>NC_135135.1:20000000-30000000 GCF_051014445.1 Colletes latitarsis | reverse complement strand
TTCTACATACGTATTCAACGCAGCATTCGTAACCTCCGGTAGGTCGTACATCCAACTAATACGCGGCGTGAATCACTCTAGTTTACCGCCTTAAATAACTCTCTTGCTTCTGATGTTACGGAAACAGTATTTCTACTGGTATTTTGGAAAAAAACAACATATTTTCACATTTGCGAGGTGTATTCGTAAAGTCTATTCTTTTTTCCAAGCATCGCATGTATGTATGTACATTTGAAAAATTAAGGACTAATTTGTTCAAAAACATCGGTATTGTTGTTTATTCGGCACAATTTACAATATTATATTACACTAGGTAACTTAGAGTGGAATATATCTATACTAACCTAAATTGGATACCAATCGCATAGATACGAAAAGTTGAGTGGATTTGTAGATGATGTAATGAATATTTCTAGCGATGTGTACATATTTCTTTTTCGGATAAAGGATCATTTCATCTTTACATTGACGGAAAGAGCATAATGCGATAGATATAATCGTATCGCGTGTTTAGAAGCTTGAAAATAGAACTGGTGTAAAATTACGTCTGATAGGCAGGAAAACACTCGTATAAACATGTTTGACTGCGTCGGCGGCAGCAATTTCAGGCATTCCTTCGAACCTATTCAACTGATATGAAATGTAATACGTTTGTTTGTTTGTTTGTTTGTGTCGCTTCAGCCGGTAATCAATGGCAGCCAACACAGAATTATTCGATGAAATTTCGATGGTCACAATTCCATGTATGTATGTACCTTTCGTCACGCTTCGCTCAATTTATAATAATTCATTTTTACCGTTGCAAAATATCAATAGTAGCAATTTTTAAATTACTAGAAACCACCAATATTTCTTGGAATATTTTCGAAAAGATTAATCAAGCGCCACGATGTCTTGAACCCCACAGTCTTTTTCTCGTCGATCTTTCGAATCTGTGAAATGTCGGAAATTTGAGAAAAGATAATCGCGTAATCACTCGGTCATTGTATGATTTGATTGGGCGTACACATATCGTTAGCTGGTTCGGAGTTGCATAATAATATCGATGCGCTGCACGATCGTATACGTACGTGTTCGTTCCTGCTCGCGCGTACGGTCAGGATCGGACATGTTCGTTCATGTTTGCGCATGCGCGCCGTGCTCTTTCCATCTTCCAGGCTTCGACGTACAACGAAGCGTATAACGAGATAACTGGTCTTCTAACGAGATTATCGCCCGAGAGCACCGACGCTGCCGAGTTTTTCAGCTCACGGCGACAACAAGGGAACAATCACAAGCAAATTGTCTTATAAACCTACTGTCAGTTGTTTCTTTATTTTGTATTATGCTATCGAACCCCTTACAGAGTTACTAGCAACGTTAATATGCAAGATTCGTCCATTACAGGATTACTGTTATTACACATGATAGTCGCATCATGAATTACGTATTCAAGGGAACAGTGTAACAAGATGCAATAAACTACGTACAGGTGGTTCCAAGGATCCCATTCCTAACCTTTTTAACCTCTTAACATTTTTCAAACTTACAGTCCAAAATGCACAAATCTAACCCTTCTAATGGTATATTTTCGTAAAGAAGGTGTCGAAATCTATCAGCGTATAAAGTTTCGGTTAAATCGATGACCCAAAGGTCTTGCTCTCTCCTTGTAAGTAGGTTGCCTAAATATTTTTGCTTAATGTGATGTTTCTCGCAACTACGAGCGAAACGCAAATCCAGTTACTCCTCGCGACGGACCATCAAAATGTACTAATCTTCGTAGCTGCTAAAGTATCGCATAATTTTTTAAAATATACGTCGTTCGTAACACGGTATTTGTTCCCTAAGTCGTTGTTGTTCGTGCTGATATATGAAATTCGACCCGCGGAAGAAAGTTGTTGGTTCTAACCTAGAAGGAGCTCTTAGAAAATACATAACCCCAATCGTGAACCTTTATAATCGAATCGAAATAACAGTAAATGGCTTGGAAATTGTTCGAGAAAGAAAGGCAAAACGTTCGGACCATCTACCATATTCCTTGACAGAAAAAGAAAAATCACAGTCACCATCTCTTGCTGTTCCCCTCTACTTTCCGAGCTTTGCGTTCTCCTTTCTTCATTCGCGATAAAGAAATGTTTTCTTTTTTCTTATACGATGGGACTTTATCTCTTCTAGTTATTTCCGTTGATCGTGTAATATAAAATAAATAAATGAAATAGTAATAGATGTGTGAACAATGTCGACAAATCCAGCGTTAAAAGCAGAAAAAGTTCTTCTTGGAGACGCAGACGAGTTTCTTCTGTCAACTTTCAATTTCTAGTGACAGTCAGCTGCTACGTGAAACGTATTTTTTCCGAGGCTGGTTCTGTGTGCAGTTGTTTGCATTATGGGTTTGCATACGAGTGCGTTCATTAGACGTTTCGAAAGTCAGCGTCTATGGTTCACGGACCTTTTTATGGCCGACGTATATGTATACATAAGTGACTTGATTTCTGTGACTCATCGTTTTGCGCCTGGCATTAGAAACTCGCCTATGTATAAATGGCGTATCGTTAAACGCGTTAGAAAAATGAAATAACTACTTGTAATGGATGTACGTATGTATGTACCTCTTGCCAAGATACGAGTTTATACCCTACGTACATGTATAGTGTGTGTTTTCGCTTGACTCGAGAAACACGTAACAGATATCGGAAAATAATAAAAACTGAAAAAGTTATTTATTAATACATTCAGGCTGTTACGTGTCAATGAAATGTGGTTAGAATTTATCAATCGACAACAATGTCGGGATCACGTCGTTTCGTAATTTCAAGCGTGACCGTCTACGTAATTCTAAACTCGATCGATCGGCATTTGCGTGTTAAAAATTTTCGTTTCCAAATCCTGAGCGACGGCGTGTGGCCTTTGATCAACTTTCAACGGGTTTTATTAACCGCTAATTTCTCGATATGCGTGGTTTTAACGTCGGAAATATTAAAAGAAATTACGATCACAAATTACGGCCCCGCTGAACTTCTTGGAACACAATTATTATGATACAAAAAAATCTTCCAATCCGTTAATTATCGTAAATTAATTCCGTCGATGATACTTGAAAGTTACCTATGTAGTTGGCGATAAAACACAAACGTGTCATTTAGTGAATATTTATTTATTATAGTGGTATTAATTCGTCGACCGAATGCTTTACGAAAAATCTCGATATTTCAAAGTCTGTGCGTATTTATTAACATTTTGTCGATTCACTGTTATTTTTTAACATAATTTAATTACGTTAAATGTATCGTCTCTGGGGTTATAAATGCCTTGTAACAACAGAAACATTTATCAAGCTTCGCTACAGAATTTTGCATTTGGTGCTAATTAATTTCGACGTTGGAGAGTCCTTTCATTGAAATTTGAATGTAATTTCATTGAATAGAAACTAATTTCGTAAATTGAAACTGACTTTTGCAGAAAAATACATTCGATTTATTATATTAATTAACGTTCGATATTTTATTTTTTTATTATTTCTACGCGTCACAATTCTCGATGTTTTTACGGACGTTCGGTCTCGATTAAAATATTACGATCGAAGAAAATATCTGTAAAAGGTGTAATATTATAAAATTAATAATAAGCATTAAGTTTTAATTATTGGAAATTGCACGACTTTTCTTTTTTTTTTTTTAAATATTTATACGTTTTTGCAGGTAGAAAGCTAGCAGAATGAGAATCAACGAAGGAAATCCTGCGGAGACCACTGTGCTTTCTTCAGAATCGATGACCACTTCCACCGGAAGCTCCGGCGACGATTATCCGGCGATTTCAGAGCCTCCCCTGCCTCTCGCAACATTCTCCATCGAGGACTGTGTTTACAGAGGCGAAGGAAATGCTAACGTCGTTATTGCGCTGTCACAAGTAAGTCGATAAACTATGTATGTGCATACGGTTCCCTGCTCGCTACAACACGCAATCGATACTTTTGCCGATCACTTTTGCTCGACACCATCGATCTCGGTAAGAGTTATTCCGATTAACCGACAGAGGAAGTTATTTAGAAAAATAACAGTTGGAAGTTGCGGTAAAAGAAAATGAAAACTGAAAATCCGCCAGCGCGTGTAGGGGTCTTTATTCTGGTTTCGATTCATATAGCAGGGGAGATATGTAATGGTCGATAACAATTTTCTATTATACTGTGAGTTTTTGTTCTCCTGGCAGTCGTCCGTATCCTGTTTCATTCTTTTTTTTTTTTGTATCTGGGTTACGAGGTCTTGGTATGGGACTGATTTCTCTTGGTTTGGCGTGGGTGTTGTCGCTTCTTTTGCAATAGTTTGCTTTTTCGTTGCCCGTTATGCCAGTAAAAATCTGATTCGAGCAACAGATAACGAATAAACGATGGACAATAACTCGTCTGTGTCGGATGAAGGGAGACCACCTCCTCGTTGATGCATACACACACGCAAGCGTACATATAAAATAACCTTATCGTTTATATGTATACTCGTGGCTAAATTCTAACAAATAACACGTACAATTTCATTTTTACTTGTGTACTTGATAGAAATTTTCTAATACATTTTGTTTATCATTTAAGGTATTGGAAACAACACTGACAGAGTGCAAGAATTAAAATTGATTCTCGACATTTACATTCTTTTCTACAAATACTCGTCAAGTATTTCTAAATACAGAATTAGGAAAATATCGATAGTACTAAATATTGCTACGTCTCGTAATGTATTCGTCATCAGCCATGGAGTCCAGGTAGAGACTCGCACCTCCTCCTCCTCGATATTCCTTTCAGGTAGCCGTACTACAGTCGTCGCTTATGAGTAGTGACGCAGTGAAAGAATATCGAGGAGGAGAGAGGATGTGTCCTCAAGCGAGATAAATAGCTGGTTCCTTCACCCTCGACACAATATGAAAACACGAGCGAAACATTAATACCGTCGATATATTTTCACCACACCGTCCATTTTGGAAGTATCTGTTTGCGCGAAACTTTGTTTTTATATTATAAACTGTACTTTGCTGGCATTCGTGTTTGAAATCCAGTCGCACCACTGTTCGTATGTTGTTTGTACCGTTCTTATCTGATCTAGGGTTGTTATCCGATGGACATGGCAGAAGAAAATTCGTGTTGTACAGAGGGTAATCGGGATCGCCGGTTGGCTTGAAAATGGGGAAGGTAGCGATTTTTATCTCGAGCCGAGGCCTATCCACGCATGTGCCGTTCGACGAGGAAAGTGAATGGGATACACCGAGAATGAACGAAACAGATCAATAACGAGCTGGGTCTCGCATTAGATACCCTCCGCGGTTCTAATTTTAATGCAACACGCCACAGGCGCACCGTGTTGCTCGTTGAACCTTCGTGGTCCTCGAGTTTAGCTCAACATGGAATCTTTCCCTTCTACCATTATTTCATTATTTCATTATTTCATCGCAATATGATCAAGCCGATTTTTCTTTCGATTGTTAAGCAGCTACGTCTAACAGAGTCTGTACGTAGAACGTATCAATAATTTTGTTATTCTTTATTTTTCTCTCACTTGAAAGGGTTTTAAGGAAATGTTTTGCCTCGCGGTGTCGATCACTGGTGACCGGAAAGTTTATCGGTGGATATCGGAGCCACAGCACTTTGCGCGTACCTTTTACACATGAGGTGAAATTCTCGTCTGTAGCAGTTATCAAGTTTTACAACACGGTGACTCCCCGGTCCTGTGTATGCGCGCCAAAGCGAGCAAGGGTACGGTTTTTATTCCAGGAATGGACCTTCCACGCTGGGGTCAAGCTTTGCACATGCATAACCGTTCAACGAGGCGAGTGAACGGAATACACCTAGAGCGAGCGAGACTCAGGTTCGCTCGAATAGCCTCGGTAAAAAATATGTTCATTCGGATAGATGAAGAAATATTTTATGCTATGTTTTTTATACCGTCAGTTTGAACGGTAGCTAGTTGGGTGTGAAAGGAACGTAAGAACTTAACCAGATAGTGTGTAGGAAGAATTTTTTGACCAATTTTACGTATACGTACCTTACGTATACTGCCTAACCGAAACCCACTGGTCGAAGGAATGAAACCAGCGCGTGCATGCAACTAGAGAAACTACGCCAGTTGCCTGTACGGGTAAAGTTAAAGAAAATCCGAGTGACCGTTGCCATGGCAAAACTGCAGTTCCAACAGAATCACCGTAGAGAAACGACTTGATAGCCGAAAGAAAGAAAAAACACGCCGTTTGTTGCGAAAGAAAACTGGACCTCGAGCGAGGCAAGAAGAAATAAAAGAAGGACGTTGACTCTGATGCATTTTCCGTGGTCGTTTCTTCTCTGAATTGATAGAAGGGCGAGTTGGGCGTTTGGAGGATGGGTGGAAAAACGTTGCTCGCGCGTGCGTAATTTCTAAATAGTTGAATCATCTAGCTAGCTCCGCGTGCAAGGGCAAGATGGAACATCGTCGTCGAGTCATTTATCCTTAATAACATGCTATAACTCGCATAGGTGGAAATAGGTGTGCGGAAAACCGTGGTAGAAATAGTTAATTAAAAGCATGCGTTAAATTACTAGAAATGTGGCGTGAAAGGGAAGCCGAACGAACGAACCTGTTGGTTTGCGAATTTTCAGACTGGTCGAGGAGTTTGGAAACGATCGACTCCGGTTATCGAACGATTCGGACGCTCCCCGTCCATAATACTTGAACGTTCGTTTAGAATTCGCGGTGTCGTCCATTCAGCGCATAAACATCCGCCTTCGCACTGGCGGCGAATCGTAAATCACTCGTCCTCGCCCACTCTCCGACAATTACGCCTATTTCCTATCTGTCTCGCGAACCTTTATTTTCCGCGCGGCTCGTCAAACTGCAGATAATTACACGGAACCTATCGCGCTTCTATCTAATCGGTTGTAGATCGCGATCCGACGCGGTTGCGCAACATTCCACTCGACGTATTCGTGCAAGTGCACACGGCCAAGTGCAAAAAACCCAACGAAAAAACAAACAGTAGAGGAGGGGGACGGAGTGAATAGTAGACGATGAGCAATCTTAATTATTTGCATAATAAATGAAGCGACGTCAGGAGCTGTTCGTAGTACTCTAACTTTATTGTACGTTATCGAGATTGTTAAAACTATCATAATTCGACCGTCAATTGCATTTTTTATTTTTATTCAAAACTAAAAAGTAAATTTAAACATTGGTAAATAACAACGATGATCTACTCCTGGATGGATGGTATGGGTGGTCCTCTCTTGCCTAAACAGTAACGCTAACTAGTCGGAAATAAATCCACTGGTATTTTATTATTTTTTTCTACAGCATATAGTTGTGTCCGGATAAAAAAGGAAGTTGAAGAAAATAGAGCGATGGTCAGTGAGTGACTGAGCGAGCTAGGTCGCTTTTGCGTCGTCGCGCACGTGTACCGCGCATATACGAGTGGGAGAATAAGAGATATAGTTCGACTGGGTAAAAGAAAGAAAAGGACAAGAAACCGATGGCCGTTGACCTCGACGACTAGATGGAAGGGAGAATTGTTAGGTGGTGGGAAAACTAAGCTGCTTAAGTGGGGATCTGATGAATGATCGATGAACTTTGCATTTCAGAACCGTAGGAGGTTCCGTGGGGGGTAGCTTCGGTGAGTCTAGTCCGTGACGTTTATATCGCCGATTTGGTTCGAATTTTACTCCCAGTACAAACTAAACAGCTACTTTTAGTAAAAGTTTTAATTTTCGTACTCGTACATTTTTTCCTTCATTATTACAGATAAAGAGTTTATATTACCAGATTTTCTGCTACGCGAAAATATGCTTCCTTCGGTTGGTATTGATAGTATCAATTTATTATAAAATAGTATTAAAACTATGTAAACAATGTTAGCTGTTCCAGACTATCGAGCATTTTAATTACTCTTTACTTGTTTCCGGTATATTTAAAAATAATGTACCTATGCTTAGGAACTATTCGATATAAAAATTAATTTTTCCCTGCGACGTCGTTGGAACCCACATACTGTCTTTTAGTAGCTGCATGCATACTTAGGCGAACGTGGGTGACGCACGAGAAACTTGCAGCCACGTCAGCCAACAGACGAGAACAGCCGATATATCGATCGAACGTTTATGAGAAACGACAAGCACCTGAGAAGTTTACATGGACACCAGAAAATCTGATGTTCTAGATTTTATTTTCGCTCGAGTGTGTCGACGTCGCTCTCTTATATTAAGTTTTGATCGATAACCAGTAGCCGATCGGTCGTCGAATTTTTCGTGCGCTTAGTTTGCGGTTAAACATTTCCAAAAATAGAAATACAATTCTGTCGATGAGTACTTGATCGGTGTTGCACGGTGCTGAATACTTGCCAAACGAGTCAAAAGCCAACCTATTAGATTTATCGTGAAAAGGCAAAATTAATTGAAAAAATAGTATTTATACTTTTCGATCTATAAGGAAGGAAAATTGTTCTGTACACCAGTTAAGGAAGATATAAATTATAATTCCTGATCATTGTAAAGCATGCAAAGCGATCTAAGTAGCTACGAAGAGAAAGAAAGCGTGTCGAATAAATTATCTTTTTTCTTTCTCTCTCTCCCTCTCTCTCTGTGAAGAAAAATTTCGATGGTTTAGAACCACTGATTTATACGTACGATACTATACTTTTGTAAAACTAGTATAGACTATCGTGTATTCAGGCGGTGCATGATCCAAAAAAGGTTGGGAAACGCTGGATTAGTCCATAGCCGTAAATAGAAATCAGGAAACAACAAGGTGAACTAACTAACAGGGCGTGTACGTTCTATCGTGCGTCTCTGTGTTATCTTTAAGTTAACAATTTTTCGCACTATTGACCTGCATAATTTCTTGAATCTCACGGGCCATTCATTTGTCCCTGATAATAGATAATCAGCTCTGCCGTGCGGGTATACCGTAATTTGTTGCATTCTGGTCATGCTACCGTGCTTAATGATCGAGTTCACTGTCATAAATAAATAAAAGTTAGAGCGCGCAGCGTAATTCTTTCTTCCGTAATAACCAGCGAGGCCTCGCGTAGCTTTTACAAAATTACATCTCAAGAGATTAAGTTCTTTTTGAAAACACGTCTACTTGTATTATCTCAAGTTGCGACTTGTGAAACTCTTAAAGCACAGGCGAGCGTCGTCGTGAATATTTGAAATTAATAATAACAGATGTTTGATGCGAGCGTTATTGATACAGGAGAATGTTGAACCGTGTGGTAATAACCTCTTCTACTAATAATAGCGAGCCAGCCGATTTACTTGCAGCAAGGCGCAATATTTGTAAAGTGCAGCTGCGATTCTCTTTCGAATGGAATCGTGTTTTTACGTTTCTAATTTTTTTTACAGATTGACACTTTGGTATTTAGTTACTCCGGCAGAGTTTTCTTTATTCGGAATAACGTAGCATGTGTCTTAACCCTGACGCTTTTCCTCTCTGTTTCAGGAGCACAAGGTAATTCGATTCCGGAAGTCGTTGCCGGACGATGTTCCACCGGATGGCGGCAAACAACGCGCCGAACGAGAACTGGAATTCGTCAAGAGCGTAGCTTCCTGCTTTTTAGGCCCGTACGCACAGATCCCCAAGATTCTTCGGTACGACGTGAAAGACATCGCCAGACTTTCGGAAGCCATTCAACCACTTCGACCAGGTAAAAACGTACCCTCGAAAATTCTCTTGCGAACCACGCAGAGATATTCGACGTCGACGGTGCGCTCCTACCTTTTCGTCTAATCGTTTTTAAATCTCTTCGGAACGCGTTCGTGTCTTTTGGAATACTTTTCTATTTAAAGACAAGCCGCAGAAAATACAACACACCTGGTGCTCGTTGCATCGAAAATGATTAGTTTTTGGTAAGCATCGTGACTCCGCTAGACAAGTGTCAAAGTTTCGGTTATATCCAGCACATGGTTTAATTTTCATCGTCGTTCGAAACTAGAATAATCTTTTTCTAAGGACTTGTCGAACGAACGAGCCTCGTATCAGGCGTATCGTAAATTGGATGTACCTTACGAATTCAGTGCAGAATCAGGAAGGCAGAGGTAGTGCGGCACATTGCATCCTGAAAATGTTGAAACGCAGCGATTCAGAATTGATTTCGGGAATGCCTGGGGCCCGTAAACTCGAAAGGGCAACCCGCCACGTGTAAGAAATGCAGATGGTCTCGTTGTTACGAGGAACGACAGGTGTTGGACAGAAGTAACACGAGTCTCTCGTAATCTTGTAACCTTCGTTGACCGTTCGAACAGCTTAGCCTTTTTTCCACCGGCTGCTTCGAGGCTTGCACGCTCCCTTCGATATCTCCCTTCTAACCACCTGTTTTATCAACGTTGGAATTATTTGCTATTTATTGTACCGGTAGCTGAAAACAAAGAAAACAAGGTTGAATACAGTCGACAATGAAGGGCCAACGAAAATTTACGACGTGCATCTCGCGTAGAGGCTACTCCCCAGTCGGGCCACGCGGCAACTGCAGCTGCACGCTCTCGAAAGGATGACGACAGTGTCGCCAGACACTCTCGAGAAGACATTAAACCAGCTCCATACTCGTTCGTGCCTCCACGGAGAGACGTTCACACTTGACACGTGCGATCAGAGTGACTCGTACGAAAAGGGCACGACCCCCGGGGCAACATCCATCCGTCGAGTTCTTCTTCGGGAAAGCTGATGCACGGCCTATCGAATCACCTCCTTTGCCGGCAGGGCTCACTTAAATACCCCTTTCCCGAAGAATTAATCCTCTGCCCGGAAGTAGAAAAATGTTGTCAGACGCCAGACGTAATAAAAGACAATCGTAGAGGACTTGACTCCGCGTCGACTTTCGAACGCGGTACACTCGCGAACAAAAACAACAGGACACGGCTGTCACGTTTCGAATGGCACACACTGGGAGTCTTTCCTGACCTCCCAACGAAATGTTTCACCACGTAGGGTGAATCATAACGTGAATCAAGAACGATAGTGGAAGCCTTTTGGACGAACAGAATTCCATCGAATTAATTTTATTATCGTAACGCTAATCGTCGTCGTCGTCGTCGTCGTGGTAATATTTTTTCTACTAAAATTTTGTCTGGAAAGTCGCGAGGAATATTTTGTTTGTACCCTGCTTTTAACAAGATAAACGTCGAGCCGACAGGAAGAAATTAGAACGATATGAGAAACCGTTCTTGGAGAATGGAAACCGCTCGAGTTACGAAGAAAACACGTTATACAGGAAGCCCGAATAGGCTCCCCTTAATGAGAGACGCGGACTTTATTTAGACTTGGTTTTTCAATAACTCTCCGTCTTGCCGACTAAATGTTTAAATTACCAATTATTGGGACAATGCATAACGTTGTAAAGATAGTTTTTCAATCTACCTGTTAAGGATAAAATATTATTAATAACTATAATAAAAATCGAGGATAAAATATTGCTAATAACTACTCACGGGTAACCTTCGTTCTTGTCATTCGTAATAATTGTTGAGGAGAAGCCAAGCCACCACCGGTATATTATTGAACTTGAAAAGCGAATAAAACCCACCCGAGTACATATGCCGAATGAAATTACTACAAACGATCGAAAGAAAGAAAATTTAAGCACCAAGTGAAAAGTAATTTAAATTAATAATGAGTTTATATGTATATTCTTTGTACAGATTCAGATCCACCGGGTATTGTTTTGAACGGTACGATATAAATTTGGAAGAATAAATGCATTTTAAAATAAATAAAAATTTCCCTTTTCCAACGCCTCGCCTCGTAATTTAAATGCCTCGCCTTCGAGTGGACTATACTCTCTAGCTAGCATTAGTCTTCGCCGTGTATGTACTGTTCGCGGAGTTGCAACAGCACGAGTTTCTATATCTTCGAACGTACATGTACCAAGAAACAATACAAATTACAACGGCAGTATTCGAATCTCAGTTAAAAGGTCACGAGTCATGAGAAACGGGAACGAGTATGAAACTCTGTTCCCTTTCCTTGAAATATAAATCTTGCGCAACCGAAATCCTTAAAAAAATATCAGAATTTCTCTCGCGAGCGATGAAACGCGAGACAACCAACAATTAAGTAACAGATTCGACAATAAAAACGTGAGATATCTTTCATTCTAATCCTGTCCCAATCGATCGGAATGTACATACAGGGTACATACAGTCGGTCACCTCTGAGAGAAAATTTTAACGGAAGATTAAGATAGAGGGCTAAATAAGACGAAAATCAAGAATATCAATTTCTCGATCGAGGAGGTTTCGTTAAAAAGTTATTAAAAAAATTATTGTTTAGCTGCAGGAATCAATTGGAATAATTTTTGGCGAATAGACGTATCCTCGATTTCGTCTTATTTTGTCCTCTAAATTTTCCCGTTAAAATGTTCTCCCAGGGATGGCCGAACACCCTGTATAATTAATTATTTATTGACGCACACAGCCTGGTAATTCTAATATTTTCCGACGGTTTTCGATTTCGCGAAACGATTGATTTGTTTAAAAGCAAGCAACAGGTATTATGGTGTTATCACCGATGCGATATTGCGCACTGGCGATACGGAGATATCGATTTCATGTCGTAGAACGTCAACCGTAGCTAGCAGGCTCGTGTATTACTTGTACGCCAAGACGACGAAAAGCGTTTGTTTAGCCATTATACGAAGGCAGAAAAATCCCAACGTCTCGACAGAGTCCTCCGAGTCGATCGGCAACGCCATTTTAGGATCAAGCATCGACCATTTTTCGCTATTTATCATTAGCCGGCCGTTTCTTTTTTTATCTTCAGAGATAGTCATTTTTCGCTATAAATGGCTACGTAGTTTTATCGCTATTTAAATACGTCGTCGAGGAAAAATGATTAGTTGATATTCTAAAAGATGCATCTCGACGCCTTTGCTAGAAATATTTTTATCTTTCTATCGTGTATGCGTACAATAAAAAATATTCTCGTTTCTGTCTTTAGATAAACGCCGACACACGGATGTTACGGAGACTTATGCCACACAATACCCAGACTACGCTTTTCTTAGAACGAAATGCGATCCTGATCTGTTTCGAAGCAAAAAGACATTTTGCGTGGAAATTAAGCCAAAGCAAGGATACTCGAGAGACGCCGATAATAAATTTCAAAAGTGTCCTTATTGTTTAGCTCAATATTATAAGGTAACACGATGATTCGATATAGTAAATCTTAATGTTAACATATTTCATGAGATTCAATGAAACTTTCGAATCGCGTGATATTTCTGTTTGAAAATCTACGTATTCTTATCCATAATTAACGATGGTAAATTTTTTGTAATTGCAGCTGCAGAAAAAGGTAATCGCAGCCCGAAGTACTTACTGTCCGTTTGATTTATTTTCTGGGGTAGAGGAACGCATGAAATCAGCATTAAAAGGGCTCCTAATATCCCCACAGAATAATCTCAAGATTTTTAAGGACGGTGTAGTCGTTTACGATCAAGAATCATCGTTAAACGATCTCGTATGTGTTTTAGCGGAATGGTTTCACAATTCTGTGGCCTGCACGAACAAAGAATACATCGATAAATTCTGCGATTTAATCTCTGCTGCCGTTTTGCATTCGTTTGCCAAAGAAGAATTTGTGGCATCTTCCGCGTACGAAAAATGCGCTCGGTCTGCCCAACAAGATTTCGAACCGATCTCGTACGTTCATCCAGATATAGTAACAAAGGCGAAAAAACTTATGCATTTTAGCAAAAAGGTAACGAATATTGGTTTCAAATTGCTGCAATACGCTCGGTTTAAAAAGAACCTAGCCACTGGTATTTAGCAACTGGAACGGTTCCATCACGCGTGCGTGCATGATTGTTAAAAGGGGGCGCATAATGTTATCGTGCTGCCGACTGCTGGATTGTACGGATAGTAGTGTAGCACGGTACTCGGACGGTAATCGGTAACCAATAGTGTGGGCTATTACAGTGGGGGAACGCGTATTTTTAGCTCTAATATCTTGCATAAGAATGCTCCTGTAATCAGATAATGCTCTTACAGGCGTGCAATCTAAAAGGTGGAACTTTACCAAAAAATTGTGTGCTAGAACGAATCCTCCATATGCAGAAGCTACCCTTTATCAGTTCAGAATACGTTTACAACGTACATTCAAAGTTTCGGCCATTATTAACAGACGATATAATATATTCTAATTTAATAAGAACACACAAGTTTCACAAGCAACGGATATCTTCTTATAAATCTACAGTAAGTTTCTATACATATATTATTTTCGTTGCTATCTGTTTAGACCCGAATCCGAAATGTCCGTGGTACCCCCGCTCACCCCTAATATTTACACGATTCTTTCCAGAGTAATGTTACGAAACACTCGGACGTGTCGCAGGAGACTCACTTGAAAACGTATATTAAAGGTAATCTGCGTTTCAACGAAATTAGAAACAAACGATTCTGTAGAAACGTTAATTCGGAATCTGCTTGGTTTTCAGACGACGAGCCTAAAGAAAATGTTCCTCTTTCCCAAAAATCAACATCACTGCCTATGCACTTGCAAGACAATAATTTGTCATGCGATAAGTCTAACGTAATACATAGTGAAACTAATCTACATTCTAATGAAAAAGAAACGAATCTTTTTATAAGCTCCGAGAACATATTACGCTTGCAAAATTATCTTCTGTTCTCGTGTGCTAGGGATTGCTCGATATTAATTGCATTCCGAGAGCTCGATACGTAAGTAACAAAACAATTACAACAAGCTTTCAGTCTCTAGTATATTTTCAAAGCACCACAAGTTAGTTTGAATAACAATTATGAGAAACCGGAATTAATGGATTCGATTTTTATTGCAATTTTAATGAAATTGCTTTGCTACACTTATATGTATAAAAAGTTCTATAAAGGATTTTTCTTAATACAGGAATACCGAATTATCAACCCTTAACGAGGGGGTAATAAAACTTTCGGATGGGCTATGCTTTCTTTGTAACATTGGAGTTTCAGATTTAGAACCGAAAAGTCTTCGTTGTATCGAGAAACATCGTCAACGGGATACTAATGTTTTAAATGCTGTAATATCTATTTTTGAGAAGGAGCTTATAGTTGCAAATCAATCGTTGATGCAAAATTAACCATTGCAATTATAATTTCTCTTCAACGAATGTTAAAGACTTTTATCGTACGACTTTCTTTTTTTCTTTTTTCAAATTATGCGTATCGCGTATAATTCGCGTAGATTTTTAACTGTTGCAGACGCGTGTATTCTGTCTTTGAAAGTACATTTAACATTTTTATTAATGGTTCCGTACCGTATATCGAGCATGATACTGTTTTATTGTGACAATAGAGTAAGTAAGGGTGGGGAAAAATGGAGCACTTGCCACCTACTATTTATTTATAAATAAATAAATAAATTTTTAAATACGTTAATGTTCTCTGGAAACAAACGGCCAGAAATGCATGCTATTGGTACGATCTCGCGATGTTTATTTTTACCGTCGTATAACTACGCATGTATAGCTACGCACAATGGTGAGGAATTTCGAATTCCTCGCATATTTTAATGTTGGACAGATTATTCTTTCTAAACGAATTACCGTAGTAGAATAACTTTTACCAGAAAATACGGAAATGCGAGTTATTCAATTTAAAGGTTGTCAACATCACTCGTATTTATTTTACAATGGACAAACTATTTATGTTAAAAATACATGTACTGTATATGATTTTATCAATTATTTATAAATGTAAACACTAATATTATATTTATAAATAATAACAATACTCCAAATGAATGTTACATCTTTAGCAAAATAATGGGGAAAAATGAAAAGTTATATAATATTTAAATTAAATTTTTTTATCAAAGTATTTGTTCCCTGGCTAAAATTCATCCTCCTCTATCTATTTGCATTTATCTGTTGTAAATGTTCAGTTTCTTATATTCACCTGCTCTTAGCCAAAGTTATTTATGCTATTAATCATGATTATTAAATAATTCTTTAACCATTCGAGCATACATATCTTAACGCATTCTATACAGATTAAAAGACCGCGTTGAAATGATACGATCAAAAATTATAGAATTCTATTCAAAAGAAGGATGTAGTTGCATTTTTTAGTGCGTAAGAATGAATAAGATTACAGATAATTCGACGTAATTGCAAAATTACAAAAAATTCTTTCTTATTTCTCTGAATATTAAACAATTTTTTAAATGCCCGCGGAAACATTCTCCGCTGTTAACGAGTACATTTACTTACATTTGCAGGATTTATGCTGCAGTTTTTAACGTCAGTACACGTCGGAAAATTAATTAATTCGTGTTCTTCGAGAGAAAATCACTAACCCGACACCCATTAGAACTATTCACGGATATAATGTAGAGATTAACAGTATTTCTTGACGTAAGAATTAACAAAGTTTAACTCGATAAAAACTATTTATTTAATAACGATAAAAAAGTAGTTATGTACAAACTATTCTCTTATTGGCTACTTTTACGCGGGAAGAAAACTGCGCGGTTATGATGAGCACTAAACTAGTAGTATGTCGCGTTCTTAACATGCTTAAAGGAGTACCTACATGAAACTCGTCGTTAGATGAAAAGTAGCCTGAACGTGCAGTCAAAGGAGAACTATGTATAATAGTCCACCATATTAAAACTAGATCGGTATCAATCAGTATCCAAATATCCATATAACCACGCTATACATAGATTATTCATATCAATTAGATAATCATAATTACATCTTCGAGCAAAGATGTAACCGAGTAAATTTTATTTAACAACGTTAACTGTATGGTTCTTAACAAAATGTTAGTTAGAAGCGTAGTATCGGTGTATGTAGATTTATGCTGAAACTGTAGTTGTGCGTATTTTGTTTGTTTTTATTATTATCGTCCAAACTATCTAGGTACATTATCCAGATATATATTTAACTATTCGGACTATTTTATTACCATCCTGAATAAATAATACAATATGCGAATACCAAATAAATATAAATATTTTACGTAAAGAAGAAATATCCATTTTTGTTTAGTGGTGTTACTGCCATTTTATAGCATTCTTAAAGATACCAACATTATTTTAAAGTTTATAAATGTTGGAATTCATTCGTTACAAATGTTTAGAAGAAAGATTATAAATTTGAAACACTGTGTGGCTGTGAACGTGCTACCACAGACCAAGTATACGAATAGACCTTTCACCTTATGGACTTTGATGACCCGATCTGACTGCTATATCGAGTTATTTTTTAAATAAATAAAGATTTTCGGTGTAGTCAATGAGGTACATCCTAACGTATTTTAATAATCTAGAAATCTTTAAATAACCTTAATCGATTGATTACTCCAATGAAATTATGGACCGTACAGCTTTCATTTCGTTAAAAAATAATAAAATTTCTGAAACTTGATTTTCTGTCTCACTTCCTCTTGCGTTAATTTCGAAAGATGTTGGTAACGTTGCGAGTGACACGGAACTGGTAATGGGGCTGTAGAGCCCCAGAGAATCGGGCCGAAAAAATACATTAGGTGAATAGGTCTACTCGTATACCTCGTCGGTGGTGCAATGCTGTATTCCTCGAGTAAAGTGTGGTAAAACCTGACAATAGGTTATTCTACGTGCAAAAATAAGTAGAAATTGAATTTTAGCACAAGTAGAGTAGTAATCAATGGACAGACAGACCAGATCGATAAAATTTCGTATTAAATTGTTTCGAAAACAAGGTCTTGAATGAAAAAATGTTATTTCTTTTTTTCGATTTAATTTTAAACGTAGAATCGTCCCCTGCCCGATACTACTGTCCACCCACCCACGGACATTCTAACCTAAGAATTGCGAGAGTTCGTTGTAAGCATTGTTTTTTATTGATTAAGCGTGCAGATAGTGTTTTTGTTATCGGTAAGGGTGTTTGAATATTTTCAGAGCATCCTAAATGCGATTGGTCAGTTAGACAGGAGTATTGCATAGCTTCGGTCGGTATCGTTTCCATCTGCGAGGATCTTCGTCCCAGATCCCGCTGTAATTCTTGAGGGCTCTGTCGCGACGCCCCTCCCCAACGGGAGAGAAAGAGCGAGCCGTCGCGGCGCTCTCTCGGCTGGCAGTCGACGTTCGTAAATGGCGACGTACCGATGTCGAATGTTCGTAGCGAATTGGTGAATCGTCGTACGTGATGACGGCTCGTCACTGAACCTCGGACGGCGATGGGCACGCAAAAGCCGGAAGAATGGGCGAATTTGCTGATCACACGTTTCGAGGAACAGGTATAATCTTCTACTGTGACTCGATCTACAAATCTGTTTAGCTTTCTTTCCCGTCTTATCCGTCTTCCCTCTCCGTGCCCGTCCGTTCCCTCTCTTTCTTACCTACCCTTTTCCGGTGCTTTCTCTCGCTCGTTCTCATTCTTCTCTTCTTTTCTCTTTTTCTCTTTTTCTCTTTTTCTCTTTTTCTTTGCCTCCTTTTACTTACCCTTCCTTCCTTCCTTCCTTCCTTCCTTCCGTCCTTCCTATGCGTTTCCTGTTATTAATCTCGCTCTGTACCTTTCGTTTTTCATTTATCGTGGATCGTATCGTATCGTAAGAACCGAACGCTTAACATTAGAAAGGCCGTCGTGTGTGTTCTGTGCGCACTCGGACATTAGAAAGGCCGGCAGGCGATCGTTTTGATCGCTTACATAAATCTGGATAGAAATAATATTCTGTCCGATTTCCATAAATTCGTTCTATGGGGATTGCGGGCCAAGTGTGAAAGACAGGTTCGATTAATAAGTGAACGTTCGCGTGCAGTGAAACCAAACATCGGATAATAATACGTCTATATACATTGGATTGGCAACTTTGACAGCCGTCAGGTTGTTTCAATGTTAAATTTTACAGTCTTCTAACATTTCATTTTAGTCGATTCTGACTTGTAATCGTTTATGTATAGAGGAAACTTTCAGAACAGTAGAAGATTATCGTTGTTTTTGTTACCTTCGTTAAAGGACCGTACTATCTTTCTTTCAAACTGTTTTCTACAAAAGCATGCACACGCACGATGATAAAAGTGATTTTGTAAACTATCACTTGGAAAAACTATTCTCTTCAACTTGCGTTAAACGCGAAATGGATTTTTAATGACGCGATGGCCCTAAATCAATCTCGTGGCTTTCGCAGTAAAGTGCTATATTTAATTATCATTCTCCTTTTCGTTGTTTTACTCGTTAGTTGTTGGTATCGTCCTCGCGAGCATACCGTCATTCGTTTCTCCCGTTGATTGATTCGTTCGTTCGTTCATTCATGGGAAGATGCTTTCTCGTCATCTTCTCCCTCTACACACCGTGGACTCCACGGTTTGACCTTCGCCCCTTCTCCCTTTCCTCTCCACTCCACAGCTATTCAGTTAAGGTGCATACAAGGTGTTCCAAAATGTAGGTATTTGTCCCAACAATTTGCCGCGAATGTTACTCTCTTGTAAATTAAATAAATAAGAATAACGCGAGTCTACAGAGTCTACATTCCCTACGAATAATCGGTAACTATCTTTTACGTGGTCTGATTAGAATAAAACTTTGTCTCCGTAACATACGATACGAATTAATCGACAAGTATACGATACATTCGCTGTAATAAGAAATCGTCAGAGAAATTTATATTCTCTACGAATAGTATATCCGAATGATTTTAACGTTTCTGATATTAATGCGAAAATGTTAATCATTTATCGAACAACGATAAACGAAATATTTGCTGCGAAAAAGGTTCAGCCATGAGTTATTGGGATACCCTATACATACATATAGTTTCATTCCCCGTTCTGTAACCCCTCTACATATATCCATACAACGCCGCTTCCGTCGTGTCACGGATACGTGAATGAAAATTGCATTCGCTTCACGCACGGCTTATCGAACAATTCGAATCTATGGTAGACTTCAATGCGCTTAAATACTACCAAATGCAATTACACGAGCATGCATGTAACGTTTGAATTTTCTGTTAAAGACACATACCATTCTAGCGATGCCTTTAATTTCTCCATACATGTAAAAATACATGCGTGAAATAGAGATTAAAATTAAAATTAAACCATAAAGAGTAGCGCCTTTGCGAATGTACAGATTTTAACAGTTCCCTTTATATCGACCAATTTAGAAATTATTAAAAATATAAAAAAAATTATCTAACAAAACGAGAGTTTGCCAATTTGAAAATAAAAACATTCCCTTGGAAAAATGATCATATATTCTTTATTTACTTTTCACATATTTCATTGAAATATTGTTTCCAGTATTTTCTACTTTTGCTATATTGTAGTTTTTGTATTTATACATTTCAATGTATTTTTTTTTTTTTTCTATGTGCAGTTGCCGTGTCACAGTGTCCCTCAAACCACCCATTCTCGTATGAACGAGGAAAGAAACAAAAAATGCTTGATACAAATTTCTCGTTACCGTTTCTCCCTTGTAATATCCAGTCTCACTAAGATACTTCAAAGTGTTAATGAAATGGTACCGTGTATCGGGGGTCAACGTACATTTCACAGCATGGAACATTGCTATGAATCTATTATTATTGTTTTGGATACTTTGGAAAAGTGTCTTGCGAATCAACCAAAAGACACAGCTAAATTTGACGAGGCTATGAATGTAAAGTTTCTGCTTAGAGAAATATGCCAATTTATAGGTAATGAGAACTTCGGTATCGTTAATATAACATGTTACATAATTAGAAATACAAACAACCAAATACTATTTTTAGATGTACCAAACGATAGTCTACAAAACATTCATTTAAAAAATTTGGCAAGTAAAGTATTGTTTGCCTTGAGCTTAAATTTTTTCAATGCTGTATTTAACAGAATATCAGCTAGACTTCAGGAATTAGCAAAATGTGGCGATGAGAATGCTGATTATAGCGACATTGAATTAATTCAGCACATCAATGTGGATGTTGACAGGCTAACGAGACTTTTAAACGGCAAGTTTGCTATTTTAATACATTTAATTTTAATCAATCTGTACATGCTTATATGCTAATACCATTTGTAATGTTATTGTAGAAACGATACAAAAATTTAAACAGCTCAAAAAATCAGCACCCATAGTTCTTATGAATTCCTTGGAAAAAGCAATTTGGAATTGGATGGATACTTATCCACATGAATTTGCTGATCTTCAAAAGAAACCTAACGAGGATCTTGGAAAAGCATGCGAAGAGTTATTTGACATTCTTGATACATTTGTAGACAATAAAAAGGGGAGAACTGCAGCTGTTTGGCCGTTGCAAATTATGCTCCTTATACTTTCTCCAAAAGTTTTGGAGGAAATTGTCAATGCCGATTCAGGTGCTCCATGTTCGCCAAGGCATTCAAAGAAAAAACAATTTATCGACAGTGTAAAACGAGGCCTAGGAATGCATGGCAGTTCTAGCAGACAACTAGTAGAAGCTGCTGCAGTCACTTGCATTAAACTTTGTAAAGCATCGACCTATATAAATAATCAGGATTCGAACAACGTTATTTTCACGCTTGTTCAACATGTAATGAACGATTTGATGGCATTATTTTTTAATCCAGGAAAGCTATTTTCTCGTGGTCAAAGCTATGTTGCCCAAGACATCGACCTAATGATAGACTGTTTTGTTAGCTGTTTTCGCATTAAACCTCACAATAACGAAGTACTTAAAGTTTGCTTGAACCTAAATTCTCCATTGACATACCAATTCGTCTTGGTTAGCTCATTATACAAGTAAGGGAAACCGTATGTTGTAATTAACACATTCGGACGGCGATGACTGGGGTCCGTCCGGACCCACATCATAACAAGTCGGAGTAGTAGGAAACGATGTTTCTTATCTAACGGAAATAATAAGATTGAGTAAAATGTATCTCTGTACGTATTATACATGCGAAAACAAATGTTATATACGCGTTGTGCCGAATCGGAATAAATGTTGAATAAACAATTGTCAAGTGTATGATAATAAAAAGAAGCGAAATAGCATGTATGAGGGTACACAGATTGGGATCTGTACGGACCTACCATCGCCGTCTGCGTTGTCGTCCGACCATCCGTCATCCCAATGTTAGATATGTGTAAATATACATAGAATTACATTTTTATTCTAACCGAATGATTTACAAGGACTTGAAGATTTGATAGAAAAATTAAAATAAAAAAATATTATAATAAAAACAAATTACACCTGATGTTCAATATATCAGATTCTACAAATTTTAACTTTTTTTTATCTTAGAATTGTAACTCAACCAAGACTGTCATGGTGGCCTCAAATAGATCTTCTGTATTCACGTAGTACAGAACTTAGGAATATGTTTACTGATATTTTAAATAAAGTCACACAGAGTTACATATCACACACGCCATTACGAATGATTCAAAGTTTAACGCTCAAAGGTAAAGAACAGAATAAGTACAGAGATCGCGGAGAAGAAACATCGAGTTATAGAAATTTACTCTTGTGGATGGTGAAACTTATTCATGCTGACCCTATGTTATTACTGAATGTAAGTATTCTGTGTAAAAGATTCGCTTACAGCTTGTGAACTGAATATC
Source organism: Colletes latitarsis (assembly GCF_051014445.1). NCBI lineage: Eukaryota > Metazoa > Arthropoda > Insecta > Hymenoptera > Colletidae > Colletes > Colletes latitarsis. The sequence goes on along the minus strand of NC_135135.1, from coordinate 29,977,509 downwards.
ATATGTATATTCTATATTATTACGTATATTTTACTCATTTTACAGAATCAAGGAAAAGCTAGTCATGAAATACAAAGCTCGACATTGCAGTTAATTAATGGTTTAGTTTCTCTAATTCATCAACCAACAATGCTAGATATAGCATATGAAGCAATGGAAGCATTGTTAGTATTACATCATCCAGATAAAATAAAAGCGTGGAATCCAGAAGCGCCAATTAATACATTTTGGGATGTTAGTTCGCAAGTTCTATCCTCGATTTCTCAAAAATTGATTCAACATCAAATTGTTAATTATACTTCTATATTGAAATGGATTAGAGAAATACTGATTTGTAGAAATGCTTTTTTGGCACAACATAAGGATTACGCGAATGTGGGTAGCCAGATTGCTATTTGTAAGCAGGCACATATTAAACTAGAGGTTTGTTTGTATTTTTATAAATACAATAAAGAAGTACGTTTTAAAAAATTGATGAAATTTTTACCAATAATAAACAAATTACAATATTTATATATTCTTCAGGTTGTATTTTTCATGTACTTGTGGAGTATAAATATGGAAGCAGTTTTAGTATCAATGTCTTGTTTTGCATTGCTATGCGAAGAAGCAGAAATACGTTGCGGTAGTGATGAAGTAGCAGTAACTTGTTTACTTCCTAACTATCATTTGTATCTTGAATTGGCGCAAGCTTCTACTGTGTTAATCACTGGTGAGTTGGAAATTTTAAAACCTGAACATTTTATTTAAATTTAAATATGAGTATAACATTTCTCAAAATAGAAAATAGGAATTCGAATCGAGAAATTACGACTAAATTAAATATCGCTAGAAGATTAACTTTAAATAATAGTGTGATTTGTAATGTTGAATATAATATAATATAATATGATCTAGTAACACATTTTATGTACATACGACGTAAAGACGATCTTGTTTGCTTTAAAATTTTGTTCTTTTTTCATTTCTAATGCGTTTCCAAAAACGTGTATATTAAATAATTTTAACTAAGTTAATGAAATATCGCTAAACAATAATGGATTGTTAATGCATTTTTATTAAAAGTTTTATTGAAAATGGGAAACACCCAAGTAATATTTTTTTGTTTGTTTTTAAATCAATTTCGATTCGGGTCTCTAGCGAAGATATTTTTATTTGAATTCAAACATTCATTCATGAATTTTTGAATTCACTTTGTATTTTGATTAGTATAATCCTTATATGGCTGCAGTAGAGTATTAAAGACCTTGTTACCATAACAGCCAGCGGGGAAAGTAAGATATATTATCACGATCATAATTATGGTAAGTGTTGTTCAAAATTTGTATACATATATGTTATAGAATCAATGCTGTAGTATTTTTTTTTTTTTTTCTTTTTCTTTTTCTTTTTCTTTTTCTTTTTGTTTTTCTTTCATCATTATTTCAATCATAATGAGAATAATATATTGAACGAGTATATCATGTACTTTTTAGGACGCGCTGCTTTACAAAAAAGAATTATGGCCTTATTGAGGAAGATAGAACATTGTGTAAACGGTGTACAGCCTGTATGTATATCGATTACTCGTATTTCATATATTTTTATTAATTAGCATAATTTGTATTTATCATGTTTATTATCGCTAGTTTCATTTGTTTCGAAACATTATTTTTACGTTGTAATTTGTATAATGTAATAAATAATTCTACATAAAGAATATAGAATACATAGAAAACGGATATAAACGTACGGTATGATTGGTTGTTTATTTAGGCATGGGAGGAAACGTTTAGAAATTGGGAAGTGACTTCTCGACAGTTAGTGAATTGTCCTAAATCTAAGACAGAAGATGGTCAGATGGAATTTCATAGAAGCACAGGAAAACGTAGAGCGTCACATCAAAATTCAGAACATGAACTGGAGGAACAAATTAACGAATGGGCGAACATGACAGGATTTCTCTGTGCTCTGGGCGGTGTGTGTTTACAAAAACGTTATCCAACTAGACCATTGTCGGGCATGCCTACATATCCAGAAGCAAAGAAAAGTTCTACAAAACAGCAAGATACTGCATCTGGTTTATCAAATTCAAGTCAAGAAGTACAGTATTGTACGCAATTTGTTTTCAATTTATTATTACGACTACTAATCTGTAACAATGAAAAATTTGGAAATCAAATTCAGAAACACGTTAAAGAACTAGTGGGCCACGAAATGAGTCCTGCATTGTATCCGATACTTTTCGATCAGATCAAAAGCATAGTCGAGAAATTCTTTAATCAAGAAGGCCAAGTCATAGTAATGGATGTTAATACTCAATTTATCGAGCATATAATATTTATAATGAAAAATATATTGGATTCGAAGTCGGATCAACCTTCTGAATACCTTGGAATGACCAGTATAGAAGGGATGATGTTGGCAATCGTCAGATATGTTAGACATTTGGACATGACTGTACATTCTATGCACATTAAGACAAAATTATGTCAACTTGTCGAAGCGATGATGAAACGGCGAGACGATTTAGCGTTTCGACAAGAAATGAAATTTAGAAATAAACTTGTGGAATATTTAACCGACTGGGTGATGGGTGCTACTCACCAGATTACACCATCAACTAGTGGAGATTTAACCGTTTATACGCGGGATTTAGATCAAGCTTGTATGGAAGCAATCGGAGCATTATTACGCGGTCTTCCTCTTCAACCCGAAGAGTCTGATCGTGGTGATTTAATGGAAGCAAAATCTCAATTATTCTTGAAATATTTTTCTCTTTTCATGAAATTATTAAACGAATGTAACGAAGCAGCGGCCGAAGAAAAGGAAATTGTATCTCAACAGCCACGTTTAACTAGCGGTAAATTATCTACATTGCGCAATGCTACCATACAAGCAATGAGCAATCTCCTCAGTGCAAACATCGATAGCGGTTTGATGCATTCGCTAAGTTTAGGGTATAATCCAGATTTACAAACACGGGCAGCATTCATGGAAGTTCTTACGAAAATTCTTCAGCAAGGGACAGAATTTGATACATTAGCGGAAACAGTATTGGCCGATAGATTCGAGCAGTTGGTTCAGCTCGTTACAATGATTAGCGATAAAGGAGAATTGCCTATTGCGATGGCTTTGGCTAATGTTGTGACGACAAATCAAATGGACGAATTGGCACGTGTTTTCGTAACACTGTTCGACGCTAAACATTTACTGTCGCCTCTTTTGTGGAATATGTTTTATCGCGAGGTTGAAGTTTCTGATTGTATGCAAACGCTGTTCCGAGGAAACAGCCTTGGGAGCAAAATCATGGCGTTCTGTTTTAAAATTTATGGTGCAAGTTACTTGCAAAATCTACTGGAACCTTTAATTACACCTTTATTGGATGATCCTACGACTAGTTTCGAGGTTGATAGTGCAAGAATTGATACCAATGAAGATATAGAACAAAACGGCCGCAATTTAATAGCATTGACTCAAAAAGTATTCGATGCTATAGTGTCTTCGGCTGATCGGTAAGTTAATTAGAAATTTATATTATTTTTCGCTACCCCGTTTTGTGTCATAGATTAATATTCATTTCATTTTTTTTTTTTTTTTTTTTTTTTTTTTTTACGTTGATTCGTTTTATTATCAGTTGGTTGAATTTTTTAGATTTCCACCGCAATTGCGATCGATGTGCCATTGTTTGTATCAAGTACTCAGTAAAAGATTTCCACAATGTCCGCAAAATAATATTGGAGCTGTCGGGACTGTAATATTTTTGCGATTCATAAATCCAGCTATTGTTTCGCCTCAAGAAATGGGCATTGTGAATAAACCCGTACCTCCTCAGGTTAAGAGAGGTCTTATGCTAATGTCTAAAATACTTCAAAATATTGCAAATCACGTGGAATTTAGTAAGGAACAACACATGTTACCGTTCAATGATTTCTTGCGAGCACACTTCGAAATCGGGAGAAGATTTTTCATCCAGATAGCGTCGGATTGCGAAACGGTAGATCAGGCCAGTCATCCGATGTCATTCGTATCGGACGCTAATGTTTTAGCATTGCACAGATTGCTTTGGAATCATCAAGAACGAATTGGTGATTATCTTAGCAGTAGTCGAGACCATAAGGCAGTAGGAAGGAGACCTTTCGATAAAATGGCCACGTTGTTGGCGTACCTTGGTCCACCGGAACACAAACCAGTAGACTCGCAGTAAGTGATCGTGTTGAAAAATTTCTTTATTATTATAGAGAGGGCGTTACCTGTTGGGGGTAAATTCTAACTTTATTTCAACAGTTTACTATTTTCTTCGTCTTACGCTCCGTGGTCGAGCATCGATATGTCTTCGACTAATTTTGAAGAAATTATGGTGAAACACAATATGCATGAAAAAGAAGAATTTAAGAGCATTAAGAATTTAAATATTTTCTACCAAGCAGGCACTAGCAAACAGGGGTATCCAGTGTTTTATTATATCGCTAGACGTTACAAGTACGTGTCCCTATTATATAGGTATATTTTGTAGGTCTCGACATCGCATTTCTCTCGTTATATTTACATTAAATCGGAAAAAGAAATTTAAAGTAATGTAAGAGGATAGCTAGTTAATTGGAGCTCTTGTCTTTATTTTTCTTACTACTTAATATTTTGAGAATAACTTTATAGTGAGAGAAAAGCAATATAATATTATTTATATATCTTTATAGGATCGACGACACCAATGGTGATTTGTTGATATATCACGTTATTCTTACGCTAAAACCATTTTGTCATTCTCCGTTTGAATTGGTTGTTGATTTTACCCACACGTGTTCAGAGAATCGGTTTAGAACAGAATATTTACAGAAATGGTTTTACGTGTTACCCGAAGTTGCTTACGAGAAGATTCACGCTGCATATATTTACAATTGCAATAGTTGGGTGAGAGAATGTACAAAGTTTCACGACAGAATCTTGGCGCCGTTGAAAAATAACAAAAAGGTAGTGTTTCTCGATGGGCCGGGCCGTTTGAACGACGTGATCGACGTTGACCAACAAAAATTGCCCGGCGCTACACTTTCTCTCGATGAAGATTTAAAAGTATTCAACAGTGCTTTGAAACTGTCTCACAAGGAAACCAAAGTATCCGTAAAAGTTGGACCAACTGCCATACAAATTACTTCGGCGGAGAGATGCAAAGTATTGTCGCATTCCGTTTTTTTGAACGATGTTTATTATGCGTCGGAAATAGAAAAAGTTTGTTTACTAGACGACAATCAATTCACATTGACCATTTCAAACGAAACTGGCCCGCTGTCTTTTATTCATAACGACCGCGATAATATCGTTCAGGCTATAATTCATATAAGAAATCGATGGGTACTGTCGCAGCCAGAGTCTGTGTCTGTCCACCCGAAGATTAGACCTAAACATGTACCTGGCACATTATTGAACATGGCACTATTGAATCTTGGTAGTTCGGATCCAAATCTAAGAACGGCAGCGTACAATCAATTGTGCGCATTAACCGCGACGTTTGATTTAAAAATCGAGGGGCAACTGTTGGAAACATCTGGACTTTGTATACCATCGAACAATACAATATTCATAAAACACCTGAGCGAAACTTTAGCCGCGAAGGATCCCCATCTTACGCTAGAGTTTCTAGAGGAATGTATACAAGGGTTTGGCTTATCGAGCATCGAATTGAAACATCTCTGTTTAGAGTATATGACCCCGTGGTTGAATAATCTTGTACGATTCTATAAACCAAACGACGGAGGAGGGAATCGCCAGAAGCAAGTTACAAAGATTTTAGAAAAATTAGTCACGTTAACCATCGACGAGGTGGAAATGTATCCAAGTATACAAGCCAAGATATGGAGTACAATCGGTAGATTGCCAGATTTGATAGACACGGTTCTGGATAATTTCATTCAACGTAGCGTCAGTTTCGGGCTCGGTTCTCCAACGGTTGAAATAATGGCCGATACGGCCGTGGCCTTAGCTTCCGGAAACGTTCAGTTAGTGGCGAAGAAAGTAATAGGAAGACTTTGCCGAGTTGTAGATAAAACATGCACGTCTCCTACACCGCTACTAGAACAACATACAAGATGGGATGATATAGCCATTTTGGCAAGATATTTACTCATGTTATCTTTTAATAACTGTCTAGATGTAGGGAAACATCTACCCTATTTGTTTCACACGGTAACGTTTCTCGTTTGCTCTGGAAGTCTAAGTATGCGTGCGTCCACTCACGGTTTGGTTATAAACAGCATTCACTCGCTTTGCACTTGTAGCTCGCCTTCCTTTTCAGAAGATACTTACAGGATATTGCGAATGAGTTTGGTTGATTTTTCTCTTCCGAAATTTTATTTACTTTTTGGTATTAGTAAAGTGAAGTCTGCCGCGGGTACGGCATTTAGATCTAGTTATAGACATTCGAACGACAAGTGGTTCAGTAACGAGCGTAGCGTTACCGGGACGCATGACAAAGAAAGGCTCTCGTTAACCAGTTTAGAAATTATTACGGATGCTCTCCTTGAAATTATGGAGGCTTGTATGCGAGACATTCCACAGTGCGATTGGTTGAAAACCTGGACTTGTTTAGCGAGAAATTTCGCATTCTGCTTTAATCCAGCTCTTCAGCCGAGAGCTTTGATCGTTTTCGGATGTATCAGTAAAAGTATAACCGATCAAGATATGAAGCAGTTACTGAGAATATTAGTGAAAGCGCTTGAGAGTTTTAATGATATTACATTGCTCGAAGCAATTATTATGTGCCTCACTCGATTACAACCGTTGCTCAGACCCGTAAGTTACATTCTCTTTGTGTTTCAAAGTATTGCTGATATTGTATATTTTCAATTTTTCTTTAAATATATTCATTTCTTCCAAGGAATCTCCCATACATCGATATTTATTTTGGGTCGCAACGTCTGTCCTCCAATTGGACGAAGCATCTTTGTATGCATGCGGTTTAGCTCTTCTTGAGCAGAATTTGCATACTTTGGATTCCCAAGGGACTTTCGACGACAAGGTACAAATTTCATACGTTCCTTTACGTTTAAATTATACGTAATGTATCATTCCAAAGAATTTTAATATTCTTCTCAGACTTTGGAACACGTTATGATGTCGACACGCGAGCCTCTAGAATGGCATTTCAAACATTTGGATCAGGCTGTAGGACTCTCGTTTAAGTCCAATTTCCATTTTGCGTTAGTTGGACATCTTTTGAAAGGATATAGGCATCCCACACCAACCACTGTTACAAGAACAGCTAGAGTGCTAACTATGTTATTAGGTATTGTAGCTAAACCATTCAGGAGAGACAAATTTGAAGTAACACCGGAAAGTGTAGCTTACTTGGCTGGTAAGTATGCATTAATTTTCTTCTTGCTCTCGTACATTGAAATTAACAATTGTTATATTTATGCACAATTAGCATTGGTATCTGTATCGGAAGAAGTACGAAGTAGATGTCATATTAGACACTCGATCGCCAAAAATGCAGAATCTGGTAGCACAGATTGTCTTGATAATTTGCTTCCACATCATACAGTGAGTGGTTTTTATATTTTTTTACTTTTTACGATTTCCTATAGAAATCCGTAAGATTGGTTTTCTTTTTTCTTTACGCGTTACTAAATAAATTGTCTGCTAATGATTTTCTCCAATTTTAAATCGCGGATAAGCACGTATTTTTACCATTTAGTATTTAAATTTAATAAATGATTACTGACAAACTGTCAATTTATATATATATGTATATAGGATACATCTAACGCAACGTCTAGCAATCCGACTAATCGTCGTCAAAAATCGTGGGATCTACTTGATCAATCTGCCCTCACCCAAGCTAGGCAACAGAAACAGTATTCAACGCATCAGGTACGTTATATTTTGTAAATGTCAGTTTCACATATCATTTGTTTTTAATAATTTGACGTTCGCATTACGTTTTTATCGTATACGTGTACAACAGAATGATTCATCTAAAGTGACCAAACGAGTTGTTTTCAAAATTAAAAAAATATTACGAAAGTAGCGTTAATACTAAGGTTTTATATCGAATAATATTATTTGTTGTATTGTGTTCTTGTATGTACCTCTGTATGTACCTCTATCGGTGTCTATGCTCACGTTTGCATATATCTACCTTGCCTGTGCCTGGATTGTGTAAAAAAACAATGTAACTTGTCACTTATATGTGTCATACTACTCCATCAATTTATCAAAAAATGACGATGTACGCGTCGTTAACAAGACTGGACGGATTTTATTTAAAACACAGCGATCCTTTTCTGTACCAACTGCAAAGGAAACAAAATCAACCGAAGAAGCAGAACCAAAGGTATTTATCATTATTTTATATATTGTTATTTCACAAGGAAGTATGCATCCACACACATGCCACATGCATCCACGAAAATTATTGTTTTCAACCATAATTTAACACGGGGGATCATGACTTTCATCAGGTATAAATCTTTGACAAGAAACTATTTCAACCATTTAAAGGGTTCGATTAATCGTATTTTAATTAGCTATATCGTTTGTTATTTTTATACTTATTATTATTATTATTATTTACAAAGTAAAATACCCTCGAAAAGTACCACCTTTAAAAGTAATAATATTGCTTAACTTTCTATTATCCGACGAAATGCGACGAAAAACTATAGGTTGATTAAAGATTTTGTAATTTCTACAGAATCGAAGTGCCAGAGTAAGCGTGAGCAACGAAAACAATGTATTGCTCGATCCGGAAGTGCTGACAGACTTTTCAACCCAAACTTTAGTTTTAACCGTTTTGGTTACTTTGGTGAAAAACTCGTCCGACGAAAATGAGCAACGGATCCTTTATGAATATCTTGCAGAAGCCTCTGTAGTGTTTCCAAAGGTATTTCCAGTGATGTAAGTTTTTATTCTTGAAAAATTTTCTCAGAATGTATGTTAAACACTAACATAAGTCACTCTAAATATGATTTAATTTTATTTTAATTAACGTGAATTTATTTACAGTCACAATTTGCTGGATGCGAAAATTAATAGTGTACTTTGCTCGTGTCACGATCAAGGTATATTGAACTCTGTACAAGCAATTATACAGAACATGATCGCATCTGAGGATACAAGTCAACAACAGTTACATTATTTACAAAGTTGCGGGTTTGGTGGTTTATGGAGATTTGCAGGTCCATATACGAACGTAAGTAAATACGTCATCTATAAATGCTTAATTTTTATTACTAAAAGAATCAAAAGTTAAAAATACGGAGATACGAAATTTTAATCAAGAATGTCGAATTTTCTAGTCGAATTGCACAGCTAAAAGTGCACAGTTGTTAGTTAGTTGCTTGGATGCAATGGTAGAGACGTGTCTACCAGTTGATGAATCTGAAGGATCAACAAGCAGTAATGAAACCTCGAAAGAAAAAAGTAAACGAACGGATAGTCATCAATCCGAAGAAGCATCGAAAAGCAAAACTTGTGTTTATTGGACTGATCGGACTGATAGAAGTATTACGTCTTTTGTTCATAGAGAGTAAGCGAATGATTTCTGTCGTGAGGCATTCCTTAGCGTAATTAAGTAACAACCGGACGATACGGGTAATAGAATTAATTTTAGTCGCAGTATCGATAGCAGAGGAGACGTCGTTTCATTGGATCCTATAAGCCAAGGAGAAAATACTAGTAGCAGTAGCAGTTCGCAACCTTAGCGATTGGCATGTGAATCGAAGAAACAGTGCAGTAAATATGGAAGAAAAGGACAAGTTGGTTGGAAATTGCAACAACAATTAAGGTATGTCGAAGAAAAATATCTCTATATGAGAATAAATTGAAAGCAATCTGATTTATGTCGTGTTTGGACTCATTGTATAGTACTTACTTTGAAAGATGCTCACGGCTAGGTTCTGGCGATGACCATCTTTCGAGGTTTGGTATCATTTCTATTCTAGGGACCGACCTTTTGTAACTCGGGCTGTGGCTGATCCTCACGCTCACGGCTTCTTGACGGCTTGCAGAAGACGGGAATGAAAGTGAGCGAGAAAAAATAAAATACCAAGCAAGATATTTCTACTAGGGATTGCATGGATTCGATTCGCTAAAGGACAAATGGTTTAGCTTACATTATACCTTCTCGTTCTCGCGCGGCGGAGATACCCGATGCTCGCTCGTGTGGCTGCGCGACGTAGGTGCGCAGAATCATTATGCTACTACTGACCGCATGATAGAAACCTTCAGTAAGACTTAACCTGTGGTGTAATCAACGACAGAATTTACTTCGGAGACTTCTTCCCGCCATTTGCACTGTTGTGGAGAACTCTTCCCCTTCTTACTGCCATGGCCGATGACGTGGATGCTGAACGAGCATATCGCATGTATCTTTATTTTTATGAGTTTAGTTTGGCGAAATGGACCTTAGATATTGAATTTATCGATATTCCTAAGTGATAGTAATAACAACAGTAATGGTAACAAGAAGAAATATTATTAACGAAAATTCGGATAAAATTAACGACCGTTATTTGACAACCACAATAATCGTAAAATGTTTGGAATACTACGCTACGAATATCCGAGGCGGTAGGAGTAAGGTAGAAAATGGTGGCTCGCGTTTTTTAAACTTCTCCTACCAACCGACGATTCTTTCTTCACTCCACCATAGACCTAACAACCTAGGTGCGGCGAGTCGTATGAATCACTATGAAATCACAATGCTCTATCGGTAGCTCCATGGAATTTAAAGTTCGAAATAAGCTATGGATCCAAGAATGAAACTACTATTTATGAAATATATCATTACTCTCTTTTGCATATACAATAATTTATACATATACGGAGCCTAAATATTCGTTAGTAAAATCAACTTTAAGCTTTTGATCGAGAAACGTCATTCTTTATTCTGCATTTATCTGCATTTATCACGAATAACTTACTTGAAACTTTAAATATCGCGGAGCATTGTTCTCATTTCATAGACACTCGTCGTGTCTAGGTTACACATATAAGAATTTATTTTCGAAATGCAATGCCTACATACTCCATAAGTAATAATTGTTCGTTGGATCGATAATTGATTATAAGTTTTAACTAACGAGGAAGTTGTTGGTAAAACATTGTGCTTTTTTTCATACACGCTCGTTACTAGGTTACATGTATCGGAGTTGATTCTCAAAACATATGTTTAAATAAATAATATTTGAATCCTTGGATTCGTAACTTATTTTAATCTTTAAATATTACGAAGTTATCGAAAGAAGAGCATTGTTATTTCATGGCGATTCCTGCGACTCTCGTTGGATTCGTAGGTTAGCCGCGTGTAGATTAGGTATTTAGGTACACAGTAAGTCCTCCACTTACGCAGTTGGTTCATTCTGGAGCTTTCCGTGTATCGAATTGTATAAATAGAATGCATTGCGAGGAAAAAGAACGATCTGCAACCAGATTAAAAATATGATTGGTAATTTCTATCAGGACGGATCTTTCTTCTTGCAACACATTTACTATACAATCTTGGTTACAAAAGTTGAACAAATCCAATTTTACCACTTTATGGAAAGAAAATTGGAGAAAAGAGAACTTTATTTAATATGTAAATACATACGCACATAAAAATATGAATAAGAAATAAGTGGGAGTATAACTGCCTATTTACAAATTCACATAACTCGAGGACTCACTGTACTTGGTGGAATAAATATAGCGATCCCGCAAAAAAACTGTTAACAATTTTGAGCGGACGTTTTTATGGGCGTTAGAATGTTGACACTACATACATATAGGCAGCAAACGGTACAATAATACCTCGTAAATATAGCGGATTCGTAAATCGAGTCGCAGCCTTTAATTAAATGCCAGTCTATTCAGAAGCTTGAAAACGTACTTGCATTGTTATTGCCTAAAACAGGCCTAAACAATTACAGATAGAATGCCTAAACGAATGCAAAAGCATGAATAATAATATAGATTGGAGAGAAATAATATTATATCGCCAACCAACCTTAACACTTTGATGGCTGCATATTTTTTAAATTAAAATCTATTTAATAAATACGAATACAATTCAATAACGCCCTAAACCGAAGTATTATTGTACGTTTGTAACACGCGCCTATAAACCTGCGTAGCCGTTTCTACTCAACCGATATAAAATAGATTGCTATATTTGTTCGCCAACTATACAATGGTACAGGTTGTCCCACGCAATTGGGGAAAACTACAATCTGCAAATTGTCTACTTGTCTGAAAGATCTAGCTTTTCCCAGTTGCGTGAGATACCCTATGTACGAATAGCTTTATCACGTAGTCAGCGTATTATAGCAACTGTGCGCATTGCGTTATATATGTATACATATATAGCAGGCTTGTTCCGCGAGAGGGGTCCCTCACCGCGCCGTTTAGTCTCCCACCATTACTTATAAAGAGACAAAAATTGTAAATTAACTCTTGCAGATCATTTTCATCTTTTTGTAAATTAAATTCACCTTCCGAGTGGCAGAAACAGACGACCAACTGATACTTGTAGCGTTAAATAAGTATTTTATATTATTCTTCGTTTAAGCATGATTGCATAGATGCAATAAAATTTTCCATTTTGAAATAATAACTTGGATTTTTGGATTTTATTTTCGTTAAGAAAATTTGGAAAAAGGTGAATATGATCTGTCAACCAATGGATCGCGTATCGACGGTTTTCTTTTACGATATATCGCAATCGAGGGCGGGAAGCTCTGTAAGCTCCGGAGTCGAGGTTGTTGTATCAGGGCCTGTCGTATAGAATTGTAGCCGCGCGACGACTCGAAGCTTGCCGAGAAGGAGAAGGAAGAGGTGATCATTATTCTCTTTGGGCGACAGAAATTAATACTTTCGCTACCGGTACGCAATATGGCCGTACGGTTCGTGAAACGTCTACGACGCAGTTTGGTCGTACGAGCCGGCAGCGGCATGTGCCCAAGCAATAATATTTTATTACTTGGTTGTCTCAGATATACGATTATTGTTTTAAAAATAATTTCTTAACGCGTTGACTGCCACGCAGCGGCCAACTTTCTTTATCTGTAAACATCCTCGACGCTCTTTCAAACGTAACAAATAATAAGTACTCGTGTTATTCTGTTGTATTAGGATTCGTTTATCGTAAGGATTTCCACCAGTAATCACCGTGACAGTCAACGTATTAAACGAAAGAGAGCATTTCTAACAACGTAACTAATGTCCAGTACAACGATTCTTGTACCGTGTGCAGAATACTTTGCGAGGTCGTACGTCGTGACCACAGATTATTTCGTGGTGAATGATTTAGGATTCCCTATTCGGATTATCCGGTCTGTTTTAAGTTACGCTTTTGCCTTTTCTTCGTTTGATTCACGCTACAATTGTAAATACGTACAGTTTAAATGATCGGTAATGCGAATAGATCCTAAGTTATCGGTAGTAGCGAAAGGTTATAATACCGCCCGGTGTACATACATACGTAGTAGTCAGACTGACTAAAAATCGTTGAAACGACGTCGTATTTGGTCTCCCTTTGATTGGAAAACATCTTGCCAATACGTTAAAAGTACTTTCCTACTTACTAAAGATAAAACAAACAAATAAAAGTTTCATTTTTCATTAGTGGATGACTCAGCACGTGCCTTATCGTTTTCGGGCGCTGGCCGCCGGGCATACGTAGTCGGAAGATTGGCGAGGCTAGCAATTTACAAGGTCAAAGATCTGACAGGCAAGCATCTTTCGAGGCAGTAATGTATTTCTATTTCTGTAAAATCTCGGTAGCAAAATAATTAATTACGTTGCCCCGCTCGTACGTGTTAGAACGCATGGCCGAAATTTTTTAAACATTTCAATTTCACAGATTCGTTTGAAACGACACCCAGGAGATTACTGGAATACTTATTTTCTTGGATTTATAACGTATTATCACGTTTCGATCGGGTGTACTAATATTTACAAGAGGCAGTGTACGATCATATTACTTTTTATTAATAGTTCCTTAGTGGGACTTGCAGTATCTCTTTCGTAAAATGTATAGTCGTAGAATTATTATGCGAACAGTTTCTTTGAAAATGCAAAACAACGAGGAAGGTGTAGCCACTTTTATGGTTAGCGCGCACTCCCGAGTCGAATGGTACCTCGACAATCTGACCACTCGACACCAGTAAACACCCTTTCGTTTACACCCTTAAATATAATCGGAAATTATTTTACTGAATTATTTTAATATTTTAAATAATAATGAAAGTGTGAACGAGTCACCAACGAGTGGCTTTGAAATAGTTGAGATAGCGGTGTTAATGGCTTTCTGCGTTTTCAATAATAGATACGATAGCGTTTTGCAATTAATAGAGGTCATCGATTTATAAATTTGGTCTGAACGCTGCGAATGTTTGCCGAGACTGAGACACGTGCAGCGACTCCCCAACGATTACACGCAATGGCTGCAAATAATGCAAAAGAGGCTCGAATTGCGTTTAGATAGCAAACTTTAGAAGCAGCAGAGGCTGATGTGTCACGAGAGGAACCCTATTATAGTTTAGGAATGTATCGAAATAGATAATGTAAAGATTTATGCGAAACAATGTACACCATTTCAGAAAAATTGTTCAACGGATTTACATACTTTTACTTTGGCACAAGCGTATAAAATATCATTGTCTATTATGGCGCATCGCACGTGTTTTGCAAAATATCCACTAGTTTTTTCTGATGAAAATGAACAATTGTCAAATGTTAAAAACAGAAAAAAGCGTGCAATACGCCATAGCGATATCAATGTACTTTACGAAATTATTCGACTATTCTAATTTGAATAAGCCGTTCTCGGTAAACCAAGTACAGTGTGTACGATACAAGGGTGTTCGCCGAAGCATGGTTTCGCTGTTAGCATTTCGCAACCCGCCTCACATCACCAATGACACTTTCAAATATTGAAAAATGTTCTTGATGTACATTATTTTAATTAATAAAAAATAAAAAAAAAAACACGAGGAATTATCCTTTATCATGAAACTCGGTGAAAAGTTATTTATATGGACGTATCGATAAATTATACTACATATTGCGTCGACAACATTTAAAAAATATATACTAAATATTAATTACGATCAAGTATCATTCGCAACGTTACCAACAGGTTACACAAACAAACGCAAGATGAAGTGAGAAATTACGGAAATTTTTATAGTTTTTTTTTGCGAAATGAGATCTTAGATCTTCTAAAAGTTTATGTCTCGAGAAACAATTCTAAATTCGCAGCCATTAGCTCGATGTTACCCACGAAGAGGAACGTTTCTATCGTGGGTAATATCGATTATCGGGTCTTACCACGTGGAGGTTGTTGCCGAGTCAACACCCGAAGAAGGATAGAACTTAAAAATTAGATTACTAAACTAGAGTGATAGAAGGAAGCAAAGTTCCTTCGATCTTCTAGTTTAGTAATGCCAAATAATTATTTTGTTTAAAAGGATCAAATCGATTTTTATAGGAAAGCGGATACTGCGAGGTCTCCATTTCTCGAGCACGTAGCCCGCCGGGAGCCCAAAGGACCCGACTCGGAGAGAGTCTGAATAATTCTAGCATGTAGCTCGGTTTGCAGTAGCTTCGCGAAACACTTGCAGATAACACGAGTTTGATTTCAGTGCGTCTCCGTCTATTCGGTGCATAATCGAACTCTCATTCGGCATAGCTCGCACTCCAGTCACTAACAATAAGTATTATATGATACCACTGTAACTTTCTAGAATGAACGCAGGGAGCGCTGCTGTTACCCGCGTGCATCGCACTTATTTGGTTAGTTAGTGGCATGGTCGTCGCCACTCGTCACTCGCCGCCCGCCCCGCCGGTCGGCTTCGTTAGTTCTTGCTCGGATCCGTTACGGCGTGGGTTTCGCTGCGCGCGTCGTACAGTACGTTGGTAACACGCAAGAATATAGATTTATTACAATGCCGTTGTTGCTCCATGTTCATCGTTAAAATGAAAAGATAAAATGACAAGTTTCTTTTCTATAATATAAATAAGAAAAGATCTGTCGAAGTTTGACAGTTGACAAGTCTTCCTTTACTGTTATGAAACGCTATTGTCGGATCTCGAATGTTACATTCAATAATATGCATGGACATTTTATGTAATTTAATGGTATATAATAATATTAATTAATTACGATGTATAATAATATAATCGATTAAGCGAGAAAGTATTGTAAAATGTAAATTATCATTCGAACTAAGTAATATAACGTGGATATAGTAATCGAGAACTGATATCGTTATGGACAACAATTTATCTACTCATGTTTTCGAAACATTTTAATTTCGTAATTCGTTAAGGTAAGACTATAATTGATAATCGTGTCGCGAATCCTACGACCGATTGTTAAAAATTATATAATTGCAATTAACTCACCATTTAGATTAGCAATTTTGTAATAATTTAAGAAATGGCTTCTGCTATGGAACAACAACAGCAAACCACCTTAGAATTTTATCAGGCTATGGCTGATTTTAAAAATATGTTTCCACAAATGGATGACGATGTGATCGAGGTAAACTTGTTTAACAAATTAACATAATATTTATAATAAATCTTTCGTTGCACTTTTTTAGATTTCATACTATAGTAATTATAAAAAATTAACGTAACACGTTGCTCAAAATTATTTTATTTAATTGTTTTTTAGGCTGTATTAAGGTCTAATCAAGGGGCAGTGGAAACAACAATCGATCAATTACTTGCTATGAGTACTGACAATGAAAATGAAAAAATCAGAAGCGAATTAGAACAAAATGAAAAATCACCAAGTACCTCTAAATCACCAAAAACAGATGCTGCCAAGTCCTTAAGGATTATACATAAATGGCAACCCGCTTTACTAGGACCATTACCAGATACGTTTCTTAAACTTTCCCAAGTTCCGAAAGAAAATTTTGATTCGTCGTATTTAACAGATTACTCTATGCTGGAAGATGAGAGCATTGCCATGTTTCTTCAGAATGAAGAATTCATGGCTGAATTACGTTGGAACGAAGATTTCTTATCAACCTTGGAAAGTGGTATGCAACGTATTATCACGGTCTTTGTAGTTTATAACCACCGTGTAAATAACATTTAAAAATAATTACTATTTTTAATTAGATACAAAAATACCAGGAACGAATCTTGAAAAATGCAGTGGTCAGGTTGGTCACGACGACGAAGACCTTTTTAAAGAAAGGCTTAAAAATATGGGCAAAAGTATGGATGTTTATTTATTCGTTATACATATACAGTTACTAATAATTATATGATTCTCTCATTGTTATTCTGAGCATGTTCTTCTAGTGTCTCGGCGTAAGTTTGCACAACTTACCAAAGTGTTTACGCGTAGTAAAAAACGCGGTGGCCGGCAACTATTACCACCAACAGCTTCTTGCGATGACTTACTGGATCCTGAGGAGTCATCTAGATCTCAGTCTTAAAAATTTTAGCATCTTTCTTATTTTATCTAAGAAAGACAATTTCAGCCTGTATTATCCAAAAGCAACAAAGAAGCATATCTATATCGAAAATAACAAGGAAAATTTAGATTGGAATCGTTTTGCCTATAAAACCTGTGTAAACTAGAAATTAATTAGCAATCACGCGGTAATTATGCACTGATACTACTTATTGGATTGCTTGGAGATATGATTTGACAGACCTCAAACTCGGAAAGATCAAAAAACGTAGAATATAAAAACAATATCCTTAGATATTATATAAAAGAAAATGGAAAGCTGCAAAATATTTCGTATTTTAATAACTTACTACAGATAAGTACACACTTGCATAGTAACAATAATTACTACAGTTATACTATTAAGATAAGAATCTGCGAAGCTTTGATAAAACAATTACTTTTTCTGTTACCACAGAATGGTGACAGTTATTTGAAATTTTATGCATGGCACACTATTTGTAAAATTGATCATTATAATGTTAATATTATTTGAAAAAATTTATCAATTTCTTTTTAAATAGGAATTTTAAACAATTTATATTTATTTAAAATATACTGTTTATAGTCGACAGTAAATGTTGTTAAAGTATAAGGCAAATAATATTTACAGACAGTAAAAAAAAGTTAGTACAGGTATTAGATATAAAAACGATGGTTCGTGATTTTGTATTTAATTTATAATAGGAAAGTTGTTCTCGTAGCATATGTAAAGTATCATGGAAGACCTTTGAATTCACTGACATAGAAAAGACTTGATTTTCTATTACCGCGAGCAGTACAGTAATGATTTCATGCGTACAAGTACATTTTCTAAAACGCTTAGTTCTTTACAGCTATAATTGTAAGTGTAATTAATTCTAGTCAATTTATCTAGCCATTACTTATTTAAAAGTAAATATATCAACCATTATAATCTTGTTCGTTTAGAAAATATTTATACAAATGAGCATAGTTAGTATTTGCAAATTGAATGGTACCGTGCCACAGGCATAAAATAAATTTGAAAAATACTAAGCTGAAATATACCGATATACATATAAAAAGAAACTACAGTCTTTAGAGACCCTTTGGTAAATTAAACCTTGTTTAACGTACTAATTTATATCTTTATTTTCTCGTTGTTACAATGTTACAAAAGGATTACGAAAATAAAATAAAATTTATAATAGAAAATGTTTTAAAGCTGCTTTTTATTAGATATATAATCGTATAATCGTATAATTAATGTAAGCGATTAAAATCTGATCGAATATGCGTTTTATTTTTCGTTCTAAAAGTATTATATATCAGACTGTTTAAAGAATACTCTGGCCCCGGACAAACTATAATAGAGTAACTGAAATTCGGCGCTTCTTTCTCTCAAGCGTTTTAATGTTAATGCTCTCGTTTGTTGCAATTTTTCATCTCCATGATCATTTTTATTTTTCGCAGCTTCTTTTTCAGCATTTATATGTTGTTCGACCGTTTTGAACCAATGTAAACCATCCAGTTCTGACGATTGATCCAACAGCGCATTTATATACGCAATTCCCATCGCAAAACCATCGTCGGTAAAAGCCGCGCCTGTTTGATTTTTTTTTAACATCTTCTCTTTGTTCGATATCGAATTATCCACAAAACTTAACGTTAATGGCGGTACAATAGCATAAAATTGTTGCAAATGGTGCGATTCCGTATCTCGAAAGGCAGACGCAAACACATCGACGAGAAGTTTAAAATATTGTATGCCCTCTGTAAAATTTCGGACCAAATTGGTAATATCATCTTGTAGGCATCTCGCTGCAGCTTGAGTTATTATACTGTAATTTAAATTTTTGCACAATAATTCGAATGATACGGACGAGTCGATATTTGGCAAAAACGAAATAGCGTTCGAACTTGCGTGCAATCCACCGGATCTGA
Source organism: Colletes latitarsis (assembly GCF_051014445.1). Lineage (NCBI taxonomy): Eukaryota > Metazoa > Arthropoda > Insecta > Hymenoptera > Colletidae > Colletes > Colletes latitarsis. The sequence goes on along the minus strand of NC_135135.1, from coordinate 29,958,173 downwards.
TTAATCGCACGTATCCTAATGCGTTTCCAATTTGAGTTATCAACTGTCGAAATTGATCCAAATAGCTCAAATCGTCGGCTGTCATTCCCAATTTTCTAATGCCTTTTTGAAATTTTTCTGCTCTCTCGTACGTGTAAGGCGTTTCTCCGTTTTCTCTTTGAGCTTTGATAAATCTTATATCCCGCATTAATCTGGATTTTATATGTTCGTCGAAAAGAAATTGTGAAAACGTGTGCAACTTTACACGAAGAAATTGATATACAAAGTTAACCGTTGTACTCATAATGCCGGTTCCATGTGTTCTAATAGAATTTGCTATGTGCCTAATTCCAATGGTGTTTAAATGTTTATTATTACTAATATGTTCAATGAAAGTTTGTGTGTTTAGATTGTACAAATATTTCGAAACAAATACATGAATGTTTCTCATAATTTCTAAGGCATCCAGACCTTGTTCCAAGGTTTGAGTGGGTAAATAATTTTGTACGGTATCAAGATTCAGTTTATAACGAGCAAGGGCGTGCATCATTCCATACGTCCTCCAATCGTGCAGCTTCACCGTAGTAAGATTATAAAACATGTCGTCAAGATAATGTTCGATAAATCTCTTTGCAAATATCATACTATTAGCCAGAGGTAACGGTAAAGATTGTACTACTCTACCACCATCTTTTACTCCAAAATTAAATGGATTGGTAGAATCCAATTTTAAATGTGCATGGACATGAAGTCTCAAGTCTATTTCGATCTCGTTGCAAACGGGTTCTAATATGTTTTTAATTAACATTTCTTTTAATTGCACGATTCTTTTTTCCTTTAAATCTGATCCTTCCTGTTCGCTAATGGTACTGTTAAATGCACCAAACAGATGTACAATATGATTTATATTTAAATTACTATCGGTTACAAAAGAGAAGTAAGCTGGAATTATGTTTTGATGATGTAGCAATATGGAATAATCGCAAATTTCGGAAATAACATCATGCAGTTCGGCAATGGTATCATAGTTGTCTAATAAAAATCTTAATTTCACCGTATCTTCTTCTTTAAATATATCCGTTAATTGAGCAGCACACGCTAATGCACATCTAATTATTAATCTTCTATCCGCGCTCGCCGGACCATTTAATATCTTTATGCTTAAACCTATTAATGACAATGTGTCCAATCTTTCTTTGCTATAGCCCTTATCTTTTTGTATCAAACTTTTCCGTGCATTTTCTAACATGATTGAAATATTGTAACTCAGATATTGTAACACTTGACTTTGCGATTGCACTATAAGTGGCCCCAATATATAAAATGTATTTTCTAAAGACTTTTCTACTTCTATTAATCTACAGATCAAATGAACTGTATTACGATTCATTGGTTTAATAAGCGTCGCGTGCATATTCATTATAAAAGATATAGTCTCTTTAATTTGGGACAACAAATTAACTAAATCTACAAGTAAAAATTGTTTCTGCTCAATGTCTGAAACTTGGAGATGAGTTTTCATGATATTTGGCATTTCTATGCACCACAAGACAGCCTTATGAATTAAATTATTGACAGTCTGAGACAATTTTTGAGTCCTTAAGATTAATATTTTTTCTCCCACTTGGGGACTAACTGTATAATTGCTGGCTTCCTTTGGTAGAAAATCACTCAAAAATTTGCTGGGTAACCATATAACATTTCCGATCAAAGTTACAGCATAAAACTTTTTGTTATTTTCCATTACTCTTTTAATTAATTTCTTATCACAAGTACCAAACGATTTTGTCAATACAACAACACCGATATTTACTCTGATCCAATTTTTATTAGACGCCGCATTGCTGTTAGACTTATTCTCTACATCTGACATTATATTTTTCAGATAATTAGTAATTTGCTCGTTCATCATAGTACTTTTATTTATGTCCATTACACGTTCGATAGTTCTAGAAAATATCACCTTCTTCAATAAATGTTCTTGCAGTACCTTTAACAATTTATCAAACGTATGGAGTTTGGATTCTACTATACCAAACTGCGATGGATTATGCATAATGGAATGCACATGAATTCTGTACTGTTTCCATTGTTCCAATAACGATGGTTGAGATTCGATAATTTCATCCAATGTCAGAACAATTACAAATAAATCAATAAAATGTTCTATCAGTACAGGTAAATAAACTTCATTAGGATTACCTGCTAGACTGGATAATTGTTCTGTTGTTAAATGAGCAACGGTCCATACTCTGTTCACAAAAACAAACAGATCTTGCAAATCGGATAGAAGAGACGTGATATTATTCTGATTATTTTCAACGTCCCTTTCTCCATGTGTAAACAATTTTTTGTAGAAAGTTTTAGCTTCTATTTCGAGAAGTCTAATTTCTCTGCATGTACCAGCAACAGTGGCAAGTAATTTCAATAAAAATTTATTTTCCATTTCTATCAAAAATATAAGACTGACATCTTCAACGGGTTTATATATTAGCCGAAGAGGACCTTCCATAAAATATTCTAACGTAGAATCTTTTCTCCAAGTTTTTTCTGATAACTGTTCAAAAAACTGTCCATATTTTCGCAAATGTATCGAACCTACCGCTTTGTATATAGTCTCGTCTTTTTTTGCGTTCCATGCTGAAGATTCTATCATTGCGATATCGGTTTATTATTTTTAGATATTGATCAATCTACTTGCGTTAAAATATAAACACATAGAGATAAATTGAATGCATCGTGGACAGACGTATTATATTTATTACAGCACCGACTTTTCAACCATCACTCGTTCCGTTTTCGCACCGTTTCTGACACACTAATGCACAAGTATGTCCGTCATGCGAGTTCTCGGGCAGCTTCGAGAAATCGAGAAAGAAACCTTCATATTCGTCTTCTTTATCGTTTACTCGAAACTCTCCGAATCATTTTTAATCAAATGTGATGTACGTAAGTTCAGATCGAGGCTCGAAATGCTGAAATAATGGAATTTCAAGTTTTTTAAATAATCATGAAAAACTTTTCTATGACTGTTACGAAGAACTATGTATCTATGTATATCGGTTCAATTTAATTATATGGAGATTCTATACTATAACCGTTGTTTTCCTAGGTTTCATATAGACTTTGAAAAAGTTTCACCGACCTACACTACTCCTGTTACTCCTGTTTTTTAGTAGTTCAAATTCCAATTTATAAATGGTGCCGTATATTTTCGAAATTTTTAATATAACGATCAAGAAACTAATTACTGCTTCGAATAATTCTTTATAATTAATTAATGCCCTCTTTCTCGATTCTCCGAAGTTGCCCGAAGTAATTTCGAACCGCCTCGTGGGAGTCGAGAGAGCCGCCCAAGTTTGTTGAGGAATAGTTCGTTATCTGCAACGCTAGATGGCGCTCATTTTTCGACCTCGAACCCTCTGGTGCTAAAACGCCCAAGTTTGTCGTGAAATCCATCTAGCGTGGACGATAACTATTCCACGACAAACTTGGGCGTTTTATCACCAGAGGGGTTGAGGTCCAAAAATAAACGCCATCTAGCGTTGAAGGTTACGAACTCTTACACGACAAACTTGGGCGGCTCTCTCGACTCCCACGAGGCGGTCCGAAATTACTTCGGGTAGCTTTAGAGAATCGAGAAAGAGAGTATGTGTCACTGACCAACTTGGTTCTCGGCCCCTAGGAACTGTACCGCGTTACGTTACGAAATAATCGATACTTTTGTTTACGTTGTACCAAAATACCAATAGTGAATTGTGTTGATATTATTACAGTCCCATTTATTATCTGCCTGTTTTCATACTAAGATGAACTTATCGGTCGAAACCATTATGAAAATTAGATTCCCGTTAAATTAGACGTTCGATAAATGTTGCACTCACTTTGGACAGCTTCGGAGAGTCGAGAAAGAGGACGACGAGTGGTCAGTCTGTCTTTCTCGACTGTCCGAAATTCTACGAACCACGTTGCCGGTGCCTCCGGTGCGTAACTATAGTATAAATAGTAAATTCATCTCTATTTTTTTTTTTAAATTAGTAATTATAAAAGAAAGTGAAAATATAAATAGTTACTTGTATCATTTGTTTGGCTTTTATTACTTGTTTTCACAGTTTTAATTTCTTGTATCAATCGCTTACTTTTATACACGCGCGTGATTTTTACAGATTCTAGTAAAAGTGATAACTTGTACAGTATATAAAGGCATCAATGAGACCCGGGTGGTTTACGCAAATCATGCCAAAATGTTAATACTGATATACGGTTTTGCCATATATTACTATTACCCCATGCTTGCCAAAACCTATAAAAAGTATAATAAAAAAATGTACAGATCCAACTGAATGCAAGTTTTTTTCACAAATGCACTTACATTCCAAATAACACTCCACCCAAATGTGCAGCATGATCAAAATATTGCCAACGTAAGAGACATCCCAAGATATCCAACCCCATTACTGCTTTAATTCCCTATTTATAATAAGCAATTTTATTAATAAACACAATCCAATCTGTGCATGATACTTTAAATGATTGAAATTAAATTATCAGTATACCGTGCTTGCTGTAAATTTGTACATGGGAAGAAAAATAATAGCAAGATACGTATCTGGAAATTGAGTACATACAAATCCAAGGATACCCATTACTGCTCCTGACTATATTACAAATAAGAAATTATTATCATTATGAACAATATTACGTTTCAGTGATATACTAGAAACTGCATAAATTTCACAAGTACTTACAGCTCCTAAACTAAGACTTTGTACACCGAGTGCAACTTTATATAAATTACTGACAAAGTTAGATACTACACCGCTGGTCAAATAAAGTGCCACAAACTGTTCTTTACCCAATGCTGTTACAGCTAAAGAACTGAAACTGTGCAACACATACATGTTGGTTGCTAGATGTAAAAATGAATAATGGGAAAACGATGACAGCAGCATTGGCCAGCATATTGCACCTTAATGAAAATGATAAAAATTTAATATTTTTCTTTGTACGGAGTGATTCTAAAAACTGGGACAAACTGTATGTTTTTTTTTTAAGTTTCCAGATTGAATTCTTTTCAATATGGTTCTGTAAAACTTCAAAAACAGGTGAGAAATATTCGATGCGTGCACCTGTTTCTGCTTGACGTTTTTTAGAGATAAATAGCGACACAGGTGCAAGCATGTTGTCCACATTCAGCTCGTCTCAACTGTGATCGAGATAAAGGGACAAAAAATCAACATCAAGTTGTTGAATTCACCTTTCTATGAATTTCTTGTATCTTTACTTAGAAAAGAGTTACAACTTATCTCAGTTTTGAGAATCATTCTGTAGTATACTAGAATATATATATACACATAACTTACGAGCTGCAGGAGTAGTACAAAAATATTGTACCATTATTCTTTGAGATATCGGGAAACGCCATGCAACAAATACTATGACATTTAAGAAACATATAGGAACAAATATTTTTTCTCCTTCGTTTAAATTTTTCCACCAAATTTCCATTTCATGTCTCCATCCTGTTTTCTAAATATAATCGATATTTTAATAATATCTAATAAGTGTTACCTATTATGCAGAATTGTACACGCAACTATATAAGATCATAGCTTTGTAATCTGTGCTGTTGGAGAAAAATGTCAAAAGAAGACGATGAATGGTTTAAAGAGTACTACATTCATAGGACCGTGATTTTTTATCAGTGTACTTGTATAAAAAAAATATAATCCTACAAATGTTGGTATTTTTAACTATTCGTTTGTCTTTTTTGACAATTATTTTTTGAACTCTATCGATAATAGAATTAAAACTTAATAAAGTTGCACAAACTATCCATACATATATATGTTTCATTATACAAACATGTATTCTCAATTGCTTGTAATGGTTGATCATCCTGTAGGTTTTTTCCCTGATATGCTCATATTCCCAAATGGCAGCAGCAACGAATGTTGCTCCACTAAACTGACATGATGAAAATGATGAAACTTAAGTCATAAGAAAAATGTTATATTTAAATTTATTCAACGTAAATGCGATTAATATACGTGTAATTGCTTTATTTTGTATTAGGATAATTATTTTCTTAATTGTTCGCTTACCATAATTGTGAAAGCAAATGGTTTCCACATTCTAGAAAAATGTACAGGTCCTTTTTCAATGTAATCATTTGGAAAAGATGGTTCCGATACTTTTGTTTTGCCTGTGAATTTTCTAAAGTTTCTAGTTTGTTTGTATATTTCAAGAGTATGTAATTTAGGCTTAAGTTGTGCAGTTGTAAAAATGCTAAAAAATATGAGAGTTGTTATTATTCAATTCAATATATCAATCTTTATACTTAAATTTTTGGGTATCAAAATATGTCTTACCATTTACATAGAGTATCGCCTGAATATAAAAACGATCTGATAGCCATATTATTAATAATTTAAATATATCAAGAACAATTTATTGGTCATACACTGTTCTTATAAACTGCACGCATATTGGAATGAAGTCAACTTTGACAAAATTGAAATACCCCTTTAAAATGAATAAACATTAGCTTGTTAAGTTGTGAGTTTTACTGAAAAACAAAGTAAATGTAAAAGATTTTATTCAAAGATTTATAAATAATTTAACATTAGAATTTATTTCACCATAGTTATTACAAATTTGTGGTATGTTACTTTAGTAATCTTGTACAAAATTTATTTGACTATATTACATGTATATTTTGTTCTACTATTTTACCTGAAAACTTGAATAGATAAGAAAGAACACTTTTTTAATATCGTTAATATAATCGTAAATCAATTAAAAATAACAAAAACAAATTGACTTATTGCTAACAAAAAACTAAAGTAGATAAAGCTCAACTTAGTCAAATACATCAAATATATCAAAATTACATGTATGCACGATAAACATTATTTTTATACATTTGTTGATCTCATGATCAATTAAAAATATTAATAAATATACGGATTCGGTCTATTTTTACCACATATGAGTACAAAATTCTAGAAAGAAAGGATCCAATCGTAAAAATATACTGCGTTACGCTGCGTCAGGCATTAGCTATTCTCTCAGAAACGTAGATTCACGGTTCACGTCTTGTTTATTGGTTAGTTCGTGATAGTGCTATCTTCGTGTTTTACGCCTATCGTGTAATATTCGCACTGTAGTCTGTGGTTTAATTACTGACAATTACTATACAACTACTATTATTAATATATATTCTCCTTATTATTCTTATATTCTTAAATTGTCATTAAAAAAAAATCAAGTTGCCCTCCCTCTGACCTTGATACCTCCATCTAAGGTTGGACTTATTTTTATCGAAATATTATATCCCTTTCAATTCCATACAATCTAGTCATAGAGTAACATTTGAACATTAATGGATTATAAACTTTATCAGTTTACTCGATAATTTCTACTTTTGTTTAATGCTAAACACTTTGTAATATAATATGCTTTCAGACATGTATAGAAACATATTTTACAAGTTAATAATATTTCTAAATGTACTTTTCAATTTAATATTTTACATTGATTTATTTTATTAACAGGAACTTCATGTTTGAATAATAAATAAAACTTTTTAATTACATTAATTTTCTATACACAGATTAAGGAAATATAATTTATACTATATTTTACATTTTTTAATTATATTAGTACTACATAATACGACAGAGAATAATTTAAGATAATTTTACATTGATCATTATTCTGAATCTGAATCTTTTTTATTCGATGATGTATTTTTAGGATTTAACAAGTAACTTATAAATACAATAAACCAAATTAACACAACCAGTGCTACCTGAATATAATGTAAAATTTTAGTCTTTTCTTTCTTTTTAATATATAGCTGTTGAGTTTTAACAAATTGCTTATATATATTTTTTCTTTTCAAACCAATTTGAAAAGCCTGTTGATAATGCTGCCGAGTCCACTCATCGAAATCATAAATTGTTCTAGGTGGAGTTGTTGTTTGATATGGTGTTTGGCATTGCGGTCGCTGATACGGTCTCTGTATATTATGTCTATGTGTAATTGCAACAGATCTATCGTACTGTTGGCGTAATTTGAAGTTACCAAGCACTTCGTACGCATCCAGGACTTCTTGAAACATTTGTTTTGCAAGTGGGCTTTTATTTTTGTCAGGATGATATTCTATTGTCAATTTATAGTATGCTGACTTTATTTCATTGTGTGTAGCATTGGGAGATATTTTTAAAATATCATAATGCGTTTTAGATTTTGTGCAAAAATTTAATCCCTTATTGATCAGCAATATATGTTGCCTTAATGGTTTCGTCAGAATTTGTCTATAAATACACATTAATAATTGACTAGACATATTATCTGTACTTGAAAGCGTAATTTTTATTCTTCTTATTCTAAAAATTATTGTACACTCATAAGGAATGTAATTCAAATTGTTTTACAAATTTCTGTATGATTCACCATATTTATTAAATTAGTATTGCATATTCTTTCGTTGGCACAATATAATTATGAACTTATTACAACTGTCATTTCCAGTAACCTATACGCTAAAGACAAAAACAATTATATTATATTGTAATATACGATACAATATCACTAAAAATAGACTGAATGAAAATAACCAAGTTACATATAATCGTCTAGTGATATTAAAAAAGAATACGTGCCTGACTCGTTAATTTAATACAAAAATTTCATATATTATAGGAGTCACGCACCATCATAAACGGCTGCTGTTAAGTAGTACCACAGAGTAACAAGTAACAAATAGAAGAGATAGCAACACTTCTATTAGAGTCAAAATCTTTGAGGTTCGACACTCCAATTTTCGAATAGATACCCTTTAGAAATATAGGATAGGTAAAACTTTTCAATCAACAAGTACTCTTTCCAAATACAGAATGAACAAAACATTACTCCTCGGGCATACAGATTAAAAGGTGTTACGCATTTGCATGACGTAGGGTTTATGTACATACAGCGGCGCGACGGGAAATTGCTGGAACTGGTTTTATCACCATCGAGGCTGCGATTTGAGCGAGGGAGATTCAAACGAAATCGCGTATTGTAATGCGTATTATTACTGTAGGAAATTCAACGCGAGGAAATCTAGGCGCAAACCGAGCATTTGTAGACCGTTGCCGATACTTTGTGTATACAATGTAGTTTTGACCGTTGGAGGTAGGCTGTATGCTTGTGGCGCGGATATGTGTGTGTGTGAGAATCGCTCGGTTGGCCATGTCGCCGGTTCTCGCTCGAAGGATCGGGAATATTCCATGGCACGCGCCGAAAACTTGGCAACCGGGGAAAGGAAGAAACAAACGCCGTTCGGGACGACTGGATATATGTATAAGACCGAGCCCGCGTGGCCGGGTCGCTCTCAGTCTATACGAGCTATCGTGTTGCGCTAGAGAACGTTTGCAATCGCTAGTTAGAGATATCCAAAGAAAAGTACTGAATAAAGTTGTTAAAGTATTTTTAACGTATTTAGTTGTTTGATTTCCGCGCGTCTCGCCGAGCAGAGCGGTTCAGCGCTCCACGGGCACCGTCCCACGACCTTATTTCCCTAACCCACCGACCACGTGTTCTGCAACAAAGGTATCACATATATGCATTCAAGCCCGCGAAGTTTTATTTAAAGCGGTTTTTAACGTGAAAACGCGGCAATGTCGTTACATGCACACTAACAATAAGAGTTCAATTTCAGATGACGTCATCCCTGGCGAGTCCTATTGGCCAATTAGTGACATGCGCACACAGATTTTGTTCCCTAAAAACTGTGAAGAGTGTCAAGTGTCACTTTTAGTTATCATTGTTAGAGTACTTGTGATATTATGTCAAGTAATATTATGTGACATTGGGACAAGTTAATTGTTAAATTGCGTCGTATCAGACACGTAAATAATGTATTACTTGATTATATATAATGCTAAATAATTAATGCCATTTGTACGACATTTTTTGTTGTATATATAGTACGTTTTATTTGATGAAATTAATGTGTGTCTTTGGAAATTATCAACAATGCCGGAACGAATTGAAATTGGTAAATAAAAACATGTTACGGGTACGAGTGACATAAATATTATCTGTGATCTTAATCATTTTTCAAAATTTTACTTTTAGGTGTTATCCCTGATAATTTACGACACGAGGAAACCATTGTTCAAATAGCAGAAGCTCTCGATGATCTTGATTCCGCTGTTTCTTATATATTTGAATGCATCGATAAAAGGCTTTATGAAAATAGTCAAAGGTAACTCTGTTTTTCTTTGGTATCTAATACTTTTCAATTTGAATATAAAATTTGTACAATTTCAATTTTCAAATAATATGTAGATAACTATTCTGAACTATTTCTTAAATCCACTTTTATTGAATGTTTTCTTCATATTTGCAACAATTATTATGAATTTGTTGCAAATTCTTTATTTTACAGGTTATCAAATATTAGAAATCGAGCAACAAAACTTCAAGATCGATTGCAATACTTGCAAACTAATTTAAATTTAAAAGCTGTGAAAATGTACTCTGTTGCAAAGTATCCTGCTAGTCATACATATAAAGAGTATGAAATGGCTATACCACCCAAACATAAAAATACTCATAGAATACCAAATGTTTACAAATGTTCTGTGCCTATAAAAGAAGTACCTGAAGTATACTTATCTTCTACTTGTAAAACAAAGGACATTCAATACGTGGCAAATAATAACTTGCAAGAGAAATTGCAGATTTATCATGTGCGGTCTAAATTAAATAGAGAGATGTATACAAATGGCAATGAAGAATCATTTCCACTTGACTTGTCTTCGATTAGTGCGCTCATTAACAGTATGGATAATCCTTACAAAATATCGAAAAAACAAATTTATCATCAAACAAATGAAAAACAACAAATTGAAGATGCACCTGATTCAATTATACAACCATGGTTAACATCAGAAATGGAATCATCTTCTAATTATCTATATACACCAACTTTAGGCGAGGTAAAACATTAAAAAATGTATAAAAATTTATCGATATATAAATAAGTTGTTTTTTGCTTATAAATGCAAAATGTAAAGGAGAATGTTATGTACATGGAAATCGATTTCAAATCAATTATAAGCGTGATAATAGACAGCATTGTTAAATAAAATATTTTATTTTGCAGGTGCCACAAATAAATGTACCACTAACACTTCCTGATTTACCAGGAATTGTAGATGATGAAAAATTTGTTTTAGATCTTAATTCTCAAAGTCCTATTGCACCCTCTTCGGTAGTAACTACGCCAACTATTCGGCTTGATCTTCCAACCCCTACATTAGCTGCAAACGAGAAAGATTCAAAGCTTGAAAAAAGTGTGCCAAATTTACCCGGTTTCGCAGACACAGATTATTCAAAAAATCCTGTTCAAGATTCGAGTTCAGTTTCTTTGAATTCCGAAACAGATCGTCGTTCATCGTTACTCTTAACGCCACCTCCACCACCACCACCACCACCACCACCACCTTCGCTACAACTACCGCCGCCGCCGCCACCACCACCACCACCACCACCACCACCACCACCACCACCTCCACCTCCACCACCATCACTCTTATCCGAGTCTGAAGTTTTGAAATCTCAAAAAGATTCCGAGACAAATAAAGCTAGCGAGGAAAAAAGAAAATCAGTGAAACCTGATGATCGTTCGAATTTAATGGCAGCAATTCGTAACGCAGGTGGTGTAGGAAGAGCAAAGTTAAGGCGTACGATGCCTGAAGAGGAAGGAAATCGTTGGTCTTCCGCATCTGTTGGAGGAGATCTAATGGCCGACTTGCATGCGAAACTAGCCCTTAGGAGGAAAGGAATTGCTGGATCAGGTGGTACTGTTCTGGAGAGGATGGCTACCTTGATTCCACCTCCACCGAAACCAAACGAAGCGACCACGTCGGACAGAAATTCGATTACCAGCGAATACGATTCTCAACCAGACACCGATGATTGGGACGAATAATGTTCAGTATCGTTGACTGTATACAATTTAGATAATTTTTTTTGAAACAGTGGATAAACGGTATCCTTCATCGCATTAATTCTGTCATATGAAAACGAATAGTCTTTTTTATATTGATTGGACTTTTACACGAATTCATTGTAATTTTAAGAAATAACGCATTTATTAAAATATGCGGATAGTACGGTAGCTCGTGTATACCTTCAAGAAAGAGCGGCTCTGTTTAATATCAGTAACACAAGTTTAAGGATTGAAACTACCCTCAAAAGTTCCATCTCTAAAGTTATATTAAAATCTATCGAAGATACAAGGGAGATTTTGAAACAAATTCTACATAGTTTGTACTGGAAAATAACATCGGTAAACGTTATATTTCGCCTGTCGTGTCGTAATAGGAGCCTAATGATGCGTGTCGTTTTAACAAAGAAAGCCGCAAACTGTACTCTTGATATTTGAATATTTTTGTTTTATATGTTAGGGAGAATACACCATTCTGGGTATTCTTATTTACATCTAGAAAACAAAAATGAGTAAAATATTTACATATACTATTTTTAGATACATGTGATATAATGTAACAAAAACTTCTCTTGTTCTTCTTTTGTAAAATATCCATACTTTCTAGATTTGTTTTACAGATAAATATTGTGCTTGTTGATTACTTTTATAATAGCAAAGTAAATAAATAGTGTATAAATTAAATTTTGTTTTGTTTTATTGTTAATAAGTGTTACAAGTTGTAAATTAACACGAATAGATATTTTTTTAAATTCAAAAAAAAGCTTAAAACACGCAAGAATTGAGTGATTTATATTATTTATCTGTAGACGTATCTATCCAAAAAATAATTGTTAAGATAACAATTATTAGAAATTATGCTTTATAAATACTTACGTTTTTAATATTTGCACGATTATGAACGTGTAAGAGCCTAAAAAAAGTTTCAAGGATTTAGACATTTTTTATTTATGGATCTTTTTTTGTTATAGCAAAAGTTAATAATTCTCAGATAGAATTTTCAATATACGAGCAAATTAACTTTTTTCTTTCTTTCCTCCCCGTTATAAAAAGTTCATCGTAATTGTCACGAATCTCCGAAAGTATAATAACGATGGAAACATTGATGTAGTTATCGGTTATGATTTAACACTTGACCCCAGATTACTGGACCAAGTGTCTATGTTCATTTGTAAATCTCAGTTAACTCGCGGAATTCGTAGTTTTTGTTTGGCAGCTGACAATTTTTAGTAAAGATTTATTATTTGTGCCAATGTGTTCCTTAATCGAAATAATTAATACTTTATTGAACGTACGATGTTTCAAATCACATAACATGATCAGAATTTTTATTTAAGTGGTGTACCTTGAATCTTATTACTTAGAAGCGCCTCTTGAAGCGTCTAATGTTTGCAAAGAATGAAGAAGTTCAATTGACTCTCGAACATTGATATTCCGAAGAAGAAAACTCAAAGAAGAAATTTGCAGATGGAATATTTAGAACGACGGATGCCTTACCGAAGAATACGAAGAAGATAATTTAATGATTACACATATCTTACAGAATTCTGGAATAACAGCAATATATTGAGAATAAACAAATGCAAGTAAAATGATAATTCAATGAACAAATCGACGTTGGAAAGTTGCTCAATTTATAATCTGATGAAAAACAAAAACTGGTATGATCGTTTAGCATGATATTCGCTAACGAATGTTCCGGGAATTCGAACAAAGATCATACATTAATTAAAATATCTATTGATTAGATTTCAAGTTACAGAAAAAATAATCTACAGAAAAAGCCAGTCAATAGTCTTTCAAATGTCAGCAAGGTAAGTTACCAATATTGATCAGCATTGTCAAAGCAAGAGGAAGACCGAACTCTTCTTTTAACTTTACATGGACAATATCATATTTTATTTTTTCCCAAAATCTTTGGTATCAAGCTCAAGAAATGGTCGATTTAACGTGAAACGATCCAATATTTTATGAATTAGCCAGTTTGTCAAGAAGAAGTTTTTGAAATTTTAAGGAACACTATGGGGAGTACTGTAAAAATTCCTTGTTCTACGGAATTACCCAATTCGAGGACCAACAATTCAAACAATGTGGAGCTACCGATTGATATGCGCTTCAACGAAGGTCACGTTGTTAGTATCATCATCTACAGCGCGTTGATGATAGTATCTGCCGTGGGAAACACAACAGTGTTAGTGCTAATTATGCGGCGTAAACGTGCGTCCAAATCAAGAATACATATAATGTTGATGCACCTTGCGATTGCCGATTTGCTTGTAAGTATGACACTAATATTTTTTTCATCTTTGAGATAAAAAAAAAATATAATAACACACCAAATCTTAATATCCCTAGTTCGCGCTATAAAGACATGTTTCCTGAAGATTTATTATAAATTTCAAGTCAATCGGTCAATTGGAACTTGAGATATTATGTCAGCCATTTTCGAAAATATAGTTTCGAGAAAAACGCGGTTAAAGTTTCTCGTGTTATTATTAGAGTTTGGGTACTGTTTCCTCCAAATGGTTAATATTCTTAGTTTTCTTGTAATATCTTTTATTATATGTATAAAAGAAAAACCATGTTTTTCAAAATCGAAGATTTTGGTAGAGCAATTCTACATGAATTCTTATTTGGAACCAGACACTCTTCAAGGATCGTCCAAAGGATATTGCAGATCAGAAAAAAAATTTTAATTTGTTGGATAATATAATAGAAAGGATTAAAGATCAGTTTGGGATTTACTTTTACTCCGACTTTAAAATGAATTTCTTTTGAAATTAAATTCAGGTTACTTTTCTAATGATGCCACTTGAGATTGGTTGGGCAATCACAGTATCCTGGAAAGCAGGAGATGCAATGTGTCGAATAATGGCTTTCTTCAGGGTATTTGGTTTGTACTTATCATCCTTCATTTTGGTATGCATAAGTATGGACAGGTCAGTATAATTATTGAAAATGATCAAATTTTCGATTTACTCCAACCCAAAAATTTTAATGGGAGATTCTAGAGGCCAAAATAAGACGAAAATCAAGAATATCAATTTCTTGATGGAGGCCTCATTAAAAAGTTACTAACGTTTAAAGTTCCGCCCGTACTGAATTTTTTTCTCGAAAATGCGCAAGATTTCGGGGGTATGTCTATTCACCAAAAATTATTGTAATTGACCCCCGCAACCAAAAATAATTTTTCCAAAACGATTTGAAAGTTTTTTTTTTCACCCAAAAATTTCACACCTTCTCGAGAATTTTTTTCTAGAAAGTGGGTACGATTTCGGGGTTATGTTTATTCACCAAAAATGATTGCAATTGACCCCCGCAACTGAAAATAATTTTTTTAGAAATAATTAAAAATTTTTTTTTTCGTCGAAAAATTTAGGCACCTACCCCCTGTCGATTTTCCTTAAAAATTCCTTTTTCATTTTCAGTAATTTTGTTTGACGCCCTACAGAAAAGTTGTCTAATACTTTTTTGTAGGTACCCATCAGCTCTACTTCAGAAAAAAGTTTCATTGAAATATATTCACAATTGTGGGAATTATGGCTGTTTGAAAATTGGACCATTTTTATGGGGTTTTCCTCATTTTGCGGGGTCAAGGTCCAACTTTTCGAATATTTTTGCGATTTGTACATATTAGTAGGATTTTGGGGGTATGTTTGTTGACCAAAAATGCTCGTAATTGATCCCCACAACCGAAAATAATTTTTCCAGAAGGATTTGAAATTTTTGATTTTAATTGTTAATAATTTTTTAACGATACCTCCATCAACAAATTGGTATTCTTGATTTTCGTCTTACTTTGGTCTCTGGAATCCCTCATTAAAATTTTTCCCAGGGGTGGCCGAACACCCTGTATAATAAACCACGTAAAATTATTACAAGTTATTTTCTTAGGGATCATTGTCTTTTTCAGTCGTACCACTAATAACAAACCATCCTGTATAATGTAATAGAAAATTATTTTGTCATAGTGCCCTGTAAAATTTAGGTAAAAGTCATTCTTACTTCATAATGATTCGTAATATTCCTCTTTAGATATTATGCCATAATACGACCCCTCCAACTCTGGGACGTCGATAAAAGAGGAAAAATTATGCTATGCTTTGCGTGGGTAGGATCCATGTTATGCTCGATGCCTCAGGTATCAACTAAATAGTACCACTCACCTTGAAACGCAACAAAAATTATTTGTACCTATATGTATTGTGTATTATTTTTAGATGGTAGTATTTCACCTGGAAACCCACCCGAATATCACTTGGTATTCACAGTGCGTCACATTTAACATTTTTCCAACATATACTCATGAAATAACGTATTCTCTCTTTGGAATGGTCATGATGTATTGGTTTCCTCTTTTTGTGATAATATACACTTATACAAGTATTTTACTGGAAATACGTAGAAGAACGAGAAAAAGTGAACACGGTATGTTGGAAATATATTTCATAATTGACACATTTTCCTAAATATAAGAAAATATAAAAATAAGTCTGAATCAATTTATCTTAATTAATTGTCACTGTACTGTTTTAAGTAGAATATTTGGAATCATAATCGATTTGTATGATAATTATACAGGTTGAGTCAAGGAGAGAACCACCTGAAATATTTCATTATCTATTCACATTATCAAAAAATATTTCAAATGAAATTTATCGTATTTAAGAGGGGTAACTACATATACATATATCCATTCGATGAGCCCCCTAAAATACAATGTATTCTATTTAAAACATTCTTTGATACAATGAACAAATAACGAATTATTTCAGATAGTAATTCCTATTAACTCTGTATAAAAGAGAAATTAGAGACATTTACATCGATTTTAGATAAAATTCGTCGATCCTCCATGGGATTTCTGACACGAGCAAAAATACGAACTTTAAAGATGACGGTAATTATTGTTGCTGTATTTTTCATTTGCTGGACACCATATTACATTATGAGTCTTTGGTAAGCAGAAGTTCGATCTATCGAAGTTCATTTACCGTAGACATGTATAAAGTTGACGAAAAAAAGTATGGATGTTATTGTTAGGTATTGGATTGATCGGCATTCCGCATATAAAGTTGATCAACGAATCCAAAAAGGCCTCTTCCTATTTGCATGCACAAATTCTTGCATGAATCCTATCGTTTATGGAGCGTTTAACATACGAGACCGCAATAAGGTGAATGTCTTTTTTAAAATAATTTTTAAAATATCTAAATATGTAAAAGTATATTATTCCAGGTATCTGTACGACCAGCTACTTTAGAAACTCGGGTCACTCCATTGTCTTTGTCACTTAGACTTTTAGATTGACCGTGTCTATAGATAAGAAATACAAATGTTACAACTAGGTACAATCAGATTTGACTGTAACGTATAAATTACGTGAAATCATTGAAGACAAAATCAATAATATATAGAAATAAAAAATTTAATAATAATAATAATAAATTATTATAGATCGATAGAGTTAACGTTTATACTGCCAAGCACTTGTTAGGCAATTTAAGAAATAAGAATTAGTAAGCAGAATACTAAAAAATTGTTTTTCCATAATAAGAAACGTCAACAACGGCTATAAGACAATAATAATATGTACAAGAATATGAAAGAATTTCAGGCTGTGAATGTGTGAAGCAACATAAGATACAATGTTTTAGAAAACAGAAAATTATGACAAATCATTATATTTGTGCCATTTTATTAATACATTATCTTTAAAAAACATTTATTGCGTTTTCTTTACATTATACTAAGTAACTTCTTGTCTGAAAGTATGCATTGAATAATTTTAAAAAATTACAAAACTACACCGTTAACATACTTTTTTTAATAGGAAACAGTAAAAAATGGAAGCACATGTTCTCATGATGATGCAAGAAAAATGTACTCCGAAATGGTCTATGTACATTCAAAATAATTCTTACAAGATAACAGTCTTTTTTTTTTTTTTTTTTTTTTTTTTCGAATGTAATATGCATAGTTGATCGTGAAATAGATGACTTTAATGATTTTATTCAAGTTCGCGAAGAACCGATTTCAAAAAAGCAAAATTTAATTTACAGTGACATAAGACGAACTACAATGTAGAAAGTTTATTCGACATCACAGAGGAAACATGTAAAATGATTCCAAATATAATCGTATCTCGATATAGAAAATTTGTTATTTTCATTAAAGATCGTAAGTTATTGACATTATATATTGTATTTAAACGGTTTGTGTATGAACACAAATATTACTTGGAATAATCTCAACGATGAAATAATCTCCATCATAAATACAGCCGTAAATCTTACTTCAATAGTGTTAAAATTATACAGCACCAATATTCTGCGATTGTTCATAGCCTATAACATTTTTAAGATAACCTGTACTGCAATTTTATGATTCTGTTCAGTTTTTATCGACGAAAGCGTAAAAATGTCGCGTCTTAACTAGAGCTCGTTAGATACTTAATTTGGCGTGTAACGCTTCATATGCGAATAACTCTAATACTCACATTTCTTCACCACCGTGGACGAATTTTATGGAAAGACCATTGCTGATACGTATTATTGACGTCACATGGCATTAGAGATAATTGTTGAGTCTGAGGATGAAGTGCTATACATTTTTTATGTACTCTGTGCAAAAGCGTTTTCGTTTTCTGTAAGATTAATCAAAATGTTTAATTCTTTTCAAAACGAACCTTTTTTTTTAATGTGAAATATATTTATTGGTTCTCACTTCGTCGTACTGCCACGGACCATCTACTGTTCCTAATCGGCAAAATACGTATTTTACTCCTTGTCCGTCGGCCGACACACATCGTTCTCCTATTCCTAATTGACCTTTCGTGTTTAATCTGATCAACTGAACGATATCGTTATATAAATCACTATTTATATACAAATATAGCAAACTTGAAGGTAAATTAAGCTTACCTGATTGTTACCAAACCCATGGCAGTGAGATGTAGCCATTAGACTGGGAGGCGAATTGCCCATTGTATCCAAACACCTCCCTGTCGCCACATTTCGTAACTAAAATTGAAAAATTCGAATGAAAGAATAACAAAAAGTTTGTAATTAAATGAAAGTCAAATATTATATGTAGGCATTAGAACTGTTACCTCTCCCCAATGAAGATTTGGCGGCAATTCTGGAAATTTATCAAAAACATCGTAAGCCACATTTTCCATATACCACTGAAAACTTTTACATTTCTTTCGTTTTTTAAACAGTAATTGTTCAGTTATATCGCCATGGTCGAGTAGTTGAGCCAAAGGTTCTCTTGTATAAAAGAATTCTTTGTATTTGTCATCGAACCAAGTTTCAATAACTCTCTTGTAGTTCTAAAAACAAATTTATGATCCACATAACTATGCGATAAATTATCATTTAACACGATCTTATTAGTTATTTCGTGACATGGAAAGAATACAGACATTCCAGAAAATATGTATACGTATAAGGATATAGAATTGTTTTACTTACCATGGTTATCAGTGGTCCTTTCTTTTTCTGAGCCAATTTACCAAACGTATAAGGCATAAATCCTCTATATACATGACCAACGTGTGAACATGGTACCCAGAGAATACTTCCTCCACACTGCCATATTTTAAATGATAATTCAAAGTTCTCTCCACCCCAAACAAGCAATCCGTCATCGTATCCACCCAGCGACAAAAAGTATTCACGATTTATTGCAAATAAACCACCAGCGTGAGTAGGGGACCTAAATTAAGTGTTACCTAATATGTACATGCCAAATAATTTTATACTAACTGTCTAAGGATATCTGTTTTAACACAAATTACTTGTACGGCATGCTGTTATAAGGTCGGGTTTTTTGTTCTCGCGCAGGAAGCTCATTTTCCTTATACAACATTCCCCATTCGAAAATACCTCGATATAAGTGTCCTTCTTGGTACACGGGCCGATATTCGAAAGTTTTGTGATCGATACCATCTATTATGGGCACTGTCATTACAGTTCTAAAAATATATAACGTTTAGTGAAATTTTCCCTGTTATTATTGTACACTAAGCACCAAAATGAACGATCTCTTACTTTTGGCGCATAGTGTATTATGGATATTCGAATTTGATAAACTCTTTCTACTTCCAACTAGTTTACCAAATCAAAATTTCACTGTATAAAATATATATTTGAAACTAAATAATTTGAAAAGAATATTAAGAATATAATTACTTATCGACAGCTATTGGAGCTAAAAGAGGGGGTAACCAGTTAACATTGACTTCACAGTGAGCATCCAAAAATACTATAACTTCGCCCTTGGCCTCGCGTGCACCACGCGATCGTGTTCTTATTAAACCTTGTCTTTCATAATTTCTTATTAATTTAACTTTGCCTCCCCATTGTTCTATGTAGGATTCTAAATCACCTTTCAAATTATCTGTACAAACACGTATTAATTTTGAAAATAATCAGTCTTTTCTCTTCTGTATTGTTTGATATCTATTTTAATTATACAACAAATTATAAAAAATTTCTCTTTTAAATAAAAATATATTTCATTTACCTTTATCGGAGAAGTCATCTACCAATAAAATTTCCTCTAGAAATTGAGGGGGAGTACGATTCATCACGCTGTGTACAGTTCTCATTAATACAGACCAGCCTTCGTTGTGAAACACTATGATTACACTGGTTCTAGGAAGTACCTCTGAATAATTCCAATGTTTACATCTGATAATTAAACAGATCAATTTTTTATTAACGTAATATATTTATAAACTATTGTAAAATTTCAAATTTGCTAAAAAAAAGAAGGATGACATTGGTAGAAACTTACTCTGGCATTCTTGTATCCGGAATCGATCTGTCCAATGAAATTTCATCAGAACATACCATGTTCATACCATATTCAGACTCGGATTGTTGAACATCATTCTGTTGGTCGTCTCTTAAAATATGACGTTTACCTCCCTCTCCGAATCCACTTCTAACAGGTACATTTTGCGGATCAAAGTTTCCAAGATCCTTTGCTAGAACTGGAAGCTAAAAGACAATATTAAAATTAACATGAACTTTCCAAATAAAATTTGGAAAAATAATATATAAATTTTGAAGGCAATATAGGTTAAAATTGTCTAAAAAAATCTATCATTTCAATTACCTTTTTACTTTTTAGGCTCTCTGACCAGTATTCTCTTAAATTAATTGGTTTATCGACAAAAAAATCGAAGATAGCATATAAGATAAAAAGAGCAAGTATACTATAGACAATAATATTGAAAAAGCGATTCCTTTTAAATTGCACAATTCTCATTTTGCTCAAGATAATTGTACCTGAAAACAAAAAATTTATAAGTGTAATTACACGAAACATTTAATACGTTACATACTGAGACATATATATATATATATATATATATAAATATATATATATGTGAATATAAGAGCAGCGAATGACCTTTCAATTCGTAAATGTAGTTACAATCACTCAAATATTGAAAACTTTTGGTAAGAATAGAAATTTTTGCACGCGCAACAGAAATAAGTAAAAACATATTAGAAAATACTTTAAACATCCCGGAAATTACCATAGAAACTTATTATTGTTCGGTGTTTACATGATTCTCGTAAAATTAATATACGTGTCTGTTGAAATATTGCAGTGACAGAAGTCGGCAAACATTAAAATATTAGTTACCTTAAATAAAAATGCATGCAATAGGTATATGAACTAAATTAAACTTCAGAAAATAACTTTGCGAATGTATTACAAGAATAGTAAAAACTATATTACAATCAACTTAATCATTTCAAAAGATCTGAAGCTATCATATATGATCAAGTCTTTCTTGCCACGTAGCCGTACGTATGCAGTACACATACAGGGTGTCTCGTAATTCATGGTGCAAATTGGGTCAGGCAGGTAGATTCCATGGCATGTTTAATTTTCGAAAAGAATTACATTTATTTGTCATTCGAATACACATATATTTAATTAATAACCGATCATTACAGACCGGTGTTGTGTGACCATTTATAATGTTATAACAAAATTAATGGAAAAGTAAAGAAGGGTAAAAATATTATAATTTTGATCGATTATTAATACGAATACCTACACATTGCACAAATATTAATAATACTAAACACATTTTACAAGTATTTGTATCTAAAATATAAAGGAACAAGGAGTAATGCAAAGAGAAGTAGTTCTTTAAAAGTATAAATTGCGTACTGTTAGAACGGTTGCAAAGTAACAGTTGAACAAAAAATCTATATTAAGGTTGAAAAATAAAAATTGCGATAGTGATTTAATTTTAATTGTTTCGGAAATAATTACGATTTCTCTCAATGTCTAATCTTTATTCGAAATAAACTTAACAATAACAACAACGATTTATTACTATTGTATAAAATAACTAACAATAAGCGAAAACAATACTCGAGAGATATTCCTCATATATGCTCGTTAACGAGTGACGTTGAAAGTTTCAACTTGAAACTTAAAACTTGAAACTTGAAACATTGATCGATCAGTATCAGTACATTGCAATACTGTATCAACTGCTTAGTGCAATTTCCCAAAGCTAGAAAAATACCCTAGAGTGTCACTACACGTACTGATTACGTTTACACGGCTACACAAAGAAATTAGGTATGGGCCGAAGTTTACTCTATATTGAACGAAATGTATTATCATACGTTTCGAGGTATGCAAGTGTACATGCAAAACAGACGCCGGCTGAATATTGTTTTGAATTAGTTAGGTATACTAATTCTTTCTACTTATCAAATATATTATTTATTTCATCGTTATACAACGAAACATACAAATTGTAGAATATACTTTAATTGTAAATCATATTGTTGTTTATCTTTTTTAGAAAACATGATTATGAAAATTTTTTGTGTTCATTATTACTGCAACAAAATGCTAGGCAATCTGCGTTTGCAATTCGTGCATTTAACATAGAAGTGGCTCAAGTACAAGATCAAGTACATGATCGTAATATAGGAAAAATGAGACTACAATTTTGGATGGATGCATTAAATAATGCATACAAGGGAAATCCTCCAAGAAGTCCTGTCATTTTGGAATTACATAGGGTAAAATTTTCTTTTTAAGTTTTCAAGTTGATAAAATTATGTTATTGGTATGGATGATGACTAAAATTAGTTTGTAACGAGATTATTTATAGATTCTGCAGAAGCATTCCCTTTCCAAACATTATTTCAAACGTCTAATCGATGTTCGTTTAGAAAGGCTCTGCGACAGTCCATTTTATGATATTAGCACGATAGAAAAATATGCAGAGTACAGTACTTCTTCCATTTATTATTTATTATTAGAAGCACATGGTATAGAAAACATTAATGCAGATCATGCTGCGAGTCATATGGGTAAAGCGCAAGGAATCGTTAACTTAATTCGATCGATTCCTTATAATGCTAGAAATAGAGTAAATACACTGCCGCAAGATATTTTAATGAAATACGGTGTTTCTACGGAAGCCGTATTTCAAGGTCAACCGAGTAAGGATTTCCAAAATGTAATATACGACGTTGCGTCTTATGGGAAACTGCATTTAGATGCGGTAAATATTTTCTTTACGACGAAATCGTAATGGAACTAAATAATTAATTAAGTGGGGGAAAATTATATTTCGTTTCTTGTACTTTAATTCAAACACTTTTGTTGTTTATAGGCAATTTCTCTAAAAGATAAAGTGGAAAAAAATGTGGGTTTGATATTTTTACCCATAGTTTGTCTGGAAAGGTACTTGAAAGAATTGAGAAGAGTAGACTTTAATATTTTTGATACGCGTTTACAAAGAAGAGACAATTTACTTCCTCTACGTTTGTATTGGAAAAAATTGATTTCTTAGTAAATTTGAATATGTAATATATAGAATAAAACGTATATTTATAAAAGCTTTTGGAATATAACTTTTGTAAAAAGTATATATTTGCAATTATTTTTAAATAAGTTATATAATTTTAACTCCTTGTTGATAAATAGGATTTTATTTTCTAATTTAAATAAGTTTAATAAATAGTTATATTAAATTTAATTCTACATCTATTATAGTTTCATCAAATATTGATAATCAACAAATTATTAATTTTATCATAATGCGCGTTTAAAGGAATAGCTAGATCGAAAATTTTCAGAAAAGAACACTCGACTTGCTAAAACTTTGTTAGAACGTACAAAATCATAATTTTAGTGACTCGTGCCAGAATTGAATGTTCCTTTTACAAAAGTGTACGATCTATTTATAAAGATTAAATAACATTTTTCAAGTCCGTATTTGATTTAAATAAAATGTTTCTATACATTATGAAAATAGCTTGGATAATTCTCACAATCCATTTCTGTAGAATTAAGAGATAAATCTCCTGTACTACAAGGAATCGTAGGTATACTTGATCCCTGGACAGTAAATCCATGATAATCTTCCTTTTCCGATTCTGCGGTAGACGATAAATTCAAGCGAGTAGATACCGATAAATCGTTTTTAAACTTTTCCTTTTGGCTGTCAAAGTCGCATTGCGTGTCTAAACTTATGAGACTAGTTTCATCCTCTGCTTTGCTCGCATCGAAGCTGCCATCCACCACGAAAGAGGGGAAATCAAACGTGGGCGACGGCGTAACACAATTTTCTATTAAAGTCGTTCTTACGTCGTTTTGTTGCGTAGAATTATTAATTGCGGTAGAACAAACCTAAAATTAATAATTAAAATTAACTGTTTACCGTAAAATCATTAATTTTAAATAAATGATTTACTTGAGGAATTATTGGCGGTGGTAATTGGTAGCTTTCGATATCTTCGCAATCCAAATTGGTAGGCAATCTTTGACTGTGCGTGATCAACAACGGAGTTCTTTCCAAAACTGTATTTACTTCCGATTCAAGTTCCTCTTGAAATAGTAACATTTTCTCTTTCAAATTCAATGTTATATCCATTATTTCTGTAGTTTTTGCTTTCATTTCGTCAAGAAGCGTTATATCTTCGCACATTAAATGCAAACTCTGAATAAACAATTAACGTGTATTAGGCGAAAGATAAATATTTTAATGAATTGAAAATGATTCATTCAATTAAAAAAATTCAGTATGTACTTCACATATCATTAAAGCAGATTCCCAAGTATTAGCAGGTACTCGTTCTCCGGACATGTAGGCATTGAAATCTTTTTCATCCATGTTCAATGATTCTGCTGTTAAATTTTCAATGAATGATACAGCACAACACTAAAAAATGTTATTTATTTTCGCTTATGTTTCGCTTAAGAATCGGTTTCTTTGTTTGTATTATCGAGACATGAGAAAAACATTTGTGACGAATATTCCTGTAAAATTTACCAGATTCGTGAAGTAATATCCGCCTTCTCCTGTCATCAATCTGCTCGCGTTGCAGAATCTAGTGATAAAATTAATGTTGCTTTTAAGACGGGCAGGATTGGCTTTTAAAACAATGAAAATTAAAGCAGGGAGAAATTCGTCCGCCGATGCGGGTCCACCAACAGATTGTTGCAACATTAAAAATATATTTCGGCAACAATAAATGACGCAAGAAAGTTTTTCTTGAGGAGCCTTTGCAGAATCCATGTTCAGTAAATCTGTAATTAATTGGAATAATTGGATAAAATTTTAATTCAAATACTGAATATTTTATGCGCGCACCTGTTATGGAAGTATAGACCAGTTCTCTAACTTCGGAACTAGTTTCGTGTATTCGGCACTCTAAATTTTTTCCGCTAACCCAATTCAACTGGCGGATTCTATAAAAACATTTCACTTTATTTGGAATATGGAATTTATTTTCTGGTATTGCTTTCATTTCTAAATAAAATTAACCTTTTCTGTATCGCCAAATCCTTTTCTTCGTCGTTTGTAAAGGGAGGACAAAAGAGAATTCTGTAGAGTAAAGTTAATGCATATCTTTCTACATAATCCAACAATTTTTCTTTAATTTCTGACGATATGTCTGAAATCATGTTAATATAATTAATATTCTCGTTTCATAAGTAATTTTCAGGTGAATTATTTTAATTTATAGTTTTTTTTTCACAGTACCTGCATATTTGCTACTATTTTCTAAACGTTTAGCAAACACCTGATAAAAAGTCTGTGTAATTTCTGAAAGGTCCTCTATCCTTTTTACATCCTTGTTTTGAAGTATATCAATTATGAAAGAATGTATACATTTTCTGACATCTCTTTCCACTGGTGTCTTAGCGATCATAGCTATTACTTCACGATTTTCTGTCTTTACTTTTTCCAGGTCCGGGTTATCTTTTGTTAGTTCGTAAAGTAACTCTTGATATCCTTGTGCTTTTCGCATAAAAATAATATTTAATAATAATAATTTTCAATTATACAACGTAAATATAATGCAAATTTTTTAAACAAAATAGAAACAATTTTTTGATCAATCTCACTATTCCTCTTTGAATCTATAAATAATTATCTAAGTAAACTATAAGACGTAAATACAAATAGAATAAATTAAATTAAATTATACCTTTTACGGCTGGTTTGCGAAAAGATATATTTAATAATTTATATTTTTTCTCTTGTTGTACTTTCTTCTCTTCGTATTTCTGTTGAGCAGTAATTGTGCTCTTATTCGAAGTATTGCTGAAATGTTAATTGTAACACTATCGTTAACAATAATAATTAACAATTTAGTAGTTTCAGTATTTTTAAATGCACAAATTATATTTATTTTTCTTCCTTTAAGGAATGATAACAAACGTATTGTAAGATAAGTGTAAAAAGTGTTTGAAATCGATTGCCATCCCGCTACATTTGATTATAAAGCCATAACCTTTCTCTTTAAAAAAAATTACGCGTAAGGGAAGAAATTGAACATTTTTAAATTTCGTGACAGTTTTAATCGGTTGTTGGAACTTTATTAATAAACATAAACATTGTACCTCTCTTCATAAACATTGCATCCTATTTGCGATCTTTGTTTTTGTAAATATTCTCGATGACATTTGCTGCAATAACCTTCCCACTCGACATTTCCATAAAATCCACAACCATTCTTGCACTTGAGATCAGCCTCATCGATTCTTAAGGATGGTGTTTTTGTCGAATACATTTTCGCAACTGTTTTTACAAGACTTTACAGTCGTTTTCCCTTACAATGTACGTACATACTTACATTCTACGTGTACGTATAACACGAAAGTCTTTAACTGATAATACAACTGTCAGTTGCGAAAAAATGCATAAATTATTATGTATCGAATCATATTCTCAAAATAACATTTTAAATGATTATTAACGAACAAGATTTAAAAATAATTATTATAATATTTGATATAAATTTAAAAATTAAAAATTTTTAAATCACAATTATTTCAAATAACGTAGAAACTCCATGAGTAAAGCTTTTAAGGATCATTTATTTATTTAGTTAAACGAATGTTTTTTTAATGATGTACTTGTAACGAAAAGAAAATAATCTCGTTCGAATCAATAATTTATTCCGAAACTATACAGTTATCGAAGACCTTGTTACGCTATTGCGTGAACGTAGCTTTAAGATCGTATAATAATGACGATTAAATAAGAGCGAAATTCAAATTGAACAACATTTAATAAAGGTAACTGGAAACGTATATTATTATTCGATACGTGTCGCGTATATGGGAATTCGGAACAAAAATCGTAACTTGTAAACTAACCAGCGTTTTACCTAAGACCCTTAATACTTTCTTAACGAGAATAAAAGGATTCATTGACTGATGCAAATATATAATTTTATAAACAAAATTCAGGTGACCTTTCTGAAAAATCATAACAACGGTGCATGCGCTATTTTTCGTTTTCTTTTTATTATTTTTAACAAGTTAGTAATATGTGTATATATTTCACTGAACTTTAGAATCTCAATAAAATGCGATAGAACAGATTTTGTAACGTAATAAAGAAATAGGTACAAGTAATAGAAAACATTTAAAATATAATTTGTATATAATGGGACTAGAGTTTTAGTTTACACGCTATTCGCAGGCAGCGCTAAACTTGTGTCGCTTACTATTAAGAGATTGTATCCTTTTTACAGATTCTTCGCTCCATCTTTCCCTCTCTTTTTCTCTTTCCCCCTCCCAATATCCTACAGTTCTACTCTTCCTCTCGACTTGTTGAAGATTTGCGCGTATCGAGTTGAGTTCAACATCAGTACGTACCGACTTAAACGTTCTTTATTTACACGACACCACATTATTCGTTAAATTAATCATTACGTAAATCACGTTCATGTTCTTTTCGTGAATTATTTAGAAATCTTGAACGAAAGTTTTTCCAAAGTTTTTTTTTTGCTCTTTGTTTGCTGTCTGTCTTTCTCTTTCCCTTCGAATACGCGAGTGCGAGAATAGGAAGATAGTGTACGTATCGATCTCGATCAATGCATCGATACTAAAGATTCCCAGTGGTGACGGTTCGAGAATATAGTTACTGAAGTGAGGTTACATGAATTCGTTGAAATGTTGTGGCTTGTCAAACGGCGGACTCACGATTAGCTCAGGTGAGTTTAACATTCATAAACGTAACCGATAGGTTCTTTGCGATGGGAAAATGCGTCTTTCCATTGGTTCAAAAGAGCAGGTTTCCCTGTTCGTGGCTGGCTCGATTATTTTAAACGATGACGTGCTGCTTATCTATGTACACCCGGTGGCATGAATTCATGCCATTCGAGGGGAATATAGTATGCTGAACGCAGATCCCTCTCCTTCGTGGTATACTTGTTTTTGTTGCGCGATTTAAACGATAGATGGCGATCCACGACCGCCAAACGTAGGCGCGTAAAATTACTATACCGCCTTCGCACGGTAGAGCGGCTTCAACTGACCGAAACATTTAAATCTAAATGTGATTAACTTACGCGAAACGAGCTGTACGAATCGCTGTGAGATATCTATTTAAAGTTTACAACAAATTTCTTAGGAATGAAATAATAGAATCGATAGAACGTTGATGACGTGATTTTATGTTTCAATAAAAACGTTTAGTTAGCTTTGTTTCAACATAAAATGAGGTTCTACGATCGCTTTTAAATGAAGGAAACTGCCTACATGCAATTTGTTCTTAAGAACGAGTATATCCGCTGTCATCTATATTCATATATCATCTTCTTGCTTCTGCAAACATTCTCGTTTTTCTAATAATTTCCTTACGAGTATTTACATTGTTGCTCGTTTTACCCTTTATATCCTACTTAATATTTAAAATTTACAATTTTTATGGAATATAATAATAAATTATGTTACGTATTTTGGATGTTGTTTCGAAAAACTCCAATGGCCGATTGGTATCAAATTTTGCGAGGGAGAGAGGGGATAATTTTGAGACATTATTTTCTATGTCTGATGGCAATGGAAATATTTCAGGTGGACAGAGTTTCTGCCTTGCCCTGTATATCGAGTGGACAATGATGTAGTGGCCGATGCAGTAAAATCACGCATACGAAGAGCGGCCGTAAGTACGTAAGTGTACGACGTAGACTCTCTTGTGTCATTGTTCCACTCGTGCGATTGCTCCTTCCCCTCTCCTATTCTCTCCCACCTTTCCATTATTTTCGCTGTAACGTCAGACGTTGCCTGTGCGCATGCTCATAAGGCTGCAACGAACTTGCCGCGCAGTCGAGGGCTGCTCGCCGCGGATGCTGTAACTGTAATTCATTCGGCATCAACGAATCGAGGGAGGAGGTTGTATAACAATAACATAGTAGAGTAAATAATAAAGGTAGTGAACTGGTAACGTCATGATTCATACTGGTCTACTTCATCCGACTGTATACATATGTATACAGCATGTATTCAAATGGATAGGGTAAATGTAGCAAATGCATAGAAAGACGAATCATTCGTACGCGTTATTTTAAACAGACCATTTACTCTATTTTAGTTGCGACGATATACGGGGGTCAATTTTCGAGAATATCCAGTTACGAATATTTACATTTAGTATTTAAAGATAAGGAGATTTAAAAGAATGTGGCTTAGGGTGAAGACTGCCCCCGAGGGTCATAAATTCCACGTTTCTTACCTAAGTTCCTGCCGTCGCCTAATCTTGTGAAACGTCGAAATTTGGAATTTTTTCAAATTCGGAGTTGGATTTCGTTCGGCGCTCGGTCCGCATAGTTGTATAGTCGATGGCTGAGAAGAACGCGTGCGATGTACATAGCTTTAATAAATGTTTATGTTATTAAACTGTATCATGAATATTTAAATTCCTCTTTGAACGCAATATTAAAATTTCTTTTCTCTAGAAAAAATTATGAAAATTATTTTATATTTTTAATTTGGAGCGGAGTGCAAAGGGTTAACATATCGTCTAAATGGTACTTGAAAATAATATACATAATAAATTTTAAGTTAGAAGAATAGATTACAAGATTTAAAGAAACTGTATAAAACGTAACTAATATAAATACAGCGTTTAATTTTCTGTTTTTAGGGAGGCAACATCCGTGAGCAACGACATCACAATGCGCATGTTGCTGCCATTAACGTTGGTTATCGTCGCAGCAGGTTTGCTGCTGGCAACCATCGAAGCAAATGTTCATTTGCACTTGCCTTCCGACACTGCCAGCCACTTTACTATCGGGGAACATGAACAAGCAATCGCTGGTATAGAAGCTAGTCTTCTCTCGCTTCTCGGATTTGCGAAAAGACCGAAACCGCAAGGTCCAGCATACGTACCAGAATCGTTAAAGAAACTTTTTATCAAACAAAATACCATTGGTATGGCTGATATTGCTAAACCAGGAATTCATGCTAGGTCTGCCAACACAGTTCGTTCCTTTTCTCACGTCGGTTAGTATACCGGTAGTAAAATATAGCAATTATTAATATGAGTAATATACGTATGTGATATACATATGTATAATACTGTGGCGTCGCCTCCCATGCTCGCCATCAGAGGGGTTGCGTTCTCACAAGCGGTCGACCGACCCCTCGGTAAGACCTGCTAAGAAGCCTTTTACCTTTACCGATGAGTCCATTAGCAGGCTCAGACGAAACGCCGCGGCCTCTCCTTTTGCTTTTTCTGTCCTACGAAATTCTCCGAGTTCCTACCCGCAGCAAAGCAGCGTCACAATACTATTTAAACATACACTCCCTTTGAGATATTTATTGCACTTTAACAATATTTTTTTTTTTTTTATCACAGAAAGTAACCTGGATCATAAATTTCAATCTCCGAATCGGTTTCGTCTGTTGTTCGATTTGAGTAGTATACCGTCGAGAGAGATATTACAAGCCGCGGAATTAAGTCTTTCTCGTGTACCTATTTCGAATAAAGAAGACACCAGTCAAAATTTGGGTAGAATACTTATATACGATATTTTGCGGCCCGGTGCAAAAGGACACAGTACTCCGTTGCTACGTTTAATCGATAGTAAACCAATAAATACCAGGAAGAACGACACAATTAGTCTAGACGTTCATCCTGCTGCGGAGAGATGGATAAAAGATCCTAAGAATAATCATGGACTTCTGGTACACGTGCGTGGAACTAAACAGGAGCATGTACGTTTAAAACGGAGCGTGAACGAGAGGAACGATACATGGGTTATTAGTCGACCGATGTTATTTACTTACACAGATGATGGGAGGTATAAAATGCCTTTACGTACGAACAGTTGCATTATTATATTTTTAATGTCATATCAAACGATAATAAATATTTAGGTACAAAATGTCCTCTGCAAGCCAGATAATAGATCGTCGCGCCAGAAGAGCGGCGCTTCGTAAAAGTCGTCGAAAAGATGGCCGTGAGAACTGCAGACGGCATCCGCTTTATGTTGACTTTGCAGATGTTGGTTGGAACGATTGGATCGTTGCCCCTCCTGGTTACGATGCTTTTTACTGTCACGGTGATTGCCCTTTCCCTCTAGCAGACCACTTGAATTCCACCAATCACGCGATCGTTCAGAATTTGGTTTATTCGACGAAACCGAGCATGGTACCAAAAGCTTGCTGTATACCTACTGCTCTCAGTTCGATATCCATGCTGTATCTCGACGAGGAGAATAAAGTGGTTTTGAAAAATTATCAGGACATGGCGGTTCTTGGATGTGGGTGCCGTTGACCATACGTCGAGTAGCTTAGTTAAATATTTTCACGGCGAAGAATATATGTACAGTAAAAATGAGAATGGTTAAAAAAAGGTATTAGTAAAATAAAAGAATGGCGGAGTAAGGTTTCGTTGTATCGAACGGATAGCAGGTAATGCCATTTTTCGAGGGTATGTGAAATGTGAATGTGAAATGTTTATACATATATAATTAAATCACGTTTAAGGAGTTTGATTTTTATTGTATACAAAAGTTGAATCGATTGGTCAATTATTCACACATTTAATTATTATATATTAATAGTCCTAAACGTCTAACTTTTCTATGCATAAAATAAAGAGAGATACGAAGCAGTTGTATTATATTATGTGTCGGGGTTTGAAATAGTTGAGAAAATAACTGAAACAAACTGTTGCATATCGGTTTCGGTTACGGTTACGGTTTTTCGGAACCGATACTATTACACCATAACCAAATCAACCCAATCAAATCCAAAACGTTACTCCAAAAAAAAGTGTCAAATTTAATATGAAATGAAACAACATATTTTTAAACGAGGATTTAAATTTAAATGAAATCGCTCCCCCCTTCCCCTCTCCCTTCTCCGCTCCCCAATGTTAAGTGCCTCTTTCTTATTGAAAAGAATTTTAAATAATTGACCATTAAATTTATTGGTATTAGTATTAACCAATCGAGTGATTGATAGATATTCAAATAAAGAAATTTTATTTGCACCAATGTGCAATTAATTTTTTATCGGCGGTAGGGAAAAATGCTATAATAAAACTTTTAATAAAAAAAAAAAAAAAACACTTTAAATTAATATTTACTCACCAGTTTTCCGTCACGTTTAGTTTGATAATTTTATGTAAATGTTTGATCACTCTTTTTGTGATTTATTTTTCAATAAGCATTTTTAACTTTTTTCTATAATAATTATAACATATCTAGAAATTTTCCTTGTATTATTAGCTTAGTACACGTATAAAACTTGTAACGATATCGATTTTGAAAATACTTTGAAACATCTTTCGTTAAAAATTATTTAATTTCCTATAATTTAAAAAATATATTTTTTATTATATCAGCTAATCCACGTTAAGATAAAATAGTTTCCATAAGATATAGTATCGTTTTTATCGTATATGTGTATGTGTAACATCGTAAAAATCATAAGTCTTCTTTATGGGAACCAACAATTTAGACAACAGAAAAATAATATACAGAGTTCGTAGTTATAATTGTCGATTCAGTGTTTACAAACGCGTGGAAGATGATAAAATTAAGTAAAACAAGCTGTCGGTAAACATAGGTCCATTATTTAATTGTTCTTTTTTAACTATTGGAATGTTTGTAAGTATATATTATATATTACAAGACTACTTCTTATTTGAGAATAAGATTGAACACTGTGATACGTATTCAAAATCATTTCGTACTTTAGAGATGGTGACATGATGAATCTGAAATTTTGGTTTGAAAACAGAGGATAAATCTAAAATCTTAGGTATGTGCTAAAAGAACCGAATAGCCCTGTTGAAGGGAATTCTTCCATCTCTTACTGTCTCGGCCAGGCAGCTCGGATGCTTAGAGTGCGATAGCATTCTAAAACCCTCTTCCTCTACACGGAAAACAGTTTGCCAAATGTTTCAACTTTTAGATTTACAGATGGAAGTAGAAGAACTTAATACTATAGAAATAAAATGGACCACTTGTAAATAGTATTTTATTTGATATTTTTACATTCTTCGATTGTAGTTAAATATTTTGTGTGTGTGTGTGTGTGTGTGTGCGTGTGTGTGTAAATAGTAAACAAATTTTAATAAATAAATATGTTCGATTACATTTATCTTGTAGTAACTTTATGTAAAATTTTGTATCAATGATAGAAGTTCTGGACCAACTTTTTTTATAATTACAAAATTTTATAGAACTCGAGCAATTATTGAAGTTATTTTTATATCTAACAAAAAGAAAAATAAATGAGGAGGTAAACTTGACAAAACGATCGAATAATTTACCGAAAATTATCGAATAAATAAAATAACGCACAGATGATATATAAAATATGTAACAAAAATTTTATTTCTTTATACAATTATGCTACATACATAGGGCAATGCACTTCACATTTCAAATGTAAAAAAAATATAGAATAATTATTTCAGTCTTTAATGCTAAACGAGCATAATAATTAATAGATGTACTTCTTCGAGACTCATATAATAGCAGTGCGAGGTAAAAATCATTTCCACAAACAATAATATGTTGTAGATTTTGTGTAGACGATAATGTTGATTTCTTTTTTTGTTTCACTTTCTAATGATCTTGAATACTTAATGGTATATGTATCAATTACGAATTTCCGAAACGGAGGTGTATTACATTTACACAGTGTTTGAGTAATAGTAATTCATTCATTTTTTACATTCTCATTTAACGTTCAAATCAAAATGCAAACAAATACATTTTTTTACTTTCGTTAGAAAACTTAAATAAATATTATATTTTCCAGGAATACATATTTTAAATGTTCTTAAACTATTTATTTTAATTATTATATTTTCGTTGCTATTTATTCAATTTTATTTTTATGAAAAAGTACGGTAAAACCTCGATTTAGCAGACGAATTGCGGGAAGAGGTGTCCGTAGATGAACGTCTATGTTTATACGAAACCAAGTCTGTCAAATAACAAACTTACATATCTTAAGTACGATGCAATCAATTTTGATTTCCTTTCATGTTTATTTGAAAATGTACCGGCAAAACATTAACACCATTTGCTAATGAAGTGCAAAGACGAGAATGACCATTAACTAAGAAATTCGTTAAATACAGGTCCGTTAAATCGTGGCCTTATCGTATTTTCAATTCTTCTATCCGTTTCAAGAGATTATTATGCTTACTATTTTTATTTTGAGTATAGATTTTTTGATGTTTCGGATGTAAGTATGAAACATATAAAATTAATTTCTCGTATAGTATACCATATGTATACAGTTAGAGCAAGAGTATAATCGTAAAAAAAAAAAAACTAAAACATAATACTTATATAGAAAGGAATCTTCTGTTTAAACAATTTTTATCGCAAAGACTAAAAATCATACAATTTTTTATACATTCTTACAATATTTACAACATTTTACGATTAAATTACTTAGAATTACGTTATAAAGACGATAGGCACAATGGTATTAATTTCGTCGATTGGAATAATCGTAATAAAATTATTCGCGTGTAAATAATATTAAAACAGATTTAATTATAGTAAAAAAGAAGGCACTCTCAAAAGAAATTTCCATTTTTGTCGTTCCAGTTACTACTAGTTGACTTAAAAAATTATTGAAAAGAAAATACCTTCTAGAAAAATGATCGTTTACTTGTTTCATAAATAAAATAAACATTCCGAGAGCTTTTCGTTCTTTCGAAAATCTTAGAAATCTTGTAAAAATATAATTTGATGGAAAATCAAGTATCAAAAGATTGCAATAAATTCAAGGGACAGGAGAAGGGGGAGGAGGAAGAGGACTAAAATAGGTAGAGGATCTTGAACTAGGAGACGGAGGACAACTAATTCCTGCGTCGCTCTGGTAAACGGATCTTGGAGTAGGAGGTGGTGGAAAAGGCTCACTTTCGTATCTATATCTTGCTGGGTAATTACTGTCCGACTCATCGCAAACGTCTGTACTGCAAGGAGTCGGGGGTGGGGGCTGATTAATACTCCTATAATGCCTGTAAGGTTTATATCTAGATGCATTGCTGCTCGAGCACCTGGTAGAATTTGCTGTTGTTGCCGGACTTGGAGGAGGATTTAATGTTTCTTGGGGATACCCTCCTGCAGAGCTACCCCGAGTTGAACTTGATGCACCTCAAATTATAATGTAATTTATTGTATTTCTAAATTACATACGTTTATCTCTTTGTGAAATTTACTTTTATATCTTTAATATTCTTTCATCAGCTAATTTTATTATCACGGAAGTAGAAGATATTGGAGATATTATTTAAAAAGTTAGAAACAAAGGTACCTACGATTTGGGGCTGGATATTAAAGGGACCAATTATTGCATTCGTACGTCGTTATTATATGAAAAGTCACGCAATTTACGATCAATCGATTTATCGATTTATTAATAATTTATAAAAAAAAAAAATGAAAATATTACTTACCGGTAATATGACTTCTATCGTAACTCGATTCGATACTGCTCCCATTCAGCATCGACATCCTTACGGTTTCCATTTCTATTTTCAAATCCTTTCTACAATTTTTCTGTGCGAATATTGGCTTTGTCAATCTGACTGGTTTCGGCGACAAAGGATCCCCGGCAGAATCGTGCAAAATATCTGGTAATTCTTCGTTGTTTATAAATTTTCTCCTACAGTAATAAAATCCAAAAGCGACTGCGGCGATCGTTGCAGTCAATCCGATAGGCACAACAATGACGTACGTAATTTTTCCTGATTCTAACGAGCTGTTTTCTTGCCGTGGATTGTTTGCAGGCGTGCACGCGGACGTGAGCTCGTCACTGCCGTCGGCACAATCTTCCCAACCATCGCACAAAGCCGAACCGGATATACAAACACCGTTTCCAATACATTGAAATTGACCTGGACGACAACAATGAGCTTCGTCCAAACCGTCGTGGCATTGGGCGGTTCCATCGCATACCCAGGACATATCTGTAATAATTTTCTTATTTTTAACTTATTATACAACTAATAATTTTCTGTTTCATTAATTCGATGCGTGAATATACATATACATATACATATATATATACCTACCGATGCAATGACCACTTTGACATTTAAATTGTTCACTACTACAAGCCGGACAGCCCAATTCGTCGCTTCCATTAGGACAATCTGTTTGACCATCGCATTTCCATGTCACTGGTATACAATCTTTTGCCATTGCAGAACTGGGCGCAGTACAAGTAAAATGATCCGTTCCACAGACTGGTGCAGCTCTACAAGTTTTTTCATCTTCAGATAGAACCAAAGACTTTGGACAAGAACATCTAAAAAAGAAAAGAAGAAAAAAAGAAAAAATGAAAAAGAGAGAAAAAGAAAAAAAAAATGTATTTTTTAATTTTCCTAGAATTTAATATACATGAAAAATACACGTGTAAGTTGAATGCTTATTCTTACTTGGACAAAGTGGTTCCGATACAAAAATGAGAGCATCCCCCGTAATCTCGAAAGGGGCTGCAGATGTGTGTTTTTATTGTATCAATTTGTGGAGTATTCACTGTAATTATATCTGTAAGCATTTTATTCATAATCACTTTTCTTCCGTTTCCAGACTTGTTAATACGCTCTAAGCTTGAAGTTTCTTTATCAAACCAATAAACAAAATCAAGAAAGACAGACAAATAAATGGTCGATCCTTGTTTGACAGGAGAGACTAGAATTTTTCTATTATTTCCATCAAAATCAGCGTACTCGATCCGATTTCCATGCGCCCAGTATACAATATTTGAGATCGCATCGACTGCGATACTGGTTAATTGTTCAAGATCAATCGCAATTACGACCCTTTCTTCTCCATCCATTTTACTACGCATCACTCTCACCTTCCTTCCAACGTCTGTCCAGAAAAGAAGTCTCTTTTCAGAATGTATTGCAATATTCCTTGGTTTCTCCCCATCACCTTTCACTACAATACCCAAAGCGGAGCCATTGTCAAGTTTCGTGACATTGATAGCATCGTTTATAGCACAAGACCAGAATAGCAATCTTCCTAACGGGTCCAAAGCCAAATCCACAGGATGTCCGAAACTTCCAGAAACCATTACGCTTGAATGTGTCTTATTTTCCAAAGTCTTCCTTATAGACGAAGTTCGACCATCTATCCAATAAATGTGTTGAGTTACGGGGTCGAATTCTATAGACCGTACATTTTTTAAACCCTGAATTCGTAGAACCACGTCCGAACAATCGCTGGTATCGGGCAGGAAGCGAAAAATTGCATTGCGTAAACTGTACATCATAAAGATCTTTGGTGCTGTAAATGAAACAATATACATATACATATATAACAATATTTTACTTAGGTAAATAATAACAAAAATTGTATCAACTTTAAATAAACCAACCATCGCACGATTTGTTATCCTTTTGCAAGTTATAATGAGTAGGACATTCGCATTTGAAAGAATTAGATACGCTTTCATTTTCTCCAGGCAACGCGATGCAAAGATGGCTACAATTTCCATTTTTTAACGAACAGGGATTCCATCCTGCTTGCTTAGAAGGATGGAAGACTAACAAGTCCGTCACAGATTCCAATTTATTATGTATTTTCACTCTATTTGCTCCGGTAGTTTTATTAGCTTTCTCTATATCGCCTGTTGATTAAAAATATATTTATATCGTTTCTATTATAAATTAAGACGTAAAATTAGAATCTACGAAAATAACTAGGTGGTCAGCTTCTCACCTGTATTCCAATCTGTCCAGTAAATATAATCTTGATATTGAGTTATGCTAAACGGGTAACCAATATTTTGTGTTACGATTGCGTCTCTTTTCTTTGTATATAAATCAAAACTATCGATGGCTGGAGTATGTAAATCTGCCCAGTATAATTTCCGTGCGGAATGATCAATTGTTAAACCACTTGCTCTTCCGATTTTAAAAAGTAACGTTTCGCGATTTGTACCATCTAAGAACGATCTTTCTATACTGCCGAAATTCCCCCATTCTGTCCAATACATGTGTCTAGGAAGAAATGAAATTTTTCTATTACAAGAAAGCTCAATTACTCCGATAGATTCGATTCTTACTTTACCGAAAGTAACAATGCGATAGGATATTTTGGACAAATCTCCTAAAAATATACATTCTAAATAAATGTAACATAATTACCCTCTACTAGGATCTAGGGCCAGACATCTAGGTTCAATAATGTTATTCCATACGAGAACCTTCCTACTGCAACCTTCTAATCGAACCATTTCTATTCTTCGAGTTCCCGTGTCGCTCCAATACAAATTATGAGCAATCCAGTCTATTGCTAATCCTTCGGGTGTTTCTAAACCAAGATCGACGACTCTTTCCATATCGGACCCATTTATAAAAGCTCTTGTAATTGTCTTTAATTTAACGTCCGTCCAATAAATGCGATTGTCTGCTATGTTAAAATCCAAGGCGCTGATAGAAGCGAAAAATATTTACAGTTATAAATTTTCGTTGAAAAGAGAATTTTAAATATTAAAGTCTGCGTTGCGTAAGATACTGGTTCCCCGCTATGAAAAGTTCATCACCGTAGGTTAATCGGTTAGCCAAGCAGTAAGAAACGCGTTAAATAAGAAAACATTCGATAACTAATTCGTCCAATATTTTATTCAAAGTTACAAAATTTACCTTGCATCCTTGATGCCAGTCAACGGAATAATGTTGTCGTTATTTGCATTTTCGATACTAATTCTTCCGATGTTTTCTTTCTTTGCGAACAGCATGAACGCATCCGGGACGATGCAAGTCCTCTTATCTTTCGTTAATTCGTATCCAATCTGGCAAGCGCAAACGTATTTGTTTCCCGGTCGATTTAGACACAAATGACTACATCCTCCGTTATGTTTCGCGCATGGATTTGTACCATTAACCTTTCCTAAGTGTACTGCCTTTAAACCCATAACATTGGGAACTTGATCGACAATTACTTCTCTCTCGCCGCCTGTTAATTTATGTGCTCTGTCCACGCTTCGTCTCTGCCAGTCGGTCCAGTATAAATAATCTCCTAACAAACTCAATCCGAAAAGATGCGGAAGATTATCTGTAATTACTTCTCTCCTGTCGGTACCGTCCATGTTGCAGACTTCGATCTTATCCGTTTTCGCGTCGCACCAATAGATTTTCCATCTCGTGAGATCTAAAGCAATCCCGTTTGGCCAAACAATATCTTTGGTTACCAGAAGAATACGCTCGGTTCCGTCCAGGTTGCTCCGTTCTATTTTCGGTCGTTTCTCGTTCCAATCGGTCCAGAACATCCAACCGAGTTCCGGAGCCAGGGCGATAGCTCTAGGTTCGATCAGGTCCTCGTTTATCAATACTTTTCTACTCGTGCCATTTAATCGAGCCACTTCGATTCGATCCGTTCCCGTGTCGGTCCAGTAAAGATTCTGAGCCAGCCAGTCGACGGCTATTCCATCAGGATTTTCCACTTCAGTCGTTATAATGTTCTCTTGATTAGAGCCGTTAAGAGAGGCTCTACGGATCGCGCAAGCTTCTTCGTCGGTCCAATAAAGCATTTCTTGCATAGGATCAAAGTCAATTGCTATTGCGTGTTTAATTCCTAATTTCGTTAACAGAAACGTTAAATTTCATTTCATTTTTAATTTAAACGTTGTCTGCTCGTAAATGAA
Source organism: Colletes latitarsis (assembly GCF_051014445.1). Taxonomy (NCBI): domain Eukaryota; kingdom Metazoa; phylum Arthropoda; class Insecta; order Hymenoptera; family Colletidae; genus Colletes; species Colletes latitarsis. The sequence goes on along the minus strand of NC_135135.1, from coordinate 29,917,750 downwards.
ACTACTTATTTTAAAATATGATCGTGAAAACTGAAAACATTATTAAAGGGAGATTCCGGTCTATGATTTTTAAAAATTCGATTTTTTTTTGTTACATTTTTTACTTTTGTTAATAAAACTTAAAAAGTGATATCCTAGACCGAAACCTTCCTTTTTAAAGAACGTACAAAAAGTATAAAACGGAAATAATTATACCTATCAATGGTAGTACAAAGTTGGTATAATCGGGCGAATCTAAAGATATTCGACAAATTTCGGTTCTCTGAACTATTAACAACAATTCTTCTGGTCCTTCCGCGCAAGTCAAGTTATCTACTAACTTAACGCCCGTAGGACACGCGCACGTGTATCCAGGCTCCGTCAAACTTAGGAGACACAAATGTGAACAATTTCCATTATTCTTTTCGCAAGGATGATTCCCGTGCGGTTGTCTCCTAACATCCCACACTTCTATGTCACCAGGAATGTATTCTCCGTGCAGCAATTCTCTAGGATGCGCCTGATGCTGACGCACGTCGTACGAGTGTATACACCATGTTTTCCAATCGGTCCAGTACAATCTATGATCAAAAAACGTAACTGCGAACGGGTAATCTAATCCCTGTTCAACTACTTTTCGTCTGTTTTTTCCATAATAATCCATTACTGCGATAAACTTGAGCCTTCCGTCTACCCAATAAACCAATTCATTGTCATAATCCACTGTCAAGCCATTCGGCCAAAATATATCGTCAGAGATGATCACCTCTCTAGTTAAAGGATCTCCGTTCATCGCGGCCCTCTCTATTTTCGGTACATCACCCCAATCTGTCCAAAATAGTATACTCTTCATTGGTACTAGAGCTATGGCTCTTGGCTGATAAATGTCTGTCCAAAAGAGAACTTTCCTGTGACGCCCATCGATGCTTGTCACTTCTATTCTATTTTTCTCCCCATCTGTCCAATATAGCTTTCCTGTGTACCAATCACAGGCTAAACCATCAGGGGATATCAGGCTAGAATTTACTATAATTGTTCTTTCGCCAGTGTGCGTGCCATTTGTTTGGATACATTGAATTATTTCTAGACCGCTATCGGACCAACACACCAATTCGTGTTCAAAATAAAAGTCTAAAGCTGCACCTTCAGAGAGATCTTTTATAATAGTGGTTACTTTATTGGTACGGGAGGTATTAGCCATTCTAATATTCTTTTGTGTAACAAAGAGTAGCGTCGGTGAACCTAGAATAATTATTTATTTAACTTTTTTTTTAATATTCAACGACTCATACTCAAAGCAAAACAATTTTATTTAATTTTCTGCTGTTTATATTGTTTTAATTGTACAATAATAAGCAATGACCTTATTAACTCTTAAATATGTAAAGAATATAATCACGATGTAAGTAAGATGGAGCAACAAATAGAAAATTTCAACTGGTAACGTACAACAGAGATCATTATAGAGGATAGAAAATCATCGGATTTTATTCGTATTATTACTAAGATCCTACTTGAACGTTATAATATGATAAACAGATTGTAATGATAATGCTCGTAACAGCTTAATAAGCAAACAAATAGTAATATAACCTTCATTTTCAAGTGTACGATTCAAAAGAAAATAATAAATGTAGCCTACCATTACAAAAAAGTACAAGTCTGAAAAAGCACGCAGTCATAATGATTATTAAACTAATGACAGCCATCCTAACACTTTTGACGAGGAATCTTTAAATTCTGAACATTACGAGGAGATCCTAAAGCGTCGTTCGTCAATCTTCAATCATGACGAACGATCGATTCACTCCCCGTGCACTTCGTAACAGTTGCATTTAGTGAATGAGATTTACGTTTCTCTCAACGTAACATAAAACAAAAATTGGACCCCATCGTTTAAATAAACTGTTAACTAAGCAGACGCTTCGTTAGAAGCCAGCGGCTCTCATAACCGATCATTACTATCACCCGGTTTCGGTACACCACGGATCCAGAGATGCCAGATTGAGCACCGGGTGCACTACTCACGCTCAGAGATGCCAGATTCAGCACCCGGTGCCCTACTCACACATACCAGATCACGCGTACGTGAGCTCGTGGAGTTTCGGAAACCCGACAAAGGCAAAATGACGAAAAAAAACATAGGTCGGAAAGTAAAAATGCCTGGGCAGTCGAGAATCCAAATCGTATGCCGTAGACGGGAGGTCGGATTTCAGTTGTTAAAAGCGAGAAGGCAAATGTGAGCCTTTCTCTCTCGACTCCCACGAGACGGTCCGAAATTACTTCGGGCAACTTCGGAGAATCGAGAAAGAGGTCATGCGTCATTTTGCCTTTGTCGGGTTTCCGAAACTCCACGAGCTCGCATAGTGTGAGAGAGCACCTTCGATATGCGATAAAAATAAAGAGAGCAATACTGTGTAACAAGGACAAGGGAGAACACCGACCAGAAGGAAACGGAAAATAGTGCGCGACAAAACGACAGCGAGTACATTTTCCCGCCATTTCGATTAATCGAACCATAGCTTGATTATTTACCAATTACTATTTTCCTGCGATTAAATTATAAACTTTTAGACTTTAATACTATAGTGTGGACCCTATAAAATAAAATACTGGTCTTCGAAAGATTATATTTACTTCTGTTTATTACTTTATTAATTTACTCAATATTTTTGTTTCTTTACATTAAAGATTATATAGGTTTTAACAAATTATTAAACTAATATTTTACCACATAGCGCGTTGAACGCCAGCTAATTTATTATAATCTGCTAAATCACGGAATACAATTCTTGACAATCTCCATCTGTGAACAACACCACGCGGTCGAGATGTTATTACACAGCGTGTTGTTAATTGTTTCTTGGCCGATTGACGTGGAATTGTTTCGTCTATTTGTTGACCAACAGCTTCCTGTACAAGTAAAACTTTTTAGTTCAATCAATAACGATTACCGAATAATTAAACTATGATATTTTGAGGTTAATTTGGTTAAGTAGACGTACTATAATTTCACGTGGTAAAATATTGTTTCTTTTCATGGCTACCAATCGAAGTCGTACAGGTCCAAACTCTTCCGCTATCTTTCTTCGTTTTATGTCACGAATCATCCACCGACCAAGAAATTTATTACGTACTTGTTGATACTGAAGGGCGAGTTAGTTAACATTTAATTCAAATTTTTAACTGTAAATCATAGAATCTATACGTGTATTTTATTATTACTTACATTCGTACTTGAACCAAACGCCGTTAAATTTGTACCTTTTGAAAGAAAATTTGAAAATCTTAACAAATTATTTACTATGGTAGCCATGTTCGATAAACCATCTGTTCCTTAGACCATATATATACTAAGGTCTGTTGAATCGACTCTCTTCTTTGATTTGTGCTGCTAAGTCGTGCATCATAGAAATACGTATAGAATGTCGATTACATTTATAAGTTGTAAGTTTTGTATATGCATGTACTTTTGTGTTGTCTTTTTTAGACGATTAATCTTTCGCAAAAATTATTATATATGTTCACTAATTTATCCATTGGAAAATTTCATAGAGAGTGTTCCACTGAATTACAATCTCAAAATTCACTAATATTTCACGATCATTCCTTTTTAACTTGTAACAACTCTCACAATTAGTAGGAGTACAACAACTATGAGAATTATATACTTAACAAAATTTAAAAATCACAAACTTTTTGCTACATGCTACGGTTTCATAGGAATATTTCGCTTTTTTAAAAAATCGCGTACAGCGACAATGATCACAAATTAATGAAAATGTTTAGTGATCTATTTTATTAATGTTTTCGACCTTGTTCGGTTATCTCTAAAATATTTAAGTAAATTTATTTACAATATACTTCGTTTGTACGTAACAAATAATTACCTATTATACGAACAGAATTGTAACATAAATACACTCGTCAGAAATTAGACTAGGCAAACCACGGAGTTTAGATATTATTGTGTTAAACATCTCATCAATTTTATGCACTGTTTCTATTACTTGAAATATTTAAAACACTTCTGCGGTTAACGAAAACTGTAATACCGAGCATTTTTGCAAATGATACATGCAATGATAGAAACTCTAGTGTTTAAGATTCCCGGTTATTCGTTTTATTAATGGTTACCTTAGAAATAATGTGTGTGATTGAGGATTGGTTTTTTGTATTGTTAACACAGTATCATACATATTTTCGAATTAACCAAAAGTCCGAGTCCACAGTATTTAAAAACATTTATTTTCTTGAAACAGTACATTTATTAATTTTGAAATATTTTGAGTTTATAAATGTTCAAGCAATTACATTAAAAATATTAAATTAGATATTATTTTGAGTACTAGACAAAAATAATTGGGAGGTAAAGTTGAGCAAATTTATTCATGGATGAGTAATTTTCGATTCGTCGTTAACTAGGTTTCGTCCATGGGTTCGCTAGTCTAGATATTCGTTTAAAAAACCGTTCATGTATCGCAATTTATGAATGAAACGTAAATGACGTATAGAAGTGATTAAAAAATTTGCTCAATTTTATGCCAGGAGAAATAGGAAGTTGAACGGTAGAAGAATGAATCAATAACTGTTTCCGTAGTTCCTTCATTCACTTTCATTCGTTATTACTGTTATTTATATGTATGTACAGAAAACCGTTATTAACCAATCTCAATTATAGAAGAATCGCGGGCTAAAAGTGCTCAAGGATTGCGCAGAGCAATCGTATTTTCGCACATACTTCCTTTAAATATAGGACGCGTGTGAAAATGCAAGGTAAATCCTTGTAAAGAAATATTTCGTAGAAAAATGTTTTGTGTATATATCTTCAACAATTCAATTCCTTACCTAATCCGGTAATCGAAAAGTAATAAAAAACAGGTCCCATTTTCCAATCTAAATCTGCACTGGAACTAGCAATCTTTTCCCCCCTTTAAAATTTAGTTTTGTTGCATCGACAAAAGTTTCATTCACGATGGATAAATGAAATAGCAATTATATTAAATTATTTTTTTAACTCGAGCAAATATTAAAACATTAAGTAACATCGGAAATACGAAGAGTTTTACGATAAGGATGGCAATGACTAATTAGTAATAACGACAACAAAAAAAATGAAATGTTTCTCGAATATCGCAGATATAGGATTTATTTCCGTATAATTAGAAAATATAATTAAGCCGAGCTAAATTATGAAGTCTGTTGATGTTGTTGTGAAACAGATGTTAAAAGTAGTTCTTGTAGTTTACTTTCTTTTTTCACGGAATTCGTGGAAACGAAAATAGAGGTTGCTTGTTCCTCGCATCGTTTGGTCAACTGACCTTTCCTACGGAATTCCTTACGATGAGAAAAATGACGAAGCAACCACTTTGATAAACGAAATACGCGAATGTCGAAAAAATGTGGCGAATGTGCAATTTTACGCACATGAAAAGCCAGTCGTCGCGATTCTTTATCAATTCTGTTATTCTTATTCATTGGTTGCGAGTTTGTAGAAAATATTGTAGTTTGCGAAGGCAATAAAAACATAACGCTGTCCTCGCGTGAAAAACGTGAAAAAAGAAGGTCAACTACTTCAGCTACTATACGCCGACGATCATCTGGCGATACACGTGTACGGAAACTAGTTATTTCCTTCTCTGGGCCCTCTCGGCAGCCTTGGTGACTTTGCCAGTAGCATCCTTGAAATTGACAGCTTTGATGACACCGACAGCCACAGTTTGACGCATGTCACGAACAGCAAAACGTCCTAAAGGTGGAAATTCTTGGAAAGCCTCAACGCACATGGGCTTGCTCGGAACAAGTACAACAATGGCAGCGTCTCCAGATTTAATAGCTTTCGGATTTTCTTCGGTGGTTTTTCCAGTACGACGGTCACACTTCTCTCGAATTTCAGCGAATTTACACGCAATATGAGCAGTGTGACAATCCAACACTGGAGTATATCCATTGCTGATTTGACCCGGATGATTCAGCACAATTACCTGTACAGCAGAGCAACAATACGAGATTAAACGTTTTTCCGGATAATGTTTTACAAAAATTAAACATCCATAATTTATATTAGCATTCAGACGTTCTTAAGCCGTCATTGGATTAAATAATCTTCCGGTGAAAACCGCGAATGAAATGCACAAGTTCTCATCATTATGCCAATTACGATCTAGTTAAATTTCTAAGAAGATAATTCGTCCACAATTTGTAATATTACTTTGTACGCATACCTGTGCAGTGAAATCAGCAGCACCTTTAGGCGGATTGTTCTTAGAGTCTCCGGCTACGTAACCACGACGCAAATCTTTTACAGATACGTTTTTAACATTGAAACCAACGTTGTCGCCAGGAACAGCCTCTTGCAATGCTTCGTGGTGCATTTCAACAGACTTAACTTCAGTGGTCAGAGCCGTAGGAGCGAATGTGACGATCATTCCTGGTTTTAGTACACCAGTTTCGACACGACCAACCGGTACTGTTCCGATACCACCAATTTTGTATACGTCCTACAATGAAATTCGACACAGCGTTATTGTATGTTTCTTCAAAGGATTAATAAAATTCTGTAGAAAAATTTATTTTAGTCAGACACCTCCGGCCATCAGCGAATTAAAAAATCCTCCGGTGGAAACCGCGAATGAGTTGTAAGTGTTATCATCATTCGCTACTAATAAAAACCTAATGTTATTGCAATTTTTCGAGAAATTTACCTGTAGTGGAAGACGAAGAGCCTTATCCGTAGGTCTTGTAGGCGGAAGGATGGCATCAAGCGCTTCGATAAGGCATTTTCCTTCCGCTTTGTTCTCTTTACGTTCGACGGTCCATCCCTTGAACCACGGCATTTTGGAAGAAACTTCCAACATGTTATCTCCGTGCCAACCGGAAATCGGAACAAATGCAACGGCAGCAGGGTTGTAACCAATTTTTTTAATGTAGGACGATACTTCTTTCTTGATTTCTTCGAATCGGGCTTCGGAGTAGGGTGGTTCGGTAGAGTCCATCTTGTTAACACCAACAATTAGTTGTTTTACACCAAGAGTAAATGCGAGCAGAGCATGCTCACGGGTTTGTCCATTTTTAGAAATACCGGCTTCGAATTCACCGGTACCAGCGGCAACAATTAATACGGCACAATCAGCCTGGGAAGTACCAGTAATCATGTTTTTGATGAAATCTCTGTGTCCGGGAGCATCAATAATAGTAACATAGTATTTAGAGGTTTCAAATTTCCACAAGGCAATATCAATAGTGATACCACGTTCACGTTCAGCCTTCAACTTGTCCAATACCCACGCATATTTGAAAGATCCTTTACCCATCTAAAAATCGATATAAATCGTTAATTTTTTCAGAATTTTATACTAAATTTCTACGTTTCGCAGTATATTTCGCACGTTTAAATATAAATTAGATCTTTTATCATCACTGGACCAAAATAAAATAAATGATCAGTGACGCTAAATTGATATTTTATACTAAAATTTTGCGAACCAATTTTCTTTACATTGTTAGATACATCGGGCCATATCCATTATTTACCTCTTGCGCTTCCTTTTCGAATTTCTCGATTGTACGTTTGTCAATACCACCGCATTTGTAAATCAAATGACCAGTGGTAGTGGACTTGCCGGAATCGACGTGTCCGATGACGACAATATTAATATGTACCTTCTCCTTACCCATGGTGAATTTATGGCGAGACTACTGGTTAACTCTAACAAAACAAAAATGTTTCAATATTTACACCTTTATATTAATGAAAAAATATTTTTTAAATCTTTCTCCTCAAATTGAACAAGTTACGTGAACGCAGCATAGACCAGTTAATATCTCAAATTTAGTTTACAAATATGATAAAATGTTTACACGACTTTATAGAAAATTGACTTTTATTAAAATTAAGTAAACCTAGAAATTATTAAGTTTTAATGAAAAAAAGGAGTCATGTTCGACTTAACGTCCACGTGGCGATATCTGAATATTCGAGAACGGAACTGGCAGCCATTTTGTAGATGGCGAGAACATTGCAACGTTGCCGCGATTTCCTTGACGCTTGGCATTGCACGATGCCATATTATGAATAATTCTGTTTTATTTATATGTACATATATATATAAAGGCTCTTTTATTTTTTAAATATTCAAAGTTATTAATCTAAAATTTATGCCAGAACTTTCTAAGAAGATTCTTTTGACCAAACACATGCTATTATTCCTACGTTCACAAAATGCATTAACAAAATTAATTACTTTTCACAATGAAAATTGATTTTAAATTGTTCAAGAAATGGTAATAACACCAACATAATAAAGATATATTCAATGCAAATATTGTAGAAAAATGTTAATTAACATTATGCAATAGCGTATTGAATGTTGAAGCATCATCATGTGCAGTAAATGCAACACGGTTAGAAATTGATCACTTATTACTTTCAATAATACAATGTTCACTTGTTATCACTTTGATACGAAGATAATCATTTTTACAATTGAGAAAAAAGATCAGCATAACAATTCGTCACAATGAAAATCGGTGAGCGAACTCCATTGTCGGCGACAAGTCGTCCCACAAGGTCGTTGTTTCACAGAATTTCTAACAGATTCGTAATGCATGTATGGATAGATCAGTTACTCGGGATGAAATATCATTTACAACACCTCTACAGTTGCAACATTAAAACTACGTTTGTCGATGTTTTCGCGTGGTCGCAGAGCGCACAATTGAACGTTTTACACTACGAATGTATCTCCAATGATGCACGAACTCGTGACCGAATATCCAACTCTGACAAGCGACCGCCATACTGTATCCGGGTATTTGTCTTTTCTCAACTTTTCAAGCTTAAAAAATCAAGTGTGGAGCGTAATTTACTTTCTCCGCGTGGATCTTTTCGTAAGCTCGACAATATTAATCGCGAGATTCAACGTTCTGTTTTCGAAAAATATATCGGACGACTTTTACGAAGATCAGCATGTGGTCCGCAATTGAACAGCCGGCTAATATCAGAGGATCGACCATGCGCTTCTTTTCCAACGTTGTAATTCACCGGGAAAAACCAATATTTCGGTGAAACTGTTGTCACAACACAATTCGCTGATATTTCCGTTGCTGTTTTATTCTGTACCTGACGTTCGATGCTACCTTTTCGGTAAGAAAATCAGCCGATTATAGTTCTGTGCTAAGGCCACGAACAACCACTCACCTCCAGATGCCACGACAGAAAGAGATCGTTCAAGTGAAGTGACATGCGCATACGGCTTCCGACCATAGTCTCGAACCCAGCGCCTCCACCATATCGATCACTTACGAAGCAATAAACCCTTCCTTTCCATATTATTTATTATGTTTTTTTCGTTATTAATATTTTTCATAAAGTAACCGAAAGGTTATTTTATTATTTTAATAATGCGATTAATAGAATCGTAGATTTCGACGAATACAAAAATTAGAGTCTTTAATAAATGGAACGCTGGATTCAAGGCTACGGTTACGCAGCAACATCAGGCGCGCCGACTTATGCGCATACATACGTGTATATATATATATATATACACACATATATATGTACATACTAAGCAGCGTAGAAGTGTGCATCTGTGTGAGCATGGAGTCACGAAAAAGACAGAGTGTTAGGTTGCTATGATCAGAGATACATTCGTGCGTTCGTAACATCAGGCTCAATATTTCAACCATGAATCCATTGTACTTTTAGATGTTAAACGATAACGCGAAGTATAATTCGATTTCTTTCGAGACTAACTTTTCATCAAAATATTTGATCAAAGATGGTGTAGCCGAGTTCAATGCAATCATGCTAGTCGTTTGTACCGGTGCTAATGCAACGTGGCTACGATGCAATCCAACGAATAAAGATCATTACACGGCGAAATATTTTGCATTTTATCCAAATATTTATGTAACATTTATTTCAATTAATAAATTAATTACAACATTTATGTTGTACGTTATGGTTTGACTCTATGCTATGAAACAAATTTCATTCAATCTCTTCTTTATTAGAGAAGATAGAGACAAATTTTATTTAACATTTTTATGGAAAATATATTTTCTTGAATTTATTTAATATATTTTTTTAGAAGTTTTACAAATTATCAATACATAGGGTGTCATAAAATGCTCAAAATGATATCTGTTTGCAACGGTACAGTTCCTGAAACGTATATGTATACAATCACGGATTGCGATGCTGTTTCAATTGTCTCTAGTGGCGATACCACACATGCTCTAATTATACAATTTATTATGTCCTCTGGAATGGTAGGTTGCTGTCGGTAAATTTCTTCTTTTAGTTTTTCTTTTCCAACGGGGTGAAATTCGGCGACCATGAAATAAAATTAATTCGTGTAAATTAAAACGAGTAATTAAACTATTTTTTGTTTTGAGCAAACCATTTTACCACTTTTCTACGTCACTAGAATGGATATGCGTACATAAGATACACGAAAGGGAGGGAAAAATGAACGAATAATTGATTTTAGCAGTAATATATATTTTTTATCCAGTGATTATTTATATTTTTTTTTTATCGTTTCAAATAAATAATCGTTCGTATCACGTACTCATGCGTTCGAAGGTAATAATGTTTAAATGGTCATATACTTGGGTACTGTGCAGAACTGACAAGATAATTAGTGGAAGGAATGCGAGTACGGATTGGTCACACCCACTACGCATTTTTGGTTGCGATTTATTATACATAGACCGAAGCTACATTTACTTACTAAGTCCAATTAATCTCTTGCCGTCTTGATAATCATCTTTCCATCTCTGCACAGTAAGTGCACGAGAAAGGGAAACGAAAGAAGCAATTAATTCTTTATGAATATGATTATGACGGGTATTTAAAAAAAAAAAAAAAAAAACGTCGTTTTAGCTTCAATGGGCTATACATATATGTGTACATATATGGGAGCGGCGCGACTAAGTTTCCAAAATTAAAAAATAACTTGTATCGTTAAAGAAGAAACAGACATACGTATACAAGTTGATAAAAATCCCAGCAAATATGCAACGGTATTTCATGTTTGAGTATATAGTCTATGATACACGCAATGTATAATCGTTGGGTAATGTAATTGATAATCGTGTGGTACAGTCGTATTTCATCATTATGTTTCATTTGTTTACTTCTGTTCGTGACATCCACTTTCCCTATCGATGCTTCCCTTTCGAGAATTACGAAAGACAACACACGTTATATTATCTTAATGCCGACATTTTGGTCAATTTTTTTTTTTTAATCGGAAGTAAATTCACACTTAACGTTTTTTCTCATTCTTTATACATTCTCACCCACTTTATATTTCATATACTTCGCCATTCGCACATTGTTATCTCAGACTTGTTATTTCTTATTGGGGTAATCGTAAAGTACAGGGTGATTCCTTCGTTTCTTTTCTTTTCTGTTTTTATCGGAGAGACGCAAATGCAAAAAGAAAAAAAAAAAAAAAAAAATATTTGAAGTAAATTTGTACAAATACGTTGATATTCTTTTGGTTACTCTAACAACGAGTAGTATTTTTATTGGCATGCACAATTTCCTATTCGTTTCTCGTTAGTCGTTTACTATGTCCTCTTTAAATGGTATATGGCTTTTGTTTAAAGAAACGATATTTACTTCGATCGTACGATACATTTTGAACAACCCTGTACATAGTTTCCGTACATGTTCTTACTATTATTATATTCGTATTTACAAAACGTTGTTCGCTAAATGTTAATATTCGATATCGCAATTGTTACTACATTCTAGCTTTATTCCTGAGTGACCATTCATTAAGAGACTTCCTTCTTGTTTCTTTTATTCTGTCGGATAGTTTGTTTCACGCTAAAGCGCTGCGATAAGAAATCGAAGTATACAAGCGAAATGACAAATAGTTGAAGACCACGTTTAGTAACATGTAGTTTGACGCGCGGACCAAGCCTGTTAATGATAAGCCATCCAGAATTCAACGTTTAAGATAGAATTACATGATTTTCTGTCTGGTATTTCTCGGAAGTCGTTATTTTCACAGATATTACCACGGCCAAACGTACTCAGCTTGTAGTACAAAGAACAATGATAAACAAGTGCGTATTAATGTCAATTTTTGCAAGTTTCGACAAGTACGCCATCTTTTAAGTGTTTATACGAAAACTTTATTAATTACTTTTCAAATTTTACACTTTCTGTTCTCTATCTTGAAACATAGAAAATTATCAATGATTTTTTAATTATAAGCAATTCATTTAACGTATCCTTCGATAGATACAGTGAGAAAACTATGACATATTAAAATTTATTGTATTTTCAAACAATGCGTCATTATGTTCAAAGTATATTATACTACTTGAAAAAGTTCCTTGAAACTGTAAGCCGAATAAGTTTAACGAGTGAATGTTAATTTGACATGACTTAAATTATATTATTAATATGTAAAACAATGTTCACACAAATACGAACAAACGTGTTATTAACGTTATTTGAGATATTTACAGGCAATTAATGACTTGATATGAAGTGGCCTAGCATTATTATATAAACTTTCATTTAAATGTAATTTGAGATTTTTCTGAATCAGTTTGTGGAACGAAACACTATAATATTTAAGAATCGATGAATGTAGTATGTAGATGCAGAGGTAGAATATTTATTTATGTATTATGTATTTTGACAAAAAGCTTATCATGCTAGTAGGATTCTTGCGAAGTAAATATTTTTTATATTAAAATGAATTCATTCCTTCGACCGTCATTGGTAATCGAGTGGAGGAATACTTGTTGAAAATTCATTAGTTGAATGTGAAATGAAAAATTCAATTCAAATGTGCTTTTCATTGATGATTAAATTTCTTTGCCTACTGTATCTCACGATACATTAGTTAAATACGTAGTTTGAAAGCATTACCTTTTTCTTTACCCTGAAACCATAATGGTACATAAGATATTGGAAGGCTTAGAATATTAAATACATTCGTAAATTGTTTGTCACTAGTTTCCGTGTTTTAGATTATTTTACATTGTAAAATATATTAACGCGGAACAATTGGTTAACAAATTAAGTAAAAGAAAAATTTACAAGTACAATGACAAAAAAGTTCTGTTTTTGGGCAAATAAACGATACGGCGTACAAAAGATCAATAAAAAACAAGCTAAAAATGATAAAACATTGATAAATTGTTAATTAAATAAAAGGTTTACAGTAATAAAAATATCAAAGTTTACGTATCACAGATATGTAAGTAGTCTAAAATTTTACATTTACCAATACTTTGTTTATTAAACGATAAAAAGAGGCAGCTATATTATAATAGATATTGCACGTATCCGTTGCAAAATAACATTTAATAATTACATATAAATTGATTAACCCACGCGTTGCTCAAAGATTATCGTTGTTCACAGCATTCTTTCAGGGTTGTAATTAAAAGTACGTCAATATATGTACATATACGTGTAAGTACTTACGTACATGAACCATGTTTACAAAGCACTTTATCAACTTTCCGTAAGAAACGATCCAAACACGGATTTTCTTATACTTGCGCAGGTTTGTGGATCTAGGTATAATGCGAGTCATCGAGACATGATTTTAATACCTCGTCTGAACATTATCCGGCGAAGAAAGTAAGCATTTCGCAAAGTATAAAAGATAGCAGCGTAAATTACGTGGGGTTTTCTATCGGTAATCGAAAAACGCAAGACACAAATTGTTTTATTTTCAAATCTTAGACGATTTGCGTTTGTTCATTTTATATGACGCGCGTCGATGCAGCGCCTACTTCCTGTATACGCGCGACGTAGTTGCTAAATCGCGCGCGCTTAGCTGAAAGTTTCAGCGTGAAACCTGCACCGAGAACCCAAACTGAATCAAGAGACCAAGCTAACAAGTCACGCAATTTTAAAGTTTCTCGTCACTACTTACGGAGAAAACAGCGAAAGGTTCAAAATAAAGGTATTCTATGTAACAGAAATTACTTTTATTATCAATTACTACAATTTAAGAATCTTTACTCAACGCGTAAACGACATTTTTCAAAGTCAGAGACGATCATTTCTACAACATTTTAGGACCGCGAAAAATCAAATTAAACATAATAGGTTTTTGTTTGTTCAATTGACTTCGTTAACTCTTTCTAATCCATAATATCTTTATATCATTATTTCTTTATATTACGGTAAAGGTAATTATTTGTCAAACGGGTAAAAATTGAAGAAATACTTTTGCTTAAAAGTAACATGGGCAGTATGATCTGAGAATCGTGGTGTGCCGGTTTTTGTGCACAATGCATTGTAGACTGCACCATTAAGCAGTTGACAATATAGTTTCATGTACATCTGCTCTCGTACAACGTGTACGATAAAATAAAGTTAGAAAAATTCGCGACTGATGAAGATACTTTGTCTAGTGCAAATTAAGCGTGAAGCAAGAAGGTTGATTTTATTTAGTTACGTAGTCGATAACTAATAATTGCGATTCAATAATATTACGAATTTTTCAAATTTTCAATAATTTGTGACATAGCCTTACGTTCTGTTGACTAGTCATTGGTAATTATTAGGTACACACGCCTATCAAATACTAACTACTAAACGAAACGTTTCTTTGAGAGACGATTTATGTTATTTTAAGCAACTCGAAATCCGTCGGGACTGCATTTGGCATAAATATTATTGTCTATTTATCCAAATTAAAATAACAATGATGAAAAACATTCTATAAATAAATATAAAATGTATAAATTGCGCACAACAAGACCAACCCAGTTGTTTGGTACTTAACAGAAGACATTAATTAAATATTTTTTGCCATTTCAAACTTATAATGTACTCTACTACAATGACTCGCATATAGATTTTAAAAATTGTTAGGATAGCTCTTTATGGAAAGAGAATAAGGCCTTTTGTATAATAATATAGATAATAATTGTATAAGTAAGGCTGATTCAACAGACTTCTTTTCCATTTGAATCGGATCAAATGTTCTCTCCCCATTTTATTATACTCCCAAACGACGTTATCCGATTTTAAACAATATCTATGATTAAAATGGATTTTACAATATAATGCTATATATTACATCAAATAGGGCATTGACTTATAACAAATGTAATTGGATGTAAAACCTTGATAAAACAGAGAGAGAATTTAATGGCCCGGTGTTCTTTAAGTAATGCTTTTGCAACATGTATAGAACTAGGTATACAATGGTTTCAAAGGTTTTTAGTTTTAGATCGTGGTGGTAGAGTAGTACTTCCGATACCTTTTCACAAAGACAAAGTAATTTCATTGGTTCTAGTATTTTAATTATCAGAATACTATAGTTGAGAAAAAATAAACTAGCTGCTTATGATATTTTCCCAGCTATTAAATCCACCAGGCACAATTTCTGCTTTTGTACCATAAGGCAGAAAGGGTGTGCCTGTATGTAGGTGTTCGCAAAGGAACAAGAGACAGAGCAGTTGAATAATAAAGTTGATATAGCAGGGATGGCCCCTCAACAATCACGAGTAGCTCATTGAATTCCTTTTAATTATGATATTATAGTGGAGTCAACAAAGAAAACCACTTGGAAGATCTTTGATAAGTTGCCCTGTTAAGGAAACTCTTTCCCTTTTATTGTCAAGTATTAATGGGATCAGACATATCGCATGTATTTTGGTTTCTATAAATACCATTCGATAGTTATTTCTCTTGAGTAATTGATCTTGCTATTAATCTTGTAACTTTCAAGAGTGATATATACGATAATGTGTTAAAATTTATTAATTGAAAAACATGAATTACAAGAAGGAAAAGCTAATAAGATAGGTATATCTTAACTTTAATGATAGTTATAAGTTAGAAAAAACAATTATATATGCATGAGTGTATACAATATTTCTTTCTCTTCTCAGAAAAGGTAAAAAATGGTGAAATATTACGAACGAAAGGTCGGGAACGGTAATGGCAATGTTGTATTGATAACCATAAAATCATAAAATGGCTCGAACAATTAGTTCTCGTTCTTGAAATGTTCGGGCGTTGATTCTTTCGTTGACTCCACTGTAAACGATAATGCTTGGACAAATTTTCGTAAAAGAAACTGTCGGCATACAGGAAAAAATCACGAAAGAGAGATTACTTTGGCACTGAGTCAAGCAAATATAAAATGTCCCTAATTTGTAGCACAACTGAAGGGAGGTTGATTATTTAGTCAAAAATACGTTGTACACGTAATTATTTTTCACATTTCATTTTTGAAAAATGTTAGTTTCTAAGACTTACCGAATACGTATTTCTATGTGTACTTGTCTTGACTTTTGGGTAAACGTATTTTTAAACTATAGACCTTAATCTTCTCGTGTTCGTATTGAAAAATATTGAGAAAGGCACGGAGAAAAAGTGACTCAACTTAAAAGGCGGTCTTGCGCTCGTATTATATTTTCTATTTATTTTCGGACAAGAATATCAATCTCCTTTCATCGTTGTACTACGAATTATGGGATTCATATACATAGATCTTGTAAAAATCCTTTGTCAAAACAGTTTCTCTACAAAAATTGACAGAAATACATCAAAACATTGATTCTGTCGCGAGATTGTGGGGCAGCCATAGAAACGATCGTCGCTCGAGATCTACACGCGGACAAATATTGACGCGCATAATTTATTTTTTTTCTTTTGCCAAGAAAATCGAGATCCGATATAGCAAAACTTTAAATGCAGCATCGGTTAAAATTTTAGGTACATCGATGCCCGATTTATTTATTTGGCAAAGGACACAGCGATTGCTCTTGTACGCATTTATCGTTGCAGATCTCTAAGGACGATCGTTGAGAACTGAATCATTTCGATAACACTGGTTAACAGCAAATATACATTCTTTGTCTAAGCAATAAATTTTAGTCCTCGTTATGATTCTAATTACGAAAATGAAAGTTAAATAAAAATATTGACTCTAAAAACTAAAACACAGTTTTTAGTCTTTCTAAAACACAAACTAAGGGTGGAAATATTTTAATATCTAAAAAGGGTCGTTTTTGCGACTTTGAAATGTTATATCCGACAATTTAAGCAGAATATTGCTGGAAACTGAATGGAAACATAGTTTTCGAACCGGAGCCAAATAATTTCTTTACCTCTATATATGGAAATAAATAGGAAGATTGCTCAATCATGAAGAATATAAACTATCGTTTACAATTTGTTGACCCGTGTAATCGAATAGGATTTCTTTTCTCGCTCGAGTTATTACGTCTTTGCTTCGAGGCAAAGTAGTTTACTGGATACTGATACACCTTAATAATTATTTTCTTAAATTGTACGTTATATTGTTGATAATGTCTATCGCCGTGAGTATTATACAGATGACGTAAATCTAGTCCCACAAAATCTGTCGCACGATGCGTACCTTTCTGCCGTTTTCGAAGCTAATTACACGTTTCTTTAGTGGGCCTTTCTCTTTCATCCCGTACCCAAAGACTACGTTTTTCGTTCAATAAATCGGATTGTTATTCGTTCAAGCGATAAACGTGCGATACGCTTATAAAGTGGAAAGGTGAACATTAAAAAAATTTACTTAACTATTAAAATCTATTCGATGATTTATAAATACTAAAAAAATCCCTATCCATATTACAAATTGCTTCGTACTTTGTATTTCGGAGGATTTATTCTGTTTTTTTTTTTTTTCCTTCATTTTCTCCTACGATACAAAAACAGGCGAGTCCAGGGCTTCCCCCCCCCCCCCTCCCCCCTCCCCAATAAAGGAGAGCAACAAAAAGTATACATTTAAGCGTGAATAATTGTTACAGTATAGTCGCGTTATATTGCTGCTAGATTGACTTTTCTGTCACACGCATACGGATAGCAACTTACAATTAGTATATCGCCGTTTCTGAAACTTGTTCGCTTTTACATGCTCGTTTGTGGCGACATAACGTGACTCCACTGTACTTAAATGCATCGACTCAACAAACATATTACTTTCGATAAAATAAAACGTATGCTTCGAACGTACGCTTTAAAACGTGAATATTTAAACAATGTTAAAGCGTTTACTTTTCACTGTTTAAAAGGTGACAACCCTACCCGTGCGATACGAAACGATATTCTCCTCGAGTAGCACAAATTCGCCGAGCCATGTGTACAGAAGTAAATGAAATGGAAATACATTTTTTATATCGTTTGAATTACTTTTTGAAAGTAAACGAAATTTTTGTTTAATTTTGTTGCATCAAACACATATTCTTCAACGTTTCTGTGCCGATATAACGGAATTACAAGGAATCGTTCACGGAAAAAAGTAGTCTTGTAATTGCGATTAGATAAAGTACATCAATCGAAATGTTGTTCTGCGCGCGAGAGCGGTATGCAATAGATAACGATCGGAAATGAGAATAGAAACTAAAAGCAGCAGTGAAGATTGTGACTTTAGTTGGTCCCGAATATGAGTTACCATGGATTTGTGTATAAACCTTAATTATTTGACGATAAAGCATCGAAAACATGTAAAAAATTGAAACGAATCCATACGAGCAAATATGTAATTGATATAAATAACTTGTTTTGCATAAATTTTGGTATCAGGGTTCGAAAACTGTTACGAGTTTCGATTCTTGAAACAGTTTTGATCGGAACATTTTTATTACGGTATGAAACAATTATTTTCAAACCCTGATCTATATTAAAATCTAAATTGAAATCTATTAAAATTTACACGAAGGAATAAAAAATCGCGGTCAAATTGAGGAAAAATGAAAATGTTTACATAGAGGGTGTCCGGTAAATCGGTGGTATAAGTGATAATGCGATGATTCTACGCGAAGAAGCAAATCGGGAATATACAGTAAAAGTTTTTCATTCGCGACTTTGTTTTTGAGAAAAACAACTTTTTCTTGAAAATGAAATCCAGCATAAAAAAAGTTTACTTTGTATTTTCGATTCATTTTTTCATGTAGAAACGCCATATCGTTGCTTGTACATGTTACCAGACGCCCTGTATATGATAAAATAATATGATTTCTGCACAAATCCATTCTATCGGTCACGCATGGAATCGTGTCGATCCTTGCATCACGTGTCGAATGTAATATAGTTACTTTTTTCTCTCTCTCTCTCCCCCTCACACACTCACTCTCACTCTCACTCACTCTCTCACATAGCACTTGAACTATTACGAGTTACCTATTAATCTATTCGGTTCTAGGATATAAGGTTCTTTGGCAGTTTATTTACATGCGTGTTGAGCTACGGCGACGAATAGATATTATAATAGAATTTTCGATGTCAAGCAATCTGTAAACTATGAAACATTCTGAAAAGTTACAGCACATTAAAATCAATAGATTGTTTCGTGTGGTGTGACAATACTTTTGAAATTGTTTCATTTCGAATGGAGAGTATCGTTCTTGGGTTATTAACGAGTCGATCTTTCAAACTGTCGTTATAAATTTTCAAGTTTCAAACCGAGTCGATGGTAGAAACAGTCGAAATATCGTTTTACTGTAGCGTTTCATCAATTTCGATAATCGGTTTTGCACCCTATGCCCATTTTGAAAGTCTTTCCACCAAACGCTTTCTGTTAAATCGTAGCGATCTTTACATATCCAAAATTTGTTACGTATTTATATTTTGCGACATGGTTCGAAGGAAAGAATTATTAATTTGAATTTAAATCGAAAAACTATACGAAGGAATATATATATATATTTCTTTTACTTTATAAGGAAACGACGGGTAAATATTACTTTTAATCATCTAGAAATTACGCGTAATGGTAATTTGTCGAACGATGCGGCTGCAAATACGAATTTTGCGCTCGGTTGAATTCGTTAGTCCTACTATACGTACTTATCTAATTGTAACAGTCGAGTATTATTCGGCAAAGAATATATTTATATTTATATTCCGTATATCGTACCGTTTTAGTAAAATCCAATAATAAAGTACAACGATACAAAAACTTTTTCAAGTTATTTATAGAATATAAAATGTTTCTAATAGTATGTTATTAATACTTCTAGTACAAATAGTTATGATATTATGTATAACAATATTATAACGGTAGACTAGAAATATACAGGTACGTATTATAAAATCATTCGAGACTTTTAAAACTTGTATAACAACGTTAAAACTTTTGTTTAGATTTAATCGGTATCGCCGACTGTAAATTTTCAACAAGACAAATACTCTCCATGTGCCAGCGTAACAATCCGTAGCTTAACCGCAGCTATTTTTACCATGTTTATTTACAGAAACAATACGATCATGTAATTGAGATATCTTGCGCTGTTAGTTCCATTTATCTTTGTACCCTCATTTTCTTCGTCATTCTCACTGGCAGTGTCTCCCTTTGCCTCGACAATAGTATCTAGTCGGTCCAGCGTACTCCTCTGATGATGGTGGTTGCTCGATAAGTCGCTTTCAGCCGTCTCGTCCGAGTCCACGTCGATCATATGATCGTTAACTTGAATCTTGACCACAGCATCCACCGGATACTTTCCCTCGTCGCCAGAACTTGCCCCCCTTTGCGTTCTTACCGTCAGCCTGTTTGATATTATTCTCTCGTTGGTCTCGCAACGGGGACAGCTCTGACCGTTCGACGAGTTTTCGTCGCTCTGGCATCGGAAGCATATTAAATCCCCTTCGCTAGAGAAGTCGCAATGCTCGCATTGAACGACGTGGCCGTTTCCGTGGCAGAGCTCGCAGACCGGACTGTCGTTGTTCTGCTCCAAATCCTTGTCCACGTAGTGTTCTTGGTCGTGTTCTTGTTTGTGCTTCTTCGGCCAGCTCCTTCTCACCGGATAATCTTGATCGTGGTACGGCGACCTGGGCGAACAACTTTGACCGCTGTGATCCACATCGTAATGCAACGATCGCGGCGAAGATACGTGAATCGGGCTTTTGTATGTACGAGCGATACCTGGATCCTGAAGTCGATCGTCGAAACGTTCCTCGACGTATCTGCTGCAGTCGGAGCCAGGTGCCTGCGGTCTGTACGTACAGGTTTGAGACTTTTGATCGCACTCGCTGCACAGCAGCAAGTTCGACTTGCTGCCGGGCTGCGAGGCGTAACCGTTACAGGTCCCGTAATACTGTTCGTCCTCGTCGCTTTCGAAGAAATGTTGACTGAGGCTACCGATCGATTTCGTGTCGCTGGATCTGCCGGACACTCTGGCCCCGTCTGGATCTTCTTGATCGTTTCCAACGTACCTGCAATAAGATTTAACGAAATACAATATCGTATACGTAATGTCCGCGAGTGAATTCGATTCGATCGATTTATCTACCTGTCGTCGGTGACATCCGTCGGATAGTGTCGCATTCGGCCCGTCTTGGTTTTGCCGCGCTCTCGCGGCCTTGTTTCTTGTTAAATGATACTTTCTCGATTTCTCTCGTTGTTGTCTTCTACGCTCGACGTCGAGCTGGCGCCACAGATCTGCATCTCGATTTCGGCCAATCGGTGCTCCACTTCCCATTGCTGTTGGTTCAGTTTCACGCTCATCGTCGCGTTCTCAGTCTCCAAGCAAACCAACCGTTCTCGAAGCCGTTTGATCTCGGCCAGCAACGCTTCGTGGGTATCCAATAGCGGCGTAGTACCTTCGCTGACCAATTGCGTGATGCTGTTACAGGTCATGCCTGGAAAGAACGGAACGGGCAGCCGGAGAACGTAAATTACCGATACAAACAAGCTCAAGGATAGACTTTGGATGTTTTGGGGATAAGATCTCGATACCGAGAGAAAAGCGTCCAGATTGAAAAGTTCCATAGGGAAACATGGCGTGGTTGGCCCTTACCGAATTCTTGATCATTACGAGATACTTACCAGAATGGGTAGATTGCCTGCCGGTGGAGATTTGTGTGGCAGCAGATTGCGGTGCCCTGGCGGTCTGATCCTCGCTACTGTGGCCGCTGCTGGTGGCGCTCATCGGACTATCCATGCTTCTTGCAACGTTGTTCGAGCTAATGTTGTTACCCGTGCTGACCAAACCGCGTGGTATCACCGGACTTGGACTAGCAGAGAACAACGAGTGCCCTGCTGAATACATATGAGTAGACTTTGCGTCCACGGGCGATATCCACATGTCCTCCAGCGATATACGTCCTCGCGACTCCACGAGTCCTGGTGTGCTCTGGCATCTTCCCATCGCAGCTAAAAATTTATTTTATCTACGTCTAGTTACGTCTACTTACGTACACTCGATTCTAAATGTCTTTCTACTTGGTGCCATAAATGTTCGACAGGGTTTGAATCGGGACTATTTTGAAATAATTACTCGATGAATTCGATGGTTGGCGTATAAAAAGTATAGCATAAATGCTTGCTACCTTTTTCAAGCGGTGCCCGTTTATATTTCTCGAGTCTTTTCACTGCAATGGCTTCGAGGCGGATTCTGGCTGCAGGGTATTCCTTCAGGACGTCCCACATATCCTTCTTGCTGAGTACAAAGAGGTCCGAGTAACCCACCGAGCGCACGCTGGCTGTTCGTCGGTTACCTGCGTCGATGTAGCCATTTATTGGTTATTAGGGTGCATCAAGCTTTCTTTTCTATCCGCTCGGAATCGATCTATCGATCGTTCCTCGATCTCACAGACTCGTATCTGTCGCGCGGGCCTACCTTAAATCTTGTTGTATCTTGCAACGCATCCTCGATTCTACATACATATATTTAACACGTTCGCTGCCGCGCGTTCTATACAAAGATTCTTTTTCTGTAGTTTCTCGCTAATCGAGTAAGACGGTATCGTGGTTTGCTTACCGTATTTGCGACGATAAGTTTAAATAGTGTTGGTAAGGTTTAACAACAAATTTAAATACTCTAGAACGAAAAAATGGGACTAAAATCTCTTGCAACGACCAAGATATCTTCACCATCTATGATTACCACTACCCTGATCGTTTAACCCTTTCCGAACGATGTTTCTACGTAGTAGACCAAAGTCTCGTTTTTGCGATTCCCTTTTGTCGGTTAGCATGCGCCAGGCGTGGCAGCAAACGTGTTAGAATATAATTTTGACTCATTCGCCGCAAAACTCATGCTTGACAAATTTTTATTACGTTTTGTTCGCGTTGGTGCATTAAATAGGAATTAGTTATATCGCAGCAAGAATTTTATAGGAGTATCAAAGTTGTAAAGGATAGCTGCAAAATTAAGATCTTTCGGAGTGTTTGCATCGTTATAGTTTTACGACGCATTATCAAGGGGATCGTGTACGCTTTAGATTTGAAAAAGTAGCTTTCCCTCGAACGACATTATACATATCTATGCATGTACACAAATACCAACAACGGCGTAACGATAAAATGTCGGTTGTGTCGTAATATATGAAACAGCATTCTATGTATAATACTATGCGAGCAGCGAACGTAACATTTTTTTCACCAATATATTAAGCATTATAATGTTTGGTGCATTTAAATGGAATATTGATTACTGCGATGCGAATGTACATTATTGCAAGACGAAACGCCAATTATTTATTGATTATAATTTAATTTGATTTAACTTAATTTAATGTTCGTGTACCTTGTTTTTTACCGTGCCAATGGATGGAAATATTTTCGGTTCGTTGAATATATTCGACGATATTAATGCGGTGCGAACGATGTTCGGCGACGGATTGTGATTTTGATTTTGCATTTTTTTTTTCTTTTTTTTTTTTTAATTTAAAGATTCGTCGTTTAAAAATTTTCTCATACGTTCGTCGAAAATTGTAGGTAATCGATAGACAATTCAAAACTTAATTGCGAATAGGTTTGAAGCATTTAATAGTATGTATGTTGCAAATGCCGTGTCCATATTCCATGGTCATTCCCATGACATTACAATTCGGTGACAAGGGGTGTGGTATCAAGCTGTTCTCAAGAAAGGCAGTCATTTGATAGAAAATGAGATGACGTTTAATTAATTATACAATAAGTTTTCGTATACGCGAAGATACATATTATACAGGGTGTTCGGCCATCCCTGGGAAAAATTTTAATGGAAGATTCTAGGGGCCAAAATAAGACGAAAATCAAGAATATCAATTTCTTGACTAAGGCTTCGTTAAAAAGTTATTAAAAAATTTCAAATCATTCTGAAAAAATTATTTTTCGTTGCAGGGATCAATTACAATAATTTTTGGTTAATAGACATACTGTCGAGATCCTACCCACTTCCGAGAAAAGAATTCAGTACGGGCGCAACTTTAAACGTTAATAACTTTTTAACGAAGCCTCGATCAACAAATTGGTATTCTTGATTTTCGTTCTATTTTGGCCTCTAGAATCTCCCATTAAAATTTTTCCCAGGGGTGGCCGAACACCCTGTATATGTCGTAAAGTGAAAATCGTAAATATTAATTTTTAGCATATTTGGGTTGAATTTGGGAAAAAAAGAAAAATAAATTTTAATACATCCATTAATACACAATCAATCTTCGTAAATCTAGTATTAATATTTGTAATAATTTTATTTAAACGCTACGAATTTATGGAATTATATTCCACAATGATTTGAAACTTTAATTCAAAGTACATTTTGACTACCCTTCGCAGATAAATACGTTGGAAAGATATCTGTTATATGGCAAAGATTGTCTAGTATACAGGGAACTAACTACGATGGTCAATGTATAGACGTATAAAAATAATATAAAATTCGAATGCAGGTTAATCACATCCGTCAAGTGTGTACGCATTACAGCAGTATATTACACAATCATTATTCACAGGCTACGTTAAGGAATGGCAATGAAAAGTTGTGGAAAAGAAAATATATAGATACACGAACACAGTGCTTTGAGTAACAGTAGTAAAATATAAAAGCGTCGATTGCCAAATGAAATTAAAAGTAAATTAAAGGGAATGGTTCAAGAGCACGCTCTACTTTTAAATGGTAAAAGTCTAAACTAAGTTTTCTAATGTAACTACGTAAGCATGATAAAAAATTACGACGAATGACTAAAAGTGTCTTTTCTTTTCTCTTAAATCGATGAACCGACACGACCTTATCGGGCTTCTCGGGCGTTCAGGATCGACAAAATCGGGCAAAACTAATTGTTTCGCACGGTGTCTGTTATTTGTCTTTAGGCCGTGTCGGTTTATCAGCTGGTGGACAACAATCGAGAAAAATAGAAGGGCGAAGGCTAAAGGGCAATACGTGTCACGGGCTTTATTTGAAACGCATCGACGATCTCGCAACGATTTTATCCGTTAACTATTTTTATCGCGTCGTGGTACGCTTTTAGAGAAGGATGCAGGGCCGATTCGTTGCGCGAACGTCAATCGCGGAAACAGCAGGTGGAAAATCGACAATAGGAATGTCGGTGACGGAAAGAGTACAAGAGTAAAAGAAAAGTTACTAGAAAGAATCGGTCTTAGATCGGCTCATACCGGCTCGACGGCTTGCCCTCTCACAGAGTGGTAAGAACGTGAAACGTGAAAACGTGATCGTGAAATACGAGGGGGACAGCTCACGGGCCCCTGGTCCGCTTGGAATATTTACCGCACTCTTTACCTGCAGTCCCCATATTGAGTATGCTGATCTCCCCGAAGTAGGAACCCGCCTTAAGGGTAGCGAGGACCGTCTTCCCATTGTCGGCCACAACCTGCAGTCGGCCCCTGTTCACTATGTACATCTCCTTTCCTACCTCACCTGCGAACAAATTCCATAAACAAAATCATGTCTCAAAGCATGTTCGTATTCTCGGGGATTCGAAATTTCATAAACAATGCAAACGGTACCACATTTCGCTATGTACGTTTAAATACGACGGGTACCATTCACGCCTTCATTTTTCGTAAAATAGTGTAAATATACAACACATTGACCCGTAAATGGGTCATCTGGATGCCTCGTTGGCAATGAAGCCAAGTGGAAAGGAAGGGCACTCGCTTTCCAATCCTTTGCCCGGTCGTTACGTGTTTTTGGCGTACTTCCAGTATGTAGTACGTTCCAAAACACCGAGTCGCATCTTATTTGGCAAAAATGTCGCCTGACACGGGTGAAGAAACGCCTGGTACGTCTCACCTTTGCGACAAATGTAATCGCCAGGTGAGAAGAGAACGGGCCGCAGTCTTAGAACGAGCTCGCACAGGAAACCAGCCTCCGTGTTCTGAAAAATCTCGACCCTCCTCAGCGTATCCAAGTGCACGTTTATCGCGATTTCAGCTTTTAGTTTGTCTGCAACGTTATAATGGAACGAATAATTACGAGCGAAAACTCTTTGCTTTCATGTATAATTTCTGACGATTTTGTCTATTTTCATGTACCAAATCTCTGTAAAACGTTCAGAGAACATGCAGCTACATTAACCCTTTCCCGTACTTTAACGAGTCTGACTCATGACGAAGATTTTGGTCCAAATATAAATATCACGAGCCAGACAGCAAATCACGATCGTGATTGAGTTTTAGTTTCTATCAGTACGCCACAAGAGTTGGTCACGATTCTTATAGTCTCTGTTACAAAGCAGTTTAGTGTTTACCGCGCGTTGATGTCTACCGTTTGCCACGGGCAGGAGTTAAATGTTGACTGTATCCATCGTACTATTTCAAAGGGGGCTGGGATTAACAAAAAATCGCGAAAGAACTCGATAGAACGATCCATTTAGAGTGAGTGACAATACAGAAAGAAATTTCTTTTTCTTCGGAAACTCTCACCGGGAAGACAGCTGACAGCCTTCTCTTCGTCGGAACATTTTTGCGTTAACCAGAGGTAGTCGAACCATTTGATCACTTTCACTTGAAGATGTTTCGGTACTCTTCTCATTCTCATGTAAGTTTTCACGCCGTCTAATTTTGCTGGAATAAAGAAACAGTTATCAAAAATTAGATGCACGTTGAAATTATTAGGTTCATGGAAAACCTTTAAAATAGAAAGCTTTCGGAGGTGTCCTACCATATTATCGTAATATTCTTTTCACCCTTTACACAGTACATACTTCCTTTTTGTTTAAAATAAGGGTGATACAGAGAAATTTTATAAAGATCACCCAGTGCATGTTGCACAAAAAAAAAAAAAAAAATAAGAGATAGTAAAAATTTGTTGGGTAGTGTAATCTACATGTAACGAATAGTCTCTACCGAATTTTGTATCTGACACAGGTTTAGGTAACCGCACCGATAAGAGGCATAATGTACAGATTAAGGGCTCAATGTTAAACCAGATTGGAACAATTTGGCGCCGTTTGCCCGAATATGTAGTGCCTAATCCTGGCAGACCCCAACGTACGCGAATCCACGCGTACATAATGAGGTATTAAAGCATCAACGTTAAGTGGTCATGTTAGAATTAACTTTTCAAACCGGTTCGACACCGTACGTTAACGTAATCTGAGTGGTTTTTGGGCTTCGAAGAGTACAATTTACGTCTTTCGACATGCTGTTAATTTTTTTCACTGTTTAATCTACTGGTAAAAAAAAAGACAACAAAGAAACAGATTAACCGACTCGTAAAATGATTTTAAATACCTAAAATACCTTGTATATTGTAGCGAATAATAGAGAGTAATGAAAGGATTGTCTAAAGTGGTGGGGGGCAGGGATTGAGCATCAGAGTCCAACCAGACCCAGAGTCAGTCGCTATCAGACCGTCGAGCGGATAACATACGTGCTGTATTCTGCATAGTTGTTAGTATCAAAGTGTTTACATATATGCATGCGTATTAGGATATTTTTCATTGGTAATATTTGGTAGGTCGAATTCTCTGTTTTCACGTAGAATTTCCTCGAATGTTCTTTCACATATAGTCGAGGGACTTTTTCTAGACACGATGCAAAATCGTCGGCGGGCTGCTCAAGCTGTACACGATGCAAACATAGACAACGAAAGCCGCTGCGAACGTAGCCAAAGTGAAGACAGCAGTCTCGAATCCTGCGACGACAAAAGCGAAAGGCTGCACTTCGATTATCGAAACGACGCGTTCGCTTTGGTTTTTATTCGATCGTACGCGACGTGCGTCATCGACCTAAATGAAAATTATCTCACTTTCTTTAGCCGTTTCGGACCACTGATCACATTCTGCGTCGGACATTGCTCCTACGGATTCATTTTTCGTCGTTGAGCTTGCAGTGGCTTGCATTTGGCTTATTATTTCGCTCTCGACTTTTGTTTCGGTGGATTCTATCAATGAGTAAGCCGTACTCTGTTAACACCTTATACACAAATAGTACGTACGCGACAAATGCTCCTTCTATTTTCATAAAATATTATCCGTGACGTATAAACGATACTTGATACTTATTTCGTTATTTTCTTTCTATACCTATTGGTTTATCTTTCTCGTCGTTTTCGTCGTTTTCGTCAGCCATATCTCGAGACGGGTACAATGGTCGCTTCGAATAGTCCTCCGAACCCTACTTGAAAAAGTTTAAATATTTTAGAAGGTTTAGATTAGATCGTCGTCGAGCCAGAATTGCCAATTGGCACGTTCTTACTTGGTAAAGTAATCGGTAAATTTACCCAGGGATCGTACCTTGCCTCTTCTTCTTTAAGCGGTCAAACAGGTGTCTTCTATTTTTCGTCGATTTCGTTTCACTCTGCTAACAAGCTTCGTGAATGTTTTCGGTGTCGACGAATTTCTCTTATTAGTTTTAATTTATTTATTTTATAAATTAGATGTGTCGTTATCCAAGAAGAAGAACGAATACATTTTAACGTATGTATTGGTCTTTCTAGTTACCTTTAAGCGTGACCACATATGAATCTGAACCTGCTTAGGTATTATGCGAACTTGCGTTATCATCGATTGTTGGTTTCCGAGATTCGTCGATCGTTTCTTCGACCGTAGCATCAATTTCGTTTTGGGAGGGTTCTTCTTGCTTATCTTCCGGCTGTACTTTGTTCGCTTTAGTCGATGGCTTAAGACCAATTTCACTGGAGACTTCGTTATCGGGTAAATCCGCGGCTACTTTCTCGGAATCTTGCAAACTACTGCCCTCCGCTGCACTTTCATTCTTCTCTAGGTTCGAATTCAACTGATTACATAATTCCTCTCGTCTCTTTTTACCAATATATAGGTTCTACACTTCAAATCAACCCTTCAACAGATCATATTCACCCTTTTGCATATGCATAGAATCCAAGTTAGCTTCCATGATCGCACAATTACGAATAAAATCAGAAAAAGTGATAAAACGATATTGTATTACTTCACTTTTGAAATTAATTAATTTGCAAATAGACGATTACGATCTGCAAAGGGGTTAATTTGGTATGTAAAATTTGAAATTTCAAGTTCAATCGATCAGATAATCCTTTGCTGTTTTATTAAATATCAGGGATTGAAATTTAGTCCGAGTACGACTATAAATTCTCGAACCTTTCTGAATTCTTTGCATAGGAATTGTGCCTTCGGAATTAATTAATCGCCGTTGCTCGTCGATTAATTTTAATTAAACAGAAATTCGTTTATACGATAAAGCGAACCTTTGGCTTGTTCTTCTTCGATCATCTTCGCTTTCAAGAACGCGAGTCTCCTGCAATTGTACTCTTTGGTGCATCCGATGATGGGCATTATCCAATAACCTATTAGATAAAAGCCTTTAAGAATCGGTTTAGAGTCAAATTTAATATCGTTACACTTAATAGAAGCGTCTGATTTTGTTCCTTAACTTTTGCCAGTAAGCGTACGTACAGTAAACGTACGAAAATTGCACTCACGAATTCGTCCGTTCGCTTTAAAAATTTCACGATTCTTCGAGATCTGAGTTTAAGGTAATTTTGGAAAGCCAAAAAAAATTTCTCGACGGTCGTATACCGCGAATTTTTAGGCCAAAAGGTGTGTAATCGTATCGACGACTAAAAATTTGTTTTATTTTGACATTTCGTTATTATCGTCGCGTTGGGCAACGCGTCCATGTTTTGTTAAACGTCGAAAGTAAAGCTACGTACACATTGTTCGACACCTCTCCAGGAATATACGGCGAATGAAATTAATATTCGGACGACAAAGTGAAAATTCTATAGTGTTCGAATATTAATTTGATTCGGCCGTGGCTACTACACCGAAAGTGTCTACGTGCATTCTCGGAAGGCAAGAAAAAAGAAAAAAAAAAACTATGCGGGCACTGCGTTCTGGCCGTTTGCCCAGTGTGTCCTAACGATTTTCTAGCGGACTAGCGACTGCTAGTGTAGGGACGTAGCAATCTGTGGTATGCTGCGGCATTATAAAATAACAAAAAAAGCTGCAACTTCACTTTTTACTCGTGACCGGTGCAACGTAGTCCGTGTACGTGTTGTTGGACCTACTTACAGTTACTTCCACTCGCGTTCCTACGGTGTGCCAATATTTAATGGAAATTCCACAAAGGGAATTTTTATTAAACAAAAATAACGATGGTATTACGAATTTAATATCTTTCTAAAACGTTATTAATGTACGATTCCAACTAATACTCGAGGTAACAGTTTGTTTCGCACACAATTCTCCCGGTAAAATTATATACGGTGGTTTACAAGTGGAAATTTCACGAAAGTGCCGACACAACATTTCCCTCTGTATGCAACGCGTTGATTCGTCAGTCTAATTATAACTTTAGATTTTGATTTCTATACCGTAAGCTTCGTATTACAACTATTAAACGAAGTTGCAATTGTGGTGCCATTTGCAAATGCAAATTGCGTCCTGGCTGCAAATTACTATTAACTTGTAACGAGTAGTATCGGCGTTATAGCTGGTAACGACCGACACCGACTGTCCTCTGGGTCGTTTAGTTTGTAAATGCGAATATTCTTATGATATAAATCGTTCTTAAATTGAATCTGAAAATTATCGTGCTCGGGAGAGATGAATTCTATCGCTAACGCACGCTCGGTTCGAACGGAAACTATTTAGATGCAACGCATTTGAAGATAACGATAATAATCGTTATGACGGCAGAATGGAATTAACGAAAATAAGATCGTGAACGTCGAGCGTTAAAAACGGATTTGGACACGTTGATATAAAATGAAATTTTATATCCCATCAAGCGTCATGTCGCTGCGATGTAATCCAATTCCCCGAGGGGAATTGTAAGAACGAGATGCCTTCCATTACGAGATCGCTACAACCGTTTCGCGTTTCTTTAGATTCTGCGGGATTACGTTTACAATATTAACCTGCTCGCAGACTGAGAGACTCGTAAATACATTCAGCGGTTACCACCGAGTCTGGAATAACATTCGTAACATTTGTTCGTGAAAGGGATCGCGAACGTAAACTAAATATTCCAACATTAACGATGCCGTTTTACAAATACGAATTTTCCTGTCGCGGTAATAACGAAATTCTCTTCCTTACGCTCCGATAAATACAATTTCACGATCGCGTAAAAGCCATTTCTTTTAAATAAAAGCGTAAACATAAAAACATTATTAAGAATTGGAACCGTGAACGTCGATTATCCAACTCGATCGATGCAAATTGCATCGTTTAGCTTGACGCTGACCCGAATAGAAATCGAATAGTTGAATTTGATTTTCACTTACCCTGAAACTCTTTTCTGGCTGCGCTGACGGAAGTAACGATGTTGGCCACGTGTCCGAGTACGGTGGCGAACAACAGTAGACCGAACAGCAGCTGAGCTATTACGAATAAATACTCGCCTTTGCTTCTTGGTCTAGAAAATAACACGTACCATTTATAAATGTAATCTTTGTAACAGCCCCGAGTCTGTATTCCATCTAAAGGGCTAATTTAAAAATAACATTTGCATCTGTCGCAATATTTCATTTTAACGCTCCTTCCCGAGTTACAATCGTATTTCTACGTAGTCCCATAAATGTTCAATAGTATTTACTTAAGTATTAGCAAAGAAATTTACCTGGGTAGATCACCGATGGTCGTGAGAGCCAGCGTGCACCAGTAGTAGCTCTGCAAATACTGTTTTACAACATCCGCGGTCTCGGAGTCACTGAACACCCAGTTTTTACTGCCGAAGCCGTTGTTCTTATAAATAATGTGATAGAGGCACCCGTTCCAGTGAAAGATCACCAGTAAATAATGTATCAAGGAGGTGGAGCGGAATAAATTCGGATAATTCGTGTGTCGTTCGGTTCGGTCCATGAACGCCCAGAACCTGCGTGACAATGGGCGTAGAGCTTTGAAAATTCTTCTTAAAATATCACGCTATGAATATAAATATTCGCGAAGGAAATTCAGAAAATTCTGAAATGATGTTACGATAAACGTGTAAACGTACACTCACCGATATATTTTTACAAGTCTAAAACTTCGCAGTATACTATTGAATCCTATAGATAAGTATAAAAAGTCGAGGGGCAGCAGGCACAGGATGTCCATGTAAAATGTGGTGCTGTTCGTGTAATGGTTCCGCAGTTTCGTTGCGTCGGTTTGCAACACGCCGTCCTCCAGGTAACCCGTTCTTATATGAAATACTATGTCCAGCACGTATAAAAAATCGGAGAAATAATCCAAGCAGAACCACACCCAGCGCGTTTCCCCTGTAAAACATAAAAGCAGTTTCTTCTTCAAACTACGCGTGCCCTATGTTCACCAGCCAATTAAACGAAGAATCTATAACGTTACTTATCAGATTTAAGGATGTATTATAGTTTATCGTCGTTCAATATTCGACGAAATTGTCGACCGAAAGCAGCCACTTTTGGTTGCG
The DNA here is from genome assembly GCF_051014445.1 of Colletes latitarsis. Taxonomy (NCBI): domain Eukaryota; kingdom Metazoa; phylum Arthropoda; class Insecta; order Hymenoptera; family Colletidae; genus Colletes; species Colletes latitarsis. The sequence continues at coordinate 29,885,186 of NC_135135.1, read as the reverse complement.
AATAACAATCGACGGTACAAAGAATTTTAATAAAGAGAAACCATCGAAACTTTTGCACACGCCCAATTGATTATTCTATATTCTTAGCTATACCGAATTAAATATCCGGCTTTCGATTCTTCCAATTCCTGTAGCGGAAACGCCACGATTGGTATTTCGCGTCTCGTCGTGCTTGATTCGAGACAATATACCAAGTTGTATAAAAAAAAAAAAGAAAAGACTAACCGTTTATTTCTTGGAAGGCGAACCTGTAGATGATGACCCAAAAGTTGTACAGAAAGGCTAGGGACACCACCATCGACCAATAGTAACAGAGACGTCCCGCGGGATCGAAGATGAAAGACCAGTTAGGGGCACCCGTTCGAAAACCCTTTGTTCCTGGTTGACCGGGGTAACCCCTGCTACCACGTTGTTGTTGTTGCTGCTGTACGGTGTACCTACTACAGCAAATGGAAAGCAATGATACAGTAAATCGTACAAGTAATTGTGGAACGTAACGTTGACGATGGAAGGAAGGTAGAAAAAGTTTCTACGTACGTTCGTGATCGTTCAGAGCGTTATACTTACGTCTCGGTGCCGTTGCAGCTGCTATTACTTAGATGATTCACGGATGCCGGCGTATGGAGATGGGATTGGTCGCGCGACGGCGTCAAGGTAACCGTATAGGGTAGCTTGAATCTACCTCTGAGGTGGTCCTTTCTTTTTGGCTTGCGGCTCAGGTCGAGCTCGCTCGCCCCTCGATTCACATAAGCTCCCTGAAGCGAATCGCGGGACGAGCTGAAGTATCGCTGCGACACAGAGTACACCTGCACCGAACAGTTTCAATTTACGAGTTTTTGACAGTCGTCGTACACCCTCGTCGCGTCTATCCGAACGCAATCGGAATTTATGGCGAATCCGTCGGATACGTTTCTGATTCGTTTTGCCAGGAGGATTAGTTTTTCCTTGATTCGCGACAGTTTGGCGCTAGGTTTTCCCGTTTGTCGTCGTAAATGCGATCGACAAAGTGAGGATGGACGTGATCGAAAAGAGCGGGCTACCCGGCGAACGCGCCTCTAATAATAACGCTGGTCAACAAATTTTAATACTCTTTTTTTGCATAGGATATAACAAAACAAATAGCTTCTCTTTAAAGTCAATGGAATTGTTTGCATTTTTAAAACGCCAGATCTATATACGCTTACAACATTAAAATTGCATATCGGGCGAAAGATTATCGGATAATAAAACGTAAACGTTGACAAAAATGTAATCAGAATGAGTGGATTCGGTAAAAATGATGGATAATATTAAAATGTAACAATTGCTAACACGTCGTCTAAAAACTAATTTATGCAAGAATGTTAAGTATTTGCTCGTTGCTCGCGAATGGATATTTTTTTACCCAAACTCTGACCGACGCGGAACCAACAAAGTAAGCACCGAGAACGACCAAAGCGGTCATAAAACTGACCTGCTGTTGTTGATGATAATAATGATGCGTGGGCGTGTGACGATTCATGTATTTACCGCTGACTAATTCCAAGAGACTTTGTCTGGATTGCAAAGCACTCCTGGACACGTTGTCCGCGCTTTTCGTGTCCTCCTCCCTTTCCCTTCTAACGCATGATTTCCCGTCCCCGGTCCTTCCATGCTTGTCGTCGCGGTGCTTCTCGCCCCCGCAACTGAGAGCGGAAGTGGAACCACCGCTGAAACGATCTCTTGCACCACCGCCGCCGCCGCTCGACGTGATAACACCTGTAACGTCCAACGAATCTATTTTTTTTCTTTTTTCTTTTTTTTTTCGAACGAGCACCAAAGGGCTGGCAACTGGCAACGCGAACCAATCGATCATCCGTTACACTCTCCGACGCGAATTTTGTTCTGCAATATCCGCTAGGTGCTCTTGGTAGAGCCCCTCGTACCAAACACGAATCCGGAACCAGGATCGCTCTATTTTTCATTCTCGAGAAACACGAATTCTCTGTACCCAATAACAGGTATTCGATGCTAAATATTTTCTAGTACGTTCTTTTCTGAAAATGTAAAACGATCGACGGTTAAAGTACAAGTTACAGAAGCATCTATGAGAGTTTTATGCCTCTCCTTTTTATGCCTTTCAGAAGTAAAACTAGATTTCAGCATATTGCTCGTAACGTTTAATTTATGGCTTTCATTTATTATCGCAAATGAGCCATCCTACCATTTCATACGGGCGACGTCCGAAGCCAAGTTTCTTTTACGACTGCCATCGTAATTTCGGGTTCAAACACCTCTGTCCCAAGAAAAATATTAACCCCCTTTTGCGGATGTTATCCGGATTCCCGATAAAAATTTTATCGAACAATGTACAATCCAGTCCGTGTTTATCGTTGTATCTTGGACGAACAAGAAATCAGTTCTAACAATAGATACAATCTATTAACATAATCTTGTAACATACGTAACGTTGTCCAGGAATCGTGAAATCATTGTCTCCTAAATAAATTTAATTACTATCGAGGCTATTGATCGATAAGTTTGAAAAGTTCTCGTCGTTATTTAAAATTAATGACTGTTTTTTCCCGTAGAAAAAATTGAAATTAAAGTAACGAAAGTAACCTTCTAAATTCCAAGTCTCTTTCTTTTTCTATCGTTATAGATATTATCTCGTTTCCGTTGCAAAAGCACTGCAGAAACCTCCGCGTCGTACGAAACGAAAAGAGTACGGCCGTCTAAGTGACACGGAGTGGTTTCATTGTCTTGGAAACGACCTAATTGTTCATCAGACTTTTTCAAAAGAATGAAAGCCAACAAGAGAAGGGACTACTCCAGATACCGGTTCATTGTTCGATATTCTCGTCGAAAATGTGATGCGAGCGAATGGGTCTGTATCTATACACACAAGGTGGCAAAGTATGCGAGATGGGTGTTAATGTCTCCGAGATCAGAAGGAAAACTCTTCGACTGAATCTTTGTTCCTCGTATTCTTCTTTTTTTCTTTTTGTAAATCGAATTCATACTTTTTCCTACCACCGTATCCTATATGAACAGCGTTGATCCAAATTGCGTTCGAAGCATCGTCTTATAGAGAACTTATATTTTTGATTCTCTAGTGCTATCTATGTAAATCATTTTTATATTTATTCACTTTCGCGACAGGGTGTCGCTGGTACCGGACTAGTAAGGAATTCTGTTAATAAATAGAGCGTAAGGCGATCGGTTTTCTTGTCTAGCAACACGACGCGGGAGCTTTAAATTAATTTTCCGTCTTAACCCGTCCAAGTCGATATTGATTTATCGACGTGTAGCTAATTGGCGTCGTTTCTCTTCATTCTACCGAAAATTTTTCTCGTTGCCCCGTCAATTACGCTCTCGCCGAAGGTGAGGAATGCTCGCGAACTTCAGTTATTCGAATCGATGTCCAGGTTCGTTTGCTGTCCCGGTATTCGACGTGTATCGTCCATACGATACGTTAACCTAGTAAACGCGGAAATAACGCGCAAGAGAAAAGAGGAAAAAGAGAGCCAAACGACTGGTTTATAGTTTTTCGACTGAAATCAAATGTTCGCGAGTGCGTCGTTGGCGCGTCGAAACATCGACATTTTTTTCGACGAATTTTCCACTAAAATTTCAACATCGTAGCATATTAAATCGACAGCTCCAAGTTCGTTGATAGTTTCTTCTTGATAGCGTACCAACGAACTAGACTCGAAAAGTTGTCTAATACTTTTCTGTAGGTACCCATGAGCTCTACTTCAGAAAAAAGTTTCATTGAAATATATTCACAATTTTAGGAGTTATGACTGTTTGAAAATAGGACCATTTTTATGAGGTTTTTCTCATTTTGCAAGGTCAGGGAGCAACTTTTCGAGTTGTATATATTCTCCATCAAAATACGCATAGTTTGCTTTTTTAAACATTAAAATCGTCCAATCCGTTCAGAAGTTATGACGTTTTGAAGATTCGCATGAAAATCCGGGCAGACATTTCTGGCCAGAAATTAGATTTTCGGTAAAGAATTTTTTTCTCGAAACTGAGTAGGATTTCGGGGGTATGTCTGTTGATCAAAAATGCTTGCAATTGACCCCTGCAACTAAAAATAATTTTTCCAAGACGATTCGAAAGTCTTTTTCTTCACCTAAAACTTTCAGCACTTACTCGAATTTTTTTCTCGAAAGTGGGTAGAATTTCGGAAGTATGTGTATTCACCAAAAATGATTGTAATTGACCCCCGCAACCGAAAATAATTTTTCCAGAACGATTTGAAATTTATGAATTTAATTTGTTAATAACTTTTTAATGAAGCCTCCATCAACAAATACTCGTATACCTGGTCTGTGGTCCTACGTTCGATTGTATCGTGGCCCGCGTCATGTATCACGTCATAAGTCCTCACGTTCGAGAGGATGCTACCTTCCGATAGGTTGAACTCGATCTTGCGGAGGTACACGTACCTCGAGGAACTAGAAAGTATGCCCGTAAGTGACATTTGCGATGCGAGAGAAATCTGTCTTTTTCCCCGTAAAACGCGATGTCGCGATGGTAATGGTATTAATCATTGATTCGTGCGATACGAAATCTTAACAAATAGTAAAATAATTTTTTACAAGAATAGCAATCGCTGCATGTAAACTCCATACAGAGTACGTACTCGACGATGGTGTGAATTAAACAATTATAAATAAAACTTAGCATTGTTTAACATTCCAACGCAATAATTTAAACAATTCTTAACAATATGTGGTATATGAATAATGAAAGGGCCCATCAGTATGCGTAAATAATAATTTTTCGCGAAATAATTTGTCCACCGGACGGGTTGAGATGGCTGACACTCGCTGTGCTCTCCCCACTCCTCCGCCACTACATTAAAGGCTCATGCGGAGACTTACGTGTCTCATTCTCGCGGGGGGGTCCAAGGGTGGCGGACTTCCTGGCTCGGTGGGTATCCCGGGATCATCCTAGAGGACCAGGGGGACCAGGGGGACCAGGACTGACCAGGGCTGACCAGTTGACCGATACTGACCACTTGACCAATGGTGAGCTTGCGATGACCAATTGCGTCTACTTGCTGGTCAGTGGTGAGCTCTGTTCAAATTTTCCCCCTCTCTTATTTTATTGATGCCAAATTTACTTGTATGTTTCTGAGTACCATTTGATGGAAATATTGATTTTGTTTGATTTACTGGTTTCTGTTTCGTTTCTATGGATGTTTCCCCTTATCGATATTCTCTTGAATCGTTGGTCATTTTTGTTCTTCCATTATTAATTTTGACAATCCTAGTGGTATCTTAAGTATATGTGGTCATTTACTGTTTCTATCTTTCGATTGTTTCTGAAATTCATGTCTGTCTGTAACAAGAACTGATGTTGAAACACGATCTATGATAAAATACTGCTTTCACTTCTTGTTATTTCGTACAATCGTTTGACTCTTTCCTGCGTACATCAGTATCGTCAGTTGATTAATTATAATTTTTACATTGATGTTATTTGTGATGTGGTTTCGACGTTTCGTTCATTTTCTTCCGATTATCAGTATCGTCAGTTGATTAATTATAATTTTTACTTTGATGTTATTTGTGATGTGGTTTCGACGTTTCGTTCATTTTCTTCCGATTCTGACTCGATAAAAATATTCTCAATTCGTACAATTCATTGACTCTAGCTAGGTATATCAGCATCGTTTATTAATTAATTACAATTTTTATTTTCTCTTTATTTGTAATATTCTTAGGACATTTTGCTAAGTACACTGCTAATAGAATAAGACCCATACTAACATACATCATTTAATTCTTTAGGTATGAGTGTTTCTAAATTTCGTAGGTTGTCCAACTTATAGATTTTCATCTGCTCCATTACATTCTCCGATACATCAGCTCAACAAATTACTCCTCTACATTGGTCTTTATTAAGTGTTCTCTAATGATACTAACACAAGTAGCAGTTTTTGTTTCAGGTCAGATCTATTGTAGATCAATTCCAAGGACATCGAGGGAGGACGCTACAACCGCCGAGGGATTCAACCATCAAGGGATTCAATCATCGAGGGATTCAACCACAGAGGGATTCATCCGCCGAGGGACCTTTAATTCCAAGTACATTAGTCTTAAGCTTCGTCGCGAATATTAAAATTAACGTCGAAGATTTCTCTATTGTCCGTGTTGCCGCGCCCTACCAAGTAATTATTGACCAAGTAGCTTCACTTTCTCTCGTCCTCTCGTTTCCCGTTTCGATCACCACTGCTTTAATGTAGAAAGCAAGTGATCGGCCGTGTAGTTGGTCCAAAGGATATAATCGCCTTCCCTTGGTAGCTCGAGATATCAAGGGCAGTAGATTCGATCCTAAGATCCGCTGCATGGTTTAGCATCGCGTCGCGTCGCGTATCCCACGATTTAGCTTCATCCCTTCTTAAAAGAGATAATTGCTTGGTACCACTAATTTAGAAAATAGGAGTCTCGTTTTCTCCTATCTTCTCAATTTTAGTTCCGAATCTGCTAGCTCAAATTTCGACGTTAATTTTAAGCCTCTAGTGTATCCGCGTATGTGCCACGCAATTGTTTACCAACTAGCTTCTCGTTCATTCGTTCCCTCGTTTCTCGCTTCGACCACCGCTGTTTCGTCGAACGAAACATGTGATCGGCCGTCCAGTTCGTCCGAAAAATCTAGTCGCATGTCCATGATAGATCGATTTCTAGAAATAGAAATCAATCTACCAAGGGCAGTGCCGATTCGATTCGAAGATCTGCTGCACGGTTCAGCATCGCGTCGCGTCGCGTCTCCCAGAATTTAGCTTCACCCCTCTTTTTAAACAAAACAATTGCTTGGTACAATTAAACTAGACTTAAGCGCCGACGACCATTGTACGCGTCTCCATATGCCAAGTAATTATTTAACAAGTAGCTTCACTCGATTCGTTCTCTCGTTTCTCGCTTCGATCACCGCTCTTCCATTGAATGGAACATGTGATCGGCCGTCCAGTTGGTCCGAAAGGTCTAACCGCCTTCTCTTGGTAGCTCGATCGAAGGAAAGTGTTTCTTCGCTGGAAGGTGTGGAGTTTCCGTATTCTGCGGAAACGCACACCTTCCAGCGGAAGTCGTTCCTGTCTCAGGTACTCTCTCTTTGTCAGACAGCCCAAGTCGGGTCCTTCGGGCTCCCGGCGGGTTGCGTTGGAGAAATGGAGACCTCGATTCAGGGATGCAGCATTCATTTTTCTATTGAGATCGAGTTAGCAAGTGCAGTAGGTTCGATCCCAAAGATCCGCTGTACGGTTCAGCATCGCGTCGCGTCGCGTCTCTCACAATTTAGCTTCACTTCTCTTTAAACCAAATAATTACTTGGTATAATTAAACTAGACTTAAGCATCGACGACCATTGTACGCGTCTCCGTGTGCCAAGTAATTATTTAACAAGTAGCTTCACTTGATTCGTTCTCTCGTTTCTCGCTTCGATCACCGCTCTTCCATTGAATGGAACATGTGATCGGCCGTCCAGTTGGTCCGAAAGGTCTAACCGCCTTCTCTTGGTAGCTCGATCGAAGGAAAATGTTTCTTCGCTGGAAGGTGTGGAGTTTCCGTATCCTGCGGAAACGCACACCTTCCAGCGGGAGTCGTTCCTGTCTCAGGTACTCTCTCTTTTGTCAGACAGCCCAAGTCGGGTCCTTCGGGCTCCCGGCGGGTTGCGTTGGAGAAATGGAGACCTCGATTCAGGGATGCAGCATTCATTTTTCTATAGAGATCGAGTTAGCAAGTGCAGTAGGTTCGATCCTCGGATCCGCTGTACGGTTCAGCATCGTGTCGCGTCGCGTCTCTCACGACTTAGCTTCACTCCTCTTTAAACCAAACAATTACTTGGCACAACTAAACTAGAAGATCGGAGGGACTTGGGTTCCTTCTATCTTCTCAGTTTAGTCATTCAGATTGTAAAATTGCGAAAGGGAGATCGATGGAACTTGTATTCCATCTATCTCCCTTCGGGTCTCCATTCGCAGCAACCTCCTCGTGGTGAGACCTGGGTAATATTATTTACGTTTAATTAATAATCGTATCACTCTTAGCTGGGTAATGCAATTGTTAATTAAAAACTAAATAATATTAGCAAATTGGCTGCGATCCGCTTTGCATAGGTCATCATAAATATAGAGCTTCTTCGCTAGATTAGTTTTGATTCTCATTGATTAATCAAAGATTCTAGAGCATTGTCAGACGAGGTATACGAGTGAATCTTTCACCCAATGTATTTTTCCGACCCATTTTTATGGGGTCTCGAACCCCCATTATCATTTTCGTGCTATTTGTAATATTACCAACAGATTTGGAAATGAATTTCAATCCCTGCATAATCAACTCACATGTATTTATGCACACACTACAGCTGTCAGCCCATCAATACTAATTCAGTGAATAGGTTGTCAACTGACCACTATCCACGAGAAGAGGGCGCTAAAATTACCCCTGAATTTTGAGGTCGGTATGGTAGTCAGATTGGGCCACTTTCAGTCCATAAGGTGTAAGGTCTATTCGTATACATCGTCTATGGTGAAAGGTCTACTCGTATATCTCGTCTGTGATGAAAGTCCATAAGGTGTAGGGTCTACTCCGATGCCTAGTCTGTGGTAGGACACCCGTTAAGTATAGTAACGTACACTGCTGGTAAGGTAGGTTACTCTTGAGATAAAGTCGATCGTTTTTCTGGAAATGTGGAACATATTGTTGTTAAATCCTGTGAACAGTTTGGATTACAACGCGTGAAGAGGTATCTAACAAATTTTTATTAGAAATTTTCAATCAAATCAGTTTTGTACGAATAATCGCTCCCTTTTTAATTGGACCGCTATTTTCGGTACACCTAGTACAAGTTTTTTTATATTCTTAAAAGTATGTTTATTATAGTCACGGTCTGTTACACAGAACTTCTTATTCGTAGTACGAGTACACTTAATTGCTCGCTAAGCTGATGGGTTATTTGATTAATCGACGAAGCCTGATTGCTTGTGTAACTCCAGGAAGGGGCCCGAGTGTTCCTACGATTAAACTGACTAATTAACTAGTTAACTATTGGAAGCCTGATTGTTTTCAAAGTTTCTAAACGATCGATGAATAACGATCGACGGCTAAATGCTCGTTAACTTTCTATCGACTATTCAATCTGTCTTTGTGGCTATTACACGACCATTTTTTCCGAATCCATTGACCGGTCGTGCTTACGATGTAACGTTGATTAAACGCTGAATTAATTGCGATCAGAGATAAACAACGACGCCTTTCCATGATCCCTCAACGTCGGTGAAAAAAGAGAACGTTAGCAGTTCGAAGAGAGACCTTTATTTCTCATGTGCAAGCAAAAGTTCTAAACTCTTGAGTATTGCGTGTTTCGCGCAGATTGTGCAGATAGAGGCAATAGGCGAAAGAGAATTATTCCTGCGGGACGTATTGCGGAAAACGAACCCACGAGTGTAATTTCCGGGGGTTATCTACGCCTCCAGGCGTGGTCAGTGCAAACGGTATTAGAATTTTATGATACTGCCGGTAATCAAGTCGTAACAGTCCAATTTATGAGACTTTTCTTTTTGCTTCTTTCTCCAAATGTACTACACGTTGGATCAGATATCACGTACGATCGTGATACGCGTAATTTTAGAAATAAAATTGTAAAAATATTTTCATTACAACAAAGTACAATGTATTGCCACTAATATTCGCTTGAAAGTAAGTTGAAATTTATTCGATAAATCAGCTAAGGACACTGTGAGAGCAGTACGAATCAACAGGCACGAGTATTTAAATTTAAGATACGAATCTTAGAGATAGTAATCAACGTTATATGCACTAGTGTTCAAGCGTTGGGCCTTTGGGTGTTTTCAACCCCTGACGTCTTAATTAGCTAGCCGAGCTGTACACGTTTGATAGAAACATAGGAATTTTCTAACAATGGAGCAACTTCTGTGGTTTTAAGCCCTTGCTTAATTAGTCAACCGAGGCATGAATATTCGCTGCAGATGTTAGTAGCGCGTTCGAAGCATCCGTATCATAAACCCAGTGTTTGAAATGCTCTAACAACAGACGTTACGTACGAGTTTCTCCGTTTCGAAAAAAATTTCAACTCTTCGCTGTAAACACACACGGAGTCTGTGCGATTGTTCGCATTGTCAGCGTTGTGGGCGATACCTTTTTAATCGAACGTATCGTTTACAGTTGAAATAAAAAATGTTCTAAAGTAAAAGAAAAAATCGAAACAGTACGGTTACTAGTAGGCGGCGATCCAGTAGAATTTCTAAAATTTTGATCTCTTGTCGTCTCAAAAGTGTTTGCGTCCCTGTGGCGATCAGCCCGGCCCCGTATCGAGTTTAATTCAAATAGAGAACAATCCGTTTAACTCGTCGAAAGCTCAAACCGAACGAAACTCGCGAAACGAAGGCTATTAACTGAAGCTTTTGCGGCTAATAAACACGGCTCGTAACCAAAGGACAAGACCTGTCATCGGAATACCATCGTGCTCGCCAGCCCAAGGTAAATTTCACCCAAAACCCTTGCAAACGTTTCTGTGTACCGGGCCTTGTACTTGTAGAGGACGTAATTTACATATCCACTTAGCGAGTTTCAAGCTCTAACCGTCCGGTTCGCTACCGACTGGACGAGCTTTTACGTTTGCGAACGAAAGTGAGGCAGTCGGGTAAATGATCTCGATGTGAACGGTTGCGGAAGGTCTTCGTCGATGGAATATGGGGTTGACGCGTAAATTGTCGTTTCACGGTTTCGAACGAATTTCGAAAAATTGCAAACCACGATTCTATCGTTTTATCGATCGTAACTATGTTTTATTTATAAATTTTTATTACCCTGTTATTCGGTATATTTACACCTACATGGAACAGAACAGAGATGGTCTTTTCTCTCGCGGTCTTGTTAGATCTATGGTAAGATCGAAGAAAATGTATTGGTTGCACCGTTTCGACGAAGGAAATATCTAATTCCATTTACGGAGAACACGGTCCAACGAACGAGGATCTTGCGCAATCATAAAGGTTGCATTTATCTAGGTTGTATTGTACTCGCGTCGGTCCAAGTATACCGCTTTATTAAAAGTTACGAGACCTACTAACAATCCCTAGTGGCTACCTACGACGCATCGCGACGCTCCGGTAAGGTCGTTCGCGACAATCGACTACCTCAAAGTGGCAACTTGCGGCACTCCACCGGGGTTTAACCATGCACTCGAATTTTCTGCGACCACCCGATATCCTCTTCCTCTTCCTCTAACAAAAATCCAATGTCAAACGTCCGAGTATCGGGGTCTTTTCAGAAATCTCACAGCCCGGCGAGGAGATCGTAGCTTTCTTTATCGTTCGTGGGAAAACAGTAATCGTAACGCGGGATCCGGCTGGAAACGCAACGGAAAACGAACAAGTTAACAACACGAGTTGGATATCGTATAATTAAGCCTGGTGCTGCTAATGACCTTGTCGTCGAGTCGCCGCCAATCCTCTCATTAATAGTAACGTTACGTTTCACACGAGAAATCGTTGATTTTAATGCGATTTCGTGACAACCGCGTATCGATCTCTTCCGGTTTGATACGCGTGTCCGTACTTCAGCTGGATTAAGGTCCATTTAGGATCCGTAGTCGGACTATCGGTCCGTTCTCGCCTTTTCTTCCTTTGTTTCGCTCACCGACACGGCCAACGTGTCAACGATATACGCACACACACGATGTAAATACGAGAGATCGAGATTGAATCGATAGTATGCATCGATCCTTCTACCAAAATCCTTTGCGAATCATATGCAGTAGACGTCGTAACTACTTCGATAATGATTACGATTTAAGTAACAACATTTAACTGGGGGGTTAAACGAAATTATTTATTTGTTTATTTATTAAAATATAGAAAAGAGTAAAGTTTTTCACGCCACCGTGTGTTACTAGGTTTGTAATTGATTACCACTGTTTTGCCCCTTGAGAACCGTCACCGTAAAACAAGCCGCATGCGCATCAATACTTACTATCTCATTGCGCATGTCATTTCTCTTTCGTTGTCCATGATAACTCGTTACGCTCGATAGTCCGTTTCAATTTTTCTCTACAGTTTATAATTAGTAATTTTACGAATCAACAGCAATTATTTTGTTTCGAATTGCTTCCGTCTCCCCTTATTGGAACGCATTCCTTCGATATTTATTTAGTCCTTTGCCTGGTTTTCTTTGTCTCCCTTCAACGACCACGTGCTTACTGTGTCACGTAGAACAAAAATTACAGACATCCTCACGCACATGCGTATTTCGTACAATTGTCCGGCTAGGTGATAATTTGTTTATCGTTGCGCGAGATTCAAGTCCAGCTTTCGATTTTCCACGACATAAATAGCCACTTTATCGTCGTCCCTCTCTCTTACACACTCTCTGGCCGATCTAAAATAGCTTCTCGCTGTGTTGCTATTGATATCGCGTTAGCGTTATGTGGAGTGAAGGGGATCAATACTTGGGTACTCTTGGCGCCTTTGGAAGCTGAACGCGACCGTGAAGATTCTTTTGTAATAACCGCAAAACCTTTGACGAAGGACTCTGTGTTATCATCACGCTCTACTTTCTCCGCTTTCGTCATGGAAAGCGGATCGACTTCCTACAGGACCAGCGGCTCGAGCATTCGAGGCCGCGATCAAAGAAAGAATCGATACGATCGGCTAGCAGAAATTCCAACAACGAGATTCCATAGTCTTCGCCTCCAATCTTACGTAGCACGTCTTTACAGAATATTAGGTTCTGTTAGGGGGTGTTCTAGCCTCGAACACTATAGAACAACGATTAGGAAAATTATTAGGAACCACCTCGACAACTTGTCGCAAATACGCTTGCTGAGAGAAGCATCGATACGACGATACGCTCTCGTATTAAGATTTATCAGGACCTTACGGAGCCTTGATCTAGGGCATAGGTGAGATTCGGAAATAAGATGTATCGAGGAAAGGGTCGCTCACCTGAATGGGTTCCGTGCGTGGACGTAGCAGGCGCGGGTGGCACGAGGCCGGCGATACTGTACAGCGTTTGACCGCTGCCATACTTGAGGCCACTGCAGTGACAGGGTGTCGTGGGCGTAGGAAGACCCTCGCTGCCCCTGGTGGTAGCACCGACCACCGAGATCTCGTCGAGCTCGTGCCCGCTGTCATAATGCCATAATCTGGTCGCGCTGGTGCTAGCACCGCCGCCGCCGCCGCCCCCGCCGCTTCCTTCGCCCCCTGTGTCTCCGCGAGCACCGCTGTTGCCTCTGCTACCCCCGCTGCGGCCCCTAAGCGACTGCACCAGTCGCTTAGCGCTCGAAGACATTCCACGGAGGTGATCCAGCCTTCCGGTCTTCCTTTCTACTCTCTGTCGATTTCTCCAAGTCGCTCGTGGACGCGAGCGAGGATATCCACCTGGAATATTTAAATCAACGATTTGGTCCCCCTGCGGTCTACACCCGCTCTGATCGGCTTCGGATGATTGTCAAATACTTGCTTTACGTCTAAAACTACTGTATAGCTACGCGATATTTTTTCGTCACCAGAGTGTCATCGTTTGCATCGTCAACTATGTTAATAAGAAATTGGGACTCACCGCGCGGTAATATCCGTCGTAGCAACGATTCGGTGATTAGAAGAAGCAGCGACAAGTCTGCGCGGAAATAGAAAATCGGAATCGGTTATCGGTATCCCGAGCACGAAATTGCGGCCATGTTATTCGTTCGTCTCGATAACGATCGACGATGATCGAAACATAGTTCGACGGTCACCTGTTAATCGACGATCGATATCGCGCGATCAACGAGACGGATTTTCATCGCGTTAACGGACGAGCCTCGAAGCCGAGACACGGACACGGTTTTCGCCGTGGGCCACGCGGAAAAGACGTACACGAACGACATTTCCCAGGCACGTCGAAGAACGCGGTATCAACCAAAATTCACGGCACGAACGCGTTCTTCTTTCTTTTGTCGGACATTGACTAATCCCTTTGCGTTGTCGGAACACTTGGTCGTGGCAGACTTTAAGAGACAACCGACGGTGCAACAAGTGTCTCCGACTACGACACTCGTCTCGTGTATGTTCACTTATTCCTCCTTCGGTTGGTCGGTGTTACGCACTAGTTGCTCCTCTTTGTTGTTCAACCCCGTCGATACAAGTCAACTGCCTCTTCGGACGACGTGCCGTGTCCTGGTACTCTGAAAAGAAACGTGCATATTTTATAATTAATCTGAAATTTTTCAATACCGTTTCTTTTATGTAGTGAAATAAAGTTTTATATTTTTTAATAACTACCGAATTACCCTAGTCGTGGCTCGTTAAAGCTGCCCGTACAAAATCGAGACCCAAACTAAACGATAACGCGCTATCGAAAAGGTTAAACGCAATTTTTCTGCCGCGCCTGACCATTTATCGGCTTTTCTACTTAGACTAATATCCAAGCAGTACTCCATTCCGTGCGTACCCAATGAATTTTCAAATTGAATCGATCTCGAGAATATAGCCTCGAACAAAAAACTGTTATTCTCTCTATTCTACTTATTTTTGCTAGAATCCATCCTCTATTCGGTATTTCCATCCAGTATTTCTCTTCCGATTCAAGAGCGCGATTCATTTACGAGAACGATATATCTTGTTTATCATTGGATACGGGTAAGTTTATGCTGTCGAGAAGTAGGAAGAGTCATATTAAACGGGAACCATCCTTTGGGAACTGGATATTTAGTACCGACGGGCAGGTAACGAGACGGGTATTAGAAGAACTTGCTACCAAAACTGCTAATATCAGTTATCCGTGACCTCGAGTGGAAGAGGATGGTTCGGACGTCGAGAACATTTCAACTAACGTTAAGCGAATTGGCCCGACGTGACACGTGAGTCGTGTTGTTTGATATTAACGAAGGAAGGATTTCTGTTACGGCCACTTAGAGGAGTTCCCCGCGAGACGATAAATTCTAAAATTACCTCAAAGCGCCTTTATCGCTTAAACGTACGGACATTTTAGCGCCGATTAAACACAACGATCGACCTTTTGAACGTAAACGCGTTGCACGGAAATTTCGATTCAACGGAACAGAACGTATTTAATGCTTACGCAGAAATATCCTCTGTCAATTATGACGATTGCAGTAGAGCGACTAAACAAAGTATACTAACAGGGAGAGTCATCGAGTTAACTGAAACTTTATACTCTTTTTAGTATACTGTAACATGATTTTTAACAAAATTAAGGTCTTCTCCCGCGATAGGGTTTAGAGATCGTTTTCATTTCGATCGTATCGTATAGCAGCAACGCGATAAATCGCAAACAATGCATCGAAACAATGGCGTGTAATGTAATATTGTTCGAAGTAGTTGGGGTACGTTCTACGGTCTATTCTAGGATATATTGGAACCCAATGGGACTATATGCTCCAGCAGTAGTCGCTATGGCAACTATAGATGTCGACAGGCACGCACAGGTGCTTTCACCGACGCCTCGAGAGACGTCGTCGTCGCGTCGTCGCTTCGTCACGTAATACCCGCTTCGGAATACCGGATATTATTGGCCGAATTATTCACCGGACCCCTCGCCAGAAACGATCCTATTGCATCGACGCGTCACACCAGCGTACACGACACCCTTGCAATCTGGGAATCACGAATGTCGCGATTGCAGTTTACGGAAACGCTTCTGCTTCGTCGGATGATCAGATCGTCGTATACAGTTCGATAACGGATAAAAGTTCAAGACGACTATATTCTCGAATAGATACGCTATATTACAGATATTAAATAGCAACGATTCCTTAGACGGTCCAGTGATTCTATTATCTAGCCATTACGTTAGAGTGCATAATAATTTCAAAATATTAAAACTATGTAGCATTAAATGCACGATAATGTGGCGATACAGTTTTCGATGCTCTTTTTAAGACGAGGTACATTTGAAAATATTTATTTGCATTAATTTTTAGGTTCTTCTTTTCTGTATCGGTTTTAAATAATCATTCTTGGAACCTTTTCGAGCCCTGCTATTGACTCGGTCCCTGGCTTCTATACAGAGTTGCGGGTTTTCCTCGCTGACCACAACGGAATTAACGGTCCGAGCCGTGTGCAGCAGGTAACCCCGCCCGGGTTCCACCGATGACCACCGTCTACTCCACTTTCCAAAGTCCCCACCCACACAGGTCCGTGACCGATCGTCTAAATCCATACAACCGGCCAGAACCGAGCGTTACCGACCGGGGATTTAAATAAACTTTAATCGAACAAGTGTATCAAACGATTCTGAATTCTTTCACGCGATATGGAAAACAATATTAACGAAGAGACCAAGTATTTTCTTTATCGAACGATCTTTGGTTACAAAATGGAGTTTGTCGAAGAAGATTCTGGTACTTATGATAGGTAGTGTCGTCTATGCCAACTTTTTCGCCCCTTACCTAAAACAAAAAGAAGAAACCGAGTTAGCGAGAAAATTGTATTTTCTGTTAATCGGGTCACGCGTGGGGAAATATCTAAGGGGGCATTCTAGTCTAGGATCATCCTACATCACTTTAGATTCTCCATCGAAACAATCGTATGTTTTACAATCTTCGATATTTTTACCTAAAAAATCCTATATAAAAGTGACGAAGATCGAGACTCGATACCTCTAGGATTGATAAAAGTATTTTTATTGATCCGTAGTTGAAATATTTCGACAAGCCTGACACGTATACACGTGTGCTACGCATTGCATTTACTTGAGACTCTGCCCAACCGTAGCATAATCCAACGTGTAGTTCACTGAAAGCAGTTAGCGATCGTCCACTACAAGAGAAACTTGGTAGAGTATTCCAAACGTGACATCAATTTCAACTATACCATTATCCGTAGAACAATGCCAAGTTACCACGACTCTGATGCCGCTGTTCAAAGTGACGACAATTTTATAGTCGAACAAGTCGCGTGAAATACTGTTCCTGCGGAAAGCTGTAGCTATCCTCCTATCAGAGTATCGAACTCGTGCCAGGAAACAGCAAACTATGCTGGGCGTTGAAATTTTTGGTAAATGAAAAATTATACCGATTATGCACCGAATGTCCAAGTCGCTACGGAGCATACGTAGCGTTGGACGTGTCAAAGTCCAGTAGAACGTGGTTTGCGCCGTAGTGTACGCGTTGAAAATTGTCCATTTTAAAAGCCTGCTTTAAAAGCTTACGCAACAAGTAGGTACTTTTAAACCCAGGAGTGTGTGCAGCGTGCTCAATCGATTCGTGCCGCTCGAAGGGAGGTAACTGCGCACCGCACAATCAAACGGCCGCGGCTACACGAATGTGGGAAACAGAAAGCCACGCGTATCTGTCGTCCGGCACGAATCAGTTGCGCCTCGTCACCGTACGAACATTCCAACAATACCTATTTCCGCTACTTCTCCTTCCATTTACCGATTACCTACGGAACTACCCCGAAAAATGGTCAGCTTCCATCGGGTACCAAAAACTAAGTTACCCATTTTTTTGCAAAGATTGATAACGTTGAACAGGCTCGTTCGTGTTAGTATATTTCTCGAACACGCGCGCGATCCAATACGATTTCTCTGACGCGTCTGACCATAGATCGTTCTTTCTATTTACAAAGGACGACCGAGTCGATTTTCTCGTAAACGAGATCTCAAACGAGGAAATGTTATTCTTTCTTACGGGCTCATTTTCCCTTCCGCATATCACGAAGAGCGAAAATTACCAAGAAACTATTCTTAGAAAAGTTGTTTGGTACAGAGGGGCATATTAGGTGGTATAAATAATTTTTTTATTCATAATATAACAACGTTTATTACCGCAGTAAAATGACATAAATCGCAAGCAGTTAGAATGAAAGTCCGTAGTCGAATACGTGACTGTGCTATCCATTCGTATCGAATAAATTTTTCTGTTTCTGATCAAATATTCCTTCTGCAGAGGAAATGTCAAAATTGGCGTCCCGCGCGTTAAATCCTCAAAGGTTTTCTTGAAAAATCCTCGCCATACTGTGTTGAAAAGTCAGCTGGTCGCGGGGTGGCACACGCGTCCTCCCACATACGAGAAGCATGCGTTCCTAACGTCTTTCGCGTATAACAATTCGAACGATGTGGGCCAAAGTAAACTTTCGATACCTTTAAATTTATCTGTCCTAATATTAATACGAATTATTAGAACTCCAGTGTGGTTTAAAGATTCAACGACGGTATAATATATAAATATAAAAATACGTTTGTCGTCGGAGTACTCGTGGTTTTGTACAGTGGATAACAAAAAATCACGTTGACGATGCAATTGTCCAAGTACGGAGCTGGAAAGGGAAATTCCAGCAAAACAGAGGATAAATTTCCAAGATAAAAACCGTCTCGAGGGTCGGGATGAGAAAGTCGGTGGTGGAAAAACGAGGTCGAGCGACTCGAAGAAGACGAAAAATGTTGAGAATTATCGAGTAAATTTACATAAAGCCCGAGAATAACAAAGAGGATACGTACGATTTGAACTTGACTCGTCCCCTTCTCTCTGTCGCGAGGAATCCTCGCGTGGCTCCTTTATCTTTTTTGCATTCCTACGCGAAGGATACTCACTCGCACAGAGACGAAAGATGAAACCGACATCCTTTTGAGTCCGACTCCGCGGATGTTTACCTTGCCGCGCGTTTCACCGGTTGGGTTCCAGACGCAGGAAGCAAGCGAATCTCCAAAACGGTAACTCTATGGGAAACTCGCGTAAGTTGGAAACCACGTTAGACCCTCGAGCCGTGAATGTCCTACGAATTTACGAACAAACACATCGTAACGTCGCGATGGTTTATTTAAGCATAACGTGCATCGAATTTTACGTTTCGTAACGTAGCTTTTTAGGGAATAAGGAAATGAAAGCGTACCCGGCAAAACGTCGACGAAAACGTACGGTTAGTTCGCGCAAGTTAAACTAATAAAGGATATTAATGCGGTCCGGAAAAACGACGAAAAGGAGAAACGGCTCGATAATTTCATCCGCTCCCGTCGAGTCGTATGTTAATTACTGGAAAACAAGAATGGTACGAACCAGTCATATTATTCCATTAACGAATCGGCCGACTCTTGAGCGCGTCCGATGAAATAACAAGTTTAAAAACCGGAATATTTTCCTCTATTTTACTGTCAGTCAAAAACTCTCATTCGCCTCGATTTCCAACGTTGGGTTTTTCTACATAAAAATTACTCCTCCAACGTAAACACGAAAACATCACCGTATAAGCAACTACTCGCCCTTTATCGATCGGTAGATTGAAAAAAAAAGAAAAAACCAAAACTTGTCCGCTACGAAACAGGAGACAAGATCTTTCCTCCGTCGTTGCTCGACGTTCGATTCGAGAAACGCAATCTGCAGAACTTATGTTAACTTTAATGCCTCTGTTATCCCGCATTTTTCGAACATCGTAGATGGAAAATTTCATTCCCGTAGGTAGGATCTTCAACTTTATAATTGCGTTCGAACTAACGACTGGAAATTTCATGTTATAATTCCTTTCTGGTCTAATAGGAGGAAGAATATTGTTATCTCTAACGAGGAAACTTTGCTGATCAAATAATTTCTAACTTCTTTTGAACGGTACTCGACTCGAGGTAGAACGTTTCTTCCCGAATACGGATTAATCGTTAAATTTCACGTAAGAACAAGTATCGAACAGGGTTTTAAATAAATAGCGAAACCAAGACCAGAGACAAGAAGTTAAGACCAGCCCTCCAGAAAAGTGAGGGAATAAAAATATAATTATCACGAGGGATAATGGTTTTCTCCGCGCAACGAATCGTTTACAAAGAACATTGAACAGTTGCGTGACTCAGCACGTATATCGCAACGATGACATTCGCCGTAAGAAAAGAAAGAGTCATCCGCAAATATTATAGGCAGTAAGTGTAACCGCGAGTGTACATAAGGGGTGGATTCGTTTGCTTATCCTTTCAGACCGTACAGTAGGCCTCTATCGTTTCAGGCGACCTCGCATATATCGTCGAGAAGGATGGAAGCACGGCCAGGTTCGACCAACAAGAGGGTAGAAAAAGAATTGTGTACGTTTACAATTAATTCCCTATCAATCGGCCTTCGTACTCGATTAATTCTCTACTGCAGAGAAAATTGTTTTTCCATTAACGAACAAGCAGAATAATGTGGCACTGGGTGCTGTGAAATATTGACCGATGTTTGAGTATGTCAGAAAATATGCTGGTCAGAGTCGGACAGTAATTGATTACTTTCGTTTATATTACTTTTGTAATTGATTAATGTCGTAATTAGGAGAAAAGTTTTTCGTCGATCGATTAATCGTCATCAGCGATTCATAATCGTACCGTGAAAGGTTACTGTAACTTTTAAGGCAGCGTCCCCCAACCTTTCTCCACGACCCATTTTGAATAAAACAAAGAATAAAAGAAATTATTATCGAACGTCATTGTATCGAAAGACAAATGTTTGTTTACCGGTAAAATTTGACGTTTCGGTGGTACAAAAGGAAGAATCAGTCGAAAAGCGAAGAATCGAGACCCGTGAAATGGCTTGCCCGGCTGTAAAATTAACGGCGCTATAAAAAAAAAAAACCTCCCCGAAGCCGATAAGTTAAATCAGGACAAAAAGAAGAAAAAGAAGAACGAGGCGTTTCAATTAACTCCGTCGTTAAGTTTGGCAGGACATTTAAATCACTGTACGGGCAGAATTAAATAGTCAAATGAGCTTGAGTACTGTTTTATAAAATCCAGTAAAGACTTTCTTAAGAAGTTCGTTAAAACGGGGACAGAATAATGTCCAGATCGACGACACCTACAGCGGTTCGCCTAAAATTGCTAAATCGAATTCGTTCCCGGCCAAGAACAAAGTACCGTGGGTTTTGCTGCTCGTTTTTCGTATATTTTTTTATTAAAGTATAGTCGATAAGGATTCTCCTATTTTCGTAAAGTACAAGTTACTCCGTTGCTAATAAGATATCGAAAACTATAAAAGCTTTCACGTTCGTTAGCGGATGAAATCACATTGTACGTTGAAAGGTATCTTGGAAGGAAGTTTCTGCCTTCACGTGTACGAGGTAAAGATATGTTTCAATATCAGAGACCGTTAAACCTTTATCGTTATCTTGTCTCGTTCTTATAATACATTCGAACTTGGTTCCACGCTCTTATCCACGTAACCGTCGTTACTTGAAATATTCTATGAAACCAATGTAAACTAATAATTACTCTGTACCAAGAGTTTAATAAACAGCTTCCAACTATTTTCCAAAGTTCATCGTGGTTAATCGAAGACCATGCGCAACGAAGGTAATTACGAAAAGCAAAATTTACCATCGGGAAATGTTCTTCTTAGCAAACAGAGTCTACTTTAGTATCAACATTGCATATAAACGATGTTTATGTATTTCATTAGCGTGTCGCGTTATTACGAACGAGAGAGGAATCGTTAAAATAAATCTCTTAATTTTCAATGTTCGTTCGATTGCTATAGACTTTATTATTTATGGTTTCCTTTCTGATGGTCGGTAGCGCTATGCGCATGGCTTCTCTTTCAATTAGTACTAGCAGGGAAATTAAAGCTCATCCATTTCCTTCATTAATCACCTAAGTGATGTACCGAGCTCAACAATTACTCAGCCGGTTGCCAGGATAGAAGGCCGGGAGGTACGTGCAAGAAGAGGAGGGAAACAAATGATAAAAAAAAGAAGAAAAAACAGGGATAAAAAAGAGAAAGCCTACGGATGGAGAGAAAACAAAAGAGATCGTCAAATTAGTGCTCGATCCCAAGTAATTCGTCGCGGAAAGAGAATTTGGATGATTCGAAGGATCGCTTAAATTAAGGACATGTCGCGAATCAATGAATCGAGTACCGTTATATTTAAAGAAAAAAAAAAAAAAAAAAAAAACACACGGAACAGAGAGCACTTTTCATCAAACTAAGTGGCATTCCCGAAGCAGAAGTGGGTTGTGAATTTTTTTAAACGCGAGAAACAGAGGACACTGCCCTGTAACAGTAGACAACGTATAATTGAAAAACATGGTAAAATGCAGGATAAATCATTGTAACGTGGAGAAAATGTATTCCGTTTATTGTGACACATTGCGTAGCTGAAATTGATTTTTATCCGGTGGAAGATTACGAGCGTAAAATCCGTAGGAAAGGACGTGGAAAGAAAGTTTAAACCAAACCGGAAGCTTTTACAAGAAATTAACCACTGTTTAAATAACTCTTTCGCTGATAATATCAAGCGAAATGACTACTCGTTATTCTGCTTAAAACGGAAACTGCTTGTTCCTTCCAGGAATATAGTACATCATTGTAACGTAAAATTATAAGCTTTTAATGACAGTTTGAAACTACATTGTAATTAGAGATGCCGTATACTATTTGGCTTAAGAGATTTTAATTTATTTTGAAATATACTGGTCTCTTCGTGCATTCTTCTTTCCGAGTATTTCGATTTTCAGAAAATTATATTTTTTCACTCGTCCACGATTATTTGTAAGAACGTGATGTAACTTAATTTAGAAAATTTCTCGCGTACGCGTAGAATTGAATAGAATTTGTCTGGCGCGTCTGACCATTAATCATACTTTCTACTTCCACTGATAACCAAGTCGTATTATAGCGCGCGCTATGAATGCTCAAATTAAATTATCTCGTAAATAAGGCTTGAAAGAAAAAGTATTATTCCATCGATTCGACTTGTTTCCCCATGCACGAAGGGATTTTATTCGCATATTATTTTGCAAAATTCAATTTCTTCGCGCGAATCGATTTAACAACGAAGGGTTTACCTCGACCATGGGAAGTGTTCTCCCTTCTTAATATTCTACGCACGTTACAGCACTTACTTCGTTAGTATAACGATCTGGTAATTAAATGAATCGTGTCTTATTTCAAGCGTTCCAACAGTTTCCTCTCCGTGAAATTGATAATTTCGGTTGTATATCCACGGGTACGCTTAGCAAATTAACATTCAATCCCGTATTCACCGATCGAAGGATCGTTCGATCATTTATAACCAAACGTGGCTGCTTCGAGTCAACGATTTTATTAAAAATAATGCAAAAGACACGTGTGATATATTTGGCGAGCCCACTCTGTCCTTTCGAACTTGCGAAAGATGGTTGTTCGAAATTCAAACGTCATAAATTTTACCTTCCGTCGTCGATAATTCTATTTCTAATAATTAAAACACAATTTTCTCATCTATACCAAAACCTATCGAAAGTTTTGCACGCGTCTAGTTTTGTTCTACATAATATAATGATCGAAGGGTGGTCGAATACTTTTCAACTACAGCGTACTTTTCTAGGAGCCCTGTTTCGAATCCATCTACGTTCCGAGCGATCAGGGATTACCAGAAATGTCATGTATATCCAAAGTGCCAAAAGCTTAGGTTGTTTCGCGGCGCACACGATTCCCGATAGGCGCGCGGTGCGTTGGCATTTGGTAAATGAGTTCTGTCGGGATTTCATATGATCGTGAACGACAAAGCTCGCTACGGAGCCTGCGAATAAACTAACACATATTATATCATTCTGATCAATACTTCATATCGGAATCATTATCTCGTTTTAGTCGCGGACGCGCGCACACGCCGCAAAACACCTTATCGGTATTATTTATCTGCAGCCATTGTTACGCCACGATGAAACTAGTTTATCCTCAATCTTATGTATTTGCTTGGCCGGAAGGTAAATGGAAAGCGATTTTTACTTTTGTTAGGAAACATCCTTTATTCGATAATATACAGGGTGTTCGGCCACACCTGGGGAAAATTTTAATGGGATATTTTAGAGGCGAAAATAAGACGAAAATCAACAATATCAATTTGTCGATCGAGGCTTCGTTAAAAAATTATTGACAAAATTAAATTAAAAAATTTCAAATCGTTCTAAAAAAATTATTTTCAGTTCCGGGGGTCAATGGCAATCATTTTTGGTGAATACACATACCCCCGAAATCCTACGTACTTTCGAGAAAAAAAAATTCTTTACCGAAAATATACTGTGTGGCCGGAAATGTTTCTATAACTTTTTAACGAAGCCTCAACCGACAAATTAGTATCCTTGATTTTCGTCTTATTTTAGCCCCTAGAATCTCCCATTAAAATTTTTTCCCAGGAGTGGCCGAACGCCCTGTATATTTTATAAGTATAATTTGTTTCCATTTTTTTGGGCGGCTTCGTAATCGTAATTCGTGTACCTGTGTTCAAAACTTTCGCATACCCCTAATATTATGGATTATTTTATTACACGTAGAATGTACGCGACGCGTTGACACATGTCGAAGCCGTCGCCGCCGACGATGACGATGACGACGACGACGACGACGACGACGACGACGACGATGTGACACAGCTAATAATAAAGGATTCACGCGGCAGCAAAAAGAAGATGAGACTGGTATACAGGAGGGCCCGAAACGGTCAAACTCTCAGTTATTATTGTGCTTTGCTCCAATAAAATATTTTGTCAAATTTTTGTTTCCGTTTTGCGAAGTCTCTTTGCGTAGATTTCATATATTTGGTTCCAAGCAAACAAATAAATAAATCATAAATATCTTTAGAAACGAGAAACGTCGAATTTGATTTATCTTGTTTAAAAAGAAAATTCAGTCAACGTTTTCGACGTGACAATGACGACACCGACGACTACGCCGGCGCCGACAACGACGTAGAATAGGCGCGACGTCAATATGACGTCGGCGGTCCGCAACGTAGCTATTGGCGCAACGACACAGTGTCGTCGTCGCGACGCACAGTGGACCGAATCGACGATTTTAGCCGAACGAAATACAAAAGAAACGCGTACCCCCTAAAATCGTAAAATCGTAAAATCGTAAAATAGTAAAATTTCCAGGCAGTTAACGACTACCTATCGTAAAATAATGCATCGAAAACGTCGATATCGTCCTTTCTCGCACCGTCAGTGTCCATTTGCTCGACTTACCGCATGGCTGCGTAATCTTTAACGTACCAGTTTAGTGGTCAGTGAAAAGTACGTAAGTGTACATCGGTTAATAATAACCGATCGATCGCTGTTCGATCCAGTCATGGTAATATTAGAACGTGAAGCGATGAAAAATTCCTTCGTTATCGAATTGCTTATCGGTTCGTAAAGGGAACATCCTTTCGATAATTTTGATATCTCGGTATATTCGCAACTATGGTCCGTATATCGTCGAGGACAATGCTCGTATCGATCCTAGTTTTACGACGATCGTCGACACATTGTCTTTGACCGACATAGGAAGAGAACGAGAAGATGGAAAGAATGGATGGTATTGTTGAAAATTGTCGGAGATTACGGCTCTATAAATTTGTATAACTTCGATATTGCAGTTTTTTATACGTATGAATGGTTAGGCCGAGATACGCGTCCATAGAAGAACCATGGATCATCGAAAAGCACCGATATCGTGAGAGCGACTCGGAAGACGAAAACCTCGACGTTTCCAAAGATCGAACACGTTTTATCCGCGGTTTCCTCGATCTCCCGCGACCATAGTCACGGGAAAACTTTGTCATACTCATCGAACTTGGAAGATGCGAATCTGTAACGTCGTTTCCGCTGCACGTCGGATCGCTCGAAGGAATCGAGACGGATCTACGTTCGAAAGGTCGCGTCGGTTGCATCACGGATGCGGAAGGATCTGGGCCAGGATCTCGGGGAAACGTTACGACCTCGAATTTAAATATTTTGTTAATTGTAGCCCTTGTCGTTAACGTCCGTTCTCCAAATTACGCGTCAAGGACCAAATGGAAGTTATCGAACTATATTATTATGTTGCTATCCGCAAGAAATGTTAATTCGCCTATCGGAAGAGGCAGTCGAGACCGAGAATAAACACTTTCGTCTTTCTAGAAAATCGTTGTAATACAGAAGCTTGGATCCCTTTAGAATCTAGAAGACGTCTTGTCCGATTTTGCCGTAAGAAGAGAATCGTCGAATCTTGAAATTGATCCAACTGCCCGGGGAAGCAGAAAACCAGAATGCTGATGTTACGCCGGTTAAATGAAAACGAGGAAAAGGGATCGCGTAATGTTCGTGACAGGCGGAGAATCTGTATGCGGTCCCGATCGAAGAATTCACTATCTTCGTAAGAGGAAAACCGTGTGAAATCGGTCTTGGAAATCGGCCGCGTTTTAGTAATGCAATTTCATTCTATACCGATCCATCTTTACGTTCTCTCCTTTTTTTAAATCTATGGAAAGGGTGATCGGAATCATTATTATGATATCGGAACAATCTGTTGGTGTACGTACCTACGCCGATGGATCTCGTCTCGTGCGACACCGGGCAGAAATGCAGAGTAAAAGCGGCAACGTCGTCGTCGCAGCGCCAAAGGATCGACAGGAATCGAGTGGACAACGATATCGCGTCGCGGTAGAGCCACTCGGCACGAAAATGTACATGTATTGGTCCCGCGACTCGCTACATCAGCACCGATGACGTTTCGCGAGAACACGCTTCTCGGCGCACTTGTCCTCTTGCAACAAGTTGAGTTACCCTTGAATCGAACTCGTCGAGGATCATCCGACGGTTGCGCAACTCACAGGCTCCCAAACTTACCGGACACCTTACCGGGTTTCTCGATCGACGACCGTTCGCGCGAGCTCGATGCTTCGGATCTCTTCGAAGTGGAATATTCGTAAACCTCGAACGAGGAGTTGGCTCGTTAGAACAGAATTCTGTTCGACATCGAGGATCAGGAGAAACGTATTTTACGAAACTATCTAAGCGTTCGATAGAATTCCTCGTCGCGTTTTTCTCGAACGAGAGGATTCCTTCGATGTCGAGTAGGTCGCGTAAACCTCGGATGGCCTGGTTCGTTAGAAACGAATTATACTCGATGCGATGATAATATTCATCCGCGTTCTTCTTGATAATAGGATTCTTTCGAGGTTCGAGTATCTTGCGAACCTCGAACGGGCTGGTTCGGTAGAGACGAATTGTAAACGTATTTTTTACCAAGTCGCTGTCTAAATGTTCAGTAAAATTCTTCTTGATGAAAGTAATGCTTCGATGTCCGATGATTACGCGCGATGGTCAGAAGACACTTGATTGTATCGTATCGCAGTGGTTACGGCACGCTTTCTCTACGTCGATCGATGGAAATTCAAAGTACGCGGAACCCGGTGATAGGGGTAGGCGTTGCGATAAAAAAATTGTTTGCAAACTCGTCGATGGAAGCTGGCAATTGTACGTTCGATTAGATCCGTCGCGTCGAAGAGGACACTCTGTAAAACTTTCATAATGATTTAAGCTACCCGTTTGATATTTAACTTACCCCCCGATGATTCTTCGTCTCTCTCGATCACGAACGGTTACAATCAAACGAACGAAACGTATACATTAGATGAAATTGAGTATTTGAAAATATCCTCGAAGAACAAAGTCAATATCGCCTTTTCGAGAGAACTTAAAATTCCGTACTAACGCGAGTTTAAACTTTCCTCTTTCTAAATGTAAACAAACGGGGGTAATGAACTCTCGAAAGAAAGGATCGTTATGATTATTATTTTCACGTTGCACGATGCGATGTAACGTTTTGTAGAAAACAATCACCGTGACTAGCTCACACTCGAGCAACACGTGTGCACCTCTCCATAATTCGTTGCTTGCCCGGACATCCTTTCCCTTCGATGGCTTATGTACCGATCTTCTCGAGCAATTTGTTGCTTCGTTTCACCGGAAAGAAGACGAGATGGTGGTGGTGGTGGTGGTGGTGGTGGCGGCGGCGGGTGGTGGATGGTGGTGGGTGGGCGGGGGTGGGAGGGGGTGTTAAAAATCAACTCGAGAAGAACTTTGATTCTCGTTTCGCAGCAGTTCCGTTACCGACGAAGAAGCTCCGGGTCCGTCCGTATCGTAGGACGTGACGCTTGCTCGGTTATCGAGGAATAAATGATCGTCGTTCAGCCGGTCGTTATCGATAAATCGGAACCCGCAATTTGTCGGTGATAACGGGTATCGCGTGGACCAAGCCTCGTCTCGAGACCGCGGTCGAACGCTGGCTGCTGTCCGTTGCCAACACGCACGCCGATATCTCTAATCATCGGATAGCGGCCACGAGTGTTCGGTAATCCACAAGTTCCCGGTGTCGCGGTCCCAGGAATTTATCGAGGTTAGCGGCGCGCTGGCATCGGGGCTTCGTCGATCGTTCTCCCCGCGTTTGCAGCACGACGTCGTCAGCAGCACCGTCCGTACGCTGTTATCGGGCACGTTAACGGGAACCAAGCGTGTTCGGGGCCGCGTCGCATGATCGTTTCGACGACCGCCGATGGAGGCCTGGATCCGGTGCGCGTCACGAAATCCCGACGCGGATAATAGGTGTCGGGCAGAGAGTAAAGATAAAAAATAAAAAGAGAAAATCGTACGGCCGGTTTATCCCAGCTTCGTTGCCCGGGGAGCGGCTATGGCGGCGGCCTGGCTCTTACTGGTGCCTTCCTCGGCGCGGGGGTGACCGAAAGGGGTTGGTTGGCTCGCGGGCCAAAGGGGGAACGATTATCTCGCAGCATCCCCATCGCGCAGGACCAGTCCGCCGCGCGGCACGACGGCCTGCGTGGAACGGAGACGGGACGATTAAAAGGAGAGAGAACGCGCGAAAGGAGGGCGATGGTTGGACAGAGACGTCTGCAGAAACTGGCGAGGGTGAAAGGTAAGAGGCTGAAAGAGCCGAGGCCGAGGCTCCGAGCTTCGAAGCGCGCGTTGAACGGAGAGACGCGACCCGAACGATGGACCCGCCGAGGGTAGATAGGGTAAAAAAGGGAACAAGGTTCGCTTAGAATTTTCACGTTAGAGAGAGCGCGAGCGTGTGTGTCGGAAGGACTCTTGGAGGGGCAAAGATCGTACAGAACTTGCGTAACGAACAAAGACAAGGATTGATAATACTGTTGCGAAAGAGACAGAAGGAGCACGAAATTATAAAAATAGGTGTGAATTGCATACCTATCCCTTCGACTGCGGAAGATGTACGTATACGAGCAAGACGTTTACTATTTTATTAAACCGATATAGCATTGGACAACCCATTTGGTAAACGAAACAAACAGAATGCATAGTCGAAACGAAGAATGCCCGATCGATTAAAACCGATCGAAGGGAATATATTTTATTAGTACGTTAAATGCTGTTAGAGCAATCGCGGAGAATCGATTAAAACGGCCAGCATGAAAGACAGAAATTAGAATTATGGTTATTGGATTTCTATGCCCTCTGATCCCGAATCGCATGCTCGACGCGACACATCTTTCAAGGCGAAATAGCGGTGTTGCTTTCAATCTGGATTGAAACGCGCGTCAACAAACACAACCCGATCGTTGAATAATAGGCGCAACGTGAAAGCAAAGGGCTGTTGCAAAGGCTACGCAGAGGAAACCACGAATAATCAATTCGTTTGCTACCGGGATCCTCTAATTACAAGACTTGTGTTTCTAAATCGTCACAGAGGCAAGAACAAAGATGATTCGGCCGCAAACGAAAATCGAATAGAAACTCGTAGATCGATCAACCGTGCGCGTGCACATTGCCGATATCGATATTTTATTAACACGACAGCGTTTAACATTCTTTATTCAAAGAAGAAATAACGTTTAGCGAAAGAAGAGCAGACCTAATAACGTGCATAATAAAATTCATTTTATTAAACTTTATTGGATTTTTTAATTATTCCGTACGAAATCCTACTAGTCGAATTAACAGAGACGAATATAGCGCAATGTTTTCCCGATACATCGCTGAGCCAACGAATATTTCCATCGATGTATTAAATACATATGTATAACGAATGAGATTTCAGATTTCATATATTTTACTCTTTTCTTTATTTCAAGTCTGATTACGCCCGCTTCAATTTAAACTTTATACATTTCGAAATGTGCAACTTTTACAGATTTTCTCTATCGTCGGAAACAACAGAGATATTATGTGTGCTCGAGATAAAGGAAAAGTATGATGATACATCATCGAAGATACTACGGTACTGATCTCGAAAAGAATAAGAATTACGAGAAGAATAATAAAACGTGTATCGAGCCTGTTATAAGAGAACCACGTCCGATTAGATGAAGAAACGTTATCTTGTACGATCGACGAACTTGTTAGCGAGATAATTAGAATTAGCACGGTACCTGAACCAAAAGACGGAATTCTCTTGGTGGGAAATACGAGAGCAAGTAATTATCAGAATATCCCAGTCACCGACTCCGTGGTTCACGAGCTTCCCGCAACGGGAACCGCGGAAAATTTATCGATTATTCGGTCCTGGCTTGAAGCCTTGAAAACAATCGGTTGCTGCAACTGCGAGTCTGCCTAACTCTAACTCTATCTACGAGCGGATGATCCATCAACCGTTGTAATAATTAACGAGCAACGGCCAACCTTGTCTCCTTATCACAGCCGACTAACCTACCGATCGATTAATCACACACAATTCCAATTATACTTGTACTCGCTGTTATTGCATACCGAATTTGGTTTTCGGTAAGGAACCGCTTACGCCGATCGCAAATACTCACCCGTGGATGATATCTAATGTACCGGATCGAACCAACATTTCCTATTAATATATCGGACAAAAACGCACGAAATTCCACTTAACTTTACGTAAAATAACTTTTACGACCAGATAGACTCGCACGAGCCTCTTTGCTTGCTTCTTCGTCAAAGTCTGTATACTAGAATATTATTTGCCAATTAACGTTAACGCAACGTTCCTTATCGCCGATCGTCCAGATAGAAAACCATAATGATTTTTAATTGTATTTCTTAGCTGTTACATGGCTCTGTAATTAGGTTAGGATTAAGTAGAGGTTTGCCGGCTGATAATGTGCGGTCCAGTTTCGGACTTAACCATAAATGCCTTGGCAAACTTCATTAAACTCGGCCCATTACCTTTGTTCCACAGCACGGATGTTGCTGTTGACATATGCTCGCAGCAAATATGTCGTTGATCAATCGATAAAGGCAGCCGCGATCCATCGTTGAAAGGGGTGGCTGCATAATTATGCGAAAGTCGCTCCTAAATTAGAACGTTGCTTCGATAATGCAAGAGGCGATTATAACAATAATTCTGTTAAATACGGGTCACTTGTTCCGAGAACAGGACAAAAGACAATTTGCGCCGTGTATTATAATCGGGATATTGATTCAAAGGCGTTCACCGCGTTTCTACGTCAACAAAAAAAAGAAACAATTAAATTGCGGCGAACAACGTATTGTTTAACATTTACACGTGCCTTATTTCGTAGAAAATTTACAGCCTCCGCGTTTATAACATTACCAAGATACCAAATTATGCGTTCAGATTGGAATCTAGTCCCTGGTTGAGTTGCTTTCAGACTCAAGGTACTATTATACATCACGTACCCAGTGGGTATATATGTAGAACCATTAAACAAATAAATTTTTCCTCTGGAAGTATACATATACGCATATTATCTTCCCAAGTTACGAGACGCAGGAATGAACAATGTCGAAATATGTATCGCTGTTTTTACAATCGAACGTATGTATGTACTCAATTTAGTGCTAAAGAATTAATAAACTGAAAAAGAGATATTTCACATTTTTTAGAGTTTCCTTTTGAATATTTATTCATTCTCGATCGATAATCTATTTCAATTATGTTTGTTAGAAATACAGAGTATTTCTAGTGATACAACCCACGTAACTTACGAAACAATCTCATTGGTCCGCGTTGCATCTCTGCTCAGGAACGTACCGTAGATTCAGCACATGGTGGATCGATACATGAAAAAACTAGTTAATTAATTGTAAAACCAATGCCAAAGGTCCCATCGCAAAATAGTCAAGAAAAAGCTATGAGAAAGATAATTTGTCGATTGACTTTATTGCTTTAACATTGGTTAAAGTTGCCAACCTTGCTCGTTTAATTCTGTTAAATTAGTATATTGAACAGATTTAATATATATTTCGTCAGAAATGTAATTTGGATTAATGTAGGCTATCACCAAGTAGAATGTTACGTAATCATCCTAAATCATGATTACCAACCGAGTTTTCTTGGCAAAATAACATCCATTTGAAAATCAGCCTTGCTTGTTAGATATAATTTTCTAGATTCACTTTAAAGGAATATTTTTATTTTACTATTGGCTAGATTGCTCTCGTTGTAACGACTTGCTAATTTTAGTATCAAAGATTGATCAAATATGAGTTGTAAACCTTGAGAGTTTCTTACCCCTGGACAAAATACTATTTTCCTGTTCTCTGAATGTTTCACAACCCGCGTCTAATGCATCGTTCTGCACTGTTCCCTAGGTCCATGCAGGGATACCAGATTGAGTATCGGGTGCATTCCTCGCGCTATACCAGATCATGCGTACATGAGTTCGTAGAGTTTCGGAAAGTTGACAAAGGCACTGACACATGCTCTCTTTCTCGATCCTCCGAAGCTACTCGAAGTAATTTCGGACCGCCTCGTGGGAGTCGAGAGAGCCGCCCAAGTATGTCGGTGGAATAATTCGTTATTTTCAACGATAGATGGCGCTTATATTTCGACCTCAAACCCTCTGGTGCTAAAACGCCCAAGTTTGTCGTGGAATAGTTCGCTATTTTCAGCGCCAGATGGCGCTTATGTTATCGACCTCAAGCCCTCTGGTGATAAAACCGCTAAGCTTGTCGAGAAATCCATCTAGCGTGGACGATACGAACTATTTTACGACAAACTTGGGCGTTTTAGCACCAGAGGGTTTGAGGTCGATAAATAAGCGCCATCTAGCGTTGAAGGTAACGAACAATTCCACGACAAACTTGGGCGTTTTAGCACCAGAGGGTTTGAGGTCAAAATATAAGCGCCATCTATCGTTGAAAATGACAAACAATTCCACGCAAAACTTGGGCGGCTCTCTCGACTCCCACGAGGCGGTCCGAAATTACTTCGGGCAGCTTCGGAATAATCGAGAAAGAGGGCATGTGTCAGTTTGCCTTTGTCGACTTTTCGAAACTCTACGAGGTCACGTACGCGTAATCTGGTATGTGTGAGTAGGGCACCGGGTGCTGAATCTGGCATCCCTGCCCTCGTTTCCTATACTAATAGTTGGAATCCTCATTCATAAAATGCACCACATTTTCCCCCGATTATTTTAGGTAACGCAACAACTAAAATCGAAACTGATTTTTTACGGGATCGATATTTCTGGACACCTTTTAGCACTGTAATCAGCAAATTTTATTCATAACTAATACATTCGAATTTTAATTAAAGTAAAGGAAAATTAAATACTCTATTTACAAGACAAAGATATAAAACAAGTGATATTTACTTGGTAGAAAGTCAAATGTCAGTTTATGTTACAAATATGAGCGCGCTTATTTTCGAGTTAAAATATTCGTTGCATTTCCTGCGAAATTTATCAAAACTCTATTTCGATGATTGTTGTCAGGGCAACGCGCCATAATGGCCATCTTTGAAATATTTTCATGCTCCGTCAATTATAAATATAAAAGTAATATATGCTCCGTAAGTTTCCTCGTCGTGTTACTTTTTGTAACACTGTCGTTGTTTACACCATTTTTCATTATTTATAACGCGGGAGGTATGTATTCCTAGTATTTTATCGTTTTTATTTGTCTATGTTCATTTTGTAATTTTTTAAATAATAACAGTATTAATGGTATCACTCTGGTATAAGGATATTAAATATTTCAAGCATAGTTCTTTATTTGTTTAATGTTATTATTAATGTTTTACTTTCAGGATTCTCTTTGAAAAATCGTGTATATGCAGAAACACCCAATGTATTGTTCAGTTATAAATATCTGTTGTTGGCTTACAGGGATTATAACATTAATCCAATAATTTGCTCAACGTTCACATCATACAAAAATAATAAAATTACAGATGACTGCATATTAGTAAAGGTCTTTTCATTATAGAATTATAATATTTAATTATGACTCCATCGAATTGATATCTATCGTGTTAATTATCTTATGATAATCCTTAATATTTCATAATTATTGTTTTAGGTGCAAGAGATAGATACAAACAACGATGGTAAAAAGGATATTTTAAAATTCGAGGCCTATTTCTATACAGATAAACCGATCAAGTCTCTTAAGCTTTTACTTTTCTTTAATTTTAGACTAAAGGTAAATTTAAGTTATTATTCAGTCTTTTTTTCTTTGCAAAATATTGATATAGCTATTACTGATTTGTTGTAGCATTTGTTTAAGGTAACTATAGAATCTATCGCTGTGTTTAATCATGTATTAAACAAAGAAATTCAAAGTGTGCAGTTTTCTGGAGATTTAACCTTAGAGCAGAAAGGTCTTTTTAATAACGAAGGTTTACATGAAACATATAATCACAGCATAGAAATGGCCGATTATTCGCTAGAAGAATTACTTGTGAAAAATGCTAACAGAAAACGTTTGTATCGTCTCTTTATATTTCTTTTAAAAATTAGAAGAAATTATTAAATTCTAACATCTTTAACTTTAGTTTCAGCAAAAATCAACAACGAATACGTAACTAGTCGAGTCGGTTATTCGAACAAAGATGCGGTAATTGTCCGTGGAGAGATAATCTATCAGGGACATTTAATTTATTATCAACCTAGTATCTGGGAAGAATTAAAATGGGCTTGGGTTCAATATTTATCGTGCCTTCTCATCTTTCATTACGTAGCAAAACAAGTTTTGGTCTTTTTATTTTCGAATCGGTATTTGAACTGTTATGTCGTGGTCCCATGGAGAAGTAAATAGTTTGTAAAGATATTGTACAGGCAAAGACATGCGTATCGTATATGTAGATGAAGGCACGGATATTTGTATATTTAACTTTACAAATTTACTTATCATTCTCAAGACACGTTAATACGGTCACTCGGTAACAATCTATAACATGCAATCTAATGTCACTCAACATTAGATAACGTAAACGGGATCGATATTAACTTGTTAAATTTGTATGGACTTAGCAGGGCCGCAGTTTGCACAAATTTTATACGCCTTATTCGTTCCTATAAAAACGAAATATGTTGAAAAAAAAATACAAACCAGACCCGAAGTAATTGCAAAGAGATCGTTCGACCGATGGCTCAGATTAACGAAGTTTGCCTGTAATTTATTAGTCGTAGAGTAAGTGTCTAAATCAAGTCCGAACCAATTACGCACGACGTCGATTAAATTATTTTAAACTACATATTTTGTAACGAACATTACTATGTAAGATTATAATGATTCTAACAAAGAAAATGTATAACTTTTCTTCGTTATTAAACAACAATCGTAGAGAATGCAACAGCAATAGCAAAATTGCTGGGGGAGGTGCGAAATTATTTATCCTAACAATAGAGTCACTGATTGGTAAACTACTTTCAAAGTGCCTCTTCCACTAAATCTGCTAAAAAAAACAAAAATTTGTAGAATTTTGTAAAAATTTCAGAAATAAAATCAGCAGTTCGTAAGTTAAATGCGGGTTTTTATCAATCAGGATATATATATATATTCGTATCGTTATATAAATTGCTAATAAATATTTATTAGTTCTGTAGCCTTTCTTTAACGGTTCTTAAGTTAAATCGATGGGTTCCGTAAATCTAGTATTAGGTACACGCTCGAAACGTTTCTTGTAACTCGTGAAGTTGGGCAAATTTTATTCTCGAATAACAAATAAAAATATTAGATCTGTTCGTAAACTAGCTTCTGCCCACGGTTTTGCTGGTCTGAATATTAATTTGAAATGTTCGTTAACAGACTTTAATTTCTAAATGAATTTATGAATCAAACATACGTACAAGTTAGTTTATGAATCAATATAAAATTTACGTCTACGCGTTAACTAACGTTTCGTGGACGAAAGGTATTTGTTCGTAAGACGGCCCTGGTAAACGAAGGTAGCAACCCTTTCCGAACTACGCGCTCGAGCAGTTCAATGAGGGTGGAGACTGCGCCGTGTTCTATCGTGTCTTTCGTCTCCCGTATCCTTGCATCTGATACAGTTTTTCCTGCGAATTATTTATTCTTCGAAAAACAAAGTGTTATATGTTAACGACATTAAAATGTTTTGCAAGCAATTGGACGTCTCTTCGTGGAGGAAGCCTTGATCATCGTACGAGAAAGGGTGAGCAACGCAGTGTAAAAATAATACTAAACAGCTGCGGATGCTGCTATGACGTTTACCGAACCTTTATGCAGCTTTTCTCAGACGTTTCTTTCGTAACGATAACATTTAGCATATTTACAATCTCCCGGCATTTAACATACATTTCGTCCATAAATTATAATATTTTCCCGATTTGTACAATAACAAAACGTTAAAATTCCGTTTTCAGAATGAAAACAATATAGATAATGATATCGATAACGTTTAAAATGATTAAGATTTCTGAATAGCAAATTTTAATCGTGTAAACGGTCACGAACGCGATGCGAGACAAATAGTTTTTTATGTAAAACAATGTATACGTGTTCGATTTAAAAATCGCTGCGATTTAGATTAAAATTAATTATCGAAATCGAAACGAAGATTAACACACACTTTAATATTCGCAAAGTATCCGTAAAATAAATTTCCTTTTTTTTTTTGCGAGCACTGCACGCACGAACAAATTTAATTTGTTATTTAAATTAATTTAAATTAAATATTATAAGTTTGAAAATTTACTTGTAATTAAATTGCACGTCTAGAGGTTAACAGATCTTAATAAAATTTAACGGATTAATTTAATAGCAATTTTGATTTAAGATTGTAAATATAGAGCGTTAAAAGTAGCCGCCAAGCCATGTCTACGAGATCAAAGGAAAAGGTCGTAGCCGCTTTCCGGAAAATCTTTCGAACCTCTGAGAAAATTTCCGACCAGGAAGCCGCGAGCAGTTCAACGAGTTCTCCGTCGAGAAGGCTTCTAAGTCGACATCATCGTCCCGACGCAGTCACACCGTCTGACGGCGTGTCGACCGAAAATTCAGACGCCAGCAACTCCAACTACGGAAGTTGCTTCTTTAAATCAAAGAAAACCGCCGGCAGCACCGCTCAGGTACAGGTATGGGAGATTCTAGAGGTCAAAATAAGACGAAAATCAAGAATACTAATTTCTTGATGGAGGCTTCGTTAAAAAGTTATTAACGTTTAAAGTTCCGTCCGTACTGAATTTTTTTCTAGAAACTGAGTAGGATTTCGGGGGTAGATCTATTGACCAAAAATTATTGTAATTGACCCCCGCAACCGAAAATAATTTTTCCAAAACGATTTGAAATTTTTTTTTTTCCGTCGAAAAATTTCACACCTTCTCGAATTTTTTTCTCGAAAGTACGTAGGATTTCGGGGGTATGTTTATTCACCAAAAATGATTGCAATTGACCCCCGCAACCGAAAATAATTTTTTTAGAATTAATTAAAAATTTTTTTTTTCGTCGAAAAATTTAGGCACCTACCTACCCACTCCCTTGTCGATTTTCCTTAAAAATTACTTTTTCATTTTTAGTAATTTTGTTTGACGCCCTACAGAAAAGTTGTCTAATACTTTTTTGTAGGTACCCATGAACTCTACTTCAGAAAAAAGTTTCATTGAAATATATTCACAATTGTGGGAATTATGGCTGTTTGAAAATTGGACCATTTTTATGGGGTTTTTCACATTTTGCGGGGTCAAGGACCAACTTTTCGAATATTTTTACAATTTCTACATATTCTCTAGCAAAATACGCGTCGTTTGCTTTTTTAAACATTAAAATCGTCCAATCCGTTCAGAAGTTATGACATTTTAAAGATTCGCATGAAATTTTAGGGAAGCATTTCTGTGGCCTCACATTAGATTTTCGGTAAGGAATTTTTTTCTCGAAAATGGTTATGATTTCGAGGGTATGTCTATTGACCAAAAATGCTTGTAATTGACCCCTGTAATTAAATATAATTTTTTTAGCATGATTTGAAAATTTTTAATTTCGTCTAAAAATTTCAGTACCTACTCGAATTTTTTTCTTGAAAGTGGATAGGATTTCGAGGGTATGGCTAATGACCAAAAATGATTGTAATTGATCCACACAACCGAAAATAATTTTTCCAGAATGATTTGAGATTTTTCAATTTAATTTTATTCTTGATTTTCGTCTTATTTTGGCCTCTAGAATCTCCTATTAAAATTTTTCCCAAGGGTGGCCGAACACCCTGTATATGTATATTTCGATGATATTAACCTGAAACGGAATTGTAATTCTGAATCCATTTTAGGGCGCTGTTGTAGTACCGGACAAGAGGGTTCGTCTACGTCGACTAATGAAGGAACTCAGCGAAATTCAAAGGACGCAACACCGGCTCGAATCGACCTTCACCGCTGAGTTGGTCAACGACAATTTGTTCGAGTGGCACGTGAAACTGCACAAAATCGATCCGGAAAGCGAACTAGCAGCAGACATGAGGGAGCTCAATATACCTTACATACTTCTCCACGTCGTATTCCCGGAGAATTTTCCGTTCGCCCCTCCCTTCATACGTGTTATTTCTCCTCGAGTCGAGAGAGGATTCGTGATGGAAGGCGGCGCTATCTGTATGGAACTCCTCACACCCAGAGGATGGACCAGCGCGTATACCATCGAAGCCGTGATCACGCAATTTGCTGCTAGCATCGTTAAGGGCCAGGTGAAATGATTTTAGCTTTTCTTACCTACTGACTCGATACAATTACAATCGCTTTTTGCTCTTAACAACTACCACGATTCTGCATTTCTTACTGTTAACCGAGACCGAGACCGAGTCTAAGCACAACTCGAATAACTGTTGTTTGATCAACGTCTTTAAAAATCTGCTAAACGCGTTCAATCTTTCAGGGTCGTGTTGCGAGGAAACCAAAAGCGAACAAAGAATTCAATAGGCGCTCTGCCGAAGAATCCTTCAGAAGTCTAGTGAAGACTCATGAAAAATACGGTTGGGTCACGCCACCGCTTGCCGAGGGTTGATCGTTCCGAACTCGTTAAAAGAACGAAAAACACGATTGCTATTTACAGAAATAAACCGCTACATGCAGGTTTTTAGTCTGTGAACTATATTGGTTTCATATACATATACGTATATATTCTTTTTTATGGACCGTGAAATTGCAGCATGATTTCGTTACGATTTTGCGGTGCTTCTACGACAAATACATATACTGTACGATAGTTGAGAGAGGAACGGGAAGCGATAGTGAAATTTATAAGTGGTTCTAGACGTTTGTCAATTCGGTTCAAACAATAGTGATAATGTTTACGATTGTTTGATCATTAAACCATTAGTGGCTTTTGTTTAAGTCTCGTATTAAATCGACCGTCGTGAAATTGTCACTATTTTTGTTATATGTATATATGAATAGTGAACCTTTTGGACAGACAAGCCATTTTTTAATCCTTATACAAAGAGCTAAAATAATATATAAACATTTCTGTTAATGTATTATGAGATTTGTATCTTTTAACCCTCAATTTTTTCTTATTTAAGAATGGAAATAATTAATGTTAGAAAAA
Organism: Colletes latitarsis; assembly: GCF_051014445.1. Classification (NCBI taxonomy): domain Eukaryota; kingdom Metazoa; phylum Arthropoda; class Insecta; order Hymenoptera; family Colletidae; genus Colletes; species Colletes latitarsis. The sequence goes on along the minus strand of NC_135135.1, from coordinate 29,845,785 downwards.
AAAAACAAGAATTTTATGGAACATAATTATATCTAAAGATAGAATGATTCTGTGAATGTAAGTCACAAATTTGATTATACTATTAATTGAGATAAAGTATATTATGATAAAAAAAAAAAAAAAAAACATACAAATATAAAAATGTAATACAACGATGGTGTAAACCAACAGAAGCAGATTTTCAATATACAGGGTTTTCCAAGGAGGAGGATTATAGACTTTCAGGGTATATGGTAGTTGCTAAACAAAGTAAAAAATGCTTTGTCAGTGTAGTATTAAAAAAAAAGAGCCTAATCAGAGATGTAAGCAATTTTTAATTTTGGCAACATAGGTGACTTCTTCAGCAGTAGGATAAATGTTATACCATATAGTAAATAAATAAATTAACAATTGTATTTAATTAATAAAATATGTCTATCGATTAATTCGAACGATGCCGGGAAATTTTGGAAGCACGTATGGAAATAAAAGATAGACAATATTTTTCGTAGACATCAAATTATAGTAATATAATTTTATATTTAGAAATGATATATATAATAAACAGCAGTAAGTAAGTCACTAATATGTTACTATAATCAAAAATCGCTTTTAAATCTGACTAAATATATTTTACTCGATTTAGCGAGTATTACGTGCCATCAAAGTCTCTAACCTTCTCTTCAAATAGTCTACCAAGAAGGATGTAATTTTCAAATATAACATTTTATTTATTTATTAAAACACTCGACCTCGTTAAAAATCTAATGCCACGGAAACCCATAATACATTTTTATATTACGATAGTTAATATTTACGAGGATAGTCGAATTAACTTTATTCCTTGTTTTCCAGGCGATGTCTAACATGCCTACAATACAACAAATTTGAAATTACAATTATGTTACTTCGTTCGTATTAATATGTACAATATCTTGTATTTATTATATAGTATTGCAAATATATATATATTGCAGTTTTCATTTGATACTTTGTATTTATTAGCTCTTTTGTCAAAAAGTATAAAGTTACCCAATAAAATTTTCATTTATAACTTACCATTTTTATTCGAACTTGTTCCGAACTGTTGTAAAAAATGAATTAAACGAAAAATTTGTTTCGTTAATACATTATTTATTATATTTATCGTTACAATATTTATTGCTTATACCACTCTCACCTTTACACACGTTTCCTATTAACGTTTTATACTTTTTTCATCGTACTTTATTTGCAAGTTATTCTTTTTATCATTGTAAATTAATAATGTCTCGTAAGTTCAATGTATAAATTTAGAAACTGACCATGGTGTAAGACACATCGATCAGCCATTTCGTGAATCAGTAAGCTCAATTAATAACGAAACTCTGTATTTCATTCGCTAGTTTTACTCTACTCTCCCCTACTTACTCTAAAAATATGGTGTAAAAAAAAAAATAGCTGAATTTATTCTAGTCCTTAATAAACGTATTATACAGGTTCAATCATCAATTAGTTACATGTTCTTTTTAATCAAATATGTAAAATTGATTAAATTTAAACGCAACCGTATTTATATTTAAAATATAAATATATTAACTAAATTGGTAATTAATTGTTTTACAGCATTAAATTTGGTTAAAAAAAGTATACAGATTTAATAACATATTCCGAATAAAAGCGTAGTCGCTTCAAAAAATCTTCGGTAATAAATTCTTTGTTTGCACGACACATAAAGCACATTATCAGTCGTTTTTATGAATGTACGATCATTGTAATATGTTTTTGCTCTATGTTAACACAAAAGATAATCCAGAGTAAGACTAATGGTTTTTTAATGCTATTAAAGCAATCAAATATTCCATTAATTATTAATTATTGTCCAAATTAAATGCAAGCATTGCAGCTAAAATGCAATATCACTAGATTAGATTGATAATTTGTGGTGATGATACGAATTTAACAATATACAGCTATAAATATTCGATGTAGTTATACACAATATAAAATATTACAACTTGACACTACTTGTTTACATTGTATAAAATATTAATTATCTCTTAATATAATATGTAAAACACTATTCAGTTTTCCTATTTTTAAATGCACAATTTGACCAGATATGTCATATAGTAAGAAAAATACAATTGCGAACTAAGTGAATTTCGCATCAATATGTAAACGAACAAAGAATATTTTTCCTTATACTTGAAAATGAGAGAAAATGTTTTCTCATAAAGATCAGATTTCTGTAAAATATCCCGCAATACAATTCTACTATTTCTCACTTGGATATTCTATAAATAATTTACCGATAAATATAATTTAAAATAAAAATATGGCAGATAAAAGGGATATACAAATTACTATTAGTAGTTTATCAACGATGTTGGTAGTAATTACCTATCAAACAAAGCAATCTATCAATACATAAATTGTGATAAATAATTGATAGTTGCTCGTATTGTATATACAATTAAATATGTAGGACTACATTTTTATATTACAATATTACGTGTGTTCAATTGATCAATTTGACATTACTATAATTACCATTACCAAACACAATTATTCATAAATAAATAAAATTAAGATAATTGTGCATAAAAGTTTCCTAAAAGTATGATTATGATTTAAATAGCTCTGTGTGTGTTATTAATTTTACGTATTACCGATCAATTGTAATCATAGTACTTATTTAAAACATATTTGGCTAATACATATAACTCATGAAAAGAGACAAAGGAAGTCGCATATTTTGTTAAGACCTTTTTGTGCCTCCTTAAGAATTTCATTATTCGGTTATATTTATACTATAGTTTAGAGACAACCTTATTGGCTATAAGGATTCGATGAACACAATCTGATAGGAATTAAGAGGTAATTTTTATAGAATTAAATGTAGACAATATCTTGTAATTATTCTACACAATTCTCACGACTAAAAATCCGTAGAAAATTATTGTAAACGTGTAATAGAAGACTCTAGTAATTGACACGGTCAATGAAAATTTTACATACAGTCAGACATACAAATCCACAAACATCCATCTATATAACATAATATGGAATACTAAAGTAAGGATGCATGCTATTATAGGACTGTTTATGTTTGCAATAGAGCACCAACAAAATATGTACGACACGAATAATTTTTGTATACTTTAGTATACTTGTATGTAGATTTTCGTAACTGGTTGTACGTGATATAGAGCGAGTGTAAAAAATATTGGCACAAATAAATTCTGAGAACACTTTGTATAGCTCCGTTTGTTAATAAATTTTCATATCACAAACAATTTGTACATGTTTCTAAAAATGTTTGGAGTAAATGTATTGCGTCGATTATAACTGAAGATGTTCAATTTATTCTCGTTCATAAAAATTCTAATTCCAATACTCTACAAATGTATTTGTATACTTTTTCGTAAATTCATTTAGAAAATACTAGTTACATGCTATCGCACTATTATTACGATTATTTCTATGTATTATTCAATGCATTTTCTGAACGTTATTTGAAAAAAAATCTTTTCAATTAAGAAATAAATGTTGTTGCCTGAAATAAGCAGTATTTCAATTTACTATTAATTGACCAAACGAAGAACCTAATCGTTTCTGTAAAGAACATAAATATGCGAGTTCATTTTATATAAAATTTATTTTAGACGTTTCCAGAAATGTGCTCAAATTTTTGTATTAAAATTTATCAGTAAACGGAGCTATAGAAACGCATTTAATTCTGACTGTAGATACGTCGTGTATAAAAATGCGGTTTACTTACTGTCGCATGATTCGCTCATTTATACATTCCGCGTGAAGCAACAGATTTCATTGGAATGTTGTACCCAGCTCTGTCGAGACCACATGATTACTTTTCTCAACGATAAAATGTAATTATCGTCTGGCATTAGAATTTACAAGCAATCGGGTCGATGGACCGAACGCAGCATACATTCATACTATGCAAATTTCGTATAAAAATATACATTGGCATATGCCATTTCGTTATCAATCATTTTTCTCTTCTTGCACACACATGAATAGTTTCGCACACATCATGTTAAAATTATCTGTAACAGAAAGAACAAAAACTCTATTATTCGTGTAATCCGAAATAGATTATTGTTCAAGTAACTCTGAAAACTAATTTTAAAATAATGTATTCCGAAAATTTCTTAAAACGCCCAAGTCTGCATACGAGAACACAAAGTCTTTAAGTAGATGTTACTTACGAGACGTCCTTACGAGCCATTTAGGTTTCCTTTTCCAGTGAATAAAGATCCAGTATACAGGAAAGCCAGATAAAATAATTATCACTCCGACGCCAACTTCCCATGGCGATACGTAGCAGGGAAGCGTTACCAGAAAAGCACATATTATAAAAAATATAATAGGTAAGACGATCGAGACCTGTAATTATACGAGAAAAAAAGTGTTTTTTTTTAACACTACATCCAACAATTCAGTTTTCATGAAACAACAAACGAGTTGAGTTCTTCTTCGTCTTCGAGTATAATATGTTTTACAAATTTTTTAAGATTGTCGAAGATACCGATATAAACAGTTTTGTAAGAACAGCAATTTTTTTATTTTTTTACTAAAATTAAGTTCCTACAAAGCACACGTGTTCAAATTTACAGATACATACTTGAACTTGAATTGCTCACGACAATATCGCTACTTCAACAACTACATACTCTTTCGTTTATCGATGTTTACTCGTTGATTATCCTAGACATTATCTAGTTCGAAAACTCATGGGAATACAAAAGATATGATAACATTTCTAATGGTATCGACACAAATGCCGAAACATAGAGCTCGTTCCGATTAACGAAAAATATTTTCAAATTAATATAGCAGAACGTCGATTTCTCGAATAATCGATTCGTGAAAACCAAAATTGCGAATATGTAATAAAACAATTTTGAAAAAAGACAATCAATATTTCTTGGATTTAATTAAGTTTCCAACGCTTCAGCGATATAGATCATCTTGATTTTAAATTCTAATAGTTTCGATTTATTTATAAAAGTCTACGCGTTGCGGTGGAATTAAAAAAAAAAACGATTGCAGAGCGACGGACAAGGTAAAATTTTTTACGTACCTTTATTGGTCGTTCGCGATCGGGACTTTTGTAGCGAAGCCAGAGGAGACCAGACACGGAGAGCGTGGTGAATAGTGCCTCAACGAAGCTGACATAATTGATTAGCACATAGACATCCTCTATGATCAGAAGTGCCAGGGTGATAATGCACTAGAAACGGAAATTATAGTTTAACGCTTCAGCTCGAGTTCGAGTACAAGAGTGAAATAAAAATTCAACTTGTAAATTTGTTGTTGTTGTTGTTGTTGTTGTTTTTTTCCAAATTACGTCGAGATCTTCGGCTTTGAAACACATATGTGTTTTACGAATACATCGCGAACGTGAAAATTTGTTGACTTTAATATTATTAGACTTTACGACGAATCGGACTCGTCATTGCACGACAAGCGGTTAATATAATTTAAAATTTGAATAACCGAGTTGCTTGTGCTTTAAAAGGCTGTCATTATCGATCATCAAAGAGACCGTTAACGGAATGAAAGATCCAATTTATTGCTCTCAATTAGCAAACGCAAATCAAGATGACGGTGAATAGACCACGTTATGCACACAATGATTGTATAATGTTTGTTTCTCGCTCAAGTTCTTAGGATTTTGTAAAGAAATAAACGAATAGCATTTCATGCCTTCCGATATCGGTAATTTAATTGTTATAAAAGATGTATTCGAGAAAAATGAACACCGATCTATATCGTCGAACGCTTTCAATGTCGAAAAGAAATATCCTGTTGTACTTTATAGTAGAAACACTCTTCGTGATAAATGTATTATCGTTGTTAGTTTGATCCAAATATGTCAATCAATGACAGCGTTATCTGTTATCTCGTACACTTCTAACTGAAACGCAGAGAAAGTTCACAAGTTTTCTACAAACACAAGATAAATTCGTCTTTAACCTGGATTTTATTCGAGAATTTTTCTAAATTTGCAGTTCGCGCGTATCATCGCGAGTTTCAAAATGCGATCGATCATTCGTTGGATAGAAAAATCAGACTTCGTGACACGCTGTTTGTTTAATTGCACACGCTACAGAGATATTTAGCCATTCGCGATTTTGTATACAGGTAAAAACACGTTGCAACATCGTCTGCAATAACATACAGAATGCATACACCTGATAGTTAAATTCTCAACCCTTGCGTATCGTTAGTAATAGGACGAAAACACAAGAGAAGACACTTACGAGGAAGATGAGCGACGGCATCGGCGTTAAGTTTCGAACATTGATGAGGGAAATTGCGGATGGTAAGTGCCCGTTGCGCGCACCTACGAAAAACAATCGCGACGACGCGAAAATCGCTCCGTTAAGCGCACCAAACGTCGAACAGGCCACAAAGAATGGCATTATCCATGACATCACGCCCAATAATTTATCGCCGAAAGTCTGCAAATAAAACGATCGTCGTGTGCGAAAGATAAACTGTTTAGGTTGTTATTACAATATTCGTTTGCAATGTTACTTGATCGACTATTGCACCTCTCGTTCGTGTCTTGAATGCATCGGGAACGAGAGACGACAGAATCACGAGCTAAGATACGTTGATGCGAACAAAGCGAGACATTTATTTAACGCCTTTCCTAGCCAGTAGATGTATTTTTGTAATTTTAGTATGTTTCTTTTAAACAACGAACGTAAAACGTCATTTTACACGAAACAACTAAAATGTGACTTACACCGCTGTATGGCTATCGTGAGATGGAGACCATTTTATGCGTCGTGAATTCGCTGTTTGGACTTTAGACAAGTTGCCAGGCGATGCCAGTTTTTTTTTTGGGAAAGAAAATCATTTTCAGCGACGAGGCTCATTTCTAGCTCAATGGGTTTGCGAACAAACAGAATTCTCGCATCTGGGGACCTTAAGGACAACATTACTCGTGTTATTGGTAAAACAGAGTCCTCGGTTATGCGAGAATTGTCATAAAACATTGAGTCTCTCGGATACAAGCTACAAAACGAAGCCGTGGAGGATATTTAAACGATATTGTTTTCCATACTTAGTGGCATCGAATGTACTTTACGTTTAAATAAAGATTTTCACAATACTTCGCATACAACTTATTTTATACAGGGTGTTCGGTCACCCGTGGGAAAAATTTTAATGGGAAATTCTAGAGGCCAAAATAAGACGAAAATCAAGAATACCAATTTGTGGTTGATGTAGGCTTCGTTAAAAAGTTATTAACAAAATTAAATTAAAAAATTTCAAATCGTTCTGGAAAAATTATTTTTGGTTGCGGGGGTCAATTACAATCATTTTTGGTGGATACACATACCCCCGAAATTCTACGTACTTTTAAGAAAAAATTTTTTTACCAAAATTATACCGTGTGACCGGAAATGTTTCTACAACTTTTTAACAAAGCTTCATTCAACAAATTAGTATCCTTGATTTTCGTCTTATTTTGGCCTCTAGAATCTCCCATTAAAATTGTTCATCAAGATTTTATTCGGATAACGGATAAAAATTAGAAATTTTATTTACCTCGATGAATAAATATATACTCGAACACGAATTTATCCAGATAAGAGATTATTTAAATAAGAAATTATTCGTATAAGAATTTGTCTGAATATTCGTAAAAATTTAAAAAACTTACGACAGCGACAGCGTCCGATGCAAGAATTTCGTCTTGCGTTAACACCACGAAGTAGGCAACGTTCGCTAGGACATAAATCACGGTCACCAGGGGTAATGATATACAAATTGCCTTCGGAAGATTCCTGGAAAAATAATAATTAAACGTCGCGCACGCTTTATACGCAATAATTCACGTATTCAAATTCAAATCTGACAAAGATTTTTTTGTCCCAATTTTCAATGGTGTCGAAAAAGAAATAGTATAAGATTTAATTGTGAAATGACAAAATGAAACAACACGAAATTTAGTTAGATACGCGAATATGTCATTCACGGTTTAAATATAGCTCTGTAACTGCATAAAGATCCTTCACCGATGCACCACTTTTATCCCGATTTAAATATAGACTTCTTCGAGTTCGCGTACGTCTTTGTTTCAGACAAGATGCAAAAGTTCGATCTACTTAAATCCTTTTTCTTTCTTACGCGTACGCGTGAGGACACAGTGTCAGAAAGTCACATAAGCGAGAGAGACAGAAATATAAACGGTAAAAATGTGTGTTATTATTTATGTCATAAACCTTTTGGAACCAAGGGTTAAAAATAATGATAAAAAAAAAAAAAATTCTATGTTCTATGTGTAGTTTAAGGATCATTTCGAACGGTATCTTTTTTTTTGACACCCTTCATGATATCAGATTTTGAATAAAAATATTAACGAGCGTAATTATTGAACGATAATTACTTGTACGGATCTTGCAATTCCTCGGTAACAAAATTTAGGTAATTCCAGCCTGAATAAGAAAACAATCCCGAATAAATGGCTAAAGCGATATATCCAGGTTGTGTGCTGGTCCCGTCCATAGGATGACGGAAATTCTCTGCGTGGCCCATGCAAAGCCACCAGAGTCCAGCAACCATGATAATCAACAGCGCGAAGATTTTAGTCCCGGTAAAGATGTCTTGCACTCTGGTGGCCCATTTTACGTTGTAACAGTTGATGACAGTCAATATACCTGCGAGGAATGATTTAATTATCTTATCTCGACTCGACGTTAATTATTAAATTTTCATGACCGACAAAACGAAAGACGGACGTTGCTCGAAACCATTTTGCAAATAAAACATTCGTTCGAATTGTAAAAATTTTCTAATTTTGCTAATTGTTTCGAGCAATATATTCGAATCGACTTTTAAGTACTGATCTTACAGGTAATAACAGCTGCGAGTAAACGAACTGCTGCGTACGGGGGCACGCAACCTGGCCAGACTGGTTGTAAAATGTATTGTGCGAAAGTTAAGGCTGTAATTGCGTTTCCGGTTGGAACTAGGATGAACAATGCTACCCAAAGGTACAGGAACGCTGGTAAAGGTCCAAAAGCGTCGCTAATATACGCGTAATCGCCTCCAGATTTTGGAATCATAGTACCTGAAAATTATTATCATAATTCCAACTATTTCCGATAAATAAGTCCGGAATAAACGGTCTATCGATTCACGAAAATTTTACTTTACTTTTTATTTGCCTGTTATCGTAAGGGAAACACAACGCGATATTTCTTAAAAATTATTTGCGCGCGATGGTATCTTGCAGAATCAATAGTCAGTTAATATGACGGAACATACAGTGTACTAACTGTTTCTATTTTTAAAAATTCAAACGACAAGATAACTGTCATATATTTTAATGAAAAATATTTTTACTGCTTTAAGGTACACGCGACAGTAGACAATTCGATAAGTGTGTTCTCGATAAGATTATAAAGAAGAAAGTTATATTAACCCAACGTCAAGATCGAGTCGTATATACCCGAACGCAATAGAAGGGTTAACAGGGTTTAACGAGACGTTTTCTGTCTACAATGAAAACAGGCCGCATATGTAGAAGTCGCTAAGTATCGTTCTTCCACGAGAAGAAGGCACAGCGTGTTTACATCCCCACTCTTGCTTGCAGTCCGCTGATTGGCTGTCGCCGATCTTCGTCACCGTTCTCGACCAATCCTGTGAATCAAACATGCTGCACCTTCTTCTCGTGGAAGCACGGTAGAACCGGCGGAATTATATACAATTAGTTGAGTCGATAAGTTAATAAAGCATCGTTTGACCTTTTTACAGAGCTCAAAGATCAGGTCAGATTGACTGCGTCGCTACGATACGGTTTAATTGTATTAAACCATCTCTCGCGGGAACTAAGCCATGCGTACGTGTGCTGTCTTTTATTTTTCAGGTTGTCATTACGACAACTCGATTATTTTGTAACTAACGTAGATTGATTGCGGTTCGTAAAGGCGTTAAACGATTCAGTGACGTCGGTGAACGGCAGCGAGGTTCTTTGTGGAAACAAGCCGTGGCAGGAAAAATTGCGAGAACTCGCCCCACGAACCAAGTCGTGCCATAAACGGAGAAAGAATGCAACGTACAGACCGAGATTTCATACGCGACCGCGTGTTGGTCGTAATTAGGCAGCACGAGCGAACAACCAATAAGAAACGTAGACAGATAATCGACGGCAAGCTCGAAGAACGTACACGCGCTCGGTTCCTTTTTCTTGCATCGAAAGGACGAGCGAATATCGTAAAATCAATAAACCAAGGAAACAAAAATATACGTTTTACCGACAGAGAAGTGACAAATGACGAAAAAACTCAGCAGATTGCGCCCTAAGAAAAATTCTATAAATAAAAACCTATTATACTTGTATGATCCTGCAAGTTTCTATTGGAGTTATATAAGTATATTTTTGTACCTACGTCTACGGGTTCGGTCCTGTCTGAATTTTGAGTCCTGTCTGACTATTGAGGCGTCCATCAGCCCCCTAATATAGCCTTAATCAAATGCAGTTATGATACCGACAACCTGTTGTCGCCACTGTATATGTATATATAATCTAATTATGAGTTCCATGATTAATTTTAAATTTCACTGATATGTAAGTCACCGACCGAAAATTATTATGTTATGGTCTGGGTTAGAAATTAAAATATTTTTAATAAAATATATAAAGTATGACTTTGTCAGACTAAATTAACTGTTTGATGCAGTTCAACATTACGGGCATATAAATGCCATTCGACGACCAATCCGTTTTCCCGCTTTATTGTTCTGGTTGAATTTTCATAGTACGACCTTCATAAACTATTATTGATATACGACTTTGCAACTTGCGTCAATGTTGCGGAAAATGTATATATCATAAGTAAACTAAGAAGCCGACACAATTGTTAAAAGTAAGTGTTCTACCACCGATAATGTATTTAATATTTATTAAAATTATCGATATTTAACTCGTGATAAAATACGAATTTACTTCCAAATATTTTTATGACCGCGTTAACTGATATATATTATCTGATTTCTGTATCCTGCTGTAAACAATACAAACTCTCGTTATCTCGTCCACGAAGTCTAATATTAATACAAAGTAAATGCAAATTTATAATCTTCGATTAGTACTACAGTATCAGTTATTCGTAACCTGTTTTGCATGATATATATATTTATGCGTGAGTTATCTATGCCAGATTATAAACAAGAAAATGCAAACTTCGTATACAATGTAATACTATTAGAACTTGCTACATATTTTCTTTACTTCGAACGAAACAATTTGTGCAGAAAATGTATTCGAATTAGATTCTAACGGTAAGCTCTAAAGATATTTCAGTCTACGGAAGAAAAGTGTTCTGCACTACCTGCTACGGATATCGAAACGATAACATATGTAATCAGAACGAATTTATAGCAGTAAAGCAGCTACGAGTATTAAACAAAAATCTTACACAAAGGAAAACTAACAATTACATTCGTTCGGGCCAAACTTCGTTTGAGTTAGTAAAAAAAAAAGCTTTCAATTTCTTAATGCCAGAGTACCTGAGTCGCCTGACGAAGGATGGTGATGCAAGAGTCGAAAGGTCTGTCTTCAGACACACAGCATTGCTTATTTGCAATGCAATGGATTTAAAATATCGAAACATTGATAAATGGCATATTCGTATCTTTTATTTAAACTTACTGAAAAAAACCACACGTACCGCAATAAGCACGATAATATTCATTAGAGTTTGCGGTAAACGTGGTAGTAAACTTTTTGATAAACTTTTATTTTCAGATTGTTTGAATTTAAGCAAGTGCAACGTAATTTACGTAATTGTATACGACTTTGATATATGTATGTTTTATATTTCGAAAAAGAAATATTACTTTATTAATATTTATATTAATCGATTAATAGAATCTTCGGATTCAATTGTTTCTATTAAACAATAAATTATTCGATACTTTCTTACGAACTTCCATTCGTTTCCTGATGAAAGAACACAAACGAGTCCGCACGGTAATTATAAATTAAACATTCGCGTTATTTGCCGCTTGAAACAGCTGCTTCGTTTCTAACACTCACCCAGTTCCGCGTAACATAATGCGCCAATGAGCGACAACAGTCCAGAAAAGATCCAGACTATCAGAGCCTGACCCACGCTTCCACTGTTCTTTAAAACACCCTTTGGCGAAACGAAGATTCCGGCACCGACGATGATGCCGACGATGATCGCTACACCATCCCACAGGCCGAGTTCTTTTTTCAGCTTTACAGCTTCGTCGTCGTCGTCGTCGGTGATTCTCAAGCTCTTCAAGACCTGCTTCTCGGCCGGTGCAACTTTGTCCGGCATCGTGTCCCGTCTTCCGGCTCTCGAAAATTACTGCTCGTTAGATAATTTCTTGTTAACAGTCGAAACAGCACTGAGCGACGCGATCATACCGCGGTGCTCGACACGCTCGATACACGTGTGAAATAATAGAGAGAGAGAGAGAGAGAGAAACAAAATGCACGCACACAAACAATACCGGCTTTGACCGCGTGGCGTCGTTTACTCGGCGGATACACGTGCGTGCGACTGCGGTCCACTCTGTAATACCGAAAGTGGCGCCGTCTGTCGACGATCATAATTCTCAGTACAAGTACAAGTTGCGCGGAAGTTAGCGCGGGCTTGTTTACCGTTATATACCATATACGCGTCACACGCTTCGCCCTTTTCATTGAATTCCCAATCAGCTGATACCCTATTTATTCCTATAGAAGCGCGGGAACTTGCACTGTGCAAACAGCAACTCGTATATCCACTAGAAGAACACAAGAATATACACCACCATACACGAAAGTATTCGAACGCTTGCATTTATACATTCAACTAATGAAACATGTATGTTTTACCGAAGCATTTGACATAATACGATACATACAGTTAGGGACAAAAAGATAAGACATCCTACGTTCCTTCATCTTTCGCTATATTAGCTGACGAAAATGTACATTTTATAAAATCAGCTACATTCTGCGTACCTACGGGAGTAAATATATTGAAGATTATACGTAATACTTATTTCAAAGAAATTCTGTAGAAGAAAACGTAGATACTGCTGTTCGCGAATAATTTCTATTAACTAAATCAACAAAATTTGGTAACTGACAACACCTTATGTTTCTCTACATTTCTATTACAACAAGCGGAGAAAATTATTGGAAAAACGGTGAATTATTTTGTCGTACTAAATATCAGCACGATAATTTAATCAATAAATTGTAACAGCGTCAACCGAGGCAAATGTAACCGTAAATATGTTTATTATCTAAATTAGCATATTAAAAAGATTACGTTTACAACAGAACTAAAAAGTATAATTCTCGTAATAAAATACCATTAACGTGTATCTACACAATATTACAGTCTTCCGTGTGACTAAAAATTCTAATAAATTCCACCTCGCGTTCACGTGGACCTGCGTTTGTATTTATATTTTTGTAATCGGAATGTTTTCACTGCGCTATATCGTGCACATTATAGCAATTATGCAACCACTTTAAACGTGTTGAAAAACCGCGTTCGAGCGCACACCTTATCGTTCAACCTTTTCATAGAGCTTGTACTTTGGATTGGTAACATTTGTCCTCTCGTTGTCACGTGCAACGAAAAAGAAACAAAATAAAGAATACAGGTTTTCTTTCACGCAACTGCACCGTATGTTAACGCCGCCCATACTGCGTGCTAATGCATCGCATCGAAACGCTGGGAACGATACATTGCATTAGCGTCGACTCTGTCTCGAGTGGAAACTAAATTTTGCAAATTCGATTCAAATATAACGAACTATTAACAGAAATATTCGTTATCTCGATCGAATAAATTTATTTAAACGTTCGATGACTAGAAAAATGAGTAAATATACTAAATCACGGTACTAAAAAATTCGCTTAGAATTATTTATGCATAGATCTTCCAGAATACCTTTTACCATACTATTTTATCATACGTTGTAAATGTTTAATTTTCAAGTCATCTATAATGTCGAGTACTTTTAACAATTCCTTTCAGTATTACTGTGATCATGGTCGTCGATATTTTGTTGTACACGAATTTCGTAGTCTACACCAGTGTCTACGTCCGTTGTGGTAAGTGCTATGCACTTCCTTTCGTTTTTCTTCATTAATGAAATATAAAAATTCAAAATTCGAACCTTGGAATAAACGATTTTCATAATGGAACTGTTATACTCTTTTTTTTTAGCCTGAAAAAATTATTTATTTTATAAAAGAGAAAAAGAATATTTATGAAAATATTGTTTAATTCGATATAATAGAAAAGTAAAATAATATTGGTTATAAACGTTTAAAACAAATTAGTGTCAAAAATTAAAGTCAAGTGTATATTTATTTTTAAATAACTTTGTAGAATGTTAGGTATTAATTATTAAACAATTTCTAAAAGAATTTACATGATTTGCAATATTACGTGTCACTGTACGATGTAAAATAAACTATTTGATGATATGTTATTAATGATACCCTTTGTATAATTAGACGCTGTAATTGACTGTCCTATCAATCTGTTGTCGACACCTATTCATCTTCCTGTAAATGACAATTTATTTTATTCAAAATAAACAAAAGAAATTTCAAAGAAGACTAAACAAATAAATTTCGAAATCGATGCATGTCCGGGTACGTTTAGAGCTGCTCCTGAGATCTAATTTTGATTGCTTCCGAAATAATTAAATTCTTCTAATATTTAGTCTTAATTCCAAACACTAGGAGTGATAAATTCGAATTCCAGTGTGAACTGAAAACGTTGGAAATGACACGGAAATGGTAAGGAGACTCGCGATCCGCCAATCCGTGTAATAAAAAAAAACATTGCATGTAACGTCTATTCTATACCTCGTCTGTGATGCAATCTCTATTTTACCAACTCAAAATGGGGTAAGACTGTAGCACTATCGGCAGAAAAAATTAAAATTAAATAAAATAAATGTTAATTGTTCGGAAATAATCGAAATCTGGATTTCGTGAGCAAAAACACAGATGTGGTGTTTTATAATTCTATTCTACAATAGAGTGTGACATTAGAGAATCATAGATATAGAATAGGTTAAACATTGAATAGGATTTGGTTGAGACTGAAGCAGATGTCGGTAAATTACGGTACACAGGCCACATATGGTCCGCCATCTATAACCATGCGATGTGTGAGATAAAAATGATTTTTGAACGAATTTCATGGTAGAATTATACAACCACCACAGTGTTTTATAAAAACCTTTATTTGTTTTCATTGGCATTCTTTACTGGATAATGATATAAGAAACAACTTTGAGATCTTGTAGAAAGAAACCAGCTGTTGAACAAAATTTATAATCCTTCTAAAGACAGGAAACGCTCCAAGAACATGCATACTTGTTAAACAGAAAGTTAATGTTTTCTTACGTAGAGCAATGACAATATCTTTTCCTCTTGTGCCATTTCCGTTGCATGTTTCCGGTTACCTACTAAACCGTTCACTTTAAATTTTGCTCTTCTTTATAAGACATTAAAACTATGTATTTAACAACAATAACAAAACACTTTAGAGTATACAAAGCCACTCTGCCAAGGCGCGAACCAGAATGAAAAGCTTGGCATCACTTTTCTTACAAAAAATTTATTTCATTACAATCGTAACTATTTCCTTATTGGCTATTTTTACGCGGGAAGAAACCTGCGCTGTTATCATGCGTACTAAACTAATTATGGTGAGTTCTAAACGTACATATAGGAGTATTTACATGTAGCAATGGCCATTTTTACGCGGGAAGAAAATTGCGCAATTATCATGCGCACTGAACTAATTATGGTGAGTTCTAAACGTACATAGAGGAGTACTTACATGTAGCAATTGCTTTCTCACAGCCGAGTCGGCTATGGTTAAAACAGCAAAAATAGACCGCGTAGTTTGTAATGAAATTATCGTACAAAGTAAAACAATCATCCGATAAACTAGACCTTCAGTAAATAAAATTTATGTGTTAAATATTCCATTAAATTGAAAACATATTTTTTCTCGACGTATACAAATATGTAACAATACATGCCTTGTACTGTATAGAAAACTTTATGTACATTTATTTAAACGAAATGGGAACGCTTAATTGCATTGGTTCTATTGTCGTACATTTATATTAGGCACACATACATACTATCGAAAAATATCGTTGGTCAAATGATATAACAAGCTCTTTTAACGTTGCTTTTATAAATAATCGATGTTTCAATTAGTTTCCCTCACGATGGTCAGAAACTTATGTATGACATAACAACCAGTATCGTAGATCTACTTTAATACAGAAAAATGGCTGGTGCTACATGGGCCGAAGACGAAATTGGACGAAAATGGGATCGATGTTTCACAGATGCTCTATTTAAATTCGGTAAATATCATCTAATATTTTTAATCATTATCTAAGTTTGAGAACGTATTAATTGTATTTTTTGTTGGTAATACGACTGTATTTTCTCAGGAGGAGGAGTTTTTCTTGGTGGTGTATTCTCCCTGTTTTTTTTCAAACGTAAGACTAACTTTCTTCAGTACTACTAGAGATTGTATGTAATTTTTATAGTGTTAATCAAACATGTAATTTATTCGACAATACATTTAATCGATATATCTTTACATCTGTACTGTAATGGCAATAATATTTTTAAAGGTTAATATACAATAATTTTTGACTAAAAAATGTGTCTAAAATTATATTTTTAGTGTTATCGAGCATGTTTATAAACTTGATATACATGTTTGATGTTTATCTTTACATTTTATTGTTAAAAATTGCTTTGATATGCACGTGATATAGGTTAAGTGCTAGGAACACATTTTATTTTTTTTTTGTTTTTTTAATCGTAAATATAAAATAATTTTCATTGCTATCCGTTACTATTTGTTATATTTATAATTCATATTAATATTATAGATATTCTAATATAAAAAATAATAGTTTCTTAGAACAAGGGTAGTAAAATTAATTATTAACATATATTACATATTAATGTAATTTGAATTAACTTTTTAGGGAGAAAATGGCCCATTTTATCTGGGGCTGGTTTCGGATTAGGTATGGCATATTCCAATTGTCAAGAGGATTTGAATTCCTCGATTAGATCACGACAAAAACCCAAAGATTGCAGCAAGGTTGTACCCAAAGATGAAGCAAAAAAAAGTGTTTAGCAAGTTCTATTGAAAAAAATTGTTATGCTGTTACAGAACTACGTATAATATACGAATAAACTAGTTGAACTTGTATTATAGTGTTCTATAAAATAAAATCTTCGATAATTTTAAATTGTTACACGTAATTTACAAAATACATTTCTATGAAAATTATCTATATTTGCTTTATTATTCATAACATTTAAAACAGACAATTAAGAAATAATACGGAATCTATATTAATTTTCATCAGCATTTAATTAGCATTTTATTTCCCTCAATTCTGTAATGAATGACACAATAAAGATAATGACAAAGAATGAAATAAATTAAGATTTATAACTGACAAATATAATAATCGGGATGTCTACAAAACCTTTTTTTAGTTGAACTTAATATATCATTTTATTTCTCTGTAAATTAAAAGTTAAGTAGAGACAAAAATAAAGGTATTGGATAAAGTTTATTCAAATAGCCCGCTCGCTGGACAATTTGAAGAGATAAAATGATTTGAAAGATTTTGGCCCAGATGCCATCTTTTTACATATATCTACTCTTTGTAAACGATTTAGTTAATACACCCAAGTAGATGATTTTCTCTTAAAAGGCAAAAATTAATGTTTCTTAGTGCACATCGATATTATAACTTGCCACGGTTGACTTTACTCTACTGTGAATCATGCTGAGCGAGACAGTAAAGCCGCGAGAGTCTGATTTTGCATTGAATAGACAGAGACACATAAATGCTGCGTACTTTTTCTATCAAGTGCATAATCAGACTCTCGCTGTTTTACTGCCTCTCACTCAGAATGGCTAGTACTGAAGTCAGCTGTGCTGTCGCGTAAAATTGAACCATGTAAACGAACCTACCTACTTAATAACTTAAGCAGTTGCTTCGTGAAAGTTTCAACGTTTCGATTGATATTTTACCAAACACCGTAAACTTGTAACTTGAAATTGCAATCGTAACAAAGTATAATGCATAAAATAAAGGCATTTAAGCAAAACTAGTAGTATTAGAATTGCATATCGAACTTTACTCTTTTAAATATTGATTCGATATATTTCGATATACAGAGCGAGAATCTGACGGCGAGTAGCTGGTAATGGGTACGGTCGTACGGATCTAAACAGATCTAAACAAGATGGATATGTGTTGATACTTGGTGGAAACGTTTTACGGTAAATTTGTCAGATATTTGGTCAATTATAGCGAAATCTGCATCGAGAACAGAAAGGAATCAATTATTTCGTATTACCCGAAAAGAAAAAAAAATGTTAACCGCTGCTGCAAATTCGTTATCGAATAACGGAGGGTCGTATAGCAACGATAGACCGTCAAGTACAGCAGATGCAGAACTTGCAACCGATCCTGCGTCTGGTGGATTTTTTCATTCCGATTACAAAAAGTAAATAGATTACTTTTTATTTTTGTTATACTTCATTTATGAAAAATATTTTAATACTATACTACGATTCATTATAAGCGAAGTATAAATAATATAAAATATACATAGTTAAAATTGAGAAATTTAGCGATTGTTTTTAAATAATACTTTCTCTTTGTTTCAATTTTTATGTTGTTACAATTAACATTTTGTAATGTTACATTGCAAATGTGAAATACAATAAATCTAAAAATAAATCGCTATGAAATATGTTTATGTATGATGTGCAGTTACATATATAAAAAGTATTCTTTAATTTAGACACGAAGATTTGAAACAAATGTTGGACAGTAATAAAGATGGACTTAAGCTAGAAGCTATGAAACGTATAATTGGGGTAATTAATTTTTTCTATCTATATGTTTAGTAATATTTTATATCAATATATTTCAAAAAACGTTATTAGTTTCTATACATCTCTTACTAAATTAATTTGATTTTTATTAATAAATTAAACGAGATACATTTTTCAGATGATAGCGAAAGGAAGGGATGCATCGGAACTATTTCCAGCTGTAGTAAAAAATGTTGTATCAAAGAATATCGAAGTGAAGAAATTAGTTTACGTGTATTTAGTTCGTTATGCGGAAGATCAACAAGACCTAGCACTTTTAT
Organism: Colletes latitarsis; assembly: GCF_051014445.1. NCBI lineage: Eukaryota > Metazoa > Arthropoda > Insecta > Hymenoptera > Colletidae > Colletes > Colletes latitarsis. The sequence goes on along the minus strand of NC_135135.1, from coordinate 29,826,563 downwards.
CTATTTCTACATTCCAGCGAGCATTGAAAGATCCTAACCAGTTAATAAGAGCCAGTGCTTTGAGGGTACTCTCGAGCATACGCGTCTCTATGATAGTGCCTATCGTAATGCTTGCTATTAAGGATTCAGCTAGCGATATGTCGCCGTACGTTCGAAAAACTGCCGCACACGCGATACCTAAACTTTATTCTTTGGATTCAGAGCAGAAAGAAGAGTTAATAAGCGTTTTAGAAAAGTTGTTATCCGATAAGACGACACTAGTCGTCGGTTCCGCAGTAATGGCTTTCGAAGAAGTTTGTCCTGAAAGGATAGACCTGATACACAAGAATTATAGGAAACTCTGTAACTTGTTAGTAGATGTTGACGAGTGGGGCCAAGTTGTTATAGTGAACATGCTTACAAGATACGGACGTACACAATTTATTAATCCTAACGTAGATGTATGTATAATTATCTAAAATTACGGACAGCACAATCAAGATATATATTTTCTGAAAATAATTTTTATAGAATATGGAAGAAGATGAAAACCGCCCATTCTATGATTCTGATTCTGATTCGTCTAATGCAAAAAAAACAAAATTATCGTTAGATCCTGATCATCGATTATTATTACGAAATACAAAACCACTTTTACAAAGTAGAAATGCTTCTGTAGTAATGGCAGTGTCTCAATTGTATCATCACACAGCACCACGAAGCGAAGTAATTATTGCTGCCAAAGCACTCATAAGGTTATTAAGAGGACACAGGGAAGTGCAGAGCATAGTTCTTCATTGCATTGCTAGCATATCAATTACCAGAAAGGTAATGTAAGTACTAATATAATGATAATACGATTTATTGTACGTATTGAACAAATGTACGCAAAATCTTTCTTTTATATGTATGTAGTTTTATAACTGAGAATTTTATACATATCATAATTGTTAATATTTCTGTACAGGGGATGTTTGAACCTTTTCTTAAGTCATTCTTTGTAAGAACTTCAGATCCTACGCATATAAAGCTTTTAAAATTAGATATTCTGACCAATTTAGCAACTGAAACTAGTATTGGAGTTATACTGAGAGAATTTCAAACATACATTTCTAGTAGCGATAAAGAATTTGTGGGAGCAAGTATACAAGCAATTGGTAGATGCGCAAGTAATATAAAAGAGGTGACAGATACGTGTCTGAATGGATTAGTTTCGTTATTAAGTAACAGAGATGGTGAGTATTTATCAAACATATAATTAGACGACCATCCAACACCTATGTAATTATAATATTTTGCCTGATTTTATATTCAGAGGCGGTCGTAGCGGAAAGTGTTGTTGTTATAAAAAAACTCTTACAGACTCAACCAAACGAACATAAAAATATAATTACTCATATGGCCAAGTTAATGGATTTTATAACTATACCGCAAGCGAGGGCATCTATTTTGTGGCTTTTGGGTGAATATTCGGATAGAGTACCTAAGATTGCACCGGATGTCCTTAGAAAAATGGCCAAAAATTTTATAAACGAGCAAGACATCGTAAAGCTACAGATTTTAAATTTAGCTGTAAAGCTATGCTTAAATAATCCTACACAAACTAAATTATTTTCTCAGTATGTCTTTCAACTTGCAAAATACGACCAAAATTATGATATTAGAGATCGTGCACGCTTCTTAAGACGCTTTGTTTTCGACGACGACGATCATACAAAGAAACTTCCACAGCTTGCAAAACGAATATTTCTAGCTCCAAAACCTGCACCAACCTTAACATCTAGGTTTAAGAACTCAGAATTTCAATTGGGCACATTATCACACTATTTGGATATGCCATGTGCCGGTTATCGACCTCTACCACCCTTTCCCGATACAGCTCCCGATCCATCCGTAAGAGACATTGCAAGCGGCAATATAAGAGATACAAGAGAAGAGTATTACAAGAAAGATAAGAAAGACAAAAAAGGAAAAGAGAAAGAAAAACCTTTTTACAGCGATGAAGAAAGTGTCGCGGCAGAAGGTAAACTTTACTATTACTGAAATTTCTACAATACAATTTCCAGATTAACATATTATTGTAAAATTTTAGAATTAGACAATGAATCTTCGAATACTTCGATGAACGATTCTTCGGACGAAAATAGCGTTTCGTCTGAATATACATCAGGCTCTAGTAAATCTGAAAATGATAACGAGAAAAAGAAATCTGTAAAAGACTTGGACGACTCTAATAGTGAATCTGAAAGCGAAGGATCAGATTCTGAAGAAACTTCTGAAGATTCTGAGGAAAGCGAGGAAGAAAAAAAGTATAAACTTTCAAACCAAGACGCAAAAGAAAAGCCAAAAAGTAATATCGATCTTCTTTTGGACTTAGACGACGGTAAGGATAGATGATAATACTACAATTGTTTACAATATATATTATCGATAAAATCAAATTTACATTATAATTGCAGTCATCCCAATGACACCTGTTATGCCATTGAGTGCAGGAGGTTTTCTTATTCCCATGAATTCAAATGTTATAAACGATGTTAGAGAAGTATCATCTACGTTTATTCCATTAAATAAATCTGAATTGTTAAATAGTATCACCGGCCATGGTTTGAAGATCGAGTTCAGATTTACGAGATCCCAACATTTAGTAAGCGCTCATTTTGTTACCATCGAATTAACATTCTCTAACGAAGGTAACGAGCCTATTAAAGAAATACAAATGGGAGTAAAGGTAAATTTTGAACGCGTTAAAAATTTGATTTATTTTTAAATATATTTTCTTTTTAAATATTTATATTATTCGATTCCTTTAGAATTTACCAAAAGGTATGCTTATCCATGACTTCACACAAATACCATTATTGGAGATAAACTCCAATTTATTATCTACATTGGGTATCAATTTTAATGATTCCACACAACCGGCAAACTTTAATATCGATTTTGTAATTGGCGAAGAAACGTATTCGTGCTCGGTTACTGTTAAAGCACCTATCGGGGAAATAATACGAGCCGTGATGTTGCCAGAATCTATGTTTATTGCTGAGAAAATAAAATTAAAGGGTATGAACGAACACGTAGCAAACGTACAATACTCGGGAAATAAAACAGCTCTTTCTCAGACGATTATTGAAACTGCAAATGTTGCAGTGATATCTAGCAGCGACGAAGAAATAAGGTCAGTGAGTTATGTGTTGATCGTCGAAATAAATTGTCATTTCTTTTATCGAAATAAAACATGGGACATGGCTAAAATTTTTTTTACATCATACTATGAGCCGTTCACAAATCAAGATTGACTTCACTTTTTTAATTTTTTAACTAAATTACTCGATTTGATAAATCAGCAGCACACATATTGTTTCATTCTAACGTAATAATTTCATTTTGTTTACAGATTTGCCGCCCACACTTTAGCATCAAACTCATTAGTGTTAATAACGATAAAATTTTTAGGTGACGAATGTTTGGAAATCTGTGTAAATTGTGAGAAAATGGTAATAGGTTCTATCTTATTGAATGAATTAAAAAGCAACTTAAAATAGATTCAATGTTTTATACTTATAGGCAGAAATATATGCTAAATATATTTACAATACTTGTATAAAATAAATGTAAACTGATATTAATATTATATATACTTATATACATAAATATATATATATATATATACACATCATTTCACAAATACATGTTTATTAAATATAAAAATTCAAATATAATGTTCATTACAGCATTATTAACATTTTGGTAATAAATTAAATTTACTATTTAGGAGAAAAAGTATTAGTTCTTTAAATTGTACTAGATAAATCTTAAAAATTTATACATATATCGTAACTTGTACTTTCTTAAAGACTTCTAGACTTCTACTCGAGGAGTTTCGAAGGATCGACAAAGGCAAACTAACACATGCTCCTTTTCTCGATTCTTGAAGCTACCCGAAGTAACTTCGGACCGCCGCGTCGGAGTCCCAAGTTTGCGTGGAATAGTTCGCTATTTTCAACGATAAATGGCGCTTATTTTTCGACCTCGAACCCTCTGGTGTTAAAACGCCCAAGTTTGTCGTGGAATAGTTCGTTACCTTCAAAGCTAGATGATGCTTATTTATCGACCTCAAGTCCCCTGGTGCTAAAACGCCCAAGCTTGTCGAGAAATCCATCTAGCGTGAACGATACGAACTATTCCACGACAAACTTGAGCGTTTTAGCACCAAGGGGTTTGAGGTCGGTAAATAAGCGCCATCTAGCGTTGGCGGTAACGAACTATCGCGCGCCACAATACATACCACCGCTTTCAAATCACTGCTCCTTAATTTACTAATTACGCCTTTCCTGGGATTAATATATGAACTTTTAGAGTTTAAGAATATAGTATAGACCATTGACAAGATTCAGGGATACTTGTTTTAGCCATTCCATGTGTTATTAAATAGTTATTAACCAATATCGAAAGTCTGTACACTGTTTTTAACCTTTCAACGCGACACCTTAGGGATCTATCGCTAATAACTAATTAATTAGAGGAAGGAGCATTGCAAAATTGGTCCTTGAATGTTCCCAGGGATATCTATCGATTTAAGCAGACAATAGTACAGCCATAAATGTTACGACTTCCGATATTCATTAATAACGTCTTAATTACTGGCGGAATGGTTCTAAAACCTATCCTTGAATCTTGCCAAGGGTCTATACTATATTATTCGATTCTAAAAGTTCACATTTTAATCCCGGGAAATGAGTTATTAATGAATAATCAAGGTAAGTAGTGTGTATCAGGAGTAGGAGGAGTGGGGGTAGCTGTACTCCGTTTTTAGTTCGAATCCCGTTCTTAGATGGCGATACTATACGTCGTCACCAAATCGTGGGGGGCGAGAGGGGATCTGTACTCCGGATAGTACGAATCCCGTTCTTAGATGGCGATACTATACGTCGTCACCAAATCGTGAGGGGCGAGAGGGGGTCTGTACTCCGGATAGTACGAATCCCGTTCTTAGATGGCGATACTATACGTCGTCACCAAATCGTGGGGGGCGAGAGGGGGTCTGTACTCCGGATAGTACGAATCCCGTTCTTAGATGGCGATACTATACGTCGTGACCAAATCGTGGGGGGCGAGAGGGGATCTGTACTCCGGATAGCACGAATCCCTGATATTACATGGCGATACTATACTTTGCCACTTTTTATCGTAAATATAGATATAACTATCGTTTCCAGTAATCGTTTATAATTAATTAATTGGCAAAATATATAGAGTTTGATAAAATATTAATTAGAGTCGAATAATATTTGGACTAGTTATAAGATATTTTAGAATTTATAAAAATTAGGAAATTATTGGGAAAGGTTGGAGGGGAACGTAAATAAAAAGCATGGAAAATATGTATTATAATTTTGATTCCTTATTGATGTACACATAAGGAATGTTTTACACATTTCTGACTCTATTAAATAAAAACGTGTCTCAGAATCTTAATATCACGTTTCATAAATAAGTGTAATCGATAAGTAATATGTTTTTATGGTCCTTTTATGATTGAAAATATTTGTTTTTACGGCTCAAAGAGATTTTTTAATTTCTTGTAACACTGGTGTGATCACTAGATGAACTTCTCGACAAACTTGGCCGTTTTACCATCCGGATTTCCAAAGTGCCCGGAACATTTCCAAAATGGTGGCGGCCTTGCGAAGAGGTGGCATGTATCTTATAGCTAAGGGAATAATGGGGAGAGGAAAAGAAATTTAAGAATTAGCCTACATAGGTCGCAAAGTAAAAATGCCTGGGCAGTCGAGATTCCAAGACGTATGCCGTTGACGTGAGTTCGGATTTCAGTTGTTCAATAACAAGAAGGCAAATGTTAGCCTTTCTCTCTCAACTCCCACAACGCGATTCGAAATTACCGAAACTCTACGAGTTCACGTACGCGTGATCTGGCATAGTGTGAGAGTGTGCACTTCTGGCACCTCTGCCTTGCATCCAATGTATTTTTTCAGCCCATTTTTATGGGGCTCTAAAGCCCCATTACCATTTTCGTGTCACAACTGCCCAGGCATTTTTATTTTCCAACCCATGTATACCTATTACACATAAACGAGGTAAAGAATAGATCGTTAGTGAGATGAACGCTATCGCTGTACCACGAGTGTCTTATAACATGAGATACACTCTTCCAAAGTGGAACAAAATGTTAAAAAGATCATGCATCAAATTCTAAGGGGATCCTCCTAAGAAGGCTTTAATCTTCCTAATGGTTTTAATGGGTCGCTAACTTGTGGTCACTGGTGGTCAACAGTGAGGTTGACATCAAGGTCAGCGGTCCAGTGAAGATCCAGAAATGGTCAAGAGTTGGGACCAATCGAAATAGCGTTGTTCTTTAGACCAAGCGGTTCTTAACTCTTCACGTTGACACTGTCTCCCCACTCTTCGACTTCCCCACTCGAAGACTACCGCTGGACAAATTCTTCAGTACCCCTGGAGCATCCAGGGGAACCGGGTCTCGCGGGCCAAAGTCAGGCCATTCGTGGATCGCTGACCACTGGGGGGACCAGGAGTGACCAGGACTGACCAGGACTGACCAGAGCTGACCAGAACTGACCACTACTGACCAGTGCCGGACCGTGATGACCACTGGTAAGAACTATTTCAAATTGCTCTCCCCACTTCTATTCTACTGTTTGATACCAATTTCGCTTCAATGAACTGATTTTGCCATGCTTGCCTAACTGATGTTGTTATAATATGAATATTTTCTTACTTTACAGCTGGCCCAGTGGTAACCATCCTATGTGGTAACTATCCTATCCTACTGACGACAAGTAGTAAGTCTACTCCACCTATTATTTTATTATTTTCATTTGTTTATTTATCTATCTGATTTTATTTGGTTATTATGAATGTTCCTTTTCTCTGTTTCTACTTTTACATTCTTTGTAGAATTTATGTTATTGCTTTGATATGTATAATATTGCATAATAATAGGATATAATAATGTATGTTCAATCATATACTATATTTGTTCCTATACAATTTCATGAATTTTTATTATACTGATTAATTCTCTTAATATTCTGTGGAGGTACTTTGATTCTTTCATTTCGTTTGATTGTTTGGTGTCTCGATCCAAGTTTCTTTTGAAAATTCTTTCAACTCTCTTCGTCGGTTGTGCATCTTTCATTGGTTGCACTTTCGTTTGTTTCTTCTTCGACCAACAGAAGATCTTTATTAATGGAGGGTGGTTGGGAATCGGTTAGGGTTAGGGTTAGGGTATCGAATGTTCGTTGTGATATGTACAACATTGTGTCGATGGCACTGATTAATATAAGATTTTTATTTTTATGTTTCAGCTTAAATTCTTGTAATATTTTGCTTAATTTCCTTCCATGTCTCACTAATATAACTATTAGTTTTGATTTCAGTTTAAATTTAGATTAATCGCAAGGACATCGAGGGAGTACGCCACAACCGCCGAGGGACTTTTAATTCCAAGTTGATTAGTCTTAAGCTTCGTCGCGAATCTTAAAATTAACGTCCAAGATTTCTTTATTCTACATATTTTCGCGTCTGTACCAAGCAATTATTAAACAAGTAGCTTCTCTCTCGCTCGTTCCCTCGTTCTTCGCTTCGGTCACCGCTGTTTCATCGATTGAAACATGTGATCGGCCGTGTATCTGGTCCTACAGATCTAATCGCCTTCCCTTGGTAAGCTTGATCGAGGGAAAACGGCACTTCGCTGGAAGGTGTGGAGTTTCCGTATTCTGCGGAAACGCATACCTTCCAGCGGAAGTCGACTCTGTCTCAGGTACTCTCTCTTTTGTCAGACAGCCCAAGTCGGGTCCTTCGGGCTCCCGGCGGGTTGCGTTGGAGAAATGGAGACCTCGATTCGGAGTTGCAGTTCTCTGTTTTCTTGTTGAGATCGAGTTAGCAAGGGCAGTAGGTTCGATCCTCGGATCCGCTGCACGGTTCAGCATCGCGTCGCGTATCCCACGACTTAGCTTCATCCCTCTTTTTAACCATATAATTGCTTGGTACAAGGAACTTTGTTTCCTTCTATCGTCCGAATTTTAGATTCAACTTGACTAGACTTGAGCTTCGACGTTAATTTTAAGTCTCTAGTGTATCTGCGTATGCCAAGTAATTATTTAGCAAGTAGCTTCTCTCGACTCGTTCTCTCGTTTCTTGCTTCGGTCACCACTGTTTCGTTGAACGAAACATGTGATCGGCCGTCCAGTTTGTCCAAAAGATCTAGTCGCCTGCCAATGATAGATCGATTTCTAGAAATAGAAATCAATCTACCAAGGGTAGCGTTGATTCGATCCTCGGATCTGCTGCACGGTTCAGCATCGCGTCGCGTCGCGTCGCGTCTCCCAGAATTTAGCTTCATCCCTTTTTAAAGAAAATAATTACTTGGTATTTAGTCTTAAGTCCTTAGCGTAGCCGCGTGTCCTGCCAAGTAATTATCTAACAAGTAGCTTCTCTTTGACTCGTCCCTCGTCCTCTCCGATCACCACTGCTTTGATGTAGAAAGCAAGTGATCGGCCGATTAGCTGGTCCGAAGGGTCAGTTGCCGTCCTCTAGCGAGACGATCCAAGGGAAAGGGTATTTCGGCCTTAGAGGGGATCAGGGACTGTTCCTGTCTACGGTAGCCCCGGCACACGATCCCTCTCTCTGTCAGACATCCCGAGTTGGGTCCAGTTGGCTCCCAACAGGATGCTTGGGAGAAATGGGGAATCTCTGTGTCGGGTGCGTCGATTCCCTTCCCCTTCGATCGGACTTGCCAAGAGGCAACGAGCTGACCCTTTTGACCTCGCTATTCGGTTCGCGTCGCGTCGCGTCGCGTCACCCACGATTTAGCTTCGTCCCTCTTTTAAACAAAATAATTACTTGCCATGACTAATCTAGTTTCTAAGGATGTGAAAGGGAGATCGATGGAACTTGGATTCCATCTATCTCTCTTCGGGTCTCCATTCGCAGCAACCTCCTCGTGGTGAGACCTGGGTAATATTATTTACGTTTAATTAATAATGCAATTATTAATTAAAAACTAAATAATATTAGCAAATTGGCTGCGATCCGCCTTGCATAGGTCATCATGAATATAGAGCTTCTTCGTTAGGTTGATATTGATTCATCAAAGATTCTAGAGTATTGTCAGACGAGGTATACGAGTAGATCTTTCACTCGATGTATTTTTTCGGCCCATTTTTATGGGGTCTTGAAACCCCATTACCATTTTCGTGTCATTCGCAACGTTACCAACAGATTCAGAAATGAATTTTAATCCCTTCCATAGTCAACTCACATGTATTTATGTACACACTAGAGCTGTTTGTCCATCAATACTAATTCAGTGAATAGTTTGTCAACTGACCAGCATCCATGAGAACAGGACGCTAACAATCACCCCCGAATTTTGAGGTCGGTATGGCAGTCAGATTGGGCCACTTTCAGTCTATAAGGTGTAAGGTCTATTCGTATACCTCGTCTGTGGTGGTATTATACGACGTGACAGGGAAAAAGTCACTAGCCTTACCTTTACGGTAAAGGCTTTACCTTTAATGTTCATAGTCTTCGTGCAGCTGAAACGGTAGATGGGGTTGCGATGAAATATTCTATATCGTTAGAATCCTGTCGAATCTTTTAATACAAAAGTCCAGGTTATAAATGCTCCTATCCTATTCAAGATGTAGATTATTATTACTTTATTACTTTATGATATTGTCCATTTACAAATATTCACGGACATATCGGCAATTGTTTTAATATTTTTTAAATTTAATTCGGGTCTCGATTTGGGTACCGACCGTCACACTAACAGAAAACGTCAAAAGGTAAACTTGTCTCTAACATTCTAATGAATTTTATCGAAACATTTTAAACAGAAATTTTCTGTATTTAAACGCTGCCTAACAAGAAACACTATTCGATAAATGTTAAGATTGCCAAACCTTTTTCATACCGATCGGAAGAGTAGGTGTCATCGATTACGAAAACGCAAATTAAAAATACCGTTGAAATGAAGTTTATTTATAAGAAGCAAACAGAGGGCAAGAAAAGATCTATTTATCGATTGCGTAGTATTCTGTGATGTGTATTAGGCGCATGCGTGACCAGTCATGCCACGGATCTACTTTCTTCGAGAGCCCGCGTGAATACATTTGCAAAAATGCAACACAGCAACATTGTCGTTGTTATAAAGATTATTAGAACGTACTAGGAATTATGTTTATATTAAATATCGACGCGCTAGTGTTTCTTCATTTTATATCTACGAGGCGAATATCAGAAACGATTTCACATTTTCATTCCTCCCGATTGACAAAATTAGTTTGCCGTTCAGCGTATTAATTTTATATGGACAAATGTGACGTCGCGAGCAGGTTAGAAGTTTACAAGTTCCGAACTGCCTGGACTCTATTAATCGTGACACTTATTAGTAATAATAAGTAGTAGGTAGTGCATAGAATCACGTGATCCTTAATACAAGTAATTTCATTTTCGTTTTCAGATCTCGCGCCTTTTTTCGTTTTGTCGGTCAATGCAATACGTTTATCGTATTTGTGAAATATATAATTATCGTTTTTTACGCAACAACGTGTTCTTTTAAACGGTAAATTTCCTGATGGACGATGTCCAGCGTTGCAGCCGTGCAACAACTACAGACTTGTTTGGAAAAAGAAAGGGTAGCCGGAGCTGATGAGTTTCCCCTTGGACGACATGAATTATTGCGATCGATTGTACGCCGTGGGCGCTGGTAAAGGTGACCGATGTGGAGTTGACACTCAAGGAGCCTGTGGGACCAACGCATGGACGTGTGTGCGTGCTACTAGTCCACTGGAAACAGATACCAGATTCTACAATGATTGGTACACTCGCGACCCAAACTTACGTATCAATTGCTACCAGAATAGATGGTGTCAGTTGTAAAAGGACACGATACGAGACAAAATGATAGCGTAACCTAAAAGTCCCGGTTTTTTTTATAGAAATTTCGTTTTTTAGCAGAATATTGGCAACACTGTGGATAATGACAGGCCCATATCGAGTTTCATGCCCACAATATCAAAAGAAAAAGAACTCGAACAAGTTCATATTTACTTAGTAAATTCGTACAATTTTGTTCGATATAAAATACAGTAACAAAGTGTTCCGGAATGATAAGAATTCATAATAAAAAGGAAACGTTCTGCAGGTTGAAACGTAGACAGGGCTGAAACTCGTCCGTATCGAGGGTATTACATCGATCTCGCCGGAAGTTTGCTGAAAGACGTCCGGAAAGAGGAAAATGCTAAACAAAAGGCATTCTAAAGTTTTAATCCGTCGCGAGAGGCCTAAGCCGAAAAGCCTAAGGCCGAGGACGTCATCACGCTCGATCGTGCTCGTCTAGCTATTCCTTCAGATTACATTAATTCGATCAACGAATGCCGCTTATCGTCCGCGCCATGATCCTGCGTGAAAAATTTTTATTCCAACGATTGTCATCTCGAATTTGGCGCAAGGTTGAAAATTCATTTATTTAACGATTTCCTCTGATTGAAAAAGCCATTTCAATTACATTTTAATCCCACAATTTTCATCCAGTCTTTTAAAATTCTAAATAACGTGCCTGGAACGGTTTATTCTTTTTTTACAATTTCACTAATTTACTTCTCATTTTCACAAAGAGGAAAGTTTCATTTTGACGACGCGTCGAATGTAAATTTCCATCGATCGAGAAAACAATAGGTGGATATACATATACGTGGGCTATTTTGCAGATCTTTACGAATCGGATTATAAAGAGCACAGGGGAGGGTTGCCTTAATTGGTTCGTCGCCTACGTTGAACCAGTGCTCTAATCTAATGAAACTACTCGATTCGTTCTAGCAATCATTATTCACAGCTGGGAGTTGGGGCCAGCGTGTTAGTTAACGGTCAAATATTTAAACAACAGATCAAAACGTTTGTTCTTCTATAAAAAAAATGATCAAAGCCCTTGGTCTACAAAACACTGTCGTTGTTTCAACGTTTTAATCCATAATTAAATTTATATCTTTGATTCGTTGTCGAAAGTAAAGCTTTTCATTTTCCCTATGTACTTGAATAACTCAACACCCATCACTCTGACAACTTTAATCTCTCGTAATTGTTATTCTAGAACCTCTTTTTAGTTTTGTTATAGCAGTTTGGTTATATCGATGTTTCTTCGAGGCACGAACTTGTTGCAGCAGAAAATTCGAGCGTGTTTAATTCACGGCGATCCGGACAAACTAACAAGAGCCTTTCTTCGACGATCGCGAAGGATCGCGTGACGGCCCACAGAAGCATCGGTTCTATTCTCTCTTTCTATCTTGTCGTTGTTGCTTTTTGACGTCGTACCTTCTGCATTCCCGTTCTGCTTTTTTTCCCCACTCGCCAATTCGACCAATAGACCCTCAGAGAACCCGCTCCATAATCCATGCACGCATCAGGACCTGTCTTCCCATCGAATCGACGGAAAGGAACCTTCGTCTGCTTTCGGGTTACAGCCATCGCGAACCAGGATCTCTACGCTAAATTCCTCGAATTCTTTCTTTAATTTCGGGTTATCGAAACTATAATTTGATTCTACGTTTTACCGCAGAACCTCGTTCACCGACCACTTGTCCCTCCCGGGACATGACAAATTGATAATTTACAAAATATACATCTCGTACCTTTCGCACTTCCCTCGAGGCAGATAATAACCACAGGGTTTCGCAACCGGAGGGCCACGGAACTTTTAATTGTCATTGCTTTGCGAGCCATCGTCGAGAGATACACAGTTGCTCGAAGCTTATTAAAATTTATCTAGCGTTATCGCTCCAATATGTATTCGAGAGCTTTACGTTTCCAGTGAATCGAAATTAAAACAAACAATTTCGCGAGAATTAATTCAAATTACAAAATGTGTACATTATAATTTAAACACAATATTCCCCGCACGGTCTTGCGCAATCACTTACGAGGCTATTGCACTTTCTAGAAAGATTTACTTAACAACCGGGTGAAACTGAAGGACAACGTAAGTACACGAAGATTTTCGGAGCGTGCTATCATTTTATCTGCCGGTCGTTCGTGTATTTACATTTGTTCGGAGGAATCAGTTCAAGGTAATTTTACCATATCCGTACAAAGCTGCTATTTATACGAGTTTTTAACATTCTACTATAATATCAAATACGTTGAACCGGAGTATTCGATGTAATACGATAAGAGTAACCACGTGCTGAGGGCACCAAGGGAACCAGGCACCGTAGAAAACGATTTTTTAAATCAACGTTCACGAAAACAATTATTATATTTTGCTTAGCTGGTGCAAGTAACGCGAAAGATAGTAAGAAAGCAGAAAAGGAGAGGGGAGTCTTACAAGAGATAAGTCCACTAGCAGGCCCTACCTTAGACAACAGAATATTGGGTATTCGGTCGAGCGCTTGCGAGAGAGTCAAGCGCGTAGCCCTCTGGCGGCGAATACGGGAGGTGACGCGACGTACCTATCGAGTAAACTATTGTTGCAATTACTACCATATCCAGAGGGGAGTTGATTCGTACTCGCTACTTATGAAATTCTCTGGATATTTTTATAGTAGATCAATTATTTGCGGTCGAAGGGCTGGCGGAAGCTCTTGTACGATATAATTAAATGGATTTCGAGGAAAGAAAGTATTCGTAAACGCATTGACGGGCGCTTAAGAAACCTGTTAGCGGGGCCGGATTTGGGCCGCGGACCCCTTCCGTAAGGGTTACGACGGTACAACCGATATTTACCGGGCACGAGTCCCTGGTTTTCAACGAAAAGGTACCGATACGGATGTTTGTCGCGAATCCCATCGAAAACTTTATCACTCACTTGGCGGAAGTAACTTTTTGCCCAGGGAAGCACGAACGTTCTTGGAGAAATTTCGTCCACTGTACGGTCCGGCGGAGAGAGCCAGCGGTCGGACGGCTTCCGGCGGCGCGGCTGCTGGATCCTCGGATCCAGTGTGGCGGAACGCGAGTAGTGGGGTCGATGCGAGTAGTGGCGTTGTCGGATTGGCCCAAGAGGAATTGGTCTTGGATAAGAGGGTGCGAGCCGACGGTCAAAGCGAACAGAGAGGGAGACTCCGGGTGAGCGAGAGAAGAGTCGGCGGTGGGGAGGACGGTGAACTAGAGAGGGACTCCGGGAACAGTTTGGATGCACACTGTGCAAGGACGGTGATTCAGTTAGCGGCGAGCCGCCGTCGGGAAAGCGTCGTCGTTGTCGGTTTTTTTTCTTAGCGTTCGTTTTCGCGACGCTCTTCGTGCGACACACGCGCGCGGACGCGCGTTTCAAAATCCGAGACACTACGTTGCAGTTGCGTTCGATGGTGCTCGAGGAGACACGGGGAAAATCGGGGAAAATCGGCGAACCGGAAGTATCGTGATTCCCGATCGTGACGAATTTTTTTCAACGATCGACGATGCGAGTCGGAAGCGTAATCGAGAGAAGCGCCGGGCGGCGGACACCGATGTTCTGAGAGGTTGGTCGATCCGGTCAACATGACGAGTTAGAGCGTGGAATCGAGCAGGATCGTGCACGGGATCGCTACCCTCGTCCAAGTCTCTTGTAAGAGCACAGATCGATTACCCAAAGAGAGGACGATTCGCGCCTAGGTGACACAGCGAGGGCGTCAGAGGGGGAGGGGCAGGGGCAGGGGCAGGGGCAGGGGAAAGATAGAGAAGAGAGAAGAGGTCGGGATAAAAGACTGGCGAGAATGAAGAGTCGACCGGCATGGGTGCTCGGACTGCTCCTCGGGGCGATCCTGTTTCGTCGGGGGAACACGTTGGCGGGCAGCGAGTTGTACGCGAAAACGTTTTCCAGCCAGCAGCATCCGTCGGACCCGTGCTACGACGAGGACAGGCCACGACGTTGCATACCGGATTTCGTGAACGCGGCGTTCGGTGCCGCGGTGGAGGCGTCGTCGACCTGCGGAAGCGGCGGTCCCACGAGATACTGCGACGTGACCGAGCAGCCGGGAGGTAGCACCGGCATAGGTCAGTGCCACGTCTGCGACGACAGCACGCCGCGGCGACGATTCCCCGCCAGCTACTTGACGGACCTGAACAACCCCAACAACGTGACCTGCTGGCGCAGCGAGCCGCTGGTCACGTCACAGAGTTTCTCCGCGCCGCCAGACAACGTGACCTTGACCCTCTCTCTAGGAAAGAAGTACGAACTGACCTACGTGAGTCTGCAGTTCTGCCCGAAGGCGGCCAAGCCGGACTCGATCGCGATCTACAAATCGATGGACTACGGTAAGACGTGGCAGCCCTTCCAGTTCTACTCGTCCCAGTGTCGTCGCGTATACGGCAGACCGAACAGAGCCACCATCACCAAGGCGAACGAGCAGGAGGCGAGGTGCACGGACAGCCACAGGTACACGGGCGGCGACGGCCTCGGTCCCGTCGGCAGGATCGCGTTCAGCACCCACGAGGGCCGTCCGTCGGCCGCCGATTTCGACAACTCGCCCGTCCTGCAGGATTGGGTCACCGCCACCGACGTCCGCGTCGTCTTCAATCGGCTCCACATGCCCCAGCAACCCTCGCAGGAACAGGTCTCGCAGCTAGCCAACGGCGACAATCGCGATCACGGCCTTGACCTCGGCCTCGAGGAGCTGACGAAACGCGAGAGGGAGCGGGACGAGAGGCTCAAGAGCCAGAAGAGCCTGATACGCGGCTCCCTGGACCCGCTGGCGACAGCGTTGCCATCGGTGCATCAGGTGATCGCGCCCCAGGAGATGCAGTCCAACGACGCGGTCGACGTAGTGGAGATGAGCTTCGCCGCGGTGACCGTCTCCTCGCCGACGACCACCACCCTGACCAACCAGCTCGGTATCACCACGCTCGCCCATCACTACGCCGTCTCGGACTTTGCCGTCGGCGGCAGGTGCAAGTGCAACGGCCACGCGGCAAGGTGCATCCCGGGCAAGGACGGCGAGCTTGCCTGCGAGTGCAGGCACAATACCGCCGGCAGGGACTGCGAGAGGTGTCGCCCGTTCCACTTTGATCGACCCTGGGCCAGAGCCACCGCCAGAGACGCTAACGAATGCAAAGGTTAGTCCCAGAGCGTTGCCCAAAACTGCACCGTTCACCCTTTCAGCGCCGAAAGTTACGATTATCCGCCGGTAAACCATTTTTTCGAACGCACCTATGTCTTTCATAGCGCTGAAAAGGTTCACGATCACTCCCCAGAATCCAACACTTTTATCTCTACGCGTAACTTAGCACGTGCGAGCTCCGTTTCACTAAACAATGGCTAGCTATACAGACATATCAAATTATCTAATTGAACCTTAGGTGATGTTGCTCTACATTGTCAAAGGGATTTACAGCTACCTGCGTTATCAATTATTATAACTGCGGACAAAAACGACTAAACTTACGTTGGAATTAAATGGAATCTTCTCTACATTCAAGCTCACACATTAGAGACGACAGTAGAGTCGAATGAGGTACTCGATCAGAATCTTGAAATTTACTTTATTCAAACTTTTTCCTATATCCACGCGATTCTTCGCTTATCGAGTTTTTACATGTTTCCTATCGTTTTTAAGATGGCAGAGCAACGTTCTCGACTAATTCGCAAGTTGATTGTCGTGAATCTTTACAAAGCAGAGCCTCCACGCGTTCCTCGTCCGACCGAGACGACCAGAACGCAACTCATCATTTATGGCAAAATTACCTGCTTGGAATCTTAAGAACCATTTATGCGCTGCTTTGTCAGCAATATAACCTTCCTCGTGGATGACACAAATGCTCCAAGTAGCCGTAACGTCTTTAGAATCGTGATTAAACTCGGACAGGTCGGGGCTCCTTTTATTATTAGCATACAACGGAAAACTACACTGTAATCCAAACCAAAGAAAATATATGGCGAATACGCAAGTGTCGTCAGTTGCAGTACAGTATAAAATTATTTATTCTTTCAAGACTCTTTTTCTAAATTCCCGAAAACTCTATTCATTCTGTTTTACCTCGAAAACCTGTGCTAAAGTCAAAGTTTTCGAGTACAATTTTCAACTATTCCTCTCGTGTGCCACGAAAAGTCGACGAAAGTTGAAAGTAAAGCTCAAGAAACTAAACGAGATCCCTGTTCCTTATCGTTCCACTATAATCTAACTTTTTTCTAAACAGTATCAGATGACATTCGCTAGCCAGGCCAGAGGCCCAAGCGATAGTCTAATCGTCTTGCTTCATCCCCTCATTCACGAACCACTATCTCAGGGATCTTATTAAACTTGTCGAGGCATAGTACTATTGCCTGCATTAATTCTATATTTAATGCGACTATTAACATCTGTTACCCATACTTAAATACCATATGTTCGAACAGATTTAATTATAACATCGTATCTTAAGTGTTTGTTTCCTTCGTTAAGCTTCGTGTCTCTGCCCCATTAGTTGTTGGTCACGTGTTCTTCCGTCTTATTCTCATTTGTTCTATTCTCCTCCAAGTACCCAATTGCTCGATCAACTTGGGATATAATATTTTAATTGTTACTAAAATTTTCTTCGCCGATGGATCACGGAGGGTTTTCTAATATTTTTTAATGCAATAAATCGATTATTTAAGGCGAGGACGAGCGGTAAATAAAATTTCAACGATTTTCTCGAGCGGATCCGAGGCTAATTGGGAAGATTGTAGACGTTGCTCGGTCTCGCGAAAATAAGAATCGCGTGTTCGTTTCTCCGCTTTACTCTTGACGATTCCGTCTCTTATTCTCGGTTCTCTGTTTTGCCCGCGGAAACTACCCCCAGGGGCAGGGAGCTCCTTTCGGTTCACCCCTTAATTCGAAGCGGCGGAGCGTTGCCTCGAAACTCGTATATCGAGGATGTATGCTCAAATCAAAAACGTCGGGGGCCAAACCACCCTTTAAAATCGTTTCGAATCGATAAAGGACGCCCTTTTCGCGCGCCAACGAGGGTGCATCGCGACGAAAAACCAAGAACCGTAATCGTAATTAATCGCGGAGCCATCTTCCGCTGTCGTTTCGATGGAGACGCTCAAAGTACTTACGAAAGACTTTTCGATAAACAGATTCGATATTTTTTTACTCAAATCATATATCTCTTCGTATTTCGTTATCGTTATTATATATATTCTATCGTTTTATTTTATAATATTGTTACAAATAGGTTGTTCAAAAAGGGGGACCAGACATATTCTGTTGCGTTAATAGAAACAGTTCCGATAAACTTTATCGAGGTTTTACTGCACAATGTATTATTTTAATTATGTATGTTTGATTTATAACAAGTAACGAGAAAACTGATTAGCTGTACGAAGCGTGTTACGTTACATTACAGACCTGTCACTCCTGACAAACTTACGTTTGAAAATGCTCGATTGAAAAGTTTATTGTTATTTTTACTGTTTTTCCTTTGTTTTTATTTATTCCGTGCCTCTGTAAAATAATTTTTTAAGGTTCCCAAGGGGTGAAAAAAAGTAGAAAACGGGAGATCCCGGGTAAACTTTGGTCGAATGTTGTTCCGTAACGCAAAAGGGACGGTTCTTGTTGTTGCGGCTGGCCGTTAATTTGACGTGGCACGCGTACCGGCTGTTTACTGCAATGAATTATGTTCTCAAGGGTCCGTTTATACGACACGCAGTTATACGCGTACGTTCCGCGATTCTTGCTCCGTACTTTTCTCCTTGCTCCCCCTTCGCCCCTCCTTTGTATTCTCCGGGCCTTCTTCGTTACCGCTTCCTTTTCGTTTCTCTCGCTTTTCACCTATCCCCTCGGAATGTCTGCTCGAACTGCGTGGAATTCCGCCGTTCGGGACACTTTTTCATAGAGCGTATCTTTTGTAACAGACTCCCGGATACTTACAACGCGCCAGGTAGAACGAGCAAACCGTTCCTATTACCGCGGAATTCTTTTCTATTAAGATCGCAATGGACGGGGGGAAATAAATCATTCGACTTTAAAAAATTTGTACCATTCGGTGGGAATCTTCTGGCCGCGAAAACGAAAATATTGTCTCGTACATCGATGTTCAAAAGAGCTTTGATCATCGTCAAAGACGTGAAACGGATTGTTTTTTAAACCTTAAGGTGGACTCTCAATCTTAATGTTGATTTTTACCGAATTAGTAAATGGAAATCAACTTTGAAGCATTTAAAAAATAATAAACCAATGGAGGATTACAGAAATTTTCAAACAATTATGGCCCCAATAATCCACTTAAGGGTTAATTCGATTCGTCGATTCGTTCTTGTTCCAATGGTTTATGGACACGCTGTGTACATTTCACGAGATACAGAATGTGTCTGTTGGTGTAAAAATTGAATTAGAAGGGAGGAAGGAGTTTACGAGAAGGATCGGCTTGAAATTCATCGGCCAAAATTATTACAGTCAAAGAAGAAAACGATGAAAGAGGCCACGGCTCGAAATTCGTCGCGCCCTTCCGTGAACAATTACGCGAACGACGTCGCGACGGTTGGTTTTGCTCCGCATCGCGGGACAGAAACACTCGACGATTTTATTACGGGGATCCTTTTCCAATTAAACGGTTGCTATGGCGATGCTTACGGCGCGCTCATGATGTCGTAGGTACACAGGTTTCCCTTGTATCGTAACTCGTAATTTCCCTAACCCCGTATTTAATTATCGAAATAATCGAATAAACTGTAATTGTACGCTAAACTGTTCGCCTTCGCGGCAAAACAGGTTTCCCCCATATCATTTTACGATTTAATGCCGTAATATCCGCGTGCTCTAACGCGTTTGCTCGAGCTACGAGACCGGACACCTAAATTTTTATCTATTTAACACGTTAATATTAAATAGACTATGTAGCAGAGGAAGGAAGAATTGTTTGAGAACAACAATTTATATTTGAATGGATGGAGAGAAAATCGTTCCAGTTTCAAGAATACACGGATCTATTTAATTCGGGTAGGGTAAATTACAGGAATATGCATATTTCTTTTTAATTTGCTACACGTACAGATTATAAAATCAATTTATTACTGAAATAACGGAGTCAGGGATATTACAATTTGCATACGTTTAAGCTTAATATCGTAAACGCGAAGGAAAGCAATTATTTTCATCCCTTACACGGTCGTGAACGTTAAGGGGGTTAATGGAAAGATAAAAATCAGGAAGAGTTCTCTCGGTTATCTCGAAAGCAGTGTTTCCTTAGGCAGGTCAAGAATCACGGTCTTTTTCCTGTCAAGGCCGGTTCGCGGGAACGATAATTCGCGTTCTGTTCCAAATCCATTTATGAAAAGGAAACTCGAAACGCCGCGAAGAATCGATAAAGGAGGTCGGCAAACGACGAGGCAAAACGGTTTTCGTTCGAGCAGGGAGGCAAGGAGAGGAGAAGACGAAAAAAAAAAAAAAAAAGAAAAGGAGAAGCGTGGAAGAACGGCAGGGGGAGCTCGAATTAAATTACATTTTAATTTCGCGGCCATTTCGCAGCGCGCGGCCGCGATATGCCAAATATCCGGTGCAATTTACATTTTAAATTGGACACTTCTTGCCGCGATTCGAGGGTTTTCGTCGGTGACTGGCATCATCGTCTGACGAGGTTGTCGTCGTCGTTTCAGTGAAAAAAACGCCCGCCAACCCCTTCCGCGTCGGAGATTTTCGAAAAAGCACGAATACGCACGCGGCGTCGCGTCGCGATTCCTCCTGCAAAAATACCGCGGTCGATTATTCGGTTCAAGTATTCCCGCTTTTTCCGGGGCGCCTCCTTTTAAATTCGCGTTTCAATCTCCCTGTCGGGAAACGTTTTCAACCCGTTTACCTTCCGCCGCGTTACGATTTTTCCTCCGGACGCGTAATTAAGCGTGTTTATGTTACTTGTGCGCGACCTAAATTCCTACCTGATTACCATTAACGTAAAGAAAGGAATTAAAGAATTGTTCAGACCATGATGGAAGGCAGTTTGAGTATCCTATAACGTCTATAAAGTACACAAAAATAATTTTCCAAACTTGAAAGTGACCCAATTCCTGAAGTATTAGGTCTGGCATGTAACTAAAAATAGTAGTAAAATTTGCGATCCACGGAGATTTCGAGACACGAATTAAACTTCATTAATTCGTATTCATTACGTTTCTCTGAAACATTACGATGTTAAATACAGTTTCGATGGGTCAAAATGGACCCGGAGAATCGATCGAGGAACGTTCTACTTGCAAATCGTTCGTTCGACCGAGAAAAAGCCTGGTGACTGGTAAATATGCAATAAGGGGAAAAAGTCTCTTCGGACAAAATCAAAACGGTATCCGCGTGACGGATCGCTTTCAGTCCGCGATACCTCTTGTTTTTTACACGTTTCGGAACTACACGAACGTTATTCTCTCTCCGCAGTCTTCCGCCGAAGCTTGTACAGCGATTATTCTTCGTCGTGATGCGAAGCCGACGCGCTTTGCATGAATGGGAGTCGTCGCGACCTCCGAGATGAATGGCTCTCTCTCTTTCTCTCTTGCTCACCCTCTCTACCCCGCTTCGTCCCTTCACCCTACTCACCTTTTTTACCTTCGCAACGCCGCTGAGCATCGGTTCGTTCGGAAAATATCCGAATATTTTCCGAATCGCACGCGTTTCGTAATAAATTGCAACGATAGGGTAATTTCGAACATTTTTTGGTAATTCGATGCAAATCGAACGAACATACTCTTCGAATAGACAATTTAATAATGCTTTACCTATCATAGTTGAAAATTTAATTCAGTTGAAAATTCAACTCCACTTTTTGGGTATTTAAAGATTTTAGCGTCGATGCGTTTTATCGATAACTTTTGCGTATTTAAAATATATTTCGAAAGGCCTTAGTTACTCTAGCATCTGTTATGGCACCTTGCGCTCGAACTTCCGCGATGGAAATACACGTGCTTTGTCGACGTCCCCGAGGAATGTCAGTCGCATTGAGACCAATAATTACAGAAGCCTTCATTGAAAATACAGGAAGCAACGTATGCGACGATTTAGATGGTTTTTGTTCCACTGAATAAACTCTTAGCAGCCTTCGAACAAACGCGTTGCGACTCTCGTTATTATTTTCATGGTATCCTCCTAGGCAACACGCTCGACAAGATCGTCGTTATTTAAACTTTCAATTCCCGCAATCACCGAAAGGACAACGAAATCAGTCTGTCGTGAGATAAATTTTTAATTTCGATTAATTGGCTCTAATTTTAATGATACTTGTGCAAATTCTCGCAATTGTTACGTAGAGGTTTATATTTTTCGTTATTTAACAGTTTTATAATATTAATTGTAATCTGTATTAACTTCATTTCGTTGAAAAAAATGCTTTCTTTATTTAATAATCATCGTTAGAAGACAAATATACTCTAAATGGATTCGAGTATCGATAAATTCTTTCAAGACACAATTCGATGGTTGCCTGATACGCGAACGTTTTGTTTACCCGAGAACGCGTACGAAGCGATGTTTAAATAAACGATAAATCTGTCGACGACAGGTTGTTGAGCTTTTGCACCGTCGTTTGCGAAACATCGAGCGTTGCAGTTTCTGTCGTTCGTCGGGTCCGCGTGGCACCCACTTATCCAGCTTTTTTAACTCGGCAAATCAATCGCAGACGACGTGAAATTGTCATAGCACGTTCACCTAGATAATTCTTCGTTGAATTTTCGAAAGGTTCGATCTGCCTCGAATCTGATTTTGTCGGTCGAAAGTATTGGTATTAGCTTTGGCGAGCATCCTGCGCGCGTATGCGTAAGCAGGGTATCCCATTTGTTTTCGTAGGGAGATAAGAAACGATATTTCTTAAAGGATAGGAAACAGTTTTCGAGATTCGAAGGCGGTTCGGGTCTCGGAATAAGCGGCGCGCGCGTGTCTGCGGCGGTTTCGTAGCCGCGGCCAAGAGAAAAGGAAATATATCTCCTGAGTCGCGCGAGAGGCCTTTCCACCGGCCCGATTTTCACGTTTGTGTTCGTGAACGGTGCGACCGAACCGTGCATACCTACGCATGCATGTGCAACGCGCAAGATTTACTCCGGCCGACGACGAGGGAAGCTGCAAGAGCGCTGAGAATACGTGGACCTTTGGCGAATTTCGTTGTCCACTTTTTGGGCTCCCGGGTATCGAGAAACACGCGCGTTATTTTCATTTCGATTTCGACTCCTCCCCTCCCCCCTCACGCGTCCAAACCGCTACTGGCTTTCTTGAGTAACCTTGGAATTTAACGCTAGAATTACTTGTAATTGGACATTGTTGTAATTTCGGTTAATTCGGCGGTCAAATCTTTGGGGGCCTGTTCGTGAGATGAAAGGGGAAAGAAAAGGAAAGCGTATATGTATATGCTAATGGAAGGTCGGTCGAGCACTTGCGAGAGAGACGAAAGCGTCGCTCTCTGGTGGCGAGTAGGGAAATCGACTCCATGGATCGCAATAAATATACTAAAATTAATTTAATTTTTAATTAATATAAAAACCAGAATCTCTCCGTGAATCTAGTATTATATAATTTTCAAACGTTAAAAACATGCGACGGGCGAATGTCTTGGAAACATCATCGACGAACGGTAATGAATAATAAGAGACACGGCTGAAGAGCCCCCGGTGGCACACCTTTTTTCTCGAAACGTTGAACAGGAAGCGGATCGAGGTGTAGAATATTTTAGTCGACGATCACTCGAAGCGACGGAAAATTGCGCGGAAACGGGAGGAATTTTTCGTCGTGTTAGAAGAAAATTCCAGAGATGCCGCGCAGTCTATCGTGTACCGGACAGTCACGAAATTGCGGCACCATGAACCTCTTTGGCATTCCGAATTCTTTAAGCCTCGCATGCGCGTCGTTGCGCAACGGTTATGCAAGAGATCGCGATTATGCCAGAATCGTCGCGACAAAAAATATTACGCGAGATCGATCTAAGAGATTATTGTACCGGTCTCCGTTGTTGTTCTATGCTGCCAACGAAATGATTTAAGAAGTAAACTTTTTGAGAAGAAATGATTTCGTACGGACGCCTGCGTTGTGCATCGTTGGGAAAAATTTTATTTCTCGTTTTATTTGTATCTATGATAAAGTATTTCACCTTTTCTTTTTAAAGAAATTATCATTTTCATTTAGTATCTTATCGTAAACAATCGCGTTATACGAAAGAAAAGATAAATTCGTGTAGAAAGAAGTGGAAATAAGTACATACAGTTGTTTCTCGAAGGGGGATTCAGAACGCCCCCGCGTACTTAACCGGAAACCACAATACAAGGGTTACGGGCGAAGTGTTACTCGGTAAGGCAGATATATGTATATTTATGAAAACACGTGACAATTTTACTTTGTCGTGTATATACACACGACCGTATAAAAACCGCGAACGAAAACATAAAAAATATTCAAATACAATGCGGGGCAATTTCCCGTTGCCCGATTTGTCCTAAATTTTGCACACGCCATTTTCCCCCGTACAGTGGTGCAATTTTAGGGGATGTTAAAAAAAACAACAAAAAAAAAGTTGCGTGGAAAATTGTTACCAAGTATAGCTAACGCGTTCACTGTCCAGTTTCTCAGCGGCGTATCGAATAGCACGGTGATACGACCCACATACGGGTCACGGGCAGTGAACGCGTTGAGGCCCATTATAAGGGACATCGGTAAGATTAAAATGTTCGGCGCTTTCCAAGATGGCGTCTAAAATGAACCTTACGACGGTAACCTTACTTACGGTGTCGGCGGCGATCCGGGTGAAACATAAATTTCGAATTCGCGTTAGTTGTCCGAATCGAAAGGTTGCTCGGACGTCCATAAATACAAGCGATAGTTGGCGCAGCGCGCGGGGTGTTTATCCGAGCGCGAACCAGCCGTACACCGGCTCGTTCGTATGTAGCTAGGTACGCGAGACGTATAAATAAATCCAGGAGCTGCCACGCGGTCTGCCGTGAAACACGGTGTCTCGAGAGTGCACCAAGCACTCTCCCTACCCGTCTACGCGCACGCACGAGTACTCGCACACGCGCACCGCGCCGATCTCGTTCTGCGACTCGGTGGACACGTTTTCTTTGGCGCACAGGTGCTTCCGCGATTTGCGGGTATTCTCGTTCGGAGGATTCTCCGTCGCTTTTAGCCGCTGTTCTTCCCCGTCTTCGAACGTACGCCATCAATCGACCACGATTCGCGCGCGTTTATTAACCGCCCGCTCCTCTTTCGCCCACCCGACCGTTTCGAAAAGCCCGCGCGAACCCCTTCGTCCAATCGCTTTCGTTCTCCTTTTCGCGCTCCATCGTTTGAAAATTCGCGTCTTGGGAAATGCACGGTGCTCTACGTCTCTGAAAGAATGTTTCAACGTGTTTGGTGTAATTTCAGTATCCTATAACGTCTATAAAGTACACCAAAATAGTTTACTAAACTTGAAAGTGACGTAATTCTTCAAGTATCAGGTTTAAAAAATGTTTAGACCGCAATGGAAGACCGTTTGAACGTGTTTGTCGTAGTTTGAGTGCCCTATAACGTCTACATAAATGTTGCGGGACGTTCAAACTGTAACAAACACGTTCAAACGGTCTTCCATTGCAGTCTAAACATTTGCAACTTAACACAAGGGTTATTTAAATAAACGTAAATGTCTTGTACATAGTTATCCACGGGGGAAAAAGATTTTTAATATCGCTTCGTGTTACGACAGACGCTAAAAAATGTTCTAAAGGGTCGTTTTCGCGACAAGGGTCGTTCCATTTTCATTTGAACAAATGCACCACGAGGTTATCGTTCATTGTTCACGTGCATGGATTTGAATATTTTTTTTTTTCTATATATTTGACGCACGAAACAAACACGTATACGCGAGAATCCGAAAGCCGGACGTAATCGATAAAACGTAACTGCAGGCAACGGTCGCATCGACAGAGAGGAACATGTTTCATAAACGTCCGACGGAACCAGTTTTTTCAATAATACTAAAGTATTAAGTCGTCCCGCGAGCGATGCTCTTTTTCTGGAACACGTATTCAAAGTGTCGACGATTAATCAAGCGTGCCTAACCTTCGATTAATACGCGGGCGCAAAAACAGGAAACGTCTTCGTATTACGCGGATAGGATTTCAGTTTAGTATGGGTATTTTATAATTAATTTACGCCGACAACTTTTACGAGGAATCGAAAAAGAAACGCGACGTCGATGGAATTATAATAGTTACGTTAGCGACGTACACGCAACCTTTCATCGTGAAACGAGGGGGATTCGAAATTAATTTGATATTACATATTCAACGTACATTTTTAAAGGCTATATGCAACGAGTATAAAAGTAAATCGTTCGTTTTGCAGTAGGAAATGAAGATAGTAGTCCTTATTATGATTATTTAGCACATGTCTGCTGAGAAACTCAATGTTGTCTGTATAATTGTGACAACTGGATGGTCGAGTAAAATTGTATAAGGCGATTTTCCCGCCAGTGGACTCGACGGAAATTGCGCCGCATCGACGACTATTCGTAAAAGAGAAAGCGAATAAAGCCAGACTGTAAACGTAAACGCGTTCCTTCCGAGTCCGCTCGCGCAAGAATCGCGCTGTACATGTACCGTCGCGTCGGTTGAATGGATACGAACTCCGGACCGATGGGCGGGCGTAAATACGACCACGAAGGGGTTAATTGCGTGAAAGTTCGCGCGTTGAACGGTGTCGAATCAACGACAATAACAACAATAACGAGACGCAGTGTGTTACGGTCGTTTGGGGAGGAAAGATCGTTCGTGCTCGTCCCGAAATAAACGTCGACCGCATACCCGCGCCCGCGCGCATGCGTGCAACGTCCCGTACGCCGATTTACCCTTTCTCTTTTCTCCTTGTCGCGTCGGTCCGGCTTCTTGCTCCGCTTCTGTTCTTTATTTTTGCGCACCTTAAACTGTCTCTCGTCCCTCTTATCGACCAAGACGGGGGCCTCTCGATTCTTCCTTCGTTTACCCTTTGTCGTAGCGATTTGCAAAGGCGCAAAACGACAAAAGGATCCACCGCGGATACGTTCGGAACCAGTCCGTAGGATCAACGAGGTCACCGGCACCTTTGGCCAGGGATTCCCTTAAATGGCCTCTCGTTGCCAATGCCTTTTAGAAACCGCTCGATGGAACTTGTCTCGTCACCGCGCCTCGGCTTTCCTGTCGCTTTTGCCTCCCCTCTCTCTCTCTCTCTCTCTCTCTCTCTCCTCCCTTCCCCTCGATCCCTGTCACGAGCGTTTCTTTTTCTCCTCCCCGGTTTGGCCTTTCTCCATCTCTTCATCGACGCGTCTCGTCTTTCCCATTTAACGACCTTTGTCTCCCGGAGGATTTCATTATCCGTCGTTCGACTCTTACCGGGGCGTGAGAAGTTTTGCAATCTCAAAATTACTCGTCGCCGTTTTTACGATTCGGATGTTCCATTCACGGCCAGCCAACGTGGAATTTTTCTCGTAAGCCTCTTTGCTCGGATTTTAAACTCTCCGCGCGTATCGCGACCGTTTCGTTGCTAAAATACTCTTTGAAGATACAGTTTTTTCCACTCGAAATTCACTCATCGAAGATAGAAAATCGATCACTGTCGCCGTGAAGCTTCGGTTTCTCTTTCGCTCGATTTTTAGAAGCGTCTCTTTTTCCAGAGCAACGTGCTCGTAAATCGAGTTTCTAATTTCTTCTCGATGAGAATCTCAACGTTGGAATTAACTGGGGGCCAGGTGGCGCGCAATGGACCGGCAAAATTACAGAGAAAACCGTATGTTGGCACATTATTATCGGGCGATGCTCATCGTCCAGCAGCGACCAAGATAGCCACGCGTTCAAGGAAACCGCGTCGAGCCGCGGTCCGTTCAGCGGAATCGCTCTAAAACTCTCTGGCACGGTTATTACGGTTAGGTACACCGATTTTCCGTCTTGCAATTATTTTCTCGCGCCCGGTAACCGTAATAACACCGCGCGAACACCGACATCCACGCACCTGTAATTAGAGAAAATTTTGCGAGAAGAACGCGCCACGATGCTCGTTATCCTGTAGCAACCTTAACGCCTTGTTGGTTTCTCGGTTAAATTGTTATAATTACCACTTATAACGTTAGCACGCTCGATTGGAATCTGCAACTTGGTCGAACGATCTTTCTTCTACCGACTTTAAAATTTTTTAATAACGTTGAATGTTTATTTGCTAAATAAATACTAACAGAGTTTCGACCTAAGTATGTATTTCGGGAGTATGTCTATTCACCGAAAATGATTATAATTGACCCCCGTAACCGAAAATAATTTTTCCAGAACGATTTGAAATTTTTGAATTTAACTGTTAATAACTTTTTAACGAAAGCTCCATCAAGAAATTGGTATTCTTGATTTTCGTCTTATTTTGCCCTCTAGAATCCCCCATTAAAATTTTTCCCAGGGGTGGCCGAACACCCTGTATACCAACTTGTTTCTTCCGTTTCGCTAAAAATCGCATGCACGAGTCTCGAATTCTTGCTCCATTTCGTTCGGATGCCAAACGAAACGGAATCAACGATCGTTTTATGGTCATCGTTTCGCAAGAAGTAGATTGCTTCGATGAATGGTATATGTACATGTCGCGAACGTTACCACGAAACGCGTCTGGAATTCTTTATATCTGGATCAATCGAGGGAATTCATTGAAGCTCCGATGCTCCAGTTGCTTTCAACTACCCCTCCCGTCGTCCGCAATTAAATAAACGTTCGTAACTGTTTCCCGTAATTTTTATTATCGTTGCACGTTCGATACCGAGAAATTCATGTTTTCTTTGTCGAACGGCTGGAAAAATAAATTTTGATCCAAGGGACTCGCTGGAACTTGGAAAAATAGTATGGAACACCGCGCACGGTATTTATTTTGATAAATACGGGAAAATATGGGAGTCGCTGTAAGGCAAAACAAACGTTTCCCTTTTTTTTCCCCCTCCCGTCGCGTCGGTGCTTTCGACGATATTCAATGGTATCTCTCTATTCAGAGATTCTGTATTAAATATGTCGAATACGCTTCCTGGCTGTGCGCGAATACCGTGTAAAATCTGGCACACGTGGGTGGCTGTCGACAGTCAAGAATGGCGTGCAAGTTGGAATCATTGATCGTAAATAGCGATTTATTCAGCCGAGAGGAGCAAACAAATTCGATGACACTCCTACGGCCGTGAGATCGTGCCGCTTTCTAAGCTATGAAGCTTTATCTAAATCGACAGGACGGTATCGGGTGGTCCGTTGTCTTTCGATCGATTCGCTACGTACGCGGAGCAAGCGATTTTCGATACTCTCCACCGGCTAGATGCGCTATCTGCTCGGCGTATAATCTCCGCTCGCGAGGCTGTAACGATCCCCTACTATACGAACGATAAGAATACGATAAGACTAGTTTTTTAACGAATAATAAAATGCCGGGGAGCTTTTTAAGATTTTTGCTCGATTAGCAGCCGCGCCAGTACCGTTCGAGTATCGCGCGGGAAGATTTAAAAATCCCCTCTCGTCTTCCGTGCTGGCGATCGAAAGATCGGTGGCCAGTCTCCAGTATACAAGGTGTCCCAAACGTACGTCCTGTTTAATACGGCATTTAATTGCGAAATCGTTGACAAAAACCGTAATAAACGCTCGTGTACTGGCCAATATTTATCCCGTAAACGTATCTATCAAATTTTGAAACTTTCCCGCGTTTCTTGTTGGGTAAAAATCGTGCTTCCGTTGACTACAGGCGAGAAGGAACGATGTTGGTTTTAAAGAGAATTATTATAATAATTGCCAGTCGTAACTATTAACACGTACACAGACACCTTAAGGTAGTTATCTTATATTTACACACGCATACAACAAACGAGAAAACAGAGAGCGATTGGAAGCGCCCAAAGGGGGATGCCGAATTGTTTTTTTCTTTTTTCTTTTCGTCGAAACCGCTGCTCCATAATCGTTATTCGGTGCGAAGCGTTCGTTCGTTCGACTGGAACCCGGGCAAGTTTGGTCTTCGATCATCGTTGGCCCGTGGTCTTCCGGCGCGGGCAATAGAATTTCGGTCCTCTTATTTCCTTCGGAGGCGAACCCCCGGGTACGTGAGCCCGATTCTCGATCGGTGTATACGTGACGCGGTTTGACTTTCGTTCGTTTGGCCGGAGAAAACACGCCGCGAGCACCCCGCTTGGATTCAGTTTGGGCTATTAGTGGTCTGAATAGCTCGGAGTTGCCGTTCGAGTAGCCGTCAGTGAGAGACTTCTTCTCGCGAGGCGAATCGCGGCCAGCAACTTTTAATCAAGTGGCCGGTGCGCGAACTGAACAGGCGCAAAAACTTCTGGACTATCCTCGCCGACCGTGCTATTCGCTCGCCGACTAAAATGGCCCGTACGCGTTCAGGATTATCGCTGGTCTCGACACGATTTCACAACAGACTCGCGTGAAACGAATTTAGAATATTTTCATCGAATTTAGATCGACGGTTTCAACAAGGAATCAATTTTGTAGTCTCTTTTGAAGTCTATTTTTTTATTTTAGTGTTGCGATTTGAGAGCAATCTCTTGCGCAATGAGATTGGCGAGATTCTCTCTGATTAAAACGAGTATAAACACGTCACCATTCGGACGATTTTTAATTACGCGTAATTTTGAATTTTTCAAAAATAGTTTGAGCAAGCCAAAATTAAAAGTGGTCCGAACTACGTTGTGCTTGTACTCGTTTTCATCGGGAGGTTCTCGCCAATACATTGACAATACTCTCACCACGTTTTAATTCTCGGATAGGGTTAAAAGGCTCGACTACTATTTAATGAAAAAAAATATTTTCGTACAGCTTAAGGGTCTCTCCTCCTGTACCTAAAGTCTGGTACAATAGAACTTTGAATTCATTATAAAAAAAAAAAAAAAATAAAGAAGGGAATTGTAAATTTTAACGCTGTTATTAATCGTTGGTTTCGAAGTTTTGTCCACTGTATTACGAGCTAATAGCTAAAAGCTTATGGTGCCCGATCGTTTATGGAAGGGGAGGAGTTGGGTATTGTTAACGAGGCGCGACGCTTCGTCGTTAGGTAGGATTAAAGTTAACCAAATTTGGACGAACCTCGAAACTTGGTCGCTCGTAAGAGGTTCCTCGACGAAGATGCGAGAGGTTTTCTTCCCGACCTGGCCGACCTTCGGTTATTTGTTATCTTTACACGAGTCACGTCCACGTGGAAGTCTCCTCGTGGGTGTTCGATAAATTGGCCGGGTGGGACGTCGCATTGTCTCGCGTAGATTGAGCGCTTAATCACATAGCCACGATTGGAGAAGAGGAATCGACAATGGTAGCCGGGGCTGCGTAAACCCGTACCTTGCTACGCCACTCGAAGATAAACTACGGACCGAACGAGAAATGGTACAACCCACAACTACAACTGTTTCAACAGTTTAAACATTCCACGGTTTTAATCGGGTTATTCTTGTCCTTAATACGCTGGAACATCGATTAACGATACGTCAAATTATCCAAACAGCGGTGGCTAACAATGCCTAAATGAGAAATACGCGCAACGCCTTTGAATTATCGCTATTTGCAAGTCGGATTTCTGTGCTCCTCCGGGAAACTAGCTGTCGTTGGAAACGAATTATCAAATAATAAATAGATTTCAACGTGGCGAAACCCGCGAGAAAATTAGCTGTTGAATAATATATAACAGAATTCAGGAGAGGATGGATTTTAATTCTTTCGTAAATACAATTTTTCAATCGAATTTTTACCCAGCAAAAGTGCTTGTATTTAATTTAAAAGTAATTTCGATCCACCGAATGTATACGATTAATATTTACGAACGTAACGTGTGGAATAGAAATAAATATTTATTAATTTAACGAAATGCCTTTTGCCTCTTAATAAAATATTGTGTTCACGCTCTTTATTCGTCCAGTAAAAGTAATAATTAATAGTCTGACGTGGTCGATTGGTCTCTGAACTTTCCACCAACCGCGATCAAAGGCACGTGTGTCTTTCAGCGTCGGTTAGGATTCAGTTTTGAAGAGGATTTATTCTCTCGAGTCGAGCCATTGAGAGGCTGGCAGAAATAATGGCCGTAGGAATAACCAATGTTCCATCATGTATATTCTTGTTGATCGTTGATCTCCCTAGTGTACAAATGATCGGTGAAATATAATTCTCATGCGGCCAGCTAACTAACCTATGTATAAAGCATCATTTTAACCTATTAACTGGACAGGGCGAGTTAACTCGTCCTTTCTTGCCAGCGTTTGCCTCGCTAAATCTCATAGCTTCATTAAATTGTTGTTTTATCGAGACGTCCGCTCGATTCGCCTTCCATTTGTTTCGTCAGTCCTTTCCTTTCGGGGACTTGTTTAAATGTCGCGAACAGGCGTCGGATTCGATCTTGAATATTTTTATATCCGTACGTTTCAGCGTTGCAAATTAATTTCGAGACGTTTGAATTTTTCATATACAAGTTTCGGATTCGCGAATAAAATGATACACGTGGTCCAGCTGCCGAACGAGCAAACAGTCCTCTCCTTTCGTTAACCTCCTCCAGGACATCGAAGGGTTCCTGGAGAGCACACAGAAGAGAAAAAAATAAACAGAGTCGGCGGGCCCTCGAAACGGGTGCGTTGACTGTTTATTTTCTCACCTCCGAGCGTTTGAGAGCGCTCGAAACCTAACCGATTCTACCACCATCTTTTCTTTTTAAATAAAAAACATTCCGAGTTTGCAATACTTTCTACAGAAATGTGAAATAGTTTCGGGTGTACGAATTCATTTTCTTGTGGGAAATTTTAATACGTATATTCGTGAACGGTAAAATTGGACTTTAAGCCTCAAAATAATAGATTTCTGCTGATTGTGAGTGTCAAGCAGCTGTCTAATCTTTAAAAAAGGATAACGACTTTGCACGATCGAAAATGATAGCGATTAAAAGAGTTAATAATTCTTGTTAGAAATGTTCTTTGCTCAAAAGATGACACTTGTTCCCGTCGTAAAAGTAAATAATCTCAAAAATGTGAAATAGTTGTGGTGGACAGTGTTGATTTAAGTTTCTGTATATTTGAGATTCCCAAACAAGCCGAGGCCTGAAGTACGCTGGAAAAACGAACAGTATTCACGACACAATAATAATGATAAAGACCACCCCTGCGAAGGCGAACGCAAACTTGTATCAGCCGCTTCTCGTCATCTATCAAGTTTCCTCGACGTCCTATCTCGCCAAATTGGCTCCGCTACCATCCTTACAGGACATTTACCTGCTATGCTCGGGTTACCCTTTCAGTTGTTCAAAATGATAGTGTTACCAGCGACAGTATACCGAACACGGTGGGAGGGGAGGTACATAAATTGAATTCACATCATGGAAGAACCCGGACAAAAAATACTCTGGCGGAAACGGCAACGTACGACGGTTTATCATCGTTGCAAAGACTTTTAAAACGAAATATTGACCATTAGGATAAATTGCCTGGTCGTTAGTTGCCGTAAGAACATCGTTTAATCTTCGATTGGCGGTGGAGAAATTTTTCAACGAAATTAAAAAATTTCAAATCGTTCTAAAAAAATTATTTTTGGTTGCAGGGGTCAATCACAATCATTTTTGGTGAATAGGCATACCCCCGAAATCCTACTCAGTTTCGAGAAAAAAATTCTTTACTGAAAATATAATGTGTTAAATATTACAAGTTTAATAAGCACGCAAGTGATTGACGTCGACTGGTCGTAAGTTGTTAAAAAATCGTGAATTCCGTTGGACGAATAGCGCGTATTTAGTCCAGAGAATGTGGACGTTAGTTTCGCTTTATTTTGCGTCCTCTTCTTTTTCGGAGATTCAATCACAACACGGGCAGGCCTGCATGCCAGATCGGCATGGCTTGCAAATCTCGCGGATTGGAATGCAGCGAGCCAAAACTGTCTTTGCTCACAAATGATAAAAATAGTATTACCAGCCGATGCGTCGTACTTTAGCGTCTCAGGAAGGTATCCGTTTGTGGGCAAAATAATCCACTGTCTCCGTTTCGTAATTCGCCAAAATTCTATTTACGATTCTTCGATGTCGAAATAAGAAAGATAAGAAAGTCTCGATCCACAGTTTTGCAAAAGTAAACTTTCATATAGAGTTCGATATATACCTTCGATAGAAATATCAACAAAATTATAGTATAATCGACTCAGTCAATTTTACTGGTATTGGCGTTAACTAAATTGGAAGAACGTTGATTAGATTTTTCCAAATATGTTGTTAGATCTACGCGGTGATTTATGGTTCCAACGATATCGAGAGTGACGCGTCGAGCATGATTTTCGTAACTCGTATAGCAATTACCCGAGTGCACGGTATTCGCGCATAAACGAAGTGGTATTCAGGGTGTCAAGTATTTTGGGCGTTGCTCTTAACAACTTATGATTTGCGTTCCGTGGGTCGCGTATACAGAATTAACGAGGTGTAAATAAACACAGCGAATTTAGGAAGGATTCAAACGCAACGTGCAAAGGCGTAGGTAAAAGTGTACGACCGTCAGGATCGTCCTCGCGTAGGCGTTTCCGCCGAGACCACCCGCATGCACATTGCGTATTGAACGTACGAAACCGAGAATCAATCTGTTGATTCCACAATCTTGCCGTAATAACTTCCAAACCGATCTTTTCAATTCCAATTTAATCACTTGTCGTATTCGGTAATCGAACTCGTCGATTTCTAGAAAATAATCTTTAACCTGATCAGTCATCGCTTCTGTAAAATTTTACGAAAGGACGTAAACTCATCATCATCATCATCATCCTTTTGATCAATTTTTAAACGGATAAAATTGAGTTCTATCGAATTCAATGAACGAACACCATTAACTATATTTCTGTAATAAATGTTGAACAGGAAAGAAAATTTAAACAATGATGCTTGTTGTAAGAATATTGTTATCGTTAATAGCAATAAGGATATTTTTGCATAGTTTCTCTTGAAAATAACGCAAGGAAAGTACTGGGTTAACGGTGGACGATTAAAATCATTATCTACTACTTGCAATTAGTATTTCAAGTAGTAAGGACACGAATAAAGTCGCCTAAAGTCTCTGCACATTGTAGCTTTGCACCCGAGGCGTGTTCGTCTTCGTTTCTTTGACACAAAAGATGCAAATTATAGTGTGCCGGTCGTAGCAAGAGCATTGCAAATTTAATATATAACAAATGAAAATATTATAATGGAATAAATGAAATTGTCCGGACGAAATATACATACTATACAGAATATCTACGTATACGTTTTAAAAAATCGTACTAAATGCTAACACGACAATTTCCCCGACAAAAACCCAGAAAAACAAAAAAGAAAACAGTTACGAAGAGATATATGCATACAGAATAAATTTTATTTATAATAGATAAAGCATAAAAATTGAGAAATTAATTTGACTTATGTTTTTAATCGAACGAGCACAGTTAATGTCTCATATTCCGTAACGGCTCTCGAATATGATTTATCGACAAAGGTGCGCGAGAGTTTCAAGAATAATCTAGCAATCTCCATGTCGGGAGTGACGGTCCCGAGGAACTGGCTTACGTCTGCTATCAATGGCGAGGACCTCCTCTCCCCGTTCGTCCCTTACCCGCTCTATCTTCTTTTTCTTCGCATCGACGCTAGAAAGTAAGATCTCCATGACAAATGCTTGTCCTGCAACTGTTCACCGTACGATCACGGTGGTCCTCGCGATCGAACGTCCTTTTCTTCGTTGCTTGTCGGTTAACTCGAACTGCTTTCGCGCGTAATAGACATCGCTGGCGCAAAAACTACCGACGAGTTCGGGGCAAAAGCAACGAAGATTTTCGTTCCAACGTGCATTTCGTTGCGTAGAATATCGTAAACTAGTTTGTTAACCTTTGCTTTGCTCGTATTCGAGTTGTTTCGGTCGACAGTCTTTTTTTGAATCGTGAAAAGAGGATTCAAAGAGGCTATAAAGCATCTAATTCATTTGTAGAAACATGATTTCCGGTTGAAAAATCTCGATAATGGAGATTTCAATCTCTATTTAAGCAGTCATTCGACAGATTTGGACACGTGGCGGACAATGGTGACTATATCGAGTATATGTATAATCGAAATTGCAATTCAACGAAGGATAAAAGTAGAGAAACTATTGTTGCAAGGATTTCTTAACGACCCAATATTATGCCAGGCGGCATTCAAGCCACTCGAAAGCACTCAGAAACGGACACTGGCCTTTCCGTTTCTTTATCGTATGAATGCCCATGAACTTATCTCTATAAAAGATGCTGCTTTAACGCTTCGCGACGTGACGCATAAAATACACCCGAAGCGATAAAAATAGATGCATTATAAAGCGATATAGGAAAAATGTTAATAAGAGGTGTCCTTTCATTCATACCCTCCTCGTACAAGTTTATTACGCTAGAAACGCTGTGGGCTACGTTTCATAAAACGAACAGCTTCCACGAAGCCTTGCCGCTTCTAACGGTGGTTCAATTATGGATAAAACACTAGTAGTTTCGGAACTGCACGCGTCTAATACGCGTCAATAAGTTCTAAGACAGTGAAAATTCAAGATTCTCTCTATATATTTCTTGTGTACAATTTTTTCTTTTAACTCTACGAATATTTTGTAAATATAATTCAACCATCAAGGACCAATGCAACTTTAATTTAGATTTCTCTGTTCGAAGAACCTAAACTCTATTATAACAGTTCTGGAGGCCCGAAAACTGTTCCCTTGCACGAGATCCGGGCGCATTCTAGCGTCTGCGCGCGTTGAGAATCCCCTTTGATTCGTAGTTGCGGGCGTCGGGCACGGTTGTATTTCGGATTCATAAGGACGGCCGTTGTTAGAAAATAGTCGAGGAGGGTGTCCTGAATCGCGAAGGGACGTTGAGGGAATTCCAGTAAGAGGACGAACCGTGGAATCCTCGAGGTGTGAAGGCACCCTGCCAATCCATTGTCCTCTTGTCCACCCTCGGAAAAAGCATCGACCGCCACTCATGCCGGCGCACACACACGTGCACGCCGTGGGAGAGCCGCGGAAACACGCTCGACGATGTCGCACGGAAGCCTGGACCTTCCCGACAATGTTTGTTTATATTCCATACTCGACTTATTCCAAGAATTCTTCGCGTTTCTCAACTTTTCATCGTGAAACTTATCGTTAACCCCCCTTGGCACTTGCTTTTTTTGTACCCAACTCGTCAAAAATGATCAGTTCGTTTTTTTACTTGGGTATGTTTTTTGAATAATGTTGTACGAATTCGACGTAAATTGCTGACAAACGATATTTATGAGTTTTCTGAAACAGTGATTTTCAGGGGCGAATATTCGAATCAGGGAGACGCGATTGTATTTAAGAACACAAACGAATCGGATAAACAGAGTGAGCGGTGGGGGTAAATAGAGGGGAAAAGGTATCGTGGGAAAGAAAATTTAGGACGGGTGAGGTGGTAATCGGTAGAAAATCCCCAGGGATTCCGGTACGAGCGGGACGCTGTATCGGCGCCGATAAATTGGAATTAATTAGCGAAAATAAACGAGCCGCTCGATACCCGTCCGTGTGAAATAAACGCGATCGTGAATACTAATGGACGATAGTGCGTAAGGAGCCACGGGATTTAAAGATACGTTTACGTTTCCATCGTTTACGACTGCCAGCCCTTCCTCGGCTTAATTTAAATGGCCGATCTTGTTCGCCATTAACCATTCGCGGTCGGTGATATTTTTAATATTTCGTTCCAACGGCCCCCCGATTCGACTATTTTTAGACAACGAGAAATTCTAATTCACAGGAATACATTAAACAATCGCGAAACATTTTCCTTGAATTTTACGGTCGAAGCGTACTGGATAATATTTTTCTTGCATGGTGTAATTATGCTTCTCAGTCTAAACCAGCGTTTCTCAACGTACGGAGTATAAATTCTAGAGAGGAAGAATTTTTAAATATTTTTAACACGCGTTAAAGAGCGGAATATCTACTCGATGGATTATCTCTTGTTACTTTCGGAACGGATTGGCGTAAAGTGTGATACAAAGACTCGCAAAGTACGTTAGGTAATGGACATTATTGACTCTCGGGAGTTGAGAAACTGCGTGGAACAACGATCTCCCGATTCCACCGATGCTGAAAGCGGAATATTCGCGGACAACGGTTGCATTATGCTAAACCATCTTCGCGTTTCTGTACACCGGGCTACAAATGGCTTCCATTCGCGCCGCTCGAGGTGAAAATGAAAGCAATACGCGATAAATTTCGCGTCGATCGGTACTCTATGATTCAATTACGAAGACGAGATATTTAAAAAAAAATGAAGAACGACTCCGACGGGAGTTTAGAATTAAGTGTAGTTAATAGAGAACGTGATTTTGGAGTACGGAAGGTGCTAAGATTTTTGCTAAATTAAATATTCAT
The DNA here is from genome assembly GCF_051014445.1 of Colletes latitarsis. Lineage (NCBI taxonomy): Eukaryota > Metazoa > Arthropoda > Insecta > Hymenoptera > Colletidae > Colletes > Colletes latitarsis. Next base: position 29,788,286 of record NC_135135.1, on the reverse strand, counting down.
TTGGAAATAGGATAGAATGTTTTCTCGACGGAAGAAAACTATATCAACGAGCTCTCTGCGATGAGATCGAATAAGATTAAAGGAGATCTCAAGGCATGCATTTATTACGCGTTGAATCACACTTGCTTCCATTCGTCTTATCGATGTATTAACGATATTATCGTTAACAGCATCTTCAATTTCAACTAGAGGGTGATCACACGTTAGCAACGATAATTAAAGAGTCTTCTATGATTAACGACTTCATCTTTGCTGTCCTGGATTTGTTTAATCGCGTTTGGATTCTCAAACTTGTAACTTTGCTCCTTGTATACGGTTTCAGATGTACTATCTGAATATATTTCCCCGTATAGGTTCATATTTTGGTCCCTTTTGCCAATTTAAACGCCGAATAAAATATTTCCCGTCTTACCGTAACCGAACGATTCGGTAAACCGGGTATCGGCATAAATACCGTCGAAATAAACGGAATTTCCGTATCGTAGCGTTCTCAAGGAAGCGTTTTAATATTATTTCTGGAGTGGGGGGTTTGCTCACGCCCCGTCGATATTTCAAAAAGAAAATTCGCTCCCGACGAGAGTTCGCGAAACGCAAATATCGGTCCGCGTGCGCGGAGTTGTGAAAGTTTTTAATTTAACACGTGCAAACAGCTGGAATTTACACAGACCGTGTTCCGCGAAGAGGGGGGAACCGTGTAGGATTTTAAATAACGCGTATCGATGCGCGAGAGGTAATTGAACCTGAAATTATTATCCGATCCTCTCTGTAATTCGAAACGCCACGGGCGTAAAAATGTCGGACAAGTATCGGGGAAAGATAAAAGTCAACAGCTTCGTTGGAGAGAATCTCCGAATACGTTGATAAACGCGAAGGACTAAGCCTCGTTTAGGAGGGGTGGGATAGAAAACCGCAGGTAGACGAACGAGGAAATATTCCGGTCATGGCGAATCTGACGGGCTACCCTTTCGACCAGCCAAAGTGCACGTGTCGATGCATACCGAATGCAGAAGCGAGCAAACGAAACCGGAACTGGTAAAACTGGTGAAAAATTTATGCTGGTCGCGGTCATCAATTCGATCGAACGCACACGGCTCGAAACGATTAGAAATTACACGAAAATTGCGAGTTTGACATATTTAAATCGTTCAAATCACTGGTGGAGGAATAATAATTATTTTTTTATATTTTACAAGGGGGTAGTCCCATTTGTGTCGACTTTTGACAATATTATATAACAGAGAATTATACTTGAAAGGGTATTTCAAAGAAATATTTAAATCGTTTAAATCCCTATTGAAGGAATAATAATTATATTTATATATTTTACAAGATCAAAGGAGTGTCCCCGTTTGGCTCGACTTTTGGCCGCTTTATACAATAAAAAATTATATGTAAAATCGTATTTCCAAATTATATTTAAATCGATTCTTAAACAATTAAATTATGCCAAAATAGAGTTGTGCATCGAAATTAAAAAAGTATCGAGAAATCTGAAAATATATTACCGGTCTACGTTTTATTTAATTTCAAGCAAGCAAGTCGACGGGAATAAAGATTTTAATTTTCATCGGACGGACGTCTTTCCCTGGAAATGTTTTTTTTCCGCAAAAAATTTAATCTTTCCGTTACATTTGTTCGTTCTATTCTCTGTCGTTTTTTCTCCCCCCCCCCCTCTCGTCTCTTCCGCGTGGACAAAATGAAATTCTCGCAAAAACGTATGGGAGGGGGGAGTTCACGCTCACGGATACATCGAACGTATCCTCCGCGAGTGTTTTCTTCGGTTAAAAATGTACCCGCGCGGCAGAAATTACTATAACCGTGCTCGATACTCGCGCAGGATGAAGCTGTATGTTTTCGCACGGGAGACTGCGAACATAAAGCATCAAAGATATATACCAGGTACTTTGATTGGATTCTGTTGCAACATCCGGCTGGCAATTTTGAAAAACGAGTCTTCCCATGGAAAAATATTTCGCGACCGATTGAATTGCAAAAAAAGAGAAAGAAAAAACGAGATTACGAACAAATTTATTGTTTTAATCAAAAACACCTCCGCCACGGGGAAAACCAAACAATATCGATCGCGCATGAACCGTTTACGAGAGCTCGAAGTAATTAACTTTTTAAAATTTGTATACTTTAAATAAGTCTCCTTAATAATTATGCTCGACGATCGTTGGAAACGATAGGAATCGATGGAACAGGAATATATATTTAATATAAAAACAAGTGGTTTTGTTAAACACACATTTCTTCGTCGTCAAATTCCTTGTAATCGATCTCTCTAATTGTTTTCATTGCCTTCTAAATATCTTCGCAGTTAATTCGTAATAAAATCACACGCGTTTACTAAAATACATTCTCATTCTCTGAAATTTGCATTTATTTTCATTAAAATTGAATTTGTTAGAATAACTCCGATTTCAAGAGCGACGAATTCGACGAACGATTACGAGCGAGGTGAATTTAGAAATCTAAGAACGCGAATGTTATCGCTGCGGGGGTGGAAAAACGCAGAAGGAAGTAAACGAGTCTTTTGAAACTGTGCAGACACGATTCCTTTAAATCCGCGTAACAACCTTATTTGCTTTCTCGCGGCGAAACTTCTGCAGAACGACAGAAATCGTTTGCCTCGCGGGACACCAGAAGTTTATCTTGGAATTCAGGGACGCGAAAGTTGACGTCGTCGATCGTAAAATGGCGGTTACTATTTTTATTTTATTCGTGCCTCCGGGGCAGCAGGATGATCGATGGATTCTCTTGCATCGAGGCTTATCAGGAATCGATTGCGAATCCGATTTATTCCGGAGATGGACGGTTTGTTTAATGTGCTCGAACGTATTCGGAGGTTCTCGAAGAAATAAAAAAGAAATTTTTGATTCCGAGTTCAATTTAATTCGAAATCTCTTAAAAAAATTTGTTTTTATTCGCAAATAACAGAATGCAGGTATTTTCTGTTTTCTTCCATATTTTATTTTGGACAATTTCAGTCGAGGTATCGAAAAGTTTTTTACTCAAAAATTCCAGGTGTTTACCCAATTCTTTGGTAGTCTATAATTTGGTAATTGTATAATTAGAAGCATTTAAACGTCGTCGCTTGTTGGATAAATAAATCGCGTCGAAGCGTCCCTAGGAATAATAATTGAATGGATTTAAATCTGGGTAGCGAGCAGACTAGTTAATAGGCCCTGTTCAACCTATCCGTTTATTGGCAAATCGATTGTTCAACAACTGTCTGGCTGCTCGGCTAAAGTGTGGCGATGCATCGTCATCTATGTACCACATGCGACGCAGAACGTCAAGTGGAACTTCTTCCAATAATTCATTCAATTGACTGCTCAAGAAATTGACACGAGATTGACCCGTTAATCTGCTATCGAGAAAAACGGGTTCGATCAAATTACCACCAATTATTTCTGCCCGTACATTTACACCGTATCGCTGTTAGTGATTCGATCCAGGCACGATCATGATCGTGCAAACTTTACAACACAAACTATCTGAGATATTTCACATTTCTTTAATATAAAATCCATTTTCTCGAGTACATTTTTCCCGTAATCCACCGTGGATTCCAAACTTCGAGACACGCTATTTATTTGTTTCAAATTTCCATAAATTGGTGATTTAACATTTCAGAAAACCTCTGAACTTGACAAATTTTGTTTCTTTTCTATTAAATTGTAAATTTTGAACCACTGAACCGAGAATCGAAGCTGTAATCTTGGATTTACGTCTAATATTTTACACACACCATTAGGAACATACAGGGTAATTGGCCACCCCTGGGAAAAGTTTTAATGGAAGATTCTAGACGCCAAAACAGGACGAAAATCAAGAACACCAATTTGTTGATGAATTTTTTCTCGAAAATGCGCAGGATTTCGAGGGTATGTATATTCACCAAAAATGATTGTAATTGACCCCCGTAACCAAAAATAATTTTTTGAAAATGATTTGAAATTTTTTAATTTGTATTTTTTAATAACTTTATAACGAAGCCTCGGTTAAGAAATTGATATTCCTGATTTTCGTCCTTTTTTGGCCTGTAGAATCTCCCATTAAAATGTTTCCCAGAGGTGGCCAAACACCCTGTATATACTATCAAATGAGCATTATTCCCTGTCACTCACAAGACGTTTCGACGAGAGACTAGCAATCTGGGGGCTCGAGACGTAACAGTTAGAGAGAGATTAGCGTGGTTCGTGAACGCGTGCGGGGGCGGGTGAAATTTCTTGCCGAAGACGGAGCAGCGACCGTGCACACACGCACACACGCAGCACCACCCTCGGCAAACGAAGGGTACGGATACACAATTCCACAAACAATGACCCGAACGTGTACGTCAGTGGCACATTTTTCCCTCGGGGCCGAAACTAGATTATCGCTGCTGGCGTGGTAGGGGCGATTCTTGCTCGTCTTCTAAATGCTCTTTGTATTCGACACGTGCACGCTCTTTGCTCTCCTAGCCCCCTCCCCCCTCCAACCTTTTTCCACGTCTCGTTTTTCTATAACCTTGTTTCCGGGTACTTTGCGATACAATGTTTAAGCGTACCAAACATTCGACACTTTCTGCTACAAGACACCCCTATTCGTATATTCAAAAAGTAAACACTAGAATTATTAAACCAGTCAAAATGACCTATTCGTAATTTCTAATAAAAAATCTACTCGACTGAATTTTTGAAAATTTATTATTATAACTATAATAATTAATATTTTTATACGAAATTTTTACAAGAAGTAGTTAAAGAAATGTACTTTCGAAAACATTAAACATTAAACGTCACACTGATTCCCTCCTTTAAAGGAAAGTTGATTTCCATTAACCAGTTTGGTAAAAATGAACATTAAGTAAAATAGTTCAGTTGAGATTGAGAGTCGAGTTAAGGGTTAAATATAGAAATTCGTAAAATAGAGAGGTCGAGTATTATTTGTTGTTATTGTTGGCCCAGTGGATTAGAATGGCGTGGAGTTGGTTGGGGGGCCTGTACAATCTGAGCTGTATGAAAGTGCATGCACGATGGGACGCGTGGGCGTCGGGAGGAACAGAGGCGTCGAATTGTCGTGGAAGGAATTACGATCCCTCTTCCTCGGTCCTCTTAAAGATGGGCCACGCGTAGGTATTCGGGCACACGTCTACGCACATCCGGCTCGCGTTTCCATGCGTAAAACAGAAGTAGATAATAATAACTGGAAAAAGGGGCGCAGTCGGCCGGCTCGCAAAATTTCATTTCTATCCCGTCGTAAAATTCGCAAGATATTCGCCCCGGTTTATTTTACCGTTATATTTTCTCGCTGAAACTGACGGGGGGAGGGAATTTCTGCGGCCATTATTCGTCGTTTATTTCACGATAAAAGATAGTCGAACACTCCGTGCGACCTAATTGCACTCGTCGACAAATTATAAACGATAGTTTTTTGTATTCTGCGCGATTCTTATTTAGGTATACCGAAATGGGGAAGTTAGAGGAAAGAAAATTATTTGACTCTGGTTTGCAAAATATTAGACGTTATTTAATTCGACTATTTCGAATTATCTTTATATCGATTATGAGATACTGTAATAATAAAATGAGATATTGTAATAGTTTATTATGGCAGTGCTTGTGCAACAGTCGAACCAAAAACATTGATTGAACAACTTTGATTTATTCGTTATTCAGGAATTGCGTTAAATAAACCGAATTTGATCTTGATTTTTTATTTTGAACAACTTTTACACTGTCAAAGTGCCTGTTTTCAAGTACGAATTGTAAATAAAATTTCTGTAGATAGTTCGATTGACGTTGTCGAGAGACAAAGGCACGGATTGAAAGTAAAAGTTATAAATTGAATACCAGATTGTGGAAGAAGGGAAGGCGCCTGGAATCCCTGGGATTTCGCGTCCCCTCTTTCGGGGGGCTAAACATTATTTTCCTTCAATTATCTCGAGCGTATTGTAGACCGTGGGTGAAAGAATACAGCATTATTCCCGACGATCGCATGTGGTATGCGGATTTTCGTGTCTGTCAAGCGTGAAAAGGAAGCGCCGTAGAAACAGGGCTAAAGAGAAGGTAAATTAGTATCGCCTTGGACGATGCCACACCTCCACCTCTATCGTGACAGTCGTGCTGCCGCATCTAAGTACCGGAACGCATGATTCATTAACTTCGATTGCTGATCGTGGACTAGATACGCCGTACGTCGTATCTCATAATTCCCATAGTAATTTGTTTTTATTTGCTCGATAGGTGTACGAAATTTATTAAACGTCGATCTTGGGTCGATCATGTAAGACAGAGACTCGGGTGTAACAAGCAACGAATAAAATAATTACGAATCAAGAGCTAAAATAATTTTCTTCCAGCTTCAAGTACAATTTTCAAATTATATTTTTACTCGGACTTCTTCTGTCCATTTTAATTTTTAATATTTTAAGCTTCCGTTTGAACGCGAATCGTTCTAATAATTCTGGGATTCGTATTAATTGAAATTGGGGTGTGATAGACGTAAAGAGGTGTTTTTTTATCCAGGTGGAAGTAAAGGTGGGGTTTCTTCCGCATTTTGTGTCAGAAGAGAGAGAGTTTAGTGATTCGTCAGGGCTGAAACGTCGCGTCGAAACGTACCAATGAAAGAAAGCGGGTGCTCCGGGCTCGATGATCGGCCGAAAATAAGCTGCAATTTTCTAGACGAGCGCACTCGCGTCTGCTCTCGTAATTTCAGACACCCGCGTGTGCGCCCGAACGAAAAAGACCGAGAAAGCATATTCGTAAACGAGAAAGACAGGGCGAGCAGGAGAGAACGGACCGGGACTTTTTGGGGGATGGAGAGGCCAAAGGGACGATCCGGCAAATTGTGGGGAGATTAAGCCTGTTATTCCCGGACAACAATGGCTCGATACGCGGCACAAGGGCAAAACAGAGCCTGCAGATGGATGTCAGGTAATATCGAGAATTCCTGGTCTACCACGTTCACGTTCTCGTTGCACAAACTTTCTTTCTACGCAATCGATTCTCCCATTTGCCTAGGTTCATCCAATTTTCCGTACTTTCATTCCTTGGAAAAATTGTTAGATTATTGACAATTCAGTCGAACAAAAATATCACTGATAAATTTGCTCGTTTTTCAACACAATTTTTTTATTATTTTCATGTCTAAAAAGTAATGAAAAATATTCAAGCTTCGTACGAGTGTTGTTTATGTGTTTGCAAATTGTAAAAGTGAAAGGTACTGAATTCCTCGGATTTAGAGAAGACCGTCTGCAGTTGCGATGATAAAATTATCATAAAAAATTTAACGAGGTATTGTCTCGCCAAGCTCGAACGCAGGGCAAAACGCAAGAGCGAAAGGATTTCTTGGATTCGTTTCGCCGTACGACTTACAAATTATTCTAGCAAAGTATCAGGTTCAGTCGACTTTGCATATGCAAAAACATAAGAAATCCTTAAAGATACGAATTATTACATTTAAGGGTTGAAGAGAATAGAATAATAGTCACCATCGAAAAGACATTATTGTTTCACTTTAAAAATGTACACTTTGGTAACTCGTTGAAAGCAAGCTGAAAGACCAAAAAGCATCGAATCGAAAAGCACAGTCGTTTATCTTGAATACCTCTTAATAATCCTGGGATCTCGCGCGGACGGAGAAAGTCGGACATTGTTGATCGATAAGGAACAGAGTGAAATTTCTCAATCGTCGGCGATAGAAGAGAAAAGAAAAAACAGAAAAACACTTAAACGCGTTGACGTACATATTTACGATCGCGATTAGGAGCGGTTTTAAGTGTTTCCAAGTTCTCATTATTTCATAAGTTTAACGTCATCGTTATGCTTCCCGTATCTCGAAAGCGTTGCTTTATTTTTCACCCTATCTGCGCTCAGATAGCAACGTTCCGTACGTTTGATTGTTTTTTTCTCCCCCCCCCCCCCTCATTCGTTCGATGGGATAAATTCATGGACGGGTTATCGTAATTCACACCTCGATTCGTAAATTTCATTTTATCTGATGGTTTTTAATTTTACTTATCCGAGAAGATTATTAAAGACGACAAAAAATCAAATTCTGACAAATTTTTAATTAACGACTTCAAAAATTGACAAATCGAACGTCTTTGGCTTCGTTGAATATTTAACAGGCAACGAAAGGGAAAATTTCTGATTCTGATTTCCAGTTCTAAATGCACTTTTAAACGCGTTTGGAATATCCGGTTTCTGTTTTATCCACTATTTGTACACATCGGTTATCTGGAACGATCGAGACGCAATTACACGACGAAAAAAAAATCAATGTCGTTTAGTGGAACACCTTTATCGTATAATGTTCGTGGAAACAGTCACCCCTCCCGACACCATAAAATCTACATTGCAGTCCTTGTTGCTGCAATGTGTTGGCCGAAAGCAATTTCCCAACATATCCTTGCTGATATTAATATCACGTACGGCGATAATTATAGTTTATGTATCCCTTGATACGTGCAATTGTCCAGACACATCATTAACAAGATTATCTATCGTACATTTTATAATCATCACGCAATACGTTGTAACTTAATGTCCAACGGATACAGGACCCGATCCAGAAGCTTGTTTTCAGGAGGAAAGAGAGAGATAGAAAATATGTAAAATTTAAAATCTATCTTTTTAAATATCTATCGCATCGTACGAATCTTGTCTGTGATTCGTTTCTTAATATATCAATTATTTATTTGTTGAATTCTCGATTCGTCACGATGCAAAACTGTAAATATTTCATTACATCACGCTAGTGTAAAGTTTTATTGTACGCGGAAACCAATTAGCAATTTTCGATCGAAAATGCTTCCACAAAAAAGTTTTCTTTTATAAAAATAACATGTACTAAACTAAGGCGAAAAGTAATTTTCCACTCGAGCATTATTGAAACATTATATACCAATAAGAAACCATATTCGAAGACACGCGGTACGGTTCGAATTTTAACGCCAGGAAGATAAACTATTCCTTGTATCCTAATCCTTATCGTTTTAATAAGGCAACCACGGACGGGGAGAAAAAAAGGGGAAGAAAAAAGGAGGGTTTTACGAAGCGTTTTTATCTTTCAGGCGAAAGATTTCGCGAGCTGGTAAAATAATTCAGGACACAGTCTGGCTAATGGCCCGAAGATGGTAATTTTCAAATGATTTTTCACCTTCTCTGGCCCGTTTTTTCGCCTCTTTTTCATCGTCCGCGGGCACCGTGCTAAAAGCTAATGGTCGACAGCACCGGTTTTGCGCTCGCTTCTTTTCCCTTTTTCACCCATTTTCGCTTCTTCCACGCGCGCGCGCGCGGCTCATCCGCAAACAGAGTTCTCGTACGAGCAAATTTCGCGAAATAAAATAGCATTTCGTTGGTCCTCGGGCCCGGAAATAATATCGAATAACTTCGGATCCCGTGGTCCAAACAAGGGCTCGTTTCGCAGATAAAAATTGAAATTTACGAACCGATCCTCGGCAAACATTTTGCTCGTACGTTGTTTCTCGTTATTAAAAATATTATTTATTTATTCAGAGATCTTTTGGAACGATTTCTATAACCAAGAACCGTGAAAATATTTTTAAACATCCTATAAAATGATAAATCTCCCGGTCAGCGACATGGCAGCAAAGTGTAAATTGGCACTCGGGCCAAAATGCTTCTCCCCGTAGACAATTGTCTATTCTGTCGCTGAAAAACAACCCACCGCTGTCTACACGCTACTTTAAAACGAACATCTCGAAACATGTTGCCAAATTTATTTATACAAATCGCAAATCGTTACAGGGGAACGAACAATCGTGTAAAATATCATTTCTGACGCGAAACCAACCCCAATTTTACCCTTCTTTGCGACAATAATACTATTTAAAATATTTCCAATGATTAATCGAACTTTTTACAGTATTTTCTTTTTCACAATTTCGTATTATGTCGTTTCTAAGCACAACAAGAAACAAAAGGTCCGACAAATATCCGAGAGTTAAGAGGGTTAATGAATTACCAGGGGAACCGGAAAAAATATTTCTTTGCTCTAATTTGATATGTTTTCTTCGCGCCGCGGTAGTTACGGCCGTGTCGTTTATGGCATTATCTTCTGCCCCGTGAAGTTACGTAATTGCAATGCTCCGGGACTCGGTGCGCCGGTGAAAAGGGTTTTAAGGGCCCTAGCAGGTGAAACGAAGCTCCCTTGGTGTAGGAAAAAAACGTGTTCCGTTGCGGAGGTTTATTCGCGGCCCTCCATTTTCTCGACACTCCGGCTTTTAATGCACCTTCCGACGGCAACGAAAGCACGGTCGGCACATTCCCCGACGAAGATCTGTTTGTGAGGCCATTAGGGATCAGCCAGGATCATAAATTCATTGATGATATATTTACTGTGTAAACGCGACCAGCGCGAGCACCGACGCGATAAACGCGAACAAACCGAGCCGCCTCGACTCTCCCGCTACGTCCAAACAACGAATATGTAATTCTTAACCTCTTGCTGATTGTTTTTAACCAGCCCTGAAACGACGATGACATAACCCATCGAATCTTCCAGATACATACGTTATTTTACCACTGTCGAACTTCGTTTGGCGCCAGTCGACGTTTCAAAGTTTCTACTAAAGCAATGCGATCGAAAACAATTTTTTTTTAAGCCTGCAATATGGTTCGAAAGCGATTGAAAACATGGATCTTCTTTTATAAATTTTGAAACGTTGTATGCATTTCTTTTTCAGATCGAGATGAAATCGTACGCAAGTGGTGTGTCTTTTTTCCGTTTGTATTATTTATTTTAGATTTCTTTTTCAATCAATTTTTATTATATACACATATAATATATTGACGAAGAAAGGTATCTTTGTATCAACTTTATTCTTATCTTTCGACAACTGCTTTGTTTCTGATCGTGTAAAAGTATAATGTCCAGTGACTTATAAGCGTGGGTGTATATGTATTTTGGAGGATCCAAGGATCTTCGTCTTCGTTCGATCGCTACGGTCAGCGTACAGTTCGTACGATCGCGTGGCTTTGGGATATTTTTGCGAGAGTCCAGTATTCGATGCGAACAAATTCGGTTGTTTTTTTAATTAACATTCTCAGCGTTGGAAATAGCTGGAATTAATCTGCCCGGAGGGTCGAGTTTCGCGAATCCCGTCGACGCACAATTCCCGCGAACCGCCGGGAAATGAATTATTTTCAAGCTCGATCCGTCTTTCGCTTTTCCATCTCGAAAACAACGAGTTTCGCGTTTGCTCATGTTCGAACGATGGTCGAAAGTTTTTAATTAAAAAGCATAGCGCCCGCGAAAAAAATTAAAAAAAAAAGGAAACAACGGTTATGTACAATTTTCGCTCGCCGTACCTACACGCGCATATTCGTCGAATTTAAACGTTTGTTAATCTTGCTACGCGGAGATCTTCCCGTGCAATGCAATTTATTCGTTCACTCTTCAAATGTTTTCGAACGATTCTGGTTCACATTCTTCTTTATTATTCATTTCCAAATATATTTGTAATTGAAAATAACGATCAGCAAAATTAGATTCCACCATCTGGTAAGAAGTACTATTTTAGTAGGAATTTATTCAACAATGTTACACTTTGAATATTAATAATAGTACATTTCCACGAGACTGTTGAGAATATTTTGCGTGGTTAAATCGATGGAGTTCATGTTGGAATTAAATACGAAGGGATAAAAATGTTCGGATGGGATGTAATCGTTTTAGGAATTATTTTCGAAGCAAGAGGATCGCCACTCGAACGAAAAGGGGTCTTGTATTTATAATAATTCGAATCACCGTGGATGATCAATAATGGCGACGATTACGGCGCGGCGCGGCGTCCCGAGTTGTTTTCCACACGGAAATTCAAGAGACGACGTCCACGACGTAGGGGCGTTTACCGTGTAAATTTACATTGCAAACGTGCCGATGAATTTACGAGATTCATACGCTCCTCGTGGTCGTGTTTACAAATAGACGATACCACCCTATCGACCGATCAAATGTGGACCATGTGCCCGACGAAGGAATGCGTGTCGTGCAAGTCCCCGTAAAAAATATTTTCGGAACCGTTGGTGCGCCGCGGAATTTATAGGCACGGTTAAGAAAAGCATTTGCCTCGATTCGATTTACGATTCTCGTTTGTTGTCGTTTAAAGGGCGATTTTATCGCATTACCCACGAGAAACGAGTATTCTCGTTGTACTCGTACGGTGATAGCACAAATAACAAATTCTAATATCACATACAACACCTGAAAATTTCAGTGAAACACATTAATTACAAAAATACTTCTTCGTGTCTACACGTGTCGAAGGAATTCTGTATTATTAAAATTACGTCGTAGCAGAAGCAAAATAACTTGGAATAGCAGTCGTCCTTGTCGCGTTTTCCCCGAGTCGAAGGAAACGACGGAACACACCGCCGCCCCCATAAATTCCCAGATCGGTAGTTTGTCTCCGAACGAAGAAAGTGTTCCGTTCTTTGGAAGATTAAGGTAGAACGGAATCGCTCCCGGAATCTCCGGCGACCTGTGAAATTGGAAAAACCAGGTAAACGGTTCGACGTTACCGAATTTCTACGGGGAGAGACGATTCGATCGGGGTTGTCGCTGATTTATTTCCGTCTGTAATGAAATACCGAAACCAGAATCGGATAATCATGCCGTCAGGTTGGGTGGAAAAATTTTAGACGAACAGATTTGTCGCAATTAGGACCGTCGACCACCGAAACGATCGTCTTTCATGATAACGCGATCCTTCGGTGTTTGGAAAAGAAACGATCGGTACGAGACTACTACACGTCCTTTTCGATTTTTATCACACTTGTAAAAAATTTACTCGACTAAATTTTGGACACCGTAATTTTCTATACGAGAATGAACAAACACTTATATCCATTGCATTATACATTTCTTCGCGTATCTCTCGTTTTAATATCTTTGATAGAAATAAATACACTCTACTTGTCGGTAGTTTTAGCGTTAAACAAAGAATGATAATCGTGTCGCGATAATATTTATCACAGAAGGAATACGTTGATCGAGCATCGAGCAAAAAGAGGCTGAAAATCGAAGGCGTACGAGACGCGATCGTTCGTTCGTTGACGAGTGTATCGAAGCACGGATCGCTTTCAGCTAAGCATCGAGGGTAAAAAGCGAAAATCTCGGCTCCCGATGGTAGCCTCCTCCTATCCCCTGGGGGAGTCCTCCGGAACAGCAAAGGGAAAAACGAAGAAGCGAAAAAAAGAAAAAAAAAGGAACCAAGCAGAAGAGAAGCGAACCGGCTGGCGGTTATTTTAATGAGAGTTAAAGACCTTGAGTAAACGTCGAATAAATCATTTTGCCGGGGCGCTAAGTGCACGACAGAGGGGAAGTGCATCGTTGAACACCTCTCTTTATCCGCGCGGATCGCAGACAGCCGCATTCGCGATGGCGCGCGTTACCGTGCAACGCCTACGTGCACTTCGCGTTTTAATACCAACACCAATGGATAATCTACACGTGCACGCGTACGCCTACTACACGCGTCGGTCCTCGCAATAAAATGTCGAACAACGGCCTACGAATATAAACGAATCCCGCGCGCCCACCCGCGATCGCTTTAACCCCCGCGTGTACGCGCGCCAATCGGTTTTAGGGGACCCCCCAATTAATGCACGCGTCCGCCGAACGTTCGGATAATGTTCGCCGGGAGAAAAAAATCACGAGATTCGCGAGATCCTTGGCGAAACGTATTTTGAACGCGCTTTACGATCAAAACGACCGCTTCGGGAGCGCACATGGTGCGTCCGTGCTGTCCAAAGTTTGCCAACCACTGTGCAAACGCCAACGCGATTCGAAATAATAAACGGTGGACTGGCTTGTACGAGAATGCTGTGATTTAATGGACATTAATTTGCGGTAACTATTGCGCGAGAACTTTGCAACCGGAAGCAAACAAACGCGCGAGTCACTGGTTTAATCAGAAGGAACAGAGTTTATTTCCTTGTGAAAATCTTCCACTGCACAGTGGAGTTAGAAAACGATGATTCGAAATCCAATTTTTCAACTTTTATTTAAGAACACTCTAAAGCTTCGAAATCTATACATATTTCTTTTTTTTAAGATGATTTTACGATTAAATATAGCACTATAGAGGTAACATTATTAGATTTTGGAAGTGGCAAGGCCTTTCCTTTAAAATGGTTTTTGATTTTTGTCGATCCGACTTTCCGTTTTCGAGATATCGTAACTTACGTGAAAGGGTAATTTTTTAATTTTGATAATTACGCGAGGTCAATGGCCTAACGACATAAACAATGAAAAGTAAACAAACACTTCGGACCCTTATATCTCCTGAACTAACTATGCGATCGACTTAAATGAACAGTCATTTTAAAGGGAATTTCATCCTCTGTCCGATGATTATACCAACTACTATCATTTATGCTGTCTTCTATGTTTATTTTGAAATTTACTTCGACCCTACATACCCAAAGAATTTTCAGTAATTCCTATTGATTATACGACTGGTGTGCGATAAAACTGGATCATAAATTGTTCATTTAATCGAAAATAAATTTAAATTCGTATACAGGATGTTTGTATAATTACTATGTCGCCAGTTTTTCGTAAATAATTATTTTCTCTGGAATGAACTATCGACGTGAAACAAAATTCAGTGTAGTATCGATTGAAGAAACGTAGCGCGCCTCGACGATGGTAGAGGGATTTAAAGAACCGAGAGAGTCTAAACCGCAGAGTCTAATAAGTTCCACCTACACAAGGCCACCCTACTTCTTATATGCGTCTAGATAGATCTTCAGGTACACACGTGGCTATATACGCGGTCGAGAGCACATATTCAGGGTAATAAATATCCTTCGTCCGAGTCAGCATCGGCTCGCTTGATCTTTCATAGCCGGTCGTAAAGCCCGTTGGGGAGGGCCGTAAAATTTGTCGGGTATCCGAAATGTCTCGGGTCCTCCCCCGAAAAACTTCTCGGCGAAAAGTTCGCGTTATTTTCTGCCCGCGATGTCTCGCGCGGTTCGCCGGCCGTACACGTTTTCGAAACGGAATTTAAACGAGCCGTTCGACAGATTTTTATCCGCCGAGAAACAATCGGTCCGGGGACAAAGTCGGCGAAATTCTCGCGACGCCAGTTCGTGTCTGTAACAAATGGCGAACAGGACCGTGGAGGACGACCAGACACCTTGCTTATTATAGAATTTCCTCCGAGTTATCCGACCCCGGAGGATCCCCGGGACCCTCGAAAAGATTTCCCAGGCGGGGTTCCAAGTTTTTCCAGTAACGAGGGAAAAACTTGGTCCGAACTGTATCACCTCGAGGATCGGACGACTCTTTCTTCGTGACTGTCTAACGAAACATAGCCGCGGGGTTAAGTGGGTGATACCGGACCGCCTAGGGTCCGGGCTGGTCGGGAAATTAGCTAAAACGCGTCTCTGCCAGTTGCCAAGAGATGAGAATTCTCCCAACGAGGGCACGGATTCACCCCCGGGGTCTACTTACGCTGGCGCTCTCCCCTGAGGAGGATCCGTGAGATTTCGACCCTCACGTTAGGAACTGAAGCGACCAGCAAAAATCATCGGTGTTGGAATTTGGAATAACTTTTCGCGGATTCGAGACGACACGATGGACTCGTCGAGCACATAGTCTTCAGAATTGAATAAACAAACCGTACCTTTCAAATTTGAATTTCCGTTCAATGTTTCACCGAACCGTGCAACCTTTATCAGAATATATTCGCTGCCATGTAACGTTTCGAAAAAACCTTACGACCGCGGCCGTACCCAAATATTTATTCTCTCGCCATCCGTTGAATTTTGTTTTTGGATCTTTAATTTCAATATTTCCTGCTTTTTCCAACCACAGATACCTACGCGCGTTCCCGATAATCAAGAATTCCACTGTACATTATTTCATTTTTTATTAAAACTTGATCAATCTTCTGATATATAGAACGACACGTAGCTCCTAGTTTTCAACGAATCTACGCGGTAACGCTAATCAGGAAAAATGATCGTAGAACGTATCGAAAACAAGTTCATTAACGATAAATGCCATTCGCGCTGACTTGGACGAAATCGCGGCGAATCGAGTAATATTAAACACCGATAATATTTTGTTTGACTACTTTTGCGTACCAGTAATGGTCGTTGAAACCAGTCGCATGCCGAGATTTCGATCGCTGCCCGGTTCAGAAAGGAAATAAACCGATCGAAGCCACGATTACGCGCATTAGCGATATTTTGATCGCTCCTGTTAATTTAATGCGTTCGAGGATCTCGTTGATTAGTCGAAACGCGCGATTCAGAAGCGACGCTTTGTGCTTTTTTCCGGAATATTTTTTTTTATTATTATCATGCACAGCATTCCAGCGGCGTACAAAAATCAAATCGAATTCCATACGTCGGCCATAAATTTAGTTCTCGTTCGCGATCCAAGTCGCGCAGAGAATTACAATCGAATTACTCCAGGAATTATAATTCCATCGAACGATTAATATTCGCGGAAAACCAGGTGTTATCCTGGTGGATATTGGCGGAAATATTTCTGGTTCCGGCGACGAAGGCGTGTCTGCTGAATATTCTCTCTAAATTTGAAGTCGATCGGTATGCTGGATCTTGAAATATCGTGTAAGTCAGTTTTAAAAAAAGACATTTAAACAAGAAGTTGTAAGTCCCACAATTTTTAACATTTTTCGATGAAAAAAATACTGTACATGCTTATAAGATGAACAAATATGTCTAGAAAATCTCGGAATAAAATAGCCCATGACAGTGTAGATAGCAATAACTCCTTAAGTTAGAGATTTTGATCGAAAATTTTAACCGTGACCCATTTTTTACGCCACGTTCGAGCATTAAAATTTCACCAGGGTCATTTTCACGGGCGTCGTTTCTCATTAACGTCGTGATCCACGCGTCGCCGTTAACAGCTTGTTAGCGTTTTGCAGGCGATCTCACGTTAGGCGCGCCAGGGATAATTTATTGGCTCGTAAATTCACGCTTTCCCGAATATACAGGATACAGTCACGCGTGTATTTGACGTCGTTGCGTACTATATCCGTCCGTGGCTAATCTTTCCGATGATGGACAACGACGCAGCATCCGCGGCCAATTTGTCCAATGGCTGTGTTATCCGCTGGCGCCACGAATCTTCGCAACGAAAAGGTATCGACGATTCAATTCGTCGAAACGAGCGACACGAATTTTTCATGCGTTCGTATTTAGGCTTAAAGTATAATACAACGCGTTGTAAAAGCGGCTTCGAACTAGCTTTTTTATTCTGTGACGCGTACAGTGTCAAAATTCATCTTATGAAGATCAGCGAATGTTTGGCCCCTCACGCCGGTTCCTATTACGTCCATAATAATTAATATTTTTACAAAAAATTTTTACCAGAAGTAGTCCAAGAAATGTACTTTCGAAAACACTCAACACTAATTAAAAAAAGTTTCAAAGTGACCCCCAAAAAAATTCTTGAAAATTGCTTTTATTTTCAATCGTCGCAGACAAACGAAATAAAATCCTAGGCGACCATAGAAATTATTCGGTCGAAATCTATCGCGTTGGAGGCCATCTTGGATCGTTCTTTGGCCTTTCCCAGCCCGAGTGATATCCGTATCGAGTCCCTAACGGGTCTATACGCAGCCAAAAAGCTCGCAGAATTTTATGCGCGATATATATGGTGGATGTCCGTCGACGCGGATAAAGCTGAAAATCGAAACGATCAATTGGGAATTCTTGGCATCCGTCCATTTATCCTCCGGGATTGAATCAAGCAAAGGACAAAAAAAAAAAAAAAGAAAAAAAATAGGGGGAGAAATGAATCGATAGCAGTGATGGTTTCGAGAGGAGGGAGGGGTGGGGGTTGTTCTAGGTATGCTTACAAGCTTCTCTGACGGAAAGTAGACTCCAGGGAGCTTTAATTAAGCAACTAATTTCAGGGCACACTTTGCTACCGTAGACTGGCTGCCAGCAGACATACGAGCCTCGTGCGAGCGTAGTGGAAATTTATTAGGATAGGAGGGTTAAATCGAGCAGTCGACTCGTAGCTGCGCCCTTCGTGTTTCGCGAGAGCCAAATAATGGTGAATATAAGGCCCCGTAAAATTTCCTTAACGTTTCATTTGCATTCCTGCTTCAGGGGTTATTGCTGTCTAGACTCTGTCATTCGTTCGGCCTTCTTTGCGATTTTTTTTTCAACGACAGGTAGCCTGTTTTGCACTGAGACTTTGCAGATATGTTTGTTCATCTTACGAGCATGTACAGTATTTTTTTCACGAAAAAATATTAAAAATTGTGGGAGTTGTAACTTGTCGTTTAATGGCTCTTCTGAAAAGGGCGCTCAAAAGGTGCTTGCAGAGAAAAAGGAAAATATTTTTAAAAATCTCTAACTACAGAATATTCCCTCCAAATTTGAAGACGAACGATCCGCTAGATCTTTAAATTGCCTACTGTCGTGTTCTCATAATTATACTCGGAACAATTCAACGAAATCCTAGAATCGACGGACGAGAAATCGAGACGTTTGCTGGTGGTAACCGACGACGATTGATTAAATAAATTATTTCCTACGAAGTAGAAAGAAAGAAGAAGCACGTAGGGCGAAACGAAAGAGCCTCCATGGCAAAGATAGAACGTAAAATATAGGATCGCTCGAACAACGTGTATCGCGAGCTAAAATACAAGCCTGGAAACGAAAATGGTAGAACCCTGGATGAGTTACGCCCAAGTTCTTTCGCGTCTGATACGATAATGGGTGCTAGGAATAATGCTATAAACGACGCGGTGTCGGTTGTTCACCATTCTCATTACAAATGGTCTCATCCCGGGACACGTGTTTGTTTATGTTGTCGTCAGTCGCGCGACGTCGTTGCTACTAGCTCCGAGCACTTACTGTAAATGTATTCCACGGTACGTGGTATGCGAAGTGGAACGACTTTACTATCCTACGCCATTATGGCTCTCCGCTGCGGACTTATATTACGTCAAGATGTTGTTTATTCGACGGGGACAAACACTTCGTACGGTCGCAAAATATCGCCCGCGCTTCTGCCTGCGTGACTTCTCAATGGAACCCACCATCCCGTGCACGAAATCTTCTGCGTCCACGGAACCAACGCACTTTGAACGACAGTGACAAGAATTTTTCGTAATTTTCAACCAATTAAGGTAGAATAGAAAGCAGGGAATAGAAATTTGGAAAATTATTTTACTTCTGCTGTAAAATATTACACGGTTTTTACCTGGAGATTTACGAAAAGGAAAATTAGTAAAATGGTAAATTGATTCCGATTAATTTAACCCTTGAGTGGACTCTCAATCTCAGCTGAATTATTTTACTTAATGTTCATTTTTACCAATTCTTTTTACCAGATACAAGTTCTTAATGTCAAGTTTCACAATCATAAAGCTATCCATTCATCACCACAATAATCCACTTAAAGGATCAAAATCTTTTCAATTTGAACGGTGCAATCTGGTGCACCCTGATGGGGAAACCTACTCGCGATCAAAACGCCAGTGGCTTATCTGCCACGAGATCGTAAATCCGATACTTTATATCTTCCGTTATCTTTGAAGATGGTGCAAAACTGGCGAGCTAGTAGTAAACTCCGAGGTACGTAGTAAAAAATAACAAGGTCATTCCACGGAACATTGACACAACGCGAGGGTGAACCGGCCATTCCATGATGCCCAGCCTTCACCGCTTGATCCCGAAAAATCAGTCGGTTAAACGGCCTGGAATCCTGAAATTGGTCCGTATCCTTCGAGAAATAAACGCAGTCCGCCTCGATCGTGCCCCAGAAATTTCCAATATTTTTTCCAAACAGTCGTTCGACCACAGGAGAACCGCAAATTTAATATCGTACGGTTGTAATTCTCCCAAACGTACGTTAGGCCGCTTAATGGAAAGGTACTTCTTCAATTTCCACGGTAAACGCGAAAGATATTTCCATATCAATTCGAGAACGTAATGGAACAGCGTCCAAGAAACGCAGAAAAATGTTAAACCGTTCAACAACGGTGGATAAAAATAAAACCTTGGATAAATGGTAACCGAGTTTAACGATTTTACTTCTGACTTTGCCTCTGTTATAGAATTTTATTACTAAATCCTTGTAACAATTAATTTGCATCGTTATGGAAGAATGTTCCTATCGACAAAGGTCTTTTAATGCTCTATATAAGTAGATAACAATAGCACAAAAGGAACGACAAAAGTTCTCCGACAAGACGATACCAAATTAGAGATCGTAGAGAACATTTGCCATTGTCTGCCCCGTACGGAAGATGAAATTTCTGGGATTTATTAGCTCCTGAAATTTAATCAGCAGTCCAATTACAATGAGTTAACTCGACCTAATTTCGATACAAGCTACGCCTGGTATTTTCTGCGGCTGCTTTAAGTTCAGACGCGTGTAACGCGGAAGCAAGTTTCACGAGTAATTTCGATAGAAAGTTTCGAAACTTTTAATAAACTTTCCTACCGGTCTGGGTTACTCGTTTCGCTATATAAAGCCAAACTACACCGTAATATTGCTATGAAACTTCTATATTTTAATTTTCCAACATTGAATCACAGATGAAAAGAATTTTTTTTTAAATTCGATTCACACGGAGAATTCAATTTTACTCTCCGATCATCCTGCACGTGACTAAACAAATAAACACTAAAAATCTGAACTTGCGTTTCTTCTCCAAGACTTTATTCTTTTATCAGACTTTTCCCTCGGGTAAATATTTAGGCGCTAGATTCCGATTAACCATGATCGAGCAAGTTTCACAAAGCCGTTCGATTTTAACGTCGACGATGAAACGTGATGATCCAGTGATATTGTTTGGCATTGAAAATCGACGGTCCCGCCCGTTTCAGCTCGCCCACGCGTATTTTCTTTTCCCGCGTGTCAGCTCTCCGGTTGGAATAGTCAAACACGCTTCTCTACTTCACGAAACCTAAGCACACATGGCGAGGCGACGTTCGACAACGTAAAGTACCACGCGCGAGAATTGTAAGTCCGGCAGAGCTATCGCGTTGTAACACAATCCACGCGTTATAATTCGAGGGCAACGCGATTGCCTAGGAATTTCTGATCGTACGAGTGCTTTTCCAGCGTGCTTGTGTACTTTGTCGCGGATACTCGCGGCCGTGAACGACGTCTATCTTTCGAGATAATGTTTACCCGATTTCGGAACGGTCCCCTCTTAACGCACTGCCAACCCAATCGGGGAAAATATCCCTCTACGTGCCATTCTCTGCTCCGCGATCACGAACCTGTCTAAAAAACTCCGATTACGCTAACTGTTACGGTCCACGATCGAACATAAATACGTAGATTCTTCGACGATCGACCCTTATCTAGGTCCTCTTAATGTTATCTCGCCAACGGAGTTCTGCCTGAGATTACCGATACACGTACATACGTGATCTTAAATATGTACTTTGAAAATTAACTCGTGTAACAGCGTTCAAATTTAGAGCTTATTTTTTTCGTAGAGAATTAACAGTTCTATTGTTGTAGACTTTTACGAAGTATACGAAGCAAGACTAATGGATACCTAATTCGTTCGAATCGTTTGCCCGTTTAATAAGAGAAGGAGCTTTGGAATTTTTTGTCAGCTCCATTCAGCGGTCATTCCCATAAAATTTAGGCTCGTTAGCGTCGTTGGTGGACAACGTGACGTATCACGTGTTTCACGGAACGTCCACTAAACACCGAAACGTCGAGACCCTATTCGGGGTCCATTCTAGAGGCTTTCAAAGAGGATCCGCCGACCCCCTAAGCCAGGTATCATCGGCTTCAGAGAAGTTGAACGTTGATTGCCAGCCGTATCGATAACATCTGATACAGACACTCGAGTTTTTAAAGGCTGCGAAAGGTCACGAACTCTCCACGGCTTTGCGCCGTGATACTTAACGCGATCCAATCCCGGTAGTCGAGGTTCTTCGGAGCCGTTCCGTGCTAACTTTCGTGGCTGACCCGTTAGACTGTTTTATTTTAATCATATAACCCCCTTTGCGGAGAGAACATCGGTTCGCCATATAGAAACGAGAATACATATTGGATACATAAGAGTTACGTTTAAAGTACTTGGCCGAGAAGAGTGCTCCGCGCTGTTCTCGTTCCATTTATATTTATTTTCAACGCTCCGCAATCTACGCTGCTGAATAATGGAAGAGTTTAACGTTACATTTGTATCGAATGACAGAACGGTGCTGCGTCGCGCACGGAAACGCCGATTTTTAAACAGTTTTATAGCAAATTAAACGAACACCGCGTCGATGACGCGTGGAATGGGGTGGGAGGGGCTGTCAGGGGCTGGAAACATTCCCATTGACCGAACAAAATTTATTATCTGCATTTCAAACCCTTCAATTGCTTTATTAAACGTTGAACAATCATACGAGGTTTTTATTTTTCTACTTTTTCGTTGTTTTTTTTATTTTGGTTAGTCTCCCATCCTTTAAACTTTTCTAGATCCGCGCTTTATATCGGTGAATAATTTTGTTCGTAACGTTTACAAATGAACCTTCCAACAGGGAATAATAGCTGACAGAAATTGCTATGTTCCATAGCGTACGAATATTAATTTGATTCACTGTACCACGATTGATTTGCCAATATTTCTTGCAATTAGTTACGAACGTGAAGCTATCCTCGAAACTGCTACTATTAACATTAATATATTACTCTTGTAAAATTAGTGTACTCGAGAATACAATCAAGAAAGAAACGTATATTTACGAATTTTCAGTTTCCACTGTCTTAGAACAGTCTAACAACGCGTATTAAAAATACTAAAACGACAAATTTTCTGCCAGAAGAAACGACAGAACGATCTTGCTAATGTGTCTACATTTTTCCCTTCATTTTGAAATAGTTTGTTCCTCGAAGAAAAAAAAAATGGAGTTTCGGTGGAAATGGTTTGGTCAGGGAAGATTGGCCGCCCGATAGCCTAACTTGTGACCGTGTTCGATCAATGGCGATGGCATTTTCTTCGTTTAACGTGAATGGGACGCCCCGGCCTTGTCGTTTCTGTACAGAGAAAAGGGGAAGCCATTTTCCAGAAAGTTTGGGACGTGTAAAATTAAATCGTACGTCCCCCTCTTATCGTAGGAACATCCTTTTCTCGTTCATTAGAGTATCGTTATTGCCTTCGACATGAGTGTAATTCGATTAATTGGCTACTTCGAGACGTTTAAATGTACGTGTATGTCTATACATACGAGTTTCTACATATATGGAGAGAGAAAAGAATAGCGTTCGAAGGGAACCGGATAATTTTTAAGATAGTCCAAGATATCTGATGGAACGATAAGGGGCGATGGGAAAGTTTCCCTTCTAAAAAAGAAGCGGGGAAAGAACAATGGTAGAAGATAACCAATTTCAGATCTCGTTGACAACGTAAGAGTACAGCATCTCTACAGGGTTCAAAAAATTTGAAAAGTATACATACAATTATTTACTATAAAATCAAGAATCTATATTATTCTATACTATAATATATATTTCCCCAATACTTTAAAAATATTCCGAAGAATCGATACGAGTGCAAACTGAAAAAAAACCGAGTCGATACAAAATGCAATTCCATAAAAAAAATAGTGCACTTGTATTTTTCGAAGCAATGAAAAAAAAAAATAAAACGATATCGTTCAATCTTTCCCGCCATAGTTATTTAATCTCTCGTTGAATTCGAAATACAATCCAGTCCCGAACAATTTGAATTTCAAGGCCTTCGATGGGTTAGGTGCATCATACTCGAAAGATTAAATTGCATCAGGCAATTTATGCGCAGCCTCTTCGTAATTTTGACAAAAGCAAAGTGTGCGGAGGTTGTAATATGGTTAAGGTTGCTAAGTGCAGGCAACTAGATAGCTCTTATTGAAATTTCACAGAACCATAATTCTCGACGTCTCTCGTGACAATAGTCCTCTCCAAGGACCCACCGATACATCAGGAACGGCTCTAATTACTCCTCTATCGTCTAAAAGCAATCGCCAAACCGTATTGGCTCGATTTAAGTGCGATCCGTCTGGCACAGCTTAACGTGTGTCGATCAGAGACAGTGAAAATTTCTGTAGACTATTCTCAGCAAATTGTAAGACTAACCATATGGATTAGAGAAACATAAAAGCTAAACTTTGTGCCTAATAAACGAAATCTTTCAAAGAATCTGTATCTTTTATTGCTTTTAAATCACGAATCGATCTTTGTTATTACCAGCGATGAGTTAAAAGATGGAAGCTGCCAGTAACTTCTTTAATAGAAGAAAAATATTCAGATCTTCTATAAATAGTAATTGTATCGTGAAGATTTTATTTG
The DNA here is from genome assembly GCF_051014445.1 of Colletes latitarsis. Taxonomy (NCBI): domain Eukaryota; kingdom Metazoa; phylum Arthropoda; class Insecta; order Hymenoptera; family Colletidae; genus Colletes; species Colletes latitarsis. Next base: position 29,763,989 of record NC_135135.1, on the reverse strand, counting down.
AAAATATGAAAGTTTAAGTGAAACACGATAACCCATTAATATTTCGAGTACCTCCAGATGTGCCAATGCAAATCGAGTCGAGTCGAGCACCGTTACGAAGCAAAATTGGCGTGCTTTATTTATTAATGCCGGCTGGTACGCTATTAATTTTTTACGAATTACACTCACTTCCTCGCAGTACGGATCTTTATCAATTGTTTCGTCCGGTGTGAACAGACTATAAACCATTACGCGAAATATTCATCGTAATCGTCGTAAAACAAAGTGTTTTCCAGACACTTTCAGACACTTTTCTCACATTTTTCCACAAACTGATACGAGATCTTATTATGCACAGGTTGGACGATTTCGTTTAAGCTGTCCCTTTACGTGAACTATTAAATCAAAACCGAAGGTAAACGAAACGAGGGAAAACGAGACGATAATTTAACGAGCCACGAACGTATCAATTACGGTGACGCGTTTTATAATTTCGCCGTAATTAAAGTCACACGTTTGTCAGGCTCGTACCAAGTAAAGACTATGCTCCTTTCGCCGCTTCCTATATATTATCTCGCTGTAATTTCGTAATGAAATCCCGAGACGATAATTATCGCGCATCTGGTAAAGCCGATCCGTTTCATTACCGAGAAAATTGTAAACAACGGGGGAGCATCCACTAGCGGCGGGTATCATAGTTTATATCGAGTCTTGCGAAGCAACTACTCAAATATTTTCCAAAATCACGCTGAATTTTTAAAATATCAATCAAAACTTAATTAAGACTCCGTTCGTTCTCGCTAGCGGTTCGTTTGAGAATTTTTTCAATTTCCAGGCTTCCAAACTCACCTTGTTGGTTCAAATAAAGTGTCCAAACTACTAACAATTATAGTGTATTTATTTGTATCAATGAAATTAAAACGATAGACACGTGAGAAAATGTATAATACAATGGAAATAAGTGTTTGTTCATTCTCTTATAGAAAATGAAATTTCTCAAAAACTCTGTCGAGTAAATGTTTTCGAAATTTGATCAGAAATTACGAATGAGCAGAATTACATTCTACTTTGGCAGTTGTAGCGTTAGACAAGTAAGTATTATGAGATTGGGGGAGGAGAGAGGCGCGAAAACAGGTATGGAAGATCGAGAAACGTTTGGATCGAGACGCGAGCTTGTAAATCTTTTTTGAGGGCGTGCAATAAATCTTTACGAGACCGAGAGCGTAAAATCCCCGGTTTTGGGGGAGCAAGGGAAAAGCCAGAAGACGTAGAGCATCGGTTATACGACGGTTAATCGTTAATTACAGCGATTGCCTCTACGAAAACAACCCGAGGCCTGAGCGTGGCCAGCCAACACAGCTTAATAACAGGAATCGATCAAGAAATTTCAGACGGTGGCTGAACAAGGTTATTAACTATCGAGAGGTTATTCGATCGATCTGACACGCTATATTCCGCTCGTACTTAACGACCACGGCCTTATCCTGTGCATCGAATCCCGGGTGTCTCGCAACTAATCCAACGGCACATTGCCCAATGTCTACGCTTTTCAATGTCAGAAGCAGAGAAAACACTTTCGAAAACATTAAACATTTATCAAGAAAAGTTTGATAGTTACTTTGAAAAATTTCTTGAAAATTGTCTTTATTTTCAGTCGTCACAGTGGTTTCCTCCATTAATTTTTTTTTCAAACGTACAATTCTTGTAGTTAGACGATTTCTTTTCCTATCTTTTTTCGAGGGGATGAAAATGCTCCGATGGAGCATCCCGAGACCGGAAAACGAAACATTCTCGACTGGGTTTGACACACGGATTAGTGGGTCGAGTGATTGTGTACGAGTGCATCGAGAAGGTTCGTTAAAATTGCAGCTTCCCTACTGATTCCGCGATCCCACACCCTCGTTTCTGCCCCCTCCTTCTGCGTATCCACCTTTCAATTATTCCGTTATTTTCAAGAAGTCACGAATAAGAACCGTCGGGGGCAGCGTGCTCGAGCAGAGCAAGTTACGGCACGATTCTTCTCGGAGATACTTGTTCGGTTCTCGAGAATTCAATGGACTCTGCGCTCGATACGACGGCCACGGAACTTCTCCGTGGAATCTGGAAAAGAAGGAAATGACGCGACGGACGCGGGGAGAGGAGACAAAGCGGAAGCAGGAAGGACGCGCGGGAAAACTGTCATCGTTTCTGAAACGAAGACACGTATCGGCCGTTGTCTCCTCTTTACGGGCGAGCGTGCTCTTGGCTTATTATCGCGATAAATATCGGGAAAATATCCGTCGCGACGTCGGGAACGAAGAAAAAGAACCTTCGAGACACGCGGTTTCGTAAAATTAACTCGCGAGAATCGAACGCGAGACTTGGCTCGATTAAGCATAAACAAACTGAAAATATTAAGGGTATTTATATGCGACCTGCATTCCGAACTAGAGTTTCTACTTATCGAAACTGGTTCCCATTTGTGCCCAGACAACCGTGATTGACACGAGAAGATTGCATACTCCAATTATAACCGCAGGAATTTCTATTCTGTCTGCCTTTTGCTGTTCCGAAGACCACAATGTAGCGTCGAAAGTACTGTCGACGAAATTCCTGTTGGAACATCGCGATCGATTTCGTGTACGAATTTGCATCGATTATAGTGCAGAAACATCGCGAGAAAACACTGAAATACTGGGTTAACCACCTAGAACAATTCGTTTTTGTTTCATCTTAGAAAGAGTTATTTTGTGATATAGCAACAATTATTTAGCCCTTATAAATGATATTTATAAACTCTGTAGCTTCGACTGTTCGATTCTAAAAAAATATATTGTAACACTTTCCAGACCACGTTACGCTTCTGTTCATTCTCGTAGAGTCCTAAACGCGAATCAGATCGATATCTCAGGTATCGATTCTATCGAAAATACGTCCGTCAAAACCACCAAAAATATTTCTTCGATTTATCGATAAGTATCGTACGTTTTATTATCGAAGCCTGCTCCGAAAATTTGCCTTCGCCTCGCGATAAGAATTCAGCGATATCGAATTGTTTATATTTTTATTATCGCCGTGAACATGCTCGAAATTTCATCTGAAAACGAAACTGGATCTCTGGGTAGTTTTCTTGCGACGCGTTAACAAACAGACACACGCGACTGCGTTTTATTTAAACAAATTTTTATCCACCGCGTACGTACGATAGGAAGCGTTTGCATTTCGCAAAGCAAACGTGTCTAGGTATTGATTTCGTTTAAGAGGTGACTATACCTTGTACCCTAGCCTGGATAATACGCAAAGAATTGTTAGCGCATGACGTTAACGGAAACGGGTTCGTGCCTTCATTGTATCCAACGTGCAATTTCGACGGGGGTGCATAATTTATTTGCATCGAGTCGCGACAAGTTACGAGTATTAGTTGATCCGTTAATATTTGCGTGTTTACTTTCTGCAGCACGTCGAGTGTAAACAGGAAATTACTAGGCGGAAATTTATTTTTAACTATTTTTTATCGTAAATGAATTTAGAACGAAACTATATTTTCTTAGAGATTATAGTAAATCGTAAATGGTTCAACCTGTGTTATTTACATGTGGATTATACAAATTTCCATCATGTGGTGATTCGAGCTACAATTAATTCTTGTTGGGTGACTTAAAGAAAAATTTACACGCACTATTGCTGCCTGTTTGTTCGAGTACTTGGACGAAAAAGAGCGAATTACCGAAAATGGGTAATTTTTCAAGCAGATTGGAGTAGTCGAAGCTTTTCCGTCGAAGACAATCGAGGCTGGTTTGGAGGGCAAGATTGATTTCGTCGAAAGCAGGAGGCTGGGGTAGTGGAATAAAGCAACGTGTGTATCTGTTTCAGTGTGCAACTGCAATCTTCACGCGAGAAAGTGCAGATTCAACATGGAACTGTACAAGCTGTCTGGCCGTGTCAGCGGAGGCGTATGTCTGCAGTGCCGGCATTTTACGGCAGGAAGACACTGTCATTATTGTCGGGAAGGTTACTACAGGGACCCAGCGAGACCGATCACGCATCGTAAGGCCTGCAAACGTAAGTACTCTCAGACAGACGTTAATCACTACTAATTTGGAATGGGCTATTCTTGGTGATCTATTAATCCGGGGATCGCCCCTCCGTACTTGTTCGCATTTTCGCGACACGATCGCTCGCCTTTCTCTAATTCCAGTGCAAATAAAACAGAAAATATATCGAATTACACGATGCTTTGTTAGGACACCAATTTTATTTTTAAATTTAAAATGTTCCTCGGGCACACCGTTTCGAATAAGACTTCGAAATTCCATTTTAATATAATAGTACATATAACGATAGTACTCGATTTGATGATTTTCAAACTTAAAAATATTCTTTGCTCGATTACTGGTCAAACAGGGGTGTTAAATTACATTTTGCCCTAGTCTGCACCAAATTACTAAAACTCTGCGCACTCGTTTGGAGTTGTACGACGGTTTGTCGTGGTTTGTTTGCTGGTACGTTGAGAAGGAAAGAATGGAATCCGCTTATTACCCCGTTATTACTATTAATTTCAACTGTTTCCCGGTACTGTTACAAAGTGGCTACCAACCGTGTGGCGGCTCTCCCCTCCCCCTCTCCCAGCAATCTTGAGACATTCGATTTATGTAGGTTTGTCTAGAGCCAGAAACCACCGCGGGGATAACGATCTCCCGGCGCGAGAAAGCATGCTGGAACGTATTCATGCTCGCGCGATGCTACAACCGTGCACCACCGTGGATCCGTATGTACACGTTCGCGTACTACATTCCATTCGTGTGATTGTAACACAGTGAATTTGTTGTCTACTCCGCCGCGACTACGAATCCTCCCCCGCACCTACTAAATTAACGGTCAACCACTGACAACTGTGCGACCGATTCGACTCGCGAACCCCGTACGAGACACTTTCATAACCAATCAACGCGACGGTATTTCGTACCTGGGATACCCATTCGTCCGAATCCAGTCATTTTTCCCTCGTTTTATGGTCGACGCCCGTTAAACGATTCCTCTGTCCCCGAAGACCGACGCTAAATCGTACGATATTACGGTTTGCATGGCTTTTATCAGAATATTTGAAACTATGCTTTCCTACTCCACTATTTTTTATTTATTTTCTGCGTTTCTATTAACCCCTTGCCTTACAATTACGAGTCTGATTCGTTACAAGTTCTTAATGTCAAGTTTCACAATCATGAGGCTACTCACTCATCGTCAAGTCTTTAAAATCAGCACATTTTTGCATCCACGAGGTATTCCTTATACGAACAAATTTAACTAAAATTGCGTCAAGGGGTTTTCTTAGACAGGAGACACGACGATTCGAATTCCAAAGGTTTTAAAAAATTGCAAAACGTTAAAATAGAATAAAAATGTTCCTTCCTTTCTTCTTTATCTCTCATCAAATTCCAGATAAAATCTGTCCCAGTTGCTGGGACACACCCTGCCCCGGAGAGAGAGAGATAAAATTAATTCCAGATAGAGATCGAGATCGAGGCTGTCGTTCGAGGTGTTACGAGCCAAAAGAAGAAAGCTTAAAAAAAAAAAAAAGAATTGATAGTTCGCTCGGAGCAGCGAAGATCGTGAATCTTTCGAGGCGATAATTATTATAGAAATTACAGTCCGTTCCAGGGGCATTGTAAAATTTAACGAACTTTAAACCAGTTTGCGTTGCGATAATTGCGCTTCCACGGCTTTCCCGGGTTCTTCGTTGAATGAAATTCACGGCGAGAGGCCCCGAAGGTTAGAGTTTCGTAGGCCAGAAACGAGACGGGGCCCGTCCCACGCGATCCGCGTCGATGGTGGCTTCTTCGCTCTAGGTACTAATTTATGAAAGTTGCGCTATCCTAAGACGACTTTAAATCTTCTTTTCGTGCCGAGGGCCTCGCGGTGAGTGTCGTGTCTCGTTGTTATCTTAACGGCTGCCATGGCTGCTAACGAGAATACAGACTGTTCGTTATCTTCGCGGCAAGAGCACGCGCAAGCCCTCGGCACGACACTTGTGTTTTATATGCGAGCCAGAGACACTGCCAACTGAGCACAAGGAAGCCACCATTGCACCACATCCGAGACCATCGGAGACTTCGTTCGCCGAACAACGCGTTTAATTATGCTTCGTTCCCACCCTCCCACGCGTCTTTTCGTTCTTAGATTTTACCAAAATACGGTAAGTCCATCCATTTTGATCGACGCTTCCGTTCGTCGCCATTGCAAATCATGGTCGATCGTGGGAGAGATGCGTTACAGCTAAATCGAAAGAATTCGTAAGAAACGAGTCGCCATTGCACGCATACGAGTAACCGTAAGCGAATACCGAGCAGCGAGGAAAGATCGTCGTCGAAAAGGGAAAAGGAAACGCGGTTGGTTTCGCGGGCAGAGAATGTATCTTAAAAGAGGGAAAAAATGAAGTGCAGAGAAGTGGGGGATGATCTCCGGAAAGGCATGTTCGCCCTTTTTTTCGCGTGCTTCGCGCGGCGTCGCATCGCGTCGCGTCGCATCGAAGTGCTCGGTGCCATTTCCACGGTTAGTGAACTTCGGATTGCTCCCTCGGCGAGCCCTCTCAATTTCGTGCCCAGAGAGGGAGGGGGAGGGTGTTCCAGGACACGGAAAATACGGCCCTGTCGGCTGCTACGTACTGTCAGGTCAGGCAACCGCTGCTCGTTTCGAGATTTCCACCGCGACGAACAACGAGCCTCGCGCCTAGCTTTCTCTCTTTCCCTTTCTTGCGTGTTTGCTCGCCTCGCGGCCGACCCTGCCCCCACCTGCCGCCGCCTCCCGTGCTTGTCAATTGCCCGGGAAATTTGTTGCCTCGTCAACGAACCAACAGCCGTATCTAATGTCGCTGCGAGGTGACCCGTGGATGCCTAAGCCCCGTTTCGTCCGAACGCACGGGGATTTTTCGAATCCGTAAGTGTCGGTGTTCGCTTACCGGTCGCTTTTACGTTAAAAAGATCCTCGACGCGACACCAACCTCTATTGCTAACAACGGATCCGAATAAAACAATTTTCAACCCGTTTGGTTTCTTCTCGCAACGTTGTTTAAGTTAAAAGTCCTCTTAAATGCAAGCAATGTTCGCTCAGATGTCTGACACGAGCAATTCTAAGCAACGGTGATGATAACTCGCTCAAACGACTGGTTACCGATTTGGCTGAAACTTTGTACACTTGTATACCTGGTCATCTTGTTCAGGAAAATTTTACAAGTAGAATCTCCTATTAAAATATTTCCCAGGGATGGCCGAACACCCTGTATCGTTTAGTTTTAGTAAAACATTGTAAGATATTTTCAATTTATTTAAACACGAGAACGCTTGCAATTTAATTCACTTTCCTCTGTTTTATCGATCAGAAGCACGAACATCGGTGATCGTAGTATTTCGTGTTTCAGCTTGCGCTCTTTTTTTTTTAAATTCTGATATCGTCCAGCGTCGAATTATTATGCTCCTGGTGAAGCAGCCTGTATGTGCACACAGTGGCTGGTAATATTAGAAGCTTCCCCTGTTTGTACAGCACACGTGGTCATGCCGGAACGATACGTTTCAACTGTATCCTACCCCGAAAGCTTCACCCTGTGTTTATTTTAACCCCGGTGACACCCTCCGGCAAGGGTTGCCTCTCAAACAGAATCGGTCACCGAGACATTCGTGGCCTCCCTCTGGGCAATCTTACTAGTCTTTCCACTTTGTCAAGGCACCGGCAGTCGTTCGTACCGAAATTTTCTAAAGTGTCATATTTATCCGCTCGATCGAAAAACATATTTCACGTTTATCCATCGACGCTTCTCTACACGCTTATTTCGATCAGCCTTTACCCACCCTTTTATTTTATATAAACGCTCGAAGAATAAAATAAAAGAGTAAATTCGATTTACAATAATTACACAAACGAATACGAATCGTGTCTGTACACTATGGTGATGGTTAACTACAGGGGGTGATAATTTGTTAAATTTTGATGCTTGGTAGAAAAACGATTCTACAAAATTAAATAAAAAGAATCGCTGAACGCTTGGCTGAAAACGTGTTTTATAAATAACGAAACGATCCCGTACGTTTTTCTTCGACCGTTAATTAAACCTTGCCCCGACTCATCGAGGATTTTATGATTTAACGCGTCGAACGCGTTCAGAGTAAACGACAACGACAACGACCCTTGTCGTTTTTGGGTCAACGTAGGGAAAAACGTATTATTATGACGAACGTCTGGGATCCTATTATTCGATTTTAATCGAATGTCAGTCGGCGGAATTGAATCCCGACGCCAATGGTTTTCCTAGCTCTGCCCCGGTGGTGCTCGTCGACTACTCGCAGTCTTAGTTCGAAGCTTATGAAAACCACAATACACGGAGGAAAAGGTATAGAGGCGCACACGTACAGTAGTCCGGAAGGTGCTTGAACCCGATACCAAGTGCAAAGCTTTCCTCGCGTACTCGGCACACGTTAGCATATTCATTATCCGCCACTTAGTCGGGTCTTAAACCAGCGGTGCTTGCGGTGGGATCAGCACTATTAGTCTCTCACGCCCCTTCTTCCCTCTTCACCATAGACTCTCTTTATATCTTTTCCTTTTCCTTCTCTGTACTTCACCGCCTTTTGCTATCATTTCCTTCCTCCCTGCCCCCTCTCTCTGTCCGCCACTTTCCTCGCCTTTCTTCTTTTCAAACGATACTTTTGCTCACTTGCTTCGGAGAGCTTCGACCGTGCCTCCACCATCTTCTATTTCGTTTCATTTTCTTCCCTGCCCGTGCCTTGGGACCTTTTTCTAGGGATCCTTTTTGTCAAACATCGAGGGGCCATTTCTGCCTAGAGTGTACAGAAAATTCAATTTCTTATTGTACAATACCGTCCAGAATCTAAATTCAAACCATGATTTTGTTTGGTACTATTTGGTATTATTTTCATTGAAACAGAAGTTTCAAGAATTCTTATCTCAAGCTACTCGTTTACCAATTGCATCGTCACTGATCGTGTAAGATTTTGTAGCAGGATATTGGATAGTCGAGGAGCTCCTAGAACGCTTGCGAGAGGGACAAGAGCATGGCTCTCTGGTGGCGAGTACAGAAAGCAACGCCCCAAGCTCTTCAAACACACTGCTCTTACAATAATGAAACTTCGAAGAAACACTATATTTAAAATATAAAAATAGGTTTTTATAGAAACTGCAAGGTATTCCCACAATTTAACCACACTTTGAATATACGCGATACGCTAAGAGCCGAATAAAGGATACGAAACGTTCGACGTCGTTTCTTTAAATTCGACAATTAGTTTTCTTTCGGCCGGGTCTGGCGGGCTTTGCTTCTTCCCGCGGAGTCGGGCGAAACGTGCAATAGGTATGATCGATCGTCTAGACAGCATGAAACGAGACAAAGAAGTCAAGTGCACTCGAATTCGCCAACCCTCGTTACTCTTTGTTCAGATAAATACACGGTACGCATGTAATTACGCGCGAGCATCCAATTTCGCTTGTGCTTGGCTAAAACGCTTTACTTTCCCTTGTGGCTGAATATTTCGACGTTTCCTCTCAGCGATGATAAAATTAAAACGTGCCCGTGTTTATGCAACGCATTAATCGCAGACGAATTTTTATTTGACGCTGACTACGCTCGATGGGGGCCCGTTCGGCTGTTAAGCCACCGACGCGATGCAAATATTTGCGGGATTCCGTTTTTAATTCCATGTGTTTTCGACACTTTGCAAGCTCTTCTTGAATATTAATCGTTTGTTTCAAAAAATGGAAATTATTCGGACCGTCTATTATTTTACATTATCCACAATGTTTACATTTATATTGAAACATCGATTAGATTTCTCACATGAATCGATCTTTTCCAAAATCGAGCTAGTAAATATACGGGAAACGATGTATAGCGTGTCTAGACGTATAGCAAGAAGGGGTGTTTAGAGCTGCAATCTTCGACAATTTTGCAATTTTTGAGGGCTTTGATTCATCCGACGCGTAGTACTATTATGAACAAAATGTAGTTTGATTTCATAATCTAGAGCAAAAGAAAAAAATGCTAGACCACATAAGGAATAACATTTATTGTTTCATAGAAAGTCGATAAAATATAACGAAAAAAAAACAAAATCGTTGAATATTTAAATGTTAAAAAATATACGTGGAAAGTGGATTTTATCTCCCCTTAAGCTTTTGAAAAATTCGTTGCTCTATATAGTTTCCATGAAAAGTTCTTCGAACCTGACGCAAACTATTTTACTTTCCTAAAGCTTTGCACAATACTTTCGGTATTTACCAAATGCCGAATATACGGATGCGTAATACTCGGCACTTTTCGAGCTTCGAGCATCGAGTCGTCGATAATCGATTACTCATCGAGGCACGCGAGCACCCGACGAGCAAATCCGGCGCGTTTCCAGATATCCGGTGCGCGATATTACCGAATGGTGGTCCGCGAGTCGCGATTTCTCAACTTCTCGTGAGGATAGTAAGAATTTTCGGAGAGGAAAAGTATGATCGGACACCGGCGTATAAATTTCAACGCACGCGCACGCATAAATCTCGCGTAACCCTCGGGGTACGCGCGCATCGGCTCGCGACAACGAAGAAGCGTACGGCCAGTTAGGGAGGAACGAAGGAACACACCGAAGAAGAGAGAAAGAGAGTGGTGCAAGAGTGGAGGAAGAAGAGGGCAGAGAGGAAAAGAAAGAAACGAGAGTCCTGCGTGTTCAAACAAAGGTGAGTCTGCAAGTTGCACCTCAGCTGCAGGTATTGTGCTCGTTGCTCCTCTTGTATCTCACTACCTTTCTCTTCTTTTTCTCGACCCCTTGCTCTCGCCCTACCTACGATTCTATCTTCGTTTTGCCGATGTTACACGCCGCGAAGGTTACATCCGGCCGAATGTCTTGTTGCCAGGTGTATAAGCGAACCTTCCACCGATTCCTCTTCTTCTTCCTCGTGTGCTCCTTTCATTCTTCTCGCGTTGCGCAATCGGACGACCCGTTACGTTACCAAACCGAATTTTCTTCTTTTTTATTATATAACAAACAGAACTCGGTTCTATAAGTCACTGTATAACGTATGCTGGGAGGAAGGACCCTGTATCGGCTTGGGTCCCGAATTTGGGACTCCTCCCATCGAACAGACCTCGGAGACACCTGGCCAAAGGTGTCTTGTCCCTTTTCAATCTTCGATAGTCCCGATTTTCGAGCATGGGATGAAATAAGGGGATTTTGTCGTATGATTTCCCAGACTGATACGATGTACTTGGAACAACGCATTCCTAGATGGTTACCAAACGTATACTGCACAAATTCGAGAGGTCGCTCGAGTGTTTGCGAGAGAGAGGAGAGCCGTAGCCCTCTGGCGGTGAATAGACGTCGTAACGCCACAGTTGTTTCCCTCGTCCGGAGGTTCCAGTTTCACCGTTTCATACGGTTCGAAAAGGTTCGATAAAAAGGTCTCGAGTAGTCTCGCAAGTGTATCCGGCTAACTCGAGAGAACACTTGATCGACCGATACGGCCACTCCGGGCTAAATAGTCATTAACACCCCGTAAAAAAAAAAAAGGAGGATCGCCGTGAACGGCACGAGGAGGGACGTTTACGTGTTCTCTCTCGTTCCCCTTTGGGTTACCTATCGCCAGCAGTCTCGTTTTCTCTTCGCTCCACCCCCTCCTCTGTTCGTTCTTCCGCTCTCTAGGCGTACGAAGATGCACTTACGCGATGCAGGTACGCGTAATTGCGCGCATAATTTAAGGGCGCGCCGCGGCACGAATATATGACCCCTCGGTGAGCGTTGCGCGAACCGAGAATACACGCCGTGTCCGGTTAAAAGAAAAGGGGAGGGGGTCAAGAAATGCGGCTCTACGGGAGAAACCGGCACTTTAAGAAAACCGATACGTCCATTGATCGAGAGACGATTAAATCGATAGCCCTGCACCACGCGAGCGATCGACAGACCGCTAAAGGAATTCCTTCGAATGCTATTTTTGCTTAGATCGACGCACCAATTCTACCGAAATGTTGAACCCTCCGCGTACGATTCAATTACGAGTAATCTTCCAAACGATATTGGGAATGGTTTAAAAAAAGAACGACTGAGGTCATTGCGAAACTCGGTACAAAAAGCTTCGTGTAATTCAAGAATGATTAAGAGAACGATACTGCATGCAAATATGTACCAGCTGGGGTTAACCTCTTAATAGCCAAAGTTACACCCAGTTTAAGCGCGTTTATACTTTAAACACTTCAACAGGCGAAAGAAAACAGTACGAATTAACTCCACAGAAGCCTCGCGACCAAACGACTTTTAAACAATTCACTCTGTACGTAAAATTTTCAAATTTTAATATCGATCTAAATCTTTTACCAAACTCCATTGCTACGAACCTCCTTTCAAACACCACTTGCAACGGGTTGTGCTCTGTCTTACAAAAACAACAACCGTTTCAGTCACGCAGAACAGGCACAAACAATTCTGCTCAGTCATGGGGAACAGAACCGTTATATTCAAACATACGTAAACAACCGTAAACAAACCTGTTCAGTCATATGGAACGGCAACAGTCGCGTTTGGCCAACCAGAATGCACGCAAACAATCCTGTTCAGTCATGCGAAGCGGATTCGAACTGGTTCTATGTTTAAACCGGTTTGTTTTAATTCGCTACGTTTGTATCCAACGATACGAAACTCGTGCAAACTACTTGAAACCATGTTTGGGGAAGTTTGAATATCCGTGTTAGGCCTGGCTATTGTTTTAGAGGAAATGGTAAACGCGTTTTAGGCTCGTGGCGACTTTGATACTGAAAATTGACCTAACGCCCGATGGTTTGTCGAGGTGTGTGTGTGTGTGTATTGGACTCGGAGGCAGGTCGAGTGCTTGCGAGACAGCCAAAGGTTAAGTGTGCCTCTCCGTTGGCGAGTGTCGGAGGTGTCGCAACAGACTCGAATGGCGAAGCATTTTTCGTTTATGTAACGATTAGGATGAACGTGGAACGTGTTTGCTCGCCTAATTTGTAAACGGTTTCGTGTCCGGACGGAACATTTATTTATTTATTTCTTAGTGGGAATTTCGGTCATGTCGACACAGATAAATGATTTAATATGCTCGATCGACGTCCCCCTGGGTTTCAATTTCGATATCGTGGAACTTTTAATCCCAATCATCGGGGCATCATCGCGCATCGATGAACTTAATAAGCTTACTGTTTATTCTGTACCTCGCGCCTGGACAAAAAGAGACCGGCCCCGGCTATTCTCGGACGTCAGTGCCATCGGACTTTTATTTTCCTTTCTAGAAAGTGTCGGTAACAGAAGGGGGAGGAATGTTCAGAAAGCCACTTTGGATCAATTAGCGCGAGAAGAAAAAAGAAAGGCAAAAAGAGGGTTCCCGTATCTCGGCCACTTATGAATGAAGACGTCATCGCTCGCATAGTTTTGATTGGACGAGCGTAGAATGACTGGAATACGAGACGTTGACTGGCGAGGAGGGATCGGTCACCAGCACGCCATGTTGGAGAAAGACGGAGGGAACCCGTAATAAATGCACGGGAGGTGTAATAGGGTGAAACTCGATATTCGGGGAACCTGCCGTCGTGTGGTGTCTATGGCGTCGCGTGGCGAACTGTCATAACGATCGAGGGCCGAAAAAACTCGAAAACGACCAAGACATTTGCTCCACTTATCGAGTCGAACTCATCGCGATCCCTATAATCAATTTTTTGCCACCCTATATTTTCGTCCTGTCCGCGTACAAACTATACTCGCGAAGGAAATTACGAAGACAACGTATCGATGTTAATAACAATTTAATCGTACCGATTTTCGGATAGCAACACAGAACTAACTGACAGTAAAAACAAAGGGTTGCGAAGATTATTCGTTTAAAGTTCGAGGATGATGCGTGGGCGGTATTCCACGTAAACTTTACTTTCGAGTCAGCCTCAGAGAAAATAATCTGTTTAATACTAATAAACTATTCGACCCACGATGCTCGTGAATAATTATAAACTTATCCGTGTTTCTACAATTTTCGTAACGTTAAAACAAAGGTTGAGGAAACCGTCCAAACGAGAAACAAAAATTTTGTTCAGCAATCTGGAAGGAGAAGTAAACATTTTCAGGCCTTTTAGCAGGTGAACAATTTGAACGTGTCAGTATACTAAGGAACACTCGACAAAGAAGTTTTATAACAACGATATTCTAATAATTACTGCCCTTGAGGAACGAGAACTCTGGGTTAAAAGAACAATTATAAACAGCGACGATCAGTAAACTCTCGTTATATGAACATTTTAATCCCTTCGTGTAAGATTCCATCGTGCATGGAGGATTCGTTTCGTTGCAACGTTACCGAAGAAAGAACGTAGTCTACGAGAAGAAACAGTAAAAAGGAAAATTTAACCATGGCCATCCCTCCCCTGGTCTTTTTTTTCTCCCCCTGTTTGTTCGCCGGCGCGAGGGGCGACCGAGAAAATACCGAAGAGCGAAACTGGATTTATAGAGGGATATCCGGCCGGGTGTTGGGTTTCAATTAAATATGATCGATGAAGAGAGTTTGGGCGCGTGATGGAACAGCCGACAGTATACTCGATTCCCGGGGAATTCGCGGGAACCGACCGGCGGGGGCATATAGAGAGGGAGAGGTAGAGGTAAACGGATAAAACCAAGTGCCTCGCTATAAATATTTTCGCAAACTCACCGAGTATCTGGCTGGACCGTTATTTGTTTGTACGCAGCCGCGCGTACGTTTTCCACACGTGGAAGTCTCTACTAGAACACGAGCTTGCACTCGATCCACGACCCGGTACGCTAAGGAGGATCGAAACGATTCCATGGGAATCGTCGCGACATTGTCTTTGGATCCAACGGTGATTTACGGGACACGCCATCTTTCGATCCGTACCGCCCGCGCGCGCTACATGCGCCAACTAGCGCGTCTCAACGATTTCTTGGACTTTTCAAACTTTTTTCTAACGTTAAAATGCACGCCAATAAATGTCCTGCCTTTAACAAAATTTCTACAATTCGATAATCTTATAGATGATAAAACAAAAATATTTTACATTTTCGGTAAAGAATTTTTTTCTCTAAAGTGGGTACGATTTCGGGGGTACGTCTATTCACCAAAAATTATTGTAATTCAGCCCTGCAACCAAATATAATTTTTTTTAAACGATTTCAAGTTTTTTAATTTCGTCGGAAAATTTAGGCACCTACCCCCTATTAATTTTTCTTAACAATTCGTTTTTGATTTTTAATAAATTTATCTGACTCTCTTCAGAAATATTGTTTAATACTTTTTTGTAGGTATCCATGAGCTCTACTTCATAAAGAAATTTCAATGAAATTCATTCACTATTCTAAGAGCTGTAGAAACGGAAAAGAGGAATCGTCGGATAATTTAATAGCACATTTGCTATTCTTTTTATTCGTCCGGTGGTCGTAACATCGATTATCGGCAGCAACTTTTCTGACGACGTATGCTCCGCGATCCGAAACCAAGCAGTCGATTAATCTCTGGTTTCGTGGAATGTTGTTGCGTTTCGCGTGTTCACACGAACGTTAAACGAACCCACTAATCACGTTCCTCCGTCTGGTATCCTCCGGCATGAAGACATCTCGGTTTATTAAACAGCTTAATTCGACCCGATCCTCGATCAATGGTCCCGACGTTAAATTCGCGGCGGTAAAGAATCCCGAGTTTTCTCGCTGGAATGCTAATTAACTCATTTCTCAGCGCCCGTAACACTTTGCTTCGACACTCGTTACGAGATGATCGATCGACCGTCGAGTGTCCGCGCGAATTAAGCGACCTAAATATCCTGGTAAATCGCCGTGCTAGCGACCGACCCCACCGAAATTCAAGTTCGAAAGAACTTTAACGTTTGCCTCGACGACCACGGGTGGACAGATTTTAATATCTGCCATTTCGAGATTTATATACGTGCGACCTATCGATCGCTGTGACAGATTTCAAAGCGCGAGACGAGAAATTTCTTCTAAATAACGCGATCATAATGTTTCTTTTAGATGCAACAGAGTTACGAACAAAAGGTCATTTAACGAGACATATAACGTATTTGTTTCGACAATTTTTATACGAGGTATTTATATGAATATTTAATTGTACGAGAAATTTAATGAAATCGAAATGACCTGTTTTTTGGTATATCTAAATCTCTACTTCCTCGATTCTGAGGAGAGATCGAGAAAGTTAATTTTCGTATCAGACATTCGAGTGGATTGTGGGGTCACTTACCAAACTCGCCGCCAGAGGACCACGCTTTCGTCTTTCTCGCAAGCGCTCGACTGATCCTTCCGTTCCTAGGTATACATATATGGTCCTCGATCGACTATCCAATATCCCGGTGTCTGCTAGAAGACACAGAAAAATTATTCGTGGAAGTCTTATTTACATTAAAAGAAATAAAAGGTATCGCAAAATTGTTTCGGTCGTTCGATTCGATTTGCAAAGATTTGGATTCCCACGATTGTTTAACCGCGTTATGCGGGGGTTGACCGTGGTCGAGTATCAATACAACGCTCGTGTAAAGATATTAGGAGAAAAGTAGGTGTGCCAATACTGTTTCGCCGGCTGCGTCGGGTTGTAATTTCACGCCAAGCCAGGCGAAACGTTCAATTAATAATCGAACTTATCGCGTAACGTCAATTAATCTATTCGATTCGCGTTTACGGAGTAGCTTCGCTCTCGCGTACTCGCGGCTTTATGAATGATCGCCCAGCAGGTGGGATTCTACAACGGTGGAAAATTGTGACCGCATACGCAGGAAATACGCTGTTCCTTGTGCAAAGGCGACCGGGCGTTATCGATAAACCGTCGATTATACGGTTCGTAGCGTAACGCCTCGAAAGCAAATGCGGCCCGTAAAATATCACGGTTCTCCTCTCCAACGTCCCCCCCCCCCAATGAAACGAGTCTGGACATCGTCACCGGATTTCTCCCTCTTCCTAAACGAAACAGTAAACGTTCGAGCCGTGAAACACGCTGGATGAATCGGAAATACATGCATCATCGAAAGAATCCTGTTCAAAAGATAACCGAAACGCGCCATGTGTTGGGGAAAGTCTCGTGTCAGTTATCGCTTCGCACGAAACTTTTCACCCTTCGGCGTACGGGGTGTCGAGTTACGTCTCTCGTGGCCCCGAAAAAACCTGAGGGATTGTTTGGCAAACCCCGGGAAATTCCAATCTTTTTTTGAAACTGTGCAGACCGTACTTGTACCTCTTCTAGGCGTTTGTGATATTTTTTTTTCTTCGAACCATCGACTGTTTTACACACACGTGTGTTTACTTACACGTTCCGAGCGTCCAGAGGATATTTTACGAGTAAAAATAACCCAATTGGTTAAGAAGGATCTATTCATGACTGGAAGTAAGGAAATATCGAAATCGTGATAAATAAAAAACAGAGCTTTCAAGTTAAATCTCGGTATTGTAGCTTTCTTCGAACGATGTAGATTGAAAATTCGCGGCGAATACAGAACGATCGAAGGCACGATGATGAAAGGGCGTTACGTATTCGCGAATTGAATTCGCGGCAGGCGGGTCTGCGTGCAATTTTCTACGTGAAATAGGTGTAAAGTTGAGATTCAAACAGGGACCGGGGAAATCACGTAGGAAGAAGACAGGAACGGTAGGAATCAAGAGTGATTGGAAATTCTGCTGCGTTCGTTGAGGTAACTACCGGTCGGAAGTGCTCGTTATACCGTTCCTTCGGGAAAGTTACCTTTGAGGCGTAATTTTTGCTCGTTTTTACGCGACATTCTAGGCTCCTCGGCTGACTGTGTAATCACGAATTAGGGGCAGAGATTAAATCTAATGCCATCGAACGAAATTAGCTTACTTTCTGTCGCAAGAACTTCCGCGACGATATTTCGGTTTACCGAATTCGATCTTAAATAAATAATTACCCATCTAATAAATTCAAAGCACTCGATGGTCGTTGTTGAAGTAATCGAGGTAAAAATCGAACGTTGTCGATATAAAAACGTGTTTCGCTTTGGACGATTGAAAAATTGGAAACTGAATTTAACCAATTTCGAGGATAAAACACAGTGTGGTGTATGATAAAAAGGAACTGAAAAATCTGGGTGGTGACATTCCATGGAAAATCGGACGCTTTTTACGAGAGAGCAGAGGTATTTTTTTTTAAATCCTCCTCTTTTCCCACCTCTGGCATTTTTCGACAATTTTAATATGTCCAGAGTGAATTGTACTTTGTAGGAAAATATGTTTTTACTTTTAAAAAGGCAGTTATATATTAATATTGAGGAATCGTGAGCGAATACATTTTCTAAAACGGCTAAACTATAGAAAGTCGTTAAAAAATAAAGGTTCTTAATGAAACTTAAGAGATTGCTTACCCGTTTAAGAATACCTAAATAGTCTATCGTCCTTCGTTTTCCATATCAAAAGGGGCTCTAATCGTTTCTCAGCCCCGGGCTTCGAAAACCTTAAACCGGTCCTGATTATAATGCAAGGTCATTTGGATATGAAAGCCATTCGTTTCGTCGAACGAAAATAATTTTCTTTTGTCTGAAAATAATAATTCTCAGCGTCGAATAATTCTTATTTAATTCCATTGTTTCAGGTACGTAGGAACAAGCTCTCAATGGGTTTTCTAATTTTATTTCTGCCACAATAAGCGCTTTTACCGAACTTGGTGAGTGAATTTGTTGCAATTATTGTTATTTTCACGCTTTACGAGACTCACGCGAACAATGGCCATTCTAAACCGTTTCTTACATCGCGATTAATCGCGAAACGTTCGTGTTTTAATGAGAAATCACCGCAATCCGTTTGAAAAATGAAAACGTTTCGTTTTGACAAGGCACCGGACGTCAGATATTCAAATTTTTGTATATTATTATAAAAATATTAGTATTATTGTTTTATATATTGCAGTGAAATCTGTTAGCATTATTTTACAAAGTGATCTTAAAGAACGTGAATTGTTTATATAACATACTCCTAAATTTTATCGACCAAGCGTGCCAAACAACCTTGCCTGCAAAGGAATAATAAAAAAAGAATAATTATTTTAAAATTAGAATTACCATACGACTTTTTCTTTCAAACTATAAAAAATAAATTGAAGACGGTTCCCTTAAATTGGACAAAAATTCTAAAAAAGTGTGATTCGGTTTACGGTAACTTATAAACTAAGACGAAGTCAGATGTCACCTAAAAATTGTACAATTACAAATTTAGAATGTTATTTATACGCATAGAAGATCTTACTAATTCCAAGTATTTTCGAAGGAATTCGCATCGTACGAGATGAAGCGAAAATTCGAGAGGCCATCGCCATTTGCGGCACGTAATGACTAATTTACTGTTTATACAGCGAGTCGTAAGTGTTCTGTTTCTTAACAGAATTAGAATACAAATTCTCAGAGGATTCTAAAGGGACATGTTTGACATCTACCTCCGTGGAATGAGCTTTTCCCCCACGCGCTTTTAACGTTGATTTCATTACACAAATAGCATTGACGTTGGTCGTAGAAAGCTCATTACGTTCCTTAGTCGTCGTGTCAACTAACACGGAGAACGTTCTTTCGGTATAAAGGTTCCAATTCCGAGCGATCTACAGTCCGTTAAAAAAAATTAATTCTCAAGCCGGGATTTAAAAAAATAAATAAATGTAGATAATTTCACTTCATTTTGAATTAAATAAAAAATTTATAATCCAGTTTTATCGCACACCAGTCGTATAATCAATAGGAATTACTGAAACTTCTTTGGGTATGTAGAATCGAAGTAAATTTCAAAATAAACATAGAAGACAGCATAAGTAATAGTAGCTAGTATAGTCATCGGATAGAGGATGAAATACCCTTTAAAATGAGCGTTTTTGTTTCGCGTCAATGCGATAGCTAGTTCCGGATATAGTATAAGGTTTCGAAGCGTTTGTTTATCTTTCATTGTTTACGTCGCAAGGCCACTGACCTCACGTGATCGTAGTAAATAGTAAACGTGACGTCACTCAGTCACGACTCATGTGCCTGAGAGAGCGAGAGGTCCGACGCGTTAGACGGAGACAGAGATAGTCGAAATTAAGAAATTACCCTTTCGCATAAATTACGATATCTCCGAAACGGAAAGTCGGATCGACAAAAACGAAATACTATTTTAAAAGGGAGGCCTTGCCGCTTCCAACGGTGGCTCGATTATGGATAAAATGCTAGTAGTTTCGGAACTGCACGCATCTAAAGTTTAACTACTTTTAATACGCGTTGTTAGACTGTTCCAAGACAGTGGAAACTGAAGATTCTCAGCTTTCGTATTTGCTATATATTTCCTATTTACGCGATACCAAATTTCGTCCGTTATAGAAGCAAACAAAGGTCGTCGTACAAGTCGCGATCGGACTTTTAAGGGCACTGACCAGTCGCGAATCGCGCTTGCAATTGTCCGATTGTCCTGACGCAGGCTTGTTGGTGCAGTGGCCTTAATTCGATGGCCGTTTATGGTGACTCACTTTCTCGTCCGCCATTTGTGTCCCCGGGGACGGACAAACATTGTTACGCTAATAATCGGTCGACCAACCTTTGCGCGCCCTTGCGCGTTAATTTCTTTCGCGGTGATTTTCAACGAGCCGACGATATTCGAGACGATCGACAGAAATTAAGACCACCCCTGCGTTCTCATCAAGTTATTGGTTATTAATGTCTCCAGTTATTGACGATTGAATCCGATTGCGCTCGTAACGATCCCGAGTCAAGTCACTGCGTTGCGCAACTTGACGTTCGACGATCGTCTTCCGCGTTCGCCGCCGAGAACGAATCGAAATTCTATAATAGAAATCGGCTCTGGTATTAAATTCAGAGAAAATTCACGAGGGAAAATTTCATTTAAATATCCAGTCGAGTACCTGTGTACTTCATTAAAATTTTCAGTGGGATTCGACGATTTAATCATATACAATTAGTTTAAAAGGCGTGCAATAAAATCTCAGATTATTAACAGAATTAATAATGTTCGACAGCAAAATTAGAGAAACCTCGTTAATACACAAGCCTGAAGCGTTTAATGCGACGCATTATCGTAGCTTTTGAAACGTAAAAAGAATAAAAAATCTCTGACACACAACTGAGAAAGAAAGTACGTTCGTTTCGAGGTCTCGCGTTACAAGAGAATTATTCCGTGAAGAAAGTTTATTGCATACATCTACATGTTTTACTATATTTTCACAACTTCGCACCGCCTTCGTATTTCCACGTCTATCACTCGAAGCTGATCGCGCATTACTGACAATCGAGATTTACCCTGCACGCATATAAACGACAATGATACAGATCGATGAATTTTAAACCTGTTTGGTACTTTGCGCTCGGGAGAATATTGATTTTCCATTACTATCGATCCCATTTCGTTTTAATATGATTACAAATACGGTACTATCGAGATAATTTATTATGGTGGTAACCTCAAGTGACTGCTGTTTTTTATATACAATATATATTATGTATTAATATAATACTCAAACGTAAAAAACAGCAATAGACAAAGCAATTGACTTCTCAAGTGCTATTAATTCTCTTGAAATAAATTATTAACGATAGAAAGAAACGTAAATATAAAAAATCAATCAAGTCGCGAACGACGTTAATTTCGGTTAATTCAAACGGACGTTGAAAAAATGAATTTTAATCGACAGGATCGGGTCGATTATGCGATTGCCCGAGCGCGCGTTGTTCCATTAATCTCGAATCTCCAATTTGCACGCGGCTTATTTCTTGAGTAACCTGGGGAGCTTAACCTCTTCGACGCGAAAAAATATGAAACGCAAATGTCGTTTCCGATAAATGTCAAACGTAAACGCAGCCTTGGGCAATCTGTTCTATCGTTCCTCGGGTATCATTCCATTCTCTTCGTCGTCCGTTCCTGGTTCAAAGAAGCCGGTCGTCGGGGGGAAAGAAAAAAAAGTTAACTTGGCGCGTTCGGAAACAAGTTTCGTCAAACAGATATCCCCGATAAGATGCTCGCCGTTATACAGCCAATAATATCTATCCGCCTGTTAGAGACATAATGAGATCGTTGAAAAAAAGAATATTCACCGTCGTCCTACACTTTTTTTTCTGTTTTTTTATTAAGATTCAATTTTAGACTAAACTAAAAATTCGTATGCTTGAAATAATTAAATCTAAAGGTATAAATTTGTTGTTGGGTAAACGATTGGGAAAACTCTTTTAAATAAATCTAAATTTTACAGGGGAAAAACTGCCAATGTGATTGAAAATTAAAAACTAATCGAACGTACACACGAGTGGTGAAAATATATAAATTTTAATTAAAAATTGTAAAGGAGCTATGCGACAGAAGATTTGGAAACATTGCTAGGAAGCTATAAGGTGACGAAAATTGCGAAGGAAATTTCCAATGCACAGCCGACGTTGTTAATTTATTATATATTCTACCACTGAAAAATGCAATGATATTAATGTTTTAAGTGTTTGGATAGGACAAACATTATAGTTAAACCTGTATTGTTGAGAAACGTGCACTGACATTCTTTGGAATGTCTTGAAATGTTAAGTTCGATCTTTTGAAACGATAACGGGTCCTTGTATGGCGTATAGAATATCCTAGACAGACATTATGATGCCGGGCTTAAGTAGTAGCCGGGTTTGTCAAACATTGACAGTAATCGTCGTTGCGTGCCATACAATACCTTCCATGTTGATAATGTTCAATGATAGAGTGCTAAACGAGTCTACTTCAATCTATTTTAATGCCTCTCTCTCTCTCCTACACTTGCGAACGCGAACAAAATACCAAAAGGATTTCACGCTTTCCATGACGTTTCAACGAACCATACGATTTTTTAAGGCAATGAAACGATAGATACGTGACGAATTAATTGTTTTGCAAGTTAAATTTTTCTACAAAATTTGTTTCTTAAGCTTTCGACAACGAAACTAAATTTTACACAAAATTCGTACTTTATTTAATACCGAACCGTATTATTTTTGGCGAAGAAAATCTTTCACGCCGAGCACGAATGTTTTCAGTGGCAAAGAATGGAAGTACATAGATACGAGACACGGTGAGTGAAAATATGGTAATAAGGTACGAATGTTCCGCGAGTTACAAGCATTGTTTTCGCGTTCCCGGAAAAATCGTATCCGGAGGATCTGAGAGAAGAAAAGACGCGGGGCATACGCGAGGATATAACGACCTGCACGCGAAGATGTAAGTTTGCGAAGAGAATCGAGTGCATAATGCGTCGGTACCGTGGGTCTACACAGGTCTCCACGGCAGCTAAGAGGCTCTCCTCACGCGAGCGTGTTTACATAAGATGGGCCAGACCCGTCCTTATTGCATACTCCCGCCACAGGTGGCTACCATCACCGATACACGTGCGACCGTGCACGCCACAACTATACCTACAACTATAGATTACGGTCAGAATGGGACCTAAGTAGCGACGGACGCCAAGTGCACCCCCTTTTAGGGTGTACTCTTACATGCAAATTTTCAACCGGACTCTCCGCGTCTACGGCGATTAACAAGGGAACTCGACGACGAGTGTATTCTTGCTCGTTCGCGAGGCCTTTGCCCGAATCGTCGACCAGCGAATTTCAAGATCGACCAACGATAAATGCTCCCCGCTATTCTATTTCACCGGAATATACAACGCAAAAACGAACGGACAAAACGCAACTGAATAGAATTTTTTTTAAATGAAAACTGCTTCTACGAGTTACAATAACATTCGATGATACTTGGAACTGCAACCAAGTTATAATAGATATTGTAAAACGAACAGAAATTGTAATTTTAGTTGGATTTTTAGGGGTAGATTTTTTTCGTCAATTAAACATTTTCGAACGTTGGTGGAAACTTTTATTAGCAATATTTGTACTGTGAATTGTCTTCGACCGAAGAACCTTCGACTAATTAAATTAAATATGGGATAAACCTAAAAAGGGTCAGAATATCGGGGGATTTTTGTTGAATGTTGAAACAACAGTTGAGTTATATAAATATACTGTCATTCTTTTGACAAAACGGAAAAAATGAAACACACAGAGAGAAAGGAACCAATTGGAATTATGGGTCGAAATTTCTTCGACACGGTGCTGATTATGGGGGTTTAGAGGCGCAAGGCGAACCGAATTCAAAGGAGGTGCCGGTTTCGTCGTGACGCGAATACACGAACCGTTCCAGAAGCGTGTCTCGAATTGGATTCGAAGGTTTTCCGCGCCCGTGTCGCGAGAAAGCTCGACTTAAATCCAAAGAAAATAAAATAATTCGGCACCGTTCGAAACTACGGAATGCGAGACATGTTCCTTCGAGCTCGCACCTTTTCATATTTCGATGAATTATTTTTCTTTTTACTTTATTTATTCGATACTTTTTGGTGCGTAGCAGAGAAAAAAAGTTATGCATTTTCACGCGTTCGAAACTAAACTTAAGAAATATGTACATGTGTAATCGAATGGAACGTTTTAATTCGCAAGGACGAACCGCGGGGAATTCGAACGCGTCTAAAAATATCCTGTTATTTAATTAGTCCCGTTGCCCGTAATTATCAGCTTTCGAGGTATAGGGAAAACCGATCTGGCGGGAAATTATTTTTCCGTCGCCTGAACGATGCTGAAATACCATCAACGACGCCGTTCAATCACTCTTCCGGTGACAGGCTTGGAAAATAACGAAGCAATTTCATAGCACTTTATGATAATTGCTTCATTCGATATTCGACATATCAATAATGCATTAATGCGCAGGGTGGCTCGCGAGAGGGAGCAAGAATAAATCAAACACTCGGTAAGATTCGGTAAAAGAAACTTAAAACGAATAAAGAAACAGAGGTTTCTATCTCGTTAGAGGTGACGAATAAAAATTGCACGATATCGTACGATATTAATCGATAAACTTTTACGTTTCAAAACTTTATGTCTTGGTAATAATGAAAACAGAAAGTATCCAATGGAAAAAAGGTATTAGAAAATTTTGAAAACGTTATTCTATCGATAATAGCAAATTCTAAATTCACGACGCAGAGCGCGCGTAACAAGGATCTGATTGGCGTATCAGAATTTTCCTAATCGACGTTTGATTAATTTAACTATCCCGCGTCAATCGACGCGTACTAATTCGCTGACATTAACTGCTGTCACCGACGCGATACTAATTTATCGCGTTAGTATTCGTGACGGTTTTTGTCTCATAACGAGTTTTTGCAGGCAAGGCGCCAGTTTCTCGAAGCCGTTAAAACGCCGTGTACGATTTTTGTGCGTGTTCAGCGAATAGTTGCAGCACGAGGAATTTCTTTGACGCTCGACCAACGTAAACGCTTTCGTCTAACCTTGCCATTCTATATTGATAGAATTTTTGTTGTATTTCGACTATTAAAAATTTTACAAGCAAAATTATTACCTAAACCTGCAACAGAAGCATGCTAATGGAGATTAGTTTTACACTAGAAATCGAATTTGACTAAAATTAAAGTTAGTAAAAAGGGGTCAGAAATTAATTTTTAGACCCGATAATTTGAACCAAAGAATTGTAAAAGCTGTTCAGCGGATTCTCAAATTTCCTTTTCCACGTCGACGAGATCAGAGAGAAAAAGAATCCTCGTAGCGAGAGGTGACGAGAATTTCTTTGAAAGGGTGGTTTCAGGGGGATGAGAGCAACAGAGGGGGAACTGTTCGGGCTTCGATGGATCGACATTATCGAGCAACCCGCACCCACGTTTACTCGAGGGAAATCAGCCTGATAATCCGATTAATAAATTGGCTAGCATCCACGCGCCGCGTGTACCGATCGTTGTTCTCGATTTAATTGACTATCTTTCTCCGCGATTCGTTTATTACTCGCAGTATCGCGTGTTTCGTTCGTTCGGGGCGCTTTAATCTCGCAAACGTTTCAAATTTACGCACCTCGCGTCTCGTTGTCGCGATATCGCGTCCAGTTTCGGTTCCAACGTGGGAAATCTATTCTCCAAGAATGTCGTCGGTCGATCGTTTTCCCCCATCTTTGACACACTTCTTTTTGGAACAAATACATATCTGCGTTTTCTCTGGGGCAAAATTTGTTTTATTAATACCAGAACTAAGAACAATTATGCTATATTTATTTATTTGTACGAAAGAAATTAAAACGATAGATACTCGAAGAAATGTATAATATAATGGAAATAAATGTTTATTCATCCTCGTATAGAAAACCACGGTATTCGAAAAATCCAGTCGTGTAATTTGTAACAATTTTTATTAGAAATTGCAAATGAATCATTTTGACCAGTTTGGTAGTTCCAGTGTTAACTTGGATTTTGATACTATGTTTCGATTAAACTTGAAAGCTGACTTGCTTTCCGAGAATGATTTATTTTTCCTTTTCAGTTGCCTGTTTCACGTACGAAAATAAATTTTTCTTCGATTAATCGTTCCGTTCGAAGCGTGTTCTAATAGCCGGGAATATTCGTTGCTCAAAAAATAACGTAAATCGCCGCGCGTTCGCTTAATCCTTTTGCGAGGGAAGACAGGATAAATCTGGCAACAAATTTACATATTGAAATCGCCCACTTGTTTTTGCTCGCAGCAGGTAGCACGTGGGTCGTTTGATGGTTACTCTCTGCCTACGTCCTTCTTCAGCGTCCTAAGATCACAGCACCCTCCTCTCCGACAAACTGCCGGTTATCAACAACCGAGGAATTCATCAACATAAAACTCCCTTGCTAACGATCGAGGGAAATAAAATTATCGAGCCCGCGTTACATAAGCGATTAATTTTTACACCGGGTCTCGGGGGAATCTCAAATTCATCCAATAAATAAAATATCGCGAATCGAACATAATCTTAATTTTATAAACCTTTATCGAGCCTACTTACCAGGGGGGAGTAAATAAATGAGAATCAATAATTCAAAGCAGCCATAGCTTCTCCCGCCCCTCCCCACTGCACTTTGCTCTTGAACGTTCGGTGTCCTCGATAATACGACGTTGCTCCGCCTAACCCTTTTTAAAGCTCCTCCCGGTAAGTTTGTTGACGCACTCAACTCGTTAATGAACCATAACTTTTTTAACGTCTGAAAAAACGATGGAAAACGAGGGGACGACGAGGAAGAAACCTAGCAAGACCAACTTGACCCTCCCCCCCCCCCCCCCCCACGGGTAATCGGCTTAAAGCGCCCTAACAATTTCATGTAAGTATACGGATATAAATACGACGCATACTTTTGTCGAACTGGCTCCGGTAAGTTGAATTTATGAATCGTCTTTTCACAGCACCACCCTCGACCTGTCCTTCTTTACTTTTCTAACGCTTTAAACGACCGTAATCGCGGCGAACGCCCCGGGATCCGCGTCCTCGAGAATCACAATTCAACACATCGACACATTCGCGGTATTATGTACCATTACTTTTGCAAAAAAATTTTCAAATAGCTGGCTCGACCATTATTTATTTCGACGTTGGTCGTATCCGACATGTCGATTCCACGCGCGATAGTTAATAAGTTACAAGATAGTTATATTCACCTTTAACCCTTAGGAATATACAAAAATAAGTAAAATGTATCTTATATAGACAATATTATCCTATGCTGGTACAGTCAGTGAAACGATATTTAAATCACCGAGTTAGTTTCTCATTTTGATTAGATTTCGTCGAGCATTTCTGTTCTTCCCGATTCTGGTCGCGTTGATGTTAAAATTAAAATATCTTCTAAACCAACGATTTCTCGCCATTAGTGAATCGATACTTTTATGTAGAGATCGACGAGCTGAATCGATTGGCGCGTTAAAAAATTTACGATTCCATTTACAATGTTGATTACGATTAATTATGACCGAATACAAAGTATAACCGTTGATTTTAGCGTAAAATTTTCATTGAAATTCTGAATTGTTCGATCGATTCCCACGTACGGTGTGGATTTCTCGTTGCCCGATGTTCGATGCACGATAGAAACGGTCTGGGCGCATTTCGCAAGGGTCACGGGGAACGATCAGTCGAATAGCGTGCTCAGGAAGCACAACGGAGCACCGTAACTCACGTTTACGCCTGTAAAATGAACAGGCATACCGGCGTGTCACTTATTGCTAGCTAATATAAACATGACTCCGAGACACCCACGAGGATAAAGAAAGTATACACGCCGCTCGTAAATCACGGCCGTTTTACATTTTACTCGCGTTATGCCTTGTTACAGTACGAACGTAGACCGCGTACGTTAAATAGCTGTTGATAATTGAGAGGATCGGGCTGGGAAAAATGTTCGACACGACTTATCCCGGTCCTTTTCCTGGATATTCGATTCTACGGAACCCGGGGCACCTTTCGCGCGGACGTTTCGTAACGTCGCTGGGTTACACGATGAAAAACTACTGGCTCGAAGGAACATTTTTAAATACCAAAAATGCAAGACATGTTCGTACTTTGATACGACATACATTTTGCAACGTACGAAGAGTTTTACGACGAGCATGGGTCACGTGAATTTTCGTTGATTAGCTGAAAGAAAAATTCTCAAGATGAGACGTCGAAGAAAATAAATTTACGACTCTTGAATTTTAACGATATAAAAGATCTAAGACAAATTGTGGATTAAATTCGAGATGAACTGAAAAATTTTTGAACTTAAACGGTGTTGAAAAATAAAGAATATATATAATAGATAATAAATAAGAGAAAGATTAAATATATAAATCGATTTTATGCTGGGTAAATTAATTTCAGAGTATGGTTGGTAGCTTCACGGGAATACTCTTCCACTTGGTCACGGTTAAAATTCTCGTGCTCGTCGTACGTATGTTGGCGAACCGTGAACCGGTTGTTCGTCCCTTCGGCAGTCTCCTCAAGATTAATCCGTTTCGCGGAAGTGCAAATGGTCACCTTGTACACCTATTGTTCAGATTGTATAGTTATCTTCGCTGACCATCGTAATTCATTGTCACCTTACGGTTACTTTATTTTTCAGATAATTCTATGCTCGTGTCCCTTTGTGCTTGCTCGTAATTCTAATCGGAAAATGCGCACGCAATGATTCAACGTCGACCACCGACGTGACGGTCACCGGTGACCGACGCACAGTATTTCTTTACGATGCTTCAAGTAAACCCAATGTTTCTACGCTTTAAAATTACTATCGTTGGAAATATTATACAGGGTGTTCGGCCACCCCTGAGAAAAATTTTAATGGGGGATTCTAAAGGCCAAAATAAGACGAAAATCAAGAATACCAATTTGTTCATGAAGGCTTCGTTAAACAGTTATTAACGTTTAAAGTTCCGCCCGTACTGAATTTTTTTCTACAAAGTGGGTAGGATTTCAGGGATATGTCTATTCACCAAAAATGGTTATATATTTAAAATTTTTTAATCTAATTTGTTAATTACTTTTTAGTGAAGCCTCAGTGAAAAAATTGATATTCTTGATTTTCACCTTATTTTGGCCTCTAGAATCTCTCATTAAAATTTTTCCCAGGGGTGGCCGAACAGCCTGTATATATTATATATATATATAATTAAATAAATGAGAGATTATTGTTTTAAAATTCGTCGACCAGCGTGTTATGCACGATTAAAAGAGAAGAATATCGGCGTTTTAATTAACATTGAGAAGTTGTTAATTGTTGGCAAATGTGCAGCTAGGGAGAAGGGAAGTGAGTGATAGCGTCGCTTAAAAATACAGAGACGTTTTTACCTGCGAAATAGTAATGTTGCAAATAAGGGAAAGTAGAAGAAAAAAGAAAAAAAAGGAGGGAAGGGAAATAGGAGAGCAGACAAGCAACGACCGATAGAGGTTTCGAGGGTCTCTTCCTAGATTTTCGCAGGGATGCACTCGGCTCGAAGTGCAATCGTAATTAACCGCTTTTCAGTGTCTCTCTCGCATGAGAAATACGAGCTTGCATAAGTAAGTGGGCAAAAGGAACGTGTCAAGCTGGCTTTCCGAGCGAACGTTTCTCCCTCAATTTTGCTTTTAGTCCCTTTCCACTTCGAATCGTCTCTTAATCCCCGACACGCTCGCGGAAAAAAGGCGAAATAACGCTGATCGATAAATAAACAACTCGCCGCGGTGGAAATTTTTCACTTCTGCGCAATGAATTTTAAAGAAATCGTTCGACATCTACGAAAAAAAATTAATTAATCGACCCTTCGCGGACGAACATTTTGAATGGGACTTGGAAAAGTACGCGAAAATTAATGCAATTAATGCATAAGAAAATTTTTGCAGAATTTTGGTATTATTCGTAAAAGAATATTATACCGAATTGGCATTTTTAAGTTCGTTCCTGAACTAGAGTCAACCAGTGGCCAATTCAAATACATTTTTAAATTAAAATTAAACAGGGCTGTTTAACGGGCTCGTTTCTTTTAATGACATCGAGACGAACGAAGCTCCAGGTAAAAGCTAGTTTACGAATAAATGTTGAACGTTTACTAGTTATTCCAGAAATAAAATTTGCTCGCCTCTGCTTGTCGACGCCTCCTATAACACGATACCCCAGGGGCGTAGACCCCTTCTGCCCTCCACCCCGCCCCACCTTATCACAGTCCTGTGTTCAACAGCAAGACGTTCCTCGTCTAGGAGCCAAATGAGATTAACAAATTTCACTCTAATTATAATTGAAGGGTTTGCTGCAACGAGGAGACAGAGCTCCGCTTTTTACACATTTTATTTTAGTAAAAAAATATGCGATCTTTCGCTCGGTGCAAACAGAAATTAACTCTAAATAATAAGAAGAAAATAAACCGTTCTGTTACGAAACTCATTTGACTCAGAAAAGCACAATTCGAATTAAAAATATTAACATGATAATTAATTGAATCTTCAGCTTGCAAGAGTTCCCCAATACTACTAAAAATTGAAAAAATAGAAAGTATGTTGGGGAAAATGAGACATAGTTTCTATTCGATTGTGAGCGATTGTAAAATATTTTCCACGTGCTGTTCGAAGGTCTAAACGCAAACGTAATATACAGAGCGGGGCAGAGGGTGTTTCTACACGTAAAAAACAATAGAAAAGAAGGAGCAGCTATTTTTTATTCGAAGCCTCGTTACCGAGAAAATCGACGTCGCGAATTTATGGAGTAAGTAAGTAGAAAAATAGATCAATGGTCAGACGACGCGTCGGTCGAATCGTACTGATTTTCACTTGCTGAAATTTTCAAATTCAATTATCTCGAAAATGAAGCCTCGAACGAAAAAGTGTTACTCGTTCTTTTCGATTTGTTTTCACATATAGAATCATCCCCTCCCCCACCTTGAATATATTTGTATTTGGATTAATTTCTAAGCTTCGCGTCGCTTCTTGCAAAGTATATTATCAACAACGTAGAAAGTGACTCGAAATACCGACGGATCGTTGTTTCTTTTGACTAACCACGCCTAATTTTGCATGTTGTTGTGTGTTACAGCGTGTGACTGTCACCCGATCGGAGCCTCCGGGAAAACTTGTAACCAAAGTACCGGCCAATGTCCGTGTAAAGACGGTGTAACCGGCACCACGTGTAACCGATGTGCCAGAGGCTACCAACAGAGTAGATCGCACATTGCACCTTGCATCAGTAAGTATTCGAGTCCCTGGACCTCTGTATCTCACTAAACTAAAAACAATTAACAACTCAGACCCATTTATTTATATTGGAAATACGCCTGTGCCTCTCTTTGCGCCCTTTCAAATGAAAATCGTGTAAAAACTTGCTTCAAGAGATTCAGCAATCTCCGGAGAAAGTTATTTAATTACACGTGACTTTAAAATCGTGTAAAAAGATGGTCGAGTGTAATTAGAATCGACATTATTTTATAATGCTTTTAATCTTAATATTTTAGTAATTTGGTCTCTTATTATAAATAAATGTATCTTAGTATAAATCTTTGCTTTCGGTTGACTGGCCGTGTTTTTGATCTAGCGGACCCGATTTTTCGTCAATAAACGAGGGACTACAGTAGCGCGATACTAATATTAGGTACCCGTAAAAAATTCGAGCGGACTTTTCTTATTAAGATTTCATAAACGGAACCGCTCCGCCGTAGTCTTTTATATCGAGATTTCTAACTGTAGCACAGCACTCGCTAGGGAAATAAGCGCTTTAAGTAAATGCCAGATAATAGGCTTTCATGCATCGTGTTCTACAGCCGCGGAAATTGCCAAGGCTGTCAAGTGCCAAGTCCAAACGGTAAAGAGATATAAAGGGTGTGGCCGAAAGTGCTGTACGTACGAGTATTCCTCGCGTAAAAATAAATAAACAATGTAGAATTACGTTTATTCCCCCTGTCTTTATGCTCGCTATCGCACGGGTAACAATAAGATATGAAACGACCATCGTGTTCGCGTCTGTTAAGAAGGTAATAAATTAGGATTTCTGTATGTACAAATTTTTTAAAATGAACGCTATTTGGCAAATCTTGAAGGCATCTCTAAAAATGGTGATACTTTTATTTACAAAGAGAAGAAACGTTTTGAAATGTTACAAGCACGCTGTAAAATTATTTACTCGAAAGAGATAGCTTTTATAAAAAAATATTTTAATAGTTTTTCGAAAAGGTCTTTTGGATAATGTAATATTTAAAATAGCTGGCGGCTCGCGGAGATTCGAGCGTCCCATTAACGGGTTCGTACGGTAAGGATCGACGTTAAAAAGAAAAGCAAAAGCCAAAACGAAAGTTTGGACGGCGGACGTCGTGTTTTTGGTAGCGATCGATCGATCAATTGGAAGGGAACACGCGACCGACGAACCGTGTTATCGTTCGATCGCACGTCCAATTAGGCAAAATTTGCGAATACGAAAGAGGCGACCGTGTAGCCTTTTAGAAGAGATACGAGTTGCATTTAGCGTGACTTCTCGTCCGTTTTCGTTTCAGAAATACCGAGGGTGGTGCAGACACAGGGCACAGCTGGCGAGGAGAGCGGGGAACACGAAGACGAGGACGACGAGCGCAATTACAATGGACGAGCCGGTAAGTATGTAAACAACAACCAAAATGTCTCCCAAATCCTAACTGTCTTAAGGGGAAAAACCACTGTGACTGTAATAATTAATATTTTTATGGGAATTTTTTACAACAAGTAATTCAAGAAATGTACTTTCGAAAATATTAAACACTTATCAGAAAAAGTTTCATAGTTATGCCGAAAAAATTCTTAAAAATTACCTTTATTGTCAATCATCACAGTGATTACCTCCCTTAATTTTGACAAATTTCTAGAAGCCATGTCCTTGACTTTTCTATTAAAATAATTTCTATAAATCGAAGAGTACATCTCGTTCGTTCCAACTGATCGAATTGTACAAATTAAAATTAATTTATAATTTTTCTGAAATAAATAATACTCGCTTTTTGCGGGCAAATAGAGGATTAGAAACATTCGGTCCCGTTTAAATTGTATCTCGTAATTAATACCGGGGGAGACGTCGAAGCTTTTCGCGAAAACCGAGGCGGAATGTAATTTATTCGTAATTTCGGTCGAAACGTTTCCACGATCGGAGATACTTAAAGTATGCACAGGGAAACGGTAGGAAGCCAGGAAGTTTATTCGGTTACAAACTCCCTTTGCCACGTGGCAACGCGGAATGTAAGCACAATATTAATTCAGCAGACGGAGAGCGAGAAAGACAAAGTCGGAAAAGGGAAAAGAGTGAGGGAATAGAGGGTTGGAATGTCTAGCCGCTTGGCCGCAACCTCTCAGCCACCCTAATGGCTTAATTAAAACAACCGTCACTTGCTGCTTGCCCATTTGTTCCGAGTTCCAACGCCCTACTTGTACGATCGTACGAGCATAAACTTTTACGGTATTTTTTTCTCTTCCTTTTACTCGAACTCGTGTGGGTGGCAATAAATCGTGCCATCGCATCGGTTCGAAATACCACCCCTCCGCTTTCGATTCCTATCGTTCGATGACAGGAACGGAGACACTGGGAATTTCTACGATCGATATTCAATCTCGTAATCGACGAGTTTTAATAATTTGGTCTTTTCACGATTATGCTTTCTATTTCTTTTTTACTGAGATGGAATCACTGATTCCCCTTTCATCCAACGCATTTCATTTAACTTGGGATCTTCAAAGGGTGAAGAAAGACTGACTGCAAGATGCAAGTGACTGTATCGCTTCTAATTAATTTTGGGAAACTATATATATCTTCGGATTCATTGATCTGTTTAAAAAAATTTCGTACGAGAAAGAAAACCAAAATGAAATTCTTTTCGCGATTAAACGTGCAATTTCGACCTGAGAAATATTTATTAATGATTGATAAGGAAGACTGGGAAAAATTTTAATGGGACCAAAATACCAGACCAAAATAAGGCGAAAATCAAGAATACCAGTGTGTTGATCGAGGCTTCGTTAAAAACTTATTAACATTTAAAGTTCCGTCTGTAGAACGGCAATCTGCTAGTGCTTAGCGAGAACCACTATCGCATGCACGCAACTTTAAACGTTAATAACTTTTTAACGAAGCCTCGACCAACATATCGATATTCTTGATTTTCGTTTTATTTTGGTCTCTAGAATCTCCCGTTAAAATTTTTCCCAGACCTAACCCAGACACCCTGTACATAAAATTCGCGTTTCTCTTTTCGAAATTAACGCGCCTTGGTGTCCTTTTCCATCCCCTTTTCAATTCTTTTAACCACCCTCCCCCCTGTTCCTCGTCGCGGCTCGCACTTTCCCTTCTCCGTTTTCTTTTTTCACTTTCTAAGTCTCCTCTTTTTGCCTTTTTTCACCCCTCCCCTCCAGACCTCGCGTGCCTCCTGTTTCTGCTTCGACACAGGGGAGAACGAGGGGTTCGCTGTCGAGTTATTATTATTTAGCCGTAGATATACATTCGCGTGGTCTCCCTTTAATGGACCGACGTTTTACTTCCACGGCCCGGATGCACGACACGCACACAACAACGCGGTTTCGCGGTCGCGTTCGCAAATTATTCGGCCCTTCTGGGCTCCGGCAACGAGCAAAGGAAAACTCTTAATGGAGCAACTGAATACCTTACGAATACCCGAAACCGTAATCGAGCCCAGCAATTTTGTACTTAAGCGGGAAGTACATTCTCGACGATGACGCGGCCGCGCCGAGATTTTCAACCCCGGACTTTCGACAATCGATCTCGAGCACCCGGTACGATAATCAATAACGTCCGAGTGCCTCGAGTACCGCGATTCGAGTGGCCACGCCATGATAGATCCAGAACGTATATCCCTTGTTCCACCGTATTATTTATTCTATCGCAAATCCTTAGACTTTTTTTGGTCCAATAACAAAAACTTTCGAACACGTTTCTCTTGCGACTATACTGTTCGCCAGATTTCGTCCACCACCTACTATTTTTTTTAGTTGCGTAATATTCTACTACACAATATAACCTACGTTTATCGATTCTTAATCTATTAATTTCATCGACATTCCAATATTCATCAAAATATTATTATATACAGTTTATATTTACCGCCTTACGTGGATGCGATACGTGAGCGCCATCTGTGTACACCATCAGAAATAAAGAATCTCGCCGTGTTGCACGCTCTTATGAACAGAACACGCGTATGCCCTTTTCCTGTAACGATAATCGTGATTAATATATATTAAATAAATAGATAATATAAGATAGATCCTAACATATTGGAACGAGTGAATCTCGAAGAACGCAAGAACGGTCCGCGTTAGGTTTCCCTCCCGCAATTATCGCGGCGCCGCTATAGTATACTAACCTAAATTGTCACGTCTGAGCACGGGCGTTAGTATCAATTTGTCCTGGACCGAAACAGTTTCCATCATCGGGGCGACAGATCGCCGAGTTTCCGCAATCGCGTTCATATGCATCGGCTGCGAAGAACGGAACCGGTGCGTGGGTGCGTGCAACGAGAATTACGCGCGCGGTTGCGTGCAGGCATTAACATATAGATGCGATTCGTGACGCGAAATACATACTCTCGATGTGTGCACGGGCCACGAGATGCTCTTATTTCTTGCGAGAATAGCATCACGAGAAGAGGCTGGAGAAATATCTTCCAGCTACTAGTTTGCAACGCTTATGAACAATGTGCGATGCTGGAAAAAGGCAATTGCTCGCGGCTATCGGTGTTTCTGTCGCTGGCGCGGAACCGAATCTAATAACACGTTCGAGCCTATCCTGTCGATGCCAACGCCAGTTTGCAACTCGAGGATCTTCGAATAACGCGAACTAACACAAGACACGCTCGATTACCGAGTGGATAATTGATTTTGTACAAATTTAGACATTTGCGCCAAGTAATTTCATTGTACAACATTTTTTAAGTAATATTTAAGTTTCTAAATAAAAGTTAAAACACCCAATTACCCTTGAGATAATTAATTTTGTGAAAATAAAGAAACAGTACTCTAAGGTGATACTCTTTTTGCAAAATATGGAGAATAATAGATAGAATTCTCTGTCTTTTCAACCCCGAGTATTGCAAAATAAATTAGGATGTACTCCAAGAAATTTGAAAACGAAATACTTCAAAGTTACGTGTACCGCGATTGGGGTCTGTTTCACAACACTTGAAATATCAGTTATTTTACTATAAGAATACACAATGTCGATGAGTTCTACTTGTCTAGAAAGTTGCACTTTATCTCTATCGAATGGGACAAGTGTATTCACGGATGATACATATTTAATACCAATGAATCGAACTAAAGGAACCCGACAGGTTAGGTTTAGTTAGCTATCAGCGATGATGGAAGACTGTTCGACTAAATCGTTCGACTAACTTTTAGCGTCCATCGATGTGTCTGAAGCAACCTTGAACGAATAGTTCCGCTAGAAAAAGGCAGAAAACAAACCTAACCGAATTCAGTAAGGCCTCTTCGTAGGTCGGAGAGCAGCGCCCCCCCCCCCCCCCCCCCCGCTGGGAAAATCCCATTTAACGGCTCTCAGCCCGCAAGGGGCATCTTGCTTTCCAAGGCCTGTCGATACTGATTTACGAGAGTTCTTATATTTCGACCGTCGACTTATACACTTCTAGTATACTGTAGACGGCAAGAATGAACGCAACAGAAAGGGCGTTTCGTATCGAGCCGGTTCCAGACGTTCGGCTACTTGCCAAGTACCGGTCGCTTGCCAACCACTTGGTGGCTCTATACTCCGGTAAACTTCTCGCCTCACGCACACACACGCACACAACACAGGCACAACTGCCTGTTTACAACTGCTGAGCTCGAGCGAGCCTCGGCGTTATCTCCGGACACGCGACCGACGGTGTCTCCTCGGGTTACTAACGTAAAGGTTAGGCCAACTGAGACTGTCGAGGACACTTTTCCCCACCGACTATGTCCATCCTCTCATGGTTTACTATCTTTCGACATCGTGGATAGCTTCCGGCTATCTTCGTGGCGCGAGTAGACTCGTTCAAACTGTGCTAGGCGAAATAGCAAAAGTTATAAAAAGACATCCTAGAAGGCTCTGCTTTAGACACTGGGCCACTGGACAGTCGGTCGAGAATCGTAGCCCTCTGGCGGCGAGTAGAAGAGGTATCGCCACAAAGCGAGACTCGCGCCAAACGGTGTTTGTCTATAGATTGTTCTAGGTTAGATTTTGCGTTAAATTAGGTTAAAGATTTAATTTGACTCGATTTCGAAGTCTGAATATTTCTATATTAGTCCTTCACGACGTAATTTTATTAGAGATTAATAAGAATGACATCGACGCGTATTTCGAACAAAACGAATCAGAGATCACCGATCGCCAGACAGTAGAAACAATAGGTGCGACACGCGAGGGAAGTATTAGTACTAAAGAAGAAGAAATAAACGTGTCGTCTGGTTTACAAGGCGAGTTAATCTGCAGTTCGCTTACCGTACCGATGCGTCAACTTATTGCTCGAGCGTACGCGCTCGGATAAACGCCCACTAAGGGTCCTTTCATTTCAGGAAACAAACCCCCTGCTACTGTTTGCACACCGCATCGATTCGTTCTCTTTCCCGTTTTCTTCCTTTTCCACGATCATGGGTGCGCTTTAAAGCCGCTCTCGCTTTCTTTACACCGTACGCCGAAACAACAACAAAATCGTCGACGAGGGAAATCCATTTCGTTTTACCATTAAAAAGTACCCCGATCGCTGATCTAATTACATTACGTTAATATTTCTATTTTATTCTCCGACGATTGCTTCTACGTCCTTTGCAAAATTATTAAAAGTTACTTACTTTTTTTATAATTGAAATTTAAAATATCCCTGTCGTGTCTAACCATTAATTTCGTTTTCTACTTGTACCGAGTTTGGTCCGTGCATGCACGACGCCTATTTATTTTTATTTTTCTATTTACTCGCGAATTCGATACATTTT
The DNA here is from genome assembly GCF_051014445.1 of Colletes latitarsis. Taxonomy (NCBI): domain Eukaryota; kingdom Metazoa; phylum Arthropoda; class Insecta; order Hymenoptera; family Colletidae; genus Colletes; species Colletes latitarsis. The sequence continues at coordinate 29,725,755 of NC_135135.1, read as the reverse complement.
TGCAATGAACGAATGGCCCCACGAGGAAGGAAGAAAGTTTCAAAGGAAATGACCTTTCGTTTCGTCTGTACGACGTACTCGCGATGAGCAATCGATCTGTTTTTCGTGGACTATTAAAGCTGAACGCGTGTTTCGTCAAAGGGAACGTTTGATGATATGAAAAACACCGTTTCAACGTCTAAAATACATTCGTCGAAACTTTACTCTAAATTTTCGTAGTTTTAATACTTTACGACGAGTAAAAGTTGATTAGAACCGATTAAAGTAAATACTCGTCGACGGAATTAAGAATTTCATAACTTTGGAGATAACTCGAAATCGTCAGGGTATCGAAAATATCTTTAAAACATTCTGCCACGCGATGCACGATGTTCGGTATAGTAATGATTATCTTCATTATTACAGCACAGGCTTACCAGTTGGGTCCCTAAACCAAAGTTAATTACCAGCCGCTGTAGCTAATTTAAATCAAGACTAATTGACTCCCTCCCCCTCGAACCCTGCCCTCCCCCCTCCGCGATCCTACTTCCATTACTCCAGGACGAGCCTCGGTTTCTAATATCACGAAACTTCGTCTAAATTTGTCTGGTTACATACGCGAGTTCGTCGCAAATCCCTAGACGAATCATATTGCGCGCGTAATAGGGAGATAAATTCGTTCCGACGATCGAGGTAAAACTGAAATTACGATAAAATAATTTTAAAAGATGCACGTTTATTGTATCGAAGAACAGTAAATTAACAAGTTTCGAATGAAAACAAAAAATCTACTCCCTTTGGCGTGCACGTGGGAATAAATTCGAAGAAAAATTGAATGGCGTAGGTTTGAAAAACGATTCGTAATTAAATCGTACGTCAAGGAAGTTAAGAGGCGCGGCGACAGGTGCATAGCAATGAATATTTCATTGAAACGGTAGACTATGATCATAATCGTTTAATTTCGTCGCGAAAGTACTTTACATTAAGAGCACCGTTTATCCTGGTAGGGTGGGGTCGTCTCAAAAGGCAGTCGCACGAAAAACCGTAGATTCTCTACGGTGTAACGGCTGGCATGCACCCACGCATCCATTAAAGTCCCACTCGGTCGCTGTAAGATACTTAGGGTGCCTCATAAGGCATGCACTGTACCGCCGAGACCCTTTTATAATTAAGACGTTACTTTACGACCGTCGGTACACCTCGCGTGCATCGTCTATGCATACGATAAAGGAGGTTAAAATATATTAGAAAAATGCAAAACGATTCGAGAAAGTTTCGTTGCCCGGAGAACATTTGATAACTATTTATTTGAAAATAATTTCAAAGCTGACGTCACGCTTAAATAAATGAGGATTTCTTTTTGGTACGAACATCGTCTTTAATTTATTCGTAATTTTCTTCAGATATGTCACAGCAGAATCTGAATTGCGACTAAACGTTCTTGTTCGAACCAAAAGGTGGCGTACGAGTAGCCAATCGCGCGCGAACGACCGATAGCCAGTACCCGAACGTGTAGAAACGGCTTTAGGTTGGAAACAGACGAGCGACTTTAACCGTTGCGATTTCACGTTCTTCCTTGTTTTGCAACTAAGACAGACAATATCGACGTTTCCCTGTCTGTCTTTTAATTGCGAAACAAGAAAAAACATGAAATCGCTGCGATATCGAAACGGCATCGTTACCGCTCGTCCGTTTCCAGGCTAGACTCGTCGACGAGAGTCTGTAGCACGTAAATACTCGTAATGGAAATCGTACAAGCATACCTTGGATATCTGAGGCTTTCACAACCCGAGTTCTGATAGCTGATACTGGTTAAGGCTTCCGGGGAATAAGCCGGCTCCAAGAAAACCAGCAAACTAGAAGCTTTTCCAGTAGCACCCACGGAACTTTCGATCGTCGCAGCCGCCATGTTTGTTATTCCCTCGTTCGAGTCGCGCGACTTTGGCGTTCGTTTGAATCGTTCTCGCTTGGGGCCCCATCTACACCGATCGAACATTAACTAGCGTTGGGTCTTCGAATAAAATAAAGAAACGTAGATTTTTAGATAGAATTATATCGTAAAAAACGATGCCCAGAAATTTATCGTAATTTTGAATACAACGATAACGATTCGTCCTAATTTTCTTTAATAGATGTTAATAAATAAAAATTTGTTGTCAAGGCGATAAGCAATGACTTATGATCTTTAACGTTGAATTTAGGTGGTTTTCAGGATGATTGCGATGCAGAGACGACGGAGTCGGTCGCATCGAATAGGGCAACGGAAACCAGTTTCGAGTCGCGTCTATCCGGATCGATAAGATCGGTCGATCGGAAAGCAGACCTTACGGTTTTGATACGTTCGATGGCAAAGCTATTGCTCGTTCGGTTGATGCGGATTAGCGCGGGTTAATCGACACAAAGGACGTCTCGTTAGTCGGGAATTAAACGGATTATGGTCTGAGGTCTCTGCCATCACGATCGATTCATGGCGGCTGGCCGGCCGCGTATCTGGTTCGCTTTCGACTCGCATTTCCCCGTTTCGTAATTCGGTTAATTGGTTCGATGGCATGCTCCACGAAACCCGCCTACGAAATTCTTTTTTTTTTTCTACCCCGTTCGCGGAATCACGGCCAAGCAAATGTTTGCTTTCTCTCGCGAGACACGGTCACACGCGACGACAAAACGCGAAACGAAACGGCAAATTGGATTATCGGCTTCTCTATCGATCCGCGGGAAATAGATCGGTCGTGAACCTTACCGCGATTCAACCACGCTGATGCGATTTCAGAATCCTGGTCGTAACGGAAAAAGCAACACGTACGGAATACCGTTGGTCATTTCGAATACCGAGGCATCTTAAAATGCACTGATACGCGAATAATAGGAGCAAACGACCTTTTAACGATCTATACAACCCGTTGATGCGATTTTAGAACGTAGTCGCATCCGCTGTCCGCCATTTTATCGATGTTGAGAATACTACTGTAGGGTCAGCGACGATATCAAATAATAAGACGACACAAATTGTTAATATGCAGGGCGTTCTCTGATTTTTAAGCTACAAGTGCAGAAAGGGGAAATTGTCAACGCCCAGAAAACTTATCGACGCGTACCCGGGTTTTTTTGTTTTCCCGCCCGACGGATTTGAAACTTTTCAAATATCGGAAGGCAGCTTCGTTGATAGAGGGACGTGACGGTGGCCCCCCACCCCTCCATCCCTCCGTGGCGAGCACAGAATTTTCATTATTTTTTATTGAATAACGCGCGCCCGTGAATCGACCGGGGGGCATTGATTGAATTTCAAACGAAATTCAAATCACGTTTAATTTCGTTAGCCAACGAACGAGCTAAAGCGAGGCTGCGAGTAGCGCGTGTGTACTAGTTGCGTGCAGTTTGAATTCGTAGTTCGGGGGATTCGGTGAGTTGTACGGATTCTATTATCGACCTGCAGACCACGGATTCATTAAAACGCAATGAAACATACAAAGACAACTGTTTGCGGTTTTACTCAATCCTTTTTTTCACCCTCGAAAACTTCCTTTCGTGTGTGTGCTTACGGTCGAAAATGTTCCGTGCAAAAATTGGGTCGATGTTTGCCGTTGTCGACAACGTTTCCACACGTTTTTCAGTCATTTCCCAGCGAATTCTACGGATTACGTGATTACGATGTGACGTCGAATTGAATTTCAATTTGATTTATTGCGTTACTTGGTTAATACTTTACTGTAAAACTGATAAACTATGGAGAGATCGAAATTACTTAAACACATGCCTTTTGCAACACTGTTTCATTCTAACAGCTTCGATAGATATGTAAAACTAAATAACAGTTTTATTATTCTAATTGAAATTTTGTAATCGAAATCGGATGTATCGAAAGTTCTCCACGGCGATTCGGCGTTTTGAGAATATTTTAAGAGCATGTTGACCAAAAAACAAAAATGCCGCGCGTTCGTGGAAATTTACGAATTTCGTTCTTTGCCGCGCAAACTCCCGCCAAAGAAAACACTGTCGCGACGAGTGAGATTAATTTACGTCCGACATTACGGTCGAAAAAAAGAATGCATCGCGATAAAGCAAATATTCCGTCCGTAGAAACGTATGAAATAATACGCTTCGAATCTTGTAAAAAAAGAAAAATTATAAATGGACCGGCGATTCGAACTAATATTTTCGAAATGAGATTTTTTTAAACTCTGCATTCCGATCGTCCCACATTCGTTACGACTCCCAAACTTTTTACGAGTTACTTACTGATCTTTCGAGTTGTGGGAAAAATGTTTAATTTTTTTATTCTCGACGTGTTATTTGACATTTCATCGTAGAAAAATGAAAATTTATTACGTCGAACCCTGACGAGTAAATAAATTTAAATAATATTTTTAATTTCATACCGTTTCTTCTATTGCAGACCAGTGTGGAAAGTGTCGAGCCAGTACCAAGAGGTTGAACCTGAACAAATATTGCAAAAGAGATTATGGTGAGTAGGAGGTATTTAAAAATTGTCCAGTATGTCTACAAATTTTTTAAACAACGCGACCGTGAATATTTGAAATGGTTTCTTTTCGTAGCCATCCTGGGCAAAATAACGGACAGACACAAAAAGAACGACGGCTCCACGGCTGGAACGAGCGTGTCCGGCTCGGATTGGATACGTTTCACCCTAAACGTCGACTTCATTTACAAAAAGGCCCCGAACTCGAGAATTCGACGCGGCGACGTGTTCCTTTACGTGCACACGGCCGACTTGGCCTGCAGGTGTCCAAAAATCAAACCGAACAAGTAAGTAATAGTAATAGTAATTGTTTACAAAAAAAACTAATCCATTTCAGGCAAATTTTAATTTAAATACACAAAGTACAGAGGAAAGTCTCGTATATAAATTAACAGATGTTTCTTCGTACTATCATCTTTCACAGAACAATTCACTATAGAGTCACGATAGAGGAACCCCGATGCTTGTAAAATTGAAAATAACACTAGTTTAATTAGGAAATTTCATTCTGTAATTTAAATAAATTTCAAGTACATCTTCACACATGAAGTCATGATAGAAAGGATCGAAACGTAACAACAGAAACTGAGACGAGGTCCGAACAGTATTATTTTTTATCACTGTGTGGAAGATATCGTCGACCTCATCACTAGAATTCTCAGAAAACAGAAAATTAAAACAATATCCACGACACGAACTAAAACTGGACAATTTCAACTTTTCCTAATGTTTTGACGTCTAAGTTTGTGTTATTGATCAAAATATTATATAGAATGTTTGTAATTTGACTTTCCGCGGTCGAAGGGTCGATAAATCGGGAGTAAGTCGCGAAACGATGGTAGGCAAAGGTGCAACTAAAGATAATCGTTGAAATTTCCAGGTCGTATTTGATTCTTGGCCAAGAGAGCGATGGCGGAGGTCAAGGTGGACTGACAGTGACGCAGAGGTCAATTGTTATCGAGTGGCGCGACGAGTGGCATCGCCGAATGCGACGCTTCCAGCGAAGGGCAAGATCGTGTCATTGAACTAATTCGCGTCGTACCAAGGAAAATAGACGGAGAAAAAGAGGGGAGATTAAGAGTGAGAGAAAGAGAGAGAAAGAGAGAAAGAGAGATAGAGAGAAAGAGAGAGAGAGAAAAGGAAGAGGACAGAAACGAGAGATCGAGAAATAAAAGTCCAACCTTTGCTCGTATTTGTAGAAAGGTGCACGTTCATTTTCAAACTGCCAATAGCTGTATGTATTTTCGCGTACCTACTTTTTCGCACGAAATACTCAACGACGTCCTAAGATTAACGATAAGTACCAAAACTGCATTACCCGGTGAAATGCTAGCGAGAACTCGTAACTATGATCGATTAACGAAATGTATACATACGTTAAATTGAATCGTTTGATATAACGAAGGGGTCCTGAGACTTTGAAATAATAATTGGAAAATAATTCAACGATACGAGGCTCCCAAAAATATTTCAACACTTAATAGCTAGGTATTTAAATTAAATCTAAGTCTGTTTTCCATCGAGTGGACTAACTTAAAACTAACATTTACAATTTTAATACACCGTTTTCTACACTTTCCTGTAATATTTTTCTTTTCCACTAGACCCCATGACCAAACTGACACCACCGATCCGCCATTTTGTTTTATGGTTTCTTCTGTATTAGATTTTTACGTCTTGCTAATAAATGGTGCACGAGAACTTCCTTCGGCTACCATCGATGTCCAATTGTGATTCAGAAGTATTCTTGACGATACGATAATTTTTATTCGCGATATAATAAGCAGTAGACTTTCTAATACTACTTCACTGCTGATTCTCTTACAAAATTGCGAGACTTTGAACGCTGTTGCCCTTGGACCGACCACCATCGAACTGAGTAATGTTTACGATCTGTGATCTTCGGGAATACTCGGTCGTCAGAGTTCATATACTTTCGTGAGCCATTTCTGAAACGAGTTTACAATAAATATATCGTTGAATTATGCTCTAATTTCACTTACGTAGACTTAGGACCCATGTTATACACATCATATTATATAAAAAAATTAACTTAAAAAATTTTCCATTTCTATTCACTGACAAACAGATTTCCCACGTGCATTTCATCGAACCAGAAATGCAATGTCTCGCGCTAAATTCAACTTCGAATTTATACCAATATAAATTGTATATTTCCTACGAATTTATACCCCTTTTTATTCGTTAATGTAACGCAAACCAAAAGAACACTGCGATTTCGTTTAATTGTATAAAGAAAGGAAAACGTTACGTTTTATAAAAGGAATCCTCAAATCGATCCTTAAATCCTTCGTTCGAAACATAAAAAGAGAAAATTAAAGAGGACGTATTCCAGTAAATGTACCGATCACGAATCGAATGTGCAGTATTGGATAGCGAACTAGAATTAATCGTATTGCATATCAGTTGTAATTACCGTTTTCGTACAAATACATACGTGATTTTTGATAGTTTGTTACCAAATGATACCTTGTGAATTCAAAGAGTACACGATGCTACGCGCTCGAAACAACAAAAATTTATTACTTCTATTAATTTTCGATTCAAACGCGAAGCTTTAATTCGTTAAAGTTATCATATAAATCGTGTAACAAACGAATGGAAAGATCACAGAACTAAAAAAGAAAAAAAAACTCCGCTTTTATGTTAATCGACAACGTGTTATTGCAGATAAAATTGCAAATATATTTACGCTCAACAGACTGTATAGATGCGATAAAAACTTGTTTGCACGACTCGCGAAATTATTTAAAAAATCACGCAGAACTGGATAGCGCTACAATTAATATATTTATACGTACTAATTTCTGCAAACATGTTCATTTCGTTGCACCGTTATTTTGCAATAATCGTACATCTTCGTTCCAATATAGGTAAACGCGTAATTTATAATTCAAGTAGTCGGTACAAACGAGTTTTTATCGCGTATAATCTTCATTAGTTTTTAATTCAATATATGTTAACAAAGTGAATGGAGGCATACGTTATTTCTTTCCACGGATATAGTAATTTCGTTGTATCGAGTGCATCGAATATAGTTTTGCAAAACTGTTCCTTGCGAATTTTTAACGTTTCGTCTCTCTCGTTGCAACTCTGTACCATTGATTAGAACAACAAAGATTTACAATGTTTTCGAATGGTACGATCTTTCCCCTGCCCTCAGACTTCCCCATCTTTCTCACAGCGTACAGATTTTTTTTTTCTTTTTATTTATTTATTCTCCTCTCATTCGGTTATCGCGAATCGATCACAATTATAAAGATATACGCGAACGTTGAGTGTAGATTTTCTTGTACATTTCCTATATAAATTATTAAGATTTCTTTCGACTTAGTATTATTATTAGTAGTATTATTATCGGTAGTAGTGGTATTAGCAATAGAAGTAGTAGTTATCGAAGAGAAATAGAGGCTAAGCCCGGAATGTGTCGAAATATCATTCGTAAAAAAAAAAAAAATGATCGATCGCTACGCGTCGCAAGAAAAAATTATCGTGATTGCCATCATAATTGAAATTACGATAATTATCGTTTCCATTGTCGACGTCACGACTCTTGACGTATATTTTTTTTTCTTGTTTTTGCGACTTGTCACGAGATTTCGAATGCAACGTCAGATCGGAAACGAAACGATCTCTTTTCCGATCTTGACTGCAAACAGTTCTTCCGAATATTAGGGGTTGTTTTTTCTCACGAACCATCCGTGTATACCTGGACAATAAAAATGCCCTGATCGTGGAAATTATACGAACGAAATAGACAATGTTATTATCGAATGCTACCTACTGTAACGAGACTTACGTATGCAATTACGATGAATGAAATAAATAATTGCTGATACTTGTCGTGCTTGAAATGCGAGTTCCTAATTGTAACGGACGTTTATATCGTGTAGCCTCCATTTTTCGAAATGTTGTCAACATTCTTATAAATAATATAATGAAAAGTCGTCAAATGGCGTTAAACAAATTTTGTATCGGCGAATTTTGGTTTACTCGATATAATTGTATATTTATAAACGCCCTTGAAAGGGTGAAACATGTATCATAGAAAGGTGGCTCGTGCGATGTTTTAAATATTCTGTTAAACGTTCGTGCAAAAATAAAAACAAACATTCGTTGCGTTTCGAAAGCATGGCTACACGAATTTGTCCGCCCTGCGAAAAATCCAGTCGATCGTTTTCTTTTTTTAACAAAAATCTGCCAAACGAGGTAAACGAAAAGACAGGAAAAAAGGGTACTCGACATTTTATAAATGGTCGCCTCGAGTGATCGAAATAGAAAATTCGTTGTAACTCCCCCCCCCCCCCCCCACACACACACACACACACCCCTCTTCGTCCCCGAAAGAACCACGAAATTGTATCCTCGTTCGCGATAGCGATAATCCGTGACTTCTCGAAAGGACAGTAATTAAATACTCTTTTGTGTACCGTAATCAACGATGTATCTATGTACTTACAATGTTAACAAGTATCGAACGATCGCGATGGCGAAATTGCGTGTAGGAATCCGTACGTTACGAGGAACGCTGGCACCGAATGTTACGCCACGTGGACATATTCGTACGTTTTTCCTCCTTTTCGACTGTGAGAAAAAAAAAAACGAAGAAAAGACTCACGAACTTCCGTAACACGTTCTCAAAGTGTGCTTTTTAGGGATAATGTAACAGGAAATCGCATTAACCCCTCGGGTATGACGCAACTTTCGATCTTAAGCGACGCTATTTAAGCTTGTTTAAATTTTACTGATTTTTGGAGTGACGAAAAAAGATGTTGGCGAAATTGGTCGATACAGGTGTTGCAATAAAAATAAAATGCAAAGTTGCACGTATGTAATGATACTTATTTAACGCTAGGAATAAACAAGATGGCGTATTACTTCGGTTTTGTGTCGTCAACAAGATGGATTTTAACTCGTCGTACTCGAAGGGTTACTAAAAACCCCTGTCGCGATTATCCTGTGAATCGAATCCGAAACGACGTATAAATAAATTAGGCTTTCTCCAAAAAGAGTCAGCGTGAACTCTGAGAGTCTAACGAGCACACTCGAATCCAAGTCCACCGTTCGACACCAATGGCGAGGGATCCTTTTTGTAAAAGAATTGCGCTTTAATTATTATTATCATCGTCTGATTGTTTTAACGAAACGTCGCTCCCGACGCTGTTCATCGTCTCCGTCGCCTACGCTATGATTACGTGTATAAAACGGTCCGTATATTCGAACGTTAGAGAGAAACGTGAAACGCGACGGATTACGTGAAAGTTCGATGGATCGATACGATCGATCCTGTCGACGGAATTTTTCTAGCATTACAGAAACGCGTGTTCAGACTTCATTTTGTCGCTTCGATTAATAATTTCTACTAGAACGTATCTTCCAGTCTTTTTATAAAAGATCTTAGCGATTATAATGACGCGAGAACGTTCACTTTTTGCACTTTGAACCATTTATTGCTAATTTTAATAAAACGATCAACTCTCGTCCATGTAAAAAAAAAAAATACCATATTGAAAATAACGATTTTCCTTTTCCTCGAGGATCAAATGAAAAACGCAAGAAATCGATTAACGTCCATACGTAATCGTACGTCGGATCGCAAAAGATTAATAGGTGAAACTTAACGATGTTTTGGTATCGCATAAAAGTTAGAAAGTAGTCACAGCGTAAAAGTAAAACAATCCTAGTTTAGTTCTCCCGTACACGTTTACGAAAACCGAAACTGTATCGTTTATTTCGAACCATTTATCGCGCGACAACATTCTAGATGAAAGAAATATCTTTGCAGGTACAAGATTTTACGAAAATTCTTGGCCAAGCTGTATATCGTAGTGTACACGATGTCACAGTAAGTGTGCTATTTATACCTCCACATTATTAATCGATTACTATTGTACCACGATTACGATTTAGATTCGATTAAATTATTAAGTGTATCGTTGTGTATTGTGGTGTAATAAATGTGATTAGTTGTATGAATAATAAATACAATGCATAAAGAACATACATTTCCTCCAATTGATATTTCAATAGTGAAATACCGCTTATTCGAGGAAATAATATTTATTTCTTAATCAAGAAATTTTTCTTCTCCAAATAACAAAATCCATCAGAGTTAGGGAAATTTTATTCTCGAATAACGAGTAAAACAATTAGATTCGCTCGTAATTTAGCTTTTACCTGTGACTTTGTTTACCTAAATATTGCTTTAAAATAAATTCTTTAAATAAATGAAAATTAGTTTACGAATCAATTTAAAATTTGTGTTCATATTCACGAATAAGATTTGCCCGACTCTGGTATACACAGGGTGTTCGGTCACCCGTGGGAAAAATTTTAATGGAAGAATCTAGAGGCCAAAAAGAAGACGAAAATCAAGAATACCATTTTGTTGATTGCGACTTCGTTAAAAAGCTATTAACGTTTAAAGTTCCGCCTGTAGAACGGCAATCTGTGAACAGCTGCGTGCCTGCGGCAGTGGTTCTCACTCACTACTTAGAGACGTATCAACAGCCTTACAGTTTTCTGAGCGAGAACCACCAGCAGCTGTTCGCAGATTGCCGTTCTACAGGCGGAACTTTAAACGTTAATAACTTTTCAACGAAGCCTCGATCAACAAATTGGTATACTTGATTTTCGTCTTATTCCGTATAAATGAAAATTAAAGTAAATTTATTATCTCACACAATATTTTCAACGTCGCGACAGCATGCTCGATGACAAATGACTAGCCGCGCCTCTGATCGGCATTTCCATGCATCGGTCGTCTTTTATTTTTCAAAGTACTGCATGTTCCGCCTATAATACATTCCATCAATTTCTATTATTACGTTTATAATTGTACATATATATTTCAGCTAACAAAGAATAATTTATTAGATTATACAAAGTAAAATAAAGATGAATAATATATTACGAAACTATATTTAAGGAACGATATATTAAATCTTGCTGTTTCTTTATCACTGCATAGTCTATTTAAATGCTTAATTATTTGCTGGATGACTTACAGATTCTACAATACACTAACTCTGTACAGGTAAAATTACAAATCGGATCTAACGCCAAATCCAGGTTCTGGCGGCGGAGATGTCAATGATGTTAATCCGCCTGCTGGATCTGCAGCAAATCTAGGTGAATTCTGTGGACCAGGCGGTGGTCTTTTCCCTTTCTTTAATGCGTTTATTATAGCAGTTGCGCTTTCAGAAGTCAAGTCTTCCTACAATAAATATTACACGCGAATACTAATTTGTCTTTCTCAACACCTTGATCAAAGTATTAATTAATATACGTTAACATTACGTCGGTAATAATAAAATTTCTGACCATCTCCTAATGCTCATAATTTATGAAAAATATTAAATTTTTAAGTATTACACTTACATAATAATCGTCGTTCACTTGAAACATTGGTGCATTAGCACATGCGCCGAGGCACTCTACTTCAGAAACTGTAAACAGCTTATCTTCTGACATTTCCCCAACTTTACAATTTGTAGCTTTAGTTACAGCATCTACGATAGAATCAGAATCTCGCAACCAACATGGAGTACAAGTGCAGATTTGTATATGATATTTTCCCATCGGTCGTCTATTAAACATGGTATAAAATGTAGCTACTTCGTACACCCTCATATTTGATACACCTAATATCTCTGCTACTTTGTGCATGGCAGAAATGGGCAGCCATCCATGTTGACGTTGAGCTAAATCTAACAAAGGTATCATTGCACCACGCTTATGCCCTTCTGGATAAATTTTCAGAAGTGCTTCAATACGCTTTTTGTTTGCCTCGTTGAACTCAAAAGGTATTTTTGGGTTATCAACTTCGCTGTCTCTATGCTAAAATTAAAAATTAATGTAAAAATTTCATATACATAATATGTATCATATATGAGAGCATACATAAAATACAAGTCATATATAGGAGTACATACAGTAAATAACTGATCCGATGGGCGAACGGCTGTAGTTTGTAGTGCTCTAACATTTTTATAGTTCTGTTGCATAAAAATAGAATACTGTAACTTAAACTGTATATTTCAAAAATTTAATTTAAGAAAAATTATTTAATAACTTATAGTATACTCTGAATAGACACACTCTATACTGTATTAATTAATGTATAAAGAACATAATGCTTGAAAGATGCCATTGTAAAACATTAAATTTCTTTCCCTCTATATGGCATGTATATCTTGTTATGAAACTGTTCAAGTTTACTTTAATTTAATCAATATAGTAATAGAATGGTGAAAAGTTACAATACAATTTACATATTATTATTTAATTTGTAACATTTAGAAGACACAATACCAGATAGTTTAAATTATTCTACTACAACATCTTGTAGATAGAAATAGACAACTGACCTTTCAGTTACTATCTGACATAATACTAAACTATTTGACATTTAGTATCATAACTTCTCAATATGTGCTTATTTAAATATACAAGAATGAGAGAAACAATTAGATGCGTCCTTTATGGAACATTCACAACTTTTCAATTTTGAAAATGATAAATTATATTTTAAATAAATAAATACATAAAATACAAGATTACATAAGATTATGAAAGAGGTTAATAATATTATAAGCTACGGTACACGATATCACAAAGTAACGAATAACTCACATAAAACGCGCGAATTGCGCGTGAAGAAAGGAACATGATTAAAAGATTTGTATATATTAACTAATAAAAACACTTTCCACTTTGCTTCTCTGTTTTCTTATATTTTTACAATTACTAACTACGTTTACACGGTTCAATTTACGTCTCGGTTATAACATCAAAGTACATACACTGGGGAAGTGGGGAACATGAATTCTTTTACTCTAAGAAAAAGTTACCAGTGGAGTAGAAACCCAACTTCTTCCTTGAACTTTTTTCTAGAGAAAAGGACCTTTTACTATTTTTCCGAATGACTGTGCATTCTGTCCAAGTACATTAGGTCATTAGGTTTTATATGTATTAACAAATAATTAGAAGTAATGATAGAACGCTGTGGCCTAGAACCTAGGGAAATTATAACTAATTATGTTGAGCTCGTCGATAATATAAATAGACCTTAAATGCTGGTCACCAATGGCTGTTTTACATAAAAGCTGCAACCGTTTATATATTTTTCAAAAATTGATATAGTAATTGCGATGTAAAACAGTATTTACACGACGTTTAACGTTGGAAGTTATATCATCCATAACTCCGGCGTAAATCGTACTGTGTAAACGTAATAAATAACGGAAAAAATAATGTTGCTGTATTAGCCTTTGATGTATGTACAATGACTAGAGACAAAAAAAGAACGATAAACTGTAAACAAATCAACGACGAAACATCTATTAAAAGATTATTACTATACGTAATGTTAACAATTGTAGATTTCAATACATGTACATGTACACGGCGTTTGCACGTGATTTTGTTCGTCTAAATTCTGTTTTAAGATGTAACGGACGATAAAAATACTATTAACTAATTTTATATGTATGTATCACACGCTTAGTAAAATGTTACAATATAATTACTTTATATGTTTTTATTAAGCAACGCCAAATCACATTGTTGAGAGTCACCGAATTATATGGCCGCACCGTCCAGTTGCTAAGGAGCCTATACCAAATGTTCCCTCTTTACTAACCCCCCCCTGCAACCGGTTTTTCTGACGTTATCTTACCCTCTAATTCCAGAGGGAGTTACTCGCGTAGTGAATACTTTAAAAGTTTTGAGGTTATAGTAAATTTCTGCAAGGACAACATTTGTGGTGTTATCGTGATATAGCAATATTTAAGTAAAGTACCGTCCTTTTTCTTGGACGAGAAATAGAGCTCTAATATTAATTATGTGAGCAGTAAAAGCCTGCGGGTTAATTCTATGTCAATGACATGTCGGCTCCAAGTAACGTTAAAACAATGCGGGCGTACAGACTGGCCTATCTGGCCGTCTGACAAATATGAATTTGTGACATAATTTCGTAATTTTTATAATCGAACATGGTCAAAGAGAAACCAAATTCAATTCGTATTTATGATTCGGAGGGCTATAGACGTAGAGCTGCATGTATCTGCGTCAAAAGCGATCTTGAAGATGAGGTAAGTCAGCAGATGGAGGGTAGTATTTTTTTCTCGATTATCGTAGTATTTTCATTCTGGTTTCAGTTCCTACTTTTTCTTAAATACACGAATTGAAAATAAATTATGTTATTTACAGGTACTTTTAGTTACATCCAGTAGAAGACCAGATAGTTGGATAGTACCCGGTGGAGGCGTCGAACCAGAAGAAGAACCTGCTGTAACCGCGTTACGAGAAGTTAGAGAAGAAGCTGGTGTTTTAGGACAATTGGGCCGTTGTCTTGGTATATTTGAGGTAACCGCGTAACGGGTATATTTAATAAGACATAGTATCAATGAGCAATAAAAGTTGTAAAAATAATTTTTTTTTATAGAACGTAGAACACAAACATAGAACACAAGTGTGGGTTATGCGGGTAACCGAAGAGCTACCAGAATGGGAAGATTCACGGAATATCGGTCGAAAGCGAAAATGGTTCTCTATATCAGAGGCCTTGCTTCAGCTTGCTCAGCACAAACCCGTCCAGCGTTCTTATATACACAGCCTCTACAATACTAATCCACGACATAATCCTAATATCTCACCACCTCACCATTCGCATACCACTGTAACATCTATTCAGTTAATGAGTAATTCTAGTAACAATCCTCATCTTAACAAACACAGCTAATATTAAATACCATCCATTTGCGTGAACAGTTGCCATCAAATGTTAAATATTTGTTGCTGCTCCTTTCCTTTTATATGGTTATAGCAACCATTACAATTGTATTTTATATGTAAAAGGACACTGCATGTATCTTCTCCTTTTCTCTATTTTTGTTTCCTTGTTCTGTTGTTAGTAGCAAAATTGCTACGGATCTTGTTACTACACTACTACTACTATTACACAATTATTACTACTATTACTATTGCCATTAATATTGCTACTCTACTATTACTACTACTATTATTACTACTGACACTGTTATTACTAATATCACAATTGCTATCATTATCTTTGCCACTGTCATTGCTATTATCATAATTACATTTGTATAAATTATTTAATAAACTGGTCCATGAAGGAGCAGTTTTTCCAGCTCATTTTTATCATAACTTTATCGGGGAAACAAATAATGCTCGTACTTTGCGCGTAAATAAGTACATAATTTTCATACGTTAAGTGGATGGTATTTCATGCAAAAATATTCCAGAATTAGATTACCTCACGTTGTTTGCATATACTCAAAGAATGTTACAAATGTCATAATGAAACATATCTATACCTCATGAGTTTGTTTCTTTTGAACAAGATTTTTGATGGTATGTAATACTGCTTTGTATTTGTTTCTGTAATCATTATAACTTTTTGCATACTACAAGTCGGTATGTGGTTTACAGACTGAATTGATTAAAGAATTGCTGTAGGGATTGTTTAAAATATACATTTCAGGAAGGCAAGAATTTTCTCTTTATAAACCATAATAATTACAAATTAGTACGAATATTATTTAATGTAAAATGAAATATAGATATGTGGGTACACCATAAATTTTGTAGGCTTCATTTTTTGTAATTATGTATTTAAATTTTCTATGACTCTTCAAATGTCATTAGTTAAATATTATTGTAATTTCTTTTTTATCATTGTTATTAACGTGTATTATTTCAAATTGAAATGATTTGATTTCGCACAAAAAGTTGCCAATAAAATACAATGAAAACAATAGTAGTAAAAGTTTCAATAGGTTAGTTGTGTATCTCCTTTTAAGTGCGCGTGTAATTCAAGTATTGTATCCACGTGTTCGAGACATTGGTTGAAAGGTAATTTTGAAATCATTTTTCGCGATAGCAATAAAGTTATTAATTTTGTTAAACAATGTTTCATGTCTAAATGTTATTTTATGTGTACTTTATAAAATGTTTATTTTTCGTTAATTTTTAATATTCGCGATATTTAAGGTTAGGTTCACCAAAATAATTACATCGTATATTTCTTACTTTTAACTATAAATGTATCATTATTAAGATGACTGTTTTTTATAAAGAAATGGAGTATGAACCAGTGGATGAAGTTGTTGAGGAAGATATGGATGAAAGTAGCAGTGACAGCGACGAAGAAGATTCCGTGAATAACGATGAGACGGAAGAAAAAGAGGATCAAAATAATGAATCCAAAGTGTATCTTCCTGGAAAGCCATTTGAGAGTTGGGAAGAACTTATAGTCGACAAAACAGCATATAGAATGTTACATCATGCACAGTCTGGTGCACCTTGTCTTAGTTTTGATATAATTTTAGACAATCAGGGTAATAATAGAGAAGATTATCCTTTGAGCATGTACCTTGTTGCTGGAACTCAAGCTGCAAAGGCACATGTCAATAATCTTCTTGTTATGAAAATGAAAAATCTTTATGGTATAAAAGATGATTCCGAAGATGAATCTGACGACGATGATTTGGATAGCGAAGGTAATGAAAGTACTCCAATAATGACTGTTGCACCGATAAAACATCAAGGATGTGTTAATAGAGTAAAGTAAGTATATAAATACTTGTATACTTTTCCTAAGTAATGCTTTCAGCATTTATATTTTTTTAAAGTAAATAATATTTGAAAATAGCATTGACTTAATCCCTTTATATTTAAATAAAATATCTGGCCAGGGTTTAATTGAAATACATTCGTATGTTTCGTCAGATATACAAAAATTGACGAAACACCTTTAGCTGCAAGTTGGAGTGAATTAGGCCGTGTACATATTTGGAATTTAGAAGAACAATTAAGAGTACTTGACAATGAAGAGCAACTTCGGGCATATCGTAAAAAATGCGAAAAAAGCGATGGAGGCGTTAAACCATTATTTACCTTCAAAGGACATCTTTCAGAAGGATACAGTCTTGATTGGTGTTCAACAGAAATAGGTACTCTAGCTTCTGGTGACTGCAAAGGCAACATCCATATATGGCGCATCGGCGATAATAATGGTTGTGCAACATGGCATGTGGATCAAAGACCATATAATTCACATTCTCCGCATAGCGTCGAAGATCTTCAATGGTCCCCTAATGAAAAACATGTACTGGCTTCGTGTTCCGTCGATAAAAGGTACTAGTTGTGTTAATAAATAATTTTCGTTAATTCCAACAGAATAAAAATTTAATAAAAAATAGAAAGTAGATACTAAACATAACTAACAAGGGAAGGATTCCCACTGTCTGATGAAATATAATTTTGATAGCATTAAAATTTGGGATACAAGGGCAAGCCCACAATCTGCCTGTATGTTGACAGCAGTTGGAGCACATACTGCTGACATTAATGTAATTTCATGGAATCGTAAAGAGAATCAATTTCTTGTATCTGGTGGTGATGATGGTTTGATTTGTGTATGGGATTTACGTCAGTTTGGTCCTAATGGTTCGAGTCCATTAGCCGTGTTTAAACAACACACCGCACCTGTTACAACAATAGAATGGAATCCTCAGGAAGGTACAGTTTTTGCTTCCGGCGGGGCTGACGAACAAATTGCTCAATGGGACTTATCGGTAGAAACCGATCAGTCGGAGGAGATGGAAAATGACGAGCTAAAAGAATTACCCCCGCAATTGTTATTTATACATCAAGGTCAAACAGATATTAAGGAATTGCATTGGCATCCTCAATGTCCGGGCGTTGTAATATCAACAGCACATTCGGGATTTAATATATTTCGTACAATTAGTGTATAATAAATTTAACCATTTAATAATACAATGTTTATCAAAATCTTTACACTTTTAAAACATTTTTTACCTTCTTCCACTTTTACTTTTTCCGTTGCAATCGGCTGATAAATATTTTTTTATTCAATATAGAAAATGTAAAATACAAGTGTGTAGTTTATTTGCAAGTAAGATGTAAAGATAATAGATGTCTTATAGTTGGTCTGCCATGGGGACAATTCCAAGGACTTTCCATTTGTGCCATTTGCATGATTAATTTTTGCATTTCATTATCGTTAAGAAATGTGCCGATCTTAACGGCAGCGCGACAAGCTCTTGACGCTAACATTTGACTTACTCGACTTGGACGATATATATGATTTTGTTCGTTTTCCATACCACCTTCTCTAATAAGAAAAATTAGTTCTTCTATATCTTCTTGTCCAAACTGCCAATATCCACTAACCGGTATACCTACTAACTCGACGCGATGTCCAGTTTCGGCTAGAGTATAAAGTATTCAATATTATAATATATGATTTCCATTTCAACAAGTTTCTTTTAGAAGAAAAATTAGCAGTTCAAATAATTTTTAATTTATTAAGTTTACCTTCAGCATTGATTTTAAAAGAAAAACCATTGTCTTC
The DNA here is from genome assembly GCF_051014445.1 of Colletes latitarsis. Lineage (NCBI taxonomy): Eukaryota > Metazoa > Arthropoda > Insecta > Hymenoptera > Colletidae > Colletes > Colletes latitarsis. The sequence continues at coordinate 29,706,871 of NC_135135.1, read as the reverse complement.
AAATATTTTCTGATGTTCAATTAGTATTGTTTCATTTAACGAAGATAAATTTAAAGACTTAGGAATAATTAATTTCTGAGTTTTTAACTGTGTTTCATTATTAAGTTTTTCGAAATTAAATTTTTCGTCTGTAGCATGTTGATCAATAATAAATAGATCTTCTTCTAAGCGAGCTATTATAAAGCCAAGGTTGAATTGACCTATGATCTCCATCTGTAATGAATTAATTTACTCTTTTAATGGCAATGCAGTTATTTATAATATTATGTACAAAACATAATACCACCTTAATAAATGATTCTTTTGTTAATTCTCGTTTCAATTCGTTTTCGGCTTTAGAATTTTGATTTGAATCTATTTGTGCTTTATACTTTATTTTTTTACTCGTAATCGCGTGTTTTGATATATTCTGTCGTTCTTGAAGTTTTTGTTTTATTGTTAAAATACTAATTGGCATTTCTACGCTGTCTAATATTTTTATCTGATTTATTGTATCACTTTGTATATTATCGTCGTCGTATTGTACATTCTTTTTTCCTATGTGTCCTGTATTTGATATTGGATGTAAAGTCTGCAATCTCTTTGCTGGATGATCTGCATTTGTAGGGGAAATTGTTCTTTTCACTCCAAAGTTTAATTCAATTACAGGCGTGGCTGTTAAATTTCCTTGTAACTTGTCCCATTTTGTTATTAAATTAAATTTCAGAGTTGCTAATATTAAACGTTCTTGTGTACAGAAAATAGTTCTCTTATCTGGAGTTACATTAATATCGGTCGATTGTTTGTTCAATTTTAAATTTAGGAAGACAAACGGATATTGTTTGTTATTATATTTATGATAAGTGTGGTTTATTAATTTACTAACTTTTGTGAGATCACATGGTCGACTATTTACATAAAAAAATTGTCTGTCAGGAGTAGAACGTCCAACATTATGATCACAACTACTAATATAACAATCCCATTCAAAATCCATAACTATATTACTTGGTAAGTTGTATTCTTGCAACATTGCTTCATCAGGAGGTAGCAATTCAAGTATGACTAGTCCATTAGAAGACTTTTTACCAAATATTGTATTAATATTATTCAAAATATTACTGGAACTTGTAGTATTAACTACAAGATTAGGAGGTTTACCTGACACTGAATTAGAACATGTTATTTTTGTATCGGTAGAAACCAAACAATAACTATATAGAACTTGAATAGCACGAGTATATTCCTTTTTTATATTTTTGTAAAATTCTTTTGCCCTTACTGGAAGGCACTTAAAAATGTCTTTAATATGTATAGTTGTTCCCTTCTCTCTTGCACATGCTTCCTTTTTTTTCAGTATACCATTATGATCAAATTCCAATTTGAAACCATGTTCACTGGTTGAATGTCTTGTAATAATATTTAATTCAGCCAAAGAACAAAGGGAACTGAGAGCTTCTCCACGAAACCCAAAGGTGTTAACTTCCGTTAAATCTGAGAATTCTCTAAGTTTAGATGTATGATGCTTCAACCCTAATTGATAAACAAAAGAGTATACTTAGTATAAAAAATATTTATTCTTTTTTAAAATGTTCTCTTTAAATACAGCAATTATCTTATTATAATTCAAATGGAATGATACTAGATATAATTAATGGTTTATAATTAATTTCACCTACATTATATAAATACGAATTCCAAAAGTATATTTTACAATAAAATTAATGTAGATTTTTATACTCTTAAATATAATGTACCTAATCCTTCAAAATCTTGTTCTAAAACACCGCTACCATTATCACTGACGCTAATGTAGGTTTTACCATAGTCTTTGAGCTTAATATCAATTAATGTAGCACCACTATCTAAACTATTTTCTACCAATTCTTTTATAGCAGTTGCAAGATCAAGAACCACCTAGAAAACGTCTTATAGTCATTAAACTCATGAAATTATTGTTTTAAGATATAGTCTCAAAAGGTTAATCCTCTCACCTGGCCAGAACAAATTTGATGAATTGTTTCTTTATTTATCGCACTAATTTTCTTCGATTTTTCTATTGTTTTAATGGGTTCTGTCATTATTAATATTTCATGCGAAAATGTATAGAAGAAAAATTCTCTTCCGTTGTTGTCGGATACAATAATTTCATACGGGTGTATATTTTTATCTTATTTTAAATTAAATATTGTAAACAAAATCACAATTATATTACGTTTAAATTCGCAATCTTTCTATAAACAAAATCATACGATTGTGATAGGATCGAAAAAGCAAAATGCTATGCTCGAGTAGATATAAAATTAACAAAATTTCTACAAGGTAGTTTTAACAATTTTTTAGTATCTTTATCGTTGGCCTTTTCATCGTTTGTTGAATTTTATCGCGTTTTGAAGGGTATTTGATACGAACGCTTATGCGTTTTAAGAATTTGAGCTTTTGCTACAGCCGACTCTAGTATGAACCACGCTGAGCGAGCTGCAAGAGTTCGATTTTTTACTGGATAGACGAAAAAGACTTTCTCGTCACTTTATCTGTAATTTTTTACATTATATTGTAAATTTAACGTTTAATTTTTAAGGGTTCACGCTTGGTTTCGTTTGTCATTGGAGTTTAGGATTATAAACAATTGTGAGAAGGCCAATATGAAGAATTATAATAAATACAACATAATTTATTATATGTTTTATTATTTTTTTTCGGGAATGAAGTATTTGTACATCGTTTATTGTTCATTCAGCACCAAACAAACTATGTAAATAATGCTAGAGCATTTCCTTGTTTCTGTACCCTACACTAGAGGGCAACTTCTTACTTTCCCTTCCCACAAATTTATTTATTTATTTATTTATTTATTTATTCACAAAGTAAACTCTTTGATACAGAAAGTAACAGGTGTTGGAGAGATGAAAGAAAATTGAAAAAAAAAGGTAACTGAACAAATAAAAAATATAATTAGTCCACAAAGAATATAAAGTCACGAATCACGTATTGCAGAAATGACAGAGCGTTTAAATAAAGAAATAGAGACAAAATATGTTAGAATTTGTCACTTTTTATTTACAATCCATTAGTATACAGGGTGTTTTTAACTATTGAGTGCTCCGACGTTGAAAGTAGGAGCCACCAGGTAGCCCTACTGACGAATTCTTTGAGAAACCCCAGGATAAAAAATTCTTATTTTCTTCCTTTTTTCCAAATTGATCTATCCGTTAGCGTGATCTTATTGTAGTTGGGCGAAGCTGGTTAAAAATACAATTACGATTGCGTATAGTACAGTCATATCTGGAACTTACGTTTTGCATAATTGGTTCCAGAATAGCTGATGTAAGTTGTGGTAAATACAACTCATTTATGATTCATTATTTATTATTTGAAGAAACATCTATCGTATCGTTACTAGAAATGACATAAGTGCATATCGACAGCACTCAAATATTTGTATTTGCGTATGTTCACACGCAGTGACGTTCTGTGGCGTCATCTGAGTTGCTATCCTTTAATTAAAAAAGTAGTAATAAATTATACAAAATTCAAACTGAAAATATAATATAGTAACGTAACAATGTATTAATATAATGGTATACAATTAATAATATTTTGCTATTGTAATTTGCAGCTACTTTGAGCGAAACCAAAGAAAATTAAATTGGCGGGATTAAATAAGCAGTACAGAAGATGGCGCCAAAGTAATGGTAAGCAAGCCACTTTGAACGAATATACATTGTATAAGCTATCGCCAATCACAGTCCCCAACAGAGATTTGGCCTTCTCTCGAGGTCTCCTAATCTGGGCTACATTGTTTCTTTGTAAATCACAAGTAGTCAAATAACAAAAGGATTTTCGGTTTTACGTTCCATTTCCCCTATTATTTTCCTGATTTCTAGCATCCGAAATAAGTGCTTCAACATATTAGAAAAGAATAAATTTGCCTGTGAAAGTCATATTCAAAGCATGTGTTTTAAACGTCAACTTTGTCATCGTCGTTATCACTGTGCACCTGTCATCTTCGTCGTCATTATCGTCATAACGACGGTACACGTGCAATTTACAGTACAATTTCTCATGTATAAAAAACCGAACATTCTTTTCTCAAAAAGATAAAATGAAGAAAAAAAGTAGAAAACCTCAAGAACAAAAATGAAAATACGTTCGCTGTTGTTACTTTTTTTAAACGATGCTGCTATCAAGTGATTTTCTTATAATAAATTTTTGAAAATGTTCTTTTAAAAGTATGCCTCCGTTTAAGAATGACAAATTACGTTTCAGACATGTTTTGTTTTATGCCAGATATGATAGATTTATACTATTGCTGGCACGCGGACGTCAGCTGACTGCTCACGTGAGACTGCCATAATTCTTTCTAAAATTATATAAAAACTATAAGTTGGACCGTTAGCATAATTAACGTTTGCACGCCAGCAATAGTATAAGTCTAGAATCATTGAAATACAATGTTGCGAACGATGGACATAGAAATATGTTATATATAATTTGCTAAAAGTTATTTGAAAAATAAAAAAAAAGTTTGTTCCTATGGGACATGAACCTAACTCGGAAGAATAGCACGCAAAACGCATATCGCCGAGCCACAACTACTTATGATAAAAAAGTACAGTTATGAATGCTTACTTACCAACCGGTTAAAACATTGACCCTCGTTTTTTAACGGGTGGCCATCTACGTTTAAAATCACGTTTATAATTTGTATACATAGAGACCTAGTACTCTGTAAAATTTGATTATAATCGGCGATGAAACGTTCTTGACCGTCTTTAAAAATTTAAAAAGCTGTATTATATAATAATATGACAGTTACCAGAAAAGAAAAATAATCAAACAGTAAGTAGTTTTTTCTGATAATGAAAGGATAGAGATAAATAAAAAATATTAATTACATCGCAGATGGAGTTGGTAAACCTGAGAACTGTCGAAGACCACATGAAAAAGGAGAAAGTATAAAGGGGAAGAGGGGAAGATTAGATCAGGAGCGCCACAAAATGGAGAAGCGGCCGTTTCATGAAACACTCGGCATGGATCGAGCTCCATGTTCGCCCGTGAAAGTGATGCGGTATCTCCGCGATTAGGGAATACAAATCTCGTATTTAACGAAAGGACGTTGAACAGTTTGTATGCGTTAGTTTGTGACTCGGTATTAGCAATCGGTTGTTCCGAGGACGGTAAGGTTAGTTTAAAGGTGTGTAATATTCACGTGTGTCGGAGTAGCGTGGCGAAGCGATTGTTGGTCTCGTTGCAGTGCACGAGCAAAACTACGCAAAAGCCTGACACGGCAACACGAAGTAATAAAATTTTGTCGAAACTACATATCAAAATCAGTAAGATTAGGAATAATATTGAGGAGAAGGCCGAAAATAACGTTAATAGTGGTGGCGGCGACAGCGACAGTGACGGCAACGACAGCGGTGGCGCAAGGTGTGAGGACGAGGTGAATGCACGGCGGCCGCGGTGTGTGCCAGTGGTGTGCGCGCTCGTCGCTCGTGGAAACCCGCCAAAACCCGCGGCCGCGAACAACCACCAGCAAGAGCAGCAGCAATAGCAACAACAACAGCAGTAGAAGGAAAAGGAGGAGGAGAAGGAGAAGGAGGAGGAGAAGGTGGAACAGCATTAGTAGTAGTAGTAGTAGTGGTAGCAGCAGCAGCAGCAGCAGCAGCGGCAGCGGCAGCAGCAGCAGCAGCAGCAGCGGCAGCAGCAGCAGCAGCGGTGGCAGAAGCAGCAGTAGCGCGCGACGTTGTGCTGTTTTGACAACTTTCCGCCGCGTCGGGGCGTCGCGCCGTTTTTCTCGCGGCGGCGGCGGCAACGGCAGAAACAACGACAACAGCTTGTTTTAAGAAGGTTGCTTGTGACGGCGGTAACGGCGGCGACGCTGCTGACCTCCCAGCCCATACGACGACGACGACGACGGCGGTGGCAACGACGACGGTGGTGGCGGCGGCTGCGTTCTGTTATTATTTTGCCGCGGTGCTTTTGACCCTTCGAACCGGGCGAGTTCATTGCAGTGCTTCCGCGGGGGTGTTAGCCAGTTTTATTACTCCGGCCTTCTCCGTCCGCAGCAGCAGCGCCGACGGCGCCAGAACACGATATGGTATATGCAGCATGTCTACTAGTGTACGTACTCGATCGCACCAATAATCAGACACGTTAAAGCGCCTATTCACAGGGCGAGAAGTCGCCGACAAGCTCTGAACACTGCCCCCGGTGTACAATTCGAACGAGTCAATTGAAAAGGACTGTATCAGTGACGTTGCAACTGAGAAAGGACGCGACGAACCACGTGATATACCTGTCGTTGGACCGCGTCATGCAAAGCATGCTCGACTCCCCGATGGCCATAACCTGAATTCAGCCGATTTGACCCGATTAAACCCGATTCAATGTATTCGTACATGAACGATCAAGCGAATGAACGAATGACAGAAAACAAACGGTAGCCATTGACATTTTTCGTCTTTCCTCGTGCTTGCGCGTTTTATTCCGCGGTGTTCTATTACTCGATCCAGAACGCGTTATTCTTTTTTCAGTCGAAGCGTGAATCGTTCGATCATGTGCCACGAGTGTACAGTGCCTCGATGGTATTCGTCTAACAAAAAGTAAATCAAAAATTTCAACAGAAAGAGGGTCAGCCTGCTAACTCGTAACAGGTGACTAGGTGGACAAATGGACGGATTAATCGTGATACCCGTGATATTTCTCGTTCTTTCGGTGTTCTCCTACGCCGGTGATAACTTGAAATAATTGTGCCGTGGTGTATTGTGCACGTAGTGTCATTGGTACAGTGTTAACCGTTACGTGTAATTGTTGAAGGTGGTGGCGTGGGAGTCCGACATTTTAACCGCTCGTATTCACGAAAAGATACAAGTGTCCACGTGTGAAATACGGTCGGTACTTCAGGGGCGTGGGAATCATACGTCGAGCTTACATTTACGAAGGTTCTTCAGTGCTGTTTACAGATACGAATTTTATCACACGCAGTTAATATTTGATTTCATGCTCACGATTTGTTTATTTTTCCATTATCGCGGCCACGCTGTTGATTACCAAATGGAAAGGTGTCAAGCACGTCCTTTAGAATGAAGGATTTTAAGCAAGAACAAACGAAGGAAATTGAGTGATTTCATCGACGTGAAGAAACAAATCGGCATTTTTCAAAGACAATACGAATATTGACAGTTCAACGACATTGTTCAAGACTTCTACACTCGTGCTTTGTACTTTTTGGAAAGTGTTTGACAGTACTCGGCCAAGTGCGTGACAATGAAAAATACCTGGTGAGTTCAAACTTTTATATCTAATTCTAACATATAAATATAACGCATATATTTTAAACAATTATTCGAAACAAACGAAATAAGAAAAGAATTGGGGGATTAGTAGATAAAACGAAGTAAGGTTTTCCGTTTTCACTCCGAATTCTAAATGCATTTGTAAAAAAAGAAATCGATTCATTTTATCTCTAGTTTTTTAAACAAAAGGTTAACTTTTCCAATCCTGTAATTATTCTGTGTATTCTAAAACGTACGTATTGTATCAAGAAGGTAAATTAGTTAGTCTTCGTCGTGTAGTAGTTTCGCCGTGTTTGCATTTATTTGTTTATGTCGGTTAGTTTTTGCGATCCTTTTCTTTTTTCGATTCTTTAGTTCCTAAAAATCGTCATTTTATAAACTTTGTACATCATATGACTTCTAGATGCTACTTCTAGGTTAGGTTACTGATCGTTACTACTTAACCTCAAAAATTCTCACGGATTATTTCTTTTCTTCTGCTGACGTTTTTACATTTATTACTTGTAATTAATGATGTATGTTAATAAGGGGAAACGTAAATTTACACATTTTAACAGTTTTATTTTAATAGGTACATATAGAAATTATGAACCAATCTTTTTGAAAGGATGGACTGTATTAATGAATATATAATTTCATGTGTTTCTTATAAATATGCAAATGTCATACTATTTTTGTTAAATACATTACACTTTACCATTATTTATTATAAACTTGAATTTTTTACTTGCATATGGATACAAGAGAAAAGATGAATGTAATGGGCATATTCGAGATCGTTATGTTATTAGAAGAATAAAATGATGTTATAGTTTCTTAAATGAAGCTATATATATCATAAATAATTTTATTGCTGCAAATAGTAAAATACATTTAAAAGTATAGCATATGTGAAAACAATGAAAATTAATAACATTACAATGTTTAATATTATTATTACTTATGTTTGACACGATTAAAGTCAACTATGTATACATTCCTGATTATGCCTTTTTAGAAATTATGTCCTAAGCTTTCTTCCATTGAAAGAATTACTATAAATTTAACTAGTTTGAATTAAAGTTAGTCCGAGTTACTTGAGATAGGTCATTTTTATATTCTGGAAATTTGATTTCCCATGTATTATGAATTTAATTCTTTACTGAAGCGCATTCAAAATTTAGAGATTTTTAGATTACTTATAGATAAAAGAAATCTGTAATTTGTTTAGATATTGAATGAAAATCATATGTAGAATTCAAGTCAAAGCATACAGTTAAAAACATAAAGTATAGAAGGTATAACATAACATTGTTTGAATAGTTTTTAATTTGTATAAATCTGTATCATTCTATACACTTCCATATAATGCGCTGCATTATATAATGTGCTAAATTTGAAATCAACTTGTGTTCAACAAATTTTAAAGAGACATTGTGTTTAAGAACAATATATTTATATACTTAAATTTCATCTTATTATTATTCATTCATTTCCTTATTAATGATTAGATGTTGCTTTATAGTAATATTGACAAACCAAGTAAATATGAAGTGTGGTGCTTCATCGACAGTTACAATTGATGTTTTTTCTCACATAACAATAAATAACAAGTAATCCAACTTTAACAACTAAATGGAAATAAAGATACAGTAAAGTATTAAATTCTATATTTTCGATTAACTAATTCTAAAACGCATAATTCAGTTTATATACAGGGTGTTTGGCCACCCCTGGGAAAAATTTTAATGGGGGATTCTAGAGGCCAAAATAAGACGAAAATCAAGAATACCAATTTGTTGATGGAGGCTTCGTTAAAAAATTATTAACAATTAAACTCAAAAATTTCAAATCGTTTTGGAAAAATTATTTTCCAAACAATCAGTTTTGGTGAATAGACATACCCCCGAAATCCTACCCATTTTCGAGAAAAAAATTCAGTACGGTTGGAACTTTAAACGTTAATAACTGTTTAACGAAGCCTGAATCAACAAATTGGTATTCTTGATTTTTGTCTTATTTTGAATAAAACTACTATGTGACACAGTTATATGTTACCATAGGTCATGTACGAATTTATCAAATTTTTGTAATACAATTTATATTTGATTAAATTAACATATACAGGGATGATATATCCAGAATATATTGTACATTTTATAAAAAGTCTTGAATCAAATCAAAACACATTTATTAATTGTAGCTAACAAAAAGATCCTGAACATATAAAAATTGCATAGATTGTAATAATGATTACCATCTGTATTTTAACTATTCGTTATACTATATTAACAGAGTTGGGTAAATTTTATCCACAAGTAACGAATAATAATTTTATTTGTAAATTCATTCGTAAATTGAAACCTATTGCTGGATTTTTTTAATTTATATCCAGGTAAGCGAAGCAATGTGTGGAAACTAGTTCACGAATAAATCGAACATATTTTTATTCGTTATTCGTGAATAAAATTTTCCTAAATTTGTCGTGTATATATACTCGTGCATTATTGTTCAGCGGTTCCAATGGTTGTTTTATTCAGACTTGGACGTTCTCCCGCAAATTTAATTAAACGTTTCATTAAAAAATCAAATTATTTGGAGTACTTTTCTTTTCACTAAATAAGTCTATGTATAACGCATCCTACGTGCGCGTATGCGGAAACGACGCATCTAATAATAGGCGACACGTTTACCGTCGACACTTATTGGGTAGCTTACTTACGAGACATATTCCGAAAGTAATGAGTCCGACGTTATAAAATGTATTTTATTGGTATTGGAGATCGCGATTGTTACCTTTCCAAGTAATTTCTTTTACTTTTGTTCAATTGCAAACCGACATTCTTTGTGATATTTGTCAATATTGGGACCTATGCTCCAATATTCATTTCATTTAGAACTCAATAATAAAAATTGCGACAAAAAATTTTGATCACGGCCACCCTTGGAAACTAAACAACTAATGTTTGTTTATCTTTGTGAATCTTTTGTTATCAGAGTTGAAATACTTATTTACAATAAGTATACCGTTTAGTAATTTTCTAACTTCACTTACGTATCTTATCGTATCAAATGCTTCGGTTTAACATACATATTTCATTAGCTGAATGTTAGAAGCGTTCAAATACTTTTTTGTACGAGTGTAGATGTCAGTCGTCCGTAGTTGTAGTGTTAAAAAGAAAAACAAAAAAGCGGTAAGAGTCAGTGTCGCGTACAACGTCTAAACGAGTATTCTCTTAGGCCGCAAACACTGTGGAAGCAGGTTACCCGTTTTCCGGTTAAACTCGTGCCAATCGGCGCTTGTCTGCACAAGAATAATTCTGCCGACCGTCGCTGACAAGCTTCGTTTGTTTTCAAATGTGCTAGGAAGTAGCTATCAATTATACAACGGCTCACAAAAGTGAAAAGAAATTCGCTCAGCATAATTTTATTAGCATTTACATGCAAATTTGTTTCTGTTTTTTTTAATGCAAATAAAGCACATTTACCGTGAGACACGAACATGGGCCGTTCTTCGTAAGTTCTATCTTACGTCCATCTTCTTGTAACACTAGTTACGTATTTTTCATCTAAAAAATGTCAGGATAGATAAAAATATACGGTTTTTTACGAATATTTTTAGGGAAATTCTGTACGTACCGTAAGAATGAGATTTGAAGTGGCATCAATGGTTTCATTATCACACATGATTGATCGATACATAAGGTCTCCAATAATATAAAATATGTTAGAGACAAGAGGAATTAATGAAACTGATCTGAAAATAGATACACGTGTAATGTACAGGGTGTTCGGCTATCTCTGGGAAAAGTTTTAACGGGAGATTCTAGAGGCCAAAATAAAAAATTACAGAGCCGCACATGTTGCGTGGACCACCGTGTATATTGAATCATAAATGAAAATAATTGTATTATTTGCTTGATTTTTTAATTTTATGTACATTGCTGAAAGCCTTAATGTTCTATCTTATAATCTTCCTCTTCTACTAATAACGATAATATCATTATCGATTGCATAGTGAAATGTATGTTTGTTTTTGGTTTCAGACATCAGCATCGAGAATCATGGACGTTGACAGCGAAATCGAATGAGAGATCTTTCTCCGAAGGGGAATTTCCAAAGCAAGAAGAAAAGTGAACTCTCGTAGCGATAGAAAGAAAGGAGGAAACTGTGAATCGGCGACAACACAGTCGGCAAGAGCGAGTAAAGTTGGTTGAAAGGACGGAAAGAAAGTTACAAACGAAAGGAATTGGAGGAGAAGGGAGTAGCCAAAAGCGTGTGTACGCATTTGTGGATCGCGTAATAAAAAGGGAGAGAGAGAGAGAGTGAAAAAGAAAAAGACTCAGTGTGTTTGTAAATAAGAGTTATTTTTCGTATGAGAGAAAAGGAGATACATCTACGTCGAAACGAGGGAAAACGAGCAAGAAGACGTTTAGAAGTCCTTGAACGTAAGAAGGTTTCGAGGACTTTCTCTCTCTCTCTCTCTCTCTCTCTCTTACAAGGATATACGAAAAAAGTTAGAACATTAGCGACTAAAGGAACGAACGAAAGAAAGAAAATGAAGAAGGAAGAGATACAGTGTTACAATTAATGAGTCTCGTTTTTATGTTCTTTATCCGAAATCGATTGTGTTTCTTCCGCTTCTAGCTGAAATTCGAAAAGGACTGAAAAGTTTTCGCGAAAAAAGCGCGCACGCGCGCGTGCGAGAGAGAGAGAGAGAGAGAGAGAGAGGGAACGTGCAAACGGGAGTAATATAAAAAAAAAAAAGAAAGAAAGAAAGAAGTAGAAAGAGAATTGGCGAAAGAAGCTGAAGAAACGAGCGTGTAGTGATTAAGAGAAGAAAGGGAAAAGAAAGAGACCGTGAAAAAGAACACCTGGGAAAGCAGAGTTCAAGAGAAAAGAAAAGAAGAAGAGGAAAAAAGAAGTGTGTGCGGTGAAGAAGGGAAAGAAGGAAAGAGAGAGGGTGCGCGCTGTGAAGCGGTATTGAGAGGGCTGGCGTGCCCCATGTTGTGAGCGTCTGAAGACTGCCGGGGGCAGAAGTGAAAGGGTGGTAGGGGGGGAAGGGTAAGGGTGCCGCTGGTATGGAGTATGGAAGCGGCGGGGGTGGAGGCGGTGGAGGCCGTGGGGGTGTCCAACCACCCTCCGCAGCGGCGAGGGGTATGGCGGGGACAGATACTACCGATGCTGCGTGGCACAAACACGAACAAATGATCCTTATGGAATCCAGGCATAAGCAACAATGTGAGTATATTGCCTAAAAATTATGCCCTCCCTTTACAACTCGCCCCAGTCGCCGTTTTAACTTTCGTTTTTATTTATAGGGTTATCCAAACCGAGCGTCGCATCTTCGCATTGAAATAAAACGCAAACTGTTTGAGCGATTCAGGGTTTCTTCGATATAAACTGACCGTTTCATTACGTTATGGAGATCTACTCTCAGCTCTTCCGTTTCAAAAAAATAAGTTGTCTTTAAGAATTTTTTGTCGGGAATACTATAAGATTTTTGGAGACGTGCGTCTCGCCTTTTCTTTTATCTATCTTTTGGCTATATGTATGAATTTTGTTTTTTATTACAAACAAGTAAAAAACGGATTACCTGTGCGATATATAAAAAAGAATAATCAAACAGTTTAGCCACGTTTATTAGAAGATGCGGCATTTAATCTGGATAACCCTTTATTTGACTTTCCGTGAAAAGATAAATCTATTTTGTTTTGATTGATAAAGCACGTTTACGTGTTAAAAACAAAATGCAACATAGGATATTAGGATAGGCTAACTGAATATATTTTTGGATGTAAGCCGGGACGGTCATCCGATGCCGAAAGGTGCATAATAAAAAAAATAGTTATTTAAATGGAACCTTTCGTCTATTCCAATATTGATTTTCAACCAGCACTGACAACGAACTCTTAAGTCTATTTTTGGATGACATTCTTTCTACTACGGTGGACGAAATCTCTACAACACTACTATTTTTAATGAAAATTGCAAGAATTTTGATAACAATATTAAAGAAATAATTGAGGAATAATAAAAAGCAGTTACTATACCAGCGTATAGTATAAAATGTTTATAATTCTAATTTTATTCATTTGCTTCTTTAATTTATCTTCTGTTGTCATAAATAAAATTTCTCCGAGTTAATTCTGGACCGTTTTGCGGAGATGATGCCCACACCGCCATATTTCTATTACTTAAATCTTCTTAATCTATCGATTTTCATGCATAAAAAATTGGTTAACAATTACTGTTTTGCGTTAGTAACATTGCACACATAACAGACTCGCCGAAACCATCGAGGAGTCGAATACGAGCACCTTTGTGTTCGCCGACTGGCGATCGCCCAAATCTGTTCGCCGCAACAGGCGACATCCATTGTATCGAGATTTTAAATATTTATAAACGCGATTCAAAATTGTTGAAAAAACACCGAGCCCGGTCTTATTTTCATCGGGAAAAGGTCTCGTAAATACCTCATTCGTAAGTCACCGGACATTTAGTATCCAGAAACGATTAGGGTGTCTCATCTTTTTGCGTTTTATATAAAGAAAAAAAGAGAAGAAAATATTTTCCACAAATTAGATTCTACGAGAAATGGTCTGGCTTAGCTACAATTTACATACGAGAGCAAAGATCGTTAGATAGCTTTTGGATACTAAAGGGGTTAAGAAAAATTGATGAAGTTAGGGCAATTTTAACGTGGGTTTGTCCGTTTATCACATTTTCCGCTGTTTCGAACTAGCTAGGTTGTTTCTATATCATTTTTATCGATTACGATCCATACAATTCCATGTTTCGAAATAAATAAGGAGAACAGGGAATCTTATCAGCGTCGATGAGATTATGTTCCAAAACTTCTATACTTATCTTAGTTATCGATCGACTCTCGATTTAGAGTTTGTATCTATTTTCCTTTTAATGAAACTATCGATAGAGAATTCCATACGTCGCGGTAATGGTAAGGGAGCAATGATTCATACAAAAATAAATATGTGAGCGGAGAGAAGAGAAAGTCTGATTATAAGCACCGAATCAACGTTGGCAATAGCATAGTGGGATCCATTTTTGGACCGATGCCTAATCGGCGACTCTCGAAAAATTCAAAGACTTTAGGCTAGACCGTTCGGTCGGCTACTGACTGATATGTATTTTCGACTTGGCAGTCTGTCTCCCTACTATTGTGTCTTTGTCTTTCTTTTCCTTCTAACATCATTTTGTATTCTTCGTTCGAAGAACCGGCACAGCCAGGCGTTGAACTTGTAAGGAGGAAAAACAATCGTGTTCTTTTTCGAGCGGGAATTTGAAAAACAAAAGAGTACCGCGCGCGGCGCGATAAAGTCCTAATTCTTTTTTCGTTTTTAATTGTTTATAGGCGCGTCGACTGCTCGAATGGGTTATTAGCGACCAACTACCAACTACTAATCAGAGCTTTTAGAATGATCTTTGGTATAAAATATTTATTATAATTATAGATAAACAATCTTGAAACTGTGCATACATGCTTCTTGGTTATGTTTGGAAATAACACAGATAAATTTTTATACCGTTATCTTTATTATTATTTAAATAATCGCATGTTTCTTGCGGTATAGTATTTTAAATAAAAAACGATGCAAGGAAAAATCTTTTTAACAAAATTATTACATGAAAATTGTACTGTGTTACCTTGACAAGTTTTAAAATACTTGCTCTATAATTGTGCAATAATTCTTTATTTAAAAAATCGCCTGAAATCGACGTACCCGAATAGGAATACCTTAAGTTCGTCACGCGCTGGTGATTAGATCGGTGAGCGACCACTAGTGACCAGAGTCTATACGGGCTCGTACGCACGTGGTCGCCGGTGACTGACTTCGATTCTGGTCGTCCGTCGATTGGTCGCTGGCAACTTAGTCGACAGTGCGTAACGGTTCTTAACCCTGTCTCTATCGGCAACGCCAGCCAGTTGCACGTTGCTCGCGGGAACCTACGTGGCTTATAGTTGTTCGCAATGATTCCGACCAATGTCATTACTTAAATTCAAGTTCGAGGTAATGCGCGAAATTCCAAGACGTCTTTGTTATTTTCCGACGGACGTACAAAATTTAGTAGCGGAAGAGGCCAGTATGCGACAAGAGGACTTTGACCCAGAGAATGTAGTTAAATAAAAAACGGTCGAAATTTGAAAACCGAGAAACGCTTCCGATGTTACATGTACACGCGCGATGACAATAAAAATAGTACGAAATACGACAGATGTTCGCAATGTATTCGTAAACCCCTAAACCGAAACTGCCAAATATTTTGCGTGCAAATATATAGTGAATAGCTTAGTTGTATTTTTATCCGAATATTTTGTACGAAAAAAACTGCTGTAACTTTGTGGATAAATATTATAGTAAATTTATACTTTGTAAATACGGTGAATTCTACAGTTTCCGTAATATCGAATGTTAATTGTTAATAACTTTTTAACGAAGCCTCCATCAACAAATTGGTATTCTTGATTTTCGTCTTATTTTGGCCTCTAGAATTTCCCATTAAAATTTTTCCCAGGGGTGGCTGAACACCCTGTATACAAAAGTTCGTACCGTTCGACTGTAAACAATTTTTAATATAATTATTTTAATGTAAGGATGGAAATCTTAAGTTTACTCTCGGACATCTGACAAGCCCTTGTCCGAGTGTCAAAAACCTGTGGAAAAATGTGTCCATGGTAGATCGGGAACAGCGTCGTTGGCGGTAGGACGCGTGTGACCGTGCGTCGATGTGTGTATCTCGTGTGTGAGAGCGGCCACGCGCTCAGCTGACTGGGATTCAAACGGCGCAGGCCGGAAGTCACACATGTAAATTTGATGCGCTTGTATCTCGGTGACGAAGCCTCTGATCGCAAAATAGTAAATGACTTTTCGATTTATACTGGCACGGTAAATTGATCCTTAAAAAGATACCACTATTTCGGGCAACATCTCGTATACTTTGATTATTTTGTTAGTCGGTGGATCAAAGTATTTTTTTTTGGACCATCAGTGGACTTTTAACGATGAAAAAGCAAAAATGAACCACTTAAAACAGAGGGGGGAATAATTAAGGTTATAAATAAACGTAGCAGGAAATTTCAAATAAAAAATGATCTGGTGTATATATATTCTTCCATACGATAATTAATCGATATGATACGGTATATTAAAATTACACGACAAAAAATGTTTGTTCGGTAGGAGATTTTTTTATTTATTTGAGCATGTAGATTCAGCTGCTTAGGTATTTGCTTGTATCTTTGGAACGCTCTGTATAATAGACACGCAAAGTATAAAGGTACGACGATCTATGAATGGAAGAGAAACGTACAGGTACGAACAAACGATGGCGGAACGACGACGGGGCATATTTCTCGAAGTTAAGCGAAGAAGCACAGTGCTTTTCCGAGATTGATTATCCAACTGGTCATTTTCTTTCGCAAAGTATCGGTGATCGGCTCGGGGGAAAGATCAGAGAAAAATCTCGTTGAAATGTACGTTTAGGGGAGCGTTGGGGAGGGTAGTAACACTTGAATTTTAGAATACGATTACACAAAGGCCATTGCATTTACGATAACAGTTTTTACGTGAACATGTTGCATACTTGTTCAACGTTACTGAGCTCACAGCGTCGAAAATAACCACCTTGCGTTATATACCCGACCACAAACCTGAGGACGTATTATCATTGGCTGTCTTATTTGTCCAGGTATTGTTCACGGCTAACAAAGATTTGTGGATTGGTACATAATACGGACGTCGTATACGGAAGGGTTATCGTATACGTTTCACGTTACAAGCGTAAGCGTTCGAATACTTTGGGTGTACGCGAGTGTACGTATAAAAAAATTTCCGGTTACCGTTCGATATTTAAAGATATTTAACGCGTTGCCGGTGTCCCCGGGTGGAGTAATCGGTTTTGCCCGTTTGTTTCGTGGGAGGGGAGTGGGGGAAGATAAGCGAAACGCGTCAAAGGGAGGAGGAATAAGTTGTTAGGAGTCGCGGTCACCTGATTTCAAGGCAACGTACCCCGTCTTCTCTGGTTCGTCCTCGATACTTTCTATTATAGCCTATGGTGTTGATATACAGACGACAGAGGCCCTGTTCACGAAGGGCTACTCTCCTTTCACATTTTCCGTCTCATTCTCCCGTCGCAACTCGCGCCAGTATAGAAGACAGACCAGCCAGTCGGTCGGCGGTTGCTCCACCCCCGTGCGACACGATCAATACGCGACTCTCCTCTTTTCCTAGCGCGCTCACCCCCTATCTCATTCACACATACGCGCGCGCGCGCGCACCAACTTTCTCGTTTTCCCTCGCCCACTCCTTTCCTCTTTCCATGCACGTCGTACAGCGAAGCTCCGTAGTCAGTAACGGTAACAGCAAGAGCAAGCAACACCACCGGCAACAGCAGCAGAAGCGCTCAACTGTTCGTTTTGAAGCTGTCTTTCTGTTGCTATGCTGGCTGCCCTTATCCACTCCTCTGTTTCCTCTACCCTCCCGTCTCCTTCTTCCTCCTGTCGAGCTCTTTTTCGTGTGCTGTCGTCCTGCAGGATAAATCCTGCGTCGCTTCGACCCGTGTTATTTCTTTTCCGTTACTCCTTACTTAACCAAAATCGCCCCCCCCCCTCACACACACACACACACACACACACTCGTTAGATCGTTCTTATCGCCTGACCACCTTTTTTCCTACCTCTTGTGTTTATCATTTTTTTTTTGTTATTGTTGTTAAAACGTTGATTGGGCACGGTCGCCGGTGACACCGGACGCTTCGAATTTCGAACGCAAAATTGTTTACAATTGGGAAAATTATAAAATTGTAAATAACGATATTATGAATGCTCTACGGTAACAGGTACACCAAATCGCCTCTGGATATGAAAGAATCCCTTCTCCCTCGTAAATCGTTCTTATCCTCTGCACGCCTTTCTTCTTATCTCTCCTGTTTACCGTTTTTCGTCGAGTGGCATGGTCACCGGTGACCGGCGTGGCAGTCAATGTGTTGAACTTTGTATCTTCTAGAAAATAGGCTGCCGCTTATAAATATTAGGACACTTGGCTTAACACTTGAAACGTTGTTAATTTTGTGATTATTTTAAAGATTGAACCTTCTACTTTCACGTTTCCTAAAAGTGAATTATTATAAAAAACAGATTAGTGTTATGCATGACCTACTCTACTTGTAAACAAGGTTTCCCAACGCAAGGAATCCCCTCATCCCTAGAAATTAGAAATAGAAATAGAAATATCAAAGTTTTGGTCATCCAACATATGTCAATGAATAAAACAATCACAATTAAAAGAATAGATTTTGTTAGTAAATGGTGAAGGTGGGGGGGGGGGGTGAAGCCCCTGTATCCCCCTTTGCTCCATTGAATACAATTCTAGTAATGTTAAATAAAGATAATATTTAAATATTAAATAAAAATAATTGTTATTTTTTTTAATTTAAAATATAAGAAAAATATTTATTTTGTTTGTAATAATTTTAGTGTCGAATATAAGGCTGAATAATGATATACCAGATACCTAATATACATACACTGTAATGCACAAAATAAACGATCACATTATAATTGAAATAGTATGTTGATAATTAAAATTGTTGTTTTGTATTTATATTGTTTCGTCCATGGAACGGATCTTACTTTTTTAAATGCATTGCGTTTACGAAAATGTCTACGGTTAACCGAAAGTTCAGTAAATATATATTTTTACAACACGATTTCATTCTAATAGCTCCGATAAATGCGTCCACTATAATTACCAAAACAAAATAATGGTTTGATTATTCGTTGAAATTTGCTTTTGCTTCTCAGAGAAACTTCTTAGTAGTATTCAATCCTGTATAATACGGTATTTATTAATAACGTAACAACCGTGTTATACGGAGATTGATTATATAGTATTGTGTACGTAATATCGAATAACTTGTACGTACATACGAACCGAAGGTGGTAGCAATTTTGAATGCAATAGATTATAGTTATAATTTTATTAGAAATAGCAATTTCCAGTTATTACGATTGTGTTGATACATTTTACCGTTAGCCTAACGGGGGGTTACGTAAAGGACTAAAGGAGTAAAAGTAAATTTTACTACTAGACAAGTAAAAACTGAAGAAACTAGGCTTCTTTTTTGTTTGCAACATAATTTCACGCGTTTACGATCATGCTTCGAACGTATATTGTTTATATTTGAGTACGTTCGAAGAAAGAAATCGATGTTGGAGCAAGCTTCTTCTGAAACAAGGATATATTTGGAAAATATTATTAGAGAGATTTATTAAGAGATAAGGATCGAAGTAGGTTAAAGGTAGCACGTGCCCTTTTGACACTCGTAGCAAGCAGTTGCACTAATCGCCGGTAACAGAGCCTTTGTTCGACCGCCGTGCAGGGATTCCCAACGTTCGGAGCCACCCTGAATTTCCAAGTTCCCGAACCCCTAGCAATAATAACGAAGCAACTAAAAAGAAACACAGGTTGTTTGCACCTGAAATACTACGATATAAATATTAAAGATTCGGTGACTATAAATTGGTCAGATATCGAATAAGTACACGAAAATTAGTTTTTCGTTTATTATCTCGTAGAGTACAGCGAACAAAAAAAAAAAAACGATGCTTGGGAACAAAGTATATTTGGCATTAAAAATTTTGCAAGAAGACCAACGATAATTTGCTTTCATAGTTGAGACGTTAATGTAATTTTATAGTTCCGTACCAAGTATTCGTCCCTTAACGATTTCTATTTAATTTGACCGTTCGAGGGATGAAAGTAATTATTTTCTTTTAAATGTACTCATTGTAGCTCGAAAAGTTTCTTAAATATTATCGACAAAGTTCTTGACATTTGTCATTGAAAATAGTGGTGTTTTTCGTCCACGGTATTTAGAAATACCTTGCGGGGTTAGTTTTAGAGAATCATTGTATATGGGTGAAAGTCAATCTATATCAAGAAACATGAATGAAGCGGAATGCGTGCCGGTTATCGCACGACCTGTGTTAGACTTCGTGACCTCGTTGCGTGAATTCTCAATCACATGCACCGTAACATCGTGCATATGTGCTCCGCATTCCGCGGCTAAAGTACTTTTAAGCGGACCTGTACTTACCAGTATCGAGAACCAAACGAATTTTAAATATCTCTCGAATTTGAATAATCTCTCGAGAAACATCGAACACGATCCACGCGACGAGCGAAGCGGATAGATCATGGGGGTTGTTAGGGCCTCGGTACCAAATAATTTCTAGTCGTCAGCGATTAAGAGAATTACGACCCGTAGCATCATTACCCCGCTTGACCCGTTGCCTTACGATTTATTTTTAAGGTAATCATTCTATATGGACCATTGTTATAAATAAAACTGACGCGTTTCGGGTTTAATTAAATCCCCAAAACTATTTCTAAACGAGATGTTCTGCAAATATCAATGACTGTCCATTCTGCACGTTTTAGAATACAGCGAAAGAAAAAGTTACGTTACGGTTTCCGTGATTTCAGCCGTTCTACGCGTTCGAGACAAAAGAAGATTTTTAATTAGGACGAGTTCAAATTCCAAGGGGGATGTTGTAAAAGTAAGGTTACGCTAGTTGTGCGTAATAAATTGTAAATGATAACCGGTATTAAGTCTCCGTTTGTACCCAGAGAAATGTTTTAGAAATATTATACGTTCTCTGAGTAGCGACATAAAATAATAAAAAATATTTATTAATTGCTCGTGAGAGGGGGTTGAAGGATTATCGACGGTATAGTTATCTCGATAAATGAAATACTAATTGAAAGGGTTAGAAGGAAAACGATGGGAACACTGTCCCATGGATCTTAACGATTACGACTAATTGTATGGTGTTTGATTTTCAGTAAGCGGGAGGGCGGGAACGGGCGGAGGCGGGGGTGGCGGTGGTGGAGCACCCCTTTATGGTCGTCTAGTAGCTGAGGAGCCCTTACCCCCCACGGTATGCGGGGGGACTGGTGTCGGTGGCGGGGCCGGTGGGGTTCCTCAAGAAACTCCTGCGGATATTCACGCCATGCAAGCCAGGATACCCCATAGGTTTCGTGATCCAGCCACAGCACCCCTTAGGAAACTCAGTGTCGATCTCATCAAAACTTACAAGCACATCAATGAGGTAAAAGAATGTTTCTCGCGAATCGATCGTATTTTAATTATGTTTCACGTACCCTTCGCACTTTGCGGTCCCAGACGTTTCTTTTTTTTCTCTATTTCGGTTCAGCAGGTCCATGCATCTGTTTCCACCAGAACTTGGAAACTGTTATAACGTAGGTTTTAGGTTCCCGAAAGTAACATCCAAAATGAAAATAATGTTACCAAAGTCGAAGAAGAAGAAGATTTTTACAAATTGCTTACATGCTACGTAAAAATATAATAAAATATATCCAACTCTGGAAAATGATATAGAAGAATGTTTGAAAGAACCCAGATTTAAAAGTATAATAAATACCTTACACTATTATAAAATAATAGAAGATCAAGCTTGCTATGTATTTTAAATTAATTTTCCCATACGTTGGATCGCATAAACAAACCTTTATTTCAATGAAAATTTATTCTACGTACGATATGAAACAAAATATACGTATATGTGGGATATGTTGTGGTACTTGGTGGAAAAACCACCAGCATTGCATTAATTTTCAACAGAATGTAAATCTGGAGAGATCGATATACATATAGAAAAAGAGAAAGACGCTCGAATTTAATATTGTTTGGTCTTGGTATAAAATTGAATAATTTTATACATGGCCCCTTTTGTGTACGGTTGCAGGTTTATTACGCTAAGAAAAAAAGAAGGGCGCAACAAATGCAAGGCGAAGATGGTTCCCACAAAAAGGAAAGAAAATTGTACAACGATGGTTGGGATGACGATAATCATGATTATATTATCAAGAATGGGGAAAAGTTCCTCGATCGTTATGAGATCGATTCGTTAATAGGTAAGAGATTATTATGCCACGTACCCCCGATAAAGTGTTCCAAGCTGCGTCCTCAAAAACCAATTGACGTTTTTTAATTAAGTGATCAAGGGTGGCTAGTCTTTTCACTTCTGTCTAAGAACTCTACCAACCATCTTTAGGACAATTATAAATTAACTAATGTAGATATATCATTATACTTACGTTCGATTTACAGGTAAAGGCAGTTTTGGCCAAGTAGTAAAAGCGTATGATCACGAAGAACAAACGCAAGTGGCAATAAAAATTATCAAGAACAAAAAACCTTTTCTAAATCAAGCGCAAATCGAAGTGAGGCTATTAGAAATGATGAATAGGGCGGATACCGAGAACAAATATTATATAGGTTCGTGTCGTGTTTTTTTAATTATACTGACATTAACAATATTTTATCGTAATCGTAACACCGACGAAATTATATAAGAAAATTTTTAAATTACAGTTAAGCTAAAGAGGCATTTTATGTGGCGAAATCACTTATGTCTGGTATTCGAACTGTTATCATATAATCTGTATGATCTACTTAGAAATACGAATTTTCGAGGAGTGTCGTTGAACTTAACAAGGAAGTTTGCACAGCAACTGTGTACTGCCCTTATGTTCCTGTCTACACCGGAATTGAACATCATTCACTGTGATCTGAAACCTGAAAACATACTTTTGTGCAATCCCAAACGAAGTGCGATAAAAATAGTGGACTTTGGTAGTTCGTGTCAACTTGGACAGAGAGTAAGTGTTTACGGTGTAATGTCCCGCAATTTTGAAATGTTGTGAAACTATTGTTTATTTAATTCCTTTTCCAGATATACCAGTATATTCAATCCAGGTTTTATCGATCTCCTGAAGTCCTATTAGGAATACCATACGACCTTGCGATAGACATGTGGAGCCTAGGATGTATTTTAGTTGAAATGCATACGGGAGAACCTCTGTTCAGTGGGGCCAATGAGGTAATTGAAAATTATGTTATATTTAAAAAGTCGAAACGTAAGACTTTTGTTAAATATTGTTAGCTTTGTTCATTATTACTATTATTAAGAATTAGTTTGATTTCTTTTAATTCGTTACAGGTCGATCAAATGAATAAAATCGTAGAAGTACTAGGAATGCCGCCGAAACATATATTGGACCAAGCGCATAAAGCGCGGAAATACTTTGACAAAGTCCCCACGGATGGCTCGTATGTGCTGAAAAAATCCAAGGATGGTAAAAAGTACAAGCCTCCTGGCACTAGACGCTTGCACGATATCTTAGGCGTCGAAAGTGGAGGCCCTGGTGGTAGAAGGTTAGGTGAACCTGGTCATTCAATTTCTGATTACCTCAAATTCAAAGACTTGATTCTGCGAATGCTGGACTTTGATCCAAAAACAAGGGTGACACCGTATTATGCACTTCAGCACAATTTCTTTAAGCGAACAGCCGATGAGGGGACCAACACAAATATTGCTGCTGCCAACAGTGCTAACACGAGCCCGGCAGTGGTATCAATGAGCCAGGATCATGGTAAGTTTACTAGAGTCTTTTTAGCCAATAAAATATAATTCTTTATTGAATAAAGACATTTTACACACGTAACAAAATAAAATTATTATCCTTTACATAAAAAATTTTCATCAATATTATTGGTTTTTATTTCTGGTTAACATATTAAGGTTGTACTTACGATAGTGGTGTTCTCGAATATTTAAGAACATACCTCTGTTAAAGTTTAAACTGTGTCATATCGATTTAAATTTATTTGATAAAAGAATATAATAGACATATCACCATAAATATTACATAGGTAATTAAATTTTTTCATTTTAACACCGTCCGATTACAATATTTTTTAAGAACATTATCATCTTTGCTACTTCTGTAAAATTATCCGTAGAAACAGCGCACGCGTATATTGCAATATAAGGTATAATGTGTAATTACACTGAAAATTGCAAATAAGTCTACGTCTTTCAAAGTTACGCATATCGTTTGATTTTGTGCACAACTATTGTCTAATTTAATAATATCATAAATTTATCAGTTAAATAATACCTATTTCTTAAGCTTAAACGAAGAGGTTAAACAGTTTCCGAAATGTTAATTTTTGTCACTTGGTTTTCACAAGGTTTATTGGAACTTTTTTGTCTTACATTGCCAGTTTCGTCTTTTTTTTTAAATCTAAACCAGAATGTTCTGCAGAAATAGTTCTTCAGTTTCGACAAAAACTAATATCAAGTCAAATTGGCTATGAATGAACTTTTTAAGGAACTGTTCCATCGTATTCAAGATTTAGGCAGGCTTTAATTTGTGCAGAAAATAAGAAAATCTTACATTATAATTCGTTTAAAAAAAAAAAAAAAAAAAAAAAAATGTACGAATAGAATAAATGGAAAATTGGCAATTCTCATATTTACGAAACGTAAATACTTATGTTTTCAAGAAATTTTTTCGTCCGTATAACAGTAAGTGCGAGGACTATTTCGTTAATTTTATTTGACCTTTAATAAATAGTTGAATAATTTTGATAGTATTGCTATAAGGTATACTTTTTATTCGATATCTTTTATTTTCTGCGCAAACTAAACGATACTTGTTGTTGCCCGTAGATATGATGGGGGGACAGTACGTGGCTCGATGACTGTCGTATCCGCGGGGCGGCGACGACCTGTCCTAGGCCCCAACCCTAATTTTACTTACTAACATAAGTAAGTTCTGTCTAACAAACAATCCTACAAGCTAAAAGACTAACAATGCCCCTGGTAATCATATCCTGACCTCGGATGTAATATGCGAAGCCTTGCTTGCTTGACCAAAAGAAACTCGCACTTCCGACTCTTAAAACGAGACACGGATTCACATTGATTGCCCGTGCCTCTAAACTTTGATACAATGTATCTCCCATAATTACATTTATTATAAGATTACTACTACCCTAGTTACCTAAGAATGTCCTTGTCAACATGACGTGCTATATTAGAATTTTTAAAACAGCGAATATCAAATATCATTGCTGGAATATGTTCTTTTTAATATTTATATCTATTGTAAATAAGCTTTATAATCAACTGCAATAGGCATATGACACGTATTTACTTGCGTGCATATATGTATTACGCTATTTTGAAGAGTATATTATAATATATATATAATATTTCAATCAGAGTATATTCCAACTAAAAGTATTTGAATTGCATATCTGTGTTAATTCATTTTTTATTCTGTAGAGCGATTATTTCATTGTCTTGTATTTTATTTTATGCATGATTTAACTGCTTGCATATAGCACGTTTAGGAGTGAGTCTTCATTACATATGCGAGTCATACATTAAATTTTACCATTACAACGAACATTTTGTCAATCCATAGTGTGCACATCCATCCTATCATGTTCTATTTTTTTCGAATGATTTCATTCTACCTTGTACATTTTTAATTAACGATGAAAAAAAGTATATGATAATGTTCCATCAAGACAAATAACATTCTATATGCAATTAATCATAGTTCTATATACGTGTACAAGGTGTCCCGAAAAGTATGATACTTTTGGGCAGTAAGAAATCTCGGAATATAAACTGTAACGATTTTGAAGAGTATTTTAGAAACAGTAATGTTTTGTCTAGTCATTTACAATCAAAGATGAACATGCACGTTCTTCGTTTTCTTCCGATTAGTATGTTTATGTTAATTTATAATAATATATTTACTGTTAAAGCTACCTTTTCAATTCAATAATGTTCATGGAAGCACAGTGAAAGTAGCATGTTCACAATTAAGAGTAAGTTTTGAAAATAAACAGAATCATCGAAATATAAACGTGAAGATGCATTTTTCCAAATATTTTGTCATAATTAGAAGAGATTACAATTACAAGAAATAGTCTGTAATACTACGAAAGATAGTACTAGACTGTTAATTATTATCAAAATAAATAAACAAATTTAGTGCCTTTAAAAAAAATGACTTACTTTTAAATAAAAGGAGTATAAAGAAAATTTTAATTCGTGGAATACACTGTAAAGTAATTTAATAACTTTAGCACAGTGTATAGTGAGTGAATATTCTAAGACATTCGATTTTTAAATTTTATGACACATGAATTTAATACAACGTGTTGTTGAAACTTTATCTGAATTATTTATACAAGATTATTTAGTATTAATAAGTTAATGCTACTGGTGGGACACCTTGTACCAATGTGTGAATTTTTTTATTATTATTTCCGCTTTAATGAAATTCCATCTTTTTTATCAATTCGTCGCTTTAACATTATCTCCGCGAACATTTTTATAGTGTGGAACTTTTTTAAAACAATACAATAACAATTTGTCATTGTTATTTTGAAATCGTTACACAAATTTTATTGCTATCTGAGAATTTTAGCATAGTTGAAAATATCAGAAAATATCAGAAGGTTATTAAATGTATAATTTTCTGAATTTAAACGAGATTCTTATTCTTAACGGCAGCATATTGTAAAGACTTTTAATCGTAGTATTAATTAATGTTAGGCATATGATAGAAATAATAATTTTTATGGTTGAAAGTATTGCAGATAAATTTATCAGATTTATTCTTATACTGCTGTTTTTTTTTTCTTTTACATTTCAACAGTATTTTTGTATCTTTTTTCGTAAAATATAAGTATCTCGAATTCCTATTGTTTTATTAATCCGTAGTAGATTTTATATTATACATAATAAGCTTTATATAGAGTTAAAAATATAATTACAATGCTATGTAAAGTGTGTTGGGGTAAGTGTACCCCTGTTTTCCAAAAGTATAACTGATTTGAGATATAGTTTAGGGTCTTAACTAAAAGTAACTCTGTTCTATCAGGTAATATCAATTTTTGTCTAGAAAACGCAATTGTCTGCACACTAATCCCACATGTTGGATAAGGACAATACTTTTTACACAGTGTAAGTGTATTTATTACTCCAGTATTAGTCAACAAATAATGGTAATCACCTTTGGCTGTTCTCTAATATTGCCGTCTTTGATTTCGTTGTTGAATTTGAAGGCAGTAGCAAAACTTCATACGAATCAATGTTATTCGATACTTCCACAAAAAAACTGTGACTTAGAACACACTTGTCCCATTTTTGCAATTACCCCACTGCACATTACGAAATTTAACGTAATCGTACGAAACACGAAACACAATACTGTTTAAGATTACCGATTAGACGGTATTAAATAACCGATTATCTAAATATTTACATGGCCAGTTACTTTTTAGAAATCTGTATAGTTAATAAGTAATATTGTACCAATGACTATATTACCCACAGTGAACATGCACTTGTTAACTTTACTAGCAAACAAATATAAAGCAACGGTTTCTTCAAAGAAAGGTTACATAGAATAAGGAATTAATTCTAGTATACAGTAGTATTTTTTATTACCTGGCCATAGGAAATATGCAAGATTGTATTATAAAATTCGGATAGGCTTAGTAAGTAAATGTCGAAATTTAATTTTTTCCGAAAGATATTTATAATATAATGTTACATATTTTCAAAGTACAATATTGCGTATGATTGTTTTCTATAGGTAATAGCAAATTATATGTAATATATGTAGAATATTAAATTGCGCGAACTGACGTAAGAAAGTTGTAAAATATAGTTATACTGTTCCATATTTTGGTAAATTCATTGATATAAGACAGAAATTGATCAAAGTAAAGGTTCCAAGGAGATTGTCGAATATACTCTTCAAAATTGTCTCCTCGATTAAGAGTAGCATTGGGGACGAATACGAACGATTGCTCATTGTTTATGTACTAGTAATTTATCATACATTGTACCTAAGTTTCGACACAGGACAGAAAAAAGAATGTATGATCAAGTCGTTCATCAACTACATCTATATATATATATATATATATATATATAAAAAAAAAAAAAAAAAAAAGAGTAACGAAAAGATGAAATGTTAAATTCAATGCCTGGAATGTGTCCCTGTAGTTCTTTTTTTTTTTTAAATATTTTTTTTTTTTTTTATTTGTTTTAACTCTCTCCCATAGTGATGTTCTATCGTAAAAGCTAGTACTTCATTGAATGATCTTTGAATTAGTGTGATGCTTGATAGCATCGATCACCGATCTGAGGTCGTTTTCTCTTAATGTCTCAGGACTGGTAACCATGTCAGGACAGGGAAGCAGTAACAGTGGCAATCCGATGCAAGGATCGAGTCTCCCTGGTGGTGGCTATCAACCGATGGAGTGTGAATCCTCGCCTCTACATTTGGGTAATCGGCGTGTCGTAACAACAAGCTATCCGTCAACTTCTGCCACTGGGGTGTCTGCATCCGGGCCAATGTCCATGCAGTCTGTAGACAGCTCCCTGATACAAAGCTCTCTTGGATCGTATAATAGCCTAATTATCCCTGGTATACCCCATCTGCCTGCGATGATGACCTCACCAATGATTCAACAGCAGAACTTCTACAATTACGGTTATCCGACGACTGATGCGCACGGAATAGTCAGACAACCGTCGACAGTGTCAACTGGTAAACAGAGAGACCCGGAAAGGGAAGACAGTCCTATGGTTGGAGTATGCGTCCAGCAGAGTCCAGTTGCTATCCACTGAACGAAAAGAGCGAAAGAAACTACGACGGTCGATGATATGTACTGTCGCCGCAATCGCGATACCGTCAAAATATATTAGGTGATTATACATACTGTATATACAATGTTCACGACGATACCGCAAAAAAAAGAAAAAAACTTATCGTACTGTTTATGAAACAAAAAGGAGGGCAGTGAGAACGGGTAGCAGGAACTTGGAAGGTCCTTCCCCGTTGCGTTGCTTTGCATTTCGTCGTTCTGTCAGCTGCGAAAGATCATTTCGAAGTAATAACGTTACCAGTAACAGGCACTGCCACATACAAGTGTCGGGACAAACTATTGACATTATTAAAAGTATATTGCTTCGATTTAAAATGGAAACGGATAAAAAAAAAGGCAGATATTAATGAAATAATACACGTCGTGCGAGAAGTTCTTCGTTCATTCATAAAAGAGAAAAAAAAGAGAAAAAAATAATTATAAAATATTACGAGTCAGCTTCTAAAGAAAGAAAAAAAAAAAGAAAAAAAAAAGAACGAGCAAAAATGAATTCGAAGGAGTTATTACGAAGGAATGCAAAGGAAGACACGAGGGAAGTCTCCTCTTTTCCGTTAGTTTTTCTTTCTCTTCTTAGTTTTTTGTTTGTCTATCTTAAGAAGCCGACTGGTCTTACATTGGGCACGGACACGCCGCGTCCGTCACAGAAGCTTATGATACTTTGCTTATGAGCACGGACGGACAAATATGGTCTAGTGAGGATGAACCCAGCTGGCCTCTCGGGTCCTGCCCGATTCTGCAAACACTCCAAATGCTTTAGTCGCGTGCAACGTCGTTAACAAATTTTGGCACCCAAACTGTGTGGCCTAGAGAGCAAAAACGTGATAATTACTATTATAAAATGCATAAAACAGGAGGAAAAGTAAGAATTACCAGTGTAAGCATATACTCCAATAGAGTTTTATACACAATGTCACAAATGTAAACGGTTTAGCAAGTAATTGCTAGCAAACAGTCGCGTCAAATGCTAGTTATTTGTACAATATACATAGGTAAATGATAAGAGTGCAGCTTTAGGTTTTAGCTTTTAAGTGTGAGAAGAGGACACTGACATTGTAAACTCTACTCTTTTATTTACTTTGATGAATAGAGAAGAGGACGTTGCAAACGTCAGTTTGTTACTGATAAAGGACTTGAAACAAACGAGGTTTGCATGATTTAACAACAATACATATTTATACAGAAAAAAAGCAGTAATAAGAAAGTTAAAAAGCAGTATACACGTAAGATCGATCAAGAATGATATAATCATACAAAAACCTAGATACTTTATAATAAACGATACGCGCGTACTCATATGCATATGTTTCCAATGGCAGTCGTAATTGATTTTTGCCGTTTCACTTTAATAATTGTAGCGCTATTTATTATTATATTTTTACATCTTCGACATAAGTTCGTAATCGTTTTCTGGCATTTCAATTATCCTTTTTCAAATTCTGTTCATTATACTGGTATCGCTATTTTAAAATGTATTTTTTTGCGTTTCTTTTTTTTTGTCTTTCTATTCGGTTACGAGATACAAGTGACTTGAAACATACGTATTATTGCCAGAATGCGAAACATTAAATACAAATAAATTGTGTCAATAGCGATAAGATAATATAAAACGAGACACGACGAGCGATCTAAATTTTCGATACTTGTTAAAAAAGCATATACTGCAACAAATAATAATCTTTTCAGATATTTTATATATATCTATTTTTTTCTTTTTTTTTTTGTGACGCATGTATTAAAACAAGCTGATGTTTTAAAATTATTTTATAGTTTATTGACGATTTTGTATTATTTTATATGAAATGAAATATTAACGATATAGATTCGAATACTACTTAAACATTTTACTATATGCAGTATGTCAGCTTATTTTCGGCTTACTTCGAATATGCGATAGTATGATTTTAGGATCGGTAACATTTTTAATATTCAATATATTGTTACGATTTATACCAAATGTGGAACCGTTAAGAACATTTTTTTCGCATCAGTTTTTCGATAAAGTTGACGCTATACAGCGCAAGAAAGTCTCAAACTTGTATTGTATAAATTGATTTGTATCAAACGTCTTACTTTTTATTATATGAATCATGAATGAGAATGGAATATTTGAATTATACAAAGAATTGTTTTCGTTTTCTTTTTTCTTTTTTTTTTTAAGTAAACATCTTAATATTTTGCATTTGTTATTATTAGTAATGCGATCGATTCACGGAACGCTATTCGTTTGAATCTTTATTCGATTCTTTGACAAAACATTTGTTTTGTTAATATTTACTTCGTTCTAATGTGTGATGATCATTGCGTACGATACTTAAAATCTAAAAGACATAATCTGTTTTTGTTCGAACCAGAATAAACGATAAATCATAGACGCAATGATGTAAATTCAATCTAGAGTCATAATAACTTATTATTACGAAGATATTGAAATTTCTACGATAAAACGCAACATTTTATCTTGAAGACGGCTCTTATTAATTTTAGAGAGTATGATATTGGAGACATATAATTCTTCAAAACGATAACAAACTGTTCGTTAGACTCGAACAAGGTTTTTTATGACAAATTCTGACATTTCGATGATCTCATCGAACGGCAAAAATCAGTACGCTCTATAAATGTAGATGAAATGTGTGATAAACACACGTGCCCTCTTCCGAATTTACGTTAGTGCACGTTGTGCCCATTAGTTCGTCGGAAAAATTGGAATTTTCACTCCCTTTTCTTAGTTCTATATTTTGATACGGGAATATTTAGTTTAAAGTGAGACACTACGTAGAAGGATAATGTTTTTTAAGTCGTACTTTCGTCAAACGAAAGCAAAAAGATTTTAAAAAATCGACTTCTGGGCACAACGCATCATTCAAGCATTTTCTCATCTAACGATTGTTGATATTAGTAAAATGATTTATTTATTTACACACAGCAAAACAAGATTAATTGTATCGTGTACAATTTTTAAAAACTGTAATACAGTTACCACTTAGGAAAACAAACGACGATCGTCATATAAGACTTAAATTTAAAGAAATGTTTTCAAAACACCGATGGTAAAAAAGAAGGGAAAATGTTTAAGCACAATTTCAACGATTATTGCAGAAAAGATCTCGAAAAATTCTCGGAAGAGCGGCGGTTGATTATTGGAAAAACAAAAAAAAAATGTGTCGGAAAACGAAAAAGATTGAAAATATTTGGTTGGAAAGTGGAATTTATAATTATACAACAATAGATTGATTTCAAACGCGCCAATTAATTTTTCATATAAAAACTTTTTACAGAGACTACGTTTCGAAATATTTTCATATTTCTCCATTCATAACGTATACGTTTCTTATAGCTTTTGTACCCCGGAAAAAATTTGTTCACTCAACAATTGTCGCAAAATGCAGAGTATTTATGCCAATTAGCAAACAACAGAGATGTATACATTTAAATAGCATAAGAACCGATCGCGATTTGTGTTCCAAATAATTACCTTTTCGTGTTCAAATATTTTAATAAAATACGTAAATTTGTTGACAATATGTCATAAAAGAAAAAATTATGTGTACTGTTTATCATTCGAAAAATATAAAAATTTCGTAAATTTACGCCATAAATCTTATCGTCGTTTCGTGTTAAAGAAACTTATAAAAGATATTTAAAGTATATTAAGAAATTTGCATCGACGACGTTTCTATTATTCTAAATAGTTGGAAACGTTCAAAAATTATTAGCGAAGATTATTTTATTATGTATGTTTCGATTTAAATTCTTTGGAACACATCGTGGCCGGATTAAAATAACATAAGTTTCCTAACGTCATGTGTAAAAACATTGTGTTCAGAAAATATACTATAATACGACTGATATATGCCTGTTATGCGATATGCGAACATCTTTCGAGAAAGAATGATGAAAGAGTCGTCTCCACATCTCGTTTGATGATCGCATACGCTGACCGACATGAAAATATAAGGAATGAATACAGACAAACAAACTGAATTAAGAAAAACCGATTTATTAAGATGAAAATACTTAACAAACCTCCATACAAGATGAAAAAAAAGTTGTATGTACCCTGTAAACATTTTCATTATATTATATTATATTATTATTGATACTACTATTATTATTATTATTATTAGCATTATTATTTTTATTATTATTCCTCCTGCTGCTACGTTTATTGTTATTTCACTATTATTATTATTATTATTATTATTAGCGTTATTATTATTATTATTATTACTTTATTATTATTTTTTATCATAATTATTACCATTATTTTTATTGTTATTACCACTGCTACTCCTCCCACTACTACTACTACTACTACTACTACTACTACTACTACTACTACTACTACTACTACTACTACTACTACTACTACTACTACTACTACTACTACTACTATTACTACTACCTACTACTACTACTACTACTACTACTACCTACTACTACTACTACTACTACTACTACTACTACTACTCCTACTACTATTACTACACTACTACTACTACTACTACTACTACCACTACTACTATTACTACTATTATTATTACTACAATTATAATTATTACGGTTATTACAATTATTGCGATTATTATTATTTTTATTTTTATTTTTATTATATATAATAATGTAATTGAAAATTTGAAACGATATTACATAAGGTTAATAATAAACAAACGCATCTTCATTTTTGTCGTTACATTTTTGTTAGTCTCCTGAAGTCCTACTGTAAAAGAGCATTTTATGCGAAATATTTTTTTATAAAATTGTAATAATAACGCAACAGCCTAACATTTGTTACACATATATTGTTTGTGAATACTGAAACTTAATCAGCTGAACAGATTCTGTTGTGCTTAGCCACGTAGAACGGGTTTAAATGATTGTACTCAGTCATGTGGAACGGGTTTAAACGGTTGTTCACAGTCACGTGGAAGAAGTTCCGTTATGTTCAGCCACGCGAAACGGGATCAAACGATTGTGCTTAGCTATTTGGAACGGGTTCAAATCGGTTGTGTTCAGTCATGTGCAACGGGCTCCGTTATGTTCAGCTTCGCAGAATGGGTTCAAACGGGTTGCGCACAGCCATGTAGAACGTATGCTGGTGTATTCAACCTTGTTGAGCAGGTTCAAATGGTTGTGCTCAGCCACGTGGAATAAGTTTAAAATAGTTATATTCAATCATGCAGAAATGCAGTTGTACTCAGCCATATGAAACCGGTTCAAACCATTTCAGATTGAAATTCAGCGTATTCTAAGTATGCTTCGATCATACGAATTCGGTACAATTCAGTTCAGACTGAATTTCAACCTGTTTAAATTCATTCCATTTCTATCCTAAAAATGTGAGTAAAACTTATGCAAACTTATTCAAATCCAGCCTCATTTAGAGAAATGTGAATATCAATATTAAGTCGGGCACGTATTTTAAAGAATTGGCCAGTAGCAAATACGTTTTAGACTTGTGATAACTTTATTACGTAAAATTGAAAGCGAATAGGTGGAGGAAGAAAATGAAAAGAAGAGATGGGGAGGAGCGTTTCATCCTAGGCCTGCTAGTGTACCATTAGTATTAGTATATTAAAGATAATGTTGACGATATTAGTGCTCCTTAGACATACAGGTTAGCGCCATTAATAAATGAAACACCAATATAATCAAGTATACAGGGTATTCGGCCACCCCTGGGAAAAATTTTAATAGAGGATTCTAGAGGCCAAAATAAGACGAAAATCAAGAATACCAATTTGTTGATGGAGACTTCGTTAAAAAATTATTAACAATTAATTTCAAAAATGTTTAATCGTTCTGGAAAAATTATTTTCGGTTGCGGGGGTCAATTACAATCATTTTTGATGAATAGACATACCTCCGAAATCCTACCCACTTTCTAGAAAAAAATTCGAGAAGGTGTGAAATTTTTCGACGGAAAAAAAAAATTTCAAATCGTTTTGGAAAAATTATTTTCGGTTGCAGGGGTCAATTACAATCATTTTTAGTGAATAGACATACCCTCGAAATCTTGCGCATTTTCGAGAAAAAAATTCAGTATGTTCGGAACTTTAAACGTTAATAGCTGTGTTACGCATTTGCATGACGTAGGGTTTATGTACATACAGCGGCGCGACGGGAAATTGCTGGAACTGGTTTTCTCACCATCGAAGCTGCGATTTGAGCGAGGGAGATTCAAACGAAATCGCGTATTGTAATGCGTATTATTATTGTAGGAAATTCAACGCGAGGAAATCCAGGCACAAACCGAGCATTTGTAGATCGTTGGCGATACTTTGTGCATACAATGTAGTTTTGACCGTTAGAGGTAGGCTGTATGCTTGTGGCGCGGATATGTGTGTGTGTGAGAATCGGGAATATTCCATGGCACGCGCCGAAAACTTGGCAACCGGGGAAAGGAAGAAACAAACGCCGATCGGGACGACTGGATATATAAGACCGAGCCCGCGTGGCCGGGCCTCTCTCAGTCTATACGAGCTATCGTCCTGCACTAGAGAACGTTTTCAATCGCTATTTAGAAATATCTAAAGAACAGTACTGAATAAAGTTATTAAAGTTTTTTTACGTATCGAGTTGTTTGATTTCCGCGCGTCTCGCCGAGCAGAGCGGTTCAGCGCTCCACGGGCACCGTCCCACGACCTTATTTCCCTAACCCACCGACCACGTGATCCGCAACAACTGTTTAACGAAGCCTTCATCAACAAATTGGTATTCTTGATTTTCGTCTTATTTTGCCCTCTAAAATCCCCCATTACAATTTTTCCCAGGGGTGGCCGAACACCCTGTATAGATTTCTATTATGTATAAATATGACTGGATATGCACACTAGAGAGAGAGCAAGTAGTCACTTACGATTCCCATTGGTCAATTTACATTCATATGCTCTCAAATTTGGTTTCACAAAAACTGGGAAGTGTCGCCTCTGTATTTTATTCTGTGCCACAATTATTATTATTATGATTATATCGCTTCTTATCATAAGTCGTTTGGACAGTTTTTTCTTTATTTATTAATGTCATGTATATAAAGGTAATGCACTGACCTATTAATGAACATTTAAAAAAAATGACATTTGATTGTTGATTGAAAACTTTATGTATAAGAGTCAAAGAACGGCGTCGATAGCGCAGCGTTAGAGAGTCAAAGATAAGTTGAGAACTTGTGAGAAAAGTAGAAGGTTCGGTGTCCCTCTGACGACGGTTGTAAGAAGGTACCATCACAATAAAAATTGTACGCAACACGCAACAGAAATAAATCTTGGGCCAGAGTGAAATAATACAAGTGTACGGTTACCAGTTATCAAAATTTAAATATTATTTATTATCTTTATTATATTAACTATAATTAATTCTAATGTTTGATATTCGTATCATAAATATGTATAATTGGTTTCTTTTATGGTAAATTACTTAGTGTTGATGTTTGATATTCTACGAAAATTGGACTATTTAATTTATTATATTACTTACAAGTTCAGAAATATTATATTGTTGCATTATATTATTCTGAAGATTTCAAATATTTAAAATAATTTATCGTATATCTTTTTTTAGGTCTGGGTTAGGGTTAAAAAGTAGAACAATAATAAATAATGATAAATAATAATGAAAATAATAATTACAGAAATAAAAATGTTCAAGCACTTTAAGATTAATTAAAAAACATTTTCCATAATAAGTGATAGAGGAAAAAGAGAATAACCTACTTTGTGTATAAAATCTTTTATAAAAACTATATTTGCATTGGTATTAATAAAAAATTTCATACTGACAAACATCTTATGAATGAAGGAATTATATTAATTTTTTATTCGTTAAACAAAAATATTTTTTGACAGCTAACATTTGTAAATATTTAAATGATTTATTTTTGACAAAGGCAAATCTCTACACATTCTTTTCTAAAATACTGGTAATACATAGTATCAACAAAGAAAAAAAAAATTAAATTTGTATAATTTTAACTGGTGACTGCCGTACAAGGTTTAATATATAATTGACAATGTCAAAATATTGCGACATATGTTCGATATACTTTCAAGATGAGCATGCCTTGCAAGGTCATCTTGTAGGTAAAAAACATTTGAAAAGACATCAATTGGTTCAGACCATGGAAATGTCAGTTGTTGTATCACCCTTGCCAAAATTTATTTATGGGCACAAACTTATTCAACTTTTCGCAAAATTTGGTACAATTAAATGCCACCGATTTCGTCAAGATTGTCTTACTATACAATATTGCGACAGGTAATAAAATGTATTTTGTATATTTATTGGTATTAAACAATATAAAATTTTACAGTAAAGATAATATTTTTATTTCTGATATTTTTAATATATTGAAGGCAGTAGATGTATGTATGATTATAATTTCTTAGTTTAGAATTGCAATTTTATTACAGTCTAAGTTTATAATTATAATAATAATCTTTTATTCTTATAGAAAATCTGTAGAAGTTGTATTAAGTAAACCTATTTGGGTACATAATGTATTATTAAATATAGAAAGAAGAGCATTTCATAATGGTAAGTATTATCAAAGAATATTTTGCTACATCATATAGATCCCTGATTTGGTTCAAATTTTGTATTTACGTTTGAATATTTGCACATTATAGTATTTCCATATTTTTTTTATGTGTAGAAACAGGAAAATTTTTTTTAATAATTATTACATCCTATTGCATAATAGAGTTTCAACAAAATAATATACAATTATTGTGCTATATACAAAAATAAATGTGCAAACAATTTGCAAAACGTAAAAAGAATATATTTTGATAGTATTATATTGCACAAATATTAAAGTAACATATGTTACTTTGTGATATAGTGTGTACTATGTACAAAATTGGAGCTAAATCGGTAACTCAACTGTTATATATCCCTATAAGAGCAATAATATCTCTTTTATAATTTGGAATATATGTCTAATATTTTAAAATTATAAATATGTTGTTTCAAGATCTAGAAAAAATTAAATCAATGGAGCAAAATAAAAGTGAAATATGTTATGATAATATAAAACATATATTTCAAGAAGAAACTACATTTGATAATCAATTAGTAACACTTTTAAATACAACACAACTTACTGATATGGAAGTTCAAACGAAATATGAATGCATTTGTGTGCACCTATGCATGATACTTAAAACAGTATTCCCTAAGTGTGAAGTGTACAAATTTGGTTCAACTCGAACAGGACTAGGATTTAAAGGTTGTGATTTAGATATATATGTAGACATTGGTAAGATTATTTTTGTATGCTATATAAATTTTTACATTATGCAGGATGATTCTCCTATCGATAGACCCAAAAGGAATGTCGCCGCCTAAACACCGCGGCGACGAACCCGTATATATTTACAGCCGTGGTTCGTTGAGTTTATTCTGTTTCTCTCTTACAAGTAAAGTCGTCTCCGTTACAATAATGCTATCGTTGAACGATCGATTAAGCGTACAGCGATTATCGACCTCTTCATCGAGCTACGGTGTTTAAGCGGAGGCAATCCTTTCGAGTCTATTGGCAGAAGAATCAGCCTGTATTAATATATTATAACAATGTGATACTTGTATTTTAGGCATGCCAATATTTGAACCTAATAAAAACACACCACGAACTTCATGGACTATGCAAAAAATTTTTAAAAACGTAAAAGCAATTTTATACCGAATGAATACCACTTTTTCTTGTATAATACCAATTTTGAAAGCTAAAACACCTATTATAAAATTTTGTTATGTCCAAACAAATGTTTTTTGTGATATTTCGTTTAAAAATAGTTTAGGTATATATAAAAGTGATTTGTTAAAACATTGCATTTCTCTCGATAGTAGATTAAAACCGTTAATGATGCTTATTAAATATTGGACACTGCATTTTAAAATATCAGGTACTGGAAAAATATCTAGTTATGGTTTGATGTTATTAATTATTTTTTATCTTCAACAGCCATCAATTAATATTATTCCACCTTTGATCAAAATTAAGGAAACTTGCCAACCACAAATTATAAATGGGTGGCAAGTTAATTTTGACAAAGATGCAGTGTTACCTCCAATTACTAATACAAGTAGCATTCCACAACTCCTTCATGGTTTTTTTGATTTCTATGCAAATTTTAAATTTAAATCACAAGTAGTCTGTGTATTAGATGGAATGGTACATACAGAATCAGAATTTAAAGATATTGAAAATCTACCACAATATATGGATAGGTATAAAGCGTGTGTAGAAGAGGATGACAATCTTAAGTTAATTACTAATCTAATGTGTATCCAAGATCCTATAGAACTTAATGATAATGCTCTAAAAAGTACACCGTTTTCTATAATCGACACTTTCCAACAATATTGTGCACTTGGTGCTCAAATTTGTGCAGCAAATAGTAAAGATGATGGTAGAGATTTACTGAACACCTTGTTTACCACAGAGCTAAAAAAGAAAACTACCAACCATAAGTTTGTAGTTGTAATTTGTACAAATCACTTACAGAACCTTAATAAATCAAATGCAATGGATACATCTACAGATACAAAAAAATTAAAATCTGCTGAGATCGATTATTATGATACTGTTTGTAATATAATTAAAGATATTTTTGAAAATGTTTTCAAAATGCAGGTTGAGACTGTCACTACTTGTGAAGAAGCAAATCAAGACATTGAAATGCATTGTATTGGTTCTCACTGTGTATGGCGGAATAGAAAAATGAATGGCATTGTTTTAGATCCTAGTTTGAGTTGTTTGGAAAAAGAAGCTTTTATATCAGAACAGACTATCGAAAATAGTAAGAAAAAAGCAACAAGTGAAGTAAACTTAGATTTGACGTATACACTCAAGAGAAAGAAGTTACATTCCCCAAAGGTAATCTTAACTGTAAGTAATCAAAATGGTGCTAAAAGTGTTTTTCAAGAATTTACATATTTTGCTAAAAGTAAATTACTCAAGATAGTAAACCAAACATTGCTACGCATGCAATACAAGTGCTAGGGCCCCTTAAATTATATGTGAATAATATGAACAGATATTAAATATACAATTATGGACCAAAGCTATTAGGGGTGTGCAAGACTCTGAAAATGTCAGGAACACATAATATATATTGTAGTATGAGGTCTGTGGAGAAAGTAGGCTACTGTATATGATCGTGAGTGTGATTTTCCCATTAAAGTTAGATACACCAGATATGTAAAACATGCCAAAAAGAATTGTAGTATAATAAAAATATAGCCATTAGTGGTATGCAGAGTAGATATTAAAGTATTCCCTATTGTTCTAATCATTATATGTAATTTATTATTAATATTACCATAAACATAACAGTTATAAAAACTGTTGAATGAAAATAATTTACCAAATGTATTACTAAAGAATATATTTTATTTTAAATTAACGCGTAGAAAAGCTAATACCCTTACTCTCTGCTGTGCTGCATTTTGTAATATTAAATTTATTATTTAAAAAGTTGAACAACTTTAATTTTCATATTCATTATTATGATTATGCTCATTTTTTGTTTTATCTTACGTTCTTTAAAGCAATTGATTGTTTCCTGCTTCTCTTCGTGTTATAAGAAATGATATTTAACTTGTGGATCCAATAGCGTCGTTTGCATTAAAATAGTATTTAGTTACTAAGCTAAAATTTTGAACATCGTCGTGGGTTTCGGAACCCGAATCGATGTTTTCGGGTTCTTGCACACTTCTAATAATAATCCCTAAATATCAATGTGTATATTCAATTGTATGTCCGTGCAATACTTGTATTTTTACATTTTCAATTAAATATAACAAATATTGTTTTAATTTTTTTGTATTAATTATCCGCTAAATTACGAATAAATATGTATTGCGTCTTTACTCTTAAATAAATTTTTACGATCAACATGAGTGTGTGATCAATTTTACAAGTAACTATATCTATTAGACTGCAGCGAGTGCATGTCGAATAATTTGTCCATCCGCTTAGACATACTAATGCTTGAACCTTAAGTATGTGTATGTATGCTCGGTATTTCGACAACGAGGGGTCGAGAAAGAGGACAAATGTGAGCCATTTTTGTCTATCTCGAAACATTCTGAATCTTAAACTTAGATATGATCTGTGCTTTGAATCGCAGCCGATTCTAGTACAAATCATGCTGAGTGAGACACAGTAAAGCTGCGAGAATTCGATTTTATACTGGATAGACAGGGACACATAAATGCTGCATACTCTTTCTATCTAGTGTAAAATCAGACTCTCACAGCTTCACTGCCTCTTGCTGAGTATAGCTTGTATGTACTAGAGTCGGATGCGTCTATATTCTGAGCAGTTGTGATGCTTTTTGACTCTATTTTCTCTCGCTGCAATCTAACATCTATGTTTATATATGGACATACAATATAAGACGTTTATTTAACTGTAATTTTAATATATGGCGTTTATAAGGTTAGGAATTCATTGTCACTTGTTTCTCGAAATTAATGCAATATTTACGTATATTTATTGTCTATAAATAACAAGATATTGTAACCAACCTTTGCTTGTAGTATTGTTGGAAAAATATCGTTTCACTATTACTTGCATAAATAAAAGTTTGTTATATTATGCGTAGTATTTTAATATTATCTAAGGTTTAGTTTATAATATAATTATACAGCTTTTAATGTAATTTTGTTACAGTATACTGTACTGTATTTCTTGTTTTAGTATTAAGATTTTAAGTGTGGTTCAAAATGGTTTGTGAGAAATGTGAGAAGAAATTGGGAAGAGTGATAACTCCAGATCCATGGAAATCTGGTGCAAGGAATACTGTAGAAAGTGGAGGGCGTAAAGTTGGAGAAAATAAAGCACTTTCTGCAGGAAAGGCAAGATTTAATCCATATACCACAGCTTTTGAAACTTGTAGAATATGCAGGCAGAAAGTACATCAAGTTGGATCGCATTATTGTCAATCGTGTGCATATAAGAAAGCTATATGTGCAATGTGTGGTAAAAAACTAATGAGTACAAAAAATTACAAACAGTCTGCTACTTAAATTGTTTTGAAGATTGTTTTGTAAATTTACATTATAATAATTATGTCTGTGTAAAGGAATTAATTTTTTATTAAGAAATATATTGGTGTTAATAATAAAAATAAGTAAACAAATGCTTTTTTTAAAATAGTTTTGCAGAAATATTATAAGTACATCTTTTGTTCTAAGACATAAGTTGTAAGTATATGAAATGAAAGACATTTTATAATGCTATACTTTAGCCTTAAGTAAAAGGTCAAATCTTGTATAAAATAAAGATACAATGTTCTGTTAAATCTACTATTATGAATTTATATGCACTAAAATACTTTTTCAGGTGGTCTGTAGAAAGTACATTAAAGATGATCATTTGGTATCTCACTTTTCTTTAATGTGCGGGTCATTTATTAACCATAAATACTGTTCTGCTATAAACTGAGAGCATCAAATATTTTCGGAGATACATAGTGTAATTATTGGTGAACTAATTATGGATTCCATATCACTTAATCAACGTTTATCGTAGATGCATGCTTGAAAGGTATAAATTGATTTCATGTTTAACTATATATTCTTCTAATTTAAAATTTCCCTATGTATTCATTTTTACAAAATGGAATACATTAAATTGATGTCTAAATACTGGTATTCATACAATAGAATTTTATTTCTAATTATTGCCCGTTAGAAACCTCTGGGGATTAGGCTATGTATATTTGTCCCTTTTTCTCCTTCCTTGTCATTTCTATAACCCAGCGTCCCGCGAGGAATATAAACAAAATACTGTCCTTAATCTGCATGAGTTACTGCTGTAACAGCAGATAGAGAAAATGGAGGAAAAGTTTATTTGAACTTAATCCTGCTTAAGATTTATAAATAATTAAATAATTTATATGTATCGGAATAATTAAAAAACTACAAGCCGTATAATCATCATTATTCGTGAGATTATTACGCTCAAAATCTAATTAGACCTTGAAACGAGAATATAAAACTTAAATGTAAAGTTTTGTTGAAATTCATTCAGCCGTTTAGATGCAATCATTGTCTCGAGGTTGAATAATTTCGAGTTGAATCAACTTGAATTTTAGCTCGTGCAAGAGCAAGAAGAAAAGATACACGAGTGGCCTTTTCACAAGTCGTGTGGAAGGCTCACACTTGCCTTCTTTCTCGATTTCCCGAAGTTGTACGAAGTGTCAAGCTTACGTACATACGGTCCGTGCGGTAGTATATACTGCTTTCCCCACACTCCGTTAAACTCTAAGGAAATTCGTCGTTACTAGTGTCGCCGTCAATGCACTCAATTATGCCAAATCTGGCCACACTGATCTGGATGTCTAAGCGTCGTTTCGAGGAACGTCGAAGTTGACAAAATGTACTACGAAAGTTACGAAGTATTGCCAAAAGTGTAGGTTATGTTAGTCTGAATGGAGTCCTTTGTAAAGTAATAAGTGTTTCATAAACTAATTAGAGCACTCGATTTACGAAAATCGATACAAGGCTGTTCTGGAAAAAAAAGTTTTGGTTATGTGTAGTTCTAAACGTTAATAAATAAACTTGAATTCTACGATGCATAAAAACTCCATGGGACGATGATACCATGTCAGTGGACAATACTCAGAAGCCAAGAAGTAACGAATAATAAAATCCACACGAATGTCAGTACAAATTGTTCTCCCATGGATAGGTACGGCGAAGACGAAGCAAGGTCGCGAATGCAAATATAACGCGCCCAGCATCGAATATCAAAACAATGTCCGAAAGTCCTAAGATGGGCCTGTTTGGCTCCAAAGACGAGACAAACGAAACAAAACAAGAAGTCAAGGACGATTCGCCAGACCGTTACGCTCCTTATTGTATTGACAGTGATTCTGAAACTTATGACACAGAAGCTCTAAGCATCATGGATATTAATGATATTATTGGTGTTCAATCAGAACCAGTCAGTGATTCCACCTTAGAAAGCGAAATTGCAGCGCTTTCTCAAATTATTACAGAATCAAAAACAGATGGAAGTCAAAATATAATCGAAGACAAGTTTGAGAAGCAAGAGGAAAATATGTCCGAGGACCAAAAGGCTTCCAAAGAGACAAACGAATGTTTGAAATCTGTAGTACAGAATTTGAACAATGTTTGTACCGAAGAAACAACTTGTGATAATGATGTAAGACAATTAAGTGAAGAATGTTCACAGCTTAATAATAAAAATACTTTATTCAAGAATATGGAATTTAAAAATCAACAGAAAGATTGTGAAACTACCGTATTAACAGACTCTATCAGTGTCACAAACAAAACAGATGTGTTTAGTCAATCTTCAAGTGATCATATTTCATTGACTTTGGAGGCTGCAAAGAAAGAAGAAACTGTAATTACATCTAGTGAAGATCAACAAGATCATAATGTTGAAATCAGCATACTAAATAATGAAGTAATAACTGTAAAAACTGATAATGGTATTCGTGGAAGTTTACAGCTTATTGGGGAAGCATATAGTTCAGAGGACTCACAAGATATGAGTACAAATGACATTGAACCACATATAATAGCTACAGCAGTTACTTCTAATGAAAGCTGTTTAATTCACAAGGAAGAGAAAAAGGAAACAAGTGATTCCTATGATACATTAGATAATTTAAATAGTGTCCCTGAAATGTCTGATAGTATAAATTTAAGTAAGGTGTGTACAAACAAGAATATTCCTTTTGGAACTGTAGAGAATAAAGTGCACAATATGGAAGTTGATACATCTAATATTTCTGAAGAATGTAGACACACAGAAGAATTGTCTAGTGCTCTAGAAAAAACAGAAAACATTGTTCCTAATGAATACGAAGTAGATAGTGTTGATTTAGAATCTAAAAAAGAAGAAATCAATGTAGATCTTGCTGATATGGATGTAATAAAAGCAGAGGGATTACAGAAAGAGAAAGATGGTTTGAAACTAGGAGAAGGAAATGAAATAATGGAATATTCTGAAATGGAAATAAATAAAA
The DNA here is from genome assembly GCF_051014445.1 of Colletes latitarsis. Classification (NCBI taxonomy): domain Eukaryota; kingdom Metazoa; phylum Arthropoda; class Insecta; order Hymenoptera; family Colletidae; genus Colletes; species Colletes latitarsis. The sequence continues at coordinate 29,662,011 of NC_135135.1, read as the reverse complement.
AAAGTATAGAGCTTGTGGATGATACTTGTGTTCCAAAAGATGAAAAACATGAAACAAAAATGATAGTAGGACATATAGAAACTGCAGAACATGGAACAGAGATTGTAAAAGAAAATATAGTGACCGAAATTATAAAAGGAAACACAGAAATAAAAGAATATGAAACAGAAGTTGTAAAAGAAGACATAGAAATGGACATACGTAAGGTAGAAAATATAGAAGAAAACACAACAATGGAAAAACAGGAAATGGAAATTGTGGAAAAGAACACAGAAGCAGGAAAATATGAAACAAAAATTGTAGAAGAAAATACAGAAGTGAAAAAACATGAAACAAAAATTATAGAAGAAAATACAGAAACGGAAATACATGAAACAGAAATTGCAAAAGAAAACACAGAAACGGAAATACATGAAACCCAAATTGTAAAAGGAAACACAGAAATGATAGTACCTGAAACAGAAATTGTAGAAGGAAACACAGAAGTGGAAATACAAAAATTAGAAATTATAGAAGAAAACACAGAAGTAGAAAAAGATAATACAAAAATGGAAGTTGTAGAAGAAAGCACAGATGCGGAAATACATGAAATAAAAATTGCAGAAGAAAACACAGAAGTAGGAAATCACGAAACAAAAATTGTTGAAGAAAATGCAGAAATGGAAATTGTAGAAGAAAACACAGAAATGGAAAGAAATGAAACAAAAGTTGTACAAGATAACACAGACGCGGAAAAACATGTAACAAAAATTGTAGAAAAAAACACAGAAACGAAACAGCATGTGCCAGAAATTGTAAAAAGCAATATAGAAATGGAAGTACCTGAAACAGAAATTATGGAAGAAAACCCAGAAGTAGAAAATCATAAAACAGAAATTATAAAAAGAAATACAGAAGTGGAAAAGCATGAAACAGAAATTGTAAAAGGAAACATAGAAATGGAAAAACATGAAATCAAAATTGTAGAAGAAAACATAGAAATGGATAAACATAGAACAAACATTGTAGATGGAAATACAAAAGAAGTTAGAATACACAAGTCAGACATTTTAGAAGAACACAAAGAAATGGAAATACATAGCACAGAAATGGTAGAGGACAACATAGAATCTGACACACATGAAACAAATATTGTAAAAGACGACACAAAGGAAATGGAAATTCATTCTACAGAAACTGTGGAAGGAAACTCAGAAATGGATAATCTTGAAACAGACATTGTAGAGGAGAACTTAGAAGTAGAAAAAGATGAAACAGAACTTGTAAGGAATACAAAAATAGAAAAACATGAAACCGACATTATAGAACGTATAGATATAGAAGAGGAATGGAAACATGATTCTAAAAAATGTATACCCGAAGAAAACATAATGATTCAAGAAAACAAAGAATCTGTCAATATTTTGAATGTTCAAATCAATGCAGATGATAATAACTTATTAGATATAGAGTTAAATGATAAAGTGAATATAAATAATGATGCAGTACTTACTCAGAAGGAAAATAAATTAAAAACAGAATCTACACTATGCCCACCAGAAAATATAAATGATTTTAAAGTTGGGGAATGCCAACAGTTGAATTCACAAGATATAAAGAATAATTCAGATGCATTGAAACTACCACAAGAAAAAGAAGAATTGAATATTGGAAAATTGGAGATTATAAAAGAAGTGCAGGAGAATTCTTTGAAACCATTGACCAGTCAATTGTCCTCTCAAACAAGTGACAAGGATTCTGTAACTTTTGGAAAAAATTCTGCTTTAGATTCACAAATTATTATAGAGTTACCCTTGCAAACTGAAAATTTAGTCAATAATGCAGCAAATGTTGTGAATGCAGAAATTAATATAGATATACAAACTGAAGATGGCAAAGGCCAGAATCCTATGTCATCTGAAACTGAGACAAAGGAACCTTCTAATAATGAACCAGTAGAAGCAATGGAATTATCAATTACTGAAGACAAACCTGAGGATGAATTGAAAACATGTACATCAGTAATTTCTGATACAACTTCTGATTGTGATGCACAAATGGAGGTAGATTCTGTAGTTCCTGTAGTAGAGTCATTGGCAACTTCAAATATTACAATGTCTATAGATACTAATACTGATGAAAACAGTGTTACAAATACAAAATCAATGAAAATTGAAGAATGTATTTCTGAAGAGCAAAGTGAAGAATTAAAAGATGTTCAGAATAGAATAATTGAAGAAACAGAAACTAAAGAAACTTTAAATACAGATGATATTATTGAGCAGCATACAGAGTTCAAAGATATAGAAATTGTTGAAAAAGGTGAAGATATAGACCCTAATCTCTCTGAAGAAACTACAATTGATGTACAGTCAACTAAAGACAAAGATGAAAGTTCTTTTAAAATTCTTGTAAAACCAGAGGAATCATTGGAAACAGAAACAAGTACATTAAGAAAACACGAAGACATTTGTAAAAGCGATGATAAAAGATCTCCTGAGCAGTTGATAGAAGATAATACAACTGCAATACAATGCAAAACAGATGTAAAAATAAAAGAAATTAAAGAGTCTATCACTAGTGATGATCAAATTTCTGATATAAAGTCTGTCCCAAAAGATTCATTGTTGTCACCATCAGATTGTACTGAAATTTTAATACCTGATGAAGGGAATGCAGAAGAGGAAGGTACAGAGGAGGAATTGAATTTAACTTCAGAACCAGATGAAGTTGAATTGCAGTCAGGGATGAATCGAGATGATCCTAAGGAAGATTCAGAGAAAGAAAACGTGACGGAAATTATAGAAGAAATTTGTAAAGAAAGTGAACCAACTCCTGTTGTAGAAATGAATGATGCTAATACAGATTCATTGAATATAGAAAAACTAAACATTCTTGATACAAATGCAGAAAAAATAATTAATTTGGATAGCACTGAAGATTCAATGGTAATAGAAGATGTAAATAAAAATCAAGAGCTATCAAACAAACAACATATAGAAGATAGTGATTCGAAAAGCGATGAAGATGGAAATAATTTAAAGAATATTTTAGATACTAGTAACAATACAGAAGAAATGTTCACTGGAGAACAGAGTCAAAATACAGAGGACATTGTCACAAGTATTCTGGACGATGTCAGAAGCGCAACTGATTTTAAAAACATTTTAACAACAGAAGTGGACGTGGCTAATGAAATGGAAACAGTTTTTCAACAATCTGCGGATTTACCATCGGTGGAGGCTGAAATGGAGGAATTAACTGAGAAACTGCCACATGATTCAGAAGACATTCTGAACAAAGATATGGAGGATACAATATCGACGCAAAATATGGATTCTCTGGAAGGATTGCTGGGCTTGGATTTGATACCAGAAGGTGAGGATGCAACGTTAAAAACGATGGAACCAGAAGAACAAACTCAGGAAGAACTGACATCACCGAAGGATGTAGATATGACCCTTTTATTGGAACAGTCAAATGATGCTCCTGACGTGGCACAAGCTTCAGATTATATAACCGACGTTATTAGTAGTTGTTTAACAGACAGCAATACCCTATCATTAGAAGATAATATAGAGAAAAATAACACAATTGAGGCTATAGATGATAAGACTGAAGAATCTGAGGCAAGTAATGTATTAAAAGTGAATGACATTATAATTTCCACGTCTATGAATAAAGATGATAATGTAGAAAATTTACAGAAGGAATTGGATGCAGATACTGGTTTACCAGTGAATGAACTAGACATAGACTTCGAAGAAACCCCATTGGAGTCTGTAGATGATCTGGAAGAAACTGAATCTAAGCTGGAATTGGCTCAAGATATATTATTATCAAACGTAGACCAAAGTGAAAATTTGAATGATGCGTCGGCCTGTGTAGAAACGTCACAGCCTAGTTCTGAAATATCCGAATTAGAATCGGCTGTTAAATTTCTTCAGGAATCTGAAGAACAGACTATTGATTCTCCTTTGGCGCTCTCTTCTAAACTGGTAGAAAGTGTGGTGCACGACATAACAAAACAGGCAGATACATCCTCTCTGTTTGTACCCGACGAGGAAATGTGCGAAGATGCGTCAGAACTGGTGGTAGAGCTTGAAAATATCGAGACGGATTCGATTTCCATTTCCGAGGCTGAAATCATATCGGAAGCTGCGAAACTGGAGAGCGAAAGGAAGCTTGCTGAACAAATTAAGCTTGACGCGGCCATACAGAAGTTTGAGAATGACGACGATAAGCTGGCCGTAGACGAAGAAAAGATTAAAATATTTGAGACTGATGTTAAATTCGACGAGGACTCTTCGCAGAACGTTAAAATGCAACAAACGTTAAATGTTGATAACAAAAGAATGATCGAAACGATGTCAACATTGCCTCGGACGATCTTCAAAGTTTCGGAAACTATCCCAAAAGTCTCGATTTTGGAGGAACGTCTGAAAGAGCCGCCTAAAATAGAAATTCCACCCACGGATGTGACGAAGGTTTTGATTTCCCCGACAACATCCAAGGACAGTCTTCTCATTCCGAAGGACGCAAAATTGATCGCCTACCAAAAGATGTTAGAGTCGCCAAAGTTGTCCGAAAGGTTGGAACCGAAGATCACGGAAACGCCACGGAAGGATTCCGAAAAACACGATTTCGAGAACGTCGGTTCGCCAAGGATTATCTTAAAGATTGCTAAATCTGCGATCACCGATTGCGGCGAGCCAAGATCGCCTAAGAGTCCAAAGATCAGGTCTGCAACCAATTCGCCGAATCCTGAGGACAGTCCGGGACAGAAATTGGGAAAGATCAAATTGAAACTGTCGAAGAGCGGTCACCCTTCAATAATATCAAACGAAAACATCGAAGAAATGGGACAGTGGTATTCAGAGGGCTCTTTGTCGTTGTCTCCGATCGGCATGAAGATTAAATTGTCGAAATCAGGGGACGTGTCCATAGTTTCTTCCGAGAAGCACGAGGCCGACGATTCAAAGGAAACGAAACACAAATTTGAGGAAGCCAAGAGGACCGAGTCGCCAATCGGAATGAAGATTAAACTATCAAAAAGTGGTGACGCATCCATAGTGCAACAGGACGCAAAAGACATGCAGATAAAGCACAAGGAGAAGCTGGACATAGTTCAGGGAAGTCCTAAGAGAACAGAATCTCCTATTGGAATGAAGATCAAGTTGTCGAAAACCGGAGACGCGTCGATAATACAACCGGAGAGACACGACGCTCAGGAAGATCACAGAGAAGCGCAATTACGGCCGAAGGAGAAATTAGAGGCATCTTACGACTCCCCCAAGAGAATGGACTCTCCCATCGGGATGAAGATCAAGTTATCCAAGACCGGAGACGCCTCGATTGTTTCTCCAGACGTGCCAGATGAAGGTAAAGACACGAGCAAGATAAAGGACAAGGTAGAGAATTCATCTCCCGAAATTCCGAAGAGGACCGAATCCCCAATGGGAATGAAAATTAAGCTGGCCATGACGAAAGGTGGAGCTTCCATAATTTCGATGGAGAATCCAGAGGACACGAAGGAGAAACTGGAGATCCCGGATGTCCCCAAACGGACTGAATCGCCGCTTGGAATGAAGATCAAATTGTCCAAAACCGGGGACGCGTCTATCGTTCATTCGGAAATTTCGGACGAGGGTAAAGAAACCAAACAGAAGGAAAAATTAGAGAGCAAGGAGAAATTGGATACTCAGCAGGACACGACGAAAGCATCAGACACATCTTCTGCCATGAAAAGAAAGATTGTCAAGTCAATAGACACGACGATAGTCGCGCAAGAATCCACAAAAGAATCAGAAATCGCGCAAGAAGCTTCGACTAAAGTTGAATCGCCAATTGGCATGAAAATCAAACTTTCCAAATTTGGAGATCCATCCATAGTACCCACGGATAAACAAGAGCAATTAGAGGAGCCCAGGCTTCATCAAGAGACATCTAAACGAACGGAGTCTCCTATTGGAATGAAGTTCAAGCTGTCCAAAACTGGCGATGCTTCTATCATACAATCTGAAGTGTCTGAGGATATAAATAAAACGATACGTAGCGATGCAGAACATTCAAAAACCACTGACGCTGCGTTAGGGATGAAGATCAAACTGTTGAAAACAGGTGATGCCTCTATAGTGGACACAGAGAAGAAAGAGAGACAACTGAAACGTCGAGACACCGAATCGCCCTTAGAAATGAAGATTAAATTGTCCAAGACTGGTCATCCGACGATAGTAGCTTGTGATACTCACGCGGAATCCACCCACAGGACAAAAGAAGTTTCAGAGCAGACTCATAGTTTCACTCAGAGATTTAAAGAGTCAACGCAAGCTGTTCACAAAGAGCCTGCACTGAAAATACTCAAAACTGGACACTCGACAATTTTGCAAAGTAATCGGTCGGAATTGACGATCGAACCTGTGCAAGCGTCAGGAAAGAAAGCGGACAGTGTGGTCGAAATATCACCTAAACGTAAAGAGGTCACGATCGCGCCAATAGAACCAAAGAAGTCCAAACTAGAAGCTCAGCTTACTCAAATTTTGCCCGAAGTCACTATTCAGCCTGTCGCATCTAGGGACCAGAAACAGTTCTTATTCGATACAAAATCAAGCGCGATCAGCCTTCAGCAGATGAATGTAATTAGCCAAGAGATCAGTATTACCCAAGTAAGACCGTCAAAGTCGTCGGATACATCGATGAGCGAAAAACTTAAAGACATCTTAGCGAAGAATACAACCGGTTCCCCAATGAATTCTGATTGCGAAATCATCGAGCATCGACCAGAATTAATCATAGTGAACGAGAATTCAAATTCTAGTCAGGACGTTGTAATCATAGAGGAAGTTCCACCTACTAGAATGCCAGAAGTAAAGGTGCCCAAGAAAAGAGGTAGACCCAGAAGGAATCCGCTGGTCCAAGCAGCCAGCCATCCTCCGCCTCATTTGTTGCTGCCTAGAGATCCGTTGTCTTTGGATGAAGCACATCAGAAGCAACAACCACAAGTCCCACTTTTAGAATCTAGAGAGAACGAGAGGCCTAAACGAACTTGTAGGAGTCAAAAAAGCTATGCACCACCTAAGAGAGGTAGAGGGCGAGGTTTGTATCTTTTATAAGACTTTTTCTGACTTGAATTGCGTCCAAATTTTTTAAAATATGTTTCTCTATGTTTGGTAGGTCGGGGAAAGCGAAAATTGGATATCGTAGATCTTCAAATGATAAAACAGCCTAGGATGGAGCAAGATTTAACCGCGATAGAAGCTTCGACGATGGCTGTAATAACGATAGATGATCCTCCGGTGCAGCAACAGTCATTTGGAAAATCACCAGAATTGTACAAAGTTCTTAAGCAACCAGCAATGGACGCTAAGATTCGAGCTGAGAAAAAGGCTGGAGGACAAAAAAATGATGCACGCAAGGGTACACCTTCAAGTTCTACGATTGTGCACTTGGAAGCAATCAAAGTATCGGATGTACGATTGGAAGCAACAACAGTACCGGAAGTACGAATAGAAGCAACAAAAGTGCCGGAAATAAGATTGGAAGTATCAAAAATACCGGAAATACGATTGGATGTAACTAAAATGTCGGAAGTACGATTGGAATCTTCCAAGGCAATGCCTAAACCGGTGATAAGTGACTCTAAAGATAGCATGAAAGATAAGAAGTTGGCAGAAGTGAGTTCTGAAAAAATGCAGAAAACCACATTGAAGTCAGCTGCTGAAGAAAAGTCTGATAAGACGACGGAGAATGCAAAGTCGGAAAATAAGGAGACGTTAGTACCTCCAGAGCACCTGAACTGGTTGACACCAACGTCCAAACGACCGGCAGAAAGTGCTGGAAAACACGAAAATATGTCTACGGTACAGGTCATCGACGAAGAAACACGAATGAGCGCGGAATCTGGTTCGAGATCTCAAACTCCTGCTAGAAATATTTCTGCACCAGGTATTAAACGAGTCATTATATATATTATTCATACATTTCTTTATCTTGTTTTTATATATAATTTATATAGATAACTGTTGAATCATGCTTCTTGTATTTTTTAAGTTCATTCGTAACATTAATAATATTTGTTCGGAGAAAAACTATACTGCTTCATAGTAATGAGTAGACAGTATGTGCCATAGTCATTGTATAACTAAAGTAAATCAAAAGATAAATGTATTGGTAGATCTCCAAGCAAGGTATCTATAAATAGATCTTTTCTTGTGTCCTAACATCTCTCAGGTATCTAAATGTAAAATAGTTGTATTTAAATCAAACACAAAATGTGCTATCACTTCAAATCATAATTAGTATGCGTAGAATTTGAAAACCATCATGGTCAGTATTGTATCTCTCAACAATGTATATTTTCTTATAAATACTACACATATCTTTGAAAACATAAAAGTACTGATGTTAACTGTTAATCTTAACTTTGAATCAGTTCACTGATTTCTTTCTAACTTCTTATTTATTTTAATTAAGGTATAAATGATTTACATATAATTTCACTTTTTCCTATGATTTTAAATTTTAATTTAAAATTGCAACATATTGTAATATTGTAGTTGGTTATGTCCTTGTATTCAACAAATTGTGCTTCGATAACAACTGTTGCAGCTTCTGAAACTATAGTGAATGAAGAGTCCCAGGGAAGTGTACTTAGCACAGCAACTACAGAATCAGAAAAGGTCAAGGTGAAGAATCGAAGGATGGAAATTAATTTTGATCCAGACGAAGGACCATTTACTGTCGACAAGATTGCTGAGTATGAATGGCCACTTGACCGTAAAGGTGAAACTATTATGATACAGGAGCAAATATCCCAGTATCTTGGTGTAAAGTCTTTTAAGAGAAAATATCCCGACTTGAAGCGAAGGGTGGTAGATATGGAAGAAAGAAATTATTTGAGAGAAAATGGATTAGTTAGCGAAGCAATGTGTGACATGGGTATGATAATTATTTTTTTTATCTACATATATAGATACTTGTGTATCTTTGTAATGTCTATATTATGAACACAAAAAACAGTTATAATAAATCTTGAATTTGTTAATATTATTTTAGGTTTAACTGCCATTTGTAGTTCAGAAGTGTTAGATGTAATGTGTAGTGATTTTCCTGATCAGTACGAAGAATATAGGAAACATATGCGCGAGAAGCAGGTGAAAGAACATTCCAAGAAACAAAAAGAATTAACGGCAGCTGCAAATGCAGAAAAAAATAGAATTGATCTAGCAGAAATGGCTGTTCAATCTGCACTATCTTGGAACATTAGTTTAAATAAAGCTCGTAGAGAAAATAGAAAGTGTAGCTTAGATTTGCAGACCTTTACACTACATGTGCCAAAGAAACAACAGAAAGTCGAAACAGAACGCAAAGTCGGTCATTATCCCGTTGCTCTAATACCAGGACAATACACAGATTATTATCGTGAATATACACCAGCCGAATTGCGATATTACCCCTTAAATACCGTCCTATACGGTCCTATGAGACCAAATGAACGTAAATTTGATAGTCAGTCGGAAGGATCTCAGAGTGACAGTGACAGTGATTCATCCTCGGACGATTCAAGGTTCGTATCGTAACGTTAAATTATTAACGTTTTAGTATTTTTTTGTGAGAAGATAGTCGTCTATTTTTTATATAGTTCATCTTCTAGCGAGGGAACACAAGACACCGAAGGTTCTCAGTCCACAATGGACGAAGTAGATATGGAGATAGTAAATCAAAAGGAAGAAGTAAAATTAAAATGCAAAATGTGTTTGAAAACTTTAAACAAACTCAGTAAGAATGAAATATTAATTCAATGTGGCACATGTAATGGACATGGTAATAATCTTATTTTTTAGTTTGACTTTGTGTACAGATCTTTTAACGATTTTATAGTAATAATTATAATGTTCTCGTTGTACAGTTCATCCATCATGTATAGATTTAACGTTAGATATGGTTCCTCACATTCAATCGTACGCATGGCAATGCACTGATTGTAAAACTTGTGCTCAATGCCATGATCCTGCGGACGAAGATAAAATGCTCTTCTGTGATATGTGCGACAGAGGGTACGCGTTTTAGATTGAAAATACAACATATCAAATTAATGTAAGTACGATTGTATGATGTTTAATCGTCTTCAGATACCATATATACTGCGTTGGACTTCGACGAGTACCACAAGGAAGATGGCACTGCCAAGAATGTGCTGTCTGTGCGAATTGTAGCTCAAGAGAACCTGGAGGTGTGAACTCTGACAGAAACAGTGTTGCTCAATGGCAACACGAGTATAAAAAAGGTGACAAAAATACTCGTGTCTATGTTTCAACGCTATGCGTTCCGTGTTCAAAGTAAGTACACGTTTCGAGTTTGTTATTTTGTAGTGTAACGTTCAAGTGAAAATGTATTGAGATATACATACTAAAACGCAAGTTTAAACATTTTCCCGAGGCTTCAGTTTTGCTTCACAATCTCCTTGGTCCATACTAAACTTCTCTTTCACCGAGTTATTTAAACTAATTTCACGTGCTCACAGTATTACAACATCTGAATCCTCGGCTTTTAAAATGACATGTAATGCAATAATAAAATAATTAATAGAAGTGCTGGAAGAGAATTTTGCAGTTTTAAACAAGCCTTCATTTTTATTTTCAATCTGATTTGAAATCATTTTCAGTATATTAATTCAGTATTAATTTCGTATTAGTTCAGTATTTTTATTGATATTCAATTACGTATGCAAACAAGTATAAGATGATTAGTTCAGGATTCAGAATATCATATTAGATATCTCATGCTAACTTCTCATGTGTCCTTATCCATTCATATTCACTAACTCCATAATCTTTATGCAACAATAAGGCTATGGCGAAAGGGTCGTTATTGCCCGCACTGCAGTCGCTGTCATACTGCCCCAAGACTCGACCTGGAAGCGAATCTAGTGCATTGCAGCGCATGTGACAAATATCTGCACTTAGGTACTAACACAAATTCCATATAATTCTGCCATTTATTTTTCATTGCATGTTATCACATTTGCATGTCTCATATAACATTTCGTTTTCTTTTTTTTTTCAACTATTTGAGCATTTGAAATATGTGTAAATATTTTCAGGTAGGATACAGTCTTAAAAATGGAAAATATGTTCGGTGTTGATATAAATACGTATAAGTTATTGTAAATAAAGCGAATTTTGTTGATGTCAATTTACAGGTTGCGTGGAGACCAAGGGAATGCCATTAGACAGGAAAAGCTATCTGTGTGATTTTTGTGCACCAAATCGTCAACAAGTGGTGAAGCCATTGGTATCAAAAACATTGAGAACATAAAAAAACTGCAAATTGTACAATTTTATTTAAACTTGAAAGAACTGTGTAAAATGTGAAACGTGCGTTAGTATAATTTGGTAAACTAGAGAATTTTTATTTGTATCAACAGTGAATGTCTGTGAAGATTTAAGTGCTTCAGTTATCATGGAAGATTTTTTATGAATCTTTGCATGGAAGAAATGTGGCTGTACATAATTGTATGATTATAAACAATTTGAAAAATTGAAATTTTGTTACTAAACGATGGCTATTATTGGCTGCGTATAAAACTTAAAATATAAAAAGTTTCACTTTTAATATTATTATAATATTTAATGATAATTTTTGATAATTCCAATTCATTTTTGTAATTTTGAATCCTATGTTATTTAAGAATTTTTAATGACTTGTTGTCTTCCCATATTAATTTAAAACAAAGCAAAGTCAACGTTTGACTAAAAAACAAAGTACGTGTATAATAAGTTTGTATTCTTGACTCTACTTTATTATTGATAAAGTTGCGAATCATAATAGAAAACTAATCAATGAAAAGACTGCTTTACAGAATTATATACATTCTATAATAATCTTTAACGTTTCTTTTTAAGTGTACATAATTTGGTGCTGTTTTTTGTTTTAATATTTCCATGTGTTACTTGCTTAAGTAAATAACAATTTTTGCCAATAAGTTTTAGCACTTACAGAAAGGTTAACAATCCTACAATTTTATTAATTTTTAACTTTAAAAACAGAATCTAAAAAATATGTATGTATCAGGAGGTTAGAAGGGAATGTAATCAAATATAAAACGGAGTTTTATAGCAATTTCTTAAAAATATATATCACTTTCTTTATTTTTCTTTCGCAATATAATCCTCGGAATAGTATTTTGTTGCGAGAGTTGGATGCTTGCAAATATCTTTTTTTTTTTACATATTTATAGTAACGCAATATCCACGTCGTAAACAGTATGCTCCGTTATTCCTCGTGTCGTTAGAAATTCATATCTTCCTTAATATTCACACATAACCGATAACCAATTGTCTTGTTTTAAACTAATTACACTTTATAATACATTGCAAGAATGTTTTACATTATTTAGCAATATATGTACAGAAAAAAGAGGATGACAGTATTGAAATGGTTTAAATAATGACCAAGTTGCAAAATACGAACTTTGGTATATCGTTGCATGAATGTTATACTGTCAAAAATATTCTAATACAATACGTATCGTTTTTTTTTTTCTTTTTTGTACAAGATACATCCCTAAAGCATAGATCAGTTATATGCTATTTATATAACTACCGAGGACTTGCACAATACTTTTGTCAAATAGATATTTTTTTATACATTTTTGTAAAGCTACATATCTGCCATTACGATACAAAAAGTTTGAATGACAACGGAATAATATCGGCAGCATTTAAAAAGTGAAAGAGGACAATTTGCTGAGGAGTGCGCGTCTCAAACTTCCGCTTATCGTTTAATCTTTTTCAAAGATTAAAAAGAACATAAATTGAATACTGTTCTCACGTCGCTGATAAAATTCACAGCTTGCCCTAATACGTTTGATACGTGGTAACATCTTCATTTCTCTTTAAATCCAGTTTACCTTTGAGCGCTACTATAAAAATGGCTGTGCACGCTTTCAAATTCTTTCATAAAATCACACATTTAACACTCCGCACGTATCGTGAAATATGTGAGAAATAAAAAATAGCTTGAGCAAAAAACGAGGCGTAGCATACAGTACATGTTATGAAACGACATAACGTGCTTTACATTACGTAGAACACTTACACTAACGGGACAAAAAACGATTGAAAATCCACGTCGACGTCCCGTTGACTAGCCGAATATAAATACACTATGGACAAGTGTCAAGTGAATTTCTGAGCAAACCCAATAAGCGCGACCAGTAGAAAAGGTGAAAATAACGTTTACATTCGAGCACCGATACTACTAAATAATTATCATTTAGAATATACATATATAAAGTTTTACAACCGTGGTCAACTTTCAATATAGCCGTTAAATGATTTTTGTATATGTATTAAAATCGATTTGTCATTGGCTCGTACCCATTGATTGAAATAATTTAAACGGCAAATAAAATCCCTTTATAATCCTTTAGTGACGCAGTAAATTTTTGTTTTTATAAATAATTGACAACGTAAACATCGATGTTAGGCTTTACTCGTGTCTAATGCCACATATGGATAAAAAGGTACTGAAATTATGTAAGTGCGTCGCCGGTACGATAGTGGTAACTAAATTTCGCATAGAAAATTTCGAAAGCATGTCCTGGACGAAATTCGGTCCCGGCGAACTACCGACCTTGTAGAAGATCCGTAGGTTACAGGTCGGATTCTCGGTTTGCGATCCTTTTGTGAGTTTGCACAGTACGTACTCGAATGCCTCTGTCAGTTCACTTACAGTCAGTTCTGTAGAAGGCAAATTTGTTTCCGTGGCTAAATTACCAGTCGAATTAGACGAACCTATTCAAAACACATTCTTCCTTATTTGACTACAAAGAGAACAAGTAGATGCATATTTATACAAAAATATGTACCAATAGACATGTAACATACAATCGCTGAAACATTGTTCTCGTAGTTCCACCTACGCCTTATTGCTACTTTGAAATTACCTACGCATTTTCCAGTCTCTTCATCTGTAAAAAAAAGAAAAAAAATATTTTTTTTAAATAGAATTGTCGAATGAATTTCTCATACCTCCTTCCTTTTTTTTTTGTCTACACTTACATTCAAACCTATTATTATCCCTATGAGCCCAAACGCACCACTCGACCTGAGCACCACGTGGGAGGTTCGGTACAACAATGTAGTCCACAATAGCGTTATTTGTTCGTTTTTCCCATTCCTTTCGTGCGTCTGGTATGTAACTAGAGTGAGTCAAAAAACAGATACCTTGTACAATGTCCCTGAGTTGCGTATTTGAGTCCATAGCTTTAACGATACGATCTATATGCCTCAATGTCAAACGACATTGTTTTTTAATGTTCAAGTCCAGAATAGTCATACTACCAGGCACTAAAGGTATTTGTCCAGCGACTGAAATAATATCACCCACCTAACAAACAATTATTATACCATTACAGTAACTCCTAATTTAACAGCAATGTAATTATTCTACCAGTACGTCTATATTTAAGCACAAGTTTGAAATGTGCACGGATTATTAGTAAATATGGCTTGTACGTTCATCTGTTACTTATCAAGCATTTAACACGTTCACAGTCCGTGACCCGAATCCCAAGTCATAACGCCGAGCTAATGGACATTTCTTTTAAAGAAGCTGGACAGTGAACGTGTTAATCTTTTATTGTCATTCTAGAAAACTTTTATTTTGTTTACCTCACTGTTGTGTCTCTTTTGTAAACCAGATGTGTGTGCGTGCGCGTACAAATGCGCACATACACACATTTTGTCTACACATATACACACAGAGACGTGCACGCAAATTTCTTTTTTAACGGTAGTACACTCACACGAACAGCTTGAGAGTAAGGACCAATGTTCGCTGGTGCCCAGTGACTTATGCTCTGAACATGCATTGTGTGTCGTTTATGAACTTTCTTATCACCACAGTCTTGAGTTTCTTTATAGGCTATAGCGTCAAGCACAACGTGCACATTTAACGGACATTCCACGCATACACGAACCGGTGGATTTATTTTGCTCAGACATGAGGTGTAAGCTTCGTTTATAGATACGTAATTTGACATGTCTTTTATATACAATGTTACGGCAACGATGTCCGATATTTGAAGATTCTCCTTCTTGACTAGACCTAGACAGTCGATACCAATGTCCTATCAATCTACGTCAAGTACAGAGTGTATCGCTATTACGTGAAGAAAAAACAGTTTAATGGGTTACGCCACCCTCACGATCCAACAAGAATCGAAACTTTTGTTCGAACTCATAGTTCGTGGCGATAACTTGTATACAAATAATAATGCAGTCTATTAAAAACTTTAAATTTCAAGCATTGATAGAACTGGAATCAAGGACACTAGAATACCGCGCACGCGATACGTACGCGCCGTGAATGGGATATCATTTTACTTTCTCGTGTCTGATATAAATATAAAAATATTTTTTAAAAGCATATTATGTTTTATTCGTAAAAAAATAAACAGGCGTGTAGTATTGTTAAAAAAAGATTCGTAAAAATACCTTCTGTTTTTATGCCACCAAGGTGACGTAATCCCTTAACTCAGAGGTAGCTTAAAAGACTCAAAGTTTACCTACTGCTTAATATCTCCAATGCTTCTCGCATCGCGGATTTCGCATCCGGATGTTTTCCAGCGACACCGCCAAACCAGAACCAGCCGGTTTGATTCTTATTTACTACCGGTATATCAGGATAATCTTCTTCCTCGTATAAAATTTCCATAGGACTCGGTGGGTTGAACTGGCCTATATTATTTTTACGCGTTCCATTAATTTTTTTAAAAGGGAAACCGAACTAAATACTATCGTATTGTTTAAAATGAATACCAGAATTCGACGTTTTCAGATTACTGTCTATACAATCGTGTTCATCGTTCTCGTCTTCCGATAGATTACAACCATCCTGCAATTCTGGACCAATGATTTCTGCGATATAATCAGCTGGGATTTTAATAGGAACATTCTTTAATCTCTCTTGTAACGTTAATCTTTCCATGCCATCCTGAAAAAATTGCCCTTTGATTATGTACGAATTTATTCTAAATTTTTAATAGAACAAGATATTTTTACTAACATTTTTATCTTGTACATGTATTTTTTTAAAGTTCAAATATCCGACGGGTGCTATGTTGTCGTTCGAATGTACTACACTTTCATATTCATCTCTAAAATAGAAAAGTATTCATAGGAAAAAATGTAACTGATTTTGCATACATATTTATAGTAAATCTTTCGACTTACATTACAATACTTTTACTAAATAATGGACAATCTAATGTGAACGTTTCATATTCTCCTCCTTCTCCGCATACATTTACACCATACTTCTCTTTCTGGAAAAAAATTATTAAACAATTGATACAAGTTATAAATATTCCTACGCATTATCGAACAATGTATTTAATGTATTTAAAATTTGTTCTGCAGGTATTTCGTAAAAGTCCATTGATACTTGGGAACCTTGCCAATGTTGGATTAAATTGAAGGAAGTACTCAAATAGTTAATGTTTTGTGTCAAATTAATCACCAAGACGTTTTACTTACTATCTTGGCAAGATGGGATTGCATTTCAGAGATCGATTTACCCAAATGCCTTGGTTCAAGGCCTAAAGCTGCCACCTTAATTAAAACTGCATTTACAGAACTTTCTATCATTTCTTTTAACAAGTCATCCTGTTCTCGTCTCCATAAATATGATAAAGAAACAAGACCTAAACGACTACATCTGAAAATGAACTTTTACTATTAGATATCTTTGTTGATTTTTAACACTCAGACGGCGGCGTCCGGGTCCGTTTGGACCCCACTCTAGATATAAGCGCTCGCTTAGAACGATACTCGACACAACGTACCTTGTGTTTACGTTAGAACAATAACGAAACGAACACGGCTCAGAGATTGTATTTCTCGACAGTATTTTCTAAGGCCTCTAAATGTCAAGACGTATTCTAAATAATAAACAAGTTTTTTACGAGCTGATAGAAACCTAACTAACCCAGAATCAGAAGATTATCAAAGTGACGAATATCACGGACCCGAACGGATCCCGTACCGCCGTCCGAGTGTTAAACATGTTGTTTAACACTCTAATATACATGTCTATTAATTTGAATTAAAAAAAACTAGAAAGAAATTTGTAGTAAATAATTACACATTTTCCACACGAATTCGTTGATAATCACTCAGAATAGCCCCTGATGAAACAGCTTCTATATTTTCTTTTTCCTGAAATAATAAGGAAAGATTAATCTTTTGTATGTTCAACCTGCAACAATTATATTAAAATATGTTTACCTTCACTTTAGTTAACAACCTAAAGAGATCTTCAACTTCATCATTCTCTGTTGGATAATAACATTTCTCTTGCATTTTTGATCTACCAAATGTTGGTTCACGATACATTGGCAAGCCTATAGCTTCTGCAATGTATTCAACACCCTGATATCCAACAGTTTGGAACATAAACGAATCTAGCTCATCTGGAAAACATTTAGTTTTTATGTCATTCATTTCTTATCATATCTTATCGTTTATCAATGATAAGATATTGAAATAGATTAGCATATCTCTCTTTTTAGCATTAATTTTGTATATAATTATAAATATATTCATTAATTTACCCTTTCCAACAGGATATAAATTAGCTAAAGCCACAATATCATGGCCTGCAGCTACACATTGCATCATGTTAAAGCAAGAGTCTTTACCACCACTGACTAGTGCAACAACCCTCATGTTTCTGTTTTACACTAAAAATCTCTTGAAGTAGTTATCAGGAGCTTGGGGTGCAGATAAATCTGAATATATTCGTTCAGACAATCATCTGGAATAAAATCATTGAAAGATCAATAAAAATTAAACAGTTTTATTACATTATTGACAAATAAAATCTTTTAAATTTATTATAACATTTATCTATAAAATTATAACTATCTTTCAAATGCTACACATATGACGTACATACAACGGCATAAACAAATTATACGACTATATCAATATCACATATAAATATGTATGCACATCAAAAGTAACAACTAAAAAAGAACATATACATGTATTAATTCTTTCATTCCAAACATTTATATCAGAGCAAATTATAAATACCAATTAACAAATATTTGAGTCAGGGATAAGGAAACACACGAAATAAAAACAATATAATTATAGGAGTGTGTAAAGATATTTAGGATTACATATGTATACATTGCCAGTGAGTATACATTAAGCCAAAATTAAATTTATGAAATACATACGCACGTGTGTTTCTTGCACAGTCTAACTTATAAATAAGACAATTTAGGCAGCAACATTCCCTAAGGAAATTGAAAAAAAACTGAGTTCTTGGTTCTCCCTTGATTCAGCATGTTTTAGAGGAAAGAAAATCATATGCTGTTCCCTTAAGTAAAGTTGTACAGGAGACAGAGATGAAAAGGACACCGGATATTCATTTTAACTTGTTAATAGGTGTAACAATTGGCTGGTGAACAAAAATTAATCACTGTACTACTCTACACAGTAAATGTCATGAAATCCGGAAACGATCTCCATAGAATCTGGATTTTCCTCGGGAATGTCACAAGGCTGAATAAGGCGAAACATAAAATCTGACTTAAACGAAATGTTAGAAAAAAGATCAGCGATTATTAAAGAAAAAAAGAATACCTACGGAGAGATTTTTTGGTTATTGCCGATCTCGGCTAGATGAGAAATATTACGGAATGACGCCGAGCAATGAATTGCACGGGGAACGTGAACGATAATTTCGGGCTTATATACGCTAAAATAAACTCTAAATTCTCAATAAATGTAATATTTACATTAGCTAGGCGACGAAAGTTCCTTACACGGCAAAGTCTATCAGAGACTGCGATTGCTTGATAGTGGCGCCTCTCGACGATAGAGCATTTCGCATAAACCGTAGAATTGAGGTTATGACTTATTTTAAGTTTAATATTGTTCATAATCTTTATTAATCAAGCTTATTTGTAAATTTAGCTTTATCATAAATTATATTTCTGCTTATTATGTCTTTATATTTAAAATTGTACAATATTTTTATACAAATTGATGTTGCTTGCGAGAGACTCTCAAATATATTTCGTGCGACCATACCTCGTGACATCATCAATGTATAAGATATATCGATGTCTCGTTATTTCAATCTACTTCTATGCTACATTTTACTGATCATGATACAACTTGAGCCAAATTATAATCATAATTCTTCCTATTGTATGTATATATTATTTATTAATCTTTTTATTCTTCTACGTATGTCATAAAATAAAGGTATAATCTGATACAAAAATGAGTACAGTAGCATCAAGTACCAAGTGTGTATTTGAAAGTTTAGTTTAAAATTGTTTTCAAATTCGTGCTTTTTCCAATTACATAACTTCAAGTCGTTTGTTTATTAACATCGTCGTCACTTGTTTAGGATTTTAGTTTGAGCATTATAAATGCAATTATAAAAATATATCGTTGAAACAAATATACATATATATATATATATATATATATATATATATATATATATATATGTATATATATGTACACACACACGGACGCACACGCACACGACACACACGCTCGCACCACGTGTATATACATATTTTGTTCCAATATGATGAAATAATTAAAATACTCGTAAATTTTATAGAGCGGATGGCGTTTCAGAAATAATAGTATCATTCGAATTACAATAATCAAAAACAACTTTGTAGTTGATTTAAAATATTATTACATGTTTTACAATTATTTATTATTAACGCAATGATATCATGAATAATTTAGAATTTCGTTATTTTTAATATAGAATGTTTAGTACATCTTTATTTAAATAATTTAATTGTATTGGAATGGAAAAACGCAGCCATGAGGGTGAAAAGGGATTAACGAAAAACTGGTTCCCCCAGATGCAATTAATTTCGAAATACATTGAAAATCTACGCCGCCATCTTTACTTAGTAAATCGTTGTCCAATCGGATCACTTTCAATAAGCGGCCATTTTACTTTCGCTACGGTCGCACGAAGCGCGAGTTAGATTCTACGGAGTACCGTGTAATCGCAAGCTACCGCTTGCATCGCAGGTTTCGTGGGTATTCCGTGCTAAAGAGGCTTTGCTAGCGTAATAATTCGATAAAACATTCACTAAATAAAAGCTGTAACATGGTTTTGGCGGAAAGGAACTCGGAAAATGTTAGAAATGGGCGCAGATCAAGGGGCCCCAGCCCCAATGGACAATCCGAATCCTCGAGCGAAGAAGACGGAGGTACCAATTTCATATTGCAATTAAATTATCGTTATAATTAATTCAATTCTTTCGATTGATGGTTTAATTGATGTATCGTAAGTATAAGGAATCTCAAAAACTAAATTTTTATTTAGAAGCCTATATATTTTTCTATTGATCGTACGCGAAAATCCGTAAGGATCTTCAAACAGCGCGCCCCACTTTTCCTCTTTTTAAGTTGTTCGCATTTCCAACCAATTCCTGCGAATATTATTATGAAATGAATTTGAATAATTTGTTTATGAGATTGTTCAACTTTTATTTTTGTATAACTTACCAAATCATATTTTAGTTTTTAATCGAAATCTACAAAGTGTAATTGAATATTTGATGCATTAATGTAAATTAATAATCTGTAAATTATTCATAAATATTGCATTACATATATTAATTAGATATAAACAAAGGTGATTTGCTTCTTCTTTAGTCGGACTAATTTTAAATTTTTGTAATATGAGTAAAGATTTTATTTATTAGCCATGCAATAACTATGATTTTTCATGCAAATTAAAAATCATTACCTTTTAAAGTTCCAGCAGAGAAAATACGCGTTGGGAGAGACTATCAAGTTATTGTTCCAGAGTTTGTTCCAGTTAATGGTATGTTGCTGTAATGTTATTAACTATTTAATAATTATTGAATATTTTATTACATCCGTACTGTAACTTTCCTTTTAAAGGGTAAAAAATGGTTTTCAATTGTATTTTAACTTCTATAATTGTAAACTCTATATTTTAGAACGGCGATTAGATCAATGTCCTGATAGAGCGCTCCTTGTCTGGTCTCCTACTACTGACATACCTGACCAAAAATGTAAGTATCGAATTATTCATTGTTACTCGTTTGATTTGCAAATTAAATATAACAATATGTTAGTTGCTGAAGAAAATAATTTTTTTGTTACAGTGGATGAATATATTATATTGGCAAAGGAAAAATATGGTTATAATGGAGAACAAGCATTGGGAATGTTATTTTGGCATAAACATAACTTAGAACGTGCTGTATTGGACTTAGCTAATTTCACACCATTCCCAGATGAATGGACAGTCGAGGATAAAGTTCTTTTTGAACAAGCTTTTCAATTTCATGGAAAAAGTTTCCATCGTATTCGACAAATGGTAGGATCCATTGCCCGGAACAGTGGTTCTTAATCTTAAGTTTATAACATACTTTAAAAGAGGGTTTTTAGGCTCACAGTATAATTTAGAGAGAGAAATCCGGACATAGTTCTTAATCCTGAGAAATTATAATATCAAGAATTCGATTATCGGTTGCTTGCAAAAAAATTTAGAAAAAGAAAAAATTTAAATATAAACGTTTTAAATGTTTAAAATATATTTGTGTTTTTAAACTCTTTACTGCATAATGTGCTAAATGGGGACCCAATAAAATTCATGATGTTACCTTATGGAGACATCTAATAGCCTTTCAGGTTCAGCTCCTTATTGTATAGTTTCAATATTAATTATTCCATGGATGTATAAATAATCAAGAAATAATTTCTCTTTTGAAAGATAAAATAAAATTCATGCAATAAAAGGTTAAACTGATACTTGTTCTGGACTAAATTTTTTCCTCTATTGAATTATAGTAATGGTTTTAAAGATGATACAATTTGCTGTACAGTCTTCGTGGCACAATGTTTAAAAGTCACTGGTCCACAGTCTAAATTTAAATATACTATTAAAGTTATATTTTGTCATAATTTTATATTATTTTTATTTGAAGAAATAATATTCTTTTGAATTGTATGTTTTCAGTTACCTGATAAATCTATAGCCAGTCTGGTCAAATACTATTACAGCTGGAAGAAAACACGAACTAGAACATCATTAATGGATAGGCAAGCAAGAAAATTAACGAGCGGCGGAAAAGAAGGTGAAAATGGTAGCGAAAACGGAAGTGAATTAGGTTCCAATACAGACAGCGAATCAGAAGAAAAAGTAAGATATTTTTACAAAATATCTAACAAACGCATGCACTAGATTTTTGCGAAACATCAGTTTCTCTCTCTCTCTCTCTCTTAGTAAAACAATAATTAAATTCGTATATATTATTACAAAGCATCTATAAAGATTGTTATTCGCTAGAAAAGAATAACGAATTCGTTTTAGTCGCTTGTTTAATTTTTTATAAACCTTAGAGCTTTATGTTTTCATTTTGTTTTGCTATTTCTCCATGGAATTACTTTATTTTAAGTGAATTAACATTAATGCTGTTGCGTGTGGTAGTGTTCTCCTTTCGCTGCATCTTAATGCCATGGCACTGGCTTTAAAGACACACATGTTTAATGTGCAAATAGTTATATGCGTTTAAAAAAAATGTATCCACACGGTAACGTATTCCATGCGGTGAATGAAACAAATATAACAAGGCCACTGATCTACAATTGGTGAACATCATTAGAACCGAAAATAAAAAATTAAATATAAAATGAATTCGTCTACGTAAGAAAATTCTAACTCGAACGATATATAAAGCTGACATATATTATTTTCGTTTCTTAACACTTGGTGCGTACACGTATTTCGTAATACGATGCGTGCAAATAGTTTCTGAACTGTTTGAAAACCAAGTCTACTTCGTATTAATCATGCGAAACTAAAGTTATTTGCGTTATCGTTGTATCGTGTGTGAACGTAAATGTGGGACGTTCCAGAAATGGACGATCCACCGCGGAATACGTCGTGGAAAGAACCAAGCTGTGCCAGGAAGCCAAGGCACTGACGCCAAAGCCCCGTCCGACTCGGAAAACGCCCCTCAGGTTCAGGTACTCAGCCTAAACCTTACCCAGTTGCATATGCTTATTATATTTTGCTATTTTGTGTCTCATATTTATTTCTCTCTCTCTCTCTCTCTGTCGTATAAATTCTTTTGTCTTAACAAAAAGATAGTGACGAAACGAAAAAAAAAGTACAAAATCATGTACAGAGGCAATCTATGTGTTAGCAGATTCGATAGGCTGAAACCTTACTGAGGAAAAAATATTGAAGAGCAGAATTCAATGCTAGAAAGATATACCACGTATCGCGGTATCATTAATTTTAAGAGAGATTGAGTCTCCATTGCCTGAAAATATTTAACGGAACTCTGTACAAATACAGAAATTCAGTGCTTCTGATTTTGTATGGCAGGCCGAATCAATGCATACAGATAGAGTTTCGAGTAATATGCTTTTGTACATACTTCAATATTTTTGTTTTGTAAAAAAAATCACTCCTAGAGATTTATAGTTTAGTTACATGTTGAAGAATTCAAATGGAGGGAGAGGGTCGGGGGGGGGGGGGGGGGTTATCGGACTTTATTTTAAAAAGGGTATTATGTGTTGTAGGGCTCGTGTAGCAACTGTGGCGTTGCTTGTCATAGTGTTCGTGCGACGCCGAAAGGACACGCGTGTCACAGCTGCTATCTGCACTGGAGGTCAGTGAGTGCAAGTAAAATTAAATATCAGTAATTAAACAATAATTGGACCTTTCCTCGAAATAAGAATGCTCATACAAGCATTTTATTATAATATATACCAAGAGCACAAAACATGATCCTTAAATATAACACTATATAGCACTCGTATCACTCGTACGTTATTTTCATAGATATATGAGCATTCTTATCAGTGCACCAGCTAACGTTCTCGCAGTACCTTGCATTTCATACATACCTGTCCTTTCTTATAAAATCAAAATATATTGTAGATCAGACCCATCCTTCAGTAAAACAGTCAAATACATTGCAAACTTATTCAAATGATTTAGGCGAACCGGTGTAGCAAGGCCGTTAAGTTCCATGCCAGGTCGTACAAATAAAAGAAAACCACCTCGCGGCCTGGTCGTTAATCACGATGATTTAGCAGCATTGGCTGGCCAACAGAATCAAGCAAACAACAGTTTACAAGCAATCGACACTGAAATTGTTAGCCTAAAACGCCAAGTACGTTTTAAACAAGATTAATGCGTTTACAACAACAAACGTGTGGATACATTTTTTCGAAAATATTTTAATTACTTACGTATCTTAATGCTTAATAGTAAAAAATCTGCATTTACTATGTAAACGATTTCTTTTTCAACGCACAGATACAGTCGAACAAACAACAAGTAAGTGCATTAAAACGTAAAACGACTGATGGTATTGACGATTTGCGACCACCGGAAGTATCGAGCCGTATAAACGCTCGTTGGACAAACGATGAATTATTATTAGCTGTTCAGGGCGTCAGAAAGTACGGAAAAGACTTCTCTGCAATCGCTGATGTAATTGGAACCAAAACAGAAGCTCATTTGCGATCATTTTTTGTTAATTATCGTCGGAGGTATAATTTAGACGCGGTTTTAAAAGAATATGAAGCTGAAAATGGTCCAATATTGATTGACGACGAAAAAGAAGAAAAGGTAAGTAAAACATTTAATTTACAATATTAAGTAAGATAAATTGTTAAGTTCCTCGTATGTTTGTGTTTCAGATGGACGTTGATCAGCCAAACGAAACTGCAGAATCATCTCAAAAAACGAAATCATCCGTGGGCCTTGGACAGACAGCTAAATAACAAATGAGTATATTGTTGAGTACCAAACGTGACAAGAATAATCACAGACACTTTGATAATCGATAATATCAGAAAAACAAAGGTATTTGTCCATGATTCATTTTACAATTTATATTTCTTTTGTTCCGTTGTTGTATCGCTTTGCTATTATGGTAGTGCGATTTTACATCAGGAATAATGTTTATTTGAACAAGGGTTGAATACGAACAACGGAAATGAAACAGAACGAATGATTGGAAACTAAATTAACATTAAACAAAGCTTAAAACTACGTTGTACACGGTACGGTGCGTTTCCTTAGCTGATTTGTCCTCGTAGATATGGTGGAGAGAGGTACTCTTGTGTGCAGCTTGGCACCAGAAATTTCAATTTAACACTCTGTGAATAGCTTGGAATTGAAATTAGTGAATCTTATACTGATCGATAGAAAGGTTAATGAACTCGGAACGATAGAATTTGACGGACGCATTGACGATGCTCGAGACAAAACGCTAGAGCCCGCGTGACGTCACCTGAAAAAATATCAGCCTGCGTCCATGACGCCACGCTGCACTCTCGGTCTCTCGTTCCCCGGTTCCACCACTTGTTAGACTAGATCTTGTACACGTTTCTCCTTAATTTTTATTCAACTTGTGCGTAGTACGGCGATCCATGTAATGAACATATGGATGAATTAATACGGAAGAAAGCGTGTGAATGTATTCAGCTAGCGTTATGTTTAGTGTATGATATCTTTTGTATGTATCTAAAATGATGGGACTTTTATTAAGCAATCTGATAGAAGTGGTTCCATTAAAGACATTTAGCGTATCATTCTTAGAAAACGTAAATTTCGTTAAGTTAATGCATTCAAATACAAGTATAAGCATTTTCAATAATATACATTGTATGTAATTATGGATGCATATTAGTTATTTCTTTGGTGAGTACTCTGTAGCACATAATATTTCTAGGTATATATGTGGAACGTAAAATGTTCCATTTTGACTAATGAAAGTAATTTAAACAAAAACAAATTACTTATTTCGAATGTGGGAAGATTCATTAATAATGGATGAAGAATTAATAAGATTGTAAAAATGTTTAAAAAAAATTCATCGTTTCCAACATTAAGAAATTCATATATTGCTTGGTAACAACTATAAACAAAACAATTTATACACCAGAGAATTAAAATGACAGTTTCATATGCGGATAATCAAGGTATCTTGTGACTATTTCATTACTCGAACGATTTTTTACCCGTGCTCAAATATTCACTAGCCATTGTAAAGTTTTGCCGCTGTAATATTGCTACGTTTGTATCGATTTCAAGTTTTGCATGCACTTTGTGTCAATTTATTCCTTCTATATTTAATTGTTTTTAAAGAGAGTTTCTAAGAAATTTAAATTGTTTACGTTACGGAATTTGAAATATACAGATAAGAAAAACAAGTATAAATGAATCAACTACTATTTACATTTAATTTATGTAGAATATTTTCAAAATAATTTTAATACTCTTCGTGTAGTTACATAAGATTTTGGTGCCGGATGAAAATTCTTGTATTCGTGCCTATGCATTTCTGGGCGTACAAAAAAGGTTTAAGGAACACAAGGTTGTAAGTTAAAGAGATATTTTTCTTTTTTCTCTCCTCGCATCTCTTTATACTAAACTGCCATGTGTACCTTTAAACTGTAATAACGTTAAAATTTGCCGTGAGTCAGACAATCTTCCACTCTATACAGAAACAAAATGACAAGGAGGAAAAAAAAGTTTCTATGCATCTGTCGATTTTTAAATGGTTGAAATTATTGATTATGATTACATGAAACAGAAGATTGAAAGAAAAAGGTTTAACACATTCGTTGCTAAATTATTTTATTTAAAATATGGAATTGCAACGATTGCGTTAAATAAGCTATTTGCTAGAGAAATAATGCTCAATGAAAAGGTACAGTTTCATTCAAGTTTTAAGAAAAGAATTGTAATATTTTATCATGATACATCACAGTGTGAATTTCTTTTACAAATTTTATAGAATAACAAATTTGAGGGGTTGAAAATCGTGCTGCAAAAAAAAAAAAAAAAAAAAAAAATATCAGATTAAGGGAAATAAATATATTTTTGTGGCTTACTGCTACCTACTTGATCCAGTTGTATAAAAAAAATAATGGTTCCTGAATATTTCTATTGTATTATGCAAAATTATGTAACAAAAGCACATATATATTAAAATTGACCGTATTGCTAAATAACGGTGCTTATATAATAACGAGCACAAGTTTTTATACTCCGATATAGAGGGGTATCTCATTTATAATAGAAAAATATATTGAATAATTTTAACGGGGCGAGTCTCCTCACACGTACAAGAAAAAAAATACTTTCAAAGAAATTTCCCAAAATAGTTTGTTGTTCTTACAATGTTACATGTTCGAACGAATATAAAACGCATATATCTGCTTACATCTTGATATAGTTATAATTTTAGAATGATAAAAATGTTCTTACTGAATCTATTTTCAAGAAATCATTTAATCGCGTCAATTGTTCTAAAAATTCAGACTTCATATTAACTGTATTATAGATAAATAATAATTACTTGGATTCGTCTTTACTAATCATTAAAGCCAACCTAAATACAATTGTACATGAAAGCAATTTTTAACAAATTACATGTGAAATCGATAGAGTTTAATTTAGCAAATGAAACAATTATTGTTGGAAAATATTTTTAAGAACCATTGACTTCCAATAATTTTCACTGCTTTATGATAGAATGTGAAAATTCAAATATGTGTGATTTTTAATTGTAGTTTCACATGTACATCTACATTTACTATTAATAGCAATAGTAATAATATTGTTAGTTTAATGTTTGTCTAGGTAGTATCGACTACTTAATGTTAATAAATGAAAACACTCGCAAGCGTTTGTGCACGATTTCTTTGTCAGAAAGATGTTATTCCTTTAAAATGATTGTCAGATTAGGAAGCACTCCTTAGCAATTACTATATAAACATACTTTGATGTAAATAGAAATGATCACCAAAGAAATTTAATGTAATCGTTAGCGACATATCACAAAGATGGATCAAATAGTCGCTAGGACTATCTGGTCGAACGAATAGTTTGCAAACTCAAATGCAAATATATTACGATCAGACGGGGATAGCAAATTATTCGGATTTTTTATTTTTTTTTATTTTTTACACAAATTATTTTTATTTGAATGATACCCTTACAATTAAACAAATACACGTAGAAAATCATTTGATTTTATGCCTTGATATGAAGTAACTTTTCGAATCGTTCAATACAATGTAATCTGTTATGCTCTGATCAATTTTCATTACATTCTTCGTGAAATCATATAGGTCTAGTATGTGTAATTGTTTCATACACGAAAGCACGGCGTAGTGTTCAATTATATTATTAGGTATAAGTTTTCAATAGCATAAGATTGAAGAAAGAAGCTGCTTTTGAATACTCTGTTGCATAAACTTCTTTCTTTCACGCAAATGTCATCTTCTTTCTTCAATTGTTATTTAATTAAAAGTGCATTTAAACGGAGGACGATGCGCAATTAGCGAATAAAAGTTTCTTCAAATAGACAAATCTGCTTAATACCTGAATACTTTTCAAATTGAATTTTTGTAATTTTATACGTCGCCGATACTTTTCCTTTCGTGATATTATTGGAGCAATGCATCCATCATCGAACACGTCGATGCCACACGATAGTTTTAATTCGTATGACTTAGCTCGACCATTGACCCTTGTTCAACTTGATACAGTGTACCAACGTTGGGTCAAAATGACCCCCCGATCCGGAGTTAGACGAGGGTTAAAGAAATGTAATTTCTTGAAAGATGTCACGACAACAAATTTACTAGATTATATTTAATATCGCGCAACGGTGCAAACTGTAGATACGATGGAAAGAACGAGAATTTCGCAATGTGTAATATATATTCTATGATCGTTCAAAATTTTCTAATATTCTGATACGATTAATGTAGTATAATGTAAATATAAAGTTATAAACTTTGTGAATGTGTACACATTCTTATGTCCGTAAGGTGTACAGATGTATTTATTCAGTACTATTAAATATCTCTTGTGTACTTTGACGAGTTACAAAGCATTTATTTCGGGATTCCTTAAAAAGAATTATTAGTTTTTAATTATAAAATAGATCATGATTGCTTATAGTTTATTCAGTTACAATTGTACATTATTTTTATTAGTCGTATTCTTGTATTACAATTCTTTGTTTTCTTAATAAATAATCTATGTATCTAGTATTTAAGAAAACTTCTAAATTAGTATAATCGAGACATTTTTCTTGGAGCTGATATTTCGTTCCATTTTTACTCAAGACATCAATGACATCCTCGTCATTGTGTTCCGCGGCATTTTCTATAGAGCACTTGTTAGAACTGTACTTATTTCGTTCTATGTAATAAAAACAAAGATTTAAAAACTTTGACTCTTCCCTGTAAAAAGGATTATCATTGTGATAGAAGGGATTTTCAATAGTTGCGTTTACGTCCAACTTTTTAATACTGTGCGTGAACAGTTTTACAAAGAATAAATTCGTATTCTTGTTCGTGGCAGATTTCGATCGATCAAATATAATTTCGGATAGTAGTTTTTGATATATGTATTCAGTGTGTTTCGAATTACTACATTCAATGTTAATTATTTGTAAAACATGTGCTCTCAAACTCTCCGCAGTGACTTGACGTATTTCTAAAATTTCATCCTTCAACAAAATTAAACAGCAATACAAAATCGTTAATTGATTTTTGTTTGTTAGTTCTGTAAAGCGACGAACTGAGAACTGTATAAATTCAACTGCCATCTGTCTCATATGTTCTTCTTCGTGAATACATAAATCGAAAATATCAGATAATATTTTACTTATAATTGTCTCGTTCTTAGAAAACGTTACTACTAGCACATATTTCAAACGCCAGAAACTAGAGAATGTTTCACTTTCTTCTGTTTGAAAAGATGAATTATCTAAAAATTTCTCAATATGTAATTCGCTAATATGTGACAATGGCAAATATTTTAAATTTCTCAGAACGTAATTTACCATTGCATTCAGAAGTAATTCGTTACAATCATATTCGTTTAATAATAAACGAGTAAGAACACATTTTAGAACTGGTATACAGTACCCTAAGTAATTTAAGAAAGAAGTACTTTGATTAATGCAACAAGAGTCTAAAATTTTATGTAGAATACCACAGTCAATGCTATTCGTACGTTTAACATGGTCTGCATATAATTTCATAGATAAATCGATAAATTGGAAAAATCCTGGCTTTATCTTCTCAGAAGATAATACAGCCTCGTTCTGATCAAAAATAAATATATCCGTAATATGTATTTGATTAGAAATAGACTCTGATAGTTGTAAAAATAATACTTCTAACATGTAACATATTTGTGGATTATTTAACTTTTCGGTCATATTG
The DNA here is from genome assembly GCF_051014445.1 of Colletes latitarsis. Taxonomy (NCBI): domain Eukaryota; kingdom Metazoa; phylum Arthropoda; class Insecta; order Hymenoptera; family Colletidae; genus Colletes; species Colletes latitarsis. The sequence continues at coordinate 29,631,724 of NC_135135.1, read as the reverse complement.
CTCCAAATTCGTAATATTTTTCGAAACCGTAACAATTCTACATATTGTTCCGATTCATCACTCGTATATTGTATACAGTTTGATTGTAAATTTATATTGTCAACTTCAATTGATAGCTTTTCTTTCAAATATTTCATCGTTAATAAATAGCCGTGTATCAAATTAACATTACGACTCGAGGAAACATCGCGTTTCAATTGTGTAATCTCTGACTTAATACTCAAAAAGTCTGTCAATGCTGCATAGGCTTTCGCAGCTAGGAGTCTGACATATAAAACGGGATTTATAAACAAAGTACGAAGTAAATGCTTTGCCTTTGATGTAAACTCCTGCGAAGAATAGCCGATCAAGCTGCAATCGCTGCTTGAAAACTTCGAAAGAAGAATAAGAATGTGCACAATATTTGAATGTAAATATAACGCGGTAGAAAAGTTCGTGAACGTAGATGAAAAAGTGTACAACTCTTTTATAACGTAATCTGCGAGTACAGGATAGTGTGTGACAAAGTGGTTAATAGGGTAACCATTTCCAAAGTCTAAAATTTCTCCATAACTTTGACCAACCAGTCTTGGAACAATTGCACCGAACAATTGTAGACTTGCATTTCTAAAAGAGTTTATTATCTTTATAATTGTTCTATATTTAGTTTTAGTTAATTTCAATTTATATCTCTATAGAAATTTTCAGTATTACCTTATAGTCCATATTTCAGATTCCAGGTATTTAAAACAAATCAACGAAATCCTTTGCATATGTGGAATTAACTGTGCATGTATTTCTTTATCAGCTACTAAAGTACACAAAAAGTGTAAATGTCTTGCCCACGGAGAATCATGTTGAAATTCTACACTATTTAGAGAAGCATTTGAGAAATTGTCCAACAAGTCTAACAATTTTTGTACTGCAAAATGTAGAAGAGGTCTATCTCTTCTATTATCACTGACAACAATTTTATGAAACATTATCGATAATCCTGCACCTCTTCTGGTAATATTTAAAGAATGCATCGCATAATTTTCTAGGATACGCAATATGTGCGTTTTAGGTAAGTCACAGTACTTAGTTTCTTTGCATAAACGTCTGCAATTTGTAATTTTCCTCAATTATAACTTAATTTGATTGAAATTTTAATCCAAATTATATAATACCTAGTTAAATGTCCTATTGCTGTACCAGCAGACTCCACTACACCTTTGTGTCTACACCTGAGTAATATAGCAATAATAATATCGGTAGAACATTCGACAATTTCATCTGAATACATTAATATTCCTATTTCACAAGCTATTTCACAAGTGACCTGGATAAGAAATAGATTTTGTTAATTTTGTTTCTTGCCAGTCAAAATTGCATAACAAAAATCAGAACTTTACCTTTAAGGACATCCAAATACAAGAAATGAGAACTTGATGTGCAGGAGTTAAATTTAACTCGTCGAAATTAATTCTGTTAACTTCGCTATTTTTAATCACTTCATTAATTGCTAATCCCATTTCCGCAAACGAAGATGAATATTCTGAAAATTGAATTATGTCTTAATTCAAAAGGAAACATTTTTTACACATTTTATGTGTTCTAAATTCCTGAAATCAAATATTATATACCTCTGTTCTCAGATTTTGATGAAAGTACAGACAAAAAAAAATCTGTAGCATCCTTCAATAGATGTAATATTTTTTCAACAAATTCTAAAGTTAAACAACAACTTTCTGGGCCATTTTTAAACACAATATTTAATAAAGCAGTTAACATGCCATAAAACGGTTTATTCTGAACAATTGCCTTTAGTATATCTTCTTTCATTTGTGTTAATTGACTTGCAGCTTCATTAAGCAAAAAATCTGAATATCTCAAGTGATTATTACAATTCTTGTATTCATATTGATCACATACTGCAAGAGTAGTGCCTTCCAAAATATTTATAGGTAGCCAGTTTGCTAAAATTGATACCGAAGCAGCACCGCTTTCGATTTCATAAAATTTAGAAGAATTACAATGTTTTAATGCCACTCGGTATAATACCTAAATAAATGTTTTGTATCTAATTACATTTATTAAAAAATATTTAAATGTGAATTACAAGTGAATATTTCTTACTTGCTTCTCCAAATTAGTTAATACATCCTTGTCAAAATAATTAACAATAATAAAAGTACTTAGTTGTTTGACATCAGTTGCAGAGTCTAACACAAGCTTTAACAAAGCGAATAAGCTTTGTTTATTCGTGAACTTCCAGTTTCCAGATGCCTTCAGATGCTTTTGCAGCAATAAAGTACAAGACATATTTTCAATGTTATGGGATTTATTTAATCCATTTCCATTGCTAAAAGACAGTATGGCTCTATATAAACTTAAACCAAGTATTTTTCGTTGATAACAGGAGCCAATTTCAAAGCAATCCAACAAAAATTCATGCAACCAATGTGTAATGTAACATACATCAGCTATGCAATCTGGTTTAGCGTCACACATCTTTAAAACATTGGCATATAGTATTTTAAAATATTTGACAATGCCATCTCTCATATACACTGTCGTAGCATTTGCATTATGCCATAAGAAACTTCTTATTGTATAAAACTGATCTCTGTTTTCATTGTAAAATTTGTTTACTTGGTAACAGTTTATTGCAAAACCATTTAATCTTACAATCTCATCGTTATGATTTATATAACATTCAATTCTTGGTTGTTGTGGAAGATCAATACGCATTTCGCTAGCCATTCTTTGAAGATGTGAACACAAAAAAAGTCCATTTATATCTCTGGTCAAATCCCATAAATATGGTAAAATGTTTCTGTACTTTTTAACAATTGGTTCAAGCCAATATTTACAAAGTAACTGAAGATCATTGTGATTGGTACTGAAAGTAGTTAAAAATCCATATTTAATTTTAACTTCTTGTATTACCACGTATATCAATCTACAAGTAAACTTACTTTTCCATTGTGCCCCAATGATGAAAAAGATAATTTATTATGTACCCAAATGATTCCTTCCATTCATCTTCGCTTAATTTCTTTATAATAGCAATATAAACCTTTGTGCCTGCCGAGCGCAAATAATGTTTCGTCAAACTCGTAGATACGGAAAATAAAAAGTCATAAGATGTCATAATTTTAACGTTATCCCAAACTTCACAAATTTCTGCAAGTATATCGTATTTTATTTCATTCTGCCAAGAAATTTTATCGACACAATATTTAAATACAAATTCCAGATATCCATTGTATTTTTCCTCCATAATTTTCAGGTACATGTTAAACACGGTTGTTGAGTTTTGTTTACTTATTTCATTAATAGCATTACACCAATTCGAAAAAATAATTGCTTCTAATTTTTGCTCTATTACTATGTCACATGTATTCCAAAAATCTGTATTCATGGTTCTGCGTAACCACAAGTACAATATTTTGTACGCGAAATAAGAATGTTTAGTATATTTTATGCAATGTTCATATACAACATTCAAGATGAGAACACAAACATCATCATCGGAGTATATTTCTTTACAATTTACTTGTAAATATCCATAAACACAAATTAATTTAAATAATTCAGGCTTGATAGTATCATATTTTTCATCCAAAAAGTATAGTTCATTGGAATTACACTTTAAAAAATCATTTAATGTATCTTTCAATAGAATCAAAGTAGGTTGCATCGACAGTAAAGCAAAAAATGTGTGTGAAGCTAACAAGGTTCTTTCTCTTCCTATTTCTGTGTTTGGAATAAAAGTTTGTAGAATGTATGCAAGAACTGGTTGCCATTCTTTCAAATTTTCATTATTCCATGGCTGTTTATGCGAGGAAGCATAGTTTATTAGTTTCTGAAAAGGTAAAAAAATAAAAGTTTGTAATTATAAAGAAAACGGACATTAATTATTACAACCAAAATTAAAATGTCACTGTATTGAAATATACTAACTCTGAAAATAACAGTGTCTTCTGTACATGTTTGCAGTTCTCTGATTAAATAATTCAATTCCATACTATTTGTACACATTTTACTATAATTCAGAGACAGAAGTTACACTCTTTTTGCTTTATTTCAATGCTTATGGTCTTGTTCCCTAATCGTATGAATTGGTATTTGTTGTTTGAAAATCAAAAGTCGCTTTTGTAGCAAGTTGTGCAGGTGCATCAGGTTTTTCTGTTTTATTCCCATCAAGGCTACATGTTCTGTAATTAACAAGTAATAATATTGCTTTTTAACAATTTCATTTTACAGCAATTCTAAAAACAATTATAACATAATTAATTCTTGCAAAGCCATAAATGAATTTAAGAAGTTCAAAAGATAACAAATTATTGGTTTAAATATACATAAGCATATTATTTAGCAGCCATCAAACTAGCCTTCTGTTTAAAATTTTCTATATGCCAAATACTTGAAAAACAAAAAAATGAATTCTGCCTAATAGAATGGATTAAGGATTTTTCATACAATATAAGAAAACAATATCATGTTACTTTGAAGCATTTGTTTTATTATAACAAAAATAAGAAAACTTAATTTGAAAACAGTTCAATAACTATTAGTTCAAATGTGGTAACTTATAAATTGTAATCACTAAATTAGAGTTATGCTGGATTTGGTTGTCCAGGAACATACCCCCCTTGTTCTATTTGCTCTTTGAATTTCAAGTACTCTCGCTTACGATCAAAGTGTTTTACCTAGTAAAAAGTTACAGAAATGATGATTCAATTACAAACAGAAAAACATTTTGTACAGCAATATTATAGATTATTTCTTATTGTTGCTTGTTAAGCACTATTGGAACAAAAGTACAAGTACTAATATTTCTAGGTTTATAAAAATATTATCTATTGCATAAAACTTACCCATAATGCAGGGCAAAATTTTTCATATTGTTCTCTGTATTTCTTACATTCTGAATCTAATTTACCATCATCCAAACACTTCCAATATTCATCCCTGTAATTCCAACACTTTGTTCGTTCATCTTTATTTGGGAAAGACATTCTAAAATAATTTAATTTTAGTATTAACTTACTACCAATTTATTTAATGTATAAGTTTTGACATTTAACTGAATAGTGCTTGTCACTAACATGTATTTTTATTGTATTTCTTAAACTTTTGTACGTAAATACATTTTTTTAGTAAAGAAAGAAGAAAAATATGCAAAAGAGGAAAATATAGTAAACACTTACCTACAACAGCTATTTCGTGACTGAAAGTGTACAGTGAATATATAAATTTTAACAGATGAATTTGAAATGTATTTCAAGCACTTATTTTTATAGAATCAAAAGTAATATTCTTAAAATAAAACGAAGATGATTACATAATCATGTAACATTATATACCATTTACACATTCAAGACGATTAAACGAGGAAAAATTAAATCTGTTGATACACAAATACACGAGAATTTTTAAAAACGTAACATAGAATTATATTTTTTGTATTTTTTATTCATACATTATGTATTATTCATGTGGTAGGTTAATTGTGTGGATAAATATTTTTTTTTAAAGAAATGTTATAATTTTGAACAGCATACATATATGTACGTATGTAGAAAAAGCTGTAAAATTTGAGGTAAATTTAAATTTAATATATACGTACTCCTACATTATATAAATAATAATTTTATCATTGCAAATTGCATGGAGAAAACTATAACTAACCTGTTTATTCCTTTCGTTGAAAAAGGTATAAAATATTACAGTGCACAATATTAATTTTTACAATATTTACATTAAATCTTACAAAACTGTATAAATATTTAATAATTATTTTTCAACCCATTGTAAAATACAAAAAATATCGAGGAACAATTCATGACGTTTTCTTGGAGATAAAATGTTATCTTTATGAGCATGCGTGAAAAGATATTAGTTTTTTTTTATATCGATGTTGAAACATTAAATTAGAAAAGCAAATTTTAATTGAAATATCACACAAATATACAAACATATAAATTATTATATTTTATACTTATCGACTGATGAAATTAAATTAAATAGGATTTAGCATTACCAACATAAAAATTAATCGCGATGCAATTTTTAGAAATATATCGTTTCTTCTTCATACGCTGTGACTTTTTGTTGCTAAACAGGATAATGAAGAAATTCGATTTTTTAAATATACGAATGTATGTTTTATTATGTACAAATACATTTATTTTTAATTTACAATAACAACAGTTCAATTTAGTATATCAAGGATGAAGCATTTAACATTACTAAATAGTTCAAGTACTTTAATTAATGTGATTTCTCTTATAGTGTAATAAAAACATATGAAATTTTATACAGCCCCAAAAAAGGTAATTGTTTGTTACAACATTGACGAGAGGGACACTTTCATTGCATTACTGTTAATTGCATCACCCTGTGCATATTTGTATATGAAAGATTCTGCTTCTACGTAAGATAAATTATAACCAAAATAATAACAATACATGTGAATACCATCCCACCAACTAAAATAAATCCATCTTGTCTTGCTCTTTTCTCTATTAGTCTCATTGTGGTGTTTGAAAGTCCTAATGTGTTCCCAATATCTAGTAATCGCTTATGAGCTCCTTTCAAAGATATTCGTTGTGTTCTTAAATTATCTAAAATACTACTTCCGCTTTGAAGCAGATCATCCACTCCATTAATTGCATTTCGTAAACTAGAATTATGTTGAACATTGTGATCTATCATAATGTCAATGTGATCATTTGGAGTGAATGTTGTAGATAACAATGCTTCTCTTTCAGCTTCTTCTCTTTGCTTTTTCATCATTTTGCTACGCCAAGAATTTAATGCAGCAGTAAGATGACGGCTGTCATATTTTAATTGGTCCACTCTCATCTTAGCATTCTGTCTTTGAGATATGGGACCTTTCAGGCAGAGTACATCTAACCTTTCGCAATTACTAAAAAGTTAATGCATGAAACGAATATAGTTTTTGTTAATCATTGCTTATTGTTACATGACTATATATGTATGTTATAAATAAATAATACATAAGTTTGTAAATCTTTAGCACCGTTTTGAAGCATTTGAAACAGAAATCTGTTGGTTCACTACCTGTTGATGAGATTTATTTTTGATTCTATGGTGTTTTCTACTTCGATGTCTAGGTTAGGCGATTTTTTCTCAAACTGCGAGAAAAGATGTTGAGTTTCCTGGACCAATTTGTTTGTTTGATGGTATAACGTGTCCATATTGTTTAATAAATATTTCCATTCGTCTTTTAACATCCACGATAGTTATGACGTGAAAGTCACAAATACAACAAACCGAACAAACACCACTGTCAGACCGTGTATCTGGAACAGTGGTTATCAAAGTATTTCAAAGGTTTTTTTACAATACAATAAATATGTCATTTAAGAAGTACTGTACTACGAAACGTTTGTAAAACGGTGAAATTTAATAAATTTCTTCATAATAATTTTTAAGAACATATAAAGTATTGTTTCTTTAAAATTCCGTAATCAACAATATAGCAGTACTTTCCATTTTAATAAAAGAGAAGGTACTGACATCTTTACGTTTCTTTCATTATATACAGAACATTTTTATTTAATGACACAAAGTTTAAGTTGACAAAAGTAATTAAATGATTTAATATAGCTTTAACTGGTTTAAATAATCTTTAAAATTTATTTCAATTTGCAGTGATATGCCATTTATAATAATGAAATATACTACATGAGGCTAACAATCGAATTGAGTAATTGTACTTAATTTGTTTAAAGAAAAATATTGCCGAACTTTGCAAATGGATATCGGTGAATTACTCTCATACAAAGTATGTTTGTGGTGAACGTTAAGATGTGTTTCGAAGTTTATTGGCATAAAAAATTTTCATTTTAACCTACCTAACCTTATAAAGTTCGTTACTTTTTATAGCCGCCAAATACACCGAAAAGACCAGTGGCGGGAGAAGACGACGACGACGATGAATGGGAAAATGCTAAGAAACCAAAAAGGGTTATTAAAACTCCATATCATGCGCGTCAAAGACAGACAAGAGAGATTGAAGTCACTCCAGTTAGGAGTAGCGAACCTCCTACACCAATTAGAGCTGCTTTACCTTCCCCAGCGAACGATGTGGTTGAACCACAATTGACAGAAAAAGAGAAACAAGATATTTTGAAATATGTAGAAACAGAAGCTCCAGAGGTAGAAGCATTAGATGAGGCAACGCTTAAAAGGATGGTGCTTTTATTTGAGAAAAGAGCACTCAGGAATCAAGAAATGAGAGTGAAGTTTCCTGATCAACCAGAGAAGTATGTTACCTTTAAAATAGTAGATTTAGCAGACCAAATTTAAAATTTATATAATTTTAATTGTAATAATAGATTTATGGAATCAGAAGTTGAACTGCACGAGACTCTTCAAGAACTTCATGTTGTTGCCACTAATCCAGATCTATATCCATTAATGGTAGAATTAGGTGCTGTACCTTCTTTACTTGAATTATTATCGCATGAAAATACAGACATAGCAGTTGGTGTTGTGGACCTCTTGCAAGAGTTAACAGATGTAGATATTTTACATGAAAGTCAAGAGGGTGCAGATACACTTATCGATGCTTTGTTAGAGCAACAAGTTTGTGCTCTTCTTGTTCAAAATTTAGAAAGGCTGGATGAAATAGTAAAAGAAGAAAGTGATGGAGTTTACAATACTTTGGGTAATTATATTCAAGCTATGTGAAATTTTTAAATTTAATAAGTTAATAGCAGTGGGTTCTATTTTCAGCTATCTTTGAAAATCTTTTAGAGTTCAGGCCTGACTTATGTGCCGATGCTGGAAAACAGGGATTGATGCAATGGCTATTACGAAGAATTAAAGCAAAAGCACCATTTGATGCTAATAAACTTTATGCTAGTGAACTTTTATCCATTCTGTTACAAAGTACATCAGAAAATAGACTTCTTCTTGGTGAACTTGATGGTATTGATGTACTACTACAACAGTTAGCAGTATGTGCAATCTTTTCTTTCACACTTCTTTACTTGACCATGTTTACCCGTTTATATTGGTTTTAGTATTACAAACGTCATGATCCTCAAACAGCCGAGGAGCAAGAAATGATGGAAAATTTATTTAATGTACTATGCTCGAGTCTAATGGCAACTGTGAATAGAGATAGATTTTTAAGAGGAGAGGGTTTGCAACTTATGAATCTAATGTTACGAGAGAAAAAAATGTCTAGAAATGGATCTCTTAAGGTAAAAATTTAACTAGATATTGTAATAAATTCTAATATTGATAAATTTTAACATCGTACTTCAGGTATTAGATCATGCAATGAATGGCCCAGATGGGAGGGATAATTGTAGTAAATTTGTAGACATTCTTGGATTAAGAACCATATTTCCTTTATTCATGAAAACTCCAACCAAGAATAGAAAAAAAATGCTTACTGCAGAAGAACACGAAGGTGATTAAAGTTAGTGATATTCTGTTTATGAAGTTTTAGAATGTTATAATGAATCTTTTTATCATAGAACATGTAGTGTCGATTATAGCAAGTATGTTAAGAAATTGTAAGGGCCAACAACGACAGAGATTATTGAGTAAATTCACGGAAAATGATTATGAAAAAGTAGATAGGCTGATGGAGCTTCATTTTAAGTATCTTGAGAAAGTGGAGGAAGTCGAAAACAATACAAAGGTTAGTAATTTAGCAGGAGTTTTCATTTAAGGATACATTCATTAGTACCATAATTATTAGGAGGATGAAGACGAAGAAGAATCGTACCTGAGGAGATTAGATGGCGGACTATTCATTTTACAGTTGGTAGATTATGTGCTATTAGAAGCTTGTACCGGTTGTCAACCAGCAGTGAAACAACGAGTTACGCGAATTTTAGCTCAAAGAAGAGCATCTCTTAAAACCATTAGGCACATTATGAGAGGTATGCTTTTTTTATTATAAGGTGACTTATTGGTACGTAATGCATGCAATTCTTTTTCTTTCTGCAGAATATGCTGGAAATCTTGGTGACGCTGGCGACTCGGAATGGAGAGAAGCAGAACAGCAGCACATATTGCAATTAATCGACAAATTTTGATGTACACTTTTTAATGAAGAATTTCAATTTTGGTCATCCTCACTGTATTCAAATCGTTATCAGAAGTAATAGTCCTATCCTCTGTTAATATTTAATATATGCATGAAATATATCATACAAAATATTCTTTTTTATACATAGGAACGAAAATCAATTTGTAAAAAATTAAAGGCGTGTGTCGTACACATTGAAGTACTTTTATTTTGTATGTGAATCAATGTTTGAAATTCGCGCCATAGCGATCCGGAAGTGATTAATCGATATATTCGTTCTTGTTTTTTTTTGTGAGAGAACGGTCAGTCAATCGGTTTACATTAGGCTATATGTTTTAATAACGTAGAAGTCGTGTATTAAAAATTTCTAATTAATTACAGTTTATCGCCAGTGAAGTATTTTTTACCCATTGATGAAATATTTCGTATCGATATAGTAAATGCACGTCAATAAAATGGGTGAGAAAACAGAAGGGATTACAAGCTGTCGTCCTTCGTATCATGTCAATTTTGAACAAGTTAATTGCAATTTTGACCGAAATTCTACGTCCATACGAATCAGAAGACACCATTTATAGTTTGCAAAATTACTATGGCGAAATATTATTATCCAACTATTTATGGAAGAATTACTATCGTCAAAAATTGTTCGGCATTTACAAAAAATTTACTATCGACAACGTCTTTGTGAAGTACTGTCATTATCAACGATATTTTTCTCATCTGGAGTTGACATATCAAGTAAGTGAAAATTTGTTTGTAGCTGTAAATATAGTGTACAATGCTCGTTGTGCGATTGTTATCAATATTAGTAGCTTAACGCTATTTGAAAAGCGAGTTTCCTAGCTAAACGTGACGCATTTATTATTTAAGAGTCATAATTATACAACTGTGAAAAGTTGCGCGCGTTTTCTCTCAGGCTCACCGTAACCATGGTGACCCACGTGGACGCATGCGCGTTTACCCGGCACGCTCAATTGTGTCACCAAGTCTTCTCACTTCCATAGTAACCATCGTCGCGAGTGGGTTCTCTGAAGAATCGAGAAGACACGTTCGATTAATCGGGTTTTCAAGTTTATTTTCGATCGCGTGCGCGGTACGCTCAATATACGCTCGCGGCATGCCAGCTTTCCACCCTTCGCCTCGATGCCAAACAGAAACGTTATGTTATGATACGGGTAGTGGGGAGGGGGGTCAACGCTCGGTGAACGATCGATCGCGATTGGCTTAGCCGCGCGTCCCGCGACCAATTGGAGCGCGCGCTGCGCCCTTGCGCGAAAGTTTGCTGCACGAGAAATGCCAGTTTGCTCCTGCAAGCTTTAGAGGCGCGGTTGTTGGTCGTGTCGACCGGTGCGCGGTGTTTTCGCTACCCTTTATTTCGCGCTTTTCACGGCATGTAAATCAAAGACAGTTGACGCGAACGTGTCGGGACGAAGAGAAATCCGTGCGTGTCGCGTGTGTTCATTTTTGTGCTTATCTTCTTTCTTCTTGTGCTGCGATCATCACCGATCGAATTCGAAGGGGACTGCGGCGAGGGAGTTCCGAACTCTCGGAGAAACAACCACGGTATGTCACCTGTCAATTTCATCCCTTGTTCCGCGATTCATTTATGGTTGTTATTGATTGATATCGTGCTCTGGATCGGAGCGTGCGTACGTGCATATATAAACATGAACGCAACGTGTTATTTTAATTAAAAAAATCTGAAACTGTGTGACGATTAGGTTTTTTGCTGGTCGCGATGTTACATGTTTAGGGTACGATACAACGTACAGCTAGCGCGTTACGACGGTACTTACATTAAATAAATATATTGGTTTATTTAGAATATATTGATCTATGACTATACAATTTCCATACATTTATAATTAGCTGTTATCGAAATCGGCGACATACGATTAATATTATCAATTTGAATAACAGTTTTGTAACGTAATTCAGATGGAAATGTAGCAGAAATAACATGTGTCAACGTGGTCTAACTAGTTGAGACTGGCCTTGTGTCGAATAATGTTCACGTTTAGTCGTTTCGTGCAAAAACGCGTTGCTCGCGTCGGATTCCTAAAATATCTGTTTTATTTTATAGCATCATTAAAATTCACGGTAGTTTCTTTCACCTCTAAATGACTTGGTTCTTTTACCACAAAAAGAGAATGTGATATCGTGTGACCACGGTTTCTCGTGGTTTAATACGATCTTTTCGTAAACACGTTCGACAGCAGAATTAGCGTCGTCCGAGTGATTAAATCGTGACTAAAATTAGATCGTCTCGGATTTATCTACGAAGCTTTCGCTTATGCGATTATAATCGGTGTAGTCCGGATTCTTTGAATAATTTCGACGATAAATGCGTAGCTCGCGCAACGTAATGCGTCGAAGGCTGGAAAGTTTTATAGGGTTTCTTCTCGTGTAACTCCAGCTGAGAGACGTCTTTATAGCCTAAAGCCAATTTTGCTACTGCGTACCTACATCTACGATGACGTAACGTCTGTCCCTTCCAATTTATTGTTATGTGTGCTTGTTACGGGGCATTGTTTGTCACGTGACCGGAACATTGAGACTTTTGAGAATCTATCGTCTCTTTGGTCGTTTTATAAGGGCAAAGGTAGAATCTATCATCTCTTCGATCGTTTTATAAGGGCAAAGGTGTGTAATATACAGTTATTTTTGTTTATAAGAACTAGTTTTACGAAAAACAAAAGTCTATTTGCCTGCAAACATTTTCTGCTTTGCTAATGTATGTATTTAGACGTACACTGCGGTTGACCGACACGAACATATAATTTAAAGAAACAATTACTGCGTCTCTTGAGGGAAAAACTAACTCGACGCCGAGATAACTAGATTCAATTTAATTTTCGGACTGTCCTCGCGGTAATACCTGTGCTTTAGAGTTATCTAAAATTTGTCAACTGTGTGTTAAAACCGTTAATGTCATTTCATAACAAGCGAACTTAACCTTTTATGTAACTTTTTATTTTTCAACTTATGCAGTTCAAAGAGAATTTAAAACATGGATGCTTTATAAAATGCCATGTATTAAGTACAATGTTATGCTTAAATGTTAGAGTTATAGTCGAACAAAGACAGAAATTATTATCGTTCGTTTCTCGTAGACCAATCGTGTAGTATTTTCCGCCATAAAATTTTCTATATATAGATATAGATATAGATATCTAACCTAGACTCGTTAAACGCGTGTACAAATAAAAGTACGAAGTAATGTTTTACACAAAATTTTTAAAACAAGCAAATAATAAAATAATTATTAGAGTAAAGAGACCTTGTGCAAACTAAAATTTTGAATATTTCGCGTTCGATGGTAGCGTAAAAGGAAACCACCGACTTTCGAACATAACCAATACCGATTACTTTATCTACAAATGCATTCCTATATACGCAAATGCGTGCAGAAAATCTCTATATTTTTTCAAGGTGGATTAGAATTTGTTATTTTTCTTCGTGCCCTATTATTCTTGTTTTTTTTGTGCTGATTTATTAGTTGTTTTATCGACCTGCATACATTTCGCCATCTATGCATACGTTTGTCCACGCTCGAAGCTTAGGGACGAAAATTGGCGGGCGAAAATTTCGCGGTTGAGATGCAGAAGACTATTTAATCCCTTTGCCGTGGTTTATCGATTCTCGTCGGCGCAGAATGCACACCGGTGCATCGCTATGTATGCTGCAGACGACGTATGACCTTGAACGAGTAGGTTGCGAAGTCCAAATAGAGCCCGGGCAAACAAAACCGCATGGTATTTTCGAAAGCGTAATTCGCCGCTGTTTAATGCCGGGATGTGACACAAATGTTTCATACATTCGACCCTGAAGCGCTTCCTCGTTTCAACGAGGATCATTGGATTGGCCACGGATCGAAATGCTAGTTAAACGAATCTTCCACGAATCGTAAGCACAACAGAAATAACGCAAACCTACAAATAAAATTTCACCGTCTAATTGAAAGTGTTCATATATTGCATTGTTTAAATATTATTACATCGCTTTCAGCTGTAGAGTAATTAAATCTAATAACATTTTTTGTATTCTTGAGAACCGATTAATAGGTTAGGTTACCGGTTGGTAAGCGTTGGCGCCAAAAACGACGATTAATAGGTTACCGGTCGGTAAAGTGTCAGTATACAGGGTGTTCGGCCACCCATGGGAAAAATTTTAATGGTGAATTCTAGAGGCCAAAATAAGACGAAAATCAAGAATACCAATTTGTCGATGAAGGCTTCGTTAAGAAATTATTAATGTTTAAAGTTCCGCCAATACTGAATTTTTTTCTCGAAAATGGTTAGGATTTCGAGGGTATGTCTATTGACCAAAAATGATTATAATTGGCCCCCGCAACCGAAAATAATTTTTCCAGAACGATTTGAAATTTTTGAATTTAATTGTTAATAACTTTTTAACGAAGCCTCCATTAACAAATTGGTATTGTTGATTTTCGTCTTATTTTGGCCTCTAGAATTCCCTATTAAAATTTTTCCCAGGGGTGGCCGAACACCCTGTATACCGACGAGAGATGGATACCAAGGTGATAGGTTAAGGCGATCTTAAAAATATGAATCAATTTTAAAATAATTGTACTGGTGTTGATTAAATCGAGGTTTCACCGGAATATTGAAGCAAATAGTCAGGCATTCGATTTATAATCGGCAAATATCACCATTCTCGATAGTGGAATACAGAAAATTCGAGATGTCCCAGACCTAGTTGACGCGAGTGTTTTTTAATTCGATTACACACTGATCCGCCACCGGTGCTCGTTAATACCTGTTAATCGTTCCGCGCCTTCGAATTTCTCGGCCTTTCAAAGGATTTCCAGCACGTTTTCGCGGCTCTTCTTCGCAAAAGGCTGTCTTGTCGTGCAACTGGCGCGTTGCGGATAAATTGAAATACTTATTTAAGGGGGATCCAATTAGGCTGCCATTCCTGGAATCGCCGCGGCCAGGTTTACGCCATTATCGATCAAACTGTCCCAGATTCGCGAATTCTTCGTCGTTGAAGCGTTCGTGTACGAGGCATGGAGGTATCCTGCGCCTCTACGGACGATCTTTGTTTGCCTCGAGTTCGAGTAACTAGTTGAAAAAATCATTTATCCTTATCATCTGGGTCGCCGTCTTGACTAATTAAAGAAAATTGAATTTTTCGTCGTTGCATTCTTTTCGAGCTCATTTTTATAAAAGTAAAGATCGATTATAAAGCAGTTTTAGTATTATAAACTCTCCAAGATACTTTTCGAACCATGAATTACTTAAGGGGCAAGACCACTACTTGTTAAATGCAAAGAGGAAGGGGACTCGCGTTGATATCTAAATGCATTATCATATTGAGTATAGTCTGATAGTTTTGTACACGCAACTGGGGGATTAGGACCATCGTAGAAAAATGCTTTCTTTTAAAGAAATAAGAAAATATCTAATAAATAGCCATCGACTCTCCGTCGTCGGTCCTTTGGTTCACGCCGCTGCTAAACGCGTAGGGAGTCTCGAGGGTGTCTGAGGAATTTGGAAAGCTCGTTGCTCCGATGCTCGACGCGAATCGAGGCTCAAAGAGTCTGTGAAGTCGACTCAATTAGCCATAAGTGGTTGGGAAATCGGGGAGTCAAGGAATCTCTTTTCCTCTCTTGCGAGTGACTTTTTTCACCGCCCCGACCTCGCCAGTTTTCGTATAGATCTTTTTTCTCGCGAGGTTTTCGTCCGTCCCTCCCTCCGGGTACTTCCCGAAAACTTCCTCCGGAAGTCTCGTGTGCGCTCGCGCGAGCATCGCTACTCGAGTCCCCGCGAAACGCTGAGCGAGCTACTCGAGAACAAACGCGCAAGAGTCGCTTTCCTCGGATTTTTACGCTAATTTTTAGGTCAGATTCACGGTAAAACAAGCCGATTAGTATCGAAAGCCACCCACTGCTGATGATCCTTCGTCACGGAACGATCCGTACGTTACTTTCCTTTCACGGAGAGATTTGCATGGAAATTCTGTTGGAACGTTCGTCCAACCAGCGAACGTGCTCTCGAGAATTCCCGAGATTGTTTAACTAATTTGCATTACCGTTTCTCGAGAATAGAATTCTGAAACGTTCGGGGACTCTCGATTTCCGAACAATCCGAAAGGTTTAACAGCGATAGCGAAAAGAAAAATTTGTCTGAGAATTCTTTGAAACACGATTCAAAAATTGATAATAATTTTATGGGCCTCCAGAGGGGGGTGGTTACCACCCATGTTGTAAGACGCTACGGGTCTGAGTTCTTCGCAAACAACATATTGAACGACCCTCGTAGTCGGATCACTGTCATTTCAATAATTGCGTCATCCGTCCGCTCATCGTATTACGCGTCTCCGATGTAACTTTTTTTCTCCCGATTTTGCAACAATCGGTTGCGTTAATAATACGCAGAGGCAAGGTTTTGTAGGTAGAGCCGCGTACCGGTCGAACAAACGACGGTAATTTGCATGCACGCAGTCATCGATTATGTCATCGTCTCCGGAAAACTTATCTTTGCTCTTCGAGCGTCGCTACCTTTCGAACTGTGTGTTTTCGTTGCACCGCGACCGCGTCTTTTGCAATTCCATTCAAGCGTGCGTGCCTTACTCTTGAACAACAAAAGAAAAACATTCTTACGATCGCACAAAGATCGTATCGGGATATACCAAATTAATTATCTTGGATTATTTTGATTGCCAATAGTCGTACGTGCAATTTTGACTCGCGAGTCTCGTTGTCGCGACGGTGTTGAAAACTATAATTGAAATTTCAGCGTGATCCAAAAGTTTTACTTAAAAAATGGTCGGTTTGATGTGGATATGACCCAGAGACCCGGTGATTCCCTGCGTTCCGCGCGACGAGAAAGAGAGAATCGCCGTAGAAATCGCGAAAGTGAACGGTTCTGCTCGAGTTCCCGCGGACTTTCTAGATCAAAGAGGCCCGCCGATTCGCGCTATTTTGCATGCTTACGCGCATGCAAGTCCCACTGTGTCGTTGGTCCCTCCAAGTCCCAAAACTACGTCGTGTGTAGTCTATGATAAACGCAGGGATTTGATTGCTGAATTAACGATAGAAAATAATATTCGATATTATTGAAAGACTTTTCAAGATACCCTAATTATAGTTGGAACGATTTAATCCAGATTTTGGATTAGGAATATAAAATAAATGATGGCCGCAGGTTAACGATAATAAATATTGTATATTTTAGGGGGTCATTCTTAAAACCCCAAGCACTGAAAACAGATAACAAAAATTTCGATTTTTTCAATACGTCACAGTGGTTTCCGCCCTTAAATAAAACACCTACACCTTCTCGAAGATTGGAGACCACTCCAGAACGCGGTCTAATTACAAAGGTGTCGGTAGTGTTTGATTACGGCGCCGACAGACGGCCCAACGCGCAACGCCGCGGCGACATTAAAAGTATTCGCAGAATCCTACAAAAGAAACAAATATAAGCGAATCTTACGAGCCTGATAGGCTCGGACACGCAACGAGACGGTTAGAACCATCGGTGCACAAACATCGTATCACATAAAATTCTATAGTTCGTCTGGGTCGACAACCTCAAGTGTGCAAGCATAGCATTGTGATCACGACATCGGATAAAGTGGCAGTAAACATAGCTCACAATCGCTGGGACTGACAGACGACTTTAAAGGTCTCCGGCTTCGTAACACGAGACGTTTAACGGAAGACGTGTCACCGTGTCGATGGTCCTCCATGTTTGTTCACGGACGGACATAGTCGAGTATCCGCAAATAGTCAACGAAGTGTTAATTTCGCAGTCTTTAATGATTTATCCTTGTTGTTTCTTGGTAGTTTTTATAATTCAACATCCTCTCGATAATTTTCTATTTACTTCGCGGAGACATTAGGCAAATTGTAGTAATTTTAGCCTCGTTGGTAGAGGGATTCTTGCTTCTGTACGGTCGCGTTACCTTTCGCAGTTTGAGATTTCCACAACGCGTACCCATTAAATATCGAAGCAAGCTTCTGAAAGCGAGTACCCGCTACAATAGAAAATCTCTAAAACCGGTACAAAGGTCCATGTTTAAATGACCCTTTTCCCTCGTATTAGCAAGTACCAAGCGTACCTTTGTTCTCGATTCAAAGTTGGCTTGCGCGGCAGTACACAAAGAAAGGGATGTGCCGCGATGCTGGGACGAGCGTCGAGTTTAATCGATAAACAGTTAGCAAAGTGTTAATTTCATATTTTCTCTAAAATCTTTTCCAGAAGAAAAGTCCATATTTGTACGACCTTTAGCTCGCGTTAGGAAGTATCGAGCGTATTGTTCTCGATTCAAACATATTCCTAAACTCGATATCGAACGTAACGAGTAAATGGTTGGCAAAATGTTAATCGAACTCTGTGATTTTCCGTTCATTGATCCTCGAACGAGTCTCGGTGCCCATTTACTAATTGGATTCTTCTTTCATCGTTCTCGAAGGTCTTTCAGGCTCTTTGAAGTTTACTAGCCATCGAGTAATCGTTGGCCAATGATCGAAAGAAGCCGTGGACCGTTCGGTTTAACGGCTCGAGGAAGCCACGTAGCGTCCAATGATGTTGCAATTTGGCGAATTACAAGGTAATCCGAAAAGATCGATGAACGCTGACATTTTGGCCCGCGAGAGACGGTGTTTTGGCGATGGCGCCCGGTGGCGTCGAGACGGTTTCATCGATCCATTCACTCTCACCCGGCGTCTATGCAGGTCTCTCTCGTTTCTTCCTCGTCTCTTCTCGCTCCTGTTTTTCCTTGCCACGGCAACCTGCTATCTTGCACCTTGCCTCCTCCGCCTCTTTCCTCCCACGTAAGACTTATTTCCGTATTCATTTTTTCGGTACGGTCACCGGTCCTTTTCTGCCACCTCCGTCCGTGGTCCTTTCGCCTCTGCACGTCGCGGATTAATCTCAGCGCCAGTTCCCTTCGAAAATGAACCCCTTTATCTAGGAAACGCCTTCCGCGATTCAAAGGAAAGAGATTTTTAAGGGGATGGGGCGTTTCCAAAATGTTTGACCCACTTCGAAGACGAGCTTTTCGATTCGTTCGACCAACGATACAGACTTCTAAAGTAATGCCTATACTCTCGTGGATTACGTTGGAGATCGCGCATACATGCAAATACAGCAGAAGCCCCAAAAGTTGGACTAAATCAGGGCTGAGCAGAGGAAGGTTGGTATAAATGGACAATACAACGAAATAACTTTTTCTTTTGTAAAAGAATTAAATTGTCTCTGATAATCAAATCAACGATCGACGCAGATAACTTTAATATACCTCTAACCAGAGATGGGAACAATTCTTATCTAAATAAATAAAAGAAAAGAAAGAATAACAGAAAAGGATAGGTACCAAGTAATTCGACTTGCTAAATCGAGAGCATTGGTATCCTTATTTTCCGTTCAAACCGATGCACGCGTTACAGCAGAAAAATGATAAGATTAAGTCGAAAGCAGAAATAATGGTAAAATTGAACCGGTCCAATTTAAGCAATCAAGTGCAATTCAATTTAAGCAACTCGGCCGTCTCGGAGTTTTTTGCCACGTACGGTACACACGTGACCTGTTTCTTAAGGCGAGAGATTTTTTCGTCGGTGTGTGTTGCCTTCTGGGTTATAAATTTACTGGTTGCGCGGGTCTTAATATCGCATCAAACTTCTCAGGATTAGAGTTTATCGCGTAATAAATCATCTGTTGCACTTCCGATCCGCGTACCGTAATACCGTAGCAACAATGATCCAACTTGAACGGCGATATAAATAAAACCACCACCCCCTGAATTACTGTTTGGTCGAAACAAGTATTTTTACAACGCGAAACCGCGCGGGCGAAATACTAAATTGTTTTATTCGCTCCTGCGTCGTTCCGTTGACGTTTAGTTTGTTTTCAGTCGTCAATGATATTCGAACATCCGCGTAAATAAATTTCGAAGATCGATGTCAGTTTAACTCCGTCGACTTCGGATATTTAAACGACATTTATTCGTTTCGAAACGTGTCATTTTATAATTTAAATTTTTATTCTCGTTCGAAAAACAACGGAGAAATGGTAGTTTATCTATTATTCGGTGTTTGAATTTTTTATCCGGACCAGAATTTTTCCTGTGTCCGCTGGAGGTAAAAGCAAGCATCCAACAACCCCACTCTACAGGTTGTCTCCGAATTGAACGATCAAATTATGCCAGCGGGAGCTATGAATAAAAATAAGATGAAAATGTTACATAAGCGTAGGTATAAAACAGCTTTATTCAAAGGCGTGGAAAGAAATATTCATTTAAAATTAATTTTTCCACCAAACGTCCCTAAGTTATCTTTCTTATTTTAATTTCCACAAGTAGTCTTTCATTAGGCAATCTCTGGGGGTCAAATAATCGATCTTGACCTATCTGTTTTCGATAATAATTAAACTTTAGTCTCTGCGAGCACTTTGCTATCCCATTGTATCCACGTACGTAAACGAGAAGACAAGGAAATATCTTCTAACAGTAACTCGATCTTTGCGAAGTCGAAAAACAAGAGTTGACCTTTGTGGTGAGAAGTCCAAGTAACACGGTCTACAATTATTACGACATGTATTACGATTAAGTCGATGTTGATGAGCCGTTTCTCGAATCGTTTGGACATAGTCTGATCGTTTAATTTTTATAATACGCCGTGAAGATGATTTGGCGAAAGGAGACTCGTCAGTCTCGGCGGAAAAGCCGCGCCTTTCCACGGAAAATCGACCAACGATCGAAGGTCTCCGGTGTCTGATAAAATTACAGGCTTGTTTCGATAAATCATCGAGCGATCAGCACACTCGTGGCATTCACCACACCCTTCCGACCTGACCCAGAAATCGAAAGGCGCGCCAGCCCTACACGTATCCTTTGAACTTTAACGTCGATCGTGTCGTCGACGAAACACGGTTTCTTTAGGGCGACTTGCTTCTCGCGATTCGATGCGTCTTACGGGGCTGTTGCATGCTGCAATGTCGCGAACGAATCCGAAAATAACGCGAGTTCCTGGCGACTCTTCATCGGTTGATTCGCGTTCGTCGTTATTAAATATTGCTTCGAGCTTCCGAAATCGCTTGCTCGTCGTTTCGCAAACAAGACGTCCCGTTTCTCTTTCGATATTTCACCACGACGGGTCGCAATAATCACGAACGACGGTAGTTTCTTTTACTCTTCGAGGCGTAGAATCATTTAGAAATAGAAACAACGACGTTTCGATTTTCGATCCAAGTTCTATTTAAGTAAAATTATATCTGTCTTTAATCCATCGGCTTAATCCATGTCGAGAATTTTTATATCTGGGTACTTTAGATCGAACGCTGTTATTTAAAAGCTTCGTATTTATCGATTGTCCGCGGCGGTCGTCTACCTGGAACTTTGGGTGAACAGAACCGACGAAAATAGCCAGCATTTATATTCGATTAATTTCCCCCATATTTTCGGTCGTACAAAAATAATTGAGTTAGACGTTCGTTACGAATAATAAAATTCTCTTCGGACTATAAAGTACCTTGTGTTTTCAATATTTTCTTCATTTTATTTCGCATTAACGAAACTTAATTGTATTCCAACAGCTTGTAAGGACATTTTTCAATGCAAATTTCTCGCCAAGCAACAACACGAATTATTAATTCCACTCTAAATTTATTTTCTCCGATCGCAGAGAGAGACCAAGTTTCGATTTAAATTTAAAATAAACCGATCGGGTTCCGGGGCGTAAAGTTGTAGTTGCGAGGCACGAACTTCTTTGACGTTCCCGAGGGAGAAGACACAGCAGTTGATTCTCGGAACGTTTAATTAAAATATTGATTCGACGACGAGTGCCCGCACAGAAAATATTGGCCATTTTCCATCGTTTCCCCTCGATGGGATCGTCCTGTTCCGTTCGGTTTCGATGAAATCGAGCGATTCTGCGTCTTGTTTACTTGGCTTGCGATCTCGAGTGGCCACGCGGAAAAACCTCTTCTTATCTGTAAAGCGGTTCTCCCGTTTCAGATTATTTGCTTCGCGTAGCGAACAGTGTACACGACCGCCGTCTCGTGACATAATCGCGGTCGTCGATGTCGAGGACGAATCTCGCGGATGAAAATAATTGGTGTCGTTCGTTGACCTGTGTTCTTAGCGGCTTCTAGTTCATTTTCACCAAGGTTTATCCAATCAAAAAAATTTAAATGCCTCGAGAATGGATGTGTAGATTGATATACAGGGTGTTCGACCACCCCTGGGAAAAATTTTAATAAGGGATTCTAGAGGTCAAAATAAGTCTGAATTTTTTTCTCGAAAGTGAATAGGATTTCGGAGGTATGTGTATTCACTAAAAATGTGAAAATTAATTGTTAATAACTTTGTAACGAAGCCTCCATCAACAAATTGGTATTCTTGATTTTCGTCTTATTTTAGCTTCCAGAATCCCCCATTAAAATTTTTCCCAGGGGTAGCCGAACACCCTGTATACACGAGGTTTTAAATAATTGTAGCAAGAATTACATAAATTAATTTAATTATATCATGCAAGAATTTGCCACTGAAAGTAGTAGTAATTCCTGATTTGCTGAGGTATCCGATTATTTTGAAATGATTTATGTTTACAGAAGTCGACAGAAGCTGTTGCAAAAGATTTTTGAAAGGTTGACGCGCGTCAAAGCATGACTTGCAATCTGCAAATGATCCTAGTAGGGAGTCTTATCGAGAGATAAGATGGTTGAAAGATATTTTTTGAGTCAACTATACGTGAGATATCCGAGTTATACGAAATCCTCTACATTTATAAATATCTGCTACCTTTCTAAATAAGCTTATCATCGGTTTATTGCTCTTCGAGTTAAACTTCTATATATTATACAATATTTACTTAAAATAAGAAACTTTATTATTGAAGAGATACCTGAACGTGGAAATAAATATTTTAATTATCGTTCAGTTTTGCTCAAAGTACCAACAAGGATAAATATTCATAATCATATCGATTGTGTTTATGTAGTTTGAAGTACATACGTATTAATCAGATTTAAGTTACCGAAACTTGGTCGAGAGTGGGTCGTGGCTTGCAACAAAGTCTATAATGCAATTCAGACGCACCGCGCGAATGAAGAATGGACAGAAGTTACGCGTAACAAGTGGCGAACCAAGTTTCGTTCCAAGTCGATACGACCGCGTTGGAAGCGTTCGAGCGTTTCGTGCCTTGCATCGAGCATTCTACTTAAAACGGAACGTTAAAAACGATCCAACTTACGAAACATGAAATTTGATAGATCGTGTAAATTAACACGACGATTTATTGTGTAATTTTATTCGTTCCCATCTATTTGATTAATATTCCTCTTAAGCAACCTTGGTATTCCATATGCCTTCGTTAGATTATAGGAATGCACATAGTTGCAGCGGTGCAACGCGATAGAATCTTCGAGTATAAACAAATTAGTTTCCCTACGATGTTCCATAATTTTATTTGTTCCTATCTTTCCGATTAATTTTGCATTCCTCTTGAGCAACCTGGTATTCCATATGCCTTCGTTAGATCATAGAATGCGCATAGTTGCAGCGGTGCAACGCGATAGAATCTTCGAGTGTTAAAAAATTAGTTTCCTTACGATATTCCATAATTTTATTTGTTCCTATCTTTTCGATTAATTTTGTATTCCTCTTGAGCAACCTGGTATTCCAAATATGTTGTTTTTCGTTCGACGATAAAATGCACATAGTTAGAGCGGTGCTCAATTCTGGGGACGTTGATTCCCTAATTGTAATTGGAATCGTTTCGTTTCTATTTCTTCGTGGACGTCGGCGTTGCTCTCCGAGAGGCTCTCGAAGTCTTCCACCAGCTCGATCGGCGTCTTCGTGGTCGCGGAGAGGACGGAACAGTCCGCTCGGCCGGCTCCGGCGAGTGTCGTTAGCGCTCGAGCAGTGCTAAGAATACCGCGGCCAGCCATATTTGGCAATGAGACCGCGTGGCCGCGCCACGCCGCGCCACGCCGCGCCGCTCGCGGGATCACGAAAGGGAGAACCGCTTCTCTTTTTCGGGCGGAAAATCGGCACGATGAGAAGGGTCGAGAAACGATCGACGAGTCCTCGATCGCGTCGCGTACGATGGGTCCATCGAAAGAAACGATTTCTAAATTCGATTCGTAGAGGATTCGTATGCAGTTTGATTTCGAGAAATTTGGATCAGGATACATTTTGAGAATCCCTGCGAATTGTTTTTCTTTGTATTTCATGGATCCTTCGACGGAAACGATTTGTGAATTCGATTCGTAGTTTGATTTTGGGAGACCTGGATCAAGATAGATTTTGAGTTTAAGAAATATGGATTCGTTGTTTGGCACCCAGGATTGAACGCAACGAGCCCTCTCGAAGCTCGAGCACTCGCTGTTTCGCAAATGGGAACGTTGCTTCGAGTGCTTTTTGCGTAGCGAGCTAACGTCGCTGGAGGAACGGGTTGGGAATTACATAGCACATGTCTGGGCCATGTACATCGTTTCGTTTTAGTATATTAAATGCTGTGCATACTCCGTTTAATCCTGTCAAATGTTTGCCATACGAAGTACGGCGCGATACCTGGCGCTTTATGAAATCAGTATGTCGTCGCTGTTTTCGCGTCTGTAACTTCCAGCGAATTTATGTTTGATACCCAAAGATGCAAGTTCAACTTGTACCTCGCCTATTAAATTCTTAAAATAATTTCTTACTGTCGCGAATAAGAAATATTCGATATTTTGTTCGGTCAAGGCAACGGAGGTTCTACCGTACCCTAGAAAGGCATATTCCGTCCGGATGGTTGAACACTCGAATAACAAAGTTTCATGCATAGGTTCTACCGTAATATCAAATCATCTCGCGTTAACTCTTTGCAGCACGGATGACTAGCTCGGGTGACCACCTAGAAAATGTCCATTCGAGCTCAGTGGTTAGCATCAGCGACCATTCGCTTCGACAATTCACCCCGCGTGTTTGCACTGCCTTGCAAGAGTCAGTGGCGCGCCCAGAAATTTAACAAGAGGGGTTCAACTGAAATTTAACACGTTCACTGTCCATAACCCGTATATGGGTCATAGCACCGCGCTATTGGATACGCCGCTGAGAGACCGGACAGTGAACGCGTCAACAGTGACGAATACCTCGCAATCCATTCTAGCGCTTTAACAAAATTTTATCAGAGACCATATAAAAAATATATTCTCAGTCTTTAATTAAATACAAAATTATATAAATGGCCAAGTGTCGTCTTTCCATTGAAAGAAAAGGAACTGTTTTGCTTTTTCTTCGATAGAACTCGGATTCTTATCCCCTGAAGAGTCGATGAAACTTATTAGGAGATTTAGTTCTGCTTCTCAAAACTTCTCAGGCATACTCGGTGGCGACGATAAATTTCCGTGCAGGCTGCGTGGATGTTTTTCGTTTAACGGCTTAGGGGGACACGTTGCCGGTCGCTTACAGCGTTACAGGTTTATCGCGACGATACCGGCGCTTCAACGCCAATTAGGCGGTAATTAATTGATCGTCGGGAACAGGCAACGAGGTTATTAGGGTCACCGAGCGGCGGTCGACGCACGATCTCGATGTAAGGCCGCGTACAGACGTATGCAACACGACGTGCAAAAAAACCGGTTAACCCTAATCCTACCGGGATGTGACTTTGGGTCACCTAGTCGTCCACAGAATCTCGAAATAAATTTACATCATATTTTACATATTATTAATCCTTCAACAGTGCCTGTAACCCATAACATCGCTGCGTGGAACAGTGGATCTAGATTCTAGGATTTTAAAAGCCCACGATGTTTCGTTTTTAATTACCATATAAATATAAATGTATATTTAACGCGTTCACTGTCTAGTCACTCGGCCACGTATCCAATAGCATGGTTCTATGACCCATATGCGGGCCATAGGCAGTGAACGTGTTGATGTGGTATTTTTCGATGGCGAAAAGATCCGAGTTTTCGCGAATCGAGTCGATACACGTCCATATAAGCCGAGGCGTTACCGTATGACGCGAACTCGTGTCGCAATGCTCCGGGACCGGAGAACATTGTTTTCGTACCGTTTTGGACGGAACGCGACCGGTCAACGCGTGTTTTTATCCACCGATTTGCATACAATGCTGCCCCGGTGTATCCGAGCAACGGTTTTCCAGCACGTTTCTGTCCTCGACAACAAACTGGACTCACGGAGGCGATTTCCTCGATCGTTAACACTTTGCGTCGGTCACACGATACTTTTAACCCTTGATTAGTATCGTCGAGTCACGGGTGACGATCGTTTTGAAAAACATTAAAAATCTTCTCATTCGAAAGACCGTGTTCGTCGAAATTTCAAGGATAACGATTTTAACCCTTAAGTGGACTCTGAGTCTCAACTGAATTATTTTACTTAATCGTGATTTTTACCAAATTGATAAAGGATTTAAAAAATAATGAACTAATGGATATTATACAATATTAGTTTCAACTTTGTGGGGTCAATAATCTACTTACGAGTTAAATCGTCGACTTAGACGATGGTAGAAGCTATGCAGAGAATTTCGAATCGGGATGATCTAGGAACGCGGCGTCACGAACAGAAAGAGTATCGTTTCTTTGGAAATTTGTTTTGCGCGGTTCGACGTGGTAAGAAATCAGGCTGAAAAATCGGTACGACGCGGCACAAGGAAAGCATTGAAGGCGCAAAACGAAGCAACAAGAGGGAAAGCTAATAACCGGCAGGGATCCGAGTCTACGATTAATTCACCTCCGAACGACACGCCGTCTTGATTGCAGATGTAATCGCGTGCAAAGCGAACCGGATGTAACGGGTCTCTCGGCCTGTAGCTTTGGAGGGATCGATTCGAAAATGCAGGCACGTGCAATTGTACGCGTTTTGCAAGCGTAACGTAACGAGCTGTTGCGGTACGCGTGGGTTGTGGGTGAATGCACGGGTTTGCGCAATGATTATCGACAATTTTTCGCAAGAAACCGAAGTACCAAACTCTACAAAGTCTGTTTACGATGGTCGACGACTCTCCAATTTCTTACGCAAAATCGAACGTTGCTCACAAAAATTTCAACGTCATTGTATTCAACACGATTCTCACTTTAAACGATGGTTTATTTGGAACGCGTTTGTCCCAACAGTGTCAAATTTTGAGGATAAATATTTACTTGTTGCCAACCTGCTGAAAGAGCGACAGATACACATTGCACATAAATTTCGAATTTGGTCTCATTCTGAAAATATCTCAGTGATTTGTATATACCAGAGTTAGGCAGCAGTTTATTCGAATAATAGATGACCGAAACACGAACTTCTAGAAATCTGTTTGCTACACGTTGGATCGAAAAATTAACGTTATCGTCTTTTGTTTGCTATTCGAAATTTGTGTTACCTGTTACTCGCGAAACGTCTCTCATTCATAAGCATGAGTCTGTCTATAGACAAGCTTCGAAACCCGTATTTCCGTAATTTTAATGCTCCCGTATGGCGAGAGTACTCGCGGGAACGCGATAATTTCCGTCCCAGATCGCGAATCGGATTCCACGGAAAATTGTGCCAGTTTCCATTTCACGAGTCGTTTGAGAAGATAGCTACCTCCCAAGATTCTCGTCATCACCGTAGGCTTCATGAATCAGGATCGTCAACAGGCTGCTCGCTAATGTCCCACGTCATCTCGGTCCATATACTTTACTGCCTGATTATTTAAATTTCCGTAACACGTATCCACTCTTTAGGCACTAACACGTACGATACAGGGTGATCCTAAACATTGGGACGCTTACAAAACGTAGAAAAAGTTCCTGAAAGAAAAGTTAAATTCCCTGAGCAGATCAGAGCGTTGCTTCTTTTTTCTTCATTTGGTGTGGCTATTATACTCTTTTAGAACTTGGTCGACTATTACAAAGGTCTATTTTTCCCACTAACTTCTAGCATTGCATGTACAGTCCACTGTATAGATGATCATCGCAGTGTCATCCATTAAGGCAGGAAGATTACTCGAGTTGAGGTTAAGCTTTGGCTTAAACTTGCAGTAATTTATTCAGGAAATTGGATAACTTTCAAGACACGTAGCACATGCGAGGTGGGTGTTAGAACTTGCACACGAATCAGCGCTCATCAGTCTACGTTGATCCATTAAACAGAGATTCAGTTCATTTGCACTGACAAAGGGCCGTGTGACGCGATAGCTACGTATCTCAACAAGATTTTGCATATAGTTTGAAGATCCATAAATATATGGTCGCTTGCTTAGGTAATTAAATTTTATAGATTTTTTCTGTTAATATTCAAAAATTCTCAAGTAATCTTGATGACTCGATCGGATAACGATTATTTTATTAATCACGTCCTCGAAATCGCTCCTTTCGTATTATTTATCGTAAATATCGAGCGTGCACATTTTTCCATTGTTAAAAAGAAACCACTCGATCGACCATGAGCATCCTGACACACATAGTGCCTGATAAATGACCGAACCGACGCTGTAAAAAACGAAACCGTATTCGTGGTGGTATAAATCCTTGTTTTTTATTATTTGGAATATGTTCCTTCTGCGACGAAGTAATGAGCGTGACGATTTATGGAGTTTCGACTTCGGAATCGCCTGGAATACCCTTGTTTGACGACTTTGATTGTTTCATACGCGGTCCACCTCAAAAGTTTCCAAACTTTTTCACCTGCAAACGTCATTAAAGGCATCAACGATCGAAACAGGACTTTGCGTTACGTAATCTTAGCTCTCGTTCGATCCGCGTAGATCACAGGAGCGCGCGCGCGATTCTACTATTTAGCAGCAACGCCGTGGAGCGATGCCATGGGATGTTTTATTAGAATTTCCGAGAATCTCTATTTGCAACTTCAGCCCGGACGCCCTCGAGAGACTGGCGAACATTTCTCCCTCGAATCCAGCTGTACGCGACGCTCTCTTCTATCGATTTTAGCTTGCGAGAACCTTGGGGAACTCCGGGAGGAAGTATCTGCCAACAGTCCGGGCAGTTCGATCCCTAGACCACTCGCTGGACGAAAGGTTCCACGCTGACCCTCGATTTCTATCGTTGGGTCACGCACGACCCTCTAAAAGCTCATTCTTGCTAAAATTTAGCGTAATATAAAAAATATTCTTCGAGGAATAGGGGCGTCCCTAGGCATGGAAAACTTCAATGTAGACTTGTTAAAATGGTTCTGAGGAACGAAAACTTCTTGGGTACTATAGTGATTGATGATGGTTTCGAAAACTAATCTCGATGAAAGGGACCCGATACGATAGCGGAGCGATCGAAAATATTCCTGGCACAAGTACCGGGGGCAATTTTAGAGTTTTCTATAAATCATTCCGTTCATTATTCGATCGCAGAATGAGCATATTCCGAACGCAGAAGAAAATTTATACCGATAGGACTGTGGTTTCATTTTTTTACAGCGTCGGAGTCCGGTTATTTATCAGGCGTGCTGTGTGTTTGCGCCGGTGTGGCCCCTTCAATTTGTCGGGTTCTCTTTTTTCCACCGTCGGAGCACGGCATTCACCGTTGATGATATTCTCTCTCCGTTTCGCCGTCTGAATGGCGGACTGAAAAGCTCTTTTCAGCCTCGGTTTAGCGTCCCGTGACCGTGAACGCGCGAGATTAGACGCGCCTGTCTTCTTTCCGCCATTGCTCGTTCGGGATTCTCGTCGAGGGAGCAACATTGGCCGCGACAGGGGCTCGATCAACCCTGAAAAATGCTGTCATTGCCACAGAGGAAAAAGTTACGACCTTTTCAGATCGTATCGAGCCTCGAAAACCACGCAACAAACGTTCTCGTTTTACAAAAAACTTTAAAAAATGATTTTAAGTTCGTTTAACCCATATAAAACGATTGCATCTGATACGTGGAACTACTTTTCCCTTATCTTCTCACGAGATTAAAACTTATCTGATTAGCGATCTATAATCGTAACGAATTTCACATGAAAATTCTAACATGTTTCTATGGACGACCATTTAAAAAAACATTATCACAAAACTTTACATAACCTCTTTTCCTTCTTGCGATACGTAATCAGACATGTATCAGGTGTTTCACAGAAACGATTGTGTTGCGTTCACGAGAGATATATTCAGCCGTAACGGTCCCTAAGGCGTATCCTCCGTAATCGTCCAACCTTCCTAACGATTTTCTTTTTTTAAAGCGTCGTTAAAGCGTCATCAACGATGATGATAAACGACGTAAAAAGAGCCTCGTTTTTAGCTTCTAAAATACGAACACACCCACGTGGGATTAATTAATGATCGCCGCGGCCTCGTTGCCTCCTAATTGGGCAAACTCGGAAGACCCAGCTTCGGGGCACTCGATGAAAATCATAAATTCGATAGTTTTCGAATATTTCGACCCACGTCGAAGTTTTAAGGTCACTCACCCCGGTAGTAGAGCGAGAAACTAGAAAAATATAACAATTAGAAGCTGATTGGATCTTTAAAGTCCCCGAGGACGGGTCTGTTCGAGGACCACCGAGACTTGATCGAACTCTCGGAGATTAGGCCTCTTTCTGTGACTTAGGCGCATTCCCTGGTGAGTGCATTTCCCTGTTTATCACGTGGCTGACTCCGAGCAGAGAATGCAACTCTCTAATCATTTCTAGGAAATTTACACACTTTTAGGAGGCTCGATAAGGAACGTCGATTTATTTACCGTGCTTAAGTATTATTTGAGGAAGATAAGGTTGTTGGATCAACGATACGTGCGATTACAAACGTAGAGCAGAGACGATCCACGCGAAGAAATAACAGAGTCGCGTTAGAATTATGAATGAACAAAGTCATCTTTTGCAATAATTTGTAATTGGTACCAGAAACCCAATCGTAGTAAAAAGAAATAATCGTTGCCTCACCGATAAAGCAATTACTTGCACGAAACATTTTGAAACGACAACGTAATTAATGTGCAAATTTAACTTGAAACGGAAGAGAAATCATTTAACAGTCGATAGTTTTAGAAGTTATCTTATTTCTCACGAGCGAAATTAGTCGTCTCGAGCGTTGTAAACAACTTTTTAAAAATTTTTTCGCGTTCATCGATCATCGACGATTTCTGTCGCGTTCTATTTTTGTTGCTTTCACCGATCGACCAGCGACCGATCTAAGTAGGCGCTTCTATCGTTGTCATTTTCTTGCGTCGACTGGTAATTAGCTCGGATGATTAGACGATCCGGTATGTGGGTTAGGCGATCGCGAATCACGAGCTAAAACTCGCCGCGAACGACACGCTTGTTTGCTTTCTTACGCGTGTCGCGGACTATGATATACGATTCGAGCGTAATGTATGGAAGGTCTCGAAAATAGTAGCGTAAATAGAGAAGTGGAAACGGAAGTGTTGCGTCGCGCCTTGAAATACGGCATTTAAATTGCGAAATAAACTTTTCATCGACAAAGTGACTAGACGAGACTTTATGGAAATCAGGCTGTAAATTATCGAGACCGCGTATCGTTAGGTTGACTTTGATTTCAACTCTTTGACCTTTCAAACGACCATTATAAGATTCTATTAAAAAGTTCTCTTTACGGATAGTCTCCACGTATGTATCGAACTCTATTGTTCGTTGGAGATAAACATAGTTGCTTAAATTTATGTTTCGTTAATTATTTACAATCTAGGTAGAGACTTTGCCTATTCTAGTTTGCAGTCCCTTCCCTCGATGCACCACCTACACTCGATTATTCTTCAAAATTTGTTTTTAATTTTTAATAAATAAGTTTGAAGCTACAGATTTTGCAGATATCTATCAGTACTACTTCATAAATAGATTTCAATGAAATACACTAATTATTGTAGGAGTTATGGTCGTTCGAAAATCGGGCCACTTTTAGGGGGATTTTTTGAATTTTATATCGTTAAGAAACAACATTTCCAACATTGTTAGAATTTCTATATATTCTTCGCCAAAATACGCGTTGTTTGCATTTCGAAACATTAAAATCCTCCAATTCGTTCAAGAGTTATAATTTTTTAAACATACGCATAAAGTTTCAGGGAAACATTCCTGTCCTGGTCAGACATTAGATTTTCGGTAAGGAATTTCACCAAAAATGATTGTGATTAATCCTCGCAACTAAAAGTAATTTTCTGTTCCTTTTTTCGATAACCTTTCCCTCGATAAAGATCCTTGGTTGCGTAGTCTGGGTCATGATTCGCGACTTACATAATACCACTGTTGCGTCACGGTCGAGATAAGCTTCGACTTCTCGGTATTATTGAATCGGCGAAAAAGAGCACGCGATCCGCCAGTAAAAGAAGCCTCTGCGTTCGCGTGCCAGAAACCGATTGCTTCGCTGAAATTGAGAATATAGGGTGTTCGGCCACCCCCGGGAAAAATTTTAATAGAACATTCTAGAGGCCAAAATAAGACGAAAATCAAGAATACCAATTTGTCGATGAAGGCTTCGTTAAAAAATTATTAACAATTAAATTCAAAAATTTCAAATCGTTATGGAAAAATTATTTTCGGTTGCGGGGGTCTATTACAATCAGTTTTGGTCAATAGACATACCCCCGAAATCTTGCGCATTTTCGAGAAAAAAATTCAGTACGGTCGGAACTTTAAACGTTACTAACTTTTTAACGAAGCCTTCATCGACAAATTGGTATTCTTGATTTTCGTCTAATTTTGGCCTCTAGAATTCACCGTTAAAATTTTTCCCAGTGGTGGTCGAACACCCTGTATACCGTTTGAGATTCGCGCGAACATTTAAGGATAAGCGAAAAAGACAAAGGCTATATTCAATTTCTACCTAAACATTCCATCCTACGATTTCTCTGGTACATCATTCCCAGTAAAAGAGATCCATTTTTTAATTGTAATAATTTTCTAACGATAGCGAACGATGGCTACGATGAGAGTAAAATTGACTTTCTGGGTCATTCTGATATCAATATCAAAGCGTTCTCCATTCCATTATCAGGAGATGCAGTTTTCTTTATCTTGGAATCCCCATTAAGATACGGTAAAGCGTAAACTTTCTCGATGGAAGAAAGTAAAATTGTTCGGAGGAAAGTAATATTTCAACTTTCAGAGCACGTTATATATATTTATATTTCGTAAGAACCGATTAAAAGTTCTCTCCGTTGTTTCGGCTTCTGTTTTTCAAGTCTTCTTGCAAATTCATATATTTATTACAGAATTACTGAAATGCGAGCTTCGTAGAGGGTTGTCTCGACCCCCCAGAATACAATAATTCGTATCTTACGTATTTCTTATATTTTTGCATATCAAGTACATTTTGTACTTTTATTGCGAATCAAAATTTCCCATAAATGGATAAACATCCAGAATCTAGTTTAGAAGAAGTCATAGGTGGAAACATCGAGGAACGAACGCACGTTTGCAGAGATTGTTCTCGTATTACCAAAAAAAGGAGTATCTCGGTTACTTTTCTCTCGAATGTTTACGTTCGTTGCAAATAAGGTAATGAAATTGGAGACCGCGATGAAAAAGCCAGGTGCTCCATCGCCGGGCAGGAATCCCCTCCAGCCGGAAACAGGAAATATAGCGACGCGGAAGGAGGAAACGGAGAGTTCGCATCGACGGGTGCCCGGCGTGAAGGAATTCCCAGTTCACGGAAGGATCTTTAACGAGTTCCCGGAGAAACCGCGCGGTCTTGAAATCCCTCCGAGGGTAATAATAACGGGCGAAGCAAGTAGATCGCGAGGTCAGGACATTTGCTTCGATTAATAGCGGATTAGCCGGCTAACTCTGTCCGGCAACAGGAACAGCTGGTCGCAAACGACGACGGATCGGTATGAGAATAGGAAAGGGCAAACGGTTAGAGAGTGGGGGAGGGCCAAATGGCGGGAAAATAGGAGAAGGAGAGGTGGAGGGGGAGGGGGAGAGGAAAAGAAAAGAAAAGAAAGGAAATGTCGAGCCGCCTCTGCCGTCCAGAAATATATTTGGCTCGGGTTCTTCTTCTTCCGTTCGCTGTGCGCGCTCGCTGCCGGAAAACTCAAAGCGCTTACCTTCGTGGAATAATTAAATCGGCTCGAAGAGAGATAGAGAGAGGGAGGGGCCAAGGAACCCTCCAGGGAATGGCAAAAGGGCCGACAAGACGCCACACACCACGCATCGTGGGCCGAAACGCTTGCAAAATTTACTCGACTGTCGACCTGCCTTCGCTCTTCTTCCTTCCTTTCGTCTTAAGATGCATTTGCATACGTAGAACGGTGGAAAATTGGATGACAGAGCACTGTCTCGCTTCTTGCATCGATCCAGTTAGGGATACTTGCAACGCAATCGCCCCTCCGTCACAGTTTATGCTTCTTTCGCCCCGGGCGAAAAATAAATATTGGTATAAAATTCTCCTACTCCCGATGGATCGAAAAATGAAGTAAAAATATTGTAATTGCTCTATCTGGTGTTGGTAAAAGTAATAATAATAAAATTGTAGTAATAAAAGTCGCAATCATTTTAGAATTTCTAAATATATAAAAATATTTCCATAGTGACAATATTACACGAAGCTTAAAATACCCCAACGAACCGTTTGATTCGATAAATTAAAAGTATCGATGACCATGAATCGGTGTCGAAATTAATAGCGTATTGGATTCCCTCTATATTATACGCCGATAGAACGATATTTCACTTCGTTCGCGTACGACTGGAAGAATTACGAACGACGAAAATCTTTATTGTGAAATATCTCGTAAACTATTGCCCATTGTATTTATGGCCGAAGGTACGTTAAATATTTTTCCGTTCTCCGTCCACCTACGATGTTTCTTCTGCGTTTCTCCTCGCGGTGGAATCTATTTCCCCGACGCGTTATTCCACCCATCAGGATCGCATAGATGCGAGCAAATTGCACGCACGTACCGGTTTCTCGGAACGATTTTAACCCTCTCGTCACTGGAAGCGAGCATAGGCGGTTGTTTACGAGCAACGGTTATAGTGACAAGTGTACAGGGGCGAGGCGCACGAGACGATCGCCTTAATGACTTCTAAATTACACGTTTCACAAAGGACTTTTTGCACGATATTACACGGTGCAAAGACGCACGGTTCGGGTCTTGTTTTATACGCGAAAAAAAGTTTTCCTACGATCCTCGGAGCGATTCTTAATTGCTCGTCGATTCTTCCGGGAGTAAAATCCTGAACATCGGTCCCGGGACGCGTTCTGCTTCTTTTGCGTTCGAAAGTATCGATGTGATTAAGTATACCCTTCGCATAATTACAGAGTAACGTAAGTCCTATGTTCCCAGCGGTCGTATAGCTGGCTCTCGAGTTACGTGGATTCGTAGATACGCGATCGCGCTCCTGTTCTTTTACATATTTTCTACTCGCAGTACGTATTCACGGTTTTCTTAGATTTTCTTTTGCACAGAGAAGCGCGTACGTAGTTTTTTGGGTTTAATTAACTTTCGTAACGAAGATTGTATGGCATTAAATGCAGCGTAGAGAAAAAGAAAGATCGTCCTAGCAGTAGTTGCCACTCGTACTGGGTCAGACGCGCTGGTCGGCCCGAAGAAAGGTCTATTAAAGATGTCCTCGATATTTGTTCGAATGATAGCGCGAAACATAGAATTACTCGATAATTCTATGACGTACCTGTTATTTTACAACATTCGT
Source organism: Colletes latitarsis (assembly GCF_051014445.1). Lineage (NCBI taxonomy): Eukaryota > Metazoa > Arthropoda > Insecta > Hymenoptera > Colletidae > Colletes > Colletes latitarsis. The sequence continues at coordinate 29,596,127 of NC_135135.1, read as the reverse complement.
TTCTTTCGTTGGGTTAATGAAAATATATTACACGGTTCGTGGGTGTGAGACAACACAGAGAGAGAGAGAGAGGCAGTTGATTGAAATTACGCCGAGAGGAGACACGTCGCGAATTAAATCTCATCGTCGTGAGGAGGTTGAACGAGAGGAAAAAGAATAAGAATGTATAGCTTGACCCACTGACACGAAGGGTATAGCTTGACCTAGGCGTCGAACAAAAAAGAGCAGACAATGGCGAAATTTCAATGGCCTCGAAACTCGTCGCGTGGGGTGGTCCTCTCTCGGTCCTGTTGACGCGGAGAAATCCTCATCATCGACAGATTCTCTTAGCAGGCCTCCTCGCGCTCGAAACGGCTTTCTTCCGTCTAAATCATAAATTTCAACGAGTTTATAAATCGCTAGGTTGCCGTTAATTAACATACGTATCCGATGGTATAAATTACGCCTTCGCGACAGTCGCGTTGCGGAATTAGGAATGTGTCGGTGCCGTTCCCCGTGTTGATTTACGTAAGTAGTGTGAATTACATCGCCACGGGGCTGTGCCCAGGCACGGTTAATCGTTGCACGCCTACTTGGATGATAAAATATTCGAGAAATCGGCTACGACGCCTGACGTTTGCTCGCGACGCTGGCACGTGCGTGTCCGGGCCGAATAACTGGAGTTTCAGGCTGCCAGATAATCGTCCACGATTGCCATAATATTCTCGTATTCTGCGCTAGGTCTAGGTTAGGCGGACGAAAAGTTTCGACGTTTATATAAAGGATGTGTGGAGTATAAACAAACGAAAATCCTCGAGTTCGTAAACCAATATTGTAAAAGATCGTTGCATGACTGAATACAATTTGAGAAACAGAGCCCAATCTATAACCCGCCGACTGATCCAGTACAATATATAATTTCTTAAATTGATATAACATGAATTACGTCTTCCAGAAATATCTTGCAAGGCATATCACGATTGCACGTCGAATGCCAATAATTCATGCCAATCAGGATCGCGTTTGGACATCTTCCAGCCCGAAATAATCCGGTATTGTTCGACTGAAAGATTGATCCACCAATTTTCGCGTGCTTCGAATCGCCTTAGCTGCGTTTTTGTATATCGGATTTGGCGAAGAATTGAGTTTGTTAAATCGACAACGAACGGAGAAAGTGTCCTTTAAAATCATATTTTTGACATAAATAGAGTCTGTTTTACTAATTCTTGGCCAAAGACACTGGTTCCATAATAATGAGATTTCTAAATGTTATTTTTCAAGCAAAATCCTGGCAAACGTTTGGGTTTGTTGCTCTTAATTTCGCTGTTAGAGGGTGAAAATTGGCTCTTTCGAAGCGTTTCGTGCGATTTGGGGCTGCGAGTTTTAGGGATGGAAACTCGGCTTATGATTGGTTTCGTAGTCCATGCGAGAAATGTGGGATAAAAAGAGAGGATCGGAGGGAACAGTGGTGCTGCAGGCGACACGGTGCACCACCACAGTCGCTCGAATTACGGAGCTGTAGCATCCCTTTGATGTGACGGCCAAATACTAACGTCGTATGGGACAGGCTTGAACACTTCACCGCGTTCAATTTTTGTTACTTTCCTAACGTTACGGTATCTCTTTCACAATACATACCACAGCTTAGTGTTTGCTCGAAACTAGCCCGAACACTCCAACGCGTCCAATTCTGGTTTTATCGTGCGTTACAACGTCCCACGGTTCTCCAAAATGGAGCTCTCTTCGATGTTTTCAACTTTCCCCATCTTTCAGACCATGTCCATTTATGAAGACATAGTAAGAATTTTTTTTATACGATTTCCTCTAATAATAGATGAGTATAAATAAAACTGAAATTGAAAAAAATGATGAAAGCTTGTTACGTAGTTGATGCGGACGTTGAAACGTTGAAAAATTTGTTTTGGATATTCCGAAGCCTCTGTACATATTATCCAAGATACGTGACTATTAATTTATATTGAATCCAATAACCCCTTCGTAAAAGAAGAGTACCCTTAATTTTTGGCCGAAAATACCAGTCCTCCCCTTTAACTGTCGGTCCTCGTCGCCGTGCTCCGAGTCGCGCGTGTTCAGCCCGGAATTTCGGTGCTTTACCCTCGACAGAGTGGTTTCCGAATTAGAATTCGTCCGGGGACACGCGGCGGTACGAAAAATCCCCAGTGCGATGCAGAGACTTCTGTGCAGCCGGTGCACGCGTTCTCGATGATTAAACACACGCACGAAATTTCGGGGAAACATTTCTTGCCATACGTTACATTTTCGGTAAAAAATTTTTTTCTCCAAAGTGCGTAGGAATTCTTGGGTACGCCTATTCACCAAAATTACTGTAATTGACCTCAGCAACAAAAAAAAATTTTTTTTAGAACGATTTGAAATTTTTTAATTTCGTCGAAAAATTTGTCCACATCAATTCGTTCAGGAGTTGTGATTTTTTATGATGATCGCTCGATGGTACAGAGTTTCGAACCAGTATCTTAAATCATGAATATCGCGATATTAATTTTTTAATTATTAATTTAAAATCAACAGAGGGATATTTTTGATTCGAACCCGTCTGCCTTTTAAAATATGTATCACAATCGAGTGGCTCGAGAATAATTACTGTTTTCGAAAGTGGGTCTCGGCCTATAAAAGTTTTCCACGTGTAGAGGTGTCCTCGGCATTTGTTGAAATCATAGCGCGAAGTATAGAAGTATTCGATAATTCAGCGGTTGTGCCTGTTATTTTCCAGCATTTCTAATCAAAAGTCGTTCGGATCCGTTTGTTAAATATTCGCGACACAACGTGGACATTTTTACGACACCGGTCGCCTCGCAGAAGTTAAGAATCAGTCCTTTATAGATTTCCACGTCGCTTTATAAATTCCGCGGGGTCGTGGCTGCGGACACGGACGACAGACTTTAGAAAAGTGGAAGTCGAGTGCCTCGACTTTATTTTTAACCCTTTGAAACGCGAAGCTGAATGAGAGACTCCTGTCACGTAGTAGAGGTACTTTATTGTATTTGAACGAGGGACGCGTTCGCGTTTTAGAGAGAAAGATAACGCGGAGGACGAGTAGGCACGTTGGGAATGGAATAAGGTTTTACGGAATGGATCGCGGATGATTAAGAGAACACTGATGGGATTTTATATTCTATCTACTAACAACTGCTATCTCCAATTTTGTTTACTCAAAGCGCAAGTACTTTACTATCGTTAGATTCACCATTGAACCGTCCGAAAGGTTCGACAAATCGAATTCTTTGTCAGGTTGTTAGCCGGGCCATAATTTTCGAAATGGAAAGAAATTTATCTCGCGTCTCAAGCAGCGAGATTCAAGCGACTCGATTCACGAATTCCCGCTCCGTCCGCGCGAGTTCAATTTCGCGTACGAGGGAATTCGCGTCCAGAAATACACTTGACCGTACTTTAGCCAGTATTTCGGCGCCGACAACTAAAATGTTCGAATATCGAACCGCGACGTAACGCGACGAGCACATTTTCCCGTCGCGACGGTGTTCGTAACGAGCTTTGAACGTCGTTACGGAGCGATCTTCGCGAAATACTAGAAAATTATTGTCCCCGCCGTTATCGTCAATTGGAGCATAACGAGAGCTCGCAGACTCTGTCGCGAATTAGGGCCGGAACCGTTCGAACGATTTAATATTCGGATATTTCGTCTGCTTCGCTGTTCGGGCCATTAGAGCGCTCGAAACGGAAAAACGTTCGAAATTCCTTTGTTGGCACGAAAACGACGATCGTGCTTCTTCCGATCGCGTTGGTTCTCGAAGAAAATTGCGATTTCGTCTTCCGTAAGACAGAGTTAAGGTATCGTCGAACACATTTGAAAGGGTTGAAGCGTCGAAAAATGTTTGCAACGAATCGACCATCGACAGAAAAGGAACCCTCCGATGGCAAGTGACGAATCTCGATCTTAGTTATCGCCTCGGACCTTTGCACCGCGTCTAATATTACAGGACGAACCGAAATAAACTGCACTCCGATGCATACGGAGCGCATCTATCGTACCAGCGTACGCACACACAAATGCTAGCACGAATACTCTGCTCCGACATTACGCGACAATTTTTTGCTTATTTGCATAACCACGATTCGGCGATCAGAATTATAGCTGTCGACAATTGGCGTTGTTTTCTTATCTATCGATCGGGAGTGATCGTCGCGAATGTTTTGATCGTTTCTTTAATACTTTGAGCCAGCGATTGCGCGTAGTCGCGATGACAATGCGCGAGTACCACGGGAAAGATGTTTTTTTTTTGTAGAAGGTAGGAGAAAATTTAATTGGGAGAAATTGAATCGAACGATGCATCGTTAAGTGCAAAGATCAACGTCGATACCGTGCGTCTGTTAAATTGGCGTTTCAATTAATATTAATTGGATGCTTATAATTTGCTTTATGCTATAAAAGGTATACTTTGCTACGTTGAACGTAGCAATTGATCGACGTCTAGTTTTTTTTGGTGTACGAGATTTCTTGCCTCGAAGCGAACGCATAAATTACGCGTACCGTGAATTAGTGGTAATAACGAATACACAAGTGCTTAAAAAGTTTCTATATAGTGACCTTTCAATCATTGCCTGACAGTGCTAAATTTATCGCGACTCATAGTTGCCAAACGGGCCAAGGCAGGAACTTGAACCTAGCGTTAAAAAATTTTAAATAATTTTGCGTGGTTGCGCGTCAGAAATGAAATTTTTGTCTCGTGAAATGGAGAATCACGTGCGAAAGGGTCGAGTAAGGGTTCTATATTTAAAATAACGAAATAACGCGTGCCATATACTTTTTAATAGGTGAGATTACAAATCTTTTCGCAACATCGAAACGACAATGATTCAAAAACAAGAAAAAGGTTGTTACGACAAATATACGTAATTGATATTTTGCAGGTCTATCGTCCATCATACGTATTTATAGTTTCAAATACACGATGTGGTAACGATTTATATAAATCACAAATATACAGGGTGTCCAACAGGTTCTTGTGCAAACTTTGTCAGCACATTCTATGGTTAAATAAATAACAAACGCGTTGTACGCTTCGTTAAAAAACTTGTTAAGTTTCTATTCGAGATCGACGAATGAATCTTTAGACAGAGGAATAAATAAACGATATCACTGTTATTTCAATGTTTGCTTGGGATACCTGTTATATCAAAGTTTATTTGAAATATCTGTTATTGCAATGTTCATTCGAGCCAACCGATATTATAAATAATGGAATAAATTCATTATTTGAAATACCTTTACGCTGATTATCGCAAAGTCTGAAATGGTTAATTAAAATACGATAAATTACATCTTTCGATAATATCGGCTCATTTTCCAATTATCGTACCGAACATTTTGGTTGAATTTTTATTGCTTCGCGTACTTTTTCTTCCGATTTCTATTCTCGAACGACCTGGGCAATTATCGTCGTTGACGTCTTTCCAATCTTCCTCGGATTATTTATACCAGCGATAAACTTGTTTACGAGGTAAACAATTATAAACGGTGTACGCTCTTTGCGTCAATTAATGTTGTTTGGTCAAGGTTTTGCCAAGTTCAAGAACTTGATCGAAGTTGGACAAATTTTATCCTATTATTTTCTTCAGCATCGAGGGGGTGAAAAAAAAAGAATTGAAATCGCGAGTAATTTTATTCGACGCGAAACGTATCGGGGTCCAAGGATTTCGTTCGTCGAAGTTCTCCCATCGAGTCCTGTTATTCCAGTTAGTTTTCACGAGCCATTTAGACGACCGAAAATACACGAAACTTTTAGGCTCGCTCTCGCGGGCTTTTAAGTCTCTCTTGGCCGTACAAGTCGGACCTTTCGACGTCCCTGAAACTCTTAGGCGACGTCGAAGTCTTGTCGGGGAATATTGGAAAGTTCGCCCGATGAATTCGAAACTACCGAGGCCTCTCGACTTCTTGTCATCGGTAATCGCATCGATCGACGCCCTTTTCCTTTATTTATCTCGGCCAGCCGATGACGAGCGGAAGTCCGAGTCGACTTGGCAGAACGGGAACGCGATAACTTCACGGGGCTCGAAATTATTCGATAATTGATAGTAAAATCATTCGGTGAACCTTTCGCGTCAGATTTTGCTATCTCGAATCGACTATCGTGAATTTTCAAAGCTGCGAAATACTTACGAGGGGATCTCACAGTCGAGGACACTGCTTTTGAAACGATAGCAAATACAAGTTATAGCGTATGTCTAGTATCAAAAAATCCTAATTGGTTTCTTCACTATGGGCCTTCGATTTTGAGATATTTTAAAATTAAATTTTAATCAAATGTAATTAAAATCCTCCTTAAGCAATGATCCATAATTTCTTTCCTTATAATCGTAGATTCTTCGTGTTTTTCTCCAGCAATAAACCGACGAATAAACATTGGATAAACCATAGTTGGACCGTACAGAGAATTTTTTCCCCGTACTTTCGCCACGAAACGTTCTATTCCTAGTCCAGAAACGTAATCTTGTAACACGCGTTTTACATACGATCGCGATTCCGTTGGCGTTCGGTTCTTTCCGCGGAGACTAGGAATTCGTGCAACCTTGGAATTAAGTAAACCGCTCGAACTCGTCCACGTAACCGACGTAATTTTACTGTTTTGCATACGCGCACGGTTCCAGAAACCGAAGGACGAAACCTCCGGCGGCGTACAATTAAAACGGCGCTTTTCAGGTCGACGTTGGAGTTTGAATCGCGTTGACTTTTCCACGGTTGCGGCTCGCAAAATGGGAAATTTATGCGTCCTCGAGGCCGCTCGCGCGATCAGCCAACCTTGTTTACGTATCGCGATTTTGTTGCACGGAAAACAGCTTATATTCGCTCGGCGCATCGATATTTTCTCGGGCACGGCGGAAAATACGATCATCCTTGGGATCTGCTTTTTCTTTTCACGCGCTGCATTAAGATACTATTTATAACGACACCCTTCGCGCCTCGAATTGTGAAACTGTGTGAACTAATTTTCTTCGTGACGGTGTTGTGACGCGTGTCTCGAGATATTCGAATTCTTCTGCGGACGATAAAGAAATTAAATTTTTTCACGATTACTCAGATACCTTTAAAATAAAAAAGAAGACACTCTGTATATCGTAAAGAAAACTTGCTTATGCTGCTGGAGTTTTGCGTTAACGTATTACCGTTCGCCGTCGTGGCCAAACTCTCCACAGCTGGCAAAATATTGCACCAACGCGTCGATATGGTGTGTTTACAGAAATCTAGCTATTAAACCCTGCTATACAGAGCGATTCTAGCAACGAAGCTGAATTATAGCTCTCATCTGATCAAAGATGAAGAAAATCATAGGGGAATTTTGAGTTCCATCAAGCTACGAAAAGGTGAAGCTTTACACGGTAAAAAAGAACGATGAGTTTTTGATCGAGAAGCGACCCAATAAATGGGTTTAAAGACGAAGCAGCAGGGGTGGAAGAAAGGGGTGAAGAATTTTGCGTGCACGCGGAAACACGTCGTCGCGCGCGAGTTGTCGCCCGATCATGGGATTGACACCATTTTACGGCGTGTATCGATATTGGCTTGGCGCTATTTTTAGTGGGCCGTATCGTGTTCTAACGATGCAAACCGCAAACGTGACCGAGTTATGCGACTCGAGAGGCGCGCGTACCTAGAACCAGTCGCGCGAACCGCCGTTCTCGGTTCGACGACTCGCGTGCGCGCATTTACGCCAGAGATGGGCACAATTCCGATCGGAATAAAAATTTCGAACATCGAATAACGGACGAACGTTCATTCGTTGTCCGGTGGTTTCGAAATGGCCGGGAAAGCAACGAAAACGAACGGAATAATCGCTCCTCGGTGTCTCGAAACGATGAGCCAACGAGACGCCATCTTGATTTCAGAGAGAAAAATGCGAGGCAAATGGTCGAGTCTCGATATTAATTACGGAGATACGGTGTAACCCTTTCACCCTTTTGTATCGTCATTGTCGTTGAGGAAAAACAACGAAAACGAAAGAAATGGTCGCTCCTCGGTGTCTCAAACGGTGAATCGAGATGTAATCCAGACTCCATCTCGATTTCAGAGAGAAAAACGCGAGGCGAAGGGTCGAGTCTCGATATTATGTAAAAGTTGCGGAGATAAGGTGTTCGTTATCATTAACCAAGCCCCTTATTTGTCCAGATTTGACACTCGCGAACTATTTTTAGCTTTGCAAGTTGAAACTCCGCTCGAAAGTTGAGTTTTACAGAAAAATTTGGAGTAGATTCCGGGAACAGAAGACCAAAATGGAACAAAGTTAGTTAGTCGAATGTTTTATGAACCCAGTTCTAAAACTTCGTGGATGTGTACTTCGAACAGTGTCGTACGAAATTTGTATCCGGATTTTGGCCATCTCTACAGCGGGTCAACGGCGACGATTACGTCGTCAGCGAAGTGACGGTCGTCGATTATCCCAGGTTGTCTTCCTGGAACGGTTCCAGGGATGGCTTCCACGCAAGTTCGACGTTCCATCGGGGTTCGTGGGTGAAGTTGCTCGCTCGCCTGTTATCGGGCCTGCTCGACTGGAATATCTCCGCGGACCTGTATTCGAAATTCTGTGTCAGTACGGCTTGTGCACTTGAAGGCTTCTCCAAATGAGGAAATCCACGATTTGCCTACTGTTCGTTTGAATATTCTTCCAACGCGAAAATTGGCTAATTACCCGTTCTGCGACTCGATATACAGGCTGAACCATTTAACTTGTCCACCTTGATTCGTTCATAAAGCAATCATCGTATACACAGACCGAGTTAAATCGCGAAATTTTAAAGCTCGAAAGAAATTATGTTTTAGGAAATTTCCGAGTTAAAAAATTGTTCGTCGTTAGGAATTCTCGCTGTTTGAGATTTTTCGGTGTACTATTTGCGTTTGGACGAACACCTCTTGTAAAAAATCTAGACTTCTCGCGTTACGTCACTGTTGTCCCTAGCGATGGATATATTTAGAGATAGTATGCTCCGCTACAATCTAAAACCGAGACGAAGATCGAGAGACGAAGAGGTTTGAGAAGCGGAAGGTTGTCACGGGCCAGGAATGTGTAACAGTCCAATACAGCCGCATTGATTCACCAGGAACAGAATGGAGGCTATAGAACAGTGGTCTCCAATCTCCCTCCATCAGAAGATGAATAGTCCGCAATAAGGAACGATGAATTCTTATTGCGAGAAAAGCAGAGCACTTGAAAAGGCCTGTGCACAGCCGTTTTCTCGAAGACCGTATCGTTGGACGACAGCAAGAGATTTTAAGAAAATGATCAGCAACTGATACCGTAACCGATGCAAAACGTTAACAAGTGCGGCACAAAAGAAGCCTAGGATTTAGAACAGGTCAGCAACCTACAGCTCGCGAGGTAAGAATGATTGTTAACCCTAATTCTACCGGAACATGACTTTGGATAACCGTAGAGTTTGTAAATAAATTTATATGTTACGTAATGACGGTTTTTGTATTACTACATTTCTGGTTCGTAAGTTGTTTTTCTTTTTATTAGCAATTTAAATGATTTTTCTGGCGTTTCTCGTTGCGTTGTTATTTTATATGACTAGTGTTGGATGCTCGGTGCGAATTAGGGTTAAACGAATCGTGCGACAGAATCACGAAATTGCTGTTCCAGTATCTATAGAGTAGTATAATATTAATGTAACGCAGCCCCATGTCCATTCGTTTTGCGTATTGTCATGCATTACTTGGATTAATTTCAGTATTTGGCACCACCTATCCGAGCGAAAAGATATCTTTAAAAGTAATTATGTTTCATAGAATTCCATACTACTTTATATTTTTATATAAAAATATATTCTGTTTTTTATAACGACGTTTAAAGTTGTATCAGCTGACGAGGTCATTAGCGAGTATACAAATATTAAAAGTGGTTTGACACACATTTTATATATCGTCGGCAGTTTTAATATTTCTATTCAAAATTTAACCTTTCGCGAGTATGAATATTTTAAAACGTTACCACGTTTAGTAGGTTACGTTAACGTACTAAAGAAATTAATTATTTAAAAACAACAAGATATGTAACTTTAATTATTCATACCCTAAAAACTGTCGAGTATCTACACTTGATATTTCGCATACATCAAAGTCGAACAATTCGTCGACTTCCCTCGTTAGAAACCCTCGTGAAAAAGCTTCGTACAATCCCCCAAAAATTGGTGTCCCTCAATCTCCATCAGGAGACGATTCTCCAGTCCAAGACAAAGCGGAAACCAAAAGTTCTTATCGCGGGATATTACCTAAAAGCACGAAAAGTAGAATACCCGGTGTCCCCCGGTCCCGTAGGCAGAGTCAGTGACTTTGTAGACAACGGAGAGAATGCAAGAGATTTGAAGAATCATCGTCAGTGAAGAGTGCTCGTGCCCGCGTTGCCAAACGCGCACGGCCAGATGGAGACAAAGAAAACTCCGGTCTTGGAATATAAATTTTTCCGCGGTCTGGCCAGCCCAGGGAGGAGGCGGAGGAGCAAAGGAAAAAAAAAGTGGGAGGGAAAAACGTGACCAAGCGTGCGTGCGCGGCTTCCAGCGATCCGAGCACGATCGAAGCCGCGCACGCACGCTTGGTCACGGCTCGTACGCACGCATAATTTGCATACGCGTAGCAATGCAGGGTGAAAGTACCGATAGACGTCGCCTTTTAGGTTGGACAAAAGCCACTTAGACACGCGTGTGTGCCAGTTCCCTCTTACGTCGCGAACACATCCTCCTTCTTTCTTTGGGATCGTAATTCGAGATCGTCTTCGCCCTTTCATTCCCAAATTATTTGCCCCACTGCACTCGGATGATCCACGACGCGAGAAGATCATTGGCGATTTTAGGGCAAATTTAAACAAAATATGCTTTCTAGAAGTTTTGTAGTTCTTAGGTACAAAACACATATCGATGGACGTTTGATTTTTCTTTCATAAATCTGTAAGATTGCAAGGGAATATCGAATAAAATAATTGGTTCCAACGGTGAGGATTAGGAATGTGTCAAACTTGAAGCAGGAATATGTAAATTGAAGCATCTAGACAGGTGACGCAACCAGATAGATTTTATTCGGTAACACGTGAGATATTTCAAAATGCAGAGATCGTGACGAAACGTAGAAACATCGAGTCGATGACTGAATGATTCAACGTAGCGTCGATGCAGTCACGAACTGGGAAGGATCCAATGATCGAGCGTCGGCGTAGAATCAGATTAGTAGCGATACAGAGATTGGATGCTCGATAGAAATGCAGCGGCTATAGCTTGAAGCTTGAATATCTTTTGATCGAAACACAGAAATAGAACGTTCTTACTGTAGGAGTTATTTAGTTTCGAGTCGATTTCGCGTAGCATGCTTCCAACCGTAGACATCGGCTGTAGATCATCTCTAATTCCGTAGAGAGTACGCGGGACAAAAGGGCGAGATTTGTACGACACGATCGCCAGTTTCACGCTACCGTACCGCCAGTTTCAGAGCACGTATCACGCCCGAAAATACACACGGCAAGTGAAATTGGCCGAGATAAATACTAATTTATATTTATCTTCTTTCAGATCACTCTCGATCCCGTGGTACCGCTAAGGAACGCAGAGATGTAGCGCGAATCGTCAGTGCCGCGTGACAAGACTCAAGAATCGAATGCCTTTTCTTTTCGGTGACAGTGGGACGGTCGCGATCGATCCGATCGAACCGTAAGTTCGCGCACGGTAGCAATCGAATCGTTGTTCGAGGAACCAGTTAGTGTTTCCTGCGAAATCTATGTCTCGGTGGAGAAACGGGCGCTAGAAACTCGTAGAAGAGATCGAACACACCAAAGTAATCGAAGAGGAGAATGGGGAGACAGGCAGGAGGTGTTAGGATCGCGTGGACCGAGGCTCGACTGCCCTCGTGGCCGTGGAGAACGAGGTTCTTGGGCCAGGTGGCCTGAGATATGCCAGCAGTAGCGAGCTCGGTGATAACGGAAGTAGCATCATCGAGGCTGAGAGGCGAAACGGCGGGGTCGGGTGGTGGCGTGGGTGGCCGACGGCTGGCGATAGAAATCGAGACGATCGAGCGCCGGGTCTGCGCGACCCGACGCGATCTATTCGTTCCGGTGACCGTCGATCCGCGACCAAGTCGGACCGTCCACTGTCCGGACCTGAACGCCTGTCTGGTGAACGAGTCACGGCCCCAGGACGAGCAGGTCGACTGCCAGGCGATCCACTTCGGTTACGCGATCCCGGTGAACGTCGTGCCCGTCGAGGGTAGCCCGAGCCTGGTGGAGCTGGTGCTGGACCACTCGATCGAGCTGAGCGGACGTGCGGCGAGCTTCTTGCTCGATCATCATCCCCAGTTGCGCGAACAGCGGCTGGAGATACAGCGGGAACGTTGGTCGAGGATGGCCGCGACGGCGAAACACGATCTGCGTCGGAAGTTCCCGACGGACACGTCCACCTCCGGCGACGAGGACATCGCCGCGATCGCGAAGCAGATCAGCGATCACGCGGAGGCGATCTATCAGACCTGGAAGAGTCGGGGTCTGGCGCCCACGGAGATACTGAATTGCCACAGCAACGCTACCGCCGCTGACAAGTTTGGCAGCGCGTTGACGCCAGCCAGCAACGCCACGGCGACGAACGCCACGGGGAAGACCTCGCCGACGAGCGCGACGTCCGCCGCCGCCGCGGTGGAGATTCTGGCCCAGACGCCGAACCTGGACAACGGCAACCTGGAGAAGCTGGTGAACAACTTCGTGGTGGAGGACAAGGCGAGACTGGCCGCGTCCAGGCAGCGATCGCCCTCGAAGACGCTGCCGTCGTCGATACAGTTCGCGCTGCAAAAGTTCGAGAGGAACTCGACGCAGCAGCAACAGCCGCAGACGTCGCCTTTGAAGAACAGCGGCGTCGGGGCGCAGCCAAAGACGAAGCAGACGAACGTTCTGCTGTCGCCTACGTCGTCGTTCGCGAACAAACCCTCGCAAATCGTCAAGCCCCAGGTCTCCACGAAGACTCCCGGTGCCCATCATCGGGAGGTCTTCCTCGAGACTATAGAGACGACGTTCCCGGCGGATCTGGCGCCGTCTACGAAGATCGTGCAGCAAAAGAGGCCGACCAGCACGGTGATCACGTCGCCGATCGGTTCGAGCCTCGAGGACGCCGCGAGCACCGCGAACGCCGGACTGACCACTTGGCCGTTGAAGAACAAGCTGAACGAGAGCAAGAGATCGCCGGACAGCGCCACGAGATCGATCCAGGAAGGGAAATCGTTGAACGCGAAAGAGGAGAAGAGAATCACGGGTTCAAATTCCAGTGTTTACCTGGACGAGGTGGCTCGCGAAGAGGAGAGACTGATAAACGCGTTGAAGACAGGCTCGGTGATCACGGAGGAGCCCGCGGAGAGGACGGTGCCGGCTCTGACTCGGCAGAAGCCGGCGATCAAGCGGGAGAAACCAAAGGTGGAGCCGGTGAAGCCGATAATCATTGGTCACAACCACCATGGGGCCGGTCTGATCCCAACTTCCGCGACGATGGTCAACAATGTCGTCTCTCCGACACCTGGGGCCAACGTCGCCGCGGTATCCGAGCCGAAATCGCTCAGCAAAGACGATCTGTCGAACATGTCCGTGGTGGATTACGCGAAAGTCAGGTACAGAGCGGCTCAACAGAATCCCTCGACCCAGCAGAGACTCGAGGAGCAGAGGACCAGCGGCGCGTCGACGTTCAATTCCACGGATCAGCTGGTCTCGACCACCAGGTCCAAGTTCGAAACGGAGATACGAAAGGACAAGGAGGTCGGCAAAGACGACAAGGATCCCGTGACCTCCAGATGGGGACCCAGAATTTACACGCCCAGACCCCGGATCGAGCAAGTGCCTCATCCCGAGCTGACCACGCAGCAGAAACAGCACATCAGAGCAGCCGCGGCCACAGGGACCGGGAACAATCCTATTAGACCGTTTCTAACCAGAGGATCCGTCGCTGAGCGTGTTCTGATTTTCGAGAAATGCCCTAGCGAGCTGTTGCTGGACAAACGTGGACCAAGGCAACCGGCCATCAACACCTGGAAGACCGGGCACGAGGTTCAGAACAGGGCACAGGTAAATTGGTGGACGATGTGTCTGTTTTTGTTGGCGAAGATTATACGACTCGATAATTTTAAAACTTCTTTAAGACGAAAATTTTGTCCTTAAAAATTTCTATGTAATTCTTTATCTGTTCGACGATTCGTACTTTTGGAAGTTTCGAGGAGTCCGATAATAACTTTTTCCTAACAAGGGTGACGAAAATGTCGTATCTACGCGAGCTGCAGGAAATTGAATTTGCTTTGAGAAAGACACCCTTCGAGGAGTTTGAAATGCCGTCTGCGTGAAACTCAACGCGAGAACGTAGATAGAAAACGAGCGCGAGACGGAGCTCGCGAGTTCCTGGAACAAGTCTAATTCGGCCGAACGAGATCGTGGCTCGTGAGACCGTATCGAGCAGCCCCGAAGATCGGGAAGACGCGTCTTCTCGCACGTTCTTGCCTCTCTGGGTGGCTTATATCGGGTCTTCTTGGTCGTCGTCCAAATTCCTCTTCCCTGGGAGGACGTTCGACCGGTCGACTCCTGTACTTTTGTCCCGAAACGAGTTCAAGATCTCCTCTCGTAGAGGTCGGTTTCTACGTGCCTCGAGCTACGAGACCATCCCTCCGGGAGCGTCGTCGCTTTGCGTCGATACGAGCGTCGCGTTTCTTCTCTTCGTTCGCCGGGTCCCTCGGGGTCCCGGTGAAGCTGAATCACTCGAATAGGATGTTTGCGATCCTGGATGTTTTCGTCGAACGGTCAAATACCGGGAAACGCGGGTTTAGCGATCGAACGTTTGAGAAAGAAACGTCGCGGCGAGTTCCGAAGTGGCTTTGGACCGCGGCCAGAAAGAAGAAGAGTATACCAGGCGACGAGCGGCTGCCAAAAGGCGTTATCGCGCCACGTTTTCCTAGTCGAGCGCCGATATGCGGCTGTTTCGAGTGCATCGGTCTCTGTAACGCGCGATCACCTTCCGCGGTCGCTAGCCACGACAGTTCGATCACGATCCTTGTCGATACCGCGCCACCGGTTACGTGAAATATTTACTTTATTCTCGTTACGTTCTCCACTTCGGGTTTGGTCCCTGGATTAGAAAAACATCCGTAGCGATGTAGTACTTTGAGTCAAGATAGTGATATTTAAGTATGTTTCCTCGGGGGATCTTGAGAGGGATATTAATCAGGTGGTGATAGGTCACAGAGCCTAGATCACTCGTTGCATTCTCTATTTTAATTTTTCGTTGAACCATATACAAACTGGTTGAAGCCTGAATGACTTATAGTTAAAATATCTTGTTAAAATTCGGTATATAAACTTTTGGTCGGTATTGCATATTTGTAAATTGATCTTGATATCGAGAAGAGAAGACGGGAGCGCGCAATCTCGATCAGTGGATCCTCTTTAGGGATCTTAAGATCGTGTCAACCGCGCAGTACACACCAATGATAAGTCACGGTTTTAACACGTTGCTCAATGTTCGAACAATGCATGCGCCCCGAGGGCTTGGCCGTTGCATTGTTATTTAGACGGTCATTGCATTCCCATTGTGATTCGAGGCGAGCCAGCGTTTGCCTTCATTTTGACTAAATATCCAATAAAACAATACCGATGACCAACCGAGACTTGGATGGGTCTAACATACCGTTGCATCGAATCTTTTTACCTTTGTCAATCACTGTGCGATGACTCACAGTCAACACATTGCCGGCAAGCGTGCGTTTTTCTATCATTTCTCCGATAACAGTATTATTTATGACAATGGTGCATTTTTACATTTGTAACGTACAGGGTGTTCGGCCACCCCTGGGAAAAATTTTAATAGGAGATTCTAGAGGCCAAAATAAGACGAAAATTAAGTGTATCAATTTGTTGATGGAGGCTTCGTTAAAAAGTTATTAACAATTAAATTCGAAAATTTCAAATCGATCTTATTTTCGATATAAATACATCACCCGGCGTGTAAAATCGGTTGTATAGCGATTTTAGGGTTACAGTCACGTCTAATGGCGGGCAGCTACAAGAAATGAATCGAAAAAGAAATCGAAGAGAGATTTACAACGTGCTCCATATAATTTTAAACGACTGTACTGTATTATTAACCGCAACGTGCGTGTACAGTGGGCATTACTTTTCGAGTAACCATCGGTACTTACTTTCCGTGAATGCTCTGAGAATGGTTGCAATCGTCGGAAGGAACGATTCGAACAACAAAATTCCAGGGATACCGGGATGCGTCGACCACCGGGAACCGAGAAACACGCGGATATTTATGGATGCAACGAGTGCAGAAGCTGCATCGATTCCGTTCTCCTGCTCGAGTTTGCCTCTCGCGTCGCGGTCGCCGATGAAACGTGAATAAAACCGAGCACGCTCGAGGCACACAAGGGCTCGTACGAGCGCGTGCCAATAAAAATTTACGCAGCCCCGGAAAAGAGAGTGCCGACGCGCATTAACGCCGTCGAGCATCGTCGTCGAACGCGCAGAAGTCGATCGCCGCGTTTGTTGCCTTTTGCGCGGGACGATTATTTTCTTATCCTTGAGACTTGGAAAGTTTGCACGTACTCTCCGCCCGGACGACGCGTTCTCGACCGTACTTTCGCGACTCCTCGCCTTTTCACCTGTCCTGGCGATAGTAATTGAATCACATTATTATATTTAACGATGTACTAGAAGATAGAGCGATCGCTTTTTTCAAATTTTACCTAGTAAACTTTTTCTCGTTATATCCTGAGATCACCGCCTTAAACCCGGAACTCTACACGAAGGAAAAACAAATAAACTACCCTGCTTGTTTTTGTAATTTATCTAGATAATGTTTTGTTCGTATGTTTGGTTTTAATCCTAACAAGGGGATCTTAGAGTCGTGAAAATTGCTTTTGAAACGATGGCAGATGCAAGTTGTAATATGTACCTAATATAAAAAAAAACCCTAATGGGTTTCTTCACAATGGGTCCTCGTTTTCGAGATATCTACACCAACGTATTCTTGGCTAGCTTCTTTTCTCAGTGACTTATTTCTATACTAAAGTATTCCAACAGTATCTTGTGCCTACACTAACTTATTCCCGCACTCTTTTTCCTCCATTTTGCTATTTCTTCTTCGGACATTTTCCAACCACCTCTTCCCTCGTTGCTCGTATATTTCCGTGCCACATATTCTCGAGGCTCTTTTTCCAAACTCTATGCACGCTTTCCTCTTCCTTTTCCCGATATCTTACTTCGCGTTAATGCAACAGCCTCCGTCCAACGACTTATTTCCTTTAAAAATAAAATAAAACTTCTGTTATCATCTTTCGAACTCGAATTATAATCTAAAGATAATATAAAATTTTATTGAATAATATATTCAAGAACGCTTCCAAAAATAACATAAGCCATCGTACGATCGATCGTACGTTAGAATTTTCGTCGCGAACGTTATCGTTATATATTCGCGATTTTATTGCGTCGTCGTGTCAAAAATAATGGTTACGGTGTTGCCAATATCAATACATCGAACGCATACAAGGTAATTCGAAGAACTAGGACAAGGTGTAGCTCTTTTTCGAGCGAAGATACGAGCAATTGATAGAGGGAAAAAAGATGAATCTCGCAATGATGACTATCTATCGACGATATTATGCTTTCTTTTGGTGCAGCGGTGCAGGTACACGTATATTGCTCTATGCGCTTGCACTTGTAGTTTAAATGGAACTGTGCACTTTTGTTTCCACGTAAATCGATTTTTCTTGTCGCTGCAGGAGCACGCCGAGCAATTCGATTGTATCTCGAATTTGATGAGAGATTAAAAAATACTATACAAAGAAGAACTGAATAGCGATGTACCTAAAAATAGACAAAAGTACGACGTACAAAATTCTGTGCAGAGAGGTTGGCTGGCGAGTCTGATTATTTACGGAATAATCTACTTCCTTCGAGTCCATCGTAGGAAGGAGATTAGGCTACGATTAATCAGACCCTTTCGTCAGCTTGTCGTCTCTGCACAGTATTTATAAAATGGCGGTACTATTAAATTTTGTACGAACAGTTACAGAAATCATGAACACTATTTTTTCTCAATTTAAATTCTGTAAAAATTAGTTCCTTCATTTGAGGAGTGAATAGAGTATCCCGATTTCGTCACTTTCCTTATTTGAATTTTCTTGGGGATGAATGGGCGAACTCAAGGATTGCCCCACAGAGCAGAGACTGTAGCTACGCCACTGGGCGCGCGCCCAGTGCATCGTCATTATTAATAACAATAACAAGAGAGGGAATGAGAACGAAAACAAGGCCTCCTTGGAGAAAAGGCGCAGTATCACGCCGAAGGAGCTTCGTCTCAATTAAGTTAATCGAGGGGGAGAAATCGAGGAGCAGAAACGCAGCGTGTCGCGTTGTTGTTTGCTCGTCGCTGACTCACGGTCGGTTTTCGTTACGATTAATGTTATTCGACCTCGAGTAAAGAAATAAAGGGACGCGAAAGGACCACCGTGACCATAAGTGGAAGCGAAGGTCTCGTGGCCAGTCTTATCGTCGCGGTCGGATTAAATGATACGCGAACCTGTAACGTAATGTTACACTCGTTATATTGTTACGGTTGCACGCTATGCGGAGTGTCAACGTGACCGATGAATTCCAATAATCGATTCTTTCAAGGCTCGTGCAAAAGAAATTCCATTACGTACGTTTTCATTTCTCGTCGTCGTGTCGTATCATCGATTTCTCGGTCGCTTTTATGGAGTAATATACGCGTTGGAGTAATTTCTTTTGAGCTTCGAACTATCTAAGAATATTCTCGATTGTTGTAATTTTTCTCTAACGTTTCCTAATCTCTGCGAAGAAGTACAAAATCAGAGACTGAGATACACCTTAAGGCGATCGTCGTCATCGGCGTTCCAGGTATCGTTAATTAAAATTCTCGTTTGATGAACCGCCATTCCGCGACGCCGATTCCCATAACGGAGAATAAGAGAATCCCAGGTCTCGTGTAATATGCGTATCGTTCATCGTGGCGGAGATCGATCTTTGGAAGGAAAATAGGAAAAAGTTTCGATCGCCCTTGGATCAACGACGATAAATCGTTCTCGCGGCATATCTGCTCCGACTGACTCATTGTGGCCGTTCCATATTGGATATCGTGCTAGATTTTAAAAGGCTGCCGACTGTCGCCTTGGAACGCGCCACTATCGCCACTTATGGTCGAAAAACGGCTCGAGGAGGAAAGTTCGTGACGATCGTCGGTGGGGAACGGAGCAGTCGTTGAAATAATGGAAACAGGAAGAGCGTTCTGCGGCGATCGTCGTTCACACGGTAATGGACTATTCGATGCCTGGGAGGACGAAGGAAACGTTGGTTACGGAAGATTGCGGTGATAATTCTGCTACCCGACCGCCAGAAGAATTTCCATCTATCCTTATTCACCTGAACCTAGGATTTGAAATGAAAAATATAGCACGTTGATTTTATTAATTTTTACAAATGTAATTGAATAAAATGGCAAGTCTTCATGGAAGATCTTATCAAGGATGCAAGAGAGCTCCTAACACTGGGACAACTGAGTATGGAAACAAATTGCTCCACAGTGATTCTGTGGCGTCACCTCCCCTACTCGCCACCAGAAGGCTACGCTCTTGTCTCTCTTGCAAGCGCTCGTTTCGTTTCTCGAAGAACAAAAGTTGCCCCCTCTCCTTACATAGGAACAAGTTCTCATCGCGTTCTAATATGTGAATTATGCCAAGTTCCAGCCCCCGGTAGACCATATCTAATCCCTGTCCTGTCCTAACTGTGAGTTGTTAAGTCCCTCTTCTAAGCTCCAAACGAGAATCTGTCCTCTCGATGGCCTATTTTAGCCGCTGAAAATTCACGAGATCTCGTCATGTTTCGACGCTAAGAGGACTTCGGACGAAATTAATTTGAAATGTTTAGGAAGTCGTCGACCGGGTCACTGCGAATCCGGTCGAGAACGAACGTCGATCAAAGCCGAATTTAAATGGTATGAGAATTCTGAAGCTGCTCGATCGGCGAAGGTCAAATATTTAGTATCGCAACGAAGAGTGGTCCTTGGCCGGTTGACAGAGGCTGATCGAGAGGCGCAGTCGAATTCGCAATGTCAATTGAAACGCTGATTGACGGTATCCCGTGTGCCGCTCAGCGGACCGTGCCAAACTGAGGCCACAATAATTGAGATGACCGATCACGCCCGCGATCAGCCACGATCGGCAGAGACGAAATTCGTTTCTGGATGTCGTAACGATTCCCGATGGATTAATTTCGATCAAGCCAGCTTAGTGCGTCTCACGCGGGTTTTCCTAGGCCTCTGATATCCTAGCTTTACGTTTTGTACCACTGTTTTACGGTAAGAAGACTCGTGTGACCTCCTCTCGACGCATGTCGTTCCTAAACGTAGACGGTCGGCGACTGTGATCGACAATTGACGTCCCGATTTATCTTGATCCATTTGATCCCGTGACTCCTCGACGGGTTAACATCGGTCAGTCGCTCCAGCTGGCTTATTTTCGTTCCGCGGAGTAGAATGCATTATTGATCTTCCTGAAACGGAACATCTTCTATTATTGATACCGCTGGTTGGCCCGTACTCGCGTTATACTATTTTTATTGCTCACCAACGTTTATACTTGGCGCTATTCTCGTTACTGTTATTAACGTTGCAATCGTCGAGCCTCTTCTATACAATCACGAATACGCAGAGGGATGCGCGACGGTTTCAGACGGGCAGGTTTAGATAATGTACGCCGTTAATTCATTCAGTGCTATGGATACGTACAGCATTGTTCGTAATTTTATTTTAAGAAAGCCCGCTCTGATTCTGCTACGGACGCATAAGTGTTTCTTTTTTAATTTACTTTACGAATTATTACAAAGTCAATTCGAATAATGGAGTAAAATAGAAGCTTGTTTGCTAGTGTGAATGTGATCGTAGATTTCAAAACGAACTTATTAGAAATTACAATCACCAGTCGATTGCCCTGCGCAACTATTTAGCCAATAGCGTGCGTGTTATGGCCGACACGGTTGTTATAAATATTAATACCAGACTCTCAAGCCGCGTCGTATGTTTTTTAAGGTCAAGATATTATGTCTTATTTTTGTGGTATTATATCCATTTAATTTATAATGAATATTATAATTTGAACCTTGGAATATGAGCAAACGAGAGCGATAAAAATTATCAGACACGCGTTTCGTATCAGAATTATAATCCTCGCCCGACTACACGTGGAATCGTTCGAATAATTACGAGCAATATACGCATTCGACGGATGCCATAACGCGGACTACGGACTCATGCTCGCGTTCAGCTCGCGTTTTCATTGCTTATTAAACTTAGCGTGAATGAAAGATTGAAATAGTGACCCAGTTAAACATTCCACAGTCGATACGGTGTGTCCTCAAGTTATCTGTACTTGGTGCTAATAAAAATAATCAAAATTGCCCACCTGCGGGACACATACGTCCCACGTTACCGATTTCGTTAAAACTTTGCACACTTGTAGACTTAGTTATTCGGTTTAAGAATATATAACAGTATTGGGACAGGTACTCGGTAATTTTTGGAATATTTCAAGTTTCATTACTATCTAGAAATATAATTTTAATCTACTAAGTTTTGATTATCATCATGGGACGTGGTGGTAAAGTAAGAAACTCCCACCCAGATGGGTTAAAGTTCCAATCCCCGATAGCTACACAAGTTTTTTCTCTTAATGTATACAGGGTGTTCGGCCACCCCTGGGAAAAATTTTAATAGAGGATTCTAGAGGCTAAAATAAGACGAAAATCAAGAATACCAATTTGTCGATGAAGGCTTCGTTAAAAAATTATTAACAATTAAATTCAAAAATTTCAAATCGTTATGGAAAAATTATTTTCGGTTGCGGGGGTCTATTACAATCATTTTTGGTCAATAGACATACCCCCGAAATCTTGCGCATTTTCGAGAAAAAAATTCAGTACGGTCGGAACTTTAAACGTTACTAACTTTTTAACAAAGCCTTCATCGACAAATTGGTATTCTTGATTTTCGTCTAATTTTGGCCTCTAGAATCCCCCATTAAAATTTTTCCCAGGAGTGGCCGAACACCCTGTATATATTCGAATAATGAAATTCATACATAAAAGTGTTTCATTAACTTTTAAATAAAGTATCTTTGTATTTATTAAAATGTATAACGTATAAAAAAATATCAAAATTTGGTATTCGATAATCAAAACAAAGGAAACAAACAATTATTAAGAACTCATTTAATTCCCCATTCACGTTTTTATGTGTGAATTTGACTATCAAGTGAAAAAACTTATGGTGATTATCGGGGATCGAACTTGAATCCATTGGGTGGACAAGTCTCTTACTTTACCATAGCGATAATCGACTCTCGATAGATTAAAATAATATTTGTCGATAACAATGAAACTTTTATTCATATAGATTTTATTAGAGCACGGTCGGGAAATGTCATCGTCGACGCAATTACTCAAACACAACGAATAACAGGAATAGGAGCCTCGAGACTCTTGTGCCATCAGGAGTGGGGGCATATAACACAATATTGATTGGTACCCGCGCCTATGCGTTATAGGTCAGGCCAAGTACTTTTGGACCTTACTATTGTATCTCTCGCGGGTCTCTACGAGTAGGCTGGTGATGTAACCAGAGTCATAGAGGCGAGGTGCGGCGATGCATTAGCCGCGTTGGCCGGCCTCTTTTGCATTCTTCGGATCCTTCGCGACTGCGTCGCGTAACAGGATGCCGTGTCCTTGGCGAGCCGACACGTCGAACGCGGAACGCCGGTTTCGAAGGAGCGTAAAATTGCTCCGACTCGGGACACGCGATCGATCCGGCCTCCTCCGGTGCAGAAAAACGCGTGGATCCTGCCATCACCGGAAGCCTACGTCGCGTTCGAAATTACCGTTTCAAACCCCATTTTTCAGACGAAAATACAAATTTATTAATTTATCTAACGCAACGATAGAAATATTAATTTTTATATATCAATTAAAATGTTAATATTCCTATTAGGGGGAGTTCCAAAGACATAATTTAACAATATTATCCTCGTATCCTTGACTCGCTATAGGAAAAAGGAAGGCGTGTAACGTGCACGAAATAAACCGCGTTTTACGAGCTTGAACGGTGTCCACTGATTGCGATATCAGCGGATTTTAATTAAGTTACGCTTCGTTATGGGGTTGAGTGGATCGACGCGGTATAGCGCGCGGTTCAATTTAAACGAGAAACGCGCGCGAATCGACCTACGCGGAAACCGTGAGCCGCAATTTTGCCACGTTGCGTTTATTTCGCCAGAAACGGACACGACATTTAAATTCATATTTATCAGAAATAAAAATACTCTTTACTCCGCGAGTGTTTTGTAAGTCAACGACTCTTGGAGTATCCTTGCGCGTCTCTGTTTCTCGTCGATCAGATTTCCTCAAACGTTGCTCGTTCATTTTAGACGTACGCGAAAGACAAGGCACAGCAGAAGAATCTACCGCCCCACACGACACTCCAAAGGCACGTGAAAGCGAACAGAAACGTCCACATACCACGGTGAGCCTTTCAACTAGAGTTCATTCTATGTAGTTACATATATTCGAAAATACTGATACCCAGTCTTGTTTGGTGCTTGCAGATTTTATTTCCCCGGAGGGAAGCCATTGCCACTCTCGCAATTGGAGGCAACTATCGCCAAGATCACTGCAGCTTTTCAGGGTCTGCCAGACCATCTTGCTTCTCGTACCGAATTTCACACGATCACCAAGGTAAAGCAACAACGGGACTCGTTAAAACTTCCACGAGACAATATCACTCGTTTGTCCCCCGCTGATTGTCCTCCATTCTAAGCGTCGATTCGGAATTTGAACCTCTTCAGGGGCGAATTAGTCTGTTAGAAAACTGGAAAAGCTTGGTGGGTGAAACGAAATCCAAGTAGCATCGATGGTAGAGCAGTCTTTCCCACAGAAGAATAATTTAGAGTGTTTTTAAAAATTATCTATTCCGGTAACAGACGTTTTTTAAAGCAGAGGAAACATAATTGCCTCGATCATAGCTTTCATCACGTTTGCCATAGAACATTGTCTATTGTTTTTGTACACGCTTCCTGCAAGAAGCACCCATAAATTACCGATAATGTTGATATTAAGCGAACCAGAGATGGCCAGTTCAATTTTTTTCGTTCGCCTATTTCCAAACCAACGTCAATGTGGACGGTAGGACCGGGTGCGTTGTGTCACTGAACGCAAACTTTACTATTCCAAACGTTCGAGGAAATAGTAATTTTACGTCGGCGAGTGAGTCTTCGTACATCGAAACGTTCAATTTGTCAAATCAAAGTACCGATAAATATTGTAAATAAATCGCCTTATCTGTTATTCGACAAACTGTGGATAACGATTTTTTTTATCTTCAACTAGTTGTTTAAAGGTTTTGTTTGGAATAATTTATTTTTTATGAAATAGTCTCTTTTAGTGTTTCCAGAGTGAAAATAATTTGAAAGCTAAACTATACGTATCCCTGAAGAGGTTTGATTCTATTTTGCTTGAGAAACTGCATACAAACGAGAGTCATTCATCGTTGCAGGCATGCGACCTGCCACTCTACTGGAAGGTGCCGCTTTTCCTCGCGGCTGGAGGAGATCAAATTGGATACGTCGAGATGAACGCCTTCCTTGATTTCTGGAGAGAGTAAGCATCGAGATTATTTAAGATTCTCTACCCAAAAATAATATAATTAAAATACATTCAAAGTATGTATACCTAGCCCTCGATTGTACCAATTCGAACGTTGTAACGCCTCGTTTATTCTAAACTGAGATTGTATGGCTGAGTTGTAAATATCATAGAATGGTCAGAGACCTTCGTGAAAACGAAATAATTAAAGAAACGTTGCAAGATCGAAGATTACCAACGAGCAACATGGTGGTTAACGTGTTAATAGAACCGTCGACGTTCATTCATTTGCAATAATTTCATTTGCAGTACGATGCACCGTAAGACGTGTTACGAAAGCGTGAAAGTGCAACGTTGATTTATAAGTAACCTGTAGGCTGGGATAATTTCTCGATCATAAACGGCCTTGTACGCGTAGTTACGAACGAATAACAGATTTAATGCGTTTTACACTATGGCGAATAGGAGTGCGCAATATAGGTGGCTATCCTAAAGTAATTGGTTCCATTTCAAACGACGATAAAATATTAAAAAGTGCCTTGCGTTATGCTGTTTTGAATAAACGTATTTAAATTTCGTGTACTTTGGATGCAATTAATATTCTATGCCATGTGACTTTATTTTTCTCAACTTATCGCCACGCTATATCACCATTTTATCTTAAAAAGTAACAGATGGCTTTCGATGTACATTTTTTCATTCGTTTCGCGTATTAAAAATTGTGTCAATTTTGCAACGAATTATTTTAAAGAACGTTGGAAGTTACAGAGGACTTAGAGGGACGAGTTAACTCGTCTTGCGCGGTTAACAGGTTAAACTAAACGTCGTCCATTGTTTGCAGAATATCGAACACCCACCACGACGCGGCGAGCAAGTTTATCAGAATCACAACCCGAGGCCTCAGGAACAATATACTTCCCGAGGATTTAATCCCGCTGGTGCAAGACGTGGTCGAGACTCATCCCGGTTTAACTTTCCTGAAAGAGGCTACTGAGTTCCATTCACGCTACGTACACACGGTTCGTATTCGCGCGATAAATATTTGCGGGGTTTCTCTCGGTGCAAGGGAGAACAAGAGAGAGAGAGAAAAAAAAAACATTCCGTCGGCAATGAAGCTCCTCCGCGGTTTACGCAACGAGAATCGTCTTTGAATTATTCAGGACGATCGTCGTCGTCGTCGCCGCGAGCAATTATCGCGGCCGCTCTTGATTGTCGGAAATAATTTTAACGAGTGGAAACGATCCCGATACGTTCGACGCGAAATCGAATTCCTCGAGACTGGAATTCGTTTATTCTTCCTGGCAGTTCTTGGAAAAATATTTGCCTTGTATTTATTTTTTTTTTTTCTATTCGCAACGATCTATGCGAAACAATGAAACACAGCGAACGGATACAAGAATGAGTGATAGAATATGTGAGATCGTGCATAGATTAGGGTTTATCAAAGCGTGATTCAAATATTGTACTTCTTTGCGACCCACACTGACGTTTATCGTGGACGTTGATTCCCAGGTG
The DNA here is from genome assembly GCF_051014445.1 of Colletes latitarsis. Taxonomy (NCBI): domain Eukaryota; kingdom Metazoa; phylum Arthropoda; class Insecta; order Hymenoptera; family Colletidae; genus Colletes; species Colletes latitarsis. The sequence continues at coordinate 29,569,938 of NC_135135.1, read as the reverse complement.
ATCGCCAGGATATTTTACTGCGTGAACAGAAGCTGGAGCGGGAGGATCTCCGTGGCTGAACTTAGAAGAAGCAACTTGTTGTCGGTGATCGCGGTCCTGGAACACGAGGAAGACATCAACCAAGTTACCGCATACTTTAGCTACGAGCACTTCTACGTGATATACTGCAAATTCTGGGAGCTCGATCGGGATCACGATCTCTTCATCGACAAGACGGACCTTACCAAGCACAACGACCATGGTGAGAACGAGTTTCTTTGCCAAATCTAACTTACTTATGCATTGATTCTTCGAAACGTGCCATTTTCGAACGATCAATTTCATTTGAGATTTTGAGATTCGTTTTTAAGGATCGTTCACTACGTTTTAGCCCTGTCGAAGCGTATGATAGCAAGAATATTCAGCGGCGCCGTAACAAGGGGCGGTATGAAAAGTGGCAATGGCGTCCAACAGCCCCAGGATAAGATGAGCTACACGGAGTTCGTGTGGTTCTTGCTGAGCGAAGAGGACAAAAATCATCCGACCGCGATCGAGTACTGGTTCAGGTACGAATAACAAAGATAAATTGTTTATCCGTAACTCTGTCTATCGTCTAGCACGATTTTTTTCAACCATCGTTTCGTTTGTAAATAATCGATAGGTGCATGGACCTCGACGGAGACGGATATCTGTCGATGTACGAACTGGAATACTTTTACGAGGAACAATTGCATCGTATGGAGGCAATTGGACTGGAGACGTTGCCTTTCGAGGACTGTCTCTGTCAGGTAATTGTAACATTCACTCTCAAAGATGTCGCGAATAAACTTGTAAAATAAAATCCTCTTTGGGTTTTGTATTCCTTGCGTTTCACATTTGTAAAGAAGGAATTGTTTTACGCAGATGTTGGACATGATCAAACCAGCGACGCCAGGAAAGATATCTTTGAACGATTTGAAGAAATGTAAGATGACCTCGATCTTCTTCGACACCTTCTTCAACCTCGAGAAGTATCTTGATCACGAGCAGAGAGATCCGTTCGCATCAGCGAGAGAGCATGATCCTGATGGCCACGAGCTGTCCGATTGGGACCGATTCGCAGCCGAGGAATACGAGATGCTGGTCGCTGAAGAGAGTGGTAACGAACAGAGTGAACAGATGTAAGTATCATTTTTGTATGGCGTATTACGTTCACGGTTCATCTATACTACCTATTCTTGTACCACATGGTCGTACGAACTTTATCCGAACCTTTACGTTGATCTCTTAATTTTCGATACACGTTCCGTTCGAGTTAAAGAATAGATGAACCGGGCTCTGTTACCATAGAAAGTTCTGGCTTACCATGAAACGGAGCTCATAGCTTTCGAATTCTGGCATGCTTTGCCGTTAGATAGACAGTATGCCCCCCGCGGGATCTAACAATTTCACCTTGTACTGCGACCGTAATGACAATGGTGCGATCTATGCGTTTGTTGCAGGCTGTGTGATGATGAAATGTAACCATCATCTACAGCTCAGTAAGTAAAGAAAACAGAATTGCATGGTATGACGACGCACGAGGCCCGTGTATGCGTAATACATCGGTAGAGAATCAGCTAACTGCTTCTTCTACTTCTGTTCCTTTTATTTTTTTTATTTTTTTTTTTCAAATTTTATTTTCCGTACCCCAGAACTGAGTAGCAAACACGATGAATTGCTAATTTCAATTTGTTCAAAGTAATGTTTGGAAATATTTCAAAATCTTACAATATCTACATCAATGAACATCTATATGTATAATCAACATTATGTAATGTTGGGAAGTTTTCATTCTGTAATAATCGACCGAACTGTTATGTCATAGAAAATTTACCAGATACACTGAGTGAAAAACCTCATTGTGCCAGCAACAAAGATTTCATCCAACTTTCGCAACAAACAGAAGTGAAACTTGAAAATTGAATTTCATATATATTCTTTGTTGCAATTTTTTCGCAAGCCCAGATCAGGCAAAAACAGACAATCCCATTCTTTTACATTGTTTATTTTCGTTGCCGCAAATTAGGTACGATTGCTTCAACTAAACACCGTTTGTCCAAGCAGAATGGTATTTTAAGTTGCATCGTTTTTAATCGACTAATCGAGTCTTCGACGCTTTATAATAAGTATTGCTACATTACTCAATATGTTTATAAATACTATCAATAACAACTTCCTCTGTGGAAGGCAACATTTTCAACAGTATGTTTCATCTATCATTGAATAATTTGCCAATCCGTAAAGCGTCGAAGACGATTATTTCAAATGTTTTGCATCGTAGAGTGCCGTAGTCAAATCATCTGTAGCCCAACAGTTACACTTGGTTTATAGATGATCAAAAGAGCTGTAACAAAACCGATTTATTTTACCCGAAAAACTTGTTGTTTCCCCAGGTCGTACGATTCCATGCCGGAGGACGTATTTTCTCAAAACCTGGAGATGTTAGAGGGTGGATCGGTAGACATGTTACAGAGCACGGACAACCAGTCTCAAGGATACTCTGACGGTCTGTCGATGGTCAATCCATCGGACTCTATTCGTCAACAGTCCAAGAATCAATACTATGACAGTGGCGATAGCGATGACTACGCTGAAAGCGACAATTAATCTTTCGTTAGGAAATATAAGGATAGCTTGATGGAACAATGGAAAACTGAATCGAACAATGATAAAACGTCAAGAAATGTATCGGAAAACGAGGGAAGAGAGCAATGGTAGTTTGATAGTTTAATGAACAATAGAATTACTCGATGGAACAATAGGAAGCTGAGAGGAGCAACGAAACGAAAAAAGGGGAAAGCATCTCCAAGATTAATGAAAAGAAAAATGGGGCAAGTTTTTTTTTTCTAAGAGAAATGGTAGTCTGAAAGCAAGAACAGCTCGATGGGAAGAGAGTTGAGCAGTGAGAAGCTCAACGTGATCGTACAATGAGAACAAAATTAAGGAATGTTTTTTGTTTTCGAGAGTAAGAACTTGTTTTTCCATGTAATAGTAGTGTTGTGTAACGTTGTCTTCGCGAACGATCGTGTTAACGGAGGTGAAATAATTTCGCGGTGTCCTGGAATCCACCATTACGAAGTACAAATGTATCGTGGGCGTTCGAACAGCTTCGAGGACGTTTCTATAGACAATTCGATAACGAATCCGGGAACGATGTTTTTTACAGATAGGGTGGTTCTTCGACAGCGTCGTTTAGAGAAGAAGCGTTCAATAATACCTCTCGAAATCAAGAAAGAAGGTTCTGCATCACTGAACGGTTGGACGGAAAAATCAGGCCGTCGATCGACTATGTGATAAGTGTCGTTGTTCAACCTATATACGATCTATACATATTGTGTACTTCACGTTGTAAATAGACAGCAAATCTCGAACCCTTATTTTTACTTAACGTAAGAGCCACTTTAAACGCGGGTCTTTCAATTGCTGCAGTCGTTTTTAAGGGTCTCCGGATCGTGTAGATCTTGAGAACCATCCTCTGAGAACGGGGGACGTTCGTTGCTCTCGGTTCTCCGTTTTTCCGTGTATTCACGCGTACCTTTTTCTAGCTCAAAGGAAGTTATTTTTTAGAGAACAAGAAATGAGAAAGAGCAAAAGGGAGAGAATTCGCATGTTCGAGGCTGCAACAATTGGATAATTGCGCGTGAAAAGGATATGCATCGTCATCATCAGGGAACCTCTTGCCCTATGTAATCGTCTGGTAAGCTATAGTATTACACCACGATCGTATTGCACACACGAAAACTGTTCAAGGATCGTACCGAACAAAAGTAATCGTCTACGCGATTAAGACGGAGTCGGTTGGCTCGCTGGACCTTTCGTCTCTTTTACATATACTTGAAAACACACGCCGTATAACACTATGGGAGAGACAAGGCGATGCAAAGTAAGAGTCGGAAGTAAAAGTGAGCTTGAGACAAGGTTCTGGTTTATGGGACGATAGGAACGTATGTTTTGAAAAGGGAATTATATCGTTAAATTGAAATTTAATTCAAATAAAACTTGTGTAATTACAATTGTACAATGTTAAAGGGTGTTAATTGTAGTGTGCAGAGTGATAGCCTCGGAGGAAAGATATGTGACCGGGGTTGATGAAAAATGATTCTTAATTTGAAAGAACATAGCTATCCGTTGCTGCTAGAATTAGTGTAAAAAATAGACAAGTAAGAAGATGACTGCCTTCGAATTTTTCCTTGAAATTGAATTAATTTCGTTTACCAGTCGTAGTCCTAATTCTAAGATCCTAAGGTTTTAGAAAATACGATCGATGGAAAGTTACAATTTTTTTACCCAAACAAACCAGAATCCTATCTTAAGCGACCGGTTAATTTGGTCTCATCTATAACGATGCCGTGGACTATACTCGTGCTGCGTGGGTGCCCTCTTTTTCTAACGTTGCAGACTTATATAATAGTTGTAGGAGTTTTGCCGGGAGTTTCGTTTCAACGAGTTTTGGACATGGTTAACGAAACGATAAACAAGCCAAAGATGCAACGTGTTGCGTTGTCTAAAGAGCAAAGGTTATTGTAAGGGGAGCGATCAGAGGAACTTGCAAGCGCTCCGTCCTCTCGCGTTCGATCAAGCGACATTCTTTTAATTCCAATCGCGAAATTGAGGAGAGATTCTCTTCAGTCCCCTTCTCCCTTGAAAACACGAAACTTTATTGGATATCGAGCGAACGAGGTTTTTTTTGTAAAACTACGTTAAAATTACTTTGGAGCGTTCTCTCTCGAAGGGATGCATTCTAAACGTTGATTCGTTAATAGCAATAAGTTGTTCTCTTCTTTTTTTTTTTTCTTTTAACCCTTTCGGTGCTGCGAGCGTTTATAAGCGCTTATGGGCTTCTAGTCTTAACGCCGAAGGAGTTAATTAGTTTAACAAGGTGATAGAGAGGTTGTAGGAAAATTGTTGAGAATTATCGAAACGACGAAAAATCATGTTTACGAATGGACGTTACGTTTAGATTCTTTTTTAAGGGGAAGGGGCAGGGGAAACGCCATAAAGAACGTTCGTTGTATACGACGATTAGAAAAATGTGCTTCAAGATTTTGTTAAGAACCACGCGCCGCCGCGACCATAATGACTATTAAACGCGGTTCGACTTAATAATGATTTTTATAATTAACGACAGGAAGCCAAGTTGTACCCTGTTATTTGATCAGTCTTCTTGGAATCCCTTGATTGTTATTGTTAAATTGATTGCTCGTGAGATTTTATTTCTGCGTGAATTCTATGTCTTGTTACTATTAACTGAATAATAATTCGCTTGAAACGATTGAAACGTATCAATTATTTCTCATCGTGAGCGTACTTTAAAAAGAGTACCAGGGTACAATTGTATCAGTTGATCTGTTTGGAACCGCCCAAGACTGCTGGATTGTGTATATATTAATTTCTTCTCTCCGAGATATAATTTTAAATCTGCGTATATGATATTTACTCTAGTCGAAATGTGTGCTATAATTCACGTAACGAACGACCACGAGACGACGACGTTTATTTTAGATCTGTTTCGTGTTGTTTGTTAGTTAACGAAGGTGAATTGCGAGCGACGGAATGGTACGCGAAGAAAATTCCTTGTCGTAAAGGATATTTGATTCCAGAATTATTAAAATCGAAGACGTTTTCGAATGGAAACCAAATCCCTCGGATCTACCAAATTATTTTCTTGCCCGAGTAATTTTTCTAAATATAATCATAGATATCGAGCAAAAGAAACATCGAAGAAACGCGTAATTAAACAGAGTGAGGCACTCAAGACCGGCCACCTGAATAACTTGGCTGCTATTGGTGTTAGGAAAAAATGCATCAGGCAAAAATTATTTGATATCGAGGGGCTGATCGTTCGATGTTTTTACTACTAGCCTTTTGATAGGTGGAGGCATCAAGGAGATACGAAGGTCATAAATCAACGGTACTTGATCATTTCCTCAAAGTAAATTATTTTCCATCACAATTGACTTAACTCAGACCAGGAATGACCTTTCCATAGGTCATTGTATTCGTCTTGAAATACTCTATCAGAGATGACCTTCGTATCTCCTCGATGTCTCCACCTATCAAAAAGCTAGTAGTAAAAACATCGAACGATCAGCCCCTCGATACCAAATAATTTTTGCCCGATGCATTTTTTCCTATCACCAATAGCAGCCAAGTTATTCAGGTGGCCGATCTTGAGTGCCTCACCCTGTATTCTAAGCGCAATTATCGTCGATGAAAAGGTGTTCTGGAATCAAATATTTATTCTAAGACGGTGCTCCGGGACCGACGCTTGGCAAACACATCGACGCTGGTGTTATTCTTGTTGCTGTTTGCTTACTTCGGTTAATTACGTGAGCTCAGCCTGTTGTTTTACAAACCATTTTCAAATTGTTTATCCTGCACACGCGTTTACCAAGTATCGGTACCAACAACGAAACACACAACGTTCCTTTACGTTGACGAATTTCAGAGTGGTCACCGACACGATTTTTATGCAGAATCGTATTCGTGAATTTCGTCGTAAATGTTTTTACCGGGATGGTTGGTTAATCTTTTATTTGGTGAACTGACAAAATCGCGAATGAGAGTCTCATCAGCGAGATAATCGGGACGAAATTTATAAGAAAATCAAGTTTTTATCTAGAAAACGATTACGAGTCTCCAAATGAGAGATTAATGTTCACGGTGAAGCTATTTAATTTCTCTTCGTAACCGTTGGGGAACGATTTTTCGCGAGTAATCGCTTTTGTTGACTGTCCAAAGATGTAAAACTATTAACACTTTACAGTTGTATCTTTTATATAGCTCGTTATGATTTTTTTTTTACCATATACATATGTATATGTATATATATATACGTGCATATCTCTTCGTAGAGTTTTTCATCGTGACACGTCGCACGTACGCGTCGAGTTTCCATCGAACGTGTAGAAAACGTGTGACAGGGGCAAGAAAAAGGACGTCTGGTTATTTGTCATTGCATTTGGCCATGTTTTCGATTGTTATATTTATTCATTATTCTATGATAGGTTTATCACTGTTCTAGCGATCTGTTGCGCGACATTATGAATCCGAGCATCATTCGCCACGACTTCGTGAGTCTATTCTCCCGAGGAGAAAACGAATTATTTTTCACGGGGGAGAACTGGTAACGATCAAAGATATCGAATTCGTGGCTTAAATTCGCACACGCCGTGCTTAGACAGTCTTGATTAATAGACTCACGTTCACCATTTACCTACATTTTTATTTATATATTTTATCTGTGCATGAGTAGATGAGTAAGGTAATTTTGCAAGTTAATAAAAACGAATGGTAAAAGAGCTATTTTTCTCTGGTGGCAGTTTTTCATCCCTTTCTACCGTCATTGAAAAAATCGACACGGTAGTGTATTCTTGGATGACCAACACGTGCATACAAACACCACTCAGTCACATCACAAACATTACAGACTCATCCTCATCCAACATCCCAATCACGATTTAAAATCCTTACTCATCCTGAACCCCGCACCCTTCCTGAATCACACTGCCCCTTGACCAGTCTCTACCTCTACCTATCTCCAGCAATAGTATACAGGGTGTTCGGCCACCCCTGGGAAAAATTTTAATGGTAGATTCTAGAGGCCAAAATAAGACGAAAATCAAGAATACCTATTTGTTGATGGAGGCTTCGTTAAAAAATTATTAACAATTCAATTCGAAAATTTCAAATCATTCTGGAAAAATTATTTTCGGTTGCGGGGGTCAATTGCAATCATTTTTGGTCATTAGACATACCCCAGAAATCCTACCCCTTTTCGAGAAAAAAATTCGAGTAGGTGTGAAATTTTTCAACAAAATTAAAAAATTTCAAATCATCTAAAAAAATTATTTTTAGTTACGGGGGTCCATTACAATCGTTTTTGGTCAATAGACATACCCTCGAAATCCTGACCAATTTCGAGAAAAAAATTCCTTACCAAAAATATCATTTCTGGCCAAAAATGTTACCTCGAATTTTCATGCGAATCTTTAAAACGTCGTAACTTCTGAACAAATTGGACGATTTTAATATTTAAAAAAGCAATCAACGCGTATTTTAGTGAAGAATATGTAGAAATTTTAAAAATATTGGAAAAGTTGTTCCTTGACCTCGTAAAATGCGAAAAACCCCATAAAAATGGGCCGAAAAAATACATTGGCTGAAAGATTTACTCGTATACCTTGTCTCTGATATTACTCTAGAATCTTTGATGAATAAAAATCAACCTAGCGAAGAAGCTCTATATTTATGATGACCTATGCAAAGCGGATCGCAGCCTAATTCGCTAATACTATTTAGTTTTTAATTAATAATTGCATTACCCAGCTAAGAGTGATACGATTATTAATTAAACGGTAAATAATATTACCCAGGTCTCACCACGTGGAGGTTGCTGCGAATGGAGACCCACCCTAACGATGCATAACCAACGAAGAGAGTTGAAAGAATTTGTCTTGAAATAAAAATAACCTGCCTAACATAATGCGTAACCAAACACCTGCCTAACTATAAATCTAAATTCGTTTATTATATCAAGAAACAATTCTAAATTCGCAGCCATTAGCTCGGTGTCACCCACGAAGAATAACTTTTCTAGCATGGGTGACACCGATTACCAGGTCTCACCACGAGGAGGTTGCTGCGAGTGGAGACCCGAAGGGAGATAGATGGAATCAAAGTTCCATCGATCTCCCTTTTACATCCTTAGAAGCTAAATTACTAAACTAGAGAGATAGAAGGAAGCAATGTTCCTTCGATCTTCTAGTTTAGTTATACCAAGTAATTATTTCGTTTAAAAAGGGATGAAGGTAAATCGAGGGAGACGCGACGCGACGCGATACGACGCGATGCACCATGCAATGGTGCAAGGAACGAGAGACGCGACACGCGAACCGAGTAACTGGTCAAAAGGGTCAGCTCGTTGCCTCTTGGCAAGTCCGATCGAAGGAGAAGAGAATCGACGCACCCGACACAGAGGTTCCCCATTTCTCCCACGCATCCTGTTGGGAGCCAACTGGACCCAACTCGGGATGTCTGACAGAGAGAGGGATCGTGTGCCGGGGCTACCGTAGACAGGAACAGTCCCTGATCCCCTCTAAGGCCGAAATACTCTTTCCCTTGGATCGTCTTACTAGAGGACGGCAACTGACCCTTCGGACGAGCTAAACGGCCGATCACTTGCTTTCTACATGGAAGCAGTGGTGATCGGAACGAAGAAACGAGGAAACGGGTGAACGAGAGAAGCTAGTTGGTAAAGAATTACTTGGCATATACGCAGACGCATACATGGGAGTAAATGTACCAAGCAATTATTTTGTTTAAAAAGGGGTGAAGCTAAATTATGGGAGACGCGACGCGACGCGACGCGATGCTGTACCGTGCAGCAGATCTTCGGATCGAATCGAGAGAACGAGAAGCTAAGTTAATAATTGCTTGGTATCGCGGCCTTAAAACTAAATTTACTCTAAGGGCCTTAGAGATAAAAATCCCTCGATGTCCTTGCGTTGTCGTCCCACGATGTCCCGCGATGTCCAACGATGGCCTGTAAGTAAGCTGAAACTACAAAAGTTTGCATTTGCGATTAGTTAACACAACATATACAGAATAAAATAGAGGAACAAACACATTCGCAAACGAGGAGCCAGAAGTAAAATATGTAAGAAGACCAGACAAATGAAAGCGAGGCAAAACGATAGATTCGAGCCCAGCAGACATTTGAATGTCGAAAAAGAAGTAAGAAATTGGAGATTGAGATATCACTCGCCACTGTGTCGATAGTGGTCAGTGAAACAGATTTTACATCGGACAAATGAAACAAGGAACCAGTAGTAAAATATGGAACTGGACCAGAGAAGTAAAAACAAGATGTAACCCCACATTCAAGCCCAACAGACGCTTCAAGGTCGAAAAAGAAATTAGACAGGGGAGATTCGGAACTCACTCTCTACTGGTCACTACTGGTCACTACTGGCCACTAATGGTCAGTATTGGTCACTGGAGTTGTCCAGTGCTCGGCCAGTGGTCAGCAGTGGTGAGTAAAGGTGGAGCGCTGACTCACGAGGTTCCGTCACGTCCGCCAGCCTAGAACAAAAAGAGAGAGGGAGAGAGAGTCACCGGCAATTAGCCTCAGGCAGAAGAGTTAAAGGGGTGGGGAAGACCGTCCTTGGCGAGTTCACCAATTAACAGTTAACCGTGCCTTTGACCGAAAAATGAATATTCTATGCAAAATGGTATTAAAAACAATTATTTATACAACCCAGGCTATCGAGCATTATTTAAACTATTGCCTGATGTTAATTAATAATTATTGCAAACAATAGGTATGAAAATATGGAGAAATTCGAAGAGACTGAAAGTTTCTTTGAATTTCTATCGAGAACCAAGGTCGTACATCACGTATTCATTTCTTCGACCTTCTGTCCTTTAGACGATACTTTCTTTTGTATAAGTTTTGATCTTTCGTTTCTTATCCGTAAATTATACAGGATTTTAACAATGATACGTAAACTACGTCACTAAAATCGCAAAATAATATGTTGCAACACCCAACAAAACACACATTAATGCACACGAAGAGAAGTTGTGCATTTTGGATCGTAAATTTGGAAAATATTCAAGCATCGAGGGGTTTAATCTCGAAACATGCGAGAACAATTCTCGTGTCGGCCAATTGGAACGTTTTAAAAATATTAAAAAATATTAAAATGATTATAAATATTATATTGAAAAATTTGAAATCGTTTTGGAAAAATTACTTTCGGTTGCGGGGGTCAGTTAGAATCGTTTTTGGTAATAAACATAGTATATGTAGATCCTTAAAGTGTAGGTCTGGGTTAGGCCTGGCTTTACAGTTAAAATTCTTTGGAATCGTCGAAAATTTAAAGAAATAAAATATATTTAATAATCTACAATATTGTGGCAACGTATCTACAATATTGCCCACTGCATGGGCACGTAAGTATATTACATAATCGTGAGTGAACCGCAATGCAATTAATTATATCAGCAAATATACAAAACTGTTTCGCATTTAATTTGTTGAATTATGAATTATGTAATTGTAGATACGGACATATACTCGACAATGTTCGTGTAATTTCTAACTCCTGCATCTTGCTAATTCTTTCTTGCTGCGTATTGGATACACTTAACATTGGTTCTACATTTGCAACAATATTTTAATGGAAACACTGCTATTGTTATTAATTATTAAAAATTTTGTTTATGGAAATACACGTTTAAAGAGCCCCTGATCATATTTTAATTATTGAAAAAAAAAGAAATTCTTTCTTACCTTCATTCCTTTATGCATGTTTTGATTTAATAAAGTTAGAAATGTGTAAAACATACCTTACGTTTATGTTAATAAAAAATCAAACTCATAATACGTACATATTTTCTCTGTTTTTTATTTATATCCCCCTTTACCTATCCCATCATTGCGTGCAGCGTGAAATTTATTAAAAATCAAAAACGAATGTTGAAGAAAAATCGACAAGGGCGAAGAAATTTTTCGGATCATTCTGAAAAAATTATTTTTGGTTGCAGGGGCTAATTACAATCATTTTTGGTAAGTACACCCCCGAAATCCTACGCATTTTCGAGGAAAAAATTTAATAAAAAATCAAAATCATAATATATATTTTCCATGCTTTTTATTTGCATTCTCCTCTTCTTTTCCTATTAATTCCTTAATTTTTATAAATTGCAACATCTTATAACCCCTTATAATTACTCCAAATATTCGAATCTACTTACATTCTTCGACTATTTCTCTATACATTATTTAATATAATTAATTTATTATAATCGATTATTGAAAGCGATAGGTGTTTAAATATTGCGCTAAAAAATGCCAAAGTATAGTATCGCCACCTAATATCAGGGATTCGTACCATCCGGAGTACAGGTCCCCTCTCGCCCCCCACGATTTGGTGACGACGTATAGTATCGCCATCTAAGAACGGGATTCGTACTATCCGGAGTACAGGTCCCCTCTCACCCCCCACGAAATGGTGCCAACGTATAGTATCGCCATCTAATATCAGGAATCGAACTAAAAAAATCGTGCCAGGATCACAGAATGTTATAGGAGGTATCCGGAGTACTGGTTCCCCCACTCCGCCTACTCCTGATATACACTACCTTGATTATTCATTAATAACTCCTTTCCTGGGATTAAAATGTGAACTTTTAGAATTGAAGAATATAGTATAAACCCTTGACAACATTCAAGGATAGTTTTTACAACCATCCCGCCCGTAATTAAGACGTTATTAACGAATATCGGAAGTCGGAACTTTTACGGTCGTGTTACTGTCTGCTTTAATCGACGAATTATCAATTTTTTAACAATATCACACATATTTCCGCTATTAGAGAACCAAGTAGACATCCCTGGCAACATTTAAGGACCAATTTTGCTACGCTCCTCGCTCTAATTAATTAGTTATTAGCGATAGATCCCTAAAGTGTCGCGTTAAAAGGTTAGAAATAGTGCGCCGACTTCCGACAATCGTTAATAACGTTTTAATTACGGGCGGAATGGTCATAAAAACTATCCTTGAATCTTGTCAAGGGTCTATACTATATTCTTAAACTCTGAAAGTTCATATTTTAATCCCAGGAAAGGCGTAATTAGCAAATTAATGAGCAGTAGTTCGTTACAAGCCGAGAAACACATAGTACGCTGTTTTCGCCACTAGTTGGCGCCACAATACAAATAAACGGTTTCAATGAATCACTGCTCGATTATTCACTAATTACGCCTTTCCTGGGATTAAATTATGAACTTTTAGAGTTTAAGAATCTAGTATAGACCCTTGACAAGATTCAAGGATACCTGTCGCAACCATGCCATGCCTTATTAAATAGTTATTAACGATTATCGGAAGTCGGCGCACTGTTTCTAACCTTTTAACGCGACGCCTTGGGTATCTATCGCTAATAACTAATTAATTAGAGCGAGAAGCATAGCAAAATTGGTCCTTAAATGTTGCCAGGGATGTCTACTTGGTTCTCTAATAGCGAAAATATGTGTGATATTGTTAAAAAGTTGATAATTCATCGATTAAAGCAGACAGTAACACGACCGTAAAAGTTCCGACTTCCGATATTCGTTAATAACGTCTTAATTACGGGCGGGATGGTTATAAAAACTATCCTTGAATGTTGCCAAAGGTTTATACTATATTCTTCAATTCTAAAAGTTCACATTTTAATCCCAGGAAAGGAGTTATTAATGAATAATCAAGGTAGTATATATCAGGAGTAGGCGGAGTGGGGGAACCAGTACTCCGGATACCTCTTATAACATTCTGTGATCCTGGCACGATTTTAGCAGTACGAATCCCTGATATTAGATGGCGATACTATACTTTGCCATTTTTTAGCGCAATATTTAAACACCTATCGCTTTCAATAATCGTTTATAACTAATTAATTGCATTAAATAATGTATAGAGAATTGGTTGATTCGAATATAATATTTTTAGCTTTAGAATTTTAAAAATTAAGGAATTAGTGGGAAAGTTAGGGGAAAATGTAAATAAAAAGCATAGCAAATATATACTATTGTTTTGATTTTTTATTAATATAGAAATAAGGAATGTTTCACACTTTTCTAATGCTATTTTACGGAAGCACCTTGAAATCTTGATTATGCGTTTTATAAATAAATTCAATTGACGAGTAATATTTTTAACAATATTATTTTAAAACATTTATGCAGTGTACATTTTGTAGTGATATCATTTTATCAACAAATGTCAATTGTAAATCGAATTCTCACGGTTTTGTAATATTGTTTCTTAAGGATTTTGACATGCTATTTCTAAAATCAATTTTAGATTCATTTAATACTAATGAATCACAATTTTGGTTCTTCGTTCTACTTGATTCTTCAGTAGTGGTTGTAATATCTTTTACCCTGTAATTATTTAACTGATTAAGTTCTGTGTCATAATTTATGGTTTTCTGTGGACTATTTGTATTTCTGCGCCAACGCTTGGTTCTCAAGGCCCATTAGTTATAAAATCTAAAAGCAAAAAAGTATAATTTATGATTCATACGTTATTTTTGATTAAACAGAAGTAACTGTAAATTATTGCGTAATAGAGACGCCATACTCTCGACGTTGTTGATGTATTTGATTACTATTTTCTTCCAGTATGCAGAAACTCGTGGCATAATTCCATTTTGCATCTTGTATTGCTTTTTGTAAACATTAAATCCTTTCTTTTCGCGTCGCTAACATTTAATCTCATTGAGCTTCAATGGGAGCTTCTGTATTTCTGTAAAAAGAATGTTTCCATAAGTCGAAAAGTAGAACTGTAGAAATGCCTGAGCAGTCGAGATTCGAAATCGTATGACGTTGACGCGAGGCGTCGGATTTCAGTTGTTCGAGAGCGAGAGGGAAAGGCTTACATTTGTCTTCTCTTTCGACTCCCTCGCGACGGTTTCAAGTGCTTCAGATAGTTCGGAGAATCGAGAAAGAAGGCGAGTGTTAGTTTGTGTTTGTCGACTCTACGAAACTCTACGAGCTCGCGTATACGTGATCTGGCATAGTGTGCGAAAGTAAAATGAAGAGTTCCCAGTGCCCCTAGTGGCCGGTCTGGTAACACTGGCTTCCATTGAATGTTCTGTCTATCTTGTACCTTGTCTGTGGTCAAACTGACAGTTTAATTAGAAAATGGTTATAAAGCAAAGATGGCAGTGAGAGGTGGTGCACGAATTTTTCTCCTCGCAATTTCGAGTATTTTCTTGTTAAAATCATGTAACGGGGCCGCGACAGATATTGAATTGGACGCAAAAGCACAGTTGTTACATAGACTTGATAGTTTGAATCTTCTATTGTATACATTTTTATTAATATTAACTGTTTTAACAATATGGACATTTAAGCATCGTCGACTTAGGTTCCTCCATGAAACTGGTCTAGCTGTCATTTACGGTAAGTCGTCTGCTATAGCCATTGTTTACGTATGATAATAACTAATTGTAATATATTATGCAAGATTTATTTTCAGTTCTTAATTATAGCGATGAACAAACCTTTTGTCATTTAGTTATTGCATATAGATACATATCTATTTAATACTTTTACTTTAAAGTACAAAAGCATCCTATGAACTTTTAATGTCTTTCAAAAATGAAAATATTTATTTACTGCGACCGGTCTATGTATAATGTAAAAATATATATATATATGATTTCAGTTAATTTAAATAGAGAATCTCATTTTAACAATTCTTATTTCAGTTATCTTAAACAAATACTTCTTTGTTTCTCAGAAAGAATTATGAAATTTACTTTTCGAATATGTATTAATATTTTATTTCCATTGTTAACATTTTTTTTTCAAATAAATGGTAATAATGATCAGTTATTAAAAATTTTTATTTTAATTGTAAGTACTTTTATGGGTGGCATTCTTATGTAAACTGTAAGAAAATTATATAATGAAAATTCTAGTTATGCAAATTGTTAAGAATACTTATGTAAATAAAAATAATAAGTTGATCTTTCTAACAATACTCAAACATTTTCTAAAATTGGTAATGAATACATGGACATACATGGGCATGTTTCAGGATTAATTATAGGAGCGATAATTCGTTATGGCTTTACAACAAGTAGTACCATTCTCCATATGCCTGTTGTCCCAGACAACAGTAGTAAATACAACCAATCAGTTCCACCAGATACATTATGGTTACGTTTTCCAGAAGATAAAGGTGGTGGTGATATTAAGAGTAAAACATTTGCTTATTCATTTAGGGGAGAAATTTATAAACAGGACAATGAAATTGATCTAAAGGTAATATATGCTTTGATGAAGTAGTTTACAAAATATGTATATAATTCAATGTTAGTAAAAGCTAAGAGTTAAACAAATAATTTAATTGTTACAGGCTACTTTTGATCCTGAAATATTTTTTAATATCATTTTGCCACCAATTATTTTTCATGCTGGTTATAGCTTAAAACGTGTAAGTAAGATCACTGTATCGTTAATATCTTTATACTATCTATAAGTGTGAATATCATTTGATTAAGTAGAAAAATAATAAGATTTTTGTAACAATAAACAGTTCTTTATAATTGAAGTCAATATAGCTAATATGTTGCCTTATATTAAGAGAAATGCATAATTTAATTGAATGTATAATTTATCATTTCAGAAATATTTCTTTAGGAATTTGGGAGCTATTCTTATGTATGCTTTAATTGGAACAACAATATCAGCATTTATTATAGGGTATGTGTGTGTGTGTGTGTTTTTTTCTAATATATCTGATTAATAAAGAAATATATATTTTCTGGATTTAATAATAAGTTTATTTGCATCTTTTAAAGCTTTTATATTTAGTATTTCTTGTGATGCATATGCATCCATAGGTCATTTAGATTAAACTTATCTGTTATTTTTCTCATAGCCTGTTGATAAAATGAAAAATTCTGTTCATAATACAATGGAATACTTCTTTTAATCATATATGTATATGCCACCTGTATATCTAATATTGTTCTTTTTTTCAGAGCTTTGATGTATGCCTTCTTACAATTAATACCGCATCTTGCCAGTTCGTTCACGTTTCTGGATACTTTATATTTTGGTGCATTAATATCTCCTACAGATCCACTGACAATAATTTCGATTTTTAACGATTTACACGTAGACGTAAATTTGTATGCATTGGTATTTGGGGAAAGCGTGTTGAATGATGCGGTTGCGATCGTACTTAGCGGGTATGTATATAAAAATATTGGAACTTTTCAAAGAAAACCTGATTTAAATTTAAATATATTTGTGAATATCCTATTACAGTTCTATACAAAATTATGCAGAACGTTATCAGTCAGGTTCAGGTGGATTCGAAACTGTAGCATTTTTCCAAGCATTTGGTGATTTTGTTGGAATATTCAGTCTTTCTTTATTTATTGGTGCTACAATGGGATGTATCACTGCTTTATTAACGAAATTTACTAGAGTCAGAGATTTTCCACTATTGGAGTCAGCATTATTTGTTTTAATGTCTTACAGCACTTTCTTAATTGCAGAAGCATCTGATCTTACAGGTAAAACATATCGAGATGCTGCATTACTTAAAATTATTACACAGAGTGTCTTCAATGTACATAATATGTTTCAAGTATTGTACAAATGTCTTTTCTAGTAACTTAACTTTTACTTTAATAATAATTCATGTACAGGTGTGGTCGCTGTATTATTTTGTGGCATATGTCAAGCGCATTATACATATAATAATTTAAGCCCAGATTCTCGTCAAAGGACAAAACAACTGTTTGAACTTTTGAACTTCTTAGCTGAAAATTTTATATTCAGTTACATTGGTGTTTCGATGTTTACTTTTCCAAAACACCATTTCGATCCAGGATTTATTTTTGCAGGATTTGTATCCTTGAGTTGCCATATTATTTTTTAAATTAATATCTCATAATACATATCATAGAAACAAGATCCTTAACTCCGTTATTACAGCTTTGCGCACTACTAGGTCGTGCAGCAAATGTATATCCATTATCCTTTGTGTTAAATTTGGCTCGAAAGCCGAAGATATCATTAAATTATCAGCATATGTTATTTTTTGCTGGATTACGCGGAGCTATGAGTTTTGCTTTAGCCATCAGGAATACTGTATCAGATGCTCGACAAGCTATGTTAACAACAACAAGTCTAATTGTAATTTTAACAGTCATTTTCCAAGGTGGAGGAACAACTCAATTTTTGAGTTGGTTTAATATACCGTGAGCTGAAACAAATTTTCTTAAAATCATTTTTACATTCATGATTATTCACTCTAATTATATTTGAACTGATTATATTTCAGAGTCGGAGTAGATGAAGAAATAGAAGGATTATCACATAATGGAATGCGCAGTGTAAGTATCATACGGTTTTTTAAAAACATTAAATTAAATTTACGAGCACCAATCCCAGTAAACTAATATGAGATTGTGTTTGCACTAACGTATTTGTGTGCTAGATCTGATTGTTATAAGTTATTAATATTAAAGAAGTAATAGTAATATTTAGCAATAACCATTTTTAAAGAGGATATAGCCATTGAAATGTAGTTCAGCTTGTACATTGCTAATATTTACTTTAAAAGAATGTAATTTTTGTTATCTTTTGTAAATTTGTAGAGTTTTCTACTAGTGCGTATATTTCTAATTGCAATGCTTATTAACATGAAATACAAGTATCGATTATTTTAATTTTTTTAAACAATAAATTACACACATCTAATACAAATGAATATAAAAAACTAATAAATTTTTGTAATTTTATTTATTTTACACTATATAAAAGGAAAAAGGAAACAATAATTCTTTTAAGGTAAATTAAAACAGTCGGGGAAAGCAAAATTTTAATAAGATTATTTTCCTTTAGAGCATTCTACGTATAAATTTAACCCTTAATATCAGAAAGCATCTCTATACATATACAATTTTAATTAACATTTGAATGAGTCTATATTTTAAGATTATATTGTTGCATAATATGTTCCATTTAAATCGTTAAAAAAAAACTATAAGTTCGAAATGTTTTCGATCGTTACATTTCATTTCTTTAAAGGATTTCAAATGCTAAAATATTTACGCATGAATGCTTAGATTCAGTTCTTTCACTTCTATTTTCATCCATCCATTATGCTCAAGTGTCTGAAGTACTATGATCTGCACTTTTAATATCATAAATCTTGATTGAAAATTACTGAAATTTTAATTTTTGTAATTATTAACTGTGTGAAAGGATTACATTTATTACTGTTGTTTCTTATAGTAACACTTAAGTAATATTGGGTCACTGATGCACAAGAGATACTAAAATTATAGCTTGCACTAGAACTTAATTTTCTGAGAAATCCAGCATGTCTGTTACATTGTAACAAAATTTGTAAGAATGCTTTATTAATTCTAAATAAGTGCGCTTGATAATTAATGTAGAATATATTGGAATTTAACTTGCTAATTTTAATAGTCTGGTGGCGAAGGTGGCTTTGGAGATCTGGACATGCGTAGGGAGAGAAGTCCGCCGGTACGTTTTCACATTAATTCCAGAATTGAGTTATGCTATTTATATGGTCACAAACAGTTCGTGTATTTAATATATTTACAAAATACTAAACTCTGTCTATTTAGATTCAGTTTTACAGCACATGTTTCGTCCTTTCTTACATAATTATATAGAATATAAATTATTGGTTTTGAGCATTGTAACTAGTATTATACGAGTTGCTTTCTGTAATTAACAAATGTGTAAGATAATGGAATTTAAAATTGAGATGCAATATAAGTTATCTTATTAAAACGTTTGCAGTAACCACTAATTATTCAGATTATCAGCTATACATATATAAATTTATGTATTGTTTCTCGAGAGTAATAAGATAATATGCACAAATACAGGCATTTCTAATATTATCAAACTCATTAATATTACAAACACATAAATGTCTGTAACGAATACAAACTAAAATTTACTTTTAAGCATATACGAGATATTATTTTCTTTTTAAAGGTTTAAAAAAGTATTATTTATTTATTTGTTTAGTTGCTTGATTTAATTTGTTAAACTTTTTAAATTGCGAAACTGATAATTTTACAAATGCTCACGCTTATTTTTACAACACTATATCGCTAAAATCGTTAGCCTCCTATTAGAATTATGATTTTATTTTTATTAAATGAAATTTAAATTTCATATGAGTTGAATTTGCTAACAGCATGTGCTTCAATATTTCCTTTTGTATACTTTTTGTTATCCATTCTGTATGTTGATGATTAGTACTATACAAAATATTTATATACATTTATATACATTAACAAAACATATGCAAACAGAATTAACAGGGTGCACCAATGTAACAATGAACAAACAAGCATGTTCGTTAATACTCAATAACACCAAATAATTTGTTATATAAAAAGTTTGGTTGACTTCGTAATATTTTACGAAATTGCTGCATACATACTGCAATTTTCAAATTATTTTCATGTAATTTAAATTTATTTATCTAACAATTTTATTAATAATCTGTTTTGAAATATATAATTTTTAAACTATTTTTAATAAGTACAATTGTATACTTAATTCTATTTCAAGAAAACATCATGATCATACAGGATGGATAATCAATATATCCTTCACATTTCACAGTATAATTCTATGCAGGATGGATCATTACCAGCCAGTGGCGCAAAACCTAATGAAAAAGCATTACTTGCCAGAATCTGGGGTAATTTCGATACTCGCTACATGAAACCACTTTTAACCCACTCCAGGCCTACGTTATTAGAAACACTTCCAGTGTGTTGTGGTCCTTTAGCCAGAATTCTTACTACAACGCAACAAATGACACAGGTATAAAATATGATTTTTAGAAGAAAAGAGGATATTCCCGCCAATTTAGTAGAGTTATCATATATTTTCTGTCGAAATCGTTATGTTCTAGGACGAAACTATTAGAAAAGCAGATTCAGATTCGGATTTTTGTCTCGAAGATCGTGAAATGGAGCGGCGAAGGACCAGTGTTCAACCGGTGAGTTTTCATCAACCTAATCTCAATTACACTATTAATCCGTGCTATCAGCCTAACAACACAGATACCACCAATCCAGATGAACCTTATGTAATTCTTAATTTACACAGAAGGTAGAAGTAATGAATTTAAATTGAAATATTTAAATTTTTTACTAAGCTTAGCAATATATGAGAGTATTTCGTATATTGATACAAATGAGTTTATCATTTGTACCTAATTTTCCTGTAATTATATTTCAAACACTATTTCAAAAATTATCTATTTGTTATACCATTTACATAAAAACATTCTTAAAGACACTTGTACAACATAGTCTTTCCATTTTATATGAAAGTACCATTTCAGTGTTTGGTATAATGCTTACATTTCTATTTAATGTTTTAAGCTTTCTGTAAACATCTATAGCAATTACACGATTCTTACGAAAAATTATGCTTTCCTATCTTGATAAATAATTGCTTATGCTAAATTCTTTCATATAAAATGTGTTGAATATGCATGAAAAACTCATTTTTCTTTACTGTAGAAAGGCGGTGATACACATGTGAACGATTAAATAGCGTACATAATATATTGTATAATGTATTTATACATATACAGTAAGTATACATATTGATTATCATTGAATAAAATTTTGTTAGTATAAAAAAAAATATTGTGTATCGCTATTTATCATAATTAAGTTTTATGGGTTATTAACAACACTAACAATATTTCCACACTAACAAAAAATCAATTAGTTGTAAAATATGCTGAAGTTGAAACGCCATTGTATAGGCATGAATCTACATATAGTCTTCTTACTAAAGTTATTTTACAAGTACAGTAAATGTATGCAACTATTCTAGTTATTAATTACCTGTAATAAACACATGAAGAATTAACGATTTAGAATTTTTTTCAAAATCAATGTGTGTAATACTACAGTTTGACACTTCCTCATCCATGTAACTTAGATTAGTTAATGTCAAGAAAATCGTATTATTTCTAGTTTATGCATCTAATTTTTCTTCATTTGAAAATTATGTTTAATGTCTACTGATATAGCTACACTATTAAATATTAAAAAGATATTTCTATTGATTTAACTGAAGCATCAAGAACTTGTGTTTTTGTCCAACTTTTACTTTACCAATTTAAAGCAATTTTTCCCGTCTACATTTGATCGCGCTCTTACCGATTTTTTTAGAGAAAAAGAAATGATGATGATGATGATGATGATGGGGATGATGATGATTATGATGATGATTATGATGATGATGATGAAGACCTAAGAATCATTGGAATGGAAGGATTTATTCCGTTACGAACATTATAACGGGACAGAGGCCATTGAAAATAGTATTTTGAGAAGATTATTTTTAAAAACTTTGTGATACATCCTTCGGGTAGGAGAAACGATTAAAAATAATTACTTCGTATATATATTAAAACTTTTTTTAATAATACTTTCATTTTCAATTTTTTACGTTAATATTAAATAAGATTTCTACATTATTAGCTAACATTTCCTTACTTTTATTAAAATCAAGAACTCTCACTTCGAATCTCTTGTTTCAAAAATTTGGTACAAATTACATATATGATTATAGAATACATATATTTGAATGATTATAAAATTTAAAAAAAAAAATACGTTAATTGTATTTTTTGAAATGTTAGCAATAAGGTAAAAAGAATAATATCGTTGCAAAAAATATTTATTTGTTGTCTCTGCACTCAGAGCTTGTTGGCGTGACAGTATAATGTATATTAGCATGAATGCAAATTACAGAAGTCAAATTATGTATAGTACATAAACAGCAGATTTCCAAATTATGTACATATTGTAATTTCTTTGAAACTAGAATAATTATAAAAGATGGTCTGATAAAATTCTAATCTACATTATAAATATAACGAAATTGCCATATTTCTTAAAAATATTGTAATCGAACATTAAACATAATTTTCAGTATTTAGTGGATTTCGTAAGCTTTCATACTTCAGTAATATCAAAATTGTAAAGTTATTGAAAGGTTTAGGGAGTAGACATTACCCATTGTAATTTCTTTAGTTCTCTTTATGTTGCTCATATTTCATTTATCCATATATAGCTGTACTGGCAAAGGATTTAGTTCAGATCTGTTGTATATTGAATGTTATTGCATGAAAAACCAAATTACTTTTCAGATATTAATTTTTATATCAAGAATGCTGTTTAAAAGTTGCCGCTTGCACACTATTTATGCTACTAGTAACAAATAATTTCCACAGACAAAGTAATTTTTTACATCTGCTTTCTTTACGTTATTTAAAACTACTCACTGTATAATTATTCTGCTTAACTTGTCCCACTTAATTATTGAGGTTTTCCTTACATAGCACCGTAAATAGCTTAAAGTACACATTGTTGTATTTAAGTGTTACAGTCATTATATTTTATTAATTAATCAAAAACAAGTCAAATGAACGATTTAACAATTTTATAAAATCTACATTTAGCATATATGTATAAGTTTTTAATACTAGTAGTGCTATTAACGTTTTGCTTCGAATTTTTTACATAACATTTTATCGTGCAAACGGCAAATAATTTATTTTGCTAGTAATAAACTTTTTACAGCTATGTTTGTTCAGTTATAGTAGAGTGTCTTTAGTTGTTTTAAAATTCTCTCCTTTTTTTTTTTTTTTTTTTTTTGTTGTTTTTTTTTTAATATTTCATGTACTTATGTTTATTATTTATTTTATTTGTTTGTGTAGCTTACTTTTATTTATTTGGTTTCTTCACAGACACATATAAGGAGCTCTCCAAACAGAACACATTTATAAAAGTGAATATAACTAACGTAGTTTATTACATAATAGTGAGTTGTATACATTTTTGAGGATCTGGTTGCAATTACGTTTTAAGTATTAATCATTGTTCTCTCTATTTTTTATCATGCCATAAACATTTATATTGCATAACATGATCTTCTTATTTTACACAAATCCTAATTCAGTGTATTTAATTTCTAATGAATGTAATTTTGTTACCGGATAAGTTTTAATTTCTTAAAATGATACAAGATGTATATGCGTGCATTACTATATTGTAATCAATACCTCAAATAATATTTAGTGAGAAAATTATGACTTAGGTACGTGCATATGCAATCTTCATGTCAAACTATATTATTGTCATATTATAGTTTCTATAAATGTTGATTATATTTTTCTGGTACTTGTTTTCTTTGGAAAATATTGTTCAATATTTCGGACAAGAAAAGACATTGACAACAAAAAGTTGGATGTAAGTATTGTCATACCACAACTGAATAACACGGAGAAGACAAAGTAAGATTTGTCTTTCATAAATGTTAAAGCTGGAATGTATTTTTTCGAGAAATTGAAGTGACATGTCTGACAAAACAATTATTTCATCAAAAATAATTTAAATAACTTGAAATTACAAAAAAGGACAAGATAAATTACAATTCTTCTCCCTGTTTAATAGTCTATTTATATCTGAACATACTTTTCTGAAAACAAATTTTATTCCAATTATTTGTTTAGTTTTGTATATGTTGTATGTAATTTTCTAAGAATGATTTTAGTTATAAATTCTTATGTATACAAAACTGATATTCTAATAATTGCATTTGGTGTACCACCAAATAATATAAGTAAGAATATAAGAGATGGATTCTTGATGTGTTTAATACTTTGTGGGGCAGCTGGGAACTGTGATGGGAGAAGTTAGTCCGGGACCACTACCACTGCACACACGCGTCGCCTTGCCAGGTTTGGTCGGCAGACATTTATAAAGACTAATTTATATTGGTAAATAAACATACCGTGCTAAATATATAATACTATATGTCCAACTGATAAATGTATTTATTTGAGAAGCTTATGATCTGTGCAGACTATTATACCTAATATAATGTTATCTGTCGTAAATAGAATTTGAAAGATGTTCCCAGTATCAGCTGCCTTTATTGTTAACATAAATCATTTTTGTAATCATTATAAGAGCAAATTCACGATTATTATATTACTTCTTCATAAAGTATTAATATCAGAATGAGTGTAACTCACGTTATTTTCATCTTATTATTAATGTAATTTTCTAAACTTCACTATTTATTTCAAAATGATTTATTGTTCTTTCAAATTTAAAAAATATTTTAATTCTTAAATAAGCTGCTTGTATGTGCGTGCGTGTGCGTATGTGTGTTTACCATATTCAAATGTATTATTGTTACATTTATTGGTTGCACTAAATATGGTGAACTTGAATTTGACGAAGTTCTTTACATACACACACAAAATTTTTATCAACAAATGAAATTTTTTATTTTTAGTTGATATATAATTTACTATTCAGTGGAGGTCCTGGCTTGTAATAATTATTAGAAAAAAAAAAATTACCTTAAAATGCTGTTAAATCAGATACAGTAATGTGATATCAACCTATGTCTCCTAAGTATGCATTTTTCATTCGAATATAATAATTGACAAACATAATAAAGTATAATAAAACATGGTTAAGGGATTTAGACACTGTCAAAAATACTATATTTATACAAAATTCATACAGTAATACAGTGACAATAAATTAATAACTTTATGGCATCTTTGTTGCATTAACAATGTTGCGTTTTTAATTAACATTAGTGCTAAAGGTTCTGATATGATTTTAAATTATTATATTTGGATGTATTTTGCAATAGTTTGATAAGAATGGACAATTACAGATGTAATACAATTATTTGGACATAGAACTTAATTTGTTATTCAGCAAATTGATTTTGCTAGTATATACAGTTTTATTTGCATTCAAAGTGCAGGACACTTAGTGTACGACGATATGCAAATAAATCCTTTTTATATTATAATTTGTAATTGTATAGTCATTTTTAAAACATAAAAAGTATGTAATCAATATGCAAGTCAAGCCAAGTAAAACAACACTGTATACTTGAAAAATTTCAATGTATGGCAAGCAAGATTAGTGCCAAAGGTCATGTAGTTTAAAAAACTACAAAATAAATAATAAAATTCTTTGTATGAACAACATTAGAAACAGAAGTTTAATATGTTTCAAATATATAACTATAATGATTATAAAAACAAATTAAAAATGACATTGTTTGCAAAGTGTACTCTAATTATTTGTGAAGAACACATAATGTTGTCACTAATGACAATATTTCGTAAATTTATTAAATTATTAGATGTGTGTTTATAATTTCTATTACACTGCTATTTAATGTACATAATGTATGTACAAGTATATTTAAATGTGTTCTATTACCAGCAAGATTTAAACTATTGAATACAGGTGTACCAAATATAAAAATGGTTAATAAATATACATGAATTCTTACTTTAGATGTTGGCTGTGACCGCGTAATAAAAATATTCGAGTATGTAGTTTACATTTTAGACACAAATATTCAAAATGCAGCATATAAAAAAACTACATCTACAACATATATATTATGCTATTCTTTTTACAATTACATGTATTTACTTAGTAAATTATTTCAATTATACAAAGTAAATTATGCTAATTGGCTAATAATATTAATAAAAAGCAGGATTTTAGCACATAGTAATTAAAATGCTCTTTTCTATATATTTGTGAATTGAACAATATGTAATAATTGACCTTGCTATGTATACATATATCAAATACTGATGTTGCGATACTATGTACTACAGTTTACAGTGTTTAATAAAGTATTTGTAAGAAGAAGTTCAAATCATGTTAAATTTAATCGATTATTGACATATCTATAAATCTACATCAACTACACTTTGAAGGGAAAGTGAAGAGTATACACAGAAAAAAAACATTCTTCAATGTCTCATTCCCTTTTTAAGAATGCCACAAATTAAACAGATTTACTTTGATTTGTTTACTTAATTATATTTTTTTATTAGTTGTCTAATAAATCTGAATGCTTTTTTTCAGTTGGTGATTGATTTATAGAAAACGTAAAACTTCTGACAAAAAAATCCAATAAACCTTTCCCATCATTTATTCAAAATACAACATACCTTCTTGATGTCTTCTGTAAATGCAAGCATGCTGTTACTGTTTCGTGTGTGCCTTTTCATTTATAGTTAATTCACCATCTGAGTATGCCAGGCAAGTTGTTGATTAATAGCAATTGTGAATATAATGAATTTTCCTATCGTGAAATCTATAATTATTTCCTAATTATAACTTTCTATTTTTCAGTGTATATAAATAAGGACGGAATTCAAATCTCCAAAATTAAGTAAACTATAATTATATAAAATAAACGAATAAATCAAAATCTTTCGCAATTATATTGTATAGATACTAATTTCAAATAAAAACTTCGTTTGTTTTACATTAATCGATTCTTCGATTCTTATATGTATATCGATTCTTTTGAACAGAGAGAGAACAGACAGAGTCGTCCATCCGGTTGATCCAGACCGGATACCAGATACCGGATCCTGAATGTTTGAGGTTACGTTTTCAATGTTTATATGCCAAATCAAAATATTGTTTACTTTTTTATAGTTGTGCTTAATGGAGTGTCAATAAAGGTACAACATTTAATATGAAACTGGTAATTATATTTATTATATTAGTTTATCATTTATTTATACGAGCAATATTTTAGTTTATGCAGTATATATTTAGTTTTGTATATAATTATGTTTTAAAAGTAATTATTATATTTATAGTATTGTTTATCCAGCGAACCAACAAAGCCATGTTTGGTTTTGAGTTTCAAGGGAATTACTCTGATGTTAGATTGTGGTTTAAACATGCAATCTGTATTACATTTTATGCCAATGCCCTTGGTTCCTAGTGCTAAATTTAATTCTTTGCCTTCGTGGTTTCCACGCGATAATCATCAAGATTGGCAAATAGAAGGGGTTTGTATATTTACATATCTTAATTTAGATATAAAAGAAGAAAACAAATATCTTATGTGTTACCTTAAATTTTCAGGAATTAAAGGAATGTTGTGGCAGAGTATTTGTTGATTCTACTCCTGAATTTTCTCCACCTCTGGAAAAAATAATAGATTTTTCAGAAATTGATGCTATTTTAATATCAAATTATACCTGTATGCTGGCTCTGCCATTTATAACAGAAGATACTGGTTTTAAAGGCATCATTTATGCTACAGAACCAACATTACAAATTGGACGATTTTTTATGGAAGAATTGGTAGAATTTATTGAACAAACACCTAGAGCAACATTAGCTAAACATTGGAAGGAGATGTTACATGTTTTACCTCCACCGTTAGCCGATGCTCTTAAACCAAAATCTTGGAAACATATATATTCATTGTCAGCAGTTAATACTGCTTTGTCATATATTCAAACAGTTGGATATGATCAGAAATTGGTAAGTCAGCAACAAAACTATTGCTTTAGAGTAGATATTTATTGGTCCTTTACAGGACATATATGGTGCATTAACAGTTACTCCTATCAGTTCTGGGTATTGTTTGGGTAGTAGTAATTGGTTGATTTCATGTGACCATGAGAAAGTTGCATTTGTTAGTGGATCTTCAACACTGACAACTCATCCACGACCAATGGAACAAGCTACATTGAAACATGCCAATATGTTAATATTAACAGGTTTAACGCAAACTCCTACTGCTAATCCAGATACTATGCTTGGGGAGCTTTGTATGACTGTCGGTATGTCCAGAAACGACATTATTTATTGAAAACTTAATGTTTATATTAAAATTGAATTTTGTAGCAATGACACTCAGATCTGGTGGATGTGTTCTAATACCATGTTATCCATCTGGTGTTGTGTATGATTTATTTGAATGTCTTAGCACTCATTTGGATAAGTCAGGTTTTTCGCAAGTTCCTTTGTTTTTTATATCACCAGTTGCTGAAACTTCTTTAGCATACTCAAACATTTTAGCCGAATGGTGTGTTTCAAAATATTATTATACAAATTAGAACAGGGGTTGGCAAACTTTTTTTCGAAAAAGATCAGTTTTATGATTTTGTATTTAAAATCCATTTCTAACTTGCGGGCCGAGCAATAATACGCGGAAGGGTCAGATCTAGTCCACATGCAGAGTTTGCCGAGCCCTAAATTAAAATATAAACTTCAAGTATAAGGGTTAAATCTTAAACGAGTTTTACGAGTATTCAAATTTCATTTTAGGCTATCGACAAATAAACAAAATAAGGTTTATCTTCCCGAGGAACCATTTCCTCATGCTTTCCTCGTTAAAAATGCTAGATTAAAACATTTTACATCCACATATGCTGAAGGTTTTAGTTCTGATTACAGACAACCTTGTGTTGTGTTTTGTGGTCATCCTAGTCTTAGATTTGGCGACGCAGTTCATTTCGTTCAGATGTGGGGTAATAATCCACAACATACTATAATTTTTACAGGTAAATTTATCACGCTATATTACTTTAGGATACGAAAATATAATTTATGTTATACAGGGTGTTTGGCCACCCCTGGGAAAAATTTTAATGGGAGATTCTAGAGGTCAAAATAGGACGAAAAACAAGAATACTAATTTGTCGATGGAGGCTCGTTAAAAAGTTATTAACGTTTAAAGTTCCAACCGTACTGAATTTTTTTCTACAAAGTGGGTAGAATTTCGAGGATATGTGTAATGACTAAAAATGATTGTAATTGACCCCCGCAACCGAAAATAATTTTTTCAGAATGATTTGAAATTTTCGAATTTAATTGTTAATATCTTTTTAACGAAGACTCAGTTAAAAAATTGATATTCTTGATTTTCGACTTCTTTTGGACTGTAGAATCTCCTATTAAAATTTTTCCCAGGGTTGGCCGAACACTCTGTATAATAATACACGTATAATATACAATCGCGGTTTCCAAACTTTTCGAAAAGTGAGCCTTACTCGAAGATAAAAGAATTTTCAACACTGATCGAATTACATGACGCGATGCAAACCAAAAGATCGTAAAATTTGTGAGATAGAATTAAGTTTTTATAATTTTAGAACCAGATTTTCCATATTTGGATGCTTTAGCGCCATTCCAACCGTTAGCTATGAAAGCAGTACATTGTCCAATTGATACGTCTCTTAATTTTACTCAAGCCAATAAATTAATTAGAGATTTAAAACCAGAACATTTAGTTATACCTGAATGCTATACACAACCACCAATAACTGCACCACATAGAACAGATCTTGTAATAGATCCTGTAGGAGTAAGTTTTACATTGCATTAGTATCAATGTATCGATTGCATCGATAGTTCTTAATACTTCGTGTGTGTTTAAGGAAAAACCTTTAATTACTTTTAAACGGGGCGAAGTTATCAAATTACCTTTAAAAAGGAAAAAGGGACGCGTATTTATTGAACCAGAACTAGCTGGAAATATAATTCCAAATGAAATTCGACCTGGCTTAAGTCTCGCTTCTGTTACTGGTGAATTAGAAGTTAAGGATAACGTATACACAATAAAGGTATATACATTATTGAAACGAAAGTGTAACAAATGTAAATTCGTAGAGTATTTATTAACTAAATCATATTTTTAGAGTATTGAAGATAGAGCTAGTGTAAAACGTAAAACTTCTTCTGGTTCACCTGCACCAATCAAAGAGGAAGTTCTTAGAGAAAGGAAACACGAATATGGTAATTTAGATCCACAAGAGTTACTTCAAAAGCTTAATCAAGAAGGCAT
Organism: Colletes latitarsis; assembly: GCF_051014445.1. Taxonomy (NCBI): domain Eukaryota; kingdom Metazoa; phylum Arthropoda; class Insecta; order Hymenoptera; family Colletidae; genus Colletes; species Colletes latitarsis. Next base: position 29,539,688 of record NC_135135.1, on the reverse strand, counting down.
TCAAGGGGCCAAGTTACAGCACAGTCCAACTTCTACCAGTATTCACTTGGTATGAAACATTTTTACTTTTTTAGTAGACAAAAATTATATTGAACTAACATATATTTATTTATCATTTGTACTCGCAGCAAGACGAAGATACTTTAATTCAAATAGGAGACAATTCAACACATATTTTTTGTAATGGTGATCAAAAGATTAGACGACGATTGAGGACTATCATAATGCAGTGCCTCAAGAGATTTTAATGTAACAAACTAATAATATTAAAGTACAATGACAATTTTATTATAATTTATTTTTCTACATTATTGGAATTTTTGTTCATTTATTACAGACAATAAATGAATGTTAATTCTATGTATTTTTGTATAACAACGAGCAACATTTACTTCTGAATTGATATATAGCTTTGTACTATACATATACAGATGTTGTATTATATATATCTTCAAGTGCGCACGATAAAGGTGGCAGTATTACAAGTGTCATTTCATTCATTATATTGATGATGAAACACACTCAAAATATCTACTTCGAATGAAAACACATAACTTAAATACGTACAATTTCGAGACTGAAAATACATTACTTATGAAAAGAACTTTTCTTTACACTATTATATCATGACACAATCTTTCATTATACGTTGTATTATATATATACATATTTTATATCGTTAAATGTTAGAGGATAATACAAAAAGACAAGTACTCTACATTGTATATTATTTCTTAATACTTATTGTAGGCTTAATACGAAGAAAATTGTGTTACTTTCTATGCCCTAAAGATACGATCACTAAAATGACTGCATTTTTATTTTTGCTGCATTCTGAATGGGTATACTATTTTTTAATCAATAAATTTATTTTTACGACTAAACAGATGTTATTATTGACAAGTTATATTTGTATTAACGTTATATTATAAAATGTAGAAAAAGCTTTTTTAATTCAAAAAGCATAGATTTCAAATATATTTGTTTTTCATTTTATACTTTTTACATCAAAAACAATTTGAAATAATTTATGGAAAAACGTTATTAAAATTTCAGGCACAAAAGTATATCATAACTTTCATTTGTTGCATATATGTACTGGTAACTGTTTAGTATATTCCATTACACATTCTGTTACTTTGTTAGTTTTATTTCGTTCATCACTTTCATTATTATCAAGTTTTACAACATTAATATTGTTTTTAGAATTTACACCTAATTTTTGTATTCAGAACGCAGCATTGTTTAAACCTAATTACCAGTAGCAATACCAAGTGCCAGACCAGCTACAAAGGATGTGATGAAGAAATGAAATTCTGTAGTTTTGAATGTGTTTTCACCAGTAACAGAGTGGTACCAACGTCGTGTACGAGTTTCTCCATTTTTCAACAATTGTTCGGCTTTATCTAACTTTTTATCAACATATCTCTCGACCTGAAACAGTAATTTCTGTTACTAATATAAATTTACTTCTAAAATTACAAAATATTTTTATAAATACAGCGTAAAAATTTACACAAAGAACTCATATATAAATTTACACTTTACAAAATAAAAAACGAAAGTAAGAATAAATTCAAACCATTTTGTTTATTGCACGATCTAACTTTTTACAATGCTTCGTTATTTTTTTGGTATATTATAAGTTTTTTAAATGAATCAATGCAGAGATTTATATATACATATACACACACATCTGAAATTAACGGCTAAATATATAAAATCTTTTAAATGCACATGCATCTTTTTAAGAAGTATTTTGGAAAATACGTCTATAATATAAAAGCCACAACTATTTATATCGCATAAAAACTTATATATTAAAAAACTGAAATAAAAATGATCCCTCATATTTAAATAATCTTACTAATATTATCAATAAATTATGTGTTTGATTCTTTCATGTTGGGGAATATAAAAATTATAACTAACATACAATATTAATGTGAAAAGTATTGAATATACACTATATGCTTGTATTATTTTCAAACATCAGCATTTTTTATTTATTTACGATGCTAAACCAATAATGAAACCACCAATGAAACTTGCTGCCACAAATGAATTGTTTTGACACCATAATCCTACCTGTAAAAATATAAATATTTTATTTACAGATATTAATGTCAATAGCAAACACAAGAAAAGTACAATGACATTACGAAATTACCTTGTCCATAAATTTTGGTCCTTCACCAGTAACTTTTTCCTCTACCTTATCTGAAATCTTCTCAGCTTTTTTCTGAATTTTATCCCAATTGATTTTGATGTAACCTTGATGTGCTGCTATTTGTAACATTATAATACCACCACCCACAGCAAATGCAGCAATTTTCCCAACTTTCATTGTCACAAAGCCAGTTACCCTATATGAAATATTCATATAAAACTGAATAACTTTTGATTGCCAAGTAGTTACCGCTAGTATATTTATAATAAATGAATGTAAATAATGAAAAGTGGTAATTTGAAAGAAGAATGAAAATCAATGACAAATGATCTGAAAAATCAACAAACTGAATATATTACAGAAAAAAAAAACTAATATATCTCATAGGTTGTATCTGTGTGAAAAATAAAATCTGGTATTATTTTATTCAATGGCGATGTGGTAGTCAACAACATGCTAAAAATATTTAAAAAATTTTTAAGTAACATTAACGTGTACATGACACTTACCATCCTGACGTTGTGCCAATAATAATCTGTTTAGTAGCTGATTTTTTGCTCACATCTCCCAAAATTTGATCTATTATACTTTTTGCTTCCTTTGAGATATCTATATTACATTCTTCTTTGTTTGCATCATCTTTGCTTTTCTTAGATACAGGAAGACTCATTTTGACACTGAAAACAAATTATTATTTGTAAGTATTTGATATAATTTGACAATTATGAATTGCATAGGAAAAAATTTCTTTGCTAGTTTATACATTTTGTTTTCATTTTTATGCCTTTTATATTTATACACATTATTCTGAATTACTTTATTTGTTCATATATTTTTTCTAATTTTTCAAACTTCTAAATTTTTATACATTATTCTATCTTGTAACTAGCCCCGCGAACGATAAAATAGAAGCACTACTTTCATGGCTTTAAATAACAAAGTGTTAGGAAGTCATTCTTTGTCTATTTGTCAGAACGAAAATATATCGATGATTGCATTGCCAAAAATTAGCAATAATATATGTTCTATTACGAGAAACTGATGTTTTGGGATCGATGTATTTTATATCGGATAAAAACATACAGACAAAATAAAAGGATAACGTAAATCGAAGTACAGTGAAAAAACAAAAGAAAATCTACCGTTTGAAAAATTTGGTTGCTCCTGACTTGAAGATTTTCTTGTGCACTTTTGGCATGATTAAGTTTAGGCGTGTCGGCAAATTATATAATACCTCATATTGATTAATATTTACACAAATAAATCTCACCTAATCGTTAAATCACTGATGTATTTAATGAAACTAACGATTTCGTTCGGATAAACCGATGTGACAGATCAAACTCTCCGGTATTCCACAATGATCGTTCGTTCGTAGTTTGAAGAACGTGAAGACGTCCCAATAACGAAATAACTGCGTTACCGTTTCAAGAAGTAACTATGCATATAATAATTATTATACTGCATTCAACTCAGAAAGCATATAAATAAAAACCACGTGATTGTAAGAGAATCTTATTTGCCTGCTGCGTTTTCGCTAAAAGTGTATTGCACGAGTACTGCATAACAAAAATATCAGAATTTCTGTTAAACTCGAGTGGCCGGCAACTGTAATGCTAAAAACCCGTTGGTCGAGCTTTAAAAGTATGGGCAATACGTATCGCGATGTAAATTAAAAACTTGTATCTTTCATCGTATTGTCATGAAAATATTATCTATGAATTGATGCGATTTTCCTAGTGAAAATAAGTCCGTAACGTAATTATACATAATTTCAAGTGGCACTACTGCTAGCCATGAAGTCGGAGTACCGGAGTCAAACAAGCGTCACAATGACGCGATGTTCGAATATCTTCTTTTTCTCATTTAAGAAGAACGTCCGTCATTTCGACGCTCATCTGACTCCAGTTTAAGGCTTACATATCACACCAAATAAGTGAACAATTATCTAAACTGTAATAAATGTTAGCGACCATTGTAAAACTGTAAAAATGTCATTGAGCTTTTCGTTCCGCGAATTGATCATATTCGTTTTAAAAAAATATATTTGATGAACTTAAGAAGATCGATCAATTTTAATTAGCAGTAGATTTTTGGAGAAAAGTCCAGGACCTAGACTCTAGGTCTTGTGCCTCGTCCATCAGGGAACTTCATTTTTTCAAATACTTAGGAAAAAAATTATTTTCGAATTGTTAATGTTCTTTTAATGAATTGAATCTATTTTTAAATCTTGATTTCAATGTATATATAGAAATAGCGTATCCAATTATTCCTCACCTTCAGGTCTCAAAAGCCTTAACCTGGCCTTGTATTCACGATTGAATTGTTAAAATAACATACTTAAATGTTATTGACATGAATGAAAATTTAAATGTATTGGTTGCGAATTGAGTATAATACCATGAGTATTCACGGTCTCGTTTAGATAAACTTGTTGAATACGATTTAAAGGAGGACGAAATATTCAATTTTCGCGCCATTTTGGGACGTTACAAGGAGCAATGTTCTTTAGTACCGGAATTACAAGTCGATGTGAACTACGGTAATGGTCTTCCGTCGCGTGATTCGCCATCCTGGTTTAACCTGATCGCCGCTTTCAAAAACTTATCGTCCCGATGAGGTGACGGGGTGTCGAGGGTGCGAATTGAAAAGAATCTCGTATATTCGCGTAAAGCGGCCTGTTCTACGCGTAAACATGTGTCCTTTCTATTTTTAATGAGTATATTTACCGTGTGTGAAAATGGCCCAGGAGACTGACGATATCAACTTGACTCCTCAAGAATTACAGATACTATCAGAGCTAGACAGGTGATTTTGAAGTAAACAAAGCCTGCAATAACAAAATCAATGGCAATTTCTTAGTCGTTTGCGCGTTCATTACTTTTCTTCGTATACTTTTTTTAAGTATAACCTAAAAAGTTATTTGACAGAAGAGGCGCGCAATTCGATCGGTTTATTTAGACGTGCGTGCAACCTACTGACATCCTTTTCATATGTCTGATCGTACTACATTCAGTTAATATATGTCGTGCTTTCGCCATCCTTAGGTTTAAAAATCAACTTTAATTTCAAAAAACTAAAGTTGTCGCGGTGAAAGTTTATTTAACGAGTACGAATTGTAATTCGTGTCCGATATTGTGTACTTCACGTGAAATATACTATGATTATCGAGTAATCAAATTTAAATATAGTTTTCTCTGCGTAATATCATTTGTATTTATATGCAAATCTTACTGATCATTGTGTTTTTTTTTTTTTCAATCTATCTGTAGTCGGCAGTTTGGATTTCTGAAATTAAATTCACCGGAGCAAACAAAGAAGAAAGCTTTAGTTGTCCGTGCAATTAAATATTTAGAAAGGATGTTAGTTCAAGCACAAGCTGAAAAACAACGTAGAAAAGCAGATAGTACAAAAATGAATCCTGATGAGTTAAAGGATGATGATGAAGACAAAGGAATCAGTATTGATCCTAAAACATATTGTAAGCTGGGACATTTCCATTTACTTTTAGAAGATTATAGTAAAGGTAATTAATTATTTATACTAATGTTTTGTTATCTTCCTTTCGTAACTTTAACTGTCATAAGTATTTTTTTTATTTTTTCAGCTATGTCTGCCTATCAAAAATTTTATTCTCTCAAAGGGGATTATTGGAAAGATGCCTCCTTTTTATATGGACAAGGACTTGTTTATTATCACTTCAATGCTTTCCAATGGTAAGTCGTTAAGACAAAATTATTTTATTCAATAGTAAATTGTTTTATAAAATTTCTGTTCTACTAATTTGCATGCATTATTTTTTTGCTATTTGTGTAATATGCAATTCTAAATATTTTTATATTATCGTTACATTTTTTATAATGATACATGGTAATACATATTCATGTTTAATTTTGAATGTGTAATTATAAAATTGACGTTTGTGTACTAGTTTTAATTTAAACGAAACAAGATGTTTCGTATTATTCGATTTAAAATGTTAAATTGAGGTAGATTAAGCTTACAACTGATTCAGATTAGCTCGAATACACCCATATTAAAATAACTTACTTATTGATAAAATCGAATCTGAGGTATTTGTTGTACTTGTACTTTGAAAGAACAAAAGCAAAACAGTGCAGATGAAAATGTCTCTGCAGAAAAATGTAATCTCTCATGAGAGTAGTTCACCTTGAAAAGGGGGCGTCGGCCCCATATACGGTGTACACATAGAGTTCATCGTTCTCGTCCTGTATTCTCTATTTTTTAATTTCGCGCAAAATCCTGCTGGTAATGTTATTTTGTCCCTTACCATCGGTAAGGCAGAATATGCAAAATGTTGGTAAACCAGATCACCAATGGGAGTCGTTCTCGTTTGAATTCACCGTTAGTACCAAACTCGACAATAGATGTCACTGTTTTCCACGTCGAAATAACGAAAAGTGCCTACGTGCCCAGCTGCCGTGGAGGCATGGGCGACTAGGGAGAATGAGGTAGAGGGGGATAATAGGCCAAATACGCATCTGTTTTCGAGACTGAAACGGTAATTTAGATTTTTCACACAAATATTGCGGTTCTAACTACGATAATAGGTTACTTTGTTCGTAATATCCCGCAGCTTGGCAAATATAAATTATTGTTGCTTTCTAAGGGCTTTTTCCTTAGATACATATTAGGATTACTATGCATATTTCACAACTAAAAGTTGGAAAATATAAACAGAAATCCTATTATTATCATCAAGCTGCATATTTATATTTAACAGTATCTGTGAAATTTTGAAGATGCTTTTACAGATATTCGTGGTTAAAATTATTTCAGTGACAGTATCGATTATAACGCGCCATGACCGCCTTAATAAAGCTGTTCGGTAAATCTAATTTAACCTTAATCAACGTCAGTGATGTACAGATGTGCTCGAATTTCGTTACGTACGATCGCGCGCGAATAATATAATATTTAGCTGCCGCGATTTCAGAAATCGGAACGTTTCTATTCATTCTTTATTAGGTACTTTGAAATAGTCCTAGTTCCATAGTATCGCCAAATATCACTTAACGCGGTTATGTTCGTTATTCTCGATTAGCATCGTGTCAGTGACCAGGTCAAACGTTCGGTCGTCATATTCTAACAATATCATTGTAACGTTGGAACAAGAGCTTTGTTAAACATATAAAATAGCGTAGCTCAAATTTTAATTGAATTTTCGTTAAATCTCATTAAAACAAAAATATCCCTAGAATGTGTTATCGATTTGTTTGTGTAATTCTTTTGTTCGATTTGTATATTTAATTTCTAAACGTATCGGTTACTTTTGTTTGGTTTTAACGATACTCTGTTATCGTGTCGACCATGATACAATTTTCTTTGCAAAACAATTAATAATTTATTCAGTGTTGTATTTATCTGGCTACGCGATTCGACGTAAATACGTGACAGATATTGTTACTGTTGACTTGACGTTTCCTGTCAGACAATCGGCTTTATAGACGGTCAGAAATGGGAATATCGATTTCCTGTTCAACCCTCCTTAACTTGGATGGAGCAAGATTTCCGTGGAACAAACCTCGCAGAGAACTCCCTTTCGATCTTTCGGCATTCTCTGTATACAACCACGATACCACGAAACCGTTATCAATTTCTTCGATTGACGTCTTTAGGATTCCCCTCCCAAGCGAACATTTCTCAAAGCGTGTTTTGTTATTCCATCACGCGGGACTGAATATCCAGTAATAGGTACGTTCAGTAAGAATCTTGTATTTTGTATAGGTTATGCGTAATCGGCCGGTAACCGTAAAGCGTCAAAGTAACTAGATCATTTTCTTAAAGCGATTCTAGTGATTTAATGTTTCAGATATTAATAAACTTGCTTCGCGAATTATCGATTGTATCGTTCTTTTTTTCTCGATAAACGTTAGATAATAAATCGATATCGACTCAACAATGGCAGGGATGTTGATTGTGGTGTTGTTTCTTTGTGTTGTCGTCTAGAAGTAAAAGACAATTAGAGGACGGTGACGTGAAAGGTAGAATGCCTTTCGTCTTTATCTTGGTCGATAAACCGCAGACTTATTCAGTGGATGAAATTGAATGGAAAATCGTCTCTTTGCGGATGCGAGAGGCGGTTTCCTTGGATATATTGGATTACAAAGCGTTCGTTCAGGTGTGCTTAGTAGAAAGTACGTAACAGCAATTATTTGATATAGATCATTCGAATAAAACGACAGGCGTGTATATCTTTTGCTTCGTTGGTATTAATGAATTCGTACTTGTGAAAATTAAAATCTTCCGTGATCTACATTTACTTGAAATATTTATTTTTATCTCCATCCCGTGCATCACGAGCAAATTATACACGCTGTAAATATTTATATTTTCCAAATAGAAGAAAAATTACAAGTTTCTGTAGAAGTGCAAGTACATTTTTCAGGTCGTTGTGCATTTTTCTTTCTCGCGTTTATTCTCTATTTTTTTTTTTTTTTTTTTTTTTTTCTTTGCTTCCGTTTACCGTAGAAATGCAACAGTAAATGAAACCGCGAAGTCGTGTTCAACAACTGAAGAAACTGGAACGGGTCGCTCGATACTGCTATACAGTTGGCAGTCTTGCATTTTGTCGTTGTAACGTGACAAAAATTGTATTACGAATCACGTTGAAAGGATCTTTGGTCTAAAAGAATATAAATAATTATAGTATAATCGAGCGTAGTTTAATTCAGTATAAAAGCTCATCGTGCCCCCCTTAGAAAACTCTGCGATCCCCTTGGGAACCAGCGTTGTATGCAAAATAATTTTTTACGTTGCACGTGGCAAATCTAACAAGGGACGAAGAAAGCATCGATCTAACGGTTCACGGGAAACATCAGTATTTAGATCGATTGCACGTTGAAACACTTGTTCGTTTCTTTTTTCGTAATCAAAAAACTGAAAGAAATTGTTATATTAATTGCATTCGCGTGATAGGTTAGTTCATTGTAGTGTACGGCATCGCGCTGCGATCGCGATAATTATACGAATAGAGAGCTACGGTTCGTCGATAACAGAAATTACAAAGAGAAAATGGTTCGTGACACGCTACTCGCTGAAGTATCGACGGTGAAATGAATATTATCGTTTCTGTACCGTGAAGTTATTTTCTTTGTTTCCTAGTCACACGTAGCGATAGGATCGAAGCCGTATCGCGACTGATATCTAAACCTGGCGGGATATATTCGAATTGCATACAAGTGTACTTTGAAAAAACAAAAGCAACGCTTATAAATAGAACTTAACAGATTACGTTCGAACCTCGTAGGAGCGCGTGGAAAAATAATAGCAGCTCTTGGAAGCATAATCGAAACCTAACGGGTTAGATCTGGGTTAGGTAATAATGAAATTGCAATAATGAGACCATACGCGACATAATTTACATTTTATTTCGGCTCGTATAGTCCCGTGAAAAACAACAGGGTTAGGTTAGGTTTACCGGAGGCAGATTGGAATTGAAATTTTTCGAGTATTCCCTATTTCGACGATTTTCGATTGAAAGGGAGCTTGCAGCAACCCCTTCCTTCGGCCAGCGAACCTTTTTACGCCAACTTTTTCACTCCCTGCACCCTCCTAGCGTTGAATGGAGACGAATCTCCCTAAGGGTGATTCACATGACGCGTGACTCGTCAGTTTGTAATCTCTCGTACGTGCACGGTTCGCGTATTGTCTATTGTATCGGTGTCTGCAATATTTATAGCGCCCACGGTATTATGCAGTCGTCGACTCTATACCCGCTACTATTTTACGATATCGACCCTCTTGTTTCGTATGTGCTGACGACAGAGTCGGGCAAATTTTATTCACGAGCAGCGAATAAAAACCAACTTCCCTTTACGTTTCATTGATAAACTCATTCGTAAATTAGAATCCGTCGACCCACCGTTAGTCGCGAAAGCGAGAGTAACGTATTTAGTCGCGCGTAATACATAACCTATAATTTTTGCACTACTTTAGTTTTCGAATTTTTATCTTATGCTAATTAATTAACCGACTGCAAGATTTTATCTGCGATTCAATTATGCACCGTTGCAAATCGTAACTGACACTTGACAAAAGTCTTTTGTGTCTAACTTGATTGAAAAGTATTTTAAATATCCGCCACTAGGTGGCTATAGGGTCCGTTTGACCAGTTATTCCGTATATAGGAAATGGACATGTAGCTATTCCCGTTTGAAACGTTATCTTCCCCGGATAAAACTTTACTGATAAGTCCAACTGGTAGTTCCGGGACGAAAAGCAAAAGGGATTGAAAACGTATTTGCATCGCTCAAGTGCTCCTAAAGTCCCAAAGATCATTTTAATTGCATCGTTCGCCAGAAGCATTATTTTAAGTTACTACGTATGTATTATTCATAACCTATAAATTTTGCGAAATTTTCACGCAAAGCATCCACAGGGTACGATTTGTTACGATTTTTAATTCGATGTGTGGCTGTACATGGCTGAACACGTGTGTAGAAGGAGAGGCAGTAAAATCGATCGTCTGTAACGCATCTCTATGCGTTGCACGTGACTCAACGGCACTCTGCCATGGCGGACAAATGTCCCGGCTGCTGTACCGACGTCCATTGCTCGCGTAGCCTAACCAAAGCGCGTTTCAAACAATCGATTCTTATTACCGAAAAAGGAAAATGCTCGTACGCTTACGGTTTCATTTTCCACGCGATTCTAAACATTATTTTTAGTTTAAGCCTCTTTCACTACGCGAATAGATAGTTACGTACTTGTTATCATCAACGTACCGAGGATAAATTAAGCATGAAATACATAGTTTTGATGTTTTTACTCCGTGTAGATCTATACAGGGTGTTCGACCACCCCTGGGAAAAATTAAATAGGGTATTTTAGAGACCAAAATAAGACGGAAATCAAGAATGCCAATTTCTTGATGGAGGCTTCGTTAAAAAGTTATTAACAATTAAATTCAGCAATTTCAAATCGTCCCTGAAAAATTATTTTCGGTTGCGAGGGTCAATTACAATCATTTTTGGTGAATACACATACCTTCGAAATCTTATCCACTTTCGAGAAAAAAAATCGGATAGGCGCTGAAATATTTCGGCGAAAAAAAAATTTCTCAAATCGTTCTAAAAAAATTATTTCCGATTGCGGGGGCCAATTACAATCATTTTTTGTTATTACACATACCCCCGAAATCTTGCGCATTTTCGAGAAAAAAATTCAATACGGACGGAACTTTAAAGGTTAATAACTTTTTAACGAAGCCTCCATCGACAAATTGGTATTCTTGATTTTCGTCTTATTTTGGTCTCTAGAATCCCCCATTAGAATTTTTCCCAGGGGTGGCCGAACACTCTGTATAGGTAGGATTAATTTGTTTGGTTTTATGGGCAATTTTCATAGTCATTTATTTTTCATTGAGACGACGTTTTAGTTTAATGTACGTATTACATAAAATTTTATATTATGCTCCAATCTACGTATATCAATTATTTGTACCTTTAGAAAATGTTACTTAATTAGCTAGTTGTGAATTTACTTTAATCGTGAGCTCATGTAATATCTTTGACATTTAGCTTCGTTAATTTTCAAGATTTTTGTTTAGAATTTTGTCGTTATACATAAAGTGGGTTTCTTACGTTGGCATAACTAAGAATAAACTACCGTGCGAGAATTGCTCGTAAAAACTAAAGAAATTACGCATTGTGTGGATGGTTCGAAGGCAGTTAGTACGACGCTATTTCGCTTTCTGAAGGTTTATGGCTGGGTCAAGGGCTGAATAGATCCTTGACACAAGCCACGCATCCTCATGGTCGGGCGCTGAACGATGGCTGGCGACTTGCAGGCGTATAGTTATCGGATGTCGGATGACATTGTTTAGGGAATATGTCTTATTGCTAAGAAATGGGATTTTGTTCCTAAAGTTAGCACCTTAACCCCCTAACGTCCATGCCCGAATCTGACTGCTTTGAAAAACGATATTTGTTTAATCTAATGGTTTAAGGGATGATAATATTTGTTTTCTTTCAAATTATACGTTGGATAGAACATTGTAAGTAACAAAAACCGCATTTTTAGAAACAAATGTAATAAAGAAAACTGATCATTCTTGGTTAACCCGAAAAATATGAGCGTTAAGGGGTTAATGTACTTCCAAATAATAACAAAGCTGATAAATATAAAAATTTCTCTTTATTAATAGTAGAAATTTTTAACGTGCAAAAGAGAAAAAATGAACGACATTAATAATTAATTGGTACTGTTGGTTATTCATTATTCGAATGAAATTTAGCTCGAGGCCCACCGTACGTTCCGACAGTTTCCTCGGAACACAAGACCCTGAAGTCACGCATAGAACAAGCGGATACGGTTACGCCGTCGATAACACGGTTTCAGTGTTCCACAAACGTTTAATGAAATCGAAAGGAACTAATGTGCGGGCATAAAATTCAGAGACGACAAGGGTCAATTAATTTGAATACTTATCTTCCCCCGTTGGCCGTGCATTCAAGCCCTGGGGGGAATTAAACTAAGGAAGTAGTCCCTTAGCAGTCGGCGGTACGCATTTATTCGCCCTTATCGGATCGGTTGTAAGTTTCCAGGTAGGCACCTTGCGCGTGAGACTTTTCACGAGCCCCGAGCACACACGTGTACGTCGTCGCTCAAACGATACGGCTGCACTCGGACTGCACCCTGCCGCGTACGTGCACCGTAAGGTGCATGCAAGCTCTGACCCAAATTGTACGATCGATACTCCCTGGCCCAGATACGCTTCCCGAGATTAATATTTTTTCCACGCAAGCCCGACGATCATCGATCCCTTTCTCCCTTTCTTTCTCTCGTTTCGCGAACTTCAACGCGACGTACGAGAGATTCCTTCGGCTGCAATTAATCACGACGCGTACGACATCATCCTTCCCATTCACGCAACTCCCGTTACTAGACCATAGTTACGAACTTAACTGTGAATAGATTGAGAGCTATCGGTAGCTGATCTGAAATTCTTCGAAATTACGAACGTAAGGTTGTTCAAACTTCTGCAGAAAGTCTATTTAGAAATTGTCGATGACCCGCTCGAAACTTGCAACGCGTCGTTAAAAGATTATGGTACATTGGAAAGTTGCGAGAGTCTCGTACGCGGCGCGAAGAACGAGCATAGCTTCATCATCGCGCAAGAATAACGAAATAGTTCGTATAAACGTTTATCTTGTTTCGCTTTGTTTCCTAGTTGCAGTCGTTTTTATGTCGAGAGCCAAGCAGCCGTAACCGATTCGATCGAACACACAGATACGTTGAATCACTGCGTCGTATCTTATGTACGATTTTGCTGATTATCCGCGCAAGACTTTCATAATGTTCCGTGAATCATGCCAGTCTTTTAACGAGAGTCTGTGCTCGTTGAAAATTTCTAGACGAGCCAGCCTCGGATATAGCATCAGATAGGGTATGACAAATTATTTTTAATTCAGATGAAAATAGGTTTCACGTGATATTGAAATCAATTAAGAAACATTTGTTGGTCCACGTCTCAGCTAGTAGCCGAAACTCTTAGAATATTTTGCACCAAACGATTCTGTTCCCTTTTAAATTTTACCTACTGTTCTTCCATCGAATAAATGTTTTTCATAATTTTCTTGCACGGTATAAGTATAGGTCTAACGCCGTCCGATGAACATTTATCGTCGTTTCGACTTTTCTCATTACGCCGCCTGAAATTGGATTGCATCCTAATGAGGTGCGTTATGGTCCGATAACTCATACGCGTAATTTCGGTGCGCGCGAAATCAGTCGCGCAAATTGTTGTCTGCACTTTCGTGTTTCGCGCTCGAGTCTGATTCATCTGCTTAATTTGGAATCACTGATCCACGATTCATCTTTTAAATTCATTTCTCGTCTCTGTCTCATTTATTCAACATTTCCGACAAAAGCAACTACGAAAAAGATAGTTTCAAGTTGTTACTGCTCGCGGATAGCGAAAGCGTCGGTGGAGATTCGTTCTATTTTTATCTGGTAATGGCTTTGAAAACAAGCTCGATGATCTACGGTGCAAAGTGCTTCGAGATTCACGTTTCACCGATCAAAATTTTGTTATAATTATTTTAATTAGAAAAATACACGAACGAAAGATCCTCCGTATAGAGCGGGAAATGTACCTCCTGTATTTGCGCGAAATTGGAATTCCTCAGCGAGCGGGTTTCGAGGGAGCCGGTAACCCCGGTCACCGACAAAGCGTCAGGTGGATTGTGCAACGACCGGTGCACCTTCGGTGCTGCTTACTCCGCGTATATGCAAGCGTTACCGTAGGAGCCCGGCGGGACAACGAGGACAACGACGTCGACAGCGGGCGGCAGGGAGTCGTCTCGGTATTACTTCGCGGATCGTTCGGCGAGGTCATGGTCAGCCGGCGTGCTGAAACCGAGAGTCAACAAACTCTGGCAGCGAACAAGCAACCAGCGAGCCAGCTAACCCGACGAACGAACCGGGCAAGAGTATACCCAGAGCCACAGCCACTCGGCCATCTAACCGGACAGTTAACCAACCCACCAAACGTTAACCCTCTGTCCGTTCAGGCATCAGTTCCTCGAGGAAGCACACCTCGTCTTGCTAGCGGATTCTGTTCGCCCCCTTTCTCCTTTTACCCCTCTCCTCCGTTGTCCTTTATTTCTCCGTTTCCGTCTCTTCCTGCTTTCTCCGCCACCTCCCCCCTCCTCCTCCTCCTCCTCCTCCTTCTCCTCTTCGACCGTTGTTTCTGCAGCGATCCTTCTTCTTCTGTCTCCTCCTCCGCGCGTTACATCGCTAAAATTAATTCGCAATCATTATTTATAGCCGGACCGTTGCGTGAGGAGGTAGCGTACCACGCGTGGCAGGTGCGGCATTCATAATCGTCGCGAAACGAGTTCTCTCCCTCGTGGTCTTGGTGAAACCGACGAAAGATTCGCGGTTCACCATTGTTCGAACGCCCCTGGACTAGGACTGGACTATTATATCGGGAAGAAAACTGGTCCGTAACCTTCTGATTCTTGGTACCGTGTGTGCAGAATGTTGAATCGTAGAAGCAAAAACACGCCCAAGATGTGGGATAACATTTTTTATGTATTTTCTATAATTTTTTCTTTAGGATCGGTGATCCAATGAGTGTATCTGTGATTCCAACTTTTCCAACTGTGTCGTGTGCTTTGAATTGGGGTTTTATAGTATTTGTAGGTCGCGTAGTTTATCGGAACGGAAGTAATCAAGGTTGCTGATGCTACGTTTAGTTCGCAGGACAATACTTGGCCTTTTGCATCGTTCTATTTCTAATTACAGCCTGACCTTGAGTTACGCAAATCGTAGATACGCGTTTCCGCCCCCATTTATGCTCTTGTAGATATTTTGCATGGGTGAAATATTCCAGAATGAATTAAAATGGAATTCGCATTAGAAACGTTAAAAAAATTAAATTCTTTATCGATAGATTCCATATAAAGTTTGCGATACATGCTCGACTATAGTTTGTTCTAGTTGGAACAATAGTCACGCTCGAAATAGTTACTAAAAGCCAGTAATTATTACTAAAAAGGTTTACAATTATATTCATTACGCTTGTTGTTAAAGTAAATTTTAATAGTTAGCTAAATAATCGTCATTCTAATGGGCATCCCCTCTTAACCGTGCAAGCGAAGGACTTACTGTAACAGCGTCTAATTCGAAACGATGAACGCATGTCTGTTCACGAGCGTATCGACGCACACGTGCGACTATTTTTAAGCGCACGTGAGCGTCGTTCGGTGAATCAATTTCCCTCGTAACGGTGCGCCTCCGTTGCAAGATACGGAATAAAGAACGCGGAAATTGTAAACAAGACGCGATGTCGCCCGACCCGACGACGTTATCGCTTTTCCCGAATCGGAAGGAAAAATCTGCTACGCGACGTTAGTTTAATCAGTCACCGAAACTTAGCCATCGCATTCGTTCGTGTATTCTGAAAGAGATTCGATGAAAAGGAAAGAACGATACGTTATCTGAGCGTTCCTATTGTTTCAAGACAGAACACACACGTGTTTATGCATACTGCGCGGAACACATCGAGTTTATCGGCATTGGTACTCGTGACGTCGTGACTCGTGGTGGCAGCGCCCTGTACGGGTCCGCGCCTCCGCGAGCTGTGACGTCATTGGGTAGCGGGGCGAGGTTCCGACCAATGGCCACGCGACACGTCATCGCCTGCCTCCGCTCTTCGGCAACGGCGGAGACGGCGAGTCACGTGACGTCACCAGGGACGGCACGGCACTCCGCGGAGTTGAATGACCCCCCAGACCAAGTTCAATACACCGACGAGGAAAGACACGACCCGCGGACCTGCGAGTCCACGACCATAGTTCCTTCGTTGCTTGTCGTTTCGTCCGTGTTCGGCCCTGGGGGAACGAGTCTTCCTTCTCCCGCGTTTGCCCGCCTCGGATGCGTTCGGCGCGTCTCGGCTTCCCTCGGTTCGCTCGAATCGCGGTGCTGTTTGGCCCGTCGAATCGGACCAACACGCCGTTCGATCCGACGAACCGTCGCATTCGGTGGCTGCTTCTCTACCCAGAGGTGAAAAACTATCGGCACTCGCCGACATCGATAATTTTCGACAGTTTCGAATAAATTAAGTTTGGAGGAGTAAGAGAAAACTCAACGAAGGGTACGTTCATAGCTAAACTCGTTGGAAACATTTTTCACGAGGATGAATTCAACAAACAATTCTCGTACTTGTAATATAAAATTACAAGAATTTAGTCCCTATTTTGAAGGTTGAAATTGACGTTTGCATCTTACACCCAACGTTTTATCTGATCTGTAATTTTAGCACACTATTGCTAGCACATTGCAAGAGATTCCCCAGAGGTTATTACAAGCGACTAGCTAAACGTAAACGACATTAAGCAGACTTAAACGTATGTAAATGCAATATTTTTAGCTCCATTATTTTAGCCAGTTTGTCTCTTCACCGATCGAATGGCTCTCGTGCGTAAGTTATACGATCGTCGTTGATACTTCTTGTAACGTTTCTTGTACGGGAAGTTGTAACGCGTATGGTCTGTTTTGAGCTGTGATTCAGAGACAAAGAGCGCAAATGTAGTTGCCAGTCACGCAGTTTGATCGAGTCATAACTCCTTTACGGTTCATAATAGGAAATGTAATAGAGGGAAAAAGTTGAACAGTTTAATAATGCCAAACTACCTATGGCATTACTTTTATCGCAGGTGCACCTTGCACCTGCAAAGTGCACTTGCACTTTCCTTTTAAAGGACGAAGTTGCACCTGCGAGAAACGTAATGTCATAGACATTATTAAACTGTTCAACTTCTTCGTCCGCCACCTTTTTCTATTGTCAACCGTAAAAGGGACATAACCCGATCAGATTGCGTTACTCACCGTGTATATTTTCTCAACGGAGCTAGAGAGCGTGCAGGTCGAGCGTTGCAACACGAAAAAAGATCCAATGGCGAATCGCCTAACGTTTTCCGGGTTGCAGACTGTACACGGTCCTGCTCGAGAGAGAAACCATGCGACGAGTAGATTTTCTACGCGACTTTAAGACCATAGACTGTCGGACCATAATTCTAAAACAAAAATAAGCAAACACATATCCGAGCTTTCTTGTCAGTGCTTATTATTTACAAAGATATTTAACGTTCAATTTTTTGATCTTTTCTCGTATAGTCTGTATCTAGTAATTACCATCTATGGTTTCCTTTTTATTTGTTTTCCTGTTGTTATTATGCCAGAGGGAGCTATTGTCCCAATCTCCAGCGGTAAAAATAGGAACAACGTTTTTAAACTTTGCACGTAGGTGGTGGGACACCTCGAGAAACATAACGAAAATAGAAGAAAACTCGAAACACTAACAAAGTTGCGTTACGCTCTGGATTACGAGCGAATAACAACAACCCGGGGTGGAGATAAGGGATAATGTGGTACGTTGATTGCGACGAATCGTTCTCGAGAGCCCCTGCGTGACCTTTATTGCTTAATACACGACCACTATTAAACGCAAATGTAGGTGACGTTGTTATGTCGCAGGTAATTTGCTGCGTTGATCGTAAATACTCGCATTTTTCTTCGGCAAATATACATAATCCGCGTTGCGAGATTATTACCGCCGAGCCACAGCAACCGGTGATTGAATTTAATTCGCATTATAAAATTATCGTATTATGTTTAATATTCCAAAAGAATTTATTAAAAAGGGAACTTAAAGTCTTCGTGAACAAAAAATGAAATTGTAATATCGTAAGATAGAAGCAGTTTGATATTTGATATACTGGGTCACTCGTTCCACGTTGCCTTGCAATAGAAATTCTCCCGCGAAAACGCGCGCGAGTGTATCGTCTGGATTCGTACGGTAACTGTTGTAAAAAATCGCTTTTATTTCGGGCGAAACGCATCACGATCGGTCTGTTTTTATTCATTTAGCCACCGAGGAAGTTAAAATTAGTCGTCGCGACGTTACATCTGGGAGTCAGTGACTCCTATGCGAACGTTATTCGCTCGCGCCCAAAGAAATCAGTTATGCGCCCGTTCCAAATGGAGGACAAAGATTTCCAGGCGGTTAGCGCGAGCGCGCCTCGCGACCAGCGAATAAATCGAATTCCTCGCGAAGAGCATATTCGATAAATACACTTTCGTAAGCAGCAAATTATCCGACGATCAACCGCGCATGCGCGCCATGCGGCACTCGCTTTAAAAGACTCCTTCGAGTATTGTTAACGAGCCATCGATAACTGTGCAGTTTATTTAACCAGCGACGTTTCGGTCGTTAAGTACCACGACTCTCTTTAGGAAACATTAAGGGGTTAGGTAACTCTAAAATTTTGAAGAATATTTCGACAATCATTTTACCATAATCCTGCACACCAGTCAGGCATCAAAAAATTAAGTGGCTCGGGAACATGGCGCTGTGTAGGCTTAATTATAAATATTTTTTAAACATTGCCAAGGGTTTTTTTCAATATTTGTTATACCTAAATACAGTGCAAAGTCTCAGGATAATTGACTGCTTATTTTTTCTTCATTGTAGCTTAAAAAATTGCCTTGTTTTCCATACCGCTAGAGTTCCCTAATCCCTTAAATAAACCCTACGAGTCGAAGTACAGGGTGTTTATTTTTTTTTTTAAGGCGCTATTTCATTTTAGTCGAAAGATTCGTAAATGAAACTTAATTTTCTCGATTCGTTTCTGCCAAGTTAATTTTTTATAGAAATCGGTCGATTCAGAAATTCAGTCGATCGGAACTTAACCGGTCACCTTATGTACAATGTTTCTCGTTAAAATTCATATGCCGCGCGAATAAGTAATATTCGAGCAACGGCCAACTATTCCAGCCTAGATCCGCCGCGTTTCCCGAACGAACTATGAAACCATGCTGGGCGATTTATATGCATCCATTTGTAATAGATGTCGTGAAAGTAAGTTGGCACCGGCACCGTTGCGAGAGAAACGTAGGCATCTCACGAACACGTGGTAAAACGGGGTGCGTGTTACAGCCACGTGGCCTGGCATCTGATAAGACCGGCCTAACGTGCTCGTACTCGCCACTTAGGCTAAGTAACCGGCCATGTTCTTCTGGTGCCATCCTTAAAAAGTTCCCGCGGATCGGACTGTGAAAAGACGGTCCGTATCTCGTTAGGGTAGCTTAATGAATTTTTGTTGAGTGCTCTGAAAGGAACTAATTAACGCTCGAGTATGGTTCGACTGTATTCGAGTAAATTGTGTTGCTTCGATGTCCGAATAAAGCATCACGTTGTCTTAATTCATCGATCGACGATAACGTTTCACGAAAGAAATCACAGTTTTTGACGAATCAAAGAATTGCTTAAAACATTTTTCGAGCGTAATAAATATTAGTGATCAATTTTGGCGTTGAATGTTGACCTTTGGCTTCGTCGAAAGAGCGTAGCCATATAAAGGATTCGTCGAGACCTACGATTTGAAGTATGACTCGTTCAAGAGCTTCCATTTCCGGTGCCTTCCTCAGCCCACGTGTTAGATATTTTGGAGATAAATAAGGTCAATAATATTACTAGCAAGGGATTATACGATAAAAATTTCGTTCGATTTCTGGTTTTTTTCGTCCATGGCATAACGCTCCAGTGCCACCGTGAACACGATCGATCAGTTTGCATTGTATAATGCGATTCTCGGCTCGAACGAAACCGATCCATTCCGGTTGACTTATCGATTCCGCTGAAAGTAACAGTGTTTCCGTAGAAAAGCGAATTAGAGCAGATAAGCGAGAGGGGTTGGCGATATTCGAATGTTTTTAACCGTCGTTACGTCGTATCGGCTATTATTTCTGAAGATTCGTGCGTCGTAATTTTTCCGGAGGATCGAGGGACGGTCAGTTGGCAAATAAATACGTAATCCAACGGGGAAACTGGGAAACGAGCGATCCTCCGGTTCGAGACGCGTCTGCCTATGGCGTTCGTCCTCGTTGGGAATAATTAAATCTGGGTTTAAAGTCGCTCTCCCTCGGCTCGGAAGAAAGAAGGAACTGAGAAAACGAGATTGCACGGCAACGCTGTGTGTATTTTGGTAACGAACCTCTCGGCTGGAATTTTCGGTCGTTTCCATCCTGACGAATGCACTCATCTCGCTCTACTTTACATAGGATACTTACACCGACGAATAATCGCTTATTTCGCGGTTTCGATGGTACCGTTGGCAGCATATCGAGAACCCCGTCTGTTATTTTAGATTATCTTTTTTGCTCGCTAATAATATTAAAAAAGAAAAGAAAAGCAAATAAAATACTTAGAAAAATAAGAGGATGCATTAAACTCGTTCAAAAGTAAAAATTAGTAATCGCTAAATAAATATTCGAGCGCGAGTGGAAATTAAATTTTCTTAGTTCACTTATAGATTTTTGTACCATATTAAGCGACAGGTATTTATGACTCGAGCGTAAACGGATTTATTACGTCTTCGTCCGCTCCACTCTTCCACCCTTCCGTCACTTGTCAAATTAATAATAATTGACATGCCTCGGAATCTATACTGCTCCCAAAATATACCTCATCGGTAAGATGTTCCAAATTTAACCAGGTGAAATTCATATTCGTAAAATGACAATTTTCAATCTTCCAATATTCGTCCTTTGAATTTAATAATATTAATATTTCTTAGCGTGTCTTGAAAATTGCACACCACTTGCTTCTAGGACCATTCTATCCATTTTCCAATCGTAATATCATTCAGATATTTAGTAAGGATGTCTTATTAAGCACACCGTACCTTTTCCATTCCACGAACAATTTAATTTTTCCACGGTGCAGCGTAAACGACGAATCCTGTGCAAATATGCAATTATGCGCGAGTACCATATCGCGTGCGAGATTTCGCGCGCAATTTTTTCCTCGATTAATTAACCGGTCATATAAAGTTTATATTTATGAAACCGCGTCATGGCCGTAGCGTTACTTCAGAGTGAAGTAACCGCGTTAACCGTGCTCGTTTTTATGCAACTAACCTTCGCCGTGTTGTTATCTATCTATATTCCATTCGCCGCGAAGGCAAAGGCTCGTTACGTGTGTTCGAACTTTCTCAGATAGCAGATTATCGGTTCACGATTATTTTTCTGAATTCTAATGAACGTTTTACGCGTACAACGTCATAGAAAAAAATCCCGAAGTCGATCGCTTTATAAGAGTGTATTAAGGATCACCGACGCAAACTATATGCGTCCCAACAGACAGATGCTTTTCCTTCTCTGTGCGTGAGAGCGATTCCACCTCGAAAACGGAAAGAGAAATAACATAAAAAAAAAAATTGAGAATCACTGGCGAAGTTTCTTTGTCCATGGCGGGCGAACGTGAAACGAGAAAAACGAAACAGGAAAGTGGCGCCGTGTGTATTTTAGTAACGAATGTTAAGGGAAAACGCGAAGCCGCGCGGCGCGGTGTGTTTGAACAAAGACGACACGATTTTTGACGCTCGAGAGGTTTTCTCTCGCTTATCCTCTCGCGCTCTGTTAGAGCTGTCCGCGTACTCAAAACTCGCGAAACCATTTCTTCCCCCTGGTTACTGTTTACAATGCATCTAAATACATTTCGCTGGGATTGTTTTATCGCATTCGCGCGAGCCTGCCCAAACAATTAAGCCACGCGAATTGTTTCAGTAACCGAAATGATCCGATCGAATTCTTTTAAGCCATTTCAATCCTTTCGAGTGACTTGAAGGGGGAAATTTCCTTTGGAGGGTTTAAGAATGAACCCCTAAAATATCAAGTAAGTCTGCTCATTCTTGGGAAAAATGATCCGATCGAATTCTTTTGAGCCATTTCAATCCTTTCGAGTAACTTGAGGGGGGGGGGGTTAAGAATGACCCCCAAAAATATTAAAGTCTGCTCATTCTAGAGATACTCGAACTGCGCTCTAAGAATCCATACCCACTCGGAGTTTCTTTCTACATTTATATTTACCGATTCCAGCTGCAGCCCTCCTTTACGTTTTGCCTATATATAACGAATGGTATCCGTTTCCGCCTTCTCATTTGAAATGGTAATAGGACTTTTAAATAGAGTTTTTCAAATGCAGGAAACAACATCCTCGCGAAGACTCGAGTAACGTTCGCGTCTGCCTACGCGTTATGCAATATTTGCATTTAGCGGTTTAATTTTTTACCATGCTCTAGGCAGAGACTAACAATTATCCATCATTTATCGTTGCTCTTTGAAGTATTAATGGTGTCGTGCAATGTATTAATTATTCTTCACGAGCAATTTTTTAATACTTAATTTACGTAAAGTTTACTGACATTTATTAACGTCCAACGAATATAGAGTTCAAGTTATATCAGTATACATCTGTTTATAAAAGCTTAGAAGTATTTAAAATTTATTTATTGATTGGATTAATTCAAACATTACGCGAGACTAAAATCCATAAGAATTCTTGCAACGAGCCAATGTTTAGGAACATATTTGGAGTTGTGGGGAGAATTTGACGAGCACGTGCCTTCGCGAAGCGCTACAGAATTACGTTATAGAGCCGTGCCAGATCGGAGACGTATAATCAGACAATTATGCTCATAATAATAGAGTTGGATTCTTAGTAACTCTGCCGCGAAGAGGTCCGTTGGCGAAGCCCTATTTACCTACGTGCCTTATGGGAAAGTTTGCAGTCGCTTAGCCGCAAAAACTGACGTGCAATTTCGTGACGTCGACGTACCGTGCTTATTGAAACTCGTTCTCTCGTTCGTGTATACGCACGCGAGAATTATTTCAACCAATGTATTTGCTTCGTTCTGTGCATTTGTTCTTCTGTTCTCCGTTAGCCCTCGAATTTCAATAAAATCCTGTTAAACTTCCGTTTGTAATGTGCATTTGGGTTTGATTTTTAAATAGAATATTTCAACATTAACATTTTTTAAATAAGTGGCCAAATATAATATCGGCAAACGATAACATTGCATCGAAATAAAAATGATATCGTTAAAAGGTAAACTTCATTGCGCGATTCGACTCTTTCCTATATTAATTTTTTGTATTCTCGCTGGGGAAAGAGAAAATTGCTGTATGCAATACTACCTCGCTTATTGCATCAATATGCGTTAGGGATAGTTGCAACGAAATCATCCCCACCACAGTTTGTGTTTCTTTAGTTCGGATAAACCATCTCCTAGTAGCTCTCAATGTTTCGATGTAAAATAATAGTTATCTTCGGAAAATATGTATTATAGATTCTCTTGCAGGATTTATTTTCATTTATGAGAGGCCAAAGATCGTACCGATTTTGAAATTAATGGAAATAGGCCGGACTGTATGTATGTTATTCAAATTATTGTCGTTCGTGTTGCTGTTACGAATAATCGTGTAAAAAGAAAGAAGAACAAAGTGCACGGAATGTGGAATTTTTTTAAAATGGCTTTAAGAATTACCTTTTTTACATCTCTTATGCAGGGTGTACGACTACCCCTGGGAAAAATTTTAATGGGAGATTTATATTGATCATAAAAACTCAGTAATTGTTGGAGTATAGTGTTTTTTAACACTTACCACTTATCTTGGGCGCAGAAATTTTTTTTTTTCAGGGATGTTATTTTGTTCGGATACCACTGATGTGGGCTGAAATCTATCGACATTGAAACCGGGCGTCGAAATTGCTCTTTTCGCAAGGTTAAAGTATAAAATAGAAAAGAAACGGGGTATATCGCTCGGGGCAAAGTGTCTTCGACGAAAACGATCACTGCTTCTTTAATAGTGGATCTTTCGATCCCTATCTTCGATCCACCTGAAAATTATCGGTCCCTAGTGGATTTTTAGTAGAAGAACAAAGAGGAATAAAACAAAACAAAATGTATACTTTATAGATTTTCCGTTTCTTGTTAGATAAATTGTATAACGACGATTTTAATTACAGGCGTCTATACGCTCGTCGTTTATTAAAAGTGATTTTGTTGTGTGTTGTGCGAAGCGTGATTACTCTGGCAAGCCTTATTATGCCACGTTTATATGTAGGTCTTGGGCTTTGTGTGACGTTCTCTTTCGCACAGAGAGGCGAAATGATATCAGCATGCGAGAAACGGATTAGCAGAGGCAAGCCTGCGTCGTGGTAATTCGGCATAATATGTTAACTGCTCTGGGAATGACATTTCTCGTTTCGCGCGAGAACTGCCGATGCATCGAATCGTGTGTACTCTTTTATCTGAAATTCTTAAGTACAAAGCGTTCTAAAAAGATTAAAATGATTAGTGTAAATGTTTATTGGAAAAAATGATAATCGATCGACAACAAAGAAATCTTTGCAATGTAACATATACATACTACCCCTCCAGTGTATTTGATAACTATTTACGAAAGTAACGATCGCTTCCTCTTTGGTTGCACCTCATGCCATTTGTAATTGCGTTATGAATTATTCTGATGTGTATTAAATTTCTAATACGACGAGGTGAATTTAGTGCGTCGAGCATCGAAGAGAATCATCGTAGCGGCGATGGTCGAGGCAACGTGGCAGATAAGCACGCTATCGAAACACCGTAGACAGCTGTAGTTCATACCGTGACACACGGGGTGGGTGCATCGGGCGGTGGCTTGTCGACGAGTGTCACGGTACTGTTCTAAAACAGGGCCACTACGCATGCGCGATTCCCCTATCGCCTCGTTCTCGTCCCCGAGCGTCCCTCTGCCGTAATATACCGTCGTTCTCCCCTCCAAGCGATCCTCGAGCGTATCCCCTCCCTCGTCCTCTCCTAATCCCCGTGTACCCTTCGCGCCAGTCGCGTCAGTTGCGTGAGAGCCTTTAGTGGGGGAGGTGCTCTTCAGCACTTTACCGTGCCGTAGCACCCTCTCCTCTCTCTTATAATCACTGCCATTAATATTAATATAAAGTAGAATTTCTCCGCGATTGCAAGAAGGGGGTCCGATCTTGCGTGTGAATCGCGATTCGAACAGTGACAACGAGTTTTCGGGGGATCGTTGCCCCGGTGGTCATTGCCACAGATCGGTCAGCGAATGTGTCGCGGAGGAAGGAGGAAACCGTAAGTGTTCGTTTCACACCGAGAAAGAAGTGAGGTGAACCATCGCGGGGACTCGTCGTTGTGTTCAAAGTGCTCCGTTTCTCGCCGCTGAACGGCCGGTCGCGTCCCTTCGTGTCGAACAGTGTAACCACGTCTCGTCAGCTTCGTTTTGTGTGCATCGACACGTTACTGGCCTGGCGCGTCCGACGGCCTTGTTCCTCTCCTGCCTGCTCTACCCGAGTGCGCGTTACACAGATATATCGTAATATGTTGCGTGCGACGTCGTGACCGAAAGCGACGTCTGGGATTCTGTGCGCGATTCCCAACGAGGAAGTCGGTGAACTTGTGTACCGTCAGTGTGTGATATTCTCGTTCTCCAGCGTTCTCTCCCCGTTTCAACGAGCCTCCAGCGAACCGTTCGTCAGGCCTTTTCAGTGTACATGCGGCGTCTTCCTGGCGCTGATTGAGGTTTAAATTCCACCAGACCTTGGGCGATTTAAATGGTGAGCGAACCGCTGACTGACGGTGCGTGCGCGTCGCGACTTGTCTCTTGGTTGGCACGCTTGCACGTCTATCGCGACAGGAAGCGTGCTTTTCTCGTTGTTACCGACCACCGTGTGCCGCGGCATTTACTTTTACAGATCGATTGTCGCGCGTTCTTTAATCGGCGCATCGCGACGCGACCGGAACGAAATTCACGCCCGATTTTCGAAACCCGGGCGTGAAATTTTTGTCGAGTGGCACGATCGATGCTTCAGGGACGCTTTCGTATACGCCCTAGACTCGTCCTTTGACCCTTAAACGAGCAAGCGCCGTCTGCAACGAATACATTTTTTTTTTTTTTTTTTTTTTTTTTTTCTTAAATCAAAATTTCTGCTCTTAGCGATACTTTCATCCTTGGACGTTCAATTGGAATTACGACCACGAAACAAAATATAATGATAATTTAATGTGTCTTTTATTACGGAATTATTTATATTTTTCTATTCAATTTGAATAGCGTATATCGTGTGTTTTGAGTGTAAAGAGTGAGACTCAACGATAAATCATTGAAATAAACTTTGGAGTTTTTGGAATCTTTTTCGGTAGCCATTAATCTCCGGTTAAATTCGACGGTAATAACGCAATCGTGGCAGGTGATATCCGATCATTTTGTGAGTACGTGAATGGTGGATCGTTAGTATTAAAAACTGTTTAGGCATCCTACTCCATCACCTTGACCCGCATAGCTTTTTCACATCGACGTTGAATCGTTTACCGATAGATGATAATTCTCCTATAACGTAGAAAATATTTCCCAGAGAATATACAAGCTTCGTAGCTGTGTTTCCGTCACGTGTTTAGGAGACATATCGAGACTCGTGTTGTCGATTATTCTCGCGACCTTGACGGGGAGGGCCTTGATTCCCGTTGAAAGTAAAGTCTCGGGCGAGCGTAACTCAAAATCACAGTTTACTAAAACCACGGGAACGCCGTGCGTGCGCGTCATGGGAGGCTAGCGAACGTGGAAACAATAACGTAGCATTAATCGGTTGTAGTCTGAGTAGGTCAATGCAACAAGTCGCGTAAATGCCAAGCTCGATGATGATAATGCGTGAAAGGTTGAAGAATACCGGTGCTCTGACTAACTGCTGTTCAACGTGAATCGTTAATAAGTGAAAAACTAGGTCGTTGTGTGCGAGCATACGCGCATCGTTGCTTTATTTATAAACAGTATTTCATTTATACGATATGTAAAAAGAATTATAAACGCAGTGACCTTCGTGGAACATCGAGTTAACCTCAAAAAAAAGTAAACCAACAAATACATTTTTTATTTTCATTGCAACAACTTTGATAATATTTGTTATGTGAAAGCAAAATTACTCACAATACACACTGTGTCGCCAGATAAGACTGTGTTAACACGTCTCGTTTCTTTTTGTTTACGATTAAATGGTCGTAAAAAACAGTTCTTTTTTCAAGATTATTTCTTGAATATCGTTCTTGGAAAATTCTCACTATATCACTATAAATTAAAATGAGAAAACTATCGATGAATCGTTACTTTCGTTTCAGTCCCTTACGTCGTGAAAATTCTTAGCCAAATACATATATTAAAGTCGTTTGAATTAACAAAATGGCCGAATACAGATGCAAGGAATTCGTGTTTTACACTTTATATTGCTTCCTTATTTACTTTATTTATCTTTTTTTTGCCGTTATCTTCTCCGTCCCTGATAAGTCCGTTGCAAGGAACAATTCAATTCTCTTGGTAATATCAGTGTGAAATGGAATGCAGCGATGAACCTCGAGGCGAAACGACGATACGACATGACACTCTTTCATCGCATTTGAATTACTCGTGTTTACGACTCTCAGCGGCGAGCATTTACGGTTATTACCGCGCCCTTAAAATTGTTTCAAGCGTTTTTCAATCGAGCTTCTACGTTCAAGTATAAAATATTGCGTTTTAACTCTCTTTAATATTTTTATTCAACAAATATAAACTTCTTTTTTAAATGCAAATTTTTGTATTGCTATGTTTTCATCATTTCCATTCATATGTGCAACAATCATAAACGTAGATTATACTTCTCTTATGAAACAAACAATTCTTTGGGAATGAATAAAGTAAAAACTACTATTACGTAGAAATGATTAACGGGGAAGATATGCGCGTGTAATTATAAGAACAGAATATCGAGGAAACATTTCATTTCGAATAGTTTCGAGGGACAGTGTTGGCCGTGATGCCTCACGCGGGTCGTCCATTTTGCACTTGTAGTGTTGATACGCGTATCCGCTTGTATATCGCGTACATTTGTCTGCCTGCGTAAGCTTTTCTGTGTTTACGTTGCCCACGTACGGGACGTCCTCGGTGTTTAGCGAAAGAGGTGTCGAGTTTCAAAGCAGAGCAAGTCACCACGGCACACACACACACGCGACAAGCAAGAAATGTAACGAACACGAGAAGGGAGTTCCTATCGCGCGGACCAGATGGATGGAAAATGCCTTAAGTAACGAGATATAGGGAATAGAGGAAATGGAAATGTTTTCTTAGGATGCGTCGCGAACGTGTGAAGTGTAAAAACGACGTTAGAAAGAAAAGTACATTTTGCGACACGTTCGAAGGAACAAGATGTTCTCGTAGTTCTTTACAAAACCAGTCCATTTTTATTCCAGTCATATTTCCGTTGTTAAAAAAAGAAGTTTCGGTATTCGTTGGGAATATAATATTTTTAGCATCGTGCGATACTGTTGCATGCTCGTGAGTTATTTATAAAACGGTCTTTTTTTCTCGTTTCCTTTTTATCTTGTACGGTCAAAAAATTCTGGACAATGCGACGGAAAAGAAGGAGTAGGCGAGACAGCGTAGAATTTAAATTCTTGATCTCACGGTCACTGACCATGGCATTCAGGCAATGCCACAGTGTTGTTGAACGAGTTGAAGATCAGTGCCCCTTGCTTCCCGGCCCGAGTTCGACGAAAGATCCGACGATCAATGAGTCACTTGTGTATTCATACCAGAAAAAAAGATGCTCAGGAATTTAATTAACGCTACTTGCTATGAGACGCCTGTACAGTCGATAAAAAATAAAATTTATTTTTGTATTATTATATCACAATGTTATATTTTTTATTAAGAGTTTCTGTATAAAACGTTAGTAGTTCTCCGCTTCCTATTGCTGTTAGATTACATACATATAGTGACTGTCACTTAAAATCGTACACCTAGCGGTTCAGCCGATATTTTTTCAATAAAACATGAAAATTGTACTAAATTATCGAAACTCGTATAGAGGCATATAGCGTAATGTTTCTTTATTTGATACGCAACAACAATATAAAAAAACCTTTAGTAGTACTCAGTAAATTAAATAAAATTTGAGGTTGCGTATGAAACTTAGCTGTCAGTAAAAATATTGGTAACATTGGAAATCCAGTGAATTTAGCTGATTTAGCAGCATTCTGACTGTTAGATGCATTGTTTTGCCAAAAAATCAATAAAATAGACTCTAAAAAATAGTTCTCTAGTTGTAGTTTTATGTGACAGTCACTGTCATTTGTACAGTTGAATTTGTTTCAAGGGTATCTTTATTGCTCTTATACCTCAATTAGAAAAGAGAAGTTGCAATTCCAGATTAGTTATAAATTAGTATGTATCAATCGATTAAACATGGATGTCAGATAAGGTATTTGCAACCTGCAAGTCTCAACCTCAGCGTTAATTCCCTCCAGAATCGTTAGTACACGTAATCGTGCTCTCGTTAATATGATTACTCTGTCATTGTGTTGAGTCGAGCAATTACGTCGGTACACTGCGATCCCTTGCACGCGAAATAAACAAAACCGATTAAACTGTTGACACGCGTGATATACTAACCAATAAATGCACAGGATGGGTTGAAATACGTGGCGTGCGAGAAAGTAAATTAGCGATCACTTTGAATACGTTTTAAATAATTGTCTGTCAGACTTTATGTAGCGAAGTTATTTCACACTTTTGTAATAAAATAGGTACACGTATGCACCATAAATGTACGTTCTGAGATCGTTCGTTACGCTGTTCTGAAAATCACCGTAATATAGTTCGAAGATAAGCAACTATGTTGCCAGGTACACCTGATAATGCGCGAACGAATAAAAACGGTACGCTTACGGAATGGGGATCAAGTTTGAACGTTTTGCAACGCAAACGCCTTCGCGACATCCCAGAGGAGTAATTTGCACGCGAAACTAGTTTTCCCGCACATATTGGACTGTGTGGACGCTGCCTGGAGACGACCGGGAGAGTCGAAAGGATGTGTTCGTACGCACAGTTAGGCACAAGTACGCGTCTCTCTCTGTCGGAGAGGAGCCAGCCTGATGTGATACAGGTACTAGAGACCGGGGTCGTTGAACCTAGGTTCCTCTTGTGTACACTCCGCCACTGTCTTCCGCCCGTTTTCGTTTCAGTTTCTTATAGGAGGGAAGCTCCGTGGAATCTAAATACGGGGACGCGTCTCGGCAAGAAATCGAATGGCGCGACAAAGTGGAAATAAATTACTCGGTCGATTAATAATTTACCAGCCTACCGAGACTGGCGATTCAGCAGTCCGATAATTAGTTAACTTCCTTTAAACGAAGAAACTTACTTCGCGTACAGCGGTGAGTTTTAAACTTTTTCGAAGACGTCCTTTTAAGGGGTAAGACCATCGTAAAAACCTGAAATAAAGCGTTCTTTTGTGATTTTTTTTTGGATGGATGGAAAAGTAAGAGGATAATAATATTCAAGGATGTTATTAACCATGTCGTTAAGTGTTAAAAAAGAATAATTTAGTTTAATTTAATTTCAACTCCAGGGTTGATCTCAGTTGTTTCTAGTAATCTTGCGATATTCGTGTCCTCGATAGAGGTTAGTCGAATTTCACGGGACACCCTGTGTATTCCGTAACCCGAAGTCACGTTAAATTACTCGTACGTCTCGTCCTAATCAAATGTTCATAAGTACACGTATGGCTCTGCGAGTTAACGATTTCCGGCATGTTCGTGGAATCCTGTTTGAAGTTAGTCACCAACTACAGTTAGTTTCCTGGCCTGCCATCCTGCTTGATCAAGGCGGCGCACACCTTGTCGGCTCGGATGCGCCTCTTGTTCGTGCGCCTTCTTTTTTACTTGCACAGACCCAGGGTTTCTACCTAGCGTCTAGGCACGGTCTATACTCCCAGCGAAGGACTGAAAGAGGGAAACGACGACAGGAATTAAAGAACCTATTCTCTTCGCAACCGCGAATATCCTCCTTTTAATTTAGAATCAGTCCAACGTTGGGCAAATATTAAAATTTAATATTGCTCGTGATTCAAATTTGTTTAATTTGCAAAGAATCTTTTAGGAATGGTGCAACACCAGACTGATGAAACTTTTTGGTTATGCGTCTCTTGAAAAGAAGATGAATTTTCTATTTTTTATTTTTACCGCCAGAAGGCTTTAATGTCGGTAGCTGCCGAATCGTGGTCGAATCTGTTCCGGAACCTTACCGATGAGTCCATTCACTTTTTTGCAATAATTTGATTCGAAGAAAAATTCTAATCGCATAAAAGGTATTTTTGTATCCTGGAAATATGTATTTCGAGGATTCGGTGCACGAGACTCATTGCCTGAAACAAGTTCCATCAAATTCTGAAGTTCGTACCTGTGGTTTATTTACACCCTGTGGCCAAACTTGTGTGCGGTCGATAGTCTATTTTTACCACGTGACAGACTGCGCGCGTCAAACTCAACAATAACCATCCGGCTTTCGATTAGGCACGCAGATGGACATCTCGCGGTGGTGGTTATTCGTGAAACACCAACACAAACGACGCGGGCTCTTCCCTACCCCCGAAACGCCATAACTTTCGACCGTACACCGGGTTCAAACGATTCTGTTCGGACTACCATAGACGCGCCCAAACCTAACCTAACTTCTGATTGGAAGAATACGAATCGCGTACCGTGAAATGGGGTGAATAGAAACATTTCTACAGGGTGATTCTAACAGTTGAGTCATAGAGATTACGGCTCTACGGTGAAAATAGGAAAAAATCGTAGAGAATAATTTGATGGGGACCGACAGTATGAAATTAAAAAAAATATATTTACACTTGTTTGCTAGATTCTAACCATGCTTTTTTTAATTCTGTTGCAGGTACGTATACGTCAAATTAATACCGTGTCAAAAATTCTTCCAGAATAACATGGGTAAGTGTTTTTACCATTATTGTAGATGGACAAGATTGTCACTCAGCAACTAACGAAGATATGTTTATAGTTGAGATATAGCGTGTAATAGGGCAGCTCTAATCGGATTGATGAGCTTAATTATTAAACCTCCGTCGTTGGAAATTTGATATATTCTAATGCATTATAGGTTACGAATATTCCGATACGATTCCATTGCTATTTATAGCAATATATTCGGTAAATGATAGGCTAGGGTTGCTCGTAATTTGAAATTAATCATTTTTTCAAACGCTCTAACACACCGTCGACAAACGTAATCTAGAAACATAAAAATAAATACTACTCGTGGCGTTGTTCAGGCACTGGGCCATCTTCGGGACATTGGTGCGTGTGTCGGTGAAAATCGGTTTTCGATCGCCGTCAGTTAGCTTTGTCCCACTGTGCGACGCATCGAAGACCACGGGACGGCCCTGAGAGTTCACTACCTTCCCCGGATCGTTGCGAGAACGCCAGTTTCGAGACCGTAGCCGGGTGACCGTGCGCGCGTGTGCGCTCCCTGGCCGGAGCCCCTGGAGGAGAAACGGTCCTTTCTCGGCACCGAAAACTGGTTCCGTATGCTTTCGGTGCACTACATCGAAAGCCTACGCGAGCTATCTGTCCCGCGGCAGTGAGCATAGTGGCCCGGGGACGACGAATTGGCCGGACGGTCGGTCGTCGATTCCGTGGCCCAGAGGGCGCGTCGTTAGGGACGGTTTAGGAGTGAGTTTTCGTGTTGGGGCGGCTCTCTCCTTCCCCTCTCCCCTCTTTACCTTCCCTCCTCCGTGGTCGTTCTATCGCTACCTCACCTCCCCTCTTCCCTGGCCAGGCTATACGTCTCTTTCTTTCTCTCACTGTTTCTCGCTTGCCGGTCGGGGGCCCGCGGGAGTGACCCTGAAAGTTCAACAGCCCTCCCTCGAATGGCGCCCCTAACCGTTCCTCTCCCCTCCACCCTCTCGTACCTCTTCCCGTGTCCCTTCCCTTTGTGTTGTGCACTGAAACCTAACTTCGCTTAGGCCGCCGCAGCCACCGACGTGCCGTTCTGTGCTGCACGGGACCCCGAGGACCTCTCTTTTCTTCTTTCCGTCTCTTTTCGGTTGCTTCCTCCGTTTCCACGGATCGCGCGAGCTCGTTCCGTCTCTCTGTTTTACTGTCCACCTCGTCTAGATATCTACGACGACCGGCCGCCTGCCAGCCGGCAGAAACGGCTACGTCTTCTAAGGCTAAGGACCTTTCTCGTTTGTACCCCGTTCGCTCGTACGTCACACGGGGGATTCTTTAATCGCGCGAAAGTTTCAGATATTGCGGGGACCGTGGAACTCTTGTCTTTCAGCGAGCTTTTCGGGGATGCTCGACTCGATTCGATCAACGCTTTTACGGGGTCAAATACTAGTCAGTTTTTTTTAGATAAAATTTAACAATTCTATATTCTTGTAGCATTTTTTACGCTGAATCGATGTGAAAATTCCGATATCTGTTCAAAGTCTAGCGTGTAAATCGCGAACTATAGCAGGTAAAAGTAGATAAATTATTCTTTCACCGTAATAGCTTGTAAGTGTAGCCATCAGACTATGTGATACGATGTAACATCGGAAATGTAAATTACAGCGCGAAGGACTCGAGAGCCCGGATGCTTTACATAACTCGAGTTTAAAGACTTGAACCTTGACCATAAGACCAGCATTGTGCAACGTTACCGTGTACGCTCGGTACTATAGTACATTTTTTTTTTTCTCTCCGTTGCGTTTCCGAATGCTCTTTGTTACCTCGCGTACAGGTATTCGAATTAACGTGATTGCACCTGCTTGTTTCTAGACTGTATGTACCAATTATGCGCGTAGCTGTCGCACACGTAATGTCTGTCGTTACACGATATCTCTTTGCAAGTTTCATTGTCGGTACACGATCGCAATTTCAAGCACGATGCACGAGTATGTTAAGATTATCATTGTTCCCTTACGATTGTTTAAAGTTCTCACTGTATTTGGAACAACGAAGGTTCGGTGGAATCAGATTCTCCATTTCCATCGGGGAAAAGGTTTCTAAGAACTAATCGTAGACTCCTGTTTCAACGTTGCTTTTCCTGTAATTTTACTCCGAGCAAACGTAGTTTCCGTGGAGTAAGCCTACTTTTTATCCGTTTTACTGTTCCTGCATTAGACACGATGCCCTTCGAGCCAAGGACGAACGAATGGTAATGGCTTCCTAGTATCGAATAGGGTAATCTTTTGAGAGGTTGCAGGTAACGTTACAAGGATCGCGACTCCACGGCACGCTACGCGTCCGCCCGAGGTTACGCTTTCGTGTAGCTTGTTCGCGACGGAATAAGTACGACGGCGGGAATGAAGACGTCGGTCAATTAAGTAGGTGGTCCAGAGCTGTCAAATTAACGATAACTTAATAATACGCTTAGCCGAAGCTGTTATAAATTTGTCAAGCTACAAGACAAATTTCTGCTCGTTTGCACGCGTCTTGTTATCCTAACTGAACGTTCGGGCGACAGCTTCCGGACACTTGGATTAATCAGCCTCCAGCTGGAACATTTATCACAACATTTAGTACCATTAATCTGTTATACAGGGTGGTACGGTAACTCGGTTCGTTTGAAATATTACACCGACGTTTCGATTCCCTGCGAACATTCTTCGCCAACGGTTGTACAAGAGGGAATAATAAATATCGTTTTATTTATCAGCAACGAATACATTTTTATTCGAATCAAAGTTTATTGGAACGATGAGAATGGACGAATAACAACGTACATTCGTTGTTTTGTTATTCGTGTTATTCTTCTGTCTGTTTAAAGGCTGGTTGAAATTATTATTATTCGGTTGAACGTCGCTGCGTAATCTGTCGTAAGAAAAGAAGTACGATTTCTTTATGTTGGGAAATAGGCATTGAGCGAGGTCAAGGTGGCAGCTGTTGGCTACTATCATTTTTACGTCCGCTTTGAATTGTTTTCGTGTACGTGAAAGATGCGCACGCTATATTGCAGGAAGTCGAACTTGCCGCAGGAAACCTGTGTTTGCCGTCAGCATTAAATCGGACTTGTCCGTGATCGTGGGAAATGCTCGAAGGTGTAGCGAGAATAAAAGGATCAACCACCTGGAGAAAACTATAGTAATTCGTGTCTAGGGTCTAAGCCAGATGTTCCCAAACTTTCTAATTTCACGGCGACTCGACACTACGTTTACGGTGCCCTTAAATACGTTCACCCCCCAAGAGTATACTTTTACAAAATTGACATTGCATTTCACGCGTTATTAAGGCAATTTTCAATATTGGCAGGTGTTTTCCTGCGGCACGCAATTTGGAAAACACTTGCAAAAAATATTCGTTTTCCAAAATAATTTAGACTACGGAATTATAATAAAAATTCAGTTTGTTTTGAAAGAGACAAGAGTTGTATTACGGATGTTTGAGCGACAGTCATCGCGTATTTTTCACACGCTCGTGGAAGTGTTAATAAAAAAGTCACATCGATTTATCGGGGCATCTTAATCATGGTGATTCCGTTTCTTATCCCATCTTTAACATTTTAGTAAGGTGCATTTACACGTGTTCGCGTTTTATCCCTTTTCGTACTTCGGTCGGAATAATAAGCGACCGAGTCCCTTCATTCCCCTCTTCCTCTGTAATCTTCTTTTGGCGCCTGCACATTTTCGGCGTTTATCAATGACCGACCTCGAAATTGCAGGTGTGTGTCAAATTTTATTCTCTCTCTTTCTTTCAATTTTTGAAACATTTTGTTGCGCCCCTTTCTGTTCTATGTATTTCCACGCTATTGGTTGGCAAATTCGCCTTTTATAGCTTCCTTTTGATCATTTCATAGTGTGGACTATGATATCTTTAGGATAAAATTTATCATGTCATAATTGTTTTATTATTTTTTTGAACTTTATTCTCATATAATTTCTTACGATTACAAATTATTTATTATTGTGGGAACTAAGAACGAAACATCACATATTATAATTATTATTACATTTTTTTTTACTATTGCAGAATCGAGAAAATAATTAACTATGAATTACAAAAATTTAAAATATTTAAAAATATATATTTTCAACTGTTTTAGTACAATTTCAAATAACGAGTCTTTTTGACTCTTCTGTACGTTTGTGTTATAAAAGTATATCAGTTAAAGGTTAATGAAATAGCAAATAGAAATAGAAGCCTGGTTCGTCGTTTGTTTGTAGAAACGTCGCTTCCTGTTTCGCTAGGTTTTCCGTTGTCAGCTGATGATGTTCGTCGGGACGCGTTGTTGGTGCTCATACATACGGTACGTTCGTTCTTGAAGGCCTCGTCCTTCATACGCGCACGCAGCCAGACACGCGCCTCCGTGTGCAACCAATACACGCTGCCAAACGGTAGCCGCGGGAGGCGCTGGTGGGGTTAGAGGGGGTGACGATGGTCGTGTTGGAGGTTAGAGTGGGGGACGCATTGCCGCATTCTGCGAACGTTATACATGCAACGCTCGTTGCAGCCTCGACGTTGCGCTCGTTGCAGCGACGCGTAATCAGCGCTTACGTCACCTCGGTGTGCGCTCGTTGGTGAGCGTGGTGGCTCTCTCTCTCTCTCTCTCTCACTCTTTCTCTTTCGCGCGCGCGCGCGCGCGCTCGCTCGTGACCGTGTGTGCCATTGCTCTTCCCTTTCGCTTTGTTTCTCCCTTTTTCGTCGTCTTCTTTTTCTTCGATGCTCTTCCTCGTTTCGCGTTCCTGCAGGTTCACGCGCATGTGCCCGTCGCGCGACGCGCGTGTAAATACCGTCGCGCATGTGAGTACGCGCACCGTGCCACTGCGCACCTGCGTGTTTGTAAATACTTTCAGGATATTGGGGAAAAAATATTAGACGAGGTGTTAATACGGCGCCAAAAATTGTTTTCATTTTTCGGGGGCTAATGAATCGATCAACTTGCTCATTTCGAACCATCTGGAACACGATTTTAATTCTAAAACCTTCGAAAGTTTCGATACGTCTTAACATTGCAATCTTTAGGAGTTAAAAAGCTGATTAATTTCCGCTAAAATGAAAATGTTACTTTTGCAGAATATTATACGATTTTGATCTGGCAGTGAACGTGTTAAAACTCTGAAAACGATCTTCGTTGTATTGTTCGTCCCTCGAAAAAAGCGTTCCTCGCTCCCACCCATGTTTTCTCGTACGGCGAGAGCGATAGAGGCGTTTCAGGTTCGAATATTAAGCGAGTCCGTGTACGCGTATCTATACACACGTGTATTATTTATGGTCATGGTAATTTTGCATTGCATAACGTAATATATCGTGCACGCGGAAGTCACGGGGCAATAATTAATCGTTAAAAGATAGTATAAATTGAACGCGTACACGGTTTACCACGGTGCAGATGCGTGGATCTTTATCTAGTGGCTCTTTACGCGTCAGATAGTTTAATGGATTCGTGAGCTGGGAAAGAAAGGCGCCTGCATAACGATAAGCCTTGGACCGAGTGGCACTCGTTCCAACTCGTTCGTCGCGATAAGAAGCATTTTTGTTCGGCGGTCTGGCGCGCGATCTATTCGCCGCTGCACACCTCGTATACACGATCGTGTTGCATCCGTGCAGCCTGCATACACAACCGCCACGGAACTTCCGCTCGCAAAGGAAATGATACTGTTAATCCGACGTCTCGGCTACCGCCGTGGAAAATATCGCGGTCGCGTTTAACACGTTCACTGCCACCAGCAGTCTTGGACGAAACGATACCAGACGCCATTTTTCGCACAGGCGCCAAGATCATTCATTTCATCTTTTTACTAGATTCAGTTCTCCAAAGATCGACAAAATTCATATATACCGTAGATAGAAACTTTGAATAATAAACATTTGAATTTTAATGGAAGTTAAATATGAAAGGGACAGAAATGCCATTGGTAAAATCTAATCTCGGTTATAATTGTTCGATATAATGATATAATGGTTCTTTGTTCGATTACTATTATTATTTGATTAGAATCTGAAAAAGAGCGATGTCAAAGAACTGTGAGAATAAATGAAAACACAGTTATTCGGTGATTCATTAGTGACCTGAGTCACCGTGATTTGTAGATAATCCAGCGACTTGATCCGTGCTCATAATGCCAGGAAGCATTGAAGATAATTTCGTTGCAACCTACGAGGGTAAACGTGTTGCAATCTGCCAGAGATTATTGCATTCTTTGTTCCTTTGTGCAGAGCGACAAATCGTCACCTATGAGTTGATCTTACTTTGCATTCTACTATGTTCGCCTGGGTGTCTCACTTCCATAGTAATTTTAAATTATAATAATTTATGGATTCACAGTCCCACTAACGCTTGCGTTCGTCAGCAGCATTTTACAATCAGTCAAGTTATACATTAAAGGACATTTTAAAGAACACAGTCTGCAATTTGCAAATTTAACCTTTACAAAATACTAGAAGAATTTCAGTTTAAATCTATATACAGGGTGTTCGGCTACCCTTGGGAAAAATTGTAATGGGGGATTCTAGAGGCCAAAATAAGACGAAAATCAAGAATACCAATTTGTCGATGGAGGCTTCGCTAAAAAGTTATTCATTTTTAAAGTTCCGTCCGTACTGAATTTTTTTCTCGAAAATGCGCAAGATTTCGGGAGTATGTCTATTCACCAAAAATGATTGTAATTGACCCCCGCAACCGAAAATAATTTTTCCAAAACGATTTGAAATTTTTTTTTTCTGTCGAAAAATTTCAGAACTTCTCGAATTTTTTTCTAGAAAATGGGTAGGATTTCGGGGGTATGTCTAATGACCAAAAATGATTGTAATTGATCCCCGCAACCGAAAATAATTTTTTTAGAATTAATTACAAATTTTTTTTTTCGTCGAAAAATTTCAACACCTACCCGATTTTTTCTTCTCGAAAGTGGATAGGATTTCGGAGGTATGTGTATTCACCAAAAATAATTGTAATTGACCTCCGCAACCGGAAATAATTTTTCCAGAACGATTTGAAATTTTTTAATGTAATTGTTAATAACTTTTTAACGAAGTCTTCATCAACACATTGGTATTCGAACACCCTGTATAAATCTAATCGTTAGTCCGCGGCGTAGAAACTTGCGTTTCCATTCCAGCGACTGTGTTTATACATAGGAAAATGCAAAGAATAAAATAACGTTGTTTAGTAGAGGAGAATTACGCAACCAAGTTTATAGGCAGTCTACATAATCCGCATTTTTCCGTGACACGGTACGATGCACGTTAACAACATTGCAATTTAATGACCTGAGGCTAATTATAATTCCTGTGAAAAATTCTCGAGTCGCGATTTCAATAGATAATGAAAAGGGAACTAATGGGAACGCTTCGACCCCTTTCCGGTCTTCGCATTTTCACGTTGTTCAACCCTAGGAGGACTTTTCCCATTCAAGTCTCGTAGTTTCCCCACTGAAAACTCGCGTGTACAATTATATTATTATTGCAAACCAACACACGTGGTCGTTTAAACGTCCGAAAAACGTGTCGAAATGCCACGAGATCACAGGGGAAGGTTGTTCACCGATCAACGGTTATTTTTTAGGGATGGAAACGATGACTCGGGAGGATTTAAACGAAACTGAGTGTTTCCCATTCAAGCCCGTCCTTAATCGTCAGAGTGTACAGGCGCGATCACGGGCACGGCATATAGCTGTTGAAGTCGTTAAACGTTAATTGGCAATCAGGTCCAGGAGATTGCCACCTGCGCGTCCACGCTGCCAGGCATATGAATATGAATTTGTAAATCGTTGAAACCGCACGATTGCATCGTTTTAAAAGGAACGAACGCGGTCCATTTTTTTTATTTCCTTTTCGTGTTTCGCTTATAACGTTACCATCGTCACGGAAAATTGCCGTGATCGAGCGTTAATAATTAATGTACGCGTCGGAACGTTTCGCGTCTTCGCGTAATTCTAAAATATTGCGTTCAGACGTCTCGCGGTGGTCAAAGACTCGACGGA
Organism: Colletes latitarsis; assembly: GCF_051014445.1. Classification (NCBI taxonomy): domain Eukaryota; kingdom Metazoa; phylum Arthropoda; class Insecta; order Hymenoptera; family Colletidae; genus Colletes; species Colletes latitarsis. Next base: position 29,499,402 of record NC_135135.1, on the reverse strand, counting down.
TGTTGGATTCGAAGGAACGTTCGATCGATAGTACTTGGAATTTATCGGTCGTTTCCGTCCAAATGGATCGATGGATCTCAGACGTTGAAAAACAGGGCCAAAATTCAAGATTTCATGGGATATTTCGAAAACTTGGTAATTTAGGGTTCTTGAGGTTGCTGTGACTCTCGTTAACAATGGTCCAACATCCAACACTTTTCAACATTTTTTTACAAGCTTTCCCATAGTTTAAATTGTTAAAAATCTTGCAGTCTTTGTTTATGGTTTAAAGCATGCTTATGACACGTACAAGTAACTGAAATATACCTGTGCAAAAATATAATAAAAAACCTATATTTTGATATTTTATAATAAATAATTAAAAGAATTAGTTTCACTTAAAATCTAATAATGTTATAGTGTTATATTTAATCACAAAATCATCTAAAAAAAAGAAATATGTATTTCGTAGCTTTGGAGTGTTGTTTGTTTACAAAGACAAAATGATGGTCTGAAATGAAAGTTGGAAAATTTGATTTTGGCCGCGAATCATCGTTTTCTAGCCCATTGTGCGCCGTCTTTATTTATAGCGTTGCTTGTGAAAAAATAATTGTCGTACGCTAACACCAACGCGGGATTACGGGCGCTTTGGCTTATGCGGACGTGTAAAAACGGCACGCACGTGCTAACGCGAGACACGTGACATTAAACTCGTTTCGCTCGAGACTATTAATAATACCCTACAGTCGTACAACACTACGTACGTATTATTGCTCGTTGTTTGTAGCGCGTAACGCCTAGCGACGATGTAACAGTTTTTGCATAACGGTTCGCTGTGATTTGCTATACTTTAATCCTCTACGCTATGGAATCACCTCTGACAACCATACTTTTCCGTGAAACTGGAATCGCCTCTACCTCGATCGATAAAACGACAGGAAAAAGATTTATTAAAATACGAAAATTGCCCTCGTGCATCGTAATATTAACTCTTTTTTTTCTCAAATAAAACGTAATTCGATTCGATGGGTCTATTTCTGAAACGACTTTGGCGAATCGTAGAGCGTTCATGAATATTAACGCGGCGTGTAATTAATAATTACAGATCGGTTCGCGTTTCTATCGTTTTCGTTTTTGCTTATTACGTTTCTTACATTGTCCACGGTCGGAAGGTTCGCTCGTTTAAACGTACACGTTAAACCTCGCACATAACGAACCCAAAGCGTACGTGTAACCGGCACTTAAACGCATTTCCGACGGCGCACGCGTACCGCCGGAAGTCGATTTATTGTTACGTTTTGCCGTGCCCGGTTCTTCGTTTCCGACCACCTTTCATCGAGCTGCACTTGCAGCGAAGAAAATCGATACCGTTTTGCTCCCCAACAACTTTGCCGATTTCAAATATTATTTTCTCTAATCCCATAAGTGTAGTCAACTAACATTTCACTTTAACGTTTTTAATAATTTTCAAAATTACGTTCGAAGCTATTGGAAAATAAATTTTGCTAAAATACATGGGACGTTTGAACGAATAAAAGTTTTTAAAGTTGCAGCATTGCCTTCTGCGAGCGATCGGTCCGATTTATCGACGCGTAGCATTGAAAACCGGATGTTAAAAGAGAAGAATAGAGATCAGTCGTTACATAATCAATGATAGACGCGTATCGAATGCCGTGTAGCCTTTGCCTTTTGAGATAAGATGCATAATAAAGTACGTAACGCTGCGTCGAGAATTCTCAATTCTAATGTATGGAAAAACGTGTTACATTAACTGCTTCGGAGGTCGGTCACGAGTCGAAGATGTAATGTATCATCGATCGTTGAATAGTTAATGCAACTGTCCTTTAGAACTGGACGATATTTAATTTTTGTTATCTTAGCTAAATGGGGATACCAAAATCGTAAAAAAAGTCATTCAAAATTGAAGAATATTTGTTTAGTCGTTGCTCGTTCGATAGAGATACAGATTCTAGTTACAGTAATTCTCGGATAAGTGCTCGCTTTTCATCTCTGATAAGTGGCTACGGAGACGGCCCCGCCACTTTTTTCATTTTTTTGCTTAGCGCGTGCGACCCTCCGTCACGTGCGCTTGACAGCCGACAACGAGTAGCGATAAGCACACGCTCAAAATTGTATCTTAGTTTCACCAATGAGAATTAAAATTTTTATTTTTCAACAAGCTCGTCATTGAAACAAGTTGAAAGATAAAATAACACAGTTCTCTTTCTCGTTGGTCGTTCGTTATTCGAATCAGATTTTGATCAAGGTTGATCGAGTCACGAAGTCAATTTTTCATCGTTGTTCGAACGCGTCGTCCTTTAATCGTCGATTACCGGCACGTAGTTCGCGCGACTGTTTGGTCCGCTTGTCGTCGCAAAGTGCGTCGCAAAGTGTCTCGACCGCCAGACGAAATCCTCGTGTGCCGTCTAGCGAGGATAACACGGCCCAAGGGCGAGACAATAAATGAGTAATGCTCTGTTTCGATTGAATAACGAGGGTCGACGAGCATCGGTCTCTGTACGGGGTTCTACGGTGTCACCCCTTCGCTTTCTCAACCCCTCGACGGTCGTGCTTTATTGCGACGCAGCAACACGCTGCACGCGGTCGTCGATGATTTTCGGGGAAATAATATTTTGTTTTTTCTTTCCCTTTTACGCTGGTTCCACGTCGATTTTACCTACACGCATTATGCGTGCCCGGCAACCAGTTATCGATTATCCACCCCCACGCGCCAACAAACCGACGCTACGCGATTCCTGTTACGTTAGAACAGTCGATGCACGGACGCGCCAATAAAGATCACGTTACAGCTGTCAAAACAAGCATGCGTGGGTCTTGTAACGTTTTCTTTCGTCGCGTTCGACAACGATTTTTATCCCTTCGACTCCGAGTTTGAATTTATAGAGCGAATTAACCCTTTTGCCGTCGAGGTTCGAGCAGGGTTTGCAAGTAAATTTATGACATTCGATTTATTTTATAATTTAATAATGTCATTAGTTAATTTACTTACAGACTGTACGCTTACTGAAACACACGATACGTCGTAAATGAAGCGAGTAAACGTCGACGAGAAGACGGTGTTTCGTCCCGGATGCGTGGACTCATCAGTATGGGCTGTACCGTGCGGAGATCGTAAGTTGCCGAGTATCCACAAACTTCTCGGTAAAAGGGGTGAGGGGATAGATCGCTCGGTTCACCCAATCCCCTCCCATCCTCGGACTCTCGTTTCACAGAGACTGGGATACTCTGGAACGCAGAGTTTTCACGTGGCATTCCGTTTCCCCATCGGTTTCGATCGTGCGTAGCAACGCGAAAAAGGGACCGGAGAAAAAACGATGTACAGTAATCCCCCCCCTCGTATCGCGTCGGTTGTCATCCACGGACGCTCGTGGTTCGCTCGAACGAACAATAGATTCTCGCGCACGTTGCAAGGGGTTTTTCGGTGCGCATCGCTTCTCTGCGTGTTCGTTCGTCGCTGACAAGTGTACGAGTCGCACATGTCACAGTGCACACGCGCGAGCATCGGTGTTTCCACGGGAAAGTACACTCGAGAGCGAATGGGAAGGAAAGGATATACACACGCCGTTTCATTTTTCTTCCCTCCGCGAGTGGCGCGCCTCTGCCCGTTGGACCGCGAATCGTGCGCGTCCCTACTTGAATTCTTTTTTTCGTTAAATATCTGTCGACAGAAGTAATTAGAGCGATTCGCCGAGCCCCACAAAGGCGTAATTCCGCGGGTAATTGGTACGATTTCGTGCTTGCGCTCATCGTAACGCGAATTGCGTAATTATCATCGTTCCGGTAACATCGAGGAGGAGGCGTGCTTAACTAAAATTAAGATGAAACGCGGTTCGACGGATTCAAACGAAACTTACTTTACTTGGCGCTGTATTATTCCATGGCCAATTGATTTTATTTCTTAATTATGAAATTGACCTTCGTCGTCGATCTTAAGGGGGGAAACCACTGTGAAAATAAAGGCAATATTCAAGAATTTTTTGGGAGTAACTGTGAAACTTTTTCCGATGAATTTTACTTTAATATAATATTTTAGGGTGTCACAGTGATTTCCCCCCTTAAGACGCCCAAATCGCAATGTTTAGTTGGTCAACGGTGTCGAATTGTTGCCAGTAATACGTTCCCGATCGGATTAATCGTGATTCCGTCGGTCAAGCCGGAGTATCGATTTTATCCTCAATTAGCCACTGTTTCGTTTATGCAGATCTATGCACCGACGCGTTATTATGCATGAACGTACGATCGAAAGATGGGAATTTGTTCGCGTATCGACGAAAGCCCAGAGATGTTTTTTCCAAACGAACGAACGCGAACCATCCAAGTTTCGTTTCGCAAATCGATCCAATAATTAGCCAAACGTTCGTTTGGAAAAATATCTTCTTTCCATCTCTCGAGACCCGTACACTTTATCGAAAGTTTTTTAAATTGTCTTTCCAATTTATCCGAAATAATAATTTTCATTATCCACTATTAAGAGTGGGATGAAAACTTGGCAAAACTATAGAAGCATATAAATCGACTAGAATTTGTCCAGTCACAAATAGCTAATTTATCGTTGGAAGAAAAGTTTTCGCGTGTTTGCCACGGGTCCCGTTGCCGGAGACACGCGAGACAGTCGCGCCAGGAAGAAGAGGACAATTTAATAAAATTCTTTCGTAACGTCTCCACATACATGCATATAAACGATCTCTGTCAGATTATCCTTGCTGTGCATGCAATATCGTTGGAAAAGAAGAGGGGCCCCCCTCCCCCCGCGTATGGTTGGCAGTTTTCTGTATGCGTGTGCAGACAGGGGTGGAGCACCCCCTTCCCCCTTCGCGCCGTGTGTACTCAGACCTCTTGGCTGGCAACCCTTCCTTCCCAAAGCTGACAGTCTGAAAAAGAGTCGCGAGAAGGGCTGCTGGTGGATATTCGAACTTGCCAGATGCCGAGTATAGCGGCGTTGGATCGAACCCCAACCGATTAACGACTCCCTTCCGCTTTTTCTTTTCTTCGTACCCTCCCTTTCTCGACCCCCTCTTTTATCGTTGCGTGCACGGTACATCCGTGTGTCGCCCTTACCCGAGAACTCGCCGACGTTAAACGACATTATTCGGGAAGTAGCCGCATTATTTGGTTAATTGATTTCGAGACGTCTTTAATAAGACTCGTCGACCGACGTGGGAACTCGTTCCACGATTGGGAGGAGGGGGGTCAATTTTACTACGAACGTGTGTAGGTTCCTCGTGTAACGTTCAAGATGCACTTGAACCCTTTGTGAGCTGAAGTTTTTGTTACTCGTCAAAGACTGCGAGAAAAATGAGTACGTTGTTCCACAGGGTGGTGAGTTGGGGGGGTTAAAAATTAAAAGGGCCCTTGGGGTACTTTAGGCTATCCAAAGATACGTAACTAGATTTTTTTTTCTTTTCGAATAAAGTTAAAAATCGAGAGGTCGAACGATAATGTAAAGGATCTGTTTCTGAAATCTGCTCCGAAACCAGTTTTCCGAACAATGCACTTATCGAGCGGTCAAATCGTCGAACGAGACGACAAAGTCGTTTCACAGGTGAGAAGTTTCTCCGTGTAATTGATCTTGTAAGCATTCCGCTGTCTATTTAGAGAAAGAAGACCGTTGCTAAGTTTAAACCGAGAACAGCTCGGCAACCTTGTCAAGTTCTCCGCTTTCAGTGTCAGGAAGATTATACCTCTTCGACGCCCGATAGAGCCTGGGCAATTATGCAACGGCGCTGATGGAATCTCTTACGCGACGTGGTCTGCGATTAAAATAATTATTAGTACGTTCTCTCGACGGAGATGAGTGAAAAAAAGACACGATACGAACTCTCTCTCTCTCTCTCTCTCGTAACAGCTCCACTGCGCGATTTTTGAATGCGTGCGCGTGTTCGTGCGTCGACGATAACCCCACGACACGGGAACGCTTTTCACGCTCGCCCGTACGTAAATACCCTAAGTAGCGCCTTTTGTCTTATTATTTTCAATAACCGGGACTTCGTTGAAAGTGTGTGTCAGTACACCGAGACAAAAAAAAAAGAAAAAAGATTGAAACGGCCGGCGTTTCTTTCGTTCTGCTACCCTCGAGCGGTATTTAACGAAGCCTTTCGAGGAAAGGTAAATATTGCAGAGACTAATGGCACTCGACGGTTAACGTTTGCCAAAGCACAGTAGTCTGAACTCACGAACACGCAACAGGAAACGGTGAAATTCAAATTCGATACTCGACGCTGTAACTAATTGTACGTTGCATTTCAAATTTGTAGAATTAATTTTTTAACCGTGTGCAATTTATAGCGTAACTATTTTGCAACTTTTCCCCAAATTATTTCCCATCCACATGTTCCATATCTTCGTAAGAGTACTATCGATGAATTCGTGGTGTTCTCCCGATGAAAACGAGTCCAAACACGGCCCAATTCGCACCACTTTTATTCATACGTTATCCTAACCAATCACGAACAGTCTCGATTACGAGTAAATAAAAATCGTCCGAACTAGGTCGTGTTTGGACTCGTTTTCACGGGGAAAACACCACCAATCTGTTGGTAACATTTTCGTAAAGATATATCGAACGATATTACAAAATTGACTTCTGTTATATAATATAGAATTTTTTGTATCGTTACAACCAGAGAAGATAATCTCATCTGTTTCAAATATGACAGTTTATTAACGCTACAACGCATTTTTCGAGTTCTCAGGTCCCTTTGCCTCGAAATTGTACATTTTTGTAAAAACGTTTGCCCGCCGGCGCGTGAGCTTTCACCGTGAAAAATCGGTCCCTCTAGCCGACGGATTTGAAACAGAAATAAAGAAGCAAAGAAAATTGATATCGAAGGGACATCGCACGGACTCGGATGGAAATCACTTACAAAAGAATTATTCAACCTGAGTTTACGTTCTATATGCGAGCGAGTACAATGCTCCTGGAACATGTGCGTTTATCGAACCGACCGTTCCACGCCGAGTTATTTTTGTGTGTGCCGCTGCTGGCTTTCAGTTCGATCGGAATTGTTATCGGCTCTTTTCCCTCGATGCACGTATTCCAGGCGCCTTGCTTTCACGGAAATTTTTCGTTTGCGCCGGTGAATGTCGCCTCTTCGGTTACAGTTCTCCGACTGGACGTTCGTGCTCGAAAATTTGTCAGTATTATAAATTTTTCGCCTCTGACACAATCTATAAATTACGTAACATTTCCATCCTTTTCAACGCCCACATTTACATACGTATTTATTTCGATTCTAAGTAAACCGTAATCTTAACGACGCAAAATATTATTTTTTATAACTATTTGTACATACGTGATAATATACAGGGTGTTTGGTCACCCCTGGGAAAAATTCTAATGGGAGATTCTAGAGGCTAAAATAAGACGAAAATTAAGAATACCAATTTGTTGATTATTGTTTCTGCTATGTAACAAACTAAAATAGATGACAAATGAACATGTCAAGAAATTTTTCCTTCAAATCAATTTGTTGAGTAGTTGCAAGCATTTGTACTACCACAACCATGCTGTACCAATACTGTGCCGCTTTATGGGAAGGCAGAAAACGCGGTACGAGTTGAAGAAATTGAAACCTCTGGGTCTGCTTAAGCGTTCCTCGGTTTGGAAAACGGTGCTGCGGCCCCGAAGATCAATAAGAAGAACAGAATCCGTCGCGTCGTGGTTGCACAACTCTCTCACGACCACGCTCTCGCTATCTAGTCTCATAATTAACGGCACGGATGTACGTTCGGGACGAAATAAAAATAGCCGTCGCGCAATCTACTCATCTGCTTTGCGGTTGCACCACGCGAAACACGCCGCAGGGTCACTCGTGCTACTATGCGATGCAGCAGCGGGCCTCTATCATTATACGTACGCGATGCCCGTCTCTTTCTATCTTTCGTTGCTCGATACAGAGTCGATACGTCGCGCGTTTCGCAAGGAGGAAACGCTCTGACAGTTACACAATCAAGATTCAGTGTAGCGTCGTGGAAGCCAGAGGGAGGCCACGGTGGCACGAAGACCATCGGTAGAAGGGGGACAGATTTCCCTCCAAAGTCAATTCGCTATTCCATTCAGAGCACTCTGCCCCCTTCTCTCGATCTCTCTCTCTCTCTCTCTCTCTCGCTCGCTCACTTTGACGTTGCTTTCTTTGCATTGCAATATTCCCCTTCCCGCGCGCCTATCTGCCAAGTTGCAGGCATCGAATGCAACGGTACATGCCGGCCACGAGATGCATAGACGATGATAGCGTGCCGTACCCGACTATGGCACACGTACGTTAAGCACCGTGCAGACGTATGCAACACACGGTGCTTGATACCTGGATAGATACCGGAAACCGGCGAAATTCATATCCAAATAACAGGCATTCGTGCCAAAAAGCCATTTCCAGCGAATCAATTTTGAAAGTTTCCTGGGTGTGAACTAGAAGGTTAATTTTTAAAGCCCTCGAAATGGCGTCAGGGAAATCGAAAAGACAAGTCTTAAAGATACTTTTCGTTCATATTCTTTTTAAAGGAGAGGGGGGGGGGGGAGGTTAACATACTTACCGATTGACCTACGTACATTCAACGTTATAACTGTTTTCCTTCGAAGAATGTTTGCTCTTCTTGTAATGAAGGATAATTTTCTTTTGTTCCTGCTCTGCTTAAGCTCTAGTTTTCTTTTGCAAGAAACGGCGCGTATTTCCGGTCGGGCCACAAAGTCCTTTCTATATGGTGATTCTGTTAGTACTGCAGTTTCACCGCGGTGACGATCGTCTAAATATGGTTTAACTATAATAATTAGCAAAAATGAATACTGATTTGTCGTATGTTTTTCCAATTTCAATTAAACATCTGTAGTTATTTAGTTTAGTTTCACACAAATTAAACGCAAATATATATACAATATATATACACCCTATGTTGAAATCGTCTAAAAATTGTCCAATTTCAAAATTACAATTTTATTTACACAGCTAAACGATGGCTCGCTTGAAATAATAAGTTACTCCATGCATTCTGGATGGATGATTGTTAAAATAAATAGACCCAAGTTTGCGTGGCGCTTGTACTGGTGTGCGGTGGTTTGCAAACGCGCCGGAATAGCTTAGCTCTTGTCTACGCTCCGCGCGTTCCCCCGGCCTCCGCGGAGGCTTCGTCGCCGGTCGAATAGCCCGGGCGTTCGTAAATTTTCCAAAGAACGTTACCCGCGGCTGGCAGCCGGGAGCAAGAATGCGAGCAGAGAGACTGCATCAGCGGTTTAGCGCGATTAATGAATGGAAGAGCGCTCGCGCGCGAAACAACGCACCGCCCGCGCCGGGATTCTTTTCCCTGAAACGCTTTCAACGCGACCGCGTTATTCAGAGCTTTGATACGCCTCGTGGTAATTATATCGTCTTGGCGGGAATATTTTTTTTTAAGTATATACAGGGTGTTCGGCCACCCTTGGGAAAAATTTTAATGGGGGATTCTAGGGGCCAAAATGAGACGAAAATCAAGAATACCAATTTCTTGATAGAGGCTTCGTGAAGAAGTTATTAACAATTAAATTCAAAAATTTCAAATCGTTCTGGAAAAATTATTTTCGGTTGCGGGGGTCAATTACAAGCATTTTTGGTCAACAGACATACTCCCGAATTCCTACTCAGTTTCGAGAAAAAAATTCGAAAAGGTGTGAAATTTTTCGACAAAATTAAAAAATTTCAAATCGTTCTAAAAAAATTATTTTTAGTTGCAGGGGTCAATTGCAATCATTTTTGGTTAGTAGGCATACACTCGAATTCCTGCGCACTTTCGAGAAAAAAATTCCTAAACGAAAATGTAATTTATGGTTAGAAATGGACCCCGGAAATTGCACGCGAATCTTTAAATCATCGTAACTTCTGAACGGATTGGAGGATTTTAATGTTTCTAACGGCTAACAACGCGCATTTTAGTGTAGAATATTTAAAAATTCTAAGAATATTCGAAAAATTGTTGAATGTTGTTGTGATCTCGCTTGGTCTTTCGCGCGTTTTTCGTTTCGAAAGTCGCTCGGAGTCGGCGTTTCCTGGCCGATGGGCGCACGGAAGAGAACGATGGTAAAATTCTGGACGTGGCGCAGAGGTAGGGCTTCATTGTCGCGTAGACAGAGAGCATATGGTAGCGAGACAATGTACGTGTAAGGCTTATTGCGCATGGTATCAGATGGCATCTCGCGGCCGCAGGAACATATTCCGCACGCACGCACCGTAATGTTCCTTCGCTCTTCGTGCGGTTTTACACGCGCGAAATTACAATCCGACACAGCATCGCGGCGTGCTTAATGCCGTGTTCGCTAAGAAGGAACTTTTCAATGGAAATTACGTCGCCCGCGGTGAAACACGTTTCATAATACGCCGGAAAAGACGCGGAGTGGAAGGGAACGGTACTCGAGTTATTTTCGCTCCACCGATAAAGATATTTTCTTAACTGGGGAAATAATAGCGACGATTAGAGGAAATGAGGCGGTTTTCATTTTCAAGAAAACTTTTCAGATGTCTCATCGACGATCTATGCATTCGGAAGATATAGATCCATATATATAGTATATATTATATATATGTAGTTGACCTCAGGACATAATTGGATCCTGCGTTAGGCAATTAGTACATTCTTGAGATATTGCTTGCCAGTTATTTAGCTAATTACAGCTTTGATTAGATTCGAAAGTAATTCTGCTTATCTACGATCGGTTTCGTCCTGAGAATTAATGTAAGTATGATTGAGGAATAAGTGTGTGTCGAGAATGGCGAGATCGATCCATGGATCGTCGGAAGAGATGCTTGCAAAACAGGACATTCGCTAAACGCGATAATTCGATTCTCCGCACGGTTTGATAAATGAACCCGTAATTGCTAAACCTTACGTAATTTTCTATCCTGATCGAATCGCGAAAAAATTCTTTTGTAAAAGTTACTTGCCGTTACTTGATCGATGTTTCCAAACGATCTGGGAGAAACGTCGAAACTGTATTTACAAATGAAAATCGCGACAACAATAGAGATTTATTGTTTCACGTAATTTACCAGTCGCGGTTCGTAAAATCGAAAACAGTTCCACGGTAGTAAGGGACTTTTCCCAATGCGTCCTAATTTTTTAACGAGAAAATTTCGCGTAATCTCGATAAAATTATTCGCGAGTCGAGGGAACCCGTGGAGTAACGTTGTGGAAATATTTTTCTCGCGCGCACCGTGCACGATGCAATTACGGAAATAGCTTTCGGTTTCTAATTGGACGGGTTCCGGAAGAAGTATTCGTCGATACTCGGGGTACATATCTCGGTGAAACGTCCTCGATATATCGATCGATGCTCCAGATTTAGCGTCGCTGGCCGACGGTGGCATCCGTAGCCTGGATTTCGAGGGATTTATTAAAGTTTCATCCTCGGTTGGTTCGAGATTTTTCTTTCCCAGAGCCGTCGCGTCGTTCGAAGGGTTGATACTCCGCCGAGCGGAAGACGCCGCGCGTTTTTTCCCCGTATCTCTGTCCACGATCGAGCGAACATCCTCCCTCGTTTAGCGTCGATCCTATGCAGGGCTCGCTCTCAGCCTCTTCGCATCCCTTAACGCGCCATACCTTAAAGCGGATAGGGAATTCCGAGTATTGACCCGTTTACCCTGCGCCTCTCGAGGCATCGGAGCAACGGAACCCCTCTAAATATCGTTAATTAGCCGTTGGTTTCCACGATGATCGATCCATCGTATCCGTTACTGAATTTCATATTGTGCGCGCGACGATACACCGTATTTGCATAAAGATTCTCGTAGAAGAATTTTCGTCGATATCAGAAAATATCGAGTTTAGGATCCTCTGGGCGAGATGGAAAAGAAGGTAGCGAACTTTAGACGCCGGAAATAACCTCTGTTACGATCTATGAAAAAAAATCACATGACACAGAGTACATTTTACAATCAGAATCATTTATCCTCTTTCCTCTATCCATGCAAATCTCTCTCGATTTGATTTTCAAATTTCGCGAGTCACCTGTAATCTTTTCGACGTTCCACCCACGACGAGCTAAACATATGATTGGAACTTGGAGCGGGCATCCGCGCGAGGATGAGCGTTGTTTCTAGCGGATGGGACTTTGCAAGGCAAATTCGAAGGCCTCGTGGGCCATCATCGTCGAACGCATCTGCGGGTTCGCGCCCACGCGATCAACGAAAATCGATGATCCCTAACCCCTCTCTGTCACCCTTTCCAGCTTCCACCGACGACTGTGGTTCTCATCCCTTGTCTGTGCTACCCGTCACCCTCCATTGCGACCAAGTTGGGCTAGGTTAGGCTGTGTATTCGCGTTTCACCGCGAGTCTGACTCCTGACACGCAGGAATGCGTACCTGGCGGTCGTGGCTAATCGGTCCAACGACATCCTCCAGAGATTCGTTGTCCACCAGAGTACCCCGTTTCGTAGAAATAATTTATTAGGAGTGCTTTCGGTTAGGCGGTCAATTTTAATAAAATGTTAATGAAACGTCGACTTGTTTTGAATTTCTAAAAGTTGCGAGGTTTCATCACCGACATAACGCACACGACCTCTTTCTCGATTTACCTTTTCGTTCCTGTTCCCCTTTTTCTGTATTCGCCATTACTCTAGGTTCTTTACTGCCCTCCCCTTCCAGTCCCCTCCATTACTACCCCACCTTTCTTCTCCTTGCTCTATTATCCCGCCCTCCCCCCGCGAAGCGTTAGACTACCGCTCGTTTCATTCTTCGATTTTTCCCCTGTCCCTTTCCCTTCGTGACCTTTCTCCTGCTCCACTGTTCGATCCTAGTCTCTCCTTTGATCTATGGTCTCGCGTACCGACGAGCCACAACAAGAACATTTTATTCGCTGAAAAATATTCACGACAAAATTCATTCTCCAATTCTGAAAAAATACTGCTACCAATATCGTTTACACAAGAGAAGTTAGATAGCGTACGCAAATATTAACCCAGACTCGATCGACTTTGCCGTAACGTCATCGACGTAACAACGCCCGGGGGGCAAAAATCGCTTTTTGTTTTTTACTTCACGCATAGTTGACGTTCATTGACGACAACCACCCCGTGCTGCCTGTGGCCATTTAAATTCCACATGAGAGGAATCTGGGTTAAGTAGACGCAGAAATGCGAAGCAGGTGAGCGACGTTCATAGATGAACGCGTATTCTGAATGTGATCGATGGAATAGTTGCGGTAAATTTCGTTCGCGTTCAGAAAACCATTCCAATAAGTATTATCGATATTAAATTTTTCTCCCAACGGTAGTATTCGTTCGAATTAAAATTATTTCGGAACAGGGGCAGGGAATCATTTTAGCATCGAAGGCTAAATATCGTTGCTGGAACGAAATATGAAAAATGTCTCGAAGCGCCGAGGGTGAATACGTACTCGAACCGAAAGTAAAAGTATTTCAAAGTAACATCTCCTCTGTAACGAGACCACCGATTCGTGCACGAAATAGTGGAAACTAGGCGTTCCACCTGTGCCTTACGCGTTTTCACGAGTGCATGATGGGAAACCGGTTGAACGGTCATTAATTAGCGCGTAACGTCGAACGCCACCCTCGCCCTGCCGGTCCAATTTATCATGCGGGGGTCGGGTTCACCCCGTTAGAGGGGGAGGGCAGACGAGAAACGAAAAAGTTCGCGGCGCGCGAATAAGAAAAATAGCGAAACGCGCAGGCGCGAACGCGACGCGGCAACAATGGAGACGAGAAGCGTGGAGAAAGATACACAAAAGCTCATCAGCGTTTCGTTCGCGAGTCGCGATGCATCTTCGGGGCTCGCTTTGATCCTCGATTTAGCGGATGACCTCGTTAACCCACCGTTGCTCCGATCAAAGTCGGATAAAAGTGAAGGGATGCAAACGATATTTCGCACTTTTCCGCCAGTTTTTTTCTCCCGCCTCTCGACTGCGCCATATTTGCACCGTTTCACGATGTCGGTACGTATATTCAATCATCTCGTATCGAAACTATCAACGTGATAATAATGAAATTGCGATATAACGAGCGATACGCTTGAATCGACTGTTGTTTCTTTTTAATATGGTTTTAGGAATTTTTCTTTTCCGCAGCAAAGGTTAACCTTTTAAGGCTTGACCCTAACGAATAGATCTTTGTGAATATTCATCGAATTTTACGCCCATCGTCGGGCGCGTCGAAACAGAGGAACGTAGGATGCGGTCCACCGTCCGGTCGATTCGCCGACGCGCCGTACCGGGATTAAATTCAATCCAATCAGAAGATATTCTTTATGCCTTTGAAATCCAATCTGTACCGGGGAGGATGAAGGGTGGCCGACGCGTAGTAGCACATTTCGCACGGCACTTTCAATTCAGCCATGGGAGGGATTCAATTTCTCGTCTCCCCTGGATGCAAGAAAGGGACATTAGCGGGATCTGCCATTCTTTTGTCTCTCACGGCGTCGTAGATTCGACGGGGCACGAGGTTCCAGGGGGGGGGGGGGGGAGTAGGGCAAAGTCCCAATTTAATTCGGACGAATCCTCGGGGCCCCCCCGGTCCAACTTTGCCTCTTCTCGGTCGTTCCTTTACCTCTTTCGTCTTTTTCTTTCCCTTTTTGGCGATATAAAATATTCTAGGGTCCGCCTATGCGTCCATCGACGTGAAACGCGCCCATGTACAACAAAGAGGGACGTAGGTGGCCTCCTAATTCTTGCTTCCTTTTTTTTCTTCCTCTCTATCGGCCCTTCGCCATCAGCCGCCTATGAGGTCTCCGCTGTACAGGTATACACGAGCTATTAGAGGTTTCTAATATGTTTTTTTTTTCTTTTGCATCGCGGTCAGGCTGCTTTCTCTCTCTCCGCTTCGGCCACTTTCATTTTTTCTTGCTCTGTCTTTCGAGTTTCGAGAAAAACCGCTCGTGCTTCGGTGATTAAATGGTACCGTGGACGCGTCGCGGGTCTACGGATTCCTTGCGCGAGTTATGGGATCGTTAGCGCGGAATCTTTTTTCGAAACCGTTGACGAGTACTGTCGAGATTCCATCTTTTTCTCGGTCGACTCTATTTTTTTCATTTTCTTTTGCCTTTTTCGAGCCTCGTGCTCTTCTTTGCAACGGCACCTTCGCGTTTCGACCCTTAAAAAACGGGACTCCGGACCGTTTAAATCTCTTTGGTCGCTTTGTATCTGAGAGACCGTTCGAACCGAAATTCATTATTTATAGATGTTTTGCACCCGAATCAAATTATGTTTTGTTACGTTAAAATACACTTGCTGTCTGCACCCAATTAAAGCTGATCCAAGAGCACCGTTTAAAACAATTCCCCACGGTTCTTTATAATTGATAGTTTCTTTCATAATTCCGAGTACATGGTGACACGGCTACAAGTGGAAATGACAGGGTAAGGCCGGACATACCCGTACGGTGCACACACACGTACACCGCGAACAACGAGGCGAAATGCTCGAGGAGAGTCGAAGCTCCGTGTCTTTTGAAAGACGCTCGAATAAAGAGAAAATATGGCGATGCGTTCATTGTCGAAGCACGACGCTTTGTTCTGTATTTCATCCACGATCGGCGGGGCACCGAGAAAGAGAAAGAGAAAGAGAGAGGGAGGACAGGACAGCCGGATGAATTTTCTTTTCCGCCCGAGAAATTCGTCGGTTACACACTTCGGGGGCCCCAGACACGTATTTTCCATCGGCCTACCCTCCCACAATGGCCGTCTTCCACGGTGCCTTTCAGAGTGAAACCGGCTGCACTGCCATTTACCATAGGATTTTAGAAAGGTTCCTTTTACAAAGTGGAGCTCTAGTTAAGTTTTTGTTGGCTTCCAGCGTCGCCTCCGCCACCCACCCTCTTTCCCTGTCTCTCTCCTCCATCTTGTCCCTTCTTGCGCGGGAGAAGAGAACGGAGACCTTTCTGCTCGCGTTCCATTCGCCTCCGCCGATCAGAATCCATCTAACAGATTTCGGGATCGTCTTAAGGTGGGTTCACCGGCGAGACGATCGGCTCCGTCTTTTATGCCTCTCCCCCCACGCCAGGGGAACCAGAAAAAAGAGAGTGGATCGGTAAACCTTACCTGAATCCACCTGGGGGCGCGCTCTAATCAAAAAACGATGAAAGCGGTGAGAACCGCTTCCATTTCCGAAATCCTGTGCGTGTCTTCCATTCTTCTGGCTCTCGAGGTCCCCGAGCGAGTTGGCTGGCCGAGAAATACACTCCAATCGAAAAAAAAAGACCCTCGGAAGAATTGTCCTTACAGTCTATGCACTTCAAGTCAAGATGGTGGGCCATTTAAATACCCTTTCTCGATGATTCGTGCGATAAGAGGACTGTCTGTTTCGAGTTTACCCTTTGGTATGGTGGATGGCGATCTTTGGATCAAGCGGCTGTATTCAATTGAGATTTTATTTCTCCATTTGAAATTGTAGAGTCAGGTACTCGATATTTTTAGACGTTTGCCAAACCATTTTTCTTTCGATCAGGTGGTCTTTTCTTACTAATTCTTTCAATTATGCTTGTTAAACCACGACGATTAAGGGTTCGGTGAATGCATACTTTTGCTCGTGAAAGTTCACTTTTACTAATTTGACTAATGAATGAATGTTTTAACGTTTTCAGTTCATATTTCCTAGTGAAAATGTACTTTCACTGACAGTCTTAGTTAAAGATTCTCATTTTCTTGGAATAGGACTAATTTTTTTTTTGTTAGAGTATAGAATAGACCACAATTACGCTACTTTATTGTACCAAGGTTGAATTCAAATGTTAAATAATACATGATATATCCATAGTACTCGAGATACGTGTATAATTAAGGCGTAAATCAATACACTATCGTGAACCTAACTTAGAATCATTACCCTAAATTAATTCCTACATGAAAATCAATAATTTCAAAGTCGTGATGTGTAAATATTTGCATTCGCCAGAAAGTTCACTCCATCAAAAATCAGACTAGTCCTTCGTTTGTTAATAATATTCGAACACGAACGGAAACGGTGAAGGAAGAATAAATGAACAGATAATAAACAACGGAGAACCGACTGATTATCAATAAACAAGACACGATATAAATGCCTCGGTAACGGGAAACGGTTGAAGGTTAGGTTAATAGCAGCATATAGTCCGAAGGTTAGGCTAATAGCAGCATGTACCTCGCCTTTGCATCGTAACTATATATTTATCTCTACTTTTATTAGGGTTAGCATCCTTGGATCATAATAAAAGAGCACGTAAGACACTCTTTAAAAGACGATGATCCGAAACTACAAGGGGAAGGAAGCATAATTTTATCATACATATAATACGAAACGTACAACGAAACAGAGGAATTTATAAAACGTTATTTTCATTTTGACAAAAACGTAAAATTTTGATCGAACGATCGAAAGAGGCTGTCCGTTTTCCAACGAAATAATCTTTGATAGATCCGTAATCGTAAGGCGTCCAAGTTCACCGTCGTCGATCAGCCGGCGTTTTAAAATGAAACTTTCTGTTAAGGTTCACCTCGAATTCCTTTCTTTATCCAAATCTTTCCACGCTCCAGACCGGCTCCGGATGCACACAATTTTACGTTTCCCTTTGAAGCTACTCGCTTTCCCGTAGAATCCTCGTTTAGGGGAAGAATTCGATTCAATGCCGCCTCCTTTTTGCTTTGATGTTTTTTCTGCCGGAACTTATTCGCGTATTTATGCCACGAGGAGGCACGGCAAAGGCACATAATCTCATCGTCTTTGCAGCTAAGTTTCGTACAGAATTTATAAGCCACCTTCCATACTCGTCGAAACATTACATACGAATATAGTATACTCGGAATATAATGAAACGAAATAATTGGTAATAGTGTGTATTTATTGTACCAAACTTGCAAACGTTAAACAATTACAATTGTAAACATAGATTCAACGTTACGAAATCAACACTGAGAATATGTGGTATTCGAGTTGGAAATATTTTAAATAGGAATAACGTTAACGTGTATTTTAAGGTACATTATATGATTTTAATTGTATTCAATTTTGTTGCAGGTACGTATACGTGAATTCATACAGTGTCGATAATTCTTGCCGAATGACATGGGGTAAGTGTTTCTAACGTTATCGTAAGTGGAAAGGATCGTCGCTTTGTGAACGAGTGAAGTTGGAGGGAAAAGTAACCGATAATAGTGGCTTATAGGTATTAACGGAGCTATACATATTGTACGAGTGGACTGAGTACTATAAATCTCTTCATCGAATCGTTTACCTCGATAATTACATTTTCTTTGCACGCTTAATATGGTTTAACAAACATTTTTATTATCCCTCAATTATTTTTTAATATTTCTCCGATATCATTGTCAAATTTTCCCGCCAATTTGTATTCAAAGTAGTCTGTATGGGAAGTAAGCTTGAAAATCGCGTGGCCCTCGTAGGTTTAACCCCTTAACGCTCATGCCCGAGTCTGACTGCTTTAAAAAACGATATTTGTTTAATTTAACAGTTTAAGGGATAACAATACTTGTTTTCCTTCAAATTATACGTTAGATACAACATTGTAATTAATTTATGTAACTTAGAAACAAGCCCAATACAGAAAACTGATCATTGTTGGAAAAATATGAGCGTTAAGGGGTTAAACGATATAAGAAGTTTTCCTGGAGTTTTCAGCAAGGTAGCGGGGCTCCATAGGGTCCGTAAGCACCAGGAAGACGCGTTTTGTAAGGGAACACCGCGGTATCATCCTCCAGCTGGTAAACAGCTGCCCACATCCTGTCTCACGTACGCTGTACGGCTCTTCTGTCCTCTTCCTTCCTGTCCCCCCGTCGAAACGATCTCCTCGATTCCTTTTTTTCTTCTTTTTTTCTCTCTCTTCATCTCGTCTCCACCTCCACCTCTTACCACCACTCCCATTGGAATGGTCCGTCGTGTTCGGGGGCCCGAGCCAAGGTGGAACAAGGGCCCTCCGAGCGGTACCAAAATGGTGGACAGGTGCATCGGCGCGCCGAGTGGCTGGCACGCGACTGCACGGCTGTTTACCCATTAAAAATCATGCCTGGACTCTCGCCGCGTATTACGTGCGTGCTTTTCACGCGCGTGTGCGTAGCATTTGCGAGACGGAAGGTGCTCGCCGTGCCCCGGTATACATTATCGTACGAGATCCAAGGCGATAGATTAGCGCGTTGCTAAACTGTTTAAACGCTAACCGACCAGATACCATCGCGCCCATGAGAAAATACTGCCCCCGTTAATTAGCCTGGAAATCGTTAACGCGTTTTCGACCCGATTCTTTCGCCAAATTGTGCCACCGGATCCTCCTCCTACCGGTTCCCACCCAATCTTGTAAATCGTCCAATTTTTGCCTCGTTGAGAAAAGTCTAATATCTATTTATAAACTACGGAGGAGTTAGTTTGCGTCAGAGATAACGAACCAAATTTAGGAATATTTTCAGCTCGTTGTAACGATACTAAAGTGTCGTGCAAACGTGCGTTGGGAAATGTTTTCTTTCCGCGTTATGGCCTTTTAAAATCGTACGTTACAGGAAGTGCTCGAAGCGTACTCCAGTTAGGATACCGTTACTCGACCAATACCATCGTTCTTAACGTTAATAGACATCTAACTACGACTACGAAGCGTTTTATATTTTCCGAGACTTGCTCTATTTTCCTACTAGCCATCGGTTGTAATTTCGACTAACTTTCTGTTGGTAAATTGCATACGTATGATTGTTACCATTAAAACGACAAAGTTAGGGGTTCCGGTAACTTTGAAACATTTCTGTAGTTTACGTCGCATAAATTATTGTAATTTAACATAATGGTAGTCGTGCAACGGGGTAATAATTAATTACGAGCGAACGAAACGTCGTGCACCCCGGGTTTTAATATCACGCACGATTTACTTATCAAATTGTCGCTTGTTACGATTGTTGGATTGAATCATTAAAGAGCCTTTATCATTTTCATGCGCGAGGGGAATTTTAATTTAGATTAATTTGCAGATAGCTCGTTTACGTTTGATTAACATCGGTGACTTCACTTTATTTAAATTAGTTACCGTTTTTATTTACTATTCGATTATTCTCGAACAACGAATAGACGTTTTCGAATTCCTTCTCGACGGACAGATCGAATCACGTGATTTGTTTGTTACTTTGGTCGTTGGATCGTATTTCTCCAGGGAGCAATCTAAATTTTTATCTCGAATATTTTTCGTACTGACGAACATTATCAGCAAAGTACTCTCTTTCCCCGACTTTGACAAAACTTCGCAGGTTTGTACAGACTATCAACCATAAGGGATAAGCATTTTTCTTTATAGCCGCGATAAATCAGGTTTAAGGGGCGAAACTACCCTCCAAAGTTTCAGCCTTGCGTTGCTATCTTCAAAATTATTGGACGTACGTGAAAGTTTTTTCTAACAATACTATTATTAGATGTTTTAACGAGCAACTAGTAAATAACTTGTCCACGTACTTGCAATAGTTTAACGTTGTTCGTGATAAATAAAGTTGGTGCAACTTTTGGAATATCTCCAATAATTTTCAAAATAATCGTGTGTACGATCAATGAAAATTCAAAAAAGTGATTTGCAATGAATCTTTGAATCGAATTATCGAAAGCAAAAATATCTATTTCGCATCTAAGAATTACAGTACGCAAGTTATTTGATTCTTTTCCTTCGTCATCCTCGATTGAAATACGATTTAATTGCGTTAGGGAGCGAATTGTCTTCTCATCGTGGTGCTCGAATTAGCGTTGGTAATCGTACGTATGACATCGTTGTAATGACAGCCTTGTGGATCTGATAACGATGCACCTTCACGCCACGTTACATTTCACGTCCGACTGCGTAATGGTCAAAGACAAACGTGTCTCGATAAACAGGTGATGATTGCGATCCCGCATACGCTGTAAAAAATCATTGTTAATTGCGTCCGCGAAAGCATGCTGGTCGGAAGATCAGCTTGCATCGGAGTTTCGCAATAAGCTGTAGAAAATAAAATTCAGAATGCATCTTGCTAAAAATATCGCGTTACGAAGCACGTAAAATAATGCGATATTTTACAGATTTTACATTCTCTATTGTATTATATTATCAATGTATAATATAAGCTTGTTTATTTTTAATTTTCATAATAGAAATTCGTGGTGAAATTTTGTTTAAACGAAAGAATGAAATTCGAGCGACTGAAAATGGTTGCTCTGTAGATTTGTCCCCTGTTACATCGACACGCAGAACGAACGTGTTTACGCGGCATTTAGTAACGCACATTTGTACTTTTAAATATCCGCGTTTATTTCGGCGCGCAATTACTTTCTCGTAAAAATAAATCAACTGTCGTTGTTAATTCTCTCTCGAACGGGCACGAATTTAAGGGATGCACGTGTAAAATACATTGTTGCGCCTCGTCGTTACGAAACGTAGGGGAATTCATATAATTTCGGATAAATATTTATCTAAGATAATAAAATTGTTTCGATCGAATAATTTATAAAGATAATAATTGTTCGTTATTTACGATTAATTATTCCATTCGCAATAGTCAAGTAACGTACAACCGTTAATGTGCAATTAAAATAATCTAATTACTAGGTTTGATGATGGCCACGTTAAATTATACGAATGCAATGCTATTACGGAGCATTAATTAAAACCAAGAATATATTGACTGATATGATCGATTAATGCTCGGTTTACTACAATCGTCTCGACGGATATAAAAATCAACTTACATTTCGATACAACCTCGGATGTTCAATTATTTAATACATAATTTAATACAACATCTCAACCGCAAACACACAGACTCATAGGTTTTCCATACCCTCTATTTGAACAGGTGTATTTTTTAAAAGTTTATACGCTATTTAATTGATTAACGTATCCATGAAAATATTATTTCGTTGAAAGAGTGATTTTTCTTAGATCAAGATGGCGTCTGTAAATCTTTTCCCCAGTGGCCCAATGTGCTCGTGACATAACATACGGAACCGTATGTATTTACGCGCGACGATCGTGGTTTAACGATCAATGCGCGACACTTTGTCGGTATAAATTATTAATTGCTCGTGGGATTGTTTTCTCTGATCGTCCCGTATAATAGACGGACAGGTGGAGCAAGCACCTTTTAATGCCGCTCGCTTGTCCGATTCCCCGGCGAGAATTGTCAGGTCGCAATTTACCACCGGCTCGTTCAGGGTCGTTCATATTTCATGACTCGCGCCGGTATGTAATCGTTAAAGTCGGTGTCTCGGACGCGATAAGGGTTTCAGTGACGTACGATAACATCGATGATACATCTTGACCGATCGGAGATAACGAAACGGTCTTCTTACGATCTCTCTAGCCACTTGCAAATTCATTGTCATTTCGTCTGTCTGATATTTCAGTTTCCCTTTCTCCGCGGCTCGTGCCGCGTGTAATTCGAATTCGACGATTGTATCTCGCGAGAAAATTGACACGACTTAACCCCCGGTAACTGGGTATCGTGTGTTCGCGAAACGTAACTGGGTATCCCAAGGACGTGGCTAGCCGATCCACCGCCCCTCGATTCATATTCTTTCCAACGCGATCGCTGTCTGTGACTCGTATTCGGGTCATATCGCCACGCTATTGGATACGCCGCTGAGAGACCAGACAGCGAACGCATTGACAAATAATTTTCAGAGAAAAAAAAAAAAAATATAATATTGTACCCAGATTTTCATTTCGAGCCCTGTTACTTATTTCGTTCGCGTCAAATAAAGGTTTAATATTGTTGTAAACAATTGGCGAGTCGCGTTGGTTCGAAAAAAAGAGGAATCGGTAAAAGTTAAACGGGCTAAGGACAGAAGCGAGGTCCCGACGGACACCTTGTCCAACAAGATTTAGTTGGACTGCACTTTGCGAGCTGCACCTGCGCGGCGCGTGCTACGAAGATGCATCTGTCGCATTCGCATGCAGCCACGTGCCAGCGCGCACGCGCAGAGTTGGTGGACGTTCGCCACCAGGTATGCAACATTATGGACAGACGTGGAACAGAGAAACGGAGAAGCATTTTTAACCGAACAACGAATAAAATGTAATTAAAAATTTTAATTACAGCGTGAAATAAAAATTTATGAAATAAACTAAATCGGAGTCTCGCGAGCAGCCCTTTAACTCGGTTAAAACTATCAAGATAAGAGGCACGAGATTTATTCACGTAGATAAGAGATGATACGATGATAAGAACGACTGTTATCTTCGGTTCAGTCTCTGCAGCTGGAATGTTTTTTCTGCAATCGTAGATGAATTTGGGATATTTTATTACGTCTTCGAGGAAAATTGACAAGATAACGATACTGCGATCGATATACCGCGTTGGGAGATTAATTGTCTCTCTAATAATATTTGCTGGGTTAGGCGAATACGGCTATCCCGTTTTATCGGGAAAGATAAATCCCACAGTGAAATTGAGTGCTTGGCCACATTTCCCTTATCTAACCCTGCCTGAGAAGCTATCTATAAAGGTATTTTCTTTTCCAAATATAATAACGCTTTGTGCATAGAATGATTTACATGTAACAGAATCAGATAAAAAGAGTCGTATCATAAGAATTATTAAACAAACATTTCTAGAATTCGTTTTTTCTATCTTTGGTTTGGACAAAGCTATAGTCCAGTGGCTAGTCCTTGTATGGTACCTGGGGCAGTTGCGGTGGAAAATTGAATCGAACTCGACAAAAATATTCTTTTGTTAATGTTTCCCCATCGACAGGTAGGCGGAAAGATTTCTCGGGAAAAATCGTCCCTTTCAGTTCAGGCTTCCTTAGAAGGATATCAGGTTTGTGCGTTTACACGTGAACAGACTGGCGTTGGTAAAACGTACAATGGAATCTATACTTGGCATCGAGGCAGAGGGCATCATGCCTAAAACGATACAATGCGTGCGTTTCAAGGAACGAAACAATTTTTATTTCTTGGTTGGGAAGCACCGGAACGGGAGCCAGTTTCTTTCGAATTTATAGCGATCGTTGCACACGATGCTCGGAGGTATTAGGGGATTACCATCCTTTTTACTGTTAAAATTTGGTACCCGTGCTCTCAATAACATTGTATTGTCTATCGGTCGACGTGCAATTTTTTGGAAATAATAGCAGTTATAAAAAAATATTTCTCAGTATCTCGAAAAGTCGATAGAATCGTTTTTGAGTTACCACGTGCACCAGCTTGAGATAACTCGTATATGTATAAAATACTTAAATAAAATTGTTTTCAAAAGTTCAAGAAATTCTTCGTGTATGGTGAACGGGTAAATTCGATAGAACGCACACGTTTCCCGTAAAAAATTCGTAAAAGCTTGTTTGGGTTGTAGCCCCAGAGTGATGTAGCCCCTTAAGGGTGGAAACTACTGTGAGGGCTGAAAATAAAGGCAATTTTCAAGAATTTTTTGGACGTAACTATGTAGCTTCTTCTGGTAAGAGTTCAATGTTTTCGAAAGTACATTTCTTGAACTACTTCTTGCCAAAATTTTGCATAGAAATATTAATTATTATAGCGCGAGAGGCCTCCAAAAATCTAGACTAAATATTCTTGATTCGTATAGTTATCTCGATCAAATCACTTCCCATTTATATGAAATCTTAATCACGACAGAAATAATGAATTTCAAATGTGTTTCAGTTAGTTTCAGGGGGTCTTAAAACCCTCTAAGCATTGAAAAGAGATAAAAAAAAATTTGGATTCTTCGATCCGTCCCAGTGGTTTTCCCCGTTAATCGAGGATACACCCGGTATGCATTGGCGAGGTTCTATCGTCGGGGAACGTGATAGCGTTGGTGGTAGTAGGAGTACCGTTGCGCACGTTGCATCGCATGGCAAAAAGACTGGGCAATTTCCAGCTGCACAACAATGCAGTATTACGGCGTTGCGAAACCACACCGGACCCGAGGTTGTCTCTGTCTCTCGTCTGTCGCAATTTACGATCTAGTCTGGTGGTCTTAGACGTGCCTTACGATCAGAATCGCCGATACTATGCATACCTTGTATCCCCGGTTGACGCGGTTCGTGATAAACACGGGAATAAAATTATTTACGAGTACACAGAAAACGCATTAGAAAATGGATAAGATTGCCTCGAAGCCCGCAACAACGACGAACGATACTTGGTGCAATTATTAAAGTGTTCCGTGACGCGGAAAACAACGAAATAAAATTGCTCGAGCAACTTTCGAGGCTCGTCGATGGGAACATTAACACTTTAATGGCCGCACGTATCACGCGAAGACCGTTGTCCATCATCGCTGATATTGTAGACCAGAGTGAGATACACGAGGTTGCTAGGAATATTATAAGGAATTATAAATGTAACCTCAACAAACGTAATAAGTTGAATGTATGATGGAATGGATGCAGTAGATCACGCACACGTGACAGCGGCCGTCAAAGTGTTAACGTATGAACTCGATACGTAGCGATGTTTCATTTTGTCGTTAAAATTTATTCGTGTCAAAATTTTTTTTGTAATATATTAAGATCGTTGTCGTCGTGTCAGATGTTTAACTTTCGAACCCTTTTATCGTTTTCGTGTATTATTTTAGTCGTTTACAATTTACGTTATTCGAAACCCCAAAGATGGGGGATGGCCGTTGGAAAATGGCGAAGGTCGAATGTCGCCAACCGTCGTTGGATTTTGAAATTATCGAAGGGGGCAGTGAAAAACATGGAGAGAGACATCGAAGTCGTTGCAGCTGGATCGTCGATGCAGGTGCAGATGCAGGCTAGGCGAACGCGTACGTTCGATGCAGCGGTCGGTCGGTATCATCGTGTACTGGAAATTAATCGATACAAGCTCTCGATCCTCCTCGATAAATCCAATTAAATTAATCGTTACAAATGGGACACCTCGCGGACAAGTGTATGAAAAATGCTCGAATGTAATATTCATTAACGGGCATTCGTTAACTAGCCCCGTATTCCCAAAGCAACAGAGGGAACACCGTGTATGCGTGATAAACCACCGCGTATAGCATGATGGGTCGTTACGGGGGAAAATAACTAGTTGGTCATTATCCAGCATCGATAATTATCGCGTTTCTTTCTTTGAGAAAATGAATTTCTTCGTTGATCCGAAAACCACGAATAGTAATCAGACGTTGGTAATTAACGATGGCGACGTTCGCTTGCACAGTGGGGAACATATTTAAATTATGTGTGGTATTTGTGAGGAAGAATCAGGTAATTTATAACGACAATTTATAAACAGTAAGAGGAATTCAATATTTGTAGTTTTCGTGAATTTGATGTAGATTCAAATTATAGTGGCCGAACCCTCTGTATAGCGCATAACATGTATTTTATTCGACTATCAAAATATTCCCAATATAAAACACACTAACGGAAAATTATATCCCACGTCGAGGCAGCCTCTCTTACCTATAACATTAAAGCGCATTGTTAATCTACACTATCGATCGAGTAGTGAAATTTATTACCACAATCAAAAAGTAAAAGCAAATGTAAACGACGATATTTAACGGTGAATGTTTGAAGAAATTGATTGGTGTGGCGCATGACTTTCTCTTAGAAGGGTAAGGATCGCTCTAGCTAGCATACTTGCAAAGAGTCCGATTGTGAGATAGGTAATTTTGATGAAATTTGTCAAACACGTGGCTGTCACGTGGCACCTTAGATTACAAAACACTTTAAATTTCAATAGAAACGTACCCTCTGCATTTTCCAAAAACGAGTTATCAGAATAATCGTTATTAAAAAATCGAAAAAGAACCCGTGTACCTAATGTCTAGTTATTCGTGTTTATGAGCTCTGAGTTGCGGTCATTGGAACGTTTGGAGGCATTGGTCGCGTCTAGCAGTTGGTTTCGTACTCGAGTTGAGCGTGTATCGGCGAAACGGTGTGGAAACGCAGATGCAGTCGCGGCACGGCGTTGACGAGTGCGTGGGAGTGCAACGTGGGGCGACGAGATCGCGATGTGGGTCACTAGGAAATTGTTAGTCGTCTGTCGTTCTGACAGCCTTCCTGCTCCGGCGCGCGCAATGTGGGCGCCATTGTCTGATCTCACGGGGCAGGATGTGTAGGACTCGCATGCTAAGAAGGGCGCGAGGAAAAGTTCGACGAGCGATGAATCGTCGACACGTACGTTAATCAGGAATCCGGGATTGTAGACTAACGGGTTGAAAGTGAAGTTTCTATTCTTCGAATTAAATTCTGTCGTGCCTGGCAAGCCCGTGGTTCTCGCGTTAAATGTACTAGCTGGTTTGCTTGAAAGCGGGGTGGGGTAGGTAGCGATTGCAGCAGTTAGTTAATATGGTACACTGTATCTTTATAAAAGTATCGTTAATGGATTGGCGAGGTTCTCTCGGTGAAAACGAGCCCAAACACGATGTTGTTCAGACTGCGTTTAAGTATACGTACTATAGTCGGTTTGAAGTAACTTCGAACTCTGTGTAATGGAAGGTAGTCGGAATGGGGTTGTGTTGGGGCTCGTTTTTACCGGGAAAACTTCACCGATCCAATGGTAGTACTGGCGTGACGGTGTGACGGAAAATATAAAAAATTTTACAAATCAAATTGTCGAAGTTGATATTAAAAATCTATTGGAAACTAGCATAAATTTCGTAAAATGTTTTACTATGATCTTTCTAATCGCGTTTGCAACATGTTTTAAATCCTAGTCGAGTAAATTGTAAATTATTGCTTCACGCGTGGTTGTAAAAATAAGTTTAAGTTAATACGATATCTCTTCCAATTTAAGGTAGTTCGGCACGTCGGACGTATATTTGCGTACCGAGAAAAGCGATTTGTTACATTCCACTTTCCCGCGTGCCGCTCGTTTTAATGGGATAAAAACAGTTGCATAACGGGTAACAGAGAGCAACGGGCATACGAATCCGTGTGGGTTCATTCTGCCTCGCGAGCTCCCTGAATGATGAACATTTATTATCTCTTTTTTCAGAGCGCGTTGCGCCGCGTTGACTACTTTTATATCCGGTATGCATACGCTCACACTTTCTACGATACTCCACGCTTATTAGAACCGTATTTTTACTATCGTTCCGTTTAATTACAACATTCAGTCGAGTTTACGAGTGCCGAATTTTACACAATATAGATAAATTTTAATTTCAGATAGGGATTCGGTACGTCAGTATCCGATTTTATCCAAAGAAGGAATTTCCTGTCGGTTCGGTGACACGTAAAAAAATCGCTCCAAAATTATCTCTTTATCTTTCGAGCTCGTGACGCGGTACAAATATTTTGTCGCTAAATTTAGTATTGAATTTTTGTTTCGGCCAGTCGTCGATACCAAAGGTGAGAAACTCGCGTGGATTTTTGCGGAAGCGTAGGCTCGCGGTTGCAATCTAATTTCATTATCGTCGACGCAAGAGATGTCACGATAACACGATTATCGTAGCGGAAGTCGATTCGTGGGGCACGACGACGACGCAGTTACAATTATCGTGGCCGAAAATATTATCTCGCGGAAGTGTTATCGACGAGTCTGCGTGGCTATTCGTGTTCCCCCCGACCGGGGGGGACAAATAAATCGTCGTTTCTTTCGACTTGGTTCGCCAGTTTCTCCGTGGCGTGTGCGTGGGCGGGCAATCCCGTGCTGCATATAGCATCGTATCGTCGAGGACCGCGGGAATTACTATTCCAACGAGCGTGAACGAGCCAGTTACGAAACGAGGATGGAGGAAGGTAAACAAGAAACTGACGCGAATCGTTTCTACGGAAACATCTTCCGTTACGATCGATATCCCACCGATTCGAGGCAAAGTTTCTCGTTCTTTGTCTACTCAATTTTTTCGAAATTTTCTCTCAAATCAATGAGAATTCTTCAATATCAAAAGTTGGATTTCAAAGTACGTGACTTTTAATTTTAATTTCATTTTGGTTGAACTACTGCGATACAGTAGGATGGGTCATTGGTGACCCACAGAAAAGTGTTTAACGCGTTCACTGTCCGGTTTCTCAGCGGTGCATCCAATAGCACGGTGATATGACCCATATAGGGGATCATGGACAGTGAACGTGATAATTTATTTTTGATATTGTGATATCTCAAATTAGGAACCTATTCCATATCGAGCCTACTATTTGAATTCAAATTTATCCTGAACTACTTGTACTCTTCAATTGTCCCTTGGATACGCTCTGTCTTTCGAATTCGTTGGTCCAATTTTGACTCTCATAGTTGGTAAAGGATCGCGTAAAAAGACGAAAAGATCGAGAAAACGGTATAGTTGACGTATCGATGGGACTGGAGATTGCGTGGAGCGAAAGTTACCGGTTACCCAGAAGCTCGACTTGGCGTATTTCGCGATTCACCGACGCAATAAAAGAGTATACGCGCGAGCACAGAAACGTGGACGTAAAGTACAGATTTTCAAGGAAGAATGGAAAGCGAGTTTCACCGAGTTGCGTCTACCGCTTAGGATTTTACCATTGTCGCGTGGGTGTCGAAACGTATCTTACACGGTATAAGGACATTCGTGCCACCCCCGGGGGGGAGGTAGAACGGCGCTATTATTGCGTAAGAACGACCGAGGTACAAGCAGCTGACAACGATACCGTAATATCTAACGACGCGGGCACCTAAGGTTCATATATTATTATTCCCTAAGCGAGAATGGAACGCGTTCGCAACGCTCGAACACGATAATTGCGTCTGCGCGATGTATACATATAAAAAGAAATAAAAATGAAATTTTGTTCGTTACGTCGACGAGCGTGAACGATGTGACCGCGTTTCGAGAAATGTTTATTGTGCTTGTTGCAATATAATGCGGTATTGTGGGTACGTTGGGCGTGGCGACAACTTGGTACACCTTGAAATACGTCGGTCGTTCGACGCGGAAATGTAAATGCTTAGAAAAATTGCACACCGCGGGAAGTGTATTCTACCAACGCCAGAAACGATTTTTACACAATTTATTTAGAATTTATTACACAAAATTATACGATACTTTCGTTACGAAAGAGATTATGCATTTACTATACAGGGTGTTCGGCCACTCCTGGGAAAAATTTTAATGGGGGAAATCCTATCCACTTTCGAGAAAAAAATTCTCAAAGGTGCTGAAATTTTTCGACGAAAAAAAATTTTTTCAAATCGTTCTAAAAAAATTATTTTTAGTTGCTGGGGTCTATTACAATCATTTTTGGTCATTACACATATCCTCGAAATCCTACCCACTTTCGAGAAAAAAATTCAGTACTGGCGGAACTTTAAACTTTAATAACTTTTTAACGAAGCCTCCGTCGACAAATCGGTATTCTTGATTGTCAACTTATTTTGCCCTCTAGAATCCCCCATTAAAATTTTTCCCAGGAGTGGTCGAACACTCTGTATGTAAAGACACCCTCTGATCCAGTCGTTAGTCCCTTAATTCGTGACGTTGGTTATTACGCGATCCGTTCCCCTGTATTATACGTTTGTAGCCCGATTGCACGCATTGTTGTACAGAAGAAAAAGTGTTATCGGTGCTTGTAAAATCGATCGAACACGGAACCCGGGTACGAAACACTTAGCGTCCTTCCATGCGAGTACTGGGCGTTGCAATCGGTTGCTACTATAATCTCGGGCGAGCAACCACACCAGAAGTAAAATTACTCGCGCTCGTTGTTGACACGTTCGTTATTTTTGCATTTTTCTTGTTCTGGAGGACACGTTTGGTTTGTTGCGCCTGCGGTTTAACGCCGGCTTTCGTGGCGATCGCCTGGTAGCGGGCACCGGCTCCGAGAAAGCCGTGCGTGCGTCTTGGGTTATCAAGATAAAGCAAACTATAACGAGGAAGTTATTAAAAAAGGTCGCTAGATCGTGTTTCCAACGCGAAAAGAGAATCAGCTGTTTACGCGCGAAAAAACGTATCGTTTAACCTAATAAAAAGTGCGATTATGCTCGAGTATTATCGACACAGAGACTATACTTTCTCGGAATTAATACGCTGTCCAAAAAAAAGCTGTTAATTCTATTTACGTGAGATAGTTGCAATAATTGCACTATTGTCTCGTTATAAGATCGCATTCCCGTCTCGTTCTAAGTACTCTGGCTATCCCCTCCACTCCGTTTGCAATTGTCGCGACGAGCACGACGGAACGAACGCACGAGAGACGTAATACGATTCTTCAGAAAAGAAAATCAATGTTTATTCTCACTTTAACGCGTTAGATTTCTACCAGTTGATTATTTAAGTATACTATATGTACAGATATTAATAGTGAAAATGAAAATAGTAATTGCTCCCAATATAATCAGAAGATAATAATCCTGAACAGAATTGAATTTAAGAAATAACGAATCTTCAATTGCAAATACCTAAAAAATTATTGAGTAGCAATCCATATAATCATATACTTTCAGCAAAATTTGAATTAAATCGGTAACCCTACTGCCTTGCCCTCTCTTTGCTAGTTGTCAATTGCAAGAGAAGGAAGAACATAGAAGAAAGGTGTTGGAGGGTCGTGTGGCCCCCAGTCTTAGGAGGGATTACAAAATAGCGTAGAATGTTTTCGCGTGTTGTATCTCGTGGGCGTGTCGTCGATCGTCTCGGGTGTTCCCTGCGACGGGCGGTCAACAAAGCGGGGCCATTAATAGGTCATACTCGCGGTAATTAATTTATGAAGTGTTAAAGCGGCCTCGCACGGCCAAGGGTGCATTAAAATGCACCCTTCGAGGCTACTGCATCGCGACGTGGGAAACGGTGGTTGCTTACGGGGACGTGGTTTCACGCACACGCGGCTCGGCGGCGACCTTTTCGTGCCGCGTACGCACGGGAGCAGGAAATCCGAAATGCTCCGGTGTACAATAATGAGACGGTCCTCGCGATTCTCCCGAACGATACCCAGAGAGCCTCGTCACGGTTTTAATGGCTTCATTTAGATTCCGTTTCAACGCCCGCGGCTGCCGTTTTAAATTTCCCTCGAACGCCCGCGATCCTCCACGACCGCAAGATTTCCTTAATCACGCGACTCTGTGATTGCGTTTTCTCGATCCGGGGAGATTATATCGAGGAATTACGAACGCCTTTTGGTCTATCGATTTGATAGTTGATGCTTTTAGATCGTAGCAGTGCCCTTTAACCCTCATACAGGGTGTTCGGCCAACCACAAATTTTTCGACGGAAAAAAAAAATTTCAAATCGTTCTGAAAAAATTATTTTTAGTTGCGAGGGTCAATTACGATCATTTTTGGTGAATAGACATACCCTCGAAATCCTACGCACTTTCGAGGAAAAAATTCGAGAAGGTGTAAAATTTTTCGACGGAAAAAAAAAATTTCAAATCGTTCTGAAAAAATTATTTTTAGTTGCGAGAGTCAATTACAATCATTTTTGGTGAATAGACATACCCTCGAAATCCTACGCACTTTCGAGGAAAAAATTCGAGAAGGTGTAAAATTTTTCGACGGAAAAAAAAAATTTCAAATCGTTCTGAAAAAATTATTTTTAGTTGCGAGAGTCAATTACAATCATTTTTGGTGAATAGACATACCCTCGAAATCCTACGCACTTTCGAAGAAAAAATTCGAGAAGGTGTAAAATTTTTCGACGGAAAAAAAAAATTTCAAATCGTTCTGAAAAAATTATTTTTAGTTGCGAGGGTCAATTACGATCATTTTTGGTGAATAGACATACCCTCGAAATCCTACGCACTTTCGAGGAAAAAATTCGAGAAGGTGTAAAATTTTTCGACGGAAAAAAAAATTTCAAATCGTTCTGAAAAAATTATTTTTAGTTGCGAGGGTCAATTACGATCATTTTTGGTGAATAGACATACCCCCGAAATCTTGCGCATTTTCGAGAAAAAAATTCAGTACTGGCGGAACTTTAAACTTTAATAACTTTTTAACGATACCTCGATCGACAAATTGGTATTCTTGATTTTCGTCTTATTTTGGCCTCTAGAATCTCTCATTATAATTTTCCTTTCATAGTTTCTCGAAATTCTTTATCGACATCCTGCACTATTTTAAAAAATTGTTGATCATAAAAAGAAAATAGTATTACAACCTGTAACCTCGGATAGTGGAGATCGTGATAACGAATTAATTGTTAGACATATCAACGTCCCCCTTTTTTAAAATATGGTTATTAAA
Source organism: Colletes latitarsis (assembly GCF_051014445.1). Lineage (NCBI taxonomy): Eukaryota > Metazoa > Arthropoda > Insecta > Hymenoptera > Colletidae > Colletes > Colletes latitarsis. Next base: position 29,466,405 of record NC_135135.1, on the reverse strand, counting down.
TAATCGAAAGCCCAATAAGATGCAAATAAAATTAATTGCTGTTAAATAAAATTGTGACCTCGATTGTAACTTTTTAAATATTCTCGCCATTTGCAGAGCGATAAATTATTTTTGCGCGTGGAACAGTATTCGTGACGCGACTGGTTAATTTATAAGTCGGATGTAAAATGAGAAACGCGACGATAAAGTCGGATGAGGGAAAGAAAAATTGGAAACGTAACCGGTATCCGAAGCCCATAAAAGAGAGAATATACGAGAAGCCACGCGTTGATCCGAACAAAGTACAACCGTAACGAATCGAAAAATATTTTGCGTCTCGAGATACTCTTAATAAGCCGTTCTTCGTTTGCTATTGTGTTTTGCAATCGTTCGTTGGAGGCATTAGCTGCTCTTTGTCGGCGCGATAAGGTTTTCCTGGCCGACTGCCTCGCTAAATCTCTCAAAGTACCGAAACCGTGTCTCTATATCCATATTTAGCAGCTCGATGATTAGATAATCGTGTCCACTCGTTTTCGAAAAGATTACAAAGGATTCCCGGGGCCTCATGGCTACCGTATTTTAGTCAACTTCGCCGATAAACGGCTTCAGAATACTAGCGACGGTAAATAACTGGAAAATAAATTGGGGCGTTTAGATTTCGACTCGGGTGGGTGGCAGTCTTAAAATGCGCCTCCTTCGTCTCGACTCTATCCTCGGTTTGGTACGTACTAATGATTATTACCCGATAAAACAGCAACACCTGCGTCGAACGATAGTTGATACGACCACGGGTGTCTCTCGTTGCAAAATCAACGGTCCCGAGAAATCAGATCACGAATAAATCAATAAATTAAAATTCTCGACTTTATCGGCCTCGTATCGGAGAATGCGTTCCGATCGATTTTTCCAATCGATTTATCCTAGAAAACACACAGTCGTCCGCCTATCTCGAGCGTATTCTCTATCGCGAACTTTCATCGTCTTATTTATCGGCATAAATCCTTTAATTTTCTCCCGGAGCATAAATAGACTTTCTAACGTAACGAAACGAGCGCGCGACCCGGTCGACGATGTCGAAAAGAGATGAAATCTCTCGACGACGTGATTAGTCACGGTTACACTTGTTACGCGCCCGCGTCCGTTACTATTTTTTCGACTCCAATGGAGGATGATAAACATCAACGTCACTCGTCGGACTGGTATTACGAGCTGTCTTGCGCTGAATCGATGTTTCAACCTACAAGCGATCGGGTCAATGGCAGCCGTAGGAAACGAGCGACTATCGGAGTTCGTTTCTTTTTTCGGCATGGTTGAGATAGGTCAGTCGCTCGTCCACTTCATTTTTTGCTGACGGTGTAACGAGCGTCTCGCAAGAAATTCTTTAAGTGGTCACTATTGGAATAGGTAGAGTTATGGGACGTATGATTTAATTGAAACAGCAATAATTAATGGTAGAATTTTTATACTTTTTATGTAATACGTTAAGGTATATCTTAGAGTTCCGTACCGTTCTCTAAGAGATCTGTTACTGGACTGTGACTTCACCCGCAATTCGCCCTAGCGACGATCTTCGTATAATAACCACCATGAGTTCGTAGAACCCATGGCCAAAACTAAAAGGAAACTTCAGACATGTACAATCGTCACTGGAGATAATTTTTGTAACATAGCAAGACTGTTAGGAAATCCAACAGTCACAAGCTATGATTTCTAAAACGAACCCCAGACGTGATTCGTTAATTGAACGTTTCTATCTCTCCCAACTGAGATCCCTCTTGAAGCCAGTGAAACGCGAGCCAATATTTAAAAAACAAGTATAAAAAGACAATGCATGTAAGTGGCGTACTTGGCAATGTAAGTGCCAAGAGGTCAAGCTTAGTCCTCTTACCAGAAGGCTCCCTCGCCTTCCCCACTCCGTGGCCAGATCCTCGAGGAACAGAGTTCCTATTCTTTAAAGCAAAACAACGTCGGGTCGCTTGCCTTTTCCTAACATACCCATGTTTCTTTTCAAACAATCAATCCTATGACGCCCGATAGCTACGTGACTCCGAGTCACCAGCCATCGACAGACATCTGGATTGTATCCTTGCGACCATCCCTCTCGGGCCACACGCAGGCCAAGTACCTATCGTAAATCGTTCGAAAACGAAATATCGTCGAGCTAATTGCCCTCGACGTCCCTTAAAAATAAGCTGTCGCTCTACACGTCAGTCAGATCGAAACGAGACAGTTAAAAATATTTTATCCTTGCAACCGCTTCGGGCCAGAAATTTCGAAAACTCACCAAACTATGGAATCACAGAGTTCCATTGTGAGAGGGGGAGGGACGTTCGACCGAATTGGAGGTTTGAAAGGCACGCTCGCCGGAAACCCAACGAAGAAACGTTTCTTCCCGTATCCGCGCTGCATCGTCTGGAATCACGAGCGAACTCGCGAATAATTTCGCAAGAGTTTCTCGACGAGAGTCACTGACATTTCTCCTTCTCCCACACGGTGAAGCACACAGGCGCGTGTAACAGTGACTCATTCCCGAAGACAACGAACCCCGAAAGGAAACGCGGATGAATGAAACGATGAATGGTCTCCCTGTGAATGAATTTACTACCGCCTCTTACGCCAAGGCGACGGTCATCTTTTTGCCCCTGCTATTCTTTTCTCGATTTTTCTTTATTTTTTTTTATTTTTCCCCATCTTCGTCCGTTCCAATTCTCATTGTGCTCCCGGTCGTCGCGCCGGAGCGCTTCAATTAATTTGTCGTCGTCGGGCTCGGTACGAAATTAACGTTCTTGTTACTTCCGTCCCCCTCCTCTTACACCCCTGGCCTACTCGGTAATGGAACAATGGCGTATTTCTGCCTTGCCGCGTCGAAATATTATTTCCCGCGACGTTTCACGAGCCCCCTCCAAATACCTCCTCGGGAACGGGTAAAAGTTTATTCGCGAGTTTAACGAGATTCGATCGCGAAACGTCCCCGATAACGCGTCGTCGTTATCGTAAACAGTCCAGACAGGAGGGGACGGAACGCAAAGTGGAAACACCGTGAATTTCCAGCCAAGAAACGTGGCGAATTGCTCCGAGTGGGCTACAACCAAATCGACCATTTCTTCTGATACGAACTATAGACCTATTTCTAGCTAGCCTGGTCGTTCCAATTATTTTATTTGAGTCCTCTTCGATAACGAAAAAACTTCCACGATCCAAAAACTAAAAATACGAATCTGACCTGGCCAATGTTTTTAAATATATTTATTTTCTTGTCAAGGACTTTATTACACATTCGTTCTGTTGCACTCGTCGCGTCAACTATAAAAGCAGTGGAGGGGATAGAGAAAGTGCTTACAGCGAGACGCGAACGACGAGCTTATAACGAGACAATACTGTTCAACCCGGAGCAAAGGGATCGATATCTGATTTTTAAACGCAACACATGGAAAATACGTCTATTTTTTATTTTAATTCGGCGTACGACGAACGTCGAGTAAATTTGGTTGCGTGGGGAGGGTGAAAACGGATTAATCGCGATTGGTTTTCAACGAACTTCCGAAAAACGTTGTGTCCTCGAAAACTAGATCGCGAGGCATTACCGCAACCTGTTACGCTATTGGTTTTCGCAGCAGTTCGGGAAAAACGCGATGCAACCGGTTCGAAAGTGTGCAGAGCTCACGCATACAATATGTATGCAACGATTGCGTCTCGTACCAGATCGACGAGCGAACTTCAAAGCCTCGAATTGCTCGATCCGTGTACGTTGATTCGACGCTGGCTTCTGTCCAGGAGCTCCAAAAGCTCAAATAAAATGACACTCGACCGTGCCTGGAATCCATACGTGTTGCTCGTTAGACGATTCATCGAACCGAGGGATCGATTTAACCCTCTACAATAGTTCTCAAGGGGGTCTTCCACTCTAAAACCCCTTTTTCTTTCTCTCTTTAGTATTTTTTCATACAGAAACTATACAACTTCTTGCATACATTTCTCTCTCTTTCGATAATATTTTCAAATTTTTACGAGACATAGTTAAAATTAGCAGTGATACAGAGCCTCGACCTAACAAAACATGTAAGCTCGTTAATTTTAGGAGTTGGGTGATAAGCTTTTGTACATACATACAGGGTATTTGGCCACCCCTGGGAAAAATTTTAATGGGAGATTCTAGAGGCCAAAATAAGACGAAAATCAAGAATACCAATTTGTTAATTGAAGCTTCGTTAAAAGGTTATTAACGTTTAAAGTTTCACCCGTACTGAATTTTTTTCTCGAAAATGCACAGGATTTCAGAGGTATGTCTATTCACCAAAAATGATTGTAATTGACCCCCGCAATCGAAAATAATTTTTCCAGAACAATTTGAAATTTTTGAATTTTGTCGAAAAATGTCATACCTTCTCGAATTTTTTTTACGCACTGCTAATATCACGCTTCTCTATCAGTTAAAAAAAAAAAAATAACTGTTCTCATATAAATACGATACGATCGTGTAATTCGTAGTTGGTAACTAGATATCTGGAATCTAGGCAGCCTAACCCATCATTGCGCATCGGTTAACAGGAAACATTTATTTTTTCGAGTTCCCTACGCGACGTCGAATTGGGCCGGTTTTTTTTTTATCGATACAATCCTGTCCCCGGTGTTTCGACCGACCGAGCATATGCACCGATCCAACAGCGTGTCATTTGCCAGTGCACGATTGTTATTGTTAGCGTTCACCGGTCCCTATGGTTTTTGTTAGTTACCCGCGTGGCCGTGTTCGCGTGACAAGTCAGAACACCGACCACTTCCTGTCCATCCTCTTCCATGGCGTGCACGCACGCACGCACGCACTTGCACACGCTATTACCACTACGTGTTTTTGGCGTAACGAGAACGCGTAAACCAGTTTCGTAACCGGGAATTTTTAACGATTGTTATTTTCATCGATCGGTGGTCCCCCCAGCCCGACGAGCTCGCTCGAACTTTTAGCGACTCCATTCCTGGGACCTTTAATTCCAAAACATCCTTCCTACATCACGGTTGTGATTTACCAAAATCAAATACCCATGAAATCGGTTTTTATATTATTTACTGTGTTATTATCACTATTTAGAAAAATTCTGTTTTACAATTTATTTTATATGAAATTGTAACAAGATCCCTAATGATTGGTCGATGAATCTTTTATGATTAATCATTAAACTGGAGGATATTTATGTATTTATGGGAAATTTTAATTCTCAACAAATTACAGAATGCGCTTGATATGCAAAAATATAAGAAATAAAGTAAGATACGAATTGTTATATTTAGGGGTTGAGAGAACTCTCTACGGAGCTCCCATTTCATTAATTCTATCAATAAAAATATGAATTTGATAAGTTTCTATCTGGAATGTTTGATCCTGAAATTATATGTGGTCTGGAGTTTCGTGAATTTTCATAATTCTGAGCGATCAACAACCTCTATCCAGTGTGTCTAAAGGGGTCAGCAGACTTTGAAAGTACACGAATGAAGTATAAACTATTTCTATCTCTGTTGTACCGTCATTATTCGACGGAACAAAGAATCGAAAGTCCGCGACGATGTTTCCATGCTACTTGCGACGCGGTTGGTCCCATCGCTACGTGTAGAAACTCGTTAATACGGTGTGTCCGATGAGTCGGGTATTCGATTACATCGAAGGCAAGGCAGCCTTTTAACGCTTTAAGGGCTGAGCAAATACCTCCGAGCAGCTGCCTTTGGCTGGAAAACAAATTGTCGATAGAGTAAACGGAGCATCGTCGTAACGTAGGAGCAAAGAATATTTAACTTCGAAAATTAAACGTTAAAAAATTTGCGAGAACTTGTCAAACCAGTATAATATACATATACGATATCTCGTCGAATCCAGTTTAATCTTACCAAATCGTTTCGACGCGTATCCGTATTTATTTTTAAATGAACGCAAGATTGTTCGTTCCATAATTTAATAAAATCGATTCGTCCATATTTTTGTACGGTGATTTATTAGACGAACGAAATTATTCGAAAGCTTGGAATTTACTCGAATTCGTGAGTAAGCATATCGAACTTGATCCCATCGCTAATCGTCGGTGTTCAGGAACCGATGGTCGTTCGTCGACCCCGAAGAAACGTGCCCCGGCGGACAGTCGGTAAATATTTAGCGCGAATTGTATCGTCGATATTTTACAATCGCGAACGCGCTGTCGTAAACGAAACGTCTCGTTTCCTTTGTTAATCAAGCAATTGCATTTAATTTTAGCTCTCTGCGACTCACGGTGGTCCGAGGATCGATGTTCCTCGAAAACCAAATTGTTCTTCCGTTCTAACGATGCTCCAGAAATCCACAATTTAATTTTCAACAATCTCGAGCGAATCTATTTTTCTCACGTTCAAACTTTCGCATTTCTGTTATTACATTGTACAATTTAATGTTACTCTTCCTCAAACGACGATTTGGAATCGACTTGGAATCGTTTGTTCTTTAGATTTGGTGATATTGCTCATAGTTCAGATGCACGAAGATACCATATTGCTTTTTTAAACACTTTAGTCTAACGCGTTCACTGTGTGTGACTCGTACATCTAAGCGTTGGAGTAATTTCATTGGCCACTACTGTGAATCGTGAGTGAACCTAACCATGGAAAATGTCTAAAAGAATCGTAACTTTGTTTCTTTCAGGGCCGTGAAAGCATTCCAGCAGGTGCTATGGGTGGAACCAGGATTTCCACGGGCCTGCGAGGTTCACCTACGGCTTGGCTTGATGCTGAAGGTCCACGCTGACTTTGACGCCGCCCTGAAGCACCTGACACTCGCTTTGATCGATGCCACGACACCTGCTTCCTTTTCCAAGCTCGAAAGTGAGTCTCGGTTTTCGTCCTACATCGCCTACGCTGTCGATTTGTATAAAAATAATGCAACCGGAACAGCTGTCGACCGCGAACCGTTTTTATTCCGAAATCTTACTCCGGTGCCATATGTTGCGTCGACGTACAATTTCTTCCTACGTCGATCATTCCGTACTACAAACGGGGTCAACAACACGAACACGAACACGTTCGACAGGTCATCGTGAGTCAAAAAAGTTATTTCATGCGTGTGTTTAAAAAATCATAATTTCCGGTGCCTAAATTTTTCGGCGAAAAAGAAAGTTTTCAAATCGTTCTAAAAAAATTATTTTTAGTTACGGGGGTCCATTACAATCATTTTTGGTGAATAGATATACCCCCGAAATCCTACGCACTTTTGAGAAAAAAATTAATTACTCAAACTATAATGCATGACCAGAAATGTACCCTGGAAATTTCGTGTGTATCTTTAAAATGTCATAACTTTTGAACGGATTGGACGATTTTAATGTTTAAAAAAGCAAACAACGCGTATTTTCACGGAGAATATTGAAGAATTCTAAGAATGTTCGAAAATTTGTTAAATACATAAGATAATTGTAGATAAAGAACCATCTGTTTAAGATCTACTAATACTGTTTTGCTGGAAGACACAATCGTCCTCCAAATTATTCATGGCCCCAAGACACCAGTAATTACACAATTTAAATAATTATTCTATTGATCTTAGAGCAAATAAAATATTCTTTATTGATACTGAAAATTTAATAGGAGCCTGGAGACAACGTGGATAAATGAATGGCAGAGTTGAGACCAGTTGATTATAGAGTATCGCCTAGGCCTTTAAACCTAGCTAACTAGATATTACTATACAGGGTGTTCGGCCACCCTTGGGAAAAATTTTAATAGAGGATTCTAGAGGCCAAAATAAAACGAAAATTAAGAATACCAATTTGTTGATGGAGGCTTCGTTAAGAAGTTATTAACAATTAAATTCAAAAATTTCAAATCGTTCTGGAAAAATTATTTTCGGTTGCGGGGGTCAATTACAATCAATTTTGGTGAATAGACATACCCCCAAAATCCTACCCACTTTCGAGAAAAAAATTCGAGTAAGTGCTGAAAGTTTTGGGTGAAAAAAAAGACTTTCGAATCGTCTTGGAAAAATTATTTTTAGTTGTAGGGGTCAATTGTAAGCATTTTTGGTCAACAGACTTATCCCCGAAATCCTACTCAGTTTCGAGAAAAAAATTCCTTACCGAAAATATAATTTCTGGCCAGAAATGTCTGCCCGAATTTTCATGCGAATCTTTAAAACGTCATAACTTCTGAACGGATTGAGCGATTTTAATGTTTAAAAAAGCAAACTACGCGTATTTTGGTGGAAAATATGTACAAGTCGCAAAAATATTCGAAAAATTGGTCCTTGAACTCGCAAAATGAGAAAAACCCCATAAAAATGGTCCAATTTTCAAACAACCATAACTCCTACAATAATGAATATATTTCAATGAAACTATTTCCTGAAGTAGAGCTCATGGGTATCTATAAAAAAGTATTACACAACTTTTCTGCAGGGCAAAATTACTAAAAATCAAAAACGAATTTTTAAGAAAAATCGACAGGGGGTAGGTGCCTAAATTTTTCGACGAAAAAAAAACATTTCAAATCGTTCTGAAAAAATTATTTCTAGATTCTGGGGTCAAGTACAACCATTTTTGGTGAATAGACATACCCCCGAAATCCTGCCCATTTTCGAGAAAAAAATTCGAGTAGATACTGAAATTTTTAGACGAAAAAAAAAAATTTCAAATCGTTCTAAAAAAATTATTTTCTGTTGCGAAGGTCAATTACAATCATTTTTGGTCAATAGACATACCCTCGAAATCCTGCGTATTTTCGAGAAAAAAATTCAGTACGGTTGGAACTTTAAACGTTAATAACTGTTTAACGAAGCCTTCATCAACAAATTGGTATTCTTGATTTTCGTCTTATTTTGACCTCTAGAATCCCCCATTAAAATTTTTCCCAGGAGTGGCCGAACACCCTGTATAAGGACGTAGAAGAAATATTACTAAATTTTTTTATATAACTATTGAGCTTGATTGTCAGGGGTTAAAAATTAAAAAGGCAAGATTACATCACATCATAATGCAATATTAAACATTTGTTTATTATTATCTAGAGCAGAGGTTTCGAAAGTTTTCTAGGCCAAGACCCAGATTCGAAAACGGTAACTTCTCGCGATCTACTTTTACCGTTGATGCATATTTGAAAAGGGAAGGTTGTCAAATAAAAAAATAACGATCCTCTACTTTGAAATTAATATTAATATTTAACACGACCCCACACTTTGGGAATCGATGGTATACAATTCAAAGGTTAACACGCTACCGGGCTACGTTAAATAAATATCCATTTTTCGACCCTCCTCGATTTTTATTGCAAGAAAAAAAAAACAAATAAATTTCCCATTGAAAAATTGCAGCGCGATATTACACGGAATTAAACACGACGGAATATAATTTTCTTTTGTCGGTTTCTTTTATTCGCTGGGAAATGGGGAATGGCTGTTACAGTGGAGTGACTTAACCCATACAAATTGATAGTTAACTGTCGCCGTACGTGTGGTAACGTCCAATTAATAGGTAATTACTGACATTCGCGTCGCGCTAATTTCATCGAAAGGTGAAACGTTCCGTCGCGTAGGACGGAACGCGTAAAAAATATCCACCGGGTGGAAATCCTCGGGTGAAAACGCGGAAAATAATTCGCCACGAGCGGCGTACGGTTTCGCGTGCGCACTTTTAATTTATTATTCAACGGGCCACGGATGAAATCGATACTTCCGCCGCGTGGAAAGTGCCTATTACATACCTGCGCGCATTCGTCTTGACAACATCTCGACCTCGGTTCTTTTGCTCACTTTCTTCCTCGAACTTGACCCCGTTTTCCACCGTGATACAGCAACTATTACATCACGTGTAACAACGATAGCTCCTATCGCGACGTTACACAATATTTAAGGGAACGGTCGAGTGTCTGGAATTAAACGTCACCTTCAACCCACGTCACATTAACCCCCACAGTCCATTCTAATGTTTAACTTTACCGTTTACTATATATTTTTCGCAATCATAGTTCGCTATTCTTAATTTCAGTGTACATGATTTTAAATATTATTTTTTTTATTATTATTGCCTTGAGAAAATAGAAGTTAATATTACTGCTATATACTTTGAGAATTTAGAAGATTAACATCCCTTAAAAATATCCTCGTTACGTTATACTATGTATTTTTTGCACACAATCATGGTTTACTATTTCTAATTTCAATGTACGTGATTTCAAACAGTATTTTCTTTTTCTTATCGTTTCCTCGAGAAAATAGAAATTAATATAGGTTAATATTGAATCGTGAAATTACTACTGGGTTGATAATGAAAGTATCGTAAGAGTCACTGTTCCAAGGAACAATTTGTCGACTGTAACGGGAAGCAGAGGACTTGGAACCTTAATTAATAAAGCGGGATTCTCCGTTCCCGTTTCCGGGCGGGATTTCATGCCGCTGTATAGCTTTATCCGCGTCACTTCGGATTACTAAGAAACATGAATGAGTCACGTGGGTACTCACGCGGAAGACGACTCCGTCTGTTGTACTATTTAATGACTAAATTTAGTACGGGGGGATAAAAATACTCGCAGATACTGGCCACGATATTACAATAAACTCTGCGCACCGGAATCGATCGATGAATTGTTTAAACGACTTAAACAATCGATCGAGTGATCGAACCAACATCGAAGAATTTATTCGAAATTTTGCCCAAATATCGAGAAACGGGGAAATTGCAATTTTTATCGAGCAAATAACAAATCAAAGTTTATCCTATATCTGTAAATATTCCTCATGTTGTTTCTTGGTTATTTACGTGCTCGTGAATTATTTAATTTTCCAGTTAAATAGCAACTAAATTTATAGTGTTATTAATACATTTATACAGCTTAAGGAATATTGTTTTCAAGAAAATTAATACGCACCTTTACTAAATGAATTTACTTATTTCAGCGTGCGTACCCTTCTCCTCGTAAAGTTAGTGTACGTATAAATGTACTAGATGAAACGCAAACTCAATTGGCCACTCAAGGCCATTAAGTGGCTAATCCCCACCACTTAACTACTCCGCTGCTCCATCTTTCGACTTACCGCTGAAACACTCTTTCTCTGTCTCTCGAGCACGGAGCTCACGGCCACGAGAGAGGGGATAATTTATTACGTCATTCATAATCGCTACAAGTGACCTTGAACAACTTGGTTAGTTAAATACTAAGCGTGAATAGTAAATTAATAAGAAAGAATACAAGAATTGATGCTCAATTGGAAAAAGAAGCAAAAGACCAGCGAATAATTCGTGGAACCGAATCATTTGGGAGTCTGATTCATCTGGCATTCACAATGATCTCCCCTATCTGATCGTGCTCTCGAATCGCTTCTCTTTACCGAGAAATCGACCCGTGTCTTTACTCAGCCGGAAGTTGCACTTGTAAAATAACGCTGGCCAACGATTTCCAGGTCAGTTTCGCGGTGGTCAATGATGCGATCAGGAAGAGCGAACCGAGTTTCAGCGACTGTGAATTTTAAGCTAAACGAAATTACAGTGCACTCCAAATCGTGGGATTTTGCAAAGTGTTGTAAGGTAATGACCTTGACATGACCTTGAACCTCAATATTTAGACAGAAATAGTTTGACGAATTTTCTAAGTCGTAGATTATTTGTTGGCGTAATTTGCATGAAATTGTTGCAAGGTTAACGAATTATGAATGAACTAAAATAGATTGTCAACCGTTACACGAGAATTCGTAAAGCTATGCATTAACGATTTGAATATTAAGATCAAGGTCATGATAGTATAGGTCACGGATTTCTGCTCCAGTCAGCTGATAACAAAATACTAGGTTCGTTAAAAAATATTCAAGGTTACTTTTAAACGCGACTTGTGAGAAATTGTTTTCAAGCATTCATTTTGCTCATTTGATTTATCGTTTGCGTAAGTGTATTTTCATTGTTTCGAATATTTGTCGTAATGTAATTGTCGCGTGACGTGCGATTAAAGTTCGAATTTCTTTTGCGTGTTTCAGTAAAGTTTCACATAGCCCATTTGTACGAAGTTCAAGGGAAATATCGCCTGGCCAAGGAGAACTACGAGGCTTTGCTCAAAGAGAAAGCTCTGCCCTCTCATTTGAAGGCTGACATTTGTCGTCAGTTAGGTAAGTCGAAATCCATTAACACCATTTCCACTAACACCGAATTTAGAAAATGAACATTCACTCGAACAACGCGAGTAATTAATCTTCGGCCTCCAAAATCCGGAAAACTACAGAAAATTCAAATACAATGACCTATGAAATATTGCAGCTATTATTACAAATTAGATACTTTTCCATTTTTTATCTATTCTCGAATAATCAAAAAACTATATGCAATAACAATAGCTTTCAATTGGAATTCAATTTCGATCGACTACTTTTTTCGAAACTACTGTCGAACGGAGACGAAGATACTATTTATTTGAGGTCCATAAAAAACAAAAAAAGAGAATTGTTTCCGGTGAAAAATTGCCAATTTTCCGGGATTCAGCTGGGGGATCCATAAATTTTCGGAAAATTGCCAGGAGATCTACGATGCTGAAAATTGCTCACCAGTTCTCTTATACGCGATTAGGATCACGTATCCGGCGAGAATGTTTTTCCACGGGCGGAAAAGCCTCTGTCGTTGCTCGTTTTCAGCTCCTCGGATTTGGGCTTAAGGTTCGGCCCGAGTGTACAACCAAGTAGCAGACACGTGTATTGATTTATTCCGGGTCGGGGCGGGCCAGGGATGAGATCGGAGGGTGGAAGAACGGGCAGGGTGTGCGTGCTCGAACGAGAGAAGAAAACGGTGGGAGGGAAAGAGAGGCGGGAGACGAGGAGGGGATACGAGATTCGATAAGGAAACATGATTGTGGGAAACTATCTCTTCTCTCTCTTCGTAATTTTACCCCATTTTTATCCTACGTTTCCGATACTCTTCATCGACCCGGAAATTCCTATCTGGATTAAAGTTACACGATTAAAACGCAAAACCAAACGGTTAGAACCGCTCAAAAAACTACAGAATCCACTTGATATGCAAAAATATGAGAAATACTTCAAGTAAGATACGAATTATTATATTTAAGGAAGGAGCATTTCATTAATTCCGTTAATAAGAATCAAAGTCGAACGATTCCGTGGCCTTCTCCGCGTTACTGTCACGATCAGTTGCAATTATCCGGTACGAAAGTTCATTTTCCAGAAGATTAAAGAAAGGGACTTGGTCGATCGACCAAGAGGCTCGGTTATGTGTAAAATATGAGCGAAACCGGTGACCCGAATTGGTGTCCCCTCGTCAGTCGTGCAATTCAATACCATTCGAAGCGTCTCGCGGCTGGCAGATGGCACAAACCGATACCTTGAACCGCCATTCGCGTGCACCGGGAAGCGTACGGCTAGAATGCACCGCTCGCTGCAAACTTCCACGTGCACACGACGTATCGCCCGTATCTTTCGTCGCCGCGTTATTAACTCGCTGCGGGTCCTATTAAAGCGGTAATTAAGTTCGCGAAGATTACCGGTTCCAGTTACGGAATTATAATCGAGACCCTGTTACTGTTCGACCATTTCATTTCCCGCGTTACCATCGACGAATTTATTTTCTTCGATAATCTGAACTGGAAAATCAGTTTTGTTTTCTCTATGCAACGTTCTGAGCAAATGGAATATATAAAAGCTTATACTAACGAGTCGTGACGATAAAAGGAGTTAAAAATAAAATGTGTAAGGATGTGCGAGGGAAAATAAAAAATGGTTTTAAATAAATAATGGAAGTAGAAAGCACGGGGATAGAAAAATGGAGTGCTCCGAGGTGTGGATGCATCAAGATCGAGGGGTTCTGGTGCAACTACGAGCGAAATGTGTGTTGCGAACGTACTCGACACCGGTTTAATGAGGTAGTACTACGTGACACGGCAGGTAGAACCGAAAGATTATACAGGTCAAGCGGCACGACGGGCTGACCCACTTGCACGTTCACAAAAACCCTCGACAAACGAGGGTTCGGCTGTATGAAAACTGCAGAAGGGGGCTGAAGAGAACGTACCTCGTGGAAAATGACGAGGAATCCTCGGTCGATTCGTTGCTGGCCAAAGAACGGGGAACTCTTACTTTCCCTAGTAGACGAACAGTATTAACCCTTCCGTTGCTATCGGGGACCTCTCTGAGCTTCAAACGCGCCTCTGAACCACCTTCTGCTGCCCAACAACCGATATCTTTAATTATTTTTATTTTCTTACGATATAACATTGTTCTTAGATTTCCAACCATTTTAAATGTACAGCTGTCACAAAATCTGCGATATCTCGCTTACGCTCAAATTCACGACGAAATCGTTAATAACCTAATTTGTTGGCAATTAAATTTCGAAACTTGTTTGTCTCGTACAAATTTTCGATACACGATCATGATCGAAGAATAAATTAAAAAGAATCCCGGCCTGCAGGAACGACTTTGGGTAATATTCGAATTACAGTTACGGGGTACGATTTAGACAAGTTTGCCTTAATTTCTCGATCTCCTCGGACCCTCGGCGTAAAACCAGACGTAAAAATTAACCTGGAAGAAACGAGGCACTGGTAATTCTTTCGTTCCCACGATAAAACGGTTCCCTCGAAGCGTTTTGGTATCAACGGGAGTCGACGTTCAAAAACGCGGTGCCCCGGAAGGTAAACAGCCATAAAGCGGCGGGCATAACGTTCCCGAGGACCTGGCCGAGCGATGTTTACAACGTAATTACACCCGACATAATAATCTCGCGACGACAGTAAAATCGCACGCGTTCGTGGAAATCGGCCCCGAACGAATCCTCGTTTAACGCGTTTATGCCCCGACGATTATCCCTCGGGATGAAATTCGTCGGGTCCCTCCCGGGAGTGCAAGGTTAAGCATTAATCCGCGACAGGGCCTAACTTATGAAGTACACCGACCGTGGAAAAGAAAAAAAAAAAAGAAAGAACCGACGAAAATAAAAGTAGAGATTGTCGAACCGGTCGTCGGTGCCGACACGCGAGAAGCCGTAAACAGGTTGTAAAGAAGAGTCTTGTACCGTTTGGGACAGTATACCTATATGGGGTGTCCCTAAATACGCAAAAAAAACCTCCGACCATCGACGGTGCAAAGGTAGTACGACTAAAAATTAACGGGGGGATCGATAAAATAAGATATTTTACAGAACTTTGTCAGAGACGATAGAAACGAGTTCATTTCGGCAGGTTAATACGAATATTTTGTATTACATTATTTTTTAAATATTTGTTTCAACGACCAAACTTTTGAAATGGTCCTTGATTTCGTTTAGATGTGGTGGAAGTCTTGTCTTGTTGCGAATAAAAATGTTTAACGGTGGAAAAAGTGCATATTTATAGCGCAGGAGATTTTTTAACACGTTCACTGTCCGGTCTCTTAACGGGATATCCAAAAGCATGGCGCTGTGACGCGTATACGGGTCATAGACAGTGAACGTGTTAATGCTCCCTTGATTAGTTCCTCCACTTTGGGGGCGCCACCGGCCCATATCAATATTATCGTCGCTCTAACCTAAATTTCTCGGGTCAAGGTCATCCGAAGGTCCACAGCGAGTCGTCGAACTCTGTAAAATTAGAAACATACATTATTTTTACTAGTTTTTACATCTCAGTTTCCGTAAACGACCAAAAACGGATCAACCTTTTGTTGGAAACGTTTTTTCGCCGAGAATTCCTGAGAAACGTACAAAATATAAAGTAAAGGATAAATTCCTTCTTCGTCCGCGAAAAATTAAATACACGGACGCGAAAGAATTTCAATGGCCGGTCGAACGACGCGCAAACACGTCGGCGAAGTTGTATATTTATTCGTTCGTTTATTTCCGCGAAAAGATTTCTCGAAAGTTTCGTAATTTTCAGCGTTGAAAAAAAAGTGGAATCTCCTGTTAAGGCCAGCGAACGAAAACTATTTAATTTACAATAACGATAATAGTTGGCGTACGAAAGCGACGCTAAAAATGTCCGAACTGGAAACTTCGCCGCTGTGGTCGGTGCATTCTCCAAATGCACCGTGCACCGTCGTAAAATGCATCTCCCCCCCCCCCCCCCCCCCCCCCCGTACCCCGATGAAACAGTCTTGCGTTTGGCTGGCAGCGTTTCGGTAAAATCGTCGGTTTCGCTGTAAACGTCCAGTACCGCCAGCCCGCACTTCCGTAACGACGAATTCCCGCGTGAATTATCGGTCGGGTTATTGGTCGGGTGAAAGTGCCGAAAATCCATGGAATTCCACGGACTTTCGTCCAAGTTTTGCGTATCCGTGCTCGCGTTTCGACTTCCTTTTCTCCAGCGTACGCGTCTCTCGTTTAAGGGGAGAGACTCGAGCAAACCGTTCCAACGAGAAACGATGTTCGACAATTTTTTTTATAACGTGAGACCTCGATGAAACTTTTCGCCACTTTCCACGTACACTCTTCAACGTTTCAAGATTCAATTTTTTTTCACCACTTCATTTCATCGAATTTTGATGAAATAATAAATAATAAACTCGATTCTTTTGAATCTCCTCCCTCAATCCCTTAACGCTCATATTTTTTGGGTTAACCAAGAATGATCAGTTTTCTTTCTTGGATTTGTTTCTAAAAATGCTGTTTTTGTTAATTACAATGTTGTATCTAACGTATAATTCGAAGGAAAACAAATATTATCATCCCTTAAACCGTTGAATTAAACAACTATCGTTTTTCAAAGCAGTCAGACTCGGGCATGAACGTTAAGGGGTTAATCATTTCTCGGGTTATTATTTTCTGAATACAGTGCAATGATTCCCTCAAAGTATTTACCAGAAACAGAAACTATCGTAGACATCGATTTAATTTTTTAGATTATATTTAAAATTGTATTCCGACGAAATATTTTAGAAACACGTTCACTGTCCGGTCTCTTAGCGGCGTATCCAAAAGCGTGGCGCTATGACCCGTATACAGATCATGGACAGTGAACGTGTCGAGCAAGTATTACGAAACAATTGATTTTTTTTTAAATGTCGTACGGTCTTGAAAATTTTGTGGAAATTCTGAAGGCAACGCTAATTAAGGCAGCAATTTAACAAATGGTACGAAGAGGGTAAATAGTTGGTGACTGTCGTGCCTCAACAGGTGGGGTGAAACGCGTGTTACGTAAATCCAATTAATCGTATTGTATCGCCTGTCAATAGGAAGCGAATGATTTGGATTTCTTTGGTTCTGTACAACCTTCCAAGAGTGGATTAATACAGAATATTGTGATATTCGAGTCACTCGACAGTATGGATTAAATGCTTCTTAGAATCTATCAAAACGAGGTCTTCTTTGTGCCTATTCCTTAAAAATTAATTTTATATACTTGTATATTTTGATTAATTGAATTAATTACAGCTAATGTCTCGACAGGTAGGGTGAAACGCATGTTACGTAAATCCAATTACCCAATCCTATTGTCCCCTTCTGTCAATAGGAAGACGAACGAGACTCACTCGATGGTACTTTTAAAGAAAATTACTATAACAGGTAGTCGTCGAACAGACTCTAAACTCCCCAAAGTATTTCCGTCAAATCCTATGAAAACACAAACGTCTAATACTTGTGGAATTAAATTTTATATTTGTTTTATTTTACGTTCAATTAATTTTAAATCGATTACACTCCTATTTGTGATTGGATTATTAAACGAACCTTACGATTCTTACCTTTCTTTTACAATTAATATATTGTTGGTAGTATTTTAAGATCTAACGTTCGGTGACTCACCGTGGAGGCTTTTCCATCAGTGTCCATGAATGGCGAATGACAATTAGAGCATGGTTGTGGACGCTTTAATTTCGCTGGATGGTTTACGAGACCGACCGACTTAATTCCATTTAGAATCGCCGTGCATTTAGCATCGCGTTCTACGATTGTGTAATAACTTGTTGCAAAACTCTCGTTTTCCCACGGCACGTGTTTAATTTAGAGAGTGCAACGGCGCGGAGACGCGAAAATTACTGCGATTAAAATTGCGTCGAGTGGTCGGAAAATGCGCCCGGCCGTGATATTGCAAAATGATAAAATAAAGAGACTTCGTACCGATGAAAATTAACAGCTCTAATTAAGATACGTCCTGTTTACATTGAAGTATATCCCGGGGCAATACAAATAAATGCGCGAATAGGACGTTTATTCGGTTTTGTTGGCGGTAAATTAAATAATAATATAAATTGTACGGTGAAAATTTTATCTTACGAACGTTGACGAATTTTTACAATTTTTACACGGAGTACGCTTTATTATATTTACCGGCAGTTTTAAACCTCGTTTAATTTTCTTTGTTGCAATACGAAAGGCGAGAATAAATAATTGCAACGTAAATAGATCGCGTTTGTTTAAACGTGTCTGATAAGAATTGTGTATCGACTATTGTCGATTGTAGAGTATTGTAACCTCGTCAAACCTATATTATTAAAACTGTAATTTTTAGTTTTCACTTCATATGTATACTTCCAACAATGTAGTTAAAAACATACGTATTCGATAGAATCATTTCTACCTATAATAATAATCGTTTAATAATCAAGGTTGCACATATAAGTGTATTTCAATATTGTTGCAATTATCTACAGTAGTAAAAAAAATGTAAAATAAACAATGGAATTACTTTTACTCTTTCAATATAATTATTAGTTGACAGAAAGATCGCAGTAGATTTCGTGGATGGAGGGCACGTAAATGATAATCCTTTTTGTACTGTATAGAAGAATATACTAGAACTTTATTACATTGGGTATCGCGCACTGCACATGGCCTCATGGCGTCAACGACACAATGAACAAGAAAACAAAAATCACCGCCTGGGGCTCTAGCGTCGCTCAACACATTCTTACATACAGGAAACGAGTAGACCAATATCGATCTCACCGATCCAACATTAGTTAATTCTTGAATTCCTATAGAATTATGCAGTGTTATAAAAAGTGGAAATATTTAATCTAACTATCTCTACCTTCTACTTTCAATACACAGTGCAAACGTTTAATAGAATTAATTATCGAATTAACAAAGAGGTATACAGGCAGTTACAATTACAGTTATGGTTCAGGTTCGCTGTTAACGAAATCACCGGGCATCTTTTCTAGTTCTATTTACACTTCCAGGCGTAAACGATGTACCTTTGCAGGAGAGGCAGGTCTAGACGGATAATAATGAACGAAAGAACTGGAAAATAAAGGTGTACCGTTACAGCTAACAGCTGCTTTTAAGGATGGCACGTACACGCATAACCGACCACCTACTTTGGGACTAGAGAACGGACATTGCCCAAACCGACGAGATTCAATTTCCTTTTCGTAACTCGCGAATCGCTGGGAAGAAAATGAAAATTATTCCACGAGATAATCGTGCGTTTCCATTCGACGGTGGAAACTGGGTTCTCAATGGTTGAACCGTTTTCCACGAGATATAAGGCTTCCACAGTTGCTTCTACGCCTATGTTTATAGAGGGTTGTAATTCGAGACCGCCTCGAAGGGAGAGTGGGGTAAAAGTGGCTACCCTAGGCTATACCTGCGAAAATCTATTCAGTTCGGTACTCGTCTAGTGTTGAGGCAACACGTCCTCCATTCCTGCGATCCACGGGGAACGTTTCGGCCCCTGGACTTCTCGTTTCCATTCGCGAATCACAGCCAGTTCCTGTGCTCGAATTGTTTCACGCTCGGTTCCTGCTACGGACAAATATGCACGTGTTTACGGAATATCGTTGAATTTCTTGGATATCGAAACTCTTTGGAAGTCGTTGGTGGACCCGACTTGGCCAGGTAGACACCCGCTAGATATCTCTCGTGACGATCAGCAACACGTGCTACGAATTTTCGTTTCGTTTTTAATCGACTGACGATAGAATTATTATTTTTATATATGTATACAGGGTGTTCGACCACCCCTGGGAAATATTTTAATGGAGGATTCTAGAGGCCAAAATAAGACGAAAATCAAGCATATCAATTTCTTGACAGAGGCTTCATTAAAAAGTTATTAAAAAATTTCAAATCATTCTGAAAAAATTAGTTTTGGTTGCGGGGGTCGATTACAATCATTTTTGGTGAATACACATACCCCTGAAATCCTATCCACTTTCGAGAAAAAAATTCGTGAAGGTGTTAAATTTTTTCGATAAAATTGAAAAATTTCAAATCGTTCTAAAAAAATTATTTTCGGTTGCAGATGTCAATTACAATCATTTTTGGTCATTACATATACCCCCTAAATCCTATCCACTTTCGAGAAAAAAATTCGAGAAGGTGTTAAATTTTTTCGACAAAATTGAAAAATTTCAAATCGTTCTAAAAAAATTATTTTCGTTTGCGGGGGTCTATTGCAATCATTTTTGATCATTATACATACCCCCGAATTCCTACGCACTTTCGAGAAAAAAATTGGTTGAAAAACCAAAGGTTTAAATTGTATACAATATTATGATAGTTTCCATTGTCTATAGAAACTTTAAATATACTTTTTTTTATCAGTTGCCATATAGACCTAGAAACAAGTGTTGCTCGTTAATTTGCAAGATATTTATTGAAATATTTACAGCGTCGTTATAAGCAGATTTTATGCAAATTGATATTTATATTAATAGAATTAATGAAATGGGAGCTTTCTAGAGGTAGCTTTCTCAACCCCCAAATATAATAGCATCTTACGTATTTCTTATATTTTTGCATATTAAGTGCATTCCGTGGATTACCGAGACTTAAAATGTCCCACGATAAATACGAAAATAAACTTTTCACCATAGACGGTTAGAAGGCGCGAGACTCTCCGAGGATCCACGGGATTATTTTTTTGATTTGTCGTTGCAGGATGGATGTACCACGTTGTTGACTGTACCGTGCTGGGTATAACGAGACAGCAGAAGCAGGCGATCGCTATTCATTGCCTGCAAAAGTCTATCGAGGCGGAACCGAAGAGTGGCCAAAGCCTTTACCTGCTGGGCCGTTGCCTTGCCGCTTCTGGAAAAGTTCACGATGCATTTATCGCTTACAGGTAACGTGTTCCGGTGTGAAGAGCCGCTAATCTCGAAATTATTGCATTCATGCATCAAACCGGGATGCTATAAGCCTCTTAGACCGACCGATTCCGCGTCTTGTCGAGTCCTCGATTTTAATGCCTAAGCGAGCTTAATACCCTGGCATTAACGTTTGAAAAACGATTTCGCGCGAATTTTATAACAACAATATTACCACGGATACAAACTCGACTGATCGATGGAAAATTTTATTAGCTTCTCACGAAGATCTATCGTCAAGTTACGTCGTCGATTCTTGTACGTTCATATCTGTCGTTTCGAAGCCCTTCAAAACTCTATATTTTTTTTAAATCTCCACTTCCGGCGATAAAGGCATGTCTGATGAGTACTCTCTCCCAATTTGAAGTCGATCGATCCGCTAAATCTTGAAATATCGTGGAAGTTCGTTTAGAAAATGCATCTAAGGGGGGAAAATAAAGGCAATTTTCAATAATTTTTTGGACGTAACTGTGAAGCTTTCTCTGGTAAATGTTTAATGTTCTCGAAAGTACATTTCTCGAACTACTTCTTGTAAAAATTGCGTATAAAAATATGAATTAGAAATACGAATTTTATAGCCATAATAGGAATCAGCGTGAAAGACCTCCAGAAATTTGTTGAAAGTTATAGCTCTCACAATTTTTAATATTTGTTGACGAAAAAAATACTGTAGATGCTTATAAGATGAATAAATATGTCTGTAAAGTCTCAGTACGAAACAGCCTACCTATAGTTAGAAAAAAAATTCCAAAGTATACCCTCTTAAATTACCGAAACTGATCGAAATGGTGACTAACGACCGACGTTGTGGGACGTTGCAGGAACTCTGTGGAAAAATCAGAAGGCAATGCTGACACGTGGTGCAGCATAGGGGTCCTGTACCAACAGCAGAACCAGCCTATGGACGCTCTGCAAGCCTATATATGCGCGGTACAATTAGATAAATCTCACTCGGCTGCGTGGACGAATCTGGGCATTTTGTACGAAAGCGTTAGCCAACCTAAAGACGCTCTAGCTTGTTACGTCAACGCTTCCAGGTATAGTAACCGACAGAACGCGAGCGAAATCACGCTTCTGCCGTCGCAGCGCGACAACGACGCTGTCGATGAAACGTTTGATTCCGAAAGGTGAACATTTTTCATCGTCAGCATCGAACGATCACAAAAAAAAAAAAAAAAGAAACAGAAAATCTCATCATTTGTATCGTAAGAAGCTCCAAAGAATGTCCCTGAGCGATGTTCGCCACGAGAGATAAAGAGAAAACAGTCGGTCGTCTCTCGCCCTTCAACTGCGTAATTTATTTTAGCGATGCTATTTAATTCCCAGTGTATAAGAAATTCTGACCAATAAAGAGAAGAACGTTTTTTTCACGAATTTTTGTCTCGCCAAATTTGAATTCCATTCAGGTGCATTCTTTTCGGCTCCCCCCCCCCCCCCCCCCAATTTATTATACCCTTTGTCGTCATCGTGACTGTGATACTGTATACCGACATGTACATTTTTCAGTTAAAATAAACGGAAATGAATCACTACGATCGACCCTTCTGTACTCCATTTTAGCGTCGAAAGTTACTTCGTCCGTTTAGAGTTCGATGCTTTGCGTTTCCTTTGTCGGCCAGTAACGAACCAAATAATAAAAAAACTAAACTAAATAATTCTGTTTTGATAAACGCTGCTAGAATATGCTTGCTGATATTCGTTTAGTCGATATATTGGGTAGAAAATTGACCATGTTGAACAAAGCGAGACGCTCGTTGATAAGCATAGTCTTTGTTCGTCCATCGTATATTGCATTCATTGTACCACTGTGTATATTTTTATCTGCCATAGTGCGCGCCTCGCATAATGGCGCATCAGACATAAATCTAACGAGAACGATACCGTAAGTCGAAAGATGGGTTGGCATTCGAAGAGAAAAAATAAAAAAAAAGAGAGATAGAAAACGTGGAAAGCTCACCTATCTACAGAATCCGAAGAATCGTGTAATGACACACGATATTTTTCCTCTTTAGGGGTAATAATAACACGCCGAATTGCACGGGTTCACTGGCGGGCCTAGGCGGGGCTAAGTCCGGCGGTAACACCCCGATGAACCCATCTCTTCAACAGAGGATAAACTTCCTGCAGAGTCACTTGAGCCAAGCCCCGATGCCTTCCGTTGCCACCAAGTAAGTTCGATTCAATTTTTTTTTTTCGAAACTCCTGGTGCACGCGTACAGTAGAACCTCGATATATGAACGCTCGTTGCATCGCCTCGACGAGCGAAACGGACGGTTGCTTAGAAACCAACGAAGTTTTAGGTAGACGTGACCATAGACAGGATCGAGCGAATTTTATTGGCCAATAGCGAATTACAGAGATGGTATATGTACATTTTTAAAAATGTTTAAATTACAAATAATTACAAATGGTCCAAATGAGGTCGTGTTTGTACTCATACTCCTCGGGAAATCGTCGCCAAGCTATTGATGATACTTTTATAGCGATACAATGATAAATATAACATTTTGTCGAAAGGGGTACTGTACTTGAATTTAATGTAATAATCTAGGTTCTATTGTACGCACCTATGATTTATCGCCGAGAAAGGATTAGTGGACAAAAGTACTCGAGGGTGTCTAGTTTGGATCAGTCAGGCTTTATCAAACATTATTTTACCATTAATAATATTATATCATGGAATGTTTTTCATGGCTTGTTGGTTCGTTCGCAATTGGAGCATGCGTCATTTGGTTTCTTCGTCTAGTAAACCCTTAAATTCCATTCTAGCGTCACCTTTATGTCATCACGCATCAAAATTACTCCCGTAAACTAAAATTCTGTCCAACTTGTTATCTTCATTGCTAAGGGCTATCTTTTCGTTAAAAGGAATTAAAAAATCCTGAACGTTACCTTATCAAAATAAAATCAATTATCTCGAGTTCTTCGTATATTAATTGTAATTTGGAATTTTTCTGTACACTTTAATAGTGTCGAGGCGGCAAAGAGGCCCAGAAATTCTAATAAATCTCATAGATAAAGACTTGGACATTTCTCAATGAAAAGAAAAAACAAATTCTCTAATCCTCAGTTACATGTAAACGTTAGTCTCTTTTCTATTCACTTGAGTACAGTAATAGCACTGATCTTAAGCAAACTAATTGAGGAAATAATCGCTGCGCTGCCTCCTATGTTGTTTTAAAACAAACATATTTTCATGTAACAATTTTGTACTCGATAGAAGCGAAATTTGCTTACATTAGGTCGTACTACATGAAATTGGCGATTAAGTAAATATCGTATGTATCGTGGTCTTTAATTTTGTTTGATCATTAAGTTGTTTTTACAATACTTCGCTTCTTTCTGCGACAAGAAACAATATGCATGTATTTGTCTTCCACAAATTCAAACTCAGACCCAGTGCAGCCAAAGCAGGTAGAAACATTAATTTTACCGTCAGAAGAGACTGTTGGTGGTTGGACAAATTTCGTTCCAGGGATTTGAATCTGTAAACCGAGTCTGGAGAAGACCCCCAAATCCCTTTTGAACGAGGATCGATTAGGAATTATAAAGGAACCTAATCCAGGACAAAGTTTTCCAGCAGACTTAGGAGTCGTCATTACAGTAGTTTCTTAACATCTGGTTAGAATAGAAAACACAAGTACATAAGTACCACGCCAATTGGCCAATGATTAACAACCGAGTAGAAACCTATTTTTGAAGAGGACAATGATTGGACGCTGGCGAAGAATATAGCAATTTCTCATTTTGATCCACGTGAATGGCAATTTCATGTGGTACGACCTGATACATTGATTTTTTTCTGAAAAAAAGAGTCACGAAGCATTTTTAAATTTTGGAGCAGAGCGTGTGATTGGGAGGACCAGCCTCGAGCGGCGGGACAGGGAAAGGATTAAGTGCGGACATCTTCGATGCAAGAACGCGCGCTGTTTGCGGCAAACTCGTAGCAGTAGTCGTCGTCGCGTGCGGACGAGTTTTTCACGCACTGAGCATATGTATCCGCCGAACGCCCCTAGGGCGTTCAACGCACACGGTCCACTGATCGGCTGAGCGCCTGCAGGCCCCGATGGTATACGACGAGCGATTTTCTCGAGCACCTATGGGTGCCGATAGCAACGAAAAGAACGCGTTAACATACTTAAAAATCTCTTCAAGTATCACGACAGACCGTGCACTATGTCATTTCAAATACAGGGTGTTCGGCCACCCCCGGGAAAAATTATAATGAGAGATTCTAGAGGCCAAAATAAGACGAAAATCGAGAATATCAATTTGATGATGGAAGCTCCGTTAACAGCTAAAGTTCCGCCGGTTCTGAATTTTTTTCTCGAAAATGCGCAGGATTTCGGGGGTATGTGTAATGACCAAAAATGATTGTAATTGACCCCCGCAATCGAAAATAATTTTTCCACAACGGTTTGAAATTTTTTTTTTTCATCGAATTTAGGCGCCAGATTTTCGGTAAAGAATTTTTTTCTCGAAAGTGCGTAGGATTTCGGGGGTATGTGTAATGACCAAAAACGATTGTAATTGACCCTCGCAACCGAAAATAATTTTTCCAGAACGATTTGAACATTTTTTAATTTAATTGTTAATAACTATTTAACGACGCCTCCATCAATAAATTGGTATTCTTGATTTTCGTCTTATTTTGGCCTCTAGAATCCCCCATTAGAATTTTTCCCAGGGGTGGCCGAACACTGTATCTACGCTACTGCTCAAAAATTTGGAATCATTTGTTATCATATTTGGAATAGTTGATAACAAAACCTTGATCTACCCTAAAACACAGTGAATGTTTGGCTTACCGTAAATGCAGACGAAATTGAATAAAATAAAAATTGATATCTTATCGTGCGTCGAAGCAAAATTGGTACACGCACCATTCGACATGTTCTAAATAGTAACGTGAGCTTAAAAAGGTTAAGAACCACTGCTTTAGGCCTCCCTGACCTTTTCCCATACAGAAGAGACCCACTTTCTTCGTATCGCTGCACAGTGTATTGCACTGTACGATATGATAACTTGACTTTTTTTCTACAATAAGTCTAGAAGACAAGTTTCGTTGGCGCAAAGCGACTATTACAATTCTAACTTCAACAGTGAGATCGCGATCTTCAAGATTTAGTTCTTCACGCGAAACTATTAATTTCTAATTTATACTTCATTTTACGTAGTAATCAGTCGTGAGTGCCACAATAAATTATCTGTACAGTAAATATTATTGCTCGCGGAGATAAGGATAATAAACTTATTAAAAGACGATGGACTACATTATCTTTTGTTTTGTTTTCCGTCTTGTAATCATGAATCATAAATACAGCAATGTACACCAAATTTTTGGGCGGTAATGCATACATACCAGAAAGCCAGAAGACAAGTTGGTCGACGCTGATTTTCCGGTCGAAATTATTTATTGTTGCATCGGTAACTCTGCAACATTGGAATTGATTTGTTTTGACAGCTGACCTAAATTACTAATCTCTTCGAACCGACCTTTCTAACGTTGATTCCGCTACTGGGATTTCTATTTCTACGTGCATGATTTTATTACTCGGTACAGTAAACAGCTACCTTTAAAACCTCGTAGACTTTGCGATGTTAGACACTGAATTGGAACACATCAAGTACATTTGTTTCATACCTCGTGCTCGATGATTTATTTTCGTAAATCATTCAGACACCATATTCTCTAATTGTTTCGACCAGTGAGCGAACCTGCATTTTCAGTTTTACTCGTACATTTTATTACATACGGTAATTATTAGCCACATCTGAGCAAAATCTTTATTTAATATTTCTGAGCCCTCAATTTGGGTCATTTTAAGAATCACATAACATGCTTCTATCTTAAGTATTAAATAAAGATGGTAAGACTAATAATTTCAATATTAGTTTCAATGCAACAATATTATGCTAATAATTGTTTGAAACAGCCATTTCTGTTCCACGAAATAAATCGGAGGTTCAGTTTTCTCAAAAAACGTTGCTCACGATTTCCGTTTATGGGTCTTGCGGTATTCATATAGAGACATTAACAATTATCCTCGTGGTAACGTACTCCACACCAAAGCATTTTTGTTTTGTCCACACGAACGAATCGTTCTCGAGGAGAGATAACGAGAAAGAGATTGAACACACGAAGACGTTTTTCGTGTTGCGCAAAAACCGTCGGCGTGATAAAACGCTCGATTCGTATTTTGAATAACTGTCAGAAGAGCAACCTGGGAATATGTATCGGTCTCGTTAACGCGTGATATTTCTGTTTTCGTTAAGGAGGCGGCAGTTGCCGTCTATAGAGGAGGCTTGGAACTTACCCATTAGCGCTGAGATGTCTAGCAGGCAGCAACAGCAGCAACAACCACCCTCTGGTCCAGGCTACAAGTACGGCACTACACCCTCCGGGCCGCCGCCTCCTTATCCGCAAGGGCAGGGACAAAATCTTAACACAAAAAGATTCAAGGTGAGCCTGAACCGCCTTGCTTGCAACCTGTGAATTATTGGACGCGTCGTCGGTTCGCTTTTCTTTCAATTAATGGAACGAATACGTACTCCTTTCAGCCAGGAGAGGAGCCAATCTCCCCAGGCGCGCAGCAAAGGCCACCACCGTTTTACCTCTCGTCCCAGCAACTACAAATGCTACAGTTTCTCCAACAGAATCACGGAAGCCTGACGCCTCAACAGCAGGGACTGCTTGCCCAGCTGCAGCACCAGTATAGATCCATGCAACAGCATCAACAGCAGATCAGGCTGCAGCAACAGCAAGCCGCGCAGAGGGGCTTGAGGCCTGGACAACCTGGTTACCCCACTGGATACAATCACACGCAGTTGGGGCAACCTGGTGTCATCAAAAACTTTGGAATACCCCAACAACCGGTACTGACGGTTCTACTATCGAAGCCTGCTTATTGATATAATAGACCTTAAAGAAACTATTTCCATTTAACTCACGAGTAGAAAATAATCAAAAGAGTCCAAGTCTTAATCTCCCCGTCACAGACAATGTCAACGTTCGTTTAAGCGTCGATTTGCAACCGGCTTCGTTTCTTTATCAAAAATATACCTGCTCCACTTTCACAATAAACGCCACCTTTCACGCTCATCCCGTTTGGCATAGTTGCAGCAAGGTGGAACCGTCGCGTTGCAAACAGGATTCTCCGATTCCAACGTCGGCTACAACACAGCGGCGACCGGGAACAGTCAGACGCCAGGAATGCCTTACAAGTCCGCTTCCGACTCGAGTTTTCCGCAGAGGCAGCTGACGTCCGGCCAGTACAACCAATACCAGCCTAATCAGTACTCCGCCCAGGGTTACACTCAGATATCGTCGACGACGAGCAACTATCCGGAGGGTTCCGCGGGGAACAAGGATCTGGGGGTGACGGATCAAGAACTGCAGGCACTGTTGTCGCAGAAGGATATCGCGACATCGTTGGCGGAGGACCTGTTGAAGCACTTTGGCTCCGAGGATCTGGACGTGAAAGAAGAGGCGCCGAGCATCATCAACAATGGCACCCTGAGCTCGGGTCCGTTCTCGCCGTCGAACTTAGAAGAAAGCAACGAAAAGATCAAAGAGGTGAAACTAGAGAAGGTGGACGACAGCCAACCGTCGTCTACGTCGAAACTCGAAACGTACGAGAAGAGGAACGCGAAGACGCCTACCACGACAGTGGAGACGGTGAAATGCGAGGCGACGTCGAGTACAAATAAATCTGAGCCATCCGCTCGTGTCGAGCCGGTCCTCAAATTGGAAAGCTTATGCGAGTCGCAGCCGGAGCAAGAGCTCAGTATAGAAATGGATTCTAAAAATTTAATCGAGGCGTGCAAGGGTCAGGGACTGAAAGGCGTACCGAACTGTTCCATACTCAGCGATCGTTCGCCTCCCCCGGCACCGCCCGACGCGCCCAGCCAAAGGCTAACCAAGGAACAACTTTTACCACCGACGCCCAGCGTTTACCTAGAGAACAAGAAAGACGCGTTTAGTCCACAGTTGCAAGAGTTCTGTTTGAAACACCCGATAGCTGTGATACGTGGCCTGGCAGCCGCGCTGAAGCTAGACCTCGGCCTTTTCTCGACGAAAACGCTGGTGGAGGCCAATCCCGATCACGGTATCGAGGTCAGAACGCAGATGCAGCAAACCAGCGACGAGAACTGGGACCCCGTGATGGGCAGAAAGGTTTGGGGCTGCATCAGTCACAGAAGTCACACGACCATCGCGAAGTACGCGCAGTACCAGGCCTCGAGCTTTCAGGAAAGCTTGAAGGAAGAAAGAGAGAAGGCTCAAGGTATACACACCTCGAATTTATCTGATTCGGATTCTAAGGATAGCACTGGTGCTGTTAGGAGGAAAAAGAACGCGTTTGGATTGGCGGGGCGACCGGGCTCGAAGATGTTGCGATTTGGGACCAATGTAGATTTATCGGACGAGAGGAAATGGAAACCGCAGCTCCAAGAGTTAATGAAATTGCCAGCGTTCACCAGAGTTGTGTCGGCTGGAAATATGCTCAGTCACGTTGGCCACGTTATTTTAGGCATGAATACCGTTCAGTTATACATGAAGGTACGTGTAGTGATTGTAGTACGACCGATCAGGGCGCGATAAGGACTTCTTCTTAGTGTGCATTTTTTATACCTTTATTTACAGGTGCCTGGTAGCAGAACACCTGGACACCAAGAGAACAATAATTTTTGTTCCATTAATATCAACATTGGACCCGGCGATTGCGAATGGTTTGCAGTACCTGACGCATACTGGGGCGTGATTTGTACACTTTGCGAGCGGAATAACATCAATTATCTACATGGTAGTTGGTGGCCATCTTTAGAAGATTTGTACGAGGAAAATATTCCAGTGTACAGGTTTCTTCAAAGGCCAGGCGATCTTGTCTGGGTCAATGCGGGTGAGTGAGATCAGAAATTATTACAAATTATCCAATGTTAATTTGTTATACAGAAAATAGTTATTCTGTATAACAGAAAATTAATTAAAAATATAGAATAAAATTTTTTATACGCGGTCATGTTCTCGATAAAAATCACTTTATGTAATGGACAACAGTTTTAACAAATTTTAAGCTATTAACGATACGAAGACGAGTGTACTTTTGCATGTCATTGATTATCGAATTGAATTGATACAAACAAAAATATAAATAATGTATAACGAAATCCGACGAGTTGAGATAATCGAGTACACATGTACTCGACGAATGTTTAAAATCGTTTTACCCCACAAAACGAAATAATTTTATTCTACGTTTTCGATTCGTTTTCTTATATGAAACGTTCAACTGACTTCCAGTTACTATCAAATAATGCTTGCATACAACTAGTAACTACAAACCATGTAAACGATTTCATTCACTTCCATTCTATAAATATTTCAACCTAAAACTAAATCGACTAAGGTGTGAAGCATTTCAAACAAGTAAAATTTTCTGTTAGGTTGCGTACATTGGGTGCAAGCCGTTGGTTGGTGTAATAACATAGCATGGAATGTGGGTCCTTTGACAGCTCGTCAATACCAATTGGCAATTGAACGCTACGAGTGGAACAAATTGCAGTCGTTCAAATCCATTGTACCGATGGTACACTTATCCTGGAATTTAGCACGAAATATTAAAGTGTCGGATCCGAGATTGTTCGAGCTCATTAAAAATTGTCTGTTAAGAACGATGAGACAATGCTGTTTAATATTAGAATTTGTAAAAAGTAAGGGCGTAGAAGTTCGGTTTCATGGGCGAGGAAAGAACGAAGCATCACATTACTGCGGGCAATGTGAGGTAAGCACTTTATAAATATTAATTATAAATAACACATTATAAATATTATTAAAATACTATTATAGTACAAGTAACTTCTTTTGAAATAAAAGTAAAGCTTAACATTAAATCTTCGCGGCATAGGATTTCAGATAATAAAATAGACCCATGTTGCATAGAAATTTTATTGCATTTCAAATTAGACAAAATTGGTATATTTTTGTTAATGAAGGTACCACATAATGTAAAAACATACAAAAATAGTAATAGTTTAATTAAATTTGTCGCAATACACATTACGGTGGGACACTTTTAATCCCGTGCCCCAAAGAGTTAAACTAGTACGATTATAGGACTGTAAAGATCTTTTGCTTGATGTTGTTCCAGATTGAAGTGTTCAACATCTTGTTCATAAGAGAGCAAGAGAAACGACACGTAGTGCACTGTATGGATTGTGCAAGGAAACAATCTCCATCCCTGGAAGGGTTCGTTTGTCTAGAAGAATACAGAATGCGCGATTTAATGGACGTCTATGACGGTTTTTCTTTACACACGTCTTTAACCACATCTTCGTCGGCTCAATCCAGCCAGTCCTCCTGAGGCTACATGCAACACAGATATTTGGACTTCTTGGGCACTCTGCAGTGACTTGAGCAGTTCAATTTCTGTGTTCGAAAAGGAACTTTACAATAAGCATTATTCAGGTACCTGAGAGCTACTATAAAAAATAGGGGAAGGGCGGGGAGGAACAAAGCGGAAGAAATGAAAAAAAATTCGATGCGTTGTACCGTTTCCATGGCTAATTTTTGTAAGACACGCACAATATTCGGTATAGTCACTGGAGCAATCGAAAGTCTTGGACATCCTGACAATTAGTTAGCACTGTTTGTACAGATCGGTTTAGATTAGCGACCGATACACGAGTTAATTTCAAAATTGCGCGATACGTGTGAAGAATTGGTCTAGCTCTTGGGTATGGAAAGTTTGAAAATTAAGAAAAAAAGAAAACGTAAACGAGAAAAGACTGTGTTTTGTAAATTACACGGTAATCACACGTAATCCTTTGATGACATCGCCGTGCGAAAGATTTGCGACAAGACGATATGCTGGACATAAGTTATCGACGAACTTGCCCGCGTTTCTTATCGGTCTTGTGCCACGACAAGGGACTGCAAAACGAGCATTTAAACGTATCTAATATTCGTTGCAAGTTCAACCGCGAATATAGAAAATTTTCTTCGTTATTGTTTTATTTGATCGCGCGTTTCTAAATTTCGATGAATCACGATCCAAAAAGAAAAAAAAAGAAAAAAGAAAATCCAAAAAGAAAAAAAAGAGATACGAAGACGAAATGCGTACGAAAAAAAATCACGGAAATATTCACTGCCAATTACGAATATGTTAAAGGATTACATTTAGTCCAAAGCGATGAGAGAGGATTAAGCTGTCGTTAACTATTATTACGGATTAGAGTACGGTTGTAAAGTAACGCGAAGCTGCTCAAACATACTTGTACATTTTTGTAAACAAGCGGATCGAGACGATTATTGATTTTTTATGAAATTCACGAGGATATTTCGCACGGTCACGAATGTCTTACTGCCAGTGACTAAAAATTCACAGTGTTTTCATATCGAACTTAAGGGAGTATTGCTGTCTAGGCTGCCATTTCTTCGGCCCTTTTTTTGTGATTTTTTTTTTTAACGACAGGTAGGTTGTTTTGCAGTGACATTTTGCAAATATATTTATTCGTCTTATAGGTATGTACAGTATTTTTTTCATCAAAAAATATTAAAAATTGCGAGAGTTATAGCTTCTTGTTTAAAAAAACGCATTTAAACTGGCTTACATGATATTTCAAGATCTAGCAGACCGATTGACTTCAAATTTGGAGAGAATATTCAGCAGACATGCCTTTATCGCTGGAACTAGAGATTTAAAAAAATATTGAGTTTTACTATTTTTTTTTTTTAATACGCTAAAGACAAAAGAACGATTAACAAATAGAAATTCGAAACTTGAAGCGTCGCCATTTCTTTATTTATCTCCCTAGTTCATGTACATGTTTATAAGATGAATAAATACATCTACAAAGTCTCAGTACAAAACAGCCTACGTATCATTAAAAAAAAATCACAAAAAGGGTCGTCAAATTGACAGTCTAGACAGCAATACCTCCTTAACGTCTTTTTAGAATGATTACCATTATGCTTTTCTACCATTTCGAACATAAAAAAAAAGAAAAAACAGAACAAGGAAACGGATATAAACAGTACAGTGGCATTCCGGACAAATATCTTCCTTCAGAATGAATCAATTATTGTGTCATTGCGGCTCTAACATATTTGTATAGTAAAACGTATGGTTTGTATAGCAATTACTAAGATATAACTTTCGTGTGTAAAGCAAAAGGGGGGAGGGGGGAGACATGTGCTGCAAACAGCTTATAGTTCGGCGTTTCTCAATTTATGGTTTCGTGATAATTTATCGCAAACGAGGAAAGAGAAACGCGAAGACTTACGTATCAGAAATTTTGAAATCGTGTGTAGAACTATTTTTTATCATAGCAATCATGAGACGATAGAGATATTTATTAATTCCTAATCAATTCGTTCCAATCAATTTCGATCGTGTGAAAACTATTGATCTATTCGATTTATTTACCTAGCAAATAACAGACAAGAATTGTGTAAAACGAATCTTTTAATATACTATTTAACTTGATTCGATCGTCGAATATTTAGATGAATTTTAACTAATTTTAACGGCGGTGCACGAAAATTCAGGATCAACGATCTATACATATATCGAGAATGAAAAATTGGGAAACGCTGATGTATAATCGTCTAACAGCGGAAGTAAGTCGTATCGTAAGTCAGAGGAAATGGAAACAAATAAATAAAACGTACCTTCAACTCAGTCTCGTCAATTCACATTGGCGTTTAGCAGCGCCAAATGTACGTGCCAGAAAAAAAAAAAAAGAAAACACAAATCATAACCTACCGCGAGTGTATAAATAAATGCAATTCTTGTTCTGCCGAAAAGACGTATTTTCGCAAACGCGTGAGAGAGAGAGAGAGAAAGGGAGAAAATGAACGAAAACTAAGAAAAAAAATACCAGAAGTAGATAGTCCGTACAGGTCGGTAATAAATATCATCGGGAAAACGATGTATTTTTGAAAATCCTAGAAATGCTAGTTCCGCCGAGTTAGTTTCACGACGAACGATTAACCGCATTTCTCCTTTTATATACGCGCGATCGATTTCAACGTTGCGCCATTCAATTGCAATATATACATATATATATATATAATATATAAATATATATATATATATATATATTTCTACACAATAAACAGCAATGGCCGGTGTGTGTGTGTGTATAATGCTAGTTTCTGGAACGTGTTATTGCACGATCTACGATGATAACTAAGTTGGCGCAAAATTAATTAGCCGTTCAAGGCCACTGTCCTCGTAAGACGTTAAAAGTGATTACTTCGCGTGACCGACAATGGTAATGGTAGCCTTGATCGAGCCAGTTGATTTTTCTTCCGACTGTACGCGATCCCCGCGGGTTCAGAAACTCGCATCGAAAGAGTATTTTAATCCATGCACTCAAATGATCTCAACGCATATGATTATATTGGCAGCAGAGAGCGACCGTGAACTCTGCCGATATTTCGAACTGACTTGACAACTTCGACTAACGATTAATAAATTATAAATATATATATATATATATAAATATATTTAATGTAAAGAATAAGATTAGGTAACAGTGCGAAGTAAAACGGAACAGACGGCTCAAGAGCTTCGATAGTTGATACGAACGAAACGAGAGTAGTCCAATCGTGCACCGCTAAACCTCCTCGTCGATCAGGAACATTCGCAATGTCGTAGGTTAGAATTATAGAAGAGTAAAAGTAACTGGCAGCTCTCGAGGCCACGGTACTTTCAGATCCGACCGAATCCAACATTTTCCGTTTCGCGTACTGAAAGATTAAAGGCTTTGAGCAATCAGTTGATTTTATCTCGATTTTAAACGCAAAGAAATTTCTCGACAAAGCTAAAACGAATCCTGGTTCGATTCCTGGTTATGGTTTCATGGAAGCATCGCATTCGGAAAGATGTCCTTCCACGAGAAGGCACAGAGTGTTGCATCCCCATTCCTGTTGCAGTTCGCTGGCTCACAGGTATTGGTCGAGAACGGTGACGAAGATCGGCGACAGCCAATCAGCGGACTGCATGCAAGAGTGGGGATGGAAATACGCTGTGCCTTGATACGCCGTGCTTTGCCGCTATTTCGATCGCGCTCGAAAGACTGTCGCATTGTCGATTGTTCCAAGGGTTAGAAGCAACGTTTTAAAAATGACACGATACAGGAACGATACTTACGTTGTACAACCGATGTTTGGTTTCGTTCGGTAAAAATTCGCGGCGTTGCCAGTCCAAGTTTGTTCGCGATTACTTTTAATTTGCTAAGACGTTCGAGGTTCTTCGAGCGATGGGAACGTTTCGTTTACAGGCAAACTGGACGCGTATCGCCACTTAAAGTAGTAATTTGAGAAAAATGTTCGTTCTCGCGAATCGTGTACGTGTCGAACAAGTGCACGATTTAACTGAAAATTGAACGCGTAAACAATTATTGATGAAATCGTAAATTGGTAGATGGATATTTACAGACCCACGCGAGAGTAAATATCTGTAAACGTAAAAGGCAAACATTCGTAATACAAAAGAATCGTTTTCTTTGGAATTGAATTTCTTTTATTTATGTTGCTCTGATAGCATATTTCGCAGAGGTATATATTCTGCAGGATGATCTGAAAATCTAGTATATAACTTTGAACAATTCGATAGCAATTACGTTATTGATAAAATTACGCGTTAAAAATATGGAAAAACATTAGGGAATAAAGAAATACAAAGAAACAATCATTCGTTCAGGAATAACTCTGTAAGTTTTTCTAAGCAAAGCGATATACCAGATTTTTCTACCAGCCTGCAAAAGTGTTATGTTTTAAGTTAGGAACAAGAATTAACATAAAAAAACGTTAGGAATATAAAGCGTACTATTCGCAAGAATAGGCCAGTTAACGTAAACTTTCTCTAGTACCGTGCGTAGATTAAATTAAGACTATCGGACTGTAGAGATTTTACATTTATTGGTCGATTTGAATCCAGCTTAAAATTATAAAAACTTTCATTCTCTTACTTCTATGAAACTTTACTTTGGTGATAAAATCGCGGATTCGGTTGAGCAAAGGAAAACCCAGAAAGAACTTAACCGAAAGGAACTGTATCGAAACACGATGGATACATTAATTTTAACGAAATGTAAGTAGATGTAAATATTCGATTTTCATTTTGTAATATCGGAAAACAAGCAACAGGATTGTATAGTAATTGCATCTCGTAACGATCGCGTGATCGTTTATCTTGCACGTATATACACAGATCTTTAGGAGTCTCGTATTTTGATACCGACGATCCGTGGAGTAGCGTCACATTGGTTTTATAAAGTCATGCAATTTAGTATTGCGCACAAAATACTAGAGGATTACCGCGAAAGATGTCAAGACCATTCTAACCTCTCTTTGAACTCTTTTCTGGAGCTCTGCGAAGGAACGTTCATAAAGAAATTGCGTAGTTCGAAAAAGAAAAGATACAACGGAAAGAAA
This sequence comes from Colletes latitarsis, assembly GCF_051014445.1. NCBI lineage: Eukaryota > Metazoa > Arthropoda > Insecta > Hymenoptera > Colletidae > Colletes > Colletes latitarsis. Next base: position 29,429,992 of record NC_135135.1, on the reverse strand, counting down.
CATGAAAATTAAAGAAGATATTTTCGCTAAACAATGTACGAAGAAGTTTATGTTCGATACCGGGAGCCTCAAAACGAGTGCCGTTTGAAACAATGTCTAACCTAATTTGGCGGAATAAAAATGCTACGAGGACAACGTTATCCTTTCTCGTGTACAACTTTTAAGTTGAAATGGAACTCTAGTACATATTCAAGGAAAATAAAAAATTGTCTCTCTTTCTAGTGTCGCGTAAAATAAGTAACGCAATCGTTATTTTAAACAGCACGCGTCTCGAGACACTCTGTACTTAACGGACGGTCGAAGTTGACGAACAGACACGAAAATGGAACAGATTTATTTTTTCTGTGTAACCAAAAGAATCTAGGAAAGAAGTAATATTTTCAAATTCACGTCTGTAACTGTAACAAGAAGAAAAAGCGAAACGTAGCGAGCCAATAGCAGAAAAGAGGGAAACACATGGAAGAGATAGAGATTCACGATGTAGTTCTTAAAGAAGGAAACTTGTAAAACTGTATTTTAAACGTGAGAACGTTCACTGCCAAATTGTGATAAAATAGATCCCACCTTTAACCCGGAGCGTTTTCTTAACTTCTGATCGCATTGACCAATTATTTCCTCCTAAATAGTTACCGTGAGTTCTGCACATTCGATATACATAATAGTCATCTATATTTTTCCTTAACGTCTAAGATATACATATACATATATATATATTTATTTATATATATATATATGTAAATAATATATATATATACAGGGTGTTTGGCCACCTTTGGAAAAAATTTTAATGAGGCATTCCAGAGGCCAAAATACGACGAAAATCAAGAATACCAATTTGTTGATGGAGGCTTCGTTAAAAAGTTATTAACGTTTAAAGTTCAGCCAGTTCTGAATTTTTTTCTCGAAAATGCACAAGATTTCGAGGGTATGTCTATTCACCAAAAATGATTGTAATTGACCTCCGCAACCGAAAATAATTTTTCGAGAACGATTTGAAATGTTTTTTTTCGTCGAAAAATTTAGGCGCCAAATTAGATTTTCGGTAAGGAATTTTTTTCTCGAAACTGCGTAGGATTTTGGGGGTATGTGTAATGACCAAAAATGATTGTAATTGCCCCCCGCAACTGAAAATAATTTTTTTAAAACGATTTGAAAAATTTTTTTTTCGTCGAAGAATTTCAGCACCTACCCGATTTTTTTTCTCGAAAGTGGATAGGATTTCGAAGATATCTGTAATGACTAAAAATGATTGTAATTGACCCCCGCAACCGAAAATATTTTTTCCAGAACGATTTGAAACTTTTGAATTTAATCGTTAATAACTATTTAACGAAGCCTCTATCAACAAATTGGTATTCTTGATTTTCGTCTTATTTTAGGCTCTAGAATCCCTCATTAATATTTTTCCCAGGGGTGGCCGAACACCCTGTATAAATATATATTATATATATATAAATAATATAATGTCGAAAAGAATAGCGTTGACCAATGCAGCTAGAATCGAAGGAAACCGCTCCCCTATTTTAAGCGTGTAGCGTCTTAACGGTTAAAGAAAGAAAGAAACAAACAAAAAAAGATCGTATTATAATATTTTTCAACGGGCACGTTTTACCGTTTAAAAAAAGGAACATCTGGACCGCCTATAGCGCCCTCCTATATATTGTATGTTTACGTGTACAGTGCCTTTATATCGTAAATGAAAAAGAAAGGAAGGAAAATAAAATTTTTAAGAGACGCCCTTCGGTCTCCCGAGAAATCGATGCACGTCGTTTCTAACCTCTTTATACTTGGCTGCCTCGGCGCTGAATCAGACCGGAATTTGGAGGGAGAAAAATGATTTCGAAGCGTCGACTATCTTCCTTAAATGTATAGAATATTTATAGTGATTTTTATTAAATCGTAACAGCAATTTATATAATTCTATTAAATTTAATAAACGAACGAAAAATATTCTATTTAATTTAATAGAATTTTAAATATGTCATCGATTTCTCGAGAGACCAAGGCGTGCGATCCCTCCCACGTGTTGCAACACATTCTTCGAGTTAGGTTCAGATTGTAATGATTACGCTAATTATATTAATGTAATTAGATTATTATTGAAGTACGTTGTAAAAGTGTACAGTTGGATCGGGTGGTCTCTTCGAGCGGGAGATCACGCTGTAGCTAGCCTTATTATTATCATTACGACTATTATTATCATGGATTATTATTACGGTTAATTAAAATATATTGTGTTTACCATAACAATGTAATATACAGTTACACAGAGCTCGACTGTGCTGTACATTATGATTATCAACACGAACGCTGCTGCCCTTGCAATTATTAATTAAATTGACTTTTCCCAAAATGCTGCACTGTGTTTAACAATTATTTTATACCTGGCAAACGCAAGAGATGCCAGACGGAGTCCCGGGTGCACCGGGGACATCTCATTCCACTTTCTCACCTATGCCAGATCACGCGTATGTGAGCTCGTAAAGTTTCGAAGGATCGACAAAGGCAAACTGACGCATGCTCTCTTTCTCGATTCTCCGAAGGTGCCCAAAGTAATTTCGGACCGTCTCGTGGCAGTCAAGAGACTTCGCCCTCGAACCCCTTGGTGATAAAACGCCCAAGTTTATCGTGGAATATTTCGTTACCTTCAACGCTAGATGGCGCTCATTTACCGACCTCGAACCCCCTGGTGCTAAAATGCCCAAGTTTGTCGTGGAATAGTTCGTATCGTCCACGCTAGATGGATTTCTCGACAAACTTGGGTGTTTTAGCACCAGAGGGTCCGAGGTCGGGAAATAAGCGCCATCTAACGTTGGAGATAACGAACTATTCCACGACAAACTTGGGCGTTTTAGCACCAGGGGGTTTTAGGTCGGCAAATAAGCGCCATCTAGCGTTGAACATGACGAACTATCCGCGACAAACTTGGGCGTTTTGCCGTGGATGGCTGTGCAAATCATGTACCACCGATGGGTCATACTTTCTTTAACTTATGCACAGGGAGCATCACGGGCAAACTAGACGGATATTTAAGTAAACAAGACTGCAGTCACTTATGCCGACACTACTGTAGTTATTATAATGTAGTAAGAAGCCTTGGACACTGTTTATTAATCATTTTGGGACATCCTGCGTAAAAGGTGCAACGACGATGATAATAAATTTCAACTCTGATCTTCCATGTGTGTGTAGGGCACCGGGTGTTGAATCTGGCATCTATGCAAAGACCTCGGAGGGTCGACAAAGGCAAAATGACATATGCCCTCTTTCTCGATTCACCGAGGCTGCCCAAAGTAAGTTCGGACCGTCTCGTCGGAGTCGAGAGAGAAAGGCTCACACTTCCCTTCTCGCTCTTGAACAACTAATATCCGACCTCCCGTCAACAGGTCTCCACTGGCCTCTGTTGACCGCTGCTGACCACTCCTGTTACTTCTGACAACGTATAACGATTGCGACTGTCTACCAGCCTCTTCCAGCCTCTGTTGGCCTCTGCTGACCACCGCTTATATTTCTGACAACGTATAACGATTACCACTGACTTCTGTCAGCCTCCGCTGGCCTCTGCTGACCGCTGCTGGTTTCTACGTGCCTCTAATGGTGGCTAACTTGAATTAGCAGGTAATGTCATAAAACTGTTTTACACAGTTATGCCCCTTTTTACCTGAAGTATACGATTAAAAAGTACGAGGTACAAGATGCGGCTACATGTACTTTTGAATTTTCCTACAGACCTCCGCTGGCCTCTGCTGACCGCTACTGGCCACTCCCGTTACTTCTGACAACGTATAACGATTACCAATGGTTACTGTCAACCTCTCCCAGCCTTTGCTGGCCTCTGCTGACCACCGCTTATATTTCTGACAACGTATAACGATTACTACTGACTTCTTCCTGCCTCCGCTGGACTCTGCTGACCGCTACTGACCACTCCTGTTACTTCTGACAACGTATAACGATTACAACTTGCTACTGCTTGCCCCTGCTGGACTCTACTTGCCTCTGCTGGCTTCCGTTGGCCTCTGCTGACCGCTGCTGACCGCTGCTGACCACCGCTTATATTTCTGGCAACGTACAACGATTACTACTGGCTACTGCCACCCTCTGCTGACCTCTACCAGCATCTCCCGACCTAAGCTGGCCTCTGCCAACATCCCCCGACGTCAGCTGACCATCGCTGACCACTGCTGACCGTTGCTGACAACTTGTCACATGATGTAATATAATATAATATGTTTATATGTATTAAAGTTTTGTATAATGTAAATCTATGACAATAAATGATTAATTTCAAAGAATTCAATGTGTTCTCATCATTTTTTACAGTCCTTTTCCTCTCCAAATCATTCTCTTACCTATAAGATGCGTACCACCTTCTTCGCAAGTTCACCAGCATTTTAGAAATGTTCCGGGAACTTTGGAAATCCAAATTTGACCTTGACCTTGGCCCAGTTTCGAAAGTGGGTCAAGGCCATTCGAATCTTAGAAAAATTCCGGCCGCTTCGAAAATCCAAATGGCCTTGACCCAATTTCGAAAGTGGGTCAAGGCCATTCGAATCTTAGAAAAATTCCGGCCGCTTCGAAAATCCAAATGGCCTTGACCCAATTTCGAAAGTGGGTCAAGGCCATTCGAAATTTTAGAAATCTTCGGGCCGCTTCGAAAATCCAAATGGCCTTGACCCAATTTCGAAAGTGGGTCAAGGCCATTCGAAATTTTAGAAATCTTCGGGCCGCTTCGAAAATCCAAATGGCCTTGACCCAATTTCGAAAGTGGGTCAAGGCCATCCGAACTTTAGAAAATTTTCGGCCGCTTCTAGAATCCGAATGGCCTTGACCCAGTTTCGAAAGTGGGTCAAGGCCATTCGAATCTTAGAAAATTTTCGGCCGCTTCTAGAATCCGAATGGCCTTGACCTAATTTCGAAAGTGGGTCAAGGCCATCCGAACTTTAGAAAATTTTCGGCCGCTTCGAAAATTCGAATGGCCTTGACCCAATTTCGAAAGTGGGTCAAGGCCATTCGAAATTTTACAAATCTTCGGGCCAACTTGGAAATCCGGATGGCCTTGACCCAATTTCGAAAGTGGGTCAAGGCCATCAAATCTTAGAAAAATTCCGGGCGCTTTGAGAATCCGGATTTGGCCTTGACCCAGTTTCGAAAGTGGGTCAAGGTCACCGGCATTTCAGAAAACGCTCCGGGCACTTTGGAATTCCAGTTTTAAGTAGAGAAACGGTTTCTTATAACTAAGGGAATAATGGGGAGAGGAAAAGAAAGGTAAAAGTGATGAGAACACATAGAATTCTTTGAAATTATATCATTTATTGTCATAGATTTACATTATACAAAGTTTTAATACATGTACAACATGTTAGAAGTTGTTAACAAAGGTCAGTGTGGTCAGCAGGGGCCAGCAGAGGTCAACAGAGGGATGCAGAGGCATGCAGAGACTAGCAGGGGCAAGTAGTAGCAAGTTGTAATCGTTATACGTTGCCAGAAGCATCAGGGGTGGTCAGCAGAGGTCAGCAGAGGCTGGGAGAGGCTAACAGTAGCCAGTCGTAATCGTTATACGTTGTCAGAAGTAACAGGAGTGGTCAGCAGCGGTCAGTAGAGGCTAGCGGAGGCTGGCAGACGTCAGTAGTAATCGTTATACGTTGTCAGAAATGCCAGGAGTGGTCAGCAGCGGTCAGCAGAGGCTGGGAGAGACTAACAGTAGCCAGTCGTAATCGTTGTACGTTGCCAGAAATATAAGCGGTGGTCAGCAGAGGCCAGCAGAGATCACCAGGGGCGAATAGTAGCAAGTAGTAAGCGTTATATGTTGTCAGAAGCATCAGAGGTGGTCAGCAGCGGTCAGCAGAGACGAGCAAAGGCATGCAGAGGCAAGCAGAGATCAGCAGGGACGAACAGTAGCATGTAGTAATTGTTATACGATGTCAGAAGCATGAAGGGTGGTCAGCAGAGTCCAGCAGAGGCCAGCAAAGGCATGCAGTGGCAAGCAGAAACCTGCAAAGGCAAGCAGAGACTTGTAAGGGCATGCAGTAGTAAGTATTAATCGTTATACATTATCAGAAATACCTGCAGTGGTCAGTAGCGTTCGGCAGAGGCCAGGAAAGTTCAGCAGAGACAAGCACACGCTGACAGAGATCAGCAAAGACCAACAGAGGTTAGCAGAAGTCAGTAGTAATCGTTATAGGTTGTCAGAAATATAAGCGATGGTCAGCAGAGTCCAGCAGAGGCAAGCAGTAATCAGGAGCAGTCAGTAATAGTCGCTGTATGGTGTAAAAAGTTGTCGGGAGTTCCGTACTTTTGTCAGCACTGGTCATCAGACGTCATCAGAGGCAAATAGAAACCAGGAGTAATTTGCAGAGTTCAGTAATGAACTCTAGGAAAGGCAAGTAAAAATACCTGGGCAGTCGAGATTCCGAATCGTATGCCGTTGACGTGAGGTTGGATTTCAGTTGTTCAAGAGCGAGAAGGCAAATGTGAGCCTTTCTCTCTCGACTCTCACGAGGCGGTCCGAAATTATTTCGGGCAACTTCGGAGAATCGAGAAAGAGGGCATGCGTCATTTTGCCTTTGTCGGGTTTTCAAAATTCCACGAGCTCACTTATTTTTACGCGTTGCCTGGCATAGTGTGAGAGACCACCTTCGGTACCTTTTTGGCATATCTGGACTTCGGGCAGCTTCGGAGTATCGAGGAAGAGGGCATGTATCAGTTTGTCTCTGTCGACTGTCAGAAACCCTACGAGTTCACATACGAGTGATCTGGCATAGATGGCAAATACCAGTTCCTGATGATCCTTGATAGTTGGTATTTTTCCTGTTCAATCTATCGCGATTGCCAGAATTTTATTTTGTGCCAAACGCGTTAATGAGCAAGAACACGAAAAAAAGTACAACTGCATTATTAAAACATCGAACGGATAATATTCTTTCGAGCAAAATTTCTGGCAACCGTTGTTTATTGTTCGAATTCCGTTTTGAATTACACGATAACGACAGTAGGGTATTGTAGAATTCTTTGTTGTTTTCTTTCATGTTCATTACATACTTTACATACATGACATACCTTCCTGTTTGACTAGATGTAACACAATTTTTTAACAAATTTACAATCATCAAACTTACATATCTATGTTTACTCGATACGCGATATCAGCATAACGTAGAACAAAACTATAATAGATACAGAAAAAATGCAATACGTACGAGTCTTCGTCGATCGAAGTAGATCTTCGAGGCATCGTGAAAAATTATGGTTAAGTTTTTAAAAGTTCCGCGAATAGTATGAAAATTATAGTCCTTTGGGAGATACTTACGACAATGCATTTTAACTATTTTTAATTCCAGCGTGGCTCACAACTTGAAGTGTTAAATGCACTGCATGCCCATTGTAAATATTAATATATTCATATTATATATTAACACGATATTAATATTATATAACAAATATACTATTGATAATGTAGTATACAGGGTGTTCGGCCACCCCTGGCAGAAATTTTAATGGGAAATTGTAGAGGCCAAAATAAGACGAAAATCAAGAATACTAATTTGTTGATCAAGGCTTCGTTAAAAAGTTATTAACGTTTAAAGTTCCGACCGTACTGAATTTTTTTCTACAAAGTGGGTAGGATTTCGGGGGTAGGTCTATTCACCAAAAATTATTGTAATTGACCCCCGCAACCGAAAATAATTTTTTCAGAACGATTTGAAATTTTTGAATTTAATTGTTAATAACTTTTTAACGAAGCCTCCATCAACAAAGTGGTATTCTTGATTTTCGTCTTATTTTGGCCTCTAAAATCCCCCATTAAACTTTTTCCCAGGGGTGGCCGAACACCCTGTATATTACATAATATTAGCACAACAACTGTAAAGCATTTACAGTTTTTTTAATTCTTACGTATAATACTAATTGGATACGAAGTATTAATTTATTAAAATAAAATTTTTGGATTCATATTAACATCGTTCAGTACCCTGGTCCAGAAGTATTATCCTCCCAAAGGATTACGATGAGATAATAGTGAGCAGAAAATAACGATACTCGTAACGGAATTATAAATACGAAACAAAGTCAATTTACATCGGTCTAACGGTGAACATCAATCGAATGTAATTAACATATTGGACGACCGTTCGATAAGAAACAATTCTACCAGTAAATATGTTAATTATAAGTGCTCGTCGTTCTTTGAATTTTATTAAGAAGCGTGGTACTTAAAACTGTCCATATGGAATATCTTCCTAATTTTCGAAGATAAGAAATAATCACTCAAAGACACTCCGTGTGTACGTAGAATAATTGAATTCGTTTTAATATTGTATATTAAGTAATTGGTACTTAAAATATATTGGTTTTAAGAATGTCCTTTAAAAGATAATTAAAAATATACATAATTCTTATCGACAGATTAAAATAATTGCTAACTCGACAAATAAAAGAGTTAATAAAATGGTCCGCTTTAAGTGCCACGCTCTGGATAATTCGACGAAGGTGAGCCGTTTACGCAACTAGGCACAAACAAATCGAATGGAAAAACTGATACGATTACGACGTTTATGTCCTTCGAAGTGCTCGCATTTGCTTACGACGCGCTTGAACGACACCATAAACGACAGCTGCGAGACTCCGGCATCTGGTTGTGTGTTTCGTCGAGCCCTCCTGTTGCATGGACCCTTTACCCAGCACAAAGTAAGTCTCCATCAATCCCTTACCCTTAACTTCGATGGGGCCCCTTTTCTGAGTTTGATATCCCCTCGATTCCAAGAACTAACATACACAACACAAATTTTAAGTTACTGTTTGCTGCAAAAGAACAGTTAAAAATTACAGTCCTTCCAATCGTTGATATTAACAAACAATTCTTGGAGTGTAAAGTTCGTACAAAATTCACAATATAATAACATTTAATGCAGAGAAGAATTTAACGATTGGTAAATTTGGAACTTGGTATTCCTGAAGAGAACCGAAATGCTCTTGTTCCAATTAGCAAAGAATAAATAACACGTTATTGTTGTTATCGATCAATGCAAGATTCGTATTTGTTCCATATATTTTGTAATTACCCTAGCAATCTCTTCTGGAACTTGTATCTTTCCCATGACGCCTGTGGAGTCCATACGAGATGCCAAGTTCACCGTGTTGCCCCAAATGTCGAACACAGGCTTCCGTGCCCCGATTACCCCGCCCACAAGCGGGCCACAGCTAATGCCCACTCTTAAATCAAAATTATTAAACGAATGGATGTTGACGTCCTCGAGACGCAGTCGCATGGCTACCGCATAGTCTACCAATCTGCACAGATGCTCCATGTCATCCTTGGTTTTGTCCTGAAAAGGAAATATTGAACGTGACATTTACAAAGTAGAATTCAACAGAAGTGCTAGCGTCAAATCACGTAAGATTACATTTTGAGTCGGATTAAGACCGGAAGCCGCCATGTAAGTCGCACCGACTGTCTTTATTTTTTCAATGCAGTGGAACCGATTCTCGTCGAGGAGTTCGTCGAAGTCGGCTGGAAAGGAATCATAAAAATTATTTAAAATTAGTCAAATATATCGATATGTCAATAATTTTTAGAGTTCACCTATGATTTCGTTCAGCAAACGAATACACTCCATTCCTTTGTTCACGTCCTCCGAGTAGAATTCGGTGAAATTTGGCACGCTAGCGAACATCACGCCCACCTTGTCTCGCGATTGGGAGTACAATTCCTAAAAAAGCGTGAAAGTAAGAAAATGGTAATGTTCGGTCGTTACGTTGAAAATACCTCTGGTGCTCGTTCCTGCGTCAGGAAATGATGAGCCACGTGGTCCGGTAAAATATTCTTCAACAGTTGCATATTGTTGTGACGCGATTCGATCATGTCGCTCAGTTCCCGCTCAGCCTGCTGTTTCCAGAGGAAATCCAATCTGGACGTCACTTCTACTAATCTACCATGGTACGTGACCATCACCAGGAACACGCACAGAAACGTCAGCATTTGCGCCGAGAGAGGTATCGAAGGCCTACAAAATTACAAAACTCTGCTGTCAGGCTATTTTATACACATGTCTTGGATCTAACCGGTCTAAAACTAATATTGTTTGCTTCGTTTCATTCCAAGATTCAAACTATTTTAAAAGTTCAAATGAGTCTAACTCTACGTATATGCCACTCAATTATACTTTTAAATTATACAACTTGAGCTGAAGGAACATGGTATAGGGGAAGGTTTGCGGGTGTAGCAATGTAATCAACATCCATGGACAAACATTCATGCGAGACTCACGAGCTCTGCTCGTCGGGGATCGAGAAGAAGTCTTTGCAGACCACGAGGATCAACACAGCGTAGACGGATACGATGATCGTGGCCAGCGCCGTTTTCACCAAGTAGTATAACTTGAGAGCGGAAGCAAGAGCAATGAAGCATAAGATCCACGTGAACACCATGTACTCGGGTCGCACACAGGTGATCCCCAGAACGATGTCCTCGTCGTAGTCAGCGGAGTACAAAGGTTCGGCCTGAGGCTTCGTTTGCAACGTCGTCGGTATCTTCCTGGTGTCAACTTGCTCGTCCCTACGATTACGAACAAATCGTCCATAATACATTCCATGTGCGGATCTGCACAGTGGACAGAGTTCCCAAAAGTCTGGCAAAAATGATTTCTTTGCTATTTGCTTTCTGTATGGTCCAAACATTGGAATACGAAGAGGCTCTTTAAAGAAACATAGACACAAAACTAGTAGCGTCGACTCTCGCGCAAACTGTATACATCCTTGCCAAAATAAAGTTAAATGTTTTGAGTAAGAACTGCATAACTGACGGCCCAGTAGCCACGCTTGGCTAACGTGAAAGCTCTCTCCACTAGTGGTGGGGATGTCGGAGATATCGCAATTATGCTACGTTGGCTACTGAACCTGACGTTCTGCTGCCCTGTTCTAAATGCAACATTTTCTTCCGAATTTCGTAGAAAGAAATTGGAACCAGGGAGATTAACATTTTTGTCAGCCTTTTACGACGACCCGTGGCGTTGTTCGCGACTACGAAACCTGAACGATTCTTTTCTTCCTCGATCTTTCACCGGATTAAAGCCTCCGTTGAGAGTCCTCGCCAGTAAAGTCTCAATGTCGTTGGAGTGACGCGTGGCGGTGTGATTCCCTTTACGGGACGTGTCTCTCCGTTCCACGGTAGGCTCGTCCCGAAGAGCCGTCTCCAAGAACGTGAGTATGAACTGGTCCAAACCGACGGTCGTCGCCACCAGTCGTTCCGGCTGCAACGTCGGCGTGGTCAATTGCTGCTGGCGTTCGAGGACCAGAGCTTCTGGATACCGTCGTGTGGACGCTGGACACGTCAGAACGCCGACGATCGACGTCACTGCCATCAGACTGATCACCGTGCATATGAAGATCGTTCGGTGCTGCTTGTTGTGAACCAGCATCGACGAGGCGTGTTGCAGGTACGTAGGCAGACTCTTGAACTCCTCCGCCATTACCAGGATGGACGACGCCACCAGAATTAGCGTTGTCAGCAGCAGAGAGAGCAAGAGGATCGTGCAGCTGCGAGAAAAAGGATTTAACTTAGCTCTGCGTTAGATTCGCAAGAAGCTACTAGGGCTGTTCGATAAGTATCGAGGTTATTTTTAGTCGCTAGAAACTCTTGAAGCGTTTGGCGTTTATCTAAACCCATCGAGCACCGTGATTGGTAAAAAATGAAAGGCAGACCGGGTCAGGAAATCAAAACTAAGCTTGGTAAACAGTATAACGAGTCTGCACCTTCGATTAGAACGGTTTATAAGTTTATAACTTTCTGATTTAAGTCGTGTTTGGATTTGCCTTCGTCGAAAGAATCCCAGAGTGAACTACTCGGTATTTAATCTTCTCACGACATCTTTTTGTACTGCGTGTGTCTCGCTTTTACCGGCTCTCTATCTTTTTCTGCTGTCTCAGGTTTCGTTGAACTCGAGACGCTGAACTGAAAGTTACCCGTACGTTACTGTGATCGCAAAAAACAAAGGCTCGTACGAATCAACCATGAGACGAGAACTGCCTGAAACGTTATTCGTAACAAATGTCGGTATAAAATGTAATATCGGTACACGGTCTTACTCCGGCAAGATAACAGCTTGGCAGATGGCGATAAATATCCACACGAAGAAGCAACAGATCATGTTGGACTTGAACATATCCTCGCGTAATTGGCCGAACTGCAAACACATACACTGCCTGTACCACCAGAATTTTTACCATCGATCGAAAGGCAATAAATACGTTAACGTCGAGCCGACCTTCGATTCTAGGCTTTCGTCGTTGTACCGCAACGTCCAAGCGTTTATGTTCGCCAATCGCATACGCTTGTTGCTCGCTGTTTCGAGGCCGGCCCTCAGCCCAGGCGGTGCAGCTTTGTTGCTCTTCGCGGAACCGTTCTCTTCCTCCAGATACTCCGATTCTAAATTACTGACCGACGACGATGTGTTCAACTACATACAAACAATATACAACGATAAGTTTGGGGACTCAGTCTCAAGAAAAAACGAACGACGACCAACAGTGCGTTTAGTTTTGCCTATCATTGTACTTATAAAGCAAGAAGTTAATTAACAAACGAAACAGTTGATTATTCTTGATGCCCTAGAGGACACTGTATCAACACCAGAATTTTGTACATCCCTGATGGACAGATACGCACATTTTCGAACGGAATTTCCGGTGTCCAGTCCACGCCAATCTCGTCGTCCGTCGACGTATTTGGAGCGCTGCTGTTAGCAGCCAACGGGTTACTCATTTTGAAGCTCTTCTTACTTTTCCCGCCGTCCTCCTCCGAAAATACCTTGGGACGCGTGGAATACCTTCGTCTCGATTTCAAGGGTTCTACTTGCTTGATCAGGTACGTCACCACGTTCCTCTCCTTCAGATAATTGTCCCTCTCGGTACCGTTTCCTGGCTCCACCTCGTACACGTCGTTCAAGCAATTCAGGGTGTCCTCGGAGATGTGCACCCGCCTGAAACGCATCCATTCCTCATTCCATACTCTGACAAAGTACACATGGGGCATTTAATGAGTCACTCGGACAACTCGTTTATGATGAAACTTTACCCGGGTATCCCTCCACTTTCCAGGTGATTAGCCAGTGTGACGTCGTAGGACCAGACGTCGAATTGCCACTTTCGAAGTCCTAGTACACCGCACAGCACAGAGCCGCTGTGGATCCCTATTCTCATGTTCAGATCAACCTGAACGCGTACCAATATATTTTACACGCGACTACTATGGCTTTAATGGTCGCTGGTGACCGTAGTTGGATTTTATGCCTAATAAACGGCCTTGATTGTTAAAAAATTTAATTACCTGCGTAGTGTATCGCACGTCCCTTATCGCTTTAATCATATGCAAGCCCATTTCGACGCAACAGTGAGCATGATCGCTTCTGGCGGTCGGTAGCCCGGAAACACAGTAATAACAGTCCCCGAGCAACTTTATGCGCAGACAATGATTCTCCGCGGATAGCTTGTCGAAACGAGCGAACAAATCGTTTAACACCTTGACGAGCTCCTGGGGGCTACAATGACTGGCCAACGCTATGATAACAAGTTCGAAACAATGCATTAAACGAGTCGGAGAATCAACAACGAAGTACTTCAAAGCTGTAATATTGGAAAACATAAAATAATCGAAGAGAAATTAATCCCTTGCTTTACAACATCGAGTCAGACTCCACATTAGTAAACAAATATAAATCCCACTCGTGATGCAAGTTATGGTCCTCATCTGACAAAACTGAGTTTATTAATTATTGAATCTTTATGTACTGTAAATGAAGATTAAACATTTGTTCGGACGCGTAGGATATTTGGTGCATGACTATGGCGCACACAGTCTCGATTTAAATCGTAGGGCAAGGGGTTAATGCAGAGCAGTGTTTCTCAACCCTTTTTGGCTCGCGGCCCCCTTTCGAGTTTTATTTATCTCTGTGGCCTCCGTGTCTCGTAATCGATGCTCCTTGGTCAAAGTATACTAATTGTTTAGTTATGATACTATTAATCTATTTATAATTTCCTAGATCCGCTGCTGGATTCAACCTAACAAAAAACAAAACTCCCATGAAATACAATTTTGTTTTTTTCTGAGAGTTGCACAACTAATCCTGAAGTCTAACTTTAATATTATCACAGAGCTTTTTACGGGTAACTATATGTCACTGCTTTAGGGTCGCACAAACCTATTTCTATATAAAAAATATATTTTACAGTGATCGTTATTATAAATTTGATTAGTTTGCTTGCCAAGAACGCGTTAATGAGAAGGGGTCGCAAGAAAAAAAAAATGTTAAGAAACGCTGGTCCATCGTGTAAGAATATATAGCATTAAAGAATAGTTTACGTCGTTTACGTACCGTCAGTTTACGTCACTTACATTCGAAGCTCGACGTTTCGAAGTTTCCGTTCGGAAGTACGAAAAAATGTTTCGCAGCGACTCAACATATCGAACAAGTGGCTACGTACCGGTGAAGCCTTTGATGTCAGCGAAGAGTATGCTAACGTTCTCATAGCGATGGATGTATATTCTGTGAAATTGATTGGGTGTAAAGGAGATCGTTCCACCTCGAGCAGTTTCACGGGCGATATCACGGATCATTTCTTTCGCCACGAAATCTGGCAAAACTATAACAGACATTCACCACTTTTGAACGTTACAAAATCTCACCGGCCACGCATTATATAAAATATCATCGATATTTTCATCTTCGATAATACCGCCATATTACATTAAGGGGCCTCTCTACCTTGTGGGATTAAAAAAATCGAATCGTTTTTTTCTGAATTCTCCTCTATAGTATACAGGGTGTTCGGCCAGCCTTGGGAAAAATTTTAATGGGAGATTTTAGAGGCCAAAATAAGACGAAAATCAAGAATACCAATTTATTGACGGAGGCTTCGTTAAAAAGTTAACAATTAAATTCAAAAATTTCAAATCGTTCTGAAAAAATTATTTTAGGTTATGGGGATCAATTACAATCAGTTTTGGTCATTACACATACCCTCGAAATCCTACCCACTTTCAAGAAAAAAATTCGAGAAGGTGTGAAATTTTTCGGCGAAAAAAAAATTTTTCAAATCGTTCTAAAAAAATTATTTTCGGTTGCAAGAGTCAATTGCAAGCATTTTTGGTCAACAGACATACCCCCGAAATCCTACTCAGTTTCGAGAAAAAAATTCAGAATGGGCGGAACTTTAAACATTAATAACTTTTTAACGAAGCCTCCATCGGCAAGTTGATATTCTTGATTTTCGTCTTATTTTGGCCCTAAGAATCTCCCATTAAAATTTTTCCCAGGGTTGACCGAACATCATAAAATACTACGACGCTGTACATAAAAACTGTTGTTTGTTGGTCAATAAAAACTGCGTAATCAATAGATATTATGCGTTGCAAAAATTCGCAGATATAGTTAAATATGTAATAAATACGTCCACGAAACCACAAAGGAACCTTTTTTTTTCTTGCCTACAAGGTAAAATGGCCCCTTAAAACTACAAATTTCAAAGACTATTCCTTACACAAATGTCGTAGTTCTTTTAAAATTAAATACATTGCTTTTCTGCTTTCTATTTCTTTAATAATATTATCAAAATTCTCGGTAGTTTTATTTAGAATAGTTTGCTTTCGTTTGGCGGATTCGCAATGCACGGGGTTGGCGGAACGAGGCTGCTTTCATTTTCTATTTCGTTTCGTTGTATATTTCACGTGGTTTCCCTAAACGAATCATCGCCGATGGAATCGATAATATGCAAAAGCAAAGTACTGCCAGGCTATCGGTAAAACATATCTGGCGCAATCGAGTGAAAGTGTCTAGTGACCCTTTTTGACACTCGGCTGAGCAAGTTACACGCGCCGACGAGCCCCGTGCTTGCGGCGCAACCCCCGTTGCGTCTTTATATACTATGCGCGACACGTTCGACATACGTATAAATATAATTTCATACCTGTCGAACGTACGTGAGCCGGGCACATAATTACACAACCCCGTGTATATTTATGGTTTGCCACCGTAAACGCTACCGAGAGCAATCGTAGAATAGCGAATTTCATTCGACGCCGACAATCGACCCACGGCTCGCTCTCGAATATCAACAAAAAAAGGGCCTCCAAGTAAATTTACATAATAATAACCTTTTATGTATTTTGCAACTTAACCCAGTTACGGCTGACGTCCTTCCAAAAGGATTTAGTAAATATATTGTTGTTTTGTTGTTATATCAGGTACATTAGGCTGATGTTTTTCTAGAAAGAAGGGTCATTTTAGGGATTCGGTTCATCTTACATGGCTGATACGTCTACTTAAACGTGTTACCGTTTCTGGGTTAACGATAATAACAATACATGGAACGTTATTAATTTTCAAATTTACTTGGGCCTTTACGGTTACTCGAAGTTTAGGTCTGTCGGATTACCTATATCAAATGAAGTACACGCGAGTAGAATGGCATGATCTAGAAAGAGAATAAGGAACACCCTTCCACTACAATTCTGTAAAAGAAGAACCAAGTAATTGAAAATGGAGATATTTTATATTGAATATTAAGAAGATATTATATAACAAAAGCTACGTTTCACGCACGACGTCGTATCTCCACTATTAATTGGCCCTTTTTATCTTTCACGTAACCGTGGTGGGAAGGTTCGAGCTCGGACGTTTAATCGTTTTTTCTCCGATAACGCGATACTAAAAATAACACGATTCGCCTTAACAATTATTCTCACAGTCATTTGCATCCAAATGCAAGGGTGCAACTTAATCATATTAACCGACTAGTCCGCCCAGGTTTGATCCCCGAGTCACGAAACGAACGAATCGTATCCTCACCGGAAAGAAGCAACTTCTCCTGTCGGTTATTCTCATTCTGTGTCCTCTGCCTGGTCTCCATGGATCTGTGGGTCTCCAAGAAAGCCTGCCTCTGTCCTCTGTCTGTCAAATACTTAGTGTACATGCCAGCTAGATTCATTGCAAGATAAAGAAGGACGTTGGTCGTTAGCATTCGAACTATGCACGCGACATCGTGCAGCTGCAATAGCAAAACGACGTGTATTTAACAGAAAAAAAAAAGAACAAAGATAGAAAAAGCTGCAAATTGGAGCAACACACGGAATCTCGCTAATCGAAACGGAAAAAAATAAATAAATAGAAAACGGATAAAAAATCGAGTTCGAAGCGTCGCGAAAGGGAAGAACGGGAAACGTTAGAGGGTGAAACAGAATAATGTAGACCAAGGGATTCTTACGTATGTCGGGTCTCGCAATAATGTTATTCCCGCCATAACCATGTGCGTTAAAGCTGTCCCGTAACCGGCGAGGACGCACCATCTCAAAGGCAACGGCAGCATGGCGTACGGTGCGTACACGACAAACAAAATGTACCACATTAGACGTTGCTGGCTAGAGAAGTCTAGACCGGCCCCTATAAAACCTGCAATCGACACCGGGCGTAAAACACTGTACGATTCGGACCGCCGATTCACTCTGTATCCATCGAGGCTCGATACTTCCGTGAATGTTAAACGGCGCTACACGGAACTAGTCAAACAAAAACAATCAACAAGAAAGGTTTCAAAGTTCGACAGAGATATTCGTCGAGGCGTGTTATTGGGAACGAGTCTCGCAAGATCGGAATCTTGGCATCGCCGCCATCTTGGAAAGTGAATACAGATATTTATGGTATTTTGCAAATATTTCGTGAGTTAACGATTGCATAAAGAAGACAGTTATTACCAAAAGAACCGCGAAGCTGTATTTTCTAAGATGGCGTCGATCCTTGGATCCCACCCCGGACTCTGTGTCAAATTTCAGAATGTTTTTCTATTTATTCTTTTCATTTGAACTTCGTTGACTGGGTCACACAAGGATCGTCAAATCGATAGTAACCTACGCCTGGCACAAGGTTCGTTCTACCGAGTTTCTCTCTACGGTTCGCTGGACGTTCGAGCAATTCGCTGGACCGCCAACGCGCGAGCCAGTGGAGCAAAACCCTATTCGGTAAACGGAGATACGAACTCCCAGCGACCGTGTGTATGTGTATACGTACGTATCCCCGGGGTGCTTGTGTGCGTGATTAAATTGTAACATCGCAAACTACCGGGGACTCTACGCGACTTTAAACGTTCGACCGCGAGAATCCCGTTTCGACGAAACGCATCGTCACCTTGCGAGTTGATCAGTAACCAAGTGAATATGGAAGCCCAGTGCAAGTAATTATTGGAGAAACACCGCCACCAGCCGAGTATGCACACCAGCAGGTTCGCCGCCATGCAACAAGTCGCCCAAGACAAGGACTCGATGAGACCGCCGCTGCCCTCTTCCCTTTGCCACAGCCATATCGCCATGAGAACCATCTACACACGGTCCCGCGTAAGAGGATGATCGAACATTATAGCATTGTATGGGAAGAAACTGCAAAGAATGCCCCTGGAACGATTTACTCGACGCGTGGAAAGGAAATCCATCTTTTCATTCATAATTTACGGTTCTCACGACACTGATCGTGTTCTCTGATTGTTAATCGAGCGTGTGGAATTCTGGATTAGATGCCAGGACAGTGGGAGTTGATCGAAGAGCGTATACACGGTGTTCGAAGAAAAGATACCCCTGGGAAAAATTTTAATGGGAGATTTTAGTGGCTAAAATAAGACAAAAGTCAAGAATGTCAATTTCTTGACTGAGGCTTCGTTAAAAAGTTATTAAAACATTTCAAATCATCAACATCAACAACACTCCATCAACAAATTCGTATTCTTGATCTTCGTCTTATTTTGGCCTCTAGAATTCCCCATTAAAATTTTTTCCAGGGGTGGCTGAACACCCTGTATACTAATGGAAGGTCGATCGAGCGCTTGCGAGAGGAAGAATCCCTCTAATGGCGAGTACGGGAAGCGGTGGACCTCACACACGCGTTAAAAGAACATTTTGAAACTGATGAATGAAATATTCTCAGTTGGGGTAAAAGAAGTCTTGTTTATAAAATACAAAATCTTGATCAGCAATAAAATATTTTCCAAAAATTTTGGTCAGTAAATTTCATCCAGGAGCATTATTTCCAGTTCCCCGGTATTCGATACCACGGAGTGTGCAGAGAAGTATGCACCAGACTCGAGGTTACCAAGTAAAAACGAGCAAAGACAATTACAATTTTATCTGTTCGTTGTAAAATTTGTTGTTTTTACTTAACGAGCAAGATAAGAATTCTACCCGTTCCAGGTGCCAAGCCCCGATTTCCCCGAAACAGTCTGACGATATTAAATCATCGCGACGACAGCAGTTGGCCCGCACTACAATGTAGAACTTCAACTTTATGAGCGAGTCGCAATTAACACGTTGACTGCCAAGTACGAGTTAATTTGTGACTGGCACGTTCCATTACCGAACTATGAATAATACTCAGAACGTGAATTAGAGAATCACCAAAAGGATTTCCCCCCCCCCCCCCCCCCGTGAATAAATGGAATAATAATAATAACGTAATTTCGTTGCGTTCAACCTGCCACTCGATGGAGTTAGATTTAGAAACCTGGTCTTAGGATTCGATACAGAATTTTTGGCTGCTCCTCGACTCTTACACACTCGTCTAACTTGCATGAAATTCGTATACCGAGTGTCCGGATAACTGGTAGCGCAGGAAGTAATATAATCATTTTATCTAAAAAAAAAAAAATATAATATTGGAGAAACAATAGTAGCTGAGACTGTGACAGTCAACGTGTTGCTCGACTCGAACACTGTCCAGACAGTTTCTACTACAAATACGAGTGTTCTGATTGGGCGTACCCCGAATTCGGATACACACGGAGGGAGGAGGAGGTAACAAGCTGGTTATAAGCGAAAGCCACAGTATAGCTGAGCTCTACCTTACGACTCGATCATACTCAACGTACATGCACGCCAAGTTCCGCACAAACTTTCTTGCACACCCTGTGTACGGTTCATGCATCTCGAATCCAGAATTTCACAGTGTTTTTACACGTACCTTTAGACTGAGATCGACGATATTGAGCATTATCAGCGACTTTTGCCGCTGGCGGTTCGAGTAATGCAGATACGAGATCTCCAGATTCTTGCTGTGGAAGCTGTTCGAAAGCGACGGGCAGAATATTCCCTTATAGAGGACTCCTTTCTTGAAAACATCTGAAAATATCCAGTCGTATTTATAGCCGAAGGCTGTAAGTATAAAATAAATTAGCAACGCGTGCCAAACCACTTGTAAATAAGATAAAATGGAACGGAAATGAGGAGAATCATGCGTAAAAGTATGTTTATTTTTATTACAAGCGGCCCGAGCGCGAAACTGTCCACCGTTCTCGCGTGTCACATTTTATTCGTAAAATATACCATAGACACGATCACTTTTGCGATCGATGCAAGAATTGTTGCTTCGTTGAGCATAAATGTTAATGCAAAATTTTGGACGATATTAATAAAGCACTCTCTTTTGGTAACATGGAAACTGAAAAGAAACGATACACAGTAATCTCTGCTTTCAAGGCTCGATTTTTGCCCCGGATTCATGAACAAGGCTCATCCCCGCTGCTTACGTTTCTTCAGCGCGAGCTGAGAGCAAATCTCATCTTTTATATCTCATGTGTTGTCCTAAAGGAAATCTTATGTGCAAACGATTGAACAATTTTCAAACGTTAACTCTTTACTATTTAACGAATCCTCGTTGTTATCGATAAAACAATTTCTTTGATACAAATTATAATATAGCAACCGGGACTCGTGGTCTGCCATCTTGTAAAAGTAGATTGTAGTCGAAGATAAATGAAATAAAATTGTTTCCTTCTCAAGGGCGATGTTTATAGCTTCGTGGTGTACCTAAATCAAGAGGATCGATCGTACCTCGCTGTGTCTGAGCTTCTGCGTCGACAGGTTCCTCGTCGAGAACCACGTCCGGATCGTTCTCCGGATCCTCGCTAGGCTCGGGCTCTTCTTCGGGGTCTGGAACTTCCGGATCGTTGTTGGATTTCCGGTCCTCCCACGCCGCCAATCCTTCCCTGCCCAGCCTCTCGGAGGTCAGCTTCTTCACGGCCTTGATCCATAATTGTTTCCTCGGGGAAATACTCAACCTATCACCGTAAAAGATACAAATCTTGATTAGACATCCGCGACGTACGATATTCCACGTTCACGAAGAACATTTAAAACAACCATGATCACGAAACATCTCCATAGAACTGACACGTGAATACTGATAGACATGACACCGTTCGAAACACTTAAGTACTCGAATACTCGAACAAATTTATTCAAGTATCCGACGAATATAATTCGAATATTTGTGTAATCAACGCTAGATTTACGGAAACCGTCAATTTGACGGATGTCAGATTCCATGCATTCGATTATTCAACGCTTTGGATATCATTCGAATACTACTCGAATATTCAAACACTTCGGTGATCAAATATCCGACGAATATACTTTGAATATAATTCGAATACTTAAGTAGTATTTAATATTTGAGTAGCGCGATATGGACTACAAATCAATTTCTCCAAATTCCTCGTTCTTGTTTAAGCTTGATTTTCATTTAAGATATAGTATTTTCATTTAAGATATAGTATTTTGAGTTATAGTATTTAATAATATTTAAGTACTCAAATATTCGAAACTTGTTCGCAGCACTCGAATACCTAAACAATATTCGTATATTAAATTGTACGAAATATTTAGTATAAGACTCCCGCCTATCCTGATATTTAACACGAAACTTCGAACACCTTAAGGAATGTGTACTAATACAACATGTTTCACATAACATGAGAGCTATCTCAGTTGTTCAATATAGACACAATAATCACATTTATGCAAATGAACACAAATCTTCCGCTTTGTCGAAGTGACAGGATTGCTCTTGTAATAGTGTTTGTTTTTACTACAGTTTTGATTCCTATCGATATTAAACATACAAATAAAAAAAAAAAACAATGATAATATACGTGTACATCGAGTGTAGGATGAAAAATGAATGTTCATTCTTGTGGGTACAAAACAATGTTTTAACTCAATACGAAGACCATTTTAAGAAACAATTTCGTCGCTGAGCGGTTTCCACGAAAACCATGATTCCTTGGCATTCACCAAACATCGTTTCAGACAAAAGTTTGACCATTAAAAAAGAAAAATACAGCACTTTGAATATTTCGACAGGAACAAAAGTAAAATCCAAGATACAATCAAACTGTTGTCTAAAATTCTAAAACAACGTATCGTAAAACACTCAGTAGGATAAACTTTGATTATAATTAACACAGAATTTCCCTTCTCAAAGTAACATAAACTCTTCGACATCATCACCTTTGCGTTGTAACGATCCCACACAAACAATATCAAGACACAGTTAGTCACGTGAGTCTATGTACACCTAATACATTACGAAAAACCAAAGTGATCCAAAGATACACGTTTTTATCAACATAATCGTAGCAACGATCTTTGTGTATTTCGCCTGTATTTTGTATTGATATTTCCCTGTACTCGAGTTTAATAAATACTGTTATTTTTTCAATATATATTCCCAAGCAGCTCCATACTTATGGAACATCGAAACTCTCGTATTTTATATTAATAGTACAGAATATTGCAAATCTTTAGTGTATATAGACTATTGACTGCATGTAGGGTAGGTTGGGATAATTCCGATCACAGGATATTTACGATCGCCAGCTCTTATTAACCTCAATACGGGCAAAAAAAATAATATTCATTACATAATTTTATTATGTAGAATACGACTGAACCCTGTACATGTTATAAAGTCGTATTTGATATTGTAAAACAGTGGCAAACGCAGGAAGAACACGACAGATAAGAACAAATTGATTGTAATAGCCAGTAACCTAATCTACCGATGCAAGTTATCGTTTATCGTAAGCATATCTGGTAAAAATTGCCCAGTCAACATAGTATTGATTATCAACGCAGGATAAAAAAGAACGTTTCGATCAAGTACCTTTAACTTCAGTTAAGAGCTATTCAAATACAACAAAATTAATACATCGATTCAGTGTCTTCTTTTTTAATTATTAAGCGCCCTTTGTTCCCCGAACAACTGCTCCAGAAAATTTCATTACGCATCAAATGATCGAATCCCCTGTCCTGTTCATGAAAAAGAAAATTTGATTTAAGAGAAACAGCTTATTTAATCCTTCCTGTACAAGATGGTCGGAAATATCTTAACAACCGATCGGAATTACCCTGTTTATTACCTCGTTTATCACGATTTTAACCAATGATTCGCATACGAGGAATTGATTGATAACAGTCGCCATTAGTACCGAACCTATCCAGAGTGGCCTTAAGAGGTAAGAAGACCACTGTAAAAACCTGAAATAAAGCGATAAGTAAGAGGATAATAATATTCAAGAATGTCATTAACCATGTCGTCAAGTGTTAAAGAAAAAATATTTATTCAAAAATTTGCGTTGCAAATACATCGCGTGCCGTGGAGCGCCTCAAATTCAACACGCCTCGCGAGAATGGCTCCAGCGTCGTTATTTTGCACTATTTTTGAATAAATATTTCTTTTTTAACACTTAACTACATGGTTAATAATATTCTTGATTATTACTTTTCCATCCACCTAAAAAAAATCGTAAAAAAACGCTTTATTTTGGACTTTTACAGCGGTCTTACCCCTTAAGTGGCTGGCCGCCATTGTACGTATCCCGTAAATAAAGAAAGTTTCGCGGTAAATGCATAGACACGAACATCATAATCAGTGCACACATATTTTCAAATGCGAGGCTATTTACATATCGATCCTCGGGCGGCCATCGTTCGAATCGTCGCTTGTAAACGATCCACCCGAAGGAAATAAACTATCGTGTGGTTCGTGAACAGAGAAGTGTGCGTATGCGGGTAGTACGATGCAAGCGTGTATATATACACCACCAAATGCATGAAATCTTGTCGTTACACCTGACAATGTGACACTTACCGAACAGTGTTATTGTGTTAATGATGTGTCGCATTAAACAAACGAAACAATTGAGAGAGTCTTCTTCGTATGTACGGTATATACAGGGTGTTCGACCACCCCTGGGAAAAATTTTAATAGGTGATTCCAGAAGCCAAAATAACATGAAAATCAAGAATACCAATTTGTTGATGGAGGCTTCGTTAAAAAGTTATTAACAATTAAATTCAAAAATTTCAAATTGTTCTGCAAAAATTATTTTCGGTTGCGGGGGTCAATTACAATCATTTTTGGTCAATAAACATACCCCCGAAATCCTACCCACTTGCGAGAAAAAAATTCGAAAAGGTGTGAAATTTTTCGGCAAAATTAAAAAATTCCAAATCGTTTTAGAAAAATTATTTCTAGTTGCAGGGGTCAATTACAATCATTTTTGGTGAATAGACATACCCCCGAAATGTTGCGCATTTTCGAGAAAAAAATTCAGTATGGTCGGAACTTTAAACGTTAATAACTAATATTTTGGCCTCTAGAATCCCCCATTAAAATTTTTCCCAGGGGTGGCCGAACACCCTGTATATATATAAGTAAAAAAAGAAAAAAGAGAGAGAGAAAGAACGAAAGCAAGAAAGAGAAAATGAAAATAGTTCGAGTTATACTTACTCATTGATGCCCGCGACATCGCTGTCCAGCATCATGGTCCAGGACTGTTCTGTAATCATTATCCCCCGGATGATCCGCGTAAACGAACAACCCCGCTCACGTTGTGATTGTCAGCTGTGCAATTGCCTTAGTATCCGGCATTTTCACACACCTTAAACCAGAACTTGTTAAGAAAGGAAGCCAATTTCTCGTCGCGCCCAGCGTGGTACGATGGTTCGAAGACCGTGGATTCGATTTTTACTCGAGACATAGCGACCGGTAGATCGATAGGCTTTATCCTCGATCGATCGATATCCCGATCGAGACACAAGGACGTAAATGTCGTCTACCAAAATGTTTCGGGGTTATTCCGCGCCAAATCGATCGCTCGTTGCGTTCCGTGTCGGGGATTTCGGTGAAATTGAAATACGTGGTAGCTCGAGTACAATTAGGCGGAGTTTAAGTCATCGTTTTACTGGTTTCGTATTCGTTTAGGAGATACGGGAATCGAATCATTTTTGCAAACGTACGCGGACCTGAAAATGTTCAAATGGACGATTAAATTTCTTTTTTAAATCGTAACATGATTATTCGAGTTACAATTAGTAGCGAAATTAGTTATTTTCTGGATAATCTAATACCAACTATATCCAGTTGACATTTTGTTTTCTTTAAAAAGTCGTTTCTGCAACGTGAAAATCGCAAAGAAATTCTTCTTGCAAATTTGAAATTATGTTCCTCTACGATTGCTTACAGGGTGGGCTTATTATAATTGACATCGTTATAATGTGTTAACAGCCACGGTCCGTCCCGTTTCAGTTGATTGTACCGATCTCATGCTATATGTATTATCTATTTGATTAAAGTCTACAGACGGAATCAGCGGGACTTACAGCAATTTCAATGGTGCCATTTATACCTTTAACGTGCTGAGTGCCGTGGCGGGCACCGGTGTCCGCCGCTAATCTTTTCATTCAAACCGTCGTCGATTAAAGGCACAAAAGCAATGAAAAAAAGTTCGTAGTTGCAGCTATTTTTTACTCCATCAATTCCTAATCGCGTACTGAGCCTAGGACGAGAGAAAATATCCATATTAAGTAAACGAGATTTCTATAATTTCACCGAATACTATTCAATTTTTGGCCTTTACCGCCTAAATTCGTAATAAAATATACGTATAATGCGATGCAAGTATAAGCAACATATAAATTACACATATATCAATTCGATAATTTAATCTTCAGTAATATGTTTTTAAATAGCAAAAATTTGTTAAACGCGTAAAATAGAAATTTTCGATGATTTCAATTCGACATCGACGAAGGATAACTATTGATTTAATCGGTAATGGTCGCAAGCGTCGTGAGCGATTTACCACTGATTCAATCGTCAATTGTCGCGAGTGATTAACCATTAATTCAATCGTCAGTCGTCGTGAGCTATTAATTTCACTAACCGACTAACGTCAATAGCGATTAATTCTGACGACTAAATGTTTGATCGCATCGCATAATCGATTAATTAGATAAGAGATTAAATTATATTATTTATACGTATACTTATTCGTTTACAAACTTTTCAACGTTCAGGAGTAGAACCGAAAAAGGGGCGATCGTCCTCCCCCCTGAGAGTTATCAAATTTTTAAAAATGTATTGATTAATCATTTTAGGTTCAAATATACAAGGTATTCGGCCACCTCTGAGAAAAATTTTAATAAGGGATTCTAGAGGCCAAAACAGGATGAAAATCAAGAATATCAATTTGATGATGGAGGCTCCGTTAAAAAGTTATTAACATCTAAAGTTCCGCTGGTTCTGAATTTTTTTCTCGAAAATGCGCAGGATTTCGGAGGTATGTCTAATGACCAAAAATGATTGTAATTGACCCCCGCAACCGAAAATAATTTTTCCAGAACGATTTGAAATTTTTTTTTTCGTCGAAAAATTTCACACCTTCTCGAATTTTTTTCTAGAAAGTGGGTAAGATTTCGGGGGTATGTGTAATGACCAAAAATGATTGTAATTGATCCCCGCAACCGGAAATATTTTTTCCAGAACGATTTGAAATTTTTGAATTTAATTGTTTATAACTTTTTAACGAAGCCTCCATCAACAAATTGATATTCTTGATTTTCGTCCTATTTTGGCCTCTAGAATCTCCCGTTAAAATTTTTCCCAGGGGTGGCCGAACACCCTGTATATTTTTACGTATTTTGCCCTGCTGATTCCGTTTGTGGACTTCAATCAAATAATATAGCCTGAGATCGATATAGTTAGTCAAGCGTGTGGGTCGGTTACCTGAAGTTTATTATAATGTCAATTAGAAAACGTATACACAGGTAACCTTATTCAACAAAAGAAGCTTCAAGGAATATACTCATAATTTTCCAGATATTTAAACGTCAGCATTTCGACTTGAAATATTCAAAATCAGAATCTGAAAAGAAGAAAGTTGAATACAGTTAGTAATCTCGAAAACGAAAATAATTGTATTATCACTTGTACGACCTGTTTTTATCCAAATATAGGCAAAAATCGCAATGTTCAACATCATTAAAACAAATTCTAATCACCGACAAGACAATAACCTAAACCCCTCCATTCCTCTAATTTTACGCGGGCTATGGCGTATTTAAATTTGACAAAAATCCCTGACATCGAGCGCAACCGGTGGTCGATTCGGCACGGAATGGCCCTTCGACAATTTTCGTCTTCCATCGGAATTCAATCACCATCCGTCGGGTTCCTTTTGTTCTATCGCTTACGAAAATTTGAATCGTTCGCAACAGTCAACTGCCTCCCCCTTCTCTTTCACTGTATACAATACTGTTCTGTTTACGTTTATCTCTTTTACAGACATGATCACTTATGCACAAACATTCGTCGATCGCAACGAAGAAATCGCGGTGACGTGCTCTCCGCGTAAAAAGTATAGTTCCGCGTGGAAACGAATCGTCGTCCCCCTCGATATCCGCAAAAAATGCGTGCCCAACACAGAGACTCTTTTTATTTTTACGCAACTTGGACGCGAACGTGCTCACGATTACCGAGAAATGCATCTTTAAACCGACGTGCGTGCTAGCCGATTTACGTTCAAATTCGCGATCAACGGCTTTCAATAGTTCCGGACGATGAATTTGAAAATGTCCGTTACGGGACGCAAAGCGATTCGTGGAACGTTCGCGGATACCGACGTGGCCCGTGGCACGAGCAACTGAGAGAAGATAAACACTGAAACTTGACGATTGAAGGAAAGAATAAATTTACGTGTCGAGCGAAGTCACCGCGTTTCGTTTTTGCCTTACCTGTCGACTTCCGTCTACAGTTGGCAAGGATGAGCGAGCAACTCCGCGCGATTTGTTCGTTCCAGCATCAAGACCGCCGTCGGCGAACGAAAATGGCAAGTGTTCCCGAAAATCGCGAGGGGGCATCAACGCCAACGATATAAAAAAAAAAACCGCGCGCCTTCTCTCGAGCGAAATCGGTTACCGTGTCGGTACCTGATCTTCGAACGAGTGAGTATGATGTACTTGTCGCCGCGCGATGGCTCTCTTGACGTCAGATACATTGCTCCATCCCCTCTTGAGTGCAACGAAAAAGAAGGGATGATCGAGGAAATACAGAAAGCGATCGCGGACGCGTTTCTCGGCCGATATCGACGCGTGATTGTTTTTTAAAACGAACCCGCAAGTTTTGTGCGAACAATGACAGCTGCGATTAAAGGAGATCCCCCGGAGCCCGCGATTTTATCATTTCTGCGATCGATGTGTATAAACGAGTCGTGTTTACTGTGCCAATGTCTCTTTTAAAATACTTAACCTTCATCTGATACACTTCTTGATATCATTAGTAATTTCGACGATGTATTCGAGGATCGATTATGTCGGAACATTATATCGATATCACTAACTAACAATCGTTTCACCGATGAATATTTGTAATGTTATATTAATAAATATTCATATATACACACATATTTGATATATAATATTGAATACATGTGTACGTTACGTTACAGTTAAGAAGATGTATTAATATAGCAATACATGTATTGTATATTAACACTAGATTTACGGAAGCCGTCAATTTGACGGATGTCTAGATTCCATATTTAAAATTGCAGAACGCGTAAATATTATTTTTTAACTTACGTTGAATTTGTTCGATGCAATGGCATGAATACATATTCTAATTAAAAGAAAAATCGTATTTTAAGATAATCGTCAACATGAAAGGTATCAATAAATATACGTGCGATCAATGCCCGTAAATTTAGTGTTAATTATGATGTACGTACAAAATCATTACAAGCGATACTCCATTTTGTTATAACTTCGACGCGTACATTATTATTGAGAACATTTTGAGTGATAAATATTTGAATTAATAAAACTATTAAGCACATATTGTGGCCTATTTAAAATTTTCCATTGTCTTCCTTTTTATCAACCTTACAAAGAGTTAATAGATTACGCCATATTGTCTTTTACAACAGTTCAAATTGATGGCTGGTATATTTTTTCCGACGGATTACTCTGTATTATTTAAGTACATTAATGTATGCCAAAATATTATTTTATTTCTCAATTAATACAAATGTTATTGCGAACACAAGTATATATCAACTTTTATGTTATATGTAAAGTATTTCGAATTGTAATCCAAAATTGTATCGTCGTAGTTAACCAATGCATTTAAATATTTTTGCTTTCAAGTAATTTTGTTTCGATAAATGTTTTTCTTTTTGACGTTATCGATTGAATTAAGTATAACCTACAAGGCATCAACTAAGGCATTAAAACTGCCCAATTTTTAATATATTCTGATACAAATTTTAAAAATATATTCTTAATAAATGTAGATTAGATCAGTCCAGATCTTGCCTGGATCAGTATTCTCTAAAATAAGGGGTGTACCCTTTAGAAGGGGAACATTCAATTTGTATAATAATGCATATAACATGTTTATGTAAACATTAGTATTTATTGGCACCTTTTATCAAGTTATCATTATCAAAAATAATATTTTACTGCAACATAACATTAAGTTATAATATTATCTTACCAATTTAACAAAATGGAAATACACCTCATCAAAAATTATAATCCATTAATGCATGTAATATTACTTTACTGAAATATCGCATACATATTCAATCTAGTGTAAATATTGAAAAAAATAAAGACACCTTCCTCGAATAAAATGAACTTGTAGTATGAAAATTATAATGATTTTCACGCTACTTTAAAAATAAACTGTAAATTTTTAAAACGTATAACATACTGAATATAATGTCACTAATTAAATATGATAAATTACTTGATCAAAATAATAATAATAACGGTATAAATAGAGGATAAATTGCAATAAGAAGGAAATTCATATTAGCTAACAAAACACTGTTTATCACATACAGAACAGATAGTTCTATAATCATTGGAATCTAGGATATGTACTACTTCTTAATATTTTAACTTAGGAGCAGTATAGGTAGAAAACAAGTAATGGTCAATAAACGTACATCAAATTAAACTAAAAATGGAATGCTCTCAATTTTCATCAAATCGTCTCTGTGAATTTCCATATGCCACAGCCAGATCGTGTATAAGCATACTGTTATCTAATGCGTGACAAAATAATGTTATTAAATAACTAAATTCTTACGAAAAAATAAAATACATTAACAAAAATATATGAAAACCATAGATGCGGATACTCTATACCGCGTAAGAAATTACTCTAAGAAATATATATGCTTATTAGATATATTTATGTATTTCTTAGAGTATAGATGAATAAATTATTATTCGAAGAAAAATAAAAAAGGAAGAAAACGAGGATCTCTAAAGGGCATTATGAATCTAGAAATTAAACAAATATAACAAGCACGCACGCACACACACACACATTCATGCACTTATTATGTGTATATGTACATCTTTACAACTTTCCCCTAATCTTGTTTCGATTTCTAGTCATTGAAATGTGTGTTTTGCGAATAGTAACGAGTAGAAAGATTACTTTTATATACAAGCTATTCTGAATAAGCATGAATCACTAAAACCGTACCGAAGTCCTTTTCGCACACGTATAAGAAAGAATTATCGATAGCACGCGCGCCTCATACAAACATTCAGAAACTCATTGATTCATTTGTTTCATTAAGCTGACTCTCGTGTTGTTCGTTATTTTTTCAAACATGCGCATCCAAATATGCATATATATGCGGATTATTAGTCAACGAGTGTAGCTCGACCTTCTTCTACTAACAGTCGATCGATATAAATGTCTTCAGTTGTATTAACATCTATCAACTTTAAACCCAATATAGTATCAGCGGGAGAAAGTCCGTCAGAATTTGATTCAACAACTATTGATACAAAATTTTTCTCCACAACCAATTCTTGAAACCTTAAACTATCTTCAACGGACCAGTCAACATAAGTTGGTCGAATGCCTGTTCAAATTATTAATAAAACGTACAAATTGAAGTATTTGTTACGAGTTGAAGTTAAATTAAAATTAAAGAAGAAATTAATTACATACCAGCTAGTCTTGCTTTAATAGCTTGATACGGTAGTTCCAGGAACTGACTTTTCAAAGGTTGTAATTTACTTAATGGTAGTACCGACACATCTCCAAAATCGCAAAAATAAACGCTAACCGTGTCTTCTTTGATTATACTTGAAATGCACACCCTTAAAAGTGATTAAAAATAGGTAAGAATTATCCATAATTTTCAATATATTAATACACAATAAACAAAATGCAAAATGTAAGTTTATAAACTGCTTTTATGTATACCTATACCAATGACCATCAATGTGTTTAGCGGCGTAAAGCGTTCCTTCCCTTACTGATTCTAAAGTTGGA
This sequence comes from Colletes latitarsis, assembly GCF_051014445.1. Classification (NCBI taxonomy): domain Eukaryota; kingdom Metazoa; phylum Arthropoda; class Insecta; order Hymenoptera; family Colletidae; genus Colletes; species Colletes latitarsis. The sequence continues at coordinate 29,398,538 of NC_135135.1, read as the reverse complement.
GCAACACCTTTATACGATTGACAAGCCTCTTGCAACTGAATCATCATTACCTAAACAATGAATAAATAGAAAAGGAAATGTTTAATCGTATATATGTTATACGTATCTCAAACTTAAAATAATAATTACCTCTAAAGAGCGCTTATCGTCGAATGGTTGAACAGTAAAGTTTCCAGGATGCGCTGCCATTGTCACGTGCACATCAAAATATTCGCCGATACCAGAGATTTTCGGTGGTTTTAAAGATCTAACAACTTCGCCTGCTTCAATTCCTGTAAATTTAGAATTCGCGCGTTCTATGCGTTTCCTTGGTTTTATATTATTATTTCCATCACCCTGCGATCTGAAAATAATATGATTATTAATACTGTTAATAATTATTGTTAAATATTATTAATACTGGTGTTTATTTTTTATTTATCTGTACTTCACATACTTCATAAGTTCGTCTTCAAGAGCCAAAGTGTTATTGATAGAAACGAGCATATTACTTGGTTGAATTCGCTTAAATAATTCAACGACCTGTAAATCATTTTTAGAGGATACAAGTTTCATAAGAAGCGGCTCACCCTTCGGAGCAATTTCTGCAAGTTTTGTAACCATCTTCTCATTGAACATTGATTTATCAATGTTGTGAAGAAGTACCTTTAATGCCTATTATACAAAAATCACACATATTTGTTTAAAATAAATAAATAAATTATACAAGAATTCCAAATGTCATGAAATAGCTCTCCATTTACCTGAGCTGGATATTTTGCTAATACTTCAGATAACCTTTCCAAAGAAAGAAGATTACTCATCGCCGTGATAACAGTCTTACCAAAATCAATTAAAAATGCTTTTAACTGATTGAAAGAATTACTAATAATTTTTCCTCTGTACCAATTATTATTTACCGACACAAAGTATGTTTTATTAAAGTCAATTGTAGTCACAGTACAATTTTCCAGCTCTTCTGCGTTTAATCCAGTACATATTAGTCTATTCAATAAACAGACTAAGATTTTCATACTCCTGGATTGTACTTGTACAAAAATATCACCATTTTGATCTACATGAGAAATAAATACTTCATATACATGTTGCTCCTCCTATAAACAACAAAAATTCCTTAAAATACCTTCTTCAATTAAACGCTACCTAATATAATCGTATTTGCATAAATCAACCATTAAGCAAGTACTTACACCATCTAACTTAGGAGCAGTCACTGTATGCAAAATTTGTTTAGACAATTCTGAATTTACATTAATATCTTCTGGTCCGTGAGTATCATAAAATATAACTGTCAAAAATGGTCCATTCTCATCTTTATCGCGATTGATTATTTCAACAAATAATGCACGATCAAGTAGAACCTTTTCAATTTGGCTCAGAATGCTGTCACATTCGCTAAATTCTTCCAATCCAGATAGACACAGTCTTAATGCCTGATATATTATTTAATAAAATATTTAGAATTTCCTTTTCTACAATACACCAAAAAGTTGATTCTTTATAAAAAAAAATAACCTCATTATACCTGAGCAGGAAGCACACAGAACTTTCTCTCTAATACATGTAATTTACTGTAATGGATAGTATCTTCATCACCATGATCAATAAACAAAATTGTAGCAAGTCCATTCACAGAATTATAATCCAGACAGCGAACTCTGTGCCATGAGTCGTCTTCGGAAACAGCATAGTAACTGCCAATTTCGATTGGTTTGACAGATTTGTTTATTCCATTATAATATTGAGCCATTTCAGTTGTCATAGCATCAAATTGATCCTACATATGAATCATAAAATAAGTTTAAAAAGAAGGGAAAAATGAAAAAGCATAAACAGCATAGAAGGTATTTGACGTACGCTGTACGAATCTCCTACGAGTCTAGCCCACACTTCGACAGTGCTTATAACACATGTAACAGATACAAGTAAGAAATCTTCTTCTGGTAATTGCAATTGTCCAGGTATAGGTGGGCCAATTGGATTCAATTGTATCTTATCTGTTTTTAACGAACCAATATTTCGTATCTGAAAGAAAAGTTTCTAAAGTGTGCTAAAATTGATAGTCTAAACCAGAGCTTCTTAAACTGTGGCTCGCAACTTGGACTAGGATCCAATCCTAGGGTCACGAAAAACTTTCTTTTGCAAAAGGAGGTCACGGATGAAAAAGTTTAAAAATCAATAGCCGACCCAGCTTCAATTTCGGGTACTTGAATTTTATGAAATTTTAGGAACCCGACTTTACGAGTACTCGAACTTAGCGAATTTTCGGGACCCAATCCGATCTCGAAAAAATTCCCCAGCTCGCCGGAATCCAAAATTCTGGGTATCCGATACTCCCAACGAACTATCTTTTGCTTATATTAATAAGTAGTATATGTATGCTTGTGTCGAGGTATATATCAACGAAATGAGAGTGTAATTCTCTATATATTCATAATATAATGTAAAATTTATGGAATATATTACTTTACCTTCTCTGGAGATGATACATATCGACGCAGAATTACTGAATTATCAGCGCCTTTTTCTAAAACTATTGCTGGATACTCTTCGACAATTTTTTCCCAATCTCCTGGTAAAATTTCTTTGTATTGCTGCTTATAATATATAGGTACCTGATGCATGAAGATACCATTAGGATGAGCGTCTACTATAAACAATATTCGAGATTTAATTACATCTCTATTTTTAGTTTCATTAAGTTTAAAGAATGATCCATATTTTTCAGTAAGATCAAGCAAGGCAAATGTTGCTGCAAGTTTTTGTGCTTCATCTTCAGAACGTGCTTCTTTCGGATAACTTGAATATCCATGTGGACCAATCTAAAAGTACATTTTCATATATACATCTATTATTAAATATTATCAATTTATACTGAAATACTATATACAAAATTGGACTTGATGTCATGGGGGGTTAGTAAACGTTTGTATTGTGGAACCAAATTGCAGAAAAACGACAGAGCAAATGTTCATAATAGATCCAACAAATAAAAAGAACCGAGAAATAGAGCGGAAAATAACGGGAACGGTAAATATACAGGAATACAGAAAATACACAGTAACTGAAAAGTAGAATAGTTAAGTACAGTATTGTTAAATGGGCCGATGTCTTTACACATTTGCGGTCACCGACAGTGAAAACAGGGACGTGCTATCTGTTAGTGCGAGTGTAAACATTTGATCCGCGAGTGTCCGCGATCGAATTCAAAACACCAAACAATATGGAGACAACTTAAAATTAAATCAGTTTCAAATAACGACCATATTCACAAATATTTCAATAAATATAATACTATCTATAAAATTCCAATACCAAATAGTATAATATTATCACCAACCTTAACTTGTGCGAACACAACTGGCTCTTTCGTATTTATTATCGTTGTAGGACAAATTTGATATACAGGTGCTGGAAGATTTAATATACTAGATTTCCTTTTTAACTCTTCTCTTGGATCAAGAGATTGTAATTTTGGCACAATCTTGCTGGCATTATTTAATGGAGTCTGAAACAAAATCATTTCGGTATATATACTATGTTCAACGAGTCGAGTCAGTGTAGATGAACAAAATTTTTAGTCAGGAATTGGACTGTATTAAAAGACGAGAGAAATCTAACATAGATAAATTATGTGCATATAGCAATAAATATTTACCGATTGATTCCTTGGAGGGTGTTGAAAATGTAATTGATTATCATCTGCTAAAACTTGTCCAGGTGAAAGGGGGGATAACACTTTTACTTGTTGCGAAGGTGGCGAAATACTGGAGGGTAAATTAAGCAATGGAGGTATATTAGAATTAACTTTGAGTCTTTCACTAATATTTGAAGTTTTTCCTTTAGGAAGAATTTCCATATTGTTGTTAACAGTCTTTGGTTTTTGACTTATCACAGGCATTACCGCCTTTCCATTGTTCTTTACATAAGAATCATCTCTAGGCTTATTAAAACTTTGGTTCGGTGGTAAAACGGAAGTTCTTTGTCTATCGTTCAGTCTCTGAAATAAATAATTTATACATATATTATATATTAACGGCGTGCGAGTAACCCAAAACTCAGGCTCGAACCATCAGGAGAGCAGTAGATTTCACTCAAGCAGCCAAACTATTTTTTGGAACCATTCAAAACAATTCTGCTCAAGATGTATCTGCACTACTCCAATTGACCGATTTTTTAACAGCTCGAGCCTGGATATACACGCATATATATAACAAAATTAAAATATATAAAATTTATGTCAACTTACTTTACTTGGGGAGCTTGGCGGTACTCCAAAATCAGATTGTATAAATCTTGGTTTCTCACTATTTTGATAAATAGTAATTTTTGTTCCCATTGTGGGGACTGATGAATTTTGTCTAAATAAATATAAATTAATCTTTTATCACTTTTGTTATTTTATTTATAGTACTCTTATTTTGTAACTTGTATTTACCTTCCAATTACTTGTGCACACGAATTATCGTTACCACTTCTAGCAGCACGTGGAGGATTTCTTCTAACCATCATAGGTTGACGATATGGAGTTGGCCTTCGAGCATTAACCTACAGTAATGTTTACATGATTTAATTCTAAACACATATAAAAAAAAAGTAACAAAATTGGACAATTATTTACCAATTTTTTCGATTTCTTAGAACCTGTTTTCTGTCGTGCGATTAATTTAGAAATATGTGCAGATTCTTCAGTGGCTATAGCTTCTACATAACATTCTGCTCCTTTATCAGTAATTTTAATACCAGGAACAGTGTGCAAAAAAGCAACTAGACTTTGATGTCCAAACTTTCGAAATGGTATGTTTTCGTCAATAAGCAATTTATAATCTCCTACAAAATAGTTAATGTAAATGTAAAAATAGTCATGCCAGAAGAATAAATAAATTTTCTATATTAGTTATATATTCAACCTAGTTTGTACAACAAAAACTATTAATTGAAATGATATTTGAAAAGAATTTTATTTCAATATAATTCAATTTTAAAGCTATTATTTTCAAAGTTTTCTTTAAGGTAAATTTATTATAACCATGATAGTTTGTTGGAAATTTTTAAAAATATAATTTTATTATTAGTATTTTAGTATTACATGAATACAGTATGAAATTAAAGTAAAATCTATATCAAAATAGAAATATTATAAATATTAATATTAAATACTTTTCCAAATTATTTCATTTCAATGTATTAATTTGGTATCAATTTAACTACTTACTACTTAAGTGGTCTATCTTGACACCGCCCTTTGAAGAAATGAGACATGCTCGTAAATTTTTTATTACTTCGTCTCTATCCATCATCACTCTTTAGTATGTTCGAAGAAAACAATGTATGTATAAGTTGTAAATACAATAATTAAAAATCTGAAAATATTTATAAAAAATTAATTGAAATAATAATAAACAATATTGTTACATAACAAAAATAATGATAATTATAAGTAATAAATTCATATAATTCTTTCTATACAATAGGCGTGTAAAACAACATTTTACAAAACATTTTTCAAAATATACTCACGACTCTTAAACACAGTTTTATTATAATATCGAATGTTATATTTCTACAAGAAAAAAAGGTCAAAATTTGGTTCCTTATAGCGTATTAGAAAAATACTTGTTTTTTATAAATAAACATATATTTAATTTTACGTATTACATCGAGTGACTTCGTGTGAAGTTTTAACAAAAGAGTATGATTCTTTGAAATATCATTTCCGTATCTTATACTAATATTCTAACGATAAAAATTAGAACGTGTAACAATAAACTAGTATTTGTCAACCGATTAATATATATATATATACATATATATATTAACAACAATATAAAAAACGACAGTATCAGATTCGTATCTGAGAAAAATAATAATTGGAACAATGCCGGCAAATGGCGATGAGATCGGTACTATAGGAATTGATAAAAGAAATAAATGTCAAATAGTATTTCAATACGAAATTCTTTATCATTTGTCCTACATAATAAAAGTAACAGAATTCTTATTTTGTTAAACTTTATGGAAAGAATATATCAAGACTTATATATTTACATTAGTTTTATAATTATTTAATACGTATAATATCTAGATTATTATTTGCATGACAATTGTTAATGAACGCAATTCGGCGATATGAATGTTGTACATTGAAAGAACAAAGAGATAATATTTCTTATAAAACACTGAACGTATTTCAACTTGAACACCCTTGTAATTTAAAATAGCATACACTTGTAAATATATTACTCTTACTGCATTGATACCAATTACAAGATGAAATGTAACGATTGAAACTACATATAATTGCTTGGTAGCGACATCGTTGAATTGCGTATTTTCATCGGAAAGGAAAAAATACCTAGCGAATTTAAAAAACGATGTGAATATTATAAATGCTTATTTCGCTAAAAGAGATACACTATTACCTTGACATCATAAAAATTAATAAAACCAATTATAGTTCCCAATGACATGTAACGAGTACACAACTCGAATTAAAAAAGCACTGGCAACAGCTGCATACCGAATTACGAAAAAGTAATATACATTTTGCAGAAGATAATATCACGTATAGACGAATGAATAAATTCTAATTTATAATAAATATCTTTCAATGAGAACCACAGAATAATTTTAAGGACGATGAAATTCTTCGCAAAAAATTTAGGCCACAGTTATACATGACATGTATATATATATTGTATATATATATATATATATACACGTTGAACTGAACATACCTTCTTCGTTAATAGTCACGCACGTAAAAAAAGTCACGATGCTTTTATTATAACTTGATCACACTTTGCCACTTCATGCGAAATCTGACTATTATTTGATAACAACTCAACTGATTCTAACATTCCCTCCAGTTTATCGTTCTCGAAACCCTACTTCTCACTCCATAACACTTCTGTAGACTAACTGACGAACCTATCATCACCCGAACCGAACCCGAAGTAATATGGAATACCTCGCTTGTCCAATTAGATTCGTTCACCCTACTTTACTTTGCCATTGTGACGGACCAATCACCAGTTAGGGCTAGAAGCGCGGTATATTTAACGAACGTCAAGCATTTGACTAAACAGATCAGTTTGGTTCAAACTTAATTTAAATTTAATAATTATAAAATTAATATCAGTTGCTTGAATATTAAAATGCTTGTAATTCTAATTGAAAATATATAATACTAGACATTCAAAGAATTAATTCAATTGTAATTATTTTCGAAGCTCTTATTAAAATGTAAAAATACTGATCACATTTTTAATCTAATTGTTATTTAATAAACAATCATATACAAAAAAAATAATAAAATTAACAATAAGAAGTAATAGAAATGTAATAACAGAAATTGTATGTCTAAAATCGAGAAAACTATTAATAGTATTAATTATATTACATATAATGCGAAATTTCCTATTTTTCTATGTTGCACCAACAAAAAATTATATCGTTGATAGATTTCCTATATCAACTATTTGTATTTACGCTTTATAAAGAACTACAGCTTGTACCGGTTTCTAGAATTAGCCTGTAAATGTTTAAAGAACAATAATCGTAAAAGCAATAAATCGATGCTTTCTTCAAACTCTATCCTTGGATTTCATGTTTTCCCTATCACGTGTCGACCAGATGTGGACTTTTACAATGCACTTCAAAACGAAGAAAAGAACGTGCCACTTGGAAAAGGTCCGCAGATTGCGACAAGACCAAGCAAACTTAAAGCAAAACAGATACCGTTTGGTTTTTGTAACGTTGACCTGAAATTGGAGAAAGGATACTTTCCCCGTTGTCTGTTCAGAACGGCAAGTTATAAAAGTCAATCGGCGTGTGGCTCTTGAGAAGTTTTGGAACTAGCATGCTGAAAGAAATGAATTAGCTCCGCGGTACCTAGGATATTTATTATTATAACATGTCTGTACAATATTGAAAAAAAAAATTGTTTAAAAATAAAATTTAAAAATCAGAAATAATTGGGAATATAGTTCTATGTGTCCTCTTTAATCAACAATTGTTAAAAATACTATTACTTTTAAATTAACCGAATAAAAATTATTCGAAGTCAATGTTGCATCGTCTCATCGTATTTAGGGCGAGGTAGCTATCTATAGCTTCTGCTGTACAGCCATCTTTAAATAGCAGTACAAAATTAAATAATCTGATAATAGTTTAGAATATAATCCTATTTGTCATTTTTAATTAGCTATTTCCAAAAATTAAATCTTCAAAGATAATAATTACATGTATCGGCAGATGAAAAACTTTCCTGTAAAATGAAATGTATGAACAGTAAAAAATGTTTAGTCCTGATCGTAATTATTCATAGTTTTAAAGTCTACCTGCAAAGAATAAGACATACGATATTTTCAAATTAATTTTACTGAATAGAAGTATAAACATCTTCAGAAAACGGAATTACGGTCGAACACATGCGGCCTTTCGTCGACGCGACCCTTAGAGGGATAATAAACCTAAAAATGTAACAAAGGACGCTGTCTCTGAAATACAAAGGATGAAATTTTACTGCAGGCATGGGCCCCAGCTTTTTCGATCATGTAAATGCTAGAATGTCCCACCGAACTAGTTTCAACGAATTGAATTTAATAAAACATTAGTAATATTTGTATTTTAACTCGCTTGGTAATTACACTAATTCAATGTAAATTGAAATTTCAATTTAATATTTGAATCAAATTTAAAATTTCTAAATATTCTTCACCAAAATACGGGTTATTTGCAATTTGAAACATTAAAATCCTTCAATCCGTTCAGGAGTTATGACTTTTTAAAGATACGCATGAAATTTTAGAGAATATTTCTAGCCTGAAATTAATTTTCGGTGAGGAATTTTTTTCTCGAAAATGGTTAGGAATTCGAGGGTATGTCTATTTACCAAAAATGATTGTAGTTAACTCCTGCAGCCAAAAATAATTTTACTTCATTGAGCAATTATTGAATTAAAATTTATCCGTTTAACGTGAAATGAAATATAATTTTATTACTCAAATTGTGACTTTTATTGAACAAATAACGAATCAAACATTGTTTATTTTTATATTAATTACTTAAAATTTATATCCAAACAAGAAATTTGCCCTTTTTAAATATATATATTTATTTTGCATATTTTAATTTCAGTCTGAAAAATCCATAACATTAACATTCAGATTTCCGAAAGTAATGACTGAGGTAGGAATAAACGCATTCAATACTTTTAAAGGAAAATTTATTATCATAAAACTTGATGAAAAACCCTTTCATGATCAATTATTAGTTTCGAATAACAGTTGTTTCTGTCATTCTTGCACGTAGTAATCGCTTAAGCCATTGTAAAGCTTCAGAAGAAATTTCTTTAAATCAAGGATAATCGCAGAATGAAGAAGAAAAAAATTAACATCATTAAGAACAATTAAGGAAGAATAAAATAATAGCCTAATACAAGATGTTTACTCTTTTTTAGAAGCCACAGCCTGTTTGGCCTGATGAGCCTGCAGTACAGCTACGGCCTCCTCAACCTTGGCTTTTAGCGATTCATTATGCTCCAACATGTGCAGGAGCTCCGAGTTGTCAATCTCCAACAACATTCCAGTAATTTTTCCAGTAAGTGCCGGATACATACACTGAATCAGTGGGAAGAGACGCTCTCCCAACATTTGTTTCTGCTCTTGAGGTGGAGCAGCTGCCAACATCGAGGCAGTTAATGGTTCCTGGCCTTGAATATGAACAGCTTGCTGAACAGGAGTAGGAGCAGGGATTGCCATTGCTTGTGGTGGATTACGCATGTTCGAAGTGTATTTGTAATTTGACGGACGGCTTTGAGCTGAAACTCCCACTGCTGGACCAGCCATGGAACGACTTTGCATATTTGCACCGCCCACCGCTTGTTGACCTGCAAATAAAAATATAATTAACAAAAATTATTATAATCTTTAAAGAGTTACATAATAGTAAAAGTGATTGTTGTTAATTGCTTTAGTCAAATCTAGTATTTTGCAGTTTAAAAAAAATAGATGTTCTCTTCTTTCCCGAGGTGGACTGTTAGATGCGTAAGTTCAAGATTAAATTAAAACAATATTTATACAACTTCAAAACTACATATATAGATGGAAATACAAATCGGAAATTCACAAGCAATAAATTTAAGATTCTGTAAGTATAGTTTTAATTTAATCTTAAGTTTACGTACGCATTTAATGGAGAGGCCAGCCTCACCATTTGGTTTTTTGATTAACCTTGAAATGGTTTTATCTTTTGGACATCAAGAACTTACTTTTGTGATCAACTTCTCATCATATAAAACATTTATATGTACACGCACGAACAATAACATAAATATACAGTGCTTCCGCGTTAAATGTGCGTTACTCGGGACCACAGAATCATATTTAACGCAAGGGGGGCAAGGTTCTGTGTTTTACCGCTCGCTTAAATTTTCACATTTAAGGTGGAAAAACTGTATAATGTTTTCAAGTGTACTAAAGAAAACTAGAATTAAAGAATCACAAATGTTCCGCGTCAACAATAAGAAGTTTGATTCAACTAAAGCGATTAAGGTATTAACAATTAAGTTATCATTACCAGTGATAGGTCTCGCAGATAAGGTATTTCGCATAGCACTAGCTTGAGCAGTAGGAGCACGTGGCGCTGCTCTAAATGGACCCTGCATCGTTGCGAAACCAGAACTTCCAGTTTGTGCATTGGGTCGTACTTGATTTGGTTGTGCCGGCCAGCGTGGTGTTGCACGTATCTGTGTCATCTGAGCAGGTCCGTAAAATCTTTGTGGCTGCGGAATAGTGGGAACGAAATAATTTCCAGCACCACCAGGCTGGAAAATTTGGCCCATTTGTTGCATTCGCATATTTGCCAAACGTTGCATGTATTGAGAAGCAAGATGCGCTTTACGATCTTCTTTACGCTGAGCTAGGGCAACATATAATGGTTTAGTAACTATTATACGACCATTCATCTCCGTAACAGCTTTGGTAGCTTCTTCAGGAGCTGAGAAACAGACGAATCCAAAACCTTTGCTACGTCCTTCCTCCATCATAACTTTAGCTGAGGTAATTGTCCCGAATGGTGCAAATTCTTTGCGCAATCGCTCGTCATCTATGCTATCATCCAAGTTCTTTACATAAAGATTTACACCTTGATAACGACTTAATCGTTCTATCTTTAATTGTTCGAACTTTCTCTTTAATTCTTGTTGACGCTCTGCTTTTTTCTGCGCCCGTCCAACGTACATACACTTTCCTTCGGCAACCTCTTTTCCATTTAATTCGAATACTGCTTGTTCAGCAGCATCAGGATCTTCAAAAGCTACAAAACCAAAACCTCGTGATTTTCCGTCATCTTTAATCATTACTTTATGACTGGTGATGGTCCCATATTTTTCAAACATTTCTTTAAGTTTATCATCAGTCATATCTTCCCCAAAGTTCTTTACATAAACATTGGTAAAAAGCTTGGCTTTTTCTCCCAATTCCTTTTCACGTTCTTTTCGAGGTATGAATTTACCAACGTATACCTTAAATATTAAATATATCGATATAAAACGTGACAACTTATTTTATCATAACAGTAAAAAGAGAATTTTATTTTTTTACAATGAAAAATATTACCTTTTTTCCATTTAGCAACATGCCATTGACTTTATCAATAGATTTGTTTGCTGCTTCTTCGGTTTCAAAATGAACAAAACCATAACCTTTGGAAACACCAGATTCGTCTTGAGCCACTTTGCAACTAAGGATATTACCAAAAGCAGAGAATGTGTCGTACATTGCTTTATTGTCTATGTTTTTATCTAAATTTTTTATGAATACATTTCCAACACCAGATTTTCGAAGAGAAGGATCACGTTGAGACCACATAATACGAATAGGCCGCCCCCTTATCATGTCAAAGTTCATGGTGTCCAGTGCACGTTCGGCTAAAATAAACCACAATACAAATTACATTTAATTTTATAATTATCATAATTAAATATTACTTTAAAAAACGCCATCTGTAATTTATTCTTACATTGCATTCTAAGTTGTATTACAAGTTCTACTACCCAGGTAAAATTTTAATTTATACATAGTAAAAGAAGAATAATTTCCATAATTATTTTACATTTTTAAGATGACCCTAATTTAAATATATCCTTCATAATCAATAATTTCAAGTTCATGGTATTAATATATACTTTAATCGACTGTAAATATCTTTCTAATAAACAAATAGAATAACAATACGTTTTAGTTTCTCTCGCCTTTATTATCATTGCACAGGGCATTGTACACAATACGCGATAAACACGATTCATATTGAAAATCTATAAAATAATTGTTCAATTGTTTCTATATATTATTAATACGCATCGGATATTATACGATACGATTTATCTTAAACTTCGATTATCAAATAGAAGTGGCAGTGTCTAGATAACGAAATAAGAAACGATGGAAAAATACAAGGTATGACTCAACCAACCGTCACCACGATATTCTACTTTGTTCAAAGTAAAATTCAATATGGTGGCATCGTGCGATACGAAACACGTGTCACGCGCAGCCAAACGATATGGCTAAGGATAAGATTTGCGAATAGTCCTCGGTATGTAGGTCAGAGATACATCGAAATAAATAAGCAATATACTCACCATCAGCCGGTTGCTGAAAGTTGACATAAGCATAACCGAGCGAACGTCGGGTAATCATATCACGACAGACGCGTATCGAGAGTACAGGCCCAGCCGATGAAAACTTCTCGAACAGCATCGCCTCGGTGATTTCAGAATGCAGGTCTCCCACATAAAGCGAGACCATATGATAATTCGGAGCTCCCGGATTCATTTTTGTAGTATTACCACGTCGTGCAGCTTCTAAAGATCAAAATTCTCTGGTTTTTGGTTTCTCCCGTTTCTTCAATATGGCTTGCACTCTTCCGACCACGTTGCTTCTTCGTAACGCGATGATTACTATTTTTTTCCACACTTTACTTATGTTTCACGGTTTTCAGCTACGGTTTTACGATTTTTTTGTTTGTATTTTTTGGAATTTTTATATTTTTTTTGTTTTTTTTTATAGAAGAGTTATTTCACGAATGGAGGTGGGTTGTGTGACCTATTTTGTGGAAAAAGGAGACACAACCACACGTGAACACAACTCTACTCTTAATGAGGAAGAGGCATTGAAAGTAGTTCCCTCTGTGCTTATATACCAACCACTGAACGCATTCAACGCCAGAAAAATAGTTCCTATTGTAAAGTACAACGCCATCTATAAATGGATCTAGGGTATTCATAACAGTTCTATGATAAAATATAATTTTTTATATTCGTACATGTTATTGGTCACTATTGTTACTCAAATTGTACTTTTAAAATTAATATAATCTATTTTTTATATTGAACGTTGATGAATTTTAAATCATCATAACAAATGTTACCTTTAGTTTCTTAGGAATATTTCGTAATATTGCAATGTAACAAACGTTTGCGTTACAATTTAAATGTACACCACATCAACTTGCGAATGCATCATATAATAATAAATATATTTTTACACATAATACAGATTTAAGTTATAGACCACAGCTAAGTAATCATGATATTAACATTTTTGAATATTTGCGAATTAATATAGTTCTTTAAATATAGATTAATTTGTTATACCATACAAAAATTATTATCTATAAAATGTATGTCTAGGGAATTCAACGAATTCATATATCGACTCTAGCAGCTATATCTCAACTAACCAAGGTTAGGAAAAGTTACTATAATCGTACTGGTATAACGTGAAAGACTACGTTTTACATAAATCAGTGTTAAATAAAGAAAAAGTGTAATATAGAAATGGCACTCATGCGACGTTTTATTTGTAAGTAAATGATTAATAAATTTTATTCGATTGTATATTCTAATATACAATAGATTTTATTCTTATGTAATGGTATTATCTACTTTGCAGCAAGAGAGATACAGGAAATGGCCTATAATATGTCTGGATTTAATAAGTATGGTAAAAAAAGTTGATATGTTATTATAATAAACGCGTTATTAAAAATTAATAGAAGTTAATTAAAAATTATATAATTATCAAAATCTTTTTCTAATTCGTTTTGTAATTTGTAATGTAATACAGCTTTGAAAACTTGTAAGCTAGTATAGAATTATTAAAATCTTCAATTTTATGTGAATTTAGGTTTATTTAGAGATGATTTATTACATGAAACACCAGAGGTAAAGGAAGCATTAAGACGTCTACCACAACATTTGGTAGATGAACGTAATTTCCGTATAATCAGATCTATACAGTTATGTTGCCAAAAGGTAATTTTACCAAAAGAACAATGGACTAAATTGGATGAGGTAATTTAATTAAATTGACTAATAATACTTACTTAATATATTTATAATTTAAACATGCAATTTTTATTATTAAATAGGATGTGATGTACCTTCAGCCATATTTAGAAGAAGTATTAAGGGAAAAGGAAGAACAAGAAAGATGGAATGCAGAATAAAGTACAATTGCTTGGTAGTGGATTTATCTTATTTATAGTTTATAATCTAAAAATATTGATTTATATATATACGTATACATACATAAAGATGAAATAAATTATACTTCTCACTTGTACAAACTTTGTTGCTATCAAATGTATCACACGTAACTATTATAGTCAAATGTTTGACCTTAAAGTAAAAAATTCCTGTATGTTCAAATTATATTAATCAAGTTAAATATAAAATGATTCTATATATTTGATGATTACTTACTAGTAATATACAGTTATCTCTAAATGTAGTAATTATTTTTAAAAAAATTTTTAATCGATGTTAATTTGTTTTAAGGAGGGTATAGTTCAATCCATATAACTTTGTTTCAAGTGAAGTTGCTTTTAAAATTTGAAAGTGACTTTCATCTTTTTTAAATGGAAGGATACATTTTTCATTGTCTTTTACAAATAATGATCATTCATTGATAGAACACTAAACTGCAACAGAGTATTCCAGAAAATTTCAATGCAGGGTGAATTTTGGAAAATATTTATTAAAATTTGATCTTGAATAACTAAATTTATAAGCGTTGATTTTATCTGTATAGAGACTAAAAACAGATGACGAAAACTATATAGTTTCATTAAAAAAAAAACGAGCATCAAATTTTAAAAACAATTACATACGAAACAAAATTATAACTTTGATCCAAGGACACCCTATATATGCTTTCTTTATAATTTCGATTTACTTAAAGTATACTATATATTTAATTTATTTATATAAATTATTATATAACAAACACATCTGATTGTTTAATTATATAAATACATACGAATTAATTATTAAAAAACTTTACCTAAGTTATTGAACTAATACATTTAAGAGTATAATAAATGAGTGTTGCAGTTGAAGGCTTAAAACTGATGAAGATTCGTCTGGATGACCTTTTTGTTTAACGATATATGTAGGAGGAGGCATATGATTATTGGTAATTATGTTCGCATCAATTCGTAGCTCATTTAACACCCTTTATGCAATGACTTATTCATCATTCCCCCACAAAGATCCGGCGCACAGTTGATGCGTAATACATTGTGCATAAACGCAATGACATTTAAAAAGAAATCCGCGTAGATACTAAAACGTGAGGGTAGTCAATCGATTGTTTATCGATTTGTAAATAAAACACGTCAGATTTATGCCGCAGTAAACCATTTTTGTATTATACGTATAAGATAGTTTCGCGGGCAAATGGCGGATCAATATCTCACCCCCACGCGGAATTGAGCGGCATCCCCGGTTACAAAGATTTACGCAAATTAATTTGAGTTTCGTGAGTGAAAAACTAAATCACCATCTTTCCTATTATTTTCTCTTAGTGATCGTTGAATTATTTTGTTGTGTCATCAAGTCGTCCAATGCGTATCTTACATACAATTCCTAAAAGAAGAATCTTAATGTGTGACCT
The DNA here is from genome assembly GCF_051014445.1 of Colletes latitarsis. Taxonomy (NCBI): domain Eukaryota; kingdom Metazoa; phylum Arthropoda; class Insecta; order Hymenoptera; family Colletidae; genus Colletes; species Colletes latitarsis. Next base: position 29,382,576 of record NC_135135.1, on the reverse strand, counting down.
ACACGGAAGATCGTGCAAAGAATGATGCAAAAAGTGGTAATGGGAGATTGAAATTAAAAAAATTTTTATATATAAATTTGATCAGATATGCTTGAAAGCTTTGTCCATTCTAGTAATTTATTATTGCTTTATATATAGTTCGCAATAGTGGTTCATAATCGTTCCTAGTAAATTGTTGTGTCTCATAAGTACAACTTATATCTTCGCAACGGGTTTCATTTTTATTTCGTATTATACAAGTAAAAAGAAAACTAATAATGTCTTAATAGTCAGTTTGATCAGGAATGTGAATTTTTACTATGATTCGAACTGTCTCTGCGTAAAACGTGAAAGGGTAACGCCATCCCCTTGGAATCGAGCGTGAGAAAATTGGTAAAATGGTTCAGTCTGATAATTAAATTTCGATCCTGGGTATTCGACAACCTCGTTTCTTAATTTCGATTCTAAAGACAATTATGATGTGCGCGCGAAGGTAATTGTTAAATCAAGTAATTGCATTGCTTTCAAGAAATTTTTACTTTTTTATACATCGACTACAATTAAAAGGCATGTACGTAAAATGTCAATGTACACGTTTTGATTAATTACAGATGCCGGAAAAACAGCGATCAGCGTGTTTCCAAACACGGAAAACGAGAAACAGCGATCAGCGTGTTTCTAAACACGGAAAACGCTGATAATCAGTCATTATAGAATTGAACATCATACTTTACACTTAACACAAAATAATAAAATATTTAAAAAAAGTGTGTACGCAGTAACACTTTTGATGCTGACAAGCATATTGGTAACTGTATGTTGTTAGAAAAAGATATAATGCTAAATATATCAGGTGCTGCGCCAAAATACTACCTCTGCTACATGTACAAAGTTACAAAATTGATTGTATTAGAAGTAAAATAAAGAAATAAATTACATATGTATACAAATTTACACACATATATGAATTGAAACGTAAACAAAGAAATATATTCTGATGTATTAATATTTACATGTAAATGTATAATGGATTAAACCAGAAGTTCTTCCTAGATACATGTCATCTAATTTAACAATGTATTACTCTTAAACAATATGGCGAGAGGACATTTGATGACATTGGTCATTTGACAAATGCATAAAAACAAAAGATATCTTAGCAGCTCAAAAGGAACAAGTATTAACTAAATAAAAATGAGTGTACCGTATGATGAAAATTTGGTATGGATAGTAGTAGTTGGGTTTTTAGTGGCCTTTGTTTTGGCATTTGGAATCGGAGCTAATGATGTTGCCAATAGTTTTGGAACAAGTGTCGGTGCTGGAGTACTTACAATATTTCAAGCTTGTATTTTAGCAACTATATTTGAAATTGCTGGAGCTGTACTCATTGGCTATAAGGTATCATAAAAATGAATTTATTTTGTAAATTGCATTTTATCTATTAAGATGTTCAAAGTAAATTAATCAATGACCCTTTTAGGTCTCTGATACGATGAGAAAAGGTATATTAGATGTTACGTTGTACGAAGGCTATGAAAAAGAATTAATGGTCGGAGCATTGTCTAGTTTAGCTGGATCTGGTATCTGGCTTTTACTAGCAACAGCATTACGGTTACCTATTTCTGGAACACATTCCATTGTTGGTGCTACAGTTGGGTTTTCACTTGTCTGTAAAGGTACTGCAGGGGTTAGTAGAAATCATTATCCTAATAACTTAAAAATAAATAAATACCGTTTCGCGATACAATGATACCGTTATAGGTGAAATGGATAGCTCTTGCAAATATAGCAGCATCTTGGTTTGCAAGTCCTGTACTTAGTGGAATTGTATCAGGTGCTATATTTTGGCTTCTAAGAAAATCTGTACTGCAATCTAGTAAGCCTTTAGAACAAGGTCTTCATATTCTCCCATTAGCATATGGTCTCACTGTTGCTATTAATATTATATCAGTTGCACACGACGGACCTAAACGTAAATAAATTTCATAATTGTATCTTCTGGAGGAATACCATCTTTATGGTTGAAAAAGATGCTGATTACAGAATTACATTACATATGTATAATAGAAGTACATAATTTGAATATTCAAAATTGTCTAGTCACATGGTGAGGTAAATTTCTCTAATTCTAATAACGAGAATTTTGGAAACTAGCACGTTTAGATTTAAAAACATATTAATTCGTATATAAATAGTTTCCGAAAAAACACGTTTAAAGCTTAAAGAGAACTATTTGAAATGCCCGGGCACGTTTGACCGTCATAATGTTTTTAGACAGTATTCTTAAAATGTTATAAAAATATCGATCTCTTTTGGGAAATAATAAAGATGATGTTTCTCTTAATGTATTTTTTGTATCAATTGTATTATTAAACTTAATACTATGTTTCTTGTATCTGTTTTCAGTTCTGAAGCTGGACAAAGTGCCATGGTGGGGCAGTTTACTTGCTGCGTTAGGTTTTGGTTTGTTTTCAGCTACTGTTGTCTATTTATTTGTTGTGCCATGGCAAAGAAAAAGGATATTACTTTCACTTAATAGCAACGAAAAAGCAACAACAAAGTTTGGTACCTGTGATAAAAAAGAAACCACAGCATTATCTGTTATCTCAGAAGCCCCACATAGTAGTAGTAGTAGTAGTAGTAATGGTAATGCAAAAGAAGCGGCGCCAAAATTACGCGGTAATAGCAGTGCTAGTCCTCTCTTAATAGTGGCAGGATCGGACACCGAAGGTGTTCCAATTGAAACTGATCGGAAAAATGAAGAACCACCAGAAATGTCTCAACTGTTTGCTTTCTTGCAAGTACTAACTGCTGCATTTGGTAGTTTTGCGCATGGTGGTAATGATGTTAGTAATGCAATTGGACCACTTATTGCACTTTGGGCTGTATATGCAGATGGATCAGCCAGACAAGAAACAGAAACTCCATTGCTGATATTATTGTATGGTGGTCTAGGAATATCGACTGGTCTTTGGGTGTGGGGGCGTAGAGTTATACAGACTTTAGGACAAGACTTAGCACGTATTACACCAACAACTGGATTTACTATAGAGGTATACATATTTTACAAATATAAAATATAAATAATGGAAGGTGATATTCATTTTAACACTTTGCATCTAAGTCTATCGCGTCACAGATTTAATATGGATTGTAGGTAGGAGCAGCAGTGACAGTTTTGTTGGCAAGTAAGGCTGGTTTACCTGTGTCAACAACACATTGTAAAGTGGGATCAGTCGTCTGTGTGGGGTGGGCTTCACGCGGTGGTGAGGGAGTTTCGTGGAAATTATTTCGTAATATTGCGTTCGCATGGTTGATCACTGTACCAGTGGCTGGCTGCTTGTCTGCGGGATGTATGGCTGTTTTCAAAGAAATAATTAGTTTGTGATTTCACTGTCAGGGCAACTAAGAATTCTAGTAAAAACCATCCAATGTCGTCAATCGTTGTCAATAATTTATGCAGAAATAAATGATTAAATATTATTTTAATTAGTTATTCTTTACCTGGTAATGATATAATTATTAAATTCTAAATTGTTCTTAATTTTATAAATTAAACATTCAAATTACAAAGTTACTGTTACATCAATACATACTGGTGTTGTTATAGAAACTGACTCAAACAGATTCTTTGACAGTTAGATGATTTGGGTATCGTTCTGTGAAAATGTCTTCTAAAACTACATATTATTCGATACTTTTATAATTTAGTATGGAAAATCTACCACTTTTACCAGGCTATACATTTCGCGATCACAGTGTAAGTTGAAGATTGAAACAAATTGATTATTTAAACGAATAGAACTAAAGATTAATTTCTTTTTAAAGATCGACGATTATAGATTATTGCAAAAATTTAATTTTTTGAATGGTTATCGAGTGGTACGTGATAGTAATTTTGGCATTGGAGGGAGGCCAATAGATGCGGCATCTACTGCATACATAAAAGATGTACCTATTGCACAGTAAGTAATAATAATTAATATAATACCCGCTTTGTTAAGATTTAATTACATCGAATAGTAAATTTATATTTTACATAAAGTTACTCGCATTAAAAGTTTCTAATATGAAAATATTAATATTTAAATTCAGCTACGATCCGTCGCTAACATATGGCCGTACAAAAAGATACGCACATCGTCAAGTTATTCCACACTATGCGTTATTTGCACAGAAATGCCTCTGCTTCAAAGCATTTTTTCGCCAAGGGGTGTTCAATTCTCCAGACGAACACTTTCGGATACGTCACGTGAATATAATATATTTTTTGGAGAACGATACTATTAGCGTAATAGAGCCCGCGGTTGATAATGCCGGCTTTCAACAAGGAAAGCTCGTTAAACGTGACAAAATTGTGAAAAATGTAGAGGGTGATACGCTTCGTTGGAAGGATTTTAACGTTGGGATTGACGTATGTACGTTTAATAAGTATCTTCGTTGCGATTTTGTGTATCTCTTGTAAATAATCTTTACTTATTACAAAATTTAAAAATTCTTTCACGCGAAATTTGCATGTTACATATTAAATAAAACATACATATACAGGGTGTTCGGCCACTCCTGGGAAAAATTTTAATGGGTGATTCTAGAGGCCAAAATAAGACGAAAATCAAGAATACCAATTTGTTGACGGAGGCTTCGTTAAAAAGTTATTAACAATTAAATTAAAAAATTTCAAATCGTTCTGGAAAAATTATTATCGGTTGCGGGGGTCAATTACAATTATTTTTGGTCAATAGACATACCCCCGAAATGTTGCGCATTTTCGAGAAAAAAATTCAATACGGGTGGAACTTTAAACGTTAATAGCTTTTTAACGAAGCCTCCATCAACAAATTGGTATTCTTGATTTTCGTCTTATTTTGGCCTCTAGAATCCCCCATTACAATTTTTCCCAGGGATGGCCGAACACCCTGTATATTCATTCAAACAAAGGTACGTTTAATTATTTTATTTAATTTGCTTTGGTAATATATTACCATTAAACGTCGTTAATTGCAGGTATTTATGGTGTAGTTTATCATATTATCGATTGCGATCTATTTACCAGAGAGTTTTTAAATAGTCAAGGCATAGATGTCGGGGACAAGGAGGAACCTCCTATAGATCCTTACACATCACTTCGTGCGTCCAAGCAGAAGGTACCGGCGCGTATTACACCAATTCCAGACGATGCTAGACGTCGGTTTTTAGAATACGATACAATGATATTATCGTTCACCGCTACTTGGAACGATGATGTTTACCGGATAATGTATTTCTTAACGGACGACACGATATCCGTGCGTGAAATACAAAAACCTAACAGCGGCAAGGATCCAGCGGCGACGTTATTAAAAAGAATGAAAGTACCGAAAGATTGGAAAAATTTACCGTCGTCTTATCCAGCTGTATACTTGGAATACGGCGATCCAGAAATTGTTGAGTACTGTACGCCAAAGGATTTCGTGGTGGGTGATCGGTTTGATTCTGTTTTTTAAATGCGAACGACAATTATTTGTTATCCTACGACACTTTGAAATGGCCTCCTTTCAACATGTTTAAAAACTGTCGAAATCAGTAAGGTTTCTTTTCTAATATGAACAATTGCCTTAGAATTTTCACGAAAAAATTTTTTTTAAACTATGTAAATCTAAAATTACCAAACTGCTCCCTTAACACGCGACCGCCACGCTAAGTTCTATCGGGTCAGGGTTTTTCAAACAGGACGTATAGTACAATTTAATGAAATGATTGACTTGATTCCGAAGCCGATGTCTTACGTCTAAAAACACCTACTACAACGACAAACGTGACGCATAATGATTACACAATGAAGAACGAACAACAATGTACGTTTTAAGTCTGCAACTGTAAAACAACTATAAGACGAATAATTTTCTTTTCAAACGTTGAACAATCATCAACAATTTAATGTTTTCATTTAACTTTTAGAAGTGGTATTCTCGATTCTTTAAATTTGTTAAGACTTCCCTCCGCCTCTTGAGCTTTTCTAAATCCGCCACTGCATTAATCAGATTACATTTTATTTAATTATATCTAGGATTGATCTTTTTTCCACTTGTAATACGTTATCGTTGTTTACGTTCATTCGTGCATTATATTTTTGTCTCTCGTTGCAGATAGGTGGCACGATTTTTATATTCAGTCGACGTTTTCTTATACACGATTGCGATGCTTTCACGAGGAAATATTACTCGGATATGTTGGGAGTAACGCAACCGGAAAGAATTCCTCTACCGACGGAGAAATCGAAACCGACACCGGAATACGTAGCTCCGCCGCACATAAAATTTGGTACAACCGAAGATACTTACATGAGTTGTCTGTCGTTCGTGCCTAAACCGCCCAAAAAGAACGTCGTACAGCAGCTGATCAATTTCCCGAAAAAGCTACGTTATTCCATGAAAATGGACGCGGTACACCCCGAGGACAAGAATCGCGATTTCATTTTGGAGTATAACTTAAGCAATGGCACGATACTGGTGTACGAACTTGAGAAACGTAATTCGGGACGTCGCGAAGGTTGCTTCCTGAAAGCTACATTGGTCCCAAAACCGAACACTGGAAGAGATAATCCGGATTATTACACGCCTCAAGACTTTTACATAGGCGCGATGATTAATATTTATAATCATTATTTTATCATAGATGGCGCCGATCTTTACGTGTACCGTTACATGGAGGCAAATCCCGAAAAGTTTTCGAGAGAAGTACGGGACAATGTTCGCGATTATTTCGTTAAACAGAATTTACTTAGCGACGATATTGCGGCCGAGGCGAGAAAAAAACAGAACGCGGAAGAAGCAGCAATTTATTCGGTTAAGCCGGCCGAAGCAACTATTGAACGCGATCTTGATATGATCAATTGTTTAAATGATTTCAAGGCTCAAGCTGAACGTAAGTATGAAGGAGAACACGGCGAGCTGAGGCCACGTACACCGCCGCCAGAAGAATTGTGTCCAGGTTTAGCAACAGCAAACGATTCTGTGGATCCTCAAAACGTAGAGAAACCCTTGAAAAGAGATATAAAAAAAGAAGTAAGATGGAATGATTAAAAAGAATGCGAATAAAGGTCTGTGATTTCCGATTGATAATCACGATTAACGCAATTGTCCTACGTCTTTCTCAAATAAGTTGTTTCAGTACATTTTGCGCAAGGTCATGAGTTATGTTGAACGCAATCACCATTCGGCAGTTTACATCGTTGTTTCGATCATGCGATTATCAATCGAAATTGAATCTAATATTAAAAATTCTCTAAAAAAAATTCATTTCCTAACAAGTGTGTAATTTTTTTTAATAGTTAAATTTGTAGTTTGATTCAACATTTAGTCAAACATGATTATACAATATAAATATTAAACGGTGTAAATACATTATGAGTATACTAATCGCATGTCTGCATATTATAATACAATGATAATATACAGATATCAGTCTGTATACTAATAGTACATACTTGTATCAACCATAAAATAAAGTTCAAATAAATCTTTGGAATCCGAACAGTTTAAAAAAAAACTTTAAACATTAACTAAAGAAATAGTAATTATTTTTTCACCGAATAATTGTTTGTTATGAAATTGTAATTAATAAATTATTCAGGAAAGTTTTTTAAACTTTAATCAACTGAAAGACAGAAATTTAATAGAGCTTATATAATCAATTATTTTAATTATTTGGACACTACTAGATGTCCAATTCTTGAACAACTTAATTCATCTTAAACTACAAATACGATGTAGTGATTCAAAAACATTAGTCATAAATTTTTAACGTTGATATATTACTTTAATAAGATGCATTCGTTTTTGCAACATTCACAATACAGAAACGAGGAAAGAGACTTCTTCTACTGCACATCGCTTAGATACTCTTTCTTGTAATCCATAAATCATGTATGCAGAAATAATTAGCATAATTAGCATGCCTTGATTAAAAAGTTTGCATCACATCACGTTCATTCGTTAATTTTTGTACAATTTTTAATAAACTCAAAATCTCTCACTATTATTTCACGATTATCTTGTATGAAATCTGATCAATTTCTAAAATACTGCTAATTCACAGTAAAGTATAATTTCATTTTTATAAAACTTAAGAAACAAAAGTTCATCGTTTTATTATTTGCTTTATAATTTTCTAAAAATTAACCTCTATATGTAACTATCTGTATATATAACTACCAGAAAAGTAATCAAATCTATGATAAAATCTATTATTTTGCATATTTTAGTTGACTAAATCCGCATTAGATAAGCAATTTTTTTATTATATTAATATTCAATTTCCTACGTATAATTTGTGAAAAATTGTTTAAATTTAGTGATATTACTGGTAAAGGAATTTTTCAAAGGAGCATAAAATTTTATACTTATATACTTTTAGAAAAATCTATGAAAAAATAGATAAATTTCTATTCGACTCGGATTCGTAAAATAAAAAATCCGCGACAAAAAATGTATCAAACGTTAAAAGAGAAAGAAAATAACAGATAGCTTTAACAATAAGAATCATACCTTATGAAATTTTCATCAAACAGTACAATAATAATCATCACCACAGACGTTACAATAGAGTAACTGTAGTATTATATTCTTTTTGTTATATAATATTTTAGATCGTTTTTGCAGTCCATGAATAATATAATAATAGGTAATATGTATATAATATATATATACATATATTATATATAATTTGCAATAGATATAGAATATGCATAAAATAATCGGTTGACAATAATTTCTATTATTATCCAATGATCAAGCATAATTGTTACAAATAAACTTAAAATGTCGTAATAAGCCCTTGCACCTTTTTAACAAAGAAAGGTGAGTCCTTTCAGCCACAGGCACCAGGTTATATGTCCATCAAAGTTTAAATTGGTAATTGATTTAAATGACACTTGCTTAGAATATTGTTCTCGCATAGATTTTTTCATTATCAACAAAAGTTTAAGCATTTTACAAGGGTTAGTCCACATATTACAGTTTTTCTTCTTCCGTATCTCGTTTTTTTCTTTCATTTTTAATTTGTACGTTTAAGAAACACCTTTCGACGAATAGCACGCAACACCACACTATATGCTTAACTGTCAGCAAGTTTACTCAAAATCCCGTGAAATTGAATTATGTTCCTCTTCATAGTAGTTATGAGTAGATAATATTTATGATGTCGACGCGACGCTAATTATCATACAAGTTGATTATTTAACAGAAGGAGATAGTCTCAATGATGAGAGTTCTGTCACAGGAATTAGAAGCCCTTTGTGTATCCAAGAAAGCAAAGGTAAGTAGTAAGACGATAATTAGTCGCAGCGTGCTTTCTTTACGATGATTACTATTATGAATAGTATTACATTTTTGTTGTATCCATCGCTACTGCCGTGAACCTCCTCTGCCTTTGCTACGACCACCATCACGATCCTATAGACAAATTACAATAACAAATATAATATTTATGCAAACAATGCTTTATTTATTACAATGTCTTTAAATTATTACTTACTTTGCGTTGGTGATGCAAATGCGGTTGATGAAGATGATGTTCCCTCGGCAAGTCTGCGTGTCCTCTATTTCTGTGATTGGAAGAATGATGATGTTGTATAACATTTAACGGAGCTTTACGCTGATCTTCTTCTGCTTGCTTACGTTCATAATGTCCAAAGTCATCAAAGATACTAGTCGAATGCCGATAAGTATGCAATATCTGCAATACTGCTACTCCTTTTGCATGAGGGACTTCTTGTGCATCCCTTGAATTAGTTACTGGTTTATTCTCATTGTTTTCTAATTTAATGTGACGAAGTTGCATATTAGGAACATCCTTTACATAAATCCAACGTACACGAAATTGACCTTTCCATTTATCTTGAGACCAAACAGAGCTATTACTTTGATAATCAACAGAAGACACCATTTGGGCCATGCCACAAAAGTGGCCAGATCCATTCACAGAAAAAAACAAATATAACGGCGCGCCTTCACGACTAGCTTCTCTATATGCTTGATCCAATCGCTTATTACCATGTTCAGTACTACACCAAATTTCATACTTGATGGACCTATGAATGTCATCTTCAGAATAAGATTTGATTACAAAAAACCTAGCTCCAGTAGCTGTTTGATCAAATTCTACAGGATTATAATCATTCTTCACTTTCAGCTCATCCAAAACAGGATGTGATTGAGTTTGTGGAATCTGTTGTTGCTGTTGTAACTGCTGCTGTTGCTGCTGCTGTTGATGATGTTGCTGCTGCTGCTGCTGATGTTGTTGTTGCTGCTGCTGCTGCTGTTGCTGCTGCTGTGGATGTTGATGCTGATGCTGATGCGGATGTTGATGCTGATGTGGATGTGGATGCTGGTGAGGATTATGATGTTGATGGGGATGGGGATGCTGAAGTTGATGCTGCTGCTGCTGGTGTTGGTGCTGATGCTGCTGCTGCTGGTGTTGATGCTGCTGTTGTGGAGGCATATGAATTTGCGACTGTGGAGGCGACGGAGGTGTTGTAGGCTGTCTATTCCAACATGGAGGTGGAGGAGGAGGTCTCTGTCTTTGAACCAATGGTGGAGGTGGTGGAACAGGAGGTTGCACCTGTGGCGGCGGCGGTGCTGTTGGAGGTGGTGCAGAAGATTTACCTTCACCCCATGTTCCAATGTCCATATTATGCTTTCCTGGCACAATAGGTGGTGGTGGCATTCCAGCCTTCTTTTTCATTCCTTGGGAAGATGAAAGTGGAGGAACTGGTTTGGCTGGTTGACTTGCAACACTGGCCCATGTTATTTTTCTAGGTTCCTTTGCTTCTGGTTTTATAGATTGATTAGATGTTGTTTGTTGATCTTGTCGTGGGACTTCCCCACTTCCTAGAGATAAGCCTTGTACACTCTGTTCAATAGTCTTAATTTCGGTGTTACTAGGTGTTGGATAATTTTCATTTCCACGTGGAGCCTGATAATAATCTTCATAGCGTGTCTTTCTTGGAGTGCCCCAAGCACTAAAATCACCATTTCCATGAAAGTAATTAAACGCAGGCTGACCAAACGTACTAAAACCACCTCCTGCACTAGCAGAAAACATTCCATCCATGCCATATGCATCATGACCTATTTGACCTCCATATCCAGAAAGAAATGCAACAGGATCTGTTCCATTTGACCAAGTACCATCCCCAGCACCAAATGTTTGATAAGGGAATGAAGTACCTGCATAGTAAGGACTATACGGGTCACCAGTACCAATTGGATAACTTGAGTGGTGTGTATTATTGCCTCCTCTCCATGAATCAAATCCAGTATCTTCTCCGCCAGCATGTTCTGTCTGTGGTTGCTGCTGGTGTTCTTTAGGACCATTGCTCACTATCAGAGATGGAATTTTCTCTTATTAATGTACTAAATGCACTACATAATTTCTTTATAAAATAATCTTTAGTTACTTCTTCGATAACTTAAATTTAACAGAAGTCTTTAAACAAAACAAAGCATTATCAAATTACAGTATATGTAAAATATAAATTTAATTTTCATACAGTAATAAAATTATATTTATATAAATTATTTGAATTACATTGCATAACAATAATATAATAATACAAAAATAAGTAATAAACTGTATCTTATAAAAATAGAGATAATAAATACTTTTGTCAAATTACCAACATAAACAACATGCATTGATGATTTAATAAAATAATATTTATTGTATTGTTATCTATTAAATATTTAAAAATTTCTACAAATTGTGTAAAATACATGAAAAATAGCTTTCCTTGTTTAACTTTCTAAACTAAATCTCTTGGTTCTTAAACTAACATAAATTGATATTCTATATTATAAAATATTAATTGTTAATTATATAGATATATTAATTACAGCAAAAAATTCAAGGTATTCTTTAACTGATTAAAGCTCATATATTGTGTAAGTATGTGTACATTCTTATTTTGATAATTTAATGTCTTCTGCAAAATTAGTAATTAATTCTGTTACCAATTTATTTGTTTATTATTAAAGATTTCTTGAAATGTATAATAATAATCATAAGATGTAGAAAGAAAACAATTCTAAATTAATTATACAAAATATACAATAAGTTCATAATTCTATTATAATTTAAAATACCCGAAATGTAATAAAGCATGTCGATAGGTTAATGTACTACGTATATGTATATATGTATGCATAAAGATATCCATCAAGAATATACATAACAATTATTCGCGTCATTTAACAAATTGTCCATGTTAACTGATTGTGATATTGAGATACTTTGGCCGAAATTATATATAGCAAGTCCAGATTCGAAATAATTCTATCTCAGCCGATAAAAAATATACGTATACGTATAGCGATTTTGACAAGGAAAATTTCGCAGTCTTATAAATCATATTATTAAGAAATAAGTAAAAAAAAGTTGCATAGAGGTACGAAGTACTCACCTTGATTGTTGGTTTGTCCTTTCATCCGCTGCATTCCGTTGCATGGAAAAATATACAAAATTTAGAATGGCTGTCTTCAGTGAAAGGTATCTGCAGAATAGCGGTGTGGTAGCAAGTCAACACACTGACCTGATTTGAAACAGCACCTGCCAATCCAGTTGACATAACCTGTCACACACTCTGTCTACCCTTCACAGACGCCAAATAGACGCCTGTGCCTTAATAAAATAAAGTTTTCAAAGTTGCAATACCACGATTACATACAACAGCGTTATACCACTCGAGTACGCGAACACTTCTTCCGAGGATAAGTCTTTAACTTCAAATCCACAAAACCTGAGACCTCCGCGTATTTTCTCGCAATGTCTTACCGCGAGAGAGTCCCAGGATATCTTTCTTGTTACACTACGAGATTGATAAATTCGCACAAAATTCTCAACTCCGAATAATAACTACGTGACGTGCACTGACCTCTCGTATGTATTAACAGATTGTCTAACCTTCACAGCGATAAGGTCCCTATATGACGAATCCATCAGAAACGTTATTCTTCCCATGATTTAGTAAAATCAATGTATAAAGACAAACTACCAAATTTTATTGTTATGTTTCTTTAGCGGATAACTTCAAAATTATGTCAAACTTCTGTATTGATGGAGAATACTACAATTTTATTATGCGAATATTCTCTAGTTTCTTACTATCTCTCGGACAAAGCTACAGAATCAATGTTGAGTATGGTCGTGTTCAATGGATGTAGTTAGAGGGCCTGCCTCTATGAGGCCCTTTATTTACATCTGTTCATTTTTATTTTGAATGAATGATAGGTTGTAACTTGAAAGTAAACTAAATAGTTATTTAGTTCAGACGGAACGAAGATTAGATTACTTGATGGCCAATGTTTAGAATACTAGCCAATTAATGTTTAGAACAATTTTAACGACCTTTTGATTCAAGGTTATCTATTCTGATTTGTCCATGAAAAGAGGATTTCACATGTATCAAATTTATTCAAAGTAGTATCTGAAAAATATTTATGATTAACACTGGTACAACATTTGTCTACTACTAAAAAATATACAAATAAAAGAGATTAAACTACACGAAGCTTCAGAAAATAAAGGGAAATCTCTATACACTTCGTCCAGTAAAAAGTCCGTAAATAAAATCGCGTGATTTACGATAGAAGCTCGTTGGTTTGTTGTATCTCTGTTGAGGAATGTATTGTAGGTCGTTGTTATTTTATGTTTTTTAAACATATTTTAATTTATATAATTAATTAACTCTTTTACTGTAAAACTATAATGATTAATAAATAGTAACTCAATAAAGTACGATTCATTCAACTGGAACTAATATAGGACTTCGTGTAAACAAACTCACGCGATGTTGAAAGAATCTCATTTGTCCGCTATGCTAGTCAGGAATGTAAGCATAGATCCTTTATATAGCAGGTTAAAAATTTTGTTTCAAAAGAAACTAACAATATTTGTTATATTCTTAAATAATCCATTTCTGTTAAACATAGAAAATGTAATTTTGACAGAACAGAAACAACCATCTCCGTTAAATCTTTTCTACAAATATTAATTAACGGAACCTTCAGACCATACCCGTCATAAGATCTCTCATTCAAATTAAAAATGATGTAGCTTCATATAATACAACTTTTAAGTTTAGCAATATGTAATATTTATTCATGAATGCAGTGAATGTAATAAATGTAGAAAAGTGGAGGGAAATTTCGACGAATAGAAGAAAAGGTTGAAAAGATGTGAAAAATGGGCAATATTATAGAAAATGTATGTACCTAACCCCGTAAATACTAATTCGAATAAAAACAGTTTTTCGCTAGATTTATTTTATCACTTATGTAAATTCCTTTTTAAGAATGTTGTGCTTATTGAAATATATTTTTATTACTTACACTGTAAAACTGTAAAATGATACATTGTTATTTATATACATAAATAATATCTTGCATAATCCATTTCAGGGATGACGAACTGGCGGCTGTCAAGCCAGTTGTGGGCTCTTTCCCCTACTTTTTTGTTCCGCACAAGCGCAGAAGAACTGCCCCCACTATACCTATTCTGTAGAGTTGGGACGAAGGCTCGCTGGGCTGGGCACCTAATTGGCGAGAAACTTTATGGTGGGAAAATCGGTTGATCGTTAGTGGGACTTTTGTGACTTTCGGCGGAGAAAAAGTTCGTCATCCCTGAACTAACAGATTTCCTCACCATGAAGAATGTAAGCGACAAGAATGACAGACAAGAGTTCGCTACTTCGCGGCTCGCGATTTTTCTTTTCAATATTAACTTTCAGTATTAAGTAGGACACTGTATTTTATTATGCGTTTGTGTACAATAGATACACTGTATGATACTGTATATCGTGAGAAAGACTAGTGTAAAAATCTTGTATGTTAACAGAGGCTTGACATATGTATCACTAATTATTCGATCGCATTTGTAGAAATTAGTATCTGCTATACTAAATCACGACTAACGCTACGTTTAAACGTCATAGAACGTACTTCTGTTCCAGGCTTTCCTGATTTACAAAGGTTAGATGATGTATTGGGATTTGGAGTTGGACTTTGCGAAAGGGATGCTCGCTCGTCATTACTAGATTTTTCTCGCTCTAATCTCTGTTTACTGAATTTTCCCATTCCAGGACGATAAATCTCCATGGTAGGTCGATCCTGTTAAGGTTTAATAAGATATAGAACTTTAACAGTTTCGTAAATCGAGGAATAGACTATTATTAATATTTCAATAAAAATAAATGGGTACCTTATTTCTAATTCGACGTTCTAATCGCGGATCTTTCTTGTCTTTTTCTTTATCTTCATTTTCAGCCTTTTGTAGATTGTTTTGATCTCCTCCATCTAAAGACTTGTGTCGTCTTAAACAACTTCCATCTCCTGTACCTCCATCACCACCACTTTCGAGTGAACTACGCCTTTTAGTGACTTTCGAATCTTTCTTCTCCTCAGAATCATTGCCTTGATTATTTTCCCTGTTGATATGTTCATTAGATTTCGACTTTTCAGTACCTTTATTACTTACATTGGATGACATTAAAATTTCTGTAAATAATTTAACATTAATATATTCTGTTTATGAAATTGTGTCAGTAAACAATTTTTTTCATTAACATTATTAAGTACAAAGTTCTCACCTAAATGTTTCTGTCTTTTTGTTTGTTCCAAATCTTGTATAGATTCTTCTACTAACATTATTTTCTCGTTGGTTTCTTCTTTCTCCTTACTTGTACTAATTTCTGTAGTATCATTACTTCTTATAGATTCCTCTCTTTCTTTAATAGTTTCATACAAATCAATTTGTGATTCCTTTCTCTGAGAATCCTCTACTTCATTTTTTGATTTTGTACTACTTTCAGTGTCAATATTGAACTCCACATTTTGTTTCTTTGTTTCTGCAAGTCTTTTCTTCTCTTGCCTCATTTTTTCATAACTTTTACCTCGTTTTTCCTCAATCTTTCGTTCTCTATAATCTTTAATATCGTCTTTGAAATCACATTTTCTATCATCTTTTACATCATTTCTTCTATCATCTTTTATACTGTCCCTTTCATCACGTCTTCCATATACTTTTTTGTCATCGTGACGTCTCTGATGTTTTATTTCTCTATCTTTATTTCTGTCTTCAAGTCTTTCTCTGTATCCTTTTGTTATCGGTTTGGAATCTCGATCTCGGGGTATTTTTTCACGCAATTTATCATCCTTTTTAATACGATTTTTTATATCTTTTGGTGAAAGTTTATCTTTTTCCTCTTTATTTTCTTTATTATCTTTACACATTTCTTTATCAAGTTCTGGATTTTTTAATACCTATAACAAAACAAAATTTTTATTGTAAATGATAAATTATTACTGGTAATAAATTTTAATAGAACTTATTACAGTAAACTGTATAATAAATTACAATAAAGCAACACAGAATTTTCACTTTTTTCTAAAAACAATTTCTCTTACAAAATTTCATGTATACAAACTAGGCAATAATACTTATATCTTAATAAATGCATACAAATTTGACACACAATATCAAACAGAAAAAATATATAGTGTTCAACTAAATCGCATAAATCGCATAAATAATAAATTCTTTTTCTCCCATAATGTCTTAACATTCGATAAATAGTCAACATAAATTTCCCTGCTAATCATTTGCAGTTCCTATTTCATGAATTTTTACGACATGCCGGCAGTCCTTTCTCATAAATGGTTTTAAAAGGATAAAGTTTTTGATAATCAAATACAGCGCTGCAACTTCTTGATTTTGATACTTCCGTTGATATTTCCATTTTCCAACTTTTGTGTAAAGTACTGAATTGAGATTTTGATAAGGCAGAGAAATAATTTTTATTGTTAATGTACTGAGGCATGTACTTAGTATTATTATAAATATAATTGGTTTTAATATTATTCCAATGATCATAATTATTTTTTCTGTGATTAGTATCTTTTTCATTGCAGTTTCTTTCATAAAAGTAAAATAATTTTGGATGTTTATTACTACAATGCCAATGCTCGTTAATACGAGGCATACTTCTAACACAGTTTATGTACACTGCTGCATTTTCATTTCTATAAGACTGCATGTTTAATGTATTTTTTTTCATTGATGTTGTGTTTAAAGTTCCAATACTGGAGACTTCTCCTTTACATTTGTGAGGTATATTTGGATTTTCTTTAGGATGATCAAGAAATACATCTGCTGGCTTGATAGTTGAGGAAGTAGAAAGGAAGGAATACTTCTGGTTATCTTCAATGTTACATGTAGACTGTAGCATGAAAAGATTAGTATCATCAAATACAGTAGAGAATAATACTTAAAATTTAAGTATAAAAGTTTCATTATATACTTCGATTTATATCGCTTTTTATTCTTCGCCGTATTTGTTATATTTTGAAGCTATGTTAGAGTGCATTTGTATTAATCAAATACAAATAAAAGATATAGTATCACCTTAGATATAATAGGATCTTCTTTTGTCCTTCTCCTTTCCAAATCCCTTCGTCTTCTCTCCTCGCGTTTCTCGTCTCTAAGACGCTGTTTCTCTTGTTTACGTTGTTTTAAATATTCCAGAAGTGGTGTAGTTGTGACTTTTTTTGGTGTATCTGTATCAATAACGTACAATATATAAATGTATACATATCAAATAAAAAATTCTAATACAAAACATATCACATTTTAATAATTAAAAAATAACTTACTATCAGGTGGTTGATAGGAATACTCTGTTTTTGGCTGTGCTACATTGGACTCTGCTTCTTGATTTTTAAGACTTTCTAAGAAACTTACATAGTAAGGGTCTGATTCTATAGTGCCACATTTTAAATCCTTTTTCTTCCCTACTCTTTTTTTTGGTAACCTTTGGAAAGGTGCAAACTCTACTACTGCTGGATATTCTGTGCCTTTAGAGTCAACGAATACATAATTATCAAATTTTTCCCTGAACATAAAGATGTCCTGTTGCTCCACAAAATTAATATAAGCACGAGAAAAGGCAAATTGTCCCATTGACATGTCAGCCTTCACAAAATAAAGATAGTCATTTTCTGGTAAAGGAGAAACTTGCTCTAAAAACTGATCTTGAGTCATAGTTGGAGGGAGTCTCCGTATTACTACCTATAAACATATTTTATTTTTCTTGGTATTAATTAATATTATAATATACAATAATTATATTTTATAACTATTACAAAAGCTTTCTTATTTTATTATTTTAATATAATTTGAATACGTTTTATTTTTTATTCAAAAAACAAAACAAATTATTGTGTATGACCCAAGGTCAATACTTTTTCCAGCTTTGATAGTAATATTACTTTTTACTATCATGCATCTATTTGTATATAATATCATGCATGTATTTTACTTAAGATGCATCGCATGAATAGTATTTTTTTATAAAATTTATGTTATAAATATTTTACGAAAATAGAACTTGCGTCTTCATTTTTTCAAGTGTATGGAATCTATATACATTGCATGTAGCCAAAAAATACTTTACGGGAATAGTAAATGGATCATAATACTTTCAGCGTCAC
The DNA here is from genome assembly GCF_051014445.1 of Colletes latitarsis. Classification (NCBI taxonomy): domain Eukaryota; kingdom Metazoa; phylum Arthropoda; class Insecta; order Hymenoptera; family Colletidae; genus Colletes; species Colletes latitarsis. Next base: position 29,364,076 of record NC_135135.1, on the reverse strand, counting down.
TTTAATCGATAATACCTTTGTCATAGGCCGGCATTTTTCTTTTTTACTATCTTTAGCTTTTCCGACATCTGGAGAGCTAGTTTGTGCCTCATTTTGTGCGGCTGTCTCAGATAATTGTGTTTCCTCGGTCATTGTCATCTACATGTATTTAATCTCTTGACAATTAAGACTTATTTCGTGCCGATTCGATTCACTCTGATCGAAAATAATAATTGGGGCATACAATTTTCTTCGTGTCATCAAAATAAACGTTTCCGTTTACAAAGTTTTCGCGGCCATTTTGATTCACTCAATTATAAAAAATACTATCGAATGAAGAGTGTAGCAACACTCTAGGGTATTTAATTCAGCTGGGATATTTTTCCAAAAATTGGTAATACGGTTGCAGTGCATCGCAGTTACGTCGTCATGTGAATGTAGTTTTAAGATCACGTTGTAACATTTAAATAAGAACGAAATTCAAAATTAATATTTAAACAAGTAACTAGAAATGTATATTACCCAGTGTTACCAGGTGCACTGGGAAACTTCTCATTCCACTTTCACACACTATGCTATATCACGCATAACTCGTAGATTCGTAGAGTTTGGAGAGTCGACAAAGACAGACTGACACTCGTCCTCTTTCTCAATTCTCCGAAGCTGTCCGAAGTAAGCGCGAATGTACTTCGGATTGTCTCAAGGGAGTCGAGAAATAAGACAACTGTAAGATTTTCCTTCACACACTCAAAACATAATGAAAAAAAAATTATAAAAAATTTCGTTTATGGAAATACACTCTTAAGACACCCTGTCATATTTTAACTATTAATCTTAAAAAATAGTCCAATATTTTCGGCAATATCTTGTATATTGATTCGAATTTTTTTTAAATGTTATTTCCGTTGTGAAGTGTGACAAAAATAACAAAACAATGCAAATGATAGATATAAGTCAAACGTTGGAAAACTAAAGTAAACAGATAAATGTCAAACGCAATTATAAAACGCAACATAACCACAAAGGCAAAATAATCATTTTTGATAGTAAAACATAACTAATGAAGGTACAATGGATAAAATTTTAATAAATTCATTGATACTAAGTCGACGTCTAGTACCTAAATCATTAACAACATGCCGATATCCAAAGTAAGCTAACAAAATTCAACATTTATTTATAAGTATAAATAAAAACATAGTCGCAATACCATTAATATTTGTAATATTGACATGTTACAGAATCCTGTTAAATTCTACCTTACATACGTATACATGCAGTAATACTTGTATGCTAAAATCATGCTTGCTTTCTCCTACAAAACAATTTGGCGTTATTGATATGCAGAAACGTAAAATGTTCATTCAAACTCAAGATACACCAAATCCTAATAGTTTAAAGTTTCTGCCTGGAGTTAATGTGCTCGAACAAGGTCAAACAAAAGATTTTCCTAATGCCACAGAAGCATATTGTTCACCACTTGCAAAAATGTTGTTCCGAGTTGAAGGAGTAAAATCTGTATTCTTTGGGTTTGATTTTATTACAATTACAAAAGTGGATGAGGACGTTGAATGGAAATTATTAAAACCAGAAATATTTGCAGTTATTATGGATTTTTTTGCAAGTGGTTTGCCTGTTTTAAACGAAAGTCAACCTGCAGCAGACACTCGTAAAGTTTTTTCACATTTATGTATTTTATAGAATTTAATATAATACAAATTCATATATTTATTAATGAATACATAGTGTATGTTGTTAATTGAAAGCTTTTAATATATCGTATTTTGTATTATGATAGTTTTATAGGTATTTTGAAAGAATGAACAATACCGTAACATGTTTAACAATCTTTTATTTGCAGAAATCAGCGAGGACGATGACGAAATAGTGCAAATGATAAAGGAACTGTTAGATACTCGTATACGGCCAACAGTTCAAGAAGATGGAGGTGATATTGTATTTGTGGTATGTACTTAGTACAATTTTTCTTTTTTAAATAATGATTATACTACAAATAATTGGTGGGTTGGGTTAGGAGTATGCAAATAGTCAACTCAAATTCAGGCCATCAACAAATCGGCGAGTTTAAATGCAGTTTAAACAATCCCGAAGCAGATTTAGCCACCAGACATGTATTGTCTAACAAATCAACGTATTTCTCATGATGTGTTACGTCGCCGATTTCTTGGCCCGAATCCAAATAATCTCGAACTATCGACATACCATTAGTAATTCTACATACATATGTTATCATAAAGTTTCGCTTTTTTCACGAGTCGAAAAATTTATGTTTAAATAAAGGTTTAGACTAGAATATTCGTTACATTGCATCCAATTACAGGGTTTTGAAGAGGGCATAGTAAAGTTAAAAATGCAAGGTTCTTGCACAAGCTGTCCAAGTTCTGTGGTTACTTTAAGGAATGGAGTTCAAAATATGATGCAGTTTTATATTCCAGAGGTTCTCGGAGTGATTCAAGTAGAAGATGAAACTGATCATATAGCAAAAAAAGAATTTGAAAAATTTGAAGAAAAAATTGAGAAGCCCGAACACGACAAGAAATAATAGATCTTTTAATCATAGTTTAGTAATTGTATAAAAGTTTTATGTAAATAAATAAATTAAATGTTAAAATTTAAAAGCTTTTTTCTTTTTTTTTATTGTTTTACTTGCACATAGAGTACTTAACGGCTAGATACTGAAACTTGCCATACACGAATAGTGTCATCAGAATATCCAGCAAATAGTGTTTGTCCATCAGTAGACCATGCTAAAGACAAACAATGAGGTGGTTCTGCTTTACTCGTCGCAGATACAACTTCGGGTTTCAATTCCTCGACCATCTCTTTCGTTTCAAGGTCCCATATCTTGATCCATGGTCCAAACGCAGCACAGAGCCAATAACGATTAGGACTAAAGCACAAAGCTGTTATTATGTCATTATGGTCTAGAGTGTGAAGATGTTTCCCATCGTTCAAATCCCATAGCATAGCCTTACAATCCTACAAGTTTCAAAAAAGTAAATATATTATTAAATGTTTGATAAGTCGTTCTTTTAAACAACAAAATTTTAATGTCAATACATACCTTGCCACCAGAAGCACAAAGTGAACCATCAGGAGACACGGTAACCGTATTAAGGTATCCTGTGTGACCACTATGGTTGATCTTTAGTTTGCAATTTGTCAAGTTCCAGACCTAAAAACAGTTTTCATAGTAAGACTAAAAGCAACTAATAATTACAGCAAACTGTTCACGATTTGTTGAATCAGTCCCATATCCGCATACACTCATGGATATCATGTTGAAGAAAAGTATGCATCATAATATATAATTGAGAAAAATAATATATTACATAAAATAATAACATACCTTGACTAATTTGTCCCAACCTGCAGAAACGATAATAGGATTCGAATGATTGGGAGAGAAACGCACACAGCTGACCCAGTCTGTATGTCCATCATCTTGTATGGTATACTTGCACTCTGCCAAAGTATTCCACAACTTGATCGTCTTATCTCGGGAGCCAGATACAATTTGACGATTATCCACAGAAAAAGCAACACTTAAAACATCCTGTTAACACATAGTTTTTTGATTCATTTAATTAATTTGCTCTCATACAAGTGCACATACCAGATGGAATAAATACTTACAATACCATAGATTTAATTGCCCACCTCTTCTATTTATTAAAGACAAAAAAAAATATATAAAAAAAAGCTTCAGTATATTCCCCATCGCTCACATAGTTTTATCTTCTGCCCGTGGCATTTAGATAAAAAAAAATTAAAAAAAAAAGCTTCCATTCATCTCGTGAAGAATGACGACCGTAGATCAGAAGAAAAATGTCACACCTTGGTATGGTCTTCAAATCTTCGTGTGGTACGACCTGCAGCCAAGTCCCAAAGGCGCAAAGTTTTGTCCCACGAACCGGATAAAGCATAGTTTCCATCAGAGGATAAAACTACGTCGCTAATATAATGAGCGTGACCGTGTAACCGTTTTTGAGGAATACCGTAATAGGCTTCATCGCGCGTTAACTTCCATACTATTAGTGTTTTATCTGTAAACCAAATCTTTATATTTTGTATACCATACGTACGAACATGCTGTATACACACAGAAAAAATAATCAAATTATGTTTGATATTTCAATGAATAATAAACGAGCACAGATCGAAGAGAATTATTAATAAACTAATATACTCGTACCAATATATTACAAAATGTTATTTTATGTATTAATTATAATACAACTTGTTGTAAAAATAAATATGAAATAAATTTTAATGTTTGATACAGACAATCAAAAATGAATTTATTACAAGAAGATGATACAGTATGTTTGTAAACTTACCACGTGAAGAAGACAATATCATATCCGGATATTTTGGATTTGTTGCAATTTGTGTGACCCATCCATTATGTCCACGAAGCGTGCCTCTTAATTGAAGAGTTTCAGTCATTTTGTAAACGTTTTATAGTATTTTATGTCGTGGATTGAAACGGATCCCGACGAACAATCCTCATTCAACAAAGCGTTCAACGAAAAGAGCGATTGAGTCTCGATAGTTGTCAGGTTTGGCGTGTTTCCGGTCATGCGCACTGGAAAACAACGATCTGCGTAGTTAAAATTAATGGTTAGCGGGCCCTTACGTTCCTAGATATTACGAATAGTACATAAAATTTATATTTGAATAATACATATCCGACTGTTATTATTATTTTTAATAACATAGACTAACACACGTGTAGTTGATTTTTTCCTGCATGTTGATTATATAAAATAATTAATAATTTCTCATGTTACAGATATTATCCATACATGATAACTATTCGTAAGATAAAAAGAAGTATTTATTTTTTTATGTATTATTATAACTTATGTTGTAGAAGTATAATGCTTGCAAATTGAAAGAAAAAAGTAATAGCACAGCCTAATATAGATTGTAAAATAGTGAATTCAATTCAAATTCAAAAACAAAATGAAAAATTCTTTTTATGCTTTTAAATTTTTATTATATTTTTAACAGAGTATTAAAAAGAAAGTCTAAACAAATATAATTTTGAATGTTGGAAATTTTAAATATAGAACATGTTATAATAATGGAATTTTTTATAAAATACTATAAATGCGATTTTATAGTATTTTTCAATTGTTAATTAATCTTTTGTTATATTTAAAATGTTTTATATTTTGTTACATGAAATATAACCATGTATGAAATAAAGAAAATTGTTTAAAAATTTTATTTTCTCTGATTTACATACAAATTTCCATTTACAGTTCATTTAACAGTCTTATGAATACATATTTACCTAATGAAAAGTTACATATAAATTATTATGAATGCCTTGGGCTCATACCTTACAAACTATTTACTTTTTTTTTTTTTACATATTTTTCAGTTCATCTTAATAACATCATGCATTAGTATTTTAATTTCTTGGACACATTGCAGCAGTTTGAAAGTGACCAAATTGCTTTTCCATCTTCATTTATATTTCTTAAAAATAGCAATTCAATAATATATTATAGTGTAAGATTTTTCTTCAATATAGGGAGCGTGAACATCTCTTGAATGTAAAATTTATAATGTTCCATTAAAGGTACCTAAATACACATTGCTTTTAGAAGAGCCACACTATTAATGCAATTTTTACTATATATTAAGTATATCTTAATATTACTGTACTTTACAATAATACAGTGTATATATTGTTATTATTACTAATAATCTATCAAAAGAGTAATGATAAATGAATTACTTATAAATAAAGCAATTTAATATGTTTTGAAAAGTATACAAACAAAAAAATTCAATAACTATAAGTGAACTTCAGTTTGCCAAGAAATTGTCTTTTACAGAATACACATGTGTGTGATTAGTGTATTCTTTAAAAATAATTACAAATATAATCCAATAATTCGGACAAACTATGAACCAAATAAATGAGTACATTATCCTCCACAGACACGATTATGTTGAAACAAATTAAAAAACTAGAGCAACAAGGTTTGTTATAAATATTGATTTAAACAATACATTATTATTATTTAATTGATATAATACCACATTAGTATACTTTTCTATAGTTCCTTTTCTTTACTACAAACTGATGCAGCTACATGATAATATGTATTATTATATTAATAAGAAACAATTTAACATTGAAAACGCCTTTAGGTGGACAACGTCAATGTCAAGAAATTAATACTTTCATTAGCAATTCATCTTTTCTTTGTTAAGTAAATCATAACATATAATTTATCTTTAATTTCAATAAATCGTTTCTGCCTATATACCTCAGCATTACATTCTAACGTTTGTATCGCGTAACGAGTTTTTACGTCGTGTTGCAGATTATTTCTTTTTGTACAGATGTATGAATATGCCTAATTACTTAGTATATAAAAATGTGGCTACCAATTAAGCGTTATACCAGGAAATCATACTTTATTCTTAATGCATCGTTCGTTTATAGATATTGCGACTACAGAATATATAGAAGGATTGACAGAGAATGTTCACCTCTACCAAAGCTTCAATTGAATTTATTTTTATAGTTGCAGACCAATCTAATTTTAATCCTGAACAAGTCTAAATTACATATTTTCATTAATAACTTTACAAGCACTGTACTAAATAGTGTCGTAAAATTTAATCAATCTTGAGCAATGTATTCTTGTTATCTATACTATTTTAAATTGTAACATGCTTTTATGAACTGTCTTTGGTGTACGCAAGTTTTCAGACTAGAAAGTAGTAATGTCGAAAGGCCTGGAATGTGAAATTCTATTTAGATACATGAAATTTAATGAATTTGATAAAAGTGTACATTATTTTGTTAACAATCCCGAAACATGTTTCTTTCTTTACTGTAGTAATAATAGTATTTTTGTTATAGTAATTCATTCAAAGTAGATAGCACGCGCGCAACAAAAAATAATTGATTCTACTAATTGAAATCAATTGCAAGCATGTTTAAAGAAACATTAAGAGTACACATAAAGATCAATAGAAACAGAAACATTTCTAGTATTATTATTTAATGTTTATGTTGCACCCATTACTTCAGGTGTAAGAACTAATATTTAATCAAAAAGACAATGGATGCGTTATAGATTAGTGTTAAAAAAAATCCATCTTATAAACATGATATTAGATTAATAAACTATAATGGTAATATTTTATTGTCATGAATTCGAATCAAAACTAATAAATTCATCTCAATCAAACTATTGAAAAAAAAAAAATATATTACATAGATGTGATCGACAGTCATACAAACATAATAAACAGTGGCTTATTTGGAACTTAATCTAAATTCTGTATAATCCTACTAAAATCACTGCAGTTCCACGTTGACACTAAGTTGGATTTGAATACAAATTTTTCAATAGTTCACTCCTAGACTTGAAATATGTTATATTTGAATAAAGTATGCTTTAAACAAATTAAAATGTTAATAATGTGCAGTATTACAATAAAAAGAAACCATAGTATATATTTGGTACAACAATTTCCTTTTTTGTATTAATAATTGCATCGATGGTAAGTAGTAAAACTGGCAGTCATGAGTAAAGGAAAACGTGTAAAAAAATATATATAGAAATAATCTGTGTTTATTTGAAATATACTAAATAGATTTCATTCGAAGATTTCTATCTGTAAATGATATGATTCCTACTCGTGGTTACATTAGCCTTTATTCCATATAAAAGTTAAATGTTTCTGTACTTCATGCATACAATCGTACATCGATGGTACTTAACAAAATAACTCATTGCATTGAAAGTTCTTATCACAATGTTCAAATATTCGTGACATAGTAACGTAATAAAGAAAAATATCTTGCAGTATTTGAAATTAATAATGTGTATTATGATTAGAAATAATTTTCTGATTCTAATATACAATTTCTCGAACAGAACACTCCAGAAACCTTTGTATTTTCTAATAAAAATTATTTAATTCAATTCTTGTGATTTATCCAACAAAAATTGTTATCTATAAAATGTCATCATCAATTTTAAAAGTATATATCTAAGAGTACCTGTAGAATTGAAATAGATATAAAAATAAAATAAACGACATCAAAATTTGTAACAGAAGAGAATCAACCATAGTTTTAAATACAAATTTTTGTATGTTTTATTCATGTGATCTTATGGAAAAGTTAAAACCAATAATATTTCAACTTAAATTTTAATATTTAATATAATAATTCTGACATTATACCAATTTCTAAAATATCATAATTTTAATTTCTATGATTATACATATTTCATGTATACGATGACTGAATAATACAAAATTATATGTAATAATTAACTACTACAGCACTTTGTTACTTCATGTCACGTTCTTAATTAAGCTCAAGTCTTTTTAATTTCTGCATTGAATACACAAAGGGCAGTGACTATAGCTTTTTTGTAAAAAAAATCTTGTTTAACATACAAACAATAAATCATAAGAAATTATTACAAAAATTCAATTAAGCTTAGTGTACGAAAAGTATTTTGTATGGCACGAGGTACAGATTAATCTTTAGTGTATGATATCGAAAAGTATTGCCAATATTCCTTTGCACGCACATACTTGTGACACGTAAGGAATCATAAATAGTGTATACGAATAATAACAATTATAAAGTACGCATTTTACTTAATAATCATTAAGAAGTATATAACTAATTGCGTACCAGTGCATTCGGTGAACTCGTTTTATTTACATGTATGTCTTACGTAAATCCATACTAATGTACTTAAATAATTAAAAAACAGTCGAAAAATGTTTCTTTCTTTACTTTATGCCGCTTGTATAAAATTTTGTTTCATATATACTCGCAATTTTTATTATCGAACAGAACTTAAAAATAGCCATGTGTCAGTCAAGCTTCTCGTGTTTAAGACATATTAGATTTTAATCACTAAATATTTTGGTAATTCAGTAACAGCAGAAAACATATATTATAATATTCATTGTTCCTCAAACTATGATATATAACAGTGACGAAGATGACACGATTCAAATGCACTTATCGTCATGAGGATACTGCAAGTGACAAATAAATAATTAAGATCGTACATGTAGATGAGTAATATAAGAAATGGTAAGTAGTATGTTATTGTAATATTGTATTCGCTATGTTTAGGTTGCAACTCCCAGAAAATGATACGAAATGCATCGTGTAATTACAATTTAGAATTTGTTTGGAAAAGTTCCTATTTTAAGAACAAAAATATTTGATAACACAAACAGACATGTATCGTTAAACAAGCGAAACATTATATTTTTAATTTCTTATATCGTTTCTTGAAACATAAGATTTTTTCTTGCTCCAAAGTTATTTAAAATTAATTTTTTTAACTGATTCAATCGAAGATAGGCTAGCTGTTATTAAGCATACTAGTTTCTTAATGTATTCTATGAAGTTGCAAATACTTTTGGAATTAACATGTCGAATCATGTATGACTTTTCTGTATTTATATTGAAACCTAAAGAAAAATCATTGTATAATATTTTCACGTCATCGTTGTAATAAAAAAGCTAATTATTATAATGAACAAAATTTTCAGCTTCTTAGATGTCACTTTGATCACTTTGCCTCAAATTTTGAACATCCATCTTTGGCACAATATGTTAATTAAGCAAAAATAGATTACATCTACAAGTAGAAACAAATAGAACAAAGGACAGTAAACTATACACGCTTTTGATCACCGCCACAATACTGGAATACATAATCGACTGATTATATATAACCAAAAACTTAAAAAGCATGTATCATTTCATACCTAAATGTAAAGGAGTATACTTACAAGTAAGCTCTTCTTAGAACTTTTTCTAATCATTTAAATACACTCAATCTTTATGTAAAAAAAAATAATTGAGAAAAAACAAGAAATTTTAAATGAACATTGAAAAATTGTGTACTGAAACAAAACAATTATGCGTGTAAAATTGTTTTTATGTTTAATATTTATATGTACATAGATGCATGCATGCATAGGCGTGTGTGTGTGTGTGTGTGTATGTAGGGGGAGGCGTGTGTCTATGAATGTATGAATGTATCTATGTACATACGTATACTATTAATGAAAGTAAATATGACAATATTATTTGATGATGGAATTCAGTTTGATTCGGTATTAATGTAACCATAATTAAAACACACATGCGTGCATATTTGTCTCTGGCGCTCACATATTGTCTTTTCACTAAGAGAAAACGAATACTTCACTTCACTCTTTACGATAACACTTTTGTACACAGAGCAGTGCATATCTATTTTTCAAAGAACAAGATATAACAGTTTCACAATTAACAAAAGAGTAGCAAAGTAAACAGATCAGTCCCAACTGGCATCACTCTCACCCCCTTCACCTTCGTCTTCTTCATCCGAGAACATGGCTTCATATACATAATCTGGGTCATTTAGGAACTCTTCGTGATTTCTCTTACTTATCTTACTACGCTTTTTTGTTGTTAAGGCAAGTTCATCTTCTGCTGTTCTTTCTTTACGAAACTCGTAGACTAGTGGATAAATGTATTCGATTGCTGCTTGGACAGCAGCAACATTAGGAGCTGAAACATTTATTAAAATTTATTTGATAAAATAGAATAATCATCAATCAGAAATAATCAGAAAATTAATGTATACCAAGGAAAATATTATACATCCTTTCATAGTTATGAAAATTTAAATCAAGTACTAATACAAACCAGTTACAGTAACGCTGCCTGTAGAAAATATCTTCAATGTGGCTTTTGGTTCTTTTAACTTGTATGTAACACCAGGATGCAATTCTGGTTCATAACTAAGCATAATAAATATTATTAATAATTTTTCTCAAATATAAGCAAACTATATACTTTACATATATACACATATAGATGCATATGTTTGTGTGTTGTAACTAAACATACTTACTCTGCATCTTCCTTGTGATACAAAGAAAACGATGTTATCTTGATTGCAAATGGCATGCAACATGTACCTAGTACATTAACCACTCTATAATTGTTAAATCGCACTTTGAATCCCAGTTTCTGAAGCGAACGAGCAAATCGGCGAGCTGCAATCTTCGCTTGAACTTCACTGGTTGCACCAGTACATGTTACTTTACCAGAAGACCATATAGAAGCAGTAGTATAAGGTCTCCTCAATTTCATTGTTATCATCTACAACATGTGTATATATACGAAAAACATTCATAACTACCATTTAATGTTATTTACAAAAACCAAATTACTTTACTCAATTTAGAAATAAAATAATATTTTATATAAAAGAAAAAAAATAAAAAAAAAAAAAAAAATTGAATTGAAACTGTTATTAATCTTAAAATAGACTATTTCTTAATATTTTCAGTTTGATATCTGTTTTGGAATGAAAATAAAGATAAATATTACTTTAAAAGTGGAAACAGAATAAAATATAACTATATTTATTAAAAAAAATCATTATAATTTCTTATAAATAAGTATAAAGATAAAAAATTGGACATGATAAGTATTTAAATTATTTATATTAAATAACTTTGTCCTTTTTCTTCTAATCAACACACTTATCATCTTTTCTTCATTACTATATAAATATTATACTAACAGTAAAAATATTGGCCACTCAAGGTTACTTCCCCAAGCTTTTTATACCATGTTAAATTGCTCCCCTATTTAAAGAACACATAGTAGATTTGTCACTTTTTGTCTTTCAAACACAATTACAAAATAATGCCAACAAATAAGCAATGAAAAGAGAAAAGAAGGTAAACGATATGATAAAAATTAAACAACCAATATTTGAGTATATTTCCTACTTGTGACTTAAGTATCTTATGAAGTTGGGTATCATAATTTTGAATTTTTTATACAAAAAGTTTGAAATTCCAATTAAAAATACATCAAAAGTAAATTGGTAAAATATATAGATATATTTAAGATTGATACATAGCTAAATGCATTACATAAATATAATTTATTACAAGAAAACAAGATTGCTTTGGAACATACCCCATTCTCCCTCCTATATTCCACATTAGATCCATTAAGCGCAATTTCTCGTAAATTTAGGTGACACCTAACGCTGAAGCTGCAAACTACGTTATTAATGACAATATCCAGCTCGCGAGGTTCCTGTTCAGGAGGATCCACATAAGGTTGGATTTGCCCATCATACAGTCTTTCATCTTTTTCTTCTTTACATATATCCGTACTGTTTAAATTATTTACATCTTCTACATGATTTATTGTGTTTGTTAAAGGTTTCATGCCATTCTTTTGAATAGCAGTTGCCATAATATATACCTGAAAATAATCATCTTTACATAATAATACATGGAAAAGTTAAATTTGCATATTAAACTATTAAATCTATATGGTACTAAGTATATGTTAGATTCTCTTTAAATTTATAAATTGAAAATAATTCTTGAATAAAAAAATTGTATACTTTACATATAATTTCAGCTTTGCCATTATTTATATAGTTTAAATAACACAAGTTTAGTTTATACATATATTTCCTTTACTTTGGCCTAAATTTAATTTTTAATTTAACTCGAGCATTATATTGATTTTAATAGAAATACTTTATTAATTTTATAAGTCTATTCATCTTCATATAAGAAATATATTGTAAATAATATTTTCATTTATTTTTTATTTTATACTTACATCTAGTATTTTTTATAGATGTATGCAAAAGTAAAAAATTCAAAAATTTGTACAGAAATTAATGACTGACCCAAAGTAATATTCCCAATGAAATCATCCCCAACCAAATCAAACTTTACATTCTGCCGTATAACAATTAAAAATACATTTTAAATTATAATAGTATTTTATACAAAACTACACATCGTGAAAACGTTATTAATATCATCCGAACATAAATTTTGTATATTGAATACAATAACTACGGATTAGAGAATATTATTTATTTATACAAATAAAAAATTTTGCAGGTAAATTACAGCATAATTTCCTTTAAAATTTGCAAGACACTACATTGCAAAAATGCATAAACATTTGTAAGATATCGTGATTTAGAAAAACACATGTATATAGAACGAAGATTCTAGGAAGCACTTTTCGAACACGTTAAAATAAGTTCGAAATGTTCTCTCTAATCAGAGTCTAGATGACAGCAGTAAAACACGAAAAGCACGGTCACTATATTGTACAGCGTTAAATGCCAAGGATATTAAATGAGAAGAATAAAATTTTGATCGATAAGAATAAAAGAAGGGAAACTGTACTTACGTGTGACTATGATGTGTGCTTCGGTTACTTTTTAATTAATGATAACTTCTTTGTTGACAAGTATCAGGAGAACGCAAAGTTAGCTCAATAACCAGTGCCATTGTTTTCAGCCATCTTCACTAGACTGGCTACTAATCCAAGTCACGGACGCGACAATGATACATAAACGGTAATGCTCATTGATGAAACATGTATGTACGCAAAATTGTTGAATTTCTTTTTTCTTTTCAATTTTTATTTTTATCATATTTTGTACACATTTTCTCCTATTAAGATTATGAATTTACTTATCTTTTTCCGATTCTTTCTTTCTTCATAAATACAGCAACAAATATTGCTAATAATTTTAAATATCATTTCTCAACATTTTCCCCTAGATTACATGTTATATTATTTAGAAATTTTTATATTTATTTTCCTAGCTTTTTCATTAAATGTATCCTAAGATTTTGGTACGAGTAATGTTAAAAATAATTTTCACCGAAATTACTGGACTTTATGCCAGTAACATAGTTAACTCTAGTAAGTTCTAGTCGTGCTCTGAACGAGAAACAGTAAAAACGTGAGAGTCTGATTTTACACTTGATAGAAAGATGAGTAGTATTTGTACGTCTCCGTCTATCCAATATAAAATCGGACTCTCACAACTTTTTCTGCCTCTCGTTCAATATGGCTCGTAATAGAATTAGCTATGATATTACCTATACAATATTCTTAACGTTTAATGAAATTACTTTACTACGTTATCGAATACATTTATACCGTACAAATGGATGTACCTCAAAGAAGATTAATTCTTGTCCTCTAGGTAAAAAAACTCATTAGCTGGAGCATAAACTAAGCCGTCTATCCGAAAGTGAAGATTAATACCACAGTTAATGATTTTCTCTTAGAGATTAAGAATTAATGTTCCCCGTGTACATAAATATTATAACTCTGTAATCCGGACAGTAGAAACACACTAAGTTAGTTACTGTGAGTTCGTTTACGTGGTTCAAATTTACGAATTGCGATATATTTAGTGCTTTTGTGTGTATAAATGACCGAGTTCCTGACTCTTTATATTTTTACCGAATCCAAAGTTCCTAGATGGCAAAAATTAATATTCCTGACGTACATCGATGTTATAACATTGGTGTAAATGTTGATCGTGTAAACGTAGCCATAAACTTGTGTGTTTTCTACAGAAACGACAGAATACAAACGTAAAGGGAATAAAATTTTTGTTGAATTACGAACATGATAATGTTATTATTTCATTGCCACACTACCCTAAAGTTTCTAGATGTAAAAATTTCAGAACTACCTTACGTGGACTACCCTTTATTGTAAAACGTGTGAGATCGAGAATAAACGATGTAAAGTTTTAAGAACTATACATTTTAGTTAACATTTACGGAATATAATAATTTATATGTGCAGGACATTGTAAAACTTGCTGCAGTATAACGCGGTGCAAAGTTTATGAAATTGGAAACTGTTCAAACTACGAGTGCAGTGGCTTCCACAATTTACATTACATTTCAAAAAGTTACGAAAATAAAAATTTTCTCTGCAGTGATTAGTCGAAACAATTAATTAAATTTTCAAAATTATTGTTAATCGTATTGAATAATAATGGCAAATAATGGTAGAGTAATTATTTATTGTAATAATTAATAAAAAAAACCGATACGTAGTTATATTCGAGACTGTTTTTGTTGTTTTAGAAAATAGTAAACATGAAAGTTTGGCTGAAATTAAAGACAAAAATGAGAATGACGAAAACGAAGAACCAGAAAAAATTCTTATCATAGATCCTGATAACGAAGTTTGTCTTCGTCATTAATTCTTTTAATTCTAATTGTTTTTCGTTTGTCAAGCATGTTTATGTATAATTATATTTATTTATATTTTAGGAATTAGATTTCAATCATTCGAGATTAACGAAACTAGAAAATTTAGAACCATTGAGGAAAATACGTAAATTGTGTTTTACATGGAACTTGATCAAGAAAATTGAAAATCTCAATACTCTCACAACTTTGGTTGAATTAGAATTAAGGGATAATCAGATTGTTACTATAGAAAATTTAAATACCCTTATAAATTTGGAGTATGTAGTTTAAATAATATAAAAGACTTTTCCTTTCTTTTTATAACAATTATTAGTTTATTAACTAATTGTCATTGTATTCTTTTTTTATACTACTGAACAATAATATAGAATTATTGCATTTTTAGAGTTTTAGATGTATCTTTTAATCGTATTAAAAAGATAGAGGGATTAGAGAATTTATTGAATCTACAGAAGTTATTCCTGTCATCGAATAAAATTCAGTGTATCGAAAATGTGTCACACCTGAAAAAGCTTACAACTCTTGAGTTAGGTGACAACAAAATACGAGAAATTACAAATCTTGATGGTCTTGAAAATTTGACAAGTCTGTTTCTTGGTAAAAATAAAATTGCAAAGATTGAAAATTTAGGATGTTTACAAAACCTTCAGTTATTAAGTTTACAAAGTAATCGCATTATAAAAATAGAAAATCTAGAAGAATTACAAAAACTGGATCAGTTGTATCTATCTGAAAATGGGATAATGTGTATTGAAGGACTATTAAATTGCCCAAGGATAACAACATTGGATTTGGCAAATAACAAAATAAAAAAGGTGCAAAATATAGACCATCTTGAAAATTTAGAGGAATTTTGGGTAAGAATGATGTCTTATTCTTCTGTCAAAATTTTTATCCTATTTTTATTTCAATAAAATATATTTTGCAGATAAATAACAATGAAATTGAAGATTGGGCAACCATAGAGAATTTAACAACCAATAAGAAATTACAGACTGTTTACTTAGAGCATAATCCTATTGCAACGGATCTAAATTATAGAACAAAGATGAAATTGTTGCTTCCATGGCTTATCCAATTAGATGCAACGCTTTGCAGATGAACAATGAAATACTACAAACTAGATTACTGTGTAACGATAATTATGTAAACTGTATCTATTTACTTCATTATTTATCTCTTAGTATTGTTTTAAAAGATTATTTTTCAGTAACAAAGTAAACATTAGAAAATATATTTCAGCCTTACTAATAAAAGGTTTGAAATAATTAGGTTTTTTTAACAAAAAATTCATTCCTTCTGTTTGCATTTTACATTTTTTAATAGTCTTATTAAAATTATTAAATAAAAAAAAGTATCCATTACAAATTAAAACAAAAATTAAATTTAAAAAAGTATAATTCAGTGTTTTTACATTGAACAATAGAACAGGAATAATAAAACACTGCAAAGACATTAAAATTAAACTACTTCTGATTTAAATATTTTGGTTTTTATATGCCAAGGATGGGCAACTCATCTGCACGTGAGCTGATAGCCAAGCTGGTTATGGGCTACAGATTGTGCCATGTTACACTGAGCAGGCCCATCGATGACCCAAATGGTCATATGGGTAATAAAATCCCCAGTTGCCCATGGTTGCTATACACGATACGCGTTATGAAATATTTCATAATCTTTTAAATTTTAGCAACACTGTAAAATTAAGTATTATTGTATAAGTAAACTATGAATATCATGACTTCATACAATGCTATATTCTGATTAAATAATTTAAAATCTTTGAATGTAATTTCGTTTCATTGATGTATACACAAAATATATTGAAATAATATAAATACATATTCGTTAAGTACTTTATATTCCAAAGTTATATTATTCGACTACTACAATAATATTGTTAAATCAATTTCAATGTTATTTTTGATTGTAGGATTTATATAATTAATATAAGTATTGTATATATATTATAATAAATATCAAAATGAAAGATGATATTTGTTTGAAACATACAAATAAGTATCAATTTAAAATGAAAGAAAGTAATCATCTAGAATCCATTCTCATATATATATATAGTTTTAGAAGCAACATATACCATTAACTATTTAGTTTTTGAAAGGTATGCTTTACCCAGCTCGGTATACGATATACTATTTCCAATTGAATCATAATATTCAGAATCGCAAAAGCATTGATCATCTTTTGACAGTATGAAAAAGTTTCAATTTTCAACATTCGCGCGCGAGTGTCATGGCTATGAAGTTTGAAATTTAATACGTATAATAACTAGCGCGTTAAATCCACGTCTGAATTTTAAGGCCTCTGATATTCTCCATTTAACATTTTTCTTATTTTTTCTTATATTTCATTTCGCATTTATTTACACAATACTTGAAAATTCTCATGTTTTTGAAAAAAATATGGTCATCGTTATTAAAACGATGCAATCAGAATCGTACAGTGGAAAGTGGATACACATTGACGACACACGGGCAACAATAAAGTCAGGTCGTCATTGGGCAATGTGCAATAAATGCAAGTGATGATTGGTCAGTATGGTAATCCGAGCATAGGTAGAGAAGTACGCATGAATTGAGTATGACGTCACCGTTAGTACTCGCGATCGGCCATTTTGTGAGTGTGTGCTTGATCGAGATATTTGTATTAAGCTTTTCCAGTAAGACCGAATGATTTAGTTTACGAGACAGGCTCGCTTTAATTTTATTACACGTGCTAAGAGCGCGGGATATTCCTGGACTTTGCGTAGATTCGTACGATGGAGGAAAAAGCGTCGTTGAAAGAACTCGACCAGTGGATAGAACAATTAAATGACTGCCAACAACTAACAGAAAGCCAAGTGAAAACTCTCTGTGAGAAGGTACGCGGCGATCCGCCTTTAATTATTTTCTTGTTAATTCCTGTGTGACTACTTACTTAATTTAAACATTTTAAACACATTTCGCGATTACTTCTGATTTGTTGTTTCACAATCATTTAGTGGTACTTGACGATAACGCTGGATATCCCTTGACGTGTCATTATAAATTACATTGTGATAAATTTAAATTTACTAACCATCTTTTAATCATTCATTTTATCCATTTAATGATTTTACCGAACTCCAGGTTGTAATGAAAATTCGCGTTTCGATCATGTTCGGACGCTCGAATAATAGTATTCACTGATATTGGAAGTTCCACTGCAACTTGTTCGGTGCTTGTAAAATCAACTGGTTCGTCGAATTAACCGACAATTCTATTTTTCTTATTTTTCGGATAGGATTTATTTCGGCGTATAAATTATACGTTGATCTTTTTTTCGTTTCAATGTTTTTACGTAAAGACTTTGAACCAAAAATTGTTTCGATATTGTCCATTTTTCGGATAAATGATACTGAAACTTTCAATTTCTGTTACAAAATGTACAAAACCGACGTTTAAACTGCTATTTTTCTGCTTTTCATCTACCCGATATAACATTTATGTAACTTCTTAAAATGTATTAGTATACATAATATAGTTGTATGGTACAAGTATATGATTATAAATACAATATACATAAACTTTATAAACACTGGTGACATTAATCATAAATAACAGGAACCTTTGATTTAGAACAGAATTCACCTTTGAACAGTTTTGTCAGTTTACAGTTTTTATATATAATACAGACTAACATTTTGTTCAAAGTTATAATAAATTTGTTCGCAGAGATACAGATTACGTAAAAGAAATAGATTGTAAACCTGTATTTTGAATACCTTTGTGTCTGTAAGAGTTATCTAGATATATTAAAAAATCATTGGTACAGCGCTGATATTTTATATTTCAATACAAGTTTCTGCTTCTATGTGTTTTTTAAATTTTATATCAAAATCATTGCTTAAATTGTTTCTTTTTGAATATATAAAATTACTGTAATATCTTATAATTAAAATTCAATAGAAAAGGATTTGTTTGTAAAATGAAAAGGAACCAATTACAATTGATACCAATATAAATATTAAAATTATCTACACATTTGTAAATACTTATTGATCCGAACGATCTATTTAAAATTTAGATATCAAACACAGCATTGATAATTATAAGTTTTATCAATATAATCCTGTATTATGCAAATACTATTAATTAACTTAATTATTTTTGTTAACATTACCAATAGCAACAAATTGATTTATATTTAATTAGAAGTTTGCATTATACGTGTGCATAATCTATTTTATTGGAAATTTTTTGTAAAAGTATGTAATAAATCGTTGAAATCATGATCATTGATATATTGTGGAATATACTATCTGTAAAAAATTATCAAATACTTTTTAGTATTTTTTAAGGTATTTCTGTGAATAGCATAATACTCAATATTGAAATATGATTGTATATTAAATAAATTCTATTTCTTTGTTTAAATAATATCTATTGGTAAATCTGTCACAGGGTTTTTTTACATTGTTTTACATATTTTCATAAATATTCTTATTGAGTTAAGTTAAAGACATGTTATATTTACAACATCAAATATTGTGAGATTCAATGTATTTTTGTAGGCAAAAGAAATCTTAACTAAAGAGTCTAACGTACAAGAAGTAAAATGTCCAGTAACAGTATGTGGAGATGTACATGGACAGTTTCATGATTTGATGGAATTGTTCAGAATAGGTGGCAAATCTCCAGATACAAATTATCTTTTTATGGGTGACTATGTAGATCGTGGTTATTATTCGGTTGAAACTGTTACTTTGCTCGTTGCGCTTAAGGTAAGATTATTACATACAAACGAGTATATCATATAAAAATATAGTAATGTAAACAAAGATAATTGGTCAAATTATGGATATGGATATTTATTATTATCTTCTAATATTGGTTGACAAAATAACTTCGTCTATATAGGTCAGATATAGAGAAAGAATAACAATTTTACGAGGTAATCATGAATCGAGACAAATCACACAGGTATATGGATTTTACGATGAATGTTTACGTAAATACGGCAATGCCAATGTGTGGAAATTTTTTACGGACCTTTTTGATTATTTACCATTGACTGCACTTGTGGATGGTCAAATATTTTGTTTACATGGTGGTTTATCTCCATCGATTGATACATTAGATCATATACGTGGCTTAGATCGTCTTCAGGAAGTACCACATGAGGTTGGTGCTTATGCCTGCACTCTTAAGTTTAAAATGTAAAGCTAACAAATATAAAATAACGTGTGGCTACATTTTTTAAGGGTCCAATGTGTGACCTTTTATGGTCAGACCCGGATGATAGAGGAGGGTGGGGTATTTCTCCTCGTGGGGCTGGATATACTTTTGGACAAGATATTTCTGAAACTTTTAATCATTCTAATGGCCTGACATTAGTATCACGAGCACATCAATTAGTTATGGAGGGCTACAATTGGTATATTTATTAAAATTGTCTATTTATAAATTTCCTTTGTATCAGTATTTAATTATTATCTATTATTATATTGTGTAATAATATTCATACGTAGTTGTATATAATTTTATCTGAGAAGCGCGTAATTATTGTTACAGGTGTCATGATCGTAACGTTGTAACTATTTTCTCAGCGCCGAATTATTGCTATCGTTGTGGAAATCAAGCTGCTATCATGGAATTAGACGATGCTTTAAAATATTCATTGTATGTTTTAAATAAATTTATGAAACATAACACATTCGAAATAATTGAATGTTATAATCTTAATTCGTTTTCTATTCTTTATTTTTCAGCCTTCAATTTGATCCAGCTCCGAGGCGTGGAGAGCCACATGTTACTAGGCGGACACCAGACTATTTCTTGTAAAGAGTCAAACCCCAGATTTAACTATTAAGGTAGGGGTATGGAAATGATTCAGGCTTTATAACAATGCCCCTGAATATAATTTATGGATAGAACATCAATAAAAGTGTGAGGTTCCAGCTATCCTTACACAAAATATTATTGTCTCAAGTATTATATCATCATTCACTTTGTGGTGTTTCGCAGAGAGACGAAACACACATCCGCGTATTTGACGTGTGTCCAACACCATACATCTAGACACAACATTAATTGTATACATAAAAAGAAGAAACAAATAATAATGTACACACGTACCGATTAAAATTCACGTATAACACTGAGTTCTACAACTTTCATTCTACTGCTTGTATTTTTATTATCAAAAGAAAAAGAAATGAACATAATACATGGATTGAACGCAATAAGTAGAGCAAATAAAAGTATGCGCATGGTATTGTTTTGAAACCTTGAACAAATATTAATTGTTTAAATATTAATGTTGTTAATGTTGTCTAAGGTTTCAACGAGTATACCAAAAATGATCATAGTTTATATTTAAGAGAGTGTCACATATAATTATTAATACGAATGGAGCATGAAATGTTCTGTTTCAAGGAAATATAAAGAGGGTTGATGCAACAGTAAATTTGACACCTACAAGTTGGTCAATTGTGTTTATTTTATATTTATTTTACTTTAAAATTTTTTTATTTTCAACCAACTCGAAAAGATGTAGTTTCTAAATCTTTTATACAAATTTAAGCACACAATCATTTTGTGAATTTTAAAGAAAGAGCAAAACTTTTGCATTGATCCTATCAAAACTTTCTAAGCGATACACCCGCGCACGCGCGCATGCCACACACACAACACCCTCACACACACACACTCTTTATACTGAATGAGAATTCATGCATTCACGATCATTAAATTGAAAATTGATTGCTCATAATCCTACCGATGACCTTTTTACTAATTAATAGGTATAAAATGATGCTTTTGATAAATAAACATGTGTAATGCAAGTCAAAGAAACTTAATGTGTTGTGTCAAATCATTCATATTCATTAGTACACAAACATATTGTATACATGAACATCGGATGAATTCACAGAATACATATGTTCATAGAAATAAGCAAATAATTTGAGCATATGCATAATGAAAACAAACGATACAGTAGAATTAATAAGGTGAAAAAATGAAATGTATAGATGCACACTATAGCAATTTACTAAGACTGTAAATCTAAAAGAAAATAGCACAGAACCATATTGTGGATACAGCAACCTCTTCTGCGTCATGCAGGGCCGAGCATTTTTTGTTTTTATTTTGTATCACATATTAAGTACATTCAATGGATTATAAAAACTAAAAATAAAATTTCCTACATAGAATGAAAAGAAGATTGTAGTACTACAATATAGAAGCAGATGAGTTAATTAGAAATAAGCCTTACATGAAAATCAGTAATAGATCGTAGAACTTGTATAGCTAATTTTGTATTCACTCTATTTATTCTCTCTTCTTAAAGTATTTCATACGATGAATAAATTTCAATATCGCAGACAAATTTATTGTTAAATTTGCTACAAAACTTTATAAACTAATTATTTTTGATTTATCAAATTTTCATCTGTTTTTCTTGTTCTAATCCAGTTTCAGCAATCAACATCAAATTTTTTATGTACCTACATGCAGGTTATTATGAAATTATCATATTCTTGAATTAAAGTAAACCAAATAAAACATGCTTTTATAAGGAGCTGATTGATCACCAATGCACATGCATAAACGTAATTCAGAACTTATATATTAATATGTCTCAACATATTTATGTTGTGTATATAAATTTCTGGAAATACGATCGATTTATACCTGTATATAATTATTCTACATGATATGATTATTATATTTTATACACATCAATTTCAGATAACGCTTTACTATATCTTTTACAACGTTTTATATTAGCCTAAACAAATGCTTTGGGCAACTGTGAATTATGTGTGTGTATTTGGTTTTTAACTTTCAGTATACTTCATTGTTTTTAGACTTTGGATATCTTCAAAATATTAAGTTACAAACACTAAACAGGATTGCAAGATCTATATTTAAACAGATAATGCTGAAGCAAGGAAAACAGTGCGCCATGAACTGATATTATGTCGCTTCGTTATAAACAAAGCTAGAGAAATAAAGAGATGTTATCATATTTAGAAAGTCTTACATCATTTTTACACTGAATTTCGGTAACACAAGATATACAATGAGCAAATAATTATTTACATTTATTCTAACATAAAGACTTTAAAAGTAAGTTGTCATAGAAATAGGTCAATTTTTATGAACAAAATCGTACTTGTAGATTACACGATTTTAAAAATACGAAGATATGTACAAAAATAAACGTTTATTAAGAAATAATCGATAAAAAAAAAATCAAATTGAAATATCAACGAGAAAAATTATTTATTGCAACCTATTGGTTATTATGCAAGTATCCCACAGATACAGAAATGAGAAACTGTAACGACTTACGCAATTATTAGATTTTACATATGTATTACAAATTTACATACGCTATAGCTTTTATGATTATTAAAATAATTTCTTCGTCTTTTCTTTAGTATTTTTAATTAAAAAGAAAATGTTTAATGAATCAAAATAGGGTATGATAATTGAGAAAAAATATTTTATTTATAAATTTTCTATAATTCTGAAATTACCGCGTCTTAAATACAATTACTGTTACATGCATTCCTTTGGAATATCCGCACCAAATATATTGTTTTTTATATATGATACAATTTCTATAATAAATTAATTCCTATTTAGAATTTAAATTGTCAATCGACTCCTACCACGTTATCAATAGAAATATACAAATTATATTACAGTTATTAGTTTTACCCTCCGTTTTTAAGTACAGTAATATTTGATTGCATTTTCCACGTATGGTTATTAAAAATTTCTTCAGTTACATATATGTGAATTATTATTAAACGAACTGCTTTTTCATCAAAATAATACAATTTTTTACTCGACGTGAACATTAAACCATATGTTAACATCTGAGTTGTATAGAAAAATAAATGTCTTTGCGTACATTGGATATTTATTATTTGATCGTAATTGTTCGTTTTAGTTGAAATCGTCCCTAATAATTTTAGATCAGATTAAAACATTTATTACAACTTTACTGCATTATAATATAAAACTAATACAATATCATTAGGATTTAGTTGTAATTATTAAAAAAATATTGGATGTTACTTATATTTGATTAAACTGTACTTTGTTGTATTTGCTTTGTACTTTGTGTAGGTGAAATTTGAATATCAAAATTACCTATCGTATTATAAAACAAATTACACTTTCATTCCTGTATCCAAATTAAGTATTTGTTTCATAATTTCATACATTGTAAAACTAACAGACACCATAGGAATAGCTCGTAAATAATTAATGCTCATTCCACGATACAAACCTTTTACAATACCATTTTCTACATATATTAGTTTTATAGTTTCTAACATACCAGCACTAAAAAGACATTATAATGCAGTAATATTACACGATAAATTATTCAATGGGGGGTGAATAATCGTTTATGTTTGAAATTTGTAGACATAGTTACCTATATTTTTGTGTAGTTGGATGCATTATAGCTAATTGCATACGTCTTCTAGTAACGTCTAACGGATAAGAAAAACTTTGAGCAATAGCACCTGCAATACCTCCGCACAATAATTTTGCTGGTATATTCAAAACTAAACCACCTATAAGGTATATGTATATACATATATATATATATATATATATTCGTTCAGTATTATATGAAGAATATATCTAATCGAATATAATGTCATTATATATTATAATCTTTTCTTTTTTAATCGACAATCCAAGAATCATAATTATTTGTATAATTATGTGTTCGTTGAAATATTTACTGTTTTATAAAAGAAAGTTTATATAAATTTATATATTTATTATAATGAATATTAATGTTTTTCTCATGAAAATTTAGTGCTTATCGTACCTGTATTTTTGTCGTATTTTTCACAAAAAATATTTGATCCATATTTCATGCACAAATATTTAAGCTGCTCAAACGAATAAAATGAAAATCCTGCATATGGAATCATACCAAAAATAGTTGGCCAGAATCCTTTGTAGAATCCTCTTATACCACCTTCCTACAAGATTAAAAAACAAATTTGTAAAAGGTCTCTTTGAATTGTCTGTTCCATTGTAAATGTATGATAGTAAAATTAAAAAAATATCATTAAGTTATTGATAGATTTACAATTTATCAAACTTTCCTTATCTTTGACAGGAAACGTTCAAAGTCCAAATTCTGATTGCATTCTGCACTTTATACTCAAATATTAAATTCTGTATTGAATATGAATTACATGTTTAAATAAATGCTTATTAAAATGTAGATTAATACAAATTACCTCTTTGAAAATTGTGATGCTAGCATGCATAATTCCTTCATAAATATGTTCTCCAGTAACTTGAAAAGCAAGCCTAGCCCTAATAGTGTCTAATGGATATGTTAATGTAACTGCTGTCACACCAGCTGCAGATCCAGCAAAAAATTTATCTATATGTGTGTGCTTCCCAAATAAGCCTCCTAGATACTGATAAAAATTAAATGTAACTTAATTCATTCGTAATTTTGCATGGTTACTCATTCTTTTTATAACAACACAAACGTATTTCATTTATCTTGTTTAACCATGGTCTCTGTACTCTTATACTTCTATATTTAGTATACATTATGGTACATTTTTGTAAATATATATGTGTGTGCGTATATATACATATACACACTCACACATAAATTCACAAGTGAATCTATATGATTAAGGCTCACCTTTAAACTATGAGCATGTCTTTATAATAATAACGGTTACTTCACTCTGTGGAACCACTTTACCCAGAACAAACTTGGTATTACTTTTTAAACTATTTTATTGTAGGATGGTAAGAGTAATTGATAATTACCTTCTTGTATAATTCAAACGTAGTAAATTGTGTTGCAGCATATGGAAAGATTCTAATCATTTGGGCAAAGTTTCCCTTGTAGAGAGCAAAAAATCGTTCATGATGCACAATCTGTCTTAATCCGGAAAAAACACCTTATATAATGAATTAGTGTCAAGAGTTATATTTCATATAGTTTCAATAATTATGCACAATAGTACCATCCTTACCTAAATGTTTATAGTGTTTATTGTGCGCTTGTAACAATATTTTTATCCTATCTAATGGGGCCACTGTTGTTTTTGAGCACATTCCAGCTACACCTACAAATTATATATAATATTTTATTGAAATATTTGATAATTATTAAACAGTTTCATAGAATATATTATCTTTCCGAAGTTCATTATGCAGTAATTAAATAAAAAACAATTATATTTCGATATGAATATTTTAAACTTACCACCAGCAATTAAATTTTTCAATATAAATTCATAATTCTTTTCAGACTCAACGCGAAATGCCATGTTTAAATCGTTGTCACAAATCGAAAGCGTTAAAACTATTTAAGTAGACCGACAGACAAACTTGTCACGGAAGAAGAATGAGTTTAGACTACTCCATCGCATGACTGCCGGTAGCAAGATAAGTGAAAACTGACTGCGATCATACGTTTCTATTCACGTCAGAAATGTCAAACGTTTAGGTTGTGTTCACTTTAAACTTGGACTTTCACATAAGATTGCGAAATGTTGGCCAAAGAATATTTTAAAAAAATTAAGCATAAACGAGTATCAAGTTAGATAATCTTTTTTAAACGAGAACCAAAAAAGGTGCACAATTCCATTTATTCAATACGCATTCATACTTTTTGTTATGTATATTACATTTATATAACACGAAAACTACCGCATTGAATCGAGATGTTATGTCTGACAAGAGGAGCACCTAACTTGTTGAATTTTAATTTACTTTTCTGGGTTGGTAGGTTATGTAGGTCCGTATTGCTATGTATCATATGTGAAGTATCGTATGAATATTAATTCGTTTCATCGAACTAATCGTAGTACAAATGATTAAGGAAAACAATTCATCGTATATTCGAGGTCACGGGATCAAGTCCCGTTGTCCATAAATTTTTTTCCTTTTTTCATTATTTTCATTTACAATTGTGTTAGCTATATCGATGTAATAGAGATTACATTTTAATCGTCTTTTTTACATATATTAACTCTTGGACCTACATTTTTATTCTGGTTTGATAAAATTTACCAGTAGTAGTTAGTGTTAAAGTAATATCTATGTCAATATTCTACTGCTCAATTTTATACATTATTTTCTTTCAGTAAATTATTTATTTGTCTATCAAACAAGTATGTTACAAAGAAACATTTCAACTTGAGTAAAATTCTTTAAGATAATTATCTTTAGGCTTAAGAATTACTTTGTCCTTAAGACTAACAACCCAACCAGGTTCAAGTCCATAAAATAATTGTCTAGGATCTTTACGTTGGGTAAGCATCACATAATTTGGGTCATCTTCAATCTTTGGAAGTACATAACCATATTTTTGAGATAAAACTAGTCGTTCCTGAGAAATCTCCTCAGGATTTGCTAAATATCCTCTTGTTGCTGCGCTCGAATAATATTCTAAGCAATCTGTTGGAGGTAACAGTCTGCGTGGTATTGGTACCCCTAAATAATACAAAATGTTTTAAGTATGACATTCTGATATTGTTTAACTTTTGTACCATAAAAGAATAAAAAATTCACCTTTGCAAAAAAATTTATCTACATCATGTAACGCGAATAAAGAGTTAGTGTCATAATATGCGGTGGTAATAGTACCACCATTTTTTTCAATTGCTGCTATTACAGGCTCACTGGCCCACTGGACTTCTATATTTACTTTAGCTTTAAACAAATCAGCGCCCTTGAAAATGATATTAAACGAGTTAAACTGCTTCTTATGCAAAAATATTATACAGTGATGCCGCCGTATTCGCATGGCCTGATAAAAAAGAATTTTATCATTTTTATAATTCCATTATCCTTGAAAACTTTTCACGATAATGTAGTGTACTAAGCATAATCGACTGAGCGAGTAAACATTTCACGTAACCGCGATAAGATCTTAATAGGTATTACCCATGGATACGGTTGACATTACTGTATATAATTTTTTTATACTATAAAATAAAATCTGATACCGTATCTGTCAGATGAACACCTGCATGTTTGAATTGTATGTTTAAGTTATACAATCCTGTGTTGACTATAGATACAAGATCAATAGGTTTAGATGGATCTATCCTATTTGTATCAATATACAATTGTAGCGTGTCTAAAGATAATGGTGGATATTCTCTTCTTAAACTGTAATATGCATAAACATATTTTATTAAATGTGTGTGTCTTTAACATTAACTTGGATCTTACAAAAATATGTATAATGCAGTAAGAAATTATATCTAACTATTAATTTATATAAAACTTACTGATGTCCTTTATAATATGGCTCACATCCAAATCTGAGATAAAATGGAGTACTTCCAGTTTCATATCCAGGACGCATATAATTTTGCCTCTGACCAGAACCTTTATTTCCAGCACCATGCTTATCTCCACCGTGTTGTCCCCGACCACGTTGTTTCTAATAGAAATGTATGATATTAAAAATAATTATTATAAACTAATTGAAATCGATTCAAATAATATCATATTATATAATACTTGAATTTACTTTTCATTCATGCAAATCAATTTGTTTTTTGTTTGATCAAAATACATGATATTGTTAAAGTAAGACTCACGGGTTTTCTTGAACCAGGATTATCTCGAATATTACTTAAACACACTCTTGGTAATGTTCGTAACATTGACAATGCCAAATCTCTACCATGCTTTCCAGACATTATTTCCAAAATTCAACCACTTTGTTCAAAACTTTATGTGTTTCTTTACAATCCTATTAAACTTAAATTTATTCATTAATGTTTATTTACATTGCATTTCGAAAAATGTAACCTAAAATACTTAACTAAGAATATGCATACCTCAAAGCATAATTATGAGCAAAGAGTAGATATCATAAAAGACGTAACTTTCTGCTTAGAGAAAGATGTAACGATAGTTTAGCATCTAACTTCAATTATGCCAAATCTGGAAGAGAGAACTTGTCGTCAGTAACGTGTGAGTGTACTTTGTTAAGGCTTCGGACAATATCACCAGCACGTTATCTATTCTCTTAGTCATCAGGGTTTCGACTCACAGGTACAATAATCGTTGCCGAACTCAATTACAATTATTTTTCGTGAATATACATACTCCCGAAATCCTAGACACTTTCGAGAAAAAAATTCCAATTGGTAGACTTTTTCGGCGAAATTAAAATATTTTAAATTATTCTGGAAAAATTATTTTCGGTTACGGGGGTCAATTACAATCATTTTTTGTCAATAGACATACCTCCAAATTCCTACTCATTTTCGAGAAAAAAATTCCTTACCGAAAATGTAATGTGTGGCCAGAAATATTTCCCCGAAACTTCATGCGAATATTTAAAACATCATAACTTCTAAATGGATTGGAGGATTTTAATGTTTCAAAATGCAAACAACGCGTATTTTAGCAAAGAATATGTAGAAATTCCAAGAATATTCGAAAAGTTGTTCCTCAACCCCGTAAAGTGAGAAAAACCCCATAAAAATGGTCCAATTTTCAAACGACCATAACTACTACAATAGTCAATGGATTCCATTTAAATTTAGTTCGGAAGTAGAGCTCATGGATAGCTACAAAAAAATATTAGACAACATTTTCGTACAGCGTCAAACAAATTTATTAAAAATGAAAAATGAATTTTTAAGAAAAATTGACCAGGGGTAGGTGCTGAAATTTTCTTTTTTCATCGACGCGAGGACGGACTTCAGCTGTTCAAGCCCATGAAAGAAAGGTTCCTATTCTCGTCCTTTATCGATTTTCCGAAATTGCGTGAAGTACTGACTACGCATAACATGTGGCTCGTATGGTAGGGTATGTCGGCTTTCCCCGCCACTCCGTTAAACACTAAGAAAATTCGTCGTTACTAGTGTCGCCGTCGATGTACTCAATTATGCTAAATCTGGCTACACTGGTAACGTAGACTACGTTTGTACGGAACAAGTTTGTACGGAAAAATTGACGAATAAGCTGCAAACTGTATCCTATTTAGTACTGCTACTACTACTACTACTACTATCGTGAGTCAAGAACAAGCGGGCTGCGGGCCCATATTTATTACTCGACTTCAGCTGTTCAAGATCGAGAAGGAGAAACTCATATTTGCGTTCTTTCTTTACTCCTCAAAGTTGTCCGAAATGCCACGCTCACTTTGGTCATCTTCGGTAAATCGAGAAAGAAAGTAAACGTGAGTCTTTCTCTCTTGACTCCCTTCGTAGACAAATAGAAATTATATAGAATATTTTTATATATGAAATTTTTTTACTTTATTCTATCTGTTACCAACATATAATAATAATTAATATAACCTCAGTTTGAGATCTGTTATAAACAGTCTATCAATGTTCATATAATTAATTTGGTTATATGTTTACTTATTTCATGTTTACAAAATTGGAATGATAAATTAATACAGTGAAAAATCTAGGAAGCTTTATGCATGCAATACTTACAAAAACAATTTTAAGAGAAAAAAAAAGATGTTATACATTCAACTATACAAATATATACAGTGGTGGATCTAGAAAAACTCGAGGGGGGAGACTAATAAAAAATTACGAAAAAAATTAAAAATTTTGTGAATTTAAAAATTCCATCCTTAAAAATTATAAATAGAAATATCAAAATTTCAATGATTGTTCAACATTTGTTAACGAATAAAGAAATTGCTTCGAACGATTAAAATGTAGATAGTACATTTTTTTGTTGATCAATAGGAGGAGGGGAGGTTGCTCTAGCCTCTCTAGTTTCCCTCCATTTTATCCGCCACTGCGAATATAAAGCAATTAATAAAACAAATAAAACGTATTCAAAAATTATCACTTTGGTCACTAGGAATTTACCGTGATCTGCACAACACTTATCTGCTTAAATAAAACCTTATAATTAAAAATCACAACATAATTGACTTATACGATAACAATACAATAACTTCGAATTAAGCATATTTCATAGAAAATCAATATTAAAATTTATAAATGAACAGTTTTTATATAAAACTTATCGGATATAAATATTCATTGAACGAATCGGTTTACTAGAAAATAAACGTTTTGGAAGTTTCATTGATTATAGACTGTCTATACTTTAAAGCTTAACAACTATTGTCATAATTTAATTTGATTATTAAAATTTTGGATACTGGAATTAAGTCGCTATACATTCGTAAATTGTGTACACATATTTCATCATGATATGGAGGCATTTACGTACAATATTATATACTATATGTTATACATTCACATAATAACAGAGAAAGTCATGTACCATATATTAGAGAGTAAATGCTACCGCTTCTTTTTCATGCCTTTACGATATCCTTTGCCAAACCACCCAGGGTTTTTAGGAGGTGCCATTGGAGTATCCGTATGAATTACTAATGTCTTTGCATCTTTCATTTGTTTGCTTTCGGTTTCTATTAAGGAAATGTCCGTCTCTCGTTGGTAATACAAACAAGTGAGCGAACCTTCGTTTTCCATACAAAAAGTACAAGTTGGCTTGGGTTTTTGTATATCCATGGTCATACTTGGTATTTGTATAAACGGATAATAGAAAAGTGGTGTTAATTGAGGGCACATATACATTGGTGGGAATGGCAAACCCATGGACAAGAATGGTAATGCTGTAAAAAATGGCGCTGGATAAGCAGACATTGATTCAGTTATTATTTTAGGTGAGATGCAATCTTCTTCCTCTTCCTCTTTCATTTGGGGAGAAATATCTTCGCAAAAATCACCACTGATTTTACTCAACTCCTTGCAATCAATATTACACGGCTCTTCTAAACATGGTTGACTCATCGTATACTGTTCATTATTTCTGAGCTGTATAGCATGAAAAAATATTGGATCCTTGGCACGATTATACTGTGGTATTTCCAACCCGAGATGAGTCATAACCCTTTTCATGACTTCGTCGCATTTTCCATTTACTTTCAAGACTGCATTCTCATCTTTTGGAGTCCACTGTAAATTTACAATGTATAGTGACGGACGTTTATGAATCGGCCTATCCATTTGCCACAACCATGGATACTTTTTTAAAACTTTTAAACTAGAACCCAAACATAATATAACGTCTGCCTGTTTTGCTGCTCTTGTAGCGCCATTCCAATTGATCGGCCACGGAAGATTGCCTCTTTCACCAAAATGAACAATTGAATCTTGCAAAACAGAATTACATCTGTGACATAATCTACCAGTACCGTGAGAATATCGAGCAGTTTTCTCCGTAACGTCGAATAATCTCCAATATTCTCTAAATGGTTTACACATTCTACAAACTTCCACGTACATATTCCCATGAACTTCGGATAAAAATGTGCGAGGTATCCCACTGCGTAAATGAAGTCCATCGCAATTCTGGGAAACTACATGTTTTAAAACTCGTGCCTTGTATAAAGCATACAGAGCCATATGAGTCACTGTTGGTTCTGCTTGACTTAAATCATGATTTCTGGAAATACATAGCAGAGGAATTTAGAAATCTAGCAATAATAATAACAACCAATAAGTTATTTACGATTATAAACAATTTTGACATTACCCAATATCTTTTCCTTGTTGTAAACGAGTCCAAACACCATTAGTTCCTCTATAATCTGGAATAGAAGCAGCTGTACTAATGCCTGCACCAGTATAAACAGCGAGCGATGTTGCTCTACTAATTGCAGCTGCTAATCGCATACATTTTTCTTCTAAAATTTCTGGCGCATCTTCAACTTCTTCCAATCTTGCTTTTACCCTGTGTCTTTTCTCTTGTCTGATAAATCAATGAACAAAATTTTTCTCATTACTCAATAAGGAATTTATTGCTAAAACCTATATCCAAAATGTGTAATTATTAACGATAGTAATCGACGGTTTATAGTATAGTAGCAAAGCTTCAAATAAATTTGTTTGTTCATAAATGTACAATCAATGGTTTTCAAAATGGCTATACCTTAAATTAACCTCTTTCACTACGTCACTACAAGAAAGAAGAATCCCAGTTTCCTCTGCAGTTCTGTCGGTTTCAGATTTTTGTAAAATCGCTGCTACCTAGAAAAAAACAATGTAGTGCTTCCATACGAGTTGTTTACAACATATCAATTTCAGGAATAATGCCGGGAAATATGCAAAAATTTTGAATAGCGGTTGTTATCGAACGATTGTGATTACTTGGAATATATTAAAAACTACGTACGTACTTTTTTAAACGTTGCTAATCGTTCATCTTTCACTTTAAAAGCTTTAAGGGCAGCAGAACGCCTTCTTGATAGGAACTTCTCGTTACCAGCCTCCTCCATGTTTAATCAAGACAACTACCATACAGTATCGTATAAGTGTCACTAAGCAATATAATTGTTACAATAATATTGTATTTTATTATATATTCTTTTAAATCAAAGTACTTGGAAAATTTATAGATTAATTACTCAGTATAACTTTTTTCGGACTAAATATAAACTCGTAAAATAGTTTTGAATACCTATTACTATTTTAAACTATGAGTTTAATGCACAAAATAATAATACGAATGCACTAAAAGAACGTTATACGTTGTTAATTTTTCATCCTATTCATATTTATTAATGGCAATACGGGTTGTATAGAAAATAGATTGGATGTTTGAAACCTTATCGATTTAAATAATATAATCTTAATACTTGATTTATGTTGCTATGTTGTATGGAATGTCAGTTTAAAATATTCTTTAATTGCAAAATTATATTAAAGAATCTTGTTTCTCCACCAAAGATTATTATATTGAAACATCAAATTTTAAGTAACTTCCATAACAAATAATAAAAGAATAAATAATAATTCAATGCTAAGATAAACTTGTTTGAACGTACGTAAATGGTAACAATGATACATTTTTTTAATTAAAATAGTGTCCGAAAATATTTTAATAAATTATATATTTGATGTATTTGATGAATTATGTTCATTTGATTTTATACAAAATTAACATCGACGATAAAAGATATTTAATTATTTTTCTCTCGCATTAGATACAAAATATACATTTAAAGCTATGGATATATTTAATATATGTATATATATTATACAATACACACATATGAAAGAGAGAAATATAAGACTGTAAACAAATAAATCAGAAAGCATTACAGTTATACGTCTAAATATATCAATACATACATAGGTATATTTCGAATACATAAGTGAGGAAAATATTTCGTAAGTTGGTTCCCGCTATTTAGAAATTTAAATATTGTCTATATGTTTGCATTATCTACAGTGATGTGTACGACGACAACTCTGGACAAAATAGTGATTATATTTGCCTCTTAGATTTGATTTGTTGACGATGAAAATTTAAGTTCATGGTTTCTATTGCAAACTTGATAATTCGGGTCAGAGTGATAAAAGTATTAGGTCAAATGATTTAAAAATTAGTCATGCCAGGTTTAGAAGAAAGTATTTCACACGATACCAGTCCTCCCACAGAGAGCCTAATGTCCGATGGAATTGTTTCCGAGCAAGTGAAAAAGTTTTTGTTCACCTCTCGTAAAACTCAAGATAACGTTCAGTGCAACGACACGTTAGAAATTTATATCCCAGAGGTAATATAATCTTCATTTGTATTTTATACCATAAACAGAATATATATGTATATACGTATTATACATACATATATATTTGATAGTGGTTGTTAATCGTACTTGCATATGTGCTATTAATATTACGTAGCATTTGGTTATATACATGTTTTGAAAATATTTTTTATATCCGCAATTTATATTTTTTCAAGAAAAGAAACAAAATTAGTATTCCTTGACTGTAACTATTTATTCCGACAACTTTTTAATTTTCTAACCTACAAGAGAAAGCGTAATTATTTTTGGTAATTCGTTTTTTTTTATTACAGTTACTTCAGGCTAGTTATAGTTTTTATACGTGGCCATCCGCTCCTGTGTTAGCTTGGTTTCTTTGGGAGCACAAAGAAGAACTTATTGGAAAAAGAGTTCTAGAACTTGGCTCAGGTACAGCTCTTCCTGGGATCTTAGCTAGTAAATGTGGTGCTATTGTAACTTTAAGTGATTCTGCTAGTCTTCCTAGAAGTCTCCAACACATAAAAAGAAGTTGTGAATTAAATGGTATTCTTTCTCAAGTTCAAATTGTTGGTATTACGTGGGGATTATTTTTATCTAGTTTATTTACCATTGGACCGTTAGATATAATCCTTGGATCTGATTGTTTTTATGAACCAGCAGTATTTGAGGATATAGTTGTTACAATAGCTTTTTTATTGGAAAGAAATCCAAATGCAAAATTTCTTTGTAGCTATCAGGAACGAAGCGCGGATTGGTCCATAGAACATCTGTTAAATAAATGGAATCTTACTTGTACTCATATATCGTTGGCTGAACTTGGTACAGACTCTGATATAAACATATATGACTTAATGCAAGATCATACTATTCACTTATTAAGTATACAACGTGCAACTTGAGTGGCTTTAAATTGTCATGGCTAGTCGGTATGTTGTCCATGTACGTAATATTCCTTGGACAGTTTGTACCTCTGAGCTTGAAAAATACTTTACAAAGTTGGGTAAAGTGAAAAAAGCACAAGTATTATTTGGTAAAGATGGTGTCAGCACAGGTTGTGGAATCGTAGAATTCTATGATTCTGTAGTACTAAAAACTGTGCTTAAACAAAGTCACATATTGGAGGATACCAAACTGATTGTTATAGAACATACTTTGAAGGAAAACAATATTTTGTGTAAAGATTGAGGAAACTTTCAAAATGTGTCTTGAAGAAACGTTCAATAAAGCTGCAAGTTATTTACAAACATTGGCATCGGAATTAAATTCCAATGAACTTCTTAGATTCTATGCTTTATACAAACAAGCTACTGTTGGATCTTGTAATATCCCAAAGCCTAATTGGTATCAAGTACAAGCTAGGCAAAAGTGGGAAGCATGGAAGAATCTTAACGATATGAGTCACAATGTTGCTATGAATAATTATATACAAGAATTAACAAACATAAATCCTAACTGGGAAGAAGATGTAAAATCTGAATCGCATAGTTGGGTTGCTATTAGTCGTTTAATAAATATGGAAGAAGAGATAAACGATGTAGATAAAACCTTTTTAGATTGGATAAAAGAAGGACACGAACAAAAAGTGCAAGAACTATTGGACAAGGAAACAAGACTTGTAAATTTAACGGATACAGACGGTTTATTACCGATACATTGGGCTGCAGATCGGGGTTACGTAAAGATCATAGAACTCTTAATTAAAAAAGGAGCAAACGTAAATTCGCAAGATGGAGATGGGCAAACACCATTGCATTATGCAGCATCGTGCGGTCATCTCGATGTCGTGAAATATTTGCTTTCCGTTGGCGCTCTATCCATGGACGATAATAATGGTATGAAACCCAAAGATGTTGCGGATGTTAGTACAGTAACATATTTAATCAGCATGTAATAATACTAAATTTATTCGTGTACATTAATAAATTGAATTGATGATTTTTTAAATGAAAATTATGGTATTTCTTTTACTAACTTAATTGTTTTTTTAAATTCTTTATTTACAAATAGATTTTCTAACACTTTTCATTACATTCACAGCCTAAGCACTCCTTAGGTAAATGCGCAACTTGTCACAAAGTTTACTTAAACAATTTTTACATATCAGTGTTGTTACTTACTATAAAACAAAAATACTATTTGTTTAACATACCCAAATAAACACGGCAAATGCTGTACTTCTAATACAAATATTTTCAAGTTAACAAATGCAAAATTTAAAGTATCAATAACAAGAAATATTTACGAATGTATTTCGATCTTTTTTTTTCTTTTTTCAAAATAAAACACAGAAAATAATAAATATTTCTTGTATTTGTTATTTGCTTATTACAAGAAACTACTTATAAATATATGATAATTAAAACAAATCATACAGTAATGAAGGGACATCGTAAGAGGCAATTTTTTTCTGGTCTTTTTAAAATGTTTGGTCAGTTTAGATACTTGGTGATATAAATATTATGTAATGAATTTGTTCGATAAAATGAAACAAATATTTTTTAAATAAGTGCAAAATAATTTATTGCAATGACATTAGAAGCAATAGATTATTTATGAAATTTAACAAGTAACAACAAAGTTGACCGCTTTTACAATTGAAACTTTAGGAAAAATATATAAACAAAAGAGCTTTTTTACTTGTTCAATGAAGTTAATAAAATTGAACAAATAAACAAATTTTTTATTTCTCAATTCATATCACCAAACAGTTAGCCATAAATATTTATTTCAGTTAAGTGATATTTCCCTTAATGGAATCTAATTTATTTGAATTGTTCATATATATATACAGGGTGTTCGGCCACCCCTGGGAGAAATTTTAATGGGAGATTCTAGAGGCCAAAATAAGACGAAAATCAAGAATGCAAATTTGTTGATGGAGTCTTCGTTACAAAGTTATTAACAATTAAATTCAAAAATTTCAAATCCTTCTGGAAAAATTATTTTCCGTTGCGGGGGTCAATTACAATCATTTTTGGTCATTATACATACCCTCGAAATCCTACCCACTTTCGAGAAAAAAATTCAGTACTGGCGGAACTTTAAACGTTAATAACTTCTTAACGAAGCCACCATTAACAAATTGGTATTCTTGATTTTCGTCTTATTTGGGCCTCTAGAATCTCCCATTAAAATTTTTCCCAGGGGTGGTCGAACACCCTGTATAACAATTTCCTTTTACATATACAAATAGAAAAAAAACAAAAGATTTATAACGTAAACAAGGATATAAATTTTTTATCTTTATGTAAAATGTTCATTATGCAAATCTAACATCCTCATTTTAACACATTATTTACCATCCTATTTAAATTAATTACAGTCGAAACATTTTATTTTTTACAAATTACTTTTATTAAAATTTTTGTAATAGATGTAATACATGAAATAATTGTAAAATTAATAAATAATATGTATTATTTTCATAAATACTAGAACTTTTTAATTAATATAATTGTATACTAAATACCAAGTGTTTTAAAAAATTTATATAATTTATTTAGATGGCGAACAATGTGTTAGAAAAATATAAAATCGCTATATTTGGTTTACTTTTTTTTACAAAGTAAATGTTTCCTCGATTATGTTAATTATTATTTAAAGCAATAACAAATCTCGTATATTTATTATACATCTTTTTAATGGAAAGATATAATTACTTAATAACAAAAGTTAATTATCATTTATATCAAAATTTTCTATTAAAATAGAAGTTTTTTTAAGCCTTTTGTTTCATTGATGTTTAATAATGTGTGAATTTAAATTTTTCTGATATATGAGCTGCCCATTAAATTGTACAGATATCAAACTAACGATCAACTTTGAAAAAATTATAAGTATAGAATAAATTTTAAACTGAATGGAAACTGATTTTGAAAATTTTGTATTACCATGTATTATTTTCATCTTCTACAAAATAATTTACCTCGGTTATTAAAAAACATTTCACTATCAACTCAAAGAACTGCAATTAAAGCTGAAATAATTTGGAACATGCTATTTACGATTTTGTTTACCGCATAAACAATATTTGCAATAGTTTCTATTAAAAACTGAGTCTGAACTTTTTGTAGGACCTTAATATTGTTATTTTGCAAAATATATATATACAAAAGTCATTTACCTGTATTTAAATAAATTTGTTGTACTAGTCTCATGCACAAAATTATGTCTCGCAAGCTATGAAATCAATGTAAACCTTTATAATACATCTTTTACACGTTCCTTCGTAAAGAGTCACTTCGTCGGTAGTTATAATTTAGCAAAAATTTTAAATAATACCAATACATTAAAATTAGTCTCAAATGAATCATTTTTTGTTTTATATTATCTTATGATCATATCGGAAAATTGTAAACTTAAAATATACGTTAAAATAGAGATCAAATTTCAAATTACTGTCTTTTTTGTATAATATTTCTTTTAATTGCAACAACTTCAGTCATATGTAATAGGTATAAAAATTGATAAGTTGGAAAAAGTATCAAGAGTTAAACATTAAAATTAGATATAACTCTTAAAGTTATTTTTAATATATAATTACAAATCATTAACGTGAAAACTTTAAGTTTATTTGTTATTTTGATCGTTTGTTTACTAATGTCTCTGAAACGTAAAGGAAAATATTGTCTATAGAATGTTTAAAAATGAATTTAAAACTTTGTGTAGTTGTAGTATTAGTTTGAATGTAATCCTCGAAACGCTGATACTTTAATATACATAGAACTGAAAAAGTTTATGAAACTTACATTGCTTTGTTAGAAGTTCTTTGCAGTCATTTTCCGTAATGTCAAATTATCTTGTAAGAAATAGTGTCTTCGTTTAAAAAATAGTCGTGATTCTTTAAGAGTTCACTTATAAATATAATAATCACATTTTATACAGTTGATCTCAGAGATTGGTGCTTTCGTGTTCCGATTTAACTCGCGTAGTAGGTGGAGGTGGCGGCGGTGGTTGTGGCCTTGGAGGTCTTTGATGAAACCGTGGAGAAGCCGGAACAGGTTGTTGCGGCGATTTAAGAACTACTACTGTTTCAGTCTGTGTTTGAACATCGATAATATTTCCTTCCGATCTGGTTCGCACGTGAGCTTTCGTTTGTTCTGGAGCATTTAGTTTTGCCGGCTTTTCTGGCCGCTCGCCGTACAAGGACATAGATGAAGGACGACTACCTACACTGGGACTTCTCTGCAAGTTCGAAGCTGTGTTGCCATTGTTGTCGCCCGATGTGCAGAACACATTGCCATTCCCACGCACTTGTATTATACTGACCTGTTGTTTGTCCACCGAATATACATGAGCTCTTTCCAAAGTTAAAGGCTACAGAGGTTGTTAAAAGAAAAAAAAAATTAACAATACCGAAAACTACTGTGGATTTTCACATTTCGAACAAAAGACTAATTCTTAACATGTTTATTTTACACTTTATTTGTAGCTTACGTTATTGTATTTCAAAATGTAATATCCAGGCAGTGATATTTGGTGAGTCCACTGGCAGTAACTACATTTATTTTAAAGGATTATCTCACATATAAAACTGAAATTGAATAACGCTTGAAACATTTCGATACTCACCCCTGCTTCGGTGTCTAAGTTTTCGTTACTGTGACGCGGATGTTGTCTAATAAGACTCGAAGGTCGAATTAATCCAGCAGGTCGTTCCGGTATGGCTGGTTTACTGCTTCTATCAAGCGTGTTTGTAGACGTAGAATTATTGCTATCCGGCCTCCTACGTAACTCGACCGTTTCTTCTAACAAGTTAAAGAAATATATAAAGTCTAATACTATAACGATTAAAAAAATAACTGCAATAATGTTTACCAGTATTATGTAGTACGTCGACTATATTTCTCGGCGCACCTACTGGTCTTCGTCTCTCCAACGTGCAAGGATGTGGTTTTTCTGTAAGCATTGGCTTTGATCTGTGCGCAGAAGCTTCCAAATTTTCAGTGTCTGTAATCAATTTGTTGCCTAGTGTATTTTCTATAGCATTTTTTTCAACGCCAATAGGAGTACTTAATTTTGTTTCTTGATTACTCTTTTCTAGTTCTGTATCCATACTATGCAATTCATCTTGCGTTTCGTTAATACGTTCTGTGCAACTAAAGGACGGAGAATCAGTAACTGTATTCACTTCACAGTTCTGCTGTTTAATTTCGACTTCTGCAATTTCGTTTTGCTTTTCGATATTATTTTCTTGTTTAATCGGTAATTCGGTATTTACATCGTGTTTCTGAGCCTTATATGTTGCACGATTAAGAGTTGCAGATATCAAAGGTCTGGGTGGTTTGTCTGGAGTGGGTGGTGGTTTATCATCGGGTTTTCTATCGTGTTTGTCCGGTGTAGTACTATTTGGTGGTGTCGGTGCCGGTTTGTTTTTTCTACGCGCTGCTGGTTTAGGACTACCTTGCGGAGGGCTTTCACCATGATCGCTAAGGCTGCTATTAGAAATGCAACGACGCATACCTGCGGTTTGGTTTTCTAAACCATTTATAATACCGACTTCTAAATCACGATCAAAATCTATTTCACCAGGAAAAAACCAATTTGCATATGTAATCAACTGATCTACTATAAGACTAGAATTATTAGCTGTACTCATATTCATTCTGAAATAATAATAAACGTTATATAGATAGAATATTGTCCTGTCGATCGTTTCATAGTAAAAAAAATTTTGAAACTGTGGGCGTGCAAATAAATTAAATTCGTTTATAATAGTTATTCAGTAAAACATGTTCTTACACCATTGTATTTATATCCTCCTGTGGACTCCATATTAAATTAGGCGCAATGACAATTGCAATATTTTGCGGTGACATTTTATTTATGTCTTGATTTTTAGTAAGTACAGCCAAAAATTTGATTAGGAACCGTAAATTTTCTAAATTTGCAGAAGGTAATTTATGTAACACTTCCCAAAGAGCTCTCAATCTTGTTTCATTGTATGTTATCTTCGCGGCTGCCATCCATTCAGAATACAATCTTTAAAATAATACATACATATGATTTTATCTTTCTCTATTACGTTGGTGATAATACAAAATATTAAATTTGTGTTTACTTGTGTGTTAGAAGAGGCTCGGGTAGCTCTCGTAAATAAGATTTCAATGCACCAGCAATTACGTGTGGGTCCTTATATTCCAGAGCAGTTGGTAAAGTAAGGCAACAAGCATCTAGACTTAACTTAATTCGTCGTGATTTTGATGCAGCACCGGCTATTCTAAAAAGACCCTCTTCCTCCATACCTAATCGTAATAAGGCTGATACACATAATTGGATTGGTAGTGCTATTTTTCTATTAGTCACTCTGAGATGCTCTTCAAGTGGATAACCATAAACTGGTTTCATTTCGTTATCATCTGGAATTACAAAATGAATTTAAGTAGAAACAGTACAAAAAATATTTTTAAATATCAAAAATCTATAAAATGCTTACTTATGTAACTTTCTAATCCAGGAATAAGTTCTTCAAGACAGTGTAAAGCGCTTTCATGATAAGCTCTTTGAAGTTTTACATATTGAATAATAATGTGTGCCAACTCAGTTTCTCGTGACATGAGTTGAAACATTTCTGCAGCTAACTGATCTCTACATTGTTCAACTTTAGCTTCTGCTTCTTCTAATTCTTCCCTTAAATTATCTACTTTCGTTGCACCTGCACCTTTTAAATTAATATGGTACATAATATTAACAAAATCTTTTGAATACATAATTTATATACATAATATTAAATATTTTCATTACTGGCACTATGTTTGCTAGCTTGTTGATATCGTGTTCTCACACTATCCATATCCAAAATCAATTTAGCTAAATTCCTTTTATGTTTCAATATATTTGGTACATCTGTATCTAAAATATGTTGAAGAGGACTTGCTACATATTGTTCAACTTTTACTTCATGTTCAATTGTTTCATTCGCTAAATGAATTTGTGTACGACCGCATTCCAAAAGAGTAAAACTCATAAGACCATCTTCAGGAGCATTTTCTAACATTGTTTGCCCTAATATATATTCTGGACATTTTTTCTAAAAATTAAAGTATGCGTTACAGAAGAAACATTAAGAATGAAGAAATTTCTATTTAATTTGGTACATTTAAATATTTGAAATACTACATAGTATACAAAATTTTTATACAATTAATTTCGTATTAAATATTGTACAAATGTTATTATAAACTTTGTAACAAAGTTATGATAAATATGTTTAATATTATACATTACCAGTCGCTTTTCTTTAAACGCAATATCTTGTGTTACAGCTTGGTTTGGTGGATTAGCAAGTCTCTTGCTTAATCCAATAAGAGCCATCCTAATTTGCTCTACATGTTTATCTGCAGCTTGTAAATCATCTGTGAGCACTTCTGTTTTACCAGCTCTATAAAAGAATTATGTTTACTAACATTCTATTAAATAAATTGAAATTAAAATGAAATTCAATGCTGCATAAAGTCAATCCATTTTAAGATTGTCTGATTCATAAGTTATTTTGGTGTATAGTGTTTGCTCTTATTAGATATGCATTGTTAAAATGTTTATGCTTAAAATTTTATAGCAACATAATAGATGTCAATCTTTATTATTTCTTTGCTATGTGTTAAGATATGTAGTTGATTATTTGATTTATTTATTTAGTTTCCACGTTATTTGTAAATTCTATTTTTATGGATATTTCGGATTCGAAAAAAAAGCAAGAATACATGACTTAACATAAAGTAAATACAACAAAGACTGCAGCTTTTGTAGATATCCGGATGGAATTACAAGTAATTACCTAGAAAATGTTTGATCGGCGAGCTGTTTAACTCTGAAGAACTGTTTCTTCATGATTGATAAGCATCTAACGCTTATTATGTAAATAAAATTATATTTTAATCTAGTAGATAACTCATACAAATACTTGTCACTTGTTTACTCTACTATTCACATGTATGCATTTTTTAACACGACCGTGAGACACTAAAAATGCACAGACTTGACAGAAAAAGAAGAGATTGTTCGTATCGCTTCAAAGACGACAATTCGTCATAATGTTTATACAATGATCTCACACCCTCTATGAATGACTACTATGTCCTGAACTGATCTACCTTTGCGTAATGCCAATGAGTTTCCTCTCTCAAAGAACTTTTCAGGATTCAGCACTAAAGTTGTTGAGTTTGTAAACGTGTCAAGCCTCGCAAAAATTTAATCACGGCATTTTACAGCCTTGTACACCATTGGCCATTTGGCGCACACAAGAAACTTTATAAAGACCTCTACACCTAGCATTCTTTTCCACGATTATAATCTTTTACAAGTACACTATATTTTAATAGCATTCAGACTTTTATCGAAGCATTTGATAACGGGACAATCAACGAGTTTTTACTGGCTACAGTCGGC
The DNA here is from genome assembly GCF_051014445.1 of Colletes latitarsis. NCBI lineage: Eukaryota > Metazoa > Arthropoda > Insecta > Hymenoptera > Colletidae > Colletes > Colletes latitarsis. The sequence continues at coordinate 29,320,018 of NC_135135.1, read as the reverse complement.
CATTTTCGTTCCTCCACAAAATTCATTTTAAAATGAGTAATCGTGTTGAGAGCAGATAACTTAATAATCAACGATAACAGCAGTATCAAAGTATTTTAAAATATGAAATTGTTTACATTTTATCAGTCAAATCATTTCCATGTTATTACGTACAATATTTCTTAAATAACCCAATGTGTGGAGCTGGCTTTAGCTTGTGAAAGTAGTATGAGTAATTTAATAATCTGACCAATGGCAGTTTGGTACCGGTCTGCTACCTGACATCTATGCTTTGATAAGTACTCTGTGTCATCGTTTAAGTTTTCTCTTTATCTTGTTTAGTTACCATCTGTTTATTGAAAACACGAGTTTGCGTAGTGCATTTAAACGTGGGTGTGAAGAACAACTTTCTAACATTCTTTTGTTTGTTTTTTTCGTTAAAATATTTTATTTAACGTGATCATCATGACAATAGATAGAAATTTTGTAAATGTGTTGATGTTAAGTTTGGGCTTCATGTTGATATTTACAGCATTTCAGACGATGGGCAATATTGAGGTGAGAGCAAGAGCAAATCTATCATATGTTCTTGACAAAGGATTTACGCGAAGCGTTACACACAGATATCGATAATTTCACAGATAAGTAGAAAACCGAAAAATATTGAATTTAATTTTAACGATATTTTAAAAAGTATCGCATTTTATTATAAATATTTAGAATATAGAGGTTTAACATTCTTTACCAATTTATGAAGTTTTTTACTTATCTATATAATGCCATTAAAATCATTCCTAGTAATACTGTGATACAATGTGAGAATATACCAATATTCGACGGTATCATTAAAATCTATTCTTAAATTGTTGTAAAAGAGATGCAACAAGAAAAATCATTTTTTTTAATAAAAGAAAAAATGATTGAGATCAGAGGCTTAAATAGAGTTCAGTCAAACTTTGAATTCACTCGACCAAATTGTTTTCTTTTTTGTAGATCAATGTTCACAGTAGACAACTTGGAAGTTCAACTTTTCAGAATTGATTCAAACTCATATTTAAGGCATTTTGGAGTGCACCAACTTATTAGTAGTATTTTTAGTAATACTAATATAATAGTATTACAAAGATAGATTAGACATAAACATGTATATTTTTACATTGTATTGTGGCATTATTATTTCATTATTATTTCATATTTCTATTATAACTTATGAATAAGGCTCTAAACGACATGTTTATATAACACAATGACAAAGTTTGGTCATTAAAATCTGGGACCAAAAAGTACCAAAGTTTATTTTTATCTTTGTGTTGAAAAACACAGTATATAAAAATATTTTAAATCAATTTTTAAAATCAAAACTAGACAAACATAATAAACTATGACCAAAGTATGTTGTGTTATAAAAAAAGTTAATTGTATATATTTTAGTAATGCATTAGTTGAATATAAAAGTGATATACGAATATTTCAACAACAGGTGCTATGAGTTAATAGTCAATCAATAAATGAAAAATATTTATAAGTTATTGGTAAAAATGAAACCAGAATCATTTTATCTTCTCTACCGAATGAAAAAATAAATGTTCTAAATTGAGTATAATTTACAGGTGTATTATTATACCCTTTACAAGTGATGGTTCATTTATATAGGATGTAAATACTAGCATTTTTCAGCAAAAGGTTTAGAAACATAAAGTAATAAGTTTTATCGGAACATCATATTACATCGGATTTATTTTCTGTGCAGAAAACCGTGCTGCAAAGTATTAAGACGGAAGATCCAAATTTCACCGTTGAGGCGTACACTAGCTTAGCAATAGTTTATGCCGTCTTTGCCACTTGTAACTGGTTAGCTCCATCGTACATCTCCGTGACAGGGCCACGGGGTGCTATCATTACCGGCGCTTGCTGTTACGTCTTTTTCATAGGATCTTTCCTCTGGCCACAAAATGTCTTACTCTATAGTGCATCGTGCATTCTGGGTCTTGGAGCCGCATTAATATGGACAGGACACGGCCAATACTTAACCGAGAATAGCGACTCCGAGACAATGTCCAGAAATGCGGGAATATTTTGGGCGATTTTTCAGACCTCGATGTTCTTTGGCAACCTTTTCATCTATTTTATGTTTACGGAATCTAAAATTAATGCCTCAACGAGAAGAATCGTCTTCAGTGTACTTACTGGGTTAGCAGTTGTAGGCACGTGCGTTCTAGCTGGTTTAAGGAGAGTATCTCAGAGGCTGGTATTGGGCGAAGCTGAAGGTGTTTCCAGTGCCGATAAAGAACTTCGAATGCCGGAATCTACAAGAGAGAAACCATTTTTAGCTGCTTGGCATGCCCTCACTGATGCATTTGATCTCTTCCTTACATCGAAAATGCTTTTGTTATCTTTGACATTCGTGTACACTGGTCTAGTATTAACATTTTACTCGGGGGTCTACTCGTCGAGTATCGGGTTTACCAAAGCGATTGGTACATCGAGGAAAAGCTTAGTTGGTCTTTCTGGTATTTTTATTGGAATCGGAGAAGTATTTGGCGGAGCTCTTTTTGGTATATTTGCATCCAAGGTGTCTCATTTTTGTGGCGCATGGTCGGTCGTGATTGTAGGGTTTTGCACACATTTATTCGCCTTTATTACTATTTGTTTAAATTTACCAAACGATTCACCGTTCCAGGACACCAACAACGTAGGATTTATCACTCCTTCGCCGGTTTTAGCGATGGCCGGAAGTCTTGCTTTAGGTTTTGGCGATGCATGCTTCAATACTCAAGTTTACACATTGCTAGGATCACTTTTTGTACAAAGGAGCGCTTCGGCTTTTGCATTATTCAAATTTTGCCAATCGGTCGCAGCTGCCGTAAGTTTTGCTTACAGCAGCAACGTGAACCTTCATATACAACTTCTCATATTGACGGTAACGATCTCTGTCGGAACGGCTGCATTTTGTTATGTTGAATATGTGACTAGAAAAGAAAAAATCGATGTACCGTCGGAAGACGATCCAACGCTTGTTACAGAATAAGCAGAGCAAATTTATGATGAGATTTAAAGATAATTCATGAAATATAAACATAATTACTCGAGAACTGAGAGATACTAAAAGTAATACTATTTAAAACGATGAAACTGCTATTACTGTACATATGTGTAATTAAATAACGAAAGAAGCAATCGAAATTGCCAAATTAATTATATTCACTAAATCACATATTTGTTCTTGTATTATAATAGAATTATAATATCGCAATATTACCGAATATTACGTATGTTTGGCGTGCAACGATTAAGAACTTAAGACGGAAAATTCGCGTAGTTATAGAAAAGATATCTTTTTATATCTTTTTTTGGGAAAGTCGTATTTTAAGTTGTTTATTTACGCGGAAGCGTTAACAGGTTTCTTTAATGTCTCAAAATATGTCACCAAAACATGATCGCAAACAAGAGTTGACGTATTATATTATAAGTCTATAAGATAGATATTATAGACAAGTCTATAAAAGATACGAATGCAATGCAATGTTGAACAAAATTGTATTATTTAAGAAAAGCGTTACTTTGATACGTTCGTGTAGAAAGCAACAGAATTAATTTTTTAAGAAAAATTTTAATGCATAATATAGAAAACACGAAAAATAATATACGACCGCATTCTCCTTTGTTTAGACAAGCATCTAGTTGTATGTCTGAAATTGTAAATGTATATTATTGTGTTTTGATAATAAATTTTGATACGCGTAAGACAAACATAACAAAATTCAATTAATAAATAATTACATCTGTACAACAACTAGAAACGGATCGAAAAAGAGTAGGAAATACGTTTGACGGATAGAATTTTTTTTTTCGAGCAGCAAACATTAATACTGTCCGGTGAACCAAAGAAGAATGCTCAAATGCAAGAGATTAAAAACATACTGTACATTCTAAATTCGATAGTTTAAGCAAGAACAGTTTGAATGGTTTTTGTGTTCGACGTTCCATAGTATTTTTCTAATCACACATATATTTTTAACTAAAATACAGAAATGAACAAATAGTGATGAAATGCTTCACAGCAATAGAATCCTATGTAAAAAAAAAAAACGAAGTTAGAATCATTTTCTACGAAAGAAAATTTTCTACAAATGTTGTTTATATTGTAGATTATACATAGAACGCAAAGCATACGTGCGTAAGAGATTAAATACTATGTATGTATCATTTTATAAAGTATTTCATATTAGTATCATGTATAAATAAAATTTGAACAAGACGAAATTTCATTACTGTATTTCCCATCACTCTGTCGGAAAAATATTTTTTCTCCGATTAATAAATAGTTTTACAGGGAAAACTTGAAGACTATTGAGAAATATATCGAAGAATTGTTGATTAAAAAACCACGATCATAATTTGTAACGTAACTATAATACCTAGTCAACACAGGAAACCTGTCCTTTACAGGATTCTTGCAAGTTTGTGCGAGTATATCACGATAGTTTAATCGTTTAGTTGACATAAGGCTGCTGTTCCTCTTTTTATCCAATGGGATGGATCAATGTGCGTTGGAAGCAAAATGTATAAGACAAAGTTGGAGGAATGACCAGTGGTTGCCAAAACACCGCGTCTTGCGCTTGTCTTGTACACGGGACAATAGTACACGAGTTTAGCAACGAATGTAGCTTTTATACCAGGTTGCAGCCAAATTACAGGCAGAATATCGAACATTATTTTAGGTTTCGATTCATCGAGTCGTTTTAGCTCTTTATTCCATCGCGCGCCTTCTAAAAATAAACCCTGAAATTTTTAAGATAGTAGACTTGTCACAAATAAATTAATGCAAGGGAATTGGATAACAAGCATCACTGTATAATTTTGTTTTATGAAAAGAGATCGTAATATAAAAATTACTTTCACATAGACTCCATGGGACGGGGCAGTGTCCACGTTGCTTTCGAATGTAGTTATTTCGAATTCAAAATCTAATTTGTCAATTGGAATCCTTTGTTTCCGCGCATAGTTTTGCAAAACACCCGTAAGAAAAGACTGCGTAAAAAAGAAGCCGGATATCCAAAAGACAGTTGGTGCATCGTTGTCAATCCAATCTTGGAAAAACGCTAATCTGTCCAGTAAATCATTAACGTAGCTTCCTAACGGTTTCAACGAGGGATACGAGTTCTTGTGCCAAGCTTCAGGTACTTTCCCAATACTGATGCTCGTAGAGACTTCTTCTAATTCAGAAGACATTAGAACCAAACCCTTGATAGCTTTTTGTACATTTGCTAAAGTGTCTTTAATTACGCGAATGAGCTTATTGTATCGAATGATCTCTTGTCGAAGAACCGTGTTCATGCTGTTCATATACAGTACCGGATACTTCTTCGATACTTCCAAAACGTTGAATTCTAATCGCATTTTCGATAAAATATCATTACATAAATTAAAAACTATTTCATCGACGTCTCTTTCGACTCCTACTCCAGTGATCTGTGGTTGGGTCAATAGAGCACCTTCAAGTAAGTACGTTGATTCTTGATTATCTTTCGTTATATCTGCGTTCTCGTGTAAACCATAAACTTCTGGTGGCTGATCCATTGGCAAGCTGCGAATATAGTCTAAGCATCCTTGATAATCTGTAGTCGGTGGCATACGATACATACAACTTGGTGAAAAACAGTACCTATATCAAAGAATATACGATAATTAAATTTTTTGGAAAGCATGTTATCAGCGTTAGGATTATCTAACGGCACACTTTCCATTCAAAGTACGATAACTCGGTAATAAAACATCGTACAACAACTTTTAAGAGGTCATTGTAAAGGGAGGCTTCTCATTTTAAGCTCATTGTAAAACGAATCGCGAACAAAATGTATTAAACTCCATGGAGTCGTTTAAATTCGGAAAATTTTTGGAGGAAAGGGCCATCTTCATTTTCTCGTTCTTCATCAGAGTATAAAAGCGTCTTCGAAAAATTCAATTCAGGATAAAAAAAAGTAGAGGTTTTGTCTTAAAATGAGCAAAGGTACTCCTCTGTACCTTGTTTAATTTTGGTACTTAGTGTATATAATATCTTACGAATGTACTAAGATAATAATGAAACTTACTCTTGGTTAGTGATAATTTCAGGATTATAATATTGTTGAAGCAATGAATTTAACAAACGTCTGTCTTTATCGTCGGTTACACGACCACCATAATTGCATTCGCCCGTTATATAGAGAAGCGCGTCGAAAGGTACTTCGTCATAATCATTTAAGAAAAGCTAAGGAAATTAAAAAGTGAAATAGAAAATATTCATGTCATAAGTTATTTTATGGAAAGAATTTTTCTACGAGTGACGTATATACAGGGTGTTCGGCCACCCTTGGGAAAAATTATAATGGGGGATTCTAGAAGCCAAAATAATAAATTTCTCGATTGAGGCTTCGTTAAAAAGTTATTAAAAAACTAAATTAAAAAATTTCAAATCATTTTAAAAAAATTATTTTTGGTTGCAGGGGTCAATTACAATCATTTTTGGTCATTATACATACCCTCGAAATCCTACCCACTTTCGAGAAAAAAATTCAGTACTGGCGGAACTTTAAACGTTAATAACTTCTTAACGAAGCCACCATTAACAAATTGGTATTCTTGATTTTCAACCTATTTTGGTCTCTAGAATCTCCCATTACAATATTTCCCAGGGGTGGTCTAACACACTATAAATTAACCCTTTTACAGATTATATTTAATTTAGAGAGCAAAACCTGCATAATTTCTATACAAAGAACAAAAATATTACCCGATGTTACCTGTAATTGTAAAATACTAATGCGTAGGTCTGATTCATTAAATTCATAAGGTATGTTCCATCCTAATGGTCCAAAATTCCGTCTTTCTTGAACGACTGCGTGAAAGAAACATAAAGCGAAAAGTAGGTTTCTCCATTCAAATATCTTATTACAGCTATTATAAAACTTTTTATCCGATATTGGATCATTGAGATAGCTTCGCAATAAATTATTTTTTAATCCCTTTGGTGGCTCGTTGGTCATCTTAACTCCATTTTGCAGAACAGAAATTGGAAAGTCCTGCGACGGATAACTGGTCAACCATAATCGAAATTTAGGATGCGTAGTTTCGGGTATAATTATTTCATCGCAAATTCTGTCTAGTTCTTTCATCCAAGAAATTGCCAAATGACAATTCTGAAGTACCACCCACTCGCCGCTTTGTAATCCTACATTGATCATGTGTGCCGCTATCGGACCTTGTCCTTGTCCAAGCGATATGGTCATTAGATTCTTTTTGGATATACCATAATTTTCCGCGAATCTTATTAATCCTGCCATCGGATCGGATCCGGGGGAAAGGATAAAAATGAGAGGCGTTACGTTGCTAGAATCGTTATAAGATGCTTGAAGGTCGAACGTTGGAGGTTCGACGAAAAATTTGCCAATGTGATGTATAATAAACATCCGTACAGCGACCACAATTTTATCCGGCCTTATACACCTTAGTATTACTAATTTTCTTAGACCTTCGGTTTCCTCGTGAAATGGTTGCGGGAAAGGGTTGTCTTGAGGATCTGACAAGTCATAATAGGTCTTCCACTGCGGCGTGCGCGTCTGAAAAGATTCCTTCAATTTTTCCAATCCACGTAAGTTCGAAGCTTTAACTACGTCGGACCAAGATCTATCCGTCAACCAAGACGAGTCGGGATTAGGATATGGATTTTCTAAAGCTACACCACCCGTTAATAAAAACGTCCAGAGATCTTCGTCTACTTTTTCGGCGGCGCGCAACAAACCAATGCACAAAATGAAGGAAAATATTAGTTTATCTTTCTCGAACAAAGAACGGCATACGTTTTTGTAAATACTGGCGGTGAAATATTCGTTCAAACTTTTTATCCGATTCGTTAAATTTTTAGTCTGTTCGCTGTTGGCTATAGCCATTATATAAAGATGGATGAACCATACTAGAGAATATTGATACATAGGATCGATATTTGTCAGCTCCGAGATACAAAAGAAAAGAACAGAACCGTGTCCCGAAACAGGCGTGTATCCGTTACGGGCGTGGTCGATTTCTATCGCTGTTTTGGCAGCTATTTTTTGTTTTGCTTGAATATCTTCCGATATTATCTTTGAAGTCGATAATATCGTTATCGCCGTTTCATCCTCGAGAATATTACCTTCTGAGGTAGATAGAATCTCTAAAATTTTGTCCTCGATTTCCTCAAGTGTCTTTCTGTTGTTCGCACCTTCGACTATCAATTGATTTTTTCGCTCTTCGAGAACAGGTAGCTCTTTGGCAACAACAATACCTAATAACTGATCTTCGAGTCCTTGGGGAGTAATCATAAAGTTCAACAAACTCACTTTGACTACCACCTCCGGTAAATAATGCGGATTTCTTAAGCGTGTTGTAATATAAAATCGAAACTCGGGATTGTATTCGATAACGTTTTCTCCAAATTTCATGTACAAAATGCCACGTTCCTTATAAACATTTTTAAGAAGCACAGGTTCTAATATCGCATCTATCTCTTCTAAAATATTTTCCAACAAAACGGGCGTAGCTAGTTGTATAGCAGTTTCCACTATCTTCACGTAATTCGGATCGGATAGCTTAATGACAACCAACTTATTTTCTCTTTCCATATTTTTTACCCACTTGTTCGCCTGGTTTTGCGGATCGATCATGAGTGGCCATCGATCGGAATTCTTAACAATAATACCATTTTCCACGGAGTAATTGTCAGCTGGTAAACCATGAATCGTCCATGCTCTAATTTCCACTTGTCTTCCTAAAACATCGATCAAAGTGAACTTTGATCCGCAGGGAATTGCAGCCTCTACGCAAGAGGAATGCCATTTCTCGATCAAACTGTTTCTATATTCTATCGTGAAAGCTCCCAAATAAGCAACCACGCCCGAAGACAGTAAAACGTCTCCAATAACATTATAAAGACTCTCCCCTAACGTAACGGCTGTATTGCTCCATCTATTCTTTTCTCCGCTCAAACCACCTAGTAGCTTCTCAGCCCTTTCGAGCTTCTGCATGCAATAGGCAATCTGATCTTCGAGTTTCTTCTTCTCTCTCATGCATTCGGCGAATTCGTCGTTAAGCGTTTGCAATTTCTGCGTGACTTCTTGAAGGAGGGCCCGTTTAGCGTTTAATGCTTCCATCTGCGCGGCAAGAGCGGCCTCTGCTTCCGCGAGCATCGCTTGCTTCGGTTTGACAACCTTGATCACTCGATCGTAAACTTCTATGGCTCGTACCCACTTGCAGAGACCCTCGCACGCGGTGGAAACTTTCTTAATGGCCTCGGGCTGAAAGCTTCTATCGTTTATAAATTTCTCACGAATTCTTTTTATGTAAGCCGCAGGTATGTTGTCTTTATCGAAGTTCCTCAAGCTGTCGAGAAACTTCATATCGCCAAGGACCCTTATGGAAGCTGGCCAATAATCTTCCGTGACCTGTCCGGTTGCTGGATCTTGGACTTTCTCAGGCTTTACTCCTTTTAAAACGCAAACAGCTTCCATTACCAGTCTCACGCCAGCCGGTGGACTTTTCATAGACCTAACGATAGTGATGTCCGCTGGTTTCAAGGTGTCCAGAGCGGCCAAGGCGGCTTCTAACGCGGGCGTAGCTTCCGCCAAGTCGCTTTCACAGTCGTCTTTTATAGCCTGTGCAGCAGCAGCTGCTTCGTTCGCCAGAGCTTCTTCAGCAGCGACAACTTCCTTTCTTGCTTCTATATTAATCGTATCTTGTTCTATCTTGATCATCAGTTTGTTACTCAATTCGGATTGCGCCAACAATTTCGGTTGCAACGCTTGCAATTCTTCTTTCATAACTGCTATCTCTCCAGCCGCGAAATCTAATTTCTCCAGGCCTGTTTCGTATCGATTTTGCTGCAAAGTAATCTCATCAATTTTCTGATCGTACAATTTACACAACAATTTGATTAGTTGTAGGAAACTGGTTGGCGTGGTATAATACCTCCTATTTTGGGTCTTATAGTAATCTTCGCTGGCCAAAAAGATACTCGTATGGAATCCTTTGGAAACCTGGACACACTTTTCTCGTAAATTCGGATCGATGTTTAAATTTTGTAACGATGTTCGTGCTACCTTTTCTAAAGCATCTTCCGGCCAAACAGTGTACCAATCGATGGTGCAACAGTTTATTAGAGACGGAAACATCCTCAAACGATTTCTAAACGCGTTTCCTATCGGCGACATAGTTAGAATTAGGTGTAAATTCTTTACCACTGTTTCGAGAAATAAGCTATAAAGTATCATCGGTGTGGTTTCGGCCCTTTTTCCAACAGTTTCGCGAATCAGATTTGTCATTTTATCCAAAATCTCAGCCATCTCTTCCGTGTTGTATAAATTTGGTATGTCAGCAGTGTTCAAAATCATATTTATATCTTCTACGAAAGTTTCTTGCTTTATCTGATGATCTCCGAAAAGGAAAACAGTGGATTTTCCCTGGCAACCCACGCGCAATAACAAATTCTTCATATCTTCTCGCCATTCGGTAAATCCATAGGTTCTTGTCATTTCAATTTCATGAATCATATATTCGCACATACTAGTTGCTAATCTGGCGCAAGAGCTTCTACCCGAACCGCCCATTCCTACCAAAAGTGCGTGTCCACTTTCTTGTAATAGTATTCGTGAAATACGAGAAATATGTTCGATAGCGTATCTGAACAGAACCAAAGACATCGTCGTCTTTGAAAGCATATTATACTCCATTAAATAATAATCCATTTTGTTTCTCAAGTCTTCTAAATTTGTCACCTCGTCGTATATTTTTGGATCAGCATCGGGCTCGATATAGTTGCCAAAGAAAAGATCACGAATATGAGAGCTGTTGATTTCTTTCTCATCCTCCTTCAAGAATCTAGCGAGTACTTTTTCCAATGGTTGCCGCAATTGATTGTAACACGTGTACTGAACCATTTTAAACAAAACTTCTTGATCATCGTCGTTCACCAATCTATCGTGGAACACTCTGTACACTTCGTGTATCCAGAGTCTGATTAATTTGTCCGGATCCGGCATTCTGGAGGCCGGTACCAGAAGTATACCTTTAATGACTCGATTAAAATCGCGCAAATTAAAGGTATAATGACTTTTCGCTGGGGTGGGCAGAAAATTTTTGATAGCAGCAAAATATACCTCCATGGTGGCTTGAACGACCATTTTTCCGAGTCTCGAGACTTCCGGGAGAAATCCTTTTGCAAAGTGCGATTCAAGAATCGCGGAGAAAATTTGCGTCATTGTCGTTTCCTCGAACAAATCGATGCCAATTACATGCATATGTCGAATCAATCTAGGCGTAACCACATTCGAACTTCCTCCGGGTGGTAACATAGCAGAAATTAAAAACATGTCCACCAAGTGTATAATCGACGTATCGTTTACGTCGAACCAATGTCCATGATCTATCCATTGACGAATAAGTTCTATCGGCGGCTGAGCCCCGTAGATCTCTTTCTGTGGAACGCTTAAATCGTCAACAAAAAGTATACATTTCTTCCCCATCGGTGGACCGTAAACACCCTTTCTTCTACGATCTAATTTCGACATGACCATTTCTTGCGTTTGAGAGGCAGTGGTACAAGCACTGAAGTTTATAACATTTTCGATGTATTTCTCTCTGTCCAAAGATTCCAAATAATCCAAAATAACAACAGATTTTCCGGTGCCGGTGGGTCCCACGAATAAAACAGGTATTGTTCTGTGAAGTAGACTCGTCAAAAAAAAATGCTGGATCATTACTTCGGTCGTTGGTATAATTAGTCGACTAGATTTTCTGTCGGTTAATAAGCTTATCTATATAGAAATAAATATCAAACTTTTGTTATGGTATTATTGCGATTTATTCGATTCGTTGAAATATAAATCATAAAGCCCCGCTTCGGTGCAATATTTTTTAAACTGCTAAATAATACCTGCAGCGTTGTATCCATCCAAGATATCCAACAACCATTGTTTCTTTTGTCATATATCCACTCGAAAACTGTCCCCTTCTCAGGAAAGAGTTGTTGCTTTGTCAATTTAAATGCTTTCGGTTTGGGATGTTCGTCTACGTTACCGAGTAATAATTTTCTTAGATAAACATCGAAAGCCTTTCTGCTCTCGCTCGCTAATGTGGAACACATTCCCCAAACTATACTGAACAACAGAATGCATTGAAGCCAGACTGTACTAACTTGCGTCTCTCCGTCTAACATAGAGGTGAAAAGTTTGGTAAAAGACTGAAATAACAAGTTTAAAAAAAAACGATTAATCAAGATTTTCATCGTCTATTAATTAACACTTGTATACCGTTACTTACCAGAAACATATGAAGGTCTGACATTTCTATAAATGTTTTACAATAGAGTCTCATAAAAAATAAAATTGGTTCTATTAACCAGTCTATCAGCTCTGTAACAAGTTCGTATTGCTCGAAGAGTAACTTGTCTCTAAGATATTTTTTATACGATTCGAAAAATGGATTCCAGCCTAGTTGAGACGGCTCCATGTAAATCATTCCGCATCTACTGACAGTAGCTGGCGACGCGTGGTCCAAGTCAGCCGGCTCGAATATCATATTCATTTTGTTCGACATTGATATAATTTCTCCCGACATCAGACAAAGTTTCTTATTGTCGTCGAGCACCGTATTCATGCTCTCGATCCATACAGCGTCGATAGGGCCATCGAATATAATCCATTTACGATCTACCGAGAAAGATTGCGCGAATTCTCGAAAAATATTAGCCAAAACGCCATCGCTCCATTCGTGAGACACCGGGTTGAAGCTACCGTAAAGTTGATCCAGAGTAATAGCTTTTGGATTGATTATCTTGTAAACAGTTTGAAACTCTCTCAAAACGGCTCGTCTTTTGCCAGCTAGATCTCCCAGAGCATCTGCTAGAACTTGATACGCTTTCGTTTTTCCGCTCAACGTGTGCCCCACGATCATCAATCCGTGGCGCACCAACAGCATCTCGTATATTTGAACTATTTTCTCCACATACCAAGCCGTGGCTATCAGATTTCGTTTTCCTAAAATAATCTTTAATAGATCCACCAGTTCGTCGCGATCCGTCTGTGGCAGATCAACGCCAGGAAAAAGATCCGTGTAGATCCCAATGAAAAGCGGAACGTCCTGCGACAAGAATTTCGGGAGATTCACGTCGATGATTGCTCGAAGGACCAGCATAGACTCGTCTTGAGTCGGATATTTTAATTTTAAATTTCCAGCGGCAACGAGCACGGTCTTTACAGCTCGCATACCGTAATCGTAGTGATTCTGCGAGCTCAATTGCTCGGAACACAATTTGTACGTGTGAACTATTTTCTCCGCGAGGTTCTTGGCGTCTATGAAACCAAGGGAATACAAAGTAATCTCTCCTATCATGGCGTAATCTGGCACCATCATCGCCACAGAACGGAACAAGACTTTCAGATTGTCAGGAAGCTCTTGACGACCGGCATAACCGGGATTCATCGTTATAATAATATAACACGTAGGGTTCAATTTGATCTCTGTACCTTCGAACAGGAATTTCTCTGACTTCATGCTTATAGCCATTTGTATGGATAGAATTTGCTGTGCAATTACCGAAAGTACCTCCAATTCGATTCTGTTGAACTCGTCGAAACAAGACCAGGCTCCGGATTGCGCGAGACCTTTAAAGAATTTACCCATTGCTAGGTAATCGAGACCGTCCGAACAGTTAAAAACCACGCAATGCTTGGCAACGGCTTTCGCGAGATCTTTTGCAGTTTCCGTTTTGCCGGTTCCGGCTGGACCTTCAGGAGAGCCGCCAAAATTTAGTTTCAACGCGCCCATTAAGGTTCTGTAGCACCGATCGGTCAATGGTGTTATTACCAATCTCTGTGTATTTCCAAGGTATTCAAAAGCATACGCTACATTGGTTGTAATAATCGACACGGTAATACTATTATCCAACCAATAATATCTTAGTTGCGATATCCAATCAAAATCCATAACGTTGGTCACATTTTTGTCGATGAGCAATCGCACCACATCGCGCCCGTGCACGTCCATTACGATCAAAGCGTTTATCGTTATTCTTATACCCGAGTCTAATTTACCTCTCACCAGAGCGACAGCATTCTCTATTTGTGTATTGCATTTCTCCAAATACTCCGAAGTAGAATGATCTTCGAACGACTCGCAAACCTCGCTAGTCCAATGTGTCTGACTACCACAAATGACTATTTGACTAGGCCAAGAGAATATCCATTCCTCTCTAACAGTGCTGAAATACGCAATTATGCTGTCCTCGGCGATATCGCGAAGAGAAGTCACCATAAGTTTCTCGACTTGACTCAACCATTTCTCGACCATGCCCTTGGCGTCGGCTGGATAGATCTTTCCGCTGAGGGGAACGTATTCCTCTTGATCCGATATCATTCCGATAATCTCTTCTTCGCTGGTAAATCGTAGCTTGCTTATACCTTCGAAGCATTTTTTCAAATGTGGCTGCACCCTTTGAGGGTCTTTGGTTTCCGACAGTATTTCCAAGAGTTCGTCATTCGACAGGAAGAAGAATCTTGGAAAGAACAGGCGTTTCTTCTCCAGATAATCGTTCAAGCCTTTCTGTATTACGTCTAATAACGTGTTACAGAGTTGAAATTCTTGCAGCATCTTTGGCATAGCAGTAGCATCGAGTACTCGTCTGTTGTTAGCAACGTACGTCATGATGCCACGCCAAATCTTGTCCATCCTTCGAAAATTCTGTGCCTCGGTTGGCATTTGGCGCATAATATCCTCGCTGCTGAAAATCGGTTCCAAGTACATCCACGTCGATTGGCAAGTCAGCCATTGATCGATAATGTCCTGCATCAAAAGTAACTTGTCCTCCCATTCTTGCATTTCCGAATCGAAAGCCTTTACGAAAGGCGAACTTCGCATAGTCTGAGCTTTTAAAGTATGATCGTCCAGCAACACTTGAATATCATCCACGGCTGTTAAAATGAAAACGCCTGTCTCGCGATACGGCGTTAATTCAAACACGATTTCGGACCATTCTTCCTTCATCTTCAGTAAGTTTTGCTGGAGAGCGTGTTCTTTTACAGCGGCGGACGTCACTTCTTCGAGTTTGCTTATATGAACCGGTAAACCAAATGCTATCATGTCGGAAAGGTTGCTAGTGTCCGTAGGTACTATCTCCACGTTAACTATTTTACTGATTTGTTCCCAATGCCGTTTTTGCAATCCGGGCGTGCATATGATTTGCAAGACCGGTACAAGCTGCCTAAATTTTTCTACTTTTCCGCGAACCGTATCTACGATTCGCCTCGCGCCCGGAACATCGGTCAGTACGCGCGAAAATCTGTACAATGTTCGCCAAATGTTTTCGGTTGTCTCGTGAATTGCATCCGCGTCGAGACCCGAAAACGGACCGTAGTACCATTTTTCGTAATTTATATGAAAATCTAACGCCGTATGCCAAACATCATCCAACGTATTAACCATAGCGGACATCGTGGGCAATGGTAAATACGGACTTAATTCTATATCTAACAGAGATTCTTCTACGTTTATCTCTTCGGCTTCCTTCCTAATTTCCTCCATTCCTTTAGAAAGATGCTCGACTTCTTTCGTTGCTTCCTCCATCACTTCGATCGTCAACACCGGTGGATCTTTTTTCTTAAATTGATCGATCGCCGACTGCATGTTTTCTATCTTTTGTTCGAAATTATCTTTCTTTATACGCAGCACTTCCTCCAGGAATTCTTTTCTCATATTTAATCTGGTATGGGCTAATTCCATAACGGTTTCCATTTCTTTCGGCCACGTAATGGTACGAGAATTCAAATGAATATCCTCGTTTGTCGGCGGTTCGTAATCGAAAAGGAACAACAATAGCTCTATAGAACGCGCCAATTGCCTTCTCATATTAAACATGGTCGAATCTCGACTTTCGCATAAATAGTTATACAATTCGACAACGTCTTCCGTTTTTTCTGGCATTTTTGATATGTTCTCCGCTATCGTGTCGAAGTTTGAGCATAAATCACGATTATTGGACCGTAACTCGTTCGCGAAGAAATCACAGATTTGGCTACGAAGTTCATAAAGGATTTGTCTTATTGTATCGTTTACAAGTGTACAATCGATTTCTATCATATTCAAAGGAACCTAAAATCAATTATTACGAACAATATATTATTGCAAAGTACCTAAGCAATTTTTGTTTACGCAATTACCTTATTACGAAATATGGAAATATTTTTTCTAAGATTATCGTAGTCCTTTATTTTTTGTTCAAATTCGTGTAGAAGCGGTATTGGTTCTGACATAAAAAATTTGTCTAAACTTTGTTTAGCTTGTCCGTCTACGATGTATGATAAATTTTCATAACACTTTAAATAAATTTGTGGGCCCATAGTATGAGTACTAATAACATTTAGAATATCAGTGATTATCTGTGAAATCTGTAACATTTATTAAATAATACATTTATAGTGCAAATAATATTCTCCTGTTGCAAGATTTTCATTTGTTTTTGGGGATTCCCGATGCAGAAAGAGTCTGCTATACGATTTTGACTGTGACTCACTGTATATAGGGTGTTCGGCCACCCCTGGGAAAAATTTTAATGGGGGATTCTAGAGGCCAAAAAAAAAATTTTTCAAATCGTTCTAAAAAAATTATTTTCGATTGCAAGGGTCGATTATAATCATTTTTGATGAATAGATATATCCCCGAAATCCTACCCAGTTACGAGAAAAAAATTCGAGAAGGTGTGGAATTTTTCGACAAAATTAAAAAATTTCAAATCGTTCTAAAAAAATTATTTTTGATTGCAGGGGTCAATTGCAAGCATTTTTGGTCAACAGACATACTCCCGAAATCCTACCCACTTTCGAGAAAAAAATTCAGTACTGGCGGAACTTTAAACGTTAATAACTTCTTAACGAAGCCACCATCAACAAATTGGTATTCTTGATTTTCGTCTTATTTTGGCCTCTAGAATCTCCCATTAAAATTTTTCCCAGGGGTGGCCGAACACCCTGTATAGATATACACGAAATTCGTAATAATATTGTACTCGCCTCTTCTTCGTGTCGTGACACAGAAAACAAGAAATCCTCCTTGTTCAGTTCAGGGAATAAAATAGTCTCGATTCTCGGAATTATCGTTGCAACTGTAATTATTTTATCGATGCATCGCGAAATTGTTGTACGTATTTCCGAAATATTCGGTTTACAATGTAGATACGGCGTACCAATCTCTGGTTCAACGATTATTGTTATAAGAGGTAATCTAAAATACACTAGTAGTGAATAATACTAGCAATACTTCCGGCCAAATGAGAGAAATAACTTACTTGAAGAACATAAGATCTTTGTAATTACCCTCGAAATTATTCCCGCTACTATATTCCATAAAAAAGTCTCTGATATGATTTAGCGTTTTCATTACAATCATTCGTAATTGTCTAGATATAAGAGTATTTACACTTAAAAAGTATCTTTCGATCAACGTCGTAGATGCGTTATAGTGCTCCTCGACGAGGCAAGACCAAGCATAATTTTTTTCCAGAAAAATTTCAGCAATATCAGCCAACCATTCGTTGATAAGTTTATTTTTTGCTTTATCGCATAACAAATTTATTTTAGATTCTATTTGAAACGCTGAGATAGGAAGTTCACCGATATCTTGAATGCTGAGTATCATTGTATCTTGATATCTGAAAAATGAATTACTTTCGTACTTTTTTCGTACCTTTTAACGAAAAGGAAGTTCACGAAGAGAAAGACTCAAAATTGACGGTCATTCATTGCATATATTTTTATTGAAACCCGTCTTGTTTACTGTAAAATGCTAATCCTACAATTAATCCCTAGCTGACTGGCTTAAGTGATTAAATAGCAGAATTGGGCAAATTTTATTAGTACTTGTGTATTGTACGTTTCAAACATTGAATATAGTCGAAGCGACGGCAGTCGATCACAGATCACAGATCCTCGTTGAACGAGTATCTTCATCGTCGCAAAAATGTTTTTTAAATTCCAAAGGTTAATAAATAGTTTCTTAGAAATAATTGGCATAATAGTGTATAACTTACTTGAAGAAATATAAATTTTGAATATCTCTCAAGATCGCGTTGCCAATAAATAGGTTATGTTGCATAAAATTCTGTGCCAACAGTTTAGATTGATGCCAAGGAAGAGGAGCGCGTATAATTAAAACCGGGTATTCTGTAAACGATTTTTCTATAAGCAATCTTTTTCGTTCATCAACATCCAGAAGAATACAATCGCGTATAGAAAACCGAAGGACTTGTTTATATATCTCAATAATTTCCAACTCCAGGTGTTCTAATTGTTCGTCGAAACTGGAAATGAATATTAGTATCTACTACACGTGTTTTAAAAGTAACATGCGATGCTTTGCAAACTCACTCTTCTCGTTTTCGTAATTCACCGGTAATACGTTTTTTCGCTTCTTTAAAATGGCTAGTATCGTAACTACTTAATTCATAGTCGGCAATACCGTCACTACTTAAACAAAGAATCTCATTACTTTCTCTGGTAATTAGTTGGTTTTGCTTTTCATTAATTACTTTCAAAAGAGCATCCCTTTGTTCCTCAATTGACATTGGAATTTCTGCTTCAATTTGCTGCAATGCCTGTAATTTACATTTCGTATAATAATATAAAGAATACATTTTAAGAAATCCAGATGAAATTTTGCTAAAGAACATTAGGGTCCTTATGAATATTAAGATCCAGCACAATGGCCTTCCAGCCTATTTTATTGTTTTGAATATACTAGTTATTATGATCATTCACTGAACAAGAAATGTGTACAATTTTTTATTAAACTTGTACCTTAAAATCATTAAAGTTGTATATATCTTTGTTACTTTTCTCTGTTTCTGTTACTTGTAATAATAGTTTACGTAGAATATTTTCTTTAGATTCTGTTTCTACGAGTACTAAAAGTGTATTACCTTGCTTTCTTGCATAGCTTTATTCAATTTCTTAATCTTTCCAACTCTTTTGAACCTTTCATTAACTTGTTTTTGAACTTTTTTCCACAACCATGTACCATCTCCTAAATCTTTCAAACTAACAACATTGCTTGGTGAAAAATGCACATTCTCTTTTATAGCTTTAAGTTGTATATTATCTTTGTAATTTTTATAATATTCCAAAGGTGGATAATCAAGTTTCTGTTTGAAAGTAGAACTCTTTTTCAGAAGCATTCTTTGTTTTGTTGAATGTCTTTTGTTAAGTTGGTACATTGTTGATGTAAATGTACTTCCAATATCATCTGGCAATTTTGTATATCTGTACGAATATTTCTTTGAAGTCATCTTTGTCCAAGAATGGTCTCTTAAAAATTTTTGTCTTTTTACCATTTGTGGACATAGTAATAATTCTGATGGTTCCTGTCCCAATTTGACTGATGGTATCCATGGTATTTCAGTAAAATTTTTATCGTGCTTCTTTCTATTCATAACTCTACAATTCATTATATTATTTAAAGAGTATTGATAAATGTATGTATATGGTAAGTAATAATAACATAGTCTTTCAATAAAATATATTGGTTTCTTGATAGCAGAATGTACTTTGTATAATAAAATACTAATTTGTTTTGTTTAGTAATAATTATATTAAAGTAAAGATAAAGACTATATTTATAATACAATCTTTAGGCTGTTTGCACACACACCGACAAAATCGAAACCGAATCGTGCACAATACATTTGCCGTGTAAAAATGATTTTGTATAAAAGATTCCATTTAATTACATTTTTTGCTATTTGGTGTGTGTGCATAAACAGCGTTAGAGTATGTACAATACTATATTTAATAAAAACGAACTATTTTCATCGTATCAAATTATGATTAAAATAAAATTACTAAAAATAATGTCGTGCATTAATTATTTTGTTTGAGCAAATTTTATTTTGCATTTCTTTGTAAATTTTTTGCTATTTCTTTATACAATTACGTTACCTTTACTTAAAGAAAATTATGTTGAACACGGTTAATGTCTCGAAGAAATGTTATACGTATAAATAAGGCTGTAACGATGGTAATGATATTTGATAATACATAGTAAGATCTTTGAACTTTTTATTAGAGGGTCATCAATCTCTTTTTTAAATGTGTTTGGCGTGAGTCGATAAATACAATTATCTATAAATATTATAATATTATATATAAATACAATAACCTCACTTTTTTCGCTACGGTTAGTTGCTAGGAACAAATCTAAGCCACATAATGTTACTAAATATACTATTATTTGTTTATTGTGTATTATTCTATTTTTCAATTACTTTCTTTATATACAGTTATTTCTAAAATTGAACGTAGATTTACGTTAATAATGAAAATTGGCGGGAAATGGATACAGAAGTAGGTACGCCAAAAAGAAAACAATACGTATACGTATACGAAGTAGTACTAAGTAATATTTCATATTTATTTATTATTATACATTTATATGTCTCGCATACTAGTATTCTTGTATAAAAGAAATCGTAGGTACGAAAGGGATACCAAATGTAAACCGTTTGGGACAACCTAATACTCGCCTTCTTTATCGACAGACTTATGGCGACACCTAGTTGCTCTTGTAAGATTGAGAAAAAGATTCTAAGAGATAATGGAAGAAGTCAAAGATTACCAAACAAAACTGTTTATTTGTATAATATAGTTTTTCCAATAAAAATTAAGTTCTTTTTATAATCCTATAATTTGATTCTGCTGGTCGAGATATATCGAGTTCCATCTGAATTCGTTGCTTTCTCAATTGTCGAAACCCGAGTTTCGAGCTACCTTTAAAAAGAAATTTTAAATCATCTGTACAACTCTTACGAAGACAATAAAATCCTTATTTGACTCTGCTTCGATACAGACTAGAGTTCAATTGGTGACGATACGTATTGCCTAAACGCTACAAATCTGGAGCTATTGAGAAAGTTGGGATATCGAACCGTGCATCATGAGAAAATGTCCTGAAACAGCAAGAAATTCAAACTTTTAAAAACTTTAAAGGTTTTAAAAGACTTATCCCATCCTTGAACGAGACATGGTTCATGGATGAGAGTGAAAAGGACGCTGAAGGAAAAAGGTGAAAAAGATCACTATCGTTCAATGGAAATCATATGCACTGTCTTTTAGAGATAATGATCATTCTAGGATGTAGTAGAAATACAAATAGGATATATGTGGATATATATGCGTGATTCAAGCAGGCGAAGAGACAAATATATTTAATTAGTAATAAGGAAACCAAGATAAATTTGAATACATTTCTATAAATTGAATGATTTTGTTACACGGAAGATTTAGTGTCATTCGCAGACGACAGAGTACCTTCGACTAATGGATCAAGCACAATAGAAAAAATTTAAATTTAAACGAAAAACAAATTAATTATTTGTCGAAATTATAAACTCTTTTATATTGTTTTAAAAGAAATGCTAAGAAGCATATGTGTAACAAATAATGGAATATAACGAAGAAAAAAATCTTCTAAGAATATAGATTTTTTCAACATCCCGTTATAACGTAAATTCAAATAAATTTCATCACCCGGTATATGATCGTCTTCGTAGCTTCGGACTGCTTGGGCCGTCATGGTCGCACGAATATTCTTTGTAAAATAATTTCTTTGGAAAATTTTCTCTTCGGTTTATCGTGACAAGTGTGAAAAATATTTGATGAAAACGCACGGATAATTCCAGAAAATTGACAATTATGTGACACAAGCAGAAAATGTCAGAAAGACAGGTGAGTCAGATATTTGTTTTTCATTCGGTTCCTTTGTATTTCTAATATTCTTTTCCTTTATTAATATTTTCTTTGAGAAAGTATATAAAATGGGTACAAAAATCATTGAAGAATAAAAATCAATGGAAAAATTATGATCGTTGTTTTTAACCTCGATACGAAAGGTTACTGCGGACGACTCAATCGATACATTGTCCTCGAATTTCATTTTCTTGTCTAATCACGAATATCGTAAACTTTTTGTTAATTATGACTCTTTTTCTGGTATTCTTAAAATTCCATTACAATGGAAAGATGTTCTGATTTTTGTGCCCAAATGCTACATGGTAGAATTTGAGAATTAACTATAGTCTTTATTGAGTTAACCTTTCATTGAAATAACTTTTTAAATTTGATTTAATTAAAATAAAATGTAAGTTTTACTGTGCATTAATATTATTTATTTACTATTTTTTGTAAAAACGAAAATTGTATGAAGAATAATTTTTGTTACCATGTTCTGTAAGAGCTTATCAAAATTTGTAATATGTTAAAGATTAAACTACATACAAAATGATCCTCTTAATATTATTTATCATTTTTATTCTCACATACAAAGAATTCTTTTATATAATTTAATTTTTTTAAGACAAATAGAGTCATCTAAATATTATTGTATGAATTTGTAATATTAATGCAATGGTAAACTATTTGTTACAGTTTAATATTAAATCTGAAATTTTCAAATTAAAATGTTTCTAATTTTGTAACTTTAAACTTTATCGTTAAGTGAAGAACTGATTGTTTAGATTTAAAGCCTATTTGTCTGATATTAAAATAGGAATTGATCAGATTTTTTAATGTATTTTATGTTTGCAATATTTCCATACAGTCTATATTTGATTTAGAATGATATAAATATTCTTTGCCTTTGAAACTGCTTCTCATTCTAATATCAAGTTATTTTTGGTATTATATAATTCATAAGAAATATGAATAAAAATATTAATTCATATAAGCATGACTTAGATTTTAATAAAAAATGTTATAAAGAGCTGTTACTAAAACATGTGTATAATTTTTCTTATATTTGCAGGATTTGAATAGTGTCATCTTTTGGTGATCATTGTGGTTTCCCGAGTGGAAACCAAAAATTGTATACTACATCACGGTGAGTTTTTAATTAATCTTTATTTCTTAAGTTATCTTAAACAGTTATACGTATTGTATAAATTTTATACAACAAATTTTAGAAAGTAGTAAAAACTATTGAAATATTTAATGAACCATTGACGATTAAGTTGCATCATAATACAGAACACTTACTTCAATCTTGATATAGATATGTACTTTGTAATTATAATAGTACAGTCTATAAAAAGAAAACAGGAAACATATTGAATAATTTTTTATAAATTGCTCATATACATTTTAATTACTTCTTAAATTCAAACTTTTATTTTTATCATTTTCATTTTATAATTTTTTTGTTGTATTTATGACATGATTAAAAAGAAATGAATTATTTTTCAAGAATACCAACAAATTTTCATTATAATTTCATAAAAGTTTATTTTCAAATTTTGTTATTGCTTTACTATTTATTTATTTTTGGGACTTTTTATTTAACTCATTATCGTTTTTAATATTTACAGTGTCTTAAATTTCATCAAGTTACAAATTAAATATACTTACACATGATTATTTTTAACAGACAAAGCAAAAGGAAATTTATAGAATTTTGAATGTGTCTGTACATTTGTTATCTTCAGGTATTTAATGATAACAGAGGAAAGAAGATAGAGTTCTTCATAGGAATCAATAAATTGTTCAGAAATGAACCAGTTCATTCAACAGTTTTGCAATATCTGTGTCTATTTTTCCTTGTGATATTTAATTTACACATTACAGTGCAATAATATAATTTTGTAATTTATAACTGTTTTTTAAAATTATAAAAGGACAGTGTCAGTGTTTAATAATAATTTACAATGATAAAAGACAGCAAACTAAATATCTGATTTTAGAGAAAAGTAGTAATATTGTACAAAAAGAAATTACTTAAATTGTTAAAATAATTCGTTAGACTCTTTTTTAAAACCTCTTTTAAAATTGCTATATTTCATTAAATCATCGAAGAACTTGTTTTTATGACAGTAGACTAATGGTTGTTTGATAAAAAATATTCTTGGATGTGGTAGCTTGTCATTCTTGTGAATCATGTTGCTTAGAG
Source organism: Colletes latitarsis (assembly GCF_051014445.1). Taxonomy (NCBI): domain Eukaryota; kingdom Metazoa; phylum Arthropoda; class Insecta; order Hymenoptera; family Colletidae; genus Colletes; species Colletes latitarsis. The sequence continues at coordinate 29,296,054 of NC_135135.1, read as the reverse complement.
GAATTGCATTTGCGGAGGCAAGGCGGAGTTCCGCTAGACGTATTCTGAAACCTCAAAATTCTACTTGCGAAAGAGACAACACAGATTTGTCTTACGATGGAGTCTGTCTGCATAGTTTGGAGTCAAAAACATCTACATTTCTGCGATCAGTCGGAGAACATGACTCAAATTCGTCCCTTAACTTTGTAAGTTTTCTTTGGTTATAACAGTTTTGGAAACTAATAGGAACCGAAAAGTAAACTCAAAGACCTATAATGGAATATCATGAATTATTACAATATTAAGTATACTAAATAGATATTTAAATTTATACATTGAAGTATTTGTTCCCTTTTCTTTAATTATTGTAATCCATTTATTGTAAGTTAATTAGAGAAATAATTGAAGTTAAATTTATGGAAAGTACCAAACTGAATAGGAAATGAACTTGCATTGCAATTTTACATTCCTGAAACCTTGATATATGTATATTATTACTAATTGATTCGAACAGTATCACCTGCATAAACATTTGTCTATAGTAAACATTGGAAACTTTATTAAAAGGTACTTCAATATTAGAAAATATGGAATTAATGAATTTCGTTTGATATACAATGTTGAAAATAACTATATTGAAATATAATTTAAAAGAAACAACTAATATTACTCATTATGCATAATATGTTATAACTGAGAAATCATACAAGAAGCAGACTTTGCTATTCGACACTTTAATCAACGTTTATCCGAAATTAGTAAGCAAAGATTAATAAAATAAAATGTAGTATAAATAAACATGCACAGATATGTGTTCGGAATCATGGATACCGTGAAACAACCGTTTTTAAAAACGACTATGTTTGGAAGTATGCAGTGCCTTCAATTTTAACTTTTTTCTTGCCCAAAAAATTTTAAAGTGCCACTGAAACGCATAGAAATAAACCTTGTAAATTTGATTGCATAAGGTGTTACAATTTATTCGTAAAAAATTCCCCAAGAAAGTCTAAAAAAATACACTTCACATTCTTCATTTATTTCGTCTGTTGATGTTTCAACGATGACGTTGGAAGCTTTGAATATCGATTGTTATATACGCGGTCTTAATTGCCCGCTTGCTTCATTTAATACAATAAACAAAGGAGAAAGCAATTTGTCATCTGTTGCTACTGTTGGTGGAATGATATAACTATGCGTAATTTCCGATGTTGACTGAACCATATTAAGCGTCTCTTTTTCGCTCTTTCACGATAAACTTCTTTCAGAGCGTATTTTCAGCTGAAATCCATTTTGGTTTGCGTTAAAAATCTTTTGTCTACCTATGTTGGGCAAATTTTATTCAGGAATAACGAATAAAAATTTCAAATTATCCATTTATAATTATCAATACTTAATGTTGAAATAAATATATTGTTTCGATTATTTTTTATGTTTGACTGTTTGCGAAGGAAGGTGAGGCGATATCTTTCGTCGCCACAGCGTCCAAACTGGCCGCCGTGGAAGATGCGGCTCCGAAGGGGCCCGAGGCTTCGATTCGATCGAAAGCCACTGCACTCAAAGTCTCGCCTACAACGAGGGCTACCCTTCAGGCCCTTAGATTACCCAGAAACAGAATATCACACCCTCTTGTTTCTCCTCCAATCACCACCAGGGACGCCGGAACCATCACTGGTGAGTTCTAATTGTTGTAATTCTATTTTCTTCGTGTATTTAATATTTGAATTACCCGACGATTTGAACTTACTTCTACCAGAGGGTAATAATAATCTTTCTATTAAATTATTCTGCAAAGTATTCCCATTATAATATGTATTTATAACTATCACGTATACGAATTGAATTTAACTTGTAATAGTACAAAAGTTTTTGAACCATACTCTCTTAAAAGATGCGTGTTCATACGTCTCTGAGTCAGTAAACTGCAGATCGATTATCTTATTTTAATCGTTTAATAGACAATCAGCTGTTAATGGTATGCGCGATCTAATTGAGTACATCCTGGGGTGCCACGTGGGTTGCTCCCTTGGACGGTAAAGTCACTTCCTTTGGAACATTCTAGGTTACCAACCAAAATTCTTCTGTAGGCAAAATCATTTGTAATTACGACTACAAGTTCATCGGAATTAAAAATTTAATACTTTTTGTACTATTACGAAAAGAAACGTAAAACGTGGTAATATCACAGACGAGGTATACGAGTAGATCTTTCACCTTATGGACTTTCGTGGCCTAATCTGATTGCCATACCGACCTAAAAATTCGGAGGTGATTTTAGCGTCCTTTTCACATGGGTGGCGGTCAGTTGAGAAACTATTCACTGAATTAGTATTGATGGGTTAACAGCTGTAGTGTGTGCATAAGTACATGTGAGTTGACTATACAGGGATTGAAATTCATTTCTAAATTTGTTGATAATGTTGCAAATGACACGAAAATGGGAATGAGGGTTCGAGACTCCATAAAAATGGGCCGAAAAAATACATTGGATGAAAGATTTACTCGTATACCTTGTCTGTGACAATATTCTAGAATCTTTGATGAATCAATGAGAATCAAAGCTAACCTAGCGAAGAAGCTCTATATTCATGATGACCTATGCAAGGCGGATCGCAGCCAATTTGCTAATATTATTTACTTTTTAATTAATAATTCCATTACCCAGCTGAGAGCGATACGATTATTAATTAAACGGTAAATAATATTACCCAGGTCTCACCACGTGGAGGTTGCTGCGAGTGGAGACCCGAAGGGAGATAGATGGAATCAAAGTTCCATCGATCTCCCTTTTACATCCTTAGAAGCTAAATTACTAAACTAGAGAGATAGAAGGAAGCAATGTTCCTTCGATCTTCTAGTTTAGTTATACCAAGTAATTATTTCGTTTAAAATGGAATGAAGCTAAATTATGGGAGACGCGACGCGACGCGATACGACGCGATGCACCATGCAATGGTGCAAGGAACGAGAGACGCGACACGCGAACCGAGTAACTGGTCAAAAGGGTCAGCTCGTTGCCTCTTGGCAAGTCCGATCGAAGGAGAAGAGAATCGACGCACCCGACACAGAGGTTCCCCATTTCTCCCACGCATCCTGTTGGGAGCCAACTGGACCCAACTCGGGATGTCTGACAGAGAGAGGGAGCGTGTGTCGGGGCTACCGCAGACAGGAACAGTCCCTGATCCCCTCTGCGGCCGAAATACCCTTTCCCTTGGATCGTCTCGCTAGAGGACGGCAACTGACCCTTCGGACGAGCTAAACGGCCGATCACTTGCTTTCTACATGGAAGCAGTGGTGATCGGAACGAAGAAACGAGGAAACGGGTGAACGAGAGAAGCTAGTTGGTAAAGAATTACTTGGCATATACGCAGACGCATACATGGGAGTAAATGTACCAAGCAATTATTTTGTTTAAAAAGGGGTGAAGCTAAATTATGGGAGACGCGACGCGACGCGACGCGACGCGATGCTGTACCGTACAGCAGATCGTCGGATCGAATCGAGAGAACGAGAAGCTAAGTTAATAATTGCTTGGTATCGCGGCCTTAAAACTAAATTTACTCTAAGGGCCTTAGAGATAAAAATCCCTCGATGTCCTTGCGTTGTCGTCCCACGATGTCCCGCGATGTCCAACGATGGCCTGTAAGTAAGCTGAAACTAAAAAAGTTTGCATTTGCGATTAGTTAACACAACATATACAGAATAAAATAGAGGAACAAACACATTCGCAAACGAGGAGCCAGAAGTAAAATATGTAAGAAGACCAGACAAATGAAAGCGAGGCAAAACGATAGATTCGAGCCCAGCAGACATTTGAATGTCGAAAAAGAAGTAAGAAATTGGAGATTGAGATATCATTTGCCACTGTGTCGATAGTGGTCAGTGAAACAGATTTTACATCGGACAAATGAAACAAGGAACCAGTAGTAAAATATGGAACTGGACCAGAGAAGTAAAAACAAGATGTAACCCCACATTCAAGCCCAACAGACGCTTCAAGGTCGAAAAAGAAATTAGACAGGGGAGATTCAGAACTCACTCTCTACTGGTTACTACTGGTCACTACTGGTCACTAATGGTCAGTATTGGTCACTGGAGTTGTCCAGTGCTCGGCCAGTGGTCAGCAGTGGTGAGTAAAGGTGGAGCGCTGACTCACGAGGTTCCGTCACGTCCGCCAGCCTAGAACAAAAAGAGAGAGGGAGAGAGAGTCACCGGCAATTAGCCTCAGGCAGAAGAGTTAAAGGGGTGGGGAAGACCGTCCTTGGCGAGTTCACCAATTAACAGTTAACCGTGCCTTTGACCGAAAAATGAATATTCTATGCAAAATGGTATTAAAAACAATTATTTATACAACCCAGGCTATCGAGCATTATTTAAACTATTGCCTGATGTTAATTAATAATTATTGCAAACAATAGGTATGAAAATACGGAGAAATTCGAGGAGACTGAAAGTTTCTTTGAATTTCTGTCGAGAACCAAGGTCGTACATCACGTATTCATTTCTTCGACCTTCTGTCCTTTAGACGATACTTTCTTTTGTATAAGTTTTGATCTTTCATTTCCTATCAGTAAATTATACAGGATTCTAACAACGATACTTCTTCTCGTGTTCATTTCTAAATCTGTCGGTAACGTTGCGAGTGACACGGAAATGGTAATGGGGTTCTAGAGCCCCTGAAAAATAGGCCGAAAAAATACATTAGGTGAAAGGTCTACTCGTATATCTCGTCTGTGGTAATATAATGTAATAGAAACAGAAACAAATTACAATCACGTTGAAAATCGACGAAATGTGTTTCAAATCGTAGCTTCTTTTTATTTTTCTAGTTAGTATAGAGATTTTACAAAAGGAAATAAGTAAAGCTTAGACTAAAGCAGGTTCGAGCTATTGAGGTTTGCCCGTACCTGTTATTTATTTATTTTAATTACACACAGTCTGGTTAATAAGTTGTTGAATTAATTTTACAATTCTGACGATGGTGCAGAAATAACTGACGCACTTTGTTGCGTGACGCCGAAAATAACCGACCTATAAACGGTCGGTCATTACATGCTCTGTGACCATAATATCCGTTTGTCCATTTAATCACGAATGATAATTTTTAACATTTACTCATTTGTTATTGATATTCATAAATAAGATACTTCCTGGAAAGTATCTACAATTATTTGTTGTACATCTACGTTATATACTTGTTAAAAGATTGTCTATATATTTAGTGAATATTCGAAATTTCAATGTTTCGAGCATTATAGGAGATATTTTAAAACTTTTTGTTAAACGAAATATTTGTACTTTTTAGATTCAAGAATAAACCGTAGTAATTATGTTTTTTTCATATCGTAGATATACATATACCTGTAACTTGTAAGCTTGAAAATTGTCATTGTTTAAATACATGCAACAGTTTATTGTTTTTGATTTTTCAACAGAGTTTACAATTCGAGGATCGTTTCTGTAGGATAAAATATGACAAATGTTAAGAAAATCATTGACCGAGTGATTAATTACCAACAAATTTGATAGAAATCGATCATTTTGTAATCGATCTATTCAGGGTTCTGTAAAGAAACGAAATTTGGGCGAAAGCCAATGATACGTTCTATTTTGTTCTGTTACTCTGTGCACTAAGTTCTATCTTGACTTGTGAATCTACACGATCGTTTTCTTCACTCTCCTGTGTTTTGCCACTCTGCGGCAGTTTAACATCCATTAGGACAATTATTTGTGACGTTCGAACTTCTTTACAAAGTCAACATTTCGGATAGACTTTACCATGCACGAATATGAAAAATGTTTCGTGACTTTTTAAATTTTTCGTTATTTAAAAGATGTGCAGTTATATCATCCTTTAATTATATGTGAACATTATCATTTAAACCGCCTCAATATTATTCTAATCATAATGAATCAATTAATTTTGTAAACACATCTTTCTATTTTCTTTTTTTTTAAATATAAAGAATCGAAGTTCCATGATCTTTATACATTACACATGTTCCTATTAGATGTGTATACAATTTTACATTTTATCCGTGAAGTATCGTGTAAACAGAGTTGACACACGAACGAGTTTATTTTTGTAAAAATTATTACATATATAGGAATGTTTTCATACATAAATATGGTAAACTATAAAAAAAAAATTGATACAAGCATTCAGAATAAATTGTATTATGATAACTACCTGTGTGTTAACGCAAACGTAGTCAAATATTTATGTGATTGTGTTCAAAAATATAATAAATTTATGGAGAGAAATATGTAGGGATTATTAGTGTGAAATAAAGGATTATGTACCTCGGTAATAATGAATCGAGTCGGCCTAGTGGCCATGGAAGGCTGAAGAAGAATCTTGAAAAGAGAGACAGCATTCTTAACAAATGGAAAGATGGTATGACTTCTTTTATTGTATTTATTACAATTGAAGGGCAGTTCCATCTTTGGGTAGTAAATTAATGAAAACCAAATAAAGATCAAGCACTGTTTGGATGGTTTGGATAAATCAATAGTATTGTTATTAAATAAAATTAGATTACATAGAGTGGTAAATGATTTCTCTTATTACATGATAAATACTTGCCAATTGAAATACAAAAAGTCGAAAGGTTCTGTCAACTGGATAATGCGAGTGGAATAATTATTAATTTAAATATTTTATTTATTTTAGAGGTCTGCAGCAGAGGTGAACTGCCAGAAGTTGAGATCATCAGTCTTTTAGAAGAACAAATACCTAGGTATCGTCTACGTGCTGATACTCTCACTCAGTTTCAAGGTAAATGTTTGTATACAAAGTTGATATTCATGTTAAAAGGTTCAATATTAGTATCCGTATATCTCGGATAAAGTTTTGTGCACAGCACATTTGATGATTGTATTATACGAAATGTAAATGGAACTATATTTCAAGAATACTAAAAAGTACATAAATTTTAATAAACTAGCATGCACTTTTCTGATTCAAGCGTCGGGTCTCGTTAATTTATAAACTTCGATTTTATTTCTATATCTATTTGTTTATTGCAGCCTTCTATCACACTTATTTATATTAAAAAATTACTATATATATTTCAATGATTTATTTTGTTTCTTGCATTTAGGATACGAAAACGCTGACTGGTTTATTCCATCACCGGCACTAAAATCAGTTGACACTGACTTGAAATTATCTCCGGATCAGATCCGAGAAACTCTCAACTACTTTAGTAAGTGATTACGTATAAATTTTTATTATTATTTTTCATTCTACCCACGAAAGGTATTGTCCACGCTGCAGTCAATGTCATATATTATAAATTAAATCTTGTTTTTTACAAGATTTACCAAATAACTAGTGAAATACTCCGCCAAATCGATCTTGGAAAATTCGTAGAATTTCATTTTGTAAAAACATACAACAGCCCGTTTTATACTAACTTATCTTTCCCCAAATACTTTCACAGACTTGCAAAATGTCAGCAATATCATTACAGATATCTGAGATAAAAAATATCAGTGGCATAATCTATATAATGAGTCATAGAATTAAGTATTATTCAATATACCTTCTTCGTTAATAACATTTTAACAAACAACAATCAAAAAACGATTTTTCTATTTAAAAGAAATTTATTTAGGAATATAGAAAACGTAAATACTTAATACGGATAATATTTTTGTCTAAAAGTAGGCAAAAATTGTAATTTCGTATTTTTTAAACAAATGCGAAATTTGTAAAATGATGATTTAAACGCTTTTCTATTTTTGCAAAGTATTTCATAATTAGATACATTTTTACTGTACTCACATTTACGATATATACAGGGTGTTCGGCCACCCCTGGGAAAAATTTTAATGGGGAATTCTAGAAGCCAAAATAAGACGAAAATCAAGAATACCAATTTGTTGATGGAGGCTTCGTTAAAAAGTTATTAACAATTAAATTAAAAAATTTCAAATCATTCTGTAAAAATTATTTTCGGTTGCGGGGGTCAATTGCAATCATTTTTGGTGAATAGACATACTCCCGAAATCTTACCCACTTTCGAGAAAAAGATTCAGTATTGGCAGTACTTTAAACGTTAATAACTGCTTAACGAAGCCACCATCAACAAATTGGTATTCTTGATTTTCGTCTTATTTTGGCCTCTAGAATCTCCCATTAAAATTTTTCCCAAGGGTGGCTGAACACCCTGTATAATAATAATATTATACATATTATTATGAATTCTTAGCATATGATTGGATTTTCAAATCGTGAATATTGATTCATTTTAAAAATGCTATTCAAATTATTTGTGCACATAATTAGAGACGAATTATGAGCAGGAAACTTTAGTTTTGTATTTACGTTGTAAAATCTTACAAGAGGAAATTGTAAATTTCATTTATCTTTCTCATAAATCACAATTAGAACTTAGCTAATCTATTGTCTTTAATTGACAAGGCGATATATTCGACGATAAAAGTCAATCTTTATCGTTGATTTGTTATCGTAAATTTGTGATAATGTTCTTCAAAGCCTAGCGTTGTTTGATTATTTACTTGAGTACGTGTTTTTTCTTTTTTTTTTTAAGAAAGTCTTTTTAAATTTTCACGTATACAATGTATTTCGTACTTACATGCATACATATATTTGTTATATTCCTTTATTAAGTATTATGTATATTTTCTTATATTAACAAATTTACGAATCTACTTAATAATTTGTACGTGGAAGTAATTTTTTCACATTTTTTAGGCATGGTTATAAAATAATTATCTATATAACAATTATGTTCTAAAATTATGTTATAATCATTAATCTGAACATCTAGTTTCACAAAAAAGTTCATGTTTACTGTTTTCTTTTCGGATTGATAAGTAATATTTTATGCAAATTAATTGGCAGATGTTTCGTAAAAAGTACTTTATTGGTAATTGTTGTCAGAACATTACTTCGTATATATAGGATGTTTCCAAAATAATGATACAAGTCGGATAGGGGTGAATCTACGTGGAAAAATAAATCGAAAATGTAGAGTGACATTTTTTCATACGAAGATTCATTTTCAAATTAATGGATGATGAATGTCATTCATGGTAATTAGTCGTAATCTCAATTACTGTATGGAGTAGTACATCTAGAAGAACTCAAGATGGAAGGGGGAAAAATGTTCCGTGATTAAGAAAACCATGTTGCTACAAAAGTATTAGAAACTATTCCAAGAAATAGGAGTTATTGATCATTTAAAAAAATATGTTATATATCATTGATAACAAATCTTATTTACTGAGGCAATTTTGTCACTATCTAATTAACAATCGCTCGAAAGAGTTCTCGACCAATCAGAGCGCTCGACCCGGCATTGCTGTGGAACTAGTGAAACTTCCATAGAGCAATTTAGTCGCCGCTCGTCCTCCACGTTGGGAGGTCGGTCCGCGGCTGTGTTGTTATAATGTAAAGGAATTTCAATTCTTTTACAAGGAAATCGACAAACATTTTTTTTGAGTGTTGTTCCTTACGAAGAAAACTGTTTCCATCCATTTTGTGGAGCATCCTCTGAAACGACAGTTAAAAGTGAATAGACGTTTTAGTGCACTTTCGTTTTAAATGAATTTGTTCATGACGTATATCAGTAATTTTTTATTTAAAGTTTAAACTACTTTTAATATGTTCGTTTAACTTAAAAACATGTCACTGACATTTTTCGTGAATTAATCATTGCAACGGAAATGTCAAATATTCATCAATCTTTAAAATTTAAAATTAAGAATTAAAACATTTTTCAATGGACATTCTTTATAAATCAAGTTATAGTGAATGAAATACAATTCATTACATCAAGGAATTGTACCGATCGAATCGAGAGTGTAGTTAGAAATTACAAACGATCTGTTAATTTTCTATTAAATTCATTTTAAAATAAAGATTTGTATTAAAAAAATCATTTGCTACAATTATTAGTATAGTATGTGCTTCCGGGTACAGACGAGAACGTGTAACATTTTCTAAATTCATAGTGATTGAGTATATTTGAAAGTCTAGTGACACCTAGGTTAGGTTAAGATGACTTTCGAAAAGCATCTGCTTTTGTTATTCACGAATTAACCGAATTAACTGAATTCATCTTTTCTATCGCAATTAATTAAAATTACTACATGAAAATGTATTTATTTCGCAATTTAATTGCACGTAAGATTAAAATGTTTCGAAAATTATAAATTTTAAAGCCATGCGCACATAGGTTAAATCAGATTGTTACCGTAAAGATACGAATATATTATTTCGAGTATTTTATATAATGATTTTCAAATTCTACATATGCGTCGTTATTACACTTTTAATGTTGCTTTCAATAATATTCAATTATGTTAAAATAAAAATTACCTGATTTCGATTGTTGAAAGTTAAGTAATTGTTAGGTTAAGTAATTATTCTTTAATTTTCTTTTAGTTTAAACAACTTATTTCACTTTGCAATTAAAGTAATTGCTATTCGATTGATAAGAAAATTTTGTTTAGCATATTGAAGTTTAGCGTCATTGTTATATAAGTTTATAGTATCCTTTTATCTCTGTAAACAAATTATTTATAACAGATTGGCAGACCTCAAGGCTTTCTGTTTATTGTATGACACAAAACTGCAAGAAATGCAAACAAATAATTTGCTCGAGAAATTAAATTTTAACTATGAACTACATATTAAGTAATGTAACGATTGAAATCGGTTATCAACCTTTCAGCAAATTCTACATATATTTCCATGTGTTTATATAAAAACATAGCTTGGTCCAATAATATTGTCAAGTTAATTTTAATATTTATTGCTGGAAGATCAATTAATTTTCTTATGCTGAAAAAAGCATGTAATTCTTAGAATACACTTTTTCTGGTATGGTTCAATCCTTTCTTATGGAAGTAATTAACAATTTAAAAGATGTGTTGGGAGAAGTGCGAAATATAATGATTGTTTTTGAAACTTTATTAGGACTCTTGCACCAATTTATTTCCTTAGCATAATTACTCTATATAATTAATCAGCATCCTTGGAAATTCTGCATTGTGTTCTCAATTTTCACTTGTTCTAACATTTAAGTTATTTTAATTTAATTTATGGTATTTATTAAAATAGTCGTATTTCTCATGAAAATATAAATTCTTTACACTTAATTTAATTTTATATGAATTCTCAGATAACAGTTTTGAAAAAAAATTTGCCTTATCATAAAATTGTAACAAGCATGTGTTTGTGAAAATTTTAATTTAGCATAGTAACACGAAATTACTTTATACCATAATACTAGTTCTTAAAATTATAAAGTTTTTATTTTAATTCATGAGTTTTGCTCTATTGGTCGTTTAGTATATATCTTATTGAAAGTTTTGTTTTTAACCATATATGGAAATTGTAATCACAGATTGGCAAGAAAGAAATACATGAGCAGTAATGACAATAGCTATTTTATCTTGACTCGCGAGGTTCTTATCGATTCATTAATCGCACGTATTGGCAGTATTAACCGATTGCTTTGTCGTCGGTATTATTGCGCATTCCTTACACAAGAATTGATACGATTTTTTTTTTTAATAGTATGCATAAGTTATGGTGAAAAAAAAAGAAACGTATGCATGTTTTTCTCGTTTCGATAAATAGGTTTTAAAACATGTTTTCAATGTGGACCAATTTTGTAATTAGAAAATAAAATTAGTAGTATACTTTGAAAATTACCGTTGCAATTAATTCTCGGAAAATCGTCAGTCTCTTTAAAAACGTTTATTGTTTAACAGCAAAGAATAAAGTAATGTAGTGAACGAAGGGAGGGCATGGAGGAAAAACATTTTTTTTATAATAATTTTCACAAAAAAAGAAAAGAGACAGAAAAATAAACAAAATAGTGCTTCTTACGAAGGTTCTTTATAGTGTTGTAATGAATAAAATTGTAATTCTACACATTAAGTAAGAAGTTACGTGAAACTTGATACATGAAAATAGACAAACGAACGGAGATCATTGTTTGAAAACTATTGACAATATTCGAAATGCGTTTCGATATACTCGACAATTCTCGGGATTTGTGTTGGGAATCGAAGGAACACTTTCAAATGTTAATACCGTAAACCTAGGAGATTCTTTATGGAAAATGAGCTGAAAGTTTGCAGAATGCGGTTTAACAACTATCTGCATATCGAAGGGAATTTCTTCAGGGACGTGCCAATTGAAATGTATGTTGAAGATTTGCGTTAAAATATCGACGAAAATGAATGAAGATTCACTTGGTAAATTGGAAGTTCCAGAGGAACATCCCCGTGAAACTGACGAAGAAAATTGTACAGAAAATTCTCGTCGAAGATTCGAAATTAGTTCCCCGCGAACTCCGACGTTTACGAGTTTAGCTTTGGACGTTTCGTACGCTGCTCTAGGCGCGTCCAGCCTTCTGGATGTTGGATCCTCGATAAAGCCTGAGAAACAAGATTCGTCAGGATGTAGAAATGATCGTAGTGTTGCGAGGTGGCTGGATACAAAATTAACTTCAAACGATGAAAGTACGCCGGAAGAAAGGGTGGAGTCTTTGAAGGAAGTTTTAGCGGAAACTAATATTCACGAAGGGGATGGAATCGTTTCGGATTTTTTGTTTCATGTCGCCAGAACGAAACATGGCAAGATTTATATCAAGATTATTAGAACGATGCTTCTTAATCGAGGTAGGACATAAATACTGTAGCTTATCGATTAGTTTTGACGTTCGCTCTTATGAAACTCGATAAAAATAATTTTACTAAAGCAGTACCTTGCCGAATTAGAAAGTCAACCGGAAGAAAGTGAATATTGGAAACAAATGGGAAATATTCTAACATTCGTTTCACATAGTTATACACGAAATCATACAATAATATAATATTCGCGTCGTGTGATCTTCGATAACAAATCTTATAAAATATCTCCATTTTAATTGGATGAAATATTGGTTTACTTAACCACTATATATTGTCTGACTTAAAATTTTATGATATTTACAATATTTACAACGATAATATAATAACTTGAATTTATTACAAATGCTTCGGTAAATTATTTGATTGTATTTATAATAAATTACTCGAACGTGCTACGTTGTAGCCAATTGTGTCGAAAGCAGAACATATAACGTAACCAAAAGATGCCAGCTGTTGCTACTTATTAGTTAATCGAACGTAGATATTACAGCTTTAGTCAACAAAATATTCAATATCGAAAAATGATCAATTGTACCTGTTACGATCTATATTGGCGATCTACGTTGACTTACTGCAACATGGAAAACACACGTTTATTTATTCACGTTCGAAACATGAATTTAAGTTATCTAACTTAAATCCCACAAGAGAAGTCTCTAGATACGGGCCTTACCGATTTTAATTCAATTTGACAACATGATGGATCCATATCTATAATAAGCGTGAACGTAATTATAGCCGTAGGTGTTGTGAAAGTTCGGAAAACTCGCATAGTTAAAAAGAATCGTGAATAATTCATATATATTTCAAATTATACAAATATATATTTGCTTCTACTTAATGTTTACTATTTAAAAAAAATGTTATGCAGTTTCTTCGAACTTTTATACTTACTTTCTTAATAATAGGTTAATCATCTACGGTTATAGTTGTAGTTATTGTAGATATGGATTTATCACTCTGTTAAATTTCATTAAAAACTTCGCTAAAAAGAAAGAAAAAAAAACAATGAATGTTGCTATCATTTTTATAGTGGAGTTAATCGACTAGACGTCTTACGAATGGTTCACATATTATATTTCATTGTAAAGTATTAACATTGGCACGAAATACGTAATTATATGCAAATTGCTATTTATTTGGTGTTGATATTTATAGTTTTAGTACTTTTGTTTTACGATTATCGTTTGAATTTAACTATTTTACCGTGATGCGCACGTTGCGCGCGCAGCTTGCTTCTGACAGTTATGTGGTATGGCGCCGTAACAATATCATCGTGCGTTTCGTTTCAAGCTTTGTCCATGTTTTTCGACGAAAAAAAAAGCAATTACTTTGTTACCTGGCGGTCGTGAAAGATCGATCGGTGAGATAGCTAGTGTTTGTATAAACAATTATCCGTTAAACGTCAAGAACTTAAACGTAATCTATGAAATGTGCCCGGTGAATCCTCTGACGTCAGAGGTGTAGAACTAAATAGTGTATTGAATGGTAAGTACTTACTTTAAAATTTGCTCGATTTTTTAATAAATTGAATAATGCACATTGTTCAGTCCGTCTCTCTGTCCATCTTCACCCGATGAAATCATTATATAATTTTTTTTAAGCAAGTATCATTTTGATATAAAATATACTTGGACGATGTTTCTTTGAATTCGGTGTTTTAAGTTAATAAATTTTGAACGATTGATTTGATCTATGGATTCACGTCAATTTTTGGATCGAGGTTTTCAGACAAACTGCAACTAGTTGTGCTTCTGTTTAAAGCTATTTCGCTTCGCAACAGGACGCCATTTTTAAAGGTCATAGTATTCAACCCTTACGTTTATCTTTTATTTTTTGCTACTTTACGGTCGTCCATGTTCTTTGTGCGACACAGGCCCGACATTTTACCGGTTCTAAACAAACGACATAATTATTTAACGACGTATCTGTATTTATCGATTGAGAAACATTTATATTTTATGGTGTAACGTTTTCTAATATTACCTCATCGTTTCCAAAAATATTGTTGATAATAAATATAAAAAATTAATTACAGACAGATGTTAAAAATAATTCATTTAAAAAGATTACACTCGTTTGTTTTAAATTACTTGAAATATACAAATAGATTCATAAATCGAAAAGTTTGTAAGAATTATAAAATACATTTATAATTTTGCTGTCCTATAATACGTCTTATTAATACACTTTTATTGTTTGTAATTTGGAGGTACTTTAGCTAAAGTTTTATTCGGTAAATAGTGTTTTAAACGTGTAATAGTGAACTTATAGTTGGAAAGATTGAATCTTGCTAGAGGTTAGAGTAGGTCTTATGCAAAATATGAATTATTAAGAAGCAAGAAAGAAAAGAAGATTTATTCGTAAAACCAAGAGTTACGTGTAACGAATTGTGACAAACGTTGAAAGAGATTATTTGAAGGTCAGGTTACGTAACTTCTCAGATTAATGTTTTCTCCACGTGGTTGTTTTTAGTCACGATGTTATGTTTGTTTCTTGACATTATTTGACAGTGTACATTGTCATGTTGATCTACAAAAATATGTTTCGTCCGGCATATTTTACTGTACATTGTATTACATTGTATCATAATAATTTTCTTAATATATTTGTTTAGTTAATTAAGTAATCACAAACGAGAAGCGAAGAACATGAACTTGACATGATTAAATATTTATTTGGAATCACGTTTTAATTAATATATTAGTAATATTCTTCTTTTGCTGCTCAGAAAGTATTTCCAATTTCAAATTAATATTTAAAATTGCGAAGAGTGTTAACGAAGCGTAAAATTAATTACTCGAGTGAATTAGGGTCGTTGCGTAATTATCTTTGTTCCTATAAATAAAAGATTAAACCCTTCTATTGTAGAAATTCTCTGTTTTCCGATATTCGACTATTTCTGGTAATGTTACGTCATATGTAAAGTCAACAATGGATATTACGTTAGCTCAATAAAAGTATAAAATTGAAGATTTAATATAATTTATGTTCATTCAATATATACAGAGTCCAGACTGAGGTTTACACCAGTACCTTGTTTGCATTTAATGTTTGAACCACAAATGTTAGAATACACCGCATAAGACCTTCGCGAATAGGCGTCAATTTATTTTGGATGTATACTATATTCGCTCTTTTGAGCGAAAGACACGAGCTCACCTTAACACTCCGATGCATGCTCTTATACAAGCTTCACTTCGTAGAAAAATCAATAATCACCCGCAACGTTTCTGCTTGATACGTAAGGTTAGAATCATTTGCAGTTTTAATTTCAATTGTTAGATTGTAAATTGAAGCCAATCCATCCGTCGACTATCTCGCTTATTAGTAAAATATTAATCTCTGATTTATTTAAAATATTTCAAATAACTAAATTCCATCAAGTATAGTGGTGCACTGAATGCATAGAACGTACCATAAAAAATTTTACGGGAAAATTGTGTTCAAAATTTTGTGCAATAAATTTTGTAAAACGTTCTGTAAATACGCAGGTGTTGCATCAGGGCTTGAATGTTCGTCCAAGTATATTTTATTAGAAAATTCGTCCAGATATTCCATTCTAAAATTTATGATTGTGATATAACTTGGATAAAAGTTTCAATTTTTATGAAATACGATTTATTTTAAAGTAACCCGAATTTATTTAACTTTTGTAAGTAGAGATTGTTACCATATTCAGAAAATAGTATTAAACATAGTAATAATAATAGTAATCAGTTTATTGTGTTTTTTCCTACTATAATGGACGAAAATTCACATTCTCTCCCTCCTCGCTACCGCTTGCTTCGCAGTCTTGCCAGGCTCTGTCATTCATTATCTATTTGTGGAATGAGAAGGAACAGTGTTTCTCTAATTAGCTCGTTTCTTATTTTATTTTCCTACTCCGCGTTTCTACCTTTTCTTTTCCCTTTTTCATTTTAGCGTGCTCTTTTCCAATTTCCCCATTGTCTCTCATTTCCCACAAATTTTCTTCATTCTTTCTTTATATCTTTGTGTATACTTTCTGTATACTTTTTTAAAAGCCATACTAAATTTTCCACTTTCCACATTGTCCACCTTTCTTCTGCCTTTTTTTTCTTAAATATTATAGTCTCTGTTCGTCTCTTTCAGCTTTTCTCAAACGTTCATCGTTATCTACTATCTGTAGAGTGCCA
This sequence comes from Colletes latitarsis, assembly GCF_051014445.1. Classification (NCBI taxonomy): domain Eukaryota; kingdom Metazoa; phylum Arthropoda; class Insecta; order Hymenoptera; family Colletidae; genus Colletes; species Colletes latitarsis. Next base: position 29,279,243 of record NC_135135.1, on the reverse strand, counting down.
TCGTTATCACAAGTGTTCACTATTTTTTTTACTATTTCTACTTACCGTACCCACGTACCGAAAGTGTGTGTCTCAGCTAAATGAGATCTAAAAGTGTATAATTCTCTTTTAAAAATTATTTTACGAAAATATGATTTAGTAAAAATTTTAATTGATAAAATGGTGGCAATCCACTTTTAGATCATAAGTGAGGAACACTGGATCGAAGCACCGTCTATTATTACACACGAATATAAGATTGATGAATGGGATGTCTTGTTGCTTAGACGTAGTAACATTTTTATGATTTTTTAGTTTTCTACATCGGTTTAGTAGGAACGTATCTATTGGTTTTTCAATGATTTTCTGCGCACATTACGTTAAAATATTATTTTATTCTAGCAGGTATTCAAACATTCGTTAGGTAAACGTTTTGACCATGTTGCAAAATTAAAGGTACAATGTGCACAGACTGATAGAACTCATTGGAGAAAGAAAAAGTCTCGGTAAGAATGTATAAAAATCAAATCGTGTTAATAGTACAGTACTCCCCGTTTGAAATAAACAAATTTTACCTTAGATGAATAAAACGCAGCTGTCGAATCGCGCCATCGGTGGTTCAGACTTTAGTAATAAAGCACATATACAAAGAAAACGAAATTCATCCAGCAATGAAAATTAAAATCTATGCAGCGATGGACATGTATTTATGAATAATATATTTCCAATATCATAACGTTATTTTCAAAGGGCAAAATTATATTAAGTATTATTTTAACTTATAATAACTAGTATCTTGTCGTTTTGCCATTTGCTTTGATAACCGATGTACAATGTTTTTGCATGAACCGTAGTGTTCGTAAGTGTATGTCCGCCACCGTGTTCGTTGTAACATAAAACTAAAAATTTTGTTTATTTTCTATGTTAGCGATTATAGTTTTGTTACAAACAATCGTGGTGGTTTTCGATGTTATCGGCTTTGAGGTGACCCGCCATCTGACGGAATTAATCGTAATTTCCTAGTAGGATACCGCGTGGCAGCCGGACGGGTTGTCTCGTTTTACGGCGCCCAGGAGTTCAGATTTCTCTGTTTCGACCTCGGTTAATTGTATTATACGATATACCCGTTACTTCGTCGATACATGTCTATTAGCTAGTAGAACACGCTACTCTGATAACCTAGCCCTAACTATGAAAAGTTCAACATAGCATTGTTCTTAGTCATTCGTATTAGCTCGTGCGATTTATCTATGTAGATAAGATACATGTTTACAATGAGTTGTGAACGTGAACGTCTTAAGATCACAAGCTTTGTTCCAATCTCGCGATATAGAAATAATCAATACCTGCAATATAATTAGCGTTGATCCTCGTATATTATTTTTTATTTAACAATTGACAGTATAATTGTTTTTGTTACAATTAACGCTTTCTATGTTTTCGTGAACACAAATCTTCTCCGTATTTTTATACTGTCTTTTATTTTTTATACTGTCTACCTCACAGTCACGTCATGCAATCTAATGCAATGGCTCTTTTTTGCTTCGTCCGGTCTTAACGTCTAGACCCCCTCTGTCAGTAAACCTACGACTGTGAATAATTAGCTTGATTGGCTTACCTCTCGTAATGCTAGACGCTTACAAGTGTACGCACGTTTTACATGTCTTGCATCGATCATGCACCAGGGCCATTGGCACGAGTCATCGATTATTACTTTTGTCGACGTTTGCTGCTTTTTCCTACAACACACACACACGGACGCGGATTTTGTGATCGGCTCAGTTATGTCCGCGAGTGTCCACAGTTTCCGCCACTGCGAGTCGCAAACTTTTAACATGCTTAAAAGGAAAAGAAGGGAAATATTAGTAGTAGTATGAGCCATCGCGTAGGGCTATAAAATAGTAGAAAAGAAGGCGCTGGAGATAAGTAGCGGTAATTTATAAATACAGCTAACAAATCAGCCATTGTTCCCGATCTCCCCTGGATTTCCGGTCGATCCTGGCGGAGGAGGAAAGTGCCGCTGCAAATAATACGCTCCTGGAACCGGAAGTATCTTCCGACCAGGAGCAACAGGACGTCCAGGAGGATGATCCTTACGAGTACGATGAAGACATCAGACCCTCGAACGACGTTTCGCCGGAAAACGAAGATTTTCTGGAAAGAAATTGTCCCAGCTCGTCTAGGATACATGCACCTTGTTGGGGATGCAGTGACTATAGACGGTTACATACGCCGATTTTCCTGCTGGCTACTTCTCCAACGGAGCCATCTTGCACGTGTGTCTCCTGTCAGTAATTATTCAATTATCAAAACCAATAGCGAATGGTTTAAATTTTCTTTTCAGTTTTCATTTAATTTTTTGCTTCTGCATTTCTTACAAAGTTTCAAAGTTATTGCACGTAACGTATAGCCATCTAATATTCCGCTCGAAGCCATTAGACACGTACTGGACAAACATAAAAGATAATTCGGCTATTTCTATATTTCGTACATTTAAAAGACAAATATTGTACATATTCTGTACAGGGTGTTTGGTCACCCCTGGAAAAAATTTTAATGGGAGATTCTAGAGGCTAAAATAAGACGAAAATTAAGAATATCAATTTGTTGATGGAGGCTTCGTTAAAAAGTTATTAACAATTAAATTAAAAAATTTCAAATCATTCTGTAAAAATTATTTTCGGTTGAGGGGGTCAATTACAATCATTTTTGGTGAATAGATATATCCCCGAAATCTTGTGCATTTTCGATAAAAAAATTCAGTACTGATGGAACTTTAAACGTTAATAACTTCTTAATGAAGCCTCCGTCAATAAATTGGTATTCTTGATTTTCGTCTTATTTTGGCCTCTAGAATCTCTCATTAAAATTTTTCCCAGGGTTGGCCGAACACCCTGCATATTGCATATAATATCTGTTAGCGTCAATTCCTTTTTCAAGTGGTGACACGTGTCGGGGTCAATGCATTTGGGGCTTTGACTGGATTCCCAAGAGTATCGTAGGTATCGATACCGGAACTATAAGTCTGTCATCAGACTTGGAGTCGAGGTAGTCGACACTCGAGGCGCGACGAATTCTAAGAGTCGCGGATGTTTTGTTTATTGGTCGGCGATAGAGAACCCGATCGCCGACCATCAAAGGTACCGTGCGCGTGGCCGATGAACCGAAGTTATGGTGTTGCACGGCACGTGGAAAACAATAAGGGTTTTCTAGAAGGATCTGGCCACGGAGTGGGGAAAGCTTTGCCTTTTGGTAAGAGGACTGTGATGAACCCCACGGCACTTACCCCAGAACCTTAGCGAAAGATAGATTGTTAAAAATTTATTTCTAACATATCAATGATAAGAAAGTCAACTGTTTTAATGCTTTGAACTGCTAAACCTGTAACAAAAAATACAGTTTCAGTTTAAAAATGCTTTCGTCAGCCTTATACACTCGTTTAATATTATTCGTGAAATGGATAAATTAATTTACTGTTCGAGGGATAATATTGTAATGTATTTTAAACTTCAAAACTCAATTAAAACTATAATCGGACCTCTGTGTTTGCTTCCAGTACGCATTTTTGCAAATCTGTATCGCGTATTCGCATTAACAGCTACGCAGAACCAATTAAAACTATAGCGTAGTATTTGCAATAGTTTTCCTTTTGATTTTCTCCCTTTTCCAAACATCGCTCGCACCTGTGTACTTGTCGCCTTTGTTCCTTAAGTTAAGAATTTATATAGAAAATAATAAAAGACAATTATTCTGTTCATAAATTAAGCAACGTGGAAACATTTTTTTCCACTTACGTGATAGAGCATAAAAAAACTCAAGCAATGTTTGTGATTACAGCTTTACAAAGTTATATTGAATAGTTTCTTTCGAATAGTTTAAGGACTGATTTTACCTCCTCAATTATAATAGGAAACGGAAATTATTTCTGGCATACTCCGATGTTTGGGAATGTTCCCTTGTCAGAAGAAAGAAGTTTTCGAGAAAAATGAAAGAAAGAATTTGTCAATTACGAAAGAAGAAATTTTGCACTCACGGAATATGTATTTGACGTCGTCTAATGATGAAGAAACTTTTCTGAAAACGTTCTGTAACACTGGACCACACGAATGTGGAACAATAATTCGAAGACAATGCCTAATTTTTCAACTGGATTGCGCAAAAAGATAATTTACTTCAAGCAACTACCGCATTGCTGGATGAAATTATTTCTGGGCTTTAAGAAATGCTGTGTGAAACGTGGAAAATCTTAAAAGATGCCTTGATTTTCAAATTTTCGAGGATTCGCTGCAAATTATTGCAAAGAAAGAAGGAAAATAATGAATCCTACGAAGACATGGGTTGGAAATAAACATCGATAATCGAAGCTATTATTCAGAACTTTAAACAAACAGCAAATTAGCTGATTTTATATAAAAAAACTTCAATGTTTTATTTGCTGAAGCAACGTAATTATCTCGAAAGACTTACCGGAAGTGTTCGATGTTAGAAGAACAGGTTAAAACTGTTAATTTGCAAGTAGCAGTATGGTTTCAAGAAGATTTAGATTTTCTACTTCGGGAGAAGTGGCGGATCAAGAGTAATTAAATCGTCACACAATATATTTATTATTTATTAGATATATTTATACATTGCATTCTATACATTTTTTAAATACGCACTTGTATAACAAAATAATTAAAATAAATTTCAAATCGTGCCAAAGAAAGTTCAAAAACATAGCTTTACATATTTTGTCCCTTGCCCCCCTCATCCTTCAAGCCTTTTGGATTCCACCCCTGTTAGATTTCTAAAAATTGAACGAAGGTCACATAGAAATTGCTAGAAACAAAACTGATTGAAAATATTTATACAATATTTAAAAAAAGGATGAATTTGATGTAGAAAAAATTAAATTTGCAGTGTAAAACCTGTATATGCAATTAGTTTCTCTAGCTATTTTCACCCGTCACTATAACAAATAGGCACAACCGAATTTTGTTTATGTAAATTAATGAATTATACGCGACACTCGGCACATTTATCGAAATCGTGTGCAACAAAGGTAGCGGTTATACTATTTAGCGATTTAAATAAGTAATACACAGTCAGGATAATACCACAATCATTTATAAACGTTCATGCTGATATTATATCTTTTTCTGTTCGATTTATTATTTGTATATTTTCTTGTACCACCTTTACTTATTATCAAGTCATCGGTTTTCTATTGTGAAACACGAGCTTGTCTCTTGTTATGTACAATACTTTTATTTATTTATTATAAAACAGTATTTGTGTTATTGTTTGTTGCAAATATTGCTTATTTTGTATTTCAGTTCTTTGTAGCAACCGGGTGAGCCAAATGACCAAGACTTATAATGATATAGAAGCAGTTACAAGGCTTCTAGAGGAGGTAAATGTTGCAAGTAATATTTTATATATATTTACATGTGTATGTACTTTGTAAAATGTTAAATACGACGGACGTAATCCTTGTCGTGGAATATTAAATGGTACGAAAATTAATTTTTGTCATTTACAGAAAGAGAAAGATTTAGAACTAACTGCACGCATCGGTAAGGAACTACTATCGCACAATCAAAAACTCGAAGCCACAGTTACCAGTTTAGAGTGCGAGTTAAAAGAAGCTAATGAAAGGATCACTCAACTAACGCACGAACTTGCAAAAAAGACAGAATTAATTCAAATTCTCACTAACGATGCTGAAGAATCAACCTCTGAAGCCAGCACGCCCACCGGACTTCGTTGCATCAGCCTTGATATGATGCAAAAAAAGATCAGCGTTCTCGAAGATGAAAACAAACATCTTAGAGTTGAATTTGCGAAATTGATACATGATGCTGATTATTCCGAAGAACAAGAAGCAAAACTTGTCAAAGATATTGCTGCTCAACTCGGTTAGTCTATGAAAGCCTTCGGTTTTCGATTTTTCCAACAAACAAATATATAAATGATTATTTTTATTGTATGGTTTTTAAGTAAAAAAAACTGGACTGTTAATGTAGAAAAGTAAATTTTTTATATAGCAAGCGCAAACATGGAAGTGGATGGAATTGCGGACGAGCTTGATAGGCAAAAAGAAGAAAATCGACTGCAACGTGAACAAGTTATCAGTTTGACAGCAAAGCTAGCTGAAACGGAGTTGCGATTGGCTCGGTTGATGGCCGAACATGATGAAGTGGGAGCTACTTTGCTTATCACCCGGGACAATCAGAACACTCTCGCGAGTGAACTGGCTGAGTTCAAAGATCGATACGTAGAGGTATGTTCTTGGATTAAAATAAGTTGCCATTTTATTTGTTGTTTGAAAATTATTATTTAGGCTATTAAATATTATGTCAAATTGTTTCAAATAGCGATAAACAAATAGCTATATTATAATCGTTCGTGTTTCAAGGTGGTGAATTTATTAGCGGAAACTCAAGAACAGCTGCGAAAACAAAGAAAAAGAGGAATGCCAACGGTCAGAGGAGGATCTCTATTTCCCTCGATAGGCATTGCTCCGCAACCAGATTCGATTGCTTCAGAATTGGAGTCTTCTCTGTATTCTGAACTCAGTTTAGATTCTGGTATCAGCGCAGACAGAATGTGCGTTATTTTGTCATTTTTATATAACTGTAACGTAACATTTTTTAAGTACATATTCAGTTGAAAGTTTTAAACGAGCGATATTGAATCTCTAGATATTTTGTCCATAAGTGCAAAAGAGCGAAAGAAAGTTTCATTAATGTTTATTAGTGATAATTATAAATTTAAATATTGTTTTAATTTGCTTTTTTAATATTGCACAGACCTACTTACAAAAAGGTTTTCGAAACTGTTCGAAGCGCTTCAAGAAGTTCATATGGAATTGATGGTGGTAATCAGTTCCCAAGAATAGGTTCGATGACTACGTCAACTTTATCGACTGGTTCTACCGGGCCACGAATGAGTTGCGGGCAATTTCGACCTATGACGTCGGTGTTTCCTAGTCTAGATTCCACCGGGCATAGCGATTCGGAAGGCTCGCTTATCACAGACTCTGAAGATTATCCGTGAGTTTTTTTTCAATATTAAATTTATTTATCCTGTGTAAAAAGAGTTGGTCGGTTTTAGCATTTTGAGTTTTTGTAAATTAGCAAAAATATAGAATTTCTTTTAGCTATTCGATCTCGAAACGAATATACAAGATGGATTTGTGCAAACTTTTAGAGGTCCACAACAAACGGGAGTACCAGGAGCACCTGGAGCAGCAGACCTCGAAGCAGCTCTTCGCAGATTAACACCCGCAGAAGTCCTTGCAAGACGTGCTTGCCTTAGCACCGGTACAGGATATAGTTACGATTACGATGCTGGAGCTAATTCACCTTCGAATTTCGTACCTATCGGTTGTAGAACACCGGATAGTATAATGTCCACCGGGAGTACTGGGAATTTAAGTGGTTACAGTGGAAATGCATGGAGAATTCCTGAGAAATTACAAATAGTGAAACCTATCGAAGGATCGCAGACTTTGCATCATTGGACACAATTAGCAACGCCAACGTTAGGTAATGCTACAGTTTCAATTATAAACGTGACGAATGACTGTATTTTCTATTAATTTAGTATCTTTTACGTACACAATTTATATAAGTTCGATATAAGTCCTTAATTAAGTTAGCGTATTCTACTTCAGGTGGTCTTTTGGAAGAACGACCAGGAGTGAAAACACGAGGAGGTCGTGGCCTGGAAGATTTAGGCCTAGTCACTTTTACTTTAAGCGATCTTGAAGAAGACGAGGAATATACCAATCCCGGGAAACTCTTTCAAGATACAGGCTCTATATATACGTTTACCAATAGTACTGTTTTGCATCCCGATGATCACACGAATGTAACTTCAAGTATTGTGGGCAGTAGAGTTGCAACTGCACCTAGTAGTGCTTTAAATTCCGGGATGAGTACCCCCAGAACTTTAAGTAGAAGAAATTCTACTTCAACGTTTTCAACGACACTTGGTCTTGCGAAGATGCTGAACGAAAGAGGTATTTTATTAATTGAATTACGATCGGGAATAGAGATATGCTTTTATACTTTGTTTAAAGCCTAACCCAGATCTACATTATTAAAATAATTTAAACGTCACGTAAAATAGGTATAAAAGCTGTCACGCCTTCTTGCGTGGGAACTCCAAGTGGCGAGAGAAATTTTACACCTACTGCGACACCTTGCAATAGTCCTGATGCTAGTCCTCCTGAAAGTCGATCTAGTTCACCAATTCCGGAGAGTGGACTTCCTCTGGGATTATTATCCAGCGGAGCAGAATTATTAAAGAGAACGTTTGGCGGAGATACAGAAGTACGTAAAAAAAAAAATGATTTGAAACAGAAAATCTAATTGAATATCATTATAGTTTGAAAGTTACATAATATTTGTAAATAGGTGAAAAGAAAGCGGCCTGCACTCTCCAGATCCGAGAAGAAGGCTCTTACCGGTATCCGTTTAGTCGAAAAGCTCGAAAGGATTGGTATCGATACTATAATGGCTACAACGATAGGTTCGTCGATGTCTCCGCTGGCATTTCAAGGTTCTCTATATACCAGACTTCCTACCGAAAGCCCCATGGCTCAGTTAACTTTCCTGAAAAGCTCCATGTCGTCCAGTGGAAGTCGGGATAAACTTTCGCCTTCCTCCAACTCGAGCGATTCCTCTAAAGTCGCTGGAAAGAGGCAAGATGAATCCGCGCTAAGCAGACAAAGGAGAACCGGTGCTAGAGCTACAAGACCTGACCTCGGACAGGTCACAACTGCAATACCTGTCACGGTAACAAAAGAATCACCCGCGCAGTCTGCTTTAGGAACTATTAGTTCGCTTCTATTTGGAAGAAAAGGTGGATTACTGTGAAATTATTATTTGTTGCGCGTTAAATAAATTATTCAGGGGACAAGGATCGATGAGATTTTCAAAGAAGATAATTGGAGATTGTCGGAACGATGAGAAAACAAATTATGTATGTAACATATTAATATTTTATGTTTAAATTAATATTTTTTAATTATGCATTTTTTCTGTACTTAAAACGAATATAAATATACATAATTATCGATCGATGAAATTAAAACGGATAATCGAATGGAAAACATATAATTAACTCTTTACTATAATAATGTTGTAAACATTGTCCGAATCGAGACGATGCTGTAACATTTCGTTTGAGAAATTGATAATCATTATTTATTAAATAATAGCTCGTGCATTTTCGTATATCGAAGATAAAATTCGATAGCAATTAGAGCGAGTGTTTTTAAATATATTTTTAATATTTTAATTGATAATATTATTTTAAAGATACAGTATTGTCGTGATAAAAATGAAACTCTATACCTTTTGCCGATACTTTATTGGATCTTTCCAAATGTAGAGAAACAATGAGTTTAAGCAAAAAGAAAAGGCCTTGAGCAATGAGTTTAAGCAAAAAGAAATAGCCTTGATCTCTACGGTAGAGTCGAACGTAGAAAAAGACAGTGTAAGTAAAAAAGTGACCAAACTTCAGCTTCGTTTTTATAATGACAACACTGTACGTAGAAACATTATCTCTGCTTTTAATTACAGAAACTCGGTTTTATATCGAAACTGAATAACTGCCGTGTCGTTGCTTAAGATATTAATTAAAGTTATTTCTATTTAAAAAAATATAACATTAATATCGATTCCTGGAGAATGTTTCCAGTATTATGTTCCGTAAAATATGGATTTCGAATGTTAAGTAGCATAACAACATTTTCAGTATTATGTTTATATAGAACTACGTATATACAATTATGTAAATGAACAATTTTTCATCGCTTCGACGGTCTGCTAGTGTTTATTATTTTAATTTTGAAACGCAACTATTTTTTATTAACTAGTTCAGTTTTTAAACGATTCATGATAAGTATCTAATTCGTATTAAAAAAATTAAAAAAAAAAAAATTAAAAAAAATGACTATTTCGTAGAATTGCATAGAAGAAAAACAGAAATAAACTTGTTAATCATTCTTTCTAGTTGCTCATCGATCACAAAAAATCAATCCAGATACATACAAGTAAATAATTTGAAGTTGTTAGTTTATTTTTTACACACACACATACATATACACACACAACAGAAAACAATGTATTATGTAAATTAATTTACATTGTATAGAGAAAAACACAATACTAGTAATAAATACTTAAAAATCACGTAGAATGCTGCACGGTGCTGCATCATGTAACTATGAAATGCTACCAATTTGTTCAGCGCGATTTTTATGAATAATTAGTGATTTGTTTTTGTTATCACAGAATAGAAGTGAATTTCTCTTAAGTGAAAACGTTCAATGTAATTATTATTATACATTATTTTATATTAGAGACAGTTGTTCAAAAAGTCCAAGGATTAATCATTTTAAAAATGAAATATTGATTAGTATCGCATTAGTGGTATCTATTTGATACATTTAATTTATTTTATAATTTCATACGCGTCGAAATGTCGTAAAAATAATGAAGAAAGCTACTAAAAAAGAATGCAACGTTAATAATGCACGTAAAAAGCAGATAAATTGCATCAAACGTACAGTCAACCATAATTAGTATAAATTAATTTGTAAACAAAGTAATAGAAATTGCGCGGGGAAAATATATCTCGAGTAAAAGTCGCAAAGAATTTTGTAAGTCGGAGCACAATTTTTAGAGACAAAAAACATTTAAGGTATTTTGTGTTAAACAATTTTTCTTTAATTATATTGATGCATTTATCGTGAATGTTTTAATTATTATATTTTAGATGAATTAGTTAATTAAATCGCTGCTATTGTCAGTCTCTTGCAAGAGACTTTACAGTTAGTGCAGATGATTAATTAATCATCGTTTATTTATCGATCATTTGACTGAAAGAAAATGTTTTTAACGATCGAATCAATTTTTTAGTTGGTAATTTATCTTTTGTAAATAACTTACTAATTAATTGATAATGGTCTAATTTCTAGATCATTTCTAGTGCAATGACTAAAAATTACTTAATCAAAGAACACTTTACCAATGACTTTGAATTTATATAATAAAAAATGTATACGCAGTTATCTTGTTAACTTAAAACGGAATCAAATATCTTTAGTTTCGTACGATATGATATTGATAGGTCAATAACTGATCAATTATTTTTGTAAATAATAACTTGAGGGTATTCCTTTTGTTTCGCTTTCTTTTTTTAATCGGTTGGAATTTAAAGAAATTGATTGTAACGTCGTAGTGAATTTTGTGGTGAAATGTTATTTTATTCGCGAATGGACCTCTGTCTTGTATCATAGGAAGGATTGTTTAACAGGCGCAGCCTTGTACATAGACAGGTACTGATTAATAAATTAAATTGAAAAACTTCAAGGTATTTTCTATTTTTCAAAACCACATTTAATTCGATCAATAATTGCTTTCATTATTAAATAAATGCAGAAACATATTTCTCGATCAATTTGTACTTTATCAGATATACGTAAGTATAATTATTTCAGTACCATTAGTAACATTTCTAAAACAGTTTCTTCGCGATTCTAACAGAAGTGTGTAAGATTAAAAAAGAATTCAATAATCAAGAACATGGAATAGCAATAGAGAATAGCGAAGGAGGTTGAAAAACTAGATTACAAAGAGAGGACAATAGTGTGCGACAAGGATAAGGAGAATGCCGACGAGAAAGAGAGGGGGAATCGTGTGCAACAAAGACAGGAAGAATATATACCAGTCAATTTTAAAATTGAATAACAGCTGGAGTATTAATTAATTATTTATATAAAATTTATACAAAATTTAATTATAAATATCCCACAATGCGATATATCCATCTTTTGCAGCTGTTGCCATCAGATATTTATCATTGCATGTATTTACTCTCATTAAGGAAAAAGCAATATCTTGTACAGTGTCTCTGTGTTGGTCTAAAACAGCTAGTGGTTTTAAACTTTTCCAAGAATATAATCTAACTCTACTGTCCCACCCTCCAACTGCTACTATCTTGGCATCTGGTCTTATAGCAATTACCGATGTACCAGAATTTTTCAATGTAACTTTAACTTTATTGCACAGTAAATAACTTTCTGATAAAACAAATATCTAAAAATTACAAATTTATTCTTCTTGTACTTTTTCATTGTTATAAAATTTAATCTGTATTAATTGTACCTGCAATTGATCGGTGGGACTACCGACAATTCCCTTCATCGAAGCAGTATCAAAATCCAAAGTCATGGGACACGAATCTGTGGTCAAGTAGCTTAAAATGCTTCTTTGCCTTATGTCCCATAGAATTACTTTGCCTCCTTCATACCCAGCTAAGACCAACCTTTTATTTTTCAATGGTTTAATCACCATTACATCTCCTAGGTTTTCAAAATTTGAAGGATTCAATTTCAACTCTATGTTAAACGTATTGGATGACAATATTCCAATGTTGGATTCCTTAAGCGGTACAAATATTTCATTTTGGGAAAATGCTTGAAACCTACCAGACATTTTAAATTTATTATATTCAAACCAATTTGTATCAAACGATTTATAAATTTTTCTATAATGTCACATATAAATAATATGCATTTTATAGCTATTGTTATTCCCTTTCTTTTACAGTGCTCTATTATATAGGAATAGATTATTTTTATGCCTAAAAGTACCTGCAATAGTGATAAAAGTCTATATTGATAGATTTGTACAAGCTCCATTGAGATTCTGTTTTCTTATACGCTTTTATTACTCCACATTTATGTTGTACAAATAAATCCTTGTCATTTAAACTCTGTAAACTTAAACAAGAATCTTGTCCTGATTCAATCTGGCATAATTCTCGATTTGTCTTCAGCACAGAGAATAATTTATATAATAATTTTAGAAATTAAGTAATAATGCTTAAGAGATATGTAATACGTTTTAGTTTTTAATTTAGTTTTATAGTTTACAGACGCGTATATCCCGCTCAAAGTTATAAAAGTTAAAAAAAATTGTTAAATTTATGAAATGAACATAAAATACATCTGTCACAATGGTTTATTTACTTTTAAATCCCAAATATGTACTTTGCCTGTTGTAGTACCCACAAAAAGGTGTTCTACATCAAAGTTCGATTGAAGAAGAATACAATGAATGCATCCCATATCACCGCGAAAAAGATAGACTGGATCCGGAGAAGGTATAGCCATTGAAACAAATTTTCTGCAATTTATAACTTTAATATTCACACTACAAATCAAGCTTTCAACTGCAAATCACACGTACGTGAGCTCGTGGAGTATCGGAAAGTCCCGAAAGTCTCAAACCCTCTGGTGCTAAAATGCCCAAGTTTGTCGAGAACTTCATTTAGCGTGGACGATACGAACTATTCCACAACAAATTTGGACGTTTTAGCAACAGAGGGCCTGACGTCGGTAAATAAGTGCCATCTAGCGTTGGAGGTAACGAACTATTCCACGACAAACTTGGGCGTTTTAGCACCAGGTGGTTTGAGGTCGGTAAATAAGTGCCATCTAGCGTTGAAGGTAATGAACTATTCCACGACAAACTTGGGCGTTTTAGCACCAGGGGGTTTAAGGTCGGTAAATAAGTGCCATCTAGCGTTGAAGGTAATGAACTATTCCACGACAAACTTGAGCGTTTTAGCACCAGGGGGTTTGAGGTCGGTAAATAAGTGCCATCTAGCGTTGAAGGTAATGAACTATTCCACGACAAACTTGGGCGTTTTGACACCAGGGGGTTTGAGGCCGAAAATAAGCGCCATCTATCGTTGAAAATAATGAACTATTCCATGACAAATTTGGGCGTTTTGCCATCCGGATTTCCAAAGTGATCGGCATATTTCTAAAATGCTGGCGGCCTTGCGAAGAGGTAGCATGTATCTTATAGCTAAGGGAATAATTTGGAGAGGAAAAGAAAGGTAAAAATAATGAGTACACATAGAATTTTTTAAATTATATCATTTATTGCCATAGATTTACATTATACAAAGCTTATATCATGTCAGTAGTTGCCAACGAAGGTCAGCAGTGGTCAGCAGAAGCCACCAAAATAATAAGAAAAAAAATTTGTTGTTTCTCAATAGTTAAAATACGATGGCGGGGGGGGAGGTACTTTGTTTATGTTAACCTACATAGGTCGCAAAGTAAAAATGCCTAAGCAGTCGAGATTCCAAATCGTATGCCATTGACGTGAGTTCGGATTTCAGTTGTTCAAGAACGAGAAGGCAAATGTTAGCCTTTCTCTCTCGACTCCCATCGAGAAAGGGGGCACGTGTCAGTTAGCCTTTGTCGACTTTCCGAAACTCCACGAGCTCACGTACGCGTGATCTTCCATGTGTGAGTAGGCCACCGGGTGCTGAATCTACCATCTATGCAAAAACCTCGGAGGGTCGACAAAGACAAAATGACATATGCCCTCTTTCTCGATTCACCGAAGCTGTCCAAAGTAAGTTTGGACCGTCTCGTGGGAGTCGAGAGAGAAAGGCTCACACTTCCCTTCTCGCTCTTGAACAACTAATATCCGACCTCCCGTCAACAGGTCTCCACTGGCTTCTGCTGACCGCTGCTGACCACTCCTGGAATTTCTGACAACGTATAACGATTACTACTGACGTCTGCCAGCCTCCGCTGGCCTCTTCTGACCGCCGCTGACCACTCCTGGAATTTCTGACAACGTATAACGATTACTACTGACGTCTGCCAGCCTCCGCTGGCCTCTGCTGACCGCTACTGGCCACTCCCGTTACTTCTGACAACGTATAACGATTACCAATGGTTACTGTCAACCTCTCCTAGCCTTTGCTGGTCTCTGCTGACCACCGCTTATATTTCTGACAACGTATAACGATTACTACTGACTTCTTCCTGCCTCCGCTGGACTCTGCTGACCGCTACTGACCACTCCTGTTACTTCTGACAACGTATAACTATTATGACTGGCTACTGTTAGCCCCTTACAGCCTCTGCTGGCTCCTGCTGACCACCGCTTATATTTCTGACAACGTATAACGATTACTACTGACTTCTGTCTGCCTCCGCTGGACTCTGCTGACCGCTACTGACCACTCCTGATATTTCTGACAACATATAACGATTACAACTTGCTACTGCCTGCCCCTGCTGGACTCTGCTGACCGCTACTGACCACTCCTGATACTTCTGACAACATATAACGATTACAACTTGCTACTGCCTGCCTCTGCTGGACTCTGCTTGCCACTGCTAGCTTCTGCTGACCACAGCTGACCACCCCTAATGCTTCCGACAACGTATAACGATTACTACTTGTTACTGCTTGCCCCTGCTGGACTCTACTTGTCTCTGCATGCCTCTGCTGGCCTCCGTTGGCCTCTGCTGACCGCTGCTGACCGCTGCTGACCGCTGCTGACCACTGCTGACCACCGCTTATATTTCTGGCAACGTACAACGATTACTACTGGCTACTGCCAGCCTCTGCTGACCTCTACCAGCATCTCCCGACCTAAGCTGGCCTCTGCCAACATCCCCCGACGTCAGCTGACCATCGCTGACCACTGCTGACCGTTGCTGACAACTTGTGACATGATATAATATAATATAATATGTTTATATGTATTAAAGTTTTGTATAATGTAAATCTATGACAATAAATGATATAAGTTCGAAGTATTTAATGTGTTCTCATCATTTTTTACCGTCCTTTTCCTCTCCAAATCATTCCCTTACCTATAAGATGCGTACCACCTTCTTCGCAAGTTCACCAGCATTTTAGAAATGTTCCGGGAACTTTGGAAATCCGAATTTGACCTTGACCTTGGCCCAGTTCCGAAAGTGGGTCAAGGCCATTCGAATCTTAGAAAAATTCCGGGCAGTTTGAGAATCCGGATTTGGCCTTGACCCAATTTCGAAAGTGGGTCAAGGCCATTCGAAATTTTAGAAATCTTCGGGCCAACTTGGAAATCCAAATGGCCTTGACCCAATTTCGAAAGTGGGTCAAGGTCATCGAATCTCAGAAAAATTTCGGGCGCTTTGAGAATCCGGATTTGGCCTTGACCCAATTTCGAAAGTGGGTCAAGGCCATTCGAAATTTTAGAAATCTTCGGGCCGCTTCGAAAATCCGGATGGCCTTGATCCAATTTCGAAAGTGGGTCAAGGTCATCGAATCTCAGAAAAATTCCGGGCGCTTTGGGAATCAGGATTTGGCCTTGACCCAGTTTCGAAAGTGGGTCAAGGTCACCGGCATTTCAGAAAATGCTCCGGGCACTTTGGAATTCCAGTTTTAAGTAGAGAAACGGTTTCTTATAACTAAGGGAATAATGGGGAGAGGAAAAGAAAGGTAAAAGTGATGAGAACACATAGAATTCTTTGAAATTATATCATTTATTGTCATAGATTTACATTATACAAAGTTTTAATACATGTACATCATGTTAGAAGTTGTTAACAAAGGTCAGCGTGGTCAGCAGGGGCCAGCAGAGGGATGCAGAGGCATGCAGAGACTAGCAGGGGCAAGCAGTAGCAAGTTGTAATCGTTATACGTTGCCAGAAGCATCAGGGGTGGTCAGCAGAGGTCAGCAGAGGCTGGGAGAGGCTGACAGTAGCCAGTCGTAATCGTTGTACGTTGCCAGAAATATAAGCGGTGGTCAGCAGAGGTCAGCAGAGATCACCAGGGGCGAATAATAGCAAGTAGTAAGCGTTATATGTTGTCAGAAGCATCAGAGGTGGTCAGCAGCGTTCAGCAGAGACGAGCAGAGGCATGCAGTGGCAAGCAGAGATCAGCAGGGGCGAACAGTAGCATGTAGTAATTGTTATACGCTGTCAGAAGCATCAGGGGTGGTCAGCAGTGTTCAGCAGAGGCCAGCAAAGGCATGCACAGGCAAGCAGAGACTTGTAGGGACATGCAGTAGTAAGTATTAATCGTTATAGATTATCAGAAATACCTGCAGTGATCAGTAGCGTTCGGCAGAGGCAAGCAGTAATCAGGAGCGGATTTCAGTGAAAACTAAATAATCTTATCAAAGATTATTCATCAAAGATTCTAGAGTATTGTCAGAGACGAGGTATACGAGTAGATCTTTCACCCAATGTATTATTTCGGCTCATTTTTATGGAGTCTCGAACCCTCATTATCATTTTTGTGCTATTTGTAATATTACCAACAGATTTAGAAATGAATTTCAATCCCAGCACAGTCAACTCACATGTATTTATGTACACACTACAGTTGTCAGTCCATCAATACTAATTCAGTGAATAGTTTGTCATCGGACCACCATCCATGAGAAGAGGGCGCTAAAATCACCCCTGAATTTTCAGGTCGGTATGGCAGTCAGATTGGGCCACTTTCAGTCCATAAGGTGTAAGGTCTATTCGTATACATCGTCTGTGGTGATAGGTCTACTCGTATACCTCGTCTGTGGTGAAAGGTTTACTCGTATACCTCATCTGTGGTGAAAGGTCTGCTCGTATATGACACGTCTGTACTCTTACGTGCTTACTTATAAGTGTGGATTTAGAAAATATGGGAGAACTCAACTTGTGTCTCGAGAAATTTTTATTATTCTGACTCGATGTTTAAATAATTTGCGTTAAATTCATTCTAACAATAAACAAAACGTTAACTCCAACTCTTCTAACATACCAAACCTTAAACACAGATTATCCTAAATTTTACCCTACAGTCAGTAATGTAGAGCGCTGCTGTTACCCACGATAAACTTGGACGTTTTATCCTAGAGGGCCATGACATAGAATGAATGGCGGGAATTTTAAATTATATAAATTAGTTTTGAAGTAAGTTTATTAAATAGACCGATATAAATAATCTCAAGTTAATGTATATTACGTTTAACGCGATGTGAAACTATGTTGTGCCGAGTGATGCTGAACAGATACAAGCAGCTGAGCACAGCCATGCGGAACGAAAACCGTTGTGCTCAGCCACATGCAACCAATGCATACAGGTGAGTTTGACCATGCTGAATGGAAACGACTAACTACTTTTCCACCCTTTTCATACTCTTCAAGAAGTTATAGATTTGACCACATTTACCAGAAATTTTCATTCCATGAGCAGCCCTCAAATTGGAAGGTCACCAGGAAGCTGCACTTCTTCCTTGTTCACTAATAGGTACTCACTGGACCTTCAACCCCTCGCCAACCATTGTTGATTTTCTAGTAAAAGTTGACAACTGATAAGTGATTATCGTGGATTGCTCATGGAATGATATTTTCTTGCATATGTGGTCATATTTATAACTTGTCGAATGATTTGTTACAAAAAACAATGTTTAAACAATTAAACAATGCGAAGAAAGATGCAAACGAGTAGAAACAGAAAGGAAATATTGAAAATTCTTATCCTTTCTTTTATTATAAAAAAATGAAATTTAAGAAACATAACCGTAGACATAACAGACATAAACGCAGGGTGACGATGATCTTGACGACACGTATAAACTGTCCAACGTTTAACGTGATTTGTTTTCAAGAATGGTGAAGTTTCTTAGCCCTGCGGCTCCGTGAATCGTTTATTCAAATATTGGCCTTCGCGATAGCATCTACACGAATGCAAAAACCGGACACAAGAAGAGGATCATCGATTACATAGTGATTTATGCAAATACTTGTACCGCGCTTGTAGTTTCCGGAGTTCTCTTCGGTTTTGTTTCAATACAGAACGTATCTGTCAGATGGCGACACGTATACTTGCTACATTTAACCGACATTTTTATCAATAAATATACTCGTATTTGACGCTACTGTTTTCTCACAACTTCCCTCGCAGAAATATTGGTTTAAAAATAACTATTAAATTTCCTTTTAACACTTCATCGCGAGCAAAGTAGGGTTTGAATTTTTTGGGACGTTTCTATCTTTTTTGCCTTCTACTTCACATTTGATTTACTTAAGAATCAAACTAATCGTTATATTATAACTACAGTATAACGATTTTTATATGCAGTTAGATTTTGTTCCGAAATATCTCATTCTACGGTACAAATTTTAATTTTTCTTCGACGAATAATGAAAAACGATTGTTTATTTTTTATCTGTTGTTTAATGTATTTCTCCGGATAAGAGTTTTGCTCGTCGTTGCGCGTAGCTTCCGTTCGACACGTGGCACCGATGCGAACAATGTGAAACCAAAGAGGAGCAGTGCCATATTGAATGCGCGACGACAGCGAAATGGACCTTGCATCGAGCCAAGATCAAGGTACCTGATGAAGCCTCGTTTGGAGTCACAGTTCCCCGTGGGTATGATAATACGCGCTCTGTGTGCGAGCTCCGCGCGCGCACACACATCGTCCACACATCCACACACGTCCACGCTGCTCGACTCGCGTCTGCGTGACCTACTAACTTATCCAGGCACACGCACACACGCGCACGCGGATGCACATTCAGCGCACACATCGCATAAGTGCCACATAAGTGCACGAACGAGACTCAGGACCGCGAATTTTTTTTTTATCCTCGCTCAACTTTCGGTTTACGTATCCTTTATCGCCCATTTTGGCCAATTTGCATTTTCCGATCGCGTCACACGCCGGATGTACGATCCTTTTTAATGCAATTTCAATTGTTGGCATATTTTCTATTTCATAGCCAATCAGGGGATTCAAACTTGGAACAACTGATGCTCGACGTCATCTTAGCTAGCATATTTGATCGCAAGAATTGAGTATATTTTTCATTGAAGAAACTAGGGGTGAGACTTGAGGTGAGGATCGACATCTATCTACACTCTGTTCAGCAAGAAATGACAGGAGCGATAACTAAACACTCAAATGATGGAGCTGATCGTGCATATAGTATATTTACCAATCGAATAACAAACTCAGATGCTGTATAGTATTATAGTACCAGTCTCTTTGACTCTTGATGTACCTTGATCCACAGGGCTACACTTTGAATGGACAACCTCAATTTGCGAGTATTTTCTATCCTCTGACTCCAGCATTGAATGGGTGTAGGACGCGAAATTAACATCCTCCTCAAAGAAACGGATCGACACCAACTCATAATAGAGATGCTGAACGAACCTGATCACAAGCAAATTATTTATTAACCCTCCCGACACTTGGTACCATCAAGAAAAGGTCCTCCTCGTCTCAAGTAAATAATATTAAGTTTTACAAAAGTCAGCCATCGCTGCACCAATGTATAAACTCTCAGTCGCGCGAAAGCTTTCGTACTTTCAAACGAATCTGATAACGAAAAAGAAAATTCATTTTTTCATCGTCCCCTAATGGGAATCCCCCTCGAATTGCCAGCATCACGCTTCTTCCTACTTCGCTTTCTATCGACCCTCGGATACAATATCTGCATTCAGTACAATTCACAGCGTTTCTCGGCTTTCCTCCCGGCTGGCTGCTAATTAGTACGAATTCCGCGATCCGCCCGGGGAGATACGCATCGATGCATAATCCATAGAAAAGTATCAGGGATTATCTTTCGGTGATTTTCATGAAATCTTCGCACACGACGACTCGCGCGCGCCCGTTGCATTTGTCTCACGCAGACCTGGAACGCCAGTCTTCTCCGTTTCGTCTTACACGCGCGTGCATTAGTGTACGGTGATGTAAAGGTAAGCGTGCAGCTAGCGATGGATCTAATACCGTAACGTTCACTCTTAGTATCGGATAACAAAGCAGGGGAAAAGGTGGAAATTTAAAATTCAAGAGGTGCATTCGTTGGGGGTAGAAATGGTAGTTTAACGATCCAAGACATTGTGTCAATAATTCTTTAGCTTGAAGATTCAACTATTTTGAAGGCAGTTTTCCAAAAGTTTATTAGAAATTCTTAGCAATTGGGGGTTGGTAATATGGGCCGAAATGAGAATTTTTCTTACAGATTTTGTATTTTATCGACAACGATAGAAAGACTGAAACTGAGGGAGTCTCCCATCTGCAATCACATTATGTATTTCAATAACAGTTAACGTTGAACTTTCTTTCACAGACTCGACTCAAAACAAAAAAGTTAAAAAGTTTACTCGTTCCGTTCGACTCCTGGTTACAACACGTTGTGCAAATAGAACAGAGTCTAATAACAAATGACAATATAGACAGTTTCTGCATATCTATTTTCAGTGCAATAATTTGGTATCGAATTGCTCGGATATGAACGACGCGTATCGTATCAGTCCCATCGCTAGGTACAGGTACATGCAGGTAGCGTATCCGCGGAGAGAGGGGGGAGGTTGGGCCTCCCGATGCTCGATTCGAGGAGGGACGGGGCGGAGAGGGCACGTGGGGTCCCATAGAGCGGCGAGTAGCTCGTAGGGGCCCGCACCCATACGTTCGCGAGCCGTGAGTAGTGTTAACGGCCTTGCTTTATGTGGGTCATGAAACAAGGTCCCACCAGCACGAGGAGCACGAGAAGCACGAGGAACACGAGAGAACATAGCACGCTCGACTCGAACCCCGGTCTTGGTACTTCCATCCCAGTTCACATAAACGCGAGCGCGCGTGTACACACACATACACACACATAGAGCACAATGGCTCGCGATTTGACGAAAACAGAAAGGCAAATGGAGCATCATCGATCATAGTTATTGCGAGCCATTGTAACAACTTACGATCGTTTCAAAAATCGGTAAACAAGGACGATCTAAATCTGCGATTCTTCGGGACTTGCGCTCCATGGGTGAGCAATGATTTGTAAATCTTTTATCAAATAATAAAGGAGCCTTGAATGAAAAGATACTTATGAAAATGTAGTTATTTATGTAGTTGAACAAACGATGTCGATACAAAAATAAATATTGAGAGATTGGTGAAATGTTGCACGATTAATACGACGGTATACCGTTAATTAATTTTCTGATGCACTAAAAATGGCGAAAAAATTAGTCAAGTGGTTCTCGAGATTGTTGAAACCAGATTGACGAATAATTTTTTTGGTAGGGGAGGATGTACTAGATTATCAAGAAGATTTATTATTTGCACCGTTTCTAGAGAGCAGCAGAATAAAGCTGGAACGTTTCAGATGCTTGGAATGACTTTACCTTATAATAATTGTGCCAAAGAGGTTAGGAACATTCCGTGCACCAGTCCACCGACGCAGTTTTCTACAAAGTGCACCGACTAACGCTGCACCTTTCCTTTCCGGGTTCGCGTCGAAACGATCCGATCGGTTCTACATATGGGTGCTTCGTTACCGCGTTTCCAATCGGGCAGATTTATTCGGATGTTACGCGAATGATCGGTGAAAGATCGCGTACGGTGAAACACGCGGACGATAACGAGGTGTCGACAACCGATCCGCGATTTTGTGGATTATTCGAATAGCAGACACTCGATAATGATGGGGCAACAGACGCGCTGGGAAATACTGGACTAGTGGTAACAGTACTCGGAGTACAGTTATTGTACAGATTATAGTAATAACGCTAAACGTGGAGTGGTGTAACAATATTGATTGTGACTCGTATTATGTTAATAGCGAGAAACTTTCGCGCTTGGTGCGAAATACTATCACCGTCCGGATTAACGCTTTAAATACCTCCCAATATGGCGTCGATGCGTCAGGTAGATTTAACCTAGATCGGTATTTTCTTGAAATAATGAAACTGTTTGCTTTAGAATTGCTCCTCATCGAGTAGGAAGGTCGTTACGATTTATAAAACTGTAATTGATGATCCTCCATTTTAGTTTTAGCCTCGTCGATGGATGTTTGCAAGATTCTTCATCAGAGTGTTGGAATCTTGTGGATTTCCTCGGTGATATAGTATATGTTAATATTTCTATTGCTATTTCTGATTTCTAGGGGTGTAATTGAATTTCTTTCACGCCCTAAACCCCCATATCGAACATTTTCAAGAACAGAAACGAAGAACAGCTAAATACTGTACGTTCGACCCAAACAAAGAAAAGTGAAATTCATTGGTTATTCAAGCCAGAAAAATGGTGTTCCGTCCTAGATCCGCCGGGAGGACTCATTAGTACAGCTTTTCTAGCGAATCCTGCCTGAAACGCGACTTCTAGATCGAAATTAGACTCGCCTATCAGATTCGTCGTTATTCTTCTCTCGTAAATAAATATTCTCCGCGATCTTCAAAAACGCCCACGTTACGAAGCGCAGTATCAATCATACTTTCACTGCTGTTAAAGTGGATCGTGTAATTAGTTGCAACTCGATCAAAGTTTAAACGGTTCTCGCGGAGAACTCGGATCTCGAAAGATCGGTTCGAAACTTCCTTGCTTAAAATTTGAAACGAACCTCGATTTTAATTGAGACGTCTTTGATGTTGCGCGGTGTGTAATTTCGTGATGGGACCGTTAGAATTCGGGTGTTAGGCGTCTCGCGTGTCCCACGGTGCCCCGAACGAGTGATCGAGACTTTAAATTCAACGGGGATCGGTAACTACCAGCGTGGCAGTGTCAGTTGGAAGCTTCTAATCGCGGAAGGTGGTCTGACCACGTATCAACCTAAACGGCGATACTTTTCGACGGCAACCCCGTACGATTTTCACCGTGTGCGTGCACGCGCGGCAGCCACGATGCCAAGAGAAATCGAACTTGATCGTTAAGCGAGCCGCGACGTGAGCTCGGCCCATTAGCCGCGTTCGAGGCTGTTCTGCCGTGCACAAGAACGTAAAGACGATGCCAGAGGAACGTGTGTCGCACGGTGCTTCGACGAAACCCGAAAACGTGCAACACCGGTCACCAAAACATCCACGGACACCGACAGGATCGTTAGTTGATCGGTACTCCTCGAATAAAGCATAGAAAACTTCGATTTATTTCTTACAAGATGCGTTGGCTCTATTCTCTGATTAACTAGCATTTATTTAATCGATTTCAATCAGAGCTTAGAGCAATATACGTACCATGGAATTTTAGGAAAATTGATAAACCCTTTCTTGTTTGTTCGATGTTGTGTTTTGGTACGTCGACATTTTTAAATTATTTACCTATTGAAACACCTGAAGATTGTTGTATGAAATTTATTTTTTGTATCTCTTTAGATTTGGGATCAGTGTAGGGAAGCTTCGATTTTCAAAAACAAAATTAAAAATTGTTTCTTGTTACTAATTTGTGAACTCTGATCTCCGTCAATTTGAGAACGTCATCTACAAGATATACGAATGAGTTTTTCAGAATCTATTAACTTATGAACTCTAATCCCTGCCAATTTGAGACGATCGTTTACATGAATGAGTTCTTCGAGATCCAAATCAATCAAGTTTCCACGAGTATCTCTATTCGATGACTGCCTAATATGTCTAATAAAATAATTTATTAAGTAACGGTAACAGTAAGTGAAACCAACAGGACTTTCAATAAGTGACGAGTGTAAATTACATCTGCAGTCGTCTAGCTTTCGAAGCTGATTCAATTAAAAGTTTTTCTGTCGCCTCGTGTGATCGAGAGAGATCCTTCCCGTTTCTTTGCCTCGTATACGGTTTCGTGCATAAGATATTAGGCTCGATGTAATCGCTACTGAAACACGCATCGTGTTTCCGTAGATTTCACCGTCGATGATATTGTCATTATGGTGCTGCATAGCAGTTTCTATTATGATGTTCGAGACAGGCATTAATCAATCACATCGATGTCGTATTCAATTTTCATTTTGTTAATGAAATATTAGCGTTGATGTGACAGAATAAAAACAGTGAGTCGAGTATGGTGTCAGGCCTTGCATGCCTTTTGCGTTTCAATTGGGAATCGGATATCGCCGATGAAACGAAACAGGCATCTTGTTCTAGGGAGGAATTAGACTAAAAAATCTGCAGAAATATGCAGATACTAATAGAGAGTATTGCGACGTCTAAAATCTACTATCTATAAATATGAATAAAAATTTCCATAAAGAAATCGAAAATTAATTTGTAGTCCTAATACGTTCTCTATTGTAATAGTATTTTAATTAATCCATTAGTCCCATCGGTCTATAATTCGATCGGTATCGTTCCCATCGCTAAAGATAGCAGCGAACAATCGTTGTCATTCCGTGTGTACAATCGATCCACGGGCAGATAGCGAATCGTGACTGGAGGAGAGGGGGACGTACAATGGTAATTAGGAATTCTTATTTAAATGGAGCATCAGATAAGGGGAAGAACGGCTAGATATAGCTATTCCACGTGCGACGAATTCTTAACTGTATTTCTTTTCGTTTCACCCCCCACTCTATCACCGTCGTTTTTAAAATCGTTTCCACAAAGTAGACTCGAACGCTCATTCATGAACGTCCGCGTCGTTAATTCGTAAGTAAGATCTAGGTAACCTTTAATGACCCCTTAATTAGAGGCTAGCGTGACTCAAGCGCGGCCTCCGCGTCCACTTTTCGCCGAGCTGCGCCAAAATTAACGACGACGCGATTAGAAACGAGCAGGTTCGCCGCGCGGGTCACAGGTCACGGCTGGAAATCACGTCTCTTTCGAAGAAACGTCTATGGTCAGCTCCACGAGTCTACAGTCAAATTTTATTCGCAAACAACGAATAAATTGTACTAATTATTACCCGTATATTACCCTTAATATATTTTAATTTATGAATTATAAGAATGAAACGTAAATGGAAACTACGTGAGGAATTAGATAGGAATAGTGTTGATATTTTATCTTCAATTGTATTTTTATGGAGTACGTTGATGTCCTGTTAACCCTCACAAAGTACAATTCAAGAACAGGATCTGTAATCGACCATCAGTTTCTAACACTTCTTCAGAAAACGGTGGACGTTGAAGAAGATGACTTACTCGATGTTTTAAATCAACATATCCAGTTTCTTCCGTTATCGTTTAATATTTCATTCTTAGAACTAAATTCGTTCAACGTGACACGCAATGTCGCCTACTTTCTTAGCGCTTTCCCCAAGTATCTACCATTGAAACAAAAAGTGTCAATTGCTGCAACTTTCGTCCTTTTTAATGTGCCGTCTACTGGAACGATTTTTCGGTTCCAGCAGATAAGCTCGATCGAGAAACAAAAGTCTCTCGAGTTTAAATCACGAGTGCCAGTCTAGGAACTTTATCCTATATACTTTTCGAGTTGAAAAATCGCACGAAAGAATATTTTTCCACCGACCGCGACCCGTGTCGCGAATCGTTTGACACAATCTCCGGACGAAGTTGCGTCGAGAGGACCGAAGAACGATATACCTAGACGATGGGAACTTTACCACGGGAATGGAGAATTCTATTACGGAGTCGGAGGTATGGATGAGAATCTGTGCATGTAACGAGCCATAAAAGCGTGCACGTGTACGCATTTTCTTGTCTGCGAGGCATACGCGAGCGGCGTCCATTGAGAAGGAGCTCAAAACGCGTAATTGTGTGAACAGTACCACTCACATGATCCGAATCGCCTTTAATTATTCGTCTATTTGCGAAATTTTTTTTTCGTACCCCACGGTGCAATCGACGAGCGAAGGATCTTTTTTTTTCTTTAACGTTTACAGCCACGGATTGCCAAACTTTCGACTTCGAGATTATCTTTCGGAAAGAAACGGTGTTAAAACTCGTATTAGTAAATAGAAAACAGAAAACAGAGATGGGTCCTAAGAATATTTATATTAAATAATATCGATTGTACCAAATGTATAGACATCGAGAAATTAGAGCTGTCTGACCAGAAGAAATTATAAAGGTGCAAAGAGAAGATGCATTGGAATGAATGTAAAATAGATTGTGTTATTTTTCGCGATTCCTTTCGGTATTTTTGATGTTAGGAATAAGGCAAAGGCGCTCGAGTGTTGGTGTCCCGAAGATTATGCAGGAACTGGGCCAAGTCGAAATTTGACACACTTTAACAGGCGCGTTCGAATTCGAGCGCTCGGCTTCTTCAGGGTAGACGATCGCCCAGTCGATGCTCCGACGACTCTGGTTGATTCTGGGCAGCGTTTGACGAACCACCGGGTGTCGCGACGCGATGAAACAGCAAGATATTTCGAATTCCCGCTGAGAAATCGAAATTACGTCGAATCGCTCGTTTCAAGTTCGACACGCTTTCGACCATTTAAAGAAAGTTCCGCCGGTGCAAAATTCTGCGCCGTTTCCACGGATCCTCGAAATTGTAAATCTAGCAACGACGAGAGCCATCGAAACAGGATGCTCCGCATTGAAACGCAAATTCAAACAGATTCGAATCGGCCACCATTGCTACCGGATTAACTTCCAACCGGGAACCCCACTTTATCATCTGAACATTTTACATTTATAAGCGGGGGGAAAAAGAATTGAAACTACTCTACAGTGTCATACTTTTTCTACAAATAGAGTTCTTAAAGAAAGCTGAAAAATCAAAAGTTGGAAGCTTCAAAGAGAATTATCCACCATTGTTTCTGTTATTATCATAAAATAAAGATCGTTTCTGTAACATTATATTTTCTATTTATAAACGAGTTTAAGTCTACTAAATCTTCAAAATATTTCTATATTTTCGTCCAATAAAACACCCTGTATGCAATGATAAATTGATGTACGTACGTCGTTTCGAAAGATGGCGGTACAGAAACGCAACCACTGGAGCAAGAACGCATTGCCGTCATTCTGCGACATGCGATTGTTATGTTAATTACTTCGCGCGTTTCATGTACCGAAACACTCCGGTGCCCTAGAACCTTCAACCTGTGAGAACTGGCTCGTAGATTATGTTTAGCTCGTAACAAAATAATTTCTCTTCGGGTACTCGACGCTGTATTTTCCGTTCGAACATATTAGACGCTTGTAAAACTCGAAAATTGTAAGAAACTTGACGTTACGAAAGTTTATAACGAGCCAAAAATGTATGTATAATGTGTCTGGGTACAAAAAATTTGTATAAAATAGAAAAGTTTTTAAATTTTCAGAAAATTATATCACGAATACTTCTGTTGAGACACTAGTTTTACTTAAAATTGTTTGGTACTTGTTGAGCAGAGGTGCAATGATAAATAGCCTAACCAGTCTCTTAATATACATACATGAAACAGAAAAGTAGTGGTTTAATCAAAACTGATGCAAGTTAGATTATTGAAACACTGTATTGCACAGAGTGTGCATAAACAATAGATACGAGCTTCTGGTACAAGTGCTGGGTTAGGTTAATGACAGCATATACCTGTGCCTCGCCTTTGCACTCTAACTGTATATTTATCTCCGCTTCTAAGTATATTTTACGTTACTTCATTCTTCAATTCGCATTGTATAACACTGTGGAGAGTACAGTTATATTATTATTATCGCTACTGACGTTTATGTATCGATGGGACTTATTGAATTTGTATTCGGACGTTCAAGCTCTTGATTTAAATGTTCAGTGAAAATAATTCAAATACTTCGTAGTATATTTTCTTCACTTTCTTTGTCGAACGTTTCACACGTGGCTTAAAGTAATATTCGCTATCAACCCTAGATACAGAGCAACTGTCGAACCCGATTTTTCGCCATGAAACGAGGGAATACTGTATTTGTGTAAATTACAAAAGAAGTCATTAAATTATACAAATTTATCTGTACGATATTTTTCAACCTCTGCTTAGAACTGAGTTTCAACTTGGCACAATTACTAGAATCATAATAATTCACGCAAACGGGCAATGAAAAATACAAAATCAGTCGAATGTCGATGGAATATTTTCACAAACGAGTTCTATGTTCACTTAGAAACAGTTTATATTGCATATCTGGGTAACCTACGAATCCAGTGCAACAGAGTATGAATCTTGGCGATAACCATCTATTCAAACGTGTGTGCATGCGAAATCCCATAGCTCCTAACGGCGCGCGGTGGTCATTTTTAAGAAACAAGGCGTACAAAATTGTAAACGGTATATTTATTTCTCTGTTACAATATATACACGTGAATTGAAGTTTGATCGAAATTCGAAATTAACGATCGTAAGAAATGCAAATACTAGATAATAAAGATCGCGGTAACGTTCTCACGGATTAACACAACGTTACAAAAGACGCGTGTGCGTGTTTAATGGCTGCAAGTAGTTGGAACTATTTGAATAATTTATAAGTATTCGAATAATACGCATATTTCAGAAACGTATCATGAAATTCTTAGTACGTATTATCTAATATATTAGGATATAGAAAATCTTCTAAATATAGAAATATTAAGATGCTTTTCTGCTATAAGAGGCGCGGAAAACGCGCGATAATATTTTTATTTATCATTCGTATAGAAGCTCGTGGGTCTGTGATTTTCTACGGGAGTATAGCGGTCGGTCTATCACGAATTTCACGTCGGAACAGAAGACTCGTACCACGGCTGAGCGGCAAACGACGCGATCGGAGCCGTAGGATACTTAGACCCACTCTTCAGGATCCTGAACCGAGGCGGGTTGCTAAGTGTGCCGTGTAAGTGGAACATCGCTGCCTGGTACCGACGATCAAGTATACCAACGCGGTATAACAGCGTCCTCCTCCTTCGCCGTTCCTCTTTGCCCTTCCACCACCTCTTTTCTCCACCTCTTCCTCCTCGCGGGGCACTCCCCCTCGCCGACACCCGTGTACACGGTGAAAGACTTTCTTTAACCAAGCTCTACAGTAAGTGCCTGCACGCTACCGTCTGCCGCGTTCCACCGGACAGCAAAACCCGTCCACCGAACTACAGGAGGATGTCCATTGTGTCTCACGACAAGGCCACAATCGACTCCGATCTTTCGCACATCCGCCAAAACCCGGCTACCCCCCTTCCTTCCTGGCGTCATCCTTTTCGGCGACCTACGCGAAAATGCCATCCTTCGTGACTTCCGCGTGCCGCTGCAAAATGTCCGTAAATTGTCGGTTTCGGGACAGAAGCTACGGAAACGGAAGGATTTAAGTAACCGAGAGCCAGGGGATTCGATTAAACACCTTATTTACACCGTGTGTTCGATTATATTCTGGTCTCCCCCCAACTCGTCTTCTCACGAAACCCTCGATCAAAGGGATATTTTTCTTCAGGCCCTTTTAGAATTTTGAATTTTTTGTCAACGATTAGTTTCAATTTTAGCTCCATCTTCGTAACCTTTGACCAAAGGGATACGTTCGTTCAGCATCCTTCAGAATTTAAAAAAAAAGTCTAAAGATCGTCTTCAGCCAGTGTCCAACTCTAGAATCATAAATTTCACGAAGAATCGTGATTACCTATGATTTTTATCCATTTTTAAGAGCAAATGAATTTTCCTTAATCCCACGAGGATTTAGTATCGCGTTCGTCGGAACACGGATGTTTGAAAATTCTAGAAAAACACTGATAAGACGTAGCAGGAACGCGCGTAACGCACAAATCACGACCGCGAGCGCGCAGTCCACTTTCCAGTTAATAAATCAGCTTCTCAACTAATTGCTGGTGTCTTGGAACTTTCATGATTCCGTTTACGCGGAAGAACGCATTTTTTATTCCGACGAAAATTCGCGATAATCGACTCGAAAGCTCATTTCCGAGTCTACCTTGAATTTTTTAAAAATGAACGCCACAGTTGCGAAACAAAATTTGACAAACCAACTATTATCGACGAGAGAAATTTATTTTACAAACATAGATCGTACAAAAATTTGTGGACATAAAGATTGCTTTTACCTACTTTTTATCCAAAACACTTGCTACTTTTCGTGTTTTTCCAGTTTCTAATATTTTACATTCTTCGATCCACTCGCTATTTCGTTCACCGACATTTTGAAAACTAGTGAAATGAATTCAACCATTAAACTGGTGCAAATACTCCAGCTTTCATCTTTCACATTCACTGCGTATGAATCATCCACGATGCACGTCCAACATGCGATCGAAGGATTTTTACATTTTTATTTATTTATCTATTTAACAAGTGAACGCCCTTTGGTACATAGAATTAGAATAGAGAGTGTGGAAAGTATGAATATATTCACACAACGTGCTTCACGATTGTATTTTTCTTGTTTCTAATATTTGAATACATTCCTCTGCGAGGGCTGAAGTGCTACTTACGCCATTTTGAATACCAGCAAAACGTATTCAACCATCGAACAAATGCTCCAGCTTTCTGTGATCCATGATCCAAAGTTGTAGAGTCAAAATTCGCCTGAAATCGAAAACTGTTTATCCGATGAAAGGGAAACAACGGAATTCCTTAATATCGAGTCGTCGAGTTCGTCATTGATTCCGTGTGTCCGGTTTCCAGGAGCGTCCAGACATCCTCTTGCGTCAGAAAGGTGCTACAGGAGTCAAGGAACCAGTCTCCTAGAAAAGGTGTACGGGTATTATAAACTGACCCAACGATCTCGAGTAGGAAGAAGCCCTGGCTGGTCCAACGGGGCCCGAAAAATGTAGGTCATTGGCCTGGCTGGCTACGTAGGCCCCCGACAGGAATCATGGTACCATGATCCCTTTCTTGCCACGACGGTTTAGCCTCTAACTGTTCGCATCACAAACCTTCTCCGGTTCATCTGATCTTTCTGTCGCCTATCCTCCTCGCTCTGCCTCCTCGTTTCCTCGTCCCTCTCGTCCCTACCTTTTATCTTCGTTCCTACGTTCACCATCTTAATTGGGACTTAAGACGGTTTAATGGCCGGCGTTCCTTATTTCCCGATTAATTCGCCCCGATATCCGGACGCTACGTTTATTACGAGCTGTAAATAATTTCCAGCAGGGACTTACAACCGAGCGCCTAGCGTCGCTAATGAATCGTCTTCGAGGCGCTAGCGCGAAAAATTGCGGCTCAAGAAGGGTAGCATTTACAGTTGGAACGAGACTCTTTAATCCCTTATCAATTCTGTTGTTAAATCTAGGATTACGAGAGCGTAGAAATTTGTTGATTACCTTTTTCGTGTGGACTCCAGGCCTCTATGAGCATGAGGTCCGGAACAAATCGCCCTGATTGGGCCCTCTCCCTGCGATAGGGCCCGCTAAAGATACGTTTTGCCTAAGCGGAACAACGTAGATCATGTCGGTGCAGAATTGTAACGGGAGATGAGAAATGGGTTGTAGCAAAAATATACTAATGGGAGCAGAGCTTCCGGAAACAGTAGAATTTTTATTTGTAATGAAAAACTGAAGCTAAATTATGTATTGAACTAATCCACTCGTCAACGCTAGTACCATAATACTTATGTATAGAGGATAAAAGCGCATCCGCGGGTAATCAGGAAATATTATGTAACGCTAAACAAGTTGCTTTCCCGAAAGAAGTGAAAGGTAAAAAGTATAACTGTAGCAGAAAACGTCCATTTTGGGATCGGCGGTGTCGCCGGTTTTTGTGCATCTAATGCATGTTTGATAACCGCCATTTCGATTTCACGCGCGTCGCTAATGCAACTGTAAATGAAAGCAATTAAACAAACAAAAAATCGACTGAATGGGATCCGAACCCGCGACCTCGAGCAAACGTACCGCCCACTTATATCGTCCGCTCCGCGCCGCATCAATGACAGAGATTGATACTCGTGATATATATTGCAAACTATGTTACTTTAATTACTTATATGTCTAAAATGATCAAGTTATTACACCTAATATTCTACACGTAGCAACAGGGACCCGTAATCTACCATCCTGCAAAAGGAGGTTAAAATCGAAGGGGGACAGGTTGAGTCATTCCCTTGTGAGTGATGATCACGATGTGAGAGAAATCCGTCTTTTCGTCCATAAAACGCGTTTTCATGACGGTAATGGTATTAATCATTAGTTTACGCGATACGAAATCGTGACTAACAATAACCTCGTCCAAAAATTCTGGTCACCCAAGTCTGTAGAACATTCAGGGCCAAGATGTGGATTCAAAAACAGCTATCTATAAATTATTTCATTAGGAGAAACATTTTTTAACCAATACACATTTTTTCAAATATCAGAAAATGTAATGTAAAATTTAAAAAAACTTCGATCTTTAATATTTAGATATTCTATGCTACGAATGCCCATATTGCGATCATAGAGTTTAAGTTTAAACCATGTTAACAAAGCATTAATTAGGCACTTTGTAGTACAATAAACTATTTGCTTCGTTACGGAGAAAATTACATCGCGATAAAGTAGAAATAGTACGGAGTCCGAATATTAATTTGACTCGTGTGTAATCTGTATTTGTAGCGTTAACGGGTCTCTGTAATCGTACCAAGATAAGAGGATCGTGCCATCTAGTTTCCTCTTTCGTCTGCCCCGTGTCTCCTCGCGGAGACAACGTCACGAGAGACCGTATAACCTTTGAGACCATAACCCCGTTATATTATTACATTTAACAATGGTCCCGCGGTCCTCCAACCGATGCACCGTTCGCGCAACCTGTCGCTGTAGCTATTCGAGATCTCTTTTTTTTAAGCGTTATCTTTTGTCGACTCTTTCCGGGTAATTTGACACGTTGTCAAGCCTCGAGAACAACGTCCGACCGAGACGTTGCAGGCTCGACAAACGCGATGCTTTCTAAAAATTTTAAACAACGACGAACAGACTAAATTAATTCGTCGATTTTAGTCAGCTCTGTCGTCAATTTTTTTGTAAATGATTTTTCCTGACGTAACGTCGACCGGTAACGACAGATTCGTATATTAAAAATGCACCGAAATATTAAGATTTAATGTATTAATTTATTTCTGGTCCCCAGTTGTCGCGTGACGTTGAAAGTATTCTGTCTTTTGATAAACCGATATGGACAACGTGACCATCGTGTCAAGTAAACGCAGAATCCGGACGTCGTCGGCCTCTCGGAGTCACTGCCACACTTAAAGCGAAATAAAAGTAAGAAAACGAACGCGTACACGGGAGAGGAGATCCGGATACGCGGAACACGCAACGAGAAGTCGAGATCTTTGCAGGATTCCTGATTGGTTATGCCCATAAATACGCAGAGGGTACGTTTCGTCGTGCCAAGTATCGCGGACCGATTATTTTGGACGAAATCTTTGCAACTTTCACCTCGTGAGCGTCGATGCGTTCTGCCTCGATCGAAAAATAGCTATGAAAAACATTATTCAATTACAGACTACCTAGAAATACTATCGGATCGACTAAAAAAAGTAATTGCACTTTTTCCCAATGTGACTAACTTTCATTTTAAATGGTAAATTCAGTGTATATTCTGATATGTTGTGGTTCAAGTTTGATTTAGAAGCTAAGTTTTTATACGAAAATGAATTTTGAAAAAGAGGAAACCCTGTGCAGGTTCACGAAAAAACATTAACTTCCATTTACGGTTTAATTAATTATTTCCAGGAAAGTAATAATTTGGAAGGAAAAGGATGTAACGAAGAAAAATCGGTACGACAACTTCGTATTACGGTAACAATCATTTAATCGAACATCAGTTTTTAAATAATCCACATTTTCTGACTTTATACAAATTACAAATTCCGCAGCCACCATTGCAACAGAGGACGCCCAACGTCGACGTGAATCCGTGGATCGAGCGAGGAAGGACGATCGAATAAGTTAATGTCAGGATCTCGATTGTCACGTTAAAAAAATGGTAATTGAATATTCGTCTGAATGGTAACGCGATTGTTTCAGGCGTAAGCGGGGGGGGGGGGGGCGATCATCCTTCGTTGATCGATCCGTCGTCAGCTCGTAACGCGTCCTCGACGACGATTCGGAAAAACAAAGATAAATTAGGTACGTAATTCGAGTCTCGTCGTTCGGATGATAGTTTCTCCTCGACGAGAAGAACCCGTAAACGGGCCTTCGATGGGCAGACGAAAAAATTATCGTCGTACGTGTCACATACGGTGCGCCAAGATTGGAAAAAGCTAACAGGGACGGGTTGTCGGGAGGCTAAAGAGCGTGAAGACGAGAAACTTAAATAAGAAGTGACGGACGATCGACTATCTTACAAAGATTAACCAAAGAAGGGAGAAGGTGGGGGAGGGGTGGTAGGAGGGAACGAAAATAAATAACAAAGAAACAGTAAAGGACTGCAGACAATGAGACCGTGAAAATATATAATATAAAAGCGTTATAAATAAGAGAACAAGCGATAGAATCTACTGAAAATAAAACGTATTTGGAAGAGCTTAGGTACATCCGTAGCGCGGCCATGCGAGTGGCCGCGCCTCGCGTAGTTTTCGTCACTTCCTTCTACGTATATATGTTACACCTAACTATGTATACATGTAAATGTATATATACTCTCTCTTTCTTTTTAACATCATTTTTATCTCTTTAAACTTAAACGTTCGCTTCATTCTACGTATATATATGTAGATATACAGGGTGTATCTTAACTCCTGGGAGCCGACTCGGCTTGTAAATCGAGGACGTTAAAATGGTGGACGACGTTCCTGCAAACGCGTATCTCTCTTTCACCTTGTCCTTGAGTTATAGTCAGTGCTGTACAATTCTTAATTATAAATCGATGTAATTTGATTTGATAAACTGTTTGATACGTGTCAATTGTGTTTCAAAGTAACAGTGACTTATAATTTAAAAGTTGGTTGCACTTTGATACTATATCACAGAATAATTATGAGAAGTAAATATTTCTTATTGATATGCAAGTTCAACTATACGTACTTGATTAACTTACTTTTGTTTTATTTTATTTATCCTGCGCGTTTAACCTTCTGACCACTTTGCGTACAATTTAATTAATTTAACACTTAATATCTTTCAACGATCAATCGTTTCGTAACCTAGCGTGACAATTTAAATTAGTAAGCTACTATAATTTTGTTAATTTTGGTCTTTCAAGTTTCTGTACTACCAGACCTTGGGTTGGAAATTTTGCGAAATTTGAACATATTTTCATACGTGGTATAGATTCCATTACTATTGTTTAACTCTACCATTAATTACGTATCCACGAGTATAAATAGTACATAAATATATAAATAACTAATAATTTACAAGGATTATACGACTATAATAATTTATAAGTAATTCGCGAATATATAAATAATTTCTTTTTCCAAGGAACTTGGGTTCGACATACCTCTTTTAGCGTTGGATCGCTTTAACAACTCGATTTAAAGAATCCAATACGTCCAAGATGCTAAATCATAGCGTGGCTGGAAACATAGCTAAAACGTCGATCGAATAATTTAATTTTCCACGTGTCTTTGCAATTTTTACTTGTTTTCGCATATCAATAAGAAAAGAAGAGCTATCGTTTTTTGCGTTCCCTTCAAAGGGTTAATGTAATTAATTTATCGAAGGTACTATAACTCGCAACGAAGGCCAAACAGGACACGAATATTTTTTGGTTATTTTCTGGTCCTCGATCCACTACCGAAGCGATCCCCACGCGTTAGGATACATCTTGTACATACGCACGTACCCGCGTACGTGTGCTCTGTTATCGATACGTATATGTACATACACACCGTGCGACAGTGGTTTTCGCTCGCTTCGAGTCGTCGTCGTAACACAGCACGAGAGATCATCTCACATCACCCGATTGTTTGCGCGCGTCATCCATGGCCCCATAGAAGAACCGCCGATCGAGCCCCCATGGAGAAGGTTTCATACCTATCAACGAAAGTCTCGATCCTCCTATCCACGTATTGCACCTGGGACTATGCGCGACCGTACGTTCTCGGGACGGTTTAATTTGATTCGCGGATCCGTGGGGGGTGTAGATTCGTCGTCCTCAGCTCCCGTCGCAGAAGCATCGCGCGTGAATCGATCGTCGATCTTCGGGTTCGCGGACAACGACGATCCGTGGACCATTCTCTCCCGATCGGGGCTTCGCTTCTGATCGACGTCGTCATAGG
Source organism: Colletes latitarsis (assembly GCF_051014445.1). NCBI lineage: Eukaryota > Metazoa > Arthropoda > Insecta > Hymenoptera > Colletidae > Colletes > Colletes latitarsis. The sequence goes on along the minus strand of NC_135135.1, from coordinate 29,242,690 downwards.
TACTTACGGTAATATAGGTACATCCAAAACAATCTCCCAGAACAGAGGGAAGGACCGCCGCGAATCTAATCCCTACCGATCCTCTTGTGTATCTGCTGGTGTTTGATCAGATGGGCCTTCTGTCTGAACGCTTTGCCGCACACCTCGCACCTGAACGGTTTCTCGCCGGTGTGGGTCCTTAGGTGCACCTTGATGTTGCTCTTGTTCAGGAACCCTCTGTTGCAGATGGAACACCTGTGCACCGGTTTCTCTTTGCCTCCTATTAGCCCTGACTCCGTTCCGTAGGGTAGCGCGGTCGCGCCTGTGCCCGGACTCTTCTTCGAGGGATTCTGAGAGCCTGGGGTCGGTCGTGACCTCTTCCTGGGGTGCGAGGGTGCCGCGAACGACGAGTGCAACAGGTGATCGGGGCTGCAGGAGGTGGAGACTCGGCCGGGCGGGCTGACGGGCGGATAGGGGCTCGTCGAGGAGGGTGTCTCGCCGCAGGACGCGTTCTGTAAGCCAGCGTTGGCCGACTGCAACCTGGCGTTCAGCAACGGCGCGTAGCCGTGCGTCAGTAAGCTCTGCAAGGTCGAGCCGTGCTGCTGCGCCTGCGACGATGGCGTCGCCGTCGCGTATATCTGGGAGTACGGGCTGGGCGAGGTGGTCTCCTGTGCCTTCGGCGAGCACGCGGTGTCGATCCACTCGGCGATGTCGATCCAATCGCGCGACGCGTCGGGATCGTGCTCGGAACCAGCCCCGTTCCCACCCCCAGGCACCGTAGTGTCGGCTATCGCCGAGCCGATGATCTCCGCGATATCTTCGATGTCGTAATCGACCTGCTGCGTCGACTGCGGCAGCTGCTGCTGTTGGTGATGATGATGCTGCTGTTGTTGCTGCTGTTGCTGCTGCTGCTGCTGCTGATGTTGGTGGTGTTGCTGCTGTTGTTGCTGCTGTTGCTGCTGCTTTTGATTGCCCTGCGGGCAAGGCGTGCTCGAGGACACCACCGGCGACTCGTAATACTCTTGATTCGAGGAGGAGGTGGGGGATGAGGAGGGTAGCGAGGGCCTCTGCGCGGAGGAGGCTATCGTGTGATAGTGGTGACCGGGTATCCCGTTGATGCTCAGGTGTCCCGTGTACCCTGTGAACGGTGGCAGAGGCTTCAGCTCCGCCAGCGACTGGGCGGACGTCACGCCAACCGACGAGCCGAGCAAAAGAGTGTCCCACGCATCCTGCAGACCAGCTGCCGTTTGCTTGACGTCGGGAGGCTCGAGGAAGTCGGGTCCCGTGGCGCCCCACGGCGACAGGAGCAAACTGTCCACGCCGACTACCTCGGCTGGCGATCCACCGACGACGATCCCCGTCCCTTGGCTGCTATGAGGCGGTTCCACCCCGGAAGACGTCAGATGCGGAGGCGCTGTCGGAGGGCCTGACTGGCTTTCGTACTTCATGTCGATCACGATGTCCGAGGTCGGCGACACGACGGTCTGACAGGGTGGCACGACGACGTCCTTCACCAACGAGCCCGTCTGGCTCTTGCCGCAACCGGTCTGCTTCTGCAAACACCTGCTGGGAGTCCCGGCGATTATGTCGTAGGGCGACGTGGCGGCTAGCTCCTCTTCCTCGTCCAGTACGTCCTGCGAGGACTGGCTGAGCGGGTACTCGACCTTGATGCTGCGCACCACGGTCTGCTCCTCCTGTTCCTGTGTCTGATGCGCGTCCGGCGACGGATACTCGAGCTTGATGCACGACCGCGCGAGTAGGTCCTCGTCGTTGTCGGCCCTGCAGGGACCCGTCGAGATCCGCGAAGTGGAGAGCAACGAGCTCAGCAGCGACGTGTTGAAGGCGGACGTCGAGGACGAAGATAGCGACGACGACGCTGACGATAGTGTAGCGTTTGTCGCTCTTCGTTCCTCCGTACGTATTTTCGAGTATTCCTCCGTCTTGATCCGCACGTTTAGAGACGATAGGATTCCGTTTAAGGAATCAGCCGACGTCGCGCAGCTGCCGCCGCCGCCTAGGCCGCGCGCGTGACCTGAGGCCAGGGAGGTCGCGGTCGTCGACGCTAACGCGTTCCCGTGGCTGGTCGTCGGCGGTGCGTTTCGCGTACCCTGGCCGTTGCTGTCCGCGGTGGACGTGGTCGTCAGCAACGCGGATAGTATCAGGTTGCTCGCCGAACAGGGCTCCGGCGACGACGAGGCGATGCCGTACGCGCTGGTCGGCGAACCTACGGCATCAGCGCCTCGCGCTACCGTGTCCGCGTGACCGAGGCTCGACGACGAGCACGAAGAGGACGAGATCGGACCGATACCGTAGTTCGGACAAACGTGTCTGGCCGCGTGCGACTGATTTTGCTGATGGTGTGACTGATGCCGTGGATTCGAGTGGTGCTGTTGCTGATGCGACGACTGCGATGGGCTATTCAAGCTACGATTCGGTGGACTACAAAACTGAAAACCACCGCTACCGTTATCCGGTGCCCCCTCGTCGATCCTTGGGGGCCCAGGGGTCGAGGGGAAGAGGGAACCAGGATTCCACCAGGGATCCACTCTACTGCCGGGGGTGCTGCAACCGCCAACGGCGCCGCGAGGACCTGCAACAGAAACAATTTACGCTTTGGTCAGTGCTCCTCCATCGAACGTTCCTCGTTTGTTTTTTTTTATAAGATACGTGCAGTAATGCCTTGGACATTGGCCGAAATTGGTCCAAAGTTGAAGGGAAATTTACTAGGAAATACTACGAGTAAGCTAGAGATGCATAGCATGGCACATATCTCACGATAGATTTAAAAACATGATCATACTTGGCCGCTGGGATAATCAGGAAGCCAGTTCGAAGAAGTAATGGGGATAGCCAATTTCCAAAGTATTACAGTAATTGGGAAATAATAATTTGGATTGTCGCTTGGTGGGAAATTAGTATTCGCAAATGTCGTTCCAATCAGTTTCCTTCAAAAAATTTATAATTTTATAAAATTTCTAATAAAAGTATATACCTTACGTTAAAATTATGGAACAAATATTCTTTACCTTCTTTCTCCCAGAAGCAATACATATACGCTTGCAAGACCTATACTTTTTATTTGTATGAGCAAGGAAAATTTCTAGTATTTTTGTATCGAACGTCCCTATTGCGCAAGTATGAGGGCGGATACACGTATAGAGAACGAAAAAAACGTGAAGCGCGCGGGAGGGAGGGTGAGGGTAAAAATGGTGTTATTAAAATCTAATCTCGACCTAACCTTAATCTACATCGTACGTGCGCGCGCGCGTGCAACAAACACGTACAATGCACACACATATAAATACACTATATCAGCATGTATCATGAAGTTAAGTAGGCAGATACCACTTCTCTCGAGAAGAAAGGGACTTGCTCCCGCTAACTAGGTTAGTGGCACGCTAGCCAGCCACGGTTGGGTACACTCGACCAACCAAATTGACGCGTTTAAAAATACATTTTCGTGTTGCAAATAGCCTAGCCATCATCCTATCCCGTCCGCGGCGAGCGAGAAAGAAGAAACGGCGAGTTCGCGAAAGAATAAAAAAAAGAAAAAGGAAGACATTCATTCAGGAACAGACAAGACCGAAGAATGCACGCTCATCTTTCTCGATAGAAAGTTTCCGCGCGAAACGAACGACCACGGCACGCGCATAGTCGTACGAGTTATCGTCAATCATAACAACTGTTATACTTGTTAACTAACAAGAAAAGAACCACGCGGCGTAATTATTTTATAACTAGGCCAAGCGACTTCCGAACATACGGTATCCATCGGCGGGGAAGTATAACAACGATCGTTAGGAACTATAAAGGTGGATTTATCCGAGATAATCGGACAAAAGGACGTCTATTCGTATCGAAGCAGAAGACTCCGCCATCTCTGTGGCTTTGCTCTCTTTCTTTCTCTCTCTCTCTCTCTGTTCCGATTGACACATCCGCGTGGCCGCATGGAGCACATCATGGGAATCATGCAAATGGTCGGCGCATACGTATGGTCCGGCCTGTCCACCACGAGGTTCCTTCTCTTTGCCCTCCTCTTTGCGCCCCACCGTGTTCACTCGAACGCGCCGTGTCCGTCCTTGTCGTCGGTTAGAGCCCGTCCTTGTCGATTGCCAACGGACGGTAGACGCGTTGGAGGTCCCCACCGCGGGGCCCGACGGAGAGGACAGGGGGTCCCGGCGAGCCGTGACGTGTTCACGGGGTACCGTTATCCAGCGGCGTCGACTCGCTCGCGGAAACCTCGGGACCGCGAGTTTCAACCAGCGGCGAGCGCGGGGACCGACGGTCCCACTTTTTCGGGCCTACGACAATGTCTCGGTGAGCCACTTATCAATGGGATCACCGGGTATCCGCGCGACGCGACCAATTCGGCCGCATCGATTTGCACACGGAGCCATCCAGGTTTACGACATGCTCACCATCGCGGACGTATCTCGCGCGAGCAGTTTTCGAGCCGCCATTAAATTACCGCCTGGACGATCGGCGGCTGCGCTACCAACGTATTTATTGTGTTTTTTTTCAAACACGACGAATACCAAGTTTATTTGATTTTCATCCGTGAAATTTTATTCTACGAACGAAACTTTTATTTTTAACGAATACGACATTTTCGTGTAGATAAGATATTATAGGCACTGACACGTTGTTCGAAATATAATCGATTGATTTATTGAATACATATTACTTGTACATAAGAAAGAGCATACACTTTGTTCGTTAGAATGATTACATTTATGCTACATCATTGTCCTGCAAACAGAGTGTCTAATTTTTGATTTATAATGATGGTTCTCTCAACCACTGGGCGTTGAAATACCCTCTTTCGAACATGAAATTTAAGTTCTGTTTGATCAGATCATTGCGTAATTTCATAGTTCCCCATGTACACACAACACAGTCGATCATAGAAATAGTGCAGAAATAATTTACGTAAATCTAATCGTTTCTTTTTCGATTCTACCATTGTAGGATTCAAAATTACTGACTTTTAAATATAATACGTTACATATAAATATGAGTTAGGTCCGGAAGGGTTAATGCATAGCGCGTAATTAATTCGACGTATCGACGTCGATATGCCCGATAAAAGAAAAAAAAGATCTGAAACGAAATGGCCCATGCACGCGTGTAAAGAAGACCTGCATCGTTGGTCCGCGTGCACTTGCGCCCGTGACTATACGCCCGAAACTATACCGCGCTCGCGTATAGTGGGGGGCTGAAGTAGGCCGAAGCACCGTTACAGCCCGCTGCACGGTCGAAGCCTACGCAAATCGGCTAGATTTTGCCCACATGGCTTTCCTTTTCGTTGTGAAAAATGGCGCGTGCGAGCCGTGGTTTCCGCGCTGACCCACTTCTGCCCTCGGCTGATACACGAGCGTTAGAACGATTCTCTTGTTCGCTGATAAATTTCCTGTTTCGTCTCTTAAACGATCTTACGACGCCATTACGACCAGCCTGACTAGACCTAAAGGAACTGCAGAAATGCCTACGAAATTCTCGCGACTCTGGATCTTCAAAGACTAATTGTTTTCAAAATAATGCATCGAATCACAATTTACAATTTACAATTCCTTTTAACGATTTAACGATATAATAAGGATGGGTTAATTGCGACACGATTGGTAGGAATAGGTCCACGTTCCTAATTCGAGTTTCACGAGGCCCCAACGAGAGGAACTGTCGAGGATGGACACTTGTTCGTGCCACTATACGCGGTTAAACTATATCCGAGCGCGCGTATAGTGGGGAACGGAAGTAGGTCGAAGCACCGTTACGCGTTGCGCTCGACGGCGAGGAGGCCTACGCAAAACCAGTCGGATTTTGCTAGGCGCGTGAGCCATGGCTTTCCTTTTCGTTGCGAAAAATGGCGCGTGCGAAACGCGGTTCCCCGCGGTTGACCCACATACGAGAAACGAGTCGCGGCGTCGTCTCTCCGGCTGTACCGCGTGGACGCCGGACGGGGACGACCGTCTCCCGACGTCTCGCGTAAAACCAGATATACGGGTAAACGTGAAATTCACTTACACGCTTCCGCGTCCAAACCGTATGACGAATTCTTCGCGCCTCCCGTTCGACGAATTTACGAGCTCGACCTCGTTCTTTCGCTTTTCAAGATCGCGCGAAATGTTATGGTAATCGACCATCAAACCGCCTTTTTGCTCTACAATCCCATTTATCGCGACGAAATTTTTAAATAAATTCTATCACACTCTTGCGAATCTCTCTAGACTCTGATCGCCACGAAAAAAAGAAAATGTTCGTAGAAGAAACGTTGCATCTTGTAGAAGATTGAGTCTCGGACAACGAATGGCAAAGTTTGGAGAATTTCCCGGGGGAACGCGATCGAGAAACTGCTTTCTTAACAGCGGAAGTCGGTTTAGGTCGACCACTCAGATTCCAATGGCGTGGAATGCAGGACAGCAACAGCTATACGCGACGATCAGTCTCGTTGTCGACTTTCGCATTAATACGCTTTAAAGGCGAACGCCTGAAATGTGGGTACTATCTTTTATCTATTATAGCGGTATATTCGAGCGTGGTTATATTTAGCGTTCATTAGTACTCGTCGAGCGATTAACGTAGTTATGTGGGCTTCGGAGACGTATCGGAGTAACGAGCGAGTAAACAAAATATCGTCGACGATCGATTGGGGATGTATGGAATTGATCTACGGAGCTGTCCGCGTCGTCTCGAAGGGCGGGAACCTCGTTACGCGCGTATGGAAATCGGAGACTCGAACGGCCGCGCAAGCGGTATCGTTCCGAGCGCTTCGCATTCCCCGCGTAAATGCATCGTGTTTGAGTCATGGCTACGCGTAACGAGTCATTAATATTCCGTTAAATGGAATTCTGCTATATCAATGAAACGATTCTCCGGTTATACGGCAACCACTGATACGAATCTGTTACGAGATAGTTCGTTAAAATCGATCCAGGAAACGTAAACACTTACCAGAGATTTTTATATAAAATTATACGTGTTATCCTTTTTATCTGATCGAATGATGAAACGATAGGTATTTGAGAGTTAAATAAATAAAAGACAGAGTACCATTTAAGACGGAACGATCGTGTTCGAGAGGTCTGAAACAGGACTCGCCCGATCGAGTAGAAATTATCAGCGCGCGAGATCCACTCCCGGAGAAATTCGTCCCCTCGGCCTGCTCCGGTATTTGCCTCAATGTCGCCATCAAAATGCGTCGTAGCTCATAGGCGGGCACGAACGTACGCGAGGGAACCTGGCACCGCACCGCCAACGGAGAAAGTGCGCCAATCGTTAAGGTAAAGGTTAAAGAAGACGAGGGCGACCTGGAGGAGGTAGCTTGCAGACTAGAAGTCTGCGAACAGTGAGAAAACACAACCAACTATGAAATTCTCTCAAAATCAAGGCCACCGCGGAGGACATTCGACCTCGTCGAGCACGCGGAACAAATATGTCTGTAAATCTTACTGTAAATGAAACTTTCGTAAATCGTTTGCTCCTCGTCAAACGTCACTGTCAGATGTTATTTTCGGAATACTTATTTTTTTTGAACAGACGCTATTCTAGTTGACAGTTTCAATTATATTTTGCAGGACTAACTGTGACATTTGTTATTTTTATATTCAGTACCATCAAACGAATGGCTACTACTGATTATTTTAATATTTAATACATAATTTAGGTTTGATTATAACAGTTTATTGCTTAATTCTACCATTTGCATCATTTCATGCATGTATAATAGTTTAAATATTTCGATCATGTCTTGTTTAGGTGCTCTTCGAGAGCAATTAACTAATGAAAGTAACTATTCGGACAATTATCATTCCCATAGAAAAAGTATTTGGATCTCGTACTCATACACACGCTTTTACAGAATGATATATCATCATAGAGGCTATATTCTCCCATTTCGAGTTGATGAGGGCTAGCTTTGCAGTCGAAACGTACGCGTAACTAAACGAGGACGTTATAATTTCATGGGAATGAGAGCCAACCAGGTTCTTTATTATCATAGGTTCCTCGTAACTTAACTTTAAGTATATTTTACTTGGTTACAATTTAAAAAAAGAAAAAGGAAAATTTTTATCTCCACCTTGGAGTATCCACGCGAAATAGAAGGTTCTCTAAGTACAAATTTACAAGAAGAAAACGAGAAGTTCCCCATCCCTACGTTTTTGCACCTACACGACCTGCGTTGAAGTCTCCACGGATCACCATAAGGTCTCGATGATCATTTCGTACAAAGTGCAAAAACCAATTCATTTTCTCTGATTCGTAACGCTGCTTTATATGGACAAAAATAAAATAAAACGCCCATACGTCAGCATCGAAGTCTCCATGGACAGTCATAATACGATATATGTAGTTTCGATCACCTTCTCGTACAATGATCGTCTCGTACAGCCTAGTTTTCTCTAATTCGTAATGCTAACAATTTTTAAAAAAATTCCCATCTTTGAATTCGAACGCCCACACCCGGTTCCAGAATTGGAAGCCCCCGTGGACCGTCATGGGAAGGTCTCGGAACGCGAGCCCGCGGTTAAACGAGTCCGGTGAAGTACCGGTATTCGAACATGCAGTCGAACAAAGCAGTTATGTTCGTCGATCAGAAGCGAGGCGAGCACCGACGCGACCGTGGACGGAGAGCACGGCGTATCTATAGGCGCTTGCGGAACTGACGAGTCGGAAGCCCCCCCTCTCCACCCTCCCCCACCACTCTGACTGGAATACCGGTTAATGTGGTACACTGACCTACTCTCCAGCCGCCGCGGTACCACCGCGACACCCCTCCCTCCCACCACCGCACTGTTATTCTCTCGTCCTTCTCTCCGCCACTCTTCCGTTACGCTCGTCGTTCCTCTCTCTTTCCTCGTCTCTCCCGCGTTCCCTTTCTGCATCTCCGGAATTCCCCCTCCGTCACCCTCTCTCTTTACCCCTTTTCTCTTCGCGCCCTGGACACCTCCAGCTCTCGTTCTTCCTCTCGCGCGCGAACAATCCCGGTATCCCGGTTCTTCGCGAACACGGAGATCGTCCCGAGCAGTTCCTTCTCCTCCATCCTTGTCTCGAGACTTTGAGTTCGCGGACACGAGGAATCGAGAGCCCGATGATTCAGAAGAAATATTTCGGTCCGTGTTTATCGCGAGTCCGTAGTCCGCGGGGCGATCCACTTCGGACGGTTTCGGGTGGTCTGTTAACCCATTTACGCGACTCGTATTTTACACGTATGGTCATCGTTAAACGATATTCGGAAAATGAGTCATTCTAGGTAGAGTTATCGATGCCTTGGAGCTGATAGTTTAAACCGTACCAAACGTCGAAGTTTGTATCTTTCGTAGTCGGTATTAGTTATGTCCTGAAATTGATAGTTTCGTTCTACGACGAGGCCTCTAATTTTTACTTTAGACAGGGGGGACGAGCAATCGTTGGGTACAAACCGCTAAATAGGTTGTTCTCTGCGTGATAGCGGTTGACTACAGGGTCGAGGGTACTGCTTTCTATTCGCAAAGTCTCGTTTGCTACGGGACACCCGAGTTCTTAAAGATCTAGCACCCGACAGAGATTCTTTCAGCCCGAAACCTAAATCGATGGTACCCTGCAGTCAAAGGCGCTACCGTCTTGGTCAAACAATTACACCAGAGAGTGTCACGAACGTTATCGTTCCAAGAAATCGTCGATTTCTCGAAAAGGATCGACCAGAGTGCAGAAGAAGCTGCTTCCGGTGGCGGTTTCCGCTCAAACGAGCACGATCACGCGAACGTAATCGCGAACGATTCTTAGGGAAATTAACCAACCGTCGATCGCGATGCTCCGATCCACCGGAGGAGATTCGTCCACGAGCCGAGTACCATGGGAAATCTGACACTGACACTGAAGCCAATCGTGGATCGTCATGGAGGAGCAACGAACCGCGGCTGCGAGGCGTCTGCAGCCTCCAACGCGTCGGTTCCCCACTCGCGGATACCCGAGGAAGTCGCTCCGGAGAAATTTCACCGCGAGCAGACTCCGTCATCTCCCATAGCCGCTGCGTCTTCTTCGTAGGCTTCGAAATGTTAAACAACTACCGAGCCTTTCGTGGATTCGCCTGCCTTTCGAGTTGCTAAAAAATGGCGGCAAAAATCGGTACGACGCCCAAGGGCAAGGCTATCCGAAAAAGAACGAACATATGGCTTGGTAAATCGAACGTTTTCACCCAGAACACGGATTTATGCTCGACGATCCATGAAATTTACTCCTCGCGAAATGGTCCACATCTCTTTCTCCCCCTCGTTGGGACATACGCATGATTTATCTGAAAACGAGAAGTCTAGCCACGCGTTGCGACATCGCCTGGAATAAATTCCTCCTAGTCAACGTACCGAGCTCGTTATTATTCCCTGGATTTGACACCCTTCGTGAATTTCCTAATCGAATATATAGCCCTGTCGTGCGAGCCAAGATTCCTCTGCCTTTTACCCGTCTATGGTATAGAAAGTCGGTTTTTAGCGAGCACCGTCGCGTTCGGGGCGAGAAACACGATTTTCTCGTCGACCCGGTGACCGTTCTGGAGCAGTCCAAGTAGATTTTTACGACAGGATTCGCGGTTCGGTCGTTAATACGAGGTGCGCGCGCACGCGGTCCGAAATACCGAAATGCTTTCGTGCCACAGAGGATCCTCCTTTATGACACGGTTACCAGTACCCGTTACTAACTGTTAGGTTTTAGTGCCAGGTCCCACTGACACGTTGCGAGCGGCCTCGAGAGGCCGAAGGATCACGATATTTACAATTATTCGATCGTCGAACAGTCGTTGAACCTCTAACGCGCGTCAATTTTCATTCATCTATCGATCGATATGTTTAATTTTGTTTGGCAATACGAGAAATTTTCTACGTAGACTTTTCTAATAACGATTGTACTTCTCGAGGTTCATTTATTATTAACGCAAACCTAATTCCTAAGGAAATGTGACAGACGGGAATCTAATCCTTTAAAATAAAAATTATTTCACAAAATTTCTAGATTGCTTACGGATTACGTTAATATTGGGAAGATATACTGAACATATAACAAACAGCAATTGTAGTATGAATATACGATTTAAAATACATGAATTGTCAAAGACCATGGCACAGTTTTATATCTACGTATATCTATACTTAATACACATGCTACAACATATATCATACATCACAAAATTATGCACTCGTAAAGAAAATGTACAATGTAAAATATATTAAAAAAAAAAATCATTGCATAGCTGCATATCTATACATATGTACATGTTTGAATATATATTATACGTCACCAAATTATATGGGCTCCTAAAATAGATCTCCAGTGAGAAATACAGTGTGAAACGATATACATGCTCGAAGATATACACAAAAGAACAATGGACTACTAGAAAAGCTGTACAGTATAAAACGTATTGGAAAAGATAATTGCATAGTTTTATAATTACGCATGCATATATACATGTGCAGGAATATATACTTCGCGAAGTAATAGACTCGTAAAAGAAATGTATGATCTACATCAAAAAATTGGTATATTATAGATTATGGACAAAAAATATATGATATAAAGCGTGTTAGAAAAGATCGTAGTACAATTGCATACACGCGTACACTTGAATAGATAATTAGAGCCTCGATGAAATAGGAACGATGCAAAGTATATTTGGGAAACGTGATTCCACGGTTTACGTATTATACGTGAGAAAAAAAACAAACGATGGAATTGGTCCTGTTGGCGGATCCAAAAGGGTTATCTTTGAACGAAGATCGATCGGTGGAACGTTCGCGTCGCGGCGCCGCGATTTCTCAATTTCTAGTGTCTTCGACTTCTTACTGGGTCGCGGCGGTAGCAGCGCTCTCTAAAGAATTTCCTTCTGGTTCCGGAAAAAATTCCAGACCGTTCAAACAAGTAGACCTGACCTTCCCTCACGATATCGTCCGCGGGCGTTACGAAAGGCCAAGGACGGGCCCATGCCGCGACGATTATGATTTCCCGTGGCGACGATTACGCGGCCGGTTCAATTTCCTCGAGAGTTCAATGGGTAAAATGAAAAAGAAAAAAGTCGGCCGGAATTCGCAACTTCGATCGTGAATACGAGACACGGGTTCTATCGTTAGAAAGCGTGGTAACTCGAGTGACGTATGTGGTACAAGAAATTCTGAGCGGGAATCGATTCATAAAAATGCAACCACGGTTTGCAAAACGTTCGCGAATCGCTCCTCGGTGTCACGGTTCGAGCCTGGTCTCGCGAAAATATCAATCGAACCGCCATATTGTACGGAACGGTGCTCCGCGAATTGTTTCGCGGGAGCAATTATATAATCGAGACTCGTACAATGTTCGCGACGCTCCGCGATCGGGGACGCGAAACGTCGACTCGTTCTCGATCGGGAACGAAAATAAAAAGTTATTTTTCGTAAAAACCGTTTTACGTAACCGCATTCGCGTTGCAAAAGTAGAACAAAGAAACGTCGGAAAAACGACTTGTACCGGGAAAGGTAAAAGGAAAGGCGTAAAACGTGTCGGGATCGTTAACTTACATATGAGCAGCGTGGTATCCAGAGTGGAATTGTTGATGTACTCGGGACCTCCTCTTATAAATCTATCCACAGAACGAGACACTGTTCACCCGTGGATCCGCTTCCGTCGACGAACGAATTCAAGATCACTTATCAAAGACGTCACCCCTCGCGGCGCAGCACCGTAGAGCAAAAGGGCGAACAGGAGGTCAGCGATTTATCGTATTCCTTCGTACAGGGCACAAGATATCACCGCGTACAGTCAATCGATCGAATCGTATCAGGGCCAATTAACGACCGCCTCTGAATTCCCCGTGAAAACCGGAAGCTAGGATAGGACCACAAAACTTTCACCGCGGTCTTCCCTTTCTTCTCTTTCGTGTGTTCGCGACGAGCATCCGTCAGTGTTCTTCCAGCGATCGTAGACCCGGCGATCGGCGTTACGTAGATCAGGAAGAGGAATTCCCGCGGGACAGGGTCCTTGACCTTGCCCAGAGTCTCCTCCCTTGCCTCCCCGAACACTGTCGATAGCACATCAGCCTCCCCGCGTTCCTCATCGGCCGCCTCCTCTTCCAGTTTCTACCCTCGTTGTCGCTGTCCACGGGTCCCTTGGCCACGTGCCCGTCTTATCTTTTCACCGTGCACGGCGGTCGAACGGTTCTCCCAGAGTCCTTCGACGCGATCACTGTTCCTCGGTGACGTTTCCACCTCGCACCGCAGCCCGAACTTCGAATACGATCACTGTCGCGCGGAATTCATGAACGGGACCATCGATGGCCCCGGTACGCTCGACACCGTACACTCTCCCGTCCTCCTGTCCCGTGATGTTTTGATCGATCCCGACGTTGCTCGTGGTCGATAACGTCGAGAGACCGTGGCGATAGAGAGTAAGAGAGCGACAGGTTGACAGAGAAAGAGAGAGAGAGAGGAGGGAGGCCCTGTCGATCTGGCACGAGCAGGAGAGAGGCCTCGCTCGCCTGGCGCCGGACGAGATGCGACTAATTCCTAAAAGTAGGCGAGGAAGAAACGAACTGGATGGCCTGTGGGCCCTTACTGCGAGGGGCCTTACGCGGTACCGACCGACAGGGGCCCCTACTTCGTGAAGCCTCCTTGCGTATTGAACTGGGGGGGACCCGTGGACCCCCCACCCCGAAACCTCAACCTCCTTCCCCCGTTTGTACTCCTCCTCGTGGCTTGCTCGTCTTCCACCACCTTTGCCGTTTTGTGCATCCTCCACCACCGATGTTAAATCACCATCCACCGGGTCCCTCCGCCTCGGCTCGCCCGTCCTAACGCCGACAGGACGCCGGAAAATGTTTTCCCTACCACTGCCGGGAACACGCTGCAAAACGATATCTATGTTTAGAAACAATTTACTTACGCGCAACGTTACATTTTCATTTCCACGTCTCACGCTGAAAATCCTCCAGCATTTACGCATCGGAACGAATTAAAATTAATGTTTCGAGTAATGTGTACGAAAGAGTCACATCGAAACTCGTCCATCCGTTTTTATTCGTAAAACGAACGTGATCCACTATTTTCTACAGGCTTCGATCTGTCATACATCGATTTTACGAGCTTGTCTGTGACCGGACAATGTTGCAGCGTTGCATTCCAGAAAATCACCGCGAGACCAAATTAGTCAGCTACGTTATTAAAAGCGCGACAAATCGTGTAAGCGTGATAATTGAATCTCGAGTGTGCACCGTGAGACGGGACAATTCGAGCGAATCGACGCTTTCGACGGAAATTTCGTGGCCGTAACGATAGCACAGTCCAACAAGGACCTTTATTTCAAACTTTTCGATTATGCTTCGTACATATAATTGCAATGACTGCGGTTGATGCGTCATTAATTCTCAAGAAAAGAAAAAAATTCTGAATTATTAATGTATGAAATTTGCTCAACCGCGCGTTGGATTTTGCCATAAGCGAACGGAATGATCGATAAGAGCGATGCCCGATGTAAATTTAAGAACGCACGGGGATAATAACGAGGGTGGGGAGGGGATTTTGCTCGGTCATCGCGCGAATTGGCCAACTAGGAATTTCGTGCTTACTCCGGCACGCGTCTCTGTCCGAGTTTTGAGTTTAATTGGCATAGGCGGGAATTTCGCAATTTTTACCTTCACCAGGCACATCGACGAACACCTACACGCCGCCACCTTGCCAGCGAATGGGCAGGGAAACGCGTAAAACCGTGCATGCACGCGTACATTACCCTTCCATGCATTCGTCCACTTAGAACAATTTCTTTTCAAAGGCACCAATTCCCTTCAGTCTCGGTATTTTGTGGAATACGCATGGTTCTCGCAGGCTGAACTTCCACCCACTTTCTGTTTCACCTTCCGACCTATCAGGAAGAAAGAAAAACTTTGTTACAGAAAAACGAATTTCAAAATCACCTATTCACGTTTTTACTATTAAGTATTCTACTATAAAACTTGTATTTCTAGATTGCTTTTGATCATTTTTTGGCAAAGAATTATCAGACAACCCCGAAAAACATTATATTTATTTCAAATACACGTTAGAAGTAAATACATCACATTGCAATCCATAATTTCTTCATGCCGCGCAATGTTATCCTATTTTACAGCCTCCCAGGCTCCCATACCCCCCCAACTGTAAAGACTACTGCCAACCCTACCCAGTAAGTAGGGGAGGGGAAAATTAAAACTAGTAAAGCGAGTCAAACCAGATACGAACCTAGTCTTTTCGTAATAAGTACTGTGATCGATCGTCGATACATTGGTTCCAAACTTCCCCTCAGGTAGTTGCAAATGGAACATGGTCGCGAACGCGCGTGAATTTTTGTTCGAGTTTGGAAAAGTTTGCGTTGGTGATTCGATCGCCTGTTTTTGCGTACGCACAGTGCAAGAAGAGAGTGGAAATCGTTGCACGAATTTTCGAGAAACCACGAGTTCGCCCGGTGACATCGGTTCGGTGAGCTCCAGTCGGATATTTTTCTATGACTCCTGTTATTACTTTCTCCATTTACTGAATGGATGGGTAATAGGCACCGTCTTCTGTCAAGTTTATCACGAAACCGTTCGTATTACGTGATCGCTAGCTCGACTACCTTGTGCAATTTTCTTGAAAATTTTTTTCGGCCTTCGAAAATGGTATAACATTCGTTGAAACATACTGCGAAAGAATTGTTTTTGCTTTCTCGTTAAACCGCAAGCTTCGTATGACATTTTATAAAAAAAAACCCTGCAATAGATCGAATCGATGCATCATGGCAGAAGTCGAAGGAACACAAATAAAGGGATGCTCGTACGCTTTCAGCGCATACCTCGTCATGGCCATTTCTTGCGATCGCTCAAAGCGTTTCTGCACGCTCGCATCGGTTGGCAAGATACACCGTATTCGGTTAATAATGCGATGTATTAATAAACGAAGAAAACATTAATATCGCACGCTACCATATTATATCTATCTAGTGTAACATATTAAATTAATAACGCTATCCCACACGATGAAACGAGATGCTGGATGAGAAATCGACGACTTTCGAGAAATTTAATTATAATTTTAAAATAGAAATTCAGTTATTATAATTTTTGAAGCTTCGGTTCTGTTATTTCCAATGAAAAAAGAATATTCTTTCATAGTAGAACAATTTTAAAACACGTCGATACCAAAATATCAATAATTTGGTACTTGATAAGTTAATCCATTAATATCGTTTCGTGTAGAGAACTGTTTTCTTCGAATACAGACCACTTTATTAATTATCTTAGACTCTAATTTGGAATCGTTGCAGGAACGCGCGAGCGGTTATAAATAAATGGTAAACAGCAATGCTTAATAACAATAAATTGCTCGTAACTTGTGCGCAGAAACAGTTTTCCGCGCAGTATATTTCACGTTGCCGTGGCAAAGTTTGTTCCTGAAAGCAATAAAATCCATGCTCAGGTACGCGAGTTCTGGTTAACGTCGAGAAAAAGAGAAAGAAAAAAAATGTCAGCAACCCTTCGAACGGGGAAATCCTTTTACAGTTACCCTACAATCCGTGACAAGTCGCGTCCGTTCCGAGGAGATGAAAAACGGGACTTTCGGGGATTTTGGGAACGAAGAAAAAAAACGCAGGTTACCGCTAGTTTGCAAAATACAGTAAATCGACCTATCGACACGGTCCTTGACGAAAGAATCCCAGGTGACGAAAGAAACCTAGGTCAGATTTTTTTTTCCCCCCTTACCCGCGGAGTTACAACCGAAACCGAGGATCCGGAATACCCATTGGCACGATTGTCCTCCGATGTGCGACGGCGCAACTCTTTCCTAAGATACGGATTATAAGAAATACAACAGCGACACATGCTTCGGACTTTCATACTCTCTTTCGACTGTTCCGTTCGTTTCTTCGCAATTTTTTCCAAGTTTAACTCGACTCTAATTTTTTTGGTGGAACTACGTCCGAACCCAGAGGTTGAAAATAACCGTTTGAAACCGTTATTTCGGTAGTTTGGATCTTTCAAAGAGTTGCATCGATCCTCGAGACTCCGTCCGATTGTTAACGTAAACATCGAACTGGGCATGCTTAATTTATTCTAACGAGCACCGCCGAGTAAAACTTTAATTACCCTTTGTGATTGCGATATGGGTGAGCCGCGGCATAACCGTCGCACTCGCCACGGATCGCGGCCATTTGCGTCATAATAATCGTTGTATAACTTTCGATTAATTAGGCGTCGAACCCCTCCGTGCCTCCCATCCCTCTGCCCCTCCATACCAACGCCCCCCCCGCCACCGCAGTCGGAGCGTAAGGGGAAGGTTCTATATATTTTTTTTTTCATTTTACTTGACGCAACGTAACGACGAGCGCGATCGTCGTCGGGCCCCTCTTTCCGTCGATTCGATGAAACGGGGGCCCCACTTCTGCGCGGAATCGGTTACACTTTCGTTGCTGCGACTAGTGGTACCACTCGACCGCGTTCCTCCTCCGCAGGGATCGCTAACCAGATCGACCTAATTGTTTCCAAGTTTATTTTAGAGTATGTGAACCGTGAGAGACTCTTCGTCGGGTTCGGCGACGGTGTCGGAGGATCGAGGAAAGATCGCCCGTTTTAGGTCCCACGATTTTGCAACTGAATTGAAATCGCGCAGAGACGTTAACCCGTAACCAATGTCTTCGTTAGACCGCTTAAAAAGATTCTAATTTACTTTTACAATTTGTAACTACAACAGACTCGCGTGAGTCTGTCGGTAATTCTGATTAGTTAAGAGCGAAGAACTCGTATGAACGAAGACTCCAAGGTCCTTCTCGAGGATCGAGAGAAGAATCGTGTCAAAAGGGAACATAAGTAAGGATCACTCGTGATTCTTCACAAAAGTTGGGAAACGGCAGCGCAAGGACGCGTTTATTGGTAGCAATAAACGCCTGCAATCTGCAAATCCTAACGGTCCGAGTGACGTTTAGTCCTTCGAAGGATCTCAGGCGACCATAACCCCGGTTGCAGAAGGGACACCATAAATTTCGCTAGCTCTGGGTACCCCGAGGTGGCGCTGTCAAAATATTTGGGTACCTTCGCGCCCCTAAGTACAGTCGAGGCATACGCCTACCTCTTCGACGACGAGCGGAGGCAAAAATGTAGGATCATATTAGGATAATATTCTAAATCAATATTAAATATAAACCAAGCGACAACTTTGTTTCTGTACGATTAATAAGCCAAGCAAACGTAATAAGGAGCTACGCATTATGTTCCATTATTTATATGTTTCTATCTAAAAGACTTATATAAATATTCAAACAACCGTAAAAGTTTCGATAGAAGATGTTGTTACTTATTAATAATACACTTAACATTTTCCTGACTTGTTTACGGTATCTTAGAACAATCGGGCTCTCGTGTTTTAAGCTGTAACGCAGAAAGATTTTGTTCGATATCTACCTGTGCCTGAAGATGAATTGCGCGCCATTGTCCATTGCTTAGGTATAAAGTGTCAGCTGATGACACGTGGACCTTCGGGGCACGGGCTTGGGAGCGTGCCCCAGGAAGAAACACGTGTGCCACAGACGCTGACGGTATTTATTGCGAATCTTTCAAACCGTACAATGGCCACGCGACGAAAGCACGACACGCGTGACGACCTCCTCAAAATATTTACACCCCTCGGGTTTAGGATCGTCCCGAGCAAATCCTTAATATATTGTCCTTCCACGTGTTACAAAATTCCATCGAGATTCCCCGTATTTCCCCATGGCCATCCGCGCTAAAATGGTACCCTGGCAAATACCATTCCGTGCTGCCTCCTGCAAGGCTATCGATGATTTTATTGCATGGATTATATTGCACGGTAGCTTGAAGAATCTGAAAACGTACAAATAAATTAAATTCTACTGTGATTAAAAAATATTCAAAATGTCTCCAGTGTGTATACATAAATAATTTGTAAACGTTGCCTTAAATATAATCTTGAACAGTTTTAGTAGCTTCAAGTTTGTGCTATTATTTTCAATCTTCAATGGTACAGAGCCTTTCACGTCAATTTTATCCTTGAAGATACGTAGGTAATTTTTCTTAAAAGCCAGAGTGTTTCGCAAAAAAAGTTGCACTGGCCTCGTCGCAGTGCGTACACCTTGTTGAACGTTTAACTATACATTAAGACTAGAAATTCCGTGGACGTTGAGAAACTTAATTTTGTTCTCTACTTAATTCCTGAAATATAATAAATAATAAATATATCGTTAGTGGACCTCAGAGGATTCGTAATAAAAAATGATGTGATACATGGTCTATGGAAGCAGAATAAATGCACTGTCAAATTAAAATTTTTAAATGAAAATAGACCACTTCGTTATGAAGAATCAATAGGATGGGCGATGGCCCCCAACTAAGAATTTATAATACATCGTAAAATAATAAGACGTATTTATGTAACCTAGTTTCCATGGCCGTTGTGTTTTAACTCCTAGCGAAGAGAATTACGTTTAGAACGAATTGTCAATGAAAAACCAATGTTCTGCGAGAATCGTAACGCAAGAATAAGCCATAGAACGACGCACGTAAAATGGAAAAAAAATGACGAAGGATAAGTTAGCCTCGTGTCATTGTTCGTGGGACGTAACAAGGACCTCATAAGGAAACAATTAAACAAATCGAGGCGACTTGAATAATCGTCGGAGCGATTAAACGACAATTCGCAGGCGCCTCAAGGCGGAGACAGTAAAACTTGGTGAGGCCAAACGAATCAACGTTTACTCATCAAAACAATCTTCCTGCATTTTTAAATAACAAAATGCGAACAAAGCAGGGGGCAATATGATAAGTAAAAATTTTTCCCTGTATATCAATAATGATGGAATATACGTCAGTTTGATCTAGTTTTCGAAGATTCGTAGGAAACGCGCGGGGCTCGGGGCAGTGGGCCACCCGGAAGTTCCTTACGTGGCCAGGAAGGGCGGAAAAGATAGCTACCTGCGAAACGCACCGAAACTTCCTTATTGTCGGTGCAACGAACCCAAAAGGAATCGTCTTCCGGGTCCATCCCGAAGCGTCGCAAGACGAAAATGGCCGTGAATAATCGGCCGTTTCTGACGAGGCGGCTCACCCGTGCGCAGCAAGTAGTACGAGTCTAAATATTGCGAGACGCGATTTCCTACGGTCGAGCTGACCGAGGAGTTTCTATGGCTATCGACCGAAAATATTTTGCCACGCGAGATCCGTCACGCCCCGGTTCGAAAAGGTCGACCCCTTCCGAACGCCGAAAAGATGGTTGCATTTTCCAGGCACAGAAGGAAATGCGTGGAACGATTTAGAAAGCGCGCCCAAACGGAACCAAATTAGAACGATCTTCGAGTCAAGTGACAAAGGAAAACTTCCAAAAACATAATTCTTATACGATTATTTAATGTTATCGCATTGTGATTTTAATTCTTTCTTTTCGTTTATATATCTAAATTAACTTCAGGTTCATTTATGAAATATCGATACGTTCGACGGATGCAATCTAGGAAATTGACAGTCGACTTTATAAATCCTGCCTCGTTCGATTTACAAAGCCAGACGTTTTGATTGGATGTCATTTTAATCGATGCATTCTTTTCACGGAACACGCATCGTCATCCGATCGAGGTATTCGTGTCTGGAAGAAAGTCGTCGGCGAAACGATGGACCGTCTATCATTGCGAGGAGATATCAAAAATTTACGACGCTAAGGAAAGTAGGTTCCGCATATATGAAACGAGACGTGTGAAAAAAATTCAAGTGTGAATCGCGTTTTAAATAATTGTATTCTATAACGCTCGCAGCCTGTGAAAGAAAAACACGCGTGCTTTTAATGTAGTGAAAACCGACCTAGAAATTGTAATAATTTTTTACCGTTCACGCTAGAAAGCGAGTGAGCTCGTGATTCAGCATTCACTGCCTTTGTAATCCAATTAATCCGATAATACGTACGATTTGACGAAGTCTTGTCAACTTCAAGAATTTCGAATAACGATCGAAGTAACATTATCTGTTATTTATGATCAATGAGAATTGTAATCTGAACTGTGAGGTATACGTAACGTTCCCATAAATATTGATCGCTCGTGCTGGCTGTACTCACGAAACCATATCACGTAAATAAAATAGTCCACCTAGGTATGTTTGGAGGTCTGTTTGGTTCAGGTAGGAAGCTGCCGCTTCGTTTACTTTGAACAGAAAGCCGTAAATAATTCGACAGGTCTCGATGACGCCTAAATTCTGAAATGCTTCGTATCCGGGACGACAGGAGCATTTCAGGTTTCAGGAACACCGATGTTCCATCCGCGGGAACAGGTGAAAATTTATGGTGGTCTGGCGACGAAGAACGGTCTTGCGGCCCCCGATGTGGCCACTAAACTCCATTTTATTTTACCATTGTGACTCTGCGCTTCCACCTGACAATACGAATCTCGAGACCTTGACCAGGGGATAACGCCATACTTTCAGCGAATATCATAAAATATCGTAGAAACATCGCTGTCCTGTTGGTTTAACGCACGTAAAAATTAAAAAGTTGCTATAGGTTGGCGAGGATATATACTTATTAGTGAATGTGTACTTAAGCAGCAGTATTAAGTAGCACCAAAATTTCTGAATATCAGTAATTATCTATGTTTTCACAGATTTCAACAGTTAGGAGTATTCTGTGTATTTTGAGACCTTTTTAAAAGGGGGTATTTTATAAAAATGAATGTGAATGTGTTCCAAAATGGAGTACGTCTAATGACCGTAGGCTCGAAGGTACACAAAATCGGGAAGCCAATATCTCGCGAGAGCCGCAAATGGCGCGGTTCTGTTGTAAAACTTCACCGTAGTAAATCGACCGAAAACGGTCTGTGGGCCTAGATGTGGCCACCGAGCATCCTTTCATTGCGTTTTACAACACCCAGGAAGCTGTGCACTTAGCCAATTCGATTCCGACGAGTGCCTGCTACGAGGTGGAACCCCGTGGCCCGATGCCATAAATTTCGCAAATCGGAACCCCGCGCTTCCATCGACACTAGACTCCTCGGAAAACTTTATTGCTCGTTACGATAATCGTTTTGCAAGGTCAGGAAAAATTGCGTAATGTCGTATTCACGGATCTCTGTCGACGAGGAAAATTGAATTATTAGTGCAAATATTAAACATAAGAACTCGATGGATACCTTCGAAAAGGTATTAAACAACACGGCAAAAAGAAAAAATTTCAAAACGTTCTGAAAAAATTATTTTCAATTGCAGGGGTCGATTACATACCTCCGAAATCCTACGCACTTTCGGAAAAAAATTCGTAATTTCATTTTTCGTCTCACTTCCTCTTGTGTTAATTTCTGTAACCTGTTGGTAATGTTGCGAGTGACACGAAAATGATAATGGGGCTCTAGAGCCCCATAAAAATTGGCCGAAAAGATGCATTGGATGTAAGGTCTACTCGTATAGCTTGTCTGTGGGGATACTATGGAGCGCGTATGCCGGTTCGTAGGAAGTCTGTAGCCGATTACCAGAAGTCTGCTAATTGGAAAAAGGTGGCCGGATGATGTCTCGATCGGCCTTGCCAAGGACTCTCCGCACCGTTCTCCGATTAAGCGCTCGAGCGCACGCATGCGCTCTCTGGGTTGCGCGCGCGGACGTAAATAGGTATCCGCGCGCACCGTGGAAGCCGGGGATAACCGCCAAGTGAAACTTCTTCGTGTATGCGTGCGAGCTACGGGGGATCCCACCACGATTCGTCGTCGGCTAGAGACAGGCGTTAAGTGTGACGCACACACGTAGTTGACGTACGTGCCGTTGTACAGGTGTGCCGGCATAAAGGAACAGGTAGATGGTACGTACTCTGGGTGGCGCGTGCACACAGCCACGGACACGGATGTTACACGAACTTACGAGGAACTTACTCGCGTTGCCGTTACACGCTCGTGGCTACTGCGCCTGTGAGGTCGTTACATAAATATGCGCGAGGCGTATTGCTTCCTTTTTTAACAATTCGTTTCGTAATTGTTTATCACGCCTAGATCTCCCCTGATCGCCCGTCAGCCGGGCCAGAATTCATTTGCGGCACGCCGAAAAAGATGGCTGACTTTCAGTGGTAACTACCATTAGGGAAATGTACAATAACTAATTTTTTGTTTTCATTACAGTAATAAATTAACGTTTTTACTTTCTTTTCGTTGTTAATGGTACAAATAAAATTTCTCCAACTCTATGAGACATCATCCAATTGCTACATTACAGTTTACTTAAGCTCTAATTGCACGCGACCTTTAACCCTGTGTTCCGAACACCGACGCTTGTGTAACAAACTTTTCTCAGGCCAGTAAATGGTAGTTCAGGGTTAACGCGTCGGCGCGAAGCGATATATAAAAAAAAAAAAAAAAAACAGTTGTGCCAGAACACGTACACGGAATTCGAAGAGACGGATTTCAAGCTCACGTGGGGGCTACATCGCGGCTCCCGGTTATTACGTTGAGGAAGTCACGCGGTCCCCGAGACCCCGAGGCCCCAAAAAAATGAGGACATTCCGTGGAACGTGGGGGGGATCCCCCCTCGTACACCAAAACGAGGTTCCGGATTTGGGTATATAGTATCACCAGGGGGGAGGGAGAAATTTGGGCAACTGGCTTACGAAGCCGGAGCCACACGGCATCCCAATTCTCGAAAGTGTAACTAGGTAAAGGTCCGTCGTCTACTGCCCTAGCCCGACGAAGGAAATGTGACCCAGTTGGGTTCATGGACGAAAAACCCGTGGACGGCTAGAGCACGATTCTGGTATGCGGCCATTTCTCGAACGAGATCGTAAAAATAACCCCGGCCGTGGCTTCGCGTAAAATCGTTTTTTATCCAAACAACCGTCGACAAAAAGTGTCCTAAATTCCATCGACGACAAAAGAAGGGAGACGACCGGGGGGAGGGGGAAGGGACTGTTCGTTTATTAATTATAATCTTAACTTGAAGTGGAACGAACGCCATTACGAAACGAGCTTGACCGGAAAATACACCAGAATCTAGCGATGAGACCGAGACATGTTTAGATACTATCGATACCTTAATGTCACGAATCGATCGTGTCGATCAGTCGAGTAAAACGATTACGGTTGCAGACTTATCGAGACACGGAACTGTCGTGTCGATACGTATCGATTACATCAAGCTCGAAACCTGTTTAGAATTCACATCTATAATTCTGGAAGCATCTTTATGTTTCCAAATAGTAATATTAAAATACAATCTGCCCAACTATGGTTAAGTAGCCAACCCTCGGGGGTTTTTGGAGCTCAGTTTGAGAAACGCTGGTCGCGGCAGTCCGTGGCTTTTGTTCCCAGGTGTCCCATCGATTGTAGAACGGAGTGGAATCGAGAAACTAAGAGAAGAAGAGAGTTTACCGGTACAGAAGATTATTTCCAGTTTGTTTGCCATCAGAAACCAAGAGTGGGTCGCGGCATTCGTGGCCGTTGGCAGCGATAACGAACAGCTCACGATTTTAACGTGGGTTTCCTCTTCCGTCCCGTCGCTTCCTGCCTCCTTCCACGTCTGCGATCCTCTTCTCGGATTCGTGACGATGGCAAAAAGTCGAGCGGATCGGCCTCGCCTCCTTCCTCGCGCCGCAACGAGCCGCACAGGACCAGCCTTGCTCTTCCAGTTTTGTCCTGTTTAACAAGTGGGCCAATCGAGATGGAGAGTAAAACGCGGGAGTACGTAGACACGGATTACACGCGTACGAGTCTCTGCGGGCACAGTTACGCGGATACCCGCAATTTTCATGGACTCTTGTTTTTCGCGATAATTTCCTTAAGGGACCCGGCACACGACGAACGATACAAGGCGTTCCAAAATCACGGAACGAATCGAAACGATCGAATTCTCTGCGCAAACAGGAATTGGAAAGTCCTTTGTCGTTTGGCTATTAGGGGCTTTGTTGAGCTTCCTGACGTCATTCACATGCACACGCACACAACAAACTTCAATTGGTTATATTTGACAATTAATGCACTGAATCCAATCTGTGCGATACATACTTGCGTAATGTTCTTCTAAACATTCCATATGTACACCATTGTTCTCAGACATTTCTTCCAAAGACTCTCATTTCCTCTGCCGCGTAAACTGAGCCATCGAAATTGTACCTGTTTGTTGTAAAATATTTAATGTTATTCGTTATTTGCAATTTGTGTCTAAGTAAGAGCTTTGCTCGTCTCTGATGCACGGAAAGGGAGCATGCGTCAGCATCTGTTTCGCGGAGACTTCGATGCCCGCGGAGACTTTGATGCCGGCATAGAACATGACTCTCAAGCGGTCGACGCTAGAAACGGGTATATACTACAACGTTCATTGAATAATAGACGAGTAAAATCAACGTATAGCGACTTATTCATCTTGTTAGTCGATGCAAGCTTATCTAACGTTATCGAATCATTTTGAATATAATGTCACGTGTATTTGAAATATAATATTCCATATTCTAGAGAGATACACGTTTATGAATCAAATAGAATTACTTCATGACGTTATATAAGTTTGTATCGATTAACAAATTACAAATAGATGCGAGACGAAACGTTTATCTAAATAAGAATTTTGCCCGTCGACGCGTAAAACGAGTATTCCGTGCCACATCCGGTAAAATATTGCTCGTTTCGTGGTTCTAATTCTAATCTCCGTGGATCGGGTCGTGGCGCGGAGACAGTCCGTAAACGTGATCGTGATCCACTCTTGGGTATTTAGCATACAATTACCAGGCTCCCTTCGGCGAGAAGCTACTTTCAGCCGGTGGTGTGCCGGTGGTTCGAATAAAAAATTCACGAAGCGGCATCGGAAATACGATCACGCCCGCGAGTAAATCTTCCAAGGACGACGTACACACGCACTAGTCCGCGTGGCGAACGTACGGTGTGTACGGGCATTAAAGCCACAGCGACAACGGCGTATGTAGCAGCATAGTATAACATAGGTAAGTGTGTTTGTGGGTCAGTGGCACGAGAGCTGCCCGCCGCCACCGCCGCCACAATAAGCCGGCACACCGTCGGCTGGCAAAATCGTACCTACATTATACAGATCGTGAAGAGCCATTGTTCTTGAACTTGCACGCTCACGCACCGACGACCTACGCACCACACGCGTCCGCCGGCTGGTATCTTTTACAACGTCGACCCACGGAGAAAACCACCGCCGATCCTTGATAAGGAGAAATTGGGGCTGTTGGAAGTCGTCGTTGACCTCTCTTTTCATCGCGTTTGATCGATCGCCATATTGTACCAATGCCTTACGTCGATCTACGACGCCGCATTACGGAGGAAACGCAACGTATCTGGAACACCCAAGCATCTGAATAAGTATCTACTGATGCGATCCAATTTGTAACGTCGCGAATAGTAGTGGCCAGTGATCTGCTAAATGACATTTGCAATCGTAATTAATATATATCAAAATTAATTTTTAAAATGCATAATGTGACGAGAAATTTTATTAAAGACGAAAAAGAAGAAACATGGGTGTTTGGAAGCAGAAAATGAACCGATTAAATTTTTGCAAAATTCCACCGTCAGTTTTAATCGTTTGCTGCAATAACGTGCAATCGGATATTTGTATAGAACTCGTTGCGCACATGTTCTGTTACCTTAATATCTGATGGTTGAGCAGGTGTTCGAGGAACATTAGGGAAGTTACATGGTAGCTAACTCTTTGCTACATGAGGATTATGATTGCAATCATTATCGACATCAAACTTGAAACTAGTTAAAGTCCCCCATATTTTTCAACGCTCGCTTCGAGGTTGTTTCCTAACATATTTATTCGTTTTACCGTTGATGAATAACAAATTTGGGTTACCAAAGTCTGATACATAGTTCCACGCCATTAATTACTCAAGAGTAAAGATTTTGTTCTCCTTTAAAATTAGCAAGAAAGAACGAACGGAACGATACGGTAAGAAATATCAGGAAGATACGTACCGGGGGCAAATGTTGCAACAACGAATTCGCGCCGCGATATGGACAAAAAGAATCGGTGACTCGAGAAGGCACGAACGAACGATCGTGACCAATCGGCCAGGTCGGTGCCCAATTCCTCGGTACCGTAGGCAAGTAGGTATCCTCGGGGTTCTCGAGCAACGGCGGGAACGGCTGTTTTTCTGTCCCGGCCGCGATTTTTGCTACGATTTTACATAACGTCGTTCCCGCGTAGCCACGCGTTGCGCCACGATTCCGTGTAAAATATACTCGGCTCGGTCTCCGGCGATACATTTACGGGCGAACGCAAAAAAATCCCCGCGAATCTCGCGGATGGCTGTTAATCACCCGGACCGTCGTCCCCTTATGTCGGTTTCGCGTGTTGGACGCGTGCACAAGTGAAAGCACGCCGCTAGAGCAGCGCGGGATCGCATAAAATTGACGAAACCACGATTAAACCGATTCCCTCAATTGTCAAATTACACGGAACGTAACCCTTACGCCGATAGTACCCTTTTCGATATCTAATCATTCTGCAGTACGCAGCCTTTTTCTAATTGCGAATACTTTGCTCCAAACCCTTTAAAATAAAAATAATTGCCCAGAAAAGAGGACACCTGACGATTATGTAGGAATGGGACACTTTTATGTAGCACAAGATAACAGAGAAACAACCTTTTCGCTTGAATATTTGTTAAAATTAAAATATTGTTGTTCGATTTGTATAATTCTTACTAATTTTCTGGTAGAAGATGGAGGAATGGCTTCTGGATGCAAAATAATGAGACGATACTTTGATGGTGCAGCATCCAATGAGTAGGCGAGGAATAACTTCTCATCCTAAAAAGAATAACAAATAAAGAGTGAAATGTTTTTGGTAAATAAATAGAAAAAAACAGTAATTGGACCTTTTATCCTGTTGCACCTGTTTCCTTATATTCTTTTTATCAGAATACGATCCTCCGGTGTTGGTTACCGTTCGCGATACCTATGGAAAGATGGTTTCATAACAATTGGACTGTTCGCCGGCAGAATCATGGCACATTCGTGAGTTCGTTGCACCGGCTCTGTCGTTGCAACATTTTATAATTACGCCGTGGCTACGCCGCCGTTACGTTCCGCGAGTCCCGCGCAAAAATAGACGATATCATTGGGGGACATTCGACACACCGCGCTGGCAAGAATTGGCCAATTGCCGATCTACACAAACACGATCATTTTGCACGAACGCGAACCGAAGCGAAACGACGAACGAGTCCTTCGACTGCAACGTCCCGCGCAGCAAGGACTTATCAAGGACGTTCTATATATTTCGAGAAAAAAAAAATTCATTTAAACCGCCGTTCTATTCCTTGGGCGAACGATACCTTATGCGTTGCGTCGCACTACGAACATTTATGACTTTGGCGTTGCTGGTTAAATAAAAATAAATATTTCGAATACATAATGAAGATAAGATTGTACCTCGCGAAGGAGGTGCTACAAAATATTAAGCATCGAACATCGTTATGTAATTATTTCGTATCTCGAGTTCTTAGTCGAGCGTGCTATCAATTTGATCCTCTTTCGGTATGCTAATTTAGTTTATAAAAAGAAAACACCGAGCCAGTATGGTTCGATGGACAAGAATTAAATTAACCTCTTGGGCCCGCGGAGCGGTTCGTAAATAAAATTTAGCCAAGTTCGCCGCTGGGCCCGTCCGAACAGCATCCTTGCGCGGTGTGCCCGTTTTCAGGCCTCGTGTTTCGTACCCGAGTAAAAGTGAGTCCCAGATAAACGGCATGTAACGCTGTAAATACATCCCGGAACACAAGAGCCCCGTCACGGTCCCCGTGAACTTGTTCGCGAGCCTCCGACGAAATTAAAAGAGGGGGAGAGAATAAAGGAAGCGGTTCCGCGTACGAACTATTGCCTTTTCGTATTGTCGGTTCCTAGTTCGGGCGTCCGCCAAAGCACGACGGTGGATTTAGGTCGAGGAAGTCACGAGTGGTGCGAGTTTGACACAATTTCCTCTATTCGTCCGTCGAATGTCAAGGTGTAGGTCCCATCATCGGGGTTCGTACAAACCGCGCGCGTGACTATTCGGCGACTTCAAATGCCCGAAATTCTGAGCACGACCGTTAGGCTAACGTTTAACTGTATAATCGTGGCGCAACACGTACGAAAAAACCTCTTCTCCTTCCCTGCGCCCTTTCTCCGACGTTCCACGAATTAATGCAGGGTTACCCAAATGTAACGTCACCTCGACGCTTACTTACACTGAATAAAAAGAGTTTCCAACCAGCGTTTCTTAATTAATTCATTACTGTATTACGACGGTGAAGCTACCAACGGTGAACAAGCGCCATATTGTCTACCATTGGGCCGCCCTTAACTTAAAAGCGAGGGGGACAGTAACGATGTCACGATTTCGCACGATCTCATTTCTTTTTTTTTTTTTCTTTTCATTTTAGACTGGCCGAAGAAAAAGAGTGCGTGGCCAGTGGTGTGCGTCCAACCATAACACGCTACAGCCCCCGGCGGCATTACTACTTCGTTACGCTCGTGTATTTTTCCGAAATCTTATTCTTACACGAACGCTGGTGCCCGGCAAGGAAGGTCCGTCGACCGTAGAAAACTTAACGACGCCTTATCCGCGTAATTAATTAACGCGCCGAGCGGTTTTATACGACGAATGTTATCCAATCCCGTCCACGAAAACGTTACGAGTGCATGGTTAGCAGACAAAGCGGCAAAACGCGAACCGCGTTCTGCGGAACTACGATTCTGCAACCACGAAATTTAGCATGGAAGTTTTATTTCCGAACGACGGGTACACATTTTGATTCACGAATTAATTTGCAAACGAAACGTAAACGGAAGCAGGTTTACCGATTTATGAAAGTTCTTGTTAAATGTGTTACCTAAAACTAACAACTATTACAATTTGGCATACACATTATATTCAACAAAATGAAGTATTATTTCGAACATCCTCCACTCTGTTTTATTACTATCTAAGAGACAAATTGAATCAGAGTGGCATCCCTGGTTTTCACGAATTTTCAACGGGCGTAATATTTTAGGTGAAACTCGTTCCGTCAGTTACCGGACAAAAGGCGAGGCAGACGCGGAAGCGGCACGTTAAAGAATTGCGGTAAACAGAGGGTTGAAAGACCTATCGTTCCTCTCTCGACTTCCTGGTTCACCTGAGGAACACCCCCTGTGGTTCTGTCGGGCCCCACAATCCGACCCCTCGGCCACAAAAGTACGCAAACTTGTTCGCCGATCCCGTTCATGGTAAACAACGCTTACCTGTTGCGGACCGCGCAGTCAGGTAAGCGGAATCGACGACTACCGTGCACCCGAATTTCGCAACCGAATCTAATTTAAAGGTGACACACCGTTCACTGAAGCTTCGTGACGCGTACGCTTAAAAACGGTTGCCTCGACTTGGTCTCTTTGGAACAAGGTGCTACGCGTTTCAACTAACAGAGCTGTTGCCACACAGACCACAGTCCTAGACAGACGAAACATTTTTTAATCAATTTTGTTTTATATTTACGCGAGGAATATGCTTTGAAAAATGTAGATGCAAAAGTCTATGTCCAAATTCAATTTGAGATCTTGTTTCCTTTGTAAAATTCAATTACCATTCTTTTAATAATCATTGATCTTTTCTGTCGTTTAGTAAATTTTATATTTAAACTGATGCTTTTTCACACTGAATTGCGACGAAATTTATTATTGAATTTTTGAACTTACCAATCACAGTTACAGTAGCAATAGTTCCTCCGAATGTTCTCAATTAAGGGATCTCTGTATGACGCATTCGATTTTCCTGGTAAACGTGTAATCGTCCCGACAAAAATTTCTCTCCTTAAATCCCACTTACATTGTACGATGTAAAAAAAGTTGTCCGATTTTACTTTTTAATGTGAATCCTACGGTGTATTTAAAGCGCATACTTGCTTCCACCGTCATAGATACCGCGGAGTGATCCAGGCCAGTGTGCCACCACGATTCGTAGGGTGCGAGATACCAACAGAAAGAGAAGAAAGACTCGCGATACGTCTCCCGAGAACAAGTACAGTGTGCGACAAGATGATAGTACGCCTTGAAACATCATTCGTTTGAACATTACTAACGAGCAATCGAGTCCACACTTTTTGCCACGCGTCTTATTACTAGTTCCGTCACGGTTTTATTTTCCACGGAATTATTAAAATTATAAGACGTTAGGAATAAATTTCTTTCCACTTCCGGTTCACCGTGAAC
The DNA here is from genome assembly GCF_051014445.1 of Colletes latitarsis. Lineage (NCBI taxonomy): Eukaryota > Metazoa > Arthropoda > Insecta > Hymenoptera > Colletidae > Colletes > Colletes latitarsis. The sequence goes on along the minus strand of NC_135135.1, from coordinate 29,211,550 downwards.
CGTTTGAAACTTATATCGGTCAATCGAAACTTATCATGGGCCACTCAAGACTTATTCTGGTCGACTGAAACTCGTCATGGGTCATTTGTAACTTATCATACTTTGACTTGTTACAAGTAATATTAGTACGATATCGAATTCAATGTATAACATTGTAAATAGAATATGTTTTTTATTTTCAAATTAAAAATGATTTCAGTTAAATGATAGGAAGTACTTGTTCCCATTTGTATGCTCGCCGCTGTGCATCGGTTTGAATAAATAACTTTTGGAATGTTCATTCTGAAAATAATTCGCAATATATAGGACGGAACGTTAAATAATATAAGGTGTGCTATCGTTTTGTCCCACACTGTAGATTCTTTGATCTCGCAGGTATATACTTACTAGTACGCGGCAACCATGCCAGCGTTCGTCACAGTTCTTAGACCGGCCTAACCGGCCCAACTCAACGATTCGCCTAGACCGAGAAGCGAATCCTCTTCACTTTTACCGCAAAACACGCTGAAAAGCGCGAGCTGCTTGAACCATTTTTCGCGTATAGCCACGAGACACCAGAATGTGTGAGTGTCTCATAACGTGGCAACGACAGGCGCACGGTTGCTCGTCGATGTTATAAGACACGCTACCGTACGCCATTGAATTATGGAACTGAAAGGAGAAATTGTGAATTTGCATCGTAATTCTCGGAATTTGCAAACAAACTACATCACCGTTGTTTCCTAATTAAGAGTAATAGCTAGTATATTCTTATTTCACTTTGGAAGATTTAGAAGTAATGGGGCTCTGAATGTCCGTTTACATTTTGATATATAGGTTTTGTTCTTAAAATGAACAGCCAAACGTTAGAAATCTATTCTACGCGTTGTAATGGTTAGTTAGCGGAGGGTTTAGTTATAAAATAAAATTACGATAATAGAAAAATTATTTCCATAGAATTGAGCCGCGATTAACGATGAATTTAATTTTTGTTATCTTCAAAGTCGTTTTTTCTAAAAGTGCAATTTAGTGACAGATCGTTGGAAGCGAATAACGTAAAAATACTCGTAACAGGTGCGAATACCTGTTATATGTTGTGTCAATAGGTTGACTCGAACGTCCGATACCATACTTATCATCATCCTAATTCTACACCTTGGTTCGTTGTTTTGCTTTCTCTTTCGGGAGTGGCATGCTCTAGTTCGCCTGGCCACGAAACCGTCCATCCGTCAGTACGGTACGTCCTCCGCCTCTTATTCCGAGGCTTCAATTTTACGCGATTCACACGCAAAGTATACCGATCGAAATCGGTGGAAAATCCAGCGAATCGTTAAACGAAACAAAGCGAAGAACCACAGAAAAACGACAAATATATATTTTGTATTATTTGTTACCGTGAGTTATATACTGAATTATGTATATTACTAAAAATATACATGTCGAATAAACTTTGCATATAATATAATAACAATACATAAAATATTCTTCCATTAATATAGTTCCAAAAATAACATTTCACTTAATACTACTTAATGCAATAAGAAAGAACTAGTTCCTTCTACGCGTTCTATGTCATGAACACATGCTACGTAACCATTTGTATATAAATAATGATAAATGACTTACACCAAGACTTCTTATTTTAAATACTTCCGACAGCATCGCGGTGGTTTGTTTTGTGCAAACAAGTTTGTAATATGAATCTTAATAAAAAGGGGGGAAGGGAATTCACTACTTACTTTCACATCCAGGTACATTATATGGTCTTCGATTGAACGAGTAACTAACCCGCAGCTATAATACGTTTGAACATTCTTAAAGAATTCATCGTATTCGTGATGCTCAGTCTTAATCCACAAAATTATGAGATTTCTCCGTACGTAGAAATAACACCGTTTTAGAGTAAAGTAACTTAAGAATAATATTTTTTAATTTCAGTTAGCAAAGGTATCTCTGTTAATTCGCTGATTTCGACGAATCTTTTGTTCGCTCTACTGAAATAATAAATGTCACCTGTATAGATGTCGAACCACAGTGCGTGAATGTGTAGATCATGCCTTTCTAGTCGTTTCTTTAAAAAACCGTACGAAGCTACGTTTTGTAATTGTTGCAATGTATTTACCTGAAATTAAAACACGTTTTTGCGTGTAAACAATTTCGGTCCGTCCACTGTCCGCCAGAGTTATTGTAATTGTGTCGCGGACATCGAAGAAACATTCTTTCCAAATATTATATTTTTAGATAAGGGTAAATTCATAGTTTCGATTCTACTAACTTGAGACAGTTTATCCTCTATAGAGAATTTATCTTCAGGGTCGATGTAAGCTACAAACTTCCTCATCGGTGTCTCGGCTTGGAAGACTATTGGCTGACGGAAGCCAGTAACTTCGAGCTGTTGAAACTTGGCTAAACTACTGCTAGCGTGTGCGCTTAGCCACGCTCTTAACGGCGATATCCTCCTGTTCGCCTGAAAATCAAACAAGCGTTTTAAAAACTTAACAACACGAGTCCTTGCAGTTGATACTCGGATATAACAACTGTAGAAATAAAATATTATTATTAAAATAATCGAACCTTAGAAGCAAATTCCTCGTCTCGCAGAGCGTACAATAAATTCATAGCTTTGCAATCGCTATGTCCGCAAACTATAACGTGCCTTATGCTGTTCACCACGCAGCCAAGCTCTAAAGCTGCAGGCTCGCACATCGTTAGCTCGTCCGGAAAATGTTGAGAATGAGGGACAACGTTACCAGCGTTCCTGACTGAAAAATAAAAAAATAAACAAATCTATGCCATCGTTCGAAAATTTTAATGATTACGAAAGTGGCGATTGCGTACACAAAAGTTGACTGTATAACATACAGGGTGTCTCGTGTAAATCGTTACGAAATATTTTTTCGTAAACTATTGTAACAACAGAAACTGTTTTTTTTTTTAATATTTCACTCACCATAGTCCTTTAATTAAAGACCTAACACTCTTTTGTATCTTTAAACGAAACAGCATATCAATTGCGTTTGTAATAATTCTTTAAAAAGTATAATATTTGTATAAAAAATATAATTAAAAAACTATAAATAAAACTATCCCCCATCGGATGGATCTTCGAGCGGAAAATTTTATGACACACTTTATTAGATATTTAAAATAATGTTCATGTGTTTATAAATATTTATCAATTTTTCTTCTTGATACTGCAATGCAAATTTGTCTGTTTGGAAAGATGTTTCGTTGAGCGACCAACATGTGCATGCATGATATTGTAAGCTGAAATTGCGTGTCTAATAATTTCCGAAAAATCAGCTAATAACATTTTACGTGAGACACCTTGTACATTGTAATATACGACATTGCATGTATCGGTATTCGGTTGTTAAAATTTGATACAACCGAACCACTGATAATAGTTTTAAAGAAAACATCGATGTTTGATGTGATAATAGTAAAATGTATTGCGACGTAAAAATGCCAAAAGTCAGGCTTCATGTTCGAGTGAATGATGCCATAGAGAAATCTCGTACCGACAAACATGTCCCCAACGTTCGTTTCCGTAAATCTAGTTGGGATCATCCGGGAGTCCATGCAGGTAAAGAATACTGCCTTTGGCTGTGATAAGAGTAACGGCAGTAATTATTCATATTGCGCGATTAATATTATCAATGACAATGTTTCAAATTGCACTTTAGTATTGTACTTTTAAGATAAAGATTAAAGGAGAAAAATAAAAAATAAACAACTATCCGGATAACAATCATCATTCGTTTTAAATATAGCAAAATAATTCGTATCGTACTCTAAAGTACTTAAATATATTAATATAAATTATAATAAAAATAACGTGTGTGTAAATTGCGTTATTATATTAAATTGTATTAATTCGTTAATTCGTAAAAAAATCATTGCGGCCACATATGTTCTTCTGTGGGCTTCCAAATGCACGTGTCTTTTTTTCTCTCTTATCGACGATACTTTAGTTCAAGGACATAGTATAAGGTCATAGTCAGAAAAATTATTTCTTTTCCAAGAATGCTGTAATAAATGATTAAAAAAATATTTATTTTCACGAAATTGTTTTCACGTTCGCATGTTATTGTCAGTAATGATTAATATTCCTCTTAATACAAATAATAATTAAGATCCTTAAAGGGCAATGCTACGAAGAATTAAACACGGTTATGAACTGCTAACAAAAATTTAAACAATATGGTTTTAACATACCTCAGGATGATCTCGTACTTTTTGAAATTGTTTCACCATTCCATCTCTATGGCATTTTCTATATTGCATGATTCCTTTGATTATTCTATCCATGGTAACGTTTGGAAACACTCCAACACTTTGTCCACATGAAATGACGAGAAAACACAAATCCGCCATTACTGACTAAATGGCGGACAATTTAAAGTCACTTGTAATCTAATAAAACTGAATTGATTAAAATTTAAATAAATCTTCCAAACTTATTTCCCTTTGAATTTATTTCATTAAACACAAATCTATTTTTTCTTTATTTGTACATTTAAAAAATACAGTTTGATGATACATGCTTAAGCATAGTTATTATTCCACGTTTGTATCCCAATATTATTAATAAATACAGCTGTAAATAAATTCATACAAATTTAAGGTTTATGGTTTTATGTCAAAAGATATTATAGAATTAAGATTTCGTACAGAGTATAACGCACGAAATGTTCACTTGATCCATACTACCATTTACATAAATTTAAAGATACAATCACGATCGATTACGTTAATTCTTGCTGTAATAAAGTATAATTGGATTGACTTATTATATTAAGTGAATATAACGTAGGAAAATATATATCTTTGAGACAGGCCAGAATAATTGCTGTACAGAAACGAGACATATAACGGCATGGAACCAGGAAAATTCCTTACCCAAGAAACCATGCGTGATTTAAGAGCCAAGAAAGAGAGCATTTCCCACAAGTGAATAATATCAAATGTTCACTTGATACAATATCAATAGTTTCTTTGATATTAATGAATTAAATGCTTTAAAAATCCTGAGTTTAGAAATAACGTAAGTTTCTTTGAAAACTTAATTGTTATACTGTTATGAGTTGCGTGTTGCTATTATTAGTTCATTAGCAAATTTATTAATACAGTTTGGTCAATAAGAGTGTTCTCGTGCAATTGTACTCTCATTCTAGTGACTCCGTTTCAAAGTGACTCTTAGATTCAACAGTGATTAACAGCTTGGACCCGGGTGACAACGCGCCTGGGCCGAATTGATTTCTATCTACTTAAGGCTGAGCTTTGACTAGCACGCTCTAGCTTTTCAAAATGTTTTCGAGCATTACGAATATTGATTAACGTTGCTGCCGATGCTGAAACAACACGAGCAAGTGTTTTAGTACTTATTAGAAAAGAAAGTTTATATGACAAGTACTTACGGATAGCGGGATCCGACATAATAACCATTACATATGTATTCGACGTAAATACATCGATAAACGCTGCAAAATTCGTATTTCGAACTTCCATACTTTGAAATTGTGCTGCCAATTTACTAAAAATATGATTTTGTACAGACATTCCTACATTAATGTTCTTATAATTTGAATTCTTCTACGGGTATAATTACCTGCAACTCAGCTTGAACTGTTTTATTATATTGGAAACTTTTTCGAATCTATGTACATCTCTGTGATGTTGCCTTTGACAATAACTAATTACTAAAAACGTTGCTCTTTCAAACAAAAGTACTTCATCTGCATCAATAATGTTTGTAAATTGTTTTAAACTCTGTTCGAGCTCTTTCACATTAGGAATTAACATGTACACAATTGAAGACCATGCCCTAAATGTAACAATGTACATAAAATCCTAAAATATTATAAATTAAAACTACTATACAATTATGAAAAGATACCTATATAATGTTTCGTCCCATATACTAGTTCTAAAACAAGTACATTCAAGGGGCAAACTAAGTCTTTTTAGGTCCTCTTCTCTCTCCCTAAATATTAAATCTCGTTGATCTTCTTGCACCAGATCCATCTTATGTACTAAACAGAATATTTTTGCATCTGGACTATTTTGCAATATGGCTTCTAGACAGCTTTGATAGTAATGCATGTCTTTATCTAATTCTCTAGATTCTACATCGAAAACATAGATCAACACTTCTACATTTCTAAATATATTATCACGCTGTGATGCAAAATAATTTTCCATAAATGCTTCTTGACCACCACAATCCCAAAGGTTTAGTACCAAATTGCCAAGAAATCGAACATGACTATGTTCTACATCAACTGTAATAAGTACAAAGAAATAAGCATTTACTTGTTGAAACAATTAAAACAACAAAATGCTACTATTACTCACTTGTTGCTCCAAGACGTCTAGTATCACGAGCAATATAATTGGCAAAAATAATGCTACGCATACTTGTTTTCCCTGAACCACTTTTACCCATTAACAGTACCTAAAAAATATAATAAAATATTAATTATAAACAAAAATGATATATTTTTCGTAAAAGTAGAAACCACATAATTTAATCGTCCTTTAAATGTAAGGAAGTATGATATATTATAATTTTATATAAATAATAAATCTACATACCTTTTTCTTCATCTTGAATTGATAATACTAAACCTAAAATTTATTTAAATAATCGCTCCCTTGTAACAAATATGTAAATAATCCTATCGTCTGTAACAAATCATTTAATAGTATAATGTAATCGTACAGTTCAATATCAATTACTTTCACGATGACAGTATATCATGTACATACGTCAAATGAGTGGTCAAATGTCAAATTTCATATCGAGGTTAATCAAAACTATTCAATGAATCACGACTATAGGTGCGACTTTGTAACTTGTGACTTACAATTGCAACACAGTGGTCTTTTCATTCAGTAATAAACAATAATAAATACAATTAGAAAATTATGAATTGTATAAAAAAACATTGGTCGTTTCGAACGTAGGCGACGACTTTGGTGGTAAACAGTCTTACGATATAGAAATTACAATTACTCTCTACTTTTTACTATGTATGTAATATAAACTGCTAGTAGCTAACTTCACACATATTGTCACTGCTTCAGCGCCATTGAATGATAAGATAACAAAGAGGAATGTTGATTACACGAATTTTACTAAATGATAACTGAATTTCAACTAAATACGTTTTTATTATCAAGTTGGTGTACACAAAATGTAGTTTCTCTGAGGTATAAATTTTAGATATGATAGAACAATACACTGTATTGAAGAGGTAGAATTTTCTGAACAATGTAATACCATCCACCAAGGATGACAATAAAAAAGTTTGGAAAATTAAAATATGAAATTTTATATATAAATTAAGTAATATAATCTTAAAACAAAACATCTCCAAAAGTAGTAGTTAAAGACTTTTTAGCTTCCAAAACTTCTCATGATTATTCAATTGAAACAGTAAAGGTATTGCATCGTTGATTAAACTTAAAAAGATCTTTTGGAAATTATTATAAACACAGTGCATGTCATTTTAATATCCACTATATCTATATGTGAAGAGGAATTTATTTATTTAGAGGAAAGGATTTATTTGAAAAATAGTTCTAAAGAGGCTGATTTATATTGTTGTTAATTAAGAATGTTTTATATAGAATTTCAATAAAGAATTGTAAATAAAATGTTGAAACAACAAAAGCAGAAAACAATGTTACTTTGATTAAATATTTATGTATTACTTGGATATGTAAAATAACAAATACTAATGTGAAATAATAAATAATAGGTGTAATTTCTTCTATAAAGAAAATTCGAAATATCATAGAGTTATGGTCAAGATAATGTGAACAGATTGTTTAGTAAAGTAATGTACCTAAATTGTAATGTAATGTAGATATAATTGTCCTCGTCTATATTTTAATTCTATTTGGAATTATAATTTATTATTAATATAGTGTTTCTTTTTACACATTTGTATTAAAATTAAGAACATTGAGTCATCATTATTGTAAATGTGTATTACAATTACGATGTGAATCGAAATTTATCTAAAAGAAATCATGTAGCTATTCGAAAAAAGAATAATTTATATATTTACAAATATATCGTGACACTCAGTTTTAAAAACACACATCTACTATATATACGTATATGAATATACATATGTAAATAAAAATTTCAACGAATGCTACATGGAAATACTACCTGATCAAAGGTACGAAATTATAATATAAATGCATATAGAATTTTCAACAAAAAACTAATCATATATTCCAACTACAAATATTTTTGTATTTACTCCTGAAAAGAATGACACAATTTAATTAACATTTTAATTTTGATCGGTAAAACCGTCGTGAAGTTCATACAGTCTTCGTTTTTAATATGTTGGCTGACCTGTAATTGATTCGGTGCAGTATTACCACCGTTTCAACCTATATTATTCTAAACTTTTTTTAAATCATGTATACACACACATGCATGTTCGTTCGTGTCCGACTGACAATAATTCGTGTAGGTGGGAATAAATACATGTGTACGCACTAATGATCGGGCCTTGTAAGTATACGAAGTGAAAGATAAAGTACAAAAGAGGGAAAGAAATAGAACGAACCAAGTGAAAAAGTGTAAAAGAGAGACGGAAAGGAAGAGAGAGGGGGGAGTGAACGGTGTTCCAGTGGAAGTACTGTGCAGTGGCAGAGGACCGCGGTGGCGGCGGTGGTGATTCAGACCTCCTTATCAATCTTGAAAAGTCGTGGTGAAGTACAGGGAATGATTCGTCGACATCGGGCGTCGATTATATGTTCGAAATGAGGTGTCATTGATAAAACTTCAAGCGCCGCGTGGTTCCGCCTCCGCCGTGCCCGAACGCGGCACATCACGGACGTGTGGATAAAGCGGCGCCATATATATATATATACATATATATATATGTATATATATCTATATATATATATATAAATATATATATGTATTTACACGCTATATAATCGTATTTTTTCTTTCGGGAGTGCGAGAAGACAAGAAAAAGGGAGGAGTGGAAACGCCGTGAGAACGAAAGAGAAATCTCGACACTAAGGGAGGTCGACACAGTGAGTCAAAAGTGAGAAAGAGAGGTAGGGATTCGCGGATGCGGCGCGGTGTCTCTGCACCCGTGCGTGAATCACGCTTTGGAGGCGCTCGTCTGTCCTCCGTTTTCGAGTACACCCTATACTCACGACATTGACCCAATCGAGGACGCTACGAGTATTTGCAATTGAACAAGTCCTTAAGCGAGTAGTACCGATTAACTTCTCGAAACTGTCACCCACGAGGAGGGGCATTTTTGCTCCGTTTCGTTTTCATGTCCCCTACCGGGCGTCGAAAGTCTTTCTATCCGTGCTCGTGATACAGAGCCGGTATTAGAAACATCGGTCAGACAACGTCCACTAGACTGAAAAAAAGTCACCTCCTCTCTTGATAACAGAAGTGAATGGATCTTAGGATCTCATGTTTTCAAGAGAGAACTTGGTGGTCTTATCAACATAAAGGATTCTGTATATACTGTGATTTAAGAAACCCTTAGTATTTTGAAATTTGCTTAACGTCACGACAATCGTGGCAGGAAGCAGTAGAGTTAAGCAAATTTTTGAGTAAAAGTATAGAAACACAGCAACGTAGAATAGACTGGCAACAAAGAGACAAGAGCAAAGACAACATGTCAGATGAAGAAGACAAACCTCCCGCACCTCCTGTGCGACTTACTTCAAACAGGTAATTTAACTATATATATTTTACTCCTTGGATACATGTAATTTGTTAGTAATAATAATTTTGAAAGAAAAATAGTTCATTCTTTGATATCTGAAACATGTACAGTATTTAACTTGTTTTTATATTATATAAGTGTCCAAAATATAAATATGACATTAGAGTAACTTTGCATTGTGTTTCATATAATATTGAGAATCAATATGAATTTATTGTGCTCTGCATTCTTATTATTTTCTTTGTAATATGCAGACGCATTCCCCCTAAAATAGAGGAACAGACACTAATTTAGTAGTTGCTAAAAATAAAATCCTACAGTTCAGATGCGATGACATTCTGTTGTGGGAGACCATCCTTTTAAGTCTGTGTATACAACCAAACTATATACCTTAAAAGAAAAATATATGATATGACATTTATATGCTAATAATTTGTAAATATATATTAAATAATAATATGATCAAAATTATAGAAAATAATCCTACATTTTATTTAAAATAAGGTTTTTTATCTGAATTAGTCACAACTGAAGGAAAATTAATGGAAATAATGTAGAAATCAGTCTATAATTGTAACAAAAATAAAATTATTTTATCACAATCGATCAATATTTATTTAATGATAAATTTAATGTTTCAGAGGCGAATCGGCACCTAATCTGCCAGTGGACATGCGTCCATTGCCCAAAGAACCTGATTCTGATGAACGTAAGAAAAAAACATTAAAAAGCAAAATGAAGGTAAAAGAGAACAAAGATAAACCCAACATCAGTTACCCCACCAATTTTGAACATACTGTACATGTTGGATTTGATGCAGTTACCGGTGAATTTACGGTAAGTTTTTTACTGTTTGCAATTTGTTACTATTGTTCAAAATGCACTTGCTTCCTGCTTTGCTATTATACAATGGCACGGATTATCCAATCGAGCATTGTAGAAATTAACACTTGTTTGTGCCAATATATTACTGGTTACATAAATTTTTCTAATTTTCACAGAAGACAGTGGTTCTCAGACATATGATATCTTTGATTAAAATTTTAATAGTCTTCACTCTTTAAAGTATAACACTGAATTAGTATTTACAAATGTGCAATGGTGGATATTTATTTTACAATTTGGCAAAAATGAAACACATTGCATTATTAAAAATTGACAAAATATATTTATACATATTAAAATTTGTATATTTTAATGGATTCATTTATGTATACAAATATGAACATGTATATTTCTATGTAAAATATTCATAATGATTTACTTGAAAAATGTATAAAATTATGCAGACAGCTAGTAATGTATTTGTAAATACAAGTGTAAAGAACTTCTTTTTTTTAAAAGATAAAAAATTTAGATGGATTTTCCGTACCTGAAAGAAATTAAATTTTCATCACCTGATCACATGTGTATGGACATTGTGGAAAAGTAATTTGGTAATTTGTCTGATGCTTTTTATACCTATTATTTTTTCACATGAGAAACTAACTAGACACGTATTTCTTTCAAGCTGCCATTAAAAGTAAGTAACTTCAAATGACCACAGAAATAGTTTGCCTGCATTTTTTTATTATACATACACATGATTTAACTGTATGTTTTTGTTGCGGTTAACAGAATTAAGTTAATTTTTTTTATTCGAAATTTAGGATTTATCATAGACTACAGGCATAGCTGCTTCAATAGACTGATATATGCTTTAGTCAACGTTGCATTCAATATTATTGCTTTCTTGCGAAATAAAATGTAACATTGGTTTAAGTGCTTAAAATCTTAATATTTCTTCCCCACATCGATTGGATTCTCAAGTATTTTATATTTGCACGATGTTCTCTTAGTTTCAAAAACTTTGAGAATTATATACCTATGAATCGTATATCCTGTATCACTCATTTCTCCCCTAAATATGTACATGTAATATTAACAATGATCATTTTGAAACATAATTTTTTATCCTAGGGAATGCCAGAGGCTTGGGCAAGGTTGCTTATGTCTAGTAACATCAGTAAACAAGAACAGAAGAAGAATCCACAAGCTGTATTAGATGTTTTGAACTGGTATGACAGTAGTAGTAAGGAAACGAAAGGTTCTAAATATATGACAACAACAAAAATGGTTGGAGTAGTTGGTAAGTTTGTAAATACTTCTGTAAAGATAAATTTATATTATTAATATTATAATTCATTATATATTAATTTGAAAGCATGAATTTTTTATTTTTAGCTCCCATTGAGAGAGCAAGTAGTCCCAGAAGCATGGGTATAAGCATTGGAACAGGAGTAGGAAATATTCGTGGTCAAGCAATGTCACAAACTTCTGGAAGTTCCCATTCTCAACATTCACTTAGCAGGTGAGTCTTTTACACTTTTCAACCTGTAGCTGCGGCACTTGCATTTAAATATCTGCTGAGAAACAATAAAATTACAGAGTAAGTAGCAGTAGTCCAAGTAGTACGCCAACAGACGCTTGTGCAACTAGTTCCGAACAAGAGGATGAACCTCCACCACCACCAATTTCTGCTAGACCAGAACGTACAAAATCAATTGTAAGTAATATACCTAATTACCTTGTGTACAAAATATCCAAAATTCATATTTGTACTCTATTAAATATATTAAAAACATGCAATTCTTTACAACAGTATACAAAGCCCATAGAAGAAGAACCGCCTCCACCATTAACTACTACGTTAGGTTCGCCTCAACGAAATGGTACACCACAACAACCACATCAATCGCAACTGGACAGAAACAAAAATCAAGCAACTCCTACGTCAACGACAACCGATCAAACGAGACCAGCACAAAGCGATAAAGCTAGAAAGAAAAAGATGTCAGACGACGAAATATTAGAAAAACTAAGAACAATTGTAAGCGTTGGAGATCCTAATAGAAAGTATACAAAAATGGAAAAAATAGGACAAGGGTAAGGGACAAGTTAAAATGAAAAACTTTGTTTAGAAAAATTCCTTTGAAATATATAAAAATTTTCTGGGTTTACGTTTTAGTGCCTCGGGAACAGTATACACGGCGATTGAGACATCAACAGGGATGGAAGTTGCAATAAAACAAATGAATCTTTCATTGCAGCCGAAGAAAGAGTTAATAATAAACGAAATATTAGTTATGCGGGAGAACAAACATCCAAACGTTGTAAATTATTTGGATAGTTACCTTGTAGGAGAAGAACTGTGGGTAGTTATGGAATATTTACCTGGTGGTAGTTTGACAGATGTTGTGACTGAAACTTGTATGGACGAGGGTCAAATAGCAGCAGTGTGTAGAGAAGTCCTACAAGCTTTGGAGTTCCTTCATTGTAATCAAGTTATACACAGAGATATTAAATCTGATAATATCCTGCTCGGATTAGACGGTGGAGTAAAATTAACAGATTTTGGATTTTGTGCACAAATTTCACCAGAACAAAGTAAACGAACTACTATGGTTGGTACACCATACTGGATGGCACCAGAAGTAGTTACAAGAAAACAATATGGTCCAAAGGTAAATTTATTTGATAAACGAAAAACGAGGTGAATTAATTACATTGTAATATTTATGAATAAATTTAAATTTGTAGGTTGACATCTGGTCGTTGGGCATAATGGCTATTGAAATGATAGAGGGGGAACCACCATACTTGAACGAAAATCCATTACGAGCGTTATACTTAATTGCAACAAATGGAAAACCCGAAATTAAAGAGAAGGATAAGCTATCAGCAATTTTTCAAGATTTTCTAGATCAATGTTTAGAAGTTGAAGTGGAGAAACGATCGGCAGCTTCAGAATTACTCAAGGTAATTTTAATCATATATACATAACACGATTGTACAAAATAGGGTTTTCTTTTTTACACGTCAGATCTGAGTTAGAGAATGAAATAAATTTGATTAAATCTTTACTTTTATGGTAAATTGCAGCATCCTTTTCTGAAACTAGCAAGGCCACTTGCTTCTTTAACGCCTTTAATAATGGCAGCAAAGGAAGCTGCTAAAGGTCATTAGCGGCAAAATTCTTATTGGCGTTTCTGGCCGTGCATTATGACCAGAAAAATAAGTTTGCAAATAAAAAAAATGAATCACCCTCCCAGACGGAACGGCACAATAATTTAATAATATATAATAAATAATGAATAAACATATATAAACATATATATATATATATATAAATATATAAATATGTATATATAAACACATACACACACACATATATATAGATATATATACATATATACATATTTATATATATAGATCATAGATAGATAGAACTTATCCGATACCTTGAGAAGTATCGAGAAATGGTTTCAAAGTTTTTAAATTGCTCGATTCTCGCATGTTGCGAGGAAACAAAGTTAATCAGAAGAACTGTGAACGATCTGACGGCAGAAATCTTGCATTCCTCGACGAGTTTTTATTGGTTGTAAAGAGCTCACCATGTCTTATTTAAATAGTCTTCAAAGAAAAGAGTAAATTGTAGGAGTGGGTTGTTGCCTGAAGAGCTCTTGCATACCAACATCGAACTGTCATCGAGGATTATCAAGCGACTGTCAGTTATTTTCTAAAGATATAAAACTAGTATTACTGACTCTAAAATTGAAGATCAGAGTTAGCTACAAACACACATTATTTATAGCGAAAACCTTATTAGATAATACCATAAACAAATGTGAACAAGTACATAGGACCTATTCTAATACATTATTATGGTTTAACAAGAAATCGTAGAAAAAGAAAATTGGTCTTCGTGTCAGACTTATATTTTTCGAACGAAGTTACGGAGAGCAGAGCAATATGTTTTCAGTCTTTGGTCTGTCAGTATGACATAGATATATAAGCGATAGCCTAACTTGTTTTAAACGTTCTCAAGAATCGCGTTCTTGTCATTGAATGTTAGAAAACTTCATTATGTTACATTAAGTTAATGTTTCAACAGATATTTTTAGTAATCGGATATTGAAACTTTTGCATTACGTTAATATGTATATAATACAGAAATTGATTTCACACGTAGTAAAGTTTATGATAAATTTAATACACGCGAGTCTTATTTAATGACATTCATTTGTAATTGTAAGATAAAAGATGAGTACTTTTTCTCATTTGCATAGCTGATGAGACACGTTAAGACATTGAGCCTGTTACTAAAATATATTAGTCATAAAAACATCTTTCTATGGACGAATGTCCAGTTACGTGTGTTCTCCGATACAGGTCAAACGATGAAATGTCTGACGTGTCTTGCAGAAAGTGAACGGATAAGCGACGAAATTTTAAAACAAGGTTCAGATATAGGAGCATTTTGTGACACTATAAAGTGCCTGTCTTGTCATGTTTAGAGACGTGAAAAAACTCGCGCTAGATTCCTTATAATCTTGAACCATCAATGGAATAATTTAATATTTTGTTTAAAACTAACAGAAACAGTATAAAATACATAAAAATCGACAGAAAAGTATACATAAATTTACGTTAACGATTGTATAAGACAAGATTTCTATATGGTTGTACTACATTAAACCTAATAATTAATGTCTTTCCTAATTGTATTATACCTTAAACATATTATATTACTGAAACGAAAACCTTGGACGTTTTAGTTTAAGGAACGCAGACTTTCAGATTTGTCATTTCTATTCTTTTCATCTTCATTATATATAGAACTTTATTGTAAAGTACTGCTAAAGGACGCCATGTGAGAGTATACTAGATATTGAAGAAGTTAACGATATATTGCATATGAAAAAAAAAGGAAAAGCATACATTATTTGGTAATAAAAAGTCATATATATAATAATGTATTCATTATTTACTGAATTTATTGTTTTCGTAATACTATTATTAAAAAGCCTGATTAGTTTTTTTTTTATAATAATTATAATGTCTAATTATACTTGACAGACGAAGCAGCTCAGTTTGTATTGCGCCTACGCCCGAATTTGGAATTGCATGCTGAAGGGTAAATGTATTTACCTGTAAAAGATCAGGGATTATAATATACATATAATCGTATCAAACGTGTCTCGGTATTGAGAATGAGCTCTTGCATTATCCCATTTCAGCATGCGCTCTAAATTATTCGGGAATTGTAAGCAACGTTAGGAGGTATAAAGAACAAAAATAACTGCACGTCTAGTATTAATAAAAATACGTTTGTATAAAAAGAATGTGCGATCCAGGGTCAAAATTGACGTTAACTCGATCAGAAATGCTGAACGAGGTCCTGCATTTTCACAAATATCTTTAGAAAAAAAAGTAACGTCCATTTTACGTCATTGTATTACTGCGGCGGTAATTAAGCATATTTCAACTACAGCAGTTATCTATAAGATTTACTTTTATTCGCAAATCGAGACAAATTGGGTGCAACTATACTTGTCCATATTTTTAAATATTATGCAGATATGTGCAGATGAATATTAGGCATATAAACATTCTGAACGAGATTCGTTAATTGTTTGTTAAAATAAAGAGAAGTACAAAATTGTATCAGTATGCCTTACTGTAATAAACTAAGCGCTATTCGCAAAATTAATGTAATTGTTATTATTTTAATATCGAAACGTTCATAGAAGAGTTGGACAAAATGTGGACAAGCGTAAATATTTTTGCACCTACGTTTCGATTACTGTTCCAAGTGCATTTATGTATTCCCGTAAGAAACGTATTATTGTCGGTTTAAAAGTATAAAATAGGTTCCTACATAAATCAGGTTAAGCGTGTATACTCGTTTTCACAATTGTTTTTACGATGTTTTTGAAAATGCTTTGAGATCTCAATATAAAAACATCAGGCCTAGTGATGAAGCCGTTGTATTATTTATGCATTTTATTCAAGTTTTCAGCTTCCACGTTTTAATAAAAATTACATTTTAACTGTACCCTTTTGTATGAAATTGGCATTTATTGTCGTAGGTGAATATTTGGTAAAAATCTGGTTTCTCAGGAAAGCTAATATTTAACTCAACAGTGTCGAATTTAAAAATGAAGGAAAGCAGGAAATGGATAATGAATTATTGTAAAAATAATGCCTAGAATTTGCATATATATTGTACTGTAACACCTTTTAGTTTGTTTTGAAACGTTACAATATAAGGAAACATTTTATAACAAAAAACTGTTTTTTTCAATGTGATTCTTCCCTCCACTGTAGTATTAATTAGTTAAATACTATTTTATACGTAAACAGTAAACACTAATAAATTTCCTACATAACTTCTTCTTGTATCAGGACAAATAAATAGTAATCGTTATTTACATAATATATCCATTACATATAATATGCAAAAATAACTGAATTATTTTATAAATTATTTCTTGTACATTTTATATTAATTTATCAGATTTTATATTTTATACACACTAAATGTAGTATTTTCTATTCATTTAGGGTGTATTTACAGAATTGGACCTACCCTAAAATGACAATATTGCAAAAATTAATATTATATGATTTATCACTGTATTATGCGTAAATACACATATTTGTTCTTATATAGGGAGTCTTGCTCTCTAACAAGTGGAAATAAGTTTAGCCATTTATGGAGTGTAGATAGGAGAGTTATTCACAATAAGTACAGAGTACATATTACAATATTGATAATAGTATTTAACATAAATGTATCTCTTATTATTCGTGACTTTTGCACTTCTCTTTAAAGAGTAATAAAACTTCTAAACGGTAGTAGCAAAGTGTAATTTAAAATATCATATAGAGAGAGTATTTGTTAAGAAATATAAATTTTTTCCATTCCATGTTAAACTGGAATTTTCAAAGTTCTTATTTAAATTTTTTTTTTTATTAGTTTTATGATGGTGTCTTCTTTTCTTCTCCCGCCGCGTGGAAGCTTATGGATGCAGAATTGATGCAAAACCGCTTCCTTGTAGGCTTTGGGCCATCGTTAAACACGTGTCCCAAATGTGAACCGCACTTTGAACAGGTCACTTCGGTCCGCACCATATCTGGGTTTGCGATCAGCAGTAGTAGATTTCCACCAACTGTGCGTCAATTGTCGACGCAGTTTTCGTGTGTCAATGGTGAGAGTGAAGTGGTGGTAGCGGAGCAATAGGAAGACAAAGGAAATAGAATAATAGAGTGTGATTAAACGCAGACCAACACCTTTCTGTGTGCACTTTAAATGCTTTCCAGTAATAGCAGCACCAAAAAAAGTAAATCAATATTATTAAAAGCAATAGGTTGTTACGATCAATATCAAAACCTCCAACCTACATAATTCTATTAAAGTAATAAAGGGTTTAAATACAAGTAAAAAAGTTTTTACTTTTAGAGAATTTCTCAAATCAATACCCATAATCTTGCTCCTTGCTTTATCCAAGACCTCTCCAAATCCCTTTCTTTATCTAATTGTTTCAGTATACTATGACTCTATTCAGAATTCATCATTCTTGAATAATATTTCTCTATTTAGTTAAGTATTTCTATAGTAATATTTCAAAAAACATTATTAAAGAATTAACATTCATGAAGTACGTAAAACGCTAAAAAGCAGTTACTTTAAACAAATTATTTTCTTATAACAGCAATTTGCATAGTACTGTATACATTATACCTTTATTTACTCATATCAGAATGAAGTCACTTCACAGATGTTCCTTATCAAGGATGATATATTCAAGAAGTTTGTCATATTATGATTAAAAAATTTATATAATAAAATGATTTACAATACTACATAAAATATCACTTAAGCTTGAAATTATAATAGTAGGAGTTTTATGAAAACCATAATATTACATAAAGCAAAAGTTATATGTTAAGAACTATAATATGATGAAACAGCAAGATTGTTAATTTTCTTTGCTTTCATTCATAATAGAGATAAAATTGTTTTTTAATGTAGAGCTATGACCTTACTTTCACACAATAGACGATGTGAGTCTAACACAATCACACTCTAAGCATTACATGCATGGGTGAGGGATACAAGGAATATTGCCTTCCTTATATAATAATACAAATATGATAAAATTATAATATAAATGTCATATACTTGTGTTAATTATTTTATTCATATATACTTAGATAATTTACAATTAGTCCTCGATAAGTCAAAGTTAAAGTACAAAGGTTTCTTCTTATCAACATTTAATAAGTTTATTAAAGTTAACAGTTTAATACTTTTTTTTATTGTCCTTAAGTCTAAAGTCATTACAACTGTATGGAGATAATTATTAGCAGAGATTGGTAATTAAAGCAGTATACTGCAATTAATAGTTAAATAATTTTAACTCTGAGTTTATTCTTTCAATTGATATAAATTCAAGTTACACAGGCCAAATGAATGTTCTGTACAATTTGGAGTAAACTTGTTTCTTTTTTACCAACATAAAATTTCGATTTACAGAAGCTTTTAACTTGAAGAAGTTTGAGTTATCGAGGTACAATATGTGTAGCATTTACAAAAATTTGAAAATTCATTCAAATTTTTAGGCAGCAACAAAATGTATTACAGTGAAGTATTTTATAATAGTTGAAAACATAACAGTTTAATCATATATTTTTGTGCTATTTATAAACTACAATAAACATTAATTGAAATTAAGGAACATATCAACTATGGAAGGCTTAGGAACAGCAGAAATAAAAATTCAGGAAAGGTTTTGTGACAGTATGAATGTAAGAAAAAATAAAGAATATTTAAAAATGGTAAATAAATAAAACTCTGAATTTCATGATATTATTCATTATTATCACATATGAATTAAACTTTACAATAAGGAGTTTATTTATGTACCATTTAAGCAGATACTTTTAACAAATGTAAAATTATAGATGTAATAAGTACTGTGTTATTGTACTAAGAATACGAGCATAATTCTAAAAAAATTTGTCAGTTAAAGTAAAATTCGTACATGTGCTTACCATGCGAGGTATCTTTGGTTAACTTGACTCGTCCCTGATCCAATACTTCATTGAATGCAGGCCAACCACAGCCACTGTCATATTTTGTATCAGAAGAAAATAATTCTTGATCACAGATTACGCAGGTATATGTGCCTTTGTCGTAGAACTTGTTGTAACAACCACTAAAGGGCCTGTGCAAGAAAACAAAAATGGTCAGATGTGTCAGGAAGCATGTACAGTAGGAAGTTAAATATGAACGCCTATGTTTTATTTTTAAACCACTCGGTCATGACGCAAAGTCAAGCCAACATATGCTCTTGAAAAAGTTATTTTGGTCTTGCATCGCCTAAAAGTGTATCAGTTTCCATCATATAGACAATATTTTTGGAAAGTTATATTACGAGTGTTGTAATTCGTTTTAATGTACGCAGTTAACATTTTAACACCATGGTACTGGGATTCGAAAACGATAAAAAACGAAACTCGAAAAATCAAATCAGTTGATTATAATTGAATGCAGTCTCGATCGTTAATACATGATTACAAGATACAAAAATAAATTATTAATAAGTTATGCATTACGCATTGAGAAAAACAAGCAATTAACAGTTCATTTACTATTAAAAATATTAAGCTTTGAAAACAACTGCAAAGCGTTGTTTATATGTATAAAATCGTATATAGTGGATACAAAAAAGTTCTTTATATTGCTCTTAATTTACTATAAATATTTTATCATGAAAAGAAAACTCGAATCAACTTATGAAATAAGTAAGCGTAGTTTAACATATATCGTGATCCATATTAAGAGAATTAAATTCACGTCACACGTACCTTTCCGTGCCCTTTTCTTGAGTTACGTGCCACTGTATCGGCGTCAAACGTTTTTTTAACTCTTCCTTATCGATTTCCACAGTCATTCTTCTAATGAAATCTTATAACAAGTGAAAAATAATATGGAATCAAATAACGATTCCAACAACACAAAAAACAACACGATCCGTCTTGCCGCGCTTTCCTCACAACTATGCAACTATACAGCAAAGAGAACAGAAGCGGCACTCCGCTTGTTCCTTTGAGACATGGACGATCAGATTTCGTGACCTTGGGGTTAACCAATCAGATTCTCCGGCGAATAGATTTGATAATTACGCTATTATAATAACACGAAGCTTCTACTCTATGGAGTAAAACTAGGTAACACGCGATCAACTACAGCATTTACATGAAACGTTGTTTAAAGTATAAATATAGAAGGAATATCAGTATTGAAATTTGAACTAATTTAAAAATTATTCGATCGATAATAAACTTACGTTAACTATTTAATGCTTCTACATTTAATATAATAAGAAAAATAGGAAATATTGTGAACCGACAATTGACGATAAGTAATTAAACATTACAATGTGTAAACGTGAATGACAAGTACAGATTTTATATTTGAAACAAAATATTGTGAATGGATAAAAATGTTTCTGTTATCGAATTGATCCTGTAATTTCTAATTTATTAAGCACTCTAAACATTAATAAATTGGTATTCAACATGATCTACATAACGTTTTACATTTTCGATACAATTTTTCAAAATGGCATTTACGAAATATAAAAAAGTTACTCATTTTCTAAAGATTCAATATTATTTTGTTAGTATTCGTTCACTTTATTATACGAAAAAAGTATTTTAGTAGTTTGCACGAGTAAGGCTTTAACAAATTTTGTATAAAGGAAGTAAAAACTAAACTCATAAAATTGCGAATATAGAAATTATGCTATGTTTTCATCATTATTTACGATTTATTATACATATATGTATATTGATAAAGATTCGTAAGAATATGCAATCTTTGTAGGTAAAGTTAAATATTTATGTTACACTTTAAATAATATTAATAATGAAATAATTTGATAAAGCGTCGATCATAAAGTATCTGTGTATCGTTCATACGATGCATGTATCCAACGAAAATCGAATAAATTTGTTCAACTTATACAAAATTTATAATTATTATAATGCTAAGAATGATAAGAAACGCGTTTTTAACTACTTCCAGAAAGTGGAAACATTACTGGTTGTATAATTAGTTGTAAGTTATTAAGAAACTGTGATAATGCTATCACAGAAGCAAATGAAGAATGATAAGGTAAGTAGAAAGATAATTTCGAAACGCAAATGTTAAAAATCAATTAAATGAATGAAAATCAACATTAAAGTTTTGCCACATAATGTAATATGTTGAAATTACAAATGGAGACTTTTATTAATTTTTTTTTTCGAACAAAGATTAACCTCGTTAATAACGTATTCATCCTAACCGTGTTTAAGAAAGATTTAGGGGTGTATTTGAATTTGCTAGCACTACACACAAACCTTTTTGAAGTAACGAATTCCTTGCAAGTACAGTTAAATGTCGTAGACGTAATGACATATTTCTATAAACGATGGACATTATTGGAATATTTGACACTTAAAAGTAATCGTGCAATGATCGTTGTCGTTGTGCTCGTATTCTATCCGGTCAAAGCATCGTATGTATAATTTCATACTTCGATGCTAGGTCATTATTACATTGTTGCACAAGTGCGTGTATATTGTTTACATAATTAGTACGTACGAAAACAGTTCATGAATTAATTCGATTAGTTTGTCCTTTTTTTTTCATTGTTCTAAAATAAGATAGAATCATGCCGAAGTCTGTGAATGTATCTTTTAAGAACACACCACTGTACGCATTTCATGTGACCAATGATAATGCATTGTGTGTAATGCGTGTGCCTGTGTTCTTTTTCTGCGGCGCCCTCGACGCGGCAAATCTCAGCGTCCGACGTGAATTAACACGATTTTTCGGCGCAACTTCCGATAAATATGTTGTGCTAGTGTGCGAAGGCTAAGAACGATGAGCTTCTCTAGCGATGAAGTGAATTTCTTGGTTTACCGATACCTTCAAGAATCCGGTATGTGTTGGAGCATTTCATAACCTCTTCCGGATTAATTTCAGCAATGTTTGAATTTCCATTGTTTATACGCCTTTATTTCTTACATAATAAATATATTCTTGTTATAACAATAATCAGAGTTACTAAAACTACTATTAACTTATGATTTATTAAAAGGTATAGGTTAACTATAATAGAAATAGATAGTTATTCGAGTGCAAACTAAGGTTTATTCGCGATATTATTCACTTAAATGAACTGTACTATAAAATTCTGACATGTATTTATTGAAATACTTGTTTAAAGTAATATTAATGTTTTCAGGATTTCAACATTCTGCATATACGTTTGGTATAGAATCACATATATCGCAAAGTAACATAAATGGAGCATTAGTACCACCAGCAGCACTTTTATCAATTCTGCAAAAAGGATTGCAATATACAGAAGCAGAGATATCAATAGGTGAAGATGGCACTGAGCAAAGAATGGTGGAATCCTTGTCTCTTATCGATGCTGTTATGCCAGATGTTGTTGCATCTAGACAGAATCAAATTAATCAACAGAAACAACAGGTGAAAACTGAAGTGCAAGATACAAATGGAGAAGAAGGTAATTTTACTTTCAATGTTAATTTGTTTATTTTAAATATAGCATGCTATAAAATTACCAACCATTTTGGTATCCTGGTACACCCTGGTCTATGAAAGTACCCAAATTTGATAGACCTCCTTATCATACCAGGTAAATTAAAGGACTGCTTTGGTTCATGGATTTGTTATGAGCTAATCTTCTGTATCATACCAGTTGTGTTAAAGTATTATAAAGTTTGTTATATTTTATTAATAACTTGAAAAGTGGATTTTGTTAATGTTAAAATATGCACTGGTATAGCAGAATATACCTCAGTATTGAAGGTATAATGCATCTGTGGTCCAGAAGCGAACAGTTTTATTTGTATATGTATATATATAAATATATTATTCAAAGGAGAAAAGGACATTTAATTTAATTTATCAATCTATTTGTAGTTGTTACCTCCAATGAAGGTGTAGGTACAAATGAAAGAGCAGGAGATAGAACAGAAATGGAAGTAGATGAACAACAACAAGGTTCAAGTGGAGGGACTAATGCTGGTTTGGTTGAAATACCAGCGAGTAAAGCTACAAAATTACGCGGACACGAATCAGAAGTTTTTATATGCGCATGGAATCCAACGACCGATCTTTTGGCATCCGGATCAGGAGATAGTACAGCTCGTATTTGGGATATGTCTGATAACTCTCAAGCACCAAATCAGTTGGTTCTTCGACATTGCATACAGAAAGGTGGTACCGAAGTACCAAGCAACAAAGATGTTACTTCATTAGATTGGAAGGTATGGTAACTGTCTACCTTTGTGTATATAGGATATTTCACTAAAAACGGACCATCTAATATCTTTGCTGTTGTAATAGAAAGTAGTTTCTTTGACAATGAGATATGCTGTAGTCTTTGCAAGCTTAACAAAAATACACTGGAGAGAATAGTTAGCGAGCACAGCCGCGAGCTGTTTACGAACAGCGGTGTATTCTCGGCATTAGATTAATGAGAATGTAGTGTTATACGTAAATTGGATCGTGAACAGTAATTTTTGCTTAGTCATAGACTTTTTGAAGGCTAATTAAAACATCCGACACAGTATGACTTGCAGTTTCTTTTAAAACTGTTATTTCTTCTCACATTATGTGCAACAAAGCATTTCAAAGATTATGAAGTATGGCACACAAGGAACAATATACAATATGGGGTATAATGCCTCATATTGCAGTGAAACAATATTGCACGATGTTCTTTTATTGCATAATGCA
Organism: Colletes latitarsis; assembly: GCF_051014445.1. Taxonomy (NCBI): domain Eukaryota; kingdom Metazoa; phylum Arthropoda; class Insecta; order Hymenoptera; family Colletidae; genus Colletes; species Colletes latitarsis. The sequence continues at coordinate 29,187,193 of NC_135135.1, read as the reverse complement.
TCTGCTTAGGAATCCAAGAAAAAGTATCCTTGTAAAGTTCATGGAAGAAATTTTACAGGAATAATCGAAATTAATTTTTGCATAATACTTTTTTACGAAGTCATTTTGGTCAATAACATGAAATCCATGCAATGGAAGGTTAAATTAGCAAAGATACAAGTAACTTGTTTCTAGTGGGATACCATTACAATTTTTGTAAAAGATATTAAAATTTTATTATTATTTTTAGTGTGATGGTACTTTACTAGCAACTGGAAGTTACGATGGTTATGCGCGAATTTGGACAACAGATGGAAGATTAGCTTCGACTTTAGGTCAGCACAAAGGTCCGATTTTTGCGTTGAAATGGAACAAACGTGGAAACTATATTTTAAGTGCTGGTGTTGATAAAACAACAATCATATGGGATGCAGAAAGTGGGCAGTGTACCCAACAGTTTAGTTTTCATTGTGCGCCAGCTTTGGATGTCGATTGGCAAACTAATACGTCGTTTGCAAGTTGTTCCACGGATCAGTGTATCCATGTATGCAAACTGAATGTTGACAAACCGATCAAGAGCTTCCAAGGACACACAGTATGTAAATTAAAATACTCGACTAAATATTCATTTATTTATAATGGCAATAGTTTGACTTCCTTTGTCAATCGTAGAATGAAGTTAATGCTATTAAATGGGATCCTCAAGGCAATTTGTTAGCCAGTTGTTCGGACGATATGAGTCTTAAAATTTGGTCTATGAAACAAGATACTTGGGTACATGATCTCCAAGCCCATAGCAAAGAAATATATACAATTAAATGGTCTCCAACTGGGCCTGGAACTCATAATCCAAACATGAACCTAACTTTAGCTAGTGCCTCATTTGATTCGACTGTAAGATTATGGGATGTAGAAAGAGGTGCATGCATACACACACTTACGAAACATACAGAGCCAGTGTATAGCGTAGCGTTTAGTCCGGACGGCAAATTTCTTGCTAGTGGAAGTTTTGATAAATGTGTTCATATTTGGTCCACACAGGTAAGAAAGTCATACTTATATTTCTTTTTTGTTTTTAAAGTAGCTTGACAAGTATTTTACCTTATATTTAAATACGCAGAGTGGTCAGTTGGTGCACAGTTACAAAGGTACAGGGGGAATTTTCGAAGTGTGTTGGAACAGTCGTGGGGATAAAGTTGGTGCTTCTGCATCTGATGGCAGCGTGTTCGTTCTTGACCTACGTAAACTGTGATCGCAATCGTGTAGTAGATTATATTTTGTTTCAAGAACTTACTACGGTTCTAAGTTACCTTCAGTACTTCTTTTACTATGGTTCAATTTTTTACTTCTCAAAATACTAGCCACGTTATACAATTCTTTCAGCAATTTGTGCTTGCTGAACATAGTTTAAAAGAGTATTAATTATTTATGTACAGGACTGAAATACAAGTCAAAAGAACTTCAATACAAATGTAAACGGAAAATGAATGTGGCACTTCATTAAATATTTTTTCGACATTACGTTAAAAAGATCAGAAAAAGAATTGTACATTAATATTTTTAATTTTGACACTCTGTACAGTGAAACAGTTCGACAGACATTATATTTCCAGAGAAAAACAAAGTACGATCTTCATTCACTGGAAGTGGATGGGGTATATGTTGTAATTGTAATAATAATAATAATACTAAGTATTATATAAATATCGGTAATAAGTAAGAAGAAAATAAACTTTTTTAAAGAACAGTACCTCAATATGACTTATTATTATTATATTTTGTTATATTTTGATGAGAAAACTAAAATTAGAATGTACAACAAATCTGTCTTAAATGAAATTTATTTCATTTCAACTACATATCGTGCAATTTAAGTCATTAAAATGATAAAAAAAATTGAATTAAGAGTACATAAATAACAATATTGTACAATTTCTTTAAATAAATAACTTACAAAAATACCTACATTATTGACAGTATTTTGAGGATTCATAAATACTTTTTTCTAATGAGAAGTTGTATAATACAAGTAAATATATCATGTAAATAATAATAATATATAGTTATATCTATTTTGTAATAGTAACATAAATATCGGAAGCGTTAACATGTGTTTCATTGCTACATTGTTATGTTTTCAACGTGTTTCTAAGATAGTTATAGAGATCATTTGTAAAATGAGTGTTTAGTATAAAGATAGAAAGATAATTGGAAAAATTAAATGAAATGGATAATTTAAATGTTATAATTAATCAGCGTTTAAAATAAAATAGATATACTTCGATTCTGATAATTGCGGAGTTTTCATTTCAATATTACGTCTGAAGGTATTTATTTGTCCTTATATTTTTAACATGGCATAAAAACACTTACTTAAGACTAAAATTGGAATAATTAGGAAATGAGTCACGCTTCGATGTATTACGCAGACATAAACGTAATTCTTAGAAAACAGCGTTTTAAACACAGCATGTACATTAATTTATAATGCATACAAAAGGAACCATTGGCTGACTATTTTGAGTACATGCTCATAATACAATATTTCTTTGGTACACTGACTGATTGAAATTACAGTCAATTCCATTATCACGTGTCTTTAAAGGTATTATTATAAAATCAAGAAATGCATTTGTAAGAGTATTAACAAAAATGAAAATAATGCCCAACAAAGAAAAAAAAAATGATTCGTTGAAAAGAAGCTCAAGTATAGACATTTCCTTGAAACATTTATTCCTAATTACATTTATTGTTTTCACGGGTAAGGTATGTTTAATTCAAAATTATTGATCTATATATCGAAATAGTTACATAGCATAGAATTATAGTTTTCAAGTGGGTATTTTGCAAATAACACTTAAGCTCTTCTAAAAATAACGAATAAAATGTTTTACAAATACATAGTTGTTTCAGAAATGTTACTGTACAATCGGTAGGTACAATATTATACTATTATTTCATGTTTCTATGCTTGATTTTGAAGTTGGGACATTTTCACCTTTAAATAATTACAATAACATGCCTTGCATTATTGTATTCTTAAAACTTAACATTAATACGATAAGAAACACACGTACGTTAAATTATACGTCTAAAGTTGGGTGTCAGTTGCTTTGCACAGTGGTTACTGATTAAACAGACTTGAAAAAAGATCACAACACATAATACTGTTCTGTTTCATGAGTTTGTGCAATTGAAAAGGAAAACAGAAAATAAATAGAATGCACAGTTTCGATTAATTAGTATTGCGTATTTCTTTGCTCACTAAATTCTGAGCAACGAGGTTCACGCGTTATTTCCATTGTATTTCTATTTCTTTCCTTTTCTGGATATCGTAAGATTAAACTAGTTAAAACGATTCAAACTTAAACGGGAATACTGAAAACATTCTGTTTCTTAAATTTATTGATCTACTGGAAACTTCATGCGCGCACGTTAATATTTGCTTTATACTTGACACGTGAGTAATTTGCAGGTAACAGTTAATGGATGAAACGATATTAAATTGTAGACTCTGCACACCATAAAATGTATACATGGGTATATGGTAAAACCTGAGGAATATGACGAATAAATAGGTAAACTATATCGTAATTGGCTCGTTAGATAAAAAACCGTAACAGCGACAGTTGTGATTCGATCTTCTGGTCGAGTCGATTAGAGTAAACGCAGCTCGTTTGCCTGCACCTGAAAACAAATTCAATAAACGTATTCTTTTCAAAATAAAAAAAAAAAACTTTACGGCGAAGATTTTATTATACAGTAGGACCTCGATTATCCGGTGTACTCAGAATATTAATTTCTTGGGTCTCTGTCTTGGAAACATCGTCGTTCGAAGGATTTCTTCGAAACGCACAACTAAATCCGCATTGTACAAAAATTCCAAGTTACTTCTTCTACGAACACGAACAAATCGAGACCAACAAATCTTTCTGCGAATGCTTACGAGCGAATGACAATTTTCGCAACGATAAGATCTCGCGTTACACAAATTCGAAACCAGTAAAATGATCACTTAAATCCACTCTAATTTTACGTGGACTTGATTTTGCGTCGATTGACCCCTATTAATACAGGTAATGGAGGCTCTACTGCACATCTTAAGACTACTAAAAAAGCGAAACAAATAAAAAATTAATGTTCTTATTTTTTGTTGAAATTTTTTAAAATCAAATTAGTATACTCTTCGTAATTGTTCCGAGTTTAGAATAAGTTTCCTTAGAAGCGTCTTCTTGTAAAATCTTCAAGGCTATAATATAAAGCCACCCTAAAGATATATTATAACATATAGATTAATATTACATTATAATTATAAAGATAGAAAGACGTCTTGTTTTCACAATTTTCTTTAAACAAGCTATTATTCTTACGTACTTACGTTCTTGTTCCTACAAACACCTCGATTATTCACTTATATTTTTGCTTTTAAATGACACAAAATTTTGTAAAACTCTGTCGCGAACGGTATCATGTGCGATCTATCGTCTCAAAATAATTACCCTTCGCGGTTGGTCGTCTTGTCTTTCTCGAAAAGTGGCGTCGTCCGTTTGTAGCCAATCCTCCACTTTTGCGGGCATTCTCTCCGACGATAAGCTTGGATCGTGGCTCTTTTCATCTCGATCGACCGTGTATTCGATTCCGTTTCTCGTTCTGGAGTTGATCGACTTTGACATGCCACCGGTGTAAAGTGGCAACGATCTCTTCCCGATATTTTCCATTAAACGTCGGTTGGCGTCGACCTGTCTCTGAGCCTGCATCGCTCTGCGTCGAGCAAGTTCAAGAAGAACTCTTTGTCGGAGTACGTCCAGCGAATTCACGATCGACAGAGATCCGATGCGCTTGGTTCGGACCACCGTTGATCCAGGATCGTTGCCCGAGTCAAACATTTCATTCTACAAATTGCAGAATTATATTAGTTTGCTGTAACGCGGAATACGCGATCGTCACTCTAGATTTATGGAACTTGTCGACTCGACGGGTTGTAGATTTCGTACTTAAAGTTACAGAACTCACTAATATTATCTGTTAGCAATTTATATTGAATTTGATTGACAATACAAGGTAATTCCAATCATTATCTAAAATCTGTTCAAGCAATTTTCTATATAAACGAACAGTATGAACAAATTTTTAAGTTTCAATTTATTCCGAACTTCAACGTTATTCCGAAACTCGTTCATTCCGGTAATGGAATAATTTTGCCCCGTGTTAAAACGAGCGTATTCTTATACGATCTTTGTGTCCACTTTTATGAGGCACTTAATTTTTGCTTTGCCGCGAGATAAAGGCCTAATTTCTCGGGAAATGGAGCTTAGAACGAGGGTCATTTTCGTGCTTGGCTTAACCTTTTTTGACCCTTTTGGTAACGTACCGCTAACCAGCAAGAAAATTGACGCGACTCGAAAATGGTCAATTTGCAGAATATTTGGGTAGGCCTATTAACAGGAAAAGTGTCACAAAAGCTATCATAAACCGCTTATTTCACAAGAAAAGTGTTACAACTAAAAATGGGGTGATTTCAATGAGGATGTTGAAATGACACGATATTTAAATATTCTCGTAAACTTCTTCCCGGGGATTGTCCGAGTATAATGAAAGAGAAACGTTATAATAAATGCAGTTTGGCGTCACACGTACAGAGCGCAATATTAAAATAATTGTTAGGGGAATTGTGCGAATGTATAAAAAGATAACGCGGCGTACAGCATCGAACTTAAGTATCGCTATAGAGAATTTCTCGAAATAAAACTAGTTTTAGAGGCGAAACTAATTATTATCTCACCGTCATATAACTTTATTATCTAATATTTAAGTATAATGAGAAAAATTAACATTGTCGTATTCGAGCGTTCGATTACTCCCTATACATATACGTACGACGATTTATTCCACAATTTATATCAAATGATATCTGAATTTTTCGCAGAAGAGGAAAATATCAGAGAATTGAACGTTCTAAAAAAAAAAAATTATATTTACGGTTAAATCGCTTCGGAAAGCTGGAAATGCAGATTCGCGAAGTGAAAAAATAAAAAGAAGAAGCAGAGAAGAACGAAACGGAAACGATCCTCATATGTGGGACGCGTATAGTTCGCCAGTCTATCCTCCACGCGATATTTCCCTCATTTTATTGCCACTTTTACGGAATAGGCGCTCAAGAATACGAATAAAAAGTCTGAAGGCTCGTTCTGAAAGAGGTATACACGCACCTGCAGTGGAAATTCTTTGTGTTCAGCCGTGCTTCAAATTTCACACGCGTTTTTCGCCCGTAATTTATGCCCTGGATTATAAAAATTACTTACAAGTCATTGAGATACGCGTTGCGTATGAACGTTAATTAAGAATATTTAACGAGAGTGGGTAACCGTCTTGCAGGTAGCACTCGTCGTTTCTGAGCTCGCTTTAATTATGCGCACAGAGGAGGGAGTAGGAAGAATGGTGCTTCGAGGAATGGTAACGCGACATTTATACGCGCCACTGGAATCGTTCAGTTGTCGCCATTAATTTCCCTGTATTGTTCCAGGCTATGCATGTATATCAGTCGGTCGTGTTTGATTAAAATACAAGAAATCGTTGTTAAACGGCGTTCTAATTATAATTTCAATTACTCGTCCTTTCGGTACATTCACGAGCGTGCACTAGGATGGTTCTTATTTATAGATTCTAGATATTTTGATCGCGACCACGACATTACGATATTTGGCGAACAAAATGATTCCTACGAAACTTCAAAATGATTGGACGAATACTATTACCGTGTGTGTTCAATTACGTTTTGTTAATACACGATACAAGTTAAAGGTTAATTCTGTTCGTCTTTCTAATTGCTTTTTTCAAATTCATGTTCTGTTTTATGGAGAGGGAGGGGGGTAGTGCGGTTGGGGTTGGGGGGGGGGGGGAAGCAAAATAAGGTGAATTTGGTGCGACATAATTTACAAATTATTCTAAAAGAGCTAAATAACTTACGAAACGATCCGATAATGTAATATTTATCACAAGACAACGATGTAATTACTTTTGGTGAGGGTGATAGCTTTCCAATAATCTGTTTATACGGTGGTAAATAAAACGGAAGTCGGATCTTGCGTCGACATTTGATTGTCTGTGTGACTCAGGTGAGATGGAACGAACCGTTCTCGATTCACGGTCTGCATTCAATTTTATCCATGAAGGAATATCTGTAGTCGTTTCACATCGTGTCAATACTTGATCGACACGTGGTGGATCTTCGTCCATGTAATAGCATTATACTTCGCGCATGCATCCGTGTTGGTATGCGAGGATTCTAGTCGATTCAGGATACGAAGTATGTATATGGTGAGTCGCGTAACCTGTTACAAGCAAATATTCCGGGAACCAACGAAGATATTGCGCAAAGACTCGTAGGCGGTTTAACAGGGAGAAGAAATTTTTCATCTGTGGCACGTAACTTTTTTAATGCGACGATCAGTATTTCAGATATTAAATTTGCAACCGGTGACGGAAAATTCTGACTTCCTTACATCGTTTCTCTTTCTCATGGATCGTAAGACTAGTTTAGCGAAGTTGTGAAATGTCGAGGAAATGAAACTCAATGGAAACCTAATCGATCGAAAGACCAAATTTAAAAAACGGCGAACCAAGTTTAAAAACGTATAACAAAAGAAAGTTAATTAATTTTTGTATATTAAAGCGATTTATGGGCCTTCCACTAATCATTAAATTTCCCATTCAAACGAGTTTCGAGTTTTTCTGTCTTTCAGAGCTACTTTTTTACTCCGCTAATCCGGATTATCGCTTAATCCTGGCAGATCTGTCCTTCCAATTAATCCGGATTAACCGTAATCCAATCGAGATGTGACTTGGGTCATACAACAAATTTGAGTAACCATAAAGTTTGTAAATAAATCTAAAGTGTTGTGCAACAACTGATCCTCTAATTACTTCGTGCATCAGAGTAGAGAATTTTCTTAAAATTATCGTACCTCTAATTCCGGAACGTGACGATCGACCAGCAATAAAAATGGCGGATGTTCCCGCGACAGTTCCCTTTCATCGTAAGCACTGTACGATATTGGCTGCCCAGACACGATAGTAATTAATAAAATTGATACCAAGACTTTGATAAATGTCATTGCGTGATGCGAATGTATCTGAAATACGGTAAAAACAATTTCTTAGTACATGTATACCATGCGTTTAAATTCTTTTCAAAATAATGTGTAATGTGGTTAAAGTTACAATAAATTTGGTTATGTTTTATGTTTAGGTTTTTCCATATTTGATTAAAAATGTCAAAATTTATTCTTTAAATATATTATGTAAAACACGCTTGGTTCGCTACTAAGATATTATAATTTTATTTCAATCTATGCAATATAGGATGACATTATCATAAGAATGAAACTCTTTTTATATGACAATGTGGCTCGCGGACTATATATTTTTTAAATATTTTACAAGTTTCCTTTAGAAAATATTTTGGTATCCAGTTTCACCGAACGAAACTACAAACTCGTTTTGGAATTTTTGGTTCGATCAATCGGTGCTAAGTATCCACGTTTGGTCTAGCGACGTGATTCGTGAAAAGCTAAATTTCAGGTGAGGAAGCTATTTGGGACCACGCCTGTTTGCACAGTTAACATCCGGTCTAAGGGTGTCTGGCCGTTTGATACTCTTCTTTGATGGAAGTGCCATTATAACTCCATCCCGTTACAAGGTATCCTAACTACACTATTCCACCTTCGCGTCTGGGTCCAAGAGGCTGATTCAACTAATGTCCAATAGACGTTAGACATTAGACGGTAATGCGTGGCAACGAAATGCAATTGTACATCGTGGTCATAAGTCACGAAGCATAAGTTAATAAATACAAAAAAAATCATAATAATGACTTTGATATATTTTTCAAAGTTTCGACCTTTCTTTGAAGTTTTAAATCTGAATTTGATTCGCAAATGTTAGACATAAACGCATAATTGGAATTCCAGTAAAACGTAATTGTAATACTCCACGTTAACTTTAGAAGAAGAATAACGTCAAACACGAACAACGAACGAGAAGGTCAAGTTCGGCAGTGAACGAATGTGGGTCGATGTGCCAATATAGACGTCGACGATTGCTGTTGATGTCGTCAGTGACGTCGTCATCAGCGAGTTCATTAACACTACGGGTTTAATTTGCGCATGGTAATTTAGGGTTGCCATCGCCAGCTTTCCAATTACGCTTCGTCGTCTGCACGAACCTAGCGGTCGATCGTGGCCTCTCCTTTATCACTGTAATTTCTTTTCCGCGGGCGCTTTGTAATCGACGAACATTAAAAAAATTATTTTAATCAATGGTAAAATGAGCAGCAACTGGATCACCCATTATAGCGAATGCAGAAGAAAGAAAATTACGAAGCCAGCGGTACGCTGCGTCGAACAAACGAAAGGTTCTTCATTAAAACGGTTAGTGCAATTTACTGTAAATTTTAATCTGTACAATTTTCCACTATAATAATTTATTAAACACCATGACGTATGTATAGTACAGTCTTCTTTGCAGAATATTTAGGGAAACATTAGTTTATTTTTTACTTTATTTTCATGTAAATTAATAGACATCAATAGAGTTCAAGAATACATTGCTAGGTTGATCTTACGTTTCAACCGAGCATAGTGGTTATTTCCCTTAATAAGATTAGCCATTACGGATATAATGTGCATGCATGAAAACGATAGCGTTAGAACGAACTCAATCGTAAGTTTGTCCTCTTGCACTAGCCTATGCACTAGCCCTGTCACTGAAATGGGCTTTGTTATTGTCTTGCGGCTACAACCAACAACACTATCGTTTTCATTGTCCTGTTAAAGGATCGTAATTCTATCGATAATGTCGATACTCCTACTGTTCCAAGAATAACATCGGGCTTTAGCGTCCGAGACGATTCTAACGCGACAAACGTGTCTGGACTTAAGGGTGGCTTTGCGTTTGGACGTTCTGAAACGAGGGACGTGTTAGAGATTTCGTAATATTCTAACTAAAAATCTGTCGTCGTTTTTCTGTTTTGACGGAGTGATTTGCTGATCATTCGATTGATAGAAAAAAAATGGGGCCTTCCCCCCTACGGCGTTATGAAGTAAATATATTTATAACGTAAGATAATATCAAGACAAAAAAAAAGGACAGAAACTTTTCCCAAAGTTTCCCCACGTGAAATCTGACGGTCCTGATCTGGTTGCAAGAAGAGAGTACCATACATTACGTCCCACGACACGTTAGCAAAATGCCAATTGGCACTCAGGCAAAAATGAGTTTTGCGCGCCTGTGCAACGTCCCCTTCCGAGATTACCAATGCCCTTCGTTCGTTTCGAACACTCTAAGCGAAGTTACAGACATTACGCGCGTTTGCAACAGTCCGAAGAATTCCGTTCGAAGTTCCTTTGTAACGTTTCGATTAATTACCAATAGAACTTCACCGTTTTCTGGTTAATGTCGCGAAGCGTCTTTCTATTTCCCGTCTGTCTGTCCGCAAATAATTTCACGCCTGTTGCCCCGCGAAATATTTTCTCCTATTCCCCGACCGTTCTTCCACTCTCGCTGTCGTCACCGTCGACGCAATTAAGGTCTTGGCTCGCAGACGAGTTTAAGGTTTACTTTAAAACGGGAACGAGCAGGGTCATGCCGCCGCGGTGATATATATCGAGCTTTAAAAATGAACGGCTCGACGTTTAAGGGGGTTGTTTCATGTTTTACGCGAACGGAAAATTGATTTTCTTTTATTTGCATTCCCTTACGGTCTGAGAAAGTGAACGGGGCGTCTCGGGATCCAAGAAGGTCGTTTAGAAATACGTTCGATGTGGAAGAATGTGGATTAAAACAACCATTTTACTATATCTCACGCTAGTACAGTCGAAACTTTGTGTTTACTGAAATTTGTAATTGAAAAATAATTACCTCGTTCAAATTTACTTCCACGTCTGGTACAAGTACATATATAAAGCATCGATTTTTATTTTCCTCGTTTGACGTTAAATATGAAATTATAAACGCAAGATAAGAAGCAACAAAGGCTCCACCGTAATTCGAGCATAATTAGAGATAAAATTTAGGGAGTTTCGAAACGTACAGTTAAACGAATTGAAATAAAATCGGGCTACTAGAAATAGAATGAACTAAAACGATGTTAAAACTTAACCTCAATGTGGAAAGTTGATTACCGAGGAGGGAACAACGACAGTTACGTCCGTCATCACGACCGCGACAATATTTCGCAGCAAGGGTACACGTAAAAGTTGCTTTATCGTTGATTACTTGCTCGATGTGAACGATAAGTTACACAAGCCGCGACTAACCCGAAATGTACAGTTTTGCTTAACTTTAAAACAAACTTCACTTCGCGAACGCTTCTTGTCTGCTTCGTTAACACCAATTCGAACCTTCAAACATTGACTTTGTTTGTTAAAACTTCTTCCAAGTTTCGCGTCAGTTCAAATATCTGATCATTCCGCTCTCCTAACGAAATTAATAACCGTTTATCGACGAAAGTACGTTGATTTCATTTTCGTCCGTTAAATCCGACACCGGGGCTTCCATTACCAGAAAAGATAAAATAAATTATCGACGCGCCGTCGAGACGTACACGCGTGCAATTGTACGAATTGGTACTTCCGGTGAAATCCCGTTATCCCGAAAAATGCAAATTCGTGCTATCTATCGCTAAACGTTAATAGCATTTCGTGTTTTACGACCGTTTTTTTCAGCCAGATTAAAGTTTCGTCGCTCGAAGTCAAAGATTCGGCGCGTTGATCGCCGCCATCATTAACTATCGATGTTGGAAATAAGCGTTCGTCGAATTTTATAGCGCCATAAAAAGAAACGCTTAGCCTATTGTTTTATTGCTACTAAAAGCACCAGCATGGTAATCTGTAAATAGAAAAGTTTTATTGCCACTAATTTGTATGTGACACTCTGTACAAATTTCTAATAACGAGATTTCGCGTCGGTCGTACGTATCGAACAGCAGGCGACGAAAATTGGTTTGCTCCGGTTAGAATTTGTATTCGAGGTGTACTATTAACGAAACCATGCAAGCTAACGGTCAATTCGCATTTATTGCAATCTACATATAATATATGACCTCAATTGAAAAAGGACAAAAGTAGCACATAATTCGCTTTCTATGCAAATTACTTTCCTACGTGAACCGGGCAATTTTTTTGCGGTTGACGGAACTACGGCCATCATGGAATACAATGGCGTTACGAAAGTTAACTTCGAGAGATTATCGAAGCCTCTCGATTTCGGGGAAAATTATTTATTTGTAGATTCGTTCTGCGGTTCTCTTGAACTTTAGTAATTTTATTCTTGCACGATAATCGAATCGAGTAAATCGATTGGCACCTTGACCGTTTAAGCACGTTTTCGTGCAATGCAAACTGTATCTTCGAACGCGTTGAACATTGCCAGAATAGCAAGCCGCGGTCAACACGTCGATTATTGTAAGGTTTGGTTAGGACCACCGGAAATCTATGGACGATGGAAGGGCCAAAAGGATTAATTCCCTGTATTGATTTATCGATATTGTCCTCCGATCCTAAACAATAATTATTCGATACTATAGAGAAACACTAAAAGTCATTCACCATATACAGGGTGTTCTCGGCCACCCCTGGGAAAAATTTTAATGGAAGATTCTAGACGGCAAAATAAGACGAAAATCAAGAATACCAATTTGTTGATGGAGGCTTCGTTAAAAAGTTATTAACAATTACATTAAAAAATTTCAAATCGTTTTGGAAAAATTATTTTCGGTTGCGGGGGTCAATTACAATCATTTTTGGCCATTATACATACCCCCGAAATCCTACGTATTTTCGAGAAAAAAATTCAGTACAGGTAGAACTTTACACGTTAATAACTTTTTAACGAAGCCTCAATCAACAAATTGGTATTCTTGATTTTCGTCTTATTTTGGTCTCTAGAATCTCCCATTAAAATTTTTCCCAGGGGTGGCTGAACACCCTGTATATTAACAATTTTTTAAAGACCTACGACTAAGATATAGTTTAAATTAGAATTGATCCTTGTGTCTATATGCGAAACGCGCGAGTACAGGCATTCTATGAAAATTTGCATTCGCAATTTGCAAGGTGAGATTAAAATGGCGCCGTAATATATTTTTTCGACGACGTATCATTTTTGCCTCGTAATTTTTTAATCCTCGAAATCTCATTTCGATCACTTCGTGTCGTTTCGAGCGTTGGATAGACTTTACCAACGAAGACGCGCAGTTATGATTGAAGTATCAGTGCAGATTAATAGGCATCGGAGGTGCAACGTCGTCAGACTGATATTTTCGAAAGGTATAAAAATGGTAATTACTAACATGAATAATGCCAGGATATTGATTGATCGATCGACATCATTGGCAATGCCACGAATCTAAAACGTTGCACCAGAATAATCTTTGCCTTATCGTTCTTTCCTAAAATACCTTTTACGGCTTTATTCTTCTACAATTAATATTTTATTAACACCAAGTTAAATAGTTTTAAACATTCACAGCGAGTAAATCTTACTAACGATCGTATAATAGATGTTGTAATAATTAAATGCACCGATTTCAATTCGAACGAACAGAACATCGTTTTTTAAATGTTATTAGAATGAATGCTTGTTATAAATTTAAAAAATCGTATTCGAATTGGGTGCCTTCAGCTTCGTTGCGTCGAGCAAGTTTTCCAATTTTTCATGTTCACGACATTAAGATGCATTATGATCGTTGACGTAAATACCGTCTATAGTTGAAATTCATGGCAGGAAGTAGTATGAGTACGTTCATTGTCAGACGCCGCAGTGCTTCCAGCTATCTTTCGTGCCACGCGAGGAGCGATGAATGGATCTCACGTATATTTTAAACACCTTCAACGGAACAGATGTTGCCTAATTCAATACGATAACCCTCGGATCAAATCCGTGAATTCTTCTACGATATTGCCCACTAATATCGTCACTGTAATTGTTTTCAACGTCTACTAGATTTTAAAAGAAATGTCTTCGGTTATTGTGGGACAGCACTCTCGTACCATAACTGACATAAATCGAATAAAAAAATAATATTATACTAATTTTATCTGACATCGAATTCAATAAATCAATTTCAATCGTCAAATGCATCGAACGAAAAAGAAACAAATACACTTCCACCGATGAAAATAAAATTTAATATTTGTTAATGTACAAGATAAATGAAACAAAAAAAAAAAACATGGCAACTCATAACATTTTCATCCCTGAGTGGGCCGCAAGAGTTAATTGCGACCGACGCGTATGAACATACTGATAAAGCAGAACCCGTTTCATCAAACAGCGATGCATTTATCTTTCTCGCGTCAACTTTGACGAGATTGCGTTTAACAAGGAAACAGCGATACTACGCGGCAATAGTAATCAATTATTAAGAGCAAACGTAATTAAATGTTACTGTTATTGCGAAGGGCGAGATTCAGGAATAAGTTATTAAATCTAACCCAATATTCATTGAGTTTTGGCGAATAAACCTGGCAACGTGGAATAATTTTGTTGCACTGTTTATTATGTCAGTCATTCGGTGCTGATATATCCGTCTCGTGGGAGTATACGGCGCGAGAAACCCTTTAAGAATTCAGAAAAGAGAAGCAGAAGTGTTCGTTTCAAGTAGTTAAGGATTTCCGACCGAGGATGAGACAGAAATATGACCAAGGATAAAGAAACTACGAAGTCATAACATCGGTTGACGGATAGAACGAAACATAATCCTTCGTGCAAACCGTGAAATATTATGATAATCGTTATATTTTTCTACGAGACGTTTTGGCCTCATATTTTTCCAGTGAAAAGTTTCAGTAGTGAGTTATTGCCCCGAAATGTCTTTTTACCGAAAGAGCGGACGATTCGTAGTATATCATTTTGACAGAGCAATTTCCCTGCTTATTGTATAAATAAGGAACTTGGATTTAGTCGAAACAACCGAGGTATTAATTAAAAGTTTCCATCGGTGCTAGGATTATTTGAATAATTTGTTATTAGAATGTCACATTCTATACTTTCGTTTGAATATTTAAGTAACATTCGCAAAAATCCCGCACGTCGCTATTCCCGAGTTTCTGGTATACAATGAGTGCCTGCTTATTCTTTTTTAACATTTTCTCGAAGTCTGGAAATGATAATTTACTTATTATAATTTATAATATTCAAGAATTTCTCTTTTAACAGATAAAGTAATGAATACTAATATTTTACCAAGTAAAAATTGTTTCTATCAAGTTCCAAATCCGTCACTTTATGCAAGACAGGTTGTTAATTGCGTCGATTTAATATATGCCGGATGCAACGCGACTAGATTGCTGGGGCGTTAAATTAAAAACAAAAAGTTAGGATTCGTGACAGCGTCGTGTCTCCGGATCACCGACGAATTTAAACAAGTCGCGCGTTTAATCTATTCTACTAAGTGACACGGGACTGTTGAAGTAGGCGATGTTTCGTTCTTTTTCATAGGAACTAATAACGGCATCCGAGAAAACGTATTTTCCCCGACGGAGTTGCAACGATTAAACGTTACGGCGTTGACGGAACGAGAGACAGACAGAAAAAGATGAAGAAGGAAAACGAACAAAATTAATTCTCATTTAGCAACTGAGACCCATTTTGCAGAGTGAAATTAAATATTTGCTAAAACTTCACGGAAAACAGCTTTCCCTTGCTAGGAAACTTTTAGCGGAATTCGCGCCCGAAGCTGCGTTCGCCAGATTCGTCACTTCCGGTACAGCGTCGGATAATCAAAGAGTTAACCGACCCAATAATTCGCGCCTGACATATTAATTATTATCCATCCTAATTTAGACAGTTGATGAGAATGATTAAAATGAAAAAAGAAATTTATATGTATATTATAACAGTGTGGAATTATCATGTAGAAGTTATGTCCATTCAAGAATCTTAATTAATAATTGTTGTTCGTGTAATAACAGAAGCATCGTGTTTCGCGCGAGGATTTGTTACGAATAATTAATCCAATGAAACGTATTCATGTAATTAAACAGATTCGATCGATCCCATTTTCAATAAGTGCGGTGTCACGTATTAGGCGAAAGGAACACCAAAAAGATGTTAAAATAAAACAATTAAAATATTCTGCTGCAAGAGAATATAAAAATATTCTTGTTTTGAGGATACTAAGATATTTTCTAGTCGTATTAACATTTATTTCGAATTCGTATTAAATAATGCTCTGGGCTCGTTACTGTAACGAACTTAATTAATACCGGTGAAATTCTACTTGCAATTGTTAGCGGCTGTTGAGAAACAAACACGAATACATGTTCATTAAAAGGTATACCTAGTTTGTAGCACCAAAAATTGGGAAATATTTGAGATTTTATTATGACAAAATTATTAAATGTATCAATTTCAAATCTTCTATGGATATTTACGTGTGACATTTTAAGCTATACATATTTCTCAAGCACAAATTTCAAGACTATCGATCTATTGGTTTCCAAGATGATCTATCAATCTATTCGAAAACAAAGTTGTTTTCCATTTGAATAGACGTTGAACGTAACTAAGGATATTCTTAGCCAGAGGTTCTGCGTATCTGGAAATGCAAATTGTAGGAAAAAAAATTGAACAAATTGCTCGGTGCAGTGTACCGTTGAAAAAAACGATACGGTTATTCAAATGTTGTCCTTTTAAAGCGTAATCAGGCCGTGGATATTTGCTGAATCGTCGTTCACTCTGATACATAATGGACGCGATATTGTACCGTTTGGTACCTAATGTTGTACACGTACTTATTATCTTTTTTCCCAGTATCCATAATTTTCGTTTACCAGGTAATAAACGACATTATCGCTCTCGGGATGAACGCACGCATTAGTGTGCCATTTGGACACTTGTTGAGTCATTCGACCTTGATAAATGGTACCAAGAAGCTCCCTACAGTACGGAGTCATAAGTCATTCATTTCCTACGATAGACATACACAATCTGCAATCAGGAGTCTAAGATAAGCGTGTTTGGACTTTAAAAATTTTCCGTAGAACAACAATTGGAATATACATCGTTTGTATTTTCTATCTAAAGCATTTGAAAAGTTTCTTCAGGCAGAACCGATCTCTTATAACAAATTCAAACGTTTAAACTTGAAATATTAGTATCTCTAATTCCAAGAGATTAAATCCGTCTCTGCGCGTAACTGATTTATACGTTGTATGCTCAGTGCGTAAGAAATTGATAATCTAAATAAATATTAGTCAGAAAATTTTGGAAATTCTCGAGCAAAGTCAGCAGAGATCCGGAAGTCCGTATCGGCAATCCAGTCTCGTGCACGTTTACGCGAGGGATTCATTGAAGCGAGTACGTGCGCGAGCACGTTGTGCCGAAAAGATCCCATTCATAATCCATCCTCTGGACATGCAATCTCGCGATTTAATTTCGTAGTGGTAGTTTACGGGGCGACTGGCCGTTACCAGCCCTCGCACGTGACTGAATTTAATTTACCGAGAGAAACGACACGGATACCGTCGTTCGCGACACTACGGGACATTAAACAGTTTCCGCATCTTCCGGCTGTTTTCTTTTTTCCACGCTCGCTCCAATTTTGCTTATGCCGCTCCTCGTTCTTCGTTATTTCGTTTCTCGTCCAGCCAATCCAATAACATGCTCGTTAACGCGTTGACACTTTGTACTGGAATCGTAAGTACACTAAATGCAACCCTCTTATTCATTATGTTTTGTTTATACGTGTATTATGTCACTTCTTTTGCCGATACATTTATTTATAAGTAAAGGAAAAGAACTTGCAAGAGCCGGACGAGCAGCGAACGCGGAATCTACAGGGAGAAGGGTAAAATTGCGATACTGCATATAAAATACAATTTGGAAGGTTGATTTATCGCGTCGCCCAGTAAACTCAGTTTAGTCACGTTCGTAAATGTTATTCGCGTGGCACGCGACGCGCGCTTGAAATATTCGTTTCGTCTTCGACCATGGTGTTGCTTCGAGCATAATCCAGCTCGTTTCGCTGACATTTTTGCACCTACAACGATACGTATACCCTCGACGCGCGCTATGCTCGCGAACAGAGGTAGATCGCGTTTTATTGCCGCGCGTCCTGATGACCCAATTAAACGCGACTCTGACTCTCGTATTGTACGGAAAAGCACGACGACATACGGTAAATCTCCGTTATAAGATCATCAGGTTCTGTTCGTTGTAAGGTTATAAGGGAGAAAGACGATGTGCAACAGTGTTTTTGTTCAATGAAATCATGTTTATACCTAACGTCAGGTTAGCAGACGAGTCTCTATCAAAATTTCAATTATACTTGCTGGTAACACTAAAAATGAACTCGAGATTCACCGATTATGTATATCTGAGCAACCGAGAGGCTTTCAGGGTGCAAGATCCCCACTTTACATTCGGAATTCTTTGCTTTATATTCCGATCTCGTCGCGCATTATGCGGGATCGCAAACAGCTCTGACTTGCATAAGATGTTTTCCTACAGGTGGGTAATTTTCTACGAGGCGCTAAAATAAGACGAAAGTCAAGAGCGACGACATTTCGTTCGAGGCTTTGTGTACAAGTTATCAATTGTCGAAAACGCGCTGAAAAACTAAGATTTCATTTAATTTTTTCTTCGTTAAAAAAGGAAAAGAGCTCCTTTGATATTACCTTCCTCGAGAAAGTATAATACATTCGAGGAAATTGAGATTGGATGCTCGCGAGGTTTGCGTTGCACTTGACTTATTGTGGGAAATAAAATGTAGAAAAAAAAGCGCGCGAAGAAAGCGAGGGTGTAGCTGAATCGCCGTTTATGGAATTGTATCGATACGTCAGCCAACAAAAGTGAAAACGACGGACGGAATCGTGGTACACCAAAATTGAAACTGAAGCTCGCGGAGACTCGCGTTTCTGTATCTGATCCATTTCTGTTTCCGTGAGATTATCGTCGACGAGGAATATAAATACGATACACGTTTATATGCATATTCAACGGGCGAAAACTAACCGGGTTGTAGATGAAATATTGATTTGGTCGAACGTCTACAAAATTAATGGAAATGAAACAAAATTACGAATATGAACAAAGTTTGGTTCTTAACGAACAATCATAAGGTTTGATGAAAAATTTTTGCCAAGTCATAGGTGACGTCAACGTAACTAATCACATAACTTTATGTATAAATATCTGATAGCTTGGTGAAACTTTTAATCAGACCTTCTGATTGCTCGTCAAAAAATAAAACTTTTTTCCTATCTCCATTAATTTTCGAGATTTTTAACCAAATCAGTATTTCAGTAGCAAGTTTCAAAAGTAGTTTTTTATCTCTTGAATATGAATATTGGTAAAGTTAAATTTCAATGACGAACGAATAAGATTATTGTGGATGCGATTTTAATTCTTTCCCATTGTGCGACGTGGCAATGAGTGTGTTAAGTGGAAATGTGAATTGGGGCAGTATTTTATTTACCAAACGATGCCATTCAGTAAGCATGGTGCAGTGACGTGGTATGCAACGCATTTTTGCAGTGAAAGCGTATTATAAAAATGGCGATTCTGCAGCGGTTACGAAACGTTTATTTACTACTAGCTGCCACCCGTGGCTTAGCCCACGTTAAAAATCGTTTTTAGTTCTTTTTAGTTTTGTTTTTTAATTGTGTCTGCGTATCGAAAATTTATACAGAACAAAAGAGTTTTTAAATTAAATTTCCAACAAATTATATCATAAATCCTTTTACTATAGAAGCAAGTATAAACGAGGTATCGCACACTGGGAAAATATTTTGAGTAAAGTTGTTCGTTTGTGCATTTACGCGATATTCGAGTCGAAAGGTAAACATAGACCGTACGCGAAAGAATAAAAGACTTTGCAATCAGTAGAACCGATCGAGCACATATTAGACTGTCAATTTCGTGCTGATTGTAAACGGATTTTGCAATCTGCTGCAAACGTATCAGTGCGCCAGAATTATTAACCTTGTATAGCCCTGAGCGGCATTCGAATTTATCACAAACGGCGTCAAAATCCAATGCTTTCAACGAATCGACACGGTATCGAGCTGTACAATTATGAGAATTTGGGTAACGATGTGTAAACGAAGAACGAAAACACTCGAAACAATCGCGCCGGTTCTCGAGGGAGTTTTCCAACAACGATCTTCGCAAGACGTTAGCACCTTGTGTTTAATGCAAATTGTCAGGCTTATGAAAATTCATTCAAAGCAATTTCTCCCCCATTTCGACGAATCCCTCGCCCACGAGTGTTGAAAATTTTTAATCCTATTTAAAGGACATTACGCGTCTAGCAGAAAATCCATTCAGACACCAAACAGGTGGGCGGTATAACTTCGTTTCTTTTTTTAAATATTTTTTAAAATACCGAAAGAATAAACAAATAGAAAAATTATATCGATGCTTTTGATTGCGTGTACGTTATGCAGAGTATTCGGTATGCGTTGAAAACTTTGAATAACGAAAGGTATTCGAGGATTTCTTGGTACATCAAAGTTACCTTAAAAATTTTAGAAACCTTGCCACAAACTATCCTACACAAAGTTACACAGGAACATCCTGAAGCCAAACACTCGTAAAACAAAATTCCATAGGAAATTCCTTATAGGAAAGTACTTGTGATTCGCGTTAAAGCGATCAGTCATATCGCTAACTTACTTAACTACGCACTTTCGAGAAAAAAATTCTGCATCAGAAATGTTTCTATAACTTTTTAGCGTAGCCTCAATCAACAAATTAGTATCCTTAATTTTCGTCTTATTTGGGCCTCTAGAATCTCTCGTTAAAATTTTTTCCAGGAGTGACCGAACATCCTGTATAGTTTACGTGCTACGTATATCTATAAAGTATCTAATACGAACTAATCGTTGAAAGCATTTGTTTACATCGATAAATATAGCACCGGAAATCGGAGGGTTTGGATAGATTCACTGTGTACTCCGTAATTGAATTCGGTCGATCCAGTTGCTTCTGGTAAAGTTAAACGCATAAAGAAACCGAAAGAAATTGCTGCTGCTTGGTACAACGTACGGCTTCAGTTTCCATTAGTGTTATCTAATTTCGTAAAATAACGCGGTTCCGAGTGCCCTATAATTGACGTAGGGAGCGTACTCATCAGTTTTTCCCTTTTCACCTGGTGCTCTTGTGACACGTGCATCAAAGAAATTCTTTCATCGTCCCTCTGAACATTGTTGTTCTGTGGCCCGCATGCTTTCGCGTCACGTTCACCTACGCGCGCACACACACGTACATGCTAACTCACGTGTGCGACGGTTTCGAAATTCCACGGCAACATAATAAATTTTTCTCTATCGCGAATAGAGAAATCAATATCCTCGGCTTCCGGAATATTATCTGCTATTTCCTTCGACTCTGTTCTTATTTTCTTCGCCATGCGCGCGCGCACGTCGAGGAAACCTTAGAGAGAAAACGATAGCGACGCAGTAAACTGAATACATTCCCCTGATATGTACGAAATCGTTATCACCTGTCGCTTACGTACAGCGAGCGAATGTTCAATGAAAAATACATTTCTCGAAAAATGAAATTCGTAACGCGAACGAATGACGCGCGAAAGGCATTCATATCCTTGCGAGGCAAGGGATCGAGGAAAACTTGCACGCATTCGAATTTAATCTATATAGAAAAATGGGGCAACGTTAATTTTCACAAATTTCGAGTTTAATATTTTTTTATATGCTTCCCCGTGCACTGTTTATGGTTTAAACTAAGCATTCTAATAATCAAGTATCCGAATAGTGTGTGAATCACGCGATTATTCGAATAGAGAAATTCAACAAGTAGTCTCTGTTCGAATTTATCGAACGCGCACAGTTGGTATTTGAAAGTTCCAAGTGCTTCGTTCTTGGCAGCTTAAACGAAGAAAATTTTCTATAAAACGTGTTCGTGCCACGGATAGGTAGCCATTGTAACGTCAGAAAACGCGCTGCCTTACGAATTCCCACCCTGTTGCTACAATTTTTTTCGCATTACACCATAACGACCGATAAACCTTTACCTTTTTACTTAACACGTCCAGATCCCATTTCGATCCTCCTGCCGGTGGGGAGAAAAAAAATTTTATGGCGTGTACTCAGAAGACACGGTGTTCCCTGATATTTTGAAATACACCTTCGGTTACGTGTTGTACGAAGCTACGAGGGCAAGTAAAAGCGCTGAGATGGACAGATCTCGGCATAGAAAATTTATAAACGCGTACACAGCGAATCGCGAAAGTAATCGTTAGGCATAAAATTTTTATTTTAAAGGTGAAAAGAGAAATGTAAGGGAAATATTGCTACGAAGAGAAGATACTTCGTTATCTGAGCTTTTAATCGTAATTGGAACATTAAACGCAGAGAACGACGTCGGGGGGAAAAGTATACGTAATTCGTGAGCTTATGTCAAGAGAAAGTAACAAATTGTTGGCAATAACAGCTTCGAAATTCGTAGATAAAGATACGACGTTGCAGGTTCCGTTTCCAGATGGAAACGGGTTCAATATACTATTCAATTCAGACGATCGTATTGTGACTCGGAGAATGGAGAAACCCAAAGCTTTGCTTGAAAAATTAAACTCACTCGTGAAACACGGCGCTCGGCTATAGAAGGAGTTGCAAATTCAATATTTATCGATACTGTATCGGGCAAAATAAAATATTTAAACGCTTCAGACGTTTCCGGCATTGAGTGCAACGAGATTAGAATTACAAAATTATTACTATTTCCGGCTGGGTAACAATAATAATAGCTGTTACGTGTAGTATAAATTGGATACAGATTTTCTAATAAATTTTATTTGATTTGCTCCATATTCGTGAAATAATATTAGCGTTATGTACATTCGTGAACATGCTTCCGTATATATGTAATAATACTGAAAGGCGTATGTTCGACGTGAAATAGGTGAGAACTTTGACGAAAAGTGCCTGAAACCAACCGTTAATGGAGTTGGTGGTTCTATGATGGTCTGGGCTGAAATGATTATAAACGATTCTGGTCCGATTTGTTAGATGAAGGCCATCGAGGGACGTGGTAACGTACTTCGATAAGAAATTTCTAAACGAGCATGATTCACTATTGATCATTTAATTTCGAGCAGCTGTAACTTCGTTAGTTTCAGGAATAAACTCTTGCAAACATATTTTAAAATGTTCTTTAAGAAAATTTTTTCGTAGGTTGATAGTACGTAGAAGATGCCCTTAATCCATGCCTAGCGAGATCACGGACAGTTGATTTTAAAAACGAATATTTCCCTATTTACGTATTCTCGCCGCTTTACGAAGTAACCGACTGTTGCATCACGCAATATTAGCATACGGAATATCTGCACAGGAATCGGGAGCGTTGCTGATAAGCCAATAAAAAGAACTTGCAGAGTCTAAATAACGGAGCTCCGCCGCATCTAGCATTGCTCGCGTAGAAGGATACAACTTTACAACGTTCTGCAAGAAACACCGAAAGCAAATCGGCTGACAGTTACGCTCGTATTCAGGTAAGCGGACACAAAAGAAATTCCTCGCGTTTCAGAAGCATTCCAATGTAATCGGAAATGGGGTTTGCATGGTAATCGCGCGGAGGCTCGACTTGCCCCGCGATCATTAAATAACTTTTAGCCACCCAGAAGATTACACTTGAATCATTATCCTAGACGACGCGGCGCCTTCTGCCAGTTTTTTCATCATTACCACCGGAAGAGGAATTTACAGGCCAAGAGGGGATTTTTTAAGAAAATTAATCGCGCTCTTTAGAGTTTATGGGATTAATCCTGTTCAGCCTTGACTCTGAACGACGTATGTTCTTTTTTTTTCTGTGACCTAACTCGTAAAGCACTGTACGCTTGGCGTTGTCCTTCGCCACTGAAACGAATGGGATCCTGGACTTGGTATACGACCAACAGTTGTAATACTTATCTGTAGAGTGGAAGACATCAAAATTTTCTTTAATTAGATACCACGTTTAATTCAAATTCGAATTTAATAATTGATTATATATTAAATTGCGATTACATTCAATACGATAGGTAGTTGTCGTTTACTCTTATCGTATTATTTAATAATTGCGTCAGCCAAAATTGGAATAAAGCCACCTTGTATGGCGTCTTTGACACAGCAGAGCACGGGCTCTTAGTAACAGAGCATAACTTCATGCTCACGGTCAGGGGTGTCGTGCTGACAGAAAGAGGAAAATGAGTCACGAATGCCATTGTGTATAAAGATTTGCTCAAAGTTGTCGCATCAGGTAGATACAATCGCCCGAATTAATGCCGTCGCAGCGTCTGGTTTACCGAACGCGTTGCTTAGTTGCTGCCAAGCACATAAACCAATAAACAACAATAGACTCTAATTGTCTGAACTGTCTTGTCTCCCGATCTGTTTGGATAAATAGAGTTTCGTTGTAGTTCGCGTAGAAATAATAGGATTTTGGGACTAAGAAAAGCGATTAGATATGTCCGAGTTAAATATAACTATTGCGGTAATTTAATGAAATAAAATTCCGTTTCTTTCCTCAATACTTTCCGGACACTGGCGATCGAAAATTACAACAGATCAACGGAGACGAAGTGCGTTTCCACAATGAACTCGCGATAACGATTTCAGCTCTTTGGCGCCGGCCACGGCGATAATTCGATGCCATTTTAACCGACAGTCGCGTAATTGCTTCTAATTTTACGCATTTTTATCGGTTATCGCTCGCGCGTCGATTCTTTTTCTATTCTGCGAAGGCGAATCGTGTCGCATGGGATACACGCATGTAGCGACGGACGTTTGAACTGTGCCTTTTGTATTCACAATTTGTGTTTTTTCTCCTCGTTCATTTTTGCTCTTCGGTTATTAAATTTCAATGTTATTTGTTATATTCTTTGATTTTACCCGATAATGATAATTTATTACCGTCCGATACTGTGCTGCACTTTGTACTGTTGTTCTGTTAATATTGGAAAATTTTACATATTTAAATAAATCATATCGAACAAAATTCAAATTTTAGATTTATTCGTAAACTAACTTCCGTTTACGTTTTGTTTCTATACTGGTTGGTTAATTAAAATGTACTGACAGATTTTTAAATTTTGTTATCAAATTCGAAACATAGATTAGTATCATTTTGCTTTTTTAGAAAATTATTATATGATGGTGTGGGGACTGGTATTGATACGATAACTTTCAAAATATTTTTTGCTATTGTTGGATAATTGTGTATCAAAGTGTAAATTGGCCCTCGTGTAAAAATGAGTTTGACATTTCTGATTTATGCGATTGACTTTCTCGTCACTGACGCTCGAATCACATACACACGTAAGATTAATTACCGGTCTATCACGAAAACCAGTTACTCGATCGTTGGACTAATCTATTCGATTATTAGGGATAATAACCGGCAGTTCGATATAGCTTCGATTCTGACTCTAGTGGCAGTTAGGTGCGAGCAACACCGTCCGAATTATTAATCGGTTTGCGTTCCATTTACTGCGTCGAATTCAGGAATAGATGTACGCCTATTTAATTTCTATCCGATGTAAGCAATTTACACTTTGCACCCTATAATTTCTACGTAATTGATGCAAATTTCATAGCGTTGCATATAAAACATAGTATAGTTAATGAAGAAGCAGATCACAGCAATATAGATATCGTCTATCATACTCTTTGCCCTATATACTATCTTTATACAATAGTCTAAAATTATCACCACTTAACCTATAAATAAGAGGGAATATACTATTTAAGTAGATGCTTAAGGAGTTTGTCTAAATTACAGATGAATAAAAATTTATTATTCTTTTACCCTTTCTTAAAGGATTCAAGCCTTGAAAACATTATTCTTAGATGTTCAATTGAAATCTCTAAATACTCTATAATATATTTTAATATTATATGCTAAACTTAATATTTATACATATTATATATTTAATATTATATACAAAACTCAACTCAATATCTTTAATAAAATGTTCCTTTTTTACAATTTGGAAAAGTTGACAAATTTGACAAAAAAAATAAAAGTATGATTAAGCTCTCAGTTATTTCTGCTCTTTCTCGTGACTTTCTGTCATCGAGCAAGATAATTACCTCGTGTTAATTTAACTAATTACTTTTTTATTTGTGTTTTTCTGCTCAATTTCACACTGACGACTTAAATAAACTATCGTTCGTGTTTTTTTCCTGTAACCCGACAAAATACACTGATAAGTAAACATTTGAAAATTTGAAAATTATAACGATTCGAAGGTGTGGGCTCGAAGTCACGTCGTGACATAAAGTGGGTTTAAATTCACGGTTGTGAATAGTAGCGGAATTCTCGACGTAAAGGATAGGCGAAAAATGTTCCGTGCAATCCCTACGTATCGAATCCCATCGGAATCGTGGAAACACGCGCGGCAACAGCCACGCACATCAAACAGAACTGCGCTACGGTATTAATCTTCGCGTTCGTGAGTTATGTATGAGTTTCCACAGGATGTACTTTTCACCGATCGATCCAAGGATCCGGGTGAATTTTACGATGGCTCGGCGCGTCGACCCGATGCATAATATTATCGAACCGAGTTAATTCAATTTACAGCAAGGGATATCTCGATAATTTTGTTAAAACAAGCCGTCAACGGGCGCCATTGTCGGTGATGGAACAATTGGCTGTACAGGAGGAGACGTTTAAAACCGATCACCCGACCATGCACAAAGGTGGGCAAAATTTTATTCGAACAATAGGTGCCCGAATAATATTATTTGCTAAAGGATTCCTTCGGCAAACATTATTTTTGAAATAAATATACGTTGAAGAAAACCTATCGTTTTTGGTTAATAAAGAAACGGATAATCTATTACTATCGATACAAATTGAATCCAATTCTTTAACAATACGAACGTCAAGAAGACTAATTTGATAATTACATTCCATCTCCGATGTGAATTTTTATCTGTCGTATCTAGTATTAAAAATATCGAAAGTAAGATTGACATATTTCTTGTTTAAGTAAATTAAAATACCATCCAAGCGATGGAAATAGAAACAGGTTGTTTATGTAACTCTTGAAAATTCTGAGAAGATTGGAAAGAGGAAGTTGGAAGAGCTAAAATAAACGACCTTAAAGGAAAAAGAAATTAAATTATCTTCTAATTTAGTTCTAATGTCGTTTGTAGTTTTATTCGTCGAAATAAACTGCTTTAAACCTTAATACACGAAACAAAAGACAATTTTCTTTTATTTAATAACAAAATTTACTTTTTCATGCTTTCTACATTGATTTTTTTGTATCCTTCTCCCAAGAGTGCAAGAGATCAAATACTAAATCAAAAGGGGGTCAAGTAGATACAAGAATTTTCAATATCGCCAGATGATATATGAGAAAATTTATTTATAACTATGCTTACTTTGGTTCAGTTAAACTGCAGGTGTCGTTTACCGCGATGCTACAAGTGGCAGCCCTCTTTTGACGCTTGTCGAGAAATCAACCGAGACAATAAACAGATTCGATATTTTACAGCTGTTTTTTATTTTCTACATTGGAAGGAAAGCAGTACGACACGATATCGGGTCTTCGGAAGGCAACAAAACCGTTATCTCAAAGGAGGCATATCAAAGACATTTCAAGAACTCCTGCCAGACCAATCGTGTATTTCTTCAAGAGGGCTGTATTCTGGACAATTGGTAATAAAATTTATTATTTTAGGAAAACGTATTGAAAAATGAAATTGATCTTCGTACGTCTTACTACCTTTTTTTTTTAAATGAGAAGAAGAGATGCAGAGTTCTTTGCACGCCATCGAGATTCACACCTACTTCGACAAAAACAAAAAATACCGACGCGTTGGATCCCCCTTGAAATCGAGCGTATTTTTTTTTTCTCTATCATAGAGAAATAAACGAATTATTCAGTTAGTCGGTTTTAAACGCCTCACCCTGTATTCCGTGCTCGATCTCGCGGAGCGTTTCCCGCGCAACGGCCCAACGGGAAATCGATCGCGCCGCGTTCTCGAAACTTTCGACGGGTTCTCGATTGTCGGCGATCAGTACGATTGAAATTCGAAAGAAATCGAATTAACTACTGCCTGGCTCACGCTTCCGGAAACGCTTGCAGGTTATAGCGAATACAGGAATTAGAAACGACCGTTTCCTGAACGTTGAAAACTTTGAATCAAGTTGGATAGAAAACGAGAGGGAGAGGGAAACGGTATAGTAATTCACGGGGGAACTGAGATTGTACCGGAGCCCCGTTTCTAAAGTCATATCCCTTTCAACCGGAGAAGCACCCAAAGGGAACTCTAGTTTTCCAGACGTCTTTATCGCGCGTCCGTAGGATTCTCGAACTACAAAAGGGTCCGAGTGCAGGTGTTAGAAAATAAGAATCGTATTTCCAATTATCGTCCGACTTGCACGAACTTCCAGAAAACGGGATAACATTTTTATTCGACAGGTCTCGTTCGCGGCTAATAATCAACTTTGATTGTATTTTTTTTTTTAAGTTTCAAGTTTTTGCACATCCAATATTGCGCAATAAACGTATAGGTGACTGTCCAGTTTGTGAGTCAGTAGTAACGGAAAAAAGTTTGTCGGATACAAACTTCTTTTCGTAAATTTGGCGAAAGTTTTCGAATCAGTAGCGAATAACTCTCTCGTTATGACTTATATTGAGACCTTCGTAAGATCCATATATCCCTTGAAGAATCTCGCGCACGATAAGTTTTTCTTTGGTGACGGAATGAGGGGATATGGACGAGCGAATACCTAATCCTTCCAAATCCTTTAACGCCTTTCTTCCAACTTTAGGTTTATGAACATCAGAGAAAGCACAAAATAACCGTCTCTGTATAAATACGAAAGCTTTCCATCTAAAGAGTAAGGTACAATTCCATTCTATTTAATTCCTAATTATTTATTCTGTTACTTTACTGAAATAAAATATTCTTTGAAAAAAAGTAAATACTATAACTACTTTTTATTTTTAAAAACTAGCTAAAATTCTCGTATTTTATACGTGATTATAATCTGCAACTACTTGCGGAGCACATTTGTTAAGCTGAAACATCTCTTTGTAGGCCAGAAATTATCTTTGCTCGTTTATTACAGACTAAAATTGTAATAATTAATTAAAGTCGAGCTGAGGATTCATCGCATATTACGTATTCTTTTGCACGTTTTAACCAATTACTCAGAAGGTACTTATGATTCCGAAATACGACCTAAAATAAAAAATTCAATTTACTCGTTTAATCCTTTCTGTTGTTTAGTAACTTCATCGTTGGCAGAGTGGCCCTTACCGTTCGAGCCTCGTAGAGAACAATTCGGAAAATTAAATCGTGTAACGTTGAGTCATTCATCGTAGAACCACTTATGAGACAAACAAGAATCGAACGCGTCTGTTTGGACGTTTAAATTTCACCCATCGATCGAAAGGATCTCAAAATGACATTTGAATGCGAATCGAAATCGCGAACATAAAATAACCAATTCTCGATACGCGTCAACCAACGCGTATGGAATCAGACGTATGAACGCCATACGTTTTGTAGTGCAATATAGAAGAATCCAATATTCCCAATAGCCATAAGGGTCATACCGAGGTCTACAGTCCCTTTGGGTCTGTATCCAATCGCAGAAAAGAACAAAAAGGAAAACAAAGATCGCAATTATTGCGACAACAAAAATGAAGAATCGTCTTTATTTTCTATTAGACTGTTTCTTTTTATTTTTCCCTTTCCTCGAATCCTTCTTTTGCAGGTGAATCGATGAGAATCACCGAGGATATTCTTTAGTTAGTAATATTATAAAATACACTGTATCGATGTGCCCCATAGGTAATGTATCAACTTGCCCCTTAAGCAGTGTTTATATGAACATGTTATTATACAAAAAATTAATACATGGAAACATAAACAGCTTTATAATGGTTAAATAATTATTAAAATAGGATGTGCCAAAGCGTGTTGTGACCTACTCGTACCTGTTAATTTTTTGTCCAGAACGGAGAAGAGAAAAGAACGTGACCAAGTCGAGTTCGCATAGTTGTTACACAGTCTCGACGACGTGTAATGGGTTTCTTTTTTCAAATTACAGTCCGTTGTAAACACCCGGGTTGGCATGATAAACCCGCGTCGTCTTAATGTATTATTCACGTCGAGGCAAGATTTCTTTCCCCCGAGCACGCGACGCGACGCGACGCGACGCGACATCACGCGAAGACTCTGCACGTCTGATCATTAACCTCTCGCGTTAATTAGCAGGTACGTACAGTGAAAACTATGCCGAAGTGTGATCGTAAAACGGTAAATCGGGGAAGAGTTTCGGACCCACGTGATCTGTCTATCGAGAATTCGTACGTTGTAAACTCTAACGAAACGCTCGTGGAAGCTGTCAGTAGTTATCTACGAACGGAGACAATTAATCAATGTGTTTCATTCTTATAATTTTTAAATGACGTTTATTTAGAAAATTGTTTAGAAAGTCTACGAAGATCGTGTATAAAAATGACTCTTTTTCCAACGATTGCCAAAAACAGCCATTTTTCAACATTGTCCGTCGTCCGCCAACAATTACTCCCCTAGAAACGAGTCCAAGGATAAAATATATTTTCTATCTTGTTGCTTTTTGTTTGTACCGTGATAAATGCATGCAACAGATGTTTCGCGAACGTCGATATGAAACTTGTTTCTATTCGTATAATTGATTGCTATTCCTGGCAAAAGCCCACGAAGGATGAGGTTCGATTATTCGTAGAGTATAATTTTTCTTGCCTTTCGCGCGTCACTTTACAATTCTCTCTTACCCTATCTTACCTTTCTTTCGCACACCATGAACTAGGTACATCGTAGTTTGAAATATTAAAAAGAGCGTATATTAATCGACCGCACTAACAAGAAACACGACGAGTTTTTCGGCTAATCCACAGTCCGAGACAGACGTTGAAATTATACTGGCACCGCGAAGCGCGCCGCCGCGAACTTCCCAGATAAATCGCCCACGATATTTCGATTAATTACTCAATAACGGTTCGTCAAAACGAAAAAGAAGATAAGACAGAAATGTCGATACCGGAACTGGCGAGAATTAATATAATCGTTTACCGCGACCCCGACGCGATCTCTCTCGTCTCGTATCACCGAGACGTCGACGAAAACGACGCGACGTGGGGAAAAAAACGACACGTACCTTAGAAATTACGAGGTTGTGGTCGGCGATCGGTTCGTTTCACCCCTCGGTCTTCGTCACGGATGAAAAATCTTCCTTTTCGATCGCGGTCGAAAAACAACTCGAAAGATTATATACGTGCGAATATCGTCGGGGACGCGATTACGAGGAATCCTCGAACGAACCTTTCAGCTTATCGAGCCGCGATTCTAACTAAGCAACTTCCGGTCCTCTCGAGCTCGGTTGCTGCCTGTACCGTATCCGTTCGGGAAATTCTTCAATTATGATTCTCGTCGGTCGCAGATAACCGAGCCAGCTTCGTCCTGGGATAACAGGTGGTACGCCGGAGTTCCTCACCGTTCAGAGTACTAACGACGTGTGACGTCGACGGTTCGGTGCGAGGGGGCTTTTATAGCGACCGTGCCGGCTCGGCTCGACTACGCTCGACACTGCTTGCCGTCAAGGAGCTCTTGGCCCTACAAACCGATTCCTTCCTTCGATCTATTGTTCCACTCTGACGACCTACGAATCGTCGATTGTCTCGAGAAAAATTAACGGAAAGACCGTTTATATAGAATTTTTTTTTTACTAAGAAACCACCAGCGCGAATGATATGAAATTTTAATATCAAATCGTAGACTATATTTCTTGCGCTTTGGCATTTTTTAATGTTCACGATACGAATACCGTCCGCTTGCAAAAATGACGCTAAGCAAAGGGGGAAAAGAAGGTATTGTTTAGAGAATTTATTGCAAGGAAACTGTAAGCTCAAATAATTTGGAATTTTAACAGGAAGTTACACAATATATCTACTATGATATTTTTTACCGATCACAGTGTTATCTATAGATGTTTTTGTAAAAAATGATTATAATCAATTTGGCGCGCGAGTCTCGTGTTTTTCGTGTCTCGTAATTGCTTCTCGCAATTTTTGCCAGCAACAACATCGTCCATATTTTAAATGGATCATTACCGAAGACGAAGAATGGTGTTTGTACACGATTACGAAGAAACGATAAGAGTGTATGAGTCGTGGCGAACAAGCAGCGTATCGAGCAAAGACCTATCTCCACCCTCCGAAGACGATGTAACGCATTTGGTGGAATAGGGAAGGTATAATTCACTACAAATTGCTTGAGAACTATCGAACAATTAATGTAGAACTGTACAGCCAATATCTTCGATCGAATAACGCTATTAATCGTAAACTTGGGGTGATCCACGATACGATAACGCCCCGACCGCACGTTGCAGCGACAAAAATGGTTACAGAGGAACTTGGCCGAGAAGTCCTACGTTCGTTTTATGTCGCCTCTGATTTCTGATTGAATGGAGTTTTCTTAGGAATAAATAAACATTCCTTTTTAATACGTAATTGCAAATTTGATCAAAACCATTTATTATTCAGACTAAAATAATTAATTTCCCACCTAAGTATTCCTACAATAAAAAGAAGTTTCGTATTCACTGTTTTTTCATTTAAATAACTGACTGCAAGTCTTTATCGAGCACTAGTGATTTCATCGATTACGGTTCGATTTTCCTTTACATCGTAGCATTCCTTCAATAGCAATCGTTGGCATGTAAAAACTTTGAAAGTCTGCAAACAAAGCGAATGTTTTTCTAAAAAATCGTGTGTGTGTATGTAATCGAATTAATTTCTTTTTGTAGCTATTCTTTTGTAATCATCCATTGAGTTTTATTGGAAACCCGAAGACAAACTTCAATTAAGTTTGTTTGCTGTCCCATATTTCCGTTTATTCTGTTTTCCGCGGACATACCAGCTTTCGGCCTCCATGGCCTATATAACCAATATTTAACCTTCGAACATTTTACTGCGTAGCACACTGTCAAATAAACACATCCAAGAACTTGAAATTCTCATTTTAATCATTTAACGATATCTCTTCGATTCTTTGAAAAGTAGTTGTATTTCTCATTACGTTCGTAAACAAAAAATAGTACCCAAAATTATCAAGTATCAACTCCAGTGACGATTATCAAAAAATTGCATTTTAGAAACAATAATTTTGAAAGGTTACGAACTGTTCATTGCCTAATCAAACACAACTTACCGCCGTAATGGTATTTATTATCGACATTTTGATAACAACAGCTCGTCTAATTTCAATATTACATAGTTTCTGAATCACGTTACGCATGATGAATCCATAATTAGACTATTTGCATTTTGCACGCATTTGCCGGGTGTGTTTATTATGAAAATACAGCATCTGCGTCGGAATTAAATTTTCGGTAATGAAGTTAATCGAGGACTATTACCTATTACAACGTACCGTAGTCGACAATAGCATTAATTATATTTGAATACAGATTCATGTTGCATTATCTCGAATCGTAAACTCTGGGAAAATTCGACCTGTAATCTTTGAACTCGTACGTTGCTGTTCTAATAAAAGTATTTCGAAAATCTTAATATAACTTTACTTTCTCAATGACTAAATATTTGGTTCGAACATGTTTGAGTATTTTCGTGACTCACTGCATTTAGCAGACTCAAAGTTACTTCCAGCATTGTTTTTAAAAGTTTCAAATGTATTATTTTGGAATACTGTGTATTATTTTCACGAGCGTAACTGGTGAAGCAAGAGAAGGACCGTAATAAACGCAAACATCGAAGCAGATTAAATATTCGAGGCTGTTACAATGTTATCATATTTCAATCCGTGGAAGAGTATTGGAAATTAAAAATTTGAATTGTTACGCTCTTTGAATACGGTCGATTACGAAAATATTCGGGTAAAAATATAATATTGGTATATATGCTCAAGAGTCCAAGTAAATATAAAACGAACAAAAAATAAAATATGTTGAATTACAGTTATTATCAACGGAATTATATTATATTATTGTACAAAGATATCCGAAAATTATACCGACTGTACAAACGATTCGCGAATGAATCAAAATCGCGTTCACGGGCGTTAACAGTTAGACAAATTTTATTCACGAATGATAAATAAAAATGTTTTATTCATTCGCGGGCTAACTTCTTCCGTATACGTTTCGTTCGTAACTTCGTTTGTAAATTAGAATCTATTCGAAAATATGCATTTGTTATTCGTGAATAAAATTTACACAACTTTGACGGCCGTGGACGTGAACCCTTCGGTCATTCAGCAAACGTGTTCCTGGTGTCTCGAGGTTTTCTATTTACGTACGTAGCAAGCAGACTCGCGAGACACGTGTGTTTCCTTAAAGTTTCAAGTCGTAAAAACGTAATTCTAAAGTATTACGGTGTAATTTGAAAAATTGATAAAGTAATGAAACTGTGAACTCAATTCCTCGTGTACTCTAACACTGTACGATAACTTTAAAGCAGTTTCTCTCGAAACAACATTCTTCAAGTTTGTTGACGTAACATCGCCAGAGAAAATGGTCCGATTGACTTGAAATTTTGCACACGTATAAAGTAAATATCGTTCTATCGTTCGTACCAAAATTAATTCGAGGAGCTGCGAGGCTAGTAGGAAACCATTTTTGTTTCTAGAGCAAAGGATCAGGTTAGAACATTTTCCTAAATAAAGGAAGCCAGTTCTCCGATCAGAGGTAAGCAAGCAGATCGCGAATAACTTCAACTTGCGGAAATACGCGTCTGATGGCCGATCTACGCGATGATTCGACATTAATCCGATGAAAAGGCGATAAAATCCATTTAATACCGCCGTGTCGTTCGAGAAAATTCCACTCCGAAGCAATTAAAGTTCGTCATCGAAGTGCGACTTTGTCGTCGTGACAGCATTGTATTCTCGATCGTCGCTCTGTTAATAGTGCTCTTAATGTCTGGACTCAGACTAATTCCCGCAGTAGAGTAACTATCCGATTGAACCGATGGAATCGCCTGTTGCCCTTCCGCGCGTTTATATCGTTGAATGAATCCTGATAAGAGAGGAATTTTCCCGGAAGGAACAGTAAAAGAAATCTCGATCCTTCGCGAGGGACGCAGCTATACGTCGCGTTAAATGCCAATTAAGAAAATGGAAAATAACGATTCTACGCGGACATTACAGTAGGTAGACTGTACTTGGTCCAATATTGCACGATATTCTCTAATGGAATATTAGAAACTCAGAGAAGATATTTACACGACATTTCGTAAACGTAAAGCAAAGGTGACCAAAGACTACCTCTATCAGACCAGCTTAGTTTAGCTGTTGTACATTTCGCCGACACTGGATTAATCGACGCTTGTTCGGCCCTGTGTCCAAGTACCTTATAAACAGAAATTGTGATCCGTACTTATTTCTATCAATGGCTCTTTTTCTCAATCTCGGTCAGGTTAATCAAGTGTAATCAATCGAGGGATTCGTTTGTCGAACTACCCATGTAACATAGATGTTCGAATGTACCCGAGGTTATTGGATCATTCTGTATGGCCATCGATTCATCTTCGATATTGAAGGGTCACGTGTCGCGCGAAGGTGCCAGAGACCGATTATCCGCCATTAAACCCCTTCAGGATACTGACAAATTATGCGTTCGGTTTGTAAGTTATTTTAAATATCCTGACATGACGATAGTTGTTAGAATTGTGACTAAAATGTTGACAATTAAATTTGTATTCTACAAACTTAGTAAACATATATGTATTTTAATAATCGAAAGGAGCTCTATCGATTTTATCGCAATTTTGAAAAAAATTGAGTATCCTTGAATTATTAAAATTCTCACACAGTAGATTTTTAAAATATTCGACGATTAAATTTGCTAACGACCGAATTGACGCGACGCGACGCGACGGATGGAAAGATTTCCTCTGCAGCGTATTAAGGCGTTCAAGTTGGAAAAATGTGATGAAAATGGAAGCTGGAATGCAGATCCGGAAACTATAAAAGGATGTCTGGAATTTGCGCGAGAGTTTTGATCGAATCACACGAAATTGTTCAAGTATACGAGGAAATAGGCAATTCGGCGATATATGGTCTATATATAGGAGTTAGTTGTTCGTTGTAATCGATAACTGAGAGCACGTTCGACGCGTAAACGACAAAACGACAAAACTACATTCGATTAGTTTTCTTCGAACTGAACGACCAAATTTTCTGAATTTAAAGACAAATTAATTAACTACCAAAGTACGGAATGGAGGCGCGAGCACACGCATGCCGAGCGCTTTATTTGCACTCTTCCATCGAACTTTATCGAGAGAACCTCGTAACAAAAGGGATCAATCATTTGCCTCGTTCGATTTCGAGGCGAAGCGAGAGAATTTCTTCTTCGCCATTGCCTATGACAGAAAGTGTCACGCGTTTCCGTCGATGTTTTCGAAAGACCGATCGCGCGGGCACAATTTACATCGTTTTGCCCAATATTTAACATTTTAAGCGCAGCGACTACAATCCATTGTGTTCTAAACAATAGTAAAATGTACGCGTTCCTGTTCTTTTGTTACGTTTTATTAGTTTGATAAATCGAGGTAAACATTGTTTAATTGTTGGTCAGGGATACGATCCATTGGTTTATTTATTAATAATAAATGAACGTTTTGGCCTTGTGAATGAAACCCACTTCAGGCTCTTGGAATTCTATACGCGTTCCAATTGTTTTAACAGCCATAAAGCCGAAAGAACGATTTATTATAGATGAATAATGGATGGCGCTCGCAAAAGATTAACAATATTTAACCTTGTTGTGTTTTGACAAGAATGCATAAAATTTTATTCGAATAATAGATATTTGATAAAACTAACTCGTGACGATTTATCGAAGCGTTTATTCTTGAATTAAAATTTTCATTTCATTCAATGAATAATTTATGTTCTTTTAAAGGAAGAGTTTGTTAATATAAAAAGTGATAAAAAAGAGTAGAATATTTCACATATAACGTACGACAGTCGATTAAGGGTAAGAAGGCACCTAAAGCACGAATGATAAGGAATTAGTGAACAGAGATAAAGAAAATCACGAACAAGTGCAATTAAACCAAATAGGGAAAGTTAATTGCAATAGGAGATATAGGTATCTGATAACTGAGTGGAAATTGGAATACTTGGAGAAAATTGAACTTCTGATAGCCAGAAAAGTTAATAGTTAAGACAAGGTGTATGTAGGATCTCAGGCGCCCAAATACCTACGCACAGCTCTGCACGAAAGTTTTTAAATTTGATAATGAACGGGAAATTTGTTCTCCGAGGCATGAAAGCTAAGGGTCCACCGAAATTCACGCTGTTGTTGATGGTGCGTGCTGCGATGTAATGTGAACGGTAGGAATCACGATTGTGGGGTCGGCGCCCAAGAGGTTTGCGTAACTGCGAAAAGATCTGCCTACGAAACGCGTGTTCCAATGCGTAACAAATACCTAACGCGCGTGGGACACGTTCCCCTCTCCATGTTATTAGCATACTAATGTCTAATTTTTGCAGGGAAGTGGGATGTATTTTTAAAGTAATATCGCTACAAATACTAACAGAGGTACAGTGGAATCTCCATTATTCGAAAGTTCTACATAGACAATATTTTCCACACGAATAGTTTCCACATAGAAAATAATGTTTATTCTATCGTGTGCTATCCGTTTTAATGCTTCAGTGATATCTTTAAGTGTATTCGTTTCTATGAAATTTCTATCGGTAACGTTAGAACGTAACTGACAACGATATTTCAAATTATTATACGTTCCAAATCAAATTGATAACTTTGTTTAAAACGTAGTGACCAAGTACTTCATGAAAAAAAAAGTACACGAGTCATTACGATTCCTTACGAACTTTTTCTGTCTCATTGACATCGGACCGAATAATTAAGTAATTTTATTCTTACAGCAGAATACAGCGCAGAGAAGTGATTCAAGAATAATTCGATTAATTGTCTCGGCCAAAGAAGTTCTAAATTAAAAGGAAACAGGGATAGCGTCCCACTTCGTTTCTTTCTCAGCGACCTACGGCACGCAACCTACGTTTTTCTTATCGACTAATTATTCAAAACCGAATGTAATAATTGAAGCGTACCGTTTCATCAAACGTCAATACAAGATTGCTTTCAGAGACGAAGAGATTCTTAATTAAAAAACGAGTACAAAGAAAGGTGATTTATAAATTACATCCTTTGCTACGTTCGTAGAAATCGATTTAGATTTAAACTAGAAACGTCTATCGACGCTATTCTAATCAAGACTCTTGCTTTTTATACGTTCGTTTATACATTGGATACTTTCTTCCCATAACCAATGGTTAATGCAATGTT
The DNA here is from genome assembly GCF_051014445.1 of Colletes latitarsis. Taxonomy (NCBI): domain Eukaryota; kingdom Metazoa; phylum Arthropoda; class Insecta; order Hymenoptera; family Colletidae; genus Colletes; species Colletes latitarsis. The sequence goes on along the minus strand of NC_135135.1, from coordinate 29,148,865 downwards.
TTTGAAAAATTTTTGCTCCTGTCGATTTTTCTTTAAAATTTGTCTGACGTTCTACGAAAATGTGGTTTAATACTATTTTCTAGGTATCCATGAGCTCTACTACATAAATAAATTTCAATGAAATACATTCACTATTGTAGAAAACCATAGGAATCAACTATTTCTTTCTCAAGTCCCTGAAGCTATACGAAGCGCCGGAACCATATACAATGTGGCTATGCATTAATGTGTTTAAGTGGAGGGGCAGTTTCCTTCGGGCACCGATCTGCCGTATACTAGTTTGTCTTTTCCAATCCCTCCCAAAGTCACCTCACACATTACAGCTGCTACCCATCAATACCAACTCAGTGAATAGTTTCTCAACTGACCGCCATCCATGAGAAGAGGACGTTAAAATCACCTCCGAATTAACGGGTCGGTATGGCAGTCGGATTGACCCACGAAAATCCATAAAGTGTAAGCACAGACGTATACGAATAGACCTTACACCACCGACGAGGTATACGAATAGACCTTTCACCCAATCTATTTTTTCGGCCCATTTTTATGGGGCTCTAGAGCCCCATTACCATTTTCGTGTCACTCGCAACATTACCAACAGATTTAGAAATGAATTTCAATCCCTGCATAGTCAACTCACATGTATTTACGCACACACTACAGCTGTCTGCCCATCAATACTAATTCAGTGAATAGTTTCGCAACTGAGGGGACGCTAAAATCACCCCCGAATTTTTCGCTCGGTATGGCAATCGCTCGAACTGATGTTCAAAAAGACACGTATTAACAAAAATTAACAAATAGAAAATAAGTAATACCACAGATACGGAGGTTATACATATGTGTCTTGATAAATCTAAAAATTGATTCGTAACAGTGTTATCAGACGGCAGACCGGTGCCCAGAGTAAGCTTACCCCTCCATTTACACATGCCAATTCACAGCCATGTGTACGTGAGCTTAGGTGCTTTGGACAGCTTCAGGAATTCAAGAAAGAAGGCGAATGTGAGTCTTTTTTTCTTGCTTTCGAAACAGCTGAAATCCGATTTGCGTCAACCTGCATACGATTTTCAGTCTCAACTGCCCAGGCATTTTTATTTTCCACACCTATTACACATAAACGAGGTAAAGAATAGACCTATCGCTAGTGGGATGAACGCTGTCGCTGTACCACGAGTGTCTTATAACATGAGATACACTCTTCCAAAGTGGAACAAAATGTTAAAAAGATCATGCATCAAATTGTAAGGGGATCCTCGCAAGAAGGCTTTAATCTTCCTAATGGTTTTAATGGGTCGCTAACTTGTGGTCACTGGTGGTCAACAGTGAGGTTGACATCAAGGTCAGCGGTCCAGTGAAGATCCAGAAATGGTCAAGAGTAGGGACCAATCGAAATAGCGTTGTTCTTTAGATCAAGCGGTTCTTAACTCTTCACGTTGACACTGTCTCCCCACTCTTCGACTTCCCCACTCGAAGACTACCGCTGGACAAATTCTTCAGTACCCCTGGAGCATCCAGGGGAACCGGGTCTCGCGGGCCAAAGTCAGGCCATTCGTGGATCGCTGACCACTGGGGGGACCAGGAGTGACCAGGAGTGACCAGGACTGACCAGGACTGACCAGAGCTGACCAGAACTGACCACTACTGACCAGTGCTGACCAGTGCAGATCCGACTACTGACCACTGCTGACCACTGCTGACCACTACTGACCAGTGCCGGACCGTGATGACCACTGGTAAGAACTATTTCAAATTGTTCTCCCCACTTCTATTCTACTGTTTGATACCAATTTCGCTTCAATGAACTGATTTTGCCATGCTTGCCTAACTGATGTTGTTATAATATGAATATTTTCTTACTTTACAGCTGGCCCAGTGGTAACCATCCTATGTGGTAACTATCCTATCCTACTGACGACAAGTAGTAAGTCTACTCCACCTATTATTTTATTATTTTCATTTGTTTATTTATCTATCTGATTTTATTTGGTTATTATGAATGTTCCTTTTCTCTGTTTCTACTTTTACATTCTTTGTCGAATTTATGTTATTGCTTTGATATGTATAATATTGCATAATAATAGGATATAATAATATATGTTCAATCATATACTATATTTGCTCCTATACAATTTCATGAATTTGTATTATACTGATTAGAATAAGATTTTTATTTTTTCGTTCTTGCTCGAATTCTCTTAATATTCTGCGGAGGTACTTTGATTCTTTCATTTCGTTTGATTGTTTGGTGTCTCGATCCAAGTTTCTTTTGAAAATTCTTTCAACTCTCTTCGTTGGTTGCACTTTCGTTTGTTTCTTCTTTGACCAACGATCGTTGATCACAGAAGATCTTTATTAATGGAGGGTGGTTGGGAATCGGTTAGGGTTAGGGTTAGGGTTAGGGTTAGGGTTGGGGTATCGAATATTCGTTGTGATATGTACAACATTGTGTCGATGCATATATCATATTTGTTTCGATGACACTGATTAATATAAGATTTTCATTTTTATGTTTCAGCTTAAATTCTTGTAATATTTTGCTTAATTTCCTTCCATGTCTCACTAATGTAACTATTAGTTTTGATTTCAGTTTAAATTTAGATTAATCGCAAGGACATCGAGGGAGTACGCCACAACCGCCGAGGGACTTTTAATTCCAAGTTGATTAGTCTTAAGCTTCGTCGCGAATCTTAAAATTAACGTCCAAGATTTCTTTATTCTACATATTTTCGCGTCTGTACCAAGCAATTATTCAATAAGTAGCTTCACTCTCGCTCGTTCCCTCGTTCTTCGCTTCGGTCACCGCTGTTTCATCGATTGAAACATGTGATCGGCCGTGTATCGGGTCCGAAAGATCTAATCGCCTTCCCTTGGTAAGCTTGATTGAGGGAAAACGGCACTTCGCTGGAAGGTGTGGAGTTTCCGTATTCTGCGGAAACGCATACCTTCCAGCGGAAGTCGACTCTGTCTCAGGTACTCTCTCTTTTGTCAGACAACCTAAGTCGGGTCCTTCGGGCTCCCGGCGGGTTGCGTTGGAGAAATGGAGACCTCGATTCGGAGTTGCAGTTCTCTGTTTTCTTGTTGAGATCGAGTTAGCAAGGGCAGTAGGTTCGATCCTCGGATCCGCTGCACGGTTCAGCATCGCGTCGCGTCGCGTCGCGTATCCCACGACTTAGCTTCATCCCTTTTTTTAACCATATAATTGCTTGGTACAAGGAACTTTGTTTCCTTCTATCGTCCGAATTTTAGATTCAACTTGACTAGACTTGAGCTTCGACGTTAATTTTAAGTCTCTAGTGTATCTGCGTATGCCAAGTAATTATTTAACAAGTAGCTTCTCTCGACTCGTTCTCTCGTTTCTTGCTTCGGTCACCACTGTTTCGTCGAACGAAACATGTGATCGGCCGTCCAGTTTGTCCGAAAGATCTAGTCGCCTGCCAATGATAGATCGATTTCTAGAAATAGAAATCAATCTACCAAGGGTAGTGTTGATTCGATCCGAAGATCCGCTGCACGGTTCAGCATCGCGTCGCGTCGCGTCTCCAACAATTTAGCTTCATCCCTTTTTAAACAAAATAATTACTTGGCATGACTAATCTAGTTTCTAAGGATGTAAAAGGGAGATCGATGGAACTTGGATTCCATCTATCTCCCTTCGGGTCTCCATTCGCAGCAACCTCCTCGTGGTGAGACCTGGGTAATATTATTTACGTTTAATTAATAATCGTATCGCTCTTCGCTGGGTAATGCAATTATTAATTAAAAACTAAATAATATTAGCAAATTGGCTGCGATCCGCCTTGCATAGGTCATCATGAATATAGAGCTTCTTCGCTAGGTTAGTTTTGATTCTCATTGATTCATCAAAGATTCTAGAGCATTGTCAAACGAGGTATACGAGTGGATCTTTTACCCCATGTATCTTTTCGACCCATTTTTATGGGGTCTCGAACCCCCATTATCATTTTTGTGCTATTTGTAATATTACCAACAGATTTAGAAATGAATTTCAATCCCTGCATAGTCAACTCACATGTATTTATGCACACACTACAGCTGTCAGCCCATCAATACTAATTCAGTGAATAGTTTGTCAACTGACCACCAGCCATGAGAAGAGGACGCTGAAATCACCTCCGAATTTTCAGGTCGGTATGGCAGTCAGATTCGACCACGAAAGTCCATAAGGTGAAAGGTTTACTCGTATACCTCATCTGTGGTTATAGCACAATGTACTTTTTAGGCCAATTTCTCTGGGGCACTAGAGCCCCATTATCATTTCAGCGTCGCTCACAACATTACCAACAGGCTAGAGAAAGCGACCATAGCGATTCTTATGGTGGGAAATGAAATTACAAGAATTCCCAACGAGTTCCCAACGGAGTAAAAGAAGACTCAGGTTGCGGAGACTCATAGCTGATTCCCGGACCCTACCCAGAGTATTAAACGCGAAAAAATAATCACAACACTAAAGAGAATTGCAATCAAATTCATATTACTTGCAACTTGCAACGCGATTAATATTTATATTTCATAACGCTACTGTAATTCGAGATTAATGTTTATACGTAACTCTATACTGGAAAAGCAAACGCGAAAATTTTCATTATTCGCAACTCTAAAGTTAACTATAAAATTAATTATAACACTAATGCACACCGCGATTTATCCCAAAATACTGATTGTTGTAATATAAGTACCATTTAAAAAACTACAACTAACTACTACAACTACAGACAAATACAGTGACAAAGTAGTAACAGAAAATGACTTTCCATCCTCATCCGAAGACGAAGATGAAGAGCCATTCGTTGTAGCCCACTCTTGAGACAATTTGTCAGGGCCTCTTCGACTCCGCAGAGCCTTTTCTCTCTTCGGCGGTCCTGCCGATGCCTGAAACTTAATACTAGGCTCGAAATTCCGTGCAACATACAGTCCTTGTACGATTCGAGGAATCGTTATCAGAACAGATGTGACGAAACTCGAGCGGGACGAGCGTCTCGGGAATCCTGCCGCGAACGAACGCGACCGCGAAGAGCGACAGTAAAGCCGCGCGATTCCAAGAATCGAAACTAAAACCAGAACAAACGGAACAATCCGTTTGGATCGGCTAACATTTCGACTCCTCAAATCGAACTACAGGCACAGGACTTGTACAGTCCTGCCCTGACCCTACCTACTTACAACTAACACACATACCAGAAAATTAAGTTACCTACCTACCTAACGCTATATTTAAAAAATTCCAAAACTCATTCTCGCAAGCAAACACTCCACGGTTCTCACACATAATGTCCGGGCGCAAAAGCCTACACTAGAGAGGATTCCCCGGGGTTCCTCCGATACCCGAACATTTCACACAACATTCATACTCTAAGGTACGTACCAGATCCTGAAATCGGCTGACACAAACTAACGACCATTGCGTGTTTTTATTCTACGTACATATAAGCATTTATAGAGAACGTTTTAATATTGTCTTTAATAAAATATAATATGTATGTGTAAAATCGAGAAGTTAATCTATTAAGCATTTTATAATTTTACTGTTGTGTATGCAATATCAAATATTGCCAAATAAATGGTAAATAGAAATTTTATATTATTATTATAATTGATGAGAATCCAGTGTTAGAAAATTTTAACTACAAAATAATGAAACGACGCACTTCCACAGCCTAACCACACACACATGTGGAAAGTACGTCGTGCACGATACACTAGCATTGCCAGCCGCACACGTATAGATTATTGTTATAAATCTAAGTCATCGTGCCCGTTGCCTACACTCACCCAAGTAGCACCTAGGCACTTGAGTGAGATTAGGCAATGAACACGGAAAAATAACCTGGAAATCCTGAACTAGAAAAATGATTAAAGTGAATACTAACGAATAACAAAATAGTATATATTTAAATACAATACTTTCATCAAGACTTTACGATAAAATAGTTTACTTTGAAATTGCAGATAAATTATTGAAACAAACTAATTAAAATAATCAACCCTCGGGCAATTCTGTCATCAAAGCATATTTTTTAAAGATGAAAATAGTATACATATCATGCATGACTCAAGAATTTATCCGTCGCGAAATGTTTTCTTGTGCATAAATTGAAACATATTTTTCAATATGTAAGGAAAGGCTTTGGTATCTTTGATACAAAGTCATTCAATTATATTTACATGCGAGACACGAATAAAATAAAAAAAACAATCAATATTCAAAATTATATATTCAATAATCATCATTATAGTAAATGTAATTAAGTTAGTACAATAATTTAATTAAATAAAATAATTTATCACACTATGAAGCATCCATTTACCTAATTAGAAATCGCGGGGCACAAGAAAACTCTAGTCTACACTAAAAAAAATACAACAGTACATGTTACTACTCACGGGTATGATTCATACCCGTGGTCACTGTATTTATCAAAAATTGCACGTATACAACTGGTCACCCGCGTCGATTCGGACCTTTTTGTCCTACGACGTGATTGGGGACCAGAGGAAACAAAATAGCATGCGACTTACCAATTGTAGAATGGAAGCACCCGCACGTCGAGGTTGGCTAGCAGGAATCAGCAGCGAAGTCATCCAAGAGGTTCCTGGATCCATATGTAGGTACGTTGATGAGATGTTAGGATCTTGTAAAAAGAAACAGCAAATATAACACCTTATTTCTTAAAATGTAGAGATTTTAATTTTAATAAAAAAATGTCTGCTAATATTGACAATTTAATGTAGCAACATTTCAAAAAAAGAATTTTTTTCTAAAAGTACTCGGTACAAAGTACGAAGATACTTACATTTTTTGCTCGTGAGCATCGGCAAATACTCCTGTCCATGTATGCACTGACTCTACTATCGCGATTCATAAAGCAAAGGGAGCACCGGTGCTCTGACTAAAATTTACGAGAGCGAGAATATACACTGACTCGAACTTCGCGTGTCCCTAAAATCGAAACGGTAATTTATTAGAAACCACTGTGCTTCGAGAAACGAAACACTCTAAACGACGCAAGCACTGAATTTACTGACCGCATTGCGCGCGGTCGTCAAAATTTCTAAAAAAAAATAAACATTTCAGATTAGAAATAAAAAATAATTTAGTAAATACACAGATCTGTCTATCTATCGATTTAATATTAAATTTCATCGATAAAAACACAAAAATTGGTAAACATATATAGGTACATACTCACTTGTTATAACGAAGTTGAGTTTACCAATGAATTTCTTATTTCCTCGAATGGCGATCTTCAAGCATTAATGGCGTCCATCCGTTGCATGCCGGTAGCGTCCCTTTCAGCCGAATTGCAGCAATGTCTGTAACAGAAATAAATCAAAAATTACGATCCGATGCGTTAAAATAAATGCATCCAGACCTTAATTATAGGTAGACTGAACCCGAAATATGGTCTATGAATTGATAATTACGTTTGCACGTCGATTAGACATGTAAGAAAATGCACGAAACTGACTCGACTTTTTTCGCGATTCCGGCGGAATTTCTAGTAGATACGTCTTAATATTGCACGAAAGCATCAAGAAAGAGTAACGCAGAGTACTACGAACGATTCGAGACATTCAGATGACAATAATTAAAAATTACGTACCTCATTAGACGCCAATTCTGTCGTCACACCAATTTCCGAAGGACGAGTGACGAACGCCGAGCAGAATATCCGTTGACCGTTACAAAGGAGCGAGTGAGGGGGGGGGGGGGTCCAACGTTTCGATTTTCGCTGTTTCTTTCCGAAAGAAAGATTTAGCCTTATATTTCGAATAACATTGATAATATACATATTTAGGATCTGTGGCTGTAAAATAAATATAAAAAGATATCAGAGAAACAATTAATTACTTAATGATGTATTATTGTCATATTCTTGTGACGTCATAATGCAAGCTTCTCATTGGCTCTGCTTGAACATCGATACATTCGATAAATTCGATAGTGTCTCTTAAATATGACACATCGATGTATTATACTATTCATGGGTAATTAAGTTGATCGAAATATCTACTTAATAACATGTAAATACGTTAATGTTTGATCGAAAAATTAATAGATGCTTTTCATGTAAATTTTGTAGTTTATGTATGAAATACGCAAAAATGTTCTAATCTATTACACGTCTGTACTTATTTCTTGCGTATTCTAAAATATTTCTTAAAAGTAATTTTATTCCTACCATTGCTAGCATTCGCAGGCCAGGGAAACTCGATCGGTCCGTGTTTATATCTTTGGTCGGCAGCCTCTCGACTTCACCTTGGAACTGAGCTCGTGATTTCTCGGTCGCGTGGCACGGGAAACTGTGTTTTTTACACGCTGCACGATGCATTGTCTGTGTCGTTAATCCGTGTGTCACGAAAAAATAATTGCTGCTGACATCTGCCTGCACAACAGATTACCTAATGGTATCGTCACAGAATCACGATAGGCTTTTATGTAGATCTAGGGAAAATTGAGACAAATAACTTTAAAACATATACTATACACAAAAGGAACATTTATATAAGAAACTGATTGAAATTTAGGTTGAAAACTAATATTAACACATGTTTCTATGATTAGAGTTAATATATTTGAATCGATCTAGTAACTTGTGCATCCAATAACAGGTCGATATTCAATGTTCAAGCAGAGCCAATGAGCGGCTTGCATTCTGACGTCACAAGAGTATAACGACAATTAAGTAATTAATTGTTTGTTTGGTATCTTTTTGTATTTATTTTATTTTTGTTTCGTATCTACATTATTTATTTTCAGTTATTCGAAATATAAGGTTTAACTTTTCCTTTGAAGTATCCATCGAGAGTCGAAACGGTGTACGTGACTTCCTCACCCTACTCCCCACTCCTTGCGCGGTAGACGTGTCCGATCCTGTTCGTCATTCTTAGTCTGGAAAGGGGGGTGATAAGTGCGTTGACAGACTTGGCGTCTAATGAGGTACGTAATTTTTAATTATTATCATCTGAATGTCTCGAATCGTTCGTAGTACTTTGCGTTACTCTTTCTTGATGCTTTCGTGCAATATTAAGACGTATCTACCAGAAATTCCGCCGAAAGCGCGAAATGTCGAGTCAGTCTCGTGCATTTTCTTACATGTCTAATCGACGTGCAAACGTAATTATCAATTCATAGACCATATTTCGGGTTCAGTCTATCTATAATTAAGGTCTGGATGCATTTATTTTAACGCATCGGATCGTAATTTTTGATTTATTTCTGTTACAGACATTGCTGCAATTCGGCTGAAAGGGACGCTACCGGCATGCAATGGATGGACGCCATTAATGCTTGGAGATCGCCATTCGAGGAAATAAGAAATTCATTGGTAAACTCAACTTCGTTATAACAAGTGAGTATGTACCTATATATGTTTACCAATTTTTGTGTTTTTATCGATGAAATTTAATATTAAATCGATAGATAGACAGATCTGTGTATTTACTAAATTATTTTTTATTTCTAATCTGAAATGTTTATTTTTTTTTAGAAATTTTGACGACCGCGCGCAATGCGGTCAGTAAATTCAGTGCTTGCGTCGTTTAGAGTGTTTCGTTTCTCGAAGCACAGTGGTTTCTAATAAATTACCGTTTCGATTTTAGGGACACGCGAAGTTCGAGTCAGTGTATATTCTCGCTCTCGTAAATTTTAATCAGAGCACCGGTGCTCCCTTTGCTTCATGAATCGCGATAGTAGAGTCAGTGCATACATGGACAGGAGTATTTGCCGATGCTCACGAGCAAAAAATGTAAGTATCTTCGTACTTTGTTCCGAGTACGTTTAGAAAAAAATTCTTTTTTTGAAATGTTGCTACATTAAATTTTCAATATTAGCGAACATATTTTTATTAAAATTAAAATTTCTACATTTTAAGAAATAGTGTGTTATATTTGCTGTTTCTTTTTACAGGATCCTAACATCTCATCAACGTACCTACATATGGATCCAGGAACCTCTTGGATGACTTCGCTGCTGATTCCTGCTAGCCAACCTCGACGTGCGGGTGCTTCCATTCTACAATTGGTGAGTCGCACGACAATTTTTATCTCTCTGGTCCTCAATCAGGTCGTAGGACAAAAAGGTTGCGCATTATTTAATATGTGATTTTGTTAGTATCGCGAAATATGAATATTAATCGCGTTTGCTTGTAGGATAGCGTTGCAATTAATATCAATATATCAAGATTACTGTTAGAGTTGCGAACAATTAATATTTTTCGTGTTTTTTTCAAAGTAATGTTGCGATTAAGAACAGATTGTGGTTTGTTATTAGCGTCGCGAAGTATAAATTATTCGCGTTTCTTTGTATAGTTAAAGTTGAAAATAACTTTTATCAATTGTATAGTTCCATTTAGAGTTGCGAATAATGAAAATTTTCGCGTTTTTTCCAGGGTAGAGTTGCGTGTAAACATTAATCTCGGTTTGCAGTAGCGTTGCGAATTACGAATATTAATCCCGTTGCAAGTTGTAAATAATATAAATTTGATCGCGATTGTCTTTAGTGTTGCGATTAGTTTTTCGCATTTGATTTTTTGGGTAGGGTTCAGGAATCAGCTGTGATTCTCCGCAGCCTGTCTTTTTCCATTCCGTTGGGAACGAAAAGAATTCTTGTAATTTCATTTCTTACCGCAAGAAGCGCCATGGTCGTTTTCTATGGCTTGTTGGTAATGTTGCGAGCGACGTCGAAATGATAATAGGGCTCTAGAGCCTCGGAGTAGTTGGTCTAAAGAATCCATTGGATGGTAACGTCGTCTTGTGTATGCCGTCTGTGCTCGTATACCTCGTCGGCGATATTAATTCCAAAGATAGGTTCAGCAGTCGGATATTCATCGTACGTCGGTATGTTGCGTTGAATTTGGAGATATTTCTTTAACCAAAATCAGAGTAGCGGTCATTGCATCTGTAGTTCTAGTTCAACCGATGGAGGTGCTTCGGTCGCCAAGTTTGTAGATGGCGTCATATTGTACTTTTCGAAGTTCTCAGAGACAGCATAGGGACCTTCTGCATCGAGCTTTAATCGCAGAGAAATCTTTGTCGGAATCCCGACTGTATATTAATATCCGATGAACGGAAGTCGAAGCAACGATAACGATTAGCGAAGAGGCGGGGAATAATGAAATGTCGCTATCCATGGGAATAGTGATCATGCAAATGATCGTGCAGGTTCAAAGGGGTGCTTACCGTCCCGATAATTTCATACTGGTTTATACAATACCGTTCCGCTGTAAATGGAAAATTAAACGATTTAATCAACCAAACTGATTCGACGTTGATAGGGTATATGCCTGCAATCGGCAAATTACACGAACGTATCCACGACAGTGGAGATCGAACCTAAAAGCATAATGAATATCGTATACGTGTGTCGGGCGATCCCTCCAATATTCCACACTTCGATCTACGCGCTCTAATTGCGATAAAAACACCCGGGGAAAATGAAATGTATCAATTTTGATTTTCGTTTCCCGTTGCTAGCGAACGATTCGATTAACGCGATCGTGCGCTTTATCGAAACGCGGACAGTTACGGGTGCGATGATTTTACTCAATTATTTCGACGCCGAGTCAAACGATTTCAAAATCGGGAAAATTTTATTCGCGACCAACGAACAAAGATTTTTAATTTCTTCGTAAACTATCTTTTGCCCGGGCCTTCGTTCCTCGATACTTAACATTTCTAATTTCTTTCGTTTTTCGGGGCCCATACAGGGCCCATACAGGGTGTTCGGCCACCCTTTTTTTGGCCTCTAGAATCTCCCGTTAAAATTTTTTCCAGGGGTGGCCGAACACCCTGTATATCTTCGAAACTATTGCATAGTTTTACGTGAAAGAAATTCATCGAACCGTGATCAGAAATAGTTGTTCTTTCATAAAATTCGAAACGCGTGGTCGTTTTTCCGTGCTCGGGTTGGAACACTTCCTTAAAGCGTAGAGACGAAATGGTCGCAGCCAGGGGCATGCAGTCTGGATGAAAGAAGTGGAAATTGGCAAATTGCCTATCAACACGAATCACCGGGCTATTCAATATCCGCGCGAAATATTGCGGCGAGAGGATCGTTGGGACGCGAAGGGGTTGCGAGCCGAGGGCAGACGAAGCCTGGCCAGACCAATCCCCCGCACGTTTCAAGAAATCGCGTTGTTCCAACGATTTCCTTTCTATCCGTTCGTCGCGACGTCCAGCTTCCACTCCATCCACGGTGTCCCTGATTGTGCGTCCCGCGGGACAACCCCGGCGACACTTCTTTCGGTTCTATTTACGTTATTTGTTCTTGGACTTCCGAGCCACGAGATTCCTCTCTCCCCGTTTTCGATCCAGCGTTCGCGAAACTTGGAGCTAATTCTTCCAGAACGTTCGGGGGTCCTCGAAATAGATTCGTAATTGAATTTCATCCCGTCGCGTGTCATCGAAGTTTGAGACGATGTCGTTTCTCAATCTACATACATGGAGGGTTTGGATGCCAAGTGTTGCGCAGTCTATTTCGAAGTTTCGAGCGTTTTGGAATCTACATGATCCTTGTTAACCCTGGCTCGATCTCATTTTGAATGCATCGTATCTCTACTCGCGATCTAATTACAGTACCCTCGTTGGTATCGCCTGGACCTTTCGACCGAACTTGATTTAACATCTTTCTTTATTTCCCTTAGATATGGATTATTCTTGAGTTTAATTATTATTCATTTAGTAACGGGATTAAACCCTTTAGTACAAAGATGTAAGGATATCTGTTTTAGTTAGTAAAAAACTTAACAATACGGCACTTATCTAAATCTCGAGACAATTTATTTAACGAGCACCAATTCTGAAGCCTATAAAGGTTAAAATTATACAAGTTCTCGGCGATCGAAGGTTATTTCACGATAACCGGAAGTCGGTGGGGGGTCGGATCGAATTTAGAGGACGATCTCGTGGAAGACGGTCGCGCGGCAGGCAAGGGGCTTGCTGATTTAGTTACAAAGGCGCTTTTCACGGATTTGGTCGGCACGTACGACAGCCTTCCGGACGTGCCGGACTTGATTACGTCCCTTTCAAAGCGAAGCGATACGTCCGACAAAGCGTCTTTGTGCGCTCGTGGGGATTTGCGACATTTGTAATCCTCTGGAAGCAGGTGAGAGCATTACGGGTCTCCGTATCTCGCGTTAATGTTAGATGACGAGCGTGTAATGCGCGCGTGCGCGTTTTCGCCTCTGCGTACGCACGCCGCGTCCCGATACCGATAACGCGTCCGTGTCGCGGTCTGGCTCGTGCGTTTCCCTGGCTTCCGGTACATCCGGCGAGCTCGCCTCGAGTAATCGTAAACGTAAACGGTCCGATCGTTCCCCGTTCCGGGAAGCCTCCGTGGCGAAACGTTTCGGGGTTAATGGAAGAGACTGCTCTCAGCATCCCCGATGCCGGATTTCGGGGAATATGGCAGATGTCACCGTGGATAGGACTCCCGCGTTTTGAATGCTGTAACGAAACCGCGAATCCGTGCTCGGCATAATGCCGTCGACTTTATCGTCCCCGTGTATCCGTTGGCAGTTTAAGACGGAAGATGGAGAAAATGGGAACGGAGACGGGGAAATCACCGAGAATAGAGTAACGCGTTCGCTGACCCGAATTATTGGCCCGAAGAATAGAGTTACGACTATCTGCCGATCGAGGGGAACGCGATCCGTCAATCTCTGTCCTCGTAACGTCGCGTAGATCGAACGCTAGATGTCGGATTATGGAACGTTATTCTTATTTTATGGTTAGAATAATTTGCGATACGGAATTATACATATGTCAGCCAGAATGATTCATGAGATCACTTAGAGATCGCTTCTAACTTGACCGTTCGACGTATCTGGGTTGCAAGCATCGTAACTTATTCTCGAAATTATATTATATTACTCTCGAAAGGTTTTAAATTCAAAGTTGACAGTTTTAAAGCGAAAAAGTTTGATTTTCCGAGGTCCGACGAGTCTCAAGGACCGCCGCGGTTGTATTCATCCTGGCCTCTCCTTTTCCGCGAGGCATCTGCGCGCGGTTGCAAATGCGGCCGCCACCGGCGTGGACGTAAAAAGAACGATTCGTCAAAAAGATAGCGAGCGAGCCCCCCGTACTACGTCAGGACTTATGAGCAGAAGCGTACACGTGGCGTCCGTGGCTCCCGTCGCGGGCCATTTACAGCCAGCCTTGTCTTGGACCGTTTATGGCCGATCGCTTGAAAAACCGCCTCTTGGCCTCTCTTTCTCTCGGCCGCGTTTCCCGCTCCTCGCCGAACATCCCGCGTCCCCGGCGATTCGATATCGTTATCGGATCAGCGCCGGTGATTCGGCCGGGATCGATCGGGAAGATTGAATTTTTTTACCGGTTCCACCGTCGGAGAAGTTGCCTCGCTTGCGTTCCACCCTATTGTCCGACGCGATTCCCTCCCTCCCCTCCTTGCCTCGCGTGGCAAACCGAGAAGAAGGATTGTTAATCTGTCGCGAAAGTAGTCCCCTTCCACGCGATCCTAGAATCCTTCCGGACTCAAGTTTGTCGGGATTTCTATCGTCCTTTGGTCCCCGTTTCGATCGATCGATCCCGACCGGCAACTTCTTTTCTCGGTTAGCCTCGTTATCGAAAATTTCTTCGGGTCCATCGCGAGGAGACAATCTCATTTAGGAATCGACCAACTTAACGCAGACGGCAGCCGTTTCGACGTCGGAATCCGATTTGGCGGTTCGATTGGATAGACCGATCGTTCGACGAACGAAAGATCCCAGGAAGATTCTTTTCCTCTGTTGTAACGTCGGCTCGAATTGATTCCGCGGGCTTCCAAAATAAAGTTACCGTCTCTGACACCGACGGGGACAGTATTTGCTGTTGTAGAAACAGACGATCGAGTACTTGCGAGAGACGCGTAGGTTGAGCGTAGTCCTCTGTTGGCGAGCGCGAGAAGCTCGACTTGTTTCGCTTCGAAAACCTTGGAACGATCAGGTTAGTCGGCGTTTGCTATCGCAGCTTCTGCGGATGTCCGAAATCGACGTCGTTCGGGGAAAAAGTGGCGCGCAGGAGGATTCGGCGGGCGCGCCTAAATCCTTAAAAGGGACGCGGACAAGAAGAGGAGGAAGAAGGAGTCGAAGAAGTCCCAGGTGCCCGGTACCTCCGTTTCTGGCGCGCACACGGTACACCTTAGAAGGCGTCAGGTCGCGAGTCTTTGTCCGCGATCCCCTGAGCTCTGCTTTCCTTCGACATTTCTCGAGAAAAAGCTCCGGGACGGTACGCTTCCGAACTTGCGCTTCGACGAAACGCGGTGACCAAAAGAGTCTCGAGATCGTTTCAATTTTCTCTACGGTTCGGATTTTCACTGGCTGTCGTCGTTCCACGGAAATAGATTTCCCATTTGGCGAGGATTTTCGGACGACGGACGCTTTATCGAGGAAAACGATTAGTTACGAAAATTTAACGTTTCGAATTTTTTATTCGTCGTAAGATTTCGAGGCTTTTTTCGAGCCGAGAACGGGAAACGCAATGCAAAGACCCTGTGCTCGAAAGATCGATGTCCTCGAAGACAGGAGATAACCGTCGTCTTGGATCGAATCGGTTCTTTCTTAAAAGTACATACCGTACGTCGAATGGATCACGAATACGTTCGTCTCCCTGTTTCCCTTTACTTTCTGCCCCCTCTTTCCCCATCCCCGTTCTCCGTCCGACCGGTAATAAAACGGGGCTTCTCTTATTTCCACGATATCGTTCTCCTTTTTTACGAGCTTCTCCGGTACGATATTATGGATCAGCTCCGTTGTCGTAGGTTCTCCTATGAAAATGGAAATCAGCCATCGCGTCGGGAGATACGTATGAAAATACACCGGCTCGGTTAATATTTCACTCTCCATTATTCTCTATTTGGAGAGGACGACGAGAGGAAGAAGAATCACCGGCACGGCGATTCCTTTCCCGGAGCTTTGAATTTCCCTTCGATCAAACCGGAACGTTTCCTCGTCGACGAAACTTCGATGCTACTCCAAGGACTACTCGATCCCTCCTTGCTCGTGGTTCGAGTCTCACCCCTCGTCGATTCGGGGGTGGGGCCGAAGTACCCTCGTTTCGTGCACCATTTTCCGAGAAATTGTTCGCGGTAGAACCTACAAATTGTTATACATTGTAAGGGTGCCGGAGAAAACCTTGATCTTCCTGTTTTTTGATTTGCTCGCGAGGCTCTTTATCGAAACTATTATTTTTTTAACGCGTCCGGAACAAACTCTTCTCTTCCCGAAATATTTAACGACCGGTTGTTTGTTCTCAACTTGATATTAGTAAAAAATGTCGGTCAACTAGAACGCTGGTACTTGACGAGTAATTAGGTATCAAATAAATTCTTAATAAATTCTGTAGTTTATGGTTGTCTACATTTTACTTCTCTTAGAGCGGATTAAAAATTTTGCTTGCTAGATCATGCAACGGAGCCATTAATCCACGAGGCACAAAAAGAAATTGATAACGATATCTTCGATAATAATATCGATTTTATTACACTATATCAACGAGCAAGGTACCGTATTTGTCCCTGCTGCGATAATTCTACCACGAAGGTACGATACTTCGTGTAATATACAGTGACTTAACGCGAAACAAATTGGCGAACAAAGTTACTTAAATTTAAAGTAACTAATAAAATAATCGATACTTGTCGGAACGAATAGATATACTGTTCAGAGTAACTTAATAAAACGAAATTTAATTTAGTTTTATAGAAAATTTTGCGTACAATTTATTGAGAGTTAAATTGGAACTCGTAGTTTACGGTTAAGGGAACTCCACAAATTGTTTCAGTTAATTTTCCTTCGATGAAATTAAAATTAACTAGAAAGCTTAGCCACCTGAGTAACGCTTCGCGTTACGCCAACCCTCGTCGCATCATCCACCCTCATCCTCGGCACCATCTTTGTGCATTTACCTTCCCTCTTCTTTTTTTATTCTTGGCATAGTAAATATGTTATCGCTCCCGCCTTTTCGCTTCCTATTCGATTTTGTTCTACTTATTTTATTTGCAACGTAAATATTCGGATTCGACGACTTGAACTTTCCAGATATTCCCTAAAAATATTTTTAAGGTATCGAATACTCGTCGAGTTTTGAAAACTTTTAACTTCGTGGCTTCGAAAAGTATTAAAATCGTCGAGAGTTTTAGGCATTTATTTTACAGATTAGAAGCTATTCGAAATCCCATCGGTGGCTTTAATGGCGTCACCGGTCCGTAGATCATAGTCTCGTAAATTTTTCCGGCTCGCGGGGTAGAAATTGCTCGACTGTCGCGGAAGTAGATTCCGATCGATTCGCGGGAAAGACTGCCGGGGGAGAAAGAAAATTTGCCGGTCGACAGGATTAAAGGAAATCCCGCGGAAAGCCGCGGTCCTAATGGAAAACGCAAACAGGCCGGAGTAGGTGGGAGGAGGGCGGGTGGCCGTGGTGGGCGTCGGAACGGGGAATTCGAGGTAGATCGAAGGTTCGTGGCACCTACGATTTCCCTGAGAATTCGGAAGCCTCGTGAACGACGAACCGCGGCTTGGATTTCCCACGTTCCACGAACGAGCCGACAATCGTGGAACGGAACGCTGTTTACCCAAATAATTCCCGAATTAGTGGGTGGCGGCTGTTTGGATGGCGGTGGCCGCCGAACGCTGTGTCTCTTTGCCCCGACGATTTTACCATTTTTCTTGCCGTTCACGTTTACGTGTTTTCCTGGTGCTCGCGGCAATTAACGTCGACCTGTCCGTCGTGTTTCGGTGAATCTTTTATGAAGAGGGGATTACGCGGTCAGAATCGTGCAAGTTCCTCGCTATCGATGAATAATGTAGAATGGAGGTAAAAGAGGTACGGAACTGGGTCAACTAATTAAGAAAGTTAATTTTATCTTTATTTGCTTCGATAAGTATACCCGTATAATGCTATAGGAAGTGTGTCGACTTTTTGCTCTCGTCGAGCAACTTGGGACAAGTTTGAACATTTTTTACAATGTTTCGATCAATAATTTGTGAGATGCTCTTCGGTTAAATCCGTAATAATGTACATCGTACGTTGGAATAATTGAAGAGAGTATAACGGTTATGAAGACCCAGGTGGATAATTACGAAATTTAATAATTAAGTCTTGATAACCTGTGTCGTGCAGTAAGGTCAAGTAAGTCATAAATAGAAAGTTTTACTTAAATTACGCTCTTCTAAATTACACGGTTTGGGACAGATATTGGTACTGAATTTGAAACGTTGGTCCAGCTGGATGGTACGAATTTATTTTCGGACACCAAAACGTCTATTTAATTGAGTTCTTTGTTTGACTTCATAATATAAGCGGTGGATGATTTCATTTCGATTTATAATTATTTAACGATGCGACTTTTACTCTAAACAAATTATTGCATAACGTACGATGAAACTGGCTTATTTAACGGTGGAACTTTGAAGGAAACGAAGGTAGGAACGAAGTAGGCGTTGATCCAACAGAAAGAATGGAACGTAATTCGTAGTTTCGTTAACGATCGCGCGGAAACGAGGTACGATTTTTCGCGGGTCAGCCAGCGGAGATAGATATTTACGAAGAATAATGCATACAAAACGAGTCGGATAGGGGATGAGGGTCGAAGTAATACAGTGCCGCGGCGTAATGGGAAAAGTGCAAAGAGGGAAGAAAAAAGGGACGGACATTGCAGGTACGTGTGCTCCGACTTTCATTTCTCAGTTGAATTTCACCCCGAAACTGGGAAACCGATGTATCCGGCGTAAGAAGGTCGTACCGTTGTTTCGCAAACTGAATTCTCGGCTACCGAATGGGGAAATACAGATTCGTTCGAGAATTAGGAACATTTTCGCGTTCGTTGATCGTGAAACGTGCTCGAGATTTTCAGCCCGACGACAAGACTAGCGTCAGTCTCGCGTAAACAGTTCCGCTCGATGGTAATAATCATGCAAACGATCTCTGTTCTCTCTGTATCAGAATTTTCCATTTTACGTACTCGTCGAATCGCGATCGATAATAGTAAATTTTTTAAATGTATTAAATGTCTTTTACAAAATCGAAGAAAAAAGTGAAGGAACCGTTCGAATCGTAAGCAATCGTCGGTCCGGTTAGGACGTTGTTTGTCCTACCTGTTCTCGATTCACCGATCTGTTATTCATAGTACAATCAGACCGAAGTGCACGGAAGAATGCGTCCTTACGAGTTCCCTAATGAGACGCTTACGGGCCGTTTGAAAGAATAAGTTCCATTGGAGGTTCGCCGGCCGATATCCCGCGGCCATTTCACGGACGAAATAACGTCTCGTTTGCCTAATTACATTCGGCCATACTCGTTTCGGGACACGTTTAGGAGCCACGATACCGTGTAGGAAACGGAGCCAATTTCGTTCCAAGGAAATGCATTTCCGCGGAACTTCTGATCAACTTAATTCGACGATTGATCGATCGTGTTTCGCAATCACGTCGGCTCGGTGTCTCGGTTTAATCGGGAAATTGATCGATGGGGCTTTTCCTTGATATGTAGGGTATAGGCGATGAGAACGAGCAAATTTAACAGTTAATAGAAAGAGTTTACCAAATAGATTTGGAAAGTAACTCGACGCACGTCCGATTGGGAATTTTAAGATTCTCCTACTTAAAGTTTCAACTAATAACATAAATAGTTTTCTACTTGAAAAATTATCCCAGAATACAGTATACTGGTATAATATTCCAGAGTTTATTCTAGGCTACACTCTGTACTCGTACGGTCTCCTATTTAATAGATTCTTTCAAAACTAGGAATAGCAATCTATTGTTCGGTCCGTCAGCATCGCGAAATTGCTAGTTTATTAATATCGATACAACGATGAATAGGAAAAGTTTCGTGGCTCGCGATTTTTTGGCGGGAACTGTGCGATGGTCGCAATAATATTAAAAATTCCATGGAGGGACCTGCGCGCGATGGCGAGGTTCAATGATCTTCTCGCGGAGGGGACAGCTGGAACGTGGTTCAAAAAGCCGACGGTGGTGGGCTGCATCCACGCCGGCGGTCGATGGCTGCGTGGACGAACATATATAATAACGTAAACTAGGTGGCAGGGAGGAGCTGTCCAGAGTAAACAACGCGGTGGCCCAGGACTAATCGGCGTTCGGGCTGGGTTATGGGTTCCCACATCGAATCCCGTGGCATTATGGGACCCGTTCAGCTCTCACGCCTCTCTCTCTCTCTCTCTCTCTCTTTCTCTCTCTCTATCTCCAGCCTCTGGCCAGGACCAGCCTAGACCAGTTTACCGTGGCTAGAGCCACCAATAACTACGGCTACGTGAGAGCCGGGCTTAATGTTGTCAATACGCCGTTAAACGGCCCCCCTGTTTCGACGGGGAATTTCGAAAGTTCGAAAACGTTCGGGGACAGCATCGTCGCGGCGACATTTGTTGCTGTAATTAATTCTCGCCTCGCGTACCCAACGATGGCGGCTCGTCTCTGTCTCGTCCTACCAAGCTGATCCCCTTTGTGCCCCGTTCTTTCTTTTCTCGACGAGGAAACTACCTGCATCCCGATACTCGATCACTGCGAATACTTGTAAACTCAAACACTCGCTCTGCCTTCCTTCTTCGATATTTCCAAGAGATAACCGATCGTCCTAGCGTCCGTTTGTGGTTGGATAGCAAGAGTTACCGTTCATAGATATTTATTTAAAATTGTATAATTTGTTGTACGATAAATCGTAGCTCCCAAGTAGCGCTATACTTTTATCCAACACGCTTTAGAATCGTCGTTTAAACTTATCGACAAAGTCCAGTCAACGATGTTCGTACAGATTATTTTACGGAAAAGCTTTACGTCCGCGACCCCAACTAGGATGAAGTATTCGATTAGGGGTTATTAAAATTCTGTCGAGATTGGATTCGAAACTTGCTCGAACTCGTCAACAACGTTCGTAGAGCCTCCGGAGTCTCTGATAACCACAACGAATATCGTTCGCAGGTTCGATAGCAAAGCACGAGGAATCACAGCAGCCTCGAAACGATACGAAACTCTCGTCTCTCTCTCGGCCACTTTTGACCACCCCAGGAAAGTTTAACCACCTTCGCTGGAACGACGTGCTGCGTTATGGTCGTCTCTGCACGGCACAGTTGGAAACAAAGTGTCACGCATGTTGCGTGACTCCTTCTCATGAATTCGTAACAGTGTCGAGCGTATGTTGCGATACAGCCGCATCATTATTAATGGGTTATTAACGAATTGCTGCATCGTGGTTGCACAAACTTTAGCTGATTTCGTAAGTTTGTTCGTTCGAAACTTAAATCACTCCGAGGGGCTATAAAATTTTATTGTAAATGTGTGTGAGCAATCCAGTGGTCATCGAGGCAACAGAGTTCTTTTGGAGATTACTTTTCAAGAGTATTCTATCGCGTTCGAGTCAGAGGGTGTGAGGGTAAGGTCCTAACTGTTTCTGCGTAGGCGGGGGCGGCGCTCGATCGCCAGCGGAAGTGGTTAAACGTACTAGAGAGGGTCTAACGGGCGCGCGAACGCCGGAGATATCGGGCATAAATATTCATAGTCAATCATCTGGGAGTGTCCGGCGTGTGGGTGCTTCAAAGGGAATCTTCGAATTGGGCCGTAGCTGGGACAGAGAGTCTGGCCGACGAAGCGCCGGGAGCGATCGAGCAGACAGAGCGTAGCTGAGAGAGAAACGAGTCCCATACCGGTGGGGGAGAACTCTATAAGGGAAGCGAAATTGCCCGCTAATGTCATAATTATATACCCGGGGAGAACACGTCGAGAGCCGAAGACGAGCAGCGCGGTGCTCTCGCGCTCTTTGAACGGCCGATTAATTTATTCGCGAGTGCGTCGAACGCCGACGAACCGATAGGAGACGCGAAATGGCGAAAGCAACCGCTCCGAGGCACGCTTCGATTGCCTCGCAGCCTCCAATTTGCAGCCCAGGCTTCCGGCTGCGCCGCGACAACCGAGGCCCTCCCGGGTAACGTTCGATCGGTGGGTAGACCTCGCGTCTGCGGAACTTCCTTTTCGCGGGTTTTCACGAACGAAACGCCCGACAACTTTCCGCCGTCTGCCGCAACGGCTGCGGGAGACGTCGACGCTCGTTATTGGGAATTTTCGAACGACGCGCGGCGTACCGAGCGATCGAGGCTTTCGGGATTCCGATAACGGTTAATCGGTGAAAACGTAAATTAAACCATAATAACGGCTTATCGATTAAACTCTTCCTCGCTCGAATCGGTGTATCAGACACAGGGAGGGTGTCAGTGTCGCGTAGCAACAAAAAACTCCTCAAAATGCTTAAAAGTTAGTACTCTCGGCCGTACATTGTATTTCGAGATCGAGTAGTCGCCCGTGCTCGTTATACCTATTTGTTTCATCGACGCGACGGGAACGTAAAACAAAGAAAAGGGGATAAAAATAATAACGACGCTCGGATACACCTTTATCGTTATCGCGGCAGCAGGCAGCAAGTTTGTACGATCGCAATAACCTAGCGCGTGATAGGTTCGAATCATCGGCATGCTTGTAGGATGACCCAATAATTAACGACGCTGTCTGGCCCGAAGTCTTTCGATGTCTCGGCTCCCTCTGCCAACGGTCGTGCTTTCTAGCTCGAAAAAGCTTTCGAGTCGATGTGTCGTGCATTCTTCGCGGGGCCAATGAATCATTCGCGCTCGGCTCTTTGTGGTGGTCGAAATACAAGGGCTCCTGGCCCCTGCGGGCCCACTCGTCTAAATCTAACACGATAAGTAGGCGGTGCCGATTAATCATGGTAAACTCGGCCGGTACCGCTCCGATTCCCTCCCACTTTCTCTTCCTCTGTCTCTCTGTCTCCTGCCGCAACTCCACATGTATCTGTGCGGAACACGTACACGCATACAGGGTGGCCGCAACGTTTAATCGGCAGTGCTCCGGGAACCAGAGCCTCCCAATAAAATTCGTCGCTACCCGAACACTGTTGTGTTGCGAATCGAACGCGTTATACCAAAATTCAAACATAAACGCAACAGAAAGAGACGATTAATCTTGTCCGACGAAATTGCGAGCCTCGAAGAAGGTGGAATCCTCGCGTCGGGTTTTTATTTAGCGTCGGCGAAAGGCAAAATGATTAGAGGAATAAAACTCGCGATGATTTTACTTTAGATACCAGAAATCTGGCAACGTTATTTCAAGCGACGCAGTTTCTCGGTATCGTGTACATCTATTGCTCGAGGGTAACATGAAAGGAGCAATTACCTTTTCGATCCCTAACGACGAATTTCAATTTAAATCGGTCGGCATTGTCGCGATACTTAGGGTCAGGTCGAAACACGTTTTACCGGTGTACTCGAGTTGGCGCATTCTCTTTTGTCTCTCGTTACGGCGAATAAAATCGTCGGTTAAAATGAATAAAATAAAGTACGGTCGGTGGTGCTCGACGCGAGGAACGCGACGAATTTGTCACTGGATGTCGCGCGAAGACGGCGAACTTTACTCGAAGATAAGAAGCGTCCGTCGGAGTCGGGGGAACAACGGAATTATTTAACCACCCTGTGTGTGCGTGCGCGGACGGAGCTCGCGGCGTATCCCGTGAGATTGAGACCTCCTCGCGTCGGGACTCACGCCGGGCCCCGTGTGAGGCCCCCGGCCTGCCCCCACCCCCCCTCGGGCCCACGAGACCGCCCTTTCCGCCTTTCTTTTAGAGCCGAGGGGCCCACGATGGAGGTCCGCCGCGCTGCCCACACACCGCGCGACGCAAGAATCATCGAACGATTTCTCGGCGCGGAGCAAGAAGCATTTACATCTTCTTCGACCGACTACGGTGACTTTTTTTGCGCGAGGCAGGCCGGGGGCCTAGATCTCGGGCCCCGTTCCGAACCTTCGTGGCCCGGGGATTCGAGAATTCGAGGCTAGCTTGTTCGATGGAATTTCTCGGTGTGACGTGGCCGATGCTAGACGCTCGCTACGACGCTCGCTATCATCGCCGGTTTCTTAACTTTTTCACGCTCGCTATCCTACACGTGACTTCACTGTTTATCGGCCGCTGTCACGAACGCGCGATAGGTCGCTCCGTCTACTTAATTTATACTCAGTGTCTTGGTTATACTCCTGTAAATATTTCCGTTGTTCTCGATGGACCAGCACGACAAAATATCGCGTAGGAAAATAACGCACGATTATATGGTACAAGAGAAAAATTTTTCCAATCGCTAGAAACGAATTACACCTGTGGGAACGACGCGTTAAAAGTAAGGTGCGTCAAGGAGATAAACGAGGGTCGAGATTACCCTGGTGGGAAACAGCGATCGACAAAAAAATAGGGTAATGATCGAGCAGGTGCTGTGGTATTTCAGACCGGAAATGCTATCTAAAATTATTCAAAACGCAATTATTAACACGAGTTTACAATTTTTCTTTCGCAATATATGTCTCTGATACGCGCAGCATCCGCGTTACGAGATCGCCAGTTTTCCTGCACGCCCGTCAAAGTTACGACGAGTTTGCGTTAGGAGACTTTGTTGCCAGCGTATATGCAACCCTAAACGAGGAGGTTCAGCAGCCGTGGAAAGTTTTTCAGTCAAACTACGGGAAGGATTAACCCTTAGCACCGGAGTAGTTGCGCCAGCGAGACAGCAAACTTTAAACGAACGTTATATACAAGTTTCATCGCGTTCTGCAACTTGAAGGGCTTGCTGAAGCACTGTCGCTACTTAATGGCTACCAATACTGCGAAGTTGGCGAGATTGTCTCTGCGTGGAATTCGGTTCCGGTGATTAGAATTTTTGGAAAATGTTGTAGCAATATCGGTCTAGATTTCGTGTTAAACTAACGATTACTAGGGTAGTTCTATGAGAATATCTATCGTGCAACGTTAATTCGAATGGGAATTTATTGTTTATTTTAATTATGTACCGAGAATCACTGTATTTCGTTATAATGCACTGTACCGTGTTAAAAGGCCGTCTAATCTGTGACTAATGTTGCTTGCGAGCTTGCAAATTCTATTGATAGTGTCGCTAATGGCCATGCTTACTTCTGTACATAGTTGGTCCGAAGGGGAGGACTGATCTCACTAATCTAGGAGGTGCATTTATGGAAATACTCCCGAGCAATGCTCGGATGATCTCGCCATTCAGTAATTTCAACAAGAACATCAGGTCTGAAATGTTTCCTTGATGCTCGATAACGTTTGGTTTTAAGTATCGCCATTCTAAACGTGGATTTTTAAAATGTTTCGCTTTAGTTTTAATCAATCAAAACTGTACCTTATGAATTACGTTCTAAAGTGTACTTGATAAAGTATCCATCCACGAGTTCCGAATAATCGTTTTTAAAGAAAATACTGTCACCAGAAATCCTTCACTCGGTCGGTTATATAAAAGAAGCTCTTTCATTCCGACAAACAGTTACAACTACACGTATTTAATAACCGAATGCAAAAGTACGAACCGTAAAAGGCGGGTTATAACGATAGAGCGTTAAACGGGGTAGCGTTAAGCGGGGTCTTACTGTAGCTTAAGAGCCTTTTACACAATGTGACTATACTGCTCTTTGGAGCTGAGTGAGAAGTCGTAAATAACTCCCAGATCTCGCATTAAGCTTATGGTGGGTAATATCCTGTCGTTAATTCTATAGGAAAATATAAATGTGATATTCCTCCTCGCGCATCTCATTACGTTATATTTCTCTATATTGAATAGGAGCAGGTTCCGTCGACGCAAAGAACATCTAGTGTCGAGATTATTTTGCGAGAGATTTCGATCCATTAAGAAATTAACTACGTTGGAAAATTGTTTGTAAGAATAAGTAAATTAAAATCCATCGGACGTTTTGAATATTTTCCGAAACTAAAACTTCCGTTCGTCTGTAGATCCACTTGACGAGCGGAAGACGCGAAGAGGGATCTGTTGTTCGTTGTACACGGTAAACAGTTCATTAATTGTGGCAAATACTTCTTTAAGGCGGTCAATTCCGAGTTCGTAAATAAGTCCGCGGCCGTAAAGGAATCTCGCAGAAGCTGATTCAAGGATAGGGAATTAATGATTGCCGAGAGTAAACGAAAGGGTTACAAAGGAAAAGAAACCGACGAGCGGCAGGATTTCACGTCTATTCGTAACATTCTCGCGGCTCGAACGCGTCGAGCGTCGCAAGGACGCATTTGCACGTCAAAGCGAGACGATAACGACGGTAAACGGCCGGTCTCTAACGACGATAATGCTAATACGCTTCCTGTTTTATATTTTCTCCCGGTTTCTTTCTTCCCGAGAGTATCGAGACGAGGCCCCCGACTCGCTAGAACGAACGGATCGGAATTGCATTCTGCCAGACGTGTATCCGGCGAGAATGCAATTAACTTCCGTCGTCCTAAGATGGCGTCCCGAGGGAAGAAGTCGCGTAAAGTATTTTATCCGCTCGATTATTCGATTCCCTGTTATTTCTTCCGCCGAAAGAGCGACGGTTCTTTTCGAAAAAGTCGATCCCGACGGCCTCTGGACCCACTGGTTCTATTTACGATTAGGTTGCGAAGCGAGCGTTCAGTAGGGGAGAATAAGATAATGGCGGTCGGTATTATTATCGTGAAACGGTACGCTACAAGCGTGTAATTAGATTTGTTTGCGTCCCGTAGCACGATACCTGCTTTAGCGATTGCTATATGTATAATCGAGAAAAAGAATCTTTTGTATTTTTAGATGTCAATGTAACAGGAAAGTATTAATTTTGAAACTTTTTCTTAAAATCGAAAAAATTATTGTGTCTTGATTGTAATCGTTGCTCGAGCGATCGCCATTATCCCCTTTGACCATGTTACTTGTGATATTCCGATGCCGTACATATCGTTCGATACGTTTGGACGGAGAGGAGAGCATGATGTGTGTATGGAAGGATAACAAGTACAAAACTACTCTGCTATAAATTGCCGGAGGACATTATGAATTCGCCTACATTATCTGGACCTTCTGCTAAAGTTCCGACTAGCGTGGTTGGATCGATTGGAGTTGCCCTTTTGGACAACTGTACCTTGTTTTCCCGCATCCCACGATGACCTCTATTCTCGCTAAATCTACCATTCTCGCGAATAATACCTTCAGTCTCATTCTTCTTTTCCTTGTTTTTCCCATTTCGGTCGTTGACTAATTTTATCGATCTTACATCTCGATAAAATTCGACGTGGTAGTTCTCGTTTTCGTTAAACCATGGCTTCGCCTCAGAATTTATACTTGGATAGACTTCCGTCGAAAAATGTATTTGCACGAGGAGGTGAAATTGTCTTTCGTGTCAATTGTAATTTACATTGCATAGCTTTATTTTTACCACGCGTAGGTGTGCTAGCCTCGTTCTTGCGTAACAAACTCGTTTTTCCACTCACCTAACAGGATTGTAAATTTTGAACGAAAGACATATTATTCAAAGACAGAATATTCTAACACGTGTTCGTGTTGTCGATCCTCCAAGTGTCGTACAGCTGGACTAGCTACCGAAGTAAAGGACAAATCATCGAGTACTCCTAGGGGCGGGGTATTTTCCAGATTGTCTAACAAGCGCGTGAAAACTTTTGCTTAAAAATTATTGCATCGAGAATTTTTAAAGACTCCTCTCCTTCGTCGTAAAGAGATCCTAGTGTTTGTTAGTGACGGCAGTGATTTTGTTAATTTGCTCGTAACGAATAGCGTAGGCGTTTGATCGCGGTGTTGTTAGAGAGGCGAGGTTTACAAGCGGGTAGTGACGGAAGGAAAGCATTCCCACGGGACGCCGGGTCTCTCGGTTGGTTGGCCAACTTTAAATCAAACTTCGTTTACACCTAGGGCCCACCGGGGTCGGAGCGGCGGCATTCATTCGAGCGCTGGAAGCGGTGCACCCGAACTCTTTTTCACCGCGAGCGTATCCACTTCATCGCGCAGTTCCATCATCGTAAGAAAACAAGGAAGGAAGACACGCCGGCCCCCGGAGGAGACTCCGAGGGAGTCATTACAGGGAACCCCGGCACAGAAACGAAAATATTGATAGAACGTCGGAGGTGCAAGCGTTCACGAGCGAAAATCCAGGGGCGGTCCGTGTCATTAATCATCAGTCCCGCTCGATCTTCCGTCCCGTTCTGCCCTCTGTCCTCTCCTTTTCCCCGCCACGGCGAAGTGTCTTACCAAACCGATCCGCCGGTGAATGATGTAGTCCTCGTGGATCGTGCCTGGCATTCGTCGTCGCGGCATCCGCCCCGGGAAATCCTATCGGGGAACTTCCATCCGAGATTCGCTCGCCCTCGGATCATCCGAGACTCTCGACCCGTGGTTCGTCCGTTCTGTCGGCGAAAACTCGTTAAAAAGACTTCCCGCGATGTTTTGCCTTTGGGCGTTGCTTTTCGGAAGTCGTCGGGACACTGAAACGCTCCTCGGAACCGGGCGTTTTCTACGGCCGGCATTAATTTCTGTCGTTCGTGGGAAACGCGGCGCGAGGCAAGCTATCAACCCAACCCGTCCTTTGATTTCAACCTACTTTCGTTGGGTGTTATTTTTTTTAGAGAGTAGTTTTAGATTTGTAATTATCGATGCAAAATTCAATTACAATACAAATTCTTTGTGTTCGTGGAAAGGGAAAAGGCAAACTCTAAACTTCGTAGGGGAATATATTGAAATTGAAAATTAAAATGTGCCTTTAGCCGCCACTCTATATTTTGTGCAAAGTGTCTTCGAGCGGGATGCGCTTATTAGTTCGAACCAGTCGTCCATTCTTTTTGCTTGTTTATTTTACTTGCCGTGAAAGAGATTGTTAATTTCAGCGAACCTGCCTTTGAGACTGTCCCCAGCCAGAAATTAACCCGCGGTTCGCGCGCGGCGCGCTTTGAATTTTGAACGATCCTCGCCTCCATTGGCGTTCCCGGGGCGAAGCGAGTCGTTTTCATTTCACCGGCGATTATTATCGCCGTTTTCCTCGTTTACGCGCGAGCAGGAACTACGTGACGCGCTAGACAAGTATAAAAGACACGGGGAAACCGCCCGCTTTATTATTCCCGCATATTCCCCGTCCCTTCGATACCTTTTACGTTTCTCGTTCGATTGTAATTCGTTCGCGTAAAACGGTCGGCGCGTTTCCCCTCGAGATTTCTCGTTTTTATTGAAATCCCGAACGCCGTTCGACGTATCGTCGCGACTTTACAACAAACGCGTCGCGGTGTTAAGTCGTCTCGTACGTCGTTCGTGCCTTGTCGACGTCCGTGTAGACGTTATTAAGACATTTCCATCTCGTCCGTAACGTAACCGACGAACCGAGATCATGGCGCAGTTAAATCCTTCTGGAAAATGGAGGATCGCCAAGCTTTCCCGAGTATCCAATAATTCCATTTATCGCTATCTTTCGAGGGGCACTCGACGAAATAGACAACGAAATTTCTGTTTATACGAGAATTGTAAAATATAGTGGAATTATCGTCTGTATCGATAGAGAAGGCTAAAAGGATATACATTCGACGGGGGCAAAGAAAGATTCGTAGCCATCGCCAAGTCTCGGACGTGTAACACCGATGATCGTCTACCCAAAAACCATCAATCTTAACTACCGGCGAGCGTCGAGGGGGAATAACTTATCGGAATCCCATTCGACGTGGCTCGTTACGCGTTCGCGAAGAAAAACAGCGCGGTTTCCTCTTTCCTACGGTTCCGTGTCCCGCGAGGGTAAATAACTCATCCCCCTCGGAGTGATTCCGCGGTGGCGCCAGGCTTCTTTACGAGGTCCTGGACGCCGTTCGTCCTCCGGCCGCGATCCCGACGCCCGACGCTCGGCGTCGGTGACCTTAACCACGAGCTGTCGATGCCGATAGCGGTTCGTCGACGACAGTTACGACGACGCGTCGCGACGGTTCGTTCCAGGGCTCCTCGTCACGACGGCGACGTATTAAAGTATCGCGAGCGCGGACGCATAAACCTCTTGTTGACGTTATCCTTATCTCATTCCGCGGCAGAAATCCCGCAGACGTAATAGAAGCTGTTTGCGTCTGGCGCCGTCGGTCCCGGAAACCTCGGCCATCTTCTTCTTGATATCTGCGAAAAAAATCTACCCTCCTGGCCAACCACAAAACCACGATCGTGCGTTTTTCGACAGAGGGGTGGGTCGATGGTTGTTCGTTAATGGCTCGTATTTCTGGCATTCTATCGGATCGTCCTATCGGTAAATATTCCTTCGAAACAACTCGGAGAAGAAAATAATAAACTCGTACACTGTTTATTAACGTTTCATTTACAATGTGATTTCCATTAACGTCAGCGATTTCTGGCAGACCTGATATTCATTTACATTTTCGTAAAAATAATGAATTCGTATTCTTTAGTGTACGCAGTCCAACGATGCACCTGTAATGCGCCATACGGTGATCGTTAAGCGTTCGCAAACACGTGACGGCGGAACGTACGAGCTTTATCTCGTATAAATGACACACACAATTGAAAAATTTTAAATACGTCGTAAAGTATTTTTATGTACCAATTATACGCAGATGTAGGATCAATTTATGCGAAAAGAAATATACGGTTTCGTTAAAAGAAGCATAGCGTTTACGATTTTCTCTTGTTCTTTTTCTAAATATTTTTTTCGGATAAAATTACGCGACTCGCTGCCCGCGATCTTCGGATTTCACTTTTCCTTGTTTCTGCGCGCTTCGCGACGATTCGACCGAGACCACCAAAGTCGGACGCTTCTTCGGGTCAAACCGATAAATCGTCCGAGCCGGTGGAAAAAATTTCTCGCAAACTTCTCGGCCAGGCCAGACTGTCGGCGCCCGAGCAAACGAACCCGAGGATCGGGACGCGTCAATTATCCAGCCGATCGAAGAAATCGTTATCGCGGCAATCAGAGTGTGGCGACACACCTTGGCTCGTCGTAAATCGCATCCGTCACTGATTGGTCCGACCACCGCGAGAAAAACGCGACCTCGTCCGGCAAAACATTCTTAAATTTGTTTGCACGAAATCGCTCTCCGATTTCTCGATCGAGACTAGCTGCGATCTCATTCGTAGGATCCTCGTTAACGTGTACATTGTAAATTTAAGGTGTTATTTTTAATCGCCCGTTTTCCTGAACTCGTTATGGATAAAAATTTTCGCTGTGCTTAAAGGTAGTTCTGTAAATTGTTATTTTGGGAACGCAAGTCACCGTAGAATTGATCAAATAGACGAGAGAAAATGGTAGCGGAGTATGTGGTTTGTTATCGACGCGAGGATTAGAAAAGCTGGAACGATACTCGCGAGATTCGGGGTTCGGTTCTTTTCTTTCGTAGACGAGGTTCTCGGCGGAGATTTCCGCGAAAACGCAGATCGCAATCAGAGTCTACTTTCCCGAATGGTTTCCGGGAACTCCGGTTGTTTGGTGCAATTGGACCGTTCATAAGAAGATAAGTATGACACGTTCGATTTGGAAAGTTTCTCCGGGGTATATCGCTCGATCAGGAGTTCACGAATCATTGGGCGTGCGGTTCGGATTCTTTTCGGGGTTCCTTATAGCCGTTGCTATCCCCTTCGATGAAACGACTTCGATAAAGTTTCTCGTGAACCGTGATTCTGTAAAAAATCGACGATTCTTTTGCGCCAAACTGCGCCAATTTGTGTGCTCGAGTCGAACGTAATACATAATAGCTCCGTTTATCCGAATGGATTCAAATTCAGCGCATAAATTCCAAATTTTATTTTCGTTTGCTTCCGGTTCATTAAAATATTAAGTTTTCTACGAGAGTATCGATACCGAGAGAAAGAAAATCAGAAAATTAGATTTACGTTTAATATTATAAAGCTCGAATTACGTGAATCGAAGAAGGAGAGGAGGGGGGTTTCCCACAAAAGGGACGGCGGTTGCGATAATATCGCGAAATTTGTTTAAATCTCTCGAGAATTCTCAGGCACAATCGCGAGTCTAAAGGTATAATCTTCTACCGAAGCATTCACGAATAATTTACAACGCATTCAGCGTGTATCTACAATACACGATACATTCGCTCGACGATTAAAAGTACTCGGTACAAAATTACTACTTCCATTCCCGTCTGCTCGTATTATATATTTTCCTCGAATAAATCAATGAATTTATAACTCATTTCGTAACTCGTTCGACCTTCTTTCGTACTTCTTTTCCTGCCTTTTAAACGCTTCGCGACGTCCGCGATTCGCCATACATAACTTCTTCCCTTTACTTCTCTTTTATGTATATTTGTTTCCGCTCTCTTTTACCTCGCGTATTTATATTTCCTGTTCCCCCTCCCGGCGTCTCGTCTGCATACCGCGCGAACAAATGAAACGAAATTAAAATTAAAAATAAACGACAACGAGCCGAGACGAGGGCTCCGAGAGGCAAACGACAGGTTGTCATCGGAGTTCGGGTACCGGCGAAAATCGATTTACGGCGGAGCGGTTCAATCGGAAGATGAAATGCGCTCGAATGGCGGATGAGCAGCGGAAAATAGAAGATCGCGAGGCGTTTAGATGCCGCCGATAGACGACTGACGTTAAATAAGTAATGCCAGACGTTCGCGGGGACCGCGTTTTGACGCGACTCGCCGCCTCGTCTCGAGCTATTCCATTTTTCAGTTCGGCAAAGCAGCTGCACCGCGTACATTATGCAGCTACGTCCTGACGGATGGTCGCCCGCGATCCTTGAACCGTCCCGTTGCGTTGTCTCGCGTCTTTCTCGAACCGTAACCCGTGTCACGAACTTTAACGCCACCTCTTTCCTTCCAGTCGGTTGCAATTTTCTGTCCTTTCTCGAAACAAAACTGAAAACCAACGTCTTTAATACTTGATTCGCCCCGTTAGTTTTTCCTGCACGACCGTGGATGACTGTCCTAAACTCTTATAATTCCAACACCGGACGGAAGGTTCGTATGGATCGTAAATTTTCTAAAAATATATTACCAGAAACTACGTTGTTTTGCAAAGGAATAACAGGCGAAGATGTATCTTTATTAATTATTTGCATGTTCGTTCGAGTTTCGTGGCACACGTCGATAGACGCGATTAAAATTGTAATTCCCTTTCGACGATTCGTAGAAAATTTTCGTCGAAACGTAACGTTTCTTAATTCGATCTGACAGTCTCGAATTCGCGGAGGGCACATCGAGTTTCTGGAAATAAGCCGCGTCGCCGTTCCGTATCTCGACACCGTTAATTTCGTTTATTCCTTTAACCGGCGTAAATAGTTATACAGGGCAGAACGGTTTGTCGGTTATTCGGGTCGCCTTTAACTTCCGACCTTTTGCCGCTGACACCGAGTCTTCTTCGGTTCTGTCTGCGCGTCGACACAATGGGTTACGAAACGAGTTCGCTGACAGAGAAATTACAAAGTGGCATCTTTGATTTCGCTCCCTCTCATTAAACGCCCGACGGTTCTCCAAGCTCCTCGCTCGTCTCCAAGATTACTCGAGACAGATTTGCGGGGAATTTTCCTGTCGAACGAGTGCTTTAACCTTGGCCAACGTACCCGTAACTTCCTCTATCGGGCTAGTCAATTTTTCCGTTCGAAAACATTCAAAATAAACGAGCGCTCGATCTTCTTTTTCCTTTCGTTGGATTCTCTATCGAGGAATATTTTTACGTCGATTTAAAGACTCTGGATGGTGGTTAACTTGAAACTTTCTTCGCTAAACTAAACATAAATTGCGGAAGATCGGAGGATGCACTATTATTGCAGAGAAAAAGGAAGGAATGCGTTTTAATCAGACTCTGTGAAACCTGCTACAAATAAAAATAGTTGACGATCTTTGGGCGATCGATTTCAATTGAGATTTTTAATACCGGATAAATTCTGTTAATATATTTGTAAGTTTATATTATTTACGAGACATTTACGAGCAAAACTTCGATCACAAGGAAATGTCGCGAACTCGTGAAACCATCCTCCAAAGTTATAAGTGGAAAACGACTAGATTAAAAAAAACTGAACGTTCGTTGAAATAGTAAAAGCGATCGTAACGATACGGTGACTTAGTTTGGCTGTTTTATAAGTTTTTTATGCGTATATATTCCCACCTACGTACATTGACAAAGTTTAAACGTACCTGCAATAGTTGGAATTATTGCTTCAAACTCGTCCGCCAGATGCAGAATTATTGTTCGAAACTTGCCCGTCGGCAAACTGTTAAGATATATACGCAGGTATTATTTAGTATACTTGATCTCGTTCAAGTTTGTTGAATTGTCTTATCGGGGTGACTAAAGGAAACTCGGCACGTAACTACAGCTTTCAAAAGGAAATGGTTGTGCCTTCAACATTTAGAACACTTACATTATGAGTTTCAAAAGCTACGACATTCCAGGATGCTTTAAATTATCCTTCTTAGCGGTAGAGTTGACGTTAAAACGTATTCTGTTGGAAGAAAATTTGTTGCGATCGAGGATAAGATGATCAACAGTAATGTCGGTGAAGCACGTTTCACATATCGGAACATCATTTTTATGAAATCGATACAAGTGGTTAAATCTCGTGTGACCGGTTTTGATTCTGGAAATAGCAACTTGATCCTGTCGTTGAAGATTATTTAAAATATTCTTCGTATAAAATTTATCTTTAATTGATACTAGACGCGTAGAGGTTGTGGGATTTTCATTACTGATTTCAGTTATTTTGTATTTTCAGCCTCGTAAGAGAAATCAGGTTGTTGGACGTTAAAAGTTGAACGTAACATGTAGTGGCAAGGTTGGATATGTTGCAATTAATTTCTGGGAAACAGAAAATTTTATTTTTTCTTAACCGTCCGGTTAGCGAAACAGTTATCCTACGTTTTGTACGTCGTGCTCTTACGACCTATACTGCGTTCCTTAGGCTAATTTGCCATTGACATCGTTGAATATTCAAGAGAAAAAACAGTAAAGTAATCTTTTGTGTTTTATTCGAATGAAGCTTTACTCGTACAATTTCTCGAATAATTTTGCTCGAAACAAGGTAATTTTCTTACGTTATTTTTGAATTGAAATAAATTATTACTCGAAATTATTATCTTTAGCCCGTTCAAGGGTGAAAGACCGGACGAAGCACCGAACATTTGAGAATACATGAAAAATTGAAAAGTCCATAGGCAGAACGTTTTAGGTGAGGGATGGTAGTATAAACATAGATGTTATTCGGTTTCCTGTGATTTATTCAAATTTTACAAATGCTTTCCGTGAAATTTTCACCGTCGATGTTATTAAAAGGAGAATTATTCACGAAGCCGGGACCATTCTGGTCTGATTCGATAACAGACAAGTTTAAGTCGTCCCGCGTCCGTTTCAGCGTTTCCGATTGCACGCGACAGAGTAAACCAGACATTCTTTGAACCGTCGCCTTTTCCCAGGGCGCGCGGTTCGTAGGGTTGGAAGCGGAAAAATCGAGGGCGACGAGCGAGTCCACGCGGCTCGTTAGACTCGCAAACTCGACGGGATCCGCGACGCTTAAATTCCCGCTTTGATTCGCAGCGCGTCGCCGGAACTGCCTTAAAACAGGATTACACCGTAATTCCTGCTCGCGAAACGCTCCGAGGCCCGCTAGCGAAATCCGTTTCTGCGTTTCGGCAAAGCGGTGCATTATGATGCAAGAATATTCGCGCGTCTCGTAAATCTTATACGTCCCGGAAGGCCCCGACTGAAATATTCAGCCGGACAAAGTATCGTGCATTCTAATTGAGGGAAAAGAGAGGAACGGGAGTACCGCCCTCGAAAAGAAAGGAATCTCCTCGTGACCACGATTACGAACTTGAGTGTTCGAAACAGCTTTTCCCAAACCGTCTTCGTCACAATTAATAGATTCTAATTAACAAAATGAATACTAAAGGGTGAAACGATAACGAGTTGATTAACGTAAGATATTAAAGAATCGAAAAAATAAATTTTTTATTGTGATCGGTCCTTAATTCACAATTCTTCTAACGCAAGCGACGCGGCGGAACGCGATTTGCGTGAAATTCTCGCCCGCGGCGAGCCATGCAGGTTGAAATTTGTTTATTCAGAAAATTTGTTAAATTGCTCGACTAAAGCTTTGCCCGCAAA
This sequence comes from Colletes latitarsis, assembly GCF_051014445.1. Classification (NCBI taxonomy): domain Eukaryota; kingdom Metazoa; phylum Arthropoda; class Insecta; order Hymenoptera; family Colletidae; genus Colletes; species Colletes latitarsis. The sequence goes on along the minus strand of NC_135135.1, from coordinate 29,112,918 downwards.
CTTGTTAGACGCTCGAAATCCTCTTCTCGTCTTCGTCAGACGACGCCCGATGAAACAGAGAGAGAAAAAAGGCGCGTGCACGCGTAGCAACGTCGAAATTCGCGTCGCGGAGAACACGGGGGGCCGCGCGTTGACGATCAAAAGGGTTTTGATCGCTGTTTGCCAGTCCTTCGCTTCGTAGCCCTTCTTTTCAGCCAGAACATCCACCATGTGCCCAGAGAAATTCAACCGCGAAATTAAACAGCCCTTTTGCCTACGCGCGCGCTCTTTTTCGTCGAAAATGAGTCTCGTTCCTCGGATTAAACCTACCCCCGCGATCGCCGGCGTGATTCTAACCCTTTGACTACGGACGACGAATACGGGATGCGTTAGATCCGTAAGTAGACAATGACCCCTCATTTTGTCCAGATTAAAACCTCTGGCAACGTCCGCGAGTTGGTGACTTTTTGGAAAACTGAGGCCACGAGGAGTGAAACATTCTGACTTCTGGCTAACGAAACTTTGCGTGCTTCCTTTTAATTTATTATTAACACAATTTTATTTTATACGTAAATATGAAAATAATTATTCTTTTTGTGTACGAACGTACGTGTCATGTTTCATAAAAGTCATATTTATTTTTTGCACAGAACATTAATCCGTAATTTAAAACGTGTCGGTTTACATTTAGAAGAACTTTTACGCTAGAAATAAATCAATACGTGTACTCTTTGTAATTTGTTCGTCGTGGTTGTTTTCAATCGATACCGATTCAAAGTTTACTCGGTATTACGAGCATCCGGGCGATGTCAGATAAATTCCTGCAAGATACAGTTTCTTATTTTCTAAGATAAGTTGTTCGAAACTGCAGTAATGTCCTTCGCGTTTGTTACAAATTTTGTTTCTCAAGTTGTTACAAAGTTATCCTCGCGATATCTTGGAACTGCTCTCATGGATAGAATCGTCGTGTTATCAACGAATCGCGGTCGACGATAATGGAATTATACGACTGCTTTGATTATTATATATTAGTGAAAATATAGAAATAGTTTCTTATACGAACGATAAAATTCTCCTACTCGAATGTTGAAAGCTTGTTCGTAACATTCGAATACCTTTTTACGTAAAATTACGTTGGAACGCGGGTTATTAAAAATACTTTCGTCGGATATTAACAAAGGCAAAATGGTTTAATTCAAACATATTATTAGTTTTTAACCTTTGACGACGGATGAAAATGTTTGTTCGACGCGCTGTAAATATATACCGTTTGAAGCCAAATATTTACACAATAATGTTTTGTAAAATTTCTCCTCTGCAGCAAGATGAAAATTTCATAAATTTTGCTACACGTGATATACATATATGCAGATTCCCTACATATAGATAATACGGAAAAGATTTCGTCGGTATCGGGACAGTGGAAGCACGAAATTGCCCGAAACGTTCGAGTATCGTAAAACAGTTCCACGACCGAGAGTAGAATAGTTGCTGTCTCGCCCCCAAACACCATGAGCGCTTTTAGCTTCGGGGCTTAATCACCGACGATCTGGGTTAGTACGATTTTCGAACGACGAGAAAAGCAGTAGTGCAATCCCTCCGCCGAAAGGATCTACTTCCTGCGATTAATACGATGTATCAAACCTGCCCCATGACCGACGAAGAGAGAATGTTCGTCCCGCTGCAGTCAATAACAGACGTAAATTTGCAAAATAATGTCTGCGAGACGGCGGATTCGGCTCGCTTCAATTACACGCCGGTAATGAAACTCCTTTCAGGCGCTCGAATCTCGCGATAAACTCGAGCTACTTCCACGGGAGCTCGGCAGATTGCAAACCGTATCCGAGGTACGCTCCAGCAGCGTCTTTATCGCTCGAGGAGTCCCGGTCCGCCCTGAAAGCCTCAAGATTTTTCTATCAAACCTCTCCTCCGCTCGACTTCGGGACCATTGCCTCGAGCTGGAAGGAAAACGCGATTATTTCGTCACGCTTCTGCCACGCAACGGCATTTATTACCTCCCAGCCAATCGATATTGTTCGCCTGGCAAGGTAAAACTACCGCTCTTGACTGGGCACGCATCGGCCCATATTTCATTTTCCGAAAATATCTCTCCCGCCGCCCCCGTCGTTGTCCCGCGTTCTCCCGAGTCTCTCGAATTTCCAAGCCTTCGCCGGGAAAGCTTCCAGGAAACAATGGAGAAAATTAAACCGGATGTCTAAATTTTTTTCATGAATTATTCAAGCGGTACCAAAAATTCGAACGGCGAGTATAACGTGATATACGAGGATCTTGTCCTGATTTACTTCCGAGTCGTGCGTCAAGTTTTAGTAATTTTAAGTCTATCGGTAAATCAGGATAGATAGGAAGGATTAATGTATTAAAAGAATATCAGTAATATTTCACAAATATAAAGTGTCGATTATTTTGATCTAAGTATTTTACGTACGTTTAGTACGTATTAATTCCCTTCCTCGTAAGCTTGCCGCGAAGTAGAAGGCAAAGCCGACCCTAGTGACTTTCCCTTGAAGCAGAAACGAATTAATGTCCCGACCGTGCATATTAATAGGTACGCTCCTTGCAAACGAATGAATGACAAATATCAGTAGTATACAATATGTATTAATCTCAGTCTCCGTCGAGAAATGGATATGATTTACGATTGGTTCTCCCTCATTCTTTTACTTCTCGCGTCTAGATGAGACAACTAGGAAGAAAAATGGTAAACTAGTTGGAAAAATTAATTGATAGGGTTGAAACTATAGGAAAGTCAACGAAGAAACTGAATAAAAGTAAAAAAAGAACGTGGTAATATGAGATCTCGTATCTTTTTCCAATCTATAATACGCTCCCTAAAATGATGTCAACCTTTACGTACGTTAATTTTGTTCCCGTCTACAGAAATAAATAACGGATCGAAAGTTGTTTACTTTTTACTCGGTATTAAAAACTTGCTGTCCGGATGGGAATTTCTGGTCGGGGGGACGCGCGATCAAGAAGGCAAGGTTTATTAGTATGCATAACACGGCCGCGTTGCGATAGTTTATCGATGGGACGTGTAAGTAGTCCGCGGTCCCGCCGAAAAGGATCGACCGGGCGTTATTTTTTCAACGGCGTATAAATCGATACGAAATTACTGCAAATGACGAATGCCCGGCTCGCCGGTTAACTGACTTCCAGCACGATGGGGGCAGTTTGCATAATATTTGGATCGCGTAACGAGCCCCGAATAACTTTGCCCGGGTCAATCCGCGCGCGATACACTCGTTTACGGATCGTGATCTCGCGAAATGGAAACACGAAAAAAAGAAGAAGCCCGTCAGCGAATCTGGCTCGATGGAGTCGCGAACGCGTTGTTATCCCCTATTTGTCGGCATCGATACGCGTACATTATTTCGATATCATTGCCCAGCGAATATGTACATCGAATCGCTCTCTGCTTGTTACGCGATGATTTTCAGCCCGTGTTATTCCGGTCTCGTATATATCGTGCGTTTCACGCACGTGGAATAGCAATATTTAGTTCTACTTGCGTTCGTCATTGTTCGTACGCTACAGACCGGGGCAAATTTTGAAACGGCTATTTGAAATCGTTCTGTCACGGGGAACGAAGGGATATTTCGTTGATGATTATTTCAATTTTTAAAACTCGCTAGATGACTGTATTATAGATGGGAAATATGTATAATTATGTTTCCTAAGAATAAAATTTAACTCGAAAGTCGTGAAACTTTGATGGGATTTCGATTTTACGGGTAAGAAAAAATGCGAATTCAGGACCGAACGAACGAAAGATAGGACGAGTTTTTCTAACAAGACACGAAGTCGCTGGAATTTTCTGGCTCGGTGACGGCCGCGCGAAAGTTGAGCGGCTGCTTATGCAAATTACCCGCGAAACTGATCTTATATTCCGTGGCTACAGTAGTACCTTAAGCGCTAAGTATTCCGTGCCAGGAGGGAAAGAGTTTTGAGTAACCATCGGCCAATGAATTTCAATATCTCCTCGTTACGTAACGACGTTGCTTGGTCTCTGTGTGCCGTTTGAATTAGGTATTCACGGCAGTCCGATCGATCGATATGTCCCCATAATTGCACCCACGTGTTTGTATTACGCGGTGAAATTCTGGCTTTCGAGACGCTTCGAATTTCGGTATACGTTTGTTGTACGTCACCGTGGCATACCGCGTATTTTACTCGCGGCGTTTTCTCACGCGCGCCTTCCGCCACGTCGATCGATCGATTTAATTGCGAAGAACGAAAATGAAAATTCGGTTGGTTATCGCTAACGCGACGCCTTGGGCACATTTCGGTCGAAATAAAATAGCAATTTATATTAATGAATCAACTTTAATTCGTTCGAGATACGAACAAATTATTTTCCAACAATTTTGTACAAGTTTCGATGAAATCATTCGACCGCCAACTTTCACGATAGAAATATTAAATATCGAACGTAACGTGACAAGGAAAACTTGTTTCCTTTCGCGGCCCTAAAGTCATATTTCAAGCCCGTCTATTTAACCTCGTAGCATCGAGGATCGAAGATGCATCAAAATCTATGCTTTTTTAATTCCTCGAGGAGGATTCGTCGCAATTACGAAGCTCGTAGATGATTCGATAAATTACGTCGCGTTGTTTGTTCGTTTCCCGACTCGCGAAAGAATTTTAATTTGTCTTTTGCACCTGAAACAGTGACGCGAGTCGCATTGCTCGAATCGAGGAGCAAGGAAACAGTAATTAATTACGAATACGCCGGCACGAACGTTCCGTGTTCTCCGCGTTGCATACAGTCCTGTACACGGACCAGGAACGTACAATTTAATATTAATCGTACGCTTTCTAAATGGAAATCGAAAACTCCCGGCTGTTTCCCGGGCGCCGCGATAGTTATCCGTCATGCGACGTACCGTGTCATGGTGCATGACTGTTATCGAGCCGTGAATGATTTCAGCCGTACGACGATACATCACGCATCCTAGGAGATTGGCTCCCGCTGAAAGGAACGTTGCTATCCCCCGAGCTCAGCTCGAGGGATCATTTATTTTTTCCTTCTCATCCCGAAAACCATCGATCATCCGGGCTTTTCCGGAAACAGGTCGCGCGACTTTTCCAAATTTTCATACACCGCGATTCGCCTCTGGCTCATCTTCTCGCGCGATATCAGAGTCGAGGATCACGGTCTACCATCCGCTCGAGACCAACCATATTATTTATAATATTTGTTCGGTCAAATTACATTACCGAATTACCCAAATTTTAGCGTATGCTCTACACCTGAAACCCAAAGTTTAGGATAATATGGACGAAACGCTCTCTTTGTTAAACCCCTGCTTTCAATATCGAATCAGACTTTCCAAATATTTTGCTCGTTGCTTAATATTTAACGTTTATCGCAAGAATAAATTTGTAAAAATGTCTACTACTCGAAAGAGTTATCGTTCCGAGATTGCGACTAACAGAAACGATATCGCTTTCGATCGACACCTTTATCGAGTGTTAATGGCGCGCGGGGGAAAAAGAGAGGGGACGAAATGAGGAAGGATGGAAAATAAAAGGATCCCGTCCGCCGCTATAAAATTCGAACTTCCCGTCAATTCGAAGCATCCCGGAGCCGACGTTTTCATAGTCGAACGAGCGTTTTTTTATTAAAGGAACGAAAGGCAGCTCGTTAAAGGAGAGGTTAAGCGAAGTCGGGGGAAACTGGGCGAATAATTTAATTAATCGTGAGCCGGAGTCGGTCGGTTGGCTCGGTTCCGGGCCGAGCGAACGAAGGGAAAAAGTTCTCGTTATCATTCCAATAACGATCGCGAGCTACAAAGAGCCGAATCGACGATAAGACACTCGTCCACGGTAGAACGAGTCCCTTATTAATTTACTTTCGCGTCGAATCGGCGCGATGGTTGTTCACGAACGGAGTATAAATCTGCCGGGGGCGACGCGTGCAGCCGTTCGAGGGGGTGGCAGCCCTTATCAGGCTTTCTCCTCTATGTCGGCAGATCGATATCGTCGCTACCTGGTAACCTATCCCGTTAACAAGGCAATCAGGGATAGTTTCTCGATACTGTACGCGCGCGGCCGGTTAACTTAATTAGAGCTTGTTCTACGACTGCCGATTGCGCCAATGCGAATCGAATTTACTTGCGCCTGGTACACAAACTGACGCGACTCCCAACGTGCCGGTGCCTTCGTTCGTAATACGTTCCGTTCGCGAGAAATATTATTCCTCTTTCGCGAACCCGGGGTCTTCTGGTGCAGGGATTCGATACACAATGTTAGGGGTTGGCACACCGCACCCCCGTACAGAATTCAGCCTTCCGTTTCTAGCTGCAATATAATTTCTCGAGTGGTTACAGTTACGTCATAAACGCATCGGGAACCTCGAGAAACACGTGCAGCTATGCAACGTCCTCGACAGCATCTAGTTCTTTTCCGTGTGTTAGTCCTCTGAACAAATTCACTGATAGATGTATTTGGTAGTCTCTAGAGCCAATGAGATTTTTATTAACAGCATTGAAAAATTTTCTTTATCGACGTATCATAATTGTAAAGGGGTTGTTGGGCAATCTATGTCCAGGAAACATAATAGTTCAAATGTACAGCACTATCGTTCCAAGTCGGGGTAGCCAAAGTATTCATGACTCGAGTCAACAGCCAGTGACGTGACACAAACAATTGTAACCAAAACCATATAGCACCAGATTTATCTCGCTCGTGTTTGGAAGATCCAATATATTCACGACCTATCGAACTCTAACACGACAGAACAGAATAGCATAATTATCCATTTCCTGGATATCTCACGGATACTCTGGTATCTGGGGTATCGATATCGCTAATTAGGGGTATTCGAGACGCAGAGAGCACCGCGTTCCGGTAGTGCAATTCCGACGATGACTACGCGGAGGAGTTCAGTACTTACTACGTGTATGGTTCGACAACTTAGAAAAGATACCTGGGGGATGGTCTGAACATGGCAGAGCGAGTGGTGGGGACGCAACTGAGCGTCCAGACGAAGAATCTCGCGTCTATCGAGTGTAATCCGATACTCGATTCGTGTATTTAATATACAAGAAAGAACGAAGGTACACGATCACTTTTGTTTAACAATTTTATACCTTGAAATCTTAAATTCGCGCAAAGTGTTCCAGTTGGCTACGCAGGATATATACAGGGTGTTCGGCCACCCTTGGGAAAAATTTTAATGGGGGATTCTAGAGGCCAAAATAAGACGAAAATCAAGAATATCAATTTCTTGACTGAGGCTTCGTTCAAACGTTATTAACAATTAAATTCAAAAATTTCAAATCGTACTGAAAAAATTATTATCGGTTGCGGGGGTCAATTACAATCATTTTTGGTCATTAGACATACCCCCGAAATCCTACCCACTTTCGAGAAAAAAATTCAGTACGGTCGAAAGTTTAAACGTTAATAACTTTTTAACGAAGCCTCAATCAACAAATTGGTATTCTTGATTTTCGTCTTATTTTGGCCTCTAGAATCCCCCATTAAAATTTTTCCCAGAGGTAGCCGAACACCCTGTATAAGTCTCCGTTACGCCAGTACCATGAATGCGCAATTCGATCAATTATGAAATTCAAACTTCTGGCGTTGCTAAACTGAACAGTAATTCACATTCATGAAACAAGTTCAGTGTATAATCGCCACTGTTTTCTACAAATACATTTGCGGGTTTACCAAAACATGAAAGTTTCCGCATTCGTGGTTCTCTGGCACAAGATAAACGATACGTAACATCTTTTATTTATCATAGATTCGTTATTAAAAATTTCTATTTGTACTCATTTTTATGCGAGAGATTATCAGTTAACCTCACCTTTCACTCTGCTTTTAATACTTTTTTTTTTGTATCCATTTGACGAATGGAGTCAGTCGTTTAACGTCGGAAAATATTTGCAGATAGGCGATTATACCATAAATATTAAATATTGTATAATAAATTCTATTATCGGTTTAAAACCAAAATTGATACGTGTCGATGGTGGAATTAAATCGGACTTTGCAAACGTAGATAATGGGAACGTGACGTCGGAGTCACACGGGGTCATAGAGGATTAATAATAAATTAAAAGATTACTCAGCCGAGCCGCCGTTACGAGCACATCGACACACGGATCGATATTTATCGACGATAAACCGCGACGTGGTTTTACGACCGCGCCGCCTACCGTTTTAAGGATTTTACGGGAACAGGCTCTCGATAAAGTCGATCGGACGTCCTTTCTTTAACGAGATCGCGTTATTTATACGTAATGCGTGCATCCTTGTTCCAGAGTAGCTTCGAACGTTCGCCGTAGTATCTTATAATAGGAAACCCGTTATTGAACAAAACGTTGTCCGAGACGCGATTTTCCCGGGAAAATACTCCATCGAACTTTTCCCCGTCGAACAAAGAAACGAGCGTGAAGTTTGTAATTAAGAAGTTCTGCATCGTGCGTTACGCCGCGCAGCTTAGCGTACCCGGGCGAGTATTATAACCACTTGATCCGGAGATCGCGAACATGTTTACCCTATACCAAAAGGATAAGACTCTGTACGCTACGGATCATCGAGAAACGATATTTAACGCTATTCCTACCGCGCTTTAAAAAATTATGTTATTTTTCGAGTCTGCGCAATTTGATTAAACTAACCCACGGAGATCCATTGGAGTTTGTTCCACAGTGGGTCGCGAGGATCGATCGACCGGGTCACGGTTCTCCTATTCGAGATATTCTTTTTAGAAAAGTTACTTCATCTGCCCTCTCCATTTGCTAATGGGACACTCCGTGCACGCGTTCATGAGAAGACTGAGCGCATTAAGGTAAACTGTGGGTCCTACGGTTTACTTGGAATTACAATTTCGGTAAAAGGCTCGGTGGCGGGATCGTTTCCACGCTTTATATGACCGCGGAAGTTGTTCACCCGCACCCCCTGTAATTCTCAACGAAACGCGTACTTGGACATCGAACACTTCCGGCGTATAAAAATTTGTAAAACGCGAATGGAAATAAATATTAAAAATACAACTGTTTGGGATTTCCGGATCTATCGTGCGTCTCCTGGTTCATAGCGGAAGCATTGTCGCGGCCTGTCGGTGCCCGAAAATGTTCCCGACAGCCGCTCCTCCGTCCGCGGCCGGATATCCTTTTGCGCGTCGCGCTGACACGCGTCGAATGCCTCGCCGAAATTGCCTCCTTTAGAAGACTTTCGGAAACAATGAAGCCCCAGCTTGAATGAGCCCGGGGACGGAGGCACCCGGGGACCGTTTCGAGGAGCGATTTCGATTAACTGTAAAAGCACTCGGCGCCGCATACACGTTCGTAAACGGCGACGCACACAACCACGCCGAAATACGCTCACAAAGACGTACAGGAAGCTCGGCTCCGGGGGTGATCTTCCCCTCCTGCGATGAACTATATTATTTCCGGTGGAAAGCGGCTCTCGAGGCTCTCGAGTGCCGCTGCGGAGGCGGCTTCAAACGCGACCTCGGTAATTGGTTCACTTAAACGCGGATCGATACACAATTACAGAGTAATTAGAGTGCCAATTAAGGGTGTTTGGATTCGTTCGCGGGCTTTTTCACGGCCGCCTTGTGTTTACGCGCAACGATGCGCGGCCGCACAACGGAAATTGCGCTCCTTCGCGGCTGTTCCGCGCGTTCGGATCGCTCCTTTGCGTTTCGACGATGCGGGAGCCGACGGCGTTCACAGTCGAGGATATTAAATGCTTTGGCATTTCAGGGTGTCATGCTTTTGCACGGAAGGGTATAGTCGGAAGCTCGTTGCTAAATTTCGTACCGGTAGCAAACGAAATTTCAAACACGTTCGATCGAAGCGGAATCTCTCTAACAGATCTCATAGATATTTTGTTTTTATCGCTTATCGTTCGACCAGGAAATGTTACTTCGTTTCCGCGAACTCGATCTAGCCGTCGATACATCTACGAGCGACGCGGCGCGACGCGGCGCGGCGTCGGTTTGCAGCGGTCGTAAATACGATTAAAATCCCGCGTGACGAGAGTCCATTGCGAGGCAGGAAACTGTTATTGCCGGTGGAAACGGCGAGCCGGAAGTGGGGGTATCCAGTCTCCCGAAAGAGACTTTTTTTCGACATTTCCTGGCGGTCGCATTTGGGAGGGCGTTTTAACTTGGTCGCGCTTCGGTTCGGAAAGTTAGGAAGGTCGTAGGGCGGCGATACGAAGGTCCGATCGCGATCGCGATTGGATCGGCGATCCGGTTGCCCGGACGATCGTTCCGCCTCGGTTCACCGCACACACCGATCGACCTGACTCGCAATTATCCCTCTCCGACCGCACGCGAGATTCGTGTTTGCTATTTATTTATCGCTCGCGCTGCATATTCCGCGCGGCTCCGGCAAACAATCGACGGGCAAACATTCGACCGCGCCTGTACACCGGACGCCCGAATATTTCCCCGGGTAATGCATCGTCCGACGACGACCATGCGAAATTCCCGTAGTTCGCGTAGTTTCCCCGCGAACACAGAAAAGCTTTCCCCCTTTTCTGCCGCGCCTCCCCCGCCTCCCCCGCCTCCTCGTGCCGCTCGGTGCTCGTTCGCTACTTAAGCGTCCGACGCTCGAGCCTTTTGTTTTCGATTCAAGAGTTACCTTCGAAAGCCTCGAGAGTCCAACCCTTTGAGCGAGTTTAGAGTGTTCGGGGATATCCGTCCTCGTTCCGTCGGACGTCGAAAATTCGCGGATTTTTTCCAACTAAACGGGTTAAGGTACACAGCCCGTCGACTGTTGCAACGCATGTGGAGTGGAAACGCTCGTAGAGAATGGAGAGTGGATTCGTAAAAACATCGCTAGACGATCACCAAATTTACCTTAGAGTAAAAGAATCGGAATTCTAATGAAAATTTCATGGAACGTTTTGTCTTATCGGTGTGTAAAAGAGGCCACAGTTTCAAACCGATCGACTTTGCAGTTTGAAAACGGAGAAAGAAAGTTGCTTCTTCGGCCAGCAAAGGTGAAAGCCCTCTCGAGTGGGCGTCTCCCGAGTCTTTTGTTTTCTATCGAAGAGTTAGCTTGGAAAGCCTCGAGAATCCACCCTTTGAGCGAGTTTAGAGTGTTCGGGGATTCGTCTTATCGAATGCCACAGCCGGAAATTCCGAGATTTTGTTAAACTAAACGCGGTGCTTGACTCTAGGTGCTGTCGTCAAAGAGCCCGAGTGTACACAACAAGATTCGTAAATTGAGAGACTGAATTTGTACCTGTCGAAAACTCTGGGCTCTTCGATTTCCAGCTGCACTCTCTTTCCCCGTGTTGGCGAATGGTGCAATTACAGTCGGGCGTTCGCGTAATTACGGTAGTTGGCTACAATTATTGCCACCGCTCCGTTTTGTATAGCCGAACGAGGAGGAGGGTTCGAAACTTGGACGGAACTTCGTCCTTCGAGATGCGGGTCAAATTTGAACGCCCCTATGCTATAATCAACGCTGCAGCGTGTAACCGGCGCGATCGACTCCGTGAAACTTGGTCCACTCATCAAGAAACTGCGAACTGCTTCGACGTACTTCGTGTTAGGCGTCTCTGATACGTCCTTCGAACGATCGCGTTAAAGACCGTCGAATCATCCCTTCAAACCATTTCCCGGCAACGCGTGCAACGATTCCGACGTGGAACGTCCACCGACCCTTTCTTTCACACATTTTTTTCATTAACGGCAATAACTCGAGTTCTTAGTGTTAGTATTTTTGTTAATCTTCTGGGAAAATCAGCTACAGAGCCCTATTTCTGTAAATTTCGACCACGAGTTTTAGTTTATTTCTAATCGTAAAATACATCGCGACAAAATTTTTGGGTCAACGGGGGGACAGATCAATTTTCTGTACATCATTTACTTTGGCACCGGCCAGCTGCGCAAATGAGTACAATTGATATTAATTTAATTTTATTTCATAATGAGAATTCTCGTGTATACGCGCGCGTAACGGCAATGTTTCAATATTTGGACGGTGTTTCGCAATAATTATTCGTGCCACAAATTATCAAAAAATGGGTTGATCCCACAGAGAGCCCGTGAACATTATATTCCGCGATAATCGAAAATAATTCAAACCCTTATCGGAAGGTCCTGTCATCTATTAAGCAAACGATTAAATCCGAATTGGAGAGTGCGTACTGCAGCATTTATCAATAATGAGTTAAATCACCAACGCCAATCAATAACGAATTAACCAAAGACTAACATTAACATTTTCCGGGTTAGAAATTTCAACGATACTTGAACGGCGTCGAATAGTATTGAAATTTATAATTGGATGGTACTAATAATAAAAAGAAGGAACTTTGAAAATTTTTTAAACTTCTATCGGAACTTATACGCCAATAATCATAGTCGCAAAGCTCGAATATTGCACATTTTGCACCCACTTTCTCGGAAGAGAATTTATAAACTCGGAAACCTTCAAATGCTGTTAACGAACAAAAGAGCTTCTCGGTCCTTTTCAGCGTACAGAATCTAAATTAAAAAAGGAAACAATCTATACAAATCTTCTGGCAACGATAATCATATTACGGGAGTCGTTTTCTATTTTTCTCCACTACAGTACTTGGCTAGTATTTTTTCCGTCTCCGTCGGGAAGTTGTGCAATCGCGTCCCCCTAAATCCCCGCGGCGTCGCGAGGGCCGTCGTCGCACCGCGTGCTCGTAGTTTGGACAAACGACGGGACCTCTCCCCTGCTAATTCTCTTTGTTCCTGCGAAAATAACGCAAATTAACCAACGTCGGTCGTCGGCGTAGCGCGATAAAAGAAACTCGACAATGGTCGTCGTTTACGTGCTCGAATTGTTCCTGTTACGCCGGACGAGCCCAGGATCGAGGACGGTAATTCGGCTCCCCCGTGGAATCGCCGTCGCGTAATCCGCGACCTGGAGTCTTACTGTGAAAGAACCGCGTGTTTATGGAAATGAGACGGTTCCGTTTCGAATCGAAACGATCCAACATTTAAACGAAGTAATTCTGTTGCACGGAGGGGGAGAAAGGCTCGCCGCTTCGCGAACGTTCGTTTTAATCGGCCATAAATCCGCCCTCGTTAACGTTTCTTCCACGAGGCTCTCGGGGGTCTAAATTTTCGCCTGGAAAATCTTTGTTTCCCCGACAGTCTGCGACCGACGATACGATCGGACGTTTGGTAGTTGGCACGACTGATCCCTCGATTACGAGCCTTCTTTATTGCCATTATTCCGGCGATACGCGCGCGGCTCGATCGATTCTCAAGGCGAACCTCAACTATAAATTTGCATCGATATTTATTTAATATAGAAATAGAAACATTCGTATACTTAGCAACGATCGAGTTGTCGCGTCGCAACGACAATATCTGTCAGCGGTTGATTCGTTTGTTCAGACCAGGATCCAAACGCAATCGGTTCCAACGATATTAATTAATCGAAGGAGCACCGGTAAATCATAACGGGGTAATTCATCGGTCGACTGATTGCGACGTTCGCCGCAACAAGCGGTTTACTACGATATCTGTTACCCGTGTTTCGATCCAAAGCAACGATTTCGTTAACAACCCCCGCAGAGTCTCGCGTGAACCAAGTCGTCCTTCGTGTCCGCGATACCTCGTCGGTTTAACCTTCTCATTAGCCGACGCTGTGGTTGCGTGACGATTATTGGAACGTGCTGGTCGACGTTTCCGTTGAAAGAAGAGTATACAGGATGCACCATAACGCGTGGCAAACTCTTCGACTTTAAATTAAGAACACAAAAACAACGAAAGAACATGTTACTCTGTTCGATCTTGGCCCCTATTGTCATTTTCGTTCCTTTGTATTAGAAAAAATTTCATTAAACACCGAGTATAATCTGCTTAACGTCTACCCTGAGTTCAAAATGCGATCGATAGAAAAATAAAATTACGCGATTAAATACTATATTCTTAAGTATGATCAACCATCGAAGGTGGCGAGAGTACAAAAAATAGCTATAATTTGGGAACACGATCGGATAGTATACGTGTGTTTACGAGCATCGACCACCAAAGTGGCTCCCACATGTTATGATGCACCTTGTACAAGAGACACATAATGCTCTGTCTGTTTCCACCTGAACGAGAAGCGTTGCGCTTCGAGCGATTCGCCAGACAGCTGACGGCCAGTTCGCGCGAGATCAACGATAATTCAGATAATAATCATCTTTCGTTCGTCGTGACCGACAGAAGGGAAACGTATTCTTCGTTTCTGCGCAACAGTCCGAAAGGGCAGTACGGGCGACTTATTTTCTGCGAGGTGGCCGTCGAATCAAATTTAAATCCATTTCGATCTAAACTATAAATATTTTTCTATTCCCCTTGTCCTATAAAAAGACAATACGAGAAACACCGTTAATATTCCTTTAATATTCGTCTTTACGCGAAATATCAACAATATTGTTACGAGTAGAACACCGTTCAAAGTGCATATCTACTCCCGTTCATGGAAATTATCTTCGATAACTTCACAGTTACGTGCATTATAAGCATCCTCGTCGTCAACAGACGTTTCTTCGTACACTTGAAACGGATTAAGTTCGTAATACACTGTTAAAAAGTAACGATTGTAAATTCTGCTTAAATTGCTCCTCTGCATCGTTTGTCGACGTTTCCGCGAGATACGCATAGTATTTAAAGACGCTAGCTGAAGCCTTACTACGTTAATCGGATTTATTATCATGGTTTACGGCTACGGCGCAACTGCTCGAAACGCTACAAAAGAGGTTCTGTCCCCGAAGAAGAGACGTACCATGCAATATTTATTAAACAAACTACGTTTACTTCTCTTGTTCTTTGATAAACTTCGAGATAAACAATTACAGTATCCGGCATGTTAAAATTGGGTATTTTTGCGTTTAACGTGGTATTAAAAGGAGAAGAAAAATGGGCGCCTAGTATATAGGGCGATAAGTCGGTGTCGGGGACGTTCGTGGACGGTTGTTAGCAATTTTCCAGGCATCTGGAAACGTCGTGCTTCGTCCTCGTTAGGCAGTGACACACTGTGCCGCCGATTAAGAGAAAGGCGACGCGTATTAAGATCAAAGTCTCGGATATAAGCTGAAATAGCCGGCGCTGATTTCCCGATTCCGATGGTAATGCAAATTAACTGCGTCGCGCGGCCGGCGTAACGTGGCGTGCTCGTGGCCGAAAGATAAAAGGATCTGGGATTACATCGCATTACATTGTAATCCATTGCTCCGGGGATCACCTTGCCGCTTCACCTGCCGGGACCGTTGCTCGTGGAACGAAATTAACGTGCACGTTGACCGTTTCTTAACGCCGCTCGTCGCTGTTCCATCGAAGCGCAATAGATACAAGAAAATAGCCGTACCACGGATTTGATAACAAAGTTAATCAAACTCGGCAAGTTAGAGGTCCGACGTAACAGGTACAATATTATGGAACCGAACTCGAACTTGAATTAACTTGTACAGACGTTCGTTCGTCCTATGCTCTGGACGAGATAGTACCGAATAAGCTTCAACTACAACGTTGCATCGGGTTATAATACACTGTGTTTTGTTTCGAAATTTGCAAGGGTTTCTCGCGGAAACTGTATTCGATTCAGTCGACAAAAGGGTGCTGTTATCGAATGTATTTTTAAGAAAGGGGTGATTATACGCGAAGGGAGAAATCGAAAATAAAGAACGAGATACTTTGGATTAGACTTTTGGTAGCGAAGACTGGTAGACAAAGAGGAAGCGAAATCGCGGCGGAGCACGGTCGGTCGAGGGTTTTATCGCGGTACACGGACACGTGTATCGTCGCAGCGGGCGCGTTTGCGGAGCGGAATTATTAGGATTGTCCACCGTATCGGCCCTCCAAGTCCATTTAGAACGTTTGCAAAATGAAATTAACGTCGCGCCGCGCTACAATGTAATCCGTGACCCGGAATCACCGTGCCGCATTAGGCGGCTCTACGTGTCCCATTCCAAGAGCGTATGTTTGCGAAACGATATTAGTATTACGACTGTCCCCGCTATCTGCGGTTACAATTTCCCCGGGAACTGAATCTTCGCGCCGCCTCGAAGTTTACCGCCTCTGCCTTGCCACGTAATTACTGTTATTTTATTGCTGGTTCCGCCATTAGCGCGTCGTACCCTCTTCTTCCGTTATTCGATTAAACAAAGTGGCTCGGTTAAAAGGGAGAAAAGTCTCCCGCGCGACAGTCAGACGGGGGGGTGCCATTTACTTGGACGATCGACCGGGAATATGCGGTTTATCATAGCAGACCCTTCGAACAACGCACCGGGATCTCGAACACTATGCTCCACCGACTAGAAACTCTCGTCTTCCTCGATTTTATTACTTCCTGTTCCGTTACTCGAGGAAATTTTTTCGTATCGTATTTGTTAAACTCTTCGCTATATTTGGACTTTCTGCGAGCGTCTTCCAACGCCAAAAGGTTCCTCTTCGTCTCTGTTCCAGCCGCTGCGCGAAGGATCGCGTAGCGAGCTCGGGGCCGAACTCTTCCGATTCGCTAACCGTTTTTCAGGCTTTCACGGCGATCGATCAGTTCGGGAAAGCTGGCTGGTAGAAAGCGTATCAGCGTCGTAGCTACGAGCTTTCGGCACTTTAAACGAAATACCGTGCGAAACTGCGAGAGAAGTAATGGCTCGAGAGACGCTCGAACGCGCACGCCGGCGGACTCTTTGAAAATTTCGAGAATGCCGAGATACGCTACCCCGTCGGCGTCGTTCCGGACTCTCGCCACGTTCGAGGGCTTTTCTCTTTGCTCCGCGTTCTCCCTTCGCGTTTTAATTCCCTCGCCGAGCTGGCTCTCCGCCTCTCCTTTCGCGCCGGACTTTATTTCTTCATTCCTCCTTGGAATTTTTAACTTCGACCCCGCCGCGGCTCACGTTCCGCGCGAACAGATCGTTCCCTTTTTCTTTAAGAGTCTCCTGAACTTGTTACATTTCTAATGGACAAGGGCACGGCTGCTTGAATAAACGATTACGAATTTAATTGCGCCGCTGTTCGCTGGAATTGTAATGTAGAACACGGCGGATGGAAGCTGAGCGCGTTTGCTCGGGACCAGACGATCGCTGCTACGGGGTTGCTTCTACAAGCTTCAACCGTGGATAACCAGCGTGCGTATAAACCTATAGCGAGTTGTAAAAAGTATAATAGGTACTCTCTATAAATTGATTCGATTAGGAAATTTACAAATTTATGTGTTTATTTCACGCTCGTGAAATCAATTTCAGATTGAATTTAGTAGATTGAAAATCCCCTCGGAAACTCGTTTTGCGATGTTTCGATGTTTTCTGCAAATATCTATATCACCGTATCAAAGTATTTGCCTTTTCAAATATCAACTTGCAGGATTAAATAAATTTCTCTTCATTTTGTCACTTTTTAATAACCTGATTTTCATTTCGAACGCTTTAATCTTCAAAGAAGTTCGCCTGTATTAGTTTAGTTTTGCGTTGAAATTTCAATTTCAATTCATTTAATGGAGATGTAATATCTACGGAGAACGGTATTTCGAAACGTCATGTTGGATCCATTGACTCAGATATTTCTTTTCCTTTGTCAAGCACAAACGCGTATATTTCAATTTTCAATAAAAACATTCCCTTTGCTTTGGCAACTAATATCTGCATAAGAAATGAAATCTCCTTATTTCGCTTCTATTTCTAAAGGAAATTTCTCAAATCAGCGGTGACTGAAGCATATGATAGGCTATCTTTATATCCATTCGTATTCAAATCATCGTCAGTGGCGATTCTCTCAAAGTTTTCCCAATTTTATTCCAACGAGTTCTTATTTTTAAAATACCACAAATTGCTACCACAATGAAAATTAACGTCCATTGAAGAAAATTTCAAAATTCTTCGCTCAAAAAGAAATTCAATTTAAATACGTAAGTGCACAAAATACATTTGCGTTGCAAATTAGAGCGAACTTCTTTCCGTACGTCGTGTTAATTCTAAATATTCATACAACACCTGAAAAACATTGTTTCCGCCAAGCAAACCGCAATTTGATCGCGAGAAGGGAGAACGGGGTAGTTTGAAACGCAGAGGGTTAATTTTGATCATTCGATGAGCAACAACCAATACCGTGTTCCTCTCTGGAAACAGCTTCGGACCTAGCAAAAACACTTTCCCCGGTTGGTCGACGCCCATCCTTCCCGGTGGACGCTCACCTTGCGTCGGACGGCTCTCGACGCTGCTTTAATCACAAGTTTCCCGTAGTTGGTTGCACGCGGCGACGGAACATCCGCGCGAGGTCGTGCGGTCCAGAGCCCGGGTAAACAGGACGAAGAAGAGCCAACGCCGCATCCCTTCGAATGGCGGCTTAATAACGGAGCCAACGAATGCGCAACTACTTAGAGGCGGCAGCCAGTTTCTCTGGCGGTGTACGCGCTTGTTGGTTAAACAGGCTTGGCGAAGGGTTGCGGAGACGGTCGACTGCTTAACTTATCCGACGGGGGTTAGGTTAGGCCGTAAGTAGTTGCCAGGAAGCCCGTACGTCAGGCCCGCGAAAGCCAGGCTTCTCTTCCTGCCGTGTTCTAGTTTATCGTCCACACTGCGCGTCGCTGGCCCAACCACCCCCTAGCCCGCGTCCTGCCGGGGTGGTGGCGCGCCTCGTTAACCTTCGCGGCGGTACAATGCTCTTTCTTCTCGGAGCTAACTACGTTTCGCAACGATTAAGGCCGACACTGTTCGTCCAATGCTGGATTCACCGATTCCAGTATTCAGTTAACGGAATTTCAATACTCGAAGGATTAAATATTTTTAATCGACACGGTATCGACGGTGTACCACATTGCAGCATGTACCAGGATCAAATTTAAAATTTATTTAGTTGCAAATAGCTAGGAGGATCTCGTTTGAAACAATCTCGATCGCGTCGAGCTTAGGAATCGTTACCTTTCCAGCATCTCGAGCAGGTGTCGCGTTTAAAGTTCTTGGAGCGGCGTTGGACGTCCGCCACGAAGAACACGCCGCGTCCGAGCCAAGTCCCGGAATGCCACGAGCGAGGTTATGGCTCGCTTATTGCTCGAAGCGTCGTCAATCGATTCGAGATCGCCCGGAACGCGTCGCGAACGATGTCGAAAATGTCGATCATCCGTGGGGGCCTCCTACGAGGGCCCAGAAGCATTTCGGAATTGATACGTTGTCGACCTGCACGGCCGTCCTGTCGAGTTTCGTACGCGTTCTCCTAATTTTCTCTCCGTTGCGTGGGTGCTTCGAACGTTCGCGTCGTTGCTTTTTCGACTACGGTTCGCAAATCGGAAAAGGGTAATTCTGTCGTGTGAAACGCAAGGTATAAGCGTTTCGACACGATGTTTGGAGAAGTACGATGTTTCGATTCTTACGAATAGTTGCTTAACAATGTCGATAGAGTACGGCGCGTAGTCGCGTCGGTTGTCGAGCCGTGCTCGTTAACAGGCGCATTTGCGTAGACGACGTTGTCAAAAGGTCGGAAAACAGCGTGCTGGGCAACGTTTCGAGGTTCATCTGGCCGGCTTTGGTCATCGCGCGACGCGTTGTTTACAAGCGTTAGTGCTCACGCGAACGGCGAAATGATTGCGCGTAATGGACGATTATACGCCGCGACCGGGGCTCCAAGTTACAACAAACATTTCCATTCGCTAATTAACGAGCGTATTTCAGCGGTAAACGCCGCTTGTTAATGATTTCCATTACGTCGCGTCGAATCGGCTCTCGTTTGTCGCGCATTAATCGTTTGGCAAAACGCGGGAGGACGGTAGGTTCGTTTCGCAAGGCAATCGTTCGAGCGACGAATTTTCGGGGGATTCCTATGGTCCTCGGCCATCGTGTCCGATCGTTTCGCGAGAGTCAGCGGTCCGCTAAATTGGCCCCCGTGTCCCCAGGCCTTTTTTTCGTCGTTACGCTATTGCCAGACCGGCGGACAACTTTCTTTGCCGCATGCCACGGATTTTAGGTAGAAATCTCTGCCGGCCGCTCGAGCGAGGTGGTCCCCGGCGAACCGACGCTGATTAGTTCGAAAGAGAAGTCGACACGGCGGCGCGGCGCCAACTCTCCATGTAAATAAGACGACCACCGTCGCGTCCCGCGCGAAACTTTTACAGAAATTCGTTCCATTATTCCGAGAAATTGGGCCCGCTCTTTATTAAACATCGTACGAATATCGATGCGTGTGGGATTTGAAAAGAAATCAACATCGTTCGCCAAGTTTGTTTGTTGCGACGAGCAATCTGATAAGGGGTCTGTTGTTAGCATAACACTCTATCTCGTTTCATGGGAAAGTTTTCCCGAAAGGGGGACCAAAAGTTTCCGATCGGGCTGGAACTGGACCTCGCCGATGGCGATTCGCCAAGGATAGCTCGCGTTTCGGTTTGTTTTTTTCGGTGCGTCGCAGCCTAACCGACGGCTTTCTTCGCCGCGTGCCAGAGATTTTTGTTAGAAGGCCTCCTCCGGAGCGGGACCGGCTTGTCTGCGCATAGGCTGATTATTTTAGCGAAGTGGTTCAGCTCGATCTACCGCGAAGATCCCCGGAGAGCGTAAAGTCTGGTCCCGACTGTTTACTTCGTGCATTATGCAAAGGTTGCGGGAGCAAATACAGCCGGATTTCCGTGCGTACGGATAGGAGACTCGCGTGGTCACGAGGTCTGCGTAATGCCGTTGTATTTTGACCCCCGAGACCCGGGCCAGGCTTTACGAGTTCGTCGACAAGTTTCCGGCCGCACGAAATCGCCGTTCCAATCGTGCCACGACGGCCATGTTGGAAGTCTCGTCTCGAAGCGTATCGAGAATCGTTCCATTCCATTTCGTAGAGTAGGATTTCGCACGATGTTGCCGTATTATTGTATGAGACGAGATCGCTCGGAATCAAATGGATTTTTACAGCAGTTATATTCCGGAGTGGTAAAGTGATCGAACGACACGAGTTTGAAACAGAAACTAATAACGATACGGCAAAAGAATGACGATTGATGAAGATACAGTGATCGAATTACGATTCGTTATAGAAATAAATTGGCACTGATCGAAGTAAATGCAAGTTTGCGATGTATCGGTACAAGATACGAAGCCTAGAACATGATGATAAACGTAAACGTAAATTAGGCCAGGTCTGTCGTGCTACGATGTAGAACTGAAATATCAAATTTCCTCCCTCGAACGTAAATACAGACCTTAAAAGAAAACGCATTATTTAGAAGTTCTTATTCGTCGTAGATAGATAAAAGCACTCTAGAAATACTACGAAGGGAACACGAATACCGTCCAAGACACGATTGATCGTCGAGAATCTCGCTCTCGATGTAGATTCACGAAACTGTCGCGTCGGAGGACTGTGTTACTCGTTGTTATTTGCAAGCACAGAAGCCCCGTTAAGGAGCTCTCATCGTTACGCCAACAACGTCTATCCAAACTAGTTGTTGCGATATTAATTCATCGTAAGAGGAGATCAAGAAGCGTCCCATTCACGACTCTCTGGTTCGCCGTTCCCGGGCGACGAGCAGCAGCAGCAAGCGCGATGCTCGCGAATAATTGATAGCCAGGCGACGAAAGGAAATTCAATTCCGACGATCTCCGGTCGACAGGCCGAAATTAATCGAAAGAAAGGTTCATGAATCCGTCGGAACCTGACGGAAGGAGGATCGGTCCGATACGCGGCGGCGGGAAACCGGTAAAAATAAACGACGATTCGTTGCTGTTCCGCCATCGATATTCCGAGGAGTTTCCGAGGACGTCGTCGACCTCACAAAGGATATCTCGAGAGTTCAAGAGCCGGGGCGAGGATAGAAGGTGACATTCGATAGCGTCGTCGAAAACGCACTGTATATGTAGAACGACCTGTGCCAGGAGGGTAGAATCCCAGGCGACGGAGGTTAACAACTGCGTCGCGACGACGACGGCGATGCCGAGCTCCGGTGAAAATAATTATGGTTCGGCGATAATAATGACGAGCACAATAGCCCGGCCAGAAAAGGCGGCGGGAAACGAACGAGCCGAATGGAAGCGGGTTTTCAATCCCCGTTGTCCCAATAGTTGACAGAGGGGATACACGTTTAAATTTGTACCACGGCCCGGGGAATATCGTCGGTAAAAATCGGAGGGAGGGTATTCTCTTCCTTTGCGAAGCGTTTGTTCTTCATTTTAAAGAATGATCGATGCCAACGTCGGAGACGGAAAAGCAGAGGGAAAACCGAACGAATTACCGTTTCCATTGTGCCTCGAAACCGTCCGTAATCGCGGGCGTCCTTTACAGCCGCCAGTAATAATTATAATCCGGCAATAACGACGTTCGGATACCTACACACGACCGTCTAGGGGGAGGGGGGTTCTGTCATTCGGGGTTCCCAGTCGAGGAAGCCGTGTAAAAAAATTAACGATCCGACCACCCCCGACCGCCTAGCCTGGCTTAATGCATTCAAACAGGCATCCACGTCGGTACATCCAATTTGCATTTTCGTCGTGGACAATATACTTCCTTCGTCCCCGCGTCTACCCGTCTCTGCCCGCAAGAAGACACCAGGGCTCGTTCGCTTCCCGACGATCGATTCG
The DNA here is from genome assembly GCF_051014445.1 of Colletes latitarsis. Classification (NCBI taxonomy): domain Eukaryota; kingdom Metazoa; phylum Arthropoda; class Insecta; order Hymenoptera; family Colletidae; genus Colletes; species Colletes latitarsis. The sequence continues at coordinate 29,090,436 of NC_135135.1, read as the reverse complement.
AACGGAACTTAACCTCCACTTCCGTATCCATCTTCTTACAACGATGTTTCGTTTAATTTAACATATTTCGTATTACGCTTTGTAAAACAAATTTTTCCACTTTGCTATACTTTCTTCCTGATATGTAATAAAAAAAAATATTAAAAATTATTCGCTCGCGCTAGTCGACTAATTTTGGTTGGATAACGAAAGTAAAATCGTTCGTTTTACGTTCGAGGGGTTCAGAGACGTCGCTGGTCGGTTTCGTCTTGGGCGCCGATGGTTTCATCGATCCCGGTCGGCTCTAAATTCTATAAACTTTCCCTCCCGGACGTTCTGCGGCTCGGTAACGGCGGCGGGGGTGCGGTGACGAGGGTTTCGTTAGTCCTGGAACGTACCGCGGAACGTATGCTAAATTATCGAGTAGTCCTCCGGGTTTAATTACTTTTGTCTCGCCGCTGACGAGAAACTTGGAACATCATTTTCTCGTTCCGATGGGACTCGGCGCGGTGTTAATTCGCAGTCCGGCGCAGGGTCTCGCGGTGGCAGCCGGCGGTGAGCCATGGCCCCGCGTCGTTTCCCGATTTTCCTACGCAAATAGAATCGTATTAGGGAAATACGGTTCGCGAAAGATAGGGCCGTGTCTGGCCGATGATATTCGAGACACGTTCCGGGCTCGGAGCTGAAATGCGGCCCACGGGATAATCAAATAAATGTGTACTTTATCAACGTCGCGGCCCGTGTAATTCCGATCGTGACGAATAAAAGCACACCACGCCGACGGTCGATCCGTTTCCTCGTTCAACCATCTAAAATCAGCGAGCGCTCGGGAAACATTTGTCCATCGATAATATATTATACAGCATTCGATACCCTTTTTCTCGAATTATTGTCAAGTTTTCCGTTCTATGATAATAATAAAAGGGACTGTGATCGATAACTTTGGAGTTGCAGGTTAACGATATACAGAGTGTTCGTCTTATTTTGGCCTCTAGAATCTCCCATTAAAATTTTTTTCCAGGGGTGGCCGAACACCCTGTTTACTACACGTTGTATGCAGTACAAATGTATCGTAACCGTAATGGATCTTCCGCCATTTAAAAACAACGATTAGAGTACAGAAACCTGGAATATGTAATTTAGACCAACCTAATAGTATAGATCGAATTTTTGTTGAGAGTTCCTCATCCTCGATAGCGTCGAGCCTTAAACGAGCGACGGAGGGTCGTGCGTTAATTTTCGATCGTCGTAACGTCGATGTTTCGATCGATGGGAATCGAGTCGTTGCCGATCGGCGAATCGGGTCAAACCAGAGGGAATTGGGAAATATTGTTAGCTCGGTGGATTATTATCAATGAATGCGAATGGGAGTTGCCGGTACGATCCGGTTAGACGGGGGATAATCAGGCGAGATGCAAAGTAAACAGAGAGAGCTCTAGAGGGCTTCACTCTGTAAAAGTTACGCCGAGGGCCCCGACGCTGCGATGGAACGCGAAATTTTCGCCGTAGTTTCGGAATTTACGCTCGGTGCTCGTAACGCGGTGAGTATCAAAATGATGAATGCGCGCGTATCACGCTGTGAGTCGGGAGATGAATATTTTCGCGCGGCGAAAAAAAGTCCAAATAATTTAAGCGTCGGCACCTACGATAAAAATTACCCGTGAAATACGGGCTGCCCGGGGCGTCCGTTCTGACGGACGCTGGATCCTAACCCCGGCCTGCAATTAATCCGACAAAATGTTTCCCGCGAGTTTTCCATTCTTCGCGTAACGGGAATGTCGGGCGAAAGCAGCGAACATCAACAAACGTCGCGAAAGTTTATATTATTGGGGTTGCGCTTATAATTATTAGCGTTTTTTTTTCTTTTCAAGTTGCCGGGAAAACATTTTTTTACGCACGGTACCGCGTGCATTACAAGGGGTGATTATCGCGTGACAGAAGGGGGCGAAAAAATTGTATTTATGTATTTTATTAATAAATTCATTCGAAACTATTTAATCGAACATTAAGTGGAATAGCTATTTGTTCTTTATCACGAAAGCGTTACGTATAATTTTATTTCAAATATTCGCTTACACGGAATCGCTTAAACTGATATTCTACTACAAAAGTTAGTCGAATTTCGGTCGTTTGTCTCTCTTAATTCTTGTCTTTCGCAAGCTCCGAGGAACAAATGCTGGCCCTAAGGGTTAATGCTAAAAAGTATACAGTACGGTTCTTTGTTGGCGATATAACTAAAAAGGGGACATCGGTTCATTACGAAACAAGTCGAAAGTGTAGAATAAACTTTCTACGAGCGTACGTTCGTTGTCGAGAAAAAGGATTCTGAGGATCAGTGGGGTACACGTGTACTCGACCGCGAGAGTTATTGTAGTAAATCTCATTACACATCGTATCTAGTTTACTTGTGCTTACATAGGGCACCGTATCATACTACTATGAACGCGTACAGGGTAGGTGTGTATACAAAGCTAAACATTTACACATCATGAAGATTTATTCGTGTAGATATTGTTGAAAATGCTGCTCACGTGGCTGCGCACCGAATAGCGTTCTACAAACTATCGTAAATACTCATGTACCTTTTGCAAGGTATTTTGCGCGCTTAACTCTTCGAAAACTAAAGCAACGTACGGCTTTAATGCTCCGATGCTTCTGGTTATTTAAGGTTAAATTAATTCGGACAAATTCGTTTCATATTAACTAATATTGAAACTACAATATTGAAATTCAAATATCTTCTAAACGAATGCGTTTTAACCCCCTTATGTTCTCAACGTGTTCGTCCATAAGAGACCTAGTTATCGAAGGTGTGTAATTTTTCTTGGAAGCACCTTTTAATATAATCGACAGTTTCGACGTTATTGTAGATTCACCCTGTACGTTACGGAACGCGAGAGAGGGGTTGTTCTCGAACACGTAGCTTCCGACGTACTCGTCGAAGAGACTCGAGGAAAAAATGAAACCATTCGCGCGGAGGGTGCTCGAGACCGTGGTTTTATGGCGGTGCACGCGACTTGGTCGGAGTTTGAACAGTCATCCTTTAGCCGCGATAAGGCGCGTCGGTTTTGCGAAAGCAGCCGGTGTGTAAGTTCGCGTTTCAGGGGGCTACTTCCCGGACGCGTGTGCCGCCCTCAAAGTAAACTCTCGTTACATTATCAGGCAGGAAGGAGGGGCGAAGAACTTTGTACTTCGCTTGTAGACGTTACGCCCCCGCCGCGATTGCATTTTCCTCGTGGCAGTTTCGTGGGAAAGTCTGGCTCGCGTGAGGAGCACCGATGTTCCTAATGAAAAATACAGGGTGTTCCTTAATACGCGTTAGCGCCGTAAGAGTGGATTCCACGAGCTGGTGAACAACCGGGAGACTCTTCGCTCCCGATCGTAGCTTTTCCCTCGTTGAAAACTAGACGCGCTGTATTCTCGAGCAAACGAAGTCGAAGAGAGTAAAATGTTATTAAGAAAATTGTCATACCAAAGAAGAAGAAACGGGAAGGAAGACTTACGGTTGCGTCTTGAACGATTTTTCGCGATATCTTGGAAATTAATTCGCGGTGAGCGGGCAAACGAGCGATCTCGTGCAATCGCGACGATGAAAATTGATAGTACGACGAAGAAAACGGCGAAACGTTCGGAGAATAGGGCCATTCGGGCTGGAGAAAAGGCCGTCGAATGGCGCGTTTTCGGGGGCAGGCGGCGGTATCTCTATCCCTCGCGTTTCGCTCGGAGTACGCCCGAGCCACCATACTTTCCGGAAACGTTGGAATATAACTTTGTACTTTATCCTCCGCGGTGTTCCACGATCCGAATATGTTTCTCTGAGAGCTCCCCGGAGGCGGGGAAACTTGGCTGAATCGATATCGCCGCGTTCGAAAGAGCCCCGATAAAATACAAGCCGTTTAATGGATAAGGAACGAAGGGGGCAAGGAATTTCTCCGCGTAACAATTCGGGGCTAAAATTAGATTCGGGACCAGTCTTAACGCGAGAAACTGTTCCAAAATCCCGAAAAGTTTAAATTCTATGGCCGGCCGCGGTCCAAACTCCGACGGTGGAACAAAACGATTTCAAACAGAAATTCTCGTTTGCCGAGCAACTGCGGTTGGCAAGCATCGTGGCTCGAGAGGGCTTTGAGGCGAAAACGGTAGCGAAACAGGCGAAAAAGGGAACAGCGGCGTCAAAGGGAAACAACAAGGGGCCGATAAGAAACATGGCTGGGGCTGATTCGTAGTTTTTACCCGGGTAAAAGATAACCGTTTGTTCGGTGGCTGGGCGCCGAGGCGCGGGTCGAAGCCGCTTCTTATCGGACGATTCGGGCGCGAACTTTCCGGGGATCGCCGGCCGGAAGTTTGTTTCGCTATTTGCCGCGTCGCGTCGTCTCGAACGGAAGTCGGGGAAGGAAATTATTTGGAAGTTGGCTTGGTATCGGAATCGGTCGTACGGCCCGTCTCTTTGCGACCTCTTTACGTCGCGCCGGGGCGACTCTGCCGGCTGGAACGAAACGACTAGGTGTTCCAATCGAGTCGGTAATTGTCTTCCCACCGCAGTCTTACTTTTCAACCCATACGAAAGTATTGTAATCCAGAAACAAATACTTTGTTATGGAGAAATACACTAGTCGACTAAAATTTTTAGTCGTTATAGACGTATGTAGAAATATATCTTCCCAAAGTCTCTTACTGTATGTGAAATTAAAACATTTCAATTGCCCCATTAGCTACAATCGTTGAACATTAATGCGCCACAAGGTTAATTCTGTTGAAAATTCGAATAATTGAACGAGTAAATAAATAATCGCGAAAAATCCACGAAGAACATTATTAACCGACGCGTCATCCATCGAACGAAACGCGAGACGCGCGTCCAAACATCGCGTAATGATCACATATTTAACTAACGAGACCGACCGTTTGAAAACCCTCCCACTCTACTCGGTATTTCCTACTATTAAATGTCGCTTGTATAAATTACATATGGCATTCGTTTTCGCGACAACGGTATCGATTATTTTATAATATTCCGTTCGTCGCGGCTGGGAACGCGTTTGTAACTCCAGGCTCCGTCGTCGTCGCGCGGCAGTGATTAATGTAATTATAAATAAAGCGGAGTCGCGCGCGTCCGCCACGAAGTCTGTTTATTTATTTGCTCGCGAAATTTATTTATTTGCGAATGACCGTCGGGGCGATAGTTGCAACGTAGGAATAAAATTCTCTCTCGCGTGGCTTCTGTGGGAAATTACGTGAATTTCAACGCGGCCGAATTCATCCAGTTTTTAAACAAAAATAGCTGGTTGCTTTGATGTGTGAATTATTAAAAAAAGAAGATCGACGCGGATTCGCCAACTGCAAATTTTCGGAGCGCGATGCGAAAGTGCTGTCGTAAAATTTGCAGACTCAAAACTGTAATCATTCGGTTTTGTATATTGCTTTCCTTCGCAAGAATGTTTCGTGTTCGTTTGCAATTGTTTGCAGGCTTTAATGATACCTGGGAAGTATATAGCGATTATCCATGTTTAATATAAAGTAATGATTTTAGTACGTAATAGGATTCATTTTTAAACAGAATATTATGGAGATTTAAGACGGATCAAGGAAGTTTGGTTTCAGATTCTAATAATTATACAGGAATTCCTTCGTTTATATTCTTTTTTTTCCTTTTCGGCGACTAATAATTTCTTTGTTATATTCATTCTAATAGTTCTACCATTCACTTCAAAATTGCTAAGCTCAATGTACGTTAAAATTTAACTCTCTAGCGTATAATATGGCCCACCGTGAACATAGTCAAGAAAATCCCTGCAATATACGTCGAGGAAATTCTACAGATTTGCCCATGATCTTTTCTTACGGAGACATCCAGCCCCGACTGCTCACTTTTCTTTTTCTCTTTTTCTATCGAACGACTTTATTCCCCATATTAAAGAACAAAAACAGAATATATATATAGAAAACATTGTATTTTATAGAAGAAAAGTGTACAAAAATTCTAGACTCAGAGAATGACTCCGAAACGATATACGGAAAATTCGACGAGAATTTAAGGTTGAGCGTTCAAACAAATACTTCCGAGTTTAGCAATATTTACTATGAACTTCCTTTATTAGAATTCTATTTAAACAACGGAAACAAGCCACGAGTGATTCCCTGTATTTCGGATAAGTTATTACTGATGTCGTATTTATCTTGTATTGTTTCCAACCATATGGTTTCCGGGTTGTTTGTTTTTCTCTTGTGCTTCCGATAGAATTTCTATGCTATGTGTATAGTTTCAAATCTGTTACATCGTTCCACCAACGATACGGGTAAAATTTATGTTTTAAATACAGTGGCTATACTATTCTTTTCAATCTTTTCGTGTGAAATTTTCTTCTTTCTTTTTTCTCTTTTGAAAATTTTTGACAACGTCGCTGTACATAAAGACCTAGGGATTTTTCGAGGGTGAATTCTCTAGAATTCTCGAGCAGTCGGACGGATCGGTTTCTATGAAATTTCCATCGTGGGAGGGGCTCGGGTTCTAATCATCTTACAAGTTCTTGGGAAGCATCGCGACCGGGGAAGGGAAAACAGGGAGCCGAAGAAAGCGAGACGGGGGTTTCCCATATTCTTCGGCGTCCCGACGAGGCCGTCGCGTTCATCGAGCATTTTTCAAGTTGAAATTCGATGTACGCCGAGGACGTTGAAAGGACCGGGGCTAGACGGGAACTCCTTAGCGCTTTAGCAGCTTTACACGCTCCGCGGAGTTCGAGGAGCGGCGAAATATGCGGCGCTTCGCGGAACCGAGAAATTGAATTTGCAAACTTCTACGTAGCCGAGCGACACAAGCCGGGGGCCAGTCGTTCGTTCGTTCGCGCGTCGCGATTTTCCATGCCGCCATCCGCGAGTTTTCCTGCCAATCGACGAAGAAATCCTCGACGAATCGCGCCGCGGACGGGGGAACAGTCGACGCGCGACGGAGTATTTGCATCGAGAAACCGGGGAAAAATTTTCCTTTCAAAGATACGATCTTTTTTCGTTCCCTCTCCGGAATTAAAATCTTTTATGATCATTTTCCTTTCTTGGAATTGAAACTACGAGTGGTAGAATTAGATCTACTTAGTATCTACTTAATCAAGTCTTCGCGCAATTTCGTTCCATTTATCATTTGTGAATTCAGTGAATATGAAATAAGAAACGAGTCAATAATGGACTATTAATATGTTAAATATAATCATAGTTTTCCCAAAAATGATATCCGAAGCGCATTTTGTAGCATCGACGTCGAGAAAATGATCTTCCGATCGCTATATTAGGGTAGTCCCTCTCGATAAAATTCGTAGCTCAGTATGGGAGGAACAGAATTTATCGGTTCGAGGGATGTCCGAAATTTTAAACATACCGACATCAACAATTCATGGACGTTTGGAAAAAGTGGGAATGGCGTAGAGGCTCCGAAGTACGGGTTCCAGGTTACGGAACGGAAGTTGGTTGATCTACGACCGCATGCATATCTTTGCTTCCGTGCAATAAAAACGAGCCTTCCCTACAGAATTTAGTAACCGGCGGTAAGAAATGGATTTTATACGACAATCCGCGGTGAAAACGTCGCTGGACCGATAAAGCGAACCGCCGTAACGACGTCCCAGGCCAGGTTTACATCCTCGTGAAGGTTTTGTACGCGTTTAGTGGGATTATCGAGGCGTTTTGTATTTTGAATTGTAGCCAAATGATGCGACCGTTATGCTTGATTCGTATCTATCGTGGTCAATTAGAGAAACTATCAAAATTGTCGAGTGTAAAAAGTCCGGTATCTTGCAACACAGTCGAAAACTATTCGGTGAGGATCTCTCTGGAGATCGTAAGAAGACAGTATCCCGAACTACCTATAAATAGGAGGAAGAAGTGAAAGACGAGGGACAAGCAGAACTCGAGCGACGTAATGACGGCGAGAAATTGAATTTACATAGCTGGTAGGACGGATTTGGGGAAAACCCGGGCCACTCGTACGAAACGAAAGGGAAAAAGGGAGGAAGGGAGAGGGGGGACACGGAAATCCGACGGCTGTGGCAGTCGATCGAACGAGCGGAGAAAGGGAATCGTCGGTTTTTGGTGGTTCGTGCCGTATGGGCAGCCCCGACTAAGTTTTAAGGGATTGAAAACAGACGCGGGGCGAATAGATAAACGCACGTTGCGCCGGGGGGAATCCGTGGATTTCATCGACATTCCGTGGGAGCGCGACCGCTCGAGAGATCAGGAACGTGCGAGGCCGATCCCATTCTGTCGAGGTGTCTGAGGTCTCCCGACCAGCAATTGCATCGAGTAAACTGACGCGTATCGAGAAGATTTCGTTTCGTGAACGATCGCTCGCGAACGATCGCTCGCGAACGATTCGCCTTTCCTTTTTCTCTTCTTTCGACACTCGGTTCTGCCGATCGATCGGACCCATTCTACGCGGCCAAGATCCCAGTCGAAACTAACAATTTCATCGGGGAAAATATCTTTGCAAAAATGTAGAAAATTATGGATCAAGGCTTGTTCCATGATAAATTAAATCCTATAGAAATTTCGACGCGATCGAGGGACGCAAATCGTTGGTTAAAATGTAGTCGTTGGCTCCGGGGACCGTTAATTCCGGACGCAACGAGAAACGGTGAATCGAAGAATAACAGCCGTAGCGTATTTCGTCCAATCGGAACGATGTCGTACGACGTACGACATTATTTTGAGCCGGTGTGTCAGCGCGGCTCTCGTGAGAGAGCCGCGAGCCCGCTCTCGGTCGGGCTCCTTTTGTTTTTCTACAGGCCGGCTCGCGATGTATTTGGTAGCCGATTCGACCATATAAAGCGACAAATGTCCTTTTACGGTCCGCATCGCCATCCAGGGACCGCGTGCCGGGAGAGTCCAGTTGGGGATCTTATGCCAGAACTTTCCTAGTAGCCAGACGTCGTTCTCCTGGCCACGGGCGTTTCATTAAAATCCTTAATGCGACTGTCGCTGCCGGATCGCGACAGGACTTGATCTTTCCCCTCCCGCCATCCCGCCCCTAGTAATCTCTTTATCCGAGTTTCCGATGGGATATCTCGCGAGAGCCGATCGATCGAATCGCGGTGTTTGCTCGTTTCCTTTGTTCTTGCCACGCAGAGACACGGATTCCAATCAGACTCGCGTTTGGAAAACGACTTTCCCACCTGGAACCACGGATTTTTCAATCGTACGAATACGTAAAAAATTTAACTCTCAAGAAAATAAATTTATTCCTTTTCAGCCTTTTTAGTCGTTCGCTGATGCTAATGTTATATTTTACGTCGTGTTCGGGTATTCGTTATTAACGACAAGGGGGCGGAAAACGACGGAAGACGAATTAAAGGACCGATTTCAACGTCCAGCGTAAATGAAATTCAAGCGACGTGCAAACATTTTCGTTCCCACGACCCAAACGGAGTTCGCTCGAACGAGGAAATATTCGAGATCGTCGGGGCCGTGTTAGCGATCGAAATAATTTAGCCCGATGACCGGTAATATCCGCGAGACAATTTACGCGAAACGGAAATACTGGTAAAATTTTTCCCGCTTCGCTAGCCACGCTCTATTCTATTTTGCTGCGCCGAGCGACCGCGAATTCCGTTTCTGTTTCTCGTTTCTTATTAATTTATTGCTCCAAGTTGATACAGTACACGGTAATTGCAGTCCAAAACGACAAACAACCACTTTCGAACCGCTTTCGTAGCACCGTAAATTATAACAAAAAGGTATTGGCTCATTGATCGAACTCGTATTACAAACTATAGATATTGCCTGTATAGTTAGATAAAAACCAAGTATCAAAGGCTAGAAACTAAAATAAAAATTGTATACCAGAAAAAAAAGCTCACGATACAAAGGTGAAACTTTAATTTTTATTTTTGATTATTTCAAAATTTGTTAAAGAGCTCTTTATTGAAGCAGCTACAGTAATAACGTTACATTTACATAAGAAAAATGGTTTCTCGAATCGTTTTGGTCAAGCTTCAAAAATTGAAAGAAATTTACAAAATGGCGTTCAGAGCCCGTAACGTTTACCATTGTCCCTGATTTACCGCGAATATCGACTTGGTTCGCGGAGATAGATTTCTTCGGTGATACCAAATTGTACTTCGTTCCTTTCACCGTGGAAGTTTCGTCCGGTTCTTTGCTGTTGTAACTTCGGCTACCGATACTGTACACACCCGTGGCGTTTCGAGTCCGCGGCACAGGTGGAAATTCAGAAAAGTCTCCAAGACGCGGCGCGGCCTCGTGTTCGCCCGTTTCGGGTCCGGCGGCGGCTACATTTTATTCTGTTCCCCGTAAATCTCCGTCGTCGAGACCGATTCTTGTTGAGCGGTCAAAGAGAAAAGTAAATGAAGCAGCTCGAGAGTAGAGTCGCGGAGTCCTCCCGGTGCCGGGCTACACAAATGGGAGAGCCTCGCGAAGTCGAAGATCCTCTTTAACTCGCTGCTTCCCAGGAAGTCGGAGGATATTCTGACCTTTCAACCCGGCCGGTCGCTAGATCGTGAATAATAAAATTTCACCGAAACCCGGGACCGTAGAAATGGAGGACGCGCACCGATCAAAGATTCGCGTACTCGGTTAATTTCCTATCCCCGGGCAGCCTTCCTTCTCCGACCGCGTCGCTCCTAGACAATCGCTAAACGCCGTGACAAACTTATTCTCCGCGATCGTTAATATTCCCGTCGTGCCAGCCAGGCAAAACAGCCCGGAATTAAGTACGCAAGTTAGCGCGAGTTGTCGGAGTTTCTCTCACGCCGTCAGCGGCGTTTTGCGGCGACGCGTTTATCGGCAGTTCGTTGTCTCCTTTCGTCGAGCTAGGAACGCGAACCCTTTGATCATTAACTAACTCTTCGAGATCGGATCTGAAAGGCAACTTTCACGGAAAGAAAATAGACAACCTCGCCGAGTATCTAGAAAATTTTAGGTACGCGTGGAAAAGATTGAAAATCGAGAAGTAAGAGAACGACCGTCGAAATTAATTAGGAAATTCGTGAAGGCGTCCCTGCACGACACGCGACGACGACAACGAAAGGAGATCACGCCAAGGAGGTAAGCCCTTGTACAGACAACCAGCTAAGTCTGTCTCTCTCGGTTCCTGGTGAACGATGTCTCGAGGTCCTCCTCTCTTTCTCTCTGCATCCGTAACGTTACTTGCGCCGCAGCTGCCGATCGACGATTTAACCGTACCTGCTACGGCTGATACGTCTATCTACGGTGATATCGATAACCATACCGATCTCACGGTCCCGGTTCTCGGAACAATGACGGATCCGCCGGCGAATGGTAATCGATTAACCTCGCACGGAAAAATTATCCCCGGGGCAATAATCGATCCACCACGGGACGATCGCGTTTCGTCGATCCTTGGATCGTTCCCCGTCGGCCCGTCATAGGATTCTCGCTGGATTTGTTCGAATCGCTTTCGGATATGCCATGTTTAACACGGTCTCGCGGTTTTATTGTTTCGCGTTTTATTGTTCGCGGCATCGGCTCCGCATTCTCTCGGGAGGAGTCGCTTTCCCCTGAATAATTTTCTCTTTCAATTCTAGGGATTACGCTCCAGAGTATGCGCGCCACCGGAAGCGTTTAACTTCGATGCGATTCTCGTGTATTCGATACAGGTGTAGCGATAGTGGAATGATAGCAATACGCTCGCTCGTACTTATACGTGACCTTTTAACTTTAACAAATATTTTACTCGAGGGAACGGGAGCGTCTTGTTCCGTTCGAACGATAGTCTTTAGTCGTCTAGTAACTTTTTCTAGATCGTTGCTCGCCACCTTTTTTATCTTGTCGTTCGGTTATCGAAGGTTGAAATTATTTTCGTAACGTTTCATTTATACGTTAATTTATTTAAAATAAATAGAATTAATAGCCTTCGATCGATCGAAATTATTTTAATTAGAGACCACTGAGCTGTCCCCTAAAATTCACTCTACGGATAATCGAATCAAATCCGACTCATTGGACTCGGTTAAATTAAACTGAAAGATTCGTAGTAACCATTTATTTTCGCATTACTATGCTACGTTTAATAATGCACTGGGAAACATGTAAAAGATAGTCACAGTTGCTCCAAGACGATAAATAGAAAACAGTGAGTTATGCCTTTTTAGGCCAGGAATAGAAAAGTCGGAGGCACGAATGAACGATCCAAATGAATTATTCAAGTAGTCCGTCCGCCGAACCGTCCAAAAAATGGAATTATCGACAAATGGTAGCAAATACGGAATAGCTAATTTCATAAAGATTAATTCCATCTAAAAGCTTCGTTTCCCATTTACGGTTGCCTTTCGAGCAAGAATCAAGAACGCGTCCTCGATATCTATCGACGGCGAATTCCGGAACGGCAATCGCTTTGCCCGCAGATTTTCCTACGCGCGACTCCTTATCCAGCTTCCGGTTTGCGTCACCCGTTGAACCGACCTCGGCCTCCCCACCCAACCGACGGATCGCACAGACAATTATGGCGCTTTGAGGTTATCACGGCAACGAGGGAGGTCCTTCGTCGATCGATACGACGGAATATCGCTCCGATGACCAGTTATCTCCCTTTGAGCCCGTGTCTCCTTCCGCTCGGACGTCCTCGGCATGCATAACGCGAACGCTCGATTGTATTCCGTGAATGCGTGATTAAGTCCACTCGGTCGGCGCCTGCGGAAACCGCGTTTAAATTCCTCCGATCGCGTCCAAGAATGCGGGAACGTAACCCGCTGCTATCAACGATTAATTAACGCTCGATACTCGAACAAACAAACAATATACCGGTAGATGATTTTCGTTTCCTATCTTTCGAACGTTTGGTCAAGATGGCGTTTAAAGAAGACGCCTAGGTGACACCCTGAGTGTACTGGGAATAAAGGAATTAGAAGATAACACTTTGCAATTCGTTATTTAAACTTTTATTTTAGACGCGAATAGCTTAATGCCCCCTACGAGATTGGTTTTATTTCAGACAAGTTACGTGAAATTTTCTTACCCATCGATAGAAACGACGGATAGAAGAAGGAGCTTTTTTCGGGAATTTTTTCGTGAAAGATCGAATGGCTGACCCGGTCTCGTCGGTCCGGCGGATTTCCCAGCCACGGGACAGCTGCGCGACGCGCGCGAATTCCGCCAAGAGGAAGGGAAGTCGAGGTGACGTTAACCGGAAGGGTCATTCCGTGCCAAATCGGACACTTGTTGGACTAACATTTCGGACTTTGCTGAAACTTGGACACCCTCGAGTCTTTAGCGATATTTGAACGGTCAAGTTTCGAAAATTGCTGCCTTCACGACCGCTTGAAAAATAGCGCTATTTTAGTATTGTTTCAACAGTCTTTTCTCAAAGCCTTTATTTTCATAATGCTCAAGTGATTTATCGAAAAATGTTAGGTACTGAAACACATCTTTATATATTCTTTAACGCATTCTTCCTGTAAAGATTGCGACTCAGGCAGGGGACTGTTAGAGCGTGTTACTGTTTTAAAAACTGAGAGGGACTGCTGGGCGTACGTGTACAGTACTGTGTCTATCGTGTTCTTTCGAATAGTTTTGATTTAGGAACGACCCGGAAGCTAGGCGCGTTATTGGCGTCCACGCAGAGGCGTCGCGTCGAGATGGAGGCTGGTTTAGCATTTAGTTGGCGGGAATGCGATCCGCGGTTACCGGTTCCCGGTTACACGGCTATCTGCTGGTACATCGCCGCGGTAGGTTCGCGGCTATCTTATCAAGGACGAATGCTCGGACACGCTCCACGCCACTGATCCGTCCTCAGTTTGCTTTTTCACGATTGTTGGCGCGCGAGCGAGCGCCCGTGAGAAGGACGAACGGCCTGGTATGGATAAATTGCAGGAATTAAGCATTCCGATAGTGGAACTACCGATTATCTCGAGAGGCAATAAGTAGCGGTGGCCGCGTTTCAGGCATTAATATCCCGTATACATCGGGGGCCCCTCGTTTGCGCGATCGGCCGGATAAGCTTCTTTTTAATACCGAAAAATCTTCCGATAACCGACGCATCGTTACGTTAATGAAGCAATTAATACGACTCCGGCCGGTGCCGGGCCGGAGTGGCTGTTAAACTCGTTAAACGCGTGGAACGTCGACAGCGGCGACTCGTGATTAAGAAAAATGCGAAATACCTTTCGCGAAGCGACTCGTTCTCGCCATATTTCTCGAAAACCCCGCGGCGCGTCGAGTAAACGGGAAAGGCAGTCGGATCGAACTCAATTGGCCGGTCAAGGCCACTTTTCCGACTGCCAATCACCACGGCTCCGACGTCTATATCATGCTGTGTCACCTGTTCGTCGTGTCCCGATGTTTATTTACTTTTTTTTCAGTTTATTTATTTAACGTCTTGATTGCACGAACCGACGGCATTATACGTACATAGAAAGTTAGCGCGGGAAAATAAAGCGAGCAAAGAGGCGCGAGGCGCGAGGCTCGACGAGAGTCGGAGCAAACTTTATTCGCGACTAACGAATACAAATTTTAGATTCGCTCGTTAAACAACTTCTGTCCGCCACTTTGTTCGCTTAAATGCCGGTTTAAAAAATCCGATAATAGATTATTATTTACGAATGGAAGTTAGTTTACGATTGAATCTGAAATTTTCGTTCGTTAGTCGCGAATAATATTTGCCCGACTCTGGCTGCGACCCAAGTCTTGTTTCGAAATCAAAGTTTCTGATCTCGGTTTACCGGGGAGTTTTCTTTCTTCGTCGCTCGTTAAATAAAAATTATTATATACTTAAAGAATTCAGGTAGCGTGAAAAATGGCAATTTTTTAGCAACGTTCTTAGCTCGATATCGGTCGCGATCGCCGAATTCGAGGCTACTTTGATCGCGCGGGATTCTCCGATCGGGTGGGTCGCCGGTAAATCGGGGTTGACGTTTTCTTACCGGTCGATGGTCCCCTCCCCCCCACTCCTGGTGGGGCCCGGTCGCCGCGAATTCCCGGGGTCCGCGTCGTTGGTATCGTTTCCCACGCGCGCGCAGCAGTATTCCACTAACCGACGTCCCCTTTCCACGGTTTCCTCCTGGCGGCGGAGAGGAGAACCTCGGACGTGGCAGTGACTAATTATTTAGGGTTGCATCGGCGATCTCTCCCTCGTGGCCGGTAGCGTGTCGCTCCCCTCCAGCCGTGGGTCCCCTTCTACCACGGGGCGAGAGAGGCATCGGTGAGGCATCCTCGTTTGCTCGGGCTCGTTTATTTTTCCCCTCGGACTGCATTTCTGCGGAGCCAAACGGAACACTTATATGGACTTCGTCACCGGCGTTCGTTTTGCCGGCGCGGGTATACCGCTATACGCGGGACCATTGTTTTGCACCGGTTAGGCCGAACCCAGGGACTCGCGCATCGTCCTTATTAGCAATTCAAATTGGCGGCAATTTTTTGAGCGCATTTTTGACCTCCTGTATCGGGGCCGGTCCAGCGTCCGCGGCTTTTGTGTCCCCGCTACGCATACGCCGAAACTCCCTCTCCCTTATTAAGGCCGCCCTCGCCATATTAAGGGCCCCGCGTTAAGCCTCTCCCACTCCTACTCTACTTCTCTCTCTCTCTCTATTTCCGTCTCCTTTCAGCGGTTCTCGCTCTTGCTCTCGCTAGTAATTGGTCTCTACCACGCGTTTCTTTCTCGTCGATCCCAGTTTCACCGTTCTCTCTGCGTCTTACCACCTCGATTACTTCGTCGCGATTTCTCATATTTTTCGGCTTCATCGCGCGACAGTCATTCTCATACCGCGGCAGAAATCTTTTTCATTGCTATCGTACGAGGAAAATATCTACAACTTATGGAAACACGTACGTGTATTCGGAAAATCACCTATTAAATGTATAGCAGCAAGGAAGGAGGATAAGACCCAGCAGGTATTACCAATCGTACTTGGTCAGACGTTAAGTTAACTAGTTTATGCAACAGCCGTATGATAGAAAAAATCCATGCGTGGGAATTTTCATGGAAATTCGAAAATTCTTATTAATCTCAGGTTTCTCGGGATTCGACCGCAGTATGGATCGTCGCGCAGCCTCGTAGTTTCGTTCAACGAGGCGGCACCCTTGGAATTACACCGTCTTTGTACTTCTTTTTTTCCTCTCTTCCTTGGCTCCCGCCTCTGCCCACTCAGGATGATCAACGGGAAAATCAACGAGCCCGTGGAGTGTATTATGCATGCGCCATTGCGTTTTCCTTTTAAAATTACCATTAGACGGTCTCTCCGCGGGGATATCGGAAATTGAAAAGACGAGAAATGGAAACGAGCTGGGTTTTACTTCCGGCGGGGACCCGATTACGACGCCTCGGCATTCTTACTGACAGAAAGCCACCGTTCCTCTTATATTTCCCCTTCGTCCACACCCTCTAACCCTCCGTATTTACTCCTTCGTGGTTACTTAAAATTTCCCTTCGAACTCCGACACGGGGCTTTCGCGCCTCGTGGAATTCAAGCGCGAGACGCGTTCGCGGATTGCATTACGTTCGTATCGTTGCGTTCCCTTTTCAAACGATCGTTACCTCGCTCCCGATAAAACGCAGAATATTGGAAAACCGATGGCTGAAATTGAATCTAATTCGCTCGAGATCCCACTCCCCGTTCGCTCCTTTCTATCTCGTCAGATTTGTTTATTTATTTCGCCGAGTTGGGAAATTCGGCGTTCGGCCACCAGCCTTCCGTTATTCCCAGTTAGGGCGTTGAGTTAATTAGAGTTGCAACGCACAGGCGAAAGCTTTCTAGACTTTTACGAGCAAATCAATTTAAAGTATTCTGTTCGAATAAAATTGTTACATCCGTCGAACAACCGAGAATTTTTCAAATAGCTCGATGGTACTTTCGATTAAAGTTTTCGTTCCGCGTACCGTTGGGACAATTATACTCTATTAGTGTTAATTATTGTGTTTCGAATATTCGTTGTCGAACCTGTCTCGCCTCGTTAACTTAATGTGGACTATCGATTCGTATATTATTGTGCGTGCGCGCAAATCACGACTGCTTCGTGGCAACAACGTTTATGCGACGAAACTTTTAGTTGGAATATCTCGAAAACGCAAGCCATAAAAGTGATTTTAATGCTAGGTTTATATTCCAAGTTGCACCTAGCGCCGTTCTAAAAGCGACTTCCAACCCTTATTAGCTACCGTGATAGCCAACGCGTCGCTTCAGTTGCAGCGTTTCGGAGACGACAATTGCGGAGTAAGACGTTCCTGGTCCATTTTGAAACCGTTTAACGGACCCCAATTATACGCATCGTCGAGCAACACGATCCATGATTTACATGCTTCCCGGTAATTCGTAATGCAAGCAAGAGAGCGGCACCTGTAACGCTCTGTACGCGATGATACCCGAAGAAACGAGTCGACGGTAGTTACCGCGAGTGGTAAATTAGCCTCGTGCCTACCGGCACCGGTTACCGTTCCTTTCTCGAATCTTCGCGATCGCCACGACGATAAATTCGTCCGCCTCGATGGCACTATTAGGCCCAGGCCCCGGCTTCGACGACGGTAGACGTCCGGATGAAGTACTCCAACGAAACCCTCGTTCGAATCGCTAACGTGGGTATAAACTTCGATCCACCCTATCGGTGTCCGCGTAGCAGTCGATGGTAGATAGAAACTGGCATAACTTCGCGGAATGTCCTCGCCTTTTGTCAACCCTCGTCGTCCGGGTTCCCCGGAGAGCCCGAGGCAAAGGAAAAAATTCGTACCTCGAATACGAACGTTCGACGGTTAGGGGTGTCCCTGGACGGGTCTCAGGTGCGACGATGGGCTGTCGTTGACAGGGAGATTCGTCTGCAGACTTCTTCAAGTTGAATTCCCTTTGCAAATCTCGCGCAGAGACGGACCAAATCCAGATAAAAGTGTCCAATAACGAATAATAGATACACAACTTATATCGTATAAATATTTCTCACGCAGTCTCTCGTGTTTCCCTTGACCAATTGATTCTAGCTATCTACCATCGGAATAAATATGGCCGTCGCGAATTAATTTCACGAATCTTCGTTCTGATGAATGCGTCGGAGAGGTTGTTCAGGTAAAAAGTAAACATACGCTGCTCGAAAGGGCAACGAACGATAAACTTGTAACGCGGTGGGCTGTCGTGTCACGAAAAACGGCCCTGTCGACAGGGGCGGCGGAGGGCGAGAGACATGCTCGTGAACGCGAGTATTCGGTGCTCGTAACCTCTCCTCGGGGGTTGTTCGCGCGCGAGCACCAACAAACTGCTCGTGGAAAGCTACTGTCGGGGAAATAAGCGAAAGCATAAAGTGGCTCCTCGAGCGGAGGCAACGATTTTCGTCGAAAGACGATGGTCGGGACGGCGCTTGATTTATCGAAACGATACTCCGAGAACTCTCGAATTTTTTAATTCAACAAGTTGATGTAATTATTTGTTGGCCTTGTTAACGTGTCGTCGACACGGTTGAAAATTGTAAATCATTTTTATTTTCTACCAAGGGCAGGAAACATCGACAGAGAACAGAGAAGGGTGGAGTAAAACGGGGGATGCTAACTGATTATTATCGCGATGTAGCCCCATATATGTAATAACAGACACACGTTTTTTTCGCGCTCCTTCATTCCAATCGTTAATTTCGTTTCACTTTTATCCCACGTAAACGGAACGGTCGAATTTTTATCGCGCGAAGCTCTGGATTGTTGCCCTCGCGCGCAGAAATATATTTTGCATAATGCTAAATCCGCGTGTTCACCGAGAGCCAGAAATATTCGCGGGGATTTATCGGAGGCAGTTCGAGCGCTATTCTGCGCTTCGGTCAAAACCGACGGAACGCGCTCTGAAAAATATTCTGTGTCAATAATTAATTCGGCCCCCGTCACCGTTTCGCGATTCTATTTTCCCTCTTTTGACCCTCCGAAATCGCGTTGCTGTTCATGCGAATTTCTTATCTAGATATGTTACTTGATCGTTATAATAATAGTATCAATGAAATGGCGAGGTCTAGCCGTTAAAAATGGGTACAAACACGGCATAAATCGGGCAACTTTCATTAATAGTGACAAAATATCTCAATCCCAAATTCCCATTATTATAAGAAAATTTTCTTTATTGACACAATTGAATCGGTGAAGTTTAAGCGAGCATTACTATATTCGGAAATAAAATTTGTCCGAAGAGAAGAGTTGTTCGTAGTGTAGAAATCTAGAAATCGTAGTCCGCGATAGCATGAAAATGAATAACGTCGTCGTGAGGTTGAAGGCTGGCTAGCTGCTGGCGCGCGTCTCTTCGCGGATCGTTTGTATATCGACGGTGCGGTTTTCTGTTTGTTTGAACTTCTGGTTGCCGTGAAAACTCTTCGGAGCCCGGAGCGTTCTCCGGGGGTCGACGGCTCGAAATCTCTCCGATTAGAGTAGTCAATAGAGGAACGAGGAAGCACGGGGATTTGTATCGTGAAATCCTGTTTGCTGGCAAAGGATCGAGGACTTTTGCGCGACTCGACGTTCCAGCGAAACCCTGCTCGATAGCCGCGACGAATATAACGAATTATAGTTCATTATGCCTAAGAACGTTCCGTACGTATTTTCCTATTTAATAAATTACCGTAATAGTTAATAATTTGATACGTTTAGACCAGATAAACTTTTTCTACGTCAACAAGATCAATGATCATTCGAACGTGAAACATTTAAGAATAATTTTCTGGACTTTCCGAAGGTAATTTAAACATCGATTCAGACGTTGATTATTTCCCGGAGAATTCAAATAAGACTAGTTAGCTCGACGTATTACGTTCTGTAGACTAGTCCATTTATTCGTCATTAATTAATCTTGTGAATGTATTGCAACGAGCTGAAAAATTAATCGAGAACGCTCTCATTGTGCTTGTTAAAGACTAGATTGATGAATATAGCATTCTTGTATTTTGTTTACCATCTTAATTGCACAACTATGCAAAGTGGTGAGGTATAGCTAAATCCAGTTTCAGGCCTAACCTCGTTCATGTATGGCGCACTGTTTGTATTTTTTATCGTCAGACGTATCCAGTTTAAATTGGTATGGTAATTATGGTCCGAGACAGGTTAATTAAACCCACATAAGGGTCGAAAGCGTTATAATTAATGACAAATGCTTAATGGACTGCGAGCATACGTATATTTAATCGTTTCTGCTCGTTATATTTGTGTTTGAATTTTCAGTATTAAAAAAGAAAATTCAAAAATGTTTGCGAACCATTCTAGTAGATGGCGGGCGACGTCGATGCGCGATTTCTCCCTTCGAAGCATACCCGACGTTCAATTTACTTCTTGCAATTTTTACAGGCTGTAAAGACAAGTTTAATCGAGTCCCTGTTGTCTCGAAAACCAGCGCATTCTGTTTCCTTTCTTCTATAAATAGACTCGTTCCCCGAACAATCCCACCTATCGCCAAGAACAAAGAAAACGCAGATTTCTTTTTTTTTTACGAAACGGAATCGACGGAACTTTTCAAACGCACGCATCGAGAAATGTTTGCCGAATTGATCGCCGACGTTGTTATTGTAGCGTTTTAATGGAAGTCGGCGCAAAGGGAGATTAAAATCCGTCGATCGATTTTTGCATTCGACGTTTTCGAACGGATTGCAATTCCGGGACCATGCTCAAAGAAAGTATAGAAGTTTGCGCGGCAAACGCGTGTAAATCATCGGTGAAACGATGCTCTGTCGGCGCTGGGAACGGCCCCGTCCGACCACTCTTCTGAAAAACATAATAATCTTTGCGAGCGTTCGAACGCGAGCTTTTTCGAAATGTCAAAGGTCGACGATGGAATTTTCCAGCGGCTCCGGATTATTGCTCCTGAATTATTCTTTTGAACGGCCGTCCGATGCGGCCCTAGCTCGCGATAATTGACAAAGGCAACGATTTCGACTGTGTCGCTTTGATTTCCCGCGCAACGGAATCCCGTTCGAAAAGTTTAACGAGCGTTTCGCGCTGTCATTAATTTCGATCGTCCGGGAGCCGTGTTTAATCAGGGAGCACTCCTCGATAATTATGTAACATTGGCGAATCAAACGCGCCAAGAATATAAAAACGATCGCACTGGTTCCGACGAAATTAGCACGGGATGTTAGTTTAGCGTTCGGAAATTGTAGTGATCGTTTTCAGTTTAAAAGTAAACGTAGAATTATAATTCTTTTATTTTGTACGCGCATCGTGTTCTCGAACGGGGGTGAAATTGACGGGTGGCGGAACCCGTAGCTACGCCACTGGTTTCATCGGGCAGGAAAATCAAATAAACTAAACGATGCCTCTCGTTCTCGTTTCCACTCGACGGAGAGGCGTGCGCCGATGCTTGGCCGCCAGATAAAAGAACCGATTCGCTGACGTATAGCCCCGGTCGTGGTTCGACGTTTCACGGGAACGGGAATCCCCGCGGGTGGTGCCAGTCGGTGCGAAGCGTGTCTCGCGGGTGTTGGACGCCCCCGGTCTTCCGACCCCGCGGAGAGGATTTTCATTTCGCCTCTTTTAATCGAGAGCCGACGATGGAAGATACTCTCGACCGCGAGATTGTCGATTCGATCGATTCCGAAAAATTTTCTCCGATCACGAACGATTTGCCGGGATACACGGACGACCGAGGAGGGGAGGAAAAAAATGGAGTCGCCGGGTGGATTTAGAGGGCGATAAATAGCGTACGGTCGAAACTCGATGGCCCGTGGATCGTTGGTTAACGATAGAAACGCGTCTTCGGTGGATCGAGCGGCGTTCCCGGGCCGAAAACGATTTGCGAAATGCTCGCGTCTCGTGAAATCCCATCTTCCTGGGGGCCAGAGAGGAAGAGCGACGGGTCCCGAGCGAACTGAAAAATGTTTCCACTCAACGATACAAATGGGGAGGTACGCCTGCACCGATAGAGGGAAAACAAAAATAAGCCTCTTACCCCGGGGCGCCTACACGCGGACTCGTACATCGCGTGCACACGCCATCGGCCCGGCCAGGCCAGGTCGTCTCTAAGGATTTTACGGAGAGCTGTTTGATGACCGTACGTCTCTACTCTTGCCCCATCTGTTCAGGTCGATATTTACCACGATTTTCGGCCGAGTTTCCAGCGATACGGTCTCGGGAAAGTCTCGAGTCTGAACGAGATCTATCGACTTCTCGAGGCCACCTTACCGCCTTATATGCGCAAAATGGTGTCGTTTTACAGCGAAAAGATCGACGGTGTTTCGTCCGTCTATGACTGACATCGTTGCAACTTGACTATGTTTTCGACAAGCTATTAAAATTTCAAGCTTTAAGCTCTATTCGTTCTTGATGTACTACATCCGTAAACTTGAAAAGTGCAATCTTGAGGAAAACTGCTTTAAAGCTTCGTTAACGATCGTCCTCGTCATCCACCTCGAACTCTTTTTTTAAAGAGACTATTAGACGCGTCAGTTCCAAACTTTGTGCAAACTTATTACATTTTAAATATAAAAATCAAAATATTTCGGAACGATATATCGATAGCAAGTGTTGTCTATTATCGCTCGAAGGTATGTACGGTGAAATTTTCGCGCATACTCGTTTGTCTTTCGCAGCAACGTTGTTTATCCAAGGCAATCAATATTTGATCATGAACGACCGTATTATACATACTGGGTAATTCTACATTACCTATTCCATTACAGTAATGTTTGCGAACATAAATTATTTCATAGATAAATTACTAAAGTAGTCATAGCCACGGTATTTACCGAGCGGATATATCCGCCCTTGGCACTCTATGATTTAACTTGCAAGCACGATTAATCCGGCTAAACTGTACAACGGCCACGTGGCCTCGATCAGTACGGTCCTCCGTTTCTCAAACACTTCCGGTGCTGCGTCTCGTCTTTGACGCAAATCTCCTAACGAGTTTTTAGATTACACTTAATCAACAGTTTTTTGCTCGGTCTACATGAACGATACTATTTATAATCAAAAAGTTTTCCCATGACTTTTCCGACTAAACAAGTTAAAATCAAGGACCACCGGTTCTTCGCCTTTGATATCTACCCTCCTCCACGAGGGTTGGATTTGCATAGAGCTCGTTCCCAAGAACAAAAGTCGTTCCGCAAAAACGGATTCGCTATCGTTCATATTTTGGAAGTTTAACGGGACACCCGACGGGGGTGGTTACTGGAATTTCGGTACTCCTCGTCGACTAATTGCCTAATTAAAATATCTGCCAGCAGTCGCGGGGCGGCGAAGAAAAACGATCGTTTCCTTAATTACACCGGAGTCGACCAGACTAGCACGCGCGTGTTCGAAATAGACGCATAGCTTTAGAATCTTTAATAGAGATTTGGAAGCAATTAGTATCTGTCCACCGACCTTGTGCCTCGCGACAAATTCAATAAAAATTGTTCGAGTCTATCGGGTCCCACCAGTCGCGGATTAAAGTCCAGCGTTGGAAATAATGGGTCCCCAGGACCCGTTCCTTTATGACTCGAGGGGCCTGCGCTCCGTTCAACGAGACGAGTCAGGGAATATAAACAACTGCACGTGATCGACGCGTGATTCTGCCTGGCCTTGCACGCGAAGGCGAGACTTTGCTGCAAAATCGTTCCTGAGCATCAACGTTTGGCTGCTACTCGATTTTTCTTTATGTTTCCCGACTTGTCTCGTTAAACGGTGTATAGTTATTCCGAGTTGAATATCCGGGCGAGCTCTTGCTCTCAATCGCGGAGCAGTAGATTTTGATTGTAAGAGTCTATCGTAAGACAACTCGTATCCATTCTCGCGGCAAACGGGGCCCGTTCGGGGACAATTAACGAAGAACTACCGTATCATGCGCCTAGGTTGACGCGCGAGGCCGTAACACGCGCGCAGAATGTCGCAACAATTCCAGCAGCGCTGAATTGCCATCGAAATCGGGTGGCGCGAGGCGAGGCGAGGCGAGGCGAGGCGCGGCTCCGCTCCATTCCGCTCCGTCGGGAGCACCTTCATAAATATGCAGAACCAATTACAGCGGGGCCCTCCGCCGCCTCGCTTCTCTCTCTCTCTCTCTCTCGGCTTGCCACCGAAAACGTTCGTAGCCCGGTCTCCGGGCCCCCCGGAGCAAACGGAGCTTTAATTCGGCCGCATTTCTTTACCCGCTCGGAAATCACCGCGTTCTGGATCCCCTCCCACCGACCGTTTCTCTCCCCCCCACCACGTTCCAGCGTCCATCTTTGTCGAGGAGCACGGGAACCGTGGTCTGGCCGTCTCTGTCGCGGCTCCGGTTTGTCTTCTCGCACGGCGACGGTGGTCCCCAACGAGGCTGCCCCCGGGGCCTCTTTTTCGCCGGTTGGGGGTAACGTTCGGGGTAAACCGGCGGATACCTGTCGTTAGCGATGCGCGGGGACGGGTCGAGCGTGTTCCGAGAATCATCGATACGCCGCGAACGTTTCGTACGCGTCGACGACACTGTTCGTAATAGTATCCTTACGACCCTCCGAAATACGAAAGAATAAATAAAAGGTGAGACTCGAAACGAAGCCAAATTCGTAAAACCGGTGGCGTTATCGGCGACGAACGTAATCATTTCCGTAAGGGAAATTCGAGAGATAAATTCACCGAAACTCGTAGAATGTCGGTGAACGGTGTCCGCGCGGAGATTGTCCCGGCGATATCGAGCGAGTCTGCGAATTATTACATTAATGAACGGCGAGCGTTTCGTCGAATGAAGACGCGCGTTCCCTCGAAGGACCAGATAAGGAGGAACGAGTGACATTTTAATTAGGAGCTGGCCGGGTCTCGCAGGGGCGTATTAATCGTCGAGATTTCGAGGGCGGTCCACGGTAGCGAGGCGTCTCGCGGCGAACACGCGGGAAGGAGGGGGGTCTCGTCGAAACGGGGGGCCTGGCGCGGCGCGGCGACCAGGGTGGGAGATTACGCGAAAGAATTTCATAATATTCGGCGTTTAAAATTCTCGCATAATGCCGGGACGGGCTCGCGAGAGGGCCAACCGGCACGGCGGGGCGAAAAAAAAGGAAAACGCCGCCGCGGCCTCGGCGAGGAGGCATGCGTCGCCCTCGGCGTCTTGGGATAGGACCTCGCCGCTTGTTTGTTTTAGCGCGGGCTTCGACATGCGCGATCGCGCACGCGCGTCTACCACGGATACTTCTTTAGCGCCTGGCCGATTTTTCTCTTTTCCTCCCCGTCGTCTTCATCGGGATCGGCTATCGATCTTCCGGCGACGTGTTTCCGGACCTGTGCTCGGTCCTTTCCATCGCCCTCGCTTACCGAGAACTCTGTTCCCGTTTTTAGAATGGAACGCTGTATCTCGGTGATCGTCGATTTTCGTGTGAGCTGAAAAATCCAATCTACGGTTTTAACGTCGTTTTCTTAAGAAAATTCGTCGATGATCGTGAATCTTGGTTAGAACGTGATTTGAAAAGGAAACTTTCCGAGGCAAATGAATATGTTCGGACAATGTTTTGGATGCTCTAGGTCCTCTAAAAGATATCATAAATCCAATAATAATATAAACCAGCTACACAGAAACATTTACGAATACGCAGTAAGTTCGAAATAAAATCAGTAAAGAATTGTAGTCGGTTGAGCCGGAAAGTTGTTCGATCCATTCTATACATAGTTCGTTCCTTCGGTTGGAATTTATTCCGTCCCGGAGCCGGGGGAGAATCGTTCGAGCGAAACAGAAACGCGAATTTCGGTTTATTCCCGAAACAGATTCGACGACCGCCAAGTTTCGATGCTCCGGCGGCAAACGACGATTACGAAAACATGACGCAAGTTTTATCTCTCTCGCAAATTTCCTATCGCGGAAGGCTGTTTCGGTACATCGGCCATAACGACGCCGGGGCGGTATCTACCCTCTGAATACAAATAAGATGTTCGCGCCGGAGGATCCGTCCCCCTTCTGCCTCGGTAAGTCAATAAAATGGTTAGTATCCCTCTTTCAATTCATCAACAATGTATTTGCATAATAAGAATCGGCGAGCCGATCCTCGGGGATCTACGAGGTCCTCGTAAAAGTCGACACCCCTCGATCCAATTTTATCGCCGCGGCCCGAGCCGGGTATATACCCGGTCGGAAAACAAATTTCACGGGCTATCGATACGCTCTGCGTCGAATTAAAATACGCCGCGAAACGGACGGGACACGATATGAAAAGCGTCGGAACGGTGCTCGTCGAAGGGTCGTTTGGAACAGCCAGCGCGTGGCCCGGAAATTGGATAAGAATTAGCCACCGCGGCGAGTCGATTATCAGTTTAATTCGGCTTGGAAAAATTATCGGTGACAGCGACGATTTCAATTTTTCTCTTCTTCGGCACCGAGCAAAAGTTTATTTAGCCACCCTCTATGATAGGTTTCGCTTTATACATATACATTTTTGATATGTTAGATTCACGGTTGACCGTATCTACGTATTTACTCGCGCTTTACAACACAAATTTCTTTTCTTTCCGACAAAATGTTATATAACAAGGAAGGATTTGCGAGGAACCGTAGAAAAGAAACGGTTAAGGGTCGCTGGTTAAAAAAAGTAAGCGAATGAAAAATTCGAGAGCAATCAGCGAAAGATACTCGAAACAGAGATCGAATAGCAGCTGTCCGATTAGCCACGCTTTTGACCGGCGAAAGTACCGTCGAACTTTCGACATCGCGCTTGACGAATAACCGATTAAATATCCACTCTGTCCGGGTTCGTGTAAATAAGAGCGACGGGTAACAACGTTTCGACGTCATTTGATTTCTCGTTAAAATCGTTACGTCGCTTGCCACGCAACACGGCTGGGGGAAAAAAAAACACACACCGAACCTGGCAATCGTACACAATCGCTCTTTGTCCACCGTTCACTACTGCACGCGAAAAGATACAAAAATCGGACTGTTGACCCATCGAATCACAATCAAGAATACTTTCGAACAACAGATTTTTCATCGGATCTACCAACGAGAAGAATTGGTGAAATGAACGTCGATCGGAACCGAAAGGATCCATCCTTTGGATCAGCGATCTTTTTGCCATCGAATCATCGGTTACGGACCTTACTTATTTTCTAAATTTTTAGACAATAAAATAAATATCGGTTTTTATGTATTTGTACGAACCGTGGAATAACTCGAACATAAATGTTTGCCATTCATTGCATTAATTATTCATATAAAAAGTGACACGGTTCAAAGATAATTATCTGCCATTCATTATATTAATAATAATTATTACGAAGTAATGTAGTGAACGATGTATAATTATGTTTGAATTGTACCACACTTCGTATGAATGAATGGAGATGGGCAGTTGTTAATCTTTGTCCAAATAACTAACGATCGATTTTAACAATTTCTCGCGGGGCTTTAACTCGAATATACGTGTTATTATTCAACGTGCATCTTTCCTTATTAATCACACACTTTGCAGTACAAGATCGCTATAAATTTTTTTATAGAAAAAAGCTTGAACGGTATTATGCCATTTTAAAGAAAAATATTCATATTGGTTCGATATTTCTTTCTCGCAATATACTCGTGGATATAAATGACACAGCCAATAATGGCGATCATTGTGGCTGGAGGTGAATCGTGGGGCAACTTACGATCTCTGCATAGTAGATGTTGCTATAGAATCGAGGGTATACCATGGCCCGGAATATAACGTTCTGGAACCGCTCGGTTCTCACCCCCTCTTCGGTCACCCTCGTTCATCTCGCTGTCTGGCCATAAATTTTCACGGTACCTCTTAACACGCCGGGCCACGCACCGGGGTTATTCGTCTGTGATAGTCGGAATAAGGATGACGCAACTCGTTTCCAGCCACGTGGAGGAGGCTCGATTTTAACGCGCGCCCAAGCGCGAACAGTAATCTCGCGTAAATGACGCCGCGGTCGCTTTCGACGGCGCCGACGAATCGTCTCTTCCCCCCTGGAAACGCGAACGATTACGAAACACGATTAAACGAAACTATTTTCGAACGTTTGCGAAAAAAGCCACGAAACAACGAACCACCCCTTTGTAATCCAATATTTAGCTCGGGGACATCGATAGACACTAATGGTAATAGGATTCAAATCAAAAGGTAAATTTTAACAAATGCAAACTCCTACCTAGGCAAGGACTAGATTTGTTTAGGAGTAGCTAAAGAATGTGTGGATTTTAATTGTCAGACTATACAAAAATAATAAGGGATTATCCTGGTTGTAGACCTGAAACCAGGATATAAATGTTGGAACGATTTCCTCCCGTCGCGTCGTTCAAATACTTATGGTTACCATCGTGCTACAGTTTATTCCTTCGTGCTATGAAATCACCCATAATTTTCCGATTTCGAGCGATATCACGTGGCAAATCAAAACGCGACTCGTCAAACTTCCTATTATAGGACCTATTGCATGGAACGAGACGTCGGAAATAGTTATCGAGTCAAATTACCGCTAGCAAACGGCCACTTGGACGTCTACGGATGTTCGACACAGCGATCAATTTTAACGATGGCTTTTCACCAAACGACCCGCGTTCGAACGTTGAAACGCGAGAGGCAAAGTTGCAGGGACAGAACGTTCGTCATCCACCCTCGCTGACAAACAATTTCAACAATCGCCGCTGTCTGTTCCGTTCACGAGTTCTCGGACAAACCGGTCGCAGTCTGGACTCGACGTACATCGATACTTGCGAATCAGTTCGGTTGATTAATGTAGAAAATTGGAACGAAGATTCGTAAACCGAGCAGACCGATCTATCGTTTATCGATCGCTTTGGGAAAATTTAATTAACGTAAATGCACCCAATTTCGTCACTGACGCTTTCAATTTATTTAATTAATACGATTATTAACAATTTGGTAAACGCGTCGCGTGTCCTATTTTCGATAAACTATAAGCGTCAAATTTATCGATTTCGACAGCACCGTAGCAATTATTTTAAACAGAATGACTCGATAAAATCGTTAACGAGGAACGTTGTACGACAAAGTTAATTTACGAAAGTCAACAGAAAAAAGTGATTTGAAGCTAGAAATTGACGAATAATATTTTTGTTATGAAAGTTAACGGTTTCGTTGTACGCCCGCAAAATATACAGATCCGTTTCGCGAAACGTTTGAAAGGCAAAATTTGTTCCGCGGCATTCTTCTTCGAGCCTGCTATCGCTTCGGTAGACGAACACGGCCGCGTTTTGTATCGTATCGAGAGGTAAATACATCATGGCGAACGTTCGAGGGCTTTCAAAAATCCACCCTTCGCAGCCCCCTGTCGCGATTCATCGTTTCCCGATACCAGCGTCGGCGTCGAAATTTTGAAAATATACGCTCCCGTATATTAATCTTTTCCGGGCCGCGTACTCCAGCGAGCGTCATGCATCGCCGGGCGTACTGAAAGGATTAAAAAAGTTCATTCTGTTTCCGTCATTTTCTATTACTTCTCGCCATCGCTGAATCCACGCGGTGTCGATCGAAATCCAGAAACAATTTTTTGAATCACGTGGGAAACGTTACAGGAAATCGTTGCGATCCGGTCTGGGTTTTAGTCCTCCAATTTTTAATTTAACTACCATTTATCCTACGTCACGCTCTTTACTGATTTTCCAAAAACTTTTATCTAAATTTCAACGTAGCCTACGATCCCATTCCACCCTTGTCGTTTTGAATAATTTTTGCATGTTGTTAAAAGCGTTCCGAAGAAGCGATCAAACTGGTAAATTGTAAAATCATTGGACATTCGTCCAGAAAATCGTTTCGATGGTCGTAGGGGGCCCCCAAGGGAGGGCGTCGTTACCCCTCGAAGGTAGAGCGTAACCCGCGATAAGGTTTTCCATTTTCCTCCCAGTCCACGGATCCCCGGGGACAACGAGCTCCTCGACTAGGATCCAGACTCTCCCTTCCTTGCAGTTTCCGCTTCTGAATTATGGCCTGCAGATATCCGGCCGGTTACGCTTACTCGAACGCATCTACGCGCGGATACGTCCGCGGACCGTTTTCTTTCGGGGAAATTTTCAAGCAGACCCGCGTGCAACGCCGTTCGTGAAATTTATCCGCCAGTCTCCGACCTCCGCTCGTATTTCTTCCCGTGAAATTACTCGTCTGGATTAGGTTATTGAGTCTCGAGCAGCGCGATACCGCGCATCGACCATCCCGAAATTATGCCTGGAATATATTTGTTCCCGTCGCACTCTTTAATCTCCTGAATCTGATGGGCGAACGAATCTACGGCAAAAACTGAGCCGGAAATGTTACGCGGACAAACGACGTCGAAAATTTATTTTCCGAGTTACGATCGGGCGAACTATATGGGCGCATCGCGTTGACGTCTTCCATTATAACTCATTCAATAAGGGTTGAATAACATATGCGCGTGTAAAATTTTCTTCGTGTGTTTTATCGGAGTTTAAAATTATATTAGAGTGAAAGTAACGCGTTGTTTCGTATATAGAACGAAAATTGTTATGAAATAAAACGGATAACGATGCGAATTATGTTGGAAATGGAACGAAATCTCGCACGGTAGTTGAACTCCGTGGTGTTTACAGATTCGGATAAACGATCGACGATTGAATTTTCCTAACTGGAACACCGTGCACAAACGTTTCCGCGGGATGTTTCGCAGCGTGAAACTCGTCGACGAATTCCCGTTGATCCGGCGTGGCGGCGAGCTCTCGCGCGTGTTTGGAAAAAATTCCATCGAGCACGCGAGCACGTGCAAACGATTCATTGCGAATTATACGGACGAAAAGTTGCGCCTCGGATCGGGAACGGGGTTTCGTATCGTCGCGGCTACGCGTACGTTAAATCCAGTAGCGCGTCACGCCGATTATGTTTTCACCGTCCTATAATTAGAGCCGAGAGTGGGTTACCGCCGAGTTCAGCTACATTAAATATCGGCCGAAATACGATCGCACGGGGAATTGAGCTCTCACTTTGGAATCGACGGGGGTGAATTCGCCCAGTGACACCCCGATTACGACGATGGGGATTATCGATCCATCGATAGCATCCCTGGGTTACAACTAGCGGAAAAGGAAAGGGCGAAGAAGGGTTGTTCCGTGGGTCGATTCCGACCCGTATTCTGTCTCGGACGATTTATAGGTAGTTTATTTTCGTTGACACGATTTGTCCGAACAGCACGCGATAGGAATTTTATATTTTTTCGACTGTACGGGAATATCCATCGAGATGTACGGGACGCAAATCTCCAGACTTATTAACACGTGTTATCGATTAATACGCAGAGTGCACGCCGTTTTTCAGCGTATTAAAGTTACACGTTAACGGGTCGTTATTTATAAAACAGCCTGATAATCGCAATTTGATAGCAGTATTCATTAATAGTATTAAGGCTAGTAATCACTTCACCGGTTGAGCTATTTTCGGCAGTGCAGATATTTAAAGGCAATTACGGAAACATATTTAAAAATTTCTGCTGCAAATTTTTTTATTCCCCCTACTTTACTGTTTGTTATTTTTGTCGTTAAGTATGGTTTCGCTTGTTCGCACGACGAGCACGATGCGCGAATTAACCCGGATGCGGCAATTAAATGGTTAACCCAATAAATGCCGAAGGTCCCATTCGTAGTACGTTCAGAAGCGATTTGTTTACTGCTATTACAAATTTATTTCAATATCGCGCGATTCTATGTAGTACACTATGAATAAAAAATATACATTCATCAGACTCGATTTTCCCCAGCCAGCAATATTTTCAAATTGAGGTTGACGAAACTAATTTTATTTTGATCTAGTATTTTTCCATTTGACTCGCACAAGCTATTTCGAATAAAAAACAAAAAGAGTAAGATGGAATTGAAAAATTATTTCTCGTTAGATTCGGAGGAAATTCTGCATCAAAGGGTCAAGGAAATCGAACGAAATGAAAGAAAATGTAAGCCGGGAAGAAGTCGAAGACGGGGAATTGGAGTTTCTGTTTGTCGAAAAGGGCGCGCGCGTATCGCGCTTAATAATCCAGCCAGTTAGCTAACGCGGCTCGTGTATAACGCAAGTCGCCGCAAAGGACTAAGAATAAGCGAGCCTCGATAAATCACCGTGCGCGAGTTCTCATAGTCCTGTCAACAAAAGAGGCAGAGCCCGCGGGATGGTCTTAGGCCACCGTTCCCCCGGCTTAACGGCGTAGTCCTTGTGAGTGGCCGCAGCCTCTTCCTCGCTGTCCTCTTCTCGCCGACGGGAACAGTTCCTGGCGTTTTCTCTTCGTCGAGCTCTCTCTGTATTTGGCGTTGGTTTGTTGAAGCTATAAGGGGCCTGTAGGGAGGACAGAAGGGCAGCGGCAAGGAGTTGTCGACACTGAAGAAATAATGGTGCCCGTCCAAGTCGGAGGAGCACGTCCCGGCCGTGCCGTAGTCCTCGCCAAAATAAGACTGCCCCGGACTCCGTTTATTCTACCGCTGTCCAGGCCTTCTACCCCGAAAGGATAAATGCTTTCTACCCGGTCGCTTTATGAACAGACCTAAGTCCTATGCCGCCACTACTGGAATCCTCGCCCGTGGCCTCCTCGTCGGCCGGGACGTCCAACGCCGTCGATCCCTCCACGAATTATCTCGTAATCGTTCCTCGATCCTCGCCGATCGACAGTTTTGCCACACTCGCTGCTAAAGTCCAATACATCTCCTTCGACATCTCCAACATTAGTACTCCGTTTACAATTTCTAATACAGTCTGATATCTTTTGCTTCGTCAAAAAAAAAGTTTATTACTAACCATGTATCGTTCGACTGTTGAAACCTTCGAAATTAGTTTTGCCATTTTACATAAAATCATAGGAGCTCAACGGTTCCTAAGATTTTATTCAGTGTAGCGCGTTATATCTCTAGTTAATATTTTCACGATATCCACCTAAGCAACGCTAGAAAAGATCATCCTTACTTAAATTTTCATATAGAGGATGAATAGCTCCTCCACCGCGAGCATCCAAAGCTGCTTCGAAGCCAGTACACCACTTGCTTCAGCTTTTCTCCGTTTACATCAACCAGCCGATATCAGAGAATTCTCATACTCTCCCTGTTTATCGGTGGAATATTTACGCAAATATATTGCCTTCTCGGTATCGTCTACGCGTTCAACTTTCTAATTCTTAGCAAAGTCTGAGTTTGATCACTTTTCCTCTGAAAATTCCTTTAGTACTCCCACATTCTCTTAACATAATTTCACTTCCAGTGAACCTTTACAATACTCAATTAGGCAATCTTAAGATTAGGGAGTAATATCATCTGTTTAAACGCAGATATCGACTATCAGTCATTTTGAACTCTAACCTTACAGGGATGTGACAGTTTAAGTAACTTTAGGGTGAATTTATTTCAAAGTTAGAATCTATTAAAAATGGTAGGCCCTGCGGAAGGTCGGCGCGTTAAGCATATTTGATGCATTAACGGTGGAAGCCGTGTTTATCTTAAACAGTTGCGGCATAACGAGGGGGGAGGGGAAACGAGCGCCAGAACGGAGGCTGCAAAAAGGCAACCGGCCAAGGGACAGGCTCCGGAGATTACCTCTCGCTGCATCTCGATTACGAGGTAGTCCTCCCACATCGGGAACTCTCTCCTTCTGCTTATCCTCGCCCTGGGGGGTTCTCCTTTGAAGCCCGACTCATCCACAATCGCAATCTCGTCGTGCGATCTCTTGCTCGCGGACGGTCCTCGGACGTCGGAGGCTGTCTTTCGTGTCGCAATATGCGCCGATATTAATATCGTCGGGGAGAAATTACGCAATAATTAAGTATCGAAGCGAGCGGAGCCGTCGTCGGTAACGAATTCATTAACTTCCCGTTTGAACAGTGCCTGGCTGTTTAGGAGCGCTCAAAGTGTCGAATGTTCGAGATTACGATCGTTCAGCAAACTATGCTCAAACTGATCTTCGATGATTTTCGATCAATTAAGATACTTGTTAGTACAGAGGGTAATATTGCCATTCTAAGCTGTTAGAATATACTTATCGCCTCAAAGGGACCGCCACCGCGAGGGCTAAAAAATAGGCTCGATCTTTGGGACATTTCATGATTCGATATTTAATAAAAGTGCATACTTTCAAGAATATTTGTCACAATTTAAATTTTACTTATTTTTAATTTCTTCGAGTACTTAAAATATTTTCGTACAACGCAGGAAAGGGTAAGAAGTGCAGAGTGCGCACCAAAACGTACCCTCGACCGAGGGTTGGAACGCAACGTCTGTGTACGGGCCGCTACACTTATCTTATTAGTCTCGCGGCTCTTAGGACTCCACCCGCTCCGACTACGAAACATTTACTCTCCTTAGTTTCGTCTCCCATTCGACCAAAGTTGGGCTCCGTGTAACGTCACGCGAAGGCCAAGTTAATTGCGACGTGCTCGCGAGGGCCGTCCAAAGGCGGGAAAGTACAGGTCCCCGTATATTTAATAGACTCGAAATCCCGTGGCGCGACGGCAACGATTACCCAAAGCGGAAAGAACGTAAAAACATTAACCGTGGCGTGACAACCTCGAATTCGGCATCCTTTTGGCCGGGGGTTAGTGCTGTAACGTAAAAGGGAAAGCCAAACGCGACGCGGCAGCCGAAACGCGGAACCTTGGCTGGAGAAACGGAAACAGAAATCAAGACGAACGAAGAAACACAGAGCGATAGCGCGAGGGAGTAGAAGAGGGATTCGAGGGTGAGGTTGGCAATTTGCTTTGAAATCCCCGGCTTCTCTGCCCGGAGTCTCCGCTCCTCTTTCCGTCTCTCTTTCAAACCAACCCTCCCCCGAGTCTGTTTCCCTTTCTTTAGCCC
Organism: Colletes latitarsis; assembly: GCF_051014445.1. Classification (NCBI taxonomy): domain Eukaryota; kingdom Metazoa; phylum Arthropoda; class Insecta; order Hymenoptera; family Colletidae; genus Colletes; species Colletes latitarsis. Next base: position 29,055,841 of record NC_135135.1, on the reverse strand, counting down.
GGCGGCGAGCCAGCCACCCTCTTCCTTCCCTGTTTCTCCGTGTGCCGGCACGCTCGACGCCAGCCATCGTTCTTCTTCCATCGTCGAGCTGACAGAAATGTATGTGCACATCGTGATCCCATGCGCCGTCTCTACCGCTTTCGCGGCATTAAAGCGGATACTCGACGGATACCGAGTGTTTGAGTTACATTTAAATTATACGGCCCGGGCCCTTTGGCGCTGTGTCAAAATTCACCGAAATTCTGCTCTTTGCCCCGTGGTTAGAAAGTGTCGCTTTTACCTGCCGCGACGCTTTTACGCTCGTCCCGATGCTTCAAACACCGTCGTCGACCGGCCAAACTTCGCGCCAACAACTTCACCAACGCCTTGCGTATCGTCCTTCCGTTAGGCCAATTCGTGTTATATATGTCTTAAAAAGTTTGCTGGAAGGGTGCAACTTAGATTTACGTATCGACTGGTGCAAACGAGCTCCAAATTCTGAGCTTTAAGTACTCTAGTTTCGGTTGGTTCCTTGTTTCGGACTTTGAACGATTTAGATAGTGTCTGCCAGTGCAGAGGGAATGCACCAGTTTCCATTAAGGAAGCTTCGTCCTGTGATTCAAGGAAGTCAACCCGCGAAACAATAGATTAACTGTCCCATCGTCAGGGTTCAAGCACATGCTACTTGCAGCTGTCCAAGAACACCACGTTACGACGGTATGCAGGCAATAAACCTGAATTTTCGAGGCTCTTGTCTGTTTGATATCTCCTCGAGAGTTGAAGGTACGAGGACCCCATTAATTAAAATTGTTAGCGATCAACTTTAAGGACCAAAGGAGTTAAGTTTGCCAAATGTTGGACTTGGACTTGATTGTATAGAACAGTAGTGGATCGAAATAGAACAATTAACCTATCGAAATGTGATATTAATCGCACCAATTTTATATTTAAATAAAGTCTCTGTATTCGATGAAATATTTCAAGGGAGCCGAAGGGATCTGCTGCAATCCTTCCGGAGCGGATCTTTCAAATTTTCAGCGGTACGTTTCGTGAAAATCGAGTTGAATAGTAATCTCTGGCCCTGTACGCGATACCGTTTTCGCGCGATCCCTCGTCGCGCATCTTTCAGCGGTGGTGTACGTCTGATCTTTTGACGTCGACGACCTACATACTCGGGAACCATTAACGCGGCGGGAAAATTGAGAGGCGAAGCTCGCTCTGGGAACGTATTTTACGAGGTAATCTCCTCTCGCTGCTATTCCACGTCGAGTGCGATTGTTTTTTAATCCGCTGTTACGAACGCGAACTTTCCACGCGGCTGTAAATTGCACGTTCGTTCGTTTACGTCGAAAACGGGGGAGGGAGGGGGGAAAAGGGGAAAACTAAGCAAAACCGCGCGTTCGCGTCCGCGAATATTTTGCTCCTCGGTTCTGAATTTTCTACAAAGCGATACGTTACGATGATCGCAAATTTCATATTTCCGACGTTCCTTGTATCTGAGAAGTTTCAACAATTATGGGTCTGCCAGGGTTTCTCTTTGACCTCCGCCTTGTTGACTCTCGCGAACCGTTCGAAAATTAATTTTGCAACACGGATGTTCGAAAAAATGGACCGTGCGTGGATCCCAATAGCCTTATCGGCGATTAGAATGGTATGTTTGTTAAGCATCGGATCGTAAACCATGCAATAACGAGACCGTAACACGTTACAGCGGACCGTCGGGGCAATTTGAACGACGATTACGTCACAGGATCAATATTTGAAATCCTGGGCGCATTGTTTGTAAACGATCTACCATAATAATAATGATTCTGCGCGAACTTCACTGGAATTCGATTCCCGTGCCCCTCCAGCGATCCCCGTCGTCGCGCCAAATCGCGATAATAACATTATACCGGATAATAATATTATTCTATCCGTCGGTATTTTCTAGCGATTAGAAGTAAATTAGTGGAACCCAAACCCCCGTGAACGTTTCCCGGTGGCAACGCGCGTTACTCGGTATAATTATCGCTGCGATACCAATGACGATGGTTTTAACCTACTTCATCATCTCGTTAAACCCGCGAATCTATCGATTCCTGCGTTCGGTGTTGAGCCCGCGGGGGTACAGGTTTTCGAAACAAACGCGCGAAAGGAGACAGAAAAAATTCACGTTTATACCGTTCAATTGTTCCATTCCGATATGGGTTTCTAACTGTTCAAGTTTTTGGATCGAGGCTACAGAAATTAATATTGTGTTTAAAATCGCGTTACGTATTTTTTGAAGTTACTATAAACGTTTATTATGGCAATTGTCGTAGCGAAACGCGACGATTACGTTGCTCGTAAATGTTCCGACGATCCCAATATCGTTGCAAAATTATCCAATACGTGGATTTCCACCGTGGGTCAAGATCACCCTCGATCTTTCGTCGTCCCGCGTGCTCGAGGTTGACGCTTTGCTCAAACACCGGTAAACGCGCGCCTCCCGTCTGCTTTCCCAGTCCCGGAACGTCCCCCAAGAGTCTGATCGGTCGGGAAACTGCGAAACTCGACTCAAACTCGCTTATCGCGTTCGCGATTCTCGAATCCGTTGCGCCGTCCGTCTGGAAAATTAACAGGAACCACTCAAAAGAGTTACCCCCGCGGACCGATGTCTTCCACTTTTCCGCCTCCATCCGCCAGGAGACCCTCCTCCTTTTGGTCCGCGGTTAAGAGTGATTCTAATTATGTTAATTAGTCGGCCGCCGTTGCTTCGTTCGCGGTTGGAAAGTTTGCTCGTTCGCGTCCCTCTTCGTCGTAGTTTCTCGCGCGCGTTTTTGCATTTCTCTTTCTCTCTCTCTCTCTCTCTCTCTGTTTGGAGAAAATTGGGGCCACGTGGACCACTCGTAAAGAGGATTTTCCCGCGGATCGTCGCGTAAACGCGGCGCATTTTAATATACCGTGCGCCACCGAGAGCTCCGTAATCCACGTTTCCCCCTTTATTAAAACTAGTTATCACTTTAATAATTGTCCGGCTTTCCATCGCGTTTCGGGGCCGTTGGCCTCGGCGAGATATGAAAATTTACAACGGCGCGTTTAAGCGGGAGTCGCTTCATAAGCCGCTGAATTGATTGTCGGGCTTACGCCTGATTAAATTCCGTTTGATCCGGTCTCCTCTCCGCGAGGGAAATCTGCTTCGCACGCGACGCCAAGACGTCGGATCTACGGTGATTCTTAACGTTTCGATAAGAGTTACAACCTGATAACAAAATTATTTCTACATCGTGAATTTGTGTGCAGCGATATTTAACGAATATCATACTCCAACAACCTGAAACGAATTCAACGCGTCGTCGAAACATTCCAGTGTTCGTTAATTTCTTAACTAGCAAGAGTTGTATTTTCGCGACATCGATAGCGATCGTCGGCGAAGAATTTCGATGCGCTGTTTTCGGGCGGTTGGACCGCTTTCGTTTTCGTCTTTAACGGGAATCGGAGGCTGGCTGGCGCGAGGAAGGAGGATCGACGGGGGGAAGGGCCGTTCGCGGTCGCAGAAAAAGACTTCGCCGCCAAATTCATTTCCTAATACGTACGCTGACGCGGTCTAGAATTCGTTCGCGCCAAAGGTTCATGTTAAAATCAACCCGGGTGCTTCTTCGAAGGTGCTCGGGCAGCCTCGTCGAATCGAGGACGCGGTAGACAAAGAAATCGGGCTGCATAAGAACCGGAGGATGCTTGAATAATAGAGTGGAGAAGTGGGCGGGGAGGAACGGAGTGCATTAGACTGGCGAAGTACGTTAGAAACTTTCGTGTCGTGTCTAAACGTCCGCTTTGTCTTTTCACCGAACGAAACGCGATCGAATCGCGGGGCTTGCCACGGAAACCGTTCGCCGCGATTATGTTTACCGTTTTTGTAATTTTCGAACGGAATATGCAGCTCAGCCGGCGCAAATATTTAGCCAGTCGGGGGCATGTTCGAATTTATCGATGTTTATTTGAATTAATTGTGATGGGAACGAATTCGATATTGTTGCCGACGGTTCGTTATTTACCGCGGTAAAGAGCGCCATTTATTCAACTGATTTACACGCGGAACCTTCTAATAGATATTATTCGATACGATATCGTAACGGTAATCGTGGTTATTCTTCGCAGGATATGGGATCGCACGAACTTCGCAAACCGGAACGAAATAATAATATTGGGTCCCCGTCGCGGGGAATTATAAAATTACACGATCGGTACGATTCGTATCTCGAATTTTGCTGTGGAGAGAACAACAAGGTCGTATTTCAGAAATATCGAGTAAAAATTCACACGCGTACGGAAAATCTATTTATATATTATAGACCAAAGCGATGGTCTTTCCTTGAATTAATGTAGAACGTATTACGAAAAATATAACAAATAATATTAAGTGTCCAAGCGGGTTCGCGGTAATTCGACAAGCTGCGGGCAAAATTCGAGCGAAAAAAAGCATCGGTCGAGCGTTCCGTGGACAGAGTCCTGACGGAAAGGAAAAGGGTGACAAGCCGCAGGTGCGAGCGTGCACTATGATGAGCTGGCATTCGGAACAGTCGGATCTCTCGCTAGTCGTTACGCCAATTCGAGATGCAAATTTATGATGATTTAATACGAAACTGCCCAAGTGCGAGGACCGTGCCAGCCTCGTTTTTATCGTCGCCAGTTGTAATTCTTCCCGTCGCTCGTAGACGGGCCTGGAAAACCTTCTCCCTTTTTCACCTTTTGTCCGACCAAACGGACGTCGACTCCGGGACGATGAACTCTGCCAAGACCCGCTTGATTCCAGCACGACAGAACGATTTGTACGAATCTGCGAACTCGGTGCAGTATTACCTTGCTTATTGCAAACTAATCGGATCCGCTGGATCGCTCGTGGAGAGATTCGGACGAACTCGAATAGTTTTACAGTCTGCGATGAAACGATGACTTATTTCTGGAGATATATTTTATGTATATGGTGAATCGCTCAACGAATCGCTCTCTGAATATAATACCGTCTGATTACCGTTTATTTTTGCCGTACGAAATATTTTAGACGGAACAAGACTTAATGAAACCAGATACGTGAAAATAGCATCGGATGACCTTTCAGCTTACAACGTCGTTTCATTTTATCGGAGAGGAATTAAAACTTTCGTCAAGATGGAAAGGTTTTGTGAATATTAATGGAGACTGATCCAACTCAGACGAGTCGCTGAAATAGGTTTTTCATTAACTACCGACCGCTCGAGTTGCCCGAACCGAGGAAACGTAAACAGTGGTGGGAGTAATTCCTTTGCAAGTATTCCTAGCGTAGATTGATACAAGAAGCTGATGCAGTATCGCGGCTGTTTAGAACGCGAACTTATTTTCCACGTGAAACTAGAGCAGAGAATAAAGACAAGACTACATAAATCTCGAGTTTGATTCTGCTACTGAGAAGAGACGTATCTATTTGGACGATTTATGTTTCCGAAGATGAATTCTCCAAGTAAAACTACAACAACGAATAATGATTTTATCGTTGATAGTTAGTCTGCCACCAGGATTATTGCAAGAAACAAGGCAGTACTGTAATTTCGAGATCCGTATGCGTGGTCGATTTAATATTTGATCGGTGATAAAAATTTAGTTAGAATGTTTCATGTTGCTCCAAATTTAGATTTCCTGGTTGTGGATAAAACTTGTTGCACGCGATCGGGGGACTTGTAAAGATCAAAGAGTCTAAGCGAGCATATGCAGGCAAAGACGAAGGGGTTGGAGAAGCGTTTGCCTTCGACTAGCATAAAAACTGATTCTAGAAGGTATCACCAGAGACGTGTTTGGTGTCGAGATTAATCGAGCACCCTGCTGACAGCTTAGAGGTTGAAATTTTGAGTGTAAAGATCGTAAAAATTCTTCTGTTTTTATTGCACCACCTTAGACTGTGTTCCTTCTCGTTGATAACTTATCCTCGTCGCTTCCTTGGTTGTTAGTCAACCCATGTGAACTCTATTTTAAAGGATATGTATCGACGAAAGTCTATTCCAGATCTAGCAGAGACATCGTCTAGTCTGAACTTAACTCGGATTCTATTCAGATCCGATCTAATCCCAGCACAACTATTATAGATCTGGTTGAAATTAGAATTTAGTTTACATCCAGGTCGGAGTTTAGACCAGACGTACTCTAGACTAATATCGATACTGAAAATATCTTCGCTCAGACGTATCGTGTGCTTTACGTAGAATAAAATGACGTGTTCCGGGGTTAAGAGATCCATCATCGCGAAAGACTTTGCGAATATCGATGGACTTTCGACACGCACGGATCGAGCAGGAGAATTGCTCGACGAGATCCTCGCTTAATCTGGTCCTGTTAAACGCGAACGTCAGGCAGGCAGGTAGCAATGCGGAAAAAAGAATTTATGCAACCGTACGAGCGACAGGTGCCACCGGTGGAATCGTGCCAATTCCGCGACGTGAATTTCGCCGTTCGTTCTCATATTTCGCCGACGACGATTTATCGCCGACGCCTACCGCGGGTCCATCGAGCACCGGATATAAACCGAATAATGAGGATGCTGGCAAATATTGATTGACTTCGCTGATGTTCACAGAATGTGACACTAAACACTTTGACGGTCGCTGTCGTGCGTACGTTATTTCGATGTTTCGATCCCCGTGTCACCGTCCATTTAACTTCTCTCACTTTTGTCCGAATATTTATGCCGTATTCGTGTTTATACGCTCTTAGAATAATTTTCCTTGCACCTTCGTACGTCATGCTTTGCTTGGATTTTCATTTCTTTCAAATTACGCGTAAATGTTTGTTTCGAGTAACGATTGCAATTGTATTCGTTCTTTTCCGTGGAATATCGCGTTTAATTTTTTTCCGTCAAAGGGTCGTCGTCGACCGTGAGTTTGACAGTTTTTTAATGGACCTTAAATTGCTAATTTCTCCCGGGCAGATATTTCTGTTTAATTTAAACATTATGTCAGCCAAGCAGCGACGCGACGCGCGTGCCGTTATTAACAAGCGACTGGATGAGCCCCGACGAAATGAAAAACTCTCGCGTGTAGGCGTATCGGCGAACGGTGCGAGTGATTTTCATTCGTGCCACGTCGCTCGTTGATTCCGTTATAAAACATGTCGTATCCGCTCGTCGATAATCCCGGAGGGGTGGACCAACCGCGCCATCCCTTCGAGGAAAAATGTGACGGTCCATTCGGTAAAAAAACCACCGTTTACGCGTCGCGACGATAAAGGAGAAATTCGTTCCATCCGTTCTATGATCGAGAAAACGACATTGCATTCGCGGGACGTCTAATTGTTGGCGCGTGGATTAATCGTTTCTCGATAATGTTGAATCATAGATATATGGCAGCACCGACAATTCTGAGGGTTCGTCATTAATACGGAACGATCCCGACTGGAGCAGCGAGCTCTGCAATATATAAGCCAGCATTCGAGACAGCTAAATGCTACGGAGACACGTAATAATACGTAGTCATTGCACAGAGTTGGGTTTTTATCCGACGTCCAGAAATCGAAAGCTCCGGACGAAGATAGGCTCGTGAAAAATATCAGAATGTTCCACTCGAGGGGCGACTTTGGTGCAATTAATTGTAGAATGAAACTCGAATTTGTAGAAAAATTGTTTCATCGTATCTGATACGTATTAAAAATACATACCGATGAAACAATTGCCAGCGAGCTTATTGGTGGTGCAAGGCGAATAAGAGGACGCGGGAGTAACAGGGCGCAGATTCGCGGCATAATGTTGAAAATTACGAATGGAGGTTGCACCGTGGTGTCTAGACACCTTCGAGTTTAGCTCCGGCGAGGGTGAAAGCGGGGGAGAGTCAGGCGGAATCACGGTCAGCGAGTCTGCGGTGTTTAAGGGCGGTCCGAGAGCGGTCCACCGGCGGAAGAGGAGATAGACCAGCAGCCTGGAGGGGGAGGATCGAAAAGGTCCGTACGAGGCGACCCGCGGAGATTAATGGCGGGAATTAGTATTCGTCGCCGTACGGTTGAATTACAGAAAGTTATCTCGCCGGCTACGAGCGAACGCTTAGCGCCAGCTCCACGCCCGCCTCGCGCGCGGTGCTCTTCTTTTCTTCTTCTTTCGGTCCTTCGTCCACCTCTTCGTCTTCCAGAGCCTCGTTCCTTCTTTATTTTTCATCATCCCGCGATCCATATTACCGGGGCCCCCTTGAATAATGCGACGATTTATTTTTCTCGGGCTACGATCGCTGATTAAGAAGAGCCCCCGGCTATGCGAGCTGAGAACCGGGGGACGGGGGCTGAACGAGTCAAGGGTGGCCGTCTTGAAACATGCGGGTGGTAACGGCCGCATTAGCCACGCGCCCGATATCTCGTACCCCGACGTCTCTATACCGTTTCTAATAGCGTCGCTACGGAACTTTCTTCGATCCTCCAAATCGGAGTTTCGTTAAAAATTCCCCCTTAATATTAAAATTATTAAGTAACGAAACCAAAGTTTCACCGCCTCGATTCGAAACTCTCAATAAATAGGACCGAGTATATTTTTTTATAAGATTTATAATTAATTTCGAACGACTTTCACGCGATCGAGAGGCCCGGTCGCACGCTGGCACGGTCGTCGTTATCCGATATGGTATAATTGCTCGGAATTTCCAGGGCGAGAAATTTCTGGCATGTTTTAATACCAATTAAGACGATCGGTCGGAGAAAAAAAGATCCAGACGGAGGCGATGAAAGACGTCCGCGCGAATTAATGCAAATGTCGGGTCCGACACGACCGTGTCTGGGACTAGCCAGGAACTCGAAATCGATCGACAAATTCTTTATTTTTGGGTTATTTTTACTCCGTTCGTTCGATATTCCAACAACTCCAGAACCATTGGCGACCGTTTGCGAATTACATTTTTAACGTTCGATATAAATCTTAGACAAACTTGGCAAACAAGTCGAAATCGTACCGATCGGACAAAGAATTTAATTGTTCGCGATCTACTAATAGATTTTGATTCGCGAACGAAAAATGGTAGGTTTACGGCCGAATCTTACATTTTCATTTATTAGTTCGAGAATAAAAAAAAACGTCGATTGACTTATCTTGCGCAGAGTTCGATTATTGGTTGCGAAATGCCCTGGGTATGGGGGGAACACAAAGTGAAACACCGGGACGAAAAAGAAGAGGAGAAAGACGAAGTCAAGCTCGCGTGTGGTCTTCCAACGACGGAACCGATGGAGATCTAACCGAATATGTAGTCCGCCGTCGCAGCAGTCACCCTTTTTCCCGATATTCGAACCCAATCGACTCGATTAATTACGAGGACCGTCGGGAAGGCAAACACGATCCTCTGTTTTACGATCGATAAAATCCACGATGGCGCGGCGACGTGAACGATTTTTCTGGATCCTTGAACGAAATGCCAAAATTTAGAACGTCCTTTATACCATTTTCTAGACCTACATTCGTGGTTTGTGTTCCATACTAGTCAAAAAGATTAAAACAAATTACAAGAATAATTTTTCGTAAGTTAGAAATTCGTTGTTCATAGAAACAACGGACGGGGATAGGTTTGCATCTTGTATCCGAGGAAGAAATCTGATCTTGAAACGAGAGACAACAGATTGGAGGGAATACGAAGCTCGATATTCTCGTACCGCGGAATGTTTCCGGTTTAGAGAAACACCGACGACTTCGATCGCGATCCTCCGAAGGCCGAAACGATCGTTTCTGCCTAAAGTATTTACCGAAACGTCACTCAATTAACGCACGGTCAATACGAACGTACGTCCTATGCGTGTCGCCGACACAACGGCCCATTAATTCGCGCCCTGGTTCCGTGTTTAGTCGGCGACGAGGTAAATATCATTTCACGAGTCGAAAAGTACGTTTCCCGCGTAATTTTGGGCCGCATGGCCGACAGTGATGTTGCGTCCACGTGAATATCCATCGCGATATCACGGTCGCCGGTCAACGATTTGTTGATTCGCGTCGCCCGATCCCGCGGGAGTCTCGACGGGGAAACAAACGGGACGGATGGGCTCACTGTCCACAGAAATATTATGGTTCTCCAGGGCTTGCAATTCTAACGGCCAAGTCGATGCAACGACTCACGAATTATTCTCTTGATAAAATTTATGATAAGGAAAATACCGCTTTCATTACTTGAAAATTTGTTACACATACTTTCCAATCAATGAAGAACGTCTAGAAATTTTTACACGTTGACATGCTCGACAGGTTTATAGAGAAAAAAAATTGTAAAAGAGGAAATTATTTACGATTCGAAAGTGACACGTCCAATAATTTTTATCGTAAAGATTTCGTAGTTTATCGAATTTTAAGGGGCTCCTAGACCCTTTAGGGTGAATTTGCGAACTCGACACGAGCACGTCCAGCCGTTTGCGAAGAGTTGAACGGGGCTGCGTGACTCGGGAGCGTCGGACGAAGTAGCCGGAAGATACAAGGGTTGCCAGCATTTTAGCCGCGGTTCGTCGGGCGTCGGGGCGTCGGGGCGTCGGGGCGTCGGGGCGTCAGGGCGTCGGGGCGACGGCAGTTCATTTTCAAAGTCGTAAGCGGAGTTGTTCGGCGACCGGAACTCGTGTTTTACGAGTAACTCCGCGTGTTTCGCGCGGGCTCGTTGTTCCGCGCCGACGCTGATCCGATAAAAGTCCACGCTTAAATTCTCGTAAACCGTAACACCTGTTCGCGACCGCTTGGCTCGTTCAACCTTGACGCACGCGTCTCTTGAACGGCCCATGCGCCGTCGAGGTTTGAGTGGCTCGTAAACGCGCGGGATCGCAGTACTGCCTCGCTTGTTGCATCGGTCCGCGTTACGCGTACTTGCAACGCAAGTCTTTCTACCGCTCGAATAAAACTTTATTCTATTCTGCATTCTTGAAGAGAGTCGTGCAAACATTAACACCGAAATAAATTGGGTCATTGCATCGAGGATACATAGTTATCGTATATTATTTTATCTCTCGTTTTTGACATGTAATATAAGATACATACTTGTAAGGTAAACTTGGAGCGTTCAAAAATTTCGTCCGGCAGCGTGTAGAAGAAACGGAGGATAAAAACAGGTATCGACTCGCTTGACCGTGTCGCGAAAAATATTGCTAAAAATCACACAATAACGTAAAGGGTTTACGATCGTGTGGGGCTGCTTTGGTAGCTGTCCGGGGCAAAAAGAACCGTGTAACAACGGGTTGGACACGCCTGCCGTAGACGATCGAAGTTTACTGGAGGCTTACTAGCAGACTTGATCTACAGTCTCTCTGAGAAAAAAACGAGCATCGAGAGGGACGAACGAGGCAGACTCGCGGATAAACCTTCGATAATCCTCCGCGTGCACGGGCCGATTTCGACGGCTTCCAACGGGACCGTGATTTCGGGGGAATTTAGAAGACGCGGAAGGCAGGATCGAGGAAAGAACGGGAGAGAAGGGGGTTAAAAAGAAGAAACGACGTCGGTCTTCGAGACGCTGCAAAACGCCGAAGATCCCGACCCGAAGACGGATGCGTCTCGCGAGCGTAATTACGGGAGTTTTCACGGCCGGCTGCAAGAATTATGCGACCGTAAATAAATTCCTACGTTTCTCCGTGGCCCGTCGAAACCGAGGGAGCTCGTGTTACGCGGAAGATCTCGTGTCTTTTCGACGTCCCCGTGAAATCGCGATAAGCTGGCCGCCGTGGATCGCGCCTCGTCGCCCGATCCCGAGTACCCGTGAGAATTAACGAGGTCCGAAATACTTGCCGCGCGGCCGAACGGTATTCGCGATACCGGCGAATTCCGTGGCGAGATCCGCCAATTAGATTCGTATCGATGCAGGTCAAGCATAATACCCAAAACACCGGGCCCGGAGAAGATATTTCGGGCCTCGAACAGGTAGCGACCAAACGGTCCGCTCCGCGTTTATACAGAAAAGAAACTTCTGCCCGATTGACCGCGACCAAGATTACATAGCACCGATCCTAGAGCGAAAGTATTAGGGTGTTGCGTGTACGAAATATCCGATTTTTCGATTTCACCAAGCTTACGAGCGTAAATCCTTGCGTATTATACCAATTTCAGCTAGGTTCGTCGGGAGATTCCCTATTACAGTGTAGATTGCATCGAACAAACTTGGATCAGGGGGCTCCTCGGAGGCCTATCTTTGCTTCTTAGGATAGTACACTTTTTTGGGGAAAAAGTTGTCTTCCAAAGTTACTTATTTTCGATCGTCTATTTCTGACCGTAGATGGTACCGTGAATGGAGATGACGAAAAATTAATAGACATAGATACTTGTTTATATTGCCAGGGTTTAATAAGGTGTGATATAGAAATAGAACTGAAAAAAAATTTGATGCAGCGTGGAACGAGCTGGTAGAAAAACGGATTCCGTAGCTCGAATCACGGCGAGCTGTCGAAAGTAACTACTTAACGCTCGCCGTGATTCCTCGCAGCGTTAATTGCTGGCATCCGAGCTTCCGTGGACTATTAATTACACGTTTTCTTCGGCTTTCTTAACTTCCCCTGACAAGCTGCTGCGCAGCTATCGCGCACCTGACGAGGAGGTTAATTCTCCATCGTCGTGTATTCAAGCGGCGTAACGAAAACAAGACTTCTAAAGTAACTTCCACCGCCTCTTGCCGGAACGGGACCCCCGCTGTACGGCTGCGGAACGTACGCCCAAACTTACCAAACAGCCTCGAGATAATCCCGTAATCTCTCTCCATTATCACCGCCGTCTTCCCTTCGACGCGGAAAAATTTCCGCGCGAAATTTGCCCCTCGGCCCTAATTCGCTCCGATTTGCGTCACGAGCGCACGTGCAACTCCTCAAATCTTTATTAACTCGATTCTCAAATATTCGAATATTGCATGTTCGATATAAATTCAATTTATATTCTCGATCGCTTTCTGTCACGAAAATTTAATCTCCACAACCGAAAGTTTGGAAAAGGATTTAATATTTTGCATTATGTATTTAGGTAAAATAATAGCCCGTTTTCGAGTAAAATTACCTTCGTATACAAATTATATCGTTAACGGAATAGCACTTTTTATTGACATGAAAGATACCGAACCTCGTAAAATCTAGCATAGGAAGAAAATTGAAGTTATCCAAAGTAAATGACGATCGTTCAACCCTTCGGTTGGATGAGATTTTGAGAACTGATATAGGACCGTCTTACGGTTCGTGGACATTTTTACCGACAGTTTCTAAGGCACGTTTCTTCCTCGATTTTAAATTAGATTCGAACGTCGGAAACGGAGCCATCTTCGTGCAATTAATTACGACGATCTCGCGACAGGGACAAGACTCGGCGGAAAGACAGACACTCCGTGCTTAATGCTTCGAAAATAATCGTAACACGGCCCCCGTTCAATTTCGCAAATGGGATTTCTTTCGCTCGAGCGAAATATCGCCCATATATACGTTAATTAACGGGCGTCGAGATGAAAGACTTCCACGTTGCCCTAATTAAATTGGATAATGTTCCATAATAACGCGCCGCGGGGATGAATATAAATTCGTTAGCTTTATCGACTTTTAAATATCGGCGGGCACGGCGCGCGCATACCTCGCGGATATTTCTTGCGGCCGGGCCTCCCGCGGGATTTCCACTTATTCTTTTGGAAAAGTAGGGTACATCGACATCGAGGGCTGAATATCGTTGAACCGTGCTAAGCTTTTCAGCCGAATGAAATGAATTATTGAACGTTATAGCCCGGTATCTGTGATCTGGCTCTAACGTTGGCAAGCGTATTTTTCAAATCCGCGAGTTATACCTTGCGTTGATACATCCTCGATTCTGGCCAACGTAAGAATCAACTGGGAAATCAGTTCCCCGGTCCAACGAATGTATCGCGTACACGACGTGGCCGCGTTTCCTATGGATCTTTATTTTGGTCGAGAACGTGGATCTGGAACAATGCTTCCCACATAGGGGCAATTTTAAATATTTTATGGCCAGTTAAAGAATTACATTCGAGACACCTATTTATATTGTAATTTGTCCGTGTGAAATAATATGTAAACAAAACTTGGCTGCGTCTGTGTATCGAAAATTTGTATAGAACGGAAATGTTTATAAATTTCACTGGCAACAAATTATGTCGTAAATGATTTTGCTGTAAAAGCAAGCGAAAGAGAAATATTATACATTTTATACGTGACGTCGCCGGCGTTAAAATTTGAATAAAACTTACATTATCCGAAGAGGAAAAGTAATTTAACTTGAAAAACACGGTGCGGAAATTGAAGCACATATTCCTTCCGGAGACACGCGTGTCGGGAAATAAAATTAAAGAAAATCAATAATTACTGGAACGGTTGCTTAATTACCGTCTAGATTGAACAATGAAAAGGCGTGATTGAATAAAATACAAGGTGCTCCAATTATTTCTGACGGTGTTCGAAGGCTCCAACACTACTAATAATAGTATTAAACAATAGCACTGTTATCGAAAAACACATTTCCTGAACGAAAAGAAATATTTCTCTCGCATCGTGAATATCATTCAGGGGCAATCTTTATAACACCGTACAGTACGTTCGAACGCAGTCACATCCAAGTCACATACGACGCGTCTAACGCGAAAATACGACGTACCTTGGCTTGAATCTTTAAGTCTAAGGAAGATAAGTTGGGCCAGGATGCACGGTCAGTCTCTGCTAACGGAGAATCGATATCGTGAACGTGAGCTATGATTTCGATAAGTCGCTGTAAAAGAATCCACCTATAACCGTACAAACGGAAATCAAACCGAGTTTGGTCAACGAGTAGCTTTAAACAATAGAGATACAGTTACATGTTTAGAATCGAAACGAAATTTCTAGTCGATGGTAACCCAACTGACTTCTGTTCGAAACGTCTTTTCGTGGGAATAATATTTGAGACAAGCTGTATTAAGAGTGGCTTCCTTTCCGTGAGCGCGTATCGGGATGGTTCGCGTAGGCTGGTACAGTATACCGCGGAGAGATTTAAACATGCAAATTTGATAAGTCACCGTGGAAGAATCTTTCGGCAACCAAGAAGACGCGATCGTATCGACTCGCGACGCGAAAACCGAACGAATTGTCGGAGAATCGTCGACGAATGGCTGCAGCTTATCAGCGAGACCTTTCTCGAAGTCGACGGTGCTTTAAATAATAGCAGAAAGGGCCGAGCGAACAGTACGTAAACAAGCGGGAACCCGGCCGGAACGAAAGGCCGGTGGCTCGTTTGTTCGCGGGTATTTAGTTCCAGTCGTGACCGCGCCTTTGTCTTCGTGCTTGCAATACGACTCGCGGAATTGTTTTCGGCCGATCCTGGGGGAATCGTGTCGCGGCCAATGTCCGAAGAATGCACGACAATGTAGAAAGAATGCACGAGGTCTGCCCGCCCACGTCGACACGGTTCTCCAGCGAACCTAACCCTGGAAACGTTTTATTATTTTCTGGCGCTATGCTCCGACGCGTGCAGCCACCAAACGCTGCTTTCTCGCCGAGAATCCTCGTCGTTTTGACGATCGACTCGATAGACAAGTTCGACCTCCTTAAAACATTGTTATTGCATCGGTGAACTCGACGTCATTATTATAATATGCACGTAAATGCCAAACACTGAACCGCTATCATTTTTAAAAGTAAATTGACGCATCTGCATACAAAAAAATTCGAAACAAGTTTCGCAGAAATGCACGTGGACCCCGTAGCACCAGCGAAGCGATCGATTCTGCGGGGTCCATCGATCCCACGGCACGGTTTACGAGCAAAAGTTCAGCCATCTATAATCGAAATTGTTATTCTCGTTGAACGAGTAACCGATGGACAGGTTTATTCGAAACTTTCCGGTTATTATCAACTAATCTGGCGATCGTTATGGCGCAGGAAACAGTTTTGACGCGGAAAACTTGGCGACGGGCAGAAGTCGAGGGTCAACGCGGGAACTTTCGTCTTTGTGGAACAATGAGGTCGCGGGATAGTAATCGAGTTCCCGGTTGACATTGTTTCTGTCCCGTTGTTCGGGAAAGTTGCGGGCCGGGCAAAGGGATTTCTCCGTTTCCTGGGAACGTCTTTGCCCGCCGAGGGAAGAAAAGTAGTCGAGGCACGCGCCGCGTCCTTTAAACCGCGGCGCACGCGTTATTGGAATATCTTCCTTCGTCCAACCCTTTCGTCGGGGAGGTACGCGAGCAACCGGGTGGACTCAAACTTGAAATTCCGCGCGTGTCCGGAATATTGCGGCCGTTAAAGGGAAACACCGGGCGACTCGATAGTTTTGAAACATCGCAGATTTTTCGCTCGTTTAAACGCTTTAAGCCTTTGGTAGCCGATACAAAACAAAATTGTATCTTGATTAATGTTTTAAGTTATCCAGTATTTTGCAAAAAGTGAAAGTGTCTTAGTTTTATTTACGTACAATTTATTACGAAGATTTATGGGTTCGTGTACCAGTGATTTAGATTAATGTTCGTCGAAAAGTACAGGATTGCTCCAAGTCTAGCTATCGAGAGTTGCGAAATTTATTATGGATGTAAACAGTAACGATACCCTTAATGAATAGAGTGTGTAATGAAGAGCGTAAATGAGATGACGAGGTACATCAGGTGCAGCGCGGATCAGCTTTCGGTAGAAGTAATTAATGGCCAACGGCTAACAACACCGAAATTGTAACATAGAAAATCGAATATTAACGCGTCGACTACCGTGCAGGTCATCGACGGTGTTGGGAAAAATTTAACTCGAACGCACAACGTACAACAATTAATTCGCGATCCTTGTTCGTTTGGAGAAATATCGTTGTCCTAAAAGTCATAGAGCTAAATATTTAAAAATTGATAACCCAATTTACCGAGCAAAGTAATTCTGTACATATTTATTATACCAATATTACTTTAAAAACAAATTTGTCGGTCCATTAAGAAAAAAGAAAAAGACGAAAATGTTTGAGAAGCACCGCTACAAGCAATATCCGCAGGGACGATTAAGAGCGACGCTAAAGCCCACCTTTCGATAGAGACGTCAGTTAAAAAGTCATTTGTTTCTGTCTTATTAGGAAGTAAACGAGATGCGCCGGGTTGCTCGTTCCGTTGCCTTTGATATTTCTGTTCGGTGCCTCCTCTCGGAAGGAAATAAAGAAAGAAAGAAACAGCACAATTTTATCGCCGCGGCCGAGGTCCCTTTAATCCGCGAGACGATCCTTATAATTCGTGGGGCCCGGGTTACGGCTGTATTTCGGTTAAAGCGCCGTGCCCCGTAAAATTTATACGAGAAAGGATAAAGATGTTATCATAACGTGACCCCGGCTCGAGGCGGCCTCCGGGCCACTGTAAGATTACGCTTTTACGAATTTGCCTCTTATATAGTACAAACTGGTTTATGGCCGCCACGGGTTCCCCTGCCGCTTGTCCAAAGTCTCTCCAGTGTCCAGCCCCAGAGAGGATGCCCTTTTCCCGTCGACCAAACGGAGGCAAATATTTCACCTCCCAGTAGCTCTGGTAATCGCCACGATCGCCGAGTCTCGATAATTCGACAGGCAATTTCAGTCACCTGGAAGGCATCCAGTCGCCTTGTCATTAAATTCTCAAATCAGTATAGGTGCTCACCATTCGACAAAATTCTACCATATAATGAGATAATTTGATCGGGCAATTTCAACGAACGCGAATTTTCGAACGTGTCCACCCAATTTTAGGAGAGATACCTTGAAAAGTTTTATAGGAAAATTTTAATATAATAGATTTGGAATACCTATTTTTATCCAAGGGTGGATATTGTAGGTTTTCTTTCCGTTTTAAGAACGACGTCAGGAAAAGATCGCGGTGCAGGATGAAAGGAAATCGTGGTCGATGATATTTATGTAGATTGATGCAAATACCGCGCAAAGAACCTAAGCAACGCGAAGTCGAAGGCGAGGTCTAAGGGTCGCAATGGAATTACGCGCGATACAAACGAGGGTTTACCGACAAACTGTTGTCGCCCGCGTATTCAATGAAATATTCATGGGCGTAGCTGCATTCGCTTATGACCGGCAGAAATCATCGAGAAAATCGTGAATTACGAGCTTCCTTGTTCCGCTGCCGACATCTTTTATGAAGCCTTCGAGCGTTCTCGGGACGACCGCGACGAAAAACTCCGAGTAGATTTTCCCAACTTGTAGTCAGACATACTTTACTCAACGTAAACGCAGTCGCAAGGAAAATGTCCCAATTACTGACAGACATTGTGCTAATCACACCGCACATCTTCCATTCTCAGATATGGCCTTCGTCCATCATTTATTTCATTTTCTTCCAATACTCTCCGGATCCCTGATTGCTCGTTTAGCTTTTCTACCAAATTTTCTTTTATAGTTTCCTTCGTACAGGCTGATTTAAAAACGATTGTCTCAATTAACTTTTCCTTCGCTGTTCGATCACCAGGGTAGTTAATTTCAAAGATATTTTTCAATTACGCTAAATTATGCTCGGACCACGGACGGTGAACGATCCTTGTATGAAAAATGATCCATAGTCGATCCAAAGCGAAACCATCGGAAGTTTAACCGTGGAATCGCGACGCTGGTGAGCTTTATCGACCACGACTGCCTTCGTTACGGTAAAGCGATGCTCGCAGATCCGAATCACGGATAGCGTACGTATTGTGTTATCGCGATGCAGCGTGCGGCACAGCGGCTGGTCGTTGTTTAGAAATCTAGATTATCCTGGCCACGATGCTCCGTTACCGGAAAGCTCCTTGTAATGCAACCAGTTTCGCGTCTTATCCCACCAAATTCCTACTACGCGTCGGTTATTTCAATTGCGAGAGAATTAACCGGTTGCATTTCCCACTGGATAATGTTTCACGTTGGGACTAGACCCATCCTCTATTCCGTTCATTAAGTTATTTATTCGCTTCTATGGTTCGATACTCTTTGGCCTGATTAGATTCTCAGTATCGTCACGGATAAATAAATATCGGGACCATTGATTAATCCCGCTATACCGTGATACTGAAAATGCATTGGACATTGAGATGGGCTGAATAAATTCGTAGATACTGTTTAAATCTTATACGAAGTTATATCCCCATTCTAGTTTACGATCTATTAGTCCACCCCTACCGTCGATCTTCGTCACGGTTAGAGAGTCTAGTAAAACTAGAGTGGGGATGATGACTCGCCTTTTTCTCACGGACAGACAATAGCTGTATCTCAAAATGATTAATCTTTTGCGTAATAAAATTGTATTCTTCCAAATTACTTTAGAATATATAAAGATCATCCGAAAGTTCATTGTGTAAGAAAGTGTAGAAAATGTCTTTTGCGAATATATTAAATAGAAACGGACCTAGACGCGAACGGTGCCCCGAATGAAAGATTAATGCGTCTCGAGAAGATGTTATACAGTCTGACTGATTGCGTCCTATTCAGAAGGAATCCAGAAATTCATCTAGCAGCGTTCAGTTCACTCGTTCGTATTATCCGCTCCGCGGCGTGTTATTATTGTTAATATTCCCTAAAGAGGGGCAACATTTAAACCCACGTTAACGACTCCGACGCCTCGAGTACGGAATTACGAAGTTTGCCAACCGGCCGTTGTTGGGAAACCTTAATATTTCTCAACTCCAGTTCCAAATTCCCTCTTTCCCTTCGAGGCAGCGAAATCCTCCAGCGATGCGACCCGCTCCGCTCGGGGTTCTTGAAACGATCGTCCAGAAACGTTCAACAGAGGGTCGAAATCTTTCTCGACCGTCGATGGAATCTTCCGTGGATACCTTGGTAATCCCTGTGTAAAATTAAACGTTGGTATAAATCGATTAAATAAAAAAGAGAACCAGTTCGTTAAGGGCTGTGCTCGTGGTCGCGTGTTCGACAAATTTATTTTAGAAAAAGTCCTTTTATCGATAAACGTTCACATTAGTATTTATTAAACTTGGCAAAATTCTTGACAACGTCCTTAGAGAGGCATTGAATTTTGGAAAAACAATTAAGCAAAAAGATTGACACTTTACAACCTACGAACGCAAGAATTATAATTGCAGCAGGGATTATCCCAGAGCAAAAAATGTTTTCAGTTCTATTCCACGACTATTTATGTCTATAAAATCTGAAATGTTCGAGGAACAAGCAAAGCCATTGCATTTATTCTGCTTCGTGTCGAGAAAACGTCAACGGTCGCTACAGCTGCGCGTCTTTCTTTTTAAATCTTGCAAGGCAGTCGTAAAGTTTGGTTTATTCAAAACATAGACCATCGTCAGTTTATTCAAAGAGTAACGCGATTACGCGGCCCGACGCTCAAACGATTACTGTCTGACAAAGGCGGAAAGAGGAAAGCTTTTCCGATTCGAGAAAAGCTGGATGCAATTAAAAGGAGAGATGAAATAGAACCTGCGAAAGATGCGGTGAAATTGTGTGGCTCTGGCGAAGAAACTGTAAGGCAGTGTTTTCCAACGATACACTTTAGACTGGTTAACATTTATACGAATCTTTTCATACAATGGTGATTATGTCAATATTAAAGTTACAAGCCAATTACGATCGAAATTTATTCTTTGACGCTTCGAGTATTTAGAGGTTTTTATCAGAAATATTTCTCCTTTGATCTTGAAAGGATAGAAACATTATTCTATAATAACTTAACGCAAAGTTCAATATGCTAAAATTACATAGGCAAATACGAAGTGTTTGCTTATTAAATACGGATCGTTAATTTATGTTACCGCTTATCATACGCAAACAACTCGTATTTATCTATATAATTTCACGTATTAAATTTTGTTTATACAACTTCAATTCGTGTTTAATTATAATAAACGTTGAAACATTTGTGAAAAACTAGACCGCCAAGTATTTTTATTTTATCTTCTGCTATTCCTGGAACCGATCCGCTCGCGGCAATTCTATTCCCATTAACACACATAATCGAGGCTTTGCCGTGCATATATTTAATAACTGAACGCGTGTATTCCGCTCATAACGCAAAAAGCGCGTTGCAAGGAAATGGTATTAAACGGAGCAACGTTAATTCTTTGCAGCACGATGTAGCTATCTCGGGTGACAATCCAGAAAACGCCCACTCGAGCACAGTACTTAACTATGGTAACCATTTGCTTAAACAATTTACTCCACGCGTTTGTACTGCCTTGCAAGAATACCACATTTCCATGCTCGACACTGTTTCTTCCTTCCTTTAATTCAAATAATATTCAGCCATTTGTATCGCGAGTCTCGTTCTTGTTAAAATTAGATTAGACTATTAATATTCGGTATCGTTGGTTCGTTTCGTGAAAAGTAGTTCACTCTGGATGCTCGGTCGGACGAAACGCAAATGGAAGAAACGTTTATACTTTTCGCCGTGAACGATCATCCGCGATGATCATCGAAAGCGAAGAGATGTAAATTCGGCTTAAGTTGGGCGATCTCGGGAGGACAGGCGAGAGAATATCGATCGACGGTCGAGGAGGAAACAAGGCGAGCGAAAGGAGACGAGGTCTCTATCCTGCGGCGGAGAGCACGTATGCGGACCCACCGCGCCATCGGCGCCGTGGGGGTCCCTTTTGGGCCAGCAACGGCGTGCCGCCGCCGATGTATCTGGTTACCTGGCCGAGAGAACGCGAGAAAAAGGGACGACCACGAAGTGACGGCACAGAGTAAACACACCTACGGAGGCCCAGGATCCGCGCGACGAAATTTTGTCTACCGTCGCGCCGGGCCCCGATCCGCGCGCCCGGGGCCCGTTCTCGAAATTAAGCCGTTAAATACCGAACGGGAACACGACCAGACCGATCGCTGACGAGAGAACGACAGAGACGGCGCTCTTTTCGGTACGAACCATGCCCAATGACCCAACTAAAATTTTACCAAAGGAGGGGAGCAACTTAAAACTTTCGTTTTCTTGAAAGTTCCTTTTTTAATTTCTTAGACTGACTAACTAACGGTGTTCACGCGTTGAACGATATTTTCTGACCCAAGAGATAAGAATTTTACTTTTGCTCGTGTTTCGAGGGTGGCTGAAAGTTTTGAACGTCAGTGTACGTCGCGGAGCTGCCCCACATAGATAGACATTGTGCAACCTATATGTATGCTGATGACACACAAACTGCTTAAACTATTTGACCCTTCGCACGTCGCCTGTGCAACATCCGAAGTTGAATCGGATATCTCGAAGATTCACGAATGGACGGTTTCTCACGGACTACTGAATTCTCTGAAATCTTCTCTTCCCTTCTCCCGTTCCTCTGCACTTTCGCGATCTGTCACCTTCTCTCCGGCTAAAATAAACTATATCCTCCTTCTAGCTAAATTATCTTTGAAAATACTCGACGTTACCATCGATTCCGCGTAGAACTTCTCTTCCCACCCATCGAGCTCCAAACATTTCTCCAATCATCAAAGGAGATGCTCAAGTTTTCATCGTTCGAGCAAACGCTACTCTTCCTTCTTATCCTCTGTATAAAATTTTTATTTTACGCTAATTAATTTCCATTTTATGATGTTTTAAATTCTGCAGCGTTGCAAAGTGCAGTGGTACATAACAATTTGATGTTATTTGAATATTCGAACTCAAAATCTAGGTTGTCCCTATGGACGGTTTCTGAGATTGTGACGCTTAATCTCTCGGTACATATGTCATTAATCGTTCGCGTAACGAGATCGCGATCGACGGAAGTATCGACAGTCGGCACTCTGTGCAGGGAATTTCACGGCTGACACGGTTCGCTGGAAATCGGGTTAGAATTTATTTAAAGTAGTGTCCGTCGGGCGTGATCGAAACCGATGCGACCAGCGGCGGCGAGAATCTTGACAGGTTGTGCGCACGGTAGAGAATTTCGGTGCTCGAAAAGTCCGTCGAAAATCAGGTTACAGGTTATTTTAGCCGGCGGGCGGTTCGGTTGGTCTCGCAGGAGCCAAGAGAGTTGCCAGTCAGAATGACGGGGACGAAAACCGTTCGTGTTTTCGTGGACTCGAGAATCGTTATCGAGACGCGGGTGGAATTTTGCGCGAGACAGCCAAGTGGGACCGACCGCGATGAAGAATAACAGAGAATTTATGTGCCGGTGCGCGAGGAACGGGGCCACCTTTTGCAAGTTTGGACGGTAGCCCGTCGTGGCCGGAGATGTTCGCGCGATACCAAGTTTTTCGCACGCCGACTCGACATCGGGATAAGGGCGCGAACGCCACGAAAGAATCCTCGAAAGCACCCCTTTTCTCTTACTTCCGCGCGAAAGAAAGCGGTCGAACGAGCTCGAGGAGAGCTCGAGGACCACGACGGGAAGTCTCTTTCTGACGGAGACCATTATCGGAGCACGTACGCGGCCACCAGTGTCAAAATACTGCTCGCGTCAGATGAACCCCTCGAAACGTTGGGCGATTTTCAAGTTCTCTCTATCGAGGTGGTAATTTCAAAGTCGTGGTTGGGGGCTGTTAAAATCGATCAACGGCGGGCACTATTCGTGCCAGAAGTCACGGTACGGAGAATTGGAACTCGCGAAAGAAAAGTTACTGGAATGTCAAAATGGCGTAAAAATTCCGCGCGAACGGGGTCTCGCGGAGCGTGCACGCGACTCGGTCCGGATAAAAATACTCGGAAGCGGCGGGTTGCGCTGGAACGGCGCTCGTTTCGCCAAGGTTTTCTGCGCGGAGCACGCGCGCGCCGGGAATGCAAAGTGGCTCTCTTCTCGCCTCGGAGAGACAAAGAGACGCCCGAACGGTGAACAAGGTGGCCGCTGCGATCGCCGCTGACCGGGCGCCCCTTCGCCCTCGCTGGCGAAACCCCCCTTCCCCATCCGGCGACGTAGCCGCGCGGCCTTTTATTTTTAAATCTCCGCCGCTCGCGAAACGCGCGGGTGGCCGCCGTGTTTTCCTAAGCCGGCGCAAAATTACACACTGCCCGGTTTCGGGGGCCCTCTCGTTCCCTCTCCGTGTCGCTCTCGTTCCCGTTCCCACCGCGGGTCCACTCTACCTACCGAAATCAAAGAGGTGGAGTAGCCGGGAACCGTAAGGGGAGGGAGAGGGAGAAAATAAAAGAGTCGAGGGAAGCAAGAGAACGGGTGAAGCGACGGCCCGCTAAAGAGACAGAGGGGACGATAGAGGATAAGAGGAGAGGAAGGGGTTGCTCGGTCTTATTTTTCGGCGGCCCTTTATAGGTCTTCCCTTCCCGCGGACCGCTGCCAATCAAAAACGAGCAAAAGGTAAAAAATCACCGTAGCCCGGGACCCGCGGAGGGTCTTCTGGGTTAACCGTAGCCGGTTGGGAAAGTGTTGGCCCGTTCGGGGTACGAGGGTGATCGAAAGTTAAGGGAACGAGACATTTTCTGCGTGTCTAGCGCGACCTGCTTTGCCTAGCAATATTCACCGTTGTTTGCTTATCGTCGGTGCTCGGTTTTTTAATTCTTTTTTACCGGCCCGCAGCGTAGCTCACGGAGAAGAAATCCTGGCACGGTTTCGAGCATAGTGCGCGCCATTTTTATTCGCGATCAGATTAATTCGCTAAATCAGCGTCGTATTATAACCGATACCAATGTTTTTCAGGTGGTAGAGTGTCGTAACTTCCAACCGTTAATGTTTTCTGAAACTAATTCAACGTCTGGGTAGTCTCCAGCGACGATCCGCGAAATTAATTATTGGAACGACGTCGACAACGATCTACCGGCAGCAGTTCGCTAAACGACTTGCTCCGAGTCACGTTAGTACGAAATTGGGGGTGCGTATTAGGGACGGGAGAACGAAGAATGGAGACGTCAGGATACCCCGAAGGGGGAAGACGTCGTCCTCTCTCTACGAGACGTTAACGAGCCGGTAAATATGTTGACTACCACATCGCCACGGTTGGAAGCGTCTTCGTATACACGGCGGGCCTGTATCCGATCTTCCTTTCGCTCCTCCCCTCTGAACCCCTCCGCCCTGCTGCTGCCACGGCTCCTTCCTCATCCGACGAAATGATTATTATAGTTCGTAACCGAAGAGCTGCCCATTTTAGAGTCTGTGGAAGCCGCCGTATAATTTTCCACCCACTAAAATAGCCATCACCCTGTCTACCCGGGACCGA
The DNA here is from genome assembly GCF_051014445.1 of Colletes latitarsis. Lineage (NCBI taxonomy): Eukaryota > Metazoa > Arthropoda > Insecta > Hymenoptera > Colletidae > Colletes > Colletes latitarsis. Next base: position 29,030,919 of record NC_135135.1, on the reverse strand, counting down.
TCTCGGTTCGTGATTATCGGCAAATAAGGTACAGTACGGGGAGAAAATATCCCCGGGGTCTTTGGGTCCCTGGACCCCAGCTGACAACCTCTCCTCGCTGGATGACTTGTGCAATTTCATTTCAAAGCTTCGAAATTTGTCAGACACGGTTATCGAGGTCTACTATCCACAGTCTTGGAGCAAATCTTCTATAAAGTCTCTATTTTGGAAAAAAGTAAGACTTTCACCCTTCAACGACGCTACCCTGTTGAAACTTGAATCTATTTAATCGTTATTTCTGACACTACGTTACTTTTAAAAATGGCCCCTCGCTCTCTGGCTCATTTTCTACGTATATTTCGAAAAAAAAGTAAAACTTTCAGGGTTGTTAAGGCTCCTCCGATACAAATTCGAAAGCACTTTTTCCGTTTCGCCGTTCGCGTACGAGTAATTGTTGCGAAACTTGGTTGTCGTTCGGAGCGTTTCTGAATAAACGGTTTACAATAAAAGAGAACTAAAAAGGAAATAAACCGTTCGTACGCGACCTCCTCGCCTCGAGCTTTCGATCACCGAAGCCGTTAAAGCTCGTCCCCCGACGCGCGAACACTGAATCTCTCCGTTGACCATTTAATCGCCCGTGAAAGCCCGTCGTCGGCTGGTAATTGAATCTCGCCCGTGTCCCTCGATTCTCGAGCCCGGTGGGAGAGCAAATTTGTTTGCGCGGCGAGAAAACGCGATTTCTTCGGACCGATTCGAAGGACACCCTTCACGAAGAAAGGAGGGACCGATTGCACTGGCGCTCGAGAGTGGTGTGTTCGGGATGGTCGGGAGAACCGTAGGCAAGGGAAGAGCGACAATTTTCGCCGGGAAAGGTGCGAGGACGTTGGACAGAGGCGGCCACCGGGAAGAAAACGGATCGAGGAAACAGAAATCGAACGAGAAGAAAATCGTCGTTCGTTGTACGCGCGTAAACGCCGACTGGCCTCCGTTGCCCGAACTCGTATAATTAAATTTCCACGCGTCCCGCATGCCACGAATTCCCTTTCCGTCCGCGTGCACCGAGACGTCTTACGTATTAAACATTCCGATGCGGTAACGAGACTGGTTCTCCCTTAATGAGATTCTAAGTGAGAAACGTTCGTAGCCTCCGTAACGCTGCTTCGTTCGATTGATCGCGTTGATTGCGACGTTATGGCAACTCCTCGGTACAATGCAACGTGTGTGCACGGTACGCGAACAATGGCCGGGTTAAATTCTCTGTTTTCGTTATACGCACTCTCGTATCGCTTGGCTAACGCGTCTGTCCATTATTCGTCGTTTCTACTTGCGTTGAGTGTTTCTCAGTTTCGACGTAACGTTATAGATTTTCATAATCGAATAATGATACTGTCGTACGATACCATTCGTTGATGAAACCCTTCCACATCGTTACCGACCGAGAGGGTTTGGTACCGCGTGCCTCCCAGGAGTATTCTTCCGCGAACCTAGCACTACATATCGCGATCGGAAAGTTTCTCACATACTTTGGGTTGCAGTCCTGTTGGCGATCGTTAGGATCGCGGTGGCAGCCTTTGTCCCGTAGGATGTTAGCGCCTCGGTCAACACGCTGCTAAAGAGGAGTTCCCTCGAAATAGCGCGTTGGTAAATCCCTTATAAGCCTATAGAGGTAACATGATTCAGCGTGGTATAGGTCAGATTTAAGCCGCCTTTGATATTTAAATCGGGCTGCTCGGCGGTAGACAGAGGGCGAGAGAAAGCGAGACGCGGTAGAAAAGGGACACAGGGGACAGCGGCGCGGCGGTCAGAGGAGGCAACGAGGTGGTAGGAAACGACCACACAGGAATTTACACGTTCCGCGCCTTCCGGCGACTCGCGTTCCCTTTCGTTCCTCGTGCTCGGTTCGGTTCGATTCGGTTTGGTTTCGAACGGCGTCGTCGTTCGTTTTCGTCAGCCCGGCCCGGTCCGGCCCGGCCCCCGGATCGTGTACGTGTGCGCGCGCGCGCGCGCCTCCGAGATAAAAAGTATTCCGCTCTCGACGCCGGCGAATTTATGCGCGAACTCCAGCCTCCGGTGTCGTCCTCTCGGCGCCCCTTTCGGCGCTCGGGCCGCGCGCCATAATTCGTAAAGCCCGCGTATTTGTTATCGGGAATTGTCACTCCCGATCCTGGAACGTATCGAGGAATTTCGACGGCTCCGAACGATCTGGGGACTCGCCAGTGATTTCGCCAACCCCACCAAAATCTTACCAAACTACCGCACGATAATATTTTTTTAAATAATTTCACCTAGATTTGAGAAAAATAATTCAAGTCTCGGCTTCGACTACTTTTAAATCGATCGTGTGAAACTTGAAATTCCCCAGTTTCGAGATCGTAGTAAGAATTAACAATGTTTTTTTCTCAGATTTTATCGGTGTGACGAACGCCTTCGAAGCAAGGGAACAAGTTTTATTTGTCAATGAACTGATAAGCTTTAAATTGGCCGTAGGAATTTTAGGACTTTTTTTATATTTGTTCAGGAGCTTCATTTACGGGGGAACAGGATAAAGTGACGTTGACGTTGACTCTTAACAAGTCTTACGTATACTGCTTCGCTTTCGAACGAAATTGGCAGGATTTCTTTTACGTTGCTATTAAAACGGAAGAAATAGCCCGTTTCGGACCTCTCGTCCTTTCGCCGCGAATTTTCTGCATTCTTATTTACGCGCGGCCACGAGGAACCGTCTAGACGAGGAAACGAAGGAATTCGCTCCCGAACGATCCGAGGTAGCGCTATAGACCTTTCAGGGAATAAAGGATCGTCATCTAACGCGATTAGCGGCTCTTTCTCAGCCATCCCACGATCCGTGATCCCGTGATCTCGTTCGAAAAATTTTCAAAAATCGTTCGAATTTAATTAAAATACATAACCCTTTTCTTTTAAATAAAGCCAAGAAAGATGTTTCTAATTTCGAATCGTTATTTTAACCGGAAGACTGGAAAGTTTTGTAACGTATCGTCTATGTACAGCCACCCTTTCGTTTCGGAGAATCGTTAAGATACCTCGCGGCAGTAAGCGTGGTATCGATTAACGGTTACTTACGAAGCGTGCAATAAATTACGGTCCATCAAAATGACGAAGGTGCCTGGGTGGCGGCCGCAAGGGAGGGAAGCAGAGAATCCTGCGGTAATGAAGTCCTCCGGTACATCGTTAACTCCTGCAGCTTTTTATCCAGCGACGACGACGTATGAATGCCATTTGTCGCCTCGGCCGCACGTAATGCACTCGCTCCGCGCACGCCACCTCCTCTACGGTACGGAAATTTTTTACTTTAATTTTAATACTCCGGATAAAACAAAGATAAAAACTTGTACAGCCGATCCTCTTAAACGTCCATTAATAATTTTCGGGATACGTTCCCTCCGTTGCGCGCAAACTTCACAATTTCGATATTAGCATCGTAACTTCCACCTAAATCGACCGACAATCAGAGGTGAAAATTTCATTCCAAATTATAACCAACGTACAGGAATTTATTCGATCGAATGGTTAAATTTTTCGTTCGTTCTTCGAGTAATATTTCACTTCGTAATCCAAGTTTCAAGTTTCGTTCGATGAATCGTAGCGTATCAAGACGTTGAACTCGATTTTTCCGAAGGATCCACGTTTGATAGTGTAATTATTACGGAAAGCTAATTTTGCGCGTGAAAACTGATGCGTGACTATGGAAATTTCGCGTACTGTAAACGCTCTTTGCAGTTTCTCGTGTCCTGAGCGATCGGGTCCCAAGAGACTGACGATTCCTGGCCGGTGAACAGCGACACGCGAACGTTGCCATGAAGATTCTCCGGGTAGGCTTTCGAGTTGCTCGATAGGAGGATTTCGGTGCTAGCTCAGGGTGCCTTCACGGCATTCCCCGCGATAAGCCGGCACGACCAGAGTGTACGACTACCGCCGATCGTTTAAGACTCTGAGACGGCTACCGTGACTCTACGGCCTCTTCCGTCTGATAAACTCCGCAGGTGCGACGATTCCGCAGGTCGACACGTGAGAGTCCGGTTTTATCGCCGGGACACGCGATATCCCTGCCCCTTTCGGCCTCCCCCTTACACGCGGTCGATTATCCCTTTCAATACGCGCGAGAAAATCGCGCGCTCATCGACCCCTCTAAAGGTCGACGCACACTTAGCGACGCGTAGCAGCACTAGGTTCAGATTTTTCATCAAAATTAGAAATTTCGCTAATTTTCAGCAAGTCCTCTATGGAGTTATTATCGCATGTTATAACATTCACCGAAGCTTTCATTTATGCGATATTTTGAGAGAAATTTAATTACGTTTAAACGTTGCGTACCGCTCCGGAGGTCGAAAATGAAGTGCCTGCTCGAGGGCACAAAGCAACGAAAAATGGTCGCGTAAATAGACGCCATTACCGTACAGTTTGCAAGAAGCGCTCGAACTCAAGTCCAAATACAGCGTGTCTCAAAGGTCGCAATCCGCTGGAATACAGTACAGAGAACAGCGGTTTTGATGCGAGAGTTGTTTGTCCTCGGATCGCGGTGGCCTTGGTGACACTCGCGCAGACATTGTTAAACCATTCCTAGCCCACCTCACCGAGCGTGAAATTGAAGAAGGCTGCAGCAGGATGCAACTGCACACACAATGGTCCGTAAGAATAAAAGTGAAGGAAACGCTCGCGAGTACAAGGTAAACGTAAAAGCGAATGCTCGGTGCAAAACGTAAAAACGGACTCTTTCCGTTCGGTACGGAACAATGATTACTTTATACCAGCGAGCAAACGCTGCGTGTAAATGAATTCAAGTAATACGCGTCTGAACTCACCCTCATCTGTTGCATTTAGTTATCCAAAGTTCCTGTTGATCTTACCAGCTTGTTGGCCTTGGTTCGGCTTCTTAGTTGCTCCCGAATTTCGCCGTTGATCGATTAATTAAACCAAAGATGTTATCCGAGGAGAGGAAACTAAAATTCATTGCCAATGAAATTAGGGAAGTAAACTAACGCTAAACGCCGTTCAAAATTTTCGTTCGACCTAACCCAGAGAAAATTTATTTCGACCGAAAGACGCGTCTGAACGCGGAGGACAAAGTTTGGCCGGAAACCGAGGTAGGAAATTTGTCGCAAGTCGGAGGACATTAGCGTGGAACGCGAACGCGTCGATGTCGGTTTGATGCTGTTCATTTGTCGCGTTGTTAAGTGTACGACGTCCTTAACGCGGCCATTCGTTGTCGCGTTAACCGCCAGCGGGACAATTTACCGTGGCTCGTAATGCGATCGTAAAATCGTCGACCGGCGGGGCATCTTCTCGCAGGATCGCACCGCCACGAATGGAGACGTCTCCGACGCCGCGATCGTTACTTTGAATAAAGAGACGCTCGGTCCCGGACGGCGAATTGTCAGGGATCCAAATCTCGCGCGGGACGCGACGATGCGGGAACACACAGAGAGAGAAAGAAAAATTGTTTTCTGACCGAAGGCTATCTGATTTCACGCCAACGAACACTTTGCGCGCGGCGCGTCAATTTGGCGAGATTCGGTCCGCGTTGCAATTTATCTTCGCCAACTGCGAGCAAATATGTGCGAGCAGCGGGAACGTCGTCGCCTACGGGTGAAAGCTGCCGTGCACGAACATTTGTTTTCGCGGATTTTCGTTCCCGCGGATAATCTGTCAACGTTCGCTAAACCCCTTGATCGCGAAACACCGTTTCGATCCGTACGAGAAGCGTCAAAGTAGTCACGTTGGGAGTCGAGGCGACGAACGAAGGAACAAGACTTCCAGAAGGAGTTCCAACAATGGCGGAATCGTCGGAATCGTTGCGTCAACCCCCAAGGGAGACGATGCCCGTTAAAATCTCGCGTTAGTCCGTTGATTTTTCTAGAGCCGGTTCCCAGACTTTTCGACAAAACGTACCGAAATATATGAAATAATTCTAAAACAAGATCTTTGAAAACTATCCTCTAACAAAGATTGCAACGTCGGGTTAACGAACCAGGGCCCTAAAACGCTGAACGCGAACGACGTGCAATTAAACGGTTCGAGGGAAACCGACGAAAGCGAGCGGCGTCTCCCGCGCGCCATCGAGCTTCGACCGTTGTTCCTTCCGGTCGGAGTCGATAATTGCAGCCACGGCCATAATTAAAGCAAACTGGCGGCGAGGGCGTCGCGTCGGCGCCCGGGACCACAGGATATTTTGCGCGTTAACCGAAACCGCCCTCGCGACGCCGAGCGGGCCGGGTCGTCATAAAATCGTGAAAATAAATCGCTCGAGTCGCGCCGCGCCGTTGCGCCGAAATTCACTTTAGATTAGAGAGCATCGGGCGGCTGCAGCAGTTTTCTCTCACGGGTCGTTAGAGTCCCGCGAGCGCATCGCCGCGTGCACACCTAATAGGATCCCCGACGGCGGAACGCGGGGGAGGATGGAAAAGTCAGGATAGTCTCTTTGGCCACAGATGGAGGACTCGCTCCTCGTTACGGGGGCGATTCTGGTTTTGTTTCGGCAGTTGCCGACGAAACCTCGTTCTCGTCCGTTCTTCCTTCGTTTTCTCGTTTTCGTTCTGGCCCCGTTCACCTTTTGTCTCGTTCTTCGGGGTTCCTCCGCCGTTCTCCATCCGGCATTCCCCTCCCCCCATTTTGGTACTGCGAACTCATTTCTACGTTGCCACGGTGAGCCAAACGATCTTAAATTTTTAGAGCGAAATACTCTTCTGAACAAAAACAGAGGCCACGAAACATCGCTCTTTTTAACAAGTATATTCTAGTTTTTGAAATAGGGTCCTTGATTTTCACTTGTTCGAAAGAATGTCGGAACGATCGGTAGCGAAGGTTAAAATAAATCAATGCAAAGCGTGTGCTAATTTATCGTTTCGTGGTCACGGAAGAAGAAAACAGTGATATTTTACATAAAATTACGATTCCTCCAGATGTTAAGCTTCGCGAATTAAACGTTCGGTGTGCCCCGGGTGCGGTGGGCCAATGCAATTGAAAAATATACTTCAGGAGGATTTATACCCATCCATGCGTCCTGTTTCTGCGGCTAAAAAGGACATGCTACATTTGGTTAAATTTATTCCTCCGATTCATCGCACATTTTTCACATCATTAAAGAATAACGCGAGCGTAGAAAGCGTCGACGAATCCTGAAACGAATAAGTAAGAGTTCCATTGTGTAATATATTACATTTTATTAAACGAGATTGTAAGTTTGTCTTTGTACGCGAAGGTAATAATATAGATTTGCTTCGCGTTTTGCCTGGTATTCTTTGTTTCATTGAATAATGCATGTATTATATTCTAGAGTCGATACATATTTATAATCTACCTGTTGCCACAAGGTGCAAAAATCTCAGTTATTTATATATTGTGAAATTAGGTTTAATCGGAGTTCTATCCTGGTCTACGAAAACAAGGAACGCCAAAATACCCGGGGAGAGAAAATTTTGAAAACGTGTAAAATCGTCGAGGAAAGCGTCGCGCGCTGGGAACGGAACGTCGCGTCGGGGCTGGGGATCGGCTGATTAACACATCAGCGGCGCAGCCTTGACTACCTTTTCGCCCCGACTGTATCGCTAATAAGACACAGGTAGTTAGTGCCGGAGAGGAGACGAGAGAGACAGAGGAGGAGTGAGAGGAGCGAGGCAAAAGAAGGCCAAGCAGAAGGGGCGCGAGAGGAAAAGGAAAGAGGTGGCGAGGTTTCAAATTCAGATGACGAAGATAACGAAGCTGGACCGAACTACAATGCAGATGGAAAAGTAATATCAAACGAGGTAAATAAAACAAGAAACGGAGGAGGGGATGGGGGATGGGGGTTGGAGAAAAGTAGGGAGTACCGAACGGAGGATAAAGTGGCCCGTGAGAAGGAAGGACGCGGATAGCGAGGGCCAACGCGAAGAAGGGAGAAATCGAGGATGGGCGAGCCAGCGGAGGAAGCAGAGAGGGAAAAAGAGACTGAAAAGTCGGGCAAGGGGTAGGGTCCCGGTTGCTTCCAACCGTGGACGGTGCGCATCCTCTGCTAGCAGGAGAGAGGACCACCAGAGTTACCGAGGTGAGTGCCGGGTACCCTGTAATCACGGTGCCGAGCCGCGAGCCGACAAACCAAACCAAAAGAGATAAAGATAAACAGAGATTCGGAGCCTACGAGCTGACGGGGGAAAGAACGTGGATGAACGGAGAAACCAGGGAGACGAGATGGACCAAGAGAGACGGAAACGGGGCCCTCGTTAAGTATGACGTGCGATCGCTTCCTTTTGTGCTGCCCGGTTGCAACCCGGCGCTGCAACGCGTCGCGCGCTCACGACCACGATCATCGAACAGCAACCAAGTGCATCCTCACCGGCGTTGCATCAGCGTTTCGCGTGTACCGTTATGCAATCGTACGTGTACGCGCCGTGGGACCGTTGCGCACCTGGCCCAAACCCGAATCTAACGAAACATCCTATTCGCTAAACGCTTACTCTTCGATTAATCTTTTATGACTTTGGGGACGAGAATCAAGTTTCTTTTATTAAACAATAGTATCGATTGCATTAGCATTACACGATCTATTATGGAATATCAAGGTGATTATCTTATATCTTATGTTGTCATTAATGGTATAGGTATACCATTTTTTGCGCTAAATCCTCGTTCGATAAAATAAGAAAGGAAAAGCAATATGAAAAACATGTCCCAACGAACGGACGCTTGGCCAAGTTTGTTTCTTAATATTAAGGAACCAGGGTTCAGTTTATGGCTTTTACGGGCATTGTGGGATGATATAATGGTTTCCATTCCCCGTCGAACAGCGCCAAGAAAAGTAGCATGTTTCATTTGTCTTACGAAGACTCGAACATTTCAGTTTGCCACGAAAGGAGGCACGTTTCATTGTTTCCATCGAGAACTAGCATGTTTGATATTCATTGCGATATCGAGCACGAATTCACAATTCGCCGCGAACGGTAACGCGTTACGAACACCGCGGTGAAACGTAGTACGTTTTATACAGGGTGTTCGGCCACCCCTGGGAAAAATTTTAATAGGAGATTCTAGAGAGCAAAATAAGACGAAAATCAAGTGTATCAATTTGTCGATGGAGGCTTTGTTAAAAAGTTATTAACAATTAAATTCGAAAATTTCAAATCGTTCTGGAAAAATTATTTTCAGTTGCGGGGGTCAATTGCAATCACTTTCACCGAATTCCTACTTTCGAGAAAAAAATTCAAGTAGGTGGACAAATTGCAGTTCTACAGCCGGAACTTTGAACGTTAATAATTTTTAATAAAGCCTCCATCAGCAAATTGGTATTCTTGATTTTCGTCTTATTTTGGCCTCTAGAATCTCTCATTAAAATTTTTCCCAAGGGTGGCCGAACATCCTGTATATCCAACGTAGACTAGGACATTTCGGAAGATCTTCGACAGTTACAAGACGTTTACGGTGCGAAAAATTTGCGAACGGTACGTTTCCAAGCAGACTATTGTGGAATATAAATTACAAAATTCCTACGATACTAAAATTCAATTCTTGTAAAAAGAAAAGGAATTGTCAGCAGTGTCGAAGAGCCTTACATTGAAAGGATTTATTCAATTTTATACGAATATTTTTAATTAAATAATTTGATTATGTTTGGTTAAGTTCCATATATGTACTTTAGGCGATAATTGAAGACGTTTATTTTGGATAAGGGAAACGTTTTTCATTTTATTTTTAAAATGTGCTAGTTTTTGTATCGAGAAAGCAGAACATGCTATTCTTCGTCGCTATAAATGAAAACACGCTATTTTCCGCGACCACAATCGAAACGCGTTGCTTTTTTTAGCGAGAAATTCCAAAATGTTGGTCGTTACACAAATGGAACGCGCTAGTATTTTTAACGCACGTCGATATAGACTTGAATGCAATTTTCCAGTAGACGTTTGTTAGACAACAGACCATTTCAAAGAATAGACGAACACGTAATTAAACTGTCGAATTTGGATTACCAAAATTGTGTATGCATCGAAGTGTGTTTGCACGTTAGCTTCTATTTTGCTTTGTACGACTGAAATTTGGTATCGGAAAATTTGGTACAACGACTTCTTGTCTAAAGCATCGACGCTCATTACAATGAAAAAAAAAGAAATATATTTAAAGTTTCAAATTGCTAGTATTTCTAAAACCGAGATCGAATTTTAATGCAACGAGCAAAAACTGGGCCTTTCATCCCTCCTCTCTTGTGATTTAAAAATGTTTGATTATAAGTTTCGACGCTATTAAAGGCAAGAAAATTCGATACGTTCGAAGCTATTTGTGCAAGAATGTTGCCAACTTTTTTCACCGGCGATTTTTTGTTACCTTTGGTGAAATCACTTTGACAATCCTGATCTAAAAACCGAGGCGATCAGAGAGGGCGGAACAAAGATGGCTATACGATTAAGCAGCTATTCGTCGAGCATGACGCATCGCCTTTCTTACTCGCCGCTCGTTCAACCGGGTTCCATGACGTCGTTCGGCGTTTTTGTTGCCGCGAAGTTATTATGCAACAGTGGTCTCAGGATTGAGCAGATCCTCCTGTCCCCGATAAGCTTTCGAAGAAGAGCAAACCGGTCGCTCCAGCGATAAGGAGATTCTTGACGTTCGTGCAACTTTGTAATTTCTGATTGGATCCGACGTTTGCTGCCAAACTTCCGTGCATTTATAACGGTTATTCGTTCTTTACGATATGTAAACGTCATTTTTCATAGTACAAAGGTGCTAAATCTTAAAAGCACGTATCCGATATTCTCCTTTTATTTTTATTATAACAGAGACCCTAATGTTTCTGCGTGGACTGCAAAAAATCATTTTTATAACGTGCAAGGAGGATTTCTTTTTTAAATAAAAAAAAAAGAGAAACAAAAAAGGAATGGTTTAAATATGAACTCCATTCAGTTCGATTGGTTGTATTGATTTCGACCCTTGGGCTCCCCGTGCGTTCCTCCTCGATGGAACGGCTCGTTTCTCGGATCGTTCCGGAAAGGTGATGGACAGAGAGAGGCGCGGAAAAGAAGGAGAGAGAAGCTCCTCGCTTATAATGTCTTCGTTAGCCACGGTAAAAAGGACGAGCGGCGTACGTCTAAATGGCCCGTAACGATCTTAAAAACTGTTAAAACGAATCGAGTGCCGAAAATCCAGCCACTCGAGCGTCCAGTGATCCCACGCCGATCTTACGAGCATCGTTTCGCTGAAAAACTTTGGGAACGCGCACGGTACACTGCGGCAAACTTCATTAAACTTCCCGCGTTCGGTATCTTCGAGCCGTTTCGTTCCGCACGAAATTATGAAAGCTGGCTGTTCGTTTACACCAGGAATGGGGTACCCGTGGCCCTTTCGGGCATTTAGCGCGCCCTTTTCGCATATTTCCTCAATTATACGTCTTGTTCGTTTGCGTTACTCGGACGGTTAAGGATACATAATATTCTCTGACCGCCAGAAATTAATCGAAACAACCGTACTTATTATGGATTCTTTTACTTTCGTTTACTGACAACAAGTAAAAGTGAATAATCCATGCAATTCTATTATAAATCAACGTCAGGCGTTACGCGAGACACAATATGCGTTCGTTTGTTTGTTTTTGCAATTGTCTTCGTAATTGGCTACGTAAATCAGAATAATTAAGTATCCAGTCGATTCGAATAGCACACGAATTTTGTTCGAAATAATTTAGAGAAGTTCCGGGCCTATTTTGAAAACAGTGCGTTATAGGAGGGTTAGTTGTGGCTGAGAGCAGCTACGGAGCGAATCGAGCGCAGGGCCCGAGAAATTGGAAGGAGTCTCGAACAGAACCGAACTCGTTCGGGACCCGTTTGGGCCGTGGGGGCGTCTCTTTCTCGGTTGGACGAGACCACCGTGATCGCGACAGGTGCGACCAGCCACCGTGCTCGATGCAGAGGCCAACACCATTACACCGCGGGCCCTCTTTCTCTCCCGTTCACCTTTTTACTTTCTCGTCCTACCTCTCTCGTCGGACCCGAGACCTCGCCACCGCGATTTTAACTCTACTCCGCGTATCGCGAAATTATCCCAAATGCTAATTGCGCGTTTGTAACGCGACTTGCGGCTCAAGGGAACCACGGATTCTTCCGAGAATCCTTCGCACGAAACTAGACGAGCGTTCTCCAAAATGGCGGCCGAAAGAGCAAAGTTTCTATTTGGTCGATCATTGGGCTTGGATGGTTGCAAGAATACGCGATACAAGATTTTTGCAATAATCGAGGTAATATTGTACCATTGACTAAATGGCTAGTAAACAGCGATTTAATTTTTGGTCAATATTTGCCTTTGGAGTCTCGTGAATAGAAATATACTAACTTAAAGAATTCAAACAATACACGAGGCACAGTATCTGGGGAGCGATTTTGCGTCACTCTGATTAAAAATCGATCTCTCTTAAAAGAATCGAACGGCTTAGCTTATTGACGCCGGCGTCATCGTGCCTTTGCAGGCTGGGTGCTTCGACAGCCTGTTTCTACGGCCATTGTATCCTCGGTTTTTATTGGCGCGTGCTTTATTGCCCATTCAGGACTTTCGTTATCCCCCTGCCCCTGTTCGATGTAAGCGACCGCGTCGTCGACGTCCATGGATTTTACGATGACAATTAGAGGCTTTGTTCCTAATTATTTGCTGATAGTTTTCGACGTCGGCCTTTCTAACGTTTCACCGTACTTAACAATCGAGCAGCTTTCCGAAGAAAAGGCCCATAAGACAAAATAACGAATCGAGTAAACTTACGTTGTCGTTTCTATAAATTTATTACTCGCAATGTCATTTTGAAAACAAACACAATCACTGGTCCACTGCATAGTAAACGTCATCTTTCACGGAAACGTGTTGTTAATCCAATTATGCTTCTCAATACAGGTACACATTTTACTTTCCTTACGTGAGATGATGTCTAAATATCAAAGTATCATAATAGTACACGAGTATTGAAATTATTTTTATGTCTTCGGTAAAGTTTGACGAGTAGTCCCCTTTTCGAGCTATCCTAGGTCGAACATAGGACTCGCGACGTTCGATGAAGATGGGAAGGAAAGCCTGCATCGATCGTAAGGTCGATCGCGACGTGTGGGACACGCGGAAGGAGAAGCAGAACGAGGCTGGTTGTCGGGGGCTCGCGACGGCTGCCCTCGGGGGGTAATGCTTTTCGTCTCACCATCGAGCATGGGTGGGCCGTGGTCGAGGTCTGGGTTCGGTACGTAACGAAGACGTAGGTAGCCCTTAATATCCCGATATGCCGTTCGGAGAGTCGGGCGCACGCAACGTGCCCGGGATCCCTCGAATTTCTCGCCTCGGGGGCCCCAACCACGGGATGCCCCACAAGTTTGTCCCGTGAGGAACCCTGGAGCTGCTGCAGCGAACGCGAGGACCAACGTAACAGAAAAAGACACCGTTCCCCTTCGGAGAAGATTGGCTAGTTAAAATAAAACAGCGCAAATTACATAAAATTACGTTGAATTATCGTTTCAACCCTTTGTTGGACGGTGCTTGGCATACACCAAGCAACGTGCTTCTAATATTTAGGGAAATTCTTCGGAAAGTCGCGTAGATTAACGCAAATTTCCTTCTAGGGTAACGTCCTTGTTGCGTCAAAATCGTGAATTATTCGGTAGATTATAAAGTTGGAAGTTCTGACGTTGCTAAACTGGACGATGACTCGTAACCACGATCAAGCTTTACACGGTTCTGATTTTGCCACGAAGTTAGAAGCAATAATAGGGATTTAGCAGTTGTTTAGGAGTTAAGTGTTCGCGAGAAGATGGCTACCAGGACGGTACAGGGACCAAGGGAGTACTTTGGTCTCTCCATTCGAACCCCCTTTCGATACTCTCATAGTCTCCACCTATCGGTTCTTGCACGTTGATCAATGACAACGTTGCCTGATATAGGAAACGAAATTAGACTTTGAAACAAAGTGAGTACTAATTGTTTCAAATTTAAAAAAATTGGATTGAGAAGCCAAAAGGTCCAAAAAAATTATCAAATATCCAGGCATACACAGATAGGTAGTGTGCGCATAATTACCAATAGTACACAATGAACCAATCAAGAAAGAAACCGCGTTGATCAACTTGACCCCAGGTCGATACGCATCGAGGAATAGAAGACCTGGATGGAAGGAAGTGATTCGAAAAGGCGAAGCGATCGAAGTGGCATGAAAAGGGGTAGCAGGGGTGCAGGGTTATCGTCGAAAATAAAGGAGGAAGCGCAAGGGGCAGAAGGAAGAGGGACAGAGTCGGGGCCAAGGATTGAAGAGGAGAGTTCGTGCGAGAATCGAACGATGATGCGGTCGGCAGCTGAACTGCATCGCGTGTTGCTGGCCCGCTGCAGTCGGGACGAGCACGCGCCATATGCTGCATTGTTGCGCTATCGTCTTTCTCCTCCTTTCTTTCGGCTCTTCTCTCGTACCGTGCGAGTCGCCTCCCTTCGTTGCCCTTTCAAGCACGCGAAATAAATGTTCGCCCGATTGTACGGCGATTTCGTGGGCCGAGCGCCACCGATCGACGAAGCAATTGAACGTGCCAGCGGGATACCTTGGTTCCTGGATACCTTCGCGATAAACGAACCTCTATCGAGGTTTGTCGAACGATCTTACAGGGCCCATCGATGTAACCATTTATCGCGCGATGAGTCGTGCGCTTACCAGCAATTGTAATACTTTCCTCGTGGATTTATTTGAAACTCAGCCTTCGGAAAATTATCGTTAGTCGCAAGTAATTTCTAAATCTTATTAAATATCCCTGCCTATGGCATACTTGACAATTCGCCATAATTGCTTCCGCAAAGTAACTGCATTCTAATTACTTTATAATTACATTATAATTGCGCAATAATTATATAGCAGTTCCTGAGTTTAATGGTACACGATTACGATTACGCGATAATCATCGTATAATTGCAAAGTAATTACAATACAATTACTTCGTAAAAGTAATCGTGATAAACGTAATCGGATTACGTTTCGCCCCGACGCTGATCCTCCACGAGTCCCGCGGATGCACGAGACCGTTCTAACTAAAAAACCGTATCCACTCGGTGCACGAAATGGTACCCGTTCAGAAACAAAGAAATCGATTTGCATTTAATCCTCGATAGGCGTCCGGATCAATATCAGAGGGTCCGATGGCTCAATATTTGCTCGCAGAACGCCTTGAATAGGTACACGACATGATTCAATATCCGCGGCGCACATGATCAAACACACGAGATCGGCATCAGCGCCGTCGCTCCGCAAAGCGGTCGGTTGCAACGTCCATCTCGACGAAGATCAAACGCCTAATGGCGCGGGCCGAGATCTCGTTCGAATCGATCTTGCCGGGCGTGTCCCGGGCCGACGAGAATCGGTGCTTAAAGCTTACCACACATTCGGACTTATTGTTGCAACGCATAGAATTTCTCGTGAATTGAATCCAGCCAACATTACGCTAGCATTTCCTGACGGATTTCACGACACATACATACTTTTGCTCTCCACTAATTTAACGTACTCTCTTCATCGAACAGTCACTATGGTTCAACCAAATTTGATTATGGGCAGGGTGTTATTATTCCTTTTAGATCATTTTGCATTACCGAAAGTTCCACAATGAGAGATCCACTTATCTTTCGTAAGAGTTACCTCACGCTTATTCAGTCTATAAAATTGATCAAATTGGTGAAGTTGAGAAGCAGAGAAAGAATAATTTGGAAAAATGGCGAACGGTGACGGTTTCAAGTGTGCATCAGGCTTAAGGCGCGCACATGCTCGGCGCGTCGCCGCGGTATCGCGCGTCGCATACCGGAGCGACTGGTGTCGAGCATATGCGTGCGTCACAGGGAACGCTAACGGTAATTATCACCCTAACCGAAATGCTCGAGAACGTCCCCGGCGGGAGTTGGGGTCGCGCGGGAATTGCAACGGCGGTCGCGTGCACGGGCGCGCGCAGTACGTAAACACAGCGACGCTGCACGGATTGGACGTGTGAAACGGGACGGCGGGCGTCGCGTGACGATTGTCCGGAAATCTTTAAATAACCCATAACCTTCCACCGGGGCCACGGAGAAAACGTGTCTGTCCGTGATAACGATATCGCTCGTTCGGCCCTGCACGAAAATGGATTCCGAGCGCGTGCCTCGTTTCGCCGAAATCTCAATCTCCTCGGAGCTCACTTTCCACGCGCTTTCCTTGCCGGACTCTTATAAGATCGATCCGCCCGCACGAAACGGGCTACTTCTTTGACTAAGATCGTAGATTACGCCCGATACTCGACGCGTTCTAGTCTTTAGTTTAACGTTGGATTTACGTTCTTTAAACATTAGAACACAGAAGGGGATGGAAAATCAATTTAGTTTACGTTGAATTTTTAACGCGGAAGGACGTTTTTCGCAACAGTCATACATTACGTGAAAGAAACAAGGGGGAAAAGGTGTTAACGTTTGATGTTATGTTTACAAGTATCGTATTGTCTATTAAAAATTGTGACGTAATACGATTAGTCGTGACTTGGCGCGATATGAAATCCTGATGAACGACGAAACGTCCCTCTTGAAAAATTCTGATCGTCGAGTCCGAGCATTCTCTCTGGCTCTCCAATTTACACTTGCTGCGCTTGTCGAACGTCCCGGGATTTACGTGTCGCAGGATCGTTTATCCGGCCGTGGAATGTCAACTGCCGCCGCGCCGGCCAGGAACGAGAAAAGGAAGAATTGGTAACGCCCCGAGTCCTGGAATCCCGCGGACGATCCTCGACGAAACGCGACAGAAAACTTCCTATCGAGCGTACCAGGAGAAACCACCACGAGAACCGATAGCCATTACCCAGCCTCCCTCTATTGTTGCGTATAACGTCTCTCTGTTCCTTGGTACTGCCTCTGCAGTTCCATGGGTCTCTCCTCTTTTTAGATTCTCTCTGTATTTCGTATTTATCCATCTGTGTCTGCCGTTTGCATACTCAGGGTCCATCGTGACGCGTGAATAATTCCGTATAAGCGTGTACTCTATTCAACGTTCTAGATTTGTGTAACAACGTCATAGAGATTTAGTCGGACTGCAATCGACCAAAATAAATAGATCGAAAGTTAGAAAATGAGCAAAGTGAAATATTTTTGTCATAAATCAAAGTCAGTTGACTAAGGATCGAATCGTTTGCGAGGGAGAATTTCCTCGACGACCTTGAGCGGCCAATTGATTTGGTGGGGACGGTAAGCAGCATGGCTGAGAGTCGCGGCGGGCTTAGGACGGGAGTTTAATAGAACGAACGGTTTCTCCAGGTGTTTTTGCCCCGGTCTCATTTAGCCAGCGCGTTCAGGGCGGCGGCGTCGAGCCGTCGGAACGAAGCGGAGACAATCATCCGCGGCGCGAGTAATTTCACCCCGGCGCGGCGTCTTCGTCGACGGAACCTCTCGAATCCCGCGAATCGCGGCGCATTTTCGGAAACGTGGCTCGGAGGAAACGACGACGACGACGACGAAGAAGAAGGTCGGATGAAATAGCATCGCGGGGAGGAGTGCCGCGTGAAATTGCAAATGCAACGTAATCGTTCGCCACCCACCACGTGACAAATCACCGCCGCGTCGCGAAAGAACGGGCCGAAACCGAACGAGCTCGAGGCAAGAACCGAAGCAAAGACGCGCCCGGTCCGGTCCGGTCTAAAGTCCCTAGATATACAGGGTGTTAGAGAAAACGTGGGACCATTTTTCAGGATCAGTTCCTCGTGCCAATACGAATCGAAATGTCCTCCGCCGCTTTGCGATCGGAGACTCGGTTACAGCGAGACGATGCGGAAGAAAACGTCCATTTTTTGCTTTATATAAATTAATTTCCGAGTGAACCAGTAACTCGCAAAAATATATTTTATAGCAAAAAATATCGTTTTGTACAAAACATCAAAGTCACCATTTTCTGTAGCAAAAGTAGCACGTAACTTAAACATGAATCTACGAAGGTTAAATAAATACCGATTATTAATATTCGTCGAATCCTTAAATGTATCTCGTTACCCGGCAACGAAAATTGAAAAATCCTCGTTCCGATGCGCCCAGGCTACAGGTTCCATGGCGCGTAGAAAAAAATGGTTCGCTTTTTGCCGCGCAAAGTGGAAAGAAATCGCTCGTTCGAGGGGTTAAAGAGCAATCGATCGACGAGATTGCTCTCTTTTGATCGTAATTATCGCGCGCGATTATTTCTCCAGCTTTCGACGCGCGGCGACCGCGTTAATGGATTTTCCAGCGCGTTCGGTAGCAGCCCTGTCCATCGTCCGTGTAAGTAATTATTCTCTCCTGTCCGTCGTCCCTCTTTTTCGCGTCGAGCACTATTATCAGGCGGCGGGTCGGCTTATCCGGCCACGCGAAAGATTTGACTCGATAGGCAGCGACGTTATCGGGCGGGATCGAACTTCTTTGACAACTGGTCAACATCGGGACAGGGAAGAACAAACGATGGAAAAGCGGCCGGTAGTCGTTATCGTTAATGACCCGACGCGACATCGGTTCGCGGCACGCCAGCCTGCCAGTTCGAAAACAGTGGTTATTCGAGAGACCGAACGCGATTGCCGTTGGAAATCGATTTCGCGACCAGCCTCGCGTCGAGAGATCCTCTTTTCGCGTGTAACAACAGTAACGTACGATAACGCGTGCCGATCGTTGGACGATTGCAAGAGGTCGTGGAACAAAATGCCGCCACTGCCATTGAAAAAACACGCGTTTATTTGCCTGCCTCGGATGCTAATGGAATTAGCCGCGTACGTAAAACTAATATTCCAGGAATTTGTTGCGACGATGTTAGGGTAATGGTTAAATTGTACATCCTCCTCGCTAGCAGGGATAGAATAAAGACGAGTGTAGAATTATGGAAAGTCATGGGAGGTAGAAAAGGCCGTGGCGTGTATATTAATTACGTGACACTGCAGAATTAATCCCTTCCGTGTTTACGATAAATAAATAAAATAGGTCCGTTTCTTCGGACGACGTGTCGCTAAACGACGATCGTCGATTCTTCTTCGATCGCTTCGTGCGCGTACGTGTGTTTTTCTAATGTAGTGGTACGAAATCGATCGGTTCCATTGGAAAAGAAGTGGTCCAGCGAGCAAGATTACCATTTGTCCGACTGCTAGAGACCGTTGATGTTCCTATTAACGCGGATGTGTATGATTGTCGGCCATTAGAGGGTGAAAGAGCGCGAATTCGCAGGCTGATTGGCCGGTAATGATAGACTCGCGTTCGCCGCGCTATAAATTCGATGGCGCGGTCACGGGCTGGTCGCTTGATACATATACATACATATTCGGAACACGAAATGGCCGAGCAACGCCAAAGATTCGCGCGCCATTGTCGATATTGATATCTCGCAGTATCGATATGAAATTGCTACGCGTAGAAATATCAACTCCCCTATTAATGCAAATGCGTATCGTATTTGTCTTTCTGGCTTTTCCGCCTCAAATATTTACCCCGTTATCCGCGTCGAAGGAATACAAACGAGTGGTGGTGACGATTCAGTTACTTCGATCCGGTACTAAAATTCGATCTTACAACGAGAAGTCACTGTACAGACAAACGACGCTGGGGTTTGTTTCACGAAGATACTCGGCTCTCGATACGTTAACGTTTTCGTTCGGTTCGAGTCACCGTGGCACATATTTCCTCCGGGCAGATAAAGAGGGCCTTCCACGGGCCGTAGAACAACGCCGAGAGGGCACGATAAATCCCCTTAAATGGCATACGTTTATCAGTATATACGACACTTTTTCCCCTCCTTTCCGGCTGTCATTCCACCAAGTTACGACGTCCAGGTTTTATTCGGAGAAAGAGAAATCGTCGTTCGCCCCCGCCCTTACTCTGCGTAGCCTGTGTTCCCAATAAGTCTTTTCTCGGTAAATTCCTTCGACTAGTCACTGACCTATCTTCGCAGGTTTTCGTGGCAGCCGCGATAAGACTGCCACGGCCGCTTATCGCTGCCGCAATATCGATTATCTGCTCCCCGCGCGAGATTTATGTCGGAAGAAACCGAAATCGAAGTCGAATATTAGGGTAAGGTTGACTAAATTGGACCGCGTTGATAAATAGTTGTAATTAGTATAACACGTTCCGGGTTACGGGTGTAATATTTCTGGAAAAATATGGCCACTTAACCCTTCTACTTATATACGCGAAGAAAATATTTCAAGGCCTAAAACGTATCAAATTTATTTTCGACAGTTCTAAAAATAAGAGTTTTAAATGCCCGTCCTTAAATAAAATTTTATCGTAAGGAACACCTTCGGGCACGTAATTGACGCTTAACGTTTCCCACCTTGGAACAGGCCTTTGAAGAAATTAAACTAGAAACACTTTTGCAAACAGAATATAATATTCATATTTCAATTAAGAGCCACTATACCATGAATAATGTCCGCGCTATCGTTAATTGTATGCCTGAAACCGTTTACCACGATGGAGTTCTGAAAATACACCTGGGTCTCTTTGTACACAATGGATGCGTTTCGTAGGAAACAAACCTGCGAGAAAGGACCGCGGAAAGAAAAGCGTACGCGTTTTAGGAGAATTAAAAAACGAACACAGCTGCGGTGCAAAAATAAATAAAAATGAAGAACTACCACATGCGTAAAAGGGGAGCCCAGGTGGATATAGAAATTGTTCGCGCCGCGCAAAATGTATCAATAAACAGACGCGCGGAATGTTCTTTCCTAAAGCACTGATCGCTCGAACACTTTTTACGCTCGGCTGTATTTTTCTCCTGTCGTCGGCGTTTCCAGTCTCATTAACGCGGTGACGTTTGAAGAATCGATGAAAACGTTATTAATTTCCGCGAAAGTTAAGGGCTTCCGGTGACACGACGTCGGCCAGAAGGAAGAGAACCGACGCCCGTGAGTCACGAGTCCGCTGGAACGATTTTTATCGTGCCGCGTGACGGCACGCGTTAATTACGATGACGAGCGATAAGAAACAGGCGACGTTTCTCGGTTGTCGTTCCCCGGGGCCTTTAAAAAAAGCAACGCCGGTGGCCTGCCCGCGCGAAGAGCCGAGCGGGGAGGGAAATAGGCCAGGCGCCTAGATAAGATTCGATTTCGCGACCTTATCTTATCGTTCGTCGAGCATTGTGACGTTCCGGCGGTACCTGCTTATGGAGAACGCTCGGACTCGTTATTGAACGACGTCAAATATTTCCGCATTGGATCGATACCGGCGATGCTTGAATGCAAATTTTATTGGCTCGCGCCAAAACCGGACGAATTTCGTTCGAAACGAAAAATAAGAAGCCGTAAATAAACGTTTCGATTTTTTCATTTCCCGTCAGGTTGTTCGCAAACGACCGAAATAACTTTGTTACTCGAAACGCGAACGCGCACGCGCGTTAATTAAACTTTGATGCAACAGGAATTTCGAACGCTAAATTATTTCAAGGCATTATACGGCCATCGGTACTAAAATTGATTGGCTGTTTCTCATTTCGAGCACCGATGGAAAAATACCGAATCATTCGAACGGTTATCTGTCAGTCAGGGTTGATAACAATAAAGTGCAATTGGAATCGATTACGTCGTCGATTACTTTTGCTCCGATAAAAATACATTTTGCTTTTATTCGAGCGATTTTGCAATTTTCTTATCGACTATACTTTCAAATGCCTGGTATACTGTTCAAAATGATCCAGTTCAAATGCTCGACGATTAATCGTACAATATTTTTACAAAAGTATCAGGGGTGTCGAATCACGATACCAGTTAAGGATTGATCCGAGCAATTTAATAACGCTGGCTGCTAACTAGCCCAGTGTTTAGAGCCACTGGCTTATCCTAATCGGTGCTACCAAGTTCGAAATCGGACTTGAGCTGTTTCGAGAGTAAGAAAGGCTCGCGTTCTTTCTCGAATTCTGACAACGCTGATCTTTACAGACGGAAGATCATCGGTTCCGAGCCCTCTGGAAACACGAGAAGCAGCGCGAGGGTCAGAGTTTTTCGTCGAAAAATCAGAGTTTGGAGAGCGCGTGGGCGTGCGAAGACCAGAGATCGATGGGCCCAGGAAAGGGATCCGACGACAGACGCGTCGAGGGACTCCGCCGCGAGGGTAACGGACGTGCTTTCTGCCCGCGGAAGGGTCGACGAGGACGACGAGCAGCCAGGGCTACGGAGGGTGAGAGATTGAACGCATATTTTGACAGGCAGCGCGGAGACGCGTGCCAGCAACTGCGATCCTCGCGTCGACCCCTAACCTAGGCTGGCCGACCCTTCGAATTACGAGGGTAGCTCTCTGCTGCTTTACGACGATCGGTTTATTTACCGATAGATCCCAGTGCCAGCAACGGGCAATTAGGCGTCGAAAGGGAAGCGATTTTTGACACGCTCGTCGGCCGGGAAACAGTTTACAACCCCTAAAACCATTACCGGAAAGAGCAACATTTTCTACGAGTCTATCGATCGATGAGCCTATTATGGCTCGGTGCTTAGACAGGATTATAAAGAACATAATTATCGAATCGGAAAGGCCACCTTTTGTTCGAATTGTCGCAGGGTAAATGGGTTTTCGTTGAAATGTCGAACCCGGAGCCGGTCTCCGTCGTCGGTCGCGGCAATCTTGATCGACGCGTTTCATCGTCGTTACGGTGCAGCCGAAATAAAGATAACCAGGGTCGCGATAAGCGTTCCGCGTTTCATCGTCGGCCCGGAGGCACACGGGGGTCGTATCCGTTCGGCCATAGAGAAATGAAATTTGTTTGGACGCGCGCGTTTATTATGATACATTTATTCCCAACCCTTGCGCGGAATGGGCCACGGGGCTGAATTACGAACTTACCGAACAAGTTTTATCGCTAATAGTCAGCGGGGCGGTTAACCGAGTCCGCGATATCTGAGATGAAAATCTTGTTAGGAACTCGAACGGTGGTAGGCAGACGTCCGGAGGATATCCGCAGGATAACGACTCGCGCGCGCTCTCGCACGTGTGGGTGGGTACGAGAGAAACAGTCACGAACGGAGACAGAGAAAGGTGCTCCGGAGCCACGAAGGGAAGAGGAGAGAGGGAGAGAGCGAGAGGGATAACAGAGAACGAGGGAAAAGGTGAAAGAGGGAAAGAGAGGGAGCAAAAAGAGTGGGCGGCTACATAAAGACAGGAGCTTGGCGCGTGCCAGGTGCTTCGCTGCACACAATGCATCTCTGTTAGGCACCGAGGGGACTCCGGCCAGCCGGAAGTCGAAATACAAGCGGTGTACACAGGCGGCTCTTATTAAAGAGGAAGAAAAGAGCGAGCGCCTGCAGAATGCGGGATTCGCGTCCGTGGCCAACTGGAAAATGGTCGTGCACGTTAATGCGATCTAACGACCGATGCACCCGGTTGTACGTGCGGCTCGAACCACCCCCGCGGCCACCGTCGACCCCTCCTCGAATATTAATTAGAACGTTCAGAAAGATCGGGGATGATAAGTATTGCGAGCAATACGGCTCGATCGTCACCATCGAACGAATCTAAAGATTATTTAATTGTCGGAGCAAGTCTATTTTTTCATTTTTCGATCGTCCGAGTAATTTATTTGCGCAAAAGCTAGGTTCGTCTACGCAATTATCTAGATAAAGATTAATGGGGGTACGTTCGAATAATGTCCGCCATCGAGCAACGAAAGAGGACACGAACGATAGATGCGTGTACGCGCTGTTCGCCCGGGAGGAAATGAAACCGGTGACGGACGAACATATTGCGGCCGCGGGAAATTCGTCCGGGGCAACGTTGAAGAGCGTTATTAGATTCGCGGGATATTACTTTTCCCCGGTTTAACGCGATGGCGTGCGGTCTGGCCGTATCGCGACGCTTTCGGGGGGGTTGTACAGTTTCACGTGCATTAGCCGGGCGAAGGCATACCCGCGGCGCTTTCAAATTGAAAGGAGAATCCACGCGAATTGGCAAATAACGTGCCATTTAAATATCAACGGGAAACGACCGCGATTCGTCGAAATGGTAAACGAACGAGTCACGGAACGTCGGAAATCGTCGACGAGGCACCGGGGTTTAATCCCGCGCGATGGTTATCCAATTGATCCATTAAACCATATTAATTTTTCTATCAATTATATCGTTTCCGGAATTCCTTAATTATTCCAAATACCAAGTACACATTTTACGCTAGTGTCAAATGACAACTGGTCCTCGAGAATCGTTTCGTCCAACTTAAATGGAAGATAATCACGTGACAATTTCTCGGTTAGCATAATGCACCCTGGCTGATCAGCTGCGAAATTGAGACGCTCGTTCAGAGAGAACCGTTCGTTCAGCATGGTGTCCATAAATCACGAAGCTGTTTATCAGACTCCAGGGCAAAAGGAGACGCACCAGCCCCGAAAGGTGTTCGTGTCGATGTCAGCCAGGGAGAAAGACGTCGGGGGAAAAGGCATCGTCGGTGAGTCGCGTGCCGTCGGACCTTTGAATAGCCTCCAACCCCTCGTGCATGCCCCTCCTCGGCTCGCCCACGCATCGTCGGTGGAAGGCCAATCCATAAATATCCTAATGGGCTTAAACTGTCGCTTTTACCCTCGACCGTGGGGGTTGCTACGCTGAATGAACCACCTATCGCGTCCCTATCCGCCTCTCGATCTACCGTCGTCCCTCCTCGTTCTCTTTCCCATTCCGGGCAAATCTCCCGCGCCCCCGGAAACGACGTGAAAACCCGTATTTACCGGCTCTTTCAGGCGGTACGCGCACCTTGAGATCGCGCTTTCATTCAAATTTTCGGCGTGAAGCCGGAAAACGAGAGACCACGTTCGGCAAACTCTTCGTGGAAAAGCCCGCTCACCGTTTAATGGCACCGACCGTCCCAGCTGCAGACACGACCCACTTTTTCATTTACGCGCAAATTTCAAACGTCCAATATCGTTAATATTCTTTTCATCCAACTATCGTAGTTCTCGAGAAAACATTTGACGCGTACTTTAATTTTTTTATCGAAGGGGTGGAAATCACCTCTAAAGTTATGGGCGCGAATTCTATCATGGACATAGTAGTTTACTCTACTGAAAAATTTCAATCTTCGATAGCGACTGTCACCCTGTTAAAGAAACGTAAATAGTCGCGGGGGTAGTTCTGTTTTTACGTACACGTGACGCAGATTGTTGCGAGAAGCGAGGTATATACGCGACGAAGCGTCCACCTCTGGGAATAATTAACGACTCCGGGTTACATCCTTCGAAACATTCGCCCTATCTTCAGAAATATATTCGCCTTTTTCATTTTTACGTCGTTTCGTCAACGATAGCGGTTACGATACTCTTACGACCAATTTTCCCAACCCCGTATCTCTGTCCCTGACAATTCGCCAAGTTTCCCCGAAAGAGACACGCCGCTGCCCTTTCCATTGTTCCACGCGTAGCTCGTTTACAAAGTCGCGTTTACACGCAGCGTAAACTTTATCCGTACGCTCGTCGCGCCGCACCGGGGCCAATCGACTGGGAGCTCGTTGAATTTTATTAAAAGAAGAAAAAATAGGATGAATAGCAAGGGGAGGCACTACCGCCGCGCCGGTGCGACAATAAACGTAAGACGCTCGCGAACTTGGAGCAATCCCGTGAAATTGTTAGCATGAAAATGTTAATAATTACGGTATCCATGGTGACCGACGATCCACTTTCAAGTCGCGTATCATCCGTTTCGCCGAAACGCTCCTCGCCCCGGTCGTGTCGAAATAATTAGCGCGTTAATCATTATGTCGGATTAAAACCTTCCTCGTCCGGTTCGCTGTTCGAAAATACGTCGCGCCGCGGGCCAGAATTCATTCGCAATGTGACGTAAATAATTGGCCGAGTTTGGCGAGACGCGCGCATGGGAAATAGTTGAACGAGCAATTCCTCAAACATTTTCATAGAGCGCGCGATTGTTTTTATCTTTTATTTAAATTATCACGCTGATTACCGTTTAATGGTAGGGTTAACGTTCCAAAAATTCCAAATAACTATGTGTATTCCATGATTTTTGTACGCTAGTCTTCCTGTGCAGAGATCGCAAGTCAAGGTACAATGATTCGTTGGCAACTTACGATCTGTGCATAGTACATGGAAAAATTCTGCCCTGGATGGAAGGTATTCGTTTCCCTCGACGATCGAGAGGAGCTCGCCACGTTAAAATCTATCGAGCCTTCTATCTCGAAGGGAGTTCGCCAAGCCGAGAGTAATTTAACGTGGCTCCGACGAATGGCCATTGATTTACGAAGCATCAAACTTCGGGGAAAGTTAGCCGCGTATCGGGGCCCACGAGCCCCCTCTCGACCCCTTCCGGTTTGTTCTTAGGCTGCAGTTAGCGGATTCGATTTAACTTCTCCCGTGGGCGAACGACACGATGCTCGACTGCTGGCGAGCTCAATAGAGCTCACCTACCCATACATCCAAACGATCCACCAAGATAGAGAGAGATAGATACGACCAGCCGAGAGCAATTCACCAATATCGAAAGTGTTCGTCGATAATCTGTTGCCCGAGTTGTTCTTTCTAGTTACTAGAAACTTGGTTCTTCGTTCGCCTTTTTTCTCCCTGGACGACTCGATCGGCGATCTCGTTCGTCGATGTCAAAGTCGGGTGAATTTCATTCACGAACAACGAACACAATTTTTTATTCGTTCGTGGACTAATATTTTGTTTGCATTCAACTGGTAAATTCGTTCGAAACGTTAGAATCGATCGAGGTATTCGAGGGACAGGGAAGCAATCGGATTGTAATTTTTATCGACCAAGTAACGGGGATCAAAAGTTGCTTGACGTCCATTTGTTATTTGAAATTTGTTGCTCGTCGGGGCAAAGAACTCGTCGGATACCTTCAGTACCGTAATTTTGTGTCCACCGATGCACTCAATTTCCATTTCTTTTCTCCTCTCTCTTCTTTCATCGTCGATCGCGTCTTTTCGCTTTCCGCGAGTCACCAGAATGCACATAGTGCTAATTGCAAGGTACGAGACAGGATCCGGGACCTCTCCAAAATCACGGTAATTCGCCGTGTCCTCGGTACCTTTATTACTTCCAGAGCCTATTACAGAAATTACAGCCGACAGAGGCACGATTATCGAGGTATATGTATCAAAAAATCTCGAACAGAGGCGGATCCGCGTACATTGTTCAGCGAAGGGGCGAAACATGTGAAACTATATTTTTTAATTTTTCCCTTCTCGATTTCAAACTTGTTTATTTATTAGTATTTTTATCCGATAGTAGCATACTCGTGAGGTTTATGCGATCGAACAGTTAATTTGTTCGTAAAATATTTTATATTATTGCTCTTTGGTCAGTTGTGCCACGATCGTAGAAACTCCTTGTATAATTTTGCGTGACTATGTTTTCTTAAATGGTTAGCCATTGGTACATTCACCTCGGTCGCTTTCGGAGTCTTATCCCCGACGTTAGAGTCGAAACGGTCCGTTTCTCTTTCGCTTATCGCCGGTGTCGATGGTTTCAGGACGGTTATTTGTCGACCTCGACACCAGTTTGTCGAGCGAGCTGCGTGGCTCGTTCTCGATCACCGGGCCGGACGATCGAGAGTTCACGATCTTGATTTCTCACGGTGACCAATTGATTCTCGCTCGACGACGAGGGTTTATATCGCGCGTTCAATCGCTGCCCACCTCCCCTATTGTAAAAACCGATTGTAGTTTACATTCAATGACATTGTTGCGATATTTAAGGGGCACTCCCCTCGATTCTCTTTTTGCATGGCAGATACGTCCCAAATTCACGTCGACAAATTTCCACGTAAGAATTTTCAAACGCAATAGTGGACGTTTCATAAACGATAAATTTTACCACCCTCGAGTCGCAATAAGTCAGAGTAATAGTTAAATACTGGTTTGTCAATTTAAATTTCAGTGTGCACGAACGTTTGCACCTACTCGAAGTTGCGTTCGCACGCGAGGTCGTAAAAACAGAAGGCGTAATGAAAGTCGTTATCGAGACATACATTTTATGGAAAGAAAGATTGTGGAAACAGATAGCTGATATGGGTCGTAGCAATACTTTAAGGGTGACATACAAGGTGCAACAGAAGTAGTGGACAAAATATTGAGCGAACATAATTTTTCGTACTCTGTTGAACCCTAATTACAAACACGATTGTTTACGTGTAAATAAACCCGAAGATGATCGCATTTAGGCGCGGACGTCGCGATCCTCGGGCGAGATAATCGTCGGACGATTCGTGGCGCGACGGAAGGACCAATTGCCTCGAATCTTTCAGAAACGATGCGTTTTCCTGCGCCAATGGTGGCCAGTTTCTCGAATGGGAATATTCGTCGATCGGTCGACCGATCGAATCTCGAGAAAATTCCTCCTATCGTTTACCGATAAACATGTTTAGCCCGGTCCCCTCAGTTTCGCTCGGCGCGTCTCGTCATTCCATCTCGATAAAGATATTACGGATGCATATGCGCGACACCGTGTTATTTTCGTTTCAACTATGAATAGAAGGCTCTGGCGTACTCGTGCACCCGGGAATAAAACCAAGTCCTGTGTGCATCGCGAGTGCTCGCCCCGGTACTTTTAGAGCAAGTCACCGAGAAACGAACGCTAGGCTCTTCCCCGTTCCGATGCTTTTCACGAGCATTTTCAAGGTACGTCGATTCTCTGTATCGGTTCGACGATCGCGCCCTGCACCCTGCTCGGGGGTGTCTCTCCATCCCCTAGAAAATGAATCCGCCGAACTTCCGCGCGTTCCTATACAAATATGCACGAATTTAGCCGACCGTATTTACGCGAAACGTTTTCGTATTCTTAGACAGGGGGAGTCGCGACGCGTGCAATCGTATTTCCTTAGGGAAAAGTAATAGGATTGTTTGCGATCAGGATTCCCAACAGTACTGTTTAACCCGCGAAAGATGGCACGCCAAGTTTTTCCTTGGATACATTGTGTATCGTTTGTTTTTATAGTGAAAACAAATGCTTGAAACTAGTAGCGCCTTTAGCGGAGGAACGACGAATTATGCGCAGAACTTGACGAATACCTAATACAAATTTTAGATTCGTTTTTTAATTAACGTCACAAGATTGCCTTAACTTAAAGTTATCCATGGTATAATTACAATAGACATAATTGTTTATGATATTGAAGGGTCTATGACCAGATTTCTAGTGTGCAAATATTACGTACCATATATTTTTCACAGTCACTCGATCGCTTGCTAGATATTTAATAATTCCTATTAATATTCATCTACTGCGAAATCCCAGTTTACACCTGTTTGTTTTACTGGAAAATCCAACTAGGTCTTTCGATATTAATCACTTAGATCGGAGTATGCCTTCCAGGCACAACTGCTAGTTGACGATCTACTCCAGGTACGCTTCTCGGATACACCAATGCGTGTACAAATGCTACCTGCTGATTATCGTATACTTTGTAAGAAACGAAAGGTATTATTTTCACATTCTGAACTACCGTAGTGAACACGTGCAACCTACGACAGAAACAAGTTCAAGTCGTTGGCTGATTGCCGCGCAGAGAAGTCGGAGCGAAAATGGTTAAATTATCGCTAGTGCAGCAAGTAGATCGTAATAACCCATCACACGCGATCCCCCATGGCCTACCGTAAACTAATGCGAAACATGATATTTTTAATATAGTACAAACAAGCACGTACAACGTAACGTTTTCAGAAAGTAAAAGTTTCATTATTCGAATCTAAAGTCCAAGTTATACTCCTATATATCTTCTTGGTATTAAAATTCATTATAACGAAACAGGGATTTGGATACGATGAAATACACATTAAACTTTTATTCGAACAATAGCCAACTCTGTTCGATCGAACAATTAAAAGTTACTTTTTGTGAAATTATTAATTCTATAAATTGAGGCTTTATTTTCATTTCACGTGCAGAGAGACAGACACTGATTTAACATTTATTCGTTATTTGAAATTTTCATCTAGATATGAATTTTGGCTGTCTCTGGTCCCGGTGCGCGTTTTCCGTCCACTTTTTGCGCGCGGATCGATCGTTCGTCGATCGTTAAACGAATACCGCGCGATCCAACGATCTAAACCCCACCAATCCTGCCGAAACACGTGACTGCATAGCGACATCAAACACATTTTAGAGCTCGTTTCACCGTAGGCCCGGGAACATCCTAGTAATCACCGGATAACCGTGCGACGCTTTGAAAAACCGGAAGAATCGATTCGTGACAAAAACCCTGCAAGAACGTACGGCACTAAAAGCGTGTCGTTCGGGACTATCTAGGGGGAGAGGGGGTTCATTCGAAAATTCTATAGCACGCTACAATGCTATTGTTCGCTGCATTATATTGTATCTTAATATCTCTTGAAATCTTAAGGAATATTGGCAGTAAATGATGAAAAATTGGACAGACTCGATCTATTATCGTTTTAATACTCCGATGTACAGGATCGTCTTTAGAAATATAATAAAAAATACAATGTTGCATTAAATCAACGGTGGTCACCACGGAGTTACGTTCGATAATTGTAAATGTGGTCGGTAAACGTTATTTATCGGTGTGTTCGTCGTTTATTTTGACGAGCAGCCCGCGTAGCTGTAACGGAAACAGAAACGTGGCGGGAAAATTCGTTTCGAAGACGATGCATCGGTACAGTTTATTTCGCGGCAGAACATTTCGAGTGTAATAAAACGCTAGTCGAACGTTCGATTTTGTCGGGGGGGTGTATAATGGAGGACCATCGCGTCACCGATACATTATCCTGACGAACGCGTCGTAAATATTCCGCTGCGGAACGAAACGCCCCGATTAATCAGGAGCATTCGAACGCGCGGCTATTTAACGTTCGTATATGTGGAATGAAGCGACGCGGTTCCGTTTATTATTTATAAACCGCTTGAAATCGAGCGGGGCGAAACTCTTTGACGATGCGGACGAAATTCGCGTCCGCGAATTCGACGGAACGCGATCGTTTATTTACGGCGATCGCGTCTGCGTTCCGAGCGAAAATGGAGATCAACGTTTTTCTGATATCGCGTGTTTTGCTCGAAAGACAACAATGTTGCAGAACTACTTGTTTCGGTACTAATGGGAAAATAATATGGACAGTCTTCGACTGGGGCTGCAATTAGGTTTATAAATCATGCGATCGTGGCTACCACGGACGTATCGTTCGGTATGGTCTGGCTCAGGTTGAAACACATTGTTACGACGTAAATTGGCTTTATTACGGATCTTTCAGTTTGAAATGTATTTATTTTTATTGTACCGAAATAATTAATTGGAATTTATTCCCCACCTCTGGTCCGGTCCAATTTCTCAGACACCAGGGTACCTTGTTTTTATCTTAATTTCTCTAATTTGAATTGCCACCCGAGAAAGGAAAGGAATAAACGGCGTTGGAACGCCGGAAACCAGAGTCGAAACATCAATTATGACACGGCGTGCTTAAGTGTCGCTATTTAGCTCGGAATTAATCTGTCACGGGACAAGCGTGAAAAACTACCCGTTTAAGAGGCCGACTCTCGTGGCGGGTCGTTTGATTGGCAGTTCTCGAGGAGTGTTCCTCTTGGCCGTCGTCGGCGTGCTCCCTCTCTCTTTTAAAAACCTCTTCGGTATACTACTTCGGTGCACGTACGGCGGTGTATTCGAGTCGGAAGCGGCGCGAAGAGGCGGGAAGGAACGAGGGGAGGCCAACGAAGGAAGGCTTGGCAGCCGGGCAGCCAGGGAAACGAAGGAAGACTTTATTTTCGGTGGCCCGATGACGCTGATCGGTGCAACGCGTGGAAGAGGAGGAACGACCCGTCGAACCTGGTGCAAAAGAGACCAATACGGACGACACGAAGAAAGCGAAACGTCCTCGGGACTCGAATAATGGATTCGAAAGTGGTGATCGGTACTGGAATCCGTGCAAGAGCTAACCAGACCAAATTATCACGTAACCGTTGCTCGAGATTTAACGAATTAAATATTTTTAATACGGCGTGCAACGGTTCGCCAAGGTTGGGGTACCGATAGTCGACCTTGCACCAGTGGTTGGTGTCGACCATGTACGGGCACGCGTGTGAAATTGTTGCAGAGAAACCGCGCGCGATAGCAAAGTGGCAAATATGGCGGAATTCAATGGACAAACGCCACTCGAGTCGACTAAATCGTAAAGCGCGAAATTTATAGCGAGAAACCAGAAACGCAACGTTCAGCGAATACTCTGGTCAACGATCCAAGGACTATCGTTTCATCTGGAAAGCTGCGAAAAAGTTCAAGAGACTACGACTTTCCGTCGTTGAGCGAAAAGCATGGAGGTTGGACTAAATAGGATGTGGAAAAGGCAGACCTATTTGCCAAGCGTCTCGTAGGTGTATTCATACTGTTTCCATCGGGTACAAATACCGACGAACATGGTATAGAAATCTTCCTGAATGCTACGCGTCGAACTTTAGAAGCAGAACCCCAGGCTCCGACCCGATAATAGAAGAACGTATGTATCTTCGTAGTTTGTTTGTCCACTATGAAATACGTCGCTCCGTAACTAGAACGATAATTTTTATTTAACGAGTAACGGATAAACAGTTTATTCAAAATTTATTATCTTAGACGTACGAGGTAACGGACGAAAAACAAAGCGGACGAGAGGAATGGATAGAAAAAGCTAAAAACTTGAGTAACTAACGAGTGAACCCGATGTACGTTTCACGGCTGGAAACGAGATTTCCTCGGGACGTAAATAAGGATGGAAAAAGAGACCAGAATAAGGATAAAAAGTACATCGGCGCGGCGTTGTCCACTAGATTGTACTTATGAACGTCTGAAACGAAGGACAATCTAATAGCGACGGGGCTCGCGGACGACAGAGACAGGGAAAGACGTTTATTGCGCGCTGAACCGTGTCGCCTTAGCGCACCGAGCGAAGTGAAACTTTCGCAAAAAGTCAAAATAAAAAATAAACGTGACGAGGGTCAGTAGGACCTCGGCGAACGTAAAGGCCGCGCGAAAATACAGCGTAAAACGAGTGGAAGAGAGCTTCTACGCGCGTAGTAAAGCGAAACGAGCGAACAGAAACGTTCCCCGTCGGTTTAGGGACGCATTGTTTATAATTCCGACCGCCATCTTTGACGCGCGAACTTTTGGCGCCAGTGGCTCTCGAGTTCGATTTACTCGCAGTCACACGGTTCCATCGACGAGGCACATTTTATTTAGAAATTAACAAATTTTCTGTTTGCTTCATTCTATAATTCAAACGTTATTATTATTGTTAGCATAAACATATATTTCGGAGTGCACGGATCCACGTGATTTAAATACGAACGATGCGGAGACAATAATACGATTAACTGGATCACGAGAGCCACAATGAGATAAAGGTCTTGTTTAGTAAAACGCAGGTAACCTGAACGTTGCGGACGGAACATTTAATTAATTTCAAAAGGATGTGCGAGCTCGTGCCATGTATTACTCTAGATAAGAATGTAGAGTCAGCTTCTAATCTACGCTTCTCCAAGGTTTTTAAATTAGGTACAAACAATGATCCATCTTGTAAGCCGCGGTTCTCCAAAATCTTCGTTGCAATAGCAATTCGTATTCAGCCAGAGTACGAGTACCGTGCTTCGCTGACAAGAAGTCATCCCATAGGAATGCAGGATCCGGTCAGCGGAGCACAGAAACGACACTTTTTTAATCGAATATTACTTTTCGTTCGAGTCCCGTATTCCTCGTTGTAGATATCGATCTAGATCAGGAATGTTGGGCATTTCAGCCTAATAGAACGACCGTGGAAGTCGGTAGAAAGAGACGCTGGGACCGTATCGCGCATGCAGGAAGGAGAAAGAAGGAGAGGATCACGCGTGCGGTTCCTCGGTTGTTAGGTCGTCGTTACACAGGTTCTTAAAGGTCCCGTGCGTGGTCTCCTGTACAGCCGTCTGGATGTGTCCGTTCGGTTGGTCTTGTAGCCGAGTGCGCGGGGGTTCCCGGTGTCGCCGCCTCGTACGGTGCGCGCGCAGAGCCTCGACCGGCGTCCGACAGGAGTCGCTGGCGCTGTGGCCGGCCTCGGGCTGCGCGAGCGGGCCGTTCAGTCTAATTTGAACCGTCGCGCGCGCCCGACGCGGGGCCACCGACAATCCCTTCTCCGCCTCGACGTGACACGAGGCTCCTCGTGCATGCCGCGTGCAACACACGCGCCGTTCCCCCGCACGATATTAACCGCACGCGTGCCCGCTATCCAGCAGCACCAGCAGCACCAACTGCAGCCGTCGAGACCGGTGCCGTGAACGGTCGTCTTGGTGATCTCCTAACGTCTTTGCGAGCCCGACGACACACGATCGTGTCGGCTCTCCTGCGTTACGAATTTTCGTCGGGCGAAAAACGGAGCGCGTAGAACCGCGCGACGACGACCCGTCGTCGTGGTGGTCGTCGTTAGTGCCGCGAGTACCGTCGACGATTCTGGACGGTCGCGGGTAGGAGGTGGTGGCAGAATCGTGCGGTAAAACTGAACGGTGAAGTGCGCGTCGCGCGAGGGCTAGACATCGACGGCTCTCGACGCTACCGACCAACCGCGAGAGCCTCGTGAGTATATTTAAATAGTGTGCCTCGGCTGGTCAGAGGAAGCCGACAGTTTCTTGGTCTTCGTCGTCGTCTTCGTCTCCCGTCTTCTTCTTCTTCTTCTTATTCTGCCTGCTCCTTCCTCTACGTCGTGTGTCATCATCCTCGGCTTTTCCTCGTTCGGAGTGCAACGTGATACCGAGTCGGGACCGCGCCACGACACGACGCGCACGGGGGTGGCGCGAGATTCTTTATCGACCTTCGACGATTTATTTCGAGATACGGAAAGAGTGTCGGCAATCGACGCTCCGGAGAGTTCGAGCAGCGTCGTTGGCGAGGGAATCCACGCCGATTCGACCAAGAAACCTTTGGAATCGGTCACCTTTGCTAGCCAAACAACGAGAAGAAACGAGGAACCGGAGGATATCCGAGACGCGGATCGACGGATCGCGAGCAGTCGTCCTGGCGCCAGGATGTCACTCTCCATCGATCGACAGGATGATCGCGTATTCTGAACTGTACGTTTTGATGCCGTTTGCAGCGAGCGCGATCGCGGCAGCCGCTAGTCGGTATCGTTCGCGATAATCGGCGAATAGAGACGCAGCACGGTGTCCCCGTTGCATCCGTCGTGGCGTCGAGGATGAAGAGGACGGTCACGCGTTGGACGAAGAGCAGACAGCCGAGAATCTGTCCGATGGAAGTCCCGATGTCTTGCTGCCGGTGGTACAACACCTCGTGAAGAGTGTTTTCCGTCTAACCCCCAAGGACACACCGTCCACCCAGACGAGAGACTTCCCTGAAGGATTCATCGAGCGAGAGAGCGAGAGCGAGAGCGAGCGAGCGAGTGAGCGAGCGCGCGAGAGAGAGAGAAAAAGAGAGAAAGAGAGAGAGTGAGAGAGAAAGAGATAGGAGAGGACAGATAAAAAGATAGAAAGTGAGAGATAGTTTGGTCAGTTTGAGGCGAACTCGCTAGCGAGAGGGAAAAGAGAGTGCCAGAGAGAGTGTGCTTGTTCGGGGTGACCGAGGTGTCGACCTCTCACCCCCGATCAAACCAGCAAGCAGGTCGGATGATGTGGGCGTCTCTGCTTTTGGCCGGGATCTTAAGCGGCTGGTGGGGCGCACTGGCTCTCGCTGCAGCACCCCCCGCCAATCGTAACTCCCTCGAGGAGACGTCGACGAGGACCACCAGCGACCATCCGCCATCGATGACCATCGCCGCCGTTGAAAACCCTCTCGATTACCGTCTATCGACCTGGAACTTGGTCGCGCGAACCGTCGACGGACGCAGGCTGCCGATCGACGATCGTTATCGCGTTCGAACAACCTCCTCCGCGAGCTTCGTTCCGGTACCGGAAGATGACAACAACCAGCCGGTCGAGTCGCGATCCTGGCGGTACCAGCACGAGAGGATGCTGCCCGCCTCGACGATCGAGGATCGCGTTTCAACCGTCGCGGACGACGACGCGTCGGAGAGGAAAACGGAGGAGCTCTTGGACGATTCTATACGCGACGTGTTCGTCTCCACGTCGAAACGGTCGAATCGTCGTCCGGTAGACGACGCGATCGTCCATCCGAAAACCGACGAGTCCGGTCTGACACGGCTGCCTGGTCACTCGTCCACTCAAACGCCGTTCCTTTATACGCCCGGTGGCAACGAGTCGTCGATGGAGAAGCCACGAGCGATCCGCTCGACCAAGCAACGACCAAAGAACCGCACGAAAGCGGACTCGCCCAGGGAGCAACGACGACGGTGCCGCACCAAGGGTTGCCGCGGTCAGAACTGGTGTCCCGACGTGGACGTCGGCAACAGGGCCTATCTGGCGCCGACGGTGTTTGAGGGAAAGGCCAGGAGCATGTCCTCCGTGAGGAAACCCGGCTCCAACTACGCGGTGACGTTCGAGGTGAAGCAAGTATACAAGAGCCAGCCGGGTTTCCAGCCGCTGCAGAAGAACGACAGCGTCAGGCTGCACTTTCGCGACAAATCGGCGCCCGGCAAGTCGACCGTTTGCGGCTACGACACCGACGTCAAGCAACAGCAGCAGCAGCAACAACAGCAGCGCGATAATCAGAGTGGTGTGGTGCGAGCCAATATTAAGAGGGGCAAAGTGTATCTAGTGTTTGTGAATCGCGTGGGACCCAGAAACTTCACGATCCTCGGTGAGCCGTTGATTCGAAGCAAGAAGAACGAACAGGCGGTACAGGCTGTCGTTCGACCGGATTACGGTGAGTCACATTTTTCTTTACCATCGCCAGCTGCAAAAAATACCCCTGTGATCGATGATCACGATGTTTCTGGTAATTATGATTACTCGAGTCCCATACAGGGGTATATTCTCTGCAGCTTGCCTAGACTAGAATAATCCCTCACTTTCGAGTGACAATTTTTACACGTTCTCTAGAGCAAACTTTAATTTGTCTCCTCGAATTGCGGATATCCTTTGTCCAATATTCGCTCGTTCGAAAAAAGAAAGAGCCAGTTAATGCGTTCTCCCAAGCTGGCAAGTTGCTAAACGTTCGTATTGTTCGCGAGATCTAGCGAAAGATGGTAATCCGCTGGTGGGAAGCTCGGAGAGCATGCTGGATAAGGCAAAATCTCCCGGCTTAACTTCGCAATCGTCTGTCGCGCAAAGCGCGATAAAGGCTGTGCTGCGTTGCCCCGCGCCCTTTCGAAGAGCCCTTTCGATTGTTTCGACAGCAGCAGGTTGCTTTTTCAGGGCTATATAAATCTCTGTCGACGATAGGGCGACCTTCTCGCGATAGCTCCAGAACGAATTAATCCCTCGACTGTCTGTCTGTTACTTGGCCACGAGAATCTACGTGGGTCGAGAAAGTTAGACTTGGAATCGTTTCGCGGTGGATCGGTGACTCAGAGATCGATAAAATTCTTATTTGGGGGAAAAATGTCGAGGAACAAATGAAAAATGATCGAGCGTTTGTCTCGTGGTTCGTTAAAGCTAAATAAAAACTTCACGCTCGATAAATAAAACATTTAATTATTCGATCGAATAAACGTCACCAACGAATTACCGTATATTTGTTTCATCGATTATCTGTTATTCGAATACAATTTTTTACGTCCCTCATTAACGGTAATACGACGATCGTGTGTTATTTTAAAAATATTTCTTTGTCGATTCGATCTATCAGAGAACGGAAAATCGTAAGACGAATCGCTTATAAAAAGAATATTTTTGATGCAGTCAAATGTATAAAAATATTGCGATAGATCGTTGCATATTTGAGTAAATATACGTGTATAACTGTCAGGCTCGTCAAAAGTTTTGTGCATAGTAAAATTCGATCTTTAAATCGAATTAATCTTTCGTCGAACTTGGAGAAATGTTTTTCTGAATTCATTGTTCTAACATATTAATTGGGAATTATTTGAGCATTAAATAACTTGGATATTAAATATTCCTGACGCGATAATGCTCTCTGCTCCTAGAATAACGGCTGATTTAACCTTTCTTTTTAAGCTCGTTAATGGACAGATCATATATTCACCTTTATTAACTCTTATTAACTTTCACGTACCACCTAGACATTGTGGGAGAGATCCGATTTTTCGCTGTCTCGCTTACAAAGTAAATACGAGTATCATGATCCATTTAATCGTTTTGCTTCATCTGCTAATGGATAGAATGCGATTCGTTTCGATTTCTTCTTCGATTCTAAGTATTCTTTCAGGACTGTTTTATAAAAAGTAGTATATTCCGATGTTACGGTCGAGATAAATATCTCCGTTATCGACAAATTTGTACAAATTATCACTTTTAACGATAATCGAGAATTCTTGGTGTTTCTTTTTGATACTTGAAATTGTCGATGACTGAGCCGACGTCGAAATTAAGTGCACTCGCTTTGCACGATGATTTACATAATCTATTATACACTTTTTCGCCCTGTTCTACTTGGTTGTTTTTATCACAGTCTATGTGCATTAACTCGTTGATTATGAAATGCATAGTGAAATAAAAAATGGAAGACTGGAAGTCTGAAATTTAAAAAAATTCATCTGGATACCTCGATACAGTCAGAATCTTGATTTCTGTCGTTTCGTACTTCGAGACGTGGTATAGTCTGTATAGCTTACGTGCAATAGTGGGTCTTTAACCGTTCAATAAATAAACAAATATTCGAAAGTGTTCCGCGGTTTACGCTATCTTGTTGTTGATTTTTTTTTTTTCTAACATTCCACGCGTGGATACTTGAATATCTAACAGCGGTCGGTGACGTTTCTCCGATACTGCGCGGATTATGTATTATACTGATCAAACAGCTCTGCTTTCCGCGTTAGAAATAGGGCGGGGACTTCTTGTCGAATTTTTCCTTATTTCGGTACATTTTGGCAATTGTATATAACTTTATTTATCGTCTTTTAAGTAAGAATTTAGAAACGAGATTCACGTTTATTTAAATCAAAGTAATTTAATACCGCGACTATTCGACTTCTTATTTCAAGGCGGTGAACTAAACAAGGCAGTGAACTAAATTACATCGAATTAAATAAATGTGCACGTCGTTTCAAAGTAGTTCATACTTAGAAATAAAAGTAACTAGTATCGATTATCATTAAGATTAATGATCATCTTCTAAGAAACATCGATTTCAATCACCACAACTGTTCGTCAATACGCATGACCCGAATTCAGCCGATGACAAGATACAATATTGAAATACATCACCAGTATCAGTATTGTTCAAATATTGTAACTATTAGATCTACTTTAGTTTTGCTAGCTACGGGAAATTATTTATACGTACGCAGAAAAGTTTTTCAATTATATATGTAGGATTTCCTCTTCTTTGAATAAGTTTAAAAACTAGATTCGATGTATTTACTATCGAATCTCATTGCATTTTTTCTTGTGATTCACTCTATGCTATCGTAATTGCAGTTTGTAGCTCAGGTATCTCAGGTACCTCTCAAACGATAATGCTCCATGTGCTTCCGATTGGATTTCGGTCACGAGAACGAGCTGGCCATAGCAAAACATCGATTTCACGTTCCTGATGTTATAGTTAAATGTCTAATACCTTGTTTTACTTCCACAAAAGACAGTAAATCGTAACAATATTACTATTTGATTTCAAATTTTTACTCCGATGCGTCGACTGTCGTTATTCGCAGTAAATTCTTACAATAATTCATATCCAGTGTGGGGGGAAGACGTTTCAATAAGAAAGGGGATACGGTGCGAGCACACATCTTGAATAGTTTAACATTCGGATAACGAAGATTCGAATAAGGGAGATTCTAGCGCATCGAATACCCGAGTACTCGTAAAATACTGGAATATTAAATTATTCGAACAGTCGCAGCCCTAGTTAGAAACCTAATCCGCGCCGTAAGCTCGGTAGGGACGTCTTTCAGGTTCAGCGAGACCGGAACGATAAATCGCGACAACGCTTTGACGCTATTACTTATTGTATCCCGAGACTCGTTTCTGGCTGCCAGCACGCCCACGTGCAGGGAAGAGAAGAGGTGCTTTCCTCGAGGCGCGTAATCGAGCCGCGAACACGCGTATATTTAAACCGCGCCACGTAAGTTGGAGCGCCTTCAAGTCAGCGCGCGCGCGCTCAACTCGCGCGACTCGTCGCTTTGAAGCTCTTCTAGTTTGTAAGACCTTAGCGTCACTCGAAATAAAAAAAAGCACATTTTCCGAGTCCCAGATTCGACTAGTCACCATTCTGGAATATTTACGTACGATTTTCTTTCGAGATAAAACTGTTTTTCAGTGTTAATTGATCCTGTAGTTGTTGCCAGTGAAAAATTAATTATAAAATAACCAGAATTTCGAGAAGCTTAATACGAGATAAAGATGTTATTATCAGTGAAATACATTTGTAATTTTTACTTTTGAGAATATATACGTATAATGGTATCGTGTAAACGTCTAAAATTTCGCGGTAGAATCCTGTAGGAGCCAGACGCCGGGCTGTTGAAAGACGGTCACCGATACAGTCGGATCATTATTTTCACTACAAGTGTAACACGCAACGTGAAAATTTGAAGGTGGTCCAATTTGTCGACGGTTCAACGCGCTCTGTGGCCGATTTGCTGTCCCCTCCCCCCTGCTCCCTCCGCGACTATTCACGCGGGCAAAGACTTCTCCACGGCGGCGATGACTGCTCGTCGTCCCGCGACGACGACCTTCCTTACTTGATTTATCGCGGCAGCGTCGCGCGCGACCGCTCCGACTCCCCGAGATATCGAAAGTAGCTCGTCACGGAACATCTGTGAAACTGTTGACGAGCTGACGTTGCCTGCCTGCCTGCATGCCTGTGGCGGGACTCGACGCCGCGCACATGTGGCTTTCCTCGTGAAAAGGCGAAACTATCGGAGCAGACCGGTAGCACGACATGTCGACGATCGTTATTCCTGGTGTCCACTCGAGAATATTACTCTTCAGTCCTTGTTTCGTTCCTGGGAGAGTCGCGTGAATGATGTACGCTCTATTCAGAAAGAAACATCCGAGAGAAAACGTCGACGATCAAATGTACGCCGAGTCGAGGAGGTGTCGTTCGAGTTACTTTGTTCGGTGATTCGAACGATAAGAAGACTGCTCGTTCCGAGTCCGTACATGGAAATGGCGTTGTCAGGGGATAGGAACTTGGTCGTCTTTATACTAGAAGAGTCGATCAATTATAAATTTAGTTGGGTCGAGCTAGAATCTTTGTTGAGGTGGTTGTTTGTTTCGAGTCTAAAAGCTATCTGGAACTGGTAGAGACAGTAACAACGTTCGTGAACTATTCTCTCAACTTAGGTCTCCATCTTGAGTTAAATCATAGACTATCGGAAACAAATACTCAAAATGAGAAAAAGTCTAGGGTCTGAAAGACGTTGAGAGCTTGTATTAATTCGAAATTGATTATATTAATCTAGCACTAGTTGTTCGAAATCCAAAGAATGGTTCACCGAGTGTGCGTAACTCATTTTCGTACGAAGAAGGAATAGACACGATCCTAAGCACTACGACGCAGAACCGCAATCACCGTTGAGAGCCGGTATCTAGAATAAAAGCTCTTGCACACGAGCCTTCGTGCTGTGAAAGTTGCTTCATCATTCGTAAGGTCAATTCCCGCGTGTCCGTGTGACAGAACCCTTACTTTCAATGCTGTGTCCACTAGAAAGTCTTACTCTTGATAGCACAACACTCGGGAGCAAAACTCTCCATTGGACACACCAGGCATTGGCAATGGGGACCTTGAATATGCCGCGTTTGTCTGGTCTCCATGTAAGGGAGAGTTGCGAAAATCGTACCACTTGAGATATTTTTATCCTTCGAGACGGTTTTTTCCAAAGTGGGGGGCGTATCCTTAGGGAGAGAGGCGATCCAAAGGGGGCTCGAGAAAAAGTATATCGATAATTTAAAACACACGATTTTTGCAAATATTGATTTTGAAGGTCCCTGGGCAAACGTCTTTCTCGTTTATGGGATAATACGGTTCTAAGTAACTCTAATCCCTGCAAAGATCTCTACACGACATTCCAGCGATGTAGTCGGCGAAACATGGACGCTCGGGACGTTGGGGCGCGTTTACACGGGTTTTGTTTTATGCATAAGCCCGAGCGCTTCGCAAATATCTCGAGCATTTTCCGAATAGCGGCCGTCGTAAGCCCGAGAACGAGGCAGGGGTTGCGCAAAAGCGAGCAAAGTTCTTTGACAGTTCTTTGGAGCAGCCTCGGCTCGGTGCTTCGTTAGCGTCGTCTTCGTCGTCCATTTTCCTCGTCTCGTTTACGAAGTTCGAAATTGTTGCGCCCGTTCTCCAGACGACGCTCGTCCATCCGCGTACCCCTCTGCGTGTTACGCATTCGCCTTGACGCGTATCGAGAGTTTTCGCGACTTATCCCATTATCGAGCCCCCGAAAGCATCTTTCCTCGCTAGAAACCGGAGAACAGCCTCGCGTCAACCCGGGATTTAGTCGCCATTTTCTTGCAGTAGGGAAGAGTTGCCTCGAGGGAGAACGCAACGGTGACGAAACAAAAAGAAAAGTGCCTTGGAAATTTTTATTTCGGGAAACGAATCGATCATCGTTCGAATTTCTAACGCAACTTTCTTCTTACATGTTTATAGAACGTTTTATTATTTTTAAAAATTATAAACAAAAAACTGAAGTATAGTTGCCTTAACGGAGAACTACTTAGCGCGTTGTGGGTGGAAGTTATCGATAACGTTGCGTTCATTGCCAGTCAAATATTTAAGCAACAGAACGAAAGTTCCACAAGTGTTCCGCTGCAAGCAATAAATCATTGTATTCTTCCCGTAGAAATTTATTCAGCTACAAGATGCTATCATCGTTTTAAAATTCTAGTTCAGAATTAAGACGGGGCCACATATTTTCAATCGTCCGGTAAAGTTGTCTAGTTTAGCCTCTAATTTGTCCAGTGCAGGCAAGTGTGACTTAAATAAGAACAAAATCAAATTTTTTATAAATTTTATTTTTACGCTTGAGACACTCTAGGTCTTCTTCCTTCGTATAGTTAAATGTTTCTCGAAATCTTCCACTCTCTCGACACTATGGAACTCTTTGATTTGTTCACAATTGAAACATGGTTCTATTATCCTATATTACAAGACGCATAAGGCCATGATTGAGAGAGTGCAGCACAGATTTCTTCTGTTTGTTTCCTACCACACCAACACACCTATGCCAGCTTATTGCCATAATTATGATCGTATACAGTCGCAACTCGGGTTATTGACTCTCGTGCAACGTCGTAAGTCGCCTGACCTGCTCTTTGTATATTAACTAATCAATCAGCCGATTCACCTGCTCTGTTATTCTGCTCCGAACGAATTCTCGTGTTCCTGGTAAAAATTTAAGAAAATTCACTGTTCTCGTAAAACCCCATCAAATTGGTTAATTAAATTCTTTAGATCGAATCTTGGCGAACGCAAATTCATTCTATAACGCGAGGCAAATAATATAGTCCACCTGTTCGATAAAAGAAACGAAATTATTGGCTGGACAGGTGCGGGGAATAAAGAAAACTTATCCTTTCACATATTTAATTGCTTATATTTTGTGATATCGTCGACTTTTCGCTTTCTCGTTGCTTAAACATTTGGTAATTATTTTCATAGCTGACGTATAACTATCTTCTTTGTAAATTCTCCGCCTAGTCTCGTTTATTTCATTTCGTTCCATACGAACGGATCAAAATTCAAGTTGAAAAATTACGAAATAAACGCCAATCGAATCCAATCGACCGGAAGCGTCGAATCTAGATAACCTAATCTTTGCGACGAATTGTTAAAAATTCCACGACAGCGTCCGGTGTCAGATCTACTCCCCCCTCGAGCGCCATTATCTCGAAATCACTCTTATCGTCATTATCGTCGAACGCTGTGAGCGTTGTTTCTTGTAAATCGGAATTACTTCGTTTCGTTCCTCTCTTTATCTCGTTTCGTCGTAGTCGAGTGACGTCACCCTAAGTTACCGATCGCTAAATTTTTATACATCTGTAATTTAAACGACGTTCTTGTATCGTTTTATTTCGATGTAAATTTATGATTCGTATACGTTGAAAAAAGTATATTAAATCTTGGAGGATTCATAATTCGGACATAGATCGTAATTTCGTCGATTTTTACGAGGAGTGTCCTCGCAGCTTCGATCGACGAAACGAATTCGGAGTAATCTGTTCTGCGAACGATGTCACTGTCGAATCGCATCCAGGGATCTGTTCTGGAGGAAGGGTGCGCGGGGTTAGGCGCGAAAAGAGACGCAAAAGCGGCGCAAACGCCGACGTCTGGTGTCCAGCGACGGTTCGTTGATCCACGATCCGCAAAAGCGGGTCCGTGGCGGCCCTTCTTCCAGTTGCCGGTGACTAAGCCAGACGGGGGGACCCGGGACGTCAAT
Source organism: Colletes latitarsis (assembly GCF_051014445.1). Classification (NCBI taxonomy): domain Eukaryota; kingdom Metazoa; phylum Arthropoda; class Insecta; order Hymenoptera; family Colletidae; genus Colletes; species Colletes latitarsis. The sequence goes on along the minus strand of NC_135135.1, from coordinate 28,986,656 downwards.
TATAAGGCCTTAATCGGAAACCCGTCCTTACTTCTGTTGGCTTACACTCGGCCGTGTGCCACCCGAGCGAGACAACGGCGAATAGAAACGGAATATCGAGAGCGGGTATGTCGAGTCGCGCGACTCTGCTCGTCATCGGGCGTCGGGACGCGACTATTGTGTCGTCTCTCCGCGTCGTTACCTCTCCATAAACCGAATTATACTGGAAATCACTTGGTCAACTACGATCCTTGGCAAAAAGTTTTTAATAATAAAATGCACGGTAATACCAAGCTAATTCGCACGAATTGTTATTATAGATTCAGTCGATCCCATCCAAAGTTATGGGTACTTGGTTACTTGTAATCTCCGCACGGTAATCCTAATTTTTTTATTGTTACGTTACTTTTATTAGATTCGTTGATATTTTGACCTATCGATAATCGTTAGTAGCGTTTCTGTGCCAACGACCGATTCCCCCAGAAAAGTACGAATCAGAGAACCTGGGTAGCAGCGGGGGATCACGCTACAGAGAATCAGATGTAGCGGATCGCTGAAAGATACGAGATCCCGCGTCTCCCCAGGGAGTGGAGTTTCCACGGTATACGCGACCCGTATGCTCGTTGGAAATCCATCGAGAGCCATTAATGAATTCACCGGGACGCGACGCCGCGAGTCGAAACTTGATAAACAAGAGTTCTCTGTGCCAGTGATCGAAATCGAGCGCCGAATGGACCCGTTCCCGACCGAAATTTCGCTCGAAGGGAAAATCGAGAATCCTCTTTATATTCTGGGACGCGATAAAAATAGCTTATCGCGAATCGTGACGATCGATCGTGAATCATTTATCGCGTGTAGAAGCATGCTCGATTGTAAAATAATAGTTCGTGGCCCGTGACATTGCAGTATAACACAATTTGGCCATCGGGCCAAAATGGGTTTGTCATGCCAGCTGTAGAAAGCAAAATTTCATTAGGTCTGTTGCCAAACATTCGCGACACAGTGTAACTCTCTTGACATCGAGATGTTGCGTCAAGATTCATTACTTTGAGATATTTCGACACATTTTCCATCAAAACTTGTCCATTTTTTAGCACTTTGAATCGAAACTCCTCTTGCGTGATGCTCGAGTATTCGAACGATCAACTAGTCCGGATATTATTCGAATACTATTTGAATACTATCTGAATACGATGTGTGTCGTACGATACCTCAAATTATATTTATATCGGTCGCGTGCTAAAAGTCATCGATCTCCAACAAGAAGTTCTATTTAAATACGTCGCTAGCATCTTCGCTATTGTACGAATACTCAAACATTCGAAATTAATTCACAGTATTCGAATACCCAAATATTCTCAGACTATTCAAAGCCCATAAATACTTGAATACTCGCGGTACTCGACTACCCAGAACCAATTCGAATATTAAAGTACTCGGGTAGGCCCTGGCCCCTCTTCGAAAGGGTCGAAGTCTCCGCTTAGACGAGATAAGCGTGGACATTTAAAGCCGTATCTCCGGTTTACGGGGAAGCGTCGGCGTCTAGCTGTCGGTATCTTGATGCATCGTAGGTTGGGTTCGCGCCTTGGACTGTCGGCGGATATTAGCGACCGATAACGGGAACGCGATCGGTCGTTGTTTCGCGCGATAAGAGGCGCCGTTCGATGATCGTTTTTCGTAAGCGGTTCTCGGCCGCGATTAAAACGCTTTCTAGTCCACGGAAATTTCTACCGACCGTTCTATTTTTGGACGACGTGTGTGCACGGTGCACGGGTCGCGATCGCGCGTTATGGTGTAACTATGGCATCTGGCTCTCGTTCGGGGGCCTGTCCCGGCCGTGCCGCGCCGCGACGCGATATCGCGTTATCTCCGCAGGGCTAGGATCCGCCGTCGCGATGACAGGCCCTAAAAGGGACGCGCGAAGCGTTCAGGGCTGAAGTTATTTTGGCGTTCGGCGGGCATCGCGAGCAGATGCGTGTGCTCGTTAAGGGGATACGCACCATACGTACGGCTAACGCGACGAAATTGCAAGCTTCCTCGAGACCCTGCACGAATCCAATAATTCGGGGCTAAACGAGCATCCTTTTTTCTTGTAATATTTTCGATTGCAGTTGTCCCTCGAGGCACGCGATTTTTTACAATGTAGATTCGAAAATTAAAACAAAGCGTGGAAAAAGAATTGGCAGTGTACAAATCAAAATGTAACGAATATTGCATCGACATTTTGACGTGACTTTGTGTGCGTTACTAGTTGAGAATTAGAATTGAATTGCACTTAACCGCGAGGGGATGAAAACGGGTTCGAAGGATCGATTCGAGCCACGTTGGTGTCGTTCGTTACCTATTGCTCGAATAAAACGTCCGGTGGACTCTTCTTTCCTCGAGGCTGCGTGGTCGTCGACGCGTTCGTAGCAGCGAATTACTATAGAAATTAATTGACGTCAATTATCGCTGCGTTCGACGGGTGTATGTAGGACGCGTCGTTGTCTGGCGGTGCAACGGTGCTTCGAGTGGATAGTTAAAGGACTGGATGGTTCGGATAATGACGAACGTCTTGCCGTGACACTTTCGGCCGATCCGAAAACTCCGGATATCGTAAATCGTTCCGATCGCGGGTCATCGAGATTCTAGCAACGTCAGAGTTTTCGGATAAAGTTTATCTGATAATACGTTCCACGTAAATAATTTCGGTCCCTCGTTAAAAGGTGTCTATAATAGTAGAAGGACCCCGAGTTACGATCACTGTCCACGCGACCTGTCGTTAAGTCGCGTATGGCCCGGTTACGACGTCGATTCGTGCCAAAACGGAGGCTCGATCGTGCCCCGGTAGCGGTGCAAATACGATTAGCGAAACGATCTTACGGGGTAGACGAGCACGCGACAGAATCGCAGCCGTAGGTTTCCGTGTAAATTCCGTGGCCGCGATGGCCGATCGATGGAGCATAATCGGCGAGTTGGCGCGAACCGGAGCTGGTACATCGGTCGCGAGATTGATCGTCGCCGGAGGAAGGGGAGTAAGGCACAAGGGCATCGGGAGGAGCGGATAGACGCGGCTAGAAGAGGAACGAAGACGGAGTGGGAACGATGGGAACGAGAAAAGACAGCGAGCACGGGACTGGGAGAAAGAGGGACCGAGGCGGGCATGGGGGAGGGAAGTGGGCCCGGTTCGGTGGACGGTAGAGGGAGAGGGAGAGGGAGGGAAATCGGCGCGCACGTATCCAGAGCACGTACGGCCCTGTGCCCATACTCAGAGGAACCCGCGGGTACGCTCTATATACCGCGGACGGGAGGCTCACGCACAGACGGTCGTACACGCACGTGCACTGCAACGAGGGGGTGGGGTGGACGAGAGTGCACAGGGTGGGGGACCACACGTGTGGTGTGTGTATACACCGTGGCGGCGAGGAGCAGGTAGACTGCTGGGCGGCCGGCGATCCCAGCCTCGAGCACGAGGTCTTCGAGGTGATCCGCCGATACGGAGAACCGGTGCTCTCGATTAGGGCCGCGACTATTCCGTATTATTTCATTTTCGAACGTTTCAAGAGCAGTTGCCAACTTGGAACGTTTCGGTATTCGATTGTTATCCGTATTAATTACGCTCTAATCCTAGGTAACGCGATGCCCATCGAACCGATTTTTATTAAATCACTGTTCCGATTCGTCAGGAAACAGTTGTCGTCTCCGGTAGCTTACATACTTGGAAGGTTTTGGAATAAATTCAGGATATACTGTATTCTATATTAACCCTCAAGTGGACTCTCAATCTCAACTGAATTATTTTACTTAACGTTTAAGGTTGCGGAGGGCCAATAATCCACTTAAGGGTTAAGTATTCTTGCGAGTCGAATACCGCTGGAACACATTCGTATCCAAATAGTCGAGTACTCGAACGGTGTAGAAATAAAAGTTCGCCAACCACCGGAAGCATCGAAGCATTCGAGTGCAGGAAAGTTGTACTGGAAGTATTTTCGGTCCCCTGGCCTCGATTACGCGATTCACCTGGATCGGTCCGGAGCTCATTCGCATCGAAATTAGTTTACCGGGAATGCGATTGTAACGATGCGCCCCTTGGACGGGGCTCGTTGCGACATTCGGACCGCGTTCCACTCGGTCGTTTGATGTTCCTTTAGAAAATTAATTTAAGGGCGAGCTCGATCGTCGGACGCCCCGCGATCAAAGCGACCCCCGGTGATGGTACGCCCGGGGCTTCGTTTGTCGGGAAAATTCCACGCTTTCGCTGGAATCTCTCGCTCGTCTGGTAGCGTCCGAAATCCAAGGAGTCTCGAAATATTCACTCCTCGATCGCGAATTTCGTCCTTCGATTCCATGTATCGCCGAGCACTGCTCTCGAATCTCAATTCAACGATACTCTGACGCACCGTGGCTGCTTCAGCGACCTCCGACCCCGAACACGGTGCAAAACTTACTTTTTCTTCAGTTACTTCTTCAATTATAATTATAAGCATATTTTTTAATTAGAACGGTGGTTTTTTGAATTAAAAGAAAAGATTAAATCAGCTAGGTGGCATCTGATATTCTATGTACTTGTGTTTTTATTTAATGTACGTAAACATGTAGTTAATCTAACCAGCTAAGGATATTTTTTTTTTAATGTCCTTTAAATTGGACACCTGTTGTTAAATAATCCCTTTTAGTAATTTAGAAACGAGTCTAAAATTTGTGCTCGTAATTTTAAGCAAAGTTCGGCCAAGTTGGAGCGACGGTTTCCTCGCGCGGACCTGCAAAGTGACGAAGCAAATTCCGCGTGGAAGGCTCTTCAACTTACTCATGTGACAAAGCTCTTATTCTCGATAACCCGGTCTCTCGCGAGCAAAAGTTTCGAGCCGACAGCAGGCATAATGTAATAATTCGATCGAGATAGGCGCAGGTTTCGCGTCGGACGTCGGGGTCCGCGGTTCTAGCACGAGCGCGGAATAAATCGCGGTATGTCGTTGGTCGTGTCGGCCCCTGATATCGCGTAGACTGCTGGGCGACTGCCGATCTAAAGTGTCCGGTCGCTCGAGCGCGATTATTTTTAGCGATCAGTGAACGGTGAACAACGCGTCGACGGTTCGCACGAGTCGGTTTATCCACTCGAATTATTACGCGAATTTTTCGCGCGAACGGGCTCCCTTTTACAAAGGGTGCCGCGAAATTGACAACAAAGTCGGTTGTTTACAATTTTTTTTTCACTTTCTCGTAAGAGCCAGTCGGTTTATCTATTACTTCTATTCTTGGAACGAGCTTTCCCCCACTGAACAAACCGGATTTGTCGAATAGTTTCTACGGCGGTTGCTATTACAAGCTTAGCGTTGCTAACAACCGATTTGCACGCAAATTCTATCGAAGATACTGCGCGGACCTGGAAAGTAGGCACTTGGAGATGCAACCCCATCCGAAGCCACTACTTTTAGGTTCTCGATGCTACTTGTTTATTTGTTTGTCACTGGACTCGTACAAATTTTCCAGGTGGCAACTTTTCAACCTTGCACAGTAGTTTCCCCACGAAACACGCGTATCAAATTTATCTAGTCTTCCACTTTGAAAACTTCTGTCTGTCGAATCGTAAGGGGGGGAAAAAATGTTTTCGATTCGTCGCTGCCTCCAACGGGGGGTTGCTATCCGGTAAGTCGAGTTTTAGCATCGAACGGAAGACGTTGAACGGATTGATTAATGTCCGCGAATCTCCGGGAATCTCCACGACGACGATAAGTACGTACATGTATCATTTCGGGGCGAACGAAGAGAAATTTTTAATATCGTCCGTCCTCGCCGGGTAGAATTTATGGTCCGGGCTCTTTCCTATCGTGGAATTGGCCGATGTTCGTCGATTCGACGACGTTCGCGGGAACATCCACCCTCGTTGTCCCCGTGTCCCCTGGTCCTCGCGGGAAACGGAGATTCGCGAAATTGGCACAGCTGGCCAGACTGTTGCCGTAGGACAATCGGTGTTCCCGGATACAATGCGATAATTTGCTATCGCTTGTCGCCATCTCCGATTGAATTACGGCCATATTATTACCGTGCCGACGCATTTCTGACGCCCCGACTACTTCTGCCAGGGACAAACGTTCCTGTGATTAACGAGGGATCGAGTCGAATCTCGTCGACCGCGCGGGGAACTCCATTTCTCCTCGAAATTCTGACAGTCAACCTTTATCGTTTCACTTTTCTCTCGCTCTCGCGTTCTCCAATTGAATATAATGGTAATTTCAGAATTAACAGAATGTTCGATTTGGGGATGTATTACAACGATCACAGGTCGAAGATGATTCGAGGACGTGGTACCAATCTTGCGTTCTTTTTTGCCAATATTTTTTTTAACAATACAGTCCTATTTTCAGCAAAGTCTGGAGAGTCGAGCCAATTGCTACTTCCAATGCACAGTAGTCCTTTACATTTCAATACAATTGCAAAGAAAGAATTTTCCCTCGATCGAAGGATCATCGATACCGAACGTAATTTCGTTGGCAGTTTCCCTAATTCCCGTTGATCTTCGGGCGACTGGAGCTTTGGCAGCGATCCGAATCGTCGTGTTCCGCTTTCGCGAAATTCAAGGTTCTAAACTTGGGGAGCGCGCGTTTCGATCGATCACAAAGTTGTCCATACTTACGAAGGGATACACAGCTTTCGTTGGGGCTGCGCGAAAGCGAGATAAAAACCGAGAAAGGCCAGGAACGATACCGCGTTCCGAGAAGCACGATCCCCACCATCTCGTACCGTCTTTTCGTTTTCTCCTATCCCGTCGAAAACGGTTCGGTATCTCGTTAAAAACTCGGCAAAAAGTTGGAGTCCCCGGAGCACGATCCCCTCCCCGTCCGGTGGTTTCCCCTTTTTTTCCTCCCTGGAGCTCGTTTTCTTTTTAACCCCGATTCGAACCTCCGCCACGAACGAGCCGGCAAAAAAAGGACAGCCTGTCGATAACATGTGTTTTCCTTGCCGGTTAAGCCGCGTGGCCTTGCTTCTCTCTATCAGCTGCCCTTCTTTTCCAAGTGTAATAAGGGATGAGCCGACTTAAGGACTCGTACGTTGAATATCGCGGCCGCGAGCTGTTTCGATCCCTTTCCCGTTCTCGATCCTTTGATTTCACGTAGAACTCGTTGCTAATCCTTTCTAACTCTAGTATATTTACATGGTGGAGGCGTTTTGTGCATTTCAAAACTCGATAATAATATTTTAGTACCTTTGTTTATTCTCTATTTGAGAATCGAGAGACACCTATTTTTCATAAAGATTCAAACATTACTATAATTACGAAAATCCAATTCCAAATTCGCTGTCAGCAGTCAGCTACCCTCCATGCGGGAACGAAGTTTGAAATTATCAGATCGACATCAAAATTCGTGCCTCAAAGCGCAGGGGCCGACGTTAATGAACTTTGATCCTTTTGATCCTTTAATGAACTTTGCACGAAGACCTATTAATTTCTTCTGGCGGTACGCGGTCTGGAAGATGACAGGCAGCCAAATGTAAAGTTATATTTACGATTTGCCTTGCTTTGATATTCCTTTAAATGCGCACGATAATCTAGAGTTTGATCAAAACGCGGCTGATAACTCGACACGACGTCCAATTCACGATCGGAGCGAATTTGATCTATCGATCAATGCGATTGGCCGCCTTACGCGATTGGCAATATCAGTCGTTTTTATTCGTTATAATACGAATCGAAATTCTCGATCAGCGTCATGTAAATAAAAAAAATTGAATTTAAAACGAACGATACGCCCAGAGAATTTCAGTAAAACGAAAATTAATCTTCGTAGCAACGAATGATACAAATTCAATTTTCAATCGACTCGATTTTGATTAATTGATCAACATTGTCACTCGGATGTTGTTTCTGTAATAAAAGTATTTTGCGAGAGTCGTGTGCAGCTGTGTAATTTTTAGAGACAAACACATAAAATATATGGTGAAACGATTGTTGTCAAAAAGGTTATCAATGTCTTGCAAATAATTTGACTCGTCGACATCTTTCGATCTGTGCATAGTAGAATAGATAGTTATTGAACTTTACAAGTTTCGTAAGTGGTTTCGAGGCAATCACGTAGTTTCCAATCAAATAAATTTGAAAATCACCGCGACAGACTCCCTATCGATTCAACGATCGATTTACTTGTCGATCTCTTCGATTTTTCCACTACGGTTTATCGCATCGTTACCGTTGCGGTTCCTCCTTCGTTGGTGAATTTTATTTTAGCGTTTGAGTTTTGGTAGCATCCCGTAGCGGCGATTTGTGCATCGCGAAGGTCGGACGAACAGTTTCCGCGGATGAAAAAATATACTTTGGAAACGCGTCTGACGCAACGCGGCTAGAAGCTGGTAGATCAGACGTCCCGGCCCGTTGTCGCGGTTATAAATAACCTACTCACGGAGTATTATTTCCGGACGGTCTAGAACACACATTCGGATCTGTGAAAGAGGCCACGTAATGCGTGGAAAAAGAAGGAAGTGGGAAATCTGTTCTTCCTGAGAACGTTCGCCGCGACTAAAATGTCGCGCCGATCTTAACCTTTCCAGCGTCCGCCATTTTCCTACAAAATCTCGCGATTTCCTGCCAAACACCCCGAATTGAAATCTTGGTTCTCATCAATTATCGATCATAATTTCACAGACATTTTTTGAGTACAAGAAACATTGCATATTATATAAAGTAGGTTGGTCGAGAGGTTCATAGATCCACTGTTTAAATAATTATACTTGTATCGATCAGACTGTTTTGTATTCGACGGTTGCTATCTGTTCATCTATCCAAATTAAGCGTATTTGCGTCAAAGAAGGTTTTGCAAAGTTGCCACGAACGCGTCATTGCTGGACAATTTGATAATTAACGACTAAGCGAGCGGCCACGGTTTGTTAAATAATTCTAGGATCGGGTACCTTTGACAAAGGCCCGTATTTGCGAAGCTCCAAGAGCTTTGTCGTTCCTCCAACCCTTCAGGAAGGGTTGTTGCGTTAGTTCAAGGTTGTCGCGAGTTCGGCCTCGATTCGAGTTTTGCCGTTAATTCGTCGAGAGGTCCTCGTTTGGTCCAAAACAGGGACTTTTTGAAACACACGATCACTTTCTTATTTGCATAATAATTTTCTGATAATGATATTCTAATAATGACGTTGAAATAATGACATTCAAACAGAAATTTTCAACGTTGGCATAATAATATTTGAATAATGATAGAGAAATAGTAATATTCGAATAAAAATACTGGATATTTCCCAGTATATGCGTTCGAGCAGCTATAAAATATTCGAATATGAAATTATTTGAACAATCCGAGCACTATTCTGGTCTTTCTCCGCGCGGCAGGCGCCGATGTCGGTCGATTTTGTTGCCGAAGTTTATTATGAAAGCGATGAATCGCCGTCAAATCTGGAACATCTAGATTCGTTGTCATGATTCAAAGCAACGGTGATTTATTTTCACTGCTGGATACCCGTTGCTTTTAGTAGAGAATTAGTCACAATAGAGAGCGAAAGAAACGTCAGCAGACGGTGCGAGTTTACGAACGTCGACACGTAAACGGCAAATTAATAAATGCACGCAATAAATACGTACCGCATAGATAACGCTTAAAAGTTTCACGTAACATCGTCGAACGCCAACGTTCTCCTACGTTGGGTGATCTAGACTCGACCAAATAAATTGGGAGTGTCGATGACTGAGTCCGTATCAAAATTAGGTGCACTTATCCTAGTGATCGATTCGTTTCACGCGAGCACACGCGCGCTCGATCTCTTCAATTCCGTTCGATCGAAGCTGTTCGGGTGAAACACCACAGACGATCTTGATTAAAGGCAGACACGAAGACTATGACCTAGTTGCAGTGGGATCTCGTGCTACTTACATTAACGATCCCTTTCGATTTTTCAAATTCATCGGTTTACGAAAGACTAACGTTGTTGTATTTATCTTTCGATTATCTTTCTGTGAAACTAATATGGAATAAAAATTCTATCGAAGGTAATTGACTTGGGTCAGTTTGATAATCACTGTAAAAATAATATGAGAAAATCTGCCTTTCCATTCAACGATAAGTTAGCAGATATCGCGTTTCGAATAACACTGGAAAAAGTTAAGAAATTAACAGAGAGGAAGGGGTTTTTTATTAGGGGTCGGTGGTTCGTTAGTTTCGCGATAGATTGGCGGTTGGAGGAGGACGTTAGCGGGTTCGATCGGGTCTGGGATCGCGAATTCGTAGCTGGTAGCGAGCGGGCCGAGTCGGCCGACAGATGGAAAAGCGTTTCGTGTCAGAGGGGCTGTTATCGGGACTGAAATCTTGCCAGACCCGAGAACACTTCGCCACGGTTAATGCACGGGGAATGGGTCGCCGCGCGGGAACACGGTTTTCCTTGGAACACGAACGAAGAATTCGTGGGAGCATTACGATACGCGATGACGTCAAGTGTGTCAGGGGACGGCCATTCGTCGAGTTGCTTAACTTCGTCGAGCTTATTATTTTCGAAAGAAACCCCCAAATCGCCTGTTTATTTCACATCTTACAACATGCCGCCGTTTCGACGAACTCAGCAACGTTTTTTTCGCGGCAAGTCGACGCTTTCTGGGATCTCCGTGACGTCGGTTAGAGGAACTTGGTAACAAATTGGCAATTTCAATAAACTGGACGAATTCTAGGATAATTCGGTGTTTTTATTACGTTAATGCATTTCGCCTAACGTCCGTTAATAGAATATAGTTTGTTCGACGAGTCGAGCAACTTCTGCGAACCGTTTCACGGTAACTCGACAAAATTCTAGGATAATTTCATGTTTTCGCTCAGCCAACGTATTCAACTTGACGTCGATTAATAGAATGTCAAGCTGGTTCAGCGATCTCGGTCGTTCTCGATCGCAGACCGACGAGACTGGATCGTTTTTTTGTCACCGGTGACTCGAGAAATTCTTGGATAACGCGCTGTTTTCTTTACGCAAACACACTACCCTTGACGTTAATTATCGGAATACGATACCGCTTCTATGATTTCAGATGACTCTCGTTTACGGATCGATGTCGCCGTAGCGTTTCTTCGCGGTAGCTAGGCGAGTTCCAAGATGATCTCCAGGTTGTTGGAATCGTACGTTGGTTCTCGAGCGTTCTCTCGCTGTAACTCGACGAATTCCAAGATTACCCAGTGTTTTTTTTTACGCGATTATTATTAGCAGAAGCGGGAGGGGAGACGAAGAGACCGTAGGGTCTAAATATGCTCAGGTCGGGCGACGATTTCCTCCGAGCGATCGGAAAACCGCTCCGGGAGGAGACAAAAGCGGCGCGCAAGGTGAAACGGAGAGCCAGACGCCAGAGAAGGCGGCATGGCGCGTAAAGAAGAGGAGGGGGAGGGTTTCGGTGGAAGGGGTTGGGTGGGGGGCGGAGGAAGAAAAGAAAGAGAGCAGCGACCAGCGGTCTGGCCGTCATCGCGTAGTCACAACACGCCGCGAGTTATTGCCCCCGAGTGCTCTACCGAGACCTCCTCCTCCTCCTCCACCTCCGTCACGGCGTGCTCGCTTCTCTCCTTCGACTTAATTCGTCCAATTCGCGGCCGAAAAAGCGTCCCGGGCGTCCGTGACACGGTGGACAGACGACTCGAGAAAAAGATGGTCGAACGAAAGCTCTCTGGGTTCGAGAAACGAGGGGGTGGAAGAGAATAGAAGAAGCTGGAACGACGCGGTTGTGGGAGGAGGTGGGGAGGGGGATCGATGCTTCTGGAGGCGGCGGTGGACGAGGGAGGAAGAGGAAAACGAACAGAGGAGAGAGGGTGCTCGATAGGATTGAAACGAGCGACTCCAAAATCGGTGCTCTTCTAGCTTTTTCGGGGCCCTGCGAGTTTAGAATTGCATCGAGGTATAAATGAACTTTAGGATGAGACGTTAATTGCAACAAATTTTAGGTTCAGTAGGAGGTAGGTTTTAGAGATAGGAAAGGTTGTGTTGTTTCAAGCAAGAGTAGGGTAGATGTAATTATAACGTAAGAATACATAGTGTATACATTGTATATACAAATTTTTAAATTTAGTTTCCAACAAATTATCAACACTATTGTTGCGAAAGTAGGCACGAGCGAGATATACATTTTATAGTCCCTCCTCCTGTCAGATATTTTTAGTCTACTATAGAACTACGTCCTAAATTTCAAAAATTATTTCTATTTAACCCGGAAGACACGTTAAAAATGTATAATATAATACACCATACACTATAAACATCTAATTACAAATTGCCTGAAACTAGGACAATCACAACCAATGCAATTTAACTTGTACAGATTTTCGTGCACCGAAACTGTTTTCAGCTTCTTTTCTCGAGGCTTTCCACTACCGGAAGTAGCTTTTTAATTCCCAGCGCGAAGCTTTACGCGCCTCGGGACAAAATGGAGCCCGGGTATCCGCGACCACTCCGGCGCGGACAAAAGCAGAGGTGCTCGAAACTACAACCGTTTTCGTTTTCTATGGCAACCACTTGTATCAACTCGAACGCGTTTCTCTGAATCGCGCGAAAAATCGGCTGGCGTTAACCGCGGCCTCTTCTCGTTGTTTTCGTCCGTCGGTTGACGTGGGTGCGACCGAGGAGCGCTGGTTGCGAGCTCAATTGGACGTAATGTCTCGACGGGAGTGCCTGCGGGGGAAAAAATCGTCTCTTTATTCGCTCGCGTGCCCGTCCTCTCTTCGTCTTCGCGTCGAACCACTCCGCCCGTGGATCGTTAAATTTTCCAAACCGCTTTTCCCTTTGTCGACGACGCTCATCCACCTCCCGACTCCCCCTTTACTCCGCTTTTCGATTGCTCCGCTAATGCTCGCAACAGTTTCTCCCGTCCCGGTGTTCCCCGGAGCTCGCATTTGGCTCCATTACTATTTATTGTTCTCGTATATATGACCTTGTCGGCAATGTCTCTCGCGCTGCTTCGTTGCTTTATGCCGGGCGATCTTAAATTATTCCTCAAAGGGAATTCTGAAGCGCATACGAGCCGAGCTATTGTCCTATCCGAGCAAACTTGCGGCTCGTCGCGAACATAATACGCTCTCTTGAGCCGTCAACTGTCTAATTATTATTTTCGCCAAGTTCGAGTTGTTTATTTACCGGTCACTCCACCGGCTGGTTACCATTTTCCACGCTGACTATTTAACTACAATTTTTTTTAAGCTGTTATATACATATATTCGTACCTAACGATTCCAAAAACTATTGCTTTCGCCTCGCTCGGCTGTCCTAAACTTACTCGATAATTAATATCGACAGATATCGAAACGGACTTTATTAGGCTCGAAACTGGTTTCGATCGCGATCCGGCCAGAAATGCAGTCGAAACCACGATAATACTAGGATTATTAAAACCGCGCGTTAAAATTGATCGTATAAAATCGAGCAATTGAATTTGACTCGACACCTGTACCGGAAATTAATTACTGAATAATTTAACGCGATCGGGTATCAGCAATTACGAATTTCTGATAATAAAATGGGGCCCTCGATCGCTCGTAAACCGTGCTTGTTGCTTCGACGAATATTTGCCTCGACGTGTCCTTTGTATTATTTAATATTCCCTCCCCCCCTCGTGGCAGTGCGCGCAATCCCGTTGTTAAATAAACAAATAAACGAACGAACGTTATCGGCGCGCTTCGAAGCTCAGTTTTTAAAGGTCGTCGTCACGCGGGAAACGGCATTTCCGAAACGCTCGCTGGAAAACGAATCGATCTGGCCTTTGTCCTTCGCGTATCGATGTTATTCCCTCGTCCGTTTTTTGAAAACGTTCTGTTCATTCGTTTCCCTAAACGTCGCCGTTTCGTTCACAAGGGGTGTCGTCGAAATCGAAAATTCTTCTATGTACGCGATCGTCGAAACTTCCGTTTATCTATAAAATATTCATGTAAACGCAGTTTTACACGTGAAGTTGTTTTTAATACCGGTGAAAGCTCGTCAGATGGCAGTACCAGGGCCTAGAGACTTTTGTTTCCAGTCGGACGATCGACTGTACTTAGATTTTTCAATCGAAACATTCAATTGTTCATTATTTAAAAACCTACAATGGTAATTGTACGTTTGAAAAATTATGTATCGTACGATATATCTTAAGTGGAATCGTTGTACGGAAGCTCGTTACGCATAGGAACTTGTTAGTCTTTCTAGGGTCAAATTATCCGAATAATTTCAGCCCTAACGACAACCTGTAACGACTTTGATAAGAGCCCTGAAGTAGTGGCGTGAACGTGGATAAGTGAGTGGCAGGGATGAGACTGTCGTCTAGGTTCGCAAACTAGTTAGGCGAGCGTAATTCAGAGGCGAATAACATTTTTAGATAGTCTCAGATTAAAAAATAATAGAAATGATTTCCGAAGATCCAAATGTAAGATCCTGCAAGAAGTGGAATCGTAGGATACACTGAAAAATGAATATAAAACGCGGACAGGCCCTGGCCTGATATTTGAACTTTTCGTCAGATCTCTCGGCATGGAATAGAAAAGCTGGAAAGTGGTAAGAAGCGTCGGACACGCGACGCGGCCGACAAAAACCGCGCTCGTCATTAACGAGCGACGCGTGACGCTGGTCACGCGAAACGCGTGGACGGTGAATTCCTCCGAGTCGAAAAAATGATCGTTAGAAGCTCGTTTCCGTTCCCGCGATCGTCCAGGCTCGAGCAAAGCGCGAACACCGTCGCCGCGGGTTAACGAGAATCTTTCGCGCGCGTTCGCATCTGTAATAACATCGCTTGGAAAAATAATGGACATTCGTTCCGTTATCGAGTCCGGTCGTCGTCGTTCAGTTCAACCAGAGTGGGCAGTTCGAACAGCTCTTTTCGTGCCTGATGGACACTTTTTTCGATCGATCGATCTCGCGATTTGTAATTCCTATCCAACGCAGGTATTTCGAGCCTTTTATATTAATCGACAAACGAGAAAACGTTTGTAAACACTTTCAAGCGTGCATCTGTGGCTGTAAGAGGAAAATGATTTTTTTAATATCTCGAAGATTTATGAATTGCAATATGTTGATTTCCGTTGGTCCACGAACGATCGAGGGAACCGGAAGGATCTAGGAAAAAGTACGGTAGCGTTCGATTGGTCGAACAGACCTGACCCCAATGGAAGGGGCGATTGTTTCGGCCAGCATCGAAAACTCGATGACGCGCGAGCGTTCCCACCGAACAAATAATTATTCGATTGTTCCACCTCGGAGTTCGGTTAACCAACGATAATCGGAATGATCATTCGTTGCTCGACGGGCTTTAATGATCTCGTAAATGTAACGCAGCGGGCACGTTGTAACCCGCGGTCGCGAGGAATGCCTTTTGAACGGAACGATGCACGATCCCCGGCGAGCGATCGTTTTTCTAACCCGATACAATTATTTCTCTTTGTCTTTTTGCGCTGGGTCTTGGATAAATTGGTTATCGCGGTCCGCTGGAGACGCTCGAAAATTCGACGATATTTTAATTGCAAAGTTTGGTGTTTCGTTTTTAAAATTGAATCCAAGTAGAAATATTTTCTTAGAAATGAAAAATTTCATTCGTACCGCGAACGAAATTAATTGTTTTCGTCCCTTGAACGTTTCCATCGAGCAGAGATCGTTCCTAAACCGCGTACCTGCTCCCGAGTCCGGGCACGATTGTCGAGGGGTTAATAAATAAGAAAGTTGCGTGGCGAACGTGGGCACGTACGAGTGTAAAAATGTCGTAATGATAAATAAATGGTAAGGCTGGTCGAAAAGCGAGAAAGCGGGAATCGGTCGTCCCGGTGGGTTGCGCATAAGCGGTTCTTGTTGCGTGTCGAGATCGTACCGCAGAAGAGACATCAAGTCGCCGGGCGGAGACAGACGGACGGTGGCATTTGCTCTTAAATCGGCAGATCTCCGTCTTTACTTTCTTTGCATCAAATGCAGTGGTCAACCGGGCAACGCGCTCATGGCGGACGGATCATCGTATAAGGCCAAGCGGCCGCAGCCGGATCCGTGCAGCCGACGACCGGGATTCTGCCTTTAGTCGCATCGCTTGGCTCGCGGAACTGTACTCGCGGTGTTTATATGGTGTCCTCTGCTATTCCGTGTACGTACCTATCTTTCTATACGTGGACAGCGGCCAGTCCTATCGCGTATCGCCATGTTCGTTGTGGGAAAATCGTAGAAAACAAACTCGTTTGTCCTCCCACCGTTCCCCTTGCGCATCAACGATCTCTTTTGCGTCTTCCTCTCTCCCCCGATCCTTTTCGACGCCGTGTCTCCCTCCGTCGGCTCTGATCGCCTCGGAATTTTCAGGAATTTTCTTCACCCGATCGCCTATCGATCGCCGGTGACCGTTTCGTTCCTTCGATCGAACTCTCTTCCTCCTGTTTCGAAAGGGACCAACGGGATCTAGCATAGAATCGTTAAGTAAGGGGTTTCTAAATTTTTTACTAGATCGTTACTAATAGTAGACTTTCCAAATATCGCATAATAGTTAATAAAGCATTTCACAATATTTTAGGAATTTCCTCGATCTTCTTTTAGAGGTTTCTGTATTTTTAACGGGATTAATGGGATCTTCTGATCTTCTGATTTAAAATTCGATATTCGATTAAATATGGAAAGACTCGAAATTTGAATGATAATATATGTCGGAGATGTACATTACGACAGGTTTCAGAAGCAATAATTAGAAACTGCAATTCGCAGAGAGCTCCATCAAGTATTCAAGAAGACAATAGTCGATAGTTAATCTATCAGTGGAAAAATAATTTCATTAGATTCTCTGTTCGATAATACTCTAACGTATAAATAAATTTCCAACGTTAATAATAAATTCTTTCGATATTAGTTTCGCGTTCGGTATGATTCCACAAAGGTAGAAAAGTATTAAGAGCTATCGAAACGACGAAATTTGCCTATCAAATTTCGTGAAGTTTTAGGGACGCTAGCTGGGAGAAAGAAATTTTGACGTTTCTATTAGCGCAAGAAATTATAAACTATGTACAGAAATTGATTAGCTTATTTCCATAATGTTTTTCACCAATGGAAATAAGAGAGATTAAATAATTAATCGAGCACTCTGTATCCGTCGAGCGTATCTAAAAACTCAGGGAACGAGGTTGGAAAATCTTAATATTTCAATTTGTAGAAAATAGAAAATTCTTGCAATTTTTACTTACATGATGTTCGTAAGAAGGATATCTGTGCATCTTTTCCTATAAAATTATACGTCGAAATCGACTCTAAACCAGGTATTACCGCTAAATTTCCCTTATATTGGTTCATCCATTTTCCAAATACGACAGGTAACACGTATTATACGCCTGTTTGCTCGGCCTCTAATATGGCTCGGGGAAGATTTGCCAGGCGACGCGTTTTCGGGAAATTTGCTCGAGATGAAACGTGCCGATACGCGTTCGGAGGAACGTTAAGCGAAATCGTTTGGACCGTTCGAGATAGCGGGAATTTTTCCGTGTACCCTTAAGTAATCTGAAAACCCCCAGCGAACTCGTCCGGGCCAACAGAGTTATGTTTCTATAATACACGGAGCGCCGTGGACTTTGTTTTATAATTTACGGGGTAATTACGTTATCGGCGTAATGACGGTTCCTAATACATCTCTCTCGCTAATGGGGCATCGCGCGTGGTTACTCGTAAAAGAAGCTCTACCGCGAGGCGCTTGTTACCTTTATAACCACCCTTTCTTAAGAGCCTAGAGTCCTCTTAGTCACGGGACTAATAAATGCTCGAACGCCAAAAAAGCACCTGGACGACTCTTACTTGGCCCAGCGAAAACTCTCTTTTAAAGAGGAAAACGTCGTTAACGAGGAAAGCTGAGAATATAGATAAACAAGCGAAAGGAGGAACAGCGAATCGAAGTCCAAGTACGAGGGTTGTCGAGCGTAGTCGACTGGGTTTTCTCGTGGTATTTGGGCAAGTTAATTTTCGCAAACGTCTTCGCGGCGGTATGAATGGCGAGCAAAGGTTCTTACGGTGCACGGAGAAATTCGCGGTCTCGGTCTCGCTCGCTCGTTCGCGACGTTCGTCCCTTTCCATCGCGTCTCGCGCGTTCTCGGCACCGACGACGTCGACGAAGACTAAGAACGACGACGACGACGACGACGAGCACGACAACGCCGACCAAGAGGACGCTGCCAGCCACGGAGAGGTGGCGCAAATGCGAGACGACGAAAATATTAGGTCTATTTCGAAATTCTATTTCGGTGCGTCGGCCGAGCGGCGCTCCTACACGCACCACACCGCGTCACGCGCACGCTTCTTCGTCGCGAGCACGCAACTTTACGCGCCTCCTCTTCAAACACTTACCGAGTATTCGTTGCCTTTTGTCTCGATCACGGGAAAGATGAAATTCGACGATTATGGGCCGATAATCTATGATTAGCGTCTTTCGACCGTTAAAATACTCGACGAATTGTGGGAGCATTCGAAACTGGCCTGAAATTGTAAGCCTCTTGAAAGAAGCCAACGAACTTTAAATAAGAAAGCAAATAAATCTCGAAAGTTTAAGTAACGTTCTTTATCTAATAAAGGAAAGCCTCTTTTCTCTTTGGAAAGTAGAATCAACCCCTAAAAGATTGCCCACCTGTAGATACGCCACTCTGTATAATTGTGCGTATATTAAAAATCTCGAGATCCAGATCCCATTCGTAGAAACAAATAATATTAGAAGCGGTCAGGAGTGGACCCTGTCGGGCCAGGCCCAGCGTCCGACGCGCGGTTTTCCAGAAGATGGCCGCCATGGAATTCAGCTCGCAACGAGTTCTTTTAATTTAATGCCTCGTTCGCGATCAAAAAACAAACAGAGGAACGACGGAAACCCCTCTATATTCTCTGGCTGGGGGGCGAAAAAAAAGGGTAAAGGGAAAACGAAACACGCGTTAAATTTTCCTTACGTACGAGCGGTCGTTCCGCCGCGGCGGGAGGGCGACGCGATGCGTGGCAAAAGTTCAGCGAGTTCCCTTAATTGCTGGTAATATAATATAATTACCGGGTCACCGGCGCTACTAGCCGCCGAATGGAACGGAAACAAGCTCAAAGCCTCCTGTTCCTGTCCCGTTCTCTCCCTCGCGCGGCGGCCGCAAAATATTCCAAGTCGCGCGGCGAAAAAGGGAGAAAGAAAAAGAGCCGGAGAAAGATAAAGAGAGGTTGCTCCCCTAATATGGCAACTCTAAATTTGGCCTCGCCACCGAGACAAGTTATTGTTGTAGATATAAAAAGAGCGCCGGTGGTGGGTACCGGTGGCTGGTACAATTAAGCTCCCTTTTTGTTCTGCAATCGTGCTGCGTGCGTGTGTGTGTGCACGTTTGTGGTCGTGGGTCGACTGACCCCTTGACCGAGGAACGTTGGCACGCGTTGCGGACTCCGCTGGCACGTGTTAATAAAACACCCGCCACAGTCGCCGCCGGTGGTTTACTAAATATTAACTTTTTAAACCGTTCGCGCTCCCGTCTCTTCCGGTCCGGATAAGGCGATTGCGCAACTTTCGTAAAAAGACCCTCCGTTAGAGTCGAAATTTTTGGGTACTTACAATTTGATGAATTACTTTTATTATGAAATTATAAAACGTCATACTCGTTAAACTATAACTCTAAATTGCGTGTTTGTGATTCCCTTGCTAACTTCGTCTTGGATCTTTTTTTAAACACGTTTTATTCACTTTCATACGAACCTTTGTATGGTCTTTTTTGAAGAAAATACAATATTAACCGTGATTATTATTAGTTACCGCCGAAGTCAATTATTTTTGGCGACGATAGAACGAATTCTGACTCGCGAAGGGTGCATCGTCGAGAATAAATCACGTCCCGAGAGACCTCGATACCGTAAGGTACGTCGGGGGTGTAGGCAAAACCCTTGCAACGGCCTCCAGAGCCATCCATACATCACTGACTCGGGTTTACTGTATTTTCCGCTAACGAGTAGTAAATTTGTATCGTCGAGTGATATACAATCGAGCACGAGGTCCCCGTTGCCTCGACTTGCTTCGCGATCGCGGTGAAATATCACGGGCTTCTTCCATTCTTCCCTGGTTTTCTTTCGCGCGAACGGCTACCCCTGTTGTCTTCATCCGCGTTCCTTCCTCTCGGGTAATTTCGTTAATCGGTTTCCGTAACGTTGATCCCGAACGGTCTCGCGGCGAGCGTACATTACTCGATGGTATCTGCGCGACGCGTTAACCGGTCGGCACAGAACGGTCCGCGGAATCGGTATCGCGATATCTTGAAATTAAATTTCTGCCCCGGAATTGAATTCCTGCCGCTGAATTACCGTCTGGACGCTAAAGCTTCGAACTATCCGTACCGAGTTTACGGCCGCGTATTTGCGCTCGACCCGTTATCGTAATAACCGAGATACAAAAACTAGATAACCACTGTCCTTTAGCCCACCCGTTTCCTATGGAAACCAGTCCGCTCGAAAATAACATTAACGATTGTTGGTAGGTGACTATTCGTAAGTAAGACTCGATATTCGGAGGTTATCGTCAAATTTTTCTGCGTTCGAATACGGTAATGATTCGTAAGTTGAGCGTTCATATCCCTCCCAAGTGGGATGTCGAATTTCACATCGACTGTATGAAAGGTGAACGTACCAACCCAGATGCGATGTTCATATTAAGAATCATTACTGTACACCATACTCGAACATTTCTATATCGTCCGAATATCGTTCGGGGACGCGACTCTTGGAAATTATTTTGTTTTTCACTCGTTTATTCAATCGTTCGAAAGATATTCGAATAAAATCTTGAACGGAAGAAGAATTTTTTATGAAATGGAGAAACATCGTTTGCGTGGTTGCTCGAACGATTAAAATAATCTTTTGGAAAATTGTAGGGTTCGCGCGGGAAAAGTCGGGTCGCGGATAGGGAGATAGGTAACATTGTTGAATATTGTTATGCTCGGCGCCCGTGCGTGACTACCATCGCCGGCTTAACGTAATAGCTGACCAGATTAAGCGACGGCCGGTCTCTGTCTGTCCGCCTGTCTGTCTGAGCCGGGCTGGGTTCGGGGTAGGGGAACGTTTACCAGGAATCCGCGAGATAACCTCGCGCTTACGAGCGAAAACTTTTTATCTACCGTCATGATATACGAGCCGAACTCCTAGTTTTCTATGTTCCGGGGCCCCGACGGTGAACGCTCAAACGTTTACCCACACTGATAGCGATCTAGAGTGCAACGCCTATTTGCCGGCTTGCACTCCGCGGGAACGATCTAGCGCCTCGTTCAGACGCGAGCCAACGACACGATCGTTCGATCCGACCCGATCGTTGACTGTCTCGTTTTTTATCCCGCGAGAGCCTCGACTTCGTGATACTCCCGTTCGAAGTAGAGTCTTCGTAACCCCCTTTCCGGACAGTCGTTACCAGGTTCGCGATGTTCGAAGCTCGAGTATTAGTCGAACGAGTCGAATAAGATACCGGTTCGACGTCGAATCCTGTCATCCTATAGCCTCGTTTCTTTTAAACGTCCGATGGCGGTCTGGGACGATACATCTAATCGTTCCGTGTCATCTAGAACGTTCAGGGATCCCATTAAACTTGTCGAGGTGTATCCCAAACTAGACGATGCGTCCTCAGAAATTAGACAGGTTGTCGGATAATTAACCCGGTGTTACGTAAGTGCTAACGCTGATGTATCGGACTCTGTTTCACTGTCATTTAATCTTGCTCCCGGAGTATGCAAATAATAGCCGGCGAGAGGGATACCAAACGATCGCGTTACACTTGCTGTACTTGAGTGTACGGGTTCAAAGGTCGACAATCCTGTATTGTACTTGGAATCCTCCGCGTTAACAGACTGGTAGAGTCATTGTGCTGGGTGTCCTATGATCAACGGTTCCGTTGGTAGGTGTCTTAAGTTCAACGATCCTGCACAGTGCTGTAATAATGGTCCTAACTGTACCGGATAGTCAGCAGCCTTATAGATTGCTCTGTTAGATCTGATAAAGATTAACAGTCCTGTACAATGCTGTGGCAAATGTCCTACGATCAACTATTGTATAAAGCACTTTGCCAGTGGTGTTAGGATCAACACTATATATCCTACAATCAGCAGACCTGAACAAGATTCTTTATTAATACTTGGAATTCTGTAAGCGAAATAGACGTGATCGTTGTATACTGTGGTCAATACTGATGTGCAGGATTTTCGTGAACGGTCCTCATATATAGTCCTTAAACGGTACTTGTTTTATAGTCTTCGATCGACAGTTCTGGACAACGTGTTCTAAAATCAGCAGCTCTTGTGCAATATTGCGCATTCTAAAGTTCAAAACGTTCTGGAAAAATTATTTTCGGTTGCTGAGGTTAATTACAAACGTTTTTGGCGAATAGACATACCCCCGAAATCCTACGCACTTTCGAGAAAAACAAATTCTTTAACGAAGATATAACGTGTGATCAGAACTATTTCCCCCAAATTTCAAACATTGGATGTAAGGTCTACTCGTATACCTGGTCTGTGATTCATACGCTATCGTATCCTGTCATCCCGCGACAGTGGGGTAGTTTCTGAGATAATCAGTCTTATAGAATAGTTCAGTGTTAAACCGTCTTGGCAACGCGGAGAGGAGAAATCGTCGGTGTAGATTGCGTGGATCGTCGATTGCGATCGCGGGTCGCGTGCCGCGTAGTTAATGTATCAGTGGAGTTGGTCCTTGGACGAGTCATTGGTCAGACAGTTGACGCCGTTGGTAGTCAGCGACGCGTTTCTCCGCGATCGGATCAGGTGCAGAGGTGAAACGACGCGCGTCGGCTGTGGACTTGGTTCGAGAGTGTTTTACGAGTGCGTCCTCGTCGAGCGTCGCGGATTTTCTAACAGGCTCAAGGACGTAGATGTTGCGCCAATTACGCGATTAATCGTTAAATGCGCGCACTTTCGACCCGTCGACGTTCCGCCGCCATCGGGACGACTTTGCAGCTCTCGATCTTCGTCTCTCGCGCACCCGTGACTCTTTCGTTGCATATTTTGCTCGCACTTACCGGTCGAATAGAATAAAAAATATACTTAAACGAACAAAGAACGCGAAACAAGAGCAGAACGATAGGGAAATATTTATTTCTCGCATTGTTCCCGCGTGGGTCCCGATAATTGGCGCAGTATTTATTGGACGATCATTTTTTTTTTTTCGTCGACACGATAAACTATGCATTCGCGAATTACAGCGTGTCGTCGGCGCCCGATGTAATCGTAAATCACGGACGATTTATCGGTCGATCGTCAACGTTCGTAATTTTTGACGCGACACCGGTCGTTCGAGCCATCGGACACCGATGTCCGAGCGTCGTTGACCCACGAGCCTCGCTTTTCCCCCATTAGTCGAAAATAATTCGATCCGATCGATCCGCGCGGATCGTCGATCGGGGCACTTTCGACGCCGCGAAACTTTACACTGATTCGAGAGCGATCTTTCGACCGCCGCGCCACAACGTTGTAATATATTTCGTTCGACGGTTCGACGTACCGTGACGACCGTGTCGATTGTAAATTACAATTTTCTAGAGATAAATTTAATCGCTCGACGTTGTCGGACAAATCTAAATTCCGGTGGGGGGATTTTTGTTTCGGTCGTATTAGTTTGAATTTTATTTCCTTCGTTAATGAATTTATTTCACCCATTGTTCGTGATGCACGTTACGAATACTGTAAATAAAAAATATGAATACGGTGAAAGAAAGTGAATGGATGTAACGAAATATTCGTGTGTTCTTTGATATATTGACTTTGTATTTTAAGATTTCTCTTGTCGTATTTACTGTTAAAAGAGACTGTATAATTGGCCTTAATAAATGGATTAAGTCTTTTCCGTTACCAAGAGAAGCATACTATCGTTTAGATTCTTAACAATATTACGAGAGCAAAAAGAACGAGAAGAATATAAATTTATACCGAAGATAGAAATCTACCGTTGATTCTGTAATATGTAGCGTGCTTCTAAGCATGGGTCCGAAGTGACCCAGCCTCGGTGTTCGACCATATTCGATAAGAAAGTAAAGGCGATCGAATGGTCAGTCGGTTTGCAAGTATCTAATGAAACTCGCGTGTCGGCGAACGTGCTAATTAATTATGCCCGTTTATGCGAGGCATATTTATGTCGGTCGAACGAAGAAACTGTTACCCGATCGATCTCGTTGGAGCTGGTAACCCGCGTATCGTTGAACGTTGCACGGGGATAGGACCGAGAGCAGCAGGAAAAGTCCGTGAACCCGCGGCTGGAAAGTTGTACGAGGAAAAGGCTCGACGACGGAGGCTCGGGCGTCGATCGTGCTCGCACGACGCTCGGTCAGGAAAAGTCAGAGTTTCGTAGCCGGTCTGCACGAGGTGAAACCGCTCCGAACGATCGCCTCGTGGGAGTAGTATCTTTTCTCCGTGTCGCGATCGGACCGCGATACGCCCAGCCAGATATTCTCCGATATTGCGAACGAATCGATGGGAACCACGACCACTGTTACACACCGGGATCTATATTGTCGCGGCGCGCTGCAGGCCATTCCCACTGGACCACGCCGCGCCGTACCGCGCCTGTTCCACGTCCGCGGAACGATCGTGAAATCCACTCTGCTCTTTGCTACGAGCGCGTGTCCGTTCGCCAGACACGCAGCCGATCTCCATTTCCGCGTCGAATCGCCTCAACCTGGACCAAACGCCCGTTATAGCTTGCCAAAAATCCTATTTGCCACACTCTTACGTCAACCTTTCAATCATTCAAGGCAAATTTTCGGTCTTTGATTTGCATTTAAAAATGCTGTAATTTATGTTTATGAAGAAATTGTACCGTACGTGTTGAAAAAGCCTGTGCATCCGCTAACAAATTGATAATATCTCTATCGAGTACATCTTCTTTGTATAATAAATTCTGCATTGTTGTATGTTTTGAAGTTTTTATTTTTCTTTGTAATGCTTGCTCCATGAATTAAATTTTTGGAGACTTTTCTTCGACCACCTCGGCCATTAATTCAAACAAACTTTCCGAACCCAGCAGCGAAAAAGAACTCGGTTCCGCATCGGAGCGCCTTTCCCGCGGCTTCGATAGCCTGAGAAACATACGCGTTCCGGCCGTAATAACGAAATATTCGCGTTCGATTTCCCTGGGAAACTCGCGGACGAAAGAAAGCCGCCGGTTCCATTTTGCCAACGGATCGTAAACGGACATTTTTGTTCGAATCGCGCGTCCGTCCGTTGATAAAGCCTTAATGAAAACGGCCACGCGTC
The DNA here is from genome assembly GCF_051014445.1 of Colletes latitarsis. Taxonomy (NCBI): domain Eukaryota; kingdom Metazoa; phylum Arthropoda; class Insecta; order Hymenoptera; family Colletidae; genus Colletes; species Colletes latitarsis. The sequence continues at coordinate 28,961,520 of NC_135135.1, read as the reverse complement.
AAAGGCGCGACGACGGGGGAATTAATGAGCGACGGGGGAGGAAGAGACTGGCGCACGGAAAACGTCATCGGCGCGTTCGCGGAACTCGGGTCGCCATTGTCCGCGTTCCAACGGCTGGCTTTCCGTCCGAGCGTCGCTTTAAAAGCTCCCGGAGAAGGCGAAAGGGTCCGCGAAACCCACGTTTCACGTGTCTTCCATTTTTTTTCAGTTTTCTCCGGGCACTTTCTTCCGTCCCTTCCGCGACTCTCGATCGCGAGACTCTTTCAGAAAGAGCTCGTAAAAGATTGAAGCCACAATGAGACGCGCCTGGGTCCCGTCCCGGAGATAAAAAGACGCGAATCCGCAGGATTCTCGCGACCCTCTTTTGCCTTTGTCCGTTCTCGTCCGACGGATCAGCCCCCGGGGGGTCGTCCTCCAAGAGGAAACGTACGTTTTCCTTTCGTTAGGAACGCGTGTCCGGAAGCTGACGCGAAACCACGCCCCAGGTACTCGTGAAAGTTTTCCAAAGGTGTCAGAGAAAGTTTTACGTTTCCATTCTGTAGTTTTTCATAATTCTACGGGGTGCTAATTTTTATCATTCTCGAGACGGGGACGTGGAAGTTGGAAACGTAGTAATTTCTTGTTGAAAATTCGACTTACAGCCAATTGGAAATAATTCTCGCGATGGCGCCGAGCCGCTTAGGCGAGATGAAAGCTCAAGCTTTCGAAACGAAGGAATTTAAAAGTTTCAAACACTGTCAATCCTCGAGTTTTGATTCTTTAAATTGATATTTCTGTTATTATTAAGTTTGTTATTTATGGTTAGGAGCGTTTGGTTGGGTCGAGATCCGACCGGAACCTCGATGGCCAGCGAATACAATAAGAAACTGTACGAATGTGTCCATTCGAAATAGATTTGTTTATTAACTATTATCAAATCACGGTCGAAACGTCCAATTACAAACTTATTTAAACTATATTTCCGATTCAACGCGAGAAACAAGCTTCGCGCGGATTTCCAATTTCGACATCCCCTCCGTCAAGAGCAACGGAGTCGAGTCTCAAAGTTGAAACATCCGCGACCATGGAAACAATTTAATTTGCGCTCTCCCAGACACGGTTCGGGCTCAATGAATAAACTTTTAACGAGCGCATTGAACGACGACCGATATGAACACGGTCGGTTCGAACGTCCCTTCGAAATCGTAAAGGGTAACTCGAGCAACACGGTTCTTGTCGAATCGTGCCCTCGCGAGAGGACAAAAATTTTTGTACGCCCTTTGTTTGCCTCCTCCGTTGCGTCGTGATTAAACAAGAAGCAACTTGGCTGCCGTTTTCCAGCATCCACGGGGGTCCTTTGCTTTTCGTCGTTGCATAATTAAAAGTTTTAATTATCAGTCGCTTCTCGTAGTTCTTCCCCTTAACGCGGCTCTTCGGTCCGAGCGTGGCCTTTTTCCACCCTTTAAGACGCCCGTTCCCGATTAAAGGACCCTGCGAAAGCGGCGTACTCGCGGGAAGACACGTTCCTCCTGCTCCTTTCGCGCCCTCCTTTCGAGTAAATCCGTCGATAAATAGAGATCGCGGGGCAAAGCCTCCGGGTACTCCTGGCAATCGGTTTCTCGCCGATTCCCGAGCAGAAGCTACCTACCGACGATCCTTTTCGTGTCCTTAAGGGGGATTCCCGCTACGAACGGGATTATTCAGGTAATTATTGCCATCTTTTTGTTAACGAAATACTCAAGATACGCAAATGCGAACCTTTCTTGCTCCTGGTTCTCGTTGGGAAATCTAAAAGACACGTAAATGGAAAACTAACTTTACGTATACTTTTAATACCGATTTCACTCCTAGATCGCCCGAGAAAAGATCGCGTTAGCTTTCAGTTACTTACGATATCCATACACCTGTCGTAATCCAGAACGAATTTATCTTATTTTAACGAATCTTCAGAAATTGTACTGCCAAAAAGAGAACCCTTAAATATTCCCCTCGCCATTGTGGCTAGTTATACGCGGCGAATTTACCCAGAAGATTACCCAGAAAACATCCTAATGACCTTCTCTAACTACTCCACGGATGCTTACTAACGAGGAAGCATCTACGTGACATAATTGCACAACTAAAATATAATTCGCCAAACGTCCTCGCCGGACAGACCGTAAACTTCCAGGGAGGCGCCTTCCTGAATAAAAATCTGTACGAGCAAAACTCGTGAAATTAATTTAAAAAATCACGAAGATGAGTTTTGTTCCACCCTGTTTCGTCGTTTTATTTCGTTGGAATAAATAAATATTCGGGGTGACGCGAGCGAATCGGCGTTGGGAATCGCTCGCGCGTCGGTCATTGGTCACCGGGGCGCTAATTTTGGCAGAAGGGCTCGAGACTCCGTGAATAATGTTCGAGCGCGGAGTTCGTGCAGCCTGTTTACGCTTAGCTTGTTGTCTATACGTGTTTCCGCTTACGCCGGATCTAAATAGATATTCAAAACGATTCAAGTCGGTTTGCAAACAGAGCCCGGTCGGCTATCAAATTCGCTTTGAAGCTTTTTGGAAGCGCCGCGACGGGCCATTCAATATCCCCGGCTGGAAATTTATTCCCGCGGAACGTTACACGCGAAAACGTCGCGTTTTCTCCGCGTTCCATTCGGCTCGCTCCAGTCGATAAACTCGCCGACGGAACTTTTAAATTTTCATAACCATCGCCGGGACCCGACATCGCGCCGAAATTACGCTGCGTTTTACTACTCGGAACGCCGAAAATATCTATTACAGCGCGCTATAAAAATTGAACGAGTTAGCGAATGCTACGAAATTAACGAGAAACGAAAATATTTCTTTTCATTCCTTTTCGCGTTGTATAAGAATTGCACGAAGGGCGCGGCTTGATTAAACCCTTCGGAGCAAGCGTGAATATCTATTGCAAATCATTGTATTGTTATCGATTCTACGAAATTAAGGGCGTAGTTTGATTAAAATAACGTGTAAAATGTGTGAGATGGACCAGACGAAAAGGTAGTATAATACAAATATATTTTTAGCGATTTTGTTGTGGATTTTCTTCTTCGTTGGTCGAATATTAAACTCCGTCGATAGTTTTACTGTTTTAAAGGCATTACCTGTTGAAGGCTCGGTATTTAGTTTACTAGAAATCCGCTTAAAGTATCGTATACCTGAATTGAACAGAAGGAAGTTCGTCGCGTCAAAGAAGTCGGGTAGTAAACCTCGCGACCATATTGTCTTGCCTCGACGTCGAGGAAAGTTTATACGGTCTTGCAGGCTTTGCCGAGAAAATGAAGTAAATAGTGTATTAAGTCAGTCTTCCTTTTATTTCCCTGCTCCTCGCGACGATTAGACGTAAAAGGGTAAATAAAAATTCTTCCGTATTAAAGTCGTTCGAAGAAAGCTGCTCGAAACGACTTTATTTCCCGCCAGTGTCGCACGTTAGAAACTATTTTTTCGATCAAATATCTCTTAGATAATTATCGCGATAGATTCGTAGAAATAAAAATATTCAAGAAGTCGATTCGTTCGCGCGCCAATACGGAAAAGAGCGAAAAGTCGCAGGTTCGAGAGTCTCGAATCGCGAGAGCGACCGATCGCAACGAGAATCGAAAGTTTCGCGATTGTTCCGGCGCAGCGAGGATTCGCGAAGTTTCTGCGTCGAAGTACGGACGCGGAAAGAGTAATACGTATAGTGGGACCAGCGTTCGCGCAAAGAGCGCCGTATATAGCTAGAGCTCGCGCACGGATCAAGTGCGATTACGTGAGTCACACTTTAGAAATGGAAAGAAATCTTTGCGCTGGAAATATCGGTCTTAGTCTAACGGTCGGTACGAGCAATAATCGAGCGCCATGAATATTTAAACGTCCCCTCGAGAAGCGGTCTTTCCCACAACGCGAGGCAATTGCGCTCGAACTGTTCGCTCGACTGAGAATCGTAAACGATCGTAGACTAATCAATTTGCTAAAGTTATTAAAATTTGTTCATCCGCCATTTTTCACCGTCGCAACCTGTGCTCGTTTCCAGCAGACGAAAACGATGATCCCGTCGCTAAAATGTTCATTAACGTCTCGCAATCTCCTGCAAAATGAACTCCTCTCTTCGCACGCGACAGCGTTTTATGCCCCTAATACGCAATCGCTTCCGGCTATTGTCGCGCTCGCTCAATCGAAAACTTTTCACGGGAGGGGTTGTGCATTACGTTAAAGAGCTGGGCCCCGGAAACGGTCGAATAAACGGTACAAAGGCTCGCCGAAACTTCCAATTCCGATCCAATTTTATTTCGTTGCGCGTGTTGCGCGTTGCAGTTCAGATTTTGAATTGTGCTCAAGTAACTATAGCGTGGATCCAGAGAAAACTCGGTGGCGTTACCTGGCGTCTAAAAAAGAAAACTATTCTTCTAAGAACTTGGCCGTTATGCCGCCAGGAGCGCTAACCATAGAGCGTTCACAAACCCACAGACTTGACTTCTTATTTAATTCTTGTTAAATTAATTTTACGCTTTATATACTTAAAGCAGGTAACGGGCTCGTTAAATTTCGGAATTCTTCAATGAAATTGTATATCGGTCGCGTTGCATCGAAGCTCTCGAAGGTAACCTTGCGCGAGCGATCGGTTCTCGGAGAGCTTCCGCGTCCCTGACTCGACAATTGACAATTAGGCCTGAGGCTGTCGTTCTGTTTTCTAGTCCGGCGTCGTCACAGCCCAGGAATAGTCACCGTCGAAGGTTCTGTCATTAGCGGCGGCGATGTCATCATTATCGCTCAGACGTTTCTATCGCGTGATATTTAATATCATAAATCTACTTAACATAAAACTAACACAACTTTAAACCTACGGTCAGTTCTTTTCTCTTTTTCTTCCAAGAAATTTCGTATACCGATCTGTTCGCGTTCAAAGTCTGTCTGTTTGAGATTGGTCTATAACTCTTGTTATTTTCGTTGGAGCTAAATAAAATTTTTTCCTGGCGCTCTTTATGCTTCGATGGGAAGTACAGGCTACTTGATTCGAATAAATATTCCCTATAAAGCAGGTCGAGAGGCTCGAAGAGGGTTCTCCATCGAGCGACACCTGTGCTGATTTCTGAACTCTGCTCCGGGGTAGCCACTCTAGCTCTCCCAGCGTACTCACGATACTTCTCCAAAAAAGAAAAAAAGAAAATTCCGATAACCTTCTCGTCGAATCTGAATTTCGTTCGGGGATAATCTCTCTAACTCTCTAGTGTACTCATGATACTCGACGCGGGCTCCGGTTACTTATCTTGAACGGCCATAAGACGCCCGGCTCCGCAAATACTTGGTGCTTTGATGAAGTGCGCGCTTTCACGGTTCGAGCCCCTCCGCCGATGAATCGTTTCAGCTCCTTCCGCTAAATATAACGTCCCGGGTTGGAATTAGTTTTCTCCACGTCGCCAGTAATTACACGGACACTCAGACGCGTTTCGAGAAACGGCCCGAAAACATTCGTCGTTGTTTCGCGACGTTCCCGAAACTCTCCCACCGTGCAACGTAATTATACTAAATTAAAGAAAAGAACAATTTATATCTCGTTATCAATTTTTTTGGTAAAAATACTTTTCGAAACGTGTCCATTTCGCTGCAGGAAATTGCAATAGAATTATTTTTAAATTACTTGGTAAATATTTATGTACGCGACCATAGAGTTCAAGTGGATTGTGGAGGGCTAATTCGAGGAAGCTTTGGACTCCTGCTGGACTAGGACATTCCTTTTAGATTCATCTAGCCGTCGCAGAAAGTACGCAGCGTTGAACGTTCCGTTGAAACGATCGCACTCCCGTTAAATGGGGGAAAATAGCTGGCAATTTGTCTTGATTCGTAATCGACGACATAATAGAGCAACGGAACGCAGGTGTGGTTCGTTGTAGCATACCCGGTGACCCATAAATATCAATTGTCGACTCTGGTCATTCAACGCGAACATAATTCGAACAATAATTAAATTATTTCAGGCTCAACTCGGTGCCCATTATTGCACGGTACGGGCGATAAAAATGATTTTAAATCGAATTTCGCAACAGGATCGTAAAAGTGCTGTTTCAATATCCATAGAGTAGGATTAACGTGTCGCAACCATATTTATCCATTTGCGTACTTCACCGGACGCATTTATGTGGATTAGTTTCAGTATTTGGCGCCGTCCGCGCGGAAAGATATTTTCAAATGTCAAACGTAGGACATCGCGTTACAAATCAGTCTTATCGGATGAGTAATCGAGTTTAGTATAATGGAAATCGCGAATGTCGATTTCCGTAACGAATATTAAATATTTCGTACGATATAAATTCGAAAGTTCTCGCTTGTTTGTATGCAATTATATTTAATCCAATATGACTGACAATCTCCTGGACCAATCTTTCTACGATACGTGAAAGTTCTCTATAACAATGGTCGTCCACATTCTGTGGTCGCAACACAGGAGTTGCTGCGTGAATTTCACTGGGGAACAATGGGGACATCCATCTTATTGTCCAGACCTATCACCATACATACTATTTTCATGCGTTTCCCAAATGAAGAAAGATACGGCTAGGAATCATTTTTACACGGACGATGAGGCAAGGATGCGACGTCGAAATGGCGCCGGGAAGAAGCTGTGTTAAAATTTGATATTAATTTGTCATAACGCAAACTAACCTTAATGGAACCGAAAGCCATTTAATTGATCGCAGATCGTCTTACATGTAGGCGGATTAAGCGGTTCACCTTAAACCTAATCCAAAGATAACTAAGCCTCTTCCAAACAGAGCCCAAACTTACCACAAACATAGATAGACTCTGAAAAATACTTTCTTATAAAGGGTGTTCGACCACCTCTGGGAAACATTTTAACGCGAGATTCTGGAGGCCAAAATAAGACAAAAATCAAGAATACCAATTTGTTGACGGAGGCTTCGTTAAAAAGTTATTAACGTTTAAAGTTCCGCCCGTACTGAATTTTTTTCTCGAAAGTAGTTAGGATTTCGACGGTATATCTAATGACCAAAAATGATTCTAATTGACCCCCGCAACCGAAAATAATTTTTCCAGAACGATTTGAAATCTTTTTTTTTCGTCGAAAAACTAGGATTGGTCGACATCGAGGTACACCTTAAACGATATTTTTTTTAAGCTGGGAATGGTGGGCGTAACTCATCGTTTTAAAACATAGTTTTGCAAAATTTTTGTAAGTAGTTTTCGTCGGAAACTGGAAGTCACGGTTGACCGGTGTAGTCGCGGGTGAATCACACTCGTTCGCTTGGCGCCGATTCACCGGGTCGTCATTAAAGGCGGTCGTGCCCGTGTTTCGTCGTCGGTTCCACGAATTCGGTCGGCGTCGAGGCCGCGTCGGGACGTGGGTGGACTGGAGGAAAGGACCGTTTCGCATGGAGAGTCAATTATAAAGTTGTAATCCGACGTAATCCGCGTTTGACGGCCGCGGCTCAACAGGTCACGGGTGCCTCGTGGTGGGCGGCATTGTTTTTTGTAATCCTGATGAATATTAATGCGAGTTTCGTGAACCGAAAAAATAAAGAGAGCGCAGAGAGGATAGGACGCCGCCGCCTCCGGGAACGCGATTCGTCTCCCCCGGTTTTCGTCCTGTTACTCTTCGTGACGTCCTTTCTTCGTCTCTTATTCTTTTCGCGTGTGGCTTAGTCACCGAGAAAGAGGACTCCGCCGGTGAATTCGCTTTACGCGGCTATTCAAATTTCGGGCTGCGTGTGCCCGGAATGAATGATCCTGCCGACATTCCCCCGGGGTCGCCTCTGCATCCTTTCCCCTTTACGACGCTTCTCCTTCTTACTCCCGAAACGGACAGTTTCGTCGCGAAACACGAAAGCGCCACCGATCTCGAGCAACGAAATCTCTTTTAATTTTTTAAAATAAATACATTTAAAAATTACCGCGAATGCACAACGCAGTCTATCTTTAAGAACAATAATAAAATGAAAAATAGTCGTATTTAATTACGCGAAAGAAATTATCTTGCAAGGAGTCCGAGTCCAAAGACAACGTGACTGAAAGTGTTAACCGACGAGATTGTTCGGTTTATCAGATCCTTGGAGTCGGGTAGATGGCTAGGTAGATAGGACTCTCGGGTCGTGGCATTACAGATATACTCATAATCGATCTGGATAGAACATGACGTTTGATTAATTCCAGCAAGGAAGGGCAGGCAAGTGTCCCGTAGATAATTTTGAATAAAAACGCGAGGCCTGCCACAATTGTACGATCCTGCAGCGATGACAGATTAAGCGTTCTCGGTAGTGATATATAATTATGGTCAAAGACAAACATAGGTTGACCTACTCTGCGAGTCCGGTGCTCTTAGAAACTTGCGTTGCACTCTTTCCAAGAGTATCGCTTTCATAATCTACAGGAATAGTTTAACCCTATTTCGCGCGTAATGTTCCTTATGAGGAATACGAGAACACTCTAATTGTCACCGCGGTACTCTTACAGATTTTCACGAATAACCGGGCGTCCAGTAGCAAAATTTCTGTATATATAAATAAACGAGATACAATTTCGTTTTGATAAAATATCGAATCGTGACATAAATAAATTATATTCGATATTCCATTTTTTCGTTATCATTCGTCACACTCTCCTGGAACTAGAATATTTATTGCAACCTAACGGAATTCATGCAACGGACGTTCGAATATTTATTTTTCATTGAATTTCGAATATCTTAACCGAGCCGAGCCTTATCGGTAAATTCGCTGGTACCTGGACGAAATAACAATATTTTTTAACCTTTTTGATGTTTCCGAAACTGATCAATTAATGTATGGGAGGCATGATTGTACACCCAGAATCCTTAACGAGAATTTTGGAAGCGCGATCGTGTTCCCAATTTTAATATCCTTGTTTGCCATTGCTCTCCGAATTTTGTATTTAAGAAACGTTACTTTCCCTTCGTTAAAACATCGATGATTGTGTTAATTTAATTCCAGTCGTCTGCTGAACGGTGGATGCTACTGCGATGACGTATCGAATCTCGACTCGTTACCCCGCTTGAAATTAATCGGGTTTATTTAATTCCCCGTTAGCTCTATACCGTCATCCGCGTCGGAGGGGCGATTGTTTACCAGGAAATTCGAGTTTTCGTTCATTATGGATAATATCGGGTTGCGATTGTTCCTATGAACGACGTGGATATATCACTTGTTCGCGTTGAACAACGATAATCATTATTAGGTTGTTAATTGCGATACAGTCGTTTGGACCGCGACGTCAGTTTCAGAGCTCCGTTTTATTCAAATTATTTCGTTGTTAACGCGATGCATATAGTACACGTATAGTCCAAAAACACCTAGTATCTCGCTTTTTACGACACGAAAAAATATTCTTTTAATACCACCGATAATGTTTTACAAGAATACACTCGTTACTTTCTCTCGCATCTCGTAACTTTAAATCGATCGTGGTAATTTTAAACCGACCGTGAACTTCGAAATTTAAAATGAAACATCAAGCAGACGTTCTTCGAGTCTCTTGGAGTCCAGCGATGATAGATGGTGATTTTTACCTGCATGCGATCATGTTTATCGACACAGTAGAGATACTCGCGAGGTCTGCTTGGCTACATCAGACTACGTACTATGGTAATCCATCAAAGTGTCGATTAACGTTTCGCTTCGCGTTACTCGACGCAACAGCAAAGTCTGAAGTGGAAAACCTACCAGTATGGAGATCTCGAACGATAGAATAATTAATAATAGTAATGCGTCTTTAGTTCATCGCGGAAAATATCAGCCACGTTGAAAATTCCGAAGAATATGAATTTGGTATCAAATTGCATTTTCAACTTTTTTCTGTACCGTCGAAGATAGAAATAGATTTAGACCGCGTTTGGCGGGACACCAGGTGTAGAGTTACATATTAAAAAATATATCGAAAACGTACGATAAAATATTTTCGAGAAAATTGATCTAGAAATTTGAAGGCAACGATTTATATACAAGAATACTATTTTCCTATGATTCTAACACGATATGAAAGAATAGTGTGAGAGCCCCTTTCGTGTCTTTGAGTTTGATTTTTTCGAAAAAGGAAGTAACGCGCGGAAAAAACTTTATTCAACGTTTCAGATTTATTTTCGAACGTAGAACGTTCACCCTTTCTGTTGCGCCATTCATTACGGGGCACTCTATACGACAGAAATATCAGTTCCCTCGATTCTTTTATTCGCGTTTTAGCTCGTTGAAACGGAACAAAAGGTTTCATCACGGAATAACCGGGGCTCTCCACGGATCGACATGGTTTTAATATCGCCGCGGTGGACGGCTGAAAAAGCTCGTCGGGGCACGCCAAGTCGAAGTCAAATACCCAAAACTGGTAATTCGCGGTGGAACCCGAGGCTCGGAAACATCGTCGTGGACATTTTCGAACGAAATTTACCACGGGTAAAAATTTCTTGGAACTTTCTTCGCTTCGATCACGAAATTACTGAATATTCAACATTTGGAGTACTCGATTGTTCAAATGGTGATTTTTAAATACTCCATTTTTCAAGCAATGGTCTCTACCTCTATATTTTAAGTATTAGGTCGTTCTAGAAGCAATATTTCAAACATACTAACTCCCTTCCCTTCTTTCTACGAAACTTTGACTTTTCGTTAAAATGATATTCAACGTTGTTCTTCGGCACGTTGATACGTTCAAACAATATTTACCCATTAAAAAGCCTCCAGATGGGTGTGTTCACTTATCAAGCTGTTTAAGAAAAAAATATTAGATCGTAACGAATTTTGTTTTTCTTATTAATTTACAAGCCTAGTCCTCGTCAACAGGTCGACTTCGATATTCGTGTAACGTCGGTGTATAAGACTCGAAAACGTAATCGCGTATAGGCGAGACCCTTGGCGGCCGCGAAGAGAATTTCCCACGGTCGTGGAAGTTGGTACGGCGAGCCAATATCAGGAGCACCGTGAAAAGAGTGCGAGCGGTCGGAGAGAAGCGGGGGCAGACAGTACGATTTACGAAAGGGAATTTCATTAAACGATAAATAACGAACGCCGTTACACGCGCGCGACGACGGAGCGAGAGGAGTTGACGAGTATCGGCGAAACCGTGTGGCTGACTGGAAAAAGGAGGAGAGAGCAAGAGTTTCGTGCAAACCGCGGCATTCAGTATTATTAGCTGGCGCTAGGCTCCGCGGGATAGGCGCCTTATTGGGTTGCACGAAAGCGAGTAAGATAATATACACGTAGAATGCGAGATATCCGAAGTAAAAGGTGCGGGGCAACGCGCGAGAGAGCGCAAAGAGAGCGAGCCGCCACGGCCCAGACCCGTCGAGTCCCCACGGCTGATAAAAGGTTATGCCAGGAATGCAGTTTCACGAGAGAGCAAGCGCGCCGCGATATTAATTATTGCCTGGAAAATTAGCCTTCCGCGGCCGGGATGCTTTACGGCCCCAAGATCGATGGGGGATCGCGTCCAGGAAGTCTCTCTACCCCCTGACAAACCGCCAACGAATTCGGCAAAAGCTAGTGCATTGTCTCCTCAACCCTTTAACACTTTGATTGACACGTCATTCATCTATGGGTGACAGAATTTTTTAGCTAAAACAATTAATTCTCAAGCTGAAATGTTAAGTTGATTCGAGTTGAAGTTTCATTTATGATGACGCAAATTAAATTTCAATTATAGGTATTCGTATACATGTCTGTGGACTCTCGGAGTGCAAAGGGTTAAACCAAGAATATGATTGCTTCTGGTAAATTAAGTGGAACAAAAATTGTTCTTTCGATACTTTGAAATTTCGATTTCAGTTCGATTTCTCCAACCGTTTTAGCGAAGAGTCCTGTCACCTATATGTGGCTGTCAAAGCGTGAAAACGAAGATATTCGTCGAATCGATTGGTGGTTGGAGAAAAAATTGGAGAAAATGTCGAGGGCCCCACCCGGTTGCGTCGATCCCGGAGCTCCGGGTGTTGTTTCCAATGAAAATCGCGAGCCTCGGTGTCTCTCGTTCCCGATCCTAGGCTCCGTTCTGACGTAACGAGCCGCGATAAAGTCGAGGACGCGAAATCGTTCCGATTCGTACCCTCCCCCCACCTCGTCTGTCGTAGCTACGGTACCGCGGGATTCCAGCGACAACGTGCTACTGCACTTGTCGCTTTCGATCGGCTCGCGGCGCGTTTACTGGGTAACCTGACCGTTGAAAGGAGTATTCTAGGCCGCCACACTCGATAGGCATTCGGACTCGGATACATGCACGCGCTTTGACTCGCTCGGCGGTCCCCGATGCGAGAAAAAATTACGCTCTCGCGGTTCGCGTGTCGATAAATCGCCACGCGGTAATTTCGATCGGCGTGGGAGTCGCCACGACGAGAAACTCGGTCCCCAGGATTCGCCAAATCAAACGAACCGTACCTTTTTCGTCGCGATGCTCTTTCGATGGTACAAAATTTTTTTAACCGAACGAGTAATTCGTTTGATACATTTTTTTTTAGAAAATTATTTAATTTTTGGTTCTCTTCTGTCAGAAATTTTATTTTGATATTTTAAGTTAAGGTGTACTTTAGGTAAACGTTTGAAATGTTTACATTTCTACAAAGAAGTGTTCTATAATCACGTATCTCTCACGGAATCTGTCGATGACGATTATTGATTCGAATTCTTATATTTTCTTCGCGTTAAACTTGGGCTCGAGGACGAAGAGAAAATCCTTTTATATTCTTGAGATCTGATTAGATATTTTTGTCAGCCCCCACCTCGAAGCTCTTCTAAATTCGCCATTGCGTATCGATAATAGGAACTAATCTAACTTAAAAAATTTCTATAACGTGCAAGGTGACTAGTCTTCCAGATGGAGGATGAATCTAAAGATAGGAAACGTGGTTGAGGTTTTAAATCTTGTAATGGCTGTTTGGGTCTAGCATCCAGGTGGAGATTCTATTGGAAATGGTTGCAAAATTTCGTTTGAGGGTTGGTTCTATCGACGGGTAGCCTCGGTGGCTTTCATAATCGAACGATCCGCGACTTGCTTTGTCGGGAATTGAGATTCCAGCGGCGGCGCTGCTCGCTGGCTAACCTGACCACCGAAAGGAGTATTCTGGGGCACTGTACCCGGGGCTTAGAATAAACTCGGTTTACTTAAGCATGACGAGCATGCATATGAGTACGGGGCAAAGGAGAGCCGCCAAGCGCCATCTACCCAGTGGCCAGAAATAATTGTCATTCTACTTGAACCGTCCCGTGGACGTCTCCGCGATCCCGTTTTTCCCTCCTTTCCCTCGCGAATCATTGATTCTTACGAAGAAATCGGTTCTGGCACCAACTTTCAAACCACCAGAATGGAATCGATAAAATATCAACGTGAACGCATTTAAATACACTTTATAAAATTTTCAATTGCACATTTGTTCTGGAATATCCAAAAAATCATTCCTTTCCATTACTGCAAAGTTAATAATAACGATTACCGCGCTTACAAATTCAGAAAGAAGCGTGTTAAAATTCTCCGAGATTTCGAGCAAATGGAATCGATTGTCGCCCGAATAGAACGTAGAGGAATCGTTGAAAAAGTGTATAATCGTCAGGGGAAGATAAATCGTACGGAACATCCCTATTTTGTCTCTTTCTGTCCGGCACGTCTTTGCGAGGCGTGTTTCTCCAATGAAGACGACGCGCCAATCTACACGACGCGAGTCGATTCAAGTATCGCGCTTTTATCTTGGTTTTTGCCCACCATCGGGGAGCCGTTGTTGTCCCTCGGAGCAGACGGAAAGTTGTCTACCAGCTACCGTGCGGATTTCTTTGGACGTCGCGCGTTTGCTGCCCCTCGGGCATCCCGCGAACTTGGAGAAGAGACTTTGCAGGCTGCTTTCGACCTGTTGAAGTGCAAAACCGGGGCATGCTACGCTTCGCCCTTCCCCTTGGTAGGCGTTCTAAAAATACAGGCGCAGCATCAATTTTTGCACAAACGACGGGAGGAACGATTGCCTCGTTTATACCATGTGCAATTCTGTAAATGCACGGTACGACAGGGGGTCAATACAGGAAATAAAAATAGCGGCCAGACGCGAGGAATAAAGGGAAATTTAACCTTTTACGTCATTTGTTTACGCAACGAGACATATTTTATCGATTACGTATCTACGTCGACTGGTGGACTGTTGTTAAATTACGTTCATTATTAAACCACTGAAAATAAGAAATTCTGTTGAGAAATAAAGAACGCTCGCAGCGAGTTATTTTATTTGTATTAGTTCCGTGCAAAGGTAGGAACGCTAGAAGAGTTGTCAACCTTAATGGCGAGAGTTGTACAGTGGAAAGGTCTGTGATTTTCCCCCGATTGTATCGATCGTAAAAAATTGTGCAAAGCCATTTCTAAACACGGGGTGAATTTCCGATCGTTGTCGCGTACGCAGTGTTGTATATTTGCAGGAACTATTTCAGTAAATATAATTTATCTTACGTTCAGCCGTATTTTTCAGGGGTAAATATACAAAATTACGCAACGAATGGTTAAGATACATTCCAGACACGCTGTATACCAGACGCGTCTGACTCCACGGACTTTCAGCTATTAGAAAACTCGGAATAGGCCTGCTTCGAATTCCTGTGGGCATAATAATAATATGAAACTTCTTTATCACGAAACCGTGTATTGGGAACACAGTTTCGTAGCGCCGTGACTAAATCTAACCTCGATAGAGTACGTTTAACCTAAAAATTAGCACGCAAGACTAAACGTAAATATAGAAATAGTGGATTTGGACGGTCGGTAGTAAAATTATACGCACGGTTAAGCTTATTAAATTGGTATAATTATCCAGTTAGGCTTAGGGGGGCTGTAATTAATCGCCACTATATTCGATTAATTAATTTTGGTAATACGCCGTTTACGATCGCGCATTGCTGATGAGAGCGAGATTCTTTAACAGATTTCTCTACTCCATTGATAAAACGAATATTATTAAAATGTTTATTTTTACCCCGAGTTTCTTCTTCTGTACATTACGAAGTTTCCCAACGAGTAATTTATGTTTTAGCTTACATCGAAGTATAATCTGACTATTAAAAATGCGTTTGAAAGTTATATACGTGGCCAGCCGACTTGGAAATCGTTAACGTACGTTCCTGAAGAGACTAATTATTTTGAGATATATGTATAGAGTTTGTTCGTCGTTTATTCGTTGTTCGAGATCGTTATATAGACGAGATATTAATTCATCTCTGATGTGAAGCGCACGGGTGTGCATACTAGAAGTGACGAATCGGAAAAAGAATGCGCGGATTACCAGGCGCCGTCGCGCTTGGGAAAAAGCCTTTTAATCTTTCTAGACAGGAGTGTTGCGTGCGTGTGTCGCCAATGAATCAGCCCCGCTGGCGATCCACCTAATAGACAATGGAGATTGTTATATAAACAATGGAAATTGATAACGGCCGTGTAATCTAACACCGGATGAAGAACGCATCGAAGCCACAACACCGGCGGTACGCTCGAAGAAATAAAGGCGAACGAGCCTCGACGTGGGTGATGGGAAGAGTAGGATTCAGCATCTACTCGCGATTATCCGTTTGTTTGTTGAACCCTGGGGTGAACGGGCGCGATGTTGCGATAAATAACCGTCTCCGTCCTCTGATAACGCCAGCGTACGTCTTAGCACGCGCTCAGATTTTTCGAGCATCCGTCTCCACCCCTAAAAATTGTATTCGAGCTTTTCAAATTACATTGGTTTACGGTACAAGATATTAGGAAGAGTTTAAATAAGTTAAGGCACCACGAATGATCTAAAAATTCAATATTATGTCTCGATTGTATTGTATAGAAATTCTCTTTCGAGAAACCTTTATTTCTGATGTTAATCGAAACAAATATGAAAAAGAAATTAAATAGTACATATTTGAGGAACGATTTGGAATTTAATTCTATGGACAGGGGGTTGGAAAAATATGGTTGACGCGTAATAAAAAATAAGAAATGAAGCGTTCGTTTTGCCGGGAATGTTTAGCCGAGGAAATTGGGTATTAGAAATGAAATAAAAGCGATAGCCAAGGTGGCGCCTCGTCCAGACGGATGCCCGGTCCGCCCACGCGACCTACGCGGCCCTGAGAAGGAGAACCGCTATACCGAGAAATCGAGAACCGCTTTGGTATGCCGAACCGGCGATTGTACGATGAGAGAATTATCTAAGACCGATATCTTATCGTCGACGTCGGGACAGGTAACCGGAAGGTGGAGTTCATGGTTTGTCGGCGATCTTATCGGACGATTTGCACTTTGCCGCGCGCGCCCACGCTCTCCTCGGTGTCACGGCCAACGTGACGCGAAAAGCAAAGATTAAAACGAAGAAATTTCGTAATCGATACGACGCCTTCTGTCGGATCCCTCCTCGACACTCAAACCGACCGAATCCTCGACGTTAAGCGACACATTCCCATTTAGAAATCGATCATTTAAACGTTTATTGATTTTTATGCTCGTTGAAATTTAATATTTAATTTCACAAACATTTGTTTTCTACCGATGTCGAGACTAAAAAACTATTATCACATACCACAAGTTTTATTTTGAATTCTAACGTTGTTCTCCAAAATGATCGTATAGGATAAACTAAAGTTATAATCTTAAATTATTCAAGTACTCTCAATTAGACTTGAATCTGAATTTTACTATTCGTCTTTACGTGGAAGGTTTTCGATTTAATTTTAGAGTTCCGATAATTCCGCCAAGCTCCGTTCGGTATTATTGTTAATTAAAAGAGCTTCCCGATTTCGAAGAAGATTTGCGTGGATCGAAAAAGGGACCCGTGGAGTCCGTTTGTAAAGAATTGATCGAAGTTATGGTATTAAATTATTGGTCGTCCGGTTTCCAGTGGCTCGATTAGACAAAACGGATTGGTCTTGTCCAGGTGGAGCCAGATTAGTCTCCGGGTCCGGAATGGTGTACGGGCGGCAATTTGCGCGGCGCGAAAGTGGGATCGCGTAATCTAGTTACCTGGCGCGGCACGATCGCGATAGGGATCTATATACCTGGGCTGTTCCGCGAGTCCCTTGTAACAAGGTGAGATCGAGCAACAACCGAAGACGCCGGCCGATAGATCGCGGAACTAGGGACGAGTGGCTCCGAAGTTAGCTCCGCGAAAGCAATTGGTACGCGTTTTCGATGCTGATTAGTTCGCCCTGGCTACACCCGAACCAGTCTGCTCTTGTAATTCATCGAAGACACTTGTAACGCTGCAAGATCATCCGATTGTTTCCGACTGGCGCTATCGCAAACTACCGAAATTGACAAACTATCCAGCTAGAAACACAGTGAGTTTTGTTGCTGTATGTTTTTTTGTAATTGGAATATTTGGCGTATCATAAACGTAATCGTGAGAACTGAAATATTATTTTTGAAATTGAGAAACGAAACGAATCGTACTTGACTTTTTAATCGACGTCTTTCGGATCGCTAAAAAGTTGTTCGGTATGTAAACCTTGATCGCTCAGAGTCATGGACGATTGGTCGAGCCTCTTCGAAAATCGAATCCCGCTGTTTCTTTTCCGAATCGCAACTTCTGCCGGACAGCGAAGAGAAACGATGTTGCGAGCAATAAGTGGAGGACAAAAGTCTTTCGGAACTTCCACGAAAGAACGAAACGAAAGGGACGTGAACGCAATGTAAACGATCGCTGAGCATCGTCCTGTCGGCCGCGTCGTTTCATTGCCGAAATGTATTCTGCTCTTGCGCGCAGAAACGGCGCCGACCTGGCCAAATTACGAAGTATTGGACAAAGGGGAGGGGAAGTCCAAAGTGAAATTCCGCTCGCGCGTGCACCGAACGGCTCGGTTTCGATGCCGGAAAATTTTAGTCGAGTTATTATCTACTCCAAATACTACCAAAATATAACCTGCACGCAAGTCAAATGCCAAAAAAATACAAAATTTTTCACGATATAAACCTTGACAAAATATTTTAAGATCATTGAAATCGACGAGCTTCACCCTATTGTCAATAATTGTAAATTTTAGTCTTGTCGACTGGGAATAGAAACGACTATCCCGCTTTCAAGTAAAACAATCGCTTGGAAGCGGGGCATATCGTATTCTCTAACACGCTCTAATAACATGGTCGGTATTTGGATAGAAAATTAAATGAACAACCCCGCTTTCAATTGAAATAGTCGCTTTCGAGTAAGATAGTCGCTCGAAAGCGGGGAATACCGTATTTCCTAGGACACTCAAACAACGTAATCGGTATTTGGACGTAAAATTAGACGAACGGTACGGAAAGTGTCATTCCGTCGCCAGTTAAAAACGCAAAGGGAAATCGATTAAGTCGACGAATCGCAGGAGGGGCGCACGCGCGCTCGCGATCTCCTCTGCCCCGTGAAAGGAAACAATCTCGCGTTTCTATTTTCCCTCCCCCTCCTCGTGCCGCGACAGGCCAGACCGTTTCGACTCCGTTTCGTCGAAAGGCTTTCTCTGGTATCTGGTCCCTTTGTTGTCCTTTTTCGCGGCGTTTGAGAGGCTGCCTTCCAGCTTTGTTCCACTCCGAATTCAAAGGTCGATACTTTTGCTTCGGGGCACCGGTATAGACACGCTCCGTGCAACGCGCGGTACCCACTCCGGTGCTGGATTGGAAACGCAAAAACGACGCAAAAATTTCGCCTAAATATACGGGACGGGCTCTAGAAACAGAGACGAACCTCTTTTCTATCGAAAGATACGAGAAACTCGGTGTGAACGAATTCGAATTCGATAGCTCTCCTCGAAGAACGATCAAATTTCAATTCTCCTCTCGATAAGTGATACGGTCTGATCCAGATTGCATTTATAAAAGATTCAACACTTTTTTACTAAAATGAATCCGATATGCAAAGTTCAATTTCAAGCAAGATGTCGATTCGAATGATTTTTTCTCGAAACCGAGGCACCCCACGCAATTTCGTTGCTCTTGATTTTCGTCTTATTTCGAATCACAGAATCTCCCCGACTCAATTTTTACTACGAATTACCGAGTATCCTGTATGCTTGTACGAAACTTTCTTATTTTACTTGCGATTGTAGTGGGTCTTAGGTGTTCGGGTACACTCTATGTACGCTACCGCCACAATTAGGGCACGTATATCGGTGTATCCCTAGGGAATCCCCCGGTGGCTGGGGAATGGATAAATAATGGGTTCCATCGTTACAGCGGCGTGCTTTCGGGCACGATATCCGGCGACGTCAGAGACGGCCAGCCTAAGTACACGAGGGCTTTCCCCGACGATGGTTCCCTGGCTCGGAAGCGGTCAGAAAGACCTTTCGTCCCCGCAACGTGTTCTGAACTCCGAACGAACACCCTCCGTCTAACGAGAATCCCCGAAGAGAACAAACGACACCGTGATTTTCTCTTGTTGCTTCTCGCCTCGGTCGTTCGCGCTAAAGGATAAATCTCTTTGGTTTG
The DNA here is from genome assembly GCF_051014445.1 of Colletes latitarsis. Classification (NCBI taxonomy): domain Eukaryota; kingdom Metazoa; phylum Arthropoda; class Insecta; order Hymenoptera; family Colletidae; genus Colletes; species Colletes latitarsis. The sequence goes on along the minus strand of NC_135135.1, from coordinate 28,942,153 downwards.
GAGTTGCACCCTGTTCGTGTCTCTGTGTCTGTGCGTGTTGCTGTTGATGCTGCTGCTGCTGCTGTTTACCCAGTCGCACCGTCTACTGCGGTCGGCTCGAGTAAAAAGCGCCTGGGTTCTCCGGGTCGCTCCGTTGCGTTCTCGCGTCCCCCATCCCTGGTACACCTTTTTGTCTGTTTGTTCATTTAGAAATGAACCTTCACGGTAATTGAGACGATACCTACGAAGAACGGGCGTATAAATTCTACACGCGAATAATTTTCGTCAACAGACAACGTTCGAAGAACTGTACTATAGTGTCGCGTTAGACGACCGAAATCCTGCCCCCGACAAATGACCGTCTGTTCTTCGAATCTTCTTCGATGATAAGAGTGCATAAAATGAAGACGACGGAGACATTTTATTCGTAATACGGTGATTTCGTTGCAAGTATCCGTAACGTAGATCGATGCACGAAACGAGGCAGTATTGTTCGGTAGGACAGCGTGTTTCGAACACGGGCATTAAATGGAAAAAAGAGGAATGGCTTCGGGGGCTTCCGTGATTTCGGAAATGTCACGAGCGTGATTGTTAATTTGGCCGTGGGTGGGGCTGGGGAGGGCCAAAAATGCGAGCCAGCGGGCGGCGTACAGCTCGAAATCGTTCCGCGTTTCAATCAACAAACGTTCGCGCGGTAATATATTCGCGGCTGCTCGATAAAACGCGCGTAGACCGCGCGCGCGCTGCCATTTATTCGCTTCGGGGCCGAACAGTGAATGCTCTCTTGATGACCCGGCGTCAACTACGTAATTTAATTACGCGGTTGCAATACGACGAATCTTTATTTTTCTTCTTTTTTTTAATGCGTTCGCCATCCATCGACAGCGTTCGTTCGATCCCCCGAAGAGCCAACCGGTATAATGAGCGGTTTTAATTAGACATGTCGGGACCGACAATACGCGAATTCGATCGATCGCCGTTCGAACTCGTTAGCACATCGGGAAATGGCGGTCCTTTTGGTGATTTCTGTTCCGTTACTTGTTTCAAGGCGGAGGATTCGGTGATCGCGTCGCTTTCAAGTAACGCGGTGGGACTGTAGACGGGTTACAACAGAATCTCGATTTTAAAGTGCAACAAATATTTTCACTAGCTAAAAGAAGCTACCAAAGAGTACATTTTTCCGAGAATTCTTAAATTGGCTGATACGCTCTTATATATTTTGCTGCCAAACTCAATTCATACACCATAGAATAGTATACAAATGCAAACAGATACTCGATATTCAGATTTATTTGTATGAAATATAGTCTGTACGAATTAATCGCGTTTACAAATTTGATAATTGATGTTGCAAACTTTCAAATAAACGCTGTCGTGGACGATGTCTAATCTTGAATCTGGGGGTAAGAATTCGGGCTTAAAAGCGGGGACTACTGTACGCTTCTTATCCGAGCGGTAGCGAATTTATTCTACGTTATTTTTAGGAATGTTGATAAACATACACCGAGCAAAATATCTGATTACAGCCTACAATCTAGCAGTCTATAACCTCTTGAATCCTACGATTACTCGCGAGTTCGACCCCCTGGCGCGCTACTAACAGGTGGTATTTGGACTCGGAATAACTAGCCCCCTCATTGTTATCGGAGTCATTAATGAATGGGTATGCGGGGACACGCAAGACTTTGGTCTAAGAAAGTTTTCTCATGAGTCATTTTTGCTACCGCAGTTTCGTTCGACTCCCCGTGGAACGCGACCCTTGACCCCCCGTAACCCCAATTATTCTTTGCATCTGAAACGAATTACTTCTTTGCGCTCTCGAAGGTATCCATTTTGGTATTAGAAATTGCTTCGATGGCGAAGAAATAAAATCACTATAAACATACAGTTTATTCGTTAATATTTGTCGAAATAATTAAACCAACATAGTCCGGGGTGAAATTGTTCCACTTATCCGGGCGCTAGCGTTCGACTCGGTGGCCCGCGACGATCCAGACAGCCCGGATCGATCGCGTTCGGAGTCGCAGTTTCCCTTTCTCGGAAACGTCAGCGTCGAAGAAACCGAGCGTGTTGAAGTTCGCGGGGACCCTGGTGGCCAGAATCGCGGGGCCAAGGGGGCTGGACAGGGAGGGAAAAAGAGAGCGGATAGAGCGAGAGAAGCAGGGAGAGCAAGCGAGGGCATCGTGTACGACGTGGCACGACGATCGCAATAATGCCAGGACACGCTCGATCGAGCCTCTCGCATCGGGTGGGGTCCATCGCGCTTTATGGAGCCAGACCCAGCCTCGTGTACGTGCGTAATACAGGCTCGTAGAGGAGAGACCGGGTATTTACTAAATTACGTCCGGTGCAGAGGCGCGCGGGGGCTACCGTCGCCTGCATAAGACGCGCCGCGGTGCATCGCCCCCCTCCCCCCTCTGCACGACGACGTCGAAATTCCTCCAGGTGTGTTCCGCTCGAGCGGGCTCGATGGTCCCAGGGATTTCGCGAGAAACGACGAGCTTCCGTACACAGCAGGTCACGAGCAGGGGAACTCGTCTATTTATTTGTTTATCCAGTATCCAAACACCGCGACATATTATTCGAATAGTCAATTATTTATTTAACCACGGGATTAAGTACACGTTAATACAGAAAGAGATACATAACAAAGATAAATCGAAATAAAAAATTGAAAGATACGAAGTATGAGAAGTATGATGGAATTGATCAAACCATGTGCAGTATTCGCGTGAATGGACAAACGATTACAAGGGTTACAGAAGCCATAGTGCTCTGTGTGAAATCACTCAGAACGACGTAGTATTCTGGAATTACGATTGTAATTTTCAAGCGTATAATATCTCTTGAAACAATTTCCATTGGTTTGAACTTGAAAAATTGATGCAAAGGGTTAAGACCACCACAGAGGTAGTATCGAGCTATTAAGCTCCACATCGGTATCATTGGAACTCTGAGTGCCGTGTAAGCATCGTGAAAGTACTCCCCAGAATGTTTGGTGGGTAGCTGCATAATGTATTCCCAATAGCCAAAGTTTGCGTAAATCGTCAGTCGAGGGATCTCTTCCGACCGATTATCGGCGTTCTCGCGGTAGGCTCGAGGCGGACATCTTTATTGGAGCGTGTTCGGTTCGGTAGGAGGATTTCTTTGTCAAAGGAGAACAGATAGAGAAAATGGAATGGCGCGTGAGTGGGTGTGGAGGTTCACCGGTGTCGCGGTACACAGTAGATCGCTCCTGGGAGTCGGCGAACGCATCCGCGCCGATTGTGGGTGGCACCCGTGTGGGTGCGTTCGTCGATTCCAACCTCGTTGCTCAGCCGCGATGGTCTCAGGGCCGTTCGGCGTGCCTGGAACGTTACATCCGGCAAGTGTCGTCGATCGTTCTGCGCAACTTACTTTTATATCGCTACGGTCACCGTATTGCGTCGACCGCCACCGCTTTTGTCGCGAGAAGGACGACTGTTATTTCGCGCGATGCGTCGTTTTTCGATGTCGACGACGCCGAGTTACGCTTCGTCGTCGGGATGACGCGATCCCACGATGTTAATTTATCGTCTCGTTCGACGTGACATCAGCTTTAACGAGTCTTTGCTCCGCGACGCATCGACGCTTCCCCCGGGGCGGACATTTTGGAGAACGTTGAACATCGCGGTTTGTTTCATTTATTAAATCAGCCGTTAGAATCTTTTTTTCTCAAGTAAATTTTGGACACCAAAGTATCAATCGCGCGGAACGTCCTCTTCGTAGCTAATAATATATGATACGATGGTCGTAGAAATATACGTATCGTATTATACGAATAAGTGACGTCAGACAAAACACAAGTTGATTTGCATATAGATTTGCATATTATGGCGAGGAAAGAGGATAACGCGAAAGAAGTCGTCCAACCGTAAAATAAAAACTGTAGTTTTAAATTATAAAGATAGTTGGGCGTATTACTCTGTCGAAAACATGAGTCATCCTACCTTTCGAAGGAGGTCTGAAATACGATCTACGAGAACGCGAAATCCCATTTAACCGATCGACGAATCTTCTTCCATTTCGCGTTTTATGTTTTCGACGATACGCAATACATAAATTCACGTACTCGATGGAACGTCGAATAACGCGTGCAATAGTATTTTATTCTAATCTTCGTCTCTGGGAGATGATCTCATGTTTTTGACAGAATAGTACGTTCGACAGAAGTATTCTTAGAATTCAGAACTGCAGTATTTATTTTACGGTTGGACGACTTTTTCTCCTTTTATTCTCCTTCTTATCCACAATATGCAAATCCGCATGCAAATCGACTCGCGTTGTCTGACGTCACTTATTCATATAATATGCCGCGTAAGTTTTTACGCGATCGAGCATTTCGCGTTATTATCGACCTGAAAAGGACACCACCCCACGTGGTTCAAACGTAAACGATTAATTATAGTTTACCTTCAAGAAAAATACTACAGCGAAAGAAGAACAAACAGTATTTCTTATCGAAGAAACTGATTTACAATTCACGAGTGTTCTTAGTCTAATTTTGGAGCAGTCAAAAATCACTTTAATCGTTGTATCCGCGTAGGATCCGATCCATAATCGAATCTAGACGGATCTAGTCTACCGTCATCGAATATGGAATTACAGTTGGATCGTGGAACGCAGCTATGTCTATACGTTCGTTAGGAATTCCTTCGATTATACAGTGTTCGATTGCACGGTAATAACACGTGATACGATTCCAACAATGATATAGCGAGTCGTAAATATAGTACAAAATTATTTCGAACGAAGCTTTGTTTTTGAGGGAAAACGATTTCGCGTATTTGTCGAATACGCGTGTACTTGATTGTTTTAACTCACGTTCCGCTGCGCATTACCCGTATTTCGGTTCGTATTAATTCGACGATCGAGGATACACAAAAGTAAAATGTTTTTTTAGCAGTTTATTTCGTCCATTTACCTTCGATATCATCATCTGTTTGGAAACGCTATTAAACTCTTTATCAGTATACCGAATTGTGTTTTTGATTACCAATGTATCGTTTTGTACATTTGATCGGTCGAATTATATAGTAATATTTTGTTGTAATGGTTCGGCACAGACAAATTGAATTTAACTTTCGTATCTTTTGTAAATTTCGTTCCTCGTATATTTCCATTTGCCTTGTATTACGGTTTCAAGTTTTGTCCTTACGACGGGGGGAGAGGAGAAATAACATCAAAGCTTTCTAATCCCGAGGAAACATAAAAGAATTATTTCACGAACAAACCATCGATCGGACGATAAAAGCGCCGATGCACGCCCGATAACTTGGTTGCCTTTTACAGGCGCGTAGCGATTCCCTCGATGCCGTGCGACTCGCGACGGTTATTCTTTCTCAGTGTTCTTCCATTAAACGGCCTGTAAACGTTCGCAATTGTCCCCGCAGCGACATCTTGTCGATCTATGGTTCTTTCGAGTAGACAATGAACGACAAGAATAGCTGCGTTCCATTCCAGACGCGCGTTCCTTTTTTTCCGATTCTGAACGACCTTTTTACAGGCAATTTTATCGATAACTTTTTCAAGTAATCTCCAACGTATCCTCGGACAACTTTTCTCGAAATCTTTTTCACTGCTCTACACAGTACACAAGTTTAAGAAGTATTTACAATTTATTCGTAAAATTACAGCATTTACTTACGAGCAGTATCATTCGTATTATTCATCGTACATTTCTACAGTTAAGTAAATTAAAAATGCCTTCGATAATCCTGAGATAACTTTCCTCGAAACAGTATCTTTTTCACTGCTCCATATCACAGTATAGTATAAGTTTACGAAGTATTTACGATTTACTCGTAGAATTACAGCATTTCCGTACGAGCAGTATGATTCGTATTATTCATCGTATATTTCTACGATTCGTGCATAAGTTGCAGTCCTCGTAACTTGTAGGATCCAATTTCTCGAATTGGACGATAGAAAGAATTTAACGAGACGGAATACGGGTCAGGATCGACCCGTCGTAGGATCGTAAATCGTGTCGAGTTAGGAGCACTTGGCGCGTACACGGTGAATTTCGTGAGTGGTTGTAAACGTATAGGCATTTTGTCGAGGGGTTCGCGATGCAACACCCGTTGCATATCGTTTATCCGTCGGTGGCGTTCGCCTTTCGGTGTAATTAACGCCGCGACCGGATAGTTTCGGTCGCGCGGTTAATTGCTTATCGCTCTGCGTGCCGCCTAAACGTTTCGTGCATGCTCGATTTGCCCCGCGCGTTGTTTCAGCGCGTAGATCGCGGGACCACGGGTTTTCAACGGCCGTCTAAAATTGTCGCGTTTGCCTGTCGCTATCTCCTTCTGCGCTCGTAAACCCTGGACTTTTTCGTCTCGGCTGTCTCGACGCGGATTTCCGAGGCCCCGAGATATTGTCCCCGCGTAGAAACCGGCCGCTAAATTCACCGTCGATCGTCGATCGATCGCGATCTACGGGGCTCGTTACCGTCGCGTGGATAGTTTTCGATTCGCTTTAATTAAGGCGCGGGTTAAAATAGCCCCGCGCGCGCACACCTGTCGAAAAAGTCACGCGAATGCCCGCGTCGCGACGCTAGAGAACGCTTAACGAGTTGCCGCTACCGGTCGCCGATCGGTCATTATGAAACTGGTGTAAGTGTACCTTTTTTTTTGTTTTTTAATGGACTTTCTGCGAGCAATGTTTAGGAAATACGCTGATTTTATCTGCGACGAGGTCTCGGTGCAGGCGACGCATGAGAGTTTACGATCGTGTTGATTCAAGTTGCCAAATAGAATTGCGAAATTGGCGCAACTCCTCTCTTTTTTTATCGACGTAGTTTTTGCAAATTGATTTTATCTGCGATGAGAGGTTTTAGTGTCGGCGATTTATGCGTTAACTTATATGCACCATTACCAAATAGAATGTTTTCTGCGATAAACTGACTGTTATGATCTTGCTGGCTTAAGATCGGTTGCCAAACACACCGTTTATATTTCGTTAGCCCAAACATAGTACGTCGAAATGGGGGACTACTATTTGCTTGCAACTTTCAAGTTTGCATCTTTCAAGATGTTCAGTATGATTCTATAAAATCCGTTTTCGCGATAGTAACGTTATTCAGTGGTTAATTAACGCGATATCCTGTGTACCCTTCCAACGAAGTAATCTTTCTCGAGGACTCTGAATGGTAAATCTGAATTCCATCCAGGGATTCGTTAACCATTTCGCGCGTAACGGTAGATTTGTTCTCTAATGGAGAGTTCAGGAAATCCTGGAGGATTCGAAGTACTCGAAACCAGGATATACTGTTTGTATACAACTTTCGACGATCCTGCTCGAAGGGCTTATTCAGAATATGCGCCCCACGAGTAATGTAAAATACGTTTCCGCGATCGGCGATGCCATTAGCTGTTAATTTACGCGATGCTAAATCTCGACGAGCACCGAGATAATCTTTTACCAAAAATTCTGATCGACAAACTTTAATTCCATCCGGACGGGAGGAAGTGCCTTTGGCTCCCGAGCATACACGTGCACTTGACAGATAATTAAATTCGAGTTTCTCGAGAACATGACTTCGCATAAAGAAACTTTATTCCGTTATAAAGCGTTCTGATAACTCGGCGGAAAGACATCCTGAGAGCGGAACACTTTCTCTGACCGACTCGTTCCGCTTCAATTTTTGTACTATTCGATGTTTACGAGTTGTCAAAATTAAAAATAACAAATATACAGGTGGATATTATTTTTCCTAGCTTCAAACGCAAAAAATGGTAGATTTGCATAGATTTCATTGCAGTGAGCGATTTCTTGATTCCTATTATTCGCAGGGAACGAGACATTCGCGAAATTTGTTTTCTAATTTCGCGATGTGTACGTGGACGCGCGGACACGTGACAAAGAAGAGAACGAAGGACGCGGGATTACGGTCTCTCGTAAATATGCGCGAAGTATGGCGACGTAATGCTTATTTATCGTCGATATTAAGCGTCGAGCCTGGAATAGGACTATCGGAGTAAGTGGGTCGGCCGTCATTCCTATTATCGTGGCGCGAGTCGTTTTTTTCTCCCAGGGACGCGAGGTTCCGTCCTGGTCAGACGTCGATTTCTGGGTCGTTGGATCATCGACGATCGTTTTGTCCAACGACGCTGACGAATCCTATTTATAGATCGCGAAGAAAGGCTTTTCATTCGCGCGAGATCCTCAGCTCGCGTGTCACGTTGTTGCAACGTTCCGAAATCCCTCCGCCATTTTGGCGAAATTCTATAGGTTAGGATCGAAGGATAAGTTAGAACCATGAATTCGTGTACTTTTCAGTAGATTCGATCTACCTACCACCCTTTAAAATTGCAATCTTTGTTGTGAGTGACTGTGAAAATTATACCCCTTAAGTCGAATGCATTTTTTTTATAAGAGTTTGTTAACTATCCCCCATCTTCGAAGGGTGGTTTCGCCCCTGAAAGTACGGGTCGTAGTTGGTATTTTCAGCGGTTTCGTAAGACTGGAAATTTCCATCGAAATCGAAGGGGTTTCTGGGTATTCGTTTTCGGTCCTCGAATAGGCGAACGCGCAAGACCGAATGTTCCGTTTCCATAATTATTCAACGAGAAAGCGCGAAAGTACTCTCGACGGCGTAGACCAATTTCTCCTCGCAAGGATTGGGGATGCCGCGTCGAAATTAACTTCAGGCCCTGGACGCTGCCAAAGGCAATCCTGTTGTCGCCGTGTCCGGATTGCACATACTTGCTGAAATTACGGCGACCCTGTTTTCGTCGCTTTCTGCCCTCCTCTGCTTTCGCAGCCGCGACGATCAAAGGGTCGCCCATCCCCTGCGTTTTCGTCGAATCGTTGTTGGACGCCCTTAAGAGGGTTTTCTGGGGTCTCAAATCCCACAAAGGACGATATTTACGATTTATTTATGGCGAAATTATGCGACGCATCGAGTTTAAATTTTTTGCACTAATTACTACACCCTTGAAGACGCTACTGGAATATTTTCGTGCAATTCGTTCTAACATCGAACGATTTATTAATAATATTCCAGCGCTGCAAAGGTAATTGGGGAATACGATTGCATCTCTGCCAGTAATTGAAATCGAGCAATATAGACGTATTATTAGAATATATTAATGAGATTTTCGTTTGAACTGGAGGAAATTGGAATGCTAGAAAGGATTATAGTGTCCTCGATCGACTTCGAAAATTGATCTACGCGCTCAGTAGAATATAGCTTTGGAGATCGACGCAAGTAGAAACAGCGAGTAATGGGCAGACAATTGCACGCAAGAAATTCATTCCACATTTTCGATTTGTTTTTTAACGTATAATTATCCCTTTTTTCTTTGCATCTGATTACCGCAAAATTTCGTATCTTATCGATCTTTATTACCGTCAATTTAATTTTGTACATATTTAAACGTACACAAAATTGAATTTCGGACCATTAATTATCGAATTAAATTTGCCAATAATTCCCAATATCTATGAATCTATTAATTTTGGTTCGAGGAAGAATTCAGTTTTTGGAGAAAATATTCCCCCGTGTAACTGAAGAGAATCTCAATCAGTTATCCGAAAGATATTTTAGTCTCGTGAAATATTTAACGAGGGTTGAGAATATTTGACAGTGGGGGTGTCTTCACATAATAATAAGCAACAAAACACGATAATCCATCGAATGGAGATTTTTTTTTTTATAACGAATACCGTCAGTCCCGTTGCGCCGTGTCTCTTTTGAGACACTTACGACCACCACTTCTCCTTTCTCGATCCAACTACGCGAATTCTCTGTCAACAATAGTCTCTTTGCCAGATTACTAGCATTGGCAAACAAGGCGACAACTCCCTTTCGAGCTCTGCACAGGTTCAGACGAACCGTTCCTCGTTATCGTTGCGACTTTGCTTCTTCTCCCTGTCTCCGATGCCTATTTACACGCGGAACTAAAGAGATTACTCGTCGAACAAATACACCGGAGCAGTTCTTGCAATACACTTTCGTTCTCAAATTACTGGAAAAAGTCGAGGGGGAAAAAAACTATCTGTCTATATATTCTCGCGCAGATTCGACGACGAATAATCGATTCGTGAAAATAATATCACACTTTGAGAACGTTTTTAGAATTTTCATTTAAATATTTTTACTTGGTTTTAATTTCAACATTTTGTGCGTTGCGTGTACGTTCGTGAAAAATTCTGTTTCAAGTGAAACTTTTACTTCAGAAAAACTGGCCGGGATTAATAATTTCTTTGACTCTTCTTTTAACTTTAAACGAAGTCGTACCAACATGTTGGAAGGGAATAAAAAAATTTACGCTGCCTTGAAAGATTTATGGATTTACTAATTTTCATGATTGTTCTTTTTCTCGTAAAGGTAAATATTTGCGATGGAATTATTTGCTAGTAATAAGAACCACCCTCTCGATCGTTTTATTTTGAAATTATTAAAAACGGAGAAAAATATAAATATTAAACGAATAATTTCGCGTTTGGTAAACGTTTCGATCGTAAAATTATTCGATACCGATTATTTTAGCAATTAAATATTTTCGTGCGAGAGTAAAAGAATTTATTAACGACAACAACGAAACGAAACAAAGGGCGTACAAACGCAAATAGAAGTACAGTAATCCAAACACCGATAATAAATATCCAACTAATTTAAAGTCCACAAAAAATTCCAATAATTCGTAATTCGCACAGTTGAAGCGTTCTACGGTGTTCCGGTAATGCAAACTTCGTGTAATTAAAGGTTCTCGGAAGTCTAACAATTCTTATTCGAGGTTCTGACCATTCGCGATTCATAATTTCGTAATATTTAATTCTGTAATACTCTCTGTTCCGGACGATATCTTCTTTTATATCGTCGAATATCGGTGATAATTTCATTGAAAAACCAGAGTTATACATTGCTCTTTCATTACTATTATTATGACAAATTTATAAATTTACATTCAACGCGTTTCGACTAATTTAAGTAAATGTAAATTATGTACATCAAATTTTTAGAGAAATGGTCCTCGATATAGCTTTGCACGGTACATATATCAGTTTCAATAGAAATTGAGTCCACAGACAGGTTCGAGGAGGTCCACGAATTTGTATAAGGAACGATGAAATAACAATTTTAGTCTCACAGAATATTATCGAATTTTAACGTGGCAGTGAACGTGTCAAGATGTAAGATTGCATTTAGCGGAGAATATTTGCAGAAAAGATCCACCGCTATAGTTTACAAAGAGCTGTGATTAAAAATGTCGCGAGTCTCAGGATCCTGGGGGTCCTTAATATTTATCATTCGAGGGGTTGGCTCGAAATGGAATTCCTGTCTATCGTTTTTCCGTGTCGTGGCACCGTTTCGCGTGACGGAGTCGCATCGAATCAGTCCGCGCGAGGGTGGAGGGGGTGTAGAAGGGACAGACGAACTTTATTTCGGAGCGAGAAGCAAAAGTTGGTGCAATAATTTTCCAAAGCCCGGTGAGAAGGGGACGGGTTGGCGGGCTCCAGCGGCTTAATGCTTCATAGAAATATCCGTCTTGACGAGCGGCGAGCGGCGAGCGTCGTCGTCTTTCTTATTAACGTCGATCTGAAATTCATATTAGCGCAGACGCGATTTACATCTTTGCTCGGCGACGCGAACTTCCCCGCGTAAGTAGCGCGAAACGTACCCCCTGGTCCCCCTCCACCAACCCCCGTGTCTACCTTGCTCTCGAAATTCCGTAGCTTAATCCGACGTTACTCGATTATTCCGATAATACGTTCCGTCGTGGATCCCTTCTTCCGGTCTGCACGCGCTGCGACGAAATGACGGATAAGGGATTAGCGCTGCCTCGGAAGAACCGACGAGGAACGAAAGAAAATCGTTCGGCTACGGGGGAGGATTCCCGGTTCCATCGTTTGCCTGGCGCCGTTCCAAGAAAGTAAATCGCGCTGGGATTGATTTATGACTGACTGGAACTTTTTACCCCCGACACGGTGGCCGCGCGACGCTCTGCAGAGGGGTGGGATACAAAGGCGGGGGTGCTTATCAGGATCCAGGGGTTGATTTATTCGGTTTAAAGCGACGCGGAGTCACCGACCCCTCGAAAATACAATTAATTGCGAACAGCATACGTAAAGACCGATTTAGTAATTAATGCGCGATGCCCCGGTAATGCGTCATCGTAATCGGATCGTATATTAACCGGGATCCACAACTGGGCTGTTTTGATATTTATATTGATCCAGCGGCGAGTTGCTCGATCGATCGTTAATGAACCTGGAGCATCGCAGTGTTTCCCCGTCATTCGTTAACCCCTACGTCCGCTTAAATGTCCATAAATCCATTTTTTAAAATTCAGAATAAAGTTTATCAATACTGAATATAGGCATCGGTAAAAATTATACATATTAATAAAAATTATAGATGTAGTAAGATTCGAGGTTCCAACGGTGCAAAGTAACAGACAGTAGATACGGACGTTCTTAGTCAGACGCGAGACCGTCACTTTGGAGCCAAGTTCGACGAGTATTTCGCGGAGATGAGAAGCCATTTACGAAGATCGGTAATATAATAATCTACAAACTCAAGAAACTCTGTTACCCCGTGAATAATCAGACTCGATAACGGTGTAGAAAATTGAACGTCTATCGAATATGTAATTTAATTACATATATAATAAAACAAACGCGTTGTTTCAGATTTTCCCAATTACTTTGGTCAACGCGTGCTCTCATCACTGTCATTATTATTGCTGTTATTACCGTGATACGGGGACGCGAGAGTCGCGAGTCGTCGGCGGAAGTTGATCGCCACGGGAGCAAAGAAGCGAGGGAACGAAATTTCCTTGTAACTCCGGGCAAACGATATCGCGGAACTTCAACAGAACGTTAATTAAAATTCACGAGGAAGAAGGTGCATTAGATTCGCGGGCAAAGTTTGAAAGCTCCGGGTGCGCGCCGTGAAAGATAGATAGAGAGATAGCGTGAGGAGAAGAGAGAGAGGGACGAGGGTTGGGTATAAAAGGAACGGTTGAAATTGTATTTGAATAATGTCCTATCAGCGGAAGACGCCGGGAGAATGCAGGCGTGCATTCTGGGACTCGTTATCGATCTTCCGTGCGAGCGGCGTGCTCGTTCTCGCGTGCACACGCTCGATCGCGCGCTCCTCTTCAACGAGATCATTTGTAACCCATCGCCGGTGCCGGGGAACCGTCCCAATAGTTTCTCTGACTGGCACCCGGCGTTTTGCTTCATTTGGTAGATGAGACCAGCATCTGGGACAAGACGAGAGTCGGTCTCCTCTCTTCTCTTCGCGCTTCCAGATTTGGGTCAGATTGCGGAGCACGGCGCTCTGTTAAGCGGCGTGCAGCCGTGTGCAACCGGCGATGCGTCACCGCGAAAACTCGTAAAAATCGTCGGGGTCATTAATTCCCCTAAAGCAGACGTCGTTTTCAGACGCACCGCGGCTGTTTCTCGTTCTACGTTCTCCGACCGTACCACCCCCGCGTCTTTTGTCCGTTCCGACGTTGTCCGGGGATAGGAAATATTGCTCCGTTGCAAAAATTATTTAACAGCTTTTCCTGATACGACCCAAAAACGAAGTAAATGTTTGCGCGAAAATACGGTGGAAACAAGGAATAAAATTTTTTAAATTCTAAAACGATAATATCGTTGTGTTATCATACATCCAAATTTGTTATCCCTTTAGAGGAGACAGCCGAGTGCAAAGGGTTAATTTATAGACGATGTTGGTCCTCTTAGAATTTTTCTAAAGCTTTCGAAGAGTCGTTGGGTACCTTTGACCCTAGCTCCGGTCGAATTTCTTTTCGTTTCGATCGAACGCCGACGTATTTTTAGACGAAGACGCGCTCGCCGCGAACGATACTCGCGTCCCGAATTTTCGTGGCTCGGTGACGGGGGATTGAAACTTTCCGAACACCCAGTTGCAAAACTCTAGAAGTTTCCGAAGCCTGATGCTCCCGGGCGTTTCGAAAATTTCGGTCAAATTCCGGATTCCGGGCTCGAATTTTCCGGAACGTTTCAGGGAAGTTTTAAACGCTTTGATCGATTAAAACAAAAATAATGGCGACTGTACATAAATCATAATACACCGATGATAGACAAAATTTGGAATCTTGTTACTATTACGAGTTTTATTCAAATGGGGGAGGACATAAAACTCCTATTGTTATTATTCGGGTGCCCCGGTGGATCGTTTTTCGCCATCGCGACGGTTATCTGGATCCGAAGGGGAGCTCAGAGCGTGCTCGATCGTCGGAAGGACCGGCAGAAATTTCCTGGGCCGGCAGGATGAGTCGGAAATTGGCCAATCTTTAAGCCAGGGAAAATCTCTCTGTACCGCCACCGTCGAGATTGCGCGGTTTTTCTCCCTCTTAACGGTCCACGTACCACGATTGCCTCCTACGAGTTTTTTTTCCCCGTCGACTCTCTATCTTTCTCCGCTCGTACGGCCCCGATCGAAAAGCTTCGAACGTTTGCGGAAAACGGGTTAACGTTGTTGCCTGCTACGGATCCTGTTACCGCGTACGAGCGCGTTTTGACAGAGAAACGGCGCGAATAGCGGGCGGTCGTTTAATCATCGCTTAACGATCGCTCGACGATCGGCTGCTCGCCCTACGCTGGCGATAAATCGTCCTACAAATGTATACTAAACCATTACGGACCTCGCTGTACAGAGTGCACCTCGCGATTCGATCTAACCTTAGCGTCAACGAAAAATTCAATCCCATTAACCCTTTGACTACGGACGATTCTGATGAACTCATAAGCGTTTAACGCATACACTTAACTGATCGACTGACCGCCTATAGATGCTTTCAGTAGTTGAAGGGTTAATTGACTTATTTTTTTCGAAAAGCATCGATTTTGAGGATTACTCGTTCCATTTATTATTCTTTTATTCAAATATTTAGCGCTTTAGCGAAGAGCCTGACTCCCAGTGTAATTTCGACTTGACTTACATTGTGCGATTTTCTTTAATAACAGACACTTGAAAACCGACAAGAAGGTTTCGATCTGCTATCGATCGAGAGTTTTTTTACCGAGTGGGTCTTGTGTCGTATAAATGAAGGAACGTTTGGCGGGGTTGTGTATCGGTGCTCGTTTCGAATCGGTCGCGGAGGAAATTTGTCCGAGGGAACCGAACGTTTACGCGAGAAGATTTAGCGTTTGCGCGGGATATTTCTCCGGCTCGATATTTCCACGACGAGGGAGTCGAGGGACAGCGGGTAGGGAAGCGCGGCGTGACTTATGGCGCGCGGCGAGCAGCCCGAGCGAAAATAGCTTTTGACAGCGGCGTGTAACAATCACAATAAATCTCGCTTCATCGTCGGCACGGCAGAATGCCTCCATAATCCAGCCGTGCCGAGGCTGTCGCGAAAATCAGCCCGCTCGTATATTGTTTTCAGTCGAGGAGCACCGCGGCGACTCGCTTCGCCTTAAATGGCCGCGGATTAAGCGCGGTCGCGCTCGAATCCTATTTCCAGTCGTTCGCGTCTCTCGCAGTTTCTATTAAATTCCAACCGCACGAGTTTGCAGTCGAAGATGCGACTGCTTCTCCAATTTTTCCACCCATTACAATATTCGATATTTATTTCGACGTTGCAAAAACGTCTGACAATTAGAAACCGTTGAGAATCCACGATTTTTCGTAACGTCGCCATTTATCCATCTCTAAAGCAAGAAGGATGATTATGGTGGGCCACCATTCACTCTCTCTGTAAACGTGCAAAACAAATGTACCTGCTACACACAATGCAAAAGTAAAAGATCATTTGCCACGGCCCATTTCCACTGAATATTTAACAGAAACACTGACACTAGTGGTGAGCCATTTTGTGTTACGCAATATTCGGGTATTTCGGTGATTTAAATAGTTCGAGTGCTCGACAGTTTGGACAGAGGATTGTTCGAACGCTGCGTGATCAAATTTGTCTGTATTCAATTATTCCAACGTTAAAATATCTGCCAGTCGAAATCATCTCTGGAACTATTAATAGAGATATTATGTGATGGAATAGGGATACTATGAATAACAATCTATCGACGAATCTTATATTTGTCGGAACGCCATAAATAAATACGTCCGCCGGAAGAGGAGAGCGCGATAACTAGAACAGCTGATTTATTAGTTTTGACAACCTATTAGCGAAATATAATTAAATTTCGCGGATATATCAGAATACTTAACGACGCAGAAAAAGTATGCCGAACCGCTATTAGTATTCATACAGTCGTTCCGCGACAGTAATTTACGAGAGTTTAAACGTTAATTAAAAAATAAAATAAAAACAAAAGAATCGAAATAATGAAGGTACCGGGCAACGATACCCCGAAGCCTTCTTAAACGCAATATATTAAACAAAAGGAGATCGAGTTTTTCGATATCGTCGTCTCGTGAACACATATTCGTCGCTGCTCGTATTTAAACGTCGCAATTACTTTCGCGTAATTATTTCTCCGGGCGAAACAATAGAGGACGCGGCTCGGAACGAAACGTAATCGCGGATTTCTGTTCTTTTCATTAATCCCCTCATTCAGCGTTTCGAACGCGCGCCACCACTACGTTTCGTTTGCTGATTCCCGTATTTAGTTTGAAACATTTGCCTGCGTTATATTATATTCGTTAACGGGCTCGCGGGAGCTACGAAACAGCTCGAATCGCGGGAATCTTCAGGCTTTGGACCCACGAAGCGAGGAATAAAAAAATAGAACAACGACGAGTCGAGATATATAATTTTGGGATTTTGTTTACGGAATTTAGTCGTAATCCTTTGCCACATATTTCTATCTCTTATACAATGATTCTGTGCACGTTACATTTTGTTCTGAAAATAACAAAGCACTTCGAAACGTGGAAAATAATTAAAAATAACTAAAACGTTTTCCTCGTTAACTTCGATAAAATTAAGATCTCATTCAATTTTTGCTTTTGTTCAAATGAATCCTCGAATATCCATTTAGTACTATTTTAATATTGTAATTGATATATTTACGAAAATATCGCCCCGTTCATTCAATTATTAACTTCCATCGAAATGTTACTAAAGTCGTGCGTCGGAAAGTACCGTGTTCTATTTGTATATGTTAATTTAAACTATTCTCTCGTGTGATATACAAAGTTTATTCGCAGCACTGAAACGTGCTTCGAATGATTATTCGAATAGTCTCCCAGCAATATTGCAAACGCGAGATTGGAAACTCTAGCGCGGTCAACTTTGACGCAACTAGCGGCGACGAGAAGGCAAATATTTATCGACGGTTATTAAATTCGAAACGAGCCAACGGTGAATTTCTGCCGGCGAAACGTCTCGGTACGGACCGCACTAAGTCTAGCAAAGCAGCGGAAATTTCATTTTACCAATGTAAAGGTGGCCTGGCAACATTTGCAGCTAATTGCATACACAAGGACGATGGAAAATATCAGTCACGACGTCTATAAGAATATTTTACAAAGCGAAATCGTTCAGTTTTTAGAAAAGTTCGCGTTACGCGAGAACGAGCCAACGTTGTTTCGTTCTACTTTGTCAATTTCCAAGTCTCGCGTGAAATTCCCGCTGCAACTTAAACTGACAGTATCCCAAAGACAAATGATTTCATGGTACACGTTCGTTGGACCAATTCAGTTGGTTCACTGTCGTAGGCAACGCTTGCAATTTTTCGTAACGGAATATTCGACTCACGGTTGATTCGTTTGAACAAACGATGTAGCTGACAACGACAAACAAACGAGAACTCGGTCGAGGGCGTATGTCCTTATTTGCAAAAAGGCATTATTTGTAAATTGATATATAGTTCCTCGTTATTTTTGCTTCGAACGGTGTGCATAACTTGTAAGGTTAATTTTGAACCTGGATTTGTTTCTCTAAAATTCCAGAATAATTCTCTTTTCTACTCATCGTTGCACTGATACGTTTTAAAAAAATGTAAGATACCTCGAAGAGAGCCAATAAAAAATTTGTTAAATAGAAATGACGCGAACTCAAATACATGCTCGATCAATAATTGAAATCTTCTTACGCGGGGGTGTCTGAAAAAGCCGTGAAAGGATATATTTCGAGATAGAACGCAACGACCAATTAACGTCCGTCCTCGTCCGTCGGAGGGGACGTTTAAGTGGCGCGAGATGTAGCCGTAACGAAATGAAAAGAATACAGAACAACTGATTAACGGGTATGCCGCGTCATATTGCTTGGGTTTTCTCTGAAAACACCGCCGAAAGTGGAAACTTCGAGGGGGGTGGCTCGAGGGCAACGCGTATCGCCGCATTGAATACACACGGTAGGGGCTCGTCCCTGAAACTCGATTGTTTCGAGGCTGCGGGGGTAACGCACGAACCGTTTAGGACTTCGTGATTGAATTTCCACCCCCGTTCGCGTGCAAAAAGCACGCGTTCGCCATCCCGGAGACTCGTTATCGCCTGCTCGCCCGGGAGATTAACGACCAACCCTGTGGAAGCTCTTCGTCTCGACCTTGGTAAGTGGGCAAACCTCGAAGAACGTCAAACAATCTTGAGAGCCTACGAGCCTGTGCTTCGCAAACTTTTCCGATCGCTTTTCGAACAGAAGCCTCTCGATCTTAGCGTTCGGACCCTCTTTGGAATATTTTTTATCGTATTTTTCAATTAATGCTTCGTTCGAAATACGGTAGAAATGGGATTGGATTAAAGACTGGTGGAACGTTAATGGTTCGGGAAGCGACGCGACAGTATAAATTGCGATTTTACGGACGACGTGGAAACGGGGGGACAGTTGGCGGCGTTTAGGCGCCTCCGTTTCCCTTGGAGAAACTTTTCAATAATTGCCACGGTGGTAATAAAGCCGAAATATAAGCGCGGGAAATTACCGGGAGCACGCGTGCCGGCACGCAGTCACCATTATTCGAAAAGTTCGAAAAGTTCGCCGCGGTTTTAATGGGTTTCGGGAGAGCCCCGGAGGAGCGTATTCGAGCCAACGAAAGTCGTTACAACTCCCCCGACGCCGTTCCACGCGATTCTCGCGCCATTCTTCGGGCATCGTTTCGCGTGGCGTGGGCGTCGCGGTCGCGACTATCCTTCGAATTAATTACGAGGAACTACGACCAGCGATTTTTCGACCGTATGCAGATTTCGGCTCCTCCTCCTTCGCTGAGGGGTTGTTTACCCTCGAAACACTTTAAAACGGAGATCTACCTTCGATTAACGCTGCATTTACCAACATCAACATCGTTACATCGATCAAATTCAACGTAAATATATAATATCTATAATTTCTGTGAATCGGAGAAGTAACCTTAACGAAACGATCGTCGTTATTTTCTACGCCGGAGATCGATGCGACCGTAATAAAAATGGACAGACGTATCGTGTACTTGTGATGACATTTTCACTCGCATCTAATATTACGGTTCATCGCGATTTTCAAACTCGTGGGAGCTAGCTCACTGATTTATCGCTATAGTAGTCCAGTGGTGACGTATCTGGTGATCTAGGTGGCCATTTTGGATGTCAACCGGGACGTAACAGATAGACCTACGAGTTCCTGTTGTACTACGCGTTGATATCCGTAATCACTACTTTGACACATCCGAGTAGCTATTGCCTTTCAACACCACGTTTGTATAGCACTCTCCTCCGCCGTCTAATTATAATTCTCGTACAAAAGGTTTATTCGTGAAACCCTCTGTGTCAAAGTCTCCTTAACGCCACGATGCGACGATTCTAAATTCCAATTTGAAAATTCGATCAACAGATACCGTTTCGTTACCGAACGCGTTGCGTGAAACGACCAATGCCTCCGGTTCTGAACATTTTTCGGCTCGTTCGGGACACGCGCGACCGCCCTCGACGATAACTTGGTTCGATTTATACATATTTAAATGATCGGCGATCGGGCGTCGTTACGTTTCAATTTACGGCCCGGGTTCGCGGCGAATTTTCGAACCGCATCGCGGTTTCCGCATTCTCACTCTCTCTCCTCTCTTCTTCCTTCTTCCACCGGCAGCAAACGAGAACCCGATCGATCGCTGGCCTCCTGATTTTGTTGGAATGTCCGCGTGATTTTTCGCTAATTAACCTCTTCGAACCACCTGTACGTCGCGACGTTCCTGGCCCTCGAGATTCTTTTTTAAAATAATTAATTTTCCAAAATAATGAGCGTCACATACCCATGGACCAGTACTTAACTGCTCAAGCACTGGTCGAATAACATTCCGATACTCTTTTACTCAAATACTGGTTGAATACTGTTTGAGTACTGTTCAAATATTATTCGAATACTCTTCTACTCAAATACTGTTCGAGTACTTTTCGAATACGTGGTTGAATACTGTTCGAATAACATTCCAATACTCGAGTACTATTCTAGTACTCACCAATTCGAATACTATTTGAACACTTGTCGTGCCAGAATAGTTTGTGTACCGATTACCATGCTGTTGACTAAAAATTCTTCAAAATCATTTCTTTCGAAGCTTCGTTTGTCGATGAACTACCCTCGTGGATGTATAAACTAGTCTCTAGTGTAAGTTCTATTAAGCAGTGTTTTCTAACGCTCGATAGGTACTCGACGCCGCGCCTTGTTGATCCTCTCCAGGATCCAGGCCACTCCCACCGCGATAATTTTTAATTTATCGAGCTATACGAACCAACTCGAGCGGATCGCGTTACGGGAGCATCGTTGCAGTACGGTTATTAAACGATCCTAAATTCTTCGAACGGAGGAGCAGCGGCAGAAAAGCGGTTGCTACACGTGCAAGCTCGTCTTGCTGCACCGTCGATTCCCGCTGTCCCGTTCGCTCCAGTTGGCTCGGACAATCAACGGCCCGGTAATTAGAATTGCTCTTTCGTGGTCTGTCTCGCGGGCTGAATTATCGCAGCCGAACCGGTGCTGTCCGTCCGAAAGTGCGCTCAACGTGCGCAAGCTCGTTAGCGGAACCCTAATTCAAACGTCGCGAGTGACCGATCGAACGATACGCGAAACACAATATCGCTAAAGCATAAGAGAATTGAAAATATCAAATATTCGAACAGCATTCTTTATTTCTTTTTCGTATATTTGAACTAAAAAAAATACTGTTCGTATACTGGTTGAATACCATTCGAGTACTGTTCGAATAACATTCGATTACTCTTCTACTCAAATATTGTTTGAATACTGTTCCAGTACTCTTTTCGCTAAACATTTCAATTACGCGGGCGTCCAAATATTGGGGTAGAAAAGAATTGGTCGATTAGGAGTCCTAACGAAGTTTACGTAGGCGGAATGTTCCGAGGAAACCCGGATTAATTAGATTCAATTCGAAACTGACGAGCCATCGCGTGTTGCTATTCGTCGAGATTGCACGCTCGTGCGATCCTAATTCAAGTTTCGAACCTCCGCGTCCTCCCCTATCCTCGATTCTAGAGCCCCGCTGTCCTGCTCTGCCCGCAGTCTTACCAGCTTAATAAGGCTAATGGAATTACCAGAAGAACATACAAATCTGTCGACGGACGGCCTGCTATCGGAAAAATCAACCGTGGTTGTTGCAAGTTGCGGCTCGCGCGTCAAACCGGCCCGAATCACGTTGTTTCGCTCGTGACTGTTCCTCGAGGGTACGTTGAACCGTTGCGTGCACGCCCAGGGCGTTTAAGACGCTTCCCTCGGTAGCATCGTTCACCCTCCTGGCAAGAATCGCCGAGCACGTGACAGGAAACGATTCCAGAAAAAATTTCAAATCACCGTCGGACTAACCGGGTGCAATTATCGGGTCCCACGGGGCGCGACTATCGAACACCGAGACGATATTACTTCGAAGATCCAAGGGGTGGTAATTTCGTTACATTTTATTCCATTTTATATGCCTCTAACAGAAATTGGTTATTTTGCGAAACGATATTCGAATTTAATTCGTAGCATTCGAATACTTGCAGAGACCACGAGCGAATTTTATTCGCGATTTTTTAATTCGACATTCAGGAACGAGCAAACGTTGCTCGACGAGCTACTATAAAATTTGCACTCGTTACGAATAAAATGTGTTGTTTTGAATCGTCTGCAGCGTGTTCCGCGAATCCGGGACCGGAGTTGGAAACGCAGGCGCCACAGTATATTTGTTATTCGAGGGACACGGCGAAAACTACCGAGCGTCGTCATCCACCTTAACCGCCTTTAATTTCTTCGTCTTTGAGGGCCGGTATCGAGAGATTTATGGCGCGGTCAAGTGATACTTGGCAGAGGCCTCCCGTCTTCGCTTCTGTTTCTGCGCCCCTCCGCTCTCTGAAACCTTAATTCGGTTCACGACGAGCGTCGATCATTCCGACGGAATAGGATATCGCCCGCGACGTGTACGTTGAACCCGTTTCCACGAAAAACTACGCGCACCGGGCTGCTTCGATCGCGACAAACACTCCACCATTCTCAAATTCTTGCACGACTTTAACCCTTACGTGAATTATTGGTGCCTCTGCAAGTTTAAACTAACAGTATACAGGGTGTTCGGCGATTCTAGAGACCAAAATAAGACGAAAATCAAGAATACCAATTTGTTCATGAAGGCTTCGTTAAACAGTTATTAACGTTTAAAGTTCCGACCGTACTGAATTTTTTTCTCGAAAATGCGCAAGATTTCGGGGGTATGTCTATTCACCAAAAATAATTGTAATTGACCCCCGCAACCGAAAATAATTTTTTTAGAACGATTTGAAAAATTTTTTTTTCGTCGAAAAATTTAGGCACCTACCCCCTGTCGATTTTTCTTAAAAATTCCTTTTTCATTTTTAGTAACTTTGTTTGACGCCCTACAGAAAAGTTGTCTAATACTTTTTTGTAGGTACCCATGAGCTCTATTTCAGAAAAAGTTTCATTGAAATATTTAATATTTGAAGTTATGGACGTTTGAAAAGTGGACCACTTTTATGGGGTTTTTCGCATTTTACGGGGTCAAGGAGCAACTTTTCCAATATTTTTAGAATTTCTACATATTCTACACTAAAATACGCGTCGTTTGCTTTTTTAAACATTAAAATCGTCCAATCCGTTCAGAAGTTATGGTGTTTTAAAGATTTGCATGCAAATTCGGGCAGACATTTCTGGCCAGAAATTATATTTTCGGTAAGGAATTTTTTTCTCGAAACTGAGTAGGATTTCGGGGGTATGTCTGTTGACCAAAAATGCTTGCAATTGACCTTTGCAACTAAAAATAATTTTTCCAAGACGATTTGAAAGTCTTTTTTTCACCCAAAACTTTCAGCACTAGAATCCTCTATTAAAATTTTTCCCAGGGGTGGCCGAACACCCTGTATGTCAAATCTTCCATTAGTTCATTATTTTTTAAATGCTTGGTAAAAATGAACATTAAGCGAAATAATTCAGTTGAGATTAAGAGTCCATTTAAGCTACGTAATTTTTCAATATTCGAACTCTCGCGATGGAAATTATTCCATCTTAAGAATCAATTCTCGAAGTTGCTTTCGCGTTATTTTGTAATACAAGAATTGCTATCTCTTAAAGATTCCCATCTCGGGAACAGATAAAAATTCAAACAATCGTAATCAAAGCGTGGTTTTTCCTCGATTTACGACTTCTCGCGGTTCCGTGTAATTAATCGTAACGGTATATCCCTTTTGGTTTGTCGCGTCTGCTTAGTTCTCGCGTATAATTTCCAAGCTCGAGCGTCGATCCCGATCGGATTTCAAACTGACGGACCCAACGGAGGAGTTTCAGTTACTTCAAGGGCTATTGTACGCCCGACGATTCGCTTTACAATCGTTGCTTTGCCTTTGGGCGTTCCGGTTTTCGGTAACGAGAGAATCTTATCAGTTTCTCGGAGATCGCGGACAGCGAGGAGGAAAGTCAAAAACAAGATCGAATACTTGGATAATTCGAATATTCGAACGCTATTTCTAGCGACCTGACCCAGTGGTAAAGGGATCCAACTTCCCTAAAATTGGCTTTGTCGACCACGTTGCTTTGTCAGTTGTTGGAGAACATCGATCCGACTATGTTCCTTGCGAGCTCGAATAAAATAAGGTTATTGGAACGAATTAAACGTCAACCCTTGTCATTCTCTTATAATTTTGCTTCTCTTTAACAAGCCAGATGATACTATT
This sequence comes from Colletes latitarsis, assembly GCF_051014445.1. Taxonomy (NCBI): domain Eukaryota; kingdom Metazoa; phylum Arthropoda; class Insecta; order Hymenoptera; family Colletidae; genus Colletes; species Colletes latitarsis. The sequence continues at coordinate 28,918,134 of NC_135135.1, read as the reverse complement.
TAGATCTCGGTCCTATCATTCGCGTCAACGTAATCTGGGCTACTATTTTAAGCGTCTTTATAAACTTAATTAATCTTATTACTCGAAATGGGAACTGGAATGATACGAATGTTTATTTCGAAATGGGTAATTAACATTAACATTATTCTGATTTGAGAAATGTGACACCTCTTATGTAAAATTCGAAGTTCATTTCTATCGCATAAAAATGCTAACGAATTTCCAATTTTTTTCGTTTCAGGTAAGTACATCCATCGCCCATCTAAGAAATACACGTCTTTAAGGAGTTTAAGGGACACCAATAACGGTATGAAGAGATCGATAATCTAATAATTAAAAATGTCCCATTCTTCGTCAGCCTTTTTCGTGGAGGGCCACCGTGCAATTCACGGGTAAGTCTCGGAAGATAATTCAAGATGGTCGTTTGTAGGGTGTAATCAGGCCACGTGGAGCGTCACGCGAGAGTGGGAGGGGGGAAGAAAGAAATCGTAGAGGCAATTTTAATCTGTCGTGCAGGCGTCGAGCCAATTGCACGGCCGAAAGAAGACGCGGATAGGCTCGAACGTCTCTGTCGACGCGAATTCAATGGAAATCGATGATGGCGGTGGTAGGAAGCAAAGATTTGCTCGGACATGACGCGAGCCTCCACAATTTCAACGGCTCTAACGGTTACTTGGCCCAGGGATAGGTTAGAATGGAGTACTTAACGCTTGGGATTGAAATATATTGCTCGGACGACGATCCTCCCCCGACGATCGGCCGGTTTCTCGAGGGAAACGGACGACGATGGAGACGATAAAGATGATTATGGCCGGCCACTCCTCCGCCACACTCTGTTCCTAGTGCATTTTGATATTATCGTCGCAGGAAATTATTCGCGCCTCCACCGATCGCGTGCTTTGTAATTTGAGCGTTTAAGGGATGACGAACGGGCCGATATTTTCTGCCTAGCGTGCCAATCGAACGCAATTCGATTGGATACCCACGGTGTGTGGAGGACTTCGACTGTGTCAGTGTTTCTCAAACTGAGACTTGCGAAAATACTCGGTGCAATATTTCATTCGTATCGAGAGGACTGTAAAAGTTGCTTTCTCGAAATTTGCTTGTCGAGTTGAACAAGTCAGAAGCCAAAAACTGACACAGTTTCGTGTCATTATTTTTTTTAAATTAAAAAAGCAAAGAGAATTTGTATATTATGTTTCTTAAATCGTTTGGTTTCGGAAACAGGAAGCTGGCAGAGCCCCGGGGTTCTCTCTAATAAACCGCAAGCTTTATCGCGCTTAATAATTCCGTACGCCTTTTTTCTCCTCTCTGGTCCTCGTCGCGGCGACCGTGAGGATAACGAACGCGTTTACTTTTTCAGCGTTCGTTCGACTCCCGCTCGTTTCACCCTGCCCGTACTTATTAACAGCGCGGTTTTCATCGCCGACGAAATACGAGCGGATAACAAAGGATCAAAAACGGGAGCCGTCCGGAGAGCCACCGCTCGATTGGTTCGCCGGGGGTGGAATTGTTCCGACGACGGTGACTCGATTAACTCTTTGCCCGAACGGTGAACGCGTTTTTAAACGCTTCTATCTTCCTTTCGTGCTCGTCCTCTCCCGTATCTTCTCGCCACTTTGTTTCGATCATATTAAAATAGTCATTTATTTGTCCATACACCGAAGGAAAGTTTTTGTTCTATTCGAACGGCGATTTCTCAATAGAAAAACTCCAGAGAAAAATAAAATTAAAATAGTTTTTCTTCTCCCTTGTAATTTGAACGGCAGATCGTCGTGAAATCGTGGGATACGAATGGAGGGTTCGACCAGCCGATCACCAGGGTTGGTAATTAAATCAAAGTTGTTAATGAAATGCGGCATCGACAAATCGCGAGCGGGTTTTGCTGTACCGCGCGTTTGTCCCGCGGGACGACGGTCGCTGGTCTCGTGCACGCGTGTTCCGCTTCGATTCGAAATCCTTCGCGTAGGGCCTACGCCATTGCAACGAGAAAGCAACTTTCCCGCGGCGGTATGCGTCGACAGCGTTCGACGCAACTTGGTTTCGAGATTGACGCGTATATCGACGAACAATCGCATTCCTGCGGCCTGCGCGCGGATACTCGAGTAGCCGAAACATAGCAAACTCAATTTGTATCGTGCCTCGGTTCGGAAGCGAACAATTAACCTCGAACCTTCGCTCGATGTCCCTCCGACGAGCTATAATTTGCAGCCCGTTTCTTCCTTATCGTCGCCATTTCGATCCAAAGGACGAAATCTTCGATGTATTTTGAAATCTGTGGGTTTGCGATCTCTCTAGAATTCTTACCGTTTAGTAATTGTTCGCAATTTAGCAAAATAATATACTAGACGAATGATAATTATATACGCTGTCTAGTACAACATTTTCGTGTTATTTCTAGCAATCGATTATGGCTAGTAAAGTTCGCGCGCAAACTTGTCGGATACTCTGCATATTCGTGATTTATGCAAATCATTGCCGCACCGTGCATTCGAAGTTATAAATATGCGCGATGGACGACGGATATGCAAAATATCAATGAAGTATATTTGTTATGTTTGTCATTTCGGTGATGCAAACGGATTTGTAATTTCATCCGTTGTAGGATTTCAGGGCACGTCGGTTATTCCCAAGAGTATTTCGTTATTTCATTTATTCGGGTACAGAATTATTGTTTTCGAAGTAATGTAACATAATTACGTAAACGAAATAACCGTGTCGTTTCGAATAACTTTCTTTCGAAAGCATCTGGTCCCGTCATCTTGCTTACGCTAAAAAGTAACTAGTAAAATAGAAAGGTTTTAAGACTCGACTACTCGATGTGTTCACAAAATATTGACATCCTCAAGGAAAAGGCGAGATACTAATTGTCGATGTTCGAAATAACGATTCCACAAATTCATCGATCGTGTCCTGCAAGCGTAACGATCACGCGGATTCGGTTGCTTTTATTGGCTAGGCCAGAGAAGTATTGCCAGTCCCAGCGAGAGCAGTCGCGGAACGAAGTATTCAAAGGTAAATCGTAATAATCCTTTGTACGGAGTGGGGGGTCGAGGGGGGTGGCTGAGGAAGGGTAGCTCGTATCGCGGCGAAACATCTGAAGGCGAAGTAACGTTGGCCAATAAGCAGCCTTTGTCGGATCTTCCGGTCGGATGAGCTCCATCTTCCGGTTGACCGAGCGCGGAAAATATGGAATACTCAATCCAATACACCATCCCCGTCCGGGGCCGGCTCTGTTCGTCTTCCCTTCCGCGTACTCATCCTCCTCTCGTTCCCCTCTGGGTGGCTGGTTTCCCATTCGCGACACGAACGCGCCCTGCAGGTCGCAGACTGTGTGCCGAATCCATCGGCTGTGCCCTCGATCGCACATGTGCAAACTTCGACGGATGTGTATTCCGGGCCACTTTGAAACTTCCGCTGTTCCTTCGTCCTGGAGTGCTCCTCCATTCGCCCAGGAATGATTTAAACAAGTCGTGGAACGATGGCGGAGACAGCAGGTCGCGTGACCTTGAGCGGCCAAACTAGTCAGCGTCCACTTTTAGAGCCAGAACACTCGCGAAACGAGGCATGCACTTGGAATTTTATTGCGCGAAAACTATTTGATATATCGATTTGAAATTTTGCGAGATTATTTACGAGTGTCTCACCAGCTAACATAAATTTCTTCAAGTTAAAATACGTGATAGTTTTCAAGATATTGTTATAAAGGTGTACCGTCTGTTTAAAATTGCGAATCTCGAGTAACAAGCAGCGATGTATTTGCAATTTTGTAATACTATTCGAGATACTAGATCGAAATTTTGCGTTAATCGTGGCTCGCCAATTTTTGTTTTTTGAAAGCCCGTTTTCTCGAAACACGACGCGGCAGACGATGAATTAATCCTTCCCCGCGGTTATTCTCTACTTTCCAGTAACACGTTAACGTCGCGCGCGCCCGTTTCTCCGGCTCGTCGGGTTTGATATTCCGAAGTTACTTTAACGCAAGGAACAAACTCCACCCGCCTCGCAATTTAAATATTTTTCTTGCCAGCGCGAGCGCCGCGTCACGAATTTCGCATTAGAATTCCAGCGAACAGTCAACGGGCTACGCCTCGTCGTCCGCTTAATTCGAGATTTAAATTCAAATCGTCATTACGTTCCCTTCGTGTCGTCCGTCGTCCCTTAATGCAGTGTTTCTCAATCTTTTTTTTTACGACTTCTGCCCCTCCCCCCTTGCGCTTTATTTATCTTCGTTGGTAAAAAATAACAGCATAAGAAGCGGTTGTTTGTAGCATATACTGTGTAACAAAGTGCAGTAACATGGGTAGAATATCGAACGAAATTTGAATTTATCAGTTCGTTTATTATCAAATAATTACAGGTTTCCTCGAGACACTGCTAGTAACTTTGGCGAACCTTGCTTTACCAGTGATTAATCGTTTAGACAGTCTCCCGTTTCGGACATTTTTTTAATAAACTTCGCCCCAAGAGTAGCCACCCAACGGACCAGAATTTTAATTAAAGGCAGAAAGTTGAAATTTATCGTAAGACAATTGCGAAGAACAACCACTGCGTGATAAATTTTTTCAAGAAAATTTCCATTAAAATTCAACCAGATGAAATTTTAATTTCAAACGAGCGAAAAGGCTGCTTTTTAAGGTTGAATCGAAGATAAACGGCACAGCACCGTGCAGCAATAGAATTATAAGGTGTATATTTTACCAGCCGTAAATTCGAGTGTAAATTAAAAAATATGAACGCTGGCTGTTGGGAGTTTCGAGTTGGAAATATGCGGTGGAAACGAAAGGGGGATCGATTCACCAGGTCGACTCGAGTGTCCTGAATCGCGACGGTGACGTCGATCCCAAGGATCTGGCGAGTAAACGGAAGGAAGGGTCGTCTCTGGGTATCGCGAGCGAGCCTCGTCCCGAATAAGAGGGATACGGGGCCGGTATTTACGATCGACCGGCGCATTATTATTCCATGAATTTTAATGCTAAACGCACGGCATCGCGACGACCGTGGGTGGCGGCGAAAAAGACACGCCGCCGCCCGGGAGACGCCGCATAATCCGCAATTTCAGCCGGTTTCGCCGCGGTAAGATTTCCTCTTCCGAGGACGAGACGAGTCCTCCTTGCCTGGGCTTAATTCCGTCGCTCCTGGGAACAACGGCATGTGCCTCGTGCCTCATCTCCTCGGGGACGTCAAATCGTCCGTGAACCACCCCATTTTTCTTCCCTGCGCGCCTTCGGTGCCCGAAATGCATCTTTGAACCGAACAAAAGACACAGCGTATCGCTGCTCGAATAATAGACGAAACGTATTTCGAATATTGATATGTTTTAAATATCCAAGCACTTGGAAAACTACCAACGTCGCAATAGGGGTGGTGTATCTGTTCATCGCCGCCATTTGTGACCCCACTTAACCCCTTGACGCACGATTTAATGTAATTTTTCAAACGCATACTATTCAATTTTGTTTAAATTTTGTTCGCGTAAGGAATGGCCACGAGAGAGAATAGATTTGTTTTACGAATACCTCGTGAATGTAACAATGTCTTGATTTTAATATACAAGACTTGATGATCAATGAGTTGCTGAAACCAAAGACTGGTTATCGGTAACCAGGAACCTCGATGTCGCGAATATTTAAGGAACTATTTTGAAGAGGAGTGATTCCTCGTTCCTAAAATACCGATCTACTCTCGTGTCTTGAAAGTCGGGAGGGGTGTAAATTTGTTCTCCGTTGGGCAACTCGACGCGTTTCGCAACGAGGGAATAATTCTTTCGCGTAGGTTGCAGGGTGGTGAAGACGGGTTCGGTGGCGCGGGTTTCATCCCTGCGAACGCGAATAGAGGATTTATTAGGTAATGAAATACTTCATAGGAAACTGGCTAGCGCGAGGAAACTCACCCGGCGACCGGAGCAGCTGCTATCTATGCCAGCTCGTGCACGAGCGAGCGAAGTACCGTGCAATAAAATCGTACGACAGCAATCCCTGGGACAAGAGTCCCTAAAAGTAGCAAGATTCCCGTTTAAAATCCTAAAAATTACCGAGTTTTCAGATTTTTTACCCCCATCCCCCACGATACACTGCATAAACGCGAAACGTCTCTGGTATATTTACGTGCACACCAAGTTTCTGTATTTTTGTTACGCCCATACGTACAGTACATTTCACACGACTGCGCAATAAAGTTTTAATTATGGAACAGAAGTTTACTTGAAATGCTAGAAATTAGTTTCCAGATTTCGTTTTCAAGATACACTGTATCAACGTGAAACGTTTCTGGTACAGTTACGTGCGAACCAAGCATATTTCACACGACTGTACAATAAAATTTTAGTAACAGAACGGGAATTGGTTTACCATCAAAATGTGTACGATTGGGAATTATATTCCAAGAATGCAACCGTATCCGTCGTATTTATGCGAGATTCGAGCGTGGCTAGACCCCAACAATGAGATCCGGAATCTAGAAGCACCCTGAAGTGGATTAGAGACAGTTGTCAGGGAACGGTATGTGTCTGGAAATGCGTTAAAATAATTTCTGGAATTGAGACAGTATTTCCTATCCCTGGAGACGCGAAGAACAATTATTCTGTAATTTAAATATTTGAAACGGAATCCTAATAAGCGAAGCCACTTGTTATCGAGTTCATCGGGAATTGATACCAATTAGCGATCGTCCGTATTTCTCTAATCTTCTCTAACAGCAGCCGCCTGGAACCAATCATTAAACGGTTACAGAGTTGGCGCGTAGGCTGCGCGGCCCGTCACGGGAGCCCAGCCATTTCGCGGTGATTAATTTTGATTAATCGGCAAATTAGGCGGGCTTAGAACGGCCCCGTGCGTTCGTTACGGCAGATCTTAATCCATCTTTTCTAATTTGTCGAGCCCCGTAGAAGAGAGCGCGACGAATTTACACGGAGAAGAATTTGTATCAGAGCTCCGCGACGTTGCATAATAAAATTAATAAACGTATCAAAGTAATCAATTCTTGCTCCTGACTTAATTATAGACAGTTTACAGAACGAAATGTTTTTGATACTAAATTTCACAATCGCTATTCACTTGTCATCAAATCTTAGATATTAAAATCTAAACAAAATTAAATAGTATGCGTTTAATAAATTCCATTAAATCGTACGTCAGGGGGTGAAAATGATCGAATGTTGCTAAAAGTGTAAAATTTTTTAAAAACACCTTGCGCGTTCCCTGGAGGATATTTCGAAAGAACCGCATCGCGCAGGAGTTTACGAGGAGTCGCACAGGCGTCCTCGCAAAAATACGCGCGATCCGCTCGGCGGGTCCCTTACATTTTTCTTCGTTCTTACGTTGGAAACATTCCGGTCAGCCTTGCAGGAGGCTGCAGATACGTGCCTACCCGGGACGGTCGTACTTTATTTATTTATTTACTCGCGCAAACGGGAAACTGGCCATGGAAACATACTTTTCCACGGTTCCGTTCTTTTCCGTACGTGTTCGTGTTCCGTAATGCATCCGTCCAGCTACGTGTGGCCGGTACGCGCGCGTGCATATGTGTTTCCCTACTTTCCGCCCCGGAGCGTCTTCCTCTCGCGTGTCGGCGTCTGCTCGAGCATCCTCGTAATGCCTCGAACGTGTCGCCTCTCAGACCCGGCCATTTTAAGTGTTTTTCACCATTCGCTAATCCACGTTTTCGCCAGTTCACCAATTTATGAATTTACATGTTCATATATTCACGTATCAATTCAAAAAATTCACGAACGAACAATTTCAATTATTCACTGATTCGCAGATTCATAAGTTTGCAAATAAACGTACTCACATTTATTCAACAGTTTTACAATTTGCAAATTTTACTTAGTGGAATTTTCATTCAATATTTACTTGACCAAAGATTATATATGTATGTATATAGTTTTATGTGCGAAATGAGTCGAAAATGTTGAATAGTTCTTTCGTACAAGGTTTGATCTTAGAAATAATTAAAATTGAACATTTGGGGGGTACGTGTGTGACTATGAGTTGGCGCGTCTGACCATAGCTCACTATTTCTACTTGCTCTGGTGTCCAACTCGTACGCCACTCCTCATGAATTCTTAAAATCAATTATCTTGTATACGAACCACTATACGAGGAAATTTTAAGCCAACACATCCTCTATATATTCGATTATTCTATAATAGAGAAACGCTAACATTCTATAATATTTATTCTGTGCCAATACGAACAATTTAATTTACCCATACTCTACCTGTGAAAGTAACGTAATCGAGAGTATTCTATAATTTTAGTCACGAACCTTTTTAGGAATTAGGGAGAATTTGTTAAATATTTGTACATATTTTCATTGACCCATAACTTTTCTTTTCGTTGGTCCGTTTTACGCCAGACTGTATCCCGTGGATCCGGGTTGGAAAAGTATTTAATATGCACCGCGATGACGGAAGTATCTCCGTCTCCGTCGACGGGACGGGACTTCTTAAATTTCATGCTCGCGGTAGTGCGAAACGGCCCAACGAATGAAATAAACGGCACGTAATAAAGTTAGCAGACTGGTTCATCCTTGTCTGAGAACGGTTCGCGCGATTGTTGGGAGTCCTGTTTCTCTGTCTGGCGCGCAATATGCAGCGAGTTTTACCATCTAAGTGATATAACCCCCTGCGTGGGCGGACAGGTGTTCACGGGCGCTGTTTCCCGCATGCGAAACGAGCTCGCGCGGGACGGTGTCTACTTGCGCGAATATCCCGATGACAGCCACGCGCCTAGAATCCTGAAATTTCGCGGATTACTTTGTCGTCGAGTAGAAATAGCAAATAATGGTCAGACGCGTCAACGATATCTCACTCAATCGCAAGTGAACTTTTCTCGAGAACAATATTCTCGTAGATAGAAATTTTATTCCACATTTTCTATTCACTTTATCACAAAGAACCACCCTCTGCACGTAGATGCTAGGTTTCTCATCCACGCAAGTAGAAACAACGAATAATATACATCGTACAGAGTCGGGTGCGCCAAGAATTTTCAAACAAACGTTTCTCCGGGAATGAAACTTCGCGGACAAAAATTTTATTCCACATTTTCGATTCATTTTGTCGCGAAGAATCACCTCCCGCGCGTCAGTGTTCGATTTTTCGACAAGGTCCGTGTGAATAATGCGCGGATCGAGACCGTGAGTCTGCGATCCGTTCCCTTGGAAAGGTTCGATAAATTTCGTCGAGCGTACGTTTCGACAAGGGGATGAATAAATTCCCAGGGAATACCGGTGGGGGCGTCGTCGAGCTAGAAATTAACGAATGCACGAGGATCGTTCACGGACGGGCGAGTGACGCTCACTAAATCCAGTATTACCCTCGTAACTCGAAGGTAACGGCCCGCGTTCCGCATCTTTACTGCCTCTCCGTAGTTCTTCTGATACCGCGTCTCCACGTTATCGTCGGGCCATAATTAAATTTAAGAGGACCACGGCCCGGCGAGTCGCAGTCCGTAAACCCTTTCATTTCCCGGTTTTATGCGCCCGCGACGGAATCCCGTCCTCGCGGGACGAACAATTCAGACAACAATACATCGCCGGGAACATTCTCAATCTTTTATTAAAACAATAAAACGCGCAGCCGGACAGCGCTGCCCGGAACGGAACCGCGACGGAGGAACAACTTTACGCATAATTCAGGGCCGAACTGTTCGCTCGTTGGGAAAGTTAATTTCAAACGTTGTCGTATTTTTCCGTACGTACGGAGAAATATGATTCGGACCGCGTTGCCCGTACGGCGGACAATGCTCGTCGTTGGGAAACTGCCGCTGTTGCTCGACAAGTTTAACAATATCTCTGTCCTGGTGGTGGTCTAAATATAAAGGAGTGCGTGGGACGGTCGATACGAGCTACCGTTTAGGTGTCTAGCCCAGATATCGAGTGTCATGATGTTTCAACAAAGCTCGAAAAATTAGATTTCTTGGCGACGATAACGGTGAAATGATTGAATTATTTAAAAAATTCCAAAGGATCTTTTTTTTTTATATACTCGAGGATATATGCGCCCCCAATATGAGTTTTTATTTCAACGGGGAAGCCAACCTTCGCAACAAAGAAAATATTTTAAAATTGAAATTTAATTGCATAAAATAAAAGGGAGGAAAGTGCCATATAAGTTCGAAGACTTTGTACTCTGAATTTTTGTACAAAATGCTCTGCTACCCTTCCACCTTTATGATTGGTTAAACCGTCGAAGCGTCGTCGAAATCTCTGTTGGGACAGCCGTAGGGTCGTCTTGCCTAGAGGCGTAACCATTGTAGCCCGTTGTGCGAAACTTCTGAGACCAAATGCCGGATCAGAATTTACAGACCGTCGCTTACAACTGGCCGGGCAAGGTCTCTCTAAAGTATATACAATCGGTTAAAGTTATTCCGTGCACTCTCTGGAGCCGAGACAAACGCAATCGGCGCAACATGGACCGATACTCCATCGAGTGTGAAATTTCATTTCATTGAAGTCGAATGCCCCGAACATTCGAAGGTTTCCACACGACTAGGCGCCGTAACGTTAGTCTTCGAGTCGGCCTGCCAATTCTGCTGGGAATTCTAAATTACGGGCGAGGGGCCCCCAAAACAAATTTTCCCCCGGCCTGACAGATCGAGAGATTTATTTCTATTCGTTCTGTCGATCTAAAAATACTTTCTCAAGCTGCCAGAACACGTGGAACGTAGGATAATTTATTCAAACGCTCGGATGGGTATAGGATTTGTGTATGGGTTTTGAAGTTGCAGGAATAGATGGGAGATTCGATAGATATTTGGAGTTTCAATATTTTGCTTAATTATCGAGATAAAATTCAGAATATTTGATCACGCGGTAAGATACGGTGGGAGATCTATAATTGCAGGATTCATAAACTTTAACCATGTACAGGAATAAATAGAACCTTGAACTCGTCTATAAGATACCAGGGTAGATTAAAGTTATATCTATTCGAATCGATAGTACAGAAAATAATTATTGACAATGTCTGTCAGAATTTGAGTAATTTATTATTTTATTCGTGGACTGGTTTCCTGTGCAGAAAATAAAATCCAAACGTAGAATTAAATGTTGGCCGACACGTCTGACCATTGCTCGTTATTTTTACTTCGATTTTCTAATCATCAACGCTGACACGATATCGTCTGTTTTAATTTCTCGTTTCAGATAATGTCACAGGAAATACCATTTCAAATAACGTGTTATTCCATTTCACGGGCGTTCCATTTTTGATTTTAGTACTACGTTATCGTGTTTCGCGAAATGACTCTGAAATTAATAATTCTGTGTTTGACGTAATAGAATACTCTTGTGGACGCGTTCAAACAATATAACGTCCCGCGATTTCTCGATATCTTTTCGAAACGATGTTAGAAATAAACGCAAGTAGAATAGGTAAGTAATTGGCCAGACACCTTAGCCACATATTAAATGAAAATTTATTTCTCTTCGCTCGACTAAATAAATATTCCTAGCTCTAAACATCTCTACGCGAAAAAGTCCAATAAATTCCAAATAAATTCAGTTTTTGCTCGAATTCAAGATACGTATATTTTTATATCGCGTTCGTTGATGCTCGGGTGAATTTAATTATTCCCTGAAGCGGTCCCACGTATCAGGATACATTCTGTATTCGTGATTATCGTAGTTTTCTCTTTTTCTTTGCGCTGTTCGCGTTCGTCCGCCTTCGCTGGAAATCTCTGCGTCGCGGCGCGTCGAGTATCGAAAAGGGGTGGACAGTTCTCGCGCGAAAAGTTGTACGCGATAGCCGTGGGTGCAATTAGCGGAATTAGCGGCAATTAGCCAGGGTTAATTCGCGGGCTGTTACGAGCAATTGGCGGACGTTAGTGGGTCAGTTTCCAGAACGTCCCCGGTGGACGAACGAATTTGAATATAACCAGGGATTCCGGACGACGCCGGTTTCCGTCTAATTGTCCGTTTGCTCGCCACCCGGCTCGTATAATGGATACGCGGGATAACCGTACGATAAGGGAGTTAACACTTAGGCGGTCTTCACGCGAGCAGAACGATATCTCCGTATCGGAAAGCTTCGAGGAAACGGACGAACATACCATTTAAATCCAGCGTAGTACTCGTTTAAGGGTCAAACCGATTCATCAAATATTCTCCATAGAACTAAAATGGGGTTTCGATCATTTTACGTAAGCACAAACTCGATAAAACGTACCTTTATAATTCTATTACATTATCAGGAGCAACCTGCCCAGGAAGATGTTTATTTTTTATATTTTCTATAGACTCCGACGACGGGAAACATTTTTTTTCTATCAATTTTCCGAGGCAAGTGATTTCGATACGTCTCAAGAAGCAGTCGAAACAACAAAGTCTCTGCTGCTCCGTGCTGTAATTAGAATTTGCACTTTCAGTTTGTAAACACTGTTCCCCTCGTTTATCTTGACGCACTAGCGTTGACTTTCGTAAGTAGCTTACCATGCATAGTGCATTCTACTTTGAAACGCGAGTTTAGCAACCCCCTTGAGAACAGCAGAAGAATAGCGTTACAGTTAACCGGGCGATCATTCATTTAGCAACAGATTACAACTGTTTTTACGGTCTCCATCTGCTTTGGCAATTTCTGCGCTCTCCGCTCGCGTCGACGTGTTACGTTATCCGTGTTTATTATGCTTATGCTTACTCATCGCGCCCGGAGACGCTTTATTCGACCGCGCGAACGAGAAAAAATAGTCCTACGTGGATGAACGAACGCCGCCGAAAGGGTAATGGCCACCGCGGATCGCAGCCTCTCCCGATGCGTTTCGTCATCCGCGGCGTGTAAATCAATGTTTAAATCGTCCGCTAAAATCTTTTCCCAAATAAACCACCCTTTATTTGAGAGAAGCGAAAACGCTCGGTCGACGTCTACTTAATCGTTCTTCGTCTCGACGGGGAAAAACACGAGTAACTGTGGCGAGAAGGAACGAACGATGCTCGAAAATGGCCATCTTTCTGGCTATCGATGCTCGACGAAAAATAAATTTTTTTAGATAAAATACATCTGGGTGTAATCCAAGGCGATGCTTTCAATATCATAGATGTTTGATTTATTTTCATCTTGGATCCACATCGTTTCTGTCTCCTCCCGCGAGTATCGAAAACAGTTATTTATAATGTTTATCCTCCTTGCAGCCTCAAGCAGAGTTTCATCGAGCCTTTTGGGCCGATTTTACGTTTCGACCCCGGGCGTTTGTCGACGCAAATAACGCGATCGTCGAGAAAGAGCGAAACGAACGATCGCAACGGCCGAACCGGTCAGAGTTCGGCGGTGTTTCGAGCGGGGAATTCATAATTTCCGGGACGAAATTTCGCTGGGAAGCCTTGACGGATGGATGTTGCCTGGCGATCGATCAATTAATTAGTCGGTTGCATAAATTATTCCGAATTATATGAGGTGCACCGCGCCGCAGTCATCGACGTGCCTCGAATTTCACGGACCGTCCGCCTGGAAGCGAACGTTCAACAATGTACACACATCCCTGTTAATATTTCGATCAAGTGATTTCGTTTGTTCGGAATTTACCTCCAGACGTCGGGGTTCCTGTTGTCTCGCGAGAAATTGCCAAAAGTTCCTTGATCGAATCGTAAGTAACGTGTTTTAATAGAATCTGAAGCAAATTATACAGGGTGTTCTTCTAGTTTGATTCTAGAGATCAAAATAAGACGAAAATCAAGAATATCAATTTCTTGATTGAGACTACGTTAAAAAGTTATTAAAAAATTAAATTAAAAAATTTCAAATCATTCTCAAAAAATTATTTTTAATTGCAGGGGTCAATTACAATAATTTTTGGTGAATAGACATACCTCCAAAATCCTACGCACTTACGGAACAAAAATTCGAGTAGGTGCTGAAATTTGGCGAAATTAAAAAATTTCAAACCGATCTAAAAAAATTATTTTTGGTTGGAAGGGTCAATTATAATCATTTTTGGTCATTAAACATACCCTCGAAATCCTACGCAGTTTCGAGAAAAAAATTCCTCATCGAAAATATGATGTCTGACCATACATTGATATGTTTCACTGAAATTTCATGCGTACACGAAGCACGAAGACGACGAAAGTTTCTCGAAATCTTTCCCTCCGAAAAGACCATGCCCATTATTTATCATCGAGAACAGTACGGAGCCTAAGCACGATGAAAAATATGTTTCGGTCCCGTGCAAGAAAGGTCCGTGTCCTCGTTGGCCGACGATAGCCAAATCGCGTGTAGTTCTTCTATTTAGAAATTTCGCTCGTTGCAGAGCCAACGAATAACGAACGAATCGCGTTACGTGTTCCGAGAGGGGGGAGGGTTGGACAGTCTTTTTCTTTCCACTCCTTTTTTTTCGTCGAGTTAAATTCACGGTAACTATCGCGGAAACGTTCTCAGGGCTCGTAATGACTTGACGAGCGGCCATGAATATTCAATCGGAGATAAGTTCGCGGAAGACACTTCTCCGTTCGCACGAGTTTCAATTATTATGCACCTTCGAACTCCGTGGCGCGGGTACTGGTGGGGATTTTCGTCCGATCACCGGCAAGTGAATTCGAAATGCAAAGCTGTCGGAAAGATGCTCGACGACGCAGACATTAACGGTAGTAGTTTACTATCGATTTCGTCGTTTTCGAATTTTTGGGATTGAAACGAGGTACTGCGCGTACGCGAGAAGTGGGCTAGCATCGTCATTGGCCGAAACTCTAGAGTGAGGATCCAGACACCAATCGGACCCACATTCTTTTCACTTATCAACTTCTCGTAGATACGCAGTACTAATCACGAGGTCTGTCGATTACATTTGTGCTTAACGTTCAAGTCTATTTAATGAAATATTCCAAAAGAGGGAAAAATATAAGAGATTATAAGAACATCGTGACGATTCAATAAAATTGCCAACTTAAGAAATTTAAGAAAAAGAGAGAAAGCAGGGGAATTGCTGGATATTTTTTGCTTCGATGCTAGGCAGACCCGTTAATGATACAAGCTGTAACGCCGCTGGTAACCCATTTACATCGACAAGCAGTCTTCGTGCTCTCGAAGTGTGCCATATCGCGAGGCACGCAATACCTTGGGCGCAATAGTGGCACTCTCGTCGCGATTCGGCTGAAAGTAGAACGACGCCGGTGTATCGTTTGCCGTAAACAGGTGCTTTTCGCCATGATAAAACAGCGGAGAATTTAATGACAAGCCCTTTGTCGTCGCGCGGCGGGATCAACTTCCACAAACGAAAAGTTTGATGCGATCGTTTCGCGTACGGCCACGGGATTGTCGTCGTCGACGAGAGGGGGCGCTTCCGTTCCCGACTAGTCGACGAATACAGGCAAAGATACGAACTAATCTTTCGAGCACCCATCGCGGTGGATGCAGTGGCTGTTAAGGGTTAAATCGCTTCCGTGAGTGCCGGAGAAATGTCGTTTCAAGATCGAGTATATGGTTACGTACGAGCTACGAGCACCCTCTTAGGCGCCGCTAAAGCGGGCGAATATTCATGAACCCACTCGAAGGCATGAGAATCCGTGCAACTGTTTCCAAGTCAATATTTGATACCTCACGGCGGAGGCGTTTTCGACAGCGAAAAAAAATATCCACCGTCTCGATCCCCGTCTTCTTGCTCTCATTAAACTTTCGTTCCTATTCGTTCGACGCCGCTGACCTTTTATTACTTCTCCGCCACTTTTTTCGCCGGCTTACCACCCTCATCGCGATGACCTTGAAGTATGAAAAACGTTTATTGGACTTTTCACGGACCCCTCCGTCCCACGATTTATTCCCCAGCGAACTTATTCAAATCGTTTCGTCGACCTACGTGCTCACGATCGTTGTAAATAAAACTAAGGGTTAAATTTTTATCAAGTTTCTACGCCCAAGCAATTTAAATATTTCAGAAGGTCGAAATTGAGTCTTCGTTTTCACTCGAGAGGTTTTTAAAGAACTTTACGATTATTTTCGTTCACCAAAGATCACACTTTCGTTGCTACGTGCTAATTCGAATTGTATTAAATTTCCCAATCTACTCTCCAAGCAATCTAAATATTTTAGAGGGTTCAATCCTTCGAAATTGAGCGAGATAAACACATTTTTACCCCGATCCACGAAAGATGAAAACTGTGTTCTTGTCCTTGGTGGGCCAAGAAAAAGCTCGCCTCGACTACTTTTTGGTCCCTGGAGCATTCTGGAGTCGTCGAAGCGGACGAGACGTAAATCTCGATGGGTTGGCAGCCACGAGGAAATTAGGAATCCCGTCGACGTTCGACGTTGACCGACGAACCTTGAACGGTGGGGGCCGTCGACGGGCGCTCCCAAGTTTCGAATTCCAATCCTGGAGGATCGACGGAAACGGCGTACGGTCGAGCGTGTCGCCGAGTTTCCGCGCGACAGACTTCCGGATCGACACGCCGTTCGGCGGTCGAACTTGGGCCAGAAGTTAGCTCGGAGTCGGTCGAACAACGTCGAACGGACACCCGTCGATTCAATTACCGACGATTCGCCGGGTTACCGCATTTTAACGAACCACGGCTCGCTAAATAGTCGGCGGTCCCGTTTCGTCTGCGTTTCAGCAGTTGGCGAACACGACCAGGACGATCGTCAACTTTGTCGACTTCCGTCGTACCAACCGTAGACTCCTATTATTCTTTCCGTACTCGATCGTTCCAATATTCTTACGATTTTAACAAGTACTTAATCTTCCACGAGTCTTAACATTTTAACATCTTTAGATTTGTTAACTGGTGTATTTCTTTCCTTGAGCGTCGATTTGAAAAATCTGTTTCGATCGTTCTTAGTGTTCGAATACTTTTACGTAGACCAAAAAAACAGTCGAATTAAGTCCAGCTCCTTTTTACTCGACCTGAACCAGTTTAAAGTTTCATTTGCATTCTAATAAAAGCAGTATTTGATTTTTAGTAAGCCTGCTATTTTTTTGGATTGAAATTTTATTCCGCACGATTTTTATTTATTTGCATGGTGTTTCTTTTTTGAATGTAAAATGCTCGAACGGTTCGCCTAGATGTGACTTTTTAACGATCGTCTTCGCGCTCGCGACGGAATTCCGTTTCTTTCGCGCCCGAACATCGCGTTAGTTTCTGTTTCTCGGATATTCGCGTGATATCGCGCGAAGGGAACGGGCACGAAGGGAGCGCACGATTTTAACGAGGGTCTCGTGCTTTTTATACTACTCGTTTCTCTAACGACATCGTTCCATAATTCGAGATCGGCGAGGTCGCGTAATCGAGTGCTCGGGGACAAGCGACGCAACCAGTAATTCTGCGACACGCGTTCTAACGTTTACGCTCGCGCTCTTTTGCGGGAAAAATTATCCCGTTTAGCGTCCAGTGAACCACGCCTGGGAGTCAGGATTTAATCGGAAACATAATTAATACCGAAAAGTGTAGGAATAATAATGTGTATCGATGAAAAAGGCGGGATAATTATTATGAAAAATTTAGTTGACGTTCTTTGCATTCGAGTGTTGTAATCATTTTGAATTATTGATGGAAAATAGCCCAAAAAACTTGCGGTGTAGTAGTTATTAAATCAGACAAAATTTCGTAAAATAATTGCAAGATACAAATGCATATATTCGTTGCTAAATACAGAATTTAATTTCGCGAGAAGAAAGTGTTTCTCGAATTCTGGTATCAAAATGTACCCATACTATTTAAGAACCGTATCTGGAAATGTTTAAAAAAATAAACGAAGCTGGAGGAGGGACAGAGATTCTAAATTAATCCGAGTTTTAATCGGACTATCTCTGTTTGCTATATTTTGTCGGGCGTTATTCTTGTTGTGCGGCCAACGAACGTGCGGTTTTCGAACTTCCCGACAAAGTAGAAGTTCCTGGAGTCGCGGGACCCGCGAGTCGCAGGTCCTCAGTCAGTCCTGAGCGCCATTGAGTCGAGTCGTAACTGTGCTCGCGTCAAAGGGAACGCGTAGTCCACGAATCCGCAGGTATCCGCTAATTGCTCCTTCAGAGTGTCATCGAGTGGTCCCGAATTAATTTCGTCGTCGAAATTAGGGTCAACGGCGACATGCTTCTCGTTATCCCGGTCGGGGGAACGAATCGGGACACGGTTAGTCGATATTCCCCATTAACGGATCCCGGTTTCCTTTATTCGTCGCTGACATCTAATGAATCAGACCCGTTGGAATGCGATTCCGGCTAAAAATACACGATTTCCCGTGGCCTTTTCGTCGCCGGAAAGTTGCTGGAACTGTCGCGGACAAAATTATTAATTCTATCACGGGTACAAGTTATTTTTAACCGTCGTTCGAGTCACGAACAGACCGTCGTCGTTTTGCTCGATCGTTTCGCCCGACGCCAGCGGTTGTTAATTCGTTATTAAAGTTTTAACCGAATCGCTGGCCCACCATGGAGTTTCGTTATACGATTTGCTCCGCGAAGGCCGGACATTGTGTCGGAAATATTGTCAGACTCGCGGATCCTGCGTTCCACGGCTCTGTCGCGGAAGTTCTCGCCGAACGGGCAATCAATGGGCCACTTCTTCGCCACCTGAAAAGTTTCTGTCCACTTCCCTGTTCCCTCGTTCCCCTCGAGATTCACCTTTCGTTTCACGCTTTGACCGTTGCATAATCCAAAACAATTGATTCTCCAGTTGAAACGTCGAAGGAAATAAATTTGAATTATTATATTTTCAATTTACCGAGAGAACCTTTAGATTTTGCGAACCGATACCAACAAAGTCGAGAGCTATTAAAATTGTTCAATTTGGTAAAAACAAGTTTCCATCGGGGGTAGGAGGGAAAGGGTTAACAGGAGCCCGGAAGACGTGGCCCGGAAGTCATTTCCAGAAGTGGCTCGGATAATTTCGTTGGAGCAACTCGGGCCTGTATTCCGGACCCGCGTCATTCTCATTATTCAAATGAGAGATTAAGGGTGACTCGACTTCTGCCGCTTCGTACGATCCCTCTCTCTCTCTCCTGGCTTCGCTAATTTACATTCCCTCTCTTTTTCTTTCTCGTCGGCGAGCCTAGAGAATGACGATCACTTAATTTTCCAACGTCTATTGCGCCCTCGTTCCCCGGAGAAGCGTCACTTTCTTTATGGGTATTTAACCCATCAACGTGGTCGCTCGTTTTAAGCGCCCCTCCGGCTGGAATTACGCTTCGTATTATAGCGAAAAAGAAAGATCAGCGTCGGGTAAATAACAACGTGCCGTCGTCGACGAGCTTTGGCTTATTTAATCCCTTAACGCTTGGATACTTTTCGAAATTAAATATAAAGCGTCGCCATTTTATTTTGCCCCCTGAATTACCATCGAAACAAAAATAAAAATTGAAATTTCGTAGCATGTAAAGGTACCAACGACCGATCGAGACTAGCAAATTAGGCTCCATCGATCCAAATTCGCATTATTGCGTTCCATTTGCGACGTCGCCTTGTATTTTGCTCGCAATACAGGGTGTTCGGCCACCCCTGTTAAAAATTTATTAACAATTAAATGCAAAAATTTCAAATCGTTTTGGAAAAATTATTTACGGTTGCGGGGGTCAGTTACAATCATTTTTGGTGAATAGACATACCCCCGAAATCCTACCCACTTTCGAGAAAAAAATTCGAGTAAGTGCTGAAAGTTTTGGGTGAAAAAAAGACTTTCAAATCGTTCTAGAAAAATTATTTTCAGTTGCGTGGGTCAGTTACAATCATTTTTGGTGAATAGACATACCCCGGAAATCCTACCCACTTTCGAGAAAAAAATTCGAGTAAGTGCTGAAAGTTTTGGGTGAAAAAAAAGACTTTCAAATCGTTCTAGAAAAATTATTTTCAGTTGCGTGGGTCAGTTACAATCATTTTTGGTGAATAGACATACCCCCGAAATCCTAACCAGTTTCGAGAAAAAAATTCAACACGGACGGAACTTTAAACGTTAATCACTTTTTAACGGAGCCTTAGTCAAGAAATTGTTATTCTTGATTTTCATCTTATTTTGGCCTCTAGAATCCTCCATTAAAATTTTCCCCAGGGGTGGCCGAACACCTTGTATATTATATTTCGCCTTGGTTTATCTACATTATAGTAGCTCTATAGGAAACGCGAGCAGCTCTTTCCCTTCCACGCGTGCGTTATTAATTTTCTAAAACGTGTTTTGTTCAATTCTCCGTCCTCCAGTTTCCTTTACCCCTTGATCTTTCGTAGTTTTTAATTACCGAGAGAATGCAAGACAAACTACGGTTCCGAATTTCCGTCGGCGGAATGCAGCGCTGCCTCGATGATTGCAATTAAATCAGGACCGTCGGGTTTCGCGTAAAATGGTTTTGGATGCGACTTTATTCTCACGTCGGTACTCAAACGGGTTATTAAAATGGATTTTTAATTACGCCGCTGCCGGCTAGTCGACTCGACGCACGGGGGTTTCGCTCAAAGCGTTTAGAGCGATATTCTACCGAAAAATCAACTTTTTCCTATCGTCCGACGAATTTTATTACTTCCTAAACGTCGATCGAAATTGGAGAAATTAATGAAAATTTAATAAAAACTGTAATTGGAACGAGCCCAATATTTTGTAGAGAACATTTTCGCTGGGAACACCTGTTCGATATATTCCGATTTTAAAGGAATACCATTATTTTAAGAATAACCACTATCGATTGAAAATTACGGACAGAAGTAAAATCGACAAATACTCCATAAATTATTTCGAGGCGTTAAACTATAGTTAGGTTGTCTTTTTACAATCCCTGTTGCTTTATACAGAAATAAATTCCCCATATAATTTGACTCGACTAGGAAACTAGAGGACATCCGCGACAGCAAAGACGCTCCTTTTTCTCGATCCATCATGGCGACGAAATCTCGCCGGCGCGTCTATTTATTGCATCTCGAATTACAAATTCTCCCGCAGGAAAGGTGCCCGTCAAATAAATCCCCGGGGTCCCGGTATCTGATCCTCTATCCCTCCCTCCCTCTGTCCGTGGCACAGCAATCCGTATCTATCCACCTGTTCGTCAGGCTGTCGGACCCCCGTCGCCTCGCGCTCATCCTCCCTCGAAGAACTCGGTCCCCGGAAGAGGACGGGAAACCCTCCACTACGACCTTCTCCGGTGGTTTACGGTCTCGAGGGCAAGTTTAACGACACGCTCGTCGATCTCCCTCGGCCTACCGCGTTCCAACCCTTCCCAGCGCTGTCCCGTGCACCCTTTCGGATCATTAGTCCACCCTCCGCGAGATTTCGATCGCAAAAACCACGGACACGAGCATCCGCGTAGCCCTTTGCTCGCGACACGCGCCCTCCGTCGCTGGATTTGGCTTTTTACGCCTCCAATTTCGTTTTTGCGACTGAAATTAGACCTCCCCTCGTGTACGAGGCTCCTAAGATTACGTATAAACATTTTAGGGAGTCGAGACCTTCCGAAATTCGAGACTTTTCGGTTCTGAATTGGACTGGAAATTACCCGAATCTACGAACTTTAAGAAAAATCGGCGAAATAAAAAAATTTCAGATCGTTCTGAAAATATTATTTTTAGCTACAGGGGTAAATTATAATAATTTTTGGTGAATACGCATATCTTCGAAATCCTACGCACTTTGGAGAAGAAAATTCTTGACCAAAGATATAATGTCTGACCATAATGAATGATTCCCCTGAAGTTTCACGCGTATGTTTAAACTCCTGATCGAATTGGAGGATTTTGATGTTTCAAGATGCAAGCAACGTCTATTTTGGTGGAGAGTGTTTAGAAACTCCAAGAATGTCCGAAAAATTCTCTGTCGCGAGGGGTCAGCGAAAATTCAAAACTCCTGTTCTCGACGATTTCGAGAAGCACGCGCTCTGTCGAACGTGTCCCGATTCGATGATTCTGCGCGGGTAAAACTCTGGGAAAAGCAGCGGACGGGAACCTAGGGGCCCTGGGGTCGCGTCCCCGGAGAAATCTTATCGGATATCCATGCCAAAGAAGCCCGCATGTATCACAGGAAGTTGGTCGCGGGAAGAAAGGCGACTTCTGTGCGCCAGTCTTCGGGATTCTCAAGATTCTCGCGGGGTGTCTTCGCCCTCGGGCTCCTCCGACTCGCCTTCCGGGAAATCCGTGTGCCAGAACACGCTCCTCCCCGCTTCTCCGGCTACCCCGCAATCTCGGATTAAGCGTCGTCGTGCACACGCACGTGGCACTGGCATAAATTCTCACCGGGAGCTGGCCCAAAGTCGAGCTTGTTCACGCGTCGCGCGTAAATCACCAGCGTATCCGCGATCCTCTCCGTCGCTGGATCCCGTAATTGCGTTGGGACTCGCGGCTAGGACGAATGGGGAAAAGAAGAGAAACGTAAGTCTTCTTTCACCCGTACTTTTCGAACGTCATTCGTGGTCAGAGAGTTTCGTTTTAGTCCCGATCGTTTAGCTGTGATCGCTTCTAGCTTGGTCTAGGTGTGTCACTTTTTTATTATTCTTTCTTCGCAATGGAACGATGATGCGTTAACGTAGGATTGACTGATTAGGTCCTTTGATTCCGTACTTGAATCATGGATCGTCGAATTGACAGAGCTGCGAAAGGGAACGAACGGAAAGTAGTAACGCATGGTGGCGTCCGTTTATTACCGTTTCCCTAAATTGATTTCCAATTCTCGAAGGCACGCGCGAAAGGTTGGATGGGCGCGAGGGAGTCTGGACCAAGTTTAACCGACCGTCATGGCTGCCGCCGAATGCCCGGTGACCCATGAAAATGCGAATGCATGAGTTCGGCAAACAGCGACGTCGCGCGCTTGCACCACCGAAAACGAGGGAGGGCGCCGGATCCGGGGAGGGCCCGTGGAGTGCGTATCGAGCTTGGGAACAGAAGAAAGATTTCTTTCCTCTCTATTTTCGTCTGGAAGTCGCGTGGAGGCGTCGATGGCGACTGATTTGTCAACCATCTTTAGCGAATCTGCAAACACTTAGTTTTCTAATATCGTGGATTCGTTATTCGCGAATAACCGACGATTTTATAATTGGTCTCAAAACAATCCCCAAAGATCTTCGAAACGCTAGCTTCGTTTCACGAGCATTTTACCATCGTACCTGGTTTATTCGATCCACCCTCGAGTTTAAAATTCTTCGATAGCAAGAAAGGAATCGTACCAGCGAGAATGATCGTCTGAACGTACGTCTTTTCGGTCCCGGACGTAAATTCGAGTCCTCCGCGAGGGGAGAAAGGGGAAAACGGTGGACGCTGGGCGGCAATTTTCCTGAAGGAAATGCGACCGGTGTCGATGGACTCCCGTGGAAGCGACAGGGGTGGCACATCGGGGATGCCCAGGCTGGTGCATTCGATCGTTGGGTACCCGTCGGGAGTAGTTGGACAAAAATGCAGCCCCGGAACGAAAGTAGAGAACCGCAATATCCGTCGCGGTCCGTCGATGGCGTGGCTGGTCGCAATTCCGGTCTCCCGAACCTTCCGACTGCCCGCCACCCCCCGTCGGTTTGCGAATCCCCATCGGGCACGGGAGGAGCTACGGGCCATCGCGCGGGAGAGGGAGCGTTGTCGTGGCCGAAAGGGGGCATTGATATACGCTCGCAGAGACGGGCAAGAAGCGGTAACGCATTACCAGGAAGCGGCTCGATGGGTGCATACGTTACCGGATCGCGCGCGGCGTACCGGTGAGTTAACTCGTACCATTTCTACCTTCCCGGATAGTTAACTGCAGCGGATTCGAGTATTTCGATCGTACGTCAACCAGACCCGACCGCCCCGGTCGCGTCCAACGATTACCACCTATTAGCCGCTACCGATCAATTTCTTCCTGAAAACCAGAACCCTTTCCCCTCAAACTGCCTGCTTACATCAATTTTTTACTGTTCAGAAAAAGTGGTCCTTCGATTCGTTAGTGGACAGTATTTTAAACACTTGTTCTTTACTCTCGGATGAGGTAGAGTTACGTTCTAAAATCTTTTGTACTGTGAGTCCGCGAGAAGTTACTTTTATTTTTTAAATTATATGGTTGGAATGTTGGAGTCGATGTCGCGTGGACGTTGATGCCTCCTCCACGGGTGGTGCTAGAGCCAGAGAGGGGGGCGTTAAATTGACTACAAACATTAGGGGGTCGTTAATTCGACTACAAACTTTAGAGGGACGTTAAATCGACTACAAACTTTAGGGGAACGTTAAATTAACTATAAACTTCAGGTGGGCGTTTGCACGCATCGTAGGCCGAATGCAATCACCGGAGCACGTAACTCTTTTACGCCAGTCCCTTTACCATTTGAAAAATTGAAAAAAACTAAAGTTTACTCGGCAACGAAGCAACCCCGGAAGTTCAAAGCGTCGCGACATTGGCATCGAGTTGTTTAGGAATGATCGATAACCTAATCGCGTCAGTCTGGACGCTAACGCGTAGAAATAATTGGGCGCGCGTTAAATTCGAGCGCGTCGAATCGTCGGAACGTTTAATCGGGACGACGCTCTCTCTCTCTCTCGCGATAATTCGCGGCAGCTCGTCGCGATCGGAGCGTCGCGGCGCGTTTCTCGTTCGATCTGTCCATGAATAATTCGCGCCGTTCATCAAAAGTTCGAATGAAACGGACGCCCGGGCGCGACAAGTTATTTGAATGTTAAATGAGTGCCCGCGCCGGGCGTAGCGTTAATTTGTATTTTCTATTAGCGGACGATCCTTCGTTCGACGGCCGGGCCTTTAATTTCCGCGTGGAACGTACTGTCCCGGGCTATTTTTCCCTCGTTTATTTCCCGATAATGTAATCGCGATCGCGAAAAGAACGGTTTGCCTTCGTGAAGCCGAATAAATCACGATTAAAAGAGTGCATTAAAACGCGCCGCGACGGCAAACAATATAAATTCGCTCTCTCTGTATCGACGACGGAACCAACGAGAGAGAGAAGGGGAGAAAAGAGAGAGAAAGAGATAGGCGGTCTCGTCCCACGTAGACGCGCTCGGTAATATCATAAATCGGGCTGATAACAAATCGGCAATCTGTTATCGAGATTATTCTCGATATTCCCCGCTGGAAACTCTGTTTAAATGTCCAGTCCGCTGGTCGATAATTACACGGTTTTGCAGCTACGGTAATTGGCGCCGATCGAGAAATTGTCGCAATTAGGAGATGAGTAAAGCGACACTTTTTATTGATTCCCTCGTTCCAGCCGGTTCCGCTGGGCAGAACTTTCGCGTCGATTTTGTCGGTCGTCGAACTTTCCTGTATTTCAATATTACCCCTGCTTCGCGGCGATCCCAATATTCGACCAACAGAATTACACGCTGATATTCGAGTTCTTGAGTACACGAATATTCAGCGCGCAACATCGAGCACTCGAAGATTCGTGGCACTCGAATACTGCAACTCGTGCAACGTAAATGAATATTTTCTTGTATAACTGGTATTCGAATTCTCGAGTACACGAATACTCAGATTGCTGGTTCAGTACTCGAAGATTCGTGGTATTCGAATATAATTCGTTACATTCGAGTACAGTAAAGTACGTGTGATGTAAAAACGTATATCACGCGTTAAAATTGTACATCGATTATTCTCTGACTACTTGGTTCGAAGAAAAAGGAAACAGAATGGATCAGATAACTTTCTGATAATATAGCATTGCAGTAGTAGAGTGTTCGGGTTAATGGCGGCTCTAAAATACTCTATTTTACCTCCTGGCTCGGTCGAGGCCTAAATTATTCTCTATCCAGTACCTTCTGGGAAACAGTTCGCCGACCTCCGGCTCTATATGACGGCACTCGCGTTAGCCGAGTCTAGCTCTGTCCCGACGTTATCATTATTATCATCGGTACTGTATTCGATGGACGCAGGTGCACCGAAACGCGCCACTTCAACGTGATTCCAAACGCAATGAATACGAGATCGACCGCGGTACATCTCGACCGCCGCATCGATGCCAAAAATACTCGTTTCACGGCGTATCTGCATCTCAACCGAGTTTATTGCTTTAACTTTGAAGCGGTTCCGCGAAACTCGGTCTGATGCGTTTCTATCAAGAATTCGCGAAATGTACGGCCGGCGCGCGTTCGTTTCATCAAACAATACGACCGCGAAAGACGACCGGTGCAACGATCCAATCGATCACGGTCAAACTGATTTCCCGTTATTTCCTTCGAAAGCATTCGGGGATTTCTGTACTCGAATATTCGTACGCTTCGGTGATTTAAACGGTCGAATAGTATATTTTCGCGGTACTCGAATAATGATATTCGGAAATAGAAACAGATTCTTTTTTTCAGAATAAATCTATCTGAAACACAGTATCTCGGACAAGTTAAAGAAGCAGTGATTGCAATGTACAATAGTTTCGACGGTGTTAAAAATAGAGCTGGGACTATTCGACGTTTCTATATTCGAATATAATTCAATTAATATCTGAAATTATTTGATAATTGAATTAATATCTGTCTATTCGCAGATTCTCCGGAGGAGCGCGTTTTTCTCCGAATAAAGCTGTCTTTGCCAGCGCGATCGATCGATTCTCAGCCGCGCTCCTTCGGATTCGCTTGACAAGTGTCGAAAAGAAAATCTCGAAAGAGGTTCCATCCGAAAGTGGGCTTGGATTTTCCACGGATATATTTCCATACCATCGGTGTGCTTTTTGTCCTTTGTCTGCGTTCGTTCGTTAAAATAAAACGCTTCCCAACGTATCCACGAGCACCTTGTTTCTTTCGAAACATAATTATATCGAAACGAATCTTCCTATTCCATTTCTCTTGTACTGAATCTATATGGATACTCGAATACCTCGAGTACTGAAATATTTCCTCGTACATTCGTCAAAATAACGAGAATCCAGAGACAGATTTTATTATTGTAATTCCACAATTAAGTCCAACGAATGTTCACAGCGACTCAACATTAAATAGCTTGTAGAGACAATAAATACGTCTAATAAAGGAAGACGTAGAACCGATAAAATGTTGGAGAATGGGTCGTAAAACACCCCGGAGGTTCGTTGGAAGTTCATAGATGGCAAAGGCCGGGAAAACGAGCGAAATCGTCATAGGTTCAGCCTACTTTTTGCTCGGTGGCCTTTTCTACCGGGCGACGCGTGAAATGAAACCCGCGGCCCGCGACGGTGGAACCGAGGAAAAAACGGCCACGTAATTTATTAGAATTCCAATCTCTGTTTCGCGCAAAGCACGGGGTCTCCGTTCGTGTTTTTATTGCGTTTCGCGGCCAACGAAAGTATTACCCGAAGCGCCGGCCGCGCCGTGGTAATGTGTCTTTTTCGTTGAAAAATATTTCATCGGCGGGAGGGTAAACGGTTCGCGAGCTCTCGCGAGAGTCGATGCAACTTTCGAGACGTGCACGCCCACCGGTTCGTACGCTCCCGTGATTGTCCGTTTCGCGATTTAATCACGGGGCTGAAGCGTCGGGGTAAAAATGTGTAATTTCCGCTTTTCCATAAAAGCAAACTCGATACGAGCCGAAGCATTAGCGAGACGGATGCGTCGCAGGTAAGAAGATCGATCCCGCGATAAATAATAACGTTTCGATGATGAATGAAAGTAAAATGAGTGAAATTCACGATGCAACCGTAACGGGGGATGATTCTCTGTGCAAAAGGGAGTAAAAAGTGCGAAACATATTTTCTTACACGGGGCTTCGTTTTCAAGATAATCGATTTTGAATATTTCTGAATGTCTGACCATTATTCTGTATTTCTACTTGAATATGTGTTTATATCGTTGATAGCGGTATGATATTAGCAGTTTCTTTTTAGATCACTCTATTAGGTTAGTATTAGTGTAACTAATCAGTTTTTTAACAACCAGGACTAGGTTACGACGGATATCGGGAAAACTTAAGTAGAAATACGAACGTGTGGTCAGACGCTCTGTAAATTTTCAAGACCAATTTTCTCGTAAACGAAGCCTCGTATCAGAAACTTGTATTCTTCCGTTTTGATTCATTTTTGTACGAAGAATTACCTCTTCTATATTATATTACGAATTTTAACCTTCCTTGAGTTCTGAAGTCAGAAGTACATTCGATAATGTACTTATTAAACGTTCGTTAAATAAGTGAATAAAGTTTCCTTCGCGTTGGGAGCCTATGGATTCGACTGGGTTGTCCCGTTGCTTGTAATGTTTCTCTCCTATCGTGTCTGCGGTATCCGTAAAGTGCAAACAGGATGATGGAGGGACCGAGCATTTCGAATAAAGAGGCTTTGAAAATGTTGTCCTCGGTCGACGAGCACGAACCACCCAAGAAACGGTGAATCGTTCTGACCAGAGGAAATCTGTTTCCCTCTCCCGGGCACCGAGTTCGCGATTCTTTTACTTTTACCCGCGGTTTCAATGCGTAATCCGTAAGCCGCGCGCGTTCGTCTCCGGGACGCAGACAGCCAGACGGACGGTTTCCCAGTCGAAATGGGGCGATCCATTCCGCTTGTCCCTCGCGATTTCCAACCCGGAAGCAGCTGGAGAAACTCGAGAGACTTCGCGACGGATCCATACCGCGTTACATGGGAAACGGAACGAGCGACCATCCTACGCGACACCTGGGGAAAAAAGTATTTATCGATAAGGAGGATGAAGAGACTTATCGTCCTCGAATAATGATATCTTTTGAAGATGCAACAAATATCAGTACAGGTATTATACGATAATCAAGATAGAAGGAATAACGAAACTTTTTCTCTAAATATTGCGATTATTATTTTTATTAAACGTGTTCCACGATCGTTTCAATATTATTTCGAAGACACGCTTTAGAATCTTTGAACGAAGAAGTACGGTATTAAAAAATAGTGTAACGAGTAGCATTGTACGTATCGGGAAACCGAAAAGGGAGAGAAAGAGATAGGAAACGGACGAAACAGGGTGCAATTTTATAAAAGCCCCAGATATTTCTACTAAAACGAAGTATAGCGAAAAATTGTGTTACGCCCCCCGCCCTTTCCGCGGGGAACGATTATTCCGCGATTGTTTCCCCCGCCTCGCGGGCGGTAGCTTCGCCTCGAGGAATTTTACGGGCGAGAACGGTCGTTCCCGGAAGTGCACCGCGACCTCGGGGAAAAATGGGCCAACTATTAACTATCGCTCGATTTTATTCGCCCTTAATTTCCCCGGGGAATTGAATGCCAAGATTCGTGCGACTTAAACGGGGCGAAGTCGCGGCGTGCCGTGGAAATCGTCCCTACAATTTCACGAGACCGTAACTTGTACGAAATAACGCCCAACTTCCGGTGCACCGAATCCATCGAACGCTACCATCCGTTCCTCCGCGAACGAACCAACCTCTTTAGTAAAAATATTTACTCGGAAATAAGCAAAGCTTCACCTAAATATGGACGATCGATAATTCCAAAAAATTCCAAAGGTTATATATATATAAATAACCAATCCTCGTACTATTATCGTTGAGGATTTTCTGTCGCAAATTGAAGGGATATTTTATAAAATACACTGTCCATTTCTAAAACCAGGGACAAATTTCTCCGATTCGGGACATAAATTACAAGACGAGCTGGTTCGCGTAACCGTTTTACCAGACGGTTACCTCCCCAAGTATGAATTAAAGTAAGGGAAAGCTCGTTTACCCAGGATCAACCTCGAAGGAGAGGCTCCGTTTAACGCCTTTAGTTCGCGGACAAGGAGCGTCGAAGACACCCTCGAGACGAGCTGGTTACTGGCACGTAACTCCCTTCGCGCGTCGGCCGCCGATGCACATCCACCACGGAGCATTACGCGTCCACGACTCGTGCAAATTCGGAATTTAAATTAAAAATTACCTATTTCTGTTCCCGAAAATGCAAGGAATCCTGAAGGAATTCGCTAGGTTACTTGGAATTATTATTTGTTGGCAATTGGTGCTGAATTTCGCCAATGTTTCGTCAATGTATTGCAAACTGCAGTATGGAAGAAAGAAAACTCCCTTGAAGGGGCGAAATTAACTGCGAAAGCTTCTCCGCGTCTCCACTCGCAAAGAAAATATTCCCTCAAAGCAATGGAACTTCTCAGCAGAGTTTGGTAAATGCCTTAAGTAGGGGGAATAAGCTTCAAAGCGGTTGTCTCCTCGATTTTTCGCGTTTACTAGAATGTTCACCGACTGTATTCGATACGGATAATAATTAAGCAACGATAACGTGTATTCGAGGACCGTGATTTTCGACTTAGTTAATTACAGGGGGAAAGTTTTCTTTTTCATTTTTTTCGAGCTTTAACGATCTTCTTCAAAAATACAAACATATTCTATAATCGAAGGACAGAAGAAATTAAATTTCTATTACGTTGTTTCTCTTTCGTATAATTTCAGTAACGGTGTTAGTTCACTGGGGTGCATAAATATATTAATTTTTATTCGACGAATGAAATGTGCCCGTTGGTATCTAACGGAAAAATTTCATAGCGTTGCATTTAATTAATAGAAACGAAGCTGCGAAGGTTCGAGCAGCGAAGTGTGAAAAACGGTTCGCGGTTTCGCGGATCCGAGGGTTAAGAGCCGACTGGAAAGCACGAATTTATAAGGATTAAAGCGAAAAGCCCGGAAAAGGATAGCCCCAGAGGCGTGGGGCGAAACGAAACGAAACGAAAGTAGAGGACGTTGGGTATTTTCTATAGTTTCTCTTTTCCAGGTCGCGTAAATTGTCTTCTCCACCTATGCTACGCGCAAATCCCTCGTCCTTGTTAAGGTAATCCCGCGGGGACCGCAGAAGGCGCGTGGGAGGAGGGTGCAGAGGGGGGTCTCTTACATACTCATTAACGCGGACTGCCGAGATTATCTGCGTGCTTTATTAATGCTCCGAGTAATTAACCGGCCGGGATAAACTACTTCTGCGTTGGCCGGTAAACGCGAAATATTCCCGGCGATTCGAAAGTTTTCGCGGACGTCTCCCATTGATAAGAATCGCGCGATTATTCATAATTAAGGGCCAGCGCGAGGTGGCTTTTTTCCTCCCGACCGTAGGCCCCGAGCTAATTAATTTTTTCCCCCACCCAGGACCGTCCGTGTAGCTCTTTTCGCGTCTTTGACGCGAGTTCGGAGTTTCCCCAGCGACTTCTCGACCGATCAAAGCTTCCCTTTCGAACCAACTTCCCCTTTTCGTTATGGCGGCCAGCTGTGTTTACACGATTGCTTTACTAGCCGGACGGTCTCGTTCGTAGGTCCGTGGAAGCTCCTTGGATCGGACTTTTGGAAGTTCAAGAACGAGAGGTTTTAATCTCGTGACTCCCGGGGAGGAAAACAGGAGACTAATCTCAGACTTTCGGTCGTGATATCAAGCTCGAGCAACCGGAATATATTTGAATTAACATAGCAATTACATTTTATTGTTTAATGTTATCTAAAACGCCAGCGGTGGTTCGTATCGAACGTTTGTTATTAAATTTTGAATTAATATTCCTCGTCTTGGACGATCCCGCGCTGTTAAATGTTCCTAAGTTACCTCGAATTTCCATAATTTGGGCCCGAAGCCGGTTCCTGCTCGGTGCGTGCTTTGCTTGCAAGCAAATATGAATTACATTTCCGGAGGAAAAATTATGTATACGCTTTCGCTTCCATATTTATGAAGCTCGAATCTACATAGTTTTCGCTTCTCCGAGTATTTTTGCTGCAAAGTTTCCAACGTTGTTTCCTCCTGATAATTCGGATCGACCCGTTTCTATTTGAGGGCTTTTGAATTTTCGCGCGTTCGAACGATCGATAACTCGTTTACGGGATAAGATTGCCGCGATGTCGTCTCGAAATCGCGAGCAGACGCGACGACGCCGAGCGTCTGGCGCGCTCCGGTAATCAGAGATGCTCTGTTAATCTTTGCTGATCTCTGTCAGCGTGTGCTTGCCTCTGCTGAACTTTCCTGGCCTCTGCCGAACGCTACTGACCACTGCAGGTATTTCTGATAATGTAGAACGATTAATACTTACTACTGCGTGCCCCCACAAGTCTCTGCTTGCCTTTGCAGGTTTCTGCTTGCCACTGCATGCCTTTGCTGGCCTCTGCTCAACACTGCTGACCACCCCTCATGCTTCTGACATCGTATAACAATTACTCTATGCTACTGTTCGTCCCTGCTGATCTCTGCTTGCCACTGCATGCCTCTGCTCGTCTCTGCTGACCGCTGCTGACCATCTCTGATGCTTCTGACAACATATAACGCTTACTACTTGCTACTATTCGCTCCTGGTGATCTCTGCTTGCCACTGCTGGCCTCTGCTGACCACCGCTTATATTTCTGTCAACGTACAACGATTATTACGACTCCTGCCTTCCTCTGTTAACCTCTGCCAGCGTTCCCTGTCCTAAGCTGGCTTCTGTTGACCGTTGTTGACCACCGTATATATTTCTGGCAACGTACAACGATTACTACTGGCTACTGCCACCCTCTGCTGACCTCTGCCAACATATCCCGACGTCAGCTGACCATGGATTACCATCGCTGACCACTGCTGACCGTTGCTGACAAATTGTGACACGATGTAATATAATATAACATGTTTATATGTATTAAAGTGTTGTATAATGTAAATCTATGGCAATAAATGATATAATTTAAAAGAATTTTATGTGTTCTCATCATTTTTACCCTTCTTTTCCTATCGAAACCATTCCCTTAGTTATAAGACACTCCGAATCTTTTAAAATTTTCTAAGTTCCCCGGAAAGATTTCAAATTTCCCGCCGCCGGGAATTTCTGCGAATTCCTGGAAATGACGTCATTTCTAAGAATTCCTGATAATTCTCAGATCCCTGAAACTTACCGGCGTCCCTGAAACTTCTCGGAAATCCTGAAATTTCCAAGAAGTTTCAGGCAGCGGCTACAATTCCGGCCTGAATTTTTCGGCAAAAATTTTAAAGAGCTATTACGTAATATTACATAATGTTACGTAATATTACGTAATTTTTGCCGAAAAATTCCGGCCGCGAGAAATTTTCAAGAGCTATTACGTAATGTTACGTAAGATTACATAATGTTACGTAATATTATGTAATTTTTGCCGAAAAATTCCGGCCGCGAGAAATTTTCAAGAGCTATTACGTAATGTTACGTAATATTACGTAACGGCTTTTTAAAATTTTTGCCGAAAAATTCAGGCCGGAATTGTAGCCGCTGCCTGAAACTTCTTGGAAATTTCAGGGATTCCAAAAAGTTTCAGGGGCGCTGGCAAGTTTCAGGGATCCGAAAATTTTTAGGAATTCTTAGAAATGACGTCATTTATAATTTGGGAAATTTGGAGAGGGAAAAAGAGGTAAAAAATGATGAGAATACATAGAATTCTTTGGAATTATATCATTTATTGCCATAGATTTACATTATACAAAACTTTAATACATATAAACATATTATATTATATTACATCATGTCAGAAGTTGTCAGCAACGGTCAGCAGTGGTCAGCGATGGTCAGCTAACGTCGGGGGATGTTGGCAGAGGCCAGCTTAGGTCCGGAGATGCTGGCAGAGGTCAGCGGAGGGTGGCAGAGCCAGTAGTAATCGTTGTACGTTGCCAGAAATATAAACGGTGGTCAGCAGAGGCCAGCAGCGGTCAGCAGAGGCCAACGGAGGCCAGCAGGGGCATGCAGAGGCAAGTAGAGTCCAGCAGGGGCAAGCAGTAACAAGTAGAAATCGTTATACGTTGTCGGAAGCATCAAGGGTGGTCAGCTGTGGTCAGCAGAGGCTAGCAGTGGCAAGCAGAGTCCAGCAAGGGCAGGCAGTAGCAAGTTGTAATCGTTATACGTTGTCAGAAGTATCAGGAGTGGTCAGTAGCGGTCAGCAGAGTCCAGCGGAGGCAGGCAGAAGTCAGTAGTAATCGTTATACGTTGTCAAAAATATAAGCGGTGGTCAGCAGGGGCCAGCAGAGGCTGGGAGAGGCTAACAGAAATTCCAGGAGTGGTCAGCAGCGGTCAGCAGAGGCCAGTGGAGACCTGTCGACGGGAGATCAGGTATTAGTTGTTCAAGAGCGAGAAGGGAAGTGTGAGCCTTTCTCTCTCGACTCTCACGAGGCGGTCCGAAATTACTTCGGGCAACTTCGGAGAATCGAGAAAGAGTGCATGCGTCATTTTGCCTTTGCCGGGTTTCCGAAACTACACGTGCTCACGTACGCGTGTTCTGACATAGTGTGCGAGAGCACCTTCGGTGCCTTTCTGGCATCTCTGCCGGTAATCCGAACGACGACAGCTGGCGCGCCGCGACGCGACCTCCGCGTGCAAATTACGCGTTCCCCTGCACGGAACTAACTTCCGGGAACTTTTCGATGTCCCACGAAATTCCGACGCGTGGGATTACACGGCCGACACATCCGATTGGAGTTGTTTCGCTGACATCTGCCGGTTTCTTGCGTCGATTTGCATCGTCGGACACGGTAAGATTCGAACTGGAGGATGCGTGTCGTTGAACAGCACAAATCTGGCACAGAAACGTGACGAGAACAATAATTTTCCCTCTCTAAAGGTCCCTCGACACAGGTTCGAGAGTTCGAGGCTCGAGAGTTCGAGAGTTTGGGAGACTCTAGGAAATAATTTTAAATTTTATATTTTTTTGGGCTTGAGAGTTGGAATTTAGAGTTCGAATCAAGATCATTGGATCATCGTAGAAGACGTCGACGAGCCAGGTTGTTTACCGGAAACGCGTCGCGGACGTCGAAAACATGGCGGACGGAATTCTTATCCCTTTGCCACCCATGAATTATATATAAGCAGTTGAAGATTTCGCCGGGACGACGGTTCGTGTCACCGTTGCGTCAACCGGGATGGTAAAATTCGAGCCCGCGGAAACGACGTCGAAATACGTCGAGACGACGCGACGAGAGGACGCGTCGCAACGACGGCCCGCTGAACGATTCACGCTTGGATAACCTCGAGATGCCTCCTGGTCGCGTTTCATTCACCATCGAAACCAGACGCCATAAATCGAATCCTCGCGATTTTTCCCCCCGAAATTTACAACGGGTCTGAAAATTATTGAAATAGTTGGCCTGGAATCCGATAGGTCGCAAATTACTAAGCAAGCGTCCGTAAATCCGTTTGGTACCTTCTCGTTGGAACGTAAAATGTAATGAAACTTTGTCGAAATTATTTTTAAAAATGGGCAGAAGTCTTTATAATTTCCACCTGTTTCCTCGAGCCTGGTGAAACTCTAGAAAAAGGAACGAAGAGAGGACAAAATTTTAGGGAAATAATAATTTTTATCGACGATGTATAGTAGTACCTCGTTTATTGCACGAAAGTTGGCATCGCACGATGATCGAGAAGCATAGGGACGGTTTTCGAGCAGGAAATAAAGTTGTAGACATCGTGCATGGGTTATAAATAGTAGAAGTACGCTATTTAGAACTATTTTTAATGAATTTTTAACTCCAGTTTCCTGCAATAATCGAGGTTCCACTCGGAATTTTCGTGGCGTGACTAACACGTACGTTTCTCGAGTCACTCTTGGAAACTCGCGACTATATCACTCTCTCGAGATTTGTACGAACGTAGAGCGACATTTCGGTGTACATCACAGAAGCCCTTCGCGCTAAGGGACATTATTTTTGAGAAAGTTCCGCGAACGCTACATGGTCGTTGCACGAAGTTACCATCGTTTCGCGAGTTGGCTGGTAATTTTCCCTTGAAAGTTTATCTATGAATAACTCATCGTAATT
Source organism: Colletes latitarsis (assembly GCF_051014445.1). Taxonomy (NCBI): domain Eukaryota; kingdom Metazoa; phylum Arthropoda; class Insecta; order Hymenoptera; family Colletidae; genus Colletes; species Colletes latitarsis. The sequence goes on along the minus strand of NC_135135.1, from coordinate 28,882,627 downwards.
TACAAAGGGGAGGGAGAACATAGTAGCTGTGCATTTTTCAGTGTCACAGTGTTTTTCTTCGTAAAGGAGAGGAGGCGATAATTAAGCAATTATTACCATTGATACTTGTCCATAATCTCATTTTCGAAAATTCGATCCTCAAAAGTAAGGAGTGTTAATATTTTGGTCATCGTAATGTTTCCTCTTATACAGGGTGTTCGGCCACTCCTGGGAAAAATTATAATGGGAGATTCTAGAGACCAAAATAAGATGAAAATCAAGAATATCAATTTGTTGATTGAGGCTTCGTTAAAAAATTATTAAAAAGTTTCAAATCGTTCTGAAAAAATTATTTTTGATTGCGGGGGTCAAGTACAATCATTTTTGGTGAATAGACACACCCCAAAAATCCTGCACATTTTCGAGAAAAAAATTCAATACGGGCGGAACTTTAAACGTTAATAACTTCTTAAGGAAGCCTCCATCATCAAATTGGTATTCTTGATTTTCGTCTTATTTTGGCCTCTAGAATCTCCTATTAAAATTTTTCCCAGGGGTGGCCAAACACCCTGTATTAATTTAAAACAATTTATTGGTAAGCAAGATCCAACCACAAGAAATAAATTTTTTAAAACTCCAAATAGTAAATTCTTGATATCCGGAGGCAATACACTACAGTTGGCGAACAATTATACGACTCTGATATTTTTCAGTGTCCTCTTCCAAAATTGAAAATTGTCGATCGAACTCTATCCTTTGGCTGATGCTTTGTCTTCGCCTTGAACTCGCGACGAACGAAATCGAATCGAAGGGTGAGTTTTTGCGTCAAGGATCCTTAATTCCGTCGCGGGCCACGTTTTCCATAACGTTGTCACGCGACGTCGGATTAACGGCTGCAACGGTTGATACGGCCGCGTAATACAAACGTAACGTGCGATCCGTCGCGTGCATACTTATTAATTCCGCGACGATCGATAGCTACGTGAACGACGACCAGCCCGGCCCGGAATAATGCAGCCAATCTACGCCAGCGTGACAATATTTCGTCGACGTGATTAACGACCTCCGATGAACGTCCTGTCCTCGATGTAAATCAGTCGTTGGAAATTCCGTAGCCTCGATAAGAAAACCAACTACGAAAAATAAAATTCGTACAACATCTTTGCGGGCAGATTAGCAACCACAAAAAGTTTCAATTCGATACGTCTAGTGGTTTTCTTTTAAAAAATTCTTCCAAGAAACACTGCTGTGGAAATTTCAAAGTCTCGTAACTTTGAAAATTTTAAGAACACTCTGCGAAGATAAAATCGAGTTTGTGGAATTTTCTGCAGGATCAGCTACGAAAAATAGGCTAATCCTAGAAGAAGACCGAGCCTGGACAGAGTGGTGAGCCGTCGGGGGTGTTCGCGAAGCGTTAATCGACACTCTGCCGTCGAGTTTCGCGTTTTAACGATCGCTTCTCGCGGAAAGGTTAACACTTATCGCGCGCGAACGTCGGAACGAGCCGCGGGATGGACAAAGACGATATCACGAAGTGCACTTAAGGTCCACTCGTTTCGTGTAATCGAATGTAGCGAACAGGACTTCCGAGCGTGTTTCCCGGGCCATCGAGAATCTCGAGGTTCAATGGCGCGAGTAAAGAAGACAAGGGGAGAAGTCGTACGACGAGGCTCGTAGAGGGAAGAGTGTCCTGAAAGGATCTCCAACCCTTCGAGTCGAGGGTTGCAAACTTCGGGACAGGGGTGGACGAAAGCACCTTCATCTAAATGAAAATAACCCGAGTTACGTTTATTCGACAGTTCCAAGTAAATTCCTCGAATAATGCGACTACGATTCCAACAAACTACGTTTAATTCTCCTTGTAGACAAATAATATATAAAATATATAAGCAAAATAAGCAGAATAAATTTTCGAGTACTTCGAGTCCACGACGTTTTCAGCGTCGCGGTATTTGCCTCTCTCGAGTACCGCGAGGGTAGGGGTAGGATTTTTTGAAAGACGCGAGAGCTTCGAAGCTGGCGGTCGCACGTAGAGCGGCGTCGTAAAGTGAAAAGTTGTCGCGGGTTGCCCGGGACGCGTTCGTTCGTTCGTGGCGGAGCCATTGTTGGTTAACGAGGTAACTCGACACGTTCGAAGATAACAGGGTTCGTGCTCTGCACGAGCAACTCCGCGGCAAAAAGTTCCCCGGCTCCCGGGAGCTCGCCCTGCGGTCCTTCCAACGGAGTTATGGGAACGCCTTGCAGAAATCGAGCCGCTTCTTCCTTTTGAATCCCGACTATATGCTCGCCAAATTTGTCTGCGTTCAAATGTTCGAACCCTCGAATAATTCTAACGTTAGATAATTCGAGTACTATTCAAATACTCAGCCATGTGTAAAGTATCTTGTACACTGTATCTGGATATTATTTGGATTTCATATTCGAATTACGGTATTCGAGTACTCAATGAATGAACCAATCCTCGAATAATTCGAATACTATTCGAATACCTGAGTATTTAAATATCTACAGTGATTGGGTATCTGAATATTATTTGAATTTCTTGTACGAATTGTGGTACTCGAGTCCTCGATACACAGATCAGATGTAATTTAGATCCAATTCTCCAACGAGTCGAGTTCGTGCAGTGTATCGAGTATAATTTCTTACTTGTACCGCGTTGCAATTACAAGTTCGCGTTACGTTTAACGGTCTCGTATAAACGAGGGATCTTGTCGAAATTCAGCGGGCTCTCCTTGGACGTTTCCGTCCTCGTTGTGGCCTGGAAATTTAGAAGTATAGCGCCGCGAACGACCCGTGTATTCCCTGCACGGCACTCTCCGTCAAAGTTCACCTCGTCTTCGACACCCGGTGCCATTATACGAAACATCCGTGGTGCTCCGTGCGCCCCGGGGCTCGTCGTTTCGCGAAAAGCTCCGCCGGGAGGCGAGGAAGCTTCAACGATTCTACTCGAGTCGGCGAAAAACGTCGCGTTTGCGGTTCCCGAAGACCGTCGAACGATCGTTTGCGAGGATTGCGCCCGTCGATGATCGGAAATCCCACCCCTAAATAGCTGAAAATCATTTCTCCGCGAATCTACAGCTGGGAAACACTATTTTATCGAGCATCTCTGCGACCGAGTACTCGAATACCGTTCGAATACTTCGCTATAATATTCAATTTACAGTTTTAAATTTTACTGATACGAGGAATACGGTTCTCAAAAAAAATATTAACACAACAAAACTGTTAGAACGTGACGCGTTGCTGGTAACAAAATTTTCTAAAAGAAAACAGGATCCATTGTTTCGTGTTTTCCCTTAACGAGCAGATATTCCTCGAAGAATATCGTGGAAAAGAATACACCTTCTGTACGATCCGTGTCGAATTGCGCTTCAACAACCGCGAAAAACAAGCCAGGATATTTAAACTTGACTCTCCCCAGCATCGGCGAGCCAGAGAATGTTTTAGAGCGATAACGAATATGAATTGGGGGGAAAAAACCATTATGAACGGTTCCCGGCTAACTGTTGTATTTTATTTACTTGTGCGCGGACGAGAACGTGTTTTTTTTTTTTTTTTTTATATTTTACTTTTTTAATGATCAAGCGTTATAATTGCAGTTAGCCGCGGCGTGACGGATAATATGGATTCGCGGGGTACGCGATTTCGTGTGTTTTTTCTGCCACCCATAGCGTTCGTGAAGTGAATATTTTCCACGACGATCGTTAGTTTCACCAGGAGCCGTCCCGGCGCGGATCTGTCGCGTCGCGGGTTTCGTTCGCGCGTTTCCATCGATTACAATCGAATCCTCGTCGACTTCACCGCTGTTCCGGTATTCATACGCGCGCCCTGGAGCCCCGCCAAATCGAAAACCCTCGAATGCTTGTCGTAAACAACCGCTCGAGATTGATAACACTTTCATACGATCCCATTTCCGGTCGCGCTGTAAAACGGAACGCGTTTTGACGGAACGTCGACGTTGAATTATCGGGGACGAGCGTAAGGGAACTCGAGACGCGCCATCGAAGGAACGTATTTCGTACCATTTTTTGCTCCCCGAGGGTCCAGCGGTGCACAGATTTTTTCACTAGCTGCACTCGTAAAACGAAACAACATTCTGTGGGAGACAACTTTTCGTACACGGGAATTAAATGATATCGCAAAGTTTCCATTTTAAGTGGAATCTACATTTTCTACGAGTGGCTAACAAAATTTATCAGGTCGTGAAAAAATGTACAAAACGTCGAGTTAATTAATTAAAAATATGTATTATATTTTATGAAGTTAGTAGTTAAAAATTTGCCATGTATATTACCATCGGGTCCGAAGAGATTTTCCACGTTCCGGCAGCGCTATAACGAGTTTTTTTGTTTCTTGTTTCAGGTATGTATGGCTTACCGAGTAGCAGATTCTGGAAAAGTGGAAAAATCTGGGACTACTCGAATTTTCTTGTATTCGATAGAGTAGTATTCGAATACTTTGATGTATTTGAGTAACAGCATTCGAGTAATGAAATTCAAACAATGGTTTCGAAATACTGAAGTATTCGAAGTTCACTCGCAGCATTCGAACGTCTAAAGTAAATTGTGGGAATTTATTAAATTTAATATTGAATTATTCGAATAGTCCCAAGTCTAATAACGTTCAGAAAAGACTGACGAATTCGAATAACAAAGGTAAGGCTTTATAATTTTAGCTTTAGCGAAATATAAAGTAATGGTTTTTTGTTTATCATCATTTTCACGCAATTTATTTCGTGACATTTGTCGCTATAAATGTGACGTTTTAGAGAAAATTACTTGCACGGAGAATGAAAGCTTAACGAAAAATGTCGTATCGATTATGGGGCCATTGTGCTAAAATAGAACTCGAAAAAGGGATCGAAATATTCGATATTGCATTTTCGAAGCTAAAGAATTCGTCTTAAAACTTTGGAGAATAAATACACGGATCGATTCGACTTTTGGAAAGGACGCTCGAAGTTTCCACGATGACAGATACGGCGAATGAAAGTCGCGAACTCTTTGACGAGTAGTCGTTTCGAATACTCCGACGGATTAGATTCGAATCCTCTGTCCTGGTCGATCCAAGACTCCCACGGCCTCTTTTTCGTACTGTTTCGTCGCTTTCAAAACTATAACAGACATTTCTGACAGGTGTCCGCCGCGAGCGATTCGCGACGTCGCAACAGTTGCCCGCGGAGTCGTCGTTCGGCCTGTAATAAAACCGATTCGAATTACATGGAACTGTTTGGTATCGGCAGATCTGACAGCGTCCATTCTCTGACTGACTCGACCGAATATAAAAATTCTCTCATCGATGGCTCGGATTAACTCCACCGTATCAAGCTCATTTCTTTATCTTTTTTGTTCGCGAACCCCCCACCAGGGTCTAACGTATTCCACCATTGTTGCTCACTTAAAACAAGCACATTTCATTCGGGATTCGCGAGAAATCTGCACCGGAAACGTTTCTAAAATTATTCATATTTCTCTCGTGATGCAACGAAACGAGCAATCGTTGCAATATTGAGATGAATCGTGAAAGAAAAAATGGTCAGAAACTGTGTGAAATTCAACGTACCGATTAATCATATTTCTAGAAGTAAAAAATAAATATTGTAGGAATATTACGTGATTGAAATTGCTTTTTGAAATTTCTACATCGTAATTGAGGCGAGCCATACCCTGTGGACATTTCAGCAACATGGTTATCGAGGCTGAAGCGTCTCCTGTTCGGTCGGTGACACTGCAAATATTTTTCCTAGTGGGATTTGAAAACCAAACGTCACCGCTAACGCAAAATATAAATACGAAAAAACAGACTGTGGTATATTGGATCACCGATGGTTCACTCAGTGCATCTCAATTTTGTAAAATCGATGCTCTATGGAGTTTCACTGCCGTAAGGGTGCTCATTGAGAATCTCTGGGTTGGGGGTAAAGGCAAACGCTCGGTTTCGTTTCGAAACATCGGTTGTAGTGTCTACTGTGTGGCGAAGTTACGCGCTGTAAATGGAACTGTCCTGTCTACGGTGCTATTAAAGCACGGCCGTAATCGATTTATTAGCACTCAAATTAGGGCTGCAAAACTAGCGACCACTGGTTATCGAGCGCGAGGGAACATTAAAGTTCGCGAACGAGGGCGGCTTGTTCGTGTTTCGAACGTTCATTAGTTTAGCGAAATCTTTTCTGCAATTAATGATGGCTCTGTTGGAACAGGGTCAGGTTGCCTTGTTTGGTTAGCGTTGATAAATTGTGGAAATTGGCTTAGGTATCGCCATTTTTTGCATACATTTTCAACGTCGTTACGGTACCACGTGGGGTCGGTTTTCGTTTTTGCAAGAATTCATTTCCAAAAATTTTATTCGACCCCAACAAGAGTCGACAAAGCTGTTTTATCGTGTTCCATTGATAAGCGAACGATAACGAAATTTTTTAACTCGGTTTCCTCAAAACCATATTTTTCAAGCTCGTTGTATAGTTTTAAAACTATATCTTTTGTTCCCGACAAATGTCCATACTGTGTATTTTCCGTTTCGACAATTTGTTTGACACATAAACCCACGAAAGTGACTACTTTTTTTTATTCTCGTTTATATTCCTGGTTAACGCGTCGAAAACTAGTACCTTTCGCGGGAAAAATATTTATGCGTGTTGTTTTAAATTCTTTCTCCCGCAGAGATTGAAAGCTTTTATGCATTTCGACGAAATGTAAAAATTCTCGGGTGATAAAGGGTGCGTTGCTTCGTTTCTTAGCGTGTTTTTACGTGTTCTAGTAGAACGTCGTTTAAAAGGTCCTGTTTTCGACTGCTGTAAAACGACTGTGAGTCAACTGTTTCGAAACTGGGATTCCGGGATCGAATATAATTTTCCACCAGCGAAAATAATTACCTGGGGAACGACGAGGGCTGAAAATTGTTCGCTAATCTCACCCTGTCAACGTTTGGACGGCAAAAGGGTGGGCGCGATCGTTTCAGGGAAGTCGCGAGCCCGACTCGGATGAAATAGGATCAGATGGAACATTTTCATTTAGAACTTTCGGGCTTTTTGCGCCGGCACGGTTGCGGTTTTACGCTTTAAACGTTTCAAAGGCGTTCCTCGGGAGCATGACGAAAAAGAGGGGAAAAAAAGGAAGGCTGGTTGAAACAGACGACCGCCGACTCCTGAAAGCTTATCTGGTTTTTGAGTCGCTGCATTAGGACAATCTTTTACCTACCTGAGAGTGGAGGCGAGGGTTTTGGAAGAGAATCTTTGAAGCACGCGTAATCCCGAGGCAAAGAATGGCCGACAAAACAGGCGGGGGGCGTTTCCACGGCTGACGCGACCCCGTTTTTCCCGCGAAAATCGCGTCCCTTCGAGCCGGGGGGAGATCGCGGAAATCGCGAGCCATTTTTCAAACGGCGAGGAAATGAGATGTCCCTCGGTCGCGGTCGATTCCCGGCACCGTGTATCGAAAACCACCTCGAGTGAGTTACGCCCACCCCGACGCTGTATTCGAAATATGTAACACTAAATCTGACGCGTCCCCGCGACGAAACGATATTTTCCGAGGATTATCAAAACAACGGTCTTCCAGAGAGAGTAATATCTCGATCTACGATTCGCTTCTGTCGTTTCTTCAGGGTAGAAAATTATAATTTCCAAAGTTCATATTTACTTACATTTGTTCAAAATATTATTCCACTCGAGTATTCGAGTACTGGATGAATGAATAATTCAAACATCAGATAATTCGAATACCATTCAAATACTCAGGTACTTGTAGAGATTCTTGTTCAGTGTATCTGGATATTATTTGAATTATGCTATTCGAGGTATTCTGAGTTTACTTCTGGATAGAAAATTCTAATCTCCGCATAATAAAAAGAGTTCGTATTTACTTGCGTTTGTTCAAAATATAATTCCACTCGATGGTCACGAACTTTGATATTCGAACGATATTTGAGTCGAAGAAGGACGATCGTATCGAGGATCCACGATTTCCATAAGCACCGACCGGTCGACTCCGGGCACCTGTTCGAGCGAGACGCGAGATTTTAATCGACCCGAGAACGATCCTCTCGATCGTGAAGACGCGCGCACACAACCCTTTGGACCCGTTGCGTGTGCAGCGCGGTTTACTGGATTACCCGACGTTTCCATATGCGTACGGCTGGCCCGTCCCGTGTGTTGGACGCAGGCAATCACCTTAATGATAATTTACGATCGGAGGCATAAACGTGTCCAGGGCCCCGGGAATTGATTTGTTTACACCGGCTGGATTCTCACGCGACTCAGCGCGCGGCCAAGGATCCTCTCGGCCCCCTCTTACGGGTGGCCCTCTTCTCCGTTTCTTGTTGCTTCTGCCGGTCTCTTTTGGCGACCCGTGATTTTCGGGCCTTTAAGGTCTTCATTTCCAGGTACCCCGAGCCAAGGGTACGCGCGCTCGCGCCGGTTCTTACGAGCTATTTTAAATCGACCGACCGGTCAGCGCCCACGATTTATCGGGCCCCGGGATTCGTCCTGGGATATTTATCCGGGCCCCGATCGAGTATTTTTCCTTTCGTCGCGCCGTGGAACAAGGTCTCCTAGAAATCTGTAATTACAACGTCCAGCAAACGCATCGAAAGATCGGGGGAAGGCAAGTCCGTATGATCAAATTATTTGGACACTGGGCGTATATTAAGTTGATTTCTTATCGAATTATTCAGTGATCTCGCGATTTTTTTGATTGACACGGATATTTCTAGAGTTCAACACTGAACACAAGGGGCAAGTCGATACATTTCCCATGGGCGACATTGTTCCTCTTATGGAACCTCTATTACAGATCATTCTCACCTATTCGCCTGTTGAGAAAAGGAGAAATAATACATAGAAAAAGTCAGGAGTGTGAGAATTGTGAAGTAAGCGTAGAATTTGGATAAGAAATATGTCTGTAGATTGTGTGGAATATAGAAACTTTAGAACAAGCCTAGAGCCCGTAGCTGTATTCTTGAACGTGTGTGGGACTTTCGAGCTAAGTACGTGGTAATTGCGGAATTCGTGTGGAATGCATATGGGTAGTTCGATTGGCATTACGATTGTTTTATCGAGTACTGAGCGCAATCAGGCAACTATGCGTGCCCCCATATAGTCACGCGTCGTTTGACTAAACAGTCGCGCGACGGGAAATCGATAGTGTGCGTGCAGCAGCATTAAGATAATGAAAAGAAAACGAATAGACCTGCAAAGGCATCTATATCCACGCGGTTAGGATCGCGATAGTAATCGATTTGTATCCAGTGACCACCCAGCGACCCAGTTTGCAAGAAATAGGCTTTCAGTGAATTATAACGCAGATTTTTCTCCCTCGCAGACGCACGGCGATAATAGTATAGTTGAGTCGCAATCCTGTTAGTATGCACGGAATTCTCGACGTCAGCAGACGATGGATTCGTTAGATAAATTCGAAAATAAGCATTCGCTTAAGTAATGCTTGTCTACGATGACGAATAGGTCGTAAACTTGCAGAAAACTGACCATCCGTTTGCCAGAGATCGGTTGTGAAGAGATCGAAGGGGAATTTGTAGTCCGAACCTTGTAAATAAAGTGTCGTACTTAGTTAAACGGGAATCAAATCCTACGTGGACAGAACGTCGACAACGTTTCGGCCGAAAAAAGCTTCGAATACAGGGAAACACTCTCTTGATCGGCTTTTCGCGACAATGCCCAGTTCCGGCTTATCCGGCACACGCTTCGTGTTTCCATAAACTCGACGGATCCTCCCAAAGTCGAGCTAAACCTATGGATGCTTCGGATCAAGATCCTCTTTCCCCGAACCCGGTGCCTCGGATCAACGATGTTCCGCGATACTGTAACGGTGGCTGAAAAATTCGCAAAACGCGTTAAACTTCGAGGTTACGTCGATTCACAGCATCACCGATAACCTTATCGACGAATTCGCGATGAAAGATAGTCGTTCGAGCGAGACAACGCAAACTATTCGTCTGAAATCGTTCGAATTTCGCGTGGTAGTCCCTCGGCTGCGCGACACGACCACGTGATCACTTTCAAGATGGCTGCCGCGTGGGCTCGAGCAACACACCACCTGGAGATACATTTCCACAACCAATCGAACACTGTATCACGGATTCAAACCATATTTCAACCTTAACGAGATGAAGGTAGCAGAAATAGTTTACATCTCGCTATATCGTTATTACGTGCCATTCACGACGCGCAAGTATCTTCGATATTAACAAAATGAATTGAAAGCGTCGTAGGTGGAGTCTATACCTAAGTAGGGTGCATGTTTGCAACAAGTCTCGTCCAAAGCTCTCTACGTGTTTGGTGGTCCCTACTTGATTGCAAGTAGAGAAACAGCTCGTTATCCGTAGAATACAATTAGCCATCGAAAACGACGGTCAACAGCTTCCCAGGGCTTCCTGGGTCCGACAGAGTTCCGTGAACGAAGAGGACGTAATACGGAGACTGCTACGGGGAATCCCTCGAATCCGAACTCGTCGTCCCGTAAATTGTCCGCGTAAATCCGTCGTCCCGGATGTATCGACGTTTGGGCTGGCGGCGTGTAATGAGAAATTCGGTTGTCCCGCGGTCGCTATCGATCGTCGAGCGTGCATAAAGCAATTATTCCACGCGTGGCCCGGCCGCTGGCAAACCTCATCGACTCTCTGCCAACGGCACCTGAAAGCAATGAACGAGGAACCGCCGTGCCGGCGCGCACAAACGGCTCGTTCCTCTTTCTCTGTCCCTCTTGGCGAAAGGTCGTCCCTCCTGAATCACCGGGCTAGATTTAATTAACGGTGACGCGGACGCGATCGGCCCGGTTTGCTATACTTAGCTTCCGATCACGAAGAGAAGCCCCTCTGTTCCTGGTGCTCGCTAACGGCGTCGAGCACCGGCGAACGCTCTCTCGGACCGTGTCTCCTGCTTTGTTATTGCCAGGAAACCGCCTGCAATCGATACACAACCGAATACTCGACGACCATTCTGCTCGATCCCCCACGAAATGAAATTCGCAAAATGTCTATTAGAACCCAGACATCTTGTCGATGTTTTTCTCTATTGTGATTCGAATAATAATTCACTCGTTGCACAGTGTTTCACAATTGGTGCACAGTTGAAAAGGTTCGAGAATAATACACAAAATACAAAATAGAAGAGTTGGTTAAATTAATTCGTTTTGATGTCCGGGGACAGCAGATCTGAAGAGTTGTAAGCTGGGAATTTTACCATTTTCGTTTAAATAATTTATTCATCTTCGGTTTGGAAATCTGGTCATTCAAGGAATTCTATTTGCTTCATTGGTCGCTAAATCCTCCTGCTCTGAGCTACGTTTCCGCGCGACAGCTCGGTAGGAGAAACCAAGTTAAGGGTCTTTTAGAGCTAGTTAGTCTTCGTAAAGTTTCCACTAAGTCTTCGCCGAATCTTTACTAAGTCCGTAACTATCAGTCGAGAGTATCGAGCAGCGACAGAAAAATTTAAATTGGGAAATAAATTTACGCCTCTACGTTTGTCATACTTTTAAAAAATAATTTTATACTCGTGGATCTAATATACATTGATTCCACTGATAAACGGTGAGTTATAATAATACCAAGATAGGGAGCTATTAAATTAATTTGGTCGATTTGCATACGGTGCCTAAAATGTTTGTATTTCCAGTTATTATTATTGTAAAAGAGGGTTTACTTTGGTAAGATTCCTAATTGGGTAACGACGCCATGTGGATCGAAAGCTGTCTCGGGAAACCGAATAGAGGGAACCGGGTAGAATAGATCGATATAGCGGGACGTCAACTTAATCTGCTTTAAGTAATTGATCGGGGAAAACGACGGTAAGTACCCTTTCATGGTGAAGTTGCTCTCGTGGCTTCCTCTCGTCGGGTGCCTCGACGATCTTCAATTCGCGATTCAACGGTAACGGCGGTCCGTTTGCCACGGAACATCCAAGATTTCTAAACAACTGCTTTCAACCACCTTATCCTGGCACTGAATGCGATTCGACTCCGAGGAGGCTAAATCCGCATTACGCGGCGGCGTTGTAAGCAAGACCGAGGCTATTCAAATACACGTACTCCCTCGTATTCAAACGCCACGAATGAATTTCAACTGTCATAATCCGTGTTTGAATACTTTTCAATACTCGTGTATACGTGTACTTTATCGTATTCGAACGCTACAAATGAATTTCAATTATTATAATCCGTGTTTGAATACTTTTGTATTCAAACACTACGAATGAATTGCAACTATTATAATCCACGTTTGAATACAAAATTTACATTCAGAATTGTTATATCCATCTAACGATTCTATTGATCCTGTACTTTTTGATATTTGTAGTTCCAATATTTGTTGAACGAAACTTACTTCCTGCAAAACTGTTTAAACAGTTTACTTTTTCTTGTTGAAAATAATTTCTCCGTGCCAATATTCTTCCAAAACAGTAACTGTTATCTTCGAAAACTCAAATTAAAATTTAGAGCAAAGTTTATTAAAAGTTCTCTGGTCGCGTAGTTTCGACGACTAGTTAACGTTCTCTTTTTAACGTCCGCGTTGTTTGAAAACAGAGAAAAAGTTTCCTCGTGGAAATTGCAAAAAAAAAAGCTATAGTAATAGAGTGGTCCCCGGGCCTACAGAATTAAAACGACGTCCAACGACTATAATAACGCTCGAGCCACGGGTTCAATTTTCCCTCGACGAGCAGGGAAGTTGTCGGGGGTGCATCCAGGATGGGGAGGGGGGAGGAGAGAGGGTAATTTGTGACGCTTGCAAGCGGTTAGCTCGACTCGGTAAAAGTTATCGGAATTCTATAACGCGGAGACGCGGCTCAATCAATGGTAAGCAGCCCAGGCCACGCGAACGCAATCGATGCGTCGGGGAAGTTTCGAGTGATTCGTCGATACGCTCTTAAAAAAGAAAAAAGAAAAAATTCCAGTTCCCCGTCGTCGTGCCTCGATGGTATTTCAATCACCCGTGACTCTGTATTATGCAATGATTATCGCGTAACGGGATCAACTATATTATCGAACTATTAAGTCTCCGTCGCGTACAGTTTTCGTTGCTAACGATTTAGTACGGAGATACGCAGATTTATAGAATAAGATACTCTTTCTCTTCTTGAGAATTCTTCTAACGAGAATATTTCCTTTTGTCTTTTAAAACTATCTAACGATCTACGGTTTCACGTCGAACTGGACTCGATATAGAATTTTTTATTACTGTTATGTATAGGGTGGTAATTCTACGTGAAAAAATAAGTCGAAAAGGAAGAATACATTTTTTAAAAACAAAGCATAGTTGTGATATTTGAATTTAGAAAATACGTTGCTGGAGTATGTTTGTTCATTAGCTGCTGATTCTACTTACGCTAACGTTCAATCTCTTTTATACAGGATGAATTTTCAAAGTCGATTTTCTGAGAAACGAAAAAACTGTATCATTAATTTTCGAATTACTGTTCGATTCTGTTCCTCGCGTTCGTGGCGCGATTTTTCAAGGAAAGGAAGCAACAGACCCGTTCTTGTTTGGGCCACGAGTGAAGAGTCTCGGCGTGACCACTTGTTCCTTAACGAAAGAGTCACTCCTCGACTCTTATTTTGTCGGGAAAATAATTTACCTACCCCCGAGCCGTAGCCAACATTGTCGCGTTTCGGGGTCATATTTTCGAGTCTACGGACCGAACGCTGCGTGAATGCAAATACCGTTGAAATGTGTGTGAATTAAAACGATGAATACCAGACGTCAGAAACAATTTTTCCCCCGTATAAATCGATAAATTAACTTTGTTTTACCTTTACTTGTTCTCGATGTACACAAATGTTCTATTTCTTTGGTGAATTTACCTATCATCACTCCCCAAATAAAACCAAACCAAAAACTAGACAAACTATACAAAGTGGAGAGGTCGAGGATCATCGATTGAGGTAGTTTCATGCGCAACCTACCCTAAAATTGTGTCGACGATTGCTCTCGTAACGTTTAAAGTGGCAAACGATAAAGGACAAAGGTTTCGATCGGCTTTTGGGCTCGTGTTCGAAACGGTCGTCCCTTTTTCACGGGCACGTTTCGCGAGACTCTGTATCCACTGGTGGCAAAAACGATTTCGAGGATTCGAAGGGTTGCATAGCATGCCTCCGCGTTCGTCCCTCTGAGCTGTCCTCTCCGTGGCTTGATCTCGTTTCGGACTCTCTGCGGACTCGTCGTCGCTTAATTAGTACCGGCGTACAATTAAGCGAGCGCGCTTAAGTTCGTGGGCCACGCCCCGCGTCTGCGAAGATAAATTGGCGCCAATGAATGCCAATTGGGCCGGGTGTGCAGAGGCGTTTGGAACACGGCCGCCGCAAACGGATTCGCGAGCATCCCGTCTCTAAGCGTCTTAAGCCGCCTTCGGGGGATCGATATCGGTCGGCTCGATCGGCCGGAGCAGATTTATTCGCGGCAGATAGCAACGGCGTCGGCGGACAGCCCCGGGGCCAGACCGACGAATCTGACTAAGAGGATAATTACGGATTAATCGGGAATTTAATTATCGGTCGAACGAGACCGAGGACCGATCCGCCCCAAACTCGGACAAATTTTATTCGCGAATAACGAATTAACAATTTTTTTTACTCGATCGCGAACGATAAATTCTAATACGAGAACTCATTCTGCGAATTAAATAAATGGTATTGTATCTCCGTTACATCAATCTTTGCCTAGCATTGATTTTTCCTGCCTTTGAATAATTTTATGTTGTCCACGGACCTCTCAGATTTCATCTGTTATATAAACCAGGACGATTATATACGTTTAAAAGAACTTTGTCGTACGATTTAATTTCAAATAATTTTTCGAACGTGTACTATTTCATTTTGTTTAAGACTTGATGAATAGTGAGTAGCCTCATAATTGTGAAACCTGTCATCGAGAACTCGTAACTAGTCAGATTCGTCATTGTATCGCAAGGGGTTAAGGCCATTTATTGGATTTATAATGCAGAGAATGAATAATTCTTGCGATCAGTGATCCATCACTCCCAGTAAAGTTTTCGATAAATTTGTGATTTAGGTGGCTAGTTTTTGAAGAATGTATTAGGTTCCAATTCTTTGCAGCCCCGAAAGTCCTCTTTTTCCTTCGTTTGGGGGAGCTGTTTGCTCGCGTGCGAGGACAGTGTCGAACCGTTCGAGGAGAATGGCCTCGCCAGGACAGACGTAAACTAGCCAAAGGCCGACTCGATCGTCCTTCCGTGTAACTGGGTGAATTGCTCTCGCCGCGTGAATTAATCAACGCCCCGGTAATTGAATCGCGGCCGATACGTGGCCCGTTCCCGGATAATTCGTACATACGGTCAACACAACGTCAGAAACGTGTCTTACGTATATTTATCGCAACCACGTTCAAGTTAAACTCCGATATTAATAAAGGAAATTTGATTTAATTCGTCCGTATCGACAGCACATTTGTACGGTGCAAACGTATCCTTTATTGATATTGAAATTTTAATTGCTGCGAACTTGTTCAATTTTTCTACAATGAATTATTTTTCAATTTAGATCACCGGTGCTGGATATAGCTCTGCGTTATTGAAATTCCATCTGTAATTACGGTTCGAGTCCGACCATCCATTTCTATTAAGTTGTTTGCTGTTTAGTTAATATTTATTAATAAATATTAACAGTATCGTGACTTTGTTTACGGAGAATTTTTCGTTCGATAGAAATTTGTTCTAATTAGAATTCGATCTCTCGTTCTTAAATTCAAACGACCACAAAGAATGAATTATGTACGTGTAAAATTTTTTGAAATCGAGAGTACGGGAGAAATTGTATCGGAAACGGTTAAGAGATGCTCGAGAGTCGAGTAAGCCTCGAGAGTCGAGCGGTTCTCGAATTCGATCGTTCGCGACGCGAGAAATCCTCAAGTAGCGAATTCGCCGGTCGGTGGTAAAAGCTCCGGGAGGAGGAGCACATGAATTCCTAAACACAATCTCGCGGCGCGGGTGAAGAATTCATCGCGGCAACGGAAACCACCCCATAGAGCGGTCCCTCGCCCTTCGGGCTGATTGGCGGTTGCCCTCGGAGCGGTCTCGATCATCAGCCTACGAGCCCGCGGGCCCCGGCGCGATACGCGTACAAATGTAACCGATGGTACTTCGCTGAAAAGAGCAAACACTGAGCCAATTTCCGATGCCTATATACCGCGTGGTCGCCGAAAACGGACGTATTCCTGGCTAACCCATTGTATTCCACGCGTCTGCCCCGCACGGTTCACCGCCAACTAATTTTCTATGGCCTACGCGCTGGGTTTCTTGCGGATTATTCATTCGACTGTTTACTACCAAACCGTACAGTCCTCTTACTCTCCGGTTTAAAAATTGTATTCACCGTTGTAAAAAATTTGAATACGCTCGAACGACCATTGCTAAAACATTTCAAATATTCGTGAATCCAACCTGAAATATCGAAGAGAAAAGCGTCTCGTCTCGTTTTCCCCGCAATCCCGTCGCGGGATCACGATGAAAAGTTTCGATAAGAATTGTTTCGAAAGTATCGAGAGCCACTGGCGGGGAGGGGGTAGCACGCGATCGATAGTCGATATCGGGGCAGAGTCGAACACGCTCGACGACGGAGGCAGAGAAATTCCAGCCCGGGGTCTGGGAGTCGAGCCGCGAAACGGCAGACACCTTCGACGACGGTCGTGGGTGGTTGTGAAATGGAGACGGTCCCGCGAGAACGGAGGGGAGAAGGCCGTGGGGCGGGGAATAAAAACGCGGATGGTGTGGCTTTTTAGAGGAGAAGCTTCTTCCATTGGGGTCGAGAGGGTGACTACAGGAAAAGGGCGGTCTGAGACCCATCAAAGCCACGAAAGCTCTGAATGGTGCACATCCACCCGCGAGAACCGACGCTGCAAGCGGCGTCTGTTGCTTTCCAGACGTCGCCTTTATGGGAAATCTTTGGATAAGACCTATTGCCGCGAGAAATAGGAGAGGGAAAAAACTAGCGACTTCTACTTGCCGCGGCGCTTCCCGTTTTCGCGTCCTCCGCTCCTGTCCCTGTGCTCTTTAAACGCGCGAAGGGACCTCGCGAAAGGATCCGGAAATAGGGATGAGGGTACTCGCACGATACGAGTAAACTATGAATATCTCAACCTTTGGATATCGCTGTGACATCGTATTCGAATACTCGTGGATACCGGCTATCCGTTGCAATATTTAAACAATTTTATATTCGAATAAGAAAGTTCTGATAGTAGCGATGCGTGGTATTTCAATCTGGGCTAGAACTATTCGAACCGTCTAATTTATTTGAATACCATCATTCAAGTACTTCTATGTGAAGAATTTATTCGTATATTTATATTTAAGTGCTCGATTAGTATTCCAATATTACGATTAATCTTGCAGTATCCGAATTCTAATACACGATCGCTGCTATTCCATTACTGCTCGAATTCAGAGTACTCGAACGGTACTCGAGTGGTCAAATACCGTTCCAGTACTCGAACGGTGATTCCAATTACACCGAACGCAAGATCAGAAGTATTCGAATAAAAATTCGGCGAGCGGGATTTTCGAGTGACCGCGGGGCGCGTGTTCGATCGATCGATCGGTTTTCCCCGGGGCCGGGCCGGGCGAGCGTTCGATTCCGCGCGGAACTGCGGCCAATTTCTAACGAGTAATTAAACGCCCGTGTAAAAGACCAATTAGAACGGTCGCGTGCGAGCACGGGCTCATCGATCGAGCCGGACCAGGACCGATAGACGGGCGTTTAACTTGCTCGATCCGAAACGAAACGGCGCCGAGGAATTTATAGCTCGCGCTAAAGTGCGCGCCGATGTTCGGGGAAAGTTTATTCATCGGCTTCGATTCGCGGTCTGGCTTCGACGCTTCGGAAAACGTGCTGACGCGTTAATGGAGGCCGAGAGGCCAGACTCGGACGATAAGCCGATTTCCTCCGCGTAGCGGTGGACTAGAAGTACCAAAAGGTTTTTCCATAATTAGCTGGCATTTGCCAGTAAGCCTCGAGAGAACCAACGTGTGAACTCTCGCGGTTGAAAAACCTACTCCACTGGAGCAATTTGTAAATTTATTTTCTTGCTAATAGATAAACTAAGAAACGTGAATCATGGAAACACGAACCCTTTAAAGCCTTTATACTTTTTTTCTATAAGGTACTCATGATACTCTTCTATCTTTATTCTATTTAAATAAAAATGTAATATAAGAAGGTGTTACGCGTTCTTCTGTAAGTGGAGTGGAATCTTTCATTTTTGGGTGGTAACGAGGACCGTTATTTGGCACTTTTGGTACCGAAGCTCTGTGGGTGATTCCAGCGTATGGTTTTCTTCTTGTAGTTCCTTGGGATACCGTGTCGTTAATGTCACATTGTTGGCGAGAACGCGTTCGAGCGTCGAACGCCTAGAAGCGTTCTCGAACGTTGAAATTCAACAGAGCTCCCCCATTCGCCGCGGCATATGGTTTATGTGGTTTGAATTATTATATGGTACATACGTCTCATTTTCGATTCCATGAGCCGTACGTACCGGGCTCACGTATACGCTATCGCAATAAAATTCAAAGTTCTCGGGTGTACGTTCTCGCGGCCGACAGCTCCGGGTGCTTCGAGTATCGCGTTCGCCCGAACCTTTACGCCACCGTTGCAAATAATGCTAATGTTTGCCGATATACCAGAAACTCCAGACGTACGGAAAAGTAACGTTCAGACGATTACGGTGGAATGTTCTTTATCCGATCCGACCGACGGGGACGTCGAATTGTTCTGTATTCCGAATAGTCGTGCACTCGGGTGATTCAAATACTCCGCAAATATAATTCTAATATCGTTCGAAGGATGTTTCGCTCTAGAAAATTATATGAAAATATAGTGAATTTATTTGAAACGTTCTCAACCAACGTCGACGCCAACGAGTCGCACGTTTGTGTTGTCGATGACATAAAATTTAATCGATTAAAGCCAACGTAATTTTATTCAATCGACGCGAAGTAATGAAAACTTTCTAATGGTTCACGACACACACAGGGTGTTCGACCACCCCTGGGAAAAATTTTAATGGGGAAAATCAAGAATATCAATTAGAATACCAAAACCAGGTGTGACCGAACACCCTGTATAGTGTACAAGATTTCTTCGTACGTGAAAATATATGAAAAAAGAGAAGCAACGTTGGCAATAAATAAAGGAAGAGGACGAGTACGAATCCGTTGATCCGCCAGAAGGTTCACGACTGGCCTATTCCTGGCTGGCCGACATCGACGCCCGTCGCTGGACATCCGTTTCGCAGTGGCAACGTCCCCGCCATATTTTCCACCAATTAGACGCGCGACGCACCGGCGGACAGGTATATCCCGGAGGCTCGGTCGTTAGTAACGAGCCGCGTCGACCCCACGTTTGTCGTCGTCGTCCTTCTGGTGACGTCTCTGGAAACGGCTTGCATGCCGAGACCGAAACACCGCTTTCTCTGCGCCTTCGTCGATAAACATACTGGTTGGTCTTCTTCGTTAACGTGCACGCAGACGTCCCAGTCCCATGCACTCCGTATCTTAACTCCCGTTGGGCTTGCGCTAAATTTTATTCGAACCACCGACAACAATACATTTTTACTCCTTTTCATTCTCCGATCCAAATTCAAATTGTCATTCATCCTTCGTTTGAAAGAGAAGTATATTAATACATTACTAAAAATTTTTGAAAAATACTTATCACATTTTTAATGTACACATGTTGAATTAATGTATTAAGAAATCGAATGCTTGGGATTGAGCAATAGTATGAAACGCCATTTACTCGAATAGAAATCAATTTAGGTGGAATTGTTCGCGACTAACTTCGGTCTTTTACTTAAGCGATCAACCTCGACTGCAGTCAAATGGTCTCCATTAGTTTAAACTACATCGATTTCAAATTTCAACGATGGTCGAGGGCGTATAAAAGATGAAGGGACTTGGTGATTCCACGAAGGATTTAATTCCCCGGTCGAAGAGTCCGTGGTAAATTCGAACGGGCCGTGGGTCAGAATCTTGGCACAAAGGGCAATTCCGTCGCGCGACCGTTGCAGCTAAGGGTGTACATGTCCGCGTCCATCAAGGAGGACGTTCAAAGGGTGGCCGATGTCGGGGTGGTTCGGTAAGACGCAGCGCAAACGTAGCGGCGGTAACAGTTCCGGATCGGTGTTTCGAAATTCGCGTAACGTGTCACGTCTAACGTACCGTTAATGGAGGAGCTTGTTAGCCCGACGTGCGCTACGTTTCACGATGCGAAACGGCCCCGACCGTGGCGCTCGATAACGCGCCTTGTCGTGGGCGGTTCCACGGAACAACCCCCGACGACCGGAAAGGGCCCTCCGCGTTTGTCTCCGCGGGATCCTCGCCGCCACCCCCGCAGAGAGAATTGTAACCGGGCCGACGTCACGTGTTTCCGTCGATCCGACGTTCTCAACCGCGGCAGAACTCGTTCCTCGCCTCCCATCGCCACCCACTACCAACCCCCATCGAACTTCGTTCGTTACGACGCTCGTATTTATTTATTTATCGCGCTTGAGAACGGAATGGGAACGCACGACAATAAGAAAATGCACTTACAAGCCCTTGTGAATATTGCTTTCTATAATCTGATCTTCCTTGATATTTGTCGATTAATTTTTTAGCTACATATTTCGTCTTTGCTCGTCTATCAAATCCCCACTTCGTCGGAAACGTATAACAATAAGAAAATGCATTTAAAAGTTCTCACAGAACCCTTAAGATCAACCCTCAATGGTTGTTTGAATGTCCCTTTTTCTCTACATTTTATAAATTTAAAGAGAATAAATTTGTAGGCCAAAGTTCATCGATATTAATTTGAATCAGAATTTGAGTTCGAGCGTACGCGGAGCGAACCGAATATTATCAATTTGATCGGGATTTCAGTGTATCGGGTTCGAACGCGCTCGATTTCCGCGGGAACCGACCGATAATTGGGCAATCGCGTTCCGACGAGTGCTGACGTATTTCGAATTTAATTTCGTTCGGTAACGGCGAGTTTTCGCGGGTCAAGAGCCGATCCCCGTCCGCGAAAACAACGCAATTACCCGGCAAACCCGTAGGAAATTGTACTTGAACTAATGCCGTCGCGCGCTTCCCATCCCGTCCTGAGTATATTCGGCCGGCTTTGTCTTGTCTCCTGCTCGATTGCGTATACATCGGCTTCGGTAATGTATCGAGTTTGTCTCGGCTTCCGGATGCCCCGACAACGGATGGTCGGATTATCCGTAACAGCAATTGTGCGCGATTCCAGCCGGTCTGGCATTTCTAATTATCTCACGGATAAATCTATCCCCGGCCGTTTCAGCGCTATGAATTCCCGTGGGATTCGTAACGTGTCGCCCTTAGACCACCCACGTCCCACACTGCTCCCTGAATATCCTTCAACGTCTTCGAATTCTTCCATCGCGTACCATTTAATTACGAGCAATTTTTCTAATTTCTTATTTCATTTAAATTTGTTCGAACAAAAAACAGACTTTACCTCCCTGCATGTGGATGAATATTCCCTTAAAAACGATTCAAAAACAGTCCAAATTGCTAGCAATCTTATGTTTCAATTCTTCCATCGACTCCTGTGGATACCATTAAAGTACAATTCATTTTTCTAAGTTTTAATTTCATTTAAATTTATTCGAAGAAAAAAGAGACTTTACCTCCCTGCATGTAGTTGAATATTCCCTTGAAAACAATTCAAAAACAGTTCAAATTGCTTGCGTGCTCGCAAAGAAATTTATATAAACACGCTGACCCATCGTGGAGGAAATTTTTTAACGAGTAAAGGACATCCGGTAGCACGGGTGAGGTAAATTGAGTTCGTTTCGACCACGCTTGTTAGGAGCCTCAAAGGGAAATATATTCAAGGTTAGAAGATATCCCCGATGCGCCGTCGTTGACAATAATTGCAGTTCGGAGGTGGGAGGATGGATGGTTAAACGCATCCCTTTCGTTAGCAGCGAGGCGTCGCGGGCGCATCCAATCTGCAACGTCGTCCTCGTTCTGACGAACCACGTCATTAGGCGAGGATCCACCGTCTGTGTTTCGTTTATCCAGTCGCGTCCCCGTGTATATCCCTCTTAATATTATGTCGCGGATGGATGCCCGCCGTTTGCTTTGACTTATCTCTATTTGGTGACTACATTACGACTGATTAACCGAGCTACCCTGATTACGAGCGTTCGACGTATTGCCCGTTCTACCGGCCCTCTTGATTGTAACATCTGCATATCTCGGTGCCCGCTTACGGATTTCATTAAGACTCGCAATAGTTTGCGTTCAACGAGAAGGGGTGGGTGGGCCTTGTAGCGCGTAATCAAAAGTTTAGCCCGGCGACGGGGCGAGCTCGTAACGCGATTAAAGTTTCCGCGGCGTTTTCACGCGCGAACGCCTGGCAACGCTCGAATCCCACGCAGCTACTCGCGGCGGCAGGTGTGGTTGGCAACCATTTGGAATATTAAGCTCGAAGCGAGGAAATCTGTCGATTCGTTCGCCGGTGGGAGGACGGAGGGGTTGCTCGATCGGTTAGAACGAACGTTTGAATTGGAAACGGAAGATCTAGGATTCGAATTCTTGGACCAGCAACCCCGGGACGTACCCTCGTTTCTTTTCATCGTACGAGTTCTTGAAACTGGAATTTATTCTTCCGTATGCGTTCGGTTTTTGTTTAGCTGCAATTTACCGAAACTCTTAATTTGCTGGAGCTTACGACTATAGCAACGCGAGGTAATTTAGAGTAATTTTTTGGTCCTAACGTTTGGACTTAGTCTGTCCTCTATTTGAGGGCTCTGAGAAAGAAGATACTCGATAAAAAGAAATCAGCGTCTCGACGGAGAACAAATAGCAAGAGGCAAAAAGTCGGGGTTCGAGGCACGTGTCGGGGCTGAAAGACGCCAAGAAAAGTTCCTTTCTTCCTTCCAGACCCTCCGAGTCTCCCGTTTCCGTTTCTCGGACGCTGTTTACGAGATATCTCGCAGACAAGATCGATCGGGTCCGGCGCCGGGAAGACGCGACGCGAGTCAAACGAACTGTACGAGAACGTTTTAATCCTCTGGACCCGCGACGTCTCTATTTTTCTCGTGATCGCACCCTCGACGAGATGGAGTCAACGAGTCCGAACCTTTGTCCGTTCTAGGGCCATTACTTCCTCTATAAGAGCGTCGTCGTTAATTAGCAACCCGAAGAACGAAACGTGCGTTCCAATTAAAGCTTTGATCTCGAAAGAATGGGAGTCGATCATCAACCCTCGCGGGATTTCGAACGGAAGATTTCTCTTTCATCAGAAATTTTTTCGCGTTCGATCGCTGGAACGTCGACGGGAAAGTTTTATTCGCCTCCTACGTGAATTAGAATTTTTTAAATCGATAATGTCTTATAAAGTCCAAGCTTAACATATGTGAAACGTAAGCAGCATTTTCTGCATCAAACACTACGCAAAAATTAAAATTTGGATAGCGAAAAGTTACTTTTTAAATTAAATAAAATCTAAGTGCAAAGTAAATTCAAAAATAAACATAAAAGACAGCAAAAATTATAACAGTAGTTATAGTCATTAGATAGAGGATTAAATGCCCTTTAAAATGAGCGTTTGTACGAGTCGATAGCTTCATTAGTTCCGGAGATATGGCGATTTTAATTTCAAGTCAACGCGGTGGCTAGTTTCGGAGATACGAGGGTTCGAAGCGTTTGTTTACGTTCATTGACGCGAGGCGAATGCACTCGCGCGCGTAGATAGTGCGTAGTAAATTCTTGGAAATACTACGATTTCCTTGTCACGTGACTGTCTCGACTCACGCGCGACAAAGAGGCCCGGCGCGACGCGTCAGACGAAGACAGAGATAGTGAAAATCGAAAAAATACCTCTTCACATAACTTACGATATCTCGAAAACGGAAAGTCCGATCGTCAAAAACCAAAAACCATCTCAAAGAGGAAGGTTTACCGCTTCTAACAATGGCTTATTTATAAACAAAATATTAGTAGCTTCGAAACTGCAAGCGTCTAAAGTTTTAGCATTTTTAATACGCGTGAATAGGCTATTGTACATGCGACGGACCGAGAGATTGAGAAATTACCTTTTACATAAATTACGATATCTCGAAAACGGAAAGTCGGATCGTCAAAAACCAAAAACCATCTCAAAGAGGAAGGTTTACCGCTTCTAACAATGGCTTATTTATAAACAAAATATTAGTAGTTTCGAAACTGCAAGCGTCTAAAGTTTTAGCATTTTTAATATGCGTGAATAGGCTATTGTACATGCGACGGACCGAGAGATTGAGAAATTACCTTTTACATAAATTACGATATCTCGAAAACGGAAAGTCGGATCGTCAAAAACCAAAAACCATCTTAAAGAGGAAGGTTTGCCACTTCTAACAATCCCCCAATTATTGATAAAGGACGAGTAGTTTCGGAACTGTACACGTGTAAAGTTTAAGTAGTTTTAATACTCGTTGGTGGACCGTTTATTAAAATATTGCAACAAGTAGCAAGATAATTTAATTTTCAATAATTCTATTAAATGTTTATTTATCGGTTCAACTGCTTTAGGGAATTCACTAATTATTAAACAAGTTTGTAAATAATTTGTGTCAATGCTTCAAGTTTCGTACTTAAGGGACGACCTAACAGTTTAGTTTTATGTTTTAACGTTTGCAGCTGCGGAATAAACTTTTCCAGGGAAAGAACGAGTAGAAATATTTAACCCCGCCGTTAACTTTCGCGTCTATTCGGCTACGAATGAAATTTAAACTTCCATTTTCGTAGGTGTTGTGTTTCGTGATGTTTCTCTTCCATGTTTTGTAACTTTATATATTTGATGTTTCTGTTTGTGTACTTCGCAATTTCTGAGGAAACCATTTGCTTCTATTTTAAACAAAGCACATGAAAGGTATGCAAATGTATAATATAACTCAGGAAAGCAGGAGATTTAAAAAATATTTCCTTCATTTTGCCGCGATAACTCATTTAAATTTCTCGTTTAAAATTTGCTTCGTTAATTACCAACGTTTCAGCAGATCTGCTCTTTGTTTAACTCTCGAAATACTAACATTCGAATAACCGTATTTGTTTATTCAAAAAATAGGATACTTGTTCGATTGTATTATATTTTCCTACAGTTAAATACACGCTAAAAACATATTCCTGCCAATTATTAGCCAGCAATGCTACATTTGTTTTCGTTTACATATCAAATAACATATCCGGAACGCGTACGTCTGTTTCGTGTTGTACCTTTCTGCAGATCTCTTCGTCTTGTTTCAATTGTGTCGGCAACATGCTCGAGATCGCTCGTCTTTTCATATTCTTCGTAGCCAATCTTCTCCACGGTCTCTTTAGAAATATTCGAGAAAATCACGTGCACCGCCTTTTGATTGTAACGTCATAGTAAACTTGTACTTCGTAAACCGTGGAAATTGTATATAACTCGTACGTGTTCAACGGATATTATTCAAGGAAGACCATTTTCTCCGGAAGTCTTTCAAAACGCTATAACATACGCCTTTAAGTATAGTTAAATCTTGTATTCGGTCCGATGGTGCATAGCTTTGTCGCTATGACTTCGTTAATAGAAACTGCAATTCAAAAAATGTACCTTCTGACCTTTTCTTTTCAACGGAAATGCTATCAAAATCATTAACTTTAACCGAGTACGTATGCAATCGTAAGAAACGTAAGGCAAATGAATTCGAGTCTTCTTCTGAAAACGATAACGTTAATGTCTAAAAATAAAAATAGACGCGTTACACGCGACATGAAACGTTGAAACACGCTCAGGTCACGATGTGCACGCGGTTATACTTCGCAGAAGGGTGCAGTTTCCGTTGGAAATCGGTTTGCACCAACAATTGCGCAGTCCCCCATAAGCCGCGGATCGCTATTGGTTTTCCTTCCTTGTTTTTTTTCTATTTTTTTTGTTCACCGTAATCCTCTTACAGCAGCGATACGCAGCGCGTTAAATCACACCTATAACGATATTTCTTCGTGCACCGAAAGTCACGCTAACGCAAGCCAACGATATCTTGAACGATGAAACAATTAATAAACCCTCTGTTCGGTCTGGTACGAATTATCATTATTTGGACTAATATTTTTTCTTATTACAATTTCGTTACGTCGAAGATCACTTGATTTTGTATTTAAAAAACGCAGATATTTTGAACGATCGCGTCGAAAAGCTGCGTTTCGACGATTTCGATGGCAACGAGGACGACGAAAATAGTTCGCGACGCGATTCACCCCGCAGCACCCGGTAAAATCGACACGTTGGCTCGCCCTTTCACGACCCCGAACAAAGGACAGTCTTTAATGTTTTCTTGAGTGGTTGACTTTCCGCCGTTTCTGGCGGATCCATCGGGACGATCCACTTGCAGAATCTCATCGTGTTCCCTCTCGTTCTGCGCTCGAAACGGGAAGCGAGGTCGAACGCTTTCACGTAGAAAATTGTTACTAGAAACGGTAGTCTTCGATTCTCGACTTACAAGGGATCCATCGCGGGAACGAGAGAGAGAAAAAAAAAAAATAAGGAGAAACTCGTTCTAGAATAAAGTACAAAGAGATTGATTAAACTAAGCCCTGCTCTTCCTGGTAAGCGTCGATCCAGGGCACGTTCTTTCGGTGTTCCCGATGATCGAGGGCAGTGGGGAGGGAAAAACCTCCTCGAAACTATCCCCGATGGAATTCCTTCGCGGGTGGAACAACGTCGACGTTCTTAGCAACTCGAGTCTCGGGGCGCTCGATAAATCTCTTCTTCCCGATACCGCTTTTAACGCGTTGCGTTTCCTCCTATAGAATTTCTATTAACATCGAAGCGCATTAGTAGCGTAAAATTAATTTCATTATGAGATCGACGACTCTCTCGCGAGAGAAGAAGAGTTGTATCCGTTTGACACCAAAGAAGACTGGTGTCGTTTTGCGTATCTCGCGGAATGACGCTCGACGAACAACGACGCGATAAATTTTTGCTTCCTTTCCTTCGGTGTTGCGCCGCTCGAGAAGATAGCGAAGAGGGTCTGGCGGGAAGGGTTGCAGGGTGGTACGAGGCAATTAAAAACTGGGGCTCGCCTCGAGAGGGCTTGTTACGGCCGCGGCTCCACATTTATCATTTTTCCGCCGGACCCTCGAAGCCCCCGCGAGCTCTCGCGAAACCTTCGCCTAACCCCTCCGTCACCCCCCGTAAGCCGCGATCGCGCCCCCTCTGGCTTAGTTGAATTTCATTGTTTCTCTTTTGCCGCGGCTATCGGCGCCGATAAATCGGAACCCCGAGCGTTTTTCAATGGCGTCTCGGAGAATGAATCGGTCCGCGCGCCCTCGTAAATCCTCGCAATTATTAGTCCTTTATCGAACGAGTTTTCTACCACGGCTGGGACTGCATCGATTGTACTTCTGGGCCAACCTTGTTTAAAGCGTCGAAGCTACGAAACATATAACCTTTTGATCCAAGGATCAGACGTCGCCTCCGGGGGATTCAGACTAAGAAGGACCAATATCGTCATCTTTTTCCAATCATGGACGATCAGGCGCCCCGTAGTGGAGTTTTGATACACGTAAACTCTTGTACATGGAGCGCTTTACCAAACAAACGGAGACACCGTACCCTCCTTCTTGGCCCCCCGTATTTATCCCGATGACGTTCTCGTATTGTTTACGGAGCGAGATTGGCTCGAGCGTCGACGCGCCAGGAAAAGAAATATTTTTCGTCTTTTTATTCCGTTCCGTAATCCCGCGGCCCTCGAACGCGATAAGTCGGCTCGATTCCGCGGGGAATCCCACCTTCCAGTGGTTCGCGAATTTCGTCGTCTTAAATCTCGGTAATCCAGCTGGTTCTTTTTTCGAACGACCCTCCAGCCTGCTCGTCGCAATAATATCCGCGTATGAGACTCGGGGAGGGAGGAAGTTAATCGCCAGATCAATTTTGCAGCGTTCAGATGACAGAACGTGCAAAGAATTTCAACATAACATTTGTTATCGTCGTCCGATTTTCCCATCAATTTACTGGCCCTGGTCGATTAGCCCCATCCGAGATTAGGTTGTCGCATTTTTGTTCCCCAACATCGTTCGCCACGATTCTCACGGGGGCGAAATCACCACCCTACTGGTAATTCCCAACTTACCGGTTGCATCGCTTTTATTCCCTCGGGCATTAATTACGTACACGCGCCCGTAATGGACTTCCATTAAATTCTATTCCAAATCTCATTATTCGGGAATTCCAGGAACACCAAGATTTACTCACCCGATGTTCTCGCGGTTCGATTGATCGCAGGTTAATTGAATTCATCGGCGAGTATTACGGCCGTTTCGTATTCGATTCTTTAAGAACGGGGAAACAAGTTGCCGAGAGAGGGGGATTTTCTCTTTACCATCGACGACGGCGTTTGTGCCTCGAAACGAATAGGATTTAATAGTTGTTTGACCATTTGGCGCTGTTTATTTGCGCCACGTTCCGTCCTCGTGCCTTTGATCGTGATTAAATAATTTACGCGAGCTCCCAGTATTACATACGTGGTCCTTTATTGGTATCTTATTTCATTATTTCATCGTAACGAGCAAATAAATGTCGATAGAAGTATTTATGTTTGTTATATGTATATTACAAATGCGAAACCTTCTATCAAGAAAAGTCCTTTTCCATTTTCTGATTCGACGTTTCGTTATCGCGATATAAACGGTTGAAGTTTGCACGCGAAGGCGTCACCTGACTGTAAATGCAAATGGCGCGCGCTGGAAGTTGCACCTGAGAACTTTAATTGCTCCTATCTCGACAACGAAGTCTCGGATTTGAAAATGGAAAAATGTTCCTACATCTTTTCGATTGAATGTTTCTGTCGATACTTGTCAAATGTAGCGTGCAATAAAATTAGAGTTTTCGTGGCACACTCATGACACTTGAATTGCTCGCATAATCGATAACGAAGCATCAGATTGCAAACTGTTAAAGGACAAATTCTCCGTATTTGTTAACGTAATCGGGTCTAAATCAAAGTATGCAAACGAGGCAACGATTGTGCCAGTTTAGGGATCAGGTGCGGTCGACAGCGATCAGTAGTCGAAGACTCACGCTCTCCCCGCTTACGAAACAGTTCTGGAAGCTCGTTAGTGCGTCCAATGGGGGTGGCTTCAGACCCGACAGTCACGAAGAACAATTTACGTGGCGTTACGCCGCGGAGTACCGACGAAAGTGAACCAGCGCCGTCTACTTCTCCTCGCGCGCGCGTCAATCAACCGGATAACTGTGGTGGTGCATGTCGGTGATATCATACGCTGGCCGTTTACATTATCGCGCGCCCTGCCGCCTAGATTTACGTGTATTTACGCGTCCCCGCGAATTTGTCGGCGAACAAATGGGAGCGGTTAAGCGTTCCCTGGATATCGTCATAGTTCCAGCGAACTATCAGAAACGTAGTTAACCGGTTATTCAGCGCAGCCGGTTCGTTTAAGCCACCTCGAGCAGAAACTCCACGCGAATATCGGTCGTTCGAATTTTCACCACGCTTTTCAACAATCTTTAATCGATCCTTATTAAATTAGTGTCATTTGGAACAACGTTTTTATTTTATTAATATATTTTCTTTTCACCCGAACAAGATGTTCGTAAGAGACACCTAGAATGTGTTTAAGAGAGGGTGGGGAGAGAAATTGTGTGTTCAAAGGGTACTACCCGAGAGGTTCGATGGGCAATCGGTCGAACACAATAAATAGAGCAAAAGGGAAAATCAGGAAACTCCGGGACCGGTTCGCATTGTTCAGAGTCTCCGGGGCGCTCTGGGGTTCGGCATATTGTTCGACGGGCTGGTAAAAGAAAGGAAAAGCTCTGGATTGAATTGGAGGCATCGGGTCCCGGGGTCGAGTCGCGTTACGATTTACTCGAATGGGCCGTGTTCCGGCTCATTGGTCGCGATTATTCCGATTTCGAGTTTGCCTTGGCGAACGAACATTGGCTGGCAACACGCTCGGCGCGGACGCGCTTCGAGTCGCACCAGAGCGGTTTATTGACCCACCGGGTAACGCCGCGCGTCCTGATTACCAGAAGTTTCCAATATCACGACCTAGAATTAACCCCCCTGCCCGCTAATAGGGGCAAACATCGCCGCGGACGGATGCACGCGCGAATAAATAGACGACAATGCGCTGATTAGGCGCCATTAATCGGCCGCGTTCGACCGCCGATCAACGGCTTGGCTCCTCGCTCCAATAATTTTTCATACCTACGACGCGTCCAACAGGAAACGTTCGCGAACGAGACTTCGGTTTCCGGAAGATACGCCATCGCTACTCGACACTTCCTAACAGAACCTTTTAAAATAATAGATCGTTACACTCGAGTCTTCTTTTAATATTAGTTTAGGAAGCATTTATTGCACACGCGATTTTTATAGAGATATTGAAAACAGTCCCAAGTTAAGTACTGGGTGTTAAAAAAAATTCAATTCCAATGTTTACGATTACGAACGGACAGAATTTTTCCAGCAATATTTCCGAAACGTTCGACCGGAACTGCTAACGATATGAACTTGATATTGCGTGGATCAGTGATTCCCAAGGTAGGCGATATAACTCTCCAGGGGGAGGGGGCGGTTATCAGTGGATGGCACTGAGATAAAATTGTCACATATTTTCCTTTTTTTAACGCGAAACTGTTCGATACGCGCTTCCGGGGAAAACGTATTTAAAACATTATCCTTTCAATGGGTTGCAATAGTGTTTCCAGAGACTCTGCTACGATCAACGTGTTTGTATTATATTTTATTTTATCGATCTACAAAGTTCCACCCAAAACTATTTCATGGAACGATAATTCCTTTTATCAATTAGTGAAAATAATTTCGAAGGAATTTTACAATTGTAGAATTAAACGGTCCTTCCAATTATTATAATCAACTAAAATGTTAGTAAAATTAATTTCGCAAGGAATTTCCACAACTGTCGAAGATTAGATAATAAAATAATATTATCCCAATCTGACTCAAGTGTCAATGTCTTATATAATTGGGTCAAAAAAGACCCCAGTGGGGCTCTTTTAAAATACAGTAAAACAGGGAACCGCTTTAGAGATCGGTAGAAAGCCACGAGTACAGCTTTGGGGGAGACGTAAATTCTTCTTCTTGCTCTGGAAAGAATTGCTGGCGCTGGTGAGTGACGGAAACGACAAAAAAAATGATAAACGGTCGTAGCCTGTACGTCCGTTCGTATCGGCCGTTATCCTTCTCCTGTTGGAAACCTCCGCGGAACAACCACTGCGCTGGTTTAAATCGACTGGCGTTGCGGTCGCTGATGCATCCGCCCAGCCACGAAGACATATCGTTCCAACGGAATCCTTCGGGTTCTGCAATTAATGTCGGACATTTTGGAATTTCGTTCGAGAGTAACGATTACGGCCGATGGAAGCGAACGATCCATTCCGATCGTTCGTTACGGGGTTGCGTCGTGAGCCTGGACATACATATTTCGTAACGAACCACCTTCCTGCATTCATGATCGATAAAGCTGCCCCGTCAACGGCATTAAGATACTCTCGAACGTCGTAACGAACTATCAATTATAACGAGCTTGCTATTTTTAATTTTCCAATGGATACTTAATAAATATCAATCACGAACCACTTTACCAACGGACGAGGGTAATGATTATTCGAATAATTTATAAATACAAGAATCGAAATATTTATGGTGTATCGATGTGGTTCAAGTTCGCGATATAAGATTTAATTTCATCTTTTCGTTTATTTATTTTTGGTAATGTTCTGAAAATGTTTAGGACACTCTGATGGAAAATGTATTAATAGCGTGGAACGTATTTGTATATATTTGGGATTGAGTAAAATATGTAGAGCGTCGAATTACTTGTATTTGTATTCATTCTCGGGTCGCAACGAAACCCACGCAATAAATAATAGTTTTATCGGGACATCGATAACCTATTTTAAACTCTAAACATCGCGGAACCATCGACGGAGCATTGTTATTTCACAGCTATTCGTGCAACTCCTCGCATGGGAGTAGATTAGTCCAGTTTATGTTCAGACCGATTTCGATCGTTCGTTACGCGGTGTTGCATCGTGAAACTGGAAATATACATATACTTGGAAACGAACACGGTTTCTCCCTTCGTGATCGATGAACCGTCCGCGTTCTATTAACATCACTGAATTTATTAAGTTTTTAATGGATTGCCTATTATAATTTCATCATTTATTTCATTACGTATTTAGTGCTGTGTGCTAAATGTGAATATTGAAGCTTGCAGCTTGTATAAAATAAAAGACATGCTCCATTACTATACATTTACTATTTGTAATTGAAATTGACAGGGGGTAGGTGGACAAATTTTTCGACGAAATTAAAAAATTTCAAATCGTTCTAGAAAAATTATATTCGGTTGCAGGGATCAATTACAATCATTTTTGGTGAATAGACATACCCCCGAAATCCTAGGTACTTTCGAGAAAAAAAATTCTTTGATACTATTTTATGGACACATGAATTTATCGACCATTCGATATCTCCAATAAAACATTTAAATTCATTGTCATATTCTTTCTTTTAACGAGTTTCATAACACACTGAAAATTAATTTCAACCAGTTTAACATTTATTTTGCGTATTTTATCGGAACGATTGCTTTATCTGTATCTTTATCGTTGCATAATGTATGCCATGTTCTGAAAATTTCACATATTATAAAATTCTTCGCATTAAACAGGTATAATATATTTGTGTGCAATCGATGGTGAATAAAATATGAAAAATATTAATGCAATTGGGAATTAATTTTTAAGAGTTTTATATTTGTCGCTCGTAACTTATTATAATTTCAATTGTAACCTCATTTTACAAAGGAGCAAAAATTTTGTTTTAATTTGTAACTACGTTGACGCGGAAGAATAGGATCTTTAATTCGATATGGTCAGTAGGTGATATTCAAATGCAGATCTTTTTCTGTAAATAAACTCCATTCTGACTCTCATTCGGGAGATTCGATAATGAATAGATAACGTATATTTTGTCGAAATAGATATTCACGAAGTTGCAGGGACGTCGAATTTGAATAAGTAAATCGTTTTGAGTGAATTTCCATTTCGGTGCTGGGAAACATATTTATTTATGCTTAAGCTTGTATAACTTGCGTGAAACTTTAACCATCGTTGTCGCGCGAAAATAACAGTCTGAATATGGCAAACGATTTCCCAAAATATTTGATAAAATCCATAATTCATTTAGAATTAATTTCGTATCGTCTGACATTTATTTTGTAGACTGACTATATTTTGATCCATTCTACGAACGTTCTTTTACATATTCTAGCACGTGTTGCTCGCTATTATTTGCAAGTAACGGAGTTCCTTCTCGAGTTCGGACGAAATATATCTAATAAATAATGGCTTCATCGGAATATCGATAACCTACTTTGAAATTTAAATATCGCCGAGCTTTGCTTTCGATATGTTTTGCATACTCTGATGCATTAAATATGTGGAATTTATTTGCGCGTAATTGCAGTCGAGTTATAAATACAAAACGTTGCTTACATTTATAACCAACTTTAAACTTTAAATATAGCAGATATAAATATTTATATATAGCAGAATTAAAATTAAGAAACACTTTATTTCTACAGCTCGATGTTGAAAAGTGAGTCTCGTCGATCTTGTTTAGAATCAGAATCGTCATCAAGGGTTCCTAATCTATTTTGCATTCCGATTGTTCGTTAGGGGGAATTTCGTTTCATCTTTCGCGATCGATGAAGCGTGTAAATTAGCGTTTAGACGAGCAACAGTAATCGCGTTCGTCGTTCCTCGAGGAACTCGAAGCGTTTCGAAGGGAGGGGGACTGTCGACGAAGTCTAACGAGACTTCCTTCGAATTCGAGAAACATCGGTGAATTCGAGCGACTCTCGAAGCAAGTTGAGAGAACTCGAAACGGAGACACGACCGTGTCGCCGACGAGGACGAACGAACAGCGAGAAAGCGAGACGACAACGGTGGGCGAGCGCACGACACGCGAGAAATCGTTGGAGAGGGAAGGAAGAGAACACACAGGAGCGACTAATTTAATGCGAGAGGATGTGATGCTCTAGTTACTGCGATGCCACCTATTTTAGCCGACATGAAAGCGCGTCACTGAGTTTCCGACGGTTTTCCGTAATAACGAGGTTATTTTCGGCGTCGCGACGAGAACCGTCGCTTTGTACCGCGGCCCACGAGGACCATGTTTAATCCGTGGGAACAAACGGAAGTTCGGGATCGCCTTCGAACGTCCATCGACGGACGTTCGTTCGCGAATCAGACTCGAACCTACGAAATTTTACCCAAGAAACCAACGTTCCAACGCTCTACGCTTTTCCACGAAAAATAAATGTCGTTGTGGTTTCATTATTATTTTTTCGGTTCGGCTGCTACACAGGTACGTACAGAGCGCGAAGCATAAACATTTCGATATAGTTTCGGCGATGGGGATTAAAGGTCGTACACAGGACGATTTACCGATCGATAAATCGTATGATTTGTTCGATACGACTGTTTGAACGGTAATCGTAACGTGTGTGGAGTTGTTACGCAACTTGTACAATGTCGAATCGGATGGTTGTATAGCGCCATAAAACCAGTCATATTGAAAGTCTGATGAACGGCCGGTGGTTGTTCCGACTACTCGGTGGTAAAGATTTTACAGTTGCGTTAACGTAATTTCTAACTCGAGGTTATATATCGTGGCTCTAAAGCACTCTCCTTGTGCTCCAAAATTTTTAACGTGCCTCGTTACGCGATTCTGCAAAGCATCCCCACCTGTATAATTAATTCCCAATATTAGGAATTTCAAAACTTTTCAAAGTAAAATGAAATATCTCTTTGAATATTGACCTTCTTATGATGTTACAGAACGCTCCCAGGAATAATTTAACCCATTTCAAAAGTCGAATGATTTTGCTATTTAATAATTGCATCGAACGACAGTCCGTGTACCAAAAACAAGGTAGTTCGTGTTCCAAAATTGCCGTCGGCGAAGAATCGGCTGCTATCGATGAGTTCGAAAGTGAATCGACAAAGTGGCGACAAAGAGGAGAGCAAAAAAAAATTGGACTTTTCCGTGGAAACTAGCCCCTGGACCCTTAAGAATCGAAAAGTTCGCGGTGGCTGTCGTGGCTTAGCCTGGTCTGGGGTAGCGATACCGTCGTCCCGAGATTGAAATCCCGCGGGATGGGAAACTCCTCGTCGTGAGGGCACACGTTCGCGAAGAATTTCTCTTTCCCCGCGACACTCGTCGATACGCGTTCGACTGCTCGCCGGGATTCGGGACAGAGATTGGCCTGGCCCCCGGGAAAGCCGGGGCTTCCCTCCCCCACAGCCGGGCGGAATATATTCAGACGACATTTACAAGCCAAATTGAAGGGAATGGAGAGCGCCGCGGCAACGCGGCAGACAAATTGATTTCGAAATGCCACGGGAAACACGAGCTCGAAGGACGAAGGGTCTCGTCGAACAGGACAACCGAACGAGGTCTCGAGACGCGGAACCAAGAAAGTACACGGTACCGACCGACTCATCGCGGCACGCGGCATTTGACAATTATTCAAATTACCTTCGGATCCATTTGAATCGTCCCCGAACCACGATTAACCCCTCCCCTCGTTCCTCCAACGCGAGTCCTCCGCTGCCTCGAGAATCCTCCAATTCGACCGTAATTTATCCAACGAGGCCCGTATTGTCGGCGAAAGGAAACGAACGAGCATGCTCTCGTTTATTAGCGGCCGCCATTTCGGTGCACCGACGTTAGTTAAAAATTGCTTCGTTCGATGTGTATATTTTTATCTCGGTACTTGGCACTCGTAATTATATTTGAGAAGGCTACCAATCTTTTATCAACACGAGTGCAAAGGGTTAAGAATCTATTTTCATTTTTTAGACCATGGAAACCATAAGACGACGTTGGCCATAAGGAATGGTCAATTTGGTATGATAAAAGTTGCACAGTCCCTCGATTAAAAAATTCTTGAAACTGTTCCACAATACCCCCTCAAGAATGATTTCGTCGTCGCCTGGCGAACTAATGGCCGTGTTTCGCGCCTCGAGAGAGGTCTCAAGATCGATACAGACTGTCTCAGACTCCTCGATAATTAAAAGTTCCGGGAGAAGAAGGTCCTCGTTTGCGAAGTCGAAGGGTTGACCCGATCGTCTGGGCGTCCGGACGGCGATCCGACCGTCTCGACGTCCACTCGTAGGGCACCGTGAGGCCGTCCCTCCGGAGCGTAGCCCTCGAAAACCGTCCGAGGGCCGTAAAGACGTTGACAAACTCGGCGTCTCGTTAGCGAGCCTCGAGATTACGAGAGGCAAAGGCAGGCGGAAGGGGTTTGGAGAGAAGACAGGGGACCGGACGACGTCGAAGCGTCTTCGATCGTCTTCGGTCGTTCGCGAGAAAACGGCTGCGGACGGGGTCATCGTTCCCCGATTAATCTCCGGGATCCGTTTCAACGAGCCGTCGTAAATTAATCCCGGCGACCTGACTTTTCCGCCCAGACGCTTGATTCTAATCCCTCCCTCCACCCCAAGAAGAAGAGTCTTCTTAAACCGCTTCTTCTGTCTCTCGCGGCGCCCCTCACCCTCCGGGGGATCATCCTGGTTTACAAATTCGATTCGTCTTTCGCAGTTTCCGCGAAAACATCCTCTTCGTCGGAGCCCTTTGAGGCGACACGAATTAGGGGACTAACGAGGCAACCAAAGGATAGTCGAAGTGAGAAGGGTTGAATGGGGTCAGAAAAATAACAGATTCCGGGTTACCACAGTTTGGAATGTTCTAAACAGAAAATTGAACAATTTTTGGGGTCCCTGACGGCTAGTAAAAGGGAGAAGTTTGGCAAGAAGGGTTGAACGAGACCAGAAAAATAACAGATTGTAGATTACCACAGTTTGCAATCGTCTAAACAATTGAACAATGACAGTTATTTCTAAGATTGTTTTATGGTGTCTCGAGCGGAAGGACACAGTTTTCGGTGAGGGGTGAGTTTAACGATCGAACGTGGGTTTCCCCAGATACGTTTACTGGCGGAAGGCGCGAGGGTTCCAGCGACAGGGGTTTAAAACACGACGCCTCGCAGCCGATCGCAACCCCTTTTTGTCCCGTGACGACATTAATAATACATAGCAGTGCATAGAACGGCTGGTAACGGGTAGAGCCGGCGCGAAAGCAATATCTTGCGCCATTAATATCCGCGGAAGGATAGGGGCATGCCCGTGCTGCGGCCTCGAATGCATTCTATTATACTCCTGGCACCGATGTGTATATCGATATACGTACGCGACGGGCTCTCGTCCTTCCGCATTATCGACCTAAATCGACCGTACCCGTAAATAGAGCAGCGCGCTTCCTGAAGTCGTGAATCGGCTGTCGTTAATCTCTTTGATTTATCGTCCGACCAGCTTGATTGAAACGAGAAATCTTTTGTCCATTCGCGGTGAGAGACCCCGACCTGTTCGTACAGGTGGAAACCGGATCCGTTTAATAGTTTCTGCCCCGTGCATGCTTGTCCACGTGGCCGCATAGATCTTCGCGATCCCACGATCTTCCATATTTTCCTCTCCTCTTGCAATTTCCAAGGCAGTCGATCAACGTTTAAGTATCAAGATTATCCAAAAATTATGCCCTCCAATTGAATCAATTTGAGTTTAACCCTTAAGTGGGCTCTTTTTACTTAATTTTCATTTTTCAATTGGTAAATGAGAATCAACTTTCCTTCGAAGCATTTAAAAAATAATGAACCAACGGAGGATTAAACTTGCAGAGGCCCCAATAATCCACTTAAGGGTTAAAAAACACCACTGATTTAGAATCTGATGAATTCTAATTTCCAAACGAAAGGTAAACCGATCGAAACAGAAATTTTTATTCGTCTTTGCGATATGGAAATGGCTGAAGACGTTGGTCCCACTAGTTTTCGCGTGGGTGTTAAATATTTCAGGAGCGCGCGAAGCCTGGTCGTCGCCCCCGTCGTAGGGGTAATTTCCATCGTTTCTCGCGAGGGTCTCGTTTCCAAGATCCAACGTCCGCGAATCGTTGGGATCCAGGCGCGATCGAGGCCACGCCTGGGGGAATCGGATTCATCGGAAACGAGTCGGCTGGGATTCGAGCGGGAGACTCGTCGGTCCGGCTGGTAATAAAGCGTCGTCGCGCATTGTTACCGATGCATGGAATATAAAGCGGCCGCAAGCGGCCTGAATATTTCCGCGCGCGGCCGTGAATTATGCACGCTGCCCTACCGGAAGATCATTTCGGAGACTCGCGTGCACAGTGATCACCTTGCAACTTCGTTTTCCGACCAACGAGCCCCTGATTGGATCCAGAATCCCTTTTCAGAGATATTTGTTTCTTCTTTTGCCTGAAAATAGTTATTTTTAACACGTCCACCGCGTCTATATTCACGCGATGGGCAAATTTTCAATAGGTGTGTTTCAAAATAGAAGCTAACTGTTCTGAATAATTCTTTTCGACTCTAAATTTACGAACATTGCACGTATGACTTCCTAGAATTTATATTCGAGCCTTGTTTAATAAATTAGTGTTCTTTAAATATGGATATCAGGCATGAAGAAGATATTTTTGTACATTTTTCAGTACCTGATATGCGTGCAAGTTTCATAGTAATTGGAAAATTAAAAATTCTAAATAGTGATGGTGGTATGATACTATTTGTTTTCACTGGCTTAAAATAGTTAAAAAAAAACAGTTGTATTAACGTAATAAATGAAAATGCAATAACGAATAACCAGCACTGACTTCAAACGCTGAAACAAGTAGAAATGTCGAGCGATGGTCGGACGCGTCGGCCAAGTAGTCGATCTCCACGCATAGCGCGACGGATTTTAAAATTCAATTTTCTCGAAAAGAAGGTCGCGTATCGAATACTTTACTCTACGCTTTTTATTTATTTATGCATCGAGTATCATCCTATGTAAATATAATCTTGGTACGATCCAAAGAAACGTCCAATACCTGCATACGCAAAGTCTAGTAACGTTCAGAAAAGATTATTTACCAACTTCCTTCTAAATAGATAACGAAAGAACTTGCAACTCGGTACTAAACTTCTATTTGGCAGAATCCTCACTGTTCAGGTCTCCAGGTTAAATTAAATTAGTAAATTACGATTAAATTGCGTTTAATAATAAAACGGTTGCCTCGGTACCCTCCGTGTACGCTCTGGTTCCGATAACGGCGAAAATTTAAGGACGTCTCGTTCGCGGACTAGTTTCTGGAGGCGCCGTAAAATAACATTCGAGTTTCTGCCGATACTCCGGACCGCCGTGGCTATCGATTCGCCCTGGAAGAAGCAAACAAGCCACGTTTGTTTCTCTCGGTCCTAGGAAAACAAAGTGGATCGTCCCGTGGCATGCGTGCGGTGGAATATATATTCGCTCGTCCCCGATACGGAGAAACGGCGGGGGCATAGCGGGCGCATAAATATGCGGAAACGTACACCTGTTATCTGTCGAAAGCGCTTCCGCGTAACCGCGATTTCACTGATAACGGTCGGGGCTCCGCGAATTTTCATCGACGCAGCCGCGCGACGGGGAGTGCACTTATCGCGCGCGAAGTGTCCTATCGACGAGCTGCAAAGCTGGCGTCACGCCAACCGACTCGCGATTCCCTCGTGTGCCCTCTGTCCATGGCGTTTTGTTACCCCCAAAAAAGGTAAAATACAAAAAAAAGAAAAAAGAAATTAACCCGGGAGAGAAAAAAGGGTTCTGCTTTTGCGCCTAATTCCTATTCGACGCTGAAACAACGCGTTTCGGGGGCTGCGACCGCGCCTCGTTCGTCGAACGATTCACAGAGAAATCAATATTTTCATGTATTTATTGCAGGATTTGCGGGAAAAAATTTTAATGGGAGATTCTAGAGGCCAAAATAAGGCGAAAATCAAGAATATCAATTACTTGACTGAGGCTTCATTAAAAAGTTATTAATAAATTAAATTAAAAAATTTCAAATAGTTCTGGAAAAATTATTTTTGATTGCAGGGGTCAATTATAAGCATTTTTGGTGAGTAGACATACCCCCGAAATCCTACCTACTTTCGAGAAAAAAATTCAGTATTGGCGGAACTTAAAACGTTAATAACTTTTTAACGAAGCCTCCATCGACAAATTGATATTCTTGATTTTCGTCTTATTTTGACCTCTAAAATCTCCCATTAAAATTTTTCCCAGACGTGGTCGAACGCACTGTATAGTTTAACGTAGGAGGTCTAACTTGGTTTTCAAAATTCGAAGGAAAGAGTCGATTATTTTAATACCCCCAAAACGGTGGTCGGCTCTTTAATTCGTAAACGCATCGTCCGGGCGATTAATTGGATCGAATCGTCCAGAACGAGTGGCGAACGAAATCGATTCGCGGGGGCGTCGATCCGTGACCGCTGTTCACAATAAATTCCGCGCGCGGAACCATCGACGAGCGTCCTACGCGTCGCAATCGTCGATCGGGCACTCGTTGCGTCGCGAACGCGGCCCCCGGAATATGAATTCGCTTGGATAACGACAGTTAATGATTCCGACGGAAGGTTTACGCGCGACAAATGACGCGCGCTCGTGCCTGATCGACATTCCCCCCGGTGTTTCTCTAATTGCTCGCTAATCGGGAAGCGTCCGCGAATCGCAATCGACGACCGAAAATCGCCAACAGGTATTCGAACGTTACGAACAAACTTTGAATATTTAACGACCTCGGCGCAGTTGGAATCCTGCGTTATTCGAACGAAAATGAATTGGAGGATATGAATGTTACGAAAACCCGAAAGAGATGATGTGTGATCGAGAATTCGGTAGATCGGACGCAAGCACTGACTTTTTCAGTTTAACTCTTAGGTGGGCACTGAATCTCAACTAAATTATTTTACTTAGATGAACTTTATGAACTAATAGAGGATTACAGAAATTTTCAAATAATTTCATTTATCGTAACAATATTCTAATTGAGGGTTAAGCTATTAATAACTTAATTTTGAAATGGAGAGTTTAGAACACCAATTTAATAGAATTAAAGTGGATCGAGTGAAACTATTCTTGGTTCGAGTTTCGAAGGGAAGAATGTTATTTTCTTTTCCGTGGCATTTTTTCCCCACCGCCGGAAACGGATGAGATATGTAAGTTGGTAAAGCGCCCGGGTAAGACACTGTGTATATGGAGACGGTATCCACAAATACTCGGTGCTCCTAAATTCCCCGAGCCGCTCGCCGTGAAAATTCTGTTTCGATCCCGGCAATAAAGGAATTCTTCGGAAAGTACCATCTTTGTCGTTCTTGGCGACGAGTCGAACCCGCTCGAGCGCGGGAAGATCGTTCCCGGAGCGAAATTTTCCAGGGAAGCCCCGAGCTCTCACGGTTCCTTGCACATCATTGTCGTTACTCTCGGGGAAACTTCGGAGTTGCTCCTTTGTCTTCGACGATGCTCCGTCCGTCTTTCCTCGCGACCCTCTTAACCGGGGTTTGCCGCCGCGGATCGAAAAATGGTCAAACTTTCGAATTTTTTCTACGAAGAGCACATCACCTATCAGACTGAAATTTCTTCTGCTTCCTAATACACTTACGGATGCCACTGACACTAATCCCTCTGCGTAATTACCTCTTACAATACACGAGTTACTAACGATGCCCCGAAAATCACTGATCCTTTATACTAATTAAGTTTGTTTAAATTTGTACGTACAAGGAGTTGTACGAATGTGTGTTGATTTCAATTTGTAAGACTTTATCGCGAGTGAGTAACCTTATAATTGCGAAATTTGACATCGAGAACTCGTCACTGTATGACAAGGAGTTAAAGCAACAAGTAGATTATATTCTTTTTCTAAAAGTTTGTTAAAATTTTCGGAGCATAAATAGACCCCGTACAACGAAGAAGATGAATTATTATTCCTTTACAGGAGAGAACTTTCAGATCATTTGCGTCTTGTATCTATACAGCAATTTGTGTTACAAATTTCGTACTTTAAGCAGACGGAAAATGAGAGACACAAACACGAATGCGCGCAATTTTCTCAATACCGTTTTCCTCTCTCTGCAAAGAGCAACGACGCCTCCGAGGAATCGAACGCGACGATTAGGAGTCTCCGAGAGCTCTCAGGCATCGTCCAAAGGGCAAGTAATCCGGAAACGATCCTGGACCGTCTGCGTTTCGATGGTGTCCGTGAAACGGTGAACGAAATCTCTGGGCCATCGTCGCGATATCCAGTCGCGTTCGGAGCAACGGTGGCTTAAAATTCGGAAAACGGTCGCGTTCACGGGAAACGAGACGAGGTTCGTCGTATAATTCCGCAGTGAACGGAGTTACGTAACAGGCGGGACGACCGTTTCGCCGGCTATCGCGAAGCTTTTATCCGTTATTCTCGCGATGCGGCCGCCGATATAGCGTCGAGATTCGGCACGGAGACCCGCGCCCGCCAAAGCGGAATGGCCCGATCGACGAGGCCGCGTATGGGCCAAAGGGTCGGGAATGAAACAGCGGGCACGATCGTTTCTGGCAAGAAATCCGCCCGCCGGCCCGCGCTTGCCAAATCGAATTCCATCGAGAGGAACACGCGCGCGCCAGGAATTTAAAAAAAAAGAAAAAACGTTCCACTCGCGTCTGGGACGACAAACAATCGATTCGTTTCGTTACGTTCCGCATGCACCTTCGAAATAACGCAAGAGAAATCGGTTCAAACGCTAGAGAATCTGAAAAATTGAGATACCAGCGTCTCGAGTAAGTAGAACTGAAAGGGGCTGCTTATGAGTAAGTTCGTTTAACGTTTCTGTTAAGAGTGTGTGGATGTATGTTTGTACGTATATTACGAATAGAAAAGAGTCGTGCAATCAAATGTTTCTTTGGCGAGCGATACGGATGAACGGTTGTTTAAATTTTTGTTGGTTGTACAACGTCGAATCATCAATTAAACATTCGCACCACGAGGCATCGACGTCGAACAACAAAGTCAAAGTAAACTCGTAGTCCTGAGACCCGAGATTATTGCGACGTAAAGGATCGAGCGTTGAATAATTCCGCGCTACCGACGGCTAATAAATCATAACCTGCCGTCCAATAAAATTATCACGTGGTCCAGCAAGTGGCTTTCGACGCGGATGCAGCGTCGCGTTAAATACTTAACGAGGAATACAGGCTCGTTGCAGCCTTGAAATACTAGCGCGGTCAGAGGCGTGCATTATTTAACGAAACCGACCGCGGGAACCGACAGGGCAGCCAGACAGAGGATTTTCCGGGGGTTTCTTCGACGTCACGACCCTCGTAACGCTCCCGAGAAGAAGACGCGAGTTATCGAGCATGGTTTCCGGGTCTCGCGAATTCCGGGCACGAAAACGCCTCCTCCCTCCTCTCGGAGGAATTTATCGTTTTTTCGTTTTTTCCCCTGTCCGTGCAACAAAGTCTCTAATTGGGAGAGCGACGAGGGGGCTGAAATTTTGATCGACCGTCCGTTTAAAGGACAACAACGTCATTTCGAGCCCGGAACGTCGCCCTGTTCTGGGACAAACGTGACTCCGACGACCGGACGCCATTTCCTGAATCTTTAAAGTTCCGGGGGACGTGGATTGAAAGAGCTCTCCGTCGCAGAAATACTAATTTCTCCCTACACCCTTCTTAGAAGAGACGGTTCGGAGCTAGAAATATTTTAAAACACAAATA
Organism: Colletes latitarsis; assembly: GCF_051014445.1. Taxonomy (NCBI): domain Eukaryota; kingdom Metazoa; phylum Arthropoda; class Insecta; order Hymenoptera; family Colletidae; genus Colletes; species Colletes latitarsis. Next base: position 28,839,002 of record NC_135135.1, on the reverse strand, counting down.
TGCATACGAAAGGCACGTAAATTAATTTTTTAGTATGTCAGAATTTCATGTTTTCCTTCGAGGTTCCCTACTTTCTCGATGTTTTTAAATTCGTTGAATTCTCAGTTTTCATTGACCTTGCAATCTTATCACTAGGTATTCCGTATTAGCAACTGACCCTATTATTGAATGATACAATTCAACAGGCAATGTTCTATTTTACAAATTTAAACAGCCAGGACAGACACCTATGTAAATGCAAAATCTACCAATCTTGGCAGAAATTAGAACTAAAATTAAATTCTGAACAGCCTTTCTTTGAGACCTTAAGATCGTCGTACGTCATTATGGAATATTTCCGTTTATTTCGAGCGTCACCAGCCAACGAAAGACGCGTTAATCAGAAAGTTGACAAAGTCCCGGTTATATCGGGACCGAGGCCAGCTGGTTTCCGTTCCAACGGGACCCGGGATCCGCGAGGACCGCCCGTGGGAAAACGTCCCGAAGCCGATCGATCAATTTCGAGGCGACGTTCGCGCGATTCGAAACGGCCGCGCACACGGGGACGCTGATCCTCGAGGGATCTCACGCGCGCTACGGAAGGAGCTCTCGAAAGAAGCGACGACAGGGGTCGGGAAGGAGTCCCTGGATAAGAGGTTCGAGGACGGGAACCGGAGAAAATGCGGGGAATTGATCGCTAAACAAATAGGGACAGGGAGAGACAGATTGAAAGAACGAAGAAATTGGTGCGGCGGATGGATGGGAATGGGGACTTAACAGCCAAATGGGATACGATTGACGAAGACTGGGAGAAACAAGCATCCAACGAGGAAAGAAGATTAGAGGAAACAGGGAATTTTCGATAATTTATGTAGCAAATCGATGGTTCTCGATCTTCATTGGGGTTCGATTTTAATGAAATTTACGATATCGCGAATTTGTTTAACCCACTGTTGGGTGTCAAATGGTCTTCGTTTGCAACATCGTGTCACGTGCTAGCTTATCTACTTTTCGCCACAATGTACAGTACGCATTTATGCAGCTTATAACTTCGACGTAGTCGCGGTAATGTTGTGGGTACTACTTAAGCGAGTACCTGTTTGCACGCTCGTGTTTACGCTATTACAACAAGGTTTGTATTATCAGCAACAGCTTAGTAACTTTTGAGCTGAGCGAATAAAATAATCTTGCTTGCAAAAACGTCGAAGAAGTGTCTCGAGACGTTATTGTCGCGCTTCATCGTGCATCCCGTATAATTCCACGCCACGCACGGCGAACTAAATTTCCCGGAAATAAAGCAAACAATCTCGCTGATTGACTCCGGAGTATTCCAGATGGATTCTGACGAGCCGCGGTCGACAAATATTGCTTTATAACTAATAAATGCACGGGCCCCGATGCACGAGCTTTTGTATACCCTTCGAGTAACTCACAGTATGCGCGTATCCCATGGAATGCCAGTGGCTTCCGGAGGCGGTATATTGTACACATTATAAAGTAAAGAGACAGAGTCTATGAGATCCCAGCGAACCACGCGATTCGTTTGGATCGAAGCTGTTGATATTTGAACCCGTATTTTCCAATCTTGGGAATAATCATTGAAAATAAATCCAACCAAATAGTTTTAGTCGCCACTATCATTACTGGTAGATGGATTGCATTATCTATCAATATTAACTTACAGAAGGTTGCAAAGTGTCGAGTACAATAGTTTCAAAGCCAGTACCTCCAGTTAGGTCGGAAGGGTTGATCCCAAGGCGCTTTCAGTGGCGTTCTCGATCCCATCGGGCTCTCGTCCCGAAGAAGACTGCCATTATTATTCGACCGCGACGTTTCCCCTCCGGCGCCTCGCCCCCCCTCGTCCGCGCTGGTCTCGACGAGCCCAGACTGTGTGCAGGTGCCTAAGATCCACACCGTGGCGTACTCGTACACGTTCTCGCGCATCCAGTGGGAGGGGGAGGACGAGCGGCAACGCGTCAAGGCTTTAATGGGATTCTATTTACGGGGTTCGTGCCCCGGCTAGGCAAACACTCGGTCCTCCAGCTTCTTCGCCCACCCACGCCTCCCTTTTCCTCGCGCGTTACGCCGCCTCTGCTTCTTGCCACCGCCGTCTTCTCTCTTGTCAGCCCGCCTATCCGGCCTCTTTTGCGTTTTCGAGTTCGGAGGATGCCACTTCGCGCCCTTTCCTTTCCTTTCCGCCCTCTTCCTACGTTCTCGAGGGTCTCGGGATAGCTCGATCGAGGCAAAGACGGTGAGAACGAACCATACAAATTTAAAGGGTGTTCTTTTCTTATGTGGATTTTGGAAGCTTTGGGGTCGAGAGACTAGGTATTGAATTTTGTAACTGTTTCGGATTCGCCGTTATTAAGACAATAACAGACGCGACGCGCGAGACGGTTAGACCAGTAAACTGCCGTCTCGACGGTTACCGGTGTTTACGTGCGACAAATTTTTTGCTCCCGGTTTCGAATCGAACCGAACCACAACGCTTCGATACTGAGCTCAGTTGTCGTATCGCCGCTGACCGGACCACTCGAAATAAACTGTGATTTCTATTCCGCTAGTGATATCGGTCCAATACTTTTCTACCTCATCTTTCCTCCTCGTACGCCAGTGGTCCACGGCTCTGACTCCGAAATCATCATCCATCCGCCTGCAGAGATATATCGACAAAAGTAAGTTCCCATATTGCAATAATTCTTTGAGCGAGGAAACGATAGCAAACGGAACACAGGAAAATGATGAAATAACAGAAGCAAAGTGAACAGTAGTTTTCAGATATATTATTCATAGATTCTAATAGATATTCCACTTTGGTAATCGGCGTGAGGGAGGCCAGTGAACTCTGGTTACAGCTCGATGCCACACAATGGCGAGGATGCGCCATCCTCTCTTTTCGCGTGTTCGAGAACGCGATCCCAGCTTCTCCGTGGCTCCCGTATTCTTGCACGCTCGCGCTGATCGCTCCTTCTCTTCGCCGACGTATTGTTTCCTGTCGGAATCATCGCCTCGGTTCCCGTTGAAGCGTTACTTTCGAGCTCGTACGATGCGTACGCCGCTTACCTGCCGCCACGCAGCATCGCGGCGCATAATAACGTCGCTCCGGTTCCGCGACAGTGACAAACGAGACGAGCCTAACTCCCGTTAACGTCTGAAAATTTACTCACGCCGGCTGCAGATTAGAACGGAGCCTGAATAACTCAATACACGAATATTTGATGGCTGTTTGAATACCGCGGACAAAACTCGGTAATCGGGTATTCGAATACCATTCGAACGTTCGAGTACCAGTATTCAAAGATTCGAGTAATTCGAATATTTGTGTACTTGAGTATCATCTTGCAATGTCTTCGTATGATATTGTTACCGTATCGTTGATTAAATCACCCGAATGAAAATAAATTTTGAAACCACGGAGTAGAAGTCGAAACTTCTTTGGTGTATTCGAGCAATTTTCTCTTTAGAATTGATTCGTTGTTTGAATTGTAGAATATTCGAATACAGGGGAATTTGACGAATGGTTTTCGATCGTTCTTTTCGTAGAATGGTGCTGCTGTGCAATGGCGACCGCGGAACGTCGCTGTCCGAATTTCAAGCGCGATTATCGAAATATCCTCGACGCGGAGGTTGCCCAGAACCCTTCGGGGACGAGTTGGGGACGATTTGGCGTACCGTGACGACGGAATTTCCGGACGACTGGCATCCAGGGCCGCGATTCCGCGAGCCAACTTCGCAATTCCCAACGCTCGAGGTTCGCGACGATTCTGGATCGCTCGGAGACCGTAGCCGGGGCTCGGATTTCGCGATGCCTTCGCGATCTCGTCGAGCGCGTTCCTACCGATCCCATTCGCGAAATACCTCGTTCTTGATACCAACGACTTCGAATTAACGTTCAGAGAACTCGGGTTCTGAGGCGAGAAGCAAATCTGATTATCGAAGTGGCGCGAAATTTTATTCATTTTTATATGATTATGACGTGTTATTTCTTTTCATCGAGCTGTGAATGATTCGAAAGGGAGTTTAAATATTTTGAATTTAATTTCCACAAACATTGAGTCTTCGTTCTTTAACTTTCCCTCTTTGATCCTGTGTTTGAGGTATAAGATCTTCGAGCAACTATTGAAATCTTTCTAAAAGCGAAAGAACGGCCTCAATTTCTGGCCCCTTTGTGGCTTTCGACAACGAGCCAGCCGGAAATCGACGATCTATTAAAGAGCGAAGCTTGATAAATAAGCAGAGAGAGGAGCGGCAAGCAATTTTGGACGATCGCTCGGGGGCGGAAACGCACGCTGTTTCGGGTTTCCATCGTCGCCTCGATTTTCCACTCGCGAAACCGTGTGAAACTAATCCGAGAAATTTTAACGAACGCCCGAAATCTCGGCTCGAAGTGACCAAAATTCCAATATCGAGCACCGCATCAACCTCGACTAGAATTTCCCTATTTTTCCTTTTCTTTTTGCGCGTTGAAAAGAAAACTCTCGAAGACGGAGTTAGGTGAACTCGATGGGTTATTCAGGATTTCGTTCGATTTCTACGATTCCAAGAGGCATTCATTCCTAAACGCACACTACGAATCGAAATTTAAGGTTCCAGCTTTTGTCCAAATATTTATAAACCTGCTTTCTAACTATTGCTCTATCCATCAGAGGAATAGACCATGAAAGAACATAAATGTACGAACGAATCTGCAGCTGATATTTACTAAAATTTGACCAACTCTGCTCGTCGCGAGAGAAATCGACGATCAGGAGACTGCTGTGTTCGGAGTAACAATCTCTCGTGTATTTCCAGGGCATTGCAAAAAGGTAGATTATGTTATTAGGGGCAGTGTTTGCCCGGTACGCGTTAGGAAACCAATACCTATGCTCCTGAGCTCGTTATTCTTGATGGTGTATCGATATTGGACCAACGTCCGGAAGAAGGCGAACAAGAACTCCGTTTCCCTCTACCTCTCGTTCCTTATGACAATGAACGATGCAAAGGCGCCATTTGCTTCCGATTCGACAATTGATTTTCTCGAACAGAGTCTATTAAGTTCTTTTTCTATGGGTTCTTCAACACTTTCTGTTAATAGTAATAGCAAATGATAAATGGCGTGTCCTTAATCCTTAACCCTTCGACTACGGTAAATTTTAACGCAAGCACAAGTTTTTCACGCCTTGAACAACACACACGTAGAACGCTCCATGAGCTATAGGCATTCTTTAATGGTCAAAGGGTTAATTAATCGCTAAACTTTGGTCTTATTCATTACTTATTATTCTATTTCTGGAACAGTTCTATAAACAAAGAATATCAATAGAACGAACTATTTCGCAACGGGAATTTAATTCTTCGATCGAATAAACGTTACAAATAAATTGACGGACATCGACCACTTTGGATACCTATTTTGATCACTTTCAACTTGTTCCAGAAATCAAATTTAACCGTACGATTTAACAAATTACCAATCTTTCCTTCCGCCTGATAATCGACTAAGTCGTTCAGTTTCAGAGACGGTGCATGGAGATTCGTATAATTTGGGATTCCGAGTTCGCGAGGACGTAGATATTAAATTTTAATCCCGGTCCCGGAGCGTCTTAAACGCGTCCATCGCTATAGAACGCGGACGTCGCATTAGGGGAGCGACGTTTTCGCGTGTTTCGCGACGTCTCAAAGAAGCCGCCACCGCCTGGAGCGATTCGCGTCGCGTCGCATCGCGTCTAGAAATCTCTTGGGCGCCGACGATTCAGAAATCGAAAAGAATGGATTCTCCCCGGGGTCCCTCACGGCGAGGAATTTATTCGCGTAGATAAGTCTCCTCGCTCGATGGGGGTGCATTTTTGAAATCGTAATGGCCGTTCCGTGCCTTCAGGCTCGACGTGAATAGAAGTCGTCTACGAATCGGAAAAATCGGTTTCTATTTTGTTTCAAACTTCATCTTCTTTGCAATAGAACGTTGATTTAATCGAGAATTTTTTTAATCTTGGCTAGATCCTATGGCATTCAGTTCGAGTTTTGAATTCGAGAAAATATTTTACGGGAATAGTGATTAAAATATTTCCGTTGATTCATCACTGTGACAGCGTTGGAAAAATGGACAATGCACCCTGGCATGTTGATCTCTATTGTACGGAAACGTCAATGAAATTTAACTTGCTGTGTTAATTATCGACTGGTAACCAGCAGTCGCTGCGTGATTGAAATTTTGTGTTCGTTAATATTTTCTGAAATATATTTTTGTTAAAATCGTATGCAGCAGCGCCAGCGAACTAGCACTTCTCGATACTGGGCTATCTACTATACAGGGTGTTCGGCCACCCCAAAACAAAACAAAAATCAAGAATATCAATTTGTTGATGGAGGCTTCGTTAAAAAGTTATTAACGTTTAAAGTTCCGTCCGTTCTGAATTTTTTTCTCGAAAATGGTTAGGATTTCGAGGGTATGTTTGTTGACCAAAAATGATTGTAATCGACCTCTGCAACTGAAAATAATTTTTTTAGAACGATTCGAAATGTTTTAATTTTGTCGAAAAATTTCACATCTTCTCGAATGTTTTTCTAGAAAGTGGGTAGGATTTCGGGGGTATGTCTATTCACCAAAAATGATTGTAATTAACCCCCACACTCGAAAATAATTTTTCCAGAACTATTTGAAATTTTTTAATTTAATTGTTAATCACTTTTTAACGAAGCCTCCATCAACAAATTGGTATTCTTGATTTTCGTCCTATTTTAACTTCTAGAATTTACTATTAAAATTTTTCCCAGGGGTGGCCGAATACCCTAAATATATACGAACAAATTCAGGGACTTGTTTTAAGTCCAAATCGTTTACAGTGTAAAAGTTTTTTAGATCAAAGTCGTTTCAAGACTTAGATTCAGCATAATATTGATATCCAATAAGAAAATATTTCCTTAGTATCTGGGAAAGTATCTGCCCAAAATTTGGGCCAACTAAAGAGATAATCAGGATCTAATCTACTCATATCTGAACCGAAGCGCAATTTAAAATCCTGAATAAAAACCCGGTTGCAAGTATCACGAGTTCGATGGCTGGTTGGCAGCGAACTGCGTTAAGAATTAGAAAAGTACGATTACGGGAGAAACAAAACGTGGTTGGGAGGCGTCGAGACAAAAGCGGGATGGCGCGGAAGCGGGAAAAAGCGCGCGTAAGAAATAAAGGGGCGGAACGAAGCTGCCACTCGAGAGCTTCTTGTTTCGCTCGATCGCTAGCTCGACGAAGTAGCGCCTTTCTTTCGCGCGTCCGGGTTGACAGAGAGAGTTCCTCTCCGCCCACCGCGCGCCTCGCGCCGTTGTGAAGGCAGCCTTAACGCTGAAAACACGCGAGACGCGTCTTTTCCTATTCTTTGCCCGGCCACGTTTAAATTAGAAATACCTTAGCGGCAGCTTGCTGCCGGCCGAGACGCTTCTCCGGCGCCGCAGAAAACACTGTTGCAAGAAAATCGCGCTTGGGAAACTAGACGCTGAAACTCGATCTCAGACGCCCTGGGTCCAAACGTACAGAGTGCACCCTAAGACGTCGACCTCGAACTGTTGATCAGAGTCACCGAAATAACGCAGAAATTTATATTTAAAAACGTCATTCGTATTATTGCATTTCAAACGTTTTTCGTGGACCTCCATAACGCAATTCTACGTCTCGATAACCCAAAATACTTCATTCAAGTATCTTATCTTCATATTTTATATAAAATATGTATAATATATCGTTTTTAAAGAAATTTATTATCCAACGTTGTGCATCTGTTAATATTCTGCGAAGAATGTGTGATCTGTTAAAAAGAGACTTCTGATCAAAAACTTCCATTACTAAATAGAGTTACAGATTCTTCGCGTAAAAATAGGTTGAGAACGTACGATAAAATTAGTCCGCGCGACGCCTCGTTCGCGTAATAATCAATTTTGACTTCGACGCATGTAGGAACGGTGAATAATGAACAAACGCGTGGGCGAAATTGTATTCGACGTACTCGCCACGACGAATTTTCAAATTCAATTATCTCAAAAACGAACCATTGTCCGAGAAAATTTTATTCTACGTTTTCGATTTATGTTTTTGCGCGTATAATTACTCGATTCGTTATTCCCAGGAATGAATTCAATCGTTCCTATTAACTTAAACGGTCGAGTACAATTTATTTCGTTTCCTTTCGCGGGCTTTTCGTATCGAGAATGCGTTCGATCGCGACGAACAATGTTCCAAAGAAATTGAACCGATAACTCGTACAAGCGACTTCACGACGAGAGGCGTTGTTTCAAGAACTATAGCTTCCAAGAACAATCGGTCCCTTGTTCGCGAAGATATAAAGGCTGTATTCTGACGTGTGGCTACCCACTTGAACGATCGAGGACACAGTAACAATGAAAAAGATTTCGTATAAAAATGTGTCACGTTTTACCTTGTTTCTGAGTCACAGTCTTTTGTGTGCTCTGACAATTCTCAGCCGAGATGCGAGTAGCTATTTTCATTAACGAAGGATAAACGGGGTCGATTCTGCGTCAATTTATAGAGCAATCAATTACGTAAATTATTGGAAAAAACTTTCGTCGCTCCAACTTTTCTACTAAATTAAACATTTACCTTTATGATCTATTTCACGTTTTTTATCTGCTTTATTATTTAAGTTTCCTCTCATCGTTACTCTACGTACACAGATTTATTACCAATCAACCTTTCTTTGTTTTCTCTGTTTACTCGTTCCATTTCACCGTTTAAAATACACACCTGCTGTTGGTTTTCACGGAATCCGGCCAACCGATTATTTAGCAATGAAATACTCTCGATCGCAAACACGTCGATTAAAATACAACAAAATACGAGCGAAGATTGACCCAAAATCCATTAATAACAATTGCTATTCCATTATTTTGAAGTCCACAAGAGTCCTTCGATCGCGATGCAAACGAAAATATGGAACGAGCACTACCGAAATTGATCTTCGACGCGAACTTTTCGAGTCTTAGGCGAATCCCTCCACACACACGTTCGTCTTTTCATCGAGCTTTTGAAGAAGTGCTAGCGGATAAACGTGAGAGTCGAGGACCGTTTCGCGATACGCGACGAAAGATGGATGGCCGTTCCTCGATGAACGGTGGCTTCTTTCGCGTCGATGCTCGCGAGTAACTTACAAAGTATCGGTTTTTTACGACCATGGCCACGATTCATAGTATCGAAGCTCCGAGCGAATGGCGTTTCGCGTAGAGCGTCGAGAGCAACGTCGCCAGCGTTATTTTTCTTCGCGCGGAAGACGAGAAAGACCTCCGCGGGTCGAGATTGCGTTTTTCTTGACGTACCAGCCAACCTATGTATTTCGGTAAATCAACGAAACGGCTTTCCTTTCCCTTTGAACGCGCGCGAGCAACATTTTCATCGTGTTATGCGATATCACGGTAATCGGATAATCCCGCGAAATGAGAACTTTCTTCCCTGAAATATAGAAGAAGCTCTCTTTAACCTCTCGACGCGCGATTTACTTTTTAAAATGTCAATAAAATCCATTTGAACGCATTCGTGGATACGTGAAAATTGTCACCGTGTATATTAGGCTTGCGAAGTTGCAAAAATTTGATTATTCTGATTATTCTGTTGTATAACAGGGCCTGCTTGCAAGTTAAAAGTCAAAAAGTAAAGGGAAGGTTTATATAAATGCTGCTCGAACTGTAATATTGCCTAATGAAACCGAATTGTAGTCGGAATAAGGACTGCGTCTGACCACAGCGCTACCGGTACTACTTGAGCATTGAAAATAAGGGAAAAAGTACAACCTGACTCGAATCTAATAACAATCTATTCACAAAACGTTGCTTTAATTCGTTGAAATGTCAATTAAATTGGGAACGAGCACACCCACACGTCTGACTATAGAATGATCGATTCTACTCGAGAAATATAATATATAAAACTATAATTATGGGTATATACGACTTTTCTAGCAGAATGGCTGAGCAAAGTTAGTTAAAATATACAGTAATTTTTATTACGTACATCTAGACGGCTGGCCCTATATGGCTATTTCTACTTAAAAATTGAATTGATTTAGACTGGAGAATCTTGACTCGAATTCCATAAGGTTCATAGAAACTACGATATCGATCACACTCTAAACAAATACATTACCCAACAAATGGATTCGAACAAACAGTTATTAACAGAATACATTTCTCATTCGTGATTCCATTTATCATTAATGAATCTGCATTTTCATCTAAACCAATTCATTTAATGCTCCACTGTATATCATTTTATTGATCCAGTGTCGTACAAACAGCGATTCGAAATAAATATTCGTCCGGTTACATTTATCAAGGCACGTCTGACTGTGTCTCTCTCGACTCTTTCCACTTGCTAGTTCAGAAAGAAACACGAATCCCATAAATATCGATACTCGAATCCAGAAATTAAATATTGAAACGTCAAGAAAAAACTCGAAATAATTACATAGATCTGTCTGACCATACCGTGATCATTTCTACTACCGTAAACTGAAAGTACGAATTCTGACTCGAATCTAATAAAAATCCCCCGTCATGCACTATTGAAACACAAGCAAAAGCACATACACAGGTATATCAGTGCGTCTGGCCATGCCAGCGACGTTTCTACTTAAAAATCGAAGAAATCAGAAATTGAAAACGAACGTCGACTCGAATACGATAAAAAACAGTGTTGGCATCGATCGTCGATGCATCGAGGAGGACTCGAAACCGTTTGGTCCGTGTGTCGGACCATAACAGCGGCGTTTCTACTTAAAAATCGAAAAAGTCAGAGACTGAAAACGAACGTCGACTCGAATACGATAAAAATCAGTGTTGGCATCGATCGTCGATGCATCGAGGAGGACTCGAAACCGCTTGGTCCGCGCGTCTGATCATACCGTGACCGTTTCCACTTGCTCGATAGAGGAAGAAACGCCGGGATAGGGTTTGGGCGGCGGTCGATCTGAATTTTCGGGGCGCCAATACGCAAACAGCCAGACCCTTGCCGAGTCAGGCAGAAGAAAAACATTGGCTCGCGGCGATTTCCGCTTATCCGACGATGATGGAAGCCGTCGAGATTGCTGGCTGAGAACGGAAGCCCCCAGCCAGAGAGGGGATCCGTCTTCCAACCGTGTTTTCGCAGGAATGCAGCTTGTTATTTCGGATCTGCTAGCAACCTCCTGGAGATTCAACCCTTTCTGGACCCGATGGGTGCCCACGGTGGTTTGGGCCAACGGGGAAAATAGCCTTAATTACCTGGAAAGATTATTCAGTCTTAGTTGACTCGCGGCGCGTAAGAATTACAGGATTTTCTGCTTCCGTCCTGATTCCAGCATCCGGATAAGTCTGGAGTTACTGTACAGTAGCTGAACGTCGTAAAAGCTTCAGATGTATTCCACGGCTTGATGTGAAGTTAAATTATTTAATTTTACGTTAGATTTTTAGTATTCTACGGATTACTTTACGATGACGATATTCGATTGATACTTTTGGACGATATTTAAGTCGTGATTGAACTTTGGAAATATAAGTGTTTCTTAATTATAGATAAAATTGTTGACGCGTTCCGTTACGCCGCGACATTACTCTTCGTAGAAAAATTGTTATTGTTAAATCGGGAGCTACTTAATTATAGATAAAACTGTTGACGCGTTCCATCACGCTCGTTACGACGCGGCGACGTTATAATTTTTATCGCAAATATCATTATTATCAATTTATGAGTCTTATAACTTGTTAACAGATTCCAGGATGTTATTCTTCGCGCCAAAAATAGTATTATTATTAAATTCTGAACTGACTATGGAAGCAAAAATATTTCTTAATCGATCTCATTACGTAAACTCGTTACGCCAATACAATTTGTATCATGGTTCAGGTTTGGAACAATCCTATAAATTTCGATATATCGTTATACAAACAAAATATAGAATAATTTGAGGCTGTATGCTGCTAGTTACAATATCCCTTTGCTCAAATAATTATCGATCGACGAACGAAATCTGCGTGCACGCGTAGTTATTTTAACAAAAAAAATTTGTTATTCTATAAGTTTTCTCGTCTTACGAGTCTCCGCGTATCGAAATACCGGAAATTCCTTAATAAACGTATCGACAAGACGTTCCCAGCTGGCATCTGGAGCCGTCTGCGTCCGCCATCGATCGTCGCCGCTTATTTTCAGGCTTTGTTCGGAGTCGCGAGCGCGTCCTCCGGTTATCCGAATTTATTCGAACTCGAAAATCGGCCAAGTAATATCGTTTCCCCGGATTCCCTCGACGCCCGGGACACAAGAGTGTCGTTCCCGGATGAAATTCCATTAAATATCGTCGACGATCGGCCGGCAAGGAGGTTAAGAGCCGCTGGAACACAGACCCCGGCGAGAGAGCTCGAAATCGTCGAGCTGATTAAAAGCGTTCGCTGAAAGGGAAAAATGTAGACCGGCCCGTCTCTAATTAATCGCGAGTCGAGAGAGATTCCGAGAGCGACGTTACCCCCCGCGTCACCTCTCTGTCTCTCTTCCCGTCTAACTGGAAACGCGAACACGCCGATCGATCGGGAACGTTTCGCGACGCGGAACGCGATAGCGAGTTAATTCCGCGACGAGGACGCTCGTCGATCGAGAGAAAAACCGACTCGACGAGCCATCCCCCGCGGGACAAAGACTCTTTTTGTTTCTTCTAATTATTGACACCCTTTGACCCACTTGCCGCCCCCGCGATCCGCGCCCTAATTAATCGCGCGTCGATGTTTAAAGTTGAACCGCGATATTCGCCATTTTTGCCCCCTTTCATATTTTTATTAATTAATGAAATACGAGCTTTGTAGAGAGTTGTCTCAACTCCTAAATACATTATATATTTGTGTATCAAGTGCATTACGTAGCTTTGTGAAAATTAAAATTCGAATAAGTTACGTTTTTTTAATTAATAAACCCGTAATCGAGAATCTGTTGCTTCGATTTCCCCGTGTTGAACATTACACGCGACCATATCGACGCACAATTATCATTCACCGTCGTTATTGTATCGCGTTTCGCATAATTTGTAACTAATTTTCGAAAACGAAATTTAATAACGGAAGAATGTGTTAGAAAATGTGTCGCGTGCCGGTGAAATTTTATCGCCGGGCAAAATTCGCACGCGTGCCCATTCATTCGACATCTGCGGTTCCTGTTGCATTCTATTTCGAAAATCGTTTCGACGAGAAATACGTCCCCGCCCCTCGTTATTTCACGGGAGCAAATGCAGCAGTGTCTTTCAGGTTGTTACGAAGTTTGTCCCTCAGGTTGTTACAAAGTTATCCCCACCACTTCCTGAAATTGCCTGTACGGAACGAGTCAGCCGCGTTACCGAGGTTAGATCTGGAAACGACGCTTCTGGCTGCGTTCTCCGGGACTCTTCGCGCGCTTTATTCCCTCGCATTCCTCGCAATCGATAGAACCCTCTGTTATGCGAACTTCCTTTGTTCCAGCATTCACCTGTTCGAGCGTCTTATCTTTGTAAATATTACAGGAACGATATGAAATTTCGGAGGAAATCGTTGTTTGCTCAGGAGGGCTTGCGTTTTTCTTTTTGGTTCGAAATCAAGATATGTACATTTCAACGCGACACAATTTTACGTGCAAGCTTTTCGTTTGGAAATTAAATGCTCGAAGTGGCTCGAACTCAAAACCAAATGATTCGAACCAAAACACAGGCCAACGTACGTACACCTACGTGTTCATACATACAGAATTTATAGACAGACTTGATAACACCACAGCTCCCGTACATTGAAGTCACATTAACTAAGAATCACTCACTACGGAGAAAGCAAGCAAACTTTTCATGATTCTCTGACAAACCACTCTTACGATACGAGTAAAAACATAGACAAACATGCAAACACATACTGAATTTCTTGGTTTCAACAACCAAAAAAGTAATAAAATGAAATGCTCGTTCAACTTTCATGCTCCACGCGATAACACGAATGCCGGTGATTCCATCGACGCGGGTAGCATAAGTTTCGCGATCGAGCGGTCACAGCGGATTCTCTTTAGTATCAGACGCACCATTACTCGCAGCCCCTCTTGTCTCAGGACTTTCACGGGACCGTGGCTCGTTAATTTCGTCTCGATCGGCCATCCGCGTCCACTTTAACCGAGTGCACTTTGCGTCGTTGTTGACGACTCGACCCTCGCACAAAGGAAGCCACGGTGAAACGATAGCAACAGCCTTTGATCGTCGACGGTTCACGCATCGATTCGCCGCGGTTCTCGCCGACGCTGCCGATTCTCCACGATTCGTACGACGACGTTTCGAATATCGGTAGCTCCAAACTTGGGCTCCCTCGGTTCCAGATACTTTCCTGCCCTGATATTTATCGCCAGCATCCGAACAATCGCGCCCGTTCGCACCGAAGCGTTCGAGCCACCCTTATCTGCGGAACCGACGACCGTGTCTCTTCCCGGGGGCAGTTCCCGGCAGGAGGGTGCGTGCCTCCGCGGATAATCACGTGCACGAACTAATTTCTCTGGTACATGCTTCGTGCTGGTCGACTTCGAAGCGCGACGCCCGGAAACGTGCTAAGAAACTCTTATGTCCGGTCTCGTTCCTGATCTACGAGCCTTCGTCTTCCTCGAATACGCCTTCTGGGGTTATCGAAAAATAGAGAGGGTCGAATTTCTACCTAACGTTACCTCTGGACATCATTTTCTCGTCCAGGGATCTTAATTCATAATTTAAACCTAGCTGATTGTACGGGATCGACCTCCTTCGATTCATGCTCAACACGGGGTTCATGGTAGGGAAACACTCTTCTTCAAATTCTCACTTCTACGCGCAAGCTCTACAATGAGCCCCTTAGCTGCACATTTGGGGAAAGTTGACCTGCTCGTCGACAAACAGGGGCAACTTTCTCCAACGTCCGCCAGGGACGTCTTCGTTGCAAGGGTGCTTGGAAGGGAGGAGACAGCGTTCTTAAACTCAGTTCGTTACCAAAGTCGAACCAAACAGCATTCGCTACATTCTCACATTCTCACATCGCCAACCAGACACATCATACACTACCCTCACTACCCTCCATCCGGAATATTAATTTATTTCGAAAAGACGCGAGAACTCGAAATTTTTAAAAAGCGTAGTTTATTTATAAGAAAAATTCTGTAAACCCATTTGTGTAGTGCTGGAGATTCACGAATTGCTATATTTCGATTTATATTCTAATCGCAAGATATTCGTGGAATTCGATTCTTTTTAATTCGACCACAAGTCCACGAGTATTGATTAGTATTTTGTTTAAGTGGCAGGATGTGAAAAGTTCGAGGATATGGTGGATCGAGGCGAGAGTCATCGATGGTAAATTTGCAACGTCGCGTCGTGTCGGAGGTAATCTTTACAGGATAGGAGACACGAGGCTCGGGCGTCGTTCGACCGACGCTGCTCGAGATTAGCGAGCGATGGCGTTAATGCGCGACGCCGTGTGCGTTCCAGCGCTATTAAGCGCGTACTTAGCGCTCCGTACGAGCATACAGTGGCCACGCTATAGGCGGAGAGGATCCGGCCCGAAATCACATCAGAGATGCATGACGGAGACTGAGAGGGTAGACGCTCGAAAGCCCTTTTCTGGTCGGCGTCGGGACGCTACAGGGAATCGGTCGCGACGTCCAGTCGACAAATCCGGTTTAGCCCATCCAGCTCTGTTTCTCGTCCGGAATTTAGTGTCCACGATACTTCCCCTGGAATCCACCACTCGCAAACGATTCTTCTTCAACGCGCCCTTCGAATCCATTTCGACATGACTATTCTCCCCATTCGTTGAATTTGATAGAATTCTTTTAATATTTATCAACTGGAGCTGTGTAAAAATCTACGAGTCCCAGATTAAAAACTACCAGTGTAATACTACGTTGTCCAGAAATCACGACTCTCACACGATTCTTCCACAGACCCTTCGACTTCATTTCGACTTTGTCGTTACCCTATTTTTCCATTGATATAATTGATATAATTGTATCTGACAAGTGCAGCTGTTGTAAACTTTTAAATGTGTAAAATTTCTCTAAAGACTGTTTGCAGAGAATTTTGATCTTCGATTAAAATCTACAAGTTCCAGATTAAAAACCGCCGACGTAACTCACGGCGATAATTTCGAATTGCCCCCCGAATACGAACTCGTATTCGGGCAATGTCTGGGGAAATTGTGCGAGTCTAGGGATTCTTTCTCCCAGCCGGTTCTCCGACGTATCCTCATTAAACTTCCACGTCCGCTTCCCCGGACCGGAAGTACGTCTAGCCGACGCGGGGCGTTCCCCGTAGCAATGTCGGGATTAATTCATAAGAAACGAGGTTATCAAGAAAGACAAAGAAGCCGCGGGAAAAGAAGCCCGGCAGCCGTATAATGTAATAAGTTCCCGGGGCGAGAAAAGCGTCTAATGCAGCGGGACGCGGCCGAGGAAAACTCGCGACACGAGGAACAAAGGGGAGCCAATTATCGCTTCGTTAAATAACGACGACGGGCTTACCGTGCTCGCGAGATTATTCTAATTTTGCTCACGACGATCCCGATGATCGTTTCCGGGGAAGCTGGAAATAGGAATTTGGGGGATCTTCGATCGGCCGCTGAATAATTTGCACACCCTCCCGTGCGCGACATTTAAAACTTTCATGGCGTTAATCTCTTTGACATTGAATTATTTCGAGCAAAAAAACCGGTCCGATATATTTTATTTAAGTGCTTTGTATTTTGTAAAAGTCAGAGATGGATTGAAAAGTTAATTGAATAATAAAATTTTTAGGTGCCCCATTCTGTAAATTTTTGATCTTTCTATATCCAATATTTTATTTCTCGAGTTTTCTCCAAAAATAAGGGAATATTTCCACGAAATAAAATGGCAGAAAAGTGTGTAGGGTTGTTTGCAGTTGCAAAGACGATTGCGTCGATGGTTTTATGGTAAATAGCAATGATGATCGTTGTTATAGGCTTGTCGAATTATCCCGGTGCCGAAAAGCATCGGTTAAGGAGTTTAGTCGCGAGACACTCGAGCCACCATCCACCCTCCTCGTTATCATTGTAAACGCAGCCCCGCGCCACACGCCGGTTCGAGTGTTTATTTAGCTTAACACTTGCTAATGCTTACCCCCTTGGCATTCCACGAGCTGTTTATACTCCGGATAGTCCGTGAGTTCAAGGGGAGTGCACGGAATGGGGTGGCGGAAAGAAGAGGGACGATGGTCGTTCCAGTTTCGTTCCCGAGAAAATTACCGATCACTGTTGTTCGATCCTCTCCTCGAACGAGTTCGGTAAATGGTTTTCAACGTAATTTGTTCTGAATTCGACGCGTCCGGCGGTCGAGAAATAAATTAAAAACGAAAAGTACTTTTCTTTTCGATTTCCTCTTAACTTTCTTACCTTCTTCCCCTGGACTCGGTTTCAATTTTCTTTTCGCAAAACTTTCGCTCCGAAATAATAGAAACCAACTCGAACTGAAACTATAGAATGAACTTTACGTACGTATAAAACCCAAAAAGGATGTATTCTACCGTAAAACGCGCATTTTTATGTCCTCTTAATAAATAAAATAATGCACGTTGCTTACGATTTCCAACCGCCTCTGTTCTGCAAATTAAATTCATGTTAAAATTCGAACAACGGTTTTCGAGGATAGTCGAAATTTCGGTAGTTGTCGTTTATTTAAAGAATATCGAAAAGGCTTTGTGGAACCGTCGGATCGGTTTTCCAAAATATTCGACGATAAAATTCCCGGGCGGTGTGACGTTGCACGACCCACGAATTTTGTAACGTTACCGCTGGAAACAATTTTCACGGTCCACGGGAATAGTCGAATCCGGACCATCGGAAAGGTTCTGGTTGAAAATTTCTGGCGTTCACCGCGCTTGTTATCGGGGGACGGATTGTCGATAGAGAAAGCCCAGAAATATCGTCGAACGAAACGACAAGCGGATACGCAAAACAAAGAATCCCTAAGACTGTTACATATCGAAATATTGTAACGAACTTTTTATTAATATATTTCCTCGTCGAACGTAACGAACGACTAACGTCTACTTAAAAAATTTACGTTGCCCACAGGAACCAAATTTAATTGCGTATTACGTGGATATTTAATTTTCTATTGAATATACTCAAACAACAACAGGTTTCGACTGTCATATTAATGCTATTCTTCAATTTAGACACGTCTGATCGTTAAATTCCAGTCCCCCTTGACTCTTTTACGTGTTATTTTTTCTAATGCGCTCAAAGAACGTAAGATTCGACGCTCGAAAGGCTCGAGTCTATGATTTATTTTTTCTCGAGGTAGAGATAGGTTCCTCCGCGCTCGTTTACGATCTGTTTAGGAGCCTAAGGAGAGAAGCTTCGCGACGTAGCGCGGCGGACGAGCGCGAGAAAGCGAGGTCAAACAAATAATACGATCTAGAAAGAGGGAGCAGCGCCGCCTAATAATAGTTCGGGTCCGCGCTACCGGTTGTAATCTACGGGAAACCGAAATAGAAAGGCCGAAAAGGAGAAGAGAGTTAGAGGAGGCGTCCGTTGCGCCGTGGAAAGCGCGACCGCGTGAATCAGGATAAAATTACGCCAACGTTCTGTCCGAGGCTCCGTCACGAATCCACTTTCCGTCGATCGGTAACGCCATCTTGAAATCTGTAGCTCTGTGAATCGTCGTTCGAACGAATTTACACTCGATATTGACACCGATCTGCGTTAGGGATACTTCCAACAGAATCATCCACGTCATTTTCACGTTTTTTCAGCTTGAATATTGTGTTAATCGACTAATTTTATTTTTACCAGATCGCAGAACAATTGATTAACTTAATAAAAACGTCATTTGAAAAACACAGACGGAAACTCGTTCGTAAATAAATTCGTCACGTTCGAGATTTTCGTGGTCCTCGAATATCCGAGTTTGGTCCACGCGAAAAAGATCCTGTCTGATTCACGAATAATTTAAGACGCGCCGGGTATCAACTTGCACAGTTCTTCTCCGAGTTTTCAGCTAGTTTTGCGAGTTAGAACTTCGTCCACGAAAATTCCCATTCCCTAATTGGAGAAACGTCGTCTGGGACGTCGTCTGCTGACGCGACTTTGCATTCGAGAGAAGCTAGCCCCCGGGGCACGAAAAACGAGGGTCACTACCTCTTCAAACGCTGCACAATGGCTCAAACGGCGACTGTTACCAGAAATTCCCGAATTGTCTGCACTTAAAACAGACCTCTGGCTACTCGAATAAGTCGAACGTACGCTTCAGTCGAAATATAGTCGAGTAATACTGGGAGAATCGAGTATCCGAATGGTATTCGAATTGTTCGAATCACTCAAGCATTCGAGTACTGTTTGAATATTCAAATACCACTGAAATAATCGAATATCCGGATGGTATTCGAATTGTTTGAATAATTCAAGCACTCGAATACGGTATTTGATAAACGAATATTCAAATATCGCTGGAATAATCGAATATTCGAACAGTATTCATCGTGTATTTAAATCGTAAAGATGTTCGGGTATCCAAATACGGAAAAATTCGATAAGTGACTTTCAGCTTGCAATCAAGGCGACGTCCATGTGGCGTTGTTGGCGACCGAGGATAGTCGCTCGCAATTTATTCCGACGAGGATTCGGGAGGCTTAGCGCGAGCAGCTTCTCGCCGCGTTCTCGGCGGCTTCGCCATTCTTGTAACAATAAATTATCATCCCGTGTCCACGCACGCCCGCTCACCGCCTCCGCTCTTGGCAAACACGCGAACCGGAAAGTTGTTTACATCGTCGACAAGTGTTTATAGGCCGCGTGCTCACAATGTTGCCGAGGTCGCGCACACTGTGTCGATAAAATTCGATTTCAAAGCCTCGATCGCCTCGGACTTTTCGAATAATTTAATATTCGAAAATAAAATTTCCAAGAAACGATGTATTTCGATGTAGTTCGATTCGTACATCGTCCAGAATTGAATATCAGCGCGTGAAGTACTCGAGTACTCGAATTACAGATCTGTATTATTAAAATAAAAATCGTGCCTGAAATGGTCCGAGCCCTAATCGTCGAGAAGTAACGGTCGCGACGATGGATGATTTTTCCGCGATCCTGCGATTTTTCCCGGTGTTCCGCGTTGTCCAGCCATCGATCCTTCCGCAAATAACTTACAGCGGCCCGTGCTGCGCTGAACGGGCCGTATTTTTATCGCGACCGTTACTCCAGCGGAGCTGAACTTTCGTCGGAATGACCGTCGGTTCTTCCGCGAAACTTTTACAT
The DNA here is from genome assembly GCF_051014445.1 of Colletes latitarsis. NCBI lineage: Eukaryota > Metazoa > Arthropoda > Insecta > Hymenoptera > Colletidae > Colletes > Colletes latitarsis. The sequence goes on along the minus strand of NC_135135.1, from coordinate 28,818,788 downwards.
CCGTGGGATGAGCGGCGCATCTGCTATCCCGAAGGCCGCTCGCCCGGATAGTTCGAGTAGTATTAAAAGCTTCCAAGGCGAAATTGGAACTTGTTGTTGTTGTTGAAGCGTTCCTTAAAAAATTATCGGAGCAATGCAACGGAAGAAGTGGAGGAGAAGGCAGAGAAGCGAACCTGGAAACGACGTACGGACCGAGAATTCGAGTTCGAGGGTCTCGATCGTGGCTGAGTTTCGACGGAAAAATAATTGAACCGACAGGGAACATCGTCTAAAAAATAAGAGATTAGACTACTTTCACCAAACATTCGAATACTCGTGTATTCGAACGGTATTCGAATATTCGAAAATTGTGCAAGTAACGCTAGATTCTAGCCCCGTGAAGATCAATTTTTTCTCCGCCAACCACTCTTTGAAAATAAATTCAGTCCTCGCGTCCCTTCGTTCGGACCGGTAATCTCGTTGCGAAGAAACGATAACGTCGTCGCGAGAGGTAACCCGTTTTTCGCGTCGTTTCTCGAAAAATGATCTTATCGCGTCGTTGCATCTCGACAATGTTCGTTATCCACTTTTCTATCCGACGCAGCGATGTTTATCGAGCCGCGGTTTCTCTTTTACCGAATTAAACTACGCCCCCTCTCACGCTGTTTATTAAATAAGACTGCTACAAAGCGCGCGTAATTGCCTGTTCATTGACACGAGCCAGCTTCCGCGCGACCCAGCCTCTTCCTGGAAACTTTGGATCTATTTTCAGTCGAGTTTCGGCGTCCTTCGTCTTTGGCCTCGTGCCTGTCACTCTCCTCTCGATAACGAGAAATGAAATTACGCTAACTCGATTCCGAACGCTTCGAATAATCCGCGAATTTAATTCGAATATCATTCGAGTACTTAAATATTTGTCGAATTCCTTGGTATTCGGGCATTCGAATTCAATTCAAATACAGTGGATTCAATATTCGAGAAATTAAATTCGAATACTTTGGAGTTTCGAATCCACGAACTGCAAAGAAATCAATTCGAAGCCCACGGGACGAGAGTTTCGCTTATTCCAGGTGTAGACGCCCGGCGAGTTCAATTTGAGAGAGGTAAGGCTGTAATTCAGAACACAGTGAGTGTAGTTTATGATTACAGAGGCAAGCGTTGGCGTTCCATGGTCTGGTTCATAGTTTGCTCGAGTGGCTTCGAATTGGGCTCCTTTAGAACCGAATAGCGTTGCGTCCCAAACCCTCGGATGGTTGGACGCATTAAGTAACACTCGAAATAATATTCTGCACCGAGCCACGGGTACTTTACGTTTGATAGTTTTCAGGTTCGACGGATCACGACGACCGTAAATCAAGAGCCACCGCTACGAATCCTCGACTGTTTTTCTTCCAATATTTTTCCTCCGCTCGACCTCTACAAATTTAAAATTTCCAATATCGTATCGACCGCTTCCAATTTTACCGACTCCAACTACTCCAGCGATCGAAACTAACCACTCCAGTTGCAAGTGGCGGGGTAAAAATTCTGTCATCAAGCGCGACAGTAGTGTCTCGCGCCCGAACGAAAAAACAATCGCGAGCTGTTCTCCACGCGTTCTTCGTTTAATTTGCGCGTTTGCAAATCGAACGTCGAGCGGTACTATCGCCAGAGGCCCCTGGAAACTTTCCAACGAGCCACCCCCGGCGTCGGGGAACGTTCGTTCCGGCGCGTGACGAGAGCTCGTTGAATCATCGGACGACGAAACCGAGAATAGTCGCGCAGACGGGAGCCGAGGCAGGTCAGGCATTATGCACGTCGAAAGGTATTCTCGATAAATTAACCGGAACGAAGAAGAGAGGACGTCGCGTGCAAACGAGGCGAGTTCGTTTACGCGGGGGAAAAAGAATTCGCGGGCTCGGGGCTCGCGGACCAACGTGGAGGGCTCGTTTCAGAGAGAAGAAATGCTGGAATTCCGGTGTGTGTCGCATCGATGACGTGTCTGGGCGGCCATGTGGGCTTGCTAAATGCCTCCCAGAATTCTTTCGTAGGGCGTTCGTTGCGCCATCGACCCCTTCCTATTCGCGACGATTAGTTTTATGCTTGAAAATCGACGACAATTACACGATTCGTCTCACGATCGCCACAATTCTCAAAAAAGTACAGAATATACTTAATATGCAAAAATATAAGAAATACATGAGACACCAATTATTATATTTAGGTTGAAACTACTTTCTATTCTGTTAATAAAAACATGAAGTTTCATGAAGATCTGCAGTCTACCGATGGATAGTTTAGACCCATAAAGAGATCTCCATTTAATTCGGAGACGAAGGATGTAAAATTTATACTCGTCACCCAAATAAATTACTAACATTTAAAAAGTCAACCCTCCTCCTGAACCATTTGATTGAAAAATTAAAATGAGGATGCCTTAGTTGGTCTTTGAGAGAACCGCAAACATTGAATTTAATTCCTCCGATCGTTTCTGACAAGGCTCGATAATTTCTATAGTTTCTTCCGTGTCGTGCAGAAGTTATCGACGATATTTTCCAAAAAATGGTGACAACTAAAATAGACTGGAAATCCTTTGGAGTTCGGGGGGTTAAAGCCGTTCATTTTCAAACGGCGATTCGTTGAATTTTTAATTGGCTTCCGTGGGCTAATGCGCTTCCAACGGCGGAGATAGGATTTCGCGGCGGGAGGGTGGAGGAGCGGCTCAGTGCAGGGAGGATTGCGGTGGACAAGGTGCTCGGGGAAAAATCCGAGGCTCGACCGACCAGGATTCCCGAAAAAGCCCGGTTAAACCAATTCCCGGTAGCGTCCTCGTGGCACGCGCGCTACAGAGATACATTTTGCTGGTAAATAAAATATCGCTGCCGGACTAAAAAGAACCTGGGGGCAATTTATCGAACGTCGAGCTACAGTTATGTGCGCGACCCTCGAGCACCGTTCCCTCTCGCCCCCTCGCGACCACCCACGCCATCCTTTTCGCCTCTTTTTCCCCCCCCCCCCTCCGTCCACCGTCGTTGGTCGCGACTCTCCCTTTTTTTTCCTCCTATTTCATTTTACCCCTTCTCCCTCAGACGCTTCTCCCTTCTCGTCGTGTTTCGCAAACGCGACGGCGCGCCTCGTAAATCGCCGGATGATAAATTGCGGCCGAATTATTATAAAATTACGAGGCCGAGCGTATCGGTGTCGCAACGGACGCCCAAAAATTTTTAGATAATAGATTTACGCCGAAGCAACGAAAGTGCCACGGATTTTTCACGAGTCCGTCGAGCACCGTGGGCTCGTCGATTCCCCGATCGAGGCGAAAACCACCCTCGCCCGATCCGATTGAATTTTCTCGTCGCGAAGGGAATTCGATCCAACGGACGGAAATCGACGCCAATTACGACGCTGTAATTTCTATCTTCGACCCGCGATGGCGGTTTTCTTTCCCCGGTTTGGACGCTAAAGACTAAAACTGTTCGAATCTGTTGGAATATGGAAATTCAAGCACGGAGCTAATCGCGACGTTATCATACAACAGACATTGTATTGGTGTCATCTGTCGACTTCTCTGTACTGTCTTTGTATATACAGGGTGTTCGACCTTCTGGAAAAATTATTTTCAGTTGTGGGGGTCAATTACAATCATTTTTGGTGAATAGACATACCCCCGAAATCCTATCCACTTTCTAGGAAAAAATTCGAGAAGCTGTGATGAAATTAAAAAATTTCAAATCATTCTGGAAAAATTATTTTCAGTTACGGGGATCAATTACAATCATTTTTGGTGAATAGGCATGCCCACGAAATCCTACCCACTTTCGAGAAAAAAAATTCAGTATTGGCGGAACTTTAAACGTTAATAATCCATCGACAAATTGGTATTCTTGATTTTCGTTTTATTTTAGCCTCTAGAATCTTCCATTACAATTGGCCCAACACCTTGTATAGTGTTGTGAATATAAAATTGTGATCTTGTCAATTATTTCACCAAGGGAATCGCTAAAAATTCTAAAGTGATCACCGAAGGAGACTCTCGCGGATTCCGAGGGCCGATAACGATAACTCAATCCCGGCTCGCACCGACAAATTAACCATTCCGGGTTTATGGACCGCGGCGAAATAAAAGCCGATATTGCACGTATCGCGGCGCGGAAAAAGTTCCGGCGGGCTCGTCGGTCGTTGAAGAAGTTTATTGCTCGAAACGCACGGGACGCCGTTACGTTCGGGTCCAATATCGTTGCCGCGACACGACAAATCCGTGGAACGGTAGATGTGCTGCTTCGAGACGATTGACCCTTTGCGTTCGCGTCTCTTTAATGGGGACAATTTAGTTTCGCCGAATAAATCACCGAGTGCTTTCCGTTTAATGGTTAATCGCGCGGGGAATCGACCGGTCGATGAAACGGCGAACTTGAAATTCATTGCCTCTCCGCGATATGTGCGAGAAGGGTGGTCATGGTACTGGTCGACCCGGTACGCTATTTCGTATTTTAATTGATTAGTTGAATGGAAAACGGTGAAAAAGCTTTTGTACGTATCGCAGAGAGGCTATGGATTTCAAGGATTTCAAGTTCAGCATAAATCGAAATTAAATAAAAACCAAACTCTTAATTAGCTATTTTTCTACTGACTTAGCTAAAATCGGTTCTACAAACTTGCAAGCCTAGATTATAATTTTTGATAATATTCTAGCTATATTAGCGAAGAGAATTATACAAATTTTCTAACGAAATTACGTTATTCACAGTTATTACACGCAACACAGATTTAACTCTTGCGCACATAAAAATTAACAAATTAACAATATCTTGCTTACGAAGCGTCCAAACGACTGGATAATAATTTTATTCCGAATGTATTGTTCGTGGGATGGTGCACAGGGTGGTTGCATTTCGCGATATCAATTATCTGGAGGAGATCCGTAGAAATTCGTAGTGGAGCCGCAGTGGAATAATTCCAGGGCCGGAAGGTGTATAACGGGTAGTGTTTTCATCCATCAAGCAGCGGTTAGGCTGTCCGTTTAAGCGACACGAGGGGAGCGACACGGGGACGTTTTCGAGTCACCCCCAACAAAGGAAACCGCAATATTTGCGAGGCGCCACCCGGGAAACCGCAACGCCCGAGGTCCACGGCACTCCTAATTCCCTTTGTTCCGTGTCTTCTAAACTTCGAACCCGCGACGTCGCTTTATTGGCCGTAGTAAAACAAACGTCCGCGATCCCTGACTCTTTCGACGACCTCGTCCCCGTCGAATTGGCCCCTAAACCCAAACCACCCACCCTCCCAGGATGAGTGTGTTTGATTAACGCGATAAAGCGGAAGCCGGGGCCGCGTTTTAATTAACGTGCGATTCCTGGGACGCCCTCCGGAGCGTCTCGACGTCCTATCGGTCGAGCTGTAACACGTACACGGCGGTATCGACGTTCGCCGAATGGAAACCGGCCGCATAGACCATTAAAAGGAGGCGGACGTCCCGCGGAAACGGGCTGAGACGAATGGCGACCGCTCCCCCGAACTGTGCTCATAACAGTACCCCGTCTGGCGCGGGAACTCTAATCGATGGCTCGTGAAAACGAAACGGGAACAAAGATAAAAGGGGCTTCGAGTCGCTACACCACCCGACTCGCGATTAGAAACGTGAAACATCGGTAGGACATTTTTTACTGTGATCGACAACCCCCAATAGAAATTGACAAATTTCTAATCGTTCTGGAAAAATTATTTTTGTTTCCGGGGGACAATCCTACGCGTTTTCGAGAAAAAAATTCACGAAGGTGAACAAATTTTTCAAAAATTTCAAATCGTTCTAAAAAAAATTACTTTTAGTTGCGAAAGTCAATTATAATCATTTTTGGTTAATAGACATACCCTCGAAATCCTAAGCAGTTTTAAAAAAAAAATTCATTACCGAAAACTTCACGTCCGACCATATATCTGGCTGTTTCCCTGAAATTTCGTGCGTGTCTTTAAAATGTTATAACTCTTGAACGGATTGGAGGATTTTAATGTTCAAAAAGCCAAACGCCGCGTATTTTAGTGTAGAATATGTAGAAATTCCAAGAATATTCGAAAAGTTGTTCCTACACCCCGTAAAATAAGAAAAGCTCCATAAACATGGTCCAAATTTCCAACAACCATAACTCCTACAATAGTGAATATATTTCAATGAAATTTAGTAGGGAAGTAGAGATCATGGATACCTACAAAAAAGTATTAGACAACATTTCCGTACAGGGTCAAACAAATATATTAAAAATGAAAAACGAATTTTTAAGAAAAATCGACAGGGAGGTAGTGCCTAAATTTTTCGACGAAAAAAAAAAGTTTCTAATTGTTCTGAAAAAATTATTTTTGGTTGCGTGGGTCCATTACAGACATTTTTGGTGAATACACATACCCCCGAAATCCTACGCACTTTCGAGGAACAAATTCTTTCCCCGAATAATCGGAATTTTACTGTATTTTATCTTAAACTGTAAAAAAGTGTATTTTCTCTGGAAGGCAGTATCGAAATGTTCGCAGGTGGGGATAGTGGAATTACCAATGGGAATTTAGGACGGTTTCCTAAATACTAAGGCGCCTTCACGGCCTGCTGCATGGGATCTGTGGGGACCTTGCACATGCACAGTCCTTTGTGCTAGGAAACTGGTCCATAAATTCTGTCCTTTCGTGCTGCAGTGGCTTAAGACGCGTCAGGAGCCATTCAGAGGGGCTTGACTAAACAGTTTTCCCCGAGAAACTGTTAATTGATATTTTCTGAGTCTGCGACAAACGCGTACAAATTTAAACATAAAGACTATCTCGATAACGTCGTCGTTCCTCGTCGACTTGTTGTTATAGAGTAAGGTGTAGAGCGTAATTGTGATAAACTGGTTTAAATATATTTTTAATAAACGCACAGACAGGCAGAACAAAACAGAAAGTAATAACAAAAGCACACAAGATATCGAGAACTGCTTACATCCTGGGCGCCACGAAGTTTGTACGAAGATTTGATTTTCTTGATGATCTCTTGAACCAAGGCGGCTTAACATTTACTTCCTTTGAAAAACCTGGATTAAGAATTTCCATAAGGCTACGTGTTGTCAAGGATATAGAGATTCGAGAGGATCTAGGTGGAATCTGCGAGGAACAAACGCTTTTGTTGAATCGTCCAGAGATCGGATTCAACGTGGAACATTGTAGATACGGTGTGTGCAGGGTCAAGTATACTTTAAGCAGTCATGCGTCATCAGCGTACGCACACAATGGACACAGAATGTCTAATTACGCGGAACAGGTCTGCTGCGTACACGTTAAATAACAATGGACCCTGTGCAGAATCCCGTGAAACGCTACAATAGACAGGACACTTCACTGAAGATGTCAGACATGGATTTAGTATCGTAACTTGTTACGAACGGGATGCGAGATACGCGCGAAACCAGTATCATTTATACCTAAGCCGCTGAGCTTCCCCTGCAACAAGTTATGATTTAGAGCACCGGTTCCCAAACTTCTTGCAAGACGCTTTAAAAAGAAAAGGGAGCTAGAGGTTCATAGACAACGAACTTTTCAAAAGTTATGTTCATTAATTTTCAATTTAAATCATTTCTATTCATTTTTATCGATTTACTTTCAGGGTTTTAGCAAGGTGCAGGTATTTTAGATACCAATCTTTTGTAATATTTATTACAACGCTTGCTACCTTCGTTTAAAATGGAGACTTTCGGTCTAATTAATGGCCTGTGTCGTTAATACGCGGTCACAGCGGTGTTCGATATTATCTACATTCTCCACGTGAAATATTCCCTTTCGTGTCAGCCCTTGATTATTAAATGTTCTCCCTCCCTATAGAAATCTCGACTTTTTTAAAAAACACCGATCTAAACGGTGACTGTGACGTTGACGCGACAATTTATCGTGAATTTTTCACGCGCTTCGTTCACTCTTCGTCATAGTCGTCGTCCGATCCTATACGATCCTTAACTCCTTCGAGGACCGATCTTTCTTTCTCCGTACAATACCGTCGATAATGGGCCAAACTGTACGTACTAGCGTCCGAGAGTAACGAACGAGAGAGCAGTTCTCTAGCTGTTCCGGGGGAAAAAGTTTTCGCTAGACTTTACGGTTAGTAGGCAAGTTCGTGAATTACCGGGAACAAATCAGACAACTTTTCCCCGGGCACCGTTTAATTTTCCCCCGTTAACGATCACGCGCGTTCCCGTTGCGAGTCGAGTCGATCGCCAGCGAAAGTGGCTGTGCAACCGTTCGAATAATTTAATATTCCTTTCTCCGCAACAGTCGATTATTAAAATTCTCTATGTATAATTTAGACAGACCAACTTCTAAACAGTTTCGAAAATGACCAGGTTATAGTTTCTCGAGTTAAACGATGTTTTAAATATGATCTCAAAAAGAATTTAAATTGAAAAGCTATCTAAGAATATGATCCTGAGAAAATCTAGGATATCTGTATTGTATTTAACAACACGAATGTAGAGGGTTACTATTCGATAAAAAAAGAAAAGGTCGAAGCTGCTTTGGCGACAGTTTGGTGCCGTATATTTGTCTGAATTTTAAACAACGAAAAGAATTTAACATTTATGGAAAAGCTACGTAAGAATTGCATGTTCCTAGAAAATCTAGGATATTTTAACTGATTGTAGCTGCTTAAAGAAGCCCTAATTATAAACGTTGTTTAGAGTTTGGGTGCCCAGTGCCGGTGTACGTGGAAGTTATAGCGACTGGTGGGGGCGACCAATTAATTCGATAAGAGCGGACAGAGCGGAATGAAAAACGACGGACAGCTTCCGTGCGATTAGCCGCGATTAAATATTTGCGGAGATCGATGGGTAATCAGCTGCGCGCGGCTGATCGGCGTTCAACGGCGTTCGGCGGACTCGATTACAGGCCGGATAACCGGAAGCGTTCACCAGCCGACACGAGCGAACTGGCCCGTGAACCGAAAACGATTAGCCGCCCCTGGACAAAGGTGCAAACGCACAGAATCACCCCCGTCGACGATCCACACGAGCCCGCATTAATCGTTTCACCGAAAGGGCCAACAGCGAAACAATTCATAATCGAATCTTCCGGCGATCGGAGAATTGCGATTCCCGGGGTCCTGGGAGCAGGGTTCACGGTTCAGAGTTCAGGGTTCAGGGTTCAGGGTTCAGGATTCAGGGTTTCATCGTCGAATCATCTAGGTTGCTATACAATGACACGTGGCTGCGTTTGCTATTGTTCGAGCCTGACAAGAGGGCTTTGCAGCCGGTATCTTGAAAGACGTTGACAGCTCGACTGCCATTGTCGCAGAGATTGACAATATTTTATTCTTGGAATCAGCTACTAACGCACCAAGTAATATACAGGGTGTTCGGCCACCAGGTGCCTAAATTTTTCGGCGAAATTAAAAAATTTCAAATCGTTCTGGAAAAATTATTTTCGGTTGCGGGGGTCGATTATAATCATTTTTGATGAATATATATACCCCCGAAATCCTACCCAGTTTCGAGAAAAAAATTCAGTATTGGCGGAACTTTAAACGTTAATAACTGCTTAACGAAGCCACCATCAACAAATTGGTATTCTTGATTTTCGTCTTATTTTGGCCTCTAGAATCTCCCATTAAAATTTTTCCCAGGGGTAGCCGAACACCCTGTATATATTTTCTATCGAAATATTTCGTTTTGGGTAATTCGTTGCAAATTCTGGTGGCTAATCGATCGAAGTATGTTTAATATTCTTTCATAGATCGTAGTAATTATTTCTATTGAATGTTATGTTGATCCTACTGATAAACGACTGGTGAACCACAGAATTCTTATCGTTGTCCGACACATAAGAATTCCATCACTGAGGGGGCGTTGAAATATGTCAAAGTTGATATTTAATATTTCTTTATGGATCACAGCAATTATTTTCATTGAATATCATATTAAATTGACTGTTAATATTATATTAGACTGATGAACCACAGAGTTCTGATTGTTCTCCGGGACCCATTATAAGAATCCATCACCGACGTTCCTCGTAAATCGTTATTTTCGTCTTTTTGGAACGACGAGCACTCCGGATTCCGAGCCCCGCGAAATAAATAAACGTTACCTGGAGTGTAAATACTGGCTGCTGGAGGAAACGAATAAATACGACCGGTATCCATCGCGACGATCGAGCGGGAAGCGTCGACGAAAGCGCGTGCACCGTTACCTGTAATAATAGGACGCGATCGACTCGCGGCGACGCAAACAAACGACGTGCAAATCTCTCCGGCGACGCGAGGATACGGCCAAAGGGACACACGTAGAGGGTTAGAAGAATCGAGTACTGGTTTGACGTCGCGTGTACCGTCACGATACGTACGCCTGGCTGTCGTCGATGCCGCGATACCGATGGAAACGCTACCTTTTCATGCTCGCCCCCCTTCCCCTCCCCGCTGTCGGGCGAAACGCGTTCCCAACACGCCGACGGATAAAAGATTTCACGGAAATTGCATAATCTACCCGTCGCGCGATTTTAACGCGAATCGCCCCCGTTGGCTATCTCTGCACACTTCGATGAGACAGCCAGATCTAATCTGGCAAATTAACTACTGTAGCGGAGGCTTCGAACCTACCTAGATCTCGAACAACTCGGGTTGCTCGATCGCTGATTATTCTAACGACAGGTACAATTGGAATTACATTATTCTTTTTTTAATTCAAAGAATTTTTCCCCCCATACATTTCTATCATACATAAGATAATACCATTTTGTTCTCCCTCGACCTTTGTATAACGTAGATATACGTCTATCGATCACGCCAGAATCAAATTAAAGAAATAACAGTTATAGAAAAGTACAGAAAGGACGATGCACCCCTTTGAATCGCTAATAGTTGACCTTGCGGAAATAAAGAAGCGCGTTTCTTGCCCGGGGCGGCAATAATCGTCACCCTTCGGTGATCCAGCGTCGAAAACGAACCGAACCGGCCGTCGACGAGTCGCAGAGGGCACGGGACAATCAATTATCGAGGAGACGGGGTTGCAAAGGGTCGGTCGTATGCTTAACACGACGTTGCGCCTCGTCACAAGCCGCTGGCGCGCCGCGGGAACTATGAATCAAGCAACCAGCGTGGCCGTTTGCCGCAACCCCCCTTTTCCACCCCCTCCCCCGCGCTCGCGTCAGCCGGAGGGCAACGGTGGCAACGCGCTATTTGTTATTTTGCTCTTTCGGCGACGCGTTCATTAATCAACCTCGCCGCTCTCTTTGCCAGTCGCTCAGCATGTTCCATCCCTCGTAGCGGCGAAGTGACACGCCGCCCGACAGACTTCCAGTCGCCTATTTTTCCCCTTCCTTTTACGGTTCTTCCTTTACGCCACTACGGATCGATGAAGAACTAGGTGAGCGAATCTACAACGAAAGTGCTTCGCGATTTCCTTCGAATCCAAAAATATCGAGATCCATTTTGGTCCAGTCCGTAGATTTTATTGGACGTTTATTGTACCGTACAAGGTTTCAATACTGTATGGAGCCTAATACAACTGTGACACGATTTCAAAATCGAAAGAAATTTAGATCAAATTCAGTAGAAAACTATTTGATATTGTATAAATTGCAATCATCTGTAAAATTTTCTATTTTTAAAGTCGAAGTTGTTGAAAACTATTTGATATTTTAGAAGTGGAATGAGAATGGCTGCCTAACGAACGCGTCTCGCCACTCAGTCCCGGACGAATTAATAATCTCGTAATTCGAAGGAACTGGCGTCAGCCGTGAGACGCGGTCTTCGATAGTTTCAGTTATCCGGGTTGTTAACAACGGTCGCGTCCCGACTTGCACGGGGCGTCTCAATTCGATAAACTCCGTAGTCAGGGAACTCGGAGGTTGCTCGTGACGCGAGTCATCCACCGCAACGCGACTTTATCGCGCTAATTTGCGGCACGGAGATGGTGTAGTTCTGAATCGCGGTTTCGCGACAAAGCACGGAGCTTCCCTCGCATACCGGAGCCTCGACATCCGGGTCAGACGCCTCGACGTTACAAAATTGTCTCCGAATCCTATCGGACGCGTATTTCGCGATGGCCTTCAACTTCGAGACGGAGAGATATTTACCGAGCGTGAACGACAGGTGCTTGGAACAGAATCGAACGAATGTTTAGTCTACGCTCTTGGACTCTGGATCGGTGGCTCCCAGACACCACAAATCAAAGATTTTTATTTTAATAACGGTAGAAAATCGAAATTTGTAAGTTTGTCATTCCCCTGTTGCTCTACTTTTCTCCGATCCGGTTGGAATTTAAAAAATTCAAAATCTACTCTAGTTTATTTCGACTGTAAACGGTGCTTGAAACGCAATTTTTCTTGCAACGGCCACTCTCCCGGTGGGTGGTTGGCGGTCGTGTCTCGCAATTCCGGCATAAATTCGTGTAACTCTGCGGCGATCGAGTCTCCCGCGTGTGCCATTTAAATTTGAATTTCGGCGTCAGTTCGCCGCGGCTAATCGTTAAATGACGTTTCTGCAGCGAGAACCGCACGCTGCTTCCGGGGACATGGGAATACCCGTGAATATCCCACCTTTCGGCTCCTCCCAACCCTCTCGTCCCTTTTCTCCCCGATTTCCCCGTCTCTTCGACCGCACGCTCTCCGTCTCTCTTTCCCCTCGGTTTTTCTCCGACTACCTCTGGCCCTCGCATACGCGGCCGGTTAATAACGAATAGACTAGACCAGCGGTGCCCGGGAATCAGACGCGAAATCCTCTTCCCTCCAAGTAAATTTCAGGCATCGCGCTCTGGCCAGCTTTCGGGACGCGTAAAAGCACTTTAGCTATAGGGGGATCGAATTAATATCGCCCCCGCGACTTAATCCCCCCCTCGACCCTGCGACAGTTCTGCTTTTTTAACCCCTGGAAGCCAGAGGGAATCGTTAAACCTTCGAAAGACTGGGCCACTCGATAAGCACGGTTTGCAAAGTGGACAGGATTTTTTTATCGGTGACTAAAATGAAATTCGTGGCCCTTTATTTTCTTCGAATTAACAGCATTTTAGAGAGACTGTCGAAAGTACAAAACTACTTTGGAAATAATTTGGTAATAAATGGAGGATTAAGGGAACCTGAATATTCAAATAATTATGTTCGATTAGTTTTCCTCGAATATTCGAGTTTCTAGTATTCGTGTATCTGTAAAATATTCCAGCGTGGACCCCCTTTTTTTTTTTTTTTTTTTTGTACGTGGGGAAATCCTCATGGACACCCGCAGGCGGGTAGTGCCGGACTCTTACCGGCTAAAACCCCACGGTGACCATCCTCAGACGCCTGGCGAGGGACCGGGAACTCTAGCGAGACATCACAGAGTCCCCCGCCGCGTCGTGCCCTTTTAGGCCCCTCCCGGTGGGAGGCACTCCTCCCACCGCATTTCCACTCAACCACAGGCACCTGGTCACCAGCGCCCGCGGCCCCGTGACATGGGACTAAGCCGCCAACTGGCCAATCTGCAGCCTTAGGTAAAACCCGCGGCAAATATCCCATGTCCCGGGCCACTCGCACACGCATTCACCCACGCAAACCATTCATACCGGTGTTTGGTCCGCGGGAGCTTTCCCTCCGGGATGCCATGCGAGGATGCGGCCACCAGCCTTCTCAGGTTGGTGACCTCATCCACGCATTCCATCCCAGCGGCTACCCCTATCCGCCACCTGGGGACGCGCCACGTAGGGGTCCACCTCCCCTGCCGCCTGGACAACCAAACGGGTGCGTGGATTTCAATGGACCCCCAGGTAAAACGCAACAGTAGCGTCGATCCAGGCGTTGACCTTTTCCACTGCGGCCGGACCGAACATCGACCAATACTACTTTCCACAGGCTAGATACGCCGTTTAACGCTTCATGACTGAACGTTAACATATGTTTACATAATATCTGCAAGCCAATAACTTCGTGATCTATAATATCTACTCGATTCTGTGCATCGTGTATACGTACATATTTATACATTATACACTCCTATATATTTGTTAAACTATCCTATGATCTTACAAAAGTATTTTCAGTTTTTACAGGGTGTTCGACTATTACTGACAATTCTTTTAATAAGCTATCCTACTAAACTTTGATAAAGCATTCTCTAATAAAATACAAAATTACATCTCTGGCACGGATCATTAAATATCTATATTAAATGCGTTTGTAATTTCGTCCAATTTTGAGAAAACCACGACAGAATTTTTACGAAACGAATACTAAAATTTGAATCGACGAATAGAGCGATCGATCGAACACGAGTTTCGAATAAATTGTTCAACGTCGATTTAATCTAAAAAGATAATCGTTCCCCGGCAAACTGTGCTCTTCTTGCGTCCGGAGGACGTCAAACGTATTTACCGAGCGATCCCATAAAACATTCGAACCGTCGAGCACCGGTACGAAAAAATCTTCCCACGTCACGCAATGTCACACAAAAAATATACAGCGACGGTGAATCGTGGTGCCTTCCTCCGCGGCGCGGGCATTTTTATCCGTCCTGACGGAATTAAATGTACAGCGGAAAGCAACGCGATAATAACTCGCTCGATTTATTCAGCGACACGAACAAGCGCCGCGAGAACTGTTTTCACGGTTCCCTTTCGCCGACCCATCTCGCGCGGCGCGATAAACGCGAGCAATTTGCCTTTTAAAGTCGTACCAGGTCGATCTTCGAGGGGGATGGCAGCGTGTCTCGCGCCGGAAATGGCGGAGTCGCGTGCCGCGTGAAACGGTTTCCGTCAAAAACTCGATGCTCCACGATATACCAAAAGCTAATTTCTTATCTAGCGTTCATCGAACTGCAACCAGAGATGCCAGATTCAGAGATCCAACCTCACGTCAACGGCATACGATTCGGATTCTCGACTGCCCAGGTATTTTTACTTGCCTTTCCTAGAGCTCATTACTGAACTCTGCAAATTACTCCTGGTTTCTATTTGCCTCTGATGACCTCTGACGACCAGTGCTGACAAAAGTACAGAACTCCCGACAACTTTTTACACCATACAGCGACTGTTACTGACTGCTCCTAATTACTGCTTGCCCCTGCCGAACTCTACTGACCACTGCAGGTATTTCTGATAATGTATAACGATTAATACTTACTACCGCATGCCCCTACAAGTCTCTGCTTGCCTTTTCAAGTTTCTGCTTGCCTGTGCATGCCTTTGCTGGCCTCTGCTCAACACTGCTGATCTCTGCTTGCCTCTGCATGCCTCTGCTCGTCTCTGCTGACCGCTGCTGACCATCTCTGATTCTTCTGATAACATATAACGCTTACTACTTGCTACTATTCGCCCCTGGTGATCTCTGCTTGCCACTGCTGGCCTCTACTGACCACCGCTTATATTTCTGACAACCTATAACGATTACTACTGACTTCTGCTAACCTCTGTTGATCTTTGCTGATCTCTGTCAGCGTGTGCTTGTCTCTGCTGAACTTTCCTGGCCCCTGCCGAACTCTACTGACCACTGCAGGTATTTCTGATAATGTATAACGATTAATACTTACTACTGCATGCCCCTACAAGTCTCTGCTTGCCTCAGCAGGTTTCTGCTTGCCTGTGCTGGCCTCTGCTGACCACCCCTGATGCTTCTAACATCGTATAACAATTACTACATGCTACTGTTCGTCCCTGCTGATCTCTGCTTGCCACTGCATGCCTCTGCTCGTCTCTGCTGACCGCTGCTGACCACCTCTGATATACCTGACAACATATAACGCTTACTACTTGCTACTATTCGCCCCTGGTGATCTCTGCTGACCCCTGCTGACCACCGCTTATATTTCTGGCAACGTACAACGATTACTACGACTCCTGCCTTCCTCTGTTAACCTCTGCCAGCGTCCCCTGGCCTAAGCTGGCCTCTGCTGACCACCGTTTATATTTCTGGCAACGTAGGACGATTACTACTGGCAACTGCCACCCTCTGCCACCCTCTGCTGACCTCTGTCAACATCTCCCGACGTCAACTGACCATCGCTGCCCATCGCTGACCATCACTGACCACTGCTGACCGTTGTTGACAAATTGTGACACGATGTAATATAATATAATATGTTTATATGTATTAAAGTGTTATATAATGTTATCTATGACAATAAATGATATAATTTCAAAGAATTCAATGTGTTCTCATCATTTTTACCCTTCTTTCCCTATCGAAATCATTCCCTTAGGTATAAGAAACTCCGAATCTTTTAAAATTTGTTAAGTTCCCCGGAAAGATTTCAAATTTCCCGCCGCCAGGAATTTCTGCGAATTCCTGGAAATGACGTCATTTCTAAGAATTCCTGGTATTACGTAATATTACGTAATATTACGTAATTTTTGCCGAAAAATTCCGGCCGGAGAAATTTTGAAGAGCTATTACGTAATATTACGTAATATTACGTAATGTTACGTAACATTACGTAATTTCTGCCGAAAAATTCCGGCCGCAAGAAATTTTAAAGAGCTATTACGTAATATTACGTAATATTACGTAATGTTACGTAACATTACGTAATTTTTGCCGAAAAATTCCGGCCGCGAGAAATTTTCAAGAGCTATTACGTAATGTTACATAATATTACGTAATATTACGTAACGGCTTTTTAAAATTTTTGCCGAAAAATTCAGGCCGGAATTTTAGCCGCTGCCTGAAACTTCTTGGAAATTTCAGGGATTCCGAGAAGTTTCAGGGACGCCGGTAAGTTTCAGGGATCCGAGAATTTTCAAGATTTCTTAGAAATGACGTCATTTCTAATTTGGGAAATTTGGAGATGGAAAGAGGGGTAAAAAATGATGAGAATACATAGAATTCTTTGAAATTATATCATTTATTGCCATAGATTTACATTATACAACACTTTAATACATATAAACATATTATATTATATTACATCATCTCACAAGTTGTCAGCAACGGGCAGCAGTGGTCAGCAGTGGTCAGCAATGGTCAGCAATGGTCAGCAATGGTCAGCAATGGTCAGCAATGGTCAGCTGACGTCGGAAGATGTTGGCAGAGGCCAGCTTAGGTCGGGAGATGCTGGCAGAGATCAGCAGAGGCTGGCAGTAACAAGTAATAATCGTTATACGTTGTCGGAAGCATCAGGGGTGGTCAGCAGTGGTCAGCAGCGGTCAGCAGAGGCCAACGGAGGCCAGCAGAGGCATGCAGAGGGAAGTAGAGACCAACAGGGGCAAGCAGTAACAAGTAGTAATCGTTATACGTTGTCGGAAGCATCAGGGGTGGTCAGTAGCGGTCAGCAGAGTCCAGCGGAGGCAGGCAGAAGTCAGTAGTAATCGTTATACGTTGTCAGAAATATAAGCGGTGGTCAGCAGAGGCTGGGAGAGGCTAACAGTAGCCAGTCGTAATCGTTATACGTTGTCAGAAGTAACAGCAGTGGTCAGCAGAGGCCAGCAGAGGCTCGGAGAGACTAACAGTAGCCAGTCGTAATCGTTATACGTTGTCAGAAATTCCAGGAGTGGTCAGCAGCGGTCAGCAGAGGCCAGTGGAGACCTGTTGACGGAAAGTCGGATATTAGTTGTTCAAGAGCGAGAAGGGAAGTGTGAGCCTTTCTCAACCTTCGGTGCCTTTCTGGCACCTCTGACTGCAACCGAATAGCGTTCGATTCTCTCACGAAATAATGGAAATTTTTTATTTTAATCATTCACTAGTACTTTTAGTAATCAGATTGTTGGAAGCAAATTTCATTTGACGTTATTTAGGAGCAATTTATTCATGACGAGTTCGATCGAACAGTTGAATTATTCTGTGTAAGAAAAATATAAATGGTCGATGAGTCTATCTCAGCCCTATGCAGGCTGGAAATATTTTTGGACGTAGATTAAATTATTTTAGGATCGAATAATTGAGGTGTGACAAGATACTGTGCAGTTGAATCGTTTTTATGTGTAATTTATGACTTTGGAAGAGAGATATATGTGGTGCTATTTTAATAATACAGGTAGTTTAATGGAAAAAGATACTTGAGATGGATTTCCTACGTCGAAAAATGTTCCATTTGGTACTAACGAACTTCCGTTTGAAACATATTTCTGTTAAATCCGAGATCTCGCTCTGGCGTATCGCTATTGCGACTTTGAACATTTCCACTGTGAAATAATGTTAAAATTAATTATTCTTACCACAAAGACAACGGGGAAAATTGGTAACACGAGTCGATAAGAGCCACGTGGATCTTCGGGTCAAGAATTATGACAAACCAACGCAGAAAGAAAAATAAACTCTGTCGATTTAAAATTCTAACGAAGACACGATCCCCGAAATGATAATCGAAATGATTAAATTTTTCATTTGAATTTTGAAAAGACCAAAGGCGTAGGAATAACAGGATTCGTTTCACGTATTGGAAGACTTTCGGAGTGTGTGTTCTGCTCTCCGATGGAGGGCTTAATCCACGTCGGTACTTTCTCCATCTAGGGACTTTAGCCAGATGGTATTCCGGATTACCGTGGGCGGCAAATACGAGACGGGCACGGTAAGTTTCGAGTAACGCCGCCCAGCGACGACGACGACGACATTGATGGAAACGTATTAAATGCCCCGAGGCGTTCTCGCCCGCGACGTTGAACGTCCTGGATAATTCGAGCGTCGCGTTTCGGCTCTCCCGCGAGGAACGTCGTAATTACGGACGGCACGCTAGTCAGAAACGGGGAACGGGATGGAACACGATCGTGAAAAATTACCGAGACTCGCCGGAGAGAAACTCTAACGAAAGAGATCTAAACCGTCGTTGCGACAGTCCAGAAAGACACACGGTCAAAGGAGCCTCTATCCATCCTAGAATAAGAAAAGAATCCTGGAAGAAGTCGAGAGACGTATTGGGATCATTTCATTCGGAATTTCTGAAACATTACGAAATGTATTTTATTAAACTTGGTGCAAGAAACTACGTCTGGTACAGTGCGTATGCCTCGTTTTAAAATGTCCGAGGATTAAAACTAGTGGCAAAGAAAATTACGAAGAAACAGTTTTTCAAACAGAGGGCTGTTGGGGCGCGAACGTTCACGCGTGTCCAACGCTTCAAAAAGCGTACGTGACTTTTGGGAACCCGTTTCAAGTGCAATTGTACGCGCGAGCAAGTTCAAAGTCAGGGCGTCGCGAGTGCTTTGAGAGAGGACGCCTCGACGCCGGGTAAACCAGCGGAGCGCAAGTGGCCGACTGTGTTGCAACACGAGTGTATTTTATTTAGTTTGGTGCACCCAGCGGTGCTTCGAGCCAGCTAATAACTAACAGGGGACCAGCAAGACCGAAAGACGAAATTGTATTTGTCGTGTTCGCGTTCCTCGCAACGTCAGCATAATTATCGAGTCTGACAATTAAGTTTTTGATATTCTTGGGAAAATTCGAATCAAATTTAGCACAGAGGAAAAGATCTTTTATCTCATATTGTCATAAGATAGTTTTATAGTTTTCTCGAATAGATCATTCAAGAATTTCTACGTGTACAAAAATTTATATTCGACGTGAAGAAATTATATTCGTCTACGTTATGAAAACCTATTCTATGTAAGTGAAATTAGCTCCCACCTATTTGGTGAGATTAAAATACAAACTTGTGAAATAGATTGCACGCGTGAGACTTTCTCTACGGTGGAATTGTCGAGATCGACCCGTTTCTCGGGATTTATCAGCGCCCAATTTGCGATCGTAGAAGTCGACCATTATGGCCGATGAAAGGAGAGCTGGCTTTCAGATCTGGGCTCCGGTAAACAGCATAATTCGCCATTTTGCACCGGGTATGCGAGATCCAAACGACAGGTACATTGTCGAAGTAGCACAGAGAATCGAGGGTGTCCCTGTAAAGTCGCGTTGACCCACTGAAGAACTCGCCAGCGATGTCACCTCGTTATTACTATTCCCCAACGTCCACCGCGAACATAATGGGACATCGTTCGTTGGATGTCCCCGTTGCCTTCGAAAACTCCGATATTTCCCGCGGAAATAATGCCGAGGCTCGAGCAAAAGGATTTCTTGCCGATCGGAGACCCATTCTGTCGCGGCCTCGAAACACTTTTATTATTCATACGCGAGTCTCGACGAACGAAAACGCAACGGGAACGTATTGTTGCGGCTCTCGAACGAGATTCGATACATCGAGACTTGATTTCGAATTTATTATGTACATTTTTTTAATCCGACGTTATTAATGTGCAGCTCGTGGCTTCGAGGCAATAGTGTCAGAGACAATGCGTGAATATTTTAGCTCGAACGCGTTTTGGTTGATTAAAATTCATATTCCTGTCAGTGTTTTTCAAAAGTATAATTTTGGTTGTCGAGAACTAATCACCGTCGATGAACCGAACGTCGATATTACTCCCGGAATATTAACATGTTCGCAACCGCTGACGTAATTTTACGTCATATTCGATTCCGTAACTGGTTGCCGCAATTTTACATCATTGTATATTTATGGATGGCTTCGCGATATGTATTCGTAATTACAGCTAACAATAAATGCATACGAATTTCATCGAAGCGAACGTTCGAAGTTTAAATAGCTTCGATTCGAAAATCGAACAAATTTTTCTACTCGTTCCTTGTCAAAGTAGCAAATCGTCGATGATGTTTACGAAGAACCTACGGCAATTTTACGAGTTCGAATCACTTTGTGTGGTCTCTGTTTTGCTCTTATTTCAGTTCAGATCTCTCTTTCCAGCTCTCTGCGGAAACTTGCACGAGGAAATTGTCTACGCGCGTGCATCACGCGCACCGATAAGCGTTTCCAGGTACCTTATCAACGAGCTGCCTTCTTCGCGCTTCTCGGGACGTGCTAGCTCGCTTCCCAGAAAATTTCGCTTTTCCCTCGTCTCGACGCGTCGCGTTCCGAACGAACAGACCGCGTTGCTCTTTCTGTAACGCGAAGATACTGCGAAAATTATAGCTTAACAAGTTTAATAAGAGCCCCTGACATAATAATAGCTTAAGCGCGGATAAGTGAGTGGCAGGAATGAAACTGGGCGATTAGAACCCTACCAGGGTTCGGCAACCTTTCCGGCTAACAGTCGAAATTATTCTTATTTCGTGTCTTATAATTTTATGCTACTTGTTACATTTTATTCTGTACCTTTTATTACTTTCGTTTCGCTATTGGGGAACGAATATAGATAAAAATAAAATATTTAACGCGACGGTACGAACGGTATTGAAATATTCGAGTAGTCGAATTTTCCGATAAACTGTACGTTTTCCAGGTCTAGACAGAGCCGGAGGAAAATAATTCTCGAAGTTGGTGGCACTTAAAGACACGTATTGGGTCATAGAGTCGTCTCCTTTGACGACGGGGAAGCGCACGGTTCTCGAAAAATTTATTAAAACTCCGGCAGGATTTCGTGGAAAGTTTTCTCGAGACTTCCGGAAGCCACGTACTTACTTGGACGGGAAGTTCGAAAGTGGTCGGTTTAAGAATTCCCTTTCGACCGCAAGGACCTCCTGCCCGCGGTGAAAATTCATAGCGCGTCAGAATTTCCTGCGAACGGGTCTGCCACGTCGTCGGCAACTTTTCCACCGTAATCGCTTTCCCACGTTCCCGATACGCTCGCTCGTTGCCCGTCCTATTAGCGCCCTATCCCGGGTTTATTCTCCCATTGTACCCAATCAGCAACACCTACAGGCTGACTCAAACATTTTACTCCACCGATACGAACCGTCAGCAAAACACTTGCTTCGAAAAGCGAAATCAAATTTATAGAAATTGTATAGACGTATTTCATGGCTCTCAAACTTGGACAGGTTTGGATGCAGATATTTTTTTATATTAAAATATATTAAAATTATTAAAACGTCTCGTAAGCACATTGCAATAAATGATCAAATTCTGAAGGTTCCAAGGAATTATAAAACTGTTAAAATATATGTGGGCAAAGTCTTGTAAATCGTTACTGATATATCTAAAACAATGGAATGGTATAGAACAATTCTGTTGTACAAACGACGAGCTGATCGCCCAGTGACCAAATAAAACAAATCGATTAATTTGTACTAGTAATTCCACAGATGTCGCGATTAGCATTATAAAACAACCCCTATTTATAATTTATAATTTTAACTCTGACGAATAATTTTTGTCCAAGTAGTTATATTTAAAAGATAAATGCACGGTATAAAATATATTAGAAAAATATTAATGTCGACTATAAAAAATGCCACAGAAAAATGACTAATATTAAAGACCTTTTTCGTAAGTTTTCAACACGCATGAAAGTTTCGTATTGAATCTTTTGACTCGTAATAATCGTTTCAAACATATCGCCATCGACGAAAAGGAAGTAAACGTGGATTTTAATCGACGCTACGTTTGATTTCAGTGAAGGAGGTTACGTTGTCCGAGCTCAGGGACTCGATAGCGAGGTTACGAGAGAGGGTGAAGCTAGTATGCCGAACGAGGGGCTCACCACCCCCGAGGGTGCACTGGCTGAAAGACGGGATACCGCTGCACCCCCGCAGAGGCCTCAGGATTCAACACAAACGGTGAGTGACACGACTTTCGCGACTCCTGGGCAACCTTCGTTCCGCCACGTTCGTTTCAGCCCACCCTTTTCGCTTCGTTACGTCGAGAATGCTACGCGTGTCGCTCCGCGAACAGTCCAACCGAGACCGCGTCCTCCGCGATTACCATTCACGGAGAAACTATCGGTCGTTGCGTGGAAAAATTCGCCTAACTTCAATCTCGTCTCGACGTGATAAATGAAAATCGTTGCTTCGTTGTGAAAAAATAATTGTCAAGTTATCGTAGAATAAAATAATTATTCTGTGTTTGGTGAAAATTGACAGAGCTTTCAAACAAAAATTGTTTCAGGTTGAAGGATGGTTATAAAAAGCAAAATAAAAATAGTGAAATAAATAATAGAGAATTGTTAAGTATTGTTCTACTTGCAGAATGAAATAGAGTCTGGATCCTGAGAAAAATGACACGATACGATAATGGAATGTTTTAATGTTGAATCGAACTTTGGAGACGCAGAGAATGCGACACGAGAGTTAGGTTGGGGGGTTGGAGTTAATCTGAACGCGTGCTTAGAGTGCTATCGGGATTAACGACCGCCAGGAGCTCGTGACGTGAAAAGTTGCAATTTTTGGCCGCACGAGACGGAAATTGCAAGTTCCATTGTGGTAGGAAATAGCAACAAAGAAGTTGACGGATTCCGTCGGTGGCGCGTTTCCAACGCGACCGTAAATAAGACGTTGCCAAGCCCTGGCGGGTTCCCCTGCCGCGGTATACATTAATTACCACTTAAACGAAGTCGCTTCGTGTTTGGCAACGATTTCGTCGAACGAGTCGCGAACTTTCGACGCTTCCTTTCGTCCGTCGTCCATTATCAACGGTTCGGCTGGACTTCTAATATCGTTGCCAAGAGTAATACTCGCGTGACCATCGATTTTTTCGCCCGGTGTCGCGTGCCACCCAACGATCGATCGCAGTTATAAATTAAAGACTCCCCGGGTTACTTCGACCGAAAAGTATTTGACAAATCATCGATATTTACTTTTAATGTTTCAATTTCTCCTTTTCTCTGGACCTCTCAAACCGCTACAAATCACGTCTACCGCGTTTGATAAAATAACTTTTTTAACGTGTTATTTTCGCGAGTACCATCTTGCATAAACTAGCTAACTCAAAGTAACATAGTTTTTGAGTCGAAATTTACAACGAGGCAGAATCGGAGGGACCAAAAATTGTGGCCACGGAATGCACGAAGATAATACGGTAAACACGAATAATAACTATTCGAGTGACTTTGACTTCGAAATTAATAGAGATACGAAAATTTCCCGAGAAATCGTGGGTGTGTGGGCACGTTCCCGGCCAAGACTGTTCCGTTTTAGAAACGAGACGATCCGGTATATCGCGTGGAGAGATCGAGAGAAGGGACGGTAGATTGATAGCGCGAGTCTCGCGTGGCGAGCACGTGTCTAACGCGTTAAGGCGATTGGCACTTTGTAAATCCCTCGCGGAATGGCGCGGTTCAACGGTTCACGCGGCACGGCCCTGAGAGCCGTAATAATTTCAGACGGCCTTTCGGCCGGATTTACTATCCACGGAGGAACGATTATAGCGAACGAGCCGCGGCCCTCTTCGCTGATGACTCAACTGTTGGCAACACACTCGGGTCCCGACGCTGGGTACTCTTTAAAGATGATGTATTCGCGTGACACGAGCGTGCACGATGGAAACAGATAGGAATAATTATCAGTTTAATTGTAACTATTCATGGAACCCGGCTACTCCCTCCCGGTCGACGATTTACGAGGAGAACCAAATAAATGGAGAACTCGCGTTCCCGCACGGGGTCGTTAGTCTTTGGATATTACAAAATGTCCGTCAGGAAAATAAAAATTCAACGATCTTCTCTCAAAGTTCCTCCTGTTTATCTACGGATTTTTTTTTGACATTAAATTTTATTAAAAATATAATTACGCGGACAATCGAGAAATCAGATTTCGGCCAAGTTTTGACAATTCCTGTGGAATAGTTTCGTAGTTGTCTAGAACAATGCGTCGTCAGCCACATTATGCATGTATTAGATCGCTGCATACGAAATGGCCGATTTCGCGCGGAAACTTTAAACTTCTGTAACCTCGTTCCAAATAAACTTTTTTAATCGACGTCAAATCTGTCGTTGCTTATTTCGATTAAAAAGTAGTTCATTTGTAACCAAGTTACGGAAGTTTAAACTTTCCCTGCGCAATTCCGTACGCGACAACCTGATACATACGTAATGTCGCTAACTTCGCGCTATCACGAGTAACTGTTAAACTGGTCGCTGGAAACTCAATTTCTAGTGTTCGCCACGTCCTAAAAAATCGTCAGGACTTCCCAAACGGAACAGCGTTAAAAGTAAGAAATTGGCGAGAGCTCTACAAGTTCCAGTTTCCACGCGATCGATGTTTCGGTGAATTTTTTCCCGGTTTCGATGCATCTTTGAGTCGAGTGACTCGACGATCGCGGACTTCGTCGAGGATCCCCAGGATTTTTCTATTCGCGCGCATTCCGCGAGGATGGAATTTCGAGGACTTTGTAGATATCGGGATCACGCGCGACGAGTGTGCAACGCGAACCGAGATCCTCGAGGACGTAACTGGGAACCGGCGCGTATTCAGAGGTCCTCTTTTGCGAACTGGGACGCAGCTTTGATGTCTAGCGTAATGGAATCTCGTTCTCTCTGTCGGCGTGCTCGTCCCGGTTAGCTCGACGAGGAATTCCTTGTCAAAGACACCGATAGGAAACTGTTGCGCAACGGGACGACGAGAGACCGTGGAAGGAGCGTTAGCGACGCCCCTGAAAGGAGCCCCCGACACGCCGCCTCGCGACATTAATTTTCCTGACGGGCGTTCAATCGACTTGAAAGCCGACCGCGGTTCGAAATTTCTCGTCAGTCGAATTAAGTAATGAACGAGCTTGCGCGGAAACGGAGAACGCGTCGATGGGACCGCCGAGATGCTTCGAGGGAAACGCGCGGACTGGTCTCGTTCGATCGGGAAGGAAACGGAAAGGAAGTGCTTTTCATCGGGTTTCCACGCTCGACAAATTATCAACATTTCAGCCAGCAAGCGTTCTTTAGTAAGTTTCACTCGAGGATACGCGTAATCGTGATGTGTTCATTTCACGACAAAATAATGTGTGCTTGTATTTTATTTGGCTAAACTAAATAGATGACTCGTTAATAAACTTGAACTACCGATAATTGCACGAACAATTTAGAGTTCTTCTTTGAATATGTGCAATTATGGACATAATTTAATACGCGTTCTTTGGTGCCTTTATTCTTGTACGATGATTCTTGTAACGATTCTAAATAAAGAGTAATCTTGGCCCAGATTGCCGTACAAAGCACCAACGTCTCTGATTTCGTATGTCGCCATGACAGAACGCTCGAAACGTTTTTCGTTGGATTCTGGGCCCAGGTGAGGGTTAAACGGTGCCAGATGTTGCAGATTCACCTGTGTGTACAGATTAATCAAACAACGGGGTCTGCGCGGGTCGAAGACGAATCGCGCGTTGCGGCGCAGAAGTTTGATGAATGGCGGCGGTCACGGCTGGCAATTATTCCGAAATTATCACCGTTCGTGCGTCGCCGTTACGTAAAACCGTGTTCCCGGGGCGTTTATTATCCGGCGGCAGTAGTTATCTCGCTAATTTGTCATCCGTAAGTACCGGGGACGGAGGGCCGGGTGAGCACCACGGGCTGACAAAAGTGCACCGTCGCGCGAGGGCCCTTATCGAGAGTGCTTCCGCGACGTTCTTCGCGCTCCCTCGTCCGTAAATTAACGGGTAAATGTTATAATTGCGGGGAGAGCCGCACGCCCAAGGCGGCCGAATCGTGGCCCGGAAAGACTACGGGCTCGCCCAATGAATTTTAATTTTTACGAGACCCCGGCTCTCTATCCCTGTTTCGTCGCGACGGTTGATCGTCGATTACGTGCCACGAGTACCGAATACCGCAAAACTTGTCGCGAGGTTAGTCAAACATGATATTTCTTTTGATTTGTTTCGCAAGCTTCGCTGGAGTAAACGGGAGGGGACTGTCGTGTTTCTTTCGGCTCGAACGATCTTGTAAAAAGTTTTCCAAGAAATGGAATCGATTCTACGCGTAAAAACGAAGCGAAAATGTAGGGGAACTTTTTCTAGTAGGGGTCACAGTTCGCGAGATAATTGGAGCTAAAGATATTTGGAGCACGATTATTTGTTGGATCGCTATTTGCTTAGAAATTGTGGAACGTAAGAGAAACAATCGACTTCTGCAGAACAATTCGTTTTCATCGACTTGTTTGTTAATTAATATCTATTTTAAAATCCCACGCAGAGTACGGGCTACTTCGCTAGTTAATATTAATATCGTTTCTCGGATATATCGACACGGATTACCGCGATCGCTCGCTGCATCGACATCAGCGGTTTCGGATTAATTTCGACGTCGACGTGCTAAATCGACGACTTGTGGCGTGCATTCCTTCGACGTTGATATTGGGGGTCTCGTGAAACTTAAATATAATATAGTCTGCATAAAATTTCGAGAATTTCGAATCGCCATTCTTCTGGTTTTTAACACGTCTTTAATATATCAAATTCATTGAGATCGAGAAATTAAAATCGAGCAAATAGAAGGAATTATAAATATATGTATGCATTGGACACAAAGATCCGAAGAACAGGCAAATTATTCCTAAAATTAATTATTTTCTTTCCCATACTGAATTGTAGAAAGTACGACACTGTTGTTTGATGGATCGATAGCGATACGTTACGGTTTTAAATCACCGAGTTTTATCGCTAAACGAGATACACGGATGGAGAATCTTAAATTATCGTCGCTTTCAAAGAGCCTCCATTTTCTAATCGGTAGCAAGTGTATTGCCGCCGAATTTCTATCGACTTTGCGGACCGTCGACGCTATCCAGCGCTGCGTGCAAGCTATTACGTGATTGCAGGTTTGCAAAACGTATTTGTGGTTCTGGTTTTCCGGACGTCTACCTTCGAATGACCGGTTCCTTTGAAGAGCGTCGATCGGGCGTCAGCCATCGCGTCTCTCTCCGGCTACGAGAAATTAATGGAAAGCATTCCTCTTACATTTCTTCCCCTCCACCGTTTCGATCGACAAAATGCCATACTTCGATGTGCCTTCGTTTGTAAATCTACCCATCATTTTCATACATCCATTCATTTCAATATCAAACAATATTTTCTCTTTGATTTGTTTACGTTTCAATCTGTCCAAACTTTAATTAACTCTCGCAACTAACGAGGGCTAATTAATTCCAGAATCCTATTCTAGAATTTAATTCCCAATTTTGACAAAACTTGGCAGATTCATAGAACGGTGAATAATTGTTTACAATTTCTATATTTACATATATATATATTACGAATAAGAGAGTTCTACAACTGAACCGAAACTATAAATAATTGGAAATTTCAAACAGTTTGATACGCTCCTGCCATAGAGGGTTAATTTTCGAGGGTAAAATCAGCGTTTCCTCTGTTTCTTATTCCCTCGATCCTCCTACGACATAATTTACTCGCCCTCGAAAGAAAACAGACACCGCCCAAAGATTGTTCTCGGGAGTAAATCGTCGTGTAACATCGAATTTCGTTCGAGGAGGGCCGTGCAGCGACTGCACGCTTCCATTTCTCCCATTTTCCTCCAACAAATCTACCGCGCGGCCATTCAACGTGCCTCTTACCACCGAAACGGAACCACCCCGGAAGATCTTAACCCAGCGTCGACCGGCGTTCGTTGCTCGTTACAGAGAAACCCGTTCGTATCCCCGTACGTGCTACACCAGCCGAGGAAAGATTGCTGGGAATAAAATGTTAATAGGTTAACGAGCGAGAACCGGATCCCCGTCTCGGGATCTCTGCAAACAGAACGCGTTATTGCTTCTATCTCTATCTTCCTCCTCCTTACACGCGACCTCCCTATTTCTCTCTCTCTGTCTCTCTTCGCAACATTCACCATCGCGTTGTAAGTCCGCGGCTTAATGAAAATTAATAAATCAGCGGAAGCACCCAGACAAATGCTCCACAACCCCCGGAGCGCTGATTGAATCCGAAATTAGGAAAAGAAATTCGACGAAATCTCGAATCTCGTTGACTACCCTTCAGGCGCTGTTGCAAATTATTTAGTATTCAATTTTGTTGATGGTCGTGCCCTACAAAGTGACTCAACAAATTGTATGTAAGGAAGATTAAATAGTCGTGTTATAAAAAAGAAGCGCAATTGCATTTTATGAGACAACAGGACCCTAAACCACACGATATTTTCCTCCGCGACTTTTCTCTACCTTCACAGCTTTGTTAGCTTGTAAATAATTATCTCTCGATACGCGAAAGAAAATGATCCGAGAGGACGAAGGGAAACGTTAAAAAATGATTGGGTGGAAAAAATGAAGGCACGGCTCGAAGCAATTAAATATTTTCTGGCCCTCTCGCGGGCAGTAGTTTCGAGTAATTAGGATCGCGTTGCCAGGCGATTTCGCGTACGAGGTAAAAGCAAACCGCGCGACTCCTGAGGTCGTGTTTTGCCGCGTAGAGTCTCGTTAGCGGACGACAGAGATCAAAGCACCGATTACAGGACGGTCGACATCGCGCCCGGACCGGGGGACTCGAGTTTTTCGAGCGTCCTCTGCTCATATTTATCCGGTAACAAACTGTTCAAACACCGGCGTTGATCCACACCGTTGTCCGGGACTCGGGGGGCCACAAAGCTTTTGCAACGCCCGAACACGGCGGAGGAGGATTGTTTTATGTTCCAATTCGCGCGGATTCATTTACATCCGAATGAATAATGGGCCAACGACGAACCCCTTGGCACTCTGCCTCCTAGTACTAATTAATTTCGCGGCCTATCGATTATTCTTTTGTTACCGCGCGCCACTCGTTACTTCGACGTTGCCCTTTTCTTGCGTATCGCGAAGAATCTGTTTGGTAAATGCAACGTTGAGAAACTCTAGAAAAATTCTAGAGTTTTCTGATGCTCGACTATGAACACGTGCAAACAAGGAATCGATAATAATTTTGTATAAATTAACACTTCGACTGACTTCCGTGACAAAACTTTTAACAGTGAAACTGAAACAATTAATTCACAAGTTGAAATGTTAGAGAAAATAAATTTTGATAGGCGTTTGGGACAGTTCGAGGGTATTTCGAAACGCAACCTCCCGTCACGTTTTCCATTTTGTACCGCGAATAGATGCGCCACGATGTATCGTTTTAAATATTTCCTTCGCGATTCGTGGCTCGATACTTGGAGAGCGATCAGGCTGCGAGTCAATTTCCATTTTCTTGTTTATCGGATCGCAAGACCGTTCGCGCATCGATGTCTCCGTCTGTTTGCGCATAAATATTGATGCCCCGAGCCACGCCGGAGGAAAGTCGTTTGTTTCGACCGTGAACACCGTCGAGAGAAAGGGGAAGCCTCCGCAAAGAGAAACGAAAGTGTATTTTCCCAACCGCGTCGCTTTTCAAGAATAAACGACGGGAACTGTGAATTCTTTCGGAAGGCTCCAGGGACCCTCGAGACCCCGTCTGTTAACACAACGATTATTCTACTTGTTCGGGACGCCTTCCCACGGATCGGACAATCTTTTCGACCGACATTTTATTCAATTTTTAGTCTATCGAAGGAGACAGAGGAAACGTATGTTTAACTTTTCTTACGTAAATCTTTTCGAGATTTGCATGGAATACTGTATGGAAACTTTAATCCGTCAAATTGACGGCTTCCGTAAATCTAGCGTTAAGTATCTATTTAACATCTGTTATAACTGCCTGCCGTGATAATTAATATTAAAACATACATATATCGTGTTTGTAGGTAAGAAAATTTCGATGGGGGTCGTAAAGGACCCTGAAGGCCCCGTTTCAGGCGTAATTGGTCCCGAAGAGGATCCAACCCTTTGAAACAAAGATTCCCATCTTTATGATAACCGTACTATTTTACCCCTTCCACGAAAGCGTCGTCTTTATACGCGAGGTCCTTGCGTTTTCTAAACGTTCGCTGTACAGTGTCGCGGGAGCGATAAATTTAATCGCGAAACGACCGAAAAGAAGTCCTCTCGCTGATCTGGCGCGACGAAATTTCCACGGAACGTCCCCGGTCGGCCGGTAAACAAGACAGCAAAGTCAACAAGATTTTTAACGGGCAATTTAGAGTTCACCCGGGGACCATTATCCCGGGGTCGCGGGGATCTTTATGCGCGTCGCGCTTCGTTGCAAACACTTTTCACCGTAGGATCCCTCGAAAGCACCGGTAATGATAAAGTTTATCCTGCCGGCTGGCATCAAGTAGCTTCGCTTTTCGACCCGCCGATCCGCCCCCGCCGCGAAAAGCCCTACGGCCGGAAGGAACAGGCGATAAAAAGAGCACAAGTTCCCGGGGCATTTGCATACGCTCGCAAACTATCTCGCATTTTTGCCGATAAATATACTTTTCGGTCGCGGAGTTTAGCCGGGGATCACCAGAATGCAGATTTACGCAAAACAGGACCCCCTCGATCTACGAAAAGTGGGTTTCGCCATTTCTCAAATCAGACGATTCATCGATTGAATGTTTGGAAATACGATAGTTAGAAAAAGGAATTTCTCTTAGCGTAATAATTTTGTAGAGCACGAAATAATACGAATAATGATCATCGACGATAAAATTTCCAATTACATCCAGCGTCGAAAGCTCGGGTGATGTAAAAGTTCTAATTTCGAACGACTTGGCGGACGTTCTCGGGGCTTATATTTCGTAGGCAGGCGAAAGAATCGACGCGGCGAACTCGACGGACACGGCCAGTCTCGGTACAAAAGGTCCCCCGCCCCTCGAGCTTTTCAACCGAGTATCTCAGCTTCACGGTCCGCGATTCGAGAAACGAAAGCGCCACGAATGCCTGGACGCCGTATATAATTTACCCCGACGTTGGACGGACGGACAGGCCAGCGAGGGATGGACAGAGTTATTCGGCCGTGCTGAGACCTGGCGCCGCTTATTCTACGGGCACTGGATTTTCGTTTGAAATACTGCGACGCCGTGAAACAGCTTTTCGAAACGTTGACCGTTTTCACGGGTGACGGACGCGACCCGTGGATTTTTTTGCCGCGGCTCTCTCGCATAATCGAGTGCCCCTCTATTTCCTCGATCCTCGACCCTCTCGAGTGCTTATTTCCCAGACAGAAACCTGTCCCCCGTATATTCCCTCTATTGGATTCACCGTCCGTTCTCGCTCTTCCAGGCTCGTCTGTCAGCGGACCTCGGCGATCATCGTTTCTGCGCTGGTTTATAGTCCTTGTACGCTCCTGAGAACCAGCGATAATAAAGCACAATTTCACTGGTTCGCATCTATAGGCTTATTCGTCTTGAAGTGGAAGCAGCCACTGAAACAAAAATTAAAATTCTTGTGTGTCTTGATGAGTACTAAATTTTGTTAAGTATATCATCTGGAAGCCTTAATTTTCACTTCGACATAGAATTATATTCATTCAATACTTAATTTCAGTGCAAATATAGCCAAAGTGTAATATAAGTATATACAGGGTGTTCGGCCACCCCTGGGAAAGATTTTAATGGGGGATTCTAGAGGCCAAAATGAGACGAAAATCAAGCATACCAATTCGTTGATGGAGGCTCCGTTAAGAAGTTATTAACAATTATTCTTCTGGAAAGATTATTTTTGATTGCAGGGGTCAGTTACAATCATTTTTGGTGAATACACATACCCTCGAAATCCTAACCAGTTTCGAGAAAAAAATTCAACACGAACGGAACTTTAAACGTTAATCACTTTTTAACGGAGCCTTAGTCAAAAAATTGTTATTCTTGATTTTCATCTTATTTTGGCCTCTAGAATCTCCCATTAAAATTTTTCCCAGGGGTAGCCAAACACCCTGTATAGAACTAAATAATTTTTCAGAAATCACACTATAAAAAGTATCGAGAAGACTATGTATGAGACATATTCCTCGTTCGAGAGTAGATCGAAAATGTAGAATACAATTTTTTGCTCGGAGCCTTCGTTCTCGAAAAAACGGGACAATTGCGAATTTGACGCGTCCGACCATTATCAGATATTTCTACTTGAAAGGACGTTTATTTACATCTATACCCGAATGATATTGTCCATTTTCTGTATGGACCGTGCTATCCTTTCGCCAGTTACGAACCAATTAAAAAAGACAATATCAAACTACGGTAAACCTATACAAGCTCACCGTAGCAAGTAGAATTATCAAGCACTGGTCAGACACGTTCGTCAAATCGTGCTCAATCGGGCGGCCAACGAGTTTTCGAAACCAATTTCCTCGGAAATGAAGCCTCGTATGAAAAAATTCTATTCCACATTTTCGATTTATTTCTGCGCGAGGAATCATTCTATTCCCCAGTCGTGTCCCTCTCTCCGCCCCCGCTCGGTCTGTGTAAGTAATACGTTGTATCAGCGCCGCGCGCCGGATTAACGCGTCGTTCGAAAAATGCTTTTAATCGTCGGAACGTTCGGTAGGGGAATCGAGAGAGAAATATACTAGAAATCAAGATAACACGAGCGAGAGAGAAGAATTTTTGCGCTCGATTATTATTCCGAAATCGCGGAAACGAATCTATTAACCCGTGGCGGCTGTATCGCGGTTCCGTGACGTTTTCGCGAAATTTACCGCCGAACGTCGACGGGCCAAGGCATTTAAACGTCGACCCGAGGGGTTAAATACGAACATTATAAATCAGACCTCCCCCGAGATCCGACAAAAACTAGAGAAACAGTCAAATCCGCGACGTAAACCGAGTTTTCGTTCAACGCGTCCCGAACAGCCGCGTTTCGAAAGCCCTCTCCCCCGGTTTCCAGTTTATACACACCCGCGGAGCTTTCAATGTTCATTCTGCGACACCGTTCCCGCGAAACAAATATTTCCCGCTCGTTCTGCCGCGAAACCGATTTTAATCGAGAGAGGAATGCAGGTCGTGCGTGCACGAGGGGTCGGGAAGAACCGGGGCAACCGAACGGACAACGCGACCCGTTGAACCGCACCGTGTGCCGATTACTTTTAAAACCATCCCCTCTGAACCATGCGAAATTCAGCCGCGCAAACCCGTTAAGAGAGCCACGCGTCGATTTAATGCGATCCACGCTCGAAAATCGCTTTAAGGGGCCTTTCCCTATTAAACTTCCCTGATGCGCTTCCATTTCGATAAAAGAACGTACAACGTTGAACAACTGGGTACGTTTCTGAAAATATTTTGACCCTCGGTCTAAATATAAACATATAAACTTAAATAAATTTCATTATATAGGATTATCCAAATTGAGCGTTTGATCGTTCTTTAAAATACAGATCAACACATCGTCATGGAACGTTGTGCACCAACGTGTACGAATTGTTGAAAATTATTAAAAACGTTCAACTTCTGTTCGAGCTTGTTTTCTCGAGAGCCCGGAGGAAATAAAGTGCGTATTGTGCCAATTTCGCGCGGACGCGTCGAGGTGGTTCTTCCGTTATTCTGTCACAACTCTGGCTATCTCTTTCTTCCTTTCATCCGTTTGTCGCGAGTTTTCTCCCCTCCGGAACGACGACAGGTAACTTTTAAACGAACCTGGAACGCGAGCGCAGTAAAAATACCAAGCGGGAACAAACGGCAGCGCCGCCCTATTGTTCCTCGAATCTCGGGCTCTCCGTGCGCGTGTGCGCGTGTGGGCGTGTGGGCGTCGGCCTGTGCACCAGTGAAATTTTTCTCCCATTAAGCGTCGCCGCGGCCGAGCGTCTCTCGGCGACGACACCTTTTTACTCCCCGGTGAAACGAGTTTGTAAAATAGCGACGATTAGCGCGCCCCCGATGACACCCCCCGGAACTCTCGTACCCGGAAGGGGACGGCTTCTTCAACGAAATCGAAACACAAGGTCCAACAATCTAGCTAATATTCGATCGGACATTTGAACATGTTTATAAGCTGATCGCTACGAACGATAAACGCAGTTTATTTTTTCTTTCCTTCGTGCAGTATCAATTGTATAAAAAATATGCTTGTAAATTTGGGCAAGTTTGATTCGAGATTAACGAATAAAATTTGTAGACTCATCCTGAAAGATTAGTAGATTTTAATGTACTTTATTTTAAATGGTAGTTCTACGAACGAGAATGTTTGACGGTCGATAGCGATCGAAATAATTCCGTTCCGGTGTCTCGAGATGAAAATATCGAGTCGATGTCTTCGATACGGGGAACCGCTTCGAGAGAAGTTCGTTAAAGGAAGCTCGTCTATCCCGGGGTTGCAGTCGATGACACGTAGTCATTCACTGACGTGCTCGCGCAGGCGAATCGATTACATTAGCGCACCGGGTACATGGGGCCGCGACGAGGACGCTTGCATACATACCAGTCGCGACAGCGACACGTTAATGGGTAAGAATCGCGAGTAGAACCAGCGACGATAATACCGCCGGCGGTGTTTCCGTTAGCGGTGTCGCTGCCACTGATATTAATAACCGTGAACCATGAATATTAATAACGCGAGGTGGCGATTATAATTGCACGGAACAACGATAAAGGGCGAGACGAAAGCCTTGTCAGGGACGTTCGCGTCTACCTCGATGCGGATTCGCTTTGACGAACCAGCGTTTTGCGATTCGAAACGGTGTTAATTTAAACACCTTCAAAAATTATTAAAAAATCGATCGTTTCGACCCTCTATTCAGACACTCCCCAAGACGTTGAATGCAATTATTATAATACTGTATAACCTCTAAATATCACGGAGATGGTTCGAACCGAGGGATGAGAAACATTTACACATAATTGCTAGTAAAGACAAACGGGCTAAACCAATTGCTAAATAGATGCATTCGACTCAAACGAGGATTAATTATCACAAACGTAGTGTTTGTTTATCTCTATTCTAGGGAGCATAAGGGATTGGTTTAGTAATTTAGGACGGTAACGTAGACGCGCAATTTAATACACTCGACCGTGAATATGTTAAATGTCCAAAACTTTCGTGGAAAGTATTAAACAATGCACGTGATAATTATTTAGAAAACGTCAGACACCTGGATTTGAGATATCCGTATCTCCGCCCCCGCGAATTACATCGAACGGGAAGAGTGGGATGCGGAACGGAGTTGCGATTACGCCAGAAAATAATTAACTGCCTCGAAGTCTAGTTCTCCGAGCGTTGTTCAGCGTCAAACAACCACGTCGCGGAGGAACAATGAGGTTTAACGAGCCAGAGGAAACACCGAGGCCTTCTTCCCTCCCCCGCCTTCGCGCGAAGAAGAGCCAAAGCATTATCTCGCGAAGCGACGACCGCGGCTGGCGAAATCTGCGAAATCCTATCAGAACGGCGGTGTAGTTACTAATTTAACACTTCAAACGTGGCGGGAGGAGGCAAAGGAGAAATTCATAATGAGCTCGGAAAGCTCGAGGGACCGGAGGGATTATGTATCTCGATCGTTAACCCTCGGACTACGGTGTTTCGCCCACGCACACTTCGAAAGGATCAACAGTGACCCTGCAATTAGTTTTCTACAGGTCCCGAAAGAAAGTTTCGCCTCGTGTTTCACGGTACATTTACATTACATTTCCAAAGCTAAACAAATCTGAAACGTTCGTTTCGGGGGTTGTGCGGGAATATCAAAGTTCCCATGGTTTGGTAAACTTCATTTGTAACATCGACGACAATGAACGTTGCCAACGAAGACAGACGAGATTTTTCTCGGAAAATATTTATTTAGTTCGTTAAGGGGCTTCTTCCCGGTGTTTTTGCTATTCCGTTTGACAAAAATAGTAGTTTTCATTAGCAAACGGGAAATGTTTTACGCGTATTTTTCAAACCCTTTGTTGTTCGAGAACAAAAATAAAAGAGTATTGCCGAAATATAAAAAATTCAATGGCTGAAAAATGATTTTTTTTTTAAATTTCCCGTTAAAAACATTATTCTTTTTTAAAGAACAACTTTTTGTCGTCACATCCATTTTCGTTCAAAGGATAATTGTTTCTGAAAATTGTTTTTGAAAAAAAAAAAGAAAAATTTATAACAGCGAAAAATGATTGCGGAAAATATGTTTGTAAAATATAAACGAAAGCTGTTTGTTCCACTTTACAAAATACACGCATACCATTTTTTAAATTTTCGTGCGTGCTCTATATACACGATAGAAACGCGTTTCAAGTTTGTCGAAGCTCTTTAATTAACTAGCCAGCATTAAAAATTTCAAAAATATAGACGATGGTTAGTAATTTGTATTTAGGTCGTTCGCATTAGAGTACCGTTGTTTTGCGTTGAATTAAACAAGACGATCTTGCAAAAATACATAAATGAAATCGACTGTCCAATAAATAAGTGTAACCGAGGAAAAAAAGAAACAGCACTCGAAGGCTTGTAAGCTACCGTCAGGAGCCAGGACATCGATCGTTCAATTACGAGATTCCGCCCTCAACCCACTTCCGCTGTGGACAATATCCGGACAGCGTCAGTTAACCGTTGGTCCTGGCCAAGTTCGGTCGCTTTGAAGTCGGATAAAACCCTCGACCGTCGAGGGAACATTGATTTAATCTCTTCGAGCCTGTTGTACATCGCAAAGTACATGGACTTCAAGACCATTCGTTTACGAAAAATAATTAATTTCCTGGATCAACAAATCCACACACCTACGATCGATCGCGAAGACTGAAAACCTGCCTATTCACCGAGCCTAACGACTCGAGTCTATGTTCCAACCGAAAAGAAAAACCACGTTTTAATTTGGATAATAACTGCTCGACATTATAAATTCTAAATTCAATTACATCCCTCGAGTTCCCCCAAGAAAAATAATTCACCACCGGAGGAGGTTAAGTGTTTCAACCCTCGTCCCTCCGAGTTCCTCGAGGTCGAAATACCGGGCGTCCCCGGACGGATTCGCGGTTTCCTCGGCGCACAGGATTAAAAAAAAAGATTCTCTTGGGCGGCGGGGCGTTTTAAGGGGGGCCCTTTTGGCGAGCGTCCGCCCGGTTCACTGCCAGGGGATTACTGCGGCTGAAAAAGCGCGGAACAATCGCATAAGGAGGGGGTGGGTTACGCGGTTGAATCGGCCCTACGAGGGGAAAAGAAAGTATCGCGCGGCCAAAGCCAGTCTATAGCGAAGGGGAGGCTCGGGGGTGGAGAAAAGAACAGAGTTTAACGACCAAACGAGCGCATCCACGGTGGCGGATGAAACAAACGTGGTTTCGGGATAACTGTGACCGGTCGGGAAGCTTCTGGTAACTTCGCCCGTGTCCTGGACGCGTGCCAAACACGATTAAGTCGCTGCTCTCTTCCTTGGTGGATGCTACGGGACCAGGGGGAAAAAACGAAGAACTCGAGAGCCCGGAAAGAGGCCGATACCTGAGAGATCCGCAAGGTGTTCCTCGGTCCTGAACCCCCCTACGAGGTCGCCCACGGTCGTTGTTGCAATTCCAACGCCGCTTGGAAGTCGTCCAATGACGGTGGCGTATCGGCCAGTTTACCCTGCCCGAAATCCTCCACGTGGAAAACGAGGTTGGACTGCGAACGCGACGAGGGTAAAAGCCGAACAGGGAAGAGCGAGGGGCTACGGCACGAAATCAACTGGCGATTTTCCACGGTTGATCCGCAGCGGTCGCAGACCCGGCCCTCTGCCGCGGCTTACGTGCCGCAGTACACCCTCGATAGATTCGATTATTTATACTAAGCCTTCAGGCGTGAGCTATTTTAAATTTTGTCGCAGATTTTTTCGATCGAGAACATCCGAACTTTGGTTGTAATTTTACGCGAGTCCTCCGGTTCTTTTTCTGGGGATTTCGTGCAGGGTCAGTAAACCCTTGTTATGGAAAGGGGTATACAAACAAGTCGAAAGGGTAGGAGAATATTTGTTTAGCTTCGTTTCCAAAATAATTGGATTTAAAGATTTTTGAGGGATGTCTGACTATTATTGAGTATTTCTACTTGCAGCGATGACCAGGCCTTACTCCGTTGCTCTTTCGAAATAAAAGGATCACGCGAACAACTTTTATCCTACATTTTCAAATTGTTTTTTTATATAGAATCTTCCCTTGCTCTGTTGCACCACCCAACTAGAAAAAATAATAGAAATTCGCACCGAAGCGAGACAAGAGAGCCTTTGGGGTTTCATGCAACTCAAACTTTCTGCCTCAGGATTTCGAAATAAATTCTTTTCGTAGCAGTATCCATCTTGTATTATAACAACGGGGGGAAAAATTGAAAATTCCCATTTTATTTCGCTATTATTTTACTAGAGTAGCTACCAGCTCTGCAACCCTTATTGTTATCTATAATTCAGCTTCTCACAAATCCAATTGTTGGTCCAGGGCACCAAGGTACCTAATCACGGACCTGCCATCCGTTTATTCGAGAGCATAATCGACAAAACAGGCGAAAAGGTCTCCGCCAAACGCCTCGAACAGCCTCCCAGAGGTTCCCCCCGTCTCTGATCTAGACTAATGGCTCGAAACGAACCTGACGGCGACGCGATTAACCGCACGCGCCCTTGGAATATTTATGGAAGGTCGTCGGGAAACTTCGCCTACTTCTCCGCGCTTAAAACGGAGACCTCCACCTTCCTCCCCCTACCCCCCTGTTGCTAATCGAGGCTCCCGCTGGCGTGGAAGTTCAGAAATTCCGCATTTAACGCGAGAAAACAACGCCCGTCCTGGAAACAAAAGCCGACCAGGGTGGAAAATAAAGGGTGAAACCGGTTTCACCGCGAAGAAGAAGATATAAATTCGTTCGCGGCAATCAGTAACGATTAATTAAGAATATTCGTTCTGTCTCGTGCGCGCCCGTTTTTCTCCAAGATGGCGAACCCCGGGTAAATGAAAAGTCTCGTCGGAATTTTCAGATTGCAGAACGCGATGGAACCGCGGTGGGATGAGAGGAAGAAGGCGTTTCGGGGTCGAAAAGCGGGTCTGGGTTCCTTTGTGCCTCGCAAATTAATAATTAATTAAAACTGATGGGCTCTCGACGTCTCGAAACGAAATCGTGGCTTCGCGCGGGTTTTTTGATACGAGAATATATATCGCGCAATTTCCAAGTATTTTTAATGCGGTCATTCAAGTTCTTCTACCCTTAATAATTCTTACTTTTTTAGAAGTTACGTCTTTAACGAAAATCACGCTGTGTTTAGAGTCAGTGAAACGTACCGTGAAACGAAAACGTTCGATAATTGAATCATAGGGGACTCGTGTTTTCATTTTTTTATTTTTTCGTTGGATCGGGGAACGAGAAACAATGTCGCCGGCGATCCCCGCGTATTATGATACGACCTGTACATATTTTTTTGATTTTATCCTGGCAAATGGATCGTTGTAACAACATCGGGACCGAGAGTAACGGGCGTTGTTTGTACAACTATCGAAGCGATTTATACACGATCGAAAATACCACCGGTATATTGGTTTTGGGTGTCGAATATTTTCGACATTTATCCGTCATTAGCCTGGCTGAATTGATAAAAATTGCTAGCCAGAGCGTATAATCGCTCTGTGAGCGAAACGTTACGCTTCGTTACTCTCGTTCTAAACCAACGTATTGCAAACGCCCCTCTAAATCCCCTGAGCAGAGCACAACTTTTGATGCACTAAATTTAAAAAAAAATGGTATTTATATTTTCAAAATCGTTTCGAAAATGGAGAAAAAAATTGATTCCACGGCTTTCGTTTGCTCTTTCACACCCCCAGTTTTGGTTGCAGCATCGATACGTAATGCTGTGTTTTTAACGTCGACCATATTTGATGAACCCCCCGGAATGGAATTTAATTCTCAATTAAATATAATTCAATTCTTTAAAAATGGTATTTATATTTTCGAAATCGTCTCGAAAACGAAGAAAAGATTTTATTCCACGGCTTTCGTTTGCTCTTTCACGCCTCCAGTTTTGGTCGCAGCATCGATATCCAGGTGACCCTGTGTTTTTACCGTCGACCATACTTTCGGCTCGCTCGAGGGAAGCCAGACGCGAGACTGCCGTGAATGAAATTAGAGGAACCACCGTCGGTCGGGGTGCAACGCGTCAGTTTGTAATTTAACAATTTTCTCGCGGCGTTGGAAACGGGTCCCGATGTTGGCGTGATTACGACGCGGTTCGTTATATTCGCGAATACGTCGCGACGTTTACAGGGTGTATCGACCCGCGGGGCAGCCAGCCATCATCCGGCAGCCCGACAATTTTCAGTAACCGGGAACTTTTAATGAATTCATTTCCCCGAAAGTTCGACGGAGTCGCCAATGGTTGATCGCCAAACGGTTTGTTTCGTCTCCTCGAAATTGCCGCGAAAATAAAGTTTGCATCGACGCTATGGTACGCGTAAACAAACAAGACTGAGTGTGTTAAACATTACAATTTGTAACGTACTTTTCGATCAACTTTTATATCGAACACTCTTTTAACCCTCAACTGAATTATTTTACAAATAAATGGAAATCAACTCTCCTTTAACCCTTTGCACTCAAATGTAATTTTCAAAGAATATTAAAATTCTCCTTTTCCCCCAGAGAAATTTATAAATGTTTGTAATTTAAAATTTCTTCATCTGTTTCGTTAATTAGGTTTGTGTTACTACGGATAAATCTTAAACCTAGGAGGGTTGAAGTGTACGTATACGATGATACAAAAATTATTCCGTGTCTTTTAATTATTAAATTGTAGCAACGTGCTCGAGTAGGGGGGTAGGAAAATATTGTATGGCTATGTAAAAATTGTTTGCGTGTAAAGATGGCGGAGGAACAATGGCATACCTCGAGGAAAGTCAGAGTGTGGAGCAGTGACGGGCAAGAGGCACGACGATATAAATTTACCACGGCCTAAGGTTCTTACTCACGCATTTCTAACCGATGTCTCGGTAGCTGGCCGCACCCCCTACAACCTCCCTCCCTTCCACGCCACGGTTTTCGCGCGCGTGTCCGTATTTATTTAGATTCGCGACAAGGTCCACGGTTTCCGTTCCCGCGGGGCCGATGAGTCACCCGCATCGGACGGGGACGGAGGAAAACCGCGAGACGACGAAGAAGAGGCAGAAATTCTCCAACGACGGAGAGAAGTGCCAGAAAGAGACGGAGCCTTGGTACCCAGCGTGCTTGCCAACACTGCTTAGATTTAAATCGGTCCGAAGACGTATCCTCGACGAGCTCTGGCCACCGATCCTCCAGAAATATCCTGACGAATCGAGGATCGAATCGAATTTAACGACAAATGTCTGCCTAAAATTTTAAACGAAACCTCTCCATTCAAGTGCTCCGTAATTGCCTTCAGAAATTTATTATCAAACTATTCAATTTTAAACACCGGAGAGAATATAATCAAATATCAACGTTGTTCCGCTGTTGGTCAAGGTTTCGTATAGTAGG
Organism: Colletes latitarsis; assembly: GCF_051014445.1. Taxonomy (NCBI): domain Eukaryota; kingdom Metazoa; phylum Arthropoda; class Insecta; order Hymenoptera; family Colletidae; genus Colletes; species Colletes latitarsis. The sequence goes on along the minus strand of NC_135135.1, from coordinate 28,777,013 downwards.
AGCTGATGATTAATAGCATTACTATCGCGAAAACGTGCTTTATGGGCGGAATGACGAATTTCCCTGGCCATCGTAAACAACGGTAGAAATCTTTATTGCTCCGCACAGTAGATCCCGAATGTTTATGTACGTAAGATATGCGAAAAACGTACGAGATTTATGCGCGAAATGTATGCGTACGCGAGATATATGCAAAGTAGATAACGTGTACACGGGAAATAGCGTTACATGTTTTCGTAGTCTGTTTCCGAAAATGTCGATTTTATTAATTTACTGTCCCTACCAAGATTCGCATTTATCGCACTGGTAATTAAAAATACATGGAATATTAACATTTTATAATTCCAGAAATCGTTGAAAATAATATCCATTCCGCCCAGTACAGGACTTTGCTCTTCTAGCTAAATTTTAAATGATTTTTTGGAACGTTTCGTCTTGGATTCTCAAGTGAGTGGATACGGTAGGCGGGAAAAATCAAACGTTGAGAAGGGATAAACGCGGAAGGGTGGGAAAATCGTGGGTGAAGAGTGCTGGTGGATGTCGAAGGTTGGCTCTTGACGAATCAGGGCGTAACCGCGATATACAGTCGCGACGAGACTTTTGCGGAAGAGCCTTTGGAAACGGCTCGATGGTTAGGCGAGATTAGGTGCACGGTAGAAGCGGACGGGTACAGTTTGAAAGCTCTCCAAAGGACTTGAACCGCTGGCCACTTCATCCTCGCCCGAGAACTATACCAGATTCTCCTCGGTTTCTTTTCTTCGTCGGCCACACCGAACGACAACCCTCGGGCTTTCGAGCCCCGGGACCTTTGTTCCGATAAGCCCAACGTCGACCCGTCTCGTTCGACCTTTTTCCAAGACGACGAGCGAATACCGCGACCTTGCAATCGCAATCCGATCCCCGTCGACTTTTGATCGCTCATCGAATCAGATTCCAGTGTGATTTAATACGACCAATAACAGCGAAAACGAACACGGTTTACTCCGTAATAAACATTTCGATCATCTTCGCTACAAGAATTCACAAAGCAAATAAATTCCAATAAATAAAAATTTTTGTTACGTAAGAATTATTAAGCGAGAAGAATACTCCATACAGTATGGGAGAAAAATATCTTCTCGCCTTTAAATGTATTACGTAAACTTGTCAAGACCTTAATTTCATGTCTGTTACAAAAATGAAATATCAGGTAATAATACGGTTATATGTATATAGACTGCGGAATTCTAAAATAAATACAGAATAAGATACGAATTATTATATTTTGGGATTGAGACTGCCCTTTACGAAGCTCCCATTTCATTGATTCTATGCATTTGCGTAAAGATCAACAGTCTAGTTATAAAATAGTTCAATTAACAAGTCGAAATATTTTTAACGTTTCGCGATGAAGAGGCCATAATTAGCTATATAATTTTGTATCGAATACCATCAGCTTCCAAACTCGAAATCGTATGCCAAACGTATTGCACGGATAAAGAAAGAATCGCAAGTAGTCAGAACCGTACGTAGTCAGACGCCTGGGAGGGGTTTCGACGAAGAGGCAAGCGATTAATTCGCGCTGTCCGCGCGTCGCTCGAGTTCTTCTTAACCCGAGAGACAGGCGGAATAATACGACGGTTTATTTTCCGCCGGCGGTACGCACAGGGCAAACAGAAACGACGCAATATCGCGTCGCTTTGACCGAGGCAGCGGCACGAGAGTCGCAAACGACGACTCAAAGGGCGGCTGAAAAATATATACGACGCGCGGAAAAGGGCGAAACCGGGTAAAAACGGTTGACCCCGTGCCCGGTTGTTTTCGCGATAACGGTTCAAGGCTCAAAGGCACGGAAAGACGGCGCGATTACGGTTCCTCGCGGCGACGAGAAACGCAATTGGACATTGAGTGGCGAGCGGAACAACGACCCTCGGGGACAAGATTGAAATAAAACGGCCCGCGACGCCTTTATTTCCGCGTCTGTTTATTGCACGGGATAAATCAACGACCGCAACGACTGCAAGACTAAAACGCCTCGCGCAAACGACGCGTCCCTGTTGCAATTTATTTATTTATTACGCTCGGTGAATTCTTTCGAGGCATCACGATTTTAAAAGAGCCTTGACCATTTTCGTAATTACAATTCTGAACAAATTTCGCGTACAAATCTTTTCTTACGAGAGTATATATTGTTTTATTCATCGGAGAAAGGAAAATCAAGAATAACAATTTCTTGACTAAGGCTCCGTTAAAAAGTGATTAACGTTTAAAGTTCCGTCCTTGTTGAATTTTTTTCTCGAAACTGGTTAGGATATCGAGGGTATGTATTTTTAGAACGATTTGAAAAATTTTTTTTTCGCCGAAAAATTTAGGCACCTATCCGAATTTTTTTCTCGAAAATGGGTAGGATTTCAGGGATATGTCTATTCACCAAAAATGCTTCTAATTGACCCCTGCAACTAGAAATAATTTTTCCAGAACTATTTGAAATTTTTTAATTTAATTTGTTAATAACTTTTTAATGAAGCCTCAGTCAAGAAATTGATATTCTTGATTTTCGCCTTATTTTGGCCTCTAGAATCTTGGGAATGTTTTGATTAACTAATATAATCTACATATAACACGAACCAGGGCGAAGTCAGAATTTCAATAAATTTCTGACCACTGCTCGCTCTTTCTACTTACTTCAACGTCCCTAAGTCTCTATTGCAAGCACTCTTCGCGAATCGCTGGGATTGTACATTCACGGTAACTCGATGAAAGCACCTATTCGCGTTCAAGGTTCCCAAATTGCGAACCTAAATTACGTTGATCGCGTCTTCGTCTTCTCCCAAGCAATGTTCGATGGCGTTTCGAAGGAGACGCGAAAAGTTTTTGACGGTCGCTGCTTGCTTGGGAATGTTTGACGGGATATCAAAACTGGGGAGTTTCGAGCCACCGCAAAGATCCAACAGCGGGTTTCGCAAAGGTCAGAAGTTGTCGAAACGTCGGTCCACGGGGGACGCGGTATTCGTTGCGCGGACCAGGAAAATCCACGTGGCTTAACGAGCAGCCGCAAGAGTTGGGAATCCCATAGGAACGGGATCCAGACTATTTCTCAGGAATAGTCTATCGGGACGCGGTACGTCGGAGTTCTCCTTGGCCCTTAGGACCTCCTGGATATTCGTTGATCAGCGAAACTCACCCCCGGAATTACGCCCCGGAGTTAACGCGACGCTGCTCGTTTCGCGTTATCGCTCCCTTCTGTATTAAGATTACAACCAACGATAGGAGTTAAATACGGGATTGACCCAACTTAACTGCGAGTTTGCACACGTTTTCTTCGCGTCTTAAAGCACCGACGTTCGCGCGTACGTACGAACGAAATTTTACCCACGGAATAGCCGAACCAGTCGCAGTCAGATATTAAAAAAATGTCGATTTTTTAGGGAAAAATGGTCTTTCTCGAACAATGTGTCCGTAAAGGATGTTTATGCGTTTATGGGAAATTTTAATTTTCAACAAATATATAAGAAATATTTAAAGAGGTTGACACAACCCTTCGTTGATTCATATTAATAAAAATATGAATTTGCAGAAAGATCTGCAATCTACAATCCGGGATGAACTTGATACGATTTTTTCTATCGGAGACTCGTTCATACCGATAAACTTGGGAAAATTGTATAAGAAAATTTTAATTCGCGAATAAAATTTGAAAAAGATCTATGCGAGCCTTCTTTAAATTAATATATCCAGATTTCCGAGGATTTCCCTCAATATTCATTACCGAAAAATGGTCCATCATTAATTTAAAGTTTTCTGCCCCGAGCTACTTACCAGTATCTTCGTTGATAGAGGATCCGGGGATGAAAGTTAGCCGTAAGAAAGTTATCTGTGCAGTACTTGCGTCACCTGAGGAGGTTCGCCAAGTAATTAAAAATAAATTTAATGTCACCGGCTCTATTAAAGTCTCGGCAGATCTTATAGCGAGACCGCCTCGGTTCGTTAAGGAACGAATTAAAAACATACGACGAAATTGACGGAACAGCCACGAACATTAAATATACGATCATCGAAAATTATCGAACTAGCTTTATTTCGACTAAAGTACTCGATGCAATTTTTCTTTGATCGTCGAAACCATTTATACCAAAACGATACATTTTCGATAAACCTCTAGAAACTGTTATGTTTATTTATCTAACTAGAAATATACGGATTCGAACGCATATTCTGTGTTTATTCCAAAACATTTTCCATCGGTTTCGCGGTAAATTTCGTTCGAATTACAAAGAAAGGCTCGCTATTTTCGCTCGCACGAGCGGAGAAACTCTATCGTCCAGTGGATATTCAGTCTTTTGAGGACTCTGCCGCGACGACCGTAGCAAGACGAACGTCCCCTTTTGGTCAAAGGAGACCGCGCGGTGAAAAACAGCCCGGATTTATGGCGTCCGTCGTTTTTCCGACCGGTCACTCGCCTCAAAGCGCGAGTTTCCGCGTTCACGGACGGACTCGTCGAAATATCAGCAGAGAGAACTTCCGGGCATACAGCAGGTAGTCAAAAGCTCCCGTTGGTCGTAAGCTCGCACGGTTATAAATACCGTGACCCATCAATGGCACCGCTGCCACCATTCAGAGCCACGACAGGAACGAAGAAGGTCGAATAGAAGGACCATCGAGTGCGCCTTAATGCGTGGACTATGCAAAAAAAAATATCCCACTTCTCGAGGGCTCCCGACCCTCCTCCTTCTCTCACTCTTTCGCACCTGGAACCTCGTCGATAAACTTGAAAGGAAATTGTGCTTGAAACAAGTCTCTTAAGACATCTTTTATATATTCAAGGAAATTGGTTTGGACATAATTACCATCTTGTTTAATTTACTATATGTTTCATGTACCATTGCACGTTTCTATAATAACAATATATATTCTCGTAACAAGAGATTCGGACGCTCGAGGGGGGTACGCTATTTTAGGAATTTTTAGAATGTAATAAATACAAGAATAGTTCCCCGTGGCGATAAATGAAAATCCAGAGGCGGCCAGGGTGTCGGGTGCCCTCGATCGCGACGTAATAAAGCGTGGAAACGTTCCGAGAAAATTCGATAAAAAATTGTCTGGTCGAGAGACACGCGGAGAACAGATATTCTGGCATCAGGAAGAAAACGCGGAATGACCGAAGCGCGAAAACGCGTTCGAGCGAACGGATCGCTACGGCACTGAGCTGTCCCCGGTTTAAAATTAGAAGACGCTCTCTGGCGATGGTTCGTCGGGGGTTACCGAGAAGCGTCGCGTTGTCTGGCCATCGTTATTCGTATCTCGGCGACGTAACTGATTCGTTAAATCAGCCACGAGCCGCCGTTGACTTCCAGACGACACCGGCGTAATTCGATACCCGCGTCGTCTGACGAAAGTCGACCGCGAATCGGACGAATCAGTTCGACGCTCGACGTCGCTCTGAAAAATTAACTCGGCGAATTTCACGATGCAGGCGGACGGTCTGCGTACGATACACCGTCGAATTTAAGCTTCCTTTCACGCGAAATCTCTTGAAATTCCCCATGAAAACGACAACTCCGTTTTTAGACACGATACGTGATTTAAAATTTGTTTATTCATATTAATTTTTTTTAATATTGTTAAATTTGGAAATTGTTTTAGTTCCATAGTGGAGCGTACTGTCACTCACATATATCGATAATGTGGCAGTTCATGTGTTACAAATTCTTAACATTTTGAGAAAAGGAAAGAGTGTGTATATAGGAATAGGTCGAGTACTCGCGAGAAAAGTGAAAGTCGAGCGTAGCCCTCTGCTGGCCATCGCTGGAATCTTCTCCACAGCGTACTCTTCATTCCCTAAACAAACTTGCGATCCTAATGCGAATATACCATGCCTTCAAAGCGTATATTTTCGATTTATTTTTCTCAAAATAACTCACGGTCTGCCACAGTCTGCATAAATGATCGATTCGCGATGGGGTTGAAGTTATCGAGAGACTCGCGAAAGGTCGGTTTTCGTTCGCCTCGGGATCCTCGACGTCTCGATGACCGGTTCCAGGTCGAGCATAGCGTCGACGGAGAGGACAGAAGGAGGCTAGACGCGGGGACAATGGAGGAGCCGGCATCGAGCGCCCTCGAGAGGTTATTCGTGTCGATGTCCGCGATACGAAGCGCGCCGGCTCTTCGTCGATAGAATCGCTCCCGGAAGAATTTCGTCGAACCCGTAGGGGTGGGGATTCGTAACCAAAGACGGGGAGGAGGAGAACGAGAGGGGAGGGGCTCCATTCAAGCGGCAGAAGCATTAACGCGGCAAGGCAGCCGGCCAAAAGAAAACCATTAACTGCTTCTACAGGCTGGAAGAAAAACAGAACGCGCGCGCTCGGAGGGAGGGGGCGAAGAAAGCCGACGCTTCCCTCTCGCGCTCCCTTTCCAAGCGTATCTCTTTTTCGCCCACCCCCTCCCACCGACGACATGCCGTTTCCATTACAAGACCGATAGTCGGAGGCTGCCAATCTTCCTACCGTTGCACCTAATCTGCCACTTTTTACGCAACGATAATAATACTCTATTTACCCCCTTCTAACGCTCTTTTTGTTACGGTCACGGGGCGAATAAAAGTTTTGATGGATTCTCGATGGACTGTGCCCTTCGAAACAATGGATAATATATTGAAACTTTTTACGGCAACGTTGTTATTTACAACTTGCCACCTCACGGGGGGAATAAAGATACCGTGAAAAACATTTGTGAGAGAAAATTGGAAACGTATTTTCTATAAAAAGTGAACTCCTTCAGATTACTTTTATAATTAATTTTTCTATCGAACGAGCAGAACCAACCCCGACGTTCATTGTGTTTATGGATTCATCTTCTTGAATTAACATAGCAGCGAATCGACTCGGTTTGCTCGTTTCTCACCTTCTCCCCCGCGTACCTGGGAAAGTATGGTGCAGATGATACGTGGGTTGAACGGTGATTTCGCAAACGCCACGGCACAGAGAACGTTATTGCGCTCGCGAGATTTATGGAGCGGCCGACGTGAATTGGGTCTCGCTCGTTACGCGATGAACGGGAAAATATGACGAGAGAAAAGCGCCCGGCGTGATCCGGTTAGCTCCAAGAACGCAGTATTTACGAAACTGTTCCACGACTTTTCTAGATTCGAATTTCTCGACCAACACGATTCCAATATCATTCGCGTACTCGTCCATTTAAATATCACATTCGACCATCTAAATATTGTACGAATACTTAAATATTGTTTGAACACGCTCGAATATTCGGCGTGTCAGTATAATTCGACCACGTTTCGCGTAAAATATTCGAATACTCGATTATCTCGATAGTCTTTCATTTTCGAATCGACGTATCACCAACGGTTAAAGCAGATATTTTCTCTGGAATCTTTGTAACGTTCGTTTACGTCGACTGCACAGAGTGGACCATCGGGACAAGATGACCGCCGCATCGTTGATTAATTAAATTCGAGGTAATAGCTACCTGTTATCCATCAAGAAATAAGTGAGAATTATAGCGGCTGGACAGGTGCAAGGAAGATCTTCTCTTCTTTTTGGAAGTAGTATTAATAAATCTTCCAAACAGACTTCAGATAGAGGATCAGAACCATAAAGATCCTCTTCTTCCTCGAGCCGCTATTACTCTCGTGCTCGTTAATCGTTGATAAATTGTTACATTAATTCTAATTACAGTCGAATCGATTAAATTTGAATTTCCCCAACAGACTTCGAGCTTGGTAGTAGACAGTCATTCTCCCCGGATGAAGAAACGAAAGGCGTCGGGTGTTGCAAAGTTTCGTCGCGAAGAAAGACGATTGTAAATCACTGTAAGACCTGTCGCGTTATTGAAATGTTAACAGGAACTTACGAGAGTTACTCCCTAAGATCGCACTTATCTCGCGGAAAGTCGACGGGGGCTGCATTCACTTAGGATCATCGTAAAATCCATTCTTAAGGCTAAGGCCGAGCTAAGCTTTCAGAGTTACCGCCTAATCTTCCCGCCCGGTGGCACCACTTTGTGGAATATCGGACCACCCCATAATCGAAACCCTCCCACCCTTTTCAGACTTCACCAAGCTTCTCGTTCGAACTCTGGAAATTAGAAATTCTTCCAACTGTCTTCGTTCGATGAGAAAAGCTGTCTTTATTTGTCGACTGTGAATATATACGTTCGATCTGCTTTGGAGATTGGGAGATTGTTTATATTTCCTATCGATTCTCGTTGAATCTTTAACTGTTTGCTTCGCCAAGATTTTAACAAGAGTTGACAACTTCGATGCAATTTTCTGATAGATAATGGTTCACTGCCAGATCAAAAATATGATATTCTGCAAGATTAAAATTTAAATCTTAGACCACTGGATGCTACAAAACCTCAAATTTCGTTCGATACTTATTTTCGAAACCTTGATAAAATTCACAAATCCTATCCAAATTTATTTCCCTCGACATCTCAACTTGAGAATGAATTTTTCAAGTTCCATATGAATCCTGTTTGCAACAGTAAGCAACAGTTTGCAATATGAGTACTGTTGCAACAGTAAAGAAAACGTTCTCGTTCTGGGACGCTGTGTACGCGTTCCCGCGAGCCTAACGCGTAACCTGACGCGAACAGGAATATTTCCCCGGATCGGTAACGCGTTAACGTCGTAGCAGACCGACGGTAGCGAGACTTCTGGCGATCCCGTCTGTTCATCCCCTTTAAAGCGATCTCGCATGCACGCGTTCTCGCGAGATACGGAGATACCGCGGCAACGAGAGAGAAAAACACGCTCGTAGGAGGAAGAGTCGAAAGAGAGAGGTCCGGAATGGACAGGGTTACGAGTAAAAAAGAGAGGCGGCTACGTCTGCAACGGAAGGGGCAGCGAAAGGGGGGTCGGAGGAGGATGGAGAACCGCGCGATGGATCCTGCAGGGGTTTCTAATTTGGTGCCGCGGCAAAAATCGACACTCCGTCTAGACTACCGGCGCTCTCCGCTTAGCTCGTATATATGACACCGCGCGAGAGAAGAAGCTTGCACGAGGATAGACCTGGGGGGCGGGTGGAGGCCGCAGAGGGGAGAAGGGAGCCGTTGGAAGCCCGATGGAGAGAGATAAACCGAGATTTCTATTTATGTATTCCGCCGCGGCCCGTCTTTCGCGCTCTCCTTTCATCTCGTTACGTTTTTGCGGCCGTTCTGCCCCCCTCCTCGTATCAGAACCCTTTGACGCAAAGGGGATCGATCCGCCAGGATTTTCTAACGACCCCTCCTCTGGACGGATCTCCGTTTCCCGCGGAAAATCCTAGGCAAAGTTTCCGCGCGTGGCTCGCGATTACGCGCCTTTTTCGGGAATGCGGTTTCACCGGCTCGCTTTCAACCGACGGACCCTGGAATCCAGGGCTTTTTCGGTAATAGACATGGCTACGGCGATGATTTCGACCCCTTTTGAACCTGGGGGAGTTCGAGCAGCGATCGAGTTGCGATTCCAGCTGGAATGGATGAATAGCAGAACACCTGATATGACAATTCGTCATTTTTTGCAACGACATTAGCTCTTGTCCCTTCGTTCTATGCAGTCGTAATTAGTTTACTTTCGAAATTTCTTCATTTGTATTCGATCTACAAAATCTGAGGGATAATTCTTCTATCAGTTTGTAATTTTAAACTGTAAAATATTCCAGTATTGTGGCGAAAAATTGTCAAAGTATTCTAGTACCATTTTTGCACTACCTTGATCTTTCTATCAGGTAACTGTCGTTTTAATTTCTTCGATAGGAATAAACGCACCATAATCGTAGATAGTTCTAGCGTTAATGAAGTTGATTACTTGTATATTTAAACACAACGTTTGTAAAAGGAATGAAAAGGGTAAAATTGAGAGGCTACGCGATGTATCGACTGTTGGCGTGGATCTGTTTCTGTAAACACGCGTACGCGTGAAAGACCGTTCCGGGGTTAAGGGCGTATAAAAAGCGAATAAAGGTGGGCCGTAAAGAGAAAAACTTGGACTTAATCCTGGACCGCGCAAATTGCATTCCATGCCTTCTCTTCGCTTTCATTACCTTTAACTCCTCGCCCCTCCTCGGTTTGGCCTCTGAAAAGGGTACTCGCACCCTCCGCCATTATGGGGAACGTCTCAATTCTCGCGCTGCATCGATCTGACTGGAGCACGCGAATTAAAAGTGTATGCCGTTGGAAACCACGTTTGAATTCCGTTTCAACGGGGGGATCAGCGTTCCCGGAGATCAGACACGATCGTTCGCGTAATGGACAATTCGAAAATGGCTCATTCACGGTACTTCTAGATCGATGATATCTCGAGGGTTCGGTGAACCTGTTTCTTTATGCGATTTTAGAATACTCGACAGGCAAGAACACGTCAGAGTTACGGTAGAAATTTAAGCCAGTGAAAATCTTGGGGAGTAGAACAATAGTAAAAAATGGTAAATTATTGGTAGTCGATCGATGATGTCGAGGGTTCGGTGAAACTATCTCTTGATTTAATTTTTTGGGCACTTATGGGTATTTGAAACGTCAGAGATTTGTTATGGATGCAAAAATTGCGCGCGATCGCGATTCGCGTGTTTAATCATCGTTCCGACACGCTCGAAATTAGTCGACATTCGTTTTATCCTATCTCGGTTTCGAAATTGCGCGTACCAGGCTCGAAAATCAGTGCAAAATGACAGAATAACAAGATCGATTACGAATTATCGCGCTGGCGCATCGACGATTCTCAATTAAAGCGCTCGAGCGATTCCGTCTTCGAAGCACAGATTTGCCATCTTTCAAGAACGATACACGAAATTAAAGCAAACGTAAAAATCTACAGAACACCGGAGCTTTAATACCGAATGAAAATTAATTTAAATCGAAATAACTTGCAAAATAAAGGGGAATGGAACGTTTAACTGTTTCGAATTACGCTTGAAATCCCCGCGTTCGATGGAATTAAAAATCTAGTGTCGACACGTTGTTTCAACGCGCAAACGAATTAATCGAACAAATGAAATTAACGTTAAATAATCGACCGTAAGCGTACGCTCGAGATAAAATATATACTGGAAACCGGGGGCAGCCATCCATCGATCGTCATCGATATTTGCGTTACGGGCGGAATTTCGCTGTCGGTAATCCGCGGCGTTCGTAAAGTTATTAAATTTCCCGTCGTCTCGGGGGCAACTTCCGGAGAGCTCCCGCAGAAGTTCCCGGCTTCTTCATACGGAAAAACGAATTTCTCCCAACCTTGCCCCTCCCCCCGTTCGCGGATAGAGAAGTCCAGAAATTTCAGGCCGTTCTAAACCTGCGACGTGGGTAGGGTATTCGGATCCCGGGGAACGCGGGCAAAACTTCCTGTTTGCCCGAACTTTGCGAAATCTTCTCCCGGGACGAGGGTACACGAACCGCCTCGAGAACCGTGTACTCGACGAAAAGATAATAAACGGGCTAATCCGATCTTGCTCGCGTTCCGATTTAAATTATGCTTCGTGGACGATTGTCTTCCGCGAAAACGTGCCCTATTAATATACATAATTACGCCACTAATTCTGTAATCAAATAAAAATAACCCTACGCAATGGTCGAATCGAAACAGACACCAATTTTTGGCTACTTTTCTTTGTTAGAAGGGGCTGATTGTGATATTTCTTTTCTTTTGTTTAGTAGCCTCTTAATTCTCATATTTAAATGCTTATCCTACTAATTTGAGAATCTCGAGATTCTTTAAGTTTCAGAAAAATGATTAGAATCCTTATTTATCGTTAAAGTGTTTACACAATTGTCTCGATTGCGGACTGAAGCGAAGCAACGTTACGATTTGAAATTTGACAAAATCGTTATCTGCTTGCAGGCGGAGATCGAAAGTTGTGATATCCTCCGCGAAGCCTGAGGACAGTGGGAGATACGAGTGCGTAGCTGAGAGTACTTCCGGACATCGGGCCTCGCTCGCGGCCCAGCTTCTAGTCGCTCACGATACGAGAATTCCGGAAACGAGTAAGTCCTTAAGTAAATCGTACGTCAAGGGGTTAAATTGATTCTTGTTTATCATCGTAACATTGTTCTGAGTTTTAACTGTGCATGTCCAAAGCGTGTTGCTCCGTTAATAATGATAATTATTGTAACATACACACAGTCACCGGCAAGTAAACTTCCATCTCGTTTGCAAACGAGGTTGTTCGAGAAAATTACACAAATTTTTGAGTACTCGATTCCTTTATTGTGCTAATTAAGAATATGTCGGCCCCGATGTCGAACGCACACGCTGGCCCTTCTAATTATTGAAACACGAATTCCCGCCGACCGAGGAACAAGATGGATTAAGCGCGAGCTTGTTTATAGATGCAACCGCGAATAGAAATTTACTACTCCGTTATCACGTATGTCGAACCGAACTAGTCGAAATTCGTGAAAATAGGTGACCGGATCCGTAGAGCTATTCCGGTACTCCAATTAACTTAACAGGAATTTAAATGGACCAACGGACTGTCGTAAATTACTTCCAAAACATTTGGAAACAAAACAAATTAATATATTAATCGAAACGGACGTTATCCGCGTTTCAACAAAATTGAAAATTCTCTTACGAGAAAAGTTCCCGCTCGAAGCTTCTAAAACTCCACGAGATCGATACATATCCGGATCGATCACGACAAATCGTATCGACGGATCTTTTGTCGCGTACAAATCCACCGCAGGGGGGGGGGCTCTGAATATTCACGTCTTCTCGATATTCCGACGTCATCGTTTATTTTTCCGTCGATTTCGCGCGCGTTAGCGAAAATATTCGGGCGAAAATGATCTCGGCAGAGCGCGTCGAAGGTGCAAGCACGACATTTCGGCGTTTCGCTATCAAAGGGAATTCGAAGATCGTTTGACGCGATCAGAAATTTAACAAGAGAGGCGCAACGTAAAGTTCGCTATGACAATCGAACATTGATCTCGATCGCTATCTACGATCTAGGCAAGAACGGCCAAACGTACGCCATTAAAATCGACGTCGACGCGTCTCGTTCTGCTCGATTATCGAAAATGGCAACGGTTAAAAAATGGATATTCGTGGATGGTTGCGTTGCTCCCGCGATCGACGATTTTCAGAGAGTTTCGATAACGAAAAATGGCGATCGCCAGGACGAACGGAACCCAAAACGGCTGGATTTCCGGCGAACGATCGGCTGGCTAACACCTGCCGATGCATTCGCGGATCCGGTTGTTGTCATAACTCCGATGGTGCGTGCGCCAGAGACGGAATCGTCGATCGCTAGCCGTGAAAAAACAGCGGGACGCGTTCCACGCGTCACGGAACGCAACACGCCGCCGCGACGCCCGCCGACCACCTGCGACTATCCCGACAAGACCCCATTGTTCGCGGGAAAAATCAGTTTTATTCGATCCGGCGCCCCGATTCGAACCGGGGAATTTTAATTTCATTTATTTATACCACGCGAGACCCGCGACGCGGAAAGAAAATACGAAAGAAAAATAACACACAGCATAATCTATTAAGTGAAATAATTCAGTTGAGATTGAGATTCCATTTAAGGGTTAATTTTCTTTAAATCGAATTCGCAAGTTTCCGAAAAAGGTATCGTATGCAAAGGGAGGGCAACACATTGCTATGCGACAACAATAAGGTACCACCGTTTGTTTACGAACGCTGATTCGAAGAACGTGCACGGGTTTACGGTCGTGATAGTGTCGTTAAACGAATAAATAAGGGAAACAAGCGTGGTCAACGACCCACGTAACTGTAACAAGTCACGCGTCGAATCGCGTGGGGGGTTAATATTCTGACCTTCCCGAGTTTATGCAAATAGAAGCTGCAGGCTAACCGCCGGAGCAAGTGTCCCGGAGTCTGGACTACAGTTTCTGCGAAATTTAACCGGGACATCGAGGATGAAATTCTCGTCCACTCGTGGAACAGACTTCGCGATCGGTTCACCGCCTTCCACGACCAAGTGTTTCAAAGTCACCCGTCCGCACAAAGCGTCATTCCCGTTACATAATCCCCCTCGAGAACTTTGGTCAACGACTGACGCCATCTTTCGAGGAAATTTAAACTTTTGTTACTATATTTGCTACGTAGACTAGTGTTGAGTCGCAACGTATTCCAACCTCAAGGCCCATAGTATAATTTGTACAAGGCCAGTACAGAACAATAACGACATTTGGTCGCCAGAAACCTTTCCAAATTTAGAAAATAGCAGCATGTTTTGCAACCTAGGCACCGTCACCCCTTGCATCGACCTCGACTGTCACTTTCATCCTCCCGAGTCTCTCCATCGACTAAAATATCCTACAGCAATCAGGATATTGACTTCTCCGACATGCAATGTTAAGTGAAGATTGACATCGTAAACAGTTCGTTCCAATATTGAAACCATAGACAATCTAGAAAAGAGCTCATTTAGCGTAACTGTAGAATTCACATAGTCTCAACGCGAACAGTGTATCTCGCCTAAGTTCAACAACTAGCACATCGTTCGAATAGCCGTGGTCCTAGTATCGATCGGTGAACTTTGACAGGTTTACGGGTTTTCATAATACCTGCAACATTTGGTAGACGGTTCCCATCGACGTATTTATGTGTAGAACATGGTTGAAAAACGCGGGTCTCGCGTCTCGCCCCGTGGTTGCTTACGTTTCCACGGGCGAGACTCCCGTTCCTCGTAACCCGTTACGAACACGTAACTCACCACCGTTGCAATTTCGACCGCGATACGAGACCCGTTCGAAGGAATTGCCGTGGCCAGGAAATTCCTCTCGATTCCCGGGGAAAATACCGAGCGCAGCAGGAAACCGCTCTTCAGCGGCTCGACGCTCGAGTCCCTCGGCCACAAAGAACCGCTTAAATGGCGGAACGCTCGAGACTCGAGGCAAAGGGGAAACAAAAGCGCGCGCGAGGAAAGAAATTGTTCGACTGGGGTGTCGCGACAGGCCCCCGACCGCCTCTCCGCATTCCAATCTATTAGTTATAACAACGCAAACGGAAACGCGATACAGAAAACTGTCGACTCGATCCTGGTTATGTCCAAAACTATTCCAAAAATGCATTTTATATGTAAAAATATAAGAAATAAAGTAGAATACGAATTATTGTATTTAGGGATTGGGACTACCCTCTACGAAGCTCCCATTTCATTCATTCTATTAATAAAAATATGACTTTTGCGTGAAAAGCAAATGGCTTCAACAGTGTCGACGAAATCTGAAGAATAAAAAGAAATAGTTAATTATAAAATTCAAAAGGTGGAGGAAATATGTGTCGTGGAGGAAGGAGAGTAGCTAAAATATTTCTTTAACGATGGTGCGTGCGTTAATAGCCCTAAACGGGCAGTGTCGAGGACTATAATTCGCGCCGTAAGAACAGGGAAAGGCAAGCAAACGGTAATCACGGCAAAGTGACGTTTTACGGTCCCGTAATCGGTGGATGATAAACCAAGGATTAAGCACCTGATGCGATAATGCAGGCGCAGTTCAGCGAGGACCGGAAAGCTTGTGGTTCGCCGCCATCGCGGGGGCCTGTGAGCTCGTATGACGGACAAAGGGCGACAATTACAACCCTGGCAGCCACGTCAGGGTTTCATATAGCCCTGAACTGCTGATGGCGGGTGGGCTGCCCGTTTCGGTACACACGCGTATGCGTTCGACCGTGTCGTAAATCCCGGAACGATAGACCGATGTCCCGGTTTACGCGGAAATTCTCCGCGTTCCCGCTCGTTTGGGGTCGATGGTCGAAAGAAACACGGTGGTCCGAAAAAAAATACGCCAAATTTTCCCTTTGATGGACGTGGCTACTTTAAAAAATCCACCACCCTCAACATTCCATTTTTTAAATGAGTCACAGCTATTCTCTTCGAATTGTTTCGTCAATAATTTTGTTGAAACAATATCGTAGGTTGTAAATAAATCAAAGATCGTTGTAGAACTTCATGATAATACATATCAACCCTTTGGACTCGGAGACTTTTCCTCGACCACCTACTACTAACTCAAACACACTTTCTTACGAAATAGATTTTGTCCTAAATAGTCACTTTAAAACAATAATATCGTTGTGTTTCCTTAGAGAGTACATCGAAATTCTTTGGTGGATGTCCCTTCAGAGGAGACAGTCGAGTGCAGAGGGTTAAAATATTACAATGAACAAATGTGAATCGACCTTTCAGACTTTCAAGCGCACATTCAAAAGAGTATTCTGTTGTTTTTCGAATAAAGTTACGGATTATATCGTTGCTAAATTCGATACGATAGGACGATTGCGAATCTTTTAAACGATTCTCCAGATTGAAAAAAGGTTCGAAACCAGTGCCCCCCGATAGCGTGTGTGACCGTAGCTGCGATGAGACGGTTCGATGGGGAAATATCATCGGTACGCGACGGTCTCCAGCGACTTTTATTTCCACCGGATGCTCCTCGAGCGTCTCCTCGACTCTACCGTGACTTCTGGTTCCCCTATGGTTAGCGCTCGATTGCGGTAACAGATTGTGGTAATGTTTATAAGCCTAGAGTTACTCGAAAGAGCGTACCGCCGCGGCTAGACTGCAATAACATTTACCACAAACTTTTACTACGGTCCCGAATGTTCGTGCCCCGCTCTTACACCGTCGAGCGTGTGTTCTCCGGTGTGTGCTATGTTCTAACAATTGCCGTTGCACTCGCTACGGCACGCTTTACGGCCGCGGAGGTGTAACTTGATACAATAACGCGGTGTTCCGCGTCGTTTGCCTCGCGAAAGAGCTGACTTACGCCGGAGCCGTGTTCCGCCATCTCCGTAGAGATCAATGAAATTATGGTAGACCAGACCGTCGGGGTACTCTCTGCCTAACGAACAACGTCGACGACGTCGCGAACAAGGTCGTCGCGACGTTACGACGACGTTCCCGATGTTTCTCTCGTTCTAATTAATATTCGTGATACGCGAAGACAAGGTAAACGTAACGCGAAATGTCACGAGATCTCACTGATTGAAAAACAAAATCTATATCATTCTTTCCTACGAGCGTTCCTTTATATTAATAATAATATAAATAAACTTTATATTATCTTGTCATCGTGCACTATTATTACACTATATAATTATAATTTCACATGCCAGAGTGGATATCCTAAAAGATCATCTCACGAGAGCACACTTCTAAGAAAATAATTTATTCTAAACTCAAGACATTAACAATTTCACGAAATAACCATGATCGATCAAACGACCAGTCTTTCTTTTTCTCCTTTACGAGGCAACGTACTTCTAATTTTTGCATTATATATATAAAAAGTTGTGTTTTGATGTTTATTCGTAAGATATCCTTCTCTTTTATGTCAAACATTTTTTTAATATTCATCGGATAGAAAATAATACGCCCTTGAAAACGAATTTTGTTCCAAGTCGATATCGTAGTCAGTTCTAAAGAAAACAACTATTTAAGAAAAAGTGCTGGCTAGTATTTACGCAAACATTCTGTATTTAAATTAATTTTCAATTAAATAAAGAATTTATGGTCCAGTTGTATCGTACATTAATCGTATAATCAGTAGGAGTTGCCGAAACGTCTTTGAGTATGTAAAGTCAAATTAAATGTTAAATTAAACATAGAAGGCAGCATAAAAAATAATAGTTGATACGTGCATCGGATAGGGGATGAAATGCCCTTTAAAATGAGCGTTTGTACGAGTCGATAGCTTCATTAGTTCCGGAGATATAGCGATTTTAGTTTCGCGTCGATGCGGTGGCTAGTTCCGGAGATAGGGTTTGTTTACGTTTCGTTGTTGCGCTCGCGCGAGTCCATTGATGTCGCGCGCGTAGATAGTAAACAGTGCGTAGTAAATTCTTGGAAATACTACGCCGGCGAAATTGGGTCACGACAGTCACGTACGCGAGGTAGGTCAACACCGCGCACGTGCGACAAGGAGCTCCGACGCGACGCATCAGACGAAGACAGAGATAAAAAAATTACCATTTACATAAATTACGATATCTCCGAAACGGAAAGTCGGATCGTCAAAAACCAAAAGCCATTTTAAAGGGGAAGCCTTGCCGCTTCTAACAGTGCCTCAATTATTAATAAAACACTAGTAGTTTCGGAACTGCACGCGTCTAAAGTTTTAGTATCTTTAATAGGCGTTGTAAGACTGTTCTAAGGCAGTGGAAACTGAAAATTCTCTTCTTTCATCTTTGCTATATATTTCCTATTGAGAACGGAAGCTAACCAGAATTTGATACCAAATTTTGTCCAGTTCAAATATAAAGCATTTAACCGGTCTCGGTAGATTTAGTGTTAATAGAATTAATGAAACGGTAACTTTGTAAAGGGTTATCTCAACCCTTAAATTTTTACGTATCATGTGCATTCTGTAGTTTGTTAAGAATTAAAATGTCTCATCTAATAATAATTGTGAGGGGAGCTAGGAGGTAAAATAACTACTCGACTAGACTACCCCACAATTATTATTATTTATTGTTACACGCGAGTGATGGTGGGTGTGGGGCAAACGCTACCACACGTAGGTTAAGCTAACAGTGACTGCGGATGCGAGCGACGACGTCTTAACCAGACTGCCTCGCGGAGTCTAACGGACTGTCTATCAACAACGTCTCTAACGGACTGCGTATTCTTTCTTAAAACCTACTCTCTATATACATCCCTTACCCTAATAGACAAAGGGAGAGAAAAAGAGATAGGACAGAAAGATGGAAAAACGAAACTGAAAAATATTTAGTGTAGGAAAAGTTTAGCGAGTGAAAGAGGGTAATAAAAGTCAAGAGGCTCGCCGGGCCCGGATCGGGGTGGTCCGAGGCCCAGGCGAAACCTTGAAGGAAAACAGGCGCCTCGTACGGCTCTGGTCGCCAAGTGTTTACAGGACGACCAGGCTCGCACGAGACCCTGGGAAAATGGAAAAATAGAAAGCTTAAAACTAGCCTTGCATTCCATTACCATTCATACTTTGGCAAGGGCGTAGTGGCTATACAATGGCCGCTACATCACCCCCCTGCCAGTGATTGACCAATCACGAAACAAACATTCCGTACAATTACCCAAACATACAGACAAACAAAACTATATACAGTACACCTAAATAATCACACACATACTATATAATACATTTGTCCATACATATCCATAACCATACAATACAATAAACTCACTCATCCATCCATTCCGCTAATAGTTACCCTATATCTACGCGTTACCCTACGTGTGGCAAATATTTACAATGTACAGTTTTTAAAAAAAATTGTTAAAAATATCTTATTTTACATAACTGTAATCGATCCGGGAACCTAACGCGTCTCCCGGAACGCGTAACCCGCGAATTTTGCTGCGGCGCCGGACTGGCCGCTTGCGTCGTCTGCGGAGACGGGGTCGTATCCCCTTCCGTCGCATCCGACATAGTGTATGCCGGCTTTAGTCTATCTACGGTGATAGTCACCGGCTTATTCTTAATATTAATGACAAACGTCTTCGGACCACGGCTAACCACCGTATACGGCCCATCGTATGGTGGCTGCAGCAGGCTCCGGACCTTATCGTTCCGCACAAACACCTGCTCAGTCACCCCCAAATCTTTAAAAATAAATGTCTTTCTCGCCCCATGGCGAGTAACCGGAGCTGGCGCTAACTCGCGAAATTGCTCGCGCAGCTCCTTTGCGAAATCCGCCACGTCGGAATCCGTTGCGGCTGGTCGCGGCGATAGAAATTCGCCCGGTAATCGCAGCGTCTCGCCGTATACGAGCTCCGCTGCCGTGGCCTTCACGTCTTCCCTCCAGGCTGCGCGGATGCCCAGCAATATGGTGGGAAGCACCTTCGTCCACTGCGCCTGCTGATGACAACGGATGGCTGCCTTCATCTGGCGGTGCAAACGCTCCACCATGCCATTGGCCGCCGGATGGTACGCCGTTGTCCGCAGGTGTGATGTACCTGTTAGTTCGCCCAAGTGTCTAAACAGGTGTGACTCAAATTGTCTGCCCTGGTCCGTCGTAACGCGAAGAGGGGTCCCGAACCGGGTAATCCAACCCTCATAAAACGCCCGCGCTACCGTCGGGGCCTCCTGATCCCTCAACGGGAAGGCTTCAGGCCACCGCGTAAACCGGTCGACGCAGGTCAGACAATATCTGTATCCCTCGGAAACGGGCAACACCACAATATCAATGTGAACGTGCTCAAATCGTCCCGAGGGCGCAAACGTACCGGGCGGCGAATGCACGTGTCGCGTCACCTTCGACCGCTGACACTCGACGCACTCGCGCGCCCACTTTTTACAATCGGCCTTGCTCGATGGCCACACAAAACGTTCGGTCACTAACCTAACCGACGCTTTAATCCCCGGATGGGCTAGTCTATGTAACGCGTCGAAAGCCGTCCGACGGAACGACTTCGTAAGAAACGGTCTTACCGACTCCGTCGACACGTCACAATACACCAAACAGTGCGTACCCGGAACCCCCACTCGCTTCAACCGTAACGCGCTCCCGATTTCTCCACGCAGATACCGTTGAAGCTCCTCATCGGTTTCCTGGGTCCTTCCGAGGTCATCGTAATCAAGGAGTCCATTGACCTCCTCAATCCTGGACAGGGCGTCCGCCACGACGTTGTCCTTACCGGCCAGATGCTGTATGTCGCTGGAAAATTGCCCTATAAAATCCAGATACCGGAACTGCCTGGGCGTGCACTTTTCAGGCTTTTGCCTAAACGCAAAAGTAATAGGCTTATGGTCGGTGTAGATGGTAAACACCCGACCCTCAACCATATGCCTGAAGTGCTTAATGCCCAGGTATATCGCCAGCAGTTCCCGGTCGTAAGCTCCATATTTCCCTTCGGCGTCGGTCAGCTTCTTGGAGAAGAACCCCAATGGCTCCCAGCCGCTGTCCGTACGCTGTTGGAGTACCGCGCCGACGGAGAAATCGGACGCGTCGCAGGTAAGCGCGAGGGGGGCATCGCTACGCGGGTGCGCCAATAACGCGGCCTCCGCTAAAGTCCGTTTCGAGGCTTCGAACGCGGCTATCGACCCCGGCGTCCAGATAACAAGCGCGCGACCCTTTACATTGTCCTTAAGCAGGTCGTTTAACGGCGCTTGTACCTGCGCAGCCCTAGGTATGAACCGGCGGTAAAAGTTCAACATACCTAGGAACTGCCGCAATTGTTTTACGGTAACGGGTTGCGGATATTCCGCTATCGCGCGCACCTTATTGTCTAGCGGTCGCGAACCCTTTCCCGACACTTCATACCCGAGAAAATGCACTTGAGTTTTACCAAATACGCACTTCCCGGAATTCACTACGATACCGTAGTCCTTAAGCCTATTAAATAAAGTCTTTAAATGTTCGATATGCTCCTCTTCGGACTGCGACGCCACGAGAATATCATCGATATACGCGTACGCGAAATCTAACCCGCGGAGCACTTCGTCGATGAACCTCTGAAATGTCTGTGCCGCGTTACGCAATCCGAAGGGCATGGCCGGAAATTCAAACATCCCGAACGGGGTAGTCACGGCCGTTTTGCAAATGTCCTCGGCGGCTACCGGTATCTGATTATACGCGCGCACTAAGTCTATTGTGGAAAACACACGCTTACCATACAGTGCCTGCGCGAAATCCTGAATGTTTTTTACCGGGTACCTGTCCGGCAATGTCCTCGCATTCAGGGCCCGGTAATCGCCGCACGGTCGCCATTCACCCGGTTCCTTTTTCGGCACCACATGCAGCGGGGAGGACCAGCAACTCTCCGACGGTCGGGCGACCCCGAGCTGGAGCATGGTGTCGAACTCCCGTCTCGCTGCCTTGAGCCGATCCGGCGCCAAACGGCGTGGCTTACAGGTGACCGGTTGACCTGTGGTTGTCCTAATATAGTGCACCGTGGAGTGCTTCGCTGCAGCCGGAATCCCCATGGGTTTGGTGATTTCCGGGAATTTCTGCAGCAACCCCACGTACACTGAACTACCGGTCACAGTTTTAACCGACGGCACTGACGACGCACTTTTACCTGCCGGCTGTCCCGGCACTGACAGCGACGTCACATTGTCTATTAACCTACGGTTCCTAATGTCTACAAGAAGTCCATAATGATATAAAAAGTCTACGCCGATTATTGGTTTCGAAACCTCGGCCACAACAAATCTCCACGTAAACGCCCGACGTAAACCTAAATCTAACGTCAGCGTGACGGCACCGTACGTCGCGATCTCACTCCCGTTCGCCGCGAACAACACGTACGACGATTTTTGCCGGGAACCACGAGACAACGACCGCGGGAACACACAAAGGTCGGCTCCTGTATCGACCAAAAATTGTGCCTTTGTCTCAAAGTCCGTCACGAACAGACGGCGTGGCATCGGGCAGGCGTCATTCGCCGTCATCAACGACTGCCCAGGTCGTTTCCCGGTGCGCCATTCCAGGTGCAAGGCGGGATACACTGATGGGCCTTATTCCCCCACCGCCAGTGGTAGAAACACATCCCCTGTCTTACCTCGGTACGACGCCGAGAACTGGGGCGTTGTTGCGGCTGCTGATGCTCCGGGGGTGGCGGACGGTTCCTCTCGTGACCCGAGTATCGTCCGTCGCTCCTTAACCCTTGCCGCATCGCGGCGATCTCTTGCCTGAACGACAAGGTGTACTGGGCCATCATGGAATCTATGACAGCCTCCAGAGCGGGGGTTACACTGCTCGGCCCGACGGCCGACGGAACGCACACCGATGCACTACCGATATCGCGCGACATTGTCACTGACCGTGTCCAATAAAATAAAAACTAAAAATGTTCACAGTTCAAAAACACTTAACCTATAGCTATCACTAGGCTTACTCACTAAACAGCGTCTATTTGCGCGTAACCCGCGTACACTAAAATTGTTTGTGTCAACGTTGACCACGTCGAGCGTCACCCGCGTACACAAAAATTGTTCGTACGACGCTGACCACGTCGGGCGTTACTCGCGTACACGAAAACTGTTTTCTTGACGTTGATCACGTCGGGGTCACCAATTAATTGAGGGGAGCTAGGAGGTAAAATAACTACTCGACTAGACTACCCCACAATTATTATTATTTATTGTTACACGCGAGTGATGGTGGGTGTGGGGCAAACGCTACCACACGTAGGTTAAGCTAACAGTGACTGCGGATGCGAGCGACGACGTCTTAACCAGACTGCCTCGCGGAGTCTAACGGACTGTCTATCAACAACGTCTCTAACGGACTGCGTATTCTTTCTTAAAACCTACTCTCTATATACATCCCTTACCCTAATAGACAAAGGGAGAGAAAAAGAGATAGGACAGAAAGATGGAAAAACGAAACTGAAAAATATTTAGTGTAGGAAAAGTTTAGCGAGTGAAAGAGGGTAATAAAAGTCAAGAGGCTCGCCGGGCCCGGATCGGGGTGGTCCGAGGCCCAGGCGAAACCTTGAAGGAAAACAGGCGCCTCGTACGGCTCTGGTCGCCAAGTGTTTACAGGACGACCAGGCTCGCACGAGACCCTGGGAAAATGGAAAAATAGAAAGCTTAAAACTAGCCTTGCATTCCATTACCATTCATACTTTGGCAAGGGCGTAGTGGCTATACAATGGCCGCTACAATTGTTTTGGAAGTCTAAAATAATTATAGTCGATCGCATACTGTAATATTATAACGTTGTTGTTCTAGTTTCGAACGTTCCTAAACTTCTCGGGTCGAAATTAGGTGATCTTCGCGTACGCGAGGCCACGGAACACACGAATTCCCACATTTTTTGACACCCTGAGAGGCCCTCGACTCACGGAGGGTGGCGAAGAAGTTCCAGTTCCGTAAACGGGAAGATTCACGGGGGCGGCGTTTCTCGCGAGTCGCGCTAATGCTGAGGTTTCGTGCTCAAGTTACGTGGAGGAAATCCTCGAGCGGTCAAACACCTGGGGCGCGCGGTTCCGGAGTCGAGAGTCGAGGAAAGGAGTTGCTTTCGAGCCAGAAGTTCGCGAAAACACGAAATTGCGAAAACTGAGACACTGGGGCCGGAAATTGGTTGGGAAATTAACCAAAACACAGTCAAAAACTCGAAAATTACTAACCCCAGAGTCTCGTGTAATTGTTAGTAACATTTATGGTGATTCCTTGTTAAAAAAACACGACGAAAATTTGTTCCAACGAGGCTCCGTTCTCAAGAGAAATTATTTTTTAAATACCGTGTCTGACCATCGGTCGTTATTTCTACTTGCATCGGAGTTTCTGGGTGATATTGGTATTAAATATCTTCGATACATATATTCTAGGCGAATATACATAAAGATTAATTATAATTTTACTACTTAAGGATGTCAAATATACCGTCAAAATTTTGTTGCAAAGTCTAACACCGAGTACAGTAGAAATAACGAATAATAGCCAGACATGCCATACAAGTAATCGAACAGATCAACGATACCAAGCAATTTAACAAAATTGAAAAACGTACCTGGCTGTAATTCGATCACACATAACTTCATTCCACCAAAAAAAAACAATATATCTAATTTTCGCGAATTTCCTAGTCGATACTTTCAACGTGGCTCGGATACGTTATAAATCGACGGTGAAATAAAAATATAAAAAAAATCCTACTACTCGATACGTTCGATCGTTCGGCCCGCGAGTTTAATTACATACGGGTGTACAATTTTTGTTTTATTGCGTACGATACTTTTTCAACGCGGAATTTTCTGCAGCGTGTTCGAGCGCGAATTCCTCGACGCGCGATAATGGGCGTTAAACAACGATCGGTTGAATAACGGTTTGGAACGAGGCTGGGGGTGAGGGGGTGCTCCAAATTCCCGGTTGATGTCCTCGAAGACGTTGGGACGAGAAAACGGAGACAATTAGAAGGGCGAAAGGACGATGAAATGATGAAATAGCTGCAATTACGAGTGGAAGGTAAGCCCGTTCTTCGTTGCGTCGTTGAGTATCGCGAATGCTACGGACGGTAGCGAAGATGTTGTCTTTCAAGGCATTGTTTCATCGGGACGCTCCGCGTCGTATCGCGTGCACAAACCCCGGCATTCTGACGAAATTAATTAAAGACGGACCGTCCGACTCTATAGCTCAACAAGTTTAACAAGATCCCTGAGATACTGGCCCGGGCGTTGGGAATAGAATAACGGGGATAAGACCGGCCGATTAAATTAACCTTTAGGCCTACGAGCTGACTAATTAGCAAACGTTACGTCGTATTTTCTACGTAATATATTACGTACACGCGTACATTAATTTATCTGTATTTTATTACGAAGTCCTCTTTCTTTTTCTTGGATGTAATAACAAGTGAAACGAATTACTTTCTAGAATATTTTCACAGTTATTTGCATCCTCGAGACAACTGCTAGC
Source organism: Colletes latitarsis (assembly GCF_051014445.1). Lineage (NCBI taxonomy): Eukaryota > Metazoa > Arthropoda > Insecta > Hymenoptera > Colletidae > Colletes > Colletes latitarsis. The sequence continues at coordinate 28,751,741 of NC_135135.1, read as the reverse complement.
CGAGATTAGGCGATTAGACTACCCTGTAGTCATCTCCTGAAAGAAATAACGCCACGAAACGAGTCCAGCGATCTTATTCAAGTTGTCGAACTATACTTTCCCCTCGGATTACTGCGAACTGGAAGGCGTTTCGTTGCAGAGCCCTCGTCCCTGACGCACGTTCTTTTCTCCAAAACTTTTTGTTACATCTTCACGAGCCTTTTTGAAGGTTTTAAGAGAGGCAGCCCCGTTTCTGAATCTATTAGGATTTTTTTACGACCTGGTTTATGACAACGAACGCACAAAGTTCGTTGTTCGCGAAGTAAGATCCTTAAATGCTGATGGACGAGGAAGCTTACAAGGGAAGCACTCAACCTGTCCGCCTTCGATTTTAACCTACTTCTGCACAATGGCGGATCCCGGGATCCCCGGCTACGTAGAATATTAAGTCTAATAACTGGATAATACGAAGACGCGAATAATCGAACGTACTTTGCGATACACGAGAAATACGAGTCTCCGTCGTCGAGAAGGCTGCGACACGACGAATTTTCAAGCTTCAAAACGAAATTTCGTACGCGTACTTTAGCTTACAAACAAAATAACGTTGATTAATATCGCTGCCAGTGTTATATCCTGGGCGTCGATCATTTTGGCGCCCAGCGCCGTTCGAGAATTCAATTATTATTTTTAAATATATTCTCTGCGAATTGTTTTGTTTAAATTCAAAAACTCGGCTCGATTTAAAAGAAAATAAACTCTTTCCACCGAATGTTTTTATAATTGAAATACACATCGCAAAGGAAATTGTTTTACGTTCGCGTAACGAATAAATATGTGTTCGAGCTGAAAAAAAAAGGAAATAAATTTTCATCGTTCCGGACCTTCCATTAAATATTTTATAACACGTCGGCTATCTCTACCAATATTTCGGTATTTTATTGCCTCGAATACCGTTGTTTTCAATGTTGTTTCGTTAAAAATAAAATAATCAGCCGCGATGTATCGTTTCGAAAGAAGCGATCTGCTCTTTCTTAGAAACTTTAATCGCGCCACGAACGCGTCGCCATTGAACGGAGACCACGAGACGCTCCTTCGCGAATAAACTCTCCAGTGGAGGGTGGACATTGTTTCGGGGTAGAGGACGCACCCCCGTGGAAACTCGACGACTGTCTAGCGATTTTGCGAGGCCCGACGTCGCGATATCCAAGCTGGATAAACAACTCTCGGTGGAGCAAAGCGTCGCACTCTGTCTGAGTATATCACGCTCGTACTACTTGCTTATACCACTCGACAGACCTAACCCATTATACACGCTCGCCGGAGCGAGATTTTCGGGGCGTCAGCGAAAGAGGAACGAAACGATTAGTGGGGTAAGCGAAATAAGAATGGAATCCACGATGCAACCACGAAAATTAGTGTAGCGAAAGGAAATATTTTCAATAATTCTGAAACGAAATATATTAATACGGGACAAAACTGCGGGAGGCAAGACTGCTTTATTAACAAAGAGAAACCGAAACAAAGGTAGCAACTTTGCTTGTTTCCATTTATTTAAAAAATCAGAGAATATTATATATTCGACTTTCTTCGTTCGAGTAACTGTTTCCGAGACTAAATGGTATAATTGAGGAGGTTGTGGTACGGGCAAAAACGAAGCGAAAACGCAGAATAACGTCTTTTTATACGGGGGGAGGGGGAGGGGCACCGTTTTCCAGAAAATCGAGTTTGAATCCATTACGGGAGTTTTATTTCATTCATTACAATTTTCATGAAATCTTTTCATAGCGTTGAGTTTAATAATATTCGTGATATTTCAAGATTAATGGCTCCTGGGCGACCTACATACGTTTTACACAATATTAACTTTATTTACGGTCGGTGCGAGTTCTAAGAATTGAAATGTTTCAATTTCTAATGAAAAATTTCTGTGGAATAAAATATTCTCGCGCGTCGGTAATAATTCCAAGTCGATGGAAATAGAAACGGCGTCGTTTCTTCCGAGACAAGGATTTTCAACGTGTTTCTCGAGGTTTGGGGCTGCTCTGCGGTTGGCTCGAAACTGTTCCTCGATACGCAGGAATAATATTATGCATCAATACTGCGCGAACTCTGTCGTGACGCAGCAGTTGAGTTGCCTCAACATGGATGTTGAGCAACGCGGAGGAACTCCGACGCGAAACACCGCTCCCGCTGCGACTCTTCGTCTCGAACGAGCCCTCCGCGACCCTAGAACCCACATCCGGTCGTGGATTCGCACGATGCAAACTTTGTCAAACTTGACAACAATGACCGCGAGTCCTGCGAGCAATAATTGCCGTCGATCCTCTCGCATCAGCGATCGTGAATCCTCCAGAGCGTGGGTCAGTGATTTGCAAACTTTTCGAAAGAATTCGAACCCGACAAACTTATACAGGGTGTTCGGCCACCCCTGGGAAAAATTTTAATGGGATAAGACGAAAATCAAGAATACTAATTCGTTGATGGAGACTTCGTTAAAAAGTTATTAACGTTTAAAGTTCCGCCCGTACTGAATTTTTTTCTAGAAAGTGAGTAGGATTTCAGGGGTACGTGTATTCACCCAAAATGATTGATATTCTTGATTTTCGTGTTATTTTGGCCCCTAGAATCTCCCATTAAAATTTTTGCCGGGGGTGACCGAACACCCTTTATATCAACCACAAGATTATGTTATATTCAAAGTATTCAACGATTAAATTCCCTCTGCGTGGTGTACTTGATTTTATTTGTTAAACAAAGTCGTCGAAGAAATAAAAATCGTAACGTTAATTTTGGAAGCAGCAAAAAATGGTAACAGAAAAAATGGAATAAGAAGTATGATATTTTACGACTGCGCGAGGTGGTATCGGACATTCTCGAAGGCGGCGGTACTTTTTGTTCGACTCTATTTGTGCCGCGTCGCTAATTAGCTCCGCGCGCAAAGCAACAGTTTAATTATCAAGGGTGCTCTCGTTTTTAACGAGCAGCCAAGAAAAACAAGCGTCTGGCTTGTTCGCTTATTTATCGCGCGCGCGAACGCGAGCAGACCCGATGCGCAAATTTTTCACGGCTGGATCATATTACGCATGATTTTTCGTTTTAGAAAAAAAAAAAGAAAACGTTGTTTCAGCCGAGAAAAGCCACGCTCTCTCGGTTATTCTGGATCGTTGAATGGTGGATCATTTTTCGGGGGTAATAACGAAATTGTAAATTATTGCGATATTATTTTTCAGTAATCGTCTTTGACTTTGTAAAACTTAAACGTCTCTTTTAGATTTTCGTATTCCACTAATTTGTTTGTAACAAATTTTTCAGTTTTGATCGAATCGAATAGTTCGCATACCTTTTGCAATTGTTATTGGTCAGCGAGAGGACTGGTCCTTGTAGATTAAATCAATCGAATTGTGTACAAATTAATCGTAAAATATGAGTGGAGCTATTCGACAGTAGGATGCTTGACAAATGGTATTTAAATTACATTTATCGAATAATTGAATCACCAAATTGTTCGAATATCGGATTATAGGAGAGTTCGACGAGCGATCCCAGTGTCGGTCCTCGAAACTTGTAACGCATGGAATTTTTTTTTTACGATATCAAACGCTTTGCCACGGGATATCGCGTTCCTGAAGAGTTCGTCCCCTGTCAACGAGCTTCGTTCGAGTATCTCGCGACGACAAAGCCCGAAATTTTCGTGTTACACAGTGGTCAACTTCACCCATCCAGATTATTTCAAAACATTTTGAAAAATGTCTCCCTGAAAAAGAGAAAAATTTCTACACGGATGTTAAAGTTTAACATTATAAAAATTTGTCACCCGTTAGGACTTAATTCCATAAAAGTAACTTGCACGATTTGGTTCACGTGGACAGTTAAAATTGACTACTGTCGATATGAATCGCACGGGTGGTTTTCCAATTTTCGAATTCATTAAAAAAGAAAGTGAATCAGAGTGACACTCGAAGCAACGATTCGATCCCGTTCAAAATCGAAACGCACGCCGTTGGTAATCTCCGCGCTCGTTTCGTTACCAATCGCAGCTGTGAAAACGAACAGACTGGAGGGACACAGTTGCCGTTGGTAATCCGATGTCCTTTTAATTTTGCCGATCGACGATCGATTTGCATTGATTCGGTGTTTGCGAAGACTCGACGCAGCCTACGGTGGGCCGACGCCGATATTACACGATTCTGTTCAAACGAACGTTCGAAAAGTTTGAAATCACTGCTCCTTTTTGTTCAATTAAAATGTGGGTGGTATTTAAGAATCTTTTCTCCGATGACTAATACACACATCGATCGCAAACTTATAAAAGTTTAGAAAATACAAAAAATTAATTTTGTTTACCTTCGAACAAAAAAAAGAAATACATAGAATAATTTGAAACTACAGTTGGGCGAGGAACTTTTGATTTCCAGCTGTGGGAATGCACGTTTCCAAGAATTTTATCATAAAATACTGGTTTTAATAACTCCCTGAAACGCAGCACTTCTATGAATCAATATTTCTGGGAAAGATACGTTTTTCCATGAAGAAATATTTTTTTAGTGATGAAATATGCGAAGGGAAATATTTTCGATGGAAAATATCGCCCCAGGTGTTTCCGATTTTTAAAATTCTATTAACCAGAAACCAAAAAATTGCATAGGTTTGCGATATGACCGTGGCTATAATGAAAAAGGAATATTAAAAAGACTAGTGAATTTTTGCACGAGTAAAAAAACAGAGAAAATAGAAATGAGCTTTATGAGTTTTATCCTATTAAAACTGAATTTGTTAAAAGTTAAAAGTGAATTTGAAAATTGAAATTCTGGGAACACCGAAAAATTCATCGTATTTTTGCTCGACCTTTCCAAGAACTTTTTGTCCTCGATGACTGGTTCGAGGACAGCCAAGTAGCATGTGGCCCTCCTATTATAGCAATTTCACCCTCTGTGGCGGCAACAACGTCATCGGAAATCTTATCAGCAATCGAATCCACCTACGTGGGCGCTTTCGTGCAGCCGCTTTTAGCGCCCGACGAGCAAAACGACGAAAACGTCGAGGAGTTAACTCGAGGAAAAAAAAAAACAGACAACTACGGACACGTGTCGCGCGTGACTGAACATTATGGCCGTTTCTCTGGATTCGATCTCTTCTTTTTCATTTTCCAGCAGTTTTTCTAGTTGTCTTTTTTCCGATTTGATGGACAGGAGTGGGCCATCGATCTTCCGGCCGCCGGAACCTATCGTGGTCGTTAATCTGCCGGACCAGCGACGGACTCGTTCCACTGATTGCGAGTCTCCATTGTCGCCGGTGCTAGGATATCGTCGATTTTTTTCCAATTCCTTGCGATAACGAACCGTAATTTCGCGTATTTAAAACGAAGATGCCTCCACCTCCAGATTTTCCTAATCGAGACCACGATCGTAACAGATTCAAACCTAAAATTCTGCCCCCAGCTAATTCCACGTACGGAGGCAAATTTTTCAATCACGATGGAAATGAAATCTGTCGCATGAAAAATTGTTCCTTGTCAGAAATCAAAATCTATATTATATAGGACCTCGTACATGAAATGAAAAATAATCAGAGACTTCTTTATTGGTAATAAGAATAATTTCTGCACAGTGAAAGTTATACAGAATTAAATATTTTCAACAACGATACTAACAAAAATCATCCACTACGAAAGCCTTGTAATAATCTATAGCTCACGATCATCCTGTGTTTCTCACAGGCCAAACTCCACGACGAGAAAAGTAATCAGAGTGGACAAGTTTCCGGGTTTCCGGTCTTCGCGGAAAACGATCGATTTCTCTCGATGAAATTCAGCGTTTCCCGTCTCTGACACCTCCAAAGGGGAAAACAGGAGGCGGGGGTGTCTCCGTTAATGAAAAACCACCACGGTCGACGCTAATTCTCCGCCCAGAACGAACTAAAATCCGAAGAAAGGACATTCGGCCGACGGGGCGAGCTCCAAATCGCGATAAAATCGTTTTTCCAAGGAAAACTAATTACCGATGTTTATGCGAAAACTCGAACCTGGGCGGGACATTTAATATTCTCAATTCGAATCGCGCGTCAGGCACGCTCGAGCGCAATAATTGCGGAAAAATGCGCCGCTGAATATCGATGAACGTTTATTAGCGGCGACTCCTTTCGTTGGCCCGTTGCAACGATGTGTATTCGACCGGCTGTTAAAATTTTATTTCGGTCCTCGATTCAATTTTCGACCGTATCGCTTGCTAAAATAATTGTTCGCGTATGCATCATTGATCAACATCCGATATTCGCGAGTAATACCCGGGAACGTGATTCGACGCTTCATTTGCGCGGCTACGACGCGGATTTTCCATTCGTGGAAGGGAATCGGTAACCCACGAAAAATTTATTAAAAATTCTATCGAAAGACGGCTCTGAGGAAGTTGGGTGATCTTAACTGATACTTTTGTTTATGTTTTTACCAATAATACCGGCGAGATTTGGTATAATTTTAAATATTCCAGAAGGTTGATTTATTTATAATGACTAACGTAGTGCTGGAAATACTGTCTTTGATGTCTCAGATGGATTAAAGAAGCATGTGCCACCCAGTCACCGACTTGCATACGTTTCTAAATATTCATGGTTCTCTAAAAATGCATAGCTGTGGAAATATGCGAATATTTTATTACTTCAATCTGGTATAATTCCTCAAAGCGAATTAAGCAGTCAAATTTCTTTTCTGGGAATTAATCTCAACATTAACGAAAACATTATTATACACTATCGACGTAGCAAAAAATTGATTGTTTCCAAAGATTTGTACAATACTCGAGTCAAATCTGACATTTTCTTTCGCCGAAGTTGTACGATTAAAAGTGGAAACGCGGCTGGAAATGGATGTCGTTTGAAATTTGTTTGAAAACGTACGCAGAAGGAAAAAGGAAGTCGGGTGTGGAAGAAAAATGCTGTTCTTTTCCCTTTCGCCCGGTAAACGGGATAATGGTAACAAATGGCGCGCACGGTTCGCGCGGTGTTACTCGTCACGAGCGAGCATTTAAGATAAATTACGGTCATGCAATCAGAGGCGCGCGGCCGAGTTACGCCGCGGGCGTGCGGAATGAAAACATAATGTTTGATTAAACTGTCAGGGTTTATCTCGATTTTTCGATCGGCGAGGAAGCAGCCCGCCTCCGCCCAGCGGTCTTTGCCGTCGATGACTAATGACCGACGGACGGCACGACACTCGGTTCGCTATCGCCGTTCACGTGACAGACAAAAAACGCATTACTAAATTACGCGTCGACAATCGACGCAGCGGCGAACGACGGTGCGTTATTTAAAGCGACCCGCTCGATCAATACTACCGCGTTTTATGCGCGTCGCTCGGGTCCGGAGTGACGCATTCAACCGAACGGGACGACGTTCTTTACATTTCTTTACACAGTCGAACGCGAGGAAACGCAGAAAGCGGTAGACGAAGGGTTCAACTATTTTATTTTTTAGTTTTTTTATTAAAATCGAAATTCTCTGGCCATAGTATAACTTGTAATATAACAACGTAAAATCTATGCGTATTCGAGCCTTTGTTTGAACATTAAGAACGTCTTCGAGGCGAGAATCAGTAAGCCTGTATATTTCAAAGATGGCACCATTAATTTGTTCCGATCTTTATAACATTGCAACTCTCTAAATATAATAATTCGTATCTTTAGATTCTAATACACGCAAAGGAGCTTTCAGCCGAACGTTGGAAGAGATCGAAAGCGAGAACGACAAAGACCATCATGTTTATTTCTTGATTTCGAACTCTAATACAACCACAAAGAAGCTTTCTCTTGAGTAGTTCTTGCATCTCTAGCCTAATAGATCCGGAGAACACGACCCTTGACCGATTTCCACTCGTCCCAGAGCTCTACTCTCGCCGCGTACAAATGGTACGGGTATTTTTCCGGGAACCTTCGTCTCCATATTGGCACGTAAACAGGCCAGGTTATCCAAACAAGAAATCCACCTCCGGCGACGTCGGAATACTTTCGTTTCGCGACGGCGCCGCGGAATTCTAAAGCGTCCGCTGCGAGGGAAAAAGACATCCGCGGAACTTTGATCGCGGAACGGTCGCACGTAGAAAGGTACACGGAGGATGGTACGCACGGCTGAGTGCCCGGATAGATGCGGGGAAGTGCATTTCCCTGCAGTAACCCCGGACGGCACCTGGGGGTGCAATCTTCCTTTTGGCGGGCGCCGTCTGCCGCCGAGGCAATCCACGGGAAAAGATAGAAACCCGCGCGGCGGGGATTCTTGCGCAACTGCACACGCTTCCGACCCCGATCGTTACGTCATGCGAGCTCCTAGCATGCCGGAATTACCCTCGGGGCTCCGACATCCGTACCCCTCCACCCTCAGAGACCCACGAAGCATCGAGATCCGCGGGCGAACCGATTCCTCGACGCGATCGGTTTCCACCAAATCGACACACGCTTCGACGACCGTATATATTTTTTATTAACGCTAGATTTACGGGACTTTCGTTCCACGCATTTTTATTCACATCCGTCATTAAGTTAAAATGTGGATTTTCTTTTAATCGGGATATGCAATCGTATAATTACACTAGGTCGTCCCACAAGTTCGTTCCGCTCGATATTCTGACATTTACGAGGATACAATTTGTAATTTAATAGAAGACAAATAAAATTTGCCAGTTCAGGGGATTCCTGAAATTTTGAACCAACATCAGGAATTCATAGAAATTTCAATTCACAACGGTGAACGGTTTGGTTTCAAGTTCTTAAATTTGTAATTTATATCGAGGAAGGGGAAAAGTTAAAAATGTATTTTTATATCAAATTAATTATAAAGTTCGTTTCAGTCCTATTAACGAACAACGAAAGTCGTTAGTCAGCTGAACGTAGGATGCGCTGGTACTGTTCGCGGATTGATTGCAGGATCAATTTTAATCACTTCCATTGGGTGTCTATACCGCGGCGGGTTACACAATCTAATGCGTTCCCTATTAATTTTAGAGTAGCCATTAGTTCCACTTTCCGTGGGCCCGCGCGTCGGTTCGACGATACGTCACCGTACGTCCCGCAATATTGTCGGAATTCAATAAAGCAAACGAGCTGTTGATTCAATGCTCGCGGTTCCCTGTCGCCGGGAACGCGATTGGATCCACTCGATCAGGATGATCAGACTTCCGAAACGTCGGACGGCCGAGCGCGCGATATACGACCCGATGCGCCCCACGATGATTAATAGAGGAACGCGCGAACGATACGCGAGAAAATGGACCTTCAGCCATCGTCTTCGTCTCGACTGGCATCCTGAACAATGCCCATTGAAACACAGAGACTCGCGTCAGTGACCAGTTGCTCCATCGTCTGGAGAAAGTAGCTATTTTCATGGTGATTCTATGAGAAAGTCTCCAGACTCGAATTTTATAACGCAAAGACTGGGGGCCTGATTCAGAGACACTGGAATCTTTCTAACCGAATCGTTTTATTCGTACATTTCATTTTGGCTATTTAACAAATTGACTGCCAGACCAAACCAATTGTTGAACTCGGTAAAATTCAATAGCCCTATCTAGATATATTTTCTTTAACATCTAATCTTGAAAAATCATGTCATTCACATATGGCAGTCAATCGTTAAATCGAGTCTCTCGGAACCAACAGAACGCGTCGAGTTTATCTATATCAAGAAAAAAATATTTATAATAGTAATAATTGTGTAGCTGAGTGCACCTATAGGTGGATGACCAGGGTCACTTAGTCTCTAAATGTTCCGAGCCGGGTTCCAAATGAAATTTTGAACCCAATTATGTTTCTAATTACGAGTCAGAAGAGACCCGGGGTTATTCGAGGGAAAAAGAATTCGCAGTGTCCGAATGTCGGTTCCTCGGTCTAATAAGCTGCTTGCCGTGAAAATAGACACCGAAATGGAACGAAAAGCGTGGAAGAGAAGGCGTCAGGCACGCGGAAGAGGGGAAACGGAAAATGTTGTTCGACGGTAGCGCAAATCGAATTCCGTTCTTTTCCCTGCTGGCGAGCATCGGGCAGGAATTTAACGTTAGATTCGCGTTGAACGTGGAACGTAAAAATACGGGGAATACGTGTTGCAGTGTTCTCGGCATTGACGAATATCTTCCGTCGGACTATTAACATTTACGATGACGCAGCACCGTGTCTTTCAGCAAGATACAGTCGGTAGCAGTACTGGCGCTTTTTCTTAGCAAAGTCGTGCAAACGTTGATTTATGCATCAAGAGAATCTTCGGGGGGGAACTGCGCTCTCTTTTTCATTAAATTTCGTCGGATATATCACGGTTAATTCAGTTCTTACGGCGTTCTTCGTCTCAAATATTCTTAATCTCTCCGCTACGCTTCCACGAAAATATCATTCCTGTGCTACTGAGAAAAGTTAAATTTCATACTCTTGTAGAGTTTAAGAAAAAGATTTATTCAAATATCAATTATAAACAAAAGAATATCGTTTATAGTAACATTTATAACGAATAATTGTTGAGACATCCTCTGGTCCCTCGCAAATTGACTCCTCCCTTCCCAGGGCCTGCCAAGATGCCTTACCGATGAGCAGACTGTGCATGTTTATGCAATTATGGGAAATTTTAATTCTCATAAAACTACAGAATGCACTTAATTTGCATTAATAAAACTATAGATTTGCATAAAGATCCGCAGTCTAGCGATGAATCCCATTAGCAGGGGCTTTTCAAAACTCCTACTATCTCACTCGCTATTCCTGCATCTAACGCGCCACATTTCCCAATAGCACCAGTGTCCCGGACGCGACTATATGCCCGGAACTAATACGAAAAAATTGGACAAGAAGTCCCACAGCCTATCAAGAGCCGAGCAAAAAGCCCGGTAATCGAGACGAATTGCTCGTTGAATTCCTCTCGACGACAACTGGAGCTCTCGCGAGCCCCGACGCCGTAGGAAACACGGTCAAAGATAAAGAACGAAGTAGGAAGAGGAGGGGTAGAAGCAAAGGGAGTCGAGAGAATAAGAAACGGAACGAAAATCGTGCCGCGCAGCGGTATTCAAAGAGCCCCCGGAAACAATGGGGCCGACTGCCGTGCCGCACGGATTTTTTCGCGGGATTCATTCAACGGTGTAACGGCGCGATGAGAAACGACATTTCGCCGATGAATGCGCGCGCGCGCGCACTCGCGGAAGGGCAAAGGGAGGGATGCACGCGATTGTACGCTTAAGGACAGCACGGCCCCGTCCTTGTTTCGCAGTTTTTCCGGAACCGAGCCCCTCCCACCCCCGTCCGCCCTGGCCTTACGCTTTCCACTCGGTTTTCGGTGTATCGAGGCGAGAACAAAACTACGTCGCGTCTTCCTTTCAGCGCGGACTCGACGCCCCGAGTCTCCGAGTCTGCTCGCGGATTGCGGCGTGTAAGTTGCGTCGGTCCTCGCTGTGTCGGGCGAGATATATTGTTAACGACGCGCGGGATGTGTGTCGAGAACTCGAGCCCGCGTCAAAAGACCCTTCTCTGCAGAGAGAAACGTAATCTGGAACGCGCGTTGCTTCTGCGTTGTCTCCTCGTCGACGTCTCGCATGGAACCTGGAGGCTGGTTCTGCTCTATCCGACCGCCCCGTCGCGGCGTCGGCTCGACTTTGCCTCCTTTCGCGCCGTTTGGTTGGCTTTTACGAGATTAGCGAGCCGCGTCTGCCCCTTCTCTGTGGATTCTTTGTTGCCCGAGACTCCTCGTTCTCTCGCTTCTGGACGTCGTGACGAGTCCGGGTAATGTCTTCGAGACTCCCGTAGGATCTCGAGCTTGTAAGTTTACAGAGGTTGGGGAAATTAAATTAGGCGAAATCTCGATAGTAAGGCGGACTTTTAGGTACTGGAACTGTTTCTTAAAATAACGATGTATTTAAGTGGATTAAAATGGACTTAAACTTGGACGATTATCTCGAAAACGTTATTTTACTAGTCTGAATGCGAGCGAAGTCCAACGATTATAAACGGATGAACGATAGACTGAAATTCAGACAATGGGCGGTCCATCGATAAAATAGAGCTCCTACTGGTAAAACAGACCGCTCGATCGATGCATCGGTGCACTTTGTCGATAAAACACATCGAGCGGCCGATAAAGCGAAGCGCCCTGTCGATAAATGAACCGTTCGCTCGGCCGATACAGATCGGCAAAACACTTCCCCGATTAAACAAAATCTGCCGCTTTATAGGCAACATTTCGAACCGTAGTTTCACTCTCCGAATCAGATAATTTCTGATTCTTCGCCCGAATCGTACACAACGTGCGCGATAGCGAACATTGCGAATCGATTCGCGCCAGAGGACAAGCTTCCTGGCCGCCGACAGCGCTCTGTCAGTGAGTTAACTCGGACGCATTATCTTCGTTCGTAGGGTACGGGCGAAGCTAATGAAAGACAAACAACCGTCCCAAGCAAGCCGGCCGCGCGGAGTCGCGCTTTGTTTACCCTCGAAGGAAGAGAAAAACCGGGAAAAGCGGGAACGGTGATCGTGCGGGCTGCGTGGGGCGACCAGAGGCATATTTCTGCCCGTCCAGCTGGACGTCGGACTCCGTAGTCCGTTGTACGACCGGCATCCTGGCGATGTCGCGTTATCGCGGACCGCCCGCATATCAACGCGCGGATTTCCCTGGAAATTCGAGTGCCCGGAACGCGCGTCCACCGGAACAAAGGCAGAGATCGGTTGATACACAAGGGACGCGGAACGCGCGCTCACGGACAGCGTCAAAAGACGTTTCTCGGTTCTGTGCGTAATGATCATTGGATACGCAATCCGTGGAACGCGAACGAGATCGCTGTCGCGACACAAACGGCAACAAAAATCTTTTGTACCGCGTGCCGTGCGCACTTGGCCGGCGGATAAATTGGAAACGCGATCGGTCGGGCACGTTCGCTTACACGAACCGGGGAAACAAAGGCGCGGACCCGACTTGAAGCCGGGCGAGAGAACCTGTCGATACGCGGGGCGCCAGACACGCCGGTGGAACGGGTAAATAAAAATTCATGGTGGATCGACGCGTCGAAAGTGGAAGAAATACGATATCCGACCGGGGGAAACGGCGTTTCGGTTGAAAGAAAAGGGGGCGGACGTATAGTCGAACGGTTTTATGCCCCTCTTAGAGGGCTCGGTCTGCCCTTTAATCTTCTGTGTTCGCGGGGGCGAAGGTGTAAATCGCGAACCTCGTTTCCGGATAAAAACCGGAACTTAACATGGGACGAAGAAGAAGAAACGGGGCCAATAACGCGCCGTAAGGTGAATTCGAAATTTCAAACTCCGAGGATCGGCTATATAATCACAGACGAGATATATGAGTAGACCTTATGGACCTTTGTGGCCCAATCTGATTGCCATTTTCAAATGGCCATAACTCCTACAATAGTGAACGTATCTCGTTGAAATTTTTTTCTGGAAATAGAGCTCATGGATACCTAAAAAAAAGTACTAGACAACTTTTCCGTAAAAACGAATTTGTAAGAAACATCGACAGAGGAGGGGATATGCTTTACTTTTCGGTGAAAAAAATAATTTCAAGTTGTTCTGAAAAAATTATTTTCAGTTTCGAGGGTCAATTGCAATCATTTTTGGTGAATACACATATCCCCGAAATCTTTCGCACTTCCAAGAAAAAAATTTTTTACCGAAAATATAATGTGTGGTGAGAAATGTTTCCCCCGAAATTTCCTGCGTACGACGTAACGGATAGGCATGTTAGCGGAGGTCAGCAATATCTAGGCCTTATTGGATCCTGTTCTTCCATGCCGCGCGATCGAATACGCTCGAAGGACGTGTGGGGAAATAATCTAAGCCGAGTAGTTCGCGAACCCGGAACATTCGCGCGAGAATAGCACGCCGGTCGTTCGCGAATTTCATATCGGGCAGACGCGACCGTTTTATGGGCTGCCATGCGCGGTCTTACAGGGTCTCTTATAAACCAAAGTGTCCTCGAAAATTTCACTAGAGACGATATTCGCGCCCCAGAAGAAGGGGGTAGCACTAGGTGAAATGTTAACGGTCTTCGTGCCATCGCATCGTGATTCTAAAGTGACTTCACACGGGGCTCGCGCTACCAAATAAGCGACCCTGCTTCGACGAACGAACATCGAATCGAACAAGTTTAGAATACTAAAATAGAGCATCGGGTACTTTGATTATTTTTTTTTGCGGCAATTTATTTTCAATTCCTACGAGGCGTGTTTTATTCGGTAGTTACGGTTGGAGACGCCGCCCGATTCGCATTTACATACTGCGAAAGAAAGGGGGAAACCGTAACTTTGGCATTAAATATCTCGTAAACTATTAACCGTCTGCCCCTAAACCCCGGGATACCGTTATCTTCGGTTTGTCCGGGTCTATAGTTGTGCAAAAGCTCATCAAGAATTCAGCGTTATGCTTGGGGAGCTTTTCTTTGTTATGTCTTCTTTGGATAAATCGTTTAAAATGAGAAAGGGCAAGAATTTTTATTGTAAGTCTGCATGCATACTCGATAAGTAATCTTATAAGTAACCTTACTTATTCGTTGTAAATCAACCCTAACTTAGAGTGTATAATTGTTGTGTTTGCGTAGACTAAATTACAAATACATATACAAATATATATAATTTCTTTCGATGGATTATATTTATTTCCATGGTTGGTGCGAACGTATTAAACAATTTGAAACCTAACTCAGCCGAACTCGATATAGCTTCTCGTTTTAGATGCTCGGATGACGAGTTGAGCTCGTCACAGAGTTTTACGACCACTATTCACACATTATAGTGTTCTCAGACGAACTTGTCATCCAGGTTATAACTTTATATACATGTCTAGCGAATATAGCGACGGACAACCTGATTTTAGGAGGATCAGCACTGTCTGAGTTTACGTTATAGCTTAGATGGGTTTACGGGATCCTCTTGTCTAAACGAATGTGGAATTTTATACAAAAAAACTACTAAACGGAATAAGCGTTTTATTGAAAAATGAGATTGGAAGTAGTAATGTCTACCAACCTAACTTGAATCTTCACTTATCGAGTATTATTACTACGAAATTAATTACTAACGAAGGAACATGTCGAAAATTTTCAAACGTAAAAATTGAGCCTTTTCACACATTCGGCGGAAACATAAAGATCGTTTAGTGTGTTTCGATCGTAAAAGTTCAGATGGAGGAACTGTTTATTATTATAACACCTGCGAAAGGAAACCTGGACTTCGTCCAGACAGTCGCTTCAAACCATATCACAGAGTAGATAGTTTCAAACTGTAAACTATTATATAATAAAATATGTCACATATGTACGGATAAAAAACATAGGAAGCGTACTGGTACTCATGGCACAACACCTAACCCAGACCTAACGCAAGTAGAAATAGCGAATAATAGTCAGACGCGCCAAGTAGATCGTATTTAATCGTACTCCTGTCCGACAAATTTTTATACCACATTGTCCACTTACTTTTTCACGTAGAATATAAGTGTTCGAATATTTCTCGTTAAACAATCACAAAAATTTCAATTACAGAATGCAAATATTTCACAATGAACAGATAACAAGTTCGAATAAATGCAGTGTAATTTATGTTCGGAAGGTGTTTCTAGAAAAAATATTTTCCAAGTTCGCACGAAAACATAGGTTTCCATGGAACACCCCCACTCTTCGTTCGCAGCTGCCAAAACAAAGAGGGGATTAAAGGGCAAATTATCCAATTATAAACGCGTAAAGGCAAAGAAAATTGGCTCTTGTATCGCGTGAAAAATTTATATTCCTTCTCCGACGCGAGATTAATTCGTGCTCGTTTCGTATGTTCGCGCGTATTCCGAAACGGTTATTTTAAACTCGGACAGTCGGATCGCGGAGTGGGCGGTCGGTTAAATGAAAAACGCGACAAGTTAAATAGCAGATAAAAATTCCCCCGGTCCCGTGGAATTATGAAACGCGAACGGAAAACAGCGTCATCGGGCGCCAGCATCGAGTGGCCAAGCTCTGACGCTCGGTCGGTTGTTTCCGTTGATGGAAACTTTTCCCGTCGAAACTCTTGGTCGTTACTCTTCGCAGCGAAAATCCTCTTTGCGAGGGTGTTCGTTCCATTCACTGGCGGCAGAGAGACGAGAGGAGCCTTGAAAAGACTCGCGCGCGACGTCTCGGACGAGCGATGGTCTTATCCGGAAGTTCGCTTCGCGGGACGCGCGATACGTCACCCATAAAAGTTTAACGAAGGCGACTACGACGCTGCCTCCTCTTCCAGACTCGACCCAATACTCCTCGTGCTTTAATAACGGCCGGCAAAGGTCAACAATAATGTCGTTTCTTCGGCTAACGATTGCACTTACCGCCTTTCCAGGCAATAATATCGCTAACAAGGGATCCCTGGACATCGATTTCAAGGAAATTTGACGGGTGGTTGCGCGTGTTCATTGGGAATATATGTCTGAAGCACGGAATAACATTTGTTTGTGATTTCGAACCCCGGTTTCCGAGTTGAGATCACTCGTCTGGGCCCATGGAGCGGTTCTTCCGCTTGCTTGGCTTCGATCGACAACAGAGACGTCGCCCGTAAAGTTAATTTCGTTTCCTCGAGGCACGTCGAAGACGTCTCATAAAAGTCGACTCTGAGAAACGGCGGAACAACAAGGACGAAGGTACTCCCCTCCCGTATGTGCGCGTTAGATTTCCGACTTGTGTGTTCGGTCGACTCCTTTCGCAAGGTTTGCGAGATCTATTCAATTTGCTTTTTCCGACGGCGGGAAGGAATCTGCTCCAACAAAGGAAAAGAGCGTACAAGCTGCTCGCGAGGCGCGCAAGGGGGGAGGGGGCGTGGACGGTAGTCGCGGGGAGGCAGGAATAGCTAGCCGTGGGAGAAAAACTGCAGGCAAAGGGGAGGGAATTTCGCCTGGTAAAGCACACGTGGAGAACCGTCGACGGTGCTTAAAGCTCCGAGGGTCCTTTGAAACTTTACAATTTCATTCTTCCGGGAACGTGGACGAGCGCGAAGATTCCGGCGCGGCTCTCGTGTCCGGATTTTTATCTTACCTCTCTCGCTCTCCAGCGACGACTTTCTTTTCCACTCGTTTTTTTTTTCTTTTCACCCGACGTCTCAAAGGACACCGGGATACGGTCACGTAACCAGAATCATTTTACCCCCCTCCTCGGGCCGTGTAACGCGCGAAACGTCGAGCTTTAAATCCACTTACGCGAACGCCGTGGCACGTATTAGTCGAACGACTACGGAGTACAAAGGGTCGAAAAGGTCATCGAGGATGGAACAAAAGGGAAGTCGCCAATTGAGTCCTCTCGACGATACGCGAGGCGAACGAAGTGTATTCGAGGCGTTAACGGCTCGGAATAATTACTGTTTTATTTACACGAGTTAGTGGACGAAATATCGTGCTTAGGAAAGTCGTAGACACGATTGTTTTTGTCGTTAGACGTACGAGCGCGGCAGTGGGTTGCAAGGATCGTTGTACGGTGGCACTCTAGTGCAATCCAATATGGCCGTACGACTGGACGCTTCGCAATTACCGTTCGAATAATCAAATGAATACGATCGATAATTATGCAAATTGTTCTACGAAAAGTTATTAGATCTATGAACTATTAGAGATTGTAGATAAAACTCTTTATCGAAAAATACACGAGTTCTACACTGTGTTGCAAGAACCAACGCAGAATTGTATTGCTTTCAACAGGGCCGCCATGTGAAGTAGACTGTACCATAACCCCACAGACTTATCCATTTGCTGCTACATATATTTCAATGTTTCCACGTAATTATTTATATAGACAGTTGCATATAAACTCGCAACGAGGTCAACGGGCGATCGAGGCGCGGCGTTTGGAAAAGTAAATGGACCCGACCGAGCCCCGAGGACTCGCGAACAGATACATTAAGGCAATTATATCCGAGTTAATTAAGCAACCGAGTCCAGAGCGTCGCCTATTTTTGAACGCTGTCAATGCGAATTATCGTTGGTCGAAAGAACGGCCACGCTCGCGCGACCGAGCTTCTTCGAATGTAAAAATACAACTCGGCTCTTAATTGACGATCCGCGTTGAAGTTTTAATATCGTCGAATCCCCGTCGCAAGCGACGCGTCGACATTACTAACCCCGATTCTTGATGAAATGGACGAGGATGAATACGAATAGCAGGGAATATTAATATTCCCCGTAGATCGGGACGGTAATTTCGAGCACCTGTGTGTTTTCTGTGAAAACAAAAGCGCGGGAGGGGGTGTTAGGAAAGTTTCTTCTTCGCTACCGTTATCTTTTAATGAATCGCGCGAGCCTAGAGTGCCGCGATTCAGCTTCAAGTTGGAAGACCGAGTCGCGTCC
This sequence comes from Colletes latitarsis, assembly GCF_051014445.1. Taxonomy (NCBI): domain Eukaryota; kingdom Metazoa; phylum Arthropoda; class Insecta; order Hymenoptera; family Colletidae; genus Colletes; species Colletes latitarsis. The sequence continues at coordinate 28,733,448 of NC_135135.1, read as the reverse complement.
ATGTTTCTCGACGAAGCCGGGGATACAATTTCCCTTTCAGGAGATTTCTATTCCCGATAGAACGGCGGTTTTCGTCGCGAACACAGGAAATTAGAAAAAGTATCGATTGCTGTTTTTCGCCAGCAAGAAATTGCCGCTATCTTTATCGCGAGACCTCTTCGAACAGGTCCGTTAGTCTTTACTACGAGGTTTCGATCTTTTTCTCTTATCAATTATTTATATTTCAGTTGAGATAGGAGCTTGTTCTGGTTTATCGATCCTGTACGGACAGTACGGGTGTAATTGAACCCGCGTTTCCGAAAGGGAATCGGTCTCGTAATTCAACCCCCCTAAATTTTTTCAGGGGACATCTCGCGGCACGAAGGGGATTAAAAGTTTTATCATTTGGACGGATTCCGCGCGTGGCCGGTCGAGTGTTCGCCGCAATTTTCGGAGCACGCTCGAAGAACGAGGAACTCGCGTTTCATAGCTGAAATACGAGCACGCCGGGGAAAGAATCCATGCGCGTCCGGCTTAATTAGCCCGCGCGTGGACGGTCGGTTATCGCGGTGTAACGGCATAATACATTTTTACTTCCCCCGTTGTTAACAAAGCGGAAGTATCGCTGTCAAAGACTTTCAGCCTTTTGGATTTCTCAATATTTTTAAGTGCCACTCCCCGGCTTTTCAACTTAATACCGGACAAAGTATTATACGTTTTAAAACATCGAACGAGTCCCTTAATTGTTTGAACGTTTCGAAAATGTCTGACGCGCTGGTCGATCGCGGTGAACCGAAACTAGGCGCGTGTGAAATATGCGAGGGCTTTTAAAAAGCCGATATCGATGTCGAAAAAAGAACAGCCAGGCGCGAAACCGTAAACACGTCGAAAAAGCGGGGCGTATCGGCGCGTAGAATCGCGACGCTATGCGAAACAACTGGCCGACGCAATCTAAACGCACCCGCGACACCGATTGATGTTACATCGACGGAGATAATAGTGTCCAAACAACGTTACGCGCGTCAAAAGCAACCAACGTTAAAACTGTTGGTCGTCGAGGACGCTTTACAGCCGATGGCACGTTGCTAACGAGACCACTCCATTCGTCGCGCAACTCGTGTCGATTGGACCCCGTGCGTTCATATTCAGCCCCCAGAGACGCGTACGTATCTTAATTTTGCACGGGACAGATGAACATCACCGACACGACCATATATCCAACGAGCTCTCTGGAAAAAAATGAGTCGAAAAGGGGAAATAACATTTTTTTTTCTGCGAGCTTTCATTTTAAGAATATGTACGCATCGTGCTCAACGGAATATAATTTTAACGGACAGAGACCGAAGAAATGAATCGAAAATGCAGGATAATTTCATTTCTGAAGAAATGGAATTTGGAAATTAACGAACGTGTCTGACCATTATTCATTGTTTCTACTTGCGTTGGTATTCCGAGCCACTCGACCTATGGTATTATATGTTTCAATCTGTTCCAACTATTAGATTAGGCAGAAAGTTTGCTTTTTCCATATAAATTCTCTATTAAAGTTAATTCAATTATGAATATTTACAGGCGCGAGTAGAAATAACGAGTAACGGTCAGACACGTTCGAGTCGAGCTCGCATGCACGTGCCCCGAACAATTTTTCCAATTAATTTCTTTCTCGAGTTATTTTTACTCGACGAAAGTTTTTTAATAAACCCGATTACGACCGACGATGAAACTAGATATGTATTCTGATTCTCGTTCACACTAATTTGCAACGCGGTCACGTAAAACAAGCGACTGTCGTTAGCCGATTATATTTCATCTCCTTCGATACACAGTTTACACTGAGTAATAGCAACGTATGCGTCCATGGATATTTAGTGTTCGAATTGAATCGTGCTTGTTCGGTTTGTGAAATTTTCCAATATCGACAGCATACTTTATGCGGTCAATAATAGTGGCTGGCTAAATCAGATTAACGTTACATATTTCAGTATTCTGTCACCATGCATTTTCGATCAAATGAAAGTATTTGGTTCTAATTATCTGTAGATTAAGAATACCGATGATTTAAATTTCGATTGTGTTTGGGAGAACTGTAATGGATAATCTGTCCCATTGTGATCAGATGCAATATCGTGTAAGCTTATCTACGGAGCTCGACGAGGGATATTGGACTCGAGGGACATTTTTCGCAAGAAATTTCAGAATACAATCGCGTTCCAGAAAAGAGACGGTTCCCCATCGCCGAATTCTCCATCGAATCACGGACGCACAAAGTCTAAAACAGAGGCTGGAAAACGAATTCGAACGCGTTCTCGGGCCCGTGAGCCGATGTAGCAACAATTCAAACTCGATTCTCGCTCTCATCTAAACTTTTACCCCTCTTCTTTACGTCGCTGTTAACCCTGTTTTGCCAGCGTCGAACTTTCGCATTCCGCGATATTGCCGGCGTGTTTCGCCGTGCGATGAAAGAAGCCCCCGTTTCACCGTGGAAGAAGATCAAACTTTCCCGATTCGCCGACGCCTTCGAAAAACAAAGAGCACAACAATGCCAGCCCTCAATTACGGAGAAATTCGCGGCAAGTCGGCACCGAGAGCAGAAGAAACGTTTCGACGCTGGGATTGAGTTGAAGAAACCGGTGTTTTCGAAATTACATTACTACGATCTTTTTTCATTCGTCGGGGCGATTCATTCTGATTCTGCGTTAAAAAATAAGTCGAAGATAAAGAAAACGTTTGTTGATTCGGAGCTTCGTTTTCGAGATAATTGAATTTGAAAATGGTTTGACGCGTCCGACCATTGATCGCTATTTCTACTTGGGCCGATCTTCGAGTCGTACCCTATCGTCTCAATGACTTTTTAAAGTCGATTCTCTCTTCGAAAACATGTTTTTCAGCAACTTTGGTAGTACCTGTTATATTTAAAAGAAACAAATAAATAATTACCAAGCAGGTATTTCCAAGTTCGAAGCGTGAATAGTCGTCGAAAGCCAGATAGAGGGACGCGTTGGTGGGAAATTAAAATTCCGATAGCTCTTTCCCTTAATCCCGTTTTCATTTCAGCGTCGATGGAACGGGCGAAGGGAAAGGGCGAGCGTTCCGCGAAATGTCTTCGGCTCGTTAGGGACTTAACGAGAAGAAACGCCTCCGGGACGACGGTAAAGCGACGAAACGACGGAGGCGGTCGAAAAACCCGAGAGAGGATAAAGCCGGGGCGCGTACGAGCTGCTCGAGAGCTTTTCGAAGTTGGAACTGCGCTCGGATAATACTCGGCCCCACCGAATGGTCGAGTACTAATCCGACTGTAATAATGGTGTACGCGCTCGCGAGGTCTCGCCGCGTCGAACGCGCGTTCGGATTCGCTCCTACGTTCGCTTTCAAACTCGTTATACGATTTTTAATACATTCAGCGGCCGTGCGCCGGGAGTGCATCGTTTCCGCCGCTCTGTGAAGTCTGCTCGCGCGAATTGCCTCCCGGGATCCATCGTTGTCCCGCGTTCGCGCGCAGATAAAAATTGCAGGGCCTCGTTCCGTGGGAAGACGAGCGGCAAAGGGACCAGGGGAGGGGGGACGGCTGGGAATACGCTGCGAGAGAAAATCTTGCGGCTGCTCGCGTTAATTTTCGTGCTCGTCGACCGTGCTACGTCCGCCCCATCGCAGAAGCGGATTTACTCGCGGGGATTTTATGTATTACGGTTAACCGGTTTAACCAGATGAAATAGATAAATAGTACTCTCTGTTTTCTAGAGATTTCTTTAAGGCGTGGAATCGTACAATAGAGAACTACGTACGTATCGAAATACAATTGAACCATGCGTGTTAAAGTAGCGGTGCTAAGGAGACCAATCAAATCGACCCTAGGAGATTATGTTTAAATCGTGTAACTAGCAGTTAATATAGAGCAGAGTGGCGTAGGTGCGTAAACGACAGAATCGAACGCGTCTTTCTCTCGTCGTGGATCCGCAAAAGTTCCGAGCAGAACGTTAGAACGTTTTCGTAGCAGATGCACATCGCGAAATGATTAATCGATGTTTACAACGCAGCCGGCACGAGATAGTGGCCCGGTTCATAATGCGTTGCTGCCCGAACAGCGGCAAACGACAGTGAAGAATTGCAGCTAGGATGTTAGGCGTACCACGGTAAAATTTACACGATGCATTACGCGTTCGTCGCGGGGATATCGCCCTTTACGAGAATTCTCTCAATTTTCTCTTGATGGTCGGTATCGAATATGGGAGACATACGTCCCAATAACCGGCATTTTCTTTGTTTTAATATTAAACGGGAACTTCGGTGTAAACGTTTTTTTCTATTGAAAAATAAATATAAAGTCTCCTCGCTTATATCAGGTACGTAAATTTTTATTCGTTCCCCGAGAAACGATCCCAGTCGCCGCATAGATTAAACAATTTGCCCCGGGATTAGGTTAAAATTCGAATAGGTTAAGATCAGAGGGAAGTTGAAAAGAAGATACGGAGACAACGCGTAACAGGAACGAACGACTGAGGCTTTATAAAAAGGAGCGCCTTAAGCTCTTCCGTAAATCCGACGGTTTCTCTCGTTGTTCACGGGGTGGTTCTCGTCTTAGCGGCAGTCCACGATTTGCATACCAAAGACTAATCCGTGCGGTGGAACTCGATTGAAATGAAAATGTACGACCCCGAATCCGGCCTCGAATCGCAGGGAGAAAATGATATTCGCGCGCGGCGAACAAAAGCTTTGAAGGCGTAAGGTTTGAAAAGTCGATGTCGAAAGGGTGGGACAGAGACGACCCCCGTAGGCTCGCGTGCACCGTAATTATGCGCATAACGTATCCGGAGGTCTGACGAACATTCTCTGATTTGTTGCAGCGACAGCGGCGTGGCCAAGGCAGGAGCAACCGTGCCCGATCGCCGGAGACTTCTGCATGAACGGTGGTACCTGCCTGTTCTTCGAGACCGTCGGTGAACCAGCATGTAGGTAAGCTCAACGACATACTTTCTGTTTGGTCATTGGAAATTAAAATTATATCGTTTTAAGAAATTGTAACTTTTACAGAAGAAACAGAGTTCCGGTAACTTCGTCTCTATCGATGCTAGAAAAAAATGGTTAAGGAAAATTCTGCATCATCTAATATGATCTACCAACTTTGTATTTAATCTATGTTCCAAGAATACTAACGTATCAATTTCGTGAATTACCGTAGAAAATTCCCTCGTCGCTCGTCGATGATTCGCGGGAGGTGACATTTTCGTTACAAAAGGTTCGCGCTTCCCGTTAAAATAATGAGCATCTAAAAAGGACGGGTTCGCGTTCGTTCTCGCTACGTAGAGTACGCGTGTACGTCTGTGTGCGTGGGAGCTTTTGTGCGTGCGCGACGAGTTCGCGTATATGGGCCAGGGTTATGCGGAAACATCTCCGTCGTAGAAAGAGAGAAGCAAAAAAAAAGAAAAAAAGATAAAGTAAGCATCTCGAGAGGTCGCCGGCGCGAGAAGCACCGGGGATATTAGAGGGTGAACTTTATTCTTTCTTTTTCCCCCAGCCTCATTTTCGCTCCTTCGCGTCCTTCCTTCCTTCCGGCCCGGGGGATACCCCAGCAGAAGGGGAACGCCGGCTCGTTCCGCTTTAATATTCCGCTTTTTATCTGCATTATCTGGCACGAGCGGGCGTTATCGTTGCGCGTCAGCTATTCGACCCTGTCGAATTACCGCCGCTCGAATCCCGAAAACCCGCCCTACCGGACGATTCGGAAATTCGCGTTTCAAATATTTCGTCGATCCGTACCGACGATACCGAACACGCGTGTCGCATATTTCTCCCGTCGCGGCCGTTTATCTCTCAATTACGCGGCAACCGGGGCCCCCGGACTACGAAAGGAATTCGAGATTGCCCGCGCTGCCGGAAAATCGCATTTTCCGCTCTCAAAGGCCCCGATTTTACGTCGATATCTTGATCGTACGGGTTCAAACGAGCGGGACGTATAAATTAACGGTGATCTAGCGTGGATTGGAATACTTAGGCAGACCACGATCGGTATCGCTAATGGATTGAAACTTTGCAAAAGGACGTTGAGACCGTGGGACGTTGCAAATAATTATCTCGAATTTCGAAAGCGTGGATAGATGTCTGTACAGGCGCGAATGGTTCGATTCCATTTAGAAGTCAAATTAGCGACTTTGTCGATCGATGGCGACGGCGGGGGACAAATGGAAGATCTCCGAGCACGGAAAGAAGCCCCTCCGGTCCTCGGGGCTCCTCGATAACCCAGCATCCGACTCCAACGTGGTAAATGGCTCGTCTGGAATCACAGGTTGCACAGGTGGAGTCGGGAATTGAACGGATGGAAGGATGCGGGATGAAGTGTCTCGAGGTACGAGATTTACGAGCGTTTCTGCAGCGAGCGCGCGCCGCCGCGCCGGCTCGAAAGCTTTGCATTCGCCGTGTATTTTGGTAAAGTGCCGCGAGGCTGCAAGAGGGATCGTCGGTGATCGGAAAGGGGTGGGTTCGGAGGGTCGACGGGAACCCACGACGGGTCCCAGCTGCGATAAACTGGATGCTCGATTCGCAGTCGCGACACCGATTTCGCGTCGGATCTCCGAGAGCGCAGGAATTTCGTCGATCCGTTTAACTGGGTCGACCTTCTCCCTCGTCGCTGGATCGTCTCGATCGGGACGATCCAGGGATCCCGCGTTCGCGTTTTGCAAGCAGTTTCCGGCGCTGGATCCGTCGTCGTCGTCCCCCCTCCGGCCTTTTATTCGCGATTTCGCGCGGGCTTATAGCGAGTTTATCGGGATCTCACGGTCGCGGGAGGAAATTTATTCCGCGAGAAGACGAGAGCCACTGGGAGATCCATAAATCGAGGATTCCCGGGGATACGGGGGCCCGTGATTTATTATGAACAACGAAAAGAAATAGTTTAGAGCACCGCTCGGGATAGGATGGAGATTCGCTTCGGCGGCCATTTATTAGCGACGCGACTCGAGCTGCGACGAGCCTCGCGTATCGGGGTCCAGCCAATTCGGCTCGATGTGAGTTTATCTTCCGTGGGAATACGAGTCAGACGACACCGGGATTTCTTATCGTTGGTCGCTATCCACCCTTAGCGGTCGTAAGCCCGGATGTGTCCGCCAGGCTCGCCGGATACTGTTTACGCCCGATATCGGTCCAAGAATTATTATCGAGGACTCAGGGAACGTTGTAACAAAGACAAATTTCGTGGTCTTAAAGCTTTCCACTGTCTCGCAACAGTCTAACAACGCGTCTAAAACTTTACACTGTTAGAAGCGGCAAGGCCTCCCCTTTAAAATGGTTTTTGCCACGAATTCCAATGGTTTAATGACTATCAAAAGACTTACCATCTCCGTCGAAATCACCGTTTCTTCTTTCCGACGTTTCCAATCACCGATGTCGCCGATTCCCGTTTCCTTATCGAAAGCAATTCACTTCACGATCGTTGGAAATGCACACACAATACCATTCACGCGCGATACCCCTTCGGGTCACTCGAAAGCATAACTCGGGCGGGACACGCGACTCGACAATACCCCCACGAACGCTCATTTGTCCATTGTCCATTCTTCTGCTCCCCTTTTTCCTTTTCCCTCTCAACCCTTGTTCCTCCGGGGACGACCTGATTCCTCGATAAAGCCAATAAACCCTCGTCAACCGGTGGCAGTGCGGTGTTCGTCGGGGTCCGCCCGTAGACCGCAACGTTTCCCTTTGCTCTTCGTCCTCTTTCCATGCCAGGCCTCCCTTATCCCAGCCCTCCCGAGGGTCACCTTTATCCCTGGATCGGCTCGTCCCACGAATTTATTTAACGAGTGGCTAATCAACGTCAAAGTGCACCGACAAAAAGACCACCGTAGTCCGGGAGCTTTTTTTACACGGGATCGTACCTGCGAGCTCGGCCGTTTCCGGTTGATTCCCGATGCCGTTCGAGGGACGTGGCTCGACGAAAAACGATTAAACAAAAGTTGATTCCATATACGACCGACGACAATTATTAGATAGAAAATAAGAGAAAATATATACGTCGAGCAGTTATTTATTTCTGCTTGGAAACGCGTGTTCGCAAAGAGAAGAAACAAGGACGTCGTTACCGCGTTTATTCAATATTTTTATTCACGCAAGGATTTCTCCAATTTCCGATTCCAACGTACACGTTGAAATTATCGGAGCCGAACGCGCGCGATGTTCGACAAAAACGTCGTTCACGTTTACCTCGGTATCGGCGTCTTTTTATCCCGCCAGGGTCCTCTGTGATTTTTAACTAGGTTGACGTTGGAACAAACTACGGGCGCGGAGAACAAGGAAAAACGTACGAAACGGCGTGTTCCGTCACGGTCGATCGAACGACTAATCCCGTCGGGCGAGAGACCGATCATCGGGAGCGGAAGTTTTTCAATTAAACTCGTCGATCGATCGACGACGGTCGAGAAATTTAATTTTCGTAAGAAACCGTAAAATCGCGAAACGTGCTCGACAGAGGTGGCGAATTTTTGGACGCGGGGCAGTGGAGAAGGCGTAAAACGCGCGAACGACGCGTAAAAACTGAACGCCGACCCGGGTCGGAGGGGATTTTTTTCGATAAAATCTGGCAAGGAAGGTAATGATTCGTGTCAGGTTCTTTCCTACAGAGGGTTCGATCAACGATCGAGTCGCTCCCAGAAGAAAACCACCCTCGGTTTCCTGAAACGAAGAAGGTGGACTAGACCGGGAGAAGGAATATGCGATCTAAGCAGTAAATAACTGAAATTGCAGACGAGGGTAGCTCGGTCTAATTCCTGCCACGGGCAAACAGTTTGATTAGCGGATGTCCGACGCCCCCCGGAGAGACCGAGCCGTTTCCTTTTCTCTCTATCTCGCACGGGAATCTGAAACAGAGTGGTAGAGTCGTAACAATATTTTTCCGAAAAATTTTATCAATACTAAGACACAAAAGATACATCGTAATAACCAAGGGATGCGAATTTATTTATTTTTAATCTACACGCGAATTGCAAATTCGAAATTTAAAATTAAAGGAATCGATGATACTTCGGTGAAGTGACTGAAACAATTGTTTGCAATATCGAGATTAAGATTGGGAAGCAGCGAAAGGAAAATAAGAGTTCGATAAATAAGGGAAATAAAACGACACGCACGGAGAATCTCGGGGGAATAAAATGTAAGAGAAATGGTGGGCGAGGTGTTCCGTTTAATGGATGGCGGGCAAGAGCGCAGCGAAAAGGGGTTGGAACGGAGAAAGACGAAGGATAAGTGGTCGAGAGGTCAGCGGAGTCTCGGGCTCCACGAAATCGGCAACAAACATCCCGCGAAACCTACTCCAACCTCTTCCAATCTCGTCTGCTGACCCGGCCACCGATAGGTGTTAGCAGAAAAGAGGGTAACAAGAGGCGAAACTCAATTTCGGCTGGCTTGTGTATCACTGTCTCGCAGGTCGAGGGGGTGGCGTGCCGCGAACCGATTCCCAGTCGTTTGTTTCAATATATTCGACCGGTATCGTGGCCTCGATCGCGAACCAAACGATACGCCGACTTCGATGAAATTGTGAGCGTCGAAACGTGACTGATCTTCGTGCGATTATGCGTCGCCCGTGTATAAAGCCTTTTCGATCGTTCTTAATGCAATAACTCCGCGCTTGTTGACTGAAATTTTGCCTCGACTGTTGATCGTTCTACGACGAAAGAATTCCAACGCCCCCAAACGTACAGTTTTACGCTCAAGGAAGTCATATTATGCTTTCATTTCTATCGTAACGCGCAGGTATCGTGATCGTACAATATTTATGGAAACATCGAACGCTCGTAGGCGAGAAAGAACGACGCTCGAAGCGACAAATATGTCTGGACAGGGCAGAGTACACGAGAGGGCTAAGGCAATCGACGAACGCGTCCCCGAAGTGCGCGTTTTCGTCAATTATTTCAGATTTTCGCGTGACGCGAACGAGAGCGTACCTAATAGGACACTGTTGTTTCGCATTACGTTTATAAAACGTCTCGCGTCGTCTCACTGTTCCCAGCATCGAGGAAATTTCTCGAAAAGCGCGGGACATCGGGCGAAGTTTTCGACAGAAACTCTGTTAAAAAAGTATTTCAAGAACGTAGGAAAAAAAAAAAGAGGAAAACTCGTATAGCTTGACCCGTACGCCTTAATGGAACTCGAAATTCGTTTGAAATTCGCGGGACCATTAGATTAAAATGGAAGCGCCACGGGAGTGCCTCTGGGAGGTTTTCAGTTACCATTGCTGAAAATTTTGTACACCGAAAATTTTGCACACTGAAAATTAGACTCTCCAAGAGGATTGCGAGCGTGTGGTAATACTTAACGTTCGTTGGTGTTTGGTTTATGAGAAAATAATGCGTGTGATCCAAGATGGCGTTTCACGAATGAACGCATGTTTTTATAGAATATAAATAAAAATTCAGTCTCAATCTAGCTATTACAGTGTGGTCTTTTAATTTCAATTCGTTTGAATTTCCTAAATCAATTTATATATTTTTGTAGTTTGTTTAAAATTATGATTCCCGTCCCGAGTCGCGTATACTCGAAACACTGTGCGTCGGTTCGTAAACAGGTCGCGTCTACCTACGCCGAAGCGTTGTATTTGTCAGCCGGGAGCAAGGCAATTCGGTGGGCGCGTTTATCGGTCCCAAGTACTGTTCGCCTCCGTTAAATTACTGGGAGGCGTTGTATTGTAAATGGGGGGGAGGGGGTTGAAAGGGTTGCCAGCGTCGGATGGTTCCACAGAGCAGGCGTTTCGAGGCGTTCTCGCGAGCACTCGATTACGAACGCGCAGTGACTCGCGCGTTTAAGGCAGGTTTCCGTTTTGTCGGCTGATAGAACGAGTAATTTTCGGGAACACGTGCTGTGGAAACAAATTAACGCGCGATATTCAAACTCGACGTCACGATTCATTAATCTTTCGATTATAAATAGGTGCAATTACAAATTAATCCTATCCAGTCACCGAGGCACGTATGTTTACTTTTTGCTATCGAGCGTAGGCTAACGAAATAAAAAGATTGCAGGTTTAGACTTATTGAATAAAATGAAGGGTTTAAAGGGGGTGGTCTTGTTGGAGCGTCGCGACGCAAGACGCCTCCAGCGCGGGAATGCGGGCACCCGATCGTTCCTCGGGCTGTAAACCGTCTGCGGGCGACACGTTGAATTTAGTCGGCACTGAGTGCACCCGAATAGACAATAAGCTAGCGGTTTCCGCGGTGTTCCCTGGAAAATTGCTGCTGCGCGCCTCGTATTTTCGCTGCTTTAGGTGATCGCGGAAGACCAGGTATTTCGACCCGAATACCGTTGGCTAGAGTGGAGGCAGAACACTTCCGGGAAGAAGTTTAATTGTCATGGTTGTGTTATACAATCGTGGACAGGTCCTTCGCGGGAACTTCTGTTATTCGGTTAATTGATATCTCGAGGACTATATCTTCGATCTCCAAAGTCCCATACATTCTTAAATCTTGGAAGAATTTAGAAGGAATTCGCTTACATCTTGAGAAACGATCGATACGTGACTTCGAGTCGCTAGCCATAGCTAGTTCGGACACGTATGGTTGTGTCACAGTCCCATTTAGTCTCTAATACAGGTAGTTGGCGTTAACATGCCTAAACACTTATCTACGATGTGTGTTATTGCGGCTTAAACTAACCACTCGTAGTTTGGGATGTCTCGCAGTAAACACACGACGCGCGTCTCAACCAGTGTTCAAATCCAACGGTTGCTTGTTTCGATGCAAATGATGCTATTGTAGGAAGTAAGAAAAATTAGTTTTCTTATAATAAATCGTATAATGGTCTCTATCTATAGTAATAAGTCTCTTTAATTAAGTAAAAATTAATCAAAACTGTCTGCATTCTCTTTACTCGCGGCACCGCGTTCGTCTTAACCCAGGAATTAATTTTTCTTTCTCCCTGCAGTAGCTTCAATCAGCTTCGCTACCACTCACGCAAATTTAATTAGACGCGAGAGGTAGCTAGGTAGCTAAATCGATCATGACTTATTCATGCTCGGGGACAATGTCTCTTAAGAGCATTAAGCTGCCGCGCGTAGTAAATATATATTGCAGGAAGAAATAGAGATCGATCCTGGAAGAAATCGTGTATAATTTAGACCAGGAGAAATTGTCTCCGTACGGAATCTGGCTCCAAGTTTCTAGGCTCGAATTTTTCGTGTTGAAGCATCGCGTGAACCGCGGGTTAACAGCATTCCTATCGCGAAAACGCATTTTACGATCGTAAAAATGGATGTTTCTTGCGTCGTGAACGTCGCTCGCGATCTTTATGGCTCCGTGCAGAACATGACAGAAAATGGCGGCGGTCGTGTCTGGCACGGAAATGACCTTGACAGGCAATCGCTTCCGGAAGCATCGAGAGAAATATGCGCTGGCGCAAGGGTAACGAATGTCGGATCGCATTCCGGAAGTTCGAACTATGCCGAACAACTCGGCGTCGATCGACGACCAGCATTTCTGGACGGAAGAGGAAGGGGTTGAATGTTACATGTCCCCGCGCATACTCGAACAACGCGTTACATCTTGCGGTCGTCAAGGAATCCGGTTGCATCCGGTCTGATAAGGCGAATGTCCCAATTATCGACACATTTTGCGCGAATCGGATCGTTGCAGTTTAGTTCTAGCCTCGGATTACGCCTATAACATTTACATTCTCTCGAAGGATATCAACCGTTACACCGAAAGTCTAAATAAAAATTTCTTCCCTTAAGATGCCTTTTGAAATTTGTTAATCGCCAACGAATAAAACTTATTAACCTCGTACGGGGAACGGTATTATTTTAAACGCATTTATACTTCCCGTTCTTTCTCGCGATAACATTATCCTTAGGTCGGCGAGGTTGGCAAACGTTCCTGATACAAACAGGTAACATTGCAATGGCGTGCGTCACGAAATCGCAAGTACGCAGAACGCGCACCGGAAGGCTTAATGGAATCCCTCATCGGCGGATGGACCAATTATCCCCCAACGTTCGTCGTTAAAATAATTTCCCCTGTCGTCATTGGTAACGCTAATGCCCTCCGGTCGGAGGATTGAAAATAATAATAGCAATAATAACGATAATAATAGGAACGTTGGATAAGCACCGTGGAGGAGGGGCGTAACCATGCCGGACGCGATAATTATGAAAATTTTATATTCGCGATCGCACTCGAGCATCCCTGCGCGTGGTTTCGTTTGCTATCGCGGCCGCGCATCGAACGTATAAATATTATTCTCGTGACACGGTCTGCGAAGTCCTGCGGCCACGAGAACCACCCTAACCAGGAAACGCACCGCGGGTGGCTCGTCGGGAAATCGAGCTTTCGTGCACCGGACCGACATAAATTTCTCTTACGTCCCAGATATAAAAAATATTACCGCCGCGTGGGAGGGCCGGGGTTTATCGTCGCCGGAACAAAGACGACGGATTCGCAAAGCTGCGGAAATTCTGCTTTAGTTTCCCTTATTCCACGGACCCTCTGGCTGCTCCAGCGTTAAACGCGCCCCTTTCCGTCGGAACTTGATCGACTCGAGGAATAATTATTAATAAAGCTTAATAGCTCGTCGAATATTGCATTGTAGAGTGTGTCAAGTTAATTTTCGGGACGTTTCATTAGATAGAATGTAGAAGAAATTTTAGTAATTATTCATTTTAAGGGATGATCAAATGATATATTCAGTTATAGGAAAGTCACAAACACAGAGATTTTGAATTCTAGGAATTATAAGAGCATTAACTTTGAACGGAATAGTAACGTATGCGACATGTCGCGCGTGTAAACGCGCGTTTGCCTAATACGCGTGGTTTGGTGATGGGGCGCGGCCGGCCTCGCGAAATCTCGCATTGAACGGCTCTCTTTCCCTACGGATCCGTTATCGTGTCAACATCACCGTCTAAGGAAAGGAAAGGACTCGTTAAAAGGCTTCGACAGGACCAGGAAAGGATCTTCCGGCACAGGCAGCTTCAACTCCAGCTACGTAGCCTCTGCCCACCACCTTCTTCTTAAAGAAAGTAAAACCAATTTTATTTCTTTCGATTCGACCAGCGACGTACCATCCTACGATTTGATCGTTCTGTCTTGAACGGAGACACACGCGAAATAAATCAGAAGCTAAACGATAAATTCAGCCTCGTGGTTCTTTTCATTTTCATGAATAATGTTACACGTATGTAAGAGAATTAAAAAATCTGCTTTGTACCTAGTATTTGTACAAATTAAATACATTTACCATCAGAAAATAAAGAATAAAATTCCTTGTTACAGAGTAGTAGGAAATTGCAAACACAGAGATTCTAAAGATTCTATTTGTAATGTAAAATAAATGGTTCGAGCGACCCGCTAGTAAAAGCGTGTCGCTGGATCTAATTAATCGAACATCGTGTTTGACACGGCCGTTCCGAAGGGATCCCCAATGGCGCCAAAAACTCGATCGTTTTGGGACAAGATCGTCGGACGCCTGACCACGCAGAGACGCGTTTCTTTGTGCCTGTTCGAGGACGAACCTCGTTAAACGTGAATCGAGTCCCTCGTGAAAGCTTAAACGGTCAATGGTCGAGACTCCGGGGGTACTCCGAGCAACCTAATAATTCATCCTAAGGGCTGCCCCGGATACCTACGGGTTAAGGGTAGCGACGAACGGCCCTCCGCGTTCTCGAGTAATTTAGCTGTGCAAAGGTTCGGACGCCTCGAACAAATCGAAGAAGCTTCGAAGTTTTGCAAACACACGTTGGGCGAGGGTTTCCCAAAGACGACAATTCTGTCGTTGAACTTTCTTTAGTCAACTTTCCCCGTTCCTTTCCCCGAATGCCTTTCTCGCGTCCACGGCCTGTAATTGCTAATTAAAAATCTTGGACGGTCTTCGAAAGACAATCAGGAAAATATACGTCGTTCCGTAGGCAACGAAACCATATTTACGAAGACTTCTCTGCGTTACATTTTAATTAACTAAGACTGTAGCTCCCTAGGAAGGAGACACGCCGATGGAGATTGTTCCTTCCGCGTCGTTAATTTTAAAAACCATTCCGCTCGTTGAATTAGTTATCGTTCTCGTTGTTAATTACCGGTCAGGCTTAATTACCAACCTCACCCTTTCTATATTTTCAGCCGCTTTTACTCTGACGGGCCTTTCGAAATCATTTTCCGGCCAAATTTTCGCAATCACATTATTTACATTGTTCAAACTTAAATGGCATTAATACCCCATACATTAATACCCAAATTCAGTTGGTATTTTCAAAGATAATTGAACATCGAAAAATTAATATGTTTCATCCCTCTGTGCGACATCGATTTTAGACTCCTGAAAATTTACGACTCTCCAATTATTATTCGAGCATCGACGATTGCCAAAATAGACGCGTATGTTCGATAAAATATGTTTTCCCATTATCGGAGCAACCGGAAGCATCGGTTGGTCACAGACGAGACTTTCCTAGCGCCGTGGCTTCGTCGAAAGGCGGTGTTTCACGGTTCCAAAGAGTGGCTTATGAATGGACAATTAATCCACGAAAGCCACCTAAAATCCAGCCGTCCACCCGCCGCGGTATGCTGTATTATTCAACCAGTGCCGCGCTCCGCTCTCTGATAATGATTTATTTAGCCTCGGGGCCAGCATGCGCAAATACGAAGAGAACATTAGCCCCTCTGGTCGGCGGTATCCTTTTCAAAGGGATACGTGGATTATCTCAGGGATTCTTAACGAGCGCTCACAGCCGACACCTTCGCCTCGCCAAAGCCCCACAAAGACTGGACTTTGTCGAGGCACGCGCGAATATCGGATTTTCCGTCTCGTCGTTTCTTTGTGGTAGCACTGGGACTGTTCGAATATCTTCCAAGGATTCGAATACCGCGAATAAACTGGAAATATTTTGATATTCGAACACGATAGCTGTGTGGGGGGGGGGGGGGCCTAAAGATAGAATTTTTGGGTCCCATTGAAATTTCCTTTGTGGAATTAACACCAGGACATTGGATAGTCTGTCGAGGAGCGTATACCATATATAGGGACGGAAGGGTCAACCGAGTACTTGCGAGAGAGACAAAAGCCGTAGCCCTCTGGGGACGAATAGGAACCGCTGTTCACGCATAGAAGAAGCAGTTGTATCGAAAATCGTAATATTATGAACAAACAAGAGCAGAATAGAGAAAAATTCGACGAAGAGTTCTCAGTTTCTGTTGCATCGTTGGGCGGTTGGTAAACTGGATGTTTCGCGCGATGGCCATGTTCCGTTAATAGTCGAACCGTTGAACGATACGAAATTAATAAAAGCACAACGCGGCCACGAGCGTTCGAATTGCAGGGCCTCCCTTTGCGGCCCGAATAGCCGAACATCACGCAAACACGTGACATATAATTAAACTATCATCTCCATATTCATGCCGGGCAAAGCAAACTTCCATACTCATCCATATACATTGCTAAACAGTTGTCGGTCAGCTATTTGCATTCAGGTTACAGTCTTCATTAACCGGCCCGGTGCTCGCACATTAAAACGCAGAAATTTTTATGGCCCGGCGCGATGTCGTTGACTCTTAAAAAATTCCCGCGGATCACGCCAACTTCCCTCTGTTTGTTTCGCTACGTCGTCGACGGTAACGTTCCCGCGGCCACTTGCGCCGCGGGAAAAATCTATTCGTTTACCGTTTGCGTTGCGCCGCGGATGTCTCGTGTTTGCTGGTGATTTTTAACTGTTTCTTACAGAAGGGGGACCAACGACGTAACGACTTTTCGTGCAATAGTTTGTACCGGGCTCTTTGATGATAAAACGTTCTTTAATCTTCCGCATAAAGCACTTCGTACCGTTTCTTTTTAGGAAACAACAGGGTCTTGGAAGTGGTACAACTCGAAATAGCATGAATCTGTATGGGGGAAAATAAATCGAAATCGTGGGACAATCTTTTTCTGCGAAGCTTCGTTTTTGAATAAATCTACGTTGAAACAGTACGCGTCTTGTATACGATTTGACGTCTTCGAATAAAAATTTCGTTAATTCCGGTACTATTTTAACGCCGTATCTCTACCTGGTTGCTCGTGACACCCTATAATTTCTTAACGCATCGGAACAGTTTATCTAGAGACTCCCCCCGACGCTATCGAGAAAATTTACTACCATGTGCTATTATGTTTCCTGTATATAATTACATCCCTGAAGAGGATCCAGATATACGACGCGTCGAGGCTCTAATGCGATAAATTAAGTTTGCCCCCAAAGAGACGCGCGTTTCTTTTAGAAATTCTTTAGAAAATCGCGACGTTGCGACTCGGAGGACCGAAACGTTAGGGAAAAGAAACGACGCGGAAAGAAATCGACGCGTCACGGGGACAAATGGCGTTTCGGTAAGCCACTCGATGTTCTTCTAACCGGATCCACTTAGTCGATCCTTGCAGGAAGGGGGAGGAAGGGGCATAGTTGTGTGTGGAGGGGGGAGAGAAGAAATTTTCCACCGACATCGAAGAAAATTCCGACGCGTGTCGACGACACCCTTTCGTCCGGAATCGGCTTTGCGGAAACTCGAAGGAGGGTTAGGGGGCGGAGGGGGCTGGGGAAAATCGCTGCGAAGGACGCAGGCAGCCGTCGGGGAACGTGCAACCAATACGATAACACGTTTTGACACGTAAAACTCCGACAAATCGGTGCTCGCGCGTTTCCACGCCGAACGGGTGACAAAAATATACGTCCTGACGTATTGGAAGAGGGATAGTGAGGGGAACAACGACTACGACGACGACGACGACGAAGGGGAGTTACGCCCCTGTCTGAACGTGTCTCTGCGCGAAGACAAAATAGAGGCCCCCCCTCCGCCTCTCCTCTTCTCTTCTTCTCGCGACCAACTCGGCGCGTCGAGTCGCGCGCGTCGCCGTTTCTGCTTTCGTGCAAAATCTTTCTCCCCGGCGCTGCTTTTTCCGGACGCGCGAGCACGCTAGACGAGACAGTGCCGTTCACGGTGTCAAAACTACGCCGAAGGATTTGCTCGCCTCGAGAAAATACACGAATAAAGTGTCTCGTCCGTCTCGACGGCTCGCGCCGCCTCCGACGACTCCCTTCTCCCCCTTCACCGCCCCTACCCGACCCCCACCACCACCCAGAGTAGAGTTTTATTTCGATCGACGGTGTATTGGAAGCAACGAGAACGATTCTGTCTCAATTTAGTCGGCCGAACGTTCGAGGATCGGTCTGGAAAATCTTTAAAGGGGATCGAACGGAATATTTTTTTTTTTCTAGAAAATTAAGGGATCTTTTTTAAAATTTCTGACGGTGTCTCGTTTCTATCGGTGCATGGAACGATTCGACAAATTCTTCGTTCGATCGTGTACTCTCGACAAAAAATAATTTGATACTTCCAAGAAGATGTACTTAAGAGGAAATCATAATAAAGAATCAAGTTTCTCAACCCCCCGAAACAGATGATTTCGAAAGTGGTCGGAGGATCTAGTTTTCGCGCCAGCTTAGCCAGACCTGTCGAGGAATAAAAATATGAAGTATAATATTTCAAAGCGAGATGGAAACGTTGCGTCGTCATTACTGTGCGTATCGATTTCTCTGCGGGGGTGGAGAATAAATAACGTAATGGCACAGTTAAATTAAAGCACCGTCCCGAAGGGAGGATGTCGATGATTTTGACCGAACGAATTTGCATGGAAAACGAACATCGCTGAGTGAGAATGATAACGTACTATATTGCTTTGCTCCTTGAATTCATCTGCGTTAGATAAATTCATGACGGAATCACTATTATTCAAAATTCTTCTCAGTAAATACCATCTATCAAATTCTGGTAATAAATTTTTCGGAGCAAGATAGGTCCAACGAAACAAATAACATTTAATCTCTCAACGATGTTAATTTACTCCTCGCTATTTTTGTAATGGTATTTCGTGGAAAGTGGAGTAGAGTAGGCTTATAATACTAACATAGAATATTGCAAATCATCACAGCTTGTCTGAGAATTAAAATTTTTTTAGTATAATTGTTTCCAGTAGGACGGAAATTATAGAAATTTCGTTTGTATCGGTTCGATTACAGGCCCGCGACAACGACGAACCCAAAATAGGTTGGAAAGCGAGGCCGCGAGACGGCAACGGGACCGAGGAAAAATAGAACCGTTCTTCTTCTTCTCCCGCGGCTCCGCCATGGGGCCAGGTGTATCTTTTTGCCGGTGCGATGAGATTTTTGGCTCGCGATCAAGACTCGAATGTTTTGGCTAGCCGTGGCCCACGGTACCGTCTTGTCTGCCGCGTTTCTGCGCTGCGAGAAAAAAAGCCTGATCCCAGCTTCCGCGCGAACGACCAACGGTGAAGCCAAGTTTTATTTTGTCTTCGCGAAGACACGCAGGAACGTAACACGATTCACCGATGCCTCGCACTGGGTTGCCTTTGATTTTCGCGATTTCGATTGGAAACATTTCCTACTATCAATATTGTCTTTGTCTAAAAGTTTGTCTATTTATACCGTGAGAGGTACACTTTTTTACTGTGGCTACCTTGAATAATTGTCAGCTTTTATTCGACTGTCGAACAAGGACAAACTTGAAAATAGGTTACTGGTAAATGAAATTCAATGGCTTCGTTTGTTTTATCAACGATCGAAACATAACATTTCAATGGCTACCGAGTCCATATAGAAAATTATAGTTCGTCGACAATGTTAAACGAACGAGGGTGGAGGGTTGCCATTCAAGTTTAATCAGAACAGAACTACTGGTGGGAGCATAAATTTTATTTATTATATATCTTCGTGGTGCGACCAGTAGTTAATCAATAATTGAAATTGATATCGACATTGTTCTAACGCAAATTTGTGTTTAACAAACTGAGCGACTAATTGAGAAAGCAACGATATTGGCAGACACGCTATAACGAACATATTATATGTAATTAATTTATTTTTAATAATTAGTATAATCGCCCATTACCATAATTACTGATTCAAAACGTCACGGTGTACCGTTTATCTGTTTTTCAATACGATCTTTATTGGCTTATTATAATTTTTATTTCCCAACGCTGACTACCGGCTGTTAAATAATTCTATTTTATTACGATTTCTATACAATGGGACCATAATGGATTTCCTGCTTTTTCGTACTCCGCAACAACTTTCGTGAACCCATAATGCAAATTTTATGCACTCCATCATATTTTTTATACGTGCTTCGTGGCAAGGGAAGCAAAACTACTTCATTAAAAGGAAAGATGATGATTTATGATCCTACGCGAAACGATTTAAGAAACCTCGCGAAGGTACAACTTAAAGATCATAATAATTTCCAAACAAACGTCGATTTAATTTTTATTAATATTCTAACGTGGACATAAAACAGTAAAACATTCAACGAGGAACCTATTTTCATAGAAACCTAATCCTTACTTTCATTTCTATTTTTACGCGTTATAAAAAGGCTGTCCTTTGCATTTCCAACTTATTTTTAAGCTTTTCGCGATGCTCCCTTGCATACTACGTTACGCGTCTTTCCTCCGGATGCACAAACAAATAAATCCTTGCTGCGACTCGATCGAAGAGAGAACAAGTTGGAAGTTTGATATTATTAAACTGACCGAAATATATCGAAAATTCGCTGGTGAAATAAAATTACAAAACTATATTTACATAGATCCTCTGTCATCTTCACGAAGAGTAAAATTACCAAAAATGGGGCTACATATTTTCCATAAGTAAATAAATTTAACTGGTTCGCGCAATATTAACAAGCATCGATTCCACGACAGATTCCAAAACCGTTTCGTAACGAATCGCTCGTAATTACAGAAATACGAGTGTCCGTCCTAAATAGATCGAATCTCCTTTAAAAACCCAACGAGCGTTCAACGAGGCTCATTATTCGTTGGCAATATTTACAAGCCTGTTTTCATCGGATTCCGCGTCCCGTGAACTTTTATTAATATCGTGGATGTCATCGACGCGACATCGCCGCGCAAATTTTAATAAATTCAAAGGTCTCGGGGATCGGAGCGACGCGTTAACGCGCATCGGGGCCCTTTGTGAGCAAATTTTTCTCGCGACACGCCTCGATAATCCATTGTAGTGAATTTCTCTGGCAGATGCCGCGGGACGTTGTTCGATGAATACCGTGCGCCATTATCCTTTCATCACTGACAATACTTAATTACATAGGAAATAAAAATACCGTCCGAACAGGTGCAACCGGAATAATGGAAATTTTTCCCTTTATGTTTCGACTCGTATGCCCTCTTCGGAAATATTCGACAAACTGTATTGAAAAGGATTTTAAACGTGTACCTATAATTAATTATACGATGCTGATCGAGAGTAAAGGTCGTTGATAATAATTCGTTCCTGTTCGACGATCTAAACGATGCCCTTCCGTTTCTTCGTTCGAGCTTGAACGACATTTCCCAGCAAGTTAATCCCGAGTCACGCGAAACGTCTAGAAAAGTCTGGAAAAAATGGAACGTTCGCGTTGAAAGCTTCCCTCCATCGTTCCCCTGGTCTTTGTTTCGGCTGAAAAATACGGCCGATGACCGAACGTTACTAATCCGTCGGATTATCGTCGAGCGATCGCTTCCTTCGCGCTTGATTTATGCCGCCGTGCCCGACCACTGAAGGTAGATTTACACCTGGCGAAGTTTAAAAGCTACCCGCCGTCGAGAAACAGTGTCTCCCCGGGCAGATAGTATCGATGTCGAATTACGCGAGCTCTCCGCCCTTTTTCGACCTAATGATACTTTCACGTGTGCTTGCTTATAAATCAAAACAACTTAACACCCCGGCGGAAGCGTTCGCGCGAAGCCATAGACTTTTCTTGAATCTCTGTCTGTGTACAGGGCGTTGAAAAAATAAATTATTCGTTGGATCTACTTGAGAACGGAGTAGTAATTGGTTCGTGTTTCGCGATATCGAGATTAAAATATCTTCTGAATTAAGAGTCTTATGATTTCATTTAAGAAAACGTTCGTCACCTTCGTATAAATTCTGCCCGTTCGTTTGCAGAAAAACTAGTTACGCCAGATTACATCCAAACAATTTTTTATACGTAGTTTACGACTTCGCATTTATGGATTAAAATCAGGGATTATCGGAATCGGGCAAATGTAATCTGATTGCATTTGCCACGATACTGTTGCATGGAATCGCATGGTGATTACCGTCTAATTACATGTAATTTTATCGTAACAAATGTAATCAGATTATATCTTTCCCGACTCTGCCCTTTATGCATATGATATATTTTTATACTGAATTGATATGCCTACATTTTGTTGTTTTTTTTTTAATATAAGCAAAGAAAGCTACCCCTAATTTCGAGCAGAAATATTCGAGGAAACATCGATGTTTATTCCGCGTGCTCTGCGATTACAACCCCGTCTCGAGGGAACGAAATATTAATAAGCAGATCGAATTCAAAGAATAATATTCGGTACGCTTTTAGCGCGTAGGCGACACGTCCAACGTTTCCTTTATCAGATTCCATTTCGACGCTTGGGGACGGCAGCTCGAAAGGAAAACGCCATATCCATGAGCTCTGAATCGTTTCCATTCGTTCGAGGGGTTGGCGGCGACGCGATAGAATATCCGGCCGTTCCGCCTTTTATTAGGTCCGCCAGATTTGTTTCGTCTGGCTCTCGATCCTTTTTGCCCAGACAGCGCGCAACTGTCCCCGATAGTCGGTGGTAATTCGACCATAAATTTCGCATCGTGGGTTCGTGCAAATATATACGTCTCTCCCGATGCAACCACCCCCGCCTCCCACCGAAAACCGTCGAAAAGGGGTCGGAAGGTCTCCATTTCTATTCCACCCGTTGACATCCCCTTTTCCGCTTTCCGTTACTCTCTGTCCCTCCAAAAAATTTACTTACTACTCGTGTACCACCCTCAACCCCTTTTTTGTTCGCCATACTGCTTTCCCGTCGAACCTGGTTCGATGAAAACTTTCTATGATACTGTAGCCTGCTTTCCAAAAAAATGCCTTACTTGGTCTGAATTTTTCTGAATTCCTATTTCATATATAAACAGGTGATTTCGCACACTGTATTTGAGGCTATTTTAAACCTAATAGGTCATACGTCAGTTTCTTGTGATGCAATTGTATCTAATGAGCCAAACAAAAAGTTTAAAAATTCAGTCTATGTGAACTGACGACTCTTACAAAATAACAATGGACTGTTAAACCGTTTTCGTTGAAAAATGAATACGGGTCGAAGACGATCCATTTTTTCGGTTTACAATCCGCCAGATTCGCGGATAGCCTGCGTGGGAACATCGGAACGGGACAGCCTGTTTAAATATCCAAATTTTGGATCGTAAATCTCGCGAAAGAGATTCGCGTAACCGCGTCCTCGGTTTCTCCTCGACTCGGATAGATTCGCGTGTAGTTCGATCGAACGAAACCGCGAACCGGTATTTATATTTCGGGCGTCGGTCGCGCGTCGAGAATTTATTAGCTACACGCGCGTCGACCGTTCGAAAAATTAAAAACAAATTCGCGTCGTAAATTTCCGTCACGCGATCATCGGTGCAATTAGATCGCGCCTAATCCCGACAGATTTATACGTCGCCCCGTTGCCGGCGATTGCTTTCGAAACTCTGTTGCTGGATGAGGGAGGAGGGGAGGGAAAAAACTGAAATTACCGCGCAAAAACACCGCTCGAAACAGGCGGGAAACGGGCAAAACGACTCCGAGAGAGAGTCGTCTCGCCTCTCGCGGGTCGGCAACTTAATTAATTAAGGCGAATCGCTACCGGATTGTTCGCGCGCCTCGCGCCCGGCGTTCCTGACTAATGGGAGACCCCCCGCTGATTAATACGTTCCGCAGATGTTACGCAGCGGCGTAAACATTAAGACTACGGTGCCACGATCGTCGATTGAATTATCGCGGACAAGCTGCCCAAATATTAAACTGTACCGAAGCTTGCTCCCACGATCCGCCGCCCTCCGCCCGGATCGGCTTTGAATAACAAGTCCATCGTCGATTATGAATTATGCATACGCTACAAATCTAAAACAGATTGGAAAGAGATTCCCCACCGTCAAATCGATATCGAACAGCGGAAGGAAACAACAGTCGGATTAGTTATTAAATGCTAATTCGACGATGCGTCCCGGAGGTTCGAGAATTCCTCGATGCACTCGATTCGTGGTACTCTGCTGTTCGTATTCAGCGCCAGAAGCGTCGGTGTGAAGTAAATATGCACTTTACAGGGCTTCCCGAATTTCGATTTCTTTTTTTTTTCATACAGCACTCCGTCGATTTACAGGGCTAGTCGATAATTTCACGTGTTTTCATAGTGGCTTAGGGGTTGTTGATAATTTAAGAGACGTTAAAAATTCCGTTCGCTAGAAACAACTGTAAAAGTATTGCGAATACGTCAACGACAATTAGCAAAAGGAATGTACAGGCGAGAGGAACGGTAAACAACCTGTTTTATCAATACCACGGACGAGTGGAGATAACTTTTCGGGTGGAAATGTTGACCCAACGGGATCGGTGACGGTCCTCGCGCGAAATGGGTAAGGAAAGCTATATACACGAACGAGGCGAGCGAGGTTGGAAAAGTTAGTTTCGGTGACATATGTGGCCAACACACGTACAGGCGGAAGTTGAGTCGGGATCGGGGTAGGACCACCCCGCCACGGGCTGCGTGACATTTCCACCCCGTAACTATCTCGAACCGTCGCTTAAGGAAATAGAGCTGTCGGACGCAAGCACGCCTCTCGCCGCGCCGGCAACCGGCTCTCAAGATGTGCCAATAAATGGTAATCGGCGCAAAAAATTCGCGTATCCCCTGTCGAGAGACTGTCACCGAATTTACGATGCGCACACATTCCGCTTATTACTTTAGTTTGCGAATTCCCGATCCCCGGAACCGCGTTAAAAAATTCCTTTTACCACCGTTACGTGAAATTCACGAACGCGTTCGAACGGAAAACTGTTGTCGGATTTTTTCGAGTTTCACCTATAATCGTGGAAAATTATGTTCCGAACGACCCCACGAATCGTCGTCGATGCGTCCTCCACCCCAACCATTAATAATTCTTTGATCGAGGCATCGACGTCGCGACTCGCGGTTTCGCGTTTGTTTGCGATCTCGTAATATTTAAATTCGATGACTGTGGGGCGTGGGTGAACGGTAGGCCGTGCCAGGAGATCGATTAATTACTCTGAGTAGCTGGCGGTGACTGATCGAAACCCGGGGGGGCGGAAATCTGCGCTGAAAAATCGGCGGCCGCGGAACGACGCTCGCTACATAGAAAAGCACTTCAATCGGATTGGTCGGTGCGACGAGTCGTTTGATTAAGTTTCCGTTTATTACCCGCGGACGTGGCCGCGTGCAGAGCCCCTCTCATTATTATTCGTTTCCCAGGATCAATGGCCGACTTTCCGCGCGCGGCTCGATACCGATTCCGGTCAATTTCGCGTTGTCGTAACGCGATATTAAAATTGCCGTTAAACGATACCCCTTTCGCGTTTTACGCATCGAGTTTCCGGCATCGGTGTTTTATTTTGTTTGAACGCCCGGGAAACAAACGGGTCTCCGTTCTACGCGATTATCGGGCTCCGCGGCTCGACCCCGCGTAACCTTTTCGATCCAAGGCTTTGGCAGAACCCATTAACCCCCGGGAACCGTCGACTTTTTCTGCCTTTGCTTCGACTCTACCCTCCTGTGCCCCAACCTGCTCCTATTGCCTTTGAATTTATGGAACCACAATGCGCTGGGGGTGTGGCGAAATTGCGGGAACAAACAAAATTCACCCGCTAAGATTTTTACCATCATCTCCTACATGAAACACGTTATGTATAGAATATTAAAAACCTTTCTTTGCAAAAATAGATTTTTCATAGACACGTAAGAACTCTGTCTTTACAATGTTACTATACACAGCTGAGTGCACAGTGCTAGTAACCCTGTAAGGAGTTCCTAGCGTAAATAAATAAAAACAAAAGGCTTCTAATTTGAGTTGCAAGTAATCGAACATTGTTATTTTATATTTTTTCGTTATAAGAGAGTCTTGGCGAATCGCGGGACAAAATTTTTATCAATCGTTTATTACAGTGGCGCGTCGAGCACCGTCACTTTTTTTATTCTCGAATATCTTAGACGAGAGCTCGCGAACTTCTGTCGGAAAAGTTTCGTTCGACTCGACCGTGTATATCCAATAAGGCGACCGGGCGGAAAAATTCCGAACGTGTTAGCGAATAAAAGCGCCGTCGAAGGAATAAGGTCAGAGGGTGCGGAAAGTCGCGGGGGTGAGAATTTTACGAGCGTCGACTTACGATCCGCAGTGTCCTGGCGGCGCGTAGCCGTCGAACGGTCCGGATCTTTCTCTAATTAATTAGCGGGGCGTTTAATTAAGCGAAACGGACGAATTTCCTGGAGCCGTAGCTACCGGGCCACCCTCGAGTAAACCGAGAATCGGTGCAAGAGCGCAGCAATCGCCAGGTCCGATGTATTCCGTCGCTTGTCCCGAATTAATTTGTCGCGTACGAGGTCCCAAGACGTTTCGTCTCGAACGATGTTTTGCGAAACACCTACGGTGCATCGTTTCGGGCAAAATTAATTCTCAGAGAGAAACGATAATGGAAAATAAATTTGTCAATTTTATGTTACTGTTCAGAGTTCCTGTTTCGTAGAAAATTTTACTTTGGCCAGCAACCGGGCATTGGCAGAATGACGTAGATGTTAGAATCGGATTGTGGGGGTAACCAAGAGAACGGGGTCGACGGGTTTTATAAATAATCTAACAAAGATAAAAAGTCTACCTATATTTTATATTTAACTAACCTGACTTCGCGAACGGGGGAGCAACGTGAAAGATAAACAACTTCCCGTCAGAGATAAGCAAAATTCTTGCCTGGATAAACTGTTCATCGGTTAAACGATATTAAAAATCACAGAATGAGATATTTCGCGATCAAAAATCTGACCCTTCCATCGAATATATTGATCTATTGTTCGAACAAACGTTTGCCTATCCTTGATTTTCGGATTTCTAGGAAAGAGGGCCAGGAGTTAAAGAGGGTTGAGAAACGCTGTTCTGGTGGCCGCAGCGTTCAGAATAAAGGTTCCATCGCACGAACACGAGCGTCGAATCAACCGCCAACGCGAAAGCTCTATCGTGTCCTAGGGTGAAAGAGCACTTATTTCCCCAATGACGACCCTCGAGTGGGACACCTAGCCTAAGCTCTGCGGGTTCGGGTGGCTCGATTCTTCGGCGTGGAATCGTGTCCCGCGGTCGTCCTTCCGCCGAATTCCGGCAAATTCGACTCGCCGTGAACTGCACCGGGGAGGGGAATACTGGAACTTCCGGCGGCGAGGTTGCACGGCAGAGATACTCCCTGTTCGATGCTAGTCGGGAAACGACACGACGATGGAAAATGATCGAGGGCGAACAGCGCTATCCGACGTCCCAATTTCCCAGACAGTAACCTGTCCCGCCAGCTGGCACCCTTCGGGACATCAGGGTTTTCCCTCGTGATCCGATGGCCGGCCCTCTCTTTCCCTCGTTCGCCGCTAGGATCCCGCTCCTGTACACCACGTCTCAGGATTATGGTTCGGCATAAATCTACTTATAACGGCCGGCAACTATTCGTCGACGCTGGACTATTTCACGAGCTCCTCCGTGACATAAACGCGCGGCGTAAATCGTGGCTCTTCGACGGACAGGGGTTAGCTACCATCCCGATTACCCACTATCTGGAAACATATCTCCGGACCCGTCGTTTCTCCGCAATCTTCATTTCCCTCCTATCTGAACGATCGAAACGGCACCGAAGCCTTTTCGATTTGGGGAACGCGTCAGGGATTTAATATGGGGGCGAACATAATTCCGGCGTTAGTGAACAAATCTTTTTACCGTATAGAGAAACTGTAACATCAATAGATCAGTAAGATTCAATTTTTCTACAATTTTCTACAGGGGCAACAATTTGATTCTAGACGACTGCTAACTCATGATTTTGTCCTAGTACTTATTTTGGTAACCTGTACTATACGTCGACGTTACAGATGAATCTAGTTTACTTAAATTTGGAAATGTTTGAGGCTTCCCTCGTGAAAGTATCTCTGTCAAATCCTGTGCTGCTACGATAAATACGACGGTACGCGTCCTTCTCCGAAGGGTAATGTAATTATAATCGAGGAACACAGTATCACGGATTCCTCTTCGAACGTCGATGTCCCGGATTTCAAAGGGCGAAGACCCCAGGGGGCAGCTGTCGACCAGAGGAAACTCCGCGCTAATTACTTGGACTCCGATTAACCCTGCGATCGCAATATATCATTGAGAGAAGGGTGGTCTGGTGAAAGACACCGGATTAAGGGTAACGAATCGATCCTTCCCATTCCTGTCGTTTATCAAATCGAGAACCGACTTGCCTCTGCCAGGTTCGTTTGTTTTTCGAGGGGGAGGGGTCGGACGATTAAACACTGTCTGAGGCTTCAGCGTGTAAGCCGCTGTCCTTTCCGGAGCGATCGTTACGAACGGTCTGCCATAATTGCACACGGGGTCCGAAAACAGTGACACTCGAACATCCACGCGCCCAACGATCGTTTTAATGGCGCTTGCCATCAATTTTACGACTATATTCCAATAAATTAAACCTTGTAGCGTATGGAAATCACCCGGATAAGGGTAGTATTATAACAGAGAAATATGGAATTTTTATCTACTTGGAATTAAATCGAACGCCAAGGAGTTAAACTGCTGAAGTTTCACTAAATATTTTCCAAGCATTCGATCGTAAATAGACTACGATCTAGCACGATGTATATGTCGATCGAATATTTCCTCTCGCAGACCTCTGGCCCTTGCTACAAAATTTCGCAAAAATCTAACGGTTCGTAAATAAACCACAGAATTCCCATTCGAACTAGCATATAGTAGAAACTACTCCCTCCCCCGATGGATCGTTATCGGTAGACAGCGAGTGTTTCGCGACGCGACAACCGTATCGCGACACCGAGCGTTATATTTATACGCACGCCAGTTTGTAACTGGATACTCCGCGGGGGAGGGTTTGAATGGCTATCGTTGGCGGAAGAGACGAAGAAGGCGAAGGTTGAGAGGGACGCTTCTGGCTCGTAACCCGTACGCAAGAGGGTAGGAATACCTATGCGCCTCGGTGGATGCAGCCGCCATACGACCAAGTTAAGTAACCCAGTTTCGCTCGCGAGGAGCCATCCCGCGGCGTCCGGGGGGTTGCTGGAGCCAGCTAGCCCCAACCTAGGCTGCCAGAGAGAGTGTTTCGAAATAAAGTACGGTACATTATAGCCCGGAGTCGTTCCGCACACATTCAGGGAGGGACACGAGGGGGGTAGACGCGCATGCGTTCGCACACTCGACGAATTTCAAAGAGAAACATACGAACGGACCAGCGGCACCAGGGGGTGGGCGAGAGCAGAACGATATGGAAGGTGATAAAAAGACGATGGAGGAAGGAGGACGAAGGAAACGGGGAAGCAGAGCGGAGGGGTTGGCCGATGCGCCTCCGCCCCTTTCAAGTGTTATCTTTGAAATTGCGTTCCGCAGGAGCGTTATTAAATTAAGTAAACCGCAAAAAAGTTTCTTTCGAGCCGGCAGCCCCGTGCACGACGGTACACTCCCGGTGTAGTTACAGACTGAGCCTCACTCGCGGCATATATGGGAATTAATACCCGAGGAAAACCACCGACCTGCGCGCCCCTTTCATCCCTTCCACGACCACACGCGCAGGTACACACACAACCGACAACCGGCATCGACCTTCTAACCAGCTCAGGCAGACTACGGCTGCATAAAAAGGCGCTTTTAATTTTGCGATCGTAATACACGAAGCTTTGCTCGGCCAGCTGCGACGACCTACCCTCCGGAATCGTGGCTAAGACTCCGCAGCGGCCGACCAACGGCTCTCGCTCCGAAAAACGCAAACCTTCCGACTGTTCTCGAGCGTTTCTCGTTCTTTTTTTTTTGTTCCTGCTTTCCGCGCCGGCTCGCAAAAGTTTCTCAAAAGCGGTCTTCTTTTTATCCGCCGTGTTTCGCCACGCGCCGTTAACGACAGAAAATTCAAAGAATCCCCTCGGTTTGTAATTAACGGGGACCGTTAAAGACTCGATGTAGCGCAATCCGTCCAGCGTCCAATTACGCCGATAATAAAATCGCCAGTCCGGTTAACAGAGATCGAGATCGCGCTCTTTATCGTTGATTTCCTTCGACTAACCGTAACGTCTTCTTTTGGTCGCTAATTATCCGGGAGAGGAAGGAGAGAAAGTTTCGCGACTTTGCGCCGCGCTGTTCAACCTTCGACGCCCTTCCCCGCTTTTCGACCTGAAAAAAGAAACAAAAGTCCGACGACTTTCGAGAAACTTGACGAACAATTTTCCCCCGTAATAAAGGGCGCCCTTTAAAGCGATCGAGTCCCGCGAAGAGGCCCGCTTTGATGCTCGCCGACTGCGAAACTTTTTATTCGGCGGAAGTTTGACAGTTTCGCGAGCCCGTGGTCCGCGGGAAAGGGTTTCGATGTCGGCCCCCGGGGAAAAAGGAAAGACCCCCTTCTATCGAAGCCGCGAAAACAATGGCAGATCTCGAGGACGCAGGGAAACGATCGACGTGGCCCGAAATCGATCCCTCGAGAAGTTTCATCGGCTGCTTTCGTTGGAACGAACGATTCATTTCGAAGTCAAACAGTTCAAAATACCGAAGTATCGATTAAATATGTAAAAAAGCCCAGTTACTTTGTAACGTATGCCTCAATCTCGCGGTTTTCTAAATTAATAAAATTGGCCACTTCGTGCCACGGATATAAACACCTGTCGGCGTTTCAATTTGATACCATTTTTCTGGAGAAAAATATCACCCCTCGTTTCCTGGCAAATTAAAAGAATATTGTCGACGACAACGCGAAGCATAGACGAACAATCGTACCTCGTAGTACGCGAGCTCGAACTTTTACAACGGTGGTTTAACGACCGACTTTAATTCGCTGTTCTTTTTACGGGGTCAGATATCGACGTATAAATATTCCAGCATATTCCAGCACGCACTCGCGACAAAAGTTTATAGAGCGTCGGTTTGCTATCGCAAGCTTTACGCCCAACGGAGGGCTCGTGTGCCCCATAAAACCTGTCAGCCGGGAAATTCAGATTACCAGACTGATTCTGTCCTTTATTTTTCAATTCTGATCCTCGAATGTCACTGGGGGTCTCTCGTGACCCCGGCAAAATTTTCTGTATAAATCAAATCCCCTTTGCGAGGTCGTTATATCTGAACAGGAAAGAAATAGAAATGTCACGCGACTCTAATCAGTAAATAACGAATAAAATAAATTATTAGGGGTGTTTTGTGGTTGCAGAACATCACTGGAGTCTTTCGTGACCCTTTCTGTATAAATCAAATTCCTTTTATGAGGTCGCCATACTTGTGCAAGAAACGTACGAATCGAACAATTTTAATTCTCAATCCCGTTGAGTAAAACATCGATGTAAATGTTACGCGACACTAATCGGTGAATAACGAATAAAATAAATGATCGTGGTTGTTTGTTTTGTGATTGCAGATGCGCGGAAGGCTTCACGGGTCTGCGGTGCGAGACGAAGGACGTCAGCAGCACCGGAAGTGTGTACAACAGGCGTAGGGCGCCGTTTTCCTGCAAGCTGGGACTCTCGACCTCGTACTACTGCTAGCGATAATCGCGCGGGGCCCTTCCAATTCCGAGCTCGTCCTTTTTCTGATGTTCGAACCAAAGGGGGTGGTGCTCGGTTACAGTCAGTCGAAACAGCCTCTCGAAGCCCACGAGAAGAATAGTCGTGAGAGGGCCAACGCGCGCGACCAAGAAACGAACGTAGAGGCGATAAATCGATCCGTGGATCGAACGTGAGAGCTGCGCGACGAGACGCAGCGATTAACGGGGTGAAAACGAAAATAAACGGGAAGCGAATTCTCGCGCATGATTTTCGAGAACCGTTGTTGTCGGGCATTAGAACAAGTCCTTCCGTATTGTAGGACCAGGTTCCAAAAAATCAATTTTGGTACCGGGGCATTCGTACCTTCTTCGTTTCTCATACTATTACCGTCTTCCTCGACTTCTACTTCCTCTACTTCTTCTTCTACGACTGCTATCGTTACACTCTCTCTTTTAGAAAATGTCGCGTTACGACACCGTTGCCTCGCGTCCCTATAGAAATTTTTATTCGCGAGCAATCCAACGATAGAACGAACGTACGCGTGCGTGTGTGTATGCTTGTATCTTTACGCGTGAAAGGGTAAACGTTGAGAGTGCATGAACGAGCGCGAGAGAGAAAATAGTTATGGCGGATTCCTGCCTCTCCCGAACCCCTTCGGTTTCGTATCGGGAAGGCGGAAAGGAGAGCGTTCGAGTGACGCTCGTGATTCAGAAATGGTGCTTGACCTCGAAAGATCGCGGGTCGCCGATGATAAAAAAAAAAAAAGAAAAAAAGAGAATGGAGGTAAAAAACGATAAAAAGAAAACAGGAAAAAAAACGAGGAAGCTGCAGGCAGAAGGGCGTGTTCCGGAGGTCGCACTTTTCGGAGTCTCCGCGTGGAGAACAATACCAAAGAGCCCAGGGTCTCGATAAAGGACGTCGCGAGAGTAGTCGAAACACTCGGAGATCGTTTAGGTCGATACGCTTACATGAAACACACGCTGGAACAGGGAAATCTGAAAGCCGCCGAAAAGGCATTTTTCGTGCATTAACCGTTTCTCTAGCGATGGGAACGAGACCGAACCACTCAGAGTTGGTCGATCTTTATTCGCGAACAACGAATAAAATTTTTAATCGAATCTTTTAAACGGAACATCCAGGCAGGAAATTTGAAAATTTCATTCGTCGTTCGCGGAACTGATGCGCGACCTGTTTCCGGTGTCCGAGATTTCACTATCTCGATATGGACGCCCGACCAGCGTGTCGAGGGCTAGGTCTCGAGAGCCCACGGAGAGATCTCGCGAATTCGAGAATCGCGCGGCTGGATATCCATCGCTACTCGTCCTCGGTGGCTTCCCTTTCGTCGAAATGGAAAGGGAGCGTCGTCGTCGCCGTAGTCGTTGCTGTTCGCGAGAAGAGCCAGATCTTTTGTCGGTCGTTGTTGGAAAATGTGGGCCACACCGGTGGAGCGTGAAGTCGCGAGCGAAAGGAGACGAAGAAAAGAGGAGGATACGCCTGTCGCGAATAAACCTGGACGTAACGACAACGGGAACGGGAACGAGAGAACTCGACGATGTCGCATCCGTGGCTGTGTCACGGTTCGCGGCTCTGCCTTCCGAAAATTTCTTCGTATTTTTACGCGCGTCCAGACAATTCGAGAATGGCGTGGATCGATCTCGCGTCGGCTCAAATAAATGTATCTTGCTCGTCTGCCAACGACGAACTAAACCACCCAGAGGGTTCGAACCCTCTAAAACAGTGGTTAACTATTTTTATTGGGTAACCAATCAAGCATTTATTAATTTATTTATTGTATTTATTTATCGACTTTATTCGCTATTTAAAAAAAGAACAAAAACAGAATACAAGAAACTGTATTTTTTAGGAGCACGATGAAATAAGGCTGAATAGGGCTGTTTTACAACCTGACCCAAAGTCAAATCCGAAACTTTTTCGCCCTCGTTTGCAGGTCTTCTTTTTGAATAAAATTCTGAACAACTCTGGTGTTCACCACTGTTACACATGACTGTTCAGTCATCCTAATAACTAACTAGGACGAGTGGTACAACGAGCAGTATTTATACGTGCAAAAGTAAGTCGAAAATATAGAGTAAAATTATATCCTACGTTTTTTGAGATAATTTAATTGAAATGTTTTTGGTGTACGCGAGTAATTGGCTAATTTTCGACTCGATGATACTAACTTACAACACATTTTAGCAATTTTAATAACAGTATTCATCGCAAGAACAGATAACTTCAAATCCGATTGTCTCGAGAACGAAGTATCGTATGAAAAAATTATATTCTACGTTTTTTATTTATTTTTCCATGTAGAATTAATACCTATTTGTATATATATAATAAGGCTTGAAACTAATATTCAAAGCCACATTTTCTATTTAAATTATACAAAATTATACTCAAGGGGAAGTGCAACCAAAGTCGAGGACGTTTTGGATTTGAGTGATAAATGTTTAATTGGCTATCCAGAGTGAAATTACTAAATTCCAGATTCGAACTATTCGCGAGGATATATCGAACTCGATCCCACTCGTGTGGGAGGGCAGTTTTCAGGCCAGAATTTTCCAGCAACGATTGACAATAACCTCTTCAGCGAACGTAAAAATAACGCCGAGGGAAACGAGGAAAAACATTGGCCACTCGAGCGGCAAACAAGTCGACACACAGAGAACGAGAGACCACTAGGCAAAAACGATTTTATGTAAAATATGATAATGTAATACGCGCTAGGCTAGCTAAAGCAGAGACTTAAGGTAGTTACGATCACAATGATCGAAAAGGGATGGGGCGTGTGGGATACACGCTGTACTCCAGCAGTCTCGGGACCCTATTTATGTTTTATATTATATTATATATATATATATTATATATATAAATATGTGTATAAACATTTTTAATTTATTTATTTAATTCATTAATTTTATTGATTTACGATTAAACGACATCTCCATCTTGGCAACCGCCTTTGTTTTTAACCTTATGTTCACCTTTCTTACAATTTTTGTTTCTTTTTTTATTTTCTGTGTATTTTTCTTCGCGTCGGTGGTGCAGTGGTCCAATTTTAACAACATTCGAACTAACTCCATTTCACGTGTTTGTCATGCTCGTATAAAATACACAGAAATAATAGCAATCATTTTGCAATTGGAAAAAATAACATTCGAAGCGCCAACAAATTCAACGTCTTAAACTCTGCATGGCAAACTTTTATTATTTGAGCACTGGACGATGGACTCAACGGGTCAGTTTTACGTTTCCTCGATTTTTCTCGCGAAAAGGTAGGTGCATTTATTTCTTTTTTTTTTCTTCCGTTACGTTCGATTACCGTCTCGTTCGCGATCACGCCGATGAGATCGATGCGAAAGTTTCCGCGAAACGATACTGAATCCCGCGACGAGGCGGATCCCCCTCGACGAAAGTTCATAGACTTTGGCGACGGAAGAATACTCGAAGAAAGCCAATAAGAAATTTTCATAGCCAGGGAGTTCCGCGTTCGGTCTCTTGTTCGGTCTCTTATTGCGTTCCGGCAAGTCGTTTCGAGACGGGTCGCTCGTCTAGCCGTTGGAAATAGCTTCCCGCACGGTTCTCCCGTCCTCCTGGAAACGAAAAACAACGCGAAAGCGAACGAGACGACGCCCCCCTTCTTCCGTAATCGTCAAAGAACACCGAGCTACGATCGGAACGGGCCGAAACGACGCGGAAAAACAAAGTAGTTCGCTGGAAAATGTTCTGGCCGCGTCCAAACCTAGTGCGTGCAGTACTCCCTCGCTATTTGCGTCAATCTGCGTTACGAATAGTTGCAACGGAACTATCCCCTCCACAGTTTGTTCTTCTCCAGGTTCGAAGATGGGCAAAATATTGTACTTCGTCGATTTCTTCGTTATTATTAATATAAGCACAATATTAACCGAATAATGGAAAGTATAGATCAGCATTCCAAGGTTCAAGACTTTCGAATAAAATTGATTCTGCTTTCTAAAGTATCGATTTCTCAATTTAACTGTCTTAAAATATTTCTGTGTAGAAATAACATTCTCTATGAGAAACCCTCGCCCTTCCATTCGACCCTCGAACCTTGAATTCGGGTCTTCGGATCCTTGGCTTCGTCTTCCGCGATGGAACGTCCTCTTCTTGGACGATTGCTCGCATGTGGTTCCTCCAAAAACTCGAACGGCTTCTTCCAATTCCATAAATATTTCAACGTTCGTTGGGATCGATAAATCGGTGGCCAAGAACCGGAGACTACTTCGGTATTCACTGATGGTCGCCGGAAAAGCCATGGATAAAAAAAGCTTGGAGGCAGTAACTGGTTACAGGAAGTGTTCTCGAAATTTCCACGAAATTAATTTCCGGAATTACTTTATTATGGAGAAATTTGAGTCCCTCGGTGAACGAAGTCTACGATCTTTTAAGCTCTCTTTTTGCTTCGTAAAGTCTTTATTGGGTTTCCTGTCTTGAGAAATCTTCATGGATGATCTAACCGTTGCTTCAAAGAAGCTTCTTCGAGCTTCGACGACTAGGAACATCGAGAAACTTCTCCGAGCGCTTAGCCTGCGCGATCATTTTTTACCACACGCTACGAGGGCGAACCCTTCCGAAAGAATTCGAGTTTCTCAAGGCAAGTGGGCGCCATTGAAAGGGAACCCTTCCGGAAGAATCCCACTGTCCCAAGGCAACAGGACACAATGGCAAGTACGCGTACAAAAGAAGGATCGACCGAAACCTTGCGCACTTGTTACTTCTTTAACGTCCTCTTCCCGTTAAGGAAACGGCGCGGCATTCATACTTGGCTATACGGTTCGTATGAACCATCTTAAATTTACTTCGAGGCGAACGCTGAATACGATAAACTGCATCGTTGGTTTTATCCGCGATAATTTACGGTCCTTCCTTAGACACTTTCTTCCGTTTCTTCGTAAATATAATATAATATACTTACAACCAAAGAAAATACGATAAACGATAGATTTTTCGTAAGTTAATGATTTTTTCATTTTGTGTATTGTTCTCAAAAAATGAATTCAACGTCATCTAGCGTTTCGTCCGCACCATTGATAATAGCGTGCGTTAAAAAGAAACTAATGATTTCGACGGCACGAATCACGGTTATCCAATGTACAACGCGAACCAAAAAGCTGTCGAAAAGCATAAAGTTTTTCGATCGGTGGAATGACATGGTTGACTTCCATTTGGTAGAATGTAGCGTCGCTGGTATCATTCCATCAATCGGAATCCTCGCGCGATACGTTGGTCCGTGACCCCACGGCAGCTCGTTTGCTCCACGTTCTGCCAGCAGGTTTGCCAGATTAAAATTTCAATTTAAAGCCAAACAATTCTATAAAAACACCGGTGGAAAAACCAACAAAATTTAAATATATTTTTCATACGCGCGTCAAATGAAAAACTCCAGACGCGAGTCATGATTATTCTTCCCGTCGAAACGAACGGTACATATGTCAAAAAACCTCGTTCGATTTCAAATTTTTTAGCATTTTTGGAGCTACAGCAAAAAATTTAAAAGAAATCAATCTGAATTCCTTATCCGGAGAAACGCCATTTTCGTTCGTTTCGGCGGCAGATTCGGATACGCGAATACCTTTCCGAGGAAGGGCTCGTGGGGAACGGAGAATCGCAAGCAAATTTCGCGTTTCACGGGAACAGAGACGTCAGGTGTGGCACGAAAGTTGGCGTTTTCCAGGGTAAACCGAGCCAACGGAAAGTTTTCGCGCGGTCGACGTCGAGCACCGGGTTCGGGCCAACCTGTTACTCCGTGAAAATACATTTAAAAGTGCGATAATTCATGGATAAGTTGGCCGGACAAACGAACGATAAATTAATGTACAACGTCTGGCTGACAGCCGCTCGAAAATAGAAACGAGTTACTGGGTTACCCCCTCGTGAAATATAATCGAGTACTCGCAACAGACGCGG
Organism: Colletes latitarsis; assembly: GCF_051014445.1. Lineage (NCBI taxonomy): Eukaryota > Metazoa > Arthropoda > Insecta > Hymenoptera > Colletidae > Colletes > Colletes latitarsis. The sequence continues at coordinate 28,695,924 of NC_135135.1, read as the reverse complement.
CTGGATTTAAATTTAATGCGAACCCGGCTGAAGGAACCATCGTTCTGTATGAATAATTTCGTGACGTCGATCCGGTCGATTCCACCGTTCGAGAAACGTCGTTTCGAACGCGATTATTTATTTATTTTTACGAGATCTGCCTACCGTCGTGCCTGTATCGTGCACTATTACGAATTACGTTCGCGCTGATGCTATAACCGGGGCCTTCGGAGATCGCGAGAGGCGAGACGCTGACGGGAACGTATGTTTTTAATAAACTTGCATTACAATGTAACGCCGTTGCGCTGAGAAGCCACATTAATTTCGCCGACAACGCTATAGAGACGCGAGTCGAGAAATTGCACGGATCGGTGGCAGAGTTGTTGCCGGGGGCAGCTGGAGGGGTGGGGCCGGGAAAATACACGCAGAAGTTTGTGTTCGCGCGCGACGGGGAAAATTTTTCTCGCCGAAAATCAGCCCCGTTGGTAAATTGGTCGCGGTTAGCTTTTTATTTTCGACGCGCGATTTTTATCGTCCGATTTATTTCTGGCACGCCTTATTTTCACCGCGTTGCCTACCTCGGCGACGCTGACGGGGGTCGACGGTGCGCGCGATACCGATTTTCGTGAAAAACGCGGCGAAATAAAACGTACCGACGCCCACGCAGCCGTGCTGTATTAAACCTGTCTCATGCATGTACCGAAAGAGAAATTGCTTCTTGCGCGACCGTTGGCTTCGCGGCGAGAATTCGTTCGCTCTTCGACATTGGCTATTTTTGAACCGGTGCAATCCTAAAAGGGTTGAATCCGCGTGAAAAAAATGCACGTAAAATACGGGATAAAATTTTGTCGTACGAAGGTTCGTTTTCCGAGTTCCGATAAATTTGAGCGAGCAATGACACAATTCCCCTATATTCGAGTATTTTATTTCGATTCTACGTAAAACAGTAAGTTGAAAATGTGGAGTAAAATTTTTTCATACGGAGCTGCGTTTTCGAGAAAATCGAGTCTGAATATTGCAATATATTGGATTCGTGAAATGTAAGTAGAAATAGTGGTTAATGGTCAGACGAGCCAGATAAATCTTACTCGATCGCGAGCATGCCCCAACAATTTTCAAATTCAATTATCTCGAGAACGAAGCATCGAACGGAGAAAGTTTACTGTACATATTGGATTCACTTCTTCGCGAAAAATCATCCTGCTCGCCTCGATTGTATCAATCATGGCGATCGACCCAGTAATCGTACTAGAAATCCTAGCATAACATGTTCTTGAGACAGATATTTTACGATTATTCCATTAGGGGACAAAGGGTTGAAGTCATCCAGTTCAAACCCCGATATTTCTCACTTTTCCCCCGAACGAGCCTCGATCGCGGGGATGATAACACATTCCTTGAACGCCGCCGAATCGGCCGACGCGGTGATTAATCGCGGCGCTAATTATCGAGAAGAGATCCGTCAAAATAACGAACCGACGAACTCGGGCAAAGGCGGAACGGCGTGTTCGCGGAAAATGAAAAACGCGAAGAATGCTCGTTAATTATCGCCCAAAGGGGGGAGGGGAGAGGGTTCGCTGTTTCTACCGACGTTCGCATCCCGAAGCTGTTTCTATTTTTATGTCGCGAATACCTAGGAACATCCCTCTCAGAATTACGTAATCTTAAAAAATATAAAACGAATCGATGCGCTTGTACGAATAATTAAAATGTTCGTAAATAAATTTTTAAACGTTTCGACCACCGAAAGAAAGCCTTTTACGGCGAGTAGAATTACGACTCGAAAACGAACGTCGCGTCGAACTAGGGGTAACTTTATTTGCGGGCGAGGGTCGCGGCAAAAGCCGAAATTCATGCGTCAACGTCCTGTACATCCATCCCGAGGGACGTTCGTGCTGACGTTCTCTCGCTGCTAGGAACCTCCAGACCTCGAGTACGTGATTTCGAGCCCCGGTGTCCAGCGGATGCGATCACGTTTTGACGCACAGGACGTGCTCTCGACCCTCCGGGCTCGTCTAATTTAGAGATCTTCGGAGGTCTGCAAACGAGGTGGTCGACGTTGAAGATGGATCGAAATCTGGGTCGATGGACAAAGACGCTCGTCGAGAAACAAGAAACAGCCGTTTGGTGACGACACTGATCAGAAAGGGTGGGGGACAAAATTTTCAAAAGAATTCGACAATTATAAGGAGTGACAAGCTATGAATGGTTCTTAAAAATTGATGGTCCCAGAAAATTCTATAAAAGATGACGGTACTTAGATTAATCTTAAATAAAAATTTTCGAGTTAAGTATGTTTGCGAATTACTGGATTCGAGGGGAATCAGAACAACGCGAGAGAAAATCCAGTTTCTCCGACGGAAAATTCACTTTTCCGTCGATAAGGGGTTTCCCCAAACAATCCGTAGAAATTCCGTGGCTCGTGCCAGACGAAATAACAATTTTTCCAATACCGCAATCTCGGTCTCGGAATTCTCGAGATAACCGGGACCGATTTGTCGCGCGGAAATCATAGCTTAAAACCCACTGGCCAGAGACAAGGGTCGCGTGGATCTTTCGCTATTGTGTTCGGCGAATTGAAGGAAAAACTGTTCGCGATAGGAACGGCGATCGTACGATATGGCTACCGGGGCGAGCAACGACAGAAAGATTGCAAAAAGCTCGTGTAACGAAGTTCGCCTTTATTGGAGAAACAACCAGGGAGGGGAGGGAAGAGTTCTTCGCGCGGAAACAGCAGCTCCACTTTAAATTGGATTCCAAATATTTCCATGATATTTTTAAATCCTCTCCCCCTTCCCGGGGATAATAGGGTGGGACACACACAGCACCCCGAAATCGCGTCATTATTTTCAATCGCGTAAACGAACACGCCCGTGCGATACGTATCGCGTTTCCTCGTCTGATTAAAAAATGCGAAGGGGCACGGAGGACCAAAAGCTGTTTCCTATTTCCTGAAAATTTTAAAATTACATTGCTACAGAAAGCGATTGTTGCAGATTGCGGGGGCAGAATTAAAGAAATATTAAAGTTATTAATTTACTAGGGGAACGCAATAATGCGAGTATGTGAACAGAGTAATTTTGCTTGACGAAGGCTATAATGTTTGACCCAATACAACTCGTATTTCCAATGCTTTTTCTCTTTTATTTATACTCGTGTAGAATAGGAGGTACGAGACTTGTCCCTACGTCTCTGGCACGCAGACTTCCGGTTGGTAAAACGTGAATCGTCGATGTCGTTCTACCAATCGGATGCTATTGCGCCCGTGACGTCAGGAAAAGTTTTATGTCTTCTATTGTGGTCCGCGTTACAATGGTCATTTCAACAGTCACTTGACAACAATGGTGCGGAAGTTGCGGAACAGCTTCCATACCTCTCGCGTGTATAAAGGATTATATTTATCCTAACACTAACACGTTTAGTGGAGATATTTTCCAGTTTATACGCCAAACGAATTAAAATATAGCTTCTCGACCCGTCTACAAATTACAACGATCGCTGTAGGTCGAGCGACTTCTCTGAAATTGTTATAAGCTTTTGTACGCTTATTTTAATTTTGTTATCCTCCCCCCTTGGCGCGAAATACGTCACCGACTCTGGCGCAACGGATTCGCGTGACGATTCGCGCGCACATTAGCCAGACTGTTGAGCAAACTGAAATCACCACCGGTAACGACTTGGTGGCCTGCATAAATACACGGCCGACCCGATGGACTAATGAATTGCGTCGAATCACAGAGAATTTTCAATGCGCTGGTCGTTCAACCTCCTCGTTCGTGTATACGGTGACCGACACAGAAAAGGGTGGAGTACAGAAAGAGGGAGGGAGGACGGTGGACGGACTGCAAAGGGGTGGCTGCATTGTCGCGGTAAATCGGTAAAAGGGAATTGATTGCTCTCCTCGTTGGCTCTGTCGCCCTTCCGCCTCCCCCGAGGCCCTTGCTCGATAATCGAAATTTAACGGTGTCCCGTCGGTCCACGAATCGACGATTAAGGACGTCGAAAAACGTCCGCGTGACGCTCGACCCGCCCGGAGGATTCGTTCCGAGGCGTCGCGTGACTAAACTAATTCTTTTAACACTATGCATCGAATCCTAAATGTTCTTTCAAGGTTTTTGCAGTAGGTTAAATCTGGATATTTTAATTTACAAAAAAAAAGAGAACCGTATACCGAGGGTACCAATCGCTAAAACGGACTTCGATAAAAATAGGCGTGCAACGAACGGCTGTAAATCTAGCGTCAAAGGTGTGTGTTCTCGAAAAGCTAAATGGACCCACTAATATTAAATTGTCACATTCATTTACGTTCGCTGGAAATTTTCCCCGACGCCTTGCCACGAAATTCCATGGAAACGCCCACGTTAGCCAGCTTCGTGCTCGGGAGCGTCAAACTGTGTCGCGGCCGGTTTATCCCTGGAAATTTCGCGTAGGGAAAACAAAGGTCCCTATTTAGGTATGATTTAATTAACGGGCAAGCCTGGGCGGGCGGAGCACAATAGCGGACGCGCGTGCATAGGCGTACTTCCCAGCCATCGTTCATCGCGCGTAGGATTAATTCTCGGCCCCGACAATCGGCCACCCTTCTCGGAACCCTGTCCCGGAGGGTGGCTCGCGTACAGAAAAGTCACGAACGTAGAGCTGAAAGAGGAAAGCGATCGGCCTCACCCTACCCGAGGCTCTTCATTAACGCCTTAATTAGAGACTGGTTCGAGCGATCGTATCCGAAACGGGACTCGAATGCGCATCCCGACGACGTGTCCCTCTCATTAGTCTTGTCGTATTAACCGCGACCGAGACTCCGATTGCCTGTCGCTCGTGCCGCTTTCCATTGTGCGATTCTCGTCTGCTCGTTCTCGACGTCAAATTAGGTCCGAGCCGCGGTTCTGCTCACGCGACAATCCTGAATTCGACGCTACATTTTTATTCACCATTTATCTACTCCTCCAACGAAACCGAGAATCAACTTTTTTTTAAACGAATAACAGCAAGTTTATTTAATCTTTTTCGTTTGAAAAAGGATGGAGAAAATGCCAAAGTCAATAATAACTCTCATCTGAAATATTGACTTATCTATCGAATGAATGCCTTTTTAATTTCTCATGTCTTATAGTTTTCGATATATCGAGAATACTACGTACGAAATTATACTACGATTACTTGATATTCGACTAACAAATACTCTGGAGTAAGGTCACTCGACAGTTTTAAATATCACCTAGCCGAACAAGATATTATTTTAAGGATCATTCTTCAAACGCTATGGTTAAATAATGCCCAAGCCTGACTCGGTGACCGTACGTAGGATGCAATCGTGCGACGATGATTAATGTTTCCAAATTTGGTGTTGCGTGTACTGCGAGGCCGACGTACGGGAACGCGTTTCAGCTCGTAGATAAAAAGAAAGAAAAAAGGGGGAATGGAGACCCAGAAACCAGAAGATCGTTAGAGGTAGTTGGAAAAATTTGGCGTTTCCTGTCGAATCGATACCATCGTTTCGAATTCTTCTCGTACGTCAGCGAGCCGCGTGGTTGCGAAAATCGTAAAAATTTCCGACTATTTGTTCGAGCAGCCGGTCACGACGACAGAGGGTCACGCGGAGCGATTTTCGCGGTTTGAAAAATTCGCCAGTCGATAGAAATTTCGCACTCGATGGAGCTTCGGAGCGCACGCGATGCATTACGAATCGACGCGACCTACCGTGTAGCTAATAATTCACCCGGTACGGGGGATCGATATCCGCGAATCGTACGGGCTTCGAAAAATACGATTGATAATAACACGTCCGCGAAAACATAACCGGGCGAACGGGACGATTTCGATAGGAGCTTCAAAACATTCGCGCTAGCGAGACGGGAGTAAATATTTTCCACGACCGAACGAACGCTCCGGGGGCTCAGCAATAATATTTTTTCGAAACGTACGGTCTCCTAACGGAAACTATTATTAACCGATTCTAATGAACGTATGTAACAATTAAACGAAAGAATCCAAATTTTTAATTTCGAATGGAAAAAGAAATTCCAGAGAAACCGCCGAGAGGAATTTAATATTCGGTCGAGGCTGTTCGAGCATTCGTGGAGTATTTTATCGCCGAACGAGACCACGATTCTTTCGTTAAAAATAATCGGGAAAAATAAACGACTAATTTTTCGTCCCGGAGAACAGGTGCTCCGCCGCTGAAGAAACGATCACGCGAAAGAAAGACGCGGAAGGACAAACGGGAAACGATTCTTTTAAAGATAGAGAGACCTTGAAGGGTCCACGAACGGTCCTCGATTCCAGTTTGTCGCGCGTGCTATCCAAAGGAACTCTAATAATAGCGGATTGGGCAACGAAAAAGAAACCGGCGGCTTTGTCACGGCGCTGAAAAATTGTACTCAACGATTACGGAAACGGATTTTTTGAAACGCGGTACGGAGAATTGTTTGCCGTCGGAATCAACGCTAAACGATTACAGTGATTGATTGGGGCAGAGCGCGCGAATCGAATGAAAAAACGATATGCAAATAGCGTGCACGGTGCATCTAGGGGATCGATACGAGTCGTGGCGACGATAGGATTTATCGAAAGCTACGACCCAATCCATATTTGCTTGTTCGATTAAATTCTGTAGACTCGGTACTTACAGGGGCTTATTTCGAACATAATTTTCGATTCGTCGACGTTGTTAAAAATCGTCATCTTGCTTACCAAAGAATATTTATTACAGATAAATAAACAAACTTTAAACGACCATATTTGGTGGTGTTGCAAGTTCTATTGCAATTTCTTACCAAATTGTCCAATGAAAGATATAGTGAAATAAATTCAACAACGAAAGGGTTAACAATTAATTCGTGTTCGAGTTAAATGGGATACCCTGTGTATAAAAAAAAAAAACAAAAAATCTGAAAAGCGTGGGCGTCTATCGGGGCGTAACTTAGGGGCCCTGTTGTCTTGCGTGCATCACCTACGTAGCCGTGAAATTATGCCGCGCGGTGCACGTCGTCCGTGACGTCGCGGACGTTCGCATAATCGAACGGGAGGACGGTCGTTTCGCGGCTGCGGTGGGCACCGTCGCGTAAAGCAAGCCAGTTGGGATGCAAATCTTCGTTTTGCATTTCGTCGTCATCCGGCACGACGCAGATCGGCGCCGGTGCAAGAGACCGTTACATCGAGATCGCGCGTCGATGACGGATCACGAAGGGCGCACTCGTCGCCCTTTGTTCCGGGACCCGAGCATCGGATAAGACCGGTTGAAAACGCGCACCCACTCGGTACCACAGACGAGGTATACGAATAGACCTTACACCTTAAATTAAAAAATTTCAAATTATTCTGAAAAAATTATTTTTTGTTGCGAGGGTCGATTACAATCATTTTTGGTGGATACACATACCCTCGAAATCCTACGCGCTTTCGAGAAAAAAATTCCTAACCGAAAGTATGATGTGTGGCCAGAAATGTTTCCTTAAAATTTCATGCGCATATATAAATTGTCTAAGCCTCTGTCTAAGACAAAATAACAATTTTACGTCAACACAGTCGAATGTAGAGCATTCTAACCCATTCAATAAATGGCGATCTTCTAAATTTCGATCGAGTCAATGGAGGAAGAATAAAAATCCATAGAATGTTATAAAAATTTCGGATAAATAATTTCTATTCGATAGCAGGCGGTAAAGGGACGAATGTGGAAAACGGAGAGACTGTTAAAACGCAATTACGAGCGGAGAACGGCGAAAAAAATGAGCAACAAGTATCCCGTAAAGAGAGAAAAATGCTATATCGTGGCGGCGCAACGTGTCGTTGCGAAAAACGCGAAGGTGGGTGGGCGACGGTAATTACGCTCGCGGGGGCGGGAAAGAGGGTCGGTCGACGCGAGCCCCGAAACGAAATAATTCCGTGGCGCAAAACAATGGCTGGGGGAGAGGCGGGGACGAAGGCAGAAAATCCGAAATACGAATAGGAAGTACCCGGTTGGTCCCGTGCGCGCACAATCGCGGAAAGCAAGGCAAATGGGATGTAAATCTTGGTTCGCTTTGCATTATGTCATTTCGACGCGGAGGCGAAACGGTCGTAAAGCGTGGGCGGGAGCGGCGCGGCCGCAGGATTATACGAGAGAACTACGCGGCGGCGGCTTTTACGAGCCACGTCCCCGCGTGAAAATCCTCCTGCCAGCTATTTAGCCGGTTATGTGACCGTTCGACGATGAACCGAATCGTTACAAGGGCCGGTCGGGTCGTTCACCCGAGTAGAATGATACTCCGTCGATGCTCCGCGACATCGTCGACACGACCGATTTCTTGCATTTGGGGGTAGTTTATTGTAAACTCGCCCCAATGCTGCGTAATGACCCGTGCACCGAGCCAATACGCACTGCTCGGACAAAAAGATTTATGGTTTTGCAACAACAGTACGACCTGTCAGCAATTTTTCACCATTTTCCGCTAGAGTGGGGACAGTTGGAAATTTGTGTTTATCGAAATTTCAATTTATATCTCATTCTCTTAGCGTCTTTTAGGATAAGACTACCATTTAGTAACATAGGAAGACACCAAAATAAGACGAAAATCAAGAATACCAATTTGTTGATGGAGGCTTCGTTAAAAAGTTATTAACAATTAAATTAAAAAATTTCAAATCGTTCTGGAAAAATTATTTTTAGTTGCAGGGGTCAATTGCAAGCATTTTTGGTCAACAGACATACCCCCGAAATCCTACTCAGTTTCGAGAAAAAAATTCAGTACGGGCGGAACTTTAAACGTTGATAACTTTTTAACGAAGCCTCCATCGATAAATTGGTATTCTTGATTTTCGTCTTTTTTTGGCCTCTAGAATCTCCCATTAAAATTTGTCCCAGGGGTGGCCGAACACCCTGTATAGATCCGTCTTCAACAAATTTTCTCAAACGATAGAAGTAAATCATAAACGCAAAGTATCCCGACGATCCTATTCGGAAAAACAAAGAAGAATTCTTCCGCAAAAGGGGCAAAATGGAACGGTTGAGTCGAGGGAGTCGATTCAGGATCCAAAAAATGCCGCGCCACCGAAGAAAGATGATCCTCTGGACCACTCTTCGGCAGTTATCCTTGGAGTACTGAGAGGTTCTAACGGGCCTGCAGTTTTCCTTCGTCTATTCTGGGCACTTATGGCAACTTCTCCACCCTCCTAGCGAGGCCCATTTGTCTTACTTTAAAAACCCCTCTTTCTTCTTTCTTTCCCCCTCTCGCTCTCTTTTCCCATCATCTTTTCGCTTCTTCCACCTTTCTATGCATTTTCTCGCTCAGGAAACCGGGGATGGTAGCAATGCTTTGACTTTGGAACACGATTACGCGAAAACTATCGCATTTACAAAGTATTAGGATATGGAGAACGTTGTAACTTCGAAGCAATTCGAACGAAGAAGTAACCTTGACCGGCCAAACTATTTGGCGCGCACGAATTCTAGCTTTTCCGCGATTATCTTTCGAGTGTCTTTCTAGTGTATAGTCGAACGTGCACCGATGTTCGACGGTAATAATTTACTCGAATACGTGTTTTATATTTACCGCGTGGCCATCGATTCTCGTTTTACGCCGCGTTGTTGCCAACGAAATACGAATACGCTCCGTTCGAATGGCGGTACACGCTCCATCCTCGGCCTCGACTCGATATCTTCGTCGCGAAAGCGCCTCAATCTCGACAATTCGACTTTTCCAACAGTTCGACCGGCGGATAGACACTTCCGTGCGCCAACAAACGCGTCGAATTGTTTCGATAAATTTTTCTGCGGGCCTTTCGACGAGGTCTAACGACGACTTTCAGCTGTAGCAGATGATCGCTAAAGAACGTATTTTATATTTATCGTCGAGCAGTAACATCGATTCCCGTTTTATACATAGTATCGTTCCTGCAGAATACGGTCGGTTTCTCTCGAAACTTCGACCCGATAACAGGAACGTTTGCAACGAGAACTGTCTTGACCTCGATTTTCCAAATACTTCCGCGTGCAACTGGAAGAATATACGCAGGCTCGCGGAAGTACTCCAACGCTTCGACGTAAAATATTTATATGGACCAGATTATAATTGCAGGTTGATAAACAAGCCTGATAACACTTTTCTGTCATCAAAATTCCTCGTAAAATATACGACTGCTCGTGTTATATTATACATCTTTCGATAAAACTGTTCTCATGATTAGATAATAATAATTATATCGAAAAAAGGGGAAAGATTCAGACCCTGAACGCAACGAGACGTAACAAAGTTACGGTTTCTGGTACTCTGGTAATTTTTCTCGTCGTCCGTGCTAGAACAAGCAATCGTATACGCCCAACGCGTGGGCAAAGTTACAAGCAGACGCAAGAAATATGTTCTTGATCTCGTCCGATACAAAAGGTAGTTTATTACTTTCCTTGACCTATCGCGTTAAGAAGGTTTCGCGAGAGACAATGTAGAACAGGAGAGAGTCGAAGGGTCAAAGTGTACAGGATTCTTAACGATTCGTACGTAATGTCCATTGTAAAAATTCAACGACCGGGAGTTAAATAGAGAGACGTTCGTGCAGAAGCGTGATCCATTGTGGGAGGGGGGACGGGAATTGGAATAAATTGTCGCTCGGTGCACTTCGCTTACCGAAACCGTCAAAGGGCTGTTACAACAATGCTCGCGTCGGGTCGGGTATAGAGAACAGGGAACGATGATGGATCCGGTCGCGGAACAAAAGGAACGAATTAAAACGCGCGCAACGGTGGATCAGTAAATTAAAATGTATGAACAGAGGGAATCCCATCGACAGCATGGCGAAACAACCGAGTATCGACGATTGCGACAACACAGGACGATTAAATCGAAATTAATATGTTTGGGGGCGCTGTTCGATCACGCGGAATTGTATTCTATCGGTGTCGTACTTACCACTTCGACGACGCTCACGATCAAGTTGAAACGCTTCTGGTTACGCGCCAAATTCTTGGAGAACATATCGATTTCAGGGTGAATCAGCACAAGCGTAGGAAACCTAAAATAACAGAATAAAATAAGATCAATTTAGAAAATTGTATATATATTTTAACGCGTTAAATTATGGAATATTTCTATTCTTTATACTGTAATTTAAACAGACGTCGTGACGAGTGGTTAATTATGTCGAAGATTAGAACATTGGAAACTGCTTTGCTCGAATTTTGACCGCGTTTCGAACAATCTGACCCACCGTTCGATAGGGAAAAACGTTTTCCAGCGGATCGCGTGCTTTTGACACCCGAAAAGCTGTCGTTCCCAACGCGCATCGACGAAGAAAAAGAACGTACAAACAAGTTTCGCAACTGCGCGTTAACTCGTTACTCGTACGAGCGTTAGATTCATGGACACTATGCAAGGCGGTCCGCTAACTATTAACACCTCGATTGTTCCCAAAAATAGAGCGCTCGGAACGAAATTTTGTTGGAGAAATTTCGTCCCGACGGAAAGCTTTTAAAGCGTATGAAATTCTGCTTTGTACTCGAAAGCAACGTTAATTATAAAACGTTAATTACGAAGGAATACTTATCGACGCGCGGTAATATTTACAATTAAAATTCTCGACGCGGAGGTATTACGAATGAGTAATAAACGCTTCAAGGACGTTTTGATCAGATTACACGATGAGATAAACAATGCAATTGCGCAGAATTAAGTGATCGAATTTTCATTTGCATAGAATAACAACGAAATTCACGGAGAGTTTATAATGAATATTTACCATGTTTATTCTATGACGTGAACTTTGAAGTATTCGTTTCTCGTCGCAATACGTATCGATGAAAATTATAGTCGCTTGATATCTTTCGGCCTAAACGAAGTTCGATGACTGATTATACTGAACAAACCATTTAGTTTCAAATTATTCTATATTTTTTTTTTAATTTTGAATCTTCAAGATGGTAAACTAATTTACTCGAATGAGAAAATCGTGTAAAATTAATACTAGAAAAACGACGAACTTGTGGACCACTTTAGAATAATAGTTATGTGGGCAATCTTCGACCCTTTCGCCACACTATTTTCGCTATCGGTAGAGGAATCTAACCCAAAGCTGTCCCGACCATAATTCTGCCCCAAGCTGAGCGCGACCTGACGCAAACGTAATCCAAACCTAATCCATTAGTCGACAACTGCAAGGTTCATGGGCATCCAAGCCTACTAATAGGGCCAATCCAATGACATATTCATTAAGATATATACGTATCAATTCTAAGGGGTCGTGTTGATGTATCAAACAGGTATCGATTAATCTTTCATTGAAATTATCAAGATATACTTGTCACCAATTTTCATATACCCTCAGAATGGGAATGCCAATTTTAACGAATTTTAATTTAACATTTTTTTACCACTGGCTACAATTTCGCAATTATAAGAAATTGGAATGTATAATAGACTTTTCAACTTGACATTTCGTCGAAAACGTCACGCGAGACTCGAACAACGTCCCTCACCGATCTCATTACTGGCAAGAATGATACTTTCGTCGAGTCGGATCCGTTATTCTGGTCGTCGGTTCAATTGTTAATAGCCCTTTCGCGAAGGGTGTACTCGACCTTGGAGCCCCTGGCTACGAACCGCATATCCCATCGCGCCAACCAGTATAGCCGGCTATAGCGCCACAAGCACGATCCAGAGAGCGCTTTATGGCTTTCATTAAAGCTCACGGAGCCGGTATAAGGACATATGTCCCCGGGGGTAATGGCGCTCGGATATAAGGAGGTCGGAGTATATGGGTTCAGAGACACGGTCGCAGGATTCCTCGCCCGTTGCTGAGAGTACGCGATGTTTACACGCGCGAGCGACCGCCCCGACGCTTTCGCAGACAATGAATCCGCATTACGACGCCCGCCCGACGCATTAAACTATAACGACTGAGAGGACGGTCGCCGGGACCGAACCTAGCCAAGCGGTTAGCCACTGTCGCATATCGCTCATCAACGGAGTCAGACAGTTCCAAGTCCTCGACGGTGCATGCGGACGATTCCTTTTGTTCACGCGCAATGGCCGATATACCACCACTCCAAAACGGGGGAACTGAAAATCCGAGGGGTCTACAATCATAAATGGAAGTAAAAATACCTGATTCAAATTCAAACAATGGATATTTTTGTATCCCCCATTGACGACAGGCGACATCATCGCCATTCTAATGACTGAATAATTCTGCTATTTGTAGAATAGAACACAGTGATACCTCGATAAATGTAGCTTAGAATTAAGCACGATCTTCGTTAGTTATACCTGATTGACAAACGTGAAGATTAAAAATTGAATTGAAATCGATGGTACAATAGCCCACGACATCTCGTTCAGATATGGCCAGGATTAGCTTGCGACGAAAACGCAACGAAAAAGTTTCCAAGAAGCGCGAGCTTCGAGAACCAACGAAACGATCTAAACGAGATTCGTGGCCGTACCTTTCAATGACATCCATTCGAAGGAGGCACTTTCAAGCTCCAGATACACCTTCGTGCCAAGGAGGAGGACGGCGGATCGCAAAGTGGCACGATCGTCGTACGTGCCGCGAAGCACAATTCGAAAATTGACCCTTCGACGTCGAGTAGCCCCGATTAACCCCGATAGCGAGGCATCGGACGAGCCATTGACGAATTCAAGTCTCTCCCCCTCCCCCTGAACCGGCAGCTGGGTCGGCGCTAATGCGATAGAGTTACGTAGTCGCGGTATATGCCTTAGCCACCCCCATTATATCAGTCTGGAACCCTTTGGGAAATTGTCTATGGCGGCGAACCGGGCCTCGATCAACCGTGAAATGTAGTCTGATACGTATTACCCCCGTTGCCCAGGCTATCGTCTCGTTATACACTCGAATGCCACGTTGCAGGCCGATCGAGCATCGCCTCCGATCCACTCGCGCGTACCGAGATCTCGATCTTGGGGATTAGGCGCACAGCACGCTACACGGTATGGCCGTGGAGTAATTTTTAGTTAATTGAAATCGGTTAATCCGCCAACCGGGTCGGACTTAATCCTGTACCGTGTGCGAATCGCGCTTAACTATCAACGGTCCGGCGCCAACGAGGCTAATAGATTGTCGAGTCTGGATTAGGGGGATGTTTACTTTCTAACGATCGAGCAACTGCCTCTGTTCGACCAACGTTTACCACATTTTTCTGGTAAACACATAGGCTGGTGAGTCTTTTCCAAAATTCGCTTATTAAATTATAATCATCGATACAGTCGATGTTTCGAGCGATTTCTGAGAAAATAACTTGTAACTCTTCGTTGGAAGCACATGGTGTTGGTTATATCTGGGAAATATTGAAAAGAGAAATCCACAGAGTTATCCTAGACGGAGGAAGATATCCTATTAACGCGTAACGAAGGTTTCATAAAATGCGACCATATAGTCCCGGTATTGCAGCGAACGTGTCGAGCAATAAAGTTCTGAATGGAACACCCGTCGACGCAGTGTCGAAACCACCGCAAGGAATCTCTAAATTTTAACTCGAAATGGGACTCTGACAACAGGGAGTATCGTTAAAGCGATTCCCAAGAGTCGTTGAAACTTCACCGCGGAGGAATTTATCGCGTTGGAAGTCCGAGGAACCGGACCGTTTAGTGACGATTCTCTGGTCAAGTTTCCGTCGTTACGTCGCTTGTTGGCGACCAGAAGATGGTCGAATTTCGTTTCGAGGACGCGAACGGTCCCGAAATACAGATCGTTACCGTCTTCCCGAACGCTTAACAGCCTGGAAAGTTTGTCGAACGGTCGAGAAGGTCCCAAACCCACTGGAATAAGAGCGCGCTGAAAGGCGCGGAAAACTGAAAGCCGAAAGGGTAACGGCCCTCTTCTTTCGCGTCGCGAAAGTTTCGTCGCCGTGCTACGGTCTCCCTACGAAATCATCCGCGGGAAACTTTATCAGGGACGCGCCATCTTTCAGCAGGCCCGTATAACGGGCGTTATAACCCGACGTTAGGAGAGATAGGTGAACCGGGAATGATTCACGAGCGACGGAAATAGAACTATGACCGTTTCTCGACCCCGTGTGCTGGCTCTCGAGGCTCTCGAGCCCCGAGGAGCCCGTAAGACGACCGCCGGTGTAGTACGAGGCCGAACCCACCTTTCGGCTTCTCGAAAAACGCACCACGCACTCTTTCCCACGCCGATCTCGAGTCCTGAGTCGCCATGTCGGGCCTCGATGATTCCTTCGATCGATTTGGATCGCGTTTAACACATTTCTTTCATACACTTTTTTTATGTTCGTATTTGCAAACAAAGTACGAGACTATGGAACACAATGTCGCGTCATCTGCACCTCGACGGAACTCCATTTATCCGAACCCGTCGAGAGACACACACAGCTCGAACACAGTGGAACCCCGTTTATTTGAACTCCATTTACTCGGTGCCCAATTAACCGATCTGTATAATTGAATTTGCTTATCTGAACGCAGACTACGGTTATTTGAACGGTAAAATGAATAGATAGTGGGGTGAATTAGCAAACTATTATATGAAAGATCCAATTATATAAATTGTTTGTCTCCAGACGGTTTCGGTTAAATGGAGTACCAGTGCATGTTATTCGAAATATTCGGTTCATTTGATAGGTTTTATTTGTACGTTGTTAAAAGTATGTGCTATATTAAAAAAGGTAATGCAGATATAGCACGGTTTGTTGGACTTTATAGGTCACAGAAAGTAATTAAGAGGAAATATATTAAATTAATTCTGTAGTGGAAAGTAAATAGATTCCTGGCACAAAGCCAACAAAATAATAATTAACGTGTTAAGTTTGAAAGGACCATACGGTTGGAGATTGGAATGGTCTTTAGGTCCTATTTGAAATCATAGCGATTCACGTGACCAAAGGAATTCCAAATCGATCGAAGAACGGATCACTGTCGCCTGCAATTAGGAATTTCGTTTCGGATATTAACGGAAACGTGTTTCTCTCCTTCACGCTAACACAAGATATGGATAAATTCTCTTCGTTCGCCGAGGACGTGACGCTCGCCCGCTTCTAGCGCATCTCGCGGCACTGTCAAGGTAAATTAACGATTAACAGTCCCTCTAACTAAGTGGTTTTTAACCAGGGCTCCACGAACCCCAATTGGGACCACAAATTCATTTCTAGAGGCTCACAAACTTGTAATATAAATTCTTATCTAGTAATTCGTAGGTAAAGAAGTTAAGAACCACTGTTATAACTAACATTTAATATTTTCTACTTAACGGTGCAAAATACTAATGCCGCTATTAATTTCTAATTAAATACTCGCTGAATTCTTTGGATAGAGTAACGCACACGAGCACATTTAAATGATTTTACACGTTACTTTCCAAAATATAATTTTGCGTCGCGCGATCATAAAGCAAAACCGGTTGTCGGGATCGATCGGAATATTAGACATAGTTTGCTATCTATTTGCTGGCGCGTTATCCGAGTTCTCTATCCAAGTAATTCGCGGCACAGTACACGCTACAAAGACTAACCATCGATCTTCCCGACATTGTTTTGCTTGCAGCTTGCACATCGGGACATTCATCGTGTTTTGTTTTGTTGTAGCCTCATCCACGTACCTTCCCAATACCCGTTCAGGTTCCTACATACGCGCCCTCGTCTTCTCCGTTCTCCTCGGGCTCTCCAATTTTCTACACGGCGTTTCCATTCCCCGACCAATCCAAACGTCTCGAACGTTCGCGACGAGGAAGCTGCGCCTTCCTTTCGTTCGCCGACTTTCGGACATACCCGTTCGCCTGTTTCGTCCAGCGTATCCAGCACCCGTACGTGCCTCTTATTTTTCTTCTGTTTCTTCGCCGCTGCCTCGTTTCGAGCCCGCGACGAGCCACGCCGTCGATTCTGAAAAGTAAGTACCGTGTCGCTTCAACGATTCGCGAAATACTGTCGAGAACCGAGATGACGACACCGATAACTGCGAACTAAACGACGCAAGAGGTAAAGCGAACCATCAGTTTAGGTCCTTGGCTCGACTTTGGTTGTTTGGGTCAATTTAGATGCTTGGTATGTGCTCGACTCGCTCAATGATAAACAAGAACCTAAGAAGCGGGGATATCCCCCTTGTCTCTTGCTATGTTTACTTTGCAGGTACGCTACCATCTCGCCTTTCGATCGACTTCTTTCTTTCGTATTCCAGTACTCGAGCAGTTCGACCATCGTTGAGGATAACAACCGCGCAATTTCCCAAGCATTATTGTAGAGATTTCAAAGCATACTCGAATATTCAAAGTTCAACACTGGACCACGGATGATAATTACTATACGTTGCAGGAAAGAATTATCAAATTCCAGGCTCGTTCGATCCCCAGTTTCGTCGCGGCGGAAAAACTCTCGAACTGCTGCTCTCCCCGAGTACTAATTGCAACGTTGATGAAGCTTGTATTTCCGTGCAGAATCCCGGCCACAATTTCCAGAACACAGAGAACGCAATCGCTGAAAGTTCATTCTTCGTTCATGTTCGAAAACGCAGAGGCCGGTTCTTTCAATTTTCTTTTACGTTTTGTACGTCTATCTTTTTTTTCTTTCATTCGTTCTTTTGGCGGATAGTACCGTCGCGTTTCCCGCGACTCCGGCGAAGTAATTCCTAGATTAATAAACGCGGAAACCGATGTAATACCCGGCCTGGGTCTCCCTGGAGTCCTTAGATAGCGGCGTATCGCGGGGGAACGCGGAGGAATGGTCGTTCCGCGAGAAGGAACGCCGATGAAAAAGGTGGAAAGGGCGGAGGAACGTCGGAAAAAGAGTGCCTTGGGATATGAGCTTCGCGATATCCGCGCCGGAGCTCTTTTGCTAACTTGCTGCAACCTCGGCGCCGAGAGAGGAAAAAGGAAGCTGGCCTGGGTAAAAAAGCAAACCGCCGAAACGCAAAGAGCTTGGCGAGAGAAAGAACTGGCAACGATCGTCGAGAAAAATCGCAGAAACGATTCTACGATACCGGATTGCGGCTTCGAATTGGCCGCGCGCGTGCATCGCGAGAATCCTAATTCCATAATACTATCATTAGCACGCCGTCATTACTCCATTATTACCCCTTCGTTATTTTCCCACCTTGCACGCTCATTATTAGGGTCATTAACTCGTTAAACACTGAGTTATTGCTTCCCCAAAATTGATGTTTATTTTCTACATCGATGGCATACAACGAACCACGAGCTTGGATGTTTCTTCAAATTCAAATAAAATGTCGAAACACAATTTGTCGAAGACATTTGTTACTCCTCACACGGTGAATATTATTTACTAATTTTGTTCGCGAAAAGAGAAACAGTTATAAAGTAAACCCTGAATGTTATAGCCAAAGTAGCAAACTGGCACCTTTAAGGTTCGGTGCAGCCGATAGATTGCCGTTTTCTGTTTTCCACTCGCGTCAGCTACACCCACCGAGCCACGAAGATTTACACACACGCGTTCGGTGCAACGTGTGCAAGATACGCGGCCTTAACGCCACTATAATGGACTTGCAAACTATTCAACGCGCGGTAACACGGCTAACTTAGCACGGTTTCGAAGCCGGGTCTCACCCCGGCTGCAGGACACTCGCAACGAATCCGAAGACAACGCAAGTGCTGACTATCGCGTGTTAGGGAAACTCGTTAGCCGGCAGTCGTGTCGGGAATTCTACGGGATGAAAAATAAAAGGAAGGATTAACGACAATTAAACTTATTCTGCGCGGAAACGGCGAAAGCACGGATGGAAAGGAAGCTCGCTAATGGTAGACAAAGAATCGTTTCCGCGGTCCCGTTCTTTGACGATCGAAATCAATTACAGGGACAAACCGCAAACGCGTCGATCCGAGAGAGGCGCGGGGATAGAAATTGAATTTTCCGTTTTATCGCGTGCGCGCGCGGGAATTATTTTTTAATCGTCGCGTATTAATGCCCCGATAAATGCACGAGAACGCGCCGGTAAGCCCCCGAAGTCGTTTCGTCGGCAGCCAGGGGACAAGAACGAAACTCGACGACTTTAACGGTCATAGATAAACCTAATGGCCCGTGCTAATTAGAAGCAAAGACCATTATCGGCCATTCCCCGACTGGCAAAAACAAATTTGTCGACCGCATCTATTACCGATTCCGCTTGTTTGCTGCGACGCGGATCCGATTCGTGTCGTTTCGCCTCCGGACGATATACTTTTAATTAAAAATGAACATCGCCCTCCTCTCGACGCCTCATCGACGAACCACGTGACGTTAAACCGAGTATATACAAAAGATATATACGGTTTATCAGCAAATGGAGAAAATTGTATCGACTAACAGCTAAAAATGTCTCCTTTTAAATCTCAATGACGCATAATTCGACTTGCACGAAAAGCTACAGAACAAATTAACTACGCAAGGACTGCGCTGTGATTATTATTATCGTTAGCAAGCTTTCTTCGTCTCTAGTCTCGTCGAGCCCCTGAATGCCTTGAACCGGGAGAGGATTTCGAACATAGAGCATTCACCGGGGCCGGCTAATTGTTACTCAGAGGCGTAGATAGGAACGGCTGCGGTAGAAGCATACGATCTACGGTGTTCCGGCTTAATCATTCGCTACTTAGTCCAGAGTTATCTCTCCCGCCCGTTGACCGAACTTTCCTCCTACGGCGTCGGTTCCCCGGGGAACTTGGCGACCTCGATGCCCCTCGGATAAACTTAATGGATCCGGGCTAATTAGGCCGGAAAGTCCGGGAGAGCAAAGGCATCGCCCGGTAAGTACCTTTCGCGGCCCACGAATAATTTCGACGGCCACTTCCTGCCGCAGGAGAGCCCCGGGAGATGAAGCGATTCGCCGACCAACTTCATCCACGCGCGTCCCGCGTCCTGGACCGTCAACAGCTCGACAGCGTCAACTAGTTTGCTCGAACACTCGCCGTGGAGCGTCCATTTCCGGTTGAAGAACGTCCCCCGGAAACGGGGAGGCTCGCGCCCTGCGACGCCGGCCAGCATTCATCCCGTGGATCCTTCTGAACAGGTATAATAATCTTCTTTTCCACTCTTACCTTGCACGTAGCGATCGAAGCTCCGCACAAGGAAGAATTAAACATCTGAAAAAAATTACGTTGGATCAGATGTGATTTTAGATGCAATATTTGATTTTAATGAAACGAATCCTGAGTACCGAACGGACTGGTATCTATCTACACAAAAATGGAGACTAAGGTGGTCAAGTTTAGAGTTTCAAGTTTTAATCAATCGAACCTTCTCTGTTCTCGTTACAGAACACCGTCGAGCGGTTTCGACGTCGTCCCGGAGCGTGAACGAGACGAGAACGCAGGAGATCCCGAGGAATGAGCGACACCGTCGAATGAAAACAGCGTGCTCACGGACGAGAAGAGGATTCGTCGTTCGAAAACAGTGGGAAAGAAAGAAAGGGAAGCAAAGAACCTTCTCTTCGTTTCCTCTCGATGCAGCCTCCCCCCCTCGTCCTCGACCGCCCGATTGAAAAAGGACACGAGATAAATGTCAATTTTGATGAACGACCGTTGAACATATTCCGGGATGCTTGGAAGATCAATTATGAAAGAAAGTTTAACCCCGAATTAAAAGGAATATTATATTGTTCTCCTTGCAATTCGTGAAACAAAGTAATTGGTTTTAGATGCATTACTTGATTCTAACAAGATCCAATAATTTGCACATACTCGAGCCTCTGAAAACCTAAACGTCCGACCCAATACGAGTCGTATTCCCTTCTAGGTCTGATCTTTCTTTATCCAGCTAATAATAAAGAACGTTATCGACACTGCCCTTCCGTTGCTTTCTCGTGATCCTCTTTGAAAAATGGCTATCAGATTCATGATTATCTTTCTGCGTCAAAGCTCGGGGAAAAGGGAGGAGGACGAAGAGAGGGGACAGGCGTCGTAAACCATACTCGTCGAGCACGTGCGGATCGTTACAACGCCACGTGGACGCGACAATTTCGTTTTACGGGATCGTGGAAAGAAGGACTCGTCCCGGGCGATCCCGGATCCTGTAATAGGATTTCCGGGATCAACGAGTCTTCCTACGTGGCAGCCAATGTCTTCGTGGCAGGGGCGTAATTGCGCGGACTGTCGTGGAATCGGACAGTTCCGAAAGCCTTTCATCGCCTCCGTTCGTCGGAGATAAAAACTCGTTCGTCCGAAAGTACGATTTCTATGCGGCGTCTTTGTTTCGTAGTATATAAGGGGTCTTTGAATTTAGTGACGTCCTTGTCGGTAGCGATGGGATTGAACAGATCGCGAATAGCGTCAAAAATAACTTGAAACTTGCTTCAATCTCACGCGAATATCTACAAACGCAGTTCTTTCTAAGTACAATGCTTGATAAAATATTGCAATAATTATTGAAAAATTTAACACGGGTCACGATTATCAATTTCTATCTCTAAAATTAATGAAAAATGAACCTTGTAGAACCTGAACAAATAATAAAAGCACTTATAAATAGCATTTTAAAAATAAAATTGAAATTAAAGTTATAGTATATCCTTGTTCGATCGAAACGTATCAAACTCGTACCCGTCGCTACTTAGAACAAACGCTGCACGAACTCATTGTACTTCTTGTCTTCAATTGAACAATACTAAACGGAAAATCTATTTTCTTTTATTCGAAGAATTCACGAATAAGAAGGTAGTCGCTTTTAAAAAACAAAACAATGTTCTAAATAGAGCTTACATTAAAAAACCAAACGTGAGTGTGCACGTCGGATGCACTCTCCTCAACTGCGAGCAATAGATATCGAATTCGGTCCCGCAGCTGGTCGAAACTGATTCGACGAACGGAGCGCGACTACCCCGAAGACAGGCCAAGTGTTCGAAATCGAGTACGAGCCGTAAAAATGACGCTACTCGTACAAAGTCCAGGACGCTCTTGTACAAAGTATCCCTTGTATCCCCTTCGAACGACGCGTGTGTTGAGTGCCGATCGATCGGAAACGTCGATGGCCGGAGTGTGTCGTATGTTTCACCGGCGGCGGAAAAGGTCGGAAAGCTCGGTGAAAATTGCTCGACAAAGTCGTTCGCGTACTCTCGGGCTGCGTTATTACACCGAGTCTGGTGAAATCGAGCGGTACTTTAATTAACGGAGCTTCGCGGCGAGCATTGCCGTAAGAATCGTGGCGCCTCGAAGAAGGGCGAGTAATTACATTTTCGCCGTACCATCGCCGAATCGTAATGTCGGCCTCGATTGGCCCTGTCGAAACGATCTTCGACGCGGAGAAAGAAAAAAAAAAAGAAAAGAAAGAAAATTCGAAGAAAGGGGAAACAACGGAGCCTCGGGTGGGAAACAACGCGCGTCGATAATCAAGGCGAAGGCAACGATCAGCGAGTTACTCTTGTTAGGAGAGGAGCTAACTTACTCCGGAAGTCACGGACCGACTTCTTAGAGGAAGCTGAAATCTTTCTCGCGGCGATACTCGATGCTACTCGAATGGAATATCGGGTGTGATCGAACGAAAGAAGACTTTGAGGACAAAAGTTTCGATAAAATTGTGTAGTAACGCGAAAGGAAATTCATATTAATACAGACTGATGAATACTTTATAGCAAAAATATGAAATCAAAATTGGTAATTGATTTGTTCCCAAACAGGGGAATATTTGTAGAGAAATAAATGATAGTATTTGTAAACATAAACGTTTTATGAGTTACATTGAAATAATTAATAGCGTGTTTCCATTTACTTTTTGCTTTAAAAATTTGTTCGCGTAACTTGTATCATTAAAAGATTTCTGTTTTAACATTATTATAAATGAGGTTTATGTTACATAATATGTCTGAAAATGACCAATTTAATGATCGAAAGTGTTTATGTTTATAAATAATATTTGTCAATGAATATTCACATGTTTGTAATGTTCTCGAAACAGGACCAATAATTGTAGACCTGTTGAACGATATCAGTATATAATACTATGCAACAAAGGGTTAAAAATTGATTTGTATTGTAATTTGTGTCAATTTGACTAGCTATGTTGTATAATTTAACATTTCCCAGCGTCTACTGGTTCCATCACACTCCATATACAACGTTGAACCGATACAGGCTCTGGTTTCGCATTTCCAACGATCGGCTAACACACGCGCGTCATCTTTTTACATTTTATAGATGGTATAAAACGATCACGTACAGATAGTTGCCGAACGAACGAGCGAACAGAGTGTTCCCCAGCGTTCTCCTGCGTGAGATGTGGAAGTACTTTGCCACTCTAGCGACGCACCAAAAGAGAGACTATTTCTGAGACGAGAAGTTAATCGTGGTAGCGTATGATGTCCGTGCAAGCTTACTAGTGCCGCCGTGCTTTTCCATTATGAATTCATTTCGCGTCGCTCGTACCTATCGAACGATTTGTATGAAAGTCATCGTGAGTCATCGATGACTCGTCGTCCCGTCCGGCGTGGACGCGCCTTCGCGAAACTATATTATAGTTTGTAACGTATTTTGGTCTTTCAACGAAGCGACGATTGCTCCAGCGTCGAGCAGAAACTCCTACGAGATTCGTCTGAAACGTGAACTACGGTAGAACCTCGATAGTTGCAGGCAAAACGATGCTGGAAATGCCAATATCGAGGTAATCAAACATCAGGTACCCCATTACTACTCTGTTGCCACCATTTTTCGCTCGTTGCTAAGCGACCATCCCCTCCAACTCATCAACACGGTTCAATTAACGGGGTCTACGCGCGACCAGGTTGCATTTATCGAGGTTCCGCAATATACGAGAACACGTGGACGAAATAAGAGCTTAACCCTCTATTGGCGTACTGTGCCCGGTCTGTAAATCGATGAAAACCATGCTTACAAAGTTTATCGAGGAAATTTTACTTGAATTGCGCATGTTTTCTTATGGGTACGTCCAATAGCTCTGCAGGTTCAGTTGTACGTTGATCAGTTGGAATGTTAATTGATTCTCTGGCACGACGACCACGAATACATTTCTTTTCCTGAAAGATAAAATAAAATTCGTACAACAGAGGGTTAAATAAACAGAGAGAAAGAGAGAGAGAGAGAGGGAGAGAAAGAGAGTGAGAGTGAGTGAGAGAAAGAGAGAGAACAGAGAAAATAACGTCGCGTCGCGCTCGACCGCCATACAGGGCGACGGGTCTAGTCATAACGAACAAAAGAGGAATGTATTTTATGATATTTTATGCATAAAACGATCGTAAATCGAATATCGAATATAGAGGTTAGTCCAAGGTTAAAACTTAAGTAGAGGTGTATAAACGAGGACTCGAGGTGCAATGGCGCGTTGCATACATAGTCCACAGGGACTGAAGAGGCCGAGTCGATTGTTTCGTGCACGTGAACAGGGCAGAGCGACCGACGATGGTGAATAATAGTTAATTGAGCGACAGACGATCGTCGATTTCGCGCCATGATCGGGAAACGGAAGTAAAAGCGACCAATCTTTCGTTTCGTCGAACACCGAGCGCCAAACCGCAGAAATCCCGCCCTGTTCCGGACGAATAACGACTAAAAGCGCTACTGTAAAATATTGTATATTGTTTCGCGTTATTTATTTTTCAATGTTTCTACTAGGAGTCGCGTTTTTACGATACTCGAGAGAGAATTATCGCGTAATGTTATTAGCGACACGACGCTCGTTCTGGTCCGCGGTGCTGTGCCTATTCGTCGTGACGGAACAGAAAGAACAAAAGGATAACCTTAAAGAACTATAGACTTTCAACGACCATTGAGCCCGATAATAAATACGCCGCCGTTCGAAAATCCGGGATCACCCGTTGCTACGAACGCGTAAACCACGTTGCGAACAATTTTATAACAGCTCGAGCGAATCAGGTCTTTGGAACGGGGGCCACAATTGTTCAATGTAGCTGATAATTATCACCTCCCCACCCACATCCAAATGGTGCACTTACATGCGTCGCGAGAACAGCTCACCGTGGACCAGCCGAATTAGTAATGTTTATAAACTTCAACGTATTTCCAGCAGCTTTTGCAATGTGTAAAACTAACCAGAAAAAAAAGACCGACGCGAATCTAAATAGTCTAGGCGAGATTTAAGAGCGTACAGCTTGCGTACAGCGTTGAAGATTATTACGGACGTGCCGTCCGCCCTCAAATATGTCGGGTCGTCCGATGACACCGTGGAAGCAAGCAAGCTTGCCTTGTTCTCGAAAGTTGAATAATGTTAGTGATGAATGAAATAAAAAAAGAGAGTGTGTGAGAAAGAGATATGAGGGCCGACCAAACGATTCGTTTTTATACGACGCGTGACGCCGAACGATTCACGTTCGACGATAGTTAATAGAAGAACGAGGTGTGCACTATGGATCGTAAAGGCTAAATTCTAGCAGCACGAAGTACATTAACGGAACTTAATAGTGAAAATTGTCGTAAGGGAAAACGAAATGCTACAGTTAATTGTAACGAAAGCATAAGCCGCTGTTGATGTTTCCTAACTGTTAAGGTTTTGGTTAGGCAGTGAGGTTACATGTATTATAAATACACTTACCAATTATTAATGTAACATAATACAAAAGTAATTGAGATATATAAACGTATAAGCCATATAAACGCGACGCACATGAGGTTCTTTATTTTACGAAACGGCAGAAACAAACGCGTCTACAGTGCTACCAATCGCTTACCACGAACACAGTAGAGTCGTATTAATACCAACATACATTGATATTCCTAAGGCGCCAATTTCAACATTCCCCCCCTACATCAATGCGTCTAAAAGTAAAGGCTAATTATTTGTATTTAATAATTCCACGCAACTTAAAGGTTTAATTTTTGGCAATGCTTTTGTTAAAGTACCCGCGATCGTTTCGTTTGTACTCACGTGGATTATTTACAGTCAGCGTACGCTTGCAAATTACTATTTTCTTGTGTCTATGTGATTCTGTAATCCGTCGCTCTGTCTAATTCCTCATTTTTTTTATTAAAAATCACGTACACTTCGTTAAAACAATTGCTCTCTTTTGTTCGTTTCCACGGGCTACTAGCCTTACTTTGAATCAGTTTGAGAATTCATTAAAACGCACACAACTCTTCATGAAGATTTTCCATGATCCATAATTCGCATTTGTTAATTTCTCAAGTACTCATGATTTCTTTTTTTGTATTTTATCAACACGTGGCGCGAGATTACACTTAACCTCATATTTTTTGTAACCTGTTTAGCTACTGAAGCCACTGGACTCTAACCCATTACGGTTTTGATTAGGCAGTAAGGTTACGTGTATTATAAATACACTTACCAATTATTAATGTAATATAATACAAAAGTACGAGAAACATATAAACGTGTAAGTCACGTGAGGTTCTTTATTTTTCGAAACAGCAGAAACACACGCGTTTACAGCGCTACCAATCGCTTAGCACGAATACAGTAGGGTCGTCAATAACACCAAAATGCATCGATACAAGATGCAGATTTCGACACTAACAAATGGTCTTCGATTATCGTTTTGATACGGTCTGGTACAATAGGTACCGAAGACAAGAATTACAACCAGTACCAATTATTCGACGTCGTGAGAGGAAAAATAAACGAAGAAAATTAGTTTACCTAAGGCGCGAAATTTGTATCAAGTTTCATTTCAGACCGCGTACCGAAAAAATGCCTCGAATCCGTCGCGAATTACTACTTATAATACATTAAAGAGATGCCTATAGTCAACGTGTACGCGCTCCAGTGAATTCTTATTTCGATTTTGCGTTCCATATCGGATTCATGATTGTTACGGGAATCGTGTTATTATCGTGCAATAACACGCATGAAACAGTGCGAAATATTCGTCGAAATTTGGAGCAATCGTACCACCCACATACGTTTATGTAATGCTAACGACGTTAGTTACGATTTGATATATGACATACGTCAAAAACGAAGAATATTTTATTCGTCATATCTTTCATGCTTTGCCAAGTAAAATAATATAATTCCTGTGTTAAGTGTAATAGTCAATTATGTTTTAATAAAATCTGCCAAGATTCTAATTGTTTCTTTACCTTCTCTGCCGACGAACTTCATTGGGACTTAAGGATGATGCCATCTTTACTGCGAAAAAATTGAAATATTTCTTTATATAAAATTATAGTTTGAACCCTTACAAATAACATAGAACAGGTCACGTTAAAATGCTAGTTTAAAATTAGCTAGTTTTAAATGCTATATTTACTTTAAATGATAATAGTAGAAATATAAATGCTCTGTATTTTTTGATAATAATTTTAGTCAAGTTACTGTTATTGCATTGCTGAATAAAGAATCTAGTCTTTCACTCGTAGCTCGTGTTTTACGATTGTAGAAATTGAAAAAAATGTAATATTCTTAAATTTTTGTACAGGTGATTGTATAATTAAAGTTTCTTCAAACCTTACTGTAATGTCAATTGTGAAAACTCTGCTGTATTTGATATATTATCAATGATTTTACTATTTCACCCATTATCTGTAGTAAAGAAACACTGGTATCTCAATATGTATGTCCCATGATTGTAAACAGTATACTGTTACATTTAAAAGACACATTGTATGTATTTCACACACCTAGTATATAATAAGCTGAAAAATCGAAGTAATATCAAAAAATATATTCTTATAAAACCATTCTCAGACAATAGTAATATTGATACATACATGCAAAGTCTGAAAAATAATACAATCATCAATACAGCATGATAATTTTCATACAAAGTAAAATTTAAATAATATCTTGTGATGTTAAATATTACTAAGAATGTTGAAATTAACATGGACCTCATATATACACTTCAACAAACACAGACAATAAAATAACATAATCCTAAAGATTCTTATAGCTAACTATGGTATCCATCTTATGAAGAGAAGTTGAAAATGATCTTAACTGAACTTCTTGACTATTAGCAATGAAAACAGGCTGTGTTTCATCCCATTCTTTTGGAATACCACAATCGGGTACTGTGTATGTCAAGATGTCAAAAGAACATAAACAATCCAATAATGGAAGGAAACTCACTGTGCCTGAAACATAAAAAAGCAAGACAAAAGTTTTATAACCTCAACACTTCTTTTTAGCTTTCACAATGTCAAATGGAATACAAAACTTAGAATGCAAGAACTCACCTGTGATCTGACGTATCACTTCACGGATCTCCTTTTGTATAGTCTTTACATCTTTTGTTCCCACTTCTGGAAGATTCTTATTTATACTATCGTTTGTACCATTTGTAGTTTGACCTTCATAATCAACCTTAAAGTCCCACTTTTCTAAAACTTCTTTAGTATTAACATTTGTTATAACGAGCGTTATTTTTTGTACTTTTCGTTGCACGAGCCACTCTTGAATTTGACCGAGTACAGTGTCCAAAAATCCTTTAATTTTCGAGTCCGTTGACATTAAAACGAATAAGCCAAAGTGTTCAACAGGCTCGAACGTTTCTGGTGGATAAATGCCTCTTTGGTATAAAATGCTGTTCACCCCGTAATCTGCAACAAAAAAATAATCCGTTGGACGAAGGTTTCCTCCGAGACTCCAAGTAAACACATTCGAACAAATTACTAAATAATCGATGAACTTACGTAAATATTGTTTCACTAATTCTGCCGAACCTTTCAGCGTAATAGATCTCATTTTCTGCTGAGTCTCCGTCATTATTTACAAATGATTACCGCGAAAAACAATTAAACAAAGCAAATTTTCGTTCAAAAATGTTATGCTCAACTGGTTACAACCGAAGCCAGTTTATCATTTTTAAAACGTCCAATACACTGCCTACTGACCGATACTTCACCAATCAGAAAATAGAAATATTTGATTGGTTTTCAGAAAGTGCACGAACTAATAGTAGTTTAGAAAGTAAAGTTCAAGGAAAGAGTAGATCAATGGTGCTTAACCTTTCTTTTCTACGAACTCCTTTTAAAAATCTAATGGAACTTAATCCTTTCTGCGACATGTTCCTCAGAATAACCTGATTTAAACCTGATACTGAAGCAAAATTGATTCACATACCAGCGTTCTGCAAACAGCAATACATTATTGTAGACGAGTGACGCATCTAAGGTTTATTCAGTTTATGTTTGATCGCAGCGCTGTTCACACGAGAGCGGACAGTGTGTAAATCGTGCATTCAATTGCGGCTAATTTACCAAGGTATTCGCACACGCGTCCATTATGGCATCCACTGAAGATCTTAGCGTTTCTGCACTTATCTACGATTATTTACTGAAAAAAGACGCGTCTTTGGCGAAGGTTTTCCAGAAGAAAACAAAGGCGGTAAGATTATAGAAAGATTTTATGTATATATACGTTTGTTCATCGATTTTCATAGTGCCGATGCCCATGCGGCGTATGAAGTGCCGCCATTCCGTCGTACCACGTGGGCGAAATATCTTCATTATTTTATATTTCGAATATTTCTTCAATTCGAACTTGATTACCGCGATATTTATTTTCTTTTACCACTGTCCATTAATATTATTCAATCCGTACATTATTCGCCTTAGTAAATATCAGATTCTTCGTAAAAGCAGTTACAGCTTCGTTCATGTTTGTTTACTTTTTTTTTGCAGCCCGCCCTACCGAAGGGAGCACCAACGATATTAGAAGTATTTCAGTATTTTCAAAAAACGTCCCCTAAGAAATTGAACATTAAAGCTCAAACAAAAGACAGTAGTTCAGATTCAAGTTCAGAGAGCGAAGATGAAGCACCAAATAAGACGCCACAAGTAAATGGCAAAGTCGCAATTAATGCTGTAATGAATAATAAGAAACAAGAATCTTCTGATGATACCTCTAGCGAAGATGAAAAGCCAACCCCAAAAGTTGCAGCTAAAGTTAAGCCTATAGTTAAAACACCATCTAAGGCACCGCTTGTAAAGAAAAAAGAGAGTTCGGATGATAGTTCATCGGAAGAAGAAGAGGCACAAACTATGCAACCAAAAACAACATCTACCCCTAAAGTAGCTCAAGTAACTAAAATGGAAGAATCCTCGGATGATGATTCTGATTCAGATGATGAAGATGCACCTAAAGCAAGTATAACCGCGAAACCAGTTGCAAAAGTTCAAGCAAAAGCTGTGCCTAGTAAAAAAAAATCATCAAGCGATGATAGTAGTGAAAGTAATGAAAGTAATGAAAATCCTGTTAAGCCAATACTTAAAAAACCAGTACTTGCTGTATCTGGAGTCAAAACGCCGGTAATGAAAAATATGGCAACCAAAAATTCCAATGATTCGTCAGAGGAATCTAGCGACGATTCCGATTCTTCGGAAATTGTATTTACTCCGAAACAAACGCCAAAAGCTGTCGAAGTTAAGACAAAAGTAGAGAAACCTGTTAAACAAACGAAAGAAACTGTGAAATCCGTAAAGAAGAATAAAAATGTAACAATAAAGCAAACTGTTACAAAGGAGAAATCTTCATCTAGCGAAGAAAGTAGCGACGCAGCACCAAAGAAACCCATTGCTCCTCCAACGCCAGCAGTAAAAAAGAAACCCCTTATTAAGAAAGAAGAAGTTTCCTCGAGTGACGATAGTAGCGAAGAAGATGCACCTCCAACTAAAAAATCTGCTCCTCCAACACCGGTAGCTACAAAAAGAGGTCCTGCCAAGAAAGAAAAATCTTCGAGCGAAGATAGTAGCGAAGATGATGAACCTCCAGCTAAAAGACCTGCTCTTGCTAAGTTGGTTACACCACCTGTTGCGGTTAAGGAAACAGAATCATCCAGTGATGATTCTGATGATTCCGAAGATGAAAAACCTGTAACAAAACCAGTAGTAAAGAAAGCAGAATCTTCTGGTTCCGACGACTCTGATGAATCTATGGATGAAAAGCCTGTCAAAGCGCCTGCACCTGTACTTGTAAAAACAGTAGCGAAAGCAAATATTAAGAAAAAAGCATCCAGCGAAGACTCGGAATCCGACTCGTCGGAAGATGAAAATCCAAAGGTAGCACCTATTGTGAAAACTCAAAAACCAGTAGTAGCTAAAAAAGATTCTGATTCCGAGGAAAGCGATTCAGACGAAGAGACAGAGGAGAAAGTACCTCAACAAAAAAAACTAGGTAAAGCTGAAAAGAAGAAACACAAAGAAATAGAGCAACAAAATGCGGGAGGAAATGAAGAACAATCTGCATCCACTCATAAAAACAACTACAGCAATTTTGTAAAAGCAAGCAATAGCTTCAATGGTGATAAGGTACATTTTATTCCAATACATTCATCTTAAAAAAAAAAGATTCTATATATAACAATGATTTTGAATACTATAATTGTTGGACATTGTGTGTCTCATACATTGGTATAGTCAATTATATTATAGATGTTCGTAACGATAGCACTATTGTACTGACCATAAATTATTTTAAACATAACTTTTATTCGTCAAATTTTATGTTCAGCAGCAAAAAAAGACTCCGTTTCGTCGTGTAATGGACGAGCAGGTAGAATTGGATCCCAAATTGGCTAACAATTCTTTTGAGGCAAAGGTAAATGCTTGGAAACATTCGAGAAGCACAGGTTACTCGCCGTTTCATAAAAAGCTTGAGACCATGTTTCCGTGCATTCACCGACCCCTTTTGAAATGTTCCTCTAGGGGAAACGAACTGAAAAATTATTCGTGTACGATACGTTTGTTAAAAAACGGCGGTTGACCTGAGTTTCTCTTTTGTTCTAGGAGGACGATCAAGAAGAGGGTGGTTTTAAGAAACATGGAGGAAGGGGTGGTTTCGGTGGTGGTGGTAGAGGTTTCGGTCGTGGTGGATTCAGGGGTGGTCGCGGTTTCGGTGATAGAGATGGTCGCGGCGGTCGTGGTGGATTCAGGGGTGGTCGTGGTTTCGGGGATAGAGGCGGTCGTGGTGGTGGTGATAGGGGCGGTCGTGGTGGTGGTGATAGAGGCGGTCGTGGAAGGGGCGGTTTCGATAACAGAAAGTCGTGGGGTGGAAATGATAACGAAGGCGGTAACGGCGGATTTAGAAGGTCATGGGGTAACAAGGATGGCGAAAGAGGAGGTGGTCGCGGCGGATTCAGGGGTGGTAGAGGTGGTTTCGATAGAAAAAAATCATTCGATAGCGGGTCACCACAAAATAAAAAAATAACGTTTGACGATTGATGATAAGAATTATGTATAAAGGTGAGGGGTTAATTAGTTTGAAGTAATCGAGTCATCTACATATGTATACATTAGTATGGGAAGTGAAAATATATAATTTTTTTGACAGAGAGGCGCTCGTGGCTCTTGGGGAGAGAAAGCTAATCAAGACCTGAAACATACAAGAGGAAAATCATTTCGTCATGAAAAGACGAAAAAAAAACGTGGTAGTTACCGCGGCGGTCAAATAGATACTAGCGTCAATTCCATTAAGTTTGACGACTGAGTAAGCATATGTAAAATGTATATGTAAATGTTTTAATATTATTAACCGATACGTTTAGTTAAGTAAAATATAAAAATGATCACTGACACACTCACACACACACACAAGCTTCTCTAAGTGGGGTAAGCAATCTACTTTTAAACACAAGACATGTTGGTACAGTTTCCACTCATTTAATGCAAAATTACGAACGATGAAATCGATCTTCGTTCTTATTGGTAACTGATTGCATTTAATTCCGCCAGTTGTCGACTAAGTAACGGCTACGATTTTTTTAATACTTAGTATCTATAAGACTGCGATTTCCACATGTCCGTCAAAAGTTTCGTGAAAAACACTATCTCTTATTTTAATATGAGAAGTATAGTTTGTGAAAGTTACTTCGATACCTAATGGTTACTGTATTATAAACTAATGAGTGTTGTTTCTTGCAATATGCGATATACTTCATCAATCTGTCGTTCCTAGAGTAAATAGGAAGTTTGCCAGATATCATTTACACTTGTAATCATTAAAACTTGCAAGAAATGTATCATTGAGGTAATCATTATTTTTAATTGTTCAATCTATCAAAGGAGGCTTTTTTACAAGTATTATTCTCGGTGCTTGGTCTCAATATGGAAAAGCGTTTCGACATTGTTCTTGCTTCCTTGTAATTAGTATCGAAACTTCAGAAATACAGTGATTTTTGACTAATTACAAATTTGAAAGTCATTGCATTTCTTGAGACGTTATTTAAATACGAATTACAAGCGATCGCGCAAAAGAATGTATAACCATCCAATGCGTAAGTGAATTTGTTAGAGTTGGTAGTATCTTCAACTCTATACAAAAAGAATATTCCGTAATAGTTATAATGCAAGTAATTCCGGACACACAAAATAGAAAATTTATTATATTCATTGTTAATTTAAAAATAATGCATACGTTGTACGATAATATCATTACTGAAAAATAAGTATAAAGGTAATGTAATCTGAACGATCGTATTATTTTTTTCAACCAGTAACCCTTTAACACGTTGACTGCCATAATGGTCACCGGTGATCTATACTTCGAGCTATTCAATATTCTTAATTTTCTTGTAATGATTCGAAAAGATATCGAAGGTATCCTTAGATACGGAAAACTGGTGTAGCAATTATCGTGTTAATAATATTAGTAATCCAGAACTAATTGGTGTACAAAATATTTTATTTTTGAGTATGTATCGACTACCTGGAGAAAAACTATTAACGAATGGTTTGGAGTCCACCGAAGCAGGCGTTCTGACGAAACTCAGTGAAAAAGGAGGGGGACGTCCCCGGTTACCCTCTTTCGTTCAACTTTTTCTCCAACAAGAGAAAAAAGACGATTTCGTGGTGGAATAGGGGCCGATATTTCTCGTCCCATCCCCTCTTTCAATCCAGCACCGACGGAGCACAGAGAGCGGTTACTTACGATTCTACAGTCAACCTCTGGACATCCACCTGTGAGGACGGAGGAGGTGTTCGACCCCACGACATCCGGTGTAGTGACATGAACAGTGTTTAAGAGACTCGTGTGCTCTCGTTTCGATCCTGTCCCTTTTGACTCACCGAACGTTTCGATCGATTAATGCTACGCATAGTCGATCACATCATCGTCGAACGGGCCGAGAAAAGGTTTCAAACGCACCAGTGTTAAAAGAGTCGATCTTCCTCGCGGTGAGCGACGGTGAGTTTTATAAAACGTATCTCGGTCACAAACTTTCGTGATCGAGACCATTGAACATAGTAACGCATTAAAGTTCGGAATTAAAGCTTTGACCCTTTGAGAAATTGCATTCTCTACCCTGGTTTCGATCAGAGTCCGAGATAAACGAAACACGCGCTAGAATTGGGAGACTTGAACGAAAATTAACCCCCCAGGCGGGTAGAAAACAAATTAGACATTCTCGTTGCGCTCGTCTAACCCGGAAACGGGTTAAATAGTTGTAAAATTTAGATTTGTTGATGAACGAGCACCACGTGGTTCGGCGCGGCGGGTGCATGTATAAATCTTTAAAGATCGAGGAAATTGGGATCGCTGGTTAGAAAGATTTGAGGCAGGTACCGAGGGCGCATCTCAGAAGTGTATAAAAAATCTGAGAAACTACTTATGTTTCAATGTTTTCTACTGTTTCGTTTCACGTAGTTCGACTGATAACGTGGTAACACTTGTTCTTCAGTTTTATGGCTATTAAGCAATAGCTTTCAATCGTCTATCGTTCTGACGGACCATATGTACTTTTAATAGCTTCTACCACACCTTTAGAGTTAAATAAATATCATTTCTAACTAATGAATAAAAATGTTAAAGCCATTCGGAAACTAGTTTCTGTTTCTGTTTTCTTCGTAAATTCATCCCTATGTGCGTTTAACGAATACGCTTAATGAACACTAATCGCACTAGATACGCGCTAAACATTGCTTCCTATTAATACAGTAATTCCCAAAATATATGAAACACTAAAGTTTTGATGTTCGTCCAATGTTTGTCAACGAATAAAGAAATGGCCTGAGACGATGCAAATTCAGATAATAGATTTTTATGGTCAACGGAGAGCTCAAGCTATGTAGTTCCCTCTTCCTCTTGTATCTGTCATTGGACAAATATAATTTGGGTTATAGAAGGTGACGAGCCTCTGACTAGGACATTTCTGCGAGTTGGAAGCCGCGACCGAGCGAAAGGAATTTCGAACTCCGTAACAAGTCGCTGACAGTTAGAATAATTTATTCATGAAACGAAGCACCGAAATGGTTGTACCGTTATCGGGGACAAGGATGAATAAGCGTACGGTTGATAAAGACCTACGCGAGAGGAAAGAACGTTTTGGACGATTCATCTTTACCGTTAGAATCGGCCGCGCGACTCGCTCATGGTCCACGGAGGAATCTGCTCTTGACTTCCGGAAACACACTTTTTTCTACAAGCTTTTTTTTACCAGTTCGTACGATTCGTTAAGCATGCCCAGAAGCAGAAATAAATCACTTAAATGTTTACGTTATCGGACGCTTTTGAACAGGGATAGAGTATTCCCCTAATTTTATTTACTAATAAATATTTGTTGGTGGACACGCGAACGACGAATAAAATTTATAGATTAATTCAAAAGCTAGTTCGCGAATGAATCAAAAATTTTTGTTCGTTATTAGCGAGTAAGATTTGACCTCTGCTCGAGGCTCCAGTTGGAAAAGCGTTGCCCCGATCGAAGATAACGAAGATGCCCTGTTAATTGTTCCCAGCATCGTTCGTTAGCATGTTAACAGTACTCAGTTTTACTGCTGCTGGGAAAATAAGTTCCCGGCGAGCTGAGAAATCGTGGCTGTCGGGAACAATTGTTCATCTCGATCCTACAATTACCCGCAAACGCGGCAAACTGTGGAAGTTCACCTCGATCTCAAGTTCAAGCGATTCTCACATGCTACTCGGCACTTGTCTCGTCTTCGTTCGCCTGGGATCGCCGTTATGTAATCTCTGGAGAGACGCAGCCACGCGAATACCCCGTAGATATTTATCTGTACGTCTTTATGCCGCGATCGATATCGGATCGACAATTACACGCCACGGCATGTCCGTCCCGCTTTAAACGCGTTCGCGCCAACGCGCCGTGACTCGCGTGTGAAAATCCTGTCGAAAGAAGACTGGAAAAGGCTGAAAGCGAGACGGAGTAATTATTATTTCCTTGCAACTTTTACTGTTCTTGTCGAATCTAAAAAAAGTTTTGTTTAGTTGATCTCTATCTTTCGATCGAAAGTATAGGCTATTTAATTCGCAGATGCATTAGCTGTAATTGTTATTACGTTGTAATATAAAACTCATAATATTAAATCCGTGATTAGCCCTTCGAACAGGAAAAAGGTCCAAGTTTGTAGCGACGTAGATCCCATTCTTGACACTGGAATCATGTTGCCATAGATCATTGTATTCGCTGATACAGTGATAAATCTGGAAAATGCAAATGACGATACAGTAATCAATTATATTATCTAATCGGTGCATCCATTACTGGTTCAATGATACTGGAATGCCCGTAAAATTATTTATCAAAAATTAAAGCTTCGCGACTCTGAAAGAAATAGTTTGCGTGGATTCAAGCGGACTCGGGGTCCGCTGGACGAGGGTTAAACGCGCGATTATTCTCATTTATGTATGCAAAGGACATTCTCCGTCTGTAAAGAAACGGATAAAAATTCGCGAGACACCTTTCCGCCGGGGCATTCAATTTCATACGTCACCTGTGCGAACGAATCAGTGGCGAGAATTAACGCTGAGAACGACGGAGACTTCCTGAAGAAACAGATACGCGACACCGGTCACGGCCAATGACCAGCCTTGAGTGCTTACCCATTAACGATTTCCTTCCTTTCCTTTTCCCACGTGCGATTCATCGTCTTTGCCAGACGTTGCAATTTTCTACCGCGATGGCCTCTCTTGGTCTCGAATCGTCGAACCACCAGCCCGGTTAAAGGACTCTCGTAAGCAGCGACGGACTCAAAACCGGATCGAATCGTTTCATGTCTTGAAAATCACGATCGATTTCGACGACTTTATGGCTCTTCGAACTTTTAACGATTTTCGAAGGTTTGAAAACGATTGACGGTTGACATAAAGTATGAAAAAAAAGGTAAAAATTATAAAGAGCTATAAAAACAAACTATTACCCATACGAATAAATCGTTATACGTTGAGTTTATTCGTCATTATACTTGAATAAAATTTTACCCATCTGCTTACAAATGACGAGGCAACTATCAACACGAAGACTCTTCCGCTTGCTCGTTTGAAAGAGCTTTTATTCTCTATACAGACTCTCAAGAGCAAAAATGTTCGAACAGCGGCCATAAATTTGCGTGACACTTTAAAAAAACACGATGAAAGAAGCCGTAGGAAAATTTTATTTAATATTAATATGAAAAGCATTATATCGTTATATTGCTAATACGCGAAATAAAACGCAGACTTGTACGCTTCCGATCTTCCTCTAATCTTTTTTTAATTTTTCGTTGGAATTTAAAAATGTGTTTCTGATCATACGGTCCAATTCACCGTATAAATGGTTCTGTAGAATTTATATTCACTGTTGTGGAGTGGAGTGCAACGCTTCCGGGCAAATGTACAGCAAATATTCTTAAATTCTAGAGAGCATCGAGTTCCAGCGATCGCTGACGCGTTGCTTTCGCTCATGTTCGATGGACGACAAACGGAAGTTACACGAGCCCGGCAACCCAGAAACCCCGAACACTATACATGGGATCGATATCGATTTCGCACGGCTAATTGTTATTACTAATCGAGTTCGGTCCGTCACTCTCTCGTTCCGTCTCGACGATTTCCATCGTTCGGGAGGCTCGAAAGGGAAAAAAAAATTCTTACTTGCTCGTTCCCTTGCCGTGGAGATGCCAGCGTGTCAGCGTTCCGTGAAACGGAACCGTGGCGAAGTCACGGACCGAAGGAAACGATAACGGAGAATACTCGGAGTCGATCGTTCAACGTCCGCGAAATTGCGCGAATAGAACTCTTAAAATTTACGCTCACTGTCGGTGCTGGCACTCCGGTGTTCGTAATACTCTTTCTGAAAATAAAGAAACGTAAGAGACTTCGATAACAATGTTCAAGCAGCGATGTCCAATTATTCAAATATTTGAAATTTATTCGTAGGATTTAACTGCCCATAAAATATTCGAATAGTCCCCGTCTTACTTCCGTCGCGGCGACAACGTGTTTTCTCCTAACCGTGATCCGTGTGCACAGCCAGCTGTGATTGTTTTATTCATGAGCACCCGCTCGTGCTCCCGAGCGTAATTAGTTTCTCATTAATACGCATCCTCGAACAGGCTCCCGATACGTGAAACGATCTGTCCTTTCCCGCACATACTTTCCACGATGTACAGGCTGTCCCAATTGCGGAGTGTTTTGTATAAGGATCTCCCTTTCTCAAAAGCAGTTTTACTAAAGTTGATTAGACCACGACCTTTGAACTTATATTAAATGTTCATTCTATAATTCTGATTCTAATGTTATTCAAGTAACGACTACTTGAGCCTACTAATTCGGACAGTACGTTTTTGTTATAATTTCAGATGTCCAGGTACCTCGGCCTGATCCTCGTTATCACGACGTGTGGCCACGTCTACGGAGCCAAAAAATGCGAGGGAAACGGGCTGGGCTTGAAGTACGTCTGGGGCGACGCGCTCACGGACCCAGCGGACTGCATAGGTCCCAATAACATGCAATATCCGTCGTAAGTGTTCCCTTGTAAGGCCGTCTGCTGGAATTTGAGGGAGTCAGATCTCTCTGTTTTGCTCGTTGTACCGTTACGATAAACGAAACGACTGTCGTAGAGCCGCGATATCGAGAAGTTACAAGAATCTGTGGGCGAGCAGCAGAACGGCAAGGTCCCATCAGCCACGAACGATCGATCCCGAATTGACGAGGCAGGCGCTTCTGCACAATTACAAGGCAGTACACGGGGGCTACTCCATCGCTGAGAACTCTCGAAACGGTAAGTTGTTCCAGGAAACATTTTTAATACACGGTCGGGTGGTCTCTTCTTTGAAAAACAGTCTCGAGTCTTGTTCCAAGAATACATCAAAGCGCTTTGCCAATTATCTAATGGCCATAGCCTTGATATAGTTTAACATAAAACGATCAATTATAGTAATAATCTTTAAAATTATGAAATAGTAAGAATTCTTTAAGAATCAAACATTATTACCAAACATTATTACGTACACGAATTTTGTCCGACAGCGCAAACTTATACGATGAGCTAATGTAATATAAACAATATGTTCGAAACATCAAGTACAATGCACTTTCAGATGAAGTTATTACTTTTGCCTTGCTCCAGTGATCAAAGACCGTATTTTCATTGCACAAAAATTCTTTAGATCTGTTATCAATCATTCACGGAACAATGTAGACGTCTTCGCGGTACGGTTGCGATTCGCGGCACAGTGGTTAAGAATCACTGCCTCAGTAACATGTTACTTACGTTAATTGATAAGATGATAGATTACTTACAAATGTTAAATAATTGCTTGGAAACATTTTAAACGGAGAAAACTGACGAAGGAAATTGTATGCTTACGCAAGTTCACGCCAGTGTCCAAAAATTTTAATGGGAGATTCTAGAGGTCAAAATAAGACGAAAATCAAGAATACTAATTTGTTGATGGAGGCTTTGTTAAAAAGTTATTAACGTTTAAAGTTCCGTCCGTACAGAATTTTTTTCTTGAAAGTGGGTAGGATTTCGAGAGTATGGCTAATGACCAAAAATGATTGTAATTGACCCCCACAACTGAAAATAATTTTTCCAGAATGATTTAAGATTTTTCAATTTAATTTTTTAATAACGTTTTAATGAAGCCTCAATCAACAAATTGGTATGCTTGATTTTCGTCTTATTTTGGCCTCTAGAATCTCCTATTAAAATTTTTCCCAGGGGTGGCCGAACACCCTGTATTTATGGCGCACTTTTAGTGATATAACAGACTACGAGCGCAACAGTAGTCGAGCCGGTTGCTTGAATCGCGAATAATCACGAACAGCGATAACCCACATCCCCGTCGAACCAACGTAACTTACATATCATTCACGCGTTAGTTGCTTCGC
Source organism: Colletes latitarsis (assembly GCF_051014445.1). Taxonomy (NCBI): domain Eukaryota; kingdom Metazoa; phylum Arthropoda; class Insecta; order Hymenoptera; family Colletidae; genus Colletes; species Colletes latitarsis. The sequence continues at coordinate 28,656,059 of NC_135135.1, read as the reverse complement.
CCGAATAGAAAACCTTACGCGGACGAAATATCTTATCTTGCACGTTGTATGTTCGCAAGCGAAACAACGACTCGTAGACACCGACGATGTCGTACCATTAATTTATAATTATCACGGTGGCTGCGGAGGAGTATTATCGAGGAGAAGCGCGTTCACGCGCGCTTTACGAGGTTATTGTACCGTGCCTGGTAATATGCAAACATTCTGCTCTCATGCTCTGTCGTTTCTCTCGCGAACGTTCCCGGGACTTCGTGGCTTTTATAAAAAGTAGTTTCCCGCGGATTCGCTGCCGTGCGAATGTTTCACGACGATACCGTTGCTTCGACATTAACGAGGGAACCACGCGAAGTGTTACGCGCCTCGATCTCAATGAAACCTCGCAGCTAGATAGCAAACCGAAAATTACAGCACCCACCGGGCCAAACGAAATGAAATATTTTAAATATTATAATAGTTTTTGTGCGCCAAAGGGACTAGAACATGTAGAAGTATTCGAACGCTCACATTTGCAACTTTCGTCTAGTAAAATATGTGATCGCGTGGCTCGACATCGAGCATACACTTTCTTCCGTTATACTTCGCTTAACTTACGTTAAAAATGATATTTCGTAATACCTTCTTTCGCGTTATACGGGGTATACAAGTGGAAATATGGTCGTATAAGAACGCGGGTGCGTCGAAAAGAGAATAGAAAATTAAATACATTTTTCTAACGACATTTGTCTTTTGTAAAACATTTCGAAAGGCCTCGTTAAGACCAAATCCGTCACTATCCGCGTATTTGTTTGTAAGTCGCTGATTCGCGAAAGGTCCGTCCGATTGCGTTTCCGAACGCATTCACGCACGACGCGTTCGGAAATGTACAAAAATCGGAACAACCGGTTGCGCGATGTACCGGGACCTCGCAGCCTTGAATTACGCGGCTGTCCTTATGACACGAAAACCTGGTTCGAACCGACCACAACACCCGCCGCGCGTGTTTCACGATCAGGTCGTGGCCTTTGAAATTCGCTGCTCGCGAGGTTCGTTATCCACGAAGAAATTCATCAACCTTTGCCTTCGGGTCATTCCGCGTCAAATCGGTCACTTGACCTTCAACGGTATTTAGCCTTGGAACACTATAGTGGGATACTGCGTTCCCCGCTCATTTTTGTCATCGATTTATCTGCAATAAAAAAGAAAGATCGGTGACTGTTCTCTTTATAAAGTCATCATTTATAAGATCGCATTGGAATTTCTTTTATATATCTATCAATTACCCTAGGAAGTTCCGGAAGTCAGAAGCAGAGTAGTTGCAAAAAGTATCTGTACGTACGATCCTTATTTCATCAACTCCAATCATAAGTAGATTATGTTCGTACAATATAAAAAATATGTTCTCCGCAGAAGTCACGTTGCTCTTCGAGGAGTTATAAGTATCTTTTGATCAGCCAGAAGAAAAGATTAATGAAAGAAGGAAGCACCAATGCAGTTTAATTAGAAATTAATGGCAGCTTAAGAATCGAGATACGCGGTTGCTTCGGTCATCGTTTAACCTTTAATTCTTAGAATTAAAGAGTTCGTTCTACAAAACGTGCAGTGTCGCCTACTTTCCTAGCGCTTTCCCTAACTATCTACGACCGAAACAAAAAGTGCCATCTACTGCAACTTTCATTTTTTTTAATGTGCTAACAATGGAACAATTATTAGATTTAGGAAAAAATTTGACAATGTTTGTTTTGTCGAAGACTGAATGCAATATAATTTTCTAATCGTTCCCCTCCAAGATATTTAAAATGGAAGTGTACTCCCGATATTGAGGAACATTGAATTAGAGTTGTAGGTGTTATCTGATGGTCCTTTTTCCTTACTTTGACAGAATGCAAACAGACACGTTATTTTATACGTGTAATGTGTTGTTTATTTGAAAGATGGCCACGTTTCGAAATTTTGTTCCAACGTGCGTCCATTGGGCAATGGCTTCGTTGATGCAGGAGGACGGTAATAAGGCACCGTGTTATCCGGCCAATACAGTTATCGCTCCGTTCTGCTCATAACGGGATCCGCTGGCGACCCACTCGTCGTTTCGAACACACATGAGCTGACGGAATTCCGAATAAAGGGCGCCGATCTCGCGAACGAATTACTCGATTCTCCTCGTTCCATCGTCGAAATTCCGCCGCAAATTGAGTTTTCCGTCTAATGATTCCCAAGAATTTTTCATCCGCGTTCCTCGAACGTGCACGATCGCTTCCGACGAAGGAGTCATGCTCTCTCAGGCCGTCGATACTGTTAGAATTTATTTATTCATGTATTCAGACGGGAAGACAGTCATTGGTGCGAGTAAGAAATAATCATAACGAAGAACGAAGGAAGAATTAGCGTATCATCATCCCGGATGAAACAACACTTTGTCTAGAGAAGTTCACACGATGTCTCATTTACCGTGACGATCGTAAATATTTACCTTCCGAGGATATAAACAATCCCAGCAAAGATTTATACAAGTATCTGAATTATGCACAAATATGTATGCAAAATTTTAAATACACAAAATGTCGAAGGGTTGCCTACTTAAAAGGAACGATTACTTCTGTCTACAGGACGAGCATTTTCCCCGAGAGAAACGTGCGGTTCGCCAGCCAGATTATGTAAAACGAGGTACAACACCACGGCGCCCATGTACGGGGTCAGCTTAACCAGCGGCCAACCGGTGACGATCGTGCAAAAATTCCCCGATCTTTTGCAACAGGTCGTGTTCGAAGTCTGCGAGTAAGTATACCTAATTCGATTTACACAATTTCTCTATATTCACCATGCCCCATTTAACGCGTCGAATGCCATGTCAACCATTTTTGGACAACGCTTTTACTTGCCCCATTAGAAGTGAAATTTGTTAAGAGTACCTATGAGAATATCGAATGAAAGTAATACAGTATTTCGATGATAAAGTAATCGCTACAAACGCAATTAGATTACGTTTAACATAGCACGATGGAACGTAGCGCATAATTCGTTCCGTTTAATTATATCTAGGCAGCGTCTAGAAAACCGTGACCCAGGTGGAACTTCCGCGCGAATTTAGCGTAGCGCTCGAACATCGAACGGTTCTTCCTTAAAACTCGTTCAAGTGTCTGCGACCCGAGCATACCAGATACGCAAGTTTCGATCCTCGCCCACTGTTACTTTCTCAGCACGTCGGGTCGCGCGATCCGTGAATACGAGCTACACGATTCAAATTCGAAATTCATCGAGGTCTATCGGCGGGTGGTCGCGCCGATTCGAATGTGGCACAGTAGGACGAACAGGTCTACGTACAATATCGCGTCCACGGCCGAGAACGAGCCTACTTTTGAACCGTTTTTCGGGTCGTCGTTTGCTCGAGCAATTATCGAGTTGGGCAAATTTTAACTTTGCTCGTTAACTAGCTTTCAACCGCACGAAAAACAATTCAATTTCCGAACAAAACTGATATTTGTGTTCGTCAGGCTTGAATGAAATTTGCCCGATTCTATTCGGTTTTGAACTTTTGAAATTGAAACGGACACTACCGTATAAGCGTACAGAAACATTGCCATGTGGTTTCAGATCGAAGGAGTGCGACGTGGTCCACGGCGAGTGCACACAGACGTACGTGCCGTACCTGTTTCTAGTGATTCCGCTCGGTCCGGTGACCTTGACCGGTCAGGATTACGTTCTCGTCGAGAGCGGTTGCGTCTGCAAGCCGAGGAATTCGGCAAGCGCCTCGTCGGAGTCTCCGGCCGTCCCGAGCTTTTAAACGTTCATCGAACTCGAGCTGGCCCCGGCGTGTATCGAGCGTAAACGTCGGGCATGATCGCTCGAGAGCCGCGTCTCGTCGCGTCGATCGCGACTTATCGCGCTGGAAGGTGAATCCCCCGGAGCTCAGAGAACCTCGCCGCGGGACCTAGTAACCTCTTTGACGGAGCCAGCCTGAGACCGTCGAGAGACCAGTATTCGAAGTCGCTAGAAAATGATTTCTCGGGGAGAAATCGAGAAAATGGACGATTTTTCTTACCGCGGGATCGTTCGCTCTCCTTCCGCGACGGAAAGTGAGCCGCTTTTACCTTGGACCGATTGACTTCCCCAATTTGTCCCCGTGGTGTCTCGTCGCGACGTTACGAAAGAATCCAGGGGAACATGGTCGCGATCCACAAACTTCCCACGAAACTTTTTGGTCGCTTCGAGCCGCCAGAATAGGACCGCGGTAATCTCCGGATAAGTGACAACGATTCACGACTCGGCTAAATGAAATGAAAAATATAAAAGTTTAAATTATCATTGCGCGCAGAGAAGGTCGATTCCTGGAACGAATATTCGACCTTCCCCGGTTAACTCGATCACCGAGGACCCGATTTTGTTTCAGTTATCCGGGAATTATTGTATTTTGCGTCACGACGACGATGTTGCTACCGTTTAAAGATTCGCTGATCCGTGTGCCGTTGAATTTTGCGGAGCAATAGCTGCCGTTTGGAAATGATAAAAAAAAGTATATATTAAACGTCACGCGTCCATCCTATTTTCTCGTTCGTTGGTGCCGAAAAGAAGAAGTTATTTCAGTGGTGGAGAAAAAAACAACGTACGTGTCGGAACAGCGGCGTTCGTTTCGCGGAATCCGGTCTCGGAATTCGATCGAGTTCGTTAGACCTGACTCGCGAGCCGGTTTCGAGCAGGTGGTACCAGGCAGCATCGTAACAGCGTTCCGCGGGATGCATCGGGCGAGTTATTCTTTTCAGAAGCATCGTAAAGTTATATCATTCACCTCGAACGGGCTGCAACCAACCGGAAACGTTAATGTGCTCTCCTATTCTTCGTCGCTGCACAGTCACTCCCAGCATCTTCGTATTTCATCATTTAATGGCGTTCCTTATTGCCCGTTCATATTTCGATCTCGTCCAACTTTATACCGCTGTAACTCCGGTTCTATTTATCGTAAAGTATTCGGTAAGATCTTATTTTTGTTTTGCTACAAACTAATTAACAAAATATTGTTTCGCATACTTTACGAAATCCTGCATAGTTTCGGAGATATAGCCGCGCCTTTTCCGGCTTTTTTCTGTCCCGCTCTGAATTTGTTTCTGCAAAATGGAATACGTTGGATTCACTCATGAATACTAAGGGTCGTTTTTTCGTCACGGTACCATTACGTGTAATTAGACTGCAATAACATTATAATCGCGCCGTAAATACCGGTCCAATTACGTCGTAATCATAATCGTAAATCTTCGAAGCATGCAGTAGCTGTTTAATTATAGTGCAATTACAACGATCGATTACGGTAGAATTGCAGCACGATTACGTTCGATCATATCGTAGGAAACATAATCAAATTGCACGTTGTCCAACCCTGATGCGTGGACTGGCCTAGTGTAGGACGAAGGAAACATCGTTCTCGTTCTGTTGTTCGTGTCGCGTCGCGGACACGCCACTGGCCCGCTTATGGTTCTTGGAACCGGACTCTGGAAACGCGCCGTCGGAATCGTACCGACAAACAGGATGGACGTGCAAGTCCGTGGTACGAATGGACCGTACCATGAATTCCGATGAGTATAATGTACCGTTAGCCGCATTGCGGGACCCTTCACCTCGATTTACTTCACTTGGTTATTTCATAGACGAGATCCGTGCCGGCGCCCAAAAGAGGCGCTGACTCGCCGCTCGGTTTGTGCCGCGCCACTTACCAAGGACAACCGTATACGCCGCCATTGATCATTCAACCGAAGATCTGCCATGCGTTTAAAACACTCAATGCAACCTTAACCTAAAGTTCTCGAACATCGACGAATATCATCTGCCCGCGTCTTGTACGTTGAATCGACGAGCAATTATTTATCGTTAAATCTCTACCCGAAAATCGTTATTAATATTATTAAAACAGCCGTTGATTCAGCGTACAACGACATTATCAACGGTTCGCGGATCAGCCTTAGGCTAAGGAACACGCAAATTCGCATGCGAACCGTTTCTGTGACAGTGCCGTACGGGAAAGTGATAAACAGATAAACGGAGCTGGAGTATTAAGCCACGTTTCTGCAGCGGCGGATCTGAAAGAACTCAAAGATGGGGGCAGGAAGGATTAAACGAAATAAAAATAAATTCAAAAATCTCACATAGAGAAATAATAAGTAGAAATAGAAATAGAAATGTTTCACCAATTTTTTAACATTTGTCAGCAAACGAAGACCTGAAGCTTCTGTAGCCTCCAACTTTGCATCCGCCATTGTGTTTTGCACAGACTTGAAAACGATCGCGTTTTAGATGACATCGCATATGCAGGAACGTGACTTTACGTTAAACTCGCTGCAACGAACGATACTTCCATACCGCATGTCATCCTTTGTATCTATAGTTGTAATATGCAAGCATGTATTTATAATTTATTATTAGATTATGATGTATTGTGTAAATGAATGCCTCTTTCCGCCGACTTCCACTTCGCTGGACCAGCGTTTACTCAAACAGTGTTCTGGGAAATGCTAGTGTCCTGTGAAAATCGTAATTAATCATTGAGAAAGTAGAGCGAACTAAATAAATTTTTGCATATTTATAGCGTACACCACATTTGTATTATAATTTTCCCCCCGTGATTAATATACTGGCAAGGATTAACCTTACGATTTACAAGACACGCAACATGGTTTCTACGACTAGACATTTATATTCAAAAGATACATTACTAGGTCTAATATTTCACACGTATTATTAGAAATATATATTCCACTAACCAGCAAAAGATAGTTAAAATCAAAGTGGTACATTTAAGTTTTTCTCTTGTGGGAACAATGCATTCACAACTAATGTTTGTAACGGATACTTTTTATATTAACCACTTGTATGTTCTACTTTTTTCGTAGGATAAAACATGGAACATTTTCACGGACTATTAGCGTAGATATAATATAATATACTTCCTTGGATTAGTAGAACACTGAAATTTATTTCCTTCTCAAAGAGAGAAATGATTAACAATACTCTTTTGAATTTCTTTTTATGACAAAGAGCAACAACTGGCTACATACTTCCAGGAGTTAGGGATTAAAATTCATTTCTGAATCTGTTGGTAACGTTGCGAATGACACGAAAATGGTAATGGGGTTTTGAGACCCCATAAAAATGGGCCGAAAAAATACATTGGGTGAAAGGTCTACTCGTATACCTCGTCTGTGGTAGCACACAAGGAAGTTGATAAAGTTGTAAAGAGTGCTTTTAAATACAGTCTATGTCAACAAAACTGAACTCCTTTGTTCTTTCAACTACTGGGGTGAATAACATCCCTTACATTGTAGAAGGCGCGCTTCTAGCGTTCTAGCGTCCTTTCTGGAGACACTAGTTTTCTTTGATTTCTAAATTTCTTCTAGCGAAATTGAACACGAAAGATTCTACTGCAACAGGTAATTGCCACAGTATAATGAAGTATCTTAAGATGTCAAAACCTCTAACCCTGCCACAACTAATCTACTTGTAACACATCTCGTGAATTTCTATAAAATAATAATGCTAGTAACTTCTTCTCTTGAAGATGGATGTATGTCATCTATATGTACCACTAATTCTATGACAATATGCATACGTGGCGCTGTGGTAGCAACATGCCGCTGTGAAGTGGCAGGAAAAGAAACAGCATATGTCGTTTTTAATTGGTTCACAGTGTAATTTGATAAAATGAGGTGGCTTATTTTGTGTTTATTCCTAATTGTTTTGAGCACAAGTGCAAATTGTTATTTCATCACTGTAGATGCACACGCCGAAGAATGTTTCTTCGACAGAGTGGAAGCGGGCACAAAAATGGGTTAGTTTGTTCTTACTGCATATTTCTTTGAACAACTTTTGATTATAAAATTTGAAATTTTTTTTTTACTACAAAATTGTTTTAATGTTTTAGTGTAAATTTTGATTTTATCAAATCAGATGATATCTCAGTATCCAAAAAATATAGTATTAAATTATATTGGTTATCTTTGTTATTACTTTCAAAATGCTGTTAATATATTGTGGAAAAATATTATTAGATGTAACATATATCAATCTACATAATAAAAATAGCAAATTTTTATGAGATAGCAGCAGATCTTATGTTCCGGTCAAGGGCTATTAAACTTTGCATAATTTTCTACTTAAGAGTTAATGAAATGGCCTTTTTTAATAACAGAAGGAAATTAAATAGTCTAAAAAAAATTAAGAATATTTCTTGCTTCTTCAAAGTAGATTTTAATCGCATTATTGGAAATGCTTGAAACATGTTACACCATACATCATACATATAGTTGCTTAAAACAATTAGGTTGTTATATTTAAAATATAAATGCTAAATTAAATATTTTTTAATTTTTAAAATATCTCACATAGGTCTCACATTTGAAATAGCAGAGGGTGGATTTTTAGACATAGATGTAAAAATAATTGGACCTGATAAAAAAATAATCTATCAGGGTGATCAAGAAAGCAGTGGTAAATATACATTTGCTGCACATGTTTCTGGAGTTTATACATATTGCTTCGGTAATCAAAAAAGCAGTATGACACCGAAAGTTGTAATGTTCAATATGGACATTGGTGAAAATTCTAAACCTATGGAACAATCTTCTGATGGAAAGAATGCTGATGATACTAACCATACCAAAATAGATGATATGATTAAAGAATTAAGTACAAGTCTGTGGGGAGTGAAAAATGAACAAGAATATATGCAGGTAATTCATAATTTTGATGTTTGTATATTTGACTCAAAAATATTTGTCCATACTATCATTTATGAACAATGGGTATCTAATGCTATCTATTGCATTTGTATGGACAAGTTTTTTAATGCAAAATATACATACTGATACAGTGATTCAAAACTTTATTAAAATTAATTTTCTATTCTTAGGTCCGTGATCGAAATCATAGAGCAATCAATGAAAATACCAATTTTCTTATAGTTACTTGGGCTTTCTTTGAAGCTATGGTATTGGTTTGTATGACAGTAGGACAAATTTTCTACCTAAAACGTTTCTTCGAAGTCAGAAGAGTTATCTAATTTAAAACATGTTACAATAAAGTCATACACTCATTGTACATTTTTTATGTGACTAAGTTAAGAATTACAGATTTTCAACATTTTGAATTCATTTTGTTTTTCTATTCACCACATTGAAAGCTTCAAATATGAACATGAAGTTTAAGATGTATAACATCATTAGCAGTAGGGTAAATATTGCTTACATTGTTAGGTTTTTTAAAAATAACATAATGTACATTTAAGCCTAAGACTTACTTAAACAGAAAAATTGTTAAAATAAACAAAACGTCTTTTGTATCAGTAGGTGTTAAAAATCAATTAACATTTAATGAAAAACATATAGAATATGTAAAATAAAATTATCCTTATATTGATTGTCAATGTGCAGGGTTATTATTCTTATTATAAGAACAAATATTTATAGGAGATTCTATTAAAATTTCAAATCATTTTCATATTTAAAATGGAATGGAAGAATTTATGTCTTAATTGGGTAAGCAAATATCAAAATAATTTAATGGAAACAGCTATAATGTTTGTAATAATATCATTTGTATGATTGTACAGTGTAATATGATGTAATAAAAGCCGACATAAACTAAGTGTTTTGTCATTATTTTAAATAAATTTGAATAGTAAATTTTGATTGCTCAATTAATTTAAAAGATTAAGATCTAAAAGTAACAAACTGACAAGATATGGAATATCAATTATAACAATATAAAGATAAAAATAATTGTTAAGAGTTCTGTAGTATTTCGAATGCAAAATTGAACTTTTGTACAGTCACCTAAAAAAGTATTCATACACCGCAATATGTATAGTTTAAGCCACTGGTTCTAACCTGTATTCCGCGGAATGCCATAATACTGCTCGTGTTGTGGCTGTAACCAGTATGGCCAGAATTTAACATAATTGAGTGTATTAACGGTAACAGTACCCTTTCAGGTTCACAGACCAGAAGTTGAAAACCACTGGCTTAAACTATACGTATGTAGTGTATAGAGATACTTTTTTGGGTGTCTGTACATGTTTAATAGAAGTTATACAATTACTCTCTCTGTATATATATATGTACAATACTTACAATTCCGTAGTAAATTAATTAATATACAAAAATATTAAATAAATTTATACAAATAAAGATATATTTATCGACTTACTATGTGTTAAATACACAATAAATCCGTGTCCAGAAATACAACAAACTCATCAAGCAATCAGCCTTTGTCTTGAGTTGCGTGTTTTTATTTACAGACTATCTTTTCTTGATGGCCAAAGTAAATGTTCTCTAGTTAAGATTTATCGCTCACAATTGATTTCGGTGGAACAAAGTGAAATTATTCGAAAGATAAGCTGAACACATTTATTGAATCACGCCAATCACACTCATGAACGAAGTTTGCGACCTATGACGTTGAAACACTCTAGATAAGTTGTGTAGATGATTAGTTGCTGAACGTTCACAGTTTTGTATACCTTGCTAAGAATAAATTTATGGTTAAAAGAGCCAATCGCATTACGAGAAATTCAAATATAAACTGAAACCGAAGGTGTTTCTTTTTCAAACGGTGTTTTCAATACTGGATAGCCAAATGCGTCACTTGTGTAATTATTTGTTGATTCGAACGAAACATTGTTAAGTAAAAATGTCAGATAGTATTAAAGTTGCAATTAGGGTCAGGCCTTTAATCAAACGTGAAAAAGATGAAAATCAAACGATACAATGGGTAGTTCAAGAAAATACTATTGCTTCCACGGATCCGGAGATGAAAAAGCGCGGAGATGGAAGATTTTGCTTTGGTACGTATCCATCGTTTATAAATTTAATCTTGCTCATAGTGATTTTTTATAACATATTCAATTGCAATAAAATTCATTTAATTACTATATCGTGATTCGGTATTATATTACAGATCATATTTTTGACATTGATGCATCTAATTCAGATGTTTTCAATACTATTGTGAAGCCTATTGTGGACGCAGCAGTAAATGGTATCAATGGAACAGTATTTGCTTATGGTCAGACAAGCTCTGGTAAGACATATAGCATGCTTGGTACATCACAAGAACCTGGAATCATACCACTTGCAATTGACTATATGTTCAATGCAATTGCAAATACTGTTGGAAGGGAATTTTTGTTAAGGTACGAATATATACTTGTTATGTATTGTTGTAAATAAAGTAAGTTTAAAATTGATTATTGTAAATAGGTAGTGATCACCTTTAATTTTTAGAGTATCATACTTGGAGCTTTACAATGAAAGAGTCAATGATTTATTAAACAAAAGCAATATAGACTTGAAGTTGAAAGATGATGGCAATGGGCAAGTAATTGTTCACTGTAAAGAAGAAATCACAAATTGTCCACAAAATGTGCTATCTTTAATGAAGAAAGGAGATAAAAATAGAAGAATTGGAGAGACTAACATGAACGAGCGTAGTAGTAGAAGTCACACTATATTTAGAATTGTAAGTTTACATTGAACACTGAAAGTATTAAATACATTAATTCAACACTTGTATGTTTTCTACTTAGACAATTGAAAGCAGAGAAGTTGAAGGAGATTCAGATGGTGCCATACAAGTATCACAGTTAAATCTAGTGGATCTTGCTGGGTCTGAAAGAGCAGGTCAAACTGGAGCAACTGGAGAAAGATTTAAAGAAGGTCGCCACATTAATATGTCATTATCCACATTGGGATTAGTAATCATGCAACTAAGTGAATTCCAGGATGGTCAGAAACATGTTAATTTTCGCGATAGTAAATTAACAAGGCTACTACAAAGTTCACTAGGTGGTAATGCTATGACAGCTGTAATATGTGCTGTAACTCCTGCTGCATTGGAAGAAACTCAATGTACTTTGTCATTTGCATGTCGTGCTAAGAGTGTGAAGAATAAACCACAAATTAATGAAGTAATGTCCGACGCAGCGCTCTTAAAACGATACGCGAAGCAATTATCAAAACTTCAAGCAGAATTACAGAAAATAAAAACTGAAAATCGAGCAGCAGAAGTTGAAGAAATGGAATCTAAGTTACAGGAAAAGGATCGTATTAACCAGTTGTTGGAAGAAAGAATAGAATTGTTGAAGACTCGAATTGTTTCTGGTGATACTACAAATCGAGTTTCGTTTAAATCTAATTCTAAACGAAGACAAACATGGGGTGGTCCAGGATTGTTTAGTCAACATTTACCTGTTTTCAAGGCTACATCTAGTTTATCAACTGTAGAAGAAGCGTCTTACGAGATGCCACATGAAAAGAACTTTCAATCTGTTGATATAATGAATCAAACGTTTCAAACAGCTTTCACTGATTTTGAATTACAATTATTTGAGAGTGAAAGAGATCGTGAAAGTAGGGAGAATGCTACTGACAGTGATGAAGAACCATATGTCACAAAACGTAGACGTTGTGTTACATTTAGAGATGATGTATTCACTACTGATTCTAAGGACAGCATTTCTCCAGAAAAAAGTGTTCTTTATGTAACACCAAATAAATGTAACACAGCAACTCAAACAATGAATTACCAGGAATCTCCTTCCACACCAAAACACATTTTACGAAAATGTATCAATGATTTAACAAAGGAGTATATAGAACTTCGTCAATTTACAGCTCTAGAAAAGCAATTAATATTTCAAGAAAATCAATGTTGTTCACATGAAAAAGAGCCATTAAAATTGGAAAAATTGAAAATCGATTCTAATGTAGCAAATGCTCAAGAAATAACAGAACTAACGGAATTAGAGAAACAAAGTGAACATGTTACATCTGAAAAAGATACATATGAACAAATTAATGCTGAGTTACACGCTGCATTAAATTGTATGACGACAGAATTAGAATCGAAAATTATTTCGGAGCAAGCTGAAAAACAAGAGATAGTTGAAAAAAATGTTAAGTTAGAGGAACGTATTAAAGAAATTGTTTTAGAGAGAAACGAATTTGAACGTATTAATGTTGATTTACGGGCCATATTAGATCAAAAGAATGCCGATTTAGAATCGAAAATTGTATCGGAACATATTGCAAATGAAGAAATGTCGAAAAAGGTTTTCAACTTAGAGAAAAAAATTAGTGACATTACTAAGCAGAATCAAGAATTTCAACATCTTAACACTGAATTAAATATGAAAGTTGCTGAAATGGAATCAACAGTTATATTAGAGCGAACTGCTCACCAAAAAGCAATTGAAAAGATTTCTGAATTACACAGAGAAATTGAAAATATGACCCATGATAAAAACGAATTCGATCGTACTAATACAGAATTAAATCAGAAAATATCTGAATTAGAATCAAAAATAATATCAGAACAAAGTGCAAATCAAGAAGCAACAGGAATAATTTCTAAGTTAGAAAAAGAAGTTAGGGATATCAATTCAGAAAAGAAAGAACTGGAGCATATTAATAACGAATTACGCTACGAACTGAATAAAAAGATGACGGAGTTAGAACTAAGAAATGATATAAATGATGTACAGAATGTTACAAATATTGCAACTGAGGATCAAGATCCAAAACATCAAATGCAAAATCAATCAGTTTCATCATGTTTAAACTTTCTTGAAAGTAATGCAGAAACTTCAGTTATAATGGCAGGTACGGAATTAGAAGAAAGCCAATTGGCAAAAAATCTTCAGTTCAAAAGTCTAGAGCTAGATGAAATTAAAATCAGCATACAGGACTTCAAACAGGACATAGAGAATCTACAAAGCACTGTATGCTTACTAACAACTGAGAATATGGAAATGGCTACCAAATTAACCACAGAACAAGAGAATGCAAAACAAACGGAACTTAATCTTCAGAAAACAATTGATGAACTTTATGCTCGTATAAGTGAAGTTACAATTGAGAAAATTAATCTACAGGACAATTTGGCAACTTTAACTGAGAAACTAGAGACCATGCATTTCAGAGTACCCGAAACATATAATGAGGAACAACTTCTTGCGACATATCGAAATAAAATCGACAAATTAACAAACGAGAATATTGAATTAGCATCTTCTCTTGCTGAGAAGAATAATGAACTTGAAGGCATTAAGGAAAGTAAGTCGCTTTTGTACAATCATGAATGCATTTATAAAGATGAAGTAACTGTTCTCGCACAAGAGAATAAATGTTTACAATTAGAGAATGTTGAACTTTCTACTAATTTAATAGACAAAATAGAAGAAAATGATTCATTAAGGGAACAATGTGATATACTGAAAAGCAAAATAGAACAGTTTCAGGCAATGAATGAAAACTCTGTTGAGGAAGATGAAGATCATTTAAGATCACAGAATAATATTTTGAAGGCAGAAATTGTAGAACTGAAAATGAGGATAACAATACTATCAGAAGAAAATATAAAATTTTCCAACAACTTGTTACAGACAATGGAGTGTCTTGATCACTGTCACAATGAAAAGTCATACAATACATTGTGTCCATCTACAATATTCAATAACAGTACAGAAAATGAAAGTTTTATTGAGCAAGATATTTTAAAGGAAGAAAATCGTGAAATCTTGGCAAGTAAAGTTATAACGTTACAAGAAAAAATTAATTACCTGACGCTCTTAAATAAAAAGCTTAGCGACTTGAAATTAACTTCATGCAGTCAATGTACGCACTTGAAGAATTTGAGTGAGAGTCGCAGAGCTCTTAAGTTAGAAGTGAAAGTTTTAAATCAAAAACTTGAAGATTTACAAAGTAAGTTCAATCATTCGTGCGTAGATACCTTGATGCCGAAGAACGAAATTAGTCGAGAATTAAACTTAAGCGAATGTGATGTTTCTGCAAATGTTAGTCATATGGACGAAGCGAATGTAAGCTTTATTGAGAAGAGTATTCAGAATTTGAACGATGAATTGCAAACATTGAATGTCGACTATGATAAATTAACAGTTTTGTATAAAGATAAGTGTAACAAGCTAGAAGAGATCCAGGTTCAAAAAGTAAAAATTGCAGATGCAAGTATCGAATCCGCATCAAAGCAAAGTGAACACAGAATAGAGCAAATTCAAAATCATATTGACCGACTAAGAGACGGCATACACGAACTAAAGAAGAATAGTACGAATTTCACTACTACACTAAGTCGATTTGAAAATGAAAAAGTAAATCTTTTAAATGAAATAGACACATTAAAAGCTACCAATGAAGAATTACAACAGAAAGTATCCGAGAATGAGAGTATCGCAGTAGAGAAGACGCAAATTCTTGAGAAGGAATTATCTAAAATAAATAACGAGATTCAACAATTTTTAACAAAGGAAAAAGAATTTGAAAGTCAAAAGCTACTTTTAGAAGTAGAATTAGAAGAATTGAAATTGAAGGAACAAAATAAAAATACTTTAATTGATCAATTAAATGAGCATATATTCTCTTTGAAAAATGAATTAGATTCAAGTAGGAATAAAAAAAATGAGTCTGATGTTTCCGATATTATCGAGAATAAATGCAGAGATGAAATAAATCAACAAACCACAATAAGGATCAAGGAATTGGAAGTATGTGTAGACAACCTTCAAACGAATTTAACAAAACAAGAATGTTTGTGCAAAGAATTTCAAGAAAAAGTTTTTTCTGTGGAAAAGTTGTTGGAAGAAAGGGAAGAAGCAAAATGTATTCTTACACAAAAATTACAAGCTGTTGAATCAGAGCTAATTGATTCTAAAAGTAACTTAGAAATCGAATACAAAAATAAATTTGAATTATCGTCTCAACAGTATGAATGTCGTATTAAAGAATTTGAAAGCCATATTCAAACTCTTAATGATACTCTGAATAAATATGTTGATGAAAATTTGAATTTAACGCAAGAACTTACTAGCTTGCGAAATGTTCATGGAAACTGCGATACAATGATACCCGAAAAACTCACGGAATCATTGGATGATATTAGAAAATCTATAATGAAAGAATTAAAATCGCTCAAATGTAATCAAACTAGTGAGGATCTTT
This sequence comes from Colletes latitarsis, assembly GCF_051014445.1. Lineage (NCBI taxonomy): Eukaryota > Metazoa > Arthropoda > Insecta > Hymenoptera > Colletidae > Colletes > Colletes latitarsis. Next base: position 28,640,088 of record NC_135135.1, on the reverse strand, counting down.
CAAACAAATCTGTAAACGAGATCTTTATAATCTTATTGCAGACACTTGTGCTGAAAGAGAAAGAAATGATTCAAACTATGCAAGAAACGTTTGAAAAAGATAAACAGAAGCTGGTAGATGAAAAGAAACAAAGTGCGGATACAGAAAAACGTGTTACAATATGGGCTAAAGAATTAGAAGCGGAAATTGAGAAACTCCAAACAGAACTAACGGACCGAGAATGTGGTCATAAAGAGTATCAAAATAAAATTTTTCAATTGGAGCATCTTCTAACGATGAGTACTCACGAAAATGAAGTTCTCAAAGAAAACTTGAAAACACTCGAAACAGATTTTAACAATTTACAAATTGAATTTGAGAAGCAATATAAGGTTGATATTCAGCAAGAAGAAGCAATTCTAATTGCTCGGAAAAATGAAAAAGAAGCACAGGAAGCGATTAAAAACAAAGAAATAGAATTAGAATCAAAGATAGAATTTGAGAAAGAAATGCATGAAAAGAAAATAAGTGATCTCTTTTATACTGTAGAATCCTATAAAACAAAGAATTTAGAGTTAAATAATATCATCAAAGGACTTGAAGAGAATGAAAAACAATTAAAGAATATTATAGAATCAAATTCCATCGAGATAAAGAGGAACACTGAAAATATAGAGAACATTAATGCAGAACTTGAACAACTTAGAAAAGTTCACAATGAAGTAAATCAACAGTTGGAGCAAAAAACTTCGTATATCGAAGAAATCACAGAAATTTTAAAAAGTAAATGTGACGTATTATCGGAATACAAAATACAGTTTGAATCTATTACGTCGAAGTGTGAAATGTTAAAAGAACAAATCAAACAGCAAAAATTGACTATAGAACAATATAAACAAGAAACAAAGGTATTACAGGAAAATGGAGAAGCGCAAGAAAAAATAATCAAAGACAAATTGAACTCTGAAGTAATAAAAAATACTGGATTAATGAAACAATTAAATAAATTGAGTAGTAACAACATAGTTTTAACAGAAGAGTTGAACCAGTTGAAAGAAAAATATGAGGAACTTCAACAAGCAAATATGAAACTGGAGAGGAAAGTCAGAAACAGTACTAGCAAAATTATGGAAGCAGAATTAGCAGAGTTGAAGAATACAAATAAACAACTGCAAAACGATTTAATAAAAGCAAGTAATGGTGCAGCAGAACTTCAAGACATTAAAAATCAGACATTAAAAGAGTTAATGGATTTAAAGCATAAGTATGATCTCTTGTTGCAAGAGAATACTGAAATTAAGATGTTGCCTTTACGCGTGTCCAAGTACAATATTTCAAATTTATCAACAGATGAAGAAAAACACGATGTGTTTCTGTTAGAAAAAAATAAAATTGCATTGGAATTAGAAGGTATAAAATTAATGTTAAACCAAAAAGATGATGAACTTAAACAGTATGTGAATCGGGTACAAGAACTAACAGACGAGAACAAAGACCTGGACAAGGAGTTGGATGAATACGCAGCAATAATTCGAGAACGAGACGACGAAATTTCAAAACTAGAGAATAAATTATATTCCTGTCTAACGGAAAATACGCAAATCAATGAGTTAAACGAAAAAATAAAAGATCTTAACGAAGTAAATCAGAAACTTCGAGATCAGGTTGATGCGTTCGAAATGAGATTACAAATAAGTGTGGAACAAACGAAAGACATCGAATTGAGGGAGACTAAAAATATTATTTGTACATTAAAAAAAGAAAATTTGGAATTGCAGACAAAACTAAATGATTACAAAAAACAGATAGAAAGTACAAAAAGACAATTCGAAATTGTTACATCTAATAAAAATCTTAGTGAATATGAGGAGAAGTGTCAACAACTGATGAAAAAAATTCACGAATTAGAATTACAATTGGTATTAAAAAATGGGAAAATTGCAACGTTAAAAATTCAGATTCAAAGTGAAAGCTTCCCATATCAAAGAAAGTGCAAGGAATTGGAAGAACATTTGCTTGCTTTTCGTACTAAAGTATGTATAAAACAGTAAAAACCAATATGTAGAAAATTAATAAAATATTGAACATACATAAATTATAAATATATAATTCTTTTATGCTTAGAATGTAGAGTTAAACTCTGAAATTCGGAAACTTCAAAGGACTTTAAATGATGTTAATATGTGGGAATGCGATGTCTGTAGACGATGGCGTGTTAACAGAAAAGACCAAGCATGCCAAACAATTACCAAGAATACGATACGTTTTTGTAGCATTAACAGCGGTATTGTTGAGGTAGATTAAAATATTAATGTATATTAATTATAATCGAATTTATAATACGTCTGATTTTAATCGTAATATTTATGCAGGATCACGTAAAAATAGAAAAATTGGAAAAAGAAAAAGCGTTAATGAAAACCTTATGCCGCTCTCGATCTCAGCGTATAAAAGAACTGGAGGCTAGAATAAAGGAATTAGAATAAACGTAATGTTCTATTGTTTCGAAAACAGTTGAAAGTTAATAAGTAAGTATTGAATGTGTTAAAGTTTAAATTCATTTAAAATACTATAATTCATTTTTTATGAGCTATATATAATTTAATTAAGTACATGTATTTCAGCGTTACAATAAATAAAATTTGAAATTCTGTATCATGTGCCACCTTGATTGGTGACATCTAGCAAATCTAAGATGAAATGTAAAATTTATCTGATCATTAATATGAACATTTTCGAAGGGATGAAGGATAGAGAAGATGAAATAGATCGAAGAATAAGGCGATTCTATAATTATCTTTATGGTATATATCATAAGACTCAGAAAAAGTCATTTTAGATTATAAGATGACGTAGGTTTTCAGCGTTATTTATCACATAAAATTTTAACAAATATTATATTCCTAATGACATATCATCAATTTTACTAATTGTAAACGATTATAGGTGATGAAGATGCAGAAGCCCTTTTGAAACATAAAGGATATTTAATTCTTAATACGCAAGTTTAATGTGATCGTAAAATGAAAATCACAGATATATGTATACTCGGGGAAAAAACTAGCCACACTACTTGTGGAGAGTTGGGTACAAAACTGTTATTTTCCATTTTTAGGAAAGAAGTGTATTAGAATCTAGTTGGGTGGTGACATTCCTCCGCTATAGATAGTATATTTTCGAATATTGTATTCTGTTCACTAGAGATGACTTAGAGATCTGTGTTAACTGCGACTACAGTAGTTGCTGTACCGATCTCTATATACAAATCAGTGCCCCGCTCATATACTTATATAAATAGACTTTGCGCTTTGATACAAACGTTACCTACAATATTAAAAGACAGAAATATTGCATGATACTGAATGATTGCAGATTTTAATATAATGTTACTGTCAGTTCATTAATGCAACTGTCTTTATACATCAATCTTATTTTGAATCGTATTTTGAGGTATCGATATTCGAACACTAAAGTACAAGGATTAGGTGCAATTTAAAGGAAATACGTATACAATAAAAAATTTAAAATATATCTTTTTTAAATATACGTATTTTATTAAATTATTAAGGTATAAATATATTTATTATTTTTTAAAGTATTTTAACAGTAGTGGTTCTGATATTTAAATAACGCGCTCCGGAAGTCTGATTCTAACAGTTGATTGTAAATATGTGTATCTCGAAAACAAAGTCTCATATTGTAAAATAGAAGACTTTTTAAGAAATTTTCATGATTTTACTGATTTCTTCATTTTGAGATATCTTTAGTAATAAACTTTTAAAGTATAATATTATTATTTACGTATGTACTATGCAAAATAAAATTTTGCTAAAGTTGATTTGCTCTACACTATATTTAATACTAATTTAAAATAAAAAGAAAGGAAACATACACATCATACAAAAGAAAAGACATTTATGTCCATTCATAACATATTCATTTATTTTATATTATTCTTATATTTTTTATTTATAACTAGAGGACTTAAATTGTTCACCTACATGTATACGTACATATTTTTACTTAAGAAAAATAATCATAATTATACAGAGTCATTTTATTTTATATTTCATTTTTATTAACTTTGTCCAAATTAATATTTCTGGATTTTTTTACATGTTTGTTTAATACATGTAAAATTTGTATATCTGTTTTGCTACAATTTATATTACTGCTTTATTATTGAAATCTATAATATTGTAGAAAGTAACAAATAAATTTAATTAGTTCAATGTCAATTTTCTTTGAATAATAATAAATTATATTTTTTATTTTGTTAATTATATTTATTAATTATTAAATGCTTTATTCATTGAATTTTAGATTAATTGCATAATCAATATCTGAAAGCAAAATATACACATATGTTGGTTCTATTCAACCCTTCTTTGAATGGAAGTCCCCTAAACATTGAATACGTTACATTTCTGTTTGTGTCCTTTACATTTACTTAGCGTATCAGCTTTTGTCAGAAAAATAAATATGCACTGGCAAAAGAGTCACTCAGAAAAGAAAATTTTACAACAATGCATGTCATTTTCATTTAGACACTTATTTATAAACGAGGTGACATGACATGCGCCATGGAAAATAGGACATAGCAATGGCTTAAAGAAGAAGAAAAGAGCATCGCGCACACAACTACTCTTCGGTTATTCCGATGCTCAGTGCATTTTGCTATGATACTTTTCGTATACACAAAAGTCGATTTCTGCTGTTCAAATATAACATCTACAATTGTTTGGTATATGTACAAATTATAAGAATTCAAATGTGTCTGAAATTGCAATTCAAATGTCACCAAAGCAACAGAGAACCCGTTCTCGATTCAAGGTAATGTTTTGTTTTGCGACATGAATATATACACAAGGTTATTTTTCTCGGAATTATGTGATAGTTTATTTTTAATATAACTGTTGTATCTACAAATAATATTCGTTGCATGTGGTGCAGTTATTATCAAACAGTGTATCATGATTTACTGTTTTAATGCAATGAGGAATCATAAGAGTAACTTATATCTTTATAATTATAAAAATTCGATGTAAAATATTTAATAGAATTTTTAATTTATTAGAAAAAATGTGCCTATTAGTATATAATGCATTGAATAAAAGTGTTATTATTTTTCTCATTTTTTAAAATAATTTATTGGTATTTGTGCATAAATAGTATAGTGTAAATGCAAAGTTATAATATGGTATTTTATATATAACAAGAGATTATTATATTGAAATTAAATTACAAAAATTATATTAAAGACCAAATATTAATGTTGAGACATCAAACAATATATTTATTTTTAGGTGATAACTCCATTTCGATCACTGGTTCTCTGTGGTGAAAACAGACGAGAAATGGAAGATTGGTTGAACGCATTAAGAACAGTAGCAGAGAATCATCCTCAAACAGATTCTGGTATAGCAGAAATGCTTAGTGGTAATCACCAATGGTATGCAACAAGTCATGCAAGACCAACATACTGCAATGTTTGTAGAGATGCTCTTTATGGTACATATTGTATATATATATAAATATTTTGGTATCTTTAAATTTTTATTTTGATAAAGTAATTCAATGAAAAATAACTTAACAACGTATTTCTTAATTCGATTATCATTTTAGCAACTTATTACATTTTTATTTGAATGCCATTAATGTATGATTTACTTTATATAATATAATTTATATATCATAGGTGTTACTTCACATGGTTTGAGTTGTGAAATATGTAAATATAAGGTTCACAAACGATGTAGCATAAAAGCAATAAATAATTGCAAATGGACTACATTAGCATCTATTGGCAAAGAGATTATTGAGGACCAAGATGGGGTATGTGTAAAAGTTCTATTAAAACTTTCTTTAAAAACAGTGATAAATTTTCTTTATTATGTTGTAATAAATACAATTCCTGAAATTAATTTGTTTATCTGAAAATAGTGGTAATCTTTAGTTAATCAATTTATATGTTTTACGTAGAACATTACCATGCCACATCAGTGGATGGAAGGCAACTTACCAGTATCCTCAAAATGTTTAGTGTGTGACAAAACTTGTGGTTCTGTACTCAGGTATAAAAGCATATGATGTTAGTTAGTATTCAAAATTATTATTCATTCTCTTCACTTATGTAGACTTCAAGACTGGAGATGTTTATGGTGTAGAGCTACAGTACACACAGCATGTAGACCTGCCATAAGTGTTAAATGTCCATTAGGACCAGCTAAATTGAGCGTAGTTCCTCCTACAGCATTGCATAGTATAGGTAATACTTGTTATAATTTTTAAATAATTGAAATTTTCGACGTAGCTATTATGTACACATCTTTAATCAATATTTTACACTGTACTTGTATACTTACAAAGTATATTATTATTTCCTACGCAAGATAAATTTTGTCTATGCTAATTTTACAATACTTAAAATTTTAACCCTTTTGTTACGGCAGTCCACTCCGCTGGAGTGACGCCGCTGAACGGGACACCGCGCCGTTATAGTTAGCACCCGTACACACAGGTTTTCACCCGACCCGATATACACTATAGTCGGTACCCGTAATGAAAGGATTAAATTAATTTGAAGTAATATTTATTAATATGCAATAGGTAGCGACGAAGCATGGGAAGCTATTAGACCTACTGGGTGCAGTCCACTTTTAGTATTTGTAAATAGTAAATCTGGTGACAATCAAGGTGTTAAATTTCTTAGAAGATTTAAACAATTATTAAATCCAGCACAAGTATTTGATCTTATAAAAGGAGGACCAGGGCCAGGGTAAGATTTATTATACAAATTATTTAAGTTTTAATTGTCTGACTAAAACTTATTACTAATTTATTTTAAACAGGTTAAGGTTGTTTCGTCACTTTGATCCATTTCGAATTTTGGTGTGTAGTGGTGATGGATCTGTTGGTTGGGTTCTTTCCGAAATTGATCGTTTAGGGATGCATGTAAGTAAAAGTAGAGAATTTTAATAATATTTTATTTTGTAAATATTAGCTAATTGCATGAATTTCAACTTTTATACGTACATAAATTTATCTTAAACATGATTATGTTGTATAGAATCTGCAATGCTGTATATAGCACAGATTTGTGCTGTATACAAATTTTGTTTATATGCACATATACATATATGCACGAATATTAAATACAGTTATAAACACATCTGTAAACCACATAATTGTGTAGCTGAAAAAACATAGTCAGGATGGAATAAAATTAAATTGGAATTATTTTCTTATTATTCGCATGTCCGTACGTTTGTTATTATTAGTTAGAATGTTATAATATTTTGCCGTAATACGTATCAGAATACTTGTATGAAATTAATTTTTTTAGCCTTTCTGTGGAAATTGCAGTATTTTGATAGATAGTAAATAGATAGAAGCCCATTTCCTGTAAGGAATTTAAAATGAATGGAATACATAGTTAATACCCTATCATGTATAATACAAATTTTATAGACTACTTCACATCTTTTCATGTGTTTGTTTTATACATATTAATATTGAGTTAAACTGCAAATTCATAAATTTCACAGAAAAGTTAAAAAAATGATTATGAAAAGCTTTAATATTTTAAACAGCATGGCGTGTTTCTTATAATTTTATTTCAGATGATACTGGTGTTTGTGCATTAGGATTCTTTGTATGCGTGAAGCTTCATTAACTTTATTTGTAGATGGTAAGTGTAAATTACGCATGATTTCCTTAAAAATTCTTAAATATAATTAGTTTTTAGTTAAATATTATATTACTTGTATTATATGGAATTTTATATAGTAATGAATGTTTTCCATGTAATTTTAAAAATGTTATTTATTATATTAACTGTTTATTTTATGTTTAATATAGTTGATAATTAATTTATATTAAATAATTGCTAACATAAACTCTAGAACATAGAATCTGAGAAAATTACAATCATTTACTTCTTATAATGAATTGATACTAAATGAATGAATACACACCCGCTGTACAAGGCGCCCATTCCACGAGGATGCCAGATATATTCGGCACTCGTAGGTACACACAGATCATCAGATGAATGCCGGATATATCTGGCGCTCGTACCGAGAAGATTAAAGACTGTCCACAATCTATTATTTTATCAGATATAACATATAACATATTTAATGTGTTATTGAGCAGAAAGAATTGATATAAAATATTTTATAATTAGATATATATTTGTCTTTAGAGTTTTTATTGTGCAGAATAAATCTTTTTTTCTTGGTATTTAAAAATTGCTTGGCTTATTTGCAATGTATGCTGCATAGTAGTAAATATTTATACATTTCACAATATAACTTATACCTTAAAATTTATATAACTTTGTATTATTTTTTAATGACACCTATGATCCGACATAATTGAGTTTACAGACTTTATGTTTGTACACTTTCATAATTACTAGTTGTTTCCTCATGCATTTATTTTTAAACTCTCTAACAAGATTATTTATTGCTTCAAAATTTAAAATAGAAGCAGTGCCAAGTTGGAGTTCTACCTTTGGGAACAGGAAATGATCTGGCACGTGTATTGGGTTGGGGGTCTTCTTGTGATGATGATACTCATTTACCCCAGTTATTAGAAAAATATGAAAAAGCAGGCACAAAAATGCTTGATCGATGGAGTATTATGACTTTCGAACGTAGCATATCTTTGCCGTGTCATAAAACTACTTTAAGTCGATCTGAAACAACTTTAAAGTCCAATATTGTCCATCAATATGAAAACAATGTTATTACTCACATAACAAACATTTTACAATCAGATCAAGACAATGTAGTTTTATCTAGCATTAAGTAAGTATTTCATAGAAAATATAATATCATAAAAATGAATTACAAAAATAACGGTAATTGAAAATATATAAAATCCTGTCTTAACATTCTAATTCATTTTTTATTTACAAGATTATAATTGTAATCATATTTTCATTGTAACCATAATGTTATGTTAAAATATTAGTTTGTATGTTAAAGTAATATACATATAATAGATTAAGGCACGTAAATGGTATTAACAAGATTTTTTTTATTGGTAGAACTTTGTGTGACACAGTCAAAGATTTTGCAACTCATATAGTGGAAAATATGAATTCTGAGGACCAACAAGTGGAAGAAAAGTGTAAAATACTTCAGGAAAAACTTGATTTGTTGTTACAAACTTTATGTAGAGAAGAATGTTACTTACCTGAACATGTAGAAAATGCAGATATTACATTAAATACTGAAGTTTCTATCTCACCTGGAAGTTGCGAGAAAGGGGTATTAGAAAAGCCAGAAAAAGATATAACAAATTTAAAAAGGGTTCAAAGAAAAAGACATCTTATGGAAAAGGAAATTGTAATGTCAAGGTATATTGTACAATTTTTCGTATAAGGATAAATTAAACATTGATAAAACATGAATATTAAATATTTCTCTTACATTTTTTCTGAATTCTAGAGCAAACAGCTTAAAAAAAATTATAAGACAACTTGTGGAATATTCACAATTGGTTATGGATGATCAGATTAATGCAGATACAAAACATATTTCTAAAACATCAAATACGACTATTTCACTAGATGATGATATTACAGTATTAAATTCTGTATCAAGTAAGTTAAATTTTATTATTTTCCTAGTTTTTACTTTTTCTCAAATACATCTTTAATGACAAAATATATATTATAGGCAAAAAGCAACAAATGGATATACCTGGTTTAAAAGTGGACCACGTTGAAAATTTATCTGTAGGACCATTTATAGAATCCCTAAAAAGTACAGAAGATTCTATATGTACTGCTAGTCCTACTCCTAATGTGGCATCTTTAAGTCCAATGCCTGATCTTAGAAGAGATTCTCAACCTGAAGAATTATTAACATTACCTGCTCCTGATGGTTTTGCTGACACAAGACGAAATAGTGAAAATTCACCACAAGGGTAAGTATATTAATTTTTATGTTGTGTACAAATTATATCATTTGACATCCATTAATATTTGCAGGCTTTAGGGTCAGAATTGTTTTATCATTCTTGGTTTTTGAAAAATTAGATTTTTATAATAATGCATGTCTATTAGTAAAAATGAAGTACTTATTATGCATTAGTTTGGTTTAACTTTAAAAATAGATGAAAGTTTTTTGAATATATCAGTGTATATTCTGATTAAATCTTGTGCTTCTAAATATATGTAAATAGCTATGAAAGTTTAAAACAAAACTGGTATGCCTATATTTTACGCATTATTTTTACATCTTTATGAAAAATGTTTTATTCTGAGTAGTAAAACGTTTGCACGATGGTTACACAAATATATAATTATATGTATGTGTATATACAGACAATATTATAATATGTATTGTAGAAAATATCAAAAGTATAAATGTACTGATTTTGTTTCAGCTCATTTAATTTTCAAGTAATTACAACTCAGTCCATGACTATATTTAATCAACAAGAAACAGAAATTCATGCATGTAATGATCAACATATATCTGAGTATAATAACATAGAAGCTTCTTCAGAGTTTCAAATAAGCGTTACGAGAACTAACTTTGATACAAGTTCACCTTCAGATGATGCTACTATGCAAGATACAATTATTTCTCCTGATTCAGATTCAATTCAATCTAGACATTTATCCCCAGAACATGAACAAAAATATGAAAATAAAAATAAAGTGGATACATCTAGAGGTAGCTGTAGTAATAGTATTGTTAGTACAGATAGTATGATTTCTGATACTTTGGATTTTAAGAGTTACGTTATACGAAATAGTGAAAGTGAAATTGGTAAGTGTATAAACAAAAATTTTATATAATTGCGGTCGATAATGTCATCATACATTATTTAACACGTTCTGATCAGATAATTATTATACATGCCATATACAAATAATTTACATTTTATGTATTTTATAGATAATTTGTTCTATTTATTTCAGCTCGTATAGGTAGTGATATATTTGATTCTACAAAAAGATCCGACAGTTCTGAAATTGGACATATTGATTCCCCTGATAATTCAGACATGTTTACTAGCGAAGTACAAAATTCTGAAAGTTTAATCGATGATTTAAGCTCTCTTGGTCAAGATTTAATTAGTACGATGATCGGAGAAAAATATGACTCTGTAAGAGAGTGTTTAGAATCTGAGCAGATTGAGAAACCACAAAAATATTGCAGTTTAGCTCAATTTGTAGAAGGTAATGATATTGCTAGGCGATCATTTAAGAAAGAAGCAAAAAATTCCATAGTTATGGAGAAAGAGGTACATTCAATATAACTAATCTAATGAGTCTAATCTAAACTGCACTTACCGAATGTAATTTAAATGTTTTATTAATTTTATACAGAATAATAGAATCAAGTATAAATTAGGATTATCTGGGCAAAATAATACTGAAGTTGTCAAATCTAAAGAATCTCCAGATGGCAAAACATCTGATTTATTGAGTCCTGTATGTTGTTTCACTGTTTCTTCAGATAATACACCAACAAACGAAAAACCTAATAATTTTCCACCTACAATAAGTGTTATAATTAATCCTCCTAGTCCATCAATGTCTATTGAAAGTCAACACGATTCAGACACAGGATATAAAATGAGCCCATACTTAAAACGATATAATGGTGAAAGTATGGAAAAACGTAAGTTCACTTTCATACGTTAAAATACATAAAATTACAGTAATATTTTGCATACTATGATTTTGAACAATTGTTTTTTTTCTTATCGAATATTTTTCAATAAATTATATGTATATTTCCTTAAGTTATTTAAATTACTTAAAGTCATTAATCAATTTTACAAATGAATAGTAAGTGTAGAGCTACCAGAGTCTGGTTTTTCTCCTCAAGCAACTCGTCGAATTAGCAGTGGAAGTTTACTAAAAGCATCAGAAGTAGTCTCTTTAGCTGCTACAGCTGCAAGATTTGGTGGTTCTAATGTAAGTTTACGCCATGAAAGAGTAAAATCCGTTGACAAAACCGAAGATGCTAAAAAACTTCCAATTATTAATCCATTGGTTCAATTATCTATGTGGCCAAGTAAGTAAATATTTTACTTTTTATATAAAATAATTTTTTAATGTAGTATAATCAAACGATATATGCAAAGTAGTACAGTACTCCGCTGACTGGAAGTCTTTAGTTTATTATTATTTTATGTTTTTAGATGTCAGTGGAGGAACAGGTCTCATTAGTCAAGCATTACTTGCAAATGCAGATGCACTTTGTGCAGCAGTATCACCATTAATGGATCCGGATGAAACTTTAATGTGAGTTTAACTTAGTAAATACACCATTTGTAAAATATAAATAAATAATGAAATTTAAAGTGCATTAATAATAGAAATTATTTTGTTCAATTTTCCAGGGAAGGTTATTTTGAACGTTGTGTTATGAACAATTATTTTGGAATTGGTATTGATGCAAAAATCAGTCTTGATTTTCATCATAAGAGAGAAGAACATCCTGAGAAATGTCGATCACGGGCAAAAAATTATATGTGGTATGGTGTATTGGGGTCCAAACAGTGGTTACAAAAAACATACAAAAATCTTGAACAAAGGGTACAATTAGAATGTGACGGTCAGCGGATACCATTACCTTCTTTACAAGGGATTGTTGTATTGAACATTCCAAGGTATATATGCAGAAATAAAGTAGGTATTTTTGTAAATTTTACAACTGAAAGGAATTATGTTTTTTGTAGTTTTATGGGTGGCACAAACTTTTGGGGAGGTACCAAAGAAGGAGATTTATTTTTAGCACCGTCGTTTGACGACCGTATATTGGAAGTTGTAGCTGTATTTGGTTCTGTTCAAATGGCTGCATCGCGACTTATTAATTTGCAGCATCATAGAATTGCACAGTGTCAAACAGTTCAAATTAATATTTTGGGAGATGAAGGAGTACCTATACAAGTCGATGGTGAAGCTTGGATCCAACCACCTGGTATTATACGTATTATACACAAAAATCGTATGCAAATGCTGTACAGAAATAGGGTAAGTAAAATAGAATATAATATCGATTATAAAAATATATACATATACGTACACAACTTGATAATTTCGTAGTATAAGAAATAGCGCTTTGTTGAAGCGAAAGCACTACGCGCGGCCACTCGTCGCGTTGCTAATCCGGAGTTCTGTTTCTTCCCCCGTAAATTATTGCGGTCTTCGACTTGGAGAGATAGCCTTGGGTACCCTCGTCACAGGGTGACCTGGGACTTTCCTCCATCAACGTTTAGGTGCAAGGAAGTAGTTTTCCACCTACAAGGGGCCTGAAAATAGGACCTCCTTCCCCAAGTCGACGGCCATTCGATAGAGTTCTAACGACAGAGTGACTAACTGTCAAGTAATAACTGCGTTATGATTTGTACTTTTTAGGCTCTTGAGACATCTTTAAAAACGTGGGAAGAAAAACAACGCAATACCCTCAATGCAATATCGCAATCAACATCCACTTTAAGCAATGCACAATTACAATCGCAACCAAAGCCTCATTTATACGCACAGAGTAAACCATCGCACTTAAATGACGAAGAAATGTTTATTTTGCTGGGATTTATTGAAGTAGTTACAACTCTGGTTAAATGGGTCAAACTACTCATTATATCACATCCAAGTTTAGAGCCAGATTTATATCAGGTTGCTGCTAGGACAGCCCAGGCACTTGAACAAGTACATCCAAATGGAAAAATATTACAAGGCGTTAGTAGTAGTTATTTTTATTTATTGTGAAGACATTTTTAATGTTTATTAAGTATCAATAATATATTTTTCTCTCGCAGTAACAATAATCTTTGTTTCTAATTAAACAGAACAATTTGAGACCAGTTGTAACAGAATTAGTTTCAAGTGCAAGACAATTGTATGAAGACTCATGTGAATTACTTAGAGATAAAGCACATAATTTAGTAAGTACTTCGTATTTTATTAATTTATTTTGACATTTAATTGCCAATTAATAATCAGAATTATGTAATGCAGAGATTGCGAGAAGATTTAGAAAGTAAGTTATCATTCTCTTTAGCCAATATGGAACAAGAATTGAAAAAATGTACATTTGATGAAGGAGGCACAGGATTAGTATATTTACAAAGCTTGCCATCAGATGAACAGGTAATATACTTTCGAAGTTTTTTTTAAGTAAAATTTATTGAAAATTTGTATTGAAATAGGGAGATAAAAAGAATCGCCACAAAGGTTTATTCTGGTTAAAATTCCGACGTTCAGGAGGTAATTCTGGTGGACATCCTGCTAGGGATCAAGTTACTACATGGGGTGTTCAAGAAGTATGTTCCTGGTTAGAGAATCTACAGTTGGGTGAATACACAGACAAATTTGTTTCTCACGACATACGAGGTAGGGAATTGTTAACACTAGCCCGTAGAGATCTTAAGGAACTTGGTATTACTAAAGTAGGACACGTTAAACGAATCCTACAAGCTATCAATGATCTGAATAATTAGGTATACGACCCTTACTTAAGCATTTCAAATTATAAAAATAAGTAGTGTGCTATAACAGTTAATAGCTATCTACAAATTTATGTTAATACTGTTAAATCTACAAATTGCTGGTATCAAAAGTAGTAATTAACTATATACAAATCATTTGTGAAATAGACAAAAAGTTAAATCCTTACATTGCAATTAAAACTTTTTTGCAATGATAAAAAGTCACAACATAAATATTCCGATAAAAAAGGGTACTCAGCGTGACACAGCAGCGATATAGGAAAATAATTTTTTCCACTGTTGTACATCACAAACTGATGATACTTGTGCCAAACTATTGAATTACTCTTTGTCGGAAATCAAATAATTATAAGTAAATTAGAATGAGACATTTGTTTTTTTAAATTACAAACATGATAAACTCATGCTTAGTAAAGTATATTTGAACGAAATTCACATCTCAAAATATTATTAGACATAACGAACATAATTATCGATGATGCATTTATCAAACAAATAAGATTTGGACATCATAAAAGTCTTATTAAATTATAATTTAAGTTTCTTTTGTGCTTTATGCATTGTACAAAAATTAAAGACTTCAGAAACTATATGTTAATGTAAATCATCTATCAATTTTAAAGGTATTATACCATTGTTTGCCATTTTTTTATATTTGATAAATATTCCACCAAAAATTTCAAAATATTATATTAAGTTGAATCATAGCAGTATTACAAATTAATCTAGATATTAAATAATTAATGTTGATTATATTATTTATACAACTGTACTCTATTTGCAATTTACATTATTTTACTTTGACTTTAATTTCTTTTGCAAAACATAGATATGTATATGTATGTGTATACAAGCATGATACATTTTAAGAAAATGGATATCATATCCATGGTACAGAAAACAACTATATTTATTACAGGGTGTTTGTAAGTGTAAACTTCATATATTAAAAATTTAACAAGAAGTTTTTACAAGTAAATTAATATTTTACGTCTTCTTGTAAAAAAGAATTTTTTGTGTTACTCAACCTTGAAATTACTGAATCATATACAGGGTGTCCCAATAGAAACAGATCTTCACTATCTTAAGTAATGGAAAGAAGTGTTACTTAGAACAGTTGCATGACTTCAAAGACATAATATGGTGTTAATAATTTCTTTACTAGTGAAAACGTAAATGAGATTTAAAAGACAACTTCGTTTCTTTTATATTATGTCCAACTTATTATGGTAAAATTTGATAGAGTATAAAGCATTAAAATTCATGTAAAAAGATAGAGTACTATTTCATAAACTTAAAGCTAAGATATCTCTAAACTTTCTTAATTTAAAAGTTTTTTTCGCGCAAGCATCTTAATACTTTTATATACCAATTACAAGACTATGTCTATTAGTACAATACAAAATGCATATGAGATTCTATTTAAAAATAATTGCAGTTTATGACCATAACGCGATAAGTAAAAACATCTAAAACTGTTTAACTTTGCATTATACTATGTTTCTTATTCTATCTCAAAATCTTTATAACTCAATCTATTTGAGTGGGACACACTGTATGTTAATAATCCATATATCGTATTCTATAGATTAATTATTCTTGTCTTTATATTAACTATACTATGTATTATATAAAGTATATGTACACATACACATACATAAGCACATATGCACTTTCGAAAAAAATCTTATACGTACATATAAATGGCACACTGTGTATATGTAAATGTCCTACAACTTTTTTATGCTCGTTAATTAAAATGTTTAATCATATTTATCTTCCAAGAAAAATTGAAAAGTACTCAAAGACATGTTTTTAACATTAAGTAATTAAAAAAATAGTGAGACTTAATTAATACGATCTTATGTAACAATTGTATAAAACGTACCGACAGAGTCGATAATAATAATAATAACAATAACAATAATAATAATAATAATAATGAACACGTGTATAAATAAATCGCCAATGGCAATAAAAGTATCACGTACAAATTTAATGAGAAAAAAAAGAGGAAGCAAATTTCTAAAAATGTATCGTAATTTCCATGTTGTACTTGCTGAAAAGTACCCCCTCACGAAACAGAGGTTCTTTGATATAACTCGTGGTTAAATTAAACATCATAGATACAAGATTATCTTAAATAGCATTTTCATTGAGTAAGATTTAAATTAACTCGGTTTACTATAATCTTTTCTAGCCAAGTTTCTGAAACTAATAGAAGCAAGATTACTACTATTATTGTTACTACTACAGATTGTTTAGCATTAGATTAATTCTGGTATAGGGACCCCAGGAGCTCTATAAGAAAGCTTTTTTCCGATACTGAGGACAAACTGCAAATTCTCTTAAGGAGTAGTGATAAACAAATTAGTGTTCCTCCTCCTTGAAAATCCTGGATGGCAATACATCTCTGTGAAGGGGTAACTGCTTCTCCCTCTCCCAGGAACAAGCAGTCTCTGGTGCCTATTATGAACTTTGAGATCTTCTGTCTTCTACTTCAAGAGAGGATCAGAAAATTCGACTAAGGTGCCATCTAAATAATACTTCAGTGTGATCTTGATCCAAATAACACTGGAGGTTCTATTCAATGTTTTCAACCCCGAGCAATAAAAGAGAGAGCTCCTCAGAGTGAAAAGGCTTAATGTTGCCTAGATTCATCCCCCTCATTAAATGATGAAATTTGAAATAGCCAACAGATGTAGTCAGTCTTCGAGTAATTAATATTGTAGCTTTTTTCTGAGCTTCCATGAAGTTAACATAGCAGCTAGTCCTGATCTTTTCATTCTATTATATTAACTCTTCGTTTTCTAATTCCTCAGTGTCTATCTTCCAGATCATGAACTTTCCAGTGACTATAGTCCCATTCTGGAAATGCAGCCTACATGACAGGGGAGAAGGTATCAGAGACAAATTGAGAGAAAGTAAGTTAAATATCTGGGGTTCTGGGAGTCATGGCATCAGACAGAGAGAGTAGTAACGATAAAATCACCTGTGGGTAAATTTACACCAGTAAGGTGTGTCAAGAGGTATTGTAATTGTTCGATTTTAGACAATACTTTATTTCGAAGTACAAGAATATCGAATAGCTCTTTAAATTAATCCCAATCGATGTACGTGCCAGAAAAGATTGGAAGATCGATTCGCGGCAAAATCGTACGCAACATGATCTCAACATCTGTTGCCGGTAGTTTGTTTGACATAGTGACCTCTTGCTGTTTAAATTTCTTAAACTCTTTGCCGAACAAAGCTCTTTGTTCAAGATATTCTTCTTCTTCTATTGCAAAATGATTCTTTGAAAAATAGTTTGACAGCCTGCCGGTTTAAAGAACGGCCTTTGTCATTTCGGTGATCCCCAATTTCTTCAAATTGGTATAAGCCCTTGAGATTTTCTGCTCCAGACTTTGCTGCCTTTTGAGGAGAGATTCAGAAGAAAGAATATAAGCGCGACTTGGATAAGGAAAGAAAGCAATAGAACAAAATCAGCTGTTCGGGTTGTTGACACTGAGAGCACATGAAAAGGACAGATGACATGAATAGGAATAAGACAAATACAATTAGGTAACACATTTAGGCAATGTGAAGTAGATCAAGGCTGCTCTGAATAGGCGTAGTTATCAGGAACAATTAGAATCGATTGGCTGCTCAATGGTCTGAAGGGTTGTATTTGTTATTCTATTTGGCTACTCGCTGTTTGATCTCTTGTCTCTTCATACAAACCTACAGATACACTCTTCCTGTCTTCCATCAGCGGGACAAGCTGATATAACGAAAAAGTAGGAATAATATCTGACGCGATTTACAGTTAAGAAAGTGATTTTGAATGGCCAATACAGTTTAATCTTAGTTAATGCTAATAATTCACGAGATAATCGGTTACTTGAAAGTCTAGAACTACCTTGTAATATTGAACATGACCTGAACAGACAGGCTAAAGTCGAATATGGGTACTGATAAAGTATGAGACTTAACATTAGATTATATTACTTAATACTTTTATACACAAAATAATGAAATAAATGATTTATTGCATAAGAAGTGTATGAATATAATTAAAAATTAAGAATAAATACAAAATACTTTGTTATATAAGTATAAAAACATCTGAACAAAAACAATTGATAATTTAAATTTATAGCATCTTATAAAAATTATAAATCTTATAATTATACAGTATATCTTGGTCAGTTCTAATATTCGACTTAACCTGATTAACTTAGGACATATTCTATATTACAGTATAGTACGATGTTTTCAAATACTTTGGTACTGTAGTACCTGGTTTAAATTAATAATTCCTGTCAACTTTAAACCTTCGCATTAAACCTTCCATGCAAGAAAAACAATCGTTATCTTTCAAAGATTTTCTATCAGTACTGCCTATGAGGTTCAGCACTTCACTATAAAAGTACCTGCTTTTGGCTATATGCCCCCCCCCCCCCAATCACACTTCAAAGTACAGTAGTAGAAGTCAAGGTTATATTAAATAGGAGATTTTTTGATTCAGGATTTGATTGCTTTGCAGTCTGAGGCAGGTACAATACACTGATACCCAGGTCTCTTTCGCATGCGTGTATGTAGTGTTGTGCGTATCTGCTACTGTTGTGTATTAGCATATTATGCTGAGTAGTTGTATATATATACGTGTATCCGTTGTATGTATACATATACAATTGTATATGGGTGTATGTACAACATACTCGAGCGTTCTAGCACATGTATGGATGTCTGTTGTATGTATGTATATGTCTCTTTATAAATTTAATGTATATTATGATATTACAGTATCTTGCTATGTTATTTTATATTATATTATTCATTTTGAAAAAATGTCCTGCTGTCAGCTATACTCTAATCAATTAACATCTCATAGTTACCAAGAAACTATCATCCTCACCATACCATTTTGTTATTCCAGGTTTGCTTCACTTATTACGTTTGAGAGATAGAAAGTTCAAATCTACATACATATATCTGTTTCTCAAACAAAGGGGCAAGTTGGCATAGCAAAAGTGGAGGTTGTACTTAACATGATTCAAAAGTGATTAAAGTTAATGTAATGGGCCAATTTTGCTATCTTGACCATGGTATTTATTCACTATGTATGTCTTGTCATTGATCTCATTTTTAATCGTTTTAATTGTACTCTATAAATTTATTTGTTTTTTACAATTTTGTTTCCTACTATACTTAAATATCAAGTGATATGTATAAATAAATATTAGGGTGGTCGTTAACTATATATGGTCGAAATTTGTTTGGTACCTTACTCCATGGGATGATACCATGTATACAAATATAATTTGTATAAAATATTAGCTCAATCGGATAACGGGAAGACATACCGCACTAACTTTAAAGTTTTACATATAAAACTGTAAAGTACGTTTTTCCGATATCCGATTGTATTACTATATTAGAAAAATTACTTTTTTTATATACCATCCAAAAAATTCATTGAATATCATGAAAAATAGAAGCCACCCTAATAAACATTTATATGTATATTTTTTTTACATTATGATTATTACAATAATAAATTTCTATTTTACTAGTACAGTAATAATTGTAACCATAAAATATTGATTTATTGAACTAATAGTAGATATAATTCAAATTTTAAAACAAGAAACTCACAGATTTAAGAATGTTCTTGTGGAAATTTATGAACATCTAATATACATAAAACGTAAATCAGGTGTTTTTATGTAATTTATATTTTTTATTGTTATTTTATACAATCACATAACATTGAAATACTTTTAACTATTATTGTATATTTAATGTTAAGAACATTGCAGAGGCTAATCAGTTTTTATATTTGTTTATACTTGAAAATAACATAAAAATGTTGAATTTTAGTTATTGCTAAATAACTAAGGTATTATTGTATTCCGGGGTGAGAAACGTGAAGTCCCATTATAATTTAATAAATATGATGCATTTCGGTACGTTCTATGTACAACCCTCAGTTACAAGCGACAACTCGATGAAAAGACGTTACATCTAGACGTTAGTGAGGAACAGAAATCCTGTAAACTGATTTCTAAGGGTTTTATATCTTACATGTTTGGTGGGGAGAGAATGGTTGTAGCCTTTAGTAACTAGAAGAGGTAGTTCGTGCGAAATCGAATTTTGAACTAGAAAGCGCACCGTGTTGAGTAATACGTTTTAAAGATTTCGTAGAGGCATAGTGACTTAAAATGGATGACAGATATCTATGTACAGTAGTAGTAAATAGAAAGCTAAGCATTTAACAATATTATTAAGAAAGAAATCAATAACTTAAAATAGTTGCGCACATTATATAATAACTTATAATTTTGTGTAGCCTTAGATTATAGCATGTATCTTTAAGTTCTAAATTAAAGTATAAAATTGTACATATTAATTGTTCCACATTACAGATTTCTTTTATAAATAGCAAATTTTTAATGAGCAATACATAAAATGAATCAATATGTTAATATACTATTAGTCTAAATGAAAGACAAAATTCTTTAAGTAACTCTGGTGCACTTTCTAGCAAAAGGAAAGAAAAAAAATATTGTATGTTTCAATGTGGTAATCTAAAGAGTAAAAAGAGAACAGTTAAACTGTCTCAATGTCATAAATTTTTCTTTGTTTGTAATATAAACTTTAGGATAAAATGTCGATAATGTAATCTTGAAACTGTTCATAACTATACAATTTGATGTAGTGCTTCATTTGTTATACCTTGTCTTTTTAAATGTTACTGGATGCTCAATCATACCACAAAAATTAGTCGATTCTTTCATATATACAGATTTGCATTCCAATATAAACCCACAAGGACAAAAGTGCCTATCTTAGATTTTCTAATCTTGAATATGTGGATAGTACTTACTTAACAGGCATTATATTATAATATACTATCTTCAAAATTGTATTCTGCATTCCACATTGTACATTTAATATTGTAAGCAACAGTGAATCATAAAAATAATTTGCATGTGATATTTATTTAAGACTATACCAAAAATTATATGTTGTATTCAAGTAATAATATTGTAACAGTATTATATAATGTTAAATATTCAGTTGTAATTTCATATTTGTACATCTCATATCTTTGAGAATGTTCAAGAAGAATAAACCATATGACCATTATAATGCATGTTTTAAACGATA
Source organism: Colletes latitarsis (assembly GCF_051014445.1). Lineage (NCBI taxonomy): Eukaryota > Metazoa > Arthropoda > Insecta > Hymenoptera > Colletidae > Colletes > Colletes latitarsis. Next base: position 28,618,470 of record NC_135135.1, on the reverse strand, counting down.
AAAAATATTTTTAAACTACATAAAAGTAAAAAGAATATTTTTTAAAAGATATCAATTGTTGTCAAGTTTATTATACTAAAGAGAAATTCAAAATAGTATGAGATCCTTCTATTGTTTTGTGGTATAAAACATTTTTTATAAACAATATATGTATACATACGTGTGTGTATGTATGTGTATATATATATATATATATATATATATATATACATACATATATATACATTTATGTTTTAAATTAACTATACTTTTAAACTTATACGCATTTAAATTACAAAATGTTCTTATTTAAAGATATGAATTTTTGTTCCTAATTATCAAATCTTATCAGTATTGCTTAACTTCTATTCTTTTATATTATTATTCAATACTAAACATTTTATCACATATTTATAGAAAATTTTAAATATAATTTATTTTTAATTAATATTTGAAGATAACAAATTTAGAAATATGAAAAGTTTCATAATATGCACTATTCTTATGTACATTGAGGTAGTTGTCACATTATATTTCTTATATTATCATGATAAATATGAATATTGTAATAAAATAAAAACAAAATAATTATAATAAATACAGTCTACAGTGTTAGTTATTTAATATTAACATATGAAGTATTTGGTAAATTATTAATAACTCAGAACATATTGTAATAACATTTATTAAGTTCATGGAAAAATACATAATGCATGATACACATTTTATTAAAATGTATAACAATCATCGAGATATTCAATAATATATTAAACATTTTAATAAATGTCTCTAATAGAATCATAGTTTGATGCATGAAGAATTTAGTAAGTAGTCACATACATATACATTATAATTGAGTTCTTAATGAGTGTCTTGAAAATAATACTGTTGCATGCTATGCACATTATACTCAACTATACGTAAATTATGATTTTTAGAGACATTCATTACACATATATAATATATATTTTTGAACTTGATTCAATGTATTTTTAACAAATAAATTTTTAATTGATTAAGTTTCATATTATATTATTTATATTTGTAATTCATAGTAAATCTATTGAATAGTATTTCTTAATGCAAATTAACAAAACTTTAACGATTTCCTTGAACCCAATCAGTTTTACATTGAAAGTAGTTCCTTGAACAATTTCAAATGTATATAGGTATTCCTTTAAGACTGGTAGTTAAACTAGATAAACAGTATATTGAATAAACAGTAAATGAGTAAGAAGTTCAGCAACATTTTGAGACTCATTAGATACTTGAGAATTTAAAGTTTTTATAATTGCATTTAAGGAAAATAATAAGACAATGACACAAAATCGTTAAACAGGTAACATCCAATATCACAGAATACTTTAGGAATTTGAAATTGGTAGAAAAAGAAATTATTGATAATAGTCTCTTTCAAATGAACTTACTTTTCACATAATTAATAATATTTTATAAGTATTCTACTTGTAGAAAGATGTCTTTTCTTCGCGAATTACTGTGTGGCTAAAAAGTGAAAGATACATATCAGTGTTATACCTTTTAGAAAGTCTTCCCCTTTCGCAGTAAGGCTTCTTTTGAAATTTGGGTGTTAGAACTTCTTGTAATCTCAAACAGTAACTTTTGAGAAGTAGATTCTCTTATTCCACTTTTTTGTAAGGTATATTACTAATGTAATTTCTCTAAATTTAATATTTTGTCAATGAATATTAACTATAAAATCAAATTAAATAAGTTACTAAAATATCCATGAATAATAAAAATGAATTTTATAAAGCATACAGGGTGTTTATACACAACATACAAGTTTTGTATATCAAATTTCTGATACAGTATCCATCAGATTTTGTTTTTATAAACAGAAACAAGGTATTAAAGATGTATGCAGGGTGTGCATATGAAAATAATGACGTTAATATTAAACAATAACGATATTACATAACATTACTCCCATTATTATTAAACTTTAATCCTATTCTAAAAAAATAAATAATTTAAAAAATCTGTCGTAATTGATTTTAATCACAACTATGTAAATTATGGAAAAAATACTATCACACTAAATAAACTCCAGTTTTGTTCCTTTTTTATTCAGGAACACTGCTGTTCCTTACTTACTTAATATGTAATAATTAAATAATTTAGTTTAGTATTATGAAAAACATTCTTTACTAAAGGAAATATTTAAAAAATGAAAAATATTAATAATAATATTTTCTTCAAAGCTAAAGTAATGTTATTATAGAAATAACAAATTAAATATTGTAATTTCTATATTCAACACTCGACTATCGTGGAATATTTTAATAAATTATATTAATACATATTATATATACATAATAAATATTTGTAAGTTATAATAGAATTGATATGAAAATATGAAATAATGGTAAACTATAAATGTAGAAATAAATACTATCTGGCCGCGAGAAGAAGGCTGATGAGTGTTTACATCCGCACTCTAGTTTACAATTTGCCAATAGCGTAAACATGCGTAATGATATGAGAGTTAGTGAACTGTAAACCATAGTGGAGATGTAAATATTCGTTAACCTACTTCGTACAGATAAACAGTATATTTTTTTCTAAATATATTGCTATACTTAATCTGATTCTATTTCTGATATTATTGTCCAAAATAAAAAATAACACATTATGTTTTTCCATAATATTAAATGTTAAAATATTTTTTAATTAAAGATGAATTAAAGTTAAAAAATTTAAGAATAGACACAAAATAGATGAAGAATGTTATGAAAACTGTATAAGAATTAATAGCAGAAAAATGGGTTGAAATTAATTATTATATTTGTAGATGTAATTAATTTAAGTAATTACTTTTTTTAAGTCATGCATTTATGTGATTAGCAAAATAATTATATTTATACATATTTGAATTTTACATCCTCTTTTCAATGAATCCCAATATTATCAGAGTAGTGAACATTTATATCACTCTTATTTTAAGTTTATAAAATACTTAAGCTGTGATAAATGACGACACTCTGTATAATGATATACTATATTATATTGTTACTATTTACAACAATTTAACGTGGTGTTAATAATGTAATAATAGTTATTATATTTATATAACTTACATACAAATTTACTTCATAAACGTAGTGAAATTTGTGTACTCTATATTCATATTTTGAATGAATTTATATGTAATCATACTCGTTATATGTAGTTTTAAATTATGATTTTAAGCATGTGATTAAAGATTTTAATTGAAAAGTCTCAAAATTTTATTTAAACAAGTAGCAAATTGTTTTCCGAACAATATATTCAATTTCTACTTGGACCTTTTTATTTCTATTCTTATCCAATGATATATTTTCAAGTTCATTTATAAATCATACATACTCAAACGGAGTGTTTAACTTGATTTGTGAAGAAAACGTAGATTAAAAAATTTGCTCATTTATAGGTTTCTGAAAAGACACGAGATGGGTAGTATAAACATTTTCTTCAATAATCCATAACTTGAAAATGAAAATATGTAAGACATATTTACATATTACAAGTTTTTATTTATTTTAATGTGTAGATTCACCCCTGAAATACAATAGTACACTTTTGAGATATCCTAAACAATTTATACATATAAAAGTATCATTGTATTCAATATACACATACGCAACATTAAGAATAAAAAACATTCTTAAATTTAATAGTTTTGAAAATACAATTTGTGACACTGTATATGATTATTATATATAAAAGTAATTGGTTCAATAATTTATTATCAATTTATACAAGATAAATACTTTATAAATAATTAAAAAAGTGACTAGATGTCCAAACTTTATACGTTACTGTGTAGTTAAAATTAAATATATCGAATTTATTTTATAGTAGATATATTTTATTTATTAAATATATTAAATATATGCTTAATATACTTAATTTAAAAATTTAATATCAATTATAAACTTACAAATGTATTTGATCACAGGATTAGCTTTAAGAAATAAAACGGTTTATTCTTAATAATGTAGTATCTTTCCCTAAAATTTCCATCATCTCACCTACAGGTGGACCTTCCTAAAATATAACAATATATATTATATAAAATGATGTTAAATCTCTAAAGTGCAAATTTCATATTTACCTTTAAACCACTAAGAATACCACGTAAAAGAGTCATTAGTGTCGTAATTGGAATCTTATGTTCGTTAGCTAATTCTTTAAGGTAACTATTAATTGATGTCTTATTATAATTTTGACTGTCAGTTTCACTTAATTTCATATTTATTAGTTTAAGCACATCTATAGTAGAAAACAATGATTTTAATTATGTATATGAAAGCATTTTATAAATGTCAATTATACCTAAACATCTCGATTCTGTAACATCTACTGGTGAAGATGGCATAACCCATAAAAATGCAAAATTTGGAGTCACTAGGTCACTTAATTTATATATTCTATCCTGTCCCCATTTTAGTATTGTCATTATATGATGTTCATCCAATTGTAAACCCGCATTATTTTTCCTAAAGCAATAGTTAAAATATCATGAAAACTCTAAGTAACAAACGTTTCTATAAAAATATTAAAAAAAAAAAAAGAAAAAAAAATACATACCTGTCTGGAAATGCCTCTATGACTAGTTTTCTAATTCTTTCAACTAAAAATTTGTTATTTTTGTCATTTGCTACCAGTTTGGATATTTCCAATTTATTAAATTGTAATAATTTTTCAGGTAAAAGTTTATTAGAATTCACTTTTATTTTAGAAACATCAAACTAAAACAATATATTAAAACAAAATAAAGAATGTAATAAACATGCATGTAATATAATTAATTTAAATCATTGGTTTATTTCAATAAAACCTTAAAATTGAAGAACGTTTACTTGTTTAATCAATTCTTCATAACTTTGAATATATTCAACACCTCCTTTGTTATCAAAGCCACCACCAGCATGTATAATATAATTTAAAACTGCTAATGGAAAAATTCCGTCTTTTCTAAGTGACTCAATTTGTACATCATTTTGCCTCTTTGATAATTTTGTCCCATTGGAATTTAATATTAAAGGTAAATGCCCATATATAGGTGGTGTCCAATTAAATGCTCTGTAATAATGTAAATTACTTCTGTTTATATACTTACTTATATTATTATTTACAGTTGGTATAACATTCGGAAGCATCCGAAAGTTCATTCTTATTCGATTGTTAATTCAACAGTTATAATTTATCGAAATACAGCACAATTTTATAAACAGCTGTAAAATCAGCAATTTAGAAAATGTTTGAAAATCTTTTGAAATAAGTTGAATTTTGAATTTTGAAGTTTGAAGATTGAAGATTGATTTGAGCAAAATTTAAAACATTATTCCATATAGAATGACCCCCATATTATTATTGTTCTATGTTTAATACTATTAATAACAACTTTAAATGCCCATACTTACTTATACATCATTATGTGCTTAGGTGTAGATATTTGCCATTCAATTCCTCGTAAAACATGGGATATTTCCATTAAATGATCATCAACAACATTTGCAAAATGATAGGTTGGATAACCATCTGCTTTAATGATAACTGGATCTCCTTCAGTTTGTGCAATATCATGAACTATTTTACCATATATGATATCATCTACATGTTCTGGTACAGAAGATAACTATAAGATAAAAAAATCTCTCTAGAATTTAATTAATCAAGATAATACTATTTGACACTACTTTCATGTACCTTAAATCTAATACAATATGGATGATTTTTATCGAGCTTCTCTTTCACTTCATCTTTACTTAAATGTCGACATCTGTTATCATATTTAGGGATATGTCTACACTTCAAAGCTTCTTTTCGCAATAACTGCATTCTGCTTTCTGTGCAGAAACAGTAATATGCAGATTGATTACTTAAAAGTTTAAGTACTTGTTCTCTGTAATTTAATTAGCAGTATATTATAATCTCCATATTATACTAAGAATTTAAATAATTAAAGTTACAGGATAAATTTAAATTCAGACTCTTTTTAATGCATTCTGATATTAATTTTAATTTAAAAATTTATTGTCTTAATGAAAAAAAAGATCTTTGTACTTTAAAATTGCAGGATTATGTAAATTTAAATAAGAAGAGTTTATCATACTTATATATCTCAAGTCTTTTTGACTGTATATATGGCCCACTGGGCCCACCTCTTATTGGATCTTCATCAGGTATAATTCCAGCCCATAATAAATCATTCTGTATTTTCTCTATTGCTTCAGGTACACATCTGGTCTGATCTGTATCTTCAATTCGTAAGATAAATGTACCATTATTTGCACGAGCAAATAAATAATTATATAATGCAGTTCGTAAACCTCCTAAGTGCATTAAGCCTGTAATATTTTATATTATGTATGAATAATGCTGTTCACTTTAAAAGAAATTAATATTTAATATATATGTTATTGCAATAAAATAAAAAAAAATAAAAAAACACTATACATATTTTTGTGTTTAAATTATTTTATATGAAATTATAAAGATTAATAATAATATTACATACCAGTTGGACTAGGTGCAAATCTAACTCTTACTTGATCCTTCTTGAAAAATCGTTTTTGTACAAATTGGATATTTAGTGTGCGAAGTATGTTACGGTGCATCTTATCGCAAACTAAATTAGACAAAGGTTATAATTTAAATTGCATTAAATGTTAAGATTATTTTATTTCATACTATAATAAAAAAAATATAAGATGCAGTTCATTTGCATTAATGTATGTAATAATTTAATTTTTCTCAGTTTACTGTTTCTTTCTAATATTTTTACATAAACATAAATATGTTATCGAAAACGTGTAGCTCATTAACGCGTTGTTTCTACACACGGGCCTGGTTTGTGTTGTCGTTACAAACAGGCCGGTTTTTTCGCGCATGCACGTTAAAAACGGTATCAGTAAAGTGCTTTGTTTGAACAAAATTGGGTGTTGTATGGACCTCTGTTTTGTTTTTTTAAAAATTATATAAAAGCTTTTGAAAAATGAATAAAAAGCATAACGAAGAAGATAAAGCAACAAGAAATGTTGAAATAATTATGTAGGACATCAGTTTTACGTAATAAATGATAATATTGATGTAGTTACTTTAAATACCCTGATCATTTTCACCTGTTGCTGTTGTGTACTGTTGCCACAGATCTCTATATGTGCAAGTATAAAGATCAGTGGTAAACACATAATTATCAGATGATTGTATCTTGAATAGAAACAACAAATACAATAAAATTTTTACAGGTATTGTTTATATGCATATATAAATAGTCATTATTTTTATTTCCTTTTAAGGACTTTAACTTTTAAATAATCTTTTAACGATAGTTTTATCATCAATTTTTCAACTATTTGACACGTTTTCTCATTTTTCGATCTACCATATGTTCAACCTACATATGTACATCCCTGGCGTGTCGAAATGATGGACCAATGAGAGTCTGACCAGATGACGGTCTATTTGTTTATATAAAAAATGTATTTCTTGTTTAGTTTGTGAGAATTTTGTTGTTTTATAACAAAGTACAACTATTGAAAATGCTGAAAGAGTGTAGAAATATATATGCACTTCTCTTAAATTATTCTAAAATGTATGCAACATTTCTAAATTTAATAATTATTTATTTTAAATATATGCATTTTATTATGATGCATGCGACAATTCTTTTTCTTTTAGAAAAGTTAATAATGCATTGCATTTATAAAAATATACTATCATTCAATAAAAATTCTTTGCAGCAATTACTTAATATATTTTAGATTACATGTAGTATTAACTAATCTAAATGAAATTTAAGTAGTGACTAAATAATATATTTATGTGTATATGCAACGGCAAATATATTATTTACATTTACCGCGATATATCCTGATAATGAAAAATTAGTCCGTTTTAGTTACCAATAACGATATAAGAGTGCGCTTTAGTTACAGGCTAAGCGCCGCAGATTTCGCGCGGGGCGGGTGTTGTCATTGTATTTTCACGTGACGAAAGTGAGTTTCCGTGGAATATTCGACAACGAATCGCGCGAAAATGCCGCCGAAAAAGCGGGAGAAAGAATTAGATGGCCAGAAGGGTCCTCGGATGGATCAAATACAAGCAGATCATGAGCTATTCCTACAGGCCTTCGAAAGTAAGAACCTACAATTATCATTTCTCTTTTATATATACTACTGTGACCTGAAAATTATTAACATTTAGGATCTCAAAATCTGAGTAGTTAACGATTACCTTCTTTCGTGGTTATTTGCTGTAAATGTTGAAAGTGATCATACATAACCCCATTTGTTGAAAACGTACCGAGCGCCGAAGCGCGCGTCGGTTCCTTTTCGTTCCCTCCTTTGCTTTAATCCGCATGGGACACCTGTCATTCTTTTGCCAGGATCAAATGTACTATCTATTTGAAAAATTGATATTAATTTTAGTTTTTTTTTTTTATTAAAGAGTAGTTTAAATTTATTTGTAACTATGCTTACAAATTTTTGTTCAGATATAAAACATTTTTAAACTAACAGTTTCATACTACAAAAAGTGGTATAAAAGTATGACATACTTTATAATTAGTTACTCGCAAAAATTGCTACTTTAAAATGTTATCTTGATACACCTATGTTGATATTACTAAATTTTTGTTTCATTTATGATATTTTTATGGTGAAATTTTGTATAGTTTCTAGTATTAAGTTTATTCTATTCATAAATTTATTATTAAAATTTGAATCACAAGTCATTATATTTAATTTTTTGTTATCAACTGCAGCCTAAAAATATTTTGTTCATATTGTTTTAAATAAAAAGAGATCAGAGAGGTTTATCCTGCTTCTATGCGTAACAATAATAGCCTGCAGGAGTCTCGTAAAAAAAACGAGAATAACCAAATCATCATTTCTCATTTTAAATCTGGGATGATCATACTTGGCAATCTCAAACTCTCCTTTTAAGCTTCTTCATGCATTCTTTCACTTTTGAGAAAGACATCAACCTTTGTGCCATCTAGGGAAATTTTATTACACTATGTTTCTTCTCTTATATAATGTAATTTTGGTACCTATATTTTCAAAGTTAGTATTCAAAAATTTCATTTTTTGAATTTTTGTTTCATAATGTGTTTCTATCATTTTTCAGAACCAACCCAAATTTATCGATTTCTACGTACAAGAAACCAAATTTCAGTGAGTAAAAAACAAATTAATTTCTGACCTGAATTTTATTTAAATTATTAATTATTTATAGTTCAGTTTGTCCTCAAAGTGTTAACTGAATATTTTAATATTCAATAATAATAGAAAATACAAAATGCATAATAGATAAAAGTAAAACAATAAGTACATATAAATAAGGTGAATGGATATGTATTTGATATACATCTTTCTGTCAACAATCAAGTGAACTTTTCTTGTGTTGTCATAGGAAACATGTTATGAGCTACAGTAGTGTGTTTGTGTACGTTTGTGTAATATAATGAATCATAACAAAGATTGTAAAAGTATGTTTTAAAACTTTTTATATTTGTCTTTGATGCATAAAAACGGTAGGTATACAAATTTATTTTATACTTTAGTTACAAGAACCATATTTGTTTTTTTATGTTTTGTGTCCATTATATTTTTGCACATGTATATTAATAAATACATACGCAATTATGTAAAAATATACCATATTCTTTTTAGCCAATATTTCTATATAGAAATTTAACTTACATGAAGCAACGTATGTCTAGAAGCCATAAATCTCGACGGGGATTTAAAATTGACATGATATTGGAAAAATTAATGTCAAAAAATAATCAAGTGGAGAATCCAGGTGTCCGTGGATATATGACTCTTACTTTTCTAGGTTTTTATGATAAAAAAGGTAAATTTATATAAAAGAAATAAGTTTTATATTAATTTATATAGTAAAGAATTATATCTAAGAATTAATTTAATTAATGTAATTTTTTGAAATAATCATGGTAATGATATTGCAGCTGAAGCACCACAGGATCCTGTAAAAGTAGAAACATTATTATTGAAAATTTGTCATAAGAAACGAAAGGATGTGAGTTCGCCAATTATGCAGGTAAGTATGATTTTCTGAATTTTTTTTTGTAATTAACCAGAAATAAAATAGATCAAATTAATTGCTGCTTGTGTATAAATATTTAATTGTCTCTACTTCAGGTTTCTGTTGGTACAAGTGAAGTTCCAATTAATCCCTGTGAAAATCAACCTCCACCAAAAGCACCTACTATATCCATACCTAATGAGTCCTTCAGCTTAAACAATGGCCATGTAGCAAAGACTTATATGCTGTTACTTAGAGTTTATTGTACATCCAATACTGGCTGCCTTATACATAACTGTGATTTAGATGGTTAGTAATGATTTTTATTCAAAAATAATTTTGAAATTGTATGATAATAACATTAATTTGTTTTGTTTCAGAACCAGCTCAGAAGCGTCGTAAATCCTCCACTGGTTCAATTAAAACTGGAGGGGAAGAAGTAAAATTGTATGGTTCTGAACTCATAGTGTACGATAAACATAATCGATGTTTATTAACAGACGGAGATTATGAATTAGGTTTACAGGAAGTACAAACCAATGTTCGATCTAGCCCAAAGAAACACAGCTCTTGGGAGTCTGTACCTGACATCAAAGAATGTGGTCCTTTTGAAGTATTCAGCAAAGGACCAACATTAAAATTTAGACTTAATTGGACAACTGAACCAAGTAATGGTTTGGTAGATAGACCAGCTCCAATACATCCAGTACCAAGTGGTGATAACAAAGAAAATCGATCTGGAAACAGTAAGCTTTCTATGTTTCGTATAAATTAAATAATATACAGAGCATAAAATTAATATTTTATTTGATCATTTCAGCTGGTCTAGAACGTTCTTCCACAAATAACAATAATAGTAGTACCAATAATAATAATAATCATAACAACAACAACAATAATAATACTAATAATAATAATACTAATAATAATAATACTAATAATAATAATAATAATAGTAGTACACTGCCAACAGCTAGTCCACTTAATTCTTCAAGAATGACAACAGCTAATGAAAAGACAGACACTTCAATGGGTACACAGCAAATAGTTTATCAATTTCTATATAATAATAATAGTCGTCAACAAACGGAAGCCTGTGAAGATTTACATTGTCCTTGGTGCTCTTTAGACTGTGGCAAACTTTATTCTCTTTTAAAGCACTTAAAATTATGTCATTCACGGTTTACATTCACGTATGTGGTAAGTACTTATTTTAAATATCATATTTTTGTAACATTCGAATATTATAAAATAAATAACATTTATTTCAATAGCCGATTCCACAAGGTGCTCGTATAGATGTAGCAATAAACGAATGCTATGATGGTTCATATGCAGGTAGTCCACATGAATTGATTTCACAACCTTCTAGTGTAGCTTTCTCAAGGACAGGTCCAACAAGGCGCACAAGTGTGACAAATATTTTAGTATGTCGCCCAAAAAGGACTAAACCAAGCCTTTCTGAGTTTCTGGAACTTGATGAAAATGAGTTTGAAAGCCAAAGACCTTACATTACAGGACACAATAGGTACAATGTTTAGTTATGAAATGCAAATGTCATCCGTTGTTATACGATACAGTATATTTCATTAAAATTCTTGTAGGTTGTATCACCATACTGTCACGTGTTTACCCATATATCCAAAAGAAATGGATATAGATTCCGAAGGCGAGAACGATCCAAAGTGGTTGCAAACAAAAACAATGATGATGATTGACGATTTCACAGATGTGAACGAAGGAGAAAAAGAATTAATGAAAATGTGGAATCTACATGTCATGAAATATGGCTATGTAGGAGACTGTCAAATACCACTGGCGTGTCAGATGTTTCTAGAAACTAAAGGAAAGGAATTGCTCATGAAAAATTTATATCGTAATTTTGTTTTGCATATGTGCAGTTTGTTTGATTTTGGTCTGATCAGTCCAGTAATTTTATATCAAACAATTCAAAAATTACAAGAGATTATGAAAGAAGGAGGCGAAGACAGTGATATTCGAAAAGTTTTACAAAAATCTCATGAAGCACAAGTTGAGAAATGGATTAATTCAGGTTGTCATGCATCTTCAGATACTAATAAGCAAATTAGTACAAGTACTAAAGTGAATTTTAATATCGATGGAACAAGTTCCAATGCAAGACGAAAAACTTCTTTACCGCTTGGTTCACCGAATTCACAAAGTGTGAAGACAACGGTGTCTATCCACAATAATGTTAGTAAACATGCTAGTATGATAACAACATCATCAAACAAGACTGTAAATCATAATAATGCGATTCAAAGCTCTATTAATAAAAATTCTGGGACATTTACATCTATACAAAGCAGTACAAATAAAACTGCTTCTACAGTTTGTGTGACAAATACTATTAGTAGTAAAACTTCAACAATGGTTTCAATGTCTAATGGAGTGTCTAATCAAAATGAAATAGGACAAAGACAAATCAGTGATATACCTACGCGGCGTAAAAGTACAAACTCGATAGTTCATGTTTCTGAAAGTACAACGCCTTTACGTCGAAAATCAATGGCAAGTGAAAGTGCAAGTACTGAGTACCATAGAAGAAAGTTGGTTTTGGATACAATACCGAATAACGGTAACACACACTAAAAACCACTCCAAATGAAAATAGTTATTAGTAACCATCATATATGCGTTACTATGCTAATTGTACGTTTTTGTACAGTATTTGTTGCAAAGAATATAATTGCGATTAGAATGATTGACATTACAGCTAATACTTTAATCATTGCTCTAGCCACTAAATCAATTTTCTATGAATTCAAAAGTTTTAATGTAAAAATGAATTTAAATAACTCATGATTTTAATTAAAATGAAAAAATAATTGAATATTGAAAAAGAAGTAATTTTGAATATACATAGTCGAAAGTCATTTTGTAAATGTATAACATACCCATTCTCTTTTGGTCTAGTCAATGACATTTTATTTTTCATTTTCTGAAGGTTTTATTTGCTTAGTAATGTACAGAAATCGTATTGCCTCATATACTATAATTATAATTTTCACTATTTGTAAAATATAATATTTTAATAACAAAACTGAAACAGAACAAGAAACATTAAATGAAAAATAATATATTAAATTTATATGTAATTACTGTTTGTGGAGTAATCCAAGGGCACTGGATGAATCTAGTACGTTCATAATTAGTGGTGATAGATTATTCTTTTACATGTTAAAATCTTCTTTGTAATGTTAATTTACATTATCAATTAAATAAATTGGATAAATTTATTAATATCTGAGGTTGATACAAAATTAAAAAACTATCACACAATCTCTTGAATGATGGGACCTTGGTACGATTACTTCAAATATTTCTTGTAAATTCAATTTAATAAATTGAGGCTGTAAGTTTTACTCCAAAGTAAGGAATAAGTAGAAAGAAGTGCCTTTACAAACCAGGGAATCTGAATATGAGAGTGACTATCATTAAGTTGTATAGACACATTGATTTATACATATTAAACGTCTATATGGTTTTTATTTAGTAAAATAATTTCGCACTGATTGTCGTTCTCTCAGATAAACTTGGGGATAAAATTTACTGTATCACAATGAATTTTTCTGCGTGTAATATACACATCTCTACTGCCGATGGTCGTTCGAAGAAACTTGTACATTCCCATATGTAAGTACGTGATGTTTTTTCCCCTGTTATAGTTCAATTAGATGAAATTATTTAATCTCATGTAGCCCTTAACAAGTACTCATTTATGAGGAATCTTTGTTCTCTTCGAACGACTTTAATTACTGTCCATTAATATTACTATACTTATGCTAGGTTGTAAATAAAAAAGAAAATAAAAAAAATACAATAAACACATGGACATAAATCATAAATATTTTTATTTGAAATTGTTAAAATTGTCTTTTTTATAATTTTCTAGGTGCAATGACATATAACAACGGAATTTTACTACATAAAAATTAATACTGTAGATGAAAATACTTTTATTAGTAAAATATTCCAGTTTAATAGTATTTAGTATCTAGTTTCATTGATTGCATTATTTACATATGTACATATACAGGGTGTTCGGCCATCCCTGGGAAAAATTTTAATAGAGGATTTTAGAGGCCAAAATAAGACGAAAATGAAGAATACCAATTTATTGATGGAGGCTTCGTTAAAAAGTTATTAACAATTAAATTCAAAAATTTCAAATCGTTCTGGAAAAATTATTTTCTGTTGCAGGGGTCAATTACAATAATTTTTGGTCATTAGACATACCCCCAAAATCTTGCGCATTTTTGAGAAAAAAATTCAGTACAGTCGGAACTTTAAACTTTAATAACTGTTTAACGAAGTCTTCATCAACAAATTGGTATTCTTCATTTTCGTCTTATTTTGGCCTCTAGAATTTACAAATAATTGCATAGTTTTTTAAATTATAAAAAGTAATAATAATAAACAGATACGGAAACATTCCCATTGTTAAATAGGTAACAACATTTTGACAAAATATAGATTTATTACACATATATTTCCATACTTGTAAGGAAATAATTTCTCGTATATTACTTTCCCGTTATATCATTAATCATTTTCAAATTTTTGTGAATATTTTCCTAATCTCATGATAAATATTAATTTGTTTATTTAACATTCTTCAAAATATTTCTTGATTTATTATTATTATAATTGTTCTTCATTTAATTTATTTTCTATTTTCAAGAGTATCATGTGTTTTACTCTATCATATTTGAAATATTGTGGAAAGTCTATTTTAACATATTCAATATGCCAGTTAAAATTTCGTGTTTCAATGCATTTTAAAAAATCTTCGTACATTGGTGCAGTGGTATCCATATTGACTGTAGTAAATACATATCTCTTTTCTAAAGCAATATAGACAACTTTTTGATATTTGGAATTTAACAGTTTTTCTAATGTTTGAACAAATCCTCCTGTTATGTTTTCATCGTAAATTACTGTGAACATACAACATTATTAATAACTAACACATCAGTTTTATGCTTGTTATGCAAGATTATAATTTACCATCAGCGGCTAAAATAACAGTTGCTTCATCAATTCTTTTTGTATAAAATGTAGGCCAATTTAAATTTAAAAAATTTAATTCTTTAATATAAATTTTGGATTTAATGTAAACAGTATTTCTGATGAAATTTCTACGTATTATTTTTAATATTTCTCCTATATCAACATCTAAAGAACAAAAAATGTGTTAATATTTAATATAGACAAATGGTATATAATTTTTATAATGTTAAAAGTGACTTATTACCTGTACATATTACTTCCTTAGCCAAAAAACTTACTACTATGCTAGTTAAACCAACTCCTGCACCTAATTCTAAAACTACTTTATTTTGAAATATATCAGGATTAGACAAAATATAATCAGCTAGTAACAAGGCACCTCGCCATACTTGCAGTCCAACATGTTGCAGCTTTGTAGATATATGATGTTCTAAAAATATATATTAATACATGGTTTTATATATTCAAAAATGATTTCAGATATTATGTAATTAATTAGAAATTCAATTGTACCTATTAATAATCTTCCTTCTTCTTGTCTGTCTATATCTAAATCATCGTCGCTGTCTTGTATAATATTACTGTTAGTAGATTTTGGTTTAATCATGTAGGATGGACACTTAAAAACAAAACTGGATATTGCATCTGAAAAGTGCATCATAACAAATATATATTGATTAATAGATATATTACAATATTATACAAAAATGTGATATGATCAACAATACAATACTACATTAAAATTAAAAAGTAAACTTACTGCCATTTTTAAATACTACAGAAGAATTCTGGTTTTCTGTGAATATTTCTGATGTTACTGTATATAATGACATTCTGGTAATGAAACTTCACTATTATATACAAATTTTTTATTTTTCCAATATTCTTTTTATTATTACATTACGCGAAATGTACTTTCTATTGCTCACTTCTAGGTAAAACAAAAATAATATTTAATAATAATGATTTTATTGAAGTAAAAAATTAAATTAAATGACTACTACTTTGACACCTAATTCGAAATATATGACAATGACATTATTCTCATTAATAATTAGTGGTCGAGCTTTATTGATTATAAAAAATATATATAATTTATCGATTACACAAATGACACATATTTACGTGCGTAAAAAATAAAAATATCACTAAATAAAATTACTGTTTATAAAACATACTTAATTGAGATCGAAAAATTACTGACATGTAAACCAGTGTACTATCTACGCGTGACGAAACTTCGAGTTATTCATTCATTTGAAGAGTCTATATTTTAACTGAACTTATGTAATATACGATTGCACATTACAAAATTTCAAAATTACATTTTATTTCAAGACACCTATCAAAATCTCATTTTAGAATTCAATTTTAAGAGATAACAAACTATTACTACGTTACACAATACATATCAAAAATATTATTACAAACTTTATTGTTTGAAATATTCGTTTGCTTTTCGATGTTTTATCGAAAACATATATATAAATCCATCAGATAGTTATAACAAAAAATACTAATTTCAATTTTAAGTCATTGTGTTTCTCATTAAAATATTTAAACTATCTAATACTATTTTAATCATTTGAAATTGATTATATGCACGGTAAACGTATAAACGATGTACAAACAGACAAATCTGAAATATTATACAAAATGTTTATGTTACATATTTTAAAATATACATAAATATTTAAGTATTAGAGAATTAGGAATTTAATCAAATTTGAGATAAATGATCTACGTAGTTTAATTAAAACTAAATTAGATATTATATACTTAATACTCAATTCTTTACACGTGTATATATATTATTAGATAACGAACATTTTTATATTTGTATATATTATTCTTTGATAAAAAAAATCACCAATATTTAACCATTAGATCATTGATTACTACTCCTAATAATAAATGGTATTTGAAATAATGGAAAGTACAAGAAATAAGAAAATTGTATAATCATTAAAAAACATGATATCTAGAACCTTATTACAATAACATCATATTAACATCCTACCAGAATCTTGAACAATCTTGAATATGCATTGACCAATTAGCAGCTCCCACGATGAATGCGATGCCACGCATTAACCACGATCTACCAACTGTATAGTTCTCTACATCATTGTCCTTCATCACTTTGTTCGTGTTCCTCAACGAGTCGTGTTGAGTGCCTTTAATCTCAATACTAAAACGGCAGGTTTACTGTTTTCCGATTCAATCAGATTTTCTTAGGTATCGTGGCATAAATCAGTAGGCAATAAACTCATCTTCGTTTGAAAAATGAAGCTCTTTGCGTTAGCATTTTTAGTGATTTTTTCCTTTGCTGCTACTCTTGCAAAAATTGAAACCGAGGATGCGGTATTAGTGCTTACGAAAGATAATTTTAAGGAAGCTATTGAACAAAATGAATATCTACTTGTCGAATTTTGTAAGTAACAGATCATATTTATTGTAACAGATTCTTTAAATTGTACTTATTATTCATAATTTCATTTGTTATTTCTGTACAATACATCCAAAGTCTGTCTGAAGTTGATCCAGATGCTCAGGTTTTACACGTCACCATTTAGAAGCCGGTTTCTAAGATTAACACCACTTGTTGACAATATTTCAATTTTATGATTAATAATTTTAAATTAAAATGTTGTAAATAGTATTTGTCTTAATAATAAATTATTTAAATTTAAAAATTTATAAATAAATTTTATATTTTGTGTAACATGTGACATTAGTTTTTCGTCATGATAATCAATTAATAATTTGTAATTTCGAAAAAAGAAGTAATACCTATATCAGTTTCTTATTTTTATAATTTAATTCAACAAATAATTTTAAGAATTACATAAAAATTCATTTAATATTTTGAAAAACCTTAATATCATCGTAAATGTCTAATAATTTGTATTTTATATAGTCCGTATCTATTGAATTAATATTAAATTTTTTAGCAATAGACTGATTATGATTAAAATCTTTTTATTTCCATCAATATTTAGATGCCCCATGGTGCGGGCATTGTAAGGCTCTGGCTCCTGAATATGCCAAAGCAGCAAAGAAGTTACAAGAAACTGGTTCCTCTGTAAAATTAGCTAAAGTTGATGCTACTGTGGAAACAGAATTAGCTGAAGAACATCAACTTGAAGGATATCCGACTCTTAAATTTTATCGTAAAGGTTCTGTTATTGATTATACTGGTAACCGTCAAGCAGATAATATTGTAATGTGGGTAACGAAAAAGTCAGGTTCAGCTGTTAAAACTTTAACAACAGTTAAGGAAACTGTAGCATTCATTGAATCATATGATGTTGTAATTATAGGATTCTTTAAGGTGCATTATATTTTATATATTTTGTTTAAAACCATAATTCACGAATTATTTGAATACGAGTAAGCTATATGTTTATTTTACCATCATATTAGGATGTAAACTCAGAACCAGCAAAAGTATTTTTGGAAGTTGGAAATGCTAATGATGATCATGTATTTGGTATAAGTAGTAGTGAAGAAATTTTCAATGAAAATAAAGCAGAAGATAGAAAAGTTATTCTATTCAAAAAGGTATATGATTAATAGTTAATTCTATGTTTTTTATATACATATATATTACCAATATATTATACTTTACTGAATTAATATTTGTCTTAGTTCGATGAAGGCGAAAATGAATTTAATGATGAATTTGATTTTATGAAATTACAAAACTTCATCTTTGTGCATTCACTGCCTTTAGTCGTTGATTTCAATCAAGATAGTGCACAGAAGATCTTCAGTGGCAATATTAAAAGCCATTTTCTCTTGTTCCTTAGTAAAGAAGCTGGACATTATGATGAGTATGTAGAAAAATTGAAGGAACCAGCAAAGAAATTCCGTGGAGAAGTATGTATGCACATGATGAATCATACATATAAATAATATATTAAATATTAGTATACTAATCTTCATGAAAGTTATTAATACAATATTACAATATATATATATGTATATATTTACAGGTCATATTTGTTACAATTAATGTTGATGAGTTTGATCATGAACGTATCTTAGAATTCTTTGGTATAAAGAAAGAGGAAGTACCTGTTATGCGTATCATAAAGTTTGAACAAAAAATGCCAAAGTATAAACCAGAAAAGCCAGAAATTACCAGTGAAAATATTTTGGAATTCATAACAGCATATGTTGAAGGCAAATTGAAAACCCATTTGTTTTTACAAGATTTGCCTGAAGATTGGGATAAATACCCTGTGAAAGTTCTTGTTAGTTCTAACTTCCATGAAGTTGCACATGATAAAGAGAAGAACGTTTTAGTCGATTTTTATGCTCCATGGTGTGAACACTGCCAAAATCTGGTTCCTATTTATGAAGCAGTATGTTTTATAATTATTTTATGTTATTAAAGGTTGCAAAAGCTTTTAGTCCAAATTTTTAAATAAAATTTCATATATTTCCAGCTTGGAGAGAAATACAAAGACAATGAAGATATAGTCATAGCAAAAATGGATGCTGTTGCAAATGAATTAGAAGATTTGACAATTCAGAATTTTCCTACAATTATGCTTTATAAAAAAGAAACTAATGAAGTAAGTATCTCAGATTTAAATTCAATTGAGTTTCTAATAACTGTTCGAACGTTAATAATATTTATAAAATAAATATTTAGGCTGTTCAATACAATGGTGAAAGAACACTTGAAGGACTTTCCAAATTTATTGATACTAATGGTGCTTATGGTGAAGCTGCAAAAGAAGTTTGTATATATTCATATTTTAACTCATTGACATTTTATTCTTTTTTTGATTGTTGATAAATGGACCTAAATTGCTATGATCGTTTCTCAAATGGATGTTAATGCCAATGGGTTTTAATCTATAACAATTATCTTGTTTTAATTGAAAAATCTAAATTTATATTATTACAGACTCAAGAAGAAGATGAAGACGATGATGTGCCAAGAAAAGATGAATTATAAACTATGATTATTAAGGAGTAAATCAAATAATTTCCCACTTCTATTTGCAGTTGATAAACTTCGTAAATCTACTTAACAGATACTAATTTATAGAAGACTTTTAAATCATTCATCTTCATTTTGTTACTTTCAGACTTACGTTTATAAATCAGTTTTTAAAAGTGTACAATTAACAATTAAGGGTTTACTTGCAGTTTTATACAGGGGTTGTTCATATATTTATACAAGGCGAGTTACTTAAGATTGGAGTTATAAATATCTTATTGGTGATAGTGAAAAAATTCGTGGATGGAAATGTATCACCAAATACAATTTGTAATTCAAGTCTCAGATAACTTGTCCTATACTGTGCAGAGATTATTTGTTGGCTAGGCACATGCAAACTGTAAGTATTTGTTCTTGACAATTATTATTGCATAAAATTTATTGAAATCATATTATGAAATGTCAGAGAATTTTTTTGTTTTAGTCGCAATTAATACTTTGAGTCTACGTGTACGCCAATGTTGCTCACTATGGCTCTATCTGACTCTATCTTGATATGTTTTGTTTGCGTCTTTCGTTACGCGATAGAATTATAGTTGTGATTGTCTGATAATAACAATGCTTGTGAATTGAAGTAGCACTATTATATTACAATCAGACTGCTTAACCAACAAGTTATCTCTGGAAAGTACACATAAAACGATTTGTATAATTTGTTTATGATACATGCTTTATATAACTATCCAAAGTGATATATTGCATAATTGGAGGAAAAGTTTATTTTATATATGTTAGATTTAAAATACATTTAATATGAATACGAGATGTGAAAATTATTTATATATCAAAACATAATTTAGGAGCGGAGCAATCACGCTACTCGTAAAGCTCGTACGTCTTTTTACTGAAACTTTGCACCCTTTAAAAACTGCAGTGTATACATACAATACTTTTACTCGTGATATTGATGTATAAAGATATAATTTGTGAACAATTATTAAGCTAAGACTCCCACATAATTATGAATCGCATTTTATTTTTATAAGAAAATTTTGTTTTTTATTTCATATATACACACTTGCGCGCGTGTAACACACAACACACATATACTAGAAGTTGTTGTCCTTTTAATGGTAAAGTAGGCATTCTAAAATGTCATTTTACTCAAATTTATGATTTATAAATACATTTCCATTACAGCATTTAAAATGATCTACATGATCGTTTTGTGAACATTTAAGTTAGAAACAATTTTAGTGTTTCTTTAAGTTAGACTGAATAAAAATTTTATAAAAGAAAATTTTAGGTATGGAATTATCAGTGATAGAGAAAAATAAAATATTCTTAAGCCTGTATTATGTATCATTCTAATATATATTTTCATATATATTATTCTATAGATTTATATTTATTTAATTTCCATGAAACAATTCCAATGATAAATAACCCTAAATTACATTAGCTTTGTTTGGTAATGATTATATTGATTAAAGTTGACACATGTATCAAAGAAAATTATCGAAGATATTGTAATTGTATGATACATATAATAAGGAGCACAGTTAACACTTTGAGTGACACATGATTCATTTTTTGTATTTATTCTCTGTATGTTATGTATTAGATTACTAATTACTGTTTTTTTTATACACCTTTCTTCTTTTTTTTTTTTACCAGAAACAGCAAGATTTAATCATAAGAATGGAACAAATAATCAATTTCTCAGCGCTAAATAAATTTTTACATCAGACATTGATATTTACAGAAGAAGTAAAGAATGTGTTACAGTCAAATTGTAATGAAGCAATATTCTGTTTAAAACCATGGCATAAGGAAATTATTACTAAACAGGATATCAGTAACAATGCTTGTATTTGTTCTAAAGTAAGACAACTAATAATCTTTTTATATATTTTTTATAATAAACTTTGGTTAATTTGTGTTTTCTTGCTTGAAAGTCTGAAAATGGCATTGAAGAAATTGCTGCAGGAATTAGTAGAGCATTACTACAAACACAGCAGTTACGAGAAAAGATATCTCTGAAAGTAACAAAAGAAGAGAAATTTTTCAAGCAGCCTACTATATCTGAAATTTATAATCCTCGTGCAATTGGTAAATATTTATTAAAAATAATATTATATGTATTATTCAATTGAATTTATGATTATAATCAAATTAGACGATGAAGAAATAAAAACACTACAAAATTTACGCGTGAGCAATAATAAATTGCATTCCATCGAAAAAAAGAATACAATTAAAAATAACGAAAAAACAAAGAATGATAATAAACAATCCATAACAAATAAAAAAGAATTAACACGAAATACAAATTTTCTTGTAAGAAATAAATGTAACATTAAAAACACAAAGGAAATTAAGAAACTTAAAAATACCAATCATAAATTGGAAAATAATTCGAAACTTAGTAGTTCCATAAAGAAGGTAATATAATTTTATAGAGTATAAATTTTTATCCATTTTCATGGTACAATATGTCATTAATGTTATAATTTAGTTATTTCACGTAATTGTTTTATGTATAGGTGAAGGGTATGGAATTTGACAATAGATCTACATCAACATCCACTAATGAATTAAAAAATTTAATACATAAAGTGTCATCTGAATCAAATAATTATACATTTTCTAATGCGGATAGTGCAATGTGTCCATTGCATGGAAATATAGCATCACAAGTTAAATATGAACAAAGTTTTATTACTATGGATGTTGTAGACAGTTTAAATGCATTTAATATTCCCGGAGAAATTATTAAATCATTGAAAACGTATCATACATATTTAAATATTGAATTTTCAGAAAAATCAGTTGGTAATGGAAAACGACAAAAAATGCTCAATATATTTTTAATAGAATTTAATAAAATGGTAAGCGATTCATAGAATTCGAAATAAAAAAAGATGTATATATGTACCTATGTATCTACACGCTAAAATGTCTAATTCTGGTTATTTTAGTGTGTAGATTCAATTTCTACAATATTTACATCTATTTCTGAGAAACACCCTATATTTATATGTACACATAAACAAATATGTATGTATTGTAGGATAAAATTGTACAAGATAAGTTAATAGAAAAGACTCATGATGCATCATTATTAACTAAATTTATATCTTTACTTAAAAATCTATTCATCGAAGAAATAACAATATCTAATTTGGTTAATATTAAAAAAGTGTACACTGAATTGAATTGTATGTGGAAAATGTATGATGCAAAAAAAAGTATTGATCTACATATTTGGAAATCAAATATACAAGAAGTATTATTTTATAATAACTTTGATATATCAGAATGGATGTCAAATGGAATTTGGAATTTTGTCTATACTAACAACTTCGAAGGTACCATTAATTCACTGACTTCATTATACATGTAAGTAGTATGCTATTCTATTTTGTTTTATTTTTAGGAATGTCAAGGGTACAGTGTATATGTTACAAAAACAAGAAACAGTTATTATTATTCTTTGAAATGATACAACAATTACAACAAATACAGTATTTTAAAGATTTAATCAAAATCCTTTCAGAAGATTTACTTCCCAGTATGATAATGTTTTTTGATTTTACAAAACCAGAATATGTAAAAATATATAAAATGATTTGTATTCTTCACCAAGGTCTAAATCCAAAAGTTCCAATTTTAGTACGAACAGATGTATAAAAATGTCGAAAATCCTTATTAAATAAAGAATTTTACATTAATACAAACAATTATACATTTATGATACTAGTTACTATAGTAACCGAGAAGCACAGATATCTAAACAATCTCACACAACTGAATGCTAATATTACTAAGACACTTGTTTTAATATCAGTAGCTAAATAACGTATTAATTTGTGAGTAACAATAGGGATTACTTAATTATTTTTATTAAGGAAAAATTTATTATCCTACATTTGAAAACAATATTTTAATCTATGTATATGAAAAATATGAACTTACAATACGCTTACACGAAGAAACGGATACAATTTGGAAAACAATGTAGTCTTTCAGATTTCCAAAAAATAGAAGTTGATATTAAACCGCACATAGGGTATATGAATAATTATATTCATGTAGATCCTGCCACTCATGGAACTCAATGTGGCAAAACATATTCTGCTCATGAGGTATAAAGCCATGCTAGTATTTTGTATAATTACATTAGTTAATACATATTGTTATATCATTAGGTAAACACAAATACTGCAACGTTCAAAGATAGTAGTATGTGTCATTCTGAAGGTGGTTGGCCAAAGGATTTAAACGTGAAAGACACAGAACAAATAGTTAGATATAAACGTAAAATAGAAAAGGACGAACTGTATATTCATACAATGCTTCAATTATTGCCTGTACATATATTTTCTTTTATATTGTTTGTGTACAAGAGAAATATTTCGTTATAAATCAATATATTAATACATTCACTAATATTTACAATTATTTTTAGCCAATAGAACATTGTATATTACAAAACAATACTTGTAATATTTATGAACAATACTTCAGTTACATGGAACCAATTTCATTAACACAAAAAGCTTATTCACGTACAGTGAATGTCTATCGTGATGTTTCGGCAATAAAGAGACAAATAACACATCTTTCCTGGTCGCCAGACCAAGGAAATTACTTTGCAGCTAGTTATTGCAATACAGACTTCAAAAAAGGAGTAAATGATAATCCTGTTTCATATATTTGGAATATAGGTATGTTAAATTAGAATCATTCATAATATATAAGAAAGAAAGTTGAATAAACATATATCCTGCATTTATAGAAAGTCCAAATACTCCATGTTTGACATTAAAACCATTCTGTCCAATTTTGACATTGGAGTATAATTCTAAGGACAGTAATATATTAGTCAGTGGATTAATGACTGGCCAAGTATCTTGTTGGGATATTAGGAAAGGGTCAGAACCAGTTGAAACAAGTTCAGTAGAATTTAGTCACAGAGATTTATGCAATAAAGTCTTATGGATAAATTCTAAAACTGGTACAGAATTTTTCAGTGCTTCAAAAGATGGACAGGTATAGTAAAATGTGACAAAAATATATTATAGAAATAATGAAAAAAAGATATAAACTACAGATAATGTGGTGGGATATTAGGAAATTACAAACACCTACAGAAACATTAGTAATAGATTTATGTAATCCTGATGATCAAAATGTTGAGAAAGCAACTGGAATTTCAGCATTACAGTTTGAATCATCTATGGGTACACGTTTCATGTGTGGCCTTGAAAATGGTAAACAAACCCTTGATATTCATATATTTCTATTTCTATTTTTATAAATCTATTTTTATGACTAGGCATGGTAATATCAGGAAATCGTAAAGGTAAAACCCCAGGTGAAAAAATTGCAACTAGATTTAAGGCACAATATGGACCTGTTATAAGTCTAGAAAGGAATCCAACATTTGTTAAGAATTTTTTAACTATTGGCGATTGGACAACAAGGATATGGTCTGAAGATTGTAAAGAATCTTGCATTGCTTGGACACCGTAGATACACTTTACATTTCGAGATATGTAATTATTATAATTGACAAAAATTTCACTTGAATTATATTTCAGCGGTCATAGGGACTTCTTAATAGGTGGAGCATGGAGCATGACACGCTTTTCTGTATTTTTCTTAATTAAAATGGATGGAACTTTAGACGTATGGGATTTGTTGATTCAACAAGATTCTCCAATCTTTAGTATAAAAGTATGTTCATTTAGATATTACAATTCACATATAATATGTATATTTTTAAAATAACAAATACTAGGTTTGCGATGAAATTTTAACATGTATACGACCCCATGAACAAGGCCAATTGGCTGCTGTTGCAAATAAAAATGGAACAACATTTTTACTTGAATTTTCAGAAGCATTGACAACTAATCAAAAAAATGATAAGCTTTTACTTACAGCGGTAAATTATTGTTAATTTTATTGTAATTATTGAGCATTAATTTAATTTTATTCTAATTAAATTATTGTAATTAACAGCTTCTTGATAGAGAAACACGCAGAGAAAAAGTAATAGAAGCTAAAAATAGAGAGATGAGATTAAAAATGAAATCTCTTCGAAATATTAACTTTGAGATTGAATGCTCAACAGGAAATATGAAGATTGATGAGAAACCAGATTCAAAATGTCTCAATCTTGGTACTAATGATGCAATGCTAATGAATTGTGAACAAGATTATGAAGATGCTATTACAACAGTGTGTATAAACCAACATTTTATACAACATTAGAATTGTGTTTGTTATTTTAATTATAAGATTTACTGTATTTTACTGCATTTGATTAGGAAATAGCAAAACAAGCAGCAATAGATAATGAGGAAGTGAACAACAAACACCTAGTAAATGGAATGGCCAATTCACAAAATGGTTTTTAAACACATGCATTTACTAAGATCATTAATAAAACCTTATTCAGCTGCTTATTCAATTTATCTTTTTCCTACAATATTATTTTAGAAATATTATCTAATTTTATTTTATTAATCATATTTTTAATGAAATGATTTTGGAATGGATTGCTGTACTTTTGGAAATCTTTTGTGTAGCAGTATTACGTACGAACTTCTATAATTAAATATGTAAGACTAACGAGTATAACGAGTATAATCAAGTATAGTATAATATTAAGCTTCAAGTTAAAAATTATGCCTTATTTATCGATTTGTGACTACCTGCATCATAACAGCATAGGCTGAAGTTTCGTACGTATTGATATACATGTATACATACTTTTAATAAGTGTTAACACCTGCCATTGGTATCAACAAAGTATTTCGTCACAAAGTATCTACTCGTCCTAAATTTGAGTTATATCTGTTTTCAAAAACGTATCGATTGTAAAATACGTTCGTGTTTTGACAGAATCATTCTTATAAAACAGTGAAAAGTTAAAAATTACAAAAAGTGTGAAAGATTTGAAGGAGAATTCTACGAGAGTGTTTTGAAAAAAATAGGAATAAAAAGTAAAAATTTTAAGTGATACAATTTGGTATAATGAACCAATCGTATCAATTCACATATCAACCAAAGGAATCTTGAGAATGCTAGGCGAACAGTGACATAACCTTAAAGAAACTCTACACAATAATCAGGGAATCGTGGGAATCGAAATGATATTGAATGTATTTGTATAAAAGATAAAAAAAAAGAAAAATGCAAGAATAGTTTATGCCGCTGCATTATTATTTGCTCCAGTATTATATGAAACATTACGAGTAATGAAAATAAAGAATAAATTTCATTTCGTTTCAAAATAAAAATTTGAAACTTTGTTTTCAAGCTGTACATAAGCTGCACGCATTACATAAAATATAATAGCATGTAAATTATTTACAGTAACCTATTTTAAATACTTTTTTCGTTAATGAAAATAGATACTAGCATAGCGTACTTGTTAAAAAGGAATTAATTTATAATTATGTGGCGATGAAAACTTCATTATAGGGAAGCGTTTATGGAAGACTCAAGTATTTTGAACAGATATCGTTACAAAGTTCTAATTGAGTTTCTATTTCAAATAAAGATAAAATGGAATTAGAATTGCGAAATACACTATCAAAGAAAAAAAAGAAGAAACGATATAATGATGAAACGAACTCGCAGTCGTTCATGATTAATACTAACAAATCTCAATTAAAAAATAATGATAGTGATAATTCGTCCGAAAATTCTATTTCTGTTAATAAAACGACCGCCAAAGAAGGCATGCAAAAGTCTTTTGAGCTATTCGATAGAAATAAAATGAAGAAATTTGGTAATACAAGTTCTATGAATTTGGAGGAATTTGCAACGAAATCAGTGAATGTTTTCGTTGATATTCATCGAGAATATAAAGCGGAAAAATGTCATATTGAAAGTATTGAGAAAAATGAAACGGCAGATGAAAAGGCAACGGCTATAGGTTTAAAGGAGCCTGAAAGCTTTAAAATATTTTCGAGAACAAATACTTTTCACGAGAAAAAAGACGAACAATCGAATATTAATCCGGTCAAGTATCGAGGTCTTAAAGAAGAAGACGATGATATAGAGGTCGTCGAGTCAATAGATTTAATAGAAGAATTTCAGGAATCCTCGATGGACAAAATGGATGAGAGAAGATTCGGAACAACGAGAAAAAGTAAATCGATTAAGAAACATGCTGATCAGTTTTTTGTCGAAGAAAAATTCCATAGCAGAAGGCAATGGGGTGCGCGGGAAAATGAAACGGAAGTACCAAAAAAGTCGTCCAGGAAACGTTGGTCGAAAGATACTTCTGTGTTTCGATTACCAGATGGAAAAGGCAACTCTTGGACAACGTCGTCGACGGAGAATGTATTTCCATCGATTCAAGATTTGGATGAATCGGTAATACAATCATCGCGTAAACAAAAGTCACTTTCCGGCTTCGACAATGCAGCGTTCGTTTCGGACAACGAAGAAATTCTCCGAATTGAGACTGATCACGAGAACGCGAGAATCGTGATGAAAGAAGTCGTTAATGCATCGAGAAAATCGGATCTCTCTCTAGTCGAAAGGAACATTCCTAAAGAGACGGCCATCACGATAGAAAATTTGGACGTATCGAAAGATTTAACTGTTAAACACTTTGAAAGTCGAAATAGAACTACGGTGCTAGATGTCGAGAGTATCGACGAGCATAATGACGACACGTCTAAAAACAAAATAAATCGCGGTTCGACGAACAAGAATAGACATTCTAACGGAAACGACAGAAGGTATTCGGACGATTCGAATACTTTGCAAAGTTTAGAAAATGTTACCGTGCAGTCGGATCATCGTTCCTCCGAGGAAGTGTTGATAAAAGATGATCGTCGTCAGTTGAGTAAGAAAATAAAAAGAACTCGTAAAAAGCATTCCGTCGATGGTGAAATTCATTCTAGTCGACATACTACGTCTACGACCGAGGATGATGACCTGAACGAGAATCGTTCGAGAGAGTCGATCGACGAGGACAAATCGAAAAGTTCTATAGTAAAAAGAAGGAAATCAACGCATACGGAATATCGGTATCGATCGCAAAGCGGAAGGGACAAAAAGAAAAGCCATCGTAAGAATGTTTCTGATTCTTCCGTGCGTAGCCCGTGCCTTAACACCGAGGCGGACTCGAAGAAGAAGAAGAAAAAAAAGGACACGAAGTATATTCTCGTGATTGTTCACAGAGTGAACACGTTAGAAATCGACTATATAACGAGACACCCGATGGTAAAAGTTCATATCGTGAAAACCGAAACTGGAGAGTATTTGAAAAGCGAATCTAGCAAGAGAGTGTATTTGCAACCAGTAATAACAGGAAAATTTGACTTTAAAGAAAACAGATCCATAGTACCTGTATGGGAAGAAGAATTAGTGTTCGAACACAATTTCGAATCGCTGTTGAACACCAATGGTGAACAAATCGTAATTCTTTTCGAAATCGTCGATCTGTTGAGTTTCGCCGAGGCCAGTTTCAACTATGACAAATTCGGCAAGTATCAGCGTGTAATACAGATTAGGGGGAATATTCTCACATTTTCTCAAGTTTTAATATATTTAATTATTACACAGGTCTTTTTTAAATGCCTTACTTCAAAATAATTACATTGATGTTACACAGGTGCCGAAGGTTGTTGGCATAAGATTGCGTGGGCTTTTCTGCGACCCGTGGGAAGGAATAATGTCTTTCACGTCAACAAAATGGTCAGATTACAATTGTACAAACCACGGAAAAACGTGAAAAAACTTGAAGGATTTTGTACGTGCGAAGTAAGTGATTCTAAACGCGACGTTATATTTCCGTAAGTTAAAGAGCAGTTTTATTTTAATTCAGTATTTCTCAAACTCTAGTTCTTTGAAGCAACTATACAAGCGTATTATACAAGTTTAAGCCCTTTATTAATTTATTAGGCGTACACGTGGTGGAAGTCAGGCTTCAGAGAAAAGTATCCTAGCAGTTTATTTGTTACCGTGACGTCCATCGATCCGCCTAAGTTAGAACCTGTTTTCTATCAGCAATTATCATTACACGATCTATCCGATGTACGTAGCGAATCACAAAAGGCTTCGACCCATACTTCAGATTCCATAGACTTGCCGAAGTGGACGCGATTGGCTGCGCAGTCTTGCAAAGTACCGAACGAAAGTATTTTCGAGACAGACGTTAGTGAAAATGGATGCTTCTTCGTTGCTTTCAGCAATGATGGCAAATATTTGGCTTGCAGTCATTCCGAGGAACATGACTATCCTATCGTTGTTTACGAGGTAAATTATAAGTAAAAAAATTGAATAGTATATCCCTACTGAAGTATTAAAGACAATGATTATTACTTCCTTGCTTTTAGGTCATCGCGAAGAAGGTTTACGTCCGATTTTCGGGCCACAAGACTTTTGTTTATTCACTTCATTGGTCTAACAATGATAAGTATTTGCTTTCTGTTTCATCCGATCAGACTGCACGTATTTGGGACGTCCGGAATCAGATCATACAGCATGTGGAAGTAAGGCTGTGCATCCGCGTATTTGCAATTTCGATTCTGTAATTGTTACTTTAGTTTCTATTAATAGTAATTGAAATTAAATTCCATTGTATTTGTAACAGATGATGCCGCATCCGTCGTACGTGTATTGTAGCAAATTTGGCCCTGAAAATTCTTCGATAGTAGCGACTGGATGTTACGATCGGATAGCGCGCATTTGGACGCGAAACAAGAAGTCGAAGAACCGTGATCTCAGTCAAGAATTAGAAGGTCATGAAGGCTTCATAAATTCAATGTGCTTTCAAAAGAATAGTAATTTATTAACTGCAGATAGCGTTGGCACAATAATTCTATGGACGGTCAAGAAAAATCGTAGTGTGCCGTTCAAAAGGGAATGGCATATATCACGAAAGATAAGGGTCAGAGAAATTGATGGCGTAATAATCAACACGATCGTTTTGCACCCTTTAGAGTCTAGGCTCCTTGTGCACTCGAGGAACAATGGACTGAGAATGCTGGACCTTGCAACTGGCGTTGTATTGCAAAAATACAACGAGCTAAACAATCAAAGGTATTTTGTGCCCATAATTTGAAATTCGACTTGATTAATACTTTACTATTATAGAACTTGTCGGGCCTAACCAACCATACGAATGCTCGTTTTAGGATACAGTGTACAGCCTGCATCTCCCCGTGTGGCGGCCTAATACTTTGCGGAGGCGAGGACTCCACTTTGAATGTGTGGAATTTGGAGAGTGGCAATCTT
The DNA here is from genome assembly GCF_051014445.1 of Colletes latitarsis. Lineage (NCBI taxonomy): Eukaryota > Metazoa > Arthropoda > Insecta > Hymenoptera > Colletidae > Colletes > Colletes latitarsis. Next base: position 28,587,173 of record NC_135135.1, on the reverse strand, counting down.
CTTGCGAAATACACACTCGACCGGAGTTTTCGTGCTGTGACTTGCGTGGATTATCATCCGTACGATCATGTGCTGGCGTTTTCTACTTTCGGCAGATCGGCGCCAGTAAGAGTTCTGAAATTCAACAAAGACGCAACCGGCGAAAACGTCGGATTAAAAATGACGGAAGATATTAGAAATAAATTAAACAACAACGTTTCAGCGAAATTTTTCAACGCTTCGGTAACACCTAGGGAAAGATCGCGATCAAACAGTAGTATACGAACACCAGAAGAAATTTTAAAAGAGAGAGGCTTGCAACGTAGCCGAAGTCACAAGTTTCATTTTGTCGAATCTCCTAGCGGCGTCCTGACAGAAAATAATGATAAGCACACCGATGCGAAACTAAGGCTACTGCGATTAAACGAAACTGAACGAGCGTTAAAGAGTCAAAGTGCAAACCGATTGTACAACATCATCGAGAAGATCGATCGAATACTATCAAACACGTCGAGATCCTCGGGCGATGTAGAGTCTGGCAGGAACTATCCTCAGGAAACAAGCAAGAGTAAAGTTTTAACGAATCGGAACGAGAATACGGAGAAGGGTAAAACAAAGATAGGAAGAAAGAAATCGTTAGAGTATTGTAGCACCGATGATCGTTCAAATTCGTATTTCGATTCGAGTACAGGGAACAGTGTCGAATGCGAAGTCGTGGAATTGAAAATGCTACGAAATACGAAAGCAAGTGATTGCCATACGAAAATGAGATCGAAGAGTGCAAAGGAAAAAGGGAGCAACGATATGCACGATGACGTGGCGAAGACTTTTTCCGATAGTGCAGCAAATTATCGAAAGTCCAAAATTTACGATGAAATTGTAGGAATTAGAAAGCCGGAGAATATCGAAACCAATTTTATTCGTCCGACAAATGAAAATAATTCGAAGCAAACAGATTACCACAGGAAAAGTTCTTTCAATAATGATTCTTCGAATTCATCTGGAAGTGCTGATACTTACGTTGTGGAAAAGAGCAACATCGAAGGAAACAGCGATGAAGATTCGATAAAATTACTAAGAAACGAAAATTTGATTCAGAACGATACAGAAAACGATTCAAACTTTATAAAAGATTACGAAAGTGGAAGTTCAGTACATAGCAATGCGACATTTACTATCGAAAATGAAATTCCTGTTCCGAAACCTAGACGAAAAAAATCCAGTCTGACGTAATTTTGTTAAATAGGTAGAAATAAGAACTGTAATATATAAATATATTATTTATACACAAAATCGTACTTTATACTTGATAAGAACTGTTATGAAACATATTTTACTTTACTATTTCTTATGTGCGTATTCTTTATAAAATATTTTTAATAATATCGAGCTACGCCAAGTTTTGTAACATTCTAACAGATAGATCTATAAAAATTCTAATAAATGCTTTGTTCTACAGAAGTTATACCTTTCTACCAATATATTATATTGGATAATCAATTATAAATACCTACGAGATATTTGTATCTTATAATGGAAGAAAAATATTTTGTATTATGTCTATAGAAAAGTTGTTATAAAACAAACAAAAATTTTATACCATTGACTTTCGTTTCAGAGATGGGACATTTTTTTGGAGGAATAGCTAAAATTTTTATTAATATAATTATACTCCCATTTTTATATTTAACTTATTTATACACCATCTACATAATGAGTTTAATTAATGCAGCGCTAACGATTTATTTCGTGCTCATATTTAAAATAACTGGTATCCATCCAATAACTGTCACATTCAGTCAAACAGACGAAGTAGAGGTATGGACATTTTTGATAAAATAATGTTAACATTAGAAAAATTAAAGCATGTAAACGTATGCGTAAAACTCAATCATTAAAAAAAAATCAGATTTCTTTTTACAAAAGTTTGTGCTAAATTCAACAACTTCTTTTAAATGTCCTGGTTCGAATTATAAGAATAATAATTTCCATGGTATCGAAATGTGAATTCGCAATATTTTGAAGTTTCGACTTTTACAAAAACTCGATATTTCATCAAGAGCAGAAGAAATATCGGAAGTTAGGAAAATCGACGGCTCATAACTAATTTCGTGACATAATAAATTAAAAAGTGAATCTCGCAAACGAGAGCGAAGAATGGGCGGGATATTGTCAAGATTAGCTGCCATTGCTGTCACCATAATTTTTTGTCCTTTTCTATTTCTTTGCTATGTCTATATTCTTTTTATTATGATCGTTTTTAACATCACATATTCGTTTTATATGTTCCTTTTAATGTTGCTTAACGGGTTTCCCGATAGTACAATTGTCGATTGAGCTTGCGTAAGTGATTTAAAATTTATAATATAGAATGCAACGTACAATTACGTTACAAAACGAGTACTTTTGCGATATTCATTTCAGAATTTTGACGATGTTGAATCCAATACAGAAACTGATGATATGTTGGAATTAGCAAACCCATAAAATTTTATCATTGATATGTATAATTGTATGAAAAAAATAGAAGAAAAACCTTTAACACCATACAAATATTTTTTGTATAATGTATAAATAAAGTTAAAATATTTATAAAAAAAGAAACAATTCATATTAATGTTCTACTTACCAATTGTATTGTAGCGATGATAATGTTTAATATTGCCATTGCAGCTTACAACGTAAATTATGATTAGATACACGTTAATGGTACTGAATTTCGCTACAACTGTTTAATTGTAATATAAGATAAGAAACGATATGGATAGTAAAAAAATATATCTGCAGGTATTCTCGCATCCGTTGTTTCACTAGTTCGAGTGGAAATTATGCACGAACCACGAATTGCTTTAAATTTGCTGTTAATGCATTTTTTTAATCCCCTCTCTACATACTATCATACACATTGATGCATTGCATTCGTGTCTCCAAGTAACAGTGGAATGCGTGTGAGAGCGAAAAAGACCGACGGTTTGGGACTTTCTAATTCCGAATAAAAAACATACGATCTATTCTAGACTGCCACCACAGTTTTATGCGTATACATACTAAATTAACGTTCGCTTTAATAATTGTAAATACATGTATTAAAGCTTTGCATAATGTAAATCTATGACAATAAATGATATAATTTAAAGAATTCTATGTGTTCTCATCATTTTTATCTTTCTTTCCCTCTCCCCATTATTCCCTTAGCTATAAGATATATGCCACCTCTTCGTAAAGGCCGCCAGCATTTTGGAAATGTTCCGAGCACTTTGGAAATCCGGATGGCAAAACACCCAAGTTTGTCGTGGAATAGTTTATTATTTGTAGCAATAGATGGCGCTTATTTTCCGACCTCAAACCCCCTGGTGCTAAAACGCCCAAGTTTGTCGTGGAATAGTTCGTTATTGTCAACGATAGATGGCGCTTATTTTCCGACCTCAAACCCCCTGGTGCTAAAACGCCCAAGTTTGTCGAGAAATCCATCTAGCGTGGACGATACAAACTATTCCACGACAAACTTGGGCGTTTTAGCACCAGATGGCCTGAGGTCGATAAATAAGCGCCATCTAGCATTGAAGGTAACGAACTATTCCACGACAAACTTGGACGTTTTAGCACCAGGGGGTTTGAGGTCGGAAAATAAGCGCCATCTATCGTCGACAATAACGAACTATTCCACGACAAACTTGGGCGTTTTAGCACCAGGGGGTTTGAGGTCGGAAAATAAGCGCCATCTATCGCTAAAAATAACAAACTATTCCACGCAACTTGGGCGGCTCTCTCGACTCCCACGAGGCGGTCCGAAATTACTTCGGGTAGCTTCAGAGAATCGGGAAAGAGTTCATGTGTCAGTTTGTCTTTGTCGACTTTCCGAAACTCCAAGAGCTCACGTACGCGTGATCTGGCATGGGAGTAGTGCACCGAGTGCTGAATCTGGCATCTCTGGTGTCGCCGTCGATGGACACAATTATGCCAAACCTGACCACACTGTTTTAGAGGAAGCCGGTATGAAGACTATGTGGGGTTGTAAAACGAAAACATGGTAGAGATATATTGGAAATTATCGTGTGCGTTGTAATTTAACTGCTAAAAGTGTAAACTATTATAAATATGTGGAAATAAATTATTTGTGCATAATATTTTGCATTAAACGGAAGAGGGTTTTCCTACTTTTTTGCTGCGATGGTAACATTAACAAAATTGGTGCTCATCGCAATTATTTATGGTAAATATGTTTATTTTGATTGAGTGATTGTAAGATACAACATTATGTTAACATTAACTTTAGAAAAATACGCTTGTTACTCAGTATAATAGTTCATAACCTCGAATGGTATCGATCGATAATTGACTAGTGTCTAGCATGCTTTTAATTTGATTTTAGTTATTAAAGTTGTCTCACCAGTCCGCTTTTATTATTGAAAAATATTTTTGAAGACATACTTATTATAAATACATTTTAATACGAACAAACACTTATTTCTTTATTGCTTCTTTATTAGTTCATTAATGAATTTATAGTAGTTATACAATATGCAAGTTATTAATTTTTATCTTATAATAAAATTTATAGATATTTCATGTTTTGTTGTGTGTAATATGGAAGATGTAAATAGTTATGTTATTATAATATAGTTTAGTTTTTTCAGGAATTTTCACACATGTAACAGCATCACGTGTACTCGAATTAAGTGACAGGTACAGAATGATTGAAATTATGTTACAACACTCACATAAATCTCAATGTTTTAATACACACTTTGTTATAGGTTCTTGGACATTCGTAAAAATGGACAATGGCTAATAATGGTATAAATATAAATTATTATGAACAATATATGATATTAAGTAAATTTTGTAAGCATATATAAATTTTGTAACAATACTGTACACTAACATATAATATTGTTCTGTTTTAGATGTATGCACCATGGTGTGCACATTGTAAACGATTGGAACCAATCTGGGCTCATGTAGCACAACATTTACATGCAACATCAATACGAGTAGGACGTGTTGATTGTACTCAATTTACAAGCATAGCACATGCTTTTAAAGTTAAAGGATTTCCAACCATTTTATTGTAAGGGGAGAAATGAAATTTACTCTCATAGTATAAGATTAACAATTTTTATTGTAGTATTATTTATTTACAGTTTAAAAGGTGAGCAAGAATTTACATACCATGGAGACAGGACACGAGATGAAATAGTGAAATTTGCATTAAGAGTGAGCGGTCCACCTGTCCAAGAAATAACAAAAACACAAAGTTTTGAGACAATTAAAGAAGAACGTGGTTTATATTTTTTGTATGTTGGAGAGAAATCTGGTTCATTATGGGTACTATTGATATTTAATTTGACATATAATATATTAACAAAAGCTATAACTCACAAAATTGTTATGTTCAGGAATTTTATCACAAGACTGCAGATGCGTTCCAACCGCATGCATTTTTCTATCAATCACATCCAAACATTGTTAATAAACATGCTCCTGAGGGAAATGTTCCAGCATTGTTTGTTTATAAAGAAAACTCACATTATAATTTTACTGGTAAAATTAATGAAAAAGCAAAACATTATTGTATTTGTACATATATAACAATTAATGTTAACATATACTTTGTGATATAGGTCATACTACAAATGACATAGAAAAGTTAAATGAAACATTGTATAAGTGGATAAATGCAGAACGTTTTCCTACATTTCCAAAAGTAACAAGAGGAAATATAAATCAACTTTTTTTAACAAATAAAAATCTGGTTTTGGCAGTAGTGGAAGAAAATCAATTAGAGGAAGTACCACCACATATGGCACAGTTCAAAGATATGATAGAATCTATAATTAAAAGCAAACGAGAAAAGTATCACGAGTAAGTTATGTTGTAATAATTTGTATATTACTTGCTTCAACTAAAATTTAATTATAATCATTTTTTAATCAGCCATTTTCAGTTTGGTTGGATAGCTAGTCCTGATCTAGTCAATAGTATAGCAATGATGGTCCTACCATTGCCAAGTTTAATTGTTATTAACACTACTACAAATCATCATCACATTCCAGAGGATGAAGCAGAAAAACTAACCCCTCAAGTTGTAGAGTTTTTCCTAGAACAAATTCGCAATGAAAGCGCTCCGGTAGATAAAAAAGCTATTCTTGTTTATGAATTTAAATTATTTTGTGAAATAGAATGAAATTAATACAAAAGTGTAAATTTACAGCGATATGGTGGAAACAGTTGGCTTGTGCATGTCTACAGATCATGGTTTGAATTGAAAACAACTCTTACTGCAATGTGGATAGGTAATCCTATCTTGACAATGGTCTTATTTGGTTTACCAGCTGGATTTTTGTCATTGATATGTTATGGCATTTGCTGTCCAGATATTTTAGATGCAGATGATGAAGAAGAAGGTAAATTTATGTGCTTTCTTTAAAACTTATAATATATATATTTGTATTTTCATTTTTGTAATGTCTAATTTTGCAGAACAATCAGGAATGAATCATATGAAGAAAGATTAAATAAAAAACAATTTAGACCATTATTATTTCTACGATCTTTGTGAGACTTTTAATGATACGAAGGTATATATACTATTATTTTACATTGTACAATTTTTAATTATATTTAAGTAAAATTTACTGATGTAACCCTTTACGGACGTAACAGACGAAGCTTTCGTTGCGAAGGCACGCTGTTATCTAGTTAAAAACCTAATTACATGATGGCGGGAGAATAGCTGGTATTGGGTCTCTTGTGGTTCTTGGCAGAGAAGTTCGTCACCTCTGATTTAAACGCTGTCCGCAAAGGGTTAAGAAATTTTATTTCAGTTGTCAACATTTTGTTCACACAAGTATAAAAAACTTATGTGAAACATTTTAACAGCCACTTTCATAGTGAATATAATTCAAAAGTTGTATGAATTAGATAGAATAATGAATAACCCTTAAAAGGTGATTAATACTGGCTACTGCACAGGTTACAGGACTTGAATTTTTTACTTATAATGTTTTGTTTCATAGATATTTCAAAAAAAGCTTACTACGTTAGATACTGAATTTCTTGATTCCTAAATTTTTTTAAATAACACTAATATGCATACAAACGTGAAAAACTATTAAAAAAATAATATATCAAATAATATTAATACAAAGGAAAAGAAAATAGATTTACAAAGTACGAATAAATAATAGTTAAATCTGTTCCTTTACAAAACAAAAAATATTAAATATCCATTATATATATGTGTATGTACATATTTCTAATAGGTGATGTATTATTCCAGGTTTATTATCGTATTTTACGTTTTATTTTCTTCTTTGTATTTCAATGATTATGAATTGATTTTTTTGTTTTTATACTAAATACTGGTAGAATAAATCTTAGTAGTTAAAGAATATTAGGATGGAAAATTTTTAAGTGGGTACAAAGCATAAGTATCACGTGTAGAGCAGTGAAGCCAGACTTTCATAAATTTGGATTTAAAAAGATCCAGGTACCACTGGATAAGGGTTAAAATAAATCTTAGCTAAATGAAACGTTTACCAGACAATACAAATCATACAATTAAACGAGCTTTTTTAAATCATATGGAAGAATTTGTTTTGCATTACAACTTTATGTAATTCAAGTATAACATATACATGAGATTTGTGAAAGAATGTGAATATTTAATATGATTTTGTAACTGTATTTAGACAGTGATGTACGTTTTATTGTATAGATGTAGTGAAAAAATATATCAAAGGTTTACATAAATCAGTATGTAAACTTTGGATGTTCGCTTTAAAGCATGAAAATTCTTTTTTTGAAAATGGCAAACTATTATGCATTTTAAATGTGTATTTACTTATATTTAATAAAGAAAATGATAATACTTTAAGTATTTTTCAATAATTTTAGATTTAATTAAATGAGATGATTTCTTTTTCTCTTTATTTCTTTATTTTATTTCAATATACCATAAAAAATAAGAACATACAACTAATTAAGTGTATATTTATATATTGTAACCTTCTTTCTTGTTTGAACATAAAGCAATGTAATGTTACTGCTTAAGCCATGTAACATTTATAATTGCAATAAATCATTATCATCATCATCGGAATCTAATGCTGCTCTTCGCCTGTTAAACTAAAGTTGTTTTTCATTAATTTTTCTTTGACTTGCAAGGTATTGATAAATATAACATATATTTTATCTAACCTTGACAACAGTCTTGTGTTGTGTTTGTTGATTTACACTTTCAATTAAACTAATTAGTTCCTTTTCTCCAAGTTTACTAGATAATTGACCTCGTTGTGCCATACTTAATATCATACCTTCTATCATTTTTCCTTTCTCAGGTTTTGCAAAGCATAATGTATTGACTAAAGAAAAAATATATTTTAGACAATTACATTTATGTAAACTTCAAATACAACAATATTCTTACGTCTTGCTCTGGCTGATTGGTCTAATACTTGAGTAAGAATTGAATTTTTCATGTCTTCCATTTCTTGCATTTTCTCTTCCATTGCTTGTTTATTCTCGACATTGTTAGGCTAAGTTTCCATATTAAATGCAATAACAGTAGGAAAAAGTAAATTTATAATTATTTAAAAATCAGTGCTTGTATTATATTTAAAAATAGTTTGATTTCAACACAACTTAAAAATGATGAAATAAGATTAATTCAGAAGGAATTGAAATTATTAATAAATTTTCAAGTTTTATATTGTAATAATTTTATATATTATTCTATTTTACATATTCTTATTAAGTAATCTATTATTTATCATTTTTAAAAATACTATGCTGAAGAGAACAAGAATGCGTACTAATATACCTTATATTGTGCCTGCAACTGAGCTAATCGTTGCTGTCGTATTGCTTCTAATTCCGGGTCTGACATTTTTATATTATTAATTTTATAATATAAGTTTCAAAGACCTCCAAAAAACTTGTTTTGAAGTTAATATACTTTTCTAATGCACACACGTCACTTCAGTCACCGACTATAAATTGTAATTTCTTTCAGTGTGACCAGATTTGGCATAATTGAGTGCATCGATGCCGACACCAGTAACGACAAACTTCTTTAGCCACTAACGGAGTGGTGGGGAAAGTCGACATATACTACCACACGGCCATGTTGTGTGAGCTCGGCACTTCGCGCAACTTCGGGAAATAGAAAAAGAAGGTGAGTGTGACGAATTGAGAAAGACAGACTGACACACGCTCTCTTTTTCGGTTTACCGAAAATGTCCGAAGTGAGCGTGGCAGATCGGGCACCTTCGAGGAATAGAGAAAGAACGTAAATTTAAATACATCAGTACTTTTTCTTTATATTTCTACAAACTCTCCATTTATTCAATATAATTAAATGAGATTATGGAATTTCAAGGTATGAAGTTGAATATGAACCAATTTGCTATTCTTTATTGTTTAATAGAATATTATATACTAAAAGTGATATGTATTAGATACATGTGTTTGTCTGGAAGAGATAATAATTAATACATACTTTATACATTTTAGTTTACACAAAAACTTTATTGCTTTAGGACAATATTACAAACCAAGAAGCCTTTCTTTTTTATGTTAGGCAAACAAAAATGTTTATAACATACATTTTGCTTTAAATAGTGTTTGTACTATCGTACCATGGCGGCATCCAATTGGTTGTAGTTCTAGTTCTTCCTTTAGAAAGAGCAAGAGTGCCATCAACATTGTAATTTCTATCTGCTCGCCTTCTACGTCTCTCATTTTTATTTGAGTCAAAAATTTCGTTATCCAAAACAACAAATGATTGACCGTTAGTGTGTTGATTAGTACCTTTACCAAAACTAGGAGAGTATGGTCTAGCATCGCTTTGGAGTTCACGATCGGGCGAAGGATTGCGTATCCTTCCGGAAGACTGAAGTGATGGCGATCGTCTGCGTCGGAAACCTTGAGGTTCATCATCAACGTTACAGACGTGAAGTCGATAAGTAGGATTAGTCGATTCATCTTTTAATCTGTTATATTCTGGCACATCTGACTGCATTGGTCTTTGAACTTGAATTAGCGAAGCTCTCGAACCTCTGTATTATTATTATTAATTATTGTTATTATATTTATGTCAATTTGTTTGTACACAAGTAATATGGGCACTCAGTTATCAACGAATGGTATTTTAAGAATTTAAGAAGATAAGAAAATTGTTAACGAATGCTCGACATAAACGCCTCTATAAACGACGATACAGGAAGGCACACGCGTCGCGTTGTTTGTACCATATGTACGTATATACATATTTATGTATCAGATAAGCTAATGTTACAAAAGTCAATTACTACTGTCAAAAATTCGTAACAATTAAAAGACAGGAGATTTTTATGATTACTCGTATTAAAATTCTCTTACACGCACCTTCGACTACCAGATGGTGGTTTTCCACGTATATGTAAATTGTCCTCGTGAATTTCCGTATGCAACACTTGAAACGCGTCTTGATCCTGAGTAACGTTTGTGCAGTCAAATTGCTCTACATTATTATTTATCCAATAATTATCTTTTCGTCTGGAAGCACTTAAACTACGATCTCGTCTACGATGCATTTTTGGTACGGTATATAATTGGTTTTCCCGTTTTGTGCAATAAGCTGTTCTATATTCCGGTTGCAGATCCAGGTTCCCCTCTAAACGCAAGTTCGATGGGACTCTTAAGGGTTCAACATTTGGTACACGACCATAAGGAACGTATTGAGATCTCATTTCGCTAGTGAGTTCGTAATTATATCGTTTAGACTCTTGTTTACCGAAACTTGCGCCATGTTCCGTAGGAATTAACGTCGATCTCATAGTCAACGACGGTTTCCGGTATACAGGATGATCTCTTTGATAATCCAAATATTTCGATTTATATTCCGGATCTTGATCGATTTTCGTTGAAAATTTCGTTGTAGGCGACGAAGGTACTTTAGAGCCGTCAGCTCGTCCGATTTCGTCCTCTGGTTTTACAATTTTCGGACGCTCCCTTGGAAAATCCTACAAACAGAGAAATTTTTATTAAATTATTGTAAAAATTCCATAGTATTTGAAAGATCCGAGGGAATGAAACCTGCCTTGTATGCGTCTTTATATTCAGGAATTTCAAGCGGCGGACCTTTTAAATCTTCCAACTTCGAGACCAACATTTTCATTTCTTCCTCTTTCGTCTTCGTCTCCTTTCGCTTTTTCCGTTCTTCTTCGACGTTATTGTTTAATACAGACATTAATTGCGTCTCTTTGGAACGAGAATTAACGAAGTCACCAGTGCTCTCTGTATTCTGAAAAATGTCTCGTCCAGTCTTCAGATGAGATTCGGGTTTTATTGGTTGCGAGCGTACTGTAACATGGAATAAGAAAACAATACACAGTGAATTCTACTTAAAATTGCACGCTTTGCGATATTGTTTTTCAAAGTTTTATTCTAAAAAAGTAAATTTGAAGTTTCATTAAAAAAAGAAAAAAGATTTATTGGGCAAATGGAACGTGCTATTTCTAGTGTTGCATGCTATTCTTCGTCTCTGTGAATGAAAATATGCTACTTTTCTTAACGTACGTTGCGTGAACCAAAGTCAGATTCTAGTGAAATTATGGCTGAAAGATTTTTTTTAAATATTACCTCTGCTATTGTGTTTTCTGAATACGTCGGTATACTCCGGCACAAAGTTAGATTCTCCTTCTAGTTTTAAATTCGTATTCTGCCTTAACAATCCCGGTCTTCGTACGCCCACGAACGGTACGTATTTTTCATGGTTCTCCGTCAACGTTTCGAATTCGCCTTCCATTTTTAAATGCGTCGGCACGCGCATCAGTTCGGGACGACTGACGTTCAGCCATTGAATGAATTTCTCGCATTTTTCGGTCGTCGTGCTCAGATCGCCTTCCATTTTTAAAGATGTGGGTCTACGAGCAAGTTCAGGCCTGTGCTGACCCTCGTAAGCTACGTACGACGAATACGTTTCCGTGTTCGTATAAAGGTCTCCTCCGTCCCGTTTTAAAGTTGTCCCCCTTTTATCGAATCGTTCAGATGAAAATAATGTTGCAGGGCGTAGTTCAATTTTTAATTCGTTGCTTTAAATATGCATAACGCGTCGTGAATCGACCGACGCTTATAAATAGAATTGCTTGCAAACTGATTACTCTGATTGAAACTGTACCTTCTAATGAGAGACGGTCGTTTAGAAGGATTTACATGGGCAGCGACTTTGGAGCTTGCAGTTTCAGTCTCCATCGTTTTTTCATCGTCGACGTGTACCAGAGGAGTCGTAGGATCGTTATTTTCAGCTTGAAAATCGACAAGTTTCGCTTCTTGTTCTTTAAGCTCTTCTCGATCCGAATACTGTGCATTTTCTATCGAATACTTCGGTTGGATATCTTCGACTTGTTTCTCTCCTTCCAGCCAGATATTTTCCTACCACCCGCAACGACGAATTTGCCCGAAATCGTGGACAAGAGAGAAAATATATATATATTTTTTTAATTTGAAAAGCGTACGTATTCTATTTCGTTTACGAATCATCAAAGTATATAGGTCCTTTCCCTACTCGTCTCAATAGGATATTAAAAGAAAAAATATAAAGTCGTATCGAAAACGCCAACCTTGAGCGAATCTTCACTGTTTGCGCCAAACGTTTCGCAATACTCGCTGACGTGAACTTGGTTTTCCAGATCAGTCAGAAGTCCAAGATTGTCCTTCGGTTGACCCTGAACACGCCTTCTTCGATAACGAGCCAGCTCGTCGACCGTTAATCCATCTAAGAGGGGCCATTTTTCCTTGGATTTGAGTTTCCGCCCTTTACCCTTACCCTGCGCTAGCTCAGTGTCCGAGGACGATTTGTTGGCACCTTTGGAGGAGGACCTTTGCCTGCGTGTAAATTCAATGGTTTTTAATATCCTGCAACAATATACCTCTATACAATTTCGTTAACGTTGTTCCGGGGAACCGTACATCCCAACCATAAAAAAAATAGAGTTCAAACGGTCGAAAAAAAATTCTTTTATTATACAGACACGTCTCATCCGATAAACGCAGCGATCAATCGAAGAAAAGTAGCTTTCATCGGGGTTCACGCTGTAAGAAGTATCGATCGTTCTTTATCTTTTAGGCTAATGAAATACTGGCCACTGTTATCGTATTGCTAAATTACGTTCTAGAGCGTGTTTACCCTACCCGAGCGATGTTATCGGCTTTTTGACCAATTGGTCGTTCAACCTCCACCTACTTTAAGGAACTCGCTTCTATGTATTAAAGAGTCTCATTCATGAAATCGAGGTTAGTTGCCCGACCACTGCACAATAAAATCGAGGAAACGGATAACGAGGAACGTATTTTTGCCGATATTTAAGAATTTTCTCCCCTCGTTCAAACATCTCTTTGTTGACACACAGCAAGTTCTGTGTACGGTAACAAAAACGTTAACGAAATCTAATTCGTACAAATTCAAAATTTAGAACACCATGTAGAGATGTAAAATACGTATCAGAGATCACGTTCTCATTTTTTTTTGTTTTTTTTTTTAAGGAATCGAACGATGCAATTTCACAAAAAAAAAACAAAAATGGAGCACCGACTCGGGTGGATGGCCAGAACGAACTGAGAATCTCCCGACGGGGAAACTGAATCTGCTGGAGGAGGATGGAGGTTGGCGGAGGAGGTGGTGAAGCGACGCGACGCGCCTCTGCCCTCTGGCAGAACGAGGAACAGGAAGAGGGTGGTACGAAGCTACATGCCTTTACAGCGGGACTCGCAGACGCGACGCATCGATCTACAAAGAGGAGTCTGAAAAAGAAATTTCGTTACAGACTAATGGCTCGGGGACACGGAAACGTTTAGGTATCGCATCGACGACTGCCATGCCAGACGCAACGTTGTCGACGCGATGTTTGATCAAAATCTTCACGCGGAAATGCAAAAAGAATAGAAACGACGTTCGTTTAAAATAGAATAAAACGTATTATAATATTCGATGAATATCTTTGATCGATTAAGGTTGTTGTAGTCACCGTGCTTGAGGAACAATTCCGTCTACGTTAATTAAGGGTTTGGACCACGGTGATGCTGCATTAAAGACGTTTATTATAATGTGACATTTGGATCACCTCTTGTACATAGTTCTCTCGAGACAATGGTGTTATATCAACCCTGATCCTACAAGGATACGACGTTGAGTCATACGTCAAGTTTGATAGACATTCTACACATATAATATTAAATTATAAAATACATATTTCGACTAATTGAGCGTACAAAGTAGATGTAGAAAAGTCTTTAAATAGATCAATGATAAAAACGATGGGTTTAATTAATTTCGAGGAGATAGATTTTATTTTTCCTTAATCGTTTAATTTCTGTGACGGTTACCCATCTTTTTCTGTTTTAGCACTATCTACCAATTAATCAAAAACTTGCGTTCTTTTCTTATTCAGTTAGACGTTACTATAATTTATTGCCTGCAGATATTAAGAATTCATCGTCCTATGCTTTCTTTAAGTATGCTACTACCGACGCGTATCCGTCACATGTTTCCGTAATATTTAATCACGAATGTCTAATTTTGTTCGCTCTTTCTTCATTTATCTTAGTATGTATACCTCTAGAATCTCGCATTAAAATTTTTCCCAGGGGTGGCCGAACACCCTGTATAGTGTACTATTGAACCAATGATAAGAGAAATGGATTTGTCCGTTTTACAATCGATATCTCAGCGTGACCTACAAAACAGGTAATTGAGTGTAATTGACCGACGTTCTTTCGTGATTGGCACACAATTACCAGAGTTCTTACAAATTGGTCCTCGATTCGGAGCATTATGTTCATTATTGATGCGATTTTTGATTGTGTTAGTAGTTCAATCGACCCGATACTTTAAACGAACACGTTTAAGCTATATGTTCTTATAATTCTAATAATTATGTAATGAAGGGAGTTGGTCGTAAATACCTCTAGGTCGGAAGTATTCTATCTTTCCCTGCATATAAACGGGAGCGTGTCGAAAAGATAAGGACGATGAAATTTCACCTATCTTCCTATCAGGTTGTCGCAACTCTTAAGGGTAGGATACTGTTGCCTAGTCATCGATTTTGATGGGCTTCCACACAGCAGATTAACAATAAAAAAACAAGCTTACAGTATTTTGTCCAATGAACCTTAATATTTGAGATTTTAGCGTTTTTTAAACGACCAGTTTGAAGTGTGAGGCCCATCTCTTCGACCAACTCCTAATATCCTGGCGTCTAAGAATCTGTTAAGATGCCTTAAAAGGATACAGTAAATTCGAATCTAACGCTGTCGTCTAATAATCGTATCGTCCAACGTTTTGTCGCGACTAATCATCGAATAAGAGTGATAATTTGTCGTTTCCCATCCGCGTGGTATCGCGATAGCGGATCAGAGCGATCGCAATCGTTTCGTAATCGCGATCGAGGGACGCGTTTCCCTTTTCAAACTCGTTTAAACGCCTCCACCGACGATTACGAGTCACGAAAACCCGTGGCCGTTCTTGTTCAAGTTCCTTTCGTGCGCCGAATTGTCGTTCGCGAAGGGGGCAGCAGGATGTCGGGATTCGACTCGACCCGGTGACCCTAATTTTCGTTCATCGTGTCTATGTACGAATCTCCGAATGCGCCGACAAATAAATGTCTGCGGCGCGTCGGGGCGCGTAACACGCGGGTTTCGGTCAGTAATTGCGCCGGTTCGCACGATTCGATCTCTATGCATTTCACCGGCAACGTTTGCACGCGAATCCACCTCGAAGAAATAAGGAGGCCACGTGCTCTAAAACTCACCCCTGGTTCGCGTCTGGACGATTAAAAATTGTTTCTTACGACCGTCGCAATAATGTTTCACCCTCGCGACTACTTGTGAATCCTCGATAAGATGAACAGATTAAACCACGATAGAAGCTTACGTCGTACATGTATTCCCGGCCAAGTATCTAAATTAATTATCAGTATTACGACGACACCTTACGAGGGTTCGAAAACATGCCTAACAGCCCTTCGAATATCTTACAAAAGCATTTAACGCTCGTTCGAACGACGAACGAGCTAAATCGCGAAAGAGCGCTCTTAGCCAGGACAGGAAATTAAACCTGGATTCGACTTTATACACGAGGGTTGTCAATTTCCATTTACCCTGGATGCTCGTTACCCTTAAAAAAGCACAGGTTTAAAGCAATAAATTCGTTACGGTCACGACGGTATTAGTAAGATTGCCTTCGTAATACTGTCCACGATATCTGTGCCAATCGCGTTTCATTTATGGATCTTCAATTGCAGAAAGCGTCGCAAATTTATTTTCCTTCCGTGACGGGAGGTACAATCTCCACGAAAGTTGAAATCCACCGATCCTATATTTACGCGGCCGTATACAAATACCTTAAAAACTCGTCGTTTCCATACTCAGAGTCTGTCGTTGAATTTTTGCGTTTGATCTCCAAATCGTCTTTATTTCGACTTTCCGTGGCGCACGGTGATAAAAATTACAAATAGAAATAAAGGTATTAAAGTTTTGGACGATCGTTCAACGTTCGTCGACGAATAAAGAAAATCGCTCGAAGCGATTACAATGCGGATAATAGATTTTTTTGTTAAATAAGACGACTTTGTAAGCGTCCACTTTCCGATAAGATTGTTCGTAAACGTGTTCGTTTGATTTTGCGAATAAATTCGATGTCTCGTGGACACCCGAAGAGCGCAAGATTCTATAAATAGATTTCGACGAGTCTCCTTAGCCGTTCGTTAAACCTCAGGGAGTTCGATACCCTGCAGTCCGTTTCCCGCCGAACGGATTCAACGGAACTGTGGCAAAGGCCGCGTTTACCTTTTGCCAGAACGATCGCTTTTGCCCTCGCCCATTGCATCTTCTTGATCAACGATCAGCCCCCGATGCCCGACACTACGATGCCACAGTGATCTCTGATTACGAACAACTTCGTCGAAGTCTCGACCGTGTTAACAAAATGAAATCGATAGGATGACTCGACCGTACCAGATCCTAGTGCTGGCGTGACTGGCTTTTTGGGCAAGATGTTAATGAGAAGGTGCCGGGCGATACACCTGCGCAGCTGCGAAGAGCTGAAACGCTCGAACGGGCGGGCGCTGATGGTCCGAGGAAAACCACAGGTGAACACTTGCCTTCCACTACTCGCGCGTGTTCCGTTACTCTGAATCAGTATCAAACCTGGCCAAGACTTTGAAATATAAAATCATTAAATATAAACCCCAATCTACAGTTTCTGTATATTACGAGGGTCGTTCAATAAGTCCTTAGAAAATCCAAGACCTGACACTCGTAGCATCGAAAATGGTTTGTTTTTAGTATGCATTGTGACTCACTAGACAGTTGTCAAAGTGTAAGGACTTATTGAACGACCCTCGTATTTTAGAGTAGTACTGCTTCGATGAATTTCTTGATGCTTTTTACGATTTGGAAATGATGCTTAATAGTATTAGAATAAGCATGGATTTAATATATAGAGATAAGTGTAATCTTAAATGATATGCGTGTTTCACAACATAAGATACACTCCTAAACATTTTGTTCTGCTTTGAAGAAAATCGTATGTCAAATTGTAAGGGGATCCTTGTAAGAAGGCATTTCAATGGGTCATTCGATGGTCAATGAAGTTGATACCAAGGTCAGAGATTCGGTAAAGGTCCAGGAATGGCTGAAAGCAAGAGTTAACCGAAATACTTCTGCCATAGATCAAACTGCCAACTCTAACGTTGCGTCTCCTCACCCTTTCATCATCTTACGAAGTGTCATATGCAGAGCTGCTGATGCCGAAATACTTTGGTACCCCCTTTAGTATAGTGTTTCTATAAAAATCGAGTTATCAAGGGTGGTCGATTTGATTCGGGTAGGTGCAGAAATTTTCAGCGAAAAAAAAATTCCAAATCGTTCTGAAAAAGTTATTTTCGGTTGCGGGGGTCAATTATAAGCATTTTTGGTCAATATAAAATTTCTTTACCGCAAATATAATGTGCGGTTAGGAATGTTGTGTAATTTCATTTACTATCTCACTTCCTCTCGTATTCATTTGTGTAACCTGTTGGTAATGTTGCGAGTGACACGAAAATGGTAATGTGATTTACCCAATCTAACTGCCATACCGACCTCCACATTCGGAGGTGATTTTAGCGGCCTCTTCTCATGGATGACGGTCAGTTGAGAAACTATTCACTGAATTATTATTGGTAGGTAAACAGCTGTAGTGTGTACATAAATACATGTGAGTTGACTGTGCTGGGATTGAAATTCATTTCTAAATCTGTTGGTAATATTACAAATAGCACAAAAATGATAATGAGAGTTCGAGACTCCATAAAAATGGGTCGAAAAAATACATTGGGTGAAAGATCTACTGGTATACCTCGTCTGTGACAATACTCTAGAATCTTTGATGAATCAATGAGAATCCAAACTAATCTAGTGAAGAAACTCTATATTTATGATGACTTATGCAAGGCGGATCGCAGCCAATTTGCTAATATTATTTAGTTTTTAATTAATAATTGCATTACCCGGCTAAGAGTAATAAGAATTATTAATTAAATGCTAAATAATATTACCCAGGTCTCACCACGTGGAGGTTGCTGCGAATGGAGACCCAAAGGGAGATAGATGGAATCCAAGTTCCATCGATCTCCCTTTCGCAATTTTACAATTTGAATGACTAAACTAAGAAGATAGAAGGAACCAAAGTCCCTCCGATCTTCTAGTTTAGTTATACCAAGTAATTATTTGGTTTAAAGAGGAGTGAAGCTAAATTGTGAGAGACGCGACGCGACGCGATGCTGAACCGTACAGCGGATCTTTCGGATCGAACCTACTGCACTTGCTAACTCGATCTCAATAGAAAAATGGATGCTGCATCCCTGAATCGAGGTCTCCATTTCTCCAACGCAACCCGCCGGGAGCCCGAAGGACCCGACTTGGGCTGTCTGACAAAGAGAGAGTACCTGAGACAGGAACGACTTCCGCTGGAAGGTGTGCGTTTCCGCAGAATACGGAAACTCCACACCTTCCAGCGAAGAAACATTTTCCTTCAATCGAGCTACCAAGAGAAGGCGGTAAGATCTTTCGGACCAACTGGACGGCCGATCACATGTTTCATTCAACGAAACAGCGGTGATCGAAGCGAGAAACGAGAGAACGAATCGAGTGAAGCTACTTATTAAATAATTACTTGGCATACGGAGACGCGTACAATGAAGTCGGCGAAGCTTAAATCTAGATAATCATACCAAGTAATTATTTGGTTTAATATGGGGACGAAGCTAAATAGTGAGAGACGCGACGCGACGCGATGCTGAACCGTACACCTGATCTTTGGACCGAATCTACTGCCCTTGCTAACTCGATCTCTATAGGAAGATGGATGCTGCAACCTTGAATCGAGGTCTCCATTTCTCCAACGCAACCCGCCGGGAGCCCGAAGGACCCGACTTAGGCTGTCTGACAAAGAGAGAGTACCTGAGACAAGATCGACTTCCGCTGGAAGGTATGCGCTTCCGCAGGATACGGAAGCTCCACACCTTCCAGCGAAGAACCATGTTCCCTCGATCGAGCTACCAAAGGAAGGCGATTAGATCTTTCGGACCAACTGGACGGCCGATCACATGTTTCCTTCAATGAAACAATGATGATCGAAGCAGAGAACGAGGGAACGAAAGGAGAAGAAGCTACTTGTTTATTAATTACTTGGCATGTAACGAAGACGCGTACAATGAAGTCGGCGAAGCTTAAATCTAGATAATCATACCAAGTAATTATTTGGTTTAATATGGGGACGAAGCTAAATAGTGAGAGACGCGACGCGACGCGATGCTGAACCGTACACCTGATCTTTGGACCGAATCTACTGCCCTTGCTAACTCGATCTCTATAGGAAGATGGATACTGCAACCTTGAATCGAGGTCTCCATTTCTCCAACGCAACCCGCCGGGAGCCCGAAGGACCCGACTTGGGTTGTCTGACAAAGAGAGAGTACCTGAGACAAGATCGACTTCCGCTGGAAGGTATGCGCTTCCGCAGGATACGGAAGCTCCATACCTTCCAGCGAAGAACCATGTTCCCTCGACCGAGCTACCAAAGGAAGGCGATTAGATCTTTCGGACCAACTGGACGGCCGATCACATGTTTCCTTCAATGAAACAATGATGATCGAAGCAGAGAACGAGGGAACGAAAGGAGAAAAGCTACTTGTTAAATAATTACTTGGCATACGGAGACGCGTACAATGGTCGTCGAAGCTTAAGTCTAGTTTAATTGTACCAAGCAATTGTTTTGTTTAAAAAGAGGGGTGAAGCTAAATTCTGGGAGACGCGTCGCGACGCGATGCTGAACCGTGCAGCAGATCTTCGGATCGAATCAACACTACCCTTGGTAGATTGATTTCTATTTCTAGAAATCGATCTATCATTGGCAGGCGAATAGATCTTTCGGACAAACTGGACGGCCGATCACATGTTTCGTTCGAGGAAACAGTGGTGATCGAAGCAAGAAACGAGATAACGAGTCGAGAGAAGCTAGTTGGTAAACAATTGCATGGCACATACGCGGATACACTAGAGACTTAAAATTAACGTCGAAATTTGAGCTAGCAGATTCGGAACTAAAATTGAGAAGATAGGAGAAAACGAGACTCCTATTTTCTAAATTAGTGGTACCAAGCAATTATCTCTTTTAAGAAGGAATGAAGCTAAATCGTGGGATACGCGACGCGACGCGATGCTAAACCATGCAGCGGATCTTAGGATCGAATCTACTGCCCTTGATATCTCGAGCTACCAAGGGAAGGCGATTATATCCTTTGGACCAACTACACGGCCGATCACTTGCTTTCTACATTAAAGCAGTGGTGATCGAAACGGGAAACGAGAGGACGAGAGAAAGTGAAGCTACTTGGTCAATAATTACTTGGTAGGGCGCGGCAACACGGGCAATAGAGAAATCTTCGACGTTAATTTTAATATTCGCGACGAAGCTTAAGACTAATGTACTTGGAATTAAAGGTCCCTCGGCGGATGAATCCCTTGGTAGTTGAATCCCTCGATGATTGAATCCTTTGATGGTTGAATCCCTCGGCGGATGAATCCCTCTGTGGTTGAATCCCTTGGTAGGTGAATCCCTTGATGGTTGAATCCCTCTGTGGTTGAATCCCTTGATGGTTGAATCCCTTGGTAGTTGAATCCCTCGATGATTGAATTCCTTGATGGTTGAATCCCTTGATGGTTGAATCCCTCGGCGGATGAATCCCTCTGTGGTTGAATCCCTTGGTAGTTGAATCCCTCGATGATTGAATCCCTCAGCGGTTGAATCCCTCGGCGGTTGTAGCGTCCTCCCTCGATGTCCTTGGAATTGATCTACAATAGATCTGACCTGAAACAGAAACTGCTACTTGTGTTAGTATCATTAAAGAACACTTAATAAAGACCAATGTAGAGAAGTAATTTGTTGCGCTGATGTATCGGTGAATTTAATGGAGCAGATGAAAATCTATAAGTTGGACAACCTACGAAATTTAGAGACACTCATACCTAAAGAATTAAATGATGTATGTTAATATGGGTCTTATTCTATTAGTAGTGTACTTAGCAAAATGTCCTAAGAATATTACAAATAAAGACAAAATAAAAATTGTAATTAATTAATAAACGATGCTGATATACCTAGCTGGAGTTAATGAATTGTACGAATTGAGAATATTTTTATCGAGTCAGAATCGGAAGAAAATGAACGAAACGTCGAAACCCCATCACAAATAACATCAAAGTAAAAATTATAATTAATCAACTGACGATACTGATAATCGGAAGAAAATGAACGAAACGTCGAAACCCCATCACAAATAACATCAAAGTAAAAATTATAATTAATCAACTGACGATACTGATAATCGGAAGAAAATGGACGAAACGTCGAAACCACATCGCAAATAACATCAAAGTAAAAATTATAATTAATCAACTGACGATACTGATGTACGCAGGAAAGAGTCAAACGATTGTACGAAATAACAAGAAGTGAAAGCAGTATTTTATCATACATCGTCTTTCAACATCAGTTCTTGTTAGAGACAGACATGAATTCCAGAAACAATCGAAAGATAGAAACAGTAAATGACCACATACACTTAAGATACCACTAGGATTGTCAAAATTAATAATGGAGGAACAAAAATGACCAACAATTCAAGAGAATATCGATAAGGGGAAACATCCATAGAAACGAAACAGAAACCAGTAAATCAAACAAAATTAATATTTCCATCGAACGGTACTCAGAAACATACAAGTAAATTTGGCATCAATAAAATAAGAGAGGGGGAAAATTTGAACAGAGCTCACCACTGACCAGCAAGTAGTCGCCATTGGTCATCGCAAGCTCACCATTGGTCAAGTGGTCAGTATCGGTCAACTGGTCAGTAGTGGTCAGCCCTGGTCAGTAGTGGTCAGCCCTGGTCAGCCCTGGTCAGCCCTGGTCAGCCCTGGTCAGCCCTGGTCCCCCTGGTCCCCCTGGTCCTCTAGGATGATCCCGGGATACCCACCGAGCCAGTCCGCCACCCTTGGACCCCCCCGCGAGAATGAGACACGTAAGTCTCCGCATGAGCCTTTAATATAGTGGCGGAGGAGTGGGGAGAGCACAGCGTGTGTCAGCCATCTTTACGCGTCCGATGGACAAATTATTTCGCGAAAAATTATTATTTACGCATACTGATGGGCCCTTTCATTATTCATATACCACATATTGTTAAGAATTGTTTAAACTATTGCGTTGGAATGTTAAACAATGCTAAGTTTTATTTATAACTGTTTAATTCGCATCATCGTCGAGTACGTACTCTGTATGGAGTTTACATGCAGCGATTGGTATTCTTGTAAAAAATTATTTTAATATTTGTTAAGATTTCGTAATGCACGAATCAATGATTAATACCATTACCAACGCGACATCGCGTTTTACGGGCAAAAAGACAGATTTCTCTTGCATCGCGAACGTCACTTAGGGGCAATCTTTCTAGTTCCTCGAGGTACGTGGACCTCCGCAAGATCGAGTTCAACCTATCGGAAGGTAGCATCCTCTCGCACGAAAGTGCATATCGCTTTCAGCATGTATTATGACGTGATGCATGACGCAGGCCACGATAACAATCGAACGTAGGACCACAGACCAGGTATACGAGTATTTGTTGATGGAGGCTTCATTAAAAAGTTATTAACAATTAAATTCAAAAATTTCAAATCGTTCTGGAAAAATTATTTTCGGTTGCGGGGGTCAATTGCAATCATTTTTGGTGAATACACATACTACCGAAATCCTACCCACTTTCGAGAAAAAATTCAAATTTTTTTGAAATTTTTAAATAACCTTAATCGATTGATTAGTCCAATGAAATTAATCGATTAATGTCCAATTATGGACCGTACAGCTTTCATTTCGTTAAAAAATAATAAAATTTCTGAAATTTCATTTTCTGTCTCACTTCCTCTTGTGTTCATTTCTAAATCTGTTGGTAACGTTGCGAGTGACACGGAAATGGTAATGGGGCTTTAGAGCCCCAGAGAATCGGGCCGAAAAAATACATTAAGTGATAGGTCTACTCGTATACCTCGTCTGTGATGGGAAGGATTAAAATTCATTTCTGAATCTGTTGGTAACGTTACGAATGACACGAAAATGGTAATGGAGTTTCGAGATTCCATAAAAATGGGCCGAAAAAATACATTGGGTGAAAGATCTACTCGTATACCTCGTCCATGAAATAAGCATACAGCTAAAAAATCGTTATGGCAGACTTTGTATCAAATTAAATAGAAACGTTAATTAAACATTAAACATTACACATTTTATTAACAACAAATGTACATAAGCTTGTACATTGAGAGCTTGTGACAGACTGACTCGATCCTTTTGTTTTAATTAATTAAATAAATAAATATCAAATAAAAACAAGTGAAATATATGTACATAAATCTTACCAGCCAACAGCAACTTCCAAACTCTTAACTCCAGCGAGTTTTCATAGATGCCTCCACGATCATTTTCTAGCAGGTAAGTATCTACATACTTAAGGCGCCATCTATGTCGAAGATCATGAACTATTGTATTTCACGACAAACTTGGACGTTCTATCCTAGAGGGCCATGACATAGAATAAATGGCGGGAATTTTAAATTATATAAATTAATTTTATACTAAATTTATTAAACAGACCGATATAAATAATTTCAAGTTAATGTGTATTACGTTTAACGTCATGTGGAATCGTCTTAAACAAGCTCAGCCATGTTGAACAAAAACTTTTACTAATAATTCAATTAAATTATCCTTTTCTAATATCATTGAACCATATTAATAAATGAACAATGAACCGTAATAAATAAATTAATAAACACTCAAAGTACTATTTATTAAATGTACTGTTTTTTATCGTCACGTCTCTACTCGGCGATGGTAAGGACAACAATTATAAATAAAACTTAGCATTGTTCAACGTTATAACGCAATAGTCTAAAGAATTCTTAGTAATATGTGGCATATGGGTAATAAAAGGACCCATCAGTTTGCGTAAATATTAATTTTTCGCGAAATGATTTATCGGTTGATTGACCGGACGGCTGACGCTGCTGTCCCCACTCTTTCGTCATCTTACATAAGGCATGCGTAGGTCCGACATTTCTCATTCTCCTGTCGGACTTCCAGGAAGGAACGCGTATCGCATATTTTTACGATACACATTCCTTTCCCTAATTAATTTGCAAAATTATTTTATAATTTCCTGACGTGGGTCTACGCAGTGGTTATTATTAAAATGTTTTCGTTTCTATTGCATTTATTATTACTTTTAATATCAACCGATCTACATACGCGAATATTATTTTATGATGCAATCAAAAGAATTCCTTTTTAGTTTATAAAAAATTCTTCAATGTTATGTAAGAAAATTTTCGAAATTAATGTATATTACATTCCAATTGGTCGTTCTTCGAAACATTATATATCGACCTTTTACCCAACGGTAGGCTCCTCAGGCAAAATTTCCTTGGAAAAGCGAGGCGATCGTTTCGCCCTTTGGAAGATGGCGCGGGGTTGTTGGCCGTTGAGATGTTCCTGTTCTATTGATTGACCTGGATCAGCAGGAGACGCGTACAACACCCTAGAGAACTGCAACTCAGGTTTTCTGCTGGTTTTGCACGCGATCTGTAATTATTGACTAACTGCTGACGATCACAATACTCGTACGCGATTCCGTACGAATTTAAAACGGTCCTCGTGGATCATAAAACTAGACGAAAGAACTGTTCCCGACATTCGGGGTATCCTTTTTATTGTTCTTCGAGCCATTCTCGTACAGCGATCGTCACAATTAAGGTATCCATGATCGTACTCCATTCCAACAAAGACAATGGTTAATCGAAGTGTGTTTAGTTCAAATTATTTATTATCGTGCGCATTACTTTTTCCCCATAACAACGAAGCGTTTTGTCTACAAATCTTCCACGCGTAAAAGAAGAAATAAAACCGTAAAAAACAAAAAGAAATGTACGAATAAAAGCGTCTTGCTCTGTAGCACACGTATGGCACGTTCTTGCTTCAGGAATCGCGTTTCATTGGTTCCAATGACGGTTAAACATTTCTGAAATCAGTTCAAACGGATTGTTGTCTGCGTTAGAGTATGTTTCGTTCACCAATGGCGTTCTACGAGTTGCAGACCAATCGCTAGGTAACGTTACGAAAGAAACTTATTCCATTGCTCGAACACACGACGCCGAATTTCGGTAACGAAATTTGTTATTCCTACTATCCTTAACGCTTGCTAAATGTATTTACAAAAATCTTTACTCTCGTCGTATCTAATTATAATGCGAATTCGCGATCGTTTCGCGATATTTCTAAACCCAAATCGCGTTCAAAATTCATTCGACTCTCTCTCTCTCTCTCTCTCTCTCTCTCTCTCTCTCTCTCTCTCTCTCTCTTTCTTTCTCTCTGTTTTCGTCGCAAAGACACACACGAGTTGATAAGTGGTATCCATATTTCACGCGAAGTAAACAATTAATTTCATCAGGCCAGACTTTCAGTCGCGATCGCTAACACGAGTCCTAAGATTAATTATTAAAAATCGATTTCTTAAATATTCGGGAATCATCTTTTACTAAACGCTTTAAACGCGTGAACTGAACATCGTATGTAGGTATATCTATCGAACAGCGTCAATTATCATTTATTCGTTTCCCTGTCGCGTTCGGAATTATTTTAATCGCCGACAGGACGAGTCTACCATGCCCGTTTCGATGTTTGGGACACCGGAAATCAGAGTGGGCGTAGATCGTTTCGAGAATCATCGGGCTTTTCGTACGTGCGCCGAGAAAAATTTTCAAACGACGACGCCGTGTTGAGCTAGCAGCTGTTTCCTCTGATGAAGACTCGGCGACTCCGCGTCCATCTCCACGGTTTTTGGCCCGTCGAAGGACTTGGAGGTCTTCAAGTTGTTCAACGCCTTCAAACAGTTGTTGGTGGTCATTTCCAAGGACTTGGAGCTCTTCAGCGACGCGTTCGCCAGCTTCTTAATCGTCTCTGAGATGGGACACTTGATAAAATCAGCCCTCTGCCTCTCCTTCTCTTTGATCCTCTGGTTGTCGTCGACGATCGAGGTGTCCTTCGTCTCTGCTTCCTCCTCCCTCTTCTCGTCGTTCGACTCTTTGGAATCCTCGTGTTTCGCTTTCTGACTCTCTTTCGCGCTGGTTTCGTCCTCGTTCTTGCGATCGTCCTGGCCCAGCAGAGACTTGGGCGGCGCCTCGACGTAGCCGCTCTCGTCGCTGTCCACCTCCTCGTCGAGCGAGTCCAGGGTCAAGAACGGCGACTCGTCGTTCTGCAACAAGTCGTGGCTCATCCTGCCGGGATACGTCTCCATTACTCGTCTCTCTCTGTCCTGTTGATCGTCGATCCTGCGCAATATCTCGCCCCGCGGCCTGTAGTCCACCACGTCGTCGAAATCCTCCACGTCCTCAAAGTCGAACACGTGGGAGGCCGGATCCTCGATCTCCTCGTCCTCTTCCTCCATCGACTCGTCCTCCTCGTTTCTGGACGTAAACCTCTTACGGCCGATGTCCACCTCGCGACGGTGAAAACGAGGACTTCCCGCGCAGGTCATAAAATTTGGCGAACCCTCGGAGTTTCGTCGCGGTCCTGGACCTCTTCTCACCTCGTCGGAAAACATTACTCTTCTGCTGGTTCGTTGCTCCGTCTCACCTGTGGAGCACACACGTCGTACCCTACCATTAGTATATTCAAAATTAAAGTCTATTTTATATATTGTACACTGTCAGTGTTCGGCCACCCCTGGGAAAAATTTAATAGAGGATTCTAGAGGCCAAAATAAGACGAAAATCAAGAATACCAATTTATTGATGGAGGCTTCGTTAAAACGTTATTAATAATTAAATTTAAACATTTCAAATCGTTCTGGAAAAATTATTTGCAGCTGCAGGGGTCAATTACAAGCATTTTTGGTGAATAGACATATCCCCAAATTCCTACGCATTTTCGAGAAAAAAATTCAGTACGGTCGGAACTTTAGGAAGCCTCCATCAATAAATTGGTATTCTTGATTTTCGCCTTATTTTGGCCTCTAGAATCCCCCATTAAAATTTTTCCCACGAGTGGCCGAACACCCTGTATAACAACGAAGGGGTAGTTCGAGCACTTGCGAGAGAGACAAGAGCGTAGTCCTCTGGTGGGGAGTATTTCGCGACCGACAGAACAGTAAATAGTGAGTATTCACCTGCAGCGTGATTGTCTTCCGGTCCAGGAGCTCTCTCCTCGCTGGTCGCCGTGCTGGCGGTTTCACATCCGCTGGAGATGCTTCCGTTTTCGTCGGACGACTCGCGATTCAAAGCGTCGAGCAGTCTAGCGAGTCTCCAGCTGTCTTGATCGTGCCAACTTCTGGCTACGTTCTCCAGGGACCTCAGTTCCTCGAGGATCCTCTGTTGCTCGATCTCCTCGGCGACAATGTCCTCCTCGATCGCCGAGAGCTTTGGCGCGCTCTTCGATCTCTCGAGGGGTGGTCGATAGTTGTGACCACCGGTGCTCAGCAGCAGCTTTCGTCTCGGTAACGAAGGGTTCTCGTACAGGGCGCTTGCTAGGGACAGTCTGGAAGTAATAAACAAAGAAACTAATTTATCAAAAGTCTAATTTTACAAAATGCTTTCTATTAAATTATACTTCTTATGGAACTCTTTAGAGTTCATATTATAATTTAGATTTGTACTTCAGCTTTCATTGCATCAACATTTATGATAACTCGAGAAACATACATTTTCTTACATTACTTTCGACGTAAACAAAGTCTCTGAATAAATTGTATTGTTAAGTCAAATCGTATCAATCTTGTATTAATTTATTTTTTTTACTAATGAAAACATTTCTAGCGATTTACAAGGTATGCCTCATTTGGCCTATCATGATTTCCTTAGGAACATTGTGTCAAACACGCGTCGTTCGACGATCGATCCGACCTAAATCGTGACTGGATCGTGTAAGTCGTGATCCACAGGCGCGACCCAAATCCTTCTTTTCCCGAAGAGGCCGCGATCTTACGACGTCTCCATGTTTACCGAGACACAAAAAGGAGATTTTCATGCAGTCGAATCGATAGACGACGCTACTGTCCTCATTTTTCTTATGGTAATGCACGCGATGGAATAAATGTTTCCTTCGACACCGAGCAGAGTTCATAAGATTCTCCGATGCGAGCCGTTATGCGCAGATTTATTGCCAATAAATTTCAATCGACGTTAGCGTATTTATTGACGATCGCTCGTAGATAAATGAATGTTTCGAGCAACGAATAAACGTGTACTTATGGTATTATATCGTGCACAGCCTCTTCCTGAAATATCTCACTCAACTTTATCCGCGTGTACTGTCTAAATGGATATTATAAAATTACTACTATAATAATAATGTCGAATTATAAAATTAAAGTTACAAAATGCGTGGTAACCTTTTGATCCAGTGATTTCAGGTCGATCGATATTTTTCAATTCAACGTGGCTAGTAAAGTCGTTAAACGTTTTTTTTTTAACAATATTTTATAAACCTACTTCTTCCAAATTAAAATTAATTTATCAATGCGTTTTGCACGATTTTTTTAAACTTTTGAAGTTGAAAATAGCAATTTCTGGTCGAGCGATTAAAAGTCGTTTCAACTTGATCGACGTTGCATTTACACGAATAGCTCTGATCAATTTCGGGTCGATCCAAGCAATAGTTGCTTGACGTAAACTCGCCTTGGACCCTTCGATCGAACGATTCGAGGCTGTCAATGTTGTAATTGTGAATAAAAATTGGCTCGTTGACCGAATCGATCTGCTTACCTAGCATTTTGCCTGGAGACCTTGTCCCGTCGGAATTCCAGGAGCGCTTGTTGTAGCCTGGCGTTCAAGGTCGAGGCCAGCCTCCTGGCGGTGGACTCCTTGCTGCATAGGGCGGCGTGACACCTGAGCTCGGGCCTCAGTCTCCGTCCTTCGTGTCTGTAGACCCAGACGAAGAGGCGCGGGTGGGAAGCAGGTGCTGTACAATAGGTAACCCTGTGGGCCCAGTACTCCGTCAGACCGTGATCCTTCGTCGTGGCGGTCAAACCACCGTTCGTGACCGTCAGCCTCATCGACACGTCC
Source organism: Colletes latitarsis (assembly GCF_051014445.1). Lineage (NCBI taxonomy): Eukaryota > Metazoa > Arthropoda > Insecta > Hymenoptera > Colletidae > Colletes > Colletes latitarsis. The sequence goes on along the minus strand of NC_135135.1, from coordinate 28,557,506 downwards.
GGCCTGTTGCTGGTAACGTAATTGCGCCATAAGGTCGACACCGGTTTCTCCACGCAGCCCTCACCTGGCGATTTTAATCAGCGATTCTTGTAAAACGTGAAGGAAACGGGGATCGTTTCTGTTTGCGTTCGATAGGTTCGTCGCAACAGTTGGGGAATTTTAACTGTTCAAGGATGCACAATACGTTCCGTTACTTCGTTATAAAAAACAATTAATCAGGGAATTTTAACTATTAAGGAATACACAAGACGTTCCATTACTCGTACTACAACCACGATGGAACGATTCCTCGTGGTAAAGTAGGATAAAAATCTGGAATAAAATTTCTATAGGAATTGAACACTGCCAAAATATCATTTCCTCCATAAATATATAATAGTAACGTGTGAAATACTGTTTTATTCGACATCTATTTAAACAAGTTTTAGTAGTCCGATGAACCTTCTCAAATAAAACCTTGAACGTGTCGTGATAGCCAATTGGTCGCTTGGCGTCATTGACGAGCGTATATCGTAGCCATTTAAGCGTGCAAATAAATTTTAATCGATCGAAAATGACGTTTCTTATTTTCTAATTACAATCGCGAACAATTTTTGCCATTTATCATAGTCTGAACGACCAGAGGCTGTACGACTATAATAGAAAGAGGAAACGACACTCATATATACCGTGATCCGAGATTTCTGCGGGTTTATTTAAAGCGATGGAGAAAGAGTTACACCATCATATCGTAATTCACTTGTTATCGTTCTTATTCACGCTCTTATTAGTATAATTGGATTTTACCGAGGTTAATGTCTCTATGTCCCGTAGTTTACAATATAGACACTCTGTTACGCGTTCAAACGTAATAATCACGTTACTGTTATAGCGCTGTATTACTATTCAATGGTGCAACAGTACTATTATTAAGAGTGCCATCAGCAGGCAACAGTAATCGGGACAAAAGCTACGGGTACGCGAGTTTCACCGGTCGTTTCCGCGTACAATTACACGCAGTACAATTGCATGGTACATAATACCTATTACTTGTATTACAGAGGTGGAAACAAAGTGGTTCCCTTCAGGGTTAAAGCCAAGGCGTGATCTATATTCGCGTGTAATTCGCGGACAACGTTATTTTGCAGGTTCGATGCAACCTGAACTTGGGGGAGGAGAAATCATCCCCAAGAAAAGAGGGTCTGAAATGGGTACTTTTTAAAAAAATCGAATTTTCAAATACATGGTTCACGTTCACTGCATGCTCATCTTTTAACAATCAACAATCGTCGATGGGAATTGAATATACGCAAAAGAAACTGACTATACCATAAATCTTATGTATGTAAAAAATCTATATTCATGAAGAAAACCAGTACAAAATGATTAATGATCAGTAATCATTTTGGTTGCAAAAAATTGTAGTTGCAACGTTAACTGGAGTTAATTAATCAATTAAAACGACGTTCTGTATTAAATAGTAACGCCTCGTTGATATTGTAGCACAGTTTTTTTTGCAACTTTAATGGTTTAAAAAACCTATTTACCTATGTGGTATTATATATGTCTTATCGAGTGGAAAAATTTATAGTTAATATACTAGTTTAAAAACTCAGTTTACATATAAACTTATTTTAAAATTGATCGCTAGTTTGTTCTATCATTAATTCATGTAAAGAAATGTTAAATTCTTCTAATCTGGGCCATGAGATTAAAACAGTTAAGAATCATTGCTTCACACACACACACACACATTTGGCCAAGTATTCCGCGTGGTTTCTGCACGCGACTGGAACACACCGATAGAACTAAATCGAGGGACAGACATATCTTGACCTTCGATACAGTTCGATTTGCTGTTCCCCGTTGTGCCTTGGATCGTGTTACCAATTAAGAGATACAGGAAACGCTGGTACAGTTATTTAAGTAGAGTTTGAAAGTAATGGAGGAGCAAGAAAGAGGAACAGCGAATCGCGAGGGAGGGAAGTCGTTCAGGGTGCACGAGGAAGCAGGTGTACTTAGGAAGCCATTCTAAATTTGTACAACAAAACGCACGCGAGCACACTGTATTCTGTGCCCAGTCCACATTAGCAAAACCGATTAGTTCTCGTTGACAGTATATCCAAATTTCTACCCCTCGTTTAACAGGCTTAATTGAAATCCTGTTAGTCTTATTAAATAGAGGCTAAGAGACTATCGAAGCAAACGAAATTTCATGAAATTATCATTGTCAGTAACGTCGAAAATTCTAATAATTTAATCACTGGTTGAACTATATTATAAACAGTTTAATAACACGTATTAAAAATACTAAAACTTTACCCGGGTACAGTTCCGAAACTACTTGACCTTTATTAATAATTAAGCAATCGTTAGAAGCGCTAAAGTTTCCTCTTTGAAATGGTTTTTGGTTTTTGACGATCCGACTTCCCGTTTCGGAGATATCGTAATTTATGTAAAGAGGTAATTTTTTTAATTCGACTATCTCTGTCTCCGTCTAACGCGTCTAACCTCTTTCTCGCGCGTGCATCGTGCTGACCTACCCTAATCACGTGACCTGCGCAGTGGTCAGTCGCGCACAGTGTTTACCCGAATTTACTATTACTACGAATGCGTACGCATTTACGAGAGTGCGTGCTTATTAATGGAGTGCAATGAAATACTTTAAAGTCTTATATCTCCTGAATTAACCACGCTATCGATTTGAAACAAAATACATTTTAAAGGGCGCTTCGTCGTCCGTCTGACGAATATAACAACCATTATAATTTATGCTCGAATAAATTTTTATTCGATACAAAGTATAGGTTACGCAATTCACGAAATTGATGATAAAATATTAACCATCGTTATTTTTTTTTTGTTATCATTAATTCCTCTGTCACAGTCAATTAAAAATTTGTCGTTCTAATATGCGTTGAACTTGTACTACCAACCACGATTACTACGCGAAAACGTAATAGCATCCACGCCTTCATTTCGTAAAAAACACAGCGATCACGATTCGCGGTTTGTTCGTTGTCGATAAAACTTGTCAATATCGACTTCCGACTGAAAAACACTGTTGGCATTATTCATATATTTTTTCTATGTCAAACGTCAACTCTTTCTCGTACAGTTGACATTAGAAATGTGTTTCAAACTTGTATCGACGTTCTAGAACTCGAATAATAATACCAATAAACATCTTAGAATTCCTGATAAAATATTCTTCGCTACGAAAACTGCATCGCGAACGTTTCGTAATTTGAATTTTAAGGATTCGATCACAGCCAAGCACGGCCAAGCCATGGCAACGATAGCAACAACATCGTGATTAATATTAATTGAGCTACGTTCGTGTCGAGGTTGATATTTCGACTATGGACAAAGTCATGCAACGATGTAAGGTAAGAGGGGCAGCTCTGAAAATAAACTTACGCTGCTTGGAGTATTTAAAGGACCGTCTAATATATTCATCGATCAATAATATGCACAGGCTCTTCCAATGAGAGCGACAGAAAGAGAAAAATTCTTCCGCAACAAGGAAACATATAAGACACGATATAATACTAAACGAAAACCTCTATTTTTGTTTTTTTTATGACTGGATGGATTTTGCCCATCCCTGTTTGCATGTAACGGATCTGGAAAATAATTCACGGCAGACACGCGATGCGAGTGATCCAGAAATCACAGTGGATGGAAAGTATCTCGCAAGCTTTAAGCGAATGCATCGGATAAAAGTTAACCGTGCGAGGTAATCGTAAGTCCCAAGACTAGATGTGCCATTAGTTGGCCTGTTCTCGCGATCGGATCAGCGGGACGAGGAAGATTCAACGTAAATTTCTTGCGTGTTTTCTTTGTCGCTGTTTTTCACGCGCCTTCCATTGGCGGCTCATTCCTTCGCACTACTGATAATATCCGCTTGTTTACGCGTAACCAGGTAGAAACGAACGTTGTTCTCTAGTGGAAATTTTTCTCGTTAGATAGAATCAGCGTAAAGGTTCCCGATCATTCTCGATCTCGCGATGAACGTTCCATGAACCACGAGCAATTTGACATTTTTAAACGAGAGCCCCTATTTCTGACATAGAAGATCCACTGACTTAGAATTTCTAAATATTCTCCACTAAAATACGCGTTGTTTGCAATTTGACATATTAAAAACGCCCAATCCGTTCGGGAGTTATGACGTTTTAAAGATTCGCATGAAAATTCGGGCAGACATTTCTGGCAAGAAATAATATTTTCGGTGAGGAATTTTTTTCTCGGAAATGGTTAGGATTTCGAGGGTATGTCTATTGACCAAAAATGATTGTAATTGTCCCCCGCAATCGAAAATAATTTTTTCGTGAATAATTTGAAATTTTTAAATTTATTTTTTTAATAACTTTTTAATGAAGCCTCAATCAACAAATTAATATTCTTGATTTTCGTTTTATTTTGGCCTTTAGAATCTCCCATTAAAATTTATTTAACGTTCCTACCTCATAAGGTGTAAAATCTCTTAGATTAATAATTCAAAAGATATTTCGTATTAAATATTCAGAAAGGTTTATTTCTAGGATTATAAGGACACTTTACAACAGCGATGATGTGGCATAGTCGATAGAGCGTGCAGTTTCTAACGCGTGTCTTCCTTTTCGCGCGGTTTTCAGTCCCGTTAGATGACTTTTACAAGTCACTATTTTTTTCATCTAAACTTTAGAGCCTGTAATCCTATTTGCACATGACTGCAGTTTTATTTACATTTACGACGCCTACAGGTCGTCCCATTTAGATCGACCCTCTCGAACATCTTCAAAACTATCGACGATACTAAATGATCTTTAAATTAGAAGAGCCACAGGCTAGAATAACCACAAGTACTTCTCGTTATTTTGATTCTGAACTGTCACTTTTACCACTCTTCAGTGAACTAACAAGCATACTCCACTGTTTGCCCAGTTCATTTGCAACACAGTTTCGTAAGAGCTGTCTTGAATCGAGAGTAAAGAATTATTGCAACTCGAGTAAATGTTTTCTATCGCGGAGAAACTATTAATTTCGCTCGAGAGTCGCGAGATTCCGTGCACGTTCGGAGAAAGCGATCGTCGTCGTCGACAATGATCTTCACGATCGAACGACACGCGTCCATGTGCACGGTGGCATCGAATCGCGGGCGGAAAAACGGTCGATCTGGAACGACGCGGAACAGGAAGCGGCGTCGAGAGAGCCATCGGTTCCAGGACGAGTGTATAGCAAGAGAACGACCGCTAGGCCGTAACACTACGGTTCGGTATTATCCAATTAAAGGTAATGCCAGCAGCCCGTTAATTTTTCTTCCGTTAGCTCTCTCGGCCATTGTAACGCGACCGAGAGACCATCGCGGGGCAATATTCGAGCAACGATACTCGAATACACAAATATTCGAGTGACGACACCTATTTCAACAACCTGAAACAAGATTTCGCAAAATATCTGCGATAGTTTTGTTCTGGACTGTATGCATGCGTGGGAGTCGCATTTTCGGTGTAGATACGAAATCGTGCGAACGCTGCAAAACGACTGAATCGGTGAAAAAAGAACCGTATCGTCCCAGCTATCTGCGAGACAGGGTTGCAAATCGAAACGAAAAGAAATCTTGGGACGAACGTAACGCTTCTTTCGTTATTGTCTAATTAAACGCGATGCTCGCGGCCCGTTAATTTTTCTTCCGTTAGCTCTGTCGGCCATTGTGAATCGTAGCTGGCCTCGAGAGTTCATCGAGTTTTCCAGAAAATGGGAGCCACCGGCTGGCTGCCAGGACGCGGCTTATACAGGACTCCGGGTATTCCATTCGTCGTATCGTCGATGGAAATGAAAAGTTTGCGTTCGCTTGGACCCATTGTTGCCACGGACGAATCGATGTCGGGCTGAATCGAAGAGAACCGGACAAACTTGGATGATCGAACGACGCAGACGATGCGTACGCAGATAGGGCTGGGGGACCGCTCGTCCGACCTTTTCTGTATTCGAATATTGGAACATTTCGACGAATATTATACGAATATTCTAGCGATCGCGATTACAATGCATGATGTTTAAAAAAATAAAGTCTAAACCTGCCTAATCAATGTAACAGAGTTGGGCAAATTTTATTCAGAATTAAATTCATTTCTGTTTATATTTAATTTATAAAGAAATTTGTTGATTAAAATTCATATACGAATGTTACGTGTTCTCCATACAATAAATTTCATCGAAATTTTTATTCGTCACAGTATCTTCCTTGTAGGTCGCTGCAACGCAATTTCGTCTAATTCTGGCCTGTAGAATCACCTCCTAAAATAATCGCCATTAGCTGCAGAACACTTGTCTAGGTATTAATTTATACTATATATCCATTTCAGGAAACACGTAGTCACGTAAATTAATGTCATAAACGATGACAGTTTCTGACAGGAAAGTGATAATTTTATTCTTACCCAGTTCTCGGAAGCATTGTCTTTGTATAAACTGAACTTTAGACAGGATACTCCATTTGTTCTCTAATTTACTTTTTTTTACGGAAACGTGTCGAGAAGGTTTCTATGTCGCTAATATTTTTAGAAGCGTATAAAAAAAGAGAACAGTTTCTAGTCCTTTATTTGGACCAAATATCAGTTTCGTATTACAATGTAACGAGTGTCCCCAGGAACGTGACCGATTCACGCAATATATTTTCACTTTTAAAACTGTCACTCTTATATAATATATTTTTACGCGGATCTTGCACGAATTTTAATTCGACGTTTTGCGCCATCGAGCATTCCGGATCGTCTTCGAAATGCCTTTACCACGAAAATTACGCGAAATTGAAATCGATGGCCGACCGTCGTTTCTTTTTATAATTGCTTTCATCGAAACGCTCTTGCCAAAATCCAGACGCGGATAAGGTCACGTCGATCGTTTTGGAAAGTGCTTTTGGCGTACATTTGTTTAACGGTCCGTGAAACGATCGAAGCTTACGACTGTGTAATTTTGTATGATGTTAAACACGCACACGTGATCGGTATTTTATTTCTCTTTTCCCGTTTCCCGGCAAACTTACGTACAGTGAGTCACAAAAGCCCACGTTTCTTATTTTTCTTTGCCGTTCATGAAACGTGACGAGTGGCAGACTTTTCTATCGAGTGTCGTTAAACTTCGTTTATACTGTTACTCGTGTTTTAACTGTCGAGAAAAGATAAATACTAGGATGTAAAATTTCTATATATTATTTTCATTGAAACCTACAAGAGATACGAGTACTTTTGCGACCAACTGTAGTCTGATCTGTAATAAACGACTCAAATCATACAATATTCTGCCGTTTCAGAAATATCACCATCAATTTCGCGTCTGCGACTTCGTGATTGCTCCGCGAACCGTTATTCCGACACGACAGTTCCAGAAAATCGTAACATCCCAAAGACAATAATCAATTCTACAAGCTTGTTTTTTCTGTTGTTTTTTTTCCGTTGAAAATCTGCCTCGTTCGTTTGGACGCTGACTAAGCCTGTCGCTTTTCCAGCTAAGGTGAAAAATATTGGTCGATAAAATATCGACGAATCACAAAATCATCGTACGTATCCACGTTCGTCGTTTCTCGTCTCGCGAACCTATTTTCGGCGCGTGTTTTCCAGCGTACACGGTATCTTTAATGGAAAATTAGTGTTTCGCGGTATCTTCGACGTCGGATGTTGCCGATAAATTCTCGAAAGCCGCTTTGGCGTCCGATCTACCGTAATCTTAAGTATTAAATAACGTATTGGTCGAGCGGATTAAAACGATAAGGTACTAAAATGACGTATTCAACGATCTTTTTAACGACTCGAGTCTTGGGCGCGAAAATCTTTCCACGATAAACAAATACAAACGTTTTTAAAGTGATCAAGAATTGTTTGGGACTGTCCTGCATTGAAAATTATCGCGTATATTGTGATTGATTAAATTTGTAAGAATATATAAAAATATCTGACGAAACACAGTTAAGTCCATAAATCTAATTGGAGTATTTATTAAATAAGATTAATAGACGTATCAGTTATCTACATTTGTTTATTTTAATCTTTTTTGGGGCTTTCCACTTCAGAAAATGGTAATCTACAACAGCGATTGAATAATCTTCGAATCGTGATCGATCAATGATTTCCACGTGGTGGGAACACGTCTTCGATAACATACGATTTCGATGCGAGATAAAAGTTATTTATATTTATTATTTCGTTTCCTACCACGAATATTCTTATCGTTGCGTAGATCTTCGTTTAATTTATATTTTTATCGAAATGCCCGACGATCGTTTTAATCCGTCTACGCAATTTTAAGCAGAATCAAAATATATGTATTTAAGTAACAGAAGGGTGCGAAATAAAACGACGACTTGGAATTTTATTGCCCCAGTTCTTCGCTAACGATAATTATTATGAATCACCTTCGTGTACTCCCGAGAAAATTTACGCACACTCTCGCGGAAAAAGAAAGTTCCTTAACTGCTCTTCTCGAGTGCAAATGCTCCGAAACGAAATTTAAACTTTCATAGACGCGGACTCTTTATTCAGCCTTAACGCGAGCGAGAGAAAATTAAGTTTTAATCTAATTCAAACGTTTCGTCTTGAACTGGAATTACCTTCAACCTACTTAAATGAAAATAGAAAATGTATACAATAGGAAAAAGCACGAATTTAATTTAAATTTAATTTTCTCTCGTTTGCGATAAAATTCAGATTAACAAAGCGAACGGTGGGCTTCTTATTAAAATGGTCTATTATTTAATTTAAGTAACTAATAAATGTTCCGTTCGAATACTTTCGCATGTACGAGTGTGTTTAGAAGAACCCGTTAGTCGGTGCTTCGTTGCTACGACTTTTATCAGAAACTCAGTCCTCGTAGCTTTGAATATTTCAGGCGAATATATCGAATCGACTGAAATAAAGTCATTGTCAATGTTAGCATATACTTATAAATTGTGTTCCTTGCGATTAAACCGTTCGACAGTCACTTCAGCAATGCAAGCGCGTCGAGAGGTGAGCAAACAAATGGCGTTGAGTTGTCTTACATCTCAAACATTGTGACGATTCAATTAAATGCCTGTCATTTCGTAACCGAGTCGATCCATGGATCGTTTACTTAACCCTGCAATACTACACATATACAGATTTTCTTTGAGTTTCTTACTGTTTCGGCCATTTAACAAATTTGGAAACACACTGCTGTACTAAAAGCAATAATTATACTTTTCAAAACACCGATATTGATAAATAAATAGTTGAACAGAGACGAGTTATTTAATTTGCAAAAATATGGTATGATAATAGTTTGTATAACATTCTACGCGATAAAGGTATATAATGCCGTGCATATTTAGCATATATTTCATGCAAAAATGCATAGTTTACGTGCATAAATGTAAAATGTTCTTTGCATGACCCACCTGCGTAAACACCTAGTTTATTCCGTAATAATATACATAAAAAATAGTTTTAATATTAAACTTAAGTTTTGATATAAAAAAGAAAACTGTTGAGTATTTACACTTGATTGTTCACAAAGAGATTGAAGAGTTACAGAAAACTGCAAAACAGAAAGTCGACGATACAAGGAGGAAGCAATCGCAATCTTTCAGTTTGATCTACGTTTAATTATGACACCTGTTAGCTTTATACGTGCGATACGTCTCTTTTGTTCTCGTGCGATTAGAATCGCAGCTTGACAGGGGTGTCGTCATTCCGTGCTCGCGAACGAAGGGGTCGTAAATTGTCGTCGACGATTAAACATAGTTAACGAATTCTGACAATAAGTTCTTATCGTCTTTCGAATCTCGAATTCGCGCTCGCGATTCTGTATTTTCTAACTGGTTTTTATAGATTTATTTATTGTATATAGTAATGTTTGACGGACGATTTTCAGTATAACCGACTGTACGTTCGTTCAGAAGTTACGACGAATTTCCTCGAGCGAACCCCGTCATTTGTACTCGTAAAGTCATAGAATTCAGGATGATTTTTTTCGTACGAATCGATGCCAGGGCGCAGCACGATCGCGATAAATTGGCGGCAACGTCGATTAGTTTTCCCTTTAATAGAATTAATATTAACGACGTGAAATTATCGGGCTACAAACTGTTACTATACCAGCAATCAACGCCAGAGTTATAATCGAAGATTGTAATCGAAGGCAGGCGTGGCCTCCAGATGCGCCGATGCGCGCGACTGTCTTATTTTAAACGCAAAAGAGTACCGTCATTTGCTTGTATAATAGATCGACGACATTTTTGCGCCTTATCCTTGGGCACTCCAGGGAGTCTAAAATTAAACGCACGACGGATAACGTTTATTTATCAACTGACAATGTGGCCAATAGAATCTTAGAACGTGCCCATAAAATTCGAGAACCAAAGACATAAATCTATAGGATATCGTTTCTGCAAATATGATTTCTGCAAATGTCTATCGAAGCATAAAATACTTAAATCTGATTTTAGTAATTAATAGCAGTTTGTTTTTACTCGAAAAACGATGCTCTTGCTCTGAAACAAACGCACCGCGTAACTCGGAAAATTCAGCGAAGTTTCGAGATACATAAAGTACGTGTTTAAAATTATTTTTGCTTATGAAATTAAATCTTCCGTCGAGATTATGATAAAAACTATTCCACGTAAACGGGCAGCGTGGCTGAGTAAGGGCAGTCCACGTAATGAATGTAGTAAAGTGAATTTTGTAAAGCCTAGATCTCAAAGCAGATGAGCAACTCATATTACAAACAGGTTATCGTACATATGTATAAGGTCGAGTAAAAAGTGAGCACTTAAGACTAGGAATTAAAACAAAACTCGTACACACAAAAAGAGAAGACGCGGTGCAAAAATGAAAATCAATTTTTACGCTGATTTTGTATAATGTCTTCAGGTGTTATGCTACCTTTTACATAAATATAAGCTTGTGAAATTAATAAGTGAGGAAAAACAGAATCTTAACGAAAATTAACAATTGCCTGACAAGTGTTAAAAAGGTATGGAAAACGCAAAGAAAATGTAAACGTAAACAAGATATTAAAGTATTCTACTAATGGAGACTTTCTATTTTCGCAAATAGAATATTGCAAAAGATTCTACTTGATCGATCTCGTTTCTTTGTATGTTAATTCATAGATTACTTTCTACATCTTTTTCCTACAGTGCTCCATGTCGTTATATTGTAACGATGCGTCATTATGTGGCTAGAACTGGTCGTGTTGGGGACAATAAGACAGAACCAAGTATAAATTAATGGGTTTCGGTTATATTTATTAGAAATAGTGGCTGACTCACTAACTGGTTGATTCAGGCTAATGGAAGAATTATGGTATCCATTTGTAGTTGTTACATGCTTAATATCATATATATCGGTCTATCTATTTTTAGCAGGAAAAAAATGAGTACCCCCTGCTAATGCGAAAGAAGATAATACTGAGCTCCTGATTAAAAACGATGCCAATTATTGATACAGTATCACACCGATTACAGAACAATTCATTAAACTAAATCGACTATATTATCCAAAGAAACATTAATCGTGCGTCGAGATACGAGTGAATACGATTACAAATTGGAAAATCCTCGATTGATAAGCAAGATGGAAAATATTAATAAACGATAATTTGACTTTTATGCTTTCAACTGTAAAGATGAGTAAAAAATTATAATTAACTTTATGTAAGAAAGTGAAACATTCTTCAGAAGCCAGAAGTTAACAATGAAAGAGATTGTAGAACAGGATGACACTCGATGCTATCTATTTGCATTCTTTCTTGAAAGTGGCGCGAAGGCCAACGGGAACGACTTGGAAACAAAACTGAAAACTGTTAATAAGAATTTCACCAAGGACCAAACATCAAATTCTTTTCTTTTCGATGGGACCAGCCTAAATATAGTCCGATCAGTTTATATGAATTCTTCCGATGGTGCACGTATATCAGAAACGCGCGACTGGATGCAGTTCGATAAATTCATTCGTGTCACGCGTCATTCTCGAACGAGTACAGTGAATACACTTGACCTTCATCTGTTTCAGATCCATTATTCTTGAACTCGTGTTTTAACTAGGCCAAATTTAATAGCTTTTTTGACATTAATACACGAAGGAAGCCTTTTGCACACTCCAAATTAGCTCGCTTCCTTAAATACTTTCATTGATCTAATGACCATCAAAACATGATAATTGTAGAGATATATTGTTCATGTATGACTTTAATCTGTTTGGGAATAAATTGCCTTGTAACACAGGAACTAAACTATTCGTTGACACTGACCCATGACACCTGTTCATTTTATGACCATGTTGCTACGTTATATCATTGGAAAATGTAGTTACATTCATGTTACAATATCTAAAATAACATGGTCATCGATATTTTACGTATTACACGTGCGTAATGTTAACTTTCGAACGATCTTGAATAATAATGAGAGAGAGGAACAGAAGAAAAATTTTTATTTATTTTAAATTATTCTCTGCGTATTTTAAACACATAATTGTTCCTTTTTAAGGGAGGGGAGCGTCTTCCAATAAGTTTGAAAACCACTGGTCCACTATATTTTCATTCAATGGTCTGCGCATGCGCGGATAACGGTCGAACTCGCAGAAAGCAAAGCGCGCGCGACCATTTATTTGCGAAAGACGACCTTCCCGCGTGGAAAACCGTAAACAGTCTGGTCACCGGCGACAGGAATTAATTAATCCCGGCAAAATAGACGGTTACAAATAATCGTATCGTAATAATGGCGTTCCCGATGATTAAGGCCGACCCAGTCCGAGGCAGAGGTATGCAGAGAAAGTAGGAGCCCCCTCCGTATACGCCTATGTCCGGTCGTTGCACCGACCAGTACACTTCTTTCTTTTTAACCTCTCGCAATATTGGTCAGCGTGAATTTCGAACTGACGTTCGATTGATTTTTCGACGAAATTTCTCGCCGCGAAGAAACAAACGTCGACTCGCCAGATTTTATGCGTGCGAACCATCGAGTTTTCAAATATGGCGCGCGAGAAGAAAATACAATGGCTTCGAATAGGTACTGGGGATTGCACGAACTATTTAGCATTCGAATATTTTATGGAATTTGAAATTTTGAAATTTATGAAAGCCTCGGATCTCTGATTACTAATATTTCGTACAGAGTTGGGCACATTTTATTCACGATTAACGAATAACGTTAAAGATTCTTTAAACGCATGAATTTGCGATAGAAGGACGACGCATCGGTTTAGTTAGAGACATCGGGGACCCTTTTTAAGACGTCTGTTAACCACCGATGGATCGAACGAGCGATTACGTTAGTTAGAGCTTAACCTTGCTCGTCGGCTAACTGCAAGAAGTATTGCGTACTTCCGGCTGATCATTCACGTGTCTCGGGACCAGCGATTCGAAATACTCACGAACGCATGTTTACGTCGTGCTGTCTTTAATTGCTGTTTGTCAGTAAAACTTAATTACCCAGTCGCGTCGTGGCAAAGTCTTCTCTCCGTGCTACGTAATAATTAAAGATGTGAGATGCGCTCAGCGACACACGTGGACTTCGGAACGTTGCGTTCTCCGATCATTGACAAAACCGGTTTTTTAAAAATTCGCATCAAATTTCTCTGCACTGAATTGCATTATAACATCGTTCGGTGATAACGTTACGAGGGAAAACGTCACTTTCGTTCGATTAGACATTCGTCGACTAGGTATCAATGGCAAACTTGTGGAGCCAAAACTGTGTTGCATTAGCATATACGAGAGTCAAGAATTACGTAACTTTTTCCTCGAAATTTGTATCAAAAATAGATTTTAATTTGTAATAATATAAACTATGTCTAAAGGCACACCAAAAATTCATATCCTTTATTATAACAGTCTCTGCAAACGTAATTTCAGTTCTCTTCGGTAAAGAATATAATCGTATACGAATTAAAGGAGATTATATGATTATAATTTAAATTTAGTATTTGAAAAAAAATGGACGATGAGGACCGATTTTGTATTCCTCGTTTAATACGCGTGCAATCATTATTATATATATAATTTACTCAAGAAGCCCGGAATTATAATCGAGACCGTTACAAGGGTATAAAGCATACAGATACGTACATACAATGACGAACATAAATTCTACTAGTTACAACAAGAACAAAATATTATATAAACATATGCTTCAGAATGTTCGCCAAGTTACAGACTCCTGAACTCCCATGTTAAACAAAACGTTTTAAACGGCCTTCTCCGGCAAGGATACAAACTTCGCGTCGTCGGCTTGTAGATTACTATCGGTATTGTTATTTTTATTGTCATTGTCGGTGTCGACGAACTCCTTCGTTTAAACATGCCCGCTAATGAGAGACTTTGAAAGACTTGCCAACAAAGAGTGTCAGGACATGACACGTTTACATGACATTTTTATTACTACAATTAGCACAATGTACGCCTAAAGTTGGATGAGATCATCTGCAAACCCCCTACATATCGAGGACGGAAGTAAGGGATACCGAGAGCTAGTGCGATACAATTAATACGTTATTGCAAGCAGTTCCAGGAAGCAGTACTTTATGACAACTTTTTAAATAAAATAAATGCTCCTGGATACGTTAGAACATTCTTCAATGTCGAAGTTTGTCTTGAATTGAATTGTCTTAAGACTAAACAAAAAATGTTTTCCAATGAAATTGTGAGGAAGGTTTGCAGGCTATTTGATCGTCACAAAAGGGAGTCACTCGAAAAGGGTTGATATACACCGATACTTTAGGAGCACATTTTTAAGTCGCGAATTTAAAAGACAGTTTAAATCAGGAATCGCATTGAAAAGCGAAGGTCGTCAATTAGGAATCGAGAATACTTGGTGAGCAAGAAGCTAATCAACGTGCCTGGCAACGAAAGCGCCGTCGGTACTTAATGGCCAGGCTCTCCGCGCCGCGCAAAGACAAAGAAAATCAGATAAACCGATTCACGTACCCTTGGCCCATCCAGTGAGAACGTTCCCAAGATAAGCGACCTTATAGCAAGGGTCGTACTCGGTGATGGAGGCATTACCCCTGTGCCTCCTCCACAGCCTGCCGAGACCTCTCTTCAAGGACCTCAGGGTCCGTTGTCCGAATTCCTTGCCGGGTGTCGCGTTCTGTCCCGAGCCGGAGGTACCGTTCTGCTCGTCGACGGGATCCGCGACCACGTCTCCCATCGTCTTCATGCTTCCAGTCTGCGTCGAAACGAATATCCCTCGAAGCGTTGTCTGTCGTCTCTGTCGCTCGTTCAAGGGTTTCCTTCTCGTCCAAACGGTCGACGAAAACTCATGGAAGCCAGGCTACATCGTGCGACTTCCGGTAGCTGGTCCCGTGGACGACGACGACGACGATCGCGCGTGGATTACGCCTCGCGACCAAGGAGCTCGACCTTTCGGTGTCCCGAGCACAAGTTATCCGACCAGGTGGATGAGCTCTATCGAGGTCACGACCGGTGCTGCTGATCGAGAGAGGTTGTGAAACTCGAATAAATCTCTCCCGATGCCGAGTCTGCTGCACGACGACCACTCAGCGCGCACCTCCACACACCTCAAGGCCGACCTCTCGTCGTTATTCTCACGTACGTAAGGAAGGTCGACGGTTCTCGTGAAAACCCGGGGTATATCTTCCGGGGACCTCCTCTCGTCTCTCCTTTGCCGGCGAGAACGACGATTCCGCCGGTTCCTGGAACAGAAACAACCATCCAGGAATTAGACGCGAATTTAATCGTAACGACCGCGCGTTAATTAACCAGAAGATAATCGCCGTCTGAGACGAGTTTCGTTCGCGAGAGGCGTCGTTACACGATTTGACGTCGACGCGACAATTGACAAGGATGACGCGACTAATGCTATTTGTTTCTTCGCGATAATAAGGAATAACGATACAGAACTGTGCATTGAGATGAATTTGTAAGGACAAACGCGCAGTTTTACGCGGAAGCGCACCTCCCTCTGTAGACTGAATTAAAAATGGTTCGCAATGTTCTTCGATTGTTTCTTTATACTTTGAATTCTAGTACGTTCTGGTTAGTACTGCACAATAAAATTGTAACAGTATCTTAGTTAATTTTTAGTTGTTTTAAATTGTTTAAAAATTATCCCCATGGAACGGATGTAGAATGTTTATAAAAAGTTCGAATAGTCTCTTGGATGCAAATCGATGCGGGAGGTGAAGCTTCTCGCGATCGCAGAGCATCTCGAAGTTGGATGTGCTATTTTTAAAATTTGGACCCCCTTAAACATAGTACTCGTGCAAAGAAACTCCAGCATTGCGCGTGGGTTTGCCTACATACGGGATGATTGTAAAATCTGGGACAAAAGCGTGGCCCTTTCTATGCGAAGATGCAAACAATTGACAAAGGAAAACACTGAATACCCTAATGGAAGCTATCTTTTTGTAATTTAAGTTTCTTTCTCGAATGCAACGTACGACTATATACAACTACATCAAACAAGAATTCACCTGCTCTTAAAATTAGCACACGCGCCATTATTTTGCAACCTTCTATTACTTATCAGCAACGAATCATTCTCTTTATATTTATTATAATTTTTCGATTTTATTTTCATGAATACTGGTTGTAAATTTTCTCTGTTTCGTTGCAATAACGACGAGTCAAGATACACGGTTGTAACATTGCAAATTACATTCTTAGCGGAAAATAAATTATAAATTGGTTCCGATGTATGAAGCAAACGTTCAAAGTTTATTTTCGAAATATTCAAACACTGTAGAATCGAATAAAAAATGGCATGCCTAATACAATGAACTAATGAGCACGTGGAAATCTAATCGCAGGTATTCGTTTTTACACGAGTACAATTATGTAGAACACATTTATCGTTACAAAACTAATCATCCATAGAATGTAAAAAAATATTTTACATATAACACAGGTTTCTGACTAAACGACTTCGTTATTAAATTTTCTTCGTATCCGTAACTGAGAAAAAAAAATGGAAATCTGTATTAAATTCTGATTTAAAAAAATGGAAAAAACATATGCTGCTGGTATATACGTTTCCTGTCCATGGTTTGTAACGTTCAACACTGCTTTTTTTACGTCGAATGAAGTAATTTGCTTTTCAGATAAAACACGTTTCGATAATTGCGTTAATTGCGACAATTGCAGTTTCACCTAAGTGGCGTTTATGTGTTTTCAGGGTTACTTTATACACGTTAGAAGTATCTTTTACACAACAAGATGAAACTTTGATAAGAGTGCTAATACTAAATTTTCTTTGTATAAACTATGTAAAAAACTTAATTTTTACGTTATTGGAATCAATTTTTACTCGATTAAATTCAATAAATAATTACCTAACGCTCGTTTTTGCCCGTATTTTCTATGTAAAATGGTGTTTTACGCACAAACTTGTCGACTATTGATAAGATACGTAAGCATGTAACAAGATAAATTCGACAATATAGTTTTTTGAATATCACTTCACATTTTGCGTCGAACTAACGGTCACGGCGACCCGTCACACAGGTATGGGAAACATTAGCGATAAATATGTGACAAATATGATATGAAAAAGGCGTAATATTCATGCACGTTCCACGATAACAGGCATTATTTTCGTCCGACGTAATGTTAAAATATATCGCGAAACGCGTTAAAAAATGCAACAAAATTTTCCACCATAGATGTAGACATTTAGTGATTTCATTTTTTCTTTTTTAAATTAAACGATTCAGAGGTCTAATCTTCTCATGGTCAAGAAATTCCTCTGGGTCGATTGTTAGGAGATAAAAGCTGCGTTCCCGAGATATTCCTTAATGTTTATAAGTTTGGTACAATAAAAGCTAATTATTATTATCAATTTTGCCCATCGTTGCAGAGTAGGTTGGTACAAGATTATGTTTTCCCCTTAGATGGAGTTGCATTCAGGATGCCAAGGTCAACTAACCGTGCCTATTCACGAGCAATGGATGCTCAAACAGCAACGGTAAACAGAAATGCTTTCAATTGCGACGTAAGTCTTTTTCTAGAAATCAATACGTCGCATACCGTCGTCTATCGAGTTGACGTCTCATATATCAGCCAAACAAAGTGAATCTAGCACGAACCTGCTCACGAATCCGCGTAGAATCTTAGCTGCCTCCTTTGCAAGATCCTCGATCCTTCTTACTTTGCTACTCTACTCTGTACCGATCGTTCGTGTCATCTCTGCCACATTTTGAAATTCCAGGACATTAAATGCTAGAAGCATGAATGTTCGCGAGTACACTATATTTTAGATTAATATTCCTAGATAAATATACCAGCGTAACCGCCTCGAATCTCGTTTTAATATTACAAACGATTCGAAAAACGTTTTCAACATCTCTGCGAGGTTTCCTGAACTGCGAGGCGTGCAAACGGAAACGATTACAAGGATGGACAAAGATAAGCGGAAAAGTTGGTATACGGCTTACTGAATTTCGAGCCCAAGGCTCTTCTCTTGCACTTCGGCACGGACTGAACCGTACAAATCGTCTAGGTTCTTGCCCGGTTAACTTATCTTACCGGAAATTACGGTTTCGAACGGAAACCTTGCGGTCAGATCACTACGAAACGTTGCCCAATACTCGTGAGCTGTCGCGTTAAAAGAACCCGAATTCTCTTAAAATTCTTTGCACCATCTTTGAAACAATGAAGTTTCGTTAGAGATAAAAACGAGTCGTACAACAATATTCCTCCACATCGGGTGGATAATCGAGCTCCGAAATCTTACAATTACTTATTCACTTTTCTTTAATAGATTTATTTGCATGTCCTGTAAGCACGTTTAAACATCTCACGACTGTCAGTATACACGAACTACTCATATTTCGATAATAACTGGTTTTTGTATTTACAATTATATTTCGCGTTATCTTTCGTGTTTAAAAACGTGCTCGTTATCTTTTCCTTTCAGAAAGAGAAAAACACGAAATACGTCAACGTACTGAGCTCACGTGTGTTCGCAATAGCGACAAAACTATTATCTTGGAAAAATATCGTTGTAATCAATCGTAGATAATTGTTTCTATAAAACCGCTGGGATTTACAATGAGCTGTATCGCTTATTTCCTGTACGTTATTAAAAATTGCGCTGGACAGCGAATAACTCGTCTGCATGGCACGAGATTCAGGAATTTGAATAAAACAAAGTCCAGCAAACATTTAATTACGTATTTTTACCGACAGTTATAAGTTCAAATAATAAAAATCGTAAAAGGTATGCAGAAAGACTACAGAAGTACCCACGAAACAATATGCATTTTAATTTCTCGTAGTCCTTTATTCACAAGGAAGTATCACGAGTAAAATAATAGTATTGGGTGGCTGATTGTTGTGTGTGCGTTTCTGAGTTGCAGAAATCATAATTAAGCACCATAGCCTGGGTGTACCGTTAGACACGGTATAATTCGTAGTCACTTAAGTCAATGTCGCGCAAATAGACGACAGGTGAAGCTATTACAATGGAATAAAAATAGAACATGGACAGTCGTGGGTTGGCATTTATCAATTACGCAAGACTATTCAGTGGGTACCGACATATAATGCAGGAGTATTAACAGAATAACCGATAACGTAAAAGAAGCTCGAAAGAACAACGGAACATTTTAAATTCGTAATATACACCGCGTTCGTAAACATAACTCGTAAAAAATTGCTGACAAAGGGAATAAAGGATCTTTTGTGCTGGCATATTTGCCACTGACAAGAGTTTTGAATTTGAAGCATATAGTGCTTGATACAAAAAAGGGTATCATAGAAATAAATTCATAATAAAATCAGCATTTCTAATAATCCGACTTGCTTTTTGCACGTTGAGTCGATGACGTATTATATTATCTATACAACTAATAATGGAGGCAATTACATTAGAAGCTAGTGAGGAATGACAAATTTGTCTGGAAACACGCGATACATTCCCATGTGAGTAGTCAATAAAGTTTGTAAACGTCTGAATTTATAATAGGAGTATAAAAAGCATCTATTTTCACACGTTCAGTCAAAGACACAAGTGAACCTATCATTAATATAGATTACTTTTTATGCAAAGTAAAAAAAGACAGCATAAATTACTTTTTACTTTACGCATTAAGTTTTTTTAAATGTATAATTAGACAACAGTTTTAGACTCAAACGTGTCACACATATTGCACACACAGGATGTTGTAGTTTGTGCATCATTCGATATTGTTTACCTTTGTTTTGTGACATTTTCTTACGTCTCGAATCGTTTTAGAGGGAGATTGACTCTAGTGGCGCGGGACACCCTGTATACTGGACATTTATTCGTCTCGAGCCTTTGCTCCGAACACCCTATATGCAAAGCAACCTATGTCTCTTCGAGGAGATATACCATACGCGTATGCCTCGAGCATTTGAATTGAATAAATGGATTTACCAAGTGACAAGTAACCTTGACTTTGAAAAAAATACGCGGACTGTATGAATAAATAAATAACAATCTATCGAGTAATTGCACGTTATTACAGCGTTTTATGAAATAATGTCATTAATTACAGTTTATACGTATGGTTACAAATATCTATGGTCACATGTCTTTGAATCGATTTTCCGCAGCGATTTGAATTTCTAAATATTGTTAATCGACCTTCGACGTAAGATTAATATTTAATAGTAGGTGGACCGTCCGGTTTTGTGAGCGTAACCTATCCCTAACTATCGATAGAACATGCGTGCTTGTCCTTCTAAGCTGTAGTTTATGAATTCTTCCCAAAGGTCTCGTCAAAATGCTGGACACATTCGTGTCTGTTTCTGTGTTTTTAAAATGAGTCACAAGCGACGCTGAAACTACGCATCGAAGTTTTCTGTATTCGAATATTCCGACGTTTCATAAATATTTGGTGAATACTTATACTTTTAATAAGTAACTTGACTAGAGTAAAAATGTCAAAGAATCGAAAAATATAACAAGCCACTAAATTCTAACAAATAAAAAGTTACTTCGGACAAAATAACGTATGCTATTGTGCAGCTATCCGATCACTGGTTATTATTTCATGCATACTAATTAATCAATGTCCCGATCTGTTGACGTCGGAGTATGCTGTCATCGGGTAATGATACAATCGATTATCCTTATTTCCTCGGTTATTTAATCAGAAAAAATGCATATACCTAAATAATACGGTGCTACGAGAGGCAACGAGAAAAATGCAGCTTTTACGCGAATAAACATGGCGTATTCTACCACGATCGGTGGTCTGTTGTAATCGTGTGGGATTTGCATTTTCGAGATGGCCTATTTCGTTACGCAAACTAGTTTTTAAGTAGCAGAATATTTTCTATGGAGAATGAATGTCGAGGTGAGAATAAAATTTTCAGGGACAACGTTTGTCAAGGCAACAACGATTTAGAGTAGGATCTCGTCCTTGATTACTTCATAAGTATACTACAGGACGAGTAGCTGCCAACGATTCGTGCTAAAAATTTCTCTTTCGAATAGAAGAGTTTAGTAACGTGACGCAACGTCTATAAATCACATCGATCGTCCAATAAATGCATAAAATTATTTGCGAACAGAAAACGAGTGG
The DNA here is from genome assembly GCF_051014445.1 of Colletes latitarsis. Taxonomy (NCBI): domain Eukaryota; kingdom Metazoa; phylum Arthropoda; class Insecta; order Hymenoptera; family Colletidae; genus Colletes; species Colletes latitarsis. The sequence goes on along the minus strand of NC_135135.1, from coordinate 28,536,015 downwards.
ACGACTCTTAAAAGATTTCTAATTTAATTCCTACGATGGGTTTCTTTAACATCGGTGTCGTTTACATAATTTCCACTAAGTGGTGTACACGCATGGTATAATAACACATAATACCGTCATGCGTTACCCTCGATTCCATCCAGTCGCTTCTCAGCCCGGAAAATGGGTTATGTTCCGCACTTTTGTCTTCCGCTTCCCCTCCCTCCCATAAAAATCTCATACGTACCGAGATCTCGTTTCTCATCTTCGTACGGATCCGAAATGACGAAAGCACCTGGTGAATTTTTCAGCCGATGATGCAACCCGTGAATTTTCAGCCAGAGATCTCGCAACCGTCGCTTTACCATACAATCGTGGGAGGTTCTGGCAGGGCTGCGCTCCATTTCCCTTCGTCTCATCTTTCCTTTCTTTCCGGGCGTTTCCTTCTCTTTTCCAGCCGACGCGATAATTACCGCGGCGAAAACGCCGCGACTTTTTTCTCCCGTCCGCGGCTTTTCACGTTCGTTTTTTCTACCGTTCCACTAGGTGAGACCCGCTTTCGCGCGGAAAAGAGAGAATAGGACCAACTCGAGCGCGTTCGTGCCGTTGCACTTCCATGTATAGCGGGTGGAACGAACGTACCCGTTACTTTCATCACCCTTCGCGCTAATGCTATTCAAAGGTGCACGAGAACTCGAAAATATCGAATCAGAGCAAGAAAAGAAATCAAAATCTCCATTTGATTTGATTTACAGTCTGTATCACGCTATTTAAATATCATGAATAGTCAAATACTTGGACCATAAATACACGTAGCGATGTAAGTAGCGATTGCTCTTAAAATGAAATTAACTGACACGAGTTGAGAAAAAAATTTCCCTTTTATTTGACTTGTGATTTCCAATTGTTAGTACTGCACACTTGTGAAATATTAATGGTTTTCACTTGCTGGATTTAAAGATATAATTAATTAAATGTACGTGTCTGGTCGTAGAACCAGCGACGGTGAAATGACGTATCGCGTGGCTTGTAAATCAGAAGTTCAGCGATCGATTCCTGATTATATATCGCTAAACTTTCGATTTACACGCCGCGCAACGTGTCACTTCACCGCCACAACTTCTATGATCAAACATCTATATTCATATTACACTACACGTCACTATGTATGTAACTTAAATGTATTATATTTAGAAATTGTCCTTAAAGATGGCGTAAATACGTCTCTCTAGCTCGGTGAACTTTCTATACGTAGAAGATGAGAGTGAAAAACAGTAAAGGAAAGTGAGCTATAGCGAGTGCTAGAGCGGATAACTTTTTAACCTGTCAGAGAATACTGAAGTATTACCGTACACGAAAGCATGATTAAGTCTTTTTAATGGTCCTGGATGTTTCGTTCAATTCTGTAGTGTAAAAATATTTTTGTCGAGATTTTACTGACTTTGCTGGCAAATTAATGTACTTATGCGGATGTTTTTATAAAAATTTGTTCTATCTATTGTTGAGATGGAAGAATAGGATTCACTGGCAAGAATGTAAAAACGAACCTTATCCAGATTCGTTAATTGCGAGCACAGTTTTTCAGGGTGGAGGAATCTCTGGAGCGTGCTTGAAGCAGATCGCTATATTTGTACCACCCACTATACTCGGCCATATCGTGAGACATCGCCGGAGTGTGGCCAGACTAATCAAAGTCCGAGGAAAGTTTTTGCTCTGGCGCGAGAAAAAGTGTTAAACGCTCCGCGGAAGCAGCCTGGGAAATGCTTTGTGTTTCTTTGCACGGCGCTCGGTTAATTGCAGAACTCTATTATGTCTCGTGTAGTCTGAAAATTGTTATAATTCTGCCACCGATATTGCCTGGTTTCCCCGTTAATATCAGCCGACAGACAAAATTCAAATAACCTTTCTACATTTTCACTACTAATTTTAGTTAACGACGTGCAGCAATCAAACAATTTCATTCCAAATTTATTCCCATACTTCAAGTTACAGAGCTCATAAATATTATTTGCTAGCTATTTACGTTGAATTTGATTAATGTAACTGTTTTTCGATTTCTACCTTTTTCTACCATTAATAAACGATAATTTATTATCGACGTTAATTTCATGTTATGTGTCGAAACGATCGTACGAATATCGACAGTGTTCTATAATTCACTTTTCATATTCGTTAGATGGCCACACGTGACAGCTTTAATCCTAACCGAACGCAAACGCGTTTTCTTATCTACGGCGAAGTTCCAAACAGAACATCTAAATTAGCATAATGCATCCACGTGTTGAATAATTGGACTTCGAAGTCAGATAAATAAATCCTAGCGAATATCAACTGCGCAAAAACTTACTCAATAATTTGGTAATTAAAAACATTAACGCTATCAATGAACGACACGGCAATTATTTCAATTATTTTAGCACAAAATGGCGGATTACAAAGCAAACCGAATAGTGTATTTTATAATACAAAGGAAGACAACACTATTTCAATTCGATTATAATTGTATATATTCTTTAACTGAAAATTTAAGATTTGAAATTTAAATTTAACTTTAAAATTCGTCCATTTTATCTGTAATAATTTGATATAGTCGCAGGCATTGCACGGATATGTACGGAAAATTTTGATATCTCCAAGCGAGTCGCACGGAGAAAGTTCGCGCCGATCGTAATAATTTTTTTTTACCCTCGCACCCAACCCATTAACTCGATTTAATCCTTTCACTATTAACGAGATCGGTTAACCGATCTCTGCTAGGAATGTAGTTTCGACGTTCCTCCGTGTTTCCACCGAGCATGTTACGCGGCCATTTTCTACCGATCTTGACAAAAAGCGTTGGCAAAAAGCCTACGTGAGAAATAAACAAATCACGTGATCGGCCAGCGGAATGATTAGGTGAAACAGCGAACACGTTACCGTATCCTATTAGAGAAAATGGTGCCAGGAAACGTATCACGAGTAAATAATTTATCGCGAGAAAACGAACGTTTTCATTCGATCGACAACGTTTTCGATTTTTGCTAACGGAATAATTTATTACATTAAAAGAAGATTATTCCGTATTAGAAGAGGCATTTTCTTACTAATACTAGAGCGTAAAGTTTGTCCACGAGATTATGTGAGGCAATTTCTTGGTGAAAACTTCTGATCGGTGGATAAAAAGCAACGAAATAATTGAGTTACGCAACTTAAAAAGAAACCGCGGACGAGATACTATCGATAATAAAATTAGAAATTCAATTAGTTTATTAACAATTATTACGTTTTTGCGAAGATGGAAAGGCCCTAACTTCAAATTAAAACTAATTGGCACGATCAGCCAATTTTTATTCTACAACACAATGTTATCGATACGAATGCCAATAACATGACTGAGTTTTCAAGGAAAGTTTCTGGCTTTAAGCAACGTTTATCGACTCTAAGGAGACGATGAAATATCGTCGATGTTAATTTGTAATCGTAATTCTAAATATTCATGTTTGTACCGTGTTTCTCTTGCATTCGGTCGATGAAACGAGGATAAAGATTCTCGGCAACTCGAATTCCAATCCGTTGCATAAATATGCCCAAGAATGCAAACTTAGTCCCAGATACCGACATTTTGTCAACGCAGTTTCCTTTTGACATGTTTCTCACAATGTCGACTGCGTTTGACAATCCGAGGCACGTTCGAGGTCACCTGGATTTTACGAGTACGCGTCTGCTTGTTTCACGGAAAACGCGAAATCAGAGGTCAAGTTTCGTGCTCTTATGATTTAGTGACGGATCTGAATTAATTCACAAACTACGCGATGAGATTGGTAATATCGGGATTTAATTGAAATTTTTCCTACGAGAGAAAAGACTCTGCCCCATACATCGACGTTATTTGTTCCTAATACTTAAAGAAAAAATCTAAAAGTCAACGAACACATTAGGATGCACAGCGAACCCGAAGAGAACGACGAAAATAAAAATTCCCCGAAGTGCGCTCGGGTTTGAATGCGTGTCGAAAAGAAAGGGAATTCTTTTTTTTTACTTGCGTTTCGAAACGTTCCCGAACGCTCTCGTCACAAAAGAAAATACAAATAAGGAAGCGTGCAGGAAAGGAATAGTACGTCGACGATATACAGGCGGACGTAATAAAAAAATCACAAGTAAATACACTCGTGTAACGAGCGTCGCGCTCGCTCGGAGGCCGTTGACTCTGCGAAACTTTCGCCCGGCGCTTTCATGTGGAGCAGACATAAAGGCTTGTCCGGAACATGGTAAAAAGTACGCGACACTTGGCCGTCGAAATTTGTCATCGTGAACTTCAATTTTACAATTCGCGCGTCATGCAATATTTTCAAATTACTCACCGTGAAGCTTACATTGTACGGAATATCCGGTTTGAGAGGCAAGTTACGTATATTTTATTAGTAATAGGTGAGTGTAGAGATACGTAAATCTTCTTCGTTGCGTTGATAAGATAAAACAAAATAAATAAATCAGGAAAATGGATAGTAATCTGAATCGAAGATTGTTGGATAAATTTTAAAGTGTTCAAAAGTATTGTTTGTCTTGAAAAATATAATTTAGTGGGAAGGTGCATCGTAGGTCGAATCGACGATGGCGTTAAGAAATAAACTCTGACCCCGACGCGATCAATTAAACGCCGCGAATGGAGCTGACGTCGCGACGCGGGACCGAGGCAGAAATTTCTTGGATCTTCTCAAGGAAGGAAGGAAGGAAGGAAGGAAACCCGCGATTCGTGCCGGGACGTTCTCACGACGAAGGTATCGTACTATCGCGAATCTCCTGCTGGATCCTAGGTGCAATCTCTTACGGCCACCTACGAGTAACCGCAGTCATTTAAATATGTGCCATTACGTTCCGCGCGTACAGCGGAGCCTTCTGGGACGTGGGACGACAAACATCGGGCCGCGACGAGAACATTCCGCGGTTGGAGGAGCCGCGATCCTCGACATCCTGAGACAGGGTCCCTCAAACGTAGTCAAACCTCCAACAACCGATTTAAAAATGAGTCGAGTTAGAGAAGCGTCTATAAATTTGAGTGGATTGACAAATATTCAATCTTTTTGGTAGATTAGAGTCCCCTAAACATATGTTTGTAGTGTATTGTAATCTTGAGTCATTTTCATGATATAAAGTTTCAAAGATTCCTCAGTTTGTTCTAGTCCTAATTATAATGACTCCTTAATAACATATCTGGAGTTCACTTTCTTCTTCAATCAAGTAATTAGGATGTTCGATGCACGGAAGTTTATATAACAAGTACCGCGAAACACAAATAACGTCTATTGTGGAGGAGAGTTAATTGATTGGGAATTAAACTGACTTTCCCCTGTTGCGTGGATGGTTGATAGAATTTTACAAATGTGTACTTTCCAGTCCCGAAAGTAAGCTTCACCTGGATAACTTTGGATCAATATAAATAAAGAGTAAGAATATTTAACAGAAATTCGAACGCTACGACTTCGGTTTCTGTATGAAATAGCAGTGATCGGATGTCCTCGATTCAAAAAATCGCACAGCACGCGGCTTATGAAGAAGTCGCTCGACGGAGGACGATAAAAATTCAAGACCACTTTCTACAGCATTCGCTCCAGTTACAATCGAGACACACTGTATCTTTGTGCGGTTATAAAGCGATCAAGGTGCAAGATCATGGTCCGTCTAGAAAAGCGAACAATAAATCCCCGTCGCGTTTCTGTTCCCGTCGAGTGCCCTCGAACGTTTCGTTATTTAATTTAATATAACAATATCATATAGGCGTTCGAACATTAGAAATAAATATCTGCAGCGGTCGCTATATACTTGGAAAATTCACTCGAAGAATTTAAACAAATTTTGCTTCGATCGCGAAACGTAGGAGTTGCTTGACATCGAAAGACGAGTCAAGATCATTTTCTGCGAACTTTCTATCGTTGCAATTTTCGTATCACAGGCGAGGTTATGAAAAGATCAACGCACAGGGTCAATGTTCTTGAACGCACGAACACCCATGTATACCCGTTCGTCGATTTTTACTACGACAGAGACAGATCGACCGCAAGAAAGTCTACTCTTTTGTCCAATGATCGAATTAAAGATTTAATAAACATTCTCTGATACGGTAATACTTGGACCACTTTATAACATGCTCTCTGATTTTTTTTTTTTTTTTGAAAGACTAAGGTTATCGTAACTTATAAAATATTGGATATTTTTGTATGAACAAAATTGTGGATATTCCTTGAGTATAGATCCAAATACGTGTGCAGAATGTTCAATTTCAAAGAACCAGTAGAAAATTGAGTTCTAGAGTAGAATACTCCCTTAAATGTAGTGTCTACTGGTCGAAGGAAACGAAGGAAGAGTAAGTTTATCCCCTTCGTCTGTTCGTGGCCTTAAACTCGCGACAGGATAGCAGGAACAGGTGGGTGCCACGATCAATGTTCCGTAACGAAAGGAGCGAGATAGGAAACGTCAAGTGTGTCACGCAAGTAAAACGTTTACTCGGTTCATTGTCGTACAATTGTGTGCCAATCCGTGCGACATTCTTCGGGTGGCGTTCCTACGAGCTTCTACTGTGCATCGACGTCACTTAACGCGCGGCTCGTATCGGATTTTATTGATGTTAATACGTTCGTTCAAAGGACCCTGTCGCGTTGCCACTCGACAGTGAGATTGGTTAAATTTACACCGCTATTGCGAAGGAGAGGTCAGGCTCTCGCAGAACTTTGATCCGCAGAATCAAATGCCTTGAGGATTAAATTGAGATGACACAGAAATTTCACTTCGAAACGCCGACTGGAAATTTCATTGCTCGAGATTGATATGGGCCGTGCGAACGATTATACTACTCAATTTGAAAACCACCCTCTCCCTTTGTCTTTCTACGATCAATGTATAATGCAAAGACACACAAAGCGAATTAGAAATCGAGTAGGATGTTAACGTCGTGACTAAACTCTCTTAATCTTTTTCCGGTTACCTGTTACACCTGCAGGAAAGACCGCCCCTTTCTTTCGCGCATTTAGAGTTTTCACACCTGACAGGAAAGTATCATTAGAAGTTTCGTCGCATAAACTCGATGCACTCTGTATTCAATACGTTTTCATTTATGCCAAACGAAAGTCGGCTCGTGAAATCTGAAAGGTTGAAATCGTACGACGCGGGCAGACTTTGTCGTCGTAGAATCGATTAAAAATTTATAAGATTGCTCGAAACACTGTATAAAAGTTTCAAAAATGAAGCAATACTTAATAAAATATATATAGAAACTTACTGTTGCTTGTTGTTTCACGCTGTGTGTTGCACAATTGATACTTCTTGGTGCCAGGGTCCTATTTGAAGGATATATCGTAACTGTAACAAAAAGAATTTGGTTTTGTTAAAAAAATTATTTTCCTGTTGGACCACTAAAGTATTACTAACTGAATTTTATGTCTACCATATTTGTAAATGCAAATTTAGGTTTCTCGAAGGTCGATCTGGATTCTGTTCTGATTTAAATATCAGTCACGATTGTTGAACGTTTTCGCTGGCATTGTAAAAGGTAGACAACGTTAGAAAGTCTAACGTGACTACGAAATTTCTTATAAAACGATGATCATCGCGTGAATCGTTTTTGCTACGTTCGAACAAAGAAACAATGCACCTGTTCGAAGAACGCAACGGTAGGAATGCAAAAGATCCCTGGGACGTTGCCCGATTATCCGTAAAAATGACGTCTGAAGCGACGTTGTTTAGAAAGTCCGGAAGACTGCCGGAAGTCGCCGTCATTCAAGGATTTCTCGCCACTTTCGGACTCAATGCCATCTTCATCGATCGAGGTATTCGATTCGAGTATCAAATTTGGGGGTCAGAACAGTTATGGAGCTTCTTTAAAGAGTTCCGTTCGAACGATTCCCATTGGAATCTTTTACTAACAGTATTTAAAGAAATAAAAGTTAACTGTTTCTTTAATCGTCAATTCTGATTAACAATTATGATAATCCGTCATTATGATTCATAATAGTGCCGTGACCGTACTAATTGTAAGTAGTACATCCAGGCATGCTTGAAACATCATTTCAAATAATCTATTCACTTCATTTCACAACCATTACAAATAATAGAATAATTGAATACACGACACTTAATAAACATTTCGGTGAGTTTAAACGCTACATTACAATTCAACGATGAAAATTAATACTTTAGTATCCCACGCTTCTAAAACTCCATAGAATGCACTTGTTGGTAAATGCGATGAATACTCGTTACCGACTTTGTTAACGATGATTTCAACGAATACAAGTTCGACTTTAATAAGGTAACGGAAATAAATTTTTGAAATCGTCGCATTTATATTAGCAATTTATCAGAGTCAATTATCAATTAAATGAAAAAGAAAAAAAGTACGTTTTTATTGAAACGGATAAAAAGTAATGTGGTCAGTCGATTGAAACAAATGTTCCATATAAATCATGTCACGCTTGGTGGAGCCCAATTAGAAAATTCTAATTTTCATACAGGTACTTTATGTTTCCAGGTTTCAAAATAGTTTTTTCTTGCAACTATGTAGGCTATTTTTGACTTTGAAATAAGCATCGTTTGACCTACCACGGATATAAAATCATTTTTGATCGTGCAATATCAGATCCGCAGGTGCGATTTTTAATTAATTCCTCGACTTGCGCCAGAATCCAAGGGTCAGAAACGAAACTTTCGAATAAATCGTAATAAAAATAGATTTCCCGAACGATCAATGACGAAAAACTAAATTAGAAACAGAAGGTAAGCAGTATTTCCATAAATTACCGGGACATTTTTTCGCTCGTTCCGCTAGCTGAGCCAAAGTGGCTTTCGATCGCAAGCAACGGATCGAAATCCGTTGGAGAATTTTATATTTCGATCGTTACGAAATCGCCGCGGCGAAGCGAAATTCCAACGGTCGATTTTCTCCGAGTTAATTCGTGTTTCGCGAGGTAAACAAAAAAAAAAGGTGAATAAAAATAAATAAACAAGGCTTAGAGGAAAGAAGCAGCCGATAATGGTATTCTTCCATGGGGCAAATCGCGGTTAACCGATGGAAATTCAGGATTAACATCCCTTGAAAGCCGTGAGAGTATTTTCCTCTGCTCGGCATGCGACTACGGGACCGATAAGAATCCCGATTTTAATTTCCCCGAGGATGCTTTCGATTTCCATCCAGTAGATGCACCGACACACACGCGCGAGACTAGACGGCAACGGTACGTATATCGTTAAGGGCGGGACTAACTAACGTCTAATCGGCCAGCCTAACGACCCAACTAACTATACGCGATACGCAGCGCCAGCTAACAGCGGCAGCATCTTCGCATAACGATCCCTACCTTACTGCCTGTTAGTCATCGTTGAATCATGATCCAGTGATACACGACCTTCCATCCGGGGAGGACAGAAAAAAGCACGCGTGGAAGACTTACGATACACGCGATAGATACACCCTGCAGTTTGTCCTTTCATGCTACTTCCGTACGTGCACACGGTGGCTTACCTCTTGTCGGGTCAACAACCACTACGAATTCACAACGAGTTCGAATTTGGCGCCACGCTGGTTCGACTTTCAGCGGAAGCAAACGATCGTTACTTGTTTTTATTTTAGCTTTTGGTGGGGTAAATTATGTTAAATTTAGTATGCAACGAGAATAGACATCTGATTCCAAAAATCTCGAGGCTTATGGCTCTCGAGATTTTGAAAATCCCAGCAACGGTTGGCGATTTCAATTTACATCGAGATGTTACACGGGGTCCTACGAAAGGTGGATGGAAATCGTTATCACCGACGAGAGTCTATATCGGAATAAATTAACGCGTATGAAGTCGGCTGTAAACGGCTTCATCGTGTAATCGTAGAAAAATACATAATACCGCGTCCCGCGGTGCTGTATCTCTCTTCCGTGCGTTCGTGTCGTTAATGCATAATGCACCAGCGGATCCGTGCGTATACGAGCTACCAGACACGATCGTTTTCCCGACCATTAATCGATCGCAGAGGCATTAGATTAAAGGACGATCGTCGCCGCGGCTGCACAAATTATGTCTTGCGGCGTCCGTGGATCGCGAGGCTCCAGTGATTTTCACCTTATGGTGGCGTCGTGGTTTTCTTTCCGCGGCAAGAAATATAACGAAAAAAAAGAAACGGTAGGATACCGCCTCGCGATTTTAGTGTTCCCTTTGGCAGAGAACAGGTATTACTTGAATCGTCGTGCCACGTACCCGCGAAAAGTGGAGCAAACGTGTGTGCGATCGGGGATCGAAAGATACGATAAAAAAAATGTCGACGAACGAGTCCGTCGGTAATCCGTCCTTGTTGCTTCGTTTTGTTGCAATTTCGAGCGTAGATAACGGTATTGTGTTAAATGGCGGTGAATGACATTGAGATTTTTATGTTTAGAAATAGAAATAAAGATAATGGATACGATGGTGTTTTCGAGAAACGAATTTTGTTAATTTCATTCTCAGAAATGTATGCGAAATATATTAAGCTGTGATTTTGCGACATGCTGTATTGCTAGCTTATCGTTTCTAAAAAAAAATGCCCTCTCTCTTTGCTGATAGGTCAACGGGAAATCGGGTTTCGATTTAATAAACAGTAGCTAAATACGTCGGTTCGATAGCCAACGAAGTTACGCTGTACCGGTTTAACGTTAAAATATTCATTAGGCGTAACGATAGACCCGATATACAGGGTATACCGTAATTCGCTGGTCTCCTTAACCCTAGGCATACCAAGGATGATCGACGTTCTTTACCTTTCCGTTGTGATATTACTATCAACGTATTAAATATGACAAAAAAATCAAGAAAAATAGTAACTTTTCAATGGTATATCTCTAACGGTTAACAACTTTTTAAAGAATAACAAGCAACAGGTCAATAAGACTTTCTTCTTTAAAATTAATATTTACCAAAAAATTTACTAAAGTTCAAGTTTCATGAATAAACAATTCTATATAATCCTGTATTAGTTTCAAGTCAAGAAACTTACATAAAATCCTATACAGTTTTGACTAAATTAGCCTAAATTGGTCGAGACTAGGGAATTAACGAGGACACCCTGTATTTTCCGTGCCAATCCACGTGCTCCTTTTGTGCCCTGTACACGTGTGTAACATAACGGCCGTGTTGGAACGATAATACACAAAGATCGCCATTATGCCACGTTCACAATGCCACAACTGCAAAGTCAGTACCAATTTCGCGACAATCCAAACATTTCACGCGCCTCCTAAATTATACCATGTTTCACGACGCCTTTTATTTCCTGGTTCACGACTATTTTTACGACCTCCTAGGCCACGTTTACGAGTGTTCTTATTTCTCGCATTCTTTGCCGCTAAAAATTGCAGCGCGACTTTCGATATCTTCGATCACGCTCCTCAACCGTGACACTGGGAATCGCCTTTGTGGTTATTCGTAAATTACATTACGCTGAGACCTGATTTTTACATTTATTCTCTGCTATTTGTAAAAATTGTGTCAGAAATTCCGATTCATCGTGAGACAACACATAAATATAAGAAATACGTGCTACCAAAATTGCAGTATTACCAACCTATTGTAGGTCGCTGTTTCTGGAGATCGATTATCGGAAACGTTTTGTCCAACTATTTCCAATAATCGACGTTCTACTGAAACCAATGCACGTCCGACAACGATACAACGAACGCGTTAACGCTTTCTTTCTTTGGGACGTGAGTCGCTCGCGGAAAAGCTTGGCGTGAAAAACCTTGATAGAAGAGAAAGCCGACGTGGAAAACGGTCGGAAATCGTGGCAATTCAGCGTCTTAACCTTAAGGAAACGTTGTTATACAGTTGAAATAAAAGAAACTCTGTTAATGTGGAAACCTTCTGCAAAAATATTCCCTCCACATAGGTGCGAAGGTGCTAGGTTATAAAATAGTTAAAACAGTTAATTGTTCGAGTCACAAAACCTGAGCGATTGAGCTTTAATGCATTAAAAAAATAAATTGCAAGCATACTTCGCGTCACGACAAATGTGGAGAGGTAAAAAATTTATAAAATATAAAAAACTCTGTCTGACAATGTCGCCATTTTCGTGGCATGGTGATTAAGAATTGCTGCTGAGACGGTTAACGATTCGTCAAGTCTTGACGTTAGGCACGATGAGACCACAATTAATCGCTAATGGGTCTAGACGAGTTTTTCTCGCTTCTCTGTCGAATTCATACCGACGTTCAAAGGGTGGGGGGAGGTGGGGCGGGCACGAAAAACAAAAGGACCGAATCGTGGGGATTAAACGGTCGATAATTGAATCTATCCTCGACGAACTCTCTCTCTTTCTCTCGTGCTCGTTTCAGAAAATTAAAAACTCTGTAGGCTCGGCGCAAAGAAGAACCATTTTTTTCTGTCTCTCCACTCCTCCCTTTTCTCTCTCTGGCTCTCTTCGGGAAAATAGATTACCATGCATTATACGGCAACGATTAATGCAATTACTCCCGAGCCATTTACTCCTACGCGACGGAAATCTTAATTGAGCGTCTCCTCGTCAATTCGAACACGGTATTAGATGTTAATCATCGTTCGTCGATGCGTTCCATTCAGAAGCTAATCACGAGGCCGCACGCGCTACTAAAACTGTTGCTTTAAATTTCAATAATTGGATAATGTGCCTTTACGTCCCACGTGAAAGTACATGATTGTTTCCGCTGCATGCTCTGTACTATTCCGGTCGGCCATTTTGAAATATATTCTTCAAACTAGAATTTTTTAAACACTGTTAAAGTAGTGGGATTTTTGGATATGGATATTTCGATAATCTGCGTGTTGGCGGTCATCAATGTTCAATTTTCAATGAAAGAAAGATATTAAAATATAGGCTAAAAGCACGAACGTAAATTCTAGTCTACAAAACCGTACACTTTCTCTTTGGAACCTCGTTTTCAGAAAAAGCGTATACGCATCGGAAGATACTCGTGTACGAAGAATCATGCTGGATCGGAAAGTTGCATTTCGTGCTTACGTACATTATACGCTTGGTTAACGGTATATGAACATTTCACTAGCTACGTTATATAGGGCGTATTGACAGTGAACCATTTTTTTTTTTTTCGTTCCGCGTTGCGAGTTTACGACTATAGTACTTTTCCATTTACTAGAAACGTTCAATAGTGTTTCACAATTCTTTCAATTAAAAATCCAACTAAATATTTAATTCGTACACCTAAACTACAGTTTTAGTATTTCTCAGAAACATTCTGCTCAATCGTTTTTTCCATTTTATGGGTCGTACAACTATTTTTAAAAATGAATTGCAACGATCCGCTATCGGTAGTTGTTTCTTATTATGGAAATTGGCAAATTACTCTACATTGTAGTCCAATCACGATACCCATCGTTTTCATTCCTTTTAATATAGGTAACGACTTTCCTTGAATATTGCAGGGATCGAATAGAAGGCAATTTCATCAATTTTCGAGTTGCAGTAAAAATGTTTCGGAGCCAGACACCATTGCGTTATAACTTTCGTTAGGATTCTGTGTCTATCCAATTAAACATTTCTCTAATAGATCTTAGACACGTTCGTCTTTTCGAACTTTAATTTTGATGTAACTTACGTAATTCATAAAAAGCCAAATAATGTTTATTTCAAATCGAACATCCGCTGTCAGGGCATTTAAACGAAGCGTTGTCAATGTTTGGATTATTGTAATTTCGTAAAAAGAAATCTGAGGTCATTTTAAAGGTGGAACTTTCACATTCCCAAGTTGTATTTTCTCGAAGATCCTTTTACACTGGTATGTGAGTGAGAAAGTGAAGATACTCTTGCTTTAAAACAATCTTTCAAATTCAAATGGCCCCCAAAAATTTTTACAATTTTTTGCACCAGTAAAACCGTCGTAAACTTAAAGATTACAGCTTCCTCTATACATGGACCTCTCTAAAAATTGACGTACGATTTTTTTCACGGTTTTGTTCTACTTGGATATGGACGAGAAGGCTACAGGTTGAAGTATAAGACGGATTTCAGATACAAAAGTATCTAAAAATTTATATAAGAATAAATTCTTCGATCTCAGAAGAATTTCCTAGAATCGAAGATTTAATTCAAGAGATCACCGAAGATTCTGACGTTCCTCGCAAAAACCCTATCCCCTTCTCACAAAACGATCTACGGAAGCTTTAATCCTGTTTGGTGCATCGTGTGTAAGCGAGTCAGGAATTCCAACGCTGGTTGAAAAACATTGATTTAAGAACGTTATTCCGAGAAAGGGCCCATGAGTTCCACCAGCTTGTCGAGAGGGGTAAGAAAAAAGGTTAAAAACCACTGAACCGGAGGATTAACCCAAGGAACATTATACTTCCAAAATTGTTAACATTCGAGATATCCCCGGTTTCGTACTAAATCAAACCCAGTGGTTTGAGTTAACAGAGTTAGGTCCAATCGATAATTTATCGCTAGAGTGAAAATGGTAGAAGACTCTTCGTGCACTTGCGGATATCCTGAACAAGAAATGAATCACGTTTTACGGAGTTGCCCTGAACTCTATGACGACAGCTCTAACACGATCGAACAATTAAAAGAAATAGCGAATAAACTCTTTACAGCAGTTCATAAAGGTGTCTCGATTTTATAATAATATCATTAAGCTTGTGACTTTGTCACAACCCCCGTTTTTTTAAATGTCTATAAAATCAACAAATTTCTTCCTTTCTATTAAATTATTAATTCTGTCTCTCTGATATCAGGTGAAGGACGAAATGGCTCGACGGAAGTCGATTATTTTTGCGACTCCTGAGACGATCATCGATCGATATCGAAAGAGACCTCCGCAGCGAGTCGACGATCTTTTTCCCTACCCTTTCGTGGGACGCGAGAAATAGCGGGCATAACTGTTGTGCAAAGTCCTTATCTCGTTGTCAGTCTACCGTAAACTTGACTTTACGAGCGTTGCGCCGGCTGCTAGCGAGCCACGGCGCATAGCTTTTTCGCGGTTTCCTCTGCATTTTACTCCGTCTCGCCGACGTAACGGTTTCCCCGTTGCAACTTGTCCAGCCCGTCGTACACGACCGGAAGATCGAACTCGCCGTCGACCGACTAGCATTTTTCCATCCAGGAAGTATGCCACGGAAAAACCGTCGTCCGTTTTCTCCGCGGCCATCGAAAATCCCAAGATGGCCGAAACACCGTTTCGTGTACTTCAAAATCAAAAGTACCTCCTCTTAGTTCCATCAGAAGACATTTGCAATGAATTTTATTCGTATTTGGAGCGATTTGTAGGAAGGATTCAATTTTTTTTTTTAATATTTTCCTCTGATATTCATTCATGGAAGAATGATTCGTTTGTTTGAATGACAGAAGAGTGTTTTAAGAAGAGGCATACTGTGCACCAGTATTAAATTCAAGTGTGTTTATGCCTTCGAGGATTCCTTGCAGTCATTACACCCGTATCTGATATTATCACAGGAATCATGAAAACGTTATCACGATGTCACGTTTGTTTTACTTCTTCCGCCATACATAAAAAGGCATTTCTATGTTTTCATTACGCTTCTTTCCTGGATTCGCTATTTATAGGACAGATAATTCCGCAAGACGTTCTCGTGTATTTATCTGCGGGTGCTAATATTTGTACACGATGTGTACTTGTTGATAAATTTCGGTTCTCACGGAGTAGCGGTGCGCAACGATCTTCGTCGAGAGGATTCTTGAAAAATATGGACTCGAATATAAAAAACCAGAAACTGAAACTTATAAAACTAGAAAACTAGTGATATAAAAACGAAAGTGAATATTAAAGCTGGTTACGTATAAATAGTTCCATATTTTACACAGTTTGTGCATAGACATAAGCTCGTGAAAATATAAATATGGAAGAAATTGTCAAATTAAAAAGAAAGTTTTTCTCGAAGGACTGCACGAATCTAGAAATGATCGTTTTGGAAACTATGAATCATTGGTTGGACTACATATGTAGCTCTTTTCGCAGACGGATCCATAAATACAAGGGAAAGCTGGCTGTTCCGTAATAACACCTGAAGAAGAATTATTGGTCGTGTTACCCAACCAATACACAATTTTCTCTTGCGAAGCCTACACAGTGTTAGAAAGCTTGAACCACACACGAATGTCAAACAAAGACAAGTACATTATCACTGTTCAAATTAAAAAAATCCGATTATTACACGGATTGTAGAACGAGATCCTACGAGGCAGAAAATCTGCCAATATCCTACTTAATAGGCTTCCATTACGTACGGTTAAAGTGATCGATAGAAACCCAGGCTAACTTGAACGATCAATTCTAACGCTTAATCTTCGATTCTACTCAATTTCAGTCAAAATTGGGATCTTTTTAAATCCAAGAATGTGCATAATAGAATAACGAAAACCTACAATGTGAAAATGTAACGAAGAGTAATAGATACGGGGGCACTACTACTTTGTCTGCTCGCTTGAATAGGCTTAACAAGCGATCCACGATGTCAGCGTGACTATGAACTTCAAGACATTGACCATATATTATGGCAATGTCCCCTATTCGAAGAACAACGATCAAAATTAATAAAGCGAGTGCAGAAATTAAATCTTCTTCCTCGACGACTCGCGTACTATTTAGAATCGACTACAACTATATAAAATACCACGTATTCATTTATGAAAAACTGTAATTTAATGACACAAGTAAGTTGACCTTGTTTTCTCACTATAAATTATATATTTTTTACTAAATCTTCTACTCGAAAAATAATAGAGTAACACTCTAAATATTCCAATAGTCGAATTCTCCAAGTTTATTCGAAGTGAAACATTTTTAAAAATGGCGGCCCTAGTTCCGAGTAAAGTTTTCGATCCACGGTGCTCCCCGACGCTCCAGCTCGATGATCGCCGTCGCTTGTTAACTTCCGCGGTTAATTACATCACGGCCAGTGACGTAAGGCAGGAATCATCTGCATGGAGCTCGCGGTATGCGCAAAATTATCCTGGAATATTTTCGCAGTATTCTCTGCGTACCGATTCCGCTGGCTGCGCAGCGTAACAAATTATGCGACGATCGCTCCTCCGTTACAATTAGATGATCCATCTTCGCGTTTAGGGCTCGTTATTAACCGACGTACGCGGATATCGTGAAATGTATTTCTGTATAAACGCTGATTCTAACGGCATCCAACAACGTCGCGATTGAACCGCAACCAACGAATCCCACTTTGGACTTTTTAGAGAAAAACAGTCCTCGTTCCCTGTATCACCGATATGAAACACAAACCTGGACGATGCGTGGATAGTCGTGAAATTACACGTTTAGGCGGGAAGAACGCGCCTCGAAACCACCATCAGATTCTATTTCAGTCATATCTAACGCATCAAACGCTTAATAATCGTCGCTCCCGTATCCATTCCCATACCGACTATCTCTACGTGAGCGCGATTCCCAACGATCGTTCGTCTTTCCCTGGGATTATTAATTGCAATCTGACACGGCTGATTCCTTCCTTAATTCGAACGTTGCACGCGCGATCGCTTTCGTTCGCCTCTCACCGGTCAGCCGTGAAATTCGAATCTACGAATACGTATTTCAATCAGCGCGTACACTGGGATCTATTCCTATAGGAATGTACGACAAATATTCGGACAGCGCGAATTAAATTAGGCATTTTTGCAATTCGTAATATAACGTTTCTATTCGAATGTTACTATTTCGATAATATTAGCAAAGTTTTTGCAAATACGCGTCATTGCGCGTTATACTTGAACGTTGTGTAACGAGAAACGATTCCGTGCCCATCACCAGCATTAAACTAGGGTAATCAAAGACCCCACCTGCTAACGCAGATATTTCTCGCCCTCCCCAGAAGCAGATGTACACGTGACAATGTTAATCGAAAGGTGTTGAAGCAACGAGAATCACGAAGCTTCGACCAGTTAACTTTTCAGTTTACGCACGCTAAAGGGCAGCTGTAAAATTCTGTTGGAGACATATTGGACCGTTCTACATGTTTCATTTAAAAAAAATTGCCAAATCATTTTTTGCCAACCAAGGGAAAAATGTGAAATGTAACGCGAATGTTCGAATCTTTTGTTTCTCAGATGCAATCGTTTAAGTTATTGCGTTACTTCATAGTATTCAACGCTTCCGGTTGATTTCTAATTGCATTGCATAGATTGCCTACGCGTTTCTGCAATTCCTGAAGAATTTGTAGTGAGAGAAGGTCAGATGAGCTGGCTGATACGGTTTCTTGGCATTCGTTCTAATAGTTCCCATGTCTGCTTAAAATTGTTCGCCGTAATGCCTGCTATAATTTAGGATTGCAGCATCGCGAGCAGAAAAGGTTAAATTCATAAATTCAAAATACGAATGTTTACATCCCCATGAAAAAGTCGTAAAATTGTTTATTTCATGGATGAGGATGCTAATAATTTAACGACGTACCGTTCGACAAAAAGTGCTCTCGTTTATGGTTATTCGCTGATTTTAATGTTATTCGATATATTATTTCTAGTATCGTATTATCTTGTTTCGTAATTGCCTACCTTTAAACTATAGTTACGTTAAACTTGCAATTTATGTGTTTTTTTTCTCTGAATTTGTATCAACGACGTATAAATAGATCTTTTTTCTAGGAATAGTGTGGGAACTTTTGATTTATTAATCGCAAGATCTACAACTGATCGAACAGAGAATCTTTGATGCTCGTAGGCTATTTGTAGAAAAGAAAATCATTCAAATATTTTTGTGCAACGCAGAAAACAACGACGGAATAATGTGAGTGATTTCTTGAAAAATATTCTCAATCTAGATCGTGTAAAAACTTAATTTCGTGAGAAGGAATCATTTTGAAAAGAATAATTATATCCATCATTACGCAATAATCAATTGTATCGAAAGTAATATTCTCATGTGTTTAAATAGTATTATCAAGCATTACGCTAAATCTTTTTTAAACTTACCTAGCCAGAAAATCTGAGCTCGCGCGATAGCTAGCTGGCAAAATCTAATAACGCTAATCAGTTGAATGTAGATATGAAAGGAAAATATTTGCTTGACAGTGGTACGATTTTTTCCTCAACAATCACAGACACGATTATCCAAATTAATACAAGAAAATCTGATTACAGTATGCCGCAAATAATTCTAAACTATTTTTCCGTAAAACATGAAAATACGACGGTTGCTGGGAATCGAACAAAGAAACATAAATTACACAAATTATACTTCTCAAGTGATTGAAAAAGTGACAAGAAGAATAACAAAGTCCAACGTGTAAAAAAAAAATGATAAATCTTGACGATATCCTGATCCAGGAAAAATATTTTTTATAAAATAATATGACAAAGATGTAAACAAATACAGTATCCCATCGTTAAACAAATAAATATTTTTCAGTGGTATTCAATTAATATTGGACAGAGAGTGTAACAACGAAAACGTGATATATGTCAAATTTTTGCCATGGATCTATTATTGGATCGATAACAGTAACACGCGTTGATACGTGACATTTGTGCTATCATCTGCTCTATTCTTATATCGTTTGTCTAAACGAATGTCAATTGGCGAATAACATATTGTACTCCGTATAATTCGACCATTTACGCGAGTGTCCTCTCGTATCAATTGTTCCTTATCGCTCGAACGTGAATTCCTTTACCCTAGTTTCAGCATATTCTGGTCCCTCGATACACATTTCGTAAACAATCGGATTAGTCACCCAATGGACAAACAATTACTCAATATTTACACTTCGTTACTCCAAATGACGTGCTTCGTTCGTATCATTCCAAATCTTACAAATGAAAAGTACACAACTTTACGAATAGAATAACGTACTTATGTTAAATTTAACGAATATGATTGTCATCAAAAAATTATAAACTCTTTTCCATTCTCGTAACTCATAAAACTGTTCGATTAAAAATATCTGAACTTTCACGAGATATACATATAATGTAAACAAAATGAAATTTCCTCGTAGGACAAGTTGCGACGCAGAAATATAAAAAACGAAGCAATAACGCGCAAAATGTTTACGGAAAACCGTCGACATCAACAAGTGTCTCGTAGATAAATCGCAGTACCGAATTTAAATTCCGGAACGTGCTCCTGCTCCGCGTAACAGGTAAAAGAAATTCACCTTTCCCGTCATTCGATAGTAAAGAAACGATCGCCTACCTGTTGTAGTACGGATTCTGGCTATTGGCTCACCACCTTTGCAACACAAAACTATTTTATCAATTTCGAGGGATACGTTCGCGCGATAAGGGAAGGCTCACCGGCATCTCCTACACGCGCAACGGTCGAACACCGACTGACGCAACTGTGTCGCTCGCGAGCGACGTCACCGTCTGACCACGGACGGCGCCTAACTACTCGCCACGCTATTGGCCGACGACCGACCACCTTGCACGTATACGCGCGCCGTACACCTGGTTAAATTGCGCGCGTCGGTCGTGTGCGTTTGCGCGACCAGGAACAACACAAGTGGAACCGATACGAGCGCATTTTTTTCGGGACCAATGAATGAGATGCGCTCTTCGTTCGCGGCTTGACTCGCGTTCGAACTAAGTCCGTAACTCCCGTGCACTCCAAAGAATAATTAAAATGTTGAATTTCTCTTTGAAATAATTTAAAACGTTTCTAAAAGTTTTTTTTTAATAATAAGTTCAGGTTTTATCGAGTTTGAAAGAAGTCTTCTTGCCCTTACGCTTGCAAACTTTCTTCGATATTAGACTATGCTTGGTCTTGGTACTTTTATTTATTTTGTTTTTTCCAATTTGAAGTCTACACGGTAGACACATCGAGGCAATAGGAGAATTTGTGCAGGAATGTGGCCGACGCGTTTGAATGCTGGTAACGTATCAGCTCGCGATTCAACACGCTCCGTGACAGCAAAACGGAACACTTGAAAGTTTTCTATGCTTTTCGAAATTGCAAGAACGGCTGAACTAGGACTAGAGCCGTTCGAATAATTTAATACTTAAATATTGTACGGATATTTGAATTTACTTGGAACATTCGAGTATTCGAATACAATCGAATTTGGTTATCGCGGGTATGCTAATGAAACTATTATGGCCACAGTGAGCAAAAAGATATGCCAAATTTAATTCACACGTCCTCTTATACAAAACCACTTAAGGGGGTATTTGTAAAATACCAACAAGTCTACGTAATTCTTGCTTTGTAGATTGATTTATCGACATTTTATTAATATTTACTGAGACAGACGCCAACGTGTACTTCAGAATATTCCTTCATAACGGTTGACACTACTTCAAAATAAATGTCACTGAACTCTATTTGCTCACCTATTTACATTTTATTTATACCTAAAAACTCGTCGGTTTTCTTCTTAATTTATTCCCGATAGAAATTGAAAATTTTAGAGTGTTTTTCTAGTTATGGCACGCAGTGCATTACGTCTCTGTTTCCTATGTTTCCTCCCATCAGCACGTGCTGTTCGGTCGGCCAACGAATACGCGTCCCGCTGTACAAAGTATGCAAATAAAGAAATGAATTCCACGAAAGAAAGCCCCCGGTGAACAGTTACGTCATTCACGACAGAATTTTACACAACGACATAAAGGATAACAACTTTCGCCGTCCATCATTTATAATTTGGAGAAAGCGCGCCGTTCATCGCTTCCATCCGAAGTTCGTTCAATTTCGAAGACGTTTATTAGCGTTTATCGCCTAAAGAAGATCGTCCTATTTAATTAAGCACGCAAGTGCGCGAACGTCGTCGTTGGAACGAAAGTTTTACGCAATTTTAACTCCCTTGTTCTTCTTATTTCTTCTTTCTCACCGATTCGGTCAACCGTGATTTTTCTCATGTATCTTTCATCGAGTAACGTTTGATCGCTGCCGACTGATTGTCGTTAATGCTCGCCGAGCGTAAGGAGCGCGTTCACCCGCTGCTCGTCCCGTTAGCACACGTATTATTGCAAAACCACGAAATCGCGAAACAGCGCCGCGTGCAGAATATCGCGCGAGGATACGCTGCGTTGCACGTAGAAACGATAAGGGGTCACGAGCTGAATCGTAAAATAGAAAGGACTATTTTCACTTGTTTGCAAAATACCGATTCGACATGGGCCGAATTTAAAAAAAATTAATAATCATAAACTCAATGTCAACGTTCTTCGTAACGTCAAAACAGAAGCTGAAGAGACCGTTAGCGTACTTTGAAATTAGATTTTAGACTGTGAAAATATATAAACTCGATATTAATTTTAATTTTCCTATAAATTACTCTCTATTGGGGCCAGTGTTGTATTTGATCGAGAGTCGCGTAATTTATGGTCGCAATTCACCTGAAATTGCCGCGAGGAACCAGTTTCGCGTTTTTTACGCTCCGACCAAAATACGATAATTGATATCTAGCCCGATTAGACGACGCTCCTCTCGTGAACGTCCTATAAACACCACGTGCAAACAAGAGATTTGACGATACCAATAACATTACAACATACGCAAATAACAGGTGGCATGAAAATACATAATTACCTACAGGTTGCTTGCGTGGCGATTGCGTCCAAGACTCGAGAGTTTATCGATACGTGTTACCCAGATACATGCAACCGATGATAATGACAACTGCACTACCTTTGTTCTTTTTGAACTTGAGCTACCGTTACAATGTATTTCTTTTATATTAACAGGACTGGATTAACCAGTTAGCAAAATAACCACGCGTTTAGAGCACCATAGAGTCAAGCTACTCCTTGTGCAAATATTATTTTACTATTTTTAAAACTAAACGATTGGTTCCAACTCGTCGTTCTTCCTAATCAGAAGCGGAAAGTAAGGAGCCTCCTGAGCAACTTTTGAACTAGAAACGACAGACGGGGTCGAAGGAAAGTAACACGAGAAATTCTCGGTCAGACGAGTAACCTCGCGTAATCGAGTTGACCCCATGGGACGATTAACCAAATTGAAAGGTCTCGTGGACGACTGTGAGTCATGACTTCTCCTTAAAGTTCACGATCGTTGATGCAGAGCCGGTGTTTCGTGCACTGACAACGCTTGATAAATATAGTGGTAAATCGAAATTTATGCAAGTTTAAAAAAAAAGAAGCTGGGTAACAGGTTTGCAGACTTTAACGAATCGCGATTTACGCCGTGGTGGTTGGATCGTGATACATCGAATGCAAAAGAATTCCACGAGAAGTCTCGACTCGGTTTTTGCTGCTGTTTTCATTTTATTTGAATCGTGTATTTTTTAAAATCGTTTGATAATTTAAGAACATTGAATTGCAACGGAATGTAAATGGTTCCGAGTCGACTCGGTGGCAACAGCTTACGAGGTTCGATAAACACGTTCGCGGTTACAAGTGTCATCGATCATAATAGATTCTCTACGATAACTAGTCGCGACACGTGAAACGGACAGCACGTGGCTCGGTATCAGACAAACTAATTCACCGATGATACGGTCTCCTTCGACTGAGGTCAGTTTCGGATCTATCTGTACAGAACAATTGAAAGAATCCTGTTTAAAAATAAGCGATACTCTAGGTGTATCTAAAAATCGAAAGTACGTACTCGAGATCACGGCAACGCGTACCTTTCAAAAATTATCTAAGATTACCTGATCGACCGCAATGTCACATCGCGAAGCAGGAAGCGATTGTCTTCGAGTTTTTACGTACACTGGGAATATAGTACTTCCTAGTGGCGGTCGAGTTTCAAAATGCCCGACGAACAAGATACGATTCCTTCGTATCTTCTGTCTTCTACACCCACAATTGGTGAACCTAATTTCTTGGTCACGAGTGACGAGTAAAAAATGCAAAAAAATGGGAAGCTACAAGTACTAAATGGAACAAGAAAAAACAACAATTAAAAACTGAATCTACGATATATAGTATAATGTACAAATAAATATTCCTGTTTCATCAAATGGATTGACACGAGACAGCTTCGTAAAAACATTTGCAGCAATTAACGTGCTTCTTAACATCCGTGATACTTTGATTCGTTTTAATTTGATTCTTCTTGATATTGTGAAAAAGCGTGAACACGTTCTCCGTGATAACTACCATTTTACACAATAATGTACGATTAAAAAATTCGAGAAAGCAAGTTTTTCAGTAGCATATCATGAATAATCCAAGTTTCTAATGGTTTATTGTATCTTACTGTACCAATAATTAAAACAAGTAAACTTGGAAATGTTACACGAGTCACGATAACACGTGTTTCTTGTAGAAACGATGCGTACGTCTCATATGGTTATTAATTATAATTTTCCATATCACTGTTAAATATGGTTTGAATGACATAGCGTGTAATGCATGTATGTCATGTTTTTTTAACGTCTAGGTTGTTCTTCGACCAACTGTCGGATGTGACACGTAATCCGTGTGACTTTTTTTATTCTTTAAGCAGAAGGAACAAACTAAAAGTTTCAATACTGCTTTGTAGACTAAGCGTGGTCCAAGTCCGACTAAATATTAACGACGCAAACATGGTTTTTATTCGGTGAATTATAATTTTTAATTTTCTAAAGAGCAAAACCTCAAATTCAATATAAATAAATGACAACTGACCGTCAGTTTTAAAGTCATATTCTGAGGCTCATTGCGCGAATTAACTCGAACGTAACCATTAATTAATTAAAGAAGCAACGAAAAGTTTATTATTTATTTTTATTAATACTCTTCAACACTATCGGTCATTCCTCTCCAACAACCGGAGGATATGAATGGTAAGGATGGTGGAAGATAGCATTTACGATAAAAGACTCATCAGGGAACACATAAACGATCTAACTGTGCAGCTTCTAAGATAACGTCTGATTCCTTCCGAGCATGAATGATCGATGCGGGATCTACGTATCGATAATAAATCGATACGTTACAAAGATGATCTGTGATCGACCAGGACAATTTCCATCCCCTATCGCTCAAATAATTCCATCGACCCGTAAGAATAGTTCTTAAAGTGGCCTCGTTAATGCAAAAATTAAGTTTGCATCAACTTAAAATTAATTAAGTTAAATTAACATCGCGAAGGTCGTTTTCGCGTGACGTAAAGTCGTAACTTTAAAGTCATGACAGAAAGTCGTTACTACCCTGACATTGAACGTCGTATCACTTATCTAAAAAACGAAAGATTCGTTTCCACGTGACACTTGAAGTCATGACGTTTGTCGCCATAAAAATTCATAACAGTGTGACAGTCTTTGTAACTGTTTTCACATGCAGGTCAATATCATGACATTTATCCAGTTAGTTTGGTTACTTGTCAATCTTCACTGACCTTCCATGTCAACAAATATTTTTTAAATTGCTATCTGCTTTTGATCATTTTCAACGCGGTATATTGGTTGCTATTAGTGTTATTTTCAATTCGAAAGGAAACAATAAATAATACTAGTACTACATTTTTTCTTTGGCTCCACTATTGTATCATATTATACGTACCAGAATATGAACTGGCATTGCGTGATGCGCGACGATAACATACAAGGCAATATAATACACTATGTACCCAGTGCAAAGCCTAGGAACATGATCTTTACGCAGATATTGACCAGAAAACAGTCAACTACAAGGTCTGATCGAAAAGTTCGAGGACATCGTTCATAAATCGCGAAACAATCTACGAATCTAAGGCACAATTGGACCAAGTTTTATTCCTTTCGATAGAAATTGGCTGACTTTTGTTTGACAAAATCCCTTAACGCTTTGCTTTTAGTGAATCGGTTATTCTCGACAGTGTTTCCGATTTCGGGAAAATCCGAGTACGACAAGATAAATGTAAGAAGTCAACGGTTTCCCGGCAGAGAAAATCTCCGTCCAACTGTTATTACAGGCATTGCCGCTCGTTATGAACTGGATATGAGAATAGATGGCTATGAACGATAAAGCGATGCTCGATAAAGGAAGGCAAGATACGCGGGGCCTTAAGGCGTGGGTCGTTATCGCGAAGTGCTACTTCGCGGGATCTATGTTCCCGGTGGCAGCTACGACGAAGCGAAACAAAACGAGAAATGATCCAAATGGTCCGATCGGATTCGTTACAAATAAGTTTCCCGGCTAAACGCGTCGTTTTGGTCCAATAATCACGGACGTACGAGACATACTTAAGTTCCAATTAAGTTTCGAATCTCAAATAGCTCGAAAATAAGGTAGCAATTTTTATCTCGAGACAAAAACAATCTAAACGTAAATACGTGTCATCTTAAATCATTCTGTCTTATTGAAAAATAGTACTCCATAGGGATTCAAGGTAATTCACTGTTTTGAATGTCTTCGTTGACAAACGAAAGACAATCAAATTAGGTAACTTCTTATCTGGCCGCGTTAATTCTTTATCTAGTCAATCCGAAGATTTACATTTCGCCCGGCCTTGCCTCATCTTTTTCACGAAGGACACTCCTGAGGCTGCAACGCATTGTAAATTCTTACTTTATGCAAACGACCTTAAGGTATTCTAAATGGTTAAAACACCGAGTAACGCGTTGCGCATACAACAGGACTTAAATATGCTTTATGATCGGTGCGATGGAAACAGATTATCGCTGGTCGTAATGGAACGTGATATTCTCGGGTACAGTCGTAAGAAATACATTTTACTCGATTGACGAAATAGGTTAAGTAGATACTGACCTACGTATCGTTTCTAACTCCTAATTTGTCGCTTGTCTATCATTATCATGATACGATGAACAAGACGTTCAGACCTTCAGGCTTCTTCTAACTTTGTCATGTTTAAATAGCTGTACTCTGATTTTCATAGTCATTAGCCTACTTCTAATTGTGATCGTTTACTGATCGAGATCGAGAGCTGTTCTATAGAGAGAGAATGATCTAAAACAGGACAAAGGTTATTTTGTAACTTACAATCACGCATTTTTCTAAAATCAATGTAATTTCGTTCGCGTTGGCGAATGACTCAGTGAGTCATTCCGTATAACATCGATGTAAAAGAATAAGATGGGCGAATACTTTTTCCTTTATCCCCCTACACTTCTATGGCTTCGACGCCTACATAGAAACATTTCCCTGTTGCTTCACGAAACAAAGGCAGAACAAAGATTATCGTTGTGATATTTCGTTTCGAAATTGTCTTCCGTTCCGGAGGTTCGGTGAAAGTAGTGCAATCGAGTGAAAGTCAAATTAATAGCGCCGAGAATCTGCGGGACTACGGTAAGATGATTAATTAAACGGACCAACAGCTTAATGGAACGTTTAAACGAACGACAGCTTCCGGAGACCTCGAAACGCCCGCTGTACTTGGAAAATCGTTCGCTTTCTTTATTGACCATGCAGTAATCGCCGTGGATAAGATAATTCACACTTAAGTGTAGATTACTCGAACGTTAGAACGGGTGCACGTTATGGCGCATTTAGATATTATTTAGCATTACGGACTGTCGTGTACACTAACGCGCGGGAACTCATAAAACTACCCACTAGGATGTTACTCTATCAGGGTCATATTTGCCATAATCACCTCAAGAATCTTCCAATACCAGACGAATATCATTAACGAGCTGAAGTAAATAAATAACACCTTAGTTGGGCAAGTAACAAGTTGCACGTTCGACGCGCCTAATCTCAGATAACTTATGAATATGTGTGTATCATATGTTTCATCACTCGGTTAAACCACCATTACCCGATCTAATAGGGAAACACGACTGGTCGCTCGAGGGAATTTTCAAACGATCTATCGTATTCTGTGGCGAAATAACAGAAGCGATAGAAACAAAAGAAAAAAATTACAAAGTCGAATGTATAAAGTTGATTAAAAGATCGCAAAAAGTTATAAAAATTGGACACCTGCCGACTAGAACGAAGTCTGTAGGACTAATGGAATCCAAGTTCCAAAGTATTTGGCTCGCGACGAAGGACATTCGTCTGTCGATCTATCGAAAAAAAAAAAAAATGGTGTCAGAGCGCATTGTGTTCACTGTCAAACACGACGTTCAGTCGCGATGTGGAAATGTTTCTCGAGGAACAAAATAATTACGACGAGGCTCAGAACATGGCACTGGAAACGCATACGCTAGTACCTATTTTAAAAAACAGAGTTACCAACGTGTAATTCGTGCGATCAAATTATACCAATTGAATCCAGATTGGAATAATGTCAAAAAGATATCGAAGATTAAAAATGGAAGAACGCAAAAAAGAATGGTGACCGTCGAAATAAATGAAAATAAAGTAAGAACATTCATCGGTTTTGCCATATTTTATGACAAACTCTTGGCAGTGCCAATACTTTTGTCCGTCGCTGTATGTTCCGGCACTGTACCTGAACGAGTCGCCTCGCGTCGCTGCGATCGCGATTGTCAGGCCCCACGGCTATGTTGGGCCCCGCATTCCACCTGTCAGAAGGTGGGTCCACTCTCTCACGGACCGTAAAGGAAGCAAAGAAGCCACTAACGGCAGAAAACGAATCGCGTCTCGAAAAAGTTTCTTCCCTGACCGTCCCGTGTCGGCCACCTTCGTAAAACGACCGTTTTCAATATGGCAGTGAGCATAGATCCCGTTCCGCTATTCTCTGCACTTACATACCTCTCTAATGTCCATTTTCCACGAACGATTCGCGCTCCATCCCAGCTCGATTCGCTGAAAACGTCCTGGTCGATTGATTCACAGGTTACCGATCGTGGTCCCAATCCTCGACGGTGGGCCCTTAACGTTTTCCCGCGGACGTGTTCACCAAGCACCCAGATCTTTCGTGCTGGAGACCACGCGTGGGTCTGGAATGTAAATGGTCTTGACAACGAGAACGAAAAATCCGCGAGTGTCGCGAATGGGTTTTCTCCGGTTTTAACGGTTGCTCGCGCACGATCGCCCGTAAGACGCGGTCCGTATCGTTATTAATAAATAAACGATGCTACGAGATCGCTCGCGACACAAAAGTCCAAACGAATTGTCGCCCCAGCAATGTTCGCCACGACAACATAACTGGACACCGGTAGGTAGGGGAACTGATCCGTGGAGGAACGAGTAGAACTATGGTCCTGAATCCAAGGGGAAGGACGCAGGGTGCCTGACGCGAAGAGGGTGGGACAACCGAGTGGGGTAGAGGGGGAAGACTACTCTGTCCTGGTCAGGAAGGAGATGGCCGGTAGGCGTTAGGGCTCAACACTGTTTCGCGCCTGTGCATGAGCCTTTCTATACGCACGTGAATGTAATTGAAATATCCTTGTTTTCTTTCGTACCTTTTTTTTTTCTGCTGTTATCGCGAATACCCCTGACTCCATTTTCGTTTTACACACAAACGTCTAGGCGCTGCCGCGTCCAAACAGTTCTTGCGTTTATTTGCAAACACTTAACGCTTTTTCTAGAATGTTTACGCAGGCGTTCGAAACGAAACAAGCTCGTTCCACTCTGCGTTTTTCTATTCGTCGATCGTTTTTCTTTCCGTCGTTCAACCGTGCCCTTGAAATCGCGTTTTAGTCTGCTGCAACGTTTGCGCTTCTAATCTTCTTCGTAGACTACATGTGTAGGAGACAAACGAACGCTCGCGGCAGCGCGCATCTGTCAGCATACACTTCCGCGAACCAGAGATTTAACCCTTTGATTTCTAGCGGCGCCTACAGGCGCTGAAGCATAACAATAATAAATACAGATTATTATTCGACGTAAAAAGTGTTATATTCAAAAATAATGTAATATAATATACCTGTTGCGTTACATCATGGGAGTTTATTCAATTCAACTTTGTAAATTTTCCTTCCCTCTTCCATTACTTTGAATTCCTGCTTTAATTTTCAATTTCTTCATGCTTCCTTCTAAATTTCTGTTTGGATAAAATGTAAGTAATTTATTGAAAGTAATATAAAATATAAGAGAGAATTATAATGCCAGAGAAAAACGAAAAATGTATAAATCATCCCTTGCATACGGTATTTGTTATATTGCAGCGTAAAAGAAACTATCATTACGATCGATACAGTAAAGAATGTCAAAGGGAATGATCATTTGCGTGATCGTATGCATCCATGGAATGAGAAGAAATATCTAAACCGTCACCACTGAGTGCACCGCAAAATTACATAATAATTCCTTTTGCGATTGAGGCCAATCGCGTTGCGTAAAAGATTCACGACGTTTACTATGCTTTAACTACCTCTAAGCCCGCGGTTTATGCAGATCTGTATAGAATTTATTCAAAATCTATGCCACGAATATAAAGCTACATTGAAAGATATTTAAAATGATGCATAGATAGATATAGACAGTGATTTCGATTGTTGCTGACTCTATATTGTTTATGTAAAATAGTATTTTTAAGAAGTAATTGAAACTGTAATTAAGCGTTTCAAAATTTTGAATAGTATTCACCGAATACCATAGTAGGATAAAGCATCTACGAAATATTTTCCTTTATACTCGAAGGATAATATTTGTTTAAAGTTACATTTTAATTATAGTACTTTAAACAAAAATTTACACCGCATAAAAAAAAATACATTTAACAATTTTCCTCCGTCCACCGATGTATTTTGTCGTCTAACACTTATACAATTGCATACCTAACCTCAGGAAGATTATCAAAAGCACGTGTAGCATTACAGAACCAAAACAATGGCAACAATAATGGAATTAATTAATTTTCACGATCATAGTTCGAAAGAATATGATAAACTTTTGCAAGATTTAATATGTTCTAACGGAGACATACCATTTAACATAGAAGAGGTAAAAAGAAATTTCTCAAATTAACCATACATTTTAGAGCCATACATTGTCATAATATTTTTAATCGAAGATGAATTTATTATTTTAATACCGTATCTTGTAAACATAATTTCTGATTTCAGGTTGACGAAGCACAAAATGTCATTATATCGACTATAAATAATTGTTTAAATCGATCACAGACGCGATGTAACGGTTTGTTACTTTTGGACAAAATTTTGTCGCAATGTTCGAAAGATATACTTTCAAAATATTGTATATTATGGATGTCAAAAGCTACACAAGTATTAGAAAGCATTCATAGTGTTCCTCAAGAACTCAGTATTTCCTGTAAAGTTCTTGGACATTTAATTATACAGACAAAAGACATTCCTGAAATACAGAAACAAGTATCTATGCAGAATGTAAAACAACTTGTTAACGCGTTTGGAAATTTAGATTCAGATAGAATATTTGGTCCAGTGTATTATTTGATTGCTGTGTTATTGCATCAGTATCCTGAAGTTTGCGAACGCTTTCAGACATCCATTAGAACAATAATATTATTACATATTGATTCCACCCAGGAGAATTTAGTTCATGCAAGCGCAAAGTGTTATGCACTTCTAGCTAAGGCAACAGAGCGCTCTTTCAAGCCACCAGTTTCAAAACCCACTTATACTAACTGGTTATATCACCAAGCACTTATTTGTAATAGTTTACATACTATAATGGATGAGTTATTTTCTAGTTTGATAGAATTAGAAAATATAAACATTTGGGATAAACTAGAATTACCAAATATATCGGAAGAGAATATTATTCAGTTCTATTTTAAACAACAACAGAGATTTTTGAATTTATGTTCGTATTTATCTTGTATGCTGCGGTAAGCGGACATTATCCAAATATGCATAGTACTTTAAAGAAGTACCATTACATGTACGAATTCTATTTTATAGTGGATCTGGTAAAAAAAATTCAGTATTACCTCATGAGATTTTGAAAGTTTTATGTAGAGGATTGGCAATACAGCCTTCAAACTTGAAGAATCGAAATTCTATCAGAGAACAGATGTTATATCTTATTCTGCCGAAATTGCATATTGCTTTGTTCAATGTTTTGGATGCATTAATAGATGGGTAAGAACAGAATAAAATTCGAACGACAGTGAAAAAATATTACAAATTAAATTCATTGCCATGAAATATTTAGATTTAAGGAGCAGTTAATACCATTCGGGTCAACAATATTACAATTATTTCTTCAAACGTTACAATGGACAGAAATCGTTTCCGAAAATCATATAACTATGAGTGGTAATAAACCATTCAGAAATGTAAGAATATCTGTTTACAAATGTCTTACATCTTGGCTTGTAAATACTAATTTACTATCAGGCATAGAAACAGTAGCAAACGAATACCTTCCTTCTATATTAAGAGATATAGTCCCAGAAAGAGATCGTGTTTTATTAACTGTAAGTTCAAAATATGTCAAGCTTTTTATTTTATTTGAATAAAATACGATTTTAACTACCACTAATAAAAGCATATTTTATCATTTTTGTTACAGATTCAGAAAACCAATAATTTATCAAAAAGAGCGTTAAAACGTCTTCGAGATAGTCAATATGAAAAGGGTACATATTTAAATAATGAAATAGGCTCTAGCAAAGAAAATTATCTAGACGTAGATACATGCAAAGAGAGCCTTATTACATTGCAAAACATATTTTTGAATGGTGGAACTCTTTTAAAGCAAACATTCTTTAGAGTAAGGCCTTTATTTATATATAATTATTAAATTCAATATTTGATACAATAATGATATTTATTTTCAGACGGTACAAAATATTATAATACCTCTTCTATATGACTGTTATTTGAGCTCTGTTGACCAGAAATTTTATAAAGAGACTCCTGAATGCCGTTTATTGTTATTAAGAGTTTTGAGAGTTTTGCAAATGAATCCACATTCTTTAGTACCTTTGCCCACACAATATTCACTAGAAATATTTGAAATGGCTTTGATCGATAGTAATGCATGTATTAGTCAAGAGGCTAAAATAGCATTAGCAGAACTTGAAAAAATTTTGCATCCCCAGGCACCATCTATACAAATATCTCAAGTGGAGTAAGTTACAAAAATATCAATATCAATATCACAACTCTTGTTCCAATTTATTAGAGATTATAAATTAAATATTTTTCAGATCGATACAAAAGGAATTTGTTATTGATAGCGAACATATAGAACACGCTAAGACATTAGAAAATGAACTTGATGTTGAAAATACCGAAGATGAAGACACAGCTCCGTCGTTAAACAAAAAAATGAAAGTAATAAATCCTGTTTTGGATAACTCTGTTGAATCTGTTACAAACATCTTTAGTATGCAGAATACTGAACAAACTAGTGAAGTTACATCACACGAAAGAAACGAAAGTGTAGCAGATAAATTAAATAATACAGAAAAAGAAGTAACAATCACAGTGCAAGATCAAGATACAGTATTGAATGAATCTAGATCGATACCAGATATAAATACTACATTAAAAATTATAAACAGTGAAACGCAATCAACATTATTGCCTCATCTTGTTCAAGAAAATGAAGACAATCAGACCAAAGACATGGACACATCAGAAGAAATTTACCATAATCCGGAAAACGATGGTCATTTACCTAAAACTGATCAGGAGCATTTGCCAGTAGAGAAAACAGAAGAAGTAGAAGAAATTCTACAATTATTTCAGGATGTACCGAAATGTGACAATTAAATTCATTTTGTATACTTTAAATGCAAAATAAATGACTTCTCGACTTTCTATAATTATTATCCAAAAAGTTTATTTGAAGGGCGAAGTATAGAAGATTCTTTGACACTAATATTTTTTGGTTTGTTCATTAAAGTAGTAGAATTTGGTATGGAACTTCCTGGGGATTGTCAAATTTTCCAATAGGATTTTTAATACTATCTATAACTGTTTTAGCCCTATGATCAACAATTTCTGAAATACTTTTAAAAAGATTGCATATAATTGACTGTAGTTGTTCTATAAGGCCTGTTCACAAACCATTTCACAGTATTTAAAATATTTACAAGTTGAACATCAATAATTTCTTATAATTTAATTTAACTAATAACTAAGACTACACAATTACCTAAATTGTTTCAATATATGAGAATTTAAAGTAATACATAAAAAGATAGCTTACTTGGAATCTACATTGATACAGTGGCTGTCCAAATCGAATGCCAGGAAAAACGTTACATCCTTCATTTGAATCTCCTACACCATAAATACGTACTTGTTGAACATAGCGTGTTGCATGAACAACTGGATCATCCACTGGAGGTTGTGCAGCTGGATTATCACCAACAATTCTTTTTTATCTTTTTCAAATGTACGACAAAATCGTACAAAATAATATAATTAAACTCACTCAAATACGTCTCTACATTTCGATTACCCATGCAACACTACGTGGTCAATCGATTTCTCGGGGCGATTAATTATCGATACGACATATAGTACATAATATATACAAATGAAAGCAATGCGTATATAACAAGATATAAATATTTCTGTGAATTGTTTAAAAAAATTAATAATTATTAATTGTTAAAAGTTAACGTTAAATATTTTAGATTATAATATATAAGCGTATAGCTTTAAATCAAATATTTTGGCGGGAATGCAGTATAACCAACTTAAATTTTCTACGATTGACCAACTTCCGGCTGCGTCTGTCTCTGTTTGATATCGAGTTCTCTTGGTATGTGGCATATGATTTTCTTCCTTTTAAAATCGTCTAAAATTTGTAAAATTACGATGCATCCGTTGTAAAAAAATGATGATTAGATAAGTTTAATCCATTCTTTAAACGTTTTAATAAATATTTTAATTTATTAAGAGGAAATTGTATTATATTTTGATAATTTTATTTGAAGGTTATATTGTGCAACCAACAGACCATGGTGTCACGTTTTGTATTACTTTTAGTGCTATAATCATCAAGTAATTAAACATTTTGCGTGAACTTTGTGTAGGTATTAAACCATGGGTCGAGTTATTCGTGCTCAGCGTAAAGGTGCTGGGTCTGTCTTCAGATCACATACGAAAAGAAGGAAAGGAGCACCTAAACTTCGATCCCTGGATTTCTCTGAGAGGCATGGATACATTAAGGGTGTTGTTAAGGTTTGCATAATCTTTTAAATTTAAAAATTTATTAAAACCTTTAACTGTAAATTCAGTGCGAAATATAACCGTGATGAATTCTAGTACACCTACTTCTGACAGCAACTGAAGAGTAAACACTAGAGGCTCTTTCTGAAATTCGTCATGCGTTTCATAAAATAATATTTGTTTCAAATAATTTGTTTAAATGGTTATTTATTTTGTTTTATAGGATGTTATTCATGACCCTGGTCGTGGGGCACCTTTAGCTGTTGTGCATTTCCGTGACCCCTACAAATTCAAAACACGTAAAGAATTATTTATTGCACCTGAAGGCATGTACACTGGACAGTTCCTTTACTGTGGGAAAAAAGGTAAGTAAATTTGTAAGCTTTAAAATTTATCATGTGAAACATATGTTGAGCTTCTTGTAATAACAGAAATATTAAAAAAACGTTGTTAGCAAAAATCAACTGTATGTTACAGCAAATCTTCAAATTGGAAATGTAATGCCTGTTGGTCAAATGCCAGAAGGTACCATTGTTTGTAATTTGGAAGAAAAAACTGGTGATAGAGGTCGGTTAGCCAGAGCATCAGGAAATTATGCTACAGTTATTGCTCACAATCCTGACACAAAGAAAACTAGAGTAAAATTACCATCTGGTGCCAAAAAAGTAATTCCATCAAACAACAGGGCAATGGTTGGCATTGTTGCTGGTGGTGGACGTATTGATAAGCCAATTCTTAAAGCTGGTCGTGCTTATCACAAATATAAGGCAAAGAGGAATTGCTGGCCTAAGGTACAATATTCAATAATACATGGAATATTTAATGTTTTACTAAACAAAATGTTTGTCAATGATGTTTTCTGACATTTGAAACCTGAATAATTTGTTGAAAATTTTTTACTGAGTAAATTTAACAATTATCAGGTACTGGTATCATTCGTTTTCCGTGTTTGAAACACTTTTAATATTTGCAGGTACGTGGTGTTGCTATGAATCCAGTTGAACATCCTCATGGTGGTGGTAACCATCAACACATTGGTAAAGCATCCACAGTTAAACGTGGAACTAGTGCTGGACGTAAGATTGGTCTTATTGCTGCGCGTCGTACAGGAAGAATCAGAGGAGGAAAGACAGATACCAAGAAGGACGATTAGATTAAACATTGATTCACTTTCAGACTTAAACAATAAAAATGCTAAAAAAATTACTATTTTGTGCATGAAATTATTTGTATCCTACCTAAAAAATTACCAGACAATGAAGTTAGTTGTTAAAAATTTTATTTTGTGTTAGGTAGTCTGAATTTACTAGCTGTATAATTCGCTCTGAAATTTGTGTATTATCGATATCTCGAATATGCACTCGTGAAGAGTAAATTAAGAGAGTAACAAACGAGTTTATGGTTCCATTTCAATATCACGGTCAGATATAAATCTTTATTTTGAAATTTAATACACGAGAATAATAGGAACGATAAACGCCTAGAAAATTATCCAGCAGAGTGTGCTCCTTCAGTTTCGCAATATCCGCCGGAAATAAGTTGTCAGCCATCTTGCTAGCAGTATTTCGGCGCTCGGCCATTTTTGTTGCGTCGACGTCAAGTGTGGCCAGAGGCCTTTCATAGTAGCCAGTCTTCGAATTTCCTTTGCATCGAAGTAGAGACAGGCAGAAACTGTAATTATAATTACTTGACTTAATCGACAAGTTTCGTTCGTAGATCAGCAGGGAACGGAAGGAGAGAGAATAGGAACGAACAATTGAAATTTTTTGCTTGGTGATTGCCTAGGCGAGAAACAGCTAGAGAGCTTCTGCGGCAGAGCCACGAAAAATACGCACCGAGGCGGAGTAATATGAGTAATGCAGCCAACCAGAATGGATCAGGTCTAGAGCAGCAGGTAAAATATGGAAAAGATTTAGTGTCTTGTATTACTGACAACCGTTGTTTCGGAACACTCTTTCCTTCCTTCTGTTTGAGTATTTCATTGTTCTGCCATATCATTGAATTTGTGTGCTTGTACGTTACATTCATATGTATAATTTCATAACCTATATTTTTCCAAACTATTCAATCCCGCGTTTTTTTTCAACATAAAAAATTTTGTAGACTCGAATCGTCGTCGATTCGTTTGTGACGTACAGCTTTGTAATGGCCGCAACCAATTCTGAGAACAGCATGCCTTGTGCCATGACGCACTCTCGCGTTGCTTTTTTACCGTGTTCAAATTCTCGTGATTAGATGAATTACACGTAATATATATATATATATATCTTTTAGTTTTCTTTTTTTATCGCCTATTTAATCGTAACAAAAAAATTTCAGCGTTTATTCTATATTCGAATTTTTTTTTTTTATTTAACAAGCATAATTTTGTATTTATAAACAGTATGTATAATTATAATATTTTAAAATCGTTTAATTGAATTTTTAATGTGGTATTTGTATATTATATCCTTAACAGATCAATTACTGGTCTAAATTAGCTAGCATGTTAATGGTACTAATTACAAATAATGGTGATTTTTAAAATTAGATGTCTTGCATTTCAGTTAGCTGGTCTGGACTTGTCGGGCTCCCGCCAACCAAGCAGGGACCGCTACGTACCACCACACCTCCGAAATAAATCTGGAAGTAAGTATCAAAATGTACGACATTCTATTTCATAAGAACATGTATTTTATTTTTGTTATGTATTGACTCTTGAAATTGAAGTGGAAAATTAAATTATAAAAATTTGGATTAAATTTTGTTTACATACACATATAAGACAAAAGAATTGTTTTGATTAATTTCAATTTAAAGTTAAATGTTTTTTAATATGGAGGTTCTTGCTACTGAAAAATTTTGTGAGTCAGTGGTACCTCTTGGCAATGCTATTTTTATTGTCCAGAAACACAGAGGATGACAAAAAAATATTAAAAAACTATATTTATTACTTGTAGGTAACGCGCCTTCTGGCAGAGATCAACATTCTTCTTCCAACTCAAGATCATTTCCTGAAAGAGATAGAGGAGGTGATCGCGTGCATGAAAGGGAAAGGGAGCGAGATCGTGATGGGGATAGAGGTGGTTCAGGATTTAGAGAGCCACGAAATTCCCGCGATGTCGACTTTGGGAACTTTGGAAATTTTGGTGGACGCAATAGACGTAGTGGTGCCAATCAAGAAAATGGAAGAGACTATAGATACTCGAATTCCGAACGTGAGCGAGAACGCGATCGCCCGGTTAGCTCCAGTTGGAAAGACCCTAGAGCCACAGGCTGCTGGCAAGAGAACAGAAACGATCATAGAATGGGCAGCAGCAGTGGCGGCAACAGAGGATGGAACAACGATAGAGAAGGGGGTAGAAGAAACTCCGAAAATGATTGGACAATTCCTACTGGAAGAGACGAGCGACTGGAGGTGGAGCTGTTTGGTACTGGGAATACTGGCATTAACTTTAGTAAATATGAGGATATCCCAGTTGAGGCTACTGGAGATAACATACCACCACACATTGCATCTGTAAATTTCATAATATTAGTATGAAAATAATTATATTAGTGGCGTAATGCACATTTACACCTTGTTTATTTTCTAGTTCGACGAGGTTAAGCTGACAGAGATAATAAAGAACAGCATCACTTTGGCTGGTTATGATAAGCCTACACCAGTACAAAAATACGCGATACCAATTATTATTGGTCGTCGCGATGTTATGGCCTGTGCCCAAACTGGGTCTGGTAAAACAGCGGCCTTTTTAGTGCCAATATTAAATCAGATTTATGAAAGTGGGCCAATTCCACCACCACCACATGTCAATTCTTCTGGCAAGCGTAAACAATATCCACTGGGTCTGGTACTAGCACCCACAAGAGAGCTTGCCACTCAGATATATGACGAAGCAAGGAAATTTGCGTATAGATCGCGTATGCGTCCTGCTGTTGTTTATGGTGGTTCAAATATTTCAGACCAAATGCGAGAATTAGATCGTGGCTGTCATCTTCTTGTAGCAACACCTGGTCGCCTTGTAGATATGCTGAGTCGCGGCAAAATTGGTTTACACAATTGCCGGTATGTAGATGGTTCTATATTTATTACGGAATTGAGTTCTATAATTAATTTTAATTATTTAATTCTCAATGAAATGTTGAATGTAATGTTTCAGATATTTAGTATTGGATGAAGCAGATCGTATGTTGGATATGGGTTTTGAACCACAGATAAGACGTATAGTCCAAGAGGATAGAATGCCTCCAACCGGGGAAAGGCAGACACTTATGTTTTCAGCTACGTTCCCGAAAGAGATACAGATATTGGCAAGGGATTTCCTTAGTAACTATATCTTTTTAGCCGTGGGCCGTGTCGGTTCTACATCTGAAAATATTACTCAGAAAATCGTATGGGTGGAAGAACATGACAAGCGTTCTTATTTGCTTGATCTTCTTCAAGCTAGCATTTTCTCAGACGCTTGTAAGTTACAAAAATATATATATATATACACTAGCAATAATAACTGTATTATGAAAAAATTTATTATGCCGAAACTTTAGCTGCCGAGTCATTGACTTTGGTATTTGTGGAAACGAAGAAGGGTGCCGATATGTTAGAAGAATATTTGCATCAAATGGGATATCCGGTTACCAGCATTCATGGTGATCGTACTCAGCGCGAACGAGAAGATGCTTTACGCCGTTTCCGTGCTGGTAAAGCGCCAATACTTGTTGCAACTGCCGTTGCTGCTCGTGGACTTGATATTCCACATGTTAAACATGTGATAAACTTCGATTTACCAGGCGATGTAGAAGAGTATGTCCACCGGATTGGTCGTACTGGTCGCATGGGCAATTTAGGTTAGTTGCGTTTTTTTCTCCTTTTTTTCATTTTCATTCTATTTTACAAATGCGAAATTGTAATTTTGTCCCCGAATAGGTCTTGCAACATCATTTTTCAATCACAAAAATCATAATTTGGTGCGCGATTTGGTGTCTCTGCTTATCGAGGCTAACCAAGAACTTCCAACATGGTTAGACGAAATGTTCGGTGATGCAGTAAGATATTCTGGAAGTGGATCTCGACGTACTGGTGGTGGTGGTGGTAGCACTAAAGGTCGATTTAGCGGATTTGGTGCAAGAGATTATCGTCAGCAACCTAGTTCTGGACCTACACGTAACAGTGGTTCCTCCAACAGATCGGGCAGTTACGGAGGTTAGTTGGTAACTAACTAAATCATTCGTTTATTTTAAATTTAATTAAAATTCTTTAGCGCCGCTAACAAAGTAAAAGCTTACATATTATATGGATCGCTTTTATTTCTATAGGAAATTACGGAAATTACGGAGGTAATTATAGTAATTCATCGTATAATAGTTCTGCTAACAACGGCAGCAATATTGGCCCCGATTGGTGGGAGACATGGCAGAAGTAAATCACCATCATCTCAATTTCCACTTTTACCATTATTACTACTGTACACGTAAATTCAAATATATGTAAGAAAGACACGTACGACATACACATCGGATACAACACGCACGTATCTGCGCGCGTATTACATATACACAACAAAAGACAGACAGTATCACGTATAAACACATCACGTTCGCTGACTGCCTGAGCACTACAATTTTTCAAACGAAAAAGAAAATTGTGTTTATTCAATTCCACAAATACCTTTATTCGCGTGTGACGAAACGTTGGTAAATCTTAAGTGCAATTCCAGCATTAATATCTACGGAAGCGAATCGGAATAACGTGGAAGATAATGATCTCGTTTTGAAAGCACTCTAAGAATCATCAGGATTTTGTCTGGTACTATATACAGATATATATGAGATCCATCCAAAGTTTCGTTGCCGTGCGTGTTGAGGAACACAAGTAGTATAATCACTAATGAATCAAATCGTAAATGTCTAGATAGGACGTTACGATACAACACATAGTAGGTGGAGAAACTTAGTGAAATTTTTTAGAACTCCTGTCGAAACTATGGGGCTCGTTGTAGCTTCATTATTTAAATTTTTGGAGGATGTGATGGGCGTATCTTCGAGAATTGTGGCGTCTAGATTCAAGTAATCTACATAGCTTTAAATGCACAAGTGCTTTATGACTATTGCCTGAATGGCCAGTAACTTGTGTAGTTTGATTTAAACTAATGGCGCCATTTCTCCTTCTTTTTGTTTTGTTTGTTTCTTTTTCATTTCTTTAATGTAATGCATATATGTAACTAGGCGCCTAGGATACGCCATATCGCCATCGCCATAGATTTTGTGACGATTCCTGTTTTAAATTTACTATAGTCCAGCGACGAATGGTACTTTGTTGTTTTGCCGTCCCCAGACACAGACGACGTTGCGCCGGCAATATTATGGTGTAATCGACTAAATCACGATAAAAAATTTTCAATAGTCGACAACATTGATACTACGAAAAGGACACACAGGCTGCGTCTTAGGCTACTTTTAGAAATCCCGTTCGTATTTCCGTCTCGTTCTGTTTACAATAAGTATGTTTAAACGTCAGACGCTGTAAACTTATTGCTTGTCTTTAATTTAATTCGAAGAGTTTATTTTATTTAAAACATTGGTCACTGTGTCTAGAATAGGCTGAAACGTTTCAGCGAATGTATTGGGTATATTTGTTGTACCTGAATTTTTAATGTATTCTAATTAGAATTTCTAAACGTAACGAAGACGTTGTCCTGTAAAAATGGTATGGTGCGTTATAAGAATCTTAAATCGCAGTACTGGATGCGAGTGCTCTAGAACGAAAGCTAACATTATAAGAAAGTAAAAAAGAAAAACACGGGTTAAAAAAAATACGGTTGCAGTTACAGAGGGGGTGAGGGGGGGACTTCGAATGAGAAAAATAAACGAGTAAAAAATACATACACTGTTAGTTGGCTCAACTTTACGAAAAAATGAAGAAATGATGAAAAATATACAAAGAAGCAAGCCCTTCGGGACAAGAAGGCAAAAAGGCGCACTCATATTTTATAACTGTATTTATCAGTACGCTATATATATATATATATATATACATATATATACATACTAAGTAATATTCGTAAATACATAAACATTAAAATAATTGAGAAACGACTGTGATATCGAACGATCTTGTGACATTCAATTTCCATGCGAATTGATAAATGAACAATTTAAACGAAATACAAATGCTAAATGTATTCATTAATCGGTATTGAATGTCAGGAAAGCATAAAGCTCAGTTATTTGAGTCGAGAGTGGGAAATATTAAGTCGTTAAAGTAAATACATCAAGAACTTACGTGGCTGTTGTCCGATCGGGGAGGGCTGAACGCTAGCTCTTACAGTCCTAAAAACACATTTTTGGGACATTGTTTCTACTTAAAAAAAAAAAAAAAAGAAAATGTAACGCGCATTAATGATAGACGATAACGGCGAAACGCGTCATTACTGGTTGATGATGTTGGTAGGGCTTTATAGAATGTCGATATCTTTTGTGCAAACGTCGGATTCTTACCTAATCTATGTGAGGAAAAGTACAAATTCGATTTGCGTGACAACTGACAGGATTTTTAGACATGTCATACTTATACCTGTTATATTAATAGATTTATAGTGCAATCGCGTGCGTGAATCGTATGCCGTGTGACCGTGGACCAAGGTGTGAATGCCTCTTAACAGGGGATAATTATTTCAACTAGAACTTTCAAATAGTGTTACGAGTAAATATTGTTGGCTTCCGA
Organism: Colletes latitarsis; assembly: GCF_051014445.1. Lineage (NCBI taxonomy): Eukaryota > Metazoa > Arthropoda > Insecta > Hymenoptera > Colletidae > Colletes > Colletes latitarsis. The sequence goes on along the minus strand of NC_135135.1, from coordinate 28,493,540 downwards.
CCATGGTGCGAGTGGTTTTCAAATTCTAATATGATTTTATTGTCGAGTTCGTTTGTCAACTCGGAGGCCCTGCCAAGAACATTACAAGAACCCACAATGAAAAAGTGATAATCGATCACTTTTCCGTTTATAGAGTACAACTTTTACGGCAATAAATTATTCAGTTGGACGTTTAGTCTGCCAAGAAGATAGTAGATCTTGCCGTAATACTACTACTATATAGTATCACTATTGCTATTACTCTTATTTACTACTATATTACTATTACTATTCATTTTTCTTTTCTCTATTTTTTTTTCCTTTTTTTTTTTTGATAACGTCTACATCGATTTCGTAGATGACACTGTATGCGCAAGCTTTTGTATAACAGCTTTGCTGTATTGCGTTATGTTATTTTACATCGCTATAGAAGAAGAAAGAGTATAGGTGACTTTTGGACACTATTATCCGGAATATTTAATATATATTTTCTTCTTTATTTGCAAAATTAATCATTCACGGATTTTCAAAAACTGACAATTGTGTGTTTGAAATTGAAGAAATTCTGGATTCTACTGTCCAATTGACCGCCAAGGCAACGAATACATATGACGCGTCGATGTAAGTTATTAGTCTTGTGCAGTTGGAAGTAAATATGTTCATTTACGAGTAACATGGTGGACAGAGATCATGCAAGTAACGACAGCTATACGCAAAAATATTTTTATACTTGTTTCTCTCCTAGTTGTAACGATATTTTTATACGTAACAGTGTTGATCGTCGAGCAGTCACGGTATCATTAATTCCATGTATTTTTCGTTTTCCGTATTACGAACGAATCGTTTGGTAGTCGAATATTACTGACCGAATTTAAACGATTCCGCTATCGTATATTTCATATAAAAAGAGAAAAAAAAAAGTAATTGATAAATATATTTGTGCGATAGTCAGATGTCCACCGTTTCGTAACCGGTACACGTATAAATTCAAGTACGGCATTATGATTTAGAACGTATTAGCATCTTTAGAGGAAATAGGAGAATGGTATATTAAACGAGACTATTTATTAACGTGTTAAGTATTTATTTTTTTTCTGTTACTTCTCTCAGAAGGACAGTCGTATACTTGTCTGTACGAGTACCTTTAACGTTTATGTTTGGTCCTCTAAAGTATGTCGGACGAGCAGCCTTAGAAAACATTTACCGATCTACGCAGAGTGGAACGATAAACGAAGATCAATTGTAGTGCGAAAAAACGGGAGAGGGGCTACGAATAAAAATCGTATTACATATTGTGTAAAAATGAGAAAAAAAAACAAAAAATGGCGTTTGACTGTGACTGCAATCATTACTACGAAAAAGAATGCGCAATTACGAAGCACACAATACACACAAGGTAGAAAACATATTGTAAGCCATATCCGGTACGCGTAACACGAGAAACAGCGTCGGAAAAATCGGAGCACGTGAAAGTGTCGCCGAATACAATTGTTGTCGTCGCGTGCTATAGGTAATAGTTTACTTTTTATCTTTATTTGATACACATTACGCATTTTCAAAAATTTGAACGAACACTATGTTTGAATTGCGTTCGTTCGTTTGCTCTTTCTAAAGGAAAGAAAAAATTTGTGTGCGCTTATTGTGTGTGTCTACATCAAGCTGGTTTCCGTTTATGGTGAAAAGTTTAAAAAGGACAACTAATACTCAAAAAAAAAAAAAAAAAAAAATAAAAATCTTAATGGGAGTGAAGCGTTGAGTAATCGTGTGCGTAAGGCGAGTGAAAGGAAAAAGGTCGACACGAGAGAAAGAGAGCGAGAGAGAGAGAGAGAAAGAGAGAAAGAGAGAAAGAGAGAAAGAAAGAGCACACGCGTAGATTGAAACAAAATTCGTAGGCAACACAAGGTGGGATGGCAAAAGAAAAAAAAAATGTCTTCTAACTTTTACGAATGTTATTTAATCGAAGCGCGTCGCTTGTCGAATCAAGAAGAAGGCAAGCAAGACGCGCGTAAAAGAATTTGTAAAGGAAGTAAAGCAATATATTGTCGCGCTTCCGACAGCGAGTCTCAATGGCTGTGTTACATTTTCCCACAGCCAATGATGCTCATCGTATCATTCGCATGTAACATTAATGATACTGCTATATGTCTGTTTCATTGAAATATGGTGAGCAAGCGGCAAAAAAAAAAAAAAAAAAAGAAAAAAAAAAGATGAAAGAAGAATAAAGAATCGGAACGGTGAACGTACCATTCTGTCGGTCTCTTATTAGTAATTGCACATTTACACGCTATATTAGGTGAACCGAGAAAAATACGAGAAGTAGGAAAAATCTGCTAACAACTGTACGTCGTACGGCTATTGAATGAATTAATAAAAATAAAGTGTCTGAAATTGAACGAGGAATGTCAACTTAACCTTACGAAGTGTATGATATATATGCATTAACATGTATACACTTTTGTCGTTCATTAGCAATAAGTGTCGGTCGCATTGCGGAAAGCATGTGCATCTTGTGCTTAGATAAAACACGTGTGTTCCGTGAAGAATGATGTAGAGTGTCAATATTGTTACAAATACCTCATAAGAGACAATGGATCACGCATATTATTTAAATGTTTATTCATTTGGTGATTCATTCGTTTATTTATAGTATTATGCAAAATGACAGGAGAATTCTATAAAATGAACCATCTAATAAACGAGGGAAAAAGATTATGCGATGTAGAATCTTTTCACGTGTACTTGCCTTTTTTATCCCGCAGTTCATATCGAAATTGAGAAATGTTTTACTATATAATTGAACAAGTTTTGATCGAAATATTTTGTGTACCCAATTCTTTATAAGCACAGTCGAATCGGAATGTAGTTAATCGTAAACTTGACGAAGAACTGGTTCCTCGCCAATTTCAATGATTTTTAAATGTTATGAAGGCCGTTATTTGAAACACATTTTTTCTTTTGCATATAATTAAAGTTTTCGTATACGTATGCATTTGCGTCAGCGATAAAGACTACTTTGTTAACCTTCATCGGTTAGGTTTGATCTTTAAGTTCATATTTACCGCTTGCTTTGATGTGTTTCTATAAACAGTAAGACTCGTACGTAGGCAAAATTGAACGTAATAATAGCAACAGTTTTTTTTCAAACATCTCGAAAACCAAGGCTAACAGCCACTTATTTCAACTTTATTAAAATCAGCGAAGAACCAGTTCGTCGATATATTGACTGTAGTTATCCTATTTTATGTTTCATCTTTACAAAAATTGCATAATCTTTTGCATTAAATATTTATTAATTCATAAAGTTTCGTAGTATATACATTTTACTTATCGTGATTCTGTATTGATGACACCGGTAATAGATGAAAAATTATACAATGTTTTTTTTCAACATAGAATAATATTATTACTTTATACGAAATACTTGACGTAATCAATGAAAGCGCACATATCAGTATTTACATAGGTACAGGTAATTTACAAATCTGTTTTCCAATAAGTACGAGCACGAGGCATCGTCAATACTTTAACAGCAAACTTACAATTTCACAAAGTATGTATTTCCATTATTTTATACTTATCAAAAAGCGTGGAATATGTTTAAAAGCAAATAAATTTTCAACAAACCTTCTTACGCGGGATCCTTTTTACAATTTCATACTCGTTTAATAACCTTTACAAGTAAAGCTTCGATTTTGTATAAAATATCAGTATCAAATTTTCTTTTCGTTACTTTCTATTAAAAGAGCGACTAACTAGTAGGTGATAAATGAAATTTCACACGGGAAATGAATCTCTTGACTGACTTGTATTGATGTAACTCGTAACAATATGTTTTGTAGTATGTGACGTGCTTCGTTCAATCTTTGAATAAAAGACTGCTGGTTTATCATTTCATATGACACGTATACAAAAAATTTACACAGTAAATATACATCCACTGTCGACTGGACATTTAATGTTGAACAAATGTAACATACAGTAGGTATATTACGGTAAAGATGTCCAAAAGTTTGTATCAGATAGTAAGGTGCCAATGGTGGGAGGCCCATTTCTGTTGAATCAACTTGGACCAATCGTGTAAGACCACGATCGCAATGGCGCTGTGGCTGAACAGTTTTGTATTATCTGGTAGTTAAATAGAGGCTTGTAAAGCCAGCGAATCTGTTTTCTTATTTATAGAAATATCTGTATCACCGTGGCTCAATTTTGTATTCAGTCATGTACCATTGTGGTTTACTACTTGTATTATTGGACCTTTCTTTAGACGGTAAATAATCTTAATCTGTTGTATCTTTATTATAACTATTTTACGGTGTAATACTTAATAAGCTCGTGTTACAGTGGTTGGGAGTGTTACTCAATTAGAAATTGACAGGCATTTAGAATTAGGTAGAGAATTTTTAGCAAAGGGTCAATTGCAAGATGCATTGTCACATTACCATGCAGCTGTCGGTAAGTTTCGTTCGTAATCATTTACTTTAATGTGTTTCTTTCATTAATTCGTTTCCGTCTCAGACTTATAAGAAATACAAGCTGTTATTGAATTTGTTCTTATTTAGAACAATAATTTAACGAAATGTTTATTGCTTTTTTGTACATTAAAAATAGTATATACTGGAAGAAATAACTATTCCTTTTTGAGATAACAAGAAACGAAGTTTTCCTGTATTTATTAGTTTTTTTGTTTAGAATTTTGATAGATATTATTGTTGCAGAGGGAGATCCAAATAATTATTTAACATACTATAAGAGAGGCACTGTGTACCTAGCATTAGGTAAAGCTAAATTTGCACTTCTTGATCTTGATAAAGTTTTGGAATTGAAGCCAGATTTTACATCTGCAAGATTGCAGCGAGGTAATGTGTTACTTAAACAAGCACAATTCGATAAAGCAAAAGCAGATTTTTGGGATGTGGTAGGTATACCTTTGTATCGCATGGAAATATAAATATTTATGATTATATAATTTTATTATATTACAACTGTTTGGTGTCCATTTATTATAGTTGGCAGTGCAGCCACACAATGCAGATGCTTTAAATGCTGTATATAAAATGGAAGCTGCGCGAGAAGATCTCGAGGATGCAGACAGTCTAATGAAAAATGGTGATTATGCAGCTGTTGTGCATAAAATTTCTAAAGTTATCGAAGTATGTCCATGGGCTGTTGAACTTAGAGAGCGTAGAGCAGAATGTCACGAAGCTCTTGGAGATTACATCAGTGCCATTTCTGATGTGCGGTCTACAACTAAATTACAGTCTGATAATACACAAGGTTTTTTGAAATTAGCTACTCTGCATTACCGGCTTGGACAAGTATCTGAATCATTGAAGTGAGTAATAATTGTCATTACACCTTTGCAAGATTCTGTGTTTCATATTGTCAAATATAGTATTAATATTGTAAATGTTTAGGGAAATTCGAGAATGTCTGAAATTGGATCCAGAACACTCAAAGTGTTTTTCGTTTTATAAGAAAGTGAAAGAGGTAGCAAAGCTATTAACAAATGCAGAAACATCTGAAGAAGGAAGAAATTACGATAATTGTATAGCTTCTGCTCAATCTGTACTTAAGCTTGAACCAAATGTGGTTAATGTACGTTTTACTGCTCATCAACTTCTTTGTAAGTGCTATACTGGTAACTCGGAATCGAGTCAAGCAATTAATAATTGCCAAGAAGCGCTGAAAATGCGAAAAGAACCTGGCGTGTATTGCGACAGTGCAGAAGCCTATCTTGCTGCCGAGATGTTCGACGATGGTAAGTTATATTAATATAATAGATAGATTTTTTATTATTGTTACAATTTAGGGATATTCTTCCGAATTGCACCTGCGGCCGTTTTTAAGATATTGCGCACACAAATATCCTTATCATGTAGTAGCTCTCGCGTCATTGTCGTTCAGATTCTCAAAGTATATTAATTCCGTTGACGGGAAAATGTTAGTTTGCAATATACTATCCTAATCCAGCCTATGTATGTGTAGAAATGATAAAGAGCAAACCTAACCTAGTATCTCGAATTACTGAAGCTAAAATGTTATATTTGGTATCCGTTCACCCTTCCCTCTAACCTCTTCAAATTTCATGTCGATCGGCCGCGGGTACTAATTCGGAAGAACGGCTCAATTTAGTAATATGATAATTTTCTTCCAAATAGCTATAAGAGATTTTAAGGAAGCTTTAGAAATTGACCCAAGTCTACAGAGAGCAAAGCAAGGGCTTCATAAAGCTCAACAACGTCAAAAGCTTTCTGAATCGCGAGATTATTATAAAATTTTGGGGGTATCGAGAACAGCATCGAAACGGGATATTATTAAAGCATATAGAAAGGCTGCACAAAAGTGGCACCCTGATAACTTTCAGGAGGGGGAGGAAAAGAAACGGGCGGAAAAAAGGTTTATTGATATTGCAGCTGCCAAAGAGGTATTGACTGACGATGAAAAAAGAGCGAAATTCGATCAAGGAGAAGATCCTTTAGATCCAGAATCAGGGAAACATCAACAAGGTTTCAATCCCTTCCAAGAATTCCATCACTTCCATGGTTCTCCCTTCCAATTTAAGTTCCATTTTAATTAGTCATCTTTTTAATCTCATGATATTAGCCCAAGTAAAATTTCTAAATTATCATATTGTCATTTTATATGCGACATAACTTTTGCTACCTTAGCTGAAATTTAATTTCGCTAATCTACCTCGTCGGTAGTCGGACGTTTTGCATCTGCATAAAATCGGAAGACTGTATGCGGAAAATGTCAATCACTCAGTAAGTTAAATAGCTGACCAATAATTAGCCAAAATACATAAAATACCGTAACTACAGTAAAGACTAAGTTGCCAGAATCATTGCTAATTGTAATGGTCCTGCTGTTATTCCTGAGTCAGTAATTTGTTAACATAGCTATTGAAAGTTAATGTGTAAATAACTTGTACGCATAATTTAGTACTACTGTTATAGTAAATTATAATAATTCCATGTAATTGGCTTACTGAACAACCATTAGGAATCGATGTAGTTAATACAGATAAAACATGGAATTAGTTCTCAGTGACATGAACATTCTTTACGCGTAAATATCGTACCATCGATATGGGGAACATAGGTTCATTTATCTTTGTTTCGGTAAAGGAGATAACAAATTTTGCATTTCAATTGACTGAAAAATAATGATAAGCACTAATCGACTAGCGTGTTTTTGATGGTCATTAGTAAATAAATTTATCAAGGATTTAAAGAGTATATACATCGATCGAACAAAAATATGTTTTCCGTGATCACAAATCGACTTACATCACTTTCATAATAAATGACTTACATGAAACATAAGTCGAAGCATAATAATAAAGCCATAGAACGTACGGTGGCGACACTACCGTGTAAGTGTTATGTCAGGCTGTGGATCATTTTTTGAGTTTAGCTTGAAACTGTGCGGTGATTGTGTCAAATAAATACTATGAAAGTCATTTTCGGTAATACAGTCATCGAGGGCACTTGTTAAGTGTGGATAGCGTAGTATACTGTGCAGTGGCTGTATTTGATATTCATAAAAATGCGTAGGACAGTGTTTGTGCGCGTGTTGTGCTTGCATGAATGCGAGAGAATTTTATGTAAATATTGTATCTCTGATATTTGTTTAAATATATTTGAATAATTCATACAAACACACTCGTATCATTTGTATAGAAAATCTGCGGGCATTTTTATATAAAATACACGAAATGTGTTGTACATAATGCTCTTCAACACTCGTCATATTTTAGGAATTTCTTTACATACATCGCTGTAGAGATATTTAAGCTTTCTTCCAAATAGCAATTCTGTTCCAGTACTTGTTAATTTAAATTTATTTGTGTAATTATTTAGAGCGATAAAATTATAACGAAGGATGTTATGAATTGATTATAGACATTGTATTAATTATAATTAATTAATATCGTGGACATTTATAATTTATTTGTGCTAGGAGAAAGAAATATAAAATTATTTGATACACAAATATACTATTCTAAGGCTCGATATTCATTTTCAGAATTAATTTATTTCATATTTCATTGTGCTATAGTTTATCATTTTATTTCCAGTTGTAGATATTTTAAAGAAATAAATTGTTGTATTTTTCTTATTTTTCCTACGTTTTCAGTACTTGGTGACCCTATTGATTGCCTATTTTGCATTCTATTTGTTAACTTTCATTTATTCCAGGAATAAAATAAATCGGATAAATGGTTAGGTAAAGTACTTTAATTCAAATTAATTAAAATATTTATTTTGGGGAGTTTAATAAAAGAAAAATAATTTGAGGTTATTGTAAGTAGGAATATTCCGTACATCGTAATAATGTTTTATAGATTTATTTTTTATCGGTTATTACGATTACTTATGTACATTTCGAACACATTAACGTAAGCATTGTATTTGTATTCGCAAAAGACTGCAAAAGAATGTAAAACAAATTGCGCTGTTGCGATAAGAAAAAAGATTACATAGAATTTTTGACGCGCATATTGATTCGTATTAACTTCATTCAATGTACATACATACTTTGTTTGTGTCGTAACACGCATCCTAAAATCAAAAAATATGCTCGATAGAAATATAATCACAGTTATTAGGAACAACCCTATTAACTTAAACTTTTGTATCCTATTTAGTCTAAATTGTACTATAAGGATATCATAGAATAAGTTTTATACATTCACTATGCGATATCTGATCTATGGTATATACATACACGCTTTGATAATAGATTTCCATCATTTTTAACACTTACATGATAAATTTTGTACCCGAATAACAATACATATATCTCTTTATCACGAATAATAAAATATGTAAAATACAACTGCTTTAAGCGCCCGATAAGAACTAATTTCTATTATTTTATTAATTGCCTTATTAATTTCGGCATAAGGTCACTATAAACGTTATTCTAATGGTTTATTGTATCATCAAGACCTCTATACTAAAATTTATTATACTTTTTGGCGAAATGTTTGTATATACAATAATAGATACCATGTTGGGCAAAATTTGATCAAAGTATTGACAATTAAAAATAATCATTAATGTAACCAACCATGACCGCAAGCGGCTAATGATTTATTACATATATACTAAATACGATCGAATGTTCAATCGCATCGCGTAATCGATTACTTAATTAATATTCAACTATGATAGAATGAATTAAATTATGTTGACAAGATTCGTACAATGGTACTTTTGAGTATATTATTTTCTCTAAACAATTATGCATTGCATAAAACATATTTGAACAATTTAATAAATTGGTGCTCACTATCTTTCATTATCGATTTAAGCAGTCTGACATTCTCTTTTATTTACATAAAACGAAAATGCGTTTTAAATATCTAACTTTCAAAAATTGTATATAGTATATATATATATATATTCTATTTTTTTATCCGGCATATTTTTGATTGGTAGCTCTACAAGCTTTTGGCAGGTCTCAAAAACATGGGAAATACATCTAATTTCAGGTCTAAACATAGATCTATACATTACACAAAATAACTTGTATACTCGTGTGGCATTACACCTCTTCTTGGATAAAACGTGTGACTCGTTGAATATTCCAATAGGTTCGTAATCGTGCTCATGTAAATATCGGCGAATCTAAAAAGTCTCCTTGAGAAATATGTGGGATTATGATATGTTCTAAACACGGAGCCGAATTGCTGATTAAATACACGTTTTATCTCGTTCCTTAATTGGTCTCTTTCACTGATCCACTCATTGAGTACTCCTTGTACGTCTGGCCCTTCGTAATCTTGGTGCTCCTCTATCAATCCCGTTAGCATTTGCAACCAGTTAGCGTTTTCTTTGAATTTTGGGTTGTTCAGTGTCGCTATTTCGTGCTGTACGTAATCGAACAAATCATTTATGCATTGATATCTATTGTAAAGACATCCTCTGTATAGTATACATGCCCCTTATTGGTTATTTAATACAGCTATTTGTAGTCAGGGGTGTAGCCCTGAATGGCCAATTGAGTTTAATCGAACTCGGCGCGGAGCATGACAACTTTTTAAAGGTTAAAGGTTTCGAGGTATAGAAGGTGATTTTAAAATCACGTTTTATTTCTGAAATTCCTCTCAGAACTTTATCGAACGTATTAAATAAAGTTTGTACTTTTTCTATAATAAGACGAACACTATATGTATAGAATATTTGACTACTTGAGTATCAAATTAATATTTTCGTCCATTATACGTAAACAATTTTAGAATGAATATATATGTAGTTATTTTTATAGCACTGATAATAAATCAGACAAAATTAGAAATCGAAGTTGAATATCGAAAAATTTACTGTTCGAAGCGTTCTTATTTGAAATGCAATATACTGGATATTGTATACTTACCGTTAATTCTTTAATGATTGCTCCAGTTCGCCAACCATGCTCCAGAGTTACATCTGCTAAATCACTGTAGGGATGATCGCCGAAATATAATACTTGATGTCCTTGCCAACCGGTCATATCTTGCAATTGTTTAACCGTGCCCTGCGTTTGCAATGATTATTATTTGTAAAAGATAAGAATACGTAGAATATAAAATCGTTGCACTTACTTCAAGGTATATAACGCCTTTCTCGAGTTTGGTCACTCGATCCCACAATTGAGTTTCATTGACTTCGTCGTAGATTCTCAGAGGCCTCGATTCTTCGGTGAAAAATTTCGGTTTCCTCGCTTGTACTATTACCACGTCAAAGTAATCCTTCCAATTATCCCCAACTAAAAATTTCATTCCGATGTCGCTGTAAAATAATAATAAATTTCATCGATCGAATAATATATTTTCACGACGTTTTACGCAGTTATCAATATCCAACACGTACACAAAGTGGAAAGGACTGTTGGTCACCAAAAACATTTTCTTGTTAGCATTCTTGAGCCGGTCGAAGAATTGCTTTAGATCCTTATTCTGTTCCAGATACTCCGATACGTTTTGCACCACCATTCCGTGCATTATAGGGTGACAACTTTGTACCGAGTTCTAGAAGGAAAACAGATGTATTTATTTCTCAAGGAAAACTTTATTTCGATTTTAACAAATAATTGGATTTTGCAGGTACTCGATCGATCTATAACATATTCAGTTACAAACTTTTACCTTTACATCTCTAAAGAGTATTTCGGGGTGATAGTCGATATGGTTTCGAAGAAAGTATTCCGTGACGTTGCACAGAAGGCTCATTTCCGGTACCGAAAATAAATCGGCCAGTTGAACCATTTTCGTTCGGTGTAGCGCCTCCTGAAACAAAATTTTATATTATCTACACATCCTAAGGTGTTCGAATATACTCATCGAAGGTACTCACTTTCTATATTTTAGGTTGAAAAAATCCATCACGAAAAACATACGTGTCGACGCATGCAAACAAACAGAAGACGTTTAATTTGTTGCCAGTATTTCCAGTTTCTGTTTGGAAATGCAAAACTAAGGATATGTATGTGTACCAGGACCGGAACTGTTTGAATGATATTCGAATATTTGAGTATTTGAACGTAAATAAAAGATACTTGATCAGTGAAGAATAATATTTGCTGATTATCTGAGATACTGCAACGTTCTTACGTTCGAATACAGAAAAATTCGACAAACAGTTTCGGCCTTAGCGTGTACATGCAAAGTAACCTTGTAAAAAGACCAAAACAATCATGCAGTCGGTTACATCACAAACGTTGCTATTAATTTGCATTTCTGTATTAACTCTTTGAAAATTTTCAAAGAGGCAAAAACAGAGAACGCATCATCGACCGTTGTACACAGCGAACCTATTCGCTTTTCAATTTTCTTTTAACGCCATTGCACAGACGAGCAAACTTTTCTACGCATGGTTGCTCGGATAATTACTATTAAACTGTCCGGAAACTAACTGCATATTTTCTGATTTCGTATTTACCAAGCAGAGACGTAACATAATAAAGGATTGTTCGAGATAATTCTTATCTCGAACGAATATTGTGCCTATACTCGGGCCAACGAGACGAGTCAACGAACATAAATATTCGATCGTGTCGTCTCGTTGACCCGAGTACAGTTTTCGTAAATATTTCGAACGATTTCAAATATTTTTTAAATCGTGTATATATATATTTTTAAATCCAAAAAAACACATAAAAAATTGACGTCCATACCAGAGTACTAAATTCCGTACGAAACATTGGTAACAAAAGGGTAAAACACGATCTTACCGAAAGTACGGACTTAATACCTTCGGTTTAATAGGATTTCCTACAGAGTGCTTACGTGAGAGTGTTTATGAGGCGCCTCCACATAGGCGATCGGTATTATTCTGTTTTTATAGAGCCTGAGGACCTCGTCGTCGGATACCGGATGCAAACCGCGGTAAACGGTGCCAAATTGAATTTGCAAGAAGCTGTCGAGTTTCAGCAGCAGACCCTTTTCGATGTCGTAATGGAGGCCACGAACGGCGAAATCCTCCTTGTACTTGAGGCTGGCGATTCCCTCGGGGTACTGTACAGCCGATTAAACGGGTTTCGCGTCAAGTTTCAATTGAAATTCTCGTTCCGGGCGTAATTGTCGCTTGATTTTCGAGAAAACGCCGACCGACGAGGGCCGAACTCGCGCGCAGAAACGAGTTAGGGAGAAGTTTCGTTCGTTCGTTCGAATTAGTCTCGTCGGCGCAAAACTTTCCATCAGAGGTTCGTCGACGACAGAGGCGTAAGGATTCTCCGAGCGTCACGCAAACGAGACGCTCTGGCCCGTTTCGCAAGGGGACTTTGCGTAACAAGTGTCACCGATTTCGTTCGAATTTTCTACGCAGTCGGTGCACATAATGAACAGTAGGCGGTACCTTGTACTTCTGGATGAGCATATCGCGTCCGAGATTGTAAAGTAGATGGTCCATGGACTGCTTGTAGCAGGCCAACGTGTAATCGTAATCGAATCCATAGACCTGGACTTCCTTCAAGTCGAGCTCGTTGCAGGCGAACACTCCTTTCGTATCCACGTCTCGTGGAAGCTTCTTGGCTGAAACAAACGACGTAGTTTAGACTTTAACAAGTACATATATGATTATTAAATAATGGAGGACTTTTATTTGTAATTTTTTACGGAGACTCTGTTAGATTTCTGATCGAATTTTTGCGTTATCGTGTTTGTAAATCCTTTGTTTATCAATATCGTTAATTTTGTAAGATCACTGCGAAATTATTTATCGAAAGACGAAACTTCAGATGGACCCGGAAAAAAGTAACGAGAAATACTTTTATGTAATTATTTATTGAAAAAAATGTTATACAAATAATAGATTGTTGACGTTTCTTCTATTGTTGATGGTTCTTCAGCTCGAACAAGTGATGGGCAGCTGTATAACTAAAAACTTATTTATAGTTTATATTAATGGTTGTTTTGAGAATGTTTCGATATTCGAATAAACCGTGATGATTATTCCCTGATGCTCGGATGCGATAAAGGAATGTAAATAAGCAGAGCTACGGAATAACAATGAGAATCATAGTACGGTTTCGGATTAACAAATATTTGGCATTGACAGTGTCGATTGCACAGCGTAAATAGCATATCATAGGAATCGCAGATAACGATTGAAGTGACAAAATATTTTTGTCAATCTGCTTTCGTTAAGTCTTGATATCACATCTTTCTTTAAACACGGAAACGGTAGATATTTATTTCATTTACAGTGCGAGACAAAATGGCATTCAAAGAAATGTCTTTTATTTAAGTAAAAATCGATACAAAATATTGATAGATCCAAATCCTTTACTTTAAAAGTACAATATAAATATTTAAAATTATACATTAACTGTCCAAAGTATCTTCTGTACCTTTTGGTATATCTTCAATTTTATCTCCCGTGTCTATAAAATCATAGGGTGGACAATTTGACCATTCCTGCTCACCGCAAAGTCCGCAAGCTATAGTGCAGTAAAGACTTCTTTGTTTGCATCCACAGGCTACCCAACACCAAAAAAAAAAAAAGAAAAAAAAATTATCATTTTTTTAATTGCAAAACAACATGCTCGAAAGTCCCCTTCTAGACAGACCTATGTTATTTCCAAGACTTCAAACTATAAGTCTACGGGGGGAAAAATATTTGAGTTTTAGAGTTCCATACTCTCATTTAAGTAGCATAAATTTTTGAACAGACCCAATACGAATAATCAGCGTTATATGCTTCGAAAGCTTGGCATTATGATTATTTGCACGGTCGTTAATGTTTCTACTTTTCTTATCATTTTATGCATCAGGCGCGGCATAATTTAAAAACAGCCCGGCGTTACTCTCAGTTTAATGTTTCGCGTAACCTCAGATATCGCGTATCAAGATGGACGCGGGCACAGAATACGATCCATATGCACGTGACTACACACGCGGCTTCGTATCAGGACTCTGTAACCATACGAATACAGGATAACGCGTAGCATTATTACTCCGACTTCGATTCATGATAAATCCGCGTTCTCGTTTTGTTCTAACAGATACCTGATACGAAATGCTTTTCACCGGTTCGGATTTTTCTGCCCATTCCGTTCTTCCCGACCCTCTACCGCGTTCTGTTACTAATTACAACTCTAGATATAAATTCGGATAGAAAATTCCTGATACGAGCTTTACTTGGATTATTACACATCTTATCGACGCATCGAATATCGAGGCGCATACTTTGGGTAATAAAACTATCGAGATTTAGAACCTAGTTTCTTTTTGGTTATTCGAAATTTTGAGAATCCCGTTATTCATGGATCACGAGACGTTTTCATGATCTCTACCCAGAAGTCGGATACTCAAGATTTCATATTCTTTAACCCCAGTATTCTTCGATGTCTATAAATCATGGCAATGACTTGTAACAGGCTTCTAATAGATACGTGTTGCGACGATGATTTTGGATGCTCGCCAAAATCGAGAGAATTCGAATGGTAAGAAAATACTGCACGTTCGCGCGAGTAAAACGTGCGAATACTTTGGCGGCGTTTGCCAGCGGTTTTGCCTTTAAGATCAAGCGTAAATCGAACGCTTCCCGGAAAGGGGGGATTCATTGACATATCAATTACAATTTCCGCGCGGGCACGCGATCTATTCGATATCAAGGTCTCGAGTCAGCTGGCATCGATTCGAAATATCGAAGCGACGGCGACCAACGCGCATGCGCGACCGAGACGGAACACGAACCAATTGGCGTGGGTAAGAGGGAGACCGCACAGTAAGATGGACGCAGCCAGTGTTAATACTTACACTTGTACTTTTCGAGCACCTTTTGGTAATTATTGAGCATGACTTCGCGCGTTATCTGGCCCCGGTGGATGGAACGATCACTCTTAGACCGCGTCGACACAACACGGTTGGCCGAAACGCGTACCAGCCACGATGGTAAGACATTTTCAACGACGAGAGGCGATGCTGCAGCGACAGCGAGGGTCCTCGCGTGCAGCATCACGGACGATTGGCGGGTAAGCACCTACGATCACGGTGCTCGGCGATTGGCGCCTCGCGCGGCGGTATATTCGAATCGTTACACCAGCAGTTTCTTCGCCGTTGATCGTTAATAATTCTTTAACTCGTATCGAGCAATCGTCGTTAATTCTCTGTCGCGTGTTCGCGATTCAGGGCTATCTCTTTCCCATCGGCTATTTAGATTACTGTTACGAGTCGTTGGCGTTCGACCTCGGTTCCCGTGTTGTTTTCGGTAGTATTCCGCGATCGTAAGCGAACGTGACGACTTTCAACCTCTCTGACAATAACACTGCGCTCAGGTATCCGTTTATCGCTTTCCTTATCTTACTAGGAGCATCCCCTTGTTCGTTGGCACTAGCTATTTATAATCTGAGCGCGTTCTGTTCGCAATCGTCCAAGTTCGAGCGTTCGAGCAATATCACCTCGTCTTGGCGGAACGACAAATGCGCGCGCTCGTGTTTCGTTCGTCGGACTATCACTGTTTGTCTTCGCATCGCCTCGTCGTGAGGGACTGAAGGGATCGCATACGATCGCGTTTCAATCATGCCGCTCGGTCATGCGGTGTCGTTGTCGAATAATAGATAGCGAACTGTTGTAAGTGGGGAAAGTAGTGATACCTGAACGACCAAAATAGACGTACAGTGTCCAAAGAAAGCAATCATTCGCAGTGTTGTGTTCGTCGTCAAATGTTAAGTTTACGTCCAAAATATTATGTTAATTATCATTAATGAATGTAAGGACAACCTAGTGGTGAATGTATCAAATCATTAATAAGAAATGTACACGATCGTTATAATTTTTTACCATATTTATGTAGGTTAGAAATATGTAACAACGCAGTTTACGTTTTTATAGATATTGGGACCATCGAAGAATATTTAATATTTAGTTTATGTATACTTATTAGAAAGATTAAATCGATATTTTATGAAATGTTATCAGAATTTCTAAATGTTACGATTCCATCGCTAGTTTTCTTAAGTTGCATTAGTTCGATCTATGCGTTCATGCTTAACATGTTCGTTACTACGCGTCTAGTTTACCATATAGGTTATGTAACACGCACGTAACCAATCATATTATTTATGTAACACTCTAATTCTCATTTGAATCTGCCCTAACAGATGCCTGACAGCGTTGAAAATTATTTTTCGCTACCCCAGCATGGTAAGAAGATAATAAGACCAATAGAATAAAGAAAACACGAAGAAAGCGAGTGAGTTATAAAACAAAAAACTGTAACTTATTGTTAGAACGATTGGTATGCGCCGTGTAGTATATTACCACACGTGTCTTCCTCAATGGAGGTTAGAATTCCACTGAATCGTTGTGAAGCAACCTACGTCACAGTCGGGAAATTATGCGCAACCGTTTGACTGTGTTTTTTATTGATTTTGCATCGATGGTGTCGATGAATACCGGTTACGGTGACTTTATAAATATTTAGGTTTGCGGGAAATACGTTGCGTGATTGCAGAATGAAAAAAAATTCCTGTTCCTTCCCGTTACAAGATAATTCAATATTACGTGACCGATTAAAAAGGCGGATATCAAACTCGTTTACCATAGTAACCGTGAGTACAAAAAATTAGTTATTTTGTAAATAATGTTCTGGTCAATTTTATTCAAACTGGAAAGTTTGCTTTTATTTATTCTTGGACAAATTATTTAATTCACATAGAATTTACTGATAATAGAGGACGTTTTTCTAGAAGTACTACAAGTATCCTGTGCTACCTTTGATAACTCCAGATAGTAAACACAGCTTGCATAAATAGACTAAATGTAAATATTGCTGACATATGTCTACGCAGCGTCGCAGTAATTGCAAGGTCGTTAGTGTTCTCCTCGTATTCCAATATTAGAAAAATATTACGGAATAAGTAAAAATAACGAATCGCGTAACAATAAGGTTACGAAGTAAAATTATATTGTAGAACTGTGTCATGTTCAATGTTACAGTACGCCGTTTCCTAAACAGCAATGTCGCAAGATTAGAAAAGAGGTTGTCGTACACCCGTGATTTGTATCTTCTGCGTTGTCGTTGGAACAATTGCGATTTATGTCTCAGGAGTTAATCTGAATCTGGGATCTGTTTGAAAATGGGTTAATTAGTGCTCGAATCCGAGGAGGCAACCTCGAATTGCTCCGAGTCGCGTGCATTTCACTCAGGAGGGACCATGTTAACAACGCGTTCCAGCCACTTGTCGGACATGCTCGCGTAAATCGACGATATTCTTCGATGTTAAACACCGTACTTCGTGGCTGATTCTAATCGTAGGAAACTCGAGTTTGCACGCACACAAACACCAGCTGTATCGATTCGATCCAGTGATATTCGAGCCTTTGGTAAAATAGTTACAATCGTAAACAGCCGTGTCGATATCATGATTAATGATCGACCGCGTCCTTCTGACGGTCGTTCTCACGTTCTTCCGTGTGTTGTGCTTGGCACTAGGCATTCTGCGCAGTAGCCACCGCGCATCTATCTTACTTTCTCATTTCTGATACGATCGGAGTCTGTTTTCAATTTGTCTGTTTTTATCGATATATCTCAAGACACGTTTATGAACTATTTAGCGCTTACGAATGCGCACACTTCATCATTTGATGAAAGTCCGAGATATTTGGAAAGGAATGACGGTCGTACATTTGGAGAAAGATGAATTCCAAGCCGCTGTTCCCAAATGTTGCGAACATCCGGTAAAAATGGTCGATACAACTGTATGGTTACTTTTGACGCCAGTTATAATTGCAATCGATTACTGTAATTCCGGCTGATTACAATTTGTATTGTATGCGAAACAATTGTTTGAATTATTATTTGAGAACGTCATTCGAATTCGACTTATTGCTTTCAACAATTCGAAGTGGTCTTCAGATACAGAGCTTCGATGCTTCAAAGAAACGGGTTAGCCTGATATCATCTTGCCAATTAAAAATTGAACAATTGAATATTTATACGACTCCGAATAAAATTAAACAATTAACGAACGGTATAGAAAACTTTTTCTTTGTAAATTAGAATTAGAAAGTGCATCTTACCGGCCATTAATAACAGGGATCCTTTCTAGCCTTATCAGATCCAAGAGATGACTTTACCGATAAAGCTGTTAGCCGAACCGTTCAACGGCAAACTGTTCATTCACTTTCTTAATAACGAGACAATTGAAGATAATGGAGATCTTTCTCGAATCTAGCCAATCGTTTATAAGTTCTAATTTAATTGTTACTCCTCCTCGCTGACCACGTTATAAAATTCAGTTTTCGTTTCTATAATCGCGAGCGATAAAAATGGGCAACATTCTGATCCAGATAACAATTTCGACTAACGAGTAAAAGGTAAACTACCGTTTACACGTTATTCGTTAGATCGGAATAAAAAATTTCAATCGTAAGACGAACTTAATCGAGTATTGTTTTATAAATTACAATAGTTTTTGGGGGCTATCGAGAATCGTTGATCGGTAGTCTGGATGGTTGAACAATTTGACGCGGAATGGCTCATACGTAACCACACAGCATTGCAACCAGTGGCACGTGACCTCGTTGCCTTAATCTAGCCCAACCGTCGGTCGTCGTACTCTTCGTAATGTTTCCGATCGGGTTGTACGCAGTCTCGAGCGACGTCTCTAGCGAAAAATAACCGCTCGATCGGGAATCGTCGCAGTGTTTCACGGCAACTCGCTTCACGTTCACACATTCCGTCTCGCAAAGGGAGAAAAAAGAAAAGGAATACGCACCGACTTTCCATTCTTTATGGAATGCAATCTCATGATTCAGACTTTCTATGCTCTTCTGCACCTCTCACCTGGACTCCACCCTTCCGGCCGATTATCATCCTCGATCGGTTCTTACGTTTTTTCACGACCTATTGTGGAGAGTTACCGACCACTCGACTCTTAGATTCACTTCAACGCGTCCGGGGGAAATTGGACTTGTCCAGTTTTGTCCTCGTTCGTTCGACTCGTCTCGATGGTTTTCGGTCGAAGGAATTATTCTATCTGCATTTAGATCTGTCTAAATACTGGGCCATATTGTAAATTCTCTACTGAAATAATATTTAACCAACTTTCGGGATCCGCACACCTGTTAATGAATGAATTGTGGGCACTTTGCATTTAACCATAGCACGGTGTAATTTATTTTCATTCTTAATGGTACTAGAAAGTAGGTAATAAGTGTTCGAGGATGCAGGATTATAATATATTCGTCGACCGTACGGGTTGTTTCGCTAAAAAATACCGTAATTATATTTAATGTGAAACGCTTGGCGTGCGTACCCAGATTCATCAAATTCTTCGTACGGCTCAATTAAAAAATTCCATTTTTGCGTATCGTTCGTGTTAATAATCGTTTAGACACAATCAACGAGCTCCGATGGTATCGAATGGTTATTCCCATCGAGCAGATGATAAGATTACGTTTCGACCACGAGGTACCACAGTCCTCCCCAGCCACAATTAATGAAACGATCGATGGAGCAATTGAAAATGCATAAAAGGCAAAACCGTTGAGATATAATGAAATTATAAATTAGTAGTCAAAACTAAAGTAACGTACATTATTCATACTGTTTTAAATTATACGGATGAGATACGATAATCATTCTGCATCGAACGTTGATTAATAGCGTGCTACCCAGAGTGAGCACAGAGATATTTTACAAATGTATTTGGGGAGGTAACCAGAGTACCTGCGTTTGATTAAAAAGGTACTTTCGAGTTTGTTGTCGGTGCTTTTCACCTTTGTTTTATTTCGCGATTTAATTTTTTAAATTTTGACAATTTCAGTAATATAAAATTACGAATAACTAGGAACGAGGATCTATCACACTTCGTTATAAATTGTTTGTGTCATGATTTCTAACAGTTTAGAGAGGAAGAAATAAATTTCTTTGCGTTGGTATAAAGTATTCGTGTAGATGGAACTGTGACAGTGATTATTGAAACGTAAGTGCCACCGATACTTTCTTCGCGCGACGATGGAAAATTTTTATCGATCGTCGCGTCGAACGATGATGGAGAATCTGGTTGGCGCTCGCTCCGGTCAAATTTTTTTCCCCCGTTCAACTTTCCTTATTGAACGTAGAGACCAAGAAGTTTTTCCTTCGCGTTTATCACGGGATTCTCTTCGGCGTGTTGAACTTTTTTTCCGACAAAGCGAGACGAATGCCGAACAACCTTGTATCTAGATCGCAGAGATCCTTGATCGGAATCGAATTATTAGGTTGCTTAATAAGTCCGGGTATCGGCCATTTTATTTATTCATTGAATTGTTCTATGAATAATACTTTAGAAAGAAAGTAGAAAGAATTAGATTGCGGATGTTTGTGCATTTATGGAAAATTTTAATTTTCGAAAAGCTACAAAAATTTAAGAGATACTCGAAGATACGAATTATATTATATTTAGGGGTTGAGATGACTCTCTATGAAGCTCCCATTTCATTAACTCTGTTAATAAAAATTTGCATAAAGATCCACAGACTAATTATTCTCATATCGTTACAGCACTGTCGTAACGAGTATGCAACACGTGCAAATCCCAAAAGCAAATTGTTGGCAAAGTCGGTGACTTGTAGCCACCTTGTGTTGCTCGAGTATAATAAAAAGGACGATTATTGGGAGATTTGCACGATGATCGAATAAAGCAAGTCGAAGACGACGGGCTGTTTCGGTCAGACGACGTTACCGGGTCTTCGACTCGTTTCTTGTCACACGCGGTCGGCGTACCTTTATCCGTGCTCACAAACGAGCAAACACAAACGCGTTCGGTGAAGTTTGGATGTGTGTTTGGCACGGGCAGCCATACACACGGGGGGAGTCGAGGAGCCGAAGAACGCAGATTGCTAGAGGCGCTGTTCCGGTGACCTACTCTACGATTATCACTCACTATAGCCGATCGCCGGTGCAGGTGCGTGTGCGTTAACTAGCGTTGCCAACTATACCTCGTCGTGGAAAGGAGGACGCGGCGCTGGGACGTAATCAAATAAACGTTTTCGGTCGTTTTGTTCGAGTTAGCGTCGCGCCTCTCTTGGATTACGAGCGTTTATGGGGGTCCTCCATTCTGGACCCATGGTCTGCACTCGATCAGACGCGATACAGAAATATCTTCTCGATATTATGCCTACCCAAATTGATACGTTGAATTTTTTTATACTAGGTTCTATTAATATAGAAATTGACGAAGATAAAATTTGTTATTTAGGAAAACAAGACAATTTTAATTATTTTAGCTTTAAAAGTCCTAAACGCAACAGCAATTCATAGAAATTTGATACAAAGACTTTTCCATCTTTAGCACTCGATTTTTCAGAAATAATTACTATTTTTCCAAGAAATACCACGCGTTTTCGATCGTCCTGCACAGTACTAGTCAATGCTGAGAGTTATGCCCTGCTTTTTTGTTAGAAAGTTGACGTCTCGTTTGTTTTTATTCCTTTTTAGCGAACGTTTGAAGCGACGCTACACGTCAAAGAGCAAGTTCCATCAAATCAAACAGTCGATCGAGTGTTAATATTTTTATTTAAAATTGTTCAACTTCGATTCTGCCTTTACCTTCGATCAATTATTTTTACAAGCAATTTCGTTCGAATGTTTGTTCCTACAAGACTTAAATTAACTCCATGTGTTTCTCTCCACTCTAGCCCCCGGTTGTTCACGGTTACTTTTTAACAAAGCAAGTGCAAAATTCGTTCCGTTTAAAGTTGATCGAACCGCACCGGAAAACATCGTTTTTTAAAAGGGACAAATATTATAGTAAACAAACAAATTTTCTCGACGTCATCGATATTTCTATAAACGGGATTACGTATTTTTATTTTTGAGTCGCAATAACCGAGGTCAAGACGAATACAATCATGTGTGATTACGTAACCTTCGAAGTGACCTTGGGTATGGAAAATTCAGGTTATCCCACTTAACTTGAGCGTCTTTCGTGTTTCCAATCGCGTTGAATAGATAGGAAGAAAATGTTCGATTCGAAGGGGCACGTTTCCCTCAAGGTCATTGATGTTCTTTAAAATCTCAACTGGGTTGAGATATAGCAAGAGAAAGAGTTTAGTCTAAATTGATCTTCCGTCCGAGGGTTAATAAATTGAATAAAACGCATGGAAAATAAAGATGTCAATCTTGATAAACATTGATTTGACATCCAATAAGCTAAGTATCGTCGCGTTTCGCCTTACGGTTTGTTAAATAGAAGACAACGATTGCGCAGGGGGCAGAGATTGATTGAACCAAATCGTCGATCAGCAAATAACGATATCGATGTGTGTGTTTACGCGTGTGTTTGTGCACGCGAGCGCGTAACGTATCGACATACATATGCTACCAGCGGGAGACAACGAGTCCTCTTTCGCTCGTTTTATTGCAGCCGTGTCTTCTTTTCCTTTCTTTCTCTCGTGTCGCGCGGCTGAAATTAACAGTTAATAAGGAATCTCGTTCGTACGAACGTCGACGATTTTCGGTAACCGACCGCGCGTAAAAGTATGGCGGATCGATTTCGCGATCCCATCCACCGACGAGTCCGGGATCGACGTATCGACTTCGAAGGAGAGCGGTTGCTTTCTTTCTTGATCTTTACGCCACTTTGATACGTTCTATCAGTTTATTTTTTTTCTCTCGACGTACACCGACGATCTCCGTGTTTTTCTGGCGCACGCCTCCGGACACGTACGGTTCACTCCATTTCCGTCGAAGACGACAGCGGCTCGAAAACTTTCTAGCGAATAAAAAGCCGTCCCATTCGAATACTCGCTGGAAATTCGGCGGTGACATTTTTCGCCGACAGTAACGAGCGTCACCGTCGAATCTATCGGTGTATTGGTCTTACGCGTACATAGATATACATACAGGGTGTTCGGCCACCCCTGGGAAAAATTTTAATAGGAGATTCTAGAGGCCAAAATAAGACGAAAATCAAGAATACTAATTTGTTGATGGAGATTTCGTTAAAAAGTTGTTAACGTTTAAAGTTTCGCCCGTACTGAATTTTTTTCTAGAAAGTGGGTAGGATTTCGGGGGTATATCTATTCACCAAAAATGATTGTAATTGACCCCCGCAACCGAAAATAATTTTTTTAGAACGATTTGAAAATTTTTAATTTTGTAGAAAAATTTCATACCTACTCGAATTTTTTTCTCGAAACTGGGTAGGATTTCGGGGGTATGTCTGTTGACCAAAAATGCTTGCAATTGACCCCTGTAATTAAAAATAATTTTTTTAGAACGATTTGAAATTTTTGAATTTAATTGTTAATAACTTTTTAATGAAGCCTCCATCAACAAATTGGTATTCTTGATTTTCGTCTTATTTTGGCCTCTAGAATCCCCCATTAAAATTTTTCCCAGGGGTGGCCGAACACCCCGTACAGTATTTTTTATTCTTCGATTAATATAAACTCGACGACGCGAGGCATGAATTATTTAGCGACAAGACCGTGAAACGGTCCTGTTTGTTTCCAGTGTGGCCGCCATCTTGGTTAAATGGTTCGAGGCGGACCAAAAATACGCGTCGTAGCCTGTGCCCGTTGTACGGGTGCATAGTAATATTCCTACGCGCGGTAATATCACCGAAGAAGCATGTGTCGCGTGTAATGTCATACCGTAGACGCAACATATTGCATGCAACCCTGTCGGACTAATATGACGTGCAAAGAATATCACACGCCACGGCGCACGATTCTCAAATCACGAATGTAGGAAGAATTCCATTACTACGGTACGATATAAAGAATCAGTCACGTAACTGGTCTTTATTATTGATGTTGGTAGATCCGATATAATTTTTATCGATAATACAATTCGATAAGGGGAACGTCCACTTAGTTTAAAACGAATTCGATTCGTTTCGTAGGTTCGATTTCTCGTTCAACTATAATTATTCGGAGGAATAACAGGCGCCAAATAAAGCGAGGCAATTATAACTGGGTCTATTAATAGGTTCATCTTCGTACGTGCAAACTACTTCCGTTTCTAGTTACCGTTGCCAAGTCGCGGAGCAACGTTTCGCGTTACACAATGTATCGCGATGAAGTAGCCTAGGCACGCGCGGGTGTCGCGACGAACTTGACCGTCCGATCTTGCAGCCAATACGAACGATAAGCAATAATTTTACGGAGATAAAAAAAGAGGGCTTTCGAGAGCTCACCGGTCGGAAAATTGTAATAAACGGTGCCACTTATCGTTCGTATTGGCTATATACATATAGTTATGTATTTAAAATTAATGTTGAAGAATCGGGTTCGATTTAGCGAGAATACTAATAAACGAGACCTCATAACCCAGATGCAACGGAACTAAAAAGACGAATGGAATAGGATATGGATTGATGCCAAAAAAAACAAAAAGTCCAAGGCATAATACAAAATTTCTATCGACCAGTACCTTATTGCAATCATTAGTATCGATGTTTTAAAGATTGTTCAACATTTGTCAAGGTTTGAAGCCATTCAAATTCAGACAATGGTTTTTTTGGTCAAGCTTTTATAAGTTCCTCCTTACATCCGCCATTGATTGCAGCACGAATAGAATAGAAAGATCTTTTATGAAGAAAATAAATTCACCTTATTGCATTTGTCTTAATCGACACGACGATTGAAAGCTTTTGGTTGACAGTGTATGCGATGGATGAGAGCAACAAACAGTGAGTGCAAGCTAACGAGAGAGCTCAGTGCGAGTATTCCAGGAACTGATAGAGATAACTATGCGTGAGTTCAAAGGTCGGGAACGCTGACAATTTAATAAAGGTACAAGAATATAGAACGTGTACAGATAGTAACTTTTGTCCAGGATGTCCCGCGTTCGCTTTTTAAAAGTTGTCGAGCGTACCTGGTTGGTTACTTAAAAATCTGTCTGGTTTAATTAATAGACGTGTTTATTAATGTTGAACGGAGTGGATGGGAATGGCGCCTACTTCCTAGCGGCTGTTTTCCAGGTCGAAAAGCAACCTTGACCCAGTGAAGTGGCCACGTGGAGCCGGATCAGCGATGTCAGGAAATGGTATTTTACAGTATCTCCTGGTGGGGGGATTCATCCCGACGCGTTTTATCCGTTCTAGGCACAATAGGGACGCATTTTCGTACCACGCAACGTAGAGAGTGCGGTGACGTAACTCAGACTTTATTATAAATTCCAGTCGTCGCTACGCCCTTTTCTGTTCGGCATTTCGCTTTCTGTCGCGCGAACGAAATCACGTAGCCGCCATCGCGCCTTGTTATTGTTTTTAATTACGGTAAATTAGTATGCCAATCGAGAGAAAGAGGCTCTTTTTCAAAGTTATAGAACCTTGGAAAAATGTTTTTTAGCATACATTTGTACGTTTGAATTTATATATGTATCTTTAATACTAGTGTAAAAGACAAGAATAATTTTGTTGGACTTCCTAGAGCTGATTACAATGGTTCGTGTAGGAACATTGTAATTTTAAAACGCGACTACGCTTCTAGTGACCTTTCTTACATCATAACTAAAACGCTACCATGTTTGACAATTGTCGCAGTACAGCGATGACATTATTCTTCTACGGATCGGCGGTTAAATTTTTTTTAGCGCGACCCAAATACTTTGGACTTGAATTGAACAATACAGAGAACTCCGTCCTAGTTCGCAGGTGTTCAATTTTTGAAACTTTTTGCTCGCTTCAACCACATTTTATGGGTTTTTGACGAAAGTAATGGTTTCCTGACAGCCGTACGACCGTTTAAACCAGCAGCACTTAGTCACCTTTTCACCGTGGTCAGGGATACTGGATTCGATCCACTATTATTGCATTCTGCACTTTCCGGCGCCGTTAGTCGTCCGTTTCATTTGCAAATAATATTCATTCTCGTATTCTTAACCCTTTCTAATTTAATATCTGATTAAAAACGTGATTTTATGTTCGATAGATCCATAGTTTTTAACCTAGCGGTTTTCCGTAGCTTTATCACCATCTATCTTGGAACATAATTCACCAGAGGATATTTGAATATTTTTGTTAATTTGAAGGAAGCATTCTATAAGTTTCATCATTTTATTTTGATATTTAAATTATTTGGCAGATCGTATACAAATTGTTCGTATTTTAAAATCTCGGTCATCCGCGATAAGAATCTCCTCCGACGTTCCTCAAGAATTTCAATATTTTCATAAATTATCTAATTCTGTCAGCCGTAACGAGTTCCTTTATACGAATTATGCAGACGATCTAAAGATATACCAAATCGTCTTTGCAATCATTTACTTTGTGATTAGACCCTGAACGAAAATCGAAATTTTATTGGTTTCGTGGCATAGGCCTTCGTAAGAACCGGCTCACCTTTCTAGAATTGATGAGAAATGTAAAATGAGAACCATTTCTATGGTAAAAACAAAAGAATTTTATCGATATCTCGCGATAGAGTCGAGTAAATCATACTTTTGAAAGTAGAGTCCTATTTTAGTAAAGATAACCTGTAAAAACACGTTAGCGGCGGAGGGTTAAAAAATAAATCGATCGATAACAGAAGTATGCATAAACATAGATGGTGTGCTCGGTGTGTTTGATTTTTCCTTCCCACGAGACGGACCGTATCGGCCGAGACGATGTCGAATCGGGCTGTACACAGTGGAAACACCTCAAAGTGGCGTGCCTTGGGAGGGACGTGGACCTTGCGAGCGGTCAAAGTCGTGGCCTACTTCACTTCCTGCCTTCGAAACTTTCTCCTCGTGGCGTCGTTCGTGCGTTCACGAGTGCCGCGGCTGAGACCTCTCTCGATTCGATCTCGGCTACATGTGCCACGGTTCTTCTTCTTCTTCCCACACTCGTGCGCGACTGCTCGGACGTGTACGCGCTATGTACACCATCGCGTACATAACCTCTGTCGTTGCGTCGAGCGAGGTGTCGTCGCGCGTAATCATTTCATGGCCCGTTCATCATCGTTCCTCGCGGTAATTCGGATGATTGCGTTGCTAGCTCGCGTGTAAGTAATGACCACTTATAATCCTTAATTACGGCGACCGTCTCCCGCGTTTCCCGCCGTCAAATTCGATAATTTGCGTTACACGAATTATTTGCCATGATTGTCGGAATATGTACCTCGAAACGTGGCTGACTTTTAGGAAGGTTCACCATAGAATAAAGGGATATGCTCGAAAGAATGTTAGAATACATTTAGCCAAAATATATTGGATGGGATTTTTCAACAATGTTATACGTATATTGTATGTTCGAGCATTAGTCCTTGTGGGAACAAAATTGCATGTAAAGCATAGTAAGTATTAATACTGTATACTGAATATTCGAGATTCTGGATCCTAATTTTACTCGAAGCGAAAGTTTCCACGAGAAATATACGTATATAATTGTATGTAATTCATAGATTCGATGCATATAATTGAGCTTTAGCGAGCAAGTGAATATAAAATAAATATTTCTATTTACGTCAGAGGGCACCACTAACCGCTATTGCCTAAGGGTGCCTCTGAACCGATTCTAGTTTCGAACGAATATTTTTTCGGCGATATCGCAGATGCAACTTTATCGCAGGATAAACCGAACCGATATGCATTCGTGCGTGAATATGTGAAAGTTATTCTTTTCGATATGTCGAACGATTTACGAGCCTTTTAACCGTTATGAATATACGATCCGGACGAATGAATTTATTTGTATCGCGATTTGTAGGCACGCCTCTGTTTCCTTAATTTGGGGTTATGTTTCTGGATTCTGGCAACAGTGCAGTTGGCAATATCTTCTGCCGTGAAAATAATCCATGTGTCATTCAGTATATATTTTTAACTGTGTTTGTGACTCGAAACTTCTTAGGACACAGTCAACTCCTTTTTGGTAATTACTCGGTCAAATTACTTGAAGAGCAATTGGTTTAACAGTCGTCTCATATACATTTATACGATTCGTAAGTTCCTATCTTCGTGTTTAATTTACGTTTTACCTTTCCGATTGTGGCTAAATGGTAGCATCAAAATGAATGTATATTTTTCAAAGGAAACGTTAGCGATCGCGTTACCAATTGGCCTTCGGAAGTCTTTGCGTGCTGGTCTGCTGGAAAACTACAAAAATGGCACTTTCATCTTCTCTCGCCGTACACAATGTCGGTGCCGTTAGAGCTTGTATTTCAATCGCGAAACAACGGTTTTATGGCTTTGCCTTATCATTACTGCACACCCTGGTATTGTAAGAATTATTTCCTTTTTCTTCATCGCAACACGAACGTGCTACGTGTAAGACTAGGATTTATTCTGCTTATAAAAAGATGATAAAGATAAAATGCAGTGCTAGGAGGCTATAACATTGCTACATTTCTTTTTCCTATAATTTATGACTCGTGCAGGAACTGTACTGGTTATAACTAAGCAGAATTAAAGACTCGCCATATTTCGCGCAAGTCTTTTAAGAGAGGTTATGTTGCTTCTCAATAATAGTTCGAAAATTCGTCGATATTCGTATCGACATTATTAAACAATTGTTTAGTATCAATGACATTAAACAGACTGACGAGAAATATTAAAAAATTCGAAAATTAGAAGTATTAACGATTTCTAACGGGTTGTTGCAAGAATTTCGTTCGCTAGCTACTTTGCTAACGTAGTTTCGGGTACTTTACTTCTAAAACGACCAGATTACGAGTTGTTTTCTGAATCCTCGTGCATGTAGGATGCGCAACTAAAAGTATTATTTGGGACGTTCCGTTGGCCGAGTATCCACCGCATCCGAGTATGGGCCACGATCCATAAACTCTGTATACGAACCGTGCACTGGACGCAATATTTACGTTTTAAAATATTCTACGACACCCTAACGACGTATGAGAAATTTATTTATTTCTGTCGATTTTTAGCACGTAGAAATCGATTTCTTTGCTACCTAACAGTAGATCGACGAAGATTGTTCCTCACGGTAATTCTTGTCTAAACACTCTCAGGCGCCAGACGAATTCTCACACGCACGTTATTTAAACTATTTACCCGCGAAACGTCAGAATAAATACCGAACATCGTTGAAAGTCTATATCTGTGATACCAAAGCGCGCGCGCGTGCACCAACGGAAATTGTAAATTTTCTTTTTTCGACGAAATCTACTTTCATCTTTGTTTCAACGTGCTCGTTCGACTTTCTCCCCTGCTCGATGCAATCTACCATTATTTGCCGATTAATTTCGCTCGCGACCGAACCGCGATATGCGTTTTCGTGTTTCTGTAGTTTTTCTTCCCTCGATGTTTCGTTCTCGACCGTCCATCGAAATTCATTTTCGTATCTTGTTCGGGACGAGAACACGCCGATCGCCATGTTCTGATTACCCGAGGAATCAGAGCGTCTTCCTCGCTGGCCGCAGTAGATTAAATTTTAGCAAGTCACTACCATCGCCTAGCTACCGTTTCATCACAATGTTCTTGCAATTAGCCACCGGTGAATGGGCTCACGGTATTCTCCGACCGGGTAAAGAAACGGAGCCAACAACGCCTCTGATTATACGCGATCGTCGATCTTGCAACCAGAAATCCGATTTAAATCTTATCAAGTACTTTGCACGTTTTTAGATTCGAACATTCCACAGTTTTTCTCTTCGAACTTGGAAGTTTTTTGATCGATTCAATTCGTCCTTGGAAATAAATAAGTTAGGACAGGTAGCAGGTTTATCAATATTTGTGAAATTAAAATTTATGGTAAATTGTTATAAAAATCACAAAAATTTGGAGTTTTCGATTCGAACTTGCAAAGGGTACTGCTCGAATGAGATGTTTCCCTAATCGTGCATGAATTTTTCCCGTAAAATTACCTCCAACGCTCAGAGCCTCGACGTTAATCTACAAAACGGGTCTAATGACCGATGATGAGTTCACGCCGCGTGAGTCGGTGATTGTATCCTGTTTACGTATCTTGCAAGCCCGTTGATCGATTCCGGATGCGGCACGCGAAAGCAGCCGAGGAGTGGATGCGATTCTCTTCGAGAGGCGGCGACGACGCAGCTCGAATTCCACGCGGAGAAAAGCGCATCGCTGTCTATTGTTGGCCAATACAACGACTCAGCCGGACGTCGGTGAAATCATGGTTGCTTTACAACCACAAGAACCGAGAAATTCCGATAGAGAATATAGGGTGGTCCAATAATCCACGCCCCAGTCGTTCTTAATCTTTTTTTTTTATCCGTAAACCCCACTTTTCATAGAGTTGACGAACCCTTTTTTGGAGCAACGTTCTTAAAAATTAATCGAGTCAATGGTTTTCCACAGGCTTTCAAAATCCTGACCCGACGTGACGCATTAACCAGGATTCGAGAGTCCATGGATCAAGAAATGGCAGAATTCTTCGGCAACGAGAGGGTAAGATCTTTGGGTCGTCGATTTTATTGAAAATCTTTCAATTTTTATCCCGTTATCGATGGTTCAATCTTTAACATTTGTGTCTGAAAAATGTAACATACACTGATATTATTGATTTGGAATTTTAATTAAATTGGTTTGGAGTTGACTGACACCGAAGTTGATTTTGAATTTGAAACTAGATTTAAATAGTAACAGGTTTAAGAGCTCTGTTAGCGTAATAGATGGGTATCAGGAGAGAGTTAACTAGGATAGTTTTAAAGAAGATGGATTCCGTTTTATAATAAATGCTGGGATTCGAGTAACGCAACGAAAGATTAAAATTTTAAAGAAAATATTTAATTAGAAGGCTTAGAACGCTACTACTAGGTAGATGAGCTTTGTACTTTCTTAATCCTTTTACTCGTAATCAGCTTAGCGTTGTGGTTTCTGAATTTTTGTAATTTTTACCCTGTACCACAAGCTTTTGCATAAAATATTAACTCGACGACAGTCAAACCAATTATACAGGGGAATTCTGGAGGCCAAAATAAGACGAAAATCAAGAATATCAATTTGTTGATAGAGGCTTCGTTAAAAAGTTATTAGCGTTTAAAGTTCCGCCCGTACTGAATTTTTTTCTCGAAAGTGCGTAGGATTTCGGGGGTATGTGTATTCATCAAAAATGATTGTAATTGACCCCCGCAACCGAAAATAATTTTTCCTGAACGATTTGAAATTTTTTAATTTAATTGTTAATAACTTTTTAAGGAGGCCTCAGTCAAGAAATTGATATTCTTGATTTTCGTCTTATTTTGGCCTCCAGAATCTCCCATTAAAATTTTTTCCACGAGTGGCCGAACATCCTGTATCCTTTTGGCACTATCTAGGATTTTGTATAATCTCCTTGAGTCTTACCACGAATTTCGAACAGTTGAACCTGATTCTTCGCGCTAATTAAAATTTCGATATCGTACATAAATGTACGACGTGTCCGTCGATGGGTTAAGAAAGCAATAGTTGCGTCGGTATTTATAAAAAGTCTACGAGAAAGCAACGATTAGAAAATTTACCGAGGAATGTGAAACATACATTTGCTATCATGCTATTTGCAGACGATGGCTACTATCGTGCATTTCTTAGAACGCTATCCTGAGAATTACTAACAATTAAGAGAAACAAAAGGATTATCTAGATTTAGAATGATTTACTTTCAAACTGTATTATTCCTATTCAACTAGTTATAGCAAGAATCATATTTCTTGTTTTTTTATTCACGAAATATTTAATTCGCTAATACGTTCGCTACCTCAGAGCATTTTCAATTGAATAATTTAATTCAATATTAATCATTCTTTACATGTAACATATTGTTCTATCTCATTTTTTCAAAATCGATTTTTTCGAGTACGAAATATCGTCGATCGCGTCCCATTCGATGATGTTGAGAAAAAAGCACCAGGAAAAAAGTGAAAAATTGTCGGGAACTCGATAGTTAAGAAATCCTTTAACGCCGGAGAAACGTTTCGAACGGGCGATGAATAATTACCAAGTGTCCGGTCTACCTCCTTAAGTGCGTTACAGCGAATAAATAATTAAACGTTAACGCAAAACTCGGCGAGCGTGGCATTCTTATATTCGTTATTTAAAAGCGGATGTCGACGAAGAAACGAGATAACGCGTGTTCCTAATAATCGATAATCGTCGTTCATAAATTTAATTATTTTTTAAATTTAAAAACACTCGAGACTTTTTCTATATCTTTTATTTGTATTTCTTAAAAGTTGTATTCAAAACGAAACTTGGATTCTCTTTGAGGGAGCCTAGTAAGTTCGATGACTGTTTCGTTGGACACTTTTCACACATTTGCAGACGTTTGCATGGTCGCACGGTATGTTGGTCGAGACGTTCGGTCAGCATTATTCTATTTACGCTTGGAATCTCGACGGTTCCGGATGCACAGGATGGTGGCCGGTGAAAGTGAGTTCAGGGGCGTAGCCTTGCGTCGAAATATTAAAGGATCGCCCACTCGTGGAGGATAAAGACGGGCCCGTAACGTGAAAGGAAAGCGCGCGATAATGTTTTCGATCGGGTTTTCGATGACACGGTTCCCATTTCGTTTGTGCACTTACTTAACACTTTGATGGCCGCGCGTTTCACGCAAAGATTACTGCCGCCGGCGACTTTCGCGAGAGCCTCGATGTAATGGAAGCTTACAAACTGGTTCCACGGAATGTTTTAATTCTATACATTGTCGCATACAAAACTATTCATTTGTCGTTAAATAAAATCCCAATATTCCGGAATATCGATTTGAAAATACGCGTGGTACAGTCGCCTCCCGCATAAGTTACCGTTTCTAAAAAATGGCGTACTCATACGGGACTAAAGATTACTACGAAGTTTCTCCAAGAATGAAAAGTACGTTTCGAATAAACCTGTTAAAGTATGCATTTGCATAAATATCCGCGGTCCCTGCCGCGATATTCATCGAAAGTTGTCGAGAACGAGCGGGGGCGCGAAGAATAGAACGAAGAGGTTAAAAAAATGGCTGCGTAGGAAGAGTGAGAGTGCTTTGGCCCATTCGATCGATATTAATCTCCCCCCGTATTAGGAGTACCGGAACCAACCGACGTTGGCATGCAAGACGGTGACCGAGAAAAGTGAAACACGGGGAGTAAGCCGATCCCCGCGTGTCGCGTATCGTCGGGAACAATTTTGAAATTGCACCGCCGCGAGAAAGTAAGGAGCCGGAGGTCCGACCGGTGACTCATTGTCACGCGAATCGTTAACGGGCGGCGGAGAGCTCGTTGGAACAGAAAATTCACGTGTAGGTGGTGAAAGTGAGTGGACGGTCGACTTAACGAGACCGTGGTCGTCTGACGGATGCTCGCCAGGCGAAAACAGAGCGAATTTCAACGGCCTCCGGGACTCAAACTCCCCAAAAGGAACGAAACATCGGTCAACCATTGGAAGACCTTCGAAACTTTATCGAATTTCGCTGTATTTTTACCATTACTGTACTTTCAGGTCCGGGTTAGGTTTTGTGGGGTCCTATCGCCTCCCGTACTCGTTGCCAGAGGGATCGTTCCTCTCGCAAGCGCTCGATCGGCTACCCCATATTCCAACGTTTAAGGCACGATCTGCTAGGATGCTCTACTCTCCTTTCATAGCTCCCAAATGCTCAAATAAAATTATCGAATCCATTAAAATCGGGATATATTGGTCGCGGTAATTTTTCGTTGTCGTCGTTGCCCTGCTTAATCAAGGAGAGAGTTTCAGGCTCGATATATCCTAGTCACGACGATGATATCGGAGCTAGCAGAGGCAATAGAGGCGACCAGGTGAATACACAAAACCCTACTTGGAAAGGGAAACACAAATTAGCGTTCACCGTTTGTCACGAGTCATTAGACGAGCTTCCCACTTTTCAAGCAACAAACGACAATCGTTAATTTCCGCAACAGCGCTTTATCCGTAAAACGATCGCGATCTTATCTCCCCTCCCGCGTTAATGAATTTGCACACTCGTTTATCTAAGAACACCGACTAGAATGGACGACCAAACCTAATAAGAATGATAATAAAAAATGTTGAAAAGAAGATTCGACTTTGGTCTTTGCAATTGGACAACCATCGACTCAAAAGTGGTTCTGATTGTAAATACACGTAACGCGCGTTCATCGTCTATCAAGCTTTTTATATTCCGATAATTATTCATGCAGTTTCCTCGTAATTCGTTTATTGGCGCTCTAAAAGTGTTAAAAGCGCAGCATCTTTGAGAACACGATTGCCGCTGGCGTTGATACGTCCAGGTTAAAACTGTTCTCCACGCGATTAGCATATAGGCACACTGACACACTAAAAATCATCTATCTCTGCTTTCCTTTCTTTCTGTCGTCGTTTTTTTTTTCGACTACGTTTCCCTTCGATCGGCCACCGCAACTTCGAACCAATTATCAGAGTATAGACATCTCCAAACAGAGACGAATAAATAGGAAAGTTTGCAAATTATACGTGTAAAGAACTAGCGAACAAAGGAATATTTTGTAAGGTGTAAAGAGGACGAGAATAATCAATGGAGAGATTAAGGCTGAGCAGAGTAGGAAATATTTTTATCCAGCCAACGCGTAAGTTATTTGGGTTAGGTCTGAGTTAGATTCATGACGAAAGATTCCCGTGAAACGCGTAATTTGGGATTAGAGTTTATCGCCAGCATTTATTATCGTAGATTGGAATTTTTTTAGTCGACTCTTCGGACTCCCCATTGACTACAGAAGTCATTAACGACAACACAAATATTTACTATGATTAACATACTTTTTATACGTCGATAAGAGTCTTTGTATTTCTCCAGAAATGAATTATATTTTCTTAACATGGCGAAGAGCTAGTATTTACAATATGTTATCTGTTCTTCGATTTTTTAGACATATTAGAAATGGATTCATAGAGTGAGCTTTGTTTTTTCCATTTTTGGTCGTATAATAATTTAATATTAATCGTGTTTTGTCACACACTTCGATTAGTGTAAATGTCCAATTCGAGACAAATAGCTCAAACCTGGCAGTCTCGTACAATCCGAGAGGTTTGGTCACTTTTTATACGGGCCACCCTATAGCTCAAGTGTCGTTCGTAGTAACGTATGGTGAATAGTAAATTTTTTACTCGGAATGATCTGCTTCCAGCGAAATGATTCAAGGCGTAGGCGAGCGACAAACCAGCCGCAACTTTCACTTCGTTTGGACGAGCATGCCAGACCGCGCTCGTCCTCGCGAAATTTTGTTATTGCCCGACGGATTTTAAAGCACGAAGCTCCGTTTTTTTAACGACACTCCCACGCAATTACATCAATCGACCCGAGTTTTTCAGTTCCACGCGCGAAACATTACGCTTCGCGGGGATTTATCCGTTTATAATTGTAATGCATCGCGCGACACGACACGATTCGAGCTTAGGTTCGAAAGCAGACAATGGCCGACCATCGATCTTGTGCAACGATGTAATTTGTCTAGTATGACACGTACACTTTCTTCTGGTTTGTGCAATAAAGACGTCGAAACGAAAGAAAAATTTGCGTTTCGATCCCCCGTGCTAATTTTATTCACGACTAACGAATACGGGTTTCACATTCGTTAGCTGGCTTTTGTTCGCGACTTTGCTCGCTCGAAGACTCGAGACATCCGTTAATGGATTTTAATTTACAAATTTAATGAACTCACAAATAAAATGCACGAGCGAAAGTTAGTTTACGAATAAATCTAGTATTCGACTGGCAGGAATAAAATTTACCTCTGTTTTTGATCAAGTTGATCAGTATTCTGTAATATCAGAGGTTCTAATTAATTCAAATTAGTGATTTAGCGAAGGAAAATCGTTGATTGTAAGTTAAAATGATTAATAATAAATATAGCTTGACGTCAGATACATATGTGCTCGAGCACAACTGTCCAAGTCTCCATAAATTTGTTAAAAATGAATCGTCGAGGAAGCGAGTAACTAAACTTCGACTCGCAAGAAACTGAAAAGCTACGGTCGTCGTCGCAATAAATCCACCGCGCCGCGATACTTTGTGCAGTCCTACGTTCGTGGTATCGGAGAAGCGATAAGTCTTAACAGGATTCGTACGTCGGCCACGGTGACCAACGAAGATTTATATCCACTTGAAATAATTACCAACGCGCCCGAAGTCGACGACGAACCCGATGAATGCGTACATACACGGCCAAAACGTGACACTAACGTGACTGATGCAGTCACGCTTTTCGTTCGAGCAATTCAGAAAATCATTTTTTGTCGTCTTCGAACTACGGACGCCTAGACACGCTTTTATGCCCCACTTATCGACGTCCCCCACGGCGGCCATATTGAAACGATCCGGATTGACAAAATTAAGAAACACTTCATCGATGTTTTTGGCGTTTGAGCAAAATTATTTTAGAAAATATCAAGATGTGCCAGTGATTGAAGTCCTGAAATTTATAATAAGATGCATTTACCTTTGCATTTTAATCTACCGAATAAATGTGAATAAAATGTTTTGACGAAGTTTGAGACGCTGACAGAGTGCAAAGGGTTAAATTATTCGAAAGGAAAGCCAACGATTTGGTGACCTAAAATGATGCGAGGCATCGAGGCGATGTTTTCGTTCGAACGAACACCTACGAACGCGATTGTCTTTGCGACGAGGGAGACGCCTGTCCATGCACAATCGAAGGAACGAGCAATCGGGCACATCCAGGTGTGCCCTCGATGCACCCGTCTTCTCCGTTGGTTTTTCTTCTATGCACGTTTCAATCGCGGCGGAATCGCAAGGCGCGAAACTGGCCACGCGCAATTAGCCCGTTAATGTTCCCCTCCACGTCTCTTTGCAGCGTGCATCTTAATTAGCGACCGAGGAGGCTCGGATTTTACACGTTGGGAGAAAGTTGGCTCAAGGTGAGCCTCGAGAACGAAACGATGTCGCGCGTGTTGTCTCCTGTAACGCGTCACGGACGCTGTGCCTGTTTTCGACGCTTTTTTTCCATCGGGCGTCTCTCAATTCTAATGTACGAGGTTCGTCCCAAAAATTTCCTAACTGTTCTCGTTGGGTACGGTACCGAGTCCTGGAATACCAGCCAGACACGGATGATAATGGGATTTGGAACGCGTCGAGTCCGCAGAATGGAAAAATCACGGTAGAACTCTGTTTATCGAAACGAAATTTTTCATCGATGATTCTATTATCTGAATCATTGTGCTAACATCTATCAACGAAACATATTTACAGCGAAGATTGCGTTAACGAATAAATTTCTAGACTATCGTTCGATAAACATGGTTGACAGCACGGTCGGATGAGAATAAAATTAATTTACAGTGTTTGAATCTACAAATTCGATACGAGTTATATCGCGATTTCTTAGCATTCGCGTTATTGATTATAATGTCGGCGCACTGCTTCCTCCGTCGTTTCTTGAAGGTGATACATGGACTCGCTATGTGGGTTAATCCGTTTTTGTATAACGTCATCGCTTCCACTTTAAATTCTCGTTAAGTCCCCCGTTGATTTTTAACTTCGACACAAAGTGAAGGCTGTTTTCACGTTAGTAGGAGGTAATTCGTGCAAAGTATCCCGGGTCTCGAACGTTGCACGAACAGATTAGCGAAACTTCAAAGTTTATCGATCAACGCTGATGAAACTGGTTGTTTTTACGCGGTGAACGGTAATTAACGCAAATTATCGTTCGATATACAGGGTGTTCGGCCACACCTGGGAAAAATTTTAACGATATTTTTTATTTTTCGTTCGACCCAAATCTATTTATTTAAAATTGCACACGTTCCTAATCTTGCACAGAGAAATTCACATACTATTTTGCACATTTCAGCTCGTCATTGTGTAACTTGCCACAGAGAATTTACGACTAGTCAGACTCGTCATTTTACGACCAGAGGTTAATAAGAATTAAACCCATCGAGTCCGTGTAAGTTAGATTTTGTTTCGTCATTAGAAAGTACTTAAAATAATTGTCATATACGCGTTAGTACGAGGACAATTAACTTTCTTTCGATCTTTCTTCGCGAGCATTTTTTAATTTTGGATTTGACTTCATCTCGCTTCTTATAATACAATCACTTTACGCAATATTTTGATAGAGCTAAAATTTTCTGCGGAAAGTAGAATATTCTTCTTAGGGAATAAAGGAGGAACAATTATTCAGAGGTGCTTTCCCAATATGACTGACGATCTTAATATTATTTAACTTGCAAATTGGCCGTTCCTCGTACGATCGAACGATTACACGGTTGAGGTATTACGTTGTCTTTCGAGTTTGGTTCGTCAGCTGCATCGCGTCGATTTGTAATGTTAATTTCGTGGGTGCGGTAGGGACTGTCGGTCGCGGTTTTGGCAGTCGAAAGTATGCCAGAACTAAATCTTCCGTTCGACTTAAGCCCGAAACGAGCGATCGAAGCTGCCCGTCGTCTCGAAATCGACTGCGAATCGACGCTCGGAACGCTCCTCGAATTCCTACGATTCGGTGGTTCGAAGCGAGAAATCGGTCAAACGCGCGATTGGATTGGATTCTTCCACGTACGCTGCAACGCGGCGCCTCGGAAATTTCAAGTCGTCTCAAAATACCTGATATACCGAGCTTTCCTTCCAGGTGTCTCTAAACTGCTCGGTCTAACTTTACCGGTGCATTCTATTAACCCAAATCGCCAAGTATTCTTTCGTTCTTGCACTGGATAGCAATCCTTCTATCAACCTTCTCAGTCCCTGAGTATTTTTCATTCTACAGGAAAAATAGTTTTCTTCAGGAAAACTATTCGTCTTCTAAAAGTTAGTCAGGTTCGAAGGCTCCACAGGAAAATTTATTTCTTAATATAATTCCGCAACTTCATATTTTAAAGTTTTCCGTTTGAGAAAAAAGCAGTTGTTGGGGGACCAACGATAACGCGAGAGGTCGAGCATATGGACCATAGATAATAGAAGCCACTATTTCGTGTGTACAATTACACGCAGTTCTGTAGTGGCCAAAATAAGACGAAAACCAAGAACAGCAATTTGTTGATTTTCGTCTTATTTTATTATAGTATATTACTAATGTAAGAAATATAATTAGTAATGTGTTTATCGTAGTCGTAGCGACAAGTAACGTTTGTTCTTCTTTCTGGAAAATGATATTCTTGTTTTCTACTTGTGTACTTTTTCTATCGACTGCATAAAGTAGAGAAGTTTAAAGACACAAAGAGTAGGTTTGGATGGAATACGAAACGATGACTTTCGTCCCAAACGTACCTGTACTCGAAACACTGTGTGAATCTAGGTACGCGGACGACAAAGCAAGATCCGTGTGAAAGCTGCGCGAGGCGCTCGTGAATGGCCGCTGACGTCAATGCTCGTGGAAAAATTGCGCAATTTCACCGTTCCTGTGGGCGCGAAATTCGTTCGCTTAGCTTTCTTCCGGAATCGGAACTCCGCGGAAGCATGGCGTGGCGTAGGATCGCTAGAGAATCCGGGGAAATTAACGGGGTCACCGTTTCGGAATGCGCGTTAATTACGGATCGGATTCGCCTTGCAATTCACGAATCGCTGTAATTTCCCCGGGGAATGCTCCGCGCTAGCGCTAGAGACAATATTTCGAAATTTATCGCTTACTTTCGGTTACGCTTCCGCTATCGTTATCACGGCCCGGGCGATATCAGGTTGTTGCACGCGAAATGGCCGATTTTATGGAGAAACTTCGATCCGCCATTACGTTCCTACAAACGTTAACGCATTGACTATCGAATCCTCTCAAATCACTTTATTCTATAGAATTCAGTGTTACACCTCTGATTTTCGTTTTCTTTTTTCTTTTTGAGTATTAAGTGTTCAAATATTTGCAGACAGAACAAGTTCATAAATAGTTGCTATCCTAGTTTTGTCCATAGAGTTTTAAACTGCAATTGTTTTCTTCTTCGATAGATTTTAATATTGTTGAATACTTTGTTCGTTGAATTGTTTCACAGTAGAAGATGGATTCTACGTTCAAGCATGAGGAGTAATTGGATTCGTAAGAAACTGATGACTTTGCGTTTGTCTGAAATGCGACACGGGAAAGCTTTGTCTATTTTCTAGGTTAGACAAGTTTCTTTTCGATAGGAGATACACACATGTTCTATTTACAAATTGCTGAAACGTACCTACGCGTTATTAAGTTTTACACTATAAACACTACCTCTTAAATGTATTCATAGCATCTGAAGATTTATTAATTTAAACCAAATTTAGTTTATCTCAGGGAAAAAGTTTTAAATATTGATAAGAAAGTTGGTATGGAAAAAAGTAAGTTTGAAAAATGAGAAACATGAAAATTTTTAAGTATGTAGTATTGTGTAAAAAGCGGTTGTCGTTGGCGTAAGAAATAGCGTGTTTCGTCACGAGCTTTGCTTTCGTTTTCACCAAATTTTCTAGTTTTTATCATTCCTACCTCACTTGCTCACGACTCGCTTTCAAGACTAGTTTTTAATTAGTCGTCAAATTTGATACTGATCTTAGTGTTCTTTATGTAAATCACTGGGTTACAAAAAAGGTATGCAATTGCAGATATAGTCCAAAAAGTTTATACGATCGTGCCTGGTCGAAGACTTTCGCTGTTATACTGACCGTGCTCCACATCCGGTATCTAAGGAGCCAGAAGGGAAGGGAGAAGTATGCGCCTCATTTGTAACTGATGTCCAAAAACTACTTTCTATTTACTTAAAAACACTCTTAGCAATTGTTTGCATTATTAAGCTGAACCAATTTATTGGAAAGAAGAATATCTATTGATTATTAATTATATCGCCATAGGAGTATCCCTTTATCTTTCTACGTATTTATTTTTCTAACTGTGGGAACAGTCTATGGATAGGCAAGAAAAGGGAACAAAAGATGAGAAGACGAACAAATAAACTAAAGGCGTCGAAAAGTGCGAGACCAAAGAAAGTGAAATTAGAATACGCGAGTCAGAGTTCGTACTGTGACGTTTGGTTCAAAGAAAGGCAAACGGATATGACGATATGCCTACAATGGTGAAGGCATTGAACTAAAATTTCTACGAAATATGTGGTGAAATCACCAAAAACAAGAATATTTTTATTCGACATCAGAAGCACCAATCCACCAAGCGTCTTCGTTTCGAGTTTCAATAATGATCGTGCAGCATCCTCCATTATTTCGTTCCTAAACAAAAAAAAAATAAACCAGAATCGTTCCACGTATGTTGCACGCAAACGAGGATGGAAAAATATTCGTTTCGTTGTCGGTACGTAATTTTTTCGGCGACCCTGAAAACGCGTGGAGAACTTTCGCTGGCATCCGGAGCCCGCTAGATTTCCGGTATTCGCGGTAGGTAGACCGAGATCGCGCGTCATTCCTCGACAAGCGTCGTGATTCAACCTCGCTCCGTTTACGTGCCCATTGTGGGCTCTCTCGATGATTAAGAAAAAAAGAAAGTCGCATCCACGGGCAAAAGTATCCTCGAAAACGATCGACGACGATCGTTGGGAAATCCTTCGAAATTTCCCGGACGCTCTCCAGGCGTGTTTACGTCGATTTTCCGCGAACGTCGCGGCCGGAAACACCACGGAATTTAGATTTTTTCCGGCAGGTGACTGGCTCCGTAGTCTCCGTACGAGGGTTTTTGGTGAAAGCAGACGACCCCGAGAGGGGAGAGTATATAGGCCGCGTTTCGTTTCTGGCGGGCTCACAACGAACTCACTCGGCGAACACGTCGGTGTCTTTTACGCCCGTCACGTTTATTAATCGATCTCTCGGTACCCGGGACTCCCTTTTGTTCATTTTTCTTCCCCCCTCTCGATCACCGTCTCGCGAGGATCTCGTCGTAAGGAAGAAGAAGCTGCGAGAACGAGAATCGCAAGTGCCAAGTGTGTGTGCCAATAGGATTATATCCAGCCACCTTGATCACCCACTGGAACGATAAAGGTT
This sequence comes from Colletes latitarsis, assembly GCF_051014445.1. Taxonomy (NCBI): domain Eukaryota; kingdom Metazoa; phylum Arthropoda; class Insecta; order Hymenoptera; family Colletidae; genus Colletes; species Colletes latitarsis. The sequence goes on along the minus strand of NC_135135.1, from coordinate 28,451,357 downwards.
TGTGAGACTAGACGTTCGTGATCAGTGGTATTCATGTATCCCCAGTTACGGAATGGACGCTTCTGCAATTATTTGTGCCTTCGTTTCGGTGATTCGATCCTCCGAACTCATCTCGTTTTTCGTGGGAATGCCTCGATGAGTAAACGATTATTCATTTTGTTTTATTATTTACAACGCATTAAGTTCGTGGGAGGTTTGATTTATAGAATCAGCCAAGAGAGATGAATTTTAGTTTAAAAGATCTGTGAATGATTTGACTGCCTTTCTCAAAATAAGGACTAGTGAGAGATCAGAGAAGTTTTATTCTTATTCACGAACGATTCAGTTTGTAAGAATGTATGTACCGATCAATTATACCTACGCTTTTTTCCCAAATTCGTTTGGAGACCCCAGTGACGAAACTTTCACTGCAAGACGATTCGTCCAGTTCGAACCGAAGATCGCGTGCATAATTTTTGATCGTAAACTTAAAACTGACAAGTTATGTACAAAGACAGTCTGCATAACAGTTTCGTTTGGTAGTGCAAAGGATCGATTCTCCCGTGAATTTTTCTTGCAACGCGTGGTCCAGATTTCGTCTTCGTTTTCGCGAAAGGGGATCGTGGATTTTTTGCGACGGGAGCGCGAGGCATTTTGGGAGACTGATTGGAACGAAGCTGTTCCATTCTCCGTTTCCTCGTTCTTTCCCCCACTGCCGGTCGTCTGAATGCGCGTTGAAAAGGCAAAAGGGTATGTGGGGTAGCGAGTCAGTATGTCAGCGTTCTCACGTCTCTTTTCGAGGCGTTCTTCCTTCTCCGGGTCTATGTCGAGAATAAGGCCGCGTGTAGGCAGAGAGAAAGATCCTCGCCGCGGACAACGAACAGAGAAAGAGCCTCCGTTTGATAGAGGAAGACGAATTCATTCTGAATCTCACGAGCGTCGTCGGAGATCCGTACTCGATCTAGCTGCATGCAAGATGAACCCCGCGATAAACGTCGGGGATTTGAAGATGCAATCGAGACTGGTCGACTTTTCAGAGAACGTGAAACTCACGTTGGCTTCGCGTCTCCATTCGGTTAAATTTTCAAACGTGCTTTTCGAAAATGTCTTCGTTAATACGAAGAAATCGTACGAGGATACGTGACTCTTGCGTTCAGCCATTATTCGCTCATTTATTATTTATTTCCACCGTCCTCGTTATAATTTAAACGGATTCAGATTCGATTCCTGGGACGATTGTAATATAAATATAACTGTAATGGGTCATTTATAAATGCATGCAGTCTAATTGTTTGATCGTAACTGGCCTCTCGGGCACAGCAATTATTTCTTTATTATTTATTTCCATCACTCTCGTTATCATTTAAACCTACTTGGGTTCTATTTTTGCAAACCGGAAGTGCCAAATATACAGATTGGAAACTTTACTATAACAGCAATTAATTATTCTGTTCTGAAAAGGAGAGAATTTTCTGTGTATCATTTTGTTTAAATACTTCAAATTTTCACTTCAATCGTAAAGAACTTGATTTTCTTAAAAAATGGCCGCTGATCCAACGTTGCATTTTATCGTCCCTTTAACAACCGAGACGAATATTCATGAAAGTACCAGGACAACCACTCGCGTCCACGTGAGATCAATTTTCCGTGGCGCGACGTCGCCTTAATTTCTCGCTTTCTACCCCGTGCTGGCAGAAAACCGCCATTTTATTCGTTCAACGTCTCCCATACGCGTGTGCTGGGTTAACAGACGCCGTACGTCCTAAAAGAAAAGAAATAAGGCGTACGAAGGTGCACCTCAAACGTAGCTTTAAAATACCATTTCCAGAGGGGTTGAAAACCTGCTAGAAATAATCCTCCATCAATTTACAAAATTGTTTTTAATTTAAACTATTGGAAACTTTTAATCACAGTTGTAAACTAAGAAATTCGTCGGTAGAAACCGAGACTTTTAATTTAAACGTCGAAAGGAAGAGAATCGAGGCAGCCCCATTGCTCGATCGTAAATTTCCCAAAACGACGTCCATATTTTCCAGCAAAATAATTATCCTCTTGTATTTAAAGAACGCACGCGTCGTTCCCCGAGCAATCCACTTTCGAGTATTCCTCTAAAATGCCATTGTGCGATTAACTTTCCATCGATAAGTGGAACAGCGCGGCCATTAGCATGCTCGAGCCATCTTTTCTGTTCTTTTCTTTTTTTTTCTTTCTTTCCACCTCGACGTCCTTTCCTTCCGTGTCACTTTCACAACAGGACAGAATTTCGCGCAACTCCGTCCCCCCACGGTGGTGTTCCGTATCGCGTCGTCCGGCATTCTTATGGGGTTTCGCTCGACGCCATAACGGTACCTCGTTACGTCACGCGCTCGCACCTGTCACGCTTCGCCGGGACAAAGGGTTGCACCACCGGTCCTCCCGGATAATAATAATAACAACGCGGGAAAAATACGGGCCGTAGAGGAAGCGACCGTTGCCATACGATATCTGATTTCCGTGACGGGGAAACTGGGACTCCAGCCTTCTTGTTTCGTTCGCGCGGCGACGTATTCGGAGCGATCCGACGCCCAGGGCGACGTCTTGTCTCTGGATCTTGATTGCCTCGGATTACGCACCTCGTGAAACCTTTGCGTCGACTATCGTGCATTTTTTATACCAAAATATTCATTGTAGACGATTCGAAACCAACTCGAGTGGTCGCACCACCTCGACGCGCCCTAAAGGAACTCGCGAATTTTTTACTGGAAATCTGTGCATTTGATCGAAATGACCCATTGATTGTATATGAAGCATTTCTTGAAGTTTTGAAAGCAATTTTTTTTAAGCGTCTATGTCTATTTATTACGGAGAAAATGGAGTACGCTTAGCGTACACCACAACTCCAATTAATGGAGTCTTTTCAAGCAACCATTTAATGGGCTATTCAGAAATGATATTTGAGGATTAATTGAGAGGGAAATAATAAATTGAAGACTTCGTTTTGTATATAAACTTTTATGAACCATTTCACGATCGTTCGTGAGCTCGATTCCCATCGGGTGTCATTTTTCTCGACGTCTAAGCGTCGTATTTAGGACGTGAGACACGAACGAGACATTCACGACACGCATGCTTTCTTCCATCGTTTCGTCGGATAAAAGGTGTGCGAATTACTGCCACGCAGTAATTGGAGAAAAGGTGGGTGCAAAAAAAAAGTCGATTCATTGTATTCGAGAGGTTCGTTTCCGCAAGTTTTTGTCGGCTCTTGGATGGTTCGCACAGTTTTTCGAGAAATGGACTATTTCAATGAAGCACGCGAAGGGGCAAAAAGTACAAGAATTACTGCGTTTTAGTAATTGCGAAAATGTTTAACTTAACATTATACTACGTTTTTAGACGAGTTAAATTATTAGTCTTTATGTTTCTACGTTATTTTGATACGTGGAAGATTGGATCAAATAGTCACTGTAAATTAGTTTTAAGAAACTTAATTTCTATTTAATTGAGAATATTCTATAATCACTGTCTGTTGACAGTAAACGTCAATATTATCAAAATAGAAAATAGTCATAATGATCCACGATGTTCTCTTCTTGAAAACCATAGTCAGATCTAAAAATAGCTTATTCTTGAACCCTGAACCCTTCACTCTGTTTGTATGAAATTTCTGTTTTCGAATTAAATTCGACATAAATTGTGGAAAAATGTAGACTTTGAAATGGGTCAAGCCTTAAGTAGTGTAGACGTTAAATAAATAAATGTCCCGAAACTTTCTAAGGACAACTTGTGAGTATGTACTTCTGAAGAGGTTGAAAGGTTCTACGATTTAACGTAAATTCGCAGATACTTATTAAGTCGAACCCGAACAGAAGTGTTTTTTCTGACGTTGAAGAGTACGTTTAAGTAAAAATGAGAAATGGGTTAAGATTTCGTATATGTAAATGTAAAATACACACGAGGATCGTCCTCGTGGCGAACAGGTGTCGCCTTTCGAGAGGATGATTTGGGTATCCGGAACAAAATTCTAGGGTAACCCGGGCCCCTAGGTTCACGATTTTCGATGAGCTATCGCGGTGCCTCTTCGAAAGATTAATTTTCGGGGCCAGCTTTCACCTAATATCCCACCTTTCTACCGGATCCAGGCCTGCATCTGATATTATAGCTTGAGCCTCTTCGACGATATCACTTATTTCGCGTGTTTCCTCTATGGATTAATTCTATAACGTTTATTCGAAAGTTCGAGGTCTCTTTCTCCCCGAAAACAAACGCTTTTGGGACCTACTTTGGCGACGAAATGAAATTTCTAACTCGAACTCGGTTATAACGGGCACAGATACAGCGAGATTACGGTCGTAACGAGCAGGGAGCCACGATCATGTTAATTTAGGAGTATTCGTGTCGTAAGATTATAAATGCAGCGAACGAGGTGTGCAAGTATCGAGGTTTCTAGAAACTGTAGCTAATATAAGAAGACTCTGGTGCCTCTCGCGAAGCGGATAAAAAGAGAACGTGATGAGAAAGACGTGGGGAATGCAATCGAACCGAGAAGACTCGACGAACGCAATCGAAGAAAATTGTGTGTCTATTCTAGCGGAGTTCGCGCTATAGCGTCGAAAATGCGATTCTCGTCTCGCGAGAAATTTCGAAATTATCGTTCATCGTTCGCTGCTCCGTGCCACTTTTTCAACGTACTATTTTTTACATTTAAATAATATATTGTTAATTTACGACTGTTGAGAAATTAGTGTTCAACGCATGCAATTTCTATTTTACAACCGAACATAAATCAGTCTAATAGCGACTCGGTGAGGATGAAGCGGTAGTCGTTGCTATTATAATAATTATTACGATTTATTGTCCGGTGTGTTGTACAGCGTTCGTTTTAAAATACAAATGGTCGCGACGAAGCAACTCTCCTCCTTTTTTTTACGAAACAAAATTGTAGACGCGGTCACGGGGCGTAATACGATTATTATTGGTTTTGGAATTTAATCCTACGCTCCATTTACATGTAAAGGGCCACGATCGAGTATTCCTCGCAGTTTAAAAACAGTGCAAAAGTGCAGAAAGTTGAAATACGTAACTCAGAACTTGCTATGATCCAACACAAACACTCGAGGGAACATTTGCAACACGTACAAGCGTAAAAATATAACATACAATTATTCTGTGGTCGAGCTTAAATAAATTAAAAAAAATAACAGAAAGACTTGACGAACATATGGATGAAACCAATATAATTCATAAAATTTTTTTAAGTTTTTCCACGTGGATTTTGTGGACTCTTGAATATGTCTACGCGACAAAATGGCCACCATAGCAGTTGTAAAAGTCGAAGGACAGATCGAAATTTTATTTACTCGTGGTACCATAGTATTTCAAACCTGGAATTCATTTTTGTCTCCCTGCTATAGCTTTCGTTTTCGCATCTCGAAATCGCGTACCGGGATTTGCGTAACGCGGCGGCCGATAAGAACCGAGAACTAGAAACGCGAACCGGCGGTCTGGCCCAGATTCCTCGCCCGCATGGCGTTAACCCGTCCATCCGGAAGTGGCTTATGGTAGTCGTTGCACGCAGGGATAACGCCGAACGGTAGATAATAAGCGAAAGTGCGAGTGAACGTTTCTCCTTCGTTGACGTTTTTACGACTCTCGCGAATATAGGAGTATCCTAATATGTGGGTCCCACTTCTACGGTCGAACGGGGTCAGGAAAAACGACCAGCGGACGAATTAGGTCGCAGTAGCGTGCACAGAGATTTACCAAAAGGGTTGCAATTGAAATAATTTTTTTAAGAGAGAACCACGTTGATAGACTCTTGTATAAATATAAATTGAAATAGTAGAGATTGAGTGTATGATAATTACCACTTTGAAATACACTTGTATCATTCGCCAAAAATTGCACGGTTAAGTTGCACCGCGTGTTCGACGCGCGGCCATTTTGCAAATGGTTCTCTTGGTTGCTCGAGGAATCGCTTTGCCTAAAATCGAGGAGACGCTTTGCCACAGGTGTTGTGAAAGTCGCGCATTAACTAACCTACTCTGGATCGAGATCCGAGTCGTTGTGACTAAATATACGTTCTTCTTCGTTTAAAATTTGTTGTGGCCGGTTCCTTTACCATTTTACTTCGTTCCACGAAAGAAATTCTATCATTGTTATGGGATTCTTTCAAATAATAAAATAGGAAACGATTCAACTTTGGGAAATTCTGCTTAATTTAAAAAATTCCCACGTTTAATAAGATATTTACTTCTGATAGTTGAATTTTTTTATTTTCTAGAGTTATGCAAAGGTCGCGAAGGGTACTTCTGTTGTCCCTTTCGAGGGTTTCGGGGCCCAGATTCTTGGAGATTTCAATTAAACGCGTCTCGCATTCCGCATGCAGCGGACCGTAGCACATATTTATCACCTCGTCGATCTCCCATATCTACGAAAGTGGAGCGTTTTATAATAAGTGCGACTGGGCGTTAACATTCCCCGATATATTGTAATTAATAGAGGCACGACAATTATGCTAATTATATACTTCTCGTCGCGACGACCGCGAAACGAATAAAAATGATAGGTTTAAAACGATGTTGTTTGGGATAAGGTTTATTTGCCTCTTTCTGTTTCGAGCAGAGTCGTGTTTTCACGAGTCGACGAGAGTTTCTAATTTGTCTTCAAATTCTAATTGGAAAGTAAAAAGAACCTTTTTACTCAGGGAAACAAAAGAATTAGAATAAACATATATGGTAATTATCCTAGTTATCCTTCTTCGTGGATAATATTTTTAAATATTGTAAAAGAGTTTCTTTGTATAGGTGATGAGGACAGTTTCAAAAAACAAATGTTTATGTTTGATTGCCTAAACAAGTACATTCTATTCGAATCATTGTTTTGGTTCTCAGGTGATATTGTTACAAGGTATTTCAAGAGACTCGTTTTGCTTTGATGCAGCCATATATAAAGCGCTTCTGTACGCAACCAGTAGTTTATTAGTAATTTTTGCCTTCCGGCTGCGAAACGAACAGATATGTATATTTTACTCTATATTTACACCTGCAGTCTTGTACAATAATAACATCAACTTATCCTATCTCGCTTCCTACAGCGTATCCTACTTTCTTAAATATCTGTCTTCGGTTTTATTTACCTTCGTACATTTCCTTTCCTTTTCTTTTACGTACTACTCTTTTTGTCAACTATTCCGTTATTTCCTCATTCTTTCCACTTAACTTTTTTCAATTTTATCTTAGTATTAGTTGTCCCATTACAATCTTCCACTAAATGTTTCAACGAACCGTGTCCACAATCGCATATTACAATTTCTTACATTTCCAAATGCCTCGTCGCCAATTCCTGTTCTCCATTCTTATCATTTCCCCCCCCCCCCCCAGATATTCTAAAAATTATTTCTCCTTATAGTTTTCCAACGAACCGACCAGAAAACGATCAAGATTTTCGTTTCTTTCTTTTTTTTTTATTACGCTTCAGACTCGTAGCAACGCGTTTATCCGGTCGCCGGAGAAAAATGGAGGAACGTCCACGATTCGACTTATAGGAGAGTAGCACACGCCCTCGTTTTGGTTTCCTCCGCTCCTCGCGATTTATTGAAATCGAACCTAGTCGAACGAAACGATTCCATCGTCGATTCGTTCGCCTGGCTCCTTAGCCCGTTCCACGGACGCAGCGGTTTTAGGCGCCATTATTCGAGTCACGATCCCCGTGTTCGTTTCACCTGCGTGTGACAGACAACTGATATATTTTCCGGGCGTTTCTCCTTCGCGTTTTGCGCCCGGAAACCCAGCTGACGCGGCGATATTGTTACGCACCGGGGCCAGTTGTTTTGCTACGTGCCTTCCCGTAAATGAGTTTCCTCGCGAAATCGCATTTCCCACCATAACTGCACCGGGTTCGAAGCTTTCCGTCAGGCGGACGAAACTTCTTCCGTTCGACGTTACTCGATGCGGAAAGAAACGCTTCGCGTTACCATCTAACACCGTTTCTTTAAATTATTGCCCATTCGAATACGAGAACGTTTCCATTTCCGGAGCAAATATAATTTTCCTAAATTTTTTAATACCTGAATAATAGAGTATCGTGACTTTTAAATGGCCACGTATTCATTATTATTATTGGGTATTAGAACTCTGTAATTTGAGCTAAATTGTATTTCGAAGTTGTTAATAACTCGGGAGTAAAATTCAACAGATTTATCAGACTTATTGGTTTCGACGTTAAGCTCTATGTAAGTGTCTTTCAAAATAGGGGATGCAGCCTCCCTTTCCCAGTAATGGTGTATTATAATCCAAGGGCAGCTCGAAATCTTTTCTAATGAGGAACTTGGACAAAAGTGACGTTGAAGAAGATATAAGTATATTAATTCTTTTCAAACTACGTCATCAGATTGGTCTATTTTGATTGTAAATAACACACACAACAATTTGTTACATTGCCTATTGAAATAAAAAGGTAGCGATATATGGAAACTAAAATTTGAAATTCGAGTTATCTCCAGCTTAAAATAGAGTCCATAGATTTCAATTCGTTTGAAAACTTTGAGGATAAATCGTGCCTCGCGTTAAAAACAATATTTAACACGTACGCTAAAAGAACAAAATCGAGGATCCTTAAATAAAAATAGCAAGTACACGAGCGCCTAATTGTCTCCAATTTACGATATCCACCGCGGTAACCACCGGGGGCGAGACGAGCCATCAAAATTCACCGCGCCTTCCGAAAGAACAACGACCACCGAAATAAACGCTTCTCTCTCTCTCTCTTTCTCTCTCTCTCTGCTTTCTGTTCCCCATTTAATGACTCTCGCGCCTCAGCTCCGGAGTGTCTTTCACCTGTGCTCGGTACGGAGAGAGAGAGACGCGACGATAGGAAAAAGAAGGAATGGAAACGGTGGCAGAGAGCGGTCGAAGGAAATGGGTGGGGGGTATGGTGCGCGAGCACGGTGGGCCTGTTTGGGACTTGACGCATAAGGCGGAAGGAGGAAGGGGAGGAGTGAGCGTACAGCAGGAACGATCGAGATCGTGAGTAGGTCACTGGGACGTGGCTCGTGGCCGAGACGAGCGTGGCTTGCACCTTCAGTCAGTCCCCGTTGGCCAAGGTAGCCACCTCTGGGCCCGTCGAGTCGCGGCAGACAGCCAGAGAGTTCCCCTTTCTTTTTTTTTTTTTTCTTCCACGGGAAAAGGAAGCACCGCTCGCGCCCGGGCCCGATGATGACCAACTGACGCGCGATTCGCGATTTCGTGTGACCGACGCAGTGCTCCAGAGGGGGGGCGAACAACACGACGAAACGAAGATTTCGAAAACACACACGGAGGATCTTGTAGGTGACAGTGCTTCGACGTGGGACTCGACAAAGGTGCATCGATCTCGTTCGTCTTCCGCTCGATGTTTACCCTTCGAGAGGAAATCGTTGCCCTCTCGCGTCCTCGCGCTTCCCTCCTCCACGGTTCCGAGTTTCTTCTTAATAATCCGTCGCTTTGACGTCCGACTTTATTCAAACTGCGAGTTTACCGGGCGCTTTTCTCTCGTTCCCCGGCGCCGCGCCTGTGCGCGAAATTTAATTTTTCGTCTATTTTCTCTCTCTCTTTTTGTTTCTCTCTTTTTTTTTTTCGTTATCCCCGTTAAACTTTATTTTATTTCGTAGCCAATTTCAGGAGAAACGAAGCTCTCTCTCCGCCCGAAGACTTTGAATCTCGCGAGATTGAATTTCCCAGCCGGGACGAGAGGGGGAGCGGGGGGAGTGGAGGGGGGGCTGGTCGAACTTTTTCTTTCGGCGCGTCGCGTCCTCCCGGAGCGAGTTTTTAATTAAGAAGTTCGACATTGCAGAATGCGGTTTTGGATGCTCATTGCGCAACGTCCTTTGTGCAACGACCAGCCGCGCTACTTGACCGTTCGACTGGCGATAAACGCTACGAATTCTCGTTACGTCCGACATATGGCCGCTGGTCCCATCGTCGATCGCGTTCTGCTGAATTTACGGGCTTCGATGGTCTCCGAGATTAAATTTCCTCGATTTCGAATCGAGAGAGTCTGTGGCCAACGCGAATCGTTCGAAAGTAAATACGAAAGCTTCTCGTTCGTTGTTTTTCTGCTTTTCTCGAACGTGACGTTTTCTTTTTATGTGTCAAGAAACGCGTGCAGAGTCGTTTGGTGTTACTCGTTCCGCAGTATATATTTCCATAAAACTTAATACGTCGCCTCGAGTAAATCGATTCGTCGAATCGCGTGATCCCCAGTGTGGTCGCATTGATAGCGAGCTTCGTTTTTTTTTTCATTTCCAGAGAGGACACACGCATGATGGAGTGGACGTGGCGGAGTATACGGAAGACGGCTTTAATCTTATTGCTGCCATTGCTACTGGCTGTAAGTACAATTTAACGACTGTTTGCTAAACGTATCGACTTCTCTTCAAGGTGCTCGAAAGGGAACAATGAACTGACACAAATACATTACATAAATAAGTAATTCCTTCAATCGCAATACTGCAATGTTATGACAGTTATTAAGATCTGAAACATGAACTAAAGACACACTTCTTACGAGCTGTCAATCATAATTGGATGTATCGTAAGCTGAAAGGCTTAACATTTTTAAAAAGATCATTTCTCTGTTTTTTATTTTGTCGAACAACTATACAGTTTCGCTACAAATGTTCGAAGCTTACGCATTCGAGCAACGCTAATGTTCCTGCTTATTCATACTACTTCCCTATGTCAATTTCCAAGTACCACGCACAAGTCATGCCGTAATTTACAGTGGCTGCGTCTCTGAAACAAATGACTTCGAATTCCACATTTATTAGAGTCTTTAGTTCTCCAGTGTAAGCCTGAAATTTTCGTGGCAGGATTCCAAAATCACATGGTAAACCCGGGCAAAATAAATCGAAAACGTGGAATACAATTTTTCGAAGCTGGGCTTCATTTTCGAAAAGATCGATTCAGAAAACTCGTGGGGCACTCTTTTTGTTTTTGGTACTGTCTGCTTTAATTAGTTAAATAGCCCAATGCAAGTAATATCGTAACACCGTTACTGTTTATAGGAACCGTTACAAGTAGAAACAGTCGATAATGGTCAGACACGTTCGCCAAGCGTAAGTCGCGTGTCCCACGAGTTTTCAAACTCAGTTTTTTCCGAAACATAGTCCACTATCGAAAAACTGTATTCCTTGTTTTCGATCCATTTTTGTTCACAAAATCTCCCTGTGTTCAGTTACAACGATCATTTAGTAAAAATTATGAGAATTTTCGATGTATTTTTGTACGTAGTGTTGTCTGTAACAGTAGTTGGGTAAAAATTATAGGAATCGCGAGTTTTCCCACGGGAGCTTGTGCCCTAGCGTTTCGATGAGCGCCGTCCAATTAAATTTTACTCGTAGAAAACGATTTTTGTCACATCAGCCAGCATCGCCTAGTTTCCTTCGTGCGCAGGTTGCGCCCTGGCGAATAATCGAATCGTGCGTTGCCGCGATCGGTATTATTACATCTACGAGCACCAATTTACCGTCGAACGAACGGAGATTACTACTCCGCGGTTAGTGGCTTGTTCTCCTCATTCGAAGTGACAGACAGCTCGTGTACGGTCACCGTTATACCGCGCTGCGTAAAACAGGTGAATCTCTATCGGTGCGTCTGTCCGAGTTCTTTCCCTCGCATTGTCACGCTGCGTGCACGATTGTCGGTAGTTTATGCGAATCGTCGTCCTCGAATACCTCGATTAAACCGACAGATTATCCACTTAAATATTCTCTTGTAAAAATTTCTTTTTATCAAATCATTATTCCGGATATTGGTTATTCGAATATCGTTACAGAGGTCCACAATTTTGTTTCTCGTTAGTTTAGATCCTGAAGATCTCGATGTTCGGTAAACAGGAGGTTCAAACGTTTACAGACAGTCTCAAACACAGCCAGAATCGACTAAAGAAATTATGTTCCAAATTATGTCCCAAGAGAAAATGAACGAGCGCGTTTCATTGACGCCTAAACGTCTCTTGGGTAGACCGCTATTCGCGAGTCGCACGTGTCGGTTGATACCAACGCGACGTTAATACTTAAGAGGAATCACCGTAGCCGCGGGCATTTTCTGTGCCACATATTGTCGTCTGTTGTGGCACTGATCGGTTCGAGGTAAAAGCCTCAATGAAACGGTTATCACCCCGAACTATGTATTCTGAAACGAGAACATTCGTCCGTTTCTTTCTATCCATAAAATACACTGGACGATACTATATTGTCTGGACAGTAGACAATAAAATATTATTTTTTAATGTGTAGATAATGATACTTTGTTCGAAAGCATCGATTACAACAGCAATTATATACTCGACTAGCTATAACCTGGAGGCTCCACCTGCAATAAAGTCGTTATTTGTCAAGTATAGTTGTTGATGTTTGTATCAAGGATTATTGATAGATAGATAGTTTCGCGAATTCTGTATTTTTTAGCTCCTATATTTTTGATCTCAATTCCTCAGCAAGGACAGTTTTAATTTCAGTAATAGTTTTAGATACTATGCTCTCACTTTCCTTCACTTTTGGCCACCATTTACGAATCGACATAAACTATACTTGCGAATAACAATTATTCAATGACTTTCCGAGTGATCATAGCGGGAAAAGTAGAAATTGGAAATAAAGGGGTAAAATTCGATCAGTTATCCGAGGATTGCAGTCTCGTCGAGAGTTTCGTCGAGGGAGTCGGAATATTCTGTTAATTATCCGCGACTGTTGAGCACGGCGATGTTGTGTCTCGAAAAATGAAGTATTTTTCCTGCAACTGGAAGCGATCGGTGCTCCCGGAGTGCCAATACGCTCGTTAATACCTTCCTCCGACGTTTCGAGCAGAGGATTATTCCCCGGTAAACGAACAGATTTTTGTCCCCTCCCCGGTCGTGGTTATTCGATCGGAAGTCAATGGAATCGTTGTATTAAAAATAAAAATTTGTAGCCGTGCTTTTTGCCGACTTTTATTGTTTAATCGGACCGAGCCCCGTCTCTCGTCGGTCGATATTTTCTCTCGATGGTGGCGTCGTTTCTTTTTGGTACCGGAAAGCTCCGTCTGCAGGGACGCCGACGCGCCCGTTGGAAAAGATTAAACGCAAGATAATACACGATGCGTCGCGCGGCGTGCACGTTGCGTCCGTCCCGCGTGCGCATTCCAGTCCGCAGACGGTAATTCTGCAGCGCGTGCATCAATGCGTTTTTCCGATATTCGTGTAAACAGACGCCGGAATTAATGCAATTAATTTCCCCGGGTAGCGCGCGATACTTTTCCGAATCATAAATTCAAACTGATGAAACGCGATGTTTTCGTTATTTAGCGCGGAGTAATTAAATTTCGCTACGGCGCCGTTAAATCCCGACAATGCCACGTATTTTTACCCGATGGACACAAATATTTTGACGAACGACGAGATTTTCCAGCCCCTGTAACGAAATTCATTCCGTCGATTCGATAATTTCGTTACGCGTTACACCATTTTTACCCAGAAATATCCGTTGCAATTTGATTTTTCAATGTCTAAATTGCAAAATATATTCTATACAAAACTTCGATCCTTCGTTACACAAATAAACGAGAAAAACTAAAATTGGAGAATATTCTCACAACTCGTAAAATGATGGTAAACTTTTAGTCAAATTTAAAACCGATGGATTACGAATTTAAATAGTTGTCATCCGACATATTCAAATTTAAGATTCGACAAGAAATTTGATTTTTTATTGGAACTAGCATCTCTTCATAGACGAACGACGCGATTTTTATAATTTCGATCGTATTTTTGATAAATTCCCTAAATCGTGGAGGGGGAAACGAATGGAATATGTCTGTTACGTTTGGTAGCGTCGAGGATCGCGTCGAGGTTGTTGCAAACGACACCAGACTCGGCGTTAACTATACACGGCCGAGCAGGCGAAGCGAAGATAGTAGGTCATCGCGCCGGACGCGTTGCCTTCTTTCGACTATACTCTCTAGACGATGTTCTTTCTTTTTCGCTCGTTGTACGCCGCGTCTCTGCCTCCCTCCCTCTCTGGTTCCCCTCTTTCTCTGTCAAGGGAACGGGCTGCGATGCGATATATAGCGGGTCAGACTCTAGTCGAGTTCCAGCCAAGGATCGACTTCTTTTCCATCGGCAGCTTTCTTTCCTGAGAAACGTCTCGCCCTGTTTTCATCTTGTTCCGTCTCGGATCGTCTCGACCCGTCGTCTTGTCTCGCTTCCGATCGTGTGCACGTCTCACGACCAGTCGACTGCCGTGTCACTTGATTTCGAGCTACGCACGGAGGTCCTCCACTTCCGATTCGCGATTTGGATATTCGACAAACGTACCCTTCGAACAAAATTCAATATTAATCTTTAAACGTTATGATTGTTTTCTATCTGACTCGATGAAATGGTTGTTAATGCATACACAATTTTACCACAGTCATCTCTATCTAGAAATAATTGTCCAGTTGATGGTAACTTCGTATTAATAACTTGACTTTGTCTTAATTAAAATTGCTTACTACGATTATCTGTTACAACCAGTTAACTATTTCTAAAAATAGTTTAAACGAAGTTCGAGCAATGATTGCTTATAATAGCTTCTTAATTTGCAAGCTAGGAGCATACATAGTCGTTCGTGTCAATAAAGAACGAGCGTCTAATCATTATGCATCACGTTTGCTTCATAATACATACTTTTTGACACGAGACATTCAACGTGACAATGTCAAGCTACATCACTTACATCGAAAGAGATTAAAATTAGATAACCAAACATTGAATACACTTGCAAAGTAAATATTATTAATTTAATTTTTCAGACTCGTTAATATGACAGAATGCAGTTATTTCGTTGAACTATATACGTGTGAAGTGACACGTCCACTGGTGGGAGGGGGTAGGGTTGCAACGGTGCATTTAAACTCACCCTGATGGCGCGTATAAATTTTTTTCCAGAATAATTCAACCAGTTTTCCGTGCCTTTTTCCAATTTCACGAATATTAAGTGCTCGCGCTGCACCGACAGCTAAATAACAATGAGAAATGCGCGCCATTATCCGAAAATGTAAAATACTGTTGCAGCTGTATTGCCTTCTTCGCGTCCCCGATGCAATTTTGTGCAATGAAACGCGCTCAAACTCTGACACTTGGCAAGACGAGACGCGTTGCGGACCGAAATTAGATTAGGTTGAAATATGTTAGGGAATATTAATCTAAACAGCCCAGTGTAGAACGGAAAAGGCTGTTCGCGGCGCGTGTTATCATTCGAGACCATGAGTGGAGCTGTCATGGCAAATAGACAAATTCTCTTTGCTGTTCCGTCTGACAAAGTTACGAATATATATTACTAATACATCATAAGTAACGATTAGGTTCTTTCGTTCGCTCAAACTGGTGGAAAATTCAGGTTTACTTAGTTCTCTGCTTCCTATCGGGTGACTTTATCAAAATTTAAAAATTTAACTCGAATTGAACTGTAGCAAGTTACCATAATTATATTCGAATTTTCATCTTTCTTCGACCTCATAGTTGAAACTGTTGTAAATGCACTGTGAAATATATTTGATATATTGAATTCGATCTTTCAGTATGGAAAAAGGGATTAGAGAATATTTGTGCTCCAACGAAGAGTTTCGATTCTGAATGGGTTTGAAGGAAAAAGTAAAAGAGTGAAATCTAACGATTTGAAATAGTTCTCGTGATCGTTACCGAACCGCCATTGATAAATTCCAACGAATAGGAAAAGAACACTCTCCTTCGTCCTGCGGCTGCTCGAAACGTGCAATCTTGCGGACGACCGCGAGCTTTTCACTATACCTGTTCCGATAATCCACCATTCGATCGCGTAATTCGAGATCATTCTCGTGATTGCGCCATTCTAGATAACTTAATCGCAATATCGAACTTGTAATACGATAATTCGCATTCGCATTAGCATCGATGAATAATTAAAATTCAGGTTTTGTCCCTTTGCTCGCCCAAGTGTGCAATATAATTCCAATTTTATAGTTCTGATAGAAGATTTCGCAATGGACTACATTCACATTAGTTGTTAATTATGCAAATTCGCTGAAGAATAAAAAGAAACGAGTTCACGAATTTATTCAATATTCAGTAATATATTTAAATTTATTTAAATCGTATGTACACAATATTTCGAAATAAGGATTATTTCGTTAAAATCAACGACTTATCTAGACAAGATTAGAACAACAATTTGTCATTTGTCGTTTCAACTACAAAAACTTGCGTTTGAATTACAGAATGAAATTTCACCCTGCAATCTACTTTGGTTTCATTCGCCACTTATTCGAATAAAATATTGTTTATCTCCGGTTTAGCACTCGCGAGCAACAGTTTGTGGAAGCATAGGGCAGACATTTACGCACTGTATGTACCGTCTTTTCGCATAGCAGTACCAGACGTGTCCCCTTTAATTAAAATCCCACCCCGCTGATTTTCTTTAACAAAAGATGCGCGCAACCGCTGTGGTTCTTAGCCTGATTCTCACGGCTGCAGCTCTGCACCTACGTTCCTGTAACAATTAAACAGCCCCTTCTACTATTCCGGAAATCGTGATTTCGGCGGGAAGAACGAATAATCCTTCTGTTATTTTGTTAAACCCGGGTCTAACAGTCGGACAGTCAAAAAGCACGGAAAGAAATTAAAGAATAGTGGCCGTAAAGAGGCAGATTTAAATCCATCGTATAGAAGGACGTATTCTTTGGGATCGTCGTAAATCCACTCCGTAATTACAATGGCTGACGAATTTCAGGCGTACGAGCCAACCGACCCGACCTACATTTTTACCATCGCGGAGAAAGAACGGTTGTAGCACGATGTCGGGGTTTCTCTTCGTAAAATCTGCTATCTTATTTTCGATAGTGGCTGTCGGAAGCACATGGACCCGCAGAATCGACGGAACCGTGTTGCTTTCTAAACGGGTGAAACTCGCCGGCTCGGATTCGATTCCGTGCTTTTTATTTCTCGTACGGATCGTTCTGTTTTCCGTTCCTCCTCACGATCGACCACTTCCAGCTTTTCTCATTTTTATCGGCCGGCCGGGATAATGGACTTCCTCGCTACACGGTGGCCTCCTCTGTTTTCTAAAACTAAATTAGGAAACTTAAATGCACCAAAGCGCGAATACTCCCTGGCGTAGCAAGCCCGGGATACGTTTCGACTTTGCTAAAGAAACTCTTCAGTGAGTATCGCTTGAGGTGCGTACAATAGAGCCTCGTTTATTGCACGAAAGTCTCCCTTGTTGTATGCTGACAAGCGGAGAAGATGGTAAGCAATACGTGAAATTGGATCGATCATCCGGATTAGTGCAATAGTCGAGGTTCTTTTCTATCTGTAGTAAAAAGTGTATAGATGCATAATTTTCCTAGCTATTGCCTCCAGAGTGAATAGTAATAAATCACTGAAACATCAAGTTTGCGATGAGAGTGAAAATGGGTCTAAAAATCTCTGTTATGGTAGACAAATTTTTGAAGCTTTGCGTACCTAGAAATTTTATGAAGTAATAGTGGATGCTTTGAGATAGAATACCTACTTGAAGCCAAATTCGAGGGGTCGATTGCTCGACGTCAATTACCGTGCACACTTTGTCCTCGTTGATCAGAGAAAGTGTGCTGTCCAATGCGAACGGATGGACTTCCCATTGGACGACAATGGAAAACGAAATCAGTCCCAGCCTTTCTATGGCTGCTATGCTTCCTTCGGACACTGTCGATTCTGGCACCTGGCTTCTTCCATCGGTAGGGATGGGATCGAGTTCAACATCACGCGAATTTAAGTCAATTCCAATACCAGAGATAAAAGTTAATTTCGTATTATTATCGATACATAAAAAAATCGGAAGATTCGTTAAATTAATTCATTTTTATCTGAGAAGAAAGATAGCTGTACTCCTACAGTTCGTTTTTAATATTAATTCAAAATTTCAGTCTCTTATTTGTTACCAGGTTTAATCTGAAATAGATGATGTTTATTTTCTTGTGTTTTAAATCTCCTTGAAATGTTCATCATTCTTGATGACAGAAAATTGACAGCTAAAAGTTCTAAAAATTCCTTAAAAATCTGTAAATACTGTCTAATGTATCCATGATACTTAAAAAATCAAAGAACGTAGAAATTATTCTAAAACGTAACTTGCTTGCTTGTTCGATCCCATCGCTATGCATCGGCAAAACGTGTCAGGTGTGCGGGGGAGTATCGAAAGCAACTTACCGAGAAATTTCACGCCAAACTTTACTCTGAGATTTCCGCCAACGCGTCATTCATTTCAGTCTCTTATCTGGGAATATATTTTCCATTTCGTATCGTTGAATTATCGATCACTTTTAGTTTATCCATTTAATAATCAGTTTAAACCCAGACCACCTTTAACACTCGATATTTAATATCACCCAAACTTCAATAAATATAAAATATACGTAGAATAATACTTCAAAAAGAAAAAAAAATCTTGTTATTTAACAAATTTCTCTTTATGTTCGTAGCATAGAAAACTCTTGAACAATTTGGAACGTCACGGTTTCCCGCGGTTTAACGAATGCGCGAGGCAATTAATTCAGCGCGCTGATCGCGACGGAGGAACGAAATCGCGTTTTCCCCCGGAAAATTGTTCCTCGAGGTTTTCGAAATCCGTGGAAGTGTGGCGCGTCCAGTCACGGCTGGGGATCTTTTTTCTTTTTTTATCTCGCGTCGATCGCCGCATCGTTCTACGATTTCGTTTCATGCATCGACCGGTTCCGCGATACTTTTCTGTCCAGAAAGTCCTTAGACCAGATCGGGTGCAGGTGCAAGTAGAACAAGAAAGCGGACAGGTATTCGTACGGTCGACCTGCCTATCGGTCAGGCGCGAACCGTGTATTTCCTGTTGATCCTGAATCGGTTGCTTCTGTCAATTCTCATGAGATCGACGGAACGACGTACCCAGTAATCCAACCAATTCGTTATTTACAGCCATTATTTCCCCCCCCAAATAAATAACTGCCTATCAGTTCTCAAGACACTACGAAGTCGATAAAAATAATTTTGAATCTATACAATATAAATCTAAAATTAAAAACACGTAAGAGAAATATAAATAGGACTGTATTGCAAAGTTGAGGCGGAAAAGACTCGTTAAAGACTGATACTTAGTTGTTATTTCTAGCCAGGCCTAAATTAGAATGACAAGAATAAGAAATAAATTCGACCCGTAATGACTCTCTAATAAGACGTAATTGACGAGTATGCTGGTTGGAAAGACCGACATACGTGTTTTGCGATTTTAAACTGAACATCGCGTGCCCTGTTACCACGCGATGGTTTTATCGCAGAGCGTTATGGCGAGACGATGATGACACGGAGTGCACGATGGAGAAAAACGCTCGAGTTTCGTAACTTTTCTAACTGGAACTCGTGTAATTTTAGGAACCTGATTTGTACAGTTACTTTCCACCTATACGTGATGCTTTTTCGGGATTCTTTTCGGTTATGCATACTGTACTAAGTAAAAAAAAATATCATTCTTTATTTACCTGGGTAGAAAACATTATTACGTTCCTCCACGTTATTAAAAATGAATTATTAATAGCGAGTAGGAACGAATTACTTCAAAGCTTATTATCGTTTATTTATTTGCGTACTGTTTCGCATATTACCCCGTTAAAATGAATGAACTATCACTTGGAAAATTATAATAATTAATAAGTAAATTAATATGTAAATTTTAAAATAATTTACAAAGTAAATGAGGGTGTATCGATATGTTTGAAGAGGTTTGCCTGAAACGTAATATCCGTGGGCGTTGGTCAGTGGTAAATTCGTGTCGAATGACGTTTGTTGTGTAACAGTACCCTTGTTTTCGGTTGTTTTTAATCGAGTCACTCGCTCGTATTAATACGAATTCTATTCCGTGCAATGGACGCCGACGTGTGTCGGTTTCGATTCGTGACTCGCATTCGTGAAATCGCGGCTGTCGCTTAACGCGTTGACTGCCAAGTATGAGTTAACTCAATCATCCTATCCTACCAACGAGAAAATAATGGATGGTGGACATTTACAAGGAAAAAAAAAATTAATATGTTGGAGATTATAGTTCGGATTAAAAGGGAATAAAAATCAGAGACAGGTCGTTTATACGTTTCGTTTCGACGTCCTTTGTCTTCATAATTTAAATTTAATAGGAACTCGATAACGTTCGCTGCAATTTAATTTCGATTTTAATGAAACAGGAAATTGAATATGTCAAGAAAGATTATATGATAATTTTAACACGGACGATGTTCAATAATTTTCACTAATATCAATTTATTGTCGAATGAAAATCAGTGAATACACGAGTGCTTGCAAAACCTATACTCATTATGTTTTTAATAAAATATTAGTCAAAATTCCTAATAGAGAATTCGTAAAAGATTGAAAATTAAGTACTCGGTAATTTTCTTTTCCTGTGCGAAGGGATTACAAGATATTTGAGAGATAGACAGAAAGTATGTTTTTAAAAAAGCAATTTGGCGGTTAACGAGTTACTGTTGATTCGAAAAAATTGGGGGCGTCGATA
Organism: Colletes latitarsis; assembly: GCF_051014445.1. Lineage (NCBI taxonomy): Eukaryota > Metazoa > Arthropoda > Insecta > Hymenoptera > Colletidae > Colletes > Colletes latitarsis. The sequence goes on along the minus strand of NC_135135.1, from coordinate 28,430,857 downwards.
TTCAAGGTCGAATCGGTCCGACGATCTGCAGCACAATTCCATGGAATCTCGAGCACCGTAACCTCGCGTTCGATTGGCATTCCGCGAAAGGTTGCAACGGCGAATGACGTTCGCGGAATTCCTAATGCAACGCGCTTCTGTACCGTGGCTCGTGAAACGAAATGGAGGTGACTCGTTGCTCTCGTCGTCATTCATTGTAATTCCAGAAAGGCCGGCGCCCCGACGCCGTTTGTAGACGCCCGTAAAATAAAAATATAAAAACAAGGAACAAGGACCAGTGGGGAGGTGGAAACGAGACGCGCCAATGTTTCTCAATCTTTTTTTACTCGCAGTTTCCCTCTGAGTTTTATTTATTTCCGCCACCCCTTTCGTTACCGCTGTTCCTTGATAAAAATAATATTGCTTATTTTTTATATTCAATATTATACACGAGTGTTATTTATCAGAAACATTTTTCCCAACCTCGGCCATTTTTATTTATCACTAGAGAGGACTCAAAATTAAATTATTTCTCAAATTTTACACAACAAGGAGATATTATTACAGTTATTTTTATTTTTATATAAGTTCCATAGAGAATTTCTAATGAATGTCGACGACACAAGAATTCCTTGTTTTTTGGTAGCACGAGAGTCTATATTTTTGGTCAACTCGCCGTTATGATTGTTACGGGAGGGGTTTCGAAATACAGCCGGTTGAATTACCTTTGTGCATACGTGCAGGGCCTTGAGAAGTTCGTCGTGAAACGCGTTTCTTTCATTTTCCGTTAAGAGTCGTTTTGTCGTCTTTCAAGAAATTCCTCTCCTCGCACGCGCGTCCGGTTTCTCGTCGCGTCGTGTAAATATTAGGTCATTTCGTAAGTCTCGACGTACTTAACGTAACAATTGGAACGATTGTTCGCTCGAAAAAATTACAAACGTTCATAGTAACATCAGACATTCTCAATTCATAAATTATTAAGAATAAACGTGATTTCTTTTTGAATAAACGTGTGTAGAAAAAGATCTCATATGGAAGGAACAAATTGTAAGTAATCACCATAAAATTCAGCTAATTTTTATTTCGAGTTTATCTCAATTTTCTGATGTTTTATTTGGAATAATATTTGCATCGTTTGTACATTTCGTTGGAAATATCGCGAAGAGGAGGCGAAAATTGATTTCGACGCGTCGATAGACAATTAAAATCGTCGAAATTAAGCTGTTCCGCACGGTCTAATAAATACTCATCTTGTAACGTATTATCCGTGATGACCGACGATGCAATTTATCGAAATTATCTTTCACGTAAACGAAACGAAATCAATATGTTTTTAGGATTATTAACGTGGGAATAACGCAGCATTCTACGTCTTTAATAACGAAGATCGCTGCGGAATTTTAAACAGTTACGTTCTTGCAACTTTGCGAGTACAGTTTGCAAAAGGACTCTTTAACTATCCAAGCGACAACGTTCTCGTGCAGGAGTGGTTTGTTAAGATGGGAGTTGAGAAACTTCGTTAAATAGTCTGCACAGAGTCCTGATCTCGACTCCCACGCAATATCTGCGAGACGAGTTGGAAAGATGACTTTGACCCAGGTCGAAACATCCAACATCAACGATCGAGCTCGACGAAGTTTTTGATGAACAATGGCGGATTACTGAAATTACATATTAAAACCTGGTAGACGATCCGAGTACTAAACACTTAATTAGCATCAACGTTGAAGTTAAGATATTAAATATTTAATCAAAGCATGAAACAGGAACGAATTCGAGTTGCAAGGGAACAAATTTTGCAAAACAACGAGCTCTTGGGGTGGAAAATCGATTCGATGGCTCCTTGAACATTGAATCTGTAAGCAGATGAATCTCGATCATTGTACGATCTTGGTTTTACGTCCTTGAGTCGGTATCCGATCCCAAGAGTGGCTCGATAGAATGGCGTCGAAGCGGCGAACTGCACGCTTCATATCGCTGGGTGCTTCTGATTCTCATTGAGCTCATGGGGAACCCACTTTTCAAGCTTTCTGACTTTGCCAATTTTCCTTAAGTGTCTGGAAACTGTTATAGCACTTACGTCGAGTTGTCTTGCAAATTCCCCGACAGTTTGACGTGTACCTAAACCGTCCAAAGTTCCTTTGTTACAGAATTTAATGGACTGCTTTTAAACGGATATTTCCGCGTTACAACCCAATAATTTAATCATTCTCCTCTTATGAAAGTATACCAAGCTGCAATTGAAATGTTGCATTCCGCAATATCAATAGTTTGTTCACTGTTCGAGTGAATACATGTAAATAGTTTCTTTTGACAAGCTTCAAGGAACGAATGAATCTGCTTTGCAATAAATTGGATATATTTGTTACTGAAAAGTGTAAGCACCATTCGTTTAGGGCGATTTGTTTGACGAAAGCAGTAAAACTGTTTAAACTGTGTATAATGCAGGATTACAGTTTTTCGTACTATGCTTTGTAGTTGTCATAGTCTGTTTAGCTTGTCACGTGTGAATTCAGGCCATTCATGTATACGTGTGCATGAAATAACAACACATTGGAAGCTTAGTTTTACGAAACAATGTGTACAGGTTTCATTACGGAAGTATGCTGCAATTAGTATAATATTTCGCAAATGATTACCACAGCTATAATCATTTTCGGTCATTCTCAACGGTCCGATACCGCATAAGCGACCGCAGCTATTTTGAGCTTAAACCACGATCGATTATTGTTAGTCATCGCGGTAAACGCGTAATAATTTACTACTGTATATCTTTAAGAAGTTAAATAAATAGCGGCTTAAATTGTTGGTTAAATTAGCTGTCGCTGATTAATAGGACAAGACGAAATTAAATTAATTTTAATATATAAACGTTGTATGATACAACCAAAATACTCAACTGGTGTTTCTGTGTCTTATATATCATAAAAAATGACCTGGTGTGATTCTATATATTAAATTATTATTTTCAATTAAGTTTGATTGCTACATTCAGTCATTCAACTTCAGTAGCAATTCGAACGTTCAGGTAGCCAGCATAATTATGTCAATATTGATTCAGACGTCTACACTATAGCTCTGTCAGTAATTTAGGTAGACGTTCATATTTATACTGCTGCAGTATCAATATAACTCGTAAATATACGAAACGTTTGATGGAAAATAGACTTATAACGATCGCGTTTATGGAAAGACTCCTTTTCGTATTGGACTACCACTTTGTCATTGGCAATGAAATCAAAGATATTAATTTTCACTTTGGCGAAAGATTTGTTTTTTTAGATTAGAGAATATTACGGTCATTGAAGATACTGTATAACTTGGCTTAGGTATCGACTAGAGTCAAAGAACTCGACAGGCAAATTCCTCGTGAGTTGACCGAAATGCTCAACGAAGTATGAACTATGAAGATTAAACAAAAATTTAGTTCAACTCCTCTTCAAGCACTCTGCTGAAATTAACATAATATCTTCATATAATTATATAAAACATAGAAGAAAAACAGAATTCACGGACTAATTGATTCAGACTATAATAATAAAACAGGCACTACACCTAGTATAGAATTGATTTAAACTCTAAGTCAATAATTGTTCCCAAACACCACAAACCTTAATCTAACTGGACCAATTTCTGCACCTTTTCAGATTTCAAACATGCAAACTAAAACAATAACAAATGAAACATGGTATACTTCTATAGACGATCTAACTGAAAACCCTAGATCCAATCGTTAATTTGCTTAGAAACTCAGAGGAAAAACTCAGCGTACAAGCTGTCACGGGTCAAGAAGATTACAATACCTGTAGAAAGAAGAGGCTAACCAAACGTTAAATCGTTTGTTGCAGAGAGTAAAATGCGAAGCTCCGTTGGTGGACAGCAGCGCGCTGCCCTTGGAACACAGGTCGGTTTACGGGCCACCAGCACAGTATGGACCCCCAGTGACGCATGGCGCCGAAGAGAACTGGCCGCTGGCGTCCCCAGATACGCCCCAGATAAAACATCTGCAGGTTCAATGCGAGAAAACGCACATGCGAGTCAACATCGAATTCGATCGACCGTTTTACGGGATGATCTTCAGCAAAGGCTTTTACTCGGATTCTCACTGCGTTCATTTGAAACCAGGCACGGGTCACTTGAGCGCGACTTTCGAGATCTTTTTAAATTCCTGCGGTATGAGTTCGTCGGCCAATCACAACGTCGCGGCATACGGGGCTCCAACGCCGTCAGGCAGCTACGTGGAGAACACCATAATCGTCCAGTATGACCCCTACGTGCAGGAAGTCTGGGACCAGGCGAGGAAGCTCCGTTGCACCTGGTACGACTTCTATGAGAAGGCGGTGACCTTCAGGCCCTTCCAAGTAGACATGTTGCACGCCGTCACCGCGAACTTTCTCGGCGACAACCTGCAATGTTGGATGCAGATCCAGGTTGGCAAGGGACCGTGGGCCAGCGAGGTGTCCGGTATCGTTAAAATCGGGCAAACCATGACGATGGTTCTGGCCATCAAGGACGATGAGAACAAGTTCGACATGTTGGTGAGGAACTGCGTCGCCCACGATGGCAAGAGGGCTCCTATCCAGCTGGTGGATCAATACGGTTGCGTCGTCAGGCCCAAGATCATGTCCAGGCGAGTGAATCCTCAGCGTACTCTATTCTCGAGTGTTCGTTCTTGAGAACTTTTGTCATTTTTAAAATTCCATTTCCTCCTTGTAGGTTCCAGAAGATAAAGAACTTCGGACCGAGTGCCTCGGTGGTCAGCTTCGCCTACTTCCAGGCCTTCAAGTTCCCCGACAGCATGAACGTTCACTTCCAGTGTGTCATACAGGTCTGTCGGTACAATTGTCCCGAGCCAAAGTGCGGGCACCCTGGTCTGGAGTACGGCGCCCCGGCTGCTGGTTTGGCTCAAGAATACGGTGCAGCGGTGCACCAGAACCTTGGCTCGGAATACGGAGCACCACCGGTCCCGGAATACGGCGTACCACCAGCGTTTGCTGACCCTCGACATCCCAGTGGCCCAGCTGGAGCTTACAGGTTAGACAGACATTTAATATATTCGAGACCTAAACTGTCCAACTTCGATTTTAATTCTGTAGAATAATAGTAGAGTGATCTCTGTAGATACTCGAGACTTTTTAAGATGTAAATAATTAGAGTGGGATAATTATGAGTATCCATCTATTCACAGGATGTGACGCTTATCGAGGGCTCACTCTAGATCAGATCAACACGTTGACTGTGGAAAATAGTACTATTTAATGGCTCTCTGATATTCTCACTTTATAACATCGCCAACATAATTATTAGAAAATTCAGTTCATAAGTTTTGGTGTATTTTTGCATTGAAAGAGAATATGTACCCAGTAGGAGTTTATTAATGTTGCAATAAGAGATCGCTCTACTATCGTTTCGTGAAAGCACGTTAGAATCAAAGTCGGATAGTTGTTTCCTCGCATGCGTAGCTCCAAATTTAATTTCACCCTTGGACCCTGACCGTCGTTTTTGAACAGCGAACCGAACGCGGACGTGGTGCCAGCGCCGCAAGCGCAAACCTCATCCTCCTCGCCCAGTTCGACGCCGGGTGACGCGACGGCCAGCAGCTCGCCACAAAGTCCACAGGATAACATTCACCTACCTCCACCCCCGCTTCCTGGTCACCCGGCAGCGGCCTACCAGACCGTGAAGAGAAAGGGAACCGCCGGTTCCGAGGAGCTCGAGGGCAACCTGGCCACCCTCGGAGGTCGCCCGAGGTCGGTAGAAGGTTTTCCAGCCGAGCTTAGGGGCGCTAGAAGGCGGAGGTCCGACGATCACGAACATCTGGAAGACGACGATTCCGTAAGTACCTCGTAAATTTATACTCAGACCATATTTCGTTATTAGAAAATTAACCCCCAACGAGTGGGGCTCGTAACAAGCTGCGTCAAGTTTCACAATCGCGACGCTACTCGTCGTCGAGTCTTATGTATTAATATCAACACAATTTTATATTCCTTTTACGATCTTAAACAAAATTAAATAGTATACGTTTGGACAAATTATTTGAAATTGAACTCGAGGGAGTAGACTGTAGATGTTTACGAAATCATGGGAAATTTTAATTCTCATAAATTAATAAAAATATGAATTTGTCTAAAGATCCACACGGTCTATTGACGTGTCCACTAGCAAAAATATAGGTTCAAGTTCTCCGGTAGCGATCGAAAATAGAAAACTAGTGATTTCACTAGATACCAAATATCTGCAACTATTATTTGAACGCCCACTCGTTTGTAATATACTAAATATTGAATCCTCCACGCCCCCTACTTTACACACCCACTGATCTATAATTCAGATTTATACTTAGCTCGTTTCCACCGTATCATTTGCAGAGTATCTACCGAACGATCACCTTGGTGTCGACACACGTGTACAAACGAGCAGCCCAAGAAATGACGGACGTGAACACTTCGAGGACGATCCAGGTGGTGGCGCCGGGCGACGTGAACTTTGCCCTCGGCACGACGAACTCGAGCAACGACACCACGGTGGTGATCCAAAACGCAAGCGCGTCCGCCGATCCCGAGACGATCTGCATGAGTTTGCCAGGGTTCGTCGGTGGGTTGGTGATGCTTCTTCTGGTGGTGGTCGTGGCCTCGCTGGTCGCGGCGTTCCTGTTCGTGAGGGTGCGCGCCGTGGACCGGAAGAACGTGGGCATGGCCGGGAGCAGCTTCGTTCATCCCGCGTACGCAACGGAGAATTGCAGCGTGCCGAATCCGGAATTCGTGAAGGTCGCCAACTGAGATCGCGTCGGGACGATCAAACGTCAAGACGAAAAAGGAACTCAGTGAAGGTAGACGAGAGACACCCTGCTCTCTCGAGGATGGGCGATCTCGAGGACCAGACCGTTGCTTGGGGATGTTATTCAATTCGAACATTCTTTTCGTTCTGCTACGTTCCCAATTGAAATCTCTTTCTCCTCCGACTCTCTTCGCTGACCGATTAGATCAAACGCGTGTGTGTTTCTTCCGTTCGATCAAGTTCGCTCGAATGAAAGAACGAGCTGAATGTTCGGGTACCGTGTAAATATGTGCCCTAGGAAACGACGTGCTCCGCAGGAGAGAGAACAAGAAACGAGGAGGACGAGTCGAAGAACGACGACGTTGGGGCGCGTTCCATCGGTCGCGGGAGAAAAACAGTATTTCATCGTCAGTCTACGAGAATTAAGAGCTTTAAAACGAAGCTGCTACACGAAGGTCGAAGATTCGAGTCGCGACGGTGGAACGTTCCCCAGTGTTCTTCGAGCCGGACTTGGTGGCACGTTGTGATCGCAGTAGAAACGAAACTAGCCTAATCGCGCGGTATAAGAGTAAGTCGCGGCGTGCTGCGATGCAAGGTTCGTCAGACGATCGCCGGAGCCGTCTCGGGGGGCATTGTAAATAAGTCGAGAGTAGTCAGACGGCCCTACGAGACGCGCGGGTTCCTTCGAATGCAGTAATGATTCTTAAAATGAACGTTGAGGCGGCATTCAAAGAAACGGAACGAGCAACTTTTTTTTTCTCTCGTTCGCTGTTCTTCGCTGTACGAAAGATGAACGATACCAACCGCGTTGAGCGACGTTCATTTTACGAATCATCACTGTACCGCGTCCTCGATCGCGAAATCGCGCGTACACACGATTATTTATATACGATTCGTGCACGTCGAAAGGTATTCCTCTTTCTTCCAACATCGTTTTACCTCATTGTTCTCGTCGCGCCATGGGTTTCGCGTCGTCGACCTTTCGTGGTGGAAGGTCGCCGCGACGCTGGACGTTACACGTCGACGTTCACGGAGCTCGTGGTTGACCCTTCATACGCTCGCGAAGCGAGCTTATTTATTGATCCCTTAACTATTGCATCGTTTCTAACTCCACGCTCTTCCCCTTTCGATTGATCTAACCCTAATTTATTCATCGAAATTATTGCCAAGACGTTCCACCCTCCCCCCACGTTCCTCGCCTTGCATTCTTTCTTAGATTTTTCTACCCTACCCCTCAACCCCTCTTCGCTTAGTATTTATGATTTTCAAGAGTACATATTCCCTGACCCGGGGGATATGTTTTAAGTATGTGTCGTAAGCACACAAACACACTGACACACAGAACGTACGGAGCTTGCGCGTTTAGTTCATGGGAGGATCGCTCGTTGGTCAAAGTGCGTCTAATTTAATAAACATACGGTTGAAACGCACACAGACGTCACTGGAGGCCGGGATAATAATTCGTTGGTGCCTTTCAGGAACTAAATGTTCGAGTTTTACCGCTGTACGTTGCAGATTTGATCGGACCATACACATGTGGACACGCTTACTCGCGTGTCTCATATTGTATACATCGTTACACTGGCACGAGGAATGTATACATTAAGACAAGATTTGATTATTTCATAATTATTTTAATTACATAATCATTTTTATTTATACAATCCTGCGTTCCTCTTCTTCGTCCCTTCAGAGTTGAGATCGAAACCAAATAAATCTTCATTTTTCCATTTCCAGGTCTGTTTTCGAAGAAAGAAGATAAGGTAACATTTTTTATTATTAAAGTATTCGTCTGTTACAAAAGTGTCGATCGAGAAATAGAATCGTCACGGACGACATCGAGTTTTTGATTGTTCCCACGCGTGCAAGTACGGTCTATACTTGGCGACCATGAGTTTACGTTGTCCGGCCGATTTCTTGACTTCTCGCAAGTTCTTGGCCAAAACGAGCAAACTGTTGTCCGCTTCTAACTTGGCGGACGATAGTTTATCGAATTTGCATCTGTCGCGAACGAAGAGAAAATTAATGTTTCGTTTAACGTTACTTCTGATTCGATAGCTTACTTTAACATGGCGTCTTTGGAACTCGAGTCTACGAAATACGACTCCACTTCCTTGTCGAGGTTCAAAATTGTCCCTAATTCTATTCTACAATCAAGTTTATCGCTGCGTTAATACGTAAGAAACATCAAACTAGTCTCTTCTTACCTAATGCTTTTTCCAACAGCAAAAAACTGGAGATTAATATTCCTTCTGTTTAGAATCCTCAAACTGACATGATCGGTTAATTTCATGCAGATCACTTTCAGGTGGCAAGTTTCTTCGGGATAGTCGCGAAAGTTTTCTCTGAAATGTGCAAAATACATTCGACGATTTCAGTGTAAATTTTACAACAGAAAAATATTACAATTTTTCGGAGCTTTTTCAAGCTCATATATTTCTAATCCAAAGTATCGTTATCGGTTTAGAATTCTATATTTTCAACATTAACGGCTATTTCCGTGCGCGAAATCGTAACTCGAGCGCGGCATTAATTTATTCAGGCAAATTACCCAGCATGCAGCCTTCCTTAACCCATTTAGCGAGCCATGTTGTGACGCAGCTGGCATCGAAGGTAGTTGGTCGTTAATTGAAAAACTCGATTATTAACGTTTCGTGGACTGGAGCGGTCCCGTTGTAATTAGTATCTCTCGAGTACAATTGTACTACTTTTTTCTCTCGACGTACCTGGACTCGACCTCTTCTTCTTCGTCGTGTGCCGCGACAACGTGTTCCTGTTCCGCGACCTTCTTCTCCTTATTCCGCGAGCTCGCCGGAGACGCCGTTGCTTTCCCACTTCCGGAACTGAACGCATCGCGTATCGATCATACAGATCCACGTAAATCTCACCAGTCTCCTCGAATACCCTTACCTTTTTAACGCTGGTCTCAATCGTGGATGCAAAAATTTTTCCAAATGCGCTGCTGGCTTTTCCTAGATTATCAAATTTGGAAATTGGAAATTGCGTTACTATCATCGACAGATATTACTTTATGTAGTTCAGTAGTTGGGTTCAAATTTTAATGTTCGAAACTACAATATGGGTGGATTCCTTATAAAACAAATATAAATTGAAAATGTACAATAATGATTCTCCGTTTGCAGTTTTATTTTTGAGAAAATTGAGCAACATACGAAAAATCGTATTTCTGTATTTTTGAATTATTTTCTTACGAGGGATCCAAGCATTCTGATGAATGACACCCTGTATATGAACATTGCCAACCCACCGCGTATACAGTCTTGACTATCGACTTCTTCTCATCGGCGTTCCACTTCCACGTCAGCGACGGTCCTGCAGGATTATCCCTCCAAATTCCTCCAATCTGATTGTAGGACAGCCTGTAGAAATAATTGGAAACTTGAATTGAAGGTGTCTCGACCCTCGACAGTAATTAAAAATTCCTGTGAAATTCTTTTCCGTCACGGACCTCGTCGTGCCGTCCTCGTCGAAGACAGCACCGTTGCCCGTCGTGTCGAACACCGCGACAATTTGCGATTTTCTCACCACGCCCACGCAATCCTTGCCTCCTGGGGTGAACACAGTACACATATCGTCTTGAAAACCATTTCAACGAGTTACAATACATTTCCTAAAAATTCGTGTAAGAGTATTTCTTTCCAACGTATATAACCGCTGTATTGGATCAGCCATTTTCAATTTGGTATTAACAATACTTGGATATTTTGAGAAATTTTCAAGTTACATTATTTCGAAATTAATTTTCAAAATTATTTCAGGGATAATAGCATTATTTGGCCAAGCATTTCCAATATAAAAAATAAATGCAGTTGTAATTAAGCGATATATTTGTCACTTACATTTTCGATTTTCCGGTCTGTAGACTTCGATGGCCAGTTTTCCATTTGGATGGAACACTTGGCCCGATCCATCGATACGAAAATTCAAGAAAACAGTAGATCCATCGTCGTAATAGATTTTTCCATCCAGTTTGTGCTTCTCGAACCTGTCGCGGGGGAGATTAATGATTTTAATAAATTAGAGAAGTTAGTTTGTTAGAACAAACTCAAACAAGACACCGTTCGTGAGGTCATCGTGTTAGCTACACGCTTCGACCTAATAGCTCGTTAGTAACTGATCCCGAAGTTTCACGGAGTTTCGTATAATACGAATTAAGAAATCTTTTAGTTTGCCTTCTAGTTTCATGGAAGTTAGTTAAATTTTTCGATATGTTTTTCAAAATGTTCTTTTTATTCTTAGAATACCAATTATCGATGAATTCAAAGCTCAATTTCACGAACATTTGAATAAAACTTAGACAGGGACTTTTTTATCATATCCGAAGTGATTTCCATACATCATGTTACACCCTGTATACTTATTTGTTAATGGTTGGATGCGTTGGGGAATCGACGAGCGTGTGTATCATCGCTACTGGGATAACCCTCGTGTTAGTATTACGTCGTCGATTCGTTGACGCATAACATTTAACGAGCTACTTCGCACGATCGAGTTCCACGGATGACGTGGTCCCCTAATCGAACTCAGCAACGTACCAAATAGATGACATTTTAAAGATGCTACTTTTCAGATAAATGCATTTTCTAGTGCAACGAATATTTGTTATTTAAAGTCGATTTTTATAGAAATATTAAACTTGATAAATATGCTTGCCTGTACAATGGAACGTTTCGAAATTGTATTTGCAGACGTATCATATAGAATTAATTTCGTCGTAATTAAAGAATAATCGAGGTACGGTTTTGTCAAGGTATAATTGATAGATCGACGAAGTTACGATGCATTTCGGTACTCGAGGTGCAATCCGTGTTATCCGTTAGGCCACAATTCACGAATCGTTGCTATACATACCAGTTCAGATGAGGTTTCGCCAGCCTTGCTTGGTACTGGACGATTTTCGTCATGGTTTTGGCAATCGGTAGCACGGTCCAGCCCTGCTTCACGAAGTGCTGGTCTGATAATTGGTACTCGATAGAGCTCCGATGGTCTGCAACGGAGGAATTTCACGAGGACGGCGAACTTGACGTACCGTACATACGTAAACCGCATTATTTGGATACGATACGATAATGATGACCGAACGTTCGCAGACCCAAAGTGTTCCCCATTAATGACGATTTGGTATCGGGCTTCAGCCAATCTCTATTGAATCAGGAATCTCGATAATGAAGCCGAGTTAGATATCACTGTTTTGAAAAGGAGATCTCGTTGCACGAAATCGCGAAATCGACAAGCGAATTTGCTAAACGTTAGTGTCTTTTTAGCTTCTATACTCGTCAAAGTGAAATACGTTTGTTCTCGACACGAGAATTCATAAATCACGCCGTTATTATTTTCCGCGTTCCTGTAGCCGTATTTTTTTAATAAATCGCTCGTTAACGAGTTTTTGTATCGTCAGCAAAACTTTGTCATCAAGTGGTAGTTTACAGCGTTTAAAATTTTCAAGCTTTCCTTCAATTTCCGCGGTATTTGCTCTGCGCCAGTCGCGTCCCAACGCGAGGGACTGCTCAAACCACCGCGTTTAAACTTGCATAACTTTTGTAATTTCTTGAGTTTCGTCCGAATATTTCGAGAATACATCCTTACAGATTTACGATACTAGCCTCCCATATTTTAGAACGTTGGTTAACGTGGGATGAGTTGAGTCTAAACTTCGTCAAACGAGACGAGACAACAAACTGAAACAAACTAAGGTAAACGCCCGAGCGATGAAACAGTCGACGAACGAACTCTGCTGTCTCGTCTAGTTCGACAAGGTTTGACGAGATTTGCCCAAGTTTGAACGACATTATTCGACGCAGAAATTTGATTCAGCTTATTCTTAGGATCAAGCCACGCCGAAACTCGCGTATTTTCCTAGCTGCGACTAATTTCTTCGCCAGAAGTAAGAGAGAAATTGTTTTCCAATTTCAGAAATTCGAATTACTTCGTCTTACCGGTTTCGACGTCGTAAAGTCCCATAGCTCTTGGTTTTCTTCCGCGATAACGAGGTCCATTTATCTTGCTGTAATCGTCGTCCGTTCTATTCGAATCCGCCATTCTACGTTCCTTCTTCTTACCAGATACGCTCCTCTCTTTCTTACTTTGACTCTCCGAACCGATCGTTGATTTATCTCTCGCGCTCGTATCGCGTGCCTTACCTTTGCGTGCAATGGAAAACTTTATTTCGACATTATGCTTACTACTTTTGCTAAGCAAGAAGAAATAGCAAAGAGTTTTTTATTATTTGAAGTCAGGGTGAAATTCAAATGTTCTTAGATGAGTGTTGTTTAGACATGTTTGGCCGTTCCAAACTTTCAGGCTTCATACCTTTTAGTTTCTCCTTAACTAAAACAGTCTAAGAAAAATTGCTTTAAATGACCGTTTAATTTTCGTAAAATAAAAATAATACTGGCGAGGGATGTTTCCACGCCATCACGGCGGGGAGAAGTTCTGTCAACGAGCGAGGGAATACTGTACAGATTATTAGACGCGTTTGAGACTCTGTTGGAGCTTCTACCTAACCAATCGTTTACAAGTGCAATAGTATCTTTTTACAAGGAGATAACAATACTGCAATTTCTGGTAGAGTTAACTTTTTCAGATAACGACTCGTGATAAAAACGTTTTACAAAGTGTATCTACCGCCTTTACGTTTCCTCGTTAAGTCAGAATCAGTTCCTTCGCGTTCTCTGCTCGAGCGATCTCTCCGCTTTCCATCACGCTTAAGAGCAGCTCCTTCTTCATCAGGACCGTAAGAAGACGCTCCCTTCTTTCCGCTGTCAAACGCATCTGCGTTTTTCTTCCTTCGCCCGCGAGTCCCTTTGCTCTCGCCTGTATCCGCCGTTTCTTCCGTTTCGTCGTTCTTTACTTTTCGCAGCTTCTTTCCGCCTCGTTGGTGGCTTGTTTTACCCTCGTAGCCCGTATCGTCCATCTTCCCGACAAGTTTCTCCGTTTCTCCCCCCGCGAACCTATCCCTGCAAGGTTACCACGCTGAAACTTTCGAACAATCGACGCTCTTACCGATCCATGGAGCATCAGGTCTATTTATAAATAGATTTTACGCGCGGAGATAATCTCCATCAGCACCTGTAAAGCTTTCTCTCTCGCCTGGGTTCCTCTTTTGCTCGACTTCGATCGGATCTCATCTTCCGTCGCGAGAAATCGTCGGCCCCCGACCGACTGACGTCCCGTTCCTCGTCGTCTCTAGCTTTGCGACCGTATTTTTTCCCCGCAGACGGATCTCGTCTCCCTCGTCGAGATCGAGTAACCCCACTTTCCTCCGTGTCCGTGTCCGTGTTCGTGTTCGTCCTCCAGGCATCGTCTATTTCGCGCCGCTTCCGGTAAGAGTCCTTCTTATCGACCCTTTTAATTTTCCTCATTTTACCGGTAGTCGTTCCTTCTTCGTCCGGGTCCTGTGTCCTCTCCAACCTGGCTCTGCATGGAGCATGGTTACTCAAAGTCCATCCTACGCCATTGGATACTCTCGCAAAGGAAAACTATGAACTATCTATCTTCGATTTTAATACGTTTTTCACTATATTTCAGAAGTTTGATATATGCTAACGAGAGTATCATCGATGGATTGGCGAGCTCATCCCGAAGAGAACGAGTACAAACACAACCACTTTCGATTACACGTTTTTCGAAATTTCCAAAAATCTTTCGACTACGTTAAGAAAATATGTATCCAGAATAGGGTCGTGTTTGTACTCGTTTTAATCGCGGGAACCTCACCGATCCATCGATAATACTCTTAGGAAGATACAATAAATATAAAGAATTAAACTTTCAATTTTAAACATTGAAAATTGTTACTCGAATTACTACATATTGTATAATATTAATTCTACTTTATTCACGGCTTTCTACCTCACCATTTTACCCGTTTAATAACTAAATAAACATTGGTCTCGATACCTATCGACGTCGCGAGGACTCCTCTTTCGAGTTTTCATCTTTTCCTCGAAACTGCGATCCGTCTTCGTTAAATCTGCGTCGAATTTTTCCGATCGACGACTCTCCTCCTCTGTTCTTCTCGAGGGCACTTCCGGTCCCGCGCGACGCGTCGCACTTGGACGTTTTATCGTCGGTCCGAAGTCGTCAAGTTTTCGCGAACTGTCATCCACGGAGCGTATTCGTGATCGTTTCTCTGTCGTCGTGTACATACTCGAGTAATCTTCATCGTTGTCCGCAAACGGTTCGCGTTCCGAGTGCTTGGCTTTTATTTCCTCGTCTTTACCGGCGCCCTATTAACGACAGTGCACTCGGAATTTATTTCCTGCGATACGTGCAGTCTGGGGGCATCGAAACTAACCGATATCGATCGTTGCAAAGCCCACTTGTCGCAGATATTGTTGTACAATTGTGCGTCTTTGCAGCAAAAAGCTCCCTGGAAATGAATCGTTGCGATAATTAGCCGCGTGCGGGATTTGTTGGAACTTTGAAACTCGTTTTTAATCCTCGGAGGCATCCATATTTATTCGAGATAAAATCATAAGAAAATTGATATTTTTGTCCAGTAGATCGTCAGTTTATGGAGAGATTAAAACAGAGTGTTGTAATCAACGATATTATATATAATGTTTGTTATAATATTTAAAATATTACTCGCCCATTGTCGCATTGTTTCGGTGATAACGCGATCGCAGAATCTGCAGACCCTGACGCAGACTCCTGTCGCGGATCTCTTTTCGCTCCATGTACGAATAAATTTGTTGACCAGACTCAGTAACAGCTTCGTCTGGGCACAGTGGAGCGGCTCTACGACGTCGTACAAACGTTACAAAACTCGAGGATTTGCATGCATCGTGTGCACTTTGTTAACAACCCTAGCAATCTCATTAGCGCCAGAGAAAAATCTTTTCCAGAGTGGAACAAGCAGGATTACCCTACAAATTTCCCACGATTTCTCTCTTATTAAACAATTCTTCGTTTAATTTCTAATCTCGTCGAAATCGTCTGTAGGATTGTTCAACATCAAAAGTCTTGTTCGTTGTTTTAACAATTTTCATTCACGTTAAACGAATGGAAAGCTAAACTATTTATTATATTATGCCAAGGATAGTTGCAACGATGCTCGAGTATCGAGACTCTGCTGCATTTTAATCGTTACGTAATGTAGATATTACCTTCGTAACTTTGATCGCAGCAAACGAGGTTTTTCGCTATTTCTTTCAGGAGTAAGGATAGCGTTTGAAGTCTTTCCGTCATGGAACTGGGGGGAAATTCTTCCAAGATGCAAAGAACGTCTTTCAGGTCGCGGATAATGTTCTCGATCGCGCAGCATTTTTCTCGACTTTTCAAGATTGCATTTACCTGTTCGTAACAGGTACAAGGTAACAAATAAAATACCTATCCAACGGAAACTGGATTACAGCCTAATAATTCGAAGTAATTCAGCGTGTACTTTCTTCCTTATATTTATTGTCTATTTTAATCAAGAAGTTTGATATATGTTTACGAGACTATTATCGATGAATAGACGAGCTCTTCCCAAAGAAAATGAGTACAAACTCGACCATATTCGGGCCACTTTACACGTTTTTCAAATTTTCCAAAAATCTTTCGACTACGTTACAAAAATACATGCCTAGAATAGGGTCGTCTTTGTACTCGTTTTAATCGGGGGAACCCCACCAATCCATTGATGATACTTTTAAGAAGGTACATTAAATATACAAAATTAAATTTTCAAGTATAAATTTTTAAAGTTGTTACTCGAATGTTGGAATTTATAACTATTGAGAATAAATGCTACTTTGTGAACGATGTAATGAGGCACGTCTTCTGGTTCTCGATGTCGTACACACAGGAACATATTGCAAAACAATCCAGGTCGTTGGATCTTCATTGTCGCGATCACAACGTCCAAAGCTCCGTGTAAAGGGATATCATTGTGCGTGTCGCAACATTTAACCATACGGAACCTAATTTTTCAACAGATAAAAACCTCTCAGAACCAATGCAATTATCTCGAATTAAACAACCGTTGAACAGACCTAAAGAAGTCCGTGAAATTTGTTAACAGACGATGAGCGGTTAAGAATATCTGCAGCGCCAGTGCCAACCATTCCGAATCTTCGATCGGTCGATCCTTCTGGGAGGAGCAGAACTTTTGGCACGGCATCGCGACAGGAGCCAAAGTATCGCTGAAATTCCCAAGAGAGGTTCGACGAAGTTATAAGTTAATCGTAAACAGCGTGAAGTAATTTTGCATCGTCGCGTTCTACTTTTTGCAATAATAGATCGTTACATCGTGTCGAAATATTATTTTAGGAACAAAAATATCATTCAAAAGAAATTTCTTTTACTAACCTTGTTGATTTATCGTATCACACCGTCTGTTAATCTACTGTCAACGCGATCTATATTCCCATGGCAAATTGTATTATTATATAGAAATGGATCGATCGAAACTTTGGACGAACCGAGTTAATTTTTAAATAGCACGATAATTACGCGTTGCAAGGTTGAATCTCGTTGGTGGATCAGCCCATTCGTTTCTACTCGTAGCGACATCAATCACCCCAGTATATCATCAATACCCTTGGACAGTTTTCATCGCATGGCCGACAGTTAACAACTGACATTCGTTGTGTCGTTGCACAAGATATACGCGGTAGGCAGGTACGAACGTCGATGTTTTATGCAATTTTATACCGATGTCCGCGACACTTTATCGTCCAGCGCGTCGCTTTTATTTACATGGACGCGGTTTCGGAATAAAATACCATTTCTAAAGCTTGTTACAAATATTTTTAATGTAAAGATCGAAATAAAAAAAAATCCTAGCCAATGGCTGCGAATTTAATATTATTTCTTAAGATACAGGAGAAAATTATACTGTTCAACGTTTTGTAAGATCTGAGAGTGCATAGACCTTGAATGCTTTAAACTATAATATAATAATAGATTATTTTCCCGTTACAGGTGCTCTGAGACGTCTACGAGGGTTTCAAAAAAGAATCGGAAAGAGTTCAAATGAAGTGTGATCAACACAGGTTCGTAATAATAAATTAAAAAATCTCGAGTCACTAGGTTACTTTTACATCCAATATCGTCATAGAACGAACTGTATCAGTGACTGAAAAACACCTAGCGCGATTCCTTTCGACACTCTAGCTGATTATAAGGGTCCAGGGATAGTCTCGTCGCCCTAGTATTTATAAAAGTTCCCCACGGCGCCGGATATAATTTATCTGCCGGCAAACAGAATCCCACACTTTTATGTACCAACTCAGTTTCACCTAACTGCAATATTTATTTGAATACCGTCGAGGGAGCGACTCCCGTAGAATCGGTGCTCCGGTTAAACTTTCACGAACGAAAAAGCTGTAAACGTATAGATACACGACTGCTGCGAGAACTCCGCCGCGGACTTTTTACATTTACGGTCGAGCGGAAACGCATAAACACGATAATGATCGTACACGTTTCTTGCATTCGAGAAAATTGTACAATTATATTGTAATCAAACCTCGAAACCACCCAATCACACGTTACCATAAAACTACAAACATTTTAAATCAGGTTTATAGGGCCCAACATCAAAAAACTAAGAAAAGACTATCTAATATTCCAGAATGCCAGAGCAATTATGGAGTGGCCTATATATTCGTTTCTTCCTCTTCTGTCAGTCGTTTGGTCCTTTCAGAGTGGAATTGGTCATAGAACGAGAGAATGTCGTTAGACTACGATCTACGATATCCTTCCCAGGACATCCTGCGCGAGTTCTGCTCTACGCGCGAGCTATATTAACGCAACATCGTGACGCGAAATATTAATATCGTCGTGAGAGTGCAAGCACGGCTCGGTATGCGCCCATATGAGGTGCTTTCTGTCCTAGGCGCAATAATCGCGAGGGGTAACGAAGCGGGTCTGCGCGGCAGTATGCGAGGGCAGGACAATTTCCGACGGGTAGGAATTTAAATATTCCATGCTCGGTCGGTTTTTTAAGTCGAACGACACCGGCCCGGCGGGGGGAGGAAGCATTATCGCCGTGGAATCTGAATTTTCGTGGAAAACAGACTCTCTTTCCTCGATCTGCCTCCGACGTCGTTTAAACCGGACGCGCGCTGGAATTGTGTGCAGCCCCTTCCAAAACTCTACCCGTGGCGGGTGAGATTCGCCAGAAGTTGGAAAAGTCCCCCGGTTGGCCAGCGGATGAATAACACCGTCGGATTAGATTCGCGAAACGATGGCTTCTGGGTAATGTTTCGCGGGCACGAAATTGCATTAAAGTTCATCGCGTATCTATTATGCTGGAAATATTGCCTTTGTTCGAACGCGCGCGGCCGTGTTCGCCGAAACGTTTGGCCAAACTTTATCAGTTTGACGCAATCCGGCGGCGTTGAACGGTGAGACTCGCGTCGAAACTTCCGTCGAAACGATAAATATGTTCGCGGTGCAAGAGTCTCTGGTTTGAATCTGTTTGAGCGAGTTTGACTAAGTGCGTTCGCGGTCTAAACACTCGACGATATTCCATGTACTTCTCTCGATTGGTACACTTTGATAACAGTGTCACAGACGAGGTAGGCGGGACTTATATCCACTTTGTGGAGTTAAGGGACAATTTCTCCAACATTGTTAGAATTTCGAAATATTCTTCACTAAAATACGCGTTGTTTGCAGCTTGAAACTTTACAATCCTCCAATCCGTTCAGAAGATACGATTTTTTAAACATACGCATAAATCTTTAGAGGAATCATTCATTCATGGCCAGATATTATATTTTCGGTAAAGAATTTTTTATCTCGAAAATGCGTAGGATTTCGGGGGTAAGTCTATCCACCAAAAATGATTGTAATTGACCCCCGCAACCAAAAATAATTTTTTCGGAACGATTTGAGAATTTTTAATTTTCCCGAAAAATTTCTGAAAATTCAGGGGGCGACAAATTAATGGCACATGGTGGCTTTCCCCCAGGGCGCGCATAAATCGTAGTTTGTATCGCTGTCGGGGGCTCTTTGAGTACGATTCGCCTTGGATCTTACACCAATTAACGCGACGGACCCCGGGAAATTACGTTTCCAGAAGTCGATGTGTAAAGGACACGTCACTCGACCCGAGGGTGTTCATCCATTCGTCCTGAACGCGGAGGAATCCACGCGCGGGGGCCTTTGAGACAGATTCTCTTTACGATCGCAGGTATCCGTACTCCTGAGCTTGTTTAAAGGGTTGTAAGAACTGTAAAATTCAAGTTTCGTGAAGAATTCAGCGACAAGTTTTATTTAGAAAATTGAACAGACGTTAGAAACTCACTTTTGTATGTCTGGTTTAATTCCTTAAGCGTTTATTATTATTTTTTTCATAAATTGTTTGGGTTTGTCTCTAGTTCAAATAAGCAAGTAATTTTCAGAATCACATACGTTCTAGTTTATTCCAAAAAAAGGTTATCATTGCATTACAACAAATTAAATACAACTTGAAATCGAGTAAATATTGTAACGATCGTGGAGGATCGATCCGGATTCTTAAAAACAAATTTTTTATTACAATAATGATTATTGCTAACCCTATCCTATTACTTAGAGTAACTCCATGCTAAGAATCTTCCATCTCCTCTGTTGTATCTGCTGTTTACCTTTTTATGGACCTCCCGTGAAAGGTCTGCTCCGGGCATTTTCCGTGCGAAACGCGTTCTCGAACCACGGAAAAGAGAGAAACGAAACGTGAAACGCAGCGTCCGCTGCCAGACGAACGTACCAAACGAGAATCGATCCCGTCGCCAAAGGATTACCGTAATTACGTCGCGGAGAAAATCCGTGGTCGACGATGGCGAATTTGATTTGTCTTCGATCAAGTGGTCCGCAATTTCCGCGTATCTCTCGCTACGTCGGCGTTCCGCCGATAAAGATAAACGTAAAATCTAACTGTCGGTCGGTCCTTTTCAGCGCGTCCTGCGGCGAACACCTACGCCAGCCGTACGGATGAACATCAAAGCCGCGCGAGTGCACTTACACGAGATGAGCTTTTGCGGCTGAAAAGCTTCGGGGAAAATTGCAAAGATCCCGACGCGTCGGGAAAACGCTTTCGGAATAACGCTCGGTGAGACACCCCCTCCGCCCGTCCGCGCCGCGGAATGCCCGGGCTCCTTTATCGCTTTTCATCAAATTAAAGTCGAACGTGCTCTATTTTGAAACATACGCTCGTGCCACGTTGTCGCGGCACGCGCTGGGATTTACTGGAAACGTGGATAGGTCCGAGCTCGTGGAAACGGAAATTGCGGGTATCGTCCCGTTGAAATTAAACGCAGCTGCGTTCCCGCAACGAAAAGTCCCCCGGTACTTCTTTCTCCGTGCTTGGAAATAAAGTAATAACAGTGACTTGGAATCTTGGCGAGCGATAAACCGTGAGAGGCTTGCTGGTTAATTTCGTGGAAAGCCATTATTTACTGCGAAAATGCTGGCATAATATTTTGAAAACATCCTGTATATAAATTATAATTTATTTTCGCTTAAATGAACGATCCATGATCCGGTTATATGGACGATAGGAATTGCCGAAATGTCTTTGGGTATGTAGGGTCAAAGTAAATGTTAAAATAAACATAGATGACAGCATAAAAAATAATAGTTGATATGTGCATCGGATAGAGGATGAAATGCCCTTTAAAATGAGCGTTTGTACGAGTCGATAGCTTCATTAGTTCCGGAGATATAGCGATTTTAGTTTCGCGTCGATGCGGTGGCTAGTTTCGGAGATAGGGTTTGTTTACGTTTCTTTGTTGCGCTCGCGCGGTCCATTGATGTCGCGCGCGTAGATAGTAAGCAGTGCGTAGTAAATTCTTGGAAATACTACGGCGAAACTAGGTCACGACAGTCACGTACGCGAGGTAGGTCAACACCACGCACGTGCGACAAGGAGATTCAACGCGACGCGTCAGACGAAGACAGAGATAGTCGAATTAAGAAAAATACTCTTTTACATAAATTGCGATATCTCGAAAACGGAAAGTCGGATCGACAAAAACGAAAAACCATTTTGAAGGGGAAGCCTTACCGCTTCTAACGGTGACTCAATTATTAATAAAACACTAGTAGTTTTAGAACTGCACGCATCTAAAGTTTTTGGTATTTTTAATACGCGTGAATAGGCTTTTGTAAGGCGGTGAGCGAGCCATAGCGGAATTTTAAAAATTGCGATTGTCTTTACACGATGATATCTCCAAAATGGAAAGTCGGATCGCCAAAAACCAAAAACCATTTCAAAGAGGAAGCTTTACCGCCCCTAACAATCGTTCAATTATTGACAAAGCACGAGTAGTTTCGGAGCTGCACGCGTGTAAATTTTAACTATTTTTAACACGCGTTTATAGGCTGTTTTAAGGCGTAAGATGTTCGCGGCGTAATTTTCTCGCGTAGAACGGAACCGAGCGTTTCTAATATCCTGTTCGGCGCCGTTGAAGATGGCGAAACGACGGGATCGCATCAAGGATCGGCGAATGTAACCACAGCGTAGGTTTGCCGACGCCCTCGTGGATCGACGGGCCAATATTCTGTTCCTGATGAGTTAACCCCAGACAGTTTTGAATATTAGATTAAACGCCGGTCGATCCCCTGTCATTAGCAGGATGCTCTAATCAAAGTCGATCCAAAGTTCGAAACCGTTCAGCGGGTGATGGGTCTTATTAAACCGGAGACAACCCCTCCTCTCTATTTCCTCTTTGGCTGCGTCGCTATCAGCTACATTTTCTGTCCGCTATCCGATTATTCGCATCGTCGGCTGCCTGTGGCACGTTTCACTCTGAATTAAGGGATCATAGCCATCGTGTGTGCTAAGTAGTTCACGGAACAAGTTTAAGCGAATCATCCTGTGCGTCGTTTGCACGAACGAGAACGCTCTTTACCTTGGGACGGAAAATTCGTTCCTCGGGAACGATTAGTCGGCTCTGTGCACTGCTATAACAACGTAACTTTCTTTCGTTTGTCCTATTCCTGGGACAATCAGACACCCGTCCCACGGGCTGTCTCTACTTAACGCGATCGCTCTGGTACAGGCACAGGTATGTTTAGGAGGCTCGATTTTATATATAAAATCAAATATAAAATTATATATTAATTATTTAATTCGAAAAGATACTATAAGCAATGAAACAATGGGAACACTCGGGATGCATAAAGTATCGAACAAAGATTTTTTAAACAGAATTCGAGTCTGAAAACGGCGAATTTTTGTAAATTCTGTCATCCATGGCGCATTGTTCTAATCTCGGGTAGGCTTTCGAATGTTTCCATTCGCGCCACTCGTTCATGGCTCGTTACTCTCGAACTGCAGGTGCGAACGCGCACAAAAGCCCTCCCTCTCCCCCGAGCTGCATGCTAATTTTATCGCCCGTGGATACGACGTCGAATTACCACTCGGGCGAATCATTATCGTGGATTTTGATAATGTCGCGACGCGTCGATTATCCGCGGTGTTTTGTCGCGTTGGCGCGATATTTACGCCGGAAACAATGGCCGTTCGTACCATGGTCCGCGTACTCGAGCAAACCGACTGTAAATCAATGAAAATTTAATCGAACGATAATTTAATCGATGCGTTAATTACGCTTAATTTTATTGATAACCGGGGCCAACGCGGCCGCGCGTGGATGGTTATTAACGCAAATCTCGCGCTCGTAACTCTTGCTCGTAACTCGCGACGTTATAACCTAGCAATTTCTGCGTCGTTTTCCCGCGCAAATCCCAGTGTCGGTTTTCATCGCTTCCCGTTCCTTTCGGTTGTGTCATTCTCGCGATTGGATCCCTGGCGGTAATTGATCCGTGATTTATACGCCCCTGTTACGAGATCACAGAAAATCTGTTACGCGACCACCCTTGGAGCAGCCATTTTGGTACCGCAGAGTTTTATTATTTCCAAGGCCCAGGACGTACGGTTCGTGGTTCTTCTTTGTTGAGAAAGTATTGATCGTTGTTGAAATATCTTTTTTATTGGAATAACTTATGGACAACTGCTTTTCTTAAATGCAAGTAGATTATATAACACTCAGACAGAGCTTCAAGTTATTTTAACGTCCGAAACGGTCAAGAATGGAATCAAGAAGACGATTACTGGAGGTTATTTCGTTCCTGTCTCGTAGTTTTCCTAGGATATGGGTTCTAGCGTATCGAAAGAGCCGCTAAAAATTGCGTATCCAACAATAGTCCGATGGATTTATGTGTTTTTGGACATCATATTTCAAGGGCGTGCAAGTTGCATTTTCTCGTTTACTTCTTGTCGCTGGGAACGGAAAGAAATGGGCCGTGGTCCGCGTTCTAAGGGAAAGAGAAAGAACGGTTGGCACGGGTGGAAGGATTTCAAGTAGATCTCTTCTTTTCCCTTTTTTACGTACGCGAGACGAGGAAGCACTTTCAGGAGCGTAGGACCGAGGGAAGAAGGAAAGAAAGAGGTCTGTGATAAATGTTTCAGAAGTCGACGCAATGACAAAACGTTTTCGGGTCGGGGAGTCACGATTCGGAGCAAGGATGTCCTTTTGTCTTCCACGGTTATACGTGGAAATACTATCGTGGTTCATGTTCGCCATCCGGGTGGATTCGATTAATAAGGCGTTTATTAACCTCGTAAAGATTTTCCATCTCCGTTCGAAATTTATTTAAAGCGTTAGAATTTTATTTCAAAGGTAGAGAAGTGCCTAATTTCTGGCCAGAGTACACCAGTTTAATAAAAGGAAAGTTAGGGACTTTGAGGACGGATGAAAGTAAAGTGTACAGAGCGTGAAGAGAGAAGGGAGTAAAAGGAGGATAGAATCGACTCTTTTATTACTTGCTGTCTCTTGATTTGGCCCTTACTTCTAGCGAGGCAAGGAGAAACCGACGTTCGGGATGGCATCCAGACAAATTTTAAGCGAGCCAAGAGCTCGTAAAAGCTCAGCCTTCTATCCGAGCCACCCCCCCGTCGTCTAAGCCCATCGGGGTTGAATGTGATCCGTCGTGTATTTCAACGACACGAGGGGGGTTGGAACGGGGGTGTCCGTCGACGCGTTTTGGCCAATCCTATACCTGCTTCGAAATAGCAAGCTTCAACCCCCGCGGACGTCGTAAAGAGCTGCAAATTGCTGTCCACGAACGAACGGACAGAATATATAAAATTTGGCCGACCGCCATTTTCGCTTCGTCCACCACGGCAGGAACGAAATCTCCGTCGAATGGCTCTCGCTGTTTCATCGATGTTTTTTGCAATTAAAATTTTCGCGATCGTCGCGACGCATTAAACTTGTCCAGGCTCAAGATTAATCCCTCCGCGTTCGCGGAGGAAATGTTGATTAATGGACGCGTCTATTAGAAACTGTATTTTTAATTTCTGTTTCCTACGCCAAGTTGCATCGTAAATATTAAACGAGGCAATTCAGCGGGGACACTTAAATATGCGCGTTATTTATGGTCGTATGAAGGATCTACTTTGGGGAAAATTACCTTTAAGGAGCACGTACGATGATAGAAAAGCAATCATCTCGAGGACGCTTTTTTGAAATTTTTTAAAATCGTTATTAAAGTACTGAGATAAAAATATCTACAATTGGAGACAAATTATTTTAATCATTGGAAATATGTGTATCTGTCACAATTCGTATTTCTTTAACGAAGAAAAAAAGATTCTCAAATAGTCAGTCTTTATGCACAGATGACCCGAAATGGGAGGAATGCTTTTGTACCAACTTTCCTAGCTTTTTCCGTCCGCCGTGCCATTTCTTTCATCTTTTCATTTCTTGTCCCTATTTCTCTTTCCCCGTCTCTCTCTCCCTCTTTTCCCTACTTTTCTTTTATCATCCCTAGGGGCAGGCAAGTTTCAATGGACTTTACCCAATAGTCTGTGCTTCCTAGTTGGCTCGAAGCTAATAAACTATAAATTCACCCTCTTTCTTCCGATATTTTTTTAACCCGTATTCCGGCCCCGTCGCAACTTCCTCGACAATAAGAGATCCTCTCGCGTGGACAAACATCCAGGAAGATAAATGCATTCGATGTATACGCAGAAATTCGAGCAAACTTTGCCCGTGCGCGTAGAGGCGTACAGAAATTATAGCACTCGTTTGAACCTTGCAATAATACGCTTTTACGAGATACATTCTTCCCTTTACGGACGCCACGAGATTAACCAAACATTCGTGACGCGTACGAAGCGAGAGAAATTAATGTCCATAGGATGTACGATCGATCAACGTTTCCTTATCATCAACGACACGATCTAAAAATTAAATAAAATATTTTATTTAATCACAGTTTCCGCGAACGCGAGCAATTAAAAATATTAACGAAGAAACTTTCCTCCGTGAACGTTAGCAATGATATTGACATGCTTCGATCGCCCATCAAATTGTCGCGTCGAGAACGTTGGGGGCTGAGAGCGCAGGGAAGATCGATTCGCGACCATTTCAAACAGATTTTAATACGATTGTTTGCTCAATGTTATCGTCGAGAGAAGAAAATAAGCCGACTGTCTTAACGAGAGTCACGTAGGGAGGCTTAAATCGCAAACAGCTACCTCGTCTGACGGATCTATTAATTTAATACCGTGATATCGCTTTGTTTTCCCTCTAACTTCATGATGCAGTACGACAGTGGGAACCTGTTTCCGCTTATCGGGCTGGAAAATATCGGGACAGCTTACAAATTGCATGCCAATGGTGTTCGACTACGGGCTGGAATTTAATTCAGCGCACACTCGCGCCTTTAAGAAAATCGAGAAACGTGGGGGGAGGGATCGATTTTCTTTTCAAACTGGAATTAAATAAATTTGTATTCTCCTTGTTCCATTTTTCTCTCGTTGAATCATTCGTTCAAACGTTTTCAGCTGATAGAATTGGTATCACGATGTGTGATTTAAATGCGAATATAAAATTTTTAATTTATCTTGTAGGTTCTTCCGGTGATAATAATAATGCGTCTTTATTTCACGTAACGTAAAAAAATATTTCAAAGTTAATATGGTAATATTACTATTTAGCAGAAACATTTTATTTTATACTTTGAAGTATATGTATGCGGTTACTGAAAAGAAATCAATTATCATTACTTATTGTACGTTGTTTTCTATATTGTACAAGGAGTTTCACTGTTGCACAGTACAAAGCCTCTTAAATTTCGACTGCGGCTGTCACGTATGCGTGACTTCATCAGCCAATGCTGTCATTTCACTCTTTTCGTTTCTGTTCCGTTCATTCATCCTACGTCGCCTTTGTTAAGGCTTGGGGTTAAATAATGCATCCCCACTTTCCACTCATCGAAGCCATCTGTACGCTTGTTGACGCGACAGAAACAATCAGATCTGAAGAACATGATTGCTTACTACTCTGTAATTATACTTATTCAGAACAAAGGATTCCAGTAATTATTTAACCCAGAACCAACTTCGACGATCTCGATAATTGTAGAAAATTAAGATAATATACAAAGCGTTCAAAAAGTCATACGAGTTTGGTTTGACAAATTTTGAAATGCCTATACGTAGTACACGTAAAATTTGAAAGTATCAAAGTACCAAAGAACCGATATTAAAAGTTGCAATAAAAGATCGAAGGAGTTTCATAAACGGCCTTCCGAGAAAGATGGTAGTAACGAAAAGAGAATCACGGTCTTCCATCAAATTCAATGGTGCGTTTGATATATTACTTTGAGTTCTTGAACACGATGTTCAAGCAGAAACTTTTGGGGGCGATCCGTCCTCCGTTAATAAAGAAAACTGTCGCCTCTTCAGACTCGGGGACGCTCGAAATGTTTCTAAAATGTAAATGTCGGATCGCGAGTCGTAGGGCACCGGTTGTAGGCGAACGTAGGAACATACAGAACGTTACTTGGCGAAAGTTTCGCATCGAAGTTGACGCTATAGCGCCGGGAAACGATACTTGGCGCGACGCGTGAACGTAACGATGCAGCCATCGCGCAAGGCACGTTTGACACGTTCGATACACAATTCCAAGTTTGTGTTAATCCGAGCGGCGAGATTAGTTTAAAACGCGCCCGGAAAAAAACTCTTTCGCGTTCATACGTGGACACGTAAACACCCGGGGATCCTCTTCGCGCGTTTTCAGGCACGTAGAGGATCCAACGTTCGCGGTAGCCTTTTTACTAATCGTCGTTTCGACCAATAATTGCACGGTTAAACTCTGGTGGAAGTAAATTCTTTTAGAACGATAGAAACGGTGAATTTCAAGGATAATCATTTTTAATCGATACTGTTTTGTGTATTCGTTTTGGTGATTTGGGGACTCGTCTATCTGAAATGCCAACTCCATGATCGATTTCTAACGATAAATTCGTAAAATAGAATGCAGTACTCTTTCAGGGTTTCTTAGACTTTTCATAGACTCAACTCTTTCTAGTCGTGCAAGACTAGAAATTAAATCTTTTGCATACACCTAATAAATATATTTTTCCTGAATTTTTCAAGAGAATCTTTGATAAGAATTAATAGAATCTTGAATATCGATGAAATCATTGAAATTGAGAATGGATCTTGACGAAGAGTTTTGCAACGAAACGATTCAAAGTACACTGTGTGGAAAAAATTGAAAAACTTTTTGAAAAATCGAATACTGGATAGTTGTGGTGGTCGATAGTTGTTGTTAAATTTGTAAAGAGGCAGGAAAAGTTTAAAGTTTGTAATTGAAGAGTGATTTGGTTGGTTTTGAATCACCAATGGCGGCCCGGCCTGTATAAGCGTCGCGTCCGTTCGTTGGGGGGTTGGCGAAGTGATTATTCGTGCTCATCGCCTTCAAATTTCCTCGTCTGTGAGCCCGCGGGCTATTCGTGCCCGGTCTCAAAGAAGGCACCGACCGAACGTAATCTAGGCGACGCAATACCTCTCGCTTCCGTACAATTATCAGCCGCCGCGCACGGAAACAAAGTGCGGAATCGTATTTCGTCGTTCAGTCAGCGTGGTGCGAAGTGATAAGGCCTCCGCCCTTCGACCTGCCCTCCTCTGTACGCGTACGCGTCTCTACAGGGTGATTTACAAGCCTTCCGAACCTTGACAGCCACCCTTTATACGAAACAAAAACTAGCGCGGAATTCACCCGCCGAAACAGCCCTTCTTCAACCCCTCGTCTCGACTTTAAAAAAATCATTTTAGACTCCATTTCTATACAGGGTGTTCGGCCATCCCTGGGAAAAATTTTAATGGGGGATTCTAGAGGCCAAAATAAGACGAAAATCAAGAATACCAATTTGTTGATGGTGGCTTCGTTAAGAAGTTATTAAAATATTAAATTAAAAAGTTTCAAATCGTTCTGGAAAAATTATTTTCGGTTGCGAGGGTCAATTATAATCATTTTTTGTGAATAGACATACCCCCGAAATCCTAGCCATTTTCGAGAAAAAAATTCAGTACTGGCGGAACTTTAAACGTTAATAAATTCTTAACGAAGCCACCATCAATATATTAAAATTTTTCCCAAGGGTGGCCGAACACCCTGTATATCAAGAATTATCAAAATAATTTTAACGCGAATGTATTTCGTTTTCTGACGTTCAGAATGCAATGGTAAATCGTAGTCGTAATTTTCCGAATCGAAACGTAAAATTTTAATTACTAGAGATTCGAGTGGGTTTATCAGGAATTTACTTTTGCTTGTTTGCAATAGCTATAATAGGCTCGCATTTCCCCGGATTTCCGGGGTAGGATTTTCTCTGAAATATCTCCGCCATGTTTTCCAGAGAATATGCAAATTGCTTTGTTAATTGCTCCGCACACGCGATATGTGCCAATGCTACATTAATAAGAACACACTGGTACGAATGTATCGTTAGTGTTCGTAGGATATATTGTTTACTACGCGCGTACATGTTTGCGTTTATACCACTATCGATAAATGAACAATACAAATATTCTTCCGCTGCAAACACGGACGAAGGTAAATAGCTTCAAAGTTATAGAATACATGCATTGATGGCTCGTTAAATGTTTGCTCTCCACATTGTTGCGCATATTCCAAACTATCGTCGCGAAAGATGCACCGTTTTCACGGAAATAACGGAAACTTTCAATTAACTGGTTTAATTAAATTGAAGGACAAGTATAGTATTTTCGAAATAATTTAATATTATCCAATGCAGTTTTATTAACCATCATTGATCCGTGGAAAAATTGTTCTCGGGTCAAATATATATGAATACTTTTTTATTAAATCAATATACAACGTGAGAATTATCTCAATACGCAAAGTAAACAATATATTATTCCAAACGCGAAAATTTAAAATAAAAAACGTAGTAGCGTTTCAAATGAAATAAAAGGATAAATATTGTTCTCTGCATATTCTGTTTCGTTGGCTAATACAGTTGTAAATATTTTTTTAATCGTTCAAATTTAATAACAAAAATCGAACCGTTATATTTCCAAGTAAAGAATCGTCAGAGGACATTTTTCGACTAGTTTAAAACGACTAGACGCGTCCTCGAACGTCTCCGAAATTTTTCCTAGGATTCATAGGAGTCTCGTAGCTGCAATTTCGTCGACTTATTTCCGATTTCGTTAACGATATCGATACGACCCAGCAGCAAAGCGCGCCGCAGGTGCGTCGGATTAGTATATTCGTAGAAACGATACCGTCGTAGCGTTTAACGAGCACATTTCAAGCAGTTGTTGGGAAACGTACACCCGGTACGTGACAGTGCGGTGTCTAGCATATTGTAGGATCCTTTTGGTCGTGGGGTGGCTACCCTTATCTTTAACAGACAGCATTCCAATCGAAGCGTGTGCTCTACTTTAGTCCTTATAACCGAGCGAACAGCTTGCCATGACCCACGCGTTGCACGAATTGGGGCTCGACCAGCGATTTTCTTCTGTTTCGTCGCTAGGGACCCCCAATCGAATACGTCGAAAACGCGTCGATTACAATTTAGCGGCTGGTTCCACTTAATCGACGATCCAACAAATTTTTATTACTGCTTTTATAGCTGCGATGTTTGTTCTTGACGCTTCCAGTGTCTCTCGATTCTGTGAGACGATTTCATTCACTCGATAAAGTCTCCATAAAAATAAATATGAGGGTATTATAATAATGGTCAATCTTTGTCTCGTTAACTTTATTATCGATCTCCTCTCTCTCAGCTGTTTTACACACCCTTTTTATTTATCTAATTACACATCTAGCTGTTTACCTTTTACAAATCATTTGTCTACATTTATACATTTGTCATAGACATTGCTTCATATATACAGGGTGTTCGGCCACCCTTGGGAAAAATTTTAATGGGAGATTCCAGAGGCTTCGTTAAGAAGTTATTAACGTTTGAAGTTCCGCTGGTAATGAATTTTTTTTTCGAAACTGAGTAGGATTTCGGGGGTATGTCTGTTGACCAAAAATGCTTGCAATTGACCCCTGCAACTAAAAATAATTTTTCCAAGACGATTCGAAAGTCTTTTTTTTCACCCAAAACTTTCAGCACTTACTCGAATTTTTTTCTAGAAAGTGGGTAGGATTTCGGGGTTATGTCTATTCACCAAAAATGATTGTAATTGATCCCTACAGACAAAAATATCTTTTTTCAGAATGATTTGAAATTTTTTAATTTAATTTTGTTAATAACTTTTTAACGAAGCCCCAGTCAAGAAATTGATATTCTTGATTTTTGATCCTCCTCCTATTGAACACCCTGTGTAGATATATTTCGTTTCGTCGTCGGCTCTTAAATATTTTCTGAAACAGGTTTTTGACCCGGACGTTGCTCGTTATTTTCCATGCGTTATCCGAATAAAAATGCATTCCAGCATTAATAATTTCTAGACTGTGAGTATATTGTCAAAACCTCTGTACGCGTTCTCGCGACAGAAACTTGTAGTATTTTATCTGAAAAGGGTATAAAGGAAATGCCACCGCATGACTTAACGCCACGCTTCTGGATTAGCTCTGTTCTGCTTACTGCGAGTTATCACGTGTACAGTTATCTACGATAATTTACGAGAAAGCAGACCCTTAATTAATGCACCCAGAGATCTCTGTATTAAAACGAATATGCGTCACTCTGGGTACAGGCCGAGTGAAAAGTCTACGAGCTCGGTTTTCGAAAGCTTCGAAAATATAGTTTAATATTCGTTAAGTACTCGGTTAAAATAAGTTATTATTCGTTTGAGAATTTTTACTCTTTCGGGGGACGAAGAATATAATTCTTTCTCGTTTCGTGGCCGTATAATTCTTCCATTACGTTCCACGTGGTATTATCATATTTATTAGACACGGTGCTTGCCTTTCAAACAGATTTATTTACTTGTTGTAAGCGCGGAGTACATGTTTAAATATTTAACCTGTCTCTTTCGAGTTTCGTGCATAATGACGCGTTAAGAACACGTCGATAAAGAGACGATACATGTTTGTCCCTAATAGTGATGTTCGTTTAATGCGAATCGTTATCCTTGGAGAAATACTGTTATATTGTAGCTCGTATAATGCTCGTAATATATTGCCTGGAAAACAGTTTTCCATTGCCCGTATATTCTCTTAATGGAGTTAATTTCTTTTTCCGTAAGACGCTATTTGCTGGAAAATGATATCGATAACATTATTCAGTCTGTTAATGCTTGCTTGGAGCTCGAGTGGCTCAGTGATAATTCCAAAATAATTGAGTTCGATACTCCTTAGAATCTTCGAACGATCGATCGAGTGATTTCAGAAGAAGATATCTTAGAAAATTGTGCGTCTTTTCCCTCGAATATGTCAAAGGATAAAGTAGATATAGTGTTTGGAGGAACCTAATTTTTATCGTCGATGAAAATGACGTTTGACATTTAATCACGACTGTTATATTCGATTATTAAGTCACGACCCATGGCAACCTATGTCATCCGGTGTAATTAATCACGTAGGCGGCTGTTCAATTTTCTGATACGAAGCTAACATCGTTGTTCCCCGATGAGGTTACGATACATAATCAGGAGACCACCAGGGTCCGAATTTAATATTTCAAAGTGCACTGTCGGGTCGAATGCTTCGTCAGAAAGTCTCTTAGCGAGGGAAAAATTTCGCTGGACAGTATCTCGCGCACCTTCGCGAACACACCTTCCCCGTTAAACTTTGGACAGCGTCATTTTCGTCGGGACAATACAAAGATTACTTTATCGTTTAACGAGGAAACTTGGTGAACTCGAAAATTGAAATTTTCTTCGAAAGTTTGATAGTTAGCCCGGAGAATCGATACGAGTGCTCGTCTTTCGCTTCTTTGACGCGTTTTCTTAAGTTTGGAAAATCGTCTAACGAAAACTGACGCTTTCCTGGTCCGTCAGGATTTGAATTTTAAGAATAAAGTGCGTTAAAATCGTAAAAATTCTAAGAAACAGTATTTGACTCTCTACTTTTAAAATGAATTCTTTTATCTCTAATAAATTATCGAAATCTCTTTAGAAGAATTGAAGTATTAAACGTGGAGATATTGGTGATATAAATTGCAGAATAATATTTTAGGTAAACATTGATGTGCACGCGTGGATTCGCGTGTGTCGTGTCGGAGAAGGGGAGTTAAGGGTCAACAAGCAGAAGAGTGTTAATTCTCTCGTTATATTCTCCTTTGCATCCCCTTTCCGTCAGCCTCTTTCTCCCCGTCCCCGAGCACCCTTGTTCTCTCTGTGGAGAGACCGATAATGGACTTTTAATGCGTTCGATTTGCCAGTCGTAGTGGCAGCCCCCTCCTGCTCCCTTTATAGTAAGATTTCCATATTTCCAATTCCCTCTATTCGAACGAGAGCATGTAAAAACCTCGTTCTACCCTTTATAACAGTTTTTATTGCGGCGTTTAATAACAATTTTCGTTCTAGATATATAATTTTAATTTATATGGTGATGGATACTTTATATTCATAGTAATGTTTCAATCGAGCGTCGAATACTGATTGCAAAGAGACCTTCGATACCAGTTCCAAAGCGCTCAATCTTACTTTAAAGAATACGGTACTTTTGTACAGTTTGATCACAAATGCATTTAGTTTCAAAATTATAATATTTAACAATTCTCAAACGACGAATACCTTTTTAACCAAGATCAGTAAAACTCGAAGGATGTTAATATTAGCTTAACAATATTTATGAGTTCTGTAACTTTGAATTTAAAACCTTTGAAATCGAGTTCCGTAGGTCCAATGTTTCGTCCACGATTTAATATTTGAAAATAGAGAAAATACATTTCGACCGTGCATTTGGTCTCTATTATTTACCATTCGTTTGAGTCGATCTCGATCGTTGAAAAGGTTAACCGTCCGTAAAGTTTTGCACGCCACTGTATTCGGAACCATAAGTTCTACCGTGAAAAATAGTCGCTACTCGCGGGACAATTCCGTGAGGTTGACTCATTACTAAGGGGAGACTCGCAATCCTGTGGGGCTTGAAGCGTTCATTCGATATTCTATCGAGTTATGTCTCGGCAAATATCGATCGAGTCGATACACGTCAGTGTACAACGCTCCCCTATCGAACCGTGGTAACATCATCGTATCCTCGTCGAAACTAGCCGCTTATACGGCAATACGTAGTCCGTGGTCTGGCTCACTGCTTGCTAAAAAATCTCCAAAATTCTTCTCCAAGCTCATTTTCTCCCACTGTCCCCACCAACACCTCAGAAATCTCTATATTTAAAAAAAAGGAAAACTTTTCAAATGCACGAATACATTCAGCGATACTTGGAGAAATATTTTAAAAAAAATATTGGTTAAATATTTTATTTGTACGCAGTTAAAGGCTCGAACGACTACGTAGAAAGATTTTTCTTTGGCGGGGAAACATTTGCTTCGATGCAGAAATCCAAATGTTATTAGAGAGGATCCTTGAAAGTTCCCAATTGTATGGAACACTTTGGACCAGGCGCTTTTTCGTAGCTTTTAATTACTTTTAACGCGCCAGACGGACAATCGAGGCGCGGAATTATTCTCAAATAGAATTTTCCGTCTGCGAGCTCTGCAGCGTTAGATCACGTTTTCAGGAGAAAACGTTCGAAAGTGCTCTGAATGATTTAAATGGATTGCTCGCGTGTTCCAGCGACGGCCATCGATTCTATTCTTCCTGTTTGCTCGGCATGTTGATGCCGATTGCTCGCTTATTTATTTATTTACACAGAAGCAATTACCATTCGCAATCTGTCGTCTGCATGCTCCGAATGCTTCTGCCGCCTCGACTATAATCCGAAAATTTGTTTTCGCGATACAAACGCTACGATATAAACGACGTGAAACAATGAAAATAGCGTTGTCCTAATTGCTCGAATAAAATCATTCGAAAACGTAAATAATCATAGAAAATTTTGTTTCATGCAAAAATTGAGCAGCTCTAATTGTTCTGCCACAGGGAATTTATTTTCTCGATCATTTACAGTATAATATTGTGAATAGGAACGAGAAAATGGCACTCTAGCTACGATATAAACGCTACGATGCAATAACAAAAGCGTTGTCTCGATCGCTCGAATAAAATTATTCGAAAACGTGAATAATTACAGAAAAATTCATTTCCATAATTTTTGCTTGCAAAAATTGAGAAGCTCTCGTTTTTCTGACACGGGTAATTTATTTTCTCAATGATCTGCGATATAATATTGCGAACACGAACGAGAAAATGGCACTCTAATACCGATTTCGTTCGACGAGGAAACTTCTAAAAGTACAATCATTCGTGAACGACCCCGAAACAATCGACGACGAGTTACCAGCGATCGATTTCCAATCATTATTAATTATCAGAGTTAATGATCTGGCTGATTGGAGGGAGCCGGTGTCTCGAGGACCTCGTTAGTCCCACGCTGGCTGCTTCTTCGATATAGATATTTGTTCATTCGTTCTGTCCGCCGCGTCAGTTTCGCCGGGTGTCCCCGTGATCGTTAATTAAATAAATTCACCGCTAATTGTATTCGGGCTTTTCATTACCGACGTGTCGGATCGTTACTGTTCCCCGCAGAGACGCGAGACAGAGAGCTCCCTCGTCTCTCGGGCTTTCTAATGCACGACACTCACTTCCAGGCCCGTCTTTATCGCCAGACGTTAAAAATTTGCACTCCCGTGCATTTTTGTCCTCCCGAACGGTTAATTAATTGCACTCGACGATAATGTTTCACCGTTCCCTCGCTATCCTCGACGATCTCACTCTTCCAGACACCGTACGTACAAATAAAATCGAGTAGTTACTCGAAACAATTATCTTTTCCCAAATATCGCGCGTTTACTATTCCTCAAATCGTATATTATACGTTGGTAAATTAATTTTCCAAACCTTCTCGTTCTTTCTTCGATACTTTTGGAGAATTTTAATACATCACAAAAAATCGATATGGTATATGGTTTAGTAACACAAACGAAGAAATGTAAAATTATAAACATTTATAAATTTCTTTGGAGAGAAAGCAGAATTTTCATATTCCTCAAAATGGCGTTGCAAAATTGTATTCGAGTAGCCGAATACAGTTGCAGCACAAAGGGTTGATATTAATTGTTCTCCAAACATCCCTCGAAAAGGTTATTGTTACCGCTTTTCTCGTAAAAAAAGTCGGAATACTTCGTTCGACGATTACGGGAAAAATCTTAATCCGAGCCGGGTCGCGGACGTTTCTTTAGCGCGTTGTACGAGCGCGCGACGTTTTACTCGACCCTTTATTTAAATAATTTTTTCATTTAGATGCTACCTCTGTTCTGGGCGCACGATTTAGACGAGCCGGGACAGCGTGTGCCCCCGACAAAGAATATTTGCCACCGGAATACGTCAAAAAGGGAGCCCCAGCGAGCGTAGGAAGCGATAACTCAAGTCAATGTACTAAAAGCTGCAGCGGTATCAAGTTGAAATAAGAGGAACGGCGATGAAGAAATGTAAATGTAAATATTAATAGAGAGACTCGGGTATATGCTGTATGGTACCTAAGAGCCGGAGGGAGACTTCCTCCAGGGATCATCCTTCCCTCGTTTCTTTCGTCCGTTCAAATATTTAATGGATTTGACTACATCCACTCTAACGGCTTTGCACATATTCGCGCGATTCCGGTGTGCGCGCGTCGTCTCGATTCAAATCGTTACGCGCATGCCCGATACGCTGGCTGTCGCAGGCGTTCGTTCGAACAATCGTTCTCGTCGCGAAAAGCTCGATCGCGCGAACGCCAGGGGATATCGATAAAAGTTTTCCGCTTGGTTAATTGACAACCGAGGCGTATAATGTCATTTTACAGGCGCACGAAATGGCTGGATCCGGTACGCGACACGAAACGCGAATTATTCCGAGATATTATCCCGTAAAACAGTTTCCTGAACTGCGCTTATACACTGGACGATATCGCTAAGAAACGTAATTTTGATATCCACGATTTTAGCAGCAAGCTAAAATAAATAATTATTTTCTCGAAAGAAATGGTAAAATTTTATCTTAGTCTTCGCAAGATTATTTATTTTCGACGATGAATTTTAGAAATTCAAGTAATTCTTTGTCGTTATTTCGTTCCTAAATTGTGTGCCATACGGTGCTATAAAATTCGACGAAAAAAAAGTAGATTTACCATTAATTAGTTGCCGTCCGATCCCGATCAACCCCGGATGTGTTCCGCGAGATTTCACGGAGTTAATTAATTCCACCCGTATAATTAAACTTCCGTTCTGCTGCACACGTACTCCGTTCAATTCGAATAAATAAGGAGATATTCGAATCCGAAAGCAATTTAACATCCGAAATTGCGTACGCGATAAATTTATTTATACATTCGACACGAACTGAAAGTTTACTAAACAGTGATCTACAATTTTCGAATCCTCCTAATTCAACAGAAGTTTAACCATTTAAGGTTCAGCTATGTTTCATTATGTTTTTATAGAAAATAACTGTGTTTTTGTATGTTTGCAGGCATCTAAACGTTATTATTGTCCTATTTCTACGTATCTACACGTTCTAGTATGCCACTAATTCAGTTATAACGGGGATTTAATCACTTTTTAGCTTGTTACTCAAAGAAAACAATTCCTATCGCGTATATAAATATTTTTCCATTCGGTTGTGCGCCAGGAAATTTTAATAAAATTTTGCAACGCGCTTCAAAACCGATTAAAACACAACAAACAATGCGTTTCGACGCGGTACGTCGAGGGTCGGGTGTATATCGGGGGATAAATTTTGCATTCGAAGCTCGTCCACGACGGGCAGACAGGGGAGAAAAAGTGAAGAGAACGCCGAAGGCTCGTTTCGCAGGATTTGACGGAATTAATTAACCCCGTGGTATAATTAAAGTCCCGTTTCGTGGACGGAGAACGCGACTACCCCATGAAAGTTAAACCGACGAAGATCAAATCGTGAATCCTAGTTGCAAACTGTGCATGGTGTTCGCGCAGCCGTGCCGCGAAAGAGCCAGGGATACGCGCGAATTGAAAGGGAGTAGAAAAGGGAAACAGTGACCGGGGGCCGAGGGGCGGAGAGCAGAGGATTTAATGGCTAGAAAGAGAAAAGACTTTAATTAAATTCTACCATTTTCAAACTGCCGCGAGTTCTCCATCGAATCGTCGGCGAAGAATCAAAGACTCGATAGGAGTGTCTCGTAGAGTCGATTGAAAATTAACTTTCAATTTTATGGCGGCATTAACATCGATAAGGACGGTTCTAAGTCGGTGAACGTGTAATAATTTCGAGAAACAACCTTCTCTGATGATTACTTACTGTTTCTGTTATACAAAACAATCGCAATAACGTTGCCAACTGCTTCGAATCGAGAGTTATCGACGATGTCTGACTAATATTGGGTCTTACTACTGAAAAAATCTGTAAGTCTCTTTAAGAGCATTATGGCTACCAAAATGATTACTTTTACATTATTTAGGTGATATGTGAAATAAGAACGTTTATATTTCTAACATACAAACTGAAAAATTTTATAATATTCTATACTATCGTAATTGTTTTAAATATTTTTTCAGATGACGGTTTACGAGTTAGATGACTTGCTCTGTGTATTGTGCTGGTAAGATGACAACAGGGTGGTATGAGGGTAGGATTGGTATCTTTAATTCTCCACTCCAGTTATCA
This sequence comes from Colletes latitarsis, assembly GCF_051014445.1. NCBI lineage: Eukaryota > Metazoa > Arthropoda > Insecta > Hymenoptera > Colletidae > Colletes > Colletes latitarsis. The sequence continues at coordinate 28,392,134 of NC_135135.1, read as the reverse complement.
TCATTCTGTCTTTGATGCTGTACCATAAACGTAAGTCTAGGTTTAGTATCATCTGTTGATATCCGTCACCATCCCTAATAGCAACGCGTGAAAACCATAAACTAAAGTGGGGATCTAAACACGCGTCAATCTTCTTCTCGTCAACGATCAGCCAAACGCTAATAATAAACGACGACCGGAAATGTGTGCAAGTAGTGGCTGATCCGTATTCTATCGATGTTCGTTTTAATTTTGCACAGTGTAGAACCGTCAAATACGGGTGGCGGCCAGATTGGCAAATTAGTGCAGACTATAGGGTAGTTTCCAAGAAAGTTCACCCCAGTTCACTATGGCGGGTTCAGCCACAATGTAGAGGGGAAACCGAGGTCCCACATTTGGTGTGGCTATCAACTACGAGTGTCGTAGGTTTATGATACGTCAATTGCTATCGAGGGTGAGGTATTAAAACGCTATAAATAGACGCGTTTAAGGTTCCTACAATGGGTAACTTCTAGAACCTTGATCCTCTTCTGATGTAGTTAATTAAATTCAGCAAGTGAAACTTCGATAGTTTATAATTTAAGTCCCATAAGGATATCAAAGAGTTACAGTGATAAAAATGACGGTTTAAGCGCATTCAGTTACGCTTCGCGTTTATCTGTATACGGAAATACCATTATTAGTTCGCTGTGTATCGCGAGCGTAACTTCGTAACATTCAAACTTTCAAAATGCGTTATGCGAAAGCGTAGAAAGTTTAAATGGCTTTCATTTGTGGCAAACGTCGCTAAAGTGTAAGGAAAACAGTACGATTTAGCGGTAGAGTTCTCAACCTGCACCAGTTTCGAAACGTGATAAAAAAAAACTAACCAAAATTACATCGATCCAAAATTTATTCGAATTTGAACAAAGGAATACGATCTAATAGCGATAGAGTAACGATTCGTGATTATTTTCTTTTTAAGAGGACTCTCAAACTCAATTGAATTACTTAATATTGATTTTATCAAATTGGTAAATGGTAATCAGCTTTCCTTCAAAGAAAAACTGATAAAATAAGTAAACTTGTAGAGGGCCCAATAATCCACTGAAGGGTTGAAGTAACTTACTATTACAATGTTTTCAACGATTTTAATTTTAATTTCCTAATTCTAGCCATTTCCTCGCCAACTTGAATTTAAAAAAAGAAACCCTGAACCTTCCATCTCGTCCCTATCAAAAGTTTCCGCGATTTCGAGGCGAAGTCGGTCCGTTTTTCCCTCCGTGGTGGTGCATCGGCTATTCGAAGGTGTGAGTTACACTTACCGCGATTCGCAATTCGCAATACGTACGCGCGGCGTGCTTTATCCAGTGATTCGTCAGCCGTTTGCGTGTCCGGTGTCGCACCCCGGACACGTGCGCATGCGCGAGTCGCGTGTCGCGTTCCGTGTCCGCGAGCGTCGGTCGTCAGTTGCGTTCTGACGCTGACGACGCTTGGGTTCGTCGAACCGCGGTCCACCGAGGTCTCTTTTCTCCCGTTTACCCACCACGCCATGTGACACTCGCGAAACTCCGTTACACGATGGATGGTCCATGATCTATACTACTCGACTGGCTCGACGTTAACGCGTCAGGTTGGGGTAGGTTTAGAAAATCGTTGACTCGTTCGTTCGCGAAACGTCGGACGGTCCGGCTGGCGAAGTTCAAGAGAGAAGTATCGAGCATTACCGAACGATGATTTCGCGCGTAAAAGGGGGACGTGTGAAGTTCGCTGGCGCGGTGACGATCGACTGGATTTCCCACTGGCTGTCACGTGTTTAGAATTGGGGAAAAGGCGACTGGTACAGTACAGTGATGTTATTATGTGAGACAATGAGGTGGGCTGTTGGATATTGCAATCTGTTGCGGTGCAAGTTCTTCATCCTCCTGGTCCTGGTCGGCTGCAGCGATGGATACTTGAACATCTTTATCAGCCAGTCCCAGGTCATGAAGCTCTTGGGTGAGTTCTATTACACATGACTATTTCTCGTTTTTGTACAGTAAATGTATTTTAAATTTATATCGTGTACCATTCTAATATGGTAAAATCATATTGTTATTACGATCGTCGTTGTTTCGCGAATTCGATCGAATTGACACGGTACAATTTCGGAACAAGAGACGATCGAAACACGTGGAAGGTACTTCCGGAAGTACGTTACGGCGTAGCATGTCCTTTAAAGGTTAATGACGAGATAAATAAACAACCAAGGAAGGATGGAAGGACATTTAAATGCTTAATGGCGGCTGACTTTCTATTTGCAAGTATTTCTCCTAACCTTTGCAATTTTTAACGTACAAGTTGTATTTGCATTACCTGAGCATTGCTTGGTTCAATGTATTATTAACTATCGTACAACTGATGCAATAATAGTAGAATGAAAATTTCGTGAGCTCGTCGATTCGTAGTATTCGAGGTTATATTTTCTATATTTGTATTTTACAGATCGTATTTATATTATATTATTTATGTTAGAGCGTAGAAAATTTTTCGCATTTACAATTCCCCTGACAGAAAATTTACAAACATCGTCCATTGTTCCCAGCTGCGAATACTGTTTGATTGTGAGATCGTCGATTCGTAGTATTCGAAACTAAGTATTCTAATATATTCTATTTTATTTTGCAGCCCATTGCAGATCTTATATATATTAGAAATATTAAGAAACGTTAGAGCGTAGAAAATGTTTCGCGTTAGCAATTCCCCTGGCAGGAAACGTACAAAACAATCGTTCAGTGTTCCAAACTGCGAACAGCGATACGCGTAGCTTTGATTCGTTCTCCTTTTTCGCGTGAAACTTAAAAATACGCGCGGACTTTGCGGTACCTTTGACGAGAGCTTTCGCGCGTGTCGCTCGTTAACAGGTCTCGTTACAATTGCAACGGGTTGAACGGATTCAGTTATCGTCCACAGCAGGAGCAGTACGGAAAGAAAAAGTCCGAGAGACGGGAACAATAGAACGCGACGAATTACACAGACGGCCATTGTTTAATAGGAGTGTCAAGAACTCGAGCAAAGGTAGCTCGAGTTTGGCGAAATTTTAAATACACGATTCGCTTTCAACTTTTGCGTTTGTTCGAATGAAACGAAGAAGCACAATTTGCAAATTTAGAAGTCTAACAAATTTTTACAAAATTAATTTGTAATATAATCGTGCCCTTTGTTATTTGCATAGGAATAGATTTAACTTTGTTCGTAAATAAATTCGTATCGTAGATTTTTAATTGAAAGTGTGGTACAATTGTGCGTGACCGGTAACGAGTCACTGCTGCGTATAATTGTCGAATTAACAATGGTCGTGGCGAACGAGATCGAATTTAATAATGCGCACCTGTGCAAATCACATCGAGTCTCGATTGTCCCCCGATCCTTGATACAGTATCGATCAGCGAGGCGAAAAAATTACGAGGGACGTTCTCATCGAAAGGGGTGCATCTTAAATAGAAACAGAATCGAGCTGTTCGTTATTCGCGACGAATTATCGATCGATACAGAGTTTATCTACGTATGAAACATAATTATTTCGTGACAAATGGTAATGATTTTTACATGCTTGTCAAATAGATCGAATACTCGAGGAAAAACGGTAATTTTATTCGCGAGAACCGAACGGACAAAAATGAAAGAACTCGAGCACGCAACGTGTTCATCGATTGAAATAAGAATAGGTGGGTGGGGGAGGGCTTGCGCGACAGTTAGAAAAACAGAGACAGCGACAGTTGGAGAGGCACTGACGGGGAATTCTACGGTTAACGCGATCGTTGGAATTGCTTTAGCAATTTGCGGCGCGAGGCGTCCGTTTTTGGTGGTCAACAGCTATGCACACAGCACCATTTACGCACCTGTATGTACTTAGTCTCTATTCCATTCGATATCGCTTTACGGTTCTATGATTCATTCGCTTCTATTCGTCTGCATATAACGGAGAGCTCTGTGTGCTCGACTCTGGCGCGTCAGTTTTCTGCAGAAAAGGGGAACAAGTGAAATAACTGTATTTACGAGCGGACGGACGCTCCGTGACTCTTCGAAAATCGAGCCAATCTCGACTCGACCGTCACTCGAAACGGCTCCGTCGCCCGTCTCTGGGCTGTCGATGGTCTTACGGTTGGATATTCACGCGTCTTTTAATGGGTTTGCGCTAATAGCGACGCCCCTACATCCGATACGTTTATATATTATTAAAAAGACAAGCTCGTTTGAATTTTCTGCTGAATCAAACGATCGAAAGCTGTGTGGTTAACAGGCCATTTCTTTTTTTTTTAATATCAAAATAACAGGTTGTGTATGACGATTTCTCAAGTGTACATAGTTGTAGAATATTATTTATTTAGTAGTAATACTATTACTTGGACGATAAAAGTGAAAATCAGCTACTCTAGCATTCTAAGTGAAATTCTGGCCAAATTTTCCTATCTACCAGACTTTTGTTCATGGGTATAAATAATCTGGATGAAAACACTCCAGTTCTCGTTGGAATTCATCAGTCTTGACTAATATTAATAACAGAATATTGTAAGGTTATACGACATTTCATTTCCTAGGCTGAGGTGGAAAGTGAGGGATGAATTTTAGGAGTTCGATCACTGACAATATAATTCTCCAAATAGAAATAGAAAATACACAATTGATTAAAAGAAAAATATCGAAAATTCATAGAAGAAGAAAATTATAAAGCTTGTAGACCAGTTCCAAATTTTTGTTCCAGTCTCTTTTGTAACACTTCGCGTTTGACGATTCGAACTATGTCGGGAATGTTGGAACCTGTCCATGATCCCGTAGTATCGAATTGAAAGTAAGCTGCAATTTGCGAGTACAATCTTAGAATTTGTTCTCCGCGCTAACGCGCGTTGTAACTCCTCTCGTCTCGACGATATTCAACGCTCGTGAAGATTACTTAAACTTTCATATACAGGACGAACAGCTACCGTGCGACGAAGATTATGTTATAAAGCATGTTCGTGTTTATACTCTGGAAGCGTGCTAGTTACAGCTTTTCTCAACTTACGACGGTTAAACGCCCCCGGAGGGCAATCCTCGTGCCTTGGCTGTTTAATACCCAAACACTTATGTAAATACATACGTTACCCATAATGATCCCACCTTGTTGGCTACATATTCTCAATTACTCCTAATTGTTGTTTCACGGAACACTGTAAAAGCTCGTTTATATCTTTACTATCCTCTTTGTACGAATATTTCCTTAAATATTTAAATATTCGAAATGACAGAACGTAACGATCTCGTCGCGAAGAAAGATGCATGTTTAGAAAAGCCTCCAACTGTTTAAAGATTCACGTTTGTTCGAGAATAAAGTATAAAAGCCAGAACCCCTTAAACGTCGTCTCTCTCGTTCTTTTTTCGACTGTAAAAATCAGTTTCTCAGTTTTCCCGGGGACAGGTTCGTCGAAATGCAACTTCGCGACATTCATCCAGTTACGGATGTCCCAGAAATAGAAATGGTCCACCCAATCACTGTTCCCGTACGAACTTCTCGAGAAATACGTGTCGAATCCAGGCGATGAGTGACATCAACCGTAGGTGTACTCGTATTTTCATCCCCCTGGAGGGGTAGTTCGCTCCGGGCCAAGGCGTGTGCACCGCATTCCCTTCTTCCTCGTTGATCTCCTCCCCTCTTCTTTCCTCCTCGTTGTACCAGCGAGCTCTCTGTCACCGTGCATTCCTCCCCCATCCCCCGGTTTGGCCCCTTTTTTCGGTGCTTTCAAGCAATGCTCCGCCGGCGGAACGAAGTTTTCCGGGAGAACTAAAGTCATTTCGTCGGTGCAATCTAAGTTAAGTGACTTTCAAGAGCCCCGACGACTAAACTCGCCCCCAGTGGATCGGCTCCTCGCGATCCAACCCTTTCTCTCTCGGACCTGCGGCTGCCACGAGGGTTGCAACGACGGAAAGGACCCGGGTATTCGAGATCTAACGAGGATTACGTCGTCCGTTAGGTTCCACGGGCGCTTAGGCACCTGAGAAATCGACTCCAAAGCCGCCATTCTTTCCGTCGACGCAGCAACGACGACGTCCCTTCGCGCGAACGGGGAAACGAAGACTAACGGATCGGAGTTGCATAGTCTCGCGTCATTTCTCAACGCGACAGTTTATGCTCGAAAACCATTCAGAGTGTGGGCGTCGAAATCGAGACTGATGAATTTCAACGAGAACTTGAGGATCAAACGAGCTATTTTCATTGAAATTATTTCTACGTGCCAACAGAAATCTGGAAGTGGTCTACAAGCTTTTTCAATTGTGTATTTTCCATTTCTATTTGAAGAATTAATTCGGAGAATTTGGCTAGAATTTCTCTTAAAGTGCCAGAATAGATTTTCACTTTTATCGTCCAAGTAATAGTTCCCTAAATTTAAATCTTGTCTTTAAACATTGACAAACACAATTCTAATTACATTGTTTTGTTCGTGTATAATTTATATTTGCGTTTAAAGTCTTGATTTGCGAGGCACACGAATTTGAAAATTTATATACCTGTATGATAGAATACAAGGCGTCTGACTATTATTCGATATTTCTACTTGCGTTGATATTTAAGTAGTACTCTATTACATCTATGTTCCATGAATGTTTTCAAAATTAAGACCTCCGAACGAAAAAATGTTACTTTTCATTCCAGACTTATTTTTGCATCCAATATCACCCCTTCGATTAGTGTTCCAAGATTAAATGTTCCATCGATGGATTCACTGTACATTTATAGTCGAGAGGATCGAGTCGTAGACAGAATTTTAAATTTGCAACGAAACAGTTTTTAATTAAATCATTGGGCTGCAAAAATACACGATCGTAGCGTCGAAAAATATTTTTTTCATGCGACTAGGGTCCGGGGGCCAGCTGGCGTGCAAACTTTTAGGAAATGGCTCTCACCCCTCTGTCCGTCGGAACACTTTCGAATTAGCCGCTCCTGAAATTGATTTTTAATTTGCTCCCAGACACGGCGGTGCGTGACGGCTATCGTTTACCCGCGTGTTCGTTCTGTCTGGACCGACAAACATTTTCATTCCCGTTGTCTGTCAGATCTGACTCGTGAAACAACTCCAGCACGATAGAAAAGCTGTGACCTTTGTCGCTGGAAACGACACGGAGAGATCGGTTACCTGGATCCGCCATACAGTTTCAAGCATGTTAAACTACTGTAAAACATCATCCATCACGTATTTCAACCCTTAAAGCTACGAAGAGGGTGCTTTAAAATTGGTACAAAAACATTAGTAACTTTACAAATAGAAAATGCGTAGGTAGATCTCGCGAGCATGTATTTATCTATTTTAAATTACAATTTTTGGAGCAATTTAATTTTACTATTTAAAGGGTGGAAATAATAGTTTCATGTTAAAAATGTTATTTTACAAAATTAGGATTGCTTTTAACGCTATTGTGTTCTCAACTCTAACAATTAAATTCAAATTGATGTATTATTTGCTTTCCTTCGAAATGGTTGTTGAAATGTACGTTCGAGGGAAATTTGGTGGAGCGTGTTTAGATAAATTTACAGCGCAGATAACAACGTATGAGCTACGAGTGAAAATACCACGGAAATACTCCACTACGCGTGCCTCTATTAAATTTAACCCATTACGATTAGACCGCACGAAAGCTTATTCAAACGAGCGCGCATGGCACTTTATTGCGCTTTAATGCGCTCTACTCGTATTGGAAAATCATCAGCTAAATAGACGCGCGAGCTTCCTTCTCAGCATTCATTATAGCGCATGAAAATTCATGCAAAATTATTAGCAAAAACAAAGGAAGACCTCTTCGAACCATAACGCGAGCTTTATAATTTTTCAAGTAATTCTCCCATCAATTAGTTCGTACCAAATTCATACTAATAGTTAAATTCCCCGCCTACGTGGGATATTTCATTGAAATCTGTGTAACATTTCGCGTGGATTACTCACCAGTGTCCCCCTTACGTCGCCTTAATCAAGATAAATGTCTGCCTGTAGGAGTAACGATCGCGCCAAATGTTTTGGCCGCTCAGAGTTGGATCCTAATATACTGTCTAGCCACAATATTTCAACTAATAAAAGTTTCTGTTATTGGTCGGTCTCCTTATCAGTGTTAATATAAATAAATAACAATGTAAACTTCAGATGAAGATTCGTGTAACGTTTGCATTATTCTTTGGGATGTATTGATCGTATCAAATAAAACGTTCATCAGTCCTCCAGCACTACCTCAACCACACTTTCTTACGAAATAGATAGTAAACACTCGAAGCAAACGTATCTCTTTTTGCAATTTTTGCTTATGTATTTTGTCCCATATAATCGCTTTAAAACATTAAATACATCCGAATTCTTTGCTCCTATAATCTTCGTAAACAGAACGAAACGTAGCAATGTGCAAAATCTGGACCAAATCGATGGTCTTGGACCCTCCTTGTAGGATCGAGAGGATAAGGAAGAGGCGGTAGCGCGTCGCTGAGAGGAAGGGGAAGCTGTCCTTGAGCGGTAAATATATTCGGCGCAGACTTGGGGCGGCGAACGTCAGATTGCTCAAGAACACGGGCGTTGGGCGACGTTAGCCGTCTTCCGGCGGGATTTTGATCATTAATCACCCGATCTGAGTGGAAAAATATTGACAAAAAGCCTCGAGAGCGGTCAGAGGAGTCTGTGCAGCGGGACAGAGGCGCGTCGTTTCGGTCCTATCAATTTCGACGAGCGCACACAGCCTGGCAAGGAGCGTTAGCCAAATTGCAGCAGTTTGCCGACGGGTAGATCCGGCCAGACGATAACCTAAACCGCCATGGTTTATGGCTGAGCGATCTCCCGTGTCTCGTGTTTGTGCACACGGTCGGATGGGTGCGAACGCGCGTTTGTACCTGTGGATTCACATATTCCGACGAATATATACGTGCATAAATACAGGACACGCGTAGACGCCAGTGCAAATACATTACGTATTGATACAGGCAACGAGAGATGGAACCAACGCGAATGACACGCGTAACCGCCGCGTACACCGATCTCCTGAATAAACTATCAACAAACGACGTGAAAGATTCAAATTTTGTTCCTTAATCGATGGATAATTCAACGGGAACGACCCGGTAAATATTTTAGAGAATTCGAGGGGTCGTTCCAGGCAGACGATTAGGTAGTTTCCATGTTTAGAGGGAGAGATGGAGATTACTTTTTATTATATATTTTTATTTTTACCATTCGAATACTTGGAAACGTTCTAGCTAAATGTATATTTTCGAATAGTATTATTCTTATGGAAAATGTTTCGTTGTCAACCAATGTGTTTTGTTCTTTCTTGAGACGATCGATACTCCAAGATCGATATCCACCATGCGGTGGTTCCCGCGATCTTCTCTCATCATCATTGCTTTTGTTACAAAACCTATATTTGCGAATCGTTTGACAAGAATATTAGTAAGCGTATCCAAAGTCTGGTGGAACCTCGATTATCGCAGTAGAACTAAAAATTCGTGCAATACTCGAGATGTCCCATCCAATGAATTATTTTCCAATTACCTTATTTTAAATACGCAAAGACAGATCATATTTATTAAATATTTTTCTGTAAATTATTTGTTTCTATTCGATTTTCCGGGTACGCGCGAAACTTTACCATGCTTTCGGTTGAAGGTTGACAGAGACATTTAAGCGAAAACGCGTATATCGCAGGGAAACCCAACGGATGTGGATTCGAAAATGAGTGACATAAAATAAGTGAATTTTCTGGTAATGTACCGTGAACCGCGCTCCCGGATGAAAGGGAACGAATTACGCGTGTCGACCGGTACGCGCATTCACTTTTGCGGTGAAACGATTTTCGGATAATGCAGTTTTTTTTATGAAAGTCAAGTCCTGTAACGCGGTTGGACGCGCGGTTAAGCAAATGACGTTACCGCGACAAAAAAGGAAACATCGATGAATTCCCGATGAACGCGCCCGTGTTTATCGAGCTTATTGGATTAACCCGCCCGTAACCCCACCGATTATGAAATCACAAAGCCATTATCTACATTTTCAAAGTCTAATTTAATCCTGTTACCAATATACAACGTGTAAAAATTCCAAAACGATTCTCCTAGTAATTCTATAAAGAGAGAATTACCTCTTTGTAACGAACCGAGTATTCCTGCTTCGCACTTCTGCGTTAAATTTCATTATACTTTAATTCCACGTTACTCGAAATTAATTTTTATTCCCCATTTTTCTTACCTCTTCGCTTCATACGCCATTGTATATTCGATCTACGCAATCGTTTTATAATTTGTCGAATCTGCGCGGATAAAGTTTGCGTTTACTCATTATACCTTGATTCCACGTTATTCAAAATTAATTTTTATTCCCCGTTTCCATTATCTCTTCGCTTCAAATACAATTTAAATACAATTACAATTCTCTTGCAACAGAGCAACTCTGTACGAATCCATTAAAAAAATCAGACTCGGATTCTCGGGATCGTAAAGCAAGGAATTACGTCTGGGCGTTTCGATTCGAGTATTTCGTTTGATAAATACAATTTTTATGACGCCAGGCCGATTTACTATCAGACGTTATTTCTCCATTATCGCGCGCCGCCGGTCGCGGAATGGAAAGAATTAATACGACAGCGGTGCGCGGTCGTTATTTATCGCGATTCCGTCGCGCGGCGTTCTCGCGTAATAAATAACGGCCATCGAACGAGAGCACTCGTGATTCCGTTGATCCTTTCATTCCCCGTGCGTCACGCAAGACTGGAAAATCTCGTCGGGGCGGGATGAACGAAATCGAACAATGAAAAAACTTGAAATTTCTGCCCTGACGGCCGGACGTCCGACTGCAGGTCCCGGGCAAGGAGGTTCGGTTATATGAAAGCGCGTGATCGATGGAAACGAGCTATCTATGTACTGTGCATACGCGAGAAGTTGCCTAGTGGAACAACACAGGGGATAGGGGACGGAGGAGTGCTTCGTTTGCTCCGCCCACACCAACGCTAGAGTGAGGAGGGTCTACCAATCAGACTCGCGTGACTTTCACTCGCCAACTTCTCACGAACGCGCAGTATGCATTCGACTGTCGACGAGTGCACTGATGCTTTGCATATCCAATCTACGAGCCTCGATCACTCGTCTATATGGTAAAGTAAAACGACCATTTTTCGGTACTCCTTGGAAAACAATTTCGATGATTATATGTATAGCATAGCAAAAGTCGATATATTTTTTTTATATAAAATCGTTCTCTTGATATATTCTATTAACCCATGGATATCGAGGTATCCTACGTCGAATCGACAGTGGAATGTTGAAGATTTTTCAAATCTTGTGTAAAATTTTCGTGGTCTGAGCTAATGGAATATATAAACAACGTTGTATCGGTATTATTTCTTCATCCGTTTTTGAAATATCGTTCATGTGTGACTTAATTAAGTGTACATTACATTTTCCAGATTGAAGATGACCTATCATTTAGTGCGATAATTCACATTTGTCCCGATGTCCTTTATGGCGTCATTGGGATCGATAAAAGTTTCCATTAAAAATGGAAAAATAATTGGCTGACGAGATGTGCATTGCATTATTTTTTCTATCGCGATGTACGGAGCAAACATTGCGTTTGGCGCTAAACTTTGATACAAGTTTGATTTGAGTCTTTCGACAGACGCTGTACACGCGTTCGCAAGATTACAATGGAATCGCCTGTAGAGGAACAAACAGGTTTCCCCGGCGATCCCGTGCATATTTACACGTGACCCCGGCGTGTACGGTGGCGCGTGATTTACGCAAATACTCGCGTGGACGGAAGACGCGTAAAAATTCATCCCGCGGCGACCGCGTCCGGATATATCGTCGATCCGATGAAACGAGTTAAGCCTCTCCCGCGATCGTCTGTTTGCACGGCAAATTAATATATGTTCATCAGCCGCTCGTCTGTTTGCCGGGACAATTTCGTTGGCCAGTATGCAAATCGGTTGTGTTTGGAAAGTCCCAGACCCGCGGTTTCCGGAAATATCGCTCGACGATATAAATCCTGACGAATAAAAAAGTGGAAAAGCAACCGTCGCTGTACCGTGGCTTTTCAATTTATATTTTGCTCGATAATTTTTAGAAGTTAAGGTTTTTTTTAACACGTTCACTGCCACACCAACAGCGTGCAATTTTTTGGGTGTCCAAAACTTTGACTTTATACAATCCTAAACCACGCAAATTAAAATTTGTGTTAACACTCATTTCCGTAACCTAGCTAAAGTTCATGAATCCTATTCATATTTATCTTCCTTAACATTTCAACTTGAGAATTAATTGCTTTAGTTCCATAGTTAAAAATCCTGTCACCCATATGTGAATGACGTGGCAGTCAAAGTGTTAAATGAGTATAGAAACAATAAGGGACACGTATAATCAAAGTAAAAGAGAACTTTAGTTAACATTATTCTTATAGAATTTTTAAGAAACACTGTGTGACACCTAGAGGGTGGCGATTATGGATCAGGATTGGCTGAAACTAAAAAAATTCGATGGGAACCATCGTTTCGAACAATGAAAATAGAAAGCAGAATGCAAACGAAACCTGTGTATTATTGCTTCGTTCAAAGTCAGTAGAATTTACGTTTGCTCTCTTTTGCTAAAAATCAGTCGTCCGTGTAAAGTAGTTAAAGCGTGATGGCGTATTTAGCCCGAGGGACCTCGACGGTATAAATAAATTCGAAATTGCGAAATTATCATTTCGTGTTTTGGGAATTTCTGGCCACTGGGTTCGCGGCGTTTCTGCGTAAAAATATGCTTCGTTCGATTTCCTCGGGCATTCCATTTCGAATATGCGTCGAATAGATGCACCGTTCTCGTTGGAATGGATTAGAATCCTAGGATCAATAAACCCTCTAATGGCGAGGAAAACGGTATTAGGGATTTTCCTTTAATCCCCAACCTGACCTCATCGCCGTTAGAATGCTCGAGTAATGGCGCGTTACTTTCGGATAGTTTGAGAAATACTTTGCTTAATTGTTTCATTCGATGCGACTGCTACGAGTAATGGTCGTTGCTAAATGGAGTTTAGGGATCCAGTCAGGGCTTTGAATAAATGAATTTTTTCTATTCGTTTACTGCTTGAAATATTATTCGATTAGATAGGACTGGGTTGCAGAATATCAATTTCAAGAACTTTGTCTTTTCATCTTATTGAAAACGAAGTAATGTACAATATATTACACTTGTGTGTGAAATTATTATCGTACAATATTTGTTTGTAACTTACATTTCAGACAAAACATACCACATTTTTATTTTGCTTCGCTGTAAAACCCGAATGTCAGAAGAATTTAAATATCACGAAACAGCGTGAATGGTCATTATTATACAAGCAGGAACGAACAATGAAATGTCATAATATTAATTACAAAGGAATTCTTGTTCTTTCGTTCCATTCTACGCTGGAATAATTCTTTTAACATTGGTGTTAAAAACAATTCTCCTTAGTACAAGTACAGTGATTATACTCGATGAATTTGTTACGTGAAAATTCATAACGATGAAAATTGCTGTAAACGAAGAGTGAGAACTTGATTATTCTCTTTAAGGAAATAAAAATATACTTAATTTGACTCATTCGTATTTCATTAAGTATTTCTTATCGTCGGTGGGAGGTACTTGTCGAAAACGTAATTCGACCATCGAGCTTCGTATTCGATTAGACGTTCGGCAGACAGGGTACACAGAAAATCAATTTGAAATTATAGAAAATTGCGCGACGAGATAAAAGATTCAAGATTAATATCGCGCGGTAATATGATTTATTTAGGTTGGAATACCATCAAGCTCACTCGACGTTTTTAGTACCATCGATCGAACCGAGGTGCCATCGGTTTCCACGTGACATATGGTACGTGCCAAACGCATGGTGCACGCATGACGTCCAAAGTGGTTTAGCACGTTTGCACGTGTGAGTATATAGAAAAAGAAACGATGCACAGAGAGAGAAAGAGAATATTTATACATATTTAAACGTAGAGCTTTATCAAAGCCGAAGTTAACGCTACGTTTGGAACTAAAAGATACTCGAAACGAATCTCAGATAAAATTGCTCGTCTTCGATAATTTGGTAAAATCATTTTTAAATATAATAAGGATCTTTGTTATACAGGGTGCAAGATTTCGGGAGTATATCTATTCACCAAAAATGATTGTAATTGACCCCTGCAACGGAAAATAATTTTTTTAGAACTAAAGACACTATCAAACTGAGCACTTTAATATAAACACAAATGATTTGATTCCATTGCTATTTTTTAAATCATCCACGTATGTTTTGATGTTTAAATTTGAAACTGGCGTCTCTAAAATTTCAATATTAGTATCGAATATCGTAATCGACGTGGCTCCATTTTGACAAACCTCGCGTTTCCGCGTCGCCGCGTCTCTAACGCAATTGAACAAAGACAACAAGTCGACGGCTAGCTACATTGATTTCCAGAAGGCTTTCGATATTACCAATAGTACGATTCTCATCAACAAACTCCGAACCATGAGCTTTCGAAACAACACAGTCTCGCGAATTTCCAGTTATCTATTCGGTGGATCATTTCTATCGAAGTCCAATACTGTCCTCTTAAATCCGGTTGCTAGCATACCTGGTGTGCCGCGAGGATCGTGTCCAGTACTTCTATTTACTCCATTTATAATCAACAATTCTCAATCTACCATACAAATACCACAGTTTAAAAATTTGTTTAATTACACCTTTCTTTAAACGATAATATTTTAAAAACTAAAAGTCGAATCGACACGAAACCAAAAACCATTGCAAAGAGGACGCTTCGACGCGCGTTATTACGGATTGAAAATTAAAACAATTACATTAAATCTATTAAACGTTACCCGACAAAGGTTATTTCGCGAAATTTCGTTCGCTTTGATAGTCGCATTAGTCTCTGCTTAACAAGACTAACACGATTTCAATTAAGCCGGTTAAATGAGCTGTCCCGAAATTTGGATATACAGTCAACGAGAGCTAATCGGCTTTGCGGATGCGGACCGTGTACAAAATCGACAGAAAATCGAACGATGGTCTCGTATTACAATTTTTCGATAAGTTGGCGTTCCAAGAAGCCTCTAAAAATACGTTGTTTACTAAATAATTTGCTAATAAGAAATCACTGGCGCTTTTTGTTGACGAGGTATACGAAATAATAAACTCCAAAGCACTTAAAGAACAAATTAGAGACTTATCGAATCAAATATGCGGTATACAGAAACGATGGACATGCAACGACGTAATGGACGACGATCATGGCGATGTAATCGAACAATATGAGTATCACGGTGTCCAAGAATATTCGTCCCTCTTTCTAACGTAAAGAATATTAAAATTGCCCTTTCTCTCCAGAGAAATTTATAAATGTCTGTAATTCAAACACTTTCGAAAGTATCGTGCACCGAAACGGTGTGTTTATAATTTCCTCTATCCGCTTTTCGAGCCTGTTCGAGTTCGATGCCATAAAAACGGATCGTTGTTGCACGGACGATGATCGTACTTTTGGATTTCACCGACAGAAAAAAAAAAAAAACAATCAACGCGGACGCAATTTTTACGGGTCGGTGGGTTTTTCGCGCGTAGAATTTTCCGTCGCGCGCTCGACAAACTAGCACGCTTGTGCAAATGGTCCGGGCGAAAGTGCTTTCGCTAGTAAAATATTAGACTTGCCGCGGCGCAAAGTGCTCCGAAGAGCTGTAATGCACGTCGGGCGACGGAATGACGATGACCCGTCGAAAAAGCGTTAGTTTCCCAGCCGGAACGGAAATCAGAATGCGTAGAAAATCGCCCCGGACGGCCGGCTGCCGTGCGCCTGCACATATTGCAAAACGGTCGTACCTGTCGAACTCTATCACCGCATAAAATCTGCCTGCAGGCGTAATACCCCGTTCCCCACTGTATTCGATGGAAATTGCTCGTGATCCTCGAACATTTTTTATGTTTCTGCCTCTCTGCACTCATCCTGCCGCTCACGTTCGTTCCGCTTTTTATTTTTATTTCCTTTTTTCCACCCCTCCAGTTCTCTCTTTTTTTGGGGACCGTGGTCCTTTCCGTAACGCGAGAATATTCTTCCTAATACAACACACGAGGTATACGCGACTAGATCTTACGCTTTATGGACTTTCGCGGACCAATCTGACTGCCATAGCGACTTAAATAGTGAGTGTGTTTCAGTGAAATTTATTCGTGAAGTAGAGCTTATGAATAGCTACGAAAAAGTATTAGAGAACGTTTCCATAGAGCGTCAAATTTATTAAAAATGAAAAGCTGAAATTTTTCGGGGAAAAAAAAATTTCGAATCGTTCTGAAAAAATTGTCTTCAGTTGCGGGGGTCAATTACAATCACTTTTGGTGGATACATATACCCTCGAAATTCTACCCACTTTCGAGAAAAAAATTCGAGTAGGTGCCTAAATTTTTCGGTGAAATTGAGAAATGTCACAATCATTCTGAAGAAATTCTATCCTGCGGGGGACAGTGGAAGGAATTCGAAGACGCGCTTACGAGATGTATCAGTAAGAGAGAAGCGTGTTCCTGTACGATAAATCCAGGGTCCAAAGTCGGAGACACGGACTCGGATGGAATCGTCAAGAGGATTGTACGAGACGTATGTTGGTGCATCACCGCCTGAAGTTGGCAGGATTACGAGTGCGCGTAGTAGAGGTGGAGAAGCGAGAAGTTCTTGACGTCTGAGCAAGGATCCTTTCGACGCAAATCCAATTCGACAAGTCTCGTACATAACCCGAAACGCGTCGTCGAGGAAATAAATCCTGTGACGAGTGTCTGAACCAGCGACTGTGCTTAGAGCAGCCCTGGGCCAACGACGTGGAACTTATGAGAAGGCATCTGTTGACGTTAATTCACAAATCACGGAGAATGGAGGTCCTTATTTCGACCCTTCTGCAAAGAAATCGCTGGAAGTCTATTGTCGACTAGGACTGCGTCTGAGAATTGCAGCCACGTTGATAGAGTTTTCTTTTGGCATAGGGGACCACGAGAGGAAGTGGTTCTATCGATTTCCTCTTGATGTGCCTGAGTTTTCATTTCGAATACAATTGTTAGAACCGGGCATTAAAAATGTGAATCGCGAGGCAAATGAAAGGATCTTTGGTCATTAACAGAAAATAAATAACTTGATGTTTGTTTTTCTGATCGATTGGATAGCTGTATCATCAGAAGCAATAGAAATATTGAGATTAATAGAGATAGAGATAACTATCACACAAGAACGATTAAAATATGTAACCTCGTTAAAAACACACGAATGAAAACTCGGAAAAAAATATTCTTTGCATCGTATCGGTAGCATTCGTGTATAAAATTAATTTTTGAAAGAGATAATTGGACGTCCCTGTGTAAGTAGCAATTAGCGACACCAGGAAGAATTTCGTTGGCCAATTCCTGTCGCGTCGATCAGCTTTGTTACGAAGTTCTGATTCGAAATTGTTCCAGCAGATATTCCTCGATTAAAAATTCCGGTCCGACCGAACACGCCTAATTATCGTCGTTGCGTAGCAGCGAACGATAGGACGGGCGTCTCAATCAACGATGGTTAATTAAAAAGCCGTGGCAATCGTGGAATTTCGACGACGAAGCGCACCCCGTCGCTGAAAAGGGATGCTCTCTTGTACACGCGACCGCGCGCCGCTTCATTGTTTTTCCATCCGACGACGACGAGCAACTTTTCTTCCTACCTTTTCTCCGCGTTTTCCTTTCACGTGAACCGAAACGACGAGGGGAGCGATCGAATCAGGATATGGATTTCCCCGACTCGGATAATGCCGCCTGTTGCGAATCGACGACTATATCCTACAGACGAAACCATACTTTCCTCTTGCTTCTTTTTTCTTTCACCATCGATAACGCGCGCTACAGCGTGCCTCGATCTGTCAAACTCTCTTGCAAGTCATTTTAGAAACTCAAACTCGCTGCATAAATGATTCTTTATGCAAGATTCTTTAACTTTTAGAGCAATATACTCGGAAAATCAAGGTTTAAATACTGGATATTTCGAAACATTTATCAGGGAAATAATAAATTCTATTTTGCAATGTTGAAACATCTGTTATCATACAATAGACATTGTATTGATGCCATGTAGGCTTTGTAAAAGTGCTGTGCACGTTGTCGACTTCTCCGTACAGTTTCTTTGTACATAAAGTGTTGTGAATATACAATTGCGATTTCGTGAATTATCATTTCACCAACGAATAAAACACTTGCACCATCGGTAGGAAAATTCGCGAAGAAAACAAGCGTCAGTTTTTCTCGTTTCTCGCAGATACAATTATTAATGCTCGACGAATCCAGCCCCGGTTAAATCGACGCGTTAGACACGAATTCGAACGAGCCCGGGTTCCTGATAATTGTCGATAATTACGCTTCGTGTGTCACATTTAAGCCAGTCTGGGGGGGCTGCAATCGCCTTTTTTCCCCCCTCCTTCGAACTCCCGTCCTTTATAGCGGCTCTCCTAACGAGTCGTCGGAGTTTCTGTCCATCTAGCTGTTTCTCGATCGATCCGGGCACAGCGGCCGAGTGTCGTCGCGTTGATTGTGTTTCACGACTTGCACTTCCCGAAACCACTCGTATCTGGCCGGGTGGCTCGTTCGAAGAGCAATCGAATCGATCAACGGGGGCGACCGATGCTCGTGAAAGGACGTTTAAACGAATTTCGAGCCCCCCCGGTTCCTTCGTGGAGCGCGGATCGAGAGCGCGCAGCTATTTCAACGAGACGCCCCGACGACGGCTTAATGAATGTTTTCGTTCATGTTCCGTGCTTTCGAAAGCACTCGCGAGGAGCATCGCGAAACGGTAACGATCACGGTCCCGGATCCCGTGACGATTTGATTGGAGCTTTCGTGCGACCGATATTTCGATTTTACGGGCGGCATCGATTTGTAGACGAGGGGCTTCGAGCAGTTATAGGATTTTCACGAGACTCCTCCCGGGGTTTATTCTTTTCTCTGGCCCTGGAATAACGTCCAAGTCGGTTAACTCACGGGGAATCGTCCGCGACAACGATAAAATATCTCTTAGTAACGCTGCCAGTCGATCTTTTTATTATTATTACCGGCTGTTATACGTGGATTTATTCGTCTGCCTTTGAGAAAATTTCGATGGAATCCGATGGGTACTCGAACTTAACTTTTAACCCCCACTGGTGAGAGGAATTTTTGAATATTGTATATTTCAGATTTTAAGATAGTCTATTTTAGAACGAGTAAACACCTTACACCTAAATAGAGGTGTTATTTAGGATTTTTTTAAAAACGAACATGTCCCCCACGATTCAAATATTTGATTACCTGTGCATCCAAGTTGCAGTAAAAATTTTACTCGTAACAATGAATAATTCGTGCACAGAGTTTACGCAAAGTTATTACATATTACGAGGACAAACGACGAGGTTGAAATGGCCAGTATACCGCGAGGAAATCGAATGAAATGGGAAAGAATGGCGGCGTGGAGCAGAGAGAGAAAGAGATTGCAGATCGCGAAATGCAATATTAAGAAGAAAGGCAGGAAACAGTGGAATTTGAAAGTATGGCGAGACGAGGTAGACACGGATAACCGGCGTTGGGTGAGAGTTAGAGGAGCGATGAGGAAGATTGGTGCGGATAAGATTTACGAGGCAGGAGGAGAACCGATGTCAAGTGTTTTGTAAACAAGCCAACAAAGGTGGAAGATCCGTCTCTGCTTCATGGAGAGCCAGAGAGATTTTTCAAAGGATGATGCAATCTAACGTACGGCCATTGTACGCGGAAGACAAAAATTTCTGACGAGAAATACAGGTACCGTATAAAACACTGTAATAGTCAAAAAGGAAATTGGCTCCAAGATTTCGTATAAATTTTATAATTTGATACATTAAAAATGATTAGAAATTACGAATTATTTTGGCTGTTTTGCTAGTACTAGCGTTGATCGAATCGATATTAAAAATGTACCAAATTGTAATATTTATACGAAATCTCGGAGCTAACTTCTTTATTGACTATCACAATGTTTTATATGGTAGCTGTATCTCTCGTTTGAAATTTGCTACAAATAAATACGCTACAATTGTACGCTTCGATGGTGCCTCGAGGAGCAAATTTAGGATTAAATTAGAACGACTAACGAATCGTAATCATCTTATAATTTTTATTATTTTTTTTCCTCGGTGCCCTCGTGTATCTTTCCCGCAGTTCGTCTTTAAAGAAAATTTCCCTGCAGCTTCTCAATTAGTCGTCACGTTCATCGTTCGCAATCAGCTTTAATTCACACTGGCTTTCTCGGGTCGCGTTTTCCACGCGGAAGGACCATTCTCGTCGCGAGCAGGTGTATTATAAAGCCTGCTGGCGTCCATTGTTCCGCTCGAGAATCAGTTACTGGTAAATAATCGCGGCCGTAAACACGACGTGCGAGAATCGAAAGAATAGTGTCTCCCCGTTGATGACGAAGGGACGAGTTTTTTATTATATCGCAATAGCAGCCATCCGTAATTTAAAAGGGAAAAGAAACACCTTTTATCCACAGTAATTGCATTAATTTTTACAGAAGATTAACGATATTTAACAAAATATATAAATTTCAAATAATTACCGATTTTCGTAGTTCGAGGTTTTGATTTAAGGGGTCCAGGCAGTCAGAAAATTTTTTCAAATTTTTGCTTTCGAAAGTAATACTATTCAGAAATCAAATGGCAAAGTTTCATGACGTTGTGGCGAAAAATAAGGATTACATACATACGTAAAAAATATTTCTTTATGCACTGAACCTCAGTACGAATTTGCAAAAACGTGTAATTTCCAGAAAAAGAATTTATAAGACAAGTCTTTTACTTTAAAATCTCCATTTTCTACTTTCATAATTTTTATTTCTATTAATATTTAAATAGATTCGATACAAATTAGGGGTTATGGCAAGTATTTTACTGTTTGTTACATTTGATTCGTTTTACCTGGAGAAGAAAAATCACTGCAAAATAAAAATAATTTCTACTTGCTTAAGTGCTCGCTACGTGGTTGTTTAACAAGATTTTACGATAAAAAAATTCATATTCGTATAGATTTCAAGGTACCAAAATATCCTGTAAAAGGGACATTATTAGCCCTCGGAAAAAGGCTGACTGCCCGATCCCCTCAATCGAGTTATCCGGGGGGGTAAAATCAATTCATTTATCCGGGGGCAATACAGTCCAGAGTAGCTCGCGATCGCGACTAGGAAGTCGTCGTCTCCCGGGATCGATTTCCAGCCAACAGTGACGAACAACTCTCCACGCTAAAAGCCGTGTGCACGGCTGTTTAAAAGCACCGCGGAATAATTGAATATTAAGACTGCTGCTCGACAAACTGGTAAGTGGTTGAGCGAAGACAGAGAGAGAGGGGGCGGAATGACGAGTCACGGGGTGGACGAAGGGAGAATTGTCAGCGCACGTGAAACGGATTGCGACTGATTTTAATTAAAGACAAACATCCCTCTAACTCGACGACGCTCTTTTGCGGCCCACTCGGGGAAACAATGATTCTCCCTCTGGCGGCCTGGCTCGTCCTCCCTCTCTCGGTTCACCCTCGTTTCGTCTCCGTCCGGCACGGCAGATTTCTCGCGGCGCTTCCTTTTTACTTTTATCCACAAACGATCCGACCCGACTGCACCAGCGACCGTGCACAACCCCTTCGAAGCGCGCGAACGACGGAACCGGAGGAAATTTTCCAGGGAAAGAGGGAACCGTAGACGGACGAGAGAGACGGGAACTAACGTCGGGATGGGCGCAGATAATTTTCAGACGAAGTGCTCCGGGGGCTCTGGCCGGCGAGATAATTTGCGAAAAGTAACGCCGGCTTGCTGAAACGACCCTCCGTCTTCGTTGAACCATCCCCTCCCATCGGTTCCCTCTGCAGCCGTTCGACGCTCGAAAGCAGATACACGCTCCTAAATGGGCCACTTTGGAGAATACTCTGAAATAGACGCAGCCTGTAAAAGTTTCACGAAGATTATGAAAGTATCGCGCCGCGATTATGGCGGATTAAAGGAATTTTAGGAAGAGCTTGCACAACGACGGTTCAGAATATCGAGAACGACCCCGCGGGGGAGATTCTCTGAACTTGCACCCTGAAATCTTCCAAGGAACGTTTACTGCTTTGGAAATTATTTTAGAAACGTTGAAACTGACGGGTGTGGCTATTCTATGTACCCTTATCCCCCCTATAACACGCTCTAATGATCCTTCTTTGAAACTCTTCCCTTGACGTTCGTAGATTTTTAGAAATTTGAAGCATGGTATTTGTGGGGGGACTAAGAAAATTAAATGAAAATTACAGACTTTTTGGAGGCTTCGTTAAAAAGTTATTAACGTTTAAAGTTCCGCCAGTTTTGAATTTTTTTCTCGAAAATGCGCAGGATTTCGGGGATATGTCTATTCACCAAAAATGATTGTAATTGACCCCCGCAACCGAAAATAATTTTTCCAGAACGATTTGAAATTTTTTAATTTAATTGTTAATAACTTTTTAACGAAGCCCCAGTCAAGAAATTGATCTTGATTTTCGTGTTATTTTGGCCTCTAGAATATCCCATTAAAATTTTTCCTGTATACGTCTGTATTATAAATAATATCTGTCCGCATTATAAATCGTGTAATTCAAAGATCTTTAAGGATCTTTGAGCGCGAAGAATAATTATTATAGAAAAATGATACAACGGAGAAGTCTGGTTGTAGTGTTCGTTTGTATGCTAGTATCGTATTTCCGTCGCGTGTCGGTATAGACAGGCAATCGTTGCATCGTCGCGTATCAAAATTTGATTCAAAAATACGCTACGGACTCGTTCGGTTTTTCCATTTGTCGGTATTTTCGTCGTCGCATCAAAAGAATGACACGGCGTTCGACTCGGTCGGCGCGGACGAGAATTGTTGCATTGTTTCGTTGCACGCTTATACGTGGGTCCATTTATACACCGATGGGCCGAGCTTGGACCAATTGCATTGTCATTCGAATGAAATGAAACAATGTACGATCGACGGTGGCCCCGAAAAAATTAAATAGAAAATTCTACGAAAATTCTACTTCTGTGTAGTTAATAAAATACTACTGAAAATTTATTTGAGCTAGTTTCTCGGAACTATGGTACTTGATTTTATTTAATTAGAATATCTATTTTAAATTTAAAAAGCGATATTTGTCATTTTTGTAGCTTTAAATATCAAATCTGAAATTTGAACGATTTCTTAGGTTTTGATTATTTATATGGTGTTTGGTGTAATTTGAAGGTTTCGAATCGCCACGTAGGTAAGAGTAATGAAGATTACGGTACGTCTGACGGGTTCGAGATCGTCGAATATTGCGCGACGAGTCGTTTGGTCAAAGCAAACCGAACCTTAATGAATAACGAATGAGAAAGGAAAACGATGAGAAACGGAGGAGTAAAAGATTAGCCAACGGTATTCCCCTCGTTTCATCTATCTTCTTTATTGCAAATTCGACCAGTCAACGCGACTACGGGCGCCAGGTTACGACAAATGAGTACCCTGAAATTCCATTCGGCGTCAACGGGGGCGTAAAAGCGTGAATCGTGTCGCGACAAATGACTCGGATAGAATAAGTCGTGCGCGTCAATGAACATTAAATTAGAGACTCGCTTTATGCACGAGTTCTCATCCTGAGAATACCTCTTTCTTCGTTACTAATATACCTAACGACCTCTCTCACGGTCTTATAACCAAATCATGTATAAGTAAATAGTACAAAATTATACAAATCTTCCTAAAACTAACAAATATTTCATTCCAAACAAATCTCTGTAATACAGAAACGAAAGAACTATATTAAATCCAGGTCTTTCGTTCTTTCTTCTTTTTTTTTGTTCAAATTTTAGTTTCAATTTTGCACGACTCTTTCTAAATATTTACACAAGTTTAAACTAATATTGTATAATATTATATATGTCAATGCAATTATTTGAAAATTTATGTAATCCTCCATTAGTTTTTAGAATGCTTTAGAAATTGATTTCCATCTACCAATTTAGTAAAAATCAACATTAAGTACAAGATTGAAAGATTTCGTTTAAATCGACGTAAATTTTCGATAATCCACAGACTAAACTTTAATTATAAATTAGGTGTGCGGATCGATATATTAATAATCTAATTTTTAGATGTGCTTGTATCCAAATAAACGAGTAAAAGTGATATTAGTTTATTAATAAACTAGTAGAGAGTCGTAGGAGTATTAAATACGGTGTTTGCAGTCGATCGATCAGGAACGATTTCTCTAACAATTTACTAGCAGGTCAAAGCCTATCGATTGCAGTTGTCGAGAGGGATTTATTTCCGTATCGTGGGCGCCTTTAATCTTTCGCAAATCCGCCGGTAATTACGACGCCAAACAGGGAGCGCGTACTTCGTCCGTAGCCTTGCTCGTCGACGGAAACAAAGTTGATAACGATAACAAGATAGACCGCCAAACTCCTCCTGTTCCGGCGATTGTCGCGGTAACGAGATTTTCCAGAATCGGTCGGAAACGAAATTAACATCTATCGATTACACGCTACGCGGAGGTTGGTTAACTCATGAAAATGTAACGGCAACGGTTACGCCGAACTCCGCTAGTTTTCCGGCTGAACTTTGTCAGCCGTAACTAAATTCCATCGAATCAACCGAAACTTTCCTCCGTTTGCTGGATCGTCGAGCTGGGATCGTGGAAATTCCTCAAAACTTTTGATATCTCCTATACGTGATTGCGCCAAAGACTACAACCGAGAAATCAGTATCATCCAATCGTCGAAAGATTTCATTATTGACGACTCTAAGGAAAAGAAACTCGATATTCCAGTAACTTTTATGAAACTTCACGAATCGCTATTCAAATTTTGTTAAATTATCATCGAGATATGTTACTTTGGCTACGTGATTTATTAAGAAAGTTATTGGTGAAGACCAAATAACTTATTTCAAGAAATCACAAATATACAGGGTGTTCGGCCAACCCTTGGAAAAATTTTAATGGAAGATTCTAGAGACCAAAATAAGACGAAAATTAAGAATACCAATTTGTTGATGGAGGCTTCGTTAAAAAGTAATTAACCTTTAATTTCCGCCCGTTCTGAATTTTTTTCTCGAAAATGCGCAGGATTTTTGGGGTATGTCTATTCACCAAAAATGATTGTAATTGACCCCTGCAGCCAAAAATATTTTTTTTAGAAAGATTTGAAATTTTTTAATTTTGTCGAAAAATTTCACACCTTCTCGAATTTTTTTCTAGGAAATGAGTAGGATTTCGGGGGTATGTCCATTCACCAAAAATGATTGTAATTGACCCCTGCAGCCAAAAATATTTTTTTTAGAACGATTTGAAAAATTTTTTTTTCGTTGAAAAATTTAGGCACCAACCTGAATTTTTTTCTCGAAAGTGGGTAGGATTTTGGGGGTATATGTATTCACCGAAGACGAAATAATTTATTTCGTGAAATCACAAATATATAATCGAATTGTAAATACATTTTCCATATGAAATACTGTAATTTCGACACTCAAGTATTTGATTATTTATCGAATAACTCTGAGAATAAATTTGAAATACCCGGAGATATTTATTCGTTTCACAAAGGCTAACAACGAAGATTAATAACGTGCAAAGGAGAGTCGTTGAAACTCTTTAAGTCCGATGGATCGTCGCGTTTCTTTTAGCCTCGTGAAAATACGTCGAAAATAACGAAGAGGACGGTTCTGAAACGCGATAACTTGTTTCCGTTCGCGGATCCCGCGAGATTCGAGTAATTTCCTTTCGGTGCGCTGTTTCTCTTCATTAACGAACTTCTCTCGGATTTTCATAGAAACGCCGCGGCAAAGTAACAAGGTTCCGAACATTTTATCTTCCCTCTGCACGCGGTGGAACGACCGGGGTCCATTCACGAATGGATAAACAAAAGGAAACTCTCCGGGACGGAGGAAACAGAGTTTACAGACGTGAGATTAGTTCCAAGGGTGCGGCGTACCCGGCGCCAAACACCCTCCCCTCCTGCGGAGTTTTTCACCCCTCGATTTTCAAGAAGCTTCGAATTTCCGTCGTAGACGAACGTATCGGATCGTGGTCCCCCGTTTGGCCCCACGGAATATGCTTCCTACCGGAGGACGTTACGTCCCTAATGTGTTTGCCTTGGCTCCTGACCCTGATTGAACCGCTTTCCGGTTTCGCGTTCGAGGTGTTTACACGTCTTCCTGATTGGGTCGCATTTAGCCGAGCAGAAATATATGCAAGGGATAGATTCATCGCTCGACGGAGATGTTTAAATGTTACGCTTACGCGTTAATCGAAATTTAAACCATTCCCTGTGCAAAGGTCCATGCAAACCCAGGGTTAGGTCTGGGTTATAGACGAGTCTCGAGAACGTGTATTCTGAATTATACAGTTCACGTCGTGATTTGTTAACCCCTGAGCGGACTCTCAATCTCAAGCGAATTACTTTATCGAGTGTTGATTTTGGTAAATGGAAATCAACTTTTCTTTAATACTTGGTATCGTCAAAATTGTTTCGATTAATGACATAATTCAAAAGGACAATGAGATTGTTAGACTGTGGGACCGCCGTTAAGGAATCTAAGGGAATCTTATTGGGATAAAAGGCCTGACCAGCATTCTTCCAGCGTAGTGAACTTTTCTGAACCTTCTCCCTTGTCATCCGAACCCTGCATCGCAGAATCCTGATTTATGTTCCGAAACACTCTAACCTAAACGAACTACCATCCTGCTATATTCACCCCAAAATTCTTGAACAGCCTCCTTCTGCAGTAAAACATTCGATCACTTTACTTACTTCTTCTCATGACTCATTCTAAATCTAAACGAACGATAAACCTGAGATATATTCTCGTATTAACACGTATTCTTCCTTTCGATACTATCCACGCATAACGTATGCTGGAATAAAATTTAAGAACCTATTAAATATTTTCTAAAAAGAAAATATAAACAAAATCATAAGAATTCCAGACGAAGATCTTAAACGAAGGATTGAGGATTTTAAACCCGTACAAATGAAATAAATCGATCGATGACTGGATTACTATCGATATTAGGTTACCGTACCAAGCCACGAACACAATCGTAGATCGTTTAACCGTGCAATACCGCTAATCTAATCTACCGAACACGACGTAACCCTGATAATGGCCAGACGCTCGGTTTACACAGAGCTGCCGAACACCGTCAATCAGACTTGCAAATTCCGCATGAAACGGCTCTTTCGAATTATCTCGACTCGACGAACCGCACAGGGGAACGTCTTGATACATTTCGGTATATGTTAAACATTACTCTCCTTCGACGTTGATAGAACGAACTCTGGCAAAACGGTTGCCTGTTCATAACCGCAGACATGATTTTCTACTTAGCAGTGGCAGAAGAGGCAGTCATCGACACCTCGCTGAGAGGATTCCATAACCCGTCTCTACCGACGTTCGTCCCATATGCCCGTCTTCGAGTCCCGTGGGAGGAAAACGAGCCAACCCTCTTTGCGGATTTTTCCTCCCGCGTTCTCTGAGCTAAATTGATAAATCGCTACGTGACCCGCTGAGCGTTCGATCAGTATATGCTTAAGGGAATTTCACGGAAAGCTGATGGATTTTCCTGCGATTCCATCGCGAAAGACAAAAGCGTATCACTGAAAATCTGTGCTATTTATCGGGGATCATGAAAACAGAATGAATTTAAAACATTCCAATGTTCGAAGTGCATTTATAAAAATAATTATAATTCTGGATAGTTTATCCGTTGAATTGAGATGAAAAGATCGCGAAAGACAAGAGCGTATCACTGAAAATCTGTGCTATTTATCGGGGATCATGAAAACAGTAGGAATTTAAAACACTCCAATGTTCGAAGTGCATTTATAAAAATAATTATAATTAATACTGCACAGTTTAGTGTTTCGAACGAATGAACGGTATAGTTGTTTCTAATCCCTCTAAAATGGATATTGCCTGTAACATTTTACGCGTGTTCAAATAATGTTTACCTTTCGCTCCGTGTACAAAAGATATGGCGGAATTTGTAATATTGTAACACACGATGACGCGCTGATAACCGTTTCCCCCTATTTCATCCCTCCCGAGAGATAGCTCCTTCAGAGAGACTTTAATGTATTTCGTCCCCGGTGGATTCAATTTTGCATGCATATTTGTCCCAAAAGGTATCGTCACGAGGGTGAATACATTTCAGCCACGGTAAAATTGTAATTTTCGAGCAACGCGGCGGAAACGGTTGATTCCTGTCTTCTTTTCCGTGCTTTGTAAGCATTTTTCATAAGCTTTTCACATAATCGTAAAAAATAAATTTCGAATTTACGTTGATTCTCTCCTTTTATTTCGCGCGAATTACGCGTCGAATTAATCGGTTTGTCTTATGTATCGGTTCACGAATCAGTTTTTGTAACGAAATCCCGAGGGAATAATTCGATTAACGCGACGTTCTGCTTGATACTCCGCAAACTGTCATTATCAGTTTCTCTACTTGTTGTTGGTCTTTCGCTCGTAAGAGCCCCCGCCACGGAGTAAGAAGTTGCTTAATCTTCTTACTACGCTTACCCTCGATTGCCGCTGTGTAACGCCTTAACTCCGCCGTACTAACGTCTCACCGTATATATATGTATATTCAGAAAACGTAGAGCTAATATTGAACGCCGTGTTATAAATTGAACTAAGTTGTTCGGCATCTCGAGTTGGGGTGTCGGGATTCGGCAGGAAGTTACGAAACAATTTTAATCATATTCTTTTCGACTTGCATTTCCCTTCTTCCGCAGAAAGCGTGCAATACTTTTTATTTACGCGTGGCGTTCGTAAATACGATCGTTTTAAATACTTAAATTAAACGGCGGGGGAACTCGAGTACAACCTTAACGAAGTTTTCTTCGTCATTGAATTTAACGAGTAACCAGGCGCAAACACGTTCCGAAACGATCCTGGCGAGCAATAGTGGAGATATCCAACGAGAAGCGTAATTAAAAAAATTCTATTGTCCCTCTATACATTTGAGAACGGTCTAATAACGCGTATTAAAAGTGCAAAAACTTTAGACGCGTACAGTTCCGAAACTACTAGCGCTTTATCAATAATTGAGCGATTGTTAGAAGCGGTAAACCTTCTTCTTTAAGCTGGTTTTTCGTTTTTGACGATCCGACTTTCCGTTTTCGAGATATCGTAATTTATGTAAAAGGCAATTTTCCAATCTCTCGGTCCGTCGCATGTACAATAGCCTATTCACGCGTATTAAAAATGCTAAAACTTTAGACGCTTGCAGTTTCGAAACTACTAATATTTTGTTTATAAATAAGCCATTGTTAGAAGCGGTAAACCTTCCTCTTTAAGATGGTTTTTGGTTTTTGACGATCCGACTTTCCGTTTTCGAGATATCGTAAGTTATGTGAAGAGGTATTTTTTCGATTTTCACTATCTCTGTCTTCGTCTGACGCGTCACGCCGGGCCTCTTTGTCGCGCGTGAGTCGAGACAGTCACGTGACAAGGAAATCGTAGTATTTCCAAGAATTTACTACGCACTATCTACGCGCGCGAGTGCATTCGCCTCGCGTCAATGAACGTAAACAAACGCTTCCAACCCTCGTATCTCCGGAACTAGCCATCGCATCGACGCGAAACTAAAATCGCCATATCTCCGGAACTAATGAAGCTATCGACTCGCACAAACGCTCATTTTAAAGGGTATTTTATCCCCTATCCGATGACCACATAAACTATTATTTTTTATGCTGCCTTCTATGTTTATTTTGAAATTTACTTTGACTCTATATTCCTAAAGAAGTTTCAGCAATTCCTCCGTCGATTATACGACCGATGCGCGATAAATCTGCGTTCGTATTTGAAATTCGGCCACTTAAGGAGCAGTCTGGAGTTAAGATGCTTAAAATTATCCTCGTATGGAAGAGCGTCCGATAAGACGACCGTTCGTCGAGAAATATCGCAGGGTGGCGATTCATATTCCCCGGTAAAAGACACTTCATTCACGACGTGCTTTACATTGCCCAGATTTCAGGGTCGTTTCTCTCTTACTTACACCCCTTTATTCTCGGACGCGTACGTATATTCCCGACTCCGGGATATTTCCTGATCCTCGAGGGCGCCTTATCGCGACGTTCTGTCTCTGTCCTCGTGTGCACCTCGAGAGTCTCCTACGTGCAGACGAATGCTCGCGTATGTTCGCGGGACCAAAAAGGGGGATCGGGCCGTGTCGCAAGCGCGATATCGAATTGCGTAGTCATACGCGAAGCCAGACGGATGACACACCGATCGCCCAAGGAAATTCAGATCGCGTATCCGGCCTGTCTACGAGATTTTCCCGCGAACGAGATCCGGGGAACGTGTGTGCTCGGAGTTACTCCAGCCTTTCAGAGGTATTCGTACATCATGATCTAGGAAGGCGAACCAGAGGCGAAAATAAAAGTACGAAGACCGTTGGTATCCCGATGGATTCGTGTTACAAGATCCGTTCGTGAAATACCCACGGTTATTTCCGGGTTGTGTGTATATATATATATTTCAGAGATACGGTCTTATCGTGGGGCAAACGTAGCGACAGTAATCGTTGGATAAGTTTCCGCCTGGGGCGGTTTGTTAGCGAAGTGACCGTATCAGAGGCTTGCTACGGAATCCTTGCACGGAGGATCCCGTCGGTGTGGATTAGGGATAAAATGGAACACGGATTAAATGAAACTTCGTGTTCCGGGTGGATAATTAGTGTCTGAAAACTGAAAATTGAGGTACGGGAGTTGGGTTAGCGGAATGTCGCGTAATTTAATTACGATGTGGGTCTACGCGTCAAGTTTTTCCGGTGTTCCCAACATTCGTGATGCAAATATTTGGATAATATTGCACGAACACTTTGGTCGATCCGTTCTTGGATCTTTATCCCGGAGTATACGGTGCTCGTCGATGCTAAGTTTCCCTGGCACGCGTGTCAGTTTCGTCCAACTTTTCCTAACTGCTTTCGTCGATAGTTCGCGAACACACACGCGCAGGTCTGCTTTCGTAAAACTAAATACGTTCTCCTAAGACTAACAGAGGGTACTATGGGAAGCCCTAAACTAAACTTATTCTCTGGGATAACAGACTCGCCAGTATTTCCTCGTTGTTACGTTCTTGGACCAACTGGCGCAAAATTTTACGGTACCTCGGAAACTTGCTGAAGTTTTTTAACAGAAGGCGAATCTTTTATCTATTTCAATCTATTCTGACTTATGTGATATTATGATTGATCGACGAAATACAAATTTCAGATCGTCTTTTGTCTGTTATCTTCCATATCGGGAATACTTGTATTTTCTAATGTTATACTTTCATTTTTAGGACTCGAAGCTGAGCTGTACTACGTCAGGGAAGGGGTAGTCAATACGTACGCGATGAACTTCGTCGTTCCAGTGCCAGCGAGCATCGCAGACCTCGAATTTTCCTGGCAGAGTCTCGTTGGACACCCGGTAAGCTTGTAAAGAATCTCATCGACCACTAACGTCAATATTGTTATATTTTTATGCGTCGAATAGAAAATGCACGCTGCATCGTTTCAAGTCACGGTTTTTCAGGTGAACTTAAACAGTAAAATCTGTTCCATTCTATATAAAATTTGCTAACCGAGCACGTAGGAGTTCTTAAATATATCGATTTTTATCAAAATGGTACGTGTTTGGAAAAGAAACGATGTTTCACAAAACGTTGCGTATAAAAATATATACACTTTTTAACATATCGCAAAACCCTTACATTCTCGGCTAGATTATCTAGTACTACAAATTTCGTGAAAGTTTCAAGTCGATCGGATTAAAATCCTCAAAGTTATCGACGCCCCCAGTCTCAAAAGCGTAATATTAAGAGAAACGAGTTAAATACTGGTAGTTCGTGATTTTCAACGCCTGTACGAGCAAGAATTCAGCGTCCAGACTAGCCGTACATTATTTTCCGTGCAATAAAGTATCAATTCCGCAAATAAAGGAGAATTTTAAAAAATTTTCATCGCGTCGCAACCCCTTAACAAGATCGGGGTGCGATGCAGTTGCGCGTAACCGTACTCGTAGCCTGTCTATGCCGTGGAAAACGTTCGCGCCGGCCATTAGCAAGGTGCAACAATGCGGAACAAAGTAAACACGTGACTCGGCCGAAATAGCAACTCACAGTGTGCTCGTTTACGTTCCCGGAGACCGGGACGGGCGGCGTCCGTCATGGGTGGCTCGCGGAGGGTGCATCGGGAGCGAGTTTGTCGAACGGAGGGGTCACAGAGAGGGCTGTATCAATACTCTATCAATATGAAATACAAACAGTCGGTATTTCGAAAGGGAGTAGGAGAAAGGGTGGCTGATACACGCGTCGCGTTCCCTTCTGGTCGCCAAGGAAACCGAACGACCCCCCCGTAGCCCTCCGAAACGATCGACGCGGGAGAAAACGCGAAAAGTCCTGGCCCTCGTCCCTCCTCCGCGGCCAGAGGGACGCTAAACGCGAAGGAAATCGGGCCTACGTGCCTGTCGTTTCGCGCTTGGGTTACCGTCAATTCCGTATTAATTTCTGACGAGGGGCTCGACTTTATCGCCGGACGTAATTGTTGGTTTAGCGTCTCGAACCACGGGGTCCGACTGACGCTGCTTATTAATAGTAATTGAATACGATGTTCTTTGCACCGTACGGAGTTGCGTGAAGGAAGTCGTTACGCCAACGTTAAGGGTCGTGGAGTGCACCGGCTGTTGGGCGAAACAATTTGTGCTGATACGAGGGGCGTTGGAAACGTTTGGGGTGTCATTTTTTATTTTGTATTTGCGGGTTTTGGTTTGTTTTTGGAATTGGTAGGTTGGGTGGTTCTCGATGGGGAAATAGAAAGCAATTTTTCATATTGACATAGACAAGATGTTCCATTTTACGATTATATTGTATATTCATTACATGTACAAGAAATTCGAGACTTTCGGGTATCGTTAAATTTTCTGGGCGATCGAGAGTTTCGTAAAACTGGCTCAATCGTCAGTGGAAGAATATGGGGTGAGTTGATGAAAGTTTGAGCGAACACAGCATGTTTACCGTGCTCCATCGAGTCCGTGTAACCGTTGCAGAAACTGACGCTCACAAAATCGAGAAGCTCCGGCGAACGTCTTCACCGACTTGCGCGTAATGACATCCCCACGGAGCGACAACAATGTCGGGCCAGAACGTAGCTGGCAAATTTTGTCGAATCCTCGAATTTCAACGCGGAGAAATGTCGATGGCAGCGGCGTTACCTGTCGTCCTCTAGTAAAATTGCCCCGACGCTCGTCGAAAGGGGTTGCTTGCACGAGGCACCGTTTCGGTAACGTTTTATTGCCATCGCGGGAACGGGACAACGACCTTCCTTATCCCGCGGGAAGCGTTTTCCATCCCACCGTCTCGTTATCTCTCGGATTTCGCCCGTAGGTTCGTTAACCGCGAAATCTCTCCATTCTCGCGGTCACGGAAACGCCGTTTCTTCTTATCTTCGTCGCCCGAAGACAGTTTCCGTGGCCCCTCCGTTCTCGAATCCAGAGCAGAACGAGAATTAGTAACGCGGACCAATTTCTGTAATAGATGAACCTCGTTGGGAACTTCTCTGGAACTTATTTCTAATGAAAATAGCAGGATCTAATCCTTATCTAGCCGACTTTATTATCTCGATCGACCAGGGGAATGTACTATGAACGAGCCAGTCTCCTGAATTGGAACACCCTTTTTGTAGTTCGACGTTTGTTACGAACGTTAATGAAGCTTTTTTAAATTGCATCACCTTCGACATTTTCATAAGACGAAAATTTAATTTGAAAAAATTCACTTCGAAACTTACAAAATTGCTTTAAATTGCATCTCTTTCGACGTTTTTTGTTCGTTGCCCAATCGACAGGGGGCTGACTAATAAAAAATGTAGCGCAATGAAAGATTTTGAGACCCAAAACGGGCAACCGTATCTTCTCGAAACGTTGAATGAGAATGCCTGGCAGTAAAAATTTATTCGATATAAGAAAGAGCGCCGGACGAGAGAGTCCCGATCAAATTTACATCCGAATTGTTCGACACGATGGGACGGAAAACGCGATGAAATCCAAAATGCGATCGCGGCGAATTGCCCGCCCGATGAACCGGAACTCATCCAATCAACGCTAGAAAAACCTTACATGGGAGTGAAGATTTTCCACCGATGGGCGAGCTTCGCCTCTATGGAAAATCGACCGATCTCAATTACACCTAACTTCCCCGTTTTTCTCGATCTGACTCATCGCGTGCTTTCGGATCCATATTTATCCGGGATCGCGCGTCGCCTCTAAGATTGCGCGTAATCCGATCCAATCGCCCCTGTGACTCACGGCTTTGTTTCTTTTATCGAAGGAGAAAAGGGGGCGTAATAGGACGGGGGAGGACGAGACAAGCAAAAGTGGTATCTAAATTTCCAACGATAACGCCCCCGATTAAGTTTCGAATTCCTGGAACGGGCGAATCTGGATCTACAACGTTTCATTTTTCTTCTTCGTTCCTCTCTTTGTTTTCGACGAGCAAAAAGGAAAGTTGTCGAACCAAGTTCCTCGTTGGCGCCGGAATTGGGGATGATTTGTGAATCATCCACTTGTTAGGCGAAAGTTCCTACTTTTCCACCCCCCTTGGCACTTGGAACGGCAAACGGGGGCGAGCCACTCGTGCCGCGGGGGCGTTTCGTTCTAGAATTGCGGGGGATTGCTCTCTTCCTCGTTCCTCCACTTGTCTATTACTCCGTCCATAGATATCAAACGCCTCTCGTTTCCTTTGGAGCGCTCTCTTACTCGTTACGAAACTCTCTTCGCAGCGTATATGGATTTTAAAAGCCAGTAGACACTGCAACAATTTACAAACGTTGCAATTTGCTGGTTCACCATTACGAGTTAATGTTTTGTTATTCAGGGTGTCCCGTACACATGGAAACGATAAAAGAGGTTCATATAAAGTTTGTATGTTGGTATAATTATCTCGAAAAATATTAATGAGTGAACTACGTCTATCTCACTGTTTTGTTTCGCAAGGCTTTCATGAAATTGGAACAATTCCTGGACAAACGGAAAGGATAAGACAGTCAATGGTAAAACGTTTCCAGGCCTGTGTTCATTTATGAACTTTTCTTATTGTTTTCATATGTACATGTGACACTCTGTATAATTTGAAAAGATTCCCAGGGATAATTGCAAAGACTCCGTCCGAGACGCCCATTGTAACGAGTTCTCTGGACTGAGGCAATGAAGGGTCCATTAAAGAGATTTCTCTCTCGATGTATCTAATCCTCATAATTTTCAAGTAGGTCGGTATAATACGATATGAATTACTAGCGAAGCTAGGGGAATTTCTGCATTATGCAGAAGGCTTGGTATGGAAATAACTGTAGGACACGAAATCCACAGTCCGTATAACTAGAATGGACTAAAAATATATGCAAATCGGTCGTCCTGGATTCACTGCGCTACTGAAATTACTATTTCCATTTATACGGGCGAAAATAGTTCGAAAGAAAGTTTTCTTCGTCTTCTAGATTAGACATATATAATCGTACAGTCTGCAAATAATTTTATTGTTCCACAAAAGAGCAATTTATTTTTTTTCTTTCTTTAACTAGAATCTTCAACTTCTTTTTATTTAATTAATTTGTCATCGTCGGTAGTTAACCTTACTATTATCAATTTCATTGCAATCTTCGAGTGGAAACGTTGCGATGGAATGTTGAAAAATATATTCCGAAAGGGGACTATTTCCCCCTTAAAATCGCATTCTTCTCCGTTTCTTCGTCAAATAGTTGATCGTTGTCTTTCCCTTGTTGTTTGTCATTGTCTTTCTCGTAGCATCGAGTCTTGTCTTTCGTCCAGTCCTGATCCCCTGATGGAGGGGGACGAACGTAGGGAGAATTCAGCTTGGCCACCCCAGGGCGACAATTACTTGTAACACCGTCGGTCTCATGGGGTCGATGGGAACTTGATGGGGCGTACTTTCGACCAAAAAAAGGATATTACTGCAGCCTAGATCGACTCTACCCCATTGTGCGAAAGGGCACGAACCGTCGCCCTTGTCTTATCGTAGTTGGACGCGGCTGACGATCCACCAGAAGCCACCCTTAATTCGACCGTGTATCGTTCGAAAAGATAAAGACGTGTAAGCCTCGTAGAAAATGGATCGAACTGTTTCTAAATTCACTGTGAAAATATATCAATCTTTTCATAAAAATATCAAGTTAAAATCTTTCTGAAATCTTGCATAAATTGAAAATAACGAAGACTATTGGTGAACAATGTTGAAACGACGGCAGATGATTTTTTCATATCGAATAATTAATTTAAAAGTTACAAAGACGACTGCATAGAGTAATTAAAGTAATTTAATTCCTGGATTGAAACGTCAAATGGAAAGGTTAGATCGGCGAAGCTAAAATATCGGCTTGAAAAAATATAAAATATTATACAATTTAACCCCGTTAACTTTGTTGTACTATAATCCGTAAATTGGGAAACGCAGAGCACAAAGTGGCGTTATGGTAAATTTGATTGAACGCGTTCCACCGTGCGCCGCGATTAATTGAATTTACTAAACAAGCTGAAAATTAATAGCCCCCGAGAACACTCGCGAATTCTCGTCGGGTGAAATTATTTTCTTGATTTTTCCATTTGTGTTTAGAGCCACAAATAAAACGAATATCGCGGACAAAATTTTCGTCGCGCATCCCCCGATAATTTGGGGCTTTTTATTATCTCGAGTTGCAAAGATCGAGCACGGATAGGAAACGTGTTCGTCCCCTCGATCGAGTAAAATTATACGCCTATAACCAGCCACTCCGCGTTACGACGAACTCCGTATAAAGTCCACTCGAATCCTCGTTATCAGACGGATGTTCATTTTTCATTTTAATCACTAGCTACCGTACGGTTTGCCTCGCTTACGCGGAGAGCCACCACTAATTAATTAAATTGAGACCGCAAACAATTTATTACGTCACGCGATAGGTATTCACAGGAACCTGTACGTGCACACAAACACACACACAAACACAGAGAGGGTGAAAGCTGAAGAGAGAGGGAGAGAGATAGGCACAAATGGCTGTGCTTCTGGGCGTCGCAAACGAGGCTCGTCTTAGAGACACAACGATGATGGCAATTTCGTATTAATTGCAAATTCACTGAGATCACGGCCGGTGACGCGAGGTGATTAATGTCCGCCCACGCTGTGAATCCCGGAGACCGACCACACCCTTTCCTCCGCCCCTCGGTTGCCTTTCTTGCCGCCTGTGGTCTTCCTCTCCCCCTCTGATGCGCGCAACGACGCTTCCGTATGGTAAGTCCTGTGGGATAACAGCCCCGCGTTTCGGATAACAGGGAATATCACCCACAGGGACACCCGACACCGACGGTCTACATGCCGCCTAGCCCGTGACAAACGCACCCACCGCGGATTATACGACATAATCGCTACGAAACCCGACCATCCGACGCGACGGACGCACGATGGACGCGCTCGGACGACGATTTCGTAATTTCCGCTGTCGACTGACGGGAGGAGGGGGGAAATCGACGAAACCTACCTTGGGAATCTCGATATTTGCTATCGTGTTTAGATAAAAATTGTTTCAGGTAGGGTAAATGTGTCTCATTGTCGGTAATCGGAGGATTCAACCCCTCAAGAGGATCTTCTACTTTAAAACGCATTTTTTTCTGCTCCTTTTCGTATTTTTTTTTATAAGGAAATTATTTTTGGTAGTATTCGCAAATTTTTACATCGAGAAATAGTCAAAATTAGTGGCAGTGCAGAGCCTCGTACGCAATCGTGTGCCGAAAAAGTGTTCTAATGGCCTCCATGATTCCCTGATTAGGATCCTAAGACTTTAAGAAATAAATAAAATTAAGTAACAAACGGTATTCAAATTTATATAATGTTAAACGTTTATTTTACTAATAAATAAGGAAATCGTAATGCTTGGGGAACAGAAATCACGAATTGCACAGAAAAAACTGTATCGAAGGGAGTATAATGTAAAAAATGTATGTGCAAAGTAGATTCGAATGCTAAAAATCGTTTTTCCTTCCATAGGCTGTTTAGAAGATTGAATCGAATTCTCTTTTCTTTATGAAATATATACGTATATCTAGATGTATTCTCGATTTGGTATAACTTCGTAGCACGCGACATGGTCTGAACTTTTCGCGTGTTTCCCCGGAGTTCCGAAACTTAAACGCTCGCTAGACAAGGCCTTAAAGCCGGAACGTGGGCCGCGTTTAAACTGGAAATTTTGTATATACTGTATAATGCAATCTTATTATGTTAAGGTATACGGTAAGCTGAGACAGACTTGGGAGCAAAGGGGGGGAGGGTTGAATGCATAATACAGCTGCCGATCGGCAGCTTCTTAGACAGTTCGACTCTCGATCTCGAAGCAGATGGGAAACGACGGCTGCTACGCGGTATCCGCTCGTACGATCGACAATAATAATTAACTACTTGTTTCCCCCACTGTTTATGTTTTACCTGGAAAGTAGTAGGGGACTCGGTTTTAAATGCGAAATTCAACCTTTTTTTCTATACTTTCTGCGAGTAAATTAGTTCTGTTCGAAGAAATATATTCGATTGCTAGATAGACGTCGATGTGATGTACAATGAATCTCAATTGTACTCTACGTTATGGTGTACATTAACACTAGAACTACCAAAACAGTCATAATGAACTATTCGTAGTTTCTAATAAATTTTGTAAAAAATTTACTCGGCTGAATTTTTGAAACTTTACATTATATTTACATTATACATTTCTTCGCGTATCTATCGTTTCAATACAAGGCACTATTATAAGATTCTTCCACCCAAAAAGGAAAAACAAATCGTGTAAACATTTCGTAATATTCCCAACAAAAGTCATTTAAAAATTTCCAAGCTGGTCACCAGTGACCACCGGTGGACAATGGAAAAAATCAAAGTTTCCCCAGCAAGGTAAAACGAAATCTCAAACAATAATATTCGAATACAACACGAAATCGAACGTCGAACGTAGTTTCACCGGAAAATCGTCTGTTTCACATTTTGGAATTTTATTTCCCGAGGAGGTGAAGGGACCTTGGCCTTTCTCCTGTCCCCATTGCCACCGACAGGTTCGTCGCCAGGTGTGTCTGCGTGGCGTTGACGTTTTAATAATTTCATTCGAGGCCTCTTCCCCCCGTAGGACTCTGAATCCGGTCTTTCTCTCGCGAGCGTATTCAATTTCGAGCCGCGGAATTGCGCGCGAACCGCGATTTAATTCCGTGGCCGATTCTTCGGGAGGCTCGTTAATTCCCGCGTGAACGGGAGCCATCGTCGAGGAAGAGAGAACCTCTAAAAAACATCGTCTTTGCTCGATCGAGATCGCAATTGAGCCCATCGCGACACCGTCGGAGGAGGAAACCCTTCCGGGCGAGGCTCATTACCACGAGAAACATCCCCCAGCGAGTATCTGTGAAAAGTTAATCGTCCCTCGCTAAATGAACGGTCATTCAGTCGATGGGAATTAATCTGAATCTTTTATATTTACTTCAAACCCTTTTATCTCGCAGTTGCTTCCGATTGTTCGATAGATTGAATACAGAAACAAATAAACACTCGGCGTTTTATAATTTCGAACTTAATTAAACGTTTCTATTCACGATTCGTTCCCAGACGCTTCTATGGGTCGTGTCTCGTCGAGTCAGATCTCCGAATTATTCGATTTAATTTTAATTAGAGTGCAAAAAGTGTCTCTGGTTCGATCGATACAGTATTCCCCGGATTAGTGCTATTTTTTCAAAATTAAAAAATTTCAAATCGTTCTGGAAAAATTATGTTCGGTTGCGGGGGTAAATTACAATCATTTTCGGTGAATAGACATACCATCGAAATCCTACGCATTTTCGAGAAAAAAATTCCTTACAGATAATACAATGTCTGACCATACCGTTGATATGTTTCACTGAAATTTCACGCGTATCTTTGAAACATCATAACTTCTGAACGGATTGGAGGATTTTAATTTTTCAAACGTCGAACTACGCGTATTTTAGTGAAGAATATGTGAAGATTCTAAAAATATTAAAAAAGTTGTTCCTTGATCTTGTAAAGTCAGAAAACTCCCAAAACGTTAATAACTTTTCAACGAAGCCTCGATCAACAAATTGGTATTCTTGATTTTCGCGTTATTTTGGCTCCTCGAATCTCCCATTAAAATTTTGCCCAGAGGTAGCCGAACATCCTGTACACTTGCAAAGGTATAAAGAATGAGAAGAATTTGACGGATCGTTGATCGACCCTCGCAGAATAATTGGAACCGTTCTGGAAACGATGAAATTCGATCGCGCGATTAACTAATGAGACAATTCGCGCGACTACGATTCGTGACACTGTTTGACCCCGTCGAACTGTACGCGAAAGTCCTCGGGAAACTGAAAGGGGACAGAGGCGGTGTCTATTCAAGGATCGAGCGCTAGGAAAAATCCATTGTCGTTGCCTTCCATTCCGTCTCCTTTGCGAATTTCTTCCATCCCAGGGGATTTGACGGTGAAGTTCCCTATAGAAAACTCTCGGATTCCATCATTAATTTTCCCCGAAGGTGCTAGGCGGGAGGAAGGTGAAGAATCAGGGGCTGGAGGGGGTGGGTACAAGGGGTCAGGATAGGTGGATGAGCGGGAGTTACCAGCGAGGATAGCTAGGCGATGCTGGCATTGAGCGATCATCTCATCTCGGAGTAGAAAGTTAGATGAGGAAATTTGTCGTTGCCATAGGTTCGCTCATAGTTGGCAAACTCCGCGAAAGGTCGGCCCGTGTCGAGCCTCTGTGTCCGTGAAACGCGTCTGAAAGGGTCCTTTTTAATTCCGTGGACGGGTTCTTGCGCCAGAAAACGGGTATCGATACTCGCCAGTATCGAGAATAGCGGGGAATACGAAACATAGTTCGTGGCATGGCCCAAAGAAGCGTAATTTGTTGTTGAAAATCTAACGAGGGAAGTTTATGGGAGTGTATAATTGTTACGAAGAATCTTGTAGCAATTATAATGGTTTCCAAACTTGTGTTCTTTGGTGACTTATGAAGATTTTTAAGACGCCTTTAGCTAACTTATTTCTGGCTTCTCTGGTACATCTAATAAATAAATTACGAAAAAACATGTAGGATACAAAGGAGACTTGTATATATATAGTATGGAACATGTACATATAAATTTGTTGATAGAATAAAAAAATAACGAGTATGAGTAGTGAATAGCCTGATAAATTTCTAGTTTTCATTGTTTCACGTTGTTGTGAATTGGTTTGTCTTTCATTGTTTGATGGACATTGTAAAAGTTTTGGGGGGATGAATTATTTGGTAAACGCGTAGGAGAACCGCAGGACCAAGTTCGTCTCCATTGATAGAGGTTTCCCGAGGCGACTGCCTGGGAAAAGGAATCCAGTGAACCTCTTGGGAATTAAGACCATGGAAGGGAGCAAATGACTTAAGCACTCCAATAATCGTCAAAATGACCGAGGGTGGCTGATATTAATCACCGCGGATCACGACGGCATTCTATTTCGTAATTGTGATCACGTATAACGCTCGTGTTGTTTTTTTACCGCATAAAAATACGTGAAACGAATTAATTGCAGCAAATAGGAGAACAAAAATAATCGAGCTTTAATCGCACCAAGAACTCTAAGAATGTTTTAACCAATAGGTCCTCCAAAAATATAAACTGTGAAAATATATTTTTCGACCAAAGAAACAATCACGATAGGTTCGAACGCGAAACGTAAGCAAGTAGAGCAATTCTAAATTTGTTATTATTTAAGATTCTTGGAGAACCATCGAGATAGGATTGTTAGAGGGTATCCCAGGGCAGTACGCATTATGTCAATTGCGTTGGTCGTCGTCGTGTTCGATGAGACGGCGCCTGCGTCGTTGTATCTAGTGTCAAAGTCAGAATCGCGCACAATAATTACACGGTTGTCCCGTTTCCGGGTTGCTGGAGCGTCGTTGACGGGCGCGGCTACTGGAAGAAACTCCGCCAGCTGCTACCAGACGGATCAGGATCAGACGGTCGTTTATCAAACGAAGAATTAGGGACATCTGTCCGATCTGGAGCCGCGCCAAATTGTTGCCACCTTTCGACGTCGACCTTTCGATACCGACGTAATATTACGTCCACGTCGATGATTAACGACGACTAATTTTTCCCCCCTTTGGCCTCCGCGATCGAGGACCCGATGATCGAGCGCCCCGGCTTCTCATTAATAAAGATCGACCAACGGGGGTTAAGTAGTTCGAATAACTTGCCTCTTTTTATTTACCCTGAACGAACCCGTGAACTTGATTAATCGTGGAATCGTTACAGATCCGACGAGGGGCGAGAGAATTTAAGCGTCAAGAAGT
Source organism: Colletes latitarsis (assembly GCF_051014445.1). Classification (NCBI taxonomy): domain Eukaryota; kingdom Metazoa; phylum Arthropoda; class Insecta; order Hymenoptera; family Colletidae; genus Colletes; species Colletes latitarsis. Next base: position 28,349,776 of record NC_135135.1, on the reverse strand, counting down.
GAAAACTAAAAAAATGGACGACGAAAGTAATAAAAAATCATTTTACGATCTTCTATTTAGCTCTTCGCTTAGAATGGAGTCGGTTTGAAAGTTCGATGAGTAATTATTATCATATTGGAAGGCCCTCTTTGGAGCTTAAAAGCAACGTTGACGCTCGAATGGGTTTTCAATATATTTAGATATTCCTGTATATCCGTTATTGATTCGATAAACACATAATCACCGACACCTGCAGCCACCGTGCACTCCCATCGAATTTCTGCCACGCTTCGCGCCAAGGCGAAAGCTTTGACGTTTTAGCTCGCCACACCGTGTTTTCCATGGTTTTATTCCTTCGCGGAGGAATTTTTTTTTTCCGTCGAAAAATTTCACACCTATCCGATTTTTTTTCTCGAAAGTGGGTAGGATTTCAGAGATATGTCTATTCACCAAAAATTCTTATAATTGACCCCTGCAATCAAAAATAATTTTTCCAGAACGATTTGAAATTTTTAAATTTAATTGTTAACTTTTTAACGAAGCCTTCATCAAGAAATTGGTATTCTTGATTTTCGTGTTATTTTGGCCTCTAGAATCTCCCATTAAAATTTCTCCCAAGGTTGGCCGAACACCCTGTATATAACGAGTCACGTGTGATGAGGATGATTGTCATCAGGGCGCTGGTACGTCTCAATCGATATTCATACGTTTCGCGCTTGGTAAATGTAATTACGCGCGTGCTGCACCGCGAACCAAAGATCTAATTATACGGTCGCCTTCGCCTGGTTCGAGGCATCGGACGATGCAAGTCCGTCGAGGCGTGAGGAGCGCGCCTTGCAGCCACGGAAACGACAGAGGGTCGAGGGTTGGGGACTCGAGCGAACCGCGATGGAGGACCGTAGGTGCTCCTGCTATATACCGTACGTAAGGTAGAAGGTCAGGATCAGAGGCTCGTTTATCAAACGTCCGGGATTCCAGACGTCCGCCCTCTGTCCCGCAGGATGAATTTATCGGTTTTATAATTAAGCGTGTTTCATAATACCGACCGAATTACTCGACCATTCCTTTATACATCTCGTTCTATCGTTCACCGAGTTCTGCAGACCTTTCGTGATATTTATTTAAACGTTGCTGTATTTTTTTTTAATTAAAATGCTGTCCTTGGAGATATCAGAACAAATTATCTCGCTCTATTTGGTCGTTAATTAAGTTGTGCAGGCTTTCGAAAATATTTATTTAAAGATTGTGCTTTCGATATGTTTTTTTTAATTAAAATACTGTATCCTCGGAGATACCAGAACAAATCTCGCTGTATCGTTAATTGGGGTGTGCAGACTTTCGATAATATTTATTTAAAGATTGTGCTCGCAATATTTCTTTTTTTAAATTAAAATACCGTCCTTAGAGACATCCAAACAAATTGTTTCTCCCAAAAAATAAATGCGTCTATATCCTTTAGTTTAAAAATTATTCAAATAAAACAATTAATTCTAGAGTTGAAACGTTAAAGAAAATAATAAATAAATTTTCAGTTATGTAATTTACGATTTTTATGTGATAGTCAACTGTGCTGGAGTCTATGTTTTCAATCGAAGTAAGATGTTTAACCAAACGAGAATGAACTTTCCAGAAATCTTGGAATGCATAGTCCTGCAACGCAATAGAATAACGCGTTGACTACCTTATCCAGTGAATAGTTTTATTTTCAGTGTATCGCTGAATTGGTTCATTTGCTTGCTATAGCGTTTTCCTTGTACCAGTTTGGCGTAGTACCAGGAGGTCGTAAAACGTTACACCCTTCGTGTCCTATCAAGCTCTAAGCATCTTCTGCTGGCTGACGTCCAAGCACTGTCTCTTACGTTTTGGATTCCCGTAGTAAATCCACAAACAAACGAACCATCGTCTCACGCTAGGATCGGGACTGTTCGAGCATTTTATTATTTACAAATATACATTTATTCCATTTCTATCGTCATCAGATATTAAGTCTACAAAAACACTCCTATCCACCCAGTGAAGGTAAAGTGAAATAGTTGCTTAGTTGCAACCAAAGCAAGTATACTACTTTTCGACCAGCTTTCGTGATCTTTTTCAGACATCGTGAAAATATAAATTCTACTTGACTGTGAAATTTAAACTTTTTACTTAGTTACGTGTGTCGCGTGCGCACTTCGAAGCTGAAATTGGGATCGATCGAGCCAACGAGGAGCCTAATGTCGAAAATCAGGTTCATTGTTCGTTTTCGATATTATCGCAGCCTGTGCGAAACAGGATTATTGAAATTATTCCTCGCAAAAAGGGACTGGTTGCTCGCGAAGTTATAATTAGACCTATTGCACGTGACATTTTGCAAATTAGTTTTTGTTCGACTGGGATTGAACACGAAATTTCATACGATAACGCGAGAACAGTATTAGATTCACAGATAAACTACAGAAAAATTTTCGTTCATTTTTATTCTCAAGGATTCTTTTTATGTATTATAGAAACGTCGTCTTCCCTTATTTATAATTCATTTACATAACGAATTAATGTACGAGATATATATTATTTTACGTGTAAATTCGTAGCAAAAATTTCTTTTATATATTTGTTCAACGATTATATTGTACTATGCAAGAGATGAGAGATTGGCTAACAGGTCTGATTAGTCATAGCATAATCTACTTTCCACAAACCCTAGCTGGGTCTCTAGGAAGGGGATTATCCCGTACATAATCGAACGTGCTAGCCAACTCAGCTCCGAACCATAGTTGGCGGAGAGCATATGCTAATGGTAGAAACGTCTTATTAACTCTTGAAATTAGTAAAACGTATATAATTCTAAAATTCACTTATAAAATTTTAGCAAATTATCTTTATATTAAATTACAAACATTTACAATTTTTCCACAACACGATTCTATTTTGTTACTCCTAAAATCAAAGCGTGTTTATCTAAAATATCTCACAGAAGAAAACCATATTGCATGCAACATCTATTGTACACCTGGGTTTTGCTGATTTAAATACAAGATATTTTCCGAAACAGTCTAATGATACATACAGTTTAAAAATACTCTATTTTCGAAAGTATCGCACAATTTTTCATATACACGAGTTCGAATAGACCCAAGTTTCCAAGCACAAAGGTCTAGGAGTCTAGGCCTAGAGTAGCAATTGACCCCGGAGCCACGAACAAAAGAACAGAGACAAAAACCCCCGAAGAAGTTTCCCTCGATGGCTGATATCTTTTCTTTCCGTTTCCTCGGTTCTCACGGCGAAGTTTCGCGGGAATTTTTTTCAATAATTTACGCTGATGCGAAAGAACAGGTTAACGTTGGAGGAGTGGCCGGAGCGGAGTAGTTTCTTCTCGCGAGGAATTTCAATTCGCAGTACAGACCTCGGATGGGTAAGTTGGTTAATTAAAATCGAAGGGGGGAAGAAAGTTCCGGGGGGGAGGGGGAACAGAAATACGGTAATTATGAAACCAGCAGTCGATGTTTAATTTTCGAGCACGTCGATGGTTGTCTGCACCCGGAGCACCGAAAGAATCGATCGCCAGTTTTAAGTGATCAGCGACGAACGAGTGCAGCTGGAGCTATAAACGATGTGGAAAAAAAGGAGAAAAAAATGAATACAGGGAACGAAACAGTTCGAAGCTAGATTCTGGGGTTCGATTGCTCGAAATCTACGCAAAGAGAGGTCAGAAATGAGCGAAATTGTTTTTCCAATAGCGGATAATTAACGAGGTCAACGCGCAACAATTTATTCCATGGTTGAATTTCTACTCGTTTGGGGAATATCTCGTTTTATAGATGTTTCGTGTTTCCAAGTGGATTTCTTTTTAATAATGAGCTTTGTCGAAGTACTTTCCCGATTCTCGATCGGCTCCAGCAGCTATAAGAACGTTGAACGGCAATAATATAATTTGAAACGATTGCCGGAGACGATCGAGACGACTGTAAAGGATCCATTAAATGCTGAAAGAAGGAGATTCCGCGATGTATCTGATCCTCATAATTTTCGAGCGGTTAAGTATAATATGATACGAATTAGTAGCGAGGCGAGGGGAATTCCTGCATTATACAAAGGGCTTAGTTATGGAAATAACTGTGGGTCGTAAATTCCGACGTCCGTATAACTAGAATGGACTGAAAATATATGCAAATCGGTCGTCCTGGATTCATTATACCACTGAAATTACTATCTACGATTACGCGGTTAAAAATAGTTAAGAGGGTCAGTGGACGAAACCCGGAGAGAGATTTTTTCGACGTGGAATGGATTTTCATCTTTCGAGAAATTACGTAAATGGGTGTGCCACGACCATAATTAACAATACGCACTAACTGCTATTCTACATTCGTTGTAAGACGATTCATAGATTATGCATTTATTTCGGTACTTAACTTTGTTTATTTGTGATGTGAGTATAATGCTCTCACAGTGAAGCTTTTTACATAAAAAAAAGAAATAAAAAACATAGAGACGTAAGTTAAGGGATGCTCAAAATAATTTCAACTATTGTACATCGAATCTGAAAATTCAAAGACTCAAAAGTATAGGTGCACGGAAAAATGATTAAAAAATAAATTCAGGATCGTTGAGTCTATCGAGTCGTTGTGAAAGGAAACGCGAATAGTTATTGCAATTTCCACGTTCGAGCGGTCGTTGGTGGATCCGTGGCGAGAGGGGGAATCGTTATGGGAAATGAATCTGACAAATAACAGTGGAGGGGGTAGACAGAGAATTCAGCCGGAACGGGAAAAGAGACTCGGAAGATAACGCGAGTAAGAGAGTGAAACAGGGAGGGGCTGATGGTGGATACGACCCCAGTATGGAGTTTGAGGCTTGTTTGAACAGGCTCCGGGTTTCAAAGAGGGTGTACGGGGGTATCGGGAGTTGCTATGACGATCACGCCCCGTCGAATTACGCGAAAATTGCCCTACGTACCCTCGACCATCCCCACCCTGTCGTACACCACCCCCTCGGGCGTCCTTCATCAGGACTTCGGTAATTTCGAACTCCTGCGTTACGAATGCGACGATAAACGGTCCTACCGAGCCTCTACACAAAATATACCACCCTCGAAGGTCACTGAGAAAAGAAGAGGCACGTCATCGAGGTCTACGTAAAAATCAACAGTACTTAACCCTCTAATATATCGACATTTTACCAAATAATGTTGGTCTTTTCACAAGATGAAATATACGTCTTAATTATATAATGTCTCTGAGATAACCAATAACAATATCGATGACTGAAATATCAAAGTAAATGCCTTGCCATTCATATTTAAGGGCACAATTCGACCCACAGAGGGTTAATATTCTTCTAAACTGACTTATCGTTCAGTTTGATATTTATAACCTTCCTTAACGCAAACTTTGATCGTCTGACACGTTTGATAATAATCGAAACGCGTTACGAGCTCACCTTTAATCCTTGGAAGTTACGTTCCTTTCGACCCAGAGATCAAAAAGTTTCGAAACCGCCATTTTAGAGAATTACGAGCGTCTACGTCGCGGCGAACTTCTAAACGAGACTCGTCCCGGAGTTTCTGCAATCCTTTACGTGACTTCTACCGATGACCTCGAGGTCCGTCCACTTTGTAGCGCCAAAGGGACGCAATGTTTTCGCATTAAGGGGTGGACCGTCGTTAACCCGCGCAATGTTACGCGCTACGGGTGTCGATTAACCGGATTTTCTTGTAATAGAATTACGCCCTTTCAATTTCGACCACAGGCAACGTTAGAGTCACGGAATTTTCTATTTTCTTTTATGTTCCTCGTGTTCGATTTTAATTTTCAATCGATGCCTTCATCGACCCTTTGTAAAAGCAGAATTCTTCTTTTTACGCGGTTTTTTCTACGAAATGGCCACTTAGTCCACGCCACAGCATCCTTAAGAGCATCAGGGAGACATTTTACACTTTGACGGCGCTAAAACGAAATTGTGGGCTTCTATTTACGAGAAACGAAGCGTCCACGATAAGAATAAGAAGAATATTTTGTTCAATATTGCATTTTATACGAGCTCCTTCGCGTCCAATTTTTCCGACGTTATATCGTTTCAACCATTTATGATTTTTTTACGAAAGCAAATTGGTTCTCTCGCGTATGTATGGTCGTTTAAACCAGTCGGAGACGCCGGATTGTGGCCGCGGTTTTGTATTATTAAATTCTACGCGAATTTCCGAGGACCCCGGGCTGCTGCCTCTTTCGCGAATAATATTTATTCTCATATATTCAGACCTCGACGTGATTCTGGGGTTTCCTGACCGTCGTTTATCTTTCAAGCTACCGGTATTCGCTAAACATTTTACCATACTCGTACGATATTTTCAATTTTCATGCAATATTCCCTCTGTTCAAGATGTGATAATTTCACGTTTAGTTTCGATAATAATTTCTATCGTTTTCCTCCTTTAGAAATATTAGAAATTTTATTTACTCTCTCAGTGTTAACTTGAACCAATTAGAATCTATAATAATATCGTTGCAATCGTCAAATCATTCTTGCAAATCATAATGCAAAAGTAATATCTTTTTAAACAATAGAATAGATTACATCAATATATGGGGAATTTTTTTTAATGCAATATTTATTTACAAATACTCCAGTTCTCGTTAACGAACGAACAATCGCTGTATCTGTTTCCACGATAAAAAGCAAGCGATCGACGATTCTTCGATCCCTGACCACCGTCGAAGAAATAAATTTCTCTTTGCGGTTCAGATTTCCATTAAGGCCGACGATATCGTTCGCTTCTTTATTTTCATCGCGACGGCGGCTAGAAGACAAGGCGTGCGCACAATGGAGCGAAAAGATAGATGCGAATCGACGAAGGGTTCAGAGGTCTAAAAAAACAAATGAGACGAGCAACGGGGGTGGAAAGAATAAACACCAGCGATATTCTTCTCGTCGCGAGTTACCCTCGACCTTTCACCCCGTCGATCAAGCAAACTAAGAATTCGCGGTTTTACTTTTATTATAACAGTTATCGTCGACCTTTTTCTCCATTGTGTCCCCTTCGAGGCGAAATTTTAACGACGCTGAGAAAAGGGTTGGACTGCAAATATACATCCAACATATGAAAAAGAATATATTTCTTGTAAATTATGCAGGGTGTTCGGCCAACCCTGGGAAAAATTAAATGGGAGATTCTAGAGGCCAAAATAAGACGAAAATCAAGACTATCAATTTGTTGATGGAGGCTTCGTTAAAAAGTTATTAACCTTTAAAGTTCCGCCCGAACTGAATTTTTTTCTAGAAAGTGGGTAGGATTTCAGGGGTAGATCTATTCATAAAAAATTATTGTAATTGACCCCTACAGCCAAAAATATTTTTTTTAGAACGACTTGAAATTTTTTAATTTTGTCGAAAAATTTTACACCTTCTCGAATTTTTTTCTAGGAAGTGGGCAGGATTTCGGGGGTAGGTCTATTCACCAAAAATGATTATAATTGATCTCCACAGCCAAACATATTTTTTTTAGAACGATTTGAAAAATTTTTTTTTCGTCAAAAAATTTAGGCACCTACCCGATTTTTTTTCTCGAAAGTGGATAGGATTTCGGAGGTATGTGTAATGACCAAAAGTGATTGTAATTGACCCCCGCAATTAAAAATAATTTTTCCAGAACAATTAGAAATTTTTGAATTTAATTGTTAATAACTTTTTAACGAAGCCTCCATCAACAAATTGGTATTCTTGGTTTTCGTCTTATTTTGGCCTCTAGAATCCCCTATTAAAATTTTTCCTAGGGATGGCCGAACACCCTGTATAATTATGAGTTGGAGTATTTTATTTTACGTAAAATTCAAAACCACAATTCCCAAGTTCTAACTTATGGTAATTTATTGGAAGAATCATTTTTTTGTGTTCAGAGCCGTCTATCTACAATTTTGCATTCTTTAAGAAGGATTTTATGTATTAATACGATAATATATCTCAGGTTTATTGTTCGTTTAGATTTAGAATGAGTCATGAAAACAAGTTAATTAACAGTCTAATCATTCCTGTGTGGAAAGGCTGTAAGTTCGATCGTTTCGACGCGGTTTCCTTTCGTGTATATTATCGTCTTCCGGTCCGATGGGCGCCTCATCGTCCTGACAGTTTTCCAAGGGACACGGAGACTCCTGCTAGGACAATGCCAAAGGGAGGGCGAAAGTTTTCAGCCACACCAGACACGTGGATTTGAAACGGTCCAACGGGGCTGACGGTAAGGTTGACACTTTATTGCTATCGCGAATTGGATCTGCCGTGTCTCCGTGCCTGCGAGGGACTCGATAGTTCACAGACTGTCTCCAAGGGATCGTCGATTGCACCTCGATCGATGAATCTCATTTTTATTCTCGCATTTTAATAATTTAAACGACCCCCAAACTCGAACTGGAAACTTGTCACTTTAAACATTTCCCCTATGGTCCAATCTTCTCTGATTCTTTACAAAATTATTTTTCTTTTAATTCTGTATATTACTCTTTAGCTGGTTAATTTTATTCGCTACATTTTAAAGCATGGATACACGGTATCTGTGAAATTTTATATTCTCTAGATAAATTCGAGAGTTTAATTTTTTTATTACACACATACTAAAATTGTTTTTTAGCGAGGCATTCGCCACGCAGGTATTCTGTAAATTAACTATAAAAATCTGCGTCTCATTCTGCTTGAAGTGTAATTAGAATGAAAATAGTTTTGCATCGATTGCATAATGTTTCGACTTTTGCTTTTTCTTGTTATACAAAGTATTCTTTGAATTTTTTTTTTAAATGTCAATGGTATCAACGGGTACAAAAATTGAGTAAAATTATGTAGACAGACGGTAGGTGATTAATCTTAATCCGTCGAGCCGTGGCTTGACTGCAAGTGGCTTTGAGTATCAGGCGTCTGGCCATTGTCGTTTGGATCTCCTTCAGGCGTGCAATATATGCCCCTCGAAATAGCATTGGCGAGCGTTCTTTGAACGCCCTGTATAATTAGGTGGGGCCTGAGTAACCGTGGAATTGGGGTAACGATAAACAGAGGCCTAGAGATTGCACACGGATCCAGAGTCAAAAGGCGAGATTGAGGAAGAGGCGGCGGACGGGACAAGAGGGAGGGGGGGGGGGGGGGGGAAAGAGGAACAAAGGGAATACGTAGGAACGTGACCGGCCGCTTAGTCAAAGTGCATGCAGACAGAGGCAACCCGAGACCTCGCGTATAAACGTTTCCATCTCCTCCAGAGTCGAGCATATTGCGTTAACACCGGGGGTGCAAACAGCCCTTCTCCCATCTCTCTCGCCCTTCACGCGTTCTCTCCTTCTTGCTAGCCTTGTGTCGCGCTTGCATAAACCAGGAGGACTTCGCCAAGTACAGTCGAGCTAATAATTAAAGCCTCGAAAACCGCTCGTTAAATCGTGTCGCGCGCCACGGGTCGTCCAGGACATCTTTTTACTTTCGAAACCGTGATCGATTGGATTACGCTTGGAATTTAAGGGAGGAAACCACTACGACCGATGGAAAAAATCGAAATTTCTTAATGCTTGGGGGCTTTAAGAATGACCAAAATATTAAAGTAAAATTCGCAGAAGATTTAGTAGACGTAGACGATGTAATATGCGTTTCGCTTGGAACTAATTGGTTCTTAGGTACATTTATTTGAAACTTGTTTTATTATTTCTGCTGTAGTAAATATTTCATACGAGTGGGAAGTGTTTTGACAACTTGTGAATCAAGAGTATTTAGTCTGGATAAGTGGTGTGAATGAAATGTACCGATACACGATTAAACTGGTCTAACTGGTAATTTATTTAACTGTAATCCAATTTAACGATGGCTATTCGGGATTATTACAAATAATGAGGGTCCTCGATATTAAAATTGGACCACAGGCAGACGCATATCGACGCAAACAGACTTTCTAACAGTGGTTTCTATTGTGGCTATAATAATTAATATTTTCATACGAAATTTTTACAAGAAGTAGTTAAAGATATGTACTTTCGAAAACATTAAACGTTTATCAGAGAAAGTTTCACAGTTACGGTCAAAAAATTCTTGAAAATTGCCTTTATTTTCATGCTGCTGTGCTAGATTGTATTTTTTTAATTCGAAAATCGAAATCGATCTATGTTTAGAACATGATTCGCGTGTACTCGAGAGGGTTCCTCGTTTATGGCGTCGTCTTGGTCGTTACGTCGTCGTCGCGAACGGTTTTTCGGACGCACGCGAGCGTGCTTAAGCTGGCTGAAATATTTCAATAAAACATTTAGCCCTTAACGGTCTTATACGCAGACATAAACGGAAGGAACTGCAAAAGAGATCCTCCCTCTTCCCCTTTTACCCCCGTCCTCTCTCTGCTCGTTCCGCTTTTATCCCTCCCGGAGTCGGATAACATTTACGCACTGGTGGCATAATGCCACTTTCAACGATGCGATGAATTAATCAACTGCCTTTCTCTATTATCTAGCAGGGACTAAAAATGTCGAAAATCAAGAGAGAATTTTCAGCTAGATGACTCAGTTCGATTTTGTGAACTTATATAATTTTGGAGCAAGTCAAAACTAAAATTATAAAAATTATACAGGATCGAGGAATTTAAAACAGAACCTTCAATACTAAATTAATTCCTCTTCAACCCCTCGATGAAAATTCATGTAATCCTCTGTTAGTTCATTATCTTTTAAATGATTCGAAGAAAGGTTGATTTCCATTTACTGAATTTGGTAAAAATCAACATTAGGTAAAATAATTAAATTGGGATTGAGAGTCCACTTGAGGGTTAATGTATAAGTCTCGACGACGAGCGTATTGTCGGGCAAAGGGTTAATCAAGAGCCAAATAGGATACATCGAAGAAAATACTGCGAACAATTATAAATTCTCTTATTTCTTTCGTCCTTTCGGTCCACGGATCGAAAGAATCGGTTTCAAATCGAAATTCTCGCTTTGGGGTGCTGGGTACTTTGATGGCTACGCTCGACGTACCGGAGCAAAGTCCGATCTGTAAATTCCCGACGTTCTCCAACTCTCTCTCTCTCTCTCTCTCCGCGTAGTGTCTGTCAAAGACTTTCAATTTAATCTCCGTGCCGCGACGGGTAACTTCACGGGCCATCCGGACCAAGAATAAGGAGGGGGCGGAGAAAGAAGTCAAACCGAGAGCGTAAACGCGCAACTTTTTCTTCTCGAGAGTCAGACGCGATAGAGGAACAGTGGTATTCTGTAATTGCATCGGTAGACGGGAAACAACGAAACGCGGGGTCCTCTATTTCGCTCTTTTTCAGCGATCCAACGACGCTGTTTGCGAATCGATTCGTACGCGACGAATCGCGTTCCACTTTCTATCTTATTGAATGAATATTAATTCATTAATCCTTGATTAACAAACTGTTTCCATAAATTTAGTTGGCTATACTTTCTATTGGAACACGAAGAACAATCGTGCAAAATTTCATCCAGATCGGTAAAAAGTTGCAGGACTTACTAGGAAATCACAAACACTCAGATTTCAAATTTTTATACGGATCTATTACATCTCCAGACTTTTTCTCTGGAGGAACAATCGTGTTTTCCATATTTAGCGTTGAATTCTGGGTTTAGAACATCGAAAGAAATTGTTGCAAAAATAAAATGGCGTTCCCTTCAGATTTTTTAGACTTTTTACATTATTTCGATCCATTGTATCTGTACATTTGTGGATAGATAATTAAATACTTTTGTAACAACTATTTTATTCGTGTCTGAGCATTCGACAGGAATCTAATTTTATAACTTTCCTCGTACGGATTTATCGAGCCTCCGGGCATCGAAATGGTTTTCTCGTTTCCTTTTTCAGCCCCCGTATCGGATTCTGAAATATCAACATTTACGTGTCGTTATTTTCTGAAATTGAATACGCTCGATACTTTTATTTTATTCGAAGAGGACCAGAACCTATCGAAACTCGACTTTAAATAAACGTGTGATTTTTCCCCTGATGAACCACTGAAACTAAAATGAATATTCAACTTGAACAAACTTATATTTTTTGCAATATAAAATTGCAGCATCGGTCGATACAACCTGCATAAAGCATTATCCAGAGTAACAACATTATTCTTCGAAGAAAGGAATGAGTGTATCACGGTTCGATAGTTCCTCGTACGCGAAAACAAAAATGGTCGTTTCCGCTATTTTGGGCAATTTCACCCCCAATTAAATTAAGGTACGCGACTGTGCTCAGACGGCAGCAGGTTTGGAACAGATTATGCGTGTTCGACTGGAAACATTGAAACACAGCCCGTAAACCCACCCCCGACGATTAATCACCAAAACAGCAGTCATCTGTAACCGTTTTCTCCACACTTCATTCCGCGTTTATCGTCGCAGTTTTTGCATGGTTGCACCACTTTTCATCGCCCGAGCGCGTAAACGCAGCAATAGAAATCACCCAACGTGCTACGTTCGTCGGAATAGCCCAAAGGACACGAGCAATAACCGACAGCCTCGCATCCGGGGAAATTTATCAACGGTGGATGCAACAAAAAAAAAAAAAAAAACAAAATTAACACGAATGAACATGTCGCGATACTTTTGTTTTAAAACTAGTTTACTCGATCGTAGATTTACATCGATTGGTACACATATTTTCTATTCGAACCCATCAAATTGATAGCTTCCAGATAATAAAATTCTTTTTTAATGCTAATATTCTTCATTGCAAATTATACAGAGTATTCGGCCACCCCTGGGAAAAATTTTAATGGGGGATTCTAGAGGCCAAAATAAGACAAAAATCAAGAATACCAATTTGTTGATGAAGGCTTTGTTAAAAAGTTATTTACGTGTAAAGTTCCACGATAATTTTTCCCAGGGGTGGCCGAACGCCCTGTATAGAAATAGTCAACTTTCGATGATTTTTTGGTCTCCTTGCTCCATTACAATTGTATAAGTTGTAAGAGGTTTGTAGATATTTTTCCTTTAATATTTAAATACAGTGGTACATACGGAAAGCTAACTCGAACGTTTTTCCGCCATTGTGCAATGACAATGGCGAAGGATCGTCGCGACACGGTTTCGGAATAAATCGAGACGCCTGCACGCCTCAAAATGTACAGGCGTTTTCCTGGTGTTGTCGTAGATTCTACTACGTGGCTTCCTTCTCGTCGTCGACAACAATGCCGACCGGTGCACGGACTCTCGTCGAATGGAAGTTTGTTCTGCACACAATAGCGTATACACGAGCGAAGCCTCGCGTGGCTGGAAAGCGGTTCACGCGTTCGAGATGGCTGCTACGCGGAATCTGGGTGCACCGGGAGGATCGAAAACGGAATCAGACGTTCCGAAGGCAAACATTTTTACGCCATCGCGGTGAATCCGGAAGTGGATATTGAGAAAACGCTTACAGGCAATCCGGGACACTCGTTGTCGGGGGAATCGGACGAGTCGAAACTCTGACTCGACGAAAGTCTGCCGAGACATTTGCTAAATTAACCGGCTCTGCGTCTCGTTGGATAAGCGCGCACAATTGGCAAAGTAATTGAGGACTTTGGATCACTGGATGCAGAAATCAAGCGGACGAGAAACCGAGAAATGGGATTCCAAATACAGAAAGTGTATCCTATAGTAGAGAATAATAATGGAGAAATGTTTAATTTTACCGAGACAATTGGTCGTTGTCTATAAGATAATTGTGAAGATTTGGAAAATGCAGTGGAATGTATGAAAGTAAAAAATAATTCTTGCTGGAATGGATCTTCCATTATAAATGAATAATTATTAGGTCTGGGTTGGAAAAAAACTGTAAAGCTTTGGAAAATGCAGTTTATTAGTTCCGGTGGCCCGAGGATGCAGGAAATTGGAACGCTTGAACGTTTTTCGCGTTTATGAAAAATGTAAGAAAATAAAAAATAATGTTGGAACGAATCTTCCACTATTGTGAATAATTATTAGGTTTGGGGGGATGAATAAAATTCTCGTAGAATTAACAACCTCGTTTTTGGAATGGGATCTCTTTTCAGAGTACTTAAGTCAATTGCTAGATAGGGTGCTGAAAACAACTTACCACCCTTTAACGAGGATATAGAGGGAAGGGGTTGACGTCGTGTCATCGCTACCCTCGTAATAATTATAGACGCAAGGACGTCGGGGAAACCATTGAAACGATACAGAATCGAATAAGACTGTCTACACTTATGATCGACTTAATGCACATCGAAAATTAAAAAGTTGGAAATTTTCTAATCGAATCAATTGTAAATATCGTGAATTAATTTTATGCATTCTTTAAACTAATATTTATATAATATATACCAATATAATTATTTGAAAATATATGTAATCCTCCACCAGTTCACTATTTTTCAAATACTTTAAAAATTGATTTCCATTTACCAATTTGGTAAACATCAACATTAAGTAAAGCAATTCAGTTGAGATTGAGAGTCCACTTAAGGGTTAAATTCTCAAAAATCACTCATCAACCCTTATCAAGTGAATTGCAATGGAAATAACGATTTCCACCGACTATTCACTCATGTATTATTAATTTTTGCAAATATATTTAAATAGCTATCCTATAATTCTTCTTTATTGTCGGTTCCCTGAGACACTTTGAAACTCGTGGTGGTTTCACCCGGTTTCGAAGGAGCTGTCCGCGCGTATTACGGCGCAATGTATTAATTCAAAGCAGTGAAAAAAGGGCCGAGAAAAAAGAAAGAATCGGCAAAGTTTCAGCCGAACGAGCGCGATAGGCAGGTGTCACGCCATCTCGACCCCCCAACGCGACGATTACGACGATTACCGGTGGCTCTTGAGGGGTCTCAGAGGGGTGGGAATCGCCTCCGTTGACATTGCATCACGAAGCACTAACCACATTATTTATGCCACCTCGTAAAACTTGTGGCGTGCCTAAACACACTAGTCGTTGCCATCGCCCCGTTCCCTTTTCCCGGGGAAGGTTACACAGAACCGTAGGAAAGGGTGGTGGGCCTCTGTTTGTGAAATCCACCACCTGCAGATAGTGGAATTGCTTGTATCAGCGATGGTTGAAGGAGACTAAACGTTACGCGATCCTGGCACGAGGCCAGAGTTCGAGTTAGAATTTGCGAGACAGAAAAGGACGTTGAACGTGGCAGGATTAATATAAGGGTTGAAAATTTTCGCGGGACATCGTTTGATTTTCCACAGTTTGGATTTTCATTGCGCTGAGTATTATCGATCGCGCGGTTTGTTCGTCACGTACGTTAATTAGGGAAGATTATTAATTAAAACACCGTGAATAATAACGTTCGTTGATCCTCTGTAGCGCGAAATCTTTTTGCTTTGGATGAACAGTGGCGTTAACGAAGAAATAGCAGAGGGTGGAAAGAGTCGCGGGAACTTTTTCAATAGGTAACGTTGAAACGGAATTTTTTTAATAAAAGTTCTTGTTTAATAAGTTACGGATGAGGAACAGGCAAATAAAAGTTCCTGGATAACGTTTTTAAGAAACAAAAGCTCTCCCGTTGCAAGAACAGATATTTCTCTTGGCCGGTTGCAAAGAAGTTTTTAATAACTTTTTACATCCGTAATTTCTGTACTTCGAAAGTCCGAATAGGCGTCTCGAAGTTTTGATCGGGATTTTTTATCAACTTTAAAAATATAATTAAATTTGTATCTTTATTAACGATAATAAATATTAATAAACTCGACGGAGACATAAATGAAAAACCTGATACCGTTGGTAGTTTTAAAAATACGAATTACTAACTGCAACATACTAAAAACAGTTATATCAGTTTTCGTTTACGATTTTTATTATTGGAACACTTTGTACGTGCGCATTCGGTCTAAAATGTTGCATGCGTGTAATAATATGCAACTTGAGAGGGTTTCCGTAATGTTTTAATGCACGAGTCCGTGTCGAGATATTTTTATTACGTGCGTGAACGTTTGACGAATGCGAGCATACGATAGAGATAGCTATTACTGGGTGAAAATTGATATGGCTTTATCCATGGATGCTGATTATTCGAATATACCTGCTGTTAAATTATCAATGTACGTATTTAATTCCACCAGGTGTGTCGCGTATCGATTCTGATACTTGTATAACTTTCATAATTAGAAAGTTTCTTATTTTGTTTCATATATACATACATAAGAAGCGAATGCATTACTTTTACATATAAAATTGTTAAAACTGTATATTAAATTTCTGTACGTAAACGATGTTATTATAAGTGAGAAGGCTTGTATAGGAATTCAGATTTTTTACGAAATAGTTCGAAGATCCAACGTGAAATGTCGCATGTTTCTAATCATATTCTAGTCGAAAGGAGCCACGTTTAACTTTCCGTGTCGGTATGCCCAGAGGATTATGCTTTTCAAAGTATTTTTATTGCATGTTGGTTATCGGTCATCTCACGTGAATACTTTGCTTAATGCGAGTAAGAAATGCATAAAATGCTTCCTATCTGATACTTTACCTTTGCGAATCGTCGAACCTGCGTTTCTCTTTATTGGTGCATTCGATTATTATTATTATCTGTGCTTTAACTTAAGAATATACGCTGAATTCGTAAACGTATCGTTTAAAATATCTCTTCTGCGCCTGAAAAGTCAATAAAAAACATTCGATGGCTCCTGATAATTTATTTATTTATTTTTTTTATTTGTTTATAGTTATCGTACTCGATGGAGCTGGATTACGACGTGGTGGGTGTACCGGGTGGCGCCGGAATGATGGCACTGCTACCTCCCAAAGTGAACGTGTCAGCCAGAGGAGAAGTACCAGTCACGTTACAAGTCTTCAGGATCAGATTACCCTGCTCGGGTCTCGTGAGCGCCGAAATTCCTCTAGCTTTGAGGTTGAACGTCACTGCTCCGCCAGGAACCAGATACAACGACACCATTTTAGTTTTCAAGAGGAACAAAATTTGCTTCAGAGGTGAGCGAAGGAAACTTCATACTTTCCATTCTATCGTCTGATCCAAACATTCTGTTCACCTTTAGAAGGGGTAGTTGAAAGTTTCTTACAGTTTGTTAATTTTCAAAAATATAAGAAATACGTAAGATACGAATTATCATATTTGGAGGTTGAGACAACGCTCGTGAAGCTCCCAGTTCACTGATTCGATTATTGAAAATAAACGTGTTACCAAATACGGGTTTGTCTATAGCTGTAAAAGATTTTTAGAAAAATTGTATTTGAAAGCGAAATTATTATTTTCGGACCACCCCGTTAAATCCTGCAGGAAGATATCCAGGTGTTCCGACTCTCATGACTCCGGGGTCTGTGTCAATATCCACCGACGAGCAACGATAAAAAGAGCCATTTGCGCAGAATAATACCGCGGGGAATTGTTTTCCGCGATCGTTTGTACTTTTGCGTACGCATTAACGACGCGTCGCGAAAAATCCGCTCGCAAACAGCGCGTCGACGCGTTCTCCAACACACAAGTATTTCAACGTCGCGTCGATAATTACTTGGTTTACGTAATCGCGAATTTAATTAGCACGTTCGCCCGGGATCGTTGAATGCCTTCGTTACGGGGGCGCGACGCGATTTCGACGTATTCGCGATTAAAACAGAGAGAAGCGCTCGTCCCGCGTCCCTTTCGAGTTCTATGCGCGATTTATGGCCCTTTGTGCCGCCCGCCATCCGGCAACAGCATAATTTCCCGGGACAAAAATGTCCTCGATAATGTATTTGACTGGCCGTGGAAATCGAGTGATTAAAGTTCGGTCGGAACGATCGACCAACAAATTACGTTCGATTACATCGCTCGTCATAAAGTGGTTTTCGGTGGGAATTTTCGTCCTGCTGGTTTATTAATCCGCTCTAGGTAAAAGTAATGTCCTCCTATCGATGATTCGAATCCAATTACGTATTATAGCAGATCGCTGTTTGGATAATCCAATAACTCTGTCTCGTCGAGAAGTTTATTTCTGCGGAATTATCGATGGAAAATTCTCAATCCGTGGGAATCGAGCGCCAGCTGGATGGAAATTTTATTTACATGCTAATATTGTAGCGTGTACTCGTGTGTACCGTTTTCTTAAAAAATGTAACTTCCAAATTTGAGTTAAAAAAAAAAGATACTTTAGCATAAGAGAAAACAACTAGATATTTAACAGGATACAGTAGCAAGAATTAAATTTGCATCCCTTTAATTCGTAGCATTCCATAGTTTATTAAGTTTCAAAGTGGTTTAAAAAAACTATCTACTATACATATATGGAAAAAATCGAAGCTTTTGGAATATTTATCAAAACCGACACAGCTCGTTAATACAGCGAGGTTTCCGTCGTTTCGAAGCGTATAATTCCCGAAGACTGTCAAACGAAAACGCTCGTAAGTTCTTCCGTAAGTAGTTTGCTAAATTTTGCAAACTTTTGACACGTACAAGAAACGTTCAGACGAAGCTCATGAAACGTCAGGTTCACGGAGACACCGGGAGAGCTTTCGCGCGTATATCTTGGAACAAGTTTATTCGACGCGCGGAACTTTGACGATGCGTCTTCAATGGATGTTTCTCAGAATGAAAATTATCCGTGCAATTTTTTTACCTTGCAATTGTACGCTAAACTTGGACTGTTTTTGTTTAAATTAAAGTTAGCATGCCACGGAACGAGGAAAAAGTAGAGAGAATATTATCCGTGCAATCTTTAATCTTTCAATTATGCGCCAAATTAAAAAATTTTTTGTTTAATTGAAACTACTGCGATGTCATTTACGGTCGTTTCGAAAAAAACGCAATACGATACGACGTTCGGATACTCGGTCGAGGAAACATCCCCGTCCCATCCGGAAATCGACAAGAACATGGTGGTACGGTAGCAACGTTTCGCCCAGACAGGTGGATGGAGTTGAAGTTTGCTGTCGGCAGAGATTGTACGTGTTTACAGGCAGCCTGTAAGAGGAGGGTCAGCACGAACGAGTAAGAAAATAGATCGCGGAGAGGAAGGACCAGGGCGGCGTCGCTGAAGAGAAGGGAGTAAACGAGAAACAGTAAGAAGTAAGAAGTAAGAACTAAGAAGTAAGAAGTAGGAAGTAAGAAGTAAGAAGCAGGGAGTTGACAGACGCTGATCCGGATCCAGTTACCGGCACAGTCGACGTTACAACGAAAAGCAATCCGCCGAATAAAATTGAATCTCGTCGGGAGTCGGGTGTATTTAATGAAAGAGAAGAGAGGAAAAGATCTCACCGTCCGAGATCAAGAGGATCGACCGCATAGAAAAGTGGAGTAGAAGATGAGAGGGGAGCACGGTGGGGGTAGCGGGCGTAGAAAAGGGAGGAAAATAAGTAATCGTCTCCGAGGAAAGACCCCGTCGACGACGAGTACCAGCGTACGAAGGTCCTTTTTCGGCGGGATTTGCTTTCTTCTTGACCCGTTGCCGACTATCGTCCCCCGGCCACGGATTCTTCGGTCCTCGAGAGGTCCTGTAGAAATCCGAAATCGCCCCGGAGACCACTCGAAAATAATCGAATCCCGCGTCGGCTCCTCGAGTGCTCGTATTCCGCTCGTGCACGGTCCACGGCGGTCGACCGGGGGCAAATATTCGAGGGAAAAGTGGCGGATGAAAAGAGAAATATTAGCGCCCGTGCACGATTTGAATGCCGGGCATTGTTCGGTCTTCGCGTCCGGGGAATCACAGGAAATGCCAAAGAGGCCAGTCGACGTCCTGGATGCTCCCACGACCATTTTCCACCTTAATTTATTCAGATTTTTCCTCGGCGATAAAGCTGTTTGGATATATTATAGTCGTTGCCGAGCAAAAGCAACGACTTAAATGAATGACTCTGTTTTCTAAGTGTATTCGATGTGTACTATTTTATAAAAGATACTGTTCGTCCACGAGAAGTTGACTAGCGAGACAGCAGAAGACAGAGTACTACAATTGCTCCGCCTATTCCCTTTCACTTTCGACGTCTCGGCCAATAGCGACGCGCGATGGGAATCCAGGCACCAATTAGACCCGCATTCCTCTCACTAGCCAACTTCTCGCATACCCACAGTACTTCTCGACAATAACTTTTTTTAACGCCATGTAGAAAGTTTCAAACGATCCAATATAAAATTCTCCTACTAAATAATAATTATTAATCGCGTGGAATTGATAATATTTCCTCGACCTCGCGGGAAATGTCTCAATTTGTGCGTGCGGGGTTTTGATAAAATTTGTTTCGAAAGGGCAGAGCCCCGCCGCGACTCGTGCAATGCGGTTCGTGGAGGGTCATTCCATTAATCCCGGAGGGACTTAATTCTGGACCTCCGTAAATCTCGGTTAAGGTTTGTTTGATAGTGTCGGATAGCATCGCCTGCCGGGATTTAACCGAGATACACCCTCTTCTCTCTGGCCTTCAGCGTGGCTTCTCGACTTCGCGCTTGTTCTTAAACTCGCAAGTTCCCCGGGTCGGCCGCGTCGACGAAGTTTAATCGATCCTTTGGCCGTGCTCGAGTAACGCGAGCAAATTGATTCCTTTGTCCCGCCACGCCGTTAACCTTTCCCCGGGCGTTTATAATTAAAAATCAAGCACCGCGGTTTCATTACAAGCGCCCGAGCATCGGTTACACGGGGTTACATCCAGTTTTGTCGCGTCAATTTATGGCCGAGCACGCGACAAGGCTCGCTTACTTACGCCTGTCCAATGTTTAATTTTTTAAATCGAACAAAACCAGACAAAGAGACTGTTTTTTGTTTAAATTAATGCCAATACGTCATAGAACTTTAGAAGAATAGAATGAAAATTAAATTTTGTAATAGCGTAAACACACACTGCTCGCCAATATATTGCAATATTAATCCCGCAACGAACAGTAAGCACGGTTCTAAAGCTAGCAGAGCAGGGAAATGTATGTTGTAACACCTATTTAGCGGTTTGTTTAGGGTTCAACTCGAAACAGATTCGAGTAGGCAACCATATTCGTTCCTACTTAAGTAGAGAGACGATTAACGGATAAGCGAATCTATCAACAATTCGATCACACGCTAGAGGCACGGAAGAAGCGAAACAAAACAGAGCTTTATGGAAAAGTTTGGGGCCGGGAAGAGCCGGAAACTGAAGTTACTTAAAAACTTTGCTTCGGCGAGCATCGTGTACCGCGTAACGGGGAACATTTTAACAAGATGTCTCCCCGCGAACGAAGAAGCAAAGATTCCTCTGAGAAGTTTGGAACACCATCAAGGGCAGCTCGTACGATTTATTTAACTTCCCCCTCTCCCTCTCACCTTGTGTTCCTGGCCAGTATCTCATCGCGTTTTAGCAACTGCTTCCTGGTGTAACTACTTCGCGGACGTAGTAGACTTTTCCGTCTGGCTCGCGTTATTTATTCTGGCAGAGCCTTGAAAGGCCTGTTGCTTCGTTCAGAAACAGCCTGACAATGTCGTGGATCGAAGAAACGTGATTAAATATTGCTTCAACCTATTTCCGACTCTTTGGTAATATTCCATCAACCATTTTGAGAGTTTGGAGTAGTATCTCAACGAGAACGAAGAGACTGGAAACGTTCTTTATCCGGAGCACGGTTAAAAAAACTTGATTCGAAGAACAGAAATGTCTTCAAAGGTGTAATTTCAAAGGTAGAATGAAGTTTCTGTACAATCTATTAGGGCTCGTCATATTTTTCTTGCGGTCGGAAGAAAAAGGACGGGGTGGAATGGAGGGCACGAGTTCAAAGGCAGGAGGAAACGAACCAACGTAGCGTAAAGGGATTTCAATTTCCAATACGATCCGCGAAAAAAGAGGAGAACAGTTGTTCGAAGACGGAGTCTCGTCCACGAAGGAAACGCGATTGCAGGACACGAATCATCCAGCGTGTTTCGTTCGACGAAATTTGCATCGCGTCGTCGAACGGGGAATGCAAAAATTCCGCTGTTGTTTAGCGCGCAGCGTGCCGCGGACGCGAGGGAAGAATGGGCCAAAGAGTGATCTAGGGCGGAAAGCTCAAACGAACGTGAAAAGAAATCCGACTAGCTTCCAGGGGTGGCTGTGCATCGCGGAAGACCTCTCGGCGTTCGCGGTGGACCGAGCAGGCCAGAAGGTCTGATTCAAAGGGATTTCCTCTCTTCCAAGAATCCTCCGCCTTACTTTCCCCTCTGCCCACGCATTCTCAAGATTGGTCGATAGCGTATGCAATAATAGAAACGACGCGCAGTGGAACGAGCGTGAGAATCGTACAACTCCGTTGGAAGCGAGATAAAGTGACGATTTTTTGGTTAGAGCTAATCTATCGTAGAATGAGGGCAAAATGGAATGAAAATTATCCGTGCAATTTTTGATTTTGCAATTATGCACCGAATTAAAAACATTTCTTTCTTTAAATCGAAGCTACCTCGATACCATCTGTAGTCGTTTCACGAATTTCAGGTATTTCGAAATTATAAGAATTATCGATGGACTACGCTAGAATATTCTCAATTCTGTGTAATATTTTGCGATCGTTTTCTATATTTTGTGCGAGTGAATTAATGAAATTGACCAGTGGGCGTAAGTCGGTGCAACATTGGTAGTGCGATAAATTGTTGCGCCGGTGGCTGGTATAAACGACCGATGGATCAGCGTGTCAACGGTTTCTCGATGAAAATAGGCTGTCATGCGCGTTCGCGGCACCAGCGGGAAACGGTTCAATCGACAAAATGGATTGTCGATAGCTTAATGCGGCTGAAACACGCTTTGTGGATGTAATGCAATTATTTCACGGTGACGCAGAAGTCCGCTCATTAAATCGTGCACGAATCTATGTTAATCGTCGCATTTCTCTGTTATTACGCTGTCAGAGTCACGCTCGAACGCCAGAATTTTAACGATATACCTGCTGAACGTATTTACCTTTGTCCGTGCTACGGAACTTTGGCGGACGTTTGGTGCACGATATCCTGAATTTACGGAAATACATTTTTTATGGCACGGATTAAACTTTCGGGTGCAACATATGACAGATAATTCGTGATTTACGACGTTATACGTGCAATATTTCATATAACAGGCATTACGTTTTCAATCGTTATAACTTGATACTTTTAACTCATCGTTGCATTCGAAACTCACAATTAATTCGATGCTAATTGCTGCGTTTTAATAATTATAGTTCTTGTTATTTTCAGGAGTGGAAGCACCTCCGAGGAACGATTCGGTTCGTTTGGAGCCAGGACCTCTGGTAAACGGCGCTGGTGCGCTTTATGTCGCCGCGACGTGTGCGTGCGCCTTAATATTAGTCGTCGGAAGCGTCGTGAGCGCCTTGTATATTCGCAACAGCAAGGCTCGTATCCAGGAATCGCAGTAAGTGTAATTTTCCACGTATTACCAGAGAATTCTTGGTCATATTCAATTAATTCGCTATCCTTACCAACGACAAATAATTTTTACTTTTCAATTTTTACATCGTGCTCGAGTAGCAGTAAAAAAGTTTCATTTTCACGTACAGCGAAGCCTCGATTCTCTCCAGGAAATATCGTTCGAACTTTCCACCATGATGGAACGCTAGAGGAGAAATATAATTCTCATTTTTCACCGAAGAATATTCCGAGATTCGAACATTTTCTAAAAGAAGAACTCCCTCCCAGCGATCGTTCTTCGTCGTAATAAATATTTTCTCATAGTTAATCGACGTTTTACCATAAATCGTGCTCCCTGGAGGAAGGGAATCAAACTCGTCGAATGAATCTGATTTTTGACGGTGAAGCGTCGTTTTGGAACGTTTGTTGGTCGCTGGTTCGTAAGATTCGGCACGGCTGACGGGTTTTCACGTATCGTCAGGCGCGTTCTCATTTCCCGCGAGCAACCGGAGCGAAAAGTCGTCGAAACGCGTTGGCAACCGTCGTGAATTCCCCGTCAGAAACCCACAGGCCGGACCCGGTTTCACCGAAGGGAAGAGACAAAAGGGCGGAGGAAGATTTCTCTACACCCCCGCGGGGTATTCGCGAAGGGGGAGGGATAAGCTGGATAGGAACTCGTCCGCATGAAATATCCTTTCAATAAGCCCCGGTGATCCGTCGGTCGCTTGGCACGGCAGCCGACATTTTATTGCACGGCTACACGCCCCCGTTGAAGAGGACTCCTCCGGGATAGAACCTAAGAAGCAAGATCCGCTGGAAGGGAAACCACTATTCTCTCCTCCCTTATCCATCCCCTTTCTTCCTCCCTCGGCGAGACCAAGAACACTTGTCTTCTTTGCGGATGTACGCTCGAACCAGGTTAACTTTAACGCGCGAAATGCTTCCCCTATTTGTACCGATAAACCAAAATGATCGAGTACTTCCATAGACAACTATAGTTCATAATAAATCCCATTAAACCCTCCAACGTCTTGATCATCCAGACGATTCATTGTATTTCACTATTAACGTCCATGTTGTTTGGACGGAGAAAACAAATTTTCCTGCAGACTTATTTATTTTATCATTCCAGATTAGCGGTTACGATAATCACGTAGACGTTGCATATATACAAAGTAATTTACTCTACGCGAAAGCTTGGTATCTTCTTCATCGACGATCTTATCGTTACTTTATATTCAACAGTCCCTAGACTGCGGAAGTTTGTGCAGCGTATATACAAAATATTATAAACGAACTATGTTTAGGGTTTTGCATAAACTACAGTCTATTAATAACCTTTTATTATATTCCATGAGACTATTATATTTTCCTATATAAAATGAAATGAAAAATCGTGTTTATAACCCATGGCGGTCAGAAATTTTCAAAGATGGAATCTCGATTATTTCAGGGCGTAGAGAGCCTCGTTCGTGTGTTACGAGAGAATTTCAGTTTCTTCATCGAGCCCTTGCAACCCATTTTATGATGCATACATTATGAACTGCGTCTACTCGAGGAGATCTTGCCCAAAGAGATTCTGGTAAAATAAGATCCAAGACAAAGTTTCGAGAGGAGGAGGAAACTTTTACCTCCCCGGCCTTTTTTCTTCCCTTTATTCTACCTTTTCTCATCTTTATGCAGACTTGTCATACTCCCTTTGAATATATTAATTCGTCCGGGACTTCCGGAACGCAATTTTATGCACGATTTGCGCGGAAAAGATATAATTCGAGTCCGGTTTATTCTTGAGTTTTGTTTCCTACCCCGGTTGTAATTACTGCATTAAACCCCTTACTTAACGGATTATTCTTCGAAATGGAAATACGTGAATATTACGGTAATAATTTATGAATAACAAAACAGTTTGAAAGAACATCGAAGTAAAAAGTACGCCAAAAAATATTGGAGCGGAAAGGTACACAAAGCTAGAATAAATATTAATATTCGACAATTCTATATTCTCGTGTTTTTATAGTTTCAAAGACAATATCTATATTCAAATCTCACGGAGATCCTTCTGTTCGTCTAGGCAAAAATGAAACGATCAAAATAATCAAATACGAGAATTTAGAAATCGTGTTACCCAATCGTGAGCCACCGTTGGAAATAAGTATTATCCACGAGATATTGCACTCGGAGAACCTTATTCGATTAAAAGCCCTTATTAAGTCTAACTCTAATTAAGAGACACTCTGTCGCAATATTCGTATTAAAGCCAAAGTGTACGAGGGATCTACTTAACGACGAGCACAGAATCTCTTGATTCCCTGTGTACATTAATTACACGTTCCCTGGAGCCTGAGCTATTTCTGTTCATAACTATTCGAACGTTTAATAATTCTGAATCGATATAATTGTAAAAACGAAATCGAGATACGAGGATCCGTAACGTTCCGACATTCGAATCGTCTCTTGACGCAATTAAACCATTTAAATCCTCAAATTACCAGTGGGATCCATTTCTATCTTTCGTGTCTCTGGCTGATGCAGTTGGCGCATATAATCGCGTTACTGGAAAATTATTAAAAGAATTAATGTATTATTAAAAGCGTCATATGCATGTCTTATCCAGTATAGTATTATATTGGAGTCTATTACACGTGTACACAATTTTTCAAACTCGATTTCTTCGAAAACGAAACTTGGAATTTGACTTCTTTTTTCAGTAAGACTCACCCTTCTTGCCCAGTTGCGCCACAAATAATAAAACACCCTGTACATCATTAAATTCAGTAAAAATATACACCTTTATTCCCAAGAAAAAATTTAAAATACCACAGTAAGGAGATGAGGAGGTATAATTTTCGTAAATAAATAATATCTTCGAGAAAATTTTCCCCTTAATTTGCGAGTCTCCAGAAGCAACGTAAGGGGTTAGTTTTTACCTTAAAAGCTGAAATTCCCGTAATTAGATTTAGCGTAATCGCCGTTCAGATTGCATCAAAGTGGTCCGAATGATCGAAAATTTTAATATGTCGGTGCTATCGCGAGAAAGAATCTTTATGGCGTGGACATGGGTTGGTTGCAAGTGGCTCCCCGTCCCTCTGTTTTACGTTGGGGAAGCCACGGCACGGGCCAATTGTCTCTCAAGTGATATATTAGCTCTTTTGAGAGTCTCCAGCCTGATAACGCGCGGGAAAACGAGACTTCTGGATCCTTCTCTGGCCCTTGTTCGTTCCCTCCGGGGGCGAGACTGCAGATTTTACATCCGCTCGCTCGAGTAAACACACAGAGAACATCCTTGCACCCTCGTCCCTGTTGCCGCCTCGATCTCGAGGCACAAAGGACGGTTTTGGGGCTCGACGAGGATACGATGCTCTTTGCGGCCGAATGCTCCGTTCGCGAACTACGATCGAGACGTTTCCCCAAACTGGTTCCTGAATTTTCCATTCGCCATGTTTGCTTTTCTCGATCGTAAACGTGACACTGGTGCGATCGGTACGGAGGATTTTTCGAACAGAACCGAGGAAACTAAAGAGAAATTTGTAATTTACTACGTGTGATCTGTGACGATTCATTTCAAATGAAATAAAGAATCTTTTTACGTGAAATAATTCGTACCTGATGGCCGTCTGCAGGGGAATCGTTTCTGATATTAAAACGCGTGGAATGTTTGAAATTGTTGGCGCGATACGCGCGACTGTTTTGCTGGGCTTTTTGGCGGATCGCGTCGGGTAAATTTACATGCACAAAGCGGCCAATAAACCCGTCGAAATATCGGTACTCGCCATTCCTCGGCGCATTTTCGCGCGGTATTTCAGTTTTCTCGCCGTTTCTCGGCCTCCTCGAGCTCCTATCTCGCCGCTTTTCAGGGCCCTCTCCGCTCTAATATCGCACTGCAAAGGGAGAGAAGACCCTCTTTGAAAATTTTTACCCGCGGGGCTGAACGGTAATTTCACGCGCTACGAGGACCTTCGATGGAATCGATCAAACGGGATACCGTGGGCGGACGTTATTCGGGGTAACTTCCCGGTATGCGACTTCGAGAAAGAAAAGGGAGATTTTTCGAATTTATGCGAGAGTCTCGTCTGGCACCGGAAATGGATAAGTACGATCAGCCAGACGTCTACCCGAACGTGTGGAACTCCTATAATTCGGATATTCAACCGTACCATTTCTCTACG
This sequence comes from Colletes latitarsis, assembly GCF_051014445.1. Taxonomy (NCBI): domain Eukaryota; kingdom Metazoa; phylum Arthropoda; class Insecta; order Hymenoptera; family Colletidae; genus Colletes; species Colletes latitarsis. The sequence continues at coordinate 28,322,424 of NC_135135.1, read as the reverse complement.
AGATCAGTCCATGGAACAACTATTTTTCACTTTTCAAACCTGCTAGGAATACGCGTCGAATATGCTACGAGCTAAATTTAACACGTAGATCGTGTCGATTTAATTTTTCTATCTAAAAATCTCCTTGCGATTCTTCTCAAAAATTTTTTAGAATTTTTACGAATAAGAATTTATTATATAATTCCACGCGCAAAAGTTAGTTGAAAATAACGCTTTAAGGTTCGAGAGAATTGATTTTGAAGATTTATTGGGTCCGCGTGCGATTGAATACGATTTGGCTGCCGCGTCTGACCAATTAGTTACTACTTCCACTTGCACGTCGGTCCATTTCTCGATATTTCTACTTGCATACTTTGCCTCTTCATTTATCCTGCATTGCAATTTTAATAGCCTTTCAAAAACGTTCATTCTCATCGTCAATAGATAATTATAATCTGTCAAACTATTATATATTAAATTTTTTATATCTTAGATCCTTCGAGCCAAGATTTTGAATTCCTCCAACGACCATATAGAGGGTGTTCGGTCACCCCTAGGAAAAATTTTAATGGAGGATTCTAGAGGCCAAAATAAGACGAAAATCAAGAATACTAATTTGTTGATGGAAGCTTCGTTAAAAAGTTATTAACGTTTAAATTTCCGCCCGTTCTGAATTTTTTTCTCGAAAATGCGCAAAATTTCGAAGGTATGTCTATTCACCAAAAATGATTGTAATTGACCCCCGCAACCGAAAATAATTTTTTCAGAACGATTTGAAATTTTTTAATTTAATTGTTAATATCTTTTTAACGAAGCGTCCATCAACAAATTGGTATTCTTGATGTTCGTCTTATTTTGGCCTCTAGAATTCCCCATTAAAATTTTTCCCAGGGGTGGCCGAACACCCTGTATAGTTTCCAATGTCTCATTCCCTGTTGAATATACATACAGAGTGATTTTAGAAACCGTACCAACCTTCCTTACAGAGTATTTCCAACCTTCTTCGTTTTGCTCAAAGCCTCGGACGTAATTCCTTCGAATAACACGTCGAGCGTTTTTCGTGGAAAACCGTTTCGTGGCTAATGCCACGGTCACGAGATGCAAAAATATTCATAATTTTCAAGTCCCCTTAAGCTTTAAAGACTCACTCGCGGCGCATACTTGATTTTCGGTTGAACAAGTTAAAATCACTCGCGAAATACTTTCGAGGGTTTCGTCGGACTTTTAACTGTCGCCGCGAATAAGACCGCGGAAGAAAGGGTAATCCTGGACGCGTTACCCAACTGTCCTCCAAAGAAGATGTAAATTTTCGCGGGAACGAAAAAATCCAGGACGCCTTTATAAAGGATAATTTCTCATCGAGAATTATGCGGCCGTGGACCGCAGTTTCGAGTAGTTTCTCAAATATGATTAACGGCCCCGGTCCTCCCCAGCGTTCTCTCGTACGCTTTTATTACACGGGAGAGTGCATTCGCTAGTTTTTGTTGAAAGCGCATAATGCTACACTGCAATCATTCCGCGCGATGTCGCGAACAAATGTCACTCTTCTACGGAAACGCAAACAACCAATTCTTAGGTATTCTTATACGAAGGATGTAATTATGGACCTTTCCTATGCCCACCTACACAGAATTTTAAGTTGAGTTATGCTTAAAAAATATTTTTCACTTTCCAAATCAGTGTGAAAATCGTTGAACTCGGCGAGAAACGAGATAGAGAGGCGATTTTCTGGTTAAATTAAAGCTAATGAATCGTAGAACGTGGAGAAAGTAGAAAGAATATTATCCGTGCAATTTTGAAATGGACTCCTATCTCCTTAGCCCTACAACTATTGGAGTGGTCACAATGATCCATTCATATTTTCTAATAGAAATTATACAAAATTCACTCGACTGGATTTTTGCAAATTTGATAAATATTTATTTCAAATTTCTATCGTTTTATACACCACAATTGTGGATAGCTCTAACGTTAAAAAAGGAAATCGTTTGTCGTATGAAAGTAACTATTAAATTAGAGTTAAATTAAACCATTGTGTCTCGCTATATCTCGAGCAACGTAGATTCTATAGTAACTGGTTGCTAAGAAAACAACGATGGACCGATAAGACGGAGGAACGCTGGCGTGGATGGCGTAACCAGCGAACGCGTACCTGTCGCTGGTTATTAGTCATGCTGTAGGGTCGGTGATGCAGCGCGTGTCGTGCATTACAGAAATAATTAACCCCCGTGTATAATCATTACGCGGCTACAGACTCGTCTGTCCTTTCAGGAAAACACTGCCCTGCTGCAGCTATTCAGCGGCAGACACCGGCGGCTTGGCCAGAAGTTCTGTTCTGGTTAGGGTCGACCCGCGGCCCGGAAGCGCGAATTCCGGAAGTTACGCGACCATTGCGGACCTGGAGCCACTGTACGCGAGGCCCTGCGGTTCCAGAGCGAGTTACTACGCTTCCAGCCATGTGACGCATCTTAGCCAGGTACGGTGGAAAATCATTTCACGCAAACTTCGCCAAGATATTGCCTCTAGTACCAGTAGTGAAACACCAAAGTCCAAACGTATATGCATATGGACGAAGAAAGTAAACAGTGTCTAATGAAAGTAGGCCTTAAAATCGATTCTCTCTATTAAAAATTAATTTTTAATATTCGTAAACGTTTAAATTCCCAAGTCTGACGAGAATCTGACAAGAACCTTAAAACTCCACCATATTAAACTCGTTTCTACCAACTTTACTATATCTTTCCTAGCTACATCCACCTATTAAAACATCATTCTTAAATTAAATTCCCAATAAATTACCCAACAAAGCCGCCTAAAAATTGTACAATTATAAACTTACAATTTTATATTCGCGCGGATACTCCATTTCAACCGCGAGAGTTTCAAGAACCGAAGTTATCGAACGAAACGGATCGTTCCAAGGAGTTAAAAAATAAAATCGTCGAGGATTTTTCAAAATGTCGCGACTGTTCACGATCTCGAGGGCAGTCAGCGAAACAAAGTCGAAGGCAGAGAACACTCGTCTTGCATACCGTGGAATCCGATTTCCTCCTCGTCGTTCGTTCTCTCCCCGGTTCCGTTCGTCGCAAACTTTCCACCCCCGTCTCTGTTTCGTTGTTCTTTTTTTCTCTTTCCTCCACACCCTGTCGCTTCGTGCGGTATTTCGTGCAAGACGGGAGGCGCGCTCAAAACTTTATCGAATTTGTGGCGGTGGGGGACGCTTTCCACCAACAACTTCCTCGCTCCCTCGCTCTCTCGCGACCCTTTCCAACCCTTCGGCTCTTTATTCAGCTATTCCGAGGACCTGCAACCTCCGAGGCGAACCTACGCTGTCCAGGAGAAACCAGTACACGTGTAACGCCTCCCTCTTGATCCTTTTTCCTTCTTGTTGCTTTCCTCGGCCACTCCTTCCTCTCTTCGAAAAACTTGCGACGTGGACCTTTCTAGTCGAGGAAACGTATGGTTCTTGGTTCTTGGTTCGTTGCGTGAGTAATAATAAAGGTCTGGGCTAACGTAAGGGAGCTCTATTTTTAACACTGGATCCTCGAATCGGCGTTTTTAATTCCATTTTTTGTTGGGAGTGTTTTGCTCCCTTCGTTGTTCATCGTCCAAGGATACTCAGAAAATTGTAAAAAATGTAGGAGCTATATAGTGACATGTATAGACTGTGTCGAAAAAGATTTTAAAATAAGTGAATTGATGGTTTAACGAATTTTTTAATATTGTAATAAGGATCTATGCAACCCCAATAATTATTTACGCCTCCAGTGAATATTAAATATTTTTTCAGCTGTCGTAATATTAATACTTGTATATCCGTGATCCGCTCGATTTACAATTTTCATCGATGGAGAGGAAACTGGCACGGAGAAACGAATATAGAGGGTCGTGCTTTACTTTTTTCCAACCTTTTACCCTCCTCGTGTTCTCCATTGAAGAACACGATCCCTCTATTCGCCTCTATCGTTGCTTTCGAGCGGAGCACGCCCCGGTCGGTTGATCTTTTCGCTCGCTCGGTATTCAAATTTCAATAGATCGTGCTAAATCGAATACTACCGGCGCAAAAATAATCGTACAACGGCACAATTCTCCCATTTAACCTTTCTAATTAAAATAAACGAAAAGAATGTATTGCGTTACGTGTTGTACAATTTCCAGTTAATATATCGAGTGCTTTGGTGGTCACCGGTGACCGACACTTTAAACTTACGTGTTGCTTAACACTGCTTTAATTGGGAATTCTGTAAAATAGCACACCATTGAATTATCGAATATTCCTATGTTTTACACTGTGATTTTAACAAATGTTGAATACATCCATAGACGTAAAAAACTAGCGTGGTAGTCAATTGTAAAACAGAAAGTAAAGACAATCTTGATATAAAAATATTCATAAATAGCCAGTTTCGTCCAGTCTGTCGCTCATAACTTTCTTCTCTTTAAACACTATATGTATAAAGAAATAAGTCGAATTAAAAATAATGGATGCATTCTTGAAATGAAAATACCAAGAGATAATAACGTCTTTTTTGAGGGGATGAGAAACACAAAGATCACGAAAACATCGAATAAATATGACCGTGTGGCTTCGTCGAACGAAGTGAAACCGGCCACAAGATGATCGTTTCACGTTAATTCCCCCGGGAAAAAAGAAATGGTGCGTGATATCACCTGAGCTCAAGGCATTCAAAGACGAAGTCATGGCAGGAAGGTTACACACGCGGTTACCTTCCTCCTTCTGGGTAACCCTCCGCAAAACCATAGAGGAAGAGGGAGGCTGAAAGGCGGAGAGAAGGAAGAGGGAAACTGGAAGTGAGTCCTGTGATTGTTTCGGCTTTGATCTTGGATCAATTTACCGGGTATACGCGTATGCTTGAACCCTTCGCGGCGTCGTCTGAAACGCCACCCTCGAGCCAGGCGACTCGTGCACCGACACGAAGAAACACACGGAGCGAAGTGTTTATACAAACGCAAACCACGCACGTCAAGACGCGAGCTAGGGCTGATCTTAAAATGTTTGCGCAGACTCTAAGAGCTTGCGGTTCTAATCGCACCGACAATATTACTTGGAGACTTTCACTTTGTGCTCGACGATTAGATAAATTATATTCTCGATAAACCTTTTAGGGTTGTTCACGTTACTTGGGGTTCGTCGAATTAATGATTAAATCGAACGTTTCGAACGGAGGTTAATTATTGACTTATATCGACGTCTATTACGAGGCTGATTAACTGTTATTATTAGAGTTTGAATGTGTATGCATTTATGGGTGAAGTACAGAATGCACTTAATATGCAAAAGTATAAGAAATACGCAAGATACGAATTATTGTATTCAGGGGTTGAAACAATCATCTACGAAGCTCCCATTTCGTTGATTCTATTAATTGATTCATAATAGAAATTCAGTAATATTAATTGTCCAATCCTTATGGTACAAGCTAAAAAGGGGGTCCGATTTTACGTAAAACAATAAGTCTGAAACGAAGAATAAAATTTGTACGTACGGTGCTTGGTTTTGCAGATAAATGAATACGAATTAATTGGCGCGTTCGACCATTCATCGTTTTTTCTACTTGCGCGTCTGACCATCGTAGTTCTTTCTACTCGCGCTGACGTTCAAACTCGATTCTCTCGAAAACTAAGCCCAGTACGAACGAATTTTATTCCAAAACAGACATCGTTATGTCTGTATATTGTATTGTATATTTTTTATCGGTAATATTAGCTTGTATAAGCGTAACCACAAATTTTACAGAAACTTGGCTATCGCTATCGCTACGTTTCGTCCCTTCTTGCTCGTTTTCGCGTCGCCTTCGAACTCACCCAGTCATGTAATCCGGGAACGTCTTATCCCTCCTGTAAAACGATACGCTTGAGATCCCATTGCTGAAGAAGAAGTCATTACTGTTCCTGTCTACCGGAGATCTTCAGCGCGAGAACAGACGCGTTTCGCTCCTGATTTTCCCGATAGACGCCCAACACCGTCCATTCTGTCGCCAAAACGAGACGTCTCCTGGTTTCGAAGACTTTCGAAAATAGAACTTCGTTAACAAAAACTTTTTAACCATTTTGGTTAGACGACAATCGTTGTTTACGACTGAAATATTTTATGTTTTGCGTCGATAACACGATATAGTCAAGCGTCTGTTGGAATCGTTTCGAGAGCTTATTTCTAGACAAGAAATAAGGTCTAATGATTAATTCATGTAAAATATGGCGACGTTCTAGAAAGCGTAGTTTTAAATTATTTAAACAACTCGTGTTCCTGTTCACAGAAGTTCTAGAGGGAATTATGTAATAGTATACAATATACCGTAACAAGGATAGTATTAACAAGCTCTACACATACTTCGCACGCTATAATCTAAGGATTAATGGATCGAACTGCTGAAAGACTATATTCTAGAGTATGTTAACGTTAACAACCGATCACCCTGGACTGAAGATTAAACCTAGAGAACAGGGTACGACGACCTTTTCAACGCACCACGTATGTTTAAACTCCCACGCTGCACCGTACGAACCAGTCGAACGTGACTTGATTCTAAATCGATTTTAAACAGTGTTCTTATTCCCAAAATGAAGTAGACTGTGCTAAGAATATCGTTTAATTGGACTTTCGATACTTTTCTGGTCGGATCTTTTCATCTATCAAAACTATTAAAATATTGGAATTTTGGACAACGAAATTTTTATTCGAATCACCTTTTATTCAGATTCACCTTCGATTAAATCAAAAGGATCTCGATTGAAAATATTAAATCTAAAGGAAAAACTATATTTGATATAAAATTCGATCGTTTTGGCCCATGCAAATCGATAGTTTGGGGTCATAAGGTTGTACCTTTTAACAAATAACGTTAAATAAATACATAAAAATACCAGAACGTTGAGCAACGAAATTTCTATTCGATCGAAAGTGGACCCAAGTGTTGGTCGTTGGAGGTTTAATGGATTCCCGTCTGTCGTCGATCTTGGTCTACGAACGCTTTAATCGAGTTAAATCGAAAACTGTATTATTAATTCCGTGCATCGTGTCGAAAGTTGACGGTGGATCGGCTCTTAGCGCGAGACTGGGGACCCCGGTTGTCCCGAAAATGAAGCTTTTAAAGTGCCCGGTCCGGTAAAACACACGGTCGGTGTTTGACGAGACCCTCTCGCTAAATAAATCGAATTGCTGGTTCGTGCGCATCCGGCAAAAAGTTCGTTCCCGGCACCGTTAAATCAATAGCGCGATTGTGATTGTATAAAAGCGATTCGTCAGTCTACATTCATTACAACAAAAACATTCGACGCCGGTTGGATTTCGCTTCCCCATTCATTTTACGCGGCAATTACGAATCTGTTTCTTCTGCATCTCTTTTTTTTTTCTTCTTCTTTTTTAACTAATGCCAGTACGCGTCGTTAATTATGCAACGAACGTTGCCGCGATCGCCCAGGGGAGGGGGAGGGCAGCTTTATTTTTCCGTCTGTCGACGAACGATAGCGTTGTAATCAATGGCGGCGAACAAACACTCGTCGAACGATAGCGATCGACATCGAGTCGCATTTATTAGTCATTTTCTGTTACTACGGTTGGCACTTAGCGTTTTAGTTACTATTTCCATAGTTCTTCGAAGCTCCCATCCGTCGTGGAACCCTCTGTTTATAATATAAGATAATTGAAATAAAATATTCTGTTTTCTGAAAATTTATTTAAATGGACGGTTTTATCGTTCGAGATTCTTTGCAATATTCTTGGTATTATGTTTCAGATTTGACAAGGGTACAAGGACCCAATAAGTTATCCATTATTTTATAAATTTTGTCGATTAAACTCTCAGAAAAGACTTTGAGTAGGAATATTTTTTAATTTTTGTCATCTTGAAGGAAATTTTATATGGAAAATAACATCAGTGAAAATGTCCAATTGTTCCTGACGCTTGTATCAACGAACGTAGGGACAAAAATCAAAGATCGAGAGGAACAAGATGGATTCTCGCGAAGGGAGAAGAGAAATGAGAAACACGAGAAAAAACGTACTCGACGAAGGTAGGCGTCGACGACGAAAGCCGGGAAACGTAGAGCGAGAAGAAAAGCTGCTTGAAAACGGAGTTTTTTTTTTACGACAGCGTAAATAAGTACGGCGTTGAAAATCGCCTACGTAATAATTACAGTGTCCGATAAGCCGTGGTATTAGCATTTGCATTCTCACCAAATGCTACTGTAATCCTTGCTTGCATGTTCTCGAATCGGTTCCGCTCGCTTCCATGCGTTCAAAGAGGGTACATGGCTGCAACCCTTTGTATCTTAAACCCGAGGCCTCGCGTGTGCATTAGCTTGAAAGGAAACTTGGATTTTAATACAAATTTTTAATAAATTGTTTCGCCTTTTTCTGAAAATTCTGCATAGTTTCGAAGATACAAGTATTCTTCTATTAGAAACCTTTGTAAATATCGATTTTTGAGAAATAATAAATAAATAAATTCTAAAGTTTGTCTGTTTGGATTTTGGAGATGTAAGTTTTTTGAAATTAAAGGTAGCTGAAATTTTTATTTTTATTCGGAAGCATCTCCCAGCTTTAGTAACAGTAAAGATTTCGACGCGTATTCCTTCACGATCGTCAAAGGGGAACAATAGTCAAGTTTCAAGTCTGTCAAATGTGGTTTCAGAAACTTGTGCCAGGAAATATTAGTTTAGACGATGCACCGCGTTCCGGAGCGATCAAAGGCAATAGATAAATATGATTTACGAACAGCAATTGCCATAAATCGTCCTATCGCTACTGGATAGCTCTCAATTAAGTTTAACGTTTCCCAAACATATATCGCTGAATCGCTTTATCGACTTGGTAGACATCCAAGTTCTGCATTTACACTACGAAAATAATTTTCTCTTCGTTATTTACCTAATATATTCTTATACCTGAGTCATCTCACCAGATTTATTATTATAATTGAATATGAATTTATTAGCTTTACAAATATATTTTTGTATTTAGCTGGCCTTGACCGTCGTATTTCATTTCCAGGCGTTAAATGCGTTTCGCGAACTGATTTTTCGGGGTCGTGTGTCTTCCGGGGCAGAGATTTTTTCTCCGTAGGATCTAGTGCGCATGCGCGAGAAGCAGGGGACGCGTACGCGTAGGCGCGTGCAAATAGAATGGGAGGGGCTGTAGGCAAAACTCCGGAAAATTGAAATTAATGAATAACCGAGCCTTTGCTGGCTCCCGGCTTCGAAGGCTTTCCCCCGCAGCTTCCCAGACGCGGGAACCGGCGGAAAACCGACGAGGAACAAAGGGGAACAACGCGCCGCCACGACGAGAAACGACGGAAGCGGTAGCTGGAAGGGGGAGGAGAGAAGAAGGTTCTGGCGGTCCTTTTTTTCTCTTCTCGTCCTTCGGGGACCTCGCGAGAGAGCTCCTTTTCTCGTCATTCTGTTACAGGCGACAAATGCTTTTTTAATGAGTTCCCCCCCACCCCACGATGTTGATAAATTATGCACAGACCGAGTGTGTGCGACGATTTGAGAGCTGCACAAACTCTAACTCTGCTAGTAAGTTGAGATATTTGATGCTTTTGAGACACTAGTTGGTCGAATCGAGAAGCATGTATGTACCAATAAGTGGTCGATCGAGTGCTTGTGAGAAGGACTAGTTGAGAGTGGCCCTCTGCCGACGAGCGCAGGAGGTATCGCCACAATAACGATTAATGTTTTACGGTTGTATCGTGGTACTTTGAGAAAAGTGTTTGGACGTTTTTTATGCGTTTTGCTCATCGAAATTCTTTTCTCGAAGGACACGATTTACATCTAGAAGTCTTAACTAACCGTTAGTGAATTATTTGATAATTCTTATGGTGTTTACAAGCGTTGATTTCAATGCATCGATATCGTGTCTTGTTAATTTATAGTCGACCGATCCGTGCGAGAAGGCCAGGGCGCTAGCTGTGTCGAGCTCGGCATTGTACTGTCGCAATCTCGTGCAGGAGGGCACGTTCGGCCGCGTTTACAAAGGCACAATGGAGCTGGCTGGCCGAGAACAGGAAGTCATCATAAAGACAGTGACAGGTATTTCGACATCACTTTATACGTATATGGAAATTAATTAAAATTATAAAAATTCTAGTCTCTGGAAATTGCATCCAAAGTATGTTATTTGTCTCCTGTGAAATGTTTCCTCAAAATTAGTTATCGTCGCATATAACAGTATTGGTGATTTGTTTGATGCAGTTCAAATGTAGTAAAGTGTCGTTTAAACACAGACGAGGTATACTAGTAGACCTTTCACCTTATGGACTTTCGCGGCCCAATCTGACTGCCATACCGACCTGAAAATTCGGAGGTGATTTTAACGTCCTCTTCTCATGGATGGCGGTCAGTTGAGAAATTATTCACTGAATTAGCAATAATGGACAGACAGCTGTAGTGTATGCGTAAATACATGTAAGTTGACTATGGCGAATGGATTGAAATTCATTACTAAATCTATTGGTAATATTGCGAAAATGGTAATGGGGTTTCGAGACCCCAGAAAAATGGACCGAAAAAATACATTGGGTGAAAGATCTGTGGTTTAAATAATAATTACATTCCCGCGCTACAAAAGAGTGCCACACCACCTAGGATAAAACATCCAAGTTTGTCGAGGAATGGTTCCTCTTCTTCGACGCTAGATAGCGCCTTGTCCATGTGTGCTCGAGAATATTATTAATATAAAAACATATTGCATACATTTGCAACGAATGCATAAATGTATTTTAAGATACCGTTATAAGATGGTCTACGAGCGTGGGCTGCGAACCCAGCACCTATATTTTATTCATCAATTGAGTCATTATAATTCTTCTATACTTCGTAACTGGATCTATTTAATTTTATTGATGAATACGATACAACGTGTGCAAAGCATTAAGTGATACTTGAAGGAGCGAGGAAGAATCAGTAACAGTATCGATAGTAATCGATCACAAATACTTGACGCGCCATCTAGCGTCGAAGACAACCAACTGTCTCGACAAACTTGAACGTTCCTAGATGACGGCGTAAGCGTTCATATATTAGCGCATTCTTTTTTGTTATAAACACAAACCATGGACTCTTTATTAAATAGACCGACGTATATAATCTGAAATTAATGTATATTAGATTTAATACGATATGAAACTATGCTATGGTTCAGTCGCGCGGAACCGATTCAGTCGAAATCGGCCACGCAGAACGGAAACTGATGTGTTCGGTCGCGTGGAACCGATGCAAACTGTAGAGATCAGTCATGCGAAACGAAAATCGTCATGTTCGAGCACGCGTTTACAGATTTTAGCAGTTAAAATTGACTGTGAGTCGCGAGATGAGCAAAATAGTTCGCCAAACTAAACGTGACACCAACTTCTATAAGATGCATGGTCTATGTACGTCAATTATTATTTGCAAACGAACTTGAAAAAGTTTTCGATCGAAACTCTATCGTTAGTTTGAGTGTTTCGCGCGCGCAAAGGGGCGGAAGTCACGTCGAACTGACGCGGGAAATTTGAAATTTTAGAAGTGGCGTCGACTTATCAGGCCTCTTTGCTGGTGGTGGAGGGCTCGCAATTGGCGGGCTTAGTGCATGCAAACATTGCTTCGCTAGCGGCCGCTTGCCTGGACAGTTCCTGCCCGTTATTGGCGTACATGAGTACGACTGGCGAGCTGAATTTAAAGTTGTACCTCACCGACGGGAACCACCATCCTGTGACCAGGGATCTCGTGCACGTTGGCGCGCAGGTTGCCAGGGCAGGGGCATTCATGCACGGTCGAGGGCTTCTACACAGGTGATTACCTATATCTCTCTACGCGGTGCACTTGACCGAATCAATTGGACTGCTTCCTGAAGGAAAGAGTCCAGTCGCGCAATTTTTCAGCATATACTCGATCGTTGGAATCGTGGTTGAAACGTATCAAAACTTTATTTAATCTAACTACCAAAGATAATATAATTTAGAATATTCAGACACATCCATTCGTATAGTTTCGTAACTTTATTTTTTTTTTTCTATATTGGGGTTCTAAATTCGTAGTTTAGGTTTGGTCATTAAATTTTTGTATGTTTATGAATTTTTCTATGGATTCTCCAGGGACATCGCTGCCAGAAATTGCCTGATCGAGCCATGCAGTCTTCGCGTGCGATTAGCCGACACTGCATTGGCGCGAGACCTTTTCCCTCAGGATTACCATTGTCTGGGCGATAACGAAAACAGACCCATTCGTTGGATGGCCTTGGAAACTCTCCAGCACAACCAGTACAGCACGGCAACAGACGTGGTACGGTCATAATTTTTACCGAACGCCAATAAAGTTTTGACACTTTACTATCTGCCACGGACAACGACCGATCGGATTCCAATAAAATTCGGTGACAAACGCGACTATTCGCCATACGGAATCGACACGTGGGCACAATCCATCAGATTTTCACGCGTAACGCTTTACCGAATTGCTCGGGACCGGATCGATGCCCTAAGCACGGTCCAAACAATCATTAAATTGATTAACTGGCGGTACATTAACACGATCATTGCCAGATCAAAACCGTATAATATTCTGCAAGATTAGAATTTTGATTTTAGCTTGAGAATTAATTTTTCTTAAATTTATTAAACATCAAAAACGAATTTTCAAGAAAAATCGACAGGCGGGTAATTCGACGAAATTAAAAAATTTCAAATCATTCTGGAAAAATTATTTTCAGTTGTAGGGATCAATTACAATCATTTTTGGTGAATGGACATATCCACGAATTCCTACTTACTTTCGAGAAAAAAATTCTTTAGCAAAAATATAATGTGTGCCCAGAAATTTTCTGTTTTATAAATCTCTTTACTCACTTTAGAGTGTCTTCTCTATTTCCCTACGTTTAAGGATTCTTTGTTATGCCACACAAGGATTTAATAACCATATTTTGAGAGATGATTGCCTTACTGATGAATTTTTTAATATTTTCAGTGGTCGTTTGGCGTGTTTCTATGGGAGCTGGCGACTCTGGGTCAGCAACCGTACGTCGAAGTGGACCCGTTCGAAATGATGGCGTGTCTTCGCGATGGCTATCGATTGGTCCAACCTAGACCGTGCCCCGACGAACTTTTCGCCGTGATGGCCGTCTGTTGGCTAGGTCTTTCCAGGGACCGACCGACCATGCCACAGCTTCTCGCCTATTTGCAAGACTTCCACGACGCCCTCGGCGGGTTCATATAAATAAAAACGTTTCGCGATGTTCCATAAAATCTAATAACTATTACGCGTTCGAACGACGTTGCGTGAAATGTTTACGAAACGATAAACAACTCCAGAGAGGAAGAGAGACTCTCGACAACCGGATTATTCGAATCAACGAATGCAACGAGGACTAAAACACTTTCGGAAAGTATTACGAGCACACGTTGTTCCGGTGGTCCCGGTGTAACGAACGTAGAAACCCTAAAAAAGTCATACGAAACCGAAAAGAGAAGAAAAGCACTGCCCATTCGCGATTATATTGATTATAGGCGACAATACTCGACGCGCTTCGTTTTCGAAATTCCGTTTCGAGGGCATCGGAGAATCAAAACAAGGAAGATCGTCTCGACACGGCGATTCCGGAAGATCGACGCGAATGCATCCGTCCATAGCAGTTAACCAAAGAGGGGGTAAAGAACACTTTGAAGCGCACAACGTTTTTTTATAGCTTGACAGGTAAATGCGTACGCGGCTGGAAATCGCGACGACGCCTGCGACGTTGCAACCGACGCCGCTGCTCGCGCGAACCGGGCTAGCATTCCCCAGGCGTATCTCGAGGACGCTTTTCAGAACACGCGAAACAGAAAACGACGTTTCGAAACAAAATAGAATACCTCTGATTGCAGAGAGAAAAGCTGACACGATCGTGAGTTGAGAATCTTAAGTGAAAATCTATTTCTCCGGTATTAAACTCGAAAACAAAGTAAGAAATACTCTTACCATGCACGAACCGTAAAATATCCTGACTATCTGAGCTTCGAAATCGCGTGAAAAATTTATGAGAGCTTGCTCGAGATTCTTAACCCGGTAGCAGTTTGCTTGTGCAAGCATCGATGTCACTCTGGACACCTGGAAAGGCGACGAAAAATTTCTATAGCAATAAACGTTCTGCCTTCTATTCTAAACTCTGTGCATCGCCATCCGTGTTACGTAACCGTATAGTTTTTAAAGAGCTATCGAATGTTTGTTCACCGTAAAATTACAATTTTGTAATTATCGAGAATATTGTCCAGAACCAAAATCGCAAAGATTTCCAAACAGGTTCAATAGTTTTTTAAAAAAGATTTCCAAACATCTGTCAATTTGTAGAGCTCCGATCTAAGCTGGATCCTTTGATTCGACGTTGGCTCGCTGATCTCGATCGAATCGACGATTACTTTCGACGAGTTCTGAGGCACTTCCTGCCACCTGACTGCGCGAAAGGCTGTTTAATAGTTATTTAGCGACGAATTACGAAGGTGATCCGTAAGTGGAACGACGGAGAGAGCAAAATCAAAGCTCGGAACACGTAGAAATCTTTATTGTCGTGTCTGACCTTCGGTAGGCATATGCTGTTGCGTAAATGGGCGGTCGAACTGTACGTACTCATAGTTATGTATCTATTAGCCACACCGCGCAAGTCACTTTAAATATCCACGTCTCGCGTCAGGTTGCACGAATTATGCAAGCTCGCGACGTCGTGGTTTTCGCTGAGCATTTAACCCTTCGCGATCCGGTATATTCCTTCCTGCTACGCGTCGAGTAAGTCGTAGCACACGTCGTTTACCTCTTTGCACCATTAGTCGGATGCGTGTCCATGTTTTTCCTTTACCGAGATACATGTCCTAGTTATCGACACATTTTGTTTTTAATCGTCACTCTCGATCGCGATGCAACGTTCCGGATATTATTATTTACCTCTGTCGTAACATATCTTTCACTATTTTTTTTTTGCTATTACGAACGTAATAAATTATTTCGATAACAACGTATCGTACGTTTAACGAACGTTCGGTTTTACCAAGGTACGTGTCCTGGTCGTATCTAATCTCGACTTTTGTTAATCGCACGAATAACGACATAGTAATTGTACGAACACGAGCGAATCAAAGGGAACAAAATAAATATAAAAATCGAAAAATGTGATAATAGAACGCAGATGAAGTAAATATCAAAATGTGAATAGAAGAACGGCAAAAATATCATGGAGGTTTCTAATAATCGTAATTAATTGACAGTGTCGACGATCGAATCAGTGTCGAAATTAGGTGCATCGTATCGCATAACGAAGCGTCGATATTATTGTAAATGAGTTTCCAGTAAACTGCGTTCGACGCGAAGCTAATCAAAAGGACAATGTGTCGAGCGTGTCAAAGACCGCATGGGATTAATCAAAAGCAAATGTTCGAACGAGTCCTGTTCGTGTATATTTTGTGTGTTAGGGCTGCTTTTCGAATCGAGCGCCACGCGCGGATCGAGCGACGTCTCGCCTTTGAACGCGCGCACGCGCGCGACGGGGCGACACGGAGGATCGACCGATCGACCGATCGATCGATAGACGCCGGAAAGAGTGGTACGGAGCGCTTCGAAGCTCTCGAAGCGGAGAAAATTCATGAAAAGACGCGAGATGACGCAACGCACACGTTTTAAATGTATCTCGATGTGTAAATGTCGCATGTTCCTGACTACGACCATTAACTCTTTATCGCACTCTCTCTCTCTCTTTTTCGTCCCTACTCCCCTCAGCTCCCATTTACGACTATAACTTCGACATTTATAATCGAAAGCCGAATCTACGGCCTCGACTTCGTAACTATCGCTACGAGCATTCCACTATTAATAATTAATATTACTATTTAAAAGTAAACTATCGCTCGCCACTATTTATTACGACGTCCTAAGGGTTCACTTATTTCGCGAAATCGTCGTCTCTATGATATGTCCGGTATTCGGTATTCGGTATTCGTTAATTCGTCGGATGTCTTTTTTACGATAATTAATGGAGGAACAGGGTAGGCTAGCGCTGCACACTTTTTCGCTATCGCATGTACAATTGGAAAAATGCCTCGTCTTTTCACCGCCATGTTGCCCCTCCCCCCTTACTATCTTTCCCCCCTACTTCTACGAGAGGTTCTACGCACGAAAAAAAAATCCCCACGGCGGAGGAGAGCCTCGATCCCGCCAAAATACCCCTTCGAACGCAACCAAAGACCTCATCGAGAGACAGTTCCAGTCACTGTAAATATCTCTAGCGAATAATAGTGGTGCGCCGAGTGAGTTGATTTGTGCAGATTCTATTATTTCCTACGACGATTTACGGCATTATTTTTCAACGGAAAGTGAAATATACGTGTTAAAAAAAGAAAAAGAGAAGGGCGTGTGCCGATGTCTTTTTTATACCCTCTCGTAATATACTCCTGGACGAAACGATACACGTTTGGACCACAGAATACATTGTTCAATTATCGCGTACACCATATATGGTTCAAGATAAACAGAGATTTTAAACAAATTGTTTTCGAAAGTTCAAAAGACGCTTTTTTTTTGTACGTGGGGAAATCCTTATGGACAGCCATGCCGGACTCTTACCGGCTAAAACCCCAAAAAATCAGGCGCCCAAAGGGTACAGGTGGCCTTGACCCACTTTTGAAACTGGGTCAAGGCCAAATCCGGATTTCCAAAGTGTCCGGAATTTCTCTAAAATGTTGGCGGCCTTGCGAAGAGTGGGAATGATTTGAAGAAGAAAAGAAAGGTAAAAAATGATGATAACAAATAGAATTCTTTGAAATTGTATTGCCGTAAATTTATATCACACAGACATTAATACATATATATCATGTTAGAAATTGCCAGCAACGGTCAGCAGTGATCATCAGAGGGCAGCTGACGTCAGGAGATGCTGGCACAGCCTGGCAGCAGAGATGCCAGATTCAGCACCCGGTGTCCTACTCACACATACCAGATCACGCGTACGTGAGCTCGTTGAGTTTCGGAAAGTCGACAAAGGCAAACTGACACATGCCCCCTGTCTCGATTATTCCGAAGCTGCCCGAAGTACTGTTACGTTGCCACTGTTACTGACTGCTCCTGATTACTGCTTGCTTCTGCTGGACTCTGCTGACCATCGCTTATATTTCTGACAACCTATAACGATTACTACTGACTTCTGCTAACCTCTGTGCTTGTCTCTGCTGAACTTTCCTGACCTCTGCCGAACGCTACTGACCACTGTAGGTATTTCTGATAATGTATAACGATTAATACTTACTACTGCATGCCCCTACAAGTCTCTACTTGTCTTTGCAGGCTTCTGCTTGCCTATGCATGCCTTTGCTGGCCTCTGCTCAACACAGCTGACCACCCCTGATGCTTCTGACATCGTATAACAATTACTACATGCTACTGTTCGCTCCTGCTGATCTCTGTTTGCTACTGCATGCCTCTGCTCGTCTCTGCTGACCGCTGCTGATCATCTCTGATGCTTCTGACAACATATAACGCTTACTACTTGCTACTATTCGCCCCTGGTGATCTCTGCTGACCTCTGCTGACCACCGCTTATATTTCTGGCAACGTACAACGATTACTACTGGCTACTGCCACCCTCTGCTGACCTCTGCCAACATCTCCCGACGTCAGCTGACCATCGCTGACCACCCCTGATGCTTCCGACAACGTATAACGATTACTACTTGTTACTGCATGCCCCTGCTCGTCTCTACTTGCCTTTGCATGCCTCTGCTGGCCTCCGTTGGCCTCTGCTCACCGCTGCTGACCACTGCTGACCACAGCTTATATTTCTGGCAACGTACAACGATTACTACTGACTACTACCACCCCCTGCTGACCTCTGCCAGCATCTCCCGACCTAAGCTGGCCTCTGCCAACATCTCCCGACGTCAGCTGACCATCGCTGACCAGTGCTGACCGTTGCTGACAAATTGTGACGCGATGTAATATAATATAATATGTTTATATGTATTAAAGCGTTGTATAATGTAAATCTATGGCAATAAATGATATAATTTCAAAGAATTCTATGTGTTCTCATCATTTTTACCTTTCTCTTCCTATCGAAATCATTCCCTTAGTTATAAGACACTCCCAATCTTTTAAAATTTTCTAAGTTCCCCGGAAAGATTTCAAATTTCCCGCCGCCAGGAATTTTTGCGAATTCCTGGAAATGACGTCATTTCTAAGAATTCCTGAAAATTCTCAGAATCCTGAAACTTACCGGCGTCCCTGAAACTTCTCTGAATCCCTGAAATTTCCAAGAAGTTTCAGGCAGCGGCTAAAATTCCGGCCTGAATTTTTCGGCAAAAATTTTAAAAAGCCGTTACGTAATATTACGTAATATTACATAATGTTACGTAATATTACGTAATTTTTGCCGAAAAATTCCGGCCGCGAGAAATTTTAAAGAGCTATTACGTAATATTACGTAATGTTACGTAATGTTACGTAATATTACGTAATTTTGCCGAAAAATTCCGGCCGCGAGAAATTTTGAAGAGCTATTACGTAATGTTACGTAATATTATGTAATATTACGTAATATTACGTAACATTTTTAGCCGAAAAATTCAGGCCGGAATTTTTGCCGCAGTCTGAAACTTCTTGGAAATTTCAGGGATTCCGAGAAGTTTCAGGGACGCCGGTAAGTTTCAGGGACCCGAGAATTTTCAGGAATTCTTAGAAATGACGTCATTTTTAATTTGGGAAATTTGGAGAGGGAAAGAGGGGTAAAAAATGATGAGAATACATAGAATACTTTGAAATTATATCATTTATTGTCATAGATTTACATTATACAAAACTTTAATACATATAAACATATTATATTATATTACATCATGTCGCAAGTTGTCAGCAACGGTCAGCAGCGGTCAGCAGCGGTCAGCAGAGGCAAGTAGAGTCCAGCAGGGGCAAGCAGTAACAATTAGTAATCGTTATACGTTGTCGGAAGCATCAGGGGTGTTCAGCTGTGGTCAGCTGTGGTCAGCAGAGGCTAACAGTGGCAAGCAGTGGCAAGCAGTGGCAAGCAGAGTCCAACAGGGGCAGGCAGTAGCAAGTTGTAATCGTTATACGTTGTCAGAAGTATCAGGAGTGGTCAGTAGCGGTCAGCAGAGTCCAGCGGAAGCAGGCAGAAGTCAGTAGTAATCGTTATACGTTGTCAGAAATATGAGCGGTGGTCAGCAGAGGTCAGCAGAGGCTGGGAGAGACTAACAGTAGCCGGTCGTAATCGTTATACGGTGTCAGAAGTAACAGGAGTGGTCAGTAGCGGTCAGCAGAGTCCAGCGGAAGCAGGCAGAAGTCAGTAGTAATCGTTATACGTTGTCAGAAATATGAGCGGTGGTCAGCAGAGGTCAGCAGAGGCTGGGAGAGACTAACAGTAGCCGGTCGTAATCGTTATACGGTGTCAGAAGTAACAGGAGTGGTCAGTAGCGGTCAGCAGAGTCCAGCGGAGGCAGGCAGAAGTCAGTAGTAATCGTTATACGTTGTCAGAAATATGAGCGGTGGTCAGCAGAGGTCAGCAGAGGCTGGGAGAGACTAACAGTAGCCGGTCGTAATCGTTATACGGTGTCAGAAATTCCAGGAGTGGTCAGCAGCGGTCAGCAGAGGCCAGTGGAGACCTGTTGACGGGAGGTCGGATATTAGTTGTTCAAGAGCGAGAAGGGAAGTGTGAGCCTTTCTCTCTCGACTCCCACGAGACGGTCCGAAGTTACTTTGGGCGGCTTCGGAGAATCGAGAAAGAGGGCATGTGTCAGGTTGCCTTTGTCGACTCTCCGAATGAGATGTCCACGGTGCACCCGTTGCACTTGCGCGAGCATCGGGTTGCCTCTCACCAGGGGTGCTTCGATTCGGTAGAATTCGTTGAAACCCAATGCGTGGGCGACGCAGAAACTGTATTATCTTTTCGAATCCTGTATTAGAAATTAGTGAATTCGCAATCACAAATTAGTGAGTTAACGCGAAAAACTGTTTTCTCATACCGTTAACTGATTTTAATCGTATCTTACTAAATCCTTCAACTCTTTAAGCTTGCTAAAAATGTTGTCCCGCTCCAAATTATTCTAATAATAGCAATATTCGAGGAGTGGTATTCAAATTGTGAATATCTGTCGAATGCCCCGACGATAAGGTACTCGAAGCGTCCGAATGGCGTTCCACGTGCGTGCTCGTTAAGAAACGTTGGAAGAAATAATTATTTGAGGCGTGCAATCGTTTTGTCCCGGCGCTGTAGATCTGCGCGGTGTTCTCCAAAGAGCGCAAAGGTACCGTACGAGCGCGTTGGTAGGAGACCCTTTCTAAAATCGCGGGAGTCGGCCGGAAGCGGTACGAGAGGGCCCAGAAGGTGAAACGAGGAACGATCGCGAGCTGGTGGGGCAGCGGGAGGAGGACAGAGCGAGAGAACACGAACGAGAAAAAGGAGGGCCAGACCCGTGGCTAAATGGTGGGGTACGCACTATTTCCTAATCCAAGCGAGAGAGAAGCGAGAGCCGAGCCAACCGACCAACGAAAATGAAAGTGACGGAGAAAGTTGGGGCATTGTTACGAAGCGTAAAGCCCGGCGTGCGACGACGTTGTACCGCGGCTCTGAAACGATCGTTGCTTTTCGATTACGCGTGGGCACCGTCTACACCGGCCGGTTTCCAAACTTTTTGGGACCCGTCCACGCCCCCCTACTTAAAATTAACAGAGAACAACGCGTCACGATTATCCTCCGACGCTTCGTTTTAATACCATCTCTGTCCAGTACCGAATTATTTTCTTGAAACAAATATTCCTTTTCGGTGGCGAAATAAATCGGGATTTTCATCGAAACAATTTGATAAAATAAATTTCAGTAAAATCTGTGAAATTTTCGGAGTAAATTAACGCTTTATTTAATATCGTTCAAATTTTTCAATTGAATTTGTTTGGGTTAAAAATATTCTAGAAATTTTTTCATTTTCGGTTAAGGACACGCATCAAGGACAGCCTAACGTCCAAAGATTTCTAAATTATCGGCCGCTTCTATTGCGAAACCCGTTGCTCCGCGCGAGAAATTCTGTCGAGTAGAAATTCTCTCTCTCGTACGTTTTTTCGCACTTTTTTTAACGCTAGATACATTTATAATAAATATGAGACACCACGCTAAATTCAAACAAAACATGAATACGTAATTACACAGAGAATTTTCATTTCTCAAATAAGACGAGCGAAATTGATCCTTGAAATGTCGATTAGTATGTTCATTTATGTCGACCACTTATATCCTACTAAACTTCTACATTAATTAAGCAAGTTACGACGTTGCTGTCAATATTAGACATCGATGATTTCTAAATCTTGATCGATGGTACCACATTAAAAGTTAGAAATTTCTTTAGAAACGTACGAAGTTTGTCTAAAATCATATCATGAGCAAAAAGAGATTTTTCGCGCGAAAATAAATCGAAAATGTAAAATGACAATGTTTGATTTTAAAAATTTAAAAATCGTCTAACGTATCTATGTGTAACATCTCGCTAACCTATACCGAATAATTATTCATTTCTAATTTGTTCCAGTCCTATCTAACAACGGCATGTAATATTAATCTAGATTGCAGTTAATTAAAGCGTAAAGAGGAATATTCGTATCGCAAGGTAAACATATAATGGTTATGTGAAAAAGGAAACGTTATCGCAAAGTATACGTTGGAAAGAAATACATACAAAATAAGATAACTGTAATTATTTGTTACGAGCGAACACAATTCTGACAGTTTCTTAATATTCATTATGTCCTTCTACACATTTTGTACGCGAGTATCTATGCATTTAAACGTCAAAGAAAGTTTCTTTTTTTATGATATTTTTATTCACAAAGGATTATGCACAATCTGTTTAACTTTAAATGAATTTCGTAGGGAGAAAGAAACAGACCAACGACTGAGCAAAAATTACTCGACACTGTCCATATTCTACGTTATTCTTAAGTCGAAACTGAACTTCATATTTTATAAAATAGTTCTTTTAAAAATCTGAAATTTTGGGGGTATACCTACTATGCGTTACTATTGTTCCGAGGTAAATTCAATTCTATGAGAACGCTTAAGTTGTATAATATGTATTGTATTTCCTGATGCATGGGCAAAGTAGATAACAAAAAAGTGGTAAAACGTGTTTTACAACCATTTTACGCGTAGACAAAAGTATCGACACACTTCTAATAACGATAGCTGTAAATACTGAATCGATATAATGTGACATTTTGTAGCGAATTCTTCACGGTTTTAGTACTTCTTTTATTTTATTAGGTATCGAACAAATCAGTATCTTTAATAATTCGATATTAATTTCTTTCGTTAGAAAAAACGATCCCACGAGTTATTATCCGATTTTTACGTCGAGACTATCGTTACCAAAAACGTCTTACGAATATTTGGCAGGGTGAAAGCCCCAAGATCCCCCCTCTCCCCGTGTTAGTTACGCCATTCACCATGGATCATTGGTATTACGATATCTCGAAACTTTCTCTTCGGCTTAATAAATCGTAATAGATTATTAACCACTATTGTATCAGAAAAATGAGAACTTTCCATGGGACAATTATTTCGTATTAGACGCGTTGAATAATTCTCAACGATAACCGTCAGACGCGTTACGTAACTAGAAATTGTTTCGATATCGATCAACCTCCGCTCTAACGATAAGGGACATTATAATGACGCGTACAGATTTCAATCGTGCGAACTATGTTACACGAACTGTACGCGTATATTATAAAATGTAGACTACGTGTGGCGTGAATCGAGAAATAAAAATTAACTTATCGACTAAACGAAAAATAGGTGGCTGTTTATATTTTTCGAGAACGTAAAAAGTTTGAAAAGTCTCGATCTAATCCGATCCTCGGCTTCTGCGAGGACCACCCTGCGCGCGCATCGGAAGAAAGAATCGGCGGGCGATTCGAATCGATCGAAACGTTGTTACACGCGTTTTCTTCTCTTACAAAGTAAGAAAGGTTTCTTTGCTCGTTGCTTAATTTCCGTTTTTGCCCGCGTCGCAACCGGCGTTGCGACAAGGTTACCGCGAGAGCCACAATGAAACACGGAGCGAAAGAAGGAAAGGAAGAAAAAAGAAAAAGAAAAAGAATACACGTACGTGTGTAATCACCGCGTTAGTTCGGCCGCGCGATGGTAAAGGCCTACTGACATAAGAGGCATCGACGAAAGTGCGACGTTACATAATTCGAGCACGGGACATGCGTCCTCGCGTCCGGTTGGGTAGAGAACGAATCGCCGACAGTCGTAGGGAAAAAAAGGATGGAAACCATGCAAGAAGCTAATTACATTGTTTTGTCGACGCGGGCGGAACGTCACTTTCGACCCGCGGCACACGCTTTTTACGAGTCTCGGTACGAGAAATCGATTTTCTTGTCATCCACGGAAGACGGTGCGATCGAATAATCTTGATTTTTAGTCACATTTTCGTGGGCATCGACGAAAGTGAAACCGGCAAACAAGATTTACGGTAACTCGTGCGAAATACATATTTTCGAAAGGTTAAGTCGGTTAACAGGAGTTTCGTGTGCTCAGAAAATTAGTCTTGTTTGCTCGGGAACACGAGTTGCCTGCGCTGATAAATAGCTGATGAAACTGGTTCAATTGCCCAAGCGGTCGTTTACAGTCGCGAGTTAGGGTTACTATTGTGTCGGTTAACGATCAAATATTTAAACAACATACTAAAGACGCACGGGCATTCTGTAGTAGGAACATTGCCTTCTTAGAAAGTCTATTTGTTCAGTCGTAAGATGCTATCATTTGGGATTCTAGGTTACAATGAAGGTTGGACCACGTGATTTCAGATATTAGATTTGGTGATGTTGCCTAACGCCCGTGACCCGTTGCTTGTATATCGATTTCTTACAGATAACGTAGTTAAAAGTAAGAGTACATGTATATAAATATTTATTTTATCGTTTATCGGGTGATTCGACCTTACTGACCCCAGGTCGCGATTGGAAGAATTGTACAATTATACCAGAAAAGGTTGCAACGACAGCGTTCGGGTTAGAAAAGGAAATGGTGCTGTTTTTTGTCGAGCTAAACAAGCTTCCGTGTTCGAGGTCGAAGACCCGAGCACCGATTCCCTGACAAAACTCTTTGTTTCTTGCGTGTTCATCTTAAATAGCAATTATCGTGCTTTCCAGTTAAACCGGGTAAAACAATCGACCCTCTCGGGCTGCATAAACCAACGAGCATGAGCCGACCGGTCCTTATTCGGACAAGGAAAAACTGGTCCCACGAGCGGCGAACCGGAGGTCGGAACCGCGATGAACAAACTCGGAAAAAGAATAATACGAAGGGACGTTTTGTCGCCCCTGATAGCCGGAAAGATTAACCTGCAATCGACGAGTCGCCCTCCTCCCCTTCTGTCGCGATGGAATACAAATTTCATGTTCCCTTTTGTGGATTCCGTAAATCCACCTTTTTCCTTCGTCCGTTGTAAATAAAACAATGTACAAGTAAAATAGTAGGAGAAAGATCGCTCGAGGGATGGCGAGTGATCGATTAAAAAATTAATGAAGCTTCAACTTCGAGAACCCCAATATAGGAGCTGCTTAATTTTGGAAAAAGAAACATTTTATTTGCAAATTGTTTGTAACGTTATATAAATTGCTCCGATAAAAGATTCGAAAAGTCTCGATCTGAGCCGATCCTCGACTTCTGCAAAGACCACCCTGCGCGCGCAACGAAAGAAAGAATTCGCGGGCGATTCGAATCGAGCAAAGCGCTGGTTACGTGTGTTTTCTTCTCTCGCGAAGTAAGAAAGGTTTCTTTGCGTTTAATTTCCGTTTCTGCCAGCGTTGATTGTTAAAAATTGAAATATTTTCATGTTTTATTTATCGTTTGAATTTTGCTCGACTCTGGGAAATAATTTTAATACGATTCGAATAGCTTGATATGGACTTACAAAGGATAACGCAAGTGCAAAGAAACGTGTTTCGATATTTCTCGCAATTATCGCGATATAATAAGGGAATTGAAAGGAAAGATTCATCGTTGGCTCCGTTTCTGTCAGCGACTCGACGGAGAAAAAGTGAAAAGCCGCTTCGCGCGTAGATGGCAACACACCTGGACAAACGGATGAGCGATCCAGAGATCTAATCATAAGGAGACTCGGATCAAACCGTCGCGATCGAGCGAACGGTCGGGTTAGTGAAACACTTGGAAAGGCGGCTCAAGGCTCGGCTAGCCTTGGACGCGTTAGATTACCCAATATTCAGGCTTCGAGCAATACTGCGTGTCGCCGGGGCAAAAATACACGTGAAACCGTACGACACCGCGATGGACAAAATCGAAATCGATGTAGTCCAACGAAAACGACAGAAATGGGGAAATCGTTGCTTCCGCGGGCGGCCATTTCCAGATTTCGAGGCGGGAAATTCGAATCTGGCAAATAAAATTCTTCAAATTTCTTCCGGAGATTTCACGTTTAACAAACATCAACGTTATATGAGTATTGATAAACTATTCGAATGGTCCCAGATAAATCGTAAAAAGCAAATATTTCTTAAAAAGTTTCGCGCAACGTTCGCGTATCTAATCGACTATTCATTGAGAATGGATCGTACATGCGAGGAGTAAACGATCGAACGGGCCAACGAAGAAAAGGCATTTAGGTGAAAGCGATAGAGGCACAGTTCGAAAGGTAACGTCGAGAATTGACTCGCGACGCTTCGTAATCGAAAGGAACAACCGGGCACGCGTTTCGCCATAATTTCTCTAATAAATACAGAGGCCTGATCTTTGCACAATGACGCTTTTCTTAGCCTTCCACGGCGGAATAAATTTCCCCCTGGGGACTACGGGCTCTGATTAAGATTACCGTTCGCATGTCACGAAGGTCGCGGAACCCACAGCCGACAGCGACTCCGATAGCGTCCCGTTGCTTACTCAGACAGTCCCTAGGCACACCTGCACGCATCCCGTGCTGCGTACATCGAAGCGTGTCAGACTTGTACGCAATGGCGTGCAGGTCCCTGGCCAGTACAAGAAACGTACGCTCGTTCGACGTGCTGGACGAAGAAATGTAACGTTAAGCCGCGTACGCAATCGTGGCAATGAAAACCAACGCACGAATTCTGCTGCTTGACAGCTAAGAGCTCTTCGCGATGGATCAACGTTCTTTTTATTCTATTAAAGACAGGTCAGGCTCTAAGCAGATGTAATTCTACGAGATTGAAATTATTCGTTTTGATGATTAACTATTTTCAATGGGAAAGGATGCTCGACTTCCATTGCTGCATCGATGAACTTGAGAATTTCGCAATCATACATTGCAATAAATTGTTGTAATGGTTCGATAAAAAATGAGTATTCTACGAAGACTTGCGAAGCTCGAAGGATGGGAGGAATAATTGAATGGTTTAATATTTGGATGAGGGAGTGTAATGGAGATTCTGCTATGCTTCGAGGCATTAGTGGAGGATAAAGGGTTATTCTCGATAGATCCCTGGTCGAAAACGAGCGCTGACAGTCGTTGGCGATTTCCAAATTGTCTACGCGAAGAAAAAGGTCCTGGCTGGTTCACTTTCTAAGGCCGATGACTGTTTAACCAATCACCCATTACCAGCGTCGACATCGCAGCAGAAGGGTTTGCGAAACGTTACTGCTACCTATACTTGTCTCCGCGTTGCCATAATACCGCAACATTCTAACGAATGGACAAATAGTATTTGCCTAATAATGGTAATTCGCCCACACGGACGTTCCAGCGAAAGTAAAAGGGAACGACGAAAATCGAGAATATTTTGTTTCGTTTCGAGTCGGAGATAAAATAATCTAAGCCGTGTTACGAGATAATTGTCGCGGACTAAAATATTAATGGGAAGAAAATAATTTCTTTAAAGTATTTAAATATTATTCGACCAGTTCCAGCCGTGCGAGTATCTTTCGATCCGATGGAAAAAAAATTCCAAGAGACGAAACGCCTTCGTGGATTACGTAAGTTCGTTGCAGATCTACGAGAGAGCAGCAGAAGGCATGTAATATTAAACGGCAAATCGAAACGTACGAAAAGACGCGCGCTCCCTGCGCGCGTGTTTTACAATGTAAACGCCTTGCGAATCGGTGAAAGCGAACACCGCTTTCCCCCGTAAGAAAGCTCGCATCTCCTCCATGGTCTCCTTCAAACGCGTGCATTACACGGTTATGTCATACGCGAACCGTACGCGAGCGAGAAAACGCAACGTGTGTCTGCACACGTGTCGAGACTCGGTATTCTTATCGCGGACGTACCGCGTTAGACGGTTTCGTTTATGCATATTTAACCCTAATCCTAACTATGACGTAACTTTGTGTGTCATACCAAATTTTGGTAACCGTAGAACCCGTTAAATAAAATACATAACATTTTATTACGGATCTATAAAATTTATTCGCGACTCTCGGTCGATAAC
Organism: Colletes latitarsis; assembly: GCF_051014445.1. Classification (NCBI taxonomy): domain Eukaryota; kingdom Metazoa; phylum Arthropoda; class Insecta; order Hymenoptera; family Colletidae; genus Colletes; species Colletes latitarsis. The sequence goes on along the minus strand of NC_135135.1, from coordinate 28,295,025 downwards.
GTTGAACTGGCGAACTATTTGTACCAATAATAATTGGAACTGTAGAAAAAAGTTAACATTGTTACGAATTTTTAAAATCGAAAATGCAAAAAATTTAATTCATCCTTCTTCGGTCAAACGTTTAAAGTTTGTTTCGTAACATACGGTGACAAAAGAAAAGATAATGTTGTTTTTCGAAAAATTATGTCTGGAATATATGTATGCAAAAGTTGCTAACATTTTGGAGATATAGAAAATGTTTATCGATTCTCTTAGAATTCAAAAGTCAATATATGAAGTTAAACTTGCAAAATACCTTATTACAATATTTAACTGTTGGTTTTTAATTTATACAAAAGACATTTTTCAACCTACAGTGAAACACTTCTTTCAGACTTATCTTGTCACCGTATATTGGATTATTTGGAGAAAAATGTCGTTACGTTATGCTTCTTTGAAAAACGGAAACTTTGATTTCTTGTGACTTCGCACAGTCACGGTAACATTAATTCTTTCCTTCTCTTTTCTTTCTACCTTTCTACCAGCCGTATTAGCTCCGAAGATGACCGGAAATCCATGGTCGAAAGCGTTGAATAATAAAATACGTGTTACGACTCGCCAAGTATTTTTACGTTTCATTAAAAGTTGTCAGTCACTTACGTGACTGCAGAAATTTCATAAACAAACGCGGAGAAACTCCTCGGTCGCTCCGTTAACATAGCGTTATGTTCGAAGCTCTTATTTCGCAAAATTAGTAATACGTTTGTCGACTTCATTTTTTTAAAAATTAAGTTGCCCAAGGGGCGGGAAACAGAAAAACCCAACCTCGTTTGGTGTAGCAGCGCCATCCATTGGTGGGCTTCGAAGATCCTCGCACGAAACCAAGAATTTCTTACAAAAGAAAATGTAACAACTAAATAATCTATATAGAAAATTGTCAAAGGTTAATCTATCGGATACAGAAGAGTAAAAGAATCTCGTTTGGTCCAGTAGCGCCATCTGCAACGTTCATTCGAAAATCCCACCCGAAAACGCGAATTTCCTCTTCCCAACGAACCGCGAATCGTTCGCGTGCAATTCGCTCGACGATTCTCCCGTCTTCTCCTTCACCCCCCCTCTTCTATCGCGATGGCAGCAAGTAAAAGCACGAGACTAAGCGTGCGCTCCTTCATAAGATACCGCGTATCCTCGCCGCGATACGTAAAGTAAGGCGGGCACTTTCGAATTGCATAACCGCGGCCCGCGCCTTCGTTCGGTTATGTCAGAAGAAAGCTGCCGAGAGAGCCTGCCTGGGAAATGTAGGTAGGCATACACCACATACGTACACACGACCATTACTGTCTGCCCGCTTCTCTTTAAACGTTATAAATAAACCGTGCTAGCTTCTTGCACCACGGGCCACCGGACCTCGATCGACGGGGCAGACGAGACCGCCATTCACGTGCACCGATCAAACACTCCAAGAACAAACTGCCTTATCCCTACCCGTGCATTTTTCTTCCGCGACGATGAGAGTTCGCCCAGAGACCAGGAGATTATCCTCCCTCGACGAATCGATCACGTAATCGTCGAACCGCGGTAATGTTCGCTTAAATGATCATGAATCTGTCCGCTTAAACATCCACGAGCCATCCTCTTGGTTATTGGGATTCCTCGAACCTCGCTATCTACGATCTGCATCGACGTACGATATCGTCGACTGGAATAAATCTCGATCGTCGGACGAAAAGTAGCGTCAGAATATTTCGGAATCTTTCACGACTTTCGCTATTTGTCGAGAAACGTCGAATGCACGGTTTGCATCGATGGTGTAACGATTGGTTTTTAGGAATAACTGGAGTATATTCGAGCAACGAAATCGATCGGGCAGACCTCGCGTTGAACCGAATCTTGGATATCGGTGTACCTTCTAATTTATAATTCAGGAAACGGTTAATATAAATTCAATCGCAAGGTTTGATCGTACGTTCTCCTCAGTCACTGACAAACTTTCGAATCGAGCCGCCTGGACGACAATCCCCGGGATAGACGCACGGGTCACGATCGGGTTTATCTTCGGAGCAATTAACAACGCACTGGAACAACGACTGTAGTTTCATAACGTTTAACTAACGAGTCCCTTTACTTGCAAAACGGTGGAACAATGAACTGGCACGCGCACGGTGACCTGAAGAGCGATAATTTGTCACCCGAAAATAAAAATAATAATACACTGACTGTGTGACATCGTTTGAATATTTGGAGTAATCTTAATTTATTCATAAGAGGTCACTGTTATTCTAGGTGATGCTACACTATATGTATCACTTTTAAATATTTTTTTAAGAACCTTCTCAAAATTTAAATATTCATGAACGATTAAGTAACTGAAATGTAGGTAGTCACATGCCTGCAAACATAATACAAATTTGCTTTTTAATATTTCATAACGAAAAATTAATATAATTATTATTTTGTCTTAACTGATCGTAAAGTTGACAAATTAACGCTTTCTAGAACACTGTGGGACAGTGAAAAGGCCTAGTTCCCGCTGCGAGACTGAAAATGTTGACATCACTGACCTTGTTTTTCGGAAAAGATGGCTGGCAAGATTTGCAAAGCTTTCCATCTTGTCGGTGAGCGTGTTTGGCCGTTTCGTACTGTGTAACGGATCGCTTTGGTGAAAATAAAGGGAATAGGGACTCTGGGGGTAGGGGGGTGTCCGTGTCAGGGGTTGAAAAGATTGGAAATAAAATGCAAATCGGCTGTAAATCAGGTCAGACGCGTGGCACTGACGCGGGACCGTTTCACGATGACAATTCCTCCCTCCTCCCTGTCAGGCACGACAAAAGCAGTCGCGCCCCTCTGTAGGGGGTTAATTGTGTTTGGAGCAAACAGGTACCCCGGATCGAATCGGGGCCTCAGGTGCTCGTCAGCGTTACCTTGAAACGGGGCTGCCCATTTGGCCCTTTCAGACGTGTTTGCGAATATCTTCCTCGATGACCTTTCGCTCGCGATCGTTTGATCGCGACTGTAATCTTGTTCAGACTATTGTGGTTTGCACAAATACATTGGAAGATTGAATAATTTCGAGATACGAAGGACGAGGAAATCTTAAGGACGCTTATTTCAATTTGTGGTATGAAAATATCGAATGCACGAATAATTTAAAGCGAAACGTTCGCGAGACACGAATACTTTTCTGACCGACTGTAAGCACGACAGGAAGATGAATCGATCTGCATAATTCCTCGATCGAAGTGTTGATGTTACGAAGAGCGTGCACGTACTCCGTGTATTTTTATCGTTAATTCGCGTTACGATAACGATAAAATGCTGTTCCTTCGACGGAAATGCTAACAAATGGAATACGAAAAATACCACGCTTTATTTGTTTTTGCGAGGAATCGGCGATTAATAAGAAAAATATAGAAACATAAATCGTACTGCTAAAATCAATTAATGAAACGACGATGCAAATGCCAAAGCCGAGCAATTAATCGTTCATGTAAAACAAAGATTACTTAAACGGCAATAAAATAAGAATCGATCGTCCTTCCCAGTAATTATCGAATCACTTTCGTATACGGCTTCCGCGAGCGTAAAGACCGATAGCAATGTAAAATTAGTAAAGTATTACCTTATCTCCGGAATGTCGTCGTACACGACTATAATAACGAGTCATCATTCACGAAGAGTCATTGCTTTTTTATCGTGGTCACACTTTATCTTTCGAGTGTTATTAATTATACTTTGTTACATTTGTAACTTCTGTTACCGACTTTATCGTCTGTTTTCAATAAACGTCGACAGTTCCATTCCCGGGGTGGCGCTTTCGTTCTTATTTTCTTTATTCGCGACGCATTTGTTGCAAGCGTTTCTAAAAACTTATTTGAGGCCCATAGTCAGGCAAGAAAGACTCCCGACATTGGCGAATTTATTAATAGAAAATGAGACATCGAACAGCTTAATGTTACGATGTCACAATGGTATTCGCGTCTAGTGGCGCCAGAGAATTAATTTCACGAGAGATTCTACGCGTTTTTTATAGCATTGACAGGAATTTTTTACTTTATTAGAGAAGATTTTGCATCTGACGCGGACTCCACCAACACTAGTTTCGATCGACAGTAATACGAATCGAGGACGTAATTAATTGACGACAGTATTAGTCGACCACAATAATGACCGAGATACACACTCCCTGCGTGGGCAGCGATGCAGATAACTTCGAATAAATCTCTAAATTCAACGCTCTTTGCAATACACTATACAGGGTGTTCGACCACCTCTGGGGAAAATTTTAATAGGGGATTCTAGAGGCCAAAATAAGACGAAAATCAAGAATACCAATTTGTTCATGGAGGCTTCGTTAAAAAGTTATTAACGTTTAAAGTTCCGCCCGTACTGAATTTTTTTCTCGAAAATACGCAAGATTTCGAAGGTATGTCTATTCACCAAAAATGATTGTAATTGACCCCCGCAACCGAAAATAATTTTTCCAAGACGATTCGAAAGTCTTTTTTTTCACCCAAAACTTTCAGCACTTACTCGAATTTTTTTCGAGTAATATACTCGAATATACCAATTCTAATTATTTTTACGAGAGTAACTTTGATTATTTATATCTTAAAAACTGTCGAACATCTACACCTGATATTTTATATAGACAGAAAGGGATCACTGTATCATCGTTCTGCAAAAGCACATTAAAATTGAACTCGAACAATTCGCGTCCCTCCCTTGCAGGCTACACGAAACTTCGTGTATCTCTAATTATTATTTTTGTCGACTGATATTGTTATGGATGAAAATCAGTGTTGGTGGATTCTGGTTGATCATTTCGATGGGGCAAATGTCACGGGATCGTTCCCATCGCTAGCTAGAACTGTCCGGGACCGTCGATCGCGAGAGAAATACGCGCGTGGCGGTGCAAATGCGTGCTCACGATTGTCACGGAAATAGGTCGCCGGTGTGACGCCGTTGATGAAAGGGAAAAAAAGGAATCGTGCTAGCTTTCCTTCTCATTCGCCGTGGAAGGTGTCGCGAACTGTGTACACGCAGCGGCGACGTTTATCTGCCTCCGGCGTAAATGCTCGTTCGAGCGACTTTAAAGCAGCCACGTTTGACTTCCTCGACTTCGACGACTCTGCTACGAAAATGGCAGAAAGTTAAAGAAAAAAAAGAAATAATGTTCGGGTTCGAATGGAATCCATGCAATAAGAGGCCATCGATTGGATTACTTTCATTCTTCTAGTCATTGCGATTTGATATTTGTATCGTTATCATGATTTAGTTAATTATGAAAAGAATTGATGATTTTCATTGGAGAATTTTATAACTGTTAAAAGTTTAATTTTTGAAGTATAAGTTTCAGTCAAACGAGATACTTTCTAATGTTGGATGAAACCTACGTAGTGGTTCGCGAAATCCACGAATTTTCAAGTATCATCGAACGATTTAAAAATTTTAAAAAGCTGTCGTTCCAGAGCTGCACGAGCATCGCGATATTCGTTTACGTTTAAGTGCAAATGAATGTTAATAAACTTTCAGTCACACTGTGTCTTTACAAGACATCAAACATCATGTGAGTACACAGGCAAGACAAATACGGTCAACCTTTCGCATCCCGTGACGGGAAATCCGTTAACTACTTTTTTCAAGAAATAAAAATAGTTAAAGAATTCTATTCCTACAGACAACGTTACGATATTACTTATATTTTAATATTGGGATAAAATGGTACTCGTTCTGAAAACATTGACACCGAAAGTCGATGCTGAGTACCTGAGGTTTCAGTGTCATTCGATACCTCGAGTACTTTGGTATCGAATTGCTCGAATATCGTCGATACGTATCGATATCAGTCCTACCACTAATCATTCGCAGTCAAGTAAATATGGACGCTCGCGACCACCTGTGGATCGTAAGTACGCGTCGGATTCGACTGTCATGGCGGCCAACGTGTTAAGAGGTTAAGTGTAATATGAAACTATCGAATACTGGAAGAGATCAAACTTAAAAAGTTAGAAAGTAAAAGCTAATGGCGTCTCTGAGACACTTCGTATGCAATAACGGCGTAGCTATTGGGGGTTAAGAAATAAGAAAGATTTTAGTAAAGAACAGAACAAATCTACTCTACTATTTCACATGTTAGACGTTTAGCGAGGGTTGAAGGTGACAACAACCCTTCAGTTACAGGATGAGCAAAGCAGTATTTGAACCTGTCAGTTATCCGGGTTTATCAGGAATAACAGAAAGGCGATCACCGAACGATATCGCTGAGAAGCAACGTTTCGAAAGCTCGATGAAACGGAGGTTGAACGGTTGGATTCGTTTGATAGTTAGTTACGCTACTGGTATGCAGAATTATGCGCGTCGTGGTCGACAAACAAAAGTGCGTGAGAGGCTATCGCACGCAGGAACTGGGTCAGAGTGCTGGAAGCGTCGATGTCGAAAAGAATCGAGGACGAAATGGGTCAGCGCCGGAAACGATGTCGAAACGGTTCGCTCGTCTAGCCGCGCTTTCTTCGTGACCTTCCTCCTAGTCTATAAATAAGCGTACGTGTGTGCACGCGACCCGTGCACACGCGCGCACGCTAGAAAGATACGGTGCGTGCGAGCTTACAAGCGCGTATCGTTTGTGCAACAATTGTTCCGAGCGAAATATAGGTCGGTGCCGAACGCCAGCAGCCTAGGTACTTTCGACTACGAACGAACGCGTCAACGAGCCAAAACTCGGCCATGGGCCTCGTGGACTCTTTCCAAAACGTCTTTCTAAGGCTGCGCCTCCCATTCCACACGTTGATTACGATACTCGCGGTCTTCTGGTTTCGAAGAGATGTTTTGAGAGTGATCACAATTTTTTTTTAATGAAAAATAGTCAAGATTGCGAGAGTTACTGCAAAGTCTGGGGTTAGGTGACACTTGGTGATGTTTAGCAAAGATCTCGAGATTTTAATTTCTTTTTTTTAGCTAGCGAACGGTGCAGCACTCTTTGCGATTTAGAATATAGATCTAGATAGCTACCAATGATAAGTATTTTTAGAAATACGTCAAATAAATTATAAGAAGCATCGAATTTCGAATAAAGAGGTTAAATAAATTGTCCTTCTACTTTGTCTACCGATGAAAAAATGAAATTTTGTCTGGCGCATTTCCAACTAACTCGAAACCTCGAAAGATGTTTCATCGTTCTTGATTTTCGTCTTATTTTGGCAGCTAGAATCATCCTCTGAAGGATTGACCGCTCGCGGGTAAATAACCCTGTGTATTTTTCCAAATTCGTCCACGTTGAACGCGACGCACAATAATATCGTTTACATCCTTATTTGCAAGAAATAACGTTACACAACTCGTAGATGATATTATTAGTGACCCGTCTGGATGATTGCTCGACAGCTGCCTCTGCCAAATGGTTAAACGGTCTAGGCGCTTTCTTCCCGACCTTCCACGTCTATAAATACACGTATGAGCTTACGCGACTGCGTTTATGCAATTGTCCGTCGTAAAATAGGTCAGGCTATCGTGGATAAGACTGTTTTATTTTATCGCCAATGCCGTTTAACTATCCTCCGATTTTTCTTCCTGTTTACAGATGAGTCGACGCAACCGAATGTCAACAGATTATTTTTCCACTCATTCTATTTATCGACGCAACTTAATTGCACGTAGTCGTCGTCGACATTTTATCGTGTCGCGATCGAATTTGTTGCGAACGCTCTGTACGTAATCGCTATCTGCAATATTCTTCGTGCAAACGCAAAAGAATGATCGGTAAAAACCAACCGAATAATTGGTCCACGAGATAGAGAATTTAATTGCACCGTAACTAATGGATTTAATGTCTGAATATCATATAGATAGAATATTATTATTATTTCTGTAAATGGAAACATCAGTGACTGTAAACCAGTTTTGCTTTTACAATACAAAAGAAAATGTCGTCTAATAAAATATTTCAAATTGAATAAAGAAATATAAACTTGAAAATCGAATAATATTCGAATTACTTTCTCCGAGTATTTAAATTCCAGAAGCGTTCGAGTATTTTTTTAAAAAATTTCTAGTCCCAGTTCCAACGAAGAAATGATATTTGTAAACAAATATAGTACCTAACCCTGAAACTAAATTATGCATAATGTGCATATAAACTGTATAATAGAACAATAGGCGGCCCGACGAAAAACGCAACATTGGCGTCGAGCGTCTACGAAAATACGATTACGAAAATGAAATTTCGAAGTCTCGCAAAAATCACGCTCGTAAAGATAGAAACGAGATCCTCTGGATCGTTCTTGTCTGCAAAGAATGTAATGATTTACATTTTCTTGGCTGAAACGTAAGAGATTAATTACGATTAAAATGAAAACGGTGCAACAAAAATGTGCACTTCATCGCATATATGTACCACCGAACGAAATGTAATTTGATTAATGATTAACGATTATAATTGCCGTGTAATGGAACCAATGATTAATGATTATACTCGATCTCACGTACGGGAAGCACGCGTCGATGACGTTTACACGCGCGATAACTTTAACCGCTTATATCTGGACTGCGAAGTTTTCGAGCGGCAATTTTCGATTTCTTTTCGGTCGAGGAATTTGTAAAATCCGGTTTCTTCAACTTTTTTTGAAGATAAGTTGATCTACGAAAGGGTTTTTAAATATTCTCGTTTATTATAAAGCGATGCATTGTTAAAAATTTAGGCGTTGAGAGTATCGAGAATTTAGCCATCCTCGTTTGCGTAAGAGTTTCTCGTTTTGGAAGAAACCGTCCCACAAATGAGAGTCCCTTTTCCACCGCGCGTGGGCTTTTTATGCGTCAATTGTCATTGAGAGCGTTACGGCTGGACTGTTTTCCTGAGAAAGTTGTCTGATATTTTCCAGCCGTACCCACGTCCTCAAGGAACATAACAAACCAGAACAGTGCCAGTGACGATCGAAAAAAAATGGCATTGTCCCTGTTGAACATATTTTAAACTCGATTGTTCGTTTTTTTGAAACACGACACTCCGAGGTTTTACGAGATAAGCTATAAAATAAGGGAGTTAGAAATTTCATTCGAAGATTCGTATATTACTTCTTCGCATTACTTTCCAAATAACTGTAGAGTCAACAATTTTCAAAATTTGAAAAAACCCTTCGAAACACACTTAAATATTATATTATACAGGGTGTTCGGCCACTCCTGGGAAAAATTTTATTGGCAGATTCTAGAGGCCAAAATAAGACGATTTTCCATTTCTGCCCATAGGTGGGCAATAAGATTTATGTCTAGACTTTGCGGGGGTGTTGCCAAGGAATGCAGTGTATTATATAGCACCTATTGCTTCACAATATGAGCTATATGCTCTGGATCATTGTCGTGTGGGAAATAATAGTGGTTTCCTAATTGCAAAGCAGTTACACTCGGTGACAAATGATCGTGTAAATTCTTCAAACAATGCATTTTACTCGCGAGTCTATCTATAAAAACGAAATTCTAGACGCCATTTCCACCCACACTATAGCTAAGGCTCTTCTATACTTAATTATTATTTTTACTCGGTAAAATATTTGTTGACAATTCTCGAAAATGAAACGATTGAAATTTGGACGATTTTTCCCGTGTATAGGGGTGAGCTCAACCCCCTTGTCTCTGCCTCTGTTCCTGGGTTCTGCTTTTAACTACCGGATAGTTAAAGATCACACAGTCGCGTAGCAAATTTCCAGAATAAACAAACACAGCGCAGAGCCTCCTCGTGGACAGATCTAAACACGGTCTCTCGTAATGCATGGAAAAAGTTACCGTCGAGCTGAAAATAGGTCAGAGGCCAGTGACTATGCCGGGAAAAATTCGGGTCAACCCGGAGCCTTTCTTCGTGGCCTTCCGCCTTCCTTAACTTCTTGCTTCCACTTCATTTTTGTCTGTTCGGCCTATAAATAGTGAACTGTTGCGTTCGCGCGCGTGCTGAATTAGTATACCGAGGGTGGAACCTACAGTGGTCTGAAACACCGAAAATACGACAAAAAGTTTTCACATTTCCATGAAAATTGGTAAAACTGACATCTTTTTAAATTAAAAGTGGTAGATTTAATACGATCGATTTGTGTTCAAAAGTAGTGTTTTAATTTAATTAAAAAAAAAAGGGAATTATTTTCGTTGGGTTTCTAAATAAACAGTCATATGGTGGATATAAACATCTATTTTTCAGTCGAAATATTAAAGTCTGAACGAAAATTGATACAAAGAATTTAAAAATTACTAGAACATCGTAAAACTTTTAAGTACGTGGGAATATTGATCGAAGAGCTTTCAAGCTTTTCATCCCCCTTTCGATCGTACGAAGATTATTATGAGATCGCTGTGCGTTGTTTATGTTGGACAAGTGTAACGTGCCAGCGATCATAACCTTGGTCGTGTTTTTGTGGCATTAATAATTGGACATAATCGGGTTAGATAAGGATTCGATGGACCGTAAGATAAATTCGATCGCTTGCGTCGGAACACACTTTCAGTCGCACGTGACATTTCACGATTTGAAAGTATGGTTTCAGAAGAGGTCGTACTTGAATTTGAACGTAACAACAAATTCATAGGTTACAATTTCCACGGTGCAGGATTCGATTTTAGTCGAACGTCTTGCGGAGGACGTTCGTTGACGTTGACGTTTCGCCATAAACGTACTCTTTTGAAACAAGTTTTAAATTAACTCGCGGTAGCGTGGCATATTACAGATACAGTTGACGCAACAATCAATATTATACATATTCAATGCGTGTTTAAGGAATGTATACGTGTATTTATCAACGAAAGAAACTGCTAAAGAACTGTCGGTGAGTAATTTGCTATAAATATACGAATTTAAATATGACTTCTATCTTCCGGAAGACAGTATCTTTTAACAGTATTTTATTTTACTTATGATTTACTCGTTTCATTTTAATAATACATTGGATCGAATCTTTCTTAGCAGATCACATTCAAAATAAAATGCTCCAAATATAAAATAAACAGTTAAAACGACTCCCAACAGAATGGTGACATTAAAAGGTACAACTTTCGATCTTGTTCTCCGAGTTACATAACTTCTGTGACTTTTCAAAATTCTTTAAACGGATGACAGCGACATATTTTGTTCGTTTGCCTGCAAAAGTTCTGGGAAATTTGACCAATAGTTCCTGAGAAATCGTTGTTGCCAGTTCCAATAACATACTTCTAAGAAAAACACGTTCAAACTTTTGCATGCAGTCAACGACCACTTGAACGCTGCGTCCTAGAAACCTGCATAACTCGGATGATTTTCGAGCTTTCGCCTTAATATTTGTCCGTGGTATTCTTGGACCCCCAATTACTCAAAATATATACAAAAATAATCGAAAATTCGTCCTGGGGGAAAACGGGAATAAGTTGAGTTGACCGAACGCGAAGAAAAGGGATGAACCAAAGATGTAATGAGGGGTTTGATCGAAGCACAGAAACCAATAGAAAAGGTCGAAAGGTCTGTACGAATCTGCCGAGTCAAGACGATCCGAGACCGACCTTAACTCTAGTCTTGAAACGGGAGCATCGCTTCTAAATGCGTCGTTCGCGACACTCTTTGAAGCCTGTTAGTGCTACTACAAACAACGCCACAGACTGGGACTAAATTAACCTTGTTTTACCACTCGTAGACCGGCCGAATTGAAAATTGTGCCAATCTAACGAGCCCGCCATGATTTTCACCGAGAAAAAAAAGGTAAGAATATATTTATCGATCTGTACCTGCAATCTCTTTCTAAATTTCAACGTTCGAATAGAAAAAGGTGAACCCCATAAATAAATTATACGTTAGAGAAGTATAAAATATAAAGTTTCATTTCTTTCGAACATCGTTTGTGTACACTATACCAACGTTGTATCATTTAATTTAAAAGTTTCCAGAGACATATGTCCGACATGGCTGGATTTCCAAATTACAACGTAATCCGACGCTGGTTTAACGACGTCGCGAGATCAGACAAAGTATGTGGTTTGTCCACTAAACCACCAGATTTTAATCGACAGGCCAGATCTACGATTTCCTGGGAAACGGATAGCCCACGCAGGTCCCATTGACACCCGACTCTCCGAATCCACGTGATTTTTACCCACGTACGAGTATATTTCGAATCGATAGCTTACAAAACTCCGGTTGATAGTGTTGAAATGCTCCACGTGTGTTGATCGAGGCTACTTTCAAATCCGTTCAAACACGGTTCGATCGCGGATGATGCGACGCATTCGTACAATTTCTCCCAAGGCAACACTAAATTCACAGACGTTGATAGGTTACATTAAAACACGGTTTTTTTACACTTGCATCGATCAAATTCAATATAAATTGCTGCCAAATAATATTTACGAGTAAAAAATTAATTTTTCAACATTCTGAAACCAACTCTCAAATCACTTTAATTCGATTTCAAAATCAACGTGCTAAAAACAGTATTCAATGTTTGAATGGAAAATCGTAAAAATGGGAGTTTTCCATAAAATTTAATATGTTTGAAATATTGCTGGAAATTCTAGCACAGTAGGAATTTATGGACCGATCTAGTAGAATGAACGAGTAATTTAAGAGGGAGGCTAAAGGCGTTTGGTAATTTGTTAGGCCGCAAAGGGGTTCGCGAAATGGAGGTTTACCCGGTATATTCGATACTTATCCTTCGTCGACACGACGATCGAGCGTCCGCAAATATTTGGCGGCCGATTTCAGGCAGTTTTTCTTGGCAGGGATTCCGGTGCTCCCGATTGAGGAGCAAAAGGTCCGAGAGGACGGCGAGCGTACCGGTGACGGAACAAGATACATAATAAGAGCGGCCACCATTATTTTGACATGACTCGGGTCGAGCAACTCTGCGGCGAGCCGCGTTCTCCGCTTACGTAATTCCGTCCGACCGCCAACGTGCCGCGAACGCCGACGAAATGAAAATGAAAGTAAAGCGACCAAACATTGAGTCGCCGTGCCGCCTAGCTGCCATTAGCGCTGTCGAGACCGAGTCGGATGGCAGAGAAAAGGGGCGGGGAGGCGAGGGGGGACCTTTGTTTGGTAAAAGTTTCTTTCCGCGGATGACAACTTCCTGTCCTGAAAAAATATTTAAACGAAGAAAATGCACGGTTTCATCTATCCCACATGGAACGTGCCAATTTTAATTCTCGATCAACAAGAAGTTCCTAAACTAAAATACGAATTATTATGTTTAGGGGTCCAGGCAACCGTCTACGAAGCCCCCATTTTTATTATTAAACATTTGCATAATGATCCGCAGTCTAAACATTTTAAAGACAGAAATAGAAGTTGAAGAAAAGATGTACAAAAGACCCTATTACCAGACATCATTGAAATGATTACGATTGAATGTATTATTTGAATTTCAAATGATTATTTGACCTTTCTGAGATAGTATAAAAATTGAAAAATTTCGCTTCAGCGTTCGACGATATATTTTGAGACGGAATACGATTGCGAACACATGAGTAATGTTCCTGGTAATAATTGACTCACTATATAACCTATAACTCATTGTTTCCGTTTGTAAATATTGACTTTGGTAATCGACCACTTTTTTTTTTTTAATGAACAGCACACGTACTGATTAATCGAAGCAATAGAATGTTTCAGCTGCGAAGATCACCTGACCTCGCACAACTTGATTTACATTTATACGATCGTGCAAAGGAAGTTCGGTAGACGGTAACTTCGAGACACAAAATCCGGTAAAAGAATCGGAGCTCGCTATATTTACGAAATAATCTTCCAATAACTTCGTCGTCTGTGTTTACAAACGCGGAGATAAATGAAAACGATTAATTACCAATAATTAAATACAATTTACTGATTACTGAAACCTGTATTCTATTTTATTTAGTGTAAAATATTCTCTCAACGTGCTTAGCGAGACCACTGTTATACAAATATTGTCGAACCTAACAGTGAAATGCAAGAAACTTGTAAGAAACTTGTAGGAAAAGTGATGTAAGAGAATTTCTTGTAACGAAACGGTCGATGTTGAAATCATCGAAAAGACTGAAGAAAGCTAAGGTGCAAACTATTGCAAGGCATTAATTACGCCAATCGACGTCAGCGAAAGATTTAATATTCGAAGGCGTTATAAATGCGATTTAGAATTCAGAGATCTCTCATCGAGAGTAGAAGAGTGGCGATATTTCTTGGTCTGATCTATTTTCTTGCGATTCAGTCGCTCGACCAAGCGGTTGGCTCCGAGCCACCTATTGCACCTTAGCAGCCTCTTCCTAACTTTCCGGACCTTGCTCCCATTTCTCTAGTCGAGGTGAGGCCGTGTAAATAGATTCGTATCTCGAGGAACGGTCACTCGAACGAAAACTGATCGCGCGAAAATGCAGATGGCCGCAAATAAAGCTGCAAATAAATCTTTCGATTCCTACGATGCGTTCTGAACCCAATTTCGAGTACGCGATTTTGGTCCATAACGTGTACACGCTGTTTTTTTGGTTGTTTGTACTAGTATATTATATTGTTTCGCGTATTGCGAGTGGCTGAATACGCATCTCGAAACGGAAACTCGGTTCGAACCGTACCATTAGCGAAACAGATGCCGCGCTGACGCGTTTCGCGCACCACGAAGGATTCGATGCAAAATTGCCGAAAGGCCGATTTCACTGACACAGTTTCCCACCGAGAGAAACAGTACCCGCTAGCGCAATAAAATCGTTTCTCCCTGTTTCCGTGTCGGTGCCCTTAGCAGCGCTTAGTACGTGCGCCGTCGAAGGCCAATTTCTAATCCCCTTTTCGACTCAAGGATAAGAGAAACGCGGCCTCTCCTTGTCTCGGACTCCACCCGGAGGGACAAAAAGTACGACGAAAAACTACGCGAAGAAAAGGCCTGACAGCCGAGGGAACCGGTGGAAATCGTCTTGGATAACGCGGTGGTTTCCTTCGACGCAAAGGACGTTCCGACAAAAACCCCAGGCAACTTCCTTAAACCTCTTTGACGGTGGTAACAATAAAAACAAGGGGGAAAAAATTAGAAAGAAAAAGAGAAAGATGCCACGGAGAGTAGACGAAAGAGAGGGTTGAGAGGCGTAAAAACTCTCATAATCTCGGCATTGTGACTGGTAACGGGCCGAATAATTTCAAGCCGGTCGCTTGTAAACGACCTCGTAAACGCCTCGTAATGCCACGACCGTGGGCTCTTTTTGGTCAGCCCTTCGACAGACACGCGGAAACGAGGCGTGGGTGAAGGGTTCCATTCCCTATTTTCCACGATTTCGCTCGTTTACTAATTCTAGGGACTATTGAATCCAGGGATAAGAACGTTACGATGACTTTGTTTTCTATCCACGGAGTTACCAGTCACCTACGTTGGGCGAAATTTCAATTAGTAAACAGTAAATATTTTATTTTTTAATAGTTCGTGTACTTTTAATATCTTGGGGAAATTCTTTGATATTCGAAGGACACTGAAATATTTCAGTAAGTTTGTTTAAAACGATTATTTCAAAAATGCGGTAAACTAAATAATGTAATTCAGAAACCGTAACGTCGTCTTCGAGACGAAATAAATAATTTTTTCAGACAGCAAACAGTTCCATAGTGGAACGTAAACAGCTATATTGCAAAGTAACTTTTTGCTTCGATAGTACGATATTACAATTTCATAGTATTTCTATTTCTATTCGCGGTTTTTCTATTCGAAAAACATCCGCGAGCGATGAAAGGAAAAACGCGATCGCGGCAAAGGAAAACAGTCATCGCGCGAGAACCAATAAAAGGGGAAGAAAAAACTTTTCCGCGTGTGAATAATCACGAAGCGTTCTCCGCGGGGATCGTCGTTGCGACTTCAACACCTATACGAACGTCGGGCGAAACCGCGATGCAATTTGCATACTTATTGGAAGCATAAAAACGATCGTTTATCATTTATACGCAGCGATTTGTAATCAGTTAGAACGGGAGTGTAAGAAATTATTTGCAAAATTATCTCGTGAACCATCTATTCCGAATGCAAAATGGATATACAGTAGTCGTGTAATTAGAAATAACAGAAGGGAATAATTCACGGTTCGATCGTTGATGTAACCTAACGTGTAATTATTTTAAAACGCCTGATCGAACAGGATGCACGCTTGTTCGTAGTTTGATCTTCATTCGATAAATAAAGTTACGTAAAGGAAAGTTTGTATTTTCCACCTACGATAACTAATAAGATGTGTTGAAAATTAATTTATTTTACGTACACTCTAGGCAGGCACAGTACAATGAAAACGCGAAGAGTAAATTATACTGGAATTAGATAAATATACAAGGTGTTCGGCCACCCCTGGAGAAAAATTTTAATGGGAGATTCTAGAGGCCAAAGTAAGACGAAAATCAAGAATATCAATTTCTTGACTGACGCTTCGTTTCCAGTTACATGAATTTTTTCTGTTATTTCGTTTTTCTGTTATTCGTCCGTTTCGCGCGTTTTAAATTTCGAAAAATGAGTGACGATTTTCAGAAATTTCCAGCGTCTCCTTCCTCGTCGACGTTCATTGTTATCGTTTCTTCTCACCTCCCGAGCCCCACGATTGCCACGAACGTCGTTTATGGCCGCGTCTAAGTTGGCCGAGGCTACATTTTACAGCGTTTCTGTCTCAGATGGTTCTTTGGTATCTATGCTTCGTTTCTCCTATCTGCTCGTTCAAGGTTGCAATTTTGTCGCGCGCTGTTTCTTCCAACGAGATTATGCTACCTCCGATCAGGACGCTGTTTTTGCATTTTCACGGTGCGAAACGAAGAAAAACGCGAGGAGCCATGTGCAACGCTCGCAGAATCAATAACGTTCGACGATTACGTAATTTTAGTACGTTGACCAAGAAAATAATTATCGAACACGGACTACTAAACCTTAAGGACATCACAGTATTTACGATCAAAATGGAAGCAGCACGATTTCGAGATAGTAAAAAAAAACTCAATACAACGTGTCGAACATTAATTTATGTAAATTTGGAAATAAATTGGATGAGTGTACAATTATTATCCCGAAGCGTATCGAAAGCCTTAACCTATCGTGCAATTTTTACAGAACGTTTAACCAACATCGAACACTTTCGATACTGTAAACTTCCGCCAGAGCAATTAGTACGTATTTGTCTCCATAAACTCGTAAGTTAGTGCCTCTGGACGTCAAGTCTGATTTTACACCGTTGAAAAGTGACATTTACGACGAGACAAGGCCATCGAAAAGAAAGATAGCGCGCAGCCAGATAACAGGCAACGAATAGAGTAAAAAAAATAAAAAATAAAAGAACACTTTCCTACGAGGTGGAACTGCGACGGACAAAGAATGCTTACATTTTACGAACGTTGCGTCACAATCGATCGAGTATCGTACGACGGCGCAACACGTTTCGCAACGATAAGTCAATACGATCGCACCGGGAACCGTGTAATCAATTTTCCATATTATCGAGCGTCGATGTTCCATCGAACTGTAATTGCTTAATTAATCAGACGCGACAGGAAGAATCCGCGAGGTGGATACGCTCCAACGCGACGCGAAATTCTCTGACAAAACAGGATCCTCGGTTGCTTCCACCCTCTGGCGACGCCACCTACAAGGGGGTTGTTAGACTCGGAATAACCAGACTTTACGTCGTTTTCGAATCGTAGAGCTTCGTGGATTCTTCCTCGTCTAAGCATATTTGATCGCAAGGACGTTTGCTCTTGGGTCTTTCTCTCTGAATAAAGTCCATTATTTGCTCGACTCTCTCAGAGACGAGACTCTTTCATCGTTTCCTAGAACCGTTCTCCATACGAGTTTGATCGTGACTGACTTTTATGAAATATTTCTTAGCTCTCATGAACATCGATCCACCCCTTGCACTTCACGGTTCGCCAGGAATTTTTTAGATTCAACGATGAATGAATCCACGACAACGAATAAAAGTGTTGGCTCGTTTTCGTTCGTGAATTTATTCGTAAATTAGAATCTATCTAAATCGAAACTTTCATTCGTTATTCGCGAACAAGAACGACACCGATGAGAAACCCGCATTTCGAGTCCGCGTGTCATCTATAATATTGCATAATCTCTGTTAGCGTCGCGTGCATAAATAGCAGGCGTTAAATGCATTCACGAATTTTAGCACGGTGCTTTATCTTGCTGTTAAACTTTATTACAGTTATTCGCCGTGCGCTATCCTTCGACCGAGTTTCCATTTGTTTATGCTCTATCTTACGTCTGATACTAAATACTGTTCCGTATCTTCCGTAAGGGAGTTTACGATCCGTCGAAAATTATTGTGACGCGTTTGTCTCTTGTTAATCTTTTAGTTGCACCTCCTTTGCTAAACTTCTGGGTGCGCCATTGATCTGTCGAGTCGAGCGCGTGGGTTGGTTACCTGAAACGGGCTGCACCGCAGTCTATAACAGCTCATTATGACGTCAATTATAAAACGCCCACGCTATAAATAACTTTATTTTATAATGAAAGCTTTAAAAAATACGCTGGTATCTCTTTTTTTATTTTTCATACGTTTTTGGGGGTGAGTTTAAGGCATAAGAATTCTAGTTATGCTTTTTTACGTTTCTGTAAAACTGATAATTTTTTCAAATAATTCGTCGAATCATTGTCAAATAACGCCCGACATACGTAGACATTTTACCAAAGAGGTTCGCGATAGAAATTAGGCACGTCTCCTGGCGCTAGAAATAACATCTCCTGTACGGGCAGTGTATTGTTGCTTCCTTAAACAAAAGTACATCTGCCAGTACAAGACGGTAAACCATCCACAACCATGAATATAAATTATCTATTAGTAGACTATAATTAACTTGACACTGTCGGCTCTGAAAACTTCAATTTCAGGTTTAGAATATCTCGAAGACATATTTTTGAAGTTTAATTCGAAGAAGAAATCAAACCTCCTATTTTAATTGAAATAAAATCCGCGACGTCTGATCGATCCGACGCCATATTGTCATGAAATCTTTTGCAAGTAAAAGCTAAGGGTGTCTTCAGAGGAGAATGCAAAAGCGATTTAAGTAGCGTAGGCTGTTCTAAGGATCCCCCGTGCGTTTGTATCGCCGCGTTATCGGTAAAATTTCACGTGTCGTCATTGCAGTTGCCGTCATCGCCGCGAAGAACAAGCGGATCAGCTTCAATTTCTGGCCGACCCAATTTCGCAATTTGCAGTATCTACGTACGGGCTCGCGAGTGTATGCACGCGGTGGCGATCCAGCAGCGACGAACTGTCGAATCGCCGTCTCATTGTTTCCTCTATCGAAGCAATTTTCGTCGATCGAACGAGTCGATTCGACCAGAGGAAGAATTTTCGTCTTTTCCCGCCGGGCAGTCGGCCATTTTTACGCATGCGCTCTGCGCGCGCGGAGAAAGCCAGGATTAAATCGAATAACATGCTTTTGTCTGTTACAAAAAGTCTAAAGGCAAACAAGATTTTACGAAACATCGAGTAGACGTTGCACGATCTAAGAATGAGATTTTTGGGTTCAAAAACATAGTTAATTATTCTACACAGGTGGAATAAAATCATTATTTTAGTAGAAATTAAACAGTAATCGTATGTTAGGTGTTATAGAAATCACAGATGAATGCATTATTTCGGCGAAAATAGAATTGTTTAACTTCCTCTGTCTGTCAACGCTTGTCTCGGCTATATTCAAGCCATTAATCACCTGTTCCGAAGATCACTGGTCCAGAACCATAATTATCAGCTCTTTCAACTCTCTCCGTATCATTGAAAAAGGGTACTTGACCCAATCTTAACCCCGAGTACCATTGCAAGAAGTTTTCTCTCGAATCTTTCATTTGTCAGCAACTAAACCCAGAGACCAGGCTCGAAATGAAAATTCCTATTTTTATTCCAATTGCGTTTGTCTTCTAACCATAATTCAGGCCACGCGTCATGCATCTTATTTCCATCTACGAAGTCTACGCAGCCGTGCTATCTCGTAACGGTTCAATTAACGATCGATCATTCCATTTTCTAATATTTGCGTGAAATAATATTCAACGAAGATTTCAACGCCCGAGTGGACGCGTTGAAATAATTTTTTTCGTTACGAAGAAAAGATGGCGGTGTCTAGAGAAGCTAAAATCTTGGAGTTACAGAGGTTTCGTGTTATTAACGCTGTCGGGTCAGCCCGGGTTAACAAGTTGTATAACGTTGGTATATAACGCGTTAAATTGTACAGCGTGGACCATCGAGTCTTTGGCCACGCAATCTTCTCGACGGCCACCGATTATCCGTAACCGAAAGTTTCAGCCAAAGAAAACGCTTGTTTAAGGTCGAACAAATGAAGCGCTGCAAAAGTAAGTTGTGAAACAGTTGTAAATAGAAAGGGAACTTTATTTCCACCGGCGCGTAGATAGGCTTCGCTCGCAAACGACACGGTCGTCGGCGTGTGTGTCGTGGCTAAGCGTTAAAAACGCTTGTGCATGAGCGATGAGATGCGTGAGTGCGCGTGCGATCACGTAAACGTCAGAGACGCGTATAACCGCGCACCAAGTATAAGTAGGCCACGGTGCTTTCACACGATAAGACCTTATCAGACTCTACGCACGCGGCTTTGGCTTCTACCGTTTCTTCCTCTCCGCTTCCATTCGTATTTCCCGCCGACACCATATTACTCTCTGCGCCGGATACTCTCTTTTCTCCCTCTGTTTACTTTAAGAACAATTTCGATGATATTTCTTTTAATAGGAAAACACGTTGACTGTTGTGAGTACTTTTTCTATGTATAGTTAAGGAATCGCACTGTTTGGCGAGTATTATCTAGACCTTGAATTTAAAAAATGTGTGAAGAGCCCTTTACAGTGATCGTGAGATATCTAATAATCTTCTATAATCGGTGTTACTTTTGTAAATAATAAGAGGAACCTACTATCTGGTACGAGGAACATGAAGTTGTACGATTCAACGATGAAATGAATCGTCGTAAGTACAAAATGTATTTAAAGAAATAATATTGGATGACACGATGTTGTATTAATTGAAGAATTGATTGTAAATGGTGCAATAATAAAAAAAACTACTCAACCTATGAATGTTATTAAGTTAGACTTGTCACCTATAACATTCTAGAGTCAAAAAGTATTTCAACAAATTAATAATCAATAGCAAACTTTTACCAAAACAAAACAAGTTTAATTCTAGAGAATAATTATTGAACGTATACGTATGGTATACGTATGGTACGATCGTTCCAATAGGAATTTATTTCAATAACGATGGCCTCTTCTTTCGTCCAGTGGCATCGCCACGCTCGACCCCATTTCGCTCTATCCAATTTCCATTTCGCCCCGTTTCCACTTTCTTTGTCCCGTCTCGCATTCGGACATCTCTGTGGCCTATCTTCGTCTTTAGTTTTTGCCCTCGGCCAGCTGCACGCACGATTAAGCCCTTCCCACGCACGGAAGCCAAAGGATTGCGAAGGCCACCGACCACCGCGTGAATGAAAGCGTCCTGGAGGCTCCCGTTTCCTCTTTCCCCCCCTTTTCGACCAACACTCGGAACCGTAACAATCAGCTAACAAATACAATAATTAAAACTGAACCATTAATAGACGAATCTAGTATAGATGCATGTTTAATTCAATTGTTTACATTAAATCGTAGGATAGTTAGCCGCCATCTTGGAGGAGCGTGAGAACCGCGAGTGCTTCTATTTTGGGCTCTGAATTGAATATCATTGGTTTTAGAATTGTTTCTTTCATACATTTGTTTCAAAAATGACTATTATGAATGTTTCATAAGAGAACTGTATAAAATATGGTAAATTTCGAAACTTAACTGCTTCCTTCCTTTTTCCAGTCTTTTCCAAATTGAATCGAACCATTTTCTTTTATAATCTTTCAACGAAAAAATCCAACCTTGTGGAATTCTACGCGATAAATAGAACCGGAGATATGTCGTTTCAAGGTATGACAAAAAAAGTGTAAAAATCACGTGAATATACCTCATTTGTATACACTGCGTGTTTCCTACACTTTTTTTAGTTAAACTTTGAAACGCTGTATCACCCGATATATTTATCGTAACGAGCTTTACAAAATCTCATACTTTTCGTTGAAAAGCAACGAAAACCAATACCTTTCTGCCAAAAAAAATCACGTTTTTTACATTTGAGTACATTCGTTCCTTCTATTTCTAATTATTGGAATTTTATGATTTCTGTGGATCGATCATCCCTTTCGAAAATGTTCGTTTCTTCGACTTTCCTACTTCGCGTCGTGTAAGAGTTTATTAAAATACTGGTAGAACCACTAAGTACCGCGCTGCAATTAGTCCTTCGTAATTATCGTATACAGGAAGGAGGATATAATTCTTCTGCTACCGTCCAGTGAGAATGGTGTTTACGGAATACATACGTCGTTGCGGAGGCGGTCTCAGAAGGAAAAAGCCGGACGCGATGGAACTTACGTAATCGCGTAATAATCGAGCTAACGAGATATTTAGCGAGTTCCATAAAATTATTGCTTTTGACATCGTTTCTGAGCATTGCGTTGCGCAATTGCTCCTGAACGTCAACTGTATTCTCGTAGCCCGTGATTTCAGTTCGAGTAACGTGTTTTGTATCGAGTAGAGTCGAAGGCTTTCTCGGTAATAATTTAGAAGCCAAAAGACAGCTTCTCCAGGACTTCGCAAGAGCAAGAAAAACAATACAATAATGATTTTGTAACACGTTGGTTATTCGAAGGGTTCAAGTTGATATAAGCATGCAAGAGGGAAATGGATCAATTTAATGGTTTACTATATCAACCATGCAAAGCTTCTTTCATCTCATAATATACATTTCATACAATTAATTCTTGAAAAAGAAAACAAAATACACGCATATAAATTATTTTTTTTTCAGTACGTAGCGTAATTTATTATCTATTATTTTCATTCTCGTTTCCTATTTCCTCATTCTATACCTTTTATTATTTTCTTTTTTACCGTACTTAAGGTTCAGTTAATAACAGTATAAAACTGCATCTCGTCTTCGAACCCAACATATACTTATTTTTAATTCCATACATTCGATCTAATTTTTTTTTTCGACTCGATTCTGATTCAATATATGCATGTTTGATACAACACTTTAAAAAATTTTTGAAATTGATACTTAGAAACAAGGAGTCACTAACTAAGTAACTGTATACACCTAATTTCCAAATTTTCTCGAGTCGGTATCGACGATGTGCACTGAAAATCCATCGATCTCGTCCGAGAATAGAACCGAACAGCACGAAGGCGCCCATGTAGTCGTTTCAAGGACCGAGAAAATCTCCTCCCTTTCGGTGGAAACGTTTCGAAAATAATTTACGGAGATGTAAACGACAACGAGGAACGCTTTCAAGAGCGGAATTCGGTGCTGAGCAAGTTCCATTGTAAACGGGGTAAGTTTTACGGTCGGTGCAACAGTTCTGGGAGAACAGACGATCCTTATTTATACCTGCTCGCAGTAATTAACGTTTACGACATTTCCGGCTCGCGGGGACGGAAAGTTTTGGTCCTCGAAATTACAGCCCGTGCCGTGTCTCTCGCTTTCCACCGTTTATTGGGTGCGTTCGCTCGGTCCCGGGACCAGTTGCGACGAACTCGATCGAGAGAAAGAGTTTCGAGAATGGCCGACAACCGAGATCGGTTCATAGAATTTCCCTTCGAAGGTGAACCTTGCGAAACCGTAACTCGCCAGAAATCTTAAGGCCTTCCGAGGGTTACGTTCCTTTTAATTTTTTGCCCAACGTCTAGCAAAAACGTCGGGTTAACTGTCCGTCCAAGTTTATTTCAGCAAATGTTCCGTCGTAAAAGTCCTATTCTTCTTCCACGAACAGAGGGAACTCGCGTTATCGAATTATCGAAATCGTGCTTTTACCCCGCGGAAAATTGTAAGATTTAGTCAATAACACAGAGATACAAAGGAACCTTGGCTGTCATGTCGGTCTTACTCTAAAAAAATAGAAAAATTCGACGATTAACCGCACCTTGGCTGTCTCTTTCTGTGCTATGATTTTTTTTCAATTTATTTGACCAGTTCTCTTTGGAGAAAAGTGGAGGGTTATATAATGAAAAAATATAAAATTTCGTAGCATTGGGTATGTTTGGTTAGGGTATTCCTAATTTTTCTATATCTTAGTAAAATTAGAGACTTTGTTTGCTAAGAAATTTGTGTCTCGAATAGTTAATGAGCTTCGAAACGGATTAAAAGCAGGTTTTCGACGCAGAAACGCGGGACAAAAAAGAAAATGGAGAATTTTGGGACGACGGTGGTAGATTTTTCGCGATCGATTGGACGATCGGCGTCGTAACGAGGCGACGTTGGGATTTTGTCCGGCGAATACGTCCCTGGATCGCATCGACGCGTTAACTCGTTGTACAAACAACAATGTAAAGACCTTGAGACCGCAATGGTGCAAGGCATCGAATGTAAAACGTTCACATAACGTTATGACATTACATAATGATCTGTAATGCCGCTGCAATGTCGTGTCTGCCGTGCTCGACAACCAGATGAGAGATCAGGATCGTCTAGAAAAAGGCAAGAAGGTACATGTGGGATTTAATGATCCGCCAGTCAAGGTGACGAAAGATCGAGCGATACGTCGTGTCGTTTATCGCGTATTTTCTATTTGTCGCGTCGCGAGCACGATCCTCGAAAACACAAGCGATTGATAGGCGCGACAATTCTAAAAAACCGGAACTTGTACCGAAAAAAAGTTGCAAACGATGCTCGATAGTCTAGAAATTTTTTCCCCATGGACAATAGTGCAAGAAAGAAAGCAGAAGATACTGTTTCCATCCTATACAATTCCTTATCTTATCGTATTACATGCAATGTAGACGAAAAATAGTTTCTAGGTTTATAATTCACAATTATTTGCAAAAAAATCACGAACAGAAAAGTAAATAAAAAGTTGTTCAAGACCAACAATTGATCTCTAGTAATTAGAATTTTGTAGAAACTTGTAATAATTTGTATAATAAATGAAGTTTGGTTAAAAGAGAGTACGTTTAGGTAATGATGATTCTGAAGGAATCTACGGAGAGTTTAAGAGACTCTTGCAACCACACACGCTGCTCCATGCCCGCTCCCCACGTGTCGATAGGGTTACAACACTTTTAACCGCTGAGCAAACACAATTTTTATCTGAATTTAATCGACGATGCTCCGACAATACGTGAAAACAACCATAAGCGGCACAGAAAAGTAAACTCGCGAGTTCCTCGCCTCGATTATTTCTCTCGACGCAGATCGCGCGGAAGTCGATTTTTAATCTCGGAAGTGAATAGGATTTCGGAGGTATATGTATTCACCAAAAATGATTGTAATCGACCCCCGCATCCAAATATAATTTTTCCAGAATGATTTGAAATTTTTGAATTTGATTGTTAATAACTTTTTAACGAAGCCCCCATCAACAAATTGGTATTCTTCATTTTCGTCTTATTTTGGCCACTAGAATCCCCCATTAAAATTTTTCCCAGAGGTGGCCGAACACCCTGTATAAAATAATAAAAATTCAAATTCTTGGTAATCTCATCCAAATATACAATATTTTACAACAAAATTATTTCCACCATTGTACCATTTCATGTTCTTCGTGCTTTATTCGCACATAATTTGTTCATATCGATCGTAGATTCGCGTACAATCGAGCGTCAGATTATACCTCATCGCGACGATGACTATCGCGACGAAAATTCCGCGAAGTAACATTTATCTGGCATCGGGTTTCCCATTTTTTTTTTTTTTTCGTTTCAAGTCTCGTTGCAGCAGAGTTCGCACTCGATACACCGAGATTGCATCAACGTTTGTTCGCATCGATTTTTTCCTCATTTTCCCTGGCAGCCTGGCCGACTATTGTTTTCCAATGCCGTCGGTCTATTCAATAGCGCTTACGTTTTTCCTCTTCTCCGCGAGCAAAATGGCAGCCACGGTGCGTGCGCGTGCACGTCACCGCGCGCGTTTTCCGCTTTGGAAAGTCGTGGAGGGCCTTCGTAGCCATTATCTGGTCACGTTCACGGAAAAAGGGAGTCTTATCTGTCGTCGTTCAAAGATTCGTCACGGATTCTTGCTCGCTGACTCTTTTCACGAGCTATCGTTTCTATTTCGATACTAGAATTCTCTTTTAATTCGCCTTCTTCTCTTGTCTCGTTGGATTTTAGAAACCCCCATCTTTAAAGTCATGTTGCTTGGTTACTGACTATTTTATACTAGTTTGAGAATGATGCTCTTAGAAACTCGGTATGGTTGTCTATTTTCTCCCGATGAAAGTTGTCTTTTAGTGTTGGTACTTTATGAATATGATGCGATAGATTAAAGTTCTGAAAAACCAACTGTTTGTGCAACGTCGATATCTGTATTTAAACAGATAATATTTCTGCTTAGCGAATCCTAACATGTGCAAATATTAATATACCAGGAAGTACATATAACGTTAAGTTGTAAAAGAGGATTTTAATTGCTGCAGAATTCAACTTCTCTCATCAAATATTATAAAGCAAAGATTATTGACTTGGGGGGCAGAACAGCTCAGAGGTAAATTAAAATAATTATTTCAAGTCGCTTAAGTAGCAAACTGATCAAGTTCAGAGTCAACGAAATCAAAAATTTTCATATACCACACTTATTTTGGTTTCTTCCTATTAGTTAAACAATCGACTTTTCATTGAATAAATTTGTTAACAGCGGGGCAGCACGTGAATTGGCAACTGAACCAATGCTTCAATGTTTCACAAGCTATTATGACTAACTCCATTCAGCTGCCATCAGATAATTCATAACGTGTTGTCTGAAGTTATTTTAGCGAAACAATGTAACGTTCTAGGAGTGTTGTTTGTAACACCGGTTGAAGGAAAGCATTATTACACGTTCGTCTTATCCGTGAAATTAAATTTGTATTTTAAACAAGCGTCGAAAGATACGTAACGAAAGAGCGATGCCTATCTGACGAATATACAATTGTAAGATGATGAAAGGACAAGGTACATTTGCACAATTTCCACTCGGAACATCGTGAAAGTTAAATAGAAAAAAATAAATAGATAACCTGCGATCATCCCTTAACTCCGTATCAAAATAAGTAAATAAATAAATACATACGAGTTCTTTGAACTCGACGAAGGCATATTTAGAGAAAAACCAAGTACCATTACGCTTTTAAAGGTACAAGCTTTTCAACATTCGACTATTGTTCCTCGTATTACAACGATACGCGCCAGAAAACTGTTCTGTTGTCTGAAAATTTCCTTAACCGAACGTTCGTGTTTCCCAATTAGTACGGATAATGATACCACGTTTAACGACTTTAAACGGTTTGTCATCCGAGCGTCCCACTTAAGTGTCTCACGAGTCGAATCGGCCAACTTCGAGGAAACGAAAGGTAAAGAAAATTGACGTTATTAAACATCGTTTCGAAAAATCTAATTCGCAGGAAACGGAGGTTAATCGGCTGCGATTCTGAGAGGTTTGTTTGTCGTTGCACGCGCACAATGGAGTCGCTTCTGGGCGAGAAACGACACGGTTAACAGGTTAACGGAATGGTAACGGCCACGGAACCGCCGCGGAATTCCTAATTACGTAACAAGTAATTACGTTGGACGTTCCTTCGACCACTTCCTAGGCAATTTTACGACCGCTTCGCGGGTTTTTTCGCCGGACCATAGCTCCATGGACGCCCGCCGGTGTAAAAATATTCCAACTGTATTGTGCAGCGGCGCAGTAGGCGCGCATTTCTGTGAACAGCTGTACGTGCAAAGTAGAAGGTTAACGCATGACATCAGCCCGTGCTATTACAACATTCTATTACTTCGTTCTATACAACGACAGCGTGGCAGTCGTGTTCTCCACTGTCCCCGAAAAACGCGATTCACCACCGATCTGTGGTGAACCGTACGTTCTCGGTGGAGGTGGGCACCGCTCGATGGCGGCAGATCGCCCCTAACTATCAAAATCGCCGACCTATACCCTCAGGATGTCACCAAATTTGATATCAGTGACTAAAGTGGCGTCTGAGACCCAATTTAGGAATGGATTCCACTCCAAAAAGAAGAAAGAAATTATATGGTCCTGTTTGACCTTATCTTTGGGTGGTGCACAGAGAGAATTTTTTATTAAAAATTACCCTGTTATATAGAGGAAGCCTGGGACGACCTGACTTTTCAGATTCTACTGCTGTAATCATCCCACCAAGATTAGATTGTACAGTGTGTACATGGTAATACTCGACTTAAGGGTAATTTCACCCCATTTTTCACCCCATACATTAAAATATTTCTAAACTTTCCATTTTCACATTTGACGTCTTTGAATAACCTGACACTTAGTGCTCCAATGCTCTAGTGTTTCACAAATGGATTGTTACCATTCTCTTCTTTCCACCCCTTCGAGTCAGGACGAGAGGTTGATGGATGTGATGTAAGTTCCCAATTAAAATTTTTCTCAAGAGTAAAGGTTTCGAGTGGACCACAGATACGAGTCGCGGCCAAATATGATCAGGAAGGATTTTTCCTCGAGCGCTTTCCGTGAAATGTAAATGCAAGAAGCGAGCCGAACGAATAGAAATACAACGGCGATGGACGCGAGTACAATGCTGGCGTACTAGGAATCGTTTTACGACTTTCAATGAATTTATGAATAATAATTTACTCGGTAACGTTGGCAAACCGTCCGGTTGTCCGGCTAATTTTTGTCGTCGACGTTCAAGAACGAAAAGCGCTTAGCATGACAAAAACCGCCGCGTGATTTTGCAAACAACGCGAATTGAGCGCATAAATGGATAGATTCGTTCGCGTTCAAGCTATTATTAGCACGCTCGAGGAGTTTATTCGCGACGCGTTCGATTTTACCTTCGAAACTCTAATGAAAAAACTTGGTTTTCGCGTTTCTCGATCTCGTTTGGTAAACCAATCAGGAACTGGTAAAGATAATCGTCCTTTATTCTTTGCAAAATAACAGAAAATTATCCGTAACAAATTTTGGAGCTGTACTTCGCTCGTGACAAAATGTTTTACGCAACTTTCTGCTTTTGGGGCACAAAGAGATTGAGGTTCGTTAAATCACTGTATCCACGATGAAAATAATAAATTCCACGCAACGAATAACGAATATATAAAGACAGTGATTAGAACAGACAATATGGAGTTTCGAGTTTGAGGCCTGTAAAAAGAGGTAGCTCGTCGATGGGACCATGGAAGAATCACAGGGGTCTTCTAAAATTTTATCAAACGACACGCTGACACGACGCGCCACGAAAATAGTGTACCTATCGCTGTTAGCAGTCTGTGCATACGCTTGCACAACCTTGTTCTGGTTTTAGAACGAGCCGTATCTTTCCACGGAGAAACATAAGCATTTTTTCATCAGACGCTGCCTCGCGACACTTATCGCGACATTGTACGGCCGATCCAGAAGAATTTCCAACGTCTTCGATATTCTCGCGCACGACAGTTCCTGGATCGCGGATTCTATTAATGCGAGCGCAATTTTCATACCGTCGATACAATGAATGTATAATTAAGTCTCTCGGGCAGAAGTATTATGCTAAGGACTGTAATCAATTACGAGAAACCGCGAGCTGCGATACATACTTCGAGCAGGAAGACAAAGCGGCGTAAATGACGTAAGTTCGCTCGACTGATCGAAGCCACGATGGAAAGGTATTTTCCTCGAATCCTGCCGGGGCGCGGCCGTTACGCGAGTTTTTCCGAACGGGGGCTTGTTTTTTTTCATTTTCGAATTCTCGTTTCGCGACGCGTTATCGAAAAAAAATAATTAAATGAATAATTGATACGCGAGCGTTGTTTTCGCGACGATGTTACTTAATGCAACGCTCGAGACTGGATACCTGGCTTTTCTCGATAAAAACTCGTCTATTTTCTTAATTAAAACTACTCCTCATGTATTATGTATATATCTACCACAGCCAGAACTGTTTTTTTTTTTAATTGAAATTCCTAAAACCTTATTTTTTAAATTGCATCCTTAGAATTTTATTGCGTTGTTCGAAGATTTAGACAAGAGTGGAGTACGTGTTTTTAGAAACGTTTTTGTCGGAAGAAGTTTTCTTCGCTCGCTGTTGACATAATCACGAGAAGTAATCGAGATATTGCCTTGAAATTTTACATACTTGTTCAAAACATGTCTGGCTACGAGTATTAGAATTATTTAAACAGAGTTTCCCTAATTTCCCATATACACAGGAAACAGCCATATTTACACAAATTTTATATACGTCGTAGAATTATGTTTATAGATTACTTTATCCATAGCAAGTAATCACTCTAATTTTTATTCAAATATTTAACGTACACCCGCAGCATTCGAATATGCTAGATACACAAACATTAAATTATTCGAATAGTCCCAGTTTTATAGTCGACTCGTTCGACCGGCGGTCCCAGGAGCGAGCGATAAGATAAGCCATAACGTATTATAGAAAAATAATGCCAATATGTACACGCTATAAATGATACTGGCACTGTATCATCGCCAGAGTATTATCGCTGAATTAATGAAGTTTCTCCGACCGAAAATAAGTCCAAACACGATCGCATTCAGATTATTCTTAATTATAGTTCGCTCGAGTTACTTTCTTAAGATTTTTGACTATGTATGATTGTGAATAATCCGAACGAAGGTGTGTTTGGACTCGTTTTAATTGGAAAAACTTCGCCAATGCATTGGTGAGGCTTTAACGATGGTATCAAAATTTCGGTTCTTACGCCATCTTTGAAATTCTATATTATTTGCTTCAATGCAAAAGACACTCCTGTTTTCAACAAGTTTTCAAACTATGTAAGTACTAAACACTTAAAACGTGTTTTTCATTGATAACTGGAAATATTTTTGAATAATTCTCCATACGTTTCGGTAAATTTACGAAGCTTCAAATATGTAATAAACATGAATAAAAAAAAGTAATTCGAAACTTAATTATCGCAACGAGGGTGAAGAACAATTCCCCAATCGCCTGGAAAAATATTCAAAATGGCCTCCCTGCGAAACAGGGATACTTGGAGTTTAATTAAACATAACGAAGTAAGGGTAACAAGATCGTCTGAGAAAATGGTGTCTGGGTCTGAATTAGCATTTTCCAAGCCGGACAGGCGAGTGTCGGATGACTTATGAACGAGTAGCAGCCGTGTGTGTTGACGAGCAGCCCGCAAACCGGTAGAAAAGCACGGACTTAACGTAAGAGATCGGCCGCGAGGAGTACGCCTAGTTACCGTATACACCGTGTGAGAGTCGCGATCGTCGAGGAGGCAACCTTGAAACTGGCCACCACCTCCAACTTCATCACCTCTATCACCTACACCACCGGCGCGTGGTGCGCATCAACGGCTCGACGACCGGTCGGTAGCAACTGCCAGTAGCAGCAAGAAACTAACCAGCACCGACGCGTTCGCCGTCTCATCGGAAGCAGTCCGGCAGCAAGTTAGCATCGGTGTGCAGCAGCAACAACTAGAGCAGAATAAGAGGAGAAAGGGACGGGGAGGGAGGGTCCCGGGTCGGTGAAACGACCAAAGAAAGATCCCTCCCTTTCCTTTTCCTACGACTCCTCCTCCTCCGCTTCTCGTGCACGTCGTACGTCCTGGGCAGCCCTCGCGAGTTCCAGCTCCGTCTCCCTCTCTCTTTGTCCCCGTCCCGGTCTCTCATCCTGTCGTCCTCGCGCGTCTTCTTGCTCCCTTCGTCACGGGGAGCAAACCGGATTCACAATAAAACGACTCAGCCTCGAAATACACGCGAGACCAACGAGGATCTAAACCTATACGGTCAAACTGGATCTCCATCTTTCTACTTCTCATTCTGCATTCTCTTTCCCTTCCCTCTCCATCTTTCTCTACCCCCTCCGTTCCATTTCTCTGTCTCTGTTTTTTTTTCTCCTCGCTCCCTCGTTTCCCCGGACTTCTCTCTTCCTGCCCTTTTCTCCGTTCCCTTCTTTCGCCCGTTTCGCCGAACCGTCTCTCCTCGTCTGATCACGAGTGAAAGGGACCGTGGAAAGAAGGGAAGGCTAGACCCGCGTCGCGCTGTGAGAAAGGTGCAAGTACTTACGACCGTCGTCGACCGCCACGTGGGATGAGGTAGAGGCTAAGGAGTGTTAGAAAGGAGTATCGGGGTGGGAGACTGGGAGCTCGGAGCCAGACAGAGACGAAACGAAAGAGTTCGGGAGGTGAGACTGTCTCACGAGTGACCAAACGGGGCCAGGGGGGGTGTTGCTCCATAATTTCGGACCCCCGTGTCAACGGATTAGTTTCCAACGCGCTGAAAATGTTGCGACGAGGAGCAATGTGGCGGACTGCACGGAAGAAGAAAAAGAGACTACGATTTGCTTTGTTGCTCGTCGCCGGCGAGCAAAGTAGACTGTCCTAATTATAGCCAAGCGTGAGTCAGACGAAGAAAACAACGTCCGTGTTGATAAGATTGCGCGGATAGCAGGAGAAATGTTGCGTATCGCCCGACGCTGCAACCGTGTAACTGCGCTTTCAGCGAGATAAAATTTAGTTGTGGACGGTAACAAACTTCCCTCGGTTTAGTCGATGCTTTTTAATCTAGGAAGGAGCTGACTCGAATAATTTAATATAGCAAACATTATTATTTTGTTATTATTATATAGTGTAGAGTACGTCGAAACGTCGAATCAACGCGCAATCACAAAAAAAGTAAATAAAATTGTAGCTTTCTAGTTCGTTCGAAAGAATAAAGAAATAAGTATGTACGTATAAAGTATGCAGCGACGAGTAACGAGTATAGAATTATATAAATCGTACGAAAATCGTCGAAAATTAATAACGATAAGTGCGGATCGATGTAGCGCCGAGGATAAAGAACGCCTGAGGATCTCGAAAGCGTAAACGCGAGAGGGGAATGCGAAAAAATAGTAAGGTGCTTAATTGCATGCGTGCCGAGAATTGAAGAGGACCTTGCATTCGTCCCCTCTTCTTCTCTCTCCTACTTTGACTCTTTCTATTCCGTCCTCTCCCTCACCCCCCTCCAACGCCTAACTCCTCATGCTCTTCTCTTTCGCGCGTAATGATAAACAGCCGCGTGCTCCCTGTAACGATTACGCAAAACGTTTGGCCTTCTCGACGCGCTTTTAATTTAGACCGCACCATAAATAAATAAATAATATCTAGTACGATAACTCAAGGCAGCCGGATCAGCCGGCGGGTGTGCACGCGAATTAATTAATTTTCTCGACAATTACGACCACGCTGATAACGCGGAGCAAATATTTGACGTAACGCGCCGCTCCTTGAGAAACCGTTTGGCGTTTTTTCGGGGGTACACTTTTATTCATCGGTGTTTCCACGAACGACGTATTCGGGACACAGACGCAACGATTTATTGTACGATAAACAGAGCCGTGTTTGCCTTCGTTTGCGACCCCGGACAGAAAATTATTACGCCCCTACATTCCAGTTATGAAAAGAGAGAAATTGTCGATAGTAAATTTGGAAAAAATTATAAACTGCGTCACGCTATTTTCTATATTTTCTATAACTCTTAATGAGCTCAGAAACCATCGATTAAAGTGGGAAACATTTAGCCACGCGATAAACGAGAACGAGTATTTCGAATAACGAGTTAGTAATTTTCTGATAATGGTCGTGGAAGGATAGTGTATTAAAAAAGATGATTAATCGCGTATGGTGTCAACCGTAGATAATAATATACTGTTAATATCGTAAGAAAATATAATTGGAACAGTTTTCTGGTTGAAACGAATAATATAGTATCTTGAGATCCTGTAATAAAGCGTATTTCTTGCACGCCAGGAGGTGGGTCTGTCAAGATGCAATTATAATAAAGCTGCATCTTCCATTTTCTCAAGAGTACGATTAATCTTCGGGTCGTTGGTATATAGTAGAAAATCAATGTTTACAATAACATCGGAATTGCAGTAATATAGAAGAATATCGGCCAAATTTTGTTCGAATAAAAAATAATGAATAAAAATTTACCCGTAGAAATTGTTGCACGAAAAATCGTTACGTCTGTGATTTCTAATACCGTCGAACGATCGATCGCGTGCACGATGTCTCTTTTAACGTTTAATACTTACGCAACAGTACCTGGTAGAACTTTTTATCGAATATCGAAACGATTTAAGCCACGTAAACTCGGTAACGTCGGATTGATTAAGACAACGTTCCCGGTTGGAGCGTTCGTATTTGTCCAAAAGGTTACCGATTTCTCATCGATTACCGGCTAAATCGTTACTCGTGGAAATGACATTTTTAATGGCACAATATCGTCGAAATAGACCAAACGAAGGAAATTGGGTCAAATTTGTAATAATTAAGTAATAATATTCGAACAATACTGTTCAAATAACGATATTCGAGATTATTTGTAGCATTTGGCAATGAAATTATTCGAATAATCGTACTGTGAATATGCAGTCTATGTATATACAGGGTGGGGCATTTGAAACAGGTCACCCGAATAACTCGTTTATTTTTAACGAATCTTTTCCAAGTTCTTGACGAATTCACGAACATTTATAAACATTCCGTAAAAAAAGAATTTATGTTTACTTTTGTTTCCAAAAATGTATTCAGCGCATTCGAAAAGCTCTTTAAATTTTAATAAACGGCGGATAATTGCAAAGTGTATGTAAAACTGATAAAATTGTCAATAAATAAATAATTCCATCGGTGTATTTATAAATTCCTTGTACAATGTATCAAGCAATTTAGTTCGGTAGCAATATTACTGAAATATTGGAATGGTATACAATTAATAGAACAGTCTGGGTTGCAACGTGGGGCACCTTTGGCGACGAGAAAGAGCAAAAGTGAAGCGATATCGCGCCGAATTGCACCGTCGTCGGCGTGCATATCGCATCAGCTGTTCCTCGACCTCCTTTCCGTGCGGCCCTCGAGCGAAATTCGTCTACCGCTCTAAGTATAGCCAGGCGCTGCCGTAATCTCCGGACGCGTGCACATCGTTGACCGAATCTACGAATGGCAATAGCTGCGTGTAGGTACATACGCGCCGGCCCGTTCGAGCTCTCACGGAGAAAGAGGGATAAAGAAACAATCACGTATCTGGTACACCGACTCGAATTAAAGCCGCGCGCACCGGTCGGCCATGAAATTCTTTCGAAGAATGTTTATAAATAGTTCCAATGAAAAGTAAAACGCTCGCCTGAGCTAAAGGTTTCGTTAATGAAACGAGTCCGACGGCCGATCGACGCGCGTCGACCACCGATGAATGAAAGGGTTTCGTGGGATCGTGGACCACTTTGGTGTTTCGACGACGCGGCCGGTTACGCAATCCCGCGGCACGGACACGCACCTACGTATCAATTTGGAGCGACCTAAACGGTGGCGGTCCGGCTCGAATATCGATGATACACGTGGGTTTAAAGAGAAAACGAACGCGCAAGCACCGTTTCGTTTAGAGCCGTACGATAGGTTAATACGATCGCCAAGTGTTCGTTAAAGATGTTTGTGTCACGAGCTAAAACCAGTAATGAAAGTAAACACGGAGGAAACCTGAAGCCGAAGGTGTTTACCAGCGAGTCATTCAAGCATTTCACTATCGATCACGGCTGAAAGCGTATTCGATGCATAACTAGAGCAACGGCATAATAATTCCTCCGGATGAAAAAGTTTCTTTACGCGCGGTGGCTGCGCGCGAACCGATTGGGCCCCGGCGCGCGCGGGGGCCAAACCGTCGTTTTTCCTCGAGTGGACGAAAAGAGCACGTGGGTGTGCGGTATAGGTGGCGAGAAGAATAGAGAGACCGACGGGTTGGAAGGTCGACGGAACGGAGCCGGGTCTAGAGCGTAGAGAAAGAAAGAAAGAAAGGAACGAGGAAAGGGAACGGAAGAGAAGGAGGCGGTGAAAACGTAACGTTCTATCTCCTCGGTTCGCGAGAGACTGAGGAGACGCGCAAGCGCGTTCTCGCGCACGAAGAGCACCGCGAGCCGGAGTGAGAAAAGAAGCGGGAAAGACAAAGAGACCGTGGGGGAGTGGGAGGGGGAGAAGAAAAGCAAAAGATAAAGTTCCGTGACGGCGATAAAGGAAGACGGGAAGAATCGGGAGAACGAGATAGAAATTACCGGAGAGACAGTGTGGACGCAAGAAGAAAAGGCTCATGGGAGGACGAACAGAAAGAACGGAAATGTACGGGGAAGGAGGGACAGAGGACGGAGGACGGAGGACGGGCGAGAGAGGGGGAGGGGGAGGGTCGTCGAAAGAAAAAGAGCGCGCAAGGGGTCTGCGGAGAGCTCTCTCGCTTCATTCTTACGTATTACGTGCACGAGTACGAGCCGAGTCTTGTATTACACCATTACCGTGACAAAGAGGCCTTCTATCCAACCGCATCCGAACGACGAGGATGAAAGCACCAGCAGCGTAGAACCGTTGCGATTATTTGCGTGTGCGTCGTCGTTGGTTCCCGCGATAGACTTATGCACGCGGCTAGATACAGAAACGAGAAAGAAAACCGTCGCGAGAGAGAAGGGAAAAGCCAACGAAGAAAGACGGACGAACAACTCTATACTCGTATCGCGCGAGAGTACGTGCATGTGCAACGGGGCACACCGACGCCAGTACACGCGCTAGTCGCACAAGCAGAGCGGCGAACGAGGCGCGCGCACACATAGACGGGGCTCGTGAACGTGCACGGAAGGAGCAACACCTCACAAACGAGAGGCCTAGGCAAGAGAGCTATTTGTAATGTAATAGTGAGAGCACCAGTGGGGAAAGGGAGAGTGGAGGAAGGTGGTGGTAGGTGGAAGGGCGATGGTGGGAGGAAAGAGTAAGCGTAGGAAAGAGATAGGTAGAGGGAGAA
Source organism: Colletes latitarsis (assembly GCF_051014445.1). Taxonomy (NCBI): domain Eukaryota; kingdom Metazoa; phylum Arthropoda; class Insecta; order Hymenoptera; family Colletidae; genus Colletes; species Colletes latitarsis. The sequence continues at coordinate 28,258,281 of NC_135135.1, read as the reverse complement.
CGAGCAACGGAGCGAGGGAGATGAGAATAGGTGCCACTCGACGAGGAACCAATACTACGGTCCCTTTACAAACCAACTCACAAGACTCGCGAGGCCTCCTCTCTAGCGTGAGTATTCCGCCAGGGAGTTCTCGAGAGAGAGAACCGTGCTTTTCGGACCCTCAACCCTTTCTGGGCTCGCCTGTAAGCCACGGGGCCCACCTGGCCTCTTCTCTACTACTACCACCACCACCACCACCACCACCACCACCACCACCGCCGCAGAGTCACTACCACCGTTGCCATTTATCGTCACCGTACTGACGTTCCGATCGGTGGATGGTGTGTATATACACGCGCGTTTACGAGCGGTCACGTCCGTGCGACCACACCACTACCATCGAATCGCATTAACCACCACCATCGTCACCACTACCACCACCATCTCTCGCTGACTGCCCAGTCTACCTCTCTCCGCGTTTACCTAGGACCAGACAGAGAAAGCGAAAGAGCAAAAGAGTGAGAGGCGAAGAGTAAGAGAGGGTCTCGGCTTTGCGCAAAAGTTACGACGGAGCGAGGAGCAGTGAGACACACCGCGGAGACCGGAAGAGACCCTCTCTCCCTGAAGAAGTCCTCCGGCGAAGTGAGAAAGAGAGACCACGCGCGAAAAACATAGATCGCTTCGATCGAGTGTCTCGACTCTGTGTACATACGCGGGTGCGCGGGCGTGTGTGCAGTGCGAAATAATATCGAAGAAACCGACGTCGACCGCTGTCAACGACGTGCTCTATCCGTTGTTTCTTTCTTCGTTTTCGTTTTTCGTATTTTCTCGCCGCCGCGGTGTTTGGTATCGTCGCGCGGACAGGCCACGTGGTCCACCTGGTTTCCTTCTTTTTCCGGGTTTCCCGGTAGGACGCGGCGAACAAACGTCGCCCCAGCGGCGCGAACAAACGTCGACTCTGTTCGGTGATCGCGCGGAAGGCTTCGAGGCGTCGTCGTTATCGTCTCTCCGGTCACAGTGCGCCGTTCCCGAGGAACGAAAACACCAGAACACGTGCTCATCCGCACGTGCTTTCGACGACGCACGTGCTCTGTTCGGACTGGTCCGGCTGCGTGCACGGAGGAATCGCTTTCGGGGCCTGCTCCCCCGGAAGGAAGTCCGTCAGAAGTTTCGAACACGGTCGGGGAGAAGAGCCGCGGCGCACAGCTGGTGGAGAATCGACGCGAAAAAGTTTACGGGGGAATTTGCGCGCGAACAGGTGTCGTCTTGGTGGACACGGCGTTGACGGTTGTCGGTGTGCCACGAACGTACACCCCGATCGATAGAAAGGAAGTGAAAGGAGACGAAGGAAAGGGAGAAACGAGGAAAAGAAGAAGCATCGAAACGAAGAGCGAGTCTCTCGGCCGTTCGGTTTGCGCCGCTTACGTACACCGAGCAAGAGCGGGCCCCGCGTTGTGTAAGAGCTGAAAGTAAAAGTTGAAACCGCCGACTTGGGCTCGCGGGAGCGCGTGCGGAGCGCGCTAAAATCCGATCCTGTCTCGTAGGCTGGGCATAGCCGAATATTACCTACCTCTCTCTCTCCTTCTCTTTCTCGACGGCGGCTTTCGGATTTGGTGTACCCACCATCGCGAGCCGTTTCACGTCGACGTGTTCCCGCGGAAAGCAAACACGGGTGATTGTCAGGAATTCGAACGGTGGAACGCAACGAACGCGAACACGAACCACGAAACGGGAAACCAGAGCGACGAAAGAACCGTGGGGCAATTGTGCAACGACATTTCTAATACCGTTACTTCGTGAAATCCACGGGAGGAAAACAGCGCGGGATACGTGGTCGTCGTTCAAGTTCGATACGGCGAAGAAAGCGATGGAAACGATCGTTGCCCGGCCGCTGCTGCTGGCGTCGTGCGCTACGAAACGCGAGTGCTCAAGGTCGTCGCCTGTATCTCGCCGGTAACCCGCTTCCGGGACGAACGTCGACGCAACGACACCCCGATCTCGCGGTTGAATTCGAGCGTGGCTGTCTCTTGATTCCTCGATCGCGTCCCGCTCGCTGCAACAACGTTTCGTAAAACGGATTACAAAACCAGAAGAGAAAGGAGACAGAGAAAGGGAGAGGCAGGGGAGGAAGAAGAGAAGCGCGAGAGGGACAAGGAGAGAGACAATCCCGCCACAGGAAATCGCAAGGCAACGATACACACGGTGGAGATACGGTGTTCGAGCACCGCGTCGAAGGTGGACGACGACGAGGTGGACGACAAGACCCGCGGAAAAGAAAATCCGGGGAAAAGGGAGGAGTCCGATCGTACGATCCGGATGTGGCTGGATCCACTGGTTTCCTTCGCTGTCGCCGACGGTGCGCGCCGCCTCGACGCCTCCTGGAACTGGATTTTCCCCGGTGCTCGTCCTCCTGGTGCATCGAGGCTCGGTCCCAACGAGATCCCGAGCTCGTGAACGCCGCGCGGAGACACGCGGCCGAGCGGAATTAAAAGTGCGCTTAAAAAGGTTAGCGGGATAAAAAAGGCGCGCGCGCGAAAGGATAAGAGAAAGGAATAGGAGCCACCTCCGAGTCCTTGAGAGTACCCAACGGGTAAAAGTGCCGCGCGCGGAGCCAGCCGGTTGACCCTGGGCAGCCAACGGAGCAGACCCCGTTGGAAAAAAGTTATCCACGTCGTTGTCGTCGTCGTCGTCGTCGCCGTCGTCGTCGTCGTCGTCGTCGTCGTCGTCGTTGTCGTCGTCGTCGTCGTCGTCATCGTCGTCGTCATCGCGGTCCGTAAATCTCGTCCACTGTGCGCGTTTCTTCCCATCTTGCATCCCCGTTTCGAAGTCGTCCAGCTACGGATCAGGAAACATCCGGGGAACAAATTCCAATTTCCTCGTCTGACGGAAGAATTCCAAGCCCAGCGATCGAATATTCGAACACGACGCCTCCTCCGCCGCCACCGCTGCTCTTCTTTCCACGTATCACGACTATGCGGACGTGCTCGACAGTGTGAAGTGTTCTCTCAGTGCTCCCGATATCGTCGCGATTTTTCGTCTGCGTTCCACCCACGACGTGCCGCGATCTGTTTCCCGGTGGTGAGATCTACGCTCCCGGAATATCAATGTACGTCACGTGTATGCACCGTCGTCCTCGTCGCCGCTATCACGGGATTTCGGGTCGTCGGCTCGTGGAGATGCTTCGTGACTCCTCGAGAGAGTCTTAACCGGAAAGTAACTGCGATTTGTTCCCATTTGGATACCATATTGGATAAAGTGCGGACGATCAAAATTACAAGGTAAGAGAAAACAAAAATATAACACGCGCAAACGGCCGCGATACATTGCTTTCGGGGAACGTAATCTCGCGTGACGCTCGTTGCACGGTTGTCTCGTTCGTAATGAACGTAACCCGAGTATCTGCGATTCGCAAACAATAGACGCTTCCGACTGCTACTCCAGTGTAAACATATTGGTAAACGTTTCCTTATCGCGACGGGAGCGTACAACTTCGCGTGAATCTCGTTTCGCGCGTAGATAAATGTGGCTCTTTGTGCGCGAAAATTTAACGATACCGCTGATAATATTTACACTCTCTGGCGACGCAATCGTTTCTGGCGCATACGTGCTCGGATTCGCTCTCGTTTTCGTCTCTGTTTTACTCTTTGCGATATTTTTTTTAACTAACGACTGGGCGAAAGTAATGCCAACTCGTCGCCCGATCGCCAGTTTAAATGGAGACATCGCCGCGAAATAATATATTTTCTCGCGCGGAACGACAGTCTGTCGCAAGAAACAAATAACAGGCTAATACCGTCGAGCATCGAGCACGCCATCGTTATTACCATCCCCCGTTGTCTATGGTTGATTAACGGTCATCGGGGAAGAGGATAACGCCGACTCGATCGCTATGCAAAAAACACCTCTTTGAGACGTGTAATTCAAGTTCAGGTGTTTCCATGGCCGGTACGTAGCGTTAGTTGCGCAACCATTTTTAAGAAAGAAGAAGGCGCGCTCGCGAGAGTCCAATGTGGTCATCAATGGCTCGCGATGACGGATCGTAAAGAAAAAGCGATCTTGAGTCAAGGTCGGGCTCGTCGAAAGGCGTCTTTACGCTCGTCATTTCGTATTCATGTGGCCATTATCTGCCGGATATATTTATGTTACCCTCTCTCATTGTACCGACGCATATAGGAGTTTGCATCTACGCAAATATCCACGGCGTTGCAAACAGAAATTACGGTCAAGTTTGAGAGACGAACGAGTTAATTTTACCTTTTCCCCTGCGCGCCAATTTCTCGCCTTTAATGAAGAGAGAAAAGAACGAAACGAAAGGAAAAGGTAGCCGTGACTAACCATTGATAGAATTCCTTGTCCATAAACGGGACAAAAAGAAGGACAATTTATTCGTTCGGAGCGCGATTTGTATTCCCGTCCATAACAGGATCTTTGTGCTTGAATATTATTTTTTTTCCTCTGTCTTTTACTTTCTCGACGGATGATTTATGCCGAGGGATCCAACGATGTTTTAAATATTTCTATCGGTGATGGAATCGTTGACGTTAACGTACGGATACGCGACGATCCGATTAATATTACTCGCGGCGACGAAAGAATTTCATCGGAATAACTTTTCCAAGCGTCGAACAGGAAATATTCTTATCGAAGACGGGTTATCTGCATGCTTTAGCAGCTTCTACGTTAGCAGCTTCTACGTTAGCAGACACATTCGCGAATAAATTATTGGTCTCGTAGGTAAACGAACTTCCACGATAGTAAACGTTCGTGATTACACTACGGCTGGGATTATTCAAATATTTTACAAGTATTCCGATGCTTTAAATGAACTTGGAATATTCGAGTGTTTCGTGACTGTTATACGAATATTTAAATACCGTCGAACAAAGATTTTTGCAACACTTTTCTACTTCAACGTTACGCTGTAGAAAATAGGAAAATTACAAATAGAAAATGATTCTTAAAAAACACTTGGACATTAACGTCCAAAGCAAATAAAAGATTACGTGCTACCGTTTTAGCAGTTCAAATTGAAATTTTTAACGAAGATTTCTTTCTCAAGATACATCAAAAACTTACCAAACAAAAATAATCCCAATAAAGTTTACTCACTTTTTAGTCGCTCGTCGTTTGGTTCAAGTGTTAATTAATTTATACATGCAAAGTGGAATTAACGCGTAGAACATATCAAGGCCTAAGAAACGAAATGAATACTATTACTGTTCTCTGAAATGAAGATTTAAAAGTCAGCCAACCTGATAAACCGAATAAGCGAAGAAATGTGGAAAGTAACCCTTCCGTAAACTTATCGTTGTACAAATATTATTATCGATGAACTTAAAGGATTTGATTTATAACTTAAATGCTACGAATACATTCCGATACTTACAGAACGTTTCAACGTAAGTATAGGCCTCTAGCTTCCTTCAAATTAGGTTGCACAACACGTACGACAAAACATAATTATGATTTTATCTATAATAGTCTCAATGCTTACTGGAAGCTCGTGAAACATTGACCGATGCTATCTCCATTTATAAAAGTTTTTCATGGTCAAATAAATTGTCTAGCTATCCACGATCTAATTAAACTTATCTCTCGTTCTAGGCCCCTTTGTGCGACTTTCTCGTTTAATATTATGTTTCGTAGAAATAATCTTCTAAACGCGCGTTCTATTAAAAGAACACGAATCATTGGAAACTGATTTTTTCCTGTCCCCTTTAAACATTTCTTCGGTATCGTAGTTTCTAAATACCAAATTACAATTGAATTTTATTATTGTAATCATAATATAAATAGTATTTGTAGGAATGATTTGGATAGAAAAATAAGTGGTTTGAATATTCTTCAAACATGCTTACCGAATAAGTAGAACAATTCTGTTTTCTTCATTCTAATTTCAAATAAAATGATGTGAATATTTCCTTTGAAGAATCATAAAAAACCATCGTGTTTACGTTTTCATAAAGTTTCGAGTGGCTTCGTTCGAATGACTTCGAAAAATCCGATTGACGTTTTATCTGCGTTACGTCTCCGTTGATCGAGCGCATCATCGATTCATTAAAGGCGGTAATCGGGACTCTCGAGCGATTAATTAACGAGGAAGCCGGTAATGAGTATCGCACGGATCAGATAGGTCACGGTACCCATTCGAAACAATGTCGCACACCTCTCGCGTCGATCGGCGCCGATTAACTCCCGACGATCGACGCACCATCGACTAAATCAATCGTGAGTCATGCCCAATCGATCTTACGTAAGTCGAGTTTACGTTTCTTCGCGTAATCGCGATCGACAGGTAGACCCGCGGCATTTCTTATTTCTCCTTTCGTCGATCGGTTTCGCGAGCGTGTTCGATACTCGCGAATCGACTTTCTTCGTTCTCGCGTACGGATAATCGATGGCTCGATCGTCGTCGATCGATCGATTCGGCATCGACGAGTCCTCCGGGTGTCGGCGGAACTGCAACGCGACGGAATTATCGCCACGCAGAAACGTTTCATAGTCGATGATAAAAACTCGATTATCGCGAAATGATTGTAACTAATATAGGTGCCGCGAGATAACTATAATCAGGAGCGCGCGTAGTGTGCATACTACCGTGTGTATATTTAACTCTGTTGCAATTTTTTGTTTTGGCGCTTAAACGTTGTGGAGGTATGAAGCGCCGGTAATAATATCCGACAAAACATGGACGCTTAAACGTATTTCAATGTTTTTGCGATCTAACGGAATACTAATATTGTCGACCGGAAAAACAACTATTCAGCAAAACTGTACCTGTTTAGAGTTATATTTGTTCGATAACATTTACGTGCGAAACGTAATCTGATTTTAGCAAATACACGAATGCTCGATCTTTTCCTTACGATAAATAATAATAGAGTAATAGTTGATCTACGGTAAAAAACTAAATTAATCGTTTCTGGAGCTACTTTAATCGCTAAGTTACTGACACGTTAGTCACGTGACGCCAAACTTTTCATTCATGCCGCGTCGACATCGCTATCTTTGAACCGATTGCAACATGTCGCCTCTTAAGCCCGTACGATTACGATTATGTTTAATTACGAAGTGGTAAACGTAGTTTCTCGTTTTTCTCGCTACAACCACTTTGAGACATTTGATAATCAGCCGCGTGGATATGATAGGAAAATATGTAGAAAGTAATCTATTATATAAGTAAATGGAAAATAATTTCTCAATAATAAGGGCACAAATAAGCCTTATATTATTAAATGAGAGAATTCTAAACATACTTAAGTTTCCTTAGAAATTATATCGTTCTACAGATCGATGCTACTTTCGAAGAGGACCACGCAAGGTGGTTGAAACGTAAAAATGAGCGTGTAAGATAATGACATCGCTGTTATTCCAAAGCCACTATTTACCTAGCTCCTCGGTTTAAACATAATTTCGTACAATTTGCTATTACAATCGACTCGTACGACCTGTCCGTCAACGTACGAGAATATTGTACATTATACTGTCTCTCGTATATCAGAATTACAAACGTGCAGTCGATAGTAACTCGCATTCGTGCATCATGCTCACAGTATAATCATCCTGTTATCTAACACATTTATGGTTTTGGCATAAAGCTTGGGACATAAGAAAAAGACACTCGACGGTTCGAAACGCTTCTTTACTGCAAAAAGTGAAAGTTTTCACATTCATGGTCTGCCATAAGGGGGACAATGTATACACGGAGCCATGTTTGTACTTTTTCATTCCTCCATTACGGTGGATAAGATCGTAAACTAAAAAGATAAATCATTGAATATTTCAATGAATCTTAAAAAAGAACTTGATTTATATTTATAGGATCGAATTAATCTCTGAATCTCGGTAGCAAACATTGTTGTAGTATGTACAAACAGCGATTAACCAATCTCCAGGAAATTTAATAGGCATGTAAAGTATGCGTGGCTTATCGCTGTGGCCACAACGAACACGTGTATCAGTAATCATTCTTTTTTTCAGTCATATTCTTTAAAGTGTCATCACTTTACAGATTTTCAATACTTTTATCTGTTCGTGCTCGTGCTGGGCGCGAAACAATTACACGTTATCAGCTTCGGGCGAATTACATTTGAAAACAATTACCAAGACAACGAGTTCTTTTCCCACAAAAGCTCTACGACATAATCTAATGATGCATCGACGTTTAAAAATTTGTAAAAGTATAAGTCTTGCCGATTTGTTATCGATCGACGAAAGGGTGCTGTACAATGCGTCCTGGCCGACCGCAAAGGATGAAAAGCGCGTTGCATTTTCTTCGTTGCAATTTTCGCGTTCCTCAGTCTCGCTGCGGTTGGCTGGAACGTTTCTCGACCGACGATAAGACGGTTATTAAGACGCGGTTTCGCGTCGCGGAGGCCACGGATTGGCCGAACAGTTTCGACGTGCGCGGGGTACACGTTAAATGAAGTTGCAATTAAGAGAGCTAAAAGCTGCGCGGCTGACTGTGCTTCTCAAGGCCTCGGGCCTCGCCGGAGCGTACTTCCGTTTCTGATTAGCTTCCTCTTTTCCCACATCGTCCTCGCCGTTTTCTCTCTTCCCTTCCTCCCTTTTCTCTCCCGTCCTCTCTCCGCTTATTATTTCCCTTTCCTTTTTTCCTCCTCTTTTTACCTCGGTTTCCCTCCCTCCCTCCCCATCCCCATCGCCGCCCCTGACATCTCGGCATGCGCGTTCTCTCTTGGTTCTCTTTATCTTCGGCAAGCGTTATCTCGCACCGTGGGAAACCGCGCGTGCGATTCGCGCCGCGAGAGAGAGGAAATCCTTAGTCTCGTTCCTCGTTTCTGCTTTTGGATCTTGATAATCGGCCCACGGTGCACCATTTGGTCGTGGACGTTGACCGTGTGTCATTTCTTATTACTTTTCTTTCTCCTTTTCGTTTTATTCGTCGTACGTATCGCGACTACACGCAAGGTGCGACTGGAAGCTGTTTGAAAACCTAACCTGCAAGGCCCGACTTGAAACAAAATTGATCGATGCAGGAAATGCGCGTTTAAAATAAATCGAATGATAATTATACCCATATATTAAGGTTATTTGTTGAACCTTTCCTCGTACGTATTGTTTCATTTGGCGAATAAAGGAATAAAAGTATACACGATGGCCTGTGGAAGATAGGGAAAGTCAAAGATGGCGGATCTAACGACGAGTTTAAGAAGATTAAAATGAAAGACAATCTTGCATAGACAATAGGTCAGCAGTTAATTTTGAGTTTCTATGAGGCCCCAGATATTTTTCCATATTGCAAAGTAAACTATAAGTCACGAATCTTCCAAGTTATGTACCCTAAAAAAAAAAGAAGAAATGTAGCGCTTCGAGGCGCGCGATTTTAAACGAAACGGATTCGAATTGAAATCGATCGTTCGATTCGCGTCCATAGGTCCTGGATTGCGCAACGCTATGGTATGCAAGAATATAGCTGAAAAGTCGATTATTGTTTCCGCGTTGGAATAAAAATCGAACGTCGTCCCGCGGTGCACGGAGCTCGGGGATTTTAACGACTCCACGAGACGTTAGGCGAAAATGTTTCACCGGCGGCGTACACTTTCACTCGTCGCGTCGCGTCGTCTCGCCGAATTGGCAGATACGATTACGTCGCGCGACGAGGTTTCTGTCGATCGTGCGAAACACGGTCGCGTCAGTGCTGTCTCGATCTTCCCAACCCAGGCGAGGCACGTTTCCAGCGCGGCCCAGCAGGAGTCGCTATCATTCGACGCGCGAAGAAAGTCACTCTCGTCCCTGAATCGCAAAACGTCCGATAGAAAGAGTCTCTTCTCGGTCTAATCGATGTTTCCACGCGAACGCGTTTTGCCATGCCGGTGACGCAACCTTGAATATTTCACGTCTTAGAGGGCACCGAGAATTTAGTCGACGAGCGACACCTATCCCCCTTTTATAAAACATTAGCTTTCGTTAGTCCTATTCTTACTAGTATCACTATCACTATTATTATTGAATCTATTTATTATATACAGTATAAAATCTAACCCTAAATCGATCTAACCTTCGTAGTACGAATTTTTCTCGTCAGTATAGTCGGATCCAATATGAAGGATGGAATATTCCTATCAATGTATCTGTACGCATATTTAAGGGTTGTATCGTCCATATTGAATTTCGAAACTATTACCTCGGATTCGTAAGTAGTGCCCTCCTGTAGTCAGACATCGAGTTTTGATCAATTAGTACCCGCTATGGCGCGCCATTTTGAATCTGATACTTTCAACTCCAAAACATCCCTAAATACTGATTGTCTTATACAGGTTGTTTAATATTCTGAATAAACGAACGTATTAACTAAAAGCAGCTCTTTTGAACACACTTTTATTAATAAATTGTATAGTTGAAATATAATTCCAAACATTCAGTTGTCATTATTTTATTAAAAAGACGTTTTTGAGTTATTTGAATTATACACGTACGCGTATATTTAGATTACGTAACCTCGCTAAAACCATTCGCATTTTTCGCCGGTCGAACGTGCATTTGCGAAACACGCCCCACTTCGAATGACAATTTCGTGCAAATCTCGGCGTGGTCTGGCAGTAAAATCTCCGAAACGACGCGAATTACGTAAACCGTAAAGTCCTCGATACCTCAAGGGAAGTTAAAATAGAGTGCCGAACAGGATTCAGAAATCGAAATACTTTGAACGCCCACGCGATGCGATTCCGTTCCCTCGTGTATCGATAGAATCGTCCCTTGTATCCGCAGTTTCCCAATTTATAATTTCTTGCGTGGCCCCGCGCCGGAGGTAAGCGATGGAAAATTATCGTGGAGCTTGTCAGGATCGTGTGGAGAGAGTTTCCGCCCACGCAATCGTTGGAAAAACATAACGATTCCTCTCTAGTCGAGCGAAGCGTCGGTTAGGAACGCACTGACAGCGTCTGCCTGCATTTTCAGTCTCCTCCACATTGAGTGTAGACTATTCAAATAATTTATTATTAGATTTTGAGAATTTATATTACACAAGAATGAAATGCAATTTCAAATCTTAAATAGTACTACGTTTCTTGTTCCTATTTTATGTCATTACATCGTGTTATAGATATCCTGTAATAGTTGACTTCGCGTATAGCTCATTAATAAGATCCCTGAGCTAGTATCTTGAACGTGAAAGAGCGAGTGGTGGGGATGGGCCAGACTATTGGATCATTGCTTAGGCTTATAAGATACCTAGAAATATACTATAAAAGAATAGCAATATCGTAATAATTTATTTACATTTGAGAATTTAGTAAAATTATCTTGATAACGGACTATTATTAGTTTCGATTCTCAACGCGTGAACGTGCATAAATAATTTTTAATCATCGACTGTACTTTATGTAGAAATATACAAATATTTGAATAGCAGAAGAATGGACGTCCCCAGAGCGCCGCTTCCATTCAGAACGAACGCGAAACGGTAACGCTCGTGGAAGAACCGAGCGGACTGTTACGTTCAGATTTAGTAAATCGTAACAACTTTCTAGACCTTTAACTCGGAAGCATTAGCTATTTTTATCATGCAACATTTTCCCCGTTCGCAGGATCTTGACTAGCCTGTAACGCGCGTCGATTTACTTGAAATTTTCAGCGCGATCCACCAGGATGGGTCCTGATTACTTCGCGTTCGTTATCATCTGTTGGTATCGCGATTTGCCCGTTTCGCGCAGGTATTCGCGACTGCCTCGTGGTATTTTCCTCTGGGTTCTGGCCCGTTCTGGCTCGTGGCGATTGTAAATCTTGCGTTCTGGGCCCCCGCGGCCGAGTACATGCCGAGTAACAGCGGCTAAGAGTATATGTATACGTCCGCCAACCCTTTCTACCTTCCCTTTCACTTTCATCTATCGCATATACTCGAGGCCCCTTCGGAACTCGCCTGCTTCTCGCTCGCTTGGCCTACTCTTTTGCTACCTACTTGCTCTCTACGTGCAGCCGCAGGAAAAGAGAGAAGAAAAAAAAACGAATATAGGAAAGATAATGTATGCCATGTGCAACGAAAGAATTGTTTCGCTGGTTGAGCCGGCCTTGAATCGTCCCGGGGATTAATTTAACGCTTGGACAAACGACGCCGTTAACTCCTGCATCGCGGCTAAAGTCGCGGCGTTATTCCACCAACGGATATTATGATAAATGTGTACGGTCCAAATAGTTTGTGGGTAGAATCGTTTATAGAAAATTAACTATGTTTGTTCGGTCCTGTAATCTGGAATACAACGAGCAGCGTGAGTACGCTGTTATTTCTAAGAAGAATCCTTGTTCTTTGCTCCCGGATTACGCGTGCAACGAATAAAAGGTTGCGCGGATGAAAGTTTGTGCGCATAAAATACACCGTCTGGTACGCATTGTGTGTGGTATTTGTGCCGCGTGGGTAATATTTCCGATCCAGACCGTAACGCACACCGCGTAAAAGTTACGCGCGTTACGAATACCGCAAAAATTTCACGAATGTAAATGCGTAAACGCGTAACGGTTCTTTGGATAATATTTCGTTCCATAATTGAAATTTTTGGACGATACCCACGGTGGGCAAATTTTACGTGTTTCAGTGTTAGTTACATTTCCCTAAGAAATTGTTAGATTGCACTTTGATATCCGCCATATTTAAATGGCGTATAATAATAATATTTAGACACTCGAATATTCGAATAGCGAAGTATTACGCACGAACGGCTACAAAACAGTCGAATATGAAATTGTCGGAGTACCGTCGGTCCTAGCAACAAGTATGCTGTAACGAAGCTATGCAAATCGAAGCCTAGCACGATTGAAAGTAGTGACCTGCAGACGAACGGCATTGTAACCTTCCTTTGTGACCCGAATGAAATATGGCCGGTCGAAGTGCCGGGAGTCTTTCAAGCGACAGTGAAAGTGTCCCAATTTTCAGGAGAGAAAGAGTTTCCGAAAACATTAACGGTAATGCGGGGCGTACGTAACCATTGTCGAGCGTACTGTTAGAATCTCTTGTTGTTCGTCGAATCAAACGCATGAACGAATGCGGAAAAATAAATTGCCCATCGTAAATTATGCAGACTTAAATACTTGACTGTATTATACAATACTGATTTTTTGGTCTAATTTGAAGACTGTTTTTCGAATACGATTTAAATACTTTGTTACCGCCATGTGTTGCGAATATATAGTTGGCCCGTAAAAAATGTTGCGAATAGTGTTTGGAAATTGCAACGACGATAAGGATTATCGTCGTTTTTAACGGTTCGCGCCTGCCCACCGGGGATTCACTTTGCCTCCTTAGCATAAGCACACGTTCGTTTTGCAATAATAAGTTCCTGTTGCAATCGTTATTTCACTTGCCGTTGCGTCGAAAGGCATAGGCACGCCTCATTAGAGGCCGTGACTGTCCCGATTGTTGTGCTTTTATTTTATACTAGGCGCAAACGTCTCTGTCATCGCTATTACTCACGATCGATATCTGATTCTTTCACCCGCGTTTCAATAGCTTTCCATCGATCTTGCTGGCCGGTTAATTAATCTCGCCAATCTGCGAAATAATACGGTGTTGTCGTTCGCTTCGAAACTCGTTCAATTTAAATATCTGTCGCCATTGCTCGCCACGAAAGTCTCGAAATGACTGTATCGTACAAGCTGGTGAGGTCTCAAGCCTAAAAATTGTATCTCAGCGCGTGTTGGACACGTTTCCTGAATTTCTAAACAGCATCGATGTTACGAAGTCATTCTTATGGTTAATTATTTCGATTCATGGTTGAATAGTTGAATCTTTCGCCCCGGAAATACACGTCAGAAGTGTATAAATACATGAAGAATATAGCGAAAATTAATTTCAAATACATGAACGTGCAAAATAAAAATAGTTAAATCATTTTGACTTATGACACGTTCGTGTGTGTGAAAAAGGAAAGATTCGTCAAAAAGTCACCGAACCGACCCAAGTATGCGACTTTCGTTACTATTCTCTCATAAACAATAATTCACGCGATACACTCGATCCCATCGCTACTTTCATCGAGTGCTGCCGGACTCTGAGCATCCAAGCGATCCGCCAGGCAGCAAAGTGGGGGAACAATTCCCCTCAACGAGGAAACTGGAGGACTCCCAAGCTGATTCTTTCGTTGTTTTTAGCACAAGTGCGCATAGAATTCTTTTTTTTTTGCTCTAGTACGCGTCAACGCCGAAACTAAACAATAAACCATAGATTCCTCTCGCCAAACATCGGTGTTAATAAACAACGATCGTATTACGAAATGAGAAACCACGTGGACGCGGATAATTCGCGTTTAAAAAAAAAAAATCGCGATATAAGTGCTTGTGACGGATGTGTTTTCCTTTGGCATTTCTAAATACCTTTAAAGGCGATCGTCGTGCCTCGACAGCATCTGTTAGATCATCCGTTAGATGCGTCGAAAAATGGCAACTTTCTTCGACGACTGAATACTCACGTGCTCGGTTACGCGTTCCACGGTGCTTGTCTACACCCAACTGACAGCGTAATTTCTCCTTCGCCATTGTTGCTGTCAAACGATCTCGTAACCGTCGTCTCCCTCTCGTGACACGCTAATCATCCCCGAAGCCTGTCACGTCGCGCCACGGAACGGTCGACCCACATACCGAATTTCGTCCCGCTTTGTCCTATCCGAAAGCGTAGTTATAGTCGTTTCCCGGTTATTTTCGCCGAACACGACCGGACGGTCGATCCCCGAGCCAGAGGAGAATGAACCAAAACGTATGAATGAATTATCGTCCCCCAGCAACACCAGTCTGCGCTGAGAATGCGCCCCGAAACACCACCCACCGATTCGTACGTTTCAAATTGGATGTTTTCTTTTTAAACGTCGTGCAGAAATTCCTTGCAAATTTAATAACTTTTAACTCTAGAATCAGCCCTTAAATTTTTGACGATTTTTAAACTGTTAACGTTATTTGAATTCAATGCGGAGCTATCGAATGAGTGGAGGACCATTGAAGAATAGAAGATGGTTTTTAGGAACGTTTCACGAGTTTGCACGACCTCAAATGCAATAGCAACCTGTCCGGGGTATCGAATTAGATAATCGCGAAAGGCGAAACGCGGGCGAATCTCCATCCGGCCGACGCAATGACCCAGATAGAGAGAGGCTGCTGAAAAAGTTCAAGTGGCTGTGTTTCGGAAATAATCTCGCGGCGTTCGCATTCAACAACAATACCCACTGTTGCACGATATAGGGCCACGACGAGACCAGCGCGATTCCGTGATAGATAAACGATATCAGCGCTGCCTATCTTCCGTTTTCGAGAGTATCTTTTCGGGCCTCCGCCATCAAACAATGCACCTCTACGCTGGTTCACCGTTGGAACTTGAACGAAACTGTAAAACTTTCATAAATTAAAGTCACTCCGTTTTAAGTTTACTTCTACAGTAAACGCTTTAATTCTTAATAAAAGTTCTCGAACAACACTTGTTCCTCGACTTTCTAGCAAACAACTATTTTTTTTACTTGCTTAATATTGCTCGAGGAATCGATTGAATAAGCAAGTCGTGATTCGAGACTAATCCTAACGATCGTTAAGAATAAATTTGAAAATTTGAAGTTTCGTTCAAGTCAAACTTTTTGGGTACCCTACTTTTGATTCCATACAATAGTTACGAACGTGTGCGCGCGAATCACGAACACTGTCGTTGAAGCACACAGTCGTTAACGACAAGTCCCCACCCACAATGTGAGATCATTTCTATTACGTAAGTGTCCAGTCCACGGTGTGGACGCGCATAAAAGTATCGGATAGCACTACACATGCCGCTCTAGTGGATGATAGATCGCGTCGTTCCGGATAGTTTTCTGTCGCGCTAGAATTTCGAGAGGAAATGGGAGTCGATCGATCTCCATCGACCTGGCGACGGTTTTCCTAGATTTAATATTTGTCATTTATCTTGTCTATTTTTTGGAATTTTTCTGCGTTCGAATATTCGGTGATTCGATTATCTGACGAATATAGGTAGGTCTCGATTTATTCAAAATTTACTATTACTTGTATATTCCATGAAATTATACCGTGGATTCATTCTCCTTGCTTCCTTCGTTATTAGTAAATTTTGATTGCATTTTGACATTTTTTTCGACACACTGTTGATCGCATTAATAAAACGAGAGTTACTGACCCTTTCATCCAAATAATGCCTTAACATGTGAACCGAGGGGATATGAATTAACTTGTCATTTATACTCGTTTGTATCTTCCGATATGCATTACCGCTCGAAAGTACTTGATAATTTGTTACGCGTTTGATAGCAGATTAAAACTCTGATTATTATAATTCTGCAATTTTTATGAAAGTAAATATACGTAATAAATGGAAACGCGATCGCATTGTCTTTTTAGTAAATAAAAATAAATTACTCACGCATCGAACTCGTAAAATACTTTCGAACGGCAGTGTCATTTCGTTTCCTTACGCGAGATCTCTATCTCGACCATAATATTTGTATTCGTATAAATTATACCGTGTTCGCATTTTTTGCCGAACAAGACTCATTAAATCGTCTTCATTCAGTTTTAACTACTCGCACACGAGCATTCATAATCGAGGAATGACACAAATTAAATACGCTGCATAAAATAACTAATGGATCGTTAACTTAAGTGACTGCATTGGCGCGGTAAGGTATTCGATAATTTAAAAACACCCACACGTCGCATAAGTCGGACATTCGTCAAAGGTATGAATGTATTACATAAAAAACGTTTTTATCGCCAACGAAACCGATTTCATATCTTTATTTATTCAAAGACTTTATTCATAGTAATGGGGGAAACATTTAATAGAACAAATTGTTGTTGGATACTAAATAAATACAAGGAATATTAACGAAACCACAGATGTTTCACGGTAAAGAAAGCGAGATGAAAGGATTGCAGTGAATTGCAGTTTCGCAACCTGACCTCGAATTAAGTACGGATTATAAAATTCGACCGACGCCACTGAACTGTTCGGAAACGGAATCCCCTAATTGTTTCGAGCTGCGTGGAGCAATAAATAGAGCACGGAATCGAGTTTGCCTAGAATTTCAAAGTGCCTTGATCGATGGATACAACAGTGGCGCCTGTAATAGGATTCACTGGTAACACACGATCAATCGCAACATGGGATTGCATAACATTTCGAAAAGTCGACGTAACGTGTCGGAAGTCATCGTTAACTCTGGCTACAGTATCGTCACGACTGACCAAGCGTGAATAAACAAATGAACAACCGACCAGTGGCTCGGATCATCGAATTGCTGGGAGTTTCGTCGACTCTAACAAATTTTTCATCCTTTTTTTATTTTGTTGATTAAATGGTAACAGCGACGGAGGCTCGACGCGTTGGTTTCCGATTGACAATCGTAACGAGGCATCGGGAATAATTATTCAAGGCTACGGTATGTTGCAATATATCGACTGGCTAGTTATGTCGATGAAAGTCCCCGTCGAGTTTAAAGAGCGCCAGCTATAAAGCGCACCAACGCATACGAAGGAGTTTAATGGTACGCGTCCCTTTTATGAAAAACGTATCGTTTGTTTCTTCCACTGATGTCAAATAAAAAAAAGACTAACCGACTATTTTTATAGTCTTAGGAAATAAAAATGGAATTAAAATTACGTAATCATGGTTACGGGATGGTTTAGGTAAAGTGTTGGATTTTTTGAAATAAAAACAATAGTTCAATAGCTATTGAGTTTTTATAATAAATAGAATTATGGTGATTATCTTTGGTGTAAATTAATAATTAATAAAATGAATTCATTAAAAATATATTTGACTACTTTATTCGTGGGGAAAAGTTTGATGAAAATTGGCGCGCCACGGTTAGACGGTGTTTGTCGTCGGTGTGATCGGATTGGAATTGAAAATTGCACGCTAGATCGTCGCGATCGGCCGATCTATTTCGAGAAAGTATGCTCACATCTCGCGGCAAACGCGAAATCGCACGTAGAATAAGAGTCCACTTCGCGCAAAACGTTGGTCATCACTTGACGTCTCTCGTTTCCGTCTGACTCATTTAGACGCGGCAGCAAGGCCGAGCCAAAAGCAGCGATCTTGGCTTTATTAAAATATGCCTGCAAGGCGATCACAAGGTAGCGAGCACGCGTGAAACCAAATAAAAGAAGTTTGCTGGCTGGTCGCCGTTTCTGGAGAAAAAAAATACGCGCGTGTCGGTGCATTTAAATTCCTTCTCGTAAAATTCCATTCCCCCTGCAATGGAGTATGATCGCGACGCAACAATCGACAATACTCTGCTGCGTACGTAACATTGTAGCACTTCTAGATCACTTGATTAATTTCATACTTAAGTTTCAAACTGTTAGTATTTTATATAAACCAAGTAAAATATCGAGTATACGAATTTATCATAAAATTTTTTATAAATTTTTACTTTTCCATGTTTGGTTTCGCTTTGAGACAACTTGAGAGATCGCAGGCTACCCTGATGGTTCTCCACAGTCGCTGTATGGAGTCAACGAGGGTGAAACAATCTTAATAACACGGAGTAAACCGTTTACTGTGCGCTGATAAGGTGTTCCATATTAGCCGGCTGTATAATAATTCGAGTCGTCCTAGCCCCAGCTCTGAAACGCTGGAGCGCGTGTCTCCGCAAAGGAGAGGCAGAGAGAAATAGCGGAAAAGAGGGGAAGCGATAGAGACGGGGAGAGAGAAAGAAGAACGATCGTGATTGCGTAACACGAATGCACGCGAGTATCTCGCGGCCGTGTACCGGCACCGTACGTAGGTGTATGTAGATCTTTTAGGTAGTGAAAGGTCATCCGTTTAATAGTCCTCAAACAGCTGCATGCGCGATCGGATCTCCGATGACTAACTCGCGAGAGAAGGATTCGACGAGTTATGGCGCGCGCGGTGCATCTCCCGATGCATAGTCGAAGAAAAGCACCGACGGAGGATGCCACCAGCCTTTGACATTGAATCGAAATTTCCCCTCGCCTCCGTTCCCCTTTTGGCGACCGTTGTTCGCGTGATTTTAATTGCGCAAACGTTGCTTTCGTAGCGTGGGCGTGCTTTTTAAATTTCGTTCGAATCGACGCGTTTGGTAATCTTTCGCGCTGGTCGACGCGTGCGCACGCGCCGCGATATGCACGAAACCTGGTCGCGCGCATCCGTTCGCGCAGACGGGTTTACGAAGCCCGGTTCTTCCCGCGCGAACCAGACGACCAAAGTTTCGCGGACGCCGCTCGATTTACGAACCTTCGATCCGAGAATATTTGTTATAAGAATTCATTAATAACTTGTGGTTTATATTTCGAGACGCTGCACTGAATTAGGTGACGAACGAGAGACGTCTTGGACGCAAACCATCGATTATTTCGAACCTGCATACGAAAGTACCCGGTTAATTCGTCTTGCTCGGTTAACAGGTTAAGCCCCCTCTTAGAGATGTCCCCTAGTCTGCAAAAGACTGGTACAGGGGTTGACAAACTATGGTTTGCTGTGTAAAGCAGATTATAAATGCAAAGGATTATCGGGAGGTTTATCCGCGGGTTTGTCCGATCATCCTTTCCACTGATCTTTTCTATGAAAGTACCTGCTGGCAAACCTCCAATAAACCTCGATCTTGCACGGGCTAATTATATAATTATTATTGCACGTAAGGTTGCGTTCGTTCTTAATTGAGTTTCATGGTAGACTCGTGTAATTGCTGTTTTGGTAGAATAGTTCGACGGAGTAATAATTATTAACTAAAAGTAGAATTCAATGTAACGATCATATTAGTATCCCTGCACGATTGAAACCGTTCTGCGTTATTTCTAAACGCGTCTTAGAGCATCAGCAGTGTTATATTATCTGCAGCAGTTATTATTCGTTTACGTAAATTTTCCATACTCGTTATCTTGGTGTGGTGTGGGATTTGATAAAGCCCCATGCAAAGAAGTCTAAAGGGGTTAAATCTAGCGATCAAGCCAGGTTTTATGAAAAATCTCTTTCCAAACTTCTCTTCGATTTCAATGCATTTCTCTGTTTTGAATTCGTCAAATCATTTTTGCAATAGATTCTTTGCTACGAAATTTTCAATACAAATAATTACACTTAAAAATAATTTTCCCGACCCCCTAGAAAACCCTTTGTGGCACCCTTGAGGGTTGCGACCTACAAGTTAGGAACTAGTGGCCTAAAGTCCATGTTAAATATGTACATTCTTCGAAAATGAACTCTTATCTGGTGCCTCTTAGTGTTATCTTTGATTTTAGGTTACATACAGTTAGTATAAACGCACTTATTGTCGGTACCAGCTTGAGGTAGGTGCGAACGGTGCAAATATTATTTTAATAGTCAAGAAAAATCAATCAAAAGTGAGATAACAGCTTATTTAACAACGTTGTTATAATCAAATTCGATTTGTTACTCGCTTCAACCGAGGCTCATTACCTATAAACATTCTTGTTCGTCGTTAACATTCACTTATCCAAGCAGGAGCGGATAAACCCGTAATCTTCTTTTTGCATTCGAGAATCTCCAAGTATCCGAGCGTCTCGGAAAATCCGGGATCTCGGTTTCTTATTCGAGATTCTCGATTTTTTTTTCGAGAATCTCGCTTGAAACAAGATCCCGGTTGACAAACCAGTCTCGTCTCGGATTGGAAATTCGAGACGAGATTATCTCGCGTCGCTTTTTCCGGGATCCTGTACGGCTCTATGTGGCATGGTAGCTCGATGCAAATCGACCCGCGGGTCAAAATAAATTCGACGTACAGTATTGCCTCTTAAACGGTGGAAAAGTTTATTTCAAGAATTGACTGTAGTTGACGCTGTCATACGCGTAAATAAATCCGTCTATCGATGCAGACCGTAGATAGCGCCGAGGAATTCTAAAGAATGGTGGGGATAGCTCGCGGACACTTAAGCGGACAGATTCGTGGACACTTAGGCGGACATCGGTGCACTTGCTTTTGGATCGTACGTCCGAAGAGACAGCTCGCGGTGCGTTTGACAGAAACGATCATTTGTTGCATGCGAACACGCAACGCGCGGAGAGGCGCGTGCGTGGCATAAAGGCGGACACGCGCGCGCGCGACTGTTTATACGCGTGTATGCGAACGCGCCAAGGTTGTGTGCGCGCACGTACACTCGGGTACGTGTTCCCTCGTTAATGTAAGGGGAGAAAGGACGAGCGTCGTGGAATCGAGAGAGCAACGTTGCCGACGTCCAAACGCAAAAGCGCATTTTTCATTTATTCCTTTTTTTTTTTTTTACTGGCGCGAAATCGCTCGTCCGTCGCGTTTCCGCGAGATCCTGCGGCTCCGGTGCACCGCGATCGGACGTCCTTCTGGTTACGCAACCGGTTAAAAGTGTCAGGCGCTCGATCTCACGTCTGACATCATGTTTATCGCGCGAGATCCTTAAGCGCGAAAAAAACATACCGATCGATCACTTGTTCGAAGGAAAGGATAGGATGAATGAAGATAAAAGGAGCTAACATAGAGATTAACGTGGCTCGAAAGGAAAATGGCAGAGAGTCCCGAGTTCCCCACGGTCGACCTTGGGACTTTCGCCCCAAAAACGCTGGTGAAAAATTTCCCCGATTTTGGCAACGCTGCTACGTGCGCGCGCCGCACGTGCACCCGATTGCTCCATAGAGCGGAGAAGTACACGACGCATGCGCATAACAAGCGTGCCCTTCAGATCCACAATGATGGAGCATCTATTAGAGGAGGCGATTGTTCTTATATAATGAATGGATCATGTAACTAGCCGCTTCACGGACTCGCCTCGAGAAACAAGAGACAGAAAGAGAAACGAGAAGAGAGCGGAGAGAGAGACACCTTCGCGCGCGTACACATACAAGGCCATAAGACGTCCACGTACACACACGCGACGCGTACACCTGGTGAGTGTGCGTTCCTGTGTGCACACGCGTATGTACGCGCGCTCGTGCTCGAACACGTACCAGTTAGAGTCGGCTAGGTTGGTACGTAAGTGCAGCTGAAAAGGCTTTTTACTTTCTGGCCTTGAACGAAATGTATCCGGTGACTCGACGACCGCCGATCGGCCGAGGGAACTTCGTCGTTCCCCTACGTCGTAACGAGTCCTCTCCTCGCTATCCTGACCGTCGTCGTTATTTTTGACGCGCGCGCTCGGTGTCGCCGTGCGAACCGATTTCTGGTTTAATTGCCGCTACGGACAAGTGGATAGGATAATAACAGGTTTCGCGGCGCGGCGCAGTTATCGAGGCTGCGATCCAGAAACGCATCCGCGCGTTATTGTTCTCGTTCGATATGAAAGTGTCGCCGGAATCACGGAAACGGGATCGTCGTCCACGACCGAAATACGCTAAACGATCTATTGCCGAGAATTGGACGGTGTTCCATTATTCTTCGAAACCTGTAGCTTCTTCAACCGTTCAAAGACCATGACTTCTGCAAATCGAACATGGAACATTTAGGTATCGAAATTCCTCAGCTACGTCTCCTCCTGTTTGGAAAATTTACAAGTCGAGACAATGTTTACAGAACCATTCGCTTTTATTAGAAAAGCTGTCATCCTTGGGCTGCAAGGGTAAACTAATATCGTGGTTCGAATCGTATGTGTTCCCAATTCTAGATCTCTTCCTACAGATGTCGGATATCGGATATTCTCCGCGGCCATTTTGGTACACTTCTCTTAGGGATGAGAAGGTAGAAGGTTCAACCTTTAAGATATCATCCAGTTCTCGTTGGTATTTATGTCTACCGTCTTCAATTTCAGTGTGCTAAATATTTTATTAGATTAAAAAGTCAGTAAACGAGCGTATTTCTCGAACCATTCTCCACGAAATATGATAATATCTAAGGACGTTTTATAATTGACATCATAACGAGCTGTTAAGAGCCGCGGTACGGCCCATTTCAGGTAACCGATCCACGCGCTTGGCTTCTACGGTCGGCTGGCCATACTACTCTCGCACTATATTATTTGAATGAAGTTTACAAACGAAATGAACAAGACTCATAGTCGTTCCGACGGTGTATCCGCACATTTATAACAGTTTTACTGGCTCTTTGCCAATTACACCCGTTCCATAACAATCTGATTTATAAATATCTGCTCGGTTTTTAATTAACGTCGAACGTAAAATTACCATTAATCTTCGGAATTAGTTTCTATTTTAATTAATATTTTTAATACAGTAGAAACGCATCAGCCTATTAGCTGGTTCTCTTCGGCGTAATTTTTATAGGATAGTACTTGGGTCGGCCGTTCAGATGGTGCAACTCGTTTATTCTCAAAGATGGCTGTCTCTTGGATCCTCCCGGAATCCTCCTGTATTTATGAAGTGTTAGATAAGACCGTATCGCGTCCAATTTATGGAGATCGCTATCTCCCGCAAGAATCAACGATCCCGTCTCGTACGATCGTTCCTCTCCGTTCGTATCTCGCGATATTGTTTTTCGCAATGTCTAAACGCGCCGGGGATTTTCGTAACGTGCCGGCGCGAACCGAGAGGGGCGAGGAAAATGAGAAGGTGGGACAGAGAAAGAATAACCGGAGAGAGTACGTCACAGTCGACGGAGCGACGCGCAAGCGGGAGAGCGTGAGAGACCAGCTGGAAAATAGCGATTCGAAATCGGGGAAAGGTGTGAGTCACGGGTTTCACGGGGTGTCATAACCCTGCCCTCGAGTTACGCGTTTTCGTTTCGAAAATATGAAACACCGGTGTCCGCTCGAGAATTAACGATCCACGAAGCTATTTCCAACGATTTCAAATCGATTGTCAAACGAGGCGGGGGGAACGCAATCATTCGTAAAGCGATTCCATAGATTCCGATCCAGTCAACTCGAAACAAACAAACCTATAAACAGACGGCTTCGAACAAAAATTCGAAAAACGCGCCATTCGATTTAGCGACTAAACATTTTGCAGTGGCAAAGTTGTGAATTTTATTTGTGAAGATGTATCGTACGAATGAAATTTCGATTTATCGGTGATCGGTAGTAGCGACGCGGGGAATTTCATCTCCGGTCGATGATGTTTGCGGCGGTTTGCGGTAACGCGGCATCGCGAAGCTCCACGATGTTCCGAACGAATGCTTTTCGAGGCTCTGGGGGGTAGAATGCGTGTATGTACACGCGAGAGGCCCGATGAGACCGCGAAACACGGCCTATTGAGGCTGGCGAAACGTAATTGGGCCCACAAAAAATGGAGCGGAAACGCCCGGACCCCATTACAGGCCTCGTAACGAGTTCTCTCCGCGTTGCTCAATCCTCGCTAGCTGACTCGAACGGTTTGAGCCGCCTCGCCTTAATCCGCGCCGTCACGATCTGTTCGCTTCGCGATAAATACCAAATGGTTCCATTATTTTCGAGAATCGTACAACTCCAATTTTATTAAGCATTTCGAACGACTAATTAATCATAGAAAATCTGAGATATCAGTAATCGCGTTGGTCCTAGGACAGGGCTAAGAACCCACCGGTCGGTTAATCGTTTATTTCTCGTAAAATATTTTCAAACAATAGTTCATCGTGTCTTATGTGTTTATTAAAATTAATGTTTACGAATCGAAGGATGCAATGGTTACGTACGCGCGTATGTTTGATGAACTTTCAAAAAACTCAAACTTTCTGAGTTGTGATCTTGATGGAACCAAATAACGATACAAAAACAATGTAACGATTGAAACTGATACTAGAAAAGTTTCTCTAATGAGGCCTAATTCGCGCTAGCGTGTGTCGATGCGTAAAGTTTTAATAAAGCAATCTTTGCTAAAAAAAATACTGTGGTTCTTGGTGCTCATATTATTTCTAAAACATTTTCATCATCGACTGGTGGGCCCAATAGGGATCCTCTTTGGTCCCTTTTCCCCCACTTCTAGTGTCTGTAGGGTTGATCGTTCGCGCCACTAAAGCGTCGATATTCGACTCGTCGCGTTTCACTTTCCCGCGAAATAGTTTTCGACGACCTCGACGTACCGCTTTTTCTTTCGTTGTTATTTAATCGTCGGAACGAAAGTAACAGTGGCACGATAACGCCACGGCTACTTCGTTCCACATGCCCGTTGTTATCGATAACTTGTGGTGTGTTTTGTCCACTAATCGTTCTCTCCGAAACTACGTTTCAAATTTTACCGAAACGTGAACATTTTGAAAATTATTGACTTTACAGCTGTTTGAATAATAGTCTGTGTCAAAATGGATACTAAAACGTATAACTGTTTGAATAATAGTACAAAAATTTCATTCGATAAATTATGACCGTTCGCTGGCAATCGAATGAGCCGAGTTTTATTCTGGTATCTCTTGAAACGCTCTCCAACGTGCAAACCAGACTTTCTTTTGCATTCTTCGCATGTATAACATATTTCTCTTCTTTCTTCTTGTACTTTACGATTGGAGCATTCTGTGCAATCTTCGCGTTTTTCTCGGGAACGTGGAATAATTTTATTCGATCTTCCATTTAAACGTTCTTGTCGATCGTACTCTAGGTTGATCTACATTTGAACTGACAGTGTAATTATAAATGCAAATCTTAATCATACCATGTTATCAATACCGATGATACAATTATTACATATTTATCGGAATTTAAAACGTCTTTCCTCCCATAATAAGTTGAAACGTAATAATGATAATTGCAATTATTATCGAGCCCAAAATGGATTAACCAGTGGCGTCAAGAAGGTTCCTTTCAACGTCGGGTAATAACGTTTCATCGACAGACGTTTTCTCCGTTTAAGGCCACGGTTTTTCGTGCGAGTTGCTCGATCTTTTTCGCTGCTCGACCCCGGTGTGTACGCCCCTCCCGATCTCTCTCTCTCTCTCTCTCTCGGCCCCCGGTGTCTCGCGCTTTAATTTCCAGCCTCGACATTTGCGTAACCCAGTTTCGCCATTGTTCGATTCAATGGTAGATCGTAACGTCCGCCATCCGGATAGAAGATTATAATGCTCGCGTGTTCATGGTACTGCGCATCGTTGCACCGAGGCTGCCACAGTGTGGAGCGTCGCGTGTACGTGCACGGATCGTGACAAACCGAAAGTAACCGCACACAATTTCTCGATACGAGCGCTCGCGCGCGCGCGACCGTATTAGTATGCCGCGGCGATAAGCGAAGCGTCGTCCACGGAAAGTTCGCGCAACAAAATTTACGAATTCCACCTACTTTCTCCTCTTATCTTATCTTATCCCGACCTCGCGAACTCGTTGCACCAGTTTCCCATTGTGTATCGTCACTCGTTTTTTCCTGCCACAAATGCCAGCCTCGTCGTTTACGGTGACGACACGAAAGTCTACAGACCTATTGGTATTATCTCTCTGCTCCAAGGAAATGTTTGCCGACTCGAAGCCACTCGCGATTGCGTAAAACGTTCGGTTCTCTTCTGCGATCGAATAAATGTTACGGCCCTCGCCGAATGCAAAATGTTCGAACGACATTACGAAAGAACCATCTTAGGATCGAGGATTCAAATAATACTTTCAAAAGTAACTTGTTCCAAAGTCGAAGTTCCGAGGATTCGAATTTCCCGCTCACGGTACCGACGCTCCACAGTTATCAGCGGTCGATAAGATAGAAATTCGTTGCTGTTTAACGACGCGACGCACGGAGTTTGGCTCGACACGCGCGGTGCAGCACCTGCAAAGCAGAGACAAGCTCCGAGCAGTCGGGGCCTGATTCGCCCCCCTCTCCCTGCCCTTCTGGCGAGCAAACGGGCCAGTCTCTACACTTATCGACGCGGAGCCTTGCTCCCACTAGACACGAGACCCTGCCCGGCAGGTCTTCAAGGCCCAAATAGAAGAAGAAAGACGAACGTAAGCGTAAGCGCGGACGTAATGCAGTCGGCCGGCCAGCGATTGACCCTGAACTTCACGAGCTATGCTTGTTAACAGCAGCAACACGAACGCAGACGTATCAGCAACGATTTCCTTATTCAGCGATTTTCTTAGTAAGCGGTCGACGAGATATTACGTATACGGCCGAGTAATGCCCCGCGCTTGTCGTACCATAATTCTTGCCCAAGCATCGTGCACCTTTTTTCTCGCGTTCTTCTCTTTTCGATCGTTGGGCAAGCGATACGTGCCTAATACGTATCCGTGAAATTTTATTTTCTATCTGCATTGAGATTTTTTAATTAACACATTCTGAAACCTTAAACTTCTTTATCGCAAAAATAAACTATTTTAAAAATATTCCTTTGCTTTTCTTAACCTTACACGATTGGAATCGCAAGAAACGCTGTCGTTCACTTGTAAGCGACGCGTCGCGAAAGTTTTAAGCTCTGTGCACAGCGCTGGTTTAAACGATGTTGTTCGCGGCTGTGGCGAAACGTGGAACGAGATCATAACCTAGAGCGTGCTAGTTCATTGCACATTTCCGTCTGTCGATTCGTTCGACTAAAATATGGGAGCGTTACCGCGTATCCATGACATCGATCGTAACGAAGAAAGTAACGTACGTGAGCCTCGATTGCTTAGAAGGATGGAATTCGCGTCCTCTTCGTGACTCTTACCCAAGGTCTTGCCTTTCCAATTCGATCGGATCACTCGTCGAAGGTCAGGCTGATGAGTATTCGTTTGACGAGTTCTTCTATCATGCCGATACCACGCGAGGACGACTTTGTGAAAATGATTCGCGACCATTATTCAGCTAATTAGTTCGCAGTAGAGCTCGGACTATTTGAATATTTTATGTGTACTACGAACAAACTCTGAATACTATTTTCCGTATTAAAAGTATATTTTAAAACATTAGGATTTCTTTAGCCAAGAAGATTCTAGCCTCTATTAAAAATGAAAATATAGAGGCACCGAGTAAGATTTCCTGATGAAGATTCGAGTTACAATTCTTGTAAAATCTGTGTGTCTGTGATTTCCTTATAACTTTTACAATTTTTTACCCGGTCCAGACATTTATAAAATTACAATTAAAGAATTGGTAAACGAAAGAGAGGAAGGATCGCGGTCGAGAGGATCTAGCACCGTCTCCGGAGTAAAACGAACGAAAGTTTCGCTCGCGTTCGCGAGTCCCGAGTGTGAAACTCCATTGTGCCTGGGACACGTTTGACATTGCGGAACGCGTCGATGCTTATGGCATTGGTTTCATAATGTTAATTATACTTCAGCTATCCGAGACTACAACGCGAAACGAAACTTTCTCTCTCGGCGGCACCCTTCGTGAAACGAAGAAATGCACGGTCGGTTGCCACGACGAAACGCCAAATTTATTTTTTAAAAAATCATCGATAGCGAGCATGGCTGAAACGTTTTTTCCATCGTTGCGTCACCGTCCAAGAACGACACGCGTTGAAGATTCATTATAAATAAATCATATTGTACCACCGTGTATAATTTGTTACGACGCTCCGAGTAAATGCGCGACTTGTTCACCGTCGACTGAGTTACCACGTTATTTTCTAATCGCGAATTAAATTGCACTGCAGTTACGTGAGTCACGGTAACATTTCGTTGCGAGCCTGATCTTCGACGCCGCTTCTTTAACAGGAAGTTTCTCGATAGAGTTGCACCGAGAACTGCAGGATTTCCCCTCTCGACAAGATCATTAATCAGTGAGATCGCGTAGTGCTTCGTTACGTTATTGCATCTCAGGCTTCTATTATGTTTATCGATGCACTGTTACTCGCGAACAATTATCTCGGTGGGTAGGTAAACTTGATTTCCCTTCCCAGAACGATACAATTACGATCTAACGGCTGAATTCCAACTATTACCCATCCCTGTTTCGTCAATAAAATGGTTTAATAAAATGAACCTTTGCTAACATCCAGAGGTTCCTCCAGAGGTAAAACTATTTTTGGATCTGAATATCTACTCTAACTAGAGTAACTAGAAAGGGGGGAAATGTATTAATGGTCTATTGGAAAATATCTATGCGAGCTACTGTTCGGAGAACGAGCATAAGTTCGACGCTTAATTACATAAATGAGCTCCCATCAAGCACAATTCAATTCCTTAGCAGAAAGCTAAGCGAATGTCAGAGAAACGTGAGAAACATAATCTTGCGACACGTCACCGCCTTCCGTCGTTTCTAAGAGAGGCGGGGCACGGAAGGATGAAATTAGTGTAACGAAGCCGTGTCTCTGGTATGACGCGAACCGACAAGACCGCATTATTGGGTTAAGGACGTCACACATGTTTCGTTTATTTCGTAGTTGCGAAAGAATTTCCACGGAAACTGTATCTAGCTGCATATTCCTGCGCGCTCGTCGCGACGATAAGAAATGTTACTGCCCAGTTACGTGTACCCGCGAACAATAAATTATTGCAATCTTCCTGCGAGAGATACACCTTCGTAATATTTTGCAACATCTGTTTCGTAATTTTTCTTTGCACGATCGAATGGTCCCTCGCTAACATTATCAAAGTAACAAATAAAAATTCAATCTTGAATTCCTTGGCGCTGTTTGGCCTCGACAACACCTTTTCTTTCCAGTTAATTTTGTCGTAATTTCAAGTTGCAACTTTCTTAATGTCTTCGATGATATTCAGCGTGTAACAAATGTCTTTTCTTTGCAGATGATGTATACTGACGGTCTCCTAACACTCCATTATGGGAAGCATCCAGCGACCTTGGCCGCAGAAGTCGGAGCCTGGTACACCGGGGACCGTCACGTGGACGTGACGTTGGCTTGCGACGATGGTTCCGTCGTCAAGGCCCATCGCGTAGTTTTGGCGGCAGCTAGTCCCCTTTTGGCTGGTCTCCTTCGTAACCCCGCGTTGGACCACGTGGTCCACTTGTCCGGGGTCCGAAAAACACAGCTAACTCACCTGCTGGAATTTCTCTACAACGGAGAAGCTCTAATTCCAGTGAGCAAACTTTCTCGTCGAATCGAGTCCCACACCTTTTTTAGATAAAAATATTCTTTGAGTGTCTTTTATCGTTGTTGTTCGTTTCAGTCGACGGAACTTACACCGCTGAGGGAACTGTTCGAACTTCTTCAGATAAAGTCGGAGCTGTTCGAGCCGAATCAACTTCAAACCTCTAGCAATTCCGACCCCGAAAGAATACCCACCCCCCAGCCTTCCGAGGGCCAAGAAAGCTCGAGCTATGAGTCGCAATACGACGGCAGGTTGGTAGAGAAACAGACTACGGACGCTAAAGTGTTCGTGAAATGTCAAAATGATCAGCGAAAGAGATACCGTAATTTCTCAGATAGAGAACTATTAAGATTAATTTCAACTTTTCTCTGATCTTTGCTCCGCCGGGGAACGGTTACGCTTGTGCAAGCTATCGATTCGCGTAATGTCATTCCTTTATCTCCTTTCGACATTCGTGTGATCGAGTAATTTGAAAATTATAGCCAATTTAGCGCGCGTTTGGACGTTTCAGGCAGTCCAACAATCCCGCGGACTGTTGCTCGGTTCTCATAAAAACCGAAGGCTGCGAAGAGGAACCGGAAGTGGACGTGGAAGGCATCGAGGGGGAGGCACTCCTCACGGAGAACAGGGAAAGCAGTATAGAACCGCCCCGAAGGAGGGATAGCTCCGATCCTGTGAACCTGAGTCTAAATTCTGGCACCTCCACTACCAGCGAAAGTTCCCACGATATCGTGCCTAGGTACGAATTAGTTAGGAGATATGCAAATCTTTCAGATAAATTGCTGCCAGGGGATGGGATCAAGTTCGATACAGGAGCACACAATGGGGCAATCTCGATTATTCGCCTGATAAATAATGTATTTTAATGGAAACTCTTTGGCAATTAATAATGAAATTGTAAAACGCGCTTCGAGAGTCCACTTATGCAATAGAAAATATTAAAACACGCTTTGATAGCAGATACTCTGCCATTCTATTATACATCTTTAAAATTATATGAAAGTGGTTGCAATACTTTAATGGTCTCCTGTGTTTTATGAAACTACTTTTTTATCATACATAGTGGCCATTCACCAGTACTAAAGAATATCACGTTTAATATGGAAGGACTTTATTAAAACTTCAGTAGAATTACGTTATTAAATTTATCATACAATTGTAATCGTCCTCAAAGAAATGTTCAGCAATTTATTTGCACAATTTGATAAAGCATAGAAAAACCATTTCAGCCATTTTTGTATGGTTTTAAAGATATATAGTAAAATAGAGAAACACCTGTCTGTGTATTTAAGAAATGTGTTCACCCTGAAAATTCAACTCTGCTTTGGAAGCGGTACTTTCATTTGTCGACATTCTGATAGAATCGCAACGTAGCCTACTTGATCCCACCATTGGCTACCATTGGCCACTATTGGATACGGACGAATGTAATTTTGTTCACCCAGATCAGAAAAACAAATGCTGGAAAGGCGAGAATCTCTGGAGGAGGCAGAAGAGAGAAGGAGGCAATTGGCGGCTCGACTCGCGCTAGGCTTAGAACCGGGAAAACGGAAACCAGATGAAATACCTATACCACCTGCGGAGGCATACGTTGTCACGCCCCATCGGAAACGAAGGCCAGGCTTTCACAACGCACCTGCGCAGAATCCGGCTTTTGTACCATTTAATCCTGGATTCGAGACGCCAAGGCGATTGCAAGCGCCACATCCCCTCAGCGTCTCGGCACCTCCGTACCTGGTACGATATGAATATCATTTTCTTGGTACGATATAGTGGTAATAATAGCGATAACATTCTCGTTACGTAACAAACACAGGAAAAGGTTAATGTTAGGATAAAAATACGCGTACGTAAGCCTGCAACGGTCGAGGCGAGGAACAGCCACTCTGCTGTTATTTACCATATCCTCCGATAGAGCAGTATTTTTTTAGTGAATACACATACCTCCGAAATGCTATGCGCTTTCGAGAAAAAATATTCTTCACTGAAATTATAATCTGTGGTCAGAAATGTTTCTGTAATTTCATTTCCTGTCTCACTTTCTCTCGTATTCATTTCTCTAACCAGTCGGTAATGTTGCGAGCGACACGAAAATGGTAATGAGATTCTAGAGCCCCAGAAAAATGGGCGGATAATCGGAATTTTACTGTACTATAGTGGTACAAAGTTTGTACAAGATTCTATAATGTTAAATTTGAATAAATTTTGCGGTTTGCAGCAGGACAGGTCGGTGACGCCACCAGGAGCGTCTCACAGGCCACCGAGCGCGGACCCGGCGTCGGCGACGGGATTGGAGCCACCGTGGGGCTCTTGGGCCCTGCCCCCAGCGAGGGCCCCACCGCCCCCACCGACGGACGACCCGCCGAAATCTACCCCCGTTCGCGAGTACCGGTGCAGTTATTGTGGCAAACAGTTCGGGATGTCTTGGAACTTGAAGACTCATCTGCGAGTGCACACTGGCGAGAAACCGTTCGCGTGTAGACTTTGTGTCGCCATGTTCAAGCAAAAGGCCCACCTGCTGAAGCACCTCTGCTCGGTTCACAGAGGCGTCATAGCCGCCCCCGACAATACGTTCACCTGTTGCTTCTGCTCGTTGAGTTTCGATAGTCTGCAAGAGCTCATCAGGCATCTGTCGGGACCGCACAACAATTTGCTGCTCAGCAAAAATCTCCACGACTAGCGACAAGGTTAAGGCCCAACCGGTGCTCGAAGCGAAACTCCGCGAATCCTCTACGGGGGGGATCGGAAAGTACGAGTACCTTCTCAAAATTTTATTTTCTTTTTTCTTTTTTTTTTTATCGCGACGCGAACCACTCATAGTATTTGCGCGCTCGATCCAGCATTTCTTTGTACCGCTTTTTAATAGAAAATTAATGGATCTGGACGATGATCTCGAGACGCCCAGGGCCACTCGCGAACAGCTGTCTCCAATTATTTTCATTAATTCCCACGGCATACATCCCGAGAACTGTTTTAGTGTCTCGAGAGATGTCGTACCCTCGACGATTTTGAAAATCTTTGGAGGAAGCGCGCGTCGATCGTTGTTTCTTCGCGAAGAGAAAAAGGAAACGCGATTTTCGAATTGTACGGATTTAACGAGAAACCAAAACAGCGTTTTTCTTTCGGAAGAAACAGCAGACACGCACACGGGGGCACCGGAAGAGCCTTTAACGGAAGCGTTCTGTCGTTCTCGCTACTCTTCGGGTACGCGACAATCAACTACCAGTTTATTATAATAAGCGATGACCAGTAATTCTGACCAAATAACATATTTCCGCCAATCGACGTAAGTCGGAAGTGTGTCGGGTATGTTGACGGTCTTCTCATCAGGAATCGTTAAGGAAGCCGAAAACGAGAATACAAAAAAAAATGTGTGGAAGGCGGCGAGAGTCAATTATTGTCGCGAATGATAATTGCGTAAACGCACCATTTTTCTCGTTGCGTCTTGCTTTCACCGAAACGAAAAAAAAGAAAAAGCTCTTTTTTTTTAGCGCTTTCGTTCGCGTCACGTGACACTCTCAGCAAGACGTCTCGTTTACCTCAGCGCGCGCAGAATAAATCTCACATGTAAATAACGTTAACGTTAGTAGTAGGGAAAAAAACAAAAGCGGACGGATAACAATTTATTTATTTTACACTTTGCAAAGGGACCAACCGATTTTCCACCGATTTCTGTCTTAGGTAGATCTTAGGTGTCCTGCCCGCCAATCGCCTCGAACAAATTCGCTCGTCGAGAGCTGAACGGTGTCGAAAAAAAATTCACGCATGGGAAGAATTTTCGTATTCGAAGGCCAAGGAAACGGGAACTAAAAGACATTGGCGTTCTCCTCTATCCTACGAAGAGGAACATTATCGACGTGACGCAAACGATCGATAGAACAAACGTTAATAATGTTCTTCCGCGTACGGATCCCTCGTCTTCCACTTAATCGTCCTCAGTTCTTCCTTCACCATGCCCATATTCCTCCTCTCGTGTGTTTTCTCTTTATCATTTCTTTCCATCGTAGACATCTTTGGTATCTCAGCGACACGAGTGCCTTGTCAAATGGGTCCAAATTGGTCGATTGGGCAGTGATTTCATGTGTTCATAGGCTTAAGATACGTACACGTGTAAGATGACGATACGAGCTCGCTTAGGAATTGAAGGAAACGTTAATTAATTCACGTAGAAAGGTTTTAAATATCACTCGAATTAATCCAAGTTTTGTTAGGATCTTTAAGTAGTAGCTTTTATTTCTCTAATTCCTTTTTTCCGTTGGCGCAGGACGTCATAATCATTTTTTCTTTTTTTTTTTTTTTTTTTTTATAGGTAGGTATTATTACCTAAGGTGCCTTGAAGAAGGGCCTCGACCTCTCTTTACCTCCTTGTCCGCGCGAAAATCTCGAGCACGAAACGAGCGGCCGTTTGCAAACGATATTGTATCGACTCGACGTACGTTCGTACCATGGGGTTTCCAAACTCAGTAGTTGCGTATTAAGAATGCAGGCGTCGCTAGTGTACCGCGTTCCTCCTAGGGCTTTTCTCTCGGAAACCTTACTGTACCTCCACTAATCACCGTAAATATGAAATTACCAAATCAGCGTACCAAAACGTACGTTCGAAAGAAACGCGGTAGGACCTCGATGACTGCAGGCGAACTGGAAAATTCGTACAAGTATCAAGATTCGTGCAATTACCGAGGCAATAACGAGGTGTTCGCGTGCAAGTATCGAGGTTCGATCGCGACGGAATTTCGATGGAACGCCCTCTTTTTGTTCTCGCGACGAAATCCCTCGAAGCGACGATGGCTTCGCGGAACGTTCGATAACGCGGAAAGGAGCGTAAGAAGGGGTTAGAGGGGTGGTGTGCGCTCTCGTTAAGCCAGACAAAAACGGCCAGCACAAAACAGTGAACGCAATGTGATACTAAATGATAATAAAGATAAAGTAATTATTGTTTAGCGTGCGACGCCTCGGCGCATGGCACAAGCGCAATCCGCGGCTACGACAGTGAAAAGGAACGAGTCTCTCGACCGTGGTTTGCAATACGCCCGACAGACGATCCCTTTTCATCTGCGAGTCGCCTAAATAATTGTTAGTAACCAACGTTTCGTCGTTTCTCTTTTCAACCCCTTTTTCTCCTAGAAACCCTCCTCCAAAACCCCCTTGTCCCCTCTTCTCGAGACGTAAGTGCACTAGGGTTACGTATACAGATTATTTTACCGTTCATTAGTTACGTTACCGTGTATGCATACGCGCGCATACGCACACACAGACACACGTACACCGACACGAACACCCACACTGTATACGCACACGCTCGCGTCCAGATGTCCAAAATGGACACCTCGTCCTTCTCGGGCGTAGCGAATTACTTGTAAAAATAAATGATTTTAGATCGATTCGATGGTTCATTCTCGTCACTCCCAACCGATCGGAGATAAATGTATTGCGGAGGGAAGGAAAGATCGGTCCCTGTCGTCTTGCAAACAAATCGAGACCGCCAATATTTCGTTTGGAGAGGGGGCGTCACTTTGTTCAAATGGATTTTTAATTACACGGCTGGCGACTCGAGCTGAGAAAAGATATAAACAACGATGGGGGAGGAGGCGTTTCGCAAGTATCGCTAACGCGAATCAATGCAAGATTTCGCTTGGTTACAGAACCTTACGAAGGCTGAATAAAACGACCGGAACCTACCAGGTCTAATTTTTCTTCCTCCCTGCAATACATCGACACGAGCACAGAGTATTGTTCGGATACGAGTAAAATATTTATGGCGACAAATATGGGAAACCTCGACGAGGGTTGTCGATTTTTGGCTAGTTTGATCGCTTTCGATTTCAAGGTTCGCGAGGTTCGCAAAATTATCTGTTTTTCGTTGTCCCTCCCTTAGTTATTTCCTCGAATTATCGTCGTTTACGTTTGTTCTGCCCCTTTGGACATCTGGTCAGAGTTTCGTAGATTTTAAGCAACTTCCGAGCGGAAACTGTTTTCCGCGTGCTTTCTTAGTGTTCATAGGTTTACAAGAAATAAATTAATTCAGACGACAAACGTGTAAGAGGAGATAAACGAGCGATGACAATCTGGCTCGCATCAATATCCTTTCCCGTTTCCTGACAAAGTCAATTCATTCGTAATTATCAACGATCGAGGCTCGTGCATCTCGTTCGCTATTCGGTACGTGAAAGTAGTGCACGTTTACGGATTGATACTATTACTATTATGGAATTTGATCTTTTAAACATCACCAAAATAAATAGTAAGAAAATTTTTAAAGTACAAAGAGTTGATAAATTGTACGAATATAGAGTCAAAATTTGGAAGAGCAGTTTTTGGATATGGTCAAATACCGCACGAAACGACCAAAGGACAAAATAACAAGGAATTTCTATCGAATGATTATGTAAATTGAACGTAGCGGTTCCTCGTTTACGGTTCGAAAGAAATGTCGGATAAGTATTCGACTCGAAACTAACGGTTCGATGACTTTAACGATTTCGTACAAAAAAAGAACTCGTCGAGGGGCCCGTTACCGATACTGCTTAAGGTGTATGCTAAGCACTTTGGCAATAGTATCGATTGCATAATTGCAACGTGGTAAGTAATGGTTCCTGTTTTGCATCGCGGAGAACTCTGATACCTATTCCGTTTCTGAACATAAATACGGACGGTAAGGTCGAGGTTGTGAAAACCGACTTCATGAATGGCCGCAAGAAGAGGAACGACGCCATCAAAGGTGTAAGTTTCGTAATCCGTGCATTCCCAGATGATCGTAACTATCTACTTGTTCAAACTTATGGTCAAAAGCATAAAATGTTATGTCTATCTTTGTTTTTCCTTTGTTATTAAAGCCAAAGTAGACCAATTTAGTGGGTTCAGTTAACACTAGAACTATCAACAGTTATGGTGTATTTATTTGTACTAACGAAATTAAAATGTTTATTCATTCTCATATAGAAAACTACGGTTTTTCAAAAATCTAGTCGAGTAAATTGTTTAGAATTTTTATTGCAAATTACGAATGGGCCATTTTGATAAATAATTGTAGTGCTTAAGGATAAAATCTATGTAGAATAAAGAGGAATTATACCAAGTGAGAGTCGAAATAAAAAGTGGTAGTGGGAGTTAGCTGTTAGTAACTCTTGGCGCGTATGTACGAGCATTTGTAAAGTACAAATACGTGATTAGTGTGTAATTATCATTAACACTCGGCCAGCCAGGCTGGATCAAAGTGACCCAACATTGGCACGCTGCTCTGGGAGGCTTGCGTTTGCCAAGATTGCAATTGAAAATCGACGAGTATTTTCACTTGCAATTAATTCTTCGATTACAACATACTTCAATTGCAGCTAGATTTTAAACGTTGCTCCAAATAGTGTTCACGTAGAATGATCCGATTCGAATAAAACTTGATCCCCGGATAACAAAATGTGCTCGTAAAGAAAATTTACAAATTTAACTCGATTGTGAGAGATTCTTAACTGTCCGAAAGTGGAAATGAAAGAAAATAATCCACGAATGCTAGCTTTTGGGATCACGGTCAAGGCAAGGAAATTTTCGAACGAGGGATCGCGCAACCTGTGACCTCGTGCAGTTCCAGAGTCGTGGCGAGCCCGTTACAATTGCCATATATATTCAGGAAATCTTGGCGTTCCATCAAATTGGCTGACACCGATCCGCCAACCGAGGGGATTCGTCTTCGCTGACCAAAAGTACCGTTCGTCGAGGAATTGCATAATGGAGCTTGCGTTCGCCTGTTTCAAGACGAGTGGTCGCGGCTACCACCTTTCTTGAACTTTGTTTGCCAAGAAGTCTCGACGGTAACATTGACCAATGACCATCGTCTGTTGACCAGATTCTCGGGCCACGGAGAGTACCGTAAGAATACTCACGTGTAGGTAAAACAGAGGGGAGTAGTGGCCGGTCAACGCTCC
Source organism: Colletes latitarsis (assembly GCF_051014445.1). Lineage (NCBI taxonomy): Eukaryota > Metazoa > Arthropoda > Insecta > Hymenoptera > Colletidae > Colletes > Colletes latitarsis. Next base: position 28,220,635 of record NC_135135.1, on the reverse strand, counting down.
TTCGCTCCCCGGTTAATGTATATAAGACAAGAGGTTCGAACGATGCCAACGACAGATCCACAGAAGACATGATCGGAAAAATTGTTTTGGTTCTATCGACTTTGGCGTTGGCCAGGGCCCAGATACCCAGTCTGGGCTTCTGTCCCGACTACGTGCCCATGGCGAACTTCGACATGAACAAGGTAAATAGAACAGTGACTTTGCCCAACGAAAGTCTAAATTCGTTCGAAACGTTCGGTACCGAATTACTCGTGTTTTAAAAATTTTCTAGTTTCTATCGATCGTCTATTGAAGTAATTTCTTCCATTTTGTACTAGGTTTAAACAAATATTTATACAAATATAAAGTACTATTATTTCTTACTATATACTAAAAGCATTGAGGCACTCGTATAGTATATGATAAGAAATAATAGTACTTTATATTTGTATAAGTTTTGCAAGCATTCTGGTCACACCTAAAAGTAATCATTGTTCTCTTTGATCATTGTTTAATCATTGTTCTCGTTTGTGTTGCAGTTTTTGGGTGTCTGGTACGAAACTGAAAGGTACTTCCAGCTCACAGAGGTGGTGTCGCGATGCGTTATGGCAAATTACACAGTGGGTACCGACGGTAAATTCCACGTCAGCAATCAAGTTACGAATAGATTGTGAGTACCGTTAAAAAATTCAGTGTAAATACCAAACGAGGATTCGTACATAAAAAGTCAATTATTATTATTACATTCCTGATCTCCAATCGTATACAACTCTAAGATTGAAAAGCTTGCCATTTATACTGTACAAAATTTTTCTCCCACGTAAAATTTCTGTGTTTCGAATAATAGCCCGCAGATCGTAACCCATGATTAATTTGACATTTAGCACTGGCATCAAGAGGGTAGTGGAGGGTGAAATCAAGAAAGCTCCTTCGAAAGCCGAGGAAGGTAAACTGGTCGTGAAGTACACGATACCATTGACGCCAGAGACGAAATATTCCGTGCTCGAAACCGATTATGACACCTATGCAGTTCTGTGGAGTTGTTCTGGTATTGGACCTTTCCACACGCAGAACGCTTGGGTCATGACGAGAGAAAGGCTGGCTCCAGGAACGGTCGTGCAAAAGGTTATTTTTTTTACCACAACTTCTTATCTAAACTATCACTTTCCTACGAAGTAACATTCGAAGTTTATTCGTAGTACAGAAATATCTATAAAACGTTCAAACTTCCCTAATCCTAAATTTATACAAACTCAACGCGTCACTCAGAGTTACATCCCCATAGAATCAAGACAAAATTATTCTCCTCTTTATTCCCACTTAAAATAATATTCAAATTGTAAAACAATGTTTCCCTCGATCAGGCGTACGCCGTTTTGGACAAATACAAGATCTCCAGGACGTTCTTCGTGAAAACCGATCAAGACGACTGTGCTCATTTGGACGTGTCGCCATCGAAACCGGCGGAAACGAAACCTCAGGAGGCGAGTGTCTCGGAGGAAACTGAGGAAAGTAATACCGGAAACGTGAGAACAGCTATAGTGCCGGACGCTCCACAAGTGATCAGCGAAATAAAGAACGTCAAAGACGACAAGGAGATAACCAAGAACGTCCTGTCGGTCGAGAAAACGAAGAAACCGTCGATTAACACCGTTCCCGAACGAATCATGGAGGTGGCCGACGCCATGAAAGAGGATATGCCCGAGAAAAGCACAACGATCGTCGAGGAGAAGAAATCAAACGAGTCTAAGGAAAAAGAGAATGCTGACGAAGCTATAAAATCAATTGCACAAACGGAAAATACCGCATGAAAACAGCGTTTAAAAATTGATTTTTCCTCGATAGACGCGTAGATGGTGGTTAGTTTGACGACTTCGGGCTCGTAGCGGTTTTCTCGAGAAAACCAGTCTCGCCAGAATGTTATTGTTCATTAGTCATTGTTCCTTCCGGGTATTATCACTTTCATTAGTTTATGGGCGGAACGGGTAATTGCTTATCTTTAATCATGTACAAATGCGAAAAGAAAAGAAAAGTTGAATAAATTGTTACGTAAAATGTTACTGAGAAATCTTATTTTGTTTACCCCTCTCCTTTAAAATTACTCCTTTAAGAATTGTACGCGGAATTATGAAAATTTTAGGAGATAACAAATGTCGTAAGAATAATATACTCTACGATTAAAATGAACTAACATTTATATTCGACAATTATTAAACTCTAATATTTATATATGCAAGATGCGACAATAAAGTTTCAAAATTAGCGATAGTCTAAATCTTGTCGAGTTTGGTACAAGTAATAACAATTACTTTTATCGAGTTGTTTATATACATAAATCAACAGTATACTTTCGTGACTTAATTTTGATAGATCGTCATAGTTTCAAGATGGAATAGAAAATAAGTATCAAATTCTAATTTCAAACTACTTGCAACAGCCACAGAAACTTTCGAAATGGTTGGAAAGCGCGTACGAAGACGAATACATTGTCAATTACAGCTATTCTTTTGAGTGGTAATTTCGAACCGATTCAAAGAAGACTACGGTACAGTGAAAAGAGAAATCGGAGTCTGCTGCATTCTTATAACTGATTTAGGCCAAAATAGGTGTTACACTAACTAAATACCCACTTTATTTACCGAAGATTAGAAACCATCTTGAAAGGAAAATTTTCACGTGTTCTAAATAGCGTACAGAACAAACAATTTGGAAGAAGTTCTCAAACTTTATATAAAAAATATACGAATATCAAAGAATAAAATATAACAGTTATCTGACGTGTTTTTTATCACCACAATTTCTTCTAACGCACTATTATAAACTGTACTCCGTATAATATACTATCCATACAAATTTTCGTTAATATATTGCATCTTTGTGTGAAGTTATACCCCTCAAGAAGAAGAAACAAAACAAATACATTTTCGATCCACTATGGATGTTGAAGAATCGATCAACGGAGATTTGATATTTTTCTGAATGGTAACTTCTTTGTATAAAGTTATACCTCTTCCCAAAAAAAAACAAAGAATGTAATATTTTTGATCCACCGTGGATGTTAAAGAATCAGTATTTCTCCGAGTGTTAGATCAACGATGCTTCTATCTATAAAGTTATACCCAAAAGGAAACAAAGAGTGAATAAAGTGGACGTTAAAGAATCGGTCGCCGGAGAATTGGTCAATGGTACATTTGGATCGCGGACCTGGGTTTTTTGAACTTGGGACGTACCGTTAGTGACCCACTAACTGACAGAAATTTTTCGAACGCATCCAGTCAGCCTTCAAGAGTTCGTCCGCGTAAGTGGACGGCGTAAGGAACGGGAAGAGGCCAGTCACCGGCGAACAGTTCATCGCGCGAGAAGTGTAACAGTCAACCCCGACGACCAGTTCCTCGAATCGACAACTATTCGTGTGTACAACAATTATCAATTCGGTACGTGTTGCGTAGGGGTATCGAAACGATTCGTGATCTTCGTGGTCTCCACTTCCTAACGACGATTACAAAGTTTGCGATCTCGTGACACGCGCGTTCGTTTCGAGTGAAACGTCGATGCTCCTATTCAAATTTGACACTGGGGAAGAAAACATTGTCCAGAAAATGGGACGAACGCGCAGTGTACTTCAATTTTTTTTTCGATCGTCTTGGATGCCCTTGTTTCCATAGGAGAAAGTATGAGAGAAATAAGTAGCTTGATTCGAAAGAGCAACGTACTCGCGAGAATGAAATTTTTCTAGGTTACCGGTCTCTTAGAAATTTCAAGGTCGTTTAAGGTTTCTTCTTTAATGGAAACTTGTAACGTAATGTGCACGATTTTATAAAAAATTTTAGATTTAAGGTGTGTTTGAATTTTCACTTCTCGCGTTATTTATGTTTGACAGAATATTTGACTTGGAGAGTTTAGAATATTTTTGTTAAAATATTAGAATTTAACTGGCCTTGTAGAAAATTTAGAAAAATTTCGTTTAATTCTTCAGATTTTCTCTCGATTAAAAAAGAAAAACAAGATAGTATGTTCTTTTGCCATGATATAAAAGTTTATTTTAATCGAGAAAACTCGTTATACAACTTTTAATTGCATAATGAAAAAGTGCTAATAAAACTGAATCCAGTATGGACTAACGCAACGCGGATATTATTCAGTTTTATATTAATAATCTACGATATAGGTAGGAAAATTGTCGTTGCGACAAAGTCATCTTCGTTAGTAATAAATATTCTTTCCAACGTGTTATCATTCTGAATTTGTTGCGCCCAGATATAGAAATAACGGTAACTATGCAAGCAATACCTGTATCATAACTGCGTCGCTAAAAGAGCTTCGACCACTCAAAGTTAACTGTTCTTTTGAAATGTGATTCGTTCGAACTGAGACCGTAATTTGTCTGCCGAGATACATTTGCAACCATTATGCGTAAAAAATCACGCTGCAAATTTATGTACAATATTCATTTGCACACTAATAACGTAAAATAATTTGTAGCCACTGATATAGTTTACTAACAAATAATTAAAAATGTAGAATTTTTGGATGAATAACGAATTATTAATTCATATTTTGATCGCTCGGAACAAATAAAATTTGTTATTTTATTTACAGAAAAAAAGGATGATGTTGCGGGTGTGTCTAATTCTAATAATCGCGAGCGTGGCAGTGGCACAGGTGCCATTTTTGGGTGCGTGTCCAAACTTAGAAACAATGCCGGATTTCGATCTAAACAGGGTACGTATAACAAAACCAAAAATGGACAATATTTTTATCTGAATACAAATATTTGACCTTATGAACTTATTACTCATCTTCGAGATAGCGAGAAATGTTAGAAATTGGAATGGATTTTTTCAGCCTTTCTCTGTGTTATTGACTTACTTATGAGTTAATGCAACCGTCAATTAGAAAGTTGTCCTCGATGTGACAGTGATATACATTCGACGTAATGAGAAGCACATAAATTGTTCGAGTTGCGCGAAAGTTCATTCCAGTTTTATCGAATCACATGTCAAATAATTTTCTATTATTCTACTATCAAAGATATTTTATCAATAATTATCGTTTTTATTTCTGAGCTAATATCGAATAATCGTTTCGAAAAAAGCACCCAAATTTGTCTCTAACAAAATTGCTCTAGAATTTAAGTAATCATAGTTGCCTTACCGTATTTTCCAGTATATAGGGAAATGGTACGAAGCGGAGAGGTATTTCGCTCTTTTCGAATTTGGTGGAAAATGCGTGACTGCCAATTACAGCCAAGGTGAAAACGGATCGGTAAAAATTTTGAACAAGCAAATATCTGCCCTGTAAGTATGATTCGTGTATGTTCTATGGCCCTCGACAGTTTTCGCAACGTTCCAAAATTTCGAAATGAAATTTAAACTACTAGAAAAAATATAACTAAAATCCTTGGTATTTATTCAGGACGGGAGTATCTTCGAGCATCGAAGGTATCGGAAGAGTGATTGGCAGGAACGAGGATCCTAAATTGATCGTGACATTTCCATCCCTACCACTGCCTATAGACGCGCCATATTGGATCCTCGACACTGATTACAAATCCTACGCTGTGGTGTGGAGTTGTTCAAACTTTGGTGTATTCAGGTGAACATACTACATCGTTTGGTCACTCGATAAATGAGTCATAATTACGTTATAAATATTGTGTGAATGTTTTAGCGTGCGAAACGCATGGATCCTGACGAGAGAACCGAAACCGCCAGTTTCAGTTTTGGAGAAAGCTTATCAAGTGATCGATAAAAATAACATAAGCAGAGCGTACTTCATTCGCACGGACCAGAAGAATTGTCCGGAAGGAAATTAAACAAAATGTTAAAAAGTATCGCGGAGCTTGTTGTAAAATAAGTTAACGGCATTTCCTAGGCTAATATTTTCTTTTTAATCATAAATCATAATGAACACCCAATTCATTTTGTGATCGTACATAGTTAACGTTCTCTTGCTATTAATAATAAGTCGTATTTATTTTGTGCGTTTAATAACGCACGAGCAACACGTAATTCGCTTTATCGTGCATTGGTAAAGTCGTCTGATCTATAAAGATTTTTATCTGCTCTATTTATCTTGTCACCTGCTTTTGTTAATGAATTCGCGAAACTATTGCTAAATGATTCTCCGTTTAGATAGAAAAAATTAAAAACTATTATAGGTTTTACATACTGGGCACTACAAAAGATAATGTGACGATTATTTTTATATTTTGTTACTTTTTATTGTTACATTTACTATACTTATTTATTTATTTATTTATTTATTACGCAATGTAATTAGACTGAGCTGTAATAAAATGTACGATAATAAAGTGCTATTTATTGAAATAAACTGGAAGAACGAGTTAGTCACTCGCAACGTTACCAACAGACTATAGAAAGAGATCATAGCGCTTATCATGGTAGGAAATGATATTACAGGAATTCTTTTGTTTTTTAATGGAAAATTTAGTTCTCAGAAGTAAGTCACGCTCAATGAAAATGAAATTAAATTATAACGCTATTAACTATAACGCAACACTATTTTATAATATAGAAATTCTAAACGCGATTTATAACAATAAAACCAACCGCGAATGGTGATTATTCGTAACACTACTCTGAATAGCAAACGCGAAAAATAATAATTCGCAACGCTAAGAGCAAACGCGATTAATATATTCACAACTCTATGAATATATAATGAAAAAAGTTATTAACATATTGACTGCCACGTATAAATAAGTTTCACATGAAAAGTATAAATACATCGGTCACAAAAGACCTTTATTAATAGAGGGTGGTTTTAATCATTGATTCGTGCGATACGAAATCTTAACAAATATTAAAATAACTTTTTACAAGAATACCAATCGCTGTATGTAAACTCCATACAGAGTATGTACTCGACGATGGTGTGAATTAAACAATTATAAATAAAACTTAGCATTGTTTAACATTCCAACGCAATAGTTTAAACAATTCTTAACAATATGTGGTATATGAATAATGAAAGGGCCCATCAGTATGCGTAAATAATAATTTTTCGCGAAATAATTTGTCCATCGGACGCGTAAAGATGGCTGACGCACGCTGTGCTCTCCCCACTCCTCCGCCACTACATTAAAGGCTCATGCGGAGACTTACGTGTCTCATTCTCGCGGGGGGGTCCAAGGGTGGCGGACTGGCTCGGTGGGTATCCCGGGATCATCCTAGAGGACCAGGAGGACCAGGGGGACCAGGAGGACCAGGGCTGACCAGGGCTGACCAGGGCTGACCAGGGCTGACCACTACTGACCAGTGCTGACCACTTGACCAATGGTGAGCTTGTGATGACCAATTGCGTCTACTTGCTGGTCAGTGGTGAGCTCTGTTCAAATTTCCCCCCTCTCTTATTTTATTGATGCCAAATTTACTTGTATGTTTCTGAGTACCGTTTGATGGAAATATTGATTTTGTTTGATTTACTGGTTTCTGTTTCGTTTCTATGGATGTTTCCCCTTATCGATATTCTCTTGAATTATTGGTCATTTTTGTTCTTCCATTATCAATTTTGACAATCCTAGTGGTATCTTAAGTATATGTGGTCATTTACTGTTTCTATCTTTCGGTTGTTTCTGGAATTCATGTCTGTCTCTAACAAGAACTGATGTTGAAAGACGATCTATGATAAAATACTGCTTTCACTTCTTGTTATTTCGTACAATCGTCTGACTCTTTCCTGCGTACATCAGTATCGTCAGTTGATTAATTATAATTTTTACTTTGATGTTATTTGTGATGTGGTTTCGACGTTTCGTTCATTTTCTTCCGATTCTGACTCGATAAAAATATTCTCAATTCGTACAATTCATTGACTCCAGCTGGATACATCAGTATCGTCAGTTGATTAATTATAATTTCTACGTTGACGTTATTTGTGATGTGGTTTCGACGTTTCGTTCATTTTCTTCCGATTCTGACTCGATAAAAATATTCTCAATTCGTACAATTCATTGACTCCAGCTGGATACATCAGTATCGTCAGTTGATTAATTATAATTTCTACGTTGACGTTATTTGTGATGTGGTTTCGACGTTTCGTTCATTTTTTCCGATTCTGACTCGATAAAAATATTCTCAATTCGTACAATTCATTGACTCCAGCTAGGTATATCAGCATCGTTTATTAATTAATTACAATTTTTATTTTGTCTTTATTTGTACTATTCTTAGGACATTTTGCTAAGTACACTGCTAATAGAATAAGACCCATACTAACATACATCATTTAATTCTTTAGGTATCAGTGTTTCTAAATTTCGTAGGTTGTCCAACTTACAGATTTTCATCTGCTCCATTACATTCTCCGATACATCAGCGCAACAAATTACTCCTCTACATTGGTCTTTATTAAGTGTTCTTTAATGATACTAACACAAGTAGCAGTTTCTGTTTCAGGTCAGATCTATTGTAGATCAATTCCAAGGACATCGAGGGAGGATGCTACAACCGCCGAGGAATTCAACCATCAAGGGATTCAATCATCGAGGGATTCAACTACCAAGGGATTCAACCACAGAGGGATTCATCCGCCGAGGGATTCAACCGCCAAGGGATTCAATCATCGAGGGATTCAACTACCAAGGGATTCAACCACAGAGGGATTCATCCGCCGAGGGATTCAACCGCCAAGGGATTCAATCATCGAGGGATTCAACTACCCAGGGATTCAACGACAGAGGGATTCATCAGCCGAGGGATTCAACCATCAAGGGATTCAATCATCGAGGGATTCAATCATCGAGGGATTCAACTACCAAGGGATTCAACTACCAAGGGATTCAACCACAGAGGGATTCATCCGCCGAGGGACCTTTAATTCCAAGTACATTAGTCTTAAGCTTCGTCGCGAATATTAAAATTAACGTCGAAGATTTCTCTATTGTCCGTGTTACCGCGCCCTACCAAGTAATTATTGATCAAGTAGCTTCACTTTCTCTCGTCCTCTCGTTTCCCGCTTCGATCACCACTGCTTTAATGTAGAAAGCAAGTGATCGGCCGTGTAGTTGGTCCAAAGGATATAATCGCCTTCCCTTGGTAGCTCGAGATATCAAGGGCAGTAGATTCGATCCTAAGATCCGCTGCATGGTTTAGCATCGCGTCGCGTCGCGTATCCCACGATTTAGCTTCATCCCTTCATAAAAGAGATAATTGCTTGGTACCACTAATTTAGAAAATAGGAGTCTCGTTTTCTCCTATCTTCTCAATTTTAGTTCCGAATCTGCTAGCTCAAATTTCGACGTTAATTTTAAGTCTCTAGTGTATCCGCGTATGTGCCATGCAATTGTTTACCAACTAGCTTCTCTCGACTCGTTATCTCGTTTCTTGCTTCGGTCACCACTGTTTCGTCGAACGAAACATGTGATCGGCCGTCCAGTTTGTCCGAAAGATCTAGTCGCCTGCCAATGATAGATCGATTTCTAGAAATAGAAATCAATCTACCAAGGGTAGTATCGATTCGATCCAAAGATCTGCTGCACGGTTCAGCATCGCGTCGCGTCGCGTCTCCCAGAATTTAGCTTCACCCCTCTTTTTAAACAAAACAATTGCTTGGCACAATTAAACTAGACTTAAGCGTCGACGACCATTGTACGCGTCTCCGTATGTCAAGTAATTATTTAACAAGTAGCTTCACTCGACTCGTTCTCTCGTTTCTCGCTTCGATCACCGCTGTTTCGATGAACGAAACATGTGATCGGCCGTCCAGTTGGTCCGAAAGGTCTAACCGCCTTCTCTTGGTAGCTCGATTGAAGGAAAATGTTTCTTCGCTGGAAGGTGTGGAGTTTCCGTATTCTGCGGAAACGCATACCTTCCAGCGGAAGTCGTTCCTGTCTCAGGTACTCTCTCTTTGTCAGACAGCCCAAGTCGGGTCCTTCGGGCTCCCGGCGGGTTGCGTTGGAGAAATGGAGACCTCGATTCAGGGATGCAGCATCCATTTTTCTATAGAGATCGAGTTAGCAAGTGCAGTAGGTTCGGTCCTCAGATCCGCTGTACGGTTCAGCATCGCGTCGCGTCGCGTCTCTCACGACTTAGCTTCACTTCTCTTTAATCTAAATAATTACTTGGTATAATTAAACTAGACTTAAGCATCGACGACCATTGTACGCGTCCCCATATGTCAAGTAATTATTTAACAAGTAGCTTCACTCGATTCGTTCTCTCGTTTCTCGCTTCGATCACCGCTGTTTCGATGAACGAAACATGTGATCGGCTGTCCAGTTGGTCTGGAAGATCTAACCGCCTTCTCTTGGTAGCTCGATTGAAGGAAAATGTTTCTTCGCTGGAAGGTGTGGAGTTTCCGTATTCTGCGGAAACGCATACCTTCCAGCGGAAGTCGTTCCTGTCTCAGGTACTCTCTCTTTGTCAGACAACCCAAGTCGGGTCCTTCGGGCTCCCGGCGGGTTGCGTTGGAGAAATGGAGACCTCGATTCAGGGATGCAGCATCCATTTTTCTATAGAGATCGAGTTAGCAAGTGCAGTAGGTTCGATCCCAAAGATCCGCTGTACGGTTCAGCATCGCGTCGCGTCGCGTCTCCAATAATTTAGCTTCATCCCATTTAAACAAAATAATTACTTGGCATGGCTAATCTAGTTTCTAAGGATGTAAAAGGGAGATCGATGGAACTGTGATTCCATCTATCTCCCTTCGGGTCTCCATTCGCAGCAACCTCCTCGTGGTGAGACCTGGGTAATATTATTTACGTTTAATTAATAATCGTATCACTCTTAGCCGGGTAATGCAATTATTAATTAAAAACTAAATAATATTAGCAAATTGGCTGCGATCCGCTTTGCATAGGTCATCATAAATATAGAGCTTTTTCGCTAGGTTAGTTTTGATTCTCATTGATTCATCCAAGATTGTAGAGTATTGTCAGAGACGAGGTATATGAGTAAATCTTTCAACTAATGTATTTTTTCGGCCCATTTTTATGGGGTCTCGAAACCCCACTACCATTTTCGTGCTATTTATAATATTACCAACAGATTTAGAAATGAATTTCAATCCCTGCATAGTCAACTCACATGTATTCATGCACACACTACAGCTATCAGCCCATCAATACTAATTCAGTGAATAGTGTGTCAACTGACCACTATCCACGAGAAGAGGGCGCTAAAATCAGCCCTGAATTTTCAGGTCGGTATGGCAGTAGACCTTTTACCCAATGTACTTTTTCGGCCCATTTTTCTGGGGCTCTGCAGCTCCATTATCATTTAGACGTCGCTCACAACATTACCAACAGGCTAGAGAAAGCGACCATAGCGCTTCTTATGGTGAGAAATGAAATTACAAGAATTCTTCTGTTTCCCAACGGAGTGAAAGAAGACTCAGGCTGCGAAGACTCACAGCTGATTGCTGAACCTTATCCAGAATATCAAACGCGAAAAAATAATCACAACACTAAAGAGAATTGCAATCAAATTCATATTACTTGCAACTTGCAACGCGATTAATATTCGTATTTCGTAACGCTACTGTAATTCGAGATTAATGTTCATACGTAACACTATACTGGAAAAGCAAACGCGAAAATTTTCATTATTCGCAACTCTAAAGTTAACTATAAAATTAATTAGAACACTAATGCACACCGCGATTTACCCCAAAATATTGATTGTTGTAATATAAGTACCATCTGAAAAACTACACCTAACTACTATAACTACAGACAAATACAGTGACAAAGTAGTAACAGAAAATGACTTTCCATCCTCATCCGAAGACGAAGATGAAGAGCCATTCGTTGTAGCCCACTCTTGAGACAATTTGTCAGGGCCTCTTCGACTCCGCAGAGCCTTTTCTCTCTTCGGCGGTCCTGCCGATGCCTGAAACTTAATACTAGGCTCGAAATTCCGTGCAACATACAGTCCTTGAACGATTCGAGGAATCGTTATCAGAACAGATGTGACGAAACTCGAGCGGGACGAGCGTCTCGGGAATCCTGCCGCGAACGAACGCGACCGCGAAGAGCGACAGTAAAGCCGCGCGATTCCAAGAATCGAAACTAAAACCAGAACAAACGGAACAATCCGTTTGGATCGGCTAACGTTTCGACTCCTCAAATCGAACTACAGGCACAGGACTTGTACAGTCCTGCCCTGACCCTACCTACTTACAACTAACACACATACCAGAAAGTTAAGTTACCTACCTACCTAACGCTATATTTAAAAAATTCCAAAACTCATTCTCGCAAGCAAACACTCCACGGTTCTCACACATAATGTCCGGGCGCAAAAGCCTACACTAGAGAGGATTCCCCGGGGTTCCTCCGACACCCGAACATTTCACACAACATTCATACTCTAAGGTACGTACCAAATCCTGAAATCGGCTGACAAAAACTAATGATCACTGCGTGTTTTTATTATATGTATGTTATTATTATAATTGATGAGAATCTAGTGTTAGAAAATTTTTAATTACAAAATAATGAAACGACGCACTTCCACAGCCTAACCACACACACATGTGGAAAGTACGTCGTGCACGATGCACTAGCTTTGCCAACCGCACATGTATAGATTATTGTTATAAATCTAAGTCATCGTGCCCGTGGCCTACACTCACTCAAGTAGCACCTGGGCACTTGAGTGAGATTAGGCAATGAACACGGAAAAATAACCTGGAAATCCTGAATTAGAAAAATGATTAAAGTGAATACTAACGAATAACAAAATAGTATATATTTAAATAAAATACTTTCATCAAGACTTTACGATAAAATAGTTTACTTTGAAATCGCAGATAAATTATTGAAACAAACTAATTAAAATAATCTACCCTCGGGCAATTCTGTCATCAAAGCATATTATTTAAAGATGAAAATAGTATACATATCATGCATGACTCAAGAATTTATCCGTCGCGAAATGTTTTCTTGTGCATAAATTGAAACATATTTTTCAATATGTAAGGAAAGGCTTTGGTATCTTTGATACAAAGTCATTCAATTATATCTACATGCGAGACACGAATAAAATGAAAAAAACAATCAATATTCAAAATTATATATTCAATAATCATGATTATAGCAAATGTAATTAAGTTAGTACAATAATTTATCATACTATGAAGCATCCATTTACCTAATTCGTAGCGAGGAAATCGCGGGGCACAAGAAAACTCTAGCCTACACTAAAAAAAATATAACAGTACATGTTACTACTCACGGGTATGATTCATACCCGTGGTCACTGTATTTATCAAAAATTGCACGTATACAACTGGTCACCCGCGTCGATTCGGACCTTTTTGTCCTACGACGTGATGGGGGACCAGAGGAAACAAAATAGCATGCAACTCACCAATTGTAGAATGAAAGCACCCGCACGTCGAAGTTGGCTAGCAGGAGTCATCAGCGAAGTCATGCAAGAGGTTCCTGGATCCATATGTAGGTACGTTGATGGGATGTTAGGATCCTGTAAAAAGAAACAGCAAATATAACACACTACTTCTTAAAATGTAGAGATTTTAATTTTAATAAAAAAATGTCTGCTATTATTGAAAATTTAATGTAGCAACATTTCAAAAAAAGAACTTTTTCTAAACGTACACGGAACAAAGTACGAAGATACTTACATTTTTTGCTCGTGGGCATCGGCAAATACTCCTGTTCATGTATGCACTGACTCTACTATCGCGATTCATGAAGCAAAGGGAGCACCGGTGCTCTGACTAAAATTTACGAGAGCGAGAATATACACCGACTCGAACTTCGCGTGTCCCTAAAATCGAAACGATAATTTATTAGAAACCACTATGCTTCGAAAAACGAAACACTCTAAACGACGCAAGCACTGAATTTACTGACCGCATTGCGCGCGGCCGTCAAAATTTCTAAAAAAAAATAAACATTTCGGATTAGAAATAAAAAATAATTTAGTAAATACACAGATCTGTCTATCTATCGATTTAATATTAAATTTCATCGATAAAAACACAAAAATTGGTAAACATATATAGGTACATACTCACTTGTTATAACGAAGTTGAGTTTACCAACGAATTTCTTATTTCCTCGATTGGCGATGTCCAAGCATTAATGGCGTCCATCCGTTGCATGCCGGTAGCGTCCCTTTCAGTCGAAGTGCAGCAAAGTCTGTAACAGAAATAAATCAAAAATTACGATCCGATGCGTTAAAATAAATGCATCCAGACCTTAATTATAGATAGACTGAACCCGAAATATGGTCTATGAATTGATAATTACGTTTGCATGTCGATTAAAGATGCAAAAAAATGCACGAAACTGACTCGACTTTTTTCGCGATTTCGACAGAATTTCTACTAAATACGTCTTAATATTGCACGAAAGCATCAAGAAAGAGTAACGGAGAGTACCACGAACGATTCTGGACATTCAGATGACAATAATTAATAATTACGTACCTAATTAGACGGGAAACTGTCAACGCACTTCTCACCCTCTTTTCCAGACTAAGAATGACGAACAGGATCGGACGCGTCTACCGTGTGAGGAGTGGGGAGTGGGGTGAGGGAGTCACGTACACCGTTTCGACTCTCGATGTATACTTTGAAGGAAAGATTAAGCCTTATATTTCGAATAACTGAAAATGAATAATGTAGATACGAAACATAAATAAAATAAATACAAAAAGATACCAAACAAACAATTAATTACTTAATTGACGTTATACTCTTGTGACGTCAGAATGCAGGCCGCTCATTGGCTCTGCTTGAACATTGAATATCGACCTGTTATTGGATGCACAAGTTACTAGATCGATTCAAATATATTAACTCTAATCATAGAAACATGTGTTAATATTAGTTTTCAACCTAAATTTCAATCAATTTCTTGTATGAATGTTCCTTTTGTATATAGTATATGTTCTGCAGTTATTTGTCTGAATTTTCACTAGATCTACATAAAAGCCTATCGTGATTCTGCGACGATACCATTTGGTAATCTGTTGTGCAGGCAGATGTCAGCAGCAATTATTTTTTCGTGACACACGGATTAACGACACAGACAATGCATCGTGTAGACGTGTAAAAAACACAGTTTCCCGTGCCACGCGACCAAGAAATCACGAGCTCAGTTCCAAGGCGAAGTCGAGAGGCTGGCGACCAAAGATAATAAACACGGACCGATCGAGTTTCCCTGGCCTGCGAATGCTAGCAATGGTAGGAATAAAATTACTTTTAAGAAATATTTTAGAATACACAAGAAATACGTACAGATGAGTAATAGGTTAGAACAGTCATTTACTCAAACATTGTGAATATTAATGCTTTTGTGTACGCTATACATAAACTACAAAATTTACATGAAAAGCATTGATCAATTTTTCAATCAAACATTAATATATTTAAACGTTATTAAGCAGATATTTCGATCGATTTAATTACCCATGAATAGTATAATACATCGATATATCATTTTTAAGAGACACTATCGAATTTATCGAATGTATCGATGTTCAAGCAGAGCCAATGAGAAACTTGCATTCTGATGCCACAGGAATATATCGATAATACATCATTAAGTAATTAGTTGTTTCTCTGATATCTTTTTATATTTATTTTACAGCCACAGATCCTAAAAAAAGATATAATCAATGTTATCCGAAATATAAGGCTTAATCTTTCCTTCAAAGTATACATCGAGAGTCGAAACGGTGTACGTGACTCCCTCACCTCACTCCCCACTCCTCACACGGTAGACGCGTCCGATCCTGTTCGCCATTCTTCGTCTGGAAACGAGAGTGAGAAGTTCGTTGACAGTTTCGCGTCTAATGAGGTACGTAATTTTTAATTATTGTCATCTGAATGTCCAGAATCGTTCGTCGTACTCTCCGTTACTCTTTCTTGATGCTTTCGTGCAATATTAAGACGTATTTAGTAGAAATTCTGTCGAAATCGCGAAAAAAGTCGAGTCAGTTTTGTGGATTTTCTTGCATCTTTAATCGACATGCAAACGTAATTATCAATTCATAGACCATATTTCGGGTTCAGTCTATCTATAATTAAGGTCTGGATGCATTTATTTTAACGCATCGGATCGTAATTTTTGATTTATTTCTGTTACAGACTTTGCTGCACTTCGACTGAAAGGGACGCTACCGGCATGCAACGGATGGACGCCATTAATGCTTGGACATCGCCAATCGAGGAAATAAGAAATTCGTTGGTAAACTCAACTTCGTTATAACAAGTGAGTATGTACCTATATATGTTTACCAATTTTTGTGTTTTTATCGATGAAATTTAATATTAAATCGATAGATAGACAGATCTGTGTATTTACTAAATTATTTTTTATTTCTAATCTGAAATGTTTATTTTTTTTTAGAAATTTTGACGACCGCGTGCAATGCGGTCAGTAAATTCAGTGCTTGCGTCGTTTAGAGTGTTTCGTTTTTCGAAGCACAGTGGTTTATAATAAATTATCGTTTCGGTTTTAGGGACACGCGAAATTCGAGTCGGTGTATATTCTCGCTCTCGTAAATTTTAGTCAGAGCACCGGTGCTCCCTTTGCTTCATGAATCGCGATAGTAGAGTCAGTGCATACATGGACAGGAGTATTTGCCGATGCCCACGAGCAAAAAATGTAAGTATCTTCGTACTTTGTTCCGTGTACGTTTAGAAAAAGTTCTTTTTTTGAAATGTTGCTACATTAAATTTTCAATAATAGCAGACATTTTTTTATTAAAATTAAAATCTCTACATTTTAAGAAATAGTGCGTTATATTTGCTGTTTCTTTTTACAGGATTCTAACATCCCATCAATGTACCTACATATGGATCCAGGAACCTCTTGGATGACTTCGCTGATGACTCGTGCTAGACAACTTCGACGTGCGGGTGCTTTCATTCTACAATTGGTGAGTCGCATGCTATTTTGTTTCCTCTGGTCCCCCATCACGTCGTAGGACAAAAAGGTCCGAATCGACGCGGGTGACCAGTTGTATACGTGCAATTTTTGATAAATACAGTGACCACGGGTATGAATCATACCCGTGAGTAGTAACATGTACTGTTATATTTTTTTTAGTGTAGGCTAGAGTTTTCTTGTGCCCCGCGATTTCCTCGCTACGAATTAGGTAAATGGATGCTTCATAGTATGATAAATTATTGTACTAACTTAATTACATTTACTATAATCATGATTATTGAATATATAATTTTGAATATTGATTGTTTTTTTCATTTTATTCGTGTCTCGCATGTAGATATAATTGAATGACTTTGTATCAAAGATACCAAAGCCTTTCCTTACATATTGAAAAATATGTTTCAATTTATGCACAAGAAAACATTTCGCGACGGATAAATTCTTGAGTCATGCATGATATGTATACTATTTTCATCTTTAAATAATATGCTTTGATGACAGAATTGCCCGAGGGTTGATTATTTTAATTAGTTTGTTTCAATAATTTATCTGCGATTTCAAAGTAAACTATTTTATCGTAAAGTCTTGATGAAAGTATTGTATTTAAATATATACTATTTTGTTATTCGTTAGTATTCACTTTAATCATTTTTCTAATTCAGGATTTCCAGGTTATTTTTCCGTGTTCATTGCCTAATCTCACTCAAGTGCCCAGGTGCTACTTGGGTGAGTGTAGGCAACGGGCACGATGACTTAGATTTATAACAATAATCTATACATGTGCGGTTGGCAAAGCTAGTGTATCGTGCACGACGTACTTTCCACATGTGTGTGTGGTTAGGCTGTGGAAGTGCGTCGTTTCATTACTTTGTAGTTTAAAATTTTCCAACACTACATTATCATCAATTATAATAATAATATAAAATTTCTATTTACCATTTATTTGGCAATAGTTGATATTGCATACACAACAGTAAAATTATAAAATGCTTAGTAGATTAACTTCTCGATTTTACACATACATATTCTATTGTATTAAAGACAATATTAAAACGTTCTCTATAAATGCTTATATGTACGTATAATAAAAACACGCAATGGTCGTTAGTTTTTGTCAGCCGATTTCAGGATTTGGTACGTACCTTAGAGTATGAATGTTGTGTGAAATGTTCGGGTGTCGGAGGAACCCCGGGGAATCCTCTCTAGTGTAGGCTTTTGCGCCCGGACATTGTGTGTGAGAACCGTGGAGTGTTTGCTTGCGAGAATGAGTTTTGGAATTTTTTAAATATAGCGTTAGGTAGGTAGGTAACTTAATTTTCTGGTATGTGTGTTAGTTGTAAGTAGGTAGGGTCAGGGCAGGACTGTACAAGTCCTGTGCCTGTAGTTCGATTTGAGGAGTCGAAACGTTAGCCGATCCAAACGGATTGTTCCGTTTGTTCCGGTTTTAGTTTGGATTCCTGGAATCGCGCGGCTTTACTGTCGCTCTTCGCGGTCGCGTTCGTTCGCGGTAGGATTCCCGAGACGCTCGTTCCGCTCGAGTTTCGTCACATCTGTTCTGATAACGATTCCTCGAATCGTTCAAGGACTGTATGTTGCACGGAATTTCGAGCCTAGTATTAAGTTTCAGGCATCGGCAGGACCGCCGAAGAGAGAAAAGGCTCTGCGGAGTCGAAGAGGCCCTGACAAATTGTCTCAAGAGTGGGCTACAACGAATGGCTCTTCATCTTCGTCTTCGGATGAGGATGGAAAGTCATTTTCTGTTACTACTTTGTCACTGTATTTGTCTGTAGTTATAGTAGTTAGGTGTAGTTTTTCAGATGGTACTTATATTACAACAATCAATATTTTGGGGTAAATCACGGTGTGCATTAGTGTTCTAATTAATTTTATAGTTAACTTTAGAGTTGCGAATAATGAAAATTTTCGCGTTTGCTTTTCCA
Organism: Colletes latitarsis; assembly: GCF_051014445.1. NCBI lineage: Eukaryota > Metazoa > Arthropoda > Insecta > Hymenoptera > Colletidae > Colletes > Colletes latitarsis. Next base: position 28,201,828 of record NC_135135.1, on the reverse strand, counting down.
ATATAGTGTTACGTATGAACATTAATCTCGAATTACAGTAGCGTTACGAAATACGAATATTAATCGCGTTGCAAGTTGCAAATAATATGAATTTGATTGCAATTCTCTTTAGTGTTGTGATTATTTTTTCGCGTTTGATATTCTGGATAAGGTTGAGCAATCAGCTGTGAGTCTTCGCAGCCTGAGTCTTCTTTCACTCCGTTGGGAAACAGAAGAATTCTTGTAATTTCATTTCTCACCATAAGAAGCGCTATGGTCGCTTTCTCTAGCCTGTTGGTAATGTTGTGAGCGACGTCGAAATGATAATGGCGCTCTAGAATCACCTCCGAATTTTCAGGTCGGTATGGCAGTTAGATTGGGCCACGAAAGTTCTACTCGTATACGATTGATACGAACCATGGTGTACTGTGAAATTTACTATTTCTATTCGGTGTACACAGATGTCACTACCAGCATAAACTTTCATAGGAAGAGTATCATCTTAAAAGAGACAAGAGTAATAGCAACATTATCTAGACACCTCAGATGCACGACAATAAGTAAAATGCATATATCACGAACAAGGTATAGATCAGACCTAGCAAACGATGCTATTTTTTATCATATAATCTTGGGACTCCAAAGCATCATTATCATTCCCAGGTCACTTGTATCGTTATCGATTAAATCAGATCTATGTAAAAATTGAATAAAGAAGAGTCGATATCTTAAGATATTATTCTTCCCATAACGATCGATTAAAGAAAGACAAGACACCTTCGTAGAAAGCTGACTCGGTTGGAGGAGACAATCGACTGATTAAAAGGCGAGATTGAAAATGTTAACCAAGAGCGAACAGTTTCGTAAATGAGATCTTAAGACGGGGGTAGGATCTAACCAGTAGTTAGAATAAGTCTGCGGTAAAACTGAACCTGTAGGATTCTTTCGAACTAGCCGAAAATCCGTAGATTCGGCAGATCCATGTAATCCTCGCAAGGTAATCAGGAAAGGCCGGGAGGGAAATTAATGGCAGTGGATCGGTGCGATGCATCTGAACCCGGGGCGGTTCGAGGCCAGGATCCAATTTGCCCGTTAATCGAGAGACCGTCGCGTCGCGTCTAGGTGAGATTCGAGGATACAATCGTAGATATACATATAACTGGAGTGCTACATCCGAAATATCGAACGTCTTGGTTCGGTCTGTGTCTTTTTGATAAATGTCTTGTTCGATGTTACCAGCTTGACGCGTTTCTCGAGACAAATTCTTCTGTGGATGTCCTCTTCTGGATGATTGATATTTTTGAACATTTTATAATCAATACTTACGTAATCGCAGAATTAATTAATGAAAATGAGAAAAATCTCCGTTATTTGGAATTACATCCGAAAATAAATGTACGTACTCTGTAAGAAAGGCATTTCAAGTCGCAAAAGTTTCGAGAGTAGACGTGGTAACGAACGAGATTTGCGTAAATGAACAGGAATCGATAGAGAAACGATTAATTTAATTTTAGGTCTTTTTAACGCGTGATTTGTTAAAATTTATCGCGAATGAATAATAAACGAGGTCGTGACGAGTTGTTATTTTTCGTGGATAAGTACGACGACGTCTGGAAAGACGTTGCTGAGATTCGGTCGTTCCGTATTTACATAACGTAGGCAAGCATCGTGACTTGACAGCACCGGAAATGATGTTCTCACCATACTCTGCAGGTCATTTCCACGAAGAGGTGCGTGGCCGATGTAGCCCAGAGAAATCACTTCCGACTCGCTGAGCCGGAAATTCGAGCGAATCCCTGATCCCGTGTCTATCTCTCTCTCTAATGCGAAATGCGGATCGTCAGGAGTATCGGTGTTTCGATACGTTTCTGGATCGACGTTGTCTCGAGTCGTGGGATTATCGAGGAGACGGAGGATGCGTAATCGACGAATCCGATAAAACAGTCGGAAAAGATGAATTTATGGGCAATAATTCGAGCGCAATCAATTACGGAGAACAGTAGGAATAACTCGAAGGAAGAAGCGTAATAGCTTTGGTACTCACATACGTATTTGTAAAGTTTCTGACGTTACGAACGAAAATCTATTTGACTTTTACAAATTAGGTACCGTAAATAATTATTATGTGGATATTAAGTAAATGCAATTGGATAAATAGACGTCGAATTCATCGCATAGCGAAAGACGCCCTGAACAGAGCACGACCACGTAGCAAACAATTTTTACGAGAATACGAAAAAGTTGAAAATTCGTACCAGCATGGCAGATGTCGTGCGTTTTACGGCAATAAATACCTTAATTGCAACCCGAAGCTACTCCTTTTATCTTTGCTCGATTACCCTTGGGCGAAAAAAGTCCTTGAAGGGTATTTAACGTCTCGTAATTACTTGCGTAATTACTCTTCGTTTAGTCCGGTAAGAAAAAAGCAACAACCAAAACGCGCAGCAGTTATAATGTTTTTCTTTCTCTTTGGGACGTGAATATTTATGCGGTGGTATTCTCGTTGACGATCACGGTACGAAGAGCACAAAACAACACTATAGTCGTTACGATCGATCGAAACCTTTGATGTTTTGATTTTCGTAGGAGAGGTTTTATGTTACTAAAGCATGTCGATAATTTCCAAATTTTAAGAACGCGCAAGTCCGTCTATATTCGTTTAACGTTGAAAGCGATTCGCATCCGGTGTTAGAGATTCGTAAAAGAGCCTGGAAGCTAGTGGTATCGGTAATCGGAGGGACGCGAGATTCTTGCTGTGTACACGCGCGTCGACGTAGAGGATCGTGAACGCTTAAGCCGAGAAACTGTAGCATCGACGTCGAGGCATCATGGTCGACGACGCAGAGACGACGAGCCGCTAATTTCCTCGCGGAATCGTCACACTCGGTTTGTCACCGCATCCGGGAAGCAATTCCGTAGATTCTTGCTCCGAGGAATGCTCCCTTTGATCGTCACTCGCGAACATCACTCTAACAAGAAACGGCGCATAACTCGCCGCTCTGTATCTGCTGATCCTCCCGTTATAGCTCTCGTCTGGTCCTTTGAAACACCTTCGTTACAGACGCGAACGATATTTGTGAAAAGTTACAGAAGGACCACTCCAGTTCGAAAGTAAAAATATCATCGTAATCGAGACACGGGTCATTTTGCGGTCCGAGAAGGATAGATTCCGTCGATGTTAGGGCGGGACGTCGTCTCGAAAAAAATGTTTATTTTTAGAAATGGACGGTAGCAGGGTAGAAATAGTTGCAAGGATATATCTCGTCGGGGACGGAAACGTGCCGCGGATCGTGGCTGATTGTAAACAATTTTAGGATCCTCGCATCCGTGAGATATCCAGATCTGATCGGAGTATCTCGAGCCGGCGTTGATAATGTGGCGGAGCTGGCAATGGGGACGACATTACCGTCGCAACCCCACATCGGACAGGACCGAGGGTATCAATCAGTGGTACACGAAAGGGGCGCGGTCGGCCACGTCTGTCGTCGGATCTCGCTTTGTCTGCCCGCGACAGATAGACAGAACCGACGCGTAGTTCCGACGTATCTCTATTCGATGACGCTTTTGCCACTGGAAACGCCACGCCACGCCACGCCGTCACGTTACTTTGTTCGCGACTTTCCCCTCGACGCTCGATCCTATGGGGTGTTAATAAATTTGGGCGGAGCTGAATACGAGCAGAGGGAAGGGAATAGAAACCGTGAACAAATTTACACGCAATTTTAATTCACGATTCTTTCGTATTTTATAGAAATTAACAAGTTAAACGTAACTAAAAGCAATAGTTGATTGGTTTTCCGTATCCGTTATTCAACTTTTTAAACCAACTCTTTCGATCTTGGTTCGTATTAACGTCACGGTACGCGATCGTTGCGTCGTTGGTTAAGAAGCAAGCGAATCCTTCACGGTAAAAAGTCGTTTTATGCGCTTGAATTTGACGATTCGCGTCGCAGCGTGTTAATCTCTGGACTCTCGGCTTCTCGAGTAATTCGGGTTTCGAACTTTGTCTTCGACGGAGTTTCCAGACGGCGTCCGACAAACAACGCCAAAGGACTTTCGCGAGAAAGACATTTCTCGAAAGACTAAGAGATTGGAAAATTTCCATGGATAGAAACGCCGCGAACTTTGAAAGTTCCTTTGGGCGACCGAATGTTTTAATTTGATGATTTCCGAAAAGATGCTTTTACAGGGCGATGTTAGCTTCCAGCCGGCGTACTCTGGAATTATTTGTTTCCTCCGATTTAACGTAGAAAGATATTGTACCGAAGAAAAAGGAGAAACTTGCTGGGCGAGACGGGATCCTTTCTCGTCGAGGCAGGCCCCTTTAAAAGCTACCAAGTATTGCAGGAAACAAAGGATCTTTCCATTCCGGGTATTTCTGTTTTTTCGCGACTCGGGCAGTCGCTCGCGAAAATCCATTGTTCGGCCGCACGAGAACAGCGTCGACGAAATTTACTGTAGGGAAAACGAAGAAGGTAGATAGGTCCAACGATGAAAGTAGTCGGTACTCGTGCCTTTGACTTCTTTATTCGCCTTGGTACGGGACAATCGTGCTCACCGTCTCCTTAAGATGTACCTAAGAAAAAGCTTTTCCTGCGACTTTCGTATGTTATCTAGTTTGCGCGAGCATGACCTTACGATAACGCTCGAATTGCGTTTGCCAGATTCCCGATCTATCACTGGACAAGAAGCCAGATCGCGGTGCGTAAAGTGTTATCCGATGTTTCGCGTTTCTTAATTTTCTACTGCGATCTCGCCTTCTTTTCCACGCTCGGAGGTTCCCAGAGATAATTCAAGAGCACCGTTTGCGCGGGAAAAGATAGAATGGTGTATCGTAGGTAGGTATTTAATTTCGCGCGAAACAACGGAGAAACGGGGAGCTAAATTTTCGACGGAACAAACGTCTGCTGATCCTTTGAACGCGTTGGGACGGCTGGTTGCGCACAGTACCTACCGTGACAAAGCCGAACACGGTGTCCTTTCTTGTGTCGCGTTTCCGAGATCTCTTGCCGTTCGCGAAACAATTGCACACGCATGAAGGAACTTTTTTCACCGGAGCCCCCCATGATCTCTGGCCATTTAGCCAACGAGGCGGCTGGCTGTGTGTGACTCATCTTTCCCTTTCGTCGACGACTCCCTCTCTCCGACTATGCATTTCGATGCGTCCTCGTAACTCTTGTCCCATTCGGTTCGAGACGACCGTAAAATCGAGCATTTCTTCGGGCAAAGAGACGGACAATGGTGATTTATGTTGTCGGAGGATCCGCGACATCTCACTTCCGTCGATTCTCGGTTCTACTTTTCATCGAGAGCCTCCCATACATGTATACACATACGCGTGCTGGAAAGAAATCGAAAATTGGGAAAAGTGATAGTTCCGTAGGAATCGTTCGATTTTCGAATAAATAGATTACCAAATATTACTCGGAATTTCAGTTATTATTATAGAATATTTTGGTGGTGCCGTTAAACGTCGCGAGCATGTTAAAAGAATCGGCTGCGGCGCTCAAATTAAAGCATCGCTTTGAAAAAGAGGCGTAAAAAGAGGAAGACTTATTCGAGAAAATGATAATCGCGCGGAGCGAAAGTATATACGAGGCAGGACTCGGGCAACAAAAATAACGCTCCTCCGAGACCGAGCGGATATTAATATCCTTAGAATGGTGAAACGTCGAAAAAGAGGAAGGAATAATGGCGTTAGGCGTTCGCGAAGGTGTGGGTTAGGTCTGGCACGGACAGGCACTCGACGTAGGAACCGCGCAATGCCACGTACCTTTATCTCCGGCGGTGGGTGCGAAAACGTACTCGGCAAGTATCCGGTGCTAGATCCGGCATTGGGGTCGAAGAAGCCCGCAATGGTAAACCAGTGGAGCCTCGGTGAGTTTCGGCTCTGTTATCGGTCGTCACGGCAGGAGGGACGCTCGGACATTTAAAATGCAGATTAGCGCGGCTCGAGGAACGCAACGCAAACGCAAACGTAAACGTAAGAGCGTCGGGTGGCAAGTGTTTTATTGGAGCCAGCTTCCGTTTTACTTCCCTCGGGCCAGCAGCTGCCACGCCACGATGCCACCGCGAAGATAAAGTCACCTTCGAGCTTGAACCATCCACTAATTTATCGATCCCTGATTTATTCGACGGCTCTGCTTCCCCCCCGGCTTTAATTATCCGTCCCGCGAACACTTGGACGAATTTTAATGCAACACGGGAATCGAATTAAATATCGAAACAAGGTCGCATTTTTAATCCCTGATTTCGCCTAATCAGCCGAACGCGTTTAATTAGTTTGTCCTTTGATCGAGTGCTTGGAATTGGTAATTTAAACGGTGCTCGTGATTATCCTTCGAAAGTTAAAGAGAACGTCGATTCTTTTAAAATCATCGCCGAGCGATACGGCGGCAAGAAAGGAAGCAAGTTTAAGAAGGTAGCATCGAAACTTGTCAAAGTTTGCCCGACCAATCGACACGGACGGAGATCCTTTCGCGACTTATCGGAGCCGAAGATCAAAGCGTGGCAAGCAACTCGAGGCAAAGCGTCGTGATTCCGAGGTAAACCAAGAAGATCCAGACTAACTGGAGAAAACTGAGCGGGCGGGTAGAGGTATGCAAACGCAAGACCCAGAAGGTGGTGGCGTTAAACCGGCTCTAGGAACTTGTCGATTTACTCAGGGTGTAACGAGCTTAAAACACGAGCCGTTCCGGGTCGGTTGGGCCTGAGTCGACTCACCCTCACCCAACAACCGCCTAGGCATCGTTCGTCGTCGATCGTCCTCTCTGTTTCTCCGGCCGACGTTCCCGTCTGTCCGTCTCCGCGCATCTCCGTTTCTCTTTCGTGTCGGAAGCCACGAGCGTTTGGCAGTTACATGAAATACGAGGGTGAGACTCGCTCGATGCGCATTGTCCGTTCGCAATGTTTCAAGCAGAGCCAGTAACAATAGAGACACGGCCGGGGAGTGACCTCGGCTCGATTGTCCTTTAATTTACGGGAATTGCTAGCCCCGGTTCGTGTCTCTCCCAGAGCTGCAAGCACTCGCGAATACCCGGCTCTTTACGCACCCCGCGAGCCATCTCTTCACGCGTCAAGCCCGTTGAGTACGCCAACGCACGCCACGAGCTTAATTCGATCTCCATAATCGCTCGGGCTTTACATAATCGGGGAGTGTTAATACCGATTCCCGCTACAACCGATTCTCGCCGCGATTGAGCGACGCGGATTACACCTGCACGTCGCCCCATCGCCGCGCACACCTGCGCCGACGACGCGGTCCTCTCTCGTCCCGCCGTTACCCTCGATTGCCCTCCGCTTTTTCTCCGATTATCGACCGACCGTTCAATTTCATTCAATTTACAAGGAATGCCCGATATATCGATCGCGAGTCTCTCCTCTGTCTCTTGTCCACCGCGATTTTTTTTCTTCGATTCGCCGGGAGATGACTTTGCAATTCTCGACATTGGAATTTAGAAAACTCGTTCGAGAATTTATTCATCGTTAAAGCGAAACCGGGATCTTCCGGGAGAAGATCCTAGTTACTTAACACTAAACCTACCACGACCGGTTCAATGATTTATATTATTTTGTAAAAAAAGAGACAAAATTTATCTTGGAACGCCTGCAGTTCCGAAATCACTCACGTTTTATCCATTATTCAGACATCGTTGGAAGCGATAAACCTTCCTCTTTGAAATGGTCTTCGGTTTTTGGCGATCCGACTTTCCGTTTTCGAGATATCGTAATTTATCTAAAGGGGTATTTTTCTTAATTTGACCTCTTTGTCGCGCGTGAGTTAAGACAGTCGTGCGATGCGCAGCGTAGTATTTCCAAGAATTTACTACGCACTGTTTACTATTTTCGACTGGTGATGGTAGGAATGATTTGGTATTAAATCGTTGATTTTTTGCTTGTTAGTGTATGAAGGGATCGACCTCTATCCTCGTAACTGTCATCGTTGGCGCTGTCGAGGCGGCCAAGGAGCGATTAGAAGCGGGGGCGTGATCACGCGCGTAACTAGAACCAAAGGATACTTTGGTGCGTGGACTCCTGGCGGTGAACAATCGTTTCGCACCCTCGCCTCGGTGCGAAATGGAAAATGTATCTCGCCTGGCAAAGCTCAAATAAAGGGTGGGACACACGCACGAGGGTCATCCCAGTTATCCTCTGGTCCCTACCAACTATCGCTCTTTCTCTGTCCGTCCCCTCGCAATCCATTCCGTCGCGTGACATTGCTACGACAAATAGTCCTTCTCGAACCGTCAAAGGATTAAAGTTGTTTCAGCTTCGTCTTCTGCTTTAACTACTACTCTCGAAATGTTTGCACGTAACGCATCGATTATTTGTCTATTCGTTTTCCAGAAACAACGAGAAAACGAACAAAAGACGGGTCAACGATGAGTCACGCGTTGATAATTGAACGGTACGATGCATAAAGCTCGAGATTCATTGGTGAACGTTAAAAGCGATTTGATTTTAATCGATACTAATTCCCGGGGGAATTCAATTCCGCAATTTAATTAACATCGCGCGAGGCGGAGAAGGAGCAAGCGTCGAACGCGAGCAATCGGACTGGCAGTTTTCGCCAGCGTGCGCATTTTAGTTGTACCGCGAGACGGTTTTTCGTCAGTTGCCTTGGAGCGGACCAAGACAAATAAGAAACGACGGCGCACCGCAAGATTTTCCATCTACGGGTACCAGCGTCGCCTGGACTTGGACAAAGTAAACACCGTTCCGGTCTCGCGGTAAAAGACGAGCGAGGAAGCTCGTTAAAAACTTTTCGAAGCTAGATATTTCCGCAGCGAGCTACTCTAACGTTTCGTTCGAGAGCTGTTAACGTCCGGTCGCCTCGAAGTCTCGATTACGCGCTTACGACCGAATGTTTACCGAGGATGCCTCCTCGGGTACAATTATTTCTCACGTATAAATCGAGCATATATTTCTATATCGTAAAGAAAAGAGCTTTTTCAACGATGCGTAACGATAGCGCCGCTGCTTCTTTGTTTGCGAGAGAGAAATCAGTCTAGGAAAGAATTGCAAGTAGTATTGGGTCAGACGTCGTATGTAGTCAGCGTTCGTAAAGCCTGCGGCTAAGAAAAGTTACTCGGCTCTGTCCGCATTCCTCTTACTCGTGATACCACATTCCTCTTAATCAGAGTCTCGTCTTCCTTATTCCACGGAATATTTCCATATCGTGAAAGAGAACCGAGATGCGTCCCATACGATAACGTTTCGTTTGCTTCTTCGACTACGCGACACGACCTAAAATTTTCGAAATTTTAAACAATTCTACACTATTTCGGCGCGTATAATGTATTGCTTTGAACGATCGTATCGCTGTTTTTCAAAAAATAAACTAAAACTGAATTATAATTGGAAGGGGGGTAGCGAACGTTTTCAAACGGAAAACGTAACATCGGAGTAATACTCGTTACCGAAGCAACCGGTCGTGGCGAAAGATATACGAGTCGGCATAGGAATTTCATTTAATCCGAGGTTCCGCGCGGACGGTCGAGATTCAATTTATGATGTAATCAGGGTCTGCACGACTCTGCTCTTCCCATGAAGTCTCTTTCGCGTAGCGAACTCACCGATAACTCCAAACATGACGCAGCCCTTTTATACTCTTTCTCTCTGCCTAGTCCCTACGTCCTGCTGGTTTCGCACGCACCTAAACGACTGCAATGAGAAAGAAAGAAATTAAATTCCAGGCATTGTTCGCGGTTTCGATCATAGTTGGTTCTTTTTCTACGGGATGTTCCGAAAGAAACCAGGCTGGCTAAAGCAAATATGTCTTGCTCGATAAAACGAATGCAAGTACCGTGGAAAAATCGCAAGTTGCCGAGTGCCCAGAAACTTTGTCGGTACGCGAGCAACGGGATAAGCTCTAATCCTTGGATGAACTTTGTCTTTATATAGGATTCGATAAGAGTTTTTATCTCGAAAATGGTGGAAAACTAATGTTCCAAAGGCAAGTTCGAGACGGTTGTTTCTCGCGACGCGCGAGCAAACGTTCTCGCACAATTTCTCTGCTGTCCGGCGCACAAAGCGTCGTTCTGTATTTCACGCGCTTGTATCTCTGTCAAGAAAACTATTCTCCGGGACGTGGTCCCGCTCCGAGAACACCGACGATCAATCTCACGCATGACACTGAGCCTCGCGGAGTTAATTTACCACGGGGAAAGCTTACGTATCCGTGTCTAATTGGAGACCGCCTAAAAGCGCATCCCTCTCCACAGGCGCGCGCGCGCGTGCACGCACAGCCAGGCACACACCACCGCGTCACCTTTTCATGGTTTAAGCGGACTCGTTCGGAATTAATTAGTCCGTCGGGAGCGGGGGGTGAGATGAGAAGTAACGAGTGGTCGGTTTTTACGCGGACGCGCTGGGTAATTAGGGCCGAAAGCAGTCTGACCGACCTGCTTCGACGATCTATCGACGGTACGCGACCGGATCGAACGGCGTCAATTACCGACAGACCTACGGGCCAAATACGTTTCCGGCTGACGGCTTAACGAACGCTCCGAAATAAAATCCGAGGAGAGAATTTAGGGGATAGCAGGCCGGAAAACGCAGACACGATCAGAGTCACTGATCGATACCGAAACACATACACCCCCCTTATGTTACTTCTATTCGACTTTTAGTTTTAAGCATTTTACGCAAATAAAAAATCCCACTGTGTGCCCTAGTTTTCGATCGGTTGAAAATCCGTAACCGTTCGCGTTCTGTAATTAATGGATATTTAAACGATCCAGTTACGTATTTTATCTGGAAATTTCAACCGCTCGCAGATGCAATCGTCTCGCCATGGAAATAAAAGTCACGCGTCATCTTGCTAGCATTGCCTTTGGCGTATCGGTTAGCACGAAAATTCTAATTTCCATGGTTTTATTTCGATACGCTGCCGCGATACACACCCGGTCCCGAGTAGTTTCGATCCGGTTTCGTTACCGATACGAATCTCTGTCCGTACGAACGAGCTTTGCGCTGCAGTGATTCGGTACTATGGACGGATAGAAGCAATAAATGAAGTCCGTCGGTCGTAGATGAGAATCTGTCTTTATTCGTTCCAATCGAACGAGATATCGCATCATCCATATTTTTCTTAACGCTTCTTCGAAAAATTTCCATTGTTTTACCGATGCAGGTTTAAGCAGAATAGCATTTAATTATTTGTTCGCGATCAATAATTCGAAAATAAGAGCAATTCGAAATTTTAATTCAAAACCGCTCGTCCATTTTTATAGCTTTTCCCCATTTTCAGATTTTCCTAGCTCGTGCGTTAAACAATCGTTGGAATTAATTCTGCGCGCGACACGCCGCGAAACGGATCAGTCTATTTGCGTATCGGTTGCATAACACGAACCGTCCACAGGATTCAATTAATAGCCATCCGTGTAATAGACTTCCATTGCCTCGACGATTCAACTAATCGCGAGAACGATCCGCTCGATAACTTTTCTAGCTGAAAAATTGCGAGTACATAATAAGAAAGCAATGGATAAATACGAGAAATTTTATATGCAACGAAATGAAAAGTGATTTTTTTAATAAAATATAGTTTCGTGTCGAAGATGGATGAGTTTTATAAACGTTGGAAAGATATCACCGTTACACGGTCGACGATTCAATAATGGAGATTAAAGCGTCGATCTCGTACGTGTCATTGACCGAGCACAGGATTCGCAGCGTCTCCCGAAGACGGTGATTAACGAGCGAGAATTAGGCAAAGACCCTGATGAATAATTATGCGCTCTGAACCCTCGGCAGCCAAGAAAGACCGTCGTGTCCGCCGTGCGGCCACGGGAAAAACCAAGTAACAAAAAAGCGGCAGGGATCGGAACGATAGACGGGTCGAAATCGAGATTAATCGACGTTGATTGAAAGAAGCTGCAGAGCACCCGTTGTTTCTCCAACGAAAAGAAAAGTGACGAAGGAGCAGTTAGCGGACTGCCGACGACCGGATCTTGCGAATTAACGTGTGCGATCCTGTTCAACGAAGGAACTTACAACACGGAGACTGCCTCGGAGGACTCTGCGCGATCATTAATCAGTATGCCAAGAAAAAGAAACAGAGGAACGGCCATCTTTTCGGCGCCTGATGAATCGAGACATCTCGGTCACTCACGGAGATGATTTTTATTCCGTAAAGTGCGTTCTCTTGCTGCGTGGGATTTCTTTCGGTTTCTTATCGTCTCTCGGATAGTTCTTTTTTTCTAAGAAGGGCCACGTATTAAAAGTAAAAATACGAGTAAATATTTCCGCGAAATATTTATAGCCGTGCGTGAAGCATAATAGCAGAAACAAAGAGAAAGTCAACTCGGTGCACGACTATCTGAACGGTCATAGAGACATAATTCGAGGCTATCAACGCGGCGGAATTTATGCGCGTGGTATGTCGGACTTCACGAGATAATTCCGAAACGTTGCTGTCGCGTACGACCGGATAATCCGCCGTGGTACGTTTCTTTTTTCGAGCCACGTACGACCAGACAGAGTGTGTATATTATCGCGCGTGCAGGATGCAGGTCGCGCGAAAACAATTTCGCTCCGCATGAAAAATACCGCGAGGCACGCGCGCTCGCTCGCTCGCTTCTCTGGCCAAGGTGAAATTGTAGCTGGTACGAGAGATGATCGATCGGCCCAGCGGGAAAGAGAAAGAAAGAGATAGGGAGCTGTTAGGTTGGTAAACATATCTTTCGGGAAGACACCTGTACGAGGAAAAATATACGAGCTCGGTTTCGCCAAGTGACGTGGAATCGCAGCTAATTTTTACCTCGGGGTTCGCTTCCTATTCTTTGCTAATTCCACACCCACGTACACTACTTAACTTGGTTCGAGTGTTTTCGATTTTTCGAATTTTAACGAGGACGCGATTCGTCTGGACGCACATACATAGCTGTAAGTGCGACCGGGAATGGACACGAATTTATCTCGTTCCAGGGAACAAGCTAACCCTACGGCTGCGAGAATAAATTATCGTAATCCCTCGTGGGCTTACGTCTCGCTACCTGTTACCGCGGATTTACATTCGAATTTTTGCAATTTACATTTATATATTGTCGGCTGCCGAAAAATGTTCCTGCGATTATTTCCACGATTCGTCTCTGCTATTATAATCCCGGTCGTGCTCGTTAGCTTCCATCAAAAACCTGTTCGCGACAATTTAAATCCCGCTGTTGGGATCAAAAATATAAAGTACACCGCGTCGAACGCACTCGAACGTCACCAGCGCGATTCCAGCAATTAGTAACGCAGCGGAAACCACTATTTTATCGGTGAATAGGGGAGTATTTATTTAAAGCAATCGAATCCCCACGGTGGATTAAATAAAATTCAATCGAACGAGAAGCAATTACAGAGCGAACGAAAAACCTGACGCAGAACAAGTCGACGAGCAATATTCGATCAAAGATTTTACGAAGACGCGTTCCACCGGAGCTCGCATGCTGTGAATTTATGGTCCTAGGGACTCCTCTATACATACGATGGACACGTCGAAAACCGGTGCGAGACGAACACGCTATTTCTTTGCAAGTTCCTGCTTCCACCTACGCATTTCCTCTCCCCTTTGCCATCCGGTATGCTTAAAGGGGAACCGAGAAAACGAATCCATCGAAATTACATCGTCCCAGTGTGTTCGAGCGAAATCCTATCTACGCGTTCCTTCCTTCAAATTTCTCGCGGTCTTTTCGGCTTCCTCTCGATTATGACTCCTATCGAATCATGGTAACGCGCGAGATCTCGGTAAAACACGAATTCACGATGCGATTCGATCGTTTGCGAAGTTATTCGCCGTCGGAGCTTATTTTTCACTTATTCTTTAGATTTTACAATTTATTTATTACCTCTGAAACTGATTCGACTCGGTTAGAGTTCTCCGTTAAATTTATCGAGGCGCAAGTTTTACAAAACTCGAGCATTCTAGACCGATAGTTTAAATTATTTGTTGCACGGTCGATTTTCGAAGCCGTCAACTAATCCCTCTCTGTCTGATTCCCCATGCTCCGTAGGATTCGTCGGAACCAGAATCAAGGAGTCGCTTTCACGGACTGTCTGAATCCCCAGAGAAATCATTCCGAACACCTGCGCTTAGAGTGCCAATAACTGTAGAGTTTACTACATCATCTATACTCGCGGAGCCCTCGACGCATCCCTGGTAAGAGAAAGCGTCCTGTATTATTTACCGATGTCTACCGGCATTCTATCCTTTATTAAAGAATACGCACGCTTTGATGCAACGTGTCTGAAGCTCGATCGAACCGACTTCGGTGCTCCATTATTTATTAATTCCTCCGTCGGAGGGGACCGTGTCTTTTCGTATCGATTCCAACGATTTAGATAAAACGGTCTTCTCTCATCCTCGATACCTATCTATATCTTCACTGTTAGTTTTCTATTCTATCTTTGCTTTTTTCACCTAACGGTATCACCGAATCTATATTTTCTCTCATTGTTATTCAACGTGGAAATTGGACGTTTCTCTTCGAAGCAGTGTTTGGGAACGATTCCGTCTGGAACCTCGTCTCTAACTTTTCGTTTCTTTTCATAATTCAACGAAACGGTGGAGGTTCAATTTAATCTGGACGAAAACTTTTTGCAACCGAGTCCGTCGAGAACGCAAACAATTTAAGTTGTTCGAAGGAACGTGTTAATAACGAGTTTCGACGGTGCTTTTCAACGAATTGCGTTCGACGACCATCGTCGCCATTTTGGTCTTTGATCCAATCCATAAATTCGCGAATTCACCCTCTTTCTTCGAGGAGACATTCGAGACCCGGAAATCAAAGTGCGTTGTGTTTGAAACGATACCTCTGTTGCATCGTGACATTATCGTTCAAACTTTCAGATGGTGGAAAAGAAGGTTAAAAAATGTATGTTTACTTTTAAATTGGATCCTGTTTGAAACTACGTCGTACGAATACGTGTACATAGGTAAAAACGTAATTCCCAACTGTTAAAGGATTAAGGTCAGCGAACTTTAAATTTGACTCGAACGACTTGCCAGGAAGGTTATTAGCGAGTCGTCAAGTTCCCTCATATTTCACGCGGCTGACAAAGAATTCTCGCATCGAGGCTAACGTTGCTTTGAGACGACAATTAAAATATCTCCGAGACATAACCGTGTCTGCAGCATGAGCTGGCAGTCCCTGAAACGAGTGAACAGAAGGAACCGCGGCGGGTCGCTTCAAATAAAACAAGGTGAATTCTGGCCAGAGTCTTCAAAGAATGTTTAGGGTGGGGAAAGCGACAACTACGAAAAAAGACACGACAATTAAGCGAGACGAAGCTAAGGGGGCGCCAACTGTTTTAACCCCGTTTAATTGTTCCTTGAAGCATCCGAAATATTTCCTAGCCTATGTACCAAACGCGAACGAAGGTAAAACGTGCTCGCGAAGAATGTCTATCCAACTCTGTTTCGAACTAAACTATTCGGCTAAAATAATTCTAGATTTCCATTAACACCCAAACACTATAATAATTATTAATTAGACTATATTAAAAGGTTGTAGTAGCAAAAAATTCTTGTCGACACGGGGAACTTTCTGGTTCGTGTTTAAACGAAGAATCTCGTAAACGGGGCAAGCGTGTTTCGTTGCATCGATCGAAAATCCAGCGTTGTAACTGTCGAGTTGTCGGAAATAAGTGGATCGACATCCCAGGTGCATGAAGGTTATCGGTTATTCGTACTCGATTCACCTAAAACGAAGATAAATGCGTTTCGATCGTTTTCGCATACGTCCCACAGCCCATCTCTCTTTTCGCAACAACCAACTCCGATTTTTTGTTCCCGGTGCTGTTTCGCGCTTGTCGGTATCTACCCGTAATATCTATCGTACAAACGTTCTGCTGGGTTTATACCTTCGAAAATGTATAGACGGTTGTTTCCGCTTAATTTAGCGTTACGCTGTACAACTCGCGTACAGTTTTTCCATGTATACGCGCATACGATGTCTTTCGCCACTATTGGAAAAAGTTCATATATCTTGTAGATCGTTTACGACGTCGTGTCGTTGTATCTTTCCTCCGGCACGTGGTTTTACAAGTTGCGTATCGGTTGTTCTTGAACGATAAAGAAAGATACGAGCGGAAGGAGGAGGACATCGAACGCGAGAGGCGAATATTCAAGGAATATTCAATAGGACGTCGGAACTCATCGGACGAGTCCTTCTGTCGTGCCTCTCGTCCCGCAATTTGTGTGTTTTATCGGTGGTGTTTTCCGCTGGGGGAAAAAGCCGGCGGGACATTATATTTCTAGAGACTCTTGTTTGCGTCTCTGTCGCACGGAACGCCGTATAATTTATGCACCCCGCGGGCGCGTTCATAAAGCCCAAATATTTTAAAACAAGAGCAAAAGAGCAGAAAGCACGATGGCTGTAGCTGCGTGCGGAATACCCGTTTCGCAGCTAGGCCGTATTACCGGCGAAATCAAGAGCCTCTTTCAGACGACAAAGGACTAAGGATGTCTTCTTTCGCGTTTTGTTTCCATCGCCAGACAGATTTCGTTGCCGCGAACAAGCCGATGAACCGTACGCGATTTTACCTTCTCGATCCTGATGAAATTTTTATTAGAAAGACAGATTATCAGGCTTGCTTCCATTTCGCTTCACGAAACCTGCACGTTTCTCCTACCAGGATCGAAGAACATGATTCCGGGTGACAGTACACTTTATAGATGCAATTATGTACAATATCACTACTCCGTCTAATATATTTTCTAGATTCGTTAGCACCTTCGTAAACTCGAAACTCCTCGAACAATGTTATTCGTCTTCTCTTTCTCCATCGATAAAAAAGAGAAAAAAAAACAATTACTCGAGCGATGACAGGTTATATTAATCGACCAAGTTTCAGGCTAGTTAAAAAGTCAACCAGCTATTAATCCAGGTCTTGTCCCCATTCAGCCATTTTGACCGCGGTAACAGTTTCCAACTATGACGCTGGTTCCATCCGCGTGGTAAACTTTTTTCAGTACGAAAGACAAAAGCAACGAGAAAGAGAGGGTGGATGAAAAAGCGTGTGCCCTAAATCAGGCTAGTTGGCGCGTACTCGCGACCGACCAGTCAGTTTCCAGAAAATCCGCCATTGTTTTCACTTTAGCTGGCCGTTTTAAGCGTGGTCCGCGTAATAAATATTCGCACTCTCCCCTAGGATTACGCCCAGCAGGAATAATATTCCTCTTTATGCGTGTCCTTTGTTACGGCTTTTCGCGGATGTCGACGATAGTTGATGTCGTTGTCGAGGTAACCAAGTGCCTTTAGAAATCGTCTTCTTTGTTTCTCGGTTAAATTCTCGAAAATCGAATTTTCAAGTAGAATTTTTAAGAAAAGAAATCGTTAGCGTCACGGGCGCACGAGGGATTCCTGCCCTAACGATTCTTTTAGCGTCAGCGTGTAATTTACGTTCAAAGTAGACTTTGTCAGGCCTGCACTACTGGCTAGTCGAAGAAATTGTAGCGAAAAAAATAATAGGACGTCAGGGGTGTCTACGTGAAAGGGTCGTTGGCGTGCTGCAGCGCGTTAAAGGGTGTCGTTACTCATAATTAGCGGCGAATCGCCGAGGCTTTTACACGGATGAAGGCCTTTCCGAAACGACGGATTCGTGACGGCAGGCTGTTACGATAGACGGCCGAGCAGCCATGATATTATGCCGTGTTTCTGACCTGCGACCACCGTGCTAACGCTGCACCTTAAACTATGGAGAGAGAAAAAAGGTCTAGTTGCGCCAGCAAGTACGCCAAGAGAGCGAAATTTCTTCCTGAAACTTTGAGTCTTTCGAGTCTCCTCCTTAACCTCGTAGCAATTCTCTTTCGATCTGAAACGATCGATAAGTGTATTTTATAAGGACTCGAGTCGCCAACGATCATTCTATCGAAATATCCATTGACGCGTCTCTAATCGTCGACGACGAGAATCTCTTCTTCCATAACTCAGGTTTAAGCTTCTGACGAAAATCCACACAGTTTCCGGGTAAAGCACGATGTTTAATCCGCGTAATCTACGAGTCGACCGTTCCAGAAGCTACATGGCTAACATTGGAATTAATTCGAGCGCCAAATTTAATTATCGTTCCGTGTTGGCAGGTGTTGGAGAACTAGTTGTCAGAGACAATTTACCGCATATTGGGTGTTCCGTGCGGTTTCCGAGAGTCGGACTGTTTGTCGCCCACGCCTATAGCCGGATTCTAAATGCAAAGGTGGTTGTCTCTGTAACACAGACGTTCCCATGGTACCGACCCAAGGATCTAGCTTAATCTCATCGCCGATCACGATCGAGCTTAAATGCGAGTTCGCGAACCTTTAGCATCGTCGATCGTAAACCTTGAAATTGTCGAGCATTTTAGTGATTTATCGATCGGGAAAAAGTAATACAATTCTATGGTTGCGCACTCTAACAGGATCTATCCATCCATTATGGACGACACGACCGGTAAATGTGTGTTCGAAGAGTCTGTAAACGATACGATTCTCTGTCGTCGAGACGTTATCAAAGACTGTTTTAAGGAGCTTGTTTGGAAATTGTCCCATCGTTCGATGCGGTGATCCGTCTACCGAAATTTCATCAAAGAAGCTGATCGTCTTCTCAGCGTTTCCAACGAGTCGACGAAAATCTTGGAGCCATTCAACGACCAAGCAAGGGGGAAAAAGTTTTCGAAAAGAACGTTCCCAAGTCTGTTGAAAGGGCGAATGGTTTCGGTGGAGGGTTCGAATGAGAGTTGAGCGCGAACAACCTGCCAGTTGGAAGAAAAAACGTTGCACGGTCGGTCGTAGGTCTGATCCATTGGCAGGCTATAGATAGTGGAACGGCAATAACCACGAGGGTTTTTTCGCGAGTCGATTTTCCTCGTTTTCCCTGCGACCGTCCGAATCTATTCATACTCGCGGCCAGTCAGCAAGTTTGAAATTACATCGGCTAACGAACTCGCCTTGCCACCCTTGTCTATTCGCCTCACCCTATTCTTTCAACACCGATGCCCGCAACGACGAGGATCGAATAAAATTTCAAACTTTATTCGAATCGACGTCTCGTCGTTTGGCTTCCCTCTCATCGTCGCGAGCCTTTTTCTCCACTCGAACGACCAACAACAAATATACAACTTCTCGTAGACTCGATGCTAACCCGCGCAGTTAATATGTTTAGCGAAGACGACGAGACACTCAACGCCCCGTTCATAAATCAGCAGTACCGATGGAAGGAGGATGGTACCGCCTTCGTGTACATGCTGCGACCTAGTATACGTATACAAGCGTACGTGTTTCATCAAACAGTCGTATCGAGCGTATTAGCATCGACGTAATTTAGAAATGTTTTCGAGACAGATAGCCCGGCGCTGTTTGGCTTTCCGAGAATATACGACTGGTTCGAGGACCGAATACGTGACTCTGACGAAAGCCATCCTACGATTACGAGCGACGATGACTCGAGATATCGCGTAGATATCGAGTGTCATTGATAGTTTCGAGTATGGTTGAATGAATTGTTGAAAGGGGCAAGCAGCCCGACGTTGACAGGCACTAGACCGGACTAAAAAGAAGAAGAAAACAGTACGGTTCCTCTTTATTTTTACAAGTTAGATCTACTAGAAAGTTCCACGACATCCGGAGATCCACTGGCACGTGTCGAAACGTAACGACCAGTTTCCAGATTAATTTATCGATAAAATAAACGCAGACGCGTTTAGCGATCGCGCGACTCCTTAGATCCCCTGGTTAAAACAAAGTTGAACAATGACGCTTCTCGTAATCGCACGCACCGTAACTTTCGAGACTCTTCTGGTTGCCAAGGGCAAGAACCACCCCTTTGGTTTGCTCACGAGCGTGCATATAACACACACGCAACGTAACGCGCGTATACAAAAGAGCCGTAGTTGGTTCGTTCCGTTGAGGAATCGGTCGCGAGATCGGCGAGTGCCCTCGAAACAATTTATGCTGCTGGGCGCGTCCGACGTGCCTTATCTCTGCGCAACCTTCCCTCTGATAAGACGGCGAACGGTCTGGTCTCCACCGGATGCCTAGCGAGCAAAACCGGGAAGGACGCGAGGGTGAGCAAGGGCGTAAACCAGAGAATCGAAGGACCCGAAGCGGGCGCGTGTAGGTGCGACTCTTTATCCTGTCGTCGACAGACACGTTGGTTACGATTCTCACGTCGAAGGGAAGCGTAAGCGCGTCGACGCGACGCTCCGATTCAGGGGTAGATGAAAGGGAAAGAAAGTTTCTTTCCGCCGTTTTGGTACCGAATACTCCACGCTCTGGATGAAAAGCTCTTTCAGAAAACGCAACAAGATGACCGTACGTTTTTGACGTCTGCCAGGTTTTCTCCAGTTATTCCAAGTCTCGTTAGCCAAGTCCCGGGATCGAAGCGAGCGAAACGGGTTTATTGGACTTTTCACGATCCTTTCCGTCGAACGTTAATTGGATCGTTACGTTCGGAAGGAATCGATCGAGTCACCGATAAATAATTTATCCGTAAAAATGAATCAGGAACGAGGTACCGCCGCGCCGCGCCGCGCAGCGGCGCAATAACAAGGAGGCTTTTGTACTAGGAGAATATTGTTCCAGCGACAACTTGTCCGCGAATACCGCTGCGGACAAGACATTAAAAGGCCTAATTAAGATGACAAACTACACGGGGTAGAAATTAGCCGGGTGCTCGGTCCATGGCACGTCGGGTAGGAAAGGCGAGCGACGGCGTTCGCGCAAAAGGAAGCCAAGCCAACCGCGTAGTTAGAGTCGCCTAGTATAACGAAGAAGAAGAGGCAACATCGGACCGTCAGCTCCGGAAGAGCTAGGGCTCTCGTTGAAGGCTGCCCTCGTGTACGTTCCTGTACACATTTGAGCGCGGTTAGTTGCTGCACGGATTAACGGTTACGGCTCCGTGCAGACCGAGAAAGAGACAGAGAGAGACAGAGAGAGACAGAGAGCGAGAGAGAGAGAGAGAGAGACGGAGCAGCAGCCAGTTTAAATGCATTTGTATTTGCATTTACATCGGGCCGGCGAGCGACCAACACGGCCGAGCGACCAAATTGCCACCGCGCGACCAGCCTGCACCGGCGCGCGCTGGATTCCTCGGAAATAACGTCGTAAATAAACCGCGTCCGCCGCGCGCCACCCCTTTACTCCAGTCTTTTTTCTACCTTCCTATTTTACTTTACTTCGGTCCTTTCCGGTCCGCGTAATCTGCGGAACCCTCGCAGGGACACGCCTACGAACCGCGAGTTCGTCCGAGGTGATTGATCGCCCGGATTGCGTCCGGCAATTCTCCGCGATAACGTGCTACCGCGATTCGAGTTTCGAGTTTCGAGTTTACGCTCTGCTGCTATTTATAGGTGCGAATTCGCCGGAGAATTCAAACTCTTTGTTCGTATCACCGATCGGATATGGCTTTGACGAGACGTTGCGCGTCCAAGTAAACGATATCGACGCGAGAGACAAACTGGAAGTCGTTCAAGAGTTCTTTGATCAATACGTAAAATAGAGTTATTAAATCGCTTCCTCCCTCGGTTTACTACAATTTTACCTTCTTTTAACTTTGTCGTTGAGAAATAAACTATTATAGATACCGTTACTTGCACATAAAGTGTATTGATTACGAAGCAAGATAAACACGCGTCGTGGACTTAACGTTGAATCGGCGTTCTTTCTTTTCTTTTATCTTCGACGAACCCGCGTCTCCAAAGAAGCACGATTTATCGGTTCTTATTCAGGGGATTAAGCCGTCGGTGGCGATATCGCGAGAGTCTCCTCGTAGTAGATCTCCAGCCGCGAAACATGGAAATCTGTGCCAGACGAAAGAATACCATAGACCGGCACTGAATGCCTCCTCGTATGATAATACGACGTTTCTTGGAGAGAATGTGTGCAGTCGGTAGCTACGAACGCGGCAACGCTTGAATGCCGAATTAAATATGGTAAAAAGTACGCTGAATGGCTCGCGAGCGGTACAAGTTTGGCCGACGGCGCGTGAAAATGAATCGTCGAGGTCGCTCGATTCGAAACCAAGCGCGGTGTTCGATAAATTTTCGACCCGATGCGTCGTAAGTGTTTCTCGGTAAGAAACACAGAACGTTAATCGTGCTTGGTCCTGTATAATTTCTCGTTTGTATTCGGGGGATTAAGCTGTTGTTCGCGGTATCGCCGAGTCTTGCCACTCTTGCTTACCGTCGCGAGCCCATGCAAATCTGACTGGGAGGAAAAAGGCGACACCGCGAGGCTACCACGGCGCGCAGTCACTGCCAGAAAAGATAATGCGATCGGGACATCCTCGGAACGTCGCGTCGCATCGGTGCTTCATCGAACGCGGAACGCGTGGCTGAGACGAGTGCGTTTAATACGCGACCGTTTAGGATGCTTGCACGAGTTGCACAAACTTTGGAACTTTGGAACGAATAGCTGTCGATTAACACGAATCTATATTTATTTCGCGGGGAGATTTGGTTGTAAGGAAAGGCTAGTTAGATCCAGAGATTGCTAGCACCGAGTGTTCTGGTAATCGGTGACAAGGTGGCCCGACCGCTAGACGATCTTGAAGGTGGAGTGCACCGAGGGGTCTGGATCGGGTCGCGTCCTATCTGCTAACAAGATCAAGGGGCCCGATCTGGCTGACTCCTTGAGGTCTCGATACACGCGGCACGACGTGTCTGCGTTCGAGCTAACAACAGCGTTATCGAGCATCCTCCCCCGTCGCAGCCTCTTATGGAAACACGGCCATGCGTTCCGTCCTCCTACACGTAGCGGGGGTGTATGCTTCCCGTCCGTCTTCCCTCCTTCTCGATCCCCTTCCGCTTTCTACAACGCCACTCCGTGGCAGCCTCTTTGTCGCTGTACGTCGTCGTCGTCGTCGTCGTCGCCGCTCGGGATTCAAGCTGGATTCGATAGCGCAGCGACAACGATATCGATACCACCGGTAACAAAGCCAACGATTTATGGTGGCGATTTATTGCCGTATTTATAGCGGCACCTTGAACAGTGTCCGTATAGCAGTCGAGCGAGATGGCCGTTCAAGTTTGCACCGGGTGCATTCGATCGCACCACGATAAGGGATGCAATTTTTCGAGTTGTCGATCGAACCACAGTCGAGAGGTTGCCACGTCATTTTCGGTTTTTAGAGCGGTTTCTAACCTTCTTACCGCGAACGATAAAACATCTTAGTAATAGAATCGCAGCTTCTCAAGTTCCAATTAATATCATAATTCACCAAGTAACCAACAAAGTTATTGCAAGATGAACTACTAGTAGATTACAGTTCCCATGGTTAATTCGCTAACCTCGTAAACTAATGTACGTGGATTTTGAGTAAACTGCAAAAGATCTAGTTTAAAGCGGCTATCGTTTAACCAGTTACGGTACTAAAACCGTCAGGGTGTACATCCTCGTACCATGAACAACGGTAAAAAATGTACAGCGACGGAAACGATGTACGCGATCTCTCTTCTTGGCCGCCGTAAAAACATTTATCTGGACGGGCGATCCCGCGAGCAGGGCAAAATGTGGTCGATGAAGGAGGAACGAAGGCGAACGAATTAGCATGCACGTGCACGGAACTTTAAAGTTTAAACTGGCGCAATGTATGCGATAGTCGCTGGCGGAGGGCATACCAGCAATCCGTTAATATGATATAGCGTTCAATAAAGAAGAGTAGTCGATTAGATCGAGCTTGCTACCGGCAAGGAATCGCAAACGAAACCGTCGAAGAAAATTTACTTACGAAAAGAGCAGATTAAGAATAAATATTCCGAACCACGTCTATAAAAATGTACGTTGTGACTTGAATCTTTTACTTTTGCTTTTGTTCGATCGAGCGATGACTCGAAAGAATTAGCGCATCGAGGCAAATATCTACTGCGGTGATTAGACGGTAATAGCATTGGCAACTCGTCGCCCTTTTTCCCCTCGGTTTCCTCTAGTCGCGGGGCTAGGTTGTTCGCGCAACCCCGCCATAAATCCTCCACGCAGCCGATAGTTCGCCCCGTGGTTTCGGCAATGACGTACGATCGACGTGGCCCATAACTTAAGGCGGAATCAAAAGCAGATTACCCGTCTTGTGTCTTCCCCGTCGCGAACCTATCTCTTTGCAGCCACCCTAGGTCCCGCCGACGGTGCAGCGCCGCGGTGGTGCAATTTATCCTATTAACAAATTACCCTCTCACCTTCGTCTGTTAATGTATGCGCCAGTCGAGGCAGCCTCGGGGGCTCGCGGTGTGCGGGAGACACGAGGCGCAACCACTTCGCCCTTCGACTTTCTCCTCGATCCATGCAATCCCAACCGGTCTGACCTTTCGCAAGCAACCGTTGATCTTTCGACTCGAAGCTTAAGAGTCGGAACTACTAAAAGCGGTCGGCTAACAACGATTATTAAAAACGGTTGCAACGCAGCCCCTAGAACCGAGTCTATCCGAATGGTAACAAGGACCTATTTAGACTTTCTTCTATACATATGTACCTATCAGGTTAGCACTTGGCATTTTCAAGCTCGAAAGCATAGTTTTCGTTTGTATAATCATCGTTGTAGATTCGCTGGTGGGCTTTTCCTTTCTGCTCTCCTGCCCACATAGTTCGTAGACGCGTACTCGTTGCACGAGACAAACGTTGACACGGTGTCGTTAATCGCGCAACTGATTGCTGTCGCGTATTACGGTTGCTAACCGTCCCCAAGACCAAACTGTCGACAGATTTCTCGTTGAATCCGGATCGCGCAATAAGGATCTAATAACGCGGCGATAAGATGGTCTTGAGAATGTTTCGTCGTCGAACGTTAGTTAACAGGAACGAATGCGACAGTGGTGACAGAGATTCCGGGGATTTGTTGTCCGGATGTCGCGTCTTGAAAGGACGACGATCGTCGGAAGGGAGACGAAACGGGAGAATTGCGGTGGCTCTCGTCGGTGCTGTAAAGTTCGCTTAATTAAGCCACGGATTAAATTCCGGGCACAGGCCAATTTTCCACGAATCGTCATTTATCGAGCCGGGCTGCGAGCGTTATGCAAATCGTGGCGCTCGCATAATTCAACGCTGCCTCGCGGATTAAGGCCGGGCGTTCCCATGCAAATGTCGCGCGACCGAACGAGCTAGATTCTGTCTCGGGGAAGGAACGCACCACGACGACCTACAGACGTGCTCCTATCGAGAGACATTGATACTCGTTCGCGCGCGAGAACGAGAACATCGAGACGGTTTCGTTTCGTGGAAATTCGTCGGTGGTTTGCGAGTTTACGGTGCAGCCGGAACTGATGCGAGTCGCGTCGCGTCGCGTCGCATCGCGGGCTATTTATGCCCGTTCGGTGACTCGTAACCGGCTGCATCGCAATTTGTTAAGTCAACGGGGGTGGAGACGGGGATTGGTTTATGGTCTTGCCAGGGGTGTTGCGCGCTCGAGTAAGAAAATGTATGCAGATTGGTGCTGTGTTTAGATTTTGACGAGACCACGCGACCCGTTGCTAGTCTATACGGCTGTGTAAGTCTTGGTCGCCGCGCACTATTGCGAGCGACGATATACATATGCACTTGGTTTACGTCAAATTGATCGTACAGAAAAGTGTCGTTCGACACGATCAAATATCTCCTAATGATAAACTTAAAAAAATATGCTTGATGAGTTTTTCAACTGTATCTAATTTTGTTTCGCTCCTTAAGAACTCGATTCAGTCTAACGTTTCGCTTTGTTATATTTATTTTCGATAGAATATTTGTCTATTAATTTGCGGCCTGATCGACGAAAACAAACCACTTCCAGAAAATACTATATTACCAAAACCTCCTTCTTTTCCAGAAACAATGAATTTGTTTCTCTTTGATGAAATTCTTAATTGCTGGAGAATTCTTGCGAGATTGTAATTTTTGCAAAGATCGCACATGCCTGGGTGCATGCCGTGCAAAATACGCGGAAAATTTACTGCTTTTTAGCTAGAGATGTCGCGAAATTCCGCGTCGAAATTGTTTCGAAACTATGCGTGGTCGTGTATTTTGTTTCCGCGACGACGCAAAAAACCTGGCCGGACACGTTGATTCGCCGCCCTTTTACAGGCGTTCTCGTTCATTATTTATGGCATTGCTTTTCTTTCTGTTGGTATATCGGCGACTTTTCTTTGAAATTTCTATTAAAACGAT
This sequence comes from Colletes latitarsis, assembly GCF_051014445.1. Lineage (NCBI taxonomy): Eukaryota > Metazoa > Arthropoda > Insecta > Hymenoptera > Colletidae > Colletes > Colletes latitarsis. Next base: position 28,175,760 of record NC_135135.1, on the reverse strand, counting down.
TTTACTTTCTTTTAGACGCTTACGTTGGTCAACGACGCGTTTCTCAACCGGAGCGTTCCTCGATTGCTTCCTTAATCTTTGCAGGTTTCCTTTCGTTATGTAATTATTTGGAAAACAACTCCGAAACTCGGCACTGGAAGCAAAATGATTGCGAAAATTCATGTAATCGCGATTACGAACGAAAGAACAACCGAAGCCGATCGACGCTCATCTACCTATAGATTACACGTTGATATAATTGCGTAGTTAACCAATTAACGCTGTTAACGTTAAGCAGTTATGCAACTCGTTGTACGAAACAATCCAAGTCACTGAACGCTCATCGACACATAATTCATAGGCAGTTGAGCAATTATTACAGACACGGTTACGGCAATTGCTCGTGCAATTTATTCGCGATCGAATCGTCGTCGGCTTTGTACGGAAGCGGCCGTGCACGAGGAGAGATCGATTTCCACGCGGTTCGATCGCGATATCTCTCCGGACGATTCATAAAGGCACCCTTGCGCGGGTATTTTGTACGCGTGGACGGCATGAAGCGGCGGGAGGTTGCGGTGTAGTTGCGTGTGCGTGACTGGACGATCACGCGGCCCTTCGCGTTAACGGAACCGACGCCCGCCAATCTGATTGGCCTATCCTTCTCGTAATTGCCTGTAGATCCCAATCGCGATTAGTCGGGAAATTAATACGGTTCTGGACCTGGGAATTTATGCGACTCTGACGTGGATTATGCATATAGGATACTCGAGCCGCGTGGCAATAACCGCACCGTAACGACGTGCTGGAGATTCGGATAATCGATTTTTCGCTAACGGATCAAATAGATTGATTTTCCGGGAGAAATGTGGGTCGATCGAATGGTGCGAGCGACGCGACACAGTGTCTCGCGCGATTGATTACTCCCTCTTTCGTGATCGGGTCCAGCAGTTTTCGAGCGACGCGACGACCGAAGAAAGAAGACGGACGCTCGTCTGGCCACGAGCATTCGACAAAGAGAAACGTATCCAGTGGTATTAGCGTGAAAGGGTGGACTCGTACGCCATCCCTAGCGACGCAGGTCAACAGCCATTGTCCGACGGAATTACCACCACTGGTCTCCTGTGATTAAATGCTGACCCTCCCCCGCACCGGTCCATGGAACAGGATCGCGAGAGCGAGCAAGAGGCTTTAAGCTGAGAGAGTAACGTCGAGAGAGAGCCAAAGGGATACGTACATACCTATACGAGGGCTGGCATTCTTGCATACCTATACAGCTCCTCGAACCCTGCCAGAATCCCAGGACCCTCGTTCCATCGTTCGGCCCGATAATGTCCATTGTCTCGAGCATCCCACGTATCCTTCCTCTTGGACGAACCGATATCTAGAGAAGCCTACCTGAAACGGTCGCCGCGTCGCGACGCCGTGCCGTGCCCGAATGCTACCCAAATGACCGCTTAAATACACGCGCGATTACGTCTCGGCTGCCTGCGGCCCTCGTGAACCGTCCGAGGAACGCGGCCTCGGTATTCAAGTGCAAATAGCCCTGAACGTCATTCGCAACTTCCGATCTTCGTGCAGCCGGGACGCTCTCATTGTTGCCAGGACACGGGAACTCGACGCTCCGAGTACTACGAAGCGTTTACATTCCCGATTATCTCGACCATTCGTCGAGAGCAATTGGACCTGGAAGATTACGGCATTCGAAAGAAAACTAACCGGAACAGTAGGGATTTATAGCGAAACGCGAACCTTCGTGTTTAATTTTTAAGATGGAGCAGGACGAAATTCGATCAAGTAATTTGTAGAACAACGCAGGTGTTTGCTAGAAACGAGCTTTATGTACAAACACGGGCTGCTGCTTCTACACAATATGATTCTACATCGATCTCTTCTTTTTTAGATGTAATATATGTATACGTTTTGTTTTCTCATTATTTACAAGATATTGCAACGTTGTAAAAGATGAATTTTTATTTGGCAGTGAGGATCGATGTCTTAGATCCACGGGCCGAGGCGGCTTTCGAGGACGTTGGCGGCATCGACGCGTCCCATAAATCTTAAGAGGTTCAGAAGGTCCGCGAGAGCCGTGACCTCCTGGTGTTTCGCCTCCCAAAGATCCAAAATGTGTTCCGTTGGGCTCGCTTTCGTCGCGAAATAGTCGACGTATCTAAAAATAAACCCCCGTAAATCGATTTAGTCGCAAGTTTATCTTCCGTAACGCAACTATCCAAGACATAAACTCACCGATCTACTTGTAGTCTTTGCGCTAGCATTCTCCAGTCGTTTCCTCGAGCGCTAGGCGGATCGAGACACTGGCAGAGCTGTTTCCTCAACGTCTTGGAAAATCTTTAATGAACGGAAATATGGTCGCGTTAAAACATAAATAAAATCTAACAAAGCACACTCTAAGAGGGATATTTAACGAAACCTGAATGGTCTGGGAACAACCGATTCGGTAGTCCTGCTAGAATTTTTCCCACGTAAAACGACCGAAGACTCCGTCTTCGTGATCTTCTTTCCGCTCGAACCATGTTTCTTCATCGGATCCAGGTCGATTCTCAGGAATAGCGTGTCTTCTTCGAAACCACATTGACAAGCTTGTAGCGCGAAACTGAGTCTCACCTCCCCGAGGGTTTTCTCGATTCCAAAGGATCGCCGAATGCTCGTTCTCGTCGACGACCAGATTCGACGGTGAAGCACTTCCTGACGTTCCACGAATCCGCTTTCTCTGTCCTCGAGGTCGATGCGAAGCGGTGCACCACCCGCCCTCAAGCCTAGAACTCCATGATCCATACGAGTCCCGCCTAGTCGACGCTCCTGAATAACATTAAGGAAAACATAGTAAAAGGAAGACAGAATATAAGGATAGAGGAATATCGAATGTGGAAAATTAAAAAAAAAAACAACCTGTTCCGCTAGAAGCTTGAACGCCGCCTTCGTGTCCTCCATCAGATGACACCTGATGTGATCTCGCTCGCGGGACAAGTATACTGCCACGCAAATCCTTTTTACGGCTAGTCCTGGTGCTACGACAGAATTCTCGCCAGCAACCGCGTAAACGCTCGGTGTTTCGGTGACCAGGAACACCCTGGAGTGATCGAGCTGCGCGAAAGGCTGTCCGGGAAGATTAATCGGCTCGCCGCCCAACGTCAGTATCTTGCGCCACGTCGTCGCGGACGCGACATTGGAGTTGCTCGACGACGTAGTCGAATCGTTGGAACGTGTCTCCGTATCGAAGTCCGTCGACCAAAGGCTTAGCTCCCAGTTGCCTGTCCTGAGTTCGGCGCAATGCTCGAACTGAAGAATCACAGGTTTCACCAGGTCGATACCGTTCGGACCGCAGGCTACCACTGCCGACAACAGAGTCAAACCGGCTGGTAGACCAGGCCTCGGGGAGTCGTCTCCGAGGACGGCAAGATGAAGGCTGTGCCGTCGACCGCGAGGAATCGCACCTTCCGGGACAGACATGGAGACCCCAGCCTCGGGAACTACGAGAAGAACGCCTTGTTCGTCGACTATTGCTCTCACGATAAAGCCGCTCGTGTCCTCGTGACCCTTGTTGTCGTCTCCGGGTCTATCGCCGTTGCGATCGTCGTCGTCGTCGTCGTCATCGTCGTCGTCGTCGTCCTCGTTGGTGGTCTCCGCGTTACCTTGACACGTGGAACCTAATGATTCAAATACGTTACCAAACCCGCTATCCTACCAAAACGTTTAAAACGTAGACAATCGTTGCTTACGGGACGATCGACTTTCCTCGTTGTCGGACAATCCCCGGCCGCGGTGGGAGTTTCTACAAGAGGACCTGGTCACGGAAGAGCTGGGAGATGGTCTGGTCGTCGAAGGCAACGAAAGCTGTGGCACGTCGTAGTGATGCTCCGAGCAAGACCTAGACATTGTCAAAGCGACTTTCAACGGGGGACAAAGATCGATCAAGGTTTCATTTACCTAGGCATTCTGCTCGCGTTCGACTCGTCTATCACTTGCTCTAAACGTCTGTCGACGGAGAGGGCTGACCGATCGCTCTTCGAGACTACCGACTTTCCTAGATCACCTGGTCGACGAAAGTCTAGCCTTGCCACTCCGTACAAAGCTTCCAACCTTTCTTTCCGACGCATTAGACGCACGAAGAAGATGGTCGTTAACGCCAGAAAGATCGCAGCCAAACTCAAAGTGATCCACAAGGCCAGTATGTTTCTGTGGTCGATCGTTCTAGCTGCTGCGATACAAACCGAGCTTCAGACGCGCGTTTCACGAACTAGATACGATTTTGGTGCATTTACCTTCCTTGAATACTCGAGGTCCGTCTTGTCCGAGGGCTGCGTGCGACAATAGATTAGTTGTACGCTATTACGCAGAAACACAATCACTTTTAATCATCGTGTCGACGAGCTGCAAGCTACCGACAACTACTATTTTGCGCGCATCTTTAATCTTCCTCGTTCCGACCAATCATTTTTCGAAAAAAAGTATTCGAAACCTCCGACGATCGATTGAACGAAGGCGATTACGGTGCAGTTCTTAAAGAGCTGGTTATAGTTGCGAACCAAACGATCCGAATTTTTTGCGAGTCATTATTAATTTAAATCGTATCCTCTTGGCCACGAACAACGATCAACGATCAACAACAACGGATGCGACGCGAGAGCAAAGACAGCCGTTCGCTCGTAATAAATTGTTCGGTGCTGGACGAGTCACCGAGAACAATGAAAAAAGGGAAAAGAAACGAGAAGAACGCAGCTGGAGCTCACCGTTACATCGATCCGCGGAACAAGACTCGACGATGACGTCCTTGCCTTGACAGGGACGACCACCATTGCTCGCCGGGGGGTCGTTGCAGGATCTCCTCCTCGCTCTGGCACAATCGGGACCGCATGCGGACCACGAGGACCAACTTGACCATCTGCCGTCGATCGCTGAAAGCAACGGGTCAAGTTGAAAATCCCGATTAAATCTCGGTTATCGGATCGAACCAGCCCAGGAGGGTAACGGTTAGATCTCGCGGTGCGGTGTAATTTGTAGAGCTCGTCGTCGATACGAAAACGATCCGATCCGCGTCAGAGACCGTTCCACGTAGCTCGGTTAATCGTATAATTAAATGCTCGTGCATTTGTTGCTTACCGGGACAGGAAGGATTGCATTCGACCCTTTGCGTGGCTGGCCCTGGACAGGTTTGACCTCCGTTGATGGCCACTGGGTTCGTGCAGGTTCGTGTTCTCTTTTGTACACCTCGACCGCAACGGGTGCTGCAATCTGTCCATCCGGACCAGGAAGACCACCCGCCGTTTACTGGGAACGAGTTAGGAACAGCCGGAACGTTAGAGCCGGAGCGGATCGAACGATTCGACGGGGTAAAGAAACGGGGTTATCGGTCGCTAAAATTGCGTTTGGCAAAAGGTCTCACCGTAAACCGTCAACACGGCCGGTTCGCTGACCCGCCTCGCGGCGATGTTCTCGGCCACGCAGGAGTAATTCCCCTGATGCCTGAGCTCAGCCTCCCCTAGTATCAGGTGTCCGTTGCCGGTCTGCAGGAAGCTTCCGGATGACACCTCGTTCAGGATACTGTCCGGGATGGGCGAGGGTGGCGCGGTCGATCCGAGTATCGTCTCGAGAGGCGAACCGTTCTTCAACCAGTAGACCTTGGGTTGTGGCACCCCGAGCGGTGCCGAGCAACGCAATTCCGCGTTCCGGCCAGCCTCCACGGACACCGAGTACGGCGGCGACAAAAAGTGCTTCTTCAGGTCTGCGTCCGAGGGCAACGCGTGGTTTTAGTTTTAATATTTGCTCGATGAACAGACCGTAGCAAACAGAACGCGAGGGAGTAGGGCACTCAGCGATATTAGGCCGCGTGTATAAATGCAAGGGTGCTTTCACGAGCTGCGTCTATACATATACGTACCGTACTCGAGCGGCGCTGCTACTAGGAAAGCCAGAAAAAGATTTGCTCGATCCGCGGCCACAAGGGTGGCTGGCTATTCGTCCGGCCAGCCACCGGCTATGGTATATTATTCGGTGTGCCGTGTATACGCGGAAAAATAGCTGCTTTTATATCGTTCGTAAAGAGCGGTAAGCTGTGCCACACACGCGGCACACCGATGCACCGGCTACATTCTTGCTCTATATGCTCGTCTAGACTACTTTTGACCCGATGCCATATTGCCTGGCTCTCGGGCTGCTTTTTAATACGATCCTCGATGGAAAAAAATGAACGATTAGATACGCGTATGTGGTTTATCGAAATATCCTGATCTGCTATTTTCCTCCGTGGCAGCTAGACGCCAACGATCGATTTTTCTTCCGTTTAGATGGATTTCTCATCGGCATATCGAATCGCTGTATTTAATTATTTCTTACGTCTCCCCGGTTTCTCAGCGCTTATTTCAAAAGCGCTACCGTTTCCTGTTTGCTCGCAAATACGGATTTAATTCTGCTTCCTGTTTGCCTCGCATATTTGCGCGCCGAGCCGCGTCTCTACACGACGCATCCGAACCAAAATTGCTCTTCGTTTCCGACTGCCGCGAAAACAATCCACTTTCGTTTCGAGCGTAAGAAGGCTGACAATGAGTCGCGCGAGTGCAAGTCTCGAGAGAAGCAGCGATTCGAAAGCGACGAGATAGAAAGTCTAACGAGGAACGTCTGTCTCACGGTTCGCAACAATTTTCATGAAATCCTTTGAGAATAATTCTTAATCTTGTATTAATTTTCAGCGAACGATTCGCAAACTATTTCTTTTATCTTGAAATTTTATTAATAGTTTGTAAACTGGAAAGCTTCGTTCATGGTCCGAACCAATTGTTTACAAATTCGCGGTCTACGGTAACGATCGCATCGATACGAAACGAAGCGTTTCCGTTGAAAGTAACACGCGGACAAAGATTAGTCGAAAGAATTGAAAGTCGAGGCGCATCGTCGTGTGGCCTGAATACTACTGGTTCGTGCGGTTCACAGACTGCCGTGTCAATTTGCATGGCAGCGATACGCGTTTGCCTTCCAAAACGAAAAAAAAAAGATAAAAAAAAAATGTCGACCGAACAATGGACGGTTGAAAGGGAGTTGAGCAATTCTGTAGGTGTTTGCTTTACAATAGAATATCGATTAGATTTGTGACTCGATTCACGCGTCACGAAATATCCGGCGAAAACAAGAGAACATCCCTCGCGGTGGCTAGTCGACAGCGAGCTTACGAGAGTGAATTTCACGTTGGGTATCTCGGAACCAGTTCGAGAGTCGGCTCATGCTAATCTGGTTAACCAAGTTACGTTTTATGATCGATTTCAGGTGGTAGTAGCTACTGGTCGTTTTCTCTCCCCGATCCCTTCCATCGAATCTCACTTTTACACACCGAAACTGTACTCGAATACGCTACGATTACACGATCGTTCGTTTCTAACGACACGTCGCGACGTTCAATTTATCCTCGCTCCCTCGGTTCTACCAAATCGAATTCTACAATGATTTAAATAATAGAAATTATCGTTTGGCGGTATTCTCCTTGCAATTATAAATCTGCTTATTTCGTGCATGATCTATCGAAACGTTTCGATCGAACTAGAAATTGATATAATATGTATCGATTTTCAAAAAGCATTTTACCCTGTCAAGTATTTAATTATTCTAAAGAAATTAGGTCCAATAGTAAGATGTTATTCTGGACTTGTAGCTGCCTTACTGGTAGTTCGGTTACTCTGATATTTAATTTGTTATTTTATAGTTTCTGTAATAACTCGCTGTAATTTCTGGTTATACTCGGTCGACCATAAGCTCGCCAATTGGTGCAAAAATAACCATACATTGTTAACGTCTCTAAATGTCACGTTATGCATTTTTACGGTAAAAGAACTCTGTTGGCGATACACCCTTACGCTATTAATAATTTCACACTTAACGACACCATCGGTGTGCAAAATCTGGCCGTTGCTTTCTCTCCCTCGTTGTTCTTTGTGGAGCATTATCAAATCCAATGTACTTTAAAGCAATGTATTTTACGTTAGTATTTTTAAAATGTTCTTTCATCTATACTCAGGTTATCGAAATAGTGAATATTCCAAACATGGAAGACCACGATCCGTTTCGAGGGATTCTTTCTATTACGAATGATTGTTCTATCGGTGAGACGTCAAACTAATATTACTGACAAATAATAACATAAACGTGTTGGTTACGCTTATTCGTTCCGATTGCCGATACGTTGCTGTTTCCTCCAAAAATAAAGAAATCTTATGTTATATTTCTAATTGCGTTGTACGTAAAAGCAGAACGATAGAAGTCGTATTCGATCGAGAATCGTGACTCGCGAGACCAGAATGAATCGAACATTAAGAAAAGAGTCAAGGTAGAGAAATGAGGGAAAGAGATGTAGGTAAGATGAAAGGTAGTAAAATAAAAGTCGAAAAATAGGATAATTCTCAACTTACAAGCGACCTCAACCGTGGCGGGTTGCCCTCGAATCTGACCTGGTCCCGACCATGCCACGCACTCGCACTTGAACCTCTCCCTACCGAAGTACTCCTCGACCTCGTTCCTCGTCACGTTGAGTTCGACCTCGACGACCCTCGTTCCGGTACGAGGGTCGACAAAATCCTGGTGTTGCGACCGCTCAGCCCGGTCACCGTTACACCGAAAATACACCTGCAAACCAAGCGGAATAAGGTGCCGGGGTAATTCACTACGCGTGAAAAAAGCTCAATGTGTTCGCGTTGAGCCGGCTCTACGAGTGGTTAATAAGGCTCGAGTGAAAAATTACGGCGACGATGATGGTCGGACCCTATTTTGCAGACGCGTGAAAAACGAAATAGGACCAAAAAACTATCCTCCGTTGGAGAAGCAATCTGCCGGCTTTGTTTCTGCTTTGCTACACATCTCGCGGATCGCATTGTTTCTGGGACAAAGAACCGAGCGCAAAATGAATGCTATATAGCGTGGTACTTTCTTCGTACAAGCTGCGCGTTGATGACACCGGAGTTAATTTTAACAAACAAATTCGGATCGCATATTTTCCGTACCTGAAGAGCGTGTGCCGCACGACAGTGTAAGGTTGCCGGTTTTCCTTTCACAACGAACGCGTCGACGGGTTCTGCCAAAAAGATTGGCAACGAGCCACCCACGATAAGACCGGAATCACTAGTTATCGTCGCGGTTTCATAGTCACCGTAGTCATAGTCATCTACCGGATAATTTTCCTCGTCGTCTTCCTCGGCGTCATCTTCCTCCTTTGTATCTACGAACAAGGAACGAGCTACTGTATTTGAGGCTATAACGGAAAAATTTCGAATTATAGTACCGCGTACACCGAATCAAAGGATAACTGGGCATAGGAATTTCCATCGATGTCAACTTAATATACGTTTCGCATTCACCTGCAGCTCCGAAACGGTTATATTCGCCCATACTGTTATCGTTATCCTGCGCATATCCGGCCAAGGTCAGACATAGCGGCCGAATGGTGTACGCAGAGAGCAAAGAGTTAATTGAACAGGCAAAATAGACCGTACCAACCAAGGGACCGTGCTTTCCCTCGATCATCGTAACCGCGTTAACAAGCCAAATGACGTCGGACGATCGCGATCCAGCGATCGGACGTTCGCGATACGCGAAAACGCAACTTGGTCACGGTAAATTTAGACGTCCCGGCGCAGAGCGAGTGGCGGCCGAGCGATGGAAACGGTAAAGCTCGGTTTAACGAGTGCGCGCGGGATTTTACGTCGTGTATCAGTCAGCGGGATCCGCTCGCTTAGGTGATCTCTTAGTCTTTACGCTTCGTGTACGCAGACCGTCTCTTTCGCTCTTAGTCTTTGGTTAGTGGAGAATCGCGACGGAACTTTATTACCGTGCAAGCGGCCGGGCGACCGCGTCTCTTGTTCGACTAGCAGCAGTAAACCAAGGACCGGCTGAACGACGATTACCCTTGCTGTCACACTTACGGGAAAACATGTCACGATTTCGAGCCAAGGCTTTGCAGAATATTAGCTTGCACGCGTAAATTCGCACCGCAAATTTATCTCTCTCGGGCGAAGCTGTTTGCTTAGATTCGAACGCTTCAAATCCTCTTGGAGATGTGTTGTGACATTGCGTTCCTCGAGCGGCTAATGCTACCCATTTCGATATCGAATAGATCTATCTATACGTATGACGTCCTTTTCACAAAGCTTCGCGTACTATGTACATGTATTGAGCTACTTGGAAATACATGAGGATTAACTAGACTAGAATTTAAAGGTTCCCGCGTTCGCAGACGCTTAAAGAGAAAAAGAAAAAAGTACGGACTTTTAATTTCCATAATTCGATCGAAAGTCGATACAAGTTGGGAATGAAGATAAGATACGAACGATTGTCTAATTATTATTTTTAAATACATTTATTCCACTTATATTAATGCGTAATTATCATCAGATAGAAAAGTAAACAAATCTATATCGACAAATAGATAAAGCGTACGATGTACCGATGTACACGTGGCAAAATAAAGAAAACAAACGATCTTCTTTTATCTCCGAGCGTGCGTCTCGGAAGATTAAACCGCGGATGCAAGAACTAAATCAGTGATCCTTACTTTCAAGGGTGCTGGCGAGGCGAAGAAGCGCTAGAAGCAGTATACTGATCTTCATCTCCATCCTGCGAGCTCACATCTCACTGAAACCTACTTTTCAATCAACGATCTTGATAAAGTAAAAATAAAAAATAATCGATGGCGTCGATCCTCGCGTTCTTTTAAAATTCCGACAACATTACACGCGTCACTGATAGAGCAACGTCTCTAGATCCGTCTATATCATGGATCGACGTGATTCTCCATCGAAACTCGATCGATCGATCCGTCATCCGGCGCATCGAATCCAAGGACGGTTCATTTTGAAGGTAACGGGTACCTATCGAGTCCTGTTAGGGATAACTCCTAGTTTCACGTTCCTTTTTTTTTTTTTTAAATAAAGAAACGGTCGGATAGAGACACCGGTGTCGTTAATTAGTCCCAGTTGTAAATTACATGACCGATCTATACGGCAGAGGGGTTGGTCGCACTTGGTCGGCTGCACTTCCGCTTTCGAGCGTGCAACGAGGGGATGAGAGAGACACGTGACCGGCCGATGGCTGCGAGTCCCCCGCACTATCGAAAAATTAGACGAAAGAATACGGGGGATTCGCAGTAGAGGGTTGGCTGGCTGCCCGATGCTCGCGGCTCGACACGCGGTAGACGACTGAACCTACCGACGTGCGCGCACCTCTATATATACATATATATACGTCTCGCTTCGATACCGTCGCTCTTCTTCATCCCCTTGTCGTCGGGGGTGGTGGTGGCGACGCCGTCAGGGTGGTGGAGATGGTTGCCGGCGGTGGTGGCGGCGGTGGTGGTGGTGGTGGTGGTGCTGGCCTGTGCTCGTGCCCTCGGAGGCTGCGCCTTCTTCCGCGAATCTCCGACGATCCTCCTTCCGGAACGGGAGGATCCGAGCGAGACGCGTGCTCCTTCGATTCTCTTATTTACCAGTTATTCGCTTTGTCAGGGAACGGACCGGATGATAAAGAATCGAACAAGGCATCTTTCCATCGAAACGATCGTGGATCGCGATCTTTGGAAGAGAAATTAAAATTCGTTCCCACGAAGATGCAATTTTGACGCGTTCGTAACTTAGGAGAGCAATTTTCCTTCCGTTGCAAGTGCATTTTGACCCTGGTTCGTTGTTACGGTTGTTCGATCGGCAACTGGCCGATCCAGCGAACAACGAACCCGATCGGGTTGCACGCAGTCTACAAAGAAGAGATCACCGTCGAAAAGGATCCTCGCGGGAACGTATGGAATTTCCGACTGGTCGATCACCGTCGATCCGCTCGAACGTGAAATCGGATCTAACCACGGGAACGAGGTTAGAGGCGTCGATGTCTTTGCAGAAGGAAGGAAGGGTGTAACGGCAAACTAGCTTCCGAATCGGTCGGTTACCGATACCGGGGTTGGTGTAAATAAATCCCGCAACGGAGATCGGTTTCCGAAAACGACAGGATTGTCTCGCGTGTACACATAGGACACGTAGATACATAGGAGAGGGATAGGCGGCTCGACGTCGAAACTTGACTTACGCCGATAGCCTTCTCTCGTGGATGGTTATCGCGCGCCTTTACGACCGCTCGCTTTCCAGTGAACCAAGGTGTGCAGCAGTCGCTTAAGCGATTTAACGTAAACACACGTAGCAATTTGTCCAGGGGTTTATGTCGCCCTCGGGAGAAGAGAGATCCCACGCGGTCGTTTGCCGCGATCCCGCTCGGTCTGGCTCTACGCGGGGTGAAACAAGTCGCGACCAAAAGAAACGAAATGTAAGTGCAAGGGAAGAAGAAAACTCGAGGAAAAGAATCTGTCGTGCGTTTTGTTGGAAAGAATGACAATCGCGACCCGTAGTCGCGACTAATTGCGACCGCTAATTTCGCACCGGTGGAACAAGAATAGCGGGACAGGAGACGAGCCGAACTAAGGACGGGACGGGGTCTTGGCGGGACGGATCCAACTCTCGCGTGGGAGTAAGATGTACAACGGCTATCGTTTGAGCGACTCGGTACGTGTACGCGTTCGAATAAATTACCACGCGCTTGTTCCTTGTATAGCACGTGATATATCATGCTAAATCGAGATAAGCGCCGCGGCGGCTCGAATTATTAACGCGCTCGCTTTACCCCTGACGAGCGCAATCGGTTCGCACGCGAATGCTTATTGCTAAGCAGAATTACACCAAGGGAACAAGTTTTCTACGAACAAGACAATCGCGTGATATCTTACGTCACCGTTAATACTCGCCTCTCCCCTTTCCTATTCATCTAGTCGTCACGCGTCTTGCCACCTGTTGTATTTTCTATTCGATGTACAAATTACCCTTCGAAATTACGTATACTCGATCCGACGCTAAAAATGCCTTACTATTATTTGTAAACTTAATCGTTGCGAATATAGCGAAACCGTAGTGTCAAGAGACGCGCCGCGATGATTACGTGCAAACGAACGATTTTAAACGAGGTAATGGCATTTTGCATCGTTAAACGCATATCGATGATCTCGTTTAAATCGGTCCCGTTAATTGTATCCGCGAACTGTAAACACAATTGACGAGCGACGCGACGCGTAACGATCAACTTGATCATTAAACATGGATAATGCATCGCGGTCCGGATGAAACTCACGTTGCAGAAGATGCGAAAGAACACGAGGCAGATAACGGATGGATCGCACGACTATCTTTTATACGATAAAGATAAGATACTTGGAGGCTAAAGTAAGCCTAATAAACCACATGCTCCCGAAATCCTACACATTTTCGAGAAGAAAAATTCAGTACGGGCGGAACTTTAAACGTTAATAACTTCTTAACGAAGCCTCCATCGACAAATTGGTATTCTCGATTTTCATCTTATTTTTGCCTCTAGAATCTTCCATTAAAATCTTTCCCAGGGGTGGCTGAACACCCTGTGTACGTCGTGTGACATTTCTTTAGCGCATAAACGTCATGCGATTCGCGATAATTCATCGTTTGCCTCTTGTATCGCGTACAAACGCTTAATTAATTATTCGAAAGGTGCTACGAGCGCTATACGACGATGGAAAAAAGTTTCACGAGACCTTTAAACGTCGATTGTTGCGACATACCTATTACATCGTGTCTTCCGAATATAGTTATATATAACATAAAAATGTCTAGTTTCCCTGTAGTTGGGAAACATGATCGCAGCTACGGAATTACATCGATTCGCGACAGCGTACGCAAATCTATCGATGACGGTGGTCGAGGGACCGCGACGTGATTTCCTCGGATCGATCGCGACCTTTCTAAGGGGTTCTATTCTTTACTTCTCCTACGAAACTCTTTAATATTTCAAGAAACGCGCAGCTGTTATCTTCGCGAACTCGAGAAGCGAAGCCGATGTTTTGCTATCGCGTATCTCTGGATGGAAACGGGAGCCAACGGTAACCAATAGGTCTAGTTCCGGAGCGACGTCACTCGTTTAGGAAACGCGTCGCCGAACATTATTAATTCAACGACCGCTAAGAGGGATTCGCGGTTCGACCACGAACGTTACGGCGAAATACTTATTAGCCGTCAGCTATTCATGGTGAAAGTTCTTGCGCGCGGGACGACGCACAGTTGCCGCTGTATATTCGCGCAAGAAGACGAACGATTAACAACCGCCGGGCATGTACATACTGGCCAAGCACCGGACCCGTGCTCAGCCCATGGTACGCTTCATTAACGTACGCTACTTCCAAAGCTGTTCATTGATATTCGAAGGTAACGGAGGAGAGCTTGACAAACATTCTTTCGGACGTTGATTTTATTTCCATTTCGATCTCGTTTATTTATTTATTTATTTGTCGTAGATACGCGAGTACACGTACCGTAATGCATAAATCCAAAGAATTAGGCAGACAACGATCGTGTTATCTGTATCGAATAGCGTTCGAGACTTGTATTGTTAGAGAGCGCAGCGCGCAGGGGAAGTTGGGTTCGTTTGTTACGTAATTCACCGTTTTCATCAAATATTTTCTCACTCGAGTTTAACGAGAAAGACGACGCTACGCCTGTGCGGTTTAAAGACACCAGGAACGCTTCGTCGTGGAATAATGACGGTGATTTTCGTAGTACCTGCATGGGCATTTCGCGTTCGCAGTTCCGTCTCGTAGAGATTTTACGAGACGGTCCGGAACGACGGCCCAGCGCTCTCAAAGTCCGCTGTATGCCGATACACGTCTACGGAATATACGAAGAACGTGCGCCGTCGATGCGGAAGTGAAATTCACGCGACGGGGTTGAAGGGTTACTTTTACCGGATAGACGATCGTACGTTCGCATGGCCAACTACTCGATTGCCTCGTCGTTCATCTATTATGGCTGATACGAGTCTAAGTATATCCCTGGATCGTGCCGTCTCCTTCCTAGAAGAAAATGTGCACCCTCGTACGACCAAGAACAAACTAGATATCTGTCGTACAACATGATCATTCAAAGGGGACAAAGCGAACAAGAGAGAAGAAACATAGACGCACGGTATACAGTCGATGGATCGTTTCCCGATCTTTTATTTACATTCGCATCCCCAGTTCTAAATTCTCTCCGCTGGTCGCGAGAGTACATTTATAGCGACGCACCGTCGCGCGGCATTATGCAAAACTTCCCACAAGCCTTCTACAGACACGCGGCAAGTTTCCCGCACTAAACTTCCAAGACTCCGAAGCCTGTCGCTTTTTACCTGTACGAGAAACTTTGCCGGCGAACGAGCTTCCACCACGAAACGGCCTCAAAACCGTTCCACCCCGTGGATGCTCGCGAATGCTCGTGGATCCAGCGTGTCGCGAACGCACCAAAAATCGCCACAACGAACCTCATATTAATCCCTTGGTTCGAAGCTTCTTCTTTGATCTTTGCGGACATATCGAAGAATTTCTTCCAGATTGGTTTAACTCGAGCAGAGCTAAGGGGCGGAGGGGGAGGGGGTGGATGTTGCGAAGAGAGACTGGATAATATCGCTGGTTCGCGCATCGTCGAAAAATCGCGGCGCGTTCGGCGTTTCTATCGACTAATCCAGAAGCGATATTAATCCGTAGGTTCGAGGCTGCGCAGCCTCTCGAATGACGCAGCGAAATCCTTTGGTTCTCGAGGACGCTCGAAAAGATCCTGTTCAGGGTGGCATATCTAGGCGAGAATAGAGGAGCGATCAACGCGTCGGTGTTGATCGAAATCCGAGGTAGAGCGGGTTGGTGAAAGAGAGACCGAGCGAAAGGAACGAATTCGTTGGCGAGAAAGAGGTGGGGTTGCAGAGTCTCGAGAGGATACTCCCAGAGGATTTTCCGGCGTCGGAGGTAGGAAAGCCCCGCAGGCTTTTCCCGACGAGAGAAGTCCTCACAATACGTCGTTACGTGGTGGCTAACCCTCCCCTGAGCGAGGGCTCGTCGAGTGGATAATCGTTTTAGGGAGGGCGCCACAGGCTCGGCCCTAGTATTACCGCCTTTGTGGACGATGTTTGAACGCCGCCGGCACTCGGGCAATCAGCTCGATTCACAATCAGCGTACTTTCCACGTCGCGACCGATCGCCGACGGAAACCGCCTCTTCGCCGATTAAGTCCTCGGTGCCATGCCGGGGACTCCTCGATAGATTTCAGCGAATCGGCCCTTTTCTCAACCCGCCAGAATGCCAGATATCGCCGGGCTGATCTTTCAATCGACGTTAAACGTGTATTCCGCGTGCTCGATCGACCGGCTGAATGGAAACGAAAGAAAGGACGCCCCTTTTTTCCTGCTCAGGATATTCGTCCATTCGCATGCAAATTTTTTCCACTATCTGCGAACAACGTTCACGGGAATTTTATTCGTTCGACAGATTTTATTGGATCGGCGAGACGCTCTTTTAACTTTTCCGAGCGTGCAAGGAAATTTTATGTATCACGGATAACGTTCTCAAACCGCCTCTGTATGGGGGCGAGAACCCTTCATCCGTAGACTTAAAAAATCCTAAAACTTGCAACGTATTTTACTCTGGTTCGATACTTGTTTGCTAATAATACTTGCTTTCCATCCGGAACCCCTATCGTCGTCACAGGTTCTTACGGTTTGCTGCTTATAAATTTAAACAACTTGTTCCAATAGCATACACGACTCGATTCTCACGACTCTAGCTTTGTTTACTCTAGCTCCAAGTGTACAGCCGACTGGACGTTTCTATCCAAGGATATAAATACTCGTATCGATGCTCTCGAAATCTCCAGATTCTTTAAGTTTAATTCTTGAACCGATTAAAAGAATAGCTAGAGTATTCTCGCGCCAATCCTAACATTCTGTCGACGTTGACATTTGTTGCGCGTGTCGATGCTTCCTTAAGAGCTCTACCAGATTTTTCACGTCGGCGGTTTCCACGACGAAACGGCTGCGTGAGAAACAACAATTGTCGCGTAATCCCGTCGCCGAATTTATTATAATTTATTATCGTGCGTCCGGGGTTCCAGACGAAGGTATGACAAACTGTAGCCGGGCAAGAATAGCTCAAGGCCTTAATCGACATTCTAGACAGAGTACATTTGCAAGTAATGATTAATTCATCGGTTCATGAATTAAAATGTTCACGATCTCCATTGTAACGGTGAACGTCCCTCCTCCGTCCATTGAGGAGACTTTGGTCGAAGTGGAAATCCAACGCGAGAGGAAGTTACGTACGAACGACAGAGTTAATTTGTAACTGTGCGAAACGGAAGATAACTAGTCGTTACTAGTTTTTAATTTTCTTACTAAAATTTAAAGAATCCTTGATCTTTTAGGACTGGGTTAGGATCGCGTTCGATATGTCGAGATTTAGTCGTTCCCTTCCTTCCGAGAATTCGATAATTGAAATTTTTTCGAGGGGCTATCGCGATTAAAATTGTAGTTGCTTCGAAGTTCCTCTAAACGGTAGGGAGGGAGCTAGAGCAGAATGTCCAGGAGTAAAGCCGGAAAAGCCCGGAATCAGTGGCACTGGATTCGAAGGCGGCGCGAGAGTTGCCACGTGTGATTCTCGGTAAGCCGCGACCGGACCGGGCCGAGTTGAGTTGGTGAGTAACGCCAGCGCAGCGACGAGAAAATGGTCCTTTCGGACGCGCACGATCCTCCAATTACCCCGTATACACCGTTTACATAACGTATACACGCGCTTGCCGCTTTCTAGAGACCATCCACCGTTCCGCACACGCGCCACCACCCCCTGCCCGCACCGTGAACCCGAGGTTTGCGCGCATCGGCACCCTCGACGACGACCTCACGGCAGCCCAAGTAATTACAGACGCGTTTCAGGGAGCACCGACTGAATACAGAAATTATGCAGATTGTGTAATAATATTCGCCACACGTTTGCTCGGGTCAATATTGAACTAAGCTCGCTCGTAATTCCTCGCGGAAGATGCGGTCGCGCGCCGCGTTTCATTCGCAAAAACTTACTTGCCTGCGTCGCGTCGCATCGCGGCGTCGTTGCGCCTCCGTGAAATTCGCCCCGGGATAAAGAGATATTAAGAACGGTGTATCGGTCGATTGTCGTGTCCGCGACCACCAGTTCTTTGCGCGTTACGTGCCTTCGCATCTACCTTCTTTCGAGTTTCTTTAGAAAAACTGTGAAAAGACAAAAGGATCGTTGTTGATTTCTCTCATCGGTACCACCGATTAAACGTGATTCGGTCGAATTTATAAAACGTAACGAGCCGATTCTTAATGGTAAAGAAAGTGTACAGGATGACAGGGCCGGTGATTCGGGAAATAAATAAAAAGAGAAACCACTGGAAGGTTAAAGGTCGGTAGACGTGTCGTGTGGGAAAAATCGGTAGCCATCTGACTGTATCGAAACGTAAAAGCGGTTCGCGAGTACGATACTAGAAATCGCGCCGTAAATCAGTCGTTGAGCGCGCCAATTGATACGTCGCGAACACTCTTCGCGTCCTGGGTCCTGTCGTTGCTGGCTGGCTTTTTGTTGGTCGAAACGAACGAGGGTCGAGGCTAGCGCGGACGCGGACGCGGTCGTTAAACGCAGCCGCACTCGAGTACCGAAGTAACGATATGCTAAAATCGTTGCTACGAGGAGGGTCGTTCGCTCGCCCCCTTCCTCCTCGGCTATCTTTTCTCTATCGCTATCACGCGATTCTTGATCTACCTTTTTTCGACGATTCCCCTCATTTCCTAGCTTCCCCATCGCATTTCTACTACTCGTTTCTTCTGTTCGAAGCTACCCCCAACCCGGATTCGACTTTACGGAAGTGCAGTCGATGGCAAAGTGGCCTGCCGGCCTCTTGACGGTGAGTTACGTGGAAAGCTTCGTTTCAGGAGGCTTCTGTCCGTAACGCGACTCGTTACCGATGCGGACGCCCCAGGAAATCGCAACAGGCGAGTGCACTCGTAAGAAAATATAACGCGCCTTGCGTCGGACGTGTCGCACAGCCAGCCCCCCTCTGCCTCTCTGCTCTGCTGCGCGTCGAGTTTGATCTACGTCGCTTTCGAGTCTCTTTCTTTCGTGGGGTTGCAACGAACCATTTCCTCTTCAGAGAAATATTTTTTTCCCCCAAAGTTTCGTTCGACCGAACATTATTCCTCGATTATACATTTTCTCCTTTAGGTACCTACGTCTTGAAACTTTTTAGAAACCTCGCTTTGACTTTTTCTCCTCTTCCCCGCGTTTCTGACCTTTCGATATACTTTATCTTTACCTATTTATTCTTGTAATTTTCTATACGTACTTTGCTGTCCACGTACCTCCCGATATATCTCTACTTTACTCTCCATTGTCCCTTTTTTCATTGAATTTCCCGTTTCCATTGTTCCTCCTTGATCCTTCTATCGATGTTGGGACAAACAACCATTTTCTAGCAAGACTAACTAAATTTTTCAAAATATAATTTCTTAATTCTGTAAGCACCTACTTGTTTCGAGTGAAAAATAGATAAGGATGATTTAGCTAAGTAATCGAATAAAAAGGAAGAAACATTATTTTTCAATTTCAACGTTTAAACAAAGTTTCGCAATTTCGTGTTCTCGAGCAATTAAAATACCGAATCGCGAATAAGCTAGTTCACCGATTACGAAACACTTTCCCATCCAGGTTTTGAGACATGGCACCGCGATTCCAGTTGCGCCGCATTATTATTTACCCTTATCAAGATCGAAAAGTGCAACCAAAGGGCGTGCACGCGATAAACTCCCGCGGTATTGTGCCAGGAAAACTATCAACTCCGGCCTGCAGATATCGTTATCCTCTAGAAATTGCTGCTTCGTAACTGGTTGTTCGTTCGTGTGCGATCGTGTCGCACAAGTTCAGAATCTACTGCAACACCGGTGTAAATGTAATAATTATCAAACTACGTATTCGCTGGAAACTCTTGTCGTTGGGGACGGCGATTGAACTACGAACAGAATTAGCCAAATTTTATTCCCGAATAAAGAAAAGAAAATTTTGTATTTGCTCCTAGTGTCGAGTTCACTGTACGATACGTTAATATTTAAATACGTAAGATTCGTGCGAGAAAATATGATCAGATTCGTTAAGAATTACCTAAGAAGAGTATCGAAGATCCGAGTCTTGAATCAAAGTGATATTTAATAAGATCGCCCGTGGTCCTTGGCATTTCAGACGCATCGATAGATATCTCGATAGCGACGTATCGCGTCGAAACGCTGCGCCGCGCCGGAGAAGACGGTCTCCGGCCGTCTTTGTCCGACCTATCTCCACCCCCGATTTTCTCGATCCCTTTCTCAGGTAGTCTGTAAAGTTTGGAACGAGAGCGTATCAGGTGGAATTTAATCATATAAATGGACGAGCGTCCGACTCGGGTCGAACTCGCTCACGAAACGAAAAATAAAAGTTTCACGCGGCACTCGGCCCCTCTGTAACGGGGTTTGGGCTAACCCCCACGGAATTTTTCCGATCGAATTAGCCTCGGCGAAACTTCATTCGCAGTACTTGCATGTCGACCGCTGCGTTTCTCGATTTTATTTTCATTTACTACAGAATCAACGGCAAAACCAACCCGTATTTATACAGGGCAGCTTCTTTTTGTCACGATCTAGCAGGCAAACGTTGGCTAAATCCGCAAGCGATTACGTTTTTTTAATGTAACGTACATATATGTATGTATAGCATTTTCATACGACTTGTCTCATTTGTAGATCGTGTAGAAACTCGGTACGATTGTCGTTACAACTGTTAGTATAGTTTCTCTTAAAGTACATTGTAACGTGTTAGGCCGCTATAGTATTTCATGCAACCCCATAATCGGTGGATATGCAGTCTATACGATCATCGATCTGCTATAATTCACAAATTCCGGTCTGATATTTTTCGAATTAAAAAGTCGGGAACTCACGATCGCGTAAATTCTCATTAAAGAATCGTATTCTTGAAGTACGACCGATTCGACGTGCTTACGATCAACGCGATTGCCAATCTCCGATCCTTACAATGCGCGGTAAGAGGACCATGTCGTATTATTACCGATAACGAACGTGCGGGTCTTAAATAATATTTTCTTGATCCTTGGGGCAGTCGTAAATGTATGTGTACAAATACATACACAGAATAAAGAATCGAAGCAAATGGTATGTACTTGATTTGATAATAAAACATTTATACCACCCTTGATGTAATAAAATTCTGAAAGCTTGCCTTATCTTCTCGTCAGTCGTGACTTCCTTTGGGAAAAAATTTGTTGGACACCAAACGTTAGCCTGATAAAAAGTTTTATTAAAAAAAAGAGGATAGATACAGACGATATCCTCGTTAGTTTCCGAGAACATAGCTTGTAATATTTTATGCGGGTCCCTTTCGATATAAAAAAAAGTATTGCAAACAAGCAAAAAGAAAGAAATAGTCGATGCAATTGTACGTAAAGTTATGGTTTAAAAAGTTGCACTTTGGATAGGTAGGTGCAGCGATGTTGTCGCGGGGGACAGCTCTTATCGAATCGAAGAGCGTGATACAAACAACGGGAAAGCAAACAATGGTCACGAACAGAGAAAACGAAAGAGAGAGAGGAATATAAAAGACGAAAACGTCCAAGTGTCCGCGTCGGTTAGTTAGGAAAGCGAGAGAGAACGGAAAGGAAACAAGAGAAATGGAGGCGAAAAGGGGAAAAGAGAGTTAGGGAGGTAGGAGTCTTTCGGTTCCCACGAGATATCGCGTCTCGCGGCTGGCCCTGGAGAGACGATGAAAACAGAATCAATTTTACGGACGGACGGCCACCGATGCCTCGCCGATTGGCATCGATCCGATCGAGGGATCGAGCTTTCGATCTTCTCGGAGACGCGAAATTGCCCGACCTCAGAATCCGTTCGGCTTTCTTCCGGTTCTCGTTGGCAAGGAAGCCGCTTACGCGTCCCCGGTCGCTTCCAATTTGCAGGCCAGCGATTCGCTGTTTTGTCCCTTTTCAAAATAAGAAGCCACTAAAGTCGAATCGCGTGCTGGTTCTCCTCGTCTTGGGAACAAGATTTCCTCGATTCATCTTTCGAAAAAACTGCCCTAAGGCCATTCGAAACGACACGGAAGCACAAGCTCGCTCCATGAAACCTTGGAATTTATTTTTGATTGCCGTTCGTAGCTCGTTCCAGTTTCGTGTTTCATACGAGTTACGAACAGAGAGGAACTTAAATCGTCCGTCTGTCGCGGAAAATAGTCCCGCGATTATCGGGAAAGAGAAAAAGATGCACGGAACTATGGACGAAGAATAATCGCGTCGGGATTGTTCTCGTAGTCGTAAAATACTACGAAATGGGGTGTTTCGGAGGCTGTGAAAAGAGCGCTCGGGAGAAGTTTCAAGTGCGAACGAGTCTAAGGCGGCAACGCAAGGCGTCGCCGTCGCCGTCTCAACAAGCAACTAACGACAGCCACTTTGCAACGCCCACGCCCGATATACGGTGCTCGAACGGTTATTAATTACGAGGCAGCAAGTTTTCGTGTTCTTCTCCGCCTCCGTGTTGCACCGTGTCGCTGCGTGTCGTGTTCTCTCGATCGCGAGGCAACGATGCTTTTCAACGCGGCTCCGTCATTCTCCTTCTTATCCAGTTTCGTGAAACGTACCTACACTCCTCTTTCTTAAATTTATTTTTTCCGTTTACTCGGTTCATCGACAGCGTAATGGGGCCGATATAACTTTGAACATTAATACGATTATTAATACGATTCCCAACTCACTGTATTTTTTGAACGCGTTCGAATTCACATTCTACCATATATCATGTACAAAGAACATTGTAAAGTATTATCGAGAAGTAACCACTTACGACGTTTACAACTTCAATATTTAAATTTCGCAACGTTCCGTGACCGACAGCCATTGTAGATTATGAGACTTACAATCACGAGGGAAGGAATTGCCGTACCTGCCGTCGCGTCGCGTCGGCCTGAATGGCGATCGATTTTTCTTTTCGTACGATTCGTTGTTTTCAATATAGAAAATAAACTCCCCGGGCGAAGTAAAGTTCCCGTAGGTAATCGGTCATCGTAAACTCGAAGCAACGTTTAAACGATTCCCTTGAATGTCTTCCTCGGATGCTTTGTCAGTTTCGACTACAGAGAGTAGCAGTAATAGTCCCTCTTCTTCCGTCCTTCCTTTGAACAAGCGACGCTAGCAGACTTCTCTTCGGTGAACGGCCGCGCATTTTCTTTCGCCCGCTTTTTTCTTTTGCATATCGTAATAATTTCGCTGGTTGTCTTTGACGCCCTTTGTCGCGTACCGACCAGGGAATTTCGAGGCATCGCTCTTCTTGAAACTTTCTCATTCGTCAAATTAGAATTCGCCTTTCTGTCGGCGCGACTGCGACTGCGACGCTCCCCGGAGGCTCTCCGACGCCTATCCTCTCCTTCGTCGAGACAATGGATCAAAGGATCACACACCCGACGCGAACGTCGCGCGTTTCCTGGACCTTAAATTCAACCGCCGCGCCCACGCCGATGGTCTCCCAAGGATGCGTTACATTGTTGCAGACCAACTTACGGATATATTTTTCGAGTAGAGACGATTTCAACGATCATTGTAAATTAGGTTGGGGAATTGTCGTAGAATCTACCGTAGATCGCGACGGTGTTAATTGGACTCGTTCGGTAATATGTACATAGAACGTAGATCGTTGCGTTTATGCCTCGGAAGAGGAATCGACGGTCGGAAAGTGGTTTGAACAAAGGAAAGAGACGGTAGCTGAAAACGAAGCGACCGGTTTTACTTATATACATATATAAGGCGACTCAATTAGGATTAGCCCGTAACCTTTCGGTCTTTGCTCGCTGATCTCCGACTTGGTCTCATCGGCTTAGGATTTACCTAAGAATCTTATTGGCATCGAGAACGAACGATCGATACGCCCACCGTTCACGAAGCCACGCTCACCAAGTCACGAAATCGTGATCTTTTCCTCGACAATGGGACATACGACGGCCACCTACCGTCCATGGGCACTGGAACGACTAAGAAAGTTCAGAAAACCGTTTCTATCGAAACAACGTCGTAAGAACGGTTCCCTTTTAATCGTTCTCGAATAGTCCAAATAAAAGCCCGAACGTAATTAAAGCAGATTCGTATCTTGTCCGATAAAAACGCAAATATCGATTTACGTTTAAATACAAGTGGGAGCGTTGCAAAATTTTGTTAAAATACGTTAAGATCTATCAAAAAGCATTCTTGTAACGCGAACATGGAATCGTACAGTTCAGAATCGTAATTATACCATCGAATAGCACGCTTTTGCACCGATCTTGTTTCGGTCGGACATTTCGAGTCGCGTTCTTCGTCGAATCGAAAGAGGAACTTTATTCGTTGACAGCAGGATTCGGTCTATCGCGATGGTCGTTTTCTATCGACGATCGGCTGTCGCTCTTTTCGCCTTTATATAACTTCTCCCTGTCTCTTCTATCGGAGAATAATAAGTTTCCGGCGATGTGACCCGTGAAAATCGAACACGCTTGCACCGGTTGCAGCGACAGCTCGGCCGACAAGGCAACTCCGCGTCCGGTCGACTCAGTTATGGAAATCCCTTCGGCACGTCGACTCATCACCGTCGCGCCGCTGCAGTGCTACCAGCTAGTTCGTTTCCTGCACCGAACCCTGTTCAAAGTCAATAGCAAAATCTCGTTATTTCGAACCGTATCTACGCTAACGAGAAAAACTGCGTTCGATGACCGTACACCTCGATCGACACCGTCAATGTTTGGTCAATAACAGCAAATGGCTCTACGTGCCTCGTCTTTCTACCCAAATCTGTACCTTTATTTATTTACAATTTATTTTATTTTTCTATCGTATCGAGAGGATCGCCTGAATTCTTAGCATATACTCCGTCGAGGCTTGTTTTATCGCGAAACCGAATTTTCCGAGGATCGAAACTTTTCCCATAAATTCCCGTCTTTCCCCTGTTACAAGAGTTTGCTAGATCGATCGTCATAGTAATTTCTCCATCGGCGAATCACCGTAGACCATCGGATATTCCTTTGAACGTTCTCAGAATTCTAAAGGTTCCATTTAATTAAGCATCGGGAAACCTGGCTCGCGTATTTCTCCAATTTAACTTGCGCCACGACTTCTCTCGCGAACACACCGTCGCGTCGCGTCGAAGCAATCCAAAAGTTGTTAACTCGGAGTTATACGAGCGTTTACGTTTCAAATAGATTCTACCAATCGTTGAATTTTAAATACTTTTCCGCGCATCTTGAGAAAGTAAGCGAGTATTTGCTCGAATTTGCTACTGGTCTTACGTTCGTTTCCAATACCATAATAGAGGGTGTATTTTCAAGATGCTCCGTTAATCCGTTAGCGGAATGGCGCGGCGTGGCGGCGTGGCGCGTCGAGAATTATCGCGAGCCTTTTCGTAAAGAAATCTTAGCCGTGAGCCCATAGTGCCTTCGAGGCGGGTTGCACGAGCCGCGGGAAGACCCACTGAGGCAATCGCGGCCGGTTTTTGCGTGAGATCCCGAGTAACTCGAGACGTCGGTGTCCGGGCGCGAGATGCGAGGAAGTCTTACGAACTCGCCTTAAGCTCGCCCGTTCTCCTTCCTCGCTAACGAGCCACGAACGAAGAAACAGCTAGTCGGTAATTGGATCGGCCGATCTGCTCCTTTATGCGGCGACTTTGTCCGGTCGATGAGCAAAGCGGTCTTCCTCAAAACCACCACCGGTACTGCACCAACACGAAGCCGAGGGTCACGGTAACATTATTAACCCGTAATCGAGCTCCGGGCAAACAATGAGCCGGTTTAGTCAACCTTTCTCTCTCTCTCTCTGTCTGTCTGTCTGTCTATTTCTCTTTCTCCCTCGTTTCCCGGCGATCTTGCCCTCCAGGGTCTCGAGGAACCTTCCGTGTAGCCAAACTTTGCCACCCTTGATCAAAAGTTTCAGCCTGCCGCGTTATGCAAACTCCTTGTTTCCGATGTGGGAAACCGGCATGCTTCCGGGTCCGTCGATGCCTTCTTAACGTTCCGACCCGTGCTGAACTCGCCCGACACCTCGTGTCATAAAAGTTAATCGTTTCAACGATGCCACTCATCGGTCGAGCATTCTTTGAGGCTTGGCGACAAACGTATAAGTAGATATTGGACGATATATCGTCTTGAACGTATTCTTCTCGCGGAAACAAATGTTCCGTAACAGAAAACCGATCCGCGATTATCGTAACGATCTCTTCGTAGGTACTTTGCGCGAGGCCCGCAGACCGACATTCCACATGCTGGCCACGTATGCGCAGCCGAATTTATTCGTGGATGGAGGTACGCGATTGGACAGCCAGCGAGCATTATTTACCTTGGTAATTACACCGAGGCCGGTTCCACGCCGGTGGCTCGCGAGCCACAAATTATCGGGCGCAAGCTTTTGGGTATTTCGGCGGCGACGGCGTGCCAGCAGCCGAACCACCGGGATCGTTAAACGCTTTTTACGCACCGGTCTCTCTTTCTCCTCATCCCCATACCCATCCCCCATCCTCCCCTCCCATTTCGTTTCCCTTCTTCGACCTTTTCGTCGAAAGCGTTCAGAATCACCGACTATTAGCTACCGCAAACATAGTCGTCGACCCGAAATTACTCGTTGAAAGGGATAGTACAAATAGACAAACAGACGCAAATGTGATCCTTTTCGCGGGAAAACGAAAGAATAACGCGTACCGATGATAAGGCGGTTTCGCATCCTAGTCTGTGTTAAAGAATCTATCGTAGAGGATGACCCGGTGATTCAGGGAAGGGATAAAATAACGTGAGTTTGTTCGAGCGTTGCTTGGTTCGTTTCAATTATCTCGTCGAACTGGTTGGGTTACCGCCAAAACAATTTCGACTTCTCGTCGTCTTACCTTTGCGGTGTGATTGCGGAATTCACGCATAATAAATGCAATCTTAAGCTTCGTTTCCTTTTACCTTTGCTATGACCGGTTAATCGACCACTCACCGAGAAAGACTTATAATTCTAGCGTATAAAGTTTGCACGCTGGCGGACACATCCCTCTGGGTCTGCTATTTCTTTGAATTCCGATCAACCAGCGGCTCCTTTTTTTCTTCTTCTCTTCCTTTTCCTCTCTTTCGAATACCCGTGCACCGGTATCTAATAATTTACTGGCAGAAGAGACCGCCGCGAATATCGATACGGCCCTGTCTCTCGAGTCGCCGCACGTTTTAATTTACTATTATTACGAACACTCGGAAGATCAGCCAACCGAATGAAATCTTATTTACGTCGCGAGTCTTCGTCCGTCTCTATCCTCGTCCGATTCGTGTTTCTCGACGATAGCTATGCGAATCGAGAGTTAATCGAAATCAGACGAATCCGTGCGTCGATCGTAGCTAACGAACGTTTTAAAATCAAGAGGAATCTCTGGAATCAAAAGTTGCACGAAATACGGGAATTACAGCGTTGCATATATGTATGTACATATCTATACGTAACGGCAGATAAAAAGGAGGAATTGTTTTGCTTCGTTCGGTTACTTGGTACTATCCGATCGGGCAATGTTTTAACAGTTTTTGCGAAAAAATGATGCAAAGTATACGTAAGTAAGCGTGCGATTTGATCGGATTTTCCAACGATAAAATCACTTTGCTTCGATATCTACTCTGGAGCTTCGTTATCACGCTGCAGCGTAACTCGAGACGAAGCGATTCCAATTTGCACGGAACGCGCGTCGATGTCCCTAGGGGCAGCACCATTACGTCTCCTCGGGAAGCAGTTCGAACGAGCGGACCTTCGTCGAGGGGTCTTTAACGAAACGTTAATAACTTATGTAAAATATAAAGCAGTTTACGGCGAAACTTGGAAAAAAGAGACATCGCGTCTGATTGGAATTTTTGAACGCGTTTGAGTATTCTTGAAAATGTTCTCCCAGATAATGAATAGTTGCACGATTCTCTGGGCGTATCTTTTTATGTACGTGTTAGGCTAATTAGAAGACTACCGCGCGAACATGCTCTCGAATACATTTATAGGTATCTTTGTGTCTTTGTGTCTTAACGTCGCGGCTTCACACTGACAAATTAATTCTTTTTCTGTTCGGAAGCAAAGAGCGTTCTCTGCGACCCAAGTACCGCGTGATTGGGACCAAAGGGGAACCTCCAATTTGCGTTGAACCTCGACGATCGGGGAGCCATAGTCATCCCCGCGGGTCGTACGATTCGATGCTCGTTGTCGTTCATCGAGAGAGACAGAGAGAGAGAGAGAGAGAGAGAGACGACAAGGATAGAAAAAGGGAGGAACTGTTTTAGGAAGCGTAGGAAGATCGTGCCGGCATAGGACGGCGTAGGGATTCGATGAAAAGGCAATTAGCCGAATGAAAATGTAACACGAGACCGCACGTGACTGCGATACACGTGGGGGGGTTGGGTTGGTCCGTTCTATTCGTACGGGTAGCCCTCTCTCCCGGTCGGCACTCGTGGCAGCGTGCGTGCGTGCCGCCTAATTGTCACTTTGTCAACGTGGCCGGCACTTGGCCCGAGGGGTCTTGCTCGGGCGTGAGAGAGAGTCACTTGTTGTAATTGACGCGTGGAATCCTCGCGAAAGACGCGAACGAATCAAGGCGGCCCGCGATGACGGAGAGGGTTGTGGGCTCGCGCTACAGCATATCGTGAATTAGCGCGAGGACCCTCTACATATTTCGTCTCGACTGCCCTGTCTTCTTCTCTTCCTGGTGCATACAAGTTCTCGTGTATCTTTTGGCCCGAGAGTGGATGACACTCGAGATGTCGGAAGGATCAGAGTATAATCTTTAGCTAAAGGAAGGACCGTTAACAACCCCCTAAACAGAACTAAATGTAGTTTCTTATCGGTCCTACCGATTTATAATAAAATATATATAGCGAAATATTTATCGCAGCGATGTAAATCCACAGGTACGGAAAAATGAGATTGAAAGTCACCCTATCAGGGATGCGGCGCGGCGGCCCAACAGGAAGTTCGCGAGAAACGGTTCGCGGGGCGTTCGAACGACCGAGAAGCCAGCAGCTCGTAACGTTACCAACCCGTGAAAAGAGCGAAACGAACCGTAATCGAGCACGCTCTCTATACATCTCTCTGTAGAAGGGTAGCTCGAGGTACAAAGAGGTTCCGAAGTCGTTACCATAGTCCTTGGGTTCTTCCTTCCTGTCACCTCGTAACGATGTATTTCCCGCTATTGGTTTCTCGCGCGAACAATGCCTCACGATCGTCGAGCGAAGGACGATGATCGAGGAGGAAACGCAGAGGGCAAGTACCCAGTCGTTCGGTGCGAGCATTTCCTCCCTGGTTGTCAGAGATCCGCGCAAAGTGGCGGGCCAGTGGTGGGTGTAGGAAGATCCATGGCGGTGCGGGAAAGGAGGCAACAGGCTCGGATCGATCGAAGGTAATCCCTCGGGTAGAGTCTGCTGCTTCGCAGAGCATGAAATTCTTCCTGTCTCGTCGGCACGCGGGCCCTCTCCACGAGTAGCTCTTTTCCTTCTCCGGTCTTCTTCTATCCCGACTCCGTAAATCCGGCCGTCCTTTCCGTTCGTTGGTGGCTGCTCGACGCCCTCTACGGTCTCCATCGGATGTACGCGCGTCCCCTTTCGAGCCGTGTTTCGTCTTAATCGTTTCTTATCCATCCTTTCTGCCGGTGAGACAAGATCCGTGGGGGGAACGGGACCCTGGAGGGATTCGTAGTTTGATTCGAGCCAATTACACCGGCGGTTCGCAATTCAATTTCGAACGAAGGCTGCTGTGCCGCGCACCGATTCCAACTATCGATTATCGATCCATCGTGACTGGCGTTCCTCGACCAGTTGGTCACTCTCTAGACAATTTCCTGCTATCGACGGGGAACCAATCGCTATTGCCGAAGCTTTTCGACGAAAACCGGTGGAACTGCTCGGCACGATTACGAGCGTACACGCTGCGCGGCGCCGACTCTGCGTGTTCCAGTTTACCGGGACCCCTGTTCGGCCTCTAATTGAACGATACCGCGAGTACGTACGCAGCACAGCACGACGTATCGTAGTTCACCGGGCTGTTTGAGGTTGTAATTGAGCGGCGCGGGGCCCGCGTCGTTGCAGCTAATTGTAAGTAATACCGGCGAGCGGTTAACCGCGTTGCCAATTTATTACAAGTTCGTGGATCTGTAACGGCTTAATGTTCGTGCCGCGGCGCGGTCTTTAAACGACTTTGGCCCGTATTCAGAACGCGCTGTTCGCCCGCTCGACCGTTCGGACGCTCTGTAAACTGGAGTTCTTTTTAGCCCCGGTAGGTCGAGTTCAACGCACGGCTTTAACCGACAATCGAGGATTCACGGTATAAATAGACTCTCGATTTCTTCCGGTTCGAGAATACGGAACAAAGACATTGAAAACGCGTTACGGACTTTTAGACTTTAAGAGTCTGTGTTAAGAGTCTGCAACGGTATACTTTTTTCTAGTCGCGCCTACATCAATCTGACCCATAGACATTATATTCGCGCGATTTCTCTCTTCTTCTCTCTGGCTGTGACCAAGACTATCCCTGATCTCTCCATCCCGCGATCTATCCATCGATCTATCTATTTATCTATCCGCGGTCTACGGGGGAAACAAAACTCGAAAGAGAGAGAGGGGGAGAAGCTAGCAAACGTCGAGAAAGCGGAAGCGAGTCTAAGGGGACGTCGGTCAAACGAGTATCGAGGATCGGTCGCGTGGGCGACCCCGCGCCTCTTTCCGTCTCATATATCGCATCGCATTGTTTCTGACAGCCGAGATTTATAGTTGCCGCCACGGTCAACCACTTTTTCTTCCGATTGAGCTCATTGTCCGCGACGACGATCGTGATTAAGAGCTGTGTTAACGAGCCGCATTGAATCGGAATCGAGATGGTTCGCGTTTGTTTCATGGACCACGGTCGGGATTCATTGCACTTTGGCGTTTCGCGTGCCACGAACCGGAAGGAATCGCTTCTGTAGCTGTGGCGCACAATACCAGACCAGACCGATGCAACCATCGACTTAAAATCTTTCGACGGTTGCGTTTACGTTATAAACTATTTTTCATTTTCTCCGTGTCTCGGATAGCAAGAGAGGTTGGACAAAAGATACCGATAAAATAATAGAAACGAAGAAACGGTCGATAAATTAAAGGAATAAAATAAGAACGTTTAAACGCAGAATAATGATCGACGACCCACGACGCGACGTCGAAACGGAACGGAACGAAACGGTATCGTGCATGCAGCAGGGTGTCGACGAACAAGGGCACCTTCGAAGCGACGCGTGGTTCGAATTACGCTTCCCCCGAGTGGACTTCCGTTAAGAACAAGCGGCAGGAGTTTCGAGCATGGCGCCAAGGGACGATAACATCGAGCATCGCACGTGTTTTCGTTTTACGCGTTGTACTCGCGTTCCCGGAGCGGCGTGTTGGCCTCCGCGATGCACTCTCCAAGAATATCCTCGAGTGAAATGCACGCGATGCCATCGCGAGGGATCGAACGAGCTCGTTTCCTGGTTTAAACCGACATATTTTTCCGCTCGAAAGGGAAAGAAAAATATGGAATCGACGAGTCAGAGATGCGCGGGAAGGAACGATTAAGGAGTGTAACGAATCTCCGCGTACGCGAGAAATTGACTTATCGAGTATGCATAAAGAACGAACGCGCGTTCCAGGAACGACGGTTTTTCCGCCTCGATATTCTACCCGACGCGAAAGTTTGATTATTACCCGAGGCATTAAACTCGCCCGGCTATTCGGCAAGTCTGATAATTACTCGAGGGAACTGCCGTTCGCCACCCCCTCGCCCCACCCCTTCGCCCATCCTCCTTTCTTCGCAGCCAGCCTCCTGTAACCATAATCACGCTCCCTGGGCAAACATTCTCGATCGAAAAACGTACTTTCTTAACGGCGCGATTTTAGAAGGTGGTCTTAGGTCGTCAGGACACTCACGCGTTCCAAGAACCACCTAGAGATTACTAAGAGCAAGCCGCAACGATGCGACGTCTTCGAGCGTTCTTTGCTTCGACCAGCTCGAACCGATAACAAACATTTCACCGCATATGGAACGGAAAACAAAAGGTTTTAAACATCCAGTTAACACTAAGCCTACCGTGACTGGTCGAATGACCGCTTGAATGATTAATATCTTTTTGTAAAAAACTGGAAAAAACTTTGGTACCAAATTCTGGTTAGTTTCCGATGTAAATAGGAAATATGTTTATACAATCTACAGTTTCCACTGTCTTAAAACAGTCTAACAACGCGTATTAAATATAGTTCAACTTTAGACGCATGCAGTTCCGAAACTACCAGTACTTTATCCATTATTGAACCATCGTTGGAAGCGGTAAACCTTCCCCTTTAAAATGGTTTTTGGTTTTTGGCGATCCGACTTTCCGTTTTCGAGATATCGTAATTTATGTGAAAGGTAATTTTTCAATCTCTCGGTCCGTCGCATGTACAATAGCCTATTCACGCGTATTAAAAATACTAAAACTTTAGACGCGTGCAGTTCCGAAACTACTAGTGTTTTATTAATTATTGAACCATCGTTGGCAGCGGCAAAGCTTCCCCTTTAAAATGGCTTTTGGTTTCTGACGATCCGACTTTCCGTTTCGGAGATATCGTAATTTATGTAAATGGTAATTTTTTTATCTCTGTCTTCGTCTGACGCGTCGCGTTGAATCTCCTTGTCGCACGTGCGTGGTGTTGACCTACCTCGCGTACGTGACTGTCGTGACCCAATTTCGCCGGCGTAGTATTTCCAAGAATTTACTACGCACTGTTTACTATCTACGCGCGCGACATCAATGGACTCGCGCGAGCGCAACAACGAAACGTAAACAAACCCTATCTCCGGAACTAGCCATCGCATCGACGCGAAACTAAAATCGTTATATCTCCGGAACTAATAACGCTATCGACTCGTACAAACGCTCATTTTAAAGGGCATTTCATCCCCTATCCGATGCACATGTCAACTATTATTTTTTATGCTGTCATCTATATTTATTTTAACATTTACTTTGACCCTACATACCCAAAGACATTTCGGCAACTCCTATTGATTATACGCCTGGTGTACGATACAACTGGACCATAAATTGTTTATTCAATTGAAAATTAATTTAAATACAGGATGTTTGCGTAATTACTAGCCAGCACTTTTTCTTAAATAGTTGTTTGATACAAAAGAGACGGATATCTTACGAATAAACATGAAAACACAACTTTCTATACATATAATGGAAAAATTATAAGTACGTTGCCTCGTAAAAGAGAAAAAGAAAGACTGGTCATTTGACCGGTCATGGTAGGAATGGGTATACATTAAGTGTCGGTTGGTTTAGCGTCAAACAAAGAGTAGTACAATTTCCGTTCGATTTTTAGTTTACCAAGCCTCGCAAAGAACTTGATCGCACCTTCGCTCGTTATTAAATTCCTAATCGATCGGCCGACCGACTGGAACACACGCGCAAACATTCCCGGTGTAGAATAATTCGTGGTCGAGCAAGAACGAAGTTGGAAATCCTGGGAGGCCATTGTCGCGACGACAAAGCCAGCAGTCGGCTTCTACAGGATCGACGTTAAGGAGTCGACGATAGATCGCCGGCGGTGACGAAGAGGCCGGGAATTTCACTCGTTGAATATGGAGAGGCCAGAGGCCTGTCGATCGTCCCTAAACGACGTGCATTCAAGCTCGCGTCTCGTTGTCATGGAAATCGAAGGACGACTTCCTCGTTCTCGACGAAGGGATGGACGCGTTGCTGGCTCGACGCTCGACGCTCGACGCCCGACGCTCGACGCTCGTTGCGGCGCAGGAAAAATAGTAGGCGTCGTTAAATCTTCGGGACACAATGCGTTTCCACGTTAAAACGTTTGTCAACGCGACGCGTAAACGTTGAATAAAACAATGCGCTCTTTAACGTCACATTATCCATTGTAAATATAAAAATATTTCGGACGATTGTACTTTATCGAAAGAATCAACGCCGTCGAGTAATTTCTACCTCTTTTACGTATTTTAAACAGCTGTATGAATACAAGTTTGCTAACGCTGCCCATCAGAATAGTACATTACTATAAACTTTTCCTATATTCATTGTTTGTATGTACATTGATTTTCTGTTCATTACATATTTTATTTACTGACGTTCGTATAATAATAATAATCGTCGCAAGAGATTTTCTGTTGATCGATAACGTACACGTTGGCAGAAAATAATGACGGCAATCAAGTTCGATTCAGGGCTCGCGCAGAACGTTAGCTCGAACGTGAGAAAAAGCAGAAGAGGAGTCGTCGCGTCGGGCGTCGGTCGTCGGTCGTCGGGCAACGGGATGGACCGATTACCAGAAGTGCTGCTCGCCGCTATCCTCCGGCCGGAACGAACTTAATCCAGTAATCTACTTTCCGGGAAAATCACATTCGCAATCAAGACCGGTGCGAGCATATCAAAAAGCTTCGCGCGTGAACGACTCGCCGAGCAATTATATTTCCCGTCCGCCCTCGTTTTTCCTTCTCTCTTCTTGCGGACGACCCCTCCTTTTATCCTGCAATTTCGAGTCGGCCGAAAGCTAACGCAAACTCGCTGAAAAAACACGGACGTGTCCGTTAATCTGTCTCCGTACCGACAAACATCGACGTATCGACGCCAACAGAGGCGCGATCGGTGCATTCGGAAAAAAAGGGAAAAGTACGAAGAAACTGCGCCCGAGATTTCAAACCTGACACGCGTAATCAGGAAACAGCTATCGACTCGGCGATATCGTTGACAATGTCTGACTAATTACCTCATGACCGGACGAGTGCATCCCGGAAGAGTCTGAAGAATTCGCGACGGAAATAGACAAAGTGGCGCACTCCAATTAAATGAGAGAACCGCGTCGCGTCGTTCCGTCAAGAATCGTGGCCGGTTCTCCCCGTGGCTCTTTCGTTCGAGCGTATTATTTTCGATGGGTTTGAGCATCGGCTCGTCAGAATGTTTGCCGTCGCCTCGCTTCCTTTCTGCAGTTTCTCCCTTTTTTTTTGTTCACTGCTGTAATTCGAGGGCGTGGTCAGGCCGCGGTAACGCCGGACGATAAATTAGAGACCTCGTTCGTTAAAACGAAGCTACGAGACCCACGAGTTTTATCGTTTCAAGCTGGAAAGGGGTAGACAGCAAACGGCAATTCCATTGTCGCCGCGGTGACTTTCGCGAAATTTCGTGAATCGTAATCGCGCGCGGCATGGCGCGCCCCCCCGTGATCGTTAGCGCGCCACGAACGAGGGATCCAACTCTCTGGTCCCTTCCCCATCGAACGTACGCCAACTTGTTAATTGCCGACATAAACTGGCCTGTTTCCGACCAGTCGCCAGAAACTTGGTGTCGTTCGCGGATACTCTTTTATCGCAGCAATCGCGACGGATTTTACAGCGACCGCTTACGAGCCCCGATCGACGGGCCATCGCAGAATCTTTGCTTCTTTGCAACGCGCAGCGGAGCCTGTAAAAACCGTAATATCCTCGTAAAGGTCGGATCTGCGGGTAAATAGGTTGTTCCTTTTAAGCCAATTCGCAATGCAAAGCTTCGGTTCGCATTTTTCGTCGTCTTTCTTTTCGCGTGGACTCGACTGAAATACTACGGAATTACATTTTCACGTAATACGTTCCTACTCGAATTTTACGTGAAAACGAACGAGTACTTATAGTTGGCGAAAGACGTCTCCAACTTGGTAATTTCAACGAATAATTTACAGTTGGGTAGAATCGTCGAAAGGACGGAGACTCTCGGAATCGGAAATTATCCCTACGATTTACGGATCCCCGGGCATTGTCTGTCCGTCGCGCGTCAACGGGCGCGCGCGGAGCATACGACCGACGAAACTCGATCGACGTAGACGTTGCGCGAATTATTCGAAATTTTCGTCGGGACAGATTTCACGGTCTACCTGAGACGTTTGAAAGTTTGAAGACACCGAAGCAGCAGAAACGTCGGAGGCACCGCTACCAGTAACGCGACAGAAGCGGGTGGATCCGATGGAAGCCCTTGCGTCTACCAGAGAAGAAGAGACTCCAAGAGGGAGAACGAATGGGGAGATGAAGCAGGACCGAGATCGTGGATGGGAAAGTTTCCCTTAATAACTATGCCGCGTAGCCTGGCAATCGAGGCGTGAACGCGAGATACGGATTAAAGGGGAGAAGTTTGCTGCTTCGGTGTTCCCTGGAACAAATTCCGAAGGTTGTTTTTCGCCGTCCAGCGGAGCGAAGGTTGAAGGGCAGAAAACCGAAGGACGAGAAACGTCTTCCGTCGAACTTGCTCGTTGCGGTGACAGACATTTTTCTTGCTCCCCCTTTTCGCGAATATCATCGATTCCGAGCTTCGTCTCGAAACGATTCATCGTCCGATCGTTCCATGCCAATTCGCCTGTACGTTTATTTATTGAGAACAGTTTGTACCGTCTGTCCCAAGGAATTCTCTAAACAGCATCGCAAATTAGTTGTAGCTTTGGTGTCGCGGTATCTACCTACGTACTATATATTATCGTTTGATACGCGTAGACGAGTGTCGGGTCAGGTTAGAAAGCGGTGGGAAATATCGAATAGAAAGAAAAAACGGTCGAGCGAAAAATATATACGTTTCTCCCTTCCCGTGGACTGGGGCGAGATTAAAAATTTATCTGCAAATCGCAGTTGGAAAACAGGACCGCGCACACCGCGTGCGCTGAGCCCGATAGCATTCGGGACCCGCCTGTATCAAGATATCCGTGCGGTAATTCGAATTTCAAACAGTCTGGCGAATTTCCATTGTGCCCGCAACGCGACGTATGTAATTGCTACGCTCGGCTATCCGTAACTGGCTTGTTGCTGCGTCGCTGATTGGACGGATCAGGCTTGCCAGGCGAACGCAGCCGAACGCAGGCGAACGCAGGCGTTTCGCCCTATTACAACGAGACATCGAATGATTCTGCCGCGAGGAAAATCGAATTCTTCCGGTTCACCACTGGACCTCGTTACGTCTCAAATCAGATTTCTCCCTCCCTTCGAAAATTAATTCGGCTAACCGTCGATAATCGAGTTCCGTACCTGGACGACCATATTTCGAACCTAATCGTCGTTTAACGATCCTTGCGGACGATACCAGCTTCTTTACAACTCTTTCTCCTGAACAACGAACGAAGCTAAATACGATCGATCGTGATTTAAAGATGAAAACACTGGTAGCTTTTTAGTTTAATCCGCGCGGAACATGTCGATGTTGATATTTAAAGATCGAGCGCGCGGCAAGTCGACGCATCGCGTCGCCGTGGCGATTCGCGATCCGCGATCCGCGCCGCGAATACTCGTAAAGTCGCAGCAACGATAGGACCTGCTCGAGCAGTCGATCCGGACCTCTCGTCCGAACGAACCAACAAAGCGAACTCCGCGCGACCTTCGACCCGCGTCGTAACCGGTTCGGCTCGAAGAGCGTCTCTTGGAATATTGTACATTGTACCGGCGGCGCGGCGCGGTGCAGCAACGTCCGCGGCAGAGATCCCGTGGGAACGAAGGACCGCAACGCCCGTATCAGGGAGCAGAATTCGCGAAAAGCAAGGGAACGGTGGACGCGGGGAACCGTGGTCGCGTTCGAGCTTTTTAGACGATCGCGAAACGACTTTTACCGAGACTGAAACTACCCGCGGTTCCAAAGTTTCGCGAGGTTCTTGGAGGAAAATTGCACGGGGAAAAGGAAGAAGAAGCAGCGCGTCTCTCGTTTGGAAGTTGGAGAACCGCGTCGTTGCGATTACTACCTCTCCGCGTTTTCTGTTTCTTTTTCCTTGCCCCCTACCATTTTTCCTGTCGTCTCTTGTCTCGTTTCTTTCGTTCTCGACGTCTTTGTTCCTGTTTCCGGTATGCTTGTTCCGAAGGAACAAAGTTTATTTGCTCGGGGATGGATCAGGCCCCGCAGGTTGCGTAAAAAGATCTCGGTGAAACTGTGAAAACGCGATTAAATGACGGAGACGTTGTAGCTATCCGTTCGACGTTGACTGTATCGAAGAAACTTTCGAAACTCCTTTTTTATTTTCGACGACCGCCCATTCCGAGTGGAATGCTGGTAGTTCAATCGTCGTCGTTGCTCCGATGGATTTATTTATTTTCATATAAGTTACTATGGTAATGAATATTTGCCAAGTACGTGGAACGAGCGTAACGGTTCGCAAAGCGCAAAAAATTGATTTTCCAAATCCACCGAAAGATTAATTTTCCAAGCGAACGAAGAGTCCGTCGGCAACCAACACGGTCGATCTTTCTAGTCGCGAATATCGATTTCCCGACGAGGAAAGGGTTGGTCCCGCGACTGCAGCCTCGCAGCGCATGTTTTGCGCGGGGCAGGAAACAATTAATAGGCACGGCGTATCCGGCGCACTTGTAAGCGAGCCGGGGTACCTGGTATACACGACACATGGCCCATTACGAATTAATGTAGCATTTCACGGCGAATTAATTACACGAAGCAAGGTTCTCTCGAGTGGCTCTCGAGAACGAAAGAACCGGCGGAGCCGGCTGACTCACCGAGGTACTCGAGTACCAAATCGTTTTAATGGAACAACTGTTACTCGTTCAGCCAGGCAGCTTTACCTTCGACCGACTAAAAGCGCGCCGCTTACCAATACGCGTTCGTCGACTATTTTAAAATCGTGCTCTGCTGCGAGTTCTGGTTCGAGCGCAACAAATATTTAAAAAGAAAATCGTCGACAGATCCCCGAAGGAAACGCGTTTAATTACATTTAATTCGCTCCTCTTTCGTCTTCGTCTTTGCTTTCTCGCTTGAGAGAGTGAGAGAGGGAGGGAGGGAGAAGAAGATAAAAAATAGAGAGGGACAAGGAAAACATGCGACGAACACGATCGTAAAATTAACGAATCGAGTTTACTTTATTAAGTTCCTAGCACCGATAAACGCGAGTCGCGTTTATGACGTCTAACGTGGCGGTTTGTAAACTGCTCGAATATTCGTTTCCAGGCTGTAAGAAAGCGCGATAAACGAGACAACCAAGAGTCCGCACCGTAGTTCTGCTTCGAGCGTTCGTGCTTTAGACGTAAAGTGCTTGGCGCGCACGGTAATGAAAATACGTTTTGTAAATGGGCCGGAGAAGAATGCGGATTCTCGAGGATGCTGGTAACCAGACAGCAACAGACGGCAGATGCAGCAATTTGCTCGCGTTACAGACACAGTCCGTGTCCATGTAACTATCGGTTTTTAGAAATAAATACTCGTCACATTTCGCGCGAATCCAGTCGGTAACAATTTCCAATGCGTTCTATGCTAAAAATGACCATTCGGAACGTATCCTTAGCCAAGCGCGAAAGAGTTACAGCACGCACGCGCGAAAGCAGCCGCGGGCTTTTCGCAACGCGCATAAAATATATACGCGAGCGGGGAAAAAATCGGCGGAACGCGACCGCTAAATTTCGGCAAAACGAAATCTCGTAGGTCGTGTATCGCGCGATGCAACCCTCGCCCCGCCTCGCCTCGCCTCGTTTCTCGTTCGATTTATGACGCAATCAGATACCACTGTGCACGGAACTGACCATAAAACATGGGAAACTACGTTGTCACCCAGTGGTCGTACAGTCCCCGGCAGAAATCGCATTTTCCCCCTCGTATCCGCGACGCGACGCAGAGACCCGACTGAAAAGTTATTAATCGCGTCTAAACGTGACGATCGAATGGATAATGTCTCACGCGTGAAAGAAAAAATTCATCGACGCGACCAATAGAATATATCCGGGACGCGTCGAGAGTTTTCGGCGCGACGCGAATCAACGAGGATCCTGTAAAACCGACATATCGACATAGCGACGCTTCAACCTCCAAGTAAGCTTGACAAACGATTTTATGAAAATCCCTCGCGTTCCGGAGCGACGTTTCGCGAAAATTTCGTCGGAACGAAAACGATATTGAAAGGGGGGCTCGACCGAGGACAATACCCTGTTCAGCAGATCGCCGTTTTGATTCCGGCCGTGCGCTCGACGCGCAATTTTTCCAAAGTTCGTTTCACCGCTGTTCGCTCGGTTTTCACAAAGATCGGGGGGAGGGGGCGATATTTAAAAACCGACGTTGAGGAACTCGACGAGCAAACGATGCCTCGTTTCCGTCGACGAGCAACGCGCGTGCATTATTCCTGGGGAACGAGCGGTTATCGTGTCGCGAATATACGGACGACGAATTTGCTCCACGGAAGCGAAACGCCTTTTCTCTCGATTCTGCTACGACCGACTACTATCGAAAGCCCGACGAATGAAAACGGGAGAAGAAAAGGGATCGAAGAGTCACCGAGTTTTTAATTCGATCGGCGTGGCGTGGCGCGACAGGACGACGAGAACGGGCGCCAAGCGAAAATCCATAAACCGGATTCTGATTGCAGATTTTGTCGTGTCGCGGATGAACAACGGCCGCTAGCTGCGCCAGGAAAGCCACCGGTAACCCGAAAATCGAATTATTGCCCTACGGGCGATAAACGTCCGTTGGAGAGGCGTGCTCGTTTCGATTTCGATTAATCGAGCAAGGCGGCTCTCGGTGGATGGGCAACGTCGCTGCCCGATGCGAGAAAAGGATGAACACGGAGATGGATGCGAACGGATAGAGACACTAGCCAGAGATGGACGCGCGGTGAGAAAGGGAGAAAGAGACGGTGGCGTCACCATGGCCGGTTCAGCAATTTGTTTAAATTGCGTTTCCGGCTAAACTGCAATGGACTGCGGCTCCGACCGAATTACGCTGTTTTATAGGTTTTCAATACTGTCTCCCTTCCTCCGACCCGTTCCCCTCTTTGGCGATTCACGGGACGCGATCGCTTCCAGTCCCCAACCCAACCCAGCCCGACCCGACCCAACCCGACCCGACTCGACTCGACCCAATCCCTCTAATCGTACCAGATTTCGTCGTTACCTCTGCAAAATGAGCTAGCTTTTTTCAACCTAGCTCTCGGCCTCGTTTCTTCGATTCGTTGCTCGAATACTCCGGGGATACCGATTTCACCTGACCGGGATCCCTTCCGTGCGTTTCACCCTCGTTCCATCAACTATTCGATGGATATCGTATCGACGCTCTTCCGCGTTACTGCCTCCGCTCTATCGTTACCATGCAAACGACGTCACTTTCGGTATTAACGTTCCAACTAGAATCTGGTTATACGGGTTGTTGGGCGCGTACGAATCGCGGTTCTGAAACTCGAGGCAAGAACGCGATCCGAAAGAAAAGTTTTTTCCAACGAATAGTTAATATTGTCGCTACCGAAGACAATTGTGGGTACTTTGCTCTCGAGTGGTAATTTTTCCATCGCTCGTACACTCTACGTCCTACGAACAAAATACATTTTACGTGTATCAACGGTTCTCGCGGGCAACGATTGACAGGTAACGCGACGATAAGTAATTTGCAACGAAACGTCTCGGAACGATGCCGTGTTCTATCGCTTAAATTCGCAACAGAACAACCATAAGGGTAAAGTCGTTGCCCATTACGCTTCATCACCCTTGTCGTGTCAACATTCCGCAAAGCGGATGCGACGCCACGATTAATCTGCCAGAGATTTTCACCGTCTCCCTCCGACAAGTTCTCCACGGTCGGGGACCAAAATGCTATTTATCTTTCATTTTACGCGAAATTTCGCGCCACGACCTCTCGTATTTATTTTCAATTCAACGAATCGTCGGTTTTATTGTTTATCTAGTGGGAGGCAACCCGGCGGAAAGAGTGGTTCGAAAGAAACGAAGAGCCGGAACACGGTTGAATCGGGGTGCGTTCACCGATCAAAGGAAACATCGAGATCGGCCACGCGTGTGTGGTCCAGGCGATGTAGTAGCCGCACGGTAGCGATAAATAGCAACGCGTACCGACACGACGCATTAACAAGTACTAATACACCGTGTCGATTGCGCGTCCGTCGTGTAGCGCGCGTGAACGTTTCGTGATCCGGCACCATAGATCTCTTCCGCGCCCATGGATTTGCCGCGCCGTAAAAATCCCCCGGCTATCGCGATTTACATTCAACCCGATCCAGTTGGTAATTAATCAACGTTCGTTGCACGGCTGGATGGCTCGTTGCTCGAGGGGGTGAAAGAACACGCGTCAGGGAAAATCGAAGAAGAAACATGGAGAAAAAGAGGGGAAACCCAGAGAGAAAAGAAAAAGCGCGCGACTTCCTCAAAACAGCGTTTCGATCGATGTCGTGATTCAGGGTCCGTGATCGCGTGTGTCGCGTGACTCTCTCGTTAACGATCCTGCCGTGCAAAAAGTAGATCGCGCGTGCGCTTGCGACCCAGCCAGACACGATCACTGGATATTATTACACCGGCGTCGACAGTAATTCCTACGCTCGCAGAACCGCCAGTCCGCCGCGCCGCGCCGCGCCAACTTCCTCCTCTAGTATCGTGCGACACGACAGGCTGCTTCTGGTTCCAACAAAAATTCAGGCCACTCGACTCGATTCTGCTCGTAACCTTCCGAGACGGAGATTCCATCGGCAGAAGCCACTCGTGCTTGGGAAATTAACGCGACCAGAAGCGTAAAAACGACTCGAGGGACGATTTTTCGCGCGATTAATACGGAGCCAACGATGGCGTCGAAAGACGCGCGCGCGCTTTGCCTTCTCGTCAAGACTCGATAAATATTTATAGTTCCGCCATCGCGGATACCCATAAATATTTATTCAAACATCGAGTTAGTATAAATATTTATCGTAGCGTTCGATACACGACCTATGGAAACGGAGAATATAATTTATGAGCGATGGAAACGCGGTTGGGAGG
The DNA here is from genome assembly GCF_051014445.1 of Colletes latitarsis. Lineage (NCBI taxonomy): Eukaryota > Metazoa > Arthropoda > Insecta > Hymenoptera > Colletidae > Colletes > Colletes latitarsis. The sequence goes on along the minus strand of NC_135135.1, from coordinate 28,133,122 downwards.
GACGCGAATCCTTTCGATGACGGAATTACGTGTAAATTGATGACCCGATCAAGAGAGGACAGGTCCTGGTAAATACCTTACGTGTACCGTGATCGAAAATTCACCGTCGAACCTCGACACTTTTTTTTCTTTTCGATATCGTAAAAATCTTTTACAAGTACAATAAATAATAAATAGCATTAAATCGAAGGCTCAAGGTCTTGGTGCTTTTCTATTAGCGATCGGAAGTGAGTCTGCAGAGCGAAACGACGCTCTTACGCTAATTCAGCCCTTCCGCTGCCGATGCGTCGCAACGGTTTACTACCCAATTCACAGTACGAGAACCCCGGAGAATTAGGTTCGTTCCTCGGAAATCTCTTCGGGAATTTGCCTTCGTGATCGGTCCCGAGGGCACCGAAAGCGATTCCGAGCCTGGATGCGTTCATCCTCGGTGCAGCGGGCGTTTTCAGCAGGTTTAGAGGAAATCTATCGAGAAAGTGTTTTCTTTTAACGCGATTCAATTTATTTTCACTCTCGTCGGAGTGGCTCGATTATTCTACAGTTCCAACGAGTTGATCAGTTTCGAAACGAATCGTACGGAATCGGCCATCGTTAAGACTACCGACCAAGATCCTATCGAATCGCGCATCGCGAATCGACTCGCTCGCTCTTTAATTACAGCTCGTCCGGTTAATCGTTATTGCGATTAGACTCGCACGATGTCCCCGCGAAAAAAGTCCGTAATGGCTCGTCAGTGCTCGTTGTAATCACGGTCTGTTTAACATCGGGACGACTTAATTGCACAGGGAAATTATACGTACACCATGCTAATCGAGACTCGGACTTGCGCATACTTAACATACAATGACGTCCAACGATTGGAAAGTTTCGAAACACTTGTTTCGACGTAGCCTTGCGATTCGTATATCGAGACCCGATTAATTACTGATTTCGTTCTCTTCACCGTTTCTTCGATCCTCGATGCCCGGTAAAAGCGACATCTACGTAAATTCGTGTCAGGAACGTGACAGTAGCAATTACGATTCGCTCGACAGAGTTACGTATCGATAGCTTCAGCTTCCAGCGTTATTAACGTTTTAATTCTGATAGCGAGTGCTTGTTTGATACGTGTGATTTTCTCTCGACACAGGCTCAACTTTTAGTTTCCAACAAATATTCTCAACGGCTGACATCGACTAATTTTCTCTAACGAAAGCTGCCTTTAATCGTCCGATCGAATAATAGAACTAGTGGATCATGCTTCGCTCCGTAGAATATATCGAATTATCTACTTGTACAATATTTGAAAATAATATTTTGAATCGACGATAAAACAAATCTCAAAAAGAGGGGGAATCGCAATCAAAGACTTAGAAAAAAATTATTAAAGCACTTTAGCGATCGTTCTTCGGTAATTTATTTTGAATCATGATGAAACTTTTCCTTGTCATTCTGTCGCTATACGATAGAAAAATATTTGATGAAACCGTGTAGGTGGACGAACGTACGCGAATGAAAAGTTTGTTAATTTCGTTTTTATCAACGACTCGAAACGTCAGCGATACTCCGGCGTTGCATTGATTCGCGTTAATTGCATTAAAAAAAAGACCACAGGGTGGTGTTAGGCGTCTCGCAGATTGAATAGTTTTCCGAGGACACGATCAAAGCCTGCGGATCGCGAACAATATTGTTGGCCAACAAACGCTTGCCTAATAATTAATCGAAATAACGACGCATCGAGCGGGATGCTTTCCTCTTAACGAGGTCCTCTAGCTTTTTTGTTCCGACTCGCGACCAGAGTTGCTCGTTAGACTTTCTCGTTGCTAAAATTTCGTTTTCCGAACGGAAGCCACGTTACTCTGTGTTTCACTCCAGCCACGAAACTACGTAATTTCACGGTTCGCTGAACAGGGATCGTCGTACGCGTCCTTGACATAAAGGCGAAACGTTGCGACTGACCGGTCCGAAGTTTGCTTTTTCCGTCTTGGATTTGTTCGAAACCAGGAAATCGGCGCGGCGTCAGGGCGTCGTTGCGATAAGCAGGTGGAAAAAGCGACGCGCAATAGCTGTTTCCTGATTTACTTTCGCTGAAAATGTTCTCGAATCGATCCGACGAGGCGCAAGGATACAAAAGTAGCGAACAGACGGAGCAACGATTCCGTTCGTAGGTTCGGCCCTCCTTATTATTTTCCTTGCCCGTCTCGCACCAATTCCTTTTGTCGTAGCGAAATAAAAGCGGGATATTTCGAGTGGAAAGCGAACCCCGGTAACGTTGCGTGCTCGTTAACGATCAAGAAATCCGCTATCGGTATTTCCGTCGTGCCTGTTGGTCTCTGTCCGTTGCGCAACCTCTTTTCGTCGATCGGTGACGCAACTGGCCGTTTCCCCAAAGGTCAAAGGAACGAAGTTATACCCGACACTGAAGAGGAAACGTGGTTCTGGAGACAAGCTCCTGTAAAAAACAAATCGTCCAATTGGCGTTAATTGTTCGGGATACGGTCGGATTCGATTCCCCCCGTCAGTTTTTTCGTCGTCCCTTTTGGCCGAAGAGCGTTTATAATTAAAGTTATGCTAACGAGAATCCGTTGGCCGTGAGATAACGAGGCCTTCGATTCGAAAAGAGAGCTCGAGGAACGTCGTGAACCAAAGAAGGAGGCTCGGATTCCAGAAGGTGGTCGCGTCGAAGGAAAAGAGACGCAACAGGGCTCCGTAACGAATGGAAAGAAACTTTGCTGGTAAACGCGTGTGCGTGTGCGATGCGTGTTCTCTCTGCGAGCACACGCGATATGTCTACGCGGAAGGTAATGATAAAAAGGAGGCAGCCTCGTTGAGAGAACAGACTCGTCGAGGGCGGCTCGCGTGCTTCTACCCCCGCCAAGCGTCTCGATTGGTCGGTTAATATTTTATTCGGGGCGGAGTCGGATTTGCATACGAAGTGGGCCCTCTCCTTGGCCGTCTGCTCTCTTCGTTTCTCTGTTTAGTCAACGGCCGAGTGCATCTGCATTGCGAAGATGCGCGGAGAGTTCTGGGACGGCCGGCAATCTTCTTTCCTTTCGTTTGCTTCGAATCGTTCGAAACATGCTTTACCATTATTACGGGGACCCTATAAAATCGTCGAGACGATTAACAAACGCACGATTAGGCCCATCTACGTAAACTGAACAGGTATCCAAGAATCCTACACGAGGATGTCGCATCGGATAAAAGAAAAAGTTTTGTTTAAATTAGCTTGTCGTTGACGCGTTTGACGATTGAACGAATATACATACATACGCGTCGTTGCTACTTTACAGAAACGAATGTTTCCGTTGCCCGACGTACTTACCTACTGCGATATTCCCAGTCAGCGTTATTTAGAGCCTGAAAAAGGAGTAATCTTAGCGAAAAGCCTGGCCTGATCGCCGTATGCGACAGCGAACGTGCTCGAGGTAGTTTTAACGATCGCGCGAACCATAGCCGTCGCTCGAATTTTATTAAAGGGAGGCCACATCCATGCATACGCATGAGGCGCATTCGCGCTACGAACATGTTTATTGTAATACTGACATACAGCGCAGTGAAATTAGTACGGTTTAAGGCGACGTTTCCATTCCGCGATGGAATATGCATGAGAAAATGCACCGTAACATCTGCGCTGCGAGGTGGCTGCACTGGGTCAACCGAGCCTAGACGTAGAAATATTTTATGTCGACGAGCAGGCCCCCTCGTTGCGGTCACGACCCGTTCGCGGCTCGTTCGTTGCTGTTTTCGTATATGCAACTCGTTGCAACTGTTCTCTGCGAAACCTTGCAAGAATAAAATATTCAGTTTCGTCCATCCGCAAAAGTAACCATCGCGGTTGTTTGTGTTTAGGAAAAAAGAATTCGACGCAAGAATTTCTCTCTATAACGAAGAGAATTTATTTGAGGAACAAATGTACAAAACATATAATTATAATAAACGAATTTGAAACACGCAAATTAATAATTGGCAACACAAATTATAATCACGTCTGTCATTCCTTCTTGAACAAAACACTTTCAACCCTTTTGCACATAAATTAACATTCAACAAAACTACAGCGTGGCACAAATATTCGATAGAAATCTCCTACAATACAGTATGTGATCGCAACGAGTGGACCGGATCCATTCGTCCAACGGGAAAGATCGACGCGATTAAAGCAAGTCGTTGAAACAGAAAACTCAACATGAACTTGATCGTGAAGAAAATTCTCGACGTAGGAGCAAGTCGCGTTGCTAATTAGTCGATTATGGAGCTTCCGGGTGCTTCCGAATGCTTCCGCGCACCAGAAAATCCGTAGAACGCGTAATCTGATCACGTGCGCAAAGATCGTAACGCGGCCGCAAATACTCCTCGTCACGTACCGCGGCTTAAAGTCGAATACGCAGCAAAACGATCGTGCAAAACACCGTGAAACTTGTCTGTTCGTCCACCGAGATGCGGTGCTCGCAAGCTTCGAAACGTTTCTATAGCGGAAACGAACGCGAATGCATATTTACACGGGTTCAGAGCGCAGAGAAGATTACGCGTCGATCGTAACGAATGGATATTTTATTCGATAAAGTGTATAATATTATTACCTTTGTCGGTATTTTAAACACACGGAACGATCGATGAACGGTAAGTTTTTCTCGGTCGATCCCTCGTCGATAGTGTCGCGGAATCGACCTGCTCCTTATTTTCATCGTTTGGGACGTGTGCACTCACCGAGAGCGCGCCTCGTTAAAAAGTACACGTTCGCGGTGGATCAATAGCCAGCAACGAGGCCGAGACACCGCGTTAATCTCGGTGCTGGTCGCGTCTCTATCCACGCTGGTCATCGCTACGAACATAAAGGAAGCTGTGTATGAAAGCGAATTCGTTCCACGGGGTCCGCGACCGCTCCCTTCCAGTGCCGCTTTCCGACGCGTCGCGGTATTAAGCGTCAAAAAATCGTGTAAGACTGGTATGTTTCTAGATTCTCCTTCTGGCACCCTTTCGGGCAGCTCCCCGTTCCGTCCACCGAGCGTGTCTCGCGCGTAAGTAGTACCCGGTCTACACGTAGAGTCTTGTCACCGAGTACGAGTCGGGGACTGGTTAGAGGAGGCGCTTATCGCGACCAACGATCTTACTGACAGCCGCCAATTAAAACATGCTAACGAGCTGCTGATCTCGCGATATCTCCAAGCGGGGCCTAATTAAACTCCCGCTAGAGGGGACAGTCGGGGTAAGGGAACAACGGGTTAGGAAAGCGGGCCAGGGCAGACCAGAGGGGGTTAGGACGTGGCTGAGAGAAGACCGAGGACGATGGGGAACGACGCCACGAGACAGAATCTACGAGATCTCGGTGTGCGCCTAGCCTTTATCGTTCCCGCGAACTTAAGATACATCTCGTCAACTACCGGTTAACTTTAACAAGCCGTTATCAGGGTAGTTTTTCCAACCGTCGACGTACGGTTACGTACAAGAACAAGATTTTTTAAATCATTTTTTCATTTCGCTTACACTCGCCGTCGCATTATTCGGAATAAAGTTTCCTTACTTAATACTATTATTTATTAGACCGAAACGTAATATTTCATTGAATAGATTTTAAGACCAGAGGCTAACGATTCGTCGTTAACCTCGATGATTAGCTTGCGCAAACTTGCTTCGAAAGCAGAGCTCGAAATTTACGACACGCCGACGGTGTCTAAGGAGGATTTCGTAATTTTAAGTTCCGAGGTCGGTGTACAACAGCTGTATACTTGACTCGAGAGATCCGCCGGGCTTACGATTTCCTAAGAATGGGGGAGTATCCCCTTACATTATCGCGCAAGATGATTTGTAATTCGTAGCGAAGCCACGGAGGGAACGATTTCGCCAAGTAACTCGATCGAAGCGTTAACAAACGTCAAGAATATGCAGAACGAAAGAATATTTATTATCGTAGGTTACGCCTAGATCACGGATACAGTCGATAAATTTTAATGGTGCGTTATCGAGCGTATCAGAATATATGAAAATGTGTCGGTTACGAGTGACTCTCGTTACGTGGCATTTGATAATTTTTAAACAGAGTCTATTCTTCGCATGTCCTCAGTTTATTAAGTTAAATTTGGACTACGTTAACTTGCACGATATCGTTACCTCGACGAAATAATTTACGATCGCCCGCATAAAGCAGACGTTTAACAAAAGTGTCGAGTAGTCGAAGATGATTTACAATTCCTTCTACACATTTGTCGATACAGGTCTTTAGTCTATGGTTAATTTTCCAATATAGTACACTTTATATTATATTTGAATTATCAACCGTAAACTATCGATCAATTTTTCGAACTCGCTGCTCGTTTGGCAAGCAAAAACGTCGCGTCGCGTCGTCCCGACAGGTTATGCCACGCCACGCCGCGCCGCTCCCGTTTACTCATCGAAACCGGACGTTATCCAGAAACGGATCAAGAATTTACCTCTTTTTTGACATCTTTGTTATTCGTTATTTTCGTTTCGTCCGAGCAACCTTTGCTGTTTAGCAACGGCCACGATCGGGAAAATATGACCAGTTTACAACAACCAATCGTCCCTGTCATGCTTAAAAAACAGACACAAACTCCTGTTCGCTCGAGACGCAAACATTGTCGGATAGCCAGCACCGATGCGATTGCAAGTTGTTGGACGTATCGGATCCGCGGAGCGTCGAAGGAAGAGACGCGGAAGAAGCAACGAGGGGTGCCGAAGAGCAATCGGGATCTCTGTTTGCAGTCGGATTTTGGAACTAAGCCGAGGTTTGCCCAGACAGATGCACCCACTTGCCGCCCTTAATAGCGTGGCTTACGCACTACGTCGATCGCCGGGCTCTAACCGAGCTAACGCGTCTCCTTTCATCCTCGGATCCGCTTCGCCCTTCCAACCAACATCGGAGTCGAGATAGACTCGAACGAGCCAGTCTTTCTGTTTTAATCGTGCCCTTGCCAGCCCTGGATAGAGGGAGGCTCGGTGCTAATCGTTGCACGATATCAAACCAGTCACCTAGAACGATCTGCTCGAGAGTCTGGAGAATCTTGGAGCGATCTTGAGGCCCCGGAACCGAGTTGTCGATATCGAGTCTGAGCAGCCGCTCAGCACACGTTCAGTGATAAATCATCTATCGATCCTCGACGTTCCGAGCGTCACGAGGGAAAAACTACTCTCACGCGTTGCTTCTTTAGGGCAGACAGCTATCCAGGGAAGAGCTATCGGTGGCTAGATTGAAGGGACGAGAGCGTCGTTATTAATTAACGGTGCGCGTCGGCGTCATCATCGCCGTCATCGTCCGCGCGTCTCCTGTAATTTCGCCGGCTCACAATGCCCCGGCTGATTAGGACTGTATGCCCGCCGCGGTCTCATCCGCGTTCCATGTAATCATCGATGCAGCTTCGGGCGACAGAAGCGCGCGAGCGACGGAGCTTTCGACCAGGGCTAGGGGGAGAAGTGCGAGCGGCGAACAGTTCGGAGGGCAGGTTTTACGGGAGCCAACAATGTAGCTGTAACGAGATGATTACAGGCGTCGTCGGACTGCTTTCGGAATCCCATGGATCAGCGGCGACCCCAACACGGAAAATACCTTGCTCGTGATTCGGGACCGCGCCCTGCAAACGTATCTCTCCGTGTCTCGGTTTAAGTGGTCGCGTAAACGTTGAGGTCGTGAGGGATTTGTCGTGCCGGATGAGCATTCGTATTCCGGGTACGAATCGTCTTCGCGAATGCTCCTGTCCTCGTAAAGGGAGGATCCTGTGCGCTCGTGCCGCTATTTGTCTCGAGGATGTGTCTCGTGGTTGTCGCGTCTCGGAAGAACAGGGCTACGGCTCTTCCGCGGAAATTTTCCGGGCTCTCGTACTCGCGTTTATCGAACGATATTCGAAACGACCAACGTGAATTGCGAAAAACTCTCTATTAGTGTAGTAGCTGTACCAGTTCTACTTGCACTCACTCGGAAGTCGACCAGATGGTTTCGACGTTTTTCAAAATCGACAAATCTACGTGGTCGTTGACGGGGATCGTGGCTGATCGATAGATCCTAAACACGTTCCGTGCCTGTGAAAGGATTTAATGGACGGCGCGGACATCCGCTGCCGCGAGAACTCAAGGATAAAACGAAGAACACCGCTTACGAATAGTAGTAACAGCTGCCACCAACGAGAGAAATATCTCTCCTCCGTAGTCCCTTCGGTTACGTCCTTCCAGTTTCAGCGAAATCACCGGGAGGGACCTTTGCCAGGATCGTTGCAACTCACTCAGGAACCAGCTGACGTTACGACCCCTTGCTACGAGGAGTCGGATACACCCTCTCTTATATCCCTCCGATGCCGGAGAGCCTACCCTCGAGCCGATCCTCCTCTTCCAAATTCGAACAGCCGGTGGTGCCAAGTGTCCGAAGACTGTTTTTCAAACATCCTGCGTGCTCGATCCAGCTTTAAAGTTCGAACCGAACCTTGCCCTCTAACACCTTTACAATTTTCATGCGAAACTAGTCTGTAGTTCCAGGCACGACGGAAAGCCGTAAGTTCGCGAATTTTTTTTACGATGTATAAAGTTTGAGGGGGGAAAAAATAAAGCTAACCGTGCTAGAAATACACCGAAAAGAATTACCGTGCGACGTTGCGACTCATCGATGTTAGCTACCGAGCGCATCCTATCGTCTCTTTAATCTCCGCTCGTACAGCTAATCTCGTATCACGCGGCAAAGAGCCGTTCCGCGAGCATCGAGCTCGAGAGCTCGAGAGCTTCGCGGTTCCATGCATCGATGAGGTTCAATTCCGTAATTGCTCGTATCTCTCCCGGGTTCTCTAACGATAACGCTTCCTGCAATAGGGTTGCTGCATCGTACATTAACAGATCAAGCTTCCGAGACAGCTAACCAAGGAATTCGTGACTGGCTTTTACCGATCGCAACATACGTATGTACATGGGCTATTCGATATCGGATCTAACGATAGGCGAATCGAAATCGTTTGGCCGCGCAACACACGGACGTTTCCGTGAAACGGCACGTTTATCAGGGTAAAAATGATGGTATGGCCGGTAAAATCGAACAACTGGACCGCTGCTATTCAGCCGTTTAATTATCGAAAAGGATTTTCGGTTTTGCTGATTCGATGGTTTCTTTCATCGTCGCTCGCGGCGCGCGCCGTCGTTGGCCTTCCTCTGGAAAACATTGTCCGATGCCGAAAGCGCAGGACCTAGCCACGGTTGCGCAAACTCGATTAAAACGAGCGTTAAGCGATCGAGCAGCCGCGGGAGGGCAGGGTGGAAAGCGCACCGCTTAATAGGGTGTGATAGATCGGGTAAATTGCATCGGTGCTAATGGGATTGCACGCGATGGTGCTATAACCATTACCGTGGCCGTAGAGACTGGTATCCATGCCCCGAAACCACCCCTACAGAGAGCAATCCTGCTGGCCCCGCTTTCCTTCCTTCCCACTCGCTCTTGTTCGCCGCGTTTCTTTCTCCCTTAGTCGTTTACGTCTACCCTCGTTTTCGACTCGTCCCGTCCCGTACCGCACCCCTCCCCACCCCCTCCCCCCTGCCCCTCTGCCCGTTCGATTCTCACTCCGTCGCGATAACGCGGTACCGCCAGATTTAATAATCGGCAACGATACCATTTACCAAGACAAAAGTCCCATGCCGCGACGAGTCGCCGTTGATCGAGAGACGAGGACGAGAGATCGATCGGTTTCTCATTGTACGGTATATCCAGTACGCTTTGAGCCCAGCACGCCGCTCCTGCGTATAATCGTTTTAACGGTAGTTTAAAATTTCATGCGAAATTTATCGGGAAATTCCAGCGCTCTGCCGTCGCGTATAGAATTTCGATCCACGTGCTAAAATTAAATTCGTTATCGCTTGATCTCGGCTGCACCGGGGAATTATAGTCATGTTCGCATTCTACAGTTTTCCAATTTTTCTTCGCCGTGCAGAGTCGATTCCCGTCGCTTGCGGTTCGCGATACACAATACCGATGCGTGGGGCATCTCCGAAGAAAACTAAAAAAACCTGCCGAAAATGTTGTAATAATTGACAGAGTAATCTCTAAAAATATTTCCATTGCGCTAGTGATCAAGTAAATGTCACAGTGCGTCACAATCAGTTTCAAAGGCGACGACATCGTGTTATCCTCGCGATTGATTTCGTTCCGATTAAATATTAGAACGCGCCGTCGCTGATTACGACTACGACGATGACGACGACATTGGGAACCGGGAAAAATAGTAGGAAGCAGAAGGACAACCCAACACGGACTAAAAACGGAAACGACGAAGGGAACGAAAGCGAAAACGAACAAGGGAGGGAAAAGATTCATTGACATTTAGCGTGGCGAACAAAAAGCGCGGACGACGAGGGTACAATGGCTGTCGAATTCTTTGTCCCGGTCCTGGTCCCGGTCTACGCTGGATTTTTAATAACGGCGCAAAAATAATGGAGATACCACGGCAACAATGGGGGTGAGTCTTCATTAGAGAGCCAGCGTTCCGTGATCAAATACTTGTCTAGCGGCCACCAACGGTGTCGGTGGTTGGCGGCCGTCGTGCAGCGTGCGCAGCTCGTAAAGGCTGGCGGCACATTTTTACGGATCATTCGGCATCGAACTGTTTTGGCGCCTCTCGGCTTCCTTTTCGCCTATATATTCCTGTCCTTGACGCCTCTTTGCTTGCCAGAACACGGACATTATCCGAGGATAATTTTGATTCGCCGCAGGCGTGCTCGCCGAAACCATCCAACCACTGAATTTTAGCAACCATGGAACACTCTACACCAACTCAAATATAAGCCGCGGAAGAGTTACTACTTTGCGGAATGATGTGTAGAGTCGGAGGATGCAGATGCCGCGTGAACTCGATGTTCCCTTCGTTTTTGCGCACGCTGAGTTTCTCTTTCGATGCGGGCGTAGCTTCTTGGGCGTCTGCCCGTATATATTTCATACTCTTCTCTACTTCTCATTTCATGCTTTGCCCTGCATGTTTCTTTCTTTCCTTGAACGGATCATCGAGAATGTTTGAAAAGTTGATAGAATTTCGCGCGATAACATCCTTACCAACAGACATTTTTTACCGAATATTTCTAGCAAAAATTCTGTCCCGAGGACGAACTGTTCTACCGAGTACGTCCGGGTTAGATTCCATCTGATTAAATTTAGGTAAAATCAGCCAAATTAAAACACTTTTAGTCGATTGTACCTACGTTAAATTTTTAACTTGAGAAGCATGGTTCGTTATCCACGATCGGGAGAAACGTTCCATCGATAGTCGGTTTTCGGGGTAAATATTGCGAGAGGTTTCCAGGTGGGCAGTCAGTCGGGCAAAGTGCCGCGACTTTGTTGTTTCAGAGGGTTAGGTTCGAGTATTCCCTCAAAAGCTGATTTTCTGCCCACGGTGAGATTGCTGTACGCTCTTTGTCTTTCTTTTCCTCGCATCCACAAACACCAAGTCACGCATAAACCCCCGGTACAGGTCAGATAAATAAATACTACGGGAAGACTCGGCAAATATTTACAGGAACCCGTGCACACCTGAAGGGAGCGGTACGTAAACGTGTCCGTTGGTCTCTTTTAGTTCTCGACCTTGGATTCTTCTCCACGCGTTTCTCAATACGACCCATAATTCCGGTCTCTCGTTTCTCTCGATCGTGACGTAGCTTCGTTAAATTTTTTAATACGCGCGCAACTTTAATTACAAATTCCTCGTTTCGTGGCTTATTCTTCGAATAAAAGCAATCCGAACTGACCAAAGTAACCAACGATGGAGCGGAACTACAGCTTCGCCTGTTACGACGCAAACAATTCTAATCGGTTAACCGGTTACGTATGTAGGTACCTTTCGTTTTGATCAAGAGGCGACACGCGAGATCGTCGTTTCTCGGCAACGTCACCGCGAGGGTAACCGAGACACGTGTACGCGGAAAAGGGCGTAAACGCGAATTATGTCGCGCGCAAAGAGGATTACGAGTGCCAGTGTATCACTAGTGGCGCACTTAACTTCTCGTGAGACCCCGACGTACGGAGGGGTGTTTGTTAATTCACGCCGTGGCGTCATTGTAAAGCGTCGTCTTCGTCGACTGAAATACACGCTTACTGGGCTACACCCTCAAGTGTATTGCATTGCTTATGAGGTTTATACCCGTCGCTTATGAATATACCTGCGGCCAGATCCTCCACCGCGGCTCAACGGCGCAATATTCTGGCCAAACTTTGAATCCACGCACCTATCTTCGCAAGATCTCCTCTTTCAAACTGTAGAAACAACGTTCTAGCGGAGGTGTAAAATTGCAACCCAATTTCATAGCTATGCCCGTTAATTACAAAAGCAACATTCATACCGTTTACTTCGTAATAGCGGCATAAAATTTAGTCGTGTCTATCTGTAATAAAAAAAAAAAAACTAATATAATATATGTACATGTACAAGGGATTGGACCTTGTTTGTACGTACGTGGCTAAAAGTGCCGATTCACGGGATCCCGAAAAATTGTTTAATTAAAATATTTCGAACAGAAGCAAAGTCAGAGATTTTTGATCGCCGTGAGCTCGTTTTGTTCCGCCGAGAGTCGTGTTGGCACGGCTTCTGAAAACTTTACTTGGCTGCTAACTCTCCCGCGTCAAGTCGAATCTCGCGGATATTACATTGACGCTGCAGATTACCGGGCCTAGCCGCCGTTTGCTCAGTACATATTACGAACCTCCCCTCGGTTCTCTCTCGGTATGTCAAATATTTAACCGAGTTTCAACGCGGAATATCAAATGGAACGATCGATAGGAGTCACCGGTTTTAGTCGGACACGCAAGTTATGCGCGCACATATATCCCCTCGTTGTTCAGTTGCTTCCCCCTTTGAGTTTTTTCCTTGTAGACAAACAAGTCTCTTGTTCGTCGTTTCTTTCAGATTCTCGTTTGTTCTCGTTGTCGTGAATCAGCGCGCGCAAACACATCTTTTTCATGGGCTTCGTTTCCACTGTGAAAATAACACCGCGATTCAGAGTCGAAGAACAGATTCGCGATACGCGATCTGTAAAATAGTCTGGTAACGATCGATAGAAAAGCGTTCAAGTCAAGTTTAAAATGTATAGTATAGCGTAACCTAATCGGTCGATTCAAATTTTAATAGGTTATCCCGCACGGTAACGAATTGGAAAAAATTTCTTCTATTTGAAAAAAATAATGTGCGTCGATTTACGTCGTCAAGCAACCAGCCGACTGTCTTCTTTGGCTGAATCCTTGCAAATAATAACCAGGAAGAAATACGAGGCAATCGAGAAAACCAAGCGGCGAAAGAACGGTGCACCCCCAGTATCTCGGCAGCTATTGTTGTAGTTCCGGGCCGCTCTTTCAAACGAGAATCTATCTAGTTCGCGATAATCGATCGGGGTGGAACAAGTAATTCCCCGACACAAAAACCTCGTTCAGTTATTTATAACGAACAAACAACGGGACTGCACTCGGTTCTAGAAATTGTCTCGCTCCATCAACCGAGAGGCCCGATAATACGTTTCGTACGATTCCTCCCAATCTTTTAGCCCCTCGTATCGTGCAACCAGCAATTCAAGACGTCGATTCGAGGCTGAAACTCGCATCGAGCTTCCAGTCTGTAATCTTCTTGCGTAAATTTCATAGCCGCGGCAACGTTTCCTCGCAAAATACTTCCAATTTGCGTCGACGCGTGTTTTCCATGATTTCAAAGTTCACCGGGGGAGGAGGATAGACGAAGAGGGAAAGGTAGGAGGAGTAAAGAGAAAGGTCAAGGGAAAAGACAGAGACGGACCGTTGAACTTTGTGGATTCGAGGAAGCAGAGCCCCACTCTGGCCTACCTTATCGATTCTAGAAGCCGACTCGCGGGTGGTCCCTCGACGTCTACACGATCTTCTTTCCTCGTCCTCTTTTATTTGGTCCAAAGGCGGCACGAAAATACACGGCCACTGGCCCGCGAACTACCCCCAGGGGGACCATTCCACGTGGGTGGCTCTCGCGTGCCGGGCCCTAATACGTTTCTAATTGAAATGTTTACCGAAGGAGAGAGGGTACCTGCCTCGTACGTTTCAGATGGATTTTCGATCGATCGAACGATCTAGTAACACCACGGAAATCAACGTTTCGCCGAAACGTCGTATTTACGATATCTTTTCACCTTTTCGAACGAATTGGAGGATATCGTCCGTTAGATAGTGGTATTATTTAATAGAGAGTGATAGACGACCTAAAAATTTATTGTACAATATCGTAATTGCGTTCGCGATTTATTTTATCGAAGGAAAATGAACCTGGCAACGGATTGCCTCGGAATTCTATTCGCTCGGTTTTTATTACCGGCTCTTTTCTTCGAGCCATACGAGTAATTTTAAACTCATAAGATGCGAAATTGTAGTTTCCAATGTTCCGAAACGTATCGGTCTTTGGTGCGTTTCGCGCTACGGAAAGAAGCCAAGTAGAACGAACGTTTGAAAGCCCCGTCTGGAATATTTGAAATCTCGTTCGGGCAGGAGTTTCGTTTCTGCCAAAAAGTGTCTTCGAAGACACGCGGCGCGAAATGAAAGACTGCAAGAAAGAGGAACGTCTGTTTGACCGCGGAGCGTCAACTCGCCTCTCGTTTCTTTCCCGGTGGCATATGTAGACGGGAAGCCATAATCCAGCTTAACCGATCGCAGCCGCGGAGCGGCGCACAGTGGCACGTGCACCAAGGGGATGTTTGTCATTGCTCGTCGGGCTCGCGTCTTATGCCGCGCGTAATTGATTTTGCGCTGGCTCCGAGTCTGTTTGGTAGTCACCGTGCGCGGCAGAACAGAACGACCGGACACGACGTCCTCGTCTCCTTTCGAATTATCACGATCCGTAGCGGTCGTACAGTTCGCCTCATAAACCACGCAATCTCTGCTCTTTCGCTTCCGTCCAACGCATACGAAATTAACATCGCGAGTTAACTGTTTCACGGTGAATATCAATAAATACTTACTCTATATGCAACGACCACTCAAGCTGGAGCTTTCGTTCCGATTAATTGCGCTAAAGTTACGTTTTCTTCCAACCGCGGTACCCATTTATCGAATCTTCTACTCGAAGTGCGTATCTTTGAACCTGAATGTAGAGTAGTTTATCGGAAACGTAACTTGCGTCGGTTACGACCGGAAAATACACTAGT
The DNA here is from genome assembly GCF_051014445.1 of Colletes latitarsis. Classification (NCBI taxonomy): domain Eukaryota; kingdom Metazoa; phylum Arthropoda; class Insecta; order Hymenoptera; family Colletidae; genus Colletes; species Colletes latitarsis. The sequence goes on along the minus strand of NC_135135.1, from coordinate 28,118,020 downwards.
AATCGAACGAGAAACAGCTATCGATAGATCGCGATAGGTACGTTTAGTCAGTTTTGAAAGCGAAATAAATCTGCGAAGCCAGTCTAGTATCTGGATAAATGGATAGAAAGTTGATAGAAGAGGCGCCGAAGAGCGAGCAGAAAACGGACATGCGTGCGTGGCAAAAAGTGAGAATAACGCGGTGCAGTGTACTCTCGACGGTGGTCCACGATGCGGACGTTGACGGTCGCGAGACCTCTCTCGCTTAGATCCCGCGCGACAAATTCTCAAGCGCGCCGCTTCGTAATTGCGATTTACGACTACGACCCTCTCGTTTCACCTCTTCGTTCCACCCACCTCGCGTTCCGGTCTGCCCCGCCAAACCTCCCACCCCTTCGCCAACGGACCGAGCACTTAATGGCGTGTTGAATAACGGATTTATATACGGGGCCTGAAATACGCGACGGGACGCGCTCGCGATACGCGACGGACGTGTTTACGACGCCGAAAATACAAATTGCGACGGCCGACGGGCGACGGACGACGCTACGCGCGGTCCCGTATCTCGAGTTATCGCAAAAACGACTCATCCGACACAAAGTCGATTCGTACGGAAATAAAAGATCGACCCTCGCCGCGACTGGTCCTTGCGTACACGGTTCATTAAGCGGATGGGCGGCGCGAGAGACATTGGATTCGAGTTTCTCGTTAACGACTTTCGGAAACGGCACCCGCTACGCTGTGTATCCGGTTATGCGAATATACTCGAGAAAACGTTGCGTCTGTCGTTTCAATTAATCGGCCAACTTCTGCGAAGACGTCGCGGCGTCGGCTCGAGTCGAGTCGAATCGAGTCCACGAGACATCCAGACAACTAAAATTTTTACACTCAACAATTTTTATCCTCGATTAATTATTCGTCGAATAAATTTCGTACTCGCTCGGAATACTTTCGTTCGTCTGAAAACCAAGTAATTCGCAGATTGATAAATCCCGTTCGATGTAAATTCTCCGTAGTTTAGGTTTTGTTCGAGACACGTATCCAAGATCCACGATACGACAACATTTCTCAAACGTGGAATATAAAGTCGGTTTCTTTCTTCGTGCGAGGATGTTCGCAGGTGGGTCGTTTTATCCCCTGAACTCGGTCCGTGGTGCCTGTTTTTTCTCGGTTCGCGCGACCCGTACGAGAAATCTCTTCCTCTAAGAAGAACGAAGAGGGTAAAAAGAGGAGGAAATAAGAGAAAGCCCTCCTAATCGAGGAACTCTCGATCAACGTCTACCGCCGGAAGGGAATCATATTTTCCGCGAGGAAAACGACTGATTCTCCCTTGGTCCGTTCCCATCTCACCATCTTCACGGTTGCCCTTCCTTGTCCCTGTTTCGCGGTGTCTGTTCGTTTTCCTCGCTCGAGCACAGCCAACCGTCCGCAAATTTCCTGGCGCGTCGACCAGTTTTTGCGTCGATTTTCTTGCCGAACCTCTGTCGGTGATCGGTGTCGAGGCTCTTTTCCGGATTGATAACGCGAGAAACCTCGACGTCCGCCCGTCGATTATTGCCGAGGACAAATCCGTACGTTCCAGGGTAAAGAAAAACGCGCCGCGGCAAACTCGAACCGACCAAGACGATTATTTTCACCCGGTACGCAGCAACGGCTGCTGAACGATAATCGACCGATTCTCGCATCGAGCAGACACACGGTCCATTTTTTGCTGCATCTACGTTTTAAAACGCGAGTCTCTTCTCGTTCGTAGGTTTAGGTTAACTTAAAAATTAAAGTACAGTTCGGGCCGCGACATAGCGAGGTCGTAAACTCGAGTAGATGTCAAAGTTTATACGTTTCAGCTCCTGGAACAAGTGAATTGACAGAAATAGGAGCAGCTAAGGGCTTTAGACCATAGTCAGGCTTATCTAGTGTCGCCATTTTTAGAGGTATCGTAAAAGGCTTACTCGAGTCTTGAATATCTTAATTTACCTGCTTATAATATATGCATGTAGAGAATGAAAAAAAGTAGTGCAGTTACGGACACGGAAAGACATTCGGAAAGGCACCCTCAAGCAAGATGTCATGTGCAGCCCTAAGTGCCGCAGCAGTAGTCGGTCCCAACCCTCAAGAGTTTAGTTTACGACCTCGCTATATCGTGGCTTGGACTATAACAAAATAATTTCGGTAGCATTAAATGAAAATTTCCTTTGGACGTAGCGCGTGTCGTTCGGTGCGGTCCGCGACAGGAAGCTTACGGCGAATAAGAAAGGATCGCCGCGTCTCGTCGCAGCGGGAAGAAGAAAAAGAGAAAGATTCGGAGGGAAAAAAGGAGCCGAGGAAGCAAGAGAGCACGCCGACCGAAAAGATTCCTGGGGGCAGGATGACGTGGACCGGGAGTCACGAGCTGGCTGGATTAAAAGTTCGCCGAACATCGACCAGTCCGATCGCCCATGGTCGAGAGCTAATTAATTGCAGAAGCTCGGACAGAGTGCAAGGAGCCGAAGAGCAGAGGGAGCTCCGGTTGGTCCCTGTGTCACGAGAGGACGGGGGAGGAAAGCAGAAGAGGAGAACGACGATGCCGGTGAATGCTCCAAGTTAGTCAATAGGACTAGGAGCCCGGTAGTCGGTTTACTTTTTGCCTGAACCTTCGCGACGTTGCCTCTCGTATTCCTTCTGCTTGTCCCTTCGGTCTTCCTCCTTGTTCTCCTCTTTCGTCGGTGGCTTGGTCTGCTCGCGAAGACAGCTCACCACCCCAGACTCCGTGGCTCCGACAATGGAGAGCTCGCATTGTCTTCGTGGTTTATCGCTTCCTTCGATTGCCAAGTACACGCCGTCGAGTCGGTCCACCCACCCCTCCCCTCCCCTCCTCTTCATTCTGCTCGAGCTTTTCTCTCGGTCCCCGATCCCCTTCTTTCCTTCTTTATTTTCCGTACGTGTCCACCGGCTGATCCGGTTAGCCGTGCGCTCTTTTCGAGACCTGCTCGCGATCCCTTTCCCTTTTTCGCGATCGCCGCGAAAACCCGGGAGAAACCGGGAAAACAAGGACAATAATCGAACGATATTGTTCGCGAACTCGATGGGACATTTCGATGAGTATCTTTCGGTTATCCGACAGAGCGACAGCATCGAGAAGCGTTTGATCGAAATTTCAATTCCAGTTTGCGAAAAATCGAAATTGCGTTGCAAAGAGTGGTAGCAAACGAAACAGGGAGGAAGAGAAAGAAGGAGCTGTCGTCCTGGTTCGGGTTCCCACCGTCGCGAAATTGCAAGAATGACCTCAGAGGTCGCAGGACTAATGTATGCGGACGTACAGTTCTTTACTTGAATCGTTTCCCTTCCACTCGGTTCTTCCTTTCGTCGTTCTGTCTCTCTCTCTCCATTTCTCTCTGTTCGTCGCAGGACGCGTCCAACCGAGCCTTTTTAACCCTTTAGCCCGTCGTGCATGCTCGCGGGATTTTACGTAATCGAAGGTTAGGTTCTCCAGAAACCGTGCGAGCACCGTCTCTACCAGAGAGGAAAGGGAACGTTTAAATATGGTCGTAAGAGTCGAGAACCGAACGAGCCACCATTCAAGAAACACGTTCGATATCAGATATTTTGTTAAATTACGAAAGAGTAAATTTCGAAAAACGACCGATGTGGATTATCGCTGAATGTACGAAGCACCTGGAAATAGACAAGGTTCGAACGTGTCCGGTAACGATCTACGACGGAAACTCTTCTCCTCTCTATAATATTTCAAACGTCCAGCAGAAAAAGAAAAAGCTATGGAACGAAAAAAGGAAAAAGAAGGAAATATCAGCGCGTACGTTTCGTCGAAACGACACGTCATAAAGCAGCTCGTCCCGGGCTGGCAATCGGCGCTCGTTTCGCGCGGGTTGCCGCGATTATCTCTCGCGCATCTCACGTAACACAATTTGTAACGAGCGCATCGCGTCGCGTCGCGTCGCGGGACCGGCTCGAACCAGGGTCGCTAGCTTTTTGTGATTAATGACGAGCTCCGATGATTTAGTGACCGGTGACTCGTACTCCCGCGCACTAACGCGTCGCCTCGCGTCGCCTCGCGTCGCGTGCGCGATCGCGTGACTCGGCGAAAGGCTTTCGAAAAACGGCCAGTCGATAGTATTAACGACACAGCTCGAAAGCGGGGAGTTCTCTCGGTGCGGTGGTGCGCCCGCTGGCATTCGTTGCGAATCAGCGCAGCTTATCGGAACCGAATCGGCCAACGGCCGCTCGTATTTCACCGTTCTGCTTATTTTCGCGAGATGGACGCCACGCCACCGCGATAAAACCTCTCGCTAATGGGTTAGGTAAGTAATCGGTTGAGTAATTTGGCACACAGGACGAGCAGCGTTCCGGTACTCTTCGCGAACCTACGGAAAACTAATCGGTCCACGACAAACGATTCTTTCTTTCACGACATCGTGTCGGCTAATAGACAAATAGACTATGTATCGCAGTTTTCGACGTACGTATCGAGCTGCACTGTCCGTTCGATAGCTCTGGTAACTGTTGAGAAAGTACAATCTACGCGTTACTACTTACTCTGTATCCTATCGATAGCAAGATACACCAACCAGATGATTCACGAACCTATCTGGCTGTGACTCGAGGAATGGAGGGTATTTAGAGAAAGCGATGATCAATGCGCCATAGAAAGCGAAAAGTTTGATTCTTTCGTGGAAGAAGTGCGGATTCTGTGGCTATATCGCGAAAGCAACGACGAGCAAACGGATTTTGCCGATCGGCTTAACCCGAGCCACCGTGAGCCTCGTCGCAGCTGTCGTTCGCAGCGGAAGCTTTCCCTGTCGCGTCGCCCGGAATCCCAACCACGGCAACGTTTCTGTTGCGACGCCGTCATTACTTATGCAAGCCCCGCTTACAATTCGCCCTAAAAGCTGCCCCATCTCCGCCAAAGAACGCGCTACAGTCCTCGACATCGAACCCTTGCCGAACAACGCTTGCTTCTATCGTTCCACTTTCTTTTTCAAAGATTCGTTGGAATCATTTCGAACGGATCGATTCGTCTTGACACGCTCCAGGACAACTGAAATATGTAAATACTTGCACATTCGTTACATATCGATTCCCATCGAGTCGACGCGACGGCGCGACGCGTTTAAATAAATGCAAATACTCTTCTCTATATAGTTCGAAGCGCGCGTGTACGCGATACAAGAATACATATTCGAATAGTAAACCGTAAGAAATCGAATAATTAACTCTATATCCATATTTTGGTCGTTTCCCGCGAATCTGATTTTGTTTTGCGAACGGCCGGTCGGCCGCCGCGCCGTATCGATCTATTATCATTTTATCATCGGCTCGATTTAATTCTAGGGTAAATTCATTCGCAATGACTGGAGCATTATACGTCGGGGGACAGAGAGCGAGACGCGGAAAATCGGATTCTATTTTTACACGCGCCATTATTCCGTCGAAATTGCACGAGCCGATTTAGCCGTTCATATCGAACGACGTTAATGCATCATTAAACGGCATTACACTATCACCACCGATACCCGGATATACCTGCGGACGAACCACTCGCTTCGGCAAAACTCTATTTCTATTTCCGCGTCTCTTGAATTAATTATCGCAGACTTCTGTCCGGCACTCCCTTGCCAGTCACCGATACCCATCGATTATTCAACCAAGTTTCTCGTTGGATCGTCCCTCGATACCGTTGCACGGGCAACACGATACCGACCATGCACCGCCCAGTTACACGCGGACGAGCTTAGATTCGACGATGAAAACCAACTCCTTTGGTATTTCTATTTTCGCTTGCGAGAAAACAAGTATCTATCTACGCACCGCGATCGATCGCAACAAATCGAGACAATTTTCCCCGACGATTTTCGATCGCTCTTCGACTTTTCTTTCCCGTGGCGTGAGTTTAGAACGAGCAACGGCAAGAAATTGACGAGGGACGCAAGCAAGGCATGACCTACTGCAACTTGGCGTCGCGTGACTCGAGATCAACGTTCAGCCAAACGTACCTACTTACAAATAGCTGCCTGCACTGGATCTGTTCCGCGTGACGCCAGAACGCGTGGGTTTTCCTGACGCGATCGCTACCATGGTGTATATCTACTTCGATCCAGCGACCTATGGTTCTCGCGAAAGTGAAAGTCATCGAGTAGAGCTTTTGATAAAACCGTGACAGAAGTAAACGTCTCTCTAATCGGGACAATGATTCGCCGAATAGAATTAGCGTAACGCGAATTGGAATTCTGACGATGGACGTGTCCGACATCCACGGCGTTTCGAACCGGAGCCTAAATACTTATTCTCGCAAACATTTAATATCATCCAAAGAAAATTGATAAGCTTTGAAAATTCATTAAAAGTTTTCTCGGTAAGGTAAACTTGGACTAACAGTCTCGTCGGTTGTTCCAAGATCGCTATTCGCCCGCTAAAATTTTCCATCGTGTTAAAATTTATGACGCGCGACAGAATCACCGTGTCGCGTCGCCCGTAAAATGCAGCCAGCTGCTTATCGAGTTCCGAAACGGTGGCTCAGCGACTTTCACCTCCGCCGACAACAACATTAAAAGCAGCTTTGTCCGCGGAAAATTGAAATTCATCGATTAACGCGTGTCGCCGGTTACGGTGTCTGTGCAATCTTGATCGATAATGTATGTACGTCGGTGATCGATACGCCAACTACACTACTGCACATCGTCCGTGGATAATACCGGGTAGCAAAATTAGAGCCGTGTCTCTTCCCATCCTCTTCGTCGTACTCCGTTATCCTCTACGCGCCATTTCTCCCATCCAAGTTTCTTTCGCCCCGGTAGCCTGGTGGGTCTCGTTTCTGCTCCAGTAACCGATCACCGGTAACGGACATCGACTTTTACGGGGGCCATTGTCTTTTATGCGTTATGAATGTATTCGACGACCGGGTTGTAAAAATTTCCAACGGAGATGTATGCAATATTTCCGCGCCCCGGAACAAAGAAACTCCTCCAGGCCGTGACTGTCGTTGTCAACGGAGAACGAGCACCCTCGTGTCTTATTTTTTTCTCCTTTCCGTTCCCGTCGAACTTGGTCAACGCGGTACGTTGACTGCGTTTTCTCAAAGAGTCTTTATGTTTCTCTGAAAGGGGAACCTTTTTTATTTCGGAGTCGAGTTTCCTCGTAAAAGCTTCGGTGAGAGGTCTTGTTCGTTAAATGAATCGCACTTACCCTTGGCTTTCGGCGAGTTCGATCTCGGTACAGATTCGGACAGAAATTGTAAATATGTACTCGGGATCGGAAATTATCGAGCTTGCGACGACTGTGCTAAAAGACCATCAGTCGTCCACGAATGTGACTTCCGTGACGTAAACGCCGCGCGAGAGCAAGACTCGAGGCTGCATCCTGGGGGAACTCTAGCTCTCCCGATGAGATCTCGGTGAACTCATTAACCCGGAAACCAAAGGCCCATTCTCCAAGTTACGCGAAGGCAGCAAGAACGACCGATGGGAAAGTTCCATCTGCAATAACGCGGACTTGGCGACCGGTGACAAAACTGCCTTTGTTTAACTTGGACAAAGCGGGAGAAGAAAAGCAGGAGTCTTAAAGCAGAAACTTTCCACCAGGCAAACGTCTCGGAGATATTTTTCTGTTCCGCTATCTACGGCCTAAAACGGGGGATTTCTATCCCCGAATGCTTGTTTCCTCTATTTTTGCCATTTATTCCAACCTCTCGTATTTAATCGTCGATACATAGTACGTACATTATCTACGTAACCGCGTATCCCATCGTTTAATGCTACGCGCTCCCGACACAAATATTATTCCACGTACATTTTACGTTGAAAGTTAAACTTGTCTGTGATAAAGAATCTTGGGTGCGTTTCGGGGTGGCCAAGACGATACAACGAGATAACACCGTGGACAGGGCAAATGGAAAATTCGTAAACGAGACTCGCGGCTCCCATGAATATCGCATCGCGAATGCTGGTCACTATGCTTGGTAAAAGAAGAGAGAAGGTAATAGGACTCTCGATGCGGGCTTCCTGAATTATTCCCAGCGTGTCTCGTTGGCTCGACAAGCGTCGACGTCGAGACTCGAATCTGGTGGACGCGACGCGTCGCTGCGTCGCGTTTACTTCGCAGAGATTTTATGGCTACGGCTTTTTTTCGACACGGGCGTTATTTGCCGATAAGATGCGTGTCTAGCGCGACTTATGCTCGGCACGTGTTGGATCTATGTCTCCTATGGATTTTTAATGAATCGCTGGTGTACCTTTTTTTTACGAACGTTTCCCAGAAACGAGAACGGAAGAAGCCAACTATGTATGACCGAACGACGCTGATTTACGAGCAACTTTGAACGTGGAAAAATAGGACGAGTCGTTATCTGTCTTTTTTTCTTTCAAGCTCGCTGTTCTTAGACTGCTACCGAACCGTCCGTTTTCGATCGAATAAAAACATAATACTTGTACTCGCGTCTTTTACGTTTGTACAAACACGTATCGTTCACGGTACAAGGTCCAAATTATATAATCAACACTACACGGTGCATTGTGCGTAGTCCATTACGCATAGTACATGGTGCAGTGTGCACGTTGAATAATGCACGATGCTCGGTTCATTGTGCACGATCTTGGTGCGCTTCTCCGTTTCGTTTGTTAGTAGGTTTAAACGACGTAACGCGCAAACGAGTTTCAATTAAATTGGACGACCAGCGATAGTATGGATTTAATACTCGTGCGAATCGAGGAAACGCACGCGGCAAATGGAACGCAGACATTAGCACAGCTATCACCATTAATTCTGTGCGATCGCGATAAGCCAAAGTCAACGCGCGCCGACAGTCCCGTGAAGCATTAGGGCCGCTTACGTATCAACTGGCTAGCTCGATACGTATATGTATACGTATGTATATCGCACCCATCGAAACCGTTTCGACGTTAATCTACCGAATAAGAATATATTGCCGCGTTAACGTGTCCACTGAAAATTTCTCAGAACTTAACTCCTGGATGGTACGCCTTTTCGATTAATTCCTTAAAACCCGCATACCCTCCGATAAACCTAAACGCAACGATATACGGTAGAAAAAGTTGATATGTACAATTTTGACATAGGTACCTTTACGCCGAAAATGTCTACTTGTACGAATCGAACCTATGAAGCTTTTCAGGCACGCGATTTACGGATTTACGGGGCCGACTAGCCGCAAGATTAAGTCGTGCAAGCAGAATCCTCGAGATTCTTTCGTACTCGGTAGACAGCGAGGAACGCGAGGATTTCGGGGCCCCAGGGGGCTGATCGCAGCGAGGGGCCCGGTAAAAAGGAACCGGCAACCGGAAAAGCAGAGACGCGAGAGAGAAGCGACGTCGAGGCATAAGAAAAAGGCCGTCGAGCACGAGACTCTCGAAAGCCATTACAACTAATTTGCGTCAAATCGCATTGAAACTCGTCGAGGAGTTTTTCGAGAGGGTCGAAATGGTGGCGAAGGCGCGCCAGGGGCGTCGCTATCAGCGCCTTCTATCCCGGACATGTGTGGCCCACGCGTCCTTTACGTGACGAGTACAAATTGTTCCAATTTGCGTAGCACACTGGCGCCAACCTTTTCTCGCAGTCGATTCGCCTCGGGTACGCCAACTCCTTCACCCGAAGGATCGTACCAAGGTCTTTGAGCGCCACGCCACGCCGCGTTCGAAACTTTCGATACGCGAACAAACGAGCACCACCGTAACCGACGCGGTGGTAATGGGACGAAACTTTGCCACCGATAAGGAAACTTCTCGGTCCAAAGTATACCAGTTAGAAATACACCGGTGGCGAGCAGCGAATGCAGAAATTCGATAGAAAGCCCTGACTTTCCAAGTATACGAGAACACTTGGACGTTACAAGGCACTCAGTCGATTTTACAATCCTGCTTTCTTACGTACTTTTCTATGTTCTCATACGTGGCAAACTTATTTCTGAGAAACAAAGTTACGGGGCACGGCCAACCTTTTCTCGTATCGTTTCGTTTACGCGGCAATTATCGGTTGGCCAATTAGTGTCCGGAGCGACCGCTAGAAGGTTTCGCGTTCCACCTTTTTACACGATGGCTCCTTTTCCCGTGAAAATGGTCCGAGAAATAATCGCGAGCCGCGTTAGCGTTAATGCGCGCGAATGGCTGGCGAGAAAACAAGTACATATGTATGTACCTGCAGTGCCGGGAAATTGCGGGGTGGTAATCGACGCTATATTTACGCGTAATCACAGATTCTTCACGGAAGGATCATCGTGCGAAGATAAGAGGCTCGGTGGTGATCGTGGAATTTTCTACGCTCCGTTGCACGCTTCCTGTCTGCGACACAACGATAACCGAACGATGTCGCACTTTTCTTCTCGCAACGTCTAATCAGACGGATATTATTTCGTCTTTAGCGTCTTATTGTACGGTGGACTCGCCCGTTCGGAGACAATTTTACTTGTTTTGCTCGACGTTGTGCAAACCGTTACACGAAATGTCTCGTGAAGAAACGATACTTCGAGCTCTAACCTATTTACGATTGATTTAACGCACATACAGGGTGATCGGCCACCCCTGGGAAAAATTTTAATGGGGGATACTACAGGTCAAAATAAGACGAAAGTCAAGAATACCAATTTGTCGATTATGGCTTCGTTAAGAAGTTATTAACGTTTAAAGTTCCGCCAGTACTGAATTTTTTTCTCGAAAGTGGATAGGATTTCGGAGGTATGTGTATTCACCAAAAATGATTATAATCGACCCCTGCATCCAAATATAATATTTCCAGAATGATTTGAAATTTTTGAATTTGATTGTTAATAACTTATTTTGGCCTCTAGAATCCCCCATTAAAATTTTTCCCAGCGGTGGCCGAACTCCCTGTATACAAATTAAATTAGATTCAAACATCAACACAGTTGTCGACAGAAATTCGTACAACCTGTTTCGAAACTTTCACAATGTTTTATCCTATTTCGAGTTAAAATTTTCGACCCGTTAGGAAACCTTGTTCGCTTTCCAGATTTCACAAAAAACAACCTTGCAAAAAAGTGTTAAAATCCGTCTATCTGTTGACATTTATTGCATATTTCCGATCTCGGATAAGCGTGAAACGCGCAGGCACGTACGCTCGACCGCGCGTTAAAACGTACAGCGTCGTTCAGAGCCAATAATAAAATCTTTCCGACGGTGTTTCCGTCAAACGATCAGCGCGGTTCTCGTGTCAGAGAGATAGAGAGCCGTCGATACAACTTCCTCGGGCCGGCATGGCACCACGGCGTAGCTGGAATTTTTATTAAGCAATTTACGCGAGATTTTGATGACAGACCATGAACACGTTTCTCAGCTTCGGCCTGCGTTTTCAGCTCACGTACGAATAACGACCACAGATGACAATAACTACCGGCTCCTCTGTCGCGGCATATCAATTTCTCCGCACGATTCTCGGCCCGCCCACTGCTCTGCGAGAGATTGCTAATCATACGTACATCGTAGCTACCTCGCAGGAATAACGGTGAAAAATTACCGATTGCATTATTAATTACCATAATTTGAATACACTACTTCCCGTGTTACGAAGCTGAACAGGCTTCGCACAGAATCCTACCAACTACATACGTAGTATTATCTTAATTCGAATAAGCTAATAACGATCGATTCGTACGTGGTAGGATCATCCTTTCTCGGCATTAGGCAAAATTAACGCAGTTGGACGGCCTTGGGGCGTTTCTGATCGTTTTGGCATTTCCTTTTACTTTATTTGATTTAAGATGATCGAACGTTAAGACGAACGCGTACCGTTTCGCAATGCCTTTTAACGGGTTATCGTTGGTCGATTCAACGAAATCATCCGTAGGACAATCGATGTAGAAATTTCCACCTCGCTAATGAAAATATAATGCCAGATTCGGATCGCGCGTAGGCTGTCGTGAATTTTCGGTTAGGGTTCCTTAAATCTCTCTTCTCAGCGGGAAGTCGAGACGCAATCTCTTCCCGTGAGCTAAGCGTTTCTCTTCTCTCACCCTCGCCCTCGCCGTAATCCTCCAGACCTCCTCGCCTACCGCTCTATCTCGTCCCCTAGATACGAACGCGTGTCTCGCGGACAAAAGATTTATTGGAAATTGCTGAGAAGAAATGGAATAGCCCCGTCGCGCACACGCGCCTCCTCTTTCTCTCGACTTCTTCTTTCGTCGTCGTCGTCGCCATGACGATGCGCTAAACAGCTCCGAGGATCGTGTATCGGTTTTCGCGCGAATTCTCTGCTACATACGATTTCAATTTTAACGAAAAACATTAGAAACACATAACTCTTACAATAGTCGATGGATTTCATTGAAATTTAGTCTGGAAGTAGAGCACGTGGATACCTATAAAAAAGTATTAGACAACATTTCCGTACAACGTCAAATAAATCTATGAAAAATCAAAAACGAATTTTTAAGAAAAATCGACAGGAGGCGGGTGTCTAAATTTTTCGGCAAAATTGAAAGGTTTCAAAACATTCTGAAAAAATTATTTTCGGTTGCGGGGGTCAATTACCATCCTTTTTGGTGAATAGACATAACCCCGATTTCTTACGTACCTCGAGAAAAAAAATTCTTTTCCGAAAATATAAAAACTAAAACTAAATGTAACAAGAGTTACGATTCGATAAACGATCAAACTGAACAATTACTTTTATTGAAACGCAGTATTTCCAATGAGAAATAGTAAAGTAAAAATAAAAAAGGAGATGTCCTGTTAATCGATTGATTATTCCAATAAAATTAATCGATCGATGGACAATTCTGCACCGTAGAGCTTTCATTCCATTAAAAAACCGTAGAGTTGCTGTAATTTCATTTCTTACCATAAAAAGCGCTATGGTCGCTTTCTATAGCCTGTTGTTAATGTTGCAAGTGACAATGGGGCTCTAGAGTCCCGTATACCTCGTCTGTGACGGTATAATGCGAAACCGACGAGTGGATCGATGAAATTGCCTCCGAAAGTGATTTTATTTCGATAATTTGCTATAAATACGTCCCAGCGCACCCAACGAAATTCAATAGGCCAAAATTGAATTTAAGTTCGATTTGGGGGCCAAAAACTGTCGCCGCGCAATTAGTCGTTTCATTCCGATCGCCGGCAGTCAACCTTGTTTCGTTTCACCTTTTAATCGGGCCAACTTGTGCTTGCATTTATTATATTTAAATGGATGATCGATGCTCTGCAATCGTTTTAATGACATTTTTCTTAACTACGGATAATTAGGATTGTAAAATGCCGCTCCTTCGATTCATATTTTTTAGCAACGATAAATATTCCAATGTTTGTACCGTTATTAATTTTCGGTGTATACGAGAATCTAGTCAAAAGAAATTCTGTTCTTCTAAACAGAAATAAAACTTTGCCTTTGGTAAACCAACATGATCACGGTAACGCGACTTTTCTACTCGTTTGCGATAAATCTACTTTCATTGTAGGGTAAACTCCCGGTAAGAGGAAACATGTACTAAGTAATATCGACGGCCTGTAAAGTTACGTCGATCCGACGTTCGTATCATCGTCAACTGGACATTAAATAATCGATCTTAAGCTGTAATTACTCTTTCTATCTGTTGTATTCGCAGAAATAGGTTTCCCGTTGTCTAGCAATCAGCCGGAGATCCGCGAACGATGCAAAACGGATCCAGAAGAACAGGGGGAACGAGAATGGAAACCTTCGGGGAAATAAATACTAAACACGGTTCCGTTGTTGCCGGAGCTCTATTTCATTCGAGCGAGCAGCGCGCGTGCAGGTTTCCCTTCTCCCCCGTTTCGAGAAAGCGCCTCGTGAATTTCCAATCGAGAAGAATTCCACGCGAAAAGGAAAAGCCTCCAAAGACGCTATTCCTCTCGGTGAAACGACCAAGTTGCACGTGGACGTTTGATGGATGCTTGGCTCGAATTGTGTTCGCCATTGGTTGCAACGATCGTTCCATCTACGAAGCAAAGTTTCCATGCAATTTTCAAGCTAGGAGAAAAAGGGCCGAAAGAACCAAAGAATCGAAAGAAAAAAAAAAGATATAGACCGAAGGAAATGGGTTTATTATGCTCCGGGCCATAAACCCCACCTCCACGTCCAGGTCCGCGTCCACCCCTGGTCCCTACTCCCTTCGTTTTGCCCCTTCAGCGCCCCTTCGGCCCCTCGACCCCTTTAAGGAGGACCGAGCAACAAAGTTTGAACGTTAAGAAACTCATAATCAGAGTGGAACCAGCGGAAGCCGTAAGAGGTACCGGCAAGACAAACACGGCTACGAATGAAATTTCGATTAAATTTAAGAGGAAGAGGTATTTTATATCGCGTGCCTCTTGAAATCGCCAAGTTTCTTTAATGCCGGATCTCCGGATATCGTGACGCTGCCAACGAAAGGCGCTCATTTTATATACAATGTCTCTTAAAATTGCCGAGAGCTGAGACTCGATGATACAGATCCAGACGCGAAAACACTCGACGTCGTTCAATCGCGAGACTCTTTTAACCGAAACGACAATAAGTTGTTCGACTATTGTTCGTAATCGTGAGTTTAAACCAGATTTTCTTGATCGGCGTCCACGACGCGCTTGTAATCCGCTGGCCGTGCTCCTCCGAAAGAAATACCGATGCCGGGCGTCTCGCGTCACGTCACTCATAATTACAAGGATAATTGCCGTCGAAGTCACGGGGGCCAGGAGGCAAGCAGCGAACGAATAGCGGTCGTCGGGAAAGTTGCTCTAATGGTTCGTTCCACCCCCGAGGAGTCGACAATGGGAGCCCGTTAAAATGCCCGTGGAGAAGTACACATCCTCGTCGCGGTGGAGTGCACATCCTCGAGAGGTGGCGAAGAAGGAGAAGGACCGATTCCGAGCATTGGACATACCAGAAGCTTTTACCGGCTGAAGGAGAGACAGCCTGAATGTGGGAGGAGCCAGCAGTCCTTCCTATATACCGGCATTATTCTTTCGAGGGGCTTGCAAACCGCTCGACGGCATCATCGTTGAGCTTTCACGGGCCGACACTCCACGTCGAACAGAAATACATGCGTCTCGATTGCGAGGATGAAAAGCTCACAGCGCTGGAGATGAATCGACGCCGATCGAGAAACGACGCGCCAGACGATCGAGACCAAACATCCTAAGGATGCGCGGAATGACGCGAACATACCGTCAAGTATTCTAGCATGAACGTACCGCGTCTACATATAAGAGAGAAGTCGTCGCTTTGATATGTATCTATCTCACGATCGACGGATCTAAAGCGGGCTACGCGCGATCAGATTTTGATCGAAAACCTTTGTTTCGCTATACAAGGCGAATGCCGTACGCGCGCCTCTACCTATGTATTATCGCGTTTTATTACATACCAAGGGAAATCAATGTCTCGTTTAAATTAGCCGAATTCTTATAGAAATATCGATTCGTAAACTGCCTGCTACGAACACGATTTCCGTTCTGATTTTCCAATAAAAAAAGTATAAAAATACGTAAAATATTGGAAAATTGGTGGCCGATAGATCGAGGGAATTTACTATAATAATAACGCAGACTCCTCTTCTGCTTAGAGAGCTTCGCTCTTCCTCGCATTTGGTCAGGAGAAATCGGTGCAGGGCGTCGTCATTGGCAAGATTAATCGACGTCGCCCCGGTTTTCCACTCGCTACTATACTCCGTCAGATCCGTCCAAGTGCTTTGTCAAGCAGAACTTTGGCAGAGACAACTCGTCCCTCGCCTCCACGACGGAAATGGAATATCCTCGATTCGTGTCAGTCGACGAACTTGTCGTACTTTTCGGGCCAACTGTTAACGATTCTCCTTCTACTAGTTCGAAACGGGGAGAGCAACCCTCTTTCATCGTAGGGTTGGCGTTGTTCGGATTGTCAAAGGAAGCGAGAAACGCGAGGTTACGCTTTGGAAAATTTCAACGAATCCGATTGGCGATCGTGCGTCGCTTTTCTATTTACTTGCATTTAGTACGTAAATCGTTGTAACGAATTTGAAAAGAACAAGCGACTGTAATCCCTGTCTCATTCCCGTGACATCGACGGTCCCTTTTGTCATTCTTTTTTTTTTCTTTTGTCACTCTCGTCCAGTCTTCGGAGATAATTCGTTGGCTATTTGGAAGGACATCGCGAAGGGAAAAGCGATGGTTTTATCAAACGAGAAAGAACACTTTCTGCCGCTAAATCACGCCGCGGGTAGTCCGGTTGTTCCGGCCGGAAGGGGCCTCATAACTTCACGCACCCAGCCACCCTTTCTCCGACACCCTTTTTACCGCGCTAGGAACCTGCGGCTTGCCCTTCCTATGTATTTTCTCAGCGCCGGAACAGTCGAGCACGTGAAATATTAACCTTTGCGCCATTACGAATGTCCAGTAAAAAAAAAGGAAGAAAAAAGTAGAAAACAAATGCACGTATTCCGCTAAATCAACAATTTTGCGTTTTATCGTTAGCAATATGTTAAAGTTGCGCGATCACCGGTAAAACACTTGTCAATGCATTCGTCTCGACGTTACGCGACGATTCAATTTATAAGTAGTCTTTCGACTATTTCGTAGATGACTCATGACATATCAAATTTGCAAATATTAACTTGTAGCATTCATTCTGTCTTTCGTGTAAACTTATTAAAATGCCTCCTAATTATTTTATAGCAGTCACTCGTAACGTAGTTTAAACGTAGTTTAAAAAACGAAAATAGTTGGAAGCGAGGCAAGATTTGCAAACAACATTGCGATTCCGTCGCGTGATAGGTACTTTCTGACGCGACGATAAAATTGTTGACATTCGAGGCGTTCGATGTCTGTGTTAGTTCGATCCGGAGACGAAAATCGAGCCAGAAACTTGGCCATAGCGCGTACGTTCTGACAGTAGAAATATGACGTCCGCCAGGGGATTTCGCCACCCTGAACGAACGGGATTTTGCAGCCGGCAACGACGACCGCAGCCCCGCCGGGTAGTTCGCTCAAATTGCATTTAAATTTGCAGGTCTTGGCCCGAGGACCACACAAAAGTCATTAGTCCCCTTTAGTAGCGGTGAATATCGTTATCGTTACATTATTACTCTCGAACACGAAGCTCGAGGGAACTTTGGATCGCGAACCGGTTTCGATGTTTCCTTTACACCAGTTCTCGATTTTTAACTAAATAACACTTTAAAACGTAATTAAAATCTAAATATCCACTGACCGAGCTGTCTGGTCTTACCGCAGCAGGAGGTCCGTTCCTCGGTTAAATATACGCAATTAGTTAAAACGAAATGAATTTTCAGCGGAAGATGAACGATGGTATGTGTCGCGCGTTCGGGATTTTCCAAGTTTGAAGAAACCACCGCACCGCGACGACGAGCAAGGAAAAGCGTCGACCACGGGCGGCTGGTTCGGTCAAGTTGCAATTAAATCGGCGGGGTTCCCTTGGTACGGCTGGGGACGGGGTTGCTGGGGAGGCATAGCCAGGTAGCACCCTCGGGGCTTGCAAATAAGGTTAGTTAGCGGCAACGCGTGTATAATTGGGACGCCAGAGTCGACGTTGTGCCGCGCCATGCCGTCAAAACAACGAGGCTTCGTACGTCCTACGAACAAGTTATAACGAACGGAGCGCGAACCACGGTTGCGGAGGCGTCTTTCGCACAGATTCGGTCCTCGGGAACGGCAACAACCAACAACAAACAAGGTCGTTGCGCACGCTTCCGTCGCCTCGTCGCGACTCACGGAAGGGAATCGGAAGTGGCGAGACGGCTGCAAACCCGTTTAAACGAGCAACTTTATCAAACTTGAGGGACATTTCGCATCTAACAAGGCGATTTGTACGATGATGCGAGTAATATTAAACGACAAAAGAAAGCGGTAGAAACGAGGAAGCGTATGTATTCGATGCGTAAGCAGGAAGGAGAAAACCTAGCGCCGGCAATTACGCGATAAAGTAGCTTGCATCGTAGACATCCTCGAGTACCCGCACAGTCCGTGACTCGAATGATAATACTCGACCCCACCTCCGCTCAATCTCTCGTTAAACGGCTGACTTCCGATTAGCCTCGATTTTTATGCTACCGAGACGTCCGTCATGTACATACGTCCGGTGCCATTTCAACGAATCGCTAACGACGGACGGAGAGTGCTATTTCACTTGAATTACTCGGTTCTCTAGATAAGAAAGCCTTTTTCCCCACTAGGCGGCCCAATCAATTCACCAGTTCCATAAATTATTTTTTGTAATGTTAAAGAGGAAGGTGGATTTCCGTTTTCAGTATTTTTCCGTCTGGAGTAAGACTTTCAGAGGATATCGGAATAAACCGGAAGACAACGCCGGATGATTAAATTAAAATCCGTCGAGTCGATCCTGCTAAAAACCATTCCACGGTTCATTATCTCGAATGGGTCGGTAGTTGTTGGCGTCGAACGGATTATGAGAAGAAAACCGGGCCGCTCGAACGATTCGTTTCTTTCGAGGTAATAAGTTAGTTTCCAGGAGGTTATCCCTGCTTCCATTTACGGGAAGGGTCTTTGCTCTTCGTCCCGGTCTCACGGCGGAGGTCGACTCGAAACGAAGGCAATTACGCGGCATGGCACTCGACATTATCGCCTCTCGGGGCCGCTCGATTTCCTGCGCACTCCTTTTGCCTCTTTTTCGCCGTTGCTTTCGCTTTTCCAACAATCGATACAGGGCCTGGCTCTTTCTCGTTCGTTAAAGTGTCGATCCAGTCTCGGGAGGGAGACCTGGCCTCCCTCTACCCCTTTACCACTCTCTCACGATCGGCAGGGAACACGGCCGTGAAATAAAGCGAAAACTCTCCGTTCCCGTGCCGGCTACTCTCTACCCTTCGACAAGGAACTTTCTAGCGACGAATAAAGTACGACGACGGCTACTGTCTTCTTAATTCGGGCTTGTACTCGTCAGAATCGATGCTTTCGCAACATGACTAGTCAATCGTTAACGGTTTCTCTTAAATGTTTTCCAAGCTGCAACGAAAGTTATTCGAGAAAAGGTTCGATAACGAACAAACAATTTTTAAAGAAGAAATTACGTCTAACGCGATTCATAATGGTTGAGAACTACGACCGGCTGACCGTTTCTGTTTCGAATACATACGAGTTATATAAGTACAGATACAAAGTAGATTTTGACAAAAGATATATTTTGAAACACGAGAGCGCGGCGTAGCGCAAAAAGCGCAAGCAATTCCCGTTAAAATCGTATCAATGTTACGTGTTAATTCACGGTACAACGCCTCTCGATTCAAACGCCGTGACGCGACGCGACGCCGAGTGTCGCGTTCAGCTCTCACGCAAGGACCACCGATTGGTCGTTTGGCTTACGGCTGAGCTTTTAAGCTTCCTTACGCGCGTCGTATTAAGAACGTCGTGTGTTCATCTAGGATCCTTTTCCGCAGACGCGTATACCTCACTCGTGAGCTCGAGTGAGCGTCTCCTCTCAAGAGGATTGCGGTTTCCCGAGTCTTTCGCGTTTCTCCCACCCCCAGACTGAATCGCGTCATCCCTGCGTCCCATCTTTTTCTCTGGCATCCCTGTGTCTGGTCGCGTTCTACTCGAAACTCTGCCGAGTCTCTCGTCGAAAGAAGGAGCGAAAAGAGGAAAAGGTGGAAAGAAACACAGGAGATCGCTTTGTCGGCGAGTCGCATGCATTCACCCTGTGTAGCCCTCGTGTTTACCAGGCTGTGAGTGGTCTCGAGAATGCGAATCCTTCGACCAAACTCTCCTCTCTATCTATTGGCCGCAACCGGTACTGAATGCGAGTCCTTGGGCTTCCTCCTCCTCGATAAGTATCTGAATCCGCGACCACGCGATCCCTTCGAACGATGAATGCCGAGGGTTGGTTACTTTGGTATTCAGACGTAACCTAACCCCTCGCGGTTCCGGGCAGGAACTGTGCGTTGGAAAGCCAGAAATGAAAAGAAGCCGCGACCAAAGGGAAGCAAGACCGGGATCGCGTAACCAAGGATTACATGGAGCAATACCTATCCCGATTCTCGGCCTCGAGTGCGCCATGGACGAAAATTCCGACTACTTGTACATTTTTCAGTAGTCCAGGCCAGGTGTCTTTTCCCATAAAGCCGGTCAAAAAACGTGCGTTCGAATCGAGAAACGGACCTTTTGCCCACGACTCGAATGCCTCGGACAAAGGGAAAGTCGATCGCCGACAAAGATTTGTTGGAAACGTAGCTTGTAGTAATTGTCGAGTTACGGTCATATAGACGGAAACATTTAAATTATAGCTAGGAAGAGCCTAGCGAAGAGTTGTCGCATCGATAACTCAGGCGACAACTGGCTTTCAAAAAATGTCATAGTTGCACTAATATTGTTATTGTTATCGATTATCCACGCGCATATAAAGTCTGTATAAAAGTAAGAACCGAGCCAACAACAGAATTCGGAGACAACGAATCGAGAGAAGCGAGTACGTAGTCAAAAGAGATCTCGAAATAAGCCTACCGAAGCATCCGCAATATCATTATATGCAGAAAAGAGGCAATATTCGCGAGGTGTATCCGTCGATTCGCGAAAAGAAACGCCATGGTTGCAGAAAATGGCAAATGGCAAATGCCAAGCCCCCGGCTTGGTGGTTGTCGGGGCGGCCTCGGGGATCTCGTCGTGCAGCCACGAAGAAATCGGAAAGACACGAAGAGAGGCAAAGGTACTCTCGTCCACTGCCCTCGCGGATCTCGATCCGCTCGGAAAGCAGACAGGAAACGTCGTCGAAGCGATTTGTAAGCTGATTTTAATGTCGCGTTTACAGACTCCCGTAGGGAGTCTACGGGTAACCCCCCCGTCCTTTCTTCCACGGCTCTCTTCTTTCTCCAAGTCGGCAAATTTCTACCAACGAGGGGTCGCGACCCCTCTACGAGTGTCCTCGTTGCGTCGCGAAAATTTTTCAGCTCTTCGTCGCGTTTCCGTCTCGTCACCGACCAAACTGTTTTTCGATAATAAATCACGTTTCGGGCTTTTCTTGTTACGCTTGACTCCGCCTCGGATTACGCTCGTTCGCCGATCATCGGGAAAGTAAAGTCATTAAGCGGGCTGTAGGTAATGAATCCAGCCGTAAGGATTGATTCCTGCTCGCTGCCGCGTCACGGTCAGAAGTTGTCTTCTCACTTCCGCGAGGGGATCTACGCTAAGCCCGTGTTAGCTGGACGGTCACGACGACGACGACGACGACTCTGAAGATTATTAGAGTTTGTTGAAGGAATTCCACAGATTTTCCGGCAGCAACTGTCGTAATATATCTATCCGTCAATTAATAATCGTTTAATTAAGCGCACCTTGCAGGACACCGGGCTGCAATTTTATTAAACAACACCGCAAAGCGTCTGCTCCAATTGTTCGATTTAACCTCTCAATGGAAGAGCGAACACCCTACGCGCATCAAGAAAGGGCAATAAAAGGTAATAGCGTATAGATTGTCTGTCGTGGCGGAATGTCAACGACGCAAACTGGCCTCGATTCCCTTTCCCTCGGCGGTTCTGATTCGATAAACACAACCGTCGTTGTCGTTTCTGAGAATGTTTACGCGTAAGAGTCGTACTTTGATACACTGCTCCGTTGATCTTTAAAGGTCGACAAAGTCGTAAATTCTTATTGGTTTCCGTGGTGCATAGGCTGCTTGGAAGCGACACGATTCTCGCTTTTCGCGAGTTTGCAATGGAACAAGAATAGAGCAAGAAGGAGGGTTGTGGCTGCAAGGTATTGGCTCGTTCAGAATTACAACAGTATGGCGGCATCTTTCGCGTATTCACCGTATACAAAGTAAAATCATTCACGTAGGATTGCGTTATCTTGTACCCGTCTGTAAACTATTATTAAACGCAGTACGTAGTCGCGTTGTTCCCTGAACATTTACCTTCCCAATCACGATATTTGTTTCATTTCCAGACTGTTTGTTACGGTGGATCAGCGACCAAACGACCGGCCGCGGCGCGGCGTCGAAACCTTTTACAGATATTAAACGTCTCTTTACGGTCGATTGTTAGCGTTGCGGGTGTTTCGATGTTACCACTCGGTCCCGTTCTACTTCGTTTCCCTTTTTGTTCCGTTTTTAATCTTTTACATTCTCTGCTGATTCGTTTTGCTTTAAAGAGGACAGCTGGAACATGCGCGCGATGTAAAATTACACCAGAACCGAGTTACGATACGGCTGAATCAGGTTTTCTAAAATATCGCTGATTTAAAAGGTTGCTAGTTTAATTTGACGGTTATTCAATTACGGTTATCAGCGATCTCGTGTTTCGCGTGTCGCGGGCGAACCCCGGGGGCTCCTTCTGGCTTGAAAGAAGTTAAATTGGCTTTTCTACGCTCGTCAGTCACTCTCGCCCTTTCGCCGTTTCACTTTCCTCCCTGTTTTTTGCTCGCCTCGACCGCCGAGATGCCGTGAAAAGATAGAAAATAATTTCGCCGTGTACAGCACGCGATTCCCCGTGCCCGGAAAATTCTCGCCCGAGGCGCGTCTCGCGCGGTTCTTCCTTTGCCAGCAAACATTTCTGTCCTCTAAAAAACTTGTTCGAAACGATGAATGGCTCGATCGTCGTTGCTCGCCGTTATGTGAAAACAATCGACTATATTAGTTTTTATGTTTCGAACCGAGTTTCTTTTTTATTTTTCCACGTGTTGCACGTCGGAAGCGAAAAACGATATTCACTACCAAGGA
Organism: Colletes latitarsis; assembly: GCF_051014445.1. Lineage (NCBI taxonomy): Eukaryota > Metazoa > Arthropoda > Insecta > Hymenoptera > Colletidae > Colletes > Colletes latitarsis. Next base: position 28,095,442 of record NC_135135.1, on the reverse strand, counting down.
TTGTCAGCTGTCTCTTTCGATAGCCATGAAATTGATCTCCTACTTCTAAATGGAGGTAATCATCTTCTCACCTCTAATCATACGGATCAGGGAAATGTTAGTTTGCTAACTCTTCTGTGTCCCTGAATTACGTCTTCTCATTCTACTTTTCCCGTATCAGTCTCACCATCGATCGTTCTCTTCCTGTCGGTGGCTTTTTCAGTTCCATGACTTGGAGTCGGAGGGCAGGCACGTGGCCCTGTGAATCGCGCTTCCGGCGCGGGCCACCCTGCTTCTCAGAACCAAAGTCGATATACGGAACGAGAGAAAAAGATACCAAAAGCTGGCTGATCGGTTTCAACGAACGACGACGGGGGAGCATCGCAGAATGGCAGGTTCGCTTCACCGCCACTTTCTCCGCCGTCGTCGAGGCGTACTTCCTGACTGAGTCATAGATCAACCCATCCTTCCCCGCTATGGCTCGCTGAGGGATGAAACGGGCATACCTAACCCCTGCTATCATCGGACGAACGTATACGTTGGTATTAGTTTCGGATAAATTTACGTTAGTAGGTACAGCTTTCGGTCGCTTTTAACCCATTTAGAAATTATGTATTAATCCTTACTTTTACTTTAATCCTTTGTCGGCCGTGCAACGAGCCAACCGTTTCATGATTTTAACCAAAATCATAAAACGTTGCTTGACCGGAAATTTGTAAACAGTACCGTTTTGCATTCGTGTCGTTGTTGCCGTCGCCGTTTTGCCTTAGTCCCAGAGGGAGGATATTGATCCCCTCGAAGGTCAGTTTCCCATGGACGACTTGTGATTTACGCGGAATTGAGATCACGATTGCGGGGGAAGCGACAGTTTCGAAAATGGTAGGCGGGTATGGAAGGTCGCAGAGTTTTAACTCGATATTCGAACACAGATTTATATTAAAATTATCATTCGGTTCAAATTTCCTTCGTTTCGGGTTGCGGTTAATATTCTCACTTTTGATCGGATATTGTGAAATGCCGTTTGCAGAGGCGCGAAATTGTTCCGTTTTGTACGAATGAATTGAATTTGGGACGAACGATTGGTGTTGACGAGCAAACTCGATAGCATTTCTATAATTTACGCGTCAATATTCTTTATTTACCTTCAATCGCACGCGGATAGATGTTAAAAATCGTTTATGTCTGAAATTTTATTCGATAATTCGTTCATCGTCGAACACGTCCGATAAATGTTTGCCAGTGTCTATGGATTTTCTGCCAAATATTTGCTCACGACGTGTCATCGAACGAATGGGCGCCGGTTTCTCCCAATGAGGAGGGCACCACTCTGTAATTGCTGTCTGCATTGACGGCCTATCGACGCACCGTAATCGAATGTTCTCTGCGCGAACGTCGGCCAGTTGGATATTTTATCCCGTCGCGCTTCGTTCTCGACCACAGATTTCGTCGAAAACGTTATCTTTTAATAGCCAGAGATAAAATGATTCCCTATCGTTTGGTCGCGTAAAGGATACAACTAGATCTAGTTCCGTTTCTGTCCATTCGAATATAACTCGAACATTGTATAGATCTTTTAACGAAAAACCGTCGTAATATCCTATCGTTAAATGTCTTATTCGGTCTGATCTATTATATCCGTATCGTATGTATCGTATCTTCCGATTACGTGAAACGACAGCATCCGTAATTCTGATATCCTCTACAGGCCTCGAGCAAATGTTGTCAGTGTCATTGTTGCTGAAAGTTTCAAGTTTTCCGGAAGCGAATCATTCGATTGCTTTTGAAACTCTTGGCACGGTCTTTACACGACGGTCCTTAGTCTTCCAAGGATAAAACATAGTCTCTTCTGTAGACCGCAATGCTTTCCACGATAATATATAGATAGATATGTAAATAGGTATGAGTAGGTGTGTAGTTGGCTAGGAGAATTCTGTTTCCAAAGTGATCGTCAGTTTTGGAAAGTTATGGATCGTCGTCGTCGTCTGTTCGTGTATTTGGCTGGCTCCATTTACCGCGAGTCTGAATCACGATGGTAAAAGAAGGAATCTCGAGTGCTCGCATCCTCGAGTTTCTATGTCGGATCTCTCGAAGAGGGCTACCGACTCGGACGAGCAGGCCTTTCGAACGAACACTCGTGCATTCCCAAGTAGGTATCTTCGTCTTAACGTCCCACTCAAGGTGTCCAATTATTAGGCGCGCGCGAGTGGGGCCGACGTCGTTACCGAACCGGTCGAGCAACGGTTTTATTGCGATGCGCCGGCCTAATTTTAGTTAGCTTTATTTCTGTACATCCGAGAGTACAACCAGAGGATACATTCGGTATCCCGAGGAGCGAGGCAGCAAACATATCCAGAATCCAGAGTCGGTAAGAGTTGCGAACCCAGGCGTGTGTCCGCGTCTCGGCGCGTTACGTTGTCGAACACATGGCGTTTAATGCTCGAGGTATCGCTCACGGGTCAGAAGAGCGGGACCCTTTGATCTTCGGGCGTCATGCTAACCGCGCTGCTTTTTCTCGTTCCCGTCCGAGTGAATCGTTTCGTGCGTTTGCGGTATCGAATCGTTCTTGGAAAACGATCGCTCGACGAGCTTAGCCACGGAAGGTTGTTTCGTCGGAAACGTCGCGATGCGAGTCTGCAGAGTCTCCGATATCTACACGCTTGTCCAGCATTAGAAATGCAAAGTATCGCGAGACATCGATTACTTTTCTAATTCGCTTGTAATTTTAAACGCCTTATCGTTTTGTTGAGATTCCTAACCGCGGTATTTAGTAGTCCCGAGGGTCGCGATAACGAGTAACTTTGCCTGGAAAAGAACCGCGATGGCTCTCGTTCGCTGCCAGGTAAGAGCATTGTCGTCGTCGAGGAGCGAGGCGAGGCGAGGCAAGGCGAGGCGACGATCAATTAAGCGCATCCCGCAAAGTGCTAAGACGTTTATGGCCGACATCTTATTATACGTGGCGCATGGGGTGTACGGCATGGCGTGGCACGGCAACGAAGGTCGATGTCCTCCTGTACACGATCGCAACCGACGACGAGGACCCGTCGAAGAAAACAGAACCGTGAAGCCCCGACGAAGCATCGCCGTCGTCTCCGGTCGGATGTCTTACAAGATTCGTCCGACGTAATTTTGATCCTCGATATAGACCGCTGGACAAAATTAATTGGCTTGTCCAGTACGAACGATCGTCGTCGTTGTCGGTTTCTAGTACTGGCTGCACACGCGATTCTTGCAGAAAGAAAAACGCTAGGTGAAAATTGAATGTTCTTATCGAAAAACGTGGGGGGGGGGGGGGCGTGTCGAAGTAAATCTCCTCGACGACTCGTACAAGGCGGGAGAAAAATAAGCCTGAATAATCGGACGTAACCGGTAGCGAGCAGTAAGCACGTTCTCGTTACGTCGCGGCATGGCGGCGGATCGTGCACCAGCTGACGCGCCTCGGGATAATAGCAGCGACTGGTCGCATGCATTAACTTTAATTAACAGTTTCGCGTAGGTCTTGGCGCGTCTGTATTAAGGTGGCAAGCCGTAAGGGACACGCGAGATGCCGCTGCTCCATTCGGCTCCGCGACGCGTCGCACCAGCCTGCTGCTGATTAAACCTGTTAAAAAGACGCCCTAACGTAGAAGTATAGCTCTGGCCATGGTTCCACGACGACCAGCCCGAATTCGGCCGCTTTAATATCGTTCTCGGTGACGCGCACGGCTCTTAAGACATGCGCGGCTCGACGTTTCCTACGACGTTCTCCCAGAAAGCTGGCCTGTTTCGTTTATCCCAGGGCTGATTTATGACGGTCGCCGGATAAGTGGGCTGCCTGATGAACCGGCCGAGGTCCGCTTCTCCCACGCAACGCGCGACACGCATTGTCTTGCGTGCGCGCGTTCCTTCGGGACCCGGTGATTTGATTAACGATCACCTCGGCACAGGTTTTATTACTTAGACTCGCTGCGTTCGATGCAAATTGAATTCGTCGAGGATACCGCACGTTTTCTCCGGCGCCTCTCGCATCGAGGCACGCTCCAAACAAATACATACATAGGTATTTAATAGCTACGATTCTTTGGAGATCCATCCCCCGAGATTCTAGGGAGCGAGTCCGTTTTGTCTGAAAGTTCGAGTCAGCAGCGGACGGATGCGAAATACGGGAACAACAGTCAGCCACTGTTTACGACACGCTCAAAGGATCGAACAAACGATCCGACAACTGCAGACTCCACGATGTACCTTCCGACAGTCTGGTTCTCGTCATACGATACGATCTATTTCACGAGTATAGTAACACCGTTATCTCGGCGGCGCGGCGTGCGTGTCCTCTTTGAATTCTCGTGGCTCGGTTATATTTTCATCGAAACGTGGCGGATCGATGAGTCGTGGCTTCGTGCAGGATTATCCGCCGGAAACAAGGATAAAGGTGGTGGGTATATGTTACGGGTCAAGTGTTTGGGAACGTGCACGGAATTTGGAAATTGTTTCCGTCGCATGCCACGGGCTACAGGATGCCCTAGGTCGCCCCACACACTCGCGCGCGCCAACCTGCAAAAACGATGGAACGAGCAAGTACATATTCCGAATCGTATCTTGAAACAATGATTTATCCTCGAATCGTGTAAACGATACACCGTACACACGCTAAATATTTCCTCTTTCGGTAGTTTACGATTAAACGTTAAAAGACACTCGTTGCACGAGTAAACCGCAATTAGGAAAGGAAGAAGGATCTTCTTCGACCAGATTATCGCCAAAATGTACCATCGTTGCACATTTCGTTTCGCGAGTACAAAGGAATTCTCGTTCGCGAGTTAGAACGATATTAAGTTGCTCGATAAACGCATTAGTGCGACAGTATGGTAACCAATCGAGTTAACATCCCGGTCATCCGTCGCTAAGCCAGAGAGTTCTAGCGACAGAGGCGGCAACTTGCAGTCGTTGCGACCGCTCTCGCGCAGATTGAATTAAAACTTTCGTAGTGGAACGGTTGGTTGTTCGCGTTAAAGGCGAACACGCGAGTCGCGCAAACATTTAAATATCTTATTTCTAGTAACAAAGTCGGACAGAAAAATCAAGATACTCTCGAAATGCCGATCGAAAAATTTAATAATATATGTATCGTCCTCCCACGAAAAAAAGGCACAGCGTGTTTACATCCCCTCTCTTGCTGCAGTCCGCTGATTGTCACCGATCTTCGTCACCGTTTTCGACCAATACCTGTGAGTCAGAGGACTGCAACAGGAAGAATGGTATGTGTAGCTGCGCCTACGCCTCAAGAGTAGATCGAAGATCGGAGTGTACAGAAGAGAAGACTCTCGATCAAACATCACCGTCGATTCTAAAACACGTTCTCCGGACTGAACGATTTTAGCCACGAGACCGGAATCACGAACCTTTTAAAAATAAAAAGTTTCGTTTAGTTCATCGTTTTTCCCCCTTACAGTCCGGAGCACGCATGCATACCTGTCGCGTTATCGACGCGCTCGAGTCCGATACGCGGCAAAGTGGAGTCTCGAAAGAGGAGCTGTAAGAACGGCAAGAACGGCAGGAACGGCAGGAACGGCAGGAGGAACACTCGCGTTTCGAAGCCGGTTCGGGTCGAACGCGACGATAACCGCTTATCGATTTGCGGCCTGCTTTGAATGTGCTCCAACTATCTGACGAGCGCGAGGCATGTGCCTGCTAGCAGCTGGCCCGAGTATCTGCTCCAACACACAGAGTTCCTCGGCTTCTGGAACGTCCGGCTGTTTCTCGAGCCTATCTCCGGAAGGAGCTTCTTGCAACCGTCCACGCAGGAAATACGTATGTACGAGTACCTACTTCGCTCCGAACAGGCTCGGTCTGGCCCAGCGCGGTGCACGCAGCACGCCGTGAATTCTGGATGCCGTTTCAGGTCAAATCGAATGCCTTCTCTAAATTCTGACGATTACCATCGAGTTCCGGGCTACCGTCCTCGGAACGGAATTCTCAAGAGAATTCTCTATTGGAAACTATAACGAGAATGTGGAATAAAATTGTTTCAAAGTTCTTCGAATCGAACTTTTCCTCGCTATCTCGAAGAAGAATCTCTCTCGAAGCAACAGCTACGAATGCTAAAAGCTTTCTTCGTACAAGAGGAAACGTCATCCTACGTTTCAAAATTACAGGTACAACGCGACGTTAAGACATCTTCGCCGATGGAATGGCAATTACTTTCCAACATTCTTATTCCTCGACTCGCTACCACGAACCGATTAACAGAAATATGTTACCCTTCCCACGAACCATTAAGCGAACAAGCCAATAAAGATACCTTCGCGAAGGTACTGCAACGCCCGCGGATACGTTATCGTAACTCCAACCGAGTTTCGTACAGCACCAAAGACATGGACAACCCGGTACAATTTCCTAAAGCGCAACACGTTCATCGCGAATACAAGTGATTTCTTTAGTCTCCCTTACGGGTCGAAAGTAATTTGCTACTTTGGATTATTATTTATTTCCATATTTAATATACTCTTGATTGTATTTTAAACAAATGGTAATTTACGAGTAAGTGTTTTTGGGTGAATATCCTCGAGCAATTTGAACCGAGTTTAATGTCACGAAGCATCCGGAACATCGCTCTTCGTATTATTTGAATTAATGCCAAGACGTGGATCATTTTCAAGCGCTTCCAGTCTCGAGTGGAATTTCTATTATAATCAAAGTTAAACTGTGCGTTCTGGTATGGTATATTCCCCTCGCGTTCGATTAATATCCAAAGTTGTCGTTGCATACGAATTTCAATTTATACGAGTAAAGACGGTAACTAGTTTACTTTGTAGCGCAGAAAAAAGATAGAATCGATCAACCAACCTGGGTAGAGCTGACGATAAAGATTTCTGCACGATAGGATATCATGAATGTATCGTCAGGAATATGTAGATATTCGTATATCTATGTTGTCAGCCTGCGATTATTTTAACCGTAAACGTCAACGCCAACGCGCCTATTTTCCATTGTTATCTACGCAACTACTCGGTGTCTTACCATCGATCGTCAACGTTAATTCATTACGTACATCGCATCGAGAAATTCCTAAGCGTCCACTAACGAGAACCGGTAGGAGAACGCTCAAACGCCGTACGTCGCGTCGCGTCGGGTTGTCGGTTTTCGAGCAGACGCCATCTATTCGAGGATGCCAAACGATCCAAGGGTGAAATTAGAGCAGACGACCATGTTGTCCAGAGAAGCTCGTGTCAATGAGAGAGCCAGAGATAACCAAAAGGACATGGATGGATTGTTCGGAAGCCGGCAGAAAGACGGACAGAGGGAGACAGGATATGACCAAGAAGGACGTAGAGACCGTTCTCGCGTATATGCGCAATTACTCTCCCGCGTCATATCCTCCGACGCCGGTCTTTTCATTACCCTCCTAAATGGCGCATAAAGTGCCCGCCTATTTCGCTCCCTGAAGCTGAAATACCGCGAGAAATAGGCAAGCCGACGCGACGCGGCGAATCTCTGTTTCAACGCAGCTCAACGTAATTCCTCGGATCACGTCTACAATAATCAGTGGTATCTCGTACCCGGGAACAATCACTCCTGCTTCTCATAACTGTTATCCACGGCAATGCTCTCGTTATTTAAGCCTTCGGGTTACGATCGATCAATTTACGGTGTCTTTCCCCAAACATTGATGACATGGAAGAATATTGGTCAACAAATTATATACAGAGTTATTCGCGAAACGTCGTGTCCGGTAGCTAGCTCGAATCCGAGCAAAATCTATACCGAGGAAAACTTTTCTTCGAGTCTTTGTTCCCGGTGCAAACACGACTCGATGGTCAGTCGACGGTTGGCTATACTTTCGAAGGTTCCTTTCAGGAATGGTCCGTGTCATTCGGACGGAAAAGCACCGAAGAAAAAGACGGAAGAGAAAAAGGAGAGTTGGAAGGAGTCTGGTCGTTGCTCGCGAAAATTGGCTTCTAAATCTTGCGGCCGGAATGAGCACCGCACCCCCGCCCCGGTGGCTGACTGACCTCCCTCTTCCATCTACTCGCGACCCTTTCCCTCTGGTCCGGCAAAGCTGGAGGGAATGAAAAACTGCTGTGGTCGGAAAGGGAGCCGAACCAAGGAGGAGGGCTATTGTCGACGACGCGCAGGCTTACGATTCCCATGAAAATCCGCGAGGCAACGTACTTTCATAAGTTGCATTCGATCGACCGAATTGCTACGAACAGAATATAAAGAGTCTAACGACCACGTTGCTGGAGAGACGTCTCACGACCAAAGCTTCCCCCCAAGTTTCCTTCATGTTTCTACTTATCACGATGCATTGTCGAGTTACCAGGATTCGTTGTTCGTAATTCCGACTTTGTTAAAAACGATCGGATGACGGTCGCGGGACACAGCGAATCAATCTTACCGATATTAAATTACGTTTATCGACTCGAAAGAGCAGACTCGGGTGAATCATCGCGCCCGCTGTAACGCGTCACGAACCCAACAGCTGCGAGGACTTGGAAGAATCCGACACCGAAATGTTGTCGATAAAAAGAGACCGAAAAACGGAGACGCGTACACGTACGCACCCTCGACGGATTGGTATTCTCGTGACTAGGAATCCTGAATGGTGGATCTCGTCGTGGTGGCAGGTATATACGCGGGTCAAGAGAAATCCCTCCGAGTAGTATTCCGCGCCCATCTACTCGCACTATCTCGACGGTTATCGCGCCGGGAACCTTTCGTGTAGGAGACATACACGCACGTGCGTGGCCCACGTGCAGTCCAGGACCGACTAACACAGAGTGCAAATACGAAGAGGCTGCCGGGTGTGGTCCCGAGCGAGGAAACGTGATCTCCGTGGTAAACCGCTGTTTACCAAGAACGAGAACTAGCCCTCCCTAGGGACACCGTCTACGAGCATGATCGATGTCCGCGTTAATCTCTGTTTAAGACGCGTACACCGAATATCTATGTACATACTTCTAGCTATCTTTGTCGACGGCCGATTTCCGATTATAACGTGCCACCACCTATTTCCCCACATTCCTACATATCGTTGTGTCAAAAAACCGCGATAACAAAGAATCGTTTCTCATCGATAAAACGGAGGGAGCTTTCCCGTTCTAATGTCTCCTAGGCGCGTTAAAATTTCCATACCATTCGTACGTTTCTTTTTTAACTACATACTAGGTGTCTATCTTCTTCAAGGTCTAGATATCGAGCAGTCAGTAAATTACAGTTCAGCAATTTCAAAGTGGGTTAATTTCTGCTCTATTATTCCTTCGAGATTACACGATTGTTTGCAAATTAACTCGTTTGATAGAGAACGTGCAATTATATGTATATAAAAATACATGTATCGCAAGTTCCGACAACTTTATAACAATAACACTGTATACGTATAAGAAAATGTTCATGAGAATGGTACAGCAACGAGGAGAACCTTTCCTGTAAGAGATCGACCATTTTTCACGGCAGGAAACTAACTGTTTGTTGTCTTAGGTCGAGACCGAACGAAATGCGAGCGTCTCGATGCCCGACACCGTTTGGAATACCACGGTACGATCCTAAGGCAACATACGAGGCGCCAGCAGTTACGAACGGGTTATGGGAAAACAATGGTTTCCGGATAGCGACCAAGCACCTGCGACTTCCACTATTACCGCCGCTTTTTTCCCCACCATCGGTACCATTTATTCCTTCGTTAAAATTAATGGATGCGAATCTTTTCTACCCTGTTCTGTGCCAGAGTCAATGTTCATTTTACTCCTCGTTTCTTTCGCTTTTTATATGGTAGTTTCAACGAAAGACGAGTTTCTGTTGGATTATTTAGTGCACTGGGATTTATGCCACAAATAATTGTCTATATTTCGAATACAATATCGACACACTTGGCTAATAAAACTCGACTAATGGCGGTCTTCACACACGTGTAGTTAGAGACAGAGTGAGCGCCCCCGCCCAAGCATGGCTCATCGCAATACAAAAGAAAAAAACATACATACATACATTCCGATGTGAGATGTCGCGATTTAGGTAATAATTCGTCGATATATCAGTCGATAAACTAGGTTTCCATATAATATCCAACACGAGCACACGGTAAAATATCGTCCAAGGAATAGCTTGGAACGCAAATTCGCCCGGGGGCCAACTTTTCGCCAATTTAACGAACCCACTCCGATAAGTCGATTACTTTCGTCGGTATGCCTCGCTGGCCAGGAAAACTCATTGGTTACACCGTGCGCGATGCAAACAAAATTCCTCCTCCGGCGAGGTCTCGATAAATCTATTACTTGGTGCAGGCGAGTAAGTAGTGGAGCGAGAGGACATTTGGATGGAAAATACCTTATTAACGCAAGTCTGGTTCTCAAGAGTTATCGGAGCACAAGCATTTGGGTCGACAAACGATAGGCAACCGGTGTCGCGTAACTGTTTAGCAATTATTGAATAAAATGGACATGGACTGGAATGGCACAGAATGGCCGTTCTTCGATGAAAGATTATTTCCAGATTGTAGACAGCAGCTATATGATGTTTTTGATAAAAAATTCATTTCAAACGAAATCTAGTATTTTTGAAAATAAAAATTTAACAAGTTTAAAGTACTTGTTACAATTCTACGCGTCCTAAAATGTTGGTACAAAGTTCCGCTTGACGTTCTCGAGTGCAACGAACTTCTCCCGTCAGCAGCGTACAGGTACGAACGTACCAAAAATTCCGGGAATTTCGTGAAACTAAAACGACTCGGAGAGCTTGGAAGAAGCGATATAAGTACGGTCAGAATTTGAAAAAAAGAAACGTGATAAACGACGAATATATCGTAATTGCCGCAAATATCATAAACGTGTCAGATAGCCCTCGACATAAACATTCGTTTCGGCGAGGCTCGCGATTCCTTGGTATTCTCTCGGCGATTAACCAGCGATTCTCGTGGCCCCGAGATTCGAATCTTCGGGTCTTCGAGGGCAGCAAGTTCGGGACTAATTGACCGTGGTTGGGAACTCATTAAAAGTGCACCCTCGGAACTCGAGACGTCGGTGGTGGTTCGTAACGAGTGCTGTAATTTTAGCTGGATCCTTCCATGGCACGTAACGTCGCTGCTTCGATTGCTAAAGTTCCACTTCCGAGAGAACGAGTATATAATATAACTGATCTTGAATCGAAAAAGAGAAACAGAGAGAGAGAGAAGTTGATGGATTAATTTTCGCGCTGCGATTTGAACGTTTTTGGAACGACCGATTCGTTTCGTCGAGCGTCGTCGAAACTTTTCCATTTCCGTATCAGTCCGGCAGAGCGTTTTGTTTAAACATAGTTTAAGCCGACGTCGTGGCAACTGGACGCTGCGGAAACCGCGCGGTTGTTCGTCTAGTTTCCAGCGAAAATGGTAGACCAGCAGCGCATAAAACTTTCTCCCCTACCTCCGACCTAACCCAGACCAGGCCGGTCGAGGGCGAAAAGGTCGAAGCCTGCTTCCATGCTGGCTTCGTCTCCTCCCGCGTTGCGTCCACCCGCGATCTCGTTCTCGTGCTCTCTCTTTCTCTCTCACACACACACTCTGTCTTTCTCTTTCTCTTCCTCCTCACCCTTCTACTCGGGGTTAGACGGAGCCGGGTAATGAGCTTCCCAGGCCGGTTGTAACGAGCAAAAACTTATCGTCACTCTCCCTCCTGATTCACTCGACCTGCCACGTCGTTAGTTGCACTGTTCCCCTCTCCGCCTGTTGTAGCTGTCCTAAAAAGCTTCGAGCACGCTGGTCCGGAGCATCGGCGCAGCCGTCACTCGATTCTCTTTTATTTTTTATATTTTTCTCCTATGGTTCTTTGGATACACGCTTTACGTCGCTTCTGTATGCGAACGATTCACGCGGACCAAGTGTATCGGGTTAAGCGAGTTTTTCACGCGTCGCGCAGTATCGGAGTCGTCGGTGATCGATGGGCTTCGATTCGGCTTGGTTCGATTAATACAATTCCAGTTAATTCGTTGCGTAAATGGGAACATTCTCTTAGAGGCTACGGACGAGTAACGAGGGGAGGAATCGTGCAACGCAACCACGAGTAACAACAAGAAATTAAACAAAATGTCACACAAGAGAATCTGGAGAAACTTGGAGATGAATTACCGACGTAAAGCGTCAGCGATCGTAGTAGACGTTTGCCAAATACAGTACTCGGAAAATTTCATGTCGAAAACCATACGGACCGCTTCGTTTACAGATCCAGGAAAAAATACCCGACATGGTTCATCGGTAAGAATCTGACCCCGTTTCTTCTGCACAAGAAAACACCGATAACCCCGTTGCGAGACTCGTGCACAGCGATGGCCTCGGTAGCGCGATAGTTTCGACGGATGAAAGTCTATTTATTGGACGAGAAGTAGAATACTGATCGTAAATAACAGACAGATAAGTTTTGTACTAATTGGTAACGAACGTTGTGCTGTGCAACTGCTTGTCTTACCAGATCGTTTATGGTGCTTTCGTTATTGATTGTGTTCCCTCGTGGAAAGTTTCATCGCTTCCTGGAAATCCGTACTTGTACGGATCTTGTACGAAAAAAGAAGGAAACTATTTGATTCATCGATGCGTTTAATTAAAGAATCATGTACTTCGATCGAAGGATGAGACTAGAATACGAATCGCAAATGTCGCGAAATTTCTTTAAATATGTACGTACGTACAACGCGTTAGTTTTTAAAAGGCATCGTCAGCATGGCTCGTAATCCGTGAGTTATTCGACTGGTTTCTCTTAATGAGAGTTATTTGATCCCTTGCGTCGCTGGCACTGCAGGCGTTCGTAACGCAATAAAGCAAAAAGCTAATGGTGCTCGTTACTGCATTGTTAGGTGATAAAGATCTACACAATGCCTCCTAGTGGTCGCGTCCGTTCAAATACATTTCTGCCGTCGACACGTGTTCTGCTCTTCGTTACCCTAATTGCGTAAATTGCATGCAATCTGTCAGGATGCATCGGGCGTCGTTCTGAAAATCGTTTCTTGATAATTTTGCCGCGTTGCGCTGATTCGAAAATAGGACACGGAACGTTTCAAACATCGAGAAAATGAGACAGAATTATTTCAACAACCGCGATTATCTACATCCGAGTATTCGAGGATCGTCGTATATGTTATACGATTTCGTTTCGCCTAAAAAATCCAAAGCTCTTTTTCAAAAATCCCCATCGAACGCTTTACGAGAAATTCAATTGTTCCGATAGGATTCTTAACTAGATTTCTGGCTTGTCGCGCGCAATCGTGCCAAAAGGAACACCGAAGTAAAGCCATATACATACGTAGGTACCGACGACGCTAGCAGCTTTCGGTTTGAGCGAGGCGTCGCGAACGGAACCCACGTGCTCGCGTCCAATTATACTTGAAACCAGTTTACGGAGGGTTGCGTGGCGACGCAACGCGACAAGAGACCGGGCCATACCGCGACTGGGTTTTCAAGATAATCAAACAGCCATCCCGCGGCGAATAGTTACTTCTGCAACGATTACATTAGGTTAGTGTACATTATACGCGTCATTGGACCCGATTGGAAAAGGGGGAGTGAAGTCCGATTAGGAATGGCCAAGATTGCCGGTAGGCACTCGTTTTATCTGACCAACCGATCCTGCCGATCCTGCCACGCTCGACTGTCCTCGTCGTCGGTTCCGGAAGGTTCCGATCCGAGGAACCGATTTCACCGCGCGTACGGAACATCGGTTGATTCGCAATCAGCGCTAATAACATTGCTGCCGAAAACGATAAACCCAACTTTTGGTTCGGGAACGATGACCGACTTAAATAGTTGCTGCGAAATTAGTGACTAATTTACGCAGCTGATACGTTCGCTTTTTTGTGGACCGAGATCACAAATCGACGATTGCTAACAAACTACGTACCGTAGACTAGAGAATTCTATTTAGTAACGTGAAGTCAGTCTGTTATTTCTTATACAATTTTGCAAATTTTCTAATTCCACGATCTATGCAAATGAAAATTTAAAGTGTAGCGAAGAGGAAAGGATTAATATGTACGTATTAAGAACATCGATAAATTATCGTAGAAAAATTAAACGCTACGCGAACAAGATTAAGTAAGACGATTACGGTTTTGATTGCTCGGTATTAGCTCGCAAAGTCACGAAACAAGGAACTCGAGAATCGTTGCCAAAATCTTCTTCTTTTGTCCGGATAAGGTGGTTAATAATTAGCGACAGTCGAGGAAAGGATGCCGGGCTTGGTGCCAAACGCATCTCGTTCTCCCCCTAGCCACGTACTTCTCGTTAGACTTATAATCCGGTTGTCGGATGATTTCTTGTCGCAACTTGGCCGCAATCAGAGAAGCCAGGATAAAGCTCGATTAAAATACATGGCTGCGACGAAAATGGAAGCGTACGATGCTGATGGAAACGTTTCCGATGAGAGATCTTGAGAGTGTGCAGTGGCTTCTCGGGAATCGAGTCGTGATTTATAATCCACTCGGAGGTTAATTATTCGTTTCCACAGTCGGAATAATGATACTTGAATTACGGTGGGACTTTGAGCGGGTGTTTAAATTTCGGACCAAACATTATTTTCATTATTTCGATCGTTTCTTTCGGTTTGTTTCGACTGCTACGAACCGATCGAACTCGAAGGGTAGACGGTTGTTGTCTCAAAGTGATCGCCGTGCAATGGCGTTCACGGTGACGTTTCAGAAAGATACGAGGAAGGAAGGAACCGAACGAAACAAGCGCTGCAGACAGAGGCGGAAAGGGTTAGAGAGGAGTGTCGGGGCAGACCTCTCGATTAATGAGCTACGCGTGTTAGACGCGTGTAGGACACGACGCAGGTACACGGCGACGTTCGTCCGACGTACGCTATAAATTGGTAAGCACTTCGCGGAGACTGGCGGGGACAGCGGAACCACTCGTGGAGAACGTGGACGTTTAATATCGAGGACGAGTTGCGTCACGCGTCCTCTGTCCGACGATTTTCCTCGCTGCGGCCAGGTGCACGCTCCCGCCATTATCGTGTGGGGTGCATAGGAGATTACAAGACAGAGGATTGTCGTTGGCAAACAGTTTTCGCGAGACTACCAGTCGCCGCTGTCGTTCGACTATGAAAATGTATTCCAAAGTTCCGCTATTGGGATTCTGTTGGTAGTTTATTTTTCTATCGGTGAGTTCCGAGCAGTTTGCGTGTTCAGTCTTGCTCGTCCAGTCGCTTACGTTGCTTTTATTACTTTGAAAGGAAAGGTTTTAACTCCCCTGGTATAGAATCGAAAGCATAGTTTTCTTTTTGTTGTTTTTTTTTTGTCATTGGTCGTCGATGATAGAATAAAGTATAGAGAGGAAGAAATAGTTTGAAGGCTAATGTTCTATCCGGTAACTAAATTAATTTCCAGCTATAAATCGATTAAGGGTAGGCGCGTACTATGCGTCGACGTGGTAAAAGACACGAGTTTATTATGGACGGGCACAGACTTGCCAAGTAACTGAAACGAAATTGGGTTTCGCGGTATTTTAGTTACTCGAGTTTGCTCGCGTTTCCATTCCAGGAATCGTGCTTTCGTACCTCGGTCTGGGATCCAACCACCCGAGAACCGTTCAAACAAAGTATGCGTGTATTTAATTTATATCTTATCGACCATCGAGTTGCACCGCACCGCCTCGTTTGCAATTAATCGTTTAGGGAACAACGGAGAAACAGATAAATAGTTACGGGTAGATACGCGGCAAAAAATCTTGGCAGCTATGATTTACGGGCAACAAATCTTATATCCCATCGGAACGTAAGGTTGGGAGCCAAAGTGGAACGTAATATGCCACCGCCCGTTAGGAAATAACAAATCATAAATACGCATGCCGCGAAGGTTAAAAGTGCGTTTAAATCTTGGCGAGAATAATGGACTTCCCGTTCGGCGGGAATAAGCAATAAGCGGCGTGTCTTGGTTGTTTCTAATGGATTTTTCGAAAAAAAGGCGAGGGAATCCGACCGACCGGCCGGCCGTCGCGTCGCGTCGGTATCCTCCTTCTTCTCGTTGTCCTCGAGGTTACGGTATCTTTCTTGGTCGTCGGCTTCTCTTACCCACGGTACTTGGAGTCACAGGGAACACGTGGCGGACGTCACTTTAAACAACTTCCTCGACTCCCCTCGGCTCTGACGCGGGAGAGTCGTCTCTTCTTTGCGGCTTCTTAATGCCCTCCGAGGCTCATAAAGGGTCTAATTGTTTCGAGGGTTCGTCGAAGAGGGGGGCGGAAACGACGTTGGCTCCAGCGCTAAATTCCTCCGAGGAGTGTTTTCGATTTGCTCGTTTCCTGTATCGACCAGAAACATGGGAAATTCTACTGGTAATCGAGTAACGTCTACGATAGAACAAGATCA
Source organism: Colletes latitarsis (assembly GCF_051014445.1). Taxonomy (NCBI): domain Eukaryota; kingdom Metazoa; phylum Arthropoda; class Insecta; order Hymenoptera; family Colletidae; genus Colletes; species Colletes latitarsis. Next base: position 28,079,159 of record NC_135135.1, on the reverse strand, counting down.
CGCAATACTGCAACCCGCGTTATACATAATTCAAACAAACAACTTGCGCGTTCTTAAAGTTTGCTCAACGTCTGCGATGGTAGTAATGATTCTTTTCCATCGTGAATCGTGTCGTGTACCGTTTGTCGTCAACCTGTACGCATTGTACGTGTTGATACTTGCTTGTTGCATTGCCAAGTATACGTGAAATTACAAAAGGTTTCCGTTTCTAGGTTATTGCTCCTTTATTTACCGAAAACTTTTTGGGCAAACTTCACCATCGAATATACATGTACGTATATTTGTTCCATCCCACGCGACGGCGAAATAGCCGTAGCGCGGCAGGAACTAGAAAGCAACAAGAACCACAACACGGCGAGCGACGATTCGCGGGAATCGAGGAACCGCGATAAGCTGCGATGACTATCCCTGGCGCCGCACCGCGCGCCGGTGAACGAGCATACGCGATAAAATACGCGCGCACACGCCTCAACGCGATACATACTCACACCCTCGAAAGCGTGGCCGTCACTTCCTGGCGCGTGCGCTCCCGTGGCTGGGTCGCCGTGCCATGCCGGCCTGCTCCGGAACCCGGACACCACCGCGGCCAGGAGGTGTGGGACGAATAGGTGCGTTACGCTTGCTAGACAACGTCGCGTCGGGGAGGCGTTGGCATATCTTTGTTCAGGGACGTACGAATCAAAGTTCGATTTTACGGTCTTTGGCTGACGCGACGATTTCAACGCTCTGACCTAGCCACGAAAATAATCATCGTTAGCAATCCGTCCGAGAAACCTACTCTCGTAATCCATCTACCTATTACTTTTCAACGCAACGAGCAATTACACTTGATCAGTGTTGACGAGTATAAGTTTCGACACGAATCCTCGTACACTCGTTCGCCCCCGATCGATCCAAATGCTAAGAAAATAAACGCGTCAACTAACGAAACGTTACGATCGGACAACTTTCTTGGCAACTAAAAATTCGCAATAATAAGCGTGACCGTGGTTCTCGCTATAGATACATATATGGGGATCCAGCGAAACCCTAGATCGGTGGCTGTCGCAACGCATGGTCAGGAACCGCAAGCTCGAGAGGATAAACGCCGACAACGAGACACTTCTTTTCCAGGTCTGTGTCGCAAGAGGAGTCGCGACGGAGAAAGAGCTAGCCCACGAAACGACCACTGGATATGAGTCACCCGTCCGGGTTCACCGCGCCACGGTTCATAATTACGCTCCAATTGTTGGCTCTCTTCTGCGAAAGAGGAAGGACGCCTCGCGCCTTTTAATGCGTCTGACCGCCCCCGCGGTCTGTCGTATTTACTCTTGGCTCGGTCTCGTCGTTCTTCCGTTCCTTCTCTTCAACGCAAAAAGTCATCCTTTCTCCTAGCCGAATTTGTCCCAATAGCATGACCTAACTCGCTAATAACTCGAAAAATGTTGTCGATTCATCGGAACACCGGTAACGAGAACGGTTCGAATCAGATAGTTATCCGCAAACGTTCGTCCTTGGACTGTCAAAATGATCGATCAAGCGAATTTAGTCCGATGGTTCTTGCTGCGGGATTAGACTTGACCCGTTCTTCGCCTCGAGGCAAATCGATTTGTCCTTTATCTGGTTGACGGATCGCTGATAGAATCTCGGTATCGTTGAAACTCGTTCATTGTCCGTGTGCTGGTTTCTTAAATTTTTGTTCAATTTACGTTTTTACCGGTTCTATCGATTCTAATAAACGGGCAATGTCACGGCAGCTGCTGTTTTCGAAATTTCCAAGATCGAGTTAACCCAACGTAAAAAATGAGCAGACTGGTTTCGAAGATAACGTTGATTTCACTTAAATATTATTGCGCGATCGTGCAAATTGCGTTTTCCATAAAATGGTTGAAACTTCTCGAGACGTAAGTACAGGATATCTAAATTTCTCGAGTGGAAGCAGCTTCCGGTGTAAATTAAACGAGCGAACTATTTCCTCCGTGATTCAGCCGTCTCGTCGAGTCCACGTTTGGGCTGGGTTTGCCGTAGACGCGAAATATGTAGTGGATATTTAATAAATCGCCGACCATGGCGGAGAAGTTGGATGGAACAATGGCCCGGAGCTCGTAAACGCAGGCACTCGAAGGGACTTGGACAGGGCGATAAAGCCTCGTCGAAAGACTCGCGCGGCGGGAGAGCTATCGAGCTATCGAGCTATCGAACTATCGAGCTATCGAGCTACGCCACGACGAGGAAGCACTGTTATCGTGTATCGGTACATCGAGCACCCGCGCTTACGGTCGATCGAGCGGAAACCTTTACTGCCTCCGCCTTCGTAAATCCTCGTGGCGCTTACCGATTTTATTTACTGGCTTCGATACACGACCGCGGAGGAATCTCCTTCGGAAGTGGCCTTCGGAAAGGTGTACCTCTGCCGAACGCAAAGATTTATCGTCGCGCGGACAATCGCCGCAAGAACAATGCCGTAGGTAATGGGCATCGGGCAGTTTTCGTCGAAACAGGTTCATCGTCTTACTCGCGTCTTTTCAACAACTCGAACCTCTTCTGGCAACGGAACGTACAAGGGAACAAACGCTTAACTCTTTTTACGTCAGCCCTCCTGACACGTCGCTTTCCGGGGATTTCGACTGGCAGCCGTCCGTCTTTTCGATAACTTGCATTCGATAAATACTCGCGTGTCTGTGTGCTCGAATCTGTCGAGCGTTATCAGATATCGCACGGTTAGAGAGCCGGCCGATTTCGAGACTCGTCGCGATCAACGCCTACTGTCACCGTTTGCCTCGTTTCGCAATCATTGGTTCAATTTCCTATAACGTTGCTCATCGCGGCTGTGTGTCTAGCATTTACCGAACGTGGCATTCGAATTGCACGTAACGAAAAACAGAGTGGAAAGTTGGCGCCAACAGCCGAGAGCTCTGAATTTGTTATTGCATTCCAAGAGTACGACTCGCGAATCGGAATTCAGTGACGCGGCGAGCCGCGAAAAGCCTAACCAGGGGTTGGAATCATCGAAGAAAAGCGCGAGACGCACCGGGATACGTCGGAATTTTAATATTATTCGCTATGGGGAGAAGGGTTCGCGTAATCCCCACGTTTCCGATGCCTCTTACAAATAGAGAGCATCGTTGTTGCGCGCGTGGGGATCCTCTGGATCGAATCCAAGGAGTTCTGCCGCGCTTTGTCGCCGAAACAAATTGCTCGTTCTCGCGAGCATCGTCTCGTCCCCGCGATAATTGCATCGCGGTCGTGCTCGACGACCTCGCGAACTTTACTGGCGTGGAAAAATCCGGCGAGTCTCGTCGCTGGCGTGGAGGGAACCTCCGCCGAATCGCCGCTTTGAGCCGTTTTCAGCTCGCGACCGGGCCAACATTAATATCGTCGAATAGAACGGCTCGCGTTCCGAGATTCCGCGCTGATTCTATTTCTAACGCGTTCCTAACCACCGTAAATCGTTGCTCCTCTTGAGAGGCGTCTCGGTTGGTCGCGTTTCACGAGGAATCCAAGATTCCGGACGGGGAGAACCGTTGCCCGGGACCGTTGCCCGCTTCGCTTGTATCTTGGACGACTGCGCGATCTTGCCGCGAAACGCTCGACCGATCGACGATCGAACGCGTCTTCATCCGCAAATTGTGGATATCTCCGTGTGTAACGAAGGAACGATCAGAGACGAACGCGTTAGGCATCTATCGGTCGGAAAGGTTCAAACGACGCGTAGTCCTTTGATAAACGGGGAAAAAGGAAAAAGAGAACGAAGGGAAAACGATGGGCAACGGGGGAAAGGAGCCTTGACGAACGATTAATTTCGTAGCGTCGGAAGGGGGGAACGAGCCGAGTCGAGCCGCGCCTCGCCTCGCCACGCCGACGATCTGCATGCAACGACAATTAGCTACACCTCCTCGTGGCTCACCTCCGCGATAAATCAGCGAACCGCATTACCGCAACGACCAGCGCGCACAATGCCTGTAATTCTCGCCCACTCTAGCAGCCGGAGACGCAACAGCTACGGCTGGCCAGTGTTGAGCGCCGATCGTCCGCGAAGACAGGATCGAGGATGTAGTAACGAAAGTCTGGATTTTATACGTCGACGACGATTCCGGTTAACGATCGACGAAAGGAAGGTCGAAAACAAGGTCGTCTCGTCGAAATCACGTTTCAAAGTCCGGATCAAAAAGCCACGACGGATAAAATTGTTCGAATCGATTGTACAATCTATAATTTTTTTAACCTGAACGGTAGATAATCGAATCACGAGCCAGACAAAAATTGTAGTTACATGTACGGAATAGTAACAGTTGTACGGTAAACAGACCCAAAATTCTCAACGCGTCGATTCCGAAATACTCCAGTTCTCGACACATGTTCGACGACTCTTGGTCGCATCCTAAATTCCTTGTTTTTGCATCTTCTCGTCATGCATTCCACCAGTCGACTAAACAGGAAGAAAGTCGACCAAGCGGGGCATTTGTCGCTCGTTAACTCGCTTATTTATTCTAGCAACGGCATGGAGCGTCGCGACGCAGAGTAGTCGCGTGTACGCGCGTCTTTTGCCCGGAATTCCCAGAACAGAACGTGACAGCGATCGATGACAAATAATAACGAAAGGCCGGTGATTGGTTTGTAGCGGGAACATATGTTGGTTGTTGGACGATTTGAAAAAAGAAAGTGCAATAGAACCGCGTGCGCGTGCGCGTGCGCCTACTGAATCGCAAGCCGGAAGAGAAGGAATAAATATTCGTCGACGGGATTCCGCGTAACGTCCTGAAATGCTGATCACCAGCGACAGGAGACATAATTTATCGGACTGGAATTCCCGTGGACATCGACGGTGCTTGGCGACTCGATGCGACGCGACGGTTCGAAAAGCGGCCGCGTTGAATCGAAACGACCAAATGAATGCAAGTAAATTCGAGAGATGGATTCGCGTCAGTCGCGGAATCCGTGAGACTCTTTCCCCCGTCTCCGTTGCTTGAAACAGCGCGTTACACAACCGCGGGCACGTGCGATACCTCTAAATCGAACGTGAACGGAATATCGCGCGCTCTTCCTCCCCTCTCTTTCCACTTTTATCGCCGAGGGCAACCGGTTTCGCAATATTCTGCCCCATTGATACGAAATCACATGGCCGGCGGTAAACTCGTTTTTCTCATCGAGCTCGGCTGACCGACGCGTACAAAAAGATCTTCGTCGAGCGTTTTCAGGTTAAAGTAGCAACATAATCGCGTGCCCGTGAAAATAGCTTCAGCAACGATCCACTGAATCTGGCACGGCAATCTCGCGTGTCTGCGCCTTACCAATTTCTTCCCACCGTATCTTGGAAAACTCAAACTAATTCGAAAATGTAGGTATGTCGACGATTCGGTGAATCAATGTTAAAGAAGTTCTTTGATCGATACGAGTTACGTACATTAGGCAGTCCTAATATCCCTGTATATCCAGTAGTCAGTAGTAGTATTTGTTGCGTTCCATTCCAACGAAGCTTGTGACACGTACGTACGCGATTATTGATTTCGGTTTGAATATTTGTACGGTAACTATAACAGGATAAAATAAAGCAACGATGGGAACGAAGCGGTCCGAAATAAAATTCCATCGGCGGGAAGAAACGCGGCAGAACATCGATAAGGGTGTCGGCGGTTAATTGCTACTTGGATACAAGCTCGTTTCTCGCCACGAAGATCCGGAATGAATATCGTTCGAGCATCTGTATCTTCGTCGAGAGACGGTAAACGTTCCGTTAAATTCTCGGTGGCCGGAGTGGCCACGGGCGGATTCGCGAAAGGAAAGGGAGCCGTTATCGGGACAACTTTCGCCGGTGCCTTTCGCGACTCGATGGAACTTTAAAGCTCCCGCAGGCAGCCGAGGGGAAAGTTCAAAAAGTCAATTAACCGCTCGTGCCTCTTTACTCTCGATTGAACGGTAACTAGCGGGAACGAACCAAGTTATGAGCTCGAAACAAGCACAAAGCTAGATCACCGACACCAATTCCAACAACGTCTGATTCGGATCGATGATCTGGCACCGTGAAGCCACCGATGGCTTCTCAGAGCAACGTTTAAAGAAACAGAGTATTCTTCTTTAAATCGTTACGCTACCTTCTTTCGTCGTAATTGTTTCTGTTCGTTTCTATTTCAATGAATCGTATCTACTGCGTGCAAGTGAATGCAGCGAGAGATCATCCACGCATATCAACGGGAAAATTTATTATAGGCCGTTGACAGCTCCGTTATAACGCATCTACTCAACTTTTATAGCGAGTCATTTTTTTATTATGGCTGAAGGCAGCCGTCGCGCTATACGAACGATAAGCGACGTTATTTCCGATCGGTAGATGGGTATTCGTTTCTTAAGCGATCGCTACAGGTGATCGGACCTCGGTCAGCGTCCGTTGATACGTACAAATAGGGATTAACGCTATTATTATTCTTTCAATTTAAATAATAATAAGCCTAATGTCTCGAAACGCAGAGAGATTATATCGATGACAACATGTTTACGATACGAATTTGTAACTCTTGTCCAATTGCCGATCGAACGAGAGTGATTAACCCGAATTTTTCATTAATCGACGCAGCAAAGCTTCCAGAAACTCTTATACGCATATAATTTGAATTGATTGATTTAAAAAGAAGCCGATATTAATCACACACCACGGTAGTGCGGCTAATTAAATACAGAGCTGAAACGCCGCAAATTTCGTCGATATCCCGCGGTGGCACGAGAGTTCGATGCATATTTCAATGACGATGGGATACGAAATTTTGCGAAAATAAAAGAGCCAACGTTCTCTCGTCGCGGAGTATCGATGGCATCGCATTCATTCACGTCGACGCCAGCCCGTAATTAATAACCCGTTTTAATCAGGCTGCGCGCGGGCTCCCGCTCTTTCGCGCTCGTTTCACAGAAAAACCGTGCTACGGCTAAAAACGTCCTGATTTATAGTTAAGCACGTTTAAAATAAAAGCGCGCCGTTGGAAGCTGAAATCGCGTCGCGAAGAAGCGAGAGAGAAAGAAACTCGCCGAGTGACGTTAAGTCGACCGGCTGACTCGATTATCGTTTCCCCGGTCATTAAGGAGAAACGTCATTTACGTCCATCCAAGACATTCCTTTCGCGCGCGGATTAAGATAACCGATTACCTCACGATCGACACCGTCACGCTTTCCAATTAATCAGTCTACCGATCTCGTCCGACGAAAAACCAGACCTTGGATTAAATTCTATTAAATCAATTATTTACATGCCTAGCTTCCATTAATTTCTTCCACCTATTTCGGTGTTGCGTTCGGTATGTGCTATCGGCCGAGATGACCGAAAATCCTTCAACGATACAATTATGTACAACGTACTTGTCGAGTCAGAAGCATTAGGAAAGTACTGTTCAGTGATGACTTGATGGCTACGCACGCTGATTGGCCGTAGCGTAATAGCGACGCCTGCTCTCACGCGCATTGTCATTATTAGCTGAACTGCTCGCAACTACAATTCCATCGCGTGACAAAGGACGCGAACGAAACGTATAGGGACAGAGTAAGATAGGACGAGACCGAGAGACAAATATGTATCTCTCGTGGTTATGGAATAAGGCGGCGGGAAGACCTCTCCTTACCCTTGCCCCGTTTAGTTTGTAGGTGCCTAGACAACAACTCATCACTGGATAGTACCTAAAATACACGTATATTTGGACCTTTCGAACCAAGTAAACAGAATAAGTCGATTGAAAAGATCTGTTTCAAGTCGCTAACTTTTCATCCGCTGAAAATAGTAGATCTCGAACCGTTGAAAAGTTTAAGAATCACTGATCTACGCTTGCGTAATGATATATATGTATAACTGTTCGTTTCGAACGGCATCGGTCGCGAAATTACGGTTAACGTTAACGTGACCGGTTTCCATTCGTCAGGACCGCGCGCGTCGGCAACTCCGATCGATAACTGCCTCCATGGATCACGTTCTCTCGATACAATTTCCCCGCTGGTCCTCGTGCAACGTCTCATCTTGTACGACATCGTGGAGCTTCTCCACGATCGCCTACTCTTCCCTCGAAGTCGTTGATACTACTAGGCGCCGTGGCGGTGTTTCGCACGCTACGCGACCAACTTCCATGGTAAAAGTTCCACTCTATCAAAGTTTCGCGCGTGACGATCTTTTCTGTGCCGCAACATCGTAATCGTTTCAGTTTTGTGCGTTTCGGAGAAGTTTCGCGAGCGATTCGGCCGAGCACGACGGATACTCGACGAGGAAAATTAAGACGAAGCTGCGAATATTAATTTCGCGTATCATTCGCGTATTTTTTTCCCCCTATTGGATCCATTACGGGGATTGCTGGGATTTTCACGAGGATTCGCGGTGAATTATGAGATACCGCGTGGCCAACCGCGCGCGAAAACCGCTTCCACCGAAGGTAAATCGACCGGCATCAATTAGAATTGATGGATGAAAAAGTATTGGTGGATCGTGACCCGTCTCGTACTACAACGCCGGATGAAAGATGAGCTACAACAAGAAGATCCTGCAGCGGTTATTAATTGCCTCGTGTTTGAAGAATCTTCCTGGTTACACGAATCTCGCTGACTACACGATTCGATACGGAGCATAATGATCGTGCTTCGTGTCTCATCTGGTACGATTAAACGATCGGTACAAGTTATGCCTATACGAAGGAAAGATCAAGACGGAAACATTTATGAAAAATCAAACAACGATGAAAGAAAATTTCATTAGGTCCTCAAACGTTTATAGACGAATTTGCAAAAATCATAGACAGCTACTTACAGATTACGAGCCTCGTTACTTTGTTCCTTGATCGGAGGTATAGCTTGAAAGATAAAGAAACCGAAAACGATTTTATTATAAACTATTAATCGAAAAATACTAGCAAGACAGTTGTTCGGAATAAATTTTTCTATCTACGATAGTCTTTTTCTTTACCAACATGCGACAATACCGTCTCGATGTTAAACGTTTAGAAAACGAGGCTTCGGCATTTGCATATGTAGAAAGGCACGTATACATCGAAATTAGCAACGAACACTCTATGGATATTCCTGGCAAGTATGTATAAACGCTCGAATCTGGAAATAGGTCGCGTAAGAGTAACAGAAACCGGAATCGATGAAAGGTTTGCGAGAATCTCGAACAGAGTCGCGTAGAACGCACGGAAGAAGAGGAAAATAGAGACAACAGGGCCGATGAAAGGAATCGAACGAGATGAAAATCCCAGCGTAAACCTACGGTTTCCATCGTCTCCGACGAGCTAGAAAACGGACGCCCATTGTGCGCCAGCGAACGAATTAAGGTCGGATAGATTCTTCCACTCGCCCAGGTTTGCAGCGTGAACGAGGAAACGAAACGTGCCAAGAGGAACAGATGAGAAGGAGAAAGAAATCCAGTGTTGCACAAAGGGCCCGGTGTTGTTCGATGCATTGTGCAACAGCCCTGCGTCCTAATACACGAGAAACCACGGAGCTGGCAAGAGAGCAAGTTCCTCGCCCACTCGATGCAAGAGGACGAGTGGATAGAAAGAAAAAAAGCTAGTGGTACGAAATCGTTCCCTGTTGACCGTGCTGATCATGAGAAACGTCAAGGTGGGACTGTGGCTTGGAGCAGAAAGCCAAGGAAACGCGAAAGAGGAAGAGGGAGGGAGTCCGTTGGCCTGCAGCTGTCCGATAGATAGCTGTCTTCGTCGATGCGCGAAATCGACGAAATCCACACCTGTGGAACGAACGCAGGTCCGCACGACCTTTTGCTGCACAAAGGGAAGGAACACCGACTGTCGATGAATGCCTCTCGAATCGACCAGTGCTAGCAATTACTACCAGGAATATACTGTTTTTAAGCTCCTTAAGATTTAACTCCGTTTTACGCGAAAACCTCAACGCGTCAGAGTAAACTTCTGTTTGGCCCTACCGTTGCCGGGTACTCGTTTTCGAATAGATTTGCGTGACCACCGCACCGTTGGGACTGAAACTCAAACGGTTAAACACTCGGAAACTGAAAACGATCGAAAGTAGTTTAATTCTCATCGCATAAATTCACCAACTGTTCGTTTTCGGCTGTACGTAGTGGCCAGATGACGAACGGACTCGAGAAGAGGCAATTCAATCCAATCCGTCTATTAATCCGATATTTTGTGCTCCCTATCGATTACGGGTTAGTGCTCGCTGGAGACGGGGAGATCCCCGAGGCGCATGTATTTCGGTCCATATACCCCGCATCTTTTTTCCGTTCCCGTGCTCGTCTTCTCGTTCGTGCAGGTATTTTCAGGTAAAGCCACACGCTGCGTCGCCGAAAGGTCTCGCAGCTTGTTTCGGCCATGGGAGGCATTCGCCGGGGGAATATTAATTATGTTAATTACAGGCCGATGAGCGCGTTCGACGAGTGGAACGTGCTAAATGAGTTTCGTTAGTTACGATAGCTTCCCCGCTCGATAACGCGTCGTCAGAGACGCGAAACACGCGTGCATACCTGACTTTTCTCTTATTTCCTACACGAACGAATTGAATCGCTCGATCCGTTTTTTTCGTTCTTTGATATTTATGGTAGCGGTGTTGGCCGTTTCAAAGTTACGACTGATCGAATCGCGCGATACTCGAAGCCTTTATGGCCATTTCCTGCGTTACGATCTTTTGATCCGCAACGAGGTCGAAGGGATGAATATTCTCTTGAATGCTAGGTACCGATTACATGGAATCGACAAGAAGATGTGGAGTAATCGAGTCGTAGTTGTGCTTGCCGATTATCCGTGGCATTCGGAGTGTTGGATTTCCTAACCGTCTTACAATGTTACAAAAATCATCTCCAGTGACGATTGTATATGTCTGGAGTTTCCTTTAGTTTTGGCCACGCGTTCTACGAACTCATGGTGTTTATTATACGAAGATAAGAGTTCGTCGCTAGAGCGAACTGCGCTTCACTCTCGCCTTTCTTTTGCGAGTGAAGTCACAGTCTAGGAACAGATCTCTTAGAGAACGGTACGGAACTCTGAGGTATACCTTAGCGTATTAAATGAAAAGCATTAATAATTCTACCAGTAATTATTGTCGTTTTAATCAATCGTACGTCCCACAACCCTACCTATTCCAATACGGAGTAACTAGATATCTATATTAAACGGTAGCTGAGCCTGTTTCCGTGTAGGTAAAACTTAAATAGCGAAAAAGGCAAGCATTATGCGCCGTAGAAGCAGAAAATATCTAGGTATACCGCGAGAGGATTAGAGAATCGCGGTGAATAGGAGCCGTGGCGAGCTGCGCCGCGACGCGTCGCGCGGGCTAGGCCTTCGAGCAGCCGTGCGACGCATTGAAATGCATAGGAACGCGTTCGCTGGGTACCGACGCATTCACGATTGCATAAGTGGCGCAACGGGCGCATAAAGCCTGTTGCACGAATGCGTACCCCGCAGCGAGTGAGCCAGAGATCGCCGAGTGCCTACTCGAGTTACTCGCCGCTCGGTCGTTCACAATTGTGTCACCCCGCAGCCAGTCCCCTTAACCCACCCTCTGTCGTTCGACCAGCGGGCCGACGATTCACAAACTGCCGTGTAATAACACGACCCATCGCACCGCACCGTCGCGGCATGCTGTTGCTCCGTAGACCAACCAGAGAGTTTTTTCGAAATCGACCGGCTGAAAGCACCGCCGCCTTGTCCCTGCTACTCCCTAATTTTCCTGCTTCTCGATTATACAATTTCTGAATCGTCAAATATAAACGCGATCGAGGCATATGGCTCTTTGAGAAGAATCGAACCTCGGATATCGGTAATACGCTCGGCGCGTTATTCAAACGCGAAAGCCCGGAAAGCTCTTGTACGTTTAAATATGGCGAAAAAAATAACGACGGCTCTAATAACTCTGGATGCACAGTTTGCGCCCTATTCAATTTTCTGTTCTTCGCTGTACAGCCGAATCGGATTTATGAATTTGTGAAAGCCTTAGCCAACGTTTAAAATAATACCTGCTGTATGTATACTCGCAACGCGTAACAAGTTGTCGACAATTGTCAGAAAAATCTCTGCTTTATCTCGTAACTTTGTCCAAACGCTGAGAAACTTTGATCCGTATTTCAGTCGAACAAACACGTTTACTTTTGTAAAAGTTACGAGCCTTTTAACTTTATGGAAGACAGATTCGAAAGAGGAAGGATAAAGATAGCGAGGAGCATCGAGCAGGAAGGCAGAAGAGGTCGCAGCAATTCGACGCGCATTCTTGCAGCGCGTGCCCGACAATTTTGCGGCAAGAGGACGCCTTCACAATTAGCGGTATCTACCGACGGACGAAGGATGCATTCTTCTTGCAGAGACGAGTCCCACGCGGCAGCTCGGAGGGCTCTTCTCCTTCTCGGTTTTGTCGTTAAGCATTAATTGAGCCCGGCCGTGAGATTACAGAGAGAGGATCCTTCGTTCGCGGAGAGGTAACCGAGAAACCGAATGAATTTCAGCCCGCGGTGCTCTACTCCCTCCCATCTCTGTCCATCTTTCTTTCTTTCTTTCTTTCTTTCTTTCTCTAACCAGTCGGTTTCTCATTTTCTTCCTGCCGTGGCTCCTCCAGAACCGGAGACCAACCTGTTATTAAGGGACCCTGGCGATTAGATTGCGCTAATGGCGAACCGCTGTCTCCTTTCGAGGGAAGAATCGGTCCGCTCCTCTCTTTTTCCCTTCGGTTATTCAGCGCGTTTTTTCATCTTGGCTACCTTTCCTACCACAGACACGACACGAAGAAAATATTCCAGCGCCGAAAATTCAGCATCGTATCGTAAAATCGGCGTACATCTGGCACAGGCTGGTTTCCTACCGTGGCTGTACCGTGATTCCATTAAGGAAAGGCTCTTCGCTGATCCCACTCCTGCCACCCTCTTCGTCGTGGCGATTCTCTGTCGCGCGGGACTCTCGTTCCAGGCCTGCCAGCACTCTTTTAAGCGCCTCGTATTTCCCGTGGGAATACGACAGTCCCCGACAAAAGCACGAAAAACGTTTAATAAATAAATTGATCGGGTTTCTCCCTTCCGTACCTTCTCTTCTTTTTCCTTTCTCTGTGTTCCCTACTGCATCCCGGTTCATCCTGTTCTTCCGACCAGAAACGTACAATCCCCCTCGCCTTCCGGAAACGCGACACCAAAGGCTACGATTCAACTCACGTTTCATTAGCTCGCTAATGCTCGCTAGACGAGAACATTTCTACCGAAGGGATTAGCTACATACATTTATATTGGATATTATTGCTTCGCTCTTACGATAGGGACTCGTTGGCAACCCGTTGCGGACGGTTTCTTCAAAACGAATCTTACTACGCTATCGAGTGATAGTCCCTCGTCCGTCTATGAACTTTGGAACAGCGAACAGCAAGATTCCAAATCGAAAATCGCCGTAGATCCCCATCTACATATACAGATGCATGCAGAGACCGTAGGAAGAGAGAGAAGAGAGAAATTGCTGGGTTAGGAAATAGTAGGTCAAACCCGACTGGCCGCCGGTTTTCAGAAAACCAACCATTAGCGACCGGAGGACGGTTTCTTCGAGCGACGTGCACGCTGGATCGAATCATCGGCGAATAATGCGCAACTAGAGGGTGTGCCCCGCGAAACAAAGGGAAGGAGCCTGCCTCCTTTTGTTTCTTTGGCCAAGGAGGAACGGAGAATCACAGCCGATGCTGTCGATTGAGGTTTTTTGCCCTCGCGATACGAGAAGCGCAGGATGCGATTAGAGATACGGGACGTGCCTCGATAAAATTTACGACTGGCGCGGCTTTTCTACCGTGAGATACCTCAGATTCATCCTAAAACTTATCGATTCCATTAAGTACTATTAGCAAGGTGGGTCATGGAGGCGAGGGTCGTGCCCCGGGCGGTCAAAAACGTTTTAGCTTTGCTTACCTGTTCGCCCGGACCGTTCCAAGTGGATTCATTTGTTTCAGGAACCACGAAGGATGGAAGATTCGGCCGTCGAGATAAACGAGTCAATCCAACAAAGTATTCGTTGCTCCGCGTCCGGGATCCTTCGTCGAATATTTCAGACGTATCGTCCCGACGCAACGCGGTGTTATTCGTCTTTCTTGTTGGCTGCTTTCGATATTTCGACGATACCCTCGAGACAAAACTCCACGTCCGAGGTCCTTCCTTCTTTCTCTTTATAGTTTTCTCCGTTTTTACCTTTCGATCTTTTCCGCGTTTCTCTCGTTCGTATTCTTGGAAAAAATTTCGCAGGCTTGCAAAGTTCACGATTGCAACTGTAGACAGGCGATGTACGTTTTTTCTCGAGAAAATTAATGGAGCCGGTGAAACTCCTGCTCGCAATTTCATCGGTGACTCGCATCGTTCGTAAACCTTTCCGTTTTCGTATCAGTCATCGGGGTTTTAGCTGCTTCTACTACGAGGTTCGAGAGACCGATCGTTTAAGCATAAAATAGTTGATGGACGCCGCGCAAATTTCGGTAATTCCGAAACAGATTTTCAAAAATTTATGTCCGACAACGTGGCTACGTGGCGCAGAAGCATGTCGTTAACGCGTTGGACCTCGGAAAATGATGGTTGTAACATGATGGCGTCACGTGCAGTAGGGGCTGTCGTAGCCGAGTGCGAGACACGTGTTCGTAGACAGTGTCCGAAGCGTTACTGGACCCGCATCGTTTCGAGGTATATGGACCTACTTGAACACGGCGCCCTGAACATCAAAGAAACCCTCATTGATGGAAAACAACGAAAAAATTTAGCGGACGATACGAAAATAAACTGACGCGAAATCGCCGAACAGTGAGTAAAGAAAAATAGAACGGCCCCTCCACAACGGCACGGAATGTTTCTAGATGCGATTCATCGCATAACCGTACAACTATGCAGGCTGTTTAATAATCGTTTAGTTAAATTTAACAAAATTATCTTCCGGTCGTTAGTCCGTATCTAACTCGTATTCCCAGGACATTTCACCGGCGGATGATCGGTCCTCGTGGAATGTTACCCCCGGTGTAGGGCCCCAACTGCGTGGAACTGCGTAGCTCGAAGGACTGTATCATTGGATCGTCCACGAGCACCCCCCTGCTGTGTAGAAACTCGAGGGTACCAGACGAGAGGGGGTGTGGCACCGGTACACCCCTCAGAATCCTGCGGTCATCCCTGTTCGTCGGCAGCCTTTAGAGGCCCGTATACCTACACCGAACGTGGCTTTATGCAGTCCTCGTCTTGTACAAGCCGTTACGGAACCGCCCTATAATGGGATAAAAATAACCGTGTTTATATAGGATTACGAGCCGATCATCTCCATTCTACGAAGAATTTCTACGCGGAACCGAGGGTTCAGGCTCCGGAAAGGAAGGGTACAACTATTATCGATCGAACAGACGCTAACTCGATACTATTCGATATCTTTACCGCCAAAATGATACTTTAGGTTCGATTAGGTTGTTCGATAATTGCTGCAATCAATCAATTGAAAATACTCTGCTTATTCGACTCGTTTGATCCCCCGATCGTATCGCGAAATACATCTCTTTCTCAATATTGAACGTTTCTTCGAATTTTTCGTTCTTGTTAAGATCAGACCTCGATAGATGAACGCACTGACGATTTTCTAGCAAAAGGCAGAAGGCAGGAGGTCGCGACGTACCTGAATAAAAAGAGATTGGGAAATCAGAGACGCTTTCTTCCTACCCCTTTCCAACTTGGCGTAACATCCGCGTTTCAACCGGCGTATAAATTTGTTTTTTCGCCAAATAAATACGCCGGCCATTTATTTGCCGGTCTTGCCTCTCTCTTTGACCCGCAACCTTCCCTCCAGTCTCCCTCGGTCTTGTTGCCCTGGTCCTCGTACCAGCAGGATTGCCGTACTTGTCGCAGTGCTAACTGCTGTTCATCCGGATAAATAAATATTGACCATCGAGGCAGGTACCGCAAACAAATCCATTAATAACAGGAATGTAACCCCATTGCGGAGGCAAACGGGCATATAGCCGACCGTATTTAACCATATCTGAGCCCGCGTCGACAAAATCGGCATTCTCGATGTCAATTTATATCTGAAAATAGATTCACCGTTATGCTAGAATAATTTAATAACGTTCGGTTGTGGGTTAGGTCTGGGACGGTATCTTCTTTTATGTACCGTTCGCGGGTCGTGTTCCCCTTTCCCAAAAGCCCCGATCGTCAGCGGCGATCGATACGGCTTCGATCGGAGGCTGCAAACGAGACGGAACAACGACGGATGGCGGGCAATTAGCAAAACTGTAATTAAATATACCGCATGGCGTTTCGTACTGGCGGCTCAATTTCGCAACACGCTGCGTCTCGTTAACGCGCGTATTTACGAAAGTAAACAGTTCGCGGTCTCGTAGATTGCGCCTTTTCTCCTCTCGTGAACCGTGAATGGCCAATTGGACAACATTGCGTTGGAGCGGCGTGATCGATTCGATGATAATGCTGCATATCTATCTAATTACATATTTCGAAACGACAACGGTCTTCTCGTTGCGACTGCTGGGCGAAAACTCGGACCGATCGTCGTTGCGCTGCACCACGCTCCCACCAGCGACATTGTCTCTCTTGACTTACGATTTACCGGGTCCATAGCGTCTCTACTAGTTGGTCTAGTACCCCACCACTGCCACTGCCACAACCGCCGCCGCCGCCGCCGCCGCCGCCACCGCCGCCGCCGTCGTCCCCGCCGTCGTAGCTACCACCACCACCAGCACTACCACCACCACGGTCGACCAGCACCGGCGCCCAAGAGGCGAAGGGCCCCGAGGTTTCTGCGCTTCGAGTCAGTTGGCCGACACGAGCCGCGCGCGTTGGGGCTTTCGATGTTATGTGCTCGTCGAAGGTGATAACGTGGTTCTGTATCGCACGGCGTGCACGAGAACTCGTTTTTTACCTTGCGAAATGAAATACACGGGTAAAGAGCGCGCGAGTCGCGTTCCGTTCCTTGGCCCGACCCTACTAACCCTTACAAAACAGTGGGAAATTATCGCGAGTTCTTGAACGCAATTTCTTTCGTTGGACGTACCAACGTTCAACGGATCGTTCGATGCCGTTCGATCGCGTTGTTTGCGGACTTCATGGATAATAAGACCAGTGTCAGTGCAGTGGAGGTTAAAGTGCTGGTCCAGTGGATAAACGAAGCTAGTGACACGTCGGAGAACGTTAGTGAGGCTCTCGGTGCGAGTGGATCTTTCAAAGAGCGACTCCTGTTTCGAGACTCGTCAGCCGCTATCGAGTGAGTTTCGTACTTAAATCGTGCCCGCGTTTTCTCGTCAAAGTTACCGCGTTCGATCGAAACGTTGTGTAAACGAGCTTTCAAACGATCCGAGTACCGACCGAATTTCAAGCACGAGCTCGTCGAGCTTACCGTGACAAAATTCGGGCATGAAGGAGTGCAACGAGCGAGTCGCGGAGTGTACTTGGCGAATTACTCGCGTGTTTCGTATTTTCGATTCAGTGACGATCGAACGCGCGTTTCGGAAAGGTTCGACGAAATTGGGAGGTAGACGTTATCAGCCAACTCCCGCTGGGCCATCACTGTACCCTGGAACCTACTTAAAAATGCTGCGGCACCCAGTAAGTATACCATTTCATGCTATTACGCTCGATTTCTCTTGACAACGGTTCGTTGTTGCTGCTAAATTCGAATAAAGTTACCGCGGCCTGCGCCGGTCTTGCGACAAATAAACCGCTTCTTATGTCGGCTAGCAAATTCGAGTTGCTAGTTGGAAGCAGCAGATTTGGCATTAATAATAATGGAAAAAGTGCGCGGCGGTGTGGTTGGACGAAACGATTTACTTGTTGCTCCCTGCGAGACTCGATAAAATACGGATATTTGCGATTGATAAACGAATCGTCGCGGTATTTTCCTAGTTCGAATCCTCCTTGACCTCGTGATATGTTTCGATAAATGTGTTCCATGTACATATCGGGAATCGCGTAAGCGTACGTAATGCACGTTTTCGTGTGCATACTTGCCGTTACAAGTAAACTAGATTTATGAGAACAATTTTGGTCGGTGATCCCTAACTTTAATGCTTGGCTAGAAAGTAAATTGCATGTGGTATACCAGAGGTACTAAGGTAAATAGAGTTAAATCGAGCGATAAATACACATGTTAACTAGCAAATAATATTAACGGCAACTGTGTAATAAAAATGAGAGAAACGGGACAAACGGATTCGCAAATTTCAAACGGAGAATCGGTCATGCGTAAACTGAATGGGATCCACCGAGAACGTGTGAGATCGAACAAGAGCAACGCATTCATTCGTATCGTATGCGGTAGATAGCTGCTATTTGAAAGCGATATCGTTTGCGTAATGGTGTAGCGATATTAATGCAAAGTAAAACTTTTTATATTTTTGAGAAACTACTGTCGATGAATTAGCGAGATTTTCCCGAACAAATTGAATCCAAACGTGACTGTGCATACGAAAATATGTATACATAGTTACAAAAGTATTTCGTGTCACGTGTAGCTACACGATAATTCAAATATGATCATGTTTGGATTTGTTTTAAATCGAGAAGCCTTGCCGATCCATTGACCATCGTCGAGCCATTTCTCACGAAGCTGCAATGAAATATTTGAACATTTTAAGTTTCTTATAGGATAAAATTTGTTGCGTCGAGCGACAAAGAACGCTCTCTCTCTGTCTCTCGGCATTCAGCCAACTTTTATCGGCAGAGTTGCTGGTCGCGCCAGTCGACGAATAGCTCGAGAAACATGAAGAGTAGTGGAAATCGCTTCGCGCCTTGGAGTTGAAGAAAAATGATGTTTCGTAACAAGGAACTATACGCGTAGGGTATTCAGTATCTGCTGTAATAAATATCGACGGACGAAAGTCTTTGTTCTTTTTCTCATAATTTCAACATATCGTTGTTCTTGATTTCCGTTCTATTTTAGCACGTAAAAATCAA
Source organism: Colletes latitarsis (assembly GCF_051014445.1). Taxonomy (NCBI): domain Eukaryota; kingdom Metazoa; phylum Arthropoda; class Insecta; order Hymenoptera; family Colletidae; genus Colletes; species Colletes latitarsis. The sequence continues at coordinate 28,060,299 of NC_135135.1, read as the reverse complement.
TTCTTAAAATATCTTATACCGGTATTCGAACATGATGTATCTACTGCACGGTAAAAAATCGATTTTCTAAAACACGAAAACGAATCTCGCGCGTCACAGATAATTTCCCTCGCTTTCGTAATACTTCTGATTACACTGTCGGAAATTAATAACTGCGCCGATTTACAGTTTAGTATCGATGCGTCTCGAGGGCTTATACAATGGGTCTAGGTGAAAATTTTGATGGAATATCGAAATGCTTTCGGAAAAAGCTGCTCAAATATCGAATAGGGTAAATTGCGAACGGAGAAATAGAAGAGTGACCTCCCCTCCGCTACATATTTCGTGTATTTACGATGAAACTCGTGGATCGCGCTCCCTCTGGTTCACGGTGCATACATTTCGCGTAAATCGTTGAAAACTTACTGCCGCCATTACGGCGTGTATCGAACGACGCGATCCTGTATACGCAATTCTAGTAAGTGCCTCCAAATGTTTGTAAATCTCCGTTCGACGCTACATATGGACGACCATTTTACGATCATACGATCCCAAGGTAGCAAATTCGCCGGAAGTCGGCGGCCGTTTATTCGTGGCATCCGATAAATACATTTTCTTGCGTCTAATTTTCGTAAATACATCATGGACGTTCGGGGACCCCTGGGAAAAATTTTAATGGGAGATTCTAGAAGCCAAAATAACACGAAAATCAAGAATAACAATTTGTTGATCGTAGTTTCGTTAAAATGCTATTAACGTTTAAAGTTCCGCATGTAGAACGACAATCTGCGTACAGCTGCGTGCACGCGATAGTGGTTCTCACTCAACATGAGAAACCCTACTTAGTGACGTATCGAAAGGCTTACAAATTTCTGAGTGAGAACCACTATCAAGCGCAGATTGCCGTTCTACAGGCGAAACTTTAAACGTTAATATCTTTTTAATATAGTCTCAATTAACAAATTGGTATTCCTGATTTTCGTCTTATTTTAGCCTCTAGAGTCTCCCGTTAAAATTTTTCCCAGGAGTGGCCGAACACCCTGTATATCGTACGCGAAGAATGAAAAGCGTAGGAATGTCGTTCGGATACGGGTCGAAACAATGGAGTATAGCGTATGTTAAAGAGTTACGGAGGTTAGTTTAATATAAAAAGCAATTGTTCATCGATCTCTTTGCTATTTCATCGAACGAGATTTAATCTACGTTTGGAAATAATTTTCCTCGCTAGAAAGGTACACACGATAACAATCCTGTGTCGTGTTCGATCGAGTGAAACGAGAGATGATAAAATAGCGCGCGATTTATTGAACAAATCGATATCGTGAAATTACTAACCGTTCACGGCGTTAGGGAATCATTGTTTGCGACGCTTTGTTAACCGTACGATCGGTTCTTGAGATCATACAGGCCGTTAACGAGAATCTATTGAGAGAGACGCGACTGCTATAATCTGCCTCCGATTTCGTCCGAACGATGCAATTAATTAATAAACGGCGCTACGCGCCGGCTCGTCATTGATAGGAGGCATTAATCGCGGCTGCGATGCCCGACCACAATAATCACCTCTTTGTCTCATTCGACGGGAACGATGTCCGCGAAAATGTTCCGCTTCGAGTTGCGCATCAAGATCATTACATATTTACGTTCCTACTTGAATTTCATTCATTTCTCATGCTTTTACATATTTTGTTCATTCAAGTAATACGATATTTATTGCGACCACAATTATTGATAATTACGCAATTTTCTGCAAGACTAAAATTTTGATTTTAGATGATTGTGAACTGCATAAAATTCTCAAATCCTGTCAATTACCAAATTTATTTCCCTCGATGTCTCAACTTGAGAATTAATATTTCTAGTTTATCACAGTGGAAAATCCTGCCGCCCGTATATGTGTGACGCGGTAGTCAAAGTGTTAAAGCAAGGAAAGAAGCAAAAATTAAACTAGCTGACCCCTAATTACATACTCTTGTAAACAGTTATATCATGTTAATAACATCGAATGCTTAATTTATTACATCATGTTAGTAACATCGAATGCTTAATTAAGTTGTTTGCAACCAGACGATTAACGGCTACGTAGATACCTTGTATGTGGCTGCTTCGGGACGTCGTTCGTGGTTCGTGCGACGTACGACTTTGAAAAAGTTAAACACTTTGAAAATATTTACGCGAAACAAGATCTGCCGAGCAAGTAAACGGGGTTGGAGCCTCGATGGAAAAGGGTCCTGCTATTTCATTTTGACAGATATTATTAACGACTAAACGACCTACGCGCATTCGTACCAACGTAATCATTTCCGCGAAACGGCGTTCGATAGAGAGAGGCCAGGCCTCCCGTTTCGCTCTCTGACCCCCTCGTAGCGAGCCTGTCTGCCAGGAAAATAAAAAAGTCAAGTCGAGCAAAACGTACGTCGCGCCAATAGATCCTCTTATTTCTGCCTACGGCATGCGCGTCGTTTCGTTTCTGCAAACGCAGCGAGTGCGACACGCGCCGCTCTTTGAATCTCCCCGTTGACGTTACCTCGCTTTTCAACAGAGTTCTCGCGGCCGCTTTCGCCTCATCGAGACCCCGCGACTTCCGCTCTTTCTTTCAACGCCGCGTCGCCGCGTCGAGTCGCTTTACCTCGACAAAGTACGCACGATTCGAATCAGCCTACGAAATTCCGTTCGGTGTAGCTTCGAAGCGTTTCAACGCGATAGAAAATCTTTTATCGTTACAACCAGTCAAATAAATATCGAAATATCGACATGTTTTTACTTCTAAAGAGTACACGAGCAGTTTCAAGTACTAAAATCAACTATAATAGTATTCGAAAGCACGTAATGTTGGAATTAAAAATGTACGTGAACGATCTGCGATCGTCGACGTATTCTTTTAGTATTCGTTCAGAAGAATAGCAGGATCTTAAGAAAACCCCAGAGAGAATATTCGATAGATAAAATTGACGGTATTTGTTTCCAAACCTCCCGCCACAACGTCCGTATCCTCAAAAAAAAAGTGTATCTAAACGCGTTTTGCTTAATCCTCTGGTGGTAAGAAAAGCAACCGGCACGACGCGACGCGTTGATCGTGTCCGCTATTTACAGGCTTCGTGACCCCTCGACGTTGCTTTTCCACTTCCGCTTTCACGCGACACGCGTTCACGAGGGATCAAAACGAGATGGAATATCACGCACAGAAGAGAAAGATGTTTCGAGTCGAAGAGGCAGGAAATGCAACGCGCGTGATGGGAGTACATAAGCCAGGCCGATGAGTGTGTCGCGTCTCGTTCCCCCAGACTTTGAACGTTTTCCGTGACCATTAAAAACTCGTCGATGCACTGTGCTATCTCGAACCAAGGATCGCTCCTCCCGCCGGTATCGCGGTTACGATCGACTCGACGGGAAAGAACATTGCGCCCTCGAGGAAGAAGCCCTGCCCACCTGGCACGCGCGAACCCTCTATCTGCGTTCTCACGGCTCGGCGTGTTTTACCTGCTCTCGTGAAACACGCGCGAAAACCATGTTCACGCTTCTACCAACAGATCCTGCCAGGCCAGCCCCTCCCTCCATCAACGAGAATTTCTTCTCCGTTGGCTTGATCTCAGCTTCCGGGCCAAAGGACGACCAATATAATGGATAGAAATCGAACGAAAGGGACCGTTGGATACCGGGAGATACATCCGATACGATGATAGATAGATAGAGAGAGAGAGACTGATGCGAGAAAAGAATTTCTAGTAAATAACGCATTAATCCAAACACGTAGTTGGTGAGTTAAGAGGATTTTTCCAATTTTTATGACAACAAAAGTAAATTTTACGAGAAACAAATACCAATTGTCGAATTTTCTCAATGTTTACTGTTCTTAAAATAAAGTCAGTTTCTTCTGTTCCGACATTGTTTACGCATAAACGTGATATTGAACATTCAGACCAGAAGCAAGTTTCTTTTAGCAATGTCCATGACGTCGAGATACGAAGCAGCCTCGAAACGAAAATGTCGTTCACTTTCACGCGTGTTCCTTTACACGGTGACAGATACATATTTGCAGGGCACGACGCCCGGCCCCAGACCTCGGGATGCTCGTGTTGCATTTTATATTCATGCAAAAACGTCAAATAACTTTCACCGTGGCGAAAATCGAGCGTGGGTGGCGCGTTTGATCCTCTCCGTGTCCAGGGAAACCTGATGTCGTCGTTGCACGAACGCGGCAAACACACGCGTAGTCGCGACGGTGTATTTTCAGTTACAGCGTCCAGACGCTCATATTCGCGCAATGCTGTTCTCCGTGTTGTTTCGTCAGCGCACGCGTCTCTTCTAACGAAACGATCAAAGAAATCTCCAAGGTGTATTTCAATTTCTTCCGCGCGGTCGTCAACCGTACCGTTTCTTTCATTTCGCCATTTTCGAACGACGAGTTTCCGTAAAGCGAAATTCTTTTGGTCCTCGACGAGAATCATCTTATCGCGAATTCGTCGGTCGCAATTTTAAAACGAGCCCAAGCTACCGTTTAGGGGTTAAAATGGCTTCTCTAAAGAATTACTTTTATGCAATTCTCTGTACTCGCTTTTCATCGTGAAAAAAGGCCAAATTGACGCGTAAAGGATCCTTTGACTGTTTCTAGGGGATATACTTTGCAGAGAAACGCAACCGTTTGCATTGTAGAAAATCGATCGATCGACGAGACGATGATGGTAGAGTTTATAAATACTAAAACATGACCGCGTGAAACCATGTCCTATCGACTCCCATCCACAGTTTTCGAGACGGACAGTTTTTACAGTGCCCGTTCGAAGTTGCGTCATCATCTTTGTAAAGTCTCTGGTAGCAAACAAGAAACGTACATGTAGTAAAAAGAGACAGTAAGCAGGATGAGTAATTTCATAAAAGGAATAGAGCGAAATTAGGTCGTTGCAAGAATGTGTTTCACACCGCAGCTTCGATTTATTTCTTCACGATGAATGTCTTATAACGGAATACGTACCCTGTATGTTTATTACGGGAAACGAAAGAAAAAGGGCTATGTCACCTGGCCGATAGATCGTTCGTTTGTATAGAAGTTTCCGAGGTGGTATCTACGAGATCTGTGTGTCCAGATCGTAACAAGATAGGGCAGGGCAGACGGTCGATCGCATGTGTGTGAACTTGTAGTCGCATCTGGCAGTGGTAAGTAACGGCCATGGTCAGTAAAGTCAGGAGGACCTGTATCTCGAAGGATCTTCATCTGCTGAACGACTACCTACGTGGAAGGTGAGCAGAAGAAGAGGACGAATAGATCGTGGAAGAAAAAGAAATATTCTACCGACGGTCTATAAAGACGCTCCGCAAACCCACATCCCTCCTTTCCTGTACAAGCGGGAACGGGGTTGACATGTTTATTTCGCTTAGTAATCTTCTCGGATTACGTTCAGTCGGAGAAGAAGAAAAAGGAAAAAAGACAGAGAAACGGTGATTGACGATGAGGGGGTGGAGAAACCGAAGAATAAATAGTCTTAACCAAGGGCGGAGATACCGTGCATACTGGTATATGTACGTGGTACTTCCATACCTGACGCGATCAGGGGTTCCTTGCAGTCGCGATCCTTTCTACTTCGTTTCGAGCTTACTTGGAATCATTTTAACGCGCAGGATTCGCTTCTAGACGACTGGAAAACAATAACGAAGATGCCATTACAAACTCCAAGAAGAAAGAAGTTTATGGCCAAACCTGATGACTTCTATGGATGCGTTTAGTCGCGACTATCACCTGCCAAATTCAAATATTGGATGACTGCCGCTGCTTCGCGTAGCGAATGTTTGCGATTGTACCAGACATGGGTGCTCGCCACCTGGGTTCGACCGCTAGCTTCGACTCTACCGACGACACCCCACGGTCAACCCTCCGTTCGATGGAACTAAACCCCGATTTTACAGTTAGAAATCAACACTGAGACCACCTAACACTTTCGATTCACAGACGTCGCAACGCAACAATTTTTAGTTGAATCAAATTTCAGGCACACATGAATATGTCTTTACGATTCTATAGTATTGAACACGTGTTATTCAGGCCGGATGCCTGATATATATCCTTACAATGACAAGATTCGAAGGTAGTCGCGTTTTGTGTGTTGGAATGTACGATAATTCGGCAACAGGTTTCTGTCGGAACTCGACAAAGATGCGTCGTGCGTCGATCGCGAATCCATCCATCCATCCTTCCGTCCCATGAAATAGAAACATCGAAGGGAACGCTGGCCTGGCAAACCGGTAGCTGTATATGCACTCCATGAGGTTCGACTCGTTGATTTTCCCCTACCTGTTGTCACGCGATACCCGCGCTGCCCTTCCAAGCTTTTAAACCGCTTTTAAGTCGCAGCCGTGTTCACCTCGATGCCTGAAATCCCGACTCGTCCATCCCTTCCAGCGCGGCAAAAGGAAGAGCCGGCCTCGAAACGAGCGGACAGCTTGCACACCGCTCGTACAAGTGCCGAAGAAGAACTCTGGTAGAACAGGTCCTGTGAAAAGAAAGAGCTTTTCTGGGGCTCCGGCAGTGAATAGCACTCGAGTTCTCTCGCGCTTATCCCGTCGAGAGGGCGAGAGGGCGAGAGAGTGGAACGGAGTAAGAACCATTCGTAGCAATTGCAGTGTGAAATGCCATGTGTTCGTCCGCACGCCACAGCACGGCACGACGCGACGTCGCGCGTCGGTCGGCGTCGAGTGTTTTAAGCCTTTGAGTGGTAATACCGGGCACGTTTATAAATTGAGTCCTCGTCCTGAAGGATTAGACCGAGCTCCCGCGATGGGAAATCTGTGTAGGGACGCCAATACGCTCGCATAATGCGCGTTCCTCGAGCTCCTCGAGCTCCTCGCCGCGTGGATTATTCCGCGTCATGAATCTCAGGGAGCCTCCTCGTCCCGAATCCTCGTCTACCCTTGGCCCTGTCTACTGTCTCCACTGTGTGTTTGTTCCTCGTGTTTCATCGCGGTTTCACCGACTTTCTGCATCCTCGAGCCGAACGACACCTTCGATCGCGAAAACGCTTGGCTACGATACGTCTGCTCGCTTACGGATTACAGTTTGGAGAACAAAATTCGAGGTGTGAAATTTTTCAACAAAATTAAAAAATTTTAAATCGTTCTAAAAAAATTATTTTTGATTGCAGGGACCAATTATAATCATTTTTGGTCAATAGACATACCCTCGAAATCCTACCCACTTTCTAGAAAAAAATTCGAGAAGGTGTGACATTTTTCGACGGAAAAAAAAAATTTCAAATCGTTCTGAAAAAATTATTTTCAGTTGCGAGGGTCAATTACAATAATTTTTAGTCATTAGACATACCCTCGAAATCCTACCCACTTTCGAGAAAAAATTCAGTATGGACGGATCTTTAAACGTTAACAACTTTTTAACGAAGCCTCCATCAAGAAATTATTATTCTTGATTTTCGTCTTATTTTGGCCTCTAGAATCTCTTATTAAATTTTCTCCCAAGGGTGGCCGAACTCTTGCAAATTGACGCGTTCTAAGCATCCAACTATCGGCAATCAGACGGAACCGTGTCTCCGGTAGACGGATCGTCGTTAATTATTATCGTGGTCGGTTATCGATCAAAATTAGCTACGAACAACGGGGAGATCCGAGTTCGAGAGAACAAACGAACGAGCAAAAGGGGAGAATTACACTGGCATCGAAGCGTCGTTCGTTGAATTCGGGGGACGCGGACGGTACGCGCCACGCGGAAATTTCGCGTGCGGGAAAGTGCGCGGGGTGCCGCTAGAATATTTAAAGGCAAGGGTTGCCTTGCCAGCCGGCACCTAAGTGGCACTCTCGCCTCTTCTAACAGTCTTTTACGTATTCCGGTGGAAACAACGAAGCCTCGACGTTAAAATCGCGCGGCGCGGCGTAGCATCAATGTTCTTTGCCCTCGTCGCGTACCACCGGCAACTTTTCATTCTTCTTCTAATATACATATCTGGCTGTGTGGTTGTTATTTTCGATGGAAACGCAATCTTCTTGGAATGCTCAAATAATGAACGTAGTTTTCATTGTTGAATCGAAAATCGTTCAATTGTGTTTCTTTCAGGTTCTAACGACAAACGCAAAACTATGTAACGAACACTAAGAAATACATATGCATGTACATTGTATATTTTCATCCGATCGAATGAAACGATACGAGCGAGCAAAGTATAGGACCGAATTTTTCTAATGTACTCGAATCTAGATTAGGTATACCGAAGAATCACAAATTAAAAATTCTTTTTTTCGCGTTGCAGATGTAATCCACCATCGTTGGAAGACCGTTCGGTAAAAGTGCAGTAACCAGTGCCGAAATTCTCAAATATTGTTGCGTTTCCGTCGACGTAACATGAACGAATGACCCGCGCGACGGCGACACGTACGCGATGAGGCCAAAATCGTGTTCTCTGTTTCTGTTGTTCTGCGTGCTGCTGCCGGGCCTGGTGCGCCCTTTCACATCCGGCGAAGGTGAGTAGTAGTTGGTACGACTGTCTAAAACTCGTGGGAGAACGCAATCAGGAGGGAAAAACTAAAGGCGGGACGATCGTAATTTAACTCGGGCTTTTAACGAGTACTCGACACGCTGCTCGACCTGGACTCCGTCGATTAGCAATCACGCTTCCGACATTCACGAATATCGCTCGGATCGAAACTGCAGCCGTACGCTAGCCGTTGTTCCTTCGACATGGAAACAATGCGATACGAATGCTTTTGTTTCGCAGATTGCTCGATATAAAGAGATAATTAGAAGATACAATTCGATAAAACGAAATATTGCTTCGACTACCCTCTTCCTTCTTTCAGACAATTGCAATTATCTACGGAACGACTAATTCGATGTGTGTGGGTACATGTTAGGCATTCTGCAACCGGTTAAAATCGTGAAATGCCGCTAAAATGTAGCACCCACGATTAAGACGATATTTCTTTAAACACGATATAACTCGAAAAGAAAGAACGTAAGAAAAAAGGTTACGTCAATTACGTTCGTGCGATAGTTTGTTCTTTTTTTAAACTGTAGATTTATCTTTGACTATTAATATACAGTTGAGAATGATTCAGCACCCTTATCGAGTATCGTTAGAATCAACCGCGGCGTACGATGATCGAAGGGTGCACCCGCGATTAGCGGCGTCGCGACGCGAAGCACAAGGAGCGAGCGGACATACTTTTTGCGATTCCCGCGTTAAGAAAGGAAGGTCGTGTTTGTACTGCACTGGTCTAGACGCGAGCTCGCTCCGAGAAAAGGGAAAGGAGAAGCAGAGGGGCCAGGCAGATCTAATTATACGGCAAGTCAGCGTTGCTGATTAGTGGTGGGCATAACCGGCCGGTTACGTTACACCAGCCGTTTTCGATGATGGATTACGCTCCCCCGGAGCTAGTTTTAAAGCGACCTTACGCTCCCAGCGCGAGGTAGAACCCTTCTCTGCTTTCTTCGTTCGCTGCTCTCTCGCCTAACCACGTGGCCAACTAATCACCGCCCTCGACGGATTCAACGGGGGGCCTCGTAATCGCGACGCGAGGAGTAAAGCCGTCCAATGGAAAAAATTGCTATCGACTGGCTACTTGTCGCGGAACAACGTCCCTTGAAAAGTGTAAAAAACCATGCGGGGAGTCGGATCCCTAAAATCTTTCATCGAACAACTGTACGAATGCACGAATCACGAGGCGTCGAAGACGATCGACTGTGCGCGACGGTTTTCTCTCGCCGCGGACAGCATGTGAGTGTGCTACGCGAACGTAGTCCACGTGCGTAGAAACGCACGTATACGAGCGTGAATAATTACCACGACGATTTATCGCGACGAGATATCGCGTCATAACTTCGCTGGCTTGACTGGCCGCCGTGCCGCGCCGCGCCACGAAAAATATTAGCCGCGTTAATAATTAACGAGCCCAGAGAAGGTCGTGTTGTGTTCACCGGTTCGTCGTTCTCACGTTTTGGTCGCTGTGGTGTCGCCACCGTTTCTACTTGGCGCCACGCTACATTTTTCACGCTCGCTTACGAAACGACTCGAATCAACGCCAATTTTATCCCATGTTCTTCCAAGCAGAACACTCCGAAATAAAAAAAAATCGTTAATGCGGTGCGATTTACTTTAAAGTTAATTGAATGGATGGACGATGCAGGGAGTAAATAACTATCCGTTCGGTCCAAGAGTACCGTATTACCGACGATAACGACAACTTACTTAATTTTATTCGTAGAATCGTGTCGTAATGGAGAAATTCCATTTTCAACAGGTTTTGTAAAAGTTTCGTAGGTGTCCAGGAATACGTATATCGCAATTGCGTCGTTGTAATTAAAACAGCTCGTTGAAAAGTATACAACGTACCTTGATCCTCGAGGCGCCTCCGAGCAATCCCCTTCGCCTGTTTTCTTTCGCCTTTCCCTCCCGCGGCAAGCCTGCCGGCAGCTTTCGCTCGCAGTTACACCGACTCGAAAGAATTACGATCGGAGAAAATACGAAGGCTTCGTGAAAAAGTAGGTATTTATTGCGTCGAAAGCGGGAAGCAATCTTTAATAACGTCGATGCTTCGATCGAGACGGTTTTCGCGTTCTTAGTTTCGGATTAGGCTATATCGGTGTCGGTGTTTTTATCTGGTGCAAAGTCGGTCGCGAAATCGTCTGCTCCTCGATAACAATCATAAGTAAATCGCGATTAACGTTCGCGATTGGAGCGTGGCCAGGCTGAAGCTCGGAGGTAGTGGGAGGTCGGTGGATCTCGTGAAATCGCCTCGAGCAAAAATGCAAGCAGCGTGGACGCTAGTTGGTGGATTCGGTCGACCGAGCAATTACCCGGTTGGTTCCACGGTAGAACGGGGCCCGTTCTCGAGCCGACAGCCACCAAGAGACAGGGGGTTGAAGAGAGCGGCAGAGTCCAATGGAAAAGAAACAAAAAATAGCTGACAGCAGCCACCAGCGGGTGGAGGGAGAAAAACTCTTTAATCTCTCGTAGTCTCTCATCGGTACAGTGCCCGACCACGCGGTCGAGCCGATCTTTCTCTCTTTCTCTTTCTGCAAACCTTTCTGGACTGCCATTCTTTTCGTTGCCGCGGCGAAAGGTCGGGTCAGCTTTAATTATCGTAAATCAAACGAGAGAGTGGTGCGCAGAGAGAAGGCCCCGGCAGTTGTGCAAGCGTGATTATTGTTGAAATCTTGGAGAACCTCGGGAAAGTCTATGGCCGAGTAAAAGATAAATCTGGTAATATCGTGAAATATCGATCGATCGAGTTGCAATCGATGCCCGACGTGGTGGTTAGCACGAAATTTGTTTAAAAATCTCCAATTACGCGGTTAAAAAAAATAGAACGAGCGAGTCGTGTGATATAGGTAAAAAGAGTTTTCCCGCGTTTGATCTTGCCACGTCGAAGAATTCGAATCTTCGGGACTCGCAATTTCAATGTAAAGCGGTACACGGGGATCTGTGTACCTTTGTGTCTCGCAAACGGGACGATGAATTCGCAAAAGCTGCGACGTAAAATTTTGTTCCAGTTCGACGACAACTCGATGCACAATAGGCAACAGTGAATCGGCGAGACGCCAATTCTCGAGGGCATCGTTATCGATAACGGGTGAAAGAAGGCACTGCGGGAGGCGCGCACGCAACCAACCAACCAACCAGTCGTATCTGATTCTGTTGTTACCCGGTTAATTACACGCCTTAACGCGAGCCTCGCTGCTATCCTATAATCGACTCGTGTAATACGCATCATCGCCCTTCGTTTTTTACTCTATGCGGGCTGCTTTTAATATTAACCCTTTCGTTTTTCCAACCGTTGGATTCTTTTAGCCTACACGTACGAGGCATCGATTTTTTTGCAACATTTTTTTTTGGCCTAATTATCGGTTATGTGTCTCGTTTGTCAGTCCCTTCTCCGTTTGGTGTGATATCCGGCGGTGATACCCGCTTACTCGCGGATCGAGTAAGAACATTGGTGTTGCAGGTATCCTTGTTAATTAAGAGACGTCGCGATGTGTGGTCTCTCGGCCGTAGATATACGCTGAAACTGTACATGATTGTACTTGTGACTCTGACCGGCGCGGCGTAATACGTGGTCAACAGTACCGTACGGTAGCAACGCGATGCTTCTCGCGAAGCGTGTGCACACAAACGACTAGTGTGTACGCGATACTTGTATGGGTAGATACGTGTAGTACCTACACGCGTAACAAACTTAACCAGCCAGCGTATCCAGAGGATATGCGACTAACTACTGTACGTATCTAGCTACGTTGGGCTAACGAGAGGCTTCGCGTAGATCCGTGGCGGCTGATTCGAGCACCGCGCCATCGGAAGATCGGATATACCGTTCCGGGCCAAATTATCGGAAACCGATGAGCCTGCTTTTTTCCTACGATCCCGGCTGGTCTCGCGTGTCGCGTGACGTTGCACAATTAAGTTCGCCCGCTACCCCTAGTCTGCCCTTTCGCTCTCAGGATTCCTTTTTTTCCCTGTTTAGCTCGCTGCTCGTCGTGCCGAGGATATTTGCTGGTAGCAATTAGAGCGATGTAAACAGGGGTTTACAAAGGTTGCAGTTTCGAAAGTGTAATCGATCATAGATCCAAGATTACAAGCGTAAATCTGAGAACAAAGGTGACGCGGAAAACGTAAAATGCAATTTCCTCGAAAACGAGTATCAAGGATAATTCAATACATAGACCGTCGTTCCATCGAGAGAGTATTATCTAAGCGATGGACGATATTGATGATCTCAAGTACTTTCCTCTTGACTCTGCTGTATCTAACAATTGTCATCTTGGAACGTTTCGTATAAATTTGATCAGTTCCAAAAAGGGTTGTCACGATTCTATCTTTTTGAGTAAAATTTTACGAAACAACAAGCGTCTAAATAGTGCGCTGTTCCCGCGTACGCACGTAAGATAGATCGAAAAATTATGAATTTGAGATGATTATGAGAACATTATCGGTTCAATCAACGATATGGCTCGCGGTCGAGCATCGAAAGTGGCTAACGAGAATTTTCGTACGAACTGATTCGCATGCGGGTAAAAACTGGCTGCCGCGATTCTAGCATACCCCGTCGGACAGCCGATCGAGACCCATTATCGGAAACCGATGAAAATTCTCTTTTAGTCGCACCTCGATTCGCCACGGGTACGTCACGTTACCAAATTTTTTCTATTTTTTTTCCCCCCATTCGTCTACCGACGCTTCTCATTTGCCCGTCGCCCAATTCCTATCTCGCCGAGCAGGATATATCGGAGGGTATCTGCCAGGATCGGATATAAATTCTGACATTTTTTTCCGCGCGAGGGAAATTTTTTCCTCGTTTCTGGACTATGTGAAAAATAGCGAGAAACGAGAACGATAAAAAGCAGCGAGATGGCCGGTGGGTGGTTGTGACGTCTGTCGATCGCGCAATGTTGTTTGACGGTTTTCGATTTTAGTTACCGAAACATCCAACGAGAATGCATTTAGAATATCTTTCTAGGCTATTAAGAGGGCTGCGGCCCTACCCGATTTTAACACGTTGACTGCCAGTCTAAAATGGTAAAATTGTTTGCGAGACCGAAACTTTGATTTTAGGCAACTGTAAACTACATAACTTAATACTTGTCGTAGTATTGAAATTTATTTTCTTTAACGTTTCAACTTGAGAATTAATTGTTTTAGTTACACTGTTGAGAGTTCTGTCACCTATACATATATGGGTAACGTGGGCAGTCAAAGTGTTAATCGCGACGCGTTGTACCATTTTCTTTTTTTATTATTATGTTATTTGAAAATTGGATCGAGACGAAAAGGATATAGAGCGGTACCGATTATCGCGATGAAAATTGTGGCCTTCGGCCAAATGTCGCACGGGGATAAAGGTCTAACCACTCGTTGGCGGGAAATGCATCGGACTTGTGCACCGGTGCGCCGCGTAAATCCGAAAATTCATTACTGCAGCGTGCGCCGCGCGATTGTTCGTAGCCAGAACGCGGAGTTTCGGGCTTGCGAAACGGCGGCATTAATGGGCCGGCGTCAGGATTTACAAGAGGGAAGGGGGAAGGGTGCGAGGCCATTGTTGACAAGCAAATATAGAATTTTCGCGATTTCGCGATTTCGATGGGACGCACCGTGAATAATGTCCGGGCCGAATTAATAACTCGATCGTAAATTACGATTACGGCTGTACTCGTATTTAGAATTCAAATGACTGACTGGCTGCGTCGTCGCGCGATTCCGCCTGATTGCGACTGCCTCCTGCCACGATAACGATCGTAATCCAATTCTCTGCATTTATTACTCGCCGATAATAAGCAACGACGTTCGTTCGTTTCGGTTAATTACCAAACAACCAACAAGCCTCTGGCCCATTGGCATCCATTGAAATTCGTCGGAATCCTTGTCACGAATAAATTACGCTAAAATCCGAGTTTTAAAACCCGAAACTGTGACCTGTATACGACGATTAAATCACAAGTGAAACTGATACGATGGTTTTTGTCAGTTTCTCGTACAGTCGCGTTCGCTATTTAAGCCTGACAGTCTTTTTTCAGACGGCGAGGATGCCGCGGAGGACGATGATTCCTACCTCTTGGAGGAAGACGATGACGTGCCTTCGGCTACGATAGCCACTGATACCGAATTGATCTCCGAATCAGGCGGTCATCTGCCGGTCTTTCTCACCGAACCAGTCGATTCCTTCGTAGTTAAAAGCAAACCAGCTACGTTGCATTGCAAGGCCGCTCACGCGTTGCAGATCTATTTCCGTTGCAACGATATAAGGGCAGTCGAGTCGCAGCAACAGGACTTTGTGGATCCCCACACCGGGACCAGGATAGTCGACTGCGAACTAAACGTAACCAGAGATCACATCGAGGAGTACTTTGGAAGGGACAAGTTCAAGTGCGAGTGTTTTGCATGGTCAGGATCCGGGCAAATTAAAAGTCAACCGGCAACCGTCGACGTTGCCTGTAAGCAAGTGGTAACAAATGTGCCGGATCGATGTCAGTTTTTATATATACGTGCACTTAAATTGCCACTGGACATCATGAAGGAAATACGTTCGAAAGAATCAGAGGATCGCGGTTTTTAAGTACGCGGAACGTTGAATCGCGTATTTTGGGATGAAACATACGTAAACGTCGCGTAAATACATATAAACTCGGAAACAAGTTAACAATTTAGCACGAACCGAACACCTCGCTAAGCAATAGTCGTATTAACAATGTCGTTGCAGAAATATTTTGCCTTGGATGGTTGTTTGCCTGCTTGTCAAGACAGCTACGGGTTTCGTCTTACTTTGTCCACGCCCCCTCGTAATTATCTTGATTCTACTAAGCGAGGTCATTATTTAATTCCGACCCTTGATGCAAGGCAAGGCAACACAATGACGACCGGACTTTCTAAGAGAATCAATTTAGAAAAGGACCGTTTGTCCATTATTGTCCGGCTTACGTAACTACATACTTACCATTGAAACGAATATCTCATTCACGAAACAGCAATGAAAAATGGCCAACATTCTTCAGAACACTTGTATATGAATATTGACATCTATTCTTTTGCCATAAAACTTTTTCACGCGATTCGTTTCGCCGATACTGTCTATTCGATCATTGTAAATTCCATTTACCTAGACTTGAAGAAGCAGTTCGAGTCCCCGCCGTACTCTGTATCGGTCGAGGCGGGCCAGAGTACCGAACTCAGGTGTCTGCCTCCCGAGGGAGTGCCATCGCCGAGAGTGTACTGGCTAAGAAATAACGTCCCTGTCGACACGGAATCGGACACGCTTTTAGTATCGAGCGAGGGCCACCTTCTCGTGGGTCAGGCGAAACTAAGCCATCAAGCGAATTACACTTGCGTCGCGGAGAACATCGCCGCCAAGAGATTGAGCGAGCCTGTCAGCTTGACGGTTTATGGTAAGTCCTTTCTTTCGATACTTGCCGGCAACTTTATCCTTCGATACAACGCGCATAATCTACTTTTTAGTATAACTTTCCCCTCTTTGGATGATACAACTTATGTATCCATTTGTATAAACGTGCAGCTTAACACGCGATTAAAAATTAATTAAGATCAGCTTTATATACTATCTATGTTTATTTATTTTATTTGTTGTTCTTATTATACTTGTTATAAAATAATTGAGGAAAGAATGCAGAGTTTATAAGAAAATAGAATTGGAAAGAGTTAGGAATACGAGCCGCTGGATGCAGCTGCGGAAGCTACGTAGAAACAATACAGAGAAAGAATCTTTGGAATCGGATAGTTGAATAGAATACATTCTACTACTCGATCGATTCTTCGGTTGGACCGAAACTGTTATTGAATCAAAGCATGGTCTTCGTTGATTCCGTTGCAGTGAACGGTGGGTGGTCCTCTTGGTCAGCCTGGTCGGAGTGTTACTCGAGATGCGCGAAAGGGGGTCAAAAGAGGACGAGAACGTGCACGAACCCCTCGCCGATGAACGGGGGTCAACCCTGTCTCGGGCCATCCCAGCAGAAGATGGACTGCAACACCGCTTGTCCTGGTGAGTCTCTCGAGCGCATTACTTTAACGAAATTCGATTTACAAGGAAGCACCGCGCGCTTCGTGAACGTCAATGCGCCATTCAGTTCCGCGGTAGAGGTTTCTTGCTCGTTCCGCCGCTTCTTAGCGGTGTCGTCTATTTCCCGACAACGTTCTACCTACGTCCAGCGAACAAACAAGCAGGATAGACTGATCGTTGGACCTTCGTTCGATCTCAAGTCGTGTGTAGCGGAGAAGACAGTCAAGCAGGTCTTGCCACGACAAACCAATATTACCGATGCTGGAGAGAGGACACTCTCTCGTTTGATTTACGACTTTTTCCTCTCACGGTCGCCTATCCGTTGCATTCCATGTTCCACCCCACCTCTGTCCGTCTGTCTGTCCGTCTGTCTATCTATCGTCCTTTCTCTCTCTCCCTCTCTCACTCGCTCTTTATGTTTGCCTCCATCCTCGCGCACCGTTGGCTTTCTTAAATTGTATTCACCTTTCGAAAACGTTTGCGACATTCGGAAAGACACCTGCGTCGCATCCCTGTCGAGAGTCGTGCGGAGTGTATTGAAACAACCGTCGAGGGCAACGTCCACCAAGAATCGAGATTCTGTCGCGACACTTTAAATATTAACCCCTTGTCTGTTGCGACGCGTGAAATTTTTATCTTACCTATATGCTGCCGCTACTCTAATTGGTTGCAAGTGTCAATGTTCTGCAGTCTTGTTACGGAGAAGCGCTTGACAAAATCTATTTCCATTACATTGCACGAATAATTTATTACAACATGTTTACAACATAATTACTTTGCACAAGTAACTACGCGCTAACCAAACGTGTCACGCTTTTCTGTACGCACTCGTTCCTATCACCAAATAACCATTCGTTCGCTTTCGATAACGCACCTACGTCTTTTCTGTCTTTAAAGCTTACTCCGGAACAGCTGGCGCGTTGGAGGAGTTCAGCAACAGTTTAGGTAAGCGGTTGCTTATGCGTCTATTTAAAAACGAAACTGAAAATAGGTATAGAGAAATGAACCATTTCTAAGTATTGCGTGACGAGACGATCGAGGGTCACGCCAACGTGTACGCGGGGACACGTGGTTCATTTTTTGCGTGTCACGGAGCGAGAAAATGCCAATGTTCGTAACCGAACGAATTCACGTACATGCATACGCATATGGCTTTTAAGAAAGACTTGACAGGGATACGGACAAGTTGTAGACTCGTTTTACCGGTCGTTTAAACAACTCTACAAGACTAAATAGTGTTCGATCTGTTCTTCTTTTCTAAATAGTGGTGGACGGAGGATGGTCCAGATGGTCGGCATGGTCGATATGTGGGAACGACTGCACGCATACCAGAAGAAGATCGTGCGACGAGCCACCACCTAGCCATGGTGGCCGATCGTGTCAGGGTAGGGACATCAGCGTGGCGAATTGCACGGGCGGGATGTGCAACAGTAAGTCACGAACAACTATTCTTTCCTTGTCGCGATTTAGTCTCCTAGTCGATGTCTGTTTGGCGAGACGCGTTCCCTTTTTACTAGAGAAATGTATTACTCGTGCGTAAACCTTTCAACGTTATCAACCCTTCGATCTGGAGAAATTAACTCGAGAGATTTAATTTTCTTTTGCGTTTCAATTTTTACCAGCAATTTCAATCCCTAATCGACTGTTGACCTTAACCGATAATTCATTTTGTATCGTAGATTGTCGATTACGTTCGCATCTCTGTCATTCTACCGTTCTTTCTTCTAGGTGTCGGTACCAAAATGGGTGGCACGCATTTGACCGAAGAAGGTAAGTGTCTGGAAACAATGTTCGTTGAAAGACTTTTGCATCTCCGATCTATTTTAAATATTCCCTTGACGATCAGAGAAGCGGCGATCCGTAATACGTACGTCGGTCTCCGTACCCTCAGCCTCGTTCCGGTGTTACAGCGACGCGTGCGAAATGAAAGAATACTGCGCGAGTAGGAGGCACGGAGCTCGACCAGTCGCCAAGAAAATGCCCCTAACTCGTCGCGCGACATTCTTCGATGGATTATTCACGGTCAGCCGAATGCCGTTTATATTCCCCGTTCGGCGCGGTTTGCGATCCGATGCCGACGTTCACATCGGTAGTATTACGCGAGTAAATAAAAGACCGGATATCTTGCGATTTATGCCAACTTTAAGCGTTGCTTGACCAACGATATACAATCCCTCGATTACAGCTACATTAAACGCGCCTACGATCATCGTGGAGCCAGAGAAACTTGAGAAAATAGTTTCTTAACGAGGAACAGATGGAATTATCTCTCATCATCTATCGTTCGAAAAACGTAAATGCATCGTTTATTATTCGCGTGCTCTTTTTACGATTATAACGAGACCGTGCAAGGTATGTACCACGAATCGATTTTGGCAAAACCATCACGAGTCTTTGTTACGCGTATCCATTTTCATGAATTGTACGAGCTTGAAAAATTTGGTAAAATAGGCGGATAATTCCGCGCGCAGGGTCCACTTGCAAACAAAGTTTAGAAAGATGAGTAGGTTTTTCTCTGCGCTCGAGTATGTTTGTCGATCAAGTTTTCCGCGTCAACGGGCAACTTGGAAAGCCCCCTCGACTATTTACATTTAATTACGCGATCGGTTAATTATTGACGCTCTGCGAGGGCCGAGGGCTCCGGGTTCTGATCGTCGGTTCTCAGCGCGATCCAAACAATCGTAACAATCGAGGTGGGAGCCGGTAGTCAAGGGCGGCCCACTGCTCCGTATAGATCCAGATACCCCCTGGAGGTGGACGTTTCTATCGACCGAGCCACATCAAAGTTGCACGCGATACGGTCCTAGTCGAAGGGGGTTCCGAAGGATGGTGATGGTGTACGGGGAAGGGAGTGGCTTTAATATCGAAGAAAATTATGTAATCGGTAGTCGTTACGCCCCTCGGGGTCGTGCAACGGGGAAATTGATCGTGCATGCAAATAAAGTGCCATTATCCGTTGACGAAGCTTCGAAGTTGTACGTGGATCGCTAGGTGGCGGAATGGATGTCCAGGAATTATCCCTTCAATTCCGGAGCATGTTCAATTTTCGCCACGGCCACGATAAGACGCGCGCCAAGAGTCGCGAATAATAGCGTGTCCTGAAAACGTCTATCTCTACGTACAATTCGTGTGTACAGTATGGAAAAATATGTCTACGATAAAGGTCGAAAAATGATTGCAGAATCTGTCGATACGGAATAACAAAAAAAAGCAGAAATTGCCGCAAATCTTGTAGGGGCATCGAATTTATTAGAGTTTGGATACGTTAGGAGGGGGCTTGGAAAAATAAGCAATCGTCGCTAAGAAAATAAATCCAGTGTCGTTTTTCAAGCTCCCTCGTCTACGGTCAAGTTGGCAAACAATTTCCATATACACTGCCGCCTTTCTTCACCCCCGGGGTAACGACGTGGAACTATTACATTTTAGGGAATCTCTCTTCCCCTTTCGAATCTTGTATGCGTTTTCGACGCCGCGTATATTGATGTTCGAAGCACGTGTCTCTGGAACAAGCGTGCTGCCAAGCAGACGCACATGATCCTGCGAAGGAAAGAAGCCGGTCTTTGAAAGTCACGTACCGGGGTTACAGCCGAGAATGGCTTTGACATTCTAAAATTGGAAGAAGCTTAGGAACGTCAGCCGTGGTCCGTTGTGGTATTTCTTGAAAATCTCTGCCGGTAGTGCGCGCATTTTAAGTGCGTCGATGATACTTGGTTACGTCGACCGAGAAATATGAAAAAAAGTTCCGAATGATCAAAGTTTACGCTTTCGATCGCTTTCGATTGCAACGCTACTCCCTAATTCAACCTATCGGTTTAACAATTTTTTCGTACAATTTTGTCTATTACGACGCGTCAATGGCCGCGATAATAACGATCATAATCTTTACCGCTGCGCGAAATGACGCAATACTGTGGGACGATAAACCCAGAGAGAACAAGTTTGTCCTCTGTGTAAATGGTGAGGAACCTTAAAAGTTTCCTACGACGCTCGTAATATTTAGCGCCGCGAGGGAAGCGTTTAAAAACGCCCACCGTCGAAAGAGAGAGGCATTGAGTGCCTCACCCTCCGGGAACGCGTCCGAGGAGCGTAAAAAGTAAATAAAAGTTGCCGCGTAAATTATTCATGAGCGAGTGGTTGATCGTCGTCCAGCACGGAGCACGCTTCGCGGACACGCGAAAATTACCGACGCCATTCGCACGGTACGTCTTAAACGGGCCGCGAGATCGTATCACGAAGTGCTCCTTGCAACGAGGAATTAACGCCTGTTGGCTTACTCTAATCCTGTACCAGGCGATTATTTTTCAGCAACCGGTCCAACGCGTCGCGACGTCGTAATAAAGTTTCGAATTAGCACCGTGAATCTTTCTTGCGCGTTTCGCTCACTGTCAATTCGAAACCTTGGTAAGAGAAAAAACGTCGTTTGATGTTCACAGCGAACCGCCAGATGGACGTGGCTCTCTACGTAGGTTTGACTGTCGCCTGCGTAGTAATCGGCGGACTGGCATTTTTCTTAGCGAAACTTCTAAGGCGGAAAGGTCGAGACCATTCCCTTTACTCCATGGCCCGTAACGGTAAGCCTTTCAAAGAAACAAACCAAGGAGCAAAGGGCGACGTTCGCTGAGAAAGTACAATTACATGCACGATAAAGATGTTTTTCAACGAGATCACGCGTCTGTTTTGCTATTTGCAAATACCATATCACGAACACGATACTATGTATTTTGAAATTTATTCGACGCTATGTGTTCGCTGCTTTCACAAAAATAACCGGCGTTCGCCGTCATCGTCCGAAGTAGGATCTTTAGCAAATTCTATCCGTGGTTCGTCACAGTGCTCTTGTCATATTTAAAATACGTTGACGCAAACTGTTTTGCGTACCTGCGCTCGGAGACGCGAAAAATGTTTATGATCCATAGGAGGCGAACAAGGTTGTAGCATTTTTCACTAATAGGAAATGTAATATCGGATGAAAGTGGCGAAGCTCGTTGTTCCAAAGATCGGAATAGTGTCGCAGCGGCGCGCAGAGATACCCAGGAGCCGTGTGCGTTTCAGAATTCCAGCCAGAGTTCTTCCCAGACCAGGACAAGAAGCTGAGTTTACAGCCGGATGTAACAGCGACGAGCGTGCCGGCTTGCTACGAGTATCCTTTCGACCCGAAGCTGTCAATGTCGAGATCCCTCTCGGAACATCATTACGATGTGCCGCATCTTTCGATCGGGCCGCAACCCTCGCCGATGTCGCCGACGCCGAGCACATCGACCCAGGAGTCCTGCAGCGACAAGCAAATCCATTCCGACTGCGAGAACAGCGTCACTAGCTCCTACCCGTCCTCCGATTCCACGTACAACGTCGCTTCGGAAAGCGTCAGATTGCCAAAGTTAGAGACCGGAAACGTGGCCGGGGCGGCAGTAAACACGCGTGGGGCGCTATTGGTGCTTCCGGACGCCGGGATATCGATGTCGGTGCCCGAGGGAGCCGTACCGAAGAAGCCACTCAGGGAAGAACTCTACCTGGCGGTGCTCAACGAAGATCGCTTCAGGCCTCGATTGCCCGGTAAGCGACGCGTAAATTACGACGTTTCCACTTGATTCGAACGACCTTTGCCAAGTTAAGCGTTGTCGTTTTAAATTCGATTTTACGAAATTTTAGAGTCTTTGAAAAGTTTCTGGTCGTACGATGGCTACTTAGAATGTGTAAAAATCCAGTAGTATAGAGAAAAAGGTTCTCGAATATTTATTACTCGCGATATTACACGTGTACGATCTAGCAGGATCGCTTGTTTCCCCACAGATGGTATCACGCAATTATCCGCGGTGGTAACGTGTGGGCCTTCGTCGGCGACCTTCAACAAGCCTGTGATCCTCCAATTCGAGCATTGCGCGATACTGCACCTGGCCACGTGGGAATTGAGCGTCTGGGCGTGCGACGGGCTGAGCATCGAGGACGGCACGGCGATCGCCTCCTCGAAGGACCATCAATCGATTACGTGGACCAGGGTGTTGACCCTAGGCAACGAGACGATAAACACACCGCTGTTCACGCAGCTCGACCACGCGGAAGCGTTCATCGTGACCGAACAATTGCGGGGCTACGTTCTGGCCGGGCAAAGCTGCGAGAACTCGATCGCCACCAAGAGACTACGACTGGCGTTGTTCGCGAGCCAGACTGGCCAGTGTTGCGTCCGAGTGTACGCCGTCGAGGATACGAAGGCGGCAATGAAGGCGATCGTCGATCGAGAATCGCAGATCAGGGGCTATCTGCTGGACAAGCCGCGAACGCTGCTCTTCCAAGACAACGGAGAATCGTTGTGCGTCAGCTTGGAAGAGGTTGGTAACGAGTGGCAAAGTAAATCGCCGACGGAGCGACAGGAGATCTTGTTCAGAGACGCGTGGAACTGTCAGGAGAACACGAAACACGTGACCTTTGGGCTGGACGCTGCCTTCGGACCTACCACAACCAGAAGTTACAAGCTTCAAGTATCGCAGGGGAACTCGGACACGAGGCAAGTGTTCAGGATCGTCTACGACGGCGCGAAGCAATTGATTTCCTCCGGAAGCGTCACCAGGCCGCTCAGAGAAGTGACCGTGGTCAGCAGCGGACATGCTAATAACGCGACCACGGACTCTACTACCTTGAGACCGTTTCGGTTTACCAGGTCCCTGAGGAAGCAACTTTGCCAGTGCCTGGATCCACCGAACGCCCTGGGCAACGACTGGAGAATGCTGGCGCAGAGGCTTCAGGTTGACAGGTTAGCTATCTCGTTGTAAAAGCATGCGATTCAATCTCTCTCGAACGTAATATTCAACGGAGAAACCAAAGATTAACAGTCGTTCGGTGGTAATACCTCTACTATATCTGGTTCTCGTTCGTATAACGATACACCCCGTAGTATATCTGGTCGAAAGAAAACACGCGTCTCTCGGTGTTACGTTATAGGTACATCAACTACTTTGCGACAAAGTCTAGTCCAACCGAACACATCCTGGACTTGTGGGAGGCAAAGCACCACGAACCCACGGCTGTCACGGATCTCTTGAACCATCTTCGGGTGATGGGCAGAACAGACGCAGCCACCATCTTGGAAGCCCAACTTGGCCCGTGGCTTTGAACTGTCGCAATCTGTCAGAGTTTCGCGACGTATCCGGTGGTGAGTGAAAATAAACGATTCGCGTGTGGTTCGCTACTCTCGACGGGCGATCGGTGAATAAGCGAGTTACCGGCCGTTGAACGGCCAACGCGATCTCGTGCAAGCCGATTATCTCAACGAACTCATCGAAACACTGCCTTAATTGTGCGCGATTCGCGCGTTTTTGTACATAGATCTCTTTGTAATAAGGCGAAATATTTTTACCGTGAATTCGGAACTGTAAAAGAATCGTATGTAATAATCATGAACGAAGTAACTAGAACTGTGCATTTAGATGGATATACATATATGTACATACGTACTAAAGACACGTGAGAAAATGGATAGATCCATTTAGACGGATGTTTATATATAAATATAAATAGATAGATAGATAGATAGATAGGTAGATAGATAGGTAGGTAGGTAGAGGACATCGAATAAGGAACGAGGAAAAATGAATGATCGACATCGATCCAGCACGATGTGAAAAAGAAAAAAAGCAAAAGGTAATGGAACGCATTTTACAGATTTGTTACACCAACGTACGAGCACGCGTGCGAGTGGTAAATAGTTTCTTGGGGGATGATCGTGCCAAAATTCTCACTCTCGGTTCCCATCGAACAAACTCGGTTTCCGTTGATCTTTCTATTCACAGTTTATTGAAAATGCCGTGATTTCTTTCGTGCACGTCGACAATACACGCCGCGTCGATATACAACCATTTTATACGAGGCAAAAGAAGGACGAACGATCGCGCGCGGACGTTTAATCGCGTAAAACGATCTCGATTACGACAAATCTGATGATTTCAATCGATGCAAGTTTATTTGGAAGAACTGTATATTTGTTACTTTCGACGAATAAAATATTCTTGTATACCTCGAACAATCGTTTCTCCCTTTCCGTCAATCCCTTTCTCCCTCGAATTCTTCTTCTTTGTTTACGTTTTTCGAAGAGAACATCTATATACTTTGTTTAATGATTATTCGGTAACATGTATTCATGTTATTCATATCATGTAAACGAAACAGACCGTTTAACTTTAAGCTTTACTCTAATCACTGTAAGATCAGTAAACGAAGAAATAACAACGAGAAAACTCGTGGTGTGTCTTTCTTGCACGTTCTCTTCTTTAATAGTCTTTAGTCTTTAGAGCACAAGCGATGTCGTTTCATGGGAGCAACTCCACCGAAACGTAAGTAAACAAGTACAATTTTACTAGCACCTTTTCCCAAAAACGTGTACATAGCGTTCTAATCGACCCGGCCGAAAAGCTATTCTCCGGGATCGATCAGAACCGAACACCGTCCATCGCGATCTTTCATGCGAGGTACATATATACAATGAACTTGATGCTTTGCAGATGCACTTTATCGACGTATCACCGATAATTTCCAGCAAAAGGCTGTCTCGTCTCCTCCCTATTTCAGCCATCTATTGGTTCCAGCGACAGCCACGGACACGAATTCCACGACTCGTTCGACAAAGATGAAACGTTTTCTCTCCTCCGTGTCTTTACTTGGAACGGTCTGAGAGGGGTTAGAGAAAACTATTCCTGAATTTTTCTTGCCAGCTGCCAGCAGGTTGGTGTGTAACAGAACGCTCTGGAACGCAGGGATGAAACGGGTGACAATGAACGTCGCTGAACGTTGCAATTTCAAAATGTCGATACCAGTCACGCCTACAGACTTCCGTTCCTATCCTCACCTTTTCCGAGAGCAGTGCATCTCCCTCCGTATAACGCACTTATCGTGATAGTTGCGACTCCCTGTTGCCGTGCAAAATTATTTTCGATTTATCGTGTCATCCTTGGGGCGTTTCAGCGTGGTGTGTACGAAAGGCTGACCGATAAATAGTAGAGAATCATCTAGCGAGCTACATGTGTATGTATTTACCGAAATATACGGTGCTTCGTTTCCGGACACAAAAACCGGAAGACTTTAAAAGCGTAAGAAGAACGGCGGATATTGCGACGCATAGTTGACAGATAAATGCAGTGAAAAGAAAAAAAAACATTACTCGTTTTCGTACGGTCGTCGGTGTAACGTAGGATTCTAGAAAAGTAGTAGAAACCTCGCCTCGCGTAGAAAAAAAAGTCCTCGCTTCGTCGGTACGCGGAGGACTGTGAAAAGTAATTCCCTGAGAGTCCCGGACGCCTCTCGCGTCGTCGTTGCGTAAACGTAACGGAATGCGCACAAGTGTTCTTCAAGTGCTCCAGCATGTTGCCGGTCGGAAAGTCCAAGTGTCATAAAAATAGCTCGAAAGGAACGGTTACTTCTCCCTCTACGAAAAACGAGATGAGTATCCGATGCCGGTTTTACTATTCGCACGATTGCGAGATGGACGCTTCGGCATGCCGAATCCTCATTGATATGCGTCTATCGGCAGGCGTGCTTTGATTACACCCTTCGGGCAGGGGTTCCCGACCTGACTTATCCTCCTATTTCGTTCGTTTCGATTCCAACTATGTATCCTCGTAACTAACCATTTACTACATCGGATTATATGTCCCGTAAAACAACTACGCTTATGTCAGAAATATTTTTTAGTATCATCGATTTCCGTATTCTGACATCACAATGCACACGTTCGAACGGATCCTGAGGAAGGACCCTCGACCGGTATTCTTAATGCCCTTACATAAAACTATGTGTATTTGTTGGCCGCAGTTATGTGTTGCCTTATCAAGATCCATTTGATTTGCAACAAACGCGTTCACCCTCTTTAAATATCAGCATCAACGGATCCTTAACCCCCTTCGCTCGTGCGTCCGTCCCTCGTCGAGCTAACCCTTGCCCGTAATATTTCACTCGGGTTTAGTTGTATCGAGCTAACGTTTTTCGAATTACGACTGCGTGTCGATTCTCACGCATCCATCGTCGTTGGAAAGAATCCGAGGCGGACGCATGCGTCATCTTGGGGGGTAGTGGGTCGCGTCACGGTTCGTAGAAGTAAAATAGTCAGATTGTGAAAAAGCGCATCCTCTGACGCACTGTAACGGCTGCGAGACAAGAAGAAATCGCGAATAAAGAAGGGAGAAAAAGAAGCGAGGCGGAACAGCGACGTTCTTGTCGAAGAGAATAGTCGAGGGTGACTTGGCGCCGTTGCAACCCCCATGAAAGTAGGGATGGCCGCATTGTGCCAGCAACTTTTCTCTCTCCGCAATACAATAAAATCCTCTTTGCGCGGCACGTCATTGTTTAACGGCTGATTGACGTTGATCGAGGGGCACGCCGTCCGACCGACCGGCCGGCATCGTGCGCCATCCCCTTCCGGAAAAGTGTCGCTCCATGGTATCTCGCGCTCGTACGGCAACGCTCACGCGCATCCGTTCACTGATATAGACGCGCGAATATTACGCCGACCGTGAAACTTCTGTCCTGACAGGAAGAGGATGAACTTTTATCGATCCGTCGAATATTTTCGGCTATTCGGGTGGTGATTTTTCACCGTTCCTTTCAATACCTCCAACTCGATGTTTTCTTAACGATCTTACAACTTACTAACGCTTGCTGCTATGCGCTCCATATCATCGGTATAAATCGCAAACTTTCTAGAAAGCCATTTTTAGAGGTATCGTAACAGGTAAAGGTCTTACTTAAGTCTAGAATATCTTAATTTACCTGCTTATAATATATGCTTGTAGAAAATGAAAAAAGATAGTGCAGTTACGGACACAGAAAGACATTCAAAAAGGCACCTTCAAGCAAGATGTCATGTACAGCCCTATGTGCCGCAACAGTAGTCAGTCCCAACCCTCAAGAGACCAGTTAATTGACCAGTTAATTTTGCAGGTATCATTAACGAATATTAAAGAAACGTGCTCTAGAGTCGTGCAGAAATTGTCAACCTATCGCAAGAAATTGTTAGCTCCGATTCTAAGGCGTAAGAGACGCGTTTCTTCCCTCTTTTCCCCTCTACCGTTGCTCGAAATATCTATTCTGTTCGAACTAGCCCACGATATAACGGACAGAACTTTCACCCCTTGGAAGAATCATCGATGTACACGGAAACATTAACACGAGCGCACCTACATCAGCTACCCTGCCTTCTGCTAGCTCTTTGACATCCAGCGGCGTTCCGATGTCGAGCATTGTACCGCGGGAGACGCGCGGGAACCCAGTGACGCGTGACACGTCCCTAGAGGACAGAGGGAGTCGCTAAATAGAACGCCCATTAGTAACGAATACCGCGAGAAATCCCCTCGTGTGCCTCGGTTAGTCTCGCTCTCTCACATCGTATACATAATGTGGCAAGAACGGTCAGGGGGTGAGTTTCGAGCGGGCCGAGTCCAGCGCTTGGGCCCTCCGGGAACGATACGCGGTCCTGATAATTTTCTGTTAGCCGGTCCCACCGTCGAGGGTGCGGATTTTCCCCGGATCCGAATCTATCCACGTGTATAGTAACGAGTTGCTTGCATCCGGGAATCTCGATCGGAGAACGAGGTTGTTTGGAAATTTAACAATCCTCCCCCGCCAATCCTCTTTCCATAGACGATCGTAGTCGGCGCGAGAATGTATTTATACAGCAAAAATAATTGAAAACAACTATAGATTCGCTCTTTAATACAACGGTAGAAGCAAACTAAAGAGTTGGGTGCTTTGATACGTAATAATTTGGAACCCGTAAAACGTATCGATGCGAAAACAGGTAAAAGCGAGATTTTTCAGTATCTAATATCCTGTGGTTCCATTAAGCTCGTAAATTTAAACATAGCTGACAGTAGAACCACGAGGCAGCCGATGACAGCCGGTGAAATTCCAGTTCGCGTTCAGAGAGAGAAAGCAGCAGCAGCAAATATTTCCTTACGCGGAAACACCCGCCGCTGTAATAACACAGAAATCGTTACCTGCCAATTGAGATATCAATCTCGGTAATCGTTTAATCGCGAGATATCGATATTACCTAGCAATCGAGGGGCTCGATCGCGAGCACGTAGCCAGTTGGTACTTGCGAAACGGCGGCGTTACCGTACAACGTGCAATTATGAATTTTCACGGATTAACGTTAAAGCCCCTCTCCCGTGCTTCGCGTCATCGTTTCTCTGCAATCACGTCGCGACCGGTCCACTATTTCCATCTCCATTAGGTTTCGTATACATTAGGTATACCTGGGAAAGGATACCTTTTACGATTTTCCAGTCGTTTCGAATTAGCGAAATATGTGCGGGAGCACATGTGTGTCGGTGATATGCGATACGCGTCGACAAGTCAGTTTCGCGGGAAGATATGTAAACTGTGACGAGCACGTTAGTCAGATCCACCTGAAATTGGCAGCTCTAACCAACGAGGGTGTTAATTTTCGAGGGTGGGCTCCGCATCTCTGTAATTAATGGGGCTTTTCGTGCGAATAAAAAAGTCCCGTGGGCGTAGCTGGTACAGTAGTAGGTTGCTCGGTCGTTGATTGGTATCGATAATTGGCCTGATTGTCTCGTGGCCCAATTAATTTAATTACGTTTAATCTTGTATCGACAAATTATTCGTTCGCTCTACTTTTGCGTCGATTCTTCTCTGTTACGCTTCAGTCTTCTATCGATGAACGGAAGAGTGACCGAATGAAACGAGATTTCACCAATCGCACGATCAAAAAATGCAGCTCCGAGTTCCGGTTTTACGTGGGCAGCCACGAATTACGATATAGCAACGTGTAAATAGCTACACGTTTTACAGCTGTGCGTTTCCAATGCAACGGGGACAAAGAAGACAAAGTGGAAGGGTGGAAGCCGCGCAACGGAATTACGAGTTTTGTCGTTCTTGAGACGCGCGCGTTGTTTATGTAAATCGCGGCGCATCCACCGTCGGAAAACGCCGTTAAAATGCCACCACGATATTGCTCCGCGCGCATCTTCCGCTTAATGCCATGCAAATTTCGATTAGTTCCGAAAGTTCGTTATAACAAGCTGCCTGGGAAACGGAGAAGATGAAACTAGGGATGAAAAATTATGCGGCTCCGCGCCGCCTCGTGTTGCTTCGAAACGAGTTTTAGCGACGAAAAGGAAAGAAAAGAGAGCAAACGTTCGAATATCAAACTATCTGCGATACATATTGAAATTGTCACCGAACATGGGTAGCTGGAATCCACCCTTTGATCAATTAACATATAATTATAGTCGTGTACAAGTATAAACCCAGACCTAAACATTTCGAGACGTAGGATCGAAGAAAAGTAATTTAACGAGGTATACGAGTAGAATGGCCCAAAACTGACTCTCGTACAGATTACTACTCGGCTTGCTTTTAGAATTGCGAGGGTGGTTGGGGTGAGAATAGGATGGGTCTCCATTCGCAGCAACCTCCACGCGGTGAGACCTGGGTCATATTATTTCCTATGTAATTAATTTTATAATATAATAATTAATTACATATGAAATAATGTGAGCTAATGGCTGCGATCTTCCTCGTGTCGTTTAGTACAAATCGATAGTTTCTTCATCAGATCGAAATCGTAACTCTCGCCACATTTAGTTTGAATTCTTATAGTCTAATGTCATTCTGAATTAATAATTGTATTTGACGCAGGGATAGTAACGAATAAATTGTACAATCGCATTTCGGTCGTAATGGCAGCTCGAATGTTCGCAAGTTTGCTAAGAAAAAAAAAGACATCGATCCGACGGTTGGCGCGAAAGTAGCTAGGGCCCAACGTGCAGTCGACGCAGCAATTTCCGGTTTGGTATTTTTGGATCGATTCGCAACCCCTTTTCTCTCTTTCGGGGCACCGACGCGACTCGACGCGACACGGCGTCGTTTGCCGTGCGCTACTGTACTGTCTCTCTCTTGCCCCGCCGTGGAAGTCACCCTTCCTTCTATCCATCGTATACCCTCGTTCAATTTTACCGCGTGCCGATGCGTAACAGAGACGCGAAGAGGGAATGCAACGAGAGAAAGACACAGGGAAGCGAGAAGCGGTGGAAAAGACCGCCGCGCCGTAGCGACCGAGCGATAGAGATGGGGAGAAAAGCCGACTTCCAAATGGATATTAATAGTCGTCGTGATCTCACAAACACGGCGGCGGTGCGCTAGTGTGTTTGTCTTTCTCCCTGAATCGTCGCTGATTACACTGTTACATCTGTTATCGTTGATTAAAGCTCCCGGGTCGGGCCAACCCGACCAGTTTCGAGCCGATCCGTCCAAGTGTTTCGAACAAAAATGAAAGAAGCGAACACGTAGCCGCGATCCACGACGGGACTATCGATATAAATCGAACCGCAGCGACTGTACGGTAAACGTAGCTGGTGGGCCGGCGTAAACAAAGTTGACTCGGACAGCCCTGGGAACCGGTTTATCTACCGTACTTCTAACGTCGCGCATCGGACCAGCGTCCGAGTACTCGTCTCGAGTGCACCGTCTTTCGATCCGCCGAAGCGGTTAATCGCCCGCGATAGCCTCCAACAGCACGCAAATGCCAATTGCACCGCGAATCGGTCGCGCCAAGACTCGATCCCGATGCAACGAGGGTTTCCGTTTTCCAATCGCTCGGTGTAGGCGAACCGGCGCAATTAGCCGATAACAGGGCCAATAAAAGTATCGTTAATTCTCGCTAGGCGGTCTCTCCGACGCGACAAGATGAGATGCAGTCGCGCGACAATTACGCCAGGAACCGATAAACCTACTGTTATCTATCTATACAATATATGTATAAAATGAAAGGTCTGACTCACTGACTCATCAACGCCCAGGCTAAGCCTTTGGACATGAAAAGCTGAAGTTTTGCACAGAGTTTTCCTTTATGATGTATACAAAGAATAAGAAAGGATATTCCAAAATTCAACCCCTGAGGGGGTGGAAAGGGGTTGCAACGTTTGTATGAATAATATTTTGGTCTTAATGCTCTTTGATATAATTAATCAAACAAAAAAATTCTACCTCTGGAGGGGTGAAAAGGGGTTGCAACGTTTGTATGGGACATATTTTGTTCGTTGTCGGATTTGCTTCATACTTGGTCTTAATACTCTATAACAAGTATAGATATCATAAAAAGACGGACGTAGATAAAATTTGTTTAATTTTCTTTCTTGCGTTTACTAACGCGAAATCAAATTACTTTACCCACGATGCTGTTGATTGTTTCGCTATAGGTATGAATCAGTACGCGGGGGAGGGGTCGTTGTCCGGAATTCAGGGAAACGTTGTCCGATCGGTAGCTACACGGGATCGTCACCGAGGGAGCATTCCGACATGCTCGCAATTGCGTTTGCTCGCGGATTACAAGGAAAATCACGGCTCGGGATCGGGGAAGTTTTGTTGCGAAAGCAAACACGCGTTTCTGTTATTCTATCAACTGCGAACCAGAGTTTCATATGTATAAGCAGACGTGTCCGATATTTTATTGACCCCCTTCGAGCTTAAATACACAACCAGTGAAAACAAGTAGACGCGTCTGGCCCGGTAAAATATCCGTAAAAGACAGACATTCTTAGGTGGCGAATACGTTTACACGATATTTACATATACGTTTAATGTTTAATGTTATACTGTTGGTACTTGATAAAATCTAAAATTAAACAAGCGGTCGAACGAAATATCGATCGTTTATGAATCAAATGGATCGACGACCGCTTCTCTTAAACGATACAACGGTGAACGACACTGCTCCAAAGACGATGCTAGGAATCCCGTTCCTCTCTTTTACGAATATCGATCGATCGATCGAAACCGTGCCGAAATTTCGATAGCGATCGGACAGGATACGAGGTCCGGACGAGGCCACGGATAATCGTACGAATCGAACGTGCGATTACACGTAAGAGTGGAGAGACCCTGTTAAATCAACCAAGGCCCCACGTAGTTAAAATGCCGATGTTAATCGCCCGAAGACCTCGTTAGCGGCCTTTAGTTCGCGCGGCCTGTCGCCCCACCTTGCTTCCTGCCGACTCGTCAACTCGTTTCTTTTTGCTTTCCGCGATGAGAGTACAGAAACAGCTCCTCGACCAACCGATCCTCGCCCGTCGCCATCGTTTGAGAAGCTCTCGCCACCGCGTAATAGAATTTTCGTTATCGTTCGTTCGGGGTCGCTAGTTAGAATTTACCGTCCGAGTATTTATGTCCTCACGCGCAATTACCTTTGAATTTGTAATAGGAAATCGAGTGTAGGAGAGAGCCTCGAGCTACGTGTAACTTTGCGTTTGATAATGGTTCCGGGAAACGCTACAAGACGAGCGTCGCTCCGTGATTTCCTTATGAAAATTCGTATTGGCTGGCTGACTGTTCGACGAGTCGTATTCGCGAGATACCTAGAAATGGTGTCGTTTCCAAGATAGTTTTTCTTTTTATGGAAAGTAGACTATCTTCTATCTACCGTACGAAACAAAAATTTGTATCCTCGATCGAGCAATAAATTGCTCTTAGAGACGCAACGTTGGTTAATCCCTCCGCATCAAGTATCAATTCTAACCTCGATAAGGGAGAGAAATAAGCCTCCTCTCCGGCGAACTGCTGTCGTTCGAAGCCCCAGCACGACGACCATTCGTTCATTCAGCGGGACAAACGACGTTATCGTTCCTAATTCGGTACAACGTAACGGGATTCCCCGTTCTTGGCACGCTTGTCGCCACGATTTTCAGGCTCGCCGCTCGGGGGAGAAATCTTTTACGGTCCTTCGTTGACATTACGGTCTCGCCTCGCCTCGCCTCGCCCCTTCCGTTCGTCTCCTGTTCCACGTTAGAGAAAGAAGACGCCCTCCGGATAAAGAGAAATAAGGGAAATTCGTTTAGTCGTGCTCGCGAAAGAGGCGCGCATAAATCTCGACTCGTCGTGACTCATCCCTCCGGGACCCCAACGAAACTTGTCGTGCGTCTCTCCCTCGGTCTTGTCGTCGATGCCATTAAACCACGATCGACGGATCGTCGCGAGTCCGAAAGGAAGAGATCGTTTCTCGTAGCATTTCGCGCGGGTAATGCCACGCATGGATCGTCCGGAAGATCTTGAACCCACGTATGACGCACACGTTGCCTATCAACGAAACGGAAGGATCCAACGGTTCGTAAACTCCCTCGTAGAAAAGATCGTAAAGCCATGAAATTATAATACGGGATCTTGAAGGAAACGCGACAAGAATACATATATTTACGATTCGGAGACTAACATGACACGGAACACGGTCGTGCATTGGTGTGTCGAAGAATCGTAGAATTTAGGAACCGAGGCTATTATAATTTGTTCGAAAGCAAAAGAAATCGAACACAACTTGGATAGTAAGTAAAGTATTTTTTAGCGTAGACGAACTATTTTCTTTCGATCCTGAAACGTTAATTATTGTGAAAATACTCGGACAAGGTATTTTAATGCTTCGACAATAGAACCTGGACGTGTTGTGCCAGGGGGAAAGGTTACGCGTAATTTCGAGATGAGGGAGTATAATATTTAGTGGGCGATCTGTCTCTCGGATTGTTCGGAGCGTGCATCTTGTTGCATTCTAGAGGGACGGACTACCGGGTTTGCCACAGTGGCGCCGTAAAGTAGGCTACCGAGTGTAAGGCCTTGTGCGGTCGCACGCGCGCGCACACCAGACCTACCAGGCATTTGCATTATTGCAAATTTATGACTACACCGTACACCACCTCCGGATCCGACACCACGGTCGCTCTCCGTT
This sequence comes from Colletes latitarsis, assembly GCF_051014445.1. Lineage (NCBI taxonomy): Eukaryota > Metazoa > Arthropoda > Insecta > Hymenoptera > Colletidae > Colletes > Colletes latitarsis. Next base: position 28,026,104 of record NC_135135.1, on the reverse strand, counting down.
TCAGAAATGTATTATGCATTATCTTTCCAGCACGTAGATCAACGTTAGTCGAAGTTCTGAAGGCGGCCACTTCCTACCGGTCACGATCCTCGTATACCCTCGTTCGTCGAGTAAATCTCGCGCGTCCATTTCCATTTCGAAGCCGCCAACGCGCGAGGAAAAAGTTTTGATGGAGTTTCGGCCGAGGCGAAACGTTGGCTGATAAGCTTCCATGCCGGTCGAGTTTAATTCGTCTCGAGGAGATTCTAATCGAGAAAAGTGATTCGCGATTATCGCGTTTCTTCCAAACTCCATTCGTGGCAAATTGAATTTAAGTCGAGTTAAAAATTATATTCTTGCAGAGTCATCGGCGGTGCATCAGTTTCCATCGAGATTTTCTATTTAACTGTCGAGACTAATTCCTCGTGCAACGTTAAAAAGAACGGTAATTCGGGTAACAAACTCGTTCTCGGTCGAATAAAGTACGAAACGGAAAGCGGGTGATGGGCAGAATTTCAAACTCGCGGATTGTTTGGAATTTAGCGTGCTGCCACGTTGTAAAGTAACTCCTCAGACTTGAGCGCAGCAAGTTGCCTTTGAGGCAAATTTCTGCGCGGTAGTCAGCCATGGTATGCATTTTGGTGGCAAGGAGACGAACCTCGCGGTAGAATATCCATCCACGCGATCAAGGTGGCGAGGAAGTACCGTCTCGACGTATTCGCTAGCTGGAGCCTTTCTAAATCGGTGCAATAATTCATCGGACGCTTGCAGCGTGTGCGCGCGCGCAACACACAGCTTCCAGGAATGCGGTGACTAAACCTGGGGGCATCCCGTATTCGCGGGACCCTGGCAACTTGACAAGCCAATCCGCGTCGGGTGCCAAGGCGCCGTGTTCCTATTTGTACCAAAACAAAACGTATCCACGTGCCGCAGACTTCGGCTAGAGAATATCTCGTACATCGAGTAGAACACTACTATATCTAGATTCTCTATTCTTAAGAAGCAAACCGTCCTATGATACGTCTCGATTACATTTACTCGTATTTCGAAATGAATTTCTTTTCATCGTTTCGCTTTGAATCTCTTGGACCTAATGTCGAATCAGTTTCACTATCGTGGTGGTATCGACGCGTTTCGTCTTTGAAATGCATAAACTGTATTTAGAAAGGACTCTGACGGTAGAATAAAGCATCATACCAAAAACTTGAATTCGTAAAGCTAAAGTAAGCTACTTGTGATCTCTCTTCCGTGATACACAATTCATTCGACAACAGACGGTTTGGCGCAATCTAGCCGATTTTCATTAACGAAAGCAACTCGATTATCGCTGAGATTGCCGGTACTTTCGATCACGAAGGCATCTCAGAGACAGCCTGCTCCTACAGCGAGCAGTCCAATTAAGATTTCTTCCGAGGAGCAACCACCGCCACCGCCGCCGCCCCCCTTATGTTCTTTCCACTGGGCCAGCCCAGCCTCATCCTAGCCAGCAATCTTGCCGGTCGATCTGGCGATAACGAAAGAAAGGGAGAAGCTCGTGGCTGCAACGGAATCAGGAAACACCCTTCGCCTCGGAGTAAATCTGTCGTCGAGGGCGAGCGTTTATCGCCGCGGTATAGAAATCGTGCGTCGACAGTAATACGGTAAATATAGAACGAGCTAACGTCTACGCTGGTTAAGCCAGATGTAACGTTTCACTTCCGTTTTTCTCCTCGCCATCTCGTGGCACTCGTCTCCTCTAGTTTTTCCCTGCGCTCCTTCTGCTTCGTCTTGCAGCCGATGCAACGCGCGACGCGACAAGTCAATGTCGTGCCTCTGTTTATGGTGGTGGTCAATTTAATTAGCAGAAGAAAGTTAGGTAAATAGCAGCTGGTTCGGTAAGGGCTAGGAGATGCAGTCCGAATTTCGAAGAGTATTACTAGACGTCGATAGAGAAAAATACGTACGGTCAGGCATTGTTCGAGTAGTCGGGAATGTGTTGAGATCGCGGTGCATCGACCTTTTTCTCTCCATCGTTGTCGTGGTTTTCGAAAACCTACGCCGCCAGAAGTCGCGCGCGGTCATTCGAGTAACGGAAGAGGGCCAAGAATTTTCAGCTCCGGCCCACCGAAATACCTCAATAAAGCCGGTATGCATGTAGGTCACGGCGAGGCGAACGAACGTCACATTTCCCTGATCTACGCGCTGGCAACGATTCAACAATGGCGCACCGAACCGACGACACCGAAATTAAATTTTACCAGTCTCCGTTTGCACCGACCTTTGCAGCCACTACGTCTCTTCGTCTCCGTTTGACCGTGGAATTGGTTACATTCCAAGTAATATAAAAGCTCTTTTCGATGACCGGTTCGTTTGATTTGTTCATCAATGGAACGGACACCGATAGTAATTTTGATTCTAGGATCGTTTTTACCTACTATTTACAGAGCGCGTCGAACAACGTACATAGTTTTTCTTGTTCTCGTTTCCTGCATAATGGTCTAGCACATATACGTGTATTTGTTTAGTTGCCACATTGCCCGTATTTTCCGATTCGGATCAGAAACGCGAGTGTACGAGGGCCACGCATAAATGCATATTGTCCGATCGGGAAACGTGAAATTTTTCGTCGGTCGATGATACCAGCGGTGCACTGGATTTCGTCTCGACCGTATGCCGCGTAAATATAGACACGTCCGTACAGATATACCGCACGCCGATGGCATCCCCCTCCCCTCCGATCCGATCCGTAACCCGCACCGCTCGTTCTCATGGAGCATCGAAGGCAATAAAGGTACGCGACGCCACGTCAGGCGATGTCTGCGAGACGTCCTTTCGGAGCCGATAAATATCCGCGTTCGATATCATAGAAAGGAAAACAGTCTCGTCTCGTATCTCGACGGTGGAAGACGGTGACCCGAAGCGACGCCGATCACCTACAACGGAACACCCTATCCGCGTGGTTGGTGCTGTGTTTGCTTATTTTCCCGTAAGAACCGGTCGTTTGTCACCGGTGCGCCTATTTATATCAGCTCGCCACAACGTCTCTGCTCGGTGACAAATGTGCCCGGTCCACGTATTCCGAGCTCCGTTGTCTCACTCGCTCCTGGCCGGTTGCGACTCGGTCTGTTTCGCGAACGCGAACGCGACCCGACTCGAATCGCCGCGAGAGGATGGTTATCGGGGCTGCACGACTCTGGACTCCTCTGACGAGAAGATTAACCCTTTGCGCGCGTACCATTCCTACGCGGTGCAGAAGCAACTGCGGGATTTACTTCTTGTTTTGCTCGATCACCAGGGTCTCGAATCACCGAAACTTTCGTTCTTTCAAACATCGCTTTCTTGCGAAAAGTACTTCTAAACACGAATCCCAACCTATTGGAGACGCAAACGATCATCTGTATATTGTTAATTAATTTACGCGCATTTAAATTATCTTTCTCGACGCGTGCCACGAAACGGTCCAGGAAAATTCATTCCTGCAACAGATGTTTCGAACCGCTGCGTTGCATCGAATAAAAAAAGCTACTACCCCGTGTGGTGGTGTATTAGACGAAGCTTAAGAGAACACGTGTGCGTGTCTGTCGACCACGCCTCGCTTTCCGTCGTGATTATTTTTCCTTTGACCTCTTAACAAGTAGGTACAAGTAGGTGGCGTCGCTTAGAATAGTTATTTAATGAAAATAAATCCCCCTATCCTGATGACCTTTCAACTCGAAGATCGGCTAAACGCACAACGGAACAAGTTTATTCCAACCGTTTTACTCGATGGACTTGGAGTCGCTCTAAAAATCCATCTGGACCGACGAAGAACTGGATACGTACCGTTCGTTAAAATTTCATCGGCTTTACGAGTTCCGCGTGTGCCAGGGCGCGTCGTTGCACGTTCCTATACGTTCATGCAGCAATAAGCAGCAACCTAGCAAATAACGTCAGCAGTTACTTAGGACATATGTGCATCGATCTTTGGTATGCTAAGAGGAAGCTTGTCCAAACAGTAACGAATATTATACGCGATGTATTGCCACAACATAAACATTCGTTTACATGAAAGTAAGGATCTATGAAGTATAGCATGTGCTAAAATAAGTTCAGAGACGATAAGACAGGCACGTGATGCAGCGATACGAAGACTGCAACTTTGCATTGACGCAAACGGTCACCATTTCGAACATCTTCTGTAATGTAAGAAAGTTTATTTTACTACCACAGTACACACCACTACCTTGGTACAAATAACGGAGATATTGAAGGTGGACATAGTTATCGCCCCACCCTGTATTTATCGATGCGTAACAATGGCTGTCGAAATAATTATACGTTGATAAAGTATTTTCGTATGGTTCCGAAAGTCGGGAAAAAGGAAATAAATCTAAATATCAACGGTACTCTCGGCCGTTTTAATACGTGCGGCGTCGGTTTAATTAACGCCCTGGCTTTCTTTAATTAAAAGCTCCGAAAACTGAGGCGCGATACTCTAAACACGCTCGTCCACGTCGACGAGTAATTATGACTCGAACTAATCCCCCGGAGCGAGGAGTTGCTGAAGAATCGCGCGGAAGGTTGCTGCAGAATTTTAATCAGCGATTTAACACACCGGCTCGCGGCACGGCGCGGCTAAAAGAAAAAAACCCAATACATATCCCGAGAGAGAAGTCGCGCAGCAATGCTTCACCGCGAAATCCTCCGTTCGTGAACTGTGACGACCGTCGGTAATAAGCAACCCTTTATTCTCTTGCAGGCAGCCAGCAACAGAATCCAGCGAGTCGTTCCGTCCAGAATTTATCGTTCGAGAGGAATTACCGAACTTGGCTGAAAATCGCGACGTTCAACCGGGAACCTCCAAGACGATCCAAGTTAGGACAAAGTGACATTGACGCCGGTCTCGTCGTTTAATTTCAAGGTAATTCGACCGTTAAAAAGGAGCTCGAAGACGCGGCGACATATTTCTAGCGAGAATTGCAGGCTTAAGGCCGCAGAACCGGCCTTGTCGTCGCTGCGCGCATATAAAATACCCCGAGCTTCCTCTTTCTTCCACTTTCTCGCCTTCTTCCGAGGTTCTGTTAGCGTCTTTTGGCCACCCTCTGGTATACAGTAAGAGGCCTCTCTCCTTTGTCACGGTCCCTTACCAAGGATTACCCCATATTACGACGAGTTGACGACTCGCCTCGAGTGAAAGCTCGTAAAATAAACGATGCCGGTAGGTAGGATGGTGGGCCAAGGCCTGTATCGTCGAGTAAATGGCTTCGGGGCCGGCTAGGGACCGGCTATCAAAAATTCCGAGGATCCGGTATCCGCGATGTGGAAAATAACGCCAACTCGCGTCCGTTTACCCGTACTTATTATATCGTAGGTAAGATTATTGTGCTGCGTGGGGCTGGTGGAGTAATATTCTCGTGAGAGGACGACCCTCTTCAAAGTCTTTCCGAATATCATTAGTTTTCTATTGCGCTGACCGACTAACGGCTGAAAATATCGCGGCCAACAATTTATATAAAAATATTTTACAGCAATCGAGAAATAAATTTACATTTGAGGTGGTTACGTTTCCCAGAAGGTACTAAACACGACCTTTAAATTAAAATTAAATTAAAAACACGAAATTTAATTAAAATTAATCGATACTCCGGCATGTGTTTAGATTCGTTGGATTTCTTTGTAAAAAAGAAGCGATTTAAATTGAAATTTTCCTCGTAGCCGAGAAACAATGATCACTGGTAAGCGTACGCCGTGATTGTTTCCAGCGATATTACAGTTACCGCAGTTAAAAAGCAGCCCGGGCAGGTTGCAGCGAAATGGAAATGTACCTCGGTCGGGGCTGGGGCAAAGAATAACGAAAGTAGCTCCGGCGACCTGTCGATCCACAACCATAGCGAAAGAATTCCTCGAGCGGAACTGCAGGCTCGGTAGCTCGCAGAAACGACTTGGCCGGCTCGGTCGGGTGCAAAGGTCAGAGGCGGTGTGTACTGGGGCCGAAGGGAACAGGAACTTGGAAGGGAAAGAGGAAGAAAAGCGGCGGAGGAATAAGTAGAACGGGTGGAAAGAATGGGAGAGCAGAAAGCACGGGTGGCGAGGGCTCGAGAGGTCGTCGTGATATTTACATTGGACGAGGTCGGTCGTTCTTTCTTCGGCCTGCTGCTATTATCAATATTCATAATCCGGAGCTGGAGACATCCGTGGAACGTGCAGCACGCCGACCTCATGCAGCGCGAGGAACGGACCGGGGAGGGAAGTGAAAAAACGAACAAGACCAAGAGGATGAATTAGGAGAGTCAAAGAGAGGAAAGGCCCAGCGAGGGGGCAGTACGATGACGAACAGAGGGAGCCGGGCCACGAACGAAGAGGGGCCTAACCGCAAAAGAGCCAAATCGACGGGTAAATACGTTGTTGACTCTGCGGAGAGAAGCCCGAAAGCCAAATGGAATTCGGTCCGGTGATTTAGTGGGCGGTCTCCGGAGACCGCCGGCCGCCGGCCGCCGGCCGCCACGTCTGCCTTCGCAGTTCTTCTCTTCTGATCCTCGCCACCGCTACGTCCCTTCTTCGACCGTGTTCCTCGACCGCCAGAGCTCCAGCGTTCATCATCCAACCTCGGAGAGAGGCATCGCGATGCAATCGGCTACCGTTCGGTACGCGTGCGTGCCGATTCTCCCACCGACGCAACTTCGATGCTGTAGCTTGGAAGCCCGTTTCCAGTTGCATTCAATTAACAGGCAAACCCTCTCAGGATTTTCTCTTTTTTTTCCACTAATCATTCCGTCCACCGAGCTTCGTTGAGCCTAAGATTTATCATTTTCGTACAATTTTTAAACTTTCCATGACACTGAATAGAAGCAATCCAGCGTATAATCAATTTAATTGTGAGTAACCGTGAGTAAGCTACACCTTTGAACCGATTCTGAACGAACATACCGATCGAAATCTCTAATTCCGAAAATATTTTTCGTCCATTAAATCCTGGTACGGAAAAGGAAAAATAATAAGCATGGAGTGATACGCAAAACCAGAGGGATTACCGTTTGTTCTCGGCGAGGAGCCGGGGGCAGTAATTCCCTTAATCTGATCGCTTAGCTCCGGTTATTATGCCATTACGGCGTATGACTTGACGGGTTCGAAGGTAATTATCGGCAGTTAGATTTCGAACGCTGACACCATTGTGGACAATGGCCGGTGAAAGGCGAAGGTTCGATCGATATCTTGCACGGGCAATGCGAGTCGCATTACTGTTAGAACGCGGTGGTTGTTGCTGCTGCTGCTGCTGTTGTTCCTGCCGCTTTCCGGTGCGGTTGTTGCTGTCAATGGCTAGTGCAGTTACTGACGCTGACGCTGCTTAATCGCTACAGGGCACCGCGCTGTCTCTCTCGTTGCTACTCTCCTCTTTCATCGTTCCACCGTCGATTACAAGGGCCCCGAGCGAATCGACGATCAAGATGAACCAACCGGTAGGGATCTTTCGCTGAATGCGCAGCAGTCGTTCAAACCCTTTAAGAAGATAAACGCTAAACTTGTAGTTTAATTCACGGCGTAAGGGTGAACGATCGTTTGATAACCATCGGTCGTACGAGATCGATACATCGCTCGGCTCGAGAACGGAATTATGTAATCGGCAGCGAGGTAATTTGTTCCATGGACGAACGTTATACTGTAATTACGTACCGCGAGTACGGTTTCCGCGCACGTTCCTCTTCGCCGAGAGATACGAAGACCGATTAAAAATTAAATTACCTCGAGCACCGTGCCTAATTACGCCCGTTCCTTCCTTTCGTTCTTCTATCGAGATTTCGTCGCGGGTATGTATCGCGTTCTAGGATTATCTTCTCTGCTCGACTCGACCGACCGATAACAGCCGCCATTAAAAGACCATTCAGGGAGGCAGACGCACGTGCACAGCACACGATCCACGTGGCTTTATAGTCTACCGCCGACCTCGCGACCCTACGAATTCGATCCTAGACCCTTCTCCGGTGTTATTTAAATAATAACAATAAAATTCTGGTATCCTGCTTCCTAAACGGTCCAGAATAGAAATAGTGGACGTCACGCAAGGATTCGTTGACGGCGAGATTAGCAGCGACCTGTACGTACGGCCACGTGTTTTCTTGTCGTTATCACTGTAAGGGTATCGGCACACGCTCATACTCGTGATTCTCTGGATGCTCCTACAGACCGCTTACACGTTACAATCGCGAATTTATCCGTGGCAACAACCGTACTATCTTTACGCGCGTCGATCGAACGCGGTCTTCGGTCGTAAGAAACTCGTATCTTGTGTCGCCCGGCACCGATTATTCCTAATAAGTAGTGAAAATTATCACTGATTACGAATATACTTTTTTTTCTTTTCAAGAAAATCGTATACTTTTTTTTACGTGTTTAAATTTCTTGGAAAGCATAACGTTTAGAGATAAATGTTTCATGAGATGTCTCGGATTTTTGATAAATCGTATTTTAACTTGTTGCGACGATAAACTATCCAAGTATTGACTATTAGTCGTTAGAGTTTCTGCTCGTAAGTGCTTACAATTTCTATGCGAAATATCTTGGACGAAACTAATTCTTTTTCGTTACCAAACTAAAGACGATAATGGTATAAATAAAAAATGATATTGATGTCATGGACGTTGGTGACGATCTCTCCTCGACTTTCGCTAAATGTCTCGGTAATCGTGGGATCGATAAACGCGAAATTACCGTTCAGGTTCAGCTCGTTAGGGTAGAATATATTGACAAGTGGTCGTACTGGGGCGTAAGGGAGCAAGTCTCGAACATCGAATTAAGAGTAAATTGCATTTCAGCCGCGTTGTTCTCTGGTGATTCTCAATACCGACCGGAAGTTGGTCGGTAATGGGGACCGTAGAAGAGAGCAGCGCACTTGTCGCAATAAAACTTCACTGGTATCTTCCGCCTCCGCCGCGATCCCCTCTCGACACCACGGCCATCTTAACTACCAGACAGGACATTCACACCGACCGATACAATCGCGGGAGAGTCTCTTCTCTTCCTGCGCCTTACGTGCATCTCGTTTCGCCGGCTCCTCCGCCCCTTTTCTTCTATCCCACGCGCATAATTTCTCATCCTGACGATGCCCAAACGGGCACTGGCATGGCGCCCCGTCCAATGCCACGAGAGAGTGAAATTTGTCAGACGGGTACGGTGATAATTACTCGCGTCAACGCACGCGATAAGCCATCCCGTTGAAACTGTAATTTAATGCATTTATCACGCTGCCTCCAATCGGTAGAATACATTCGTTTCAGACGTAGAACGTGAAAGTTTATTTACGATTCAGGGCGATCATAGTTCCTAAAGAGATTCTAATAGCTGCCAACTACGACACACAAGGTCCTGACCACGATTTTAATTATCTCTCTACATACATACATATGTATATAATTTGTATACGTATGTGCGTCTGTTTGATGCAAGCGTTTCTTGCATTCCATGTATCATTAGCATTCTGTCGGTTCTATTAAGAAAAATGCGGTCTACACAGGATTTGTATAGAAAGTTTCGAAAATGTTTCCATTAATAAAAAACGATCGATTCAGGTGTGGATCGTCGCGTTTTAACGTAGATACTGTAACGCTGCGGGGTGAAACTTGTGAGAATCATAGGAGGAGAGAAAAGGAAAGGAGGGGGCGCGTTTCGTCCGGGCCTGCTACTGGACTCATCAGTAAGGCTTTCTATCAGGCCCCGATTTAGACGACTGAGATGTTGGGTCGAGGAGTATTATACAGGGTGTTCGGCCACCCCTGGGAAAAATTTTAATGGGGAATTCTAGAGGCCAAAATAAGACGAAAATCAAGGATACTAGTTTGTTGATGGAGGCTTCGTTAAAAAGTTATTAAGGTTTAAAATTTCATGGGTATGTCTATTCACCAAAAATGATTGTAATTGACCCCCGCAACCGAAAATAATTTTTTTAGAACGATTTGAAAAAATTGTTTTTTACCGAAAAATTTCAGCACCTACCCGATTTTTTTTCTCGAAAGTGGGTAGGATTTCGGGGATATGTCTATCCACCAAAAATGCTTATAATTGACCCCCGCAATCAAAAATAATTTTTCCAGAACGATTTGAAATTTTTGAATTTAATTTTTAATAATTTTTTAACAGAGCCTCCATCAGCAAATTGGTATTCTTGATTTTCGTCTTATTTTGGCCTCTAGAATCTCCCATTAAAATTTTCCCCGGGATGGCCGAACACCCTGTATAGCAACCGAGGGGTCGGTCGAGTGCTTGTGAGAGCGTGACCCCTCTAGCGAGCATGGGAGGCGACGTCACAATACCCTTCGCCCGAAAGTCATACCGATTAATCGTAAAAGGTTTGTTACTGCCAACAGAGATAATGCAGTCTAAACTCAAAGTTCATACAATCTATTCAAACAGTGAAGTTAGAAAGTGCCCATAAAGCAAGTCCGCGGTTACTTTGCACCGACGTTAGACGCGTTCTTCCACGTGTTCGTCCACTTTACGGCAACTTTACTGCGTTCCGCCATAAACGAATGAAACGGTTGCCTTCGAAAGAAACTAACGTCCAGCCTGGAGTTCAAGTTTTATCGCGGCACTGAATCATCGCATATATGTATCGTAAAGTACTCGGGCAATCGGAACCGTGACCTGGCAGTGTCGAACCGTAATTCTTCACGGATCTCCGATCTGCACGACGATTATCCTGATCGCAACGATAAAGGGTAATGGTTTGTCGCAGCTGAAATTGAGCCTCCTCATGATCCTGCGGCTTAGAAGAGCGCATCTGTCGACGCGAATGAATTTAATCGTCTGAAACGCGCCACGGTTCCCTGCCGCCGGAATTCTCGCTGTCAGATAACGAGACGTTAAATGGCATTCTTGAAGATATTACGAGCTCTCCGCGGCGCAAAGAACGAATGGAAGAAGAGAAGCAAGTTGCCGTACGTCTTTGATATCCCGCTGGTTCGAAACAAACGTTGACACGGAGAACGTCGTCAAACGAGAAATGATAAATGACAAAGCTCACCCGTTGGGTAAAAAAGGTTTTAGCAATGCGTACCAAAGAGTAGAAGAATAGTAACCGGCGTACTTTTTCGAGTGGTCGTGACAACGCTGATCGTAAATACAATAACTTGAGTCCGTCTCCGTTCAAGAAGCGTTCTTTTACCTAAACGACTTATTTCAATATCTTGGAAACACGTTACTTAAACTAGCATCGAAATAGTCTGTAAATAACAGCTGGATCTAAGGTAATACGAAAGGATTTATTCTATCGTGTAGAATGAAACGCGTGGAATCAGAAGCTCCGACGATCGCGTCAAGTATGAAGCTGGTTGCAAGTCGGATCCACGCGTGGCTTTCGTGAGATGAACGAATCGTGGGGCGAGGGGGCTCGCGAAAGGATGCTACATCGGAGAGAGCAAGTCTCTTCTTCTCGAAGAGAAGTATCCTGCTTCTGGTAAAGTGCGCGGCTGTACTGGTAGGCAATGAGCGAATCGCACCCACACCAGGACTTGGCGCGTACCACTCGCGCTCAGCAACGTAGACGCGAGGGTGGTGGACTTTATTTGAGGAACGTGCCGCGGGGATAGCCGGAGAAGCTTTTCGGGTAAAAATAGCGGAAATTGCATCCCGACGGGGTGGTGGATGAAGCCCGGTCGCAGCCTGTACGTGACAGTCACGTTGTGCCGAGCCGAGCCGCGCCACACCGCGCCACCTCAAACCACCTCACGCAGTCTTGACACCTTGTGTCTCTGCTGTCGTATATTTGGATGGCATGTTGACTCTTTACAGCTGTCATTTCACGACAAGACCAATCTTTTTTCTTGCCCCAAGACAACGTAAAACTTGATCAAAGTTTTTTTACGCTTTAAGGCTTTTTCCATGTGTTACATACCGAGGGTACGTACTAAGACCTTTCGTGAACCTTTTCTTCTTTAGTCGTGAATGTACTAGTAATTAGGACGAGGACGAGCTATAGGAGTAGTATTGAGGATCTATCGTTGTGAAAGATTGAACTGAATCGCTTACGTACAGGGGAAATGAATAGTTTATTGGAAAAAGTATAAAAGGTATAGTACAAGAGACAAGAGAAAAGCCCGGCTATATAGGCGTCGCCAAATGGTCAGCAGACCTATGGTTTTTATGACCCGATCTGGGCCAACGTCGAGCAGAGAAAAATCGCAATTGAGAAATTCAAAATTTATCTATTCTTCAACTCGAAGCTGAGATTTCAAAGTTCTTCGACTTACAACCGTCCGAGTTCTATGCCAGAGGTATTCAGCAGCTTCCCGATAGATGGGGACACACGATTATAAGTTCTTAATAATTTAATAATAACGAAATTTTTAATAAAAGAATAGATACGATAGCTTTTACCTAAATGCAGTCTGAACATTTTCCCCTAAATCATAAAATACTGACGATTAACGCGCTCCTCGTGTCTTTAGTTTTGTCATGGTTGCGGAAGCGATTGAAACTATCAGTTCGAAACGTTAACGGAATATTTATGCAGCAGTGTTATCTTCGTAAAGTGGACTGCTGTTGCTATAACGAGAGAAAATTAACGACGTTACGAGTCAGGTCGTTTTATAGGTACACGGTTTGCTGGATTGCCGAAAGCTGCATTTTCGTTGACAATACACGAATAACCTCGTAGAGCTGAGAACCATCTTTTTCTAAAAAGGACGTAAACGCGGGTACGTTCGCAAACGTGGCTAATGGCCAGGCGTCGTACTTTCTCCCCGATGGTTAAAGTTTGAAAAGAGAACGGCGCCAGTAGAAGCTGTCGACGAGGCAGCGGCTTTTCGAAGCTCGAGTTTTCCACTGAATAAATTTAACGTTATCATCGTCGGTGACGCTGCCGAAAGAGGGGAAGCGCGCGCTCGGCCTTTTCTGATTGCTCGCTCGTGGGAATTCAGATTCCTTAATCCATAATGCATGAATCGTTTAAGGAGCGCTTAGTCGTTGACGTAAACTAATGTAGCGAATTGCTGGCCGCTGGAATGAAAATAACCTATTTTTATCGTTCCACGATGTCAACGTCAACTCGATAACACGATCGAAAGCTTCGTAAACGAAAGAAGATCAGATGTCGAGGAACATGGTCCTCCTATTAGAGACGATCGGTCGCACAGACTCGTTCCCTTTTCGTGTTACCGAATTTTTTGGCGATATTCTGTTGCAAATAAAATTAATCGTCAACGATTAGGCATTTACGTACAAATGACGGGTAATTTCTAAAGCTAGCAAAGTTTAGTCTACGTTTCACTTTCGGAGAAAAGAACCGTGACTGCCAAGTTGGTAAAACGAGAGGGAACGAGTGGATAGTGTGTGCCAGCGCGGCGGCCAGTTAATTTAAATTTATTTTACACGCAACATTCGGGGTGTACAGCTGCAATCCGTACGCGAACCGTTCGAGACGGACGTGGGGGCTGAAAAAAGAGGGCTCGAGCATTGTTGGCCGTGAGATTGCAGCGTCACGGCTCTTGAAACAGCTCGTAAAATTGCCAACAGCCAAAGAGGAGAGCAAAAGTGTCGGGGCGGTACAGAAAGAGGCGGCAGCGTAGGTGGAGTGGGGCGAAGATACCTCGACGTATTTATCGGATAGGCATGATCGATGCCGGTTCTGGTACGACACTCCTCGTTGCCTCGGCCGTGAATGTACTTAGCTACGTAACCGCCTCCCACGTGTACCGAGAATGGTACATCCACGTATCTTGTCGCGACTAGGATCCGCCAGTGTGCGTAATCGCGCCGCTCTAAACGATTTTCTGCTCGACGTGCACGACACACTGTTCCCGGACACGGGTTTGCGTGGCCGGTACGTGCGAGGGTGTATTTGTCTTTATTAGGCTCGTAAGGAAACCGGCTACGTCAGAACCCTGGCCAGATATGGAAATTTATTTCCGTCGTTCCTAGTGACATACAACCGCTACTGCGGGACCGTTCAGCGACTTGCGCAACTACAAAATTAAATGTCGATTGTTTCATTAATTTTCAAGCTTTGCTAGGCATCGTATAACAAACAGAGTGACGCAAACCAATATGTAAATAACTTTCGTGGCTGTTGCGTTATCGTTCGTTTCCTTTTCCTGCCTGCGATTTCTAGAACGTATATGTAACACGAAACTAATCGTAATCGGGCCGCGAGACAGATCAACCGTATATATGTGTTTGCTAGCGACGTTTCGTGGGAATGGAGAAGGGTCGGTGGCGATTAATTCCCGTGTAATTTCAGTTCGAATTAAGAGTTTCACCAGCATCCATTATAAATTCTCGAAACTTTGAATGCACCTTCGAATATTTAAACGGGTCTTTGAACGTGCTGTTGCATGGCTTGTAGCTCATGTTTCGTCCAAGATTATCCACAGTGCGATGATTTCTTGGTAACCACTAAGCACGTTGTTTCCCGTAAGACGAACGTACGCGTGCACGCGTGGGTCCCAAGCGGTTTACGCCGTTTTTCGGCCGATCAACGGAGAAAAAAGTAGTACGCGGATGGGGCCGGCAAACGTGTTCCATGCCGAGTAATTTCGCTAATGGCTCTGAATTGCGTCGGCGTCGGGGCCGGCGTCGGCGTCGGCGTCCGCTCGTTTCCCTTCCTCCGCCATTCCTGCTCATACTCCGCGGGCAGTGAAGGTAATTCGGTGCTGGAAATTCGGAAATTAAATTGGTACCTACGAGAAGGCTCCATTTAATGCGCGTAATTACGTGATTACGCACCGCGGAGGGAGTCCATGCCGAAACGGTTTCAACTCGATCGGTACATTAAAAAATATCGGCCCATACACGGCACAAACGAGAAGAAACAACTTTTTTACGTTTCAGGCGAATAGGAAAAAGAAAGACACATTGAAGCGTTATTTATTTGTTTTTTAATCCGGGGGAGATGGTGAGAGGGGAATTCCGCAGAAGCGTCAGGTTCCCAGCCCATCCTTTTACCATTCATCAGGCTTCGATCTTTATCTGGAATATTATCGATGGGTCAGACCTATACTTTAATCTAATTAATCACGCCGCAAGCTGCAATTGTTCGCGCTCCGTACCCATTAAATTCCCATACACGCAGCCGGGATTAAAATTACCTTGTCGCTTAGCCACGTCGAATTATAGGCATTTGCTTAATTTCTCGTCGTCTTAGCTGTGCCGCGTTTCTCACTTTATAACCTACACTTATGCAATTCAAAGAGAAAGGAAAAACTGTTGGTTGTTTAGTTCGACTGTTTAGAATGGTGCTCGAGTGTCTAAAATTTTTCAAATTGGTCCGTTTCTTTCCGACAAATTCTGTCACTGTGTCTACTATTGGAATAGGTAGGGTTGTGGGACGTATAATTGATTAAAACAACAACGATTACTGGTAAATTTATTAATGCTTTTATTAAATACGCTAAGGTATATCTCAGAGTTTTGAACCGTTCTCTATGCGATCTGTTTCGAGACTGTGACTTCACCCGCAGAAGAAAGGCGAGAGTGAAGCGCAGTTCGCCCTAGCGACGAACTCTTATCTTCGTATAATAAACACCATGAGTTCGTAAAACCCATGGCCAAAACTGAAGGAAACTCCAGACATATACAATCGTCACTGGAGATGATTTTTGTAACATAACAAGACGGTTAGGAAATCCAACATCTACTAATGTAAACCTAATCACTTATTCGTTTTCGTAATGCGTATTTTTTGCGTTCATTGCGTTCCATGGTCAGCCACCGCGTTTCGAACGTTCTCCGTGAAATTGGATTAGGTACGTACCAACGAGGAGTCGTCGAGCATTTAACTGAAACGTATTCCGGTCTGCGCCCGCGACACCGGTGTTAATAGACACGTCCAGCGAGCGCATAAGCATAACGCGCGACAAATGTGCATCCATATCTCGCGAACGGCCCATTGTGCGAACGGAAGCCAGTGGTTCTGCTCCGACGGGACAGACGGAGAAAAAGAAGAGAGGACGCACGGAGACCGAGGGAATAAAACGAGCGCCGGGACTGAGTTATGGTACCCGTGGCCCGAAAATGTTTCGCGAGCTTTATAATCCTTGGAAGCGTTTCGTCGTGGCGAGAGACGTATAGGTATACATAAATACGAGAACCATACTCTTTGTACGTAAATATACGGGCGTACTGGGTGACTGACGTAGAACGGTCGAGGTGATTTTATAGAAATGTTTGTGGGTGAGACGGCGAAGCAAAAGAAAACCCGTCGACTACGTGCGTTCATCTTCAATTCGTAAATGAACCTTCGACACCCTAACCGCCGTTTATAGAACATTTATATTCCTCCAGATACCTACCCCTTTCGCAAACATTGCTATTTAAATATTAGCGCTTTATACGTAACGACATATTACAGATACATATACAAGGTGTTCGGCCAACCTTGGGAAAAATTTTAATGGGGGATTCTACAGGCCAAAATAAGACGAAAATCAAGACTACCAATTTGATGATGGAGGCTTCGTTAAAAAGTTATTAACAATTAAATTCAAACATTTCAAATCGTTCTGACATCGGAATTCTTTGAAATCGGAATAACGAGACAGAGGCTTGGTCGCCCTAAAGAAATGGCCAATGAAACGGTTTCTCCGACATGTATCACGTAACTATTTAAAGTGCCGCCTGATAAGCGTCGGTTAGTAAATATTGTAGACGTAACAGGCAGGTTTCGGAGCCACCGCGAAAAATGTCTCGATGAATATAACGCGATCTTCTCTCCTTATCCCTAAACTTGCTCTTTCGGACGCTTCGAGATCGCATTTATATGCAGAGTGCACCGTTCGAATATGCATAAACTTTGCGAGCACCGCATACCGGTGACTACCGGCACGATGCGCTATTGGCCAGAGTAATGGAAGCGGTTAAGGATGCGTATAAAAATCGAAATTCAATATGCTATAGAGCGAAATTTACTGGATGATATAAAGTGCATAAAGTTTCGTTCAAGGCTCGCCGCATCGTGCCGCGCTGCGCCGATGCACTCGCTGGATTTTCACTCGAGATACTTTCACACATCCTGTCTCAATTCGACGAAACAAACAATCGTTTGCGCGGTCGATAGAAATTTGAAATTCCTTCCATTTAAATTAGACGATCAACAAATCCCGAAAATTGTAACAAGATCAGCTGCATATTTACCAGCGAACGTATCGTTTAATTCGAACTGTAAGTAGAAGATGCTTGTTATAATGTTTCTAAATTTGGAACAGATAGTAGTTACCACTGTCACCAACTTGAACAGTATTCGAAACGATACGTTTCTTCTGTACTGAAAATTTCGACGAAGAGAAACGCCGGTTATTCGATCCCAACTTTCCGCTAGGTCTGCGGTACCAAGCGGGCAGCAAGTTTTTATCGTGTCAATTCAATCGTCCGCGCGATAATTAACGTTCTTGTAACGCCCCTGCAATCGACGATTGCGATTTATGGCTATCGCACTGGCGTTAGACCCGCTTGTGTTTAACTATACGCCGGTATGGCCGATTTATTTCTCCGAATTGTCCAACTCTATGGATAGTAATTTATACGCTGCCCACTCATACATACGTTCTGTGTACTCGAATCATGATCATAGTTAAACGAAACGGATTTTCAACATTTTGGAAATTTAATATAATTTTAATGCTTGTAAATTGCATAAACTTTTTCTGTCCGTTAAAAAAGCAACGGATTGTATTTTTTTAATTTTCCCTTAAAAATTTACACTCTAAATGTTAATTTTCACAAAACGAAACGGTACTTTCGAATTCGGTTATCAAAGCACAAGCTTCTACTATCCGAATGAGAACTACTACTAACCAAACTATCGTTTCTCCACTACTAAATCTATTTCTACCGAATTTACTGTCGGAATACTTTTACGTAAACTGTATACTTTGTGGAGCTTGCGCAGCTTTCAAAATATCGATTATCTCGGTCGAGGTAAAAGCGTCCTTTTAATAAATACGAGAGCTTGGAAATATGAAAACATATCGAATATCTCTCAAACCAGGAATTTGATGGAATCGAACAATATCTTACTATAACCCAAAAATCAAGAAATGCTGGTAGTAGTACGCGATTAGCCCGTGAATCGCCTACGAAATGAAACTGTAAATGATCTCGTGAGAAGCGAGCATGTTTGAAAGGGTCGCATTCTCGAGAAATTATAGGGCAGGACGAAAGAGCGGGTGGAGAGGGGGGGAGAGGGGAGTCCCTTAATATTCTATCTCCGTGGCTGGCATCGTCGTCATCATCATTATGTCATGCTCCTAAAAATCTCTCGAATCAACATATATTTGCATACTGAACCGAGGGAACGTTGGATAAGCTATTTTAAAAGGTAAGGCTTTAATTTATTTTCTCGCCCTGCCTACCTTTACCTTCAGGTTATCCGCCGTGATCGAAATGGAATCACGAAGATGTTCGGTTATTTATCGTCGTACGTAGAAAACAGCTGTCTAGAATTACGCTTGATCTCGTTCCGTCCAACGAGCTACGTTAATCTTTTTCACAATTTCTTTACTGCCATTTAGCGGATACATACATTCTTTCTGGATTCGATACTATTGAGAAACATAACGCTTCGGTGGAAGAAGTTCGCCCCGTCACGACGCAAATTTCGTTGTCTCTTTTGTCACGCGCGTCCTCGCCTGGAGACGATCTACAAGTACCCGTATTTCATTTCGCGTCGCTTGGTAATGGGTTTCCGCGCTCGAACGCTAAGAAGCTTCCTTCGAAGCTCGTTCTACTTATCTACGTATTTCCTAACGTTCAGGCGTCTTTGCCTTTAGTCTCCTTCCGTGTTATTTCACGCACGGAATATGGTTTCATTTAATAGATAAAAGGTTGATCCGTAGGCTCGTACCATCTTGAAATCAAGAGACTGTATGCTCGTTTTATTGTTATTAGTCGGCGAAGAATGTAAGTTAGGACCACGCGTACATTACGTCGAACGAATATCTTGTCAAAGTATCGCGATCCGGACAATATCGATGCGAAAAGAGTGTATTAACGATTGCACGGACCGGTTCATTGATTCTTAACGAGACGTTGAAGCGTGTTCCGAGGTTCCGGTAACGATGTCTTTCCGTGTATACAGAACGACCACGGATATTTAAATACCGCCTATAAACTGGTCGGTCAACCGTGACCACTTTAACGTCGAGAGACGCTAGCGCGACAAATATTAGCGACGCACACCACGCAACGCTCGTAAAAACCAAGTCGACGCCACCTGTTCATGTGCATAGTTCGAACTTCGACCGGTCGAACTGGCTCTCAAAAGGCTCTTCGAAAGATGCGGAATTTGCATAAAAACGTTGTACGTTTCTATCGGCGAACCAATGAACGTGCACAGACAGTTTGCAACTAAAGTATTCTATGGAAGTATAAGTGGGCAAACATCTGATATCCGTCGATTAAACTGATCGATTTTCTTCGTTTTGGAAATATCGAAAATCGCTTGCAATCATATACGCGATATACAAATTGTATACGTGCGTCAGTGTATGTACATGTATAGTATAAAGAGAGATTTTTTCAAATCGTATGCAAAGAAGGCGCGGTGTATAGCCAGATGTACATACATATATGTACGTATAATTTGATTCCTTCTCCCCAACGTGAGCCGTCCCGTCGCGACGGTGGCTACCGTTCTCGAGATGAACGCGCGTACGCGCGAAACGAGCCTGGCCCCGATCCGATAAAACTTATTACGCTATCGCTCAACTGTCACAACAGATCGGAGATAGAATTCATCCGGCATCTAAAACGCTACAGACTGATTTCGCGTCGGTTCGTTGGGCAAATTGAAGGAACGCTGTTTCCCCGTCGTGACCGTGTAACCGGCTAATCCGACCTTATCCGACACGATGTGTCTATTACATCGTTAACAGTCCGTGCGGCTTAAATAACGAGAGATCCGTGCAGAGAAT
Source organism: Colletes latitarsis (assembly GCF_051014445.1). Taxonomy (NCBI): domain Eukaryota; kingdom Metazoa; phylum Arthropoda; class Insecta; order Hymenoptera; family Colletidae; genus Colletes; species Colletes latitarsis. Next base: position 28,006,272 of record NC_135135.1, on the reverse strand, counting down.
TTCTTCTGGTCAGATCCTATGAATTATGCATCGTCGAATCATTTCTGCCGTGTATGGTTTTGGTTACTGGCTCATACGGCGAACGATTAAACTGGGTATCATTAAACGGGTCAAGGCGATTTTCGAGTGAATTACGGGCCACCGCAAAGTGTCGGGATGAAATTCGAGAAACGGGATTCGAAAAGGTGAACCGACGACATGACGGTTCCAGTATAGTTTCTGCTGAATGGGTATAACGGGCGTACCATTGAAAATACAAGTATAACGCTCTCGGAAAGCTATCTCCGGGAACAGTGTGGTTGAAAATTTTCTACGTACAAGCACCTCCCTACATATTTCCAATTTAGATCTCGATTAGATTCTATCTGACTCGTATACGGAATTTACGCTTCTTTTCTAAGCTTGTTGTACAAGTATATCATAAAAAAGTAAAAGTCGAGCGGTTTGTCGTTTTTAACGATTAATCCCGCACCTAATATCCAGCGAGAAGTAAGACGCTAGGCAATTGCGCGTTATGGTATCCTTTCAATCTGTCTCGATTGGATATGTCACGGCCAGGAGGGAAGAAAAGTTAATTGCTCGTCCATCGAAGAACGTATCGCACCTAATCGAATATCAAGAGTTGATTGCCAACGATAATCTCGCAGCTTTCTTCCTCGAGTTTCCCTCTTCGTTCGAACCATCGAACGCTTATGTATACTATGTATATTATGTACTTCTTGTATGTATAACAAATTTTAACGTGTATGAGCCCTATTATGCGTATTATTCGTACGAAGCAATCGAGCAGCGTGTTGGCGAATCGTCTTGGAATAGTGAAAACGCATGATTACGATCGAGACTCGAGTTACAAAAGACCGAATGTCTCTTGGTACGAGCCAAGATACGTTCCACGAACTCTGTGTGAAATATTCATGTCCCCGAAGCTATTTTCAACTGTTAATTTTCTGAAAAAGTATTGTGGCCGACGGCTAAGACAGAAGCACTTCCGGTGAGCGCAGCGAATATTTGCACGGTCGCGCGCTCGCGGCCGCGACCCGGCTCGTCTTCGTACGGCTCGGTTCTACGAGTAATTATTAACGTCCGAAGGGACAAAAGACGATTTTCTCTCCTGCGACGATCCGACGACGCCACGCCACGACACCGGGGATTCCTGAGCGTTCGTCGTCCGCGATTTATGACGGCTAGACGCTCACGCGCGACATCCGCTCGGGATGAAAGGAACAGACCGGACAATGGGTCCGCAGCTGCCCGACTGACCAAACAGCACACGCGCGGAGTGAATAAAAACGAGCACTGCTCGAACAAAGTCGCGTAATTCCGAAAATGTTTAGTTTGTTCCGTGGCCGTTCGAACCCTGAACGTTCGCGATTCGGCTATGTCCACGATCTCGATCATCGTCGCGTCGAATGAACGTCGATATTGGTAAGAACAAGTTCAGGAATGGTTTATCGGGAAATCAATAAAACTGGTACAGACTATCCGGCACCTGGTTATCCAAAACGAATTTTGTTCCAAATCGATACCGTAGTTAGTTCTAGAGAAAAGAACTATTTAAGAAAAAGTGCTGGCTAATAATTACGCAAACATCCTGTATTTAAATTCATTTTTAATTAAGTAAACAATTTATGGTCCAGTTTTATCGTACACTAGTCGTACGATCAATAGGAATTGCTGAAACGTCTTTGGGTATGTAGCGTTAAAGTAAATTTCAAAAGAAACATAGAAGATAGCAAAAATTATAGTAGGTGATATGATCATTAGGTAGAGGATGAAAAGTCCTTTCAAATGAGCGTTTGTACGAGTCGATAGCTTCATTAGTTCCGGAGATATTGCGATTTTAATTTCAAGTCGCTGCGGTGGCTAGTTTCGGAGATAGAATTTGTTTACGTTTCGTTGTGCGCGGGCGAGTTCATTGATCTTGCGCGCGCGTAGATAGTAAACAGTGCGTAGTAAATTCTTGGAAATACTACGGCGAAACTAGGTCACGAGAGTCACGTACGCGGGGCAGGTCAGCACTAAGCACGTGCGACAAGGAGCTCCGACGCGACGCGTCAGACGAAGACAGAGATAAAAAAATTACCATTTACATAAATTACGATATCTCCGAAACGGAAAGTCGGATCGCTAAAAACCAAAAGCCATTTTAAAGGGGAGGCTTTGCCGCTTCTAATAATGCCTCAATAATTAATAAAACACTAGTAGTTTCGGAACTGCACGCGTTTAAAGTTTTATGATTTTTCAATACGCATTAATAGGCCTTTCTGAGGCGCCGAGCGTGATCGTTGTCGAATTGAAAAAAATTACCGTTTACATAAATTACGATATCTCGAAAACGGAAAGTCGGATCGAGAAAAACCAAAAGCCATTTTAAAGGGGAGGCTTTGCCGCTTCTAATAATGCCTCAATAATTAATAAAACACTAATAGTTTCGGAACTGCATGCGTTTAAAGTTTTATGATTTTTCAATACGCATTAATAGGCCTTTCCGAGGCGCCGAGCGTGATCGTTGTCGAATTAAAAAAAATTAGCTTTCACATAAATTACGATATCTCGAAAATGGAAAGTCGGATCGAGAAAAACCAAAAGCCATTTTAAAGGGAAGGCTTTGCCGCTTCTAACAATGCCTTAATAATTAATAAAACACTAATAGTTTCGAAACTAAACGCGTCTAAAGTTTAACTATTTTTAATACGCGTTGTCAGACTGTTCTAAGACAGTGGAAACTGTAGATTCTCTCCTTTCGTATTTGCTATACGTATATTTCCTATTTATATCGGAAGCTAATCAGAATTTTGTACCAAATGTCAGTTAATAACTGTTTAACGAAGCCTTCATCAATAAATTGATATTCTTGATTTTCGTCTTATTTTGGCCTCTAGAATCCCTCGTTAAAATTTTTCCTAGGGGTGGCCGGACACCCTGTATAGATCGAACCATCGAACCAGCGAGCCAGCGAGAATGCTTGACCGTGACTGCTCATCGTGTCAAACGGCAGAGAGAACGAGTAAATAGAAATCCGTCGGAAATTGAATGTTCACAATTCACGGCGTACTAGCTAGCTCGGCTCGCGTGTGGCCAGATATCGAGTGGACGTTGAGGGAAAACACGCTTCGGCTGGCGAGCTACAAAACGATGTTAAAGATGCGCTTTCATACGATGCAGCCGCGAATATCATATTGCATTGCTCCATCAGTGTTTACCGTTACGCTTCTAATTTTCGTTTTGCGCCCTTGGACAGTACCTCAACTTCCGGCGGTACGAACCTACAAATGCCACCATTGCACACAATTGGCCAACGCTAGAGTTCATCAACGTCCAAACATCGGACGTTTACGGCTGCAACGGAACTATCATCTACCCACGATATCCATACAATTTACGTTACCGAGCATGTATTATTAACGAGGGAATGTATAACGCGAACGAAATAGAAATTCAGCGATAACTCCACCGAGAATACACAACGGTTAAAACAAATATTTCTACGTATAAACTTCACGTAATAATTTCCTATAAAGGAATGGTGTATTATTGTAATTTGGATTGTTTCCCGTAATTTATTCTGTGATACAAGAATGATATTGAAAAAACAAAAAGTTTATGGCTAAATAAGTATTTGGATATCTATCATTTCGCTAATAAATGTACAGTGTTTAATTCCTGTACAGAATGTATATTTAAAAAGTATACGTCACAACCATCACATTTTCTGGGAAACACGTAACACGTTGAATCGATAAAGAAATGAAACGGATTTTAGTTTACGGAGATCCTTGTGCAACGAATGAAACATTTAATCAAGGATATTTGAGTATCAATATTTGAACAGAAATTATTGGGAAGTATATTATGTTGTGTTGGTAGCGCGGTACAAGACACCCTCTAGACATGTTCGCATGATGCGTCGAAGAATTTCGTGCCGACGAAACGTACGCGCGCATCGGTTAGCGGGAATCTGGCTCGTAATAACCCGCTGTAGAACCGGTACCACGACCAGCCTGGTGGTCCCCAAGAGGAGTCGGCGAACGTCCCGAGAATATTAGAAGCTGGAAGAATACCAAGTGTTTCGCTGATTACGCGCGCACTTTCGATTCTCCGTTCTACCGACTACCATACATATATATTTCTACGTCTACATTTACATACTTACATTGCATAATGATTACAGAAAATATAATTAACCAAATAGTCAAAATTTTCGTACTTTGATCCCGTTCGATACGCATTGGCAGTTCAATGATTCCGTATCATTTCTGCAGCTTGAAAACATTGTACAGTAAACATACTCTATTCCCAAAACACTAAATGCTACTTTCTTAAATTCTCAAACTCCTTTTCTCTCGAAAGCCTGGCTTAGAACTAGAAACACGAACAAAATATAAACTGGATCATTCGTCGTTTCAAGAATTTCGGTGGTTTCGCCATATATTTGTTTGATCAGGGAACGTAAATCGAAGGAGGGCCGCTTAAAATTGCGGTAAGATGAGAGGGGTGAGGTAGCAATCGTTTACCGTAAATCTTTCGAAATAATGAATCGTAAACATTATAACGCTTCGAGCAGATCGTAAATCATCGTTATTATTGGTACGACCAATAATTAGGCATAATATCTGAAACGATGTTTCAGCAATAAACGGTATGCGAACGATTTTTCTTCCGGGGATCGTTTTAGCAACAAGGCCACGCATCACTGCCAACAATATTTACATAGATATCCGACTAGTGTGATTTATCGGCCGCGTAAATTACACGGCGCATACAGCAGGACAGATCGAATGATCGTTACCAAACCAAATTTCTCATTTTGGGTGGACGAGCCGTAACCGAGTCTCGGCATCGTTACGCGTATTGACGCGGCATTATCAAGAACATTATTAACGAAGAGTTGAATTTTCGCTATTGTAATGTCCTCCGAGAACATAACGACCGGACGTTTGACGATTGTATATGTCTCGTTACGCTTGCTCGTAAAATGGAATAGCGTTGTTTTGGTTGTTCGTCTCTATGCATAGGTTACCACCACTAATTGCATTAAACTTTGCATACACACAGGTGCGTAGTCCTAAGATAGCGAAACGCGTAGTGATAGTTTCGTGAAGCGTCATCATATTTACAGATTACCGCATAATTTATTTACAGGCCTAGAGGAACGAGAATGACACGTATCCCGCGAGTTTAGTATATTCATTACTAATAATGTTTTTGCTTTTACAAGTCGACTCATTGGCTCTCCATTCAGTCGCATACATAAGCAACCGCAATAGCAGCGAAAGTTACGCATCCTACTAACTCGTAGCTTCTCGTCATTCTCGTTCTGCAGTACCATACACGACACGATCGAATTTGCTATCCAGTGTTTCGCAACTTTACCTGGCTTACCAATCACAATTAATATAATATATCGTTCTAAAAGCATGACTTCGATCGTTGATATGTGCTGTTTAAGAAAGAGAACAACTCATTAACGGTATGTTTTACATTTAAATAACGCTCGTCAAAAGGTGGTCAACGAGACTTTCTTTATTCGTGTTTTGAAAGCTGTACTAAAGCAAACTAAAACTCCTTCGATCTCTTTCGTTTCGACTCCGTCAACAACCTTTCTACGGGACGTAATTCGCGACGTGTCGCGTCTCTAGTATTCCGATTGCTATTTGTTGATTCAAAGTTCAAAGTTACGAGTACGTGGTTAAGCTAAATCGACGAGCCAAACAAACGACTGTCAGTCGGTGACCGAGTTTCACGCACGCGAGACGCGTCCACTCGGACGAAAGAAATTTAGCAGCACTATCTACTAAGCACATACGGTCGCCATTAACCAAAGGGTACCTAATATTTACAATGTTGAGAAACGGAATATCAACTCGTTACCGAAATTTTTCTGTAAATCTTTTAGAAAAGTGTAATAAGATAGTTGTTTTATGCTAAACTGTTCTCGATGGCATGATTTTTTTCGACCGTGGCTGGATCTACCGCGTCGTGGTCATGCTCATTAGCAATCACGAGTAAGAATAGTTAGGTTGGCGCCGGACGGTACGTCTAGACGCGCGTTTATCGACTGGTCGACCGTATCCGTGGTAGCCACCGGTGCTGCGGTGTAACGACATCGTTATCGTACCACGTCGATCGCCGATCCCTGTGGTCCGTTCGGTACAGTGTAACGCGGTTCGATTTTCAGCCGATGAACTTTGCGCGACAATGAAATCCGCGCCGCGCGGCATGCCGCATTACAATTATCGATTGGTCGACGTTGAATCTTACCGATACATCGATGTCGTAGCGTCATTTCAGCGTGCAGAGTCACCAATACTTGAAATCATCAGTTTACTTTACTTGAAATCTATGTGTGTCACGAAGACTCGATCGAAAGCATTTCGTCATGTTCGTATCGTGACGTTGCCTTTTAACATTGCCAGAATTCAGCGGTTCGAAATTAGCTCGAAAAATTATTTTAATCGAGATAAAGACAAACTTGAAGCACGAAACGGTTCGACGACAATTATTCCCATCAACATTCAGAAAATCGTGATAGTGTAATTCCACGTACAAATAAGTAATATTGTGCTTCAATTACTTGGTGTGTTTGTATTTAATTAATTATAACTTATGCCGCCCGTTTTGTTTGATCGCCTTTATCGAGAAGCGAACGGTGACGTGATTATTCGCGAAAAACACGATCCTCTCGCATTGTAATCGGCTTCAATACCTGTGTCAATAACGATCCTATGCTTTCAAACGCTCTATGCGATAATCGTTGACGCTCTATGTTCCAAGTTTCAAATATATTCGTCTCGATGAATCATTTCGCCTAATTTCGAAACATAATGAATTTAAATGTTTACTCGCGACGCAAAAATAAATTGAGAAGCGACCGTTCCCCGTTGATTCGTTCGAGCACAAAGCCTCGACCGATTGAAAATGTCCCTCGTTCGGTTCCAATCTACATTGTTTCGACATTTCACCGTTGGCGTGCTACCGGACTAAGCTAAATCGATCTCAACCACTTTTGTTTATCAGCGTTAACCGTTCATTTTAATGTAAAACGAATGGTAAATTTATGCTCTTGCTGTCGAACAAACAATATTTAGACACGTTAAAGATCTTTTCTTTCAATCGTTGTATTTTAAGGTGAAATTACTAACAAGAAAATGTTAATTCTTCATAATTTTTTACAAGAAAGGTATCGATACGATAGCTTGAGTCTTATATAAGTATAGGTGCGTATGTATATGTTAGCGTCAACGTCTCTTAAAAATGTTTTGAAGCTTGAACATATTACGTAATCTTCTATCAAGAATAAAATGTTTTATTACCTCGTACCATCGAGTACAAGAATCACGGACTAGCATTCTAAAATGTTATCGTTCTCGCATTACAACAGGCAGCCACGACGATCCGATGATCCCGTGGCATTCATCCTGTCGTGCTAGATAACGTCTGCCTAAAGCAGCTTGTGTAGCAAACACGTGTCACTAATAAACGTCATACCGGCATGCACGACGAGATTGATTCTATTAATAGGACTAATTACCAAGTGTACTTGCCACCATATGCATAATGGAATTTCTAGTCTCCGTCTCTAGCGTCCCCCTCCTCTTCCTTCCCTCTGCGCTTTGTCGATCTTGTCTCCGTGCACCGACGAACTGTATCAACGTATTATGTATAGCGTAAGTTGTTTGCGTAATAAACGTTTTAACGCTGCGAGGAAAATGCGATTGGCCGACAATTGAAATCGACTGGAGTAGATTACGGAAAATTCTGTCGGAAAGTGATCGGTTCGTGCGCATCATCAAACCTTCATTTTGGGTGAATTTACATGCCGGCGGGCACTCTAAGCCGGTCGTTCAGCTCATTAAAAATTACGACACGCCGGTGTATCCAGCGTGGGACCATTAACGAAATCGAATTGCGAGAACCCCGATTCCGCAGTCGGATGCTGGGTTCGTAGTGCCGTATGCAAACGAACGAACGGACGGGCTATACGCGCGTGCACGCAGGTAAATCGTGCACGTGCACGTGCACATGCACATGCACCCTGTGCTTGGTCGCGTGCATGCATGCGTGTTATACCGTTATGCTTTGCATTTCCGCGCGCGCACCTACGAGGTCCGCATTTCAATATCGGTACCCCGAGTGTGAGTCGTAGCTAATATAGCGAGTCGTATTTAATCGCATGCCAACCGATAAGGGATGGGGGAGAACAGGGTGTAAGTGGGAGGATTGCAGAGTCGGTATGGAAGACCCGAGACCTCGATAATCGTTAATAACTCGTCCCCAGTTACCTCCGGCTGCTCTCTCGATCCCGGAAACCCTCACCCTCACCCTCATCCTCGGCCAGCAGGCCCTCGCCGCCAGCCAGCTCGCTGATCTTATAAATTCCCACGAAGAAATCCTCGGATCGTCGTGAACGAACGACGAGCCTCAAAGGAGGACGAAGCCAGAAAACTCTGCACATACATCCCCCGCCCCGCCTTTGCCTGGTTCCTTTCCTCCGCGATATCCCTTTCCTCCTTTCCACCCTTTCCTGGCTTCTTCAAAGGCTCAGATATTTCATCCCCCAGAATTAATATGCACCGACTGGTTAACATCCAGCAAATTCCCAGACGGATACGTGAATCAGAAGGGAATCGATGCATATCTCTATGAAGGCGAACTTAACCAATCGGCCAAATAGACCGACGGGTTCGTTATAAAAGCGAAACAGGCGCAAAGGATCTTCCGTGGTTCGCGTTAACGCGGTGCATTTTCACTAATCGTAACAAATATCTGCGAAATGTAACTTTCACTCTGAGTCTGTTGCTAGAAACGGATACTGTTATCGGAATAATACAGGAAATTACAAGTCGCGTTATTATTTATCATGCGAATAGACCAGGCCGGTCTTTAATCAGAAACACGTGTCTCGCGAGCACCCCTTTGCGTTTGTTTCATAGTTTATACTGCACGCAAATAATACACTGTCGGTGCTGTAACGCAACAGTCCACGAAGGAATCGTCGTGAGAGCACGTACAGGCAACATTTTACCAAGATAGAACAGGTTCTCCTCCTCGGAGATATTACAATCGTGCGAGTAAAACGACAGAAAGTTCGTTAATTATGTAGATTCGAGAGGACGAGACCGTTTTCAACGTTGCCGCGAATACACTTCGGTCCACGGTCTACTTCGATCAACGAACGAAGAAAATTAACGAGCAGAGGACGGATCGGAGAAGCTGCAATCGTTTCTGAATACGCGAGCTCCCGAGAGTCGCACCGAACATCGAGGAATTCCTAATTCGCAAACGAAAGGTTGCTGGTTCTCCTCTCTCCCACCTTTTCTCAAGATAAATCATCCAAAATTATTGCTTGGTCTGAACGAATGATTTTCAGTTCTCGGTGTCGGCTCGTCGACTCGTCGGCAATTTCAATATATTTCTCAGGATTACAACACATACCCAGAGACTCATCAATTTTGCATTATCTCACCACCCTCGTCTCTGAGCAAGCTATTAGAGGACTGATCGATCGTTGCAGCTAATCCACATTACTCGCTCGAGGCTGACGTACAGTATTGCCTGATTCCCTGCTACCGAACCTGTACTTCGCTTTCCGTAGATCTAGCAGCGGTAAGGCTATTGAAACTATTTATAATTATGCCTCTATGATAAACACTCAATTACTTAAATATTAACTGGTATTGTACGGTCGTTTGTGTTTATGTATGTATCTTTCGAAATTGGTTGGTTCTTTATTCATTTAGAAATGATTGTCGTTGACTGTATCGTAAGAATTGCAGAATAAGAATTTTAACGTGCAATACGATCCAAAAATTCTAACTTGCAACTACTGATTTCTCGTTTCGCCGTGAAAGGCGTTAATCTTTTAGCCCGATGGCGCAAAGTACTAATTCCTCTATATCTCGGGCGTTGCGACATTTTGTATTGACAGATACGACATTTTTAATACGTTGTCTGAATAAAAGTGGTAATAAGATACATTCGTGGTGACTCTACTACGGCCATTCCGTCGCTTTCTTGAACGCATTTCTCGTTTCGCATGGAAAGCGATCGTACATACGCACATTACGTAAAAACCGTTTGGCGCCGACTCGTTAATATGCATGTCGGACAATCTGTAGCTTTCAGTGGTCCGACAAAACTCATTAATAATGCCCACTTAACTAATTTTCTGTCACGGCTCGATGCGTTCGCTCGACCCACTACGCGGGTTTCAATCGCCGGAATCTCGTAACCGATCGAACCACTTGACTCTTTCCGTTTTATCGGATTTGTGGCTGACACGGAACGAAATATGTATATATTTTGCTCCCGCACATTTCTACTTTTCCATTTGCCGACTGCGCCTAAATTTCAATTTAACTTTTCATTAAATACTCACCCATCAAATAAACAATAAATAATACGGATTTTTATTTTTATCAAGTTTAAAAATATGCAGATCCATTTCTTGGCAGTCTTGAATTTCTATACACGTACAGTTTTTCTGCAACGCAGCTTACTTGCTAACGTTTTCTACTAATTATAATTCTCCCTTAATTACTGGGTTTTTAAATAAGTAAGGTGGAAGGAATTAAGAATATTCCCACTCGTTGTCGCTACTTGCCCCGTCAATTAGCCGCGAATTAATTATAATTACCGTTGAAACGTGGAACAGGTCCCGAGTTTTTGTCGTCGATAAATCACTTGCGAATTCCTCCCTTACCCTCCCATCTCCACCGCGCCGCGCACCACCGGTGAGAAGAAATTTGGACTAATCCTAGCGTTTGTTAGTCGACGGTCGTCAACGGCGAAGCTCGTTGATCTTCGTCATCCGTCGCGTCGTTCCTTTCGTTTTCTGCTACGGTTACGTTTGATCACGTTTCAAAGCCGTGTCGCACGCGACTTTGCTTTAATAAAAGAGAACCGACGTTATTCCCGTAGTTCGGGTTTAAACGACTGCGTCTTGGCCTCTGGTGAACGCGTCCCGTCGACGTGTTCATTCCATCCACGACATCGGGGAAAAGATGGACGTAACGCGACGTCTTCGGCAGCAGCTACGCGCCACGAAACGCCCGTTACCGGAAACAATGGTCGCGCGGACGCGTTGCTCGCACCGGAACGAGCGCCGAGAGCATCTACGGACAATAGCGTGGCAAAGCACTCGCGAAATTTACCACCAGCCGAATCGGCCATTGCGGTCTATCTCTCGTTGCGACGAGCTCGATGGACGCGTCGAGATTGTCTTTTAACGATGCAAAATGCACGCTCGTCACGCGTGTCGTCGAGTGACGCACGAAAACACTCTCGAGTAGCGATGGGAATGATACCAAATCAATAGCGTCAATGCCACTCACACTCCACGAAGAACAGCATCCAGCCTGCGAACAGAATCGATATCCATTTGATAATTTCGTTTAAGTACTGGTCTGCGTTGGTTCTACTCGAATTATATGTATATATCTACATATGTAGATGTCGATGCTATCGCAGTAGAAAAGTCTTGTCATTCAAAAGGTATAAATACGATACGATTATGCGTTATGAAAAGATTTACTTACGACATCGAGTGAACTAATTATAATCTTATCTTCGTCCCTTTTCATCGATTCACTGTAAAAAATTTCGTTGAAAGAATTGGAAATCAATACCACGGAACTTCAATGTATTTCTTTATAGAAAAAGATACAAATTCAATTGAAATTATCGTTGTGTAGAAGCGACAATAACTCGTATCGTTCTTTTCTGTACGAATACGAAGAATTTGTGTACGCAACGCAATCTGATTAAAATGACGGCGTACAAACTTGAGAACTTTAGTTTGCAATTGTTCTTTAGGAAGACACAAAAGGGTTTTTGTTGATTGAAGAGTCCGGCTCTCTAGTGGCTTCCGTCAGTTCGCTCGAAAGTCGACTTCTCAAAGGACTTTAATGAATAGAAGCATTTACTATTCTTCCCTGCACAGATGTAATTATAAAACCATTCTTTTGTTTCAAAGCCTCCATTGAAGAAGCAGGGAACGTCCGTTCGCTGAAACCGGCCCATTGTACGTCAACGTTTCTAGTCATTCGTTTTAAATTATGCTCGCTCGTCGCACGCTCGCGATTCTTCGTCCGCGCGTCGAACCACGCGAAACATTGTCATATGTTCTATATACATACATTATTTGCAATATACTTAGTTTGAATGACAATTTCGTTTTCGTATTATTCCCATTAACTAAACATAGGTTTTTTATATTATTCTAATTATTATTATTATTTTCAGTAACGTCACAGACGAGATATAGAAAAGATTTAGCACGAAATAGAAAAATGTTTCATGCTCGCATCGGTATTTCGATATACATATGTGTTCTACGAGTAATTTGATCGATGTAATAGATTTCTAATGACATTCTTGCATTTTCTAAAGGTACCAGTTGGGTTGACTATAATTTTTAGTGACCATTTTTAAACGTAGAGCGCACTCGATACCTTTATCGTACAACTATTCTAATAATTTGCTAACCGACAACGGTTTCCGATCCTTACCAACACCTCTAACTTACAGTATTTATTTTAATCCTTGTTTAATACAAATTACATAATTCCTTCCTAACTTCTTAGACTGTAATACGTTCGTGGAAAAGACGAAGGTTCATTCACTGATAATGCTATTTTAGTAAATGCCACAACGAAACGCAGTTGCACAAACGCAACTAAACGCGATACGCAGACATCGATGTTCAGTTGCATCAAGTCAATAACCACGGTCCTGCGTTTTGGCTATGTATTAATCAATCATCGATATGTTTGCATGCTTACTCCGAAGACGGAACACCTTGTTTATTTTGCATTTATGCCGGCGCTTTGAGCCGTGTTTGACTCTCCCTTTACCACGTATGTATTTCCATTTCTATTACCAAGATCCAGAGTCCACACTCTCGTTTTAGACGTTCCGCTCACACGTCGCGTCGAACGTTGTACCCTCGACTGTCTGCAATCGGCGTCGAGTAGAATTCCATGTACCAAGGAGAGCCTTCGATCAAGTAGTTTCCAAAATTTGCTTCCTACGTAAGGACCGCTAAGCGAGTCGATCTACTATCCGAATCTCTCTCTCGATCCATCGATCCTGTTCCTATTGCGGTCCTTTTAAGCATTCAGTGGCTAAGGGGGGCTTCAACGTCAACGACCCTGACGTTCAACCTTATACGGTATTCAGTCGCGTCGTGTCCCGACAGAGAAACTATTGACTGGGCAGAGTTCGAATCAAAAGTGGAGAAAATAGAACAATGGTTGGCCAGCAACTCGATCGTTATCCATTCAGCCGTAGTAGTTGAACGGGCAAAAAGAACGACTCGTGAATCTACGTCTACCATAAATCAACATTATACAATGAATCTAAAAACGACGACAGAAAATAAATTTCACCGTGTTAATTAAATAATTCTTACCTATGATATATTCTGAAACAGCCTGTAGTTACTAGCTTTGTGCCTGCTTATTTAACCACCGACCAAATGGTTCCTTTGAGTTCCAATTGTTTTACCGACGATAGCTGACAGCTTCGAGCGAGACCGTTTCATCTTCTACTCTGCCGCTTTCGATTCTCCTATCTGGTTCAAGTCAGCGTTCTCGTCAAACCGCGCCAATTACGCGCTCGTGCAAATTTATTCGCACGAAATGAACGTCTCTGTTGTTCCTCTTTGAGAGAGATGAACCATACAAATTGTATCTCGCGTGTCACCGATTCGACCAATTAATGGACCTTTTGCTCTGTGTCGCAGACCCGCTCATCCACGCCCGTGTTCGTTTTTTAATATTCGCAGTGGTAGTACTGTTTGCGGGCCTGACATCTTCAATTTTCGTTCGTCACGATAGTAACGACGCAAAAAACCTACGATTTTAATTAAACTCTGCTGTGTTTTCTGGTTGTCGGTTTGTTAGCTGACGATGCACTACGTAACTCGACTGCTCGTTCTTCTCTTCGTGGCGCGTTTTTTCCTCTCTAGAGCGATGGTTTTTCTTCTCGTGGAAACTGAAAGATCGATGCGTCCAACCGAGACACTCGACAGTTCGAGGAATTCGACCGAGCCTAATTGAAACCAACGCGCGTCTCCAGCGAACACATATTGCGTACCCAATTAAAGGCTCCTTAACTGCTATGGTCGTGGTCGTGTCGTTGTCGTGTTAATTCCTAGAAAAAGTTCCTAGTTTCGCTGGGACAATTGATTCGTCACGAATGACAGCGGTCCGTCGAACGAGGTTCCGATCGTTTGGCGACTGGAGATTAACGAAGCGTCGGATAATCGTGCGGCTCTCATTAACACGTCCGTCCATCGTCTCGAAACTGGACCAGGAGAGATAAATGGGCTCGCTATCGAGTGTGGAAAGGGAGGATTACGGATCCGCGCGAACAAAAAGGATTCATCAATCGCGTTTTCATTCGAGTAATTATTATTATTGAATAATATATTTTAACTGGCAATGCTCTTTTTTACAAACTTATACAACCTCTAAAACAAAATAAAAAATAGTAAAATAATACAAAAGTGTAATAACAAACATGTAAATACAAAAATACCGATATACATTATACTTGTGCCACTCGTAAGGCTTCTTTGATATTTATTTTGAGGGTGGCTAGCGATACAGTAAAAAGATCTATTTCATCCATATGCGTATTGTATATGCAATTTACGGGGTCGTATATACTGTATTTTAATTTGTATGTAGGAATGTGGAAAGTCACTCTATTTCTGAAATGTCTAAATGTTGTGTAGAAATTTACAGACGATTGGAATCGTAGAATTACGAATTATAGTAGTTACGCGTAGGTGTATGTAGCTATCTGCTACTCATCGAACACCCTAGACAGTTTCTGTGGTTCCCTAGGCTCGCTTTCCTATCGATATCTTAGTCTGTCAGAAACCGACCACACGTGCAGCCACTCCGGGACGACTTCCGCATAAGGGGATGGCACGCTTTCACGATCTCCTTCCCCTTTTCGAAGGATCCAACGAGACGGACCAAGGGAACGGTTTTTACGACAATTTTATTTCTCCTTATCGTCAGCACGTGACAACAATTTCTTACTTTTTCTCTGGTATATCGACACTCACGCATTCGCGCTTACAAGATTGATTAACGAACGGGAGAAAGACTTGGAAAAAAATCTTTCAGTCCTCGATCATTATCGGCATTCACGGAATCAACTAATCAACAACCTTCATCGCGACTCTTAAATATGTTTGTTATTCGTTGAAGCATGAAATCGATGCTCGCACCGATCGTCCGCATAGAACCTAAAGGCATACACGGGACGTAGGGCGAATGGATAAACGCATTATAAACGGACGATAAATCGAGACCACCGTAGATTATCCTTGTACACGGCTTGGCGGGAGAACTTCATTACCGCTTCGTTCGGTCTTGCGTAAACCATTTAACTCGAACCTTCGCGGTTTCTAGGCGGAGTCGACGCTTCATACTAAATCTGCTGCTAAGCGAATTCCGGTACCAACGCGGAGATTTACGTACTCCGGAGGCAACCAGAACGCCGCACGTTACTTACGCACGCGTTTTCTCGCGTGTTCTGCGAGCAAAGGAAGACGCGATGACGTTTCATTTTGCGCCGTTACATCCCGACTATTTTCGTTAAAAAGATTCTAGCAGATAGTTATGCTACAAGCGTTAATATTTAGCGAATAGGTATCGAGAAGATGAACTTTATTGCATGTATACCTATATGTATTTTTAAAGACACGATACTTCGTAACGGTGATTAAATGATATTACAATGGGGATAGAAATACGAACTGGCGAAGATGCTGTAACGACACACAGTGATTGCCTCTTCGGTACAAGTTTGATTTTTTAAAGGCCTTGAGATAGTAGCGAGGGCGAAAGGACAAGACAAAATCGAAATAGATTTTGATATTTATGACCCCCGTCGCTAGTTAAAAGCCATTATTAAGCATTTAGAATGAAAAATGTAACGATTCTTCCGTGGTAGTAATGCCTCGTATCGGTGACCCTATTGTCAAATATCCATTCAAGAGATACTATATGCAGATGAGTCTTTAGTGGACACCAGCAACAAGGATCGTGTTTACAAGCTCAGATTTTTAGTTCCAAGACAATGCACACCGTCCCTTGAGACTATCCGGTGCATTTAATCCCTGTTTTAAGTTGAAATATCCAATTTCCAGGCAAATCGTGTTCCCTGTCGACGTTGTCAGCGTTAACTCCGACGTCTCGCGGACGGGGGTAGACACAGCTTGTTTACACAATGTCAGCACCCGTGTTTGTTCTCAACGCCTCGAATTCCCTATTTCTCCGTGGCTCCCTCAATGATTCACTGTACCGTTTGCCAAAACTTGTACGTAACAGACAACTAATGGTTGTTGGGACATATTTTCAGCATGTTTTTCAAAATTCACATGAACATTTTTTAATGCAAACTAATAGTTTTATTAACAAACGAGTGCCTCGCAATTCGAGTTTGAATTTTGTCTATTACTCCACTCGACTCGTGCATTTGCGCGTTGAAAGACTGTCCTTCGAAATATCGTCGCGTGCCGATGTAAAGAATGTTGAAAATCCACATCGTCGGTACGACGATGCAGACTCGTCGTTGCCCGGAAACGTTATCGGGTACAGGTTATCCCTGAAAATCCACGAAATAGACTTGGTCCTTAAGCCAGCGCTCGGTGCACCTAGCCGTGGTTCGTAACCTTAACGGAAAATCGAAGCTGCTTACCATAAAGTCACCCTAAGCTCCGAATTCGGTACGCCTTTCTAGCTTTTTTCTCGGTTGGCGGGATTGAAATACCGTCCGGAAGCTCTCGCTATCTCTCTTCCGACTTAATCATTCCGTCCTCAGTTCTTTGGTTGTTGATTACGAAAGAAAATGTCTAAGATGCTAGGGAAGGCCGACAAACTGAGTTCTAAATGAATGCTTCCACATTTTGATATACATACGTGTACGTCTCGTACTACCGAAGATCGACAAACGTCCATAGACAGCCGCGACGAGTGGAAAGTTTGAGAATAAAGTTAGAGAATCGATAATTACCGTGAAAGTAATCCTCGTTCGGATGAGGATTTATTTTGGACAGGTATAGATGGAGGCAAACGACAACCACGAAACGATAACTCATGCGCATAGGTATAGTTATTCAATGGCGCATATAGAGCTATCCACGGCGTGACGCGGCGTGCATTACGGCCAGGTGTGGCGGGGGCCGGTACTCGTGTTCCTGACGTGCATGGCTCCCCGTGACGCGTGTTCCGCCCGGCGGTAGTTGCACTCGGGAGTCTGGTTTACATCTGAACGTGACAAGGCCGCCCGCGCGCACGGTTTGTCTTTATGCATGGGAAAGTCTATACCCGTTGCCGTTGCCGTTCCTGTGCCTATGCCTAAACCCAACCAGGCATTATCGAACACGTGCATGCTATCTCGTTGAATGTCGGACTAATTGCAAGTCCCGCGTCTGCTCCGGTCTATACATAAATCCCTTTGAAACGGAAGCGACCCGGTCTGCTGAACGGAAAACTCGTGTTACGAGGGCATGGTATCATGTTCATAATCACACGTGTCCGCGAATCCGGGCTTAATTAAGATAGTTAACCGCGGCGACGTTCTTCCGATATTTTGCGTGCGTGCGTCCGTTTTTTGGTAACGTTCCTGGCCCGATGGAACGATACTCTTACAATACTCCAGCTCAAACTGAGGTTGAGATTTTCAATTTTCCTCTCGTTTGATTATCGGAACGTCGTTTCAACCATACAAGCGCTGGTGTAACATAACGACTCGACTCAGATATTAATTAATAGAAGTTACCTAGATAGGGGCTTAAAAATATAATGTCAAGTCGTTCAGATGAAATACTGACTCATCGACGCGTTCTAATTACGAGAAGCCGTGCGAAATTTCGTTCCCGGAAACTTCCTCGTTAGAAATTCCTCTACTAGCTCGTTATCCTGAGGCAGAAAATTCTGTAGTGTCGTTTTCCTCCTCCCCGTGGATTCCCAAACTTTACGCGCAAACCATCGACACAGTACCTACGCGCGGCTTTGTCGTTTCCACAGCAGCGTCACCGTCACAGGGGCCCCGATATTCATTACGAATTCGCGACCAGTCAACAACGTCGGCAAGTCGATGTCTTTGTCTCATTCCGGGCGCTGACAATCATGCGCCGGTGACGCAGCAAACACCGTCGTCGACACACAATCGAGTTTCAATTTAGACCAGTCGACCGCTACACAGATTCGTGCAAGCAATCCTTTCCATTAATACGACAATGCCGCGCCGCTCTATCGCGTATTTACTTCTCCCGCGCAATCCGGAAACGAAGCTTCGTTGCGTGTGCACACACTCGAATCAACGAGACGCGATATCTACTTTCCACGAGTGCCAGCCTGCTCTGCTTTTCTACGATTCCTAACCCGTTTCTTACGCTCGACGTCATGCCACCGATCCGTGCATCCACCCTTGGGGAAGGGTGATGCTTTGACAACGCGCGACACATGTTTCGCTCCTTTTTCGTTTTACGTAACGCGAAACCTGTTCTCCTTTCGGATTCCTAGCTTCATTTACGACAAATCGAATTTTCCTGGCTCGGAGCAGCTGTTTAACGTTAATGTTTTACGCTAACGAATACACGAGTAAATACGGTAATTAGAGGAAAACAGGGCTAACAGTTTCAGCAAATTCAAAAATTTATTTGCATCGATTATAATTATCGAGTGGCGCGAAAGAAGAACACTTTCCGGTGTTGGTTGACGAGGGCAGTTGCTTTTTAATCCATCTCTCCATCGACGTCGCCAGTCGCGAAAAGGATCGACGACAACGCCGCGCCGAGCCATTACGGAAGGGAGGCATTATTTATTATTAACGATATTCATGCGCTTGTCAATAGCAGAGATTTCCACTCTACACGATGATATCGACTGACACACGGTTAAAGCGAGTGACAAGCGGCTGCCGATGTCGACGCCGACGCCGACAGCATTCTGCCTGCCTGCCACCGTCCTTTCTCCTTCTACCCTCTTCGTACATTGTAAACGTTCGAAGGTTTATTTGCGCGAGCCTATCCACGTTACCAAATTGCACGTACCATCGATTTCGATTAAATCGCCAGGCCGAAATTCGTATTTTTTGCTCGGAACTTGTAAGAAAGATTTTGATCACGGCATTTTTAAGGTGCGAAACCAACCTCAAAGTTAAACTTCCTTTCAATTTTGTCCAGGCAATCATCAAGACTCTTTTCCCAATCGTGTCAGCTTAATTACTTGCAAACAAAACGCTTTCCTTGACCAACTTAAACCGATAATTAGAGAAAATGTACCTTAGCACCGTTATTCCGTCGAATCAATGGGAAAGAAAATAAAATAAAATAACATAAAATCCGATCGCACGTAATAACTTCACCTGCTTTTAATCCTGATCTGCTTCGACGAGCATCGGTGATAGTTAAAAGAGTAATAAATTCTACTTGGAGCGGTTGACGATTGGCTTCGTTAGTTCCCGTCGCATTCGTCCTCTTCGTCGATCACTATAAACGTTACCTGGCGAGCAATCGTCCCCGAGAATACGGCCATTGGATGTTAATCAAACGGAGCGCAACTGGAAGTGGATCTCTATGCATTTCTGTGGACTGACGACTAATAGGCCAGAACTTTGTGACGCATTCTGAGCCCCTTGCGAAACGATAAGTCCCTGGTAGTACTTGTACCGTCTCGAGCCTCTTATCCGAGTATCCGCGATAAACGGTAGAATAAAATTATCTTATATAATAGCAGAGTTACAACGATGCATCGATTTGATATTTTATCGACGGAGACAGGTTGCATGGACAACGAATGCTTGAAACGAGACGAAACCGCCGCTTTGTCCTTCAAAGACCGAGATTATTCAACTGTTTACGATGGAAATTGAAGATTCCCTATTGAGATCTCGTGACTTTTAAAAAACGAGACGATGCAAACTTATTTTAAAAATAAATGCAGGAGAGTTTTTAGAGATACGTCGACCGCCTCGTTTCAACTATCGAAATACTGCACTACTCGGCAAGATCGAATATCGAACAGAGACGATTGCGACGGCTCTGGGTGATGTCGCGTCGCGTCGTTACTCGGCTTGAGAACGTCTACTTCGACATTCGAATCAGAAATTCAGAATAGCACCGATTTTAGGAGCGAACAAATACCGCGAGCAAAAGAAAATCGAAGACACGGTGCTTCCCGAGGCAAGTGGATCGTGGCGTCTCGTATTTTCACGGGAAATTCATTTTCCTCTATGATGTATCGTACCGTGTCGTTCTCGAACTCGATACAATGTATCTCCGTCGGCGAGATCGCATAGAAGACTCGGTGAATTGTATTTTTCCATAAATCTATCGACATGCGTGGACAGCGAATAGGAACGTGTGGATATTTTATACGGTGGAGTGTCTCAGCTGAATGGTATCATCTAAATATGTATGTATTTATTTGCTGTTGTATGAAATGACTTTTCATCCTAGATTTACACTATTTCAAGGGACACATCGAAATATTCGCTAAAACATGCGAATGTCGAAACATCGAGTATCTAATACATTTTTTCGATAATACGATTTCGTATCAAGAACGTAGACGCCATCCATTAATTTTGTAAATACAATCGATTCGAGCGATATGCTTACACGAATCACCTGACGAATTCCTTTTCAACGAGGTAGACGTGAATTTTGAGTGGTCTCATTATCGGATCGTCTGCCATCCACCTTCCGTCGAGAATTCATAGAACTCGTAATCGCGCTAGTGGGTGAACAAAAGAAGGGGTCCGATCGAGAGAACGCGCAGCATCGATGCAACGGGTATCGATAGAAAGAAGGGATGGAAGGTGGGGGATCTGGTTCAATGTCCCGATGATGCTTTTATCGGGAGCTGACAATCGCCATAAAAGACACAAAGGCAGCCATAAAATTCCAATTAACGGAAGGCGAACTGTACGAATCAGTCTGTGAACAGTCTGAAAACGAAATGCGGCGAAACTGTAGCTGAGATTCGAGTTAGATCGAACCAAGTATGTTGGACAAATGTGTTCGAGTACTTTGGGGTATTAAAATATATTGGAAATATTGGAAATGTCTTCTGTTTACATATTATTACGTAACGAAGAAGAAACGTCGATGATGGAGGCATTTAAATGTCGCTGGTTCAAACATCGCGTCCATTTATTTAACATCGTTTGAAGAAATTAACGAATTATATCGACGTCGACTGCATTTGTTTCGCGTGCACGCATACGTGTTCGTGGACAGTCTTGAGAAAGCTCAAGTTTCCAGGAGGAAGTAATGAATAAAAGGAGAAATAGGGTCATACAGAATCAATAGGAGTCTAATAAAAGGACTGTCGGTCCCGAACAAAGCTTCATTGTACCGTTGTTATATCGTGCAACATGATATCGCATCCTTTCTGAGCTCGGCAATGCCTTGAGTCGTTGCTCGTGTCCTTTCTCCAACTACGAAACTCTGCTGCCGCTTACTAGGGCAGGTATCTACTTGCTAACCTTGCACCTGGCAATTCGGACTCGAAACGGAGAACATTAGAAAAGAACCACTTGGTTCGATGGCAAAGAATCCGAGAAATCGAAAAAAACCGAACCGAAATATCTAATTGCAACGCGTGAGTTTTCTGCTCTACTTTCACGGAGTAGACACGTTACGAAACGACGAAAGTTTAAGCAGACAATTGTAACAAAGAGAAAATGCAATTGACAGGTTTAGAAAATTTGACGATCGTTCGTGTTTATGGACATCAACATGGTTTATCCTCCGAATGAATTTCTAGTTGAAATATCAGGGACGCGTTTTCGTGCATGGATACGCTGAAAATTCGACAATGTCTGAAAAGGCATCTTCCCGTCTGCTTTGTTACTTTTCCTACTTCTTATTTTCATTGTCTCTTTCTTTTCCTACTTTTTTTCTACTTCTTCTTCCGTAAAAATATTACGAGGTCGACTGCGTCGTTGGGTATAGACACGGGAAACATCGGGGTGCATAAATTTCAGGAAATTGTTTTTGCCGCGCGGGAACGTCAAGATAGAAGGGAAGGAAGTATGCTACGAATGTTCTTGCAACCGACGAGCTTCTTTTAACTGCTCGTCTGACTCGAAAATTAGATCGAGAGCGTTGTTTTGATCCCCGTTAACCAGTAAGACGACGATTATATAAGCCAAAAAGATCTCCTTTTCGCTTAAACGAACTGTTAAAACTCGAACACACTACGTAGCGATTTTCTGGCGACCAAACCGTCAAAGTCGAGTGAAATACTGCCTATGATTTCTCAACGATAGCTGATAAGAAACAGTGAAATACCACTCCGCCTACTTAATTAAGTCGAAGTGCAATTGACCAGAGATATGCGTGTTTCCATGTAGACCTATATTCCTTTTACCGTCCCGACGAAACTGTGGTCCGATCGAAAATTGTGAATGTACCGAAGCCCTTACTCTATCAAGATCGACCAATGTCTTCTTCTTCTTCCTAACAATGAAGAATAACTCATGCCTATATGGTTCTAATCTTTGAAACCATTGAATTTTGAATTTGAAAATGAAACGATTTTTTGGTCATCATTTTCGAACACCGTACGTATTGCTTTCCATGTTCCACGATTTTAAATAGTATAGGTGTGCTCGAACAACATTGTACGAAACAGAAAATAAAGGTGGATAATATTCAAGCTGCGAATCGTAAACTCTTCAAAGAGATATTTTATTAATGGGGAGACATGCAACTTTTAGGTCCATGCCGCTGAAGGAACCTGTTCACAAGGTTACGACGGCAGTCTCGATCGTCCTTGTAATTTCCTTCTCGCGGTCTGCTTACCATGCAATCGAGTCGGTCAAAGGCGATGCCTATCGACCGCCAATATAATTACGCGTCTATCGCGCTTGCATACACGCGCCCTGTAACGTTGCGTTTGAAGTCCGGTCGGAATTGCCATTAGCCCCGGTCGACACAAGGGGTCTCACGCGGGTAGCGTCGAGAGACGCTGGCCTCCAACGGCCAGACCCGGGAGCCGGTTATTGAAATTCTAAAATGATTTTATACCGAGTGACAGGTAATAACCTACGCTTCACAATTGACCTGTGCTCGCGACCGAACAACGATCAACAACGATCTGAATATTTAATGCTCGACCGTTTACAGCTTTGAGCGGGGGTTATTGGATTGCGTCGAACGAAGAAACGGGGACAATCTCAGTTTGGTTAAGTTCACGGATTTTCCGATTTAACTAATTTTCTTTCGCACAACGTTTAATCGATCGGCAATAGGTACGCTTGGCACGATCATTGACGGAATGTTTCTTTTACAAAAAATAATCTGGTACTAACGCGTAACCGATGATCGCGTATCAGCAAACAAATATGTATTATAGAATTTCAGTGGCAAATGTTAAAAATGGCAAAGGGAAAGGATGATATTTCATATAAACACCAGTTAAAGAAAATAAACAGTGCTCGAATTTAAAATTAATGAAAATAATTACGTATTGCCGTAGCAGGATTGAAACCAAGGGACGAAGCATAGTACATATGAGAGATCTGAAATACCTGTGGTTTACATTAACCATCAGGCTACTCTCGCACCAGTTTATAATTGCGCGACATTGACGCGCCGATGTAATGCCATGCAGCGCCGTTCAGCGCGTGATTGACGTTGACCGCCTCTTCATGGTTAACGCATGTGCAAGCTACAGCGACGACTATTTAAATTTAACGCGATTATGTGAACCGTTTTGCTTTACCTGTCGTCTGCTAAATCTGCACTGCTGTCAAAGGGACGGGCGTGCTTCACTCCGGTTATAATGCAAGATAATTTAGCCTGTAATGATCGCCACTAGGAAAGATTAGCTTACGTTTCGAACGATTCGCTGCCCGGAAACGTCGACAAAATCTGCATTTTCTATCTTTTTTATCTGTTTGAGTAACACGTAGTTTTGCCCCAATCTTGTTGGGCATCCTGTATGATATTCTATTTATTGTATACATTACTTGTTCGTATTAAGAAACAGATTTACTTTTTCACTCGCTCCAGTAATCCAAAAACTAGGACATTTAATAACGGGTACTTACGCGAAACAGTTGCCACGATTTACCAGCAAAAAAAAGAATCTGTTTCAGAGTCACGCGTTGCGAATTCTTTCCAACGCTATTGCCGCCGACAGTTTTAAATGATCCTTCGAGCAACCGCTGTAAGTAAGACTTCGTAACAGGTACTTTTCCTGCCTGGCGAACGTAGATGGTATCGATAGCGTTCCCCGTCGTTGAGGAAACCACCATACCGCGCCGATAGACGCCACTTTGTCGAGTTGCGAGGGTCGGACGAAAAACAGGGTGGCGGTTATCCTCGCGATTCAAAGTAACGCGCAGAAACGAGAGAATACATACTTGGATGAGAATAATAAGCGAGAGGAGAGTCTTTCGGGGTATGCCCCGGATTGAAAATATTTTGCCAGACGCCTCCGGATGGCCCACGCGGCTCGGCCGACATCGATAGAATATTTTCTAAAGAACTCATTATCGGAAAAGTTACCCCGCGACCACGATCAATGGTATGGGGTGTGGGGGAAGGAGGGTAGAGAAGACGGATAAGCGCGAGAAATGAAACGAGGAGGCGAAAGATGGTCGATGGTATTAATAATTAATTCGTATAGAAACGGTTGGAATCGAATCGGCGAGAAGTTTTCTTGTCGAATCACCAATACCTTAACACGTTTGTGAACAAAATCTAGAATTCTAACTGTCAAAGAAGACGAACTGCTCGACGATTGCTTCGTAGAGAATACTGAATTCCTTGTTATTTATCTTTTGACAGAACCGAGATGCAACATCCTGTTATCCTCTAAGAAACACACCACAAAGACGCAGAGTATCTAGGATTAGTATGTAGAGATACGCCGGGATCGTAAAAGTAGCCGACCGATTGATTTTCTATTCCATACGCCTAGCCCATTGTAAATAATTTATCGTCACTGCGTGCAGTGAAGAGAATAAATAATAAAAAAGAATTTTTGTCGACGCCACCCTTGCACTCTTTTCTGTCTGTTCTCTCGGCCGTCCCGTGCATGAGCCATTACTTTGCTCGTAACCCTACTTTCAGCACGGTCCGCCTGCAAACCCTCAGACTCACGGTCACGCCCAGCGCTATCTTAACGTCCGTTTTCGGGATTTCAGTATTTTTAGCGTCACAGACACGCAGATACCTGCGGAGAGTGCTAGGTCTCGCGCTACTCTGATCTATGGTTTCGTAAAACAGAAGGTAGAACACTGGCACTGGTATCGTCGTAACGAAGGCTTTCCTTACATAGATAGTCATCTATTCGCCTTATGAAACCTCCATCTTTCGATAGACCTTGTTTTCTTTCGATTTAAATTAAGGGCTGTGAATTGCATAAGGTGTGTATAATAATCTGGCTGTGAAACGTGGTAACTCTTTGATCAATTCCATTACTTGGAGTTGATCGCAAGGAGCATCAGAAATTTTTCGTCCTCGAACGGAAACAGTAATGGTAAATTGCTCGCACGAAAGGTTCGTTTAAAAGGGGGTGTAGGATTTAAACGGATTACAGTATTCTTAGAAGTTGGAATTATCTCTTCTTCTATCTAAGGTATCCTTGCTGCTCGTCGATAATCCGAGATAAGAAATATCAAAGTATAAAGGGACGGAGATACTCTGAATTCAAGATCATATTCCATCCAGTACAGCCCGAGCAGAAGGATTCATCTCGCGTTTCCCACCGTCCTGTGCATTCGCTCATTAAAAATAACGAAGGTCGTCTACCGGTAAGACGGCGAATCCGATAATTGAATTTCCATTGCCTATTTACCTTTGTAGAATCTTGGAGGAGAGTGTACCCGTACACGATCAAACGGACCAATGATTTATTCGAGACCCTGGCCACTTTATTCTCTCGAATTCTGTATTTCTTGTCGCCGAAACAAAACCGGGCGAAGAAAAGATTCGGGGCGCCGGGAAGTTGTAACTCGTTCGTAGCGATAACGGAAAGACCGAAAACGTACATATATACGAGGCATCGTTGCGGCACCGTGTTCAGCCTTCAGCCTAGACCGCTTAATGGAAAACTCCACAGAAGCGAAACTACGGGTCCCATCCAGTCGCGCGTATATTTTTCTCTGCTGGCAATGGAAGGGAAAACGTAGTCGTCGCAGAACCGCCCCTCGTTTAAGAGGTAAAGAAAGAAACGGAGAGGGGGAAGACGAAGGAGAGCGAGGAAGAAAATAAGGGCTGACTGAGAGTTGTGGGAAATAAGTAACGCGGAACACGACGGCAGCCATGGCTATAAGGGTGGACCTTAAAACCGGTGAGCGTCCCTCCGCTGGTGGAATTTAATTTCAACGTTTTAAGAGGACCTTTACCCCGGCATCGCCACGTCTCTCCACCGCCTGCCGATAAATGAAACGGGTTTATTGACCTGTCCGCAATAAACTGCGCGAAAAGTAGTCTCCCCCTTTACAATATCTCTCTTTCTCTCGCGCTCTTTGATTCTTTCCTCTCCTCCCCTTCCCTTTGATTCTTTCTAACCGTTGATTCGCTCGCCGCGACCAAAGGCCAATCAATCAATATAGGTAAATTAACTCGTTCCTGTCCATTAGCATTCGTTATAATTTATCGGCAAATTGATTCGTACCATCGTGTCTTTCCGTTCTTCCATTCTCGTCGACCCGTATGCGTGTAACCCGAGATCGTTGGGAATGTTCGTCGACGACGTGTTCCAAGTTCCAATGTCCAACGGTGCTACGATTCTTCACGAATCGTAGTTTGTTGCCGGCCGTGTATCTATACATATACCGCGTGTCCGTGTGTGTACGCGCGTGAACGCGTACGCAGGAATCGTGCATTGAATAGCGACGTAACCAGGCCCTTTCACAAGGGTGGACGAACGGTCACTCTTTGATCCCGGTACAATCATGCCTACGAAATCGAAACCGCCTGTCGCTATTGTGCGAGATGGCCAATTGCTTCGTTCATATCTGAGGGCGTACGTAACTTTGGTTCCACGAAAGCCGAGCGAACAAACGACGGAGAAATGAATTTGCTTTTAAGTCTCGGTATCGAATCGTTAAGAATTATCGTGGCCATGATGCTTTTGCTATTATAGCAGATGGCTCCGTTACCGATGCTGACTCCTTTCATACAAATGCAAAATATCTTTGAGTCTCTTACAATCAGTTACATACTGGTTTGTGTACCTTACCGACTAGATGTTTGAAAGTGCATGCATGCGTTGTGAAAAGTTAAAAGTAACGTTGAAAAGTTTGAAAAAAGTAAAGTATATAAAGTCTCGCATGTATAATCATCCTAAAGGCCTCTTTAAATTGTTATCGAAAAAGAGACGGGAAAATAACGTACCGCCTCACCGTCGAAGGGAGATCCGGTTACAGATGGCATAAAACGATTGGCAGCTTTGCATTAGCTGCGGTAATGGCGTACGTGACCGCGAGCTTAATACCCCGGAACGATCGTGTCTCTTCACCCTTTTACCTCTCTACGCCACTCTTCGGATCCTCTCCCTTCACCCACTCTGTCGTCTCGTGTCATCGAAGATACGTTTATCAGTCCTTTTTCCCTGCGGTTTTGTTCGTCGACGCGTGGTAAAGCCTGTGCATCTAGAATATCTGTACCACGCAATACGGGCAGAAGACCACGAAATCGAACCGATACCCGCTACCAAAGCCACCCACCCTTTTGCACACCGTCATAGTGCATACCTTCGCGTCAGAACGAGGCTGTCGAAGCGGTCAGGAAATAAAGCGACGTGGGATGGGTAGAGGCGACGTATCAGCCGGCGTGATACGAATTTATATTCGTGTAAAATTAAATCACATAGGCGGTCTGCGCGCGACCGTCCACCCGACAAACCAGACACCGAGCGACCTGTGCTCATATGCATAAAGAACCGATTGTTTTGTCCTATCTCCCGTTCTGCAACATTAGCGGCCACCGGCCAATCGGGTTGATTATCTTTTAATTAAATGTTTGCGTTTTATCAGCAGCATCCGACCTCGGTCCGCAGAGTTACACCGACAACGGCCGGGACGGGCCGAGCTAACCAATTTCCACCAACGTCGTGAACGAAATACCAACCTCACCCCTACCATTGTCACACTATGCACCCTGTGGTACAAAGCTTGTATAGATACCACACCTCGAACCATCTACAGAAACCACCAGGGATAGTACCAACGACCTGTCACGCGATTAACTCAATTATGCTTTATACAGGGCCGAGCGTATACACACTTTATTTCTCTGTCTCGTCGTTTAATCCTTATTACTTTTATCCTCTCCTTTCTCAGGAAGAAGAACTTGGAGGTCCCAGGGTGACGAAAGGAATAGAAGGGGGACAGACGCGTAAATTATAAGAAGCGTATAACTGTACGAAATATACGAACATTCGATAATTCAACTGCAAATGTCTCAAATATGTCTTAATACTGTTGAAATTCTACTATAAGCGAATAGTATATACTAAAATGTACAAATACTATCGAAATAACAATAACAACGACTTGCAATTATTCAAGTAGAACTCCAATGCGGTAAATTTGAATAATTTTCGCTTCGAATCCGAAAACCCTACTCGTGGCTGAAAAATTCAATAGCGGTATCGAATAAATTCTATGATAAACGTGCTAGAGTAGAAAGCCTACGACAATAGTATCTATCTTCCGCACAGTCAGATTCCATTCGATCCAGCAAATCCATTGTTTTGCGATGAACGACCCATAACAGTGCCGCATAATCTGAATCGCGTCAGGATTTCGCGCGCAAGTTCTCCAATCTCCCCTACTGTCACCCTTTCTCCCATCTCTTCTCTTCTCTATCTCTCTCTCTTTCTCTCTCTCTGTGGCCGACCAATTCTCCTGTACGATCATAACAAGAAAGACTGAGCGAAAATGCGCCGTGTCCCTCTATCCTCTCACTTTTTGCCATTCGGGGACCGATATGGAGTATTCGTTCGACGCATTCATGGAGCTAAGACGTCTCGTAAAGTTTGTAAGAAAGGCATAAAGTTAACCCGAGGATGCCGTAAACACGTCGTACGGAGATCAGAATTGATACTTTATGCCCGGACCGCGTACTGTAAATGTGCCGGCAGCTAGACCAAAATCCCGGAACACGACCGACTTGGAAGAGAAAGATCGCCCACGAGTAGATTCTTTGTTGCACAATCGAATCAATTGACAGGAACGACGGCCAGTGAAAGAAGGGACTTGGAACCAGAACCGTTAAATTTCTCGTACAAATCGAAATCGGTTCGTTGACGTTCTTTTGTCTTTAAGAATCCTGAGAATCCTCGACGATTTGCAAAGGAGCGAACGAAATGATTACAATGACGAATCACATGTTCGATCGTGGACGAACGATCGGTTAATGTCGACGGAATCCTCCTTGTTCCCTCACGATGAACAGTTTCCTGCCACGTTTGGCTAATGACAACGACTCATCGGTCATTTTGCCGGCAGCGCTTCTGCTAGCTCGTTGCTTTGCGTACGAAGCTGTGTAACGTTGGTACTAATTGGTGATTTAATCCTAGCCGGAAGCGGAAGAATTATGCAGAAAATTATTACCGCGTTACATCGACAGATTCGCCCCTTATCACGATAGCCGCGAATCCATTACTTTTATCTTGTATCATGAGATCGGCGTTAGTGTTTATTACGCGCACATGGTGCGCAACGCGATAACGGGTTCATGGCGTCATCATTTTTGACAAAGTGTTTCATCGTTCAGTTGCCTTACTTTAACCCGCAAAAAGGTGACGATTGGTAAAGTAATGGAAATTAAATATCGTCGCTCTAAAACGACATGGCAGGAGCATAACGAAGTTGTAAACGAAAGTTTTCATGTTTGTTTGAAATGAATTATTTCTAAGTAAGTGCATCGTTAAACTTTAACGAATGCAGCTACGAGGCGCAAGGAAGAGAGCAAAGGTCTTGCTGGAATTGATTCAGTTGAACCAGTGAACCACTGGCCCGAGAACG
Source organism: Colletes latitarsis (assembly GCF_051014445.1). Classification (NCBI taxonomy): domain Eukaryota; kingdom Metazoa; phylum Arthropoda; class Insecta; order Hymenoptera; family Colletidae; genus Colletes; species Colletes latitarsis. Next base: position 27,976,251 of record NC_135135.1, on the reverse strand, counting down.
AACCGTGCACATGCCCATAGATTCACGATGAAATACCACGGAGGTGGTGGTACAATAAATTCACGTAATTTGATTCAGTCATGTTAACGAACCGTGTCGCACGCAACATTCGTAGTTCAACTTGGACAAACAAAGGCCCATTAAGTATGCTAATGCCTGTACAGACGAGTTCGTCGCTACATTCACGAGATAAGTGTGATTCCTGAATGTGACGCTGGTGCAGAGCACGCTACTTTGAAAGAAAAAAAGAAACGAAAACGAGAGGAGCGTGCTATTCTTTAATAAAGGTCAATATGCCACGCGTTGATTTTCCACCAGAAAATTTATCGGAAAAATATGACCCGTTAAAATTTCTGCCTATCGTTTGACAGTGATAAATAAAAGAAGTTACAAAATATAAAAGTTTATTATTAAAGTTATTTTTAAGCGGGCCAAACAATTAAGAACGGATTTTTATTTGCGACATGATACAACAGTGTATCCCTCGATGTCCCATCATCTTTCTCTTCTTCTTCGACGGTGTTATCGCGGTAGTATCGAAATCGTTATGCCAATGTAGAAGAAACGATTTATCTTGCGCGCAACCGTGAAACATCCATCAGTGGCCTGCGTATACACGTCGCTGAACGCATACCTATTAACATAAAGGCAGTACATATATTGTACCGCGGTCATGGCATTAATTTCATCTTACTATTCGGTTTGCATCGGCGACCGCGATATCTAGCGATCGTGAACCGTCAACCGGACGGAGCACGGTAGCACATCAGCTTCTCTCTCCTTATCGTCGATCGTGCCCCTCGAACGTAGCAGCATCCTCTACAGTCTTGCGTAGATATAAATCTTTGATTACCAACAGGAAGATCCAGTAAAACGGAGCCTCGCTATGTATCGGTTCGCATTTATGCGTCTTCTCTTCCTACACCCCTCGTTCTCCACTCCGCTCTGCCCTTTTTATCCGTTGCCAGTCAGCCCCCCCCCCCCCCACCGACGGGAAGATAAGTTGACTCTTTGAAGAGCCGGTACTCGATTCTTTCTTTCGACGATAATACTGTTCGACTATTGCCCTTTGCAAAGGGACGAAAGACTACCTTTCCACCTCGTTATTGATTTCAAATTATCGCAACGTTACGCGCAGCACGAGTACACCTCTGACATGTAGACACTGTCTTGTTTCTTTATGTTCTCTTTTGTTTTGGTTCTTTCTCTTAAAGGGAAGAAATAACGTTTAATGTTTAACGATTTTTCGAAAAATTGTTCGCCACTAACCCATGGTATACTGGTAGAAAATAATTGATCAACGGGTCGTGAAGTTATGTGTGCATGAAATATTAACAGCGGAAGAAACGGAAGGGAGAAAGACAGAGTGCGAAATGAGAAACAATACGAAGCGAATTTCCGAGTATCTGGTGAAAGACGATTATCATTCGTCTTGCGACAGTTCGAGAGTGGCTGATCAGCCATTTCGGCGCAGGCCGTGATAATCGATTTGCGAGGAATTATTTCAGGTACGTTCCTGGTTTCGATGAGAAATCATGAAAGCGTCGCAGCGGTGCAAACTCTGCGAGCAAATAAGAGACCAACGTCAGATTAATTCCATGGAACTTGTTACATCGTTAAGCAGAGTAATAAGTAGTCTGGCCTGAAATTCAATTTACCGACGACAATTATACGTCCCCCGTAGGCTAATTGCCATCAATTAATTTGTGATTCGTCATTCTTTTAATTACCTCGTAACGTTTATACTCTTCTTCGAATCGCGTTGTCGTAACTCTTTTCGACGATCAAGATAACTTTTCTAAATCTTTATCCGTCTCACTATTCGCACTGGACAGAAACAAAAAATAAGATCCAATTGCTGTTAGAAATGCACTTTCCAGTAATGTAAAGTTTATTCCTGTAAAAATAGAAACTAAAATACATACAAAAGATTATATTTTATTTCTTTTGTCATGAATCGGAGCGTATCCCAAGCTACCTTACACGTTCGATAGAAGTTCTCGCTTTAAAGACACTTGGCTTGGTGTCCTCCAATCTCCATTTATTTCGTATGCCACGTTCGTTGGAAAGAGTATTCGTACGTATCAGCACTTTTAATTACGGTATCCTCGATCGATTCGATTCGACGTGCAGTTTGAGCGATAAGAAGCCATTTTACTACGAACGGCGATCGTTACGTTTTCCAGATTACACGTCGAAGGGAATTCTCTTTGATCGGAGAGACCCTACAAGTCTGATTACTCATTCGTCACTTTGCGACCTTGCACCATCGTTTCTGTCGTCGACGACATTGTGAGCTGTTCAGCTGCTCGCGCCTCTCTTCATCCCGGAGAAGTTTTGTGCGGCTGCGAAGGACCTGTCAAATCCGAACCATTAATAACTTTTTCCATCGGCATTGTTACCATTGTGGATACGAAACTGATAATAGATTTCTCGTCGCTTTCGACGTTTCCTTTCTACGATTACTTTACTACGGTCGCTCTCAACTTGCTCATCTCATAATCTCACTGCCCTTTTCGCACGAGACAAATCGTGTAATCGGATTTCATCTGTTTTCGAGAGCAAGAAGGAAAGGCTCGCATACGCCTTCTTTCTCAAATCCTCGAAGTTGTCCGAAGCGCCGGAACGCACGTGCACGTGGCTGTGCATTAGTGTGTGTAAGCGGAGGGTCAGTTTCCTCCGGACACCGGTCCACCGTTTGGTAACACTGCACCAAACTTTCCTTTCTACTTCCTGTTCTTAACCCTCTGGTTCCAGTGTTCTTCCGCTAGGGAAGTACAACTAATATAACGCAAAGGAGTTGCTTTACTTAGGGAAACGCGCGAAAAAGAGAAGAAAAAGCGACGTATGCAAAGCAGCGGGACCGACCTTGAAGGAAACCGAAGTTGGACAATAAATTTTCATGCGACGCCGGCAGCCACGACTCGCGGGGGCTAAAGGGGACGAAACCTGGTGTAACTTTCGAGCACGTTGATTATAATTGTGATTTATGCCGGTTTTCTGCTTCTCCTTCGCTCTTTTGCCGCATCTCTCTCCTTCCGAAGATATCCTGTTGTCTCTGTCTCTGTTTCATCGTCTATTTCTCCTCGTTCGCCATCCCTATGCAAGGGTGCGGTCGACGTTCAACGATAGAGCACGCATTAGGGTGGTATTAGTAGTCGCTGTATTGTTCCAAATCAGCGCAGAACGATGGGAAAATTGAGCTGTCCCTCTCAAGTCGCAGCTGTGCTCGATTGTCGTGAAGTCAAAATACGACGATGCGCCTTGATTCGGTTAGAAATAACTTAACGATCAGTATCGAGAATACTTTGAACTTTCTAGGAACAGTTCGTGTACTATTCAATATCGACAACACCGGAAGTCATGTAACGAAGTAGAAGAATGCAGTTTGGAATAGACTTACCCGTCCTGTATTCCCAAAACTATTCCAATTCCGTACTCGAAGAATGTTGGGAGTGTATAGTCTGCGATTCGCGTGTCGTACTTTTAAACTAAACGATACCGTAGCTAATCATCGATTCTACATACGCACATCGTATCCGTCCGTAAATTGAATCCCAGACACGAAGAGCCAGTGGAAGACAAACTCGGCAGAAAAGTTGCCCGAGCAACAACACGGAAGCGAGAATAAGTCTCTGAATTCCACGCGGGTTTTCAGGGAACTCCTGGGTTAGAAATGCTTCACGACGATCCCCATAAATCTACCAAACGTACTTGTACGCTCCGTGATGCATTTCTTCCGCGCGATATACATCGTATCCTCCTTTAAATCATCCCGATAAGACGACACGGTGTTCTCGAGCTCTCACTGTGTACGCAACTAGACACATTCTCCCTGTCGTGGAATCAATGAAGCAAGGTTCTCGAGCGATCGGTTCCGATATTGATGTTCGAATTATCCACGCTCAGAATTTTGCATCTTTTGCGACGGTAATTCGTAATCTTCGGTCACATTATACCGACACCGTAGTCACCGAGAGGCATTAAAGAGGATGAAGCAAGGCGCGTGACATAGATTTGGATAAAATTGTCGTACGTGGATTCCATCGTGTAGACGTACCCACTCGAACCTGGATTAAAGCTACGGAATTATAGAATTAGAATCGGTGATCGCGATATCCTTTTATCGTGCGCCACCACTGCCGCCGCGCCGCCACGGTTCTCCGTTTTTCGAGGGGACGAGGTTTTTTGTTTCCCAACGAATGAACGAACGAATAGAGAAAAGGAGCGAGGGAAAAAAGCCAGCCACACAGGGAGAGACGAATGCCACCGCGGCATCGCTATCGAAAGCAGGGGGGTAGAGCGGGCCCTGAGAAATAAATCCGCTCATGCTCGACGTACACGCGCCGTTCACTATTACGTACACCCCGTGGGATTTCCATAATTTGAATCGTAATAGTATTCGGGCGCCAATTGCAATCCTCGAATTTATGCAGTCCACCTCCAACCCAGCTATCTGTCCGCGACGCCCCTTGAGGGAGAACTCGACGCAAGATCGAATATCGACGGGTACACGTATGTTTTATCGCATCGTGATCTTTAAACTCTTTCGTGTAGATATCACTGACAAAGCGAGCAAGTCGACGTTGAAGAAAAGTCAGATACTGGCCAGACTTTGATGTTGATCGAACCGTTGTATGAATGAAATAAATCATATTCTTACAAGTAACGAGAAGATTAAGTTTAGAAGTTTGCAGTATAGAACCGCATCTCGCATTTCAACCAACACGCTATCCCGGGATTTATTGAATTCTCGCAAAGCTGAAAACGACACCACGGCTAATTTTCATGAACAAATTCACTGTTGAACGTTGAAGCAACGGGGGACGCGCCCACGCTTTTACATTAATTCATGGAACTCGCGTAGCCGCTTTAAAAGCATAGGCTAAAATCAATATCGCCTCTACTACGGGATAGACTTTTAATCAAGCCAGAAACCGTAATCGCAGCTTGGTCTTTTGCTTTTTATTTCTTTCCATACGAAGAGCTGGCTGCGACATAAGGGATCATTTTTCCAGGAATTCGCGAGCTGGTCATAGCATTTAAAATTGAAATTTACGTGCCAGTAACGTTCCGCGTACATTGTTGTTACGTGAAAATGGAAAAATGCAAGTTCAAGTCCCCTACTACATACACCCAATATGAAAGAATTATCGATCGCACTATGTACGACATTGGACCGATGACAATCTGAATGTAGGCCGTGCTCGTGAACCGTGCACCAGTTTCAAATTCCACCTTACCTAGGTACGGATGCATAGTTCACGACAGGTAGAGGCACGTAAGCTAGCTACTCACGCGTATGCATGGAGACAGGGAGTGCCGTGAAAGCGACCTAGCTCATCGATGCACATAATGAGCCAGTGTCCAGCTAGCAGAACGAGTTAATTAATCCTCCAGAGACGGCTGGGCACATGCTGTACGCGTCGCTCGATAATTACTCGCGCAAGTGCACTCACACTTGCAGTCGTCAAGTTCCTATTCCTCCGCGCTATTTCCTTCGGTGGCGTGCTAACCCAACCACCTGCCATGCCGATCCACGAACCGGCAAACGAGACACAAACAGAAAATTGATACTCTACATACATACTATTATATATGCTTTACCGTCATATTGTTTATTGCGATATTTATAAGCGATATTGGAGTCCTTTTCATGATCCGTTTCAGAAGCATTTCGAAAGTGTAGATAAGATTTTGAAATACATTCTGCAGAAATGTAACTAACGGGCCATTTATTGCAATTATTGCTCGGAAATCTGAATAAAAGATTCGTCTATTCATTCGTTTACTTATCACGCATCGTTGTACACGCTTATATTAGAGCGATGAGGAGTATAGCGAACCGAGAGAAAAATTCCAATTTCCATTAGACTATCTACCAACCGATCCGTTGCAGCTTGACCAGTCGCAGATCTGTACTGTCTTTTTACCGATAGCGTCATCGTTGGGATTCCGAACTTCGTACACGCCTTCCGATAGTACGACTACATATCATTGTCATTCAACACCTGATCTAACCCCGGCTAGCTCCCAACTAGCAAAGAAAATACCAGCCCTGAGCAGATCTACTCAGTCCTAATCAGTTCTAATCAGAGTAGATGTAACCTAGCTCGGACAGTCGTTTCTGACCAGACCTAACCAATCCTAATCTGTCCTCACCAGTGTAGAATTCACCTAATCCGATCAGGACTGGACATGAGTTATTTTTGGCCAAACCTAACCAATCCTAATCAGTCGTAACCAGCGTAGAACTCACTCAGACCGGCCAGGACTGGGCAGGGGTCGTTTTTGACCAGATCTAACCAATCTTAACCAATCCTAACCAGGTAGATTCTTTTGAAAACTTTTTGTTAGTTGTGCACCTTTGCACTTTCGTTTATCGTTTCATCGTAATCTTGCTTCTTCGACCAACGATCGTTGGTCACAGAAGATCTTTATTAACAATGAGTGAGACCTTAATTAACAATCGTATCACTCTTAGCCGGGTAATACAATTATTAATTAAAAACTAAATAATATTAGGAAATTGGCTGCGATCCGCTTCGCGTAGGTTATCGATAACTTCTTTACCAGATCGAAAATCGTAATATCCGTTATATTTAGTTTTGATTCTCATAGCTAGTAGCGCTGCAGTCTTATTCCATTCTGAATCGATAATGCTGGACTCGATACCGAAATGGTAAAAAGATTGTAGAGTATCGTCACAGACGAAGTATACGAGTAGACCTTTCATCACTTTCACCTTATGGACTTTCGCGGCCCAATCTGACTGCTATACCGACCTGAAAATTCGGAGGAGAAACTATTCACCGAATTAATATTAATAGGCAAACAGCTGTAGTGTTGCGTAAATACATGTGAGTTGACTATGGAAGAGATTAAAATTCATTTCTGAATCTGTTGGTAACGTTGCGAATTACACGAAAACTATAAATCTAAATTCGTTTATTATATCAAGAAACAATTCTAAATTCGCAGCCATTAGCTCGGTGTCACCCACGAAGAATAACTTTTCTATCGTGGGTGACACCGATTACCAGGTCTCACCACGAGGAGGTTGCTGCGAGTGGAGACCCGAAGAGAGATAGATGGAATCAAAGTTCCATCGATCTCCCTTTTACATCCTTAGAAACTAGATTAGCCATGCCAAGTAATTATTTTGTTTAAAAAGGGATGAAGCTAAATTGTTGGAGACGCGACGCGACGCGATGCTGAACCGTGCAGCAGATCTTCGGATCGAATCAACACTACCCTTGGTAAATTGATTTCTATTTCTAGAAATCGATCTATCATTGGCAGGCGACTAGATCTTTCGGACAAACTGGACGGCCGATCACATGTTTCGTTCGACGAAACAGTGGTGACCGAAGCAAGAAACGAGATAACGAGTCGAGAGAAGCTACTTGTTAAATAATTACTTGGCATACGCAGATACACTAGAGACTTAAAATTAACGTCGAAGCTCAAGTCTAGTCAACTTGAAGCTAAAATTCGGACGATAGAAGGAAACAAAGTTCCTTGTACCAAGCAATTATCTGGTTAAAAAGAGGGATGAAGCTAAATCGTGGGATACGCGACGCGACGCGACGCAATGCTGTACCGTGCAGCGGATCCGAGGATCGAACCTACTGCCCTTGCTAACTCGATCTCAACAAGAAAACAGAGAACTGCAACTCCGAATCGAGGTCTCCATTTCTCCAACGCAACCCGCCGGGAGCCCGAAGGACCCGACTTAGGTTGTCTGACAAAAGAGAGAGTACCTGAGACAGAGTCGACTTCCGCTGGAAGGTATGCGTTTCCGCAGAATACGGAAACTCCACACCTTCCAGCGAAGTGCCGTTTTCCCTCAATCAAGCTTACCAAGGGAAGGCGATTAGATCTTTCAGACCCGATACACGGCCGATCACATGTTTCAATCGATGAAACAGCGGTGACCGAAGCTAGGAACGAGGGAACGAGAGAACGAGAAGCTACTTATTGAATAATTGCTTGGTAGGACGCGAAAATATGTACAATAAAGAAATCTTCGACGTTAATTTTAAGATTCGCGACGAAGCTTATGTCTAATTAACTTGGAATTAAAAGTCCCCCGGTGGTTGTGCCGTACTCCCTCGATGTCCTTGCGATTAATCTAAATTTAAACTGAAATCAAAACTAATATTTATATTAATGAGATATGGAAGGAAATTTAAGCTGAAACATAAAAATAAAAATCTTATATTAATCAGAGTCATCGAAACAAATATGGTATATGCATCGACACCATGTTATACATATCAAAACGAACATTCGTAATAATGAAAGAAATTTGGATCGAGACACCAAGTTGAATCAACCCCAAACAATCAAACGAAATGGAAGAATCAAAATAATAAATATAATAATGAAAGAAACTTGGATTGAGACACCAAGTTGAATCAACCCCAAACAATCAAACGAAATGGAAGAATGAAACAAAGTACCTCCGTAGAATATTACGAGAATTCGAGCAAGAACGTAAAAATAGAAATTCATGAAATTCTATAGAAACAAATATAGTATATGATTGAACATACATTATTATACCCTGCAATATTATACATGTCAAAGCAATCACATAAATTCGAAAAAGAAGGTAAAAGTAGAAACAAAGAAAAGGAACATTCATAATAACCAAATAAAATCAGATAGATAAATAAACAAATGAAAATAATGAAATATAAATAGGTGGAGTAGACTTACTACTTGTTGTCAGTAGGATAGGATAGTTACCACATAGGATGGTTACCACTGGGCCAGCTGTAAAATAAGAAAATATTCAAATTATAGCAACATCAGTTAGGCAAGTAGAGCAAAATCAGTTCATTGAAGCGAAATTGGTATCAAACGAGAGAATAGAAGAGGGGAGAGAATTTTTGAACAGTTCTTACCGTTGGTCATCACGGTCCGGCACTGGTCAGTAGTGGTCAGTAGTGGTCAGTAGTCGGATCTGCACTGGTCAGTAGTGGTCAGTTCTGGTCAGTTCTGGTCAGCCCTGGTCAGTCCTGGTCACTCCTGGTCCCCCCAGTGGTCAGCACTCCACGAATGGCCTGACTTCGGCCCGCGAGACCCGATCCCCCTGGATGCTCCAGGGGTACTGAAGAATTTGTCCAGCGATAGTCTTCGAGTGGGGAAGTCGAAGAGTGGGGAGACAATGTCAACGTGAAGAGTTAAGAACCGCTTGGTCTAAAGAACAATACTATTTCAATTGGTCCCACCTCTTAACCATTTCTGGATCTTCACTGGACCGCTGACCTTGATGTCCACCTCACTGTTGACCACCAGTGACCATAGGTTAGTCATTGATCATCGACCCATTAAAACCATTACGAAGATTAAAGCTTTCTTACGAGGATCGCCTTACAATTTGATGCATGATCTTCTTAACATTTTGTTCCACTTTGGAAGTGTGTATCTCATGTTATAAGACACTCGTGGTACAGCGATAGCGTTCATCCCACTAACGATAGGTCTATTCTTTACCTCGTTTATGTGTAATATGTAAATGTATATTGCTTCGTTGGTCAGTTTGGTCTTTAATATCTTGTGAAACGTATAAATTAAATATGGTAAAACGATCCGTATCACGAAATTGAGGTTTGATTTTTGTAAGTAAAACATAATTTAAAACGCGTATAATTGATAAAGGGCTTACGAACGCGTGTCACGATAACGAAGAAGCTATTTAACGTATCAATAACTGGTCAACTTAAGACACAAGTGCAGTAAATTATAAATATTATACATAACATTTATGTTATTCTAAGTTTTTCTGCAGATAACATTTTTTTCAAAATATTTCGGGTATAAACATCATATTCACGGTAATTACTTTCATAACGTGTTTTATTATAAGAAAAAAATTATACATTTTGTACATTTAATAAAATTTAATTTTCCTAAGAAAATATATTGAAACATACATAATTAGTACCTTTTATTTTATGATTGGAATATTTTCATAATGAAGTAATATAAACATGACTAGAATAAAATAAAATAATATAAATATGATTAGTTTACTATTGAACTTCTATGACACTGCACTAGCATTTGTGTGCAATAAGCTCTATTTATTTTAGGAAAACAGAATTCATTCGGAGTAGCTGAATACATTTGTATTGAAAAATCTCATATATACTATTAAGTAATATTGGAAAAGGAACTTTGCTATTTCTTTCAGAACTTTGTTAAACATATAAAATTCATAACACGTTCTCTAATAACATGCAAATATTTTTGCAAGTTTAAATTTTATTTATTTGCTTATGATTTTTTTATATAGCTTTTGCAAGGCACCATTAAGTGTTCATTTAAAATATGTAGACATTAACAATGGCCGCTTATTAGGAAAATTATTGTTTTAGAAATTATTTGATAATAAATTAGGCGACGTTCAAAATCATAATTTCGTTACTGCTAAAGTGTTGACTAGTCTTAATAGATTTATGGCCAAACACCATTAATAATAAGTATACTTAAATATATTCACGAAACGAGTATATTTTCGTTTCGTTTCGTTGTAAAGATATTCATTAATCTTATTTGGTATAACTGGACAATGAGTAATTCTACAAACAAACGCAGCTGTTAAACAAACGTACAAAAGAACATTAAACATTTATACGCGGTAAACTAGATACAATTGAATCTAATTTTACAACTTGCACCTTAGATGTTAACACTTCAGGTGATTCTACATCATAGGAGGACCAATAAGTTATTAATTCTGGGAATCCGTCTTCGCTAAGAGAATCAATTTCAATTGAACTAAAATAAGCACGCGAATTCACATTTGGTTGACAATCTGTACCCTGACACAATTGAGTGATATCACTTTGACTTGTTTCCATACGTACATCTGTATAATTTACAAAAACTATTAATACCCTCTCTATTAATCTTCTTTCTGTAATACCAGATACTGTCTTTGTATATTCAGGTATTGAGTCAACCCATTGCCAAAATTTAATTGCAAAACCAATAGTATAAGGTTCTTCAGGCATATATAAGAAGGCTGGTTTTGACACAAAAGAATTAGGACTAACATGATCCCAAATTGTTACTGACTGGTTCCCAAATTTTTGTAACGTTAAATTTACGCTAGCTTTGCAAAATTCTCCAGGGCATGTCCCTTCATTTTCTATAGATACATAATGATACGGTATAGGCCTCCAAGTATAGTTTTCATCATCGAGTTTTAATGTTTTAAACAAATGAAATGTTGATTTCATTACAAGTTGCTTATGTGTTTCTGATAATTTCATGGCATGAACTAATTCTAGAAAAGTCATAGTTCTAATCACACCTGCAAACAAATGAAATAATTTATTAAAATTTTTTAAATAATTTTTCAATTAGTTTGTAGTTCGAAAACGTGATACTTACTTTCCCTGTTATTGTCATAGCAGGCATAAGATATAGTATTATTAAAAACAAGGTTGTATATATCTATTGATAAACAATTTCCAGGCGAGTAACGTCCTAAAAGATGACCACTTCTTCCAGATAAAAGAACAAGATTAGACGTGTTTTTCATTGTTACTTCTACACTTAAGAAATCGTTAACTTCATCTGAATCAATATCTGATAAAATCACAGGTAGTTTATTAAACGTATGGATTTTTGAACTCCAATGTATAGTGCCTGCAATAGGTTCAATACTAGCCAAGAGGCCTTGATCACCAGCAACTATACAATCTGGTTTTCCAGATCGATCTGTATCAACTGAAATACAGTCAATTTCAGTAGGTGGTCTTTCTAAACGAACCAGCCACAGCGGCAAACCACTATTTCCTTGCATCGATATAATTCCTCCTCCTTTCGCTGATATTTGTCTTTGATCTTTATTTGTATCGTTCCCTTTGAATCGCTGCCCGCGAACGAGAAATATAAGATTTGATGGATTTCCGCGAATAATAGAAATAGGACCATGTAATTCTAAAAACATTTAAATACTTTTGTTACCAAAATACATGAATCATTAAATATTTTTGACTTAAATTATATATTTTAACAAACTTACCCATTCCTCGTAAAGTCTTATCCCATGATATTGGTGATTGAGGTTCCATGATTGAAGGACATACTACTGAATTGTCACAAGGTAGAACATACAGAAATATAATTATTGTTACAACGCATAACAATATGGAAGTAACTAAACAAAATCGTCGAAGAAGAGACATATCACGTCGTTTCCATAAATCATTTTGTTCATTTCCTTCAACTACCATTATGGGTATATCATCCCTGTAATATTTAAGCATATCTTGTCCATTTTTCATTCGATTTGCCACATTTTTTGTTTCATCTAATGGATAATAGGCTCCATTCTCATGAATTGTTGTTGTTTCCTATAATTTTTTAATTTATAATGTATCATTAACATTTTTCCTTATTTAACAATTATATTGCTTTTATTAATGTAACACTAATATAATTATGACTATTACCAAAAAAGAAGTATACATACGAAACTACGGGCTTACTTTTAAATGTCCTTTATTCCGCATCTATTTTTTATTAATCGTAGATTACTAAAAAGAAGAATTTCTTGCAAATTCAACTTACTGTTAGTGTATCATCAGTACGTCCCTTAGGGGCTTCATTTTGTTGAGCCAAACAATCTTCTTCGTCTTCGGTATCCGTGTTGCTTATACTTTGTGGCAAAGGTGTGTAACCTTTTCCACCATGATGATCAGTCGACATATCAAGTAAAATTTATATAAAACACCGCGAATTTGAGACACTCAACCGAATGTTTATATACGTACGTACATATAACTCATTATCGTAAAATAGTCGACGGCAAAATTTAATAGAGAGTGAATACAGTCAAAATCAAAGAATCGCGTTACGGAATACCAACAATTGTTCAATGTAACTACACATGCACTGTGCTCGTATGCATATATACGTGCAATAATTGTATAATAATAAAAACAGGTCGGTGTGTAATTTATAGTATTTCCTATTAATTTGAATGTAAAATTTGTTTACTAAAGATTCAAGTTAAAAAAGTCTCCATAACGATTTAGGGTAGAAGAAATACCTAGAGCGTGATAAGTTTTCGTTTAGGTAAGATTTGTCGCGATATTTTTGTTCTGCGGTGGAGTTTCCTAAAAGAGGTAATAATATTCTTTCAACCTACATTAAATATATGGATTTTAAATTCGCGTTTTTAATGTTATTTTTAATGATTTAGACTTTTCAAAAAATTAAATACTGAAGAATAATAAAGTAGAAAAATAGTATATACAGGGTGTTCGGCCACACCTGGGAAAAATTTTAATGGGGGATTCTAGAGCATAGATGCTAGATTGCGCACCGAGTGCACTACTCAACTATGCCATATCACGCATACGTGACCTCGTAGAGTTCGGAAAGTCGACAAAGGCAAACTGACACATGCTCTCTTTCTCGATTCTTCGAAGCTACCCGAAGTAATTTCGAACCGCCTCGTGGGAGTCGAGAGAGCCGCCCAAGTTTGTTGTGGAATAGTTCGTTATTTTCAACAATAGATGGCGCTTATTTTTCGACCTCAAACCCTCTGGTGTTAAAACGCCCAAGTTTGTCGTGGAATAGTTCGTTACCTTTAAAGATAGATGGCGCTTATTTCTCGACCTCAAACCCTCTGGTGCTAAAACGCCTAAGTTTGTCGTGGAATAGTTCATATCGTCCACGCTAGATGGATTTCTCGACAAACTTGGGCGTTTTAGCACCAGAGGGTTTGAGGTCGGGAATTAAGCTCCATCTATCGTTGAAAGTAACGAACTATTCCACGACAAACTTGGGCGTTTTAGCACCAGAGGGTTTGAAAAAGAGTTCATGTGTCAGTCTGCTTTGTCGACTTTCCGAAACACTACAAGCTCACGTATGTACATACGCGTGATATGTCATCTCTGGTATAAACTAGAGATGCCAGACGAAACGCCGAGTGCACCATTGATATGTCGCCTTTTGCTGATCTCTGTCAGCGTGTGCTTGTCTCTGCTGAACTTTCCTGGCCTCTGCCGAACGCTACTGACCACTGCAGGTATTTCTGATAATATATAATGATTAATACTTACTACTGCATGCTCCTACAAGTCTCTGCTTGCCTTTGCAGATTTCTGCTTGCCTGTGCATGCCTCTGCTCGTCTCTGCTGACCGTTGCTGACCACCTCTGATGCTTCTGACAACATATAACTCTTACTACTTGCTACTATTCGCTCCTGGTGATCTCTGCTTGCCACTGCATGCCTCTGCTTGTCTCTGCTGACCATTGCTGACCACCTCTGATGCTTCTGACAACATATAACTCTTACTACTTGCTACTATTCGCCCCTGGTGATCTCTGCTTGCCACTGCTGGCCTCTGCTGACCACCGCTTATATTTCTGGCAACGTACAACGATTACGACTGGCTACTGTCAGCCTCTCCCAGCCTCTGCTGACCTCTGCTGACCACCCCTGATGCTTCTGGCAACGTATAACGATTACAACTTGCTACTGCTTGCCCCTGCTAGTCTCTGCATGCCTCTGCATCCCTCTGCTGACCTCTGCTGGCCCCTGCTGACCACGCTGACCTTTGTTAACACTTCTAACATGATGTACATGTATCAAAACTTTGTATAATGTAAGTCTATGACAATAAATGATATAATTTCAAAGAATTCTATGTGTTTTCATCACTTTTACCTTTCTTTTCCTCTCCCCATTATTCCCTTAGTTATAAGAAACCGTGTCTCTACTTAAAACTGGAATTTCAAAGTGCCCAGAGCGTTTTCTGAAATGGCGGTGACCTTGACCCACTTTCGAAACTGGGTCAAGGCCATTCGGATTCTCGAAGCAACCGAAAATTTTCTAAAGTTCAGATGGCCTTGACCCACTTTCGAAATTGGGTCAAGGCCATTCGGATTCTCGAAGCGACCGAAAATTTTCTAAAGTTCGGATGGCCTTGACCCACTTTCGAAATTAGGTCAAGGCCATTCGGATTCTCAAAGCGGCCGAAATTTTTCTAAAGTTTAGATGGCCTTGACCCACTTTCGAAATTGGGTCAAGGCCATTTGGATTTTCGAAGCGGCCGGAATTTTTCTGAGATTCGAATGGCCTTGACCCACTTTCGAAATTGGGTCAAGGCCAAATCCGGATTCTCAAACTGCCTGGAATTTTTCTAAGATTCGAATGGCCTTGACCCACTTTCGAAACTGGGCCAAGGTCAAGGTCAAATTCGGATTTCCAAAGTTCTCGGAACATTTCTAAAATGCTGGTGAACTTGCGAAGAAGGTGGTACGCATCTTATAGGTAAGGGAATGATTTGGAGAGGAAAAGGACGGTAAAAAATGATGAGAACACATTGAATACTTTGAAATTATATCATTTATTGTCATAGATTTACATTATACAAAACTTTAATACATATAAACATATTATATTATATTATATCATGTCAGAAGTTGTCAGCAACGGTCAGCAGTGGTCAGCGATGGTCAGCTGATGTCGGGAGATGTTAGCAGAGGCCAGCTTAGGTCGGGAGATGCTGGCAGAGGTCAGCAGAGGGTGGCAGTAGCCAGTAGTAATCGTTGTACGTTGCCAAAAATAGAAGCGGTGGTCAGCAGTGGTCAGCAGCGGTCAGCAGAGGCCAACGGAGGCCAGCAGAGGTATGCAGAGGCAAGTAGAGTCCAGCAGGGACAAGCAGTAACAAGTAGTAATCGTTATACGTTGTCGGAAGCATCAGGGGTGGTCAGCTGTGGTCAGCAGAGACTAGCCGTGGCCAGCGGAGGCTGGCAGACGTCAGTAGTAATCGTTATACGTTGTCAGAAGTAACAGGAGTAGTCATTAGCGGTCAGCAGAGTCCAGCGGAGGCAGGCAAAAGTCAGTAGTAATCGTTACACGTTGTCCGAAATATAAGCAGTGGTCAGCAGAGGCCAGCAGAGGCTGGGAGAGGCTAACAGTAGCCAGTCGTAATCGTTATGCGTTGTTAGAAGTAACAGGAGTGGTCAGCAGCGATCAACAGAGGCCAGCGGAGGCTGGCAGACAGTAGTAATCGTTATACGTTGTCAGAAATATAAGCGGTGGTCAGCAGCGGTCAGTAGAGGCTGAGAGAGACTAACAGTAGCCAGTCGTAATCGTTATACGTTGCCAGAAATTCCAGGAGTGGTCAACAGCGGTCAGCAGAGGCCAGTGGAGACCTGTTGACGGGAGGTCGGATATTAGTTGTTCAAGAGCGAGAAGGGAAGTGTGAGCCTTTCTTTCTCGACTCCCACGAGGCGGTCCAAAATTACTTTAGGTAGCTTCGGAGAATCGAGAATGAGTGCACGTATCAGTTTGCCTTTGTCAACTTTCCGAAACTCTGTGAGGTCAAGTACGCGTGATATGGCATAGGTGAGTAGTGCACCCGGTGCTCAATATGACATCTCTGTTCTATAGGCCAAAATAAGACGAAAATCAAGAATACCAATTTGTTGATGGAGGCTTCGTTAAAAAGTTATTTACGTTTAAAGTTCCGCCCGTATTTAATTTTTTTCTCGAAAATACGCAAGATTTCAGGGATATGTCTATTCACCAAAAATGATTGTAATTGACCCCCGCAATCGAAAATAATTTTTCCAAAACTATTTGAAATATTCTTTTTCCGTCGAAAAATTTCACACCTCGAATTTTTTTCTAGAAAGTGGGTACAATAGGGAGTTTCTGCAAAAATTATTTAATAAACATATGAAAATATATATTTAAAGTTTCTATTGTATGTATACTTCCATTAAGTTGGAGCCAACACTGTATTGCAAATATTCAAATAGTTCAAATTTGAATAATCAATTCATTGTTTATTGAGTCTCAGGTTTCCATATTTAAAAATAAACATTAGGTTGGACTTGATTGATAAATAAAATATCAATATACCAAGTATAATATTCACAAGAATTTTCTTTATTTCCTTTTACTATACAAATATATACCATATATTAGCAATTGATTCATCTTCAGTTGCAATAATATATTTGTTATTTCGCAAGGTTTTCATCTAAACATATGTACTTTATTGTTTTCTATTAAATAAATATACATACATTTACCTATTTGTATATACATATAAGTTACTTCACATTATATTTCCAACATTGAAACATTTCTTATAATATATAAGCATCTGATGATAAAATACAAATATTTAATTTAAAACTAAATACATTATATAATTTGTTCATAAATCATATGTGAATTTATTCTATGAAACATATAAAATTTCAATTGGAAACGTAACGTAATCGCACAAAAATACTATTAGTTGTGCCATGTTGACATTTTCCAGACAATCATATAACATACTTTTAAACATTTGCTTACCTCTATAAACAATTGGCACAATTTTAAATAAAACTATGGAATAACTTGGAACACAATATTTTACAATAACATTTTTCAATATTTTAACAGCAATCAAATATCTTAATTCTTGAAGTAAATCTCAAAATTGTTTTATTTTTCCATTTTTTATATATGACGAGACAAATAGTTGTGATGAGCTACGTAAACAAAATTAAAAATATTACAATAAAAAGGTAACTACCGTGGAAAACAGTTACATTTCCATTTCATAAAAGGTTTAATAATTTCCTTATTTTTATTCGTAACAAAATGTCTTATAATAAAATTAAAAGCAAGCAGAAGTTACCTTCTTTCGTCTTATTATCTTTATAGATTCATGTATACAATGAAAACATAGTAATGTTCAGTGTCATGATGTACAGTAACATCTACCTGTTAAACAGATAAATACTATGATTTTTAATAAAATAAAAATACCGTAATTTACTTCTATTTATCACAATGTTGTATTTTGTTAGATCTGGAATATGTTTTCTCAAAGAAAAAGTTAATCTGGAAATTAATACCAACAAAGAAATGTGAATATTGACATGACACTGATTATACGAAAAATGTTAAAATTCATTTAGTTGATTTTTGTTAACAACATTAAATAGTACATACTAATATTAAGTAGATTAATAAATACACAATGTGTAAACTATTGACAGTAATCTATGGAAACACTCTCTACGTGAAAATTAATATTATACAATTCATAATACTCTGTCAAAAAATATAGAGGTTTACTGATTCTTTTAAATAAAACTAAATGTTAAATGTTATTTTCTATCTAAAACTATATGCATAAAATAGATTTTATGAAACATTCATTTCTATTATTATGAATCTTAAATGCATAATTCCAGTTTAAAAATATATTGAGATCTGATTAATGTAAGTAAATACATCTGATTTGAAGTAAACACTATGAAATTTATTTTCATTGATAAATTTAGTAGTATGTTGTAATTGGTCAAAAAAAGAAAACGAATATTTATGAATAATTGGAAGTCTTTTTTTTTTTATAACGCACAGTACCTTTAACATTCTTTGGTTTAATTGATAGAAAAGAAACGCTTAGTCGAATTTCTATCATCATCACAGTTTAGTACAAACTTTTGCTCAATAAAAAATGGACTGTTTGTTACGGAATGCAAAAAAAATTGCAAATGTTGCATGGCATGTTCCTTAATTTTCTAATTACAAAATAAACTTTACCGTCATAATTTAATTTAACATATAGTTGATTAATATTGTTAATGCTGTTTGTATAAATATACATTGTACACAATATTCGGACAGATGTTATAGATGACAACAAGCAGTTTTTCCTAACTTTTCCTGCTACTTAAAAGTAAATCCTTATTATTCATCATTTTAATAGATGCTGGGACATCAATCAGATATTTAACAAACCCCTGTTTTGTAAAGAATCCTTTAATGTTTGAAATAACTGTAACTGCTGTTCTGGTTTTAAGCTAAACACCTATATTACATAAAATAGATATATGTACAAAATCAAAGAAAATAATTTTGTATTATGGCATATAATGTGTAACAAATTTGTGGTTAAATTCCAGGAAAGTGAATTTAACACTTTTGAGATTTGAGATTAGAATGTCAAAATATGTAAAGAATATGCGATTTTATTTAAAAATTTCTGATGTTTTACCTGTTGTAAAAGTTTTTGAGGTGATGCAGTTTGAATAAATGAAGAAATATAGACATTTACAAATGTTGCCATCAAATATTGACAATCAAATCTGTCCATGATTCCTCCATGACCAGGAATAACATCTCCAAAATCCTATATTGATTATATAAAATGATGCATATTGTTATTTATTATATAAATTGTATACAAAATAAAGAAATTACCTTAATTTTGAAAGCTCTCTTAAAACCACTGGCAAAGAAGCCTCCAAATGGTCCAATTACAGAACTAAATACTGACATTGATAATGAATGGAGTAAAAATGGATACAGAGTTAAAGTAGACTTTCCACTAATCTGTAAAATATAGTATAACATTAAATTCTTTATTACATACTTTCATCATATGCAAACAGCATTTCTAAATTTATAAATGTGTTACCATTTTCCATGTAAATCGCAAGCTATTGGGCAAATTATACTCTTGAGGTTGAAATAAAGTGGATGGTTCACAATCCATAGTCATTCGTCCTAAAGCCTCACTGTATTCAATAGGACAGACAAAGTAGCGGTAATGGCACATGAAATATGATACCTAAAATGTGTTTTCTCTTAGAATTTTTTGTTTATGAAAGTGCAATTCTATTCGATAATTAATTTAAAAATTAAAACATAACATTACCAATAAGCCAAGTATAACTGTTGAAATACCACCACCTATAAAACCTTCCCAAGTTTTTTTAGGTGACAATTTAATTAAAGGTGTTTTACCAAAGAAGAAACCAAACATATATGCCATTACGTCATTTATTATTATCATACTAACTGGAACAATAAACCTAAACCAAAATAAATATATATTACCATAAAATAATTGTTAGAAAATATTAATATATGTAAATAATTGTCATACCAGATCAAACCTTCAAAAATATTTTTGATTATAAGATAACTTTGTGTTACAACAATAAGTAGAGCAACGTGTGTCCAAGCAAATAGGGAAAATTGCTTCATATAATATTTCTTTACAAGTGATAGTACAAACCATACAAAACCAACAATGTAAAGACAAAATGAAATAAAACGATGGTATGTAACAAGTACACGTAAATATTCCTGTAAAGAAAAAAAGTTCAGTATTTGGAGAAGATTATCTTAACACAAGTAGTCAATATTTATTTTCAAAACTACCAAGTTTTAATAAACTGTTATTATCAAGATAGTGGATTACTGAAAAAATGTTAAAAAAAAATTGTGGTTTTGATATTTGACTAAAGAAATACCATTTCATATGTACTAATCTAATAGAAACCTCATAAAGTAAAACTGGAAGCCATATAGAGTATATAAAGGTACTTGGAGAGGCTTTGTTCATTGATTTTATGTCAGTACTGCATATAGGTATATTCATACAAATACATATATTTTATAAGTCAATTTAATCATTTAATAATACAATAAGATATATTAAAAATTTCTTGTATTGATTTACTTAGATTAAAACTATGTATATGTACTTACTGTTCGATTAATCACTACGGCAAAATAATCCATTAAATTTTCCCCATAAAAGAAATAATTTGAAGTAATTAAGAAATACCATGACAAAGATCTAAACCATGGAGAACCATGAATTCTATAGACAGCATATCCAATGTTAATAATTTCTTGAAAACATTTTACTTGTACGATCAGTGTCTGTTAAAAACATAAAAAACTATATGATATTGTTTTATAATTTTTTGTATATACATACATATTGTGAAATTAATATACAAAACATACTGTAGCCATCAGTGCTAGTGGTCCAATGTAAATAATACCGCAAAATCCAGCAATCATAAACAAGGTAAATATACTTCTAATTACCCAGTTCTTCCAGCTACAATACATTAAAAATCTTTTATATTTAGGAATTTAGATCAAAATTTTAAAATTCTTTTTAATATTTTAAACAATTCCTATTGTTAATTTATGAAACTGTACCGATCGGGTAAGCCAGAGAGAGCTGAATCCAAAATGTGTGGGGTATGATCTGTTCCTTGTGGCAAGGTTTTAATCAAATTTTCAACTTCCAACTTTGCTTCATCTTCAGATTCAACATCTTCTTTCTATATAATACATTATTGAAATTGTTCATCTGTACAACTATAGTAAATATAATTTTATCTTCAGGGAAATCTATATTTTATACCTTTTAATTAAATAAAATTAAGATCATAAATTATATTATTGGATTTATAAAAGTGTAAAAAATTTTATATAATAGTTGTATAAAAATTATCATATAGCTTTTAATTTTCAGGTATAAGACATATTCTTATAGGAGAATCATCCCAATGTTTTGCAAGCATTTTAACTAGTTTTATCAGGGGTCAAATGACACACTGATACTGAACCATTATTGAAACTTGGAATATTTACAAAATGTTGCGATAATTCTTTCATAAAGATAGAGCTTATACCTGAAAATTTCAATAGCAAAAACTGTATGACACAGGACTGTGAAAGCATCAAATCTAAAATTATTATTGTTATAAAATATGTTATTATCATAATAAAGAAGTAAACAATGACTTAAAATAAGACCAAATCAAATAAGGATATTATGCATAAATATTTATACAGTTAATATTCCCTTAATAATGTAACTATAGATAGAGGTAATAAATACTTCATGTCAATACTACCAATTAATAAATTAAAATCAATTCATACTATATAAAACTTAATCTTGAATATATATTGGCATAAAAAAATATGAGATAGAATATATATGCATGTATTATTCCTATTCTTATGTTGTAAAAATAATATTAGTAGTATAGCGGCGATCGTAAGGGTATAGTTTAGTATCTGTCACAGCCATCATCCAATTTACTTAATATGAATACTGTGGAAGACAAAGGTCAACTAGTATCTAATTTAATCTAATGATCGCAATAGACGTCAATTTACTGAAAAAACTGTTGTTTGGTTGAATGAAGACTTTTATAAATAGAAAATGTTTATTTACCTTATCGTCACTGTCAATTGTCCTTTTCCGAATCTCCGACATTTTTACTTAATGATTTCCGACACTTATATTCGTACGAGAACTTAAAATAAAAAATAGTACTGTGACCACCGATTCGTATGAATTAATTGCATATTTACATGTTTAAGTAGATAATTGAACGGAACGGACGTGACAGACACCTATCATATTTGCGCAACACAAACTGACAGGTTAGCGCAGGGTATGGATGGTATAATCATCGTACATGTTCGGTGTACCTCGAGACTTTACGGAAAATCAATGACAAAAAAAGACTAAATGAAAACTAATGTTTCGTTCACAATACTCTTCAAAAGGTATGTTCACAGTATTTACGCAGCAAGGAAAAGAGACCACACAAATGATTATTGATACACTTAAGACGAGGTACTAGAGGTATACAAAATCACGTTGATAGGAATCAAATCCCAAATAGATACGTACAAAATGCTATTTTATGTAGATCTACCATACACTCTTGGCCAGGACATAGCAGACCAATAAGATGATCTGACTATCGTGATCATACAGTTATTACATCATTTGCGTCACATGGGATCTCTTACCAGGCACGAATTAAGAGGAAAGTTAAGGGTAGCTTATTTATTGCAACATGTGACATTGCGCTTAACGTCCTAACTGTGCTAGTATATTTTTAAAATGTCTCGGACATCCTGCATTTGTTTGATACAAGTTCTACAATATTAATTATTTAAACATCCAGTTTAAATCCCTGTCTCACCCGTAACTGAAACGTGCGGGTGCTCACCAAGATTGGTTTTTAATTTTTCGTTAACGTTGGATTTGGTTGGATGCATTATTATTTTCGCCGTCGACGGATCGCGTGTCGCGCGTGCGCGAAAAAGATGGTAGATCGACAACATTGTTTCAAAGATCAACAGATCTCGGTGATTTGGTTACTTTGCATGGCATAAATTAATATTCTCGACTATATATTAAAACTAAAAATTAAAAGATAGTGATAACAATTCAAAACGAAAATAAATATTTTGTAAAGTTATTAAAAATTATTTTACAATTAAAATTAAAGCGAATAAATGTTAGTATTTCGGGCAAATTGTCATCAAGAAATATAAACATCAATAATACAATATGACATTACCTGGTATTGGAGTATTTGGTACAGGAAGTATTGTCAGAATTATTATTCCTTTCCTGAGGGAAAAAGGTTTTAGAATTGAAGCTATTTGGGGACGTACATTAGCAGAAGTATCAGAAGTTGCAACTGATCTTGAAATACCATTTCATACTAGTCAAATAGATGATGTACTCCTTAGGAAAGATGTTGATTTGATTTTCATTATGTGCTCTCCTAGCTTGCATGCACAAATTGCAGTAAAAGCATTAGGAATAGGAAAACATGTTGTATGTGATAAACCTGCTGGTTTGAGCCAAAGTGAAGCATTAAAAATGGTAGGAGCTGCACAATATTATCCTTCCTTGATAAGTATTGTCAATCACAGCTTAAGATTCCTACCTGCATTTGTCCATATGAAAAAAGCTCTAGAAGAAGGATATTTGAATGGTCTGGTAACTGTCATAGAAGTTAGAGTACATATGGGTAGTTTATTGCATAATGGTTAGTATTTTTCAACCATTTTAAGATTATTCCAATATATAATTTTAAATATTTTTACAGGATACGATTGGTTGTGCGATGATACAATGGGAGGAGGAATTTTAGCATTAGTAGGAAGTCATGTAATAGACTTAATTTTTCATTTAATGGGTCAACGTGCATCAAGAGTGCATGCAGTAGTTCGTACTTTCACTCAAACTACAAACCATATAAATGGAATAAGACATGTTACTTCACCAGATTTTTGTAGTTTTCAAATGGAATTGAGTGGTGGTACTTTGGTAACAACAACTTTAAGCAATCATTTACAAGGTCAGCTTTCCCAAGAGGTATTAATATGCGGAGGCGGTAACCATCTCCTAGCGCGTGGTGGAGATTTGTATGGTTATCGCAAAGGACAAGAAGAAATGTTATACCATGATACAGATGATCTACAAGACGTATCATTTCCTATTACTGAATCTATTCCAAGACCATATGTCAAAGGACTAAGAAATATGATTGCTGCACTGAGAGAAGCATTTCAATCTGTTGAAGATAAAAAAGGTTGGATAAAAGAGCCAGTATTTTCAGCATCAACTTTTGAAGATGGTTTATATGTACAAGCTGTTATTGATGCATTACGACAAAGTAACAAACGACGAGAATGGGTGAAAGTTAATATTTTAACAGAAGAACCAGACCCAAATCCTTTATTGAGTGCAGCTGTTAGAGCTACAGCTATATCAATATAAAGTAAATGCAATGTAAAGATTGTTTTTATACTAAATGAAAATGACATATTAACGTACAACATGTAATTATTAATTACAAA
This sequence comes from Colletes latitarsis, assembly GCF_051014445.1. Taxonomy (NCBI): domain Eukaryota; kingdom Metazoa; phylum Arthropoda; class Insecta; order Hymenoptera; family Colletidae; genus Colletes; species Colletes latitarsis. The sequence goes on along the minus strand of NC_135135.1, from coordinate 27,951,772 downwards.
TCTTATCAACAAGGCAGCTCTAAATATAAATTAATATGTATGTTAAGTTTAGATTTTAACTTTTTATTTCACTTCATATACAAAAGATACACGGATTATATTGTAAATATGTGTATAAATATGTATACTACACTTGAGAAAGTTTTTTTATATGTTTTCATTCATGTAGGAGATAGTATTTGTAATGGTATAATGTTATCTAATATTGATATTAACAATAAACTAGATAAATCATGATAATAAGTTAATGAAAGTATTTTTATTTATACGTTTGCTTAGTCTGAGCAATATAAAATAAATTTTATTGTAAATAAAATTGTGATTATGGAGAAAGAATTGTTTATTCTTTAAGATTACCTGATCTTACATTTCTTGATTTTGATTTGCGAATGGCTCATATAACGACTCCTTCATTCAATTTCGAAACTATTCTCAAAGCAGGACTTATTAGTTATTTGCTTTAATTCCATATATTTTCGTTTTAACGTATCTGGATCAGCTAAAAATAATTGCCAAAGCACGTTCTTTTCTCGTTCAAAACTTACGTCGTTTTTCTGCAAAAAGGGATTCTAATTATTATATAAAAAATAATGTTTTCTGTTTGTATATATGTTACATTTGTTTCAATTTACCAAAAGTTCTTTCATTTGATTTCTTGCTTTCGTTAAATCTGCTTGTACCTTTTGTAAATTATCAACTGCTTTATTGTAACATGTTTCAACTTCATAGGAAACTGGTTTAAGAGTGTGCGTTGCTGCCGTTTGTGTTTCGTTTGCATTTAGATTCATTTCATTTTCCCTAAATTATAACACTTTAATACTTACGATATTCACGCGAGAATGTATTTTCGTTATGAAAAAAGTAAAACTTACGATGTTTCTAATTTATGAATTTTGGCATTTAAGTATGTTTTGAATATAAATTCTTTCTTGATTTTATTTTCATCTATAAGTTCATTGTACCTATTTAACGCAGAATTTAATTCAGGCGTATTGTCGCCATTGTATATCATAGAAACTAAAAGATTGTTAAATGAATTGTGTGTTTTTGATGAAGATGACATGACTGCAGAATACTCATGTTGTTGTTGCTGCATACTTTCCTACAGAAAAGAAATACAATTATGTTATAAATATTAACTTAAGCAATTAACGAATAGTGCTTTTTATATTTCATTACTAACACATCTTGTAGAAGACAGTAAATACTCTGTTGTTAGATAGTGGCAAGCATCAGCTACAAATTCAGAAATGATTTTAAGTCGGTGATATTGCATTTGCATTAACATATTTAACAAATCAACGCGTACGTGTCCACATTCACGCGCGAGAAATTGAAAATTTTCAAGCTTCTCTAAACAAATAGTTTTTTGTTTCAGTTTCAATTGAGCGTTTTGTTTCAAAATTTTTATTATTTCTAATTCTGCAAATTGTTGTACAACTTCTATTAATTGGTGGTCTTGCAACAGAAGAACATTTTCTTTTAAGTAATCTCTCTTCCTGGTTAATTCTGAAATTTCTGTCCTAATTTTAACATAAAACAAAAATATTTATACAATAGCTTTATATAAACAATTTGTTGTATATTAATAATGTTTAAATACCTCATTTGAGAATGCCTTGGTACTTTTACATTTCCCAAATTGTATATATCCTGCACATACTGTAACATTGCATTGTTTGATTCTTGTTGTGTTTTCGCTGTAATTTCTTCCATCTTTGCATTAGTAATGCTATAAAATGAAGTACAAACTCTTGTAAATTATTGTATATAATACATGTCCCACTTAATTATAATTATAAAAAATTAAGTACTATGTTTTGCACTGCATCAATTCTTGTAATTTTTCGTTATCTATATGTTTTTCTTTACTCTCATTAACAAGAGAAACATAATCAGAATCTTTCTCCTGATCTCCATTATTTACATTCCCAAATTGCCGTTTTTCGTGAACATCTAAATAGTATTTATATAGTTCTACCTTCTTAATGAAAAGCTCCAATGGCATTTGGGTCCATAGTATTGGTATTCCTTTCTATGAATAAAATATTTATATTGTCACAAACTAAAGAAATTTACTTGAAATTACCCACATTTTCAGCTGCATCTCCATATACATTTAATAGACATTCAATTTCTTTAAAAAACTGACGATTATTTGAATCCAACTCTTGAAGAATTATAGAACAATCATCATAAGCTTTATCTGCTTCAATATGTTTCTTCTCCAATAATGCTTGCTCTTTCTCTATATCTTCATCCAATTTAGTCTTTAATTTTCTATAAAAACATTCCATTTGTTAATAATAATGACAAATAAATGTAAATGAAAATATTCAGAAGAATTTACTTCAAGTTTTGAATTCCATTTTGTAATGTATGAATGTAATTTTCATCTTCCTTATATGCATGTTTAATTGTTTTGAATTCTAGAAACAAGTCACTTATATCCATGTCGTCAAAAGAAATAATTTTTAATAAATCAGGGCAATCCCTAGTAGCTTCTTCCAATGCATTATCTAATTCAGGTCCTTCCAACCATTCGTTTGTTTCTTGTAATTTGTTTTTTCTAAAATATCACACCATGAAAATTGTATAAATCATCAAATAATTATTTTCGTTTATTCAACAGATAAAATATTAATTTAATATTCCTAGAGTACTCAAATAATATGAAACGTTAAAGTAAATGTAATCGTAGCATTAAGATATTATTTTTATTTATCGATACGTAATAAATAAACGTTTATTACATTTGAACTTCCTCGTTTGAAATAACGTTTGCGCGATTCACATTTTTGCAGAACCACTCTAAAAATGGTTGCACCAAAGGTTCGTTACAAATTTCATCTAATATCTCCGGTGTAATAGCATTCGAAATTTCAGGACGTAAACTTTGAATTTTATTGTAAAGGATATTACCCGAGATGTTCATGTTTTGATAGAAACTTTCAAACTTAAGAGTGTACACAATATGGCAAATCCCCTCTTGCCCCCCACGAATTGGTGCAAACGTATAGTATCGCCATCTAATATCAAGGATTCGAACTAAAAAAATCGTGCCAGGATCACAGAATGTTATAGGAGGTATCCGGAGTACAGATTCCCCCACTACCGGTACTCTTGTTACGCACTACCTTAATTAATCGCTAATAACTCTTTTGCTGGAAATAAAATATGAACTTTTAGAATTGAAGAATATAGTATAGACCTTTGACAACATTTAAGGATACCTGTTCTAACCATGCCATGCGTTATTAAATAGTTATTAACCGATATCGGAAGTCGGCACACTGTTTCTAACTTTTTAACACGACACCTTAGGGATCTATTGCTAATAACTAATTAATTAGAGCGAGGAGCGTAGCAAAATCGGTCCTTGAATGTTGCCAGGGATGTCTACTTGGTTCTTTCATAGCGAAAATATGCCTGTTATTGCTGAAAAGTTGATAATTCATCGATTAAAGCAGACAATAAGTCAGCCATAAATGTGCCGACTTCCGATATTCGTTAATAACGTCTTAATTACTGGCGAAATGTTTATAAAAACTATCCTTGAATGTGGCCAAGGGTCTATACTATATTCTTCAATTCTAAAAGTTCATATTTTAGTCCCAGAAAAAGAGTTATTAACGAATAATCAAAGTAGTGCGTAATAGGAGTACCAGGAGTGGGGGAACCTGTACTCCGGATACCTCCTATAACATTCTGTGATCCTGGCACGATTTTTTTAGTTCGAATCCCTGATATTAGATGGCGATACTATACGTTTGCACCAATTCGTGGGGGGCAAGAGGGGATTTGCACTCCGGATAGTACGAATCCCTGATATTAGATGGCGATACTATACGTTTGCACCAATTCGTGGGGGGCAAGAGGGGAATTGCACTCCGGATACCTCTTATAACATTCTGTGATCCTGGCACGATTTTAGCAGTACGAATCCTTGATATTAGATGGCGATATTGTTTTATTCACTTTTTAGCGCAATATTTAAATACTTATCGCTTCCAGTGATCGTTTATCTTATTAATTATATAAAATAATGTATAGCGAAATGATTGAAGAACTTAATTAGATTCTAATAATATTTAGAGTAGTTTTAAAAGATTATAAAACTTTAGAATTTATAAAAATCAAGGAATTAATAGGAAAGGTAGAGGCGAATGTAAAAGAAAAGCATGAATAATATGTATTATGATTTAAATTTTGTATTAATATAAACGTAAGGAATGTTTTACACATATATATATAACTTTATTAAATAAAAACATGCCTCGAAATCTTGATGGCACGTTTTATAAATAAATTAAATTGATGAATAATATGTCTTTATAATATATTTATGATTAAAGTTACTCCTCCACATACTCCTGCAATATTCAATTTTAAATGGCAGTATAAAAACTAATTCTAATATAAAATTAAATGAATAAATAACAATTTTTCTTAGTTACGTTCTATGTACAAATTTAAAATCAAAACTCCTTTTATTTTTCGTCCATCGATTCTTTAATTCTTTTTAAAAATAATCAATTTTTGGGTATTGATTCTTTTGAACGGTATCGCTTAATGCTATTAAAATATTATTTTATACTCCATCGACCGTTGCTAGTTATTTGTGTAATTTAAAATCATTCAAATATGTTTGTGTTTGATATCATCATCATTGTAACAAACTCACAGATTCAATCAAAACAATCTCTTTTTATACATATAAAATATATAAAAAATACAAAAGTTTTACTTTTCTATTTTGATATCTCATCTGTAACTTGAGACACCATTGGTCATGTGTCAGAAATAACACAGAGGCTCGTTCAGTTCAAGCAGATACAGAAAGCAATAACCTTTGTCTCTGCTTGAAAAACAAAATTTATTCTAGCTCAGAGAACGTTATTATATTATATTATTCAATTATTTGATCTTTAACAATCTTTCTCATGCTATCTGTGACACGAAACATTGGTCCATGCCCAGGAATTATAAAATCTGCCAAATTTATAACAGAAGCTCTCATATTCGATTGAGTCTTCTGTAATTCTTCAGTTCCTAGGTCTTTCCAAATTGATGGATCTAAGATGTCTTCTTCTTTTTCAAACAAATCTCCTGTACAATTTGTAAAAATATATGTAAATTAATTTATTTAAGGTACTTGGAATATTAATATATTTATAAAATAAACACCTGTTATAGCAAAATGTGTAGATTTTCCAGAAACTATACTTTCAACCCATACTGTAACATCATCTGATGTATGGCCAGGAGTGGTTACAACTTTAACTTCTGGACACAGTTTATATTCTCCTATATACAGAATAATTACAATTTTTATGTGTTATATAATGAAAAGTAATTATGGCTATAAATATATTATATAAAAAACTTCACCACATGCTAAATCTGTTGTAAAAAACATGTCACCACGATTAACACAGATTCCAATTATATGTTCTGCATTCATAAAAAGATTGTTGTTTCCTATATGATCTGGATGACTGTGACTACAAACGACATAATCAATTTCCTCGGGTGTAATATTATGTTGAATAAGCGCTGAAAAAAAATAATTGTTAGAATATTTTTTATAAAGGAATTGCAAACGTTATTAACATGATACCTTGTATTATTTTCTCGCGATCCCAAGCTGTCATAGTATCAACAATAATATTTTTCGATGCTTTTATTAATGTACAAGAACAATTTGCTTTCATTGTTCCGTCTGGAAGTTTCGTGGAATATCCATCAAATAACACGATAACTTCGCACATTGTTCGGGGTCGAGGTTAAAAGTAAGAAACTGGAAAAGTCTTATGATTACAATTTGTTCATGACTTTATATTGCAGAATGTATATTTTATATTAATAAAATAGAATCTGTTGAACTTGTCACAAAACAATTACGTAAATAAGTTTTAAAACCGGTAAACACTAATTTGGGTCGGGATGAATGATTCTACTTGATTCCTTCAGAATTGATTGATTCTTTTTTGAAGAAGAATACGTATACGTACAAGCAATTAAACGAGCTAATTTAGTAATTATCAATAAAGGGGTAATTGCTGAATTAATACATGATTTAAAATACCGTTCTATTAGTATACTTTGTAATTGTGTTTCATTTAATGAAGAAAAAACTTTAAAAATATTTCTCTTGCACGATAACTGTTTAAAACTACGTATATACAAATATAAAAGTAAACACTGCATATCAAATTCTTAATTAAATAGTAACGAATTGTTTTTGAACCTGGGCGCTGAATAACACAGGAACGGCCCTGAATGTTCTTTTATAAGATCTTTAAATATTGGCACTTAATTACTCTTAATGTATAAATATAAAACATGTACATCTAAAAGAAAGCCAATTTTGAATTATTAATGAATTTAAAAAATTTAGAAAATAAGTTTTGATAAATGTTTCCTAGAGCCCATTCTTTTTGCTAATATTATGAATTTAGTAAATAATTCGTTCATAAATTCGCTAACAGTTCTTAACTTCTTTTGAAAAATGTACTTTTTGGAATTGTATCACTTTTGTAGCTTATGTACGATTTGGCATACCATGTAATATACTCTAAAGTGATTAAATAACTTACGAATTTAAAGATCTGTACATTCGTATCTAAAAGATTTGTTGAAATAAATATAAAATAATATTCTGTCTTATTTTTTATTAATTGTTGATTATTACAACTACAATTTTAGTAAAAAATCAACGTCAAGTTTACATACTTGTTATTTAATGTTATTTAATTATACAATACTTGTTAAAAATCATGGAATTTATTAATACTTCTTATGTGAAATAATTTTTACTTATGGAATAAAATACATTTATTTTTGTGTATATGTAATTACTTGACTTTCGTATTCGATGGCATAACATTTATGAATGCCGAGAAAACGATAGTAGGTACATGTGGACGTGTTAACCTACTAGATATTTGTCAAATTTTTTTGTGAACGCAGAAAGAATTTTAGTTTTATAAAAAGACAAGATACATATATAAAGGTAAATAATAATTTGTTTCTTTCAATCGCATAGGTTAATATTTATAAGAAGAATGAATTCAATCTTTATATTTTTATATGGTCCTATAAAATATGCGAGATTATAAACACAAATTTTATTTCTAAAAATGAATACGTATACTTACACGTATCCTCATATTAATGCTTTTCTGAAGTACTTCAGACTCTCATAAGTCTTTGTTATGAGAGATTTAAAGCATAGATCTGAGAACACATGAGCAAAACATAAAACTAATTAGATAAATATAAATTAATGTTAAAAATAAATATATACTTATGAAAATGTTTTGTTTATTTCAGATTGTTTAAACGTATTGTTAATAATTTGTATTAGTGAATATAACATTAAAACAGATGTAATAATTTATTTTCTGATAAAAATTTATATAATCAACTGTTTAAATTGATGTTTTATGTATTGTTCATATTTTCTTAGGTCCACCTGTTTAATAAATTCAACATACCATATGGATCATATTAATTGTACATAAAATTGTGTAATGTTATAATTTAATCAAAATATGGTAACTTGAACTTCTTTGTAGGGTATCATAGTAACGGAATTTATGTCATATTTATTGTGCATATATGTCTAAATGGATATTGAATACATTAGTCAAGCAATGCTTTTGGACTCCATATCGGTTTCATAGCACTACAATGACTTCTTTGCTGGTTCCTCCGGAATCAGTACGAGGAATGACATGTTTGGATCGTACAGCATTCACAACTACTATAAAATTATCATTTTTAAAGTTTCACCGTGTTAAAATTTCAAAAATAACACCAATTTTGAAAAAATATTTGTTTAAAATAAGAAACTTCAAACCACTTCAAAAAGAAAATAATGAAATTATTGCTTATTTGAATCCACTATTAATAAAAAATTTTGAAGACTTCTCAGAAAATGATAGGCAGCAACTATCAGGATTATATGAATATTTTGGAGTAATGGATTTCACTTTGAAGTATGACAATTGGTTAGTTAATGATATATTGAAAGCTGTTTTGCCCAAAGGGATTGAAGTTCCAACTTCATACAGTTTAGTAGGTCATATTGTGCACTTAAATTTGCGTGATATGCATTTACCATACAAAACTATCATTGGACAGGTTTTTCTTGATATCATTTCAAATGCTAGAACAGTTGTGAATAAGACAAATACTATTGATACAACATTTAGACAATTTACTATGGAAATCCTTGCAGGCGATAAGAATACTGTTACAGTGGCAAAAGAAAATGGTTGTACATATGAGTTTGACTTTTCTCAAGTTTACTGGAATCCTCGATTAAGTACAGAACATTTAAATTTGATAAAACTTATGAAACATAATGATATTTTATATGATGTATTTGCTGGAGTTGGACCATTTGCTATTCCTGCTGCGCGTAAGGGAATGAAAGTATTTGCAAATGATTTAAATCCTGCATCTTATAAATGGCTTCAGAAAAATGCTGTCACTAATAAAGTTAAAACTAATTTGAAATTTTTTAACATGGATGGCAGAGAGTTTATAAAAAGCATTATTAAAGCTGATATTTTAAATAGACGAATTAATAATAAAGATGGTTCTGAACATATAGTAATGAATTTACCAAATTCTGCCATTGAATTTTTGGATGTGTTTTTTGAATGTTTTAACGAAGATGAAGTAAAAACAGTGTGTTGTCAACCACCAATTGTACATCTATACTGCTTTGTAAAAACGAACAAAAAAGAAGATGCTTGTAGACATGGACAATTGTTAGTGGAAGAAAAACTAGGTCGTGCACTGAATAATTCTTTGATTAATTTACACAATGTTAGAACTGTTTCTCCATCTAAAGAAATGATTCGCGTGTCATTTCTATTAACAGAGAATATTTTAAAAGGCGAGGAGCCAGCAACGAAGAAATTGAAAGTGGAAATCAATAAAAGTATTTCTGTAAGCAATAATATTGCAGAAAATAATGAGGAAGAACAGGGGATCACAAAAAAACCAGAAGAACAAGAATGTATTCAAAGTAGCAACAGTTCGTAGTGTTAAGTTAAAGGCAAAAGCACAAAAAGTGGTGAGCAATTTGAAAAAAGTAAGCAAATTCTTACAAACAGTGTATTAATAATAATGGGTTTATAATTAATGAGTGTATAAGCTCGATTAATACTACAATGGCTAATAAAAGTATTCAAATGCTTTTGAACAAAATATTTTGTACTTGAAACAGTGAAGGTGCATTATATTTTTCAAAATACTTGTAACTATGTAGGGTGATTGGTTAAAAAGTTACAATCGAAAAATATTTTGAAAATAATGCATTAAAAATTTAATTCAAAAGTGTTTAAATACTTTCATGAGCCATTGTATAGTCATGTGAATATGTTGCAATTTCTTATGAAACTCCTTGATTTCAATAGTTGGATCTAAAAAGAAATAAAACAATCAAAGACTGCAAGGATGAAATATCAGCTAAAACAATGTCAGCTCAACTAGATCGGCAGCTTCAAGAAGTACAAAAAGCAATACATCAGTCTAAATTGAAGACAAAAGTTAAAAATATAAATTATGGAAAAAAGAAGAAAGAGGACAGTAGACCACTGATACAGATGAATGTAACAACATCCTTGGTTGAACAAATGCAAATTTAATAAATACTTAAGATAGTATCTAAGCCAGTTAATATATGATTATCATTTATAAATGAAAATATTTAGTAATATTGATTTACTTCATGAGATGTAACTAAAAAGTTATTGTAAGCTCTATTCTATGTAAATTTCCTTTGGATAGATCTTGTTACATAAAATAAATCTAATTAAAGATACAATGTTTCACGGAGTCACTTCTTATCACCTAACTTTTATCTTAATTACTTATCTAAGTACAATCAAGTACTTAAAAATAAAGTTCTATTTATTCAATGATAACTACTGCATACATTATTGCTCTTGATAATTAGTAGAAACTTCTAAACAGAGAAGCCTTACAGTATATTGTACTATAAAAAGTATGTTTAAAAATTATAGGTAAATTTAATCATATTATTATTTACCTAATTTTATTTTAATTCATTTAGGAAAAGTATTTACAATGGAAGTCCATACTGCAGGCTTGATTGTAATAGGAGATGAAATTTTACGTGGACAAATTATTGATACAAATACATCCTACTTGGCAAAACGTTTACAAGATTCTGGTATCAAACTCCAGAAAGTAACAGTAATTCCTGATATTGTGCGTATTAATTTATTATTATCTGCATATAATATAATAAAATCAAAATATTGACAAGTATAATTATAAATATTACATTTAAACATTTTATTTGTTAAAAAAGATTCGAATTTGATAACATACGAATATAAATTTCATATGGTTCCATTGAAATTAATATTTAAATTCTCACTACACATAATGTAGCCTTTTGTGTTAGGTAGATGAAATTGCAAAGACTGTATGTGATGCTTCCAAGGAGGTTTCTGTTGTATTTACATCTGGTGGTGTTGGTCCCACACATGATGATGTAACGTATGAAGCTGTGGCTAAAGGTTTAGGATTAACACTTGAACCACATGAAGAATTAACAGATTTTCTTACAAATCTCTTTCCCAATGAAAAAGAAGCTCAACGTCTTGCCATTGTACCAAGACCCTGTGAACTTATTTATATTCCTTCACAAAGTAAGTGAATTATTAAATAATACATTTTCAAAATACTCTTATTTAAGGAAAAAGTATATATTTATCAATTCGTAATAAAATAATGAAAGTAATATTTTTCAGAAAAATATGCAGTTATAAAAGCAAAGAATGTATTTGTATTACCAGGCTCTCCAAAATATTTCGAGCCTGCTGTTGATGTAATAGTAGCACAATTAAAAGGATCTAGTCATTCACACTTTGAGTATATAGATATTAATTTAAATGAATTTTCTATCGTGAAAATTTTGGACGAACACGTGGAACGTTGGAGAAATAAAGTCAGTATTGGTAGTTATCCTCAAACAATGTTTGATTGTCTAACAAGAATTACATTAGTGGGAAAGAAAGAAGACGTTTTGGAATTGAAGGGAGAACTTTTATATTCTTTGCCAATTCAAAAAATACGAAATCTAGAAAATGGGTTTACCGATTACCATGCAAGGGCTGTTTTAAAAGATGCCGATAAGCAACCACATGTAAAAGATGCTTTGAACGTTTTACAAGAATGTTACGACACGTAAGTTTAACCAGAAGAAAAAGATATAGTACTTCTCATAATTATTAGACCAATTAATCGGTATTTTCGATATTATATTTATAGATATAAACCAGAAGATATTTTTATAAGTTTCAATGGTGGAAAGGATTGCACACTGGTTTTACATCTGGCTACCACTGTTGCGAAATTACGAAATATTTCATCATTATTGTGTCTGTATGTAACATCAGATCCATTTCCAGAGGTAATATCAAATGAAAAATTATTCAGTTCAATACATTTACAAAGTAATTAATATTAAGACAATGAATTTGAAATGCACGTACATTTTAAAGAACCGTTATCAAGTTTTACATGACGTTCAAATATCTCTTTAGGTGGATTCCTTTGTGGAGAAAGCTGTGCAGTATTATGGTGTAGAATTAGTGAAAAAGAAAAGTCCTATGCAGTCGGCATTAAAATTGTTCTTAGAAGAAAGAAAGAACTTGAAGTTCAGCCTTATGGGAGTGAGGAAGGGTGATCCTGGTTCAGAAAATTTAAAGCCTTTTACACCAACCGATCCAAGCTGGCCAAATCTAATTCGTATAAATCCTATTTTAAATTGGACGTATGATCAAGTGTGGACATTTTTATTAAAGCACAACGTACCGTATTGTCCCTTATACGACGAAGGGTATACAAGTTTAGGAACGAAATCAACTACAGTACCAAATCCGCGATTAAAGGATCCTAATAATCCGTCGTCTTATTTGCCAGCTTACACTTTAACCGACATGTCTGCCGAGAGACAAGGCAGAGTAAAATAATAATTATATTCAATTTATTTATATGTAATGAAAAATATAAGGTGCAAACTTTTTGCAGTATTTACAGGTTCCATGCAGTTTGAAAACGCTTATTACATTTTATCTAGATCTATATATTAAAAAGACAACGTATTATATGTTACTGCGTTAAAGACCCGTATTATTAAAAATGAATAATCCACACCAAATTAATTAAGTGTTAAGTGTACACACTTATAGTTATTTTATTATGTTCTAGTAAAAAATGTAATTATAAAAATATCAAGATAATAAAGATATGTCCAGTAATTTAAAATATCGTTCCTGAGTGAAATACATTGAAGAGTAAAACCTCGATTAACGTTACTTAACATGTTGCATATTAAAAATATTACGACACAAAGTTAAGAATCTCAAATTCGAAAAAATGTTCTATCCTTACCGGAATCGGAACATCGACTGATGATCTGCGTGACTAACTCCTATGACTTTGACGCACGTTCCTGCTGACCAAGAGCAACTAGGGGATGATCCCTGGCTAATCCCTGTATGAAGCCACCAAAGCTAATGGATTAGGGTTTCGTCGGTTCAAGGGAGTAGAACGGTATAAAATAGCTGGCTAACCAACCGTATCAAGGAGAGGGGCTGGCAATCGGAGCGACCAACATGTCCAACGACAGTATTCATTGGGAGGCAAGATACCTACCAGCAGGACCACCACGTTTGCTGGGATGGAACGTTCCTGCCGAAGAAATAATTCACATACCGGAACATTGGCTGGTCTTTCCCGAGCCGAACCCCTCCCTTCATTATTTATTGGCTCTCTTGTACGTTCTTTTTACTTTCCTTGCTTTACTCGGAAATGGCTTGGTGATATGGATCTTTTGCGCGTAAGTCATCTCTCTCGATAAATTCATTTTTGTTCAGCAGTGTAAATCAGTAATCCTAATGAACGTACTAATTTATTTACCATTTCTTTTTGTCGTAAGTGCCAAATCATTAAGGACACCCTCGAACATGTTCGTCGTGAATCTGGCGATTTGCGATTTCTTTATGATGATCAAGGCACCCATCTTTATATACAACTCCATTAATACTGGTTTTGCTTTGGGCCACCTCGGATGTCAAATATTCGCGTTCATCGGTTCCTTGACTGGCATTGGCGCTGCAATGACGAATGCGGCAATAGCGTATGATAGATATAGGTATGAAGTTTTATTTATTTTTAAATGAACATTTTAGCAGAACATTGTCATTTACTATGCGATTCTAAACACTCAACTTGTTTAAACAAATTAATAAAATAGAACAATTTTGCATACAAATATTTAGTTCAAAAATTCCAGACTTATGGTGCTTGACTCAATAATTGATTGACCAAATATTATTTAAGAGATCATGGAGAGAGTTCAGTTTAATGTTCTACAACGTCGTTAATATTTTGAGTTTTGAAATTAGTAACGTACTTATTAATAATATATTTTCGTTTCAGTACAATAGCAAGACCTCTCGATGGTAAACTATCTCGTGGACAGGTGATACTTTTCATAGTATTAATCTGGACCTATACCATACCATGGGGTCTGATGCCCGTGATGGGAGTTTGGGGACGTTTCGTGCCCGAGGGCTTTCTTACCAGCTGCAGCTTCGATTATCTGACCGATACGAACGAAATACGTATATTCGTCGCTACCATATTCACTTTTTCATATGCCATTCCTATGATGCTTATAATTTATTACTATAGCCAGATCGTCAGTCACGTCGTGAATCATGAAAAAGCGTTGCGCGAACAGGCAAAGAAGATGAATGTCGACAGTTTAAGGAGTAACGCGAACACGAACACTCAAAGCGCCGAGATTCGTATAGCAAAGGTACTCGATAAAATAATCCTTCCTTCAAAGATAATATTTGTATGTTCTCGCAGTTTTTTAATTAGACGATTCAGATTTCTTTCATTGTGGTTAATGTCCTAATAGAAGCAACATCTTTTCTGTGACGTAAAAATAGTATGGGTTTTTAAAGAGGATGGCATTAACAGCGTTAAAGAAGTTTCACTGTTACGTAATTGTGTTACGTAGTTATCGATGATTATTAAGTTAACATTCCTCATTGTAGTTCAGTCCCAATGTGCTCGCAAAGAATAAAAGGAAAAAACGCGATAACAGTTACTTTTTCAATGCTTCGACCGAGTATTTCTTTTGCGTGAACTAATATTTTTTTATACAAAGCAATGTACAATGTGCTTTTGTTCAAAGGCTGCCATCACAATTTGCTTCCTGTACATACTTTCGTGGACCCCTTATGGTGTGATGTCAATGATAGGCGCATTTGGTAATAAAGCACTTTTAACGCCTGGTGTCACAATGATACCAGCGTGTACATGTAAAGCCGTTGCTTGTTTGGATCCATACGTATATGCTATAAGTCATCCAAAGTACAGGTAAGTTTGAAACGAATATGAAAATAGACTGTAAAAATTATCAGAACGAAATAACATGCATTGTTTGCTACAGATTGGAACTACAGAAACGATTACCGTGGCTAGAATTACAGGAGAAACCAATATCGGACTCGCAAAGCACCACAACCGAAACAGTAAATACACCACCGGCCTCGAGCTAAACTCTAAATGAAATTGTTCTTTCTCGAAAAACGAACGATAGCAACGTATTTGGTATTCATACGACACTTTGTTTTCACTCTGTTAAAAATATGCGATCCTTGTATAGCAACTGCAATAAAGCAATTTCCTTGGCATACGCGTTTTCTCGATTTTTCTTAATGTTGTCACATGTACATTATTTATAGTATAGAGAAGAATTATAAATAGTCACATTATTGTTGGACGGGCGAGGAATGTTGTTAATAGAAAAATACTCTTGTAAGGAACAAAAACTGGCAAATTACAACTTTATTCACTTATGCGTACTACTTGTCTTATAGTTACGATTCTAGGCCTCAGAAATTCGAAAATAAAATGAAATATACGCGGATCGGTTGACTAAATCTGATTAAGCTAGAGCGCTTGAAACCTTTCGATATCGTGATAAAGAATCTTTTTGTACAATTGCATTGCGTAGTTGAAAAATTGATTGCGTGTATCGAACAATCGTCGCGTTTATTCGTTTTCAAATACGTTGGATATTTTAATTTTGAAAGCGTAGACGAAAATCGTTGTCCGACGAGCAATATTTTGTTCGTAAACGCAAAAATGAGAAACAACAATTAATCGGTGCTGTTCGAAATTTTTTTTAGCACCTTAAATATTTGATAAAAATGATATCGTGCGCTTTATTTTTATGTACCTTTATTGTAAAATTATCGTCGTTACGTTTCGGTTCTCAGACTTATTTCGTTAAATCAACCGTAACAGGTAATATCGAAAAGTTCGAAACATAAATTTAGTATGAAAAAATGTCTTTTCTTTTTCCTGCCGTTCAGACGAAACGAACCGTGCAATCGTTCAAGTTTCTTCATCGTTATTCTTATAATCTGGTTGACTCGTTCAATGCCATACGTATGTCTACGTCGCGGCTCTCTTTGTACTATGTCACTGCTAAGTGTGCTAAATATACATATAATTACAATAATAAATAATAAATCACGTTCTGTACACTTTTCTAGGAACTTTCTACTTTCAACTATGTTAATTCACAGAAGACATTGATTTACTCCAGAAACTTCCAAGCGATTACGAGGTATCGAGATCCAACTTTGAATAACAGGTACGAAAAATGATAACGCTTAGAGAGGTGAGAACGTACGCCCGAAGCCGAGTACGATGACCGTACGAGTTTCTCATGTGTAATAAATATAACGCGGTAACAATATGAAACAATCAATGTATATCTCACGTATGCGAGGACCATTCTGAACATTCTTTATAAAAAATAATACATTATGAATATTATAATGCGTGCGGGAAATAAAGATCGTAAATTAATATACTTCATACAGTGCGGTATTTTGAAAGGTTGAATGAAACGATTCGAATGTTTGAAAGAATAAGGTATTGGAAAATAGAGCCGTTTAAAAATGTTACCAATCTTCAGAATAGTCCTACTCTCCCCACTCGTATACACATCGAAAACAATTATAAATATATTAAAAAATACTCGAGGCGTGAACTTTAGACCACCAGCATAACAATGATCCCCAAGTAGATATATCCACGGGGAATAACCATTTTTTTCTTTGTTTTTCATTAACTTGCAACTGTACAGTTATTCGTTTCCCTACGTCTACTATAACAATGAATAGAAATGCCATTAGAGATATGTATTTTACCGATGATTCATCTAAAAATGTAAGAGAGAACGTCTCTGTCGCGCGTGATCGAAATTACAGCAAGACTCGAGAGAGTTGATGCTTGCTTTATTCGAGAAAAAAAAAATAAATAAAAATAAAAATACAACGATCACCATCATTCGGAGCAAAAAAGGGACGACCGAATATTTGAGCACGCGTTGTAAAATTATACACGTCGTAAAGTATGCGCATTAAAGTCTCCCTAACAGGCCATTTCGGCGAAGACAATCGACTCGAATTATTATTATTCATCGTTAAAACAGCGGTGTAAAATTTCATTGGAAAACATGATCGTTTTGCCGCGGCTAGAAATCGGTACATGGATATAATACAGACGACATTTGCGCTCTTGCTATTCTATGTGAGCATGTTAACACTTTTCACTTTTGATTTAACATCTAAAACATGCGCAAAGTACACTTCTTTAACTCTTAATATCGTATATTATTACGAACGACCGAATTGAACCGAATGGTCGTGCACGTAAGCGTTTCTGGTTCGCGAAGAACTGTTCCATTGCGACGTTTGCGTTACAAAGTACGATTTGCACAGAGAAACGTGATCGAGTAGGCAACTTTCCGGTAGTAAAATTACGTCTGATATAAATAAACGAAGACAATTAGGTGAATTCGATTTTAAACTCAACGGACGGAGAGCCGATTCGCTTATTTAATTCCACCATCATGATTTATTGTTGAACTAAATTTTATAAGTCAATTATATGAAGAAATTTCGTCTGAGTATTTTATAATTTGCATCAGAGTCGTAATTGTTGAGCGTACGGATTTTCTTTCTTTTTCGAAAAATTTTTCGCGTTATGGTCGGAAGAATACAAAATTGGGTAAAAAATCTAACGTTCAACCAATACAAGAAATCGAAAAGTAAAAATAAAGTCCGTATGCTTAACGATAGTGACACTGATGCATATTATAAAACATATTTCTTGTTTGATTCTAGATGGTTTAATGATTAGATATCTTTTCTAAATATTTCTTAAAATAATGTACTCATCTTTAAACAAAATTTTCCAAAGTTATCTTATTTTTTTGGCTTGTCATCCTGTAGCTCAATCCTTAAGGGATCACACCACTATAAAAAGGTTGAAAAAATCAACCAACTTGAACAATGATATTCCAGACCTAACACCATATAATTCCGAAGAAAGTTTAAGATCGAAACTCCGTAAAGGGCAGTTATCGTGTCGCGGAAAGAAGCTACTACCAAGTAGCTATGAAGAATGCCCTTGAAAGATGCACACGATGCAGGAGGACTCTGTATTTTCGTCCATATTTATTAATATTATTATTAGTCATTAGTTAACGAGATACGAAATCGTTAGAATAATAAATAATCTTTTACAAAAATTCTGATCGCCAAATCTGAATTCTATTCACGGGTATTCTTTTCAGCCTTCCAGTGTATTCGTTCACGTTTCCCTAAGCCACTTCCGTTTTGATTTCGAGGAGGTAGTCCGGGCCTCGTCTATCTAATGCCTCCTATTACAACGATATTATCTAATTGTACTAAGACACTCAGCAGATGAACGAACACTCGTATCGTTTCGAGGGACTTTGCGATGTCAAATTTGAAAGCGGGCGGCTTCTTACGAAACGATGACGATCCCTTGATTATTTGTAAACCGGTCGCGTGATTGTATTTGCTATGCCATTTAATGCACACGCGTTTCGCGACACGCAAAGCTATTCTAGTTAAACAAGATTAGGCGAGGGGGAGGAAGTTAACAGGGCCGTGTGTGACTAGAGTTACAATTTAATTATACGAAATGTTTTTTTTCTCAGCGAACGAGGAAAAAAGCATATTGCCTAAAGATTTATTTGCTCTTATCATTATTGTTATCCTTATCATTATCGTTTGTATTGTTCTCGTGTTTCTTGTCTGCTGATCACGTTATTTTCGAATTTGTCCGTCAAGATCCGTTTCCTCGATTTTTATTCCTCCGTTACTCTCGCGTACCGACGTCTTTAACTCCCAGTATCATCTAGTTCGATTTGTTCCTCTTCAACGCTAATGTTTAACCGTAATAATATCTTCTAAATTTGTATACACGCTTCGGAATTTACGGGCTCTTCTCGAAAATATGTATTTCTTCGCATTATATATTACTCGGATTAATTTCTATTTATTTTAATAATCGAACATACGTCACTCTCTTAAAATTATAAACGTTTCCATCATTCCCTTGTATTTACACGACAGGCTGAACCGATAACGTTTTGCTAGCGTCATTGTTCCATCCGAATGGAGATGCACGGCCCTGCGAAGACGTACAGAGACTAAAACGGTGTTTCGAAACGAGAAACATCGATACGGTGATCACGAAGTGATTTTTTTTATCTACATATGCGGCATAGAAAGTGGATGCTACACAGAGAAAGGGTTACGCTACGACGAGAAATGATGTTCCTGAGGAAGACAATTGGTGTCGGTGCCTTTGTAACCGTGACTGTTCGTTTTTGCCTTTCGTTTCTCCTCGGTGCCCGATTTTTTCACTTTGTACGGACGTAACGAGCATATAAGCATCGTTTGGCTGTCCTTCGAGGACCCTTCTATCCTCGATTTCAATCTTTTCCGTTCTTCCTTGTTCTTGTTCTCCGTCGTTGTCTCCTCTTGCGTGTGGCTCTCTTCTGGAAAGACACGAACGATTACTTTCCAATCAGCGAACCAAACGATCTCGTGGACGAATCTAAAGATAGGCGAACCAAGTACCTTCGAGGACGTCGTCGAATATCGACCTGTTGTTCTTTTCTTCGGTCTGATCAGTTTCGTCCTCTCTCTCGACGTTATTGTTTGTACGGAAAATCGACTCGAGGACCTGTCTGGAGAGCAACGGCGAAACAGGTTGTTGTTTTGCCCTCGTCCCGTCCACGTTCGTGAAAATGCTGCACGTGCTCGTCTCGTTGTCGCACATGCTTATCGTGGAAGCGTTGTCGGTGATCAGCTTCTCCGTGTCCGAATCCCCGGCGTTGCTGTAGTAATTATTGCTGCTCTCGGACTTCTTCAGTATCGACTTCGAGACCCGGTGTCTGTCTATGAAAGGCACACCCTCGCTGTCTATGGAATCGGCGGACAGGGATAGCTTGCTCTCGGTGCTCGTTCCTGAAATTTACCTTCGATGACCTGCATATACAGTGCTTCGGAGTACTGCGTTGACCCAGAATATAAGAGAAATCGATATGGAAGGTGAATTGACAGGTAGACGTGACTCGAATAGTTTTCAAAGCCACTAAACGCGTTTCAGTGGAGGATTCGATATGTTACGCGAAATGTACTGCGGAAATTATTAAAATTAGGTTCTGAAGACAGTTGTAATATCACAGACGGGGTATACGAGTAGACCTCATATCCAATGTACACATTACATTTTCGGTCAGGAATTTTTTTCTCGAAACTGTGTGGGATATCGGGGGTATGTGTATTTACCAAAAATGATTGTAATTGACCCCAGCAGCTAAAAATAATTTTTCCAGAACGAATTAAAATTTTTTTTTTCGCATCCTAGCAGATCCTGCCCCAGACGACGTGATATTGGGATATTAATACAACTATCGATAATTTGATGAAATTATTATGCTAAATTAGATGCATTTACCCTATCGTTAGTGTAGGGAAGGGTCTACGTTTCCGTGTTCTTCGAGGAAACGATTGTTTTAGAAATAACGACAGCCACCCACCTGTATAGTGTCTAGGCCCGCAGCCGGACCCAAACAGATGATGATTTAGGATTCTGGTGGCTGAAGCCAAGCTGCTATTGGTCGTTGCGAACGGTCTGCCCCCGCGGAGCCCTCCGTAATAATTGTTGTTTTCCGCGGTGTCCTCTTTCGTGACATTACGACCCCCTATGCTTTCCTGGTCGCTGATAAATTGCGTGCGTAGTCTCACGCTCTGCAATCAGCCGCGCGGTATAAATAATACGCGAACATTTTTTTCGTTAACACACGCAACAAATGCACACATTTCCATTTCTCCTCGAGAAATCAACAGAAGCGACGTATAGGATTCCCGCGGTGGTAAACAAAGAAAGAAAATAAATAAAGAAAAAAGACACTCATAGGGACGCTCTACGAGTCCTTTCTGATCCAGAATGAAGAAAATCGGACGATCACGAGCAAACATGACAAGCTTCCTCTTTTAGTGGGTACGATGAGTGATTATGTTCGTAAAAACTGTACGATTCTATAACAACTTTAGGATCACAAAAATGTTACGAGCCTTTTCAGTTTATTGGATAATATCGTAAAAAAAATAGACATCTTCTTAATCGCTTAATGCGAACGTTTTTGTTTTAACACGAGGTTCGAGTTACCAGCACACCCCTGAAGGATAATTATTCTTAATTGCCGAATGATGCGTATAGTTTTCGTGTATGTACAGATTAGGGTGAAAGGAGTGCGTCGAGTGGATAATGCACGCGATCAGGATGGCGAACAAGCGGGGCAGTGTCGATGAACGTGGAGCGTTATTGAAGCGTTAGTGTTCGTGACGCAAAATCAACGATACCGGAAATCGTTCTCCGAAACGTGTACGGCAAGTCGGTCACGCTGCAACTGTGGCCTTTTAATCAAGAGAAAGGACGGCCCCCGGGTAATCTGCTAGGACAAACGAGCCCTCTCTGTATTTTCTGTCTTTTCTTTGCTCACGGTTGCGTGCAAGATCGTGTGTGTGCAACCCCCTTCTGGCAAGCACCGGGACATTCGGTAATAGTACGTATCGCCATCGGCGATTTGTTCAACTGTACTCCGTTTGCGATCTTGACGGTTCGTGAAACTGAAAAAAGCAGTGATGATCCGCCGTCAGAGCTCGTGCAATTCAAACTGTACTCCTGATTAGCGCAGAAAACGTATTAAGTGGCGAGAGACAATATTTGGCAGACGAAACGGAACGGAACAAGCTTTGCGTGCGTGGAAAATGTTCAATAGGTGGCATCTAAAAGAAAAGAATGATTTTTGTACTGTTTTCTGAAAGAATGTCTGGAAAATTTTACGATGCAAGCGTGAAATTTTATTATCCTCGCGAATAATAGATCGTTTTATATGCAAAGCGCGTTACTTATTCACATTAATTAACACCATACTTCGTCGCCTTAATTAGTACCGTTTATCATGGCTAGCTTAACGAAGACTATTTATCACGACCACCGCAGTTCCAGGAATTATGTCCGCAATTTTTATCTACGCTACCAGTATACGAAAAACCGCTGGAACCTGTGTTAGCCATTTTGCATAACAAATAATTCAACGACAATGGAATGAAAAAGGAAATTATTTTTTAAACTTTCGAACGTATTTCAAGCGAATGTAAGCTAAGCATCGATTCGTCAAGATTCGTCGAAGGAATTACACTGCAGAGATCTAAGAAAGTGCAAAAGAATTTCGTACAGCGTGATTCGTGAATTCCAATGACCTAAAAAGCTGTCGAGTAACGAAACACGGGTGTTTCGTGTTGGTTATCGCGCGTTGCAGAAATGTAAAAGATAATGAAAGCGTTTTTAAAGCAAAGTCACGATAACTTAAGAAAAATCGTGCGTTCGCTGTTTCGGGTCTCAGTATCGATGCCTTGTAAACGTTCCTGTTACCTGAACATAGGGTTGGATGCCACAGATAGTGACAGAGGAATATAACATTAAATATTCATCATGCATGTTCAGGGTCCAGGCACCACGTGTTCGAAAAATTAAAAAATTAAACACGCCTGTATCAGTATTATAAAAATAACGTAGCTGAGGACTTTCAATAGTAATGTAAGAAAGACCATGTTTACATAGCCTATGGTATCTGCAAAGTACATCAAAATAGTTTAATAAACTATTTTGCATAGATTAAAAAATTGCATCGAACAGTGCAATCAAAATTATAAAGTTTCAATGATAGCTATTTTTATCCCTAATCGTTTCAGAGATGTAGCTTTTTTCAGTTGCGTGGGACACCCTATACGATTCACGAGAGAAAGGCGGGAATAATGAAATTTAAAAAATTCTTTATACAGGGTGTTCGGCCACCCCTGGGAAAAATTTTAATGGGGGATTCTAGAGGCCAAAATAAGACGAAAATCAAGAATACCAATTTGTCGATGGTGGCTTCGTTAAGAAGTTATTAACGTTTGAAGTTCCGCCAATACTCAATTTTTTTCTCGAAAGTGGGTAGGATTTCGAGGGTATGTCTAATGACCAAAAATGATTATAATTGATCTCTGCAATCAAAAATAATTTTTTTAGAACGATTTGAAATTTTTTTTTTTCGCCGAGAAATTTCACCACCTAGCCGAATTTTTTTCTCGAAGGAGGGTAGGATTTCGGGGATATGTGTATTCACCAAAAATGATTGTAATTGACCCCCGCAACCGAAAATAATTTCTCCAGAACGATTTGAAACTTTTCAATTTAATTGTTAATAAGGTTTTAACGAAGCCTCCATCAACAAGTTGGTATTCTTGATTTTCGTCTTATTTTGGGCTCTAGAATCTCCCATTAAAATTTTTCCCAGGGGTGACCGAACACCCTGTATATTTGTGACTATAGTCACCGATAGGATACAACGAGCGTGCAACGATGGTCGACTATAGTCACCGTTAGTGTCTAAAGGGTTAAAGCGTCCTCGTATTCCACGGATGGATGGAACAGCGTTTATTTTCACACGGACACCCGTGCAAAGGTTGACGATCGCAAAGGGCATCGACAAAGAACGAGGCAAGAAGACCCACCTGCTGGATACGAATTTTCCTATGCTTGGGCACCGCGTCGTTTAGGATAACTTTACTACCCTCGTTGAACGGTCGAACGTCCTTCAGCGACTCGACGCTCGGCGACGCGTCTCCACGGTTCACCTCGCCGGAAACGGATTTCTTTACCCTATTTCCGCACTTCTCCGCAGCTTCCAGGGGGTTCACGTAGAGATTATTAGTGTCCGTCTCCTCGGTGAGATCGCCCTGCGAAGTATCGCAATTAAATTACGCCGGTTGATCGCCGGATGCTGGGCCTTAACAGCCAAGGTACCCTATCATCCCCTATAAGATCGAATCAAATCAGGCTATTAACCCTTCAGCTGCGATACGTGTATTTATACGCTCTGAGAAAGTAGTAATTTATTTGCGAAGGACGTACACCGGGTGTCCCAGAATCAACGATAGGCAACCAAGGAGACCATTCTTCGTGGAAAAATAAATCGTAAACCTTTCGAAAAAATCAATTTTAAAAATGTACAAAATCGCATGTCCGATCTCCTTGTTTGTTTCATATTTTTTTCAGTACAGGAAAATTATATGAAATATCAAAAAATGGAGATACTATTTTTACACGCAATTAGCTTAAATGTAATTACTCTAATACACTACTGTAATTACGTATGATGGCTAGATACAATGTTCCTTCTTACGCAAGCTCCAAATTCTATACATATTTTCTACGACTTTTCATCGCGACGTTTATTGCGCTAGAAATTTTTAACCACTGTTACGGACTTGTTTCTTTTGGGAAATATGTTGAAGCGATTGTATGAGAGACAGAAAGCGCAAAGAAGAAGTAAAATAGTGGCAAACGTTGAAATGTACCAAACATTGACGAAACTAATTAAACATAAAGTAAGAGAAGGTACGCCGTTCCCAGATTATTTTCTTCCAAAAATTATACGCGTTCGTACTCTGCACCACATGCATACTTTCGTGAAATCAAATGGATCCTAAAACTAGGGCTACGGATGTTTTAAACTAAAACAGTTTCTAAACTAAACTTAATTCTATAAGGAGCATATCTTGAATCCTCTTCTCTGACAAAAGGATCGAGCAACATTTGTGGTACCGATTTGGATCAATATTTGCATATGCAACGAGTAGTGTATGTTGTGTATAAACACCTGCTAAAACATACTATGCATTCGGTGTATTGTTATACCCGGTGTGCACTAACCTTGTATTAAATTGAATCCTAATCCTACGAGAATGTGGCTTTGGAGCAGATACCAAGTTTGAGGCACTGTAGAGTTTGTAATATACAGAAATCAATCCTTCCTGTGATATAAATATTTTTCTATCTTAGTATTTCTTTTAACACTCAGAAGAAAATTTAAAGTCACTAATATTTAACTTGCAGAGCCTACAATTATTCAAATTTGTCACCCCAAGTGACATTCCAGTAGGATTAGGGTTAAAACATATCTGTAACACTAACGCAGCCTAATCCCTTCGTTAGATCGCCTAACACGAAATTTCACGATGCTACGTTTACTATTACATAGAAGACATGTCTCCGTCTAAACGACTAACATCAGAACACCCCGACAATTAATCAACTACTCATCGTGCGACGATAGGTATCGAAACAAAAATTCCGTTTCGTTGGAAGATTCTTTTTACGACTTTTAATTAAACACAGATATTGTACCTTATTGTTATCCGCCGTATGGCCAGCAGAAGAAACCTATAATAATTATTATTCGTTCTCGCCATTCGTTTCGAAAAAAATTTTCTATGAAATTATCGATGAAGGAAGAGAATTGCATTATAACGGAAAAGAAAACATTCAGCACAGAAAGTTATGATAAATCTGTACGTACTGAATCGATACCCGTACGGCGATAATTAAAATAACGCTTTGTGCAAAATATGCAAATAAATCTAGTCACATTGCATTATGCGTGATAAAGAACGATGTTCGAGAATGGACATTTTTGCTGTTCGTCGGGAAAGACACACGTTTATATAATTTGTAAGATTAATTTCATGCTTCGTAATAAGGATTCTACGCGGAAGGATTTGGACAAAGTCGTCCCATCGTTTCGGATACAATTTTGGGACTTAAAGAGCATTTCGAAACAGCGACTAGGCACGTTCGAGCTAAATATAACTAAATTGGTAATTTTAAAAATAGAGCAAGAGTGTCCCTGCAACATTAAAATAAAGAAAGCATACAACGATACGGAAGACTCGAGATCTATTAATACTTTGTAACACGGGAGAAGATTTATTATCAAAATACGCCATCCAAAAATAACATAAATGGAAATAAAAAGAAATTAATATCAATGGTGCAATTTTTTAAGAAAAAAGGAGCTTTCTAACACCTTAAAAATAAAAATGTTTTTTTTTCATAATTAGAAAACTATTATTTGGCAGTTACGAAGGAAGCCTCAATCTATTCTCCTTCAACCTACTTTCGCGGAACGGTAGTTCACAGGTATCCTGTTGCTACTAACTCGGTAATTTTGGAGACATACGTAATTATGGATATCAATTTGTGCCATCGAAATAATCGTGAAGCAATTATCATAAAGGTTCGTGTAGTTGTGATTGCGGGTTCAAATCTCGTTAATGCACTTCTCCCTTTTTCCTAATTGTACCCATTTACAATTGCATTAGCGATATGCACGGAATATAAAAACACGCGATGCCACAAAACCCACACAGAACGAATGCTTCCTTGCTGCAGTCGCGTTGTAGCTTTCGTTTTTTTTGGGAAAAAGCGACTCAATTTACGTTACTAATATTTTTCACGTAGCAGCAGTCTCTAATCTACCGTTCTGCGAAAGTGGGTTAAAATCGTGAGGGGGAATAGGTTGAGAGGTGCTCTCGTTAACCTCTTGCGTACCTCCACTCTGCAATTAGATCAGAAACAGAACCATCATCCGAACCAGCCGAGGATAAATCACATTAATTAGACGACTACTCGATCTAACACAACTTTCACGCGTATTTATTTCAACTTTTTGTGTCCTGATCGTACAAAATTAGGGGGTTGTTGGGTAATAAAAGCTTTTATCAATTTTTCTTTTCCAGCGTGGACCAGAAATGGCTATTTTCGAACATCGTCGTCGGTGGAGAAATAAAATGAAGAAACGGTAAGGGAGCAACGTTGGATCTACCGTTCAGGATACTCTGGGAACTGGAAACTAACCGGTAAGTTCGCTAGATTCGCAGAGTATCGATTCCGTGCAGTACCTGCGATTGAGACGGATGCGTTTGACAGCTGGCATAAGTGTCAGAGCTATCCACGCTGCCTTGCTCGTTGTACGGTCTCCCGTAGCTCAAGATCTCTAGAGCCTGGCCCGGGGACGTCTTCGCCTCGGTGAAGATCGACTGCACCGGCTGTTCTATCGACATCCCCGATCGCATCGATCTCATTTCCTGGCAGATGGTGTTACGAAAGTCGCTGGTCGCCAACGGCATTATATTTTCCGCGTCTCTGAAGTCTTTGTATTCCTAGAAACACGACCGACGTGAAAAGTCTCGGTTTGTCGAAGACGATTCGCCGTTCGAAGCGTCGCCTTCGACACGAATCTGATCCTAAAAAAATCCTCGACGAACGGGCGCATCTTTCGTTAATAAAATGTTCTCTTTTCTTTGCTCTAGGCACTGATCAGGCTACTTGTAAATTTTTGGACTATCGTGACTTTGTGAAAGGAAGTTGTACAGTAATCTTTCAGCGGCCATTTTGGTCCACGTTTGTACATTTACGGCAAAAGATCGTTACTTCGCAAGATATTTTAATTTTACTATATTGCGGATGATGGCATCGAATAGCTAAACATGCACTATACTATATTAGCTACACTAAAATTGAATACTGTATCTTTTACTTGAAAAGTGACTAGGACTTACTGATGAATCTAATATAAAATCATCACTAGAAACGTAATTTGTTAAAAGTGAGCTACTAAACTTCGTTTGTGCAAGATGTTACATTTATTAATTTATATTTGCCATAAATTTGTGAACGACGAAAACCGCGCCCGTTCGTTAAATCAAGAAAATAGTATCTTTCGTGTGCTACGCTCTAAGAGTAAGGGAAAAGAAGAAAAATCATTGTGTGCTCTCTAAGTAATCGAATCTATTTGACGTGGCATTTCTACATTCGTATTATTATACTCGCCTGATGTGTCCAGAATGTATTTGCACGACCGTATAAAGTAGGTTAGAAGAAGACAGTACAGGGTACATAAAAATGTTACATCTTTACTATCGAGGGAAGGATTCTAATCCTCTAGATCTGAAGAGATTTTAATTATATTTTCTAATCAAGAGATGCTGATAATGTAACCAATAAACTCCGTGTTAATAAATAGTCAAATGATAACATAGATCAGGTGTTCCATTATAAATGTAAATATTACAAGGTTTAAATAATAATATAACTTTCTCACTATTTTCTATAACTAATAGATTGTGATCCCGGTGAATAGAATATGATTATACAAAAAATTCAGAGGCGTAGAATCCTCCCTGGACGGTCGAATCGCAACATTTTCATACGCCCTGTATACGCGGGCCTGTAATAAGGTGCGAAACTTAAGGAAAATAACGTTCGCTACTTGTTAATCGTTCCCAAAGCTTGCCAGAACAACCGTAGATGCAGTAGTTACGCTATTGTACATAACATGATCATTGCAAGACCTTTATATGCTTTCTGTCGTGCTTGTTATTTGAGTCTTTATTGTTTCTAAACAACGCATGCTGATAGGATGAAAAATGAAAGAAGCATGTATTGCGAAATCCATTACGCGATACGAGAATCGGATCGAGCCACGAGTCTTAACGATTAAAATTTATCAGAGACGTTCCATCGAATCGTTATTTACTTCTTCTGGTTTTCGATCGTATAATGGATTTAAACGACCCAGAAGTACGAGTCGTTCGTCGAAGAAAGCGTTACATTCCGTGTTACAGATTCTCTGTCGCGAAATCAAGCTGCTACGATTACTCGAATACGACGATGAAAAAGGCAAAGTGTCGGCGAATTCGAATTAGAAACGGTACAATGTGGAAATTGGAAAGTGACGATTGTGTATTACGTGTATTAAATATTCCTCTATCGACGAAATTCGAGCATTGCCTTTTATTCGGCCACGCGCTTGCGCGATCACGACGCCGTTTGGAAGTTAATCGTTAAATTCGATGGCTCTCTATCAAGCTGAATCGAAACTCCGCGCGCAAAATATTCGAATATCATTATCTCGCGCAAACTTTGTACTTGCCCGAATAAAATTAGGTCGCAGAGATTCGATAAGTCTGAGCGAATTAACGTCATGACCGCAGAATCGTGTTCGTCATCGTCGTCGCCATTTTAGTTGCTTAAATTAATTCATCGATTAACTTGCTTTAACCCTCTGACTATAAAAGGGAATTTCACCTGTTTTCTATCTGTAAAATATTTAATAATAGTAATAGTTTTAAGGCAATTGAGTAATCTATCAATAAAATATTTACGAACGATAGATACAGTGTTTATTGTAACTGTAATAATTTACTAGAGTCAAGTTTATGGACGAAAAATGAATTATTAAACAATCGTGAATATATCTGTTAGTGGCATACATATGCTCCAAATACGTTTAAAGTTTCGAAAAGTTTTTGAATTACCGTGGTCGAGATTTTTCGTTGGTTTCAAAGTAGTAGTCAAAGGGTTAATACCGCTATTAATAACGCTGGGAAACACGATTCTACGTAGTGGTTACTGATTAGATCGTTATGTACCTATATATTATTATCCGATCATGCTACGTACGACGATGAGATGAATGAAAGTGTAGAGTGTGCGTGTCTTTTGCTCTATGCAGCCAACGAACTAATGGAAAGATTCAAGGGTTTGTTAGTAAATCCACGTCGTTCTCTGAGGGCATCCAGTCGTCGTATGAATAGAAGTATTATGTTCAAAATAATTTTCTGCTTTCGGGAGAAAAACGTACAAAATAAGAGACTACGAAAAGACTAATTTTCTTCAGGCGATCCAAGCGTCTTTTCATACCATACTACTATTTATTTAAAAGTGATTTCGCAATATCGTCGTCGTGACAGGCACAACGATCGATCGCTGAACAGTCACGCATCTTACAAACAGAACAATACTTATCTATAGGATGAACAACTTGTAAAACGACGTTGTACGTAAAATGCATCGTCGCAATGAATTTTCTTGGCCGAGGAACCGCTCGAAACAGCCGTTTCACGCATCGAGACAGCCGTCTTAATCGTTCTTGACTTGCAAACGAATTGCTCTAACACGAGTAATCGCGTTCCGCGACCGCTCGAAACGATCGGGTCGAGTGGGGCAGTTCATGCACGAATCTAGCGTGCGAACTTGGCGTTCGTTTTAAAATTGAAAGCAGGAAATTATCCGTCAGAGATATCGATTCGTATAAAAATACGTAGTAGGCATTTGCGAATAAATTTTAAGGTAACCAGGCGCGTCCGAAATAAAAAAATCGCTGTTTATACCGACGACGACCGATGCAAAATTTCGCGTTAGCGTCGAAATTTTATTAATATTGCCAAGAGACATTCAAAACGGTTAGTACGGTTATGCTAGCCACGCGAAAGTGGTATACAGTTAATAAAGTTATTAGGAAAAATACTGACCGCAGGCATTCTTAAATGTTACGTACAATCGATCGGTGGAAACATCTTCGACTATAATAATGGAACGTTTTTAATGTGGAACTTTCATTTGTGCTGTTTGGGTTCGAAAAAAAAGAGGTTGTATAGTAAACGAAACTTAATTCGCAGGTACCTAGTACTTGTAACATACCCAACGATAAGTGTATCCAGTTTGTAACGTGATCGATAAACTCCTAATCGACTCGACCGAGGGGTTGGTAATTAACGATCGAATCGGAGACTATTTCAAATGTCTCGTCCTTGATTCTATTAATAACTCGAGCGAAATTAACTGAATGTCATAGAACCGTGGAGAAATTTGTGTGTTTCGAGCAGACCCTGTGGAATTTATAGAACGGAACAAAATGAAGTTACGTTAAAGATACTTGGAGATTACACGCTTGAAAGCACACCGATAGGATCAGTAAAACCTCACGTTTAGTAATTGGGTTTAGCTTTTGCTTCCGACTAGTTGATACATTGTAAACCAGAGATTCTTAGTGGCAGCCATACTCTTTAGGGGTGGTCAGAAAGACGCAAATTAAGAGCCACATAAATAGCCAATTATAACTCGAAATAAAATAAATTATAACAACAAAGTTTGACATTCAATGGAGTCGTAAATAAAGAATAAGTTCCACAGTGCTTGCTCGAGCTAATCGAACGAGGAGCTTCCCGAAAAGATGGAAGAGAACCACTCTGTTTAATAAGTAACGCGAATAAAGGAGATCGAGAACCGTCGTTAAAGATCTCATCGAGATTCGTCCGCGACAAAGTAAATCTGAGAAATTGCTAACGTTACCCTTTACTTAACGTGCTACCGAACTGGATAGACTTTTTCGTGGCGGGAAACTATAGTACTCTACTTAGGATTAAGTGAAAGGGTGGCGCGGCCAAAGCTAAAAGCATCGTATTTCGCTTCTAACGCGATTGCCGTGAACAACGATGCCTGCGCCTTGACCTACAAAACTGCGAGTTTACACGCAAATGAAATTAGTGGACGAGCTACGTTGCGTCTAAAGCTTTGAATGAACTGGTATCGTGTCAATGGAAAAGTTGTGCTCTGTTGAAGGTGAACGGGGGAGGTGGGGGAGGCAGTGCATACACCCAGTGGACTATATATATGAAAACCGTGCATCGGCCGTAGTACGAAAACAATGGCGGACAGACAAACGTTTAAGCTCAGGGGACGAAACGAGAGATCGCGGTCTCGATCGGACCGTTAGTCGAAGCATTTGGATCGTAAAGTAAAAATACAATAAAAAAAAAAAAGTAATCGAATGAGAAAATAAGGTGTACATGAAAATCAAAGATGAAGTTGGTCCCCTCGGATACCAATTCTCTCGAACAGCCCATTGGTGTATGTAGTGCCGCCTAAGGAAGAACGTTAGTGATCGTAAATACCTTCGTAGTACAAAAGCAACACTCGAATTCGCTAGGTATTTCATCATTTTTCTCGAATTTTCTGCTGTCTTTTTTCTCTTCATCCTACAATGTCACACACACAATTTCCTATTTTACTTTACGTTAACACACGGCTCATCGGTCGGAAGCGATCGGATCATTTCGTTCTTTCGCGATCGACGTTTTCATTTTTCCGAATTCTCTCCTTTTCTCATCGCGAATACAAACCCGTAACGCCGGTAAATGAACTTCCGCGTTGCGTACGGTAGTTTCACGTCGAATGGATATTAATAGTACGCGAGCGGAACTTTACGAACTAGGGCTCTTTCACTCCGACAAGAACTTGCGTTACCGTAAAGGAGATGATTTATAATGGGCGCTCCGATGCGAAATAATTCGAGCACTTCGCGAGCGAGCGAACATGTAATTAATCCTTTGAAGCACGCATTCAAGAAAAAAAAAAAAACTTTCGTATAATACGTGATTATCGTTTCTCTAACCGATAAAAACCGCATCTCGAATAAAAGTTTTCGCAATGAAAATTTGTCGCGATACGTTTCGAAGTCTTACGGAAATTCATTTAGTTTATTCGACTTTTTAACATTCGTTAATACAGAAAGGCTACTAAATTAATTCCAGTCGCGATCGAATAAATTATACTCGAATTCCCGCAAAGACTTTCTCCCCCGACCTTGTGTAATTTTGCGCAGAAAGCGACTACCTTTGATCACGGTGCTTCAAAGGCTTAAACGAGGCAACGTATGATCACGTGGAGCCAGAGAGAGAAACTTCTCGTATCTAAGGGTGAAAAGGTAAATGTGTTAATTTGTTGAAGAAAGGAAACGTGTAACGTGTAGATTCGTTCATAAATCGTGGTATTCGTGATTTTCTTACTCTAAGCGTGCGATGGTAGTCTCTAATGTATCTTCTAAGCCTCGTCGTGACAAAATTGGAACCAAGGAAAAGGAAAATATTTAAGCCAGATTTATACTATACAATGTTACGTACCAAATGTTAATAACCAAACTTTGTTAATGTATTCTGTAGGACAAAATAAGGAAACATTGTTATATAAACGTAGGTTTTAAAGCTTTAGAAATACGAATGAAATATGGCTCCTATGAGGAAGTATAAACTGTCATGGCTGCCAAGAATAAATCAGATTATATGTTGTTAAAACTTATAGATATTGACAAAATTTGGCTATTAAAAGATGGGACAACCCTGTTGCACAGTATAAACTCTGCTTTAACTTTGATAACGTGCACTTAGAAACGTTCGTTTGTAATCATCGATACCACTACTTATAAATTTGCGATACGTGACGTGTAATAGAAAGTGTTGATCGAGGTATGTAAACCGAGTGACAGTGAAACGCATCGTAGTGGAAAAGAAATAAACTATTGTCGTGTGTGGACGGACGTCACAATTGCTTTTCGTTACTTAGGTCGAAGTGTAATGAACGCACATACTTTTCAAAGCGAACCGTTACACGAACCTGCTGTCCTGTATATGTCTTCACGAGTAACCCTTTCAGACCCACTAAAAATTGCTCATAGAGATCCGAATCGTTCGTTAAAACGTTCCTACGTTAACTTTTATCAATCGCTTCAGAGCTGAAAGGGCTAATATGAAAATTAATAAAATTCGTTCAGCGTCTAAAAAGAAAAAACGAAAACCCATTAGTATCGACGATCAACTATCTACCGTAAAGTAGAAAAAAGCGTCTAAAGAATCCTCGAAGTCGTAACCGTCGAGAGTTCGGATATTTCATTCTGTCGAACAGCAATTATAAGACGTCCCCCACTCTTATCGTTTAAATACTCGAACGATTTCATCTCGTATTATCTCGCCCTCGAAGTCGGTCTAACTCGTATGCTCGTCGACGGACCAACTTCGAGGTTTCGTCGAATTAAGCAGATATAATCCGTCGAATCATAAACCTTTTGATCGGATTCAAAATTGATTTTATTCGATTACAAGTAGAATTTTCTTTTATTTCCTAATATTAGAATGGACGTTTGACCGGCGTCGTATTACAATTAAACACGAGCCGAAGGATCATGCCAGATACGTAAACGATAAAACTGCCAAAATGATCCAACGATACTCTACGTTTGATTATTCGATCCTTACAGCCGGATATTATTAATATGTAATACAATATATGTACATGTACAGGCAGTGGTTTCGAAACAATTTAATCACCGTTAAATCGTGACTATCTATCGAACATTATTGTATTATTGTATATGAGAATTACTAACGTTAATCGATCTCCGAGTATGTTATAAATGTAAATCGTGTTTCTCAAATCGTCCGTTGTGTAGTAAATTGAGCAGCAATATAACTTTCTGCGTATTATTTCTCAACATCTCCAGACACGTTCCGAGCGATATATACAATAATAATTAGTACTAATTAGCCTATGAAGAATGTCGCGGAAAGATTATGCGTTTTTTCTTTAAGGATCGTCTAATGTATCGCGAGAAACTGATAGATATTACGTGTTAGCCTCGTTGAGATATTTAGGAACTCGGAAACAGCGTTCCTCGAGCGAGATATCTGTTGTAGGGCTGGGATTATTATTCAAATAAGAAAGTGTTTTGGTTGTTAGTTCACGTAAATGGTTACTTATACAGAAAAATTTGAAAAGGAATAAGTTTTACTGGTTTTTTATAACCACCGTAATAAAGTACAATTTTTTGTATTTAAAGTATTTTTCGAGAAACGAAGATGACACGTTTGTTTATATGATATGAAAGTGTGTGTCAGGACACATTCAACCATATGAAATACAGTGGTTTTCAAGGACTGTAGTTACTAATATAGTTTACTAATATTACTGTATTTATTAATATAACACTTATTGATATATCTTATTGCACGATCGTTCAATGTGACTGGTTTTGTGTTATTATTGACTGTCAGGATATTTCTGTTACTAATAGTATTCGCAAAAGCCATCAAAAATGTATAGTGCTAAAAAATGCATTCTTGAACGAGGAAGTCACATTGATGATACTACGTAACCTTATAAATAAGACGTATTAGTAAATACAAGTTTAATTGTTTCTTTTTCTTTACTTTATACGAGCTTGAAGAACATTGCATCGTACATGGTCGAATTAATGCGGTATTCCATTAAAAAAAATTACGATCGTCCTCGTTTCTCGAAAAATATTGCAAACATAAAAACTTGACTTTTGTTCGAAACATATTTTAACCGCCGAAGAAGACAAGTCCCAGCCCTAATTTGCAATTGATCGACGTGCACAGTTACTAAGACATCTATAACTTCGCTTCGAGAGTCGGGTCTAAAACGAGAATAAGTGAGTCTTTAAACTAATCGACACTAAGGTGTGATGCAATTATCGGTGCGATTTATAAAATGCTAAAAGAAAGTTCTTCATCGACATATCATGTATGCACTACCGTTCAATTCGTCTCACTCAATGGATGATAATCGAGCTCAGCAGATCGTGACAGTGGAAAACGAATGCATAACGTGCACGAAAGCGAGACGCTCGCGGTGTTTTCGTTTCATTTTTTTTTTTTCTTTTTGTTTGTTTGCTCTAGTCGAGTAAAATGTACGGTCTACAATCATACAAATTAGTCGTACGTGATTAAGAAGCGATCGAGCAACGAAGCAACTAATCCAGAGCACGGTATGCTCTGGCTATAGCTCGCGTTTCGAATGCACCGTCGAATGCGCAGCATGATCAAAATTACTGCTGCCAACAAGTCAACAAACTTCCTGATCAACTCAACCCTTTCGCTCGCGATTCATCGATTCAAAATTTGCCGCGCAATCTTGGTATAATAATTATTATTCTCTCGATTTAAGATAAGTGTCAAGTTTGCATATTTTTTATTCAAATTCTAATTTCCAGAGAAGCTATAAAGTTTGTTTACGAACGATATCGAAGATGTTTAATGTTGCAAAGTACATTTTCACGATGGCAATGTTAATAAAATTATTAGTTTATATCAACTAAGAGTGAAACGATCTTGTTCGATCATTTTTATCGTTGAATTTGAATTGTGTTTAGTGGAGAACACGTCATGAGTGAAAGGGTTGAGAAAGATGGCGGCGTACTGCGAGACAACGCGTCTTCTAGCCGCAAGTGTCGGAATGAAGAACGCGTCTCGAACAGAAATAGGCACAGATGACAAAAAAAAAGAAAGTAAAAACATTGAAGCGACATGGCACGATAGAAATTAGAGAGAAACAAATAATAGTGAACGAAAAGACGAGCGTTACGAGAAGTTACGGGCGATATAATAAACGGTGTCTCTCGATAGTCGAATCGATTTCTCGGATCGAGGACGGCAAGGTCCGACGTCGATGTACCCCGCGGTTCACACACCCCGGATTATCGTCCACCACGTATTTTCTTTCTCGTCCTACGCACTTCGTCGTTCTCGTTTTGTCGTTGCCTTTCTCGTGGCCGTCCATCACTACGAAAACTTGGAATGGCGGATTCTATCATGTCGGACGTTGCCAGGAAAGGTCGGCAAACCTCTTTATCGAACGCGCGACATTTTAATGGGAAGATCCCCCCGCGTTCACGAGTCTCGTTTCGCGTGCGAAACAAGCGTTTGGCATGCATCACTTTCGAGCATCACTTCCGGGGGAAACGTTAAAACCCTCCCCAGTTTCGAGGGGATCGAACCGATCGAGGACGTTTTTCGTGGAGTCTCGTCAAATTTCGATCCTCTTTTTCGCTTTATTTTTTTTTTTGTTCGTTAATCGATCGACTGTTAGATGCACGGAACAGCGAAAGAGAACGAGATTCGGCAAGGTCCGACAGTAGCAGGTTAATTCGTGTGTGTGTGACGAATGTTTCGGCGGCTTTGTTCAACGATGGTGGTTCAATGCGCGCTGTCGGACATTGCCTGTAACACACCGACATGAAATCCGTCAGAAAATTACCGCCAAATGTGAAAGAATGAATACTGAAGAACGTATTTATTTTGGGTGGGTGTTCGCGAGTAAAGAACTCGCTGCTGCCTGCAATAATTTCTCGCAATTTCAAAGTCGAATTGGAGCGGCCTCTTCGTCGCGTTTCGCCTGATTTCAAATTTTTCTTCCCGCGCGCCAAATACGTTCGCTTCTCTGCTTCGCGCAAAATGAAAACAAACGAACGATATTATTGCAGCCAACTGCATGAAACGTAATAGGATTGCGAGGCACGCGTTGCTAATTTAGTCCAATGAATTTAACGATCGCGACGTACTGGAAAATGAATTTTCCAGAAGCATAGAAGCTACGACCGTAAATAATATTTCCAGCCTTTTTAACCGTGGAAGGGTTATTAATTCCATATGGAACGTTGCAGAAATTAATCCTTTCGGTACAGGGCGATCAAATTGGACGTAAATTGGCCTCGCGAATGATTTCTTAACGGCGACCGTAGCCGCCACTCGTACGAAAAGGGTTAAAATCGCAATCCTATCGTTCAATTGTGTCCAGTAACGTAATTAACGCTATATCGAATACGTAATGAAACTGTTGCTGAAATTGTCATATTAGAATTTACGTTAAAAATATTTGATAGATATCAATTATTCGACTATGCGGTGCGTTAATATCTGGACAGCAACTTCTTACAAAAAACCACAAAACACTGAGTGCGCAAAGTTATGGGCATTGGTCGTGTGTGCGAGAAACCAAGGAAGAAGAAAATACGATTTAAATTAATATTCCTGAAACACGAACGAGATTTGGACGGCAACCAACGACGAATGATCGACAAATCAATTTGGACGTGGTTAGAAAAATTAACAAACATCGAACACTATGTGATACGAATAAATAATATTTAACGAAACATAACGACCACTACTTCTTGTCTATTTTTCCAGCGCGTGTATGTGTGCAGACTGGCACAAAAATTACAGTGGTCTGACGCTTTGAATTATTTTAGTGCAATATGCGTATTACGTACTATATTACGTACTTTGCATTTCTATGAATCGTGTATCACCGATGACAAACGAAAAAAGAAAAAAAAAATGGACATTCATTGATCACAAGCGAGCATTCCAGGACCGCAGTAATGTGCAAATGAAGCACTGTCAGTCGTGAAAATTATGTAATTTGTCGACGAATCGTTAGCCCGACGCGTTTCACGACGAAAAAGCATTTGGACGACACAAAATTTTGATCCTCCGATGTACTCGATGTCTTCACTGTCTTTTAATCCCTGCGACGTTCTCAATCCTCTCATTTATTTATACTTGTATCCTACTTCCATTACCGATTATCGATTCTATGCTGACTATCGCGTGACGTTAACGATAATTAAATAACATTTAGGAAAGGAAAATGGCCATGAACAGTCGAATTTATAATTCTTTAGGCCTCTTCGATTTTTAGTGAAGCATCAACTTCTTTCCTCGTTAATAGGGGTAGAGGGGAAAATGAGTCATGGATACCTAAACAATCATGTTACGATGAGAGGATTAGTGTTTACAATGACTCTTGATATCTTTAATTCATCGAGACGTGAACATTTGTACATTAAAATAAACTAAAAAATTGTAATGCATAGTTCACACGAGCAATAATATAGAATGTATGTTTGCAACAATCTATTAGGAGGCAATATTATATACCGAATAATAACTGTTTAAATCGTCTTAAAATTGATTTTGTTCGAAACGAACTCGACGAATTAAAGGTATAATGCGATTGTTTAGGGGGATATAGAATATTCGAATAGCGTGGGCGAGTAAAGGAGGAAGCAAACGTTGAAGAAAATTAATGTCGTTCTTTCGGGCTCCGCAGATCGTCGGTTCACTCGCGAACTAAAATGAATCGTGTAGATGCGATCTACCCAGGATCGTGTAGACCGGTAAATCGATCGCTAAAATATATTTGCAAATAAAGTGACGCGACCGTGTGGAACGTTCGAAGTCGAAATGTTGCGCAAACCTTTATTCGGACGCATCTGTACCCGATAGTGCTGCAGTCGTACCGAATTGCAATTTTCAGCGAAAAATTTATTGAAAAATGCACTCCCGTACAAAACAAACCTAACACGATCCACGCGACGTAAGCTCGTGCAGTTTACAGACTTAAACGAGAAACTTACGCAACAGTGATGTAAAACGTGTCTTTAATCAAATCCAAACGAGTTAACATTAAGTTTCTATGTCAGCGTGAGTTATGTACACTGTTATACGTTATCGTTTGCAACAGTTATGTCAGCACTGGTAGGTACAGACGCACTTGTACCAAGAAGAATAGTATGTTGCACTAGAAAATCACCACCTTTGTTAAACTGTATGCATCGAGTATACGGAGCAAGGTGTTTCTGAATAAAAAATTTCATTTTTATATTAGGTGAATTATTTAGCGAAGAAACGTGTGAAAAAAAATGATTTCATCGGAAACGATGCTTAACCCGGCTCCGTATATTTTCGCATACACGGTATATGCTTTCAGCGTCGCGACGAGCAAATATTTTCGCAGCGAAACCGATGGCAAAAAGTAACGGAATAGAAAAAAGTTTACAGGAAGAAACTTATCCGACAGAATCGACAAACGGATCCTGAGAAATATTTACTCGGTCGCGTTCGTGCCAGATCGACGTTTGGGGTGCTGGCAACAATTTCGCTGCCACGAAAGAAAGTCGCACACAACACCACGGGATACCACTCGATCGATTATTGGTATCCCGATAAAAACAAGCAGGCACACATAGATAAGAAGCTGCACGTCGAGCAAATCGTCTCGGTCCAGCGTCCTGGCAATAAATATCACTTACAAACGCTTCCGTTAAGTTATACTTTGCTATCTGATCGATAACATCGAACAGCTTCAACTTAAGCCGCTGTGATTGCTAAAAATATTGCTCAAACCGTTCTCCAGATAATTTATTACTCCTTTCGTCAACTTTGAAATGAAATTAAAAAATTTAATATTTAATATTTCCATTTAATATAGTAAAAGTTCGACAAAATCACGAAGTATACTCGACGTGCTTTCTTTCTATATATAATATGTATATATATATAAAAAAAAAAAATAAATAAATGAAAGACTGTTCATACTAGGCGTGCTTGGGTACATCGTGTCATTCTGCATGATTTTAATTATCATTACAAGTTCGTTCTCACAGCACGGCGTGTGTGAAATGATACTTGTACCGAGGCTATTCGACATAAACACGTTTACACAGATTCCAAACAAGAACGATATCATTGGATGCACGTTCCTTCGTATAGATGTTACATCAAAGATAAAAGCTTCGGTTTTGCTAAACGTGTATGGCAATAAATGAAAAATACCGAGACAGAATAAACATTCAGTATGCTCGAAACAAATTACGAACAAGTGTCTAAATACACGATAGATCTTTGCTCTGGTAAATAGATCGTGAATTGTTAGATTTTTATTACTCAAAAAACTGTGCGTCAATCTTACAAAGCGCTTTACGTAAAAACACATCTTATAAGGAACGTTAGTATATTTTGTTTAAGTTATTCGAAGATGCCTGCTTATACAGAGTGTCCCCAGCATCGGTGGTACAATCGAGAAGGGGGTGAATAAAAAGACAAATCGAAAATGAAGAATAAAAGTTTTTTATTGGAGGCTTTGTTGTCGAGAAAATCAACTTTGAATATTCACGGAGTACGCGTGCAATGGAATTGGCCGTCCGTGCAAGTAGAAACAATGATTATTGGCCAGACGCGTCAGGCAAATCGTATTCAATCGCACTAGTACTCGGTGAATATTCAACGTAGATTTTCTCAACGACAAAGTCTCCAATGAAAAAGTTCTATTCTTTATTTTCGATTTATTTTTTCATGTAGATTCACTCCTATCTTGGTTGTACCACCGTTGCTGGGACACTCTGTATATTTCACGCGTGAAACAGTTATACCTACGGATTGTTCACGAGTCTGACCAAAATCAGACTCTACTACTAGTTTGCATCCAATGTAACCGCTATGGTGCTCTGATAGTCGTGCCTCTAATAGCCACGTGCGTATACTATACAGAAATTTACGAACGATTCCGTCTGTACAGATGGGCTCGAATTTCTTTAACGAAATATAGTAGTTGTCCTAAAACTTTTGGGCGACAGTATACAAACGGTTACAGAAATTCGTTCCAAATTAAGAGCTTGACATCATTTTTTACTCCATACTTATGTTTCATTCGTTATTTCGATATTAAGACTTTTGCCTATTTCTGATCGCACGTGGAACGACTCGAACATTCTAAAATGTCTGGTATAGACGAGACAAACCTACTTGCGTGCGACATAGAATCACTACATACCACGCCTCATGGTGGTGATTGACTCTTGATAGATTACAATTACATTTGTATTACATACATTTATGCTGTATAACAGTATACATTTATTTCACTTAAAAAATGTAAATCAAATGTTGGAGTATGTAATAAATAGCAATTTAATCGTTACACTGGTAACCAAGAATTGTTACTTTATATTCCTCAGAGAAAATAAGACCTTTCGCGAGACTCGTATTATACCAGACGTTATAGTCAACGTTCGTTCACATTATACTTACACCCAGCACCGCATTCCCCTTAATACTATACTGTTCTTTCTTTCTCCCTGTAATAACGTTTCATGCGAGTCGTTGCAAGTAGGTTAGACGTCTGCGGGTCAGACGTTTCAGTAGATTCTAACAGTTCCGTCGTGCGGTCAATGGCATAGTGATTCCTACGCGCTTATGCCAAACGCTTTAACATGCAAGACTGTAGAGGAAAACGGGTAACGTTAAAGTGGTCATGTTCCCCTAACCGGGGACAAATTACTGTAATCGTACGTACTACCGAACGGTAATGCGAAATTAGTAGTCAAAAACTGTTTCAAAAAGATGATAAAAATCACCGTCGTTACGTTTTCGCCATAAAATGATTAATGAATGTGAACGGGGAAAAAACTAATATTAACCGATAGCAAGAACGATCCGACGAACGCTTCGTTATTTCTCTAACGTTTCGATTACACTTTTTATCTCTCGTCGAGCACAGGAAGCTCTGATTTTCCAACTTTTTTCTTTTAATATACAATCTCTGTTTTAAACAAGAAATTCTAAGCTTTACAGGATCTATAGTTTTCTAACTCATAGGAACTATAGTTTTAAGCTTTACGGGACCAAAACGGTGCAGAAAGAATAAGTTTTCGTTGAATCATTCTCGTCGTCAGTTAATACTGATTTTCAGTTCATCGAAGTACCGTTAAATTTCGTTTCGCGATATTTGAAAATTTGTTGTTGGTCGAAGATAAAAGTATATAATAAAAAAAGAAAGAAAAAAATGACGGTAAGGATGCAAACACCTTTTCACTAAATTCGAGAAGAATCGAACCCAATCTGGTTAAAGCAGTCCTGTCCACGGGAGGAGCCCCACACGCGGCTCGCGTAAAAAGCCCACATATGTAACGCTACATCGATACGTATATATAGCGTACGTGTACTACTGTTTAACAAATACAACGTGGAATAGAAAAAGCTGCTTTCTCGCTCCCAGGAGCAACTTTGGACAGGACTGGGTCAAAGGATCATCAGATGCCCGCGCATACCTAGTTCTCCAGGCGCGTACACAAAAAAACGAATACATCGAGAAATCATACATAATCGATGGTTCAGATCTCACGACAGGGACTTACGCTAGGTGTGGTATTGCCTTGGTTCACGTGCTGGGCCGGTACGTCATCGTGAAAGTAATCGTCGTTTTGCGTTCCAGGTACGCTCTGCGCGAAGTCCAACAGACGACGGTTCGGACTATCCGGGGTGTTCGGTAGGTCGTTAGGCAAATTTGGGAAGCAGGACGAGGCGCTTCGACGATGTCGTGAGAGACTGTAATGCTCATAGTTACGATAACAGCCTGGCCCGGTCTGGGCGGGACCGCGTCCGCACGCGGACTCTCCCTCGGTGCTGTTACCATCCACGCCGGACATATTGTGACCTGGAAACAGGTCCCGCGTCCGTTCTGTCTTTTATAATATCGTCGACTTATCAACCTTGACGCAAGGATAGCGATTCGCTCGCCCGTAGTTGCGCACGCGCGTTGGACGATGGTGTTCCAAATAGACATGCAGCGATCTTTCGATGAGCAGTATATATATATACATGTATATATATTGGTGACAGGTTGACAAACAAAATACGAATAATAGGAGTAAGTGCCTCGGTCTGGTCCGGCGTGGTAGGCTGGTCGCTAGGCGGACGGGGATTGCAGCGGGACGAAGAGGCAAATTATAATAGCTAATCAGCGATTCAGCGATTACTCTGGTCACGACTCGCAAATTACGTGCAGGGTATGTTATAATTGGTAACGATTACTGTGATGGACGTACAGTGACTCACGAAGATATTTAAATGATACACAGGGTGTTCGGCCACCCATGGGAAAAATTTTAATGGAAGATTCTAGAGTACCAATCGAGAATACCAATTTGTCGATGGAGGCTACGTTAAATTTGTGTATGCATGGTAGATGTAAGTTCTGTGGAGTCCTGTGAATGAGAGATGGACTTTGAAAGTCACAATAAATGCAAGGAATGCAAAATGGTCCATTTTAAAAATACCCTGCACGCAAATACTGCACACATCCGGTACTATTATTCAATGGCAATTATCCTCAGAATTACGAGACTGAAATTATCCAATGCATATTAAATGCAGTACTGTGAACTTATATATAATTATATATATCTGACAAGCATTATGCAAATACGAATTGTTTGAAGTATATCATCGAAGGCAATGTTAATTTTCATTCGCATTAAAATCGCTGCTCTAATTAAAAGTCGAATTTAAATCAGCCACAAAATATCAAACGTGAGTGAACAAGTCTACTTCCGCTTGAACGAAATATGGACGATAATCCTCCTAGCATGGTTGCATTTCAATTTACGCGAAATATTCTATAATAAAAGATGAAAGTATTTGGAAACTTTAATCGAATTACTGCCTTTCTCGCTGTGTTTACTCATGTTTGACGCTCACCCTACATCTAAAAATTAGAAATCGAAGGCTTCTGCTTGGCTGCCACCACCACGCCGGACTATCGTGATCTGGAAAGAAATTCCGGTATCCACTTTGCTCGTTTCCACGCGGAACGGATAGGTTTATCAACCGTGACGCAGAGGTTCGATCGCGAATGATTGATCGCGCTGACGAGGAGAGTTCTCGAATTACGACACTGACTTTTTCATCAGCTTCTGCACAGTGGTAGATATTAAGAAACTAGAACTAATGTACCATACTAATAATTTCAGGCATCGTTTATGAGATATTAAACTTTCAAGTAGTTATTATGCTTCGTCAAATAAACATCAATAACAGTTTCAAAGTCGAGTATCTCAAACGATACGGCATTGATGCCCCCGAAATCGGGTACCAAGAGTCTCATCGAGTTCCTCGTGCAAAAATCGATGAAACGATCATCGTCGCGCCTTGAGACCTCTGCTCGCAAGTGTGTTTAGGTGTCGTTGCGTTATCAATTAGCGTTTAATGAAGCTAATCTTTAGTCCGGCGTGGTTGGCAGCGTCCTTAGCTGTATCAGGAAAGTAGCCAAAGCGAAAACACTGATAACTCGTTACCATCCACGTCGGACATTATCGTGAGTTAGGAGCGTGCAGTTAGTTTTCTTGCCTTCAACCTTGATATAGAATGGGTGTTGTTTAATCACGGGCAAGTGTGCCGGGAGGTAGTTCCAAGTATGGGTGAGATCGTTAGTTTCAAAGTTAGATTTCGGTCTGTCCGGCGTGGTAGGTTGTTCGTTAGGTAGACCGAGGAAGCAGCAGGAAGACGAGGCACCGCAACGACGCCACGAGGGACCGTAATGCTCATAGCTAGGATAACAGCCTGACCTGGTCTGGGCAGGGCTGCGTCCGTACACGGATTCC
This sequence comes from Colletes latitarsis, assembly GCF_051014445.1. Classification (NCBI taxonomy): domain Eukaryota; kingdom Metazoa; phylum Arthropoda; class Insecta; order Hymenoptera; family Colletidae; genus Colletes; species Colletes latitarsis. The sequence continues at coordinate 27,907,776 of NC_135135.1, read as the reverse complement.
CCCTCCTTGCTGTTACCATCCACGCCGGACATATCGTGACCTGAAAACAGGCTCGGTATCCATTGTGTTTTTCATTATGCCACCAATTCATCAACCTTGACGCAGGATTAGCGGGATTCATTTCGAAATACTGTACTGGAAACACGTATCGGATGGAGCACGATCACAATGGCGGCAATTCCTGTTGCGTTACGAGAACCCATGGACGTACAGCAGAACCTTCGATATTAAGTTCTAACAAACGAATGTTTGGAGTTTGAATTTAAATATAATTGAAAATTCACATTTAAAAATATAGTCTGTTTCACTATATTGTAAAGTATAGTATTAAGCATGCAGAAGCATCACTAACCCCACAGTGATTTATTGTATTGTTTCTATAAAGAGAAACGTATCAGATACTGTGATAAACATTGCACGCAAGTATTTATTCCGGACTTTGAATTTTCGATTAGAGTTATGTGAAAATTTCCATTGCGTCTTCTTATTAGTTCGAATAACGGAGGTTCTGCTGTGAGTTAACCGTTAACGACGGTATTTTCGAGTCTCGTTTCCGCCAGGACTGGTGTGCTTATGAATACGGTGCAGTTGCATTAATGATAAAGTCGATTAGAGTGAAGCGGTGTTTTGTATGTGTGGTCGCGTATTACCTTGTCCCCTGCGCCAGAACTGATAAATGTATCATTCTTGCGTCAGGGTTGATAAATTGTTAACGTTGATTATGGTAAGACTATAATTGTCCAAGCAATAATGTTAGTAAATTCATGATACGAAATGGTGAGAAGACGTCAATGATCTGCGGTAGAATCCCCATTCGTACCGGTTCAGAGTGCGATCGAACCTTCTTAACTGAAGTGCAAACACTAAACTCTACTTTCGTTCTATCTGAAAACTACTTCGATCGGTTCATCTATAATTCTTTACAACTCTACGCGAAATACAAATGTACATAGTATCTTTCCTTGTCGAAAGTTTGCAATTATAAGAAAAAATTGTACTGCATGATTTTTGGAACATTTAAACACCTCAAGAAGCTCAAGATAAAAACCGATCTAGATCTCTAGATATACAGGGTGTTCGGCCACCTCTGGGAGAAATTTTAATGGGAGATTCCAGAGGCCAAAATAAGACGAAAATCTCCCATTAAAATTTTTCTTAAAGTCGAACACTCTGTAGAGTTGATACGTTAACGGTAAGCTCGAGTCACGGTTCGAGTTTCCCTGCGTAAACCTTGGCCTCGTAAACAAAGCATACTCGATATTGTTATCGTCCTCGTGGTCCGTCGCTTACCGGTGTCGACGATGACATCGATGAGGTCCATGCTCTTTGCGAAGGCGTCCCTCAGATTGATGTGATGAAACGATACGATGCTGCCCTCCCTTTTGGCCCTCTCGAGGGCCTCCCGCCTCTTGAGGGCCTTCTCGCGTCTCATCTGGTTTTTGTAGAACTCGGCGAAGTTGTTAACGATAATGGGAATGGGCAACGCGATTACCAGGACACCACATATACAACACACACTGCCGATCACCTTGCCGAGCGGGGTCGTGGGGTAGATGTCGCCGTATCCGACGGTGGTCATCGTGATGCCCGCCCACCAGAAGGTCTCTGGAATGCTTATGAATTTGGTCCCGGGCTCCTCCTTCTCGGCGAAGTAGGCGAGACTCGAGAATATGAGGACGCCCATCGCCAGGAAGAGCATCAGCAGGCCCAGCTCCTTGTACGAATTACGTAGCGTGAAGCCGAGGCTCTGCAGCCCGGTCGAGTGGCGGGCCAGCTTCAGGATCCTCAGGATCCGCATTATACGAAAGATCTGCACTACTCTGCGCACGTCCTGGAACTGGTCGGTCGCGTTCTTGTTCGTCTCGACCAGGAACAGAGATACATAGTACGGGAGTATCGCTAGCAGGTCGATCACGTTTAGACCGCCTTTGAAGAACTTCCACTTGTCCGGCGAGGCACTGAACCTAAGGACGTACTCGAGGGTGAACCATGTGATGCACACGGCCTCCACCATCGCGAGCTGCGGATTGTCTTGAAAGTTCCCCTTCTCATCATTCACTTGCATACTAGGAATGGTGTTGAGAGTTAGTGCGATCGTCGAAAGCACAATAAAGAGTATTGATATCACAGCTATCACCTGGAAAAGCGACGGATCGACCGGTCAAATGGAGTTATCGCTCGTTAATGGGATGCCCTACCGGCGGCCATTAAAATATTAAAGACATCCGCTTCCTTTCTAACTTTCTATCTTTTGCCTCTTTCGTATATACCTTTACTACAGGACGTGCACACTCGGATCGGGGACTAATTCTTGAAAATTTTCTAACCTCGTTCTACGGAAAAATCGATATACACTCGAAGTAGATCAAGACGAAGAACCAGTCTCTAGCGACCAACAGAAATTTATATTTAGCCTGCAATTGTATTTTCTTTTTCTAGTACAGAAACAACGAAATAAAGTATTACCAAGGAACCAAATGGTAAATATGGAGTCACGACTGTAGATTCAGAATCAACAAATACCAAACACGAATGAAAATAATTTTTTTTTTTTGTTTAGCCTGCACTTTTACAAGCAATCAACGGGCTACCATAAAAGAGTAAATACGAGAAGCTCTCACTGCACGAAAGCGTTCAAAAATATGTATAAAATTATACACCAAATACGTACAACATACCTTTATCATTGACAAAATAGGTGGAAAGCATAAATAGTCTTTTTACATGTACGAAAAAATGTACAACATGAAGCAAGCAACAATCTGCGTACGTAAAGAAGCTTGTACCTCGACAACAAGTTACTATACGATTTAAAATACGGATTTTAACAGAGAGGAACGTTCAAGCACGTTCAAAATCTTGGCGATATTTAAACTCCAACGATGTTGTCTCGACAGTGAATATTTAAATGTCTCTGGCCGATACAAAAAGGAACCCTTTGTCGACGAAAACGCGACCGAACGTGATAAAGAAACGCTCGAAAATCATGAGACCTCCAAACGACTACGAAACGACGTTGAGAATCGAAAGCTATTAAGGGCAAAATCGGGACTCATACAAACGTTCTAAAGCATTTTCCGCGAAACTGAGGACTGGCCTAAACGCAGTGAACAGAGTCGCTGAAAATTGCTCTAGAATCGTATAGATACAACAGAGTTTTGTACCAAGGAGTATCTCGTCGTTTGAAGGCAGTCTGCCCGACGTCGCTCGACTCATATACAAATTTTGTACATTGTTCGGCAAGCGTATTAGCACATTTTTTTCATTAGTCCCTTCAAAACCCCGCTCCCTTTATATTCACCCCGTCGATTAAATCTGAAATTACCCCCGAACCGCCGTTAATAATAACTCGCAGCCCATCATTCTTCGATCGTTTTACTCTGCCACGCCAAGTGCAATCGCTACAAAGCGAAATCAATTCGTCGCTTCGGGAATGTTAGCAAAGAATCGCCGGTTCGTTTAACTGAAAGAAACAGGCGCTCGCTTTCGCATAATTATACTGCGAGTAACACAAAATGCGAACACTCGGAAGTGAAGTTATCCACGCGTTACAAATGTCGAGTATATTATTCCTCTTATACGTTGAAAAATTTAGAATTTAATTCTGTTTGAAAAAAAAAATATATGTATATATTTAGAAATAATCGCTTGGCTTCCGAGTGTGTTCGAATCGAATGCAGATTCAAAAGCAAACGGTGAAGAAGAAAAGAGAGTCCCAGTTTTCTCATGCAATAAAACCGCGAATATGTTTCTTCTTTTTTTTTTTGTATTATTATTCTTTTGGAGAACGTTAGTAGCAGAAAGTTTGTGAGCTCCGTGGGTGAGTACATTGTATAGACTTATGGTACAACGGTGAAAAATGGTTAGCTCGCGTTGGAGCAAGCTTGTGCGGTAACACGTGTTGTGCAGGATAATGAAATTCATTACAAAAAGCTGTGTGGTGCGATATTTCGGTGATGTCGGCTCGATCAGATACAGGGGAAAGAAGAGGGTCGTGGATTTAAGTGAATGACGAAGCCAATGGCCGACGTTCGTCGCAAATACAGCGAAATCGTTATCAATGTTCAAGAATACTAATGCAACGACAAGCCATCTGTACACTCTTTCATAATTTAATAACAATTATACGGTGCTATATTACTCACAGCTTTCACTTATTCTCGCAATCGTGCTGAATTAATGTTATCAATGTTCGTCCACGCATCGAAACATTTTTTAAAACCACGTAGCGTAATCGAACGTGATTGCATGTACTTATTTGTGTACTAAAAACGAAAATCCTTCACGATCTTACGGTCTTATTATCGTATAAATTCTTGTATTAAAAGATTAACTAATAAACACACCGTGCACGTATTGCGTGAAGAAGTATTTGGTTTGTTCGTCAGTCCGAACAGAGCCATACTGGTTAACACTTTAAAGCGCGCGTCATTTTTTTTTCTTTTTTTAATAAGCGAAGCAAATACAAGTAGAAACTACTGGAACAATAGGAATTCAATTGTCAGAGTTGTATCTTACAAAAGACTCAAGCCACAAGTATAAGAAATACGCAGCAACTTGTCGCAAAACTATTTATCAACGTTTAAAAAACTACACAGTTTGGCGGTAACACGGCCATTTTGTAAAGACATAAACTTACGTTTCTCTAAGAAGAAATGGACGGACGTTGATCCTCGATATTTACGTACATATTAATATTCTTACGTGGGCGTAGCTGTGCGTACGAAAATAATTTTATTAAATACCATGCGTCGTCGAAAAGTGTTAATTGTCTGATTTGAGCGACGTATGCGCTAAATGACCTTGGACTTTACGCGTTAACTAGTACGTGCCCTTTTAATTTCGCGGTACCAGGCCCGTGTGAGTCTCAAAAAATTAAGGGTTGGAAATTAAGAGTTGTAAGAAGACTCAACGTCCACATTACCGATGACTATAACCCATGTACTCTGAGAAGTGACCGCAGTTATTGACCGACGGCCCTTACGTGGTTTAAATATAGTGGAAAATCAATAGTTTCTGTAATATTGACGCATTCAAGAGAAACGTTTGGACGTATGGTGAAAGGGGGTTTTACAAAGGGCGACTCTTCCGCGAAAATCCAAATTGGCTTTCCCATTCGAAGCGTTTCGCATGCCGTACACCGTTGCTGGTAAGTCGGACAAAGCAATGAAAAATTATTACGAATGTGTCCAGGCACGTGAATAGGGTACAGACAGAGAAGGTTTTCAGATTTAATACGTTTTAGTGTGATAAAAAATTTAAATGACGTTTGGAGTGTCATTAGGAAATTTATAGGTAGCTATTTCTTCACCCCGCATAGTGTTGTTTCATTTTTTTGAGCAACAGTGTGTGCAATGTGTATTGTTTGTGGTGTGTATGGCAAGTATATGAAACTGCGCCGCCTGAGTGCCTCAAAAAGTTTCTCTTATAGAATTGCAATTAACATAGTATCGCTACGAATTCAACGTTCACGCGAAAAGAAATATCTAGGGAGGTACAGCCTACGGTCTAAGTCGCGTGGAAAAATAGTACTTCTAGTTCTACGGTAAGCCACGTGCTTTTAAATAAATATTATATTTCTTCTGCGTAGAAATATTATATTTCTTTTCGAGCAACGCCGGATTCGTCGCGCCAATGGACAGAACCGTTGTGTTATTTTACACGTGTTAGCAACGTTAGTGACTTTTTTCAAAACAGCAGTTAATTATTCACACGCGAATATGCGTAGATATCGAATTGAATTCGCTAGTAGCGAAGTTACTATGACATCTCACAGGGAGCGGTGTCGAGAAAGAATCTACGTGATACCTGGTAATCGCGTATTATGCACTCCCATTATCATCAAAATGGCCAAACATAGTCAGGGGGGACGATTGTTTAGACGCGAAAATTTAATACTACGAACTAAAAGAAGCTGGATTACGTAACAGTTAGATTAGTAAACACGTTGTTAACACCACCTAAAAATAAAATACACATTACAGACATCGACACAACCGGGGGTATTGAGAAATCAATCAACATTTTCTATGTCACAGTAATTAAACTCTCTCTATTTTACAATTACGTTTTACGTAGTTATATATGTATATATATGTCTGTCTCTACGTTTATCTGTACATATACATATACATATGTGCACGTATATTTACACATACATGTATGAACACATGTACATATTTACACCTTACTCTAACGAATCAAATTCGATCAATGGAATAAACGGAATGCATCGATACTATACATCGAGATGATTGGATCGTCTAATTCGAGTCTGATTAATGGATATCGACAACTATGCTCGAATCAACGCACGTGATTTCGATCTGGCTTTGTCGAAGGGAAACGAAATCCATTTATACGTTAATGGGAAAGGCTGATATTTTATCGACGATACATTAATATGCACGAGCACGTTATGTATTGTTAGAACGGCACGAAATTGTTAACGACATTTAAAACTGAACTTTAGTTTGCGTTGTTCGTAGGCGTAACGATTACGGTTCTCGCTTTGTCGAACGTAATCGAGAAAGTTGGACGGTCTCGTCGACGATTATTTAAACAACCAAAAGCCAGGATCCAAACCCGATTGATTGACTTGCTATCTTAGTTAAGGATCTACAGTGAGATTATATTAAAAATCACATACGTCGCAAACGTTCTCACTACATTCTTGTCTATATGAGAGCTACGTAGAATCGATGCTCTACTATCAACTTAATAATACCTTTCGTCAAATTAAGGCTCCAGCACAAACTGTAAACGTGGAGACATTGTAAGTAGATTAGTGAGAAAAATTTATTAACGAATTCTCGCGTAATAACAAAATTCGAGTAGATTTTTCGATGTTTACTAGAACAAAATTTTTTATCGGCGTGTATCGAGGTATTTCGATCGTTTTTCTTTCGCGCGAACAACGACTAAACTGATCGTTTATTGATTCCAGGCGAAAATGGGACTGCGAAAAAATTGTCAGTTTAAAATATTCTTAGATGCACGGAGAAAAATTGATTCGTTTTGTTCGATCGGTGCTTCTCAAACTTTACTTTCCCACGGACTCCCTACGATACAAAATTATTATTTTTTTTTTTTTATATACTTTAAAACTATTAGAGTGTTTAAAAAAATATTACGCATTCGAAGATCTTAATTTATCGAGTGACAACTACAACAAAACAGAATTTCAAGCACGATGATCTACGATCTCCTGTCGTCGTTCTGTAAGCATCGCATTCCTCTACGATATCATGCTGATTTTTGCATGTAAAAGAACTCTACACATCCACATCGTCATTGTTGGATCACCTTTCTTTTAAAAAATGGCTCGAACATAACTTTGATTATTTCCTAATTCTAAAAGTAATATATGTACTTTTGAAACCAATCTAGGAAAAGCTTTCCAACAATGCATTAATATATTTACTCCGATGGATGTTTGTAAAATAACCAGAAGTAAAGTAACTAAAGTGCATAATATTTTTCAAACACCTCCACAGCAATGGAAATTCTTTCTTTGTTTTTAATAAGAATATCATACCACGGGGAGTATTTTTTTCATTTCATTATATACATTTCATTATATTAGTGGTTAAATTATTAGTTACACGCATTAAAAGTACATTTCAAAATGGATGGACTCCCGAAGGAGTTAAAAATGATCGATAATGTCTGGGAGCTTCTAAAACGCAAAATCGCCAATGAAATCATCGTGAGTAAGACAAATCTTATAAAAGCAATGACTAAGATTTGGCATCGAGATGAGAAATTGAAAACTGTCGGACAATGTATTCGTATTGTGCCAAGAAGGATTCGAGCTATTATTCGCGCCAAGAGAGGTTTTTATAAATACCAATAGATCCCATAATATATTCATAAAGTACACCAAAATAGTTTGGTAAACTTTAAAGTGGTACAACTCCTGAATTATTAAGTTTGAGGCGTGAGCAATATGCTTTTGTAGAGATTTAAAAAAAGGATGCAGTTGCCATTTTCTTTTTATTCTGTGTGTTTATAACCGTTTTAAAAATATAGCTTTTCTCGTGCGTGTGGAAACCCCTGTATACTAGTCTACATATTCTCTATTTTAATATACTTCTAGAATGTGTGAATAATTATTTGGCACTGTATTGTGCTTTTTAGTTTATTCGAATAGTTCGAGGACCTTCACCTCGATATAATGTAGATATATTAACGTACTTCTAGCACGTGTAACTAATTATCTGGCACCGTAGTATGCTTTTAAGTTCGTTCGAATATCTCCAAGACCATCGCAAACAAGTTCAGGGACCGTCAGGGAGTCCGCGTGTGCCATAATTTGAGGAACCCTGGATCAAATCGCGACGTAGTAAAATAAGAAAAAGACCCGAATGGTTTCGGAGGTCCTATCGAAAGATCTTAACGGCGAACAGGGAAAGAATTTAAAAGACGATCAACAAACAGCCGACCCTCAATGCCGAACGACACACCGTTGTTGCGGCAACTTGAGTTTTTTGGCTCCGGTTCAAATTCCTCTCGCCCCGGGAGCCCAAATCTCGGGAATGCCATTCCAATTTTTCTCCACCAAAAATTCATTGTGGAAAACTGATCCTCGAACCGATCGCGGACACGATCCCGATCGATTCGAGTCATCCGTAACGCGTGACCATTGACAATAATAACTCACCCTTGCGGCGATGGAGGTGGTCGGCTTCTCCAGGAGGTCCCATAGCCACTTCTGATATTGCGCGCACTGTCCCTCGCCGAACTCCTCCTCCTCCCTTTGCCTGAGCGACTCCGCCTCCTTGCGCATCTCCTCGTGCACGTGCTCCTTCCTCTGATGGTACTTGTGCTGGCAACAGCTCTCCAGATAGAGCTCGTCGACGCCCCAATACTCGAGGTCGTCGCTGAACGCCAGCACGCACATCTCGTCTACGAGATGCAGCTTCCCGGTACGATAGAAATTCAAAATGGAACTGAAGGATTTCGGGTGACGATCGAAGAAGTACTCGTTGTCTATTAAGGAGTAGTCGTCGCATAGCTCGGTGATCGCCTCGTGGGTGTTGCAGTCCTTCAGTCGGCCTAAACGCGTGTGGGGCAGCCTCTCGAGGGTACGCCAGAGCACCTCGTGCTTGACGCCGCCGACGTTGATCGAGACCCGACGGTTGAGGGCCTTCGACCTCATGATCATAAACGGTTCCGGCGGTAGGGATGTCATCGACCTCGAGAAGGCGCGTTGTTGCTGCATCTGCAGCGGCAGAGGCGGTGGCGGCGGCAATGGCGGCGGCGGTGGCAACGGCGGCGGCAGAGGCGGCGGCATCAGGTTCACCGGCGCCACGGAACCGGCAGGTCCCACGGACGACGAGAACGGAGCGTACCGTACTTCCTTGTTCATCCCGCCGCCGCCTCCGACACTTCTTCCTCCGCCAACAACGGCGATTCCTCCTCCAGTTAGTCCACCGCCCATAATAATCCCTGACCCTACTATGCCTCCTCCACTTCCTGATCCGATAACGACACCAAGGGATCCTCCTCCTCCTCCTCCGCTACCGGTGCAGCTAGTAGCAACGGATGTACCGGCTGCACCGGCCCGCTGCAACGTCGTCGTGCCGCCACCCTCGAACGCGAAGCCATGGTCGGTGCCGATGTAGGGCACCGTGCACGACGACGACGACGATAGCACCGGGCCCGCAACCACGGCGCTCCCATTACGTTCCCCGTCCGCCAGTGTTGACACGTCCTCGAACCTCTTTTTGTTCAGCATCAAAGGTATCAACCGTCCGCGACGACGACGCCACGAGTCTGTCCTCCTCTACGCCGGTTCCACGATAGTTTACGTCTTCTGCTTCGTGCCCTTCTTCTTCTTCCTCTTCGTCTTCCGCCTCCTCCTCGTCCTCGTTACCCTTCTTGCGCTTCATCCGTACCTACGTCTGTCCTTTTGCGTTGGCTCGGTTGAACCGCGCCATAATCTGAAATCGAGCATTATGAAATTAGTGCCGTTGATAGATTACGTATCCTGCGCGTATTTCCGTATAGTTGCGATAATTTCTGACCGTCTATGGTTAGCGATAGATCGGATTACAGGAATAATTCTTAAAGTGAACGACAGTGAGTCAGTTCAGTATGGAAACTCTTTATGGGAATACTTGTGTACGTGATAGACACTTTATATTCAAGAAAAAAGGCAAACCCAGAACGAAGATGTATTGTGCGCCTAAATCGTGGAAGAATAAACGAAAATGTGTATGTTTAATGGTGTCGAAATTGCGAATTTCAACTTTGTTTAAAACGAAGCTCAACTACTTAGGTAATAGTCATCTTATTTTTTATAAGTATCAACAGCATGAAATAATAAATATTAAAAAAAAAAATTGTAACAACTAAACGAACCAGAAAATTATTTTCTTATTTTATCTTGGGGGAAAACGAATCACTTAAAAAATATAAAAGTTTAATTAGTAATAATTTTAGATTTAGAAGAAAATTTTACTTGTATAAAAATCACGAAGATCTGTGCTAGTTACACGCAACCGAAAGGAGTGTGTCGCTTATAATGAGGCCAAATTTCAAATCTGATATCATCGTCTGCGCTCCTATTTTCGTTGCGTATGGCTAAGTACATATTCCTTTATTGCCACACGCATATTGCGAACAGTAAGCCAACGTTTGATTGCATTTATAAAAAAGAAAAAATGTTTGCCACAAACATTATGTACAGCCTAGTACTATTTATACGCGAGGTTAATACTCTCTGACCTAGATTCTCTGCGTAAAGCACCTGTCTCGATAGTCCTGATTCAATCGCACGTGGTTTCGTGCAAAGTCTAGATCAGTATGTAACGAGAGCAATTACTTTGACGAAATGCTGCGAGCTACAATAGCCATTAACCATGCATGATAAGAAAATGGAAACTCTTTAAATTTCCACGCGACACATTCAAAAGTGCAACGTATATCATACAGGTAAAATGGCGTGTAGATGCATTTTACGTAAGAGTCGTATATAATATTATACACGAAGTAGAAAGAAACAACAGTGTTACCGTTGCGTTCTGTATACTTGACTCGTTCGTCGGAGTTGACCTAATTTCGCGTGCTATTCGAAACATTTCCTCCTTCCAAGTTCAAAGATCACAGTTTTTATATTAAAATTTCGTACGCATATATTACTTCCTTGTTAATTACGGAAAAGTGTAATTTTTTCCTTTACAATAGTAACTAATTAATAACATCCGACATTTAAGTGTAAAAATGTAATATCATTCGTATAGATTAATCTTCAATATCTGTCAATAACGATAAATGCATACTTTAATAAAAATTAATACAATAATTCCCAATAGAAAGACCCGCAGATATGTAGCGCCGACTATAACTATTTTTACTATAGCTGGTAGAACCAATTTGTGATGAAATAACTATTTTTGCTCTTCACTAAATAGTAGGAGGTCAAGACGCAGCCACGGTCAATACCGCTAATTTTTAATGATACATATCAAAGAGCTAAGAGGATAAAGGATGATCCAAAAATAATTTTCTACTAAAAGGTGATATCACGCTAGGGAAAGTTCAAAGAACTCGAAATTAAAAAACACATGACCGGGCAAACAATATACCGCCTAGTAAAACATTCAGTTTCTGTTTTTGCTTTTTCTTTTTTGTTCCATACACCATCGTTTGCTCAAAAACAGACAAAATTAATTCACTTTTATAATCTCTCTATTTGAATGCAGTTCTGTAAATCTTGCACATTCTATATAAAAAATTAAATTATTTATTCATTTAAATGTGAACAAGTATTTCAAAAACAAGTACAAAATATTTCGTTGCATTTTTGTTAAAATATTCCGAACCTGTAAATAACACAAGTACCAATACAAATAATTTGATATTTCGTTTGCAATAAAAAATACTATACTTAAGCTTTTATGAAGTTATTTCCGTCGCGAAATACACGAGCGTATCGTGGATAGTCTTGAATCACGTTTCTGGAAATAATTCCTTGAATCGACCGAATCCACGTTCATAGGAAACAGCAGGGTGTTATCAATCAAAATAAGGGAGAACGATTCATCGTCGTTCCTGCTGTTAAAGGCAGTTCTCCCAGCTTGAACAGAAATTATACGAAATGTACGCTATATTTATTTTAATGAATCATTCTCTTTTATCAAATAATTTAACGTATTTTAAACATCGATCGTGTGCTGGAAATTTTATGATGATAGATATATAATATTTGAAACGTGATTCTCTAATTATTCATTATTAACGGAACACTACATCGAAACTAGGTAAAGAATTAAACGAATGCAGCTATTAGAAACCAAGAAAGCTTCGAAAGCAATCAAGCACTGAAACACAACAAGTTGTCACGATGACGACCATTAACGCGTGAATAACGTCGATTGTATTATAAACATGCAGCTTTTGCGTGACTTGGACAAATTTCGCTAAGAAGCACCTAGTCGTAAATTTTTCTACAGCTTCGACTCTTGCCCCTCGTACGAGCACAGTTCTAAGTTTACTCGTATGTACATACCAATGGCAAAGTAAACGCACGCGAGAACAGGTCTGGATAACTCTCTATCGACGAATAAACGAACTTCCTCCTATAAACGGAAGGATGTAGAACGAGAGAAAAAGAGAATCGATCTTTTTCTGCCATAATGACCTAACTAAATAACCAGCATGTCGCAAATACATTTAGCCACATGTCATCCCTGGAAGGGATACAGTCAGGTAGGTACACAACGCACCCTTACAACTTTACACGACTTTTAGTACCAATACTGGAAGCTCTATTCGAGTATAGTCCGGTATCTACTTTGCGCAGATCGATCCGTGTGGGCGGAAACAACTGCGCGGAACGGAACATTCCGATCTTTGACTGACCGTTTGACTTTTCTTAGATGCTCCAAACGAAACATAAAAACAAAATTTTACACTATATTAAAAGCAGCACACGCGACAATGCACACCCACTTGTACGCTAATGTTGCCTGAGAAATTCGTTCCGAACGAACATCCGAATAACAAAGAAGAGAATTCAATTGATCTAGATACCTACACCGCGAAGTACAGCTTGATAGCTCCACGCTTCGATCCGAAAGGAATTTCTCACTTTCAGCCATCCTTCGTAAGACTGCACTTTCCGTAACAACTCGACAACGACATGCGGTCGTAAAAGGCCCACCGCACAAACTAACGATTTTACATGCGTAATATCGAAACGTTGAAAACTCGAAATTTCATGGTTCCCTGTAATAACAATGAAAACGCCAAATATTAATTCCCAAGTCACGTGATATTTTCAAGAACAAGCTTAAATGTCACTACATGGCATTTATTCGTGGCATAATTCCAGACCAGCTCTCCCTCTTACATCCCGGGGTAGCTCCGTGCTCGTTATACTCAATGTTCTTCGTTATCGATTGAATTATTATCCCTTATTATTCGGATCCGTTTCGATCGTCACCCACCGACCGTCGTTTGACAAGTCAGAGGTTAGGTAGATCGTAACGAAAATCTAAACGCGACATCGAACACAAACTAGACGTTCCGTGCATTTTCGAAGTAGTATTATTTAAATGCGTGTTGTTCCGCGCATTGTTTCGATGCACAGAGGCTGGGTTTTGGCTACGCGTCAATACGATGTTGTATGGCTAACAAAAATATTCCCGAAGTGTCGTAAGATACGCCAGTTTCAAATTCTTTGCTTTTAATAACGTCGCTCTGGATCCAAATCCCCGGCGTGGTCCGAACCGAGCATAAATTATGAAAAATACAGGGGCAACAATTTCGAAACGTGAAACGGAGCCTGATACGAGACGTGTTACCATAACGAATTGTTTTACGACGATATTCATATCGTCGCGGGCAACAGTAACAAAGATGGATGATGAGCGTTACCGGACAGTAGCAAAGAACGACTATATATTTACAACTTGCATTTCCAAATATGTTACGCTTTCACAAATAAAATTTGAAACACATTCCCAGTCCAATCTTATTCATTGTTATCTAGATCAATAGAAAAACAATACTTATTACACGTATCCTGTTACTATCAAACTTATATACAAATAATAATGAAAAATGTTACCCAATAAAAGTCACCAATTCTCCGTGGCTCTGTGTATAATAAATAGTCTTCGATTTAAGTAACACAGGTTTACGTTTTCAAATATACCAAAAATTATGTTATGCTGTTTCCAAAGTCAAATGCTATGTATGCCAGCAATTGGCATACAAAAATTATTTAATTACGGATCTTGATGTCACAAACAAACAACTTATACAGAATCACTGTCGAATCTTTACAATCATTAACACAATCGTATCTTATCGTGAAATGTCTGACATTCGTATTAATAGATTAAGCACGATTAGTAAATAATAGTAAAAATTTTTAAGTGAAAATTAAACCAAAGCACAGACTTCAACATTTTGACACTTTCAAGAGCGAGCAGCTGAGAGATTCAAGTTATCTGGGTCTGTACGCGCGTATTCGGGGACAGTATTTGACGCGTGCCGGTATGATGCTATAATGAAGTAGCTACTATACGGAAATAGATATAAGGTAGTAGAATCAAACCAGCCGCACACAATTTTTCGCGACTTACCTCTGCTTTAAGCACGGACACCTTCTATTCCAGAAGACAAGACGTTGTGCACCATGATGTAGCACCACATCTTGTCGTGGCTACCGCGACGAATAATGCACCGTGACGAGTAGTGACGATCGGTGACGAACAGTGACGAGGGTACCGTACTGCCACTTGTTTCGCACCAAGCGCTGCAATCGACGTTCGCGCGTCTATCGATTAGGAAATGGGCAGTGTAACATAGTTGTACGTTTAGATGCAATGCGAAACGAGAAGAATTTCACGTTTTTCTATCTTCAGAAACATTTGCAAACAAAACAATTTAAAATAAACATTTAGTATTGTATGCTGCACAGCTTAATACGCAGCTCGTTAATATCAAAATAGAATTTTGAAACAGTCTTTTATGTTAAGATATCCGTGTCATTCGAAACGAAACTGATAACTACTAACGGTGCCGATTGTGTATCCGGTAGCAATGACGATCCGAATTCTACTACTATAATAACTGCTGCTGTCGCCGACAGAGGTATTATTTGGACTACAGCCAGATATGCGCCTGCGTCAACGATTCCTGAAAACTACCCTATCTATCGTTCGTGTGATGAAAACTTGACCTCCACCTATACTGTTCGCTTTCCTCTTTTCACAAACTAATAGTTCGATATCAATTTTGAATCTATACGATATTTGCGCGTGCGCATACATGCATATATAGCTATACACACCGATATAATAAGCAAGAAACCACGCAGTCCGTTTAAATCGATGCCAACCGTTCCATCAATTCGTTCGGGTAGATCTACTCTTTTATACAACACCGCATCGTACACCTACAAATTAATACTACAAACGTGCTATACAGCACTGAAACAAAGTTTTCCTTTCTTTTATTGAAAATTTAAACATAATGTATAGTCCATTCACCTTCCACTTCGTATATCTTTCTTACCATGCTATTTATCCTCATAGTATAGGGCTGGTCGTATTACTGTGCGCAAAACAGTTGACAGTGTTAATAAAAGAAAATCCAACAATTTTGTAATAATATTTTATGAAAGATATATTGTCCTACTAAAGCTTCAAAGTGATTTATAAAATATTGTAATAAAGAATTAATGTCTTTGGAATTATTTTATTCTCTCCAAGAAATATGGACATCATCTGTCCGATACCTCTGTACACAAGTTGTTTGTGTCCAGGAAGTATGTCCACTGCTCTTATATTGAAGTAATCCTGCCACAGCAATCATTACACCATTATCTATACAAAATCGTTCGTCTGTAGCATGAAGTGTTGCATTCCTCTCTTTGCACATGATTTCCATCATATTCTGCAATCTTACATTGCATCCTACACCACCAACAATTAATACCTCGGATGAGTTCACATGGGCCATTGCACGTTCTGCAATGTTACTAAATTAGATATGTAAAACCATTTTATATTCATATTTTGAATTTATATAGTATGCAACAATACCTGTAATTTCAATAAGCATAGCAAATACTGTTTCTTGTAAAGAGAAACATAAATCTTCTGGAGTAAATTCTTTTAAGTCAATCCAAGAAGAAAGATGTTCTTCAATGTAGCTTAAAATACCAGAAAAAGATACATCCATTCCTTTTACTACATAGGGTAATGGAGCCAATTTTTTTCCTCTTTATGCATATAAAATTATATTGTAAATAAAATATAATTAACATATATAAATGAATCTTGTTAAAACAACTTACTTCTTTGCTAACTGTTCTATATTATAACCAGGGCTAGGATCATTTGAAAGTTTTAACAATCTTGCAAAACGATCCAAACAATTTCCAACAGCAATATCTATTGTTTCACCAAAAATTCGATACTTTTGCAGAGAGTATGCAATAACTTGTGTGTTTCCACCAGAAACATATAAAACAGTAGGATTTATACTTCCTGTGATTAAACGTCCCATTTCTATATGCCCAATACAATGATTTACTGCAACTATTGGTTTGTCATATAACTGAGCAACTGTTCTGGCTACCAATGCAGCAACTATTAATGGTGCTCCCATTCCTGGTCCTTTTGTATAACACACCACATCTACATCTTTTAATGTTATTTTAGCATCATCCAATGCTTTTTGCAAAATTTTAAGAATATGTTTTCTGTGATGTTGTGCAGTTTCACGAGGTAGAAATCCTTTTCAAAACAAACTTTAAAATATTTAATGTTTAACTTCTTAAATTTTAGTAAACAACAAATACAAATTTTTGCTTTTTATATTGAAACAAAATAATGAATACAAACGTAAAAGGTTATGTCTTTACCTTCGCCTGGTGGTGTAATATAGGTATGTCGTACATTTGACAACACAGTCTGATCTTGAATAATTCCAACACCCAATTTATTCGCACTACCCTCAAATCCCATAGCGATTACCATCTTTTCAATTCTTTGATTTTAAAAAGACACTGAGAAAACACGTTTGTAATTATTTTATAACTATTGGTACGTGGATGAATTAGGGTGAATTAATCAGCCAATAAAAAGCATAGATACATGCGCAGTACAATCATATTTCGTTCACTCTCAGTCGTCCATATTAGATGTCGAAAAAAATAAGTAAATACTATCATTGAAATAAAAACATAATAATATAAACAATATAAACTGTTTTCTAAATATGATATATAATATTATTATAAAAAAACTTTGAAATAAAAATCATTCATAGATAATGTAAAGTATTTATGAAGTGCCAAGTGATCATAGCGACATCTGCTGTCCACCTTGTTTGGAATGCATCCTCTTGCATTTGGTGCGGCTCTTGAAGAAAAGTCTTCTTAACAATCTCCATTCGTAGAACGTCACGCGGAAGTGATTCATCGAGATTCGTGCCAGAAAATGCAAGTTTACGAGTTGCCGCGGTGAGAAAAGTGAGTGTCGTTACCTCGAAAGGTTCTTGAGCCCGGTGAATGTCGTGAAATTCCACGAGTAGCGCTCACTGGGTGGGCAATTGATTTTCAAAGTGACCGTCGGGTGCTAGCGAATGAACGCCTCTGACGCTTCGGTACGAGTAGCAGCCAGCGCTGCCAGAGTTAGATCTATTCGCATACTGTCGAGTAAAAGTTTTGTGAAGCCACGTTAAAAAAAAATAGTGCAAAGGTGTGTACCAGCAAATGGAAAAAGCGAGAAGAGCCGACCTTCGCTTTTAATGAAAGAAAGGAGCGAAGGAGGCTATACGCGTACATACCGGTTCGGACTCTCTCTCTCTTTCTCTCTATCTCCTCAAGCAGTACTTGAGATATTCCGCGATTCTCGAGGTCTCCGTTACGACACCAGTAAGGTGTTACCCGGGTAATATCTGAAATGGTGTCGCGAGAAATACAGTTTCGCCGGTCGCGAAATCGCGTAGTCGGGCCTTTACGTGACCTTGACGTACCCGTTACTCGAGCCACAAATTCCGTGTCGCGTTTCGGTGTGGCTATGGGTCGTACGCGACAAGATATCCTCCGACGCATTCCGAAAAGGTGACGTTCCGCGTACGACATCCCCGAAGATGTCGCGAAATACCGACAAAAGCTTTGCCGCGATGTTCATTGAATTTTCTCGCCTGTGTGTACTATCGGTGTAACATTGACGAGCGGTTTTAACGTGTATCGCAATCGGCTACGTGAGTGCCGCCGCCGGTATGGCATTACCCGGGTAATGCCCGAGATAAACTTCACACCCTATCCGTATTCGGTTCGATAAAAAGCGCGAAAACTTGGACACGACAAACTTCGGTTTTCGCGTGCGCGGCGCCTTTGAAAGGCGATCTCTGAATTTGGTTCGACTCATTGAAAGTCCACGCGACCAACATTTATGGATCGTGGATCGAAGCGTACTACAATTCTGGACATGCGGAGAATGGCGATGGTAAGGCATCGCGACGGGTGATGTCCAGTACCACATATGGATTTCGCGAATTCAAATTCTGAGAAACGCTTTTGATCGGGAATACTAACTTTTCCGCTGCTTGACCACTACAGATGATACCTATTTGTGACATATAGAATTTTTAACTTAGGCCAGTCGACCCAAAGGACGAGTGGTACTGGTTCTTCTAGCGATCTCATGGCGATTAATCCAACGTATTATCATCTTTATGGCCATTCTATCATGTTTTGAGAATTAACGTGTTCACTGCTCTCGCAGGAGATTGGATCACCAGTTTTCGCTCCTCCAGTGTCTTCCATTGTAACACCTCTGTAAGGTAAATATTTGAATACTAAATTAAGTATTCTTATATTAAGTGGTTAGTAACTATTACAAGTTGAAAGAAATTATGCTGTAAAATGCCACAAATTTATGTATATTTTATGTGTTTCAGGAATGTCACGGGACTATGACAGAAGAAGAGGAGGTAGCGGTAGTGGTAGCAGCTCTAGTAAGTTACGGATGGATACCAATGTATCACAGCCCAGACCACATGGTGAAAATTCAGGGAAGAGAAGAGAATTAGATAGTGTAATGCGGAAAGCTCGTGAGTCTCAATCAAGTTATTGGAATAAGAAGCTTTTGGAGGTAGAGGAGCGAGACCCAAACAGATGGAGACACAGTGGATATAAGGAGTTATATGTTGGAGGCACAGCAAGTGGAGAACCTAGCAGAGGACATCTTCGCAGTCCGAGAAGCCCTAGACCTAGAAGTCCACACAGCCCAAGACCACGTAGTCCTCGAACTAGAAGTCCACGTTCACCGCGTGAAAGATCACATACCAGAGGAAGACCTGCTCGCAGTCCAAGTACTGGCAGTACTTGTTCTGATCGATCATGCAGTGTTTGTTCGCCAAAAGAACGACGGCGCATTGCTCAGCCTTCTCGGTCGCGTTCTAGATCACTAACACCAGTTCGAAGTCGAGCACATCCAAAAGAAGTAGTACCGTCAAGTTCACGAGTAATACCAACTCGTACTAGACCACGGTCGCCTCCTTTACCACGTCCACGCACACCTCCACCTGCACCACAACCTCCACCGCGTCATCAAAAGGACTACAAAACAATTAAAGAAAAAGAAGCCAAAGTTCGACGCAAAGAAAAGCATCATACTAGAATCCCAGAAGATCCACGAGTCCCAGATCCAATACCATTGGTAAAACATACTTTGTTCATGTAGATAATTATAAATTGTGGTTCTTTAGTATAATAGCATACATTTTAGTTATGTTTCACATCCTCTTTTTATTATTATTATATATGTCTTTTGTTTCCACTATGTAACTATTGACCTTGTGCAGATGCGTAAACCTGTAAAGGTAGAAAAAACTCATTCAAGTCATGGAGCAACTCAAATGATTAGGCCTCCACCTGAATCCTCACCAAGCGAAGACAGCGACAGTTCTTCCACTACATCGCACGTTGGTCCACCTAGGATGACATTATCAGAACGGTATGATTTGTAACACGCTCATTGATTATAAAATTTTAAACGTGAGAAATCTTTCTAACAAAGGAGCAGTATTATAAAATATTCGTTTTCAGCTTTGGTAAAATGGCACAATGGAGTGTAGATCGTCGAGATATGGAGAACATGCGTATCACAAAAGATGGAGAAAATGCAATGAAAGTTGTAATAGAGGGTGAAGAAAGGATTGCAAGATTAGGATATGATTCTCCACCACCGGGACATTATCCTGAATCGCTTTTAGCACAAGGGCCAAGAGGTCTGGAATGTTGGGACGATGTCCGTGTTAGATATGATTACTATAAAGCGAGAGGATATCTTCGACACCTCACTTTAGATGACTATATAAAGTGGGAAGAATGGTGGTATAAATATCAAGAATGGTTAGAAGCGGAACGTTTTTATGAACAATGGGCCTCTTCAAACCGTCCTACTGGTGGAAGTCGCAAGAGACGCGGTCGACGTAATAATGCAGCTCACTGAAATTTTGCAAGCCCGTTACAAATCATTCTTGATTCATAGACATTGTCATCAATAAAACATACTGTAATATTTGTTGTGCTTAGAAAGGACTGCAAAAGGTGTGCAAACGCTCTATACATACATAAGTACATACATATATAAACACACACAAAAACACACACCCATATATATATATAAATATATATATATTATAATAAAAGGAATGACTGTGCTGTAAAAACCTCGTTCTCAACGGTTTAATAAGTAAAATTTAATATACAAGATTTTTGTTCTTTTTTTTATATTTCATGTACATTAAACTATAAAAGTAAGTAAATTTTATGCCTCGACTATCAAGCATTAATACTATTTTAAATAATTTATTCCTTTTTAAAAATTGAATGCCTTATCTGAAAATAATTTTCTTTGATCATAAAATTTTAATAAAATAGTTTTATAAATTGATAAAATTTTAGTCTTTAATTAATGAAAGTGTTCAGAATTTAATAGTTCAAGGCGATATAAGTCATAGTATGTACAAGAAACTATAAATCGTTTCCTTGTAACAAAATAAATACTTTGTATATAATTTCATTTTTGTATGTATTTAACTAAAACATGGTTAGTAGATTTGTTATAAATCTTCATTCTTATGTATAAAATTAAGTAGTTATTAAGAATTCAAGAAAATATGAGATCTTCAATTTTGATTGTGCTACCTGTAAATTGTTGATAATGTTCGGGAAAGCTATATTTTAGCTAGATTTTTTCATTTGAATAATATTTTCAACACTGAAGATTGAAACAACAGTAGAAATTTTTAAATGCAGGTATATGATTTTCAAGATTAATTGAATTCCATATTTCACAAAGAGTGAATTTCTCGAATATACTATAATTTTGAAAATAATGCTGATATACATACGAAACAAATTAAAAATTTATGTATATTTATAGTTGAAATTGCATTAACAATCATATAAAACATTTTGTTCTAAAAAGTTAAATTAGATAAGTTATCTGCGATAAGCACTGCACTGATAAGAGGTTAAAGATCACCTGATACTAAATGTGGGTATATAAAGAAAATACGCATAATTACTGAACAGTTGTGTTAAAACTATACAGTGAATACATTTCAACCTAACTGAAGGTAATCATGGCATCGCATAAAATCATGCGAAAAATAATATCGTCTTCACTGAGCCCAAAACCTGTTGGCCCATACAAGTAAGAAATATAATTTAATTTTTGAATTATCATTTGCAAATATAGTTTCAATTATTAGATTTGTGTAAAATAGGGCTTCGATTATTAAAATACAAAAAAATTTATTTCAACAGCCAAGCAGTACTTGTAGATCGTACTGTGTATTTATCCGGAGTTCTCGGTATGGATATTAAAAGTCAGAAACTCGTCGAAGGAGGTGCTGCTGCTGAAGCGCGCCAAGCTCTTATAAATATGGGACATATTTTGAAAGAAGCTGGATCCGATTATGATAAAGGTCACATATTATTAAATATAAAGATTATAACTATAAACGGGATCGGGCCGGTGTTAGAGTTACTAGAATCATATGCAACTTTTAATTTAGGCGTTCCTTTCTAACTTATACTACAGATTAATAATAAAAGAAACCTGAGTTATCAAGTTCGAAAGCTACACATACACGCAGATGTAATAATCGTCTTCTTTGTTCATTAAAAAAATTTGTTCTTTTCGAAACGACCCTAGCAACGGGCGTTCATACGCGATGCATTATTTGCTTTCACATAAATCTGATCCTGACTATAAATTATACAAATCAATTCATTTATTAAAAATCATACTCTGAATAAATACTGTTTGTACAGGCTATAAATGATAAATCATAATATTTTTTTTTACGAATTTTTTACAGTGGTCAAAGCAACAATTTTGTTAAACAATATCAATGATTTCGCTGGTGTAAATGAAGTTTACAAAGAATGTAAGATTAAAATTAATTGTACTGCATTTTGAAATAATGACAAACTATGTTTGATATTTACATAATTTTATATACATACATGTTTTTGTATAGTTTTCACGGAAAACTACCCAGCCCGATCAACATATCAAGTTGGAAAGTTACCTGTGGTATGAAATAATATATTGTATGCATTTTAAAACTGAATCTATTAATACTAATTATAAAATATTGTAGGGGGCACAGATTGAAATTGAAGCTATTGCTGTTACTGGTGAAGTAGAAACAATTTCAATGTTATAAGTTAAGATTATTGTGTGAAAGTTTTGTATATTAAAAAACCATATATGAATGTGTATTTAAAATTTGTAATATTATATTAAATATGTATTCTTTATTGTTTATTTACTCGAAGTATCTAACCTATACATAACGTGTCACATTTATTGCTGTAAAATTAAAATGTTCTTTCAATAGTTCTGCAATATTTACATTTTTTAAATTCTTTTATTATATCAAGTACGACTTCATATATTTATGTATGTTAACGACGGGACAAAAATTAGTGCAACTTTGTTGATACGTTTTACTTCAACCATTGTATTCAATAAACTTTGTCTGATCTCATTTTTACTTATTTCGTACATTGAAAAATTCTATTACTGGAAAATCATTCAAACAACCAAAAAATAAATA
Organism: Colletes latitarsis; assembly: GCF_051014445.1. Taxonomy (NCBI): domain Eukaryota; kingdom Metazoa; phylum Arthropoda; class Insecta; order Hymenoptera; family Colletidae; genus Colletes; species Colletes latitarsis. The sequence continues at coordinate 27,884,667 of NC_135135.1, read as the reverse complement.
TATACGTATCTCAATTTGTTAATAAATAAAGTTTTATTGTAAAAAAATATTTATTACTCAAAAGATCATAGAACAAAATAGTATATATATCATTAATAAAATAAATTCTATATAAATTTGTGTATATTTAATATTCTTATAAAAATATGCAATTATAAACAATTTAGTAACACCTAGTGATAATTCATTAAAGTTGCACCGTACTTCGTAATAGAATTAATTCAGAATAGTTATAGATATATTTCGTTTAATATTATTAAGGTTTAGAATTTTATATCATTAATAACATTAATAACAAGCTGAGAAAAATAGAAATTTCATACTAAACCACAGTCTACAAATATCGATCATTCGAAGCTTTGTGATGCTGACCAAATAGTGTCGCTTCAATCACTACAATAAGTGTAGGAAACTCTATTCTTAAATTATATAGTTTATGTTACTTCATGCTACAAATCTGCTGTTCATAACCTTTTGAGTCTTTTTCAAAACGGTGTGTGGTGGATGAACACGTTGTTTGCGGCATTGGATACCGAATCGTGTTCCATCTGTATCTAATTTTTTAAATTTTTACTCACAAATAGTTAAAATGCCTCCTAAATTTGATCCTAATGAAGTTAAGAAAGGTATTTTTTAAAATTTACAATTTGTCAAATGTTTTGTAATGATGTAAAATTTGGTTTCAATTTATTTGTACATTTTTATAGTTTTCTTACGATGCGTTGGAGGTGAAGTAGGTGCAACTTCATCCCTGGCTCCAAAAATTGGTCCTCTTGGTTTGGTAAGTTTAAATTAACCGTTTATAAAACGAGGGTAATTTTGAAAACCATGCAGAATTGTGACACGCGGCACGATAGTGCTTCTTCTATGTCATTCATATGTTCACAAACATGAATTTAAATAATTTATGTAACGGAAAATTTGGTTGTTTTTGACATGAAATAGCAGTAGCTCAGTAGAGTTTCTTGGCACTAAATGGTTAAATATTAATAACGTGTATGATATTTTCAGTCTCCAAAAAAAGTTGGCGATGACATTGCAAAAGCTACCAGTGATTGGAAAGGCTTGAAGATTACTGTGCAGCTAACAATTCAAAACAGACAAGCTACTATTTCAGTAGTTCCATCTGCTGCTTCTTTGATTATTAAAGCACTTAAAGAGCCTCCAAGAGATCGTAAAAGACAAAAAAATATTAAGCACAGTGGAAATTTATCATTTGATGATATTCTTGTCATTGCTCAAACAATGAGGCCTAGATCCATGTCAAAATACCTTAGTGGTACTGTTAAAGAGATATTAGGAACTTGTCAATCAGTTGGTTGCACAGTAGAAGGTAGATCACCACATGATCTCATTGATGAAATCAATGCTGGAGAATTACAAGTTCCTGACGAGTGATGCGGTAAGTTTAGAGCTCATTGCTAACTTCTCATCATAATATTTTACATTTCTAATTTAATATGGTGTTGCAAAAAATCATATTATGATGAAAAATGTTTGCTTTGAGCTCTTGGTAGGGGTTAGCATCCCATCCACCTGATTAGTTATAATATTACTTTGTAGTATTGTTATATACAATCAGGAATATTGCTACTGAGGAGAAAACCTCAATAATAAATCATGTAATATATATCATACACATATAATACTTTAATATTGAGAATTTTATAAATTTCATTGTTTCAGAATTTTGAATATGGACACAAAAATAAAACAGTTTTAAAATTGCAAGCATTATACTTTTATATACATTTTCCCTCTTCGTTACATAAAGAAATTTATTAAATAAATATTTTTATGTGTAGTTAAATAAATACACATGTATTTAATATACTTTAACGTTCATATTACCTAACAAATACTTAGATATACATATATGTAAAACATATGACGGAAATGCAGTTCATAATGATTAGATTTACACATCAGTAAAATCAAGGAGTTTCTGCTTTAAACAAAATCGTATACATGTGATTAAACATAGATTATTTAACATTAGTATAGAAATTTGTTATCATCTATTACTCGATCTAGAGTATAAGAATCTATGAATCACTAAACGAACTGAGTTTATTTTATATATTTAAACTGTTCGTCAAATGAGTAGTTCTAGAATTATGATTTTACTTATATATTAATTTACTTTTTGTTTATATATTACAAACTTTAATTATAAAATTACAGATACATTGATAGTTTTTTACAAATTAACAAAATTTGTTATACAGGGAACCTTGATATACATATATATAAATTAAGATATATATCTTAAATTCTTGCATAAAGTAATAAACTAATTTATTGTTTACAAATCTTATAAGATACATTCATAAAATGAAATTAATTTTGACATCTTGTCATAAATTATTTAATAAATTTAATGATAATAGTATTTGAGAGAATTATAACACCAGATGTTATTTTTCTTAAAATTATCAATTTATTGTCCCAAAACGTTCCCATGTCCCCAATTATGAGTACCAAACATGTTTCTTGCAGGTTGTGCTCTTTGTGTAGGAACTCTATACCCAAACCTACCTCTTTGAGGTGGAAAATAAGATTCAAGAATTTTTGGAGTATTCAATAGTTCAGGACCACCAAATTCTTGAGGATATTTAAATTTTAAAAATATATAAAGGTGTCCCACTAGAATACCAAACAGTTCCATCATTCCATCTCCAAAAATAATGAAATTAAATGCAAAGAGTATCCATGGTATGTATATGGCTTTAAATTGTGTACCTGTTGGTTTATTAGAACATACAATTTAGAAAATTGGTTATAAATGTAAATATATGGTAATTTTGTTACTAAAAAAAGAGCACGTACCAAACCAGAAATTAACAATTGCATCTTTATTCAACTGACACCAAATATATAATACACTGAGTACCATAGGGTCCATAAGAAAGTAGAATTTACCTATAAGTCCTATTATAATACAGCACATCCAATTAAATAAAAGTAGAAAACAATAATCTGCGGGTCGTCCATCGCACTCCCCTCGTTCTAATCTCAGTGAATAATTATACAAAAAATAACAATTGATTAAGAAATGGAATCCTGTTCCAGAACTGAGGGGATAGAAGAAAACACTAGTTACTGCTCTCCAAATTTCGAAATTATTTACGAAACGATCGTATGAAAGTGTCATGGAGCTCGGACTAACAAGTCTGAATCTACCGACTAACGTAAATACAACTGTACATAATAGCCAATATTTCGTGAATATTGGTAATGAATTAAACCAATTTCTCACATCTGTCATTTTTGTATCTTTAACGTAGTAACGTAAATATCTTAAAAATCAATTATAACCACTATGGACAGTGTACAAATGTAACGTCTGAAGTACGATTGCTTAGCGACTATCAATGTGGCCAGATTTGGCATAATTGAGTGCATCGACGGCGACACTAGTAACGACGAACTTCCTTAGTCTCTGACGGAGTGGTGGGGAAAGCAGACGTACGTGTGTATACGAGAGCGCGACATTTTGTGTACTTCGGGAAATCAAGAAAGAAGGCGAATGTGATCCTTTCCTTCTCGTTTTTGAAACAGCTGAAATCCGTCTTACATATCACCAGCATACCATTTCGAGTCTCGACTGGCTCAGCCATATTTATTTTTTGACCGACGTATATCTATTACACCATAAACAAGGTACAGAATAAACCTATCTATCTATTACGATTCATTTCACTTGATTTTTATTAAAACGTATAAACAATACAAACAGAAATTTTTGTACAAAATTGTGATTTATTGAAATTACATTCTTTCGTAGATCGTTATTAATAAATAATATAACCGACCATTTAAATTTTGTTACAATACGGGCATAGAAATGTACGTTATTTGTAATGATAGTGAATGAAGGTTTGAATTTTATACATGATAAATTTATGTGATACATAACTTTTGAAGCAGAATATTTTAACACGTCGCGGTCGAATGTTACGGGATATAAATTTACTTTATAAAAAAAAATATCCAATATACACTAAATGTTTCTATTGTGTATGTTTAGCATGTAATAAAGTAGCAATAAGTTAATTGTATCATAATAATACAATAACTTCGACCGCAAATAATTAAAACATCTTATTAATTTGTGTCTTTTTATACTGATAGTATTATATAGTATTTAATTATATAGATTCACAAATTATGAAATTTATTTTACGATTTTTCATTATTAGCTATAATGTAAAATTTATATCTCAAACGTTTGAAACAAGTAGTTACAAGACGTTTGTTCTCCATTTAGTTTGTCATTGACAAAAAGACTTACAAATTTTTGTTATGAAATTATTACAAATGCGGAACCGTACTTCCTACCTATCTGTTTTAAATAATATATATACATACATATTAACACAATTCAGTCATCAGAATCAACTGTTCGTTTACCTCTTCTTTGCCTAGGACTCTGTTTTGGAGTTCTTGGAGATTTATCTGTAAAAAAAATTGCATAAATACCATAATTATTGTTTTCTGCGTTTAAAATTAAATGAAATACATCAAAGAAATTAAGAGAGAACAGAATGGGCATACTTTACATTGTATAATGTAATACTTACTAATTCTATTCAATGTTTCTTTTGGTAACCAATCATAATCAACATTATTAGGATTGGATGTACCCGTTTCTATAGGTACTTTACGAGTAGTAGAAGATCGAGATTTACGACCCAGCGATGAAAGAAGTTGTTGCCCTCCTACAAGTATCAGTATTACACATGCAGCAAGGAATACATACAGAAAAACTGTTTCTCCATCAAGACCATCATCTAATTCTACAATCTGTACTGTTTCATTATAAACAGCTTCACTGAAGTTGATACCATTCTGTAAAATGATATGTATTATTAATTATTTGAGTTAACATTACATAATATTTTAAATTTACATGTAATTCTGGTCTTTACAAATTCTCACTTTACAAAAACGAATTATAACAAATTAATTTGTAAAGACAAAAATTAACTATGCTTAAACTAATTCTAGATACTATTTATTACATACACCATCTTTGTAATTCAGATTAATATTGAAACCAAAGGGCCTTCCAGCAAGATTCTCTGATGGAATAAATGAATATGCCAAAGTTGCCTCATGTTTTGGCTTCACAATCTTGTTATATGTAACAGTGGAAAAGTTCTGAATATAAAAGTTAAAATCCATTGCATAACGAAAAGATGCATCCAAAGATTCAAGAACAAAATCTGATTCACCTTTATTGGTGAAACCAACAAGCAACTCAACTAAGTTCCCAGCTGGTAGTTCTGAAAAATGTAAATAAACTATTAAAATTACATGTTTTAAATGAGCAAAATATAATGCAATGCCAGAAAAAATGTATATGTACCTAATGTTGATAATCCAGTATAAACAGGTTTAGTAAATAATATAGTAGTTTCAGCATCAGATGAGGCATTAGTTGTTTCTTCTTCAGGTTCTTCATCTGTTATTACAGAATTATCTTCCCCTTCAACATCTACTATATCATCAATATTTTCATCTTCTTGAGCATGAACTATAATACAAATTATAAGTATAATTGTTTACTTATTTAACAAAATGAATATTACTTAACAAGATTAACTATATTGGATTTAAAACTCGTTAATTATTTTAAGTTTAATTTTTTCATATAAAATTTGCTAATCAATTAGTCAAAATTTTATTTTCGCTTTAGCTGAATCCAAACTTAGGAAAACCATATTTTAAGTAACATTTTTTAATATATATTACCTCTGTTCACAGTGAGAATAATTGGTGAAACAATTAATAATAAAAAAATGCTAAATTTCTTCATTTTGTTGCGTTGTTTTGAAATTAACTTTTCTGTTATGAATACGAATTTATTTCACTTGAAACCACTCACTTCAGCATTGAGACTGGACTACACGTTTCGGCATAATACAAGAACCTACCATCGCTCTGTGCGACGTGGAAGATCAGCGGCGTAGTCGTCAATTCTACAACGTGGAATATCAACGTTGGCATTAAATAGTAACGATTGAAAATAGTTTAATACTACCAACTTAAAACAATTAATTACTAGTAACTGTCACCTCGAGCCTGAATAAAGTTGTAGAAAAAATATTTCCTATTTTTATAGCGTTTAAAAGTAGAATATTTATCAAAGATAATCCAACAAAAACAGATAGAAAGAAAAATAATAATATATCATATTCATAGCTCACTATATTTTATCTAGCACGACGATAAACTTGAATTAACAAGATTATGTGTATTTATTTAATAATAAATAAAACACTTATTCTTTCATAAGGAATCATCCCCTGTCCGATTTTACATGTTATTTGATCGCACCCAGTATAAAATGGGAAAAGCATATGCACCGATACATGAAAACTAGACCAAAGTATTGTTCACTACACTCATTCTTTAGAACAAGCTATTCAAATTCATGTACAGCTGTCATTTTTCGAAAGTTGCTTTGACAGATAATCATAATATTTTTCTCCTTAAGTAGTACAAACAGGTATAATAAATATTTACTTCATTTATGTTTACTTAGAAAATTTCATTGTTTGTTTATTAATAAAAGTGAAATTTAGGGTATCTATTTAATTATAATATTGCAGATTACAAGCTTAAACATGGATTTCGATGATGATTTCTTCTTTGAAGAGGATAAGATGTTGGTTTCATAAAACTGTTTCTTTAATTATTGATATGTGTTACAACTTCAATTTAAATGTGCTTTTCTTTTCTTGTAACATGCATGTCTGTATGCCACGGTGCGGTGGAATAGTTTGAAGGATCAAACAATTTTATCTGCAGATAACATTACTTTGAGTGAATCTAATGAAAAATTTCAGGAAAATTATTTTTGTCCATTAACCACCGTGCCAGCGGCTAATGTGCAATCACAGTTTACTATGATGGAAGATCGCATGTACGCATTGTTGTGTTTTATTATTATATCTTTTATTTAAGTTCTTCACTCTTTTATCAATCAATATATTTTTAAAATTTCTGTAAATTTCACATTTTTTTATTCTTTTATTATTATGAAATACAGACCAGATGTAGAACTGGTCGCTCAGGATCAGTCTATCCATCAGCTACTTGGCAATATAATGTAAGTTTCAATGATAATGTGCTTGCTGTTAAAATCATATTAACATTTATAATCTGTTGTATTTTGTAGCAATATAATTTAGTATTTTTTATTATACTACTGATAAGTGTTTAGTTATTGTAAGATACTCAGGTAAGAATTTCTTATATATTTGTTTGTATATTTAAAGTTAATAACTCAAGGTTTATTTGTAGTGTGAAATTCATTTGTGCAATACTTTATAGAAAATGCTGTGTAAATATGTGCATAAAGCAGTATATGTTATTTTTCTGTTACTTGTTTTTATAGATATGTTATGTGCCTATTTAAAGGATTTATTGTTTGTATTTAAAGTAAATATTGAATTTAATAATATTGAGTTTAATATGTTTAATTTATTGTATTATTTTATACAGGGGTATGACGATTACTTCTGGCAACATCGTAATACAAAAAGACAGTAGTAATCTTATAGGCATAAGTATTGGAGGTGGAGCACCACTGTGTCCTTGCTTGTATATTGTACAAATTTTTGATAATACGCCTGCAGCAGTAGATGGTACTTTGCAATCAGGAGATGAACTTGTGGCAGTAAATGGATCATCAGTCAGAGGAAAGACAAAAGTAGAAGTTGCAAAAATGATCCAATCTTGTGACTCTCAAGTCAGTATCAATTATAATAAACTACACGCGGATCCTAAACAAGGTCGCACGCTTGATATAGCCCTAAAAAAGGTGTATATTATATGTAATTATATATTTCTTCCAAATTATTTAATAACAATATTGTCTTCAATTGAAAAGTTCAATTTTAGGTGAAACATAGATTAGTTGAGGGAATGGGAAGTGCAACGGCAGATGCACTCGGATTATCACGTGCTATTCTTTGTAATGATGCACTTGTACAAAGATTAATGGCATTGCAGCGCACAGAAAATTTATATAGAGGCCTGGTTTCTCATGCTCAATCCACTTTACACGCATTTTTTGACTTAACACAGGTGTACAAAGGTATACATATATGTATACATACATAAATCATTTTATTTTTTAAATAATATAAAATTGGTATATGTTTCAGTATTTGGAGACGCGTTTGCTGCAATAGGAGTAAGGGAACCTCAACCACGAGCTAGTGAAGCTTTCAGACAGTTTGGTGAACAGCATAGACAAATGGAGAAGTTTGGAGTAACAATGTTAAAAGCTTTAAAACCTATACTGAATGACTTGGGCACGTATCTTCACAAAGCTATTCCAGATACTCGATTAACTATTAGCAAGTATGCTGATGCAAAATTTGAGTATCTTTCATATTGCTTGAAAGTAAAAGAATTGGATGATGAGGAACAAAGTTATGCAGCGCTACAAGAACCACTTTATCGGATGGAAACCGGAAATTATGAATATCGTTTGGTATTGAGATGTCGACAAGAAGCTCGTGCAAAATTTGCAAAACTTAGATCAGATGTACTTGTAAAACTTGAGTTATTAGACAATAAACACGTTCAAGATGTTGTGTGGCAATTGCAAAAATTTGCAGCTGGTTTAGGAAAATATTATTCTAATACAAGAGATCTATTATCCGCTGTGACATTATTTCCTGTAGAGGTTGACTTATCGCATTCTGCATTTCAATATAAATCCACTGGACCTCAAGTGATAACTGATGGAGAAGACATAGATGAATTTGAGCCAGAAGAGAAATCAAATACTGAAGAGCTTCTTATAGATACACAAAATTTTCCTCTGATAACATCGGAATCGTCTGATCCTATGTAGTATAAACATTATTTTCAAAATTAATGTGCATCATTATTAAAACTTTCAAAGATCAATAATTCGTGTGGTAAGAATTCTTCAGTATATATTTTTATCATTTTTAATATAATTCTACATTCCATTTTCATTCTTTCGCATATTGCAAAAATTGATACCAAAGATTATTTAAAAAATATATATATGTATAATAGCTGTATGTATAAAATGATATATGTAGATATGCAGTAGTATGCTTAATGTACCTCAGTTATGTATATGTTTATAGTAAGCATTAATCCTAAGATAAAAAAGTGCATTTGTTAAACTAATTCTTACAATAAACTTTTTAAAATGTGAAATAAAAATGTTTGCAAATATATACAGGGCGAGATGTGATTGGTATGTCACATACCAATTTATCCCGCCTTTTCTATTCTGCATATTTTGATGTATCAAATATATGTAATATTTTAAATATGTTTAATGTTTAAATAAAATACAAATTACATAAATTACGTGTGCCGAAGTCCATTTTCCAACATCATTTTTTATGGGAAATTATATCATAAAATTAAAAAAAGATTAAGATATAACGATTTTACAAATTTTGTACATCTATAAACTATTGCGCTACATGAATGGTACCACTGTTCTGCATTTCTGTAGAGTGGTAAATTTCCCTAGAGAGAAATCCTACACAGGATATTTTCTAATAAGAGAGTAAACCGAATGATGTTTTTAAGTGTATCGGAGAGTTTCCTTAGCGAATTTGATTTCATCACATTTTTGAATCTATGCTCGTAAGTCAGAATGATTCGAACATTTCGAACGGTTGGAAGTATCGAATAAATCTATAATATGACGTAACAAAGCGATGAGCAGAAGTGCGTGTTAAGTTTCTAAGTAATCTAATTGAACTTTTTACATGTAATGAGTAGTACACATGAAAATTCGTGGGCTTGGATAGATTACTTGGCAGAGACAATCAATACATTTGTATGTGGCTTAGTGAACGTAGTATCCACAACTTCTGGGTTAACGTTTAATTCGACCAATATTGTTATCGATGATGAAATTGGAAAAAAGTTGCTTAATTGTTTTTACGAGTTTCTAGCCTTGTTTGCATTCGACGACTTTCAATTGCAGTTATTAAAAGTTTTCTTGTTGACGTTCATTAGTATTCTGGCTCTGATTTTTATCGCTTGGCATATATACGGCGCTAGAATTTCTGAACAATTTATGGAACCAAGTAAGAGAATTTATATTTTCTTTCTTGATGTACCTACATATACGTATTGTAAAACCATATAAAGAGTTCTTTGTGTATTCGTAATAATAAATACAAAAAATTAATTTTATTGTATTATTAGAATGATAATGAACAATATGCATACTTACGTATATATTTTCGTACTATATCTAAAATATTAAAATCTAGAATTTTTGAGTAATTTTACTTGTACATAAGTAGCAAGCCATTAATTTGTTAGTTTAAAATCTGTGACTTATTATAATCCTGGATTTTTTTGTTTGAACATTCTAATAACAAAAGTTTTAATACTGGAAGATTTATAATTCATTATCTGTGGTAAAAAAAAATGATCAGTGCAAAAATAAGTATTAACAATGCAGTATCATAATTTTGTTTTTTTATAGAACCTATACCAGAGAATCGTGACTCTTCATCGGGAGAATAATTTCTTACTTGATGTAAGTAATTAACTTAAACAAAGTAATTTTGAATGTAGTAATTATAATTATATTTATGTGCATTATAGTGAGAATATATAAAATTTTTTGTTTAATTATAGGTTCCCTTATTAAAAATAGAAAGATTGTCCTACAAGATTGTTAACAATCAGTAAATCTTATTAATACAATAAATCTACTTGTTATAATTCATTGTAATATTGAAACAATTAACAAGAATGGCAGATAAGATTAAAGAATTCTTTCAAAAGAAGAAATTGAATGCAAAATTTATGAATGCTGGAAAAGGATACAAGTAAATTTTTTAGTATATAGCAAAATTTATTAATTATATATACTACCTTTGTAACAACAACAAATGCATATGTTATTATACATTTATTGTGTAAATAATTTTCAATAATTAACACAAATTCTTTGTTAGCTTTCAGATCTAAAATAACATACTTGCAATTATTTAGTGCTGTTATACATAAGGTAGTTGAACAATTGTTATAATCATAGTATCTTATTTAATTAAAAATGATTATATGCAGATTGACAGATTCAACCAGCAGCAGTGCACGTACTTCAACATCAAGGCCAATAGAAAGAGTAGAACCTACTCAAGAAGTTAAAGTAGCTGGTCTAGCTACTCTGGCAAGACTAGAAGCAAAAACAAGTAATGCAAATAAATGTAACAAGTAAGTTATGTACAAATGTGGTAGTCTTTTTTTTTTTTTTGTATTTTTTAATCTAATGGTAATTAAACAAAAATTGCACAAGATTATATTTTTAGTAGCTCGTATGCAGCTATAAAAGCACAAGTAAAACAAGAGTTAGAACAGGAAAAACGAAAGACTAATGAAAAATCAGAAAAGAAAACTCAAGACACAATTGAAGACAATTCTGTGCTAGCTGTTACTGGTGTATATTTTCGTTGTCCCTATTTATCCAATGAAATATTATCAAAAGATGAATGGAGAAAAAAAATAAAAGTATTTTTATATGAACAATTAAAAGGGGAGGAAGCAGGTTTAACAGCGTGTTTAGTTATACAGAGTTGTAATACTGGAAGAGAAAAAATTAATAATTGTATTGAAACACTTGGAAAGTATTTAGAAAACATTATAAACAATCCAGAATCAGAGAAATACAGAAAAATTAGGACGCATAATAGGATATTCCAAGTAATATTGTTGTTTTCATCATACGCCTAAAACCAATGTTTAAATGTTTATATATAATTATTATTTTATAGGACAAAGTTCTACCAATTGAAGGAGCGTTAGATTTTTTAAATGCTGCTGGTTTTCGACAGAAAAAGTTGATGAATAATGATGTAGAGGAAGATTTCTTAGTTTGGGATCCAGAGAATTGTAACATCGAAGATCTTACCATGTTAAATGAAGCACTAAGGTCTGCAGAACCTATTCCGCTTGAATTAGATAGAAATCTCCAAGTATTATTACCTGTGGCAGCAAGTAAGAGAATCGAATTGCCACAGAACTTCTTTAACCTGACTGCAGAGCAAATAAAAAAGGAACAGCAACTTCGGTAATTTTACATATAATTATTATATTATAAGTAAAATATTAAATGTTATTCAATTAATTTGATCAAATATCCATCTTTATTAATATTAATAGGACCGAAGATGTCGAAAGAAATCAAATGCTGAGGACAAAACGTATGAGAGAAAAGGACGCAGAAGAGAGACATAGAAAATATAAATTCTCGTTAATTCGTATTAAATTTCCAGACGACATTATTTTACAAGGAACATTTTCTGTTAACGAAAAATACATCAATGTAGTTGAGTTTGTTCACGAGAATTTGGCAAACAGTGAGAGGTTGTTTTGTTTAAAAAGACTAGCTGGGGAAACGTTTAATGATGAATGTTTTGATAAGACATTACTCGAATTGGAATTATTTCCCACTGTTCTCCTAGTGTTTGCCTTGAAGGGTAAATCCGAAGGATCAAGTGAGTCTACAAGATATTTGAAAGAAGAATTACTTTCTTATGTTCAAACTTTTTGAAATCGTATAATATATTGAAAAAAGAAAAACATTTTGTAATATGGCCTACTTTCTTTTAACATAGCGGAAATTATTATAGAACATTCCAACTATCAAGCAAATATAAAAATTGATCATTATAGTTTTACAGTATCAAAAAATACTAGAAACCGTTTCTATAAAAATAAATATAATAAATATTATTTATTTTTTGTTAAGTTTAAAAAGTCTACCAATTTGCTAAGATTTTTATTTTATAGTACAATTTTTTATTTTTCAATATTTTTTTATTATACAAATATAGAGTTGGAAGAACAGTCATACAAAAATCAAATGAATCCTTCAAATTAATATTCTTTGCGTCTGTGTTAAAGTAATAAATTAATGTTTTAGTTTTACATACCTTATTATTTATATAACATTAAAACATGTAAGAAAAGTCATTATTTATCACGTATGAATATTAATCTCGCACGTTTGTGCATTTTGGCACTTGTGTTGTATATTAATATTTTATATCAGTCTTTTTACATTTCTTATGTACTTTTAAAATCCATCATTGAAGTCTATATTTAACACAAATACTGCAAAAAAATAGTAAACATGTGTTGAATAACTTATAACGTGATACGTATAATTTATTCTACTTCTGATCAGTTCATGGAGTAAAAATGGTCAAACATTCAAAGTAACATTAATTATGTGTACATGTAACTATAAAGATGTAAAAAAAACTGAAATAAATCAATATCGTGTATAGGGGATATTTGTTACATTATACAAAAATTGCTGATTCAAAATTATGTGCTAGCTAAACAATATTATATCAACAAAAATATATTCTCATATCTATTCAAACAATTTTAGCAATGTTAGTAAAGGAGACCTCAAATGAGTTCATCTAGTTTCCTGTGTCGAATCGTTCAATGACTGATTTTTTGTTTCAACTGGCAAAGCAAGAGTAGCCGCAGCAGCGCATAATGCTGTTACAGCATATATCGCCATCGCGCCAGTTATAGACCATTGAAGAAATACTTGTGCTATATACGGTGTGACCATAGCGCCAATTCTAGCCATGGCACTGCAAGTACTAACTCCGATACTACGTAAGTGGGTAGGATATACTTCTGGAGTGTACACGTAAGCCGCTTGAAATACGCCAGCAATTAAGCCTCTGGCTAGAAAGATTGCGAGTGTCAATGCTGCTCTGCTCAACAAGCAAGCTCTGCCTAAGAAACAAATGAGCATGGCGAACATTACTAGTTGAAAAGCCATAGTTTTTCTCCTGCCAATTTTTTCAATTGCAAAAATAGTGGAAAAGATTCCCGGAAATTCAGCTAACGTTGTCCAAAGAAGATCAATGTAGTCGCTACGTTCCAAACGACAATCCAATTGGCAGGTATCCTCTTTTTTATTTTTCCAAGAGCTACATTGCTCCGACGAAGTATGAAATAGTTCTGTGGTCATCAATACTACACCATAATAACAAAATGCTGTACTCATCCTAAAAATATTATTTCAATTATTTATGTATGAACTATTAATACGAGTTTTATACAACGTACAATGAATAGCATAATCGAATTGATAATCATCAATTTCCGGTATAACTATATACCGGGAGTTCAAAAATAACTGAATCATATTTCGTATTGCCCATTGTATATATGTATAATTAATAATTTTACGAAACATATTGCTGAATTAATTATGCTCCTTATTGTACACCCTACAAAAACGTAATTAAAATATTTACCATACAAGCCAAAGTAACGTAGATGTCTTACACATTTCTTTACTTAGCACGTCTTTCAATTTACCATGATTTACTTGATAGAACCGATCCATGACTAGTCTTCCCGGTGGTAAAGGTTTCTTATTCTCTCTTGCTACTCGTTCTAATGTGGAAATAGCTTTATCCATTCTTCCGGTTGTCATATCAAATACTGTAGACTCTGGTAACCACTATCAGGAAACATGACAATGGATGTGTATAACTTTAATAATAATTACTTACTTACATTACTTACTGGTGTAATTACAGCAAATACAAGAAGTGGTATTGTTGACAGAATGAGAAGCCATCTCCAACCAAAGTTTGGCATTATTACCAATGCTATTGCCACTTCAAAACAAGCTCCAAGTGCCCAAAAGCACTATTAAAAAAAGTAATTATTTTAGTTAAACAAAACAAATATAAACATTATTAAAATTTATTTATAATTACACGTACATCTAATAAAATAACACATTTTGCTCTTTGCTTTGCTGGAAGAAACTCTGCATACAATGTTACTCTGAAGTAGAAATTAAGTAATGTTACTTGAATTTATTTTAAATGTATTATTTTCATTCAAAGAACTTACCAAATACTTACGATTGTGGTACACAACCAATAGCAAAGCCAACTAATCCCCTAAGTAATAAAATCCAAAGAAAATTCGGGGCAAAAGCACTTAAAAATGCATAGTAAAGTAACAATACTGCACACAGAGTTAAAGATTGCTTACTACCGTATCTATCGCTTAAATTACTCCAAAATGTAGAACTTAACATCATACCTAGAAAAACAACCTGGAATAATCATGATCATGCATGACATTAAAATTATTACAGAGGCATTATAATATATTTTTTTTATGCAAGTAGGTTACCGTAGTTGCCAAAGCTTGTTGATATCTAGTTATACCCCAGTCACAATGCAATGATGGACTTAAAATACTTAATATTGTTATTTCCATACTGTCTACCATCCAACATAGACCCGTAAACAGAGACAGTTTAACTTGAAATTTGCCAAATCCTAGTGCATTGATAGCTTGGATTACAGTAAATGTATCTGTCAATGAATACTGATATCAATACACAATTTAAAAAAATACATTACTATTTAAGACAAATTAATTTTAAATAGTTTATAACATGCTTCATCCTTTACAAATTAAATTTTATATTAAAGAGAAAACAGTATTCTCTAAGACTTATTTAATATTAAACACAAAAATACATATAAAAATAAATAAATACAATAGTATTCACCAATGTATGGTCAGTAAATCAAGCAAACATGAAAAGTTATATCTTTCTTGGCTGAAAATTTAAAAAAAAGACCTGCTAAGCAATTATTAATATGGTTAACAAGAATAAATTCCTTTAAAAAAAATAATGCAATTGAAGCTTCTAAATACATTTTTGTATTTACTGATAAAATTATATCAATTTAATCTACTATTATTGTTTATTTTCAACCAAAAAATCGATATAACATATTTTCAGTTACAAGCAGTAGAGTTCAGTCGCAATCTGTTGATTATAGCTATATTTTACAGACGAAAATAAAAATATTCAAATTATTTTTAGTTCATGTGCATTTCTAAAATTGACTGTTAGTATCTTTATAATTCATACCCAGGTAGATATTAAGTTCATCGGATTAGTATCTTGCAGAGAAAGATTTGTATTCGTAACAATTATTAATCAAATTAGTTCCCTTAAATCCAATGTTACATTTCCATGCATAGTAAAATATTTACACAACTTACAATTACCCATTCCTGTTTAGATAAGTTTAAGTAGATTACCCTGTACATAAAAAGTGTCAGTAATATTATAAAGAGATCAATTTTTCTATGTGAACAATATGCATGTTTTGCAAAAATAGTATACCATCTGGAATTACTACTACAGAAGATAGTTCCATCGTACTTTCAACATTGTTTCCAAAACTTCTGCTACATCTTGAGGTACTTTCTGAATTAACATTTAATTCAGAACCACATAATTCTAATTCACGGTATGGTTCGTTGGACTTTTGAGATTGATTAGACATGATCGTTTGTTTACCGTGTACATACGTACATACACAGAATTATTATAAAATTAAAGAAACTCTCGAGTACTCGTATTTGTCACTAGTGACACAATTAATCGATACGAGAATTCAAATGGAACGATTAATTGATTGTATATGGAAATTTTCATTAGTATGTAGACCGTGACAGTCCAACATAAAGAAGAGGTTTGGTTTTAGCACTGTCAATGTTGTTAACTGCCTTCACCAGGCGAGCCAGACAAATATTAAATAATCTAAGACGTGATAAAATACTAAATGTAAAAGGTATAAATATGAAAATTATTAATATACTATAACTTTCAAAAGTTTTTAATTAAATTGGGAAATCGAACATAATTGGGAAAACAACATTTCCCCGTGTACCAAATGTTGTGGGTAACAACATAAAGTACATTAAAGCTATTGAAAATAATTGTACAATCGACTGCAGTAATTTTTATTGTCTAAGGGGAAAGTCTCTAGTACCCCTTCTCCTTCTTAAACACTTGTATCGAAATCCATAAAGTAATTCTTTTATTGATACCAATTTCTTTTACGTCATATTTTTCGAAGTTGACCAATTTGGATTCTAAAAAGCCCATATACTGTATCTATATTTTATATGTAAACCTATAAATAATTTGTTTCCCTATTTTCGAATTAACCGCCCAGAAATGTAGTACCTTAGGCATCGATGAGGTGGCGTCTATGGTGTATTTTGCTCCAATGGTGGCACGAAATCTCATTGTACCTCAAGCCCTCGTTCGAATCGTACCGTATGCATGCAGTGATCCGAAGCTCACGTACTTACCTACTCGCATTTTTGCGTAGTGTGTATAAATGGAAAGGTAGCTCTCGTTAAGTAGCCGGCGTTTGGTGATTTCCCCTTAGACGGCAAGCATTATTGTTGTCCATTGTACATATTTGGGGAATAATTATATAGTTCTGTGTATTTAGATCCACTTATAGTTTGTGAAACGAACAACGTTGCATAAATAACACAGTGGTTTCTCTATAGCCGTGTATAGTTTCGGGATATTTTTACGATTGACATTCTTTACACGACGCATTAATAATTGTTGAAGTACGAAGAAATGCTACAAAACTTCTACAATGAAAATGACATCGAATGGATAGATATTTCCACGACTGGAAATATCGGATAAAACGAAATATGTAAAACATTACTTAAAATTCAATGAGCATCATCTCACGTGTGACACATCTGGATTATCATCCGTGATATTTACATTTGAGTGAAAACTAATTGTCTTTTAATGGTCTAACTACACTGGAATTATGAGTGTCGATAGTGAAAACAAATCAAACGAAGCTATTGTTCCGTTTACACCGTCAACAAATCAGGAAAGTGCCGACAATGGAAATATCGAAGGAAGTCCAATAACCCCAGAAATAGTGTTGCGTTTGCCTACGATTACTGACAGTAAGACATTTTCCATTGCAATATATCAATAAGTAACAAAAATTTAACAAACACGATTACCATTGCTAATATCTTCGATGTATAATAATAGTTGTTCTTTTTGCTTTCAGAATATTTGTGTTCTCCAGAGGCTAATATTTATGATATTGATTTTACAAGATTCCAAATTAGAGATCTAGATACAGGAGCAATATTGTTTGAAATAACCAAACCACCAGCTGTTGGTTAGTAGCGACTAAAATACTTCATATAAATTTGTTTATGTAAAATATTTCAAGATTATAGGTATAAACTCAATTGGTTAGTAGGACTTAAACAATAAGAAAGTCTTAATTATCCCTTTTGCTACAGTAGAGTTAGCTAAGGACCATCTACACAATTTGCATAGACAAACAATAATATTACAAATAATGATTCTAATCTTGTGTGTGTAATATTTTGTAAAGAATAACTAAAGCCCTTAGCAATAGCAAAAGGGTTAATGTAAGTTGTAAAGCAAACACTTTTCAGATATCTAATCTTTTACTTTATAAGCTAGTAGTTCTTTGTACAATTATGCATACTGTACCATCCACTATTTTTATGTAAATATATATAAAAATAATTCACAACAAGTCTATTCATTCTGAGGTCACCTATTAGTTGTTCAGATGTTAAATTTCCAAAATGTTATTATTTTACAGTAGATGTAATTATACAAAGAACAATACTTTGACTTCTAAATTAAAGCTGTTTCTAATAACTTGTATTCTTATTTTTATAAGTTCTATTAGCCAATTAAGTCTTAAACTTTTTCTGTATTGTACATATGTTATGGATCTGTTTTGTATATTTTAGAATGTGATCACCATCAAGAAGTTGAACCGGATTGCGAAGAATCCGGTTGCGAGGATACAAATACTGGCCGATTTGTACGTTATCAATTTACACCTCAATTTCTTAAACTAAAGACTGTTGGGGCTACAGTCGAGTTTCTTGTGGGCTCTAAACCAGTGAATAACTTTCGAATGATCGAACGTCACTTCTTTCGGGACAGATTGTTAAAAACCTTTGACTTTCAATTTGGTTTTTGTATACCAAACAGCAAGAACACCTGTGAACACATTTACGAGTTTCCTACTCTGCCAGCTGATTTGGGTAAGTGATAAATTTAGTTATTTGATAATTAAATACATTAATGTCTTGTTATATGGGTATTAAAAATGATCTTGCAGTTTCTGAAATGATTGCAAATCCATTTGAAACACGCTCGGATTCGTTTTATTTTGTGGACAATCAATTGGTAATGCACAATAAAGCAGATTATGCATACAATGGTGGACATACACATGATGTACTTTAGTATGTGGTTTGTTAAATTATATGAACAGAAATTAGTAAAGAATTTGCACTTTGCAAAAATGATTGTGATAATATTAGCACGCATTTAACTAATTTTAAATTATAATTTTATTTACTTTTGCACAAAGTTGCAACTATAAATTTTTACATTGCTTAAATACAAAATTTACAATATATGTAATTCTTTAAATTTACATAATTTATTGAACACCTCTGTGATCAAGCGTATTATATTTTAATAATGTAACAATCTTGCTGGAATTTTACTTTTTGAATAGTTATCCTATATTAAAGCATGGCCTTATGTGGAACTATTTTCCAGTTTTGATAAAATGTTTTTCAAGCTGAAAAATATTAAATATGTAGTTTTTATGGAAACGTAACAAATAAGGAGCTTAAAAAATGTTAAGCTTTATAAGTTCTTACCTGACACAGAATTTACAAATTTGTTCACACTGTGTACAGTTATATTTTAATTTGCTATTTTTCACTTATTTTACCCTGTAATGTTATAAATTTCA
This sequence comes from Colletes latitarsis, assembly GCF_051014445.1. NCBI lineage: Eukaryota > Metazoa > Arthropoda > Insecta > Hymenoptera > Colletidae > Colletes > Colletes latitarsis. The sequence continues at coordinate 27,864,967 of NC_135135.1, read as the reverse complement.
CATAAACATATATATGTTTACAAAATACATTGTGTGCTTTTCTTACATTGGTACCATAATTATGATCATGGTTGATTAATGAAGTCAACTGCAATCTTTAGGAACTCGGTTGGTTTATCCGCGTGAACCCAATGATTTGCATCGTTTATATATATAAACTGGCCAGAGGGAAAATATTTTTTAATTTTATTATGATCTTCTGCTACTATATAATCACTATTTGCACCTCCTATGAATAACGTCGGTCCTCTGTAAACATTTTCTGACTCGGGAAATTTAGCTATTTGCGATTCAAAATTTTGTTCGAGTACAGGTAAATTAATTCGCCATTTGTATTGTCCATTATCAGCTTCCACTATGTTCATTGTTAAAAACTGCAGAAAAATATAATCTTAATTCATGTAAAAAATAGTGCCATCTAATCGTTTGTGAAAAATATAAAAATTTAACTATTTACCTGACGCAAACTCAAATGTTTGACAACAGTTGCAAGTTGATCCTCTGCCAGTCTACGTGCTTTTGTTAATGATGGGCTTCCAGTTAGTTTCAAAGTACGCATAATATGGAATATCTTTTTAAGATCCAAAAGTTGAGGACTAGTCCTCACAGGAGATATATCTATTACTATTAATTTTTCTACTAGTTCTGGATAATGCAAGGCTACATACATCATTGTAGAGCCTCCCATGCTGTGTCCTATCAGTATAGATTTCTCAAATCCCAAGTCATTCATAAGTTGAACCACATCCTTTGCCATATGTTTGTAGGACATTTCTGTAGAATGTGGAGAATCTCCATGATTCCTTGCATCTACAGTTATTACCTATAACGACATTCCAAGTATTTCTCATATAAAACAAAGTCCATGTATCTACCTTACGATCTGTTTGCTGATGGATTGCTTTTGATAAAGAGTTCCAATTATGCTTTGAACCAAACAGACCATGCATTATTATAATAGGTTGTTTGGATACATTTTTGCTTCCCATCATTGACTCGTATGATGCATATGCAAGCTTAACTGGAACCACTCTTAAATAAAAATCAACGTAGACGATATTGAAACGGATAACGAATATATTCATTCGTACTGACAAAAGAAATTGTATTTAGATTATATGTACGAACTTACGAATTAGAGTTGTTACGTATATGTTTAGATGATAAAGATGATGAGACAAATGAAGTGTTCATGAAGTCTTGTCTCCGATGCTGCACGAAAATATTTCGTGTTATTATCAGGTAACGACAGCACACACCACTCACGTTTTCCATTTTTATTTCTCAACAGCAATCTACGAAAATGTTTATTCACATATCCGAAATTTTGTAACACTTCGTTTATCTCCGAAGATTTATGCTTTATGTTATCTTTCGATAACATACAATCATGAACTACGAATAATTGTGTCTGATAATGTGTGAAATAATAGTATAATTCAAAATACAAGTACAGATTGCCGTTTGTATGGTTTAGTAAATTCTGTTCGACCTATTTCAAATGAAGATCGAATAATCTTGCAACTGCACGTATGGTAACATTATGCATGACCTCTATGTTACCTATATTTAATACTTATGTAAAATTACTACGATATAGTATTTTCATTTAGATTAGCCCTATTTACAGGTGGAGCCCCTTGCAGTTTACCCTTTCTATTTGTTAAGATTACGTATAATGACTTGAATAATTTTCTTTCTTTGTACTGTGGTGATTTTGTTCAAAATGAAAGGACGTGCATAAACAATATTGCCTTGGCAATCTTCATGAATCCGATTCTCATTGGCCTTCTGCATCAATGCACCGCTTTGATCAGAGTCGTATTTTATTTGATGACTTCATACATTTTCTATTATTAATAAAGCGTATATAGAGTTTAAAAATAACACGTACGTTACTGATAACGTGCGTAAACCTATACTGTGAATACTCTTTCCCCAGTATGCCTATATAGCAGTTGTCCTATTTACCTAGTTCCCTATTCTTAATTGAAATTCTGTATAGAATTCAACAAATGGTTTCCTTGAATAATTTTATGTTTGTCTATGTTTGCCAGAATTTATCGATAAAAAATTAATTTTTTTTGTTGACTTAAGGATAGTGATTCGTTTCGTAAGAGGGGAAAGTCACTAGACCTGGTTACTCCTTTTCCTCTAAAACGCTAGATGTAGTTACAAAAGTTTCCCTCCTTATCCGCCAGGCGTTACTATGGCGCTAGAAAAATTCCTAGGATGCTGTATCATCGCAAAGTAATTAGTATTTATTAGACATATTAAGGTAACATGTATTTAAGTTTTAAGATTATATATTTTATATAAAATTTCATTTTGTTCGTGAGAATATTGTATCTCTTTTAGCCAAGGCCGGATTAAGGTTTCTGAGAAATGATTGGAGGTCCTCTTGGTATGAAATGTATTGTGTTTAAAAATGATTTAATTCATTGACAAAACATTAGCAAATCGAGAATAATCTTTTGATGGGCCACCTTTAACTTTCTCTTTTAATCCGTACTTGTAGATATTCTAATACGCGATATAATATATTCTACACCTCGTCCGTGATATTTCAAAGTTTAGGTAACACCATCTAGCATCAAGCTTATCAACTATTTAGTATATGTGTCACGTGGTGCACATGAATCAGTGACGTCGGATATATCCGTAAATGCAGTCTAAGGTTAAGTGCTGATACTGTTTTCGTGTCTGGTTGGGTTGAGATTATCATTGTCGACGCGATTTTTTGAAATTTCTAAAACATGACAACTCTCAGGCCATTTACATGCAATGATTTATTCAAATTCAACAATTTGTAAGTTTTGAAACATACGTGTTGCTAAGCGACAGCTTTTCTAACCTAAATACGCATAAGTACGAATCAGAACGATAATTCATCTATCTTAACAATTTTACTATTCTTTATAGGAATTTGGATCCACTTACAGAGACAGTATCCTTTAAGTGGGGTTTGCCTTTTGATGCAAATAGTTAGTTTTTAAGCGGTATCGGTCCATCGCTCACGAATTGTTTTTTCCTTAAGATTCTGCTTTGCAGTACGGACTTAACTTCTATACGCATTATTTGGCGCATTGGCCTGAATATTTTATGGTAGCGGAATCACCGAGCGGAGAAGTTATGGGTTACAGTAAGTTCTGCTTCTCCGTTTGTTCGTTTAACGCGTTATTTGTTCCGTGCTTTGAGAATGGATACAAGACTTAGATGTTTCTTTATTTGAAAAATGTCGAAGTTATGGGAAAGGCTGAGGGTCATGGGGAGAATTGGCATGGTCACATAACAGCACTCACAGTGTCTCCTGAGTACAGAAGGTTAGGTCTTGCCGCAACCTTGGTAAAGTCCTTGGAAGAGCTTTCAGAAATGTAAGTTTGAAAATATTGTTTAACGTTGTTTCGTAATTTTGAAACTCTTTCAAAATGCTTTGCATTATTGCAGGAAACAAGCATATTTTGTGGATCTTTTTGTGAGAGTTAGCAATAAAGTGGCAATCAGAATGTACGAACAGTTAGGTTATATTGTGTACAGGACTGTTCTAGAATATTATAACGGGGATCCAGATGAGAATGCTTTTGGTACGTAGTTAACGTCGTGTTTCATAAATAAATCGTTTAAATTTTGAAGTTAATTTTATGCACGTTCTTATCAGATATGAGGAAAGCACTTTCGAGGGATGTAATGAAAAAATCGGTTATACCGTTGACTCATCCTGTGAGACCGGAAGAAGTAGATTAAACGTACGTATAAATACTTTGTCAAGGAAAGAACGTAAAATAAATAACACTTTTTTAAGTATACTCTAAATTATTATTATTATTATTATTATTGCGATGAAATTTTTAACATCTAAAGTGAATAAATAATCTCTTAAAGTGCAGATCCGAGCAGTTTATTTCTTTTTCTGTACAATAGTACAATGCTTTCTGCCATACACCGCTCGTGCCTTTTATGCGTCATTTTATGCGAATAAATAATAAATAGAAATGTAATGTGGTAGGCTCAATAGAATTAACCGCAGACAGCTCTCTCGACGATCGCAAGAAATTTCTATGACCGTTGTTAAATTTTATCAGCTGCCCTTTCTTCTCTTTCTACTACAACTAGAAACTTAAGCCTAACGTGATATTTACAGAATCAGTGACTTTACTGCATCATGATACAAAGGTGACAAAGCACCCGAGTAGTAGCATTCAATTGCGTATTATAAAAATTAAAGACAAAATGTCGTTCTTGCATATCTTTGTACTGCTCCCAGTAATCTGAGGTTCGATCGTTTCATTTTATATAAAATCTTCAATGCGCTAAACAAAGCCGTGCATAGAATTACTTTGTCTATTCTGCTCAGAGAGGCACAGTCATTCTCAGCCTATCCCAGGAATTACAAAATTATAGAAGTCTTGTACATATTGCACGAAAGCCCTACTTTCAAATTTTTTTTTTTTTTTGTTTTATTTATTTTTTGTTTTATTTATTTCTGGTTACTAAAGAGAAGGAAGACATTTGCTAGTTACGTAGGACACGTCAAGCGCGTACAAAACTTCTATAGTGACGGGATCACCGTTTGATTGGTACAAAAGTGTTGTTGCACATACATTACACAGGAACGATACTAATTGTCAAAGAAAAAAATGCGTTCCCATTACATCTATTTGGTCGTGTCCTTATATAAAACGAACTTATTCGCTTAGACGTTAAATAAATATAAAATATGAGACTAGCTGTTATCAAAATAACATGACAATTATGTAAGTTCCGTTCGTCGTTTATCGTATAAAGAATTCTCCCTTACGAATTGAACATTGATGAGACCTTACATACAATACTGTCTGTACTTGCTGTCCATCGTCGATCTTTCAATGATTGAAATTACAAAAAGATCGAATGTGTAAAATGTAGTGGATTGACGAGAAACAAAAAAAAAAAAATCGCGTATAATACACTCATAATCGAAACATAGATTTTTGCACGGATAAAATAATTATCGAGATCGTGCTTCGAATCTACAACGACAGTAGGTACACAGTCACCGTGTCCGGCAATATATTTTGCGTTTAAAAGAAATGTTCATTAAAAAATTGCATACTTATTTCCAAGTAATAACAATCACGTGTGTTTTCATTTAGAAGCTGCAGTATTTCGGTTGCAGCCCACCGTACACGTGGATTGCGGTCGATTTGGCAAGAAGTAAGAATCTTTCTCGACGTACTCTCATATCGAAGACAAAGGTATCGCTGCATTGCTCGCTAGACTTCTAAACATCCAGTAACTCTGATTAATTATGTACATAGTATGTGATACACCACTTTTACGTAGCTTTACCTTAAACGCTAACGTTTTGAATTTGGTATATAAATACGGTAGCAAAAAGTCTCAGCGCGATGCTTAGCTTTCCAACGAAACTGTTCGATGTTATTTCAGACATACTAAATTTACTTTAGGCAGTGTTTACGGATCGATTTCGAGTAGTTTCAGTCACCCACGTTTGAATCGCGTAACGTGGACCACATGAGTGTGTTCTGCATGCTGTCAGGTATTTACATAAATACGTCGTTCGTAAGCATCGTTTCTAATTTACACAAAAAACGCAACTAAAATTAACTACAGCGCGCACTTGCTGCGCGTCGACCAGTATTCTTCGTCATTTTCGCGGTGATTCTTATAATACAAGGCTGTAGTACCTTCGAGTATAAAGTTAGTGCCTTGGCGGGATCAGACTTTCACGAACCAAGAGCCACATTTCCCTGCTTCGTTTCAACGAATTCGATTGACCAGAGTTTTTAAGGTCTTTGGTGGTCTGGTGTTGACTTCAAAATATCCGGTTGCGTTGGAAGACAGCTAGAACCTGATGCGATTGTTATTTCGTTAATAAAAATACAACGAGTAACATAATAAACTAAACGAGCATAATTTGGACCAGAAACAAAATTGGTGAAAACTCTAAAGTTACGCTTGTTTAATTATCATGAGTTTATCGTGAAAGTATGTATTTTTACGAACCAGTGGTAGGTCTCAGAGTGGATTTGATGGACCGATGAGATCCATTACGGGTCAGCGTGTTCATTTGTGGGGTACCAGGTAAAGCGTGTCCCAAGGCATTCATATAATCGGCGATCAACAATGTTATCTCCAAAATCTGTAAGAGCAGGAAAACATTGTCAATGTCTGAAAAGCTTGATTCCCGTTAATTGCTTTTTAACGGATAACGATATACAGAGTGTTCGGCCACCCCTGGGAAAAATTTTAATGGGAGATTCTAGGGGCTAAAATAAGACGAAAATCAAGAATGGCAATTTGACGATTAAGGCTTCGTTAAAAAGTTATTGTGCACGCGCGATAGTAGCTCTCATTCACAAAACTGTATGGCTGGCGACACGTCACTAAGTAGACTAAGAACCACTATCTACAGACGCAACTTTAAACGTTAATAACTTTTTAACAAAGCTTCAATCAACAAATTGGTACTCTTGATTTTCGTCCTATTTTGGCTCCTAGAATCTTTCATTAAAATTTTCCCCAGGGGCGGCCGAACACCTTGTATGTTTCCGTACCTTAGGTTTCGAAAGCGCGAATAAAAGTTTCTGTTCCGCGGCGCCTTCGTCGGGGCAAGCGACGAGCATAAAATCATCTAAACATCCTCCGAATGTAACTATATTCGCGTAGTTGTAACGGCACATCACTGCCATCGTTTGTAGCTCGAGTAACGTTACACTGTCTTCGGAGACGGCAATCCATGCGGTCATTGGTTCAGATTGCTTCAACTGCGAAACAAAATATTTTTATGCTCCATATATTCGCTTTTATCCGCGAGAAGCTTCGGTTATTTACTTTTGCTTGATAAAGTGTTGCTCCAAAAAAAGGCCACTTCCTGGTGCAGGTTAGATATATGCGAACACAGTCTAATACGCTGCGACCTTTTAAAGCGATCCATTTTTCTTGTAGTTTTTCTTGCAGCTCCCTACAATAAACAATTTTCTTTATTCAAGAAAATAATTGGTTACTCTCGACATCGGCCTTATTTCGAAACCACCTTGCATTTATTCACGATTACTGTAATTATTTGTGATTAATATGCATCGTGTTAGTTTTTAAAAGCATCCGTATGTCTTCGATAGTTTTTTTTTATTTTCTTCTTATACTTGCCTCAATTGTTCGGCAGTGATATTCGTCCGGTATCGTATCGGATAAAACTTGTCCAGGGCCTGAAGCACCAGGTGGTGCGGATTGCTTCCTGGGCCGCTTCCTCGTGCCTTGTCGTTGTTGTATTCTCCAAAATCAATCTGTGTGGGTCGTTCGTGGTATTAAACACCGTTCATACTTACAAGACTTCGGCAGTAATTAATTATATTGCAATTACTTTTGCGGTTGGTTAAACGTACTATGTTGAATGAAACGACAATGACAAGGAACGTGTTAAAAATATTTGAGACCAACCTGCGCCATTAACGATGCAAGCTCGAACGCAAGCTCACGATTTACTGGAAACTTTCCATGCACCACTTGTTGATTCACTTGATAACAAAGCAGAAGCCTCTCTCTGTCAGTCTCCATTTTAGCCGCCTGTCGCCAATAGCACCGCGATTTGTACGTCAATTGTATCACCCTGGTATTTTCGAATTTCCCTGAACCCTTCTCCCTCAACGCTGTTTCCCATTTCGAGATTATATCGCAGAGCTGAAACAAAGGAAATCCAATGAGTATCTTTCTAGATCATATCTTGGTAATTCTTTACAATCGAAGCTCCCTTATCGTTTTCATATATCAAAACCATTGAAATCGACGAGGTAGTTTCTTCAGAAAACGTTTACCTTTATCCTTTAACAGTTGTTCATCGAACACATACCTTTGCTTGAAGATCTATAAAGTGCTCGAGATCCTTCTCGATCGGGTCGTCGCTGAATAACGTGAAACCGGACTGATGAACGTCCCGACAGCCAATCTCCTGGTTCAGGGTGTTCAAAAACTCCTCTATCGTGGTACTGCCATCAAAGCTTACAACCTGGTATGTGCCGTTTAAAAAATGAACCGGTATCGCGTGCGGCAGGGAGTGATGGTAAGGATTCTTCATCAGTATAGAGAGGACTTCCATTCTCGAGGGTTTCACTTCCCTTCCACCGTTTTGTAGAGTCCTTTCCAAAGCTCTTTCGCAGTAGGCTGCGTACTTGCCACATTCCGTTCTAGAAATTAATATTCTGCAGATCAGTAAGCGTCGACATTCATTTTTTGATTAGAATTTATAAAGACCTTAGTGCAACATCGAGTACATGAATTGTCTCTTTTAATAGCGAACTACTGAGTCAGAATCAAGAGACTTCCAAGTCAAACGTGGCTGAACAAACTCCTGACTCGAGACTATCTTAATTTGGATCAAGATACGGGGTGCTAAGGGTATGGTAAGGTAATTCCAACCATAGAGTGATATCGTATTATTGAATAATTACAAGGCTAGCATACTTTCCGGTGTGGCCAATGATCGAGGATTTAATTAGAATTTTGTAAACGGTGGTCGGAATTGCTCTAGCCTACCCTGTGCTGTACAGAGGTGAAATGGCACTCACTTAGTGTCAGCGTTTCTTTGCAAGTGTAACTTCAGGTACCAGAGTAGCCGATTATTCCTCGGTAGGAAGAGCGAAACAGCGAGGGCGAGCAGCTGCCATCCCTGGATAAGAACGTACTGGGCGGGGTTAGTTTTGCAGTCCAGAATCGTAGACGTCGAGTGGCCCTGCGTGAGCGGAGGACTGTGAGAAGTGGAGGCCGTCGATTGTGCGTCCGCATTTTCACCGCTGCCATTTGCCGCGGGACTTTGCGTATCGCAGGTGAACAGCGATTGCGTGGCGCAGAGGAGGAGCTGCTGCAATGGTATGCTGGCATACTACTATATCCCTGGACTGAACCAGACCTAGTCTACTACTTTTCTTTTCTTCTTTTTTTAGTTTCTTTTGAATAAATCGCGACCCACTGTCCTCTCGAATCGGATCGTCATTGTATCTTATTCAGTTTTATCCATATATCTCGGGTATGAAAAGAAACGTGTCGTTAAGAAACATGTGCCTCTATAGGTCGTCAAGTCAAATTCAAGTCGAAAGGAATACTCTTTTAGGTGGGGTGAATAACTCGTATGTCCTCGATCGTGGAACACGTGTGAATTGTTACGTCATACGTCTGTTAGTATGTAAGCAATCGAAATCGGACCATTAAACGCATCAACTCTCTATGTGTGTTAATCACATAAAACGCATGGACCGTCAACAATCTGAATGAATTAAGAACAATGTGGATGAGAGAAGCGCTTTTGTTTTTATATATATATATATCTATATATATATATACTTTTTTTTTTTTTTTTAAGGCCATGTGAGTCTACCTTACAGCTCGAAAGCACTTTTGGTTCGCGTTAACTGTCTTGTTCGTTCGCGGATCGAACGAACGAAACACACTTTTCTTTTGTCTCTTTCTTATTTGTTATTTCTTTTCTCTTTGTTTTGCGAAGCTGTATATATCCAACGATAATGCAGCTCGTGTGTTTCGAGTCTCGTGTATTGCATACTACGACGGACGTTCGAATCTGTAAGGATTCTAGCTTTATTTCCTTAAGTAACCGTCTATGACACCGGTGTGATCAAAGACTAAGTTCTCTAAGCAGCATTCAAACAGAGAATATTGTAATGAGCTATTGAGCAAAAAAACGGTACGGAAACAGAAACAAAAAACCAATCTATAAAAAGATGTTTTTCTGTGTGTGGTTTCTTATGTACACCAACATACCATTCTGCAAGTGTGTGTGCCGCAGAACGTATTTTGACAACGTATTCGCAAGACGCTATATTACAATACTATTTATCATAGAGATTTCAGAGAAACAGCACGATCTGATGGAATGAAATGAAAAATGTCTATTGATCGTCGATGAGAGGAATGAATTGTCGAAATATGTTCGGCTCACATGATAGGGTCTCATCTGGGGTAAGGTGATCGGGTATCATGTATAAATATTAAAAGTACGCAATAAAACTTAAACGAAACGAAAAAACAAAAAACTTAACACGACGACGTCTAAAAAACGAAACAAAAACGAGAAAAAAAAATTCAGAAAAAAAAAATAAATAAAGAACGCATGCGATTCAGAGTAGCCTAGGAAGAGCACACATAAAGCAGCAAATGAAAATGAAATGTGAATGAATGTTAAAACTAAAAAATCTTTTCTTGTTAAAGAACTTCGTCAAGTATTATTGTTCGTGGTAAACGAACGACAGCGTTTTATTAATCAGTTAGTCTTCTTGAAAAAGAAAATAAAGGGAAAGACAACCAAACAGTTCACCGCTCTACTTCGACGAGATTATTTTATAATACTTGACTAAGCGTACCCAATGTACCATTTCTTGGACACGGAGGCAACAACAAACGCGATATCGTCGAACATTACTGTCTACGATTACAATCGTTACAATTTGTTGCAAGTACGATAGAACCTCCGTTATCCAAGTGCTCAACTGTCCTGAACGTTCTATTATTCGAGCAACGCTATTTGTAGAGTATTCTTTTTCGCGTTGAAAGATTCTTTCGTAAAAATAAATCGTTACATTTGAAAGAGGGCTTAGGTATCAAAGGAATGCAATTTCTTTGTAAAGCCTAGCAGCCAACGAGATGCGAGATCCACGAATTTATAATAAAATGGATTCGTTTGAATTATTTCTCCATTTCTATTATTTTGTCTTAAGCACAAAAGAGTCAATACGAGGAAAGTATTCTATTAATTCAGATAATGGAAGTTCTACTGTATGTACCCGAAAGCCTCGAACGGTAGCGACTAGCGGATACAGATTCGAGGTGAACGCGTTAGCTAAAGTCGCGCATCGAACGTCAATTGTGAAAATGGTACAGGGTTCAGAGTGTTTGTTAAACAATAAGCAGGACTTACAACGCGCGCAGTACCCAGCGACACAAGTCTGGCGGCCTTTTTTACCTGTACGCCCAAACGGTGTTGTGTGTGACGACTTGTCTGCTTTACCAATGCACAGATGAATTCAGATTGCAGTTCAGGCTGGTCTAAGCATTGTTGCAACGCATTTTGCGCTAGCACCACATGATAGTCTATGCCTGCTTGCTCCACTGCCACCGACATGAACAACTGACAAGCCTGTGCAAATAATATTGTCCCTTTAATCTCTTTTTCGCATTCATCGTTACGGGCGAACGCTAAAGACAAAAGAGACGCGTGACAAAACCTTGAAAAGCTTGATAGCCTCGGTCTGCAAGGCTTCAGAGGTCAAGCTGGTCAGTGGACTAGTGATGTTTTCTTTCGTATGGAGCAACAAGGGGTGTCTCCATAGAACGCAACTAGGATCACCGTCGGTTTCCATCAATCTTTGCACCAATTGTTCGTACTGAGTCCCCGCGCTCGGGCCCCCTCCCGAAACCACCGTTAAATGGTACAGCCAGCTGTCTTTGTCTTGTTTGTGGGGCATCAGTAAGTACGTAGGACCCTGGTGAGTTGGAAAGATGCCGATCGTTCTTTCGTGAGGGCATTCGGCGTCCCTTTCTTCGCTGTCACTGTCGGATACATGCTCGACCTCTTCTACTCTCGCGTCTCTCATATTTATTTGTCCAATAGGATTCTGAGGAAACGTCAAGAGAGGCGTCATAGTAACGTTGATTGTCCGTAGGTCGCGTAAGATCGAGAAGACGAGGACTCACCGTATCGTTAGGGCACTTAAAGTAAAGGAACATTTTTCCAATGAGGACGCACCAGCACTTTTTAGCGTGCCCGTTCTTCACCTTCGTCAACCATCCCTGTATCGTCGGCTTGTTGTCCTCTTTGCTGAGCAGAAGCTTCGTCGCGTTCCGCCTTTGTACATTTTGCAGCACCCTTATCCAATCCTCCATCGTCGCGATGCAATCCGCCGTCAGGTAATACGTCTTTTTGCCCGTGGCTATCTCGAACGTGGCGGCGCCTTCCGCCCTGTTTATCCTGCCGAGGAATCATGTTTCTCAAAATGATTTTCTTCATAGCGTAGCAAGAATTATACATCGTTGGAGAATTACCTGCACACTTCGTCCAATACTATTTGGCCCTGAGGTTTCCGATTGACGTCGTTTTGACTCTTCCAGTACGTAAGCACCCCGTTCTTCAATACGAACCATCTCTTCCGCCAAGTTTTCAGTTTCCCGCCAAGTTTTGCCAGGTGGCCAGTCTTCTCCAAAGATTCTTGCCTCTTCGGGCTCTCGCCCGAGACGCGCATTAGCAGACTAGGCATGCTGGATTCGAGGGAGGTTGAGCTGAGCGCGTCGGGGGGTATCGCATAGTCCTCCGACAGGCCAGACTCCAAAGAGGTATCTGCAAAGGCAAGGTTAGTCTTCAAGTTGTCGAGTATTCGATGCACGGTATTATATACTACTAACCACGTTTGACGCTTTTGCTAGGGGAACCGCTGGAGCTTCTCTTGGCGGGACTAAGGCTGCTGGTGGTTTTAACGCTTTTCGACGGGCTGCTCCCGCTGCCAAGCGAAGAGTCCGTGTTGTCGGATGAACTGTTGGTGATTCTAGTGTTGGTCTCCGTCTGATTCGGATGCTCCTCGCCGTCCGAGCTGTCGTCGGAACTGTCGCCGAACGGCATGGACCTAATTTGACTAGCTCGTCCTGGAACATAAAAATCGTTAAGGACGAATTTGCTGAGCGAGAACGACGCGTTTCGAGTGGACGAGGTATAGAAATTTACCTACCCTTGACCGTCGCGTACACTGGAACTGAAATATCGCAATAGCCTTGGGAATTGTGCGCAGTCAAGTTGTGTCCTGTTGCCTGGGAATGTTTCGACGAGCTAGTCGTGTTGGTCATCGTGGAAGGCGCGGATTCCTCGTTCGTCGGTGGACCGATGCCAAGCCCGCCATCAGCTACCTACGGAATCAACGAGCACCCCGCGTTTCTTTGATTACAAATTGCAACAACTTGGCGGTCATGCACGCCACGCACGCCTCGTTCATTCTCCACTTTGCTAACTTGTACCACGAACGACGTAAGCATGACTTCGCATTTTGCTAAACCTCGACGCAACGTAATTCTTAATTCTTCTCGCAGAGACACGACCGAACCCCTTCAAGGCTACTATCTAGCGCAAGACAAGTCGATCTCTACCTGATATATCTTCGCTTCCCAACTGGGGAATCGGTGAAGAGGCGGAGTAGGTGGTCGAGGACCTTGAGCACTCTGAGTCCAATTCATCCCTTCTCTGCTGGGCGTGTATATCTCGGCGTAGTCGTGAACAGCCTCGGAGCTACCACTGTCCCTACTAGCCTCCGAGACGCCAGGTATATTCGGCAGCATCACCAGATTCTCCACTGCCGCGGCCAGCTCCTCGGACAGCAAGCTAGAGCAGAAAAAGAACGGCAAGCATAAAACACGAAACTAATTTCATCCAGCAGACGCTTTTAGATTGGTACGCAATTAGCAAGAGAGCTTCGTGTTGACCGTTAGCGCCAGCGAGAACCAAAGAAACTAGTTTAAAAGAAAACAAAAGGGACTATACTCGGATCAAGATCAACTGACTGCTCAAGGCCACTTACTCTTTGGCGTTGATTTTAACTTTGTTTTACAAACCAAGAATATTACTTCTTATCCACGAAAGTTCAACCATTGCAAAGGGCAAATAAATTAAAATAATCTATATTATTTTGTCACGCTACTCTATAGAAGATAGTAGACTCGTGTCTCTTCTGGAAGTTGCTATTTGAAAAGACGCAGAGAGATACAGCGATTGGACAGTCAAACAACGTGGGGGGATAGTTAATCAGTGGCTTCGAGCGACCAAGTGACTCTGATCCGACTATAGGTATCGTGCTCGAGATGAAATAGCAACAGAGAAGAGCACACGGGTTGACAGATCCCCGCAGGAAGTCTCCGGACGCGACAGGGTACCACAGTTTCGAGAGTCGGGCGCCGCTATCACGTCGTGAGACCTCCCAAGGAGAATCGAAATACAATTACACGACGTTTTAGAGGCTGTTAGAAGTGGGCAGAAGCGCGGAAGCGATTGCAAAAAGCTAGTGGACGCGCGCGAAGCTCACAGAACGTTTCCCTCACGCAAGTATTCTACCTTGAATCCATGTTGGTAGCCGCGATCCCTCGCTGTATAGACCCGCAAGCGGACAGGTGTCTACGGTGTTTGGTGCCGGCTTGAGGTTCCGCTGCGGCACTCTGCACGCTTTCTGGCACCGTTTGCGGGGTTCCCTCGAGGCTCTCCGACCGTCTGCGTAACGTGGGGTCCACCTCCAGGGACAACGACGCTCTCGTTGGTGCCTGAAATGCAGAGACCGTGAGTTTTACGGGTCCAGTTTGCATCGATATAGTCGATAAACAGTATGCGAGTGGCAGTTCAAGGTCGTAGCGCTCGGGAGTACCCAGGCTAGAAGCCTATAACCTCCTTGATTTTAGGATAAGACCCTACATAGATGGTATAGTCGGTGGAACGTGTATAATAATATAGAATTACCTTGCCAGTAGTCGATCACTTACATAAGTCTTTTTGTATTTCACTGTGCAACATTTCTATGCAATCTATTAAAAACACCTAAAGAGTTATGAAATGATCACACAGTTGACAGAGAACCAGACTGAAGGATTTAACGGAACGTAAAAGGTTTCAGCAATGAATAAAAAATGATGATTTAATTGCAGAATGGCGCAATCCTTGCATAGAATTAATCTTTCACCGGCTATACTCATGTATATATATTGTTGCAGAAGTTCTGTCTATTAGCGAACTGAAATAGAATCGTACAAAATATTATTAACACATATGCCTTGAATTATCTTGAGCAACGTGTCTGCCTGTAAAAACGAATGAAAGTATGAAAGAGTTATTTAAGTAGAAGCATCTTATACAAACTGGTGACACAGTATTTCTGTTATTCCCAATAAATGGTTCGCTCTTGAAACACGGAGTTCTCCGATTATTTTAAGCAGTATATTTTCAGTTGACCTTTATACTCTACAGCCAGTATGTATAGGATGAAAATATACATGTTGGAGCACATAACTTATTAACCCCTCTTATTTTGTTGTTAATGGTCCAATTACAATGTTTTTTTTATGAAGGACGACACGGTTCAGAAGCGATAATAATTTTTTCGCGCAACCCTGTAATTTCCTTTATCCATAATGTAGCAGACTTTAACGCAAAATCAACGAGTCGTTTAACGATGACCTATAAATGACCTAGAGCCTAACAATCTAGATTGACGTTTTAGCAACATAAATGTTTATATTACAGATCATGTTATAACAGCTCGCTGACTTTGTATAGAGTATAAAAACTTGCATTGCTAAAACGTCAACAGAAATTTTTATATTCAAAGTCCCTTCAAAGTCATGTTACAGTAGCTCATTAATTTCGCTTTCATGCCTACTAAATGATGGATATAAATAAAATCGTAGGGCCAGTTTTACAGTCAACAGAATAACACCAAGACATAATTTTTGTAAGTTATTGCTTACAAAACTTAGGGTACAAGTAGAAGTAGCTAAATTGCGCGCGGACCTGCTGGAAGGAAACGTTAAAAGTGTTTCGTGACCGCATAGGGTTAATGGGCAGAACTTTAGCAACAACCTAAGAACCTATCCTCCAAGAGTCTCGTCAAAGTGAACATTGTTACACACCACTCGTAGAACATTTATTAAGCAGTATGCTCGCTGATAGAGCAATTTGAATATATACGATTAAACGGTCGCGATCCTTCGTGGTTCTCTGACACTGTTCCGGGGATCTGGCTGGAAAAGACGCGTCAGCTGTCGGACGAATTCGCCCGCGGGGACTCACAGGTGGTTTCAGGCCGATGTTGGTTATATGATTCCTCAGGAGTTCCAATTGCTGGTTACACTTGTTATTCTGTTCCCGCAGGTGCTGGTTCTGCTGCTCCAATTCCCTCAGCTTATTAGTCACCCATTCCTTTATTCTCGCGGCTTTCGCCTCAACCTGCCTCGCGTCCTGGAGCCGCAACTGTCTCTGCAAGCAATCGGTAATCGCCGGTGAGTCGATTATCTCGATACTCGTCCTCGATTGCACCGTTATCGCGACTTGTTATCACGCGCTGAAACAACGGTTCCGCTAAATTGCTTACGAAACGTGGATCGTTCACCGCGAGAGTATTCTCGGCGGTTCGGGAAACCCGATGACTCAAAATTCGAGATATACAGGGTGTTCGACCAACCCTGGGAAAAATTTTAATGGGAGATTCTGGAGACCAAAATAAAACGAAAATCAAAAATATCAGTTTCTTGACTGAGTTGCTAAAAAAATTATTTTTGGTTGCAGGGGTCAATTACAATCATTTTTGGTGAATAGACATACCCCCGAAATCCTATCCACTTTCTAGAAAAAAATTCGAGAAGGTGTGAAATTTTTCGACGAAATAAAAAAATTTCAAATCATACTAAAAAAATTATATTTAGTTGCAGGGGTCAATTACAAACATTTTTGGTCAATAGACATACCCCCAAAATCCTACCCACTTTCTAGAAAAAAATTCGAGGTGTGAAATTTTTCGACGAAATTAAAAAATTTCAAATCATACTAAAAAAATTATATTTAGTTGCAGGGGTCAATTACAATCATTTTTGGTGAATAGACATACCCCCGAAATCCTATCCACTTTCTAGAAAAAAATTCGAGAAGGTGTGAAATTTTTCGACGAAATTAAAAAATTTCAAATCATACTAAAAAAATTATATTTAGTTCCAGGGGTCAATTACAAGCATTTTTGGTCAATAGACATACCCCCGAAATCCTACCCACTTTCTAGAAAAAAATTCGAGAAGGTGTGAAATTTTTCGACGAAATTAAAAAATTTCAAATCATACTAAAAAAATTATATTTAGTTGCAGGGGTCAATTACAATCATTTTTGGTGAATAGACCTACCTCCGAAATCTTACCCAATTTCTAGAAAAAAATTCAGTACGGTCGGAACTTTAAACGTTAATAACTTTTTAACGAAGCCTCCATCAACAAATTGGTATTCTTGATTTTCGTCTTATTTTGGCCTCTAGAATCCCCCATTACAATTTTCCCCAGGGGTAGTTGAACACTCTGTATGAACTGTGTCAACGAACCGACTCGAAACACTCGGTACAATTCGTCAACGTTACCCACGCGCGACTCAGCGACTTTTACTCGATCCGACAGGTTTCAGACTCCATACTTGACATTACACAGAACTCGTAGCATTTGCTAGCAATGTATGTTCACTTTGATCAATGGAAGGTACACGAAGGTGTAACGTTGTTATATTTTTGGTAATACGATTGGCTGGAATAGATACAGCAAATCTTGGACAGCTGCGAGAAACACGAGAATAAAAGCATTCCAGTTCCCAGAAAGGCGCAACACGAGCTACGGCGTTTGGCCTTGTATCTTGCCGAACCGTGAAGTAAGAATAACACAATGTGAAACTTATTTATTTTTTAATTTTTGTCAATGGTGCATTTACTAATATGTTCGTCAAGTTTTTCTGATTAAAACGAGACCAAACACGATCTTATACTCTATCAGAAGTAGGTTAAAAACAAATTACATCGTGTTTGATCTTATTTTAATCGGAAAACACTCGCAAACGCATTGGTAAAAGTTTCGTTAGAAAAAATAATCAGAAATAAAAAGTTTCATCTTTGTCTCACCGATATTCGAGCACAGATCAGGTTACACTATCCGGTCCGCTCGATGTTGAGTTTCTCTGATGTGTGAAGGGGAGTCCCCTCTCAATAGTAGGGATGTACCTTTCACTTATCCGATTGAAAATGACTCGCAGTTATCCAAGCATTGCTGCAAATACCTCGATACTTTTAAAACTGCATCGAATGGTTTAATTTTATTCTTATCTCGAACTATTTCAGAGATACTGCTAGAAACACGCCTTTCCGGTTCAGGAGGGTTAGGAAATCGGTTGCACAATGGAATCCCTCACCTGTTCCTCGACCTGTGTCTCTAGCTTCGAGATGCAGGCACAGTGGACGTCCTCGATCTTGTCATTCTGCGTACCGGAGGTAGACGGTAGCGAGTGCGGTGGAGAACCAACGCCGGAAGTGCTCAGGCAGTATTCACCCTTCACTAGCCGCTCCTCCATCATCCGTACCTGCGGGACATCAAACGCACCTCGTTACTAACGACGTAACCACCCAGTATCGACGGTCCGATTCTCTCGACGACACTGTCGACACGATCGTTGAGGACAGATTCTACTGTTCAAGCCGCAGACATTGTCTCTCCTACCCCCTCCCACCGCCCTGTGAAAAACAGAAGCGTGAATCTGAATAGACGTCGAGATCGCTCCTCGGTTTCGCGAGGTACAGGAAACGTTGATGGAAACTGCGATTTCCGGGGTCCAAGATAGTTTTGGCGGACCTTCATCTTTCCTGTTCCTAAACTCATCGAAACCCCCCCGGTTGTTATTTTCGCTCGTGGGAAAGGCTTCTCGGCGTGGGTTTTCCAAGGAAGAAGGGAGTTTCGCGCAACACGTACCACGAATTTCGGTCGGGGCTCTCTCGGGGGTCACGTGAGCGTGCGACGTTTCGATCGAAGGAGCATGGCAGTCGGAGACGCGTGGCTCCAGGCGTGGGATCGTCGAGTAAACAGCAGCGAAAAAGCGCACGGCGACGCGACCGAGCGAGACGGGGACCGACCAGCGGTCGTTGTCGGTTCAACGTTGCGTGCAGACCTCGTGCACCCCTTTTTTCTGACACGACACGCCGGCGGTGGTCGTTTCGCAGCAGCTGTCAAAAATCGATATCACGTTCCGCGTACGTAAGCGCCTGCACGCCGAGAGCGTCCACTGCCAAAAGGGGAGAAACGGTATCGAGAAAATCAATACGCCAGCGGGGAAATCCTCTTGGCCGAGTGTTTTCCTCCCGACGCCCCGGTGGTGTGCATGTGCTCTCATCGCCGCGAGTTATATCGATCGCGCACCGTACGCGGATTTTCACGTTCATTGTCGGTCCCACGCGCTCCAACGATCGAACGTTTTTCCGAAACTACCTCCGTGAACGCTCGACGCCCCGTTGTTTGCGGGACAACTGTACTTAATACAGTTTTTCTAGCGAATCGATCGATTTCGAACTGGGACAGTATCGACGATCGACAAAGCCCTCGAGTTTCCATGATTCTAACGATCGATCGTCGTTGCTAAATCCCTGGATCGCCCACTATTTCGCCGTAAGTTGAGAATCGACGTCCAGCCACGTGCACAATCCCCCCCTTCCCCCCAAAGAGGTAACCTCTGATCTCGCCGAACGTCCACCGTTTATTTTCACTCACTCGACGAACCGTTCGCGGGTGCAGTGTGTCATCGTGGTTCGAGGCTTACCAAGGTTACGAGTGGCCATGATAGCTCGACGAGTATAGGCCCGAGGATCTCTTTAAGCCCTTCACGTCGGCAGGTCCTCTCTCTCTTGAGGGCTCTTCCGCGACCGCGATTCACGAGGACACTCCCAGAGCCTCGATTTTCCCTTGTTCTCGATGGGGCGGAGACGCAGAGGGCGGTGCGCACGTTGCCGGAGATCGAACCGAACTGAACGAAACCGATGCACGTAAACTCTCCGCGCGCGGCCTTTCCTAGAGGCGATGAGTCACGTTGGCTCGCGGCCAATGGCAGAATTCGTTGAGGTCCTGCGGACTTCGTGTGCAAACACGCCACCCCGAGAGGCAAGCTGCCTCGCCGGACAGGCTGAGAGATTTTGCTGCCACCCTACGCACAGCATCTCCCGATACACTGTTTCGCGAGGGGAGTCTCTGCGAAACGAGGCGCTGATATCAATAAAATTTCCATGAAATCGGTCGGATCTGTATCTGGGCAAATTGTGGGCATCATATTAGACGTAACACATCTATTTAATTTTTTGAGAACATAAGGTCGAAAGTTCCGCAAACTGACCATTTTGAGAATCTCGTTGTAATAATTCTATTTATCGGTCGGTCCCTAGGGATACTTCGGTTGCAATCATAGTTCAATGTTTATTCAAGCTTCTGAAGATAAACAACGTGGACCAGCACGATTGAATTGCAATTTCTGCTGGGCGATTTTTAGGTTAGGTTCGAGAATATAAGGTCGAAAGTTCCGGATCTGTATCTGGGATAATTGTGGGCATTAAAATAGAGGAATACGTCTATTTAATTTTTTGAGAACATAAGGTCGAAAGTTCCCGGAAACTTCTGACCATTTTGAGAATCTCGTTGGGGTAATTCTATTTATCGATCGGTCTCTAGGGATATCTCGTTTGCAATCATAGTTCAATGTTTATTCAAGCTTCTGAATATAAACAACGTGGACCAGCACGATTGAATTGCAATTTGTGCCGGGCGATTTGCAGGTTAGGTTCGAATTTAGACGTTTGAAATAGCTTCTAGGGCCATTAGCCTCTTAACTTTGATCCATCGTTAATAAGCAAAAATGTACGAGCGTTCGTTTGCATAGAAATATTTTTCAGCCATCGTTCGACACTTGTTGAGGCATACGGATTCGAAAGATCGAAAGTAGGAGACTTGGCAACCACCTTGTTTGCGTTTAATTCAACGACAACGACCCGAATGGCGGGGTTCATCGTTCGATCGGATATGTCTGGCGACTTTTGAACCGTATCTTAAGATTTATCGATTCGTCTTCTGTCTCCAGGAGCGCATGCCTGAAAGCAAAACTGATGCGAAACCAGAAATAGCCCGGCGCAAGAATAATTGAATCCCGTCTGTTCTGATCTACGAGACAACGTCGAGCTTCTGTTCGGATTTTCTCGAAAGTATACACCTCCGAGTTGAAATCCGATACTATTTTCCTCCTGCAGCCAGCTTCTGCTTAAATTAACTAACCTATACAACGCTCTCATCCTCGGTATACGTTAATAATTAGATATAAATTGAAATCAAAATCACGTTCTACATATGGGATTTTCGAATATTTATTCTTTATTAAAATTGATTATGAATACTTGAATATAATACATACACTAGTCACCTATAATTTAAACGAAAGAAAATTAATCGTGGATATCGTCGCGTTGACAGGATATTGCATGAAATTTGAACTCTGTCACAAATAATGGAAACGTGACGATAATTGGGCCAGCGTCGGAATTAGGCGTAATTACCTTACACCTGTCGCGTCCGTTAACATGCTTCACGTGCATTAAGTTTGTAATTGACGAAGATTGCGAGTATCCAGGTAGCAAAATATCGGGCCAGTTTCTCATTGAACCTGCACGCGATGTACACCAGCGGCCAAAAGTATTGAATCACTTGCTAATTTCTACCAAAATCCCGTAACTACATTATACTGACCCATTAATAGAGAGCTAATAGGATAAGCTACCAAAATTTTAAGATCGTGTGGCGTTGCTTCCCATGCTCACCACTAGAGGGGTTGCTCTCTCACAAGCGCTCGACCGACCCTTCGGTTAATATACAGAATGTTTGGCCATCCCTGGGAAAAATTTTATTGGGGGATTCTAGAGGCCAAAATAAGACGAAAATCAAGAATACTAATTTGTTGATGGAGGCTTCGTTAAAAAGTTATTAATGCGCAGGATTTCGAGGGTATGTCTATTCACCAAAAATGATTGTAATTGACCCCCGCAATCGAAAATAATTTTTTTAGAACGATTTGAAGTTTTTTAATTTTGTCGGAAAATTTCACATCTTCTCGAATTTTTTTCTAGAAAGTGGGTAGGATTTCGAGGGTATGTATAATGACCAAAAGTGATTGTAATTAACCCCCGCAACCGAAAATAATTTTTCCAGAACGATTTGAAATTTTTGAATTTAATTCTTAATAACTTTTTAACGAAATTTCCATCAACAAATTGGTATTCTTGATTTTCGTCTTATTTTGGCCTCCAGAATCCCCTATTAAAATTTTTCCCAGGGGTAGCCGAACACCCTGTATATACAATCCTCGATCGACTTTCCAATACCTCAGTTGTCTAAGGTAGGACGAAACGCACCCTCTCTTTTCTTTTTCTGTCCCTTGAATCTATCCCTTGACGATCAAAATAATAATTTTGAAAATATAATCAAATCAAGTTCAAAGAAATAGAAGTTCAATTATGTTTGATTATTTTAATTGCTTAAAGGCCACGAAATACCTCGTTCGTGGGTGGGACGGGGTTAATTCGCGCGGTGGTTCCAAATTTTTGGCACACAGTGTACGTACAACGAGAGTCGATCTTGCGGGGGTGACGAGACACGCCCCCCCTCCCTCTTTTGTTTTTTTTTAGGCAGAACGGACGGCGCACGTGCGTGGCGTCGCCTCGCGGATGCAACCGTCGAATCGGGCTGGCTTCCCGCCAAAACGAGACCGTTAATGTGCACGTACATGCAGAAACATCCATTCAAACCGCGATCTTCGGGGGGAACGGGCCGCGGAAAAAACAGACGACCGCGAGAGGCTGAGTCTCTGACTAAATGGATCAACGACCGACGAACGGCGTGAGAAACGCTACGTTGACTGAACGGATCAACAAATTACGACGCTTAACGCGCCCGTCGAGGCCATTTATGCGATCGAAGCAGACGGTTCGCGATTAGATCGCACCTAGATCTTCTAACCTGAATGCTAGAGCACTTTTACTTTCCGACCAACACAAGCAAGGAAACTACTGCGATCGACAGATATTTCGAACATATTACTTTACGTAAGGAAATAGTTTTATATTCGCTAACCATGATCTGACTATTTGCGAATCAAAAATTGTTTCAAACGTTCGTTCGATACGAAGATAAATACCTATCTTTGCGTTTCGCGCGAAAATAAACGAACGTCATTGTCCCTCGTGCGTGACGCGTGGTAACGGACCCTCGAATCAGACTTCAAAAGCGGCAGATAACGAGTGTGCGACTTCAAAGTCACTCCGGGTAGTGGAGGACCAAGATAAATGAATTTTCTCTGAAAAGGGGTGAAACGTAACTCCATGGCGTTAAATCGTATGTAGGCCAGTTGCAGTCGCGAACGTCGTTGCAGAATCAATCGACGTTGAAAAGGTTTTGCGAGGGTCGCGAAGGGAGACGCGAAAGAGCAACATCGGGAACGAGCCCGACACGCCACGGTCGCTTTGAAATATTTAAACGAGCCACCGTGACCGCGGTGAGCGAGACGACGCGAGTGCCTTTATTTTGTTTGTTGCGCGGGTGCTCATGGGAAACGTGGATTACTCATGAATTGGCCGAACGCCAATTCTATACGCGACACGTCCCGTCAAAGGGAGTCGTTAAGTTGGTCTGTGTCCGATAAATCGCTCACCGGTCTTGTTTTTCCACGCTTCCGTGGCTCGCGGATCGGTTCGTTGCATAGAATCGACGTTTCTCCCCTCGTCGATCGACTATTCAACCACAGGAAACGAACGTTCGAGTAGAATTCTTTATCGGCGTACGCGAGAGCAGAATCTGTCTAGAAGGGGGTCGATCGAACATTTACTGAAAGGCTGTACAGGTCAGGCATAGTTCAGAGCGTAACTTGATACAGAAACATTTGAAGCAGACGCAAGATTCTCTATAATTCGATATAAGTTTATACGAGCAATGGGTCAAGGAGTAGTTGTCCCCTTTACCATTAGCGCCGCCAACGTAGAAACGGTGAAACACAACTACACGGAGAAGTATTTTCTATTTTTGGTCCAGTGAATAAATTGGATTGCTTCGTCAATTATGTATCGAGCCAAACGAATCGAACGGTCAAATGGAATTTTTTATTACTTTAGGTAAAGAGTGTTATGAGTAAAAAGAACTCTATAAAATTTTAAACCGACAAATTCGGGTCGAATCGAGATCGAAATTATGCATGTTCCGCGTTGGACGTTTTCGTTTTCGTTTTCGTTTTCGCAAGATTAGCGTGCACGTAAACGGGCGACGTAAACGATCGATATCCAGGAACAATAGATCGCGAATTTACGACGATGTTCGCGTTTTCGTGTAGCTGGTTACCTTTCATCGATGTCACCTGCCTGGATCCATAATTCTCAAGACGCGGTGGTTCGAGCGTCTGCGACGCGTCCGCGGCGATCGTCCCGTCGATCGGGGTCACGAGGATCGAGGACGGCTGGCTGACGGGTTGTCGTCGTCGTCGCCGGCGACCCGGACGCGGATGCACGTGGTTCACCAACGCACGGCGACTTGTCGACCGAATTTCGAGGTCATAACAAAACGACGGTCTCGCCGGCCGGTCGCTCGGCCATATTGTCGTTCCTCTCACCCCACCCCCCGGTGCTTACTCGTCCTCCCTATGGAGCCGTTGGCAAGTCCGTCTTTTTCCCATCCTCGTGGCCCCGTCTTTCTCGCGCCCGAGCCAGCCCAAAAATCAATGAGACGCAACATGCGCCCTGACATCCACTATTGCGAAATACCGACCGAAGTGTCCGATGGTTCTTTACCACGCGGGCAAACTCGTTTCCAGACGTTACTGCCAGTTGCCAGCAGCGCTCGTGGCTGCTTCCACTCCGTAAACTCCAGTTAGGTAGGATACAAACGAATTTAGGTTTAGTTAGGCAGGCATTTATGCACCTTTCATTGGTTGCACTTTCGTTTGTTTCTTCTTCGACCAACGATCGTGTTGGTTACAGGTTTTTATTAATGGAGGGTGGTTGGGAATCGGTTAAGGCGGGTCTCCACTCGCAGCAACCTCCACGTGGTGAGACCTGGGTAATATTATTTAGCGTTTAATTAATAATCGTATCACTCGAAGCTGGGTAATGCAATTATTAATTAAAAACTAAATAATATTAGCAAATTGGCTACGATCCGCCTTGCATAGGCAATTATAAATATAGAGCTTCTTCGCTAGGTTAGTTTTGATTCTCACTGATTCACCAAAGATTCTAGAGTATCGCCACAGGTGAGGTACACGAGTAGATTTTGCACACAATGTATTTTTTCGGCCCATTTTTATGGAATCTCGAAACCCCATTACCATTTTCGTGTCACTCGCAACATTACCAACAGTTTAGAAATGAATTTCAATCCCTGCCCATCGATACTAATTCAATGAATAGTTTCTTCACTGACGAGGACGCTAAAATCACCTCCGAATTTTTCGCTCGGCATGGCAATTGTTCGAACTGATGCACAAAAAGACACGTATTAACAAAAATTAACGAATAGAAAATGAGTAATACTACAGATACGGAGGTTATACATATGTGTCTTGATAAATCTAAAAATTGATTCATAACAGTGTTATCAGACGGCAGACCGATGTCCAGAGTAAGCTTACTCCTCCATTTACACACCCCAATTCATAGCCATGTCTACGTGAGCTTAAGAGCTTTGGACAGCTTCGAGAATTCTAGAAAGAAGGCGAATGTGTCAACCTGCATACGATTTTATTTTCCAACCTATTACGCATAAACGAGGTAAAGAATAGACTTATCGCAAGTGGGATGAACGCTATCGCTGTACCATGAGTGTCCTATAACATGAGATACACTCTTCCAAAGTGGAACAAAATGTTAAAAAGATCATGCATCAAATTGTAAGGCGACCCTCGTAAGAAGGCTTTAATCTTCCTAATGGTTTTAATGGGTCGATGATCAATGACTGACCTATGGTCACTGGTGGTCAACAGTGAGGTTGATATCAAGGTCAGCGGTCCAGTGAAGATCCAGAACTGGTCAAGAGATGGGACCAATCGAAATAGCGTTGTTCTTTTGACCAAGCGGTTCTAAACTCTTCACGTTGACGTAGTCTCCCCACTCTTCGACTTCCCCACTCGAAGACTACCGCTGGACAAATTCTTCAGTACCCCTGGAGCATCCAGGGGGATCGGGTCTCGCGGGCCGAAGTCAGGCCATTCGTGGAGTGCCGACCACTGGGGGGACCAGGAGTGACCAGGACTGACCAGGGCTGACCAGAACTGACCACTACTGACCAGTGCTGACCAGTGGAGATCCGACGACTGACCACTACTGACCACTACTGACCAGTGCCGGACCGTGATGACCACTGGTAAGAACTATTTAAAATTGCTCCCCCCACTTCTATTTTGTCGTTTGATACCAATTCAATGTTATGGAACTGTCTAACGCTTTTGCTAAATTACGAATCGTTTCTTATGTTACAGCTGGACCTCTGGTGCTGCTTCCTTCGTAATGGTAACTAATGCTCAACAAGTAGTAAGTTCATTTTACTTGTTTATGTTATTATCACAGAATTGACCAGTTTATTTTATTTGTTTGGTCATAATTCGGTGTTGTTTTACTGCCCGGTTTTATCTGGTTATTATGTGTTCCTCCTCTATTTCTACTTCTGCCTTATTTTTTGAATTGGCATAATTGTGTTGGATCATGTACCATTTTTGTTTGCGTATTATTTTATGTATTTTGTTTGTATATTATTTTATGAATTTCGATGTCACTAATTAGAATGAGATTTCTATTTTTGT
Organism: Colletes latitarsis; assembly: GCF_051014445.1. Classification (NCBI taxonomy): domain Eukaryota; kingdom Metazoa; phylum Arthropoda; class Insecta; order Hymenoptera; family Colletidae; genus Colletes; species Colletes latitarsis. The sequence goes on along the minus strand of NC_135135.1, from coordinate 27,838,560 downwards.
TCTATTTCGCTAAGATATTTTGTTTAATTCTTGGGTATTTTCATTCTTTGATTTCATCGTTGGATTTTCAATTCTGCGTTGGATTTTCAATCTTTGTTTCTGTTCGTCTTTGAAATTTGTATGATTCTTCGGACAATTTTTGTAGTCATTTGCTATTTTACTTCGATATTGTACTCTCGTTACGCAAGTATAGGTAGAATATTTTGTTCGTAACATGTGTAAATTTTGTACATTTCCTTAGGTAGGTTTAACATCGAGAATCTTATAGATTCTCACTTTTAGGTACATCAGCACGACTAATTATTCCATCGCTTCGTCTAGTTTGCATGGTGTTTATTAAATTTCCTTTCGTATGTCACTAATATGGGTATCAATTTTAGTTTCAGGTTATTCGCAGGGACATCGAGGGAGTACGCCACATCCGCCGAGGGACATTTAATTCTAAGTCGATTAGATTTAAGCTTCGTCGCGAATCTTAAAATTAACGTCGAAGATTTCTTTATTCTACATATTTTCGCGTTTTACCAAGCAATTATTCAATAAGTAGCTTCTCGTTTTCTCGTTCCCTCGTTCCTAGCTTCGGTCACCGCTGTTTCATCGATTGAAACATGTGATCGGCCGTGTATCGGGTCCGAAAGATCTAATCGCCTTCCCTTGGTAAGCTTGATTGAGGGAAAACGGCACTTCGCTGGAAGGTGTGGAGTTTCCGTATTCTGCGGAAACGCACACCTTCCAGCGGAAGTCGACCCTGTTTCAGGTACTCTCTCTTTTGTCAGACAACCTAAGTCGGGTCCTTCGGGCTCCCGGCGGGTTGCGTTGGAGAAATGGAGACCTCGACTCGGGGTTGCAGTTCTCTGTTTTCTTGTTGAGATCGAGTTAGCAAGGGCAGTAGGTTCGATCCTCGGATCCGCTGCACGGTTCAGCGTCGCGTCGCGTCGAGTCGCGTATCCCACGATTTAGCTTCATCCCTCTTTTTAACCAGATAATTGCTTGGTATAACTAACATCCAAGGAACTTTGTTTCCTTCTATCGTCCGAATTTTAGCTTCAAGTTGACTAGACTTGAGCTTCGACGTTAATTTTAAGTCCCTATTGTATGCGTCTCCCAATATTGCCAAGTAATTATTTAACAAGTAGCTTCTCTCGACTCGTTCTCTCGTTTCTTGCTTCGGTCACCGGTGTGATCGGCCGTCCAGTTTGTCCGAAAGATCTAGTCGCCTGCCAATGATAGATCGATTTCTAGAAATAGAAATCAATCTACCAAGGGTAGTGTTGATTCGATCCGAAGATCCGCTGCACGGTTCAGCATCGCGTCGCGTCGCGTATCCCACAATTTAGCTTCATCCCTTTTTAAACAAAATAATTACTTGGTATTTAGACTTAAGTCTTTAGTGTAGCCGCGTGTCCTGCCAAGTAATTATGTAACAAGTAGCTTCTCTTTGACTCGTCTCTGGTCCCCTCCGATCACCACTGCTTCCATGTAGAAAGCAAGTGATCGGCCGATTAGCTGGTCCGAAGGGTCAGTTGCCGTCCTCTAGCGAGACGATCCAAGGGAAAGGGTATTTCGGCCTTAGAGGGGATCAGGGACTGTTCCTGTCTACGGTAGCCCCAACTCGGGATCCCTCTCTCTGTCAGACATCCCGAGTTGGGTCCATTTGGCTCCCAACAGGCTGCTTGGGGGAAATGGGGAACCCGTGTTGGGTGCGTCGATGCCCTTCCCCTTCGATCGGACTTGCCAAGAGGCAACGAGCTGGCCCTTTTGACCTCGCTATTCGGTTCGCGTCTCTCGTTCCTTGCACTATTGCATGGTGCATCGCGTCGTATCGCGTCGCGTCGGGTCTCCAACAATTTAGCTTCATCCCTCTTTTAAACAAAATAATTACTTGGCATGACTAATCTAGTTTCTAAGGATGTAAAAGGGAGATCGATGGAACTTGTATTCCATCTATCTCTCTTCGGGTCTCCACTCGCAGCAACCTCCACGTGGTGAGACCTGGTAATCGGTGTCACCCACGATAGAAAAGTTATTCTTCGTGGGTGACACCGAGCTAATGGCTGCGAATTTAGAATTGTTTTTTGATATAATAAACGAATTTAGATTTATAGTTAGGCAGGTGTTTGGTTAAGCATTATGTTAGGCAGGTTATTTTTATTTGAAGACAAATTCTTTTGAAAATTCTTTCAACTCTCTTCGTTTGTTTCTTCTTCGACCAACGATCGTTGGTCACAGAAGATCTTTATTAATTGAGAGTGGTTGGGAATTGGCTAGTGTGGGTCTCCATTCGCAGCAACCTCCTCGTGGTGAGACCTGGGTAATGTTATTTAGCGTTTAATTAATAATCGTATCACTCTCAAGTAGGTAATGCAATTATTAATTAAAAACTAAATAATATTAGCAAATTGGCTGCGATTCGCTTTGCATAGGTCATCATAAACATAGAGCTTCTTCGCTAGGATAGTTTTGATTCTCATTGATTCATCAAAGATTCTAGAGTATTGTCACAAACGAGGTATACGAGTAGCTGCCTATCAATACTAATTCAGTGAATAGTTTCTCAGCTGACCGCCATCCATGAGAAGAGGACGCTAAAATCACCTCCGAATTTTCAGGTCGGTATGGCAGTCAGATTGGGCCGCGAAAGTTCATAAGGTGGAAGATCTACTCGTATACTTCGTCTATGGTGCAAGGTCTACTCGTATACCTCGTCTATGATACAAGGATAATTGCCTGCAGTTGGTACGTCGGAGGGGAAGGGTTGTGTCGGCTAGGGAAATTCGAATGTCCGTCGGTAAAGAACAAATGGCGAAGCAGAAAATCGATGGACAGCTCGGTGGAGATAATTCGCGGCGTCCTGAGCGTACCCTCGGATGGTGTCTCCGTGGTCGGTAACGCAATATTGATATTTTCAAGAAAAAAAGAAAATCACACTCTATGCTCGCTTTAACCGGTATTCGACAACCATAATGGGATTGATCTATCACGGAGGCATAATCCCGAGAATGAGCTTCGATCGTAGATTCTTATATTTCTTGGGAAACCTAGTGCAGCAGTTTGATTGCGAAATTCGCTATCGTAATTTATTCTTACCTTGTCCTCCGCCTCGTCGGCTCGACCCTCCGCTTCCAAGACCCGCTGCTCGAGCTCAGAGAGCTGAAAACAGAAAACACGATCGTTTACGCACCGTCGAGCTTTGAAATTATTACGTATAATCTTAAAGACACCATCTTAAAAAAATAAAATCCCTTTGCAACCGACTTCGTACAAGTTGGTACAGGTTATATTCCCTAGATTCGCGGTTCGGTCCGCTGCGTGGTTTCAGACTAAATTCCCCCGCGAAACGAACAGCCACGACAAGATTACTCCGACACCTGCATTGTTCGCAAACAATAAACGGTCAACGTCCATCGAAATGGCAGTCAGGTGCTAGCGAACAGCCGGGCCGCGGTGTTTCGCAAAAATGAAATATTCATAATCCGCCGTCAGCCGGCACCGTATCGAGAAGCATTCTCGGTAGAGTCCACCGGAAAGAGGAGGGGGGAGGGGGCTATTTTCGCGTCATGTAATTTTCCACGAAGGAGGAAAAGTTTCATCAAACTCGGTTAAGTCCATAGCCGACACGTAGTGCTCGGCCGACGAGAGTTTAATGGATACCACGGACTTAAGCGGCTCCTGGAAGCCTGCTTGATCCGCCAAAGATTGATACGCGCGCGTCGCGGACTGACGCGTCTGTATTTCCTCCGTCTCGTCCCCTTGGAACGTCGAGAATTCCACCCGGGAGAAGGGAAGAAAATTCATTTACGAACCAAGGGACGAATTACGCCTCCTTCGAATCCTTTTAATCCAAACGTAATGAAGATTTCGAGAAAATTGTTCGCAGACTGAGCGGAGGAATAAATGTAGTCTGGACGTTAATCTATTATTCGGCCGTCTGCTACGTCAGCAAACGTCTCGTATAACTGTTCGAATGTAAGACGACTCGCGATTATCTCGATGCGTCGGTTGACCTTCCTCGGATCGAAAAACAATGGGGTCCCCTGTTTGGGTGACCATAGCGCGAGGCACCGTGGGAACAAAGCCAGGCAGCGAGCAGTTGTGACAGCGGTCACAAGCTTTTTTCAACGCGTTCCAATGCATCGCTACATATCTGTAATATCACAGATTAGTTTGGAAATGTTTCTCATTTCCATGTTAGCTAATATGCATGTGTTGGAAATATTTCTCTTTTCCTCGTTGGCAAACGTGCACACCATCTTTCGTTTTAGTATAACAGTTGAATAGCATTCGGTACCATGTATGGAAGGATTAAAATATAACCTAGAAAGTATATGCATCGTTTTATCGTCTAATCCTATAACCTCCGCTACAATTAGTTACCACCTACTAAACTTCTCTTCTACTCAGAATTCATGCGAAAAAGACTATGATTTGATAGTATTCTTATACGTGGAACGCAATAAAAGTAAAAACAGTGAAATATGTGAACGTTTTGGAAATATTTCTCTTTTCCTCGTTGGCAAACGTGCACACCATCTTTCGAATAGCGTCCGGTACCATGTAGGCGAGGATTAAAATATAACCTAGAAAGTATATGCATCGTTTTATCGTCTAATCCTATAACCTCCGCTACAATTAGTTATCACCTACTAAATTTCTCTTTTATCTCAGAATTCATGCGAAAAAGACTATGATTTGATAGTATTCTTACACGTGGAACGCAATAAAAGTAAAAACAGTGAAATATGTGAACGTTTCGGAAATATTTCTCTTTTTCTCGTTGGCAAACGTGTACACCATCTTTCGAATAGCGTCCGGTACCATGTAGGCGAGGATTAAAATATAACCTAGAAAGTATATGCATCGTTTTATCGTCTAATCCTATAACCTCCGCTACAATTAGTTACCACCTACTAAACTTCTCTTCTACTCAGAATTCATGCGAAAAAGACTATGATTTGATAGTATTCTTATACGTGGAACGCAATAAAAGTAAAAACAGTGAAATATGTGAACGTTTTGGAAATATTTCTCTTTTCCTCGTTGACAAACGTGTACACCATCTTTCGAATAGCGTCCGGTACCATGTAGGCGAGGATTAAAATATAACCTAGAAAGTATATGCATCGTTTTATCGTCTAATCCTATAAACTTCGGCTACAGTTAGTTACCACCTGCTAAATTTCTCTTCTATCTCAAAATTCATGCGAAAAAGACTATGACATAATAGTATTTTTACACGTGGAACGCAATAAAAATAAAAACAGTGAAATATGTGAACGTTTCGAGCGCACCGATCACCAATGGCCGCCATGTCAACCAGTCGAACGATCAATTCGCATATAGATGCATGATTCTAATGATTCTCGCGACCTCGATTACTCGTCTCGTTTAGAATATGTCAAAATGTAAAGAGGAGTAAGCTCGAATAAATCGGAAGAACCGAGAGTATCGGCTTGAAATGGCCGATCCATGGCGCTCGTCAGTCCGGACACGCGTCTGTTTCGCAAATTGCTATTAAACGCGCGCAAATAGCGGTGCGTTACATCCGCAATTGGAATCGTACGGGGTTGGAACGATGGACAGCAGTTCCCGCCTTTCACAGTGTCAATTACCGTCGAGCGATGAATCGTTCTCTCGTTAACCAGCGCCGGGCGCGATAAATACTCTCGTTATTTGATCGGCGCCCGCGCCCTTATTGCATAAACAGTTTCGGCGCGGAATAAATTTCAGAGGGTTTCGTTAGGGAGGAGGGGGAGGATGGACGGACGACGGAATTCCGGGGTCGCGGCAATAACGGGGGCGGCGAATTCGCAAAGTTTTCCAGGCTCGTTTCGCGCGCTGCGAACACGACCGTCGGCCGCTAGCCAACGGGTGATTAATTAAAACGGAGGTTAATATACGGGTCGAGGGCTCGACTTTAAGAGCAATTCATACTGTCCCGGGGGTCAACCACGGAATACTTTTAAGCCGTCTCTAACGCTGGATAGGATGGAAAGAGTACGTCGTGGAGGCTCCGTGCTCCCGACTCTCTGGGCCAGCTTTAATGGGCTACCCTGCTAATTCCGAGGAGACTTAAATCACGGACGGCGGTGTCGCGTATCGGAACCCGTCTCTCGAACGGAATTACCCACTATTCTGGTGAATGGCCGACACGCGCGGAAAATGGGGATCCTCCGACCGGCTGACGAGCCTTCTGGGACGCCGGGACCTACACGCGACACGAATCGCCATTGCGCGAAATTTTGCCAGTCTCGGTATCTCGGATTCCATTTACTATGACTTCACAGCTAGCCACGATCGAGTTTCGGAATTAATCTGGACGATTTAACCCTTAGGTTAACAACCAAAATAGTCACGGTAATTATTTTACTTTCATGTTTTCTCCTACGTTCTTTCCAGATCTTCCACAAACATACTTTCGGTAAAGAATTTTTTTCTCGAAAATACGGCGAGTTTCGAGGGTATGTGTAATGACCAAAAATGATTGTAATCGACCCCCGCAACTGAAAATCATTTTTCCAGAATGATTTGAAACTTTTCAATTTCGCCAAAAAATTTCTCTACCTATTCGAATTTTTTTCTCGAAAGTGCGTAGGATTTCGAGGGTATGTCTATTGACCAAAAGTTATTGTAATCGACCCCCGCAACCGAAAATAATTTTTCCAGAATGATTTGAAACTTTTCAATTTCGCCAAAAAATTTCACTACCTATTCGAATTTTTTTCTCGAAAGTGCGTAGGATTTCGAGGGTATGTGTAATGACCAAAAGTTATTGTAATCGACCCCCGCAACCGAAAATAATTTTTCCAGAATGATTTGAAACTTTTCAATTTCGCCAAAAAATTTCACTACCTATTCGAATTTTTTTCTCGAAAGTGCGTAGGATTTCGGGGGTATGTGTAATGACCAAAAATGATTGTAATCGACCCTCGCAACCGAAAGTAATTTTTCCAGAATGATATGAAACTTTTCAAATTTGTCGGAAAATTTCACTACCTATTCCAATTTTTTTCTCGAAAGTGCGTAGGATTTCGAAGGTATGTCTATTGACCAAAAGTTATTGTAATCGACCCCCGCAACTGAAAATAATTTTTCCAGAATGATTTGAAACTTTTCAATTTCGCCAAAAAATTTCTTTACCTATTCGAATTTTTTTCTCGAAAGTGCGTAGGATTTCGAGGGTATGTCTATTGACCAAAAATGATCGTAATTGACCCCCGCAACTGAAAATCATTTTTCCAGAATGATTTGAAACTTTTCAATTTCGCCAAAAAATTTCTCTACCTATTCGAATTTTTTTCTCGAAAGTGCGTAGGATTTCGAGGGTATGTCTATTGACCAAAAGTTATTGTAATCGACCCCCGCAACCGAAAATAATTTTTCCAGAATGATTTGAAACTTTTCAATTTCGCCAAAAAATTTCACTACCTATTCGAATTTTTTTCTCGAAAGTGCGTAGGATTTCGAGGGTATGTCTATTGACCAAAAGTTATTGTAATCGACCCCCGCAACTGAAAATAATTTTTCCAGAATGATTTGAAACTTTTCAATTTCGCCAAAAAATTTCACTACCTATTCCAATTTTTTTCTCGAAAGTGCGTAGGATTTCGAGGGTATGTCTATTGACCAAAAGTTATTGTAATCGACCCCCGCAACTGAAAATAATTTTTCCAAAATGATTTGAAACTTTTCAATTTCGCCAAAAAATTTCTTTACCTATTCGAATTTTTTTCTCGAAACTGCGTAGAAATTCGAAAGTATGCCTATCCACCAAAAATGATTGCAATCGACCCCCGCAGCTAGAAATATTTTTTTCAGAATGATTTAATTAAGTAGGAGAATGAGCCAGTGCCCAGAGACGAAGGATCTCATCAGCGGGGGAGGGTTGTGTTGCAGTTAGTGGCATCTGGTGTCGAAGAGGGTGGTGCGTAGAAACGGAGGGAAAAAAGTATGTATGAAAAGAGGAGAGCCAGCCGTGTTGAGAGTCAGAGGGAAAACGTAGAAACGTTCTTCGAGACGCGGTAGGCGCGGATTTCCTGGGGCGTTCGAGTCTCGCGACTCGAGAATAAAGGACGTCTCGACGAGGGGGCGAGGACGGGGTACATTAGCCGCAAACGGGACTGCTCCCCCGTCGTAGTGTCGTTGGAAGGAGGACGGAGGATCTCTCAAACTGTCGTCAGCGTGTTTAAGCTTTCTTTCTTTCCTTCTGGCCGTGATTCGGCAACGACCACGGTCGGCTCCGTGCAATAAAGGCTTATGAAAATCCGTTCTTCGACTCCAGGAGTCGACCGACACAGCGTCTCCTTGCTGGGCGAAGAAAAGAGGAAAGGAGTCCTTCGTCCCCGTGAATAACCAAAGAGACGCCGCGCTGTGTCTTTGTGTACGTTTGAACGAACGACGGACGTTCCCGTGGAACATCAAAGGGACTCTCTTGGTTAATTTAGGGTGTCGAATGATGCATCGCGATAACGCGACGGAATTCGCGTCGAGACGGTACTTTCGAGGTTAGGTTCGGGGATTTCGTAATGGCAACGCTAGGTTTCGGTTGTACTTTGTTACTAGGCGCCATTTTATTTGGAAACTTTTCTTGTATTTTTTAACGCTACAGCGAAACTTCTGCACTCGCAGCTTGTTAGAGTCAAGAGCAAAGGAAAGAAAACGGCGTGGATATTAGGAAAGTTTTTCGAATCACGTAAACTTTGGGGAACGAAATTACTAGAATACGATCCTCCATTTTTTATTTGTCATAGACAAGACGGTCTCTGCACGTTTAACGCTAGATTTACGAACATCGATTGCACGTATTTTAATTGGAACATATATTTATAATTTAGTGTTAAAAAGATTTCCTTTCATCTTTATAAAGAGAGAGTCGGAAAAATGTATTTTCCAGCCACCGATCCGCGACATTTACGAATCGCCGTTCGTCGTGGATGGCGAACAAACAATTCGTCGGGGAACGAATTCGTTTCTGTTATCCCCGAGGAGAGACACCACAAAGATCAGAGACGAACAAAAGGTTAATCGCGACGTCGTAAATTCCACGGTATTGTCCCTACGATCGAAAGGACAGCCCTTGGGGGTCGGCGGCGCACGCGAGGATGATTAAGGGATCTGTTCGAAGATAAGAATAAAAAACTGATTTCCTACTTTCGCGTTTCCTTAACGTTTCGAGCAAACATTAGCAACGATACAGGATTCTGATTCCAATCCTAATTTATAAGATTCCTTGATCTACTTCCTCCATTATTATAATTCAATTTAACTTGCAATATTACTTTAATTTGGAAGGTGCAAGAGAGTTTTTGAAACATTATTGAGAAGTACTTAAAAAAAATAATATCAAGTGACGAGTTTTGTGATTACGATTACTAATAATCTCGAATACGTTGCCAATGGTTTTTCTGGGGTGAAAAAGATTCTATAAACACGTAATATACCATTCTTTCACCAGAAGAAGGCACAGCGTGTTTACATCCCCACTCCTGTTGCAGTCCGCTGACTCACAGGTATTGGTCGACGAAGATCGGTGACAGCCAATCAGTAGACTGCAGCAATAGCAGGGATGTAAACACGCTGTGCCTTCTTCTCGTGGAAGGACGATAGTATTCCCGGTGGCAAATGGGATTACATCCCTAAAGAGCAGGACGAAAGGCGTGGGGCGCGATGATTGCGCTTCGTCCGATAAAGAAGCATCCTTATCGTCGCGGGCGCGTCATAAAAAATCGGTAGCGTGTCTAATGAACACCGTCGATTGCCACGGAATGGAAAACTGGGCCAAAGGCTACGGAAGAGCGACGGACGCGTTACGTAAAAAAAAAAGAGGGAAGGCTCGGGGCTCGTGAAACGAGGGGAAAAAGAGGATCGGGCGAGAGACCACGATAGTGGAGGGGTAGGGACCAACGATAACTTTCACCCTTGACGTTCAGAAGGGTGGAAAACCGTCGGAGAAACCACGGAACGGCAGGGATTGGTTCGTTAATGTTATCGGTCGGTCGCGTGATGCGAAACATAAAGCATCTCGTGCCTTCTTGAGTTTCGTTTCTCTTTGCGCCGCTGGATTTATGGCGAGGCCCCGGGGCTTGTCGCGTGAGCGAAAAAGAACCCACGGGGGTGGAAAACCGCGCACGATACGCTCCTGCGTCCGACTGATCGCGTTTCATCGGAAAAACGCGCCAGAACTAACGATTTCAAATTTTTGTGTTTTTAACGAATCCTCCATCAACAAATTGGTATTCTTGATTTTCGTCTTATTTTGGCCTCTGGAGTCCCCCATTAAAATTTTTCCCACGGGTGATTCAAGCAACGAAGATGAGTTTTTAGTGAGAATTACTAGTAGGAACATATGGAATCAATAATGTTTTTATATAAATAAAAATTATATTGTTTGTAGAGTGTCATTTGACTTGCTATAACTTGGAAAAAGGTCAATGAATCATTTTAGTTTAATTAATTTTAATTTCTCGTGGTTTCTTGACATCCACGTCCAGAACCGATCATTCGCGACACGCAGAAGCAGTTTGTCCGGGTCCAGACGGACGGAGAGTCGGAATTTCGAATAATTTCTGCACAAAAAGCTAAAATCACACAGCTGATATATCGGTTCGACGCTTAAAAATGTAGAAAAATCCTGGGTATTTGTCTGCCGCGCGAAAGTGTTGAAACGGACTCGAAGGGTTCGCGTGCAACCTGGAAGCGGTGCTCGTGGAACACGTTCATTTTTTATGAACCGGTCGGAAGGGCGGGGTTGGCAAGTCTTTACGGAAGCACATTAGCACTTCATGGGTTCCGTCGGTCCCTCCGAAGAGTGCTCTTTCCGCGCGGCGGCCGCCGGACCGAAATCCCACCGCCTACGGATCGCTCTCCTGTGCCTTGTATATTAATTATTTCGAGCGGAAAAGGGTAGAGTCGTGGCGGTTTCACCCCCGGGGGAGTAAAACCAGAGAGCAAGAAAATTACGCCCGACCCGCTGGCGACGGTGTCGGCGTCTGCCAGTCGCCCGTTGACCCAGATTTTAACGCCCCCGACGTTCACCGTTATTACTCGTCGTTAATGTTATTAATTAATACAGCCGCCCCCGCGCGCGCGTAGTCGTCGGGATCGCGGGGCTCCTCTGCGAGATTTATGAAGCATCGCGCGTCCCATCGACGGAGCCCCGGCGTTAATAAACGACACCCGACTGATGAACAGCCCGTCCGTACTCGCGCGTCTTGATTTATTTTTCCGCGCTCCTCGCGGTTCGCGCGATCTATCACGTCGTCGTTGCACGACCGGCGGAATCCTGGATCGTAATTGAGTGTCTGGGATGCGCGTTCCTGGCGCGAGCCATTAAAAAAAGCGTCGATTTTTGTTTCTACACATTTGCCTTGGAAACAAACCGGTCTAATATTTATTAATACATGGAGGGAGGAGTGTAGTCAGCATCCAATTTCGTAAAAGGCCACCTTGGGTGCTCGCCGCCAGAGGGACCGGGGCTCTCTCGCAAGCACTCGACTGGACACAGTCTGTTTACTATACAGGGTGTTCGGCCACCCCTGGGAAAAATTTTAATGGAGGATTCTAGAGGCCAAAATAAGACGAAAATCAAGAATACCAATTTGTCGATGGAGGCTTCGTTAAGAAGTTATTAACGTTTAAAGTTCCGCCAATACTCAATTTTTTTCTCGAAAGTGGGTAGGATTTCGGGGGTATGTCTATTCACCAAAAATGATTATAATTGACCCCCGCAACCGAAAATAATTTTTTTAGAATGATTTGAGAAATTTTTTTTTCGCCAAAAAATTTCAGCACCTATCCGATTTTTTTTTTTCGAAAATGGATAGGATTTCGGGGGTATGTCTATTCACCAAAAATGATTATAATTGACCCCCGCAACCGAAAATAATTTTTTTAGAATGATTTGAAAAATTCTTTTTTCGCCAAAAAATTTCAGCACCTATCCAATTTTTTTTCTCGAAAATGGATAGGATTTCGGGGGTATGTCTATTCACCAAAAATGATTACAATTGACCCCCGCAACCGAAAATAATTTTTTTAGAATGATTTGAAAAATTCTTTTTTCGCCAAAAAATTTCAGCACCTATCCGATTTTTTTTTTCGAAAATGGATAGGATTTCGGGGGTATGTCTATTCACCAAAAATGATTACAATTGACCCCCGCAACCGAAAATAATTTTTTTAGAATGATTTGAAAAATTCTTTTTTTGCCAAAAAATTTCAACACCTATCCAATTTTTTTTCTCGAAAATGGATAGGATTTTGGAGGTAGGTCTATTCACCAAAAATGATTGTAATTGACCCCCGCAACCGAAAATAATTTTTTTAGAATGATTTGAAAAATTCTTTTTTTGCCAAAAAATTTCAGCACCTATCCGATTTTTTTTCTCGAAAATGGATAGGATTTCGGAGGTATGTCTGTTCACCAAAAATGATTATAATTGACCCCCGCAACCGAAAATAATTTTTTTAGAATGATTTGAAAAATTTTTTTTTCGCCAAAAAATTTCAGCACCTATCCAATTTTTTTTCTCGAAAATGGATAGGATTTCGGAGGTATGTCTATTCACCAAAAATGATTATAATTGACCCCCGCAACCGAAAATAATTTTTTTAGAATGATTTGAAAAATTTTTTTTTCGCCAAAAAATTTCAGCACCTATCCAATTTTTTTTCTCGAAAATGGATAGGATTTCGGGGGTATGTCTATTCACCAAAAATGATTATAATTGACCCCCGCAACCGAAAATAATTTTTTTAGAATGATTTGAAAAATTCTTTTTTCGCCAAAAAATTTCAGCACCTATCCAATTTTTTTTCTCGAAAATGGATAGGATTTCGAAGGTATGTCTATTCACCAAAAATGATTATAATTGACCCCCGCAACCGAAAATAATTTTTTTAGAATGATTTGAAAAATTCTTTTTTTGCCAAAAAATTTCAGCACCTATCCAATTTTTTTTTCGAAAATGGATAGGATTTCGAAGGTATGTCTATTCACCAAAAATGATTATAATTGACCCCCGCAACCGAAAATAATTTTTTTAGAATGATTTGAAAAATTCTTTTTTTGCCAAAAAATTTCAGCACCTATCCAATTTTTTTTTCGAAAATGGATAGGATTTCGGAGGTATGTCTATTCACCAAAAATGATTATAATTGACCCCCGCAACCGAAAATAATTTTTTTAGAATGATTTGAAAAATTCTTTTTTTGCCAAAAAATTTCAGCACCTATCCAATTTTTTTTCTCGAAAATGGATAGGATTTCGGAGGTATGTCTATTCACCAAAAATGATTGTAATTGACCTCCACAACCGAAAATAATTTTTCCAGAACGATTTGAAATTTTTGAATGTAATTGTTAATAAGTTTTTAACGAAGCCTTGATTTTCGTCTTATTTTGGCCTCTAGAATCCCCCATTAAAATCTGTCCACACCCTGTATAGGAACAGGAAGGTCAGTCGAACGCTTACGAGAGAGACAGGAGCCCCGTAGCCCTCTGGTGACACGAGTACAGGGAAGGTGTCGCCACCACACAATGCCTTTCGAACCGACTACAATGAGCCGCTAAAGAAATTAAACAAACGGCTCTATAAAACAGGGGTTGTTTAAAAATCCGCGATTGGCGTGGTATTTGTACAACGACATATAGAATAAGTAATAGATAAAAGATGGTAACGACGCCCCCGTACCTAAACGAATGATATCCAAAGTTATCTCCGTTCGAAACTTTCCCTGTTTAGTTTCTGCAGGTAATTTCCAAGCAGTGTTGACGTGCGTGTGTAATTTATGTAACGTACTCCCTTCGCGGTTGAAAGAAACCCGAGCGAGGAAAGGCCAAGGGAGGAAAGTAGCATTGGGTCTCTTTCGCCGTGACCGAACGCAGGAAATTGTCACTTTCGGGTGTTTTGCCACACGGTGACTTTCCAAGTTAAATCTAATTCAACTTCCAATCCCAACTTCCACAATTTTCCGTCGACGCCGGAAGTTCCTCTGCACGAGCGTGCGTGTCACCGCGCGAAGCAAACAGAAAATCGCTTTAATCCTCTCCGGTCTTCCCTAGTAAACTTTCCACGCGATCGATCCTAGATACTGTATTGCATCGACGAGAAAGAAGATGCATCGATGCATTAGCCGTGAAATTTCTTGATTCTCTTAATCGTTACGTACAAGTTTCAGGAGACTGTTTTTATGGTAAAACTTTATGGCCTACGTCTCTCGAGTATATGGGGAGGATCTGGTGTTTGGAAGGGTGCTCTTAGGGTTCCTAAGAGCAAGTCTGATTCGTTAATGAGATCTTGCTAGAAATTCTGAAGCCAGTCGTTACGGTTTTCCGAGCTCGGAGTTAATAGTTCGCAAAATATTTAACGTCGAAGTTTTGGCAGCTGTTTGCCCGTCGAAGTGCAAACATAGTTTTCAAGTAAGCGGGGTGGTTGGCCTGTTTTGGCGCAGGTTTCACCGCTGTTGGAGCTTTACCAATAATGTATGTTCTTTTTTCTACTGCAATACTCTTCCACTACTGCTTTATTTTTCACAGTATTTTCATTATAACTTCTGCTGGTTTAGGTCGTTCAATTTACGGAAGGCATTTTGTATTTTAGTTTAACCCTAATAAATATTTCTTCCTCGTAGACGCAACGCAATAAATATAAAAATTAATTATATCTCAACAATGTTCAACGATTCCTCTAGTAGGCATTGCAAAATAGCTGACGTCGTCTTAGCTTTCTAGGGTTAATTATCGTTAATCAGTCGAAGGTGGTCCAAAATCAGCCAAAGAAGCGAATAGTGAAAATTAACATTGTCTCGTGACTTCTAGTTGCGCCTTTTTCCTTGATCCGTGCACGGTTGAAGTTCCCAAAAGGCACATCCTCCCGACCGGATGCTACCTGTTGTACCGTGCTTGGTTTCTCGGACCCTGCTTCGTGAAATTTCTTCTTGCCCCTTGTTGTCATTATTACCGTTATTATCGTCGAAGTTATCGCGATAAAAGCTACTTAGACGGGCCTCGGTTTCGACCCCGGCCACATTGGGACTCCTCTTCGTATTAATTGCTCTTTGGAGAACGCCAGACGCCGACTATCCCCCAACTTCGCGTTTGTTTCAGGTCCTCGACGATGCTGCTTGCCATATTGAAACAAACTGAATAAAAACACCATCACCAGCATAGATTAAAACAAACGACGCGAAAAATATTAAATATTCGTACAACATACTGCGACGGAATTATATTTTTTGGATGACCAACACGACCAGACAAATACCACTCCGTCACATCGCAAACATTACGATTCCTAATCCTTACACATCCTGAACCTCGTATAGTATACAGGGTGTTCGGCCACCCCTGGGAAAAATTTTAATGGGAAATTCTAGAGACTAAAATAAGACGAGAATCAAGAATATCAATTTCTTGACTGAGATTTCGTTAAAAAGTTATTAACAAAAAAAAACAAAATTCTAAATGAGTCAAATTGGCTTAGTCCGTACATCTAGTGTTAATAATGTTCTGGATACGAAAAATTCTTACTGAATAAAAACAGAGATGGAAATAATCGACCAGCTGTTATCAAAGGGTAGAATTGGTCGAACGACGTCTGTAAATATTCTCGACGGACATCGCTAAAGAAATGGCGCGGTTGGGCCGTATCATAAACCCAGTCTTTTCAATGTCTCGGCGGCAGGGGTGGTTTTTCTCGCACCCCGGGAAATCAGGGGCACGCTGAAAAATCTGACCTTATCTTTCACGCCCTATTTTTACCGTTTCCAACCCCGGAAAAAATTCTCCCGACGCGTCCTGCTTTGAATAAGTAATGCGCGCTGGGGAAGCCTCGATCCTCGGGAATCCGCTCTGTTTTGCATCGATCCTCGGCCATCCCGTTCGTTTTGTATCTTTTTTCATCAACCCGAGCGTGCCAGAATTAACGTTCCTCCTATTTTTTTCACGCTCGACTCGAGCAATTATCGCTACTCGCGTAACTAAATTCGCCCGGTACTTCTCAATCTGGGGTCCATTGACCTCTGGGCGGTCACCAAGGTGTTAATGAGGGTCCACGAGCTTTCACAAGAATAATAGATACTTATTTAAGCTTAATTTGAAGAAGCCTTAATGCTAGATTTACGCATTCTACTGAAAACCGTGACTTTGTCCCATTTTCGTGTGTTGGATTCCAATAAAATTGACAACACTTTACTTAGGAAGAGAACTCGTACAGATGTTAGGTCGACTAAATACTAAACTCTTTCTGGTCTGTTTTTCGGTATTGCAGGCGTTTATATGCTATTGCTGGAAATAGGTAGAGGTAGGGACGATGGTCAAGGGAGAGTGTGACTCAGGAAGAGTATACAGAAAAATTTTAATAGGGGATTCTAGAGGCCAAAATAAGACGAAAATCAAGAATATCAATTTGTTCATGGAGGCTTCGTTAAAAAGTTATTAACAATTAAATTCAAAAATTTCAAATCGTTCTAGAAAAATTATTTTCGGTTGTGGGGGTCAATTACAATCATTTTTGGTGAATAGACATACCCCCGAAATCTTGCGCATTTCCGAGAAAAAAATTTAGTACTGGCAGAACTTTAAACGTTAATAACTTTTTAACGAAGCCTCTATCAACAAATTGGTATTCTTGATTTTCGCCTTATTTTGGCCTCTAGAATCTCCTATTAAAATTTTTTCCAAGAGTAGCCGAACACCCTGTATATTAAATGGAAATATTACTAGAAGGTTCACAGAATCGATTGATCGAAACGAAAGAATGCAAATTCGTGTTTGAGACTGTGGGTTATTTAGTTATAATTTAAAATTAAAAATGTTCGATAAAAAAAAAATTTTATCGGAGGGAGGGGGGATATAATTGATGCGTCCCTTTTTTGGTCCCATTCCCGATAATCTCGACCACGTCAAACGGGACACGGTGGTCCGTTTCAACGGAAATCGATAGCTCTGTTTTCCTGAACGAAGGACCGACGATGGTCGCGAATTAATTTCCGACGATGCGAATTTCATTAGCGGTCACGTTATATCCGCGATCATCGCGTTGCAAAGAGGATAACCAATGGTATATAATTCATCGCGTTCCTATTAGCGACAGACGCACGGATGCATCAATTATTCGAGTCTAATGACCGATTTACGATTAACAATCGGGTTTGACTTGCATACGATGGTCGAAATCACGAAATGGCTGGCCAAAATATCGAGGCATCCTTCGATCGACATTAAAATTATAATAAAGAATCTGAAACAAAAACGGTGGAACCAAAATAGTGGTTGTACGAACGACTCAAGCCTAAATACTATTTAATTGCGTGAAACAAATCCTGAAACAAAATTAAAATACGTTCGAAATCTTATTTGTAATTAAATCGTACGTAAAATTACACGATACTACAATTTAGTCGTAGCGGAGGTTATAAAATTAAACAATAAAAAACAATGCATGTACTTTTAGGTTATGTTTAATTTGTGGTTATTTGTAATTAAATCGTACGTAAAATTATACGATACTACAATTTAGTCGTAGCGGAGGTTATAAAATTAAACAATAAAAAACGACGCATGTGCTTTTAGATTATGTTTAATTTGTGGTTATTTGTAATTAAATCGTACGTAAAATTACACGATAATATAATTTAGTTATAGTGGAGGTTATAGGATTAGACAATAAAAAACGACGGATGTACTTTTAGGTTATGTTTAATTTGTGGTCATTTGTAATTAAATCGCACGTAAAATTATACGATAATACAATTTAGTTATAGTGGAGGTTATAGGATTAGACAATAAAAAACGATGCATGTGCTTCTAGGTTATGTTTAATTTGTGGTTATTTGTAATTAAATCGTACGTAAAATTACACGATAATATAATTTAGTTATAGTGGAGGTTATAGGATTAGATAATAAAAAACGACGCATGTACTTTTAGGTTATGTTTAATTTGTGGTTATTTGTAATTAAATCGTACATAAAATTACACGATAATATAATTTAGTTATAGTGGAGGTTATAGGATTAGACAATAAAAAACGACGCATGTACTTTTAGGTTATGTTTAATTTGTGGTTGTTTGTAATTAAACGTAGAATTACACGATAATAAAATTTAGTTGTAGTGGAGGTTATAGGATTAGACAATAAAAAACGACGCATGTACTTTTAGGTTATGTTTAATTTGTGGTTGTTTGTAATTAAACGTAGAATTACACGATAATAAAATTTAGTTGTAGTGGAGGTTATAGGATTAGACAATAAAAAACGACGCATGTACTTTTAGGTTATGTTTAATTTGTAATTAAATCGTACGTAAAATTACACGATAATACAATTTAGTTGTAGTGGAGGTTATAGGATTAGACAATAAAAAACGACGCATGTACTTTTAGGTTATGTTTAATTTGTGGTTGTTTGTAATTAAACGTAGAATTACACGATAATAAAATTTAGTTGTAGTGGAGGTTATAGGATTAGACAATAAAAAACGACGCATGTACTTTTAGGTTATGTTTAATTT
The DNA here is from genome assembly GCF_051014445.1 of Colletes latitarsis. Lineage (NCBI taxonomy): Eukaryota > Metazoa > Arthropoda > Insecta > Hymenoptera > Colletidae > Colletes > Colletes latitarsis. Next base: position 27,820,051 of record NC_135135.1, on the reverse strand, counting down.
GTAATTAAATCGTACGTAAAATTACACGATAATACAATTTAGTCGTAGCGGAGGTTATAAAATTAAACAATAAAAAACGACGGATGTACTTTTAGGTTATGTTTAATTTGTGGTTATTTGTAATTAAATCGTACGTAAAATTACACGATAATAAAATTTAGTTGTGGAGATTATAGGATTAGACAATTAAAAACGTCGCATGTACTTTTAGGTTATGTTTAATACGGCACGAATCATTGCATACGTGGTACAGAACTTGAACTGTTCTACTCAAACAAAAGATGGTGTGCACGTTCGCCAACGAGGGAAAAAGAGATATTTCCAACATCAGTATTAATCTGTTAATTTCAAAGGCTGGGATGTTAAAATTTAGCAGGGGAGTTCATAAAATTGAACGTTCCGCGGTGCACGGGAAATTTCTTCCACGGATCTCTTTAAAGGGGAGAGGGTCGTTAAGCGATTCGCCGAGGACAGCGGCTGAAATTGCACCGAAAGTCGTAAATTTGTTTCTAAACGCGACGACGATACAAAACGGTCTCGTGAATCGACCGCGACGAGTATTGGAACTCCGCGGTCCAAGACTCTGGTCCCCGAAAAAGTTCTCCCCGCATGGAAAATAATTCCATCGGGCGTCCGCTGACGGCCGTGTTGCACAAATTGCGATGGGAATTGGGCACGTAGGCACTCGACAGAGCCGGGGAAAACGACCGCGAGCCGTATTCGCTACGGCCGCCCGCGATGCAATAACAATAACGACGATCGTACTAACAATCGCGAGGACGACGATGACGGCGTTACCGCGGCGATAATAAAGCCTCGTCCACGGGGCAATCGAGTCCAGGAGCAGGGGGGACGCACGGCGATTCGACGCGACACCGTTGAAAACCCGTGATTTCGTCGCCCCGTTTCCCCCGGCCGATCGTTTCACGATTTTTCTCCCCTCGATACAAACCGAAATAGGCTCGTAATTCGCGTCATCGCGCCTCCAACATCCTCCTTTACCATTTTCAAATCCTTTCGAACGCTGATACACTCCCCCCACCACGGTTTACAGCGGTACTTGAAGAAGTTAGCTTTGTAGGTTATATTTCCAAACATCTTCCGAAAAAACGCGAAGACCGCCTGAACGAAATTTTATTCGAATCGGACAAAAATAGCGGGAAGTACAGAGAAATCAGAAAAATACTTTGTTAGAAAGTAATCGTCAATTTATTTGTACGTTCACGTCGGCATATGTACGAGCGTTACTCGTATCGTAACGCTAGTGACATCTAATGGCTCTGCGTGCAATGGGTTTAAAACTTTATAGGTTATGTTCCACCTCCTCGACCCAAAAACCTCAAAGACGATAAAACTCTTACGCGGAATGTATTTTAAAATTCTTAGAACGAGAATATACTCGATAAATAACAACGAACGCTGACGGGCAGAATTGGAAATCGAATATGTTCGCGGTGGGTCGTAAAAATTCGACGGGCGAGCGTTAATTTTCCCGTCGATCGGTCGCCAAAAACGCGTTGAAACAACACACGGGACGAATTTAATTTTTACGCCCGGCATTAAAAGCCTGGCGGTCCGTTCAGATTTCTGTTTAATTTGCGCGACGATCGGGTCAATTTTTCGCGACGACCGGAACGAAAAAGCGCACCGTACGCGAAATATATATTATATTTGCTTTATTCATTGTCGATCGTGCGGTCGAGTCGATTTGTTTTGCATATTGAAAAAGCGTTTGCATTTTTGCTAGCCACCCCGCGCTAGGGGACCAGGGCGATTATTCGTGCCGCGTACAACACGAGTTCTGGGCACGAAAAAAAAAAAAAAAGAGGACTCCATTATATCTCGTTTCTCGTTAATACTCGACGGTATCGTCCCCTTTTCAGAACGGGAGAACGGGGAAAAATGTTCGACGAACTGTAAGCGCGAGAGTCACTTGAAATACCTCGCTCGAATAGCTCCGGTTAAAAATATGTTATTTAAAACGATAGCTTCACTTTTACAAGTGTACTTCTGCTTCCGCGAACCAACGAATGGTAAATGTTCGCCTTTTGAGGTGCAAGCGAACGATCCACGTTCCTGCTCGCTAATTCGCGCGAGATTCGATCGATTAGGGACAAGCTACGATTAAATATTTTTTACTTATCCCGTTTTGGAGGGAATGAGAAACAATAGAAGTTATTTATAAGCATCGATTTTATTTTTACGGCAATGTTGGCCAACTACAAGTCACTTTCGATTTAATCAGTTGGTAGCAGTTTATTCGCTGTCCTTTTCTACGTTCGGCGAAACACAAAGCTGAACGTCGTAGCTCGTCTCGAGTCATTCTGAGAACTTAAGGGTTATTTCTCATGTTTCAAGTGTTATTTTTGTTCCAGAAATACAAAACTACATGAGAATACCTACGTATTGTTGCGATTCAAGGTTCCAATATGGCGGACCAACAAACCAGTTTATGTTTCAAATATAACCTAAATACATATAATCTAAACGTTCCCATCGAATAAACGTCGCGAATACGTGGTCTTTCTCGTCGTCTGGTGATCGAATAAAATTATGAACCCCTGTCTACCGTGTGTCGAAATATTAATACAGTTTTGTAACGCATAAATATTTTCTGGTACGGCTTAGCATCTCGAACGAGACACAAAGTAGTTCCAGCGGCGGAGAAGCTTTCAAGGAACTCGTATACCTCCAGGGTAATTGCACGGATTGAAATATGCAGGGCTGCTCGTCTATAATCGACGCGGAGCTCCGACGGCAAAGTTTGGCGTCGCGACGCGTACGTTCGCGCGACAGAACATCGCAGACGAATCGACCGTCTGATAATTAGGTCTCCCGGGCACGAAAGCAATCACGATTGCAAGGTTTTTCGTCCAACTTTATTAATCCTGCTGATTCCCCTTCAATAAGTCACCAATATCTCTTTATATTCCACAATACCGAATATAAAAAAATACAAATGATGCAAAGTATCGAACAAATGCAAATCTATTCTACGGACTGCAGATTGCCCTACTTTTATCTCTATTTTAGATTAATTGAAACGTCGTGTTTATTGCATAAATAATTCTTCGCTGAAAATTTCCAATTAAAGGTTACGACAAAATGGAGGGAACGGAGTGTAATATTTTTATGTCCCAGTAATCTGCGATATACTAGCATTCAATCGTCGAGGCAATTAACTGCGTATCAATCTAAAATTTTAATCTACCTACGATACAGCTAATTGTACGTAAATTAAAATGGACGCGAAGTATATATTCGATTCGAACGAGCGCAGACGACGGCGGAACAAATTGATACGAACGATAAATAAATTCATCTCCCGACAGGTACCGTTCTGTTTCCATTCGCTCGTCCGTCGGACCCGACGATCTCATTTTTCCGGGACGCTTCCAGTGATCGACACCGTTGAATCGCGACGTTCCGAATGTCGTAATGAGGTCCCGCGTGTATAGCGCCGATGGTTGTCAGATTACAGTCCCCCGGTATCGTCCGTCGTCGACAGATGTTCCGTCGACGATGCATTGTTAGCAAAGTTCGAGAACAGAAACGTCACTGGTACACGTCTGTCCTCGCCGCCAACTTCTAACGATCCTGTTCTCGCAGGGACGCGCGTAGGTACGCGAAACCCACAGATTTTCGATAGCGTTTGCTGATTCAACAATTGCCATTAGTACACCAACACACGTTTCTAGCCATGCACTTATAACAGTCGAGCAATTTGATAACGAACAGTCCTTTCTCCTTTACTTTATTTATTAACACAACGACTCGTTTACCGCGTCGTCCACGCACCTAACCTCACTTTAACCTTTCCGTTCCTCGCGCTAAGCTCTTCGGAAGACGCCAACATTTAAATTAGAATGTAGAATGATTCATAATAGTTTATATTAGTTTATTGATAGATCTGATTCCGTCAGAGTTTCCCTAGCGATTATGCTACGAAGATTGCGACAACGGTTGGGAAGTAAAGGCTTCACAATTTCAGTGACAACGAATTTTTTTATCAGCAGATTTTTGGCAGTGCTTTGAATTCGTCGTTTTGACAGGCAACGCGATTAATTAACGAACCAGCGTGGTTTTCGTGCGTTGCTCGCGAACGCGTTTCGTTTCTGCGTAGTTGTTTGTTGCATTTGTGAGCAACTACCGACTCGGCTAGCTGCATTAGCGTGGGTACACGGGTTGGCGAGCAGCTATCTGCATATTTACACGCGTTTCCCCCGTTGTACCGATAAAATCAGGCGCGCAACCTGTTCCGCAGCCAGCGTGCCGCGCAGTCATAATTGTATTTCTCGAAACGCCTTCGAGCATTTTGGAACCTCGTTACAGAGACGGCAGGTAAGCACACCCACGTACAGACACGTCGAGAATCGAATCGAAACGTGGGAATCGAGACTCCGTTGCGATCGATCGGGACGATGGAATCGAGTATCGAGAAAGGCTCGCGATTTTCGTTCGAACGCAATTTCATTTTCGTAACTTTTTCTGCTCCGATGAATTCGTACTTAATACGTATAGTGATCGAACTGATACGATATGTATCGACGATGATGGAGCAATTCGATACTGAAGTATTCAGTGGGCAGTATCGATCGGTATCAACGCCTGAGACAGGTGGTATCAATGTTTGATATGCTTTCGATAGGAATACCGATCGATATCGATACTGTTTAATATCGAGTAGGTATCGATATCTCAGGGATTCGACTGATATCGAACGATACCTGGTAATTTTCCATTTCTGCGCACAGGGATACACACAACTGGGGGAATGCAAACGTGAAAGTTAGTTTTCAAATTACACGATTACACAACGCTTGAAAAGTACCATAAAAAATCTGTAGCTTCGTACTGAAAATAATTTACAAAAAATTCACTTTCGTCCAAAATTTCGAAGCAATTTTTGCCCTTTTATACTAAATTCAATTATTCGTAGAATAATTCGATGGGACAAGAATTGCAAAGTAGGATATCTTCGATCTTAGCCTCCATCTTAGTATCACCCTCGATTTCAACCCCTTCGATCTTCGTGGCTTCCTCTTGGAGAGGAAATAAGGTACTTCGAGGGACGATAACGCGAGATTAACGACGATTTTTCGGAACGGATATTCCTATCTTTAAACGCCGATAATTGTGGAAACTCTAATTAATGGCGACTTGGTTATCGGACGGCAATAGCAAGCGCCGGTCAATGGGATATCGTCTACCCTCGGTATCGATATTAGTACGAGGGTGTAGTCTTCGGGGACGCCGGATATCGTCCGTGTTTATATACGCGTGCACTTAACGCTTGCAATTTTTAATTACGGCTCGCTACCGTCGGCGTTCGCCATCGTTGGCCAAAGTTGTACGATAATTTCCGACCATAATTCGGTCCGTCGCACCATCTCGACCCCGTTAACGATTCTCTGGTCATTTTTTTTTTGCCCGTTTAACGCGACTCGAACCCCGAGACACCGCGAAAACGATCGCGGCGGTAATTAAATAGTTCCCCGCGGCGGGAAAACCGCAGAAATTCGTGCATCGTTCGTAGGGGTGGATAAAGTTTTCGAAACATTCGCTATATCGGGGATGTAGAACAGATTTCCCCGAAACTGATCCACTTTATTAATTTCACCCAACTATAGCGACTAAAAATTCGCCTGATTTAACCGTGACTCGAAATACGTTTAATTGACCTTTTTGGGGGATTTTGTTCTTTTCGACGACGGAAAATTCGGTCGTATTTAATTCCTCGTCGCGCAGGACGATTAAAATAAATCCACGCGGAAGTCTTATTAGGTGTTTCGACGCGGGACCCGTCTCTTCTGCCAGGCGTGGAATAAATTTCGGGGTAGACGGTGAGTGTAAGTGGCTGAGATAAATCCAGGAAAGGGCTGCGAGACCGAGGGAGGAACAGAAGGGGCTAAAGTAACGCGTAAGTCTACGCGAACGAGTCGAGAAACGAATACGTCTTGACCGGATGCGACGCGGTGGAAATTAGAACACCTGTTCTTACGGTTTTCTGTCATTCGTTCGTAATTTAACTTTTTGCGGAGCTCTGGCTAGATCCGACAGATTCGTGTGTTTTTATGTTTCATTTTGATTTATATTTATGAAGTAACATACTAATTTATATAGATTGAGAAATGTAAAGGTACGTAAAACGGAACGTTACTCGCCGCCAGAGGGCAACGCTCTTGTCTCTCTCGCAAGCGCCCGATCTTCCTTTCTATACAGGGTGTTCGGTACCTAATTAGATTTTTGGTAAAGAATTTTTTCCTTGAAAGTGCGTAGAATTTCGAGGGTATGTCTAATGATTAAAAATGATTGTAATTGACCCCCGCAACTGAAAATAATTTTTCCAGAACGATTTGAAATTTTTAAATTTTGTCGAAAAATTTCACACCTTCTCGAATTTTTTTCTCGAAAGTGAGTAGGATTTCGAGGGTATGTCTAATGACCAAAAATGATTGTAATTGACCCCCGCAACTGAAAATAATTTTTCCAGAACGATTTGAAATTTTTAAATTTTGTCGAAAAATTTCACACCTTCTCGAATTTTTTTCTCGAAAGTGGGTAGGATTTCGAGGGTATGTATAATGATTAAAAATGATTGTAATTGACCCCCGCAACTGAAAATAATTTTTTCAGAACGATTTGAAATTTTTTAATTTTGTCGAAAAATTTCACACCTTCTCGAATTTTGTTCTCGAAAGTGGGTAGGATTTCGAGGGTATGTCTAATGACCAAAAATGATTGTAATTGACCCCCGCAACTGAAAATAATTTTTTCAGAACGATTTAAAATTTTTAAATTTTGTCGAAAAATTTCACACCTTCTCGAATTTTTTTCTCGAAAGTGCGTAGGATTTCGAGGGTATGTCTATTGACCAAAAGTTATTGTAATCGACTTCCGCAACCGAAAATAATTTTTCCAGAATGATTTGAAACTTTTCAATTTCGCCAAAAAATTTCACTACCTATTCGAATTTTTTTCTCGAAAGTGCGTAGGATTTCGAGGGTATGTCTATTACCCAAAAGTTATTGTAATCGACCCCCGCAACTGAAAATAATTTTTCCAGAATGATTTGAAACTTTTCAATTTCGCCAAAAAATTTCTCTACCTATTCGAATTTTTTTCTCGAAAGTGCGTAGGATTTCGAGGGTATATCTATTGACCAAAAGTTATTGTAATCGACCCCCGCAACTGAAAATAATTTTTCCAGAATGATTTGAAACTTTCAATTTTCACGAAAAATTTCTCTACCTATTCGAATTTTTTTCTCGAAAGTGGGTAGGATTTCGAGGGTATGTCTAATGACCAAAAATGATTGTAATTGACCCCCACAATCGAAAATAATTTTTCCAGAACGATTTGAAATTTTTAAATTTACTTGATAATAACTTTTTAACGAAGCCTCCATCAACAAATTAATATTCTTGATTTTCGTTTTATTTTGGCCTCTAGAATCCCCCATTAAAATTTTTCCCACGCTCCTCGCTTAACCATTTAATATACTCGGTGTCTAAAGCAGAGGATTTGCTAAGATCGTCTTAACAGATCCATTAGGACGAAAGAATATTTTAGAGACCTAGAATGACGTTCTTCTAAGCGTATCCAGATTATGTTGACAAATAAAGCGTGACTCGAATCGGATTTATTTCGTTTCCATTGCAGATTCGAGGTTGAAAACCGACATTATCTGCCTGCCACATTCTGATACATCCAATTACGAGCCGGGTAACAAACGAGCAAAGTAGAAAGGCCACCGGTAAACGCGTCTGGAGCCACGAACGGGAGGAGAGTACGAGCGCAAACACTCAGAAAACGTACCACGGAATGAACGTCGCGCGTAGACAATGTCCTTAATTCGTCGCGATCGTAATTCCCCGGTTCTTCTTTCCCCGTGAAGTTAATACGTTTAGACCGACTTGGTTCGTTCCAATAGAATAGAGCCCTGGCTTGTGCCCCCGGAACTGGTTGCTTGGAAGCAACTGGAGTGTGTTCCGCCTGATAAGCCATTCTTTGTGCTCTGATAATTCGAACGTAAACCGTTCGCGCGATGTTCGACGCGGGAAATCGTTCATGCGTGTTGGCTGACGCGAATACGCTCGGCCGGGGCGCGCTCTTCTTGCATTCTCGTCGCGGAAGAGGCCTTTTGTTTAATCTATCAGGAAAGGTCAAAGAGCAGAGAGAGGGATATTGGTCGATCCGTCGGATGGTTCCTTTGTTGCCGTCGAAGCAGAATCGGAATACCGACGCAGATACCTGAAGTTTAATCAATCTCCTATCTTTTTTTATTTCTTTCGGGGATACACACAATTTGGAGATTATTTATTGCAGAGAGTTTAGAGAGGGAGGTTAAAGAGTTCCGATAAAGGTTTTTTTTAGTTTAAATAATCCCCGTCGTATCATCGTTTGTCAGTCGAATATGTTTCTTTTTCATTCGAACGTTTTATCAACTAATTTTACGCGAACTATTCATTGTTATTTTGTATAATCTTCAAAATACACGAACTTCCTGTCGATTACTCGAAAGCACGCTCTAACAATACAGAAAACTGTCGAGAAACGTACGATTAAGTCCGGTGACGGTGGCGCCACTTTCGCCCGCGCCATCTTGCATCTTGGTGTTCGTTGGCGAAATGGCGGCCGTCTGGAGGCCTCGGGCGTACATACGTTTGTTGCAAGTCATTCGATTGTAGAGTTGCGATAAACAGGAGCAATAACGTTGCTCCATCAACCAAGAATATTTACGGTTAAATGTATTTCGCAAGTACTCGGAGCGCGAGTTGCTGCTCTCGAGCCGCATTTTATCACGCTCGTCCAATAACCCTTTGCCTAGGTAGACTCTCCCAGCGTTGATTCAACGGCGAGAAAGACCGAGGCCCGGGATACGCACGAGTGCACGGAAAAGTCGTTTCAGCATGAACACCGGGAGCGGGTTAAAAACGCGCTTATCGGTGCGCGAAGATAGTCGCGCGAATCGGACCCTCCCCGGAGGCGGATCCGTCGGGGAAGAGGCAGAAGGGTCGAGGAGCGGTGATCGTAAGGGACGGGCGTTCGAGAAATCGCTTAGGACTCGACGGCCCAGCCACGAGATAAAGAAAGAAGGCACCGGCTTGTAAAGCTCGTAACCCAGATGCGTCCCGTGTGTTTTATTGCCCTTTTACGCCGCGCGGCCAAGGGGTAGATGGCGGAGATCGTTTCTTGCCGCTCGCGCGCCGGATACGAGCTCTGAAATCCGAGTATGAAATCCCTGAAATCCCTCTTGGAAGACGCGAGGGCGATCCGACAAATTATTACTTTCGCAGTCGTCCAAACGTTCGAGCCTACCGTTGGTCCATGGCTCCGTCGATCCGTTCGGAAACAGGACGGTCGAATAAAAAATTAACTCGTTGGGCTGCTGGGGGGATCCTTTAAGCCGTTCTGCCCCGGCAACGGAGAATAAAAAAAATATCATCTCGGTTAGCTGCACTTAGGAGCCGCGCGAGGGGATTTCCCCGGACGGAAGCCAATGAAAAACTTCCGCGAAAACACGCCTTTCAACTTTGGCGTTTATCCCTGCGGGGACGACCGCGGGCTTCCCCCGCGGGGGAAACGTTTCGAAGGGCTCCCCGGTGCTCGTTTTCGGAGTTTTCTCCGGCGTTAAGCGGCTTTCCGCGGTACGAGCATCGTCATCAGGCCACGCGTGTCCTCGAGGAAAAATGGAGAAGCTAGAGGGGGCGTCGTACGTCCCCTGATCGAGCTCTCTGCTCCCTCTCGAGCGCCACGTGGTTGGGCGTTAAAGCGACGCTCGAAATTTTCGGCACCAGATAAAGCGGCTAATTGCGTTGCTTCCGATAGAGGTCGGATTAATTGGAGTGCGCGATTGTCGGAACGAGCAGGACCGTAAAATTGGATGAACGAATTCCAACGACTGGCTGGGCACGGCGAACACCTCGCGCCGGTAAATCCTTGAACTAGATTCCGGGGCCGGCTCTCGTTTGGCCGACGAACCGTGTTGTTCGACCGGGTAAAAGAAGCACGGGTTCCCGAGGGATTCGGTATTTCAATCGGGAGAACGCGCGTTGCGTGCCGCGCGACACGATCATTGGTAAGTATGGCTCAACGAGTTTAATAAGATCCTCGAGGTTGGACGAACCCGTGGTGCAGCGATTGGCGGGGACGGAACCCGGTTGATCAGACTATTGTCTAGGTCAGTGACTCTCAACGGGGTCTACAGGACCCCTAGCAGAGAGGGGAAAATTCCGATGGAAGAACTGCGTCGTTTTGAAACGCTGTTGGACGGAAAAGATTGAAGAATAAAGCGTCGTCGGTCTAATCATCGAAGTTAAAGACTTTTATAGTATTTATATTGCTATAACCTCTTTAACCATTGCTGTTATTATAAAAATTACAAACTTTGACACAACGATACAAGAAACGTTCTAGAAAAAAATTCGAGGTGTGAAATTTTTCGGCGAAATTAAAAAATTTCAAATCGTTCTGAAAAAATTATTTTTGGTTGCAGGGATCAATTATAATCATTTTTGGTGAACAGACATATCCCCAAAATCTTGCGCATTTCCGAAATAAAAATTCAGAACGGGCAGAACTTTAAGCGTTAATAACTTTTTAACGAAGCCTCAGTCAAGAAATTGATATTCTTGATTTTCGTCTTATTTTGACCTCTAGAATCTCCCATTAAAATTTTTCCCAGGGGTGGCCAAACGCCCTATATACGCTCTTCGACCGACTATCTAATGTCCCCGGCAGTTCGTCGCCCACCTGGGAAGGGTTAGGGGCACGCTGGAAGTCAAGGACACAGGATCGCCGCGAACAGGTGATCGTTGTTGAAAAATGCATAACGAGGCGAGGTCTCCGGGGCCCCCGGTGCATGGAAGCATAATACCAGCCGGGGAAACGGAGAAAGTGCCGGGACAGGTTGCTAACCAGACGGTATGCGGGCGAACGGACAAGCAGAGATGCAGGATTCAGCACCCGGTGCCCTACTCACGCATGGAAGATCACGTGTACGTGAGCTCGTGGAGTTTCGGAAAGTCGACAAAGGCAAACTGACACATGCCCTCTTTCTCGATTATTCCGAAGCTGCCCGAAATAATTTCGGACCGCCTCATGGGAGTTAAGAGAGGCAGGCTCACATTTGCCTTCTCGCTCTTGAACAATTGAAATCCGACCTCACGTCAATGGCATACGATTTGGAATCTCGACTGCCCAGCTATTTTTACTTGCCTTTCCTAGAGTTCATTACCGAACTCTGCAAATTACTCCTGGTTTCTATTTGCCTCTGATGACCTCTGATGACCAGTGCTGACAAAAGTACAAACCTCCCGACAACTTTTCACACCATACAACGACTGTTACTGACTGCACCTGATTACTGCTTGCCTCTGCTGGACTCTGCTGACCATCGCTTACATTTCTGACAACCTATAACGATTACTACTGACTTCTGCTAACCTCTGTTGGTCTTTGCTGATCTCTGTCAGCGTGTGCTTGTCTCTGCTGAACTTTCCTGGCCTCTGCCGAACGCTACTGACCACTGCAGGTATTTCTGATACTCTATAACGATTAATACTTACTACTGCATGCCTCTACAAGTCTCTGCTTGTTTTTGCAGGTTTCTGCTTGCCTGTGCATGCCTTTGCTGGTCTCTGCTCAACACTGCTGACCACCCCTGATGCTTCTGACATCGTATAACAATTACTGCATGCTACTGTTCGCCCCTGCTGATCTCTGCTTGCCACTGCTGGACTCTGCTGACCACCCCTTATATTTTTGGCAACGTACAACGATTACTACGACTCCTGCCTCCCTCTGTTAACCTCTGCCAGCGTCCCCTAGCCTAAGCTGACCTCTGCTGGCCTCTGCTGACCGCTGCTGACCACTGAGGACCACCGTTTATATTTCTGACAACGTACAATGATTACTATTGGCTCCTACCACCCTTTGCTACCTTCTGCCACCCTATGCCACCCTCTGCTGACCTCTACCAACATCTCCTCTACCAACGTCAGTTGACCATCGCTGACCATCGCTGACCATCGCTGACCATCGCGGACCATCGCGAACCACGATTTAATATAATATAATATGTTTATATGTATTAAAGTGTTGTATAATGTAAATCTATGGCAATAAATGATATAATTTCAAAGAATTCTATATGTTTTCATCATTTTTACCCTTCTTTTCTTATCGAAATCATTCCCTAAGTTATAAGACACTCCGAATCTTTTAAAATTTAAAATTTCCCGCCGCCAGGAATTTCTGCGAATTCCTGGAAATGACGTCATTTCTAAGAATTCCTGAAAATTCTCGGAACCCTGAAACTTACCGGCGTCCCTGAAACTTCTAGGAATCCCTGAAATTTCCAAGAAGTTTCAGGCAGCGGCTAACATTCCGGCCTGAATTTTTCGGCAAAAATTTTAAAAAGCCGTTACGTAATATTACGTAATATTACGTAATGTTACGTAACATTACGTAATTTTTGCCGAAAAATTCCGGCCGCGAGAAATTTTCAAGAGCTATTACGTAATGTTACGTAATGTTATGTAATATTACGTAATATTACGTAATATTACGTAATATTCCCGAAAAATTCCGGCCGTGAGAAATTTTGAAGAGCTATTACGTAATGTTACGTAATGTTACGTAATATTACGTAATATTACGTAATTTCCCCGAAAAATTCCGGCTGCGAGAAATTTTGAAGAGCTATTACGTAACATTTTTAGCCGAAAAATTCAGGCCGGAATTTTAGCCGCTGCCTGAAACTTCTTGGAAATTTCAGGGATTCCGAGAAGTTTCAGGGACGCCGGTAAGTTTCAGGGATCCGAGAATTTTCAGGAATTCTTAGAAATGGCGTCATTTCAATTTGGAGAGGGAAAGAGGGGTAAAAAATGATGAGAATACATAGAATTCTTTGAAATTACATCATTTATTGTCATAGATTTACATTATACAAAACTTCAATACATATAAACATATTATAATATATTACATCATGTCACGAGTTGTCAGCAACGGTCAGCAGTGGTCAGCGATGGTCAGCTGACGTCGGGAGATGCTGGCAGTGGTCAGCACCGGTCAGCAGAGGCCAACGGAGGCCCTCAGAGACATGCAGAGACAAGTAGAGTCCAGCAGGGGCAAGCAGTAACAAGTAGTAATCGTTATACGTTGTCGGAAGCATCAGGGGTGGACAGCTGTGGTCAGCAGAGGCTAGCAGTGGCAAGCAGAGTCCAGCAGGGGCAGGCAGTAGCAAGTTGTAATCATTATACGTTGTCAGAAGTATCAGGAGTGGTCAGTAGCGGTCAGCAGAGTCCAGCGGAGGCAGGCAGAAGTCAGTAGTAATCGTTATACGTTGTCAGAAATATAAGCGGTGGTCAGCAGAGGCAAGCAGAGGCTGGGAGAGGCTAACAGTAGCCAGTCGTAATCGTTATACGTTGTCAGAAGTAACAGGAGTGGTCAGCAGCGGTTAGCAGAGGCTGGGAGAGACTAACAGTAGCCGGTCGTAATCGTTATACGTTGTCAGAAATTCCAGGAGTGGTCAGCAGCGGTCGGCAGAGGCCAGTGGAGACCTGTTGACGGGAGGTCGGATATTAGTTGTTCAAGAACGAGAAGGGAAGTGTGAGCCTTTCTCTCTCGACTCCCACGAGGCGGTCCGAACTTACTTTGGGCAGCTTCGGAGAATCGAGAAAGATGGCTTGCGTCATTTGGCCTTTGTCGGGTTTCCGAAACTCCACGAGCTCACGTACGCGTGATCTGACATAGTGTGAGCACCTTCGGTGCCTTTCTGGCATTTCTGCGGACAGGTGCCCGCTGACCTTGAAAGCGTTGCAGCAGGCCTTCCGCATTGGTGGACAGCCAACGAGTAGCACGCCGTGCTGGAAATAATTGAAATCATCGCGGACGATCGCCTCCGGGTTTGCCGCTCCAGGACGAAACTGTCCCTGGACCAAGATAGAGGCTCAACCATACCAGAATTTACCATCGAATGTCCGATGACAATCGCATGAAATACGATAGGAGAGTCGTCTTGGGAACCGGGACGACGTCTCTCAAACTATTACAAATTGAAACAACAAAAGGGAACCGGAAGGAGCCCGAGATTAGTTTTCCATTTGGTAATCGGGGGGATTCGAGGGGTACAGTCACCCGGGAGTTGCCTTTGAACCGGCCGTAATTACTCGGCGCCGTTCGCTCGTAAATTTCGACGGAGCAAATTTGCGAGAAGCGTTAATGATTCCAGGATCGGTGGGTAAAAGAGACAGAAGGGAAAAGGAGACACACGGAAGCAAGGGAAAAAGAAAAGCAGAGGATCTAACAGCCCAGGAGTGGGGGTGTATAAGTCACCCTACTCCATCCATTTCTATTTTCTACCTCTCCCGAGAAGTTATCGGGCCGGATGAGTCTCTTGCTTGGGGGGGCCGCTGGAAGACCTCGTGTTCTTATTATATCGACGGCATCGAGCCCCCCTACCTCTCCGACGGGAAAGCCCCTGAAATATTTTCACGATTTTCCGACAAAGCGTCTCGGCGTTTCGCGCCAAAGTGCTCGCGAATAGTCTCATTTTTAACCGGGGACGACGAGGAGGGGGTGATCCTCCGTCGCGACAGCTTCCCAGTCAGGGGTGCGCAACCCCTCTCGTCCTCTTAGGGGCATATTTAGCATTGTTCCTGGGCAAAGTGCGCAATTTTGTTCCCGCGAAAAAGTAGATCGTCGAACGTAATCGTTCGGAGGATATTTTGCCACCCCTATCGAACAGAGTTTGGGGTTCATTTTAATTTTAATCGAAGTTTAACTCCTTTCTTCGCAAAAATTACAAACACACCACTGCAAATAAATAAAAATATACAGGGTCTTCGGCCACCCCTGGGAAGAATTTCAATAGTGGACTCTGGAGGCCAAAATAAGACGAAAATCGAGGCTTCGTTAAAAAGTCATTAACGTTTAAAGTTCCGTCCGTACTGAATTTTTTTCTCGAAAATGCGCACGATTTCGGGGGTATGTCTATTCACCAAAAATGATTGTAATTGACCCCAACAACCGAAAATAATTTTTCCAAAACGATTTGAAATTTTTTTTTTCCGTCGAACCTTCTCGAATTTTTTTCTAGAAAGTGAGTAGGATTTCGGGGGTATGTGTAATGACCAAACATGATTGTAATTGACCCCTGTAACCGAAAATAATTTTTCCAAAACAATTTGAAATTTTTTTCTTCCATCGAAAAATTTCACACCTTCTCGATTTTTTTTCTCGAAAATGCGCACGATTTCGGGGGTATGTCTATTCACCAAAAATGATTGTAATTGACCCCTACAACCGAAAATAATTTTTCCAAAACGATTTGAAATTTTTTTTTTCCGTCGAACCTTCTCGAATTTTTTTCTAGAAAGTGGGTAGGATTTCGGGGGTATGTGTAATGACCAAAAATGATTGTAATTGACCCCTGCAACCGAAAATAATTTTTCCAAAACAATTTGAAATTTTTTTTTTCCATCGAAAAATTTCACACCTTCTCAATTTTTTTTCTCGACAGTGGGTAGGATTTCGAAGGTATGTGTATTCACCAAAAATGATTGTAATTGACCCCTACAACCGAAAATAATTTTTCCAAAACGATTTGAAATTTTTTTTTTCCGTCGAACCTTCTCGAATTTTTTTCTAGAAAGCGAGTAGGATTTCGGGGGTATGTGTAATGACCAAAAATGATTGTAATTGACCCCTGCAACCGAAAATAATTTTTCCAAAACGATTTGAAATTTTTTTTTTCCATCGAAAAATTTCACACCTTCTCGATTTTTTTTCTCGACAGTGGGTAGGATTTCGAAGGTATGTGTATTCACCAAAAATGATTGTAATTGACCCCCACAACCGAAAATAATTTTTCCAGAACGATTTGAAAGTTTCGAATTTAATTGTTAATAACTTTTTAACGAAGCCTCAGTCAAGAAATTGATATTCTTGATTTTAGTCTTATTTTGGCCTCTAGAATCTCCCATTAAAATTTTTCCCAGGGTTGGCCGAACACCCTGTATACTTATATACTTTTGATCGTTTATCTTGGAACAAGTTGCTACCACCGTAACGAACAAAGTAAATAATTGACGTGTATCGCGTGGATGGCGGCTAATGGGGGTTGAAAGGGAAAGGAGTCGGCAGAAAAGCGTGGTAAGTTCGACTGCTGGTAGCGACCCGGAGGAAGGATACCGAATACGTTTACCGAGTAGAGGAAGACGGAAACGTTTAACCGTAACACGAGCGATATTTGTTTCCGTTTGCCCGTCGCTCGGGTTGCTTGATTTTCAAATTCGAGCTACGCGATTCGTTACCCCGTCTGTCGCTAGCCGTGTCTACAACCGTTCCACGGGGAAACGGTGTACAGTGACGCGGACTAAGGAGAGCTGGCGCGGAAGACAAGTGTTTGCTCGGCGTTCGGGAAGTTGCTCGAAGCAGCTCTCTCGTTAGTTAGCCATTTATTCGCAGCCGCGCGGGAAACTTTCCAAACCCCTTCCCCTCTGGCGGGAAACTGAAATCGATCTGCCCCGGAAACCGCGCGATCGTACACCCTTTCTGATTAAGGCTTCGAACGAAAAACGTTTCTGACACCGTGAAATTCCTCTACGAATTCAAAATTTTGTTTTTCTTGAAAAAAAAATCGAGTGACCCGTATATGGTTCACGCGACGCAAAACGCGTTGACTTCCGTGTGACCCATATACGGTCCACGCGGCAGTAAACGCATTGATTCGAGTTGGGAGTAAAAAGGGTTTGCCTGAACGTGCCGGAGCAGGGAAAAGGTCCGCGTTGCGCACCTCTGCATTATGGGACGATAGCTCGCGCTTTCAACGTCGCTGCCAACGCAATTTCAAGCCGCTGGACGTTTGCCCTGCTAAGCGGTACAAGCAGCCATAGGCGGAGAGAATTTTTCATCCGTTAAGACGAGAAACCCCCGGGGAGAACCGAACCGAACCGAGCGTGCAACGACCACGGACCAGAGGGAAGCTTTATCATCGTCGTCGTTGTCACCGGTCGGTCGGGAGATCGTTCGTTTCAGCTGGCAACCAGACGTTTCGAGTATCAACCTCCTCGGTCGGCCCCTCGAGCCGGCGTTGTGCGAGAAAAATGCGCCAAAGGGGCGCTTCGATGTCCTCGAATCGCGAAAATATCACGGAAAGCTGCGAATCGAAAAATCGCTTTCCGCTTTAAATACTTGGATGAGGATTAGACACTCGAGAGGAAAGTTGGTTAAATATTTATGCAATTTTGAAAATCGAGAAACTTATCGTGCAGAGTTTTAACTTAAGTCGGTTAAGTCCTGGAACTGCCATTTTGTTTTTCAACCCGATACAGATGTCTCCTCTGTTTCTGCGGTACATCGTGTTCGTATAATACGATTTCGCGCGGGGAAAGCTTGAAAATAATCTGAGAACAACACGCTCGAGTTTTCCTGCATCGTCTGTCGTAACGATATTATTTCCCTTGGCATTCACTTTTCCAAACAGTGGCTTAATCGCACCCTTCGCCCTAACCTATATACGTAGCTTTTATATGCAGCAATAAAGACGTTATTATTATTATGTATCCCGGAATACGACGTCGAGAAACAGCGAAACTCATTTACCCCGTAGATCGAATTTTCCGCCCTGGAACGCGCCAGCCCCCGGGAAAACTCCGTGGGAAATCTAAACGGTCCGAAATAGCCCCAACTAGCACGAGAAATCTAAGGAAAGGGGATGATTTAAGGGTGGTTTCCCATTAGGAATTACTTTCCATTGGTATCTCTTAAAAGCGATTAAAACTATATCACGTTCAAAATTTATAAACTCTGTTCGTCGGTCTTAGTAATTAATAATAAACAAACATCAGAATTTACTTATTAAATTATCAAACTACGATCGATGGTATTCAATATTCTTTTAAAATTTGATCAAATATTTTTTCTATACATTTTGCCTCGTTTAAGGTGTATTAAAGGTTTGAACGATACTCGTTAAATATCGTTTATCGAAACGATGTGTCTTAAAAAAGAAAATCAGACGAAGCATTTAGAGACCAGTGAATATCTTTGCTAAAGTTCGCGTCGCTGTCTCTTAAACTTTTCGTCGAAGAAAAACTCCAATAATTACCTAAATAATCGGTACTCTAATGGGAATCTCCCATTAACCAATCGCTTCCGGTGGCGTCCGGTCGATCCAGAGGCGCGGTTATCCTCCCGCGAATCTCTCCTCTTCCGTATCGGGCAAAGAAATGCTAATTGCAGAACTAATTGCGAAGGCAACAAAGACAACGAAGAGGTCCCCGTATCTTGCATGACAAACGTAATTGCACGGCAACGGGGGGACAATTAACCGCTTCATTCTCGCGGACAAATGGCCGCGCATTACCAGGCGTGTTCCCTGTAGCAACTCCAATCCCCCAAATTATTAAGAAACCACGGTACAAACAATATTTATATTTCGGTACACGTCGAACGACAAATAATCCTTTCGAGAAAATAGTTCAACATTTTGAAAACACGTAATTGTTAGAATAAAAAAGAAAATCTGTGTGTTTGTGAGTTCTCAGTAACTTTGATTATCTCCGTCAGATCTGGATGAAATTTTATCTGGTTGTTATAGGTTAATTATTTAGAAATATTATGAAGCTTCCCTCAAAGTTACGCGGGGTAATTGTTAGAATAAAATTAAACGTCTGTGTGTTTGTGATTGCTCTGTAACTTTGATTATCTTCGTCAGATCTGGATGAAATTTTTTTTTGTTGTATGTTAATTATTTAGAAATATTATGAAGCCCCTCTCAAAGTTACAAGTATATAGTTTAGACAATATTTTTCATAAATATGAGAAGAATACGGTGCTATAGATTACTGGAAGAAACGCTAGGGAACAAATTCTTGGGAGCAGATGTTAATTCGATTTCTTCCAGTGTCGATCCCTTCACGGAGCATCGAAGTAACGAAATTGAAGGGGGGAGGGGCCCAATGAACGCCAATTAAAATGAAAATAGCCGGAGAACCGTGGAGTTCGCGAAATAAACTGGTCGAGGACCGTTTATAATTTCGTCGGGCTTTTCCGCGGCCATCGAGCATGAATGTTTCATGAGCGACGGCTGAAAACGTTCGAATCAGAAGCAGCTGCTGACGAGAGAAAGACTAACGTGTCGCGACCGCCTACATCCTGGCTGAAAAACGAGCGAAACCGACAGAGAAGAGTCGCGAACTCGAGGAAACAGGCGTTTAGAAACACTATTTAAAACGTCCTAAAAGTCCTCCAAGTTGAAAGGAACCTGATGGCGGGTCACTTTTGACCCACATTCGAACAAAATATTTAATACTACACGTGATACTATTCTAATTAAATGGTTTAGGGGGGCTAAACCTTTCCTGCATACAAATTTCTGGAGGGCAGGTATTTACAGTGGCTGTAAACTTTACAATGGCGACCAGCTAGGTAAACACAGTCAGAGGGGCTGCTACAAAGCCACGTCATTTTTCAATATTTTCCAACAAAAATTTTACAATATGTACTTTACAGTGCATCTATTTATTCCCCCGAATTTGAACTTTCTACGTTTCATAATTTTCGTGCTAAAAATTCCCTAAAATTGACTCTACGGGTCTCACGCGGCCCAATCTACGTCCTTCCATAATTCCCGCAATTTTTGATAAAATACTTCAAAAAATTTTGTGTTTTTACTTCGAACATATACAAATAACTACACGCAACGCCAAGTAAATAGGCTCGTTAGATTCGCTGAAATTAATTCCCGAAAATCGTCCGGACCGCGTCTACGCTGCGAGCCGCTCCGACTGCGAAACATAAAACGACTATAAAATTATTTTCGCGCGATAACATCGCGGCAGACGTTCAAAAGACTCTCTGTTCGAGCCGTCACGTACCGGTTCGCGCAAGAGAAAGGCTGAAAACGCGATTGAACTCGCCGCGCAAAAAGCGATAGAGCTTTATCGTTCGGCAAACATTCCATCTTTGCGAAATCTGTCACGCGTCGGGGCTTTGCCGATCGCGCAGAGGGGGCGAGGTGGGTTTCTTTTTTTTCCTCCACCGCCCCTGGTCTCTTTTTTTCACCCCTTCCGGCCGCGGCTAAAAGCAGAGAAAAATGCAAAGCTCGGAGACAGCCGGTGGCAAGTAAAAAGCTAATACGCCACGGCACGAATGCCCACGCGAAAATCAGCGCGACCGTTTGACGTGGAAAATCGTCAAAGAGGAACACGACAACTTTTCCTGCACGAGCGCTACATTAAAGCTACATTACGGGAGTAGCTACGGCTACACGGACCGAGCTTTTTCCCCCCACCTTCCCTCTCTGTCGTTTTCCCCATCGCGTCGGAGAGAGAAACGCCCGGAGAGGCGTCCATCCAGCGAGGGGAAAGGCAAAACGAAACCGAGAAGAACGCGACTCTCGTTTCGCGAGTAGTTTTTTTCCCCCCGGCCGAGCTGGAACTCGGAAAACTCGACGGTGGAAAACGTCGAGGATTCTTCGTATTTTCGAGATACCCAAGATCTACGATCGATTATTTTTTAACGCGAATTTAAAAAGAAAAACAAAACGATACGCTCCTCTGAAAATTTGCGATTTTTAATGTTATTGTTATCGATGGATTTGTGCACGTACTTACGGATCTGCGATTTACGATAATTCCAGGACAAAGAAACCTTCCATGGACTCACCTGGAACGAAAAAATAAAATTCCAAATTACCGTACCGTTCTCGATAAACAGTGTTAAAAGAACAGAAGAGGAAAGGAGGGGGGCACGATTCGTACGGGCCTGCTAGTGGACTCATCAGTAAGGATTCCTAGCAGGCCCTGCCTTAGACAACTGAGATCGATTTCATGTAACGAATCTTGCTTTTGATCAATAAACGAGGTATACAGGGTGTTCGACTACACCTGGAAAAAATTTTAATGGGAGATTCTAGAGACCAAAATAAGACGAAAATCGAGAATATCAATTTCTTGACTGCGGCCTCGTTAAAAAGTTATTAACAATTAAATTAAAAAATTTCAAATCGCTCTGGAAAAATTATTTTCGGTTGCGGGGGTCAATTACAATCATTTTTTGTGAATAGACATATCCCCGAAATCCTGCTCATTTCCTAGAAAAAAATTCGAGAAGGTGTGAAATTTTTCGACAAAATTCAAAAATTTCAAATCGTTTTAAAAAAAATATTTTTGGGTGTAGGGGTCAATTACAATCATTTTTGGTGAATAGACATACCCCCGAAATCCTGCGCATTTTCGAGAAAAAAATTCAGTACGAGCGGAACTTTAAACGTTAATAACTTTTTAACGAAGCCCCCATCAACAAATTGGTATTCTTGGTTTTCGTCTTATTTTGGCCTCTAGAATCCCTCATTAAAATTTTTCCCAGGGTTGACCGAGCACTCTGTATAGTAACCGAGGAGTCGGTCGAGTGCTTGTGAGAGCGCGGACCCCTCTGGTGGCGAGCATGGGAGGCGACGCCACAGACGCGAAAGAAACTATCGCGAAGAAAGTCTGGCGGGGGGTGGTTCCCGTTGCAACAATCCGAACGTGGATCCGTGCAAAAAGCGAGGCAATACTGCGCTAGTATCGAGTTTCGAAACACGAGAGTATCGCAAGAAGCACCGTGGAGTTTCGCGACGAGGACGGCGATCCTCCGAAGGAATGTCCCGGTGTCTCGTTCTCGAAAGTCCAACCGTCGCGACCTGCGCCGCCACTTTCGAGCCATGGTCGTCGAATAAAAGCAAACTTCCAAGGCACGATTTAGTCGCGAAACGGTAGAAAGTTCGCTGGAGAGTCGGCGTTTCTCCAAGTTTCAGCGGACTCTCTTCCTGAATCAATAATTCCTAAAGGGTACTTCCTCGTTCCCGTTCCATCCAGGCCCCCTCCCCCCACCTATTATTTTCCTCCGCTCCATCTCGACCCAGAACGGAGCGTCTAACGTCTGTTTGCACCCCTCGAACACCTTCGGGGGGGTAGTTTATACCCTAACGATGAGTTTTTACTGCGATTTCTTTTGGGAATTAATATAAAAAAAACTAACAAGCCTACGAAGATTTCGTTTCGCACAGATATTTATACAGGCTCGGTGTACCGGTACAAATTTTCGTGAGGCATTTCGTGCAAAATTGGAGGAATTATTAATTATTTTATACAGGGTATTCCGACCATCGACGAAATTTTTTGGCGGAAAAAAAAAAATTTCAAATCATTCTAAAAAAATTACTTTCGGTTGCAGGGGTCAATTACAAGCATTTTTGGTGAAGAGACATACCTGCGAAATCTTACGCGTTTTCAAGAAAAAAATTCAGGAAGGTCGACAAATTTTTCAAAAATTTCAAATCGTTCTAAAAAAATTACTTTCGGTTGCAGGAGTCAATTACAATCATTTTTGGTGAAGAGACATACCTGCGAAATCTTACGCGTTTTCGAGAAAAAAATTCAGGAAGGTGGACAAATTTTTCAAAAATTCCAAATCGTTCTAAAAAAATTACTTTCGATTGCAGGGGTCAATTACAAGAATTTTTGGTGAAGAGGCATATCTGCGAAATCCTACGCGTTTTCGAGAAAAAAATTTCGGAAAGTGGACAAATTTTTCGACGAAATTAAAAAATTTCAAATCGTTCTAAAAAAATTACTTTCGGTTGCAGGGGTCAATTAACATCATTTTTGGTGAAGAGACATACCTGCGAAATCTTACGCGTATACGAGAAAAAAATTCGAGTAGATGGATAAATTTGTAGACGAGATTAAAAGATTTTTTGATTAATTTCGACGTGGAATCGAGTTGTATGCAGAAGGGGGGTGGGAAAGAAAGACGCGGAGGGCGGTTTCGTGTCGAAAACAATTCCGTAACAGGTCCCCGTTTCCCGTGATTTAGCGTTACGATCGCGTAAAGCGACGCTAAAACGCGATGATTCACGAGCCCCGGCCGTGGTCGAACGTGCGAGACTTTACGATAACGCGTCGACCCGGGAGGACTCGGCCGATAAAACGAAAAATTGTCGTTACCTTGCAGAGCATCTCCTCGAGCGACTCCATATCCAGGGCGGAGTTGTTGTTCTCCATGCGTACGGGTTGAACCATTTGTCACACTTTTTCCCGTCGGCGCTTTTTCCTGCGATCGCACACTACTGTCCCGTGGCTCGTGGCGCGTTTCTTTACCCCGGCGAAAAAGAACCACACACTTTCGACCGTCAGGCGTCGCGAGACAATTAGGCGCGGTTCGATAATCGACGAGCTGTGTTCCGTTCGACCGTGTCCCGTTTTCCCTATCGTCTTCTCGCGCCATTTTATCGAACCGTCGTAACAACGTAGTAGCAACGCGTCCGTAAATTTGCTAGACACCCGATATATAGCGTACACCATTCGACGACAAGACTATGGTACGTCGCGGAGTTTTACGACTTCATTTTTTTCTTTTTTTATGGAAACTTTATTCGATGCGAATAAATTTTTTTCAGTGGATCAATTGAGAAGATATTCGGATCAAAGTATCTTCCGATCTTATCATACTTTGTCAAAAATAGTATTTCTGTGTATTAAAAGATATTTGTTTCCGTTTATCTACCGATACAAAAAATTGATCATATTGTACTGTGTCTGCCTAGAAACCATTTGATTTTTGTCCAAACTATTTTTCTATAAATATTATCCACGAATAACTTGGGTGTTATAGGTTATAATTTTATTTGAAGTTGAAATGCATTATTTAATTTCCTTTTATCAACGAAGATTTTATAAAATCGAGAAAGATGGTGGACCATCGGTTCCTGTTGGGATCAGGTGGTTTATCGAGAGCAATGGCGAACTATGGCACCGAAGATTGGTAAAGATGTACGGAACATAACTGGTCAAAGGTTGAGACGTAACTTGTTGGAAGGTTAGAGCGTAACTGTCGGAAGTTTCGTGTCTTTCCTCTGTCTCCTGCAAGGGTTCGGTGTACGGAGCACGGAAAACTTGTTGGGGTTAAGTAGAACGTTTGGGGATGAACGGGTAAGTTGTCCCGAAAATTTAAGAGTAGAGAATTCCCAGGAACTGGACGCGACTGTCGACGTAGACTGGTGATTTATCAGACGACGAAGTCCAAGAACGAACAAGAACAATTCTTACGCGTATATAAATTTTAAACAACCCTATATAGTCAAATAGAAATCCTCTTAATACTTTGTAGAATAAATTTAATTATGTCCATATCAGTATATTATTACATACGTGATTTACAGACTGTTTAACAATTTAAGGTAAGATTTATAGATCTAAAACAGTTTCATTAACACTCAAGTCACTGACACGTTAATCAATAACACAGTAATTTTGTAAATAATCAGACCAATTGTATTTATACGCTACGATCGTATTTGGCATCTCTTGCATTAGCAAAAATTCTTAAATGTACTAGAACTAGCAAAAATCTATCGGAAAAAGTACCTCGATCGCTCGGAGTACAGTAGTACCTCGTTTATTGACCAAAAGGAAGGTTCGTTACTTGAAATCGATAAGTAAAAAGAACATGGTCGCTGAGCAATGAATGTAGCAGATGGAACAGGCTGTGTAGACTTATTAAATCAGATCGTTTTGATCATTGGAACAATTTTCATCCCCCCAATTTTCCATAATAATCGAGTTCTCTTTATCTACCACGAGCAGGAGGACGTCCAGGATGACTGATCGACCCGGGACCACGCGAACGGAGAAAGGATCGTCGAGAGGACGAGTAGAAGAGTAAGATAGCGGGGTCAGCAGGATATATCTTCGTTTCGTAGGCTCCTATTTTAACCGTCGTATAAATTACGGCCGTTGAGTCGGTCGAGGGCCGTCTCTCGTCTTTTTGGCGGTGCTTCTCGAACTTTTCGTCGTGGTCGGGACACGCGACGAGCACCGAGAGAGGGTGTACGACGGCAGAGCGCACGTGGAAGCGGCAAAACGACGAGAGAACTCGCGCAGAGGGTGAGGGCACCGGCGACGACGTGAAACGCGGCGTCGAGGGTGTTCGTCCGGCTCGCGGCGACTATTTTCGGGCGACGGGTATTTTTAAGTCCCGTTTCGGAGCGCGAACGACCGATTTCCAAGAGAAAGAACAGCTTTACGTTTTCTGACGAACGGACGGGGACCGTCAACGATCGAGAAAAGAACACGCGGACCGGCTGTCGCGCCTCTTCAGACTCCTCTGCTCTCTGCCTCCCTCGCGTTTAAGTTTCTCTGGAGAGGTAGTTGCTTCAGACTCATAAAAAACGCGAGATTTTCCACCGGCTGCTGGTTATTTTACCCTAATTTTTTTCAGTGGGTCTCGAGGATAAATTTGTGGAACGGAGGGTAGTTTCAACCCTTCAGACTCCACAGGGTGACGAAACAAATAGTAAAAATTCGTTTGCCCGGTGTTTGCAAGTGAAATTCTCGAAAATAAGTGTGTTTTTTAGATCAGGCGAGCGGAATGGGCGCGCAAACGATAAATCAGGTTTCGAGGAACGGTCGATCGCGTCGTTCGACGCCGCGGAAGGACAGTTATTCCTCTGTCGGGACAGTTATACGAGTTCGTCGGCAGTTTCGGAATTTTTACGTCGTCGAATATTGCGCGGCAAAGCTGCAGGCGTCGCGGCGAAGTGGCGAACGTTGTCACGTCTTCGCGCCAAGCACCACTAAAAAAGAAAAAAAAGGAAAACACACCGAAGTTGCGCTCTGCAAGTTCGCTCGTAAGGCTGATTTGATAAAGCTGCGGGTCTCGACTGTCCAGCACGAGCTTCTTATTAATTTCCTGCCCTTCGATTTTCCGGCGACGCGAATTTCGTTAATTACCGCTGAAACGTCGACGAAGATCTGTTCCCCTCCCCCTGCAGGGTTAATTTCCCACGAGACTTTTCCGTCGACGCGTCGATATCTCGCCTCGAACCCGATCGATTCGATTTCACGGATTGGGAAGGCTCGAGTAATTTTAATAAACGGGCTCTCGTTACTCCGTGGCCTTCAACTGCTCGATTGCTGTTTCAAAATTTGTTTCTCTCGATAGAAATGGGATAAAATCAGTATTGAGTTCGACCACCCCTGGGAAAAATTTTAATGGAGAATTCTAGAGGCCAAAATAAGACGAAAATCAAGAATATCAATTTCTTGACTGAGGCTTCGTTAAAAAGTTATTAACAGTTAAATTCAAAAATTTCAAATCGTGCTGGAAAAATTATTTTCGATTGCTGGGGTCAATTACAATCATTTTTGGTCATTATACATACCCCCGAAATCCTGCCCACTTTTTAGAAAAAAATTCGAGAAGGTGGAGAAATTTTCCGACAAATTTGAAAAGTTTCAAATCATTCTGGAAAAATTATTTTCGGTTGCAGGGGTCAATTACAATCATTTTTGGTAAATAGACATACCCTCGAAATTCTACTCATTTTCTATAAAAAAATTCGGAACATGCGAAATTTTAAACGTTAATAAATTTTTAACGAAGCCTCCATCAACAAATTGTTACTCTTTATTTTTGTCTTATTTGGGTCTCTAGAATCCCCCATTAAAATTTTTCCCAGGGGTGGCCGAACACCCTGTATATAGCAACAAAATTCTAGTGTCAAATTGGCTCAGTCCGTAAATCTAGTGTAAATAAATGGGCTCTCGTTACACTGTGGTCTCCAATTGTTCGATTGCTATTTCAAAAACAGCAAAATTCGATTCTCTCGATAGAATAAAAATGGACTAAAATCAGTATTGAGAAGCTTTTAGAACAAAATGGTAATAAATATGATTTGTAAATGTAGTATTCAGTCGAAGGAGTGGAAGTATTATTTGGTGAAATTCTGAACGAACTTAACGTCTGAAATTTTGCTAGACAAAGAACGAACGACAAAATTTCGCCAAGTACTACGAGAGACAAAGGATTATGTGAAACGAGAAGGCTGCAGGGTGGAAAGAAATTCTAAAGAACGCCGTATCGCTGGCGATAAAATAATAGTAGAACGCGTGGGAAAAGCAAGCTTGAAATTCGAGAACATCGGAGGATACCTGGGTAGATAAAATCCGACGATTCTGTCGCGATACGCGTACGCAAATTGAACAGCAGATTAAATAAATCGCGCGCGGATCAAAGCGAGTACCCTTATCTACCCCGGAGGATCATTTAATTACTCGACAGGGTGTTCGACAAATATGTAAATACGAGTCGAACGATCACCTAACGTATTCCGCGATTTCACGAAAGAGCGAAATTTTCGCAACGCGCGTGGAGAAACGACGGGAGACGATGTTCGTTTTATACCGAAATGGAAAACTGACGATCTTCGTGTGGTTGTGTTCATTTTATACGGACTCGTAGAATTCTATCGTACGGGCACGTATACTCCCGGTTACCTACCGAGAATTACTTCGTTTAAGCTCTCAATTATGTGCTGGGCTCCGTAGCCGCTTTGGCCTCCGACACATAATGCTTCTGGCCTTGCTGTCCCGCTTCATCATTTGTTTAAATTTCGTTCCCTCGCTCGCGCTACTGTAAAACTCGCCACCTGTGGCCGTAGGTCCATCCGTCTCACTTTTAAAAATACTCCTTCGACTTTCGCTCGACGTTTTCATATAGATTTATTTAGCGATTCGAGTGTAATTCTACTGTGCTATGCTTGCTATATTAGTGATAATCGACAGAAAAGCTAACTAAACAAAACTCCTATTATAATTCCTTCATACTTAAAACACTAGAACTATCAATGATTATTGTGTATTTATTTGTACCAAACGACAGAATACTCGAAGGAATGTATAAATGCAATGGAAATATATCTAGTCATTTTCTCATGTAAGAATACAATTTATAAATTACAATTTCTATTAGAAATTAGGCATGGATCATTTTTTACCACTTCTGGGAGCTATAGTATCAAAGATCACCTCCTTTCGGAATTATAAAAATACCAAATATAAACAAACTTTTTTCCCAAGATCCGGGGGAATCGAACTCAGGATCCCGAGAATCGAAAACAGGCATCCAAGCCAAAGAGCCACGGAGGGCTCTGACTTCTGAAGTACAAGACAACTATATCATTCCCTTCTCGATCAATCTATCACATGCTTTTCATATTGGTAATCCACAACAAAGAATATCTCTTTTCAGGGTTCGACTGGTATCATAGGAGGCCCGGGTCGATGTTTGATCACCGGTCCACGCGAAAATCGACGCGAACCGCGCGCGAGTTCGCAATTAAAAAAAACCAACGGTTCGTCGGGTTCGTCTCCTCGGTCCATTAATCGAAAACAATCGGTGTATCGATGGTCTGTTCGATTTCCCGTTGAAAACGGCGGGGGCTCGTCGCGACGTAATAAGCGGATAGACGGTGAAAGGCGGCCGCGTCAAAAGCGACATAGGGCGAAAAAGGTGATTTCGCTAAACCGACCCGCTTCTTTTTGTCCATTTAACGCGCTCGGGGCGAACCGGGCCGCTCTGTCCGCCCCTGTCCCTCCGCCGTTCCGGGCGCCCTCTGTCTCTATCAACCCGATGTTCGTTTCAGCTCTCGACGCGAGGCGAACCGGGCGCGTTTTATCTCGACCCTGTGATCAAAGCTTAATTGAAAAAGGGCCGGGGGTCCCACCCCCCCCCGCCGCAACCGAATGGAAACTGATACCAGGGCCGAATATACGATCGACAATGCAGCCTTTTACCCCTCCCGTGCGGGGGTTTTGCTCGCTACCGGGTACTCGGGTACTCGCGAGCCAGTTAAATCGAGAGATTAAAAGCCGTGGACGGACCCGGGACGTGCAGGAAATTTTCTGGAGCAATCGAGTGACGTAATTCGATGATTATGCTCGTCTTAACTCCTCGCGTGGGACGTCCACATTGCTTTTCTTTTATCTACCGATTCTTTGCAACTCTTTGAGCGTTGTATGTTTCAGCGAGTACTAGGTTAGGTCTGAGTTAGGTCAAATAACTAATGGGTGGAAAAATTAATCGATCAGTCTGGAGACTCTAAATTGATTTCTTGTCGAATTAGTCAAATATTTCATACGATCGTTGTTTAAGAGGCATACAGTATTTTAGGTTAGGTCAGGGTTAGGTTTAATATTTTTTTTATAAATGGACACGAATAACAAACGGGGGGAAAAATTAATCGATCAATCTGAAGACTCTAAATTGATTTCTCATTAAATTAGTCAAATATTTCATACGTTCGTTGTATAAGGGGCATACACAGTATATTACAGTAATTTAGGTTAGGTCTGATATCTTTTTTTGTAAAAAGACACGAATAACAAACGGGAGGAGAAAATTAATCGATCAGTCTGGAGACTCTAAATTGATTTCTCATTGATTGATTTCTCATATTTGCATAATAACACGTTCGTACGATCGTTGTCCAAGGAACATACGGTACGATACAGTATTTTAAGCCCATAAATATCAATTTTTGGATGGAAGAAAGAATCGAGGAGCAAAGGGGGACGAGTTTAGGTAAATCGTCGGGTACGAAACGTGGCAAGGAGGCGTTTTGGCGTTGGTTCGCGAAGACAACAGCAACAAAGGCGAGAGAAACGCGCGAACACAGGGGTTTCGCGGCCGTTCAGCCGGCAGAGTCCTCGAAAGAATCGTCTGCTCAGCACACGCTCGAGCGAGCACTCTGCTAATTGGCTACGAACTTGAGCCGAGACCGATTAATTACCAGGGACGAAAAGATCCCTTGATTTTTCTCGCTCGACCGTGAGCCGTTTACCTGCTAATTAGTATCGTCGGTTAAGAGGGGGGAGGAGAGGGGGCCGCTAATTATCTTAGCGGTGCCTGGCCATCCGTCCGCGACGCGTGTCGCAATCAAGAGGAAGGCTAATTTTGGCGCTTCTGTCCTGGAAGGACGCGGATCCGATCGACAGGGATCCCTTTTTATGCCCCAGAGCCTGTCCACCCTATCCCACCCACGCTTCGTTTGGCATACATTGCCTATAATCATTCCTATCTAATCAGTTTTATTCATCAACGACACCCTCAACTCTTTCGAGTCTAGTTAAGATTTTTCATTATTTTACGAACTCTGAAAAGATTTAATTGAGACTGTATTCGTCTTTAAATTCATTGTGATTCAATTCTATTTAGTTTGTATTTTCTGAAATTATTTTTTAACGTAATGGCCAACTGGTTCATACAGTATTTTACAAAATTTTTTAATTTCTTTTGGCTAGCATATTTGTTGGGAATGTTTCTCATCTCCATGTTGGCAAACATGCACGTGTGGAAATATTTCTCTTTTTCATGCGCCATCTCTTGTTTGAGTATAACAATTGAACAATTTCAGTACCATGTATGCAACGATTCGTGCAATGGTAAAATATAACCTAAAAAGTATATACGTCGTTTTACTGTCTAATCGTATAACCTCCACTACAAAGTAGAATCGCAACACTTGATATAAATCACTATTTTTGATTTTCGGGAGTCTTTGGATTCGTATTTCTAGCTGAAACGCGTGCTCAAGTCGTAATGACTTGATAATTTAATCAAAATGGGATCTTTATTGGGAAGATTTGATTTTTCCTCTGAACGATATTTCGTGTCTCGATTTAGAAAAATGCTACAGCATAGATACGTGAACAAAGTCGGGGAACCGAACGAAGATAGCAGAAGCGTAGATAGAACAGGAACTAGAAGGCTAATTTTGGAACTCCCGCTCCGGAAGGACGAGGAACCGATAGTAAGTGGCACCCAATTATGCAGAAGAATCTGTCAACGTTTTAACCATCGTTTTCCGTCCGCCTAGATCACGGACGAGGAATGTGTAACCTTTTTGGGGTTGACCTTTTCAGATATTCTAGCAATTCTGCGTAGACTAATTAAGTGTTAATCTGCAAGTTTCAGTGTTCTGTAAAGGCAGTCTAAATATATCAGAGACCATTTTTCCTTTGACGAGTACAGTTTTAACCACAGAAATTGACACTAAAAAACTGATCTTTTGGGAAGATTTAAACAATACAAGGTATTCAGCCACCCCTGGGAAAAATTTTAATGGGAGATTCTAGAGGCCAAAATAAAACGAAAATCAAGAATACCAATTTATTGATGGAGGCTTCGTTAAAAAGTTATTAACAATTAAATTCAAAACTTTCAAATCGTTCTGGAAAAATTATTTTCGGTTGCAGGGGTCAATTACAATCATTTTTGGTCATTACATATACCTTCGAAATCTTACTCACTTTCGAGAAAAAAATTCGAGAAGGTGTGAAATTTTTCGACGAAAAAAAAAAATTCCAAATCGTTCTGGAAAAATTATTTTCGGTTGCGGGGGTCAATTACAATCATTTTTGGTCAATAGACATACCCTCGAAATCCTAACCATTTTCTAGAAAAAAATTCGAGAAGGTTCGAGGGAAAAAAAAAATTCCAAATCGTTCTGGAAAAATTATTTTCGGTTGCGGGGGTCAATTACAATCATTTTTTGTGATTAGACATACCCCCGAAATCCTGCGCATTTTCGAGAAAAAAATTCAGTACGGACGGAACTTTTGAATTTCACCGAAAAATTTTCCACCTACTCGAATTTTTTTCTCGAATATGGCTAGGATTTCGGGGATATGTCTATTGACCAAAAATGATTGTAATTGACCCCCGCAACCAAAAATAATTTTTCCAGAACGATTTGAAATTTTTGAATTTAATTGTTAATAACTTTTTAACGAAGCCTCCATCAACAAATTGGTATCCTTGATTTTCGTCTTATTTTGGCCTCTAGAATCCCCCATTAAAATTTTTCCCAAAAGTGGCCGAACACCCTGGAAATGGAAATATTACTAGAAGGTTCATAAAATCGATTGAAATTATTTTTGAAGCAAACATGATACAAAGTTGTGACGAAATAAAATATTGTTGGCTCTCAAAGTTGATTATTTTTTTTAATCATTGGAAATAATTGATTGCACATAAAATATGCGATCTGGCGAAGCGACACGAGACTTTTCGCTGCCAAAAAGTATCCCAAACCCCCGTCGTTGGACCGTTCGAATCTCTTTGGAACCGCGAATCAGTCAGGCCGATGAGATTCATCGATCCCAGGGGCGATTAGAGCGAAAGCTTTTCTGCGAGGATTATGGAAAACGCTGAGTCGCAAGATAAACAGCGGAACGTCGGAAAAAGACGCTGGATAATCTCGAGTTTTAAAAGTAAAGCACAATATTGTCGAACGGAACTTCGAGGCGACGCTTCCGCTTAAAAGTTTCACGCATACCC
The DNA here is from genome assembly GCF_051014445.1 of Colletes latitarsis. Taxonomy (NCBI): domain Eukaryota; kingdom Metazoa; phylum Arthropoda; class Insecta; order Hymenoptera; family Colletidae; genus Colletes; species Colletes latitarsis. The sequence goes on along the minus strand of NC_135135.1, from coordinate 27,787,876 downwards.
GCGTCGCTGATTACGAGAATGGCGAAGTCGTTTAATTCCGCGTCCCATACTGCGTTCGATCGGAAATGCAACGAAAACAATCTCTCTACGGACCGTTGGAGAAAATTTTACTATTATAAAAGTATATTGGCGCCGGATACTTTTCGGCCATTTTTCTAATTACGAACACGATTTCTTTTCTATCCGTGTTCAACGAATAGTCCCTTTAATCTTCTCGAATTTAATCAAATAAAGTAGTCGATCTATAACGAGCGCGTGATAGACAGAATTGGGGAAAATATCGAACTCGTTCGTGATTAAAAAAATAGAAGAAATAAAATTGCGAGTTTCATTGGAGGTTGATTATCCTCGTTAAATAAAATAGTAAATTTAATTTGAAGGGGAGGAAAAATGTGTTTCACGAAATTAAGTTTTTGGTCGGAGGAATAAATTTGAACTTTGGTAGACTATCACCTCATTTAAAACTTAACCAAGCAAGACGGTAGATTTAATTCGAAATTAACGCGTTCACTGTCCGGTTTCTCAGCGGCGTATCCAATAGCGCGATGATATGACCCGAATATGGGTCACGGACAGCGAACGTGTTGACCAATCTATATCTGACAGCACAAAAAAAACATTGGAGGACCAAATTGGGGGTTTGGCAGACCGTCGCATATTCGTTAAAAACCCGATTGCAACGCCTGATTAAATAAGATAGTTACCGCTCAGTGCGTAATTACAGGGTGTTCGGCCACCCCTGGGAAAAATTTAAATGGGAGATTCTAGAGACCAAAATAAGATGAAAATCAAGGATACCAAATTGTTGATGGAGGCTTCGTTAAAAAGTTATTAACGTTTGAAGTTCTACCCGTTCTGAATTTTTTTCTCGACAATGCGCAGGATTTCGGGAATATGTCTATTCACCAAAACTGATTGTAATTGACCCCTACACCCAAAAATATTTTTTTTAAAACGATTTGAAATTTTTGAATTTTGTCGAAAAATTTCACACCTTCTCGAATTTTTTTCTCGAAAGTGCGTAGGATTTCGGGGGTATGTGTAATGACCAAAAATGTTTGTAATTGACCCCCGTAACTAAATATAATTTTTTTAGAACGATTAGAAATTTTTCAATTTCGTCGAAAAATTTGACCACCTTCCGGAATTTTTTTCTCGAAAGTGCGTAGGATTTCGGGGGTATATGTAATGACCAAAAATGATTGTAATTGACCCCCGTAACTAAATATAATTTTTTTAGAACGATTAGAAATTGTTCAATTTCGTCGAAAAATTTGACCACCTTCCGGAATTTTTTTCTCGAAAGTGCGTAGGATTTCGGGGGTATGTGTAATGACCAAAAATGATTAAAATTGACTCCCGTAACTAAATATAATTTTTTTAGAACGATTAGAAATTTTTCAATTTCGTCGAAAAATTTGACCACCTTCCGGAATTTTTTTCTCGAAAGTGCGTAGGATTTCGGGGGTATGTGTAATGACCAAAAATGATTGTAATTGACCCTCGTAACCGAAAATAATTTTTCCAGAACGATTTGAAATTTTTGAATTTAATTGTTAATAACTTTTTAACGAAGCCTCCATCGACAAATTGGTATCCTTGATTTTCGTCTTATTTTGGCCTCTAGAATCCCTCATTAAAATTTTTCCCAGGGGTGGTCGAACGCCCTGTATAATATTTTATCGAACTACCGCACGAGGTATGGGATGGAAGCATCCGGTTCCCGTTCGCGATGATCATCGATTCGCTCGTTATTATACCGGTCGCGTGCTCGCGGACGCTCTTGGGCGTCGCGCCTCGAACGCGACGCGTATTACGCGTCGTTATCGTAACTTCATTAACTCGCGCGTTAACGAAACCCCGTCAATTGCGTCGGCGGGCTCGGAGCGCGGGACAGCGATTTTTAATTAAAAACCGCATCATCGATCGTCCCTAACGCGCTCCCTGAATAACCGTGAGAGCCCACACCGTCCGTTCGACCTCGTCGATCGCTAATTGCGAGAGGATTCGCGACGATAATCGATTCACTCGACGGAGTAGCGTCTTACGATTAAACCTCGCGCGACCAAACAAAGCCACTTGGACGTTCGAGGTTCGAGCAGTCCAACGAAAATATAAATTCCACGGTCCCCCACATGCCCTACGGCGACACGACCGTGTTTGACCTTGGTTTTCTTTGCAGAGTGCTCGCCACGGTTCGTCGAGCAAACATAACCGCGTCGCAGAGAAGAATCGGACAAACAGTTCCCATTATGAGGCTGTGTAATTTCGGCAAATATTTATGGCGATACCGAATGTTTGCTCGAATTAAACACGTCGTTACTCCCTTGTATACGGAGTGTCGCGAGATAAGCGGTGTTTGAAGTAGCGTTTGGGCTACCGATTTCACCAGATAGCTACACTTTTTTCCAGTAAAGTTTACTTAAACTTTAGCACCGTAACATTTATATATGTGTATAGATCTTTGTTTGAAAGAGACTAAGTAGGTGTGTAATTCTTCCAAGTTATTTTACAGATACCTAACAATCATATGCTTAAATAACTCACGTGGGACATCTATTCACACACAGAAGGACCAACGAATTTAAATTAACAATCTTCTTAAGATACCATAATTTAACGATCACTCGTCAAATAAACCTGACTACGAATACGTAAAATTCCTACGTAAAAACCGAACACAGCTCGACGCGATCGAATTTCAAACTATTCGAACACCGTACATAAAAAACGAACCGAATATTATATTAGAAAGCTCCACAAAATAAAACAAACAAAACGAAAAATCGAAACCCGAGTCCTGCCTGGCGGAAAAGACAGTTGGTAGTACCCAAGTTCACCGACGATCGGGATCGAAACAATCCACGCGGGACATATCTCACGTGTCTCCTCTTCTTCCACGATGGTCTCCGTGCACCGAATCTCTGTTGTCACTCGATAAAACTACTATTCCGTTTTGCAACGGCAGCGTGGTGTCTCTGGTCTAATCGAACTTCGCTATCGTCGCGCGCGACGAGGGGAACGGTTCGCAAGGACGACCGGAAACGTCCATCGCGCGTCACGGAAGTGTCGCCGTTCCACCGGCAGCGGAAGACGCGGTCTATCGAGAGAACACAACGAGCGAGCAGCGGTGGGGGAAGGAAGAGAGGCGGTGGATCGCGTGGCTCGCGGAGCGATGATCGATCGAACGACGCAACGCGCGTGGAAACCCCGTCCTACTCCGGTCGCGGTTCACGGGCCACTGGGAGGGAAGTTGTGTTCTAGCGTCCAAGTTGTGTCGACCGGAGGAGAGAAAGAGGGAGGAGAACAACGTGGCGTACGTCACATGCGCGCTGTGTAACCCCCCCAAACAAAAATGCCCCCCCCCCCCCCGCCTCCTCGTTGGTCCTTGTCCCGCGTCCAGGAACAGAAATGGCGCGTGCTCCTTCGCTACCTGCGCCGGGCGAACAACAATAACAACGGCACGCGCCCCCGGTGCACGGGGATGCGGCGTATCGCTGCAGAATACTTCGGGACGACTGCCAAACATCCTGCACACTCTTTCGTTCTTTGAGAAAGGAGGGTTCTCCTTTTTCCCGTTCGATCTGTAATCGTCATTTCCGCGAGAATGCGGCAATGGACGTGGCACGATTGTAGTATAGAAGGTGTTCGATCATCCCTGGGGAATAATTTTAATGGGAGATTCTGGAGGCCAAAATAAGACGAAAATCAAGAATAACAATTTGTTGAAAGAGGCTTTGTTGAAAAGTTATTTTCAATCTGCGAACAGCTGCGTAAGCGCGACTTTGAACGTTTATAACTTTTTAAGGAAGCCTCGATCAACAAATTGGTATTCTTGATTTTCGTCTTATTTTGGCTTCTGGAATCATTAAAATATTTAAAAACATCTTACGAAAGTGTATAGCTGTCGAAAATGATTTGGGAACGCTGGTTGGATCCGGTGCAACGACCGAAACTCGTCTCCTTTGAAACACTCGAGGCTCGACGACGTCACACGGCATTTCGTCGGCGGTGCACCGCGTAACGTTATTGCCCTGACGTGCGTTACCGCAAGAAAGCGATAGTTGCGGATTATGTGCGTCCACGTAAAAGCTGCGGCCGCGTTTCACATTCGCTGCGTCGTCCAGGTACTCTACTAGAGATAAACGAGTCGTAATCTGGTCGAATCTCTCGAAAAGTTGCGTTAGAATTCAGGTAGGAGGATTCTAAAATGACAAACCTGGGCGTAATTCGCACCACAGCGCCTCACAAAAATTTTTGTTACGAATACAGACACTGTAAAACGTTTATAGAATCCAATGTCGAGCGAATGGTACAGTTTTCCCAAGGTCATAATTCTTGACATAAAACTAATAAACGGAAACGTGACCTGGTTTCATTGCGAACGCATTCAACGTGAAACGTAGACACATTTGTTGGTCGGTGTGCAGATACGTATGAAAGCGTTTGAAGAATTAAATGCAAAACGAATAATGTTTTGTTTTTTAATTTTGTAACTCTCTAGAGCGATACAATGGGGGTAAATCGATACGTTAAAACGAGTAATAATCATGCTCGATGCACAGGCTGGACGGAAACGTGGCCTGGTTGCGAACAACCAGCTGGAGGAACCCCGAGGATCGTCGATATCCGCATGTTTGAGCAGGCTCGGTTTCCAAGTGTCACTTTACGGTTGACAGTAACGGGGCAGGGTTGATGGGACATATAACCGGGTTTACGCGCGACCACCGATTGGACGTGCCACTTGTCACTGGGGGGATGAAATCCGAGGAAAGGTGGCGATTCTTCGAATATCGGGGCGAATTTTCACCCCCAAACCACCCTCAAATGGCAAATTACATTTCACTTTCGAAGTTTGAATCTGGAACACTGATTTTTATGCCACTTTGCATTACTCTCGATGGTAGTGTTTTACCTACGGGCCAAAATAAAAAGAAAATCAAGAATACCTATTTGTTCATCGAGGCTTCGTTAAAAAGTTATTAACAATTAAATTCAAAATTTGCAAATCGTTCTGGAAAAATTATTTTCGTTTGCGGGGGTCAATTACAATCATTTTTGGTCATTACACATACCCCCGAAATCCTGCGCATTTTCGAGAAAAAAATTCAGTACGAATGGAACTTTAAACGTTAATAACTTTTTAACGAAGCCTCCATCAAGAAATTGGTATTCTTGATTTTCGTCTTATTTTGGCCTCTAGAATGCCCCGTTAAAATTTTTCCCACGGGTGACCGAACACCCATACGCTGTAAAAGAAATTTGTCAATCATTCTCGTTTTACCCATTTCACATAAGTCCCGCCCCCACCCTAAATAAATCGTTCGCGCCAGTTTGACTTTTATTAACTCGATTATTTAAGGAGAGCCGTCGAGAGAAGTCACGAGCTACGGTCGTGACGGAGCGGCGGACTTCCATTATGCGCGAGCAACTTAATTTCCCTGTCGCGTAATGGACGCTTCCGGTCCAGTTGCCGCGTGCCACGGACCGGCCAAGACGCGCGTCGCGGAAATATTGTCGGCGGTCAGTTTGGACCGCGACCACGCGCAAATAAAAGTACGTACCAGCCGCGACACGTTGTAATTTGGAAATAAGGGAGAATTTACGACGTCTACGGATCTCGTTAAACCTTTCCGCGATTAAGAGATTCGCACGTATATCATCCGTGCCGCGGCGCAGGCGCGAACCTCCCGGGGCAAATTAAACCAACTAAACCGTTAAACCGTTGCCAAAACCCATTTACCCGCGTCATATTCGTCGAGGCGCGATAACTTTGCTCCGCGGACACGTGTGCGACGACGATTTATTCCCACTCCTCTCGACTGGTCGATAACAGTGTTATAAAGTAAATTCTCGACGCGAGTAATTGTACAAATACGATGGATTGCGGGGAGAAAGTCGCTTCCGGATTTGGAACGCGGCGAACGTTGGTACTGGTACCGGAAACCAATTAGCAGAAATGTATTTGACAACTAAAAATATTAGAATGGTATTAGAAAATTGGAATTTGTAGCGGAGGTTATAGGGGTTAGACGATAAAACGATGCATATACTTTTTAGGTTATATTTTAAGATTGCACGAATCGTTGCATACATGGCGAATTTCTCTGTACTGACGGATTGCTAAAACATACATTTGTTTAAATTATATCTACTCGAATATACTCGATTATAACAAAACTCGAAGGTATTGGACGAGACGATACAAAATGGCTTCCCCGTAGCGTGGTTTCCCTAATAAAGACAGGTTCTCTAGCGCGAGTATTCGATGATTTTCACTTCGGGGGGGGGAGGTGAATTCTGGCGTCCATGTTGGAAACGCGGCCGCTGAAAGCGTGCTTCGGGCCATTCTAAAGATGATTAATCGATCCGATAGGTTAATTAGTCTGTGCGGTTTCATTAGAGAGGCCCCCGGTGACCGGTGGCTGGGCGGGAATTTTAGCGAAATTGCGCTCGGTTCTCGGTCGCGCGAGATACCTCGTGCCGTGAATTTTTAGGGTCGGACGAACACCCACGCGTCGCGGCGCATTAACCGGGCAGGCCTTTTTTCAATTACGGGGGTCACACGAGACGACCGACGTCGTCGTAATTATCGCGAGCGACTTTGCAACTGGGTCAGAACCGCTCCTACCGCCAAGAACGTCTTGGAAATTTTCTGAAAGTAACCGGGCGACGTGTTTGTCGGGGAAAAGGCAAAAATTAATTGGAAAGCCGAAACAGTCGGCCGGCGAACACTACAGTCTCGCCTTACGCATCTAGGGCAACGTTAACAATTTCTTTTTTTTAATTGGACCATCAATTTAAATGGGAAATCATTTTACTCGAAAATTAGATTTTACGTTTTATTTTAGTTCGTATATTCCGTCGAAAAGAAATGTTGAGTCAAAATTTGTAGACTGGTATTTTACTTTGGTGAAAAAGAATTTTTAAAAAGAATAATTCATGATTGGAGATTCTGAATGGATGTTTAAAAACAAAATATTGATTTTATTTTCGTTTGCATTTTCGTACGAACGATCTTTTATCCATTTCCTTAATTATTAATAGATATGTAGAGTCACCTCCCATACTCGCCACGAGAGGGCTACGCCGTTGCTATATGCATATGTATACGTTCCTCAACGATGAGTCCACCACCACCAGTCCATATCCAAATTATGTTGAAAAATAAAGGGTCACAGATATATTTTGTATATAATTCGTAACCAGAAACAGGTACCGCGAAGAGGGGGCACAATTTTAACGCCATATTGTCCTTGGAATTCGTCCACCCTCCAGTGACTAGGTGAAAGGACAAAAGAAATAAAAAGAACCACCCCGGGATAAGTCTCGATTCATCGACTTGCATTCCAGGCTTTCTAGGCACGCAAATGCGTACGGAATCGTCCACGAAGGGGCGTCTCGCGCCCCTCCCGAGTCCAGCCAAGTGGATTTTCGGTCGGAATCAGCGATAAACTTGCTTCGCCGAGATCTCTGGGCCGCCTCCCGCGCACGCAAACGAAATCAATATTTAATTTTGCGAACTTTTGTCGCTCGACAGAGGCGGACGAAAGGTGCCGCCGAGCAGGAAGGAAGGAAGGAAGGAAGGAACGGGGTCTCGCGAAAAAGGTTGAATGGAGGGCCGGGGGATGCTTCCTTCCGAATCTTTGAAACTCGATAAGGCATACCGGGGGTGGCCCCCCGGTGCCGAGAATCGCGTCGAATCGGCTGAAATCTATCGCCCCCGCGCATTTATAAGCACGCACGAGTTCCTTCGATGGACTTTCAAAAGCGTTCGCGTTTATTCCACCCCCAGCCGGCGGAGAGCTCTCCGAATATGCTTAGAAACGTATCTTCAAAAACCTTTGCTTCGAGCATCGACGCTAGATTCACGGAATCTCGTCGATTTCATGAGAATCAGGTTCCATTCTTAAGGGGGGATTCTCATGCAATAGCCTTAAATTTAAGTTTTCTTTTTAATTTTTTTTCATACAAAATCAAAAGTTCTGTCGTACTAGACTTTTAGGAATGAGAAGGGAGACTCTTAAATTATACGAAAATATTTTTTTATGACCATTTTTTGTTGTTTTTTATTAATTTTTTTAGTAGTCTTTTAATCCTATACATACAGGGTGTTCGGATACCCCTGGGAAAAATTTTAATGGGGAATTCTAGAGGCCAAAATAAGACGAAAATCAAGAATACCAATTTCTTGATGGAGGCTTCGTTAAAAAGTTAATAACATTTAAAGTTCCGCCTGTACTGAATTTTTTTCTCGAAAATGCGCAAGATTTCGGGGGTATGTCTAATAACCAAAATTGATTGTAATTGACCTCCACAACCAAAAATAATTTTTCCAGAACAATTTGAAATTTTTTTTCCCCGTCGAAAAATGTCACACCTTCTCGAATTTTTTTCTAGAAAGTGGGTAGGATTTCGAGGGTATATCTATCCACCAAAAATGGTTGTAATTGACCCCTGCAACCGAAAATAATTTTTTAAGAATGATTTGAAAATTTTTTTTTTCATCGAAAAATTTCAGCACCTATCCGATTTTTTTTCTCGAAAGTGGATAGGATTTCGAAGGTGTATGTAATGACCAAAAATGATTGTAATTGACCACCGCAACCAAAAATAATTTTTCCAGAACGATTTGAAATTTTTTTTTTCCGTCGAAAAATTTCACGCCTTCTCGAATTTTTTTCTCGAAAGTGGGTAGGATTTCGGGAGTATGTCTATTCACCAAAAATGATTGTAATTGACCCCCGCAAACAAAAATAATTTTTTTAAAACGATTTGAAAACTTTTTTTTTCATCGAAAAATTTCAGCACCTATCCGATTTTTTTTCTCGAAAGTGGATAGGATTTCGAAGGTGTATGTAATGACCAAAAATGATTGTAATTGACCACCGCAACCGAAAATAATTTTTCCAGAACGATTTGAAATTTTTTTTTTCCGTCGAAAAATTTCACACATTCTCGAATTTTTTTCTCGAAAGTGGGTAGGATTTCGGGGGTATGTCTATTCACCAAAAATGGTTGTAATTGACCCCTGCAACCGAAAATAATTTTTTAAGAATGATTTGAAAATTTTTTTTTTCATCGAAAAATTTCAGCAGGTATCCGATTTTTTTTCTCGAAAGTGGATAGGATTTCGATGGTGTATGTAATGACCAAAAATGATTGTAATTGACCACCGCAACCGAAAATAATTTTTTCAGAACGATTTGAAATTTTTAAATTTAATTGTTAATAACTTTTTAACGAAGCCTCCATCAACAAATTGGTATTCTTAATTTTCGTTTTATTTTGGCCTCTAGAATCCTCCATTAAAATATTTCCCAGGGGTGGCTGAGCACCCTATATATACTTTTGTATAGTTTGGAGGTTAGGTTAATATTATAATTTAATATTATAAAAACTTGATTTTTTCTCAAAAAGCATTGTTGTACCCTCGAACATCGACACAACGAGAGCTACTAAAATCACCCTGTACGTGTGTCAGTTTGTTATTCCACTGTAAATATTTCTTTTCCTCTCCGTTCGAAGACAAACTCGCGCCATATTTCGTCCGAACAACCCCTGATATTAATTACCCCCGTGCTCGGAACATTCCGCGAATGTTTAAACAAGCCTGACAATTCTCAGAATCTCACGGCACAATTATCGGAATATAAATGCTGCATAATGCACGTCCATTTACTTCGATAATTGGGGAACTGGCGGCGGTCGAAGGGGCTCTGTCCGCGAACTTCACTCGCGGCCGGTGTTAATTAAATTTTCGTCCCTGGAAGCGATCCCGTGCCACCGAAAATATCGGCCAACCGTTGCGCCTTCTCGTTGTTATCGCACTCAGAAATTAATTCTCGCTGAAATTACGGTCCACGGAACGCCCCTGAGTGGAGGAAACAAACAAGGCATCCGGAAACCGTGATTTTTAATATTTCAACGGGGAACAAATTGGTTCGAAAAAGTTATCAAAAATATAAACGAACGTTTTAAATACTTGTACTCGTAAAAGTATTCTTTTCACCGTGCTCCGGAGGAACGCTTTGGTCTTGTTGAATTTTCTTTGTTCATAATAAAATATATAAGGTTAATACCGTGGGTTCTCACGTATACAGCAATGTGAAATTTGACTCGACACACGTGGTGTTGCTCTATGGCTCGAGCGGAACGAACCGGCGAGAGAAAAAGAAAGAAAACAAACGGTTGTGCAACGGAACGTCGCGATCGATAATCTCAAGGGTATCTTTGCCCTCCAACAGGTCTGATGTTATTGCAGGATTCTGCGAATCGCCGGACCGTTGGGTTATCTGTCGACGCGACAATGTAAACAGCGCGCTGAGTTCAGCGAGGACAACCGACACCATTGTAATTAGGCTGCGTTCTAAAATGGTCTCGAATCTTCGAGAATGCGTCTGTTTTTTACTTAAGAGAACACGAGATAAGGGACACGGGCCGGTAACTTGATCTACACTCGGGCCAGACGAATCAGCAAACGAAAACAAACGTCCCTGAATGTGACTCCTAGGTGTCCAATGACTGCAGCTGCGGCATCGACCACGTCGAACGCTTTATCTTTCTTTACTGACTCGTCTCGTTGACCCGAGTATAGCCACTGAACCAGTAACGTCCAAATATATTAACCTGTAGCTCTCAGTTCTTTTATTCCTTCCCCGAATCACCGGATCAGATACGTTTTCGTACCCTTTATAATCCCTAATTGTTCTTGGTACCCTAAGTATATATTTATATATTTTATAACAATTTTACGTATGCTATAACTACAGACGCATCTATACAAAATATAAGTTCGATATTCTGAAATTAACAAAAATGATTGTACTTGTCTCGAAAAATTTAGGCACCTAATTAGATTTTCGGTAAGGAATTTTTTTCTCGAATGTGGCTAGGATTTCGGGGATATGTCTATTGACCAAAAATGATTGTAATTGACCTCTACAGCCAAAAATATTTTTTTTAGAACGATTTGAAATTTTTTAATTTTGTCGAAAAATTTCACACCTACTTGATTTTTTTCCCTGAAAGTGGGTAGTATTTCGAGGGTATGTCTAATGACCAAAAATGATTGTAATTGACCCCCGCAACCGAAAAAAATTTTTCCAGAACGATTTGAAATTATTTAATTTTGTCGAAAAATTTCACACCTACTCGATTTTTTTTCTCGAAAGTGGGTAGGATTTCGAGGGTATGTCTAATGACCAAAAATGATTGTAATTGACCCCCATAACCGAATATAATTTTTTCAGAACGATTTGAAATTTTTTAATTTTGTCGAAAAATTTCACACCTACTCGATTTTTTTTCTCGAAAGTGGGTAGGATTTCGAGGGTATGTCTAATGACCAAAAATGATTGTAATTGACCCCCGTAACCGAATATAATTTTTCCAGAACGATTTGAAATTTTTTAATTTTGTCGAAAAATTTCACACCTACTCGATTTTTTTTCTCGAAAGTGAGTAGGATTTCGAGGGTATGTCTAATGACCAAAAATGATTGTAATTGACCCCCGCAACCGAAAATAATTTTTTCAGAACGATTTGAAATTTTTGAATTTTGTCGAAAAATTTCACACCTACTCGATTTTTTTTCTCGAAAGTGGGTAGGATTTCGAGGGTATGTCTAATGACCAAAAATGATTGTAATTGACCCCCGTAACCGAATATAATTTTTCCAGAACGATTTGAAATTTTTTAATTTTGTCGAAAAATTTCACACCTACTCGATTTTTTTTCTCGAAAGTGGGTAGGATTTCGAGGGTATGTCTAATGACCAAAAATGATTGTAATTGACTCCCACAACCGAATATAATTTTTCCAGAACGATTTGAAATTTTTTAATTTTGTCGAAAAATTTCACACCTATTCGAATTTTTTTCTCGAAAGTGGGTAGGATTTCGAGGGTATGTCTAATGACCAAAAATGATTGTAATTGACCCCCGTAACCGAATATAATTTTTACAGAACGATTTGAAATTTTTTAATTTTGTCGAAAAATTTCACACCTACTCGATTTTTTTTCTCCAAAGTGGGTAGGATTTCGAGGGTATGTCTAATGACCAAAAATGATTGTAATTGACCCCCGTAACCGAATATAATTTTTCCAGAACGATTTGAAATTTTTTAATTTTGTCGAAAAATTTCACACCTACTCGATTTCTTTTCTCGAAAGTGGGTAGGATTTCGAGGGTATGTCTAATGACCAAAAATGATTGTAATTGACCCCCGTAACCGAATATAATTTTTACAGAACGATTTGAAATTTTTGAATTTAATTGTTAATAACTTTTTAACGAAGCCTCAGTCAAGAAATTGATATTCTTCATTTTCGTCTTATTTGGACCTCTAGAATCTCCCATTAAAATTTTTCCCATGGGTGGCCGAACACCCTGTATATCTAAAATTATACGAGTTCGAAACTGACGCTTACAAAAGAAACAAAATTTGTCACTTCGTGAGGTTTTCAAAATTGTAAACGTACCAACATTGTTCGTTCAAATTTGAAACAAATGGATATCGAGCGTAACTTTTTAAACAAGACTAAGAAAAATATGGTCCTTGGCGCGATTAACGACGAAAACAACCCCTACGGGCTCGATGATCGAGGGTACGGCGGGGAGGGGCGTCGATTATTGCCACGGTCTCTGCAAACGCAAATCTAACGAGCTCGGGGGATGCCGGACGATAAGGGGGCCAGATAAGATTCGCAGACGCGCGTCGAGTTTTTCAACGAGGACCGTAGATAAGCCGCCCCCGACCCTCGAGGTTCGAGGTTCGCGACGGTGGAGGGCTCCGTGGCGGATTCCTGTTGGAAAAGAGTCTCGACAGCACGCGTATCGGCCATTTGTCGACGCGTTTATGGCCGACTGGAACGATAGTCCCGGAGCTTTCGATCGCGCCCGACTACAAACGCAGCCAATGACACGATCGATGCATCATCGCTGTCGTTCGACTGCCTTTCGCATATGCTCTGCCCGCCGCCATTGATTTCCCTGCGCCCCGACACGCGCACCGGTTGCGTCCAGGGATTTATCGCGGCTGTTATTGTTCTGTCAACCGACGATTCCCGGCGTGCTCGCCGCCATTGAGGGTTGGACAAATATTATTTGGGAAACGAAACTCCCGAATGCTTGCTTCTCGATATTTAAAATCAGTATACATTCCTTTGAGCCATGTCGTTCGTGGCGATAGCAAATTTTTCAAATCGAACTTAACTCACTTGCCAAGGGTGTCTCAAGATCGTGCCACGAATCAATCATTAGACTGATGTTTATAGTTTTAATACTCGATAGTGGGACTAAATTGGACATAAAAAATATAAATAATATGTAATTTTAGTGTCAGACATCGAGAAATAATATTATTCTTCCAAGATGTTTCCAGAGCGGAGGTAGCAAAATTTGAAATCGTTTCAGGAACGCACGTGCACGCGAGAGACAGTGGAATTTCGGGGGGGAAAGATCGATAGAGCGCGCACCTGAGGAAATTAACCCGTCAGTCTGGGACGAAGGTTGCAGAGAAAGAAGATGGGATCTTGACAATGGCGAAATCGTCTTTGCGCCCGAGTAACGATTCACGTTATGAAATTTCACCCGTTGATTCGTCGTTTCCTAATTCTGTTAAGGGGCGAACAGAGAGGTGGGAGTCGTCGAGGGCAGAATCCTCCGGTTCCCTTCGTTCGTTCTAATTACTCCGAATGTTTAGAATTTAGGCGCGACTGGACCTGGTAGCTCGTTACCGGGGGATCCTCCGGAGCGCGTCCTTTGGCTTGTCGTAATCTCTGCGAGAGGTTTGAACACGAATAACGAGGAGGGCGACGCGGAGCGGGGACGAAATCGATAGAATTAATGACTCTGCGGGCTATATAGCACGTAATATTATCCCTAGTATAGTCAGGCTGCGGCATCGCGCGTTTCTACGGGCTTGTTATTCCCGCCCGACTTCCGCTCGATCGAACCCCGCTGACGATTCCTCGAGAAAACCACCCCCTTGGACGTTCAACCATGAAAAACCACCTGTGAGACTCGCGGCGGGTCAAAATCATTTTTTTAAAAATTCTATCGAGAGATTTTGTTCCTAATAAATATTCTATTATCTTTACTGAGCGCACTATTGTATTTCAGACGATGTTTATTTTATATTTGACGTGATTTCGAGTTTAATCTATTCTGAATCATATGTGGGTCGATAGACAGGGCCGTTCATATTAATTTTGTCTCTGTAAATTATTCGAGTCACCTCGAAAGCAGCGCAAATGTTCAAATATTTTTCACAAATCGATAGTTTCGAAACAGCAGATCGTATCTCGAGGATTTAAACTGTGGTTGGCGAATCTATGTCGAGGTTTAACGGACGAACTCGATAACGCCTAATTTAATTGCATCTAAACAGAGAGAAAAAGACAAACGGACGAAGAGTTGATTGCCAACCGGACCGTACCGCTACTGCGCCAATTAAATACACGGTGCAATAACGATCTCGTCATTCCTAAATTACTTTTATTACACTTCGCTGCAAGCTGATGGAACACGACCCCGATTGTTCAGCCCCACCCACGTCGAATAACCAATTACAAACGACATGCCGCGTTCGGTTCGACAATAGCTTCTCTATCTTCGAGCCACACGTTCCTATTGGACGCGAAAGATCCAACACTGATACAAACTTGCCATATTTCGGGTTGAAATTATTGTTTTTCTCGCGTGAATTTTCTTGTTCAATCCCATCTTTGAAACATTAGTAAAAGTTTCCAAACTATTTCCATACAAACCAACGTAAGAGAGAAGCTCTTCTCGCAAGTATGACTCTTTTTATTTATTCCCTAAAATCTAACACTAGAGAACTACTCGACAATTCTAGTGTATTTATTTGTATCACAGAAATTAAAGCAATTGCTTGAAGCAACGCATATAATGCAATGGAAATATTCAGTCATTCCTCTCATAGAGAGGACTACGATCAATTTTTGAAAATCTAATCGAGTAAATTACAATTTCGACTAGAAATTAAAAGTGGATCATTTTTTACCCTCTTCCTGTGTTTCAGCGTTAAAAATCGCCTCTTTTCGAAATTATAAAACCTACACATGTAGATTGAAATTTTTTCCAAGATCCGAGGAATCGAACTCGGGAGTCTGAGAATCAAAGACAGGCGTCCAAGCCACAGAGCCACGGAGGGCTCTGAAGTTACGAAGTACAAAACAACTATATCTTTCCCTTCTCGATCACTTTGTTTCGAATCAACTCCTCTACCTATGCTTCCCAATATTGATAACCTACAACCACAAAAGCTACCATCGTAATTCAGTCGAGTAAACCTTTTACAAGATTCATTAGAAATTACGAACGGGCCATTTCGATTGGTTTGGTAGTTCTAGTATTAAAGATTACGGACCGGTATTTAGGCTATCCACATTCTAGCTTTCTGTAACCGGGAATCCTGTGTAAATCTATCCCTGGGGGGGTTCGAAGCAGGTGCACTGCCAAGTTAAAGTCTGCAGCCGCCGAAAATCTTCCCGGAGCGTGATCCAACCCCTAAAGAGCAAACACCGGTGGATTCTCGGTGCCGCCCCCGCAGGAGTCGATGTTTACCAAGACGGTATTCAGATCGACAATTTCTATCGCGTAATCCAATATTAAAGCCACGGAGGGACGCATCTGCGCACCGCCCTTGTTTTTCATACTCCGTACGCGCGACAACCGCCATTCGCTGTTTCGACTCCCCAGACGACGGTGGGATCCACGGAACAGACCTAATAAAAACTGCATCGTACGGCGCAGTAGAGTTGCGCTATTTAGGAGGATCCCAAGGATCGCGGGGTCCGTGTATCGCGTGTAAACGACGCCATCCGAGGGGAGAACCAATCACGAAATCCGCGGTTACACCGGGCTACGAGCCACGACTGGAAACTCTCTATTCCCCGCACTCCCACGGGAATTCCGGGCGTCTGCTTAGCGCTGGCCCACACCCGGGAATCCCGGTTCCCAATGACACGCCGTTCGTGTCAGTACTAATCCGGACTAAGGAGGCTGAACGCGGGATCGTGGCCATTAATTCAACCTACCCTCCGTGGGCGGCCACCGCGAACAATTTCACGTCTCCCGCCGGCTCGCGTTGCTCTCTTCGCTCGAGAACCTTCGACCGCCCCCCAAACAAGAGCCAGTCGAGCCTTAAGGGGTTGTGGTCAATTGCAATTTAACAAAAATAATCTGTAGCAACTTTTAACACTCGCTAACTTCGTCCGTAGGGGCACTGAGAATTTTCTTTCAAGATGGCCAGACGTTCACGAGTTAATTATTTGATTTTTAGGTTATATCGCGGTTTCGTTGCAATTTTCAGCAACTAGACTACAGAGTATCTTCGAAAAGAGATAATGGAGACGATGAATACTTGACTTTCGACCCCAGGTCGACTACCACCCTCTCAATAAGTCAGTCGAGTTTTAAGGGGTCGTATGCTCTGTTGGAAGTCAACGACAATGTACTCTGGGAATTTTTAAGACCTACTTTGGCCAACTTGGTTGATCTGAAAGGCTGCTGAGGATTTTCTTCCAATATGGCGGACGTTCTAAAGCTGATATTTCAATTTTTAGGCTATATTCCAGTTCCATTGCAATTTGGGGCAACGATACTTTCGTGTATAAAAGATTCACGAGTCTCGACTAATTGTAAATGTCCCCATTGTCGACGTATAGTAAATTATATTCGCGAGGTTGCAAAAAGGGTTTTATCAGCGGTAACGAATAACCGTGATAACTTTAATTACCGAGTCCGTGGCGTTGTCGCGTCATAATAATTCTGACGACTTCTTTTCGCGTTGTTCGTCGCTGGATTACTGGCTCTGTTACAACCGGCGCGGGGTTTTACGACGGGCCGTTGACGCGTCCGAAATTACGAGTCCAAACGCGTTGTCCCACGGAACGCGCGACGAGTGCATTATCGCGTTAATTAAAAACTTGCCGTAACAGAGACAGCCCGTAATGGACCTTGGCTTCCCGCGGAGAAGAAACTGATTACGATCCGTAATACGGCGTCGGATTCAACTCTTATCTCGATAGTCGAATGGCTGGGAACAACGAGAAACCAACCCCTGCAATGGGGACGCATTCTACTCTTTCGCAGAAGGCCGTAGAAATTCGTTAAATCGTTCGTTGGTTGCTCCAACTTTAAATCAAATTGTATCGTGAATAATAGAAACATTCGAAATTTTACATCAGGGTTCGTTCGTTGCATTTTGAGGGTGTCTTTCGACACGATTCAAAACAGACAAATACAACATCATTCTTTTTAACAAGGATACAATTATGGTTGACACTAACAAAAAAATAAAAGACCTTTAGATCTGAAAAAAGGCATTTCAAAATTGAAATATCGACTTTTGTTTTTCGTCGTTCGTACTTAAAAAGAAAAGAAGGGGGAGAAAATTATCTTTTTAACTACATTCAAACTACATATTACAAACTAATTTTAGTAATCGTCCAAAGCGTAGTCGATCCACCCTCTCAGACCCAAAGACTCTGGGGGTGTATATAGGGTGATTAGGGTAATTATATTTTCGGTAAGGAATTTTTTTCTCGAAACTGGGTAGGATTTCGGGGGTATGTGTAATGACAAAAAATGATTGTAATTGACCCCCGCAACCGAAAATAATGTTTCCAGAACGATTTGAAATTTTTGAATTTAATTGTTAACAAATTGATATTCTTGATTTTCGTCTTATTTTGGCTTCTAGAATCTCCCATTAAAATTTTTCCCAAGGGTGGCCGAACGCTCTATATATGACGTAGTTCGCTCTGAGAAGCGGCGTCGAGGGCTTCGAAAAAGCGACATTATTTTCTTAGGAACCCGAAGAAGCTACATCGGGTCTCTGCTGCACTTACGGGTACGACACGATAATAAAAGCACACCCACGCCGTCTCTCCCTTCGCTCCTCCGAGGCAGTTTCGTACCTACGCATGGGTTTCCACTTGTCTGGCTGCTGATTCACCGACGACGTCGCCGGAAACGCCCGGCGAAAATAGCGTCGGAATAACGAAGATCGCGACCACGACGACGGCTTTACTGTTATATTGTCAGCACCCGTTGCATCCGTCGCGGTTACGCGCCGTCGCGTTTTACCGCGTTACGCTAGTTTTCCACCGCGTGTACCTGTCCCCCCCACCCACGTCTAGCGCCAGACTTACCGGAAAACAGCGGTGAAATATCGCGCCGCGACGGTTAAATTAACTCCACCGATGTAAAAATATTCTGCTGTAAACAGAATCGGTAATAAAGGAAACAATTATGTAGCTATTTTAAATTCGCTGGAGCGACGCCATCTTGACAACGCGTCCGCCATATTTGTTTACGCACCACGTGTTTCCACGGTAACTCTTACAATCTTTACTATTTTTTATTGAAAAATATCGCGAGTACTCTCAAAACACGTTGCATCGAAACAAGATGCACCTTTTCGTCCCCGAAATCGGAACCTTAACCAGTGTGGCGTGGAAACGCAAGGTCGATGGATAATTCGAAATTCCAAGATGGCGTCGCTACGGTTCCCCGCGCGACGAGAGTCATCAGCGCGATTCTTCGAAACGCGTACGCGGGAAACCGCTGATGCGTCTCGATCCTTCCTCAGCCTCGCTTACGGAGCCGGTGGCCCAGCAAAATCGTACGATAATACTTAACAGACTCCGACTAGCCTGTCCGTTCCAGGGTTATTATTGGAAGGTGCCGGTAATTATCTTAGCAAGAGGCCGCCGCTGCTGCTTAGGGTTGCTCCCCGGTACGGCCTGATCTTCTCGCTGTTTATGACAATGATGGATGGGTCCCACTGGTAATTCATCATCCCCCCTCCAGAGCGTTCTCTCGGTGTCACGGGTACGTTCCACGGCCATTTGATAAGCGTTGCTCGAGCGATCGCAACCACCAAGATTCCTCGCGGATTTTTCTCCCCCCTCCCCCCTGACGGGTCTCGTTAGCTCCAGCTACTGTCTGGTCCAGGGGTTGTTTTCCCCGTTCGAATTAAGACGAATGGGATCTCCGAGCTCGCTCGTTGGGGAAACGCTTCGTGGCAAATGACGCGGTCGACGATAGAGAGAATTCGACGAAGTAAATTAGCCAACACCGGCAGGCTCATCGTCCGTGACCCGCTCGATATCGATCCACTATCTTTTTTGAGCTTGGTTTGCGGACTATTTTCCATTTCCATTTACTGTTAGTATTGATCCTGTTCTTATTTATTGAACACGCTCGCCACCAGAGGGCCACGCTCTTAACTTTCTCGCTAGTACTCGACAGATATTCTCTTTCTATACATATAGGAGGCTTTCCCATTAGAATTCCTGTATACTTAGTACAAATCCCCTTCTTCCCCGAGCCACGAAAGATCGAATCGACACCTGACCGTCATCGAAATGCTAAATTCGAAGATACGAGTTTGAAAGCCCTCCGAACGCTGATATTGACCTGACCTAACGATGTTTGCAAACGATACTCGAGCCAACATCGTAAGATATTTTAATTGCCCGTCATTAAGGGACGGGTTCTGCGCATCTCCGTGACGTTTTTACGTTTAATTGGGCATGGCCGAGAATAGAGTGTTACGCAAGCGTTGCGAGCCACCCCGAAGAGGAAGCAAAAAGGCCCGCGAACACCCCGGACGACGACGAGGAGTGAAATACGGGCGACTAGCGCGACGGATATCGATGCGACAATTCCCGCGGAGAGTTTTCCTCCCCCTCCGCCGTGAAAAGCGAAGACGGACGACAGAAGAAAAGCGTAAGCAGAGGGGGACGAGGGGGAGAAGAAGAGGAGTCGCGTTCGAAGAGACCGGCGGCAGTTTAATTTATAAATAGCGCTGCCGGGAACGGACGCCGGTAGTTAATAAGCCCTCGCTTTGAACTTCCCAGCGGGGAACTCCGATCGTTGATCTAGAGGCCGGGATCGATCCACCATTCGCCCCGTTGGATCCTTCGGTTTTACTACCAGTTTCCGTAGGCGTGTGGAAATCTCTAAATTTCTCCAAGTAATTTCCTCTTTGGCGTTTCGACCCTGACACTTCGGTATCAAATAATTAAAAATAAAAAAATCACCCTCGCGAGCCTACGTGTTATTTATAGTCCTCCAAGTACAGTACACTCGACGTTTTATTTTTATCGAGTTTTTTTTCCTTTAAAGGAGACTAAGGAGTATTTTTCCAAATTCGATAGACTTTTTATATCCGTGGTAAATCGATACAAATTGAGAGAAGTTAGTTACTCGATCGACGACAAACGGTTTTCTCCCCCTCCCTCCAAATACAAACAAGATAAGCTTCGCGATAAATTGTCCAGCACTCGCGAAACCTGACCAGCTCCAATTTCCCCCCTTTCTAGATCCCCGCGACCAGCGACGCGAGGAGGACGGGGAAGGCTAATCTCGAGGAACTGAATTTTTCAGGCATCGATTTACAAAGTACGGTCGTTCGAGTCGGTTACAAGAGAGTCTCCGTCGAGGGAATCCGCCGACCGTGTGGGGGAGTGGGAGGGATTTTCACTTTACGATTCTCTCACCTAATCCGCCTAAAGGTCGCTCGTAAGCGAGAAGGTTCGTTCGTGACGGGCACGACGATTGGATGGTCCCGCTCGCCACTCTGTAGCGTTCTTTCTCCGCACTCGCGAGTCCGAGCCGGGTGGCGACGCTCGCTTTTATCGCGTCGTAATTGCGAAATTGTACCCCCCTCCCACGCCCTCCCTTGACTGAAACGCGCGTTACAGTTCGTGTCTTCCTTCCGCGGGTTTCATCAACGCGTTTGTGCCGGCCATTTTGGTTCTGATCGCTAAAAATTACGATTTCTTCAAAAGTTAAGAAAAAGAAACAAGCACATCAATTTGCAAAGTTTATACGTTGATAAAAAAAATTATTTATTATCGGAATTTTAATCGCTTCTATTTCTAACAGCTAAGGGTGGTAACCCCCTCTTTGGACCCCTCTAAATCTGTGTATAATACTTTTTCTGTCGATGCAATCTGTTAGAAGATGATTTTACATTGGCAAAATGAAACAAAAATAAAGAATTGTAGAATCGAATTCTGTTAAGGACCACAAAATTCTTTGTTATCGAAGAGTCGAGATTCGTGAAACAAAGCACCGCGAGAAATCGATGTCTGACGTTATTTACGAGCAAGCCAGAAATTCTAAAAATGGAGCACCATTCGAGGGAGAAGTGGAGCAGCCAAGCCCCGACGCTCGCCGCGCGAATTACATTTTTCCCGTCGCGCGACAATTTCTCATTTTCGCCGGCGCGCTCGAGAACGTACTAATTAAAATTCCTCCGCGAAGAAAGGACCATGGGGGCCGAGAACTCGTGAAAAAAGAAAAAGAAGAAAAAAATACGCCGGAAATACCCGGGGAAAGGGTGCCTAGGCGAATAAGGGCAGCACGCGTTTCCGCCTCCAACCATCAACACCGACGCTTTCAAAATTATTAAGCGTATACGTACATTGCGTGCATAAATTGCTTAATCCATAATCCGTCGATTAGATAATTCTAAATTAGCGTACAAATAGATTCACAGACATCTCAGACCAAAAAATAATCCAATGAAGATTATCCTATAACACACATTACATTTTCGTTTAGGAATTTTTTTCTCGAAAGTGCGTTGGATTTCGGGGGTATGTGTAATGACCAAAAATGCTTGTAATTGACCCCTGCAAATGAAAATAATTTTTTTAGAACGATTTGAAATTTTTTAATTTTGTCGAAAAACTTGTCCACCTTCCGGAATTTTTTTCTCAAAAGTGCGCAGGATTTCGGGGGTATGTGTAAAGACCAAAAATGCTTGTAATTGACCCCTGCAAACGAAAATAATTTTTTTAGAACGATTTGAAATTTTTTAATTTCGTCGAAAAACTTGTCCACCTTCCGGAATTTTTTTCTCAAAAGTGCGCAGGATTTCGGGGGTATGGCTTTTGACCAAAAATGCTTGTAATTGACCCCTGGAAACGAAAATAATTTTTTTAGAACGATTTGAAATTTTTTAATTTTGTCGAAAAACTTGTCCACCTTCCGGAATTTTTTTCTCAAAAGTGCGCAGGATTTCGGGGGTATGTGTAATGACCAAAAATGCTTGTAATTGATCCCTGCAAACGAAAATAATTTTTTTAGGACGATTTGAAATTTTTTAATTTCGTCGAAAAATTTGTCCACCTTCCGGAATTTTTTTCTCAAAAGTGCGCAGGATTTCGGGGGTATGTGTAATGACCAAAAATGATTGTAATTGACCCCTGCAAACGAAAATAATTTTTTTAGAACGATTTGAAATTTTTTAATTTCGTCGAAAAACTTGTCCACCTTCCGGAATTTTTTTTCTC
This sequence comes from Colletes latitarsis, assembly GCF_051014445.1. Taxonomy (NCBI): domain Eukaryota; kingdom Metazoa; phylum Arthropoda; class Insecta; order Hymenoptera; family Colletidae; genus Colletes; species Colletes latitarsis. The sequence continues at coordinate 27,765,534 of NC_135135.1, read as the reverse complement.
GAAAGTGCGCAGGATTTCGGGGGTATGTGTAATGACCAAAAATGCTTGTAATTGACCCCTGCAAATGAAAATAATTTTTTTAGAACGATTTGAAATTTTTTAATTTCGTCGAAAAACTTGTCCACCTTCCGGAATTTTTTTCTCAAAAGTGCGCAGGATTTCGGGGGTATGTGTAATGACCAAAAATGCTTGTAATTGACCCCTGCAAACGAAAATAATTTTTTTAGAACGATTTGAAATTTTTTAATTTTGTCGAAAAACTTGTCCACCTTCCGGAATTTTTTTCTCGAAAGTGCGCAGGATTTCGGGGGTATGTGTAATGACCAAAAATGCTTGTAACTGACCCCTGCAAACGAAAATAATTTTTTTAGAACGATTTGAAATTTTTTAATTTTGTCGAAAAACTTGTCCATCTTCCGGAATTTTTTTCTCAAAAGTGCGCAGGATTTCGGGGGTATGTGTAATGACCAAAAATGCTTGTAATTGACCCCTGCAAACGAAAATAATTTTTTTAGAACGATTTGAAATTTTTTTTTTTCGCCGAAAAATTTGTCTACGTCGATTTTTAATGTCTATGTTGTCATAACGATAATGAATTAATTCCCAAAGAATCCATCATCGTAGAAATTTTGTCTACAAAACTAGTTGTTTATAGCTTCTTTTAGGATACATCGACGCATAAATATGGGCCATTTGCCTAACGGGCCTGGAGGACTGTTGGCGCAGCGAGACTGGTCGCTGGGAACCTTCAGTAGCCCAGAGATTAGAAACTTGCGTGGAACTCGTAGGTCCGAGGGATAGGAAAGTTTTGTCGATGCAGGATTCGAGGCATCTCACGGCCATCGTTAAACGCGTCTGCCGCGCACCTGTTCGTCGGCGCCTGTGTTTCCAGCATTGAATTAACTCGGAACAATATATCGCCCGCCATTGTGTACCGACTCGGCGTTGAGCTTCTGTGCTCGGCTACTTCATTTATCAAGTTAAACAATGGACCACTTCTCCGCCCCCCGATCCCCTCCAGCACTCCTGGGGCTATAACAGCCCTCTTCGAGGTTTCGAGAGAAAATCTCTTTCACCCCTCGCTACTGGTCTCCTCCACCCCCTCCTTCTGGGTGTCTCTGTTTCTTTCTGTCCGGCCACGATTCTCGTTCCACGAAGGGCGTGAGATTTTCCGGGCGAGAAAACGCCAGGGGAAAGGAAACGTTTTATTACACCTTCCCCTCCCACCCCTTTCAACTCAGGTGCTCCCCGCCGAGGATAATCAAAACCGCCGCGCCCCGCGATCTTATTGGAGAACGCGTTAGCGAGCCCTCGGCGGCGGGCGTCGTTTCATGAAATTCTAACTCAATTTCCGGCAGCTCGATGCCACGGCTCTCCTCGTCGTTATCGCGGCCTAATCGCCGCGAAAATGGAACGAAAGTCGCCCGTGCAACACGGCTTCCGGTAGAGGACTCTACGTCGGGATCCGGGAAACCTCCGTCGTTATTGCGCGAAACGTTGAGGTCGCCATATCGAATCTCGTCGTTTTAAAAGTTATTTTACACCTTGCACCTTGATAGCGTTCATATAGAATTACATGTTGGAGGGCGACGATACCCTTGAGAATGAACGAGTGTTTGCGTGTGTGTGGATGGTAGTGGCACGTGGAGTGACGCCATCGCTAAACTGCGACGTTGCGTTGCACGGCGTAACTTTTCCCGGGTCCTTTGTGCTTTTTCGTCAGTTCGTTCCGCTCGAGCCGCAGAGCAATACCACCTGTCGAGTCAGATCTTATATTACTGTTGTCGAATTTCATAATCGTCTCGTAATGATACAAAAATACTTCTCTGAATTGCTTCTTTTGAATTTTCCTACTGGCCTCTGCTGACCACTGCTGAGCACTTCTGGCCACTTCTGATATATCTGGCAACGTATAACGATTACTACTGGCTACTGTTTGTCTCTACTGACCACTGCTGGCCCCTACTGACCACTACTCGCCACCTACTGACCTCTACTGACCACTACTGACCACTACTGACCACTTCTGATATATCTGACAACGTATAACGATTACTACTGGCTACTGTTTGTCTCTACTGACCACTGCTGGCCCCTACTGACCACTACTCGCCACCTACTGACCTCTACTGACCACTACTGACCACTGTTGGCCACTTCTGATATATCTGCCAACGCATAACGATTACTACTTGCTACTGCTTGCCCCTGCTAGTCTCTGCTAGCCCCAGTTTGCCTTTGTCGACTCCCCTAAACTCTACGAGCCCACGTACGCGTGATCTGGCATAGTGTGAGAAAGTAGAATGAGATGTCCCGTCTGGCATCTCCGAGTACACGCGCAACGATCAAAGGACCCGTAACGTTTTTCGTGGACGCGAGAGGCAGTTTCTCGTTTCACGAAGAAGCGTAACGGACGCAAAAGAGGACAGCGGGTGGCTCGGTTCCATTATTCTTCGACGCCGGACTGCTCTTATTTAGAGACGCGTTCCTTTGGAGTCGGGCCAGTCGAGTATCGATAGACTTTCATTGAATCGGGCCACGTTCAATTAAACGCAAGTAACGAACCGTGGAATTAGAGTGGAGCCATAATGCGATAACACGCTTGCGACGTGAACGGCAGTAGAATCGCGCGGAATTTAGTACTTTAATCCTAAAGGCGTCAAGGCTGCGCCTCCGTCGTCGTTCCTGGATGTGATTTAACGGTCGATGAAACTCTTGTTTATCGCGAGAGGAGATTTTCCGTTCCTGTTTTCTTTTTTTTTTCTCGTCACGGTCAAATTCTACGGGGTCGTTCCATTTTCTAGAGAAGCGATTCTCCCGGAACGATTCCGAGACGAGAGTTTCGAACTAGCCGAGGGCCGAGAGGAAAATTTAACGCCTCGAAATCAACGTCGAATAGACTCTTGTCGTTATCAGACATTCCCCAAGAGCTTTCCTCGTCCACTGTTTACGGAACAACGACAGAATTATGGGCTTTGATCTTTCTTTCCTTTTAAGAGGCGAATCTACTTCGTTCCCCACTTTCGCAGGCGATTTATTTTTTCCCCCGACCCAGGACGCTTTTTTAAAGACACCGATTTTTAAGTATTAACAATTTAAACGATGAAAAAAATCACTTCAACCCTTTGCAGCCTAAATACAAATTTTCAACCGTACCCCAGACGTATCTTAATATTTTAATCGATAGAAATTGATAATAGGAATAAATCAAACTCGAAAAACGTTGACGATGGGACTTCAGAGTCACTTTATGGATAAAGTATAATCGGTGAACGAGATTCCGCGGGCTCAAAATTTGTCCTGCTTTGACTTCGCTCTGTTTTCCGAGCCATCTGATTCCGAACGTCCTCGATCTACTTAAAGCTCTTATAAGTGGGCTCAAAAGTTCCCCGGAAAACAAAGACCAGGAAGATCTTTGATCTCCCCCCTCGTCCAACGTTCCGTTTGCTCTATCTTTTAATCAATTTCGGGCACCTAGAGAACTTCCGTCTACGTCTGATCGTCCTCGATCCACTTACAGTATCTTCGAACGAGATTCAAAGTTTCATCGTTCGAAAAGGACCCTCGATCCACGTTGTCGTTACGACGTAATTTCATGCCCTGTAATTTGTTCCGTCGCGACCAAGAATATTTCCCATTTTTACGAATAGTTCCCGATCTACTTGCAACCAACTCGAACGAAGTACGAAATTACGCTTTGAAGATTTTAATTCTGCAATTAATTCAAAATTTCTGAGATTCCACGTGAATATGTTCTTTTTTTACATTTTTACATTTAATGGGAGATTCTAGGGGCCAAAATAGGACGAAAATCAAGAATATTAATTTCTTGAATAAGGCTACATTGAAACGTTATTAACGTGTAAAGTTCCGCCAATACTGAATTTTTTTCTCGAAAGTGGATAAGATTTCGGGAGTATGTCTATTCACCAAAAATGCTTGTATTTAACCCCTGCAACTGAAAATATTTTTTCCAAGACGATTCGAAATTCTTTTTTTTTACCCAAAACTTCCACCACCTACTCGATTTTTTTTCTCGAAACTGAGTAGGAATTCGGGAGTATGTCTATTGACCAAAAATGCTTGTAATTGACCTCTGCAACTAAAAATATTTTTTCCAAGACGATTCGAAATTTTTTTTTTTACCCAAAACTTTCACCACCTACTCGATTTTTTTTCTCGAAACTGAGTAGGATTTCGGGGGTATGTCTATTGACCAAAAATGCTTGTAATTGACCTCTGCAACTAAAAATATTTTTTCCAAGACGATTCGAAATTTTTTTTTTTTACCTAAAACTTTCACCACCTACTCGAATTTTTTTCTCGAAACTGAGTAGGATTTCGGGGGTATGTCTTTTGACCAAAAATGCTTGTATTTAACCCCTGCAACTGAAAATATTTTTTCCAAGACGATTCGAAATTTTTTTTTTTTACCCAGAACTTTCACCACCTACTCGATTTTTTTTCTCGAAACTGAGTAGGATTTCGGGGGTATGTCTATTGACCAAAAATGCTTGTAATTGACCTCTACAACTAAAAATATTTTTTCCAAGACGATTCGAAATTTTTTTTTTTTACCCAAAACTTTCACCACCTACTCGATTTTTTTTCTCGAAACTGAGTAGGATTTTGGGGGTATATCTATTCACCAAAAATGCTTGTAATTGACCCCTGCAACTAAAAATATTTTTTCCAAGAAGATTCGAAATTCTTTTTTTTTACCCAAAACTTTCAGCACCTACTCAATTTTTTTTCTCGAAACTGAGTAGGATTTCGGGGGTATGTCTATTCATCAAAAATTATTGTATTTAACCCCTGCAACTGAAAATATTTTTTCCAAGACGATGCGAAATTTTTTTTTTTTACCCAAAACTTTCACCACCTACTCGATTTTTTTTCTCGAAACTGAGTAGGATTTTGGGGGTATGTCTTTTGACCAAAAATGCTTGTAATTGACCCCTGCAACTGAAAATATTTTTTCCAAGACGATTCGAAATTTTTTTTTTTTACCCAAAACTTCCACCACCTACTCGATTTTTTTTCTCGAAACTGAGTAGGAATTCGGGGGTATGTCTATTCACCAAAAATGCTTGTAATTGACCCCTGCAACTGAAAATATTTTTTCCAAGACGATTCGAAATTCTTTTTTTTTACCCAAAACTTTCACCACCTACTCGATTTTTTTTCTCGAAACTGAGTAGGATTTCGGGGGTATGTCTTTTGACCAAAAATGCTTGTAATTGACCCCCGCAACCGAAAATAATTTTTTCAGAACGATTTGACAAATTTTTTAATAACCGTTAACGAAGCCTCAGTCAAGAAATTAATATTCTTGATTCGTCCTATTTTGGCCTCTAGAAACTACCATTAAAATTCTTCCCAGGGCTGGGCGAACACCCCGTATGAAAGTTTATAAAAAAGGTACCTATAATTTGATTTCTGGTTTAACCATGTCAAAAATGGGGGTGATTGGTGCCCAGGCGTAAACCCTCGGAGGAAAACAAGTCCGTGAGGGCGGTTCTTTTTCCCCCCGTGTAAAAGTCATCCAAGTTTCGGTCGTGAAAATTCGGGAAACGGCACCGGGAAGCAGATAACGTTCAATCTTCCCGAATTACGAGCGGTCCAGGATCAACGCGGAAAAGAGATTTCACCGGGGAGAAGGATCTCCAACGGTACGGGTCAGATTTTCCAGGAGGACCGAGATTTCCACGGGACGGGAACGTACTGGCTCTAATCTCGCCGTTAGTATAAACTACGCTGCGACGAGATGCCCTCGTTAACTGTAAAAGCATCGTCCCCGTTGTTGCGGACCCTCTTTCGAATTTCTATTTCCTCGATTAGGTAGCTGGTGCTCTCCCTGGGAACTGGTTCTTCCAACCAGTCGCGAAAATCGAGGATACGTCCGGAGGATCGAGTTTCATATCCGATCTCTGTTGCCTGACCTTTTCTTGTACCCGAACGCGAGACTGAAGATCGAGAGCAAGCATTTTGAGACTGTTGACAGCGTTCAAAAGGCCGTGGCGCCGCGAAGAGCCCCAGAAGTTGACTTTCGATCCTGTCGCGAGGGGTGGAAAACTCGCTGGCGCAGGTGGATTGTATCCGAGGGGTTGTTGCGCCGGGAAAGGGGACGGGTATTGTCCTCGATAATTAATTGAACATCATACGTTTCCGTTGGCACGAACAAATTATCGATCTCGGGTCGAGCACGCGGACAATTTATTATAAAAATACGTAGGAATGCCTATGGATCGTTCGTGGCGATTATTAAAATCTGAAATGCCTAAATATGTGACATCGGAATTCTTTTTCATTCGATGTAAACTTTTTAGTGAGATGTTCTTTAACATATTTGATATTGGGGTTAACTGATGGTTTAGAATGTTCTTAGAAATAGTGGTCCATAACAAAGAGGTTAGAAATCGTTTAGGAACCCTGTATTAAATTTGTTCAAAAATGTCAAAAATTTCGGAATTTGTAATCTTTTAAGTATAATATACAGGGTGCTCGGTCACCCCGGGGAAAAATTTTAATGAGTGATTCTAGAGTCCAAAATAAGACGAAAATCAAGAATACCAATTTGTCGATCGAGGCTTCGTTAAAAAGTTATTAAAGTTTAAAGTCTCGCCTGTAGAACGACAATCAGCGAACAGCTGCGTGCGCACGATAGGGTGATGTTGTGAACTTTAAACGTTAATAACTTGTTAACGAAGCCTTCATCAACAAATTGGTATTCTTGATTTTTATCTTATTTTGGCCTCTAGAATCTCCCATTAAAATTTTTCCCAAACTAGTCCACGCAAAATGGCGGGAAAAGGTTGCCAACGCGAAGGTAACCAAATACTCGACAAACCCCGCGATTAATCGAATGTACGAGTTTCTTATAAAGTGTCTCATTACTTATCCTCTCTGTTCGTTTCATTTACTTATCTCACACGCCTCGTACGGTTCCGGAACGACGCTCGAGGAAGATCGAGCAGACGTTCGGAGGCAGTCCGCCCAGTGGGAGAGCCTTTTTTCAATTAAATTGGAAAGTTCCAACGGACCGACACGGACGGGGGGAAAAAAGGGAAAACAGGGACGCGTAAAGGGAAAAGGGGGGTTCCTGATCGAACCAGACAGACTTCGTGGAAAGGTCCAACGGGCATCGCGAACGATCGTCCCTTATCGGCCCGAAGGGAACCCGCTTGACCAAATCGCTCGATAAAAAGCCCATCGAGCACCTTATTTTTTGTCCACGGTCCGTGTCTCGATTTAAAACTGTCCGTGTCCCGGTATACCCGCGGGTACCATTTACCCCCGGCCAATTTCTCCTTTATTTCCCGTAACGGATCGCGCCGCAAACCACGCCCACCGCGGTAATTTATTGAATTATTCGACGGTCGGGGAAAAAGCGCGCCGAAAACGCCTGGGAATTTCGACGGTTCGCGACGGAATCGCCTCCAACCCGGAGGACTTCCGGTCGACGACGCCATCGTTGAAACGTTTTTACTTGACTCCAAACCTATGGAAATATCTGGACGCTTGCAACCAACTGTGGGTGAAATTTTATTCGAGCACGGTAGAAGCTTCGATTTTGGACACTTTCAATATTTTATCAATTGTTAATTATTCATTCTCGTTTGAAGACTACAAATTATCTTTCGAATATTCCCAACGCAGTAAATTAATTTTATTTGCATCCAAACTGTACTCTCCGTAATTCGTAATTTCTAATAAAAATTCTATAAACTACACTCGACAGAACGATTTGAAATATTTTTTTTTCGTCGTAAAATTTCACACCTCGAATTTTTTTCTCGAAAGTGGGTAGGATTTCGAGGGTATGTCTAATGACCAAAAATGATTGTAATTGACCCCCGTAAACGAAAATAATTTTTCCAGAACGATTTGAAACTTCTTTTTTTCGCCGAAAAATTTAGGCACCTAGCTGAAATTTTTGAATTGAATTGTTAATAACTTTTTAACGAGGCCTCCATCAACAAATTGGTATCCTTGATTTTCGTCTTATTTTGGCCTCTAGAATCCCCCATTAAAATTTTTCCCAGGGTTGGCCGAACACCCTGTATTAAAATCGAACACTCCGCTCGAACGAAGCGCAATTAAAAATTTTAAGCTTGCAAAATCTATGTTTCACGAGTTACCATTTTGCGAAATGGCGTAGATTGAGGATCCGTGATGCCTTGGAAAAATTTTCGTCTCTCGTGCGGAGGGTCGCCTCGAACGGGACGCGTTCGAACGGAAACTCATTTTGCTGACAAAACAACGACGCGCGCCAGCGATGACAATGAAAACAATGGGACAGGACGCGTGATTAAAAACGTAGGAGAAGGGGGGACACCGCTCGAAATCGGGATTCGCTTCGTTCCGTTTTTGCGGCTGTTCGCGAGCTTGTCGGAGGGCCGTTTCACAGCCAAGTCTCGCAAAACCTGACGTTATAATCACATGTTTTTGTTCGTACTCGCTCCTCTGTTCGTCGATAGCTACCGCCCACCGATCTCTACGAGATGCTCGTTAATGTTCGACGCGTTACAATTCCCCGGCGCTGCGTCCAAGCAACGAACAGGTGTCGGAGCTGGCTGTTGGTGTTGGTAGGATGTACTTAGTGGCGTTTGTAGCGTGGAAAATGATCGTAGAAACTGGGACGAGCTCCAGATATTTACACAGAGAAGGCGTATGTACAAAATGTACAAGAAAAGAGACGAATCTCTTATTTGTTTCAAGTTTCGTTCATTGTGGACTACAGCCTCTGTGCATGTGTGGCGCTGCGTCGCTGCTGTTAGGAAGTCGGTCGAGGAACGTATACATATTACCAAGAGCAGCGAATCTATACTATTAAACTTTCTAAAATCTGTTCTTACCCCTAATCTAGTTGCAAATCATGATACCTTTACAAAGCGCTAAGAATAAATAGAGAACTTGTAAAATTTAGAATCGATGCGATATAATGGACCTTCGTATCGACGTACGGATAAAATTCGATTCCTAAGGCAACAATTATAAATAAATTATGTACGCGAGGGTCCCCATTTGCCGGACAATAAAAGTGCACGCGGGGTCTCATTACGAGCGAATTAGCCGGTCGAAGAGAGTGCTTTAAAAGCTTCCGACAGATTCGATTAACGGTGGCCTCTCCGCCTTTTTCGTCGGGGCATATAAGGGTCCCCCTCGGTTTCGCCTTCTTGTTGCTTTTCGGGGGGGAAAAAGGAAGGAGAAAAAATAGTCGCCGCCGTGAAGCTCCAGGGGCGAGGCCATTTAGCCTCGAGAAGTTATCTCGAGGAACTTTATCGGTTCCGGGCGTGTACCCTTCTCTGCACTTTGCCACGCCGTTCAGCTGCTACGCTCCTGCTCCCTTACGACGCGCGATTTTTCAACTAATGCCCCGATGAGAACGGAAACGCAACGTTATCGCGTAAAACAACCGCGCTGTAAACTTTTCCCAGCCCCTTTCCCGGGGCTTCCTCGCGTCTTTCGCCCCCCCAACGCTAAATCGAAGTATATCGCGAGACGACGCGCCGTTCTTCGCCATTGTTCCTCGAAGCAAATTCTTTTTCGCTATGAGAAAAGTCTGGATAGCGAAAAATCGATTTAATTTTAAGGGATCACGGAAAAGACGCCCAAAATATGGTACTCAGTCGTTCCCATATCGCGATACTTTTATTTTTCAATATAAAAATTGCAATTATAGTAGGCTGGTGCCACTAAGATTTATACTAAATTTATGTAATTAATTTTTGGTATAGCAAAAAAAACAGATATTTTAAAAGCATATTCTTTGTTCGAAGGCCAGGGTGCATCAACCTACGAACCCCTTGAAAACAATTTGAAATTGACGACGTCGATAAAAGAAACAAACATTCATAAAATATTAGGTGACGTAACAAACTTACGAAGATGAACAATGTCAAATAAACGCTTACAACTTCTGCAAGGGCGAGATCTCTCGAGCAAAATATCCACAGACTCACCTGGAACAGAAACATAAAATTCGAAATTAGTACGAACAGTATTTCCAAGACACACAAGTACGGAAAACACGATTAAATGCAATTATCAATACCACTGATATTAATAAACAGTTTATACAGTCCGGAAAAATTTTGATCGGACCTTGTATACCAGTCGAGGGATGCTGCAGAAGGGATAGGCGTTTGGATATTAGATTTAGGAAGAAGGTATCCGCCGTGATAGCTCAATCGATCGGAACAGTCATCCAGCAAACAAAAGACCCTCCGAACCCCGGTCCATTAAATCATCTCTTTTCCTCCGCGCGTAACGGGGCGAGTTTACAAGAAACGACATCGTTGGCCTCTATCGCGTCACGCAACGCGCAGGGAACCACAGATATCAGTTTAGGCGAATTCGTCGCATCGAAACTTGAGACGAGCGTCTCGAGGATGCACCGGAACGTGACTAAGATTAAAGGCACGTGACGAACGTTTCGATCCTTCCACCATTTTGGTTCCCATTTAAATACACGTATCCCTCAAATATTTACGTCTAAAGAGAATTATAAAAAGTCATCGCATCTGACACGTCTCCATCAAGCATTTCTTTCCAAATATTTTCACACGGTGGTCGATCCTTCCACCATTTTAGTTCCCATTTAAATACACGTATCCTTCAAATATTTACGTCATAAAGAGAATTATAAAATAATTTCCAAATATTTTCATACGGTGGTCGATCCTTCCACCATTTCAGTTCCATTTAAGTACACGTATCATTCAAATATTTACGTCGTAAAATTTGTCGCGAAAAGAATCATTTCGAGGGACAACCGTAATCGTTGACGTTTACGCATCTAACAAATCCAGGTTTCGAGTGGTAACAAATGGCGGTGTGGGTTCGCAACTAGTTTCTCGAGTTCCCAAAGCATCCAGCACATTCTGCGATCCAATCAAAATTTCACAGGTCGTTTCGGTCTGTTCGCCCTCGCTGCCGCGTCGGAATGAAATTTTCACCGCATCGTCGGGGAATCACCGGTCCGAGGATGAATCGTTCCCGGCACGCCATCATCCGCGCCGAGAATCTCTTCTCCCGCGATGAAAGAAAAATCGCCGCTGCGTGCGCCAGGCCGGATTCTCGGGAGTCCCGGGGCCCCGTCGCGGCGGCCATCGCCGACGAACGTTAATAATAATGGGTAAACTTGCGCGGGCGAACCGTACATCCCTGTACCCCTCTCGTCGTCGTGCCCCATGACAAATTACACCCCGGGGTTTTATTGTTGTTCTTCCCTGGTTCTTGCCTGCTCTCACCCACCGCCCCCACCGCCTCATCGTCCATTCTTCCGTTTCTTGTCCGGCTCGCGAGCTTCCCGCTTCCGCCCCGCGTCGTTAAGCACGCGGCCAACTTTTTCCCGCCCCGGCTAATTAATATATTCCGTGCCAGCGCGCCACCGGTTGCTCGTTCGCCAACTGCGGCACACGTTTCACCCTAACTGCGCTTCTTTTCCGGCGTTTCTTGCTACCCCCCCACTCTAGAGCTTTAATTAGTCGGTCCGTTGCCCCGACGAGAGAATTTCGGCCTTTACGATCCACGCGAGCCACTCGTGATCTTCGACCGTTCCGTGGGATCCACAAACTTGGTTGGTGTGGGGACTTTTTCGACCCAGATATGGGAACACTTATTCCTTATTTGCAAACCTGATATCTGGATCTATGGGCTCGCATTGTGAGCATAAGGTCTGTACAAATAGATTCTCAGTTATCCTATAAAGCTTATCCTGTAACACCCATCATGTTTTCGGTAAAGAATTTTTTACTCGAAAGTGCGGAGGAATTCGGGGGTATACCTACTGACCAAAAATGATCTTAATTGACCCCCGCAACCGAAAATAATTTTTCCAGAATGATTTGAAACATTTCAATTTCGTCGAAAAATTTCTCTACATATTGGAATTTTTTTCTCGAAAGTGCGTAGGATTTCGAGGGTATGTCTCTTGACCAAAAATGATCTCAATTGACCCCTGCAACCGAAAATAATTTTTCCAAAATGATTTGAAACTTTTCATTTTCATCGAAAAGTTTCTCTACCTATTCGAATTTTTTTCTCGAAAGTGTGTAGGAATTCGGGGGTATGTCTATTTACAAAAAAGGATCTTAATTGACCCCCGCAACGGAAAATAATTTTTCCAGAATGATTTGAAACTTTTCAAATTTGTCTCTACCTATTCGAATTTTCTTAAGAATTTCTTTTTGATTTTTAATACATGTAAGTTCGTAGGGAGGTCTGCGACAATCGACAAAACAGGAAGAACCGTGACACAATCGGAAGCTTGTTCTTGGAGGAGCGATCGCATAATCGGGAGAGGAAGCCCAACCTGCCACGGGCGCGGAACGAAAGCTCGATAATCCCGTTAAGGTGACTTAGCTACGTCGTCTTCGCGGGGTCTTCCGCGAGGGCGAGCTGCTGCTGGACGCGGCAAGGTGTCGAGTTATTTATCGCCGGGGGGGACGCAGGAACCAGCACCGGGGGAAAGGGAAATTAGATACCGAAGGCGAGAAGAAGGCGAAAGAGCCGGAGAAGCGACCCGGAGGCCGCACCGGATGAGAGCTAAAAGCGTCTTTACAGGGTGCTTCAACGAAAGAATCGCCAGATAGCAGTCGTCTCGACCAGCGGGTTCTAGCGCCAAAAGATTAACGCGTCCAAGATGGAACTAATTGCGCTCACGGGTAGCAGAGATCGGATCTTCCCGGAGAAGAATTGACGTAGCTCTAATTTGCCTCGAGATCCAAGGAAAGCCTCGCAGAACAGGTGTTATGGAGTCACCGTAAAAAATTCCGTAAATCCAACTACTGGTGGTACGAAACTAAATATGATCTCATTGTTAATCGTTGTTCAAGTTCCACGCAAACTTTGGAGGACTTTCTATTTCGCCATCGTTCGCAATAGCACGGTCGAATCGACAGCGACGAGCTCGCGGCGGCTTCCGTACGAGTTTGTCGCCGTTCGGCAACTTCAAACGATAGTTTGTCGTCGTTCCGACCCCTCGCGGCCGCCTTTGAAGCGTCCGCTCAAATACTTGCATAGGGTGCACGCAATTATCGCCCAGAAAGTTTCTTCGGCGTTCCCGAGTGTCTGGACAGTGGTTTTCCTTAGTTTAAAACGTAACTTAATATTTACCCGCTCCGCCATCTTGGTTTTCCCTTAACGTCCGACGGAGCCTCGAGCATCGAGCAATTTTCTTTTACGCTTATTCTTGGAGCACGGAGTTTACTTTAATTTAATTGAACTTTTAAAAATGAATTAGTTTAACACGTTGACTGGGTATATCAATTTTCTCTTTCCTCAAATTATACAAAATAGAAATATTCAAGTTTCATTTATTGCAAGCTTTTTAAAACCACGTTTGTAGGATTGAAACGTCGATAACCAGTGACCACTAAGCCAGTCAACGTGTTAGTCACGTTAGAAATCAAAGAATCGATAGGAAAGGGCCCCAAATACACTTTCTCGAGCAAACAATAACACTTGGAAGGATTATTAAATCGAACCCGAGAAAATTCACTTCCATTTGTTCGGTTTCGGGACGATCCTCGTACGTTTCCCGTTGGTCCGGGTTTCCCAGCGATCCCCAGAAATTTGTAAGACCGTTTTTTTCCCTCGCAAACACCCTGTACATCCGGAGCAATCGAATCAGACGGAGTGCGGCATCAGCGTATTCCTCTCGGTTCTCGTAAAAGGAGGAGGACGTCGGAGAGCTTAGGATATATTGACTGCTTATCGAGGCGGGTCCCTCTCTTTCTCTCTCCTCTCCGTGGCTCTCCCGCAGGAATCTATTCTTCTTTGCGCGCGTGTCCACCGTCCCCGCTCCCCTTTGCGGCCGAGACGTCCCCCCGCGAAAGGAAACTTGCTGCTCCCGGTGGCCCCGGTATATATCTCCTTTTTGACAAGCGGATACCTGGCCAGTAAACAAGGAAAGGGGACCGCCGTCTGAGTGGCTGCAGCCGCGAAAAAAGGAGGGAAACCCTCCGCGCGTGTACCCTCGTATATCTCGAAAATTGGATTCGAGTCGAGAGATTCGTGGCCAGTGATAAATTCTCGCGAGATTTTCCCCGTTTCCTTTGCCCCCCTCCCCGCCAGTCGAGCCTCCGCCAACTTTCGGCTCGCGTAACGGCAAGATCGAAAGCCAGACGATCGTGGCCCGCGGGTCCCGAAGGCGGCGACGATCTATGGAACCGCGTCGAGATTCCGAGAATTAACCCTTTTCTCGGTGAAATCGACCGGGAACACGTGTGCCCGTCGGTCTTTCCGACGTTTAATAGCACGTGACCGATGGAACGGTCCAACGCAAGGGGGTGATTACGAGGGGCGGGACTCTCGATTTGTCACCCTCGAAACCCCCGGGTAATTACACAGGGTGATTCTAGAGACTCCATTTTCTTGAGCGCAACGATCGAAAGAATTTTCTTTTTATCGGTTATTAAACGCAGTTTAATACACCCTGTATATAGCAACGGAGGGGTCAGTCACACACTTTATATCGAATTTCCAATTGATATTCGCTAATCTGAACAACCCTTTCAAAACACTTGTAAGGAACGATCCCTAATATTTAAATAATATTAGAATTTTGAGAATGCCATAAAATTACAAATACACCATTAAACTTTTCATAATTCGTGCGTTAATAATTCCGAAACTAATAAACTGTAATACACCAGTGAATTTGTAGGTTCCGAGTTGTACTAGCGTGATTAACGAGCAAGAATATCTTCCGAGCTCGTTGCAATTGCAGAAATGCTCGAATCCGGGGCATCGAAAGGAGCATTCGAAAGACAATTAACAGCCCCCCAGAAAGATAATGGGAATAACGCGGACCAGAGACACTATTCGGGGTCTCGAACGAGTCTGCGACCTTGTGCAAACGTCAAAAGCTTCCGCGAACGGTCTCGTCGCGTTAACGGAGAAACGAGAGAGAGAGAGGCAGACGGGAAACGACGGAACCTCTGACCTCGGTTCTACCAAGCCCTCTAACGAAATTTCCAGGCGCGAGGAATTAATTACACCGACGGCTTCACGCCGGGGCTTCGTCTTTGAGGGCTTAATGGCGGCTCCAAATGTCCTCACGTACGACTCACCGGAGAGAGAACAAGACCTTTTTCACCCAAACTCTCTCTCACTTCGACCCTTTCCCTCCGCCCACGCTGCACTTCTCGCAACGAAGCCACTCTTCTCTTCTCTACTCTTCTGGGTCGACCATTGACCCCCCTCCCTCATTCCTCCGGAATTATCGCGATCGTTCACGATCGATTCCCGCGGTTTCGACGATCCTCCGGCTCTTTCTGAGCGGCGATTTTCGCGGGGAAAGATCAATTGGGCGACGAGCCGCAATTAACCCTGAAACGGTTCAGTTCGAGCTCGACTTCCGGTGGGGGTTAATTTGAATTCTTCGCGTACTTAAATTTCAGCAGTGCGTTAGACGATGTTCGAGGACGAATTTTTTTTTGGGATAAATGGACGAAAATCAATTTCTTCGCTGAGGCCTCGTTAAAAAGTTATTAACATTTAAAGTTTTACCCATACTGAATTTTTTCTCAAAAATGCGCAGGATTTCGGGGGTATGTCTATTCACCAAAAATGATTGCAACTGACCCCCGCAACCGAAAATAATTTTTTTTTTTAAATTTAGGCACTTAATTAGATTTTCGGTAAGGAATTTTTTTCTCGAAAGTGCGTAGGATTTCGAAGGTATGTGTAATGACCAAAAATAATTGGAATTGATCCCCACTATTAACTCTACTCGATGATGTTACCTTTCTCATTTTCTAAAAGTTACACTACGTAGTCTCAAAGTATCGCTAAAGTAACAATAAGTCCAAAACCAGAACAAAAGTGAAGAGTGACCGTCGAAGGGGTGGATCGATCGCCGTCAGATTCGACAGGAAGTTGCGTAGAAACGAAAGTCTCTTTCGAGATTCAACAGGATCCTCGTCTGTAGCGGAGTCGTTCGTTTTTGGGCGACAAAGCCCTCCCCTCTGCCCCTCTCCGGGAGGAACTGCAACAGCCCCGTAGCCGGGGCATAAAATGCCCCGGAAGCAAAATCGATATTTAATTTTAACGAAGCCGAGAGAGCCCGCACAAAAGAATATTCTCCGCGTCTCGCGTCGGTTCCGTGTAACGAGACTCGGGGACGCGCGTCCTCTTTCGCTTGTTCGCCTCTTCTATCCCGTTGGCTCGCCTGCTCTCGCAGCTTTCTCGGCGGGCTCTGGTCTTCGTCTTTGTGTCTGCGAAAACGTCGCCGCGGAACAACCAGGGTACTCTTTCGAGCGACCAGGATGGGGAAAAGAAAGAGCGAGATAGCCTCGCCGAAGCGCGAGTTCGACTTTCCCTACGCGATCCCAGACCTGGAACCTTAAAGGGATAGGGTCTTAAAAACTTAGAGAATACGGTGAGGCAATTTTTAAATATTCCAATACCAATTTGGGAAATTTTCACAAAATTTTTATTAGGTCCACGAATCGAAGCTTATACTTTTTATGTCCCTGCCCCCCACCCTCTATAGCAATTTAATCATCTCTACCAAAGCTACAATATTTTCTTTATTGTTATCTGTAATTGTACAATTTGAAAACTCTCGATCACAACAACCCTCAAATGATCCACTATCGTTTACAAAATTTTTACAATATTTCTATTGGGGTCCACGAATCGATCTCTCAACACTTATATTTTTTAAGCCTACCTCTATAGCAATTTAATCATCTCTTTTCATCAAAGCTACGATATTTTATTGTTATCAATAGACTGCGAATCTTTATGCAAATTCATATTATTGTTAATAGAATTAACGAAATGGAAGCTATGCAGAGGGTTGCCTCAACCCCTAAATATAATAATTCGTATCTTTTTGCATATTAAATCCATTCTACGATTGTACGAAAATTAGAATTTCTTGTGAATACATACAACTCACAGCAACCCTCAAATGATCCACCCCCGAATGGCCTGCAATTTTCCAGCACAGTTTCTCTCAAACTCATAATAAAATTCAAGCTATATTTTTTGTTCTACTGCGAAAAATCGGGAGAAATGATGATTTTGACCCACCCAAAGAAAACATGGACGATTCCGAGTACATTGATCCGTATCTTGTATTATTCAAGAACAATTTTCCCCTGGTTTCCCGGTTATCGGGCGTTATCGCGCGGGTCGCAGATCGTCCAATCTCTTCCAACTTGATCAGCGTCGCAACTAAATTCCGCCCGAAATTTCTTCCAATTTTACAAAGTGCTGGCTCGCAATTTTGTTTGCGTCCGCGCGCGGATCCGCGACGAGTTTCGCGCGCTGAGAGGCTTACGGAACGACAAAGGGAGCCCTTCCGGAAGAGATTCCGGTCATGCAGCGTGATAAAAACACGCTTTTCCGCGGGATCGCGTATTTTCCGAGGATTTCCGGGGGAGAACGGGCCGCGAAAATTGCAGAAGAGAGCAGGCTTATCCGCCGACCTACGCCGGACCTACGTTAAAAGGAAGCCACGGTCAGAGCCGCCATCGCCGCGCAAAACGACGTTGAAAGATCGTACACGCTTCGTTCCGTACTCTCCACGGACTTTTCCCTTTGTCCGAAATCTTCAGGCTTCTTCGAATCCCCCTTTTTCCACTCCTTTCCGACGCTAAATCCCCGGCAACTCCCTGGTTCTTCCAATTTTTACTCGTTCTTTCTTTCTTTTCGTACACGGACGGTTGCAAAGCCAGGAGTCGTCAAATTTATTTAATCCTGATCCATTGGGGGATTTTTAGACTTCCTT
The DNA here is from genome assembly GCF_051014445.1 of Colletes latitarsis. NCBI lineage: Eukaryota > Metazoa > Arthropoda > Insecta > Hymenoptera > Colletidae > Colletes > Colletes latitarsis. Next base: position 27,747,785 of record NC_135135.1, on the reverse strand, counting down.
TTTGGACGAACTGAACCAAAAATATTCTTTTTTAGGTGGACCATTGCCTTTGGTTAATCTAGAATCGTCAATTCCACGAATTTTTAGTCGTTCAACTATTTAATATTTCCATTTCATTTGCTTTGGTCCCACGAACTCTTAGTCGTCCAACTGTTTGATATTTCACTATTTTACAATCATTCGAAAACTTTGAACATACATGCATATAGGTGGCGACACTACGTTTCTCAACAAATCTTCCACTCTTAATGGGTTAATACATTACATTAAAATACCACGCTATTATTGTAGCGATCTATATGATATCTACATAAGACCGAAAATTAGTTATAATAGTGGGGATCAATTTTTAATTAAATCTTCGGTTTGAATAAATTTTAGGAGACCTCCAACAGCCTCCCTGAACCATTTAATTGATGATAAAAAGAGAAATTACCAAGAAAGAAGGAAATACATAACGAAGCAAAGGAAAGAGAATATATACATATATGTATAATGAAAATGAAATGGAAAAATTTTGATCGAGCTGGAAAAAGCTACTACCTTGGGTGGCATCGCGTCTATAAATAAAAATTCTAATTGCCACACCAGAAATAGATCCAATGGCATTCGTAGCCAGAAGCTATCGCTTATTCCCGACACACGTCAACTTACAATTAACACTGTGCAACTGTTCTGCGGTGAATATAAACGAGGAAAGCGTAACCTATGGGCAGGCTGCTCGAATGGAACTCACGGATTGGTTGTTTCGCGACAGTTTCCCGTTCGTCGTATTTGATTGGCGAACACCGGCGATTGAACTCGAACGTGTTTCGATACTATCGATACATTTACGTTTGAGATTGATACTCCTGCCTATCGAAACGTTTCGACTCTATCGTTCTCGAGTTCGTCGAAAAATTTGTCCATCTACCGGAATTTTTTTCTCGAAAGTGCGTAGGAATTCTGGGGTGTGTCTATTCACCAAAAATGATTAAAATTGACTCCCGTAACTAAATATAATTTTTTTAGAACGATTAGAAATTTTTCAATTTCATCTAAAAATTTGACCACCTTCCGGAATTTTTTTCTCGAAAGTGCGTAGGAATTCTGGGGTATGTCTATTCACAAAAAATGATTAAAATTCACTCCCGTAACTAAATATAATTTTTTTAGAACGATTAGAAATTTTTCAATTTCGTCGAAAAATTTGACCACCTTCCGGAATTTTTTTCTCGAAAGTGCGTAGGAATTCTGGGGTATGTCTATTCACCAAAAATGATTAAAATTGACTCCCGTAACTAAATATTATTTTTTTAGAACGATTAGAAATTTTTCAATTTTGTCGAAAAATTTGACCACTTTTCGGAATTTTTTTCTCGAAAGTGCGTAGGAATTCTGGGGTATGTGTAATGACCAAAAATGATTAAAATTCACTCCCGTAACTAAATATAATTTTTTTAGAACGATTAGAAATTTTTCAATTTTGTCAAAAAATTTGACCACCTTCCGGAATTTTTTTCTCGAAAGTGCGTAGGAATTCTGGGGTATGTCTATTCACCAAAAATGATTAAAATTGACTCCCGTAACTAAATATAATTTTTTTAGAACGATTAGAAATTTTTCAATTTCGTCGAAAAATTTGACCACCTTCCGGAATTTTTTTCTCGAAAGTGGATAGGATTTCGGGGGTATGTGTAATGACCAAAAATGATTGTAATCGACCCCCGCAACCGAAAATAATTTTTTTTAAATGATTTAAAAAAATTTGTTTTCCCCGAAAAATTTCACACCTACTCGATTTTTTTTCTCGAAAGTGGGTAGGATTTCGAGAGTATGTATAATGACCAAAAATGATTGTAATCGACCCCCGCAACCGAAAATAATTTTTCCAGAACGATTTGAAATTTTTGAATTTAATTGTTAATAACTTTTTAACGAAGCCTCCATCAACAAATTGGTATTCTTGATTTTCGTCTTATTTTGGCTTCTAGAATCGCCCATTAAAATTTGCCCCAGTAAGTGTACGTGAATGAGTTACTCAGAAACAGGTGAAGCGGTAACGAACGCGTTAAAATGTTTCCGACAAGTCGTGTTTACCATTCCCGTAATTATTATCGTTTTATTAATCCTATCACGTTCCAACAGAAATACCCAGTACTAATATCACTCGTAATCGAGTAAATATGAGCGTCGCTCGAATACGAGGCGGCCCTCTGTGGATTGTACGTGTCACTCGAATTTTAATGAGGCGGCAGTGAACGTGTTAACAAGTTAAAGTAATTAAATCATCGAACTAATCATTCTTGTTCCAAATAACTGGCGTTAAACTCGTGCTTACGATCGGTGGTTGACGAGAACGAGTGGAAAAATAATTTCCAGGACAAACACCTTGTAAATAATATCTGTTAAACTAATTACTAATTAAAATCACAAGCAGCCAAGTGTCGCACTTCAAATAATAGTCTTTAAATATCTCAACATATCACTTTAACACGGTTCAGTCTAGGAACTAAATAAAGTCCACCACAAATGGTTGCAGACAATGGCGGGGCACAGAATTAATATTGTATCAATCTCGTCAACGCTAGAACTACCGGAAGTGGTGCAAATAACTTGTAATTTCTGATCAAAATTGTTACAAATTTACTCGATTGAATTTTTGCAAATTTACTGTGGTTTTCTATAGAAGAATGAATATTTATCCTTTGAACACTTTGACTGCCACGTCATCCACACATGGGCGACAGGATTTACCAATATGATACTAGAAAAATTAATTCTCGAGTCGAGGGAAATAAATTTGACTAGAATTTGTGAATTTTAACAAGGTTACGAAACAAATTTTAGGTTATGTAGCTCACAATGGTAAAATCAAAATTTTACTTTCGCTGAATATTATACGGTTTTGATCTGGCAGTGAACGTGTTAATAGTTCCTGTTTCCTTAACGTTGACATCAAAATTCGCCGACTGCCAGATTTCTGGGGACAACTAGAGCCAATTTAACGTCGTCGAAGGCACGTTCTAAGATTATTGAACGTACGATTCCCGCTGAGTTTGCGGATCCGTCATGGCGACACGACGCATCCGGTGACGTCTGTCCAACAGTGACATGTCCCTTCGACGAGGAACGATAGATACCGGGGAGAGTCTGTCGCCTGAAATCGATGAACGATTAGAAGAGCCGTGGGGCTCTCGTCGACGTAATATCCCAGAGCTACGACCCAGAAAACCGCAGCTACAGACACGGTGAAATATTAAAACTGGTCGTTCCACTTTTCCATGTTTTCTTTTCTCCCTCCTACCCCGACGAAACGCGAGGAACGCGCGAAAAATCAGTGGCCCCGCGCCTTTTGTCCACGGTTATGTTTTCCTAGCAGTGGGTCAAGAAGATGCGGAAGGTCGGATAAGCCGGATAAGACGCGGACGAGAGGTGCTTCGAGTATCAAAGTTGGCTTCGTCGGATCGAAGCGAGACGGTGCATAGTAATTGACCGTCGTGCTTGACACCGTTAAGAGTACGAGACGGTCAGGATCCCAACGCGTCCTCCATTTTGTCTACCGAGAACTTAATAAACGACTCACGAAGACGCCAATCCGCGGTGGCCGCTGGCGTCTCAGCGTCTGGGTCACATCTCGCGATTTTAATTCGACGAATTGGTACGCTAATCCTTTCGGGGTATCATAATTTGTCTATGTATCGTGGAAATATCTTGGATGTTCCATTGACTTTCACGGAACGCGTTCAGTGCCATGGTGGTCACCGGTGACCGGCAAAAAATTAAATTAAAAATTTCTAATCGTCTTAAAAAAATTATATTTAGTTGCGGGAGTCAATTATAATTATTTTTGGTGAATAGACATACCCTCGAAAATCTACGCACTTTCGAGAAAAAAATTCCGGAAGGTGAACAAATTTTTCGATGAAATTGAAAAATTTCTGATCGTTCTAAAAAAATTATATTTAGTTGCGTGAGTCAATTGTAATCATTTTTGGTGAATAGACATATCCCCGAATTCCTACGCACTTTGGAGAAAAAAATTCTTTACCGAATATATACTCTGTGGCCCGAAATGTTTCTATAACTTTTTAACGAGGCTTCAATCAACAAATTAGCATCCTTGATATTTTGGGTTTTCGTTAGATTTTCAGCGTTCAGTGCCACGGTGGCCACCGGTGACCGTCATTTCGAACACTCACGACATATCTGAACCTTTTGAATTTACGAAGACTATTAAAGTAATTTCGACAAAATTAAACAAGAAACCCGTGTCAAAATGGAGGATTAAAACGAATTTCAGCGTGCAAAATTCAGCTCTACGCGGCGTAGAACAGAATTCCATCGCGTGGGCGGAAGGAACAGTTAAAGATCGCGTCGTCAAAGCGGGGTTTGTTTAGACGCGGTCTTTCCCCGTTAGGCACGCACGAAATTAATAAATAACGTCGGTCCACTTTATTGCGGGGTTTTCGCGAATCACGTGGCGGATGAGAGAGAGAGAGAGAGAAAGAGAGTAATTCCGCGTGTAATATCTTTCCGCGTTCCCCTCGGTGCGGCACAACCCCCGAAGGCGACGAGGGCGAAACTTTCGCGAAACCTCGTCGCGTTGCAGCCTAGACGGCTCCGTGGAGACCGCGGAGAATCTATTGACCATCCCCCGCGGTGGGGGGAGGGGCCAGAACCTTAATAATTTACCTGGGCGAAACGCGGCGTTTTGTAAAATTAGTTTTGTTGCGTCGTTTGACGTTTGAAACGCGCCAGACTTCTCTCTTCCACGTGCTTTTCCTCCGAGGACGCGACGGCTGGTCCCCTTTGTCTGCACAAACTCTTGGAACCCCCTAAACGACTCGCCAGCATCGCTAATTCTACGCTCGGATGGAGTGGCGTCTCGTGATTTCCGCTCGATAGGTGGTGAAATTTCTCGGCAAAAAGAAAAATTTCTAATCGTTCTGAAAAAATTATTTTCGGTTGCAAGAGTCGATTACAATCATTTTTGGTCATTACACATACCCCCGAAATCTTACCCACTTTCGAGAAAAAAATTCGAGAAGGTGCCTAAATTTTTCGACGAAAAAGAAAAATTTCAAATCGTTCTGAAAAAATTATTTTCGGTTGCAGGAGTCGATTACAATCATTTTTGGTCATTACACATACCCCCGAAATCTTACCCACTTTCTAGAAAAAAATTCGAGAAGGTGCCTAAATTTTTCGACGAAAAAGAAAAATTTCAAATCGTTCTGAAAAAATTATTTTCGTTTGCAGGGGTCAATTACAATCATTTTTGGTCATTACACATACCCCCGAAATCTTATCCACTTTCTAGAAAAAAATTCGAGAAGGTGCCTAAATTTTTCGACGAAAAAGAAAAATTTCAAATCGTTCTGAAAAAATTATTTTCGGTTGCAGGAGTCGATTACAATCATTTTTGGTCATTACACATACCCCCGAAATCTTACCCACTTTCTAGAAAAAAATTCGAGAAGGTGCCTAAATTTTTCGACGAAAAAGAAAAATTTCAAATCGTTCTGAAAAAATTATTTTCGTTTGCGGGGGTCAATTACAATCATTTTTGGTGAATAGACATACCCCCGAAATCCTACCCACTTTCGAGAAAAAAATTCAAGAAGGTGCCTAAATTTTTCGACGAAAAAGAAAAATTTCAAATCGTTCTGAAAAAATTATTTTCGGTTGCAGCAGTCGATTACAATCATTTTTGGTGAATAGACATACCCCCGAAATCCTACCCACTTTCGAGAAAAAAATTCAAGAAGGTGCCTAAATTTTTCGACGAAAAAGAAAAATTTCAAATCATTCTGAAAAAATTATTTCCAGTTGCAGGAGTCGATTACAATCATTTTTGGTCATTACATATACCCCCGAAATCTTACCCACTTTCGAGAAAAAAATTCGAGAAGGTGCCTAAATTTTTCGACGAAAAAGAAAAATTTCAAATCGTTCTGAAAAAATTATTTTCGGTTGCAGGAGTCGATTACAATCATTTTTGGTCATTACGCATACCCCCGAAATCTTATCCACTTTCTAGAAAAAAATTTGAGAAGGTGCCTAAATTTTTCGACGAAAAAGAAAAATTTCAAATCGTTCTGAAAAAATTATTTTCGGTTGCAGGAGTCGATTACAATCATTTTTGGTGAATAGACATACCCCCGAAATCTTACCCACTTTCGAGAAAAAAATTCGAGAAGGTGCCTAAATTTTTCGACGAAAAAGAAAAATTTCAAATCGTTCTGAAAAAATTATTTTCGGTTGCAGGAGTCGATTACAATCATTTTTGGTGAATAGACATACCCCCGAAAACTTGCGCATTTTCGAGAAAAAAATTCAGTACAAGCGGAACTTTAAACGTTTACAACTTTTTAACGAGACCTCCATCAACGAATTGGTATTCTTGATTTTTGTCTTATTTTGGCCTCTAGAATCCGCCATTAAAATTTTTCCCAGTGTTGCCTGAACACCCTGTAGATTCGACGCGAGGATTATCGACAAAAAAGTATGGATTTTCTGTACAATTTTTTGCAAACAAACCTAACCTTACGAAGAATCTGTGAAGCGATACGTGGCCTATTCTATACTCTTTAACGCTGGCAATCGGTGACCTACATGATCACGAACGCTCGAAAACGCTCGACGAGTACTATTTTAAACGGAACCGCGCGTAAAATTGCGAAACAGTGTAACCAGCTACCGCGACAAGCTTTTCGTGTAAAAGGCAGCAGCGACTGTGACGTTCGGTAGAAAATTGTGTTAATTAAAAGCAACGCGGACGCGTATCTCGTATCTCGTATCTCGTGTTTCGTGTTTCGTGTTTCGTATCGCGAAATTTCAAGCTGGACTAAAAAATATCGCTTTGAAACCAGAGAAAAAAGAACGACGGACGATTTTCTTTCGCTACGTCGTTGCTGTCTCCAAAATACGACGAACAGAAACACTGTGGAAGCTTCCAACGCACTTCATTATCGCGGGAATAATGTCCGCCATATTGTCTCGTCCCACGCGCCACGGAATTCACAACGTAAACAATTCTCATCCAGTAAACAGTCCATAGAAACTAAACTTTGAATTGCAACAAAGATGAGAAAAATTATGTTCTTCGTAAATCTCGATTGTTTCTTTCGAAACGAGCACCTCTTGAACAGTTTGGAAACCGCCGGGTCCAAACAACGCTCGGTTCGGTTACCTTTTTTACGCTCGTCGATTTCCCCGCAGTTTTCTCGTTCCACGACCGCGGTACGCCCCGGGAAAGTTGCGCAAACGGGCCGGGGGACTCGTGTTTTTTCTTCCCCCCCCCCTTCTCTTTCTTCGCCGTGATCGATCGCGGTCGTTTCGCTTTTCTCGAAGGTTATTCTTGTTCCTCGTTTCGCCGTAAGAGAACACGAGATGAAATGGATCCAGACGTATATACCCTACGCCTGGGCTCGTCTACACGCTTTTTACGCGCTCTTTCGCTCGATTGGTAGTCGTTGAGCCACTAAATACGGTGGTCCCGGGTCCTTTTGATTGGTCCCGAGAACACTGAAAACTCTCAGCATCGAGACTCGTGCAATTATCGGGGTAACTCTTCCTATAGGAACCTAACAGTCTAATTTCTCACGCAGATTTCTTCGAATAGATCCACAGAATAGATCAAGGGAAATAGGTACCAATCGTAGATGGTATCTTTTACATGGTACTGCCACTATTTAACTGCTACGCCTGCCAACGAGGGAAAAAGAAATACCTCCGAACACATGCATGTTTGCCAACATGGGAATAAGAAACATTTCCAACACTTCTTTTCCAAGTCGATCGAACAATATTTAGAATTCGCCATACGGAAGAGAAAGCCGTTCCTCTCCGGTTTAATCGTCGAAGGGCTAATTAAAAATAAAAACGAAACAGTATCGACGGAAGTTAATTCGATAAACGGGTTCGAGAGCATATCCGGGACCGTACTCCCGGCGTTTAACAGGTGATTTTTCATTAGCGAGCGTCGGTGTCCGGCTCGTTCTCCCGGTTCCGCGTGTCGCGGCGCGCGTTAATGGAAAAGAGGAGGAACCCCTCCCCCCTCGAAGCCCGTGAACTTTTCGTCGTGGTGGAACGCGGAAATAAAAAGATCCCGGAGCACCGTGATTGAAAGCCCTCGGGCAACAATTGATTTTTCCCCCGTGTCCGTTACAGGGGCCCACGCACACGCGTGCAGGGAAACGACGTCGACGGGCGCGTCTAGTCTAGTCGCCGGGTTTGTCCTGCGGGAACCTGGACGGGGGAGGGAGGGGAGGAGGGAGGCTCACGAATATCGACGAGAGAGGAACACAGTTCGAATTTGTTCGACGGCGACGCCGGGTTTGCCGCCGATCCACGTCCGCGAATTTAAACGATTTTACTCGATACCGTCGCGGCGGACGTGCGACGAATAAAGCCGGGCAATTTTTTCCGAACGCGCGCGACCGACGGAATCGAGCCGACGAGGAACTTCCGCCGGGGCGAATTCGTTTCCCGGCCGCGCTATTTTCGATAAATTCCGCGATCCTCGCGGTAAAAGTTCCGATATATTCCTCGTAAGCGCCCAAGAGAGCCCCGTTTGTATGCGCTCCTCGCGGAAACCGCGAAAGGTTCCCGGGGTTCCGGGTCTTTCCGTTCGTATTTACGCGGGAACTCGACTGTAAATTCGACGAACGATTGCCCGAAGGGGGAGGGCTCGTTCGAGTCTGGGAGCCGCGGACGGGACAAAATTTCATTCGAATTAGGGAGGCACTTGCGTGTCGCGCGCATGCGTGAAATTGACTCGAGATATACTGGGGACTTTTTCACATGAGAATTCTACAAACGTCACTGATGAAGCCTGAATGTTATTGAAATTTCAATCAACGTTTGTATCTTTCAATTTCTCTCGTCTTGTGGCGTCGCCTCTCATGCTCGCCACCAGAGGGTGGTGGACCCCTCGGTTCCTATACAGGGTGTCAAGCCACCCCTGGGAAAAATTTTAATAGGGGATTCTAGAGGCCAAAATAAAACGAAAATCAAGAATACCAATTTCTTGATGGAGGCTTCATTAAAAAGTTATTAACGTTTAAATTTCCGCCCGTATTTAATTTTTTTCTCGAAAATGCGCAAGATTTCGAGGGTATGTCTATTCACCAAAAATAATTGTAATTGATCCCCGCAACCAAAAATAATTTTTCCAGAACGATTTGAAATTTTTTTTTTGTCGTAAAATTTCACACCTTCTCGAATTTTTTTCTAGAAAGTGGGTAGGATTTCGGGGGTATGTCTAATGACCAAAAATGATTGTAATTGATCCCCGCAACCGAAAATAATTTTTTCAGAACGATTTGAAATTTTTCTTTTTCGTCGAAAAATTTAGGCACCTTCTCGAATTTTTTTCTAGAAAGTGGGTAAGATTTCGGGGGTATATGTAATGACCAAAAATGATTGTAATTGATCCCCGCAACCAAAAATAATTTTTCCAGAACGATTTGAAATTTTTTTTTCGTCGTAAAATTTCACACCTTCTCGAATTTTTTTCTAGAAAGTGGGTAGGATTTCGGGGGTATGTCTAATGACCAAAAATGATTGTAATTGATCCCCGCAACCGAAAATAATTTTTTCGGAACGATTTGAAATTTTTCTTTTTCGTCGAAAAATTTAGGCACCTTCTCGAATTTTTTTCTAGAAAGTGGGTAAGATTTCGGGGGTATATGTAATGACCAAAAATGATTGTAATTGATCCCCGCAACCAAAAATAATTTTTCCAGAACGATTTGAAATTTTTTTTTTCGTCGTAAAATTTCACACCTTCTCGAATTTTTTTCTAGAAAGTGGGTAGGATTTCGGGGGTATGTCTAATGACCAAAAATGATTGTAATTGATCCCCGCAACCAAAAATAATTTTTCCAGAACGATTTGAAATTTTTTTTTTCGTCGTAAAATTTCACACCTTCTCGAATTTTTTTCTAGAAAGTGGGTAGGATTTCGGGGGTATGTCTAATGACTAAAAATGATTGTAATTGATCCCCGCAACCGAAAATAATTTTTTCAGAACGATTTGAAATTTTTCTTTTTCGTCGCAAAATTTAGGCACCTTCTCGAATTTTTTTCTCGAAAGTGGATAGGATTTCGGGGGTATGTCTATTCACCAAAAATGATTGTAATCGACTCCTGCAACCGGAAATAATTTTTTCAGAACGATTTTAAATTTTTCTTTTTCGTCGAAAAATTTAGGCACCTTCTCGAATTTTTTTCTCGAAAGTGGGTGGGATTTCGAAGGTATGTGTAATGACCAAAAATGATTGTAATTGATCCCCGCAACCGAAAATAATTTTTCCAGAACGATTTGAAATTTTTTTTTTTCGTCGTAAAATTTCACACCTTCTCGAATTTTTTTCTAGAAAGTGGCTAGGATTTCGGGGGTATGTCTAATGACCAAAAATGATTGTAATTGATCCCCGCAACAAAAAATAATTTTTCCAGAACGATTTGAAATTTTTGAATTTAATTGTTAATAACTTTTTAACGAAGTCTCCATCAAGAAATCGGTATTCTTGATTTTCGTCTTATTTTGACCTCTAGAATCCCCTATTAAAATTTTTCCCAGGTGTGTATATACAATCCTCGACCGATTTCCTAATATCCCTAAGGCAGGGCCTGCTAGGAAGCCTTACTGATGAGTCCACTAGCAGGCCCGAATAAAACGCACCCCTTCCTTTCCTTTTCTGTCCACCTACGACTCTCACGAGTTTCCACACCGTCAGTCTGATCGTTGGATCAAATCGTTTCAATGACAATAATTATTTAGATTATTTTTAACTCTATACAAAACGAAAACTTCGAGTACTCAACAGAGATAGAACGAAAATATTTAAAAAAAAAAAGTTTATATTATGTTATTGGTTTTCACGCTAGCGCGGCATCCCTTTGATGTTTCGGCTATACGTTGGCTGTTACTCTATCTCGTCACCTCTCGATATACACTCCACGGGGATTCTTTTTTCACCGTGGATCGGTATCGTGCAAAAAGATGTGTGAAAAACAACCTGTGCGTTTTAAGAGAATTAAAAACAACCGTACGGGTACATCGAATAGGAGATGGTACTTCGAATACTCGTGCATTCTCTGCGCGCTAATTAACGAGCGTTTTTCAATCGTATTAATGTACAACGCGTTAAAAAAAGTCGCTAACCGTAATTGTAATCGTTGAAAATTCCAAGATTCTTGTCAAAAGAAAATTATGTTCTAAGTCTACGTATACGTATTTAGTTTCACAAATATATCTTTATTCCAGACCATTGTAAACTACATAACCTAACATTTGTTTCAACGCTTACTTCTGTAGCCCTACTAAAGTGTACAAATCCTATCCAAATTTATTTCTCTCAAAGTCTTAACTTGAGAATTAATTTTTCTAGTCCCTCAGTGGAAAATCCAGTGACTCATATAAGGGATGAGGTCGAAATTCTCTCGACTTGGTATTTAAGGAAAGAGAAGATATCATTTTGGCAAAGGTAAATACAGAGGGCCAGAGACAACCATAAAACAAACGACGTCCACCATGATGGATGCTCGGGGTAAAACTGGGTTACCATTAGAGCGGGGAATAATGACGGGAGAGCCGAGGTTGGCCGGCGAAACGGTCTTTTTGCGCAGCCGGTTTCCGTCGACGGAACAGTTCGATGCACGTGTCGCTAACTCGTTACGAGATAGTTCTTTCGCGGGGTCGCAGCTGTTACGGCGGCCGCAACTTCATTGGACGTTGCCCGGACGTTTTCCCGTTTTTGACGCGCAAGCTCCTGCGACTGGCAGCTTCGGCAGCGCGACCAAAAGCTCACGTCCAGCCGATTCATTTATCCCTGCAGCCAAGGGGACCGGAGCCATCACGGCCAGGGAAAAAGCGAGCTTTTATTCGACGTTCGTCGTTCCCGCGACAGTTACATATTGCACCGCCTATAAAGCTTTCCGTTCCCGCTGCGCGCTAAACGCTCGAGCACGCGCCCTCTCGCGCGATCTCTTACGAAATCTTTTCGTAAATATTTGGAAACAAACCACATACGAATCTATATATTAATTTTATGGTGTATTTTATCAAAACTTTACTAGTCACGCAAGATCTGACTTTTGGAAAACGTGTGCTATTGTCTGGGACCTATGGGGCCTTATATGAGTAATGTCTGACACGAGAGTAAACGTAGTATTGTAAAGAAAAGTTATTGAATCATTGTTGTTAAGTTAAGATGTTTCCAAGAAAGGTGACAGTCAAGATCTGACTTTTGGAGAACGTATGCTATCGTCTGGGACCTATGGGGCCTTATATAAGTAAAATCTAACACGAGAGTAAAGATAGTACTATAAAAAGAAGATTACTCAACCGCTGTTGTTAAGATGTTTCCAAGAAAGGTGACAGTCAAGATCTGACTTTTGGAGAATGTATGCTATCGTCTGGGACCTATGGGGCCTTCTATAAGTAAAATCTAACACGAGAGTAAAGATAGTATTATAAAAAGAAGATTACTCAACCACTGTTGCTAAGTTAAGATGTTTCCAAGAAAGATGACAATCAAAATCTGACTTTTGGAGAACGTATGCTATCGTCTGGGACCTATGGGGCCTTCTATAAGTAAAATCTAACACGAGAGTAAAGATAGTATTATAAAAAGAAGATTACTCAACCACTGTTGCTAAGTTAAGATGTTTCCAAGAAAGATGACAATCAAAATCTGATTTTTGGAGAATGTATGCTATCGTTTGGGACTTAAGTGGCCTTATATGAGTAATATCTAACATGAGAGTAAACATAGTACTATAAAAAGAAGATTACTCAACCGCTGTTGTTAAAATGTTTCCAAATAGGTGACAGTGTGCTATTATGAACGGTAAAAGTCCGAGAATATCGAGAACGCGAAACGCGATCATTAAATAAAGTACGATTATCCGTAATCGCGACGACAATGAGAGCTCAGCCGTGGCGCTACTTTCCGCAGATTTATCTATTAATCGAGGCTGGGCGCGAGGGGCGCGTAAAAATATTGCGCCGTCGAGACAATAAAACGGCGGGCGCCTCGCAATCCTTGTAACGTATCGACGCGATATCGCGATATCAATTCTTTCCGTTCGCGCAGTTACCGTCGTAATCGTATTCGCGACAATACGTTTCCACGCGAGCACCGAGCCAGCCTTTGTAGCCCATCGTATCGTTACCCCGATGGACGATCGCCCATTGGCTCTATTCAATAGCCAGGATATGCTTCTAACGGACGATGTGTACGGCGACGCCAAAAAATCCCTCGATCGATCCATCGATCCCGGGGCTCTTAATCGTCGGACTCGCGACAGCTTTTACGAGAGCTCGTCGTCCCCGCTGAATGCCACGAGTGCTTTCTCGTCGAAGCCAGATTACTCGATTCGAGCAAGCGTAAAAAAAAAAAGTAAAAGGGGAAAATTACTTTCGGAACCCGTCGCCGGAATTTCGTTTCAACGGGAAGAACATAATCGTCCCGAACGAGCCGTCGAAACAATGGCGGGACAAGCGTTGTCGATCGATTTAACACGCTGTTTCGTCAGGGGGGGATCTTTGTCGCGATACAAATTCTAACAGACTGGTTAGAAAGCTTTAATCAACGTAGTTCGTTCGAAAGGTTCGAATTGGTTGTTTATTACTGTGTAATGGTTCCTAGCTGCTCCAGAATTATTTAAACATTTATAAGCAAGAGGGTACCATTTGTTTCGAGCTCGACACGGTCACCGGTGACCACCATAGGGAAATCCACGTATTTATAATTCACCGAATTTGTCGTCGACTATGTTTATTACATCACTAAGACGTGGATGGTGATTCCACTATAATGGTGGTAATTTCTTATGAATTTGTTGCATTTATATTGTTCCTATCACAGCTGTGTTATTTCTATTTACAAAGTAGTTTCTTTTTTTACTTTGTTTTTTTTCAATGTTAACGATCTAATTAATTTATACATATTATATGTTACGTTATAGTATAGAATAAGAATAATACGCTACACGATTACACGCGAGTGTGTTCCTTAACCGGTAACCCATCCTAGTCTGCACGCCGCCCAATGCAGCTGCACCTCGATGATCGGACACAGGCCCACTGTTTCCAACGTGCTATGACCCTTGACAAATTCTATTCATAATTTATTCAAACATAAGCCCTTAGATATTTCATTACATGAAAAAACAGTCTTATACCAGCTTCAAAAACAACTCAATTCATAACAAACAAATTCTTTTCAATTTACAGTGTACGAATACGAATGGGAATAACTATCCATTTCAATAACTCCTACGATTGTGTTTGTTTTATATTGAAAAAAATTGGTAGCACTCTCAAAACATATATCTATGTGTGATAGAATCGTTGCAGTAAAAAGTCCCACAATTTCTGTAGAAAAAACTGATCAAAAAAATGCTTCGTTTCCGACCACAGAACCTAGGAACTCAATCGCAATAAAACCATTATAATATACCAATTCGAGTGGGGGTAACTGTACAAAAAATTTCTAAAGATCTCTACCGTAGATTTCAAATTATTCCATCCCCATTTTCGTCCCATTTCGAGAGCCCTGCGGTCCACGAGGACCACGAAAATAAACAAGAGAAGAGAAAGGGGTGTTCGATCGTCGACGAGCAACGAGAAAACAGCCCCGAGCGTTCGTCCGGCGGAAAATGCCATCCGCGACAGTTCGGCTCCGGGTGCGGGGGATGAAAAAGGGCAGCCCGTGCATCAAGCAGAGCGTATCCAGGGCAAAGGAGCGCCCTTTCGCGATCTCGTTACCGTTTCCCGGACGCGAGCAGCCGAGCAAGCGAGCGCAATTTGCTGCCTGTTGAATCGCGAGCCCGGGCGTCGGGACGACGTACGACGAACCCTTACGCAAAGAATATCCAAGCTTGTAAAGGGGCTGCCAGGAAACGGGGGGCGGGAGGTTCGGCCCGTTAGACGCGAGCTTTATCGTACGTCTGGTCAAATGAGCCCTTCGTGTCGTCCCTGGACTGTGAAAGCCGTTCCTGCCGGCCTGGAAACGCTTTCTTCGAGATTTACGCGCCCCTCGCGCCACCCCTCCCCGGACGCGGAGACACCGAGGGCAAGAATGGTAAAAAGTCGCACCGGGGTTGGTTACTTCTCCGGGTGCTTACACGTGGCAGTTCCGAAAACGACCACTCGAGAGACGTGTGTACGCAAGGGGTGAGTTTTATTTTGGCGGTTATACGGCTCCTCGTTTCCGTTCGTACGGGGAGTTTGATATCATCCTCCCTTCGCTGCACGGAAGGGTCCCGGAAGTCACTCGACTTTTGTCTCGCGCGGAGTCAACGTCTAGTGTCTTTGGGATCGAGAGCAAAATGGTCGCGATTATTGTGCATTAGGGGGGTCGAAGGGGATCGCTTATAAGCTGCCCTCGATTTTCGGGGTTGTTTGCTTTCTGTATAAAGGGGAACGTCTGTGTACAGTGACAATTATATGGAGTGGGAAAGTAAACCGAGAAAATTATACCTATTTATTTAGCTAAAAATTTATTTGCTGTTTAGAAATAAAATTTGTCATCCTGGAACTTTGTTAATTTCTATTTAAAAAGCGAGACTGATTTAAACTTTATTTTTCCTACCAAACTACCACAATTACGGTTTTCAATTAGCAACGATCGTTTGGGGTTCGACTCGTTCGAGCTTTTTGTTCGTGCAAGGATCGCGCCTATCTCTGCACTGCGGACGAATATCGATTACACCGTAGGAATAAACAGGGAAGAAACAAACGCTCGCGACGGGGGCGTGGGAGGGGATCGCGGTCGGAATAAATCATTCGATAAAAGAGTGGAACGTTAGGCGGTCACGCGAGAGAAGGAATCGCGTTGTAAATTTTTCCACGGGCCGGTTCGAGGAATCGTCCCACCCTCCCCCAAAGCTCGAGGGTGCTCGGATTGCAGCAACCCCTTCTACGAAAACCGGTGTCTGAAGGGGCGTACAGGTGCGTACGGGGCCTCGAATTAGAGGAGAATACACGAAGAGGGGCTGACACTTCTCGGTTGGCGGAACGCCGGAGACCGGAGCCACCCCAATTTACGATTACGAGGCACCAGAGGGTTACAACGAAGGGTTAAACCGGGCTTAATCAATTCTCGTCGAGACTGTCGGCGTTCGGGGGGCTGGAATTTCAGCAACATATGGAATTTCGATCGACCGGTGGGGGAACTGCCGTCGAACGGTTAACACCTTGACGGCCGATCTCACGTTCGCGTGACTTCGCTCAACCACCCTCGTACGGGTTGTCTGATATACAGGATGTTCGGCCACCCCTGGGAAAAATTTTAATGGGAGATTCTAGAGGTCAAAATAGGACGAAAATCAAGAATACCAATTTGTCGATGGAGGCTTCGTTAAAAAGTTATTAACATTTAAAGTTCCGCCCGTACTGAATTTTTTTCTCGAAAATGCGCAGGATTTCGGGGGTATGTCTATTCACCAAAAATGATTGTAATTGACCCCCGCAACCGAACATAATTTTTCCAGAACGATTTGAAATTTTTCTTTTTCGTCGAGAAATTTAGGCACATTCTCGAATTTTTTTCTCGAAAATGCGTAGAATTTCAGGGGTATGTGTAATGACCAGAAATGATTGTAATTGACCCCCGCAACCGAAAATAATTTTTTCAGAATGGTTTGAGATATTTTAATTTAATTTTTTATAACTTACTAACTTACTAACTAAGCCTCAGTGAAGAAATTGATATTCTTAATTTTCGTCTTATTTTGGTCTCTAGAATCTCCCATTATAATCTTCGAGGCTTTGTTTCAAAGTTATTAGATCGAGCAATGGATGACCTGTAAAATCAGAATATTGTAATTCTTTTCGCGATTATTTTTTATTTAACGAACAAGACGGACAATCATTGATCGTTCGAAGGAAGCGCATTAAGAGCCAACTTCATTACGAGCAACGGCCCAGTCGGGATCGCGAAATTAGGGACGATTATTAAAATATAATCGAGAACAGACGCGAGAGGTCTGGGTCCCTGTCTTCTTGTTTCTGCGCGTTTCCACGATTTATCCCAGCGTTTCTCAACGCGAAGACCAGCGCGATACAACCCTCTGCAATGCCAAATTATATTGTACATATTCTGGCTCTCGGAGAATGAATTACAGAAATAACCGAGATCGATAAACGAGAAGTAAATTGAGAATTAAATTCCATTAAACGTACATTTACAACCGAGTCCATCCCCCTAGTGTAAAATAGTATTTTAATACAAGTTGTTATATATATATTGCCTCGAAGCACAGTAAGATGGAAACTTTTCAGTAGCTTTAAGGGAAGAGGGAGGAAAGAAAAGTGGATATCAAAAAACTACCCCTCTTCCTTGAGTCAAAATCTTCATTTCTTAGTCGTATCATATTTAGACCGAGAAAAAGCATCGAATAGAGAGAAGACAAGAAAAACTACCCCTTTTTCTTAAACCAAAATCAAAGTATTCGATACATACGTTCCCATCTTAGTCCTATTATATTAGTCTGAATTTCACGGGGTTCAAATCGACTAATTTCTATTTATCCTTATGTTCGATGAAACATTTAGTACAAAAAGTTTGTGGATTCATGGTGGACGAGTGGGAACCACTGGTTTATTCGATTCCGAGCAGCCCGGAGGGATGAAAGGGTCCTAGAAACGGCCGGGAAATTAGTCACAAAGGGATCCATACTCGGAATATCGTGGACCATGCCGCCGCGAGAGGACGAATCTCGTTCCGGAAACCAACGGGGCTTTCCAATTTCACCCCTTCAGCTTCGAGGCTGCTGAAGCTGGTGAACGCTTGTGGGAAAAGGCGGTTACGATGGTCCGCGGTCGTTCCACGGCCAGCAAAAGGGTCGAAGAAGAGGCGTGGGGGTGTGGGAAAAGGCAGCCTAAGGATATCGTGGACAGGTTTGTCGATAGAACTTTATCACGGCTCGAGAGTGGACCGTACGTGTGAAATCGAGTGGCTAGTATCTGCCCCAGTGACGTATTAGTACACGGTCAGCGGTTCGTGGATACTTAATCAGATATAGTACTCGTCCAGTACCTAGATTCCTTACGAATCCTTCGATATATTACGAAATCAATTCCAAGGAATTTTAAACGTCCGCCCGAGAAAATTATTTAATATTGATTTTAGTAGCTGGACTCAATAAAAACAAAAACACAAAGAGATTATCACGCATTTGTGGTGCTATTTTGTTGCGATTAGGAACTCGTGAGGATCTCGTAGGAGGGCAGAAAAGGATAGGAGGGGAAGCGTTTCGTCCGAGCCTGTTTCGTCGAGGAATGTATATACACACCTGGGAAAAATTTTAATGGGGGATTCTAGAGGCCAAAATAAGACGAAAATCAAGAATACCAATTTGTCGATGAAGGCTTCGTTAAACAGTTATTAACGTTTAAAGTTCCGACCGTACTGAATTTTTTTCTCGAAAATGCGCAAGATTTCGGAGGTATGTCTATTCACCAAAAATGATTGTAATTGACCCCCGCAACCGAAAATAATTTTTCCAAAACGATTTGAAATTTTTTAATTTTGTCGAAAAATTTCACATCTTTTCGATTTTTTTTCTCGAAAGTGGATGGGATTTCGAAGGTATGTGTAATGACCAAAAATGATTGTAATTGACCCCCGCAACCGAAAATAATTTTTCCAGAACGATTTGAAATTTTTTAATTTTGTCGAAAAATTTCACATCTTTTCGATTTTTTTTCTCGAAAGTGGATGGGATTTCGAAGGTATGTGTAATGACCAAAAATGATTGTAATTGACCCCCGCAACCGAAAATAATTTTTCCAAAACAATTTGAAATTTTTTAATTTTGTCGAAAAATTTCACATCTTTTCGATTTTTTTTCTCGAAAGTGGATGGGATTTCGAAGGTATGTGTAATGACCAAAAATGATTGTAATTGACCCCCGCAACCGAAAATAATTTTTCCAGAACGATTTGAAATTTTTTAATTTTGTCGAAAAATTTCACATCTTTTCGATTTTTTTTCTCGAAAATGGATGGGATTTCGAAGGTATGCCTATTCATCAAAAATGATTGTAATTGACCCCCGCAACCGAAAATAATTTTTCCAGAACGATTTGAAATTTTTGAATTTAATTGTTAATAACTTTTTAACGAAGCCTCCATTAACAAATTGGTATTCTTGATTTTCGTCTTATTTTGGCCTCTAGAAACCTCTATTAAAATTTTTCCCAGGGGTTAGTACTACATATTTATCGCCAACTTTAATAATTTATAACAAATAACATCGACGAAGAATCCAATCGCTTATTATCTTTTTCGCAAAATTATTTCCCAACGTGGCCCTGAGGGTAGGAAAGGTACGAAACTATTTCCGAGGTCTGTCTAGAGATTTCTGAAATCTGCGTCGCAGAACGCTTTGTAAAGTGGAATTTAAAGCATGCACGAACGCCGAGTACGTTTCCCTGAGTCGGGTCAAAAAGGGTCCCTTGTCGAAAAGGGCTCTGAAGAAACGTCGTGCGCAAAAACTTTGATCGTTCTCGGTGAAACGGGTCCAAACCACGCAGTCGGGGTCTGCAGCGGAAGGCTACACGCTTGACCCTTTAATCCCAAGACTCTGGGAGAAACTGACGCGCACGTTTCATCGTGTATATGAAAATTTTCTCGAAAAAGAGAGAAACGGTGATACTATTCGTTCCTCGTGGCAACGATCGAACGAATAAAATTAAATTAGTAATAATATTTCTCGTTATTCCTTCCTTTTTCTTCAGAGATGCTTGCTCTTTGAAATTTGTCACGATAAGGATGAACGTTATTTAATTTTACGAAGGACACTTTCTCTTGGTATTCTTTTCTTTTAATTAGCTCCGTAGAAGGGTTGAATTTTAAATAAAAAATCTAATATTCTTCAACCTCTAACTAAAGTCACCCCATCGATTAAAATTTATTTTATTTACAATCAACATCGTGCAATGATTTATTTTGTAATACCATAGTCCAAGGTTCAAAAACGCCCTACTATAAATAATTACACTATTATAACTTGTAGTCAAGAAATGATTCCGCCAAGTTTCCTCACGAATTTCGTCTGGAAAACGTACACGCCCAAGATAAACCCGGATCGAGAGAGCACGAAAATCCTGGCCTGGCGGGCGGGCGCGTTAAACGAAGAAGAAATTTATGTTCTTCGCGAAACTCCCGAGGGTATTAAAAAAATACAAACACGCACGGCCGTCCTCGCGACAGATTTAACGATGCTCGAAACTTCGAAAAAAAAACGAGAGAGAGTGAGAGAGTAGCGGGTGGGGAGAGAAAAAGAAAAACGACCCACGAATGTAAAAAGAAGTTTTGCATCCAGCCGGATGTCGGGTCTTCCCCGGCGTCGCCGATGCAGCATTATGCAGCGCGGAAAAGTCATAGGGTGGTCCGGTTCGAGCGAGGCTCGATTTATTCAGACGCGGTCCGCTTATTGGCGCGGAAGAACTTTTCTCGCCAGACAAGACGCCCGGCGTCGCGGCGCCGGCCCCAGGGAGCACGCACCAACACCGACTCGACCAACGTCACCGTCTCGTACGAACTCCTGCATTCGTAACCGGTTCCAACGCAGCCCCGTTTCTCAAACAAAGGATCGAATTCGGTCAACTTCCGGAATTACGACCGCCATGTTGTCGAGACCGACTAGATTAAAATGAAGGACCTCATTCGACTATTTACTCTTCCATATTTTGACATTCGAATAATATTCGGACAATTATGGACCAGGTTGGGAGTTGATATTTAAATTATTTGAAGAATCTAAAAATTCTAGGATTTTGATAATGTGAGATAAATGAGCTGGCCTTGATTAGAACAGGAGGACCTCATTCAACTATTTAGTCTCCGATATTTTGACATTCGAATAATATTCAGACAATATGGACCAGGTTGGGAGTTGATATTTAAATTATTTGAAGAATCTAAAAATTCTAGGATTTTGATAATGTGAGATACATATGCTGGCCTTGATTAGAACAGGAGGACCTCTTCGAACTATTTAGTCTCCGATATTTTGACATTCGAGTAATATTCAGACAATATGGACCAGGTTGGGAGTTGATATTTAAATTATTTGCAGAATCTAAAAATTCTAAGATTTTGATAATGTGAGATAAATATGCTGGCCTTGATTAGAACAGGAGGACCTCTTCGAATTATTTACTCCTCGATATTTTAACATTCGACTAATATTCGGACAAATATGGACCAGGTTAGGAGTTGATATTTAAATTATTTGAAGAATCTAAAAATTCTAGGATTTTGATAATGTGAGATAAATATGCTGGCCTTGATTAGAACAGGAGGACCTCTTCGAACTATTTAGTCTCCGATATTTTGACATTCGAGTAATATTCAGACAATATGGACCAGGTTGGGAGTTGATATTTAAATTATTTGAAGAATCTAAAAATTCTAGGATTTTGATAATGTGAGATAAATATGTTGACCTTGATTAGAACAGGAGGACCTCTTCGAACTATTTAGTCTTCGATATTTTGACATTCGAATAATATTCGGACAAATATGGACCAGGTTAGGAGTTGATATTTAAATTATTTGAAGAATCTAAA
The DNA here is from genome assembly GCF_051014445.1 of Colletes latitarsis. Lineage (NCBI taxonomy): Eukaryota > Metazoa > Arthropoda > Insecta > Hymenoptera > Colletidae > Colletes > Colletes latitarsis. The sequence continues at coordinate 27,726,209 of NC_135135.1, read as the reverse complement.
AATTCTAGGATTTTGATAATGTGAGATAAATATGCTGGCCTTGATTAGAACAGGAGGACCTCTTCGAACTATTTAGTCTTCGATATTTTGACATTCGAATAATATTCGGACAAATATGGACCAGGTTGGGAATTGATATTTAAATTATTTGCAGAATCTAAAAATTCTAGGATTTTGATAATGTGAGATAAATGAGCTGGCCTTGATTAGAACAGGAGGACCTCTTCGAATTATTTACTCCTCGATATTTTAACATTCGACTAATATTCGGACAAATATGGACCAGGTTAGGAGTTGATATTTAAATTATTTTATGAATCTAATCTATCTAGGATTTTGATAATAAATATGCCAGTGGCTTAAATAATAAATTGTATTCCAATGAGATGATCGAAGAAAATGGAAAACTGTCGTACGACAGTTATAAAAATTCATAAGTTAACTTTTGTTAGGGGTCTCATCCAAGTGGATATAATTTCACAAATTCAAAGAGGATATTCTAGATCGCAATTTTTTGGTAGAAACTCGAAAGTTTCTTGCACGCTGGTGCGTGTGTTGTTTCGTTGGCGAACGATTCGAGGCTTCGCGACTGCTTTGGTCCAAGGGGAGGTCGTATCAAGCCACCGAGAAGTAAACGAATACGCGTCTACGAAAGGCGGTGGAGGCTCTCTTCTCGTCTGGCCAGGTTATCTTTATAGGAAGCGATTTCGATGCAAAAATATACATAGGCCAAGATATACGACGGGCTAGAAATTCGACTTTATATTCGCGGCCGTTGTACGTCGTATCGTATTCTTCCGGATGACACCCGGGGCTCGTCGATTATCGATCTGACGTCGTCCCGATTCCAGCTAGTCTCCAGGACTGAGCGACAGCCGAAACAAACCTGGACCGTATCGAAACAACCACTTTATCTATTTTAAATGACTGGAAAAAGGTGAACTTAAATTAGACTTGCCACGGGCGTTCGTGCAACAAGTATTGAAATATACTGATACGCGAAACAGGGTGTAGAATATCTTTAAACAAACTTCGTAGAAAAGATTCAAATTAAAAGAAATTTAACGTTAGACACCGAGAGACACCGGTGTCCAGTGTTTGTTTTTCTTTTTTACTCTTTTGTCTGGCGAATAAAGTTGTTGACTGAAACTGAGACTAAAAAGAACGAAAGAAGAGACGGACGCAAGGTGTTCGGCGATAATATACCACCGGGTCCCCCGTATCTCTTGTTGGTTTTAAGACGACGGATCGTACGCCGCGTAAAGATAAACCGGGAATGTTTGCCGCGAGGCGTAACAGGCGTTAATGGCACTGCTCATTTGCATCGATAAGTTACATTGTGGCAATGCGTGTGCATGCGCGTCACGCGTCGACACTTTCGCGGAGAATTCATTTTTCTTTCGAGGAAGGGGAGGAAAACGAGGTAAGAATAACAAAATTTCTCGTCGCTTGGCCGTCCACTCGAACGCCATCTTTGTTTAACCTCCATTTCAACTAACGATTTTTCAGCATCGAACAAACACTAAAAGACAACTTTCACGAAAAAAGAAAAGTAGAAAATCTTATCGAAATTCTAAGACTTACGTGTCTCTCAATTCATGTAACAGAGAATATTGCATATCAAAGATGGCTGCCAATATGGCCGCCGAACGAACACGTCTTGGCACGATCTTGCTTAACCTCCATTTCAACCAATGATTTTTCAACAGTGAACAAATACTAACACAATTCTCACGAAAAAAGACAATCTTATCGAGATTGTAAGAGAATCCAAATTCTCTCGCTTACGTATCTCTCAATTAATTCATACGACGGATTACCGCATACGAAAGATGGCTGCCAATATGGCGGGAAAACGAAGACTCCGCGCGAAGGAACTCGCAATTTTTTGGTTTCCTTTCGTCGGTGGCGGGCGTTACGACTTCTTAATTCGCACGGAACAGAATCTGGCACGGCCGACGGCGATTATTTCAAGAGAACGGGCCGCTAAATGCGTCGATGACTCGACGGGAAGCGCACGAATCGGAAAAATCCGTGGACGAAGTTCGGCTGGGCCCCCGGGCAGACCGAACCCCGTCGACGGGACGGCAAGTTTTAATTGAGACGCGAATTCTCCGAACTCGAATTTCGTTAAAGTTTCCCGGTGTCTTGGCTACTAATTGGACACGATGTCCGGACTTCCCGGACGCCATGCAATCCGACGTAGTCGTCGGTCGCAACGACGAGTTCGCAAATTGTAATTTTCCGTCGAGCTCGTACCCCCCCTTCGTCCGCGCGACCCCTCTCGTCCACTTGGCCGTGCGTGCAGCCTTACACAGGGTGGTCCCGTAACTAACGACACAAACTGTTGCAAATGCGATTAGAACGTCGTTCTAACTTTGTAAATATATTTCTATCTTACTAAGTGAAACCTTAACTAAATGCTCGTTTTTATTTTTTGTCCCAACGATATTTACGTTGTTCCTTGCCAAATTCATTTCCTATTATTGGTACGACTTTGGTTAGCGTTATTATTCGAAAGCTTGTGCCTCGAGTTACGTAAAATTGAGACGATTACGATTAAAATAGAAAATAATAATTATTGACTCCAGTTTCTAGCATCAGAAAAATGCACTATTTTACGTATACATATTTTTCACTTTGTACGAATTTTTAGGGTAAATTGATCCTCTTAATCGAATCCTCCAAGTCGCTTTACAGCTTGTTTTGAATTTGTCTGAACATTAACTTTTCAACGAGGATCAAAAAACCTTCGCGAACGGCCACAGTGTCGTCAGGGTGTATGAATGGGAAAAAAGCCACCCTGTACGTGTGGTTGACACTCATCCCCCGTAGTCGTCGGAGTGCCCGCGACGAGAGGGACTTTTGAGGGTTCCGTGCCACGAAAGGAACGGAGTCGAGTCGCTCTTTCCGTACATTCGCGACGCGACGCTGTGTGCGTGGGTTTCCTGTCTGCCTCAAAGAGAGATTCTTGACTAGAGCGGAGGGAAACAGCGGTAAAAATATGGCGCACAGGTGACCGGAGGTCTAATGAGTCGCGCGGATGCGTCCGCCCCCGTATCAGCATGAAAACTACCCGCCCGGGCGTCGTTTCTTCGACAATTTCAACGGCAACCCGATTTCATTAGCTTGTTGGAGACAACTACGCTCCGTTGCTTCGCCTTCGCGGCGTGAAAACGTCCTCGCGCGCTTTGGTCGTTCGGGAACCATGACGCTGGGGCTCCAGGATCAGAATATGGGAAATCTGGTATACTCGTAACGCGAAGTTCCGAGGAGGCCCAGGATTAGACGGGTTTCAGAACGAGGACCATAATCTACACCGTAACGAAACATAACAGAATATAACCTGAATAGAGGCACAACGTGGCGAACGATAAAGTCCTGGTCTAACAGAGACACTCCCGAGTCTAACAGAGTTTAGTTCTAGAGTCTAAGCCTGCTATAAACTAAGGCATTCCTGAGTTTACATACATACGCTTCTCGACCGACAATTCAATACCTTGGCGTCTAAGACCAACAACGACGAAGGAACAAAAACAAAGAACGTTTAATCACAGATGGGTATAGATATAAATATAAATATAGACGGGAGGCAAGAAACAATTTGATCTTCCTAACCGAGATCGTTAAACGGTAAATGTGAATACGGTAATAGAGAACCGTAAACTAGAGTAAACCCTAAGCCGCGAAACCACCCCACGCGATTAAGGATTAATATCGACCGGAACACGTGTTCGGGTTTTTCTGTATTCGCCGGAGCCTTTTTCACTCTGCTGGCGTCGCGGGCGCCGTGACGCCGTGTATCTTGGCGTCGTCTCGGGCAGAGCTTCTCTCGATAGGGATAGGAGTGACTTATCGATAGCCATTGCGTCCCAGGCATTATGCAACAAGGCAGAGAGGAACGAGAAGCGTAGAATTCCGGCGAGCTTTCGCTATTGATACAGATGACGTCGCTGTGTACCGAACGCCCCTGGGACCTATACGATTCAGCCACCCGTTACATTATCGTGAAATATTCGCCATTATCTTGATTTGTATACCCGGCGAGTGTCCCCACAGCGTGTCCGTCACTACGTTGATTCGCTCGCGCCTCACCAGAGTCGTTAATGTTTCATCGTAATGGATCGGTCGATTATCTCGCGCCATCATTCCGGGTCTGATCCGTCCGCGAATACTTCTCCCTTCGGTAATAACGTCGTTGGTAGGAATTTCGATGTACCGAGTTGCGAAAGAGTCGCGCGAGAATCGCTTGGAATAATATAGACTTACGTGCAATGGTACTTGGAGTCAAGATGGCGTTGCTTAAGCACCCTCGACGATAGAATGTCGAGAGGGCCAATAATTCCGGGTAACACCCTTTGGCATCAAGCGACCAGGGGGTAGATTACACGGCTCGTGATCTAGGAATCGTAGTGTAGCCTCAAAGCCCCTCTACACACACTAATCGTTGCACACTGAAACTCTTTTGAATCTTCAAGCTTTTCCTCGATGTATTGACTGAACCAAAGAAATTCATTCTCAAGAGTAGATGTTACAGAAACTAAATCTAGATAGAACTCATGAGTTTTAACAATTTCGCAATGAGAAATTGAGGGTTTCCAACTGTCTAAAGATTAAGTATCGTTTTCGAGGACACGTTATTAGATATAATCCGGCCAAAATGTTACACTTTTCGGAGGATGCTTTGAAAGACGATACGAAAGAATTGCTCCTGATCGCAGTTTCGGTATCCAGCGGGCTTTCGGTGTCGAACAAACGTTGGGGCAAAGTTCCGGGTATCGTTTATCGGTTCCCGTCGGCTCATTTTCTTCCGGCGCGCTTTGTTTCCTGTTTCGCAGGAAAGGAGCTGGCTCAGGCGGCGCAGGGCACCGCGCCAAAGACGCGACGAACGAATAAGACTGCAGAAGGGTGTCTCTAATTGGTCCCATCTAAGAGCCCAGTCGCCTCAAAGAGAACTTTGCCCCGACCCTCCAGACGCGCACACCTACTCGTTCGCGCGTATGCGTGTCCTTCGTATGGAAACGACAACACAGGTATATACCACGACGCGTGGAAACGGCCAACGGGAGTCCGTTGGAACCGAATACGACACCGGCAGACGAAGCGTATCTGGCTCGTTTTCAAACGTCGACGTCCTTTATCTCGTTCCGTTTCATTTCCTTTGCGCGGTCGCGCTCCCTGTCCCGCGATATTTATCGGACGCAACTTTTGGAAATTAATATCGGCGACAGCAACCGTGGAAAATCGACGTCGAGCCCCGCTATTTTCGGACGGCGACGCTGTTTGTTCTCGAACGCCCCCCCTCTCTGGAGGGGGTGGATTTCCTACGAAACACCGGCGGCCGTTTACTCGCGTCGTATTTTAACTTTGAAATTGCGTGTACCGGGTCTTGGGAAGCTGTGACAATATTTGAGCTCTGACTTTCTTCCGTTAGGTAACAGAGAAGCCTTTCCGTTCCAAGAATTAACACGTGACTTTTTACCGGGGAAACAAATTAATCCTCGAAGCCAGTGAATTAATTTGTTCCCTTCGAATAAATTGTTTCGATCGTTTACTTTCGAACAAATTAATTCTCGAGGCTTCGAGGCTATGGGAAAGAAGATAAATCTAGATAGGAGTTTTTAATTTTAAGGAGGCTGTAAAAATAAGCTACCAAGAGTAAATATTCGGTTTCGTGGATAAGTTCAGGCGTTTAATAGTTTCTTCGGTTGATAAAAATCCTAAAACGATGATTACTTTATATGTATAGGAACAGAAGGGTCACTTGAGCGCTTGCGAGAGAGACAAGAGCGTAGCCTCCTGGTGGCAGGTACAGGAGGTATTTTGTTACTATGAGAACTATGTAATTACACTCTGCGTGACTGTGTGATTACTTCTCCTGGAAGTCGAAATAAACGGATGTTCGAATTAAGAAGGGACTATATAGAAACCACAATATTTAATTATATTTTCCCGAGTAAATAGTCCTATTCTTGGAAATCGGCCCGCAACGGTTCTAATGACTCGTTGCACCGTCCAAGAATTCGTCCAACGTCCACGAAGACACTCGAATACTTTATTTGGCCACTGACGTGCACTATCGTCGCGTCCCGCCATTTATCTCGCGGTTCGGCAATTTTGCTTCTTCGTTCCCGGTCACGAACGGAATGATAAGTTCGTGTCGTTCGTTACGTATTATTATTGTTTTTCCGTGCGTTTTCACGCGAAAATACGTGCTAGTTCGCGCCTCGTCTGTTTGCCTTCAACGTCGAGGCAAACGTTGGCGCGCGTCCGTCGCCGCCCGTTTCATAATTCGAACGGCATCGTCACCAATCGCGACAACGATTTATCGCCCCTCCGGGTCAGCGGTCGAATCATCCCTGCAAACTTCGAGCGTAATTCCGACGGGCGAATTTTATTCACATCGCGCGCCAAATTCAATGGGACCGCGAACGCAAATATTGCGGGTGTCGTGGACGGACAAAACGCCTCGTTACGCCCGCGAAAAATTACCCGAAATCCCGAAACGCATTAATTCCCTGTCCCCCGCGGGACTGGATAATGAGCACAAGTGTACACGTTTATCGATCTTCCGCCAGTTGTGTTTTATTTACACGGAGGATCCAGGGGGTTGTTTTTGTAGGAAATTTCATGTAGTGTTTTTTGAAGGCTATGGACTTTTAAATATGTAATGTTAATGTCTTTAAAGACGGTTTAAGTTACTAGAGAAGTGGCACAGGGGATAGGGACTTTGCTGGCTCCATCTATTGCCTTTCATTTTCGCCGTTTCGACCAATAGCGACGATACGCGAGTGGAGTGGGGACGGAGGCACCGATCTGAAGACTATAACCAGGTCAAACATTGGCCAATACGCGGTAGTAGGGGAAGTAGTGGGCAGGTACTAGAGTAGGGGTGTCGACACTAGCCTTCTCGTCGCGTAAGCACAGTACATAAGCGTTTTATATTTACTTACAGAGAGCTAAAGTATCTGAAAGTTATTCCGTAAGGTATAATCGACTCAGGAATATCAAAGAGACGTTGAAGCACAAATTGTACGATGCCCGAATACTAATTCGATTCGCCATAATTCTGACCCGCCGATCGAACGTCGAGGCTACAGAAACTACCCTCCAATTTCCAATATTCGCCGCGAGTGCGTGAAAGCTCGTCGAAATGCTCAGCCGGAAGGGTCTCGGTTCGTTCGGCCTTCAATATCCTTTCCGTTCCCAGCGACAGAAGGGGGGAGGGCGCCGGAGGGAGGGACGCGAAGTTAACATCCGTTTCATCCGTAAATAGGTCTGAAAACGTTGGAAAGGAGTTTCCAGGGATCCGTAGGAGGCCGCGTGGCAGGCTCGCGTCGAGGAGCCGAGGAGGCTTTTGAAATCCGCGCATCGGAAGGCCCGTCTGTTTGCACGGAGGCCCTCCATTCACGCCGTCTGGAGCGAATCAATATTGATACGGACTTTATATGTGGAACGCGGCCGTCGTACACACCGTTCCGATGGAATGCAATATTAATAGGACGCATGAACAATATACACCGACTACCTGTGTACACGGTACGTGCGCCCATATTTGTTTAGGCACCCTGGGGTGCCACTGTCCTCGTCGTCGTCGTCGTAGATAACGAGGTACCAACGAGCAGACGCCATTGTCCGTTATTTCGAACAGTGGGACGCGTGTCTCCCCGAAAAAAGGCCTCAACGCTATTTCCAAATATACAACTTTCTACGAAACTTTGATTTTAGACGATTGTAAATTTCTTGAATCGACTAAATTTTTATAACTACCGACAATTATGGTGTTCTTTGTGGTATCAATGATATTGAAACGACTGCAAAGACTAGTTGAAGAAATTTACTCCTATTTTTACATACGCACCTCCACCAGTAATTCAATGTCACGCAAATAAATGGTTATTTATTCTCTCGTAGAAAAGCACGGTAAATTTGCAAAAATTCAGCCCTAGGATATTTTGTAAAATTTTGATGAGAATCTGCGAATGGATAAGGCGAACACGGTGTACGTTTGAAAGCATCCGCAAACAAAATCCTGGGAACGGAAAGTAGGCACTCCGTGGCCCCCGGGAGATCATTTCAAATACAATCACACTTTCGCTATTGCGCAAGCTATTCGCTCAGAATTACGACGAAATTCAGCTCTGTCTCTGAAACCCGGTAATCCAACAACGATAGTTCCAACATTGTTACGAAAGGTGTCGTAAAAAGTCCATTCAACCGTCGCTTCCGCGACACCTATACCGCCGCGATATCAATTTATCGCGGCGAGACGAGCCCGAAGGAGAAAGGCTGTCTCGATCCAGAACGAGATACTAACGAGCACGAGACGAAGAGGCAAAGGGAACGAGAGGGGTGAAAAAGAGCGGAACGACGACTATAGCCGACGGTGGCTCCTTTCGAAGGATTATGAAGTTGATACGAAATATGCAGGGACGACACGGGGCAGGGGGGAAGTTAGGGCTCCCCGGTAAATTAGAAATTCTAACGAAGATTAAGACGAGGCTCGTCCAGCCTCGCCCCCGAAGTACCTGGCCCGGATCTATGCAAAACGACGCTTAAAAGCGACCACGGAATATACGGTGAGGATAAAAATGGCCGACCCGGGAGTAGGCTCTCAGGCTAGACTGCATCAACTTCTTCGCGCGCTTCAACGACACTGTACTTTCGACGGGGCATAATGCCCCGCGACTTTAATACCTCGCGGACGAGCCAAGACGCGCGGCAATACGCCCGGGGACGATCGTTCGGCCGTAATTTATTCATCAAACGCGGCGAGATCGCCCGGAGTTACGTTTCTCCTATTTTTCGCGCGTATCGTTCTCGACAGGAACGTTCGTGAAGGTTCCAACCGAATTCTCTCCTGGAAAAATCGTCGACTGTCGACGCTATACTTGTATTTGGAATTGTAAACATTTTATAGTATAGGACGCGTCATGTATTTTCAATATTACTTAAATTAATTAGTTTCAAGGGGTAATTTGGGCCATCAAAAACTCAGGAACGTGGACAAATTTTTCGTCAAAATTGAAAAATTTCAAATCGTTTTGGAAAAAATATTTTTGGCTGTAGGGGTCAATTACAATCATTTTTGGTGAAGAGTCATATGTCCGAAATCCTACTCATTTCCTAGAAAAAAATTCGAGTAGGTGTTGAAATTTTTCGTCGAAATTAAAAAATTTCGAATCATTCTAAAAAAATTATTTTCGGTTCCGGGGATCAATTAAGATCATTTTTGGTCATTACACGTACCCCCGAAATCCTGCGCATTTTCGAGAAAAAAATTCAGTACGGGCGGAACTTTAAACGTTAATAACTTTTTAACGAAGCCTCCATCAACAAATTAGTATTCCTATTTTTCGTCTTATTTTGATCTCTAGAATCTCCCATTAAAATTTTTCCCAAAAGTGGCCGAACACCCTGTATATTTGATAATAAATAAACGTGATTGTAAATAGTCATTATAATATCTATTTTCTAAATAAATCGGCTCCACGAAAGTTATGGGAGTCAACACCCTGGTTATTAAAGATAAATACGAAAATTTGTGCTTTTTAACATTTAAATTTAAAGTAATATTTTATAAAAATTCACGAATGTTATTAACACCCCATTTTATTAGCTTATGCACGCGATCGTAATCAAAAGTATAATCACCGCGTTATTACTCAATCATACCCGCGACGACGTATTCGTGGATCATAATTATTTATTAGTCGATATCAGTCATTAATAATTCATTCGATCGCACGGTAATCGTAATCGTTAATCACTAATCGGATCGCGCCTTAACACTGGTTACAGGAGCGTACGCGTTTATTTAACGTGGCATCTTCATCGCATGCACAATGTTGTGCTTATGGTCCTTCGAATAAAAATTACGAACAGGTTCTAGCGCGAAGTAATTAATAATTATTACTGGCGGTCGTCGTTCCTAATAGATCGAGATCTACAAGCGTTACAACCAGTCCTACAGAACGTACCTTTAATTGCCTATTTCAAGAATTCATTTATCTTAATACTGTACTACTATATTTAGTTAACAGTAAATAATATTGCGACAAGATTAAACAGTGTTCGATATATCCTATTCATATTCTTTGCTTATAATTTTCTCCCTGATTTCGTTCTTTTATTTCTAATTTTGTATTTTTATCCTGCATCGATATCGATCGTCGATCTGCAATTTCACGGGCCTGTCTCGAACGGGGTAAAAAAAGAAAAGTGAAAATCGATAGGAACGAAGAGGCGACGAAAAACACGTTCGCGTGTGTACGGCTGCTACGGTATTTACCGATTCTACGTTTAACTGGATGTTTCGGGGTTGGGAATAAAACCGAGACCGGAAGGAGGGTGGAACGCGAGGGATGGCCTGGCAAAAACGTCGAAATATGGCGGGCCTCGCGGAGGCGGCCGTATAATTTCCGACTCAGCGCGCCTCGCCGAATTCTCGTCAACGTTTTATTCGTTGGGCTCTCCAACCCTCGACCACCCCCGCACGAATACACACGCGTACGGACGTGTGCGCAGACCCTGTTCTCACCCTTTTCGACCGCAGTTTGTCTGCATTAATGCGCGACAACGTTCGGCGCTGAAAACCGCGGGAAAATGTAATTCGGGTGAATAAAAATAAGAACGAATTCTATCGTTAGTGCTGCGGTCGAACCAGATAATAAGTTAGGATCGAGTTCGAATTATACCTTCGTTTCGATATTTTTATTTGGCGCGTAAGGTCGAAATAAAATTAAAATAATTTCGAAGTCCACGCGAATTACGATTATTCCACGCCATACGATTAAGCTATCCGGAAAATTTAATTAAACACGTTTCGGAGAAGCGCCTCTTAAACAATCGATATCCAACGGACCAAACAATATTCCAATAATTTTTCTTTTTGCTACAAAAAGTCCAATATTCGTGCTACCGTACGCTTTGAAGGCATTTCCCGTTCCCCCGTTTTATTCCATTTTTACGAAACGACGAAGAGCTTTCAACTTTCAGGAAAATCGTATCGCGCCGGAAGCGCGCCGCGAGTGCTGTTAATTTTTTTACGAGGCCGTTACTCGTTAATGCCCTTTGAAGAGGCATTAAAGACCGCGATACGCGGGATAGTCGGTAGCTCCGGCTCGCTATCTTCCACCCCCGCCTACTGCCGTTGAACTATTTCCGTGGCGCGACCGTGAACGTGGAATGTAGGCCCTTGTCACGCGACGAAAGGTCAACTCTCGGAGCACGTGAGCAATTTCCAGGAAACTGCCCCCGCGTACGCGAAGCTCGCATCGATCGCGAAATCGTACGATCTTTTTCCCCTCCGATCGACCACCACTCGTTACCTCTCAACAATATCTAGAAATCCGTAGAGAATTTAAAAAACAAATGACACTACCGAACGATTTTAAAATCCTGCAGTATAAACTGAAGGATTGTTCGGTCCATGAGCAATGGCGGCATTCATGGAGATTAGGCATTAGGCCTGCGTTCTTTTGTCTCCCAAGGAGATTGCTGTATAATATTCTGCAGAAGTAAAATTTTGATTTCAGACCATCGTAAGCTACATAACCTAAACTTTGTTTCGGCATTTATTTTTGTAACCTTGTTAAAATTTCAAAATTCTATCCAAAGTTATTTCCCTCAACGTCTTAACTTGAGAATTAATTTTTACCCACATATGGGTGACGTGGGAGTGAAAGTGTTAAAGAAGATAAGGTAGTTTATCTTCTACGTCGATTAGGATTATATTTATCCTTTTAACACTGATGTAGCGGAGTGTAAAGATTAACGATGAGAGCTTTTGTATACCTGTAACATTAACGCTAAATAAATCGAGTGAAATTCTAGTTACTTCTCCGTTCGATTCGCGAGACGTTTTATCGAGGTCCAGCGATCGACGCGAGGAAACGCCAAGCGTAGAGAAGCGGCTGCGATGGTGGTTTCGCGTGCGCTGGTAATCGCCGAGAAGGAATCTCGCCGCGAGCCAGCCGCGTTGTAAACAAACGTTACGTCAATCAGGACAACGATCCGAGAGTGATGCAAGCGAACGCGTAACGGGGTTCGGCACGGAGGCGCGATACGAAACCGATAAGGAGCCCACGGCCGCCTCTCACCGTCGCGTCAGCTGATTCTACGACTGCCATGCCGTGCCACGACCAGCGTCCAAGTTCGCGCGATTCGTTAGACCAGAACACCGGCGTAACGAGGAAGAGGAGGCGAGGCCAGAGTTCCCGGCGATTCTCGGAAGAACCTAGCGGTGCAATGTCGCGATACGGAACACCGTAGAACCCATCAAAGAAACGTATCGAAAAATATTCGTACGATGTTGGTACCAGAGTGTGGTTAAATAAATCTTAAAATTATCTCTTTTCACAAATCGGTCGAATTCGGAAATTTCAATTTCTATAAATATATGATTGGCCATCCCTGGGAAAAATTTTAGTGGAAGATTCTAGGGGCAAAAGTAAGACGAAAATCAAGAATACCAGTTTGTTGATCGAGGCTTCGTTAAAAAGTTATTAACGTTTAAAGTTTCGCCTGTAGAACGGCAACCTGCGAACAGCTGCGTACGCGCGATAGTGGCTCTCACTCAGGAAACTGTAAGGCTGTCGATACGTCAGTGAGTAGAGTCTCTCATGCTGAGTGAGAACCACTATTGTATGCACGTAGCTGTTCGCAGATTGCCGTTCTACAGGCGAAACTTTAAACGTTAATAACTTTTTAACGAAGCCTCGATCAACAAATTGGTATTCTTGACTTTCGTCTTATTTTGAACCCAAGAATCTCCCACTAAATTTTTCCCCAGGGATGGACGAGCCACGTGCATTAATAAAATTGGTATTTATGTAACGACGAACCTACGCAGAGCTAGTGTTTGAATATTTATAAAACGTCGAGTCGTGAGACAGTTAGGGTGCACACGGTGCTCGAGAATCCGAGCGTTTGGAGTCCGAGGCGCGTTCGCGGTCCCCCGCACGCAGAATTCGCGAGACGACAGAAAACGACATCGAGAAAATAACGAGTTAAGCGGTGAAGTCTCCTCCTCCCGGTAAGTGATTCAATTCCGTTTAAGAGGCACGAGTGGGTTTTGAAGAAGCGAGGAGACCGTTCCCCGCACTCCATACCGGCGGCTATGTGCCTTATCTAGGGTGGTCGCGTTAAATCGTGACGCGTGACTGTGCATACTAAAGACGTATGTACCTAAGCGGCGCTTGTCCCCTTCCTCGGCACGTTTGACCCTCCTGCAATTCATTTGACGTATGTCGAGCGTCGGATAAAACCGTCCGCGAAAGATATAAATCGTTTCGAGATCGTAACGCGGACCGGGGTTCGAACTCGCTTTCGATTCGTATAACTCGAGGCGAGGAGCCATAAAGCCCCCCGATTCGCGCTTCCCGTTTTTCCATAAATTTGTATTTTTATGTCAAAGAACGTCGAAACATGGACGGTCAGTTATCGATACGAAGGGTTAAAATTGAATTATCTACGGTAGCAGATACGCGTCCCTTATTTTCGAACGTAGAGACCCGCGAAATTTGATCGGGAATCGAAAGGGCGGTGCTTGGTGGCTGTTCCTCGTCGGATCCAGGAATTCTGGAATCGCGAATGAATTTTCTATCGGTGGAGTCGTCGATTCCAGACAAGCGACTCGTTTCACGGAAGCCCTCCGTTCGATCGTCGAACACGGGGTAACGCGGAAAACAGAATGGGTTATCGGGCAGCGGCCGTTTCGCCGGCGGCACGGAACGGGATCGCTTATTGGTTTAGTCACGGATCGTTTGACGCGATTGGTCCCCGCGGACTCGCCGGAAAATATGGGTCGAGACGCCCGAGACGAGCCATCTCGTCGGCTACCTTTTTCACTGCGCCCTGCAACGCCAATGCAATTTCCCGGATACCCTAAACGCCGACGCGGCCATTCCATCCGCGTAAATTTCATCCTATCTCGACCACGCGCGACTAAGTAGAATAACAGTTTTCAAACTTCGCTCGATGCACGGAGTTTGGGTGGCTCTGATAGTCTAACGCGATTGCTAACAGTTTAAATAACTATAGAAATAAAATTGCAACTGTAAATTTGCAATACTTGGACGATTTCTACTATTGGGAGAGGAGATGTTGGCACGCTACCCACAAGCTACACGACGCAACGGACAAGGGGAATCGTTCGTACGCCCCGCCCAATCCCTCCCACTGTTTGGGTTCTTGGCTCGACCTTGGCTCGTGATCGCCTTACCCAATAACGACCAAGAACTTAAGAAGTGAAGGGGATTATGTGGACTTAGCACGTTCGTGAATGTGTGTTTAAAAATTTCTTTCAGCTAGCATATTGCGTAGATTAAGCAGAATTGCAACACTCGACGTAAATCACCACTTTTGCAGCTCGTTAAAATGTTTACTGCCCGCGAACGCGTTAGCCAGTGTCGCGAGACTCTGCGTAGACCGAGGCAAACCGAGAACGACAAAATGGACGTCGGTTGCGTAAAGAAAGCAGTACTCACCTTCTCGCGAAGCATGTCCCGCACCCTGGTGGCCTGGCTTCTGCTTCTGTGCAGCTCGAGTTGCAGCTCGAGGCACCTCTCTTGCCAATTAAGCTCCTCCACGGCGGTCGAGTATCCATCGAAGCTCTTGGACGCGCTGTAGGCGGGTCTGCTCTCGAGCTTCTCCTTCTTGGCGTCCGAGCTGGCCGCGGCGGTTCTCTGCTCGACGAAGAGTCGTCCCTCGGCGAACATCCTGGCCGCAGGTGGTTCGGGCTGTCGACCGGAGAACGAGTACGCCCGGTCGGAGTGCTGATGGCCGGCGCGCGGCGAGGGACCCGGGTCGAAGTTCGACCTGGTCCTGGCCAACGCGGCGAGATCCTTGGCGTCGTAGCAGCCTGCCGTCGCGTCCAGGTCGGTCTGGGCGGCGAACGTTCGTTGCTTGTCCGCGTACTCCACGTGGCCGCTCGGCTCGGACGTGAAATCGTACGGGCTGCACTTGGGCTTGGTCTCCCTGAGCTCGACATAGCCGGCGCTCCTGGCGGTCTCCGCGAACCCTTTGGTCTCCTTTTGGAACAGCAGATTCGGCACGTTCACGTACGGGGAGTCCCTGTTGTGCACCGGCGGCGGCAGGCTGCCGGGGATCGGCTGATGCTGGCCCGTCGCGTTGTTGTTGTTCGCGTGTCTGGGTCGCGGTGGCGGTGCCGGTGCCTGGCGAAGTTGACGCGGCCAGAGTCGGGGACTCTCCGCTCCGCTCGACTGGCCCCCCCTACTCGACTCCGGGCCGGACTGTTGCTGTCTCCGTGCACCCTCCGCCGTTCCTTGGACCATCCCCGACGCCTCGTGGCTCCGAACGCCGAGTCTCGGGCTGCACGGGGCCGAGTTCGAGCCGAAATCCGTGGCGAGCCGCGCGATCGGGTCGAGGATCTGCGAGAGCCGGCGCGCCGGTGATCCCCGCACCTCCTCCATCCTGACCTCGGTATCGCTGGCGGTCGACTGCTGCGTGTGTCCTCCTCGGTGGTGGTGCGACGCCGCTGGCGTGGACTCAGTGCATCGCTCGGCGGCGCGGCCGATCCCTCGCGTTGCCTCCTTGCCTCGAGGGATCACGTTGAAGCGCGCGGAACAACGGGCGTCGCGGCCATCTCGGGGCGATCACGATCTCACGCGCTGCTACGGGCATCGTTGCTCACATCCTCGCGGCGGATCTGCGACCTAAACACACATTTTAATCACGGGTTTAGCATTAACTTGGACCTTTGAACTTGGGGTTAGGGTCTCGCGCGCTCCTTTCGTTTTGATTAAAAGCGCCCTATAAATATGACGACGGTTGGCGAACTCGCCACCAGGGGGCTACGCTCTTTCCTAAATACTCGACTATTTCTATATATACGCTCGTCGACTGACCGATCCATTAGCATAAATGCACGAGTGAAGCATGAATCAAGGGGTACCCGGCTCTCTGTTTTCTCGAGTCGGAACTCGAAGGAAAGGTGTCCAAGAGCGGTTTAGGATGGGGACACTTGGCCCGGGTGACTGATGTCCGTAACACTCTGGCCGTCGAATCGAGTGGCCCCTCGAGGCCACTTGCACGACTAACGTCACCAACTACCCCTCTATTTAGATATCGTTATAAGTGGAATTTACTCCGACGATGACCTTGATGGAACAGCCAACTGATTTCGCTCTAAGAGTACCGCAATGCCCTATTTTAGGTTTTCACCCTTTCACTGTTCGAACCAGTAGTCTCCAAACTTCTTCACATCATGACAAATACGTATGAACTGTCGAAACAACCCAAGCGACACGGGCACGGATAAGAAAAGAAATTTTCCATTTCGCAACTATCCATCGACTATTTTCCAAATGACCAATCCTATCTAATCGCTCGTACCAAAACACACATTACCGTTCCTATGATTCACCCGCGTACAAAACAAATCCTCTCAAAGTCGAGCAAAAGAAATCAAAGGTTTGCAGCGCGTCGTGCGACAAGATAACGCGACGCGTCTTCGCGTTGATCACCTGAGCTTCGCAGTCAGTATCCAATTTGCGTCAACGAGATAGTAATAAGACGCGTGATCGTCCTCTCCCGTGTACCGAGTTTCCACCGTCGTTGCAACCAAGTTGCCCGGATTACGGTCGCGATTTATACCGATTTAATCGTTCCGCCGGCGAAGAGGATTCTCCTCCGTCGTCTGGTCGTCGTAACCGGGCAAACGAGCGGCGACAACTTTCGCGTAGTTCGTTCGCGGGGCCCAACGGTGACGAGGTTAGGCCAGGAAATGGAAGGCAGATATTAACTCGCGGCGAGTGTTTGCACTACTAAATTGAAAGCTGTAACTCTTTGGGGTGTCTCTCGAAGCGGCGCACACCCCCCTCTCTCCCTCTTTCATTTCCTCGACGCAGTTCTTCGACCGACTGACGAGGCGCCCAGAGCCAAGGGGAGGAGGGAGGATCGCGGAGAAAGCTACAGAGAGCCGCGGGAAACGACGACAACGACAACGACGTCGACGACGACGAAGTCGCAGGGCTACAAAGTTTATTTTAAGGTCGACGCTAAAAGGGGCTAAATGAAAAACCGGATGGAGGGGTGGGGCCGTGTAACGTCCCGTTCTGCAATTACCGCGAGAGCGAGACGTCTGCCGCAAAGAGACGCCCGCAGAACAGGAAGAAGGAGCTGCCAAATTGCGCTCCCAGGGACTCCCGGCCCTGCGTCCCTTTCACGACCTATTTCGATCAACGTTCACGATTCCTTTATCATCGCTGCGTTGGAAAAGTAGGGTGAGAGATTGGAACGGGTCTTCCTTGGATCGGTCGAAAACCCCGATTTATAGTTAATGTCATAGCGATCGTTCTGACCAAAGGCAAAAGAGAAATGTGGGTCGAGCGACCTGGAAGTGTCGTTACAAGTAAAACTCTATCAGAATTTAAAGAAGACTTTGAATCAAGATGAAAACCTTGAGAGAGAGGGGTGGATAAAACTCGCTTTTTAGGTCGTTTGACTATCGTGATAATAGACGCAAAAGGGAATTCTGAACGTTGAGACACGAAGCTGTTGCGTTAGGATCGACAGCGTTTTTGTTGGTATTCTTTTGTCCCTACGGAGTTGGAAGTCTGATCGTTAGAAAGGCTGGAGGAGCTCTTGTTCGCTAAAGGGAATCGGGTTTGCGGTGCGAGACTTAATTCGGTGTATTCACGGTCGTGCCTCCAATCCATGAGTACCGAGGCCCCCGCTTACGTATGTTCGTTACGTGGCACCGCGGTATCGGGTTCGTGAATCGACTGGTTATCTTAAGCGAATAGATGCTGATTACGAGTTCTCACGCATCCCTAAACGGCAGAAGGCTCTCTTTCGTTGTTTGTTATTTGACTCGCGAGCCGGCTGATCCTATCGCTCGAGTGCCGTCTGCATGGTTATTTCGTGAACGATTCGCCGTCTGATTCCGAAACGACGAAAAAGTTCAAACTTCCCGTTATACCGTATTAATTTACTAATTAAAAACGTATTTATAACTTATCTCGAAACTTGGAAACAATATATGCTTGAGAAATAATTAAGATTTCGCTCACCACGGCGTTCAATGGCAACACCTCGCACGCACGCTTTGTGCACTCATGGGGAAGATGATCGTCGCACTAATCGGCTCAAAGAAAGATGCGCTAAATACTAAAATTGGTCACCTGCTCATGATTGACACGCGAGCGCATCGATCATATGCATCGATGCCTCGTGGTGGCCAAGTTCTCGGCCATCTTCCCAGTCTTGCTCTAACCGCGAATAAGTGTACCGTAACGAACTCTCTACATTCTATTCTCACTCTCATCCACGTTTCTCAACTAATGTGATATTGTCAAATCGTTTCAAGGGTACTTTCCATGTAATCTCAAAGTGTTTCAATTAATAAAGTGTCACTACCTCGTGTTGTACATATGTACTATCTCATTTCTCACAAACCCAACACCCAACGTAAAATAAATTTAATTTAAACTCGCGACGAATCGTAGGCCAATTATGATAATGGAACGGATCGGAAAAAGGACCGGAAGGGGCAAACGATGACGCACCGACGCCCGCGGTCGTTTTCCTAAGAGCCCGCGAAGTTTTTTCTGGGTGCAAGGGAACAGAGAAAATCTGCTTGCAGAGAAAACAGTAATTATACAAATTGGTGCCGCGCGGCCGGAAACCGAATCTTCGTCCAGAAATAACAGCGGGCCCTTTGTGTTTCGTCTCTTTATTTTCATCTTGTCGCGAGCGCGAAGCATGGTCTCTCGACCCGCGATAAAACTCGAGCCAACGAGGCAAACACCGCGAATCGTCACGGACAAAGATTTTTACGAAACTTTTTTGCACGTTGCAACAACCTAAAAACCACCGACACGCTTCGTGGACGTTCAATTATTTTATTCGATCCATGTTTGACTTACGATCCCGTGGAATTTATTTATAAAGTTTATCGTGGTACTAGAACAAAGACCGCGCTTCGAGTTTGGCGACGACAGCGAAATAAATCTTCCGTGGTACACAGAGTGTTCGGCCATCCCTGGGAAAAATTTTAATAGGGGATTCCAGAGGCCAAAATAAGACGAAAATCAAGAATACCAATTTGTCGATGGAGGCTTCGTTAAAAAGTTATTAAAGTTCCGTCCGTACTGAATTTTTTTCTCGAAAATGCGCAGGATTTCGGGGGTATGTCCAATCACAAAAAATGATTGTAATTGACCCCCGCAACTGAAAATAATTTTTCCAGAACGATTTGAAATTTTTTTTTTCCCTCGAACCTTCTCGAATTTTTTTCTAGAAAATGGTTAGGATTTCGAGGGTATGTCTAATGACCAAAAATGATTGTAATGGACCCCTGCAACCAAAAATAATTTTTCCAAAACGATTTGAAATTTTTTTTTTCATCGTAAAATTTCACACCTTCTCCAATTTTTTTCTCGAAAATGCGTAGGATTTCGAAGGTATGTCTATTTACCAAAAATGATTGTAATGGACCCTTGCAACCGAAAATAATTTTTCCAGAAAGATTTGAAATTTTTTTTTTCCCTCGAACCTTCTCGAATTTTTTTCTAGAAAATGGTTAGGATTTCGAGGGTATGTCTAATGACCAAATATGATTGTAATGGACCCCTGCAACCAAAAATAATTTTTCCAAAACGATTTGAAATTTTTTTTTTCATCGTAAAATTTCACACCTTCTCCAATTTTTTTCTCGAAAATGCGTAGGATTTCGAAGGTATGTCTATTTACCAAAAATGATTGTAATGGACCCTTGCAACCGAAAATAATTTTTCCAGAACGATTTGAAATTTTTTTTTTCCCTCGAACATTCTCGAATTTTTTTCTAGAAAATGGTTAGAATTTCGAGGGTATGTCTAATGACCAAAAATGATTGTAATGGACCTCTGCAACCAAAAATAATTTTTCCAAAACGATTTGAAATTTTTTTTTTCATCGTAAAATTTCACACCTTCTCCAATTTTTTTCTCGAAAATGCGTAGGATTTCGAGGGTATGTCTATTCACCAAAAATGATTGTAATGGACCCCCGCAACCGAAATTAATTTTTCCAGAACGATTTGAAATTTTTGAATTTAATTGTTAATAACTTTTTAACGAAGCCTCCATCAAGAAATTGGTATTCTTGATTTTCGTCTTATTTTGGCCTCTAGAATCCCCCATTAAAATTTTTCCCAGGGGATAGCCGAACACCCTGTATACCCACGGTAAACCTCCACGATTGCACGGTAAAAGAATCGCAGTAAACCTGTCCGGCGCTCCACTCGAACGGAAATATCTTTCCATTGGACACGAACTGTCCCGCGAGTTCAAGCCTCGATGAACAAACGTTACGCAACACGCTCGTAATCGATAACGATCCTCTCGATGCCAGAGGTTCGCTCGTGTTACGTCGTTACGGCAGCGTAACGCGTATTTTTATCTTCCACGATTGACCAGCCGCCCGCGAAGAAACACAACGATGGATTTCGCGTTTCCCGACCAGCCGAGGAATCGTCCAGTCGGCTTTACGCGCTCCCTTGCGCCCCGAACCACACAACAAATCCCTTTCGAAACGTCGCGAAAGCATCGAGGCTGAATCCAACGAAGAAATTGAAAATTCTTGGAAAATATTTATTATTTATATTTGATTACGTACGATTAAATCGTATTCAATCCACGCGGGACGCTCTCTTAAAATGTTTACAATTCAATTTTGATGAGGAATGCAGTGTCGCCACCTATGAGACCAATTCGAATGGGACTCTTCCGCGCGACGACTAGAACGTTCGCTGTACTCGATGACGTTGCATGCCTTTTTCATTTTCTAAAAGTTACCACTATGTAGTCTTAAAGTATTATTAAAGTAATAATAAACAAATGTTTTTATCAATTATTTTTCGCCGCTCTGAGGACCTACGATTCGTCAAAATTGAAAGGAAACGCGACGATCCTCCTATTCGAATAAAAATTCCCAACGTCGACTCCTGTCTACGGAAGATAAGAGCGATCAAATTTCGCATACTTCTGCCCCCGAGGTGTCACAGTTCGGTCGCGAGACCAATCGATCCGAGAAGCTCCAACGATCGTCGACGTTTTAATAAAGCGTCCATACGACGCTCGTATTCGGCGCTTTTTATTATTACCGCGCTGTAAATCCATCGAAGTCGATATATATCGACGTAGGTTGATTTTATGCGGATTCCCGTCCTCCCTCGATCTCTCCTCTCCTTTCAACCTGCCCCCTGTTCCCGAGTAACCGAAACTCTCTCGCGTAATATCGCCGGTTTTACGAGCAAGCGATATCTTTTTCCGTGCGGATACGGTGTACTTTTAGGATTGTCGTTTTCATGAAAGAAACGCGCACCTCTGGACGCCGAGCGCCGCGCCCCCTGGATACACGGGGGCAGAATATACGGCCGCAATAACGGCGAGTTCCGGCGTATAAATCTGAATACCTACTCGAAATACGTAAATCTCCCCGATCAGATTCGACCCGCGACCGTTACCCCGTGTTTCACGCTCCCACCCCCTCCACGAACATTAACCCCGGCGTCAACTTTCCGAATCTGGGCTACCCCACGAGTATCTGGGTCTGCCGACTCTTTCCTTCTTCCTGAGAACGAATTCCTCACTGCAGAAACGCGAGACGACGATTCTAGGACACCGCGATTCGATTTTGGCAACGTTAATCGTGAAAACACCAAAAGGGTGTGGAAATTTGGCGGTTCAAATGAGCAAAACTCGACTTCCTCTCAGTAGCACACATTTAATGAGCACGAGGTTTTGTTACGGACAAAAGACACACGGTACAATAGTAGTACGTCAGAAGAACTCTAGGTGGCGCAGAAACAAATGGCGCTTTATTTCTAACAAAGGGTGGCCCACAATCAGAAATGAATTTGTTACCTTATTTTGATTATCACGTTTTACTACTTCGTACACTAGTGGGACTTCTCGTTTATCGAATAAATAAATAATACTGAAATAAAATTGAAAAATAATCGCACATTTCTTTCGCAAAAACCGTCGACAAATTGACCGGACAGCGAAGGAATCAAAATTAAGCGAAAGAATATTTAAAGGCGACGTTCGCCGGCAGGAACACGGTTCGTCGATCGATCGCGGGACTTAATTCTTAATCGTAATAAAATTACGTATTCATAGAAGGACGGTTTGTTCTTTTTAGGTTAGTTTCACCCTCGTTCTGTCGCGGGTAGGCCTACGTGGAACGTTGCGTTCAGACCACATGTACCTACATAATGCCCGGTTCCTATATAGAGGCGGCAGCTAGTGGTCCCGCAGAGTCCATGAATAAATTTCGAATTAACTTTCGAACGGTTTTCGCGTTATACGAGGCGCGACGGAAGCCCTCTTCAATCTGGCCAGCTCCTCCGAGACGCAGTCGTTATAATGCGAAGGGTTCCATTCCGCGCGGAAGGATCCGAAGAAAAAAATCGTTCAAACATACGCGTCCCACAACAAACTTGCTACACGTTCTTTATAAATTTTCCAATGTTTCGAGTCTAAAGTTTTGTATCTGCGCTTCAAACCGATGTACACCTTACCCCAGTTTCTAAAATCACCTAGTACGATAAACATAATTCTCTGGTGTACGAGTTATGTAAACGCTTAATTTTCATAGACATTTAATCACGACTCGATCACGAACCGATTGAAACAAAGATGGCTAAAATGTTTCGTAAAAGCAATCGTGGCGATCGGATTTTATCCGACACTCGCGAACCGATGTAAATTACGTAAAAGGTTTTCTTTTGCAACGAGTAACGACAGCCATTTTCGAGCACTGTCCCTTCAGCCAACGTCGAAAATATCCCCGGGTGTCTCTCGGCCCGTGAAAAGTTAATTCGAACCGCCTCCGAATTAATCGAAACCAATTTACGGACGGGATCATCAATAACTCATCCTCCAAATTAACCGACCATTCTTCTCGGTGTACCACCATAAATCACGGGTATTCAAGCTCTATCTACCTTTAACAAGCCTCCGGCCGGCACCACAATTCTCCGATTCTTCTCGCATTAAAAGAGAGCCGCGCGGTCGTCTCGTGGAGCCGAGGCTCGACAATATCCAACGTCAACCGACGGGACTCGGCCGATTCCGCCTGGCGAAGTGTTCCTCCTCGAGCCACGATTCCCTTCCAGGGATCTTCGCAAAGAAGATGTTATCGCGTTTGTAGCGAAGAACGGCGCGGTGTTCTTCGTTTCCACGCAATTCCATCGGTCGCGGTAAAGCGTAATGCCGCTGGCGGAGCGGATTCCGCGCGGTTGCACGCGTAATTGCAGTTTCGTAAAAAAGAAACGACCGATACGTTGCTCGTTAACCGCAACTCACAGAAAACTATTTCGTTAAACCGAAAACAAAAATAACCGAATAATGATCCTTGAGACGAGCCCCAGGCGCGATTCCGCGAATTCGTGAGTCGAATGTTCCTATCTCTCCCAACTGGGGGGATCCCCCCTTGAAGCCAGCGAAGCGTGAAGACGTTTAAAAAAAACTCAGATGAGCTGAGCTGTCGGTAACGGTTTCTATACAATACAATGCTTTTTTTCTCATCTGCTCTCCTTTGCTCGATGTCCTTTTCTACGGCTGTCGCGACTCCGAGGCTCAACGTTATCTGCTGGTGTCGAATTTCGTCTTCGCTGAGTAGAAAAAAACGTAACGGTCAAACTCGGACCGTTGACGGTTCCCACGGTGCTTTTCCAAGAAACCAAAGTCTGCCAACGCGAAAAATACGTTTCACGATTCCTTCTCGTCTCTCGTCGAGAGATCACCTCGTCCCGAGCCACGATTTTCACCGGGTACGCATATCGACACCGGCTCCCTGATCCTCCACCGTCCTACCCCGACGTTTCTCCCCTTTTTTCCGCGAGTCAGCCTCGTCACATCCACCCCTCCCTTCTGTTATGTATTATTTATGGCCCGATAGATCCTCGCAGAACGAATCCGATTCTTTCCCGACTCCGACGGACGCCCGGTTCGTCGGGGTAATTTATTCGACACCCTGCATGCAAAGACGGGACGCGTAGCTTCTTCGAATTCTACGGTAGAAGAGCTCTACTTGTTCGATTACCGAGAACGGCCGCCTTTCGCGTCGTTTCTCTCCGCGTGGCCCGCGTAACACCCTCCTATAAATCTTTCTTTTAGATTCTATTCGTTGTTTGGCCCGCTGTTCGACCGTGAGTCGCGAAAGATGTCGAACTTATCGCGAACGCTGCCGGGACTATGAATTCGTGACTTCGCGGTACAGTAGCTACCTCTTGAATCCATGCTCGGTTGCGAGAAATACATTTTCTTTTACGACGTATGAAATAGCTCGACAACTTTCGAATTTTGACTATTAAAAAAAAAGTATATACAGGGTGTTCGGCCACCCCTGGGAAAACTTTTAAGGGGAGATTCTAGAGGCCAAAATAAGACGAAAATCAAGAATACCAATTTGTTGATGGTGGCTTCGTTAAGAAGTTATTAACGTTTGAAGTTCCGCCAATACTAAATTTTTTTCTCGAAAGTAGGTAAGATTTCGGGGGTATGTCTATTCACCAAAAATGATTATAATTGACCCCCGCAACCGAAAATAATTTTTCCAGAACGATTTGAAATTTTTTTTTTTTCGTCGAAAAATTTGTCCATCTTTCGGAATTTTTTTCTCGAAAGTGCGTAGGATTTCGGGGGTATGTCTATTAACCAAATATTATTATAATTGGTCCCTGCAATCAAAAATAATTTTTTTAAACGATTTGAAATTTTTTAATTTAATTGTTAATAACTTTTTAACGAAGCCTCCATCAACAAATTGATGTTCTTGATTTTCGTCTTATTTTGGCCTCTGTATATGCATGTACTTTTACAAGTTGAACCAGTGTTACTCAAAATGGATGACGTAATACTGACTCAGTTCATCAAAGTGTAAAATCGTTCAAAGTATATATTACTCGTAGCTTTTTCGTTATTTCAGAGTATCGATTTCCGACAAGTTTGTAAATCACTGTGAAGTTTTCTTACAAGAAGCAACGCGTTATACTGTCGTTAAATTACCATTTACATTACCATTAACGATTCGATTGCAGCGAACTCTAGCGGAATTATCATCGAACAGTGCAAACATGACGAGTCGTCAAAATTTTAATGACTACCCGCGCCGGGAACGCGACGAGACGATTTTTCAAAGACGAGGCTCTGGCGTCGCGCGAAGCCTGGCATTCCTTCCCAGTCAAAGATGTTTCTATTTCTCATTCTATGCGTCCTTCGTGTTGCTTCCCGTGCAATTTCACCGTGCCGTTCGATCGGCCGGCTGACCGGTCGTTCGCGTACACGCAGGAAAATAAAGGACGTCTCGCGTGGAGTCGCGTGCGAAGAAACTATCCCGCGGATACGTGACGCGAATACATCGGGGATGCTAATTGCGGGTAGAAAGGGCATGCACGGAACCTCCGTCGCGAAAATGCACGGGAAAATGTCGTACCCGTGTCCATGGGGACGAAACTTTTCAACGAAAAGGACGACCCGTCGCCGATGAACCCTTTTCGATCGACCGATGTAATTACAACTTTTCCTCGTTGCTCGTGGAACCGGCTAGGCAAAGGACAATGGCGGTGAACGTGAGATTCCGACGATCCTATTTCCGAAATGCGGTCGCGAGAAGAAAATAAAAAAATCTCGTTGGCAGTTTTGTAGTTTTAAACGAAACTAGGTGTTTTCGACTTCGTAGCATCGTAGACGATATCGAGAGGACATTGAAGGAAAAATTGCCACGATATTTGAAACAATTCGAAACGACACGAAGGCTGAGACGTCACCGATTCGACGGAGGCGTCGAGACTTCTCGAGCCTTTTCTTTCGCGTTGAACGATATATCCGGGGTCGCGGATAGTTTCGAAGCACCCGATCGCGTTCGAAAATGAGATCGTTCGGGAAGAAGCAATGTTCGCCAGATTGCGATCGTCGGGTCTCTTTTATGACGTCGAATCTGTCGGCGTGACCCCGATGTTTCGCCAATGGCCGAATATATCTAGTAATAATCGAACCGATATTGCGGGGAATAACGGAACGGGAATATCGTCCCGAGTAGCAATGTAAAACGCGAATACGTTCCCGCGGGCTCACGACTTTGGAAAAAGTCGTCGGAAACCACGAGAGTTTTACGAGGGGGCGAAGAAAAGGGGACCTCTATGGAAATCGTGTGAAGGGCGATAAAAATAGAAGAACGGAGCGAGAAGTTTAAAAGGAGAGACCAAGAGGGCGGGTCAAAGCGCGAGCAGGAGAATGGAAAGAGAAAGGAGTCTCGATCGAACGAATGAGAGAGCGAAGGTGAGTGAAAGTGAGCGAGCAAGAGTGAATGAATTATGGCAAATGAATTAAAACGAACGAATTAGCACTAGACAGATTCGAAGACCCAATAACGAATTAAGGAGACAGAAAAAATTACTCAATGTAAATAAATCGAAACAAACAAGATATACAGGGTGTTCTGCAACCTCTGGGAACAATTGTAGTGGGGGATTGTAGAGGCTTCGTTAAAAAGTTATTAACGTTTAAAGTTCCGTCCGTACTGAATTTTTTTCTCGAAAATGCGCAAAATTTCGTGGGTATGTCTATTCACCAAAAGTGATTGTAATAGACCCCCGCAACCGAAAATAATTTTTTTAGAACGATTTGAAAAATTTTTTTTTCGTCGAAAAACTTCAGCACCTACCCGATTTTTTTTCTCGAAAGTGGTTAGGATTTCGAGGGTATGTGTAATGACCAAAAATGATTGTAATTGATCCCCGCAACCGAAAATAATTTTTCCAAAACGATTTGAAATGTTTGAATTTAATTGTTAATAACTTTTTAACGAAGCCTCCATCAACAAATTGGTATTCTTGATTTTCGTCTTATTTTGGCCTCTAGAATCCCCTATTAAAATTTTTCCAAGGTATGGCCGAACACCCTGTATAGTATAAAACAGAATAATGTTCTTCCTAAAAATACTTTCTAAACAACTGTCTGTCGTAAAAAGAAGAAACTTTTTAATTAATAATTTAGATGTACCGTTAGCGTGCTAGCTAAAAGTTTTATCAACAGGATATGCAGAGATTTGCTTCACATAATACGACGGATGTGTGACAGGAATAAAAGAGAGCCAAATTGGATGAAATTCAAGAGTGATTATTTTGTATGTTAGAAATTTAAATCGGTCACGGGAAAGAAACGTAGAGACCCTGACACCGCAATTATTCGTATCTATTTTTCAAATGGACATGGGCCAGGTCAAGACCGAGACACTAGACGGCCACGTCACCGATGACTCGAAATTGTTTCGCTTGTTAAAGCGATATGTCGCCGACGACAAACTCGCTTATCGGGATTCCAAAATTGGCAAGGACGCGACAAGACTTCGGCCCGTCCTTGGCACGCACGAAACTCGAACAAGACCGTGAGTCACAATGGAGGACCCGGTAATGTTTACTTCCGAGCTGCACGATCGTTAATAAATCGCTTTCGAAAACTTTGACGCGTTGCACAGTGGCTAATTTCATAGATCTAGCGGGGCAAATGAAAACATTAATGTTATCGAAACAGTCCCAAATCCTATAAATTTATTTCATATACAGGGTGTTCGACCACCACTGGACAAAACTTTAATGGGAGATTCTACAGGCCAAGAACCTCTCTTGTGTGTGGTTACATCTTGTCCATCTTTCGGAAAGTTTATAACAAAAATTTATAATTTTTAAAGTCAAGGTTCCTCATTATCGTAAGTTCAACGAAAATAGAAACCGACCGGACAGAATTCTACCGCCAAATTAAACGATGCGAACAGCTAGAGCGTAATTGTAGCAACCTTAATGCCCCCACTGACTTTCCTTCCTGCAATTTGAATCACGAACGGATGCGCAAAACTCTAACAAGCTCGGAATCGAATCAAGCCAAGTTAAATAATAAGAACAATTACAGAATTGAACACCGTAATCTCGCCATCGAACTAAGCGCCGTTAAGGGTCATTAATAACCATTAGGAAAGCACTTGAGCATTTCCGGTGCAGGTGAAGGAGGATAGTAATAATTTGAAACCATTAGACTACGTAAGTCGATTAAACAATGACGCGGAACAACGTACGCGGCGTTTCGTTACGAAGATCTAACTCTTTTGGGCACGTTGGGATTAATAGTGTACCACCTTTTCGATGGACCGTAATGCATGCTGGGACATTTTCAATCCCACCTCGAAATATTACAATGGCTGCATGCGCATAGGTTTATATGTATATCGTCTTATTTACGTAAAACAGTTGGTAATATCTTCAACAGATGTTACAAATGTATTCACTTGTGTTGGCAACATTCGACATGCCGATACAGGTTCATTAATTGTTGCAAGCGGAAGGTTTACTGCGACAAATTTAATTAAAGTATTACTATTTTTTTATATTTTTACATTATGTGATACCTTTATTAATAAAAATATACCAATTTTGTTTAATATAAAACGCAGTAAAATTTCTATGTAAGATGGGTCTATTTCATTATATGAAATCCTATGCCGCGAAGAGTTGAGAGTACCGGAGGCTAGGATATCGAGTATCGGATTCTCCGTGGAAATTAACTGCGCCAGAAAAGACGAACGTCTTGCAACGTAGTCGCGACGCTAAGATTTTGAAGAATCTCTATCGATCTCGGGGGCTCCGCCGACCGAAAATTTCCTTCCCATTCCCCCGCTGGCGGGATCGAATTTCAATGCGCCGTCCGACCTAGCCTCGAGGCAAAATCCGGACTAGGATTTCTTATATTCACGTCGTGAATCATCCCTTGGAATTTGAACACGTGTCCCAAGATGTATGTCACGTATGCGGCTGCCCGTGCACCGAACGATTCGATTCGTCTATGGAAGCTCGGTGTAATGAACGCGGACGCTTTTTGCTATTTTCCCATACACATCATTGCGCGAGAACAATGGCGGAATTTCCGCAGCGAAGTTTGGTTAGAAAAAAGAACGTTACCACTGGGGAGTTATCTCGAACGAACTATCAAAAACTACTTAATAAGCTTACGACCAGCATAGAACGTCGCGTTATAGCAGTAGTTATTAACAAAGTCCAACAAATACGTTCTCGCGATACATTTAAAATCTTTTCGCTCGAAACTCTCTGCTAACCTACACATGTATTCCTATTCGACAAAAGTACCTACGAGAGTGGTGAATAATTTATTAAAAAAGAGATCCTCACCTCGGGAGGTTAGATGGCACTGCTCTCCAAGGAATACAGATTCTCTGCGAAGCGCAGCCGTAACGATATTTTGGGTCCAGTCAACCGCCATGCACAATCGCGTAAAAAAAAGAAGAAAAGGGAGAAAGAAACAGCTTCGAACATAGACTCACTGTGTTCTCTGAAGTAGAGAAGGTTCAATGACCAGAGATAAAACGCGCACCAGCGTACCGTCGTAAAATCGGAAACCAGCCTGGCGTAGTTCGAAAGTCGACCGGAAGGCGGAAAGCGAACACGAAGTTTCGAGGCTGGATATGGTAGTACGATTATAAACGCCCATCGACCATGGGAAATTAACGCGTTGGATTGCCGCCGAATCGAAACTGACAACGAAACGTCCCGTAACGGACTACCGTCGTGCGCGTCCTCGGATGCGCGTGCGACGAAACCCGAGTTTCTCGTGAGATCGCGTTGCATAGGCTCACGAAAAACGCGGGAAACACTGATTACCAACCGTCCAAGTTATCCTCGCCGATCGAACAAACAGAAACTAACGAGTTTTAACCTTTTAAAAACATTAGTCAAAGGAAACACAGAATATAAACTTTCTCGATCTTGTAAATAACTGCGTAGAATGTTGTGAAACGAATACTGAAGTCAGGGTTAGGTTAGAGTTGTATCAAGGCGGGGGCAGAAGGGGCACGTATCTTTTGGGTGTCATATTATGAGAGCGACAACTAAATTGACTATAACTGTATATGTATATTTGCTAAAACGGAAGATATTCACATTTTCTTTTTCAAATCTACCACTCAAATATTTTTTATCTATTGAACAAGAACGTAATCTCGTCTTTAATATATTGTGAAAATTGCACATAACAAATTATTGCATAATTATCTTGGGTGCGAAAATACCTCGGCACAGCCCTAATCGAGATGCTGGTTACAGTAAATAAAGTTCTAATTAAATTATTTAGCAAACCACGGTTTACGGTTTGAAAATCCAAAAGCGGTCGTTCGAGTATTGGATCGGTATTCCTTTCGTTGTGGAACGTCAAAGTCGAGAGACAATTATTTCGTTTAACAAACGCATGCACTTGTGACGCAACGATCGAAACTGAATACAAGGCGTGATTTATGTAAATCGTCGCGTCCCGCGTAATTCGACATTTTTTTTTGCTTTCCGGTTTTTATCGGATTCAAGCTGTAGTTACAGTCAATTATAGTCGTCAAACATTGTTTTGTTACAATGTAATGGACCCCGCTCACGGAGCGCGCCCGTAGGCGAGTACACGGGTTGCATTTTGCATAAATTACGTATATAGTTGTGTCTGGTTCGCGTGGTCGCTCGACGTTATTGTCAAAATAATGCGAGAGCAGGTTGCCGCTGCGGGCTTGATAAAGCAAATAGACCCGTGACACGTGAGTTGTATATTCGACCTTTTCATGGACTAAACGGACAATTGTTCCTCGCGATCACGGAATTAAAATGAAAAACGGAACAAAAAACGCGGGAAGACTTCGTGTACTTCCGAAGTTAAAACGAAAATAACCAGCACGGCGGTAACACATGTCGCGATAAGAGAAATGAAAATAAACTGAAAACGGAAAATATATTACAGTAAATAACGAAGGCTTGTCCGTCAGTTCCACGAACCATATAACAATGTTCAAATATTACTGGACGAGTTCTGGCCTCTCAGTAAATAACCCTTTATTTTTCGGTAACTATGCGTGGTCGTTGAGTTTTGCAACGGATAAAGTACTTAACACGTTCACCTAATCCTAAATCCTAAAACTGTTTACGAGACCGAAACTTCGATTTTGGATAATTGTAAGCTATACAGGGTGTTCGACCACCCCTGGGAAAAATTTTAATGGGGGATTCTAGAGGCCAAAATAAGACGAAAATCAAGAATACTAATTTGTTGATGGAGGCTTCGTTAAAAAGTTAACAATTAAATTCAAAAATTTCAAATCGTTCTGGAAAAATTATTTTTGGTTGTGAGGGTCAATTACAATCATTTTTGGTCATTAGACATACCTCCGAAATCCTAGCCACTTTCTAGAAAAAAATTCGAGGTGTGAAATTTTTCGATGGAAAAAAAAAATTTCAAAACGTTCTAAAAAAATTATTTTCGGTTGCGGGGGTCAATTACAATCATTTTTGGTGAATAGACATACCCCCGAAATCCTACGTATTTTCGAGAAAAAAATTCAGTACCGGTGAAACTTTAAACGTTAATAACTTTTTAACAAAGCCTCCATCAAGAAATTGATATTCTTGATTTTCGTCTTATTTTGGCCTCTAGAATCCCCCATTAAAATTTTTCCCAGGGATGGCCGAGCATCCTGTATAACTTAAAACCTGTCGTAGTACTTACTTTCGTAACTAAAATTTACGAAGCTTATTCATTCAAATTTATTTTTGTTTACATTTCAACTTGAGAATTAATTGTTTTAGGTCCGTGGTTAAAAGTTCTGTCACCCATATATCGATGACATGGCAGTTGAAGTGTTAAAAGTTGGTAGCACTGATAAATGTATTCATTCTAACATGTAACACGCGTGTATGCAGGATGTCTCGCATGAACTGTTACGAACTAAAATAAAAGAAGGTTCGTATAACTAGTCGAGTAAGAGCGAATCAGTTGATGCGAGTTAAACTGAGTTATTATCACCTTCAATTTGAAAATAGTTTCTAACGTTTTATACGGTGTACCTAGTTTTTTAATGGCAGTTTGTCCCAGTCGAGTTCACTATTCACGATTTAAAACACACTAAATTATAGGTTACAATTTTCCGTTCGAATTACACGTATCTCGTGCGTTGAATTTTCCAAAATTAATGGTTGCTATGAAAAGAACGGAACCCGTAATTGAACCCTATCCGTTGACAAGAAGCGACGTGTTCGTTTCTATGGAAACGCTTCGAGTGCATTCCGCAGAAAGAGTTAATACGCGTAATTTTGTCGGAAGCGAAACGTATACGTCTAGCGAAACAGTCGGGGGAAAACAAAGACCAAAAAAAAAAAGAAAAAAAAACGAACGCGAAGGAAGAATGCAAATGGTACGCCGTACCAAATGTGCCGTCGTTTCTCTTATCGTCATTTATTAAAAGCGCCCGGTAAGCGGAACAATGCAAATGGTCTCGTTATGACATGCTCTCTTCCTACGTAATCTCCGTGGACACAGTTTGAAAAACGAACGTCGCGCTGAACGACTCGAAAGCGTTGTTCTACGAAAAAGCACCAGGAATATCTTCCTTTTACGAGCACCGTCGACTGTGAACCGTGAAACTGGAATCGCAACGAGAATCTCCGATCGTCGAACTTCGAAATTTCATACGCATGGAAACGTAATTTCCGGCACGAAATTACACGTCGATACTTTTCTTTCTTCGGATATTACGGTAGGGATCGACGGCTGAAATTCGATCGCGTTAGCGAATCGTTGCTCGGTCTATAAAAATCAATGTTCGCGACGAGTGTCGTAAACGGTAAAAAATTACGTTGTAATTGTTTGAAAAAAACAGTCACGGATTGCTAATTTTCGTGTCCACGAGGCGAAGCAACCGAACGAACGCGGACCGTCGTATCAGACACGGGCAGGATGTAACGGGTCGTCAACTTGACATTGAGAAATTCGAACGATTACGAAAAAGAATTCCGTCGTATCGGGACAAGGGGTATCGGACTACTTTTATGGTAATTTAAAACGAGTTTGAGCACGACGGAAAAATATGTCGTGGCGCGTTTACTACTGGTGTGCCTAAGGCGTGGACAAAAGATGAATTTGAGACCGATGACCTTTCTCCTCGTGGAGAAAGACAGAACGAGAGTGAAGAAGAAGAAGAAGGAAGACGACCGTAGAGGAAGAGACAGGTCAAGAAAGATCATTCGAGAAGGCTCCGTTAGTTGATCAAGCGCGAAGGCTATTTAACATTCCGTGTTTGGAAAGGACGCACTTACTTTAGGAATCGCAGATGTTCAACGGACTGGCAGTGCTAGTTTTCAAACTTGTTCTCGGCTGCTCTCGCTTGATCTTTCCGTTTCACGCTCCTTCTCTGGTTCTCCGCCTCTCCTTTCTCTACCGTGTGTCTTTTTTTGCGTGAAAACCTACCCGAGAAAGGCTGTCGAGTACCGCTTCGACGTTAACGGCGAAGGGTTCGTCCGTAGGACCCGTCCCACGGCAGAAATATTTTAATCGAGGGATGACAGCTTGCACAACAAGTAGGTCATAAGCGGCACAGTACACGCAAGAAACGACAGGATCCCACGTGAACGATTTAACGGTTCGATCCGATGGCGAAACGACGTTTCTGAAACGCGATCACGCGTGTTTACGTCGGCGGAACTCACCTCAGCTCGACGGGGACTGCGGTAACGGCTCGTAACGATTTGAAACGAGCGCACTGAGTCCACTCCATGCCTGGTACACGCACGACCACAGTCTTCTCCGCTACTTTTCCCGTCGATTTTAATCTGCCCGAACACTCGTGGACATGCTGGCTCTTGTTGAACGCGAATAAAGATCGTCGGCGCACACTAATACTCGACGGTCACGACGCAGAGGCGCGAAAAACGCGAAAATCCGACGGATCCGCGGTATAATGTCACGAAATACGTACCGAGTCGGCGAACGTCGAGCCACTACCGTGGCGACTACGCGCGCCAAGCGGCTGCACTAAACTCTCTAGCCACCGAACGTTCATAGGGATATTCCCTGAAACGACCGTTACCCCTAACCTTCGCGTACCCTCTCCATTTTCAAATAATCCTTTCAATTTTAGAGTTTCGGTTAACACTACGTTTACGGACACTCGTTGCGCATATTTTTATTGTAATTCGCTGTGTTAACAGTTACATTAAAATGCAATTTTTCTTTTAATTACAGTGTATATTCATATCATAACATAAATTGCTAACAAATAATATTTACAAGTTCTGTAACGTTAGGTTTAGAATCTTAATGCGTCAAATTTACGTATTCCGTAAACCTAGTGTTAAACAAAAACGGACGCGTCTGACATTTCAACACGATCAAGCACGCTCTATAACTTTTTACGACTACTAATATTTTGTTTCAACATCTTACGAGAGCAAACAAATCTATTAAATTAACTTAAATAATAGTAAATATAATAAAATGCAAAGTAGAATATGTAATACTGAAAGACTATTTAACCAACCTGATATATTCTGTAGGGAAAAAGCTCATTCTAGAAACGGAAGCAAACGATAATTCGACTGACTCTTTCAGAAAAGAAAAATTATAAACGATTGACTTTGTCGTGAAATTTGCTTATATGTCTGGAAGGTTAAACGAAAGAATATTCAACGTATTTATAAAATTGAATTTATTCTATATACACGTTGTGCAGATATTTTTATAATACAATGTACCCAGACGTTACGAATCGCACGAAATGGACTTAGATTCGAAATTATAACAGTATTTCCTTATACTGTTCATATGCTAATACTTGCAATAGTTTACTTTTATACGTCGGATCTAAAATGTCGCAAAGTTCATTTTCAAGGCTAGGAAGATAACTTTCATAGTTTTTTACGTACATCCTAAAAGACAAGGATTTTGAAATCTCGACGTTCAAGCGAAAATTTATCCACTCTATTATGTCGTCTGACAATACATTATCTACAGAGTCGTTCATGTGTTCTAACAAAAATTTAGCACAAACCCTTGACATTTCCACTGGTTCATAAAAATCGTAGTTGGTGCATTTATTAAACACCTAATATAAAAGAAATTAAAAAAAAAACCAATATCTTATATCATGTACAATTTTTCAAATACTGTTTTACTTACGTCTGTCTCGTCCATTTTGTAGTCTGTATCATCCAATAGTGAAATGCCCCAATAAAAGAGCACAATGCAGAAAAGCTCAGGATCTTTCTTATGTATGCACTGATAGAACTTTTCGAGAAGCATGTTCGTATATAAAAACTCATAATTATCATTAGATAACGAGCAATTTATTGGAATATGATCGATCAACATACACGTCTCGTGTCGTACGTCGGAATTATTGTCCAGCAGCAATTGCAACACTGTTGTCCACCACTGAATTTGTACATCTGTACCAACATATTTAATTAATATGTTGGTTATGTTCGAATATATTAATAGTAAGAAATTTTATACATACATCGGTATTCGTCGCGCTCGTAACACATTAAGAAAAGGTTTTGCATTACTCGAAAAACGGAAGCTCTGAATTCTGTGTTCAAAGACGCGATCCAAAAATTATCGCAAAAATTGTCATATACATCATTAGTACATTCCAGACAGATTTCTTCTGCGACCTTGAGAACAAAGACGTATATTTAGAATTCCTAAAAAACAGAAGCATAATTTAAGAAATACTTACGTCGTTAAGAGAAGTTAAAGTTACAAATGACTTTCCAAGTAATCTCAAATAATTGTCCCTCTCGCAATAACTGCTTTTATTATCGTTCAATCGTACTTCGTTTAACACAAATTTACAGATACCCATTGTCTTCGTGCAGCTAGATAACTCAAACTGATTGAGATATACCAAGCTGTTATAGAGGAAATTGAACATTGCATCTTGCAAGTCTGGATTGTATCTATAGAGGTCTTGTATCGAATTACGAATTATGTCAATAGCATTATCTAATAACAGCATTGTTTTGTCAGTATCCGTTATTTCGTTAATAACGTCCATTATAGTTGACCATGCAAATATCTGTGTTTCTGAACATCTTAAACTATGTACGTATATACTAACTAGTATAGACTGTCGAATTGGATGGGTTTCTTTTATTATAGATCGTATAAATTTAATAACAGAGATTTTATAATTTTCTCGCGCAGGTCCTCCTTTTAATTTTTCGTATTCTACTAAATGCGATTTCAACATAGACAACACTGATACGTCTCGCTTTAGATACGTTTCATTCACTTTACACACTTTATTACAAATATTTATATATACCGTAGCCAATAAAAAACACGAAGGTTTAGAATTTACACGTTCCAAATTTTCTAAGATCCAAATTGTTCTTTCGAAAAATCTGCCCCAATCTACATTAAACGATTGAAAATGTTCACGGCTACAACGTTTTAGTATTTCAATGATCTGAAAAGGTAACAAGAGTAAATATTCCAAGTTTTCTAATCATTTGAAGTGGATGAAATTTACGCACTGTGTACACACCTGTAACATGTAACCATGCATTAAATTTAAAGACGAACAAGTTTTCTCCGCAGATATTATATTTTCCATTATTTTTACCAAAACATTTTCCACAGAGTGTTCAGTTAATAATGCAACAAGCGCCCTTGCCGCTAGTTTACGTGTTTCGTATACTTCGCTTTTAGCACATTGCATAACTAATGTAATGAGCTCATTCATCTGAAATACGCGTACTGGTTTTACTATTAAACAATGCCATTACTAAATAATTCATAATTACCTTCCACTGGGTATCGGTAGATCCAGAACTATGGCTATGATATAATCGCGATAACAATAATAGAATCGATTGCACGTTCGATTTTATAATAGTATCATTCGCCGTTGCAAATGTTTGCAATTCATCTAAAATGAAGGGCAACAAGCGGGGATACTTTTCAAAAAATAAATTATAATTCATTTTGTTATCGTTGGTGAGATCGATATGATCCTTTGTCCTTTGAACACCGAAGATTCGAATAATAAGGGCACTGAAAAGTAACGTTGCCGCATTTCGTTCCTGTAAAAATTGTTATATTTTATTTTACTTATAACTAGAGTGTGAAATTACCAATGTTCTAAAATTTCCTCACCGCCCACGTTAAAGCATCGTAACTTTTAAATGCCGCTATCAAACCATCTGCTACGTAATTATTTACTATTTCTGCAAGATGAGAATGTCTGAAAATTGCCCTTAGAATATTCAAAGCGTGAGTTTTGATCTCCGTGACTTGAATACTATTTCCATCTATGCAATGATCAGTATCGTACTGTATGGATTCAAATGTATTTTCATATTCTGAAAACACCGATTCCGTGTACATCAATGTCTTTATCTTCTTCCACGGATTTACATTTTCCAATTGCGTGAATCCTAACAAAATTTTCATCACAGAATCGAAAGTGGTCGTCTTTATATTTTTGTATTGGCGAGGCTCTGTAGATAGTAAAGCCTATTGAGTAAAATTTGTATGTTTCGCATTTAGTAAATAAACACGTAAAAGCATCAGATCGAAATAGAATTTAATCTTGCATACTTGTATCATAAATGGTACACCAGCGCTTCTCCGTGTCGCGCACAATTTCGAATTCTCTTCTTTGATTCCCGTGATTGCAATCAGTATCTGGTGCAACCACATTTTGGGCAATTGGCTCAAGCTGTTATTCAAACGCCAAAGACGAGAACAGAGCTGACTAAAACCTACGTGTGCCTGTTCGAATGCCCCTCTATGCTTTGTTTCGGTAAGCAAGGTAACCAAGTGTTCTCCTATTTTGATAATCTATTAAAATATGAGCCTAACTTATTCACCATTAAGAAGATAGTCTTTTTTTTTTATCGTGAATATAAATCATGATAGTTTACTTGCTCCTCGTTTAAAAGTTCTATGGAAGAATCGTCTTCGCGTATCGGTACTTTAGTGGCTAGAAAGCCAAATAACAAACTGACTTCTTTCACGGTACGCCAAGAACAGAGGAGCACCATTTGTGGGGTTACTACTTCCTTTTCAGGCGACGCGCCACATATTGCGCGAACTGTTTGTAAATTTAGGTCCATCGGTAAATGCCCTTCGGGCGAAGAATTGTTAACTATCAAAGAAACTGCACGACTAAGTTCAAAACATACATATATTAGCTCTGATATAGCATCCTGCCAAACTAATTTTTGTTCTACTTTTTTAAAATCACATTCTTGTAATAAATTTCGAATACAAAAAAGGTAGCCGTACAAAGAATGTTTCGTGACCGTCAATACTATATTTTCCCTTGCAAGAATCAAAGATTCCTTTAATTTGTTTAATAGAATCAATACTAGTTGCAATATTACGTTTATAAAACTTGATTGAAATTTGTGTACGTTCTGTATAACAGGCGATAACATGCTTACTTTGAACATGTATGCAGCTGTTATACTGTCAATAGGTCTGATACTGTTACCTAACTCAATAGCAACTGTAATAATATTGTTCACGTTATTTGCATCATCTAATTGTAACAACCTTGGTTCCATTGACTTTATTAAGTTAAACGCCATTTCTTTGTTAGTTTCATACGTGTCTAACAGCATCAGATCGAACAACGTTTTCACTTGCTGAGTCTTCCAGGTAATACGTTTGAATTCATTATCTAACAAATCCTTCATCAGAAGTAATATTTGCAAAGAAGATCGTCTACGACAATATGTAGCATCGGGGCCACATATACACATATTGCATAGAGATTGAAAAGTATCGCAATACTTATTTATATCCCTTTCAATTTCTCTGGATATTTGAAAAGAATGATCCAACGTTTCTTGCTTTATTTCCAACGGATTGCAATTTTTTTGATAACGAATTCTCAGTTTTTCTTCTTGACTACACTGTCGCCTCATGACAGCTAAACTGTCTTTCATACGTTTCAGAGCCTACGAAACAGATAACGATTCGTGATTGAAAAGTTCTCGTTGCGTTTATAAAAAATCTTACCTTTTTTATCACCGGCACGAATTCTAATTTCTCTTTGAAATTAACGCGTAAAAACAAAATAATTATATCGAGTTCTCTGGATGTGAATCTCAAAGTACTTTTTTTCGATTCTATTATAAGCGAAAGCGTGTTCAGTTTAATCTGAAACAAAAGTGGACGGTGGCATTAAATTGAAGTTCAGGATTTTTATAAATCTAGCTGCGAATTCATATACTTCATCGTCGTGATGTTGCACATAACGTTCTAAACAATCATAAGTAACAGAATCCCGCCAAGAACATTCGTCTTTCGGATTTAAAAATTTGTTATCCGCGTCCAATTCTCCACTACGTTTCAATGTTAACAACTCTTTCAATTGTTGTTTTATTTCCATCTGTGCAAACATGTTGCTCGACTTATTCAAACTGGAACATAAGAAAACACGTGTCCGTTGTTTGGTCGAGCCGCGCTCGTTGCACAGATCGCGAGCAACGATAAAAAGTGCCACAGACAACGAGTAAAGTAGACTTACCACGTAGGGAAGTTCTTGTCGCGCGAGCTAACGTACCGATCTTACAACAAATTAATAGCATATGCGAGTCCCTGTGCATAGCTTTGTTGCGCACTCTACGTTTGAGAACAGTGACTCCTGGTTAGAAACGTGGTCGTCGTGGTGCAAACATCTTACGCTTCGTACGCGCGTACATACACTGGGTACACGTTGTCTGTGATTTTGATAACCATTTGCGGAGCATTAGAACGGTGAGAGCTACGTAGGATGAATCATCGTAAGATGCGCGCGCACGTAAGTACGACTGTTCATCATTTTCTACGCGTTGCATGCTTGCATTTGCTAATCTCCGCGGAGTGTGTAAGTGTTGACAAACAGTTTAAAGCAAAGACGGAAAAGTATCGTATCGTGTAACTTTTATTTGCACAACGAACAATACCGTGTCTTCCTGAATGCACGACACATCGAATCATTTAGAAAGAATCGCGAGTTTCTTTCATACAGTGTCGGTGAGTTTTCTATAAATAGAAATGTTTTCAGAAAAACTGAACGTTGAGATTATGTCGTGAGATACTTAGTTAACGCGTTCGTCGTATCGCCGTAGAATTTAAATGTTAAAAGCCGTTGTTATAAAAACTGTTTCAAATTGTGTCAGTTATTTCGTAAGTGTGTTACCGAGATTTATCCGTCTTACCGAGTAGCCTACATACTGTACGAATGTTTTGAGATATAAACGAGATCGGTTCGTCTATCACGCTTCCTACATACGTGTATGTCGTTTACGCGGCGCGAAGTGAAGGAGTTGGAACGAAAGCATGCAATTTCGTGTCATATGTATACGCGATACGTATAATGTTTCGGTAGGCGCGCGTTGAGCCTTGATCGGGCGCGCTATGGGAGGTCCCTTTCAAAAAAATTAGAATCGACGGGAGCGAAAGGGACGGAAAGTATAACTGTGCCTGAAATAGGAGTCAACAGGGAAGGACTTTGAATGGATGTCTTTCAGCTGGGAGAAATTATTTTTAGCAATGTTAGGCACGCGACAGGGGATTATAGTCTTTAAGATCGCGCAGATCTCCTTTGAATATCAGTTTCTATCAACTTTTCTTGGCTAGCATATACATTTTTATTTTTCTGTAGGGCTATGGAGAATGAACAGCGGCATTATGAATTAAGAAGCGGTAGCAGATCACGCTCTCAGACTCCTTTGGTCCTCGGTCGTGCCTTGATAGAACCAGAAACTCTCGAACACCATTATGATTTACGAAATCGGAGTAGGGAAAGGTCTCATACTCCCGCGGAATCCACAAGTAGCAGACGGTCTGGTTCTAGATCCTTGTAAGTAGAAACTATGTCTGTCGCCATTGGATTCTTGGTTCTAACCTTAATATTGTTTTAGGCCTAGTAGTAGCAGTAAAACGTACGAACATACTATAGATACGATAATAGAAAAGGATGAGGAAGCTGACAGAACAAGGTCTTATGTAGAGAGTCAAAGTAAGCGGCCTGAAAATCCTACGAGAAAGATGGAGCGTAGGTGTGAACGACAGAAAGTGAAAAGGGATATATTTACAAATGGACAAAACGAGAAGGATAATTCTTTTAATCGAAAAATTGAGACGCGGTACAAAAGTAGCTCTCCTCGTAGGACGGTAACTAGCGATTATTCCTCGGAGGAAGAGAAACGAGAAGACGTGCCTAAAAGACCAACAACCGCGCATGAAATTTACAAACAAGCTGGCGATTGGTGGAAGTACGTATTTCTAATACTATAAGCTCATATGTTTGTTGAAATTTCTTTCGAGAGATTTTGGCATCATATTCATATTTGGCAAACGTTTCAGCGT
Organism: Colletes latitarsis; assembly: GCF_051014445.1. NCBI lineage: Eukaryota > Metazoa > Arthropoda > Insecta > Hymenoptera > Colletidae > Colletes > Colletes latitarsis. Next base: position 27,685,014 of record NC_135135.1, on the reverse strand, counting down.
GTTCCCAAAGACGGACTACACTTACTCGGAAAAGTCTCACTGTCGTTACGAAATAGCACCTGGTGTATTAGCAATGCCAAACATGTCGCGGCGCTCTATACACTCGGATTCGGACACTTCTAATCGGTTATCGCAAGAACTATCGGAAAGCGGTGTATACGTATCGACGAGTAACGAAGAAGACAAAGAAACAAACGCACAAAGTCGTAAAGTAAGTACAGTACAAGAACGAAGATTTTTTAATGTACAACGCGAACCGCGTAACGTGACCGCCCCTATTAGTTTCATTGTTGATTGCTAGTTGGAAAGTACTGTACCCTATCTGTAATGCACTGTACAGTAATGCTTTGGAAGTTGATCGGTTGCTATATTCGCCAGAACTGGCTTGCCCCGGCGGTCAAGTATATTTTTGTTTTCACACCGACCGTGACGTCAGTGTGCCGTGTTATTCACCTCTGTCTCACTTGTACTTTTCAAAAGAAAGGGACTCGGGATTTCCTCGGTGATCTATCTCCCTTCAACTTTAAGCAAATTTTGATCCGTCAACTAACAACGAAAACGATACGGCTGGTCGTGTTATACGATTCACTTTTAATAATCTAGTCACTATTCTCATTAGACAGAAGTAATGGACGAAAGTAGCGTATTGCCGTCAGAACTACACGCTTCTAATCTTAATACGCGATCTCGGCATCAATATACAAAAAAGCACGTCGAACAGTATCACTCGCATAGAGAAGTAGTTTACACAGTTCCTAGGAGTTCAACGAATTCGGGACCAAGGTTTGTAGTTCGTTTAAGCACGGGTATGTCGGGTACTCGATATCTAAAAGAAATCAATTCCTTTTAACTATTTTTTTGTTTTTTTTTTGTTTCTGTTTGTATCAGACAATTAATGCATTCTGCTACGCCATTGAAACATACAGACTCTCGAAAGTACGGTGTTACAACTTCCATCGACTCCGATACGGAATTGGAAGATGCAGTATCGATATCGAGCAAGTACAACGAGGGGAGAAAAATAACGCAATATTTCCTAAGTTTCGTAGCTACTATTGTCTATGGGTTCAATAAAGTACTTGAATTTCTAAAGCTCAAGACGGTTAGGAGAAGAGAATATCGTGCTACTTATGAATATCAGAGATACGGTATTATTGGATTATTAATATCTATGGAACGCGTGAATGTATTTGATACGACATCACGCGGGACGAGAAATTTATTTGTATGAATATTAATTGTCTTCAATTACAGAACCGGCAAAGTATAAAATCTGGTGGCAACGCGTTGATCGTTGCTTGCAGTATGTTTACCTGTTTATGGTTAAAGTATTCTGCTTTGATTCGTGGCTGTTAAGCCGGTTTTCCAGTATTAGAAGATGGACGCAACAGAGGAGCCCTCTGATCCTTTGGATCGCTCTATTGCCATTGCTTCTTTTGACTGGTAAATTTCGATTAAGTCATTTCAAGAGATTCACCGATAACGAAATATATGTTCTCATATTCATATTCTCTTATCTATCGAGTTCGTCTACGTAATCGAGTTTTTGCCGTGGCATCTTCGGGGAGATCGGCGAAACCTATCCTGGCGTTTGTTTTTCTTTTTGTTTCAGGGCTTTACATCGTGAAAAAACAGTCCGTTATCCATCTGGATTCGCTGCACAATATTCCCTATGATATCTCCGAGACGAGCTATCGCATCTTTAACGATATAATTAATTTAGCATGCTCAAAAAACGATTTATTTATCGAACACATAAAGAAACTGAAAAATTTACCGGTATATCTAATACCTAGTGTGAACGTGTCTTTACCCGAGATGCCACCTAGCATTGGTTGGAATATAAATTGATTAACCGTCGGGATAAATTGTTTCCACGCGAGATCTATTTTTCACTAACGTTCATTTATTCCTTTCTTTATATGTATTTCGTAATAACACGGCACTTAGATAGAATTGTTTTACTTGCATTTCTCTAGATTCTTCATTTTATTATTGTTGCTATGTTCAGCATTGTAATCAGCGTTGCGTTCGTAAAATGCGCTTACTAATCTTCTGTTTAATATTTTGGTGTCCTATTGTTGATGTTCGCATAATTTACTAACCAAATATGGTACTTTGGTAACTTACATATTGCATTTACTAATCCGAAATTATAAATATTGTCGAAGTGAACGCGTACTGTCGTATCATGTGTTTGTATGTGTGCGTATGTGTACATATATAGGAATATTTGTACATATATGCATTCATGTACGATATTTTTTATAATTTGACGTAATTTCATCACGTGAATATGTATGTCTGCTGTAATAATAAGAACAACATTGAAAAGTTATCTTTACGTATGCTTGGTGCTGTGGTATCTGTAAAAACACGTTCATACACCGTTGAACGCGTTTGTTAAAATTTGCTTTCATTAGAATGACGTTTGTAACATTTTAATACAGTATGTGTAAAACAGAAATTTATTGTAATTAATGAAGTCTAGCGAATGGATAAATTAAAAGACGGGAGAAGGATAGATGGAGTAGGATTGCTTCACTGGCGATGTAAAATTGGAGTATTCGTTCTTGACGGGGAATATGGACATGATCGATATCTTGATGTCATCGTAATGGTGAGTCCCTTCGTCTATCCTTCTCTCGGTAGCTGTATCGAATCATAAGACCGTCAAGACTTAACAAACTCTACACACTCATTTTTCAGGTTCTTGGTGCCTACCGTATCTTTCAACGTCGTTTCTACCAACTAAAATCGTAACGCGACAATCCGAGAAAGCCTCGGATCTGTTTGCAGCGGATAAACTACAATCGCTCGGAGAGGAATATTTCGAGAAGGAGGGCGATTTTACGTCGATCGCGGAGAAATTAAACAGCAGAATCAACAGTTTAGAGCATCGAACAATCGACCATACCGTAAGAATTTTGCGCAGATCTCTAAGATAAGATATCATTAATCTACCTTTCGCTTTATGAATTCTATAATAATTAAACGTTGAACGTGTGCAGAATCGTCTTTTAAATATTAGTAGAACGCTCGAGAAATTGAAGGAAAGCGACTTTGTTTGGTCGGAATACAACGTAAGTAGAAAGGAACCGTTTGCAACAGTTTCGACTGAGATTGAACCATACGTCGTTTCTTCCAGAATAAGGTGGTACTATTGGAAAAGAATTTAGAGGGACACGCGTTCGGCGATACGCATGCTCACGAAATCGAAGCCATTAAATTGCAATTGAAAACGTTAAAGGAACTTTATTCGGAGTTAAAATCGTGCTGTAACACCCACGTAAGTGTAATCAATAACGATGACTTGGAGAAACGCATCGAAACGATCGTGAATAAGAAAACGATCAATGTCATTAAAAATTCCATGGTCGCGGGCGACGTAAAAGATCCGAAAACGCGTAAGCTGATGTTCCTTAAATTATGTGCATGTCGAATCGAGGAATTGGAATTAGCCATGCGCGTTACAATTACATAATATTACAGTTCAAGACGAATCGTGGGAAGGTAACGACAATGTTGTGACAATCGAGCGTATGCAAGAAATAGTTAGGAACGCTTTAAGGATATACGATGCAGATAAAACGGGACGCGTCGACTACGCTTTAGAGACAGCTGGTAAGTTGTAGTAAACCTAGCGATCGTTTCGATAATCCACATTTCGACCTTGATAGAGCTAACATCGTTGTTACGCAGGTGGTCAGATTATCAGTACACGTTGCACACAGAAATACGATATAAAAACGCGAGCTTTCAAAGTGCTGGCGTTTACACTGTACCACGAAAACAACAATCCTCGAACGGTGATACAAGGGAATCCAATACAACCGGGCGCTTGTTGGGCGTTCCAAGGATTCCCAGGTTATCTGTTAATCAAACTACGCAGTTTCATATACGTTACTGGATTCACGGTCGAGCATGCACCCAAATCAATTTTACCCAATGGAGAAATGAGGAGTGCCCCGAGAAAGTTCAATGTCTGGGTACGTGTGTGAATCGATTCTTATTTGTTCTTTATTTATTATGGTTTGGCTAATTGTCCGTGCCACAGGGTTTCGTTGATGAAAATGACGCTGAGCCTGTGATGTTCGGTGACTACGAATTCGCAGCCACAGACGACAGTTTGCAATATTTCCCCGTTCAAGTAAGTCGAATTCATTTACTACGCACGTTATAAATGCCAGGTTTCGTTCGAGTCCGTTAGAAATAAACTTCAAAATGGTATATTTTTCTTTTTTTTTTTCGTGCGTAGAACACGACGATCGAGAAGCCTTACGAATACGTCGAGTTAAGGGTTCACAGCAATCACGGACAACTCGAATACACGTGTTTGTACAGATTTCGCGTGCATGGGAAACAGGTGTAAATTTTACAGTGAGATTACATAAACCGTACGTTTCTGTACCGTTGCGATATATGGTGTAAAAGCAAGAATGCAGTTTTGGGCGTCAGTTACCGTTGGTAGACGATAGAACGTGTTCAGCATTCGAGGATGGCGTCCGGTTACGTGGCTCCACTCTTCGTCGTTTTTTTTTTTTTCGTGCGCGTGTTGTGCTCTCTTTTTCTAATTGTAACGTTAAGGCACAAAGGTAACGACCTACCTCGACGAAATGACATTTTCGTGGAAAGGTTTTTACGCGGCTACTTGAAATCTGTGTCATCGTACTCTTTCGTTTTGCGACGAGGCGAAAAGGAACGAATCGAACCGTAAACCCGAGAAATGAATACTCGTCGGCGTTCCAAATATTATCCAAAGTTAAGTATTTCATTAAAGTTGTAAAGTTTATGCGACAGTACAAATTGTAAAACGGAAGAACAATTTTTAGCTTAAGGATTGCATATATGGAGTGTTTCTACCATCACTTTGATCATGATACCGTGTTTTTCTTTCTTTTTTTAGAAGTTTAACTTAACACCGTAGGCTCGTAATATATTTCGCTTGTACGCGTATGTACATACGTACACGTCTGGGTACATGTGTACATATACATATACGTTAAAACATGTATAAAATACCAAGAAACATTATTTTCTAGATGTACATTTTTTTTTGCATTCGATCCTCAAAGTCCAACCGATTGCAAACTAATTACGTAAACGTTTTGTAGCGTCGTTACTTTTTCGTTTCCCTTTCTTCCTTCCCTGTTTCTTTCAGCAAAATATTTACACGGTTATAATGTATAGTTTTTTCTTGTTTGATTTTTTCTATATTATTTACGAATTAAAAAATGTAGTAGCGTAGATAATAACGAACTCGATTGCAAATATTACACCGTGTCGAGTTCAGTCGACTTATTACGGTGACAACCGATCTGCGTTATCGAGATCGATAGAACGGACATATCGATATCTTGACAAGTTTATACAAGTGAAAGAGACAAGTAAATTTTATTGCGAGAAAGACACAAGTGACATAGTGTGATGTGCGACAGTGATACGTGAATATACACAAACTTATTGCATTCGAGGTAAGAAATTCCTATAACGAGCACGAACGAAAACGATATTGCACGTAATACATCGTCAGCTGCGAAAGCAAACTAACAATTAACAAGTGGACGGTTTAAATGTTCGTAGTACGTTCTTTTCTCTATTAATTTACGTAGCTCTTGATAAGATCAAAAATCTGATATCGTCCGTTGCGTGAAACGAATGGTTATACATACAAGTAACGTATGCCTTTAGTTTATTTTTGTATTAATAGTATCCGCACTTTGTACCGGATATCGTTCGTGTTTCGGAGCACGTTGTTCCGTGAAACAATACTGTAACTGGAGTTAAGCGTTAAAGTAGCTCGATTCTTGTCGGATTTTCCTCCGGCATTTGCATACGCAAAGCAGTCGAGATGTTTCTCGTAAAAATTAAGTGACAAGCACAGCGCCATCTAGAATTCATTTAGTTGAACCTGTATTTTTCTGAAGTGATTTTTAAATTAAAGAGTGTGTAATTTTCGAAAGGTGATATTCTGGATGTACGACTCGGTGTCTTTCGAATCACAATTCTTTTGGGCCCTTTCCCTTCTTCATTAGCCATCACGGTTTTATGCCATAAACTGTAGCACAAAATGTGAACGTTGACCTTCACACGATGCATAAAAATCGCGGGAAAAAAGTAACCACAAAATCAGTGTTTTTCTTTGCCCGTGTTTGGTTCGACGGTTTTGAAACTAAATTTTTTGTGCTAAATGGTACCTTGTAACGAGAGGTCAGTCGCAAAAAGGGTTTAGGTTTAGTCAAGAATTGCTTTCGGAAATATGTACGAGGTCAAAGTTCTTTGAAGCAGAGATGATCGAAATTTGTATCTAGATAAAAGATTCGAATAACGAATAAAAGATAAACGGTCGTTTGCTCGTTACCTGTTGAATAGAAATAAATAATTCAATCGTAGAAATTAGAATTTGGCAACGAAGGGATACAAATTCAACTGTTTTATGGAATAAATTACAGTACGTATGAATTTATTATTCGAATAAAATTTTACTCGTTTCTGCTTTGAAGTACGAATTTTTATTCCTAATATCTTTACTTAAGGTATTATTTGGCATAAAATACAGTTCCAAAATCGTGGAACCAGAAATTTAGACCTCCTTTTTGATCCCAGGTACAATGTATCCCCTTTCATGGACCCTGGTGTGCACAGTGCAAGAAATATCTTAAAATCTCAATAAAGAAAAGCTTTGTTATGGACCCCATTCGTCGAAGTAAAGCGTGAGATAGTCTCGATACCAGAGATCACCATTTTATTCGAATAACAGGTATGATCAATGTGTAGCAATTTGTTCGTAACGTTTATTCGATCGAACGGTTTAATGTTTATTCCTTGTGTATTATTTCATTTAACGAACACTGGATTGACAATGTTTTATTCGTTATGAAATCTCTTGCATGATTCGAAATTTGTTTATGATTTATTTATTTGGTAATAGTCGTATTGGGTATAGTAGCATCGATTTTAATGATCTTGAAATATGTTATCGGGGACAACGTTTAAATAACTTTTCCCCATAGATATGGCCACCGGTCGGTTTTAGTTTTCGAAATATTCGAAGAAAACTAATCAAATTTAGGTTAGTTTCTTTTGGCGTACGTGGCTGTGACTTTTTATACAGGGTGTTCGGCCAGCTCTGGCAAAAATTTCAATGGGGGATTGTAGAGGCCAAAATAAGACGAAAATCAAGAATACCAATTTGTTGATGGAGGCTTCGTTAAACAGTTAGTAACAATTAAATTCAAAAATTTCAAATCGTTTTGGAAAAATTATTTTCGGTTGCGGGGGTCAATTACAATCATTTTTGGTGAATAGACATACCCCCGAAATCTTGCGTATTTTCGAGAAAAAAATTCAGCACGGTCGGAACTGTAAACCTTAATAACTTTTTAATGAAGGCTCCATCAACAAATTAGTATTCTTGATTTTCGTCTTATTTTGGCCTCTAGAATCCCCCATTAAAATTTTTCTGTAGTTTATTCTCATCTTTGGTTTAACAAAGCTAAACGTAACCTAAAATTCCAAACCCTCAGAATACGATGTTCGGTATTAAAAGTATTTTTGGTATAAATTATACATTTGGACGAATGTATACGTTTCTGGAAGGGGACAAATCCAAAAAATTGGAAAAGTTCGATAAAAACAATTTAGACGTTGATTTTTGAATCACCTGTTTATTCACGCGAAACAAGAATAGATTGAAATATCTGTGTTAATAATCATACGCGTACACACGTGTGCGTACACATCGCTTAGGTACATGGAGCGCGTGTACGCATTTTTACATGCATATCGTGCATTTATACATTACACTTTGTGTGTGTGTGCGCGCGAGCGCGCACGCGCGCGTAGTTGGTACTGATATATATATTTATTTATATATATAAAGTATATAATATATATTATATATTACATAAGTTATAATGTAATATACATTATATATAAAATTGTACAAGAATCGAATCGAATAGAATACGCATCCTTAGCCGTTTTTTTTTTTATCTCTCTTTTCGTTTCTACCTGCGCGTCTGAACAAACAAACAAGTAAACAACTGAACGAAAAATGCATAACCGTTGTCGTTGACACGGAACATTCATGGATTCAAACAATTCAGGACCGTTCGTCGGTTTCTTTCCTGCTCTGTAATTTTTGTTGTTACGCGAACGTTCGACGTATTGCGCGGCCGAATAAACTGATCGTTTGTGCGAAACGAAACATAAAGCGCAAGAGAAACGAAACGAATTACGCGTGCTCGGCAAAGATTTCGGAACGATGACGAAGTCGGAATGGCTTCAATACTGATCTTGGAATGGTTCGTAATTCCCTCAACCGGGGAATGCGTCGAAGCGTTAAATAATATTCGTTAATGTAAAAAGGGTTATTCCCCGTTGGCGTACGCGCACGCCGACAGCGAGAACTCCCACTTTTTTCACCAGAGTAAAAATCGGAGATCATCTATCGGAGCGTAAATAATATATATATATATATACGCGGAAACGAGGAATTCCGGTCGCGCGTTGTTTTGTTTCAATCGACAAGCATTTGGAAGAACGTTGATGTGTGCGTGCGCTGTTGTGTGGATAAGTTTTATGACCGCTTTACGATCGCCTTCCTCAAAAATTTAAGAACGTGAACAAATAAATAAATACTATACGTCTACTACGTACGGATAACTCCATTCGCCATTTGACCCGTTTTTACGAGCGAATGTTTACGGTACGCGTCGACTGTGTGTTCCTCCAGCGACGACGCGTGATCTTTTTTTTCATTTTCTTTCCTTTTTGTCACTCGTTTCGCTCTGTTTCAAATCGCCGAAAATCGGAGTTGTCGCCGTGATATCGTAGCAGTCATAACAACAATAAGTATACTATAAACTAACAATATAATATAATATTATAATAATAATATTAATAATAATAATAGTAATAATATTAATAATAATAATATTAATAATGATAATGATAATAGTGATAATAGTAGAAGAGATATTAGTACATAGTAACAGGTGTAGAAAGCAGTGGGTAATCGTCGGTGGTCGTTAGCCGTCGTTTACAGTCGTTCGTCTTAAATAGCGGGAATAGTATTAGTAGAAGTGGTAGCAGGGGGGTGTAGTAGTGGCAATAGCAATCGTAGAATCGTTATAGGTTATGTCGTTGCAGTCATGGTAGCGGTCACGATGGTGAAAGTAGCGGTAGCAGCGACAGTGGTAGGTGGTAAATGAAACAATAGAGATAATGTGATCGGTGTTACTAATATTACGGTCCGTGAGTCGTTCAGGATTCTTTTTTTTTATCATTTTCATTTTCATCTTCAATGCCCTTTTCGTGCCAATCGTGTAAACGTATCCGTGTATTCTGTGCATCTGTTTCTTTTCACGGTGTCTAAAAGCATATACAGCCATCGCTCGTTCGTTCGAGCGTGATTCTTTTTAATAGCAGAGAATTTAGCGCCAAAACCGATAAAGGACTCTACCTAATCTATCTACTTTTACTTATCGAAAGCATATCCTGCATAAGTAACGTGTACGATCGTTGATTTTTGCTAAGGAAGTATACCGATATAAAAGAGAATAAAAAATAATAATCGCCGCAATAACGGACGACGATGCTCAACATAAATAATTAATTAATAATTAATTGGATAAAAACATGGCGCAATACGCGAGCGCAAATATTCTGTCGACTAGATTCGTATGGGTTCATCGCACGTACGATTCGCTCATACCGCTTCGTTTTCATACTTTGTTATTACAACCGTTTGTAACGAACGGAAACGACGAAGACAATGGCGACGACGCGACAAAGACGGGGCGAACTTTGTCTCTCGAACAACGATCGAACGATCGGATAGTTCGTTTCGATTCGTTGTTTCCTGGACGAGCATTAGTCTCAGAGTTATGCAATCGAATTATAGTCCATGGTCAGTGGCGTAACGAAATGTTCGAGGGGCCTGCATTTTCTAAAAAACGGTTTTAATTACTTTTTTTAAACGAGTTCTTTAATAAATATGAGGGCCCATTGATTCACCAGAAATACTCTATATGAAAATTAATTTCCCTCTAACAAAATTCTGTTAATTCTAGTGGGCCCTAGAATTCCCAGTTACGTCACTGTGTACGTTGGACGAATAGAATCGTATCTGAATAATTGTTCAGTGGAGTAAACGAACCCAATACCGGTTCGTTTCTGATTATTTTTCAATTATAATGTGGGGAAGTTCCAAAATTTTACACGAATTATTCCGTTTAACCTAAATATTGGTTTGCAAGCTTCGTTGATCGTTTCTCGTTAAAAAGGAAGAACACCTAATATATCGAATTACCAGTTTACTCCACGGAACGAATAAAAGCGTATCCAAATATCTGTTTATTCGAATATTGCGAATAAATCGTTATTTATTACTCGAATAAAGTTCTACCCGTCTCTGCAAAACGGCAGCGTTCGTCACGCCATCTTTATGCTCGTGTCCATTTCCTTTTAAAGGTTATTTCTCGAAGTGTGTTTCATACCATAATTTTATTCCCGAATAACGAATATAAATTTCAGATTAATTCGTAAACCAACAGTTTCAGAATCAGTTTATTCATCTATTCAAGTACGTGATACGAGTTAGCAAAAATTTAGAATTCAATGTACGTTATATTTTAGGTTAGGAAGCACCGATTCTAATTGTCGAGTAAATATCATAATCCAGATTGTGCTTGATGAACACGGTAAATCAGCGAACGAGTCTAAAATTTGTATTCGTTGTTCGGAAATAGAATTTACCCAATGGTGTCGGTGATTTGGAAGCGTTCGAGCCTTTCCGTTCGATCGGTCGTTGGCATAGTCTTTGTCGTAGCGTTCGATCGTTCCGAAAAAGAAAAGAGGAGGTATGATTGTTGTTGCAGCGTGCTCCGAATCCCCAGTTCAGGAGTGTTCTCGGTCATACGGACGTCGCGAAGGAAATTAGAGTGAACGAATGTCGGGATTTGCAATAGTCTGCGTACAATCGTCGCGATTGTGATCTGGAAGTCGCTGGCATCTCGTTTCCCACTGTTCTTCGTCGACCTCGTTGGAATCGTTCATCGTGGATGTCGTAAACGGACCCTTCGCGATGAAAGCGCGTCTGTACTCTTTTCCTCTTATTTCTTGCGGCCTAGGTACTCGACCATCTCCTGGAACTTTTCCTTCTCGTCCTCGAGCAGCAACGCTTGAATACAGCTTGTGAAGTATTCCGTACCAAAGCAGCTTTGCCTATTGGGAAAACATCGCCCGAAACTATTAATTAGATCGAGCAAACGAACAATTTTCAATTTTCTCCTGGCTCCACAAAATCATCGGTTTCTTAATATAACCTCCTTTGGCACTGGTGGCAGTTAGTAACGCGAAGCTTCTTAAATTTGATTCATATCGAGGAAGACTTTTAATCTAGAACGTTGCAAAATCCATAGTACAATCATTACTACCGACAAAATTATATTAAGAAACTAATTTTTGTGTTTCCTTTTCGTCGCTAGATCGATGCTTGGGTAACTGTGCTTAGAATTCCAAGATGTTTAGGATCCGTTCGTTTAGGCTTTCTTGAAAGTTCATTCGACTGAACTTTATTCAGATGAAAGAATCGTAAGAAACAAACGAATCCGTTAGCGGGATGTATAATGCATTAGCTTGCGATTGGGAAAAGAGCGACGCGGTTATGTTCGACAAAAATACGCGGGACGACGGTCCGCAAGACGCAGTGCGTCGTGCGTGAAAAATCGCAGGATGGTCGCAAAAAGAGAAGAAAAATGTGCCGTCCCGCTGTCTCTGGCAAAGAACCTGCAAAAATATTTCATCGTTGCGGAAAACACATTTTGTCGTATGCGTTCTCGCGACATTCCCGAGGACGTCCTGTTTCCCTCGGTCTCTGAAAAATGTTCCGTTAGCGTCGTGTTCAAAATTGGTCTTCGACGCGCAAAAATACGTTCGACAAAAATATCGATAAAAATTGTTGCTCGTCGCGTTTAGAAGCGCCGAAGAACGACGCTTGTTAGACGAAAAAAGGGATTTGCGAGGATAAAAAGGATCCGCGTGGAAGAGGAATGAGTAAAAAAAATAGTTATCTTTCTACTAGCGCCATTAGCGGAGAAATTACGAAATATAACTACTATCCTATGCAGAAGATGCAGTTTATGGTGTTCCTGATAGCTCCTGCGCAGGTATAGTTGTCGTGTTTCACAGGTTCTTCGATGGTGGCGCTAGTAGCATTAAAGGCAACAATTTTTTTGGTTACGTTTTAGTAATGTATCAACTTATAAGCAAGTTCTGCCATACTTGACCCTCTATTGCCATACTTGACCCTAAACTACGGTCTGGGGAACAGCTGTGTTCGATAATGGACGACAAAACACACCGGAAGATTAACCGATCATCTTTCTCGAATTTTTACAATACATACTCAAGGTTTGATACTAAAGTTTGTCTTTTTATAGATACGTATGCATGTATTCTTCTATAGAAATGTATCTTATATCCGTAAATTAATTAATCCTCTAGTTGAACTGTGAATCTCCTAAAAATTTGCAAGGTTAACTTTCCAAGTATTATTTCTATCGTTTTTTCGATCGCGTAAATCTTGCAACGGAAGGTTAAATAATGGGAACTACTGTTTTCGTTTCCTCTCGAAAAATCGCACGATATCGTTGGATCGAATATGTTTATTGAACTTCGTGGCAACGGCGAAGAATCGTCCTTTGTTTAAGCCGTGTTACGCGGAGTGTGGTCCTCTTCAGAACGTTAAATATAACATGAGCGATCGTTCCGAAGTGTGCATAACTTGTTTATGTAGCACGTCAAGTTGGACGAAAACACGTTGAATTTCACGATGTTTTACACGTTATCGAGAGGAAAGAACGAATAAAAACAAAAATTATCCTCCATTTGCAAAAATAAAAGTGTAAAAAAAAACAACGTTTGCACGATGTTTTGTGCTGCTTGGTTTTCAGAGTCATTGTAAAATTGTCGTGCTTCGATGGTGAATTTTCATCGAAGCCAATAAGTTTAATATACAGTTTACTAGAAATATTTTAATGAGAGTTTTGCCCGTCCCTGGTGTTGTGCAATGTTACCTGTTGTTGCGTGGTCGACGGAAAATTACCTAATTGCGTGTACACGGCGTGCGTGAGTTTCGTGTGTCATCGTGTGTACCAGGTGCATCGTAGAGTGGTGGTTTTTGTGCATTCTTGGAACGACGTCTGGGCGAACCGTTTGTACGATATCGGGGAACAACTGGGTCGGTTCGATAGATACGGAGAGCGTCGACGACGAGCAACGAAAACAAACGTACGCAACGATGGCAAAATAGAAAGAGAAAAACGAGAAACGAGAAACGAAGAACGAGGAAGACAAGTTAAAGAAAAGATAAGAAATTAAAGCTTTCCTGTTGCTTGAAATTTCGCGAAGAGGGGGAGGATTTCGATCGGTGATCTCCAAACTGTCTCGAAGGGCTCAAACCTTGGAAATATCTGCGTTTAAAATTTCTATTGTGCCGGTTTCAGAGAGTAATTAAAGGTATCCGAGTTAAATTAATATCTGTTATATTTTATATTGCAAGTATCGCGATTGGAGACACAAAAATTTGTTCCGGAAACCACCGATTTCGAAGAGGACGTAGGAGAAAATGGCCGTGGAAAGCGAGGCTAGGTTGGGAAAGCTAATGCAAAAATGAAAACGCGCAGAAATTGAAATCATAAACGTAAAATAAGAAGCTACCTAAACCCCGGGCTCCGCTCCGTGTAGTTGCTTGATCCACGTTTGGATCTTCTCTACCTCGTCCTGCAGCAATAGCACGTCTAAGCATCCTTTGAAGTAGTCTGACGTGAAGCAGTTTTTCCTGTAAACATTTCAAAATACAAACGCTACAGGCGGGCAGACCCTGGGGATTCGCGGGCGTATCGTTCGCCTTGCGATTCGTCCTAGAGATCCGTGGAAACGCTGGAAACAAACGAGACGTTTCGAGGAGAGCTTCCAGACAACCTTCGACGAATTCGAGACACCAAAGATCACGGAAACGGCCGCCATTTAATCGCGAGATTATATCGTAACCTGATATACAGACTGTGCGATAAAGATTTCTCGACCGTTCTTACTTTTATTCAGCATTATTTCGTTGGAAATCAACCGATTTTTACCGTCGTTTATTATCATTATTTATTTATTACTCGAACGAAACTAACGTGGAAGAATTTCGACGATACTGTGATTTCTATTTTTCTATCCGCACGATTGCTCGTCTCTGATCCATATGCAGAACGGTTCGATCGCGATCGTGGAATAGGAGAGTCGGCGCGAGTGGCACGAAACAGGAAGCAGAGCAAGGGGCGCGGCTCCGTTCGGGAGAACAGTGGCTATGGTCGAGCGTGTCGCGTGGATAACACCGACCAACCAAAACGCGCCTACGTAACGAATTTCCTTTCTTTCCGAGAAAAAGGCGCGCTACGATCGAACACGATCGCCGGATGACGCAACGGAACCGTTCGATTTCGCTGAATAAAACCGACGGAGCGAAAAATTCGCGTCACACTGCCGCGCGCAATCTCGCAGCGAGAGAAGACGACCGTTCCCCGATCCGCCGCCGAATATTTCGGCCGCTCGAGGCCGCCAAATGTCCGATCCCCCCACCACGACGCCCACCCTCAGCGGTTCTCAACGTTAAAGATTACTTTTCGAGCTCGTGGCTCTAGACCAGTGTTCCATGAAATAATTTTGGGTCACGGACTTTGTATTGGAAACGCTATGTACACGAAAATCGCTCAGATGTCAACGCTAATGTCTTTGCTTAGAAGTTTAGGTATGGCAAGGTTCGTAAAAAATTTCTTAAGGGCTCCACAAGAAAAAACGTTTAGGGAAACCCTGCTCTAGACGACTAGACTTGCGAATCTTTATGCAAACTCATATTTTTGTTAATAAAATTAGCGAAACTGAAGCTTTGCTACTTTAAGTATTTCAAATTTCCACAATAAATGCATAAACATCCGCAGTTTAGTAACGACAAATGGGGAAAGTTTGAGGTAAGAGTCGCTGGTCTCAGGTCTCCAACGCTTTTTCTCTGAGCAAGCGTCCCCTCCTCGTAAATACGGAGAGTAGTTCGTGGCGTCGGAGTGGGGGGAAGCGGCCACGAGTGGCCAAAGTATTTGGCGGTGACTTTATCAGTGGCCGCCGTCACGGCTCCCTAAAGATCCTGTTCAGGTACTGAACAAACACATATGTATTTGAACACTGTTCTCGAGAGGTGGTCCACAACTCTGGAAGGTTATGGTACCCCAGTTAAATTTGGAAAATATTTATAAAATTTATCAGGGTAAAAGTCTTTCACCCGACACTTCTTTGCCTTTGTGATTGCAAAGTGCTTTGGTAGAGCTTATAGGGAAACGTGCATAGTGGATGGTTACCTGCACAGTTGATGCAGCTGAGGTTCTCGAAACAGGTTGTAACAATCCTCGCAGATACGATCCAGCCGGGCGAAGATGCTCTTGTCGTATATACCCTTACATTGGATATCGATAAAGGACCTTTTACCCAAAGGATGCCCGTTCAGGATTCCAGCGTCCGTCAGACCGATGCACGACGACACCAGCAACAGCGTCACGGACCAAGCCAACACGGAGACGAGTCTCGGGCAGGGTATCGATACCGACACGATGGATGACTCGCCGGACAGCGACGATAACCTCGAGCATGAGGTCTGCTGGACGCTCCAGGTGTACGGCGACGTCGACCACGCCGACGACGACGACGACAGGGCGGTGGACGCCGACGGGGACGTCGTCTTCGTCGTCAGCGTCGTTATTGGCTCGGACGTGGCCGTCGACGGCGACGTCGACGACAGCGACACGGTCGAGATGGACGACCGGGACGCCGAGAATGGCAACGATAACGACGAGGGAGACGACGATGGCGATCGAAGCCTCTGTTGTCGATGCATAGTCTGGAAAAATAAAGAGAAACAAACGTCTTAAAAACGGAAACCATCCGGACCAAGCGAAGAGGAAATTGACGCGCCATTTTTAAATATTTAACGTATCGTTCCTATTGATATATAAAATATCTCTTTAATAAGAAGAGTATGCCGTAATCCAATCGTCGCTATTGCTTTCGACAAATTGTTTTGGAAAACTTTCCGTCCAATATGCTTCTTCGCTAAAATAGGTCGGCTCTCCTTCGGGATCATTTTCTATCATTATCCGCATTATCCATTACAGCAGATGCAATCATGCGAAATAAGCTAACGATCCGTCTATTTCACTTCGCTGTAGAATCTCGACCGGAGACGGAAAGGTTGAAACTGCAGTAAAAGTGTACTTCACTGAACTTGTTTACAAATAATGTTATTGCCTTTTTTTGCAAGTAGTAAAATATTTATATTTTCCTGTTTGTTCTTATTGGTAATTTTACGCACTATACGGGGAAAATTATGAATATAAAATTGAAAGAGAATCTGTGTGTTTGTGATGTGCCTCTAACTATGGCTACTTTTGTCCAATCCGGATGAAATTTTGTTCGGTTGCCTGTCGTAATCTGTCGAAGCGCACAGGCTACTCGATTTTCGGAAATATCAACTACGAAGCAGGCCAGAAGCGTTCGAACGAGCGAAAGTTTTTCCATCGAAAAAAGAATCTACGTTCGTCAGCTGCATTTCCGCGATCGAACATATTTTAACATAATGCCAACGAAGAAACGAGGAAGTCAACGACGTAACATCGTGCAATAAAACATTACGATTTCTAAAAGAAGCCTTGAATAAATAACCGACACAATGATTCGGTATAAATAGCGAGGAATCTACCATAAACTACACAAATATGACTACCAAAAGACTCGAAATAAGATAAATAGAAGATTACATAAAAACTTCTCAATCACATGGAAGACTAGATTCGGAGAATTAAAACTTTACAGTGCAAAAGTTCGAATATTAATCGCAACAGACATTGCAAGAATTACTCGAAAAAGTCGTCTAACGAGCACCCAATTTCAACAAAATTTCCCCCTTTCTGTTGGGCTTCGTAAGTCGTGGATGGATCCCGAGAGTCCCGAAATCGTTAGCTCCGTGAGCGTAATAGCCGGGTTTTGGCAACTACCGCCGAGGACAGGGACAGACAACCGTGAAGATAACAACGACAACAACGACGACGAAGGAGGATGACGAGGAGGATCGGTGTACCCTGCGGTGCACGCACGGTGCTCCGGTCGAGGTACCGCGGACACACGAAGCGGTTCGAGAGGTAAAAGTAAAGATGTAAAGCGCTCCTAACCAGTCCCGCGGCAGTCGCTGTGAATGGACCACACGCAGGTAGGCCCCACCTGTAAACGTCCTGAACCGACAACTTCATTAAGCGGAGCCGAAGCGCAGAGCGGCACGGCACGGCACGGTACTGCATAGCAATGCAAGGTACGAGGGGGACCTTCTTATGCCGTGGCGATGCGGGGCAACGCGAGATTCTCGAACACACCACACGGAGGAGCTCTCCTCTCCTCACGGGTTCCCCTCTCTCTCTCTCTCTCGTCCTTTTTTATTCGTCTCATCGGCGGCACCTGCGCACGCTGAAGGAGAGCGTTTCGCCCAGTTCTCTTTTTTCGGAACATAATCACCGCTCCCGGGTGGGATCTTATTTTTAGCCACGGACCGATTCTCGGAACTCTCGGAACCGCTTCACTCTATATCGGACCCCCACCTGGTAATTGCCTGCGGCCCGATAATTTGCCTCTAAAGTCGCTCAGTGTCGATCGTTAAAGACCGTCCTACGGATTTCCAGGCCTCGAAGAGAGAGACTAGCCGACGGACTCGACTCTCCAAACGTCTCTTACCCTTCGATCGTCGATCATCGGCTGTCGATCCGCGGCCGCGCGACGATTAACGTCCCTCCTCGTCCGTGCCTCCTTAACCCTTCCCGTCGATTACCGGGCAACGCGCCACCCCTCTGCCCATCTTTCCTTCAACGCCACATCTTCCACTAATCCATCTCAAACGAATCAATTTTTTTTTCACTCAACCCCGGAAACTCCAACGGTTCCACTTATTTCTTTATCAAGATCACCCACTCGTCCATCAACACAATCACAGTGTATTTCTTTATAACAAAGAAATTGAAACGATAAATTCTTAAAGAAGTGTGTAGGACACTGGAACGCTTGCGAGAAAGAAAAGAGCGTAACCATCTGGCGGCGAGTACGGGAGTTATCGCCACAACTCTTAAAGAAACGTACAATGCAATGGAAATGTTTATTCGTTCCCATATAGACACGGTAAATTTGCAAAAATTCGGTCGAGTATATTTTTTACTATCCCCAGTGTTAAAGTCGTGTATTAAATTTTCGCGTTCAAGAAACGCAAGTGGCAGTAGCCACTTTTTATTTCGCTAAAAGATGCTTGGAGAAAGTGCCAAGAAAGTGGAGGCTACAGAGAAGGTTTAATTTTAAAAAGAAATTAGTAATTTAGGTTGCTGGTTCTTTTGATCGTGCAGTTTTCGCTGGCCCGAGTTAGGACAGTCGACGACCTATCCCCAGTCGGTGTTTTGTTAGGCGTAACAGCGCTAACAATGCTAATTTTTACTTCTTTTCACGAACTCTATCCCGCTGCTAACGCACTGTCAACCATTGCAATTATCTCGTATTCGTTCATCACACGCGTTTCAATACTAGATTTATATTATCGTCGAACGAAACCTTCCGAATTGTCCACGAAAATGAAGCTTTATTTTTAAACACTTGGAAATCTCAATTGTAGAACTTATTTTTTACAGTCTCAAAACTCCTATCTAGATTTATTTTCCTTAAGATCTAGTCTTGAGAATTAACTTGTTTTACCACGGTGGTCACCGGTGACCGACACTTTGAACTCACAACGTGTTACAATATTGTTTACAGTGGAAGGACCCCTAATACTTGTACAATCATAAATAACGCTACTTTAATTTAAAACATTGTAAAACAGCTAATTCACCACTGACAACAAATCAACAAGTGTTGAGGAAGACTCGAACAAATCTTGAAAATTAATTTTCTTGACTCCTTAGTGGAAAATCATATATGGGCGATCGATTCATATTGATATAAATACTAACAAAAATGTCGATTCGTCGAAGTAGCGATGGCGACTCGAACGGAAACTGCGCGCCGATACGTGGACATGGCCAACCATAACCAAATCGACTTACGTAAAGATCAGGCCACTCTCTTTTTCGTCGAGCAGGAAAAAGACACTGTACGCGTACGAGGCTCGTATTGATTCGCGCATAACTCGAGAGTCGTGTAAGAAAATACCTCGAAGGAAATGTCGAACCGCCACGAAAGTTCCCTGTATCTCTCTTAAAGAACTCGGGACTTAAAAAACGCAAATACTACTTCAAATCCTGAATTTACTAGTCAGACTCGTCGAGTCAGACCTTTACGTAACACTGCAATTTTCCTCTTTTATTGCCTGGCTATTTTTAAATATCAATCCGAACATTCCGGGAAAGGGATGTCTCTTTCATCCTCCGTTTTAAAATATGCATGCACTCCAAGTCCTGGTCTATAAAAGTTTGGACGATCCTAATCTAGACCTAACTTTGGTCTGCAATTATTCTACAAATCGACAACATATTTAACCTGATCGCGAGGGCGTTCAGAATCGTTAAACGAGAGGAAATCAATTGTTAAGAGTAAAATGAAACCTAAAATAAGAATCTTCGATCTAGAGTTGGATCTTGGATCCTATCGAAGAAAGAGCAATATTGTTGATGCTGCGAAGGTGATTAACGACGGAAAAGCTCGTCGAAGATCGAGGGGGTGATCGACGTAGACCCCGCGAGGGTGAAAAACGAAGGACAGCGGGCGGAGGACGAAGGGGTGAAGAAGCAGAAAGTGGAGAGTGGACAGTAGAGTGGAGCGGAGAGCCAGAGAGCAAAGTGAGTGTACGTAAACGAAGAAAAAGTCAATGGAGACCGGTTGCTCGACAGGTGAGGTCTTTCCTCAGCCAAGCTACGCACAGGTGTGCAATCTGCAAATCCCCTTTAGCAAAAAACCATACACTCTTCGGCACCGTTTCACGGTTCTGTCGCCCGATGCCCGTACGACTCGCGGAGCTCTCATACATACGTACGCGAGTCGATGGTTGCGCGTGACCAGATGCCAGTTTTTTATCCGTGCGCGATTCGCGTTTCCATGAAAACCATATGGTTAAAACGGATCTCTTCGTCGATTTTCGTCCCCCGGCTGCTCGACCTTTCAGAATCCAGAAACCTCGTTCCACGGAAACCGATGGAAAGAAACAAGAACGCCGGTCTGGGGCAAAATGACGACTAAAAGATTCGTCCCCAAAAAAAAAATGGCCGAAAGCGACCTCGAAGAACCCCCATTGCTTTGGATCGTGTCGAGGTTCAACGAGTTTAACAGTGGACGTTTCAGATCACAGGGAGAGTGGATCTGCAATTTAGATTCAAATTTCATTTCTAATAGATGCTAAATATAATAGTGTTGTATAATAATTCTTGATGGATTCCGTTGCAATCGTCCATCAAGAGTATTAATTTCCAACTAAAAATACTACGATGTCGATACCACAGCTATGGTGCGACTGTTCCCCCAGGGATGAAGAAAATTTGGTACAAATATTTTCAAAGAAACAAGGATCGTACAAACAGACGGGTCGAACCTCGTGCGACCGATACGGAGCGAAAAGTCGAAATTCTGTCGGTCCTGCGATTCGGACCACTCTGGCGACTCGTTTGTCTCTGTTTGCTTATCGAACGACCCTCGGGGTACGGCGAAATTACAAAAAGCATCGAACGTAATAATCGACGACGTAGAAAGAGAAGGAGCCGGGAGCAGAAGGAAGAGGAACGACGTCCAGACGAGTCGAGTCGAATCGAATCGAGTTCGGTCGACGGGGATAAGAGGAAGGAGCCACGAGGGCGAAACGGTCTATATCGTTAGATACATCGTTGGCTCTCCTCACCAGGTGGTCCTTTTCCTGTGCCGGATGACTCAATCGTGAGAAGGAGTTGCTCGACGAGCTCACGAGGGGCCCTCTCTCGCTAGGACCGCGTGCACTCTCGCGGCGCGCGGTCTCTCTCTCTCTCCGTGTGTTTGCGCGTGTTTGTAAGCGTTTGTCCGTCTCTCCCGCTACGTTGGTACGCCGCCGTACACACGCGACTCCGTGGCCGTCTTCCCGGCCTCTTCTCCCGCCGTGAGGACGTAGAGGGGGACTCTCGTGATATTCTTGCCGCGGCCACGGTGTGCGTGCCCGCACACCGAACCGACCTCGTCAAACGCCCCGGTTGTTCCGAATAGGATTCTCCTTTTTACCTGTACCGATCGTGCGTTCGCGCGTGACAAGGAGAACGGTACAGAGCCGGGGACAACCGGGGCGGCGGGGGTAGGCGGGCAGAAATAGACGGAGGTGGAAATCGGTGTTTAGAATCATCCTTGAGGGGCGGGGGTGGGGGCAGGAGGAAAAGAGAGGGGGAAAAAAGAGAAGAAAGGAGGGAGCCAGAAAAAAGGGAACCCGGGGGATCAAGCGACGTACGGAGAGTTCACGGTGAAGAAGAGAATGGAGGACGGGACACGGAACCCTCTAATTAGGCACTTGGCCGCCACCGATATTCTCCGGGCGCGTATGCAACATGTGCCTCGCGGTACGCGAGCTTATGCCGCCGCGGAGGGATAAAATGAAAAGGGACGAGCGGAACGACGGAGGGAGGGCAAGGAGGGGAGGGACGCGGGGGCAAAATGAAGACGAAGAAATAGGCGCTGAGTCGTTGGAGGCTCGAAAAAGGATGGGAGTCGTAAATCAAGCGACAACGAGGCGGCCGGGACCGAACGAGAGTCACTGATCTTTAAATCGATCTACGTGGCTCGCCTAAACGCACCTTCGGGGGCTTACCCCTTTTCCTGGAATCGCGTGGGAAACTGTCTCGGATCGAGGGTAAAACCAACGGGATTTATTTCGAGAGACGCGAATAACCCGCGGAGGCGCTCGATCGGGATCAGGATCAGGATCAGCGCCGTAGAGAAGAGAAAGGAATTCGTTTTGTGTTGCGGAGAAATACCTAAACAGAGGTCGAGGCTGGAAAGCGAACAGCAAGAAGACGAAAGGATATCGAAGAATCTATAGTCGGACAAGGTTCGAGAACTTTCTGGGTAGGCTCTCCCCGGGTACGTAGCTAGAGGTACTTTGAAAGTGCCGCGAAAGTGCTGGTTATCTGGTCACGATCGAAGATCAAAGTGGTGGGATAGGAAAAGGAGGGACAGAGAGAAGAGAGAAAAAGGGGAGGGCGAGGGTTGGCAGGGGGGACGAGGGGAGAGACGACGGGGTCGGGAGAAGCCGAGGAACTCGGAGGAGAAGGAGAGATAGGCGGGTTGAACGGACGACGGAGGATCGAGGCGTTCGGCGTCCTCGATCGCGGGATCTTGGAGCAAAACTAACGATCTCCCGCTCGCTTGTAAGATCAACACGACGATAATTTAATACACGAGATCACCACCCAGGTGTGCTCTGACGTGTACAGATGCTGTTTGTAACCTCGACGAGAAGGGAAAGGCTGAGTCGACAGAAGCGGGAGCCTGTATGCGATTCCAAATGCGAATCCGAGCTCTTCTTCTCCGCCTCCTCCTCCTCCTCCACCTCCACCTTCCTCCACGATCTACGTTTCTTACTTCTCGATCGCGGTTCCTTACCACCCCACCATCCTACATGCAAAAATTTCTATTACCAGCAGAGGACCGGAACTGCCTTCCATTTTCATCCAACGACTATGCAAGACCTAGCTAAGCAGGTGAAGAGATCGATAAACAAACAGCATCCAGAATTGTTGCTCCTACTCTACGAAGTCCCCATTACAAAAATCAGAATAGACCATAGTAAAAGACTACGAAAGACTCGACAAAGGAGGTGGAAAACTGACGAACAAACACCATCCAAAATGGTTGCTTCTACTCTACTAACAAGGAAACAGTCGTGGACATTGTTTTCGAAACGATAGCAGGTGTGAGTTATAGTATACACATAATATCACAAGACCCTAATATTAAAAATGAAAAACGAATTTTTAAAAAAAATCGATAGCAGGTGTGAGTAGTAGATGCCTAAATTTTTCGGCGGAAAAAAAAAATTTCGAATCGTTCTAAAAAAATTATTTTCAGTCGCGGGGATCAATTGCAATCATTATTGGTGAATAGACATACCCCCGAATTCCTACGCACTTTCGAGAAAAAAATTCTTTGCCGAAAATATATTATATGGCTCAGTGCCGAGTATATCGAATAGTAATCGAAATTTTATTTTCTTTGTATTAGAAATTTAAGGATCGAAATAAGCCACACTAGTAGAATCCACTCGTATCTATTTACAAATTATTCCTATTTATCAAAACGAACTACCTTGGACGTTTATTGCATCTCTAAACATAATTACTGAAACGTGTAACGATTCCATTGAGTCTTCAAGCCTAGTGAAATTGTTTGCTTCGAAGAGTTCAACAGACGTTTCCACACGTTTCGCGAGATACAAATTGAATACGTCAATGAATAGAAGAGATCACAATTACTGGAGTTCATTTCGAATCATTTATCTCTTTAGTCCGTGGAAACACGCGGATCGATCGTCGACTCAGTCTTCCTTTTTAAAGTGATTAATGGCCAATTCCGTGTTCCTTCTGTGCAGCGACTTATAAATTTCAATGCTGCAGATTCCTTCGCTACGCGTCTCTATTTAGAATTCGCTATTTCGCCACGGATCTTTCAAACGCCTGATCATTGTGGCTAATAAGCGCATTGATCGTCGCCGGCTAATAATTTATGCGATAACGCTGACTTTTTCCCGAGCTCGTTAAACTCGTTCAACTGCTCTGTTCCCTCTGTCATCCTAGATAACTGGCTTGATTAATTTATTTCCACGTGCGATCTTCATTTAATCGTTTACCGCATTCTTCGTTGCTTCTACGCTTCTCTACTTTATCGCCTCTATTTCTCGTACAATTGCACACATAGAAACTAACAGACTGACACAATAAATAAGATACATCGTAGACACAATTATGCTTAGTTTAGCTCTGCTTAAAATATTCAATATTACCATTGCTTTTCGAAACACCAAAGTCTCGAAATATTTATAAAACACCAAAAGCTTCTATAGATCCCGACGTAACGAAATGAAACAAAAATGGCGCTCGCCGGCTAGGCTACGAGGCTTGAGCGATAGCCTAATCGTCCGGTCTGATCCCTGCCACTCACTTATCCACGCCCAGGCCGCTACCTCGAGGATCTTATTAAACTTGTTGAACCATAAGTCCGTAGGAAAGAAACGCGAGCGTGTACCAACTACGATCGATTGCTTTCAACGACTAGCGAAACAAGACCCAACTAGAACTAAATCTACCCGGAAAATCGATTCGTCTCGAAACCTGTTGAACGATAATCGACACGATATCGAACGCTTTCGACGCTAAAATCGTGTCGTTCGTCTTCGTAGAAAATTGATTTTAAAATTAATTTACGAACACCGAAGATGGCGTAAAGGTAGCAGTCGTTTCTTCGTTGAAAAGTGTGTGTTTCGGGACCATCGTTCTTCGACTCACCGCTATCGATTATGGTCGTCGGTGATTTCCCCGCCACGCAACGAATCTTTCTGGGCGGTTCGATCGTAAAACGTTTCCGATCGCGAGGTGCGCGCGAACCTACGGCCGCGTTCGCATGAAAGTCGTCGTCGCCGAGCGAGACAACGCCGCGGCAAAAAGAGGGTACGTTCGTGGCGTCATTCGTTTCCGTGGAAACGTCGCGGATACGTCGAATCGCCCGACGGGATGAAAAAACTGAAATGCTTACGATGGCGATTCGTCGGTTACTCGAAGAGAGGCTACATAAATAGAAGAGCTCAGTGACGTCAATCGTTCGCGTTAATTACGTAAGAACAGTCCTATTAACCTACGCCGACGGCGAGCCGACGATTAAGAGTTAAGCAATTCCGATAAACTTCCCTGGATTATCGATCGTTTCCTATCGCGTGCGATCGGATTTCCGGGGGGCTCCTCGACGCAACCGGATCTCTGCAATTCGAACTGCCGGTGCGGACGGGGCGAATTTTATTACCCGACGACTAAAAACCGAAAATTTTTACTTCGGAAAACTCCCGTTCGAACGAAAATACGTTTCGTCGTACGCGAGAACGAGTCCGTTGCACGATTCCGAGGGCTAATTCGATCGAGCAGAGGGCGATTACCATCGCCGCGCGACACGCTTTTGTTCGTTTGCCGCGTGTATCGCACGAGCACAGAACAACTGATGCAATTGGACAAGTCGAGCTTAACGTCGACTGACCTTGAACCATTTATAAGAATAGAATTTGAAAGATCGGCAAATCGGCCGACGTCGTTCGCACTCGTGATCGATAAATTCGTGCCTTTCGTTGCGAAACACCAGGCTTCCTATGTCGTCCCGTTGGCCGGTCGCCTAACGTATGCTTTCTTTCAGGGCTAGGTCGGGCTCGTCGAACTTTTCCCCGCTCGAATATTCGTCGAACGCGGCGAGCGGCAAAAATGGACGCGCGCGACTGGCATTTCAACGCGCGGAAACATCCCTGAGAACGAAGAAACATTTCCATTATATTTCTTTGAGAATTTATCGTTTCAATTTCTTTGGTCCTGACAAATACACCTCCCCGTACTCGCCACCAGAGGGCTCCGGGCTCTTGTCTCTCTCGCAAGCGTTCGATCTATCTTCCGTTCCTATATATCTATAGTATAGATTTCTTTAAGAATATATCGATTCGATCTCTTTGGTACAAATAACTTAATAAATGTAATTAACGCGGAGGTGTTCGGTCCCGAAGAGACGCGAGAGCAGGAAAATTTCACGGAACTCGAGAGAGACAATCGACGAAACTTATTTCCATGGAATTCGCCGAACAGATGAGGTTTCTCATGACGAGCTCGTGTCCAAGGCGAGCCAAGCACAGCTGCGTCCGTATGCAACTTCGTATGTAACGCACGTAGTCGACGCGCGGGTATTTGCAAAGGAATGTTCAACAGGTGTGTCGTTCGGATTGAGCTTTATACGCGCGAACACGCCTTTTCTTTCGCCCTCTTTCTCCCTCGTGTCTCCGTTTTCCTATCGTCGAATCTTTTGTGCCGATTACGGCGCGAGAGTGCGTCGACGAGCATCGCGACGCGCCTCGAAGGGGACAAACACTCCTGATGGAGCTCTCGAGGACGCTCGAGACTCATATTTTCGATTTTCATTTACTCGAAAAATATATTTTAGTATGCTATAATTACCGGTATTTCTTTAACCATGCTATGAATTCCCTATGAGGTTACTAAGATTGTAAATAATTGAAACATCCGGATCGTAAATCTGACGTTAATGGCTGGATGTTTTTATTGAAACCCATTATGTCGATATGATTTTTCCTTCAGCTAGAATATATATTCGTATCACTATATTAATCGAATTCAACGTAAATGGCTAACAAACGATATTTATGAGTTCTGTAAGGTTAAGTTTGGAATCTAGTATTAACCTAGTAAACCTAGTGTTAAAGATTGGAGGACCCTGAAAACTGTAATGTAACGAAAACACTACCAGTAAATGTATTTACGGATGTCGAATATCAATTTTTAGCGGTATTTTCGGTTATGCTAGGAACGGGTGATTTGAATGAAATTGTGGCGCGCACATCGCGAGAGCGATGGACGATTTTCAGTGTGCGCGTCGATCGTGTAAGAATACGCGTCGTTCGTGGCTAGAAAGAGAGGGACTACTGTTTCTCCAGACCTTGCCCGGCGTTAGTGGCCGGCGTGTCTCTTTTCTCGGTATGCTCGGAATGGTTCTCCAGGCTCGGGAGGTTAAGAGGAAGCCGGCGAGGGGAGAATCACACGATTTATTTACGCGATCCGGCTGGTCAGGCCGCCCGGTTAGACTCGAGAAGTGCAAGACCGTACATTGCTATCTCGCATATGTAGGACAAAGCCTGCTCTGTGGTGGTCGGTGCTTCTATCGCGGTTCTGGTCATCGTTTCGTCGTTACGTTCTAAGCCCCCCTCCCCCTCTCTTCGTCTCTCGGTAATTCCATCGTCGTTCGGCTGACGTTCGCCGTTTCATCGTCCGGCCGATCCTATCGACGTTTCGTCGTTACGAAAATAGACGTCGCGAGAGAGAGCAATGGCGACCGTAAACGGAAACGACGACGTCGCGAACCGATGGTAAAACCTTAAACGTCGAAACCGTGAAAACGTTTCGACGAAGGCAACGGTACCACCCGAAGCAATGGCGGACACGAACGCGGGCAGCAAACGTCCGGAGACAGTGAAACGGGAGCAGGAGCAAAAGCAGAAACAAACGCAACGAACACAGAAAACAAGAACAAGAGAAAAGCAGCCACCGCTGCCAGCAACGTCGCGATTGGACATTAGCTTCGAACAGTGTAGTGGGGCAAAGCAAGCGTTCCGGCAGGGCAGACAGCTTGGCGTCCTATGGTTCGCATTACGACGAGCTGCGTAGCCTTTCTCCGTCTTTCGCTTCTCTCGTTTCGCTTCACCGCATTGTGCGACTTGCTGCGCGTTTTCGCTCTACGTATGCTGTTGCTCCGTTCCGATAACCGAACACGATTCTCTCCGATTCGTTCCCATCTTTGTCGTCGCCACTCACCCTTCCTTTCTCCGCTACCGACCGATTTTCCAACCATTTTTAACGCCTCGACCGCCGGGCGGCCATCTTTTCTCGCCCAGATGTTAATCTAACGTTATCGGAAAATATCCCTATTGCATCGATGCAAATATCGGTCTATTTACTCGACCAAAATTCTTAGTTACATTATCGGGATAATTCTTAAACTTTTGCGATACAATGGGGAGCCAAAAGTAAGTCCCTGGTGGGTTTCTTCTTTTATCAGCCACTTTTTATTGTCGGAGATTTTAACCTTTGCAGGTTATATTCGTGCAGGATACTCTAACGCAACGTGTCCTTGTTCTCATGCTGTTTAACAGTGAAAAAGGATCTGTATAAAATTATACAGAGTATTGTAATAAATCGATATTCTTTGTAAGTATATTTTAGGTGTAATATAATTGTCTTTTACTGTAAAATCTCGATTTAAGATAAATATATGTTTCAATTTCTAGGAGGAATAAAAACTAGCTGATAAACAAGAATACCACTAGACTAAACTCGGATGGAAGTACCGATATTATTTATACGGATTTCAGAGTATTCCGCGGATTAAAACGGTCACACGTAGACGCAAATACGGCGGAGTTAACGAGCTTTCGAGTCTATTTTTGAACGGGTGAAGGGGGTGCGATTAAAATCAAACACCGAGGACCGAGCGCTGTTTGAAAAGGCGGGCGTCACGATCTAATGCGATTAATCGCCGCTCCGGCTTGGCTCGTAACACGAACCGTTGTAAAACGCCCGCAGTGGTAAATGCATTCCGTTCTCTTTAAATAGTTTCGAGGGAACGTACGAACTCGACGATCGTAGCGGCCGTTGGTCTAAGAAAAGATCGACACGCCGGTGTTTACGGATCCGCGAGACGCGTTTCCAGAATCGCTTTCAGACCGCGGATGTGACGCAACTTTCGCGCACGCTTTCCAACTATCGCGATCGTGGGTAAATACTGCACAGAGTCCGGGTTATTCTTTCGCGTCTTCGCGCGTCTCCTTTCAAACAGGAAGCGCTGTTCGTGCCGACGCTCGAAATACAGGCTGCCTCACCGATGGCGTCTGTGGGGCCTCTTGGGATTTCCCCGAAATTTTTTAATTTCCAAATTTTATTCGAGCAATAAGACCAAGCAATTTGACTAAAATGGCATTTGTTCCGGACATAGTGTATTAATGATAATTAATTTCTAATTGATCGAAAGTACGAGTAAGTTTACGCGGGAAAATTTAAAATTCCGGCCGGATACGAGGCGAGTCTTCGTGACAGCATTTTGAACAATTAATCTTGAAGAATTAATCTTAGAACGTAGCCTTATCTTTGTTTACGAAACCATCCTAATCAAACACGGTCCATACCGAGATCCGTTACATCGAGTCTCAGAAATAGTCAAGTGCACATCCGACAGATTCTCAAAGCTGTTCTTCGAGCTCGTAACGGTTTGGACCGCGTTTGATTAGGATGGTTTAGTAAATAAAGATAAGACAGCTTCCTTCCAACGTTAATTCCAAAAATCAGGCAAATTTAACGAGACGTGAAATTCGTCAAGTCCCAAGACGGATCCCCAGAAGCGAATTTTAAGCTTCGAGCCCTGTTTTGGAGCATTCGAACGGCGCGGTAAGCTCGAATCGAGGGTTTTGAGGTTTGAAAGTTCGCAAGCCACGGTTGGAGCTTGCGAGAAAACGCACGCGCGAGTTTCTTGAGAGGCGTGTCGCCATCAGCTACAGGTGGTTGTTTCGCGTTCCACCTACTCTTTCTACGACTTCTTCCGTTGCCGTTTCTTATCTTTGCTAATTTCTTTCTCGATAAGCGCGCAGGTATTTCTCCGGTTTGTCCACGCACGCCAAGAATCGCCCGTCGCGTTGATTCCTAATGGATTTCTTGTGATCAAATCGTAAAATAGATCTCAAGTATATTTGTCCACCTATTTCTCGCGATCCTCGAAACTTTAATTTTCATAGTTAATTCTTCTCGATACTTATTAAACTTTTTAATTAAGAAACTTCTCGATATTCAATCAAATTCTATCGCGTTGAATTGGAAATATTGAATAGTTAAGGGGCGATTAAACGCGATCAACGACTGGTCGAATGCAAACGATGGTCACTGGCGCGATAGCTGGCGCGTTATTCTGAACCTTTGATTTCCGCGAACTGTAAACACAGAAGAGTTCTCGCGGCTGGTAAAGCTGTTCCTTGCAAACGTTATCGCGAGAGGTATAAACGATCTACCGAATTCGAGCACACGTGTCCTGGGACAGCTAGAGAAACTCTGGGTAGAATATAAGACGACTTCGCCATTGGTCTCAATTTCGAATCGTGTGAATCGACGATTAAAAAGATGGAAGCTCAAAACTATTATCCAAACATAGTGTTCGTAGAATATTCCACGTCCAATTGACACATTCCTCCGAATTAGCAACGATCGAAGCTAGTTTGCACCTAACAATGACGCTCGAGGACCAAGTCGGACCAACAGTACGAAATAATTCATTAACTGGAAAGTGCCATAAGATTCGAAAATTATATTAACAAGCTATCTGCTATACATTTAGAAATGTAAGTATCGTCAACTACTAGATAGAATCTATAAATAACTAATTTCGAAGATAAACGAGTTTCTGGATAACGTACTGTCTTTTTTCCAAGATGGCGACGACTCCGGACGAAAACGTTAAACAAACGATGCTCGACGATGCTGGGGGATTACGATCTTTTGTCGTTCGAATTTATGACCGGCTCGGGGATCTACGATTCTAGGAAAAATACTATTCGATCTTAAAATAGAAGTTCCCTTGGAGAGGCCGTTCAGGCGGCCCTTCCGTTCTCCATTCGATTCGATTCGACTCGATTCGAATCGTGTCCGAGCAAAAACGATACATCTGCCCGGCGTAGGAACACTGCTGAATTTCTCTCTTCTCCTCCACCTCTTCGTATGTTGGTCTTTCAAGCATGAGTCAACTCGTGTTTGGCCCTCGCTCGTCGGCCCTGAGTAAAAGATTCTCTGAATGAACTCTAAAGATAGAGATCCCCTGCTTCCACTGCTTCTCCCGAGCTTCTTCCCTCTCTTTCTCGTTAACCTTCTCGACGGCATGGTCGAATTCAACGCTCGTCCACGTCCGATTCCGTTTAAACTTTCCGTACCAGACGCCTTTGGATATTCGACGAGCGTTCGCCGCGAACGATCGTCTCGCGTGAAATTCGATCGCGCGATTCGGGAAACTGAACACGGAAACGGATCCACCGGCGACGCTACGGTGCACGGAGGCGCAGAAAAATCGAGGAAACCGAACCACGAGTTTCGGAAAATGTTTACGAAGCGATGGCAAGAGCAATTGTGCAAGAATCGCAGAAACTAACGTAATTTACGGGAACGCAGCGCGAAGGCAGGACTTTAAAAAAAGTAACTCGAGTATTTTAGTCGACGATAAGGAGAACGTTTCTGCCTTCGCGCGGCGTCTTGTTTTTCCTTAGATAAATCGTTACGACCGTAGTATTCGACAAGTGACGCTGAATGAAAACGTTCGTCGGCCCTTGGTCGATTCTCAAACTGCGCAAAGTGTCGATTATATCGGTGCAACGGTGTAGTAAAAAGTCACTTACCGATTCTCTCACGAATAACAACGAGAGCTCGCGTTAAACGAGCGAACAGAGAAGGTGTATCTCGCGTAACGATACTCTGAACTGTCCCACTTGCGGAGTAACGAGCAAACCGTAGAGAAAAGACTTACATTTAACGCTCTTCGCCCCGTCTTTTCGCCTTTCCCCCTTATTAGCCGCCCCGAGGTTCCTTTATCCTCCGTTTTTCGCGACTCCTCCGCGGTTCCACCCCGTTCGTGGCGCAGCTTTTCTTAAATTTCGCACTGTTTTCGACGATCTTTCACCAACCAGGCGGTTTTGCCTCTGGTGTCTTGTCTTCTTTTCCGCTTTCGTTCCTTCCTCTCCCTGCCCTCCCTCCCTCCCGCCCCTTTCTCTCTCTAACTCCCTTCGTGCTCACTCTCACTCACTCTCTCCCTTTTTTCCTACGTTAAATTATTTTTTTTTTATTTTCAAATCGTTTTTTTTTATTATTATTATTCACCCGTCGAACCGATTCACTTCGATGCCAAATAACGGATGAAAAATCGTCCCGTCGGTTAGAATCGACGCGTACGGTTGTTCGTTTTCACGTTCGCCGGTTCCTCGGTAAATTTCATTTTCACGGTGATTACGTTTCTCACTGAACACTTCCTTTTTCGATGGAGATTCCTCAAACGTCGCGGAAGGAAACACGCGAGACAAGTACCACCGCGGAACTGTGGTATCGCGATCTCGAGAAAGGCGCGCGCGCGGCAGAATGCCCGCCCGCCTCCTCGACCACCCACCCCCTTACGGCTCCGACACCGTCGCGACCGTCGGGGCCGAACGACGCGAGATATATCGAAGGACAACCGTTCTCCGACGCGATCCGCCGCGCACAGGTGGGCCGTGCGTGACAATCCGAACAACCGATCGGATTGGCCTTTAAACCATGGGCGAGATTCTCCTCTCGCTTTGGCTTTTCACTTCCTTTACGCCGTTCGTATCACCGTATCTCTGTTTCTCTATTTACCCAGCTACGCTCGTTCGTCTATCCACAACCACCGCAAATTACTAAATCTTTTCACAAGTCGACTTTATCAAACTATGTTTGCACGTATCTTTTTAAACTTTAGCAAACACAATACTCTATTATTTCTTCAATAATTGGTTATACGGAACCGACAAATTGATTATTTAAAAACCCAAGTTTTTTAAATTTAGAGCAGTCTTTTGGGAGTGCTGAAATATTTAAACGCGACCCCTTCATCTATTTCCCGTTTTGAACGAAATTTATATTGAAATAAAAATTGCAAAATTTCAATTTTATTCTAGCCTGAGATACAGTAAAATAGGTGCTGTATACCCATTCTTTAATACTTTGATGTCTATTGACAAAATTGTAAATAATAGATACGTGACTTTAGAGTCACGTTTGGTCGTAAAGGGTTAATTTGTCATGGTAGTATCGTTCGATTTTAGCGAGTAGACGATATATCCGCGTGCCTATCCACCTATCTATCTCTTATTTACCTACCAATCAGCGTATTTGTCCATTTATCTGCCTATATGTTTATATTGTATCTACCATCTACCACACTTTCATAATCTCTTCCACATACCTCCGGGCTGCTCTCTCTTTCACACAGTCAATTCACCCTGCCCCCTCTTTTCCCGAGAGCGCCGTTTCTAGTCGCGCTTCGAAGCTGAATAGTGGCGGAGAGATGCGCCACTCGTGAATGTTCGGAGTCGCGTCAACTATATAGCGCGGACTGTAGTCGCTCGTAATATGGCCGAGTCGCTGACCAATCAGAATCCCGCGTTCTTGTAAACTCCCCCGGCGTTTTCCGCCACCTCCGCCACCTCCACCTCCGTATCCACTTCCACCTTCGCTGCCTCTCGGAACCTCTACAACCTCCGTCGCCTCCCTCGCTGTTGCAACTTTTCTCGTCCTTAATACTTTTGGGAATCGAACCCATAAATCGTACGGGGATCGAAACCGCCATGCACGTTCCTACCGACAGACCTATTTTAAACTATGCTCTCTCGCGACCCCTTTTCACCGACACGAAATTATCGATAAATCGATACTTTTTACTATCCATCGGATTGCTATCGTTCAGAGAAGCTCGTACGAGAATGGAATCGAGGTATTTTTAATCTAGGAAAATTTATCGTGGCCTCTCGAGAGGGGGCATAATTAAGATGAGCGGTGGTACGGAAAGATCTCGAACAAAATATTCCTCCCAGTGCGCCTCGTGGAAGTTTTCGCGAGGAGTATCGTAGACATGGAAAATACTATAATTGCGTAGCGAGAATTTCTATTGTTCGTCGAGATCCGTGTCGGGCTGGTTTTCCCCAAATACTTGGAAACGTTCGTAGGATCGTCGAGCTGCTCTAAAAACCGTCTGGTATCCGTTCGCGTAAACTCGCGTCGCGGTTGCATCAACCAACGACACAGCTGCCTCCATTGCGTCACTGGCCGTCTTATTCTAACATATACCGAGGCTTTTCCTATTTTTCGGCGAGCATCGAACGTGAAAGTTTCGTCCATCGCGATATTTCTCAAACAAGAGATACCAATCCAGAGCAGCGAACCGATTCCTTTATAAACAACTAAATGTAAATGTTGCAGACTGTGATAAACAGTAATAATAATAATCACTGTACGATTATATGCTTTTGTGTACAAATAATATATTCTGATATCTATTTCAATTAATATTTGGTGGAATTTAATTTCGACCATTTTCAAAGACAAATGTTCTTTCTCTCCGTTGATAAAGAACTAAAAAGCATATAATTTCGTGGACGTATATATATGTATACACACGTTAGCATAGTTCTAACAGAGAATGATTGGTAACTTCCGAACCGGAAGTGCAGAGGGGGGCTGGAACCCCGAAAAGGCACAACTTCTAGCCAAGACCTTTCGAACGACACCTAACTTGTCTTCTTTAGAGCAGATCGCAATAAATATTCTCTCGAATATTTTGAAATTATATCATCTAATTAAATGTACCATGAACAAAACAATTTCTCACAACGCAAGAAGTTTGCAAACCCGAGACACGAGGGATATTTAATTTCGATACTGTTTTTTAACGCTAGATTTACGGGCATTGATCGCACGTATATTTATCGATACCTTTCACGTTGACAATTACCTTAACACATTAACGACGGGGCATTTTTATTAAAATTTTTTTCTTGTGTTATCGGAGAAATTACTAGAAAAACACACGAATACTCATTTCCCGTCGGTAATGTGTTAAAATACAATTTTTCTTTTTAATTAGAATGTGTATTCACGCCATTGGATCAATCAAATTCAACATAGGTTGTTAAACAATAATATTTACGCGTTCTGCAATTTTAAACATGGAATCTGTCATCCGTCGAACTGACGGCTTCCGTAAATCTAGCGTTAAACAGTAGTTGCAAATATAAAATGACGAGATTGAATTAAAATTTAAATCATCAAGCGCCATATAGCGACTATGCTTCGAGGAACTCGATTATCCACATAGAATTAGAATTTTCAATGTCAAATTATACTAATGTCCGATTAAAATGCAACGATATTATTCCCAATAATGGACGTTGCACGATCAAGAAAAAAGATTCCGTTCAAAGATCGAAGGGTGCTCCGAATTTTCGTGGGAGCTCGGAAATCGTATCTTCCCGTTCCTCGAGCGTGCTTCTCGGTTTATTTTGCCAGATAACAAGAGACAAAATCGCCAAGGTGGAACAATTCGTTGCGTAACGCGACGGATCCCTCGCGACGCTCTTCTCGCGGACTCGTTAACGAGAGTAGTGTTTTTTTATCCGCCAATGATTCATTACACACGCGAAGTAGATCCATTGAGACGAGTCACGTCCGACTACGTATCGTCGGGGCCAGATAGCAATTAAAACGATTACGTCTCGTTCCGCGCGTCATCGGCGCAACAGGTTAATAGCTTCAAATGGAATCGTGAAATCGTGAAGTTGCACATTCCTCGTGAGAATAATTCCGTGAAATATGATCGGACGTTATTCGGGGACCCCGTATTGCGCGAAGTCGCGCTACGTACGCCAACGCGAACCGAAAGCACATGTACTCGAATCTCGCCGTACGCCAACATTGCCAACGCACGCCACGACACGAGCACATGTCCCTCCGTTTGCCTTCCTTCTTTCGTTTGTACACGGCTTTGGGAACGATTAAAGCGTTCACCGACGAACAAACGGTTCGAAAAGTTCGTCGAAATTTAGGTCGAGGGTGAGGGGTACACTAGATCTTCTAGATGCCGCGAATTTCAAAAATGGCTTCTGAGATTTTGGAGAATGCAATTTCGGTATACTTTGTCGACTGATGTTAATAAGGAGTCGTGAAGAGTCATCGGAGTCGCCATATCTGAGTGAAACAAAGTTGAGCATGTTTCGAGGTCGACGCGAGAGACCACCTTAGCGGGAGCAACGGCTCGTGCTAATAACGGGTCCCGTAAACAGTCATCGGAGAAACCATATTTGAGTGAAACAAACTCGAGCATGTTTCGAGGTCGACGCAAGAGATCACCTCGGTTGGGGCGACGTCGTCTCGGGAAATCGACTGGTCTTACGGTGGATGCGGTTTCGAGCGCGTTTCTTTCACTTTTCCGCGAACGTCTCGGTCGGTCTCTCGGTTCGGGTTAGGTTCGCGCGAGCATTCACTCTCGAAACTCACGTAGCGGATCGCAAAGTTGACACGGCTTCTCGTAACGCGGCGGCGACGGTCGTTGTCCCCCATGGTGGATTGTACGCGCCGGCGGCAGCTTCATCTCCCTCGACGAGCACCGTGTCGGATCAAAATCGGCTGATCCCGTCGTAAGCTCAAGACAACATCGTCATCGATCAAGAGGGCCCAACGAGAGACTCGATAGTCGCACGGTCTCGCCGCGAAACGGTGTATACGTGGATCCCGATAAGGTCTCTGGGCCTTATTTGGCCACCTCCGCGCACTCGTCACTATTTCAATCGATGGTTTTCTCAAAAATCTTAACGGCTCGGTTGCATAACGGCAAACTTTGCCACGATCGACGACTGTCAACACGCGAGGAGGAGCTGATGGGTTTAATGTCTGTATCCGTGCCAGTCAGTACACACGCTCCAACTAATCTTCTCACACGCTCGAGCTTAACGTCGGCTGGCTGAGTCTCCTCGTACCAGCCGAATCGTTGAATTCGTCGTGCACTAAATCACACAAGTCTGTCTCTGGCCCGACACCTGCTCCTCCCTTTTCTACGCCTCTCTACGTATCCTCCTTAACGCAGCTTCCTTTTTTTTCTCATCTACCGTCTCTCTCTCTTTCTCTCCGATCCCGCGACACGCCGTCCCGAAACTTTATTTCTGGAACGTCGGGACGGAAACGCGCACAAAAAGCCCCCCCTGGGTCCGGGAGGAACGATTTTTTCCCCGGACTCCTATCCCTCGCCGCGTCCGTCTCCGATCACTTCGCGCGGTATCGGTCCGATCGGCGATAACGCCGCGATCTTTCGGTCGTGGGAGGCGTTCGCGAGGAGAAAACGCTCTCGCGGCCGCGGGAGAAAGGAAACCCGTAATCGCGCGGCGAACGATCGTCGTGTCGGAGAAAATACGGTCGACGTGCGAGAGAAACACGCGGTTGGACACAAATTTATCAGTTTCAGAGCAAAGAGCAAAGCATCGGTGATAGAGTGGACAATCTCGGTGAATACTGACTACTCGGACTGGCCGTGTAGGGCTGCGAAGCACGCACACGCTTCGCCATCCTTTTCTGTTACGGCCGAGCCCCTCTGTAGGTACGACTACCACTTAACGCGAATGGACGGTTAAAAGACCCTCCTGTACGAGTCAAGCGGCCACTCGAAACGACTACGATCAGCCTAGGTTCCTCTTGCGCGCAACCGTTCATTGCTACACCCTCCCCCCTACCCCGATACCTACTTTCCTCCCACCCTCCCTCATCGCCCTTTCCGACGTACCTCCGCACGCGCGTGTTCCCTCGCGGTGCACCGTGTCGTCTAACGACCAAAAGGTTACTCCATTTGCTCGCGTCGTCGACGATTCGCTCACGAAATTTTTCGGCGACGTCCGAACCGAAACCTCGGACGTCCGAGATATCGTCTGCCATCGAACTTCGCAGACCCACGCCTGGGAACTATTCTCTACGATCCATACGCGACACCACCGAAGTACGAAATTCTCGGTACGTCCGAGATTTTACATTGCCGAGAAACACGTGACACGATCGTATCGACGCTATCTGAAGTTATTGGCAACGCTTGAATCGAAACTTCGGACGTCCGAGATTTTCGGTACATCCGAGATTTCGTTTCTAATCGAACTTTACAGACCCACGACTAGGAACTCCTGCATACGATCTATATACGACGCTATTTGAAATTATTGGTGAAGTCTGAGTCGCAACTTCGGACGTCCGAGATTTCGTTAACCGAAGCTGCCCGAAATTTTCGACGATATTTGTGTATACGAGGAAAGAATCGCATTAGGAAAGTATTTATAATGGGAATACGCACGACGTATGCGAATATATACAGGGTGTTCGGACACCCTTGGGAGGGGTTTTAATGGGGGATTCTGGAGGCCAAAATAAGACGAAAATCAAGAATACCAATTTCTTGATGGAGGCTTCGTTAAACAGTTATTAACAATTAAATTAAAAAATTTCAAATTGTTCTGGAAAAATTATTTTCGTGTGCGGGGGTCAATTACAATCATTTTTGGTGAATAGATATACCCCCGAAATCTTACCCATTTTCGAGAAAAAAATTCAGTACGGTCAGAACTTTAAACGTTAATAACTGTTTAACGAAGCCTTCATCAACAAATTGGTATTCTTGATTTTCGTCTTATTTTGGCCTCTAGAATCCCCTATTAAAATTTTTCTCAGGGGTGGCCAAACACCCTGTATGTATATATGTATATAGTGTGATTCATTCAGAACGCTGTATACGAGTCAATTATGATAGATGGGAGTCTAAGAGCCAACATCGTGATTGCAAGTGTTAACAAAGACAATAATCCGATCTATTGGATCTCCAGTGCCATAGGTCGAAACTCCTATCGCGAAACCCTGTACTCGTAATTAGACCGAGTGGAAATTTGATTTTAAGTCGCGTCGAAACTTCGTACGTCCGAGATTTCTTATCCGATCCGGCGAACTTTCGCGACTAACGACTGGAAAATTACCGTATCGTTCGGGAATCGTAATTACCGATATACGATAAGAAGTTGGAAGTTTTCAGCGATACACGAGATTTCGAACGTCCGTGATTTCGTTCACGATCGACGGCGGACCGAATGACTTCCGTGTCGTCGAGAAACCGACCGCCTTGAAGACTTCGTTACGAAGAACGATACATCCGCTCCACGTTCGATAAAAATTCTTGATCGACCCGGGGAATCGGCGATCGATGCTGGCAGCGTCGAATTAACGATCGCCGACGAACTGGTCGTAAGAGTCTGAACGTCTGGGGCAACGATTCTAAGGAAGGAAAGGTGTTTAATAAGAGAAAAGAGAAACGGGAGAAAGAGAGAGTGTCCTTTTCCGACAAACGTACCACGGTGGGACGCTATAAATAACTCAGCAACTTCTCTGAAAACGGAAAGTAGCTCGCCTTCGAGTTCCGTAGCAAATTCCCAGAATAGCTTTCTGGATCGGTGTTCGGTCGGTCGGTCGGCCGCTTGTTTCCACCACTCTCGATTATCGTTCGAAACCAATCGAGAGCACGATTTTCGTTTCAACTTGTTGTACGATTAGAGTTTCCAAGAACGAGCCAATATTTGTTAGTCTTTAGTACCGGTTTTTGGTAGACGTATCTTCTTCTTGCACTTGCCAATTCGAGCAAAAGAAACTATCGATCAAGATTAAGATTAAAGTTTTGCGTTAAGGAAATTCCTCGAAGCGTCGACCCAGGGAGCCATCATAAATTGAAACTAAGATGTCTGACTAATACCGTCCATCTTTCACTGCCACAAGCAATAGCAAACCAAGTTAACCCTCTGCAACCCCTTTGAATATCTACTGTCTATAATCCATATTTGTTGTCCCTTACAAATTACATAATTTGTACTAAGGGGTTCCCGTTAACGAATGAAAAATAGTAATATTCATCTACACTTTTTAAGTCTAATTTAATCCCAGTATCGGTATCGATTGTGATTTCAGTACAATTATTATAAGACATCTTTTCGCTAAGTTAGAATAGTCTTCTCAAGTTCGTACTGGGAAGAAGAAACAGGATAGACTCGATAAACAACCAGTCCTTCGTTATTCGATAGAGATCGTTGGCTCTGTCTCCCTCCTTTTCTTCCTCGCCCGCTACTTTCGACCCTCTCTATTCTCTGTCCATCTAACTCTCGATAGAATTACGCGCAGGCCTCATCATCGGCATTGTTAACGCCGACCTTCGTCATTGGGTCAAGATCGCGCATATTCGCGGTGTCCTTGAGTTTCGTGAACATCAAACGGACCCGACAAGGGTAGAAAAATTTCGAGACGCCATCGAGGCCTGTGCCCGAAAAGCGTCGAAAAGTTTTCCGATCGAGCATGAACTACGAGCGCGTGTTTTCGTCGACAAACGAGTCCCCCGAGCACGGTCGAAACGCTGACGATATCGTTCTCGCGCGACCGTGCCAAGATGCAATTGATGTAAATTAAAGTAACGATTAGAGGAAGCGACAGAACTTCATTCCGTTCGCCGAGGCAGACAGCTGGACGTTACACGCGCTACGGGCTCCGCTTATTCGCTCGACCGTTCGTTCGTTGACGGTCTCCGAAATGGAACGCGACCACAAACAACCGAACGGAGAGGAACGTCGAAGGGAACGGTAGTAGCGCAATTTCATTTTCCTCGCGGATCGCGTACGGCTCGCCTCTCGTCGCTCGATAGAAACGAAACGCAGCCTTTAAATCACGTTATCGGCATTACTCTTCTTTTCCAAATACTGAATTCGAATACCGGTACGAGAAGATACATGGGAATCGCAGTCGTTACGTTTCTCTACGGTTCGAAGGAA
The DNA here is from genome assembly GCF_051014445.1 of Colletes latitarsis. NCBI lineage: Eukaryota > Metazoa > Arthropoda > Insecta > Hymenoptera > Colletidae > Colletes > Colletes latitarsis. Next base: position 27,644,771 of record NC_135135.1, on the reverse strand, counting down.
GCTTTCGTTTCAATTCGACCCGACCCGACCCGACTCGTCCGGTTTCGTCGCTCCGTTCCCTGGTCACGACACGCGACACTCGACACTCAGACACACGACACTCGACACTCGACACTGAACACCGAGGACGTACCCGGAGCTCGAACACGACGGGCAAACTGCGAACGGTGGAAAATCGTTTCGAAAACCGGGCCCGAAACTCGGGGGCCGGGCACGAGGCGAGTAGAAACGTGTGTTTTACCGGTGTTTAGGAATCGGTACCCCGTTGGACGTACCTTGATCTGCTCTTCCTTGAATGGCAGCAACGGCAACCACGAATAGATTCCTTCTGATCCGGGCGTCGCGGCGTTCCGCGTCTAATATACACCTCTCGGCGGGTGTTCCGTTGCGCGCGTCCTTCTCTTTCAGGGGGAACCCCTTTCTGCGCCACCCCTTCGGCTCGCCCAGAGAATCGCCGCGTTATCGCTGCCCCCCGGTCTCTCTGCTCCGTAGTCAGTCGTCCACGGCTGCGGTGCCATCAGCTGCCCGCCTAATTGCGAACAGGCAGAAATAGAGCCTGCAATCTTCCTCCTTGCGAATAACGAGTCGCCGACGTCTTTCTTCGTCGTCCAGACTCCTTATTTTTCCGTCTCTGCTTCCCTCCGACCCCCCCACCCTTAACGCTTTCCCTCGTTTCCCTCTTGGCCTGCTTCACGCCCTTTTCAACCTTTCAATTTTCCCCTGTCGTTTTCGCTCGTTTCGTCGCGATTCAACGCGGAGGCGCGAGTACACGCGCGCAGCGTCGCTCCTCCGGCCACGTTTCGAGAATCGAACGGAGAGAGGGGACGGAAACGTGGGCGTCGCGGAGACAACAAAAGATAGTTGATCAACGACAATTTTAGGATACACGTGGAACGCAACGACGGAGAAATTGCCTCGGGTACACGTGCCGTCGCGTCGCGTCGCGTTCGTATCGCCTCGGAGGCTGAGGGTGCCGGACCACGCTGGGGCACGCCACGGATCGGCCACGACGCTAGGTAAATCTCGCTCACTATCGATCCTACTACGTTCATTCGATACCGCCTATCGATTTATATCTTAAGTTTTAACTCTCCGGTATCGATTTTCGATAACGATAACGATACTATCGACGACGTTCCATCGATTCGATATCAAAGTACTCGATAGGAAGCATCGATATGTATCGAAATTTTAAGTACTTGGTACTTCAGAACTTAAAAATTAAACTGCAGTTAACGTTCCTCTTGCGTAGATGAACTACTCTTGAGCTTCTGCTTCTGTTTCGAATCTTGAAGTGTTAGTGTTATTCCCCTTGAACACATCGTCGGCATCTGTATGGAGAAAACAGTATCAATATCTTATCATTGTTATTAAGTTCTGCAAGTCTCAGATTTAATAGCAACAATATAAGGTTTCCCAATAAGAGCGATATGACTTTCAATCGTCGTAGCTGCTATATTGTATTATAATCTTGTTATATCTCACGATGGTTGCTGCAGAGACGAATTCAAGGATCCGTTACACTATGAGATTCAATGATTAAAAAGGACGGAAATACCCTGAGCAAGGTATAGTAGCTGTATCTCGTCGCTACTAGTAAAGGGACAACTATTTTTTAGTCCAACGTATGTAACCCACAGTCACATTCCGATTAGGGTTGAGTAAGTCTTCATCTACTAACAAAACAACAATGTTTTCCATGCTAGTGTTTCTGCAATAGAACTAGAAGGTGTTCCCAAGTTATAGCTATTTTTATACTCCAGTAATACGCAATTGCTCACCATCGCAACAAGTGTTAAAAATGGCCGCCATTCGGCCTAAATACGAACCTGCAGAATTCGTGTCACGAAGATCTCCGTGTTTCAAATATTTTGGATGTTTTGTCGGATTAGTTGGCAACCTTCTTTAATGGGTACGGCCAAAATAAAAATCAAGCAGATTTAAATCTGAGGAACGAGGAGGCCAGACAATAGGTCACGCAGGAACTATCCATCTGTTAGAACACTGTCTGGCTACTTGGCTGAAATAGGACGATGCATCATCATGCATAAATCGCATACGACGTACAACATCTAATGGAACATCTTTCAATAATTCATGCAATTGATTACTCAAGCAATTGGCATAAGATTGGCCTGTTAGTCTTCCATTGAGAGAAACACGGAGTCATCGAACATTGTTTATAAACAGTTTAATAGAATCAATTATACCGATTCTGATTGCGATTAAGAATCGTCGGGATACAAAAATGACCACAGCTTTCTCCATTGTTTTTGTGCCCCCAATCGCGGGTTCCGAAACGATACACCTTGTGTATTAAGCATGTAATTAAGAAGACTTTTAATATAACATGATATAATCTTCAAAACTGACCCAGCTCCACCGACGGTTAAAGATAAAATAACTGATCGATGAACACAAGACCCAATCAACGTTCACGCCCAACTCGGGGCTTGATTAGAAGATCGAAACTTCCCCTGTGATCAAACCGAGGACGTGCCTGGAAATAGCCAAGCAAAATATTTTTGGACAAAATTACAGATTTCACGTCTTCGAACGTCCTCTGTTGAGGCCACGGTTAACGTATACAGAATGATTAAAAGAGGGTCCAAGACCTTAGGGGCTCGCTTACCAGGGGTAGCAAAAAATGTTTAATTAACATAGACACCTAAAATTAATTCTACCGATATAATACACTCTCGTTAGACGTAGCGTTAAAATATTTGTCGCTGTTCTAAAGTAATTGTACGTCTGGCGCTCGCGGCGTAAATGGCAATGACCAAAACGAATTTGACACGCCCGCTGTGCAGGAATACCGCGAGTTTTCCATCGCTGCGCGGGTAACATTCTTCGAAACGCTTTGAAAGTCTCTGTTCTGTCGTAATATGCACTTTCCACGACCAGTTAGGCACGTACTCCGCAGTAATTGACTCGTACCGATAGTCAACGCGCGGCCGAGCTCCGACGACTCTATCGGGACTCAATTATAATTCAACGATGTTCAACGTTGCGTATCCCCGTTGCAAATTACTCGTGGCGTGGTACTTTTTCTCCTCAAGGATGAATAAAAAGAGTAGTCGAGTTAACGGCACCTACAAGTTAAAGGTTCCTTTTTACTAAACAGATCCACAAACATAATTTTAATTATTTAATTGTTCCTCGAGAAATTCTTTGGCGTCCTTGTTATCGCGCAAAACAAAATGGCGCGTCGTCTTCGAGTTCCGTTACCTCGACTCCGTTACATTGGACTCGATAACAAAGCTGTCGGTATTTTATTATTACACTCGTAACCGTTCCAAAACGATCTAGAGCGAAAGAAAGAACAAAACAGATATCGTTGATCGTTGTTACGAATATCTGTAAATATTAAGTGCGCCATACCGATGAAAAGGAAGCATTAGCGAGCAGGTATTGCTCCCGTGTGGCTTGCATGCACGTGCAAATGCGAATCTACTCTCCTTTTATTTCAATACCGGCGCTGCTGCCACGCTGTCTAGGCGTCTAACTTGAATATATTTGCCTTTCCTTTCTCCTCTTTAACTTCCTTCCCTTCTTCTTTCCATCTTCTCTTCGATATCGCTTTTTCAATCCACTTTTCTCGCCGCTACCTGCTTCGCCATGGACGACCCGTTCAGCTTTTCAACGTCCGATAAGCGATACTCGCTCTTGCTAAAAACAATCATTGCACTTTGCTTCTCAGTAATTTTTAAACGCTCGTTGAAATTGATTCTAGAATGTTTGCTCGATGAAGCAAAGTAACGCAGAATTTCCTTATCGAATTTATTTTAGATACGCTCGCAAGAGCAAAAGAAAGATATGAGAAACTCTATAGAAGATCTATATTTGGAGTGGCTATAATTGTTGGATTTCATTTGTTTTCATTGCCTCGACTCTTTTCCCCGAGGTTGATCTAATTTGTTTCTTTTCATCTGACGCTTTTCATTAGATAATTCTCCTTGACTCCTTTCTCCTATCGTTTGTCGAGATGCCGCGGTTACCAGAAATGACTTCTCGATAAGACGATCCTATTTTCTCCCCTTTGCCTTGCCCAGAGATAATGGATCGCTCGTTAGTCTGGCGACACAATACACGCGCACGTATACGCGTCAGGGTACATTTAGCGACTGCCCACATAGTCATTGTCACGATGTCCGTTCGTTCCTTGATTATTTCGTTTTTTTAATAATTTTACAAACGTATGTGTTTGCTGATTAGTTCGATGTTTCTATCAGGAACAGTTAGACGCATAAGCATACGTGAAATTCTCTTCGCGAAGTCATGAGACAACAATGGCTCGCTCGGGAAGGGTACAAGGAAGCAATTACGATTCCCTGTTATAAATATTAATTATTTAACGCTTCCTCCTTCGCCTGGAAATTCCTAGGGAAACCTTACAAAAATATGGGAGGAAGAATTTCTGGGTACTCAACTCTAACACTATGTCCAAGTTAAACCAACGATAACTTACAACTACCTTCTATTTCTTTTTTTTTTAGAATAAATCTTGAGATCAAAAGATAGAGCCAGCATCATGCACACGCCTAGAAGCGTTTTCATAACATTTTCATCCTCCACGGAGACTCCGACGCTGTTTTCGCAAGGCTACTCTGGTATCTCGATTGCAAAAACTTGGGTTCTCGCCCACGGCTCCATGTTGGCTTCCATCTTGCAACGATCCAGCAACCTCCACGACTTCGTGGCCACCCTGAATCCAGGAGAATTAACGACGCTTCCAACGTTGGAGTCGATCGACGATTTGACTTTCCTGATCTATCGTAGTCGTTCGCCAACCGTGTCAGGAAAACTGTCAGCTATTTGGAAATGTCCACTTTTGAAGGACACGTTGGAGGACTCGTTCGAAAGTTGGAGGTTTCAAGACGAGCACAGATTCGACCGTCTTTTGCTACCGATTTTCTTGCTGATCGAGTGCGAACAGGGACTGGTATCCGAGTTTCTCGAAGGCGAAGAAGACAAGGAAAAGGAGGTGAAAACGAGGATCGACAAAACCTTACACGCGTTCGCGAAAGAAACGACTGTCTGCAGGCCTGTTAAAGGATCCACCGTCGAAATCGTTTCCACGCCTTTTGGGAACGCCTTCTTCGCCGATACTGTGAGCCGTGGGATCGTTGGAAATTTACTGGGAGTCGAGGAATGCCTCATCCTGATGGACGCGACTGTTTTCCCAGGATGCGAGGGTGGTCCTGTGTACCTGGTCAATAACCGGTAAACTTTTCTCCAATTGTTCTAAAAGAAGAAGTCCAAAATGGGTGTTCTTGAGAACATGAGTAATGGCCAAGCCCAACGGGACATTCTTCCCTAATCTAGACAATTACCTTACATATTAACACCTAAATAAGCACGTTGCCCATCTCTGATGGAGGCTCGTAGTTTAAAAAGTTCTGTATTAACGCGATCAAGATCGTTCTCCTTCTGGCCCGACTTTCTTTACCATTTTTGGTTCATCTGGTACGCCTATTAATTGTGTTTCCGTTTCGCGATCCCGACCGGCCTTGCAACATATTCCACAAAGCGGCCGTAAAAGTATCTGCGGCATGGTAATCGCATCGTTGAGCTGGTGCCGTGGAGAATGGGTCGACTATACTTTCGCAGTGAATTTGCTACCGTCGTTGAAGCAGATCGTTCAGTGCCGAGTCATACGAGATGAATCTCGATGTTTGGCCTCTGCGGTTCTCCCTTTCACCCGACGGAATAATCGCAACGGCGAAATCGGTATGTAAGGCACCTTTCCGTGTTTCCATTCGATTCACGTGTTTCGCGATTTCCGTTCACCGCGAGCCAACCGTCGCTTTACGGAAAATCATTGATCCGTCTGTTAGATACCCTTGAAAGAAGCGTCGTGATAGTGAGATGCGGACCAAATTGGGGCACAGGCATCCTCGTGGACAAACGGACAGGAACTTTCATAACTTGCGCTCACGTCGTCTCCCAAGTACGTATTTTTCTTTTTAAATCGCCTCCGTAAACTTCGCTACTCGCAAGGGCGGATCCACAGGATAGCAACGGGGACAGATCATTCAAGAAATGATGAAATATTAAGAAAATTTATTATCTGTTTTACATTACGCTCTAGAAACTTTTCAAAGTATAAGTTTGTACAAGTAAATAATTCTACTATATGTAAGTTGTACCCTCTTGAAGGCTTCGACACTCGCGTAATGGACTTTTCTAAGTATCTGATACAATGGGTCCATGGATAACGATGGTTACTCGGGTTTACTCTTTATATTAAGGTCATGCACACTATCGGTTTCGTTTCGTTGCCGAGATAAACATTGTTTATGTTGGTTTCGAGAGTGGGGATAAACAGTTGCCATGAAGGCAAAGCTTGTGCATAGCATTCAGTCCACGTATTAGTCTTCATTACCAAATGAATCATTTGGTACGAGATAAATGTGTACGATACTCTTTGCTCGGTATGACCTGTCGAACATGTGGACGTACGAATGCACATAGTTTTACACGTAAAACTTAACAGGAATTATACTTGTAACTACCGCTCATTAATATTAGTTAATTTTTAGATTATTATAATCAGTTCTTTGCGAGTATCGAAGGGAGCAGTGCTTATGAATAGCGAGTACATTCACTGTTTCACTCATCATCAGGAACAAGAGCGAACGATCGAGCTTGCCACGTACATTAAGTCTGGAGAAGGTAAATCCGAGTGGTTTGCACGGGCGAAGTTGATCTACAAAACGCCAGACAACAGGCCTTACGATATCGCCGTGTTGAGGATCGACTCGAGGAGCAAACAACCCTCGTTAAAGGCCATCAACCTGGCCAGTGGGCCTGCGAATAAGGGTAAGATAATGGTTTTGTAATAATAATTCATTGTGTGGGGTATCGTTCTAAAGTTAACGAGTGTCCAGCGACCCCGCATTCGTCACACTAAAGTCATGCAGTTTACGAGCCCGTATGTCGTGCATCTCTACTTTAAATCGATAGAGCCATTACACGACGACGCGGAAAAAGCTACAGAAGAAAGGCTAGGGGTGGCTGTCGAGCGTCGTCCATTATCTTCGTCGAAACGCTTGTAATACAAAACGATAAAACGACACGGTATTCCGTATCGAACGCAGTCGTTCATATTAACAGTTATCCATCCGGTTATATCGAGGCTCGTGGTCCTCCTTTGTAACGCACCTACACCGCTGGAGGTTATTCCGGCTGGTTAACGGTAATGACAATAAGAATTAAGAATGTAGGGAGATCGACGCGGACACGGCGACATCGCGGCGCCGAGCGTTGCAAGGGACAACACTGACCTTCTTTCATCGGCGGAAAAATAACTAGGTCTAAATTGGGCCAATTGATCATTGGGGGTGGAATCGACGTTTCGTCAGCGGTGAATGTCGAACGAATGTCGTGGCGGTCTCTTCCACCGCCTATCCGTCCTCTTTCTCGCTGCCCCTTCGACGTTCCTTCGCTCGCCTTTCAATCGAGTCTAATGAGCATCCATTGTCAACAACTACAAATTAGGTAGAAAACTACTAGCCGAGCCAACGGGATTCCGTTCGACGCGTGGAAGGATACGTCTCTCTTGAATCGAACATATCGTATATTTTAACGCGTTACAGTCTTCCTCGTTACTAGCGTGCCGGCTTCGTTACACGGACAATTTGTCCACAGGCGAGCAAATACTTTCGATTGGATTTCCATTTTCTTCGAAAGGCAGAGCCACCGTCAGCAACGGGGTGGTGTCGAAGGCATCGGATTTCATGCTCCAAGCGAATTGTTGCGCTCAAAGCGGGGCTAGCGGCGGGCCCATCGTACGACGAGCTACCTTCGAGATGCTGGGGATGATCGTCTGCACCACCGCTTCCTCGAACGGTTCCACCTTGTATCCGCGGCTGTGCATGGCGATACCTATTACCGTTTTGAAAGAGCCATTGAACAACTATTTACGAACCGCTGGTAAATATGTGCGCATCGAGGGGGAGTCTTTTCAATTCTTCGAATCGAAAAAATCTAGACGTTTTTAATTAACAATAACGTCGAACCTAGTAAGAATTACAAACATTACTTAAATTTAAGGCTTGAAAATTGGGAAGACCCCTTATGTTCTCTGTATCCTTTTACTTGTGTAAGTTTCTGCTTCTCTGTTAATAACAGCGAGCATTTCCGCTTGATTTTCAGATCCTAAAACGCTCGAAAAGCTAACGCAGCACGATGTGAATATTGAAGCAACGTGGAACCTCCGTCCTTTTCTTTCTTCACATATATGACATACACATTTTAAGTGTCTACTCTAATCTGTTCATTCGTAATTGCGAGCAGATAAGGCGAGTAGATAATAATGAATTTTTGAAACGGCGAGGAAACACAGAGGTGCGAACTATGATTTCCTGGAAGCACAGTGTATTTTATTCTATTCGTATTAAAACATAGTGTTAATATCCATATTGTTTCTATGAGAAACGTAAATGCTAATTTATAGGTGCTGTTAGACTTGTTACTTAGAATAAAGCTTGTCCATTTTGCTAGTTCTGTTTCACATTCATTTCTATTCAAATGAATAGTTTCATCCAAATAAAGACTTCAAGAAACTTGTCCTGTCCGTTTCGGATTCATTCTCTTTCCTGCTTCTAATCTCAGCATCTGTGTCTCTTTGTTTTATCGTAGGCGGTACGAACGTACTAGTTCCATCTTGTTGCTTCTTACGTAGTTTTTTACTCCTATCCACATTGTGAGAGAAGAAGTTTGCTTCTCGTTTAGCTTGTGCAATTTCGGCTCTAAGCCTCTGTTTATGTACTGCTCGCTCGTACGCTAAACGTTCGCTCAAGTGGGTCCATTTGAATCTAGTAACAAAATACATTTAATCTCATGTTGCAACTCAAAGGATGTAGAATCTAATTACAATTTGTTACCTTGGCAAATACTTTATATTCCAAATAACATCATAGAATTTACTTTTCTTCCTAGTCGAAATTTGCTTGTTATTCAATGCCAATGCAACGTACTTTGCTACCCTCTTACTTTCAAATTCAATCCATCCTTCTGTGAAGGATTTTGCACAAACTTTCCTTCGTTTCTTTGGCTTTCCATCTTTTACAAATTCTGAAAATAAGTGATTCATAAACAATTGCAATTGTAACTGAAAGTACTAGCAAGTGAGTTCCTAATACTACAAGCGACTTCATACGCAAATATCGAATAAAGGTTATGTGCACTATAGATCGTAATCTCTATCGACGATTCATATTCATGCGATGACTAACCATTCTCTGCTAACTGTAAGTATACTCTTCCAATTTCCCCATACTCGGAAAGTAATTCACGAATTTTCGCAATATTCATATACTTGGGTATGTTAGATAAATATACAATTCCTCTCTTCCGTTTTTTCGTTTCCGTAGCATTTTCGTCTTGTACGATTTCTTCGCTCTCGATACTTTCCATTTGTCAGAAACTTTTACGAACCGTTTCGCATTCTTTTCGAGATCGAAATGCATACGTTTTCGGTTTCAAAACATTTGTATTCGTTCTACTGAGCACATACTACATCTATGCTCGTTTTCATGGGAACGACTCGCATGACGCAACATACACGCGGCAGTGTTTACGCACACATGCACGTTTCACTGCCTCTTCGTGTACGTATGTATTTTGTTTTTAACTTCGCTAAATGCGTGTTTCGTATTTAATATACAACGTATGATTATAAATTGTATATATATATACATATACCCCGCATGCGATTCATTAAATGTGCAAGGAGAAACATACAAAATAATTTTGTCGTTATTCGTTCAACGAATATGTTTCAAAACGCAAGAAAAAAGTTCTCTACGGTCATTTTTATAATACTAATATGTTAATTAAATCTTCGTGATGTTTCATTGAACCTAAAACAGAAGAGGTTTGATGCAAAGCAAAAATGTAGGTGGTAACCGAAGTAACGTGTAAAAAAATAACATTTAAGAAGTGGAAACACGATATCGAATAAGTGGTATTAATGAAAATGTTTGACGAAAGATATCGAAAAATAAATAAACGAGTTGATTACGACGTTAATGGACGAGAAACCGTAGACAATTACGAATGATTTGTGGGAATCGCTTACTGCCGGTTGGGACTCGACGCGTTGCGTTTAGCGCGTTGCAGCGCTACCGCCTTGCTCTTCTTGCTGTTGCGCAACGAGAAGCGCGCAGCGTCTCAGTGTGTGCACAAAGGCACAAGTGCATTCGTAACACGATGTATCGCTGAAAAAAGTTCAACTTTTCCGCGAGATACGTTGTTTTCATGAAGATTTCGCGGAAGAAGTTATATAAAAACAATCCTCCGCACGAATAACTTTGTAACGACGAAAACAACGACGGGTGAGCGAAAATTTTCGGGAAACGTTACTTGGCTGACTCAAACAAAATGGCGACTATCGTCTTCTTGGCGGTACTGTTTACTTGACCGTGAACGTTATGTTTCTCGCGAAGTGTGGTACAAGAGGTGTTGTGTATTTAACTTTCTTACTGTCGATTAATATCAATTTAATCACACAATTTTAATGGACCGCGTGACGTTTGTGATCTTTTAAGTTTCCGTGATCGTGCGCCCGTATAATAGGTAATATCGCGTCAAATGTGCATGATGCACGATGTAACACGTTCCCGTGCTTTATCGTTTCGTTCGTTTCCAATTTTTTGTGGATATTTCAAGGAATGTTAAAGACTCGTAGTGTATGACTTGTGTCGATGTTCGATCTGGATCGTACCACGTAGCAGCAAAATTTAATTTCCATCTAGCGAGGAGCGTGCCTAATTAATCGGAACTTTTGCCTATCCATTCCGGTACACTCGATGCCCATTCGAACGTCGGTTTTCCCTAGAAAGGGCATTCATAACCTTTCTTTCTTCTGGACACGTTCGACTCGGGACACGGGTATGCTAAGATCATTATTCCTGACACGACGGTTCTATTAAAAAGAGGTGTTATAACTGTTTCTCTAGGTTAAAAGAAATGTCTAGCTCCTATGTTATCGAGCCGCAGGACAGCGGATTAGAAAAGAAGGACGATACGTTAATTATTGTTGTTAATGATGATGGTACCATATCCGTCGACCAAGAAACCTTGCAGAGTTTAATCAGTAAGTTTAGTTTGTTGCTCGATCAAACTTTACAATACATGATGTATTAGTTGATCGCATTGATTTTCAGTGAATCAATCTAACGCAAATGTCAGCGTTGTTAGAGTAGGGCAAGCAGAGGCTGATGCAGAAAACGGAGACATAACGCTGACCGTGGACCCTCCACCTTTTACACCTGCTACGATAAATACTGGGACCACAGCCACAGACGCTACCAGCTTCGTTGATCCTTTTATGGAGATGGATCCGGAACAGTTGGAAAGATTGGAGACTGCCTTACAAAGCGAAGAAGCGAAACAAATTCTCGGAGAAAATGTTACAGCAATGCTTGGTACAGTTATCCTTATGTATCTTTAACCCTAATCGTACCACGTGTTTTCATAACGAATCATACCGCGATGTGACTCTCAAAATGCTTAAAACACTAACGGTTTGCACTGTGACTTGACAATCATATTTTGTAGATATGTTAACAGTGGAGGAACAGCAGAACTGTATAAGGTACAGTGTTGAATTGGATCATTGCTATACGAGCAGATCGTCGCCCACCGATCCAAAGCCGAAGGACCCCTTACCTACTACCGATTCACCTACATCCGTTGAAACTCCACAATTTACGCGTCAACATTCGCCTGTTCATGGAACGTCCAACACGACGTCACCTAGTACCGAAGCCGAGAGCATAACTACACCAAAGGCGAAGGTTATTACAAAAACTGTAAGTAGGCTTTACGAATTAGGCGTACGATTCAGAAGTAGAAGATGTTTAATCTGTATGTTGTTTATTTCAGAGTAAACCAGTAGGTCGTCCGCGGAAGAATATCGCACCAGCTTCCGTAGCTGTGTCTAATAATTCGAGGTCGTCCATCAATATAATGACTACACCTAAGTCTGTTGGGCATCCGGCATCGAGAAACTTAGGTGGAGCATTACACCAAGGAATTGGAAAACGTAATTATTTTGTATTTTTGCTAACCGTGTTAAAACTACTGCATACGACTTGCGGAATAAATCTCTCTTTTATCAGACCAAGGTAGGTCCAACGACGAGGATGAAGAAGAACCGTCGTCGTCATCTACCGAATCGTCCGAATCGGAACCGCCGTCGGACAATGATTCAGACTTTGGACCACGAGGTCCTAGAAGAGGTGGCGTCAGAGCTAGAGGCGGTAGAAAAGGTCTTACTACCAGAGGAGGCAGTATGGCGGCTACTCGTAGGAGAGGTAAACAAATGGATATGGAGCAAGTTCGTCGACTGGACATGGAAATGGCCGCAGCTGTGAACGCTATGAAGAGTCCAGAAAAAGATGACAAATCAGGTAAGAAAGTGGTGCAATTGCTGGGTTTAGCGAGATCATTGTTATCAACAATACATGAAACACGATGTAATTCGGTAATTCGCGTACCTTAACAACATATGGGATATGTTTTCTTCCCCCTTCGTTTAGGAGGATTTAATCTTGTAAGAGGTAAAAGACAGTACAGGTCTACCATCGGAAGGAGGAAAGAAGAGTCGCCACGCGTCGAATCATCAGCAGTAATAAACGAGGACACACCGGTTGCGTTCGAAAAACCGCTACAAACAACGAATCAAGTCAAAGCAAATTTGATCAATGCCAATATGATCAAAGGCGATATGATTCTTACGAAACCTGGACAAGGGAAGAGCAATCAAAAAGTTACGTTCGTGCAGAAGCAGGTGTTAATGAAGCCGAATGACATTAAAAACATTGGCTTGAAGAAGCAAGTGATGCTTCCGAAAGGGAAATTTTTAAGTCAAGCTGGAACCAAGTTCTATGCGACCAAAGACGGCAAACTGGTTCAAGTACCGATAACCGCCAAAGCCATAACCTCCAACGTACCGGTCACTCAAGTCAAGAGTACAGCGCCGCAAGTATCTCCGACGCAACAGTCTGCCATTGTTCAGAATCAAACATCGCCGTTGCAACAGCAACAGCCGCAGCAACAGTCGGTGAAAGTGATTTCGCCCGTTACTACGTCAAAAATGAAACCTTGCGACGTAAAGAAAGAAAAAAGAAAATCCGACGGGTTAGATGTAGTTACGAAAACCGAAGTAGATCCTGGAAAGGCAACGGAAAACAAGATTCTGGACGGTTAGTAGACGCAAACATAGCTTATAATACACGCGCAGTTAGATATTTCCGATTAAAGATTTCTTTTCAGGTGCAAAAAGGCATCCAAAGAAAGAGACTCGTAAATCGCCGGCATGTATAGTGGACAGTTTAGGACCCGCGTTATTCTCGACCCCAGATATTATTCGTCGTGTCGGTTCAAACGGCGATTCGAAAATACAAGAAAATACAGTGACATCGCCGATTTCCACGACACCGGTAGCACAATCGTCGTCGTCTTCGTCCTCGTCATCTTCGTCGTCGTCGTCGTCCGCATCATCGAGTCGTTCAGGTTAGTTTAGCATTTTCATGCACGCGTAGATGTATGAAAGTTATTGCCTTAAAAGGTATTAATGTACCTACGTCTTCCGAACGTGTTTCGTACTCAGAATCTCACACAACCACTGAAAAGAAAGAAACTAGTGATTCTTTGGTACAATCCAACGAAGAAGAATCTAAACCGACTGTAAAAGCTAATGTACCAGAGGAATTACAGTCTACTTTAGAATCAGGTGAATTTTAAAGCGAATTCCTTGTACTTTATAGCATCTTTTTATATCTCTAGATCTAGATTTCAAGTCGCGATTTATATAAATTGATTCCAAACTTTTCTTAGGTGGCATAGAAGGCGAGGAACAGTTGTTAGCTACATTGGAAATGGAAGCTAGCAAACACGAAGAAGAATTACTCGCAGAAGCACTGTTGCTACAAGAGGAACTCGGAGTCGATTTAGCCGACCATGTATTACAAATTTTTCTTTTTGTATTAAAATGCACGATACCAATATTGTATTTAGTAAATAGAATTATATTTCTTTGTTTGATATTAATTTCTATATTTTTGCAATACCATAGACTGCACTTGTTGAACAAGGAGGAACTACGTCCGAATCATTGCCCCCAAGTAACACGCTTGTTCCGTCTCTGCTCACATCTGAACCGGAAGTCACTAAATCAGTAGATGCTGCTACGACAGCAGTCACGACGACGACAATGTCGAGCACGACTGTTGCTGTGGCAACAACAGGCGCAAGTGTAGCCAGAGAACCGATAAAGAAGTCTTCGAAGGATGAGAAGGAACCTATTCAGATCATTCGCGGTGGACGAGTAATTACATTACCCCCTATCGAGGCTCCAGCTACTAGAAGTAAAAGGTTACAAGCAAAGGTCGAACCTGCACAAAAGACATTTAATACGGTCAAACGAATGGAGAAGTTCAGGTGAGCGTCCAAGCTTATTAACAGCAATTAAACGTACATTATGTATATCATGAGACACTTGAAATAATTATACTTGATATTATTTATTTGTGTTTGTAGTGTACAAACGGTTCAGCACAGATCGTCGCAATCCGCCAAGCATGACAGTCGTATGAATGTAATCCATAATGAAGAAAATGAACACGAGGGAATGATGTTAGATAAGAGGCATGACGCAGAGGAAGATGACGAAGACGTGCAAAAGCACGATGGAGCGGACGAAGATGAAGAGGAGGAGGAAGATGAGGAGGACGATAATTCGGACTCGGAGGATGATCCTGATAGGCTTTGGTGTATATGCAAGCGTCCGCACAACAATCGTTTCATGATATGTTGCGACGTTTGCGAAGATTGGTTCCATGGAAAATGCGTACACGTTAGCAAAGCAATGGGTAAGTTCGAAAAACCTCGAATGTGTACTAGTAATGCGACGACACGAAGTACATATTAACATTTGTTTGCTTTAATTAGGTCAACAAATGGAGGAAAAAGGAATAGAATGGGTTTGTCCAAATTGTTTGAAGAAAAAAGACGAGGAAGTAAAGAATAAGGCAAACGCGCAGGGTGCGATTGGGAAGCAACGGATTCAATCGGACGCTGTACAGGACAACTCTATCGTCATGAAAAATCTCAGTTCCCCGTCTCAGCATCAAGCATCGTCTTTGATCTCTTCTGCTTCCGATTATGGTGGTGTTCAATATTCTAGCGGCATGCAATGTGTCGTTTGTAAAAAAGAAGCAAGGAACTCCAGCATATACTGCTCCGATGCCTGTATACTCGCACACGCCCAAGAAACTTTGACCAAAGATAAACCGTTGCCGGTGTCAACGCCAAGTCCAAAAGCAACAAAGTCGTCGCTGTTCGACGCCGCTGCCGCCAAACCGAAGTCTGAGGCTAGAGTCATAGTGTTTGAAACAACAACCGGGAAAGTGTTAACTGGTACGGATGCCCCGACGAGAGCAAATTTACGTATGTGGTTAAAAGAAAATCCTACGTTCGAGGTGTTTGGTACGAATAACCTTAACGCGTTGCAACCGGGAAAAACACTTTCCACCATTCATACGCAAGTGTCTAATAAAACAGGAAAAACTGCGATACTGTCGTCCGGGAAAGGGCAAAATGTTCCAAAGATGACGTATACAAAAGTGCCAGGTTCGAAGCAAATGATTTTAACGGCAGGAAACAAGAAATATACGATAATCTCTAGCAGCGGGCAACAGCAACAACAGCCGCAACAGCAACAACAACAATCTCAACCGCTGCATACGAAGACGATACAAATGAAACAGACGATGATAGCTCAGGGGGAAAAAGGTCCATTGATTTTGAAGGTAGCAACGCCAAAATCGACCAATCAAGTGCAATTGAAGCAGCAAACAGTACCGTTGCCGAAGCAATCACCGAACGTGAAGAAGCAAGAAGTAAAACAACCAGTCGTGCAATCGAAACTACAAGTAAAACCAAGTCCGACGAGAAAACCTGAAAACGAACCTATAAGGGTGAACATTCGAAAAACTTTGACGGAACTGTTAGCGAGTCGCATAAAGGAAACCGACGACTTGAAGCTGACCGACGAGGAGATCGCCGAACTGGCTTTCAATATCGAGTTGGAATTGTACAAATATTTCAAAGATACCGGAGCCAAGTATAAGGCCAAGTATAGAAGTCTCGTGTTCAATATAAAGGACACGAAAAATTTAACCTTGTTCCGGAAAATAGCCGACAGATCGTTAACGCCCGATGCCGTGGTGAGACTAAGCCCCGACGAAATGGCGAGCCAAGAGTTGGCCGAA
Organism: Colletes latitarsis; assembly: GCF_051014445.1. Lineage (NCBI taxonomy): Eukaryota > Metazoa > Arthropoda > Insecta > Hymenoptera > Colletidae > Colletes > Colletes latitarsis. The sequence goes on along the minus strand of NC_135135.1, from coordinate 27,628,488 downwards.
TGGCGGGAAAAGGAAACGAAGCACCAGTTAGAAATGATCAAGAAGAACGAGTTGGATTTGATGGCGCAGGCCAAGTCTATCGTCGTGAAAACACACAAGGGCGAGCAGATTATCGAGAACGACGGCAGCATCGAGCGCGTCGATCCCAAGACTCCCGTGCAAGACATCGTGACCGCATTGAACAGCGCCGACAGTATAACTTCGACCGTGGACGACATGGAAAAGGAGTTGGAAAGAATGAACGACGAGGATAGAAGCTTCAGAGCAACGGAAGATGCGAAGAAACTGAGGAACTTTGACGATAAGAGAAGAAAGGACAAGGAAAAGGACAGGGGTCGAGAAAAGGAGAAAGGTGGTAAGGACAAGGAAAGAGGAAGGGAGAAGGAGAGTCGTTCGAAAGGTAGACGAGAGAGGAGCGTCAGCAGAAGTAGACACAAGCACGGTAGAGACGACAGGGAACGCAGCAAGACCAGAGAGAAGAGCAGGGAACGTAAGACTCGGGACAAGGAAGGGAAACGCGAAAGGGAAAGGGATCGCGAGAAGGGGAAAGAACGCGATCGGGAAAGGGAACGAGAACGATCGAGGACAAGAGAACGGGAGAAATCAAAAGTACGGGAAAGAGGCAATAAAGAAAAGGGCAAGCAAAAGGATAGGGAACGGGAACGACACAGAAACAGCGATAACAATTCGAGGAATCGTAGTGGTTTGTTCGTGTATGGGGAATTGAAGGACATCGACAAGAGCGACGAGTACGATAAGAAAGAAGAACCGACAGGCTCGGCTGGAGCATCGTCAGAGAAATCGATCGAGGATCGACTTTGGCGACATATCGAGGACGAGGCCACTACGAACACCATCGATGGGAACGACTCGGACGTGTCGGACAGGGAACCCACTTCGACAGTGACGATCAAGACGCCGGACATCAACGAAGAGGTCGAGAGAGAACGGGAACAAGAACCGGTCACTGTCGAGAGGGACATGCCGAAAGGAGCATGGCAAACAGTTTGGAGGGGATTCGTCAACATGGTGGACGTCGCTAAATTTTTCATTACAGCGCAAGAAGTCAGCGGCCACGCGAAGGATCTGATGGACGATCTGCCCGACACGGTGGACGTTGTCGGTAGGATAAGTCACGAGACCGTTTGGGACTACATCTCGAAGATGAAGAAGACGGGTTCGAAGGAGATCCTGGTGATTCGTCTGACAGCCGCCAACGACGAAGAAAAGATCCCGTACATAACCCTGTACAGTTACCTGAACAGCAGAAGTCGGCTCGGTGTCGTTGGAAACGTTTCGAAGAATATCAAAGATTTTTACATAATGCCTTTCTCGAATCAAAGCACGATACCTTCGGTTCTGTTGCCTCTGAACGGACCTGGTTTCGAGGAGCACAGACCCCACCTGCTCTTGGGTATAATCGTACGTAACAAGAGGAAACGGTTTGCTGGCGTACCCTCGTCGAGTATACCGATGAAACTGGCGAAAAAAGACAGCGATCGAAGCTACACGCCACCTTTGGTCGCAGCTTCGAAGGATAAGGCTAGTACCTCAAACGTGACGACAATGATCACGGCTACGATCACGTCCGCAGCGACGCCAACGATCGCGACATCGTTACCGTCCTCGTCGTCGTCGTCTTCGTCTTCTTCGCCTGCCCCGCCAATGACCACCAACGCGTATCTCAAAGCCACGGCCGACTCCATGAAAGAGAAGCTTCCAGTCACGCAAACGACTCTCGACAGCTTGAACAGAGCGCACATAGGAATGTCGAGGAGTACGCTGCTCGATACCGCGGCCATATGCAAAATCGTTCCGGAACTGTCTTCGAAGATCGACCTTACTTCCTCGCCCGATAAAACGACCCTCGACGACGACGGCGACGAACCCTACAGTCCCGGTCAGATGGACGAAGAACAGATCGATTTCGATCTACGAACCTCTTCCTCCACTTGTTCGACAGCCGCGGCGATACCGTCGATGTCCATGTCGATGTCGATGGGAATCGACGGTTCGTCGATCGATAACGGTATTATTTCTTCCAGTAAAAATTCCAACGACCTTCAGCGGAAAATGGAAGAGCTTAACAGACAAATCGAAGAACAGAAGCAACAAATACAAAACATTAGCTCGTCCTTTCTCGTCGAATCAACGCCTACTTTGCCGGTGAGAATTTTAACAAGATTTATCTTTTACAAAATCGATTGTTATTGTTTTTCCTATTGTCCTATTGTAAATAAAATTGATTTCAATTCACCCATGGTATCCTGTTCCTATCCTCGAGCTGCTCAGATTCTTACTTCTTGCGTTAAAATTACGGACAAATTTTCACTTCGATTCGAGTTGACCGCGCCATGTTGTAACTTCGAAACTCTGCGTATCGTCGCGGAAACGAAGATGAACATTGTGGTATACCTTACGCAGAATTTACGCGATCGTATTTATTTCGCGGGTAAGAAAAAACCTGAAAATACCGAATCCCGTCGTGAGTTTAACGCACAGTAGGAATCCTGTCTGTAGCTCCGTTCCTTCTCGTTCTTGAGGATTCTCTTTTTCTTCGAACGAATCGAATCGCTGGGTCGACTGGTAGATCGAATACAGTACAACCAAAACAGGGCAATAGTAGTGTAGAAGGGTGGGAAAAGGGATGTTTTGGAAATTTTTTATTAGAGTCAAAAAAAGAAGTCAAACTCATAGTTATCGCTATCTTTAATGAATAACGGAGGTGTGCACGCTTGAGTATACATATGTATATATGCATGTATAATTATACCCAAAGGAAAAGAGAAGGGGAACGGAAACAAAGCATATTTTGTGTGTTAACGTTTGTAACAGAATCCGTAATTATTTTTGTTTTTGTTTATTTCAGGGCTTAGGGCTGGACCCACCCACCGGCGACGAAAACGACGAAGAAGCCTACAGCCCATCGGACACAAGATCGTTCACGCCGCCGCCGCCCTCGGGTATTTCCAAATTTACGCAGCCGATCCTCGACAAAGTATCGAATATCACGATACCAGCGAATTTGCAAGAGATTCTGGCGAATGTGAAGCGACAAGAGAGTTCGAAAGTAGACCCGTATTTACCATCAAAGCCTAGTGCCACGTTTTTAACTACCGTCAACTCTTCGATTTACCAGAATTCAGAAAAGTATTCTTCACCGTCTCCCGTAAAACTTTCAGTTAGCGGTTCAGGGAAGTCCAATACCGAAAAGTCGTCGCTCGACTCGACGAATCATCGAGAGTCGCTGTCGAAGGAGAAGGAAAGTAAGAGTACGTTGAGCTCGTTGAGCGACCTGGACTTAATCAGAAAAGCGGAGGAAGAACTGGCCGCCGTCGCGGCCGCGTCGGCTGCAGCGGCGTCGGGGACCGCAGTGGCCGAAAAACCGATTCAGCCAACCCTATCCGCGACTTCAGCTCTTCCAACGATAGTAGGAACCCCCCCTCCTACGATAATACCGATGTCCACGAATCTCTCAGGTTTAGCTACGGCGACAGACTCTCCCTACGAGGGGACCTCGTACAAGAACCCATTCCCGGAAACGTTTAAACGAAACCTAGCCCCTGAACAGCCGAAACCCCCTGGCCTCGAAGACGAGGACTTTCCTCCATTCCCGTCCACGCCGCCGAGCGTGGAAAGTAGCGCGTCAAAGACGATGTCCCGTTCCAAGTTCGTTCCAAAGAGTGGTATCGTATTGAGCATCAAACGAAAGGTCGACGATTGTACCGCTGCTTCCGCTTCGAACAAAACGCCACGAGTTAAGTCACGCTGGGGTCAGGGTCCTTCGGATTCGGTTGACTAGCTTTCTCCGGACGAGAAGGGAGAGTATTCTTCCGCGGATGATTGAAACCATTGCACACGCGTTACACGGATGGCTTGCAAAGCCGATCATCGACATTGTATTCTAGACTTTCGCGGCACGTCCGGGTTCGAAAGTCGTAACCGAATTCAAGCGTATTCGTTGACAACCTATTTTTCAGTCGAAATTCGGTGACCGAACGATTGAGAAGGAAATATTCTTTTATTGCTCTCGTGCATCGATCGAGTTTACGTACTCTATATACGGGGAACCTCGGTGTTTTGCGTTTATTGTTACCGATACGCAAAAAAACAGTCGGCCAGTTTCTCGCCCTCGATGTTCCGAAAGCGTTCCGACACACAGATCACTTGTACATACCAAAGCGACGGAAATGAACGTTCTTGAATGCTCGTCGAGCCCCCCCGCTACGTGTACATAATCTTATCAAAAAATTCTGTAATATATTGTTTAAATTCACTCGAAAGGTTAACATATTATATAATACAAGTGCGTGCGCATTACGTGTGCATGCTACCAATGTATATAAGTTAGATATAAGGATCTACGAATGACCAGTGTCGATCAAACGATGGTTTTATTTCTTGATCAACTAGTATTTTCGTACACTAATTTCAGCAGTAGCGATTCGTACAGCATACTAAACGACCTGCGAACGTTAACACGATTATACTAACCTTTGTCGTTCTTTTCGTTTCCGGAGATTAAACGCTCATACAACGGTATAATCGTAGATTCTTCGACGCACGAAATGTTAAATCGCTTAAGCTAGTATGACGATACAAATGTTTATTTCTCTATTTTAATCAGAATTTGAGATCGATGAAAGTCTAACTAAACAGAACTGTATCTATTTTTGTTTTTTTTTCTTTTCGCATTCATTTTTTTTTTTTTTTTTTATTTTGTACGTACGTCTTAAACTCGTTGCGAAATGTGATCGGTACACGATGTTGCAATGGACGCAAGACTACGATTATTACGGCTACAGCTTTATGCTAATCTTCCTTTTCTTCCAATTCCGGCCTATTCCAGCTGAATTTTTCCTTCTGTCAAAACTATCCATGAAAAAGAAACAACTTTCTACGTGCTTGCGAAGAAATAAGAGGAAGCTCGATAAATGATCGTAACTCTGTAGATATTACAGCGACGATCATAAACAACTATAGTTCGCGTTTTATAACATGTGCTGCGAAACTGCGCAAATCAAACAAGGTTATCGTTTATTGATATACAAGCAACGTATACGAAAAAAAAAAAGAGATAAACATTTCGATAGAAGGACAGCCTCGCGGGATTTCCATTATTTATAGTCGAATCTTAATTATTGCACATATGGAGCACTCTATTTGTAACTGTAGTCGTGTATCTTTAGAATCCATTTTATACGATTCAACCGTTAAATTTAATTTTTTTATACACGTTTCCAAATAGTGTGACACAATAGCAATTCACTGTGTAACGATATCATTATCAATGTTCTTAGTGTTATTTCCATTATTACTATTATCTTTGTCATTGTTGCTAGAGCTACCGTTATTATCTTCGTCGTCGTGAACGTTGTCGTCATTATAACTCAACGTCATCACCATCGTTATTATAAACATTAATTTCGATTATAAAGAGAATTACGTGCGACCAGTACTTTTCGTTGCTTCGATACCTTCTCATTTAAACGATATTCGTGCGGCACAACAACTCTAAAGATATTGAACCAGTTATTTTTTTAAATCCGATAAAAGACTAACATTCCGAAGAATGTCGTAAACTTGTATAACTGTTTCAAATATTGTAACACGACGTATTTGGTTAAATGTCAATAAAAGGAATGGCTTGGTAAGCAGATACAGCGAATCGATCTCATTTTGCGTTAATTAAACTTGCGTAGCTGCATCGTGCTCGTATCTACTGTATTATAGGGCAGATTTAATATTTCTTCACTTTAATACTACTCGTTTTTCCTTTAATCGCGAGCTCCTCAGGTTCGATAAATGTGAATGCCTTTACGCCATCACACTGATTGCGCGTTCACTCTAGGATTTACTATTCGCGTATATGTACTTGCATGTAACACTTTTGAGATTACTATTGTCTGTACAACTTAACGATAGCAATGGCAGTAACAGGAGCGTATTAATCTGGAGTTATTCCAAATATTGTTCAAGAATGCAACAAGATAATGTTAATCCCTTTTAAATGTTTTGTTCGCGACACTTTTTTCAACAGGTGCGCCTGTACCGTTTTCTTAACTACTTGTAATTGTTTTCCGTGCATTGAATCTATCGTGATACATTTGTGGCCAGAACGATGATGCATTTGATACAGCGACCAATGGAATTCCGATCTCGCAGGCAATACGGTTTACATTTGCTACATTTTTAAATTTGACGAACGACAAGATCGATAACGTTTCGCAGATAAAGTAGCGAAAGGTTGCGCATATATTTGTTCTACGAAAAACAGGCTCGAAAAAGTATCGCGGAAACAACATTTACGCCTAATAAAACACGAGTTTGATTCGATTCTTGATAACCTAAGATTTTGTAATTGGCTACTATGTCCGGTTGTAACGCGAATAATTTCCAACTGTAGCGCGCCATTCGCTGTACAGGATGTTTACAAATAATGGACCAAATCGATACATGCAAACTCCTTGCACGGAGAGAAACCAAAAAGTTCTTTACCATTTTGCAATCGAAGGCTTGGATGCGCATGATAAGTACCGGTTGCCATTAACGGAAACGGTTCAGATCTTACGTTGGCTGCCTGCTTTTATATTTATATTTTGAATTTCACTTACAACTTCACATTGATTGCTCTTAATGATACAACATCGATTTTCGATGTGTGAAAATTTAAGCGAGATATGTTCAATTTACAGCAATGATTTTAATTTAGAAAAGAATAAAACAAAATTCGTTGTACCGTAAGCATCTTGTCTCTATGTGAAATGTTATAAAATTGTATAATTCAAAATGCAGTTTCAGAGGGCGGCAGTGAGTTGGCATGCCTGATTTCGCTGAGATCGTTTGAAAGAGAATTGTGGTATGAGGGAACTTGTATCGTGGAGTTCACTCCATATAATCGTGTTTGTAATTTCATTTTAGTCGAATATTGACTATTAATATCGCACGTGAGAGCCGAAGAAAGCTTCAAACTGATCTCCAATAATGTTTCGATCGAAGAAGGATGTTGACCGACACGTGAAAGACATTTTTATTAAGCTTAAAAGTCCGGAGGAGGTAAGGTTATTTTTTAACGACAAAGTCGTTACTGCCAAACATTCCCGGATATTACGAGTCATTGCGTTATAGTCGATTGTTTATTGACGTCTCTGTTACAATTTTATTTATATACTGAATGAAGTTCATATAAATATTAACGTATAATAGCTTTTATCTAATGTTGAGTGTATTGTGTAGTACCGAAGACCTTGACTCGTTTCTGAAAACGATCCATACACATACGTGTATTAACCTCTATTTAACGGTTTAACGATTTTTTGCTTATCGTATAGAAATTCGATTTAAAAATATTTGGTAAAATATAACTTTCCATCTTATTATTTATTTTTATTCTTGAATCCATAACGCATGAAACATGGATTTATTATATTTTATAAAAGCGTGCATATATATGGAGTAGATTTGGTAAACAGTATAATAAAACATTGTATCTATGCGTGTCTTTATACATGTTGTTTTATATTAATTTGTAGAAAAATCTTCGATGTTATAACATAGCAAAGCTATACTATCACGTTGGGGATTACGAATCCGCAAAAAAATATATTTTTAATTATTTGGAAGTACGAAACAGATGTTCAGGTGCTTATAAATTATTGGGACAAGCCCTTGAAGCTTTAAAACAAAAGGAGGCAGCTTTTATGCAATATAAAATATCTCTTGAATTAGAACCGAAGCAAGATGATCTTATTTTAAAAGGTATAATACAATATATTGAATTTATATTATTTTTACAATTAAAAATTCTACATTTATATTTTATTTTGTGTCAATTAGTTTGCGAACTACTGACTGATATGGACGTCAAGGTAGATATGAACATAATTAAATATTGGGTAGAAAGAGCTGACAAAACCTTCCCACATCATCCAATAGTTTTTGAATTAAAGGAGAAAATGTTAACTCAAGAAACATCAAACAATAGCAACGAAGATCTAGAAAAACTTATTACCTGTATGTAGTGAGATTTTTATTTTGCGTTAATCAATAGAATATAGCTTGCTTGAAATTAAAAAAATACTTTATATGTTTTTAGCTGAATTATCGGTAAGACAAACCGACGTGCACCTACAAATTAAGTTGTTGAAGCACTATGTAGGAAATCATAGACTAAACGATGCGTATAATCATGCTGCTGGAATCGAAGCAAAACATAGTCACAGAAATAGTATCGATTGGTATCAGTCGTTAAGCGAATTACTTTTAGAGTGTAAAGCGAGTAAACAGTCAGATTGGACATTCTGGATATTCTATATTTCTGTCTTAGAAAGATATGCAGCACTTTGCTTGAAAGAGCAGGGTAATATAATAAAAAATATGTCAGATGCTACGCAAGCAGTATTCAAGTAAGAAGGATTTCAATTCTGAATTAATTCTCCGAAAAGTAGATTTTTTAATACGTAATGTCATTTAATTAAAATATTTATATTTCAGTTTTGATCAGGGTTTAACCGAATTTAAATCAAGAAACATCACCAATCATCCTACTTTTATCGAAAACATGTTATTACACATGTGGGGACAGTTACATTTTCATTTAGCATGTTTATTTTTACGAAAAACTAAAATGGGAGAAGACAGTTGGTCCGAAGCTGGACGTTTGTGTGCACCACTTTTCTTAACCGCATTACACGTAACGCCTATAGATCCCACTGCTGTATGGACTATGCATTTAAAGAATCGACTTAAGAATCAAATTCACGTATGGTACAGAGAAGGATCGTATAGATGTAGTCAGTCTGGTCATGTGCTTCAAGATTATGCACGAGACAATACTAAAAAGTTGTTGGATAAAATCGATAAGTTTTGCACGAATTCGTGGCGTGAACGCGTTTATCAGAGGATTTTTATCGGTCGATTGTGTCAAGATGGCAAAGCGAAGTCGTACTTTGCAAATTCCTCCCATTCAAATCCACCATTACGTCTATGTTCGTATCACGAATTAAAACGATTCGACGAAATCTCGGAGGAAGTATGGCCAGATTCGCTGCACCATCAAGTTTGGCTTGGTTTAAGGAGTTGGCCTCGTAACAAGAAAGATGACGGACCTCACCCAAATCAAACGTCGCGCGTGTTCTGTGAGCTACAATTTTCCGTTTTCAATCTAAGTCAAGCAGCCCCCGATAGTTTAAGTCGTCTCGATATCGACGCATTTTTGAACGCAGCGATCTTGTGCGCTTCTACGGTGATCGAAGAACGACTAAGCGGGTTCATGAATTTTGAAAAACTGCCCACATTGCCGGTGGACCTTACGAACACCCTTTGTACTTGCGTTCAAGAAAAGTGGTGGTCCTGTGCTTACAAAGTATACTCGATGGACAAACAAACGCCACTGAACGAGGATCTTGGAGAAATAAGATTGGAGTTACAGCGAGGCCTGGAAGCCGTTCGCTGTATCGGTAATCATGGATTGCACCCTGCTCTTCTAGTTCATTTGGCACGAATATTTCACCATAGAGCAGAAGTGTTAAAGGAAACAGATCCAGGTAATGGTGATATATCGAGTCTGGAGGCACGCTACGAGATGTATTGGTCAAATGCGATTCCGCTTCTCGAGAGGCTGCAGAATAATCAAATTCTTCGTGTAACCAGTTCGAAGTTCTTCAATTATCAAGGAAAAGAAATGGACAATTCGGAGTTGATCAAAGCTCTGGAAGAAGGTAAATTGTTCCTGGCTCAGCGTTTCGTGCGCGACAAACAGTACGAGAAAGCGATCGATGCACTGCAGGCATTGAAATGCCCGGAGGCCTCGTTCCAGCAAGGGCAGGTGTACCAGACGCTTGCGGACGAAATCGTTAATTCCATGCCGAAAGAAAGCTTGACATCCGAAATGAGATCGCAGCATATCATTATGCTTTCGAAAGCTAGAGAATGTTTTTATCTGACATTAGATCGGCTGCGTAGCCCGGAAACGAATCCGAAACATCCGTTGAATTTGCAGCTTTCCTTGCACATCGTCGATATAGAAAATAAATTGAAAAGAATCGATCCGGACGAATCGCAGGGCGACTTGAGTAGAAACGAATATGACGGGATGTCGGATGAAAGCTATTCCTCAGCACATAGTGTTGCGGATCAACCAAATGCGAACTTGGCGTTACCAACGTTTACAGTATTGAATACCTCGAGCAATATGCTCAGTACGCCGCAAAAGAATACTCATCGAATCCCGAAACAGTCTAGCACGCCTTACAGAGCGCAACACCAAGACCTAATGGATTTGTCACGGTATCGTTCGGAAGCGCGTCCGAGTCCCGAGCGTCTAGACGCTCAAATTCGCGCGATCAATCAAACGCTTCATGCAAAGGATAGTATGATACAGTCGATAGTGGAGCACAATAAAACTATATTGAAGAAAGTCGAGGAGTTGACGAAAGAAGTGAGCGAACTGCGAAAAGATATGCAACGTCAACGTACTCAGCCGATCAACGTTAATCCCAATCTAGAGGAAGATTTATGCGTCTTAAGCGAGGAGGATTACAACGACTTGAATTACAATGCGAATCAATCGGGCCCCACGTCCACGATATCTGGAAATATGTTTCAAACGACGCACAGGCATCCGTATTCTCAATTGGTTTATCCTTCGACTACTGCGTTTCAGGGCTATTATCCAGGTGCCATGTCGTTTGCAGATCCAAACGCGCAACCTATTCCTTCTTTGTATCCACCAAATGTTTACCCAATGCCAGTCCTCTATCCTAACACCAGGTCAAAAATGCCAGAAAATATACTTCAACAAAGCCTGTTTACAACGAGATTGCCAACTCAGATGCCGGATCTGATGCCGCCGACGAATCAGTCGTTGCAAATTCTGCTTCAAAAGGCGGAAATGGCTAAAACCGAGGCGACCATAAAGGACGCGCCTGTGAATAAAATTCCACCGGTTAACGTTGTTATTACCACTTCTGATACTCTCCCGACTACAGCGCCGGTCGTTCAGCCAACGCTTAGCGTAACCATTCCTCCACATTTCAGACAAGGAAGCATCTCTACATCGGCCACGATGGAACAGTCCGTTCCTCACTGTTACCAGATCTCTATGCCTTCTCAAATTACCATACCAACGACAGTTAATCTTCCGCCCTTGGCAGCCACTCTTACGACCACGCCAGCGAATATTTCCATGAACGAGGCGTCAAAGACAGATAATAACACTAACATTTGCTCGGTCGGTTCACCGAACAGTTCAGATTACGAACACGATCCAATACCAGATTTCGTTCCTATCATACCTTTGCCTGCAGAGGTGAAGGTCACCACAGGAGAGGAAGATCAGGAGGTATTGTTTTGCGGTAGAGCGAAACTATTCCGTTACGTGGGCAACGAATGGAAAGAACGTGGCGTCGGTAACGTGAAATTGCTCCGAAACGAGGAAGGAAAGGTACGTTTGCTTATGCGCAGGGAACAAGTGTTAAAGGTATGCGCCAATCATTACCTGTCGCCGAATATGGAATTGACTGCCAAATCGAACAATGAAAACGCCTGGGTTTGGGTCGCGCAAGATTTCGCAGAGGGGGAATTAAAACTGGAAATGTTTTGCATTACGTTTAAAACTGTGGAGGAAGGTGCTTCCTTTAAAGAACACTTCGATAAAGCTAAAGCAAGTCTCCCTCGATCCCCTGAAAAGTCTGTCGAGAGCGCTGAGAAACCATTGACCAAAGCCAACACAACTACAAGTAACGTCGAGAAAAAGGAAGTAAAGTCTTTGGAACAGCAAGTTGGTCAGAAGCAACCCGCTGAAACAACTGCAACGTCGGAAACTTTGTTGGATAAATCGAAAAGCAATCCAACGCCGACGGTTATCGGTGGATTTTCATTTAATTCGACGCCGATTATTCAAAAGGTGGTTACTACCGAATCCTCGAAAGGTCCTAGTAAAACCGAGGGTAGTCCGTTTGCCGGATTTACGTTTAACAAGGCTGTAACGACCGCGGAAAGTTCTACGGCAGCAACGACGAAAAGCACGGTCGCTGAACCGACTTCTCAAGCGTCCACCTTCTCGTTTGCAAAGACAACCGCACCGCGGTTGGAAGCTACAACAACGTCGACTCCTGCCGTCAGCACGACCGTTTCTACAAACGTTTCTCAGCCCTCGCTGAGACGGCCGCATGCACCTGCGCCAAACACGACTGGTTGCGTAGGCATCGAAAACACGAATGTGACAACCAAACACGAAGAAGCGTTGGTCGAGAACAAAGTGAGTCTTCAGTATTATAATAACGATACCAAACAGTGGGAGAATAGAGGTACCGGGCAGCTGAAGGCTTTGTGGAATTCAAAAACCGGTAGGATTCGATTGCTAATGACAGAACAGAACGGTTCAAAGGTTTGCTATAATTACAGTGTTCTAAGTAAGACGCCATTTACGATCAAGGATGGTAGCAACGTAGCCGTCAATTGGACCATACAATATGGACCGGGTAATAAAACGGGAATGTTTTCAGCGACGTTTAAGACGTCCGCTCAGGCGTCTAAATTCTATAATACGGTCACCAGCAACCAGCAGAAAATGGTAAAAGATTGCGTTCCTGCCGAAAGTCTAAAAAAACAGGAAAAGACCAAGAACGTGCAAAAGAGTAAAACGCAACCTTCTTTGGCCGAGATGTTCAAACCGCCGCCGGGCTCGTGGAACTGCGACGCTTGTTACACGCAAAACACGGCGTCGAGCGTGGAATGCGTAGCTTGTAAAACACCGAATCCGTCTGCAACCAGCAAAGAAAGCACACCTACGGTCACGACCACCAACACCGCCACGAATCAGATACCGCTTTCACAAATGTTTAAGCCACCTCCCGGCTCGTGGAAATGCAACTGTTGCGAAATCGTCAACACAATCGGGAATAATTATTGCGTTGCCTGTGACACGCCGAAAGATCCATCCATTCCGCCAAAGCCAAAAACAGACGGTTTTATGATAGGCACCGCTACCTCTGGAACTACTCCTTCGTTCACCTTTGGTATACCACAAGATATCAATAAGAAGAATAAAAGTGGATTTACATTCCGAATACCACCGTCTACCGATGCTCCTACCGATTCCAAGTCCGCGCCCGACACGAAAGGAGATACCTCTAATACGAAATTTGTTTTTGGTATGCAACAGAGGCCAAACACACCGCCGAACAAAGACTCTCCGTTCACGTTCGGGTCGCCGGGAAAAGCGTTCGGTTTCAATTTTGTGGCCAAGTCGTCGACCAAGCCCCCCGAAGACGGTGAAAATAGCGAAGAGGAAGTGGTCGAGAGCGACGATATCCACTTCTCGCCGATAATTCCGCTGCCGGATAAAATCGAAGTTAAGACGGGCGAGGAGGACGAAGAGATACTTTACAGTCACAGAGCGAAGTTATTCAGGTACGACAAGTCGACGGCCGAATGGAAAGAACGTGGCCTGGGGGACATTAAATTATTACGGCACAATCAGACGGGCAAACTGAGACTGATAATGAGGCGAGAGCAAATCTTGAAGCTCTGTCTGAATCATTTCATTCTCCCTACCATGGAAATAAAGCCGAGAGACGAGAAGACTTGGATCTGGACTGCTGCCGACTACAGCGAAGGAGAGATCAGGCACACGCTTTTCGCGTGTCGTTTCAAGAATTCTGATATCGCGAATAACTTCAAGAAAGTAATGGACGATGCAAGGAGAGAGCAAGATTTTCCAACCGGCGAGGCAAAGACAGAGTCGAAGGCAGAAACGTTTGTTAAATCGTCGCCGACTCAAGACATCGAAGTTCTCTACGAGGCGAAAGTAACGCCCGAGGAGAAAGAAGCTGCGATAAAATTACAGCTACCAGAAAACTTTTACGCGTACAAACAAAAGCCAGACTGTTCTGGGTGCAGAGGTTGCAGAGAACCAAGCGCACCGTTGTTCCCAGATCAAAGTTCTGTAACAGAGGCGTCGGTATCGAAAACTATTTCGTCTGCGATACAGTTTCCTCCGAAAATTGGTAGCACCAGCACCACAGCGAGTAACGTCGCAGAATCTGTCCAAACGCCTGTTTCAACTACTAATACAAGTACGCAGAATACAGTTTTGTCTATGTTTAAGTCACGATCCCACGCTACAAGCACACCGCAATTTACCATGAATTCGTTTTCCACAGCTATTCCCTCCGCTATATCGTTTGGAAACAGTGATCCTAAAACGTTGAGCGACAAGAAGACTGCTGGTTTTTCAATCATTCTGCCTCAAAGTCAACCTGCCATTGGCGAGATACCGAAACCTGCAACCGAGCAAAATATTTTGGCACCCGAAAATTTAAAAATCTGCAGTCCTATTATTTCCCAAGGGCAAGCGGAACCCACTATATCGTCTCCTTTTAATTCATCGATATCCACGACATCTTCGGTATCCATGTTTGGGACACCTGTGTTGGATAATCCGTTCAACTCGAGCGCGGGAAGGAATGTTTTAGCTCTCCCTAAGACTAGTTCTTTCAATGTTAGTGCAAATAATTCCGAGTCAACACTTTTAAATAATATTAATTCACAAACAAAAACCACCACGATTGGTACGACCGTATTTGGTACGACTAATCCGGTTTTCGGGTTATATTCAACGAAAGCTAATCCTGAAACCACTACCAGTAATTCATCCCCATTTCTAACAAACACCACAACGTGTCTGTTTGGAACGTCCGCCAAGCCTACTAATTCAGTATTCGATAATACGTCCACACCATTTTCACTTAATTTATCTTTCGGCGCGCGTACAAATGAATCACCTTTCGGAATCTCGAGTCCTATAATAACAAACATTTCTGAAACGAAACCAGCGACGCTGGAAAGTGAGTCTCAAAAAGATAGTGATATTAGTTTCCTGCCGGCGGCCGACATATCATTCTCGGCCTTGGCAGCCAAAGCACCTCAGCACGCATTTAAAACAGGTATGTAGCTTGAAGTAATCTGACGACGGGGAATTTTTGGCGAACCCTGTGATAGCAGAATAAAATTATTTCGTAGACCCGAACTTCTCCTTCTCTGGCGCTGGATCGGCCGTGTTTGGTTCTAAATCTACCAGTAAATCCGCCCAAAAAACGAAAGAAGCCACGCAAGGGAAAGAAGCTGAAAACGAAGAAGGAGAGTGTGCCGAAAACGAAAACGAGCAAGAGCACGATCCTCATTTTGAGCCCATCGTACCGTTACCCGATGTTATCGAGGTACGGACTGGAGAGGAAGATGAAGAAAAAGGTACGAGTTCGAGTAATTTCTTGATGAAAGGACGCTGATAACATGGAAATATTTAATGTCCACATTGGTGGTTAAATTATTGTGTTTATGTTACAGTATTTTGCGAGAGAGCCAAATTGTACAGATATGACAGTGATACGCGTGAGTGGAAAGAGAGAGGCGTTGGAGAAATGAAAATTTTACACCATGCGGAACATGGAACTTACAGATTATTGTTGCGTAGAGATCAAGTTTATAAAGTAGTATGCAATCTTTTGCTTACTCAGGATATAAAGTTCAGCAGACTTTCCACTTCGGATCGTACATGGATATGGGCGGGCATGAATTATACCGAAGAACAACCATCCGTAGAAAAATTAGGAGTTAAATTTAAGAATCCAGAATTGGCCTCAAAGTTTAAGGATACAATCGACAAAATCCAACAAACGCTAAGCGAAATTCGTAAGGAATAAGATGCAAACCTGTTTTTTTTTTATAATGCTTTCCTCAATTTATAATTACCGCTTCTGGCTGCATGATACATGTATATCCATCATAATTAACATACATAATATAGAATACGTATATTTTTTTATCGTTAAACATTGTTAATTGTAGATTTATTTTTACTTATAGAATGTACTATTATTTAAGAGTATTATAATTTGTGATGAAATTGGCTACTAAAATAAGTCGAATGAAAATCTGCTTTAAAGAACGTTTCGTTATTTTTTTTTTAAATGCCACGTCATATTAAGAAAATATTTTTTGATCGATATATTTCAGCATAATTGCGATAAGTGGTCGTGATATTTTTATTTTCGTATAATTCCCACGTTTCTTGGAAAAGAAACAGGCATGTAAGGATGTAATTGTTTTATGCTTTGTCGTAAATAAAATTTAACCCTTTGAACTCGTTTGTGACGTTAGAGGTAACAATACGCATTTGCTATAAAACTCGTATAAATGCAGGTGAGAAAGTTACTGAAGATGAGCCAGTAATAGAAGAACCAGAAGAGGAGGAAACTGAAGACGTTGACGAAATAGAAGGCGAAGAAGAATATGAAGAGGAAGAAGACGAAGGTGATAATCATAACTATTTAACCGTTTTTGAAAAAAGAGCAACTTTACTTACCAGAACAAGCGAGGAAACCAAGTGGAAGCTCGTGGCTGTAGGAAATTTTCTGATTTATTATGATTCCGATAATTTTATTGGAAGTATAATAGTAAAATCGGACGAGACAAATGAAATTGTAAGCAATACGGCGATCTATCTGAACACTGAGATGGAGGTGAAAATATATTGATTATGTTTATCGACCTATTAAAAAAAAACAATTCTCGCATGGTTGTGATGTTGAAAATTTTACTATTTTTTTTTTAAGGTGTGTGGAAAAGAATGTATTTGGACGTCGATCGATCGTGCATTAGAACCACCAACGAGACATACTTTGAAAGCAATCTTTTCATCCGAACAAGATGCACAGGAAATGTTTAGGCATTTTCTCGAAGTAAGTAGAAGTTTGTGTAGATCGCTGAAACGAGCTTATGATAAGTGATTGTAAATTCGTTTATTTGAATAGGGAGTGGAATGGGCGAGACAGGCAGATTTCGGTGATCCTTATGACATAAGAACGTATACATGATAACTGATAATAGATCAAAATATTTGATTAATAAAACAAGGTGTGCCAAACGTGCTGGATTTTTCTCACTTTGTTAAAGACAATTCTAAAGGAAATGTTTTATTACTGTTATATTGCTTTTATATTACTTTATCTTATTCAGGTTTTCTATAATCTAAATAAGTTTTGTTATCATTATCGAACGTTCATTAATAACTGTACAAGGAGGAACAAGGAAACTTAAAGGAAGAATTTTCGATGCTCGAACAGTGCAATCACAACGTGCGATCTATCTACGATAAAACTAGTAATGCAAGGATAATAGTTTTATGCTTTTTGTAATGTTTAATTTAAAGAATTTACAAAATAAGAAACGTATTACAGAAAATAATGGATAATGTTTTTAACGAGGAGAATGGAAATAAAAGATTTTGAAAAATATATTTTATGTACTGTGTACTTGGTTATTAATTTCAAGTTAAAATGTAATTTTACGAATGATTTATCGATATTTGTAATATCGTTTATTATAAGAAAAAAGATATCTGTATTCTGTAACGTGAAATTACGATAAACAATACCATTCCAAAAATGAAAAATCATGTATTTGTATTGGATAAATAAATTGATGCGTCACTGAAGTGATCCCCACTCTGACTTCGTAATATAGTATATACGGATTCCAATAAAAGCAATCTCTACATACCGAAAGAGTAGTTGCCTGGAACGTATCATTTAGAACTTTTCATTACGTTTATCTGATTCGATTGTTGTAACAATTTTGCTACAACAATGTCCGTTGTAACGAAAGGTATGTAAAACCTCTTATACAGTCACTGTATAAAAATAACAATCGTTGCTTAATTTTCGGTTCGACTTTTTTTATTTGATACATTACGTTTAATAAGCAAACATTGTCACTTCACTTGTCAAGTGATTATTTGTTTTCGAATTGCATTAAATTTTTCCCAATTATTTAATTACAATGATAAAACGAATTTAGCGTACAGCGAAATATTTGATACATTTTGGAAATTACATTATATTCACGAAAACGAGTGGGACATACTTGTAAATTTTATAATAAAAATATAGTTCGAATTTATCGACATGCTGAAATATTTAAAAAGAACATAGTTTATATGATGTTAATGTAATTAGAAATTAACCAATTAACCACACGTGCATTTGATAACAGAATGAAATGGAACGATGTACATATCGTTACACGCGAATATTTTAATCTGTAAAAGTTTCAAGGTTTCCGTTTATTTTTAGTTATATCAATCTTTGTAGGTTTAATAGTTCTTGTAAATTTGTTTTTTGACCTTTGAACTCGGAACTGTTGTCTCGAGCCAGTGGTTCTCATTCGTTGCATATAGAAGTTAAAATTAATCATTTTCTTATAAAAAAAAAACCATGAAAACAATTATGAAACCATGCATCAAAACATGTTTATATCTAAGATTAATATTGTAATCTAATGTGTGCAAAACTGATGTATTTATACCTTGTCCTTTGTAGGTATTTTTATTGTTGCTGCAAAGCGTACACCATTTGGTACAATGGGTGGTGTATTTACCAATAAAACTGCAACTGATTTATCAGTGGTTGCTACAACATCTGCCTTACAATCTGCAGGATTAAAACCTGAAAAAGTAGACAGTGTTGTCTTTGGTCATGTATTTGCTGTACGTATATAATTATCAAATTTATGAATTAATTTTTTAAAACCATAGAATGTTCGTTTTTTAATTAATGTGTACATACAACTATTTATTTGCAGCTATCATCCAGTGATGGAGGCATGCTGGCACGTCACACTGCATTGAAGTCTGGAGTACCTTTGGAGAAACCAGCATTTTCAGTTAACAGATTATGCGGTTCTGGATTTCAGTCGATAGTCAATGGGGCACAGGTATGAATTTACATAATACTATGGCATTAACAACTTAAATAATTAAATACAGGGTGTTCTGCCACCCCTGGGAAAAATTTTAATGGGGGATTCTAGTGGCCAAAATAAGACGAAAAACAAGAATATCAGTATGTTGATGGTGGCTTCGTTAAAAAGTTAACAATTAAATTCAAAAATTTCAATTCGTTCTGGAAAAATTATTTTCGGTTGCGGGGGTCGATTACAATCATTTTCGGTCATTACGCATACCTCCGAAATCCTATGCACTTTCGAGAAAAAAATTCCTTACCGAAAATCCAATTTGGCGCCTAAATTTTTCGACGGAAAACAAACATTTCAAATCGTTCTGGAAAAATTATTTTCGATTGTGAGGGTCGATTATAGTCATTTTTGGTGGATAGACCTACCCCCGAAATCCAACCCAGTTTCTAGAAAAAAATTCGAGAAGGTGTGAAATTTTTCGACAGAAAAAAAAACTTTCAAATCGTTCTGGAAAAATTATTTTCATTTGCGGGGGTCGATTACAATCATTTTTGGTCATTACACATACCTCCGAAATCCTACGCACTTTCGAGAAAAAAAATCGGAAAGGTGCTGAAATTTTTTGGCGAAAAAAAAATTTTTCAAATCGTTCTCAAAAAAATATTTTCGGTTACGGGGGTTAATTACAATCATTTTTGGTCATTACACATACCTCCGAAATCCTACGCACTTTCGAGAAAAAAATTCCTTACCGAAAATCTAATTTGGCGCCTAAATTTTTCGACGAAATTGAAAAGTTTCAAATCATTCTGGAAAAATTATTTTCGGTTGTGAGGGTCGATTACAATCATTTTTGGTCAATAGACATACCCCCGAATTTCTACGCATTTTCGAGAAAAAAATTCAGTACTGGCGGAACTTTAAACGTTAGTAACTTATTAACGAAGCCTCCATCGACAAATTGGTATTCTTGATTTTCGTCTTATTTTGGCTTCTAGAACCCCTCATTAAAATTTTTCCGAGAGCTGGCCGAGCACCCTGTAT
Source organism: Colletes latitarsis (assembly GCF_051014445.1). Lineage (NCBI taxonomy): Eukaryota > Metazoa > Arthropoda > Insecta > Hymenoptera > Colletidae > Colletes > Colletes latitarsis. Next base: position 27,608,688 of record NC_135135.1, on the reverse strand, counting down.
AAATTTCTACATGGTAAGTATGATAAAACTTGATGTTTATTACTTTCAGAATATTTTAACAGGGGAGTCCAAAGTGGTTGTAGCAGGAGGTGCAGAAAATATGAGTCAAGCTCCGTTCGTTGTAAGAAACGTCCGTTTTGGTACAGTTTTAGGGCAAAAGTATGAATTTGAAGATAGTTTATGGGTTGGACTGTCAGATACTTACTGCAATTTACCCATGGGCATGACTGCAGAAAAGCTTGGATCTCAATATGGTTTAAAAAGAGAAGAAGTCGATGAATTTGCTCTAAGAAGTCAACAGCTTTGGAAAGCTGGTAATCGTCCGCTATCAGAGATGGACAAAACTCTTATTTAGATAAAAATATTAAGTAAGCTTTGCTTGTTTCAGCTAACGATGCTGGTCGTTTCAAAGAGGAACTTGCACCTGTAACGGTGAAAGTGAAGAAACAAAATGTTGTGGTTGACAAGGATGAGCATCCACGTCCTCAAACAACTCTTCAGAGTCTAACCAAATTAGCTCCTGTTTTTAAGAAGGACGGTTTAGTCACAGCAGGTTCCGCGTCGGTGTGTTACATCATATTTCTTTGAAATTAATCCTAATATATTATAATGTAACTTTATATCTTCTAAATATATCATTTCATGTTACAGGGCATTTGTGATGGCGCAGGAGTTATTGTTCTAGCCAGCGAGGAAGCCGTTAAATCGGAAGGCCTTACACCACTGGCGCGTTTAGTAGGTTACACAGTTGTGGGTGTAGAGCCTAGTATTATGGGAATTGGACCTGCACCAGCCATCAAACAACTTCTGAATGTCACTAATAAGAAGCTCGATGATATGGAACTTGTCGAGGTAAAAGTTTCGAAATATATTTTATCTAGTCACTTTTTAATGTAAGTTAAAAAAATAATCAACCATATTTTTTTCAATTAGATTAACGAAGCTTTCGGAGCTCAGACACTAGCGTGTGTTAAGGATCTCAACTTAGATATGAATAAATTAAACGTGGACGGCGGTGCTATTGCTCTTGGACATCCATTGGCTGCATCTGGCAGTAGAATTACTGCACACTTGGTACATGAGCTCAGGTATGTTGATATTGTACAAAATCATTATAATATTCACGCGTTAGTTATGATCTTAATTATAATGATTTACTACTCTTACAGAAGGCGGAAGAGTGGCAAATTAGGAATTGGCTCTGCCTGCATCGGCGGAGGTCAAGGAATAGCTATAATGGTGGAAGCTCTCTAATAATTCATAATCATGGCTTGCGAGAATAAATAGGAATTGTGCAATTAAAAATCAATCAATATTGATAAATTGCTCGTTATTGAGTATCTTTTCACGTTTATATTTTTGATACATTATATACAATGACGAAAACATTGGAAAAATATATTTTTATATTTCTAGGCGAATATAAAGTTTATATTGTACTATTTACGATATCAACAGAAATGTAATATGTTTACCAACGTTTACGTAAATATACATTTTTTTAATATTTTTCTACGATAAACTTCTTATGCTTCAGAACGAATTCACATGTCTGTAGAAGTTTGCAAAACTGTAAAAATGGAATACGACATGCGCAAGATCTAAAAGGAAATGTTAATGAATAGGAGTGCAATTCGAAATATTACAAGTACGAACACGTACACGAACAAAAGTTTGCACAGATAGCTCCATGATGTTTCCAGCGCTTAAAATGAGGGGTTGTTGAGCCCTTATCATTATGACTTGTATGGCTTGCTTGAAGTTCTTAGTGCTATGCCACCACTCGTTTGAATAGGCGGCAAAAATTACATTTGCGCTCTGTAAATGCGATTCTTGGGCAGAATCACTTTTGCTTAGAATCAATGGATGTTACAGAGCAATTACGTACGTGAAGATACAATTCGTTGCCGTGCCAGCTGTATATAAAGATTTGGTACGTCATACAGCACATATACATTACCATGCCAAAAAGTACAGATGGAATGTAAACTTTCATCTGCGAATGCAACAAACGTGACGTGCGATATCATGTTTCAGGAAAATGGATTATTAACGTATACGATATACCTGTGTTATATTGAATGCTATTAAACAGATAATAATACAATTTACTAAAAATTGAAGGAATATCACGGTACCGAATATATTCTGGATTTCTTTCGAGAAACTGGAAATGGTAAATAATTCAGGAACAGGTTCAAGTAATTAAAATTGCATCCTGAAAAGAAATCCTCATCGTTATTTTTAGACTCACTTAAATATCATGTTACTGTGCTCGACGCAAAGCTTCAAATCCTCGTACGATTTATCGCCAGTCTGCTCCGTGAATTTTTTTTCATCAATGGTATCTTTCGGAACGATTAACTTCTTCGTTTCACTGTTTATCAGTGTAATGTTCCGGTTTAAAAGTGTCAACTGGCAACAAGCGATTGTGATTAAGCCCGTTATCAATGTATCTATCGCCACGTTGTTGAAGCAACAGATAATGACTGCTACAGTTTGATGTAAACAAGTAATCTCGAATGCTGGTGTAATTGTTACGTCAAAGGGATACCATCCTTCTATTGGCAATTTCTTGGTTCTACCAGCGAGTAGATCAGCAAACGGTGTGATGCCCCAACAAAGTACAGCCATACCGCCGAAGCTCTGATAGGCAATGTGATGGAAGATTCCTTTCCAAGTATAATGCGTCACGATGTGCCTGTGTTTCACGTTATCGCGGCTAAACATTTTGCTTTTCGTTATGTCTATGAGATTTTGAATACGTTTATATCGGCAAAGAATAAATACCACCTGCGCAATAAACGTAATACGTAGAGATAAATAAAAATGGACGACGATTTATTTGCATCGAAAGAGAACTAAACGAATTCGTATAAATGGGCGCCAACGATTGACCGGAAATTGACCTCAGAGTCAACGGCTTGCGAAGCAACTAATTCGTTACCGTTAAAGAGCCTCGAGTCGATTCAAGTAGAAATTTTGTCACAAACGTGTTTCGGTCGTACGAACCTTGCAAGCGTGTGTAACGTTTGTCATGAGCATAGCTGCACCTGCGATTAATTTTGCCATGTCTCCCCAGCACACGACAAGGTAGGCAATTTCAGCGGCAAGCAAAATACCTAACATAAAAAGGAAGCTGAAGACCGTGTACAGACCGTATAAGCATTGATATTTGACTCCCATGGGCCACATGCCCATATAGTAAATCATCGACAAGCTAATTTTCAAATGCTTGTTCGGCGTAATATCCCTCAGTTTCCCCCGATCCATCGTAAACTCGTCCATCTTCTTGCGCAAACCTCTTAGGCCACAATTTTGCTTCGAACTTCGAAGTTCGACATCGACGACGTAAACGTGCAATTTTGAATATACCAAATAGCTTTCGTTTGAGACCCATCGTATGGTTGGGATATTTCCGATCTAGGGTTCCATAAGATTACAGAACGATATCAGGATACCGTAGTCTGTAATCACGTTGCCAGTTTCCTTGCGTTCGTATTTAATTGAACGATGTTTGGTAGGAACAGTCGTATCGCCCTATAATTACGTTCGATTACAGAGAATACATTCTTGTTAATGTTTCATGGCAAATCGATGGACGAGAAACTTCCTGTGATGAACTTTGTAAATTGCAAGTGCAGTATCGTTCACGGATTGCATTCTCGGTTCAGACTGCGTAGTAGATACAGTTATAACATTTAGCTGTACATTACGTCAATACTATTTCGGAAATTTCATAGACGAAATATTTTTCGTAAAGTGAGGTTTGATGTAAAGTGTGGTCGTTCTATGTTACAAAGATTTATCGATACTTCGTCGCTAATCCACTGCACGATACGAGATAGTGGAGCCGTCGTCCACTTTATTTGATTAAATACTTGATTAGAAAGTTGACCTATGTTCGATTAATCAAATCTGCTTTTCTCGATAAATTGTCTCATGCGATCGATCGTATGATTTTTATCGCAAGATAAATTAGATCCTCGGCGTTGCCAGTGGACGAAGTTGCTCAACAATAAATAATTATTTGTAGTAACAAATAAATTATTGGTTCCATTTATATCAGGGTTTACTAAAATTATATTATAAAATATTCATAAAATCATTTAAAGGATGTGTATACAGGGTGTTCTGCCAACCCTGGGAAAAATTTTAATGGGGGATTCTAGAGGCCCAAATAAGACGAAAATCAAGAATACCAATTTGTCGATGGAGGCTTTGTTAAAAAGTTATTAACATTTCAAGTTCCGACAGTATTGAATTTTTTTCTCGAAAATGCGCAGGATTTCGGGGGTATGTCTATTCACCAAAAATGATTATAATTGACCCCTGCAACCAAAAATAATTTTTCCAGAACGATTTGAAATTTTTTCTTTTCGTCGAAAAAATGCGCCTAATTAGATTTTCGGTAAGGAATTTTTTTCTCGAAAGTGCGTAGGATTTCGAGGGTATGTGTAATGACCAAAAATGATTGTAATTGACCCCCGCAACCAAAAATAATTTTTCCAGAACGATTTGAAATTTTTGAATTTGATTGTTAATAACTTTTTAACGAAACCTCCATCGACAAATTGGTATTCTTGATTTTCGTCTTATTTTGGTCTCAGGAATCGGCCATTAAAATTTTTCCCTGCGATGACCGAACACCCTGTATATGTACGTGTGATAGAGTATTAATCCTTATCTGATAAATGTACATGGCGGAAGAATTGCAATCCCCACTCCGCAGGATTAGTTTTTATCTTATAACCTTGTCGACTGCAACATGTGTGTGTTCAGGTCCGTCCCTAGTGGGCGTGCAAAAGGTGCCTGCGCGGTTGAATCCAAGCGTGCCCACAGACTGTAGTGAAGTAATATTTGTAACATTACTCGTGTGGGTTTTATTACCGAATAAGTACAAGATTTAGATACCATTTCGGTAGCGTACCTTGTAACTATGATTTCATTTTATGTATACAAAAATTACAAAATATTTTTTCAGGCGATAGTTTTTTAAATTTATGTATTGCACACGTATCAAATTCTTAATTAGATAATATTAGATTAATAAGGGCGGCAATATTATTTTTTGCACTTGGGCGATCAACACATAGGAACGGCCCTGCATGTGTCGAACGTACTATGCACAGTCAGCTTATCGTGGCATTTGAAGCTCAAGAAGTCATCCGAGCATGTGATGTGTCAACACATTATGATTGTATAGTAACAACGATACTTCAGACAGTCCAGCTAAGTTTTACTTTTCACAGTATCTCGAAGTAAGTTGCATCAGATACTACCCACGATTTTCCGTACAATATCGCGATATTCGTCCGAGTGCACATTGTTTACAATTATCACTGTTCGAACTGCGCGTAATTTTACTATTGTTGCGAAATCATGGCACCTACAGTGACAGTTAGCAGAGATGCGCCCGATATCGAAGTAAGTGCGATAACTTGTCGTTTCTTTATATGATTTTCAAATCTGGATCGTGACAAATATTGGTTTTACAGAATATTTTGGGCCTGAATCCGAAGATAAAGCCGTTCGTAAACGTGATCCCTTCGGCGTATACGAAAGAGAATAAGAAGAAGTGGAAAAGGAACATTAACGAGAAGTGCAGTGTAAGATATACGCAGCGTATATATCTTAGAAATAATTTTAGATCTCTTTGCATCGCCTGTTGATCGTCTCGACGTGAATACAAAACAATCGGTTGGCGCCTTGCAGATGCAACGCGCCTACGCATCCATACAGGCAGAGTGAACGCGGTAGTACCACAGGCGAGGTATCCGCGTAGACCTTACACCTCATGGACTTTCGTGGCCCAATCTGACTGCCATACCGACCTGAAAATTCGGAGGTGATTTTAGCGTCCACTTCTCATGGGTGGCGGTCAGTTGAGAAACTATTCACTGAATTAATATTGATAGGCAAACAGCTGTAGTGTTGCGTAAATACATGCGAGTTGACTACGGAAGAGATTAAAATTCATTTCTGAATCTGTTGGTAATGTGGCAAATGACACGAAAATGGTAATGGGGGTTCGAGACCTTAGAAAAATGGGCCGAAAAAATATATTGGGTGAAAGATCTACTCGTATACCTCGTCTCTGACAATACTCTAGACTCTTTGATGAATCAACGAGAATCAAAAATAATCTAGCGAAGAAGCTCTGTATTTATGATGATCTATGCAAAGCGAATCGCAGCCAATTTGCTAATATTATTTAGTTTTTAATTAATAATTGCATTACCCAGCTAAGAGTGATACGATTATTAATTAAACGCTAAATAATATTACCCAGGTCTCACCACGAGGAGGTTGCTGCGAATGGAGACCCGCACTAACCGATTCCCAACCACCCTCCACTAATAAAGATCTTCTGTGACCAACGATCGTTGGTCGAAGAAGAAACAAACGAAAGTGCAACCAACGAAGAGAGTTGAAAGAATTCGTCTTCAAATAAAAATAACCTGCCTAACATAATGGTTAACCAAACACCTGCCTAACTATAAATCTAAATTTGTTTATTATATCAAGAAACAATTCTAAATTCGCAGCCATTAGCTCGGTGTCACCCACGAAGAATAACTTTTCTATCGTGGGTGACACCGATTACCAGGTCTCACCACGTGGAGGTTGCTGCGAGTGGAGACCCGAAGGGAGATAGATGGAATCCAAGTTCCATCGATCTCCCTTTTACATCCTTAGAAACTAGATTAGCCATGCCAAGTAATTATTTTGTTTAAAAGAGGGACGAAGCTAAATCGTGGGTGACGCGACGCGACGCGATACGACGCGATGCACCATGCAATAGTGCAAGGAACGAGAGACGCGAACCGAATAGCGAGGTCAAAAGGGCCAGCTCGTTGCCTCTTGGCAAGTCCGATCGAAGGGGAAGGGCATCGACGCACCCAACACGGGTTCCCCATTTCCCCCAAGCAGCCTGTTGGGAGCCAAATGGACCCAACTCGGGATGTCTAACAGAGAGAGGGATCCCGAGTCGGGGCTACCGTAGACAGGAACAGTCCCTGATCCCCTCTAAGGCCGAAATACCCTTTCCCTTGGATCGTCTCGCTAGAGGACGGCAACTGACCCTTCGGACCAGCTAATCGGCCGATCACTTGCTTTCTACATGGAAGCAGTGGTGATCGGAGGGGACCAGAGACGAGTGAAAGAGAAGCTACTTGTTACATAATTACTTGGCAGGACACGCGGCTACACTAGGGACTTAAGTCTAAATACCAAGTAATTATTTTGTTTAAAAAGGGATGAAGCTAAATTGTTGGAGACGCGACGCGACGCGATGCTGAACCGTGCAGCAGATCTTCGGATCGAATCGACACTACCCTTGGTAGATTGATTTCTATTTCTAGAAATCGATCTATCATTGGCAGGCGACGAGATCTTTCGGACAAACTGGACGGCCGATCACATGTTTCGTTCGACGAAACAGTGGTGACCGAAGCAAGAAACGAGAGAACGAGTCGAGAGAAGCTACTTGTTAAATAATTACTTGGCAATATTAGGAGACGCATACAATAGGGACTTAAAATTAACGTCGAAGCTCAAGTCTAGTCAACTTGAAGCTAAAATTCGGACGATAGAAGGAAACAAAGTTCCTTGGATATTAGTTGTACCAAGCAATTATGTGATTAAAAAGAGGGATGAAGCTAAATCGTGGGATACGCGACGCGACGCGACGCGATGCTGAACCGTGCAGCGAATCCGAGGATCGAACCTACTGCCCTTGCTAACTCGATCTCAACAAGAAAACAGAGAACTGCAACCCCGAATCGAGGTCTCCATTTCTCCAACGCAACCCGCCGGGAGCCCGAAGGACCCGACTTAGGCTGTCTGACAAAGAGAGAGTACCTGAGACAGGGTCGACTTCCGCTGGAAGGTATGCGTTTCCGCAGAATACGGAAACTCCACACCTTCCAGCGAAGTGCCGTTTTCCCTCAATCAAGCTTACCAAGGGAAGGCGATTAGATCTTTCGGACCCGATACACGGCCGATCACATGTTTCAATCGATGAAACAGCGGTGACCGAAGCTAGGAACGAGGGAACGAGAGAACGAGAAGCTACTTGTTTAATAATTGCTTGGTAGGACGCGGAAATATGTAGAATAAAGAAATCTTCGACGTTAATTTTAAGATTCGCGACGAAGCTTATGTCTAATTAACTTGGAATTAAAAGTCCCTCGGCGGTTGTGGCGTCTTCCCTCGATGTCCCTGCGAATAATCTGAAACTAAAATTGATACCCATATTAGTAACATACGAAAGGGAATTTAATGAACACCATGCAAACTAGTAGCTAAGAGTGAGAATCTATAAGATTCTCGATGTTAGACCTACCTAAGAAAAAGTACAAAATTTACACATAACACAAACAAAGCCATCCTACCTATACTTGCGTAACGAGAGTATAATGTCGAAGTAAAATACCAAACGATCGCAAAAATTATCTCAAGAACCATACAAATTTCAACGACGAACAGAAACAAAGATTGAAAATCCAACGCAGAATTGAAAATCCAACGATGAAATCAAAGAATGAAAATACCCAAGAATTAAACAAAATATCTTAGCGAAATAGAACAAGAATAGAAATCTCATTCTAATTAGTGACATCGAAATTCATAAAATAATATACAAACAAAATACATAAAATAATATGCAAACAAAAATGGTACATGATCCAACACAATTATGCCAATTCAAAAAATAAGGCAGAAGTAGAAATAGAGGAGGAACACATAATAACCAAATAAAACCGGACAGTAAAACAACACCGAATTATGACCAAACAAATAAAATAAACTGGTCAGTTCTGTAATACTAACATAAACAAGTAAAGTGAACTTACTACTTGTTGAGCATTAGTTACCATTACGAAGGAAGCAGCACCAGAGGTCCAGCTGTAACATAAGAAACGATTCGTAATTTAGCAAAAGCGTTAGACAGTTCCATAACATTGAATTGGTATCAAACGACAAAATAGAAGTGGGGGGAGCAATTTTAAATAGTTCTTACCAGTGGTCATCACGGTCCGGCACTGGTCAGTAGTGGTCAGTCGTCGGATCTCCACTGGTCAGCACTGGTCAGTAGTGGTCAGTTCTGGTCAGCCCTGGTCAGTCCTGGTCAGTCCTGGTCACTCCTGGTCCCCCCAGTGGTCAGCACTCCACGAATGGCCTGACGTAGGCCCGCGAGACCCGTTCCCCCTGGATGCTCCAGGGGTACTGAAGAATTTGTCCAGCGGTAGTCTTCGAGTGGGGAAGTCGAAGAGTGGGGAGACAATGTCAACGTGAAGAGTTAAGAACCGCTTGGTCTAGGGAACAACGCTATTTCGATTGGTCCCACCTCTTGACCATTTCTGGATCTTCACTGGACCGCTGACCTTGATGTCAACCTCACTGTTGACCACCAGTGACCATAAGCTGGTCATTGTTGATCATCGACCTATTAAAACCATTAGGAAGTTTAAAGCCTTCTTACCAAGTATCTCGAAAACTTAGGCCAAGCGACAATTATGGTTCAGATAAAAATTGTTCGAAATCTCATCCTCTATAACATACTAAAAAACCACTGAACCACGTTACAGAAATGTCCGCCGTTGACGAAGAATTTCGACGACATCAAGCACACCACATTGAGCGAACGCGGCGCATTGAAGGAGGCTGCTCGCTGTTTGAAATGCACGGACGCACCTTGCCAAAAATCATGCCCGACCCAGCTGGACATCAAGTCTTTCATCACTTCCATTTCGAACAAGAATTATTACGGTGCGGCGAAAGCGATTTTGTCGGATAATCCGCTGGGTTTGACCTGCGGCATGGTCTGTCCAACGAGCGATCTTTGCGTAGGTGGATGTAACTTGTACGCGGTGGAGGAAGGGCCCATCAATATCGGTGGTCTCCAGCAATTCGCCACGGACGTAAGGGATTGAAACGTACAGCGAATTTGACCAGAAATAAATTGTATTTATCGACTAAATTGAACGGGTAAAAATTTCGTAGGTTTTCAAACGGATGAATGTACCTCAGACCAGAATTCCTGGACAACAAGTACCGCACGCTGACTCTAAAATCGCGCTGTTAGGCTGTGGTCCTGCTTCCTTATCGTGCGCCACTTTCCTAGCTCGTCTGGGCTACGACGACATTACAATTTTCGAGAAACAACGCTACATCGGTGGCCTGAGTTCTTCGGAAATCCCCCAGTACCGGCTACCGTACGACGTCATCAACTTCGAAGTGGACCTCGTTAAAGATTTGGGAGTGAAGATCGAACTGGGCAGAGCGTTGTCCAAGAACGATTTAACGATACAGGTCGCTACAAGATTTTTGTTCATTGTAAACGATTACACCTTTCGCGCACAGTGGACATAAGACGCGATTCAAACGTTGAAATGTTCTCAGGGTCTTCGTGATTCCGGCTACAGAGCCATCTTCTTGGGTATCGGTCTCCCGGAAGCGAAGACCATCCCGATTTTCGCGGACCTTACCGAGGAAATGGGGTTCTTCACGTCGAAGAGCTTCCTGCCGCGGGTGGCCAAAAGCAGCAAGCCAGGAATGTGCGCCTGTAAAAGCAACCAACTGCCTTCTTTACACGGGAACGTCGTGGTTCTTGGAGCTGGCGACACGGCGTTCGATTGCGCTACTTCCGCCCTGAGATGTGGCGCGAAGAAGGTCTTCGTGGTTTTCAGGAAAGGGTTCACCAACGTTCGAGCGGTCCCCGAAGAGGTAAGCGATCGTCTATAGACAGTTTAATTCTACTTCAAGGGTCCATCGTGAGTCTTCACTGCAGAATGTATTCTTTTATATTTAGTTCGACCTGGCGAGAGAAGAGAAATGCGAATTCGTCCCTTTCCAATCGCCGCAAAAAGTGATCACTCGCAACGGGAAGATAGTCGCGATAGAGTTCTGTCGAACGGAGGAAAACGAAAATGGCGAATGGGTAGAAAGCGAAGATCAAATTTCTAGATTGAAGGCGGATTTCGTTATATCTGCGTTTGGATCAGGATTGCAGGATCCCAGTGGTAAAAATCTGAATCGTGTCTCTTCAATATCTCCGTTACTTCTGGATATAAGCATAAGTTTGTTACGTACCGAATATGTTCCATTTTGTTTATTAATAAAATATCTTTACTTCGCACAGTGATCCAAGCCATGGCTCCTGTTAAAATGAACAAATGGAATTTGCCGGAAGTAGACACTAACACCATGACCACGTCCGTCCCTGGTGTTTTCTGCGGCGGAGATCTTGCTGGTATCGCGAACACTACCGTCGAGTCCGTGAACGATGGAAAAATAGCTGCCTGGCAGATCCACAAGTTCATCCAGGTGAAATGACGCATATGAAATAACGCTAGAATAGTTCAAACGTTGCTTTTTATTTGTTGACCGACAGAATTCCCATAATTTGGAAGCACCCGAGGTTCCTCGATTGCCTAAATTTCATACTCCGATCGACGATGTTGACCTGAGCGTCGAAATGTGCGGCATGAAGTTCGAGAATCCGTTCGGCCTTGCATCTGCGCCACCTTGTACCTCCAGTGCCATGATCAGACGAGCGTTCGAAGCGGGTTGGGCCTTTACTGTTACGAAAACATTCTCCTTGGACAAAGTAAGCGAATTCGTTGACAAAATAATAATGCTTTTCGCGAAAGGCATTTTATGTTTTTTTCTCTGTACGTCTTTCCAGGACCTTGTCACCAACGTGTCCCCGCGGATAACCAGAGGTTCGACTTCGCGACATCTGTACGGACCGGAACAAGGCAGTTTCTTAAACATCGAATTGATATCCGAAAAAACGGCAGCTTACTGGTGTAAGAGCGTCACAGAACTGAAGAAAGATTTCCCGACTAAGGTTCGAAGATCGCATTTGCTTGGGATTAATTATCAGACTTCTTCAAACAACGGTGTCGATATTTATAAAAATCAACGTTTGTTGACAGATTATTATAGCTAGTATTATGTGCACGTACAATAAAGCAGATTGGACGGAACTTGCGCAGCAAGCTGAATCTGCTGGTGCCGATGGCTTGGAATTGAATCTGTCTTGTCCACACGGAATGGGAGAGTCTGGAATGGGACTGGCTTGTGGGCAAGTACGTTCATTACATTTTCTATTTATTTCTCTTTTAAAGTCAAAACCAATGCCAAAGTCAACGTTTTATTGCATCGAAGGATCCTGAATTGGTGAGAAACATTTCGAGATGGGTCCGGGCGGCTGTAAAGATACCATTCTTCGTGAAATTAACACCAAACATCACCGACATTGTTTCAATAGCTAGGGCGGCTTACGAAGGTACCGTATACGCGTATTTCTTTCTAAATTGTTAACATTCAATTTAAATTAACTGACGAACGTTCAGATAGATGATTCTGATAACTCTTTCAAAAGAGAAGTAAATTTGGTACGAAGAAATGGCAATTACATGCGACTCGGCCCAAATATTTTTAGATATTTTACGAAGGGGACCAAAAAAGAAAAGGTTGAAAGCGTTCATTATTAAATTTGTTTGTAAATGACTGTCGAATACACGGAACTCTCGTATGATAGGTCAAGCTGACGGAGTGTCTGCCATAAACACTGTGTCAGGTATAATGGGTTTGCATGCCGATGCAACCCCATGGCCGGCCGTTGGTATCAAAAAGGCCACTACCTATGGTGGCGTTTCGGGGAACGCAACGAGACCTCAGGCTTTACGAGCTGTTTCCTCTATTTCGAAAAGCATCCCAGGATTCCCCATACTCGGAATCGGCGGTGTCGATTCGGCAGACGTTGCACTACAATTTCTTCACTGCGGCGCATCGGTTGTGCAGGTGATCAAATAGCTCGATCTCTTTGCAAATTATTCCGCGTACAATTCGGACGATTTATGGTGGATTACTCTTGACGGATAGGTCTGCAGCGCCATACAGAATCAAGATTTCACTTTGATCGATGATTATGTAACTGGTTTGAAAGCTTTGCTGTACTTGAAGAGCCTGAAGCAGGTGAAAGACTGGGACGGACAGAGTCCGCCGACCTTCAGCCATCAAAAGGGAAAACCGGTTTCCTTGCAACATGCTCTTGGCAAGGTATTTTCCAGTCAAAGTCAATTTTAAGCGTAGCGATGGGTCTGAGACGTACTTAAACGCTATAAGAATCGATCAACGTTTTAGAATATACCGTACTTCGGGGAATATCAGAAGCTTCGGGAACAAAAGCTAGCCGAGATTAATGCAAACTCGAATCCGCTCGAGAAGACCGTCGAGGTTACAAGACCCGCGCCGAAACCAATCGCGCCTGTACCAACGATAAAAGATGTCATTGGCAAAGCTGTAGATCATATAGGAACTTTCAAGGAGTTGACCACCAAACAGCAAGTGGTAGCATTGATAGACGACGTACGTTTCGATCATCGTCGAATACAGTTGCTCTGTTTTTCGTTCGTTTTCGTTACTGTGCGTTAACTCAATCAGCCTTTTGTATGGTAGGACATGTGTATAAACTGTGGAAAGTGCTACATGGCCTGTGCAGATTCTGGTTACCAAGCGATCCAGTTCGACGGTGAAACTCACATTCCAAAAGTGACCGACGACTGTACAGGCTGTAACCTTTGCCTCTCAGTGTGCCCCATTATCGATTGTATCACGTAAGTTTCACGTAATGTTTTAAGACACAATTACTCGAGATTGGTTCCAACGACTTTACGCTGTTTTGTGTTTCAGTATGGTGCCAAAAACGATACCCCACATCATTAAAAGGGGAATACCGCCAGAAGGAGCTTTTGAACTTCCTTAAGCACAATCAACACGCGTGCTTTTCTAATTAAAAAAGATTATATTTATTACCCATTTTATAAAATATCTTTGATTCTTCCGACCCGACAACTGTACGCCATACTGACTCAAAGAGGATTGTGTTTAGAAAAGCGTTTTGATGCATGTCATACAAAACTTAACTACGTAGACAAAGAGCATAACAACTTTCTCAATTATTCATTTGAGTAGGGGTAACGAACTGGCGACTCGCGAGGCAGTTATGGTTCCTCCCACTATTTTCCTGTTCCACTCAAGCGCAGAAGAACTTCCCCCCCTGTTTCTACTATCCAGAGCTAGGACGAAGGTTCCTGGCTGGGCACCTAATTAGCGAGGAACCTGACGACGTTACCGGTAGATATAATACACGAAACCTAATCTTTGCCTGTTATGTAACATTTATCACTTAGAAGTCGGAATTGCTAATACGAATCCATACGAATCGTTACGCGTGTTTATATTTGTATTTCTCAAGGGAAGTCCCTTTACGTTCTTTGATGAGTCAAGGACTGTAGATATTAGTAAAATTCAACCGCGCATTAATGTATACTTATATGTATAATGTACAAAGGTCAGTGAGAGATCTTTGGTTACGGTGCTTCATAGATTAGTTTATTAAAATGATCAAATACCAATAAAGTCTGGATTATCAAACCACTGCATCTTTTCTGATTTGTCACGATCGTAATTGTACTCCACGCATTTGTCGTCTATCACTCGGCGTCTGAAATTTAATTTTAACATATATTACACGGGTGTGTCATTTACGAAGGATACGAACGTTCATTATAGAGGAGTGTTCGGCCACCCCTGGGAAAAATTTTAATGGGAAATTTTGGAGGACAAAATAAGACAAAAATCAAGAATATCAATTTCTTGACTGAGGCTTCGTTGAAAAGCTATTAACAATTAAATTAAAAAATCTCAAATCGTCCTGGAAAAATTATTTTCGGTTGCGGGGGATAATTACAATCATTTTTGGTGGATAGACTTACCCTCGAAATCCTACCCAGTTTCTAGAAAAAAATTCGAGAAGGTGTGAAATTTTTCGACGGAAAAAAAAAATTTCAAATCTTTTTGGAAAAATTATTTTCGGTTGCGGGGGTCAATTACAATCATTTTTGGTGAGTAGATATACCCCCGAAATCTTGCGCATTTTCGAGAAAAAAATTCAGAACGGGCGGAACTTTAAACGTTAAGAACTTTTTAATGAAGTCTCCATGAACAAATTGGTTCCCATTAAAATTTTTCCCAGGGGTGGTCGAACACCCTATATTTTTTATAATACATTACCTTGCGTATCTTTTGCAATTCTCGACGGGATAATCGCTTTTAAAGCATTGTGGTCTTAAAATATTAAAATACGTGGTTCCGATATCCGTAGCAATGATCGTATTGGCTTCCTTCAAGCACTGATAGAATTCTTTGTCGCAATCACAATGCGATCTATGTACATATATAAAATATATTGTATATTATTTCCATTTTGGTCATAATTTAAACACAACAAGGAGCATAGTTGAACTAATAATCACACGTTTTCTAACAAGTATTATCATGTGTTATTGGTTCACTTATGCTCCTTATTGCATACAGGGTGGGGCACTTAAAACAGGTTTCCAGGATAACCCGTTTATTCTTAAATATAGAGAATTTATAGTAAACGTTTAATTTAATAGTTCAATTTAATTTAATCGACAGAAGTTATTCTTATACGACTTTCCATGTCTTTCTTAATTGTCAATATTTTGCAGTTGCTGCTATCCTGTAGCCTAATGGCATGTTCTGCAAGGTCGCCGCACTGAACACTTACATTTGAGTTTGGTATGTAAACGATTGAAATTCCTAAACTATTATACCTGTTTCTCTAAACAACATTCTTCTCTAATTACCCTTTAACGATCTTATAAACGAAAAAACAATTTCGACCTTGAATATCCTTTTCTATGTTAAAAAACGAACGGGTTTATCCGGGTAACATTTTATAACTGCCCCCTCTTTGTATAAAATATTATTTCAAAATCTACTTTGCCAGTACCTCGTGAAAATACCATTATTTTTCAGGCCGTCTTTTTCTCCGTTCGATGGAATCGTTTTCGGGCAAGAATCGTGAGCCTTGCAGCAGGCATCCGTTTTCTTGAACAATCCCAGAGCTCCTTTGTTCGGTGATATGTTTCCATCGCCGCACCAATACGTTCCTGCGATTAAAATTACGCCAAATTAATGAACCGTGGTAACGTCTATGGAATTTCTAGTCTGAATAATTAGCATTCATTTTATCGTTCTCCTGCGATCATGCTGGACGCGATACATGTTCGGTCGAGGGTAATTTGTTATGCGTTCAACGTTCTTAAGGCTTCGAAGTGTACAAAACAACTTCACGTACCTGGGAATATCGCTTTGATTTTGAATTTAATCGGGTTCAGGACATCAGCGATCGTCGTTCGATTTTTATCGTCCTGATCTATCAGATGAGATCTTAGTGTCCTTAAGTCGTTTCTGAAGGCAGCGATCCCTTGCTCGAGCATTCGTTTGGATGTCGCTAGTGGACGGATTGTCCTCTCGAACAGGCCGACGTAAGTTTCCTTCGGTTCCTTCGATTCGGTATTTTCGGACTCCCCGAGGCCGAGGACCAAAAACACGGCGACGAGCACCGGTATCGTGCGTGTCCAGAACATTGTGATATTGCTGTGTGTGAAATAAGTCGATCGTAAACGTTTCATTTTACGTAACATTTTTTTTATAATCCTTCCGTGATAATACCACTTATTAACCTGTTGCAGACGGATATTTTAGACCACGAACGTTGGGAATATTCGAAAAAGTAACATATATCTATAAATTTCTGTACGAGACATATAAATTTTATTTGAATTCAATGGATTACTACATACGAATTAGGGGCAATCGTTACTCGCTTCATCGATCAATCGATCATTGCAAAATCATTTTCTCGTTCTCTCTTCCTCGTGTAAAAGGAACTTAGAGATGTGAAAGTGGATGATTCAACCTTTAAAACGACCCCAGAAAGATCGTTGTACGATTTCTTTTCACGAAACTAAAATAGTCAAAATATTCGCAATGTTTTTAATATTTATGTTGCCTTGCGTATGTAGACACCGTCTGCAAAGGTTTAAAAAGCGTAACGAGGGTGTCGGACCGACAAGCAAGCGGTCAATTTATTTTTTAGCTCGGTTACAGTTTATTGTGAAATAAATACAGGAGGATTAATGAATATTTATTTTGTTTCCAGTTATCGGTTGTCGAAATGAATCGTTTGATGAAATCGTGAACGAGATGGTTGAAAAAATACCGACAGAGATCCCAGGGGTAAAAACAATTTGAGTTTAGAGGGTATCGAAAGTTTAGAGCGCGTCACGTTATTTATGAAAATTAATCCCGATGCTCGATCTCGATCGTCGAATACCTGTCAATCCAACGCGATGCTGATGGCTCGTTCTTCTGAGCGACGCTACGACTGTTCTTTCCAACGCCATTACGCGATGTTTTATTCTTTAAAACGACGCAACATGTAAATTACTGAGTATTAATTGTTACAATTGGACACTTGTTTGATGATCGATTGATTCCTAAAACAATAAAAACTGAATTATTCCCGGAAACAACAGACGAATTCCAATCGAAAGTCGACTGTTCCTAATATAATAGGTATAATTGAACACCTGCTTGTCATTGTTGTCGGTACAACGATATTAGTTGTTCTTACGTGGTATGAAATGCGTTTGACATTTTTCAAAGTCTTTGAAAAACTATAATAGGAAGAGGACTTTAAGATGGTATTATAGTCTAGACGTCAATTCTTTGTGCGTTCTTTAGAATTAAAAAAAAAAAATACTATGATACCTACCCTCTGTCGATTTTTCTTAAAAATAAGTTTTTGATTTTTGATAAATTTGTTTGACGCGCTACGGAAATTTTGCCTAATACTTTTTCGTAGATACTCATAAGTTATAGTTCAGAAAAAAGTTTCATTGAAATGTATTCACTACTGTAGGAGTTATGACTGTTTGAAAATTGGACCATTTTTTGGGGGGTTTTTCTCATTTTGCGGGGTCAAGCATCAACTTTTCGAATATTTTTATAATTGCTACATATTCTACAGTAAAATACGCGGCGTTTGGCTTTTTGAACATTAAAATCGTCCAATCCGTTCAGAAGTTATAGTGTTTTAAAGATTCGCATGAAATTTCAAGGTGACATTTCTGGCCTAAAATTATATTTCCGGTAATGAATTTTTTACTCGAAAACGCGTAGGATTTCGGGGGTATGTCTATTCATCAAAAATGATTGTATTTGACCCCCGCAACCGAAAATAATTTTTCCAGAATGATTCAAAATTTTTTAATTTTGTCGAAAAATTTCACACCTTCTCGAATTTTTTTCTCGAAAACGCGTAGGAATTTGGGAGTATGTCTATTGACCAAAAATGATTGTAATTGACTCCCACAACCGAAAATAATTTTTCCAGAACGATTTGAAATTTTTTAATTTAATTTTGTTAATAGCTTCTTAACGAAGCCACAAAACCGTTGAGGGTTTTATTAAGAATGTTAGAATCTGTGCGTAATAAATAATTCAATAGAAAATAGAAACGCAAATGAACGCAGAACAGTGAAACACAAATTTTCAATTAACAACTTTTATTAATAGTTCAATTAACAACTTTATAATAACGCTATTATAGATTGATTATACATATTCATGCATACATTCCTTAAGAGAATTCCTCTTGCTTGTACTTCTCCTACGGTACTCTATACATGAGTTTATTTAAACGATTAAATAATTAAAAATCTATATTATATGATATATCAATAAAGTCTGGATTATCAATCCACTCTCGTAGTTGTATTCCTCGCACTTGTCGTCTATGAGTCGGAGTCTGAAATTCAATTTGAACGATTGCAATAAGAAAATTGTCACTTATCAAAAATTATTAACGATCGTTAGAAAATATATTACTCTGCTTTTGTTTTGCAATTCTTGATGGGATAGGATTCCTTGAAGCACTGTGGCCTCAAAATGTTGAAGTATGTGAATCCGATATCCTTAGCTATAGGGGATTCGGCTTCCTTCAAGCAATGGTAGAAATGTTCGTTGCAATCACAATGCGATCTATCACACAGTGATATACATTGTTAACATATACATTGTTTCCATTCCATCGATAGCGATGAAAACTGAAAGACTCGTTGTTTTTGTTGTGCACCATGTGTACATTATCATTGCATACTCTAACTAAATATTTATATATCTAATATTTATATAATAGTCATAGACGTTTACGTAAGATTTTCCAGTACTAATGATAGCAAAATTGCGACACATTGCATTTATCATTTATCGCATACTTTAAACGCTAAATAATTATTTATTCGCGATAAAAACAGAGTCATTCAGATAGTAACTGCATAGTGTATCATTTCAAAATACTTTTTTCAATTACCTCGTAAAAATACCAATATTTAGAAGTCCGTCTTTTTCTTGGTGCCCTGAAATCGACGATGGACACTTATCATGAGCCTTGCAACAGAAATCCGTTTTTTCAAATAATCTTACGTCCTCACTGTTCGTCAATATATCACCATCGCTGCACCAATACATTCCTGCAATTAAAAATACGGCTAATTATTGAATCGCGATAACATCTATGCAATTCCGACCTACAAGAGCAATTTAATATTCGTTTTATCGCTCTTTTGTGATCACACCTGACAGTTCAATGTGCCATTCAAGATGAAAACGTACGAAGCAGATGAATAGAACTTAAGAATTTCTTGAATGGTTAATCAGAGTAAACGTATTGCAATACCTGGGAATATATATTTGATTTTATCTTTGAATGGATTCAGAATATTGGCAATCGTTGTATTCCCTCTCTCTATAATATCATCCAAGAAAGATCCAAACCTTGGAGCTTCACTAGACGTCATTTCTTCTGTGATCGTGTCTTCATTTCTCAGGACTAACATGACTGATTTCTCCATCATACTGACATAACATTCCTTCGGCTCCTTAAAATCGGAATTTTCACACTTGGCGAATTCGAGGGCCAAAAGAACCGTGGCGAACACCAGAAACTTGCGTATCCAAAACATTTTTCAAATCGTTCTAAAAAAATTATTTTCGGTTACGGGGATCAATTACAATCATTTTTGGTCAATAGACATACCCCCGAAATTCTACCCACTTTCTAGAAAAAAATTCGAGAAGGTGTGAAATTTTTCGACGGAAAAAAAAATTTCAAATCGTTCTGGAAAAATTATTTTCGGTTGTGGGGGTCAATTACAATTATTTTTGGTGAATAGACATATCCCCGAAATCTTGCACATTTTCGAGAAAAAAATTCAGCACGGTCGGAACTATGAACGTTAATAACTTTTTAACGAAGCCTCCATCAACAAATTGGTATTCTTGATTTTCGTCTTATTTTGGCCTCTAGAATCTCCCATTAAAATTTTTCCCAGGGGTGGCCAAACACCCTGTATAAATATAGATATAAATTTCACTCTAAGTAATTGAATTGCTATTCGAATCTATTAATATACAACAAATCCATAAATAATATACAACCAAACCATAAATAAAATTAAAATGACCAAATGCCTTTAACTTCGTCGCGATACTGATGGAACGTTGAACGACACTACGACTGTTCCTTCCACTGCCATCCCGCAATGTTTTATTCCTTGAACCGACCTTATGCGAGGGGAACCGGGTATTAATTACTATAGTTCGACACCTGTGTAGTGGTCATTTCATCCCTGATACAACGTTAATTAAATTATTCGAAGAATCTGCCCGTGAATCGCAACAAAAAGCCCACTATCTTGAATGAATAGGTATTATCGAACATCTACTTTTTATCGTTTATGCTATATCAATATTAGTAATCTTTGCGCGTTACGAAATCGTTTGACATTCTTCAAAGTCTTCGACTATGATAGGTAAAGAAACTTTATGGGATTACGCCATTCCTTTTTCGAATACCATTATGTTTCATGGCCTAATGACAAGCCTCAAGCGATATGTTCGATCATTCTCCGATTGCGCCACTATTTTCGATGCAACCTGTACATAAAATTTTATTTTTGGCACCTGCAAAGGTGTAATCAGGGAGGTCGAGTCGCGCTTTCCCCCACTCCTCAATATCCCTTGCGCCAAACAGTGTCGAATGACTTAACGAGTTCCCCCATTCAGATTCGAGCAATCAGTCGCAATCGTCAGATTAGAGTCACTTTGAGTGATATAGGCGAAGCGCAATAAATACAAAATTACACAATATAGTATGAATTTCCGTTTAACTTTATTTTACAAAAGGGACGCACACAATGTAATATACACAAATCGGTATGATCAAGCACGAGGGGCACAAGGGCGCTCAGAGATCCGGGAAATAAATGTACACAATACGAAAAATGCACAGAGTTTATGTTTCGTCGTTAGGGGATTCACTCGTAGTCAATCCGTCCTCCGTAATATAATCGTCTGTGTCCGGATTTCGTTGATCCTGCATGGTGCGTCGCTTTTGGAATCTCATGCATCGCGGGCAACAGTGGTTTCGTTTGGACCAGCACGCACGGTGATAAACAGCCGCGCATTGATGACAAGATACAGAACTTGCGTCCCACGGGTATATAATTTCATCGTTGCCGCACAATTCGCACAAGTGACCCCTGCAAACGTAATCAAAATTCAACGAGGCTCCCACCTTGTTCTCATTTCCTTTTTCTTGTCAACTATTCGCGTTTAAGGTTTACCTAGCTTTGCATAGTTGACACTGTTCCGTGATATGGGCGTGCATAGTGTCATACACGGTACGAATTTCTTCCTGAAGAGTTCCGTTGTTCAGATCGACGATATCTTTGATGGAGTAGTTCCCCGAGTTCTCGATCATATGAGTACGCATACCAATTTTCCATGGTAGTCCTTGGCTACTCGCTTCCGGGCACAGAACTAAATAGTGTTTCATCATCTGCATTTCTTCGCGCATCCTCTATTCATAATTAACTTTGAGCGTGTAACTTAATTTTTTCGAACGTGAAAACGCAATATATCTCACCTTTACGAAAGACAAGTCTGGTATTAAAGTGAATAATTTTGGATTTAATTCTTCTAAGGGTAAAACGGAACGCTCCTCCAGAAGGCTTAAAAGTTGCGCCGCGACTCGGGACACGAGTCGCGGTTCCATGTCCCAGTTTCTAATTACTCTTGCAGGAATTACCATTGCTGTGTTCCAATGGCATCTTTGACAGTAATATAATCCGCTGTAGTCACAAAGTCGCGGCTCGATCCACGGTGGATCTGTATTTGTAAATTATACGTTGAATCGATAGAAATAGAAACGTAGGGAGTTAGTTCTTAATTTCATTAACATGTTTTTAAAATTTTGTTTCTTTCTCACGTATGTTACCTGTATTCTTGAAAGAACTGCCGAAACAAGATAATGATAATCCTTTTGAGAGAGCTTGTAATGCAAATGCAGTTTAATCGTGTGATAAGAAATATCTTTTTTACATGAAAAAACTAACAAGTTGATCATTACCAAATAACAAGAGTGCATTAATAGTGTGCCCAATGTTATGTTCATGGAAATTTCAGCACGAGGGACTTGTTTCAATTTGATCATACTTACTGAATGTTATTTGCACTTTACATTCAGCACACCTATAACCCTGATTCGACAGGCCCTGTTCTGGACAAATGTCTTTTGTGTAAGTGTAACCACCCGCTTCGCTCGCGATTACATGGACACACACTCTGCGTATGTTGTTTAAACATTTCCAATGGCAACAGAATTTGCAATCTGTGAAAATACAATTCAAACGTTACAATGATCCATACAAAAGAATAAGGAGCTTGAAGAACACATCTCAAATTGTAATCTTACCACTACACATATACCATGACTGAAGCATAGTCCAAATGGCTCCGCTACAATGATCGCAATACACAGGTCTGGACGTAGTTATAAAATATTTTTGCGGTATCAAGTGGTGCCCTAAAATCACTTGTGTTTCAAGTAAATGTTTCTCTGAAGTTTCTCTCAACTCTTGCACTCTCAAACGTAATTCAATTAGACGTCTAACTAGCCACTTTCGTTCGTCAGAACATTCTGTACTTTCTAATACCATTTGCTTACATTTCTCTACCATTTCCTTAAGATCTTCTTCGGTTGTAGCCTGAAATAACACATTAAATATAAGTAACAAACAATTGTATAAAAGAAAATGCTTAAAAATTCATTTGGTACCTTGGATAATGAAAGTACATTTTCCACTGATTTTAAACTAAAGGGTATCATGATTTTACTGTCTGAACTATCATCAGCTTCCCCTACTAGATAATCAGGTGACGAAGAAGGTGTTGATGACATTGTTTCACAACTAGTTTGCGTCCTTGGTTCATAACTGCAGTTGTGTGTTCCATTTATATTACTTTTGCAGTCTACCATTTCTCATCTGGAGTTTATTGGACCTATGTTTATCGATCGTTATGAAATATCTTTTTACGCTCCTTGAACAAAATACATTTAAAATTCCCAATCGTATATAGGTATATAGGTATGTACATGGTTATGAGTAAGGAACAATTTATTGCGATTGATTTCAAATTACTGAACTATTGACGATCATTGTACACGTACATATTATATTTTCCATAAAGTAACATTTTCTAAATACGTTATTGCGAGTACGTACCTGTTTAAATCTATGAAATATTTGATGAAAATAAGAGCAGAATATTCATTTTCTTTCCCTTTAGACTAATGCGTAACGACACACTGATGCACGCATATTCACAACTATTTTACGTTAAATACGACGTAATGTTCCAACGAATTTTCGATTCTTTTAACGCAGCAATGTAGCAAATTTCGTTTTTACAGACTTCCTAAACAAAAAAAATAATTGTAAGTATAGTAAATACTTGTAAGTAGGTCTTTAATGATAAAGTTGGGAGCCACTGGCGTCTGTCACGCAAGTGTCAGATGCGTGTTGATTATTTCCATTTAATCGTGCGTTCTTGTTTACTTCTGAACGCTTATCGAGATTAATGTAAACGTTACTTTGTTTCAGAAAAAACTAGTTTTACAATACATCTGAGAATGTGAAAAGAAATAATCGTGTCGAATGATTCATGTACATATTGATTTTCCCATACGAACAGTATGAACGAAGTATTATAACCTTAAAACGTGTTGGAGTTTCAATACTTGATTTACGTTATTTATCCCAAAGCTTTAGGTAACGAATGTTCCAAATAGAAACGATATCTTGAAATTTGATCGAAGAAAACCATTCCATTTAATAGTTCATAATTAAAATATTGCAGGTAATCTACAATCATGAATACGAAAAAGGTCATAACTTTCGGGAAAATTAGTAAGGATTTGAAGCGGGAACAGTCCCAAAATGCGGAACCCGTTAATTCTGGATTCGGCACATTTGGTAAAAAATTGCCAGAGACAAATGTAACGAAGATGAACGAGATTAAACCGGAGGACGAAGAGGAGACTCAAAACTTAAAAGACATTATGGGTATAACAGGCTTTGGGAAAAAGGCCAAAGCTTTTGACGTGCAGGAGATGTTGGAGAATATCACGAAAACTATTAATAGTAATAAAGCCATTGCTGTTGGAAAAGATACAAAAGCTTTGGAAGTAATCGACAATCTTTTGGAAGAGGATGCTGAAAGTATCGATGATAACAGTAACCAGAATAATGACGAAGACGAAGATTTCATCGGACCTCCAATACCTTCTGACATTGAAAATACAGTAGATACAAAAAGATCCTCACAGTCTAAAGATAACGAAGACGATAGCGACGAGGACGACGAAGAATCTGACACTGACGAAACAGAACTGAAAGATAAAATTCCATGCAGCCACGAAGTTACAATGACTCATGGGACAAAGGCGGTAACCGCCATTGCGGCCGATCCGTCCGGAGCAAGATTGGCTTCAGGTTCTATCGATTACGATGTTTGTTTCTGGGACTTTGCTGGCATGGATTCCTCTATGAGAAGCTTCAGAACTTTACAACCGTGCGAGAACCATCCTATTAAATGTTTACAATACTCGATGACTGGTGATGTCATATTGGTAATATCGGGCTCGGCGCAAGCAAAGGTTTTAGATCGAGATGGTTTTGAAAAATGCGAAACTGTAAAAGGTGATCAATACATAACAGACATGGCGCGTACGAAAGGCCACACCGCAGGTTTAAATAGCGGCTGTTGGCATCCGTTTACGAAGGAGGAGTACCTCACATGTTCGCAAGACAGCACATGCAGAATATGGATTTTGTATAGACCGCGCGCTCATAAACATTTAATAAAGTGCAGAGCACAAAACGGCGTTAAAACTATACCGACTACTTGCGGTTATAGTCGAGAAGGTAACGTAGTCGCTTGTGGTTGTATAGACGGTTCTATACAGATGTGGGATCATAGAAAAAACTTTGTTAATCCATCCTTAATTCAAAGAAATGCGCACGCTCAAGGCGCTGAAATATCAAGTTTGAGCTTTTCTTATCTTGGGCAAATGCTTGCAACTAGGAGTTGTGACGATACGCTGAAACTTTGGGATTTAAGATCGTTCAAATCGCCGATCTTCGAGGCCAAAAATTTGTATTCCCGATACGACACGACCGATTGTATGTTTAACCCGGACGACACGGTTCTTATCACGGGAGAGTCGTTAAATAAAGGTCAAACCACTGGTAGAGTTTTATTTTACGATACAAAAACATTTGATGTAGTTAACGAAATAAGCGTAACAAATTCACACGTTATAAAAACATTATGGCACCCAAAATTGAATCAGATATTCGTTGGTTGCGGGAATGGTATTGTTAAAGTTTACTACGACTCAAAGAAGAGTCTGCGAGGCGCGAAATTATGCGTCGTGAAGTCGCATCTTAAACAGAAGCACATTGAGGTGATGTCAACCCAACAGATAATAACACCTCATGCACTTCCATTGTTCAGACAAGATAGGCCTAAATCAGTTCGTAAACAAATGGAAAAAGATCGTCTGGATCCCGTTAAGTCAAGAAGGCCAGACTTACCAATTACTTCTGGACAAGGTGGAAGAGTTGCTTCTTCCGGAGGAACGCTCAGTTCTTACGTAATACGAAACTTAGGATTAAGTAAGAGAATAGAAGATGACCAAGATCCTAGAGAGGCTATTTTGAAATTTGCAAAGGTAGCGGAAGAAAATCCGTATTGGATTGCTCCAGCATATAAAAAAACACAACCACAGACAATTTTCCAAACGGATGATCCGGATGGAGCACCAAACGCAAAGAAACAAAAAACGTAAACAGTATGTATTATGTTACATAAACTCTTACGTTTTTGTCTGACCTGTAACAGAAACTTTTTTATGTATATAAAATATAAACGCGTACGAGAAAATAGAATTAATTAATAGTTATTGTACCAAAAAGAAAGTAAAGGTTTCGTTGAAAGAAGAAAAGGTTTAATGCAAACTGTAATAGGTTTCCAACAACTTCGTAGGAACTCTGAATAAAAATTACTTCCGTTAGTGTCATTTTGTTGCCAAATGATATTTTTTATTTCCCGCGTTCGATGGTTCGTCAAGAATCTGTTTAGATTATGGATCATAAAATTCTTTAGCCAGTTAACCACTGTTGTAAATACAAATTCTAATGCTCTCCCAAAAAATTTTAAATCATCCCCAAAAAATTATTTTTGATTGCGGGGGTAAATTACAATCATTTTTGGTGAATAGACATACCCCCGAAATCCTATCCACTTTCGAGAAAAAAATTGTGGAAGGTGGACAAATTTTTCGACGAAATTGAAAAGTTTCAAATCGTTCTGGAAAAATTATTTTCGGATGTGGGGGTCAATTACAATCATTTTTGGTCATTACGCATACCTCCGAAATCCTACGCACTTTCGAGAAAAAAATTCCTTACCGAAAATCTAATTTGGCGCCTAAATTTTTCGACGAAAAACAAAAATTTCAAATCGTTCTGGAAAAATTATTTTCGGTTGCGGGGGTCGATTACAATCATTTTTGGTCATTATGCATACCCCCGAAATCCTACGTACTTTCGAGAAAAAAATTCCTTACCGAAAATCTAATTTGGCGCCTAAATTTTTCGACGAAAAACAAAAATTTCAAATCATTCTGGAAAAATTATTTTCGGTTGCGGGGGTCGATTACAATCATTTTTGGTGGATAGATCTACCCATGAAATCCTACCCAGTTTCTAGAAAAAAATTCGAAAAGATGGACAAATTTTTCGACGAAATTGAAAAGTTTCAAATCGTTCTGGAAAAATTATTTTCGTTTGCGGTGGTCAATTACAATCATTTTTGGTGAATAGACATAACCTCGAAATCCTACGCACTTTCGAGAAAAAAATTCTTTTGTTCCGACTAGAAGACGACTTCCACGCTCGTAGCGTTTGGAATTAATATTAGATATCCAAAGCTCTATCGGCTTTAGAGATCATTTTATTTGTTGTAACCATCAAGGAGAATATTCTATTGTGTGTTTAGTTCCTGCCCAAAAGTCAGATACATATCTGGTACCTTTGTCATATTCTGTGTGATCCAGATTTTGATACCATTATTATTGTTGAAATTTTATTCTATTCGGTGTCGATAACTTTAAGTGTGAGATCAAAACGTTAATGGGGATTTAGAACCCTGGGATCGTGTGTCAGCAAGTTTCACAGAATTTCCAGTCTATCTCATACCTCAGTCTGTGATGAAAC
Source organism: Colletes latitarsis (assembly GCF_051014445.1). NCBI lineage: Eukaryota > Metazoa > Arthropoda > Insecta > Hymenoptera > Colletidae > Colletes > Colletes latitarsis. Next base: position 27,581,113 of record NC_135135.1, on the reverse strand, counting down.
TAACAATTTTTTCAAAGTTACTGCTATCCTAGCACTTTGTTAAAGTTTGCAAAGATCAATATTTTCTTAGACCTCTTATATTCTAAGAAATAATGCTCAAACAAGACTTGGAAACTAAATATCTCTGTCTTTGACTCATAATTTAGGATCGCTCGAAGGGAGTGGGAAAAAAGTGTGGAAGAAAAGAAAGCCGTTCGTGTTATATGAAATATACGGAAATAGGGAATAATATAACGCCATTAAAGAGTTAGAGAACGAGCAAGGTACGAGGGAAATCAAATTGAAAAGTCAACATTGCAAAAATGGTGGGTCATTCTTTCGAAATTGAATAACACCCGTTGGAACTCCGTTGCCAAGCAACCCTCCGTAAACAGCCACCGCGGTTGCTGCTGGCGAACGATGGCGACGGGACGACTGCCGCCAGATTCGCTCGTTCCAAAATCTGATTGGCTCGTTCTCCTTACCGCGCATAAATGGAATCGATATAGCGATACTAATTTCCCCGTACGACGTTACATTAAACCGTAGTCCCAAAAGAAGGTCTTTTCGTTCGCGCGGATCGTCGAGCTTACACTTTAAAGTTTGAGGTTAGAAAACACGAGCAGACGACACTCCCGTGTTGGACAGGAAACGATCCCAATCGCTCGGTACTATCGTGCTGTATCTTCTGCGTGTCGCGAACACGAGTAACGTTAACGGTCGGTATACAATTTGTACGACTTACTGTTCGATGTCGTTCGTATGTCGACCTTTACGATTTTGCTAAGATCGCTTGCAATTGAGATTTTGCAATTTCTAACCAACAACGACACGTTTAGGTTCGATGCTTCGATCAAACGATAACGTAGTGTTTTCAGAGGGTATGCCCCGGTGTTGTGACGACGACGATGATGTAACGGGGACGTGGAGAAAGAGGGAACGATGGGGTTGTTCGCGAAGCGGGGATGACACTGGGAACAGCGCGGGACCGCATGCTGGCTCGTTTTGCTCCCCGGGACGAACTTTCGCTCCCTCGTGATAACGTCAGCTCTGTCGAGCATGTGTAGAAGGGAGCAGCACTCTACTTAGTTCGATACCGGACGCCGAGGCGTTCGGGCCGCCCGTAAACGGTCGTGATTTTTGGCTCGGGCTCAGTATCGTTGCTTGCGTCCACTGCACGCGGTGCTCAAGCTCGTCTCGCGTCCGGGAATCGTCGAATCTCGAGATACGCGACGACACGGAAACGAGACACGGTCCTCGGTCCTCCACGATATGCGTATTTTTAAATTATCTTCGACGTCGCGCATCCCCTTCTGGTATATACGCAAGCAAAAGAAGAGGGAACAACTCTTTCGCTGTCGTTTCTCCTCGCGAAAAGTGAAACGGTAAGACGAAACGTTTTTAACGTCGACGTGTCGATCTTTTCTCGTATGCGATTCGCCGCTCTCGCTCGCCCAAGTCTAGTAGACTAACCGTGTCCCGATGGATGAGGCTACAACCGAATACGTTTAACGAGATTCGCCCGTCCGTTGTCATCGTATCGAAGTGGCGTGACTTCGATGATCGGTTCGCGTTGAAAATCGTCGTATTTACCGTGCTCGATCGTCGGGAACTTCGCGTTGATCGATACCCGTTATGCTTTATGATTTCAATTTTCATTCCGCTCGCGGCGTCAAGCGTTGCTCTTATTTTTTCTTTTCTTTTTTAGATCGAATCTATACGATGATTAAAAGGATGCCTGTGCTAAAAGAAACCTTTCCTTGCATGGTAATTTCCATTGGAATTCGATACGAGACAGGAGTACGTGTTTATGGGCGCAGTGATTTGCGTGCCAACGTGCCGGGAACAGTTTCAGCCGTGGGACACGGAGATTTGAAATCTTTTCGGCCGCACGCTACCGATCCCCGACGATAATGAACTGCGCGAGGACGAGCGCGGGTTTTCCCGTTTTAAAATCGTTGTGAATATCGCGTCGACAATTTATTTGCATGATTACTTACGATTCGAACTAGTAATTAATCGTAAGATTCTGTTTGCGACTTACTTTTACACTGCAAATCGTAATCTTAAACAGCTTGGGATGAATTTAATTAAATTAACGTCAGCCTTTAGCAGCTATAACAGCGGCGATACGTTCACATTGTTAAACTAATTACTTAACATGAATCACGCAACAGTCTCTTTAGCATTATGCATAGATTTGTTTATAGGGTTCGTAATATATTTGAGGTCTTAAGTGAAATTTTCTGTTAAAATTTCTTTGCATATCTATTGATCTTTTATAAGATACAATGATCCTGCAGTATGTCAAATATGTTCTTCGTTCAAACAGTTAATTCCAGTCTCCGTTATGGCTCTGATTACGTAAATGAGAGTTAAATTAGCTGTTACTTTGTTTTGTCCATATAGAGGATCCAGGAATACCGTCGAAATATTTCCTTAATTAGCGTTACACAAGATTCCTGTAATTCTCGTGCCGCGTTATTCCGGGGCTCTTTGTATATAGGGTGTTCGACCACCTCTGAGAAAAATTCTAATGAGAGATTCTAGAGGCCAAAATAAGATGAAAATCAAAAATACCAATTTGTTGATGGAGGCTTTGTTAAAAAGTTATTAACGTTTAAAGTTCCGTCCGTACTGAATTTTTTTCTAGAAAGTGGGTAGGATTTCGGGGGTATGTCTAATGACCAAAAATGATTGTAATTGACCCCCGCAACCGAAAATAATTTTTCCAGTACGTTTTGAAATTTTTCAATTTCGTCGAATTTAGGCACCTAATTAGATTTTCACTAATGAATTTTTTTCTCGAAAATGCGTAGGATTTCGGTGGTATGTCTATTCACCGAAAATTATTGTAATTGACCCCCGCAACCGAGAATAATTTTTCTAGAACGATTTGGAATTTTTTTTTTTTCGTCTAAAAATATAGGCAGCTAATTAGATTTTCACTAATGAATTTTTTTCTCGAAAATGCGTAGGATTTCGGGGGTATGTCTATTCACCGAAAATTATTGTAATTGACCCCCGCAACCGAGAATAATTTTTTCAGAACGATTTGAAATTTTTTTTTTTTCGTTGAATATAGCTAATTAGATTTTCGGTAAGGAATTTTTTTCTCGAAAGTGCGTAGGATTTTGGGGGTATGTCTATTCACCGAAAATTATTGTAATTGACCCCCGCAACCGAGAATAATTTTTCTAGAACGATTTGGAATTTTTTTTTTTTCGTCTAAAAATATAGGCAGCTAATTAGATTTTCACTAATGAATTTTTTTCTCGAAAATGCGTAGGATTTTGGGGGTATGTCTATTCACCGAAAATTATTATAATTGACCCCCGCAACCGAGAATAATTTTTCTAGAACGATTTGGAATTTTTTAATTTAATTCTTAATAACTTTTTAACAAAGCCTCTGTCAAGAAATTGATATTCTTGATTGTCGTTTTATTTTGGCCTTCAGAATCTCCCATTAAAATTTTTCCCGGAGTTGGCCGAGCACCCTGTATAACCGACGCTCGCGGAAGGGTTAAGGATAGTTAACACGTTGGTCGGTAAATGTCGTAGTAAAAGACTCGAACGTGACTCATGTTCTTCAGCCGGTGTATAATAATAAATTGACGATCGTGGGGTACGCCTAAGATCAATTGAGGAAGATTGCTCGTAAATATTTTTAGCATCGGTAAATACTAAATGCGGTGGAAAATGTTTACAGCGCTTTAGTCTACCGTGATTAAGTTGTACACCTTTTTTGCACGAAAACATCGTGCACGCTCTGATTACTCCCGCTCGCCGCCTCGTCCTGCAACGTCCCATACTTCCGCGCGTGTCGGGATAATTTGCCATAAATAAAATCTAACCCCCGTCCGCGCGGGAAATAGAACGTTCCTGTCAAAATTTATTCGACCAAATTGATGTACACTTACCCGAACCGCGATCCAACGGAACTCGGGTCCGTCGCCGATGGACGCGTTTCCCGCTTTTTCGCGACGCGTCTCGAACGATTGTCTCGTTTCGTTTGTAGAAATAAATTGCACCGACGCTCCCTGAAAACGCGAGCGTCCCGCTGAAACGTTTCGACGGTTAAATTCGATTCCGTACGTGCGCGCGCGACGTACGTCGTCCACCGAATATGTGAAACAGTTTCCATTCAGATACGCGAACCGAAGCCACCGTCGTCGACTCTCGTGCAAATTAAAACTTTCCACGTTTCCCATTATATTTTATGCGAAAACGTTAACGACTCTAAACGCGACCTCTATCGGACGACTTTTAATTATACGTAATTGGAATTTTTTTCTACTGGTCCGATCGACGTATAATTAAAAACAGTCCGAACGGGGTCGTGTTTGGACTCATTTACATCGGGAGAGCATCGCCAATACGTTAAATATTCTATTGTACGATTATGAAATAATTTTAAAATTGTTTCGTGGTCTCTGTGTGTTTTTGAGATGTTGGCAGTGACCCCAGATACGTAGATAACGCAAGTTCGTAAATATAATAATGAGGATCCCGAGAAAAGAAACGAAAGATCGTAAAAGGGAAAAGGACAGAGACCACGAAAAGAGGGCAATCCTTTCCAAAAGAAGGCGAGTTGGCAAGCTTAGTTACAGCCGTAATTTTTAAAATCTTTTTATACAGGGTGTTCGGCCACCCCTGGGAAATATTTTAATGGGAGATTCTAGAGGCCAAAATAAGACGAAAATCAAGAATACCAATTTGTTGATGGAGGCTTCGTTAAAAAGTTAACAATCAAATTCAAAAATTTCAAATCATTTTGGAAAAATTATATTTGGATGCGGGGGTCGATTACAATCATTTTTGGTGAATAGACATACCCCCGAAATCCTACCCACTTTCGAGAAAAAAATTCAGTACTGGCGGAACTTTAAACGTTAATAACTTCTTAACGAAGCCACCATCAACAAATTGGTATTCTTGATTTTCGTCTTATTTTGACCTCTAGTATCCCCCATTAAAATATTTCCCAGGGGAGGCCGAACACCCTGTATATTCCTCGACATTTGCTAAGTACGTTGCTCGCTCGTCTTTACTGGCAATCTTCCTCTCGCTTCTGGGTATGTACTTGAATATTTAATTAAACGTAATAATTTTCTACTTCATTTTAAATCATATATTATAATATTACTCTTATAAATTATTTATATACCGTTTAATCGTTAAAATATTTGACGATCCGGTCCCGTTTAACAATTTATTTGAAACTGGTTGTAATTCGGAGAAGTAGAAACAGCGCTGGAAGGTGTGCGTTTGTAAATGATGCATTCTTGTATATGTATACGTGGAAGGTATTTTGGGAGATATAATGATTTCTTCTGAACTTGACAGCCCTAGTAACGTTATATTTCCTCCAAGTAGCAGGGGATGTCGATAAAGCGTAGCTATACAATGCTGAAGTACCGCAATGGGGTCCAACGAATCCCAGTTTGTTTTCTCGTGTTTATGTTTTTGGTAAACAGTGATGTCTGGGTTTCCAGTTTCACCGCAAAAAACGTTTATGGCTTTGACCATCGAATGGGAAACATTTCAGACTCGGTACGCGTCAGGAATTGGAATAGAATATGTTTCTATATATTGGACTTTTGTGTTCCCCTCGTTGAGACGTACAATTTAAAAAAAAAAAGAAACGTCGATCCGACAACTTCGAAATTGTAAACTTTAAAGCCATTTTTTGAAAAATGGCTGGCCATAAACGTCTAGTATTTTACAAATTGCGTTTGGACATCAGCTCCTACAACTCTGCCAAGTTTCGTTCAAATCCTAGGTTGACAGGTCATGTCCTCCCCTTGTAAGATCTATTTCATCAAGTCAGTTCATGTTACTTTGCTTTATTATAATCGATTATGAAATCAGCGGCACGCAAACGATTTTTTTTCTCTTTATATGGCTCGACTACCATAGAATGGTAAATTCAAAAGAATAAAACGAGAATTCCTGTACTTTCTAGACCACCTATGCCAAATAGTGTCCAACGAATGATCTCATCTGCTGAGTTCGCATGTTCGTGCTCTTTCGATGGCGTTTTGCATAAATTCGGGAAGCATTTCAGCAGGAATTTCCCTAACTGAGTTATATTGACTTTCAATGTATGCAAAGAATCAGGCTTGTTTGCATAAACCGAACCCTTAAGACACCTCTCATAGAAAACACGCGACAGCCATTTTGTACTATAATTATTTTCCCTGGTTCGTTCTACTTCCGGTTTAATTTGTTCTCGTTTTAACACCTCGACGATAATGCGTTCGTATGCTTTTACTGTTATTTGTACTTTGTTTAATCCAACTTTCGAAACAGTTTACGACAAACCGTCGGGACTAGTCCTGGAAACTTTCCAAGATTAAACTCTCGTAAGTAAACGCTCTCGTCGATCCGTTTAAAGCAATTCCCGTGCATTCTATAAAGTAACATGTGTAAATCCCACGATGGGAATCTTCGAAGAGCGATTCCCAATTCAAGAGATTTTCTTCCAGTCGATGTTTCAGAACTCTTTTCCTCCCCGCAATGCTCACGTTTTCGTCGGTCGACGTCGCCGGAACCCTTCCAACGCGACTCAGATAGGTCGTCCCTGTCTCTTCGAAACTTTTAACAAGTCTTGGAATAGTTTGATGAGTTCGAGTTTCTCATGTTGAATTCGTTTGGAGGAATTATCCGCCACGAATCTCCGAATGATTATTTTTGTGACATCCAGAGATCATTTTTCTGAGATTCTTCCGCCATTGTAAATCTCTTTCGGTCGATATTTCTTCTATAAATACTCCTTTTAAATCTTAAGTTCCTTGATTTACATTTCGTTCTTTCGTTCCCATTATCCTCGATACTGAATTTTCGTTTTCTCACACATGATTATGCGCGAGTTATGGAGCTATGTTATGTTAGCCACGCCCCTACAATTTCACATAATTGTATATAATGTTTTAAAGTATTGATTTCTTTTATTTCAACAGACGCGTAACAAAGAATTACCCAAACGACCGGAGTTTATCTATTAAAAACGAAAGATGAGGAGATAGAATTTTGATGTTCGACCTAATGGCTTTTGAAGTCGCCTAATTGCAATAGGGAAGGCATCCAGACTTGATCGACGTGCCTCGCGAATTCACGGGAGGGTTCGAATGCAGATAAACCACCGCGGCTACGCGTCGCAAGAATTACTCCCGACCAGATATCCAAGTTTTTCCCCAATCTATTCACCCTCCCCCACGTGTTTTTGTGCTTCTTTCGCTCTCCGGGACAACTTTTCGCTTTCGACAGCAGGACGCGGAGAACGCCTTACCAGGAGTTTATTGATTCTCGAGATCAGAAGTTTTCCTGCACGCGGAACAAATGCTCCTCCGTGTTACATCGACGAACACGAACGAGCACGGTGGTTATTTCGAATAAAAACATTCAATTCCAACGGAATTACGGAGTTACGGGGCACTCGAAACCGCGGAAACTTTTCAGGGCGAACCGATACGATTGATTACGCGTTGCCCCCGCCACGTTTCTTATTCACGGGAAATATTGGATCGATCAAAGTGCAAATTATCTTTGTTTCGCTCTATAAACGTATCGTCCATTTTGTTCGGTTACGTTTTATTGGCGCGTGCGCGACCAACCGTAGGGAAATGAAGGCAATTACCTTTTTAACGCTAGAACCATCGAAAGTGATCGAAATGATTTGTTATTTCTAATTGAAATTGTAAAAAATTTACTGGATCTTCGAAAATTTAACGTAGTTTTCTATGAGAAAACGAATAGACGTTTATTTCTACAAATATCTATGGTTTTAATAAATACACTATTGTGGCGACGTCTCTCGTACACGCCGCCAGATGGCTACGCTCTCGTCACTCTCGCAAGCGCTCGATCGACATGCCATTTTTATACAGGGTGTTCGACCACCCCTGGGAAAAATTTTACTGGGAGATTCTAGAAGCCAAAATAAGACGAAAATCATGAATACCAATTTGTCGATGAAGGCTTCGTTAAAAAGTTATTAACAATTAAATTCAAAAATTTCAAATCGTTCTGAAAAAATTATTTTCGGTTGCGTGGGTCAATTACAATCACTTATGGTCATTACACATACCCCAAAAATCCTGCGCATTTCCGAGAAAAAAATTCAACACTGTCGGAACTGTAAGCGTTAATAACTTTTTAACGAAGGCTCCATCAACAAACTAGTATTCTTAATTTTCGTCTTATTTTGGCCTCTAGAATCCCCCATTAAAATTTTTCCCAGGCTGTTCTGTCACCCGTGGGAAAAATTTTAACGGGGGATTCTAGAGGACAAAATAAGACGAAAATCAAGAATACCAATTTGTTGATCGAGGCTTCGTTAAAAAGTTATTAACGTCTAAAGTTCCGCCCGTTCTGAATTTTTTTCTAGAAAGTGGGTAGGATTTTGGGGGTATGTCTATTCACCAAAAATTATTGTAATTGACCCCCACAGCTAACAATATTTTTTTCAGAACGATTTGAAGTATTTTAATTTCGTCGAAAAATTTCACACCTTCTCGAATTTTTTTCTAGAAAGTGGGTAGGATTTCGGGGATATGTCTATTCACCAAAAATGATTGTAATTGACCCCCGCAACCGAAGATAATTTTTTCAGAACGATTTAAAATTTTTTTTTTTTTCGTCGAAAAAAATTAGATTTTCGGTAAGGAATTTTTTTCTCGAAAGTGCGTAGGATTTCGGGGGTATGTCTGCCCACAAAAAATGATTGTAATTGACCCCTGCAAACGAAAATAATTTTTCCAGAACGATTTGAAATTTTTTAATTTTGTCGAAAAATTTGTCCACCTACTCGAATTTTTTTCTCAGAAATGCGTAGGAATTCGAGGGTGTGTCTACTGACCAAAAATGATTGTAATTGACCCTCGCAACCGAAAATAATTTTTTCCAGAACGATTTGAAATTTTCGAATTTAATTGTTAATAACTTTTTAACGAAGCCTCAATCAGAAAATTGATATTCTTGATTTTCGCCTTATTTTGGCCTCTAGAATCCCCCATTAAAATTTTTCCCAGGGTTAGTCTAACACCCTGTATATACACGTTTCTTTAAAAAATCGTTTTAATCTCTTTGGTACAAATAAGTACACCGTAATCGTTGATAGTTCTAGCGTTAACGAATGCTATGGGTTACTTTACGAGAGACTTGTTTTATCGTATGCAGCGAGGATACTGGGAGAAAACGAGCACAGAGACAAATAGATACGGGTCAATAGGCTAACCAAAGCTGCGGAGACGAGCGTCCGAGCGAGCTAGGGATCGAGCGGAAGATAGGGTTGGAGGCCCATGGCCGGGAACTCTTTCAGACGCCGGCTCTGGTCGTGGATCTTGATCGTGATCCTGCCTGGATCTGCACTTTTGTCCAGCACGGAGCAAACCCCGTGCGTTTCCTATTTATCGAACGTGACCGACGACGGCTACGATCAGCCAGAAACGGAAGTGACGGTCTTCCTGAGAGACCACTGCGACGGCGAAACGAGCGCCACGGACGTAGAAGATTTCCTCGATCGATCGAACTTCGACCTACAGATCGCCGTCGTACCCACCTACCGTGAGTATTTTATTACCATATTTACGCGCCACGCTCGCCATATCGTAGTCCCCCGATTAATGAAAATGGAATCGTCAAACTCAATCAACGAACTACCATTCTCGATTCTCGACTTATTTTGGCCTCCATCGCCTATTAAGTTCTTGCTGTACAGATGCAGAACACCCTGTACAATTTTTCTTGCATAAATCGATTCGTTGGTTCGTTCCACGTATGAAAAGGTTACGAGTAATACGAACGTAAATTAAACAGTTCGCTGGGTATTTTAATTTTCATAGTGGGCACGCATGCTATGATACTAAACGCGAATAAGGTCGCGGAGATAAGAAAACGCTCGAAGGTATTACTAAGAAAGTTGTAATATCTCGTGAATTATTTAGTTTACGATCATAGCGCCCGTAACTTTTATGCGCGAAACGGCGCGATAAATCGGTTCGCGTAAGAAAACTTGCATGGCTCTTGTTCGAAACAGGGGTGCAGTATACAGGTGCATTGGCGCACTAAAGTTCAAAAGAGTGGTACAGAAATATATGTACAGGTGACATTTAGTAATAACAATTTCAATTCGAGCTTGATATAATTAATTGCATGGAGATTTCGAGCTAATTAAAAATTATATTTTACGTTTAATATTATTAAATAATCTATTTGACTGGTTCGATCGTGAATAAATTAGAATTATATTCGAATTGGCGAGCGCGATGGCCGCTCGTGGACCGATACACGAACGATTTTCCTCAGTGTCGTGCGAGACAAAGACTCGGGGCCTCGATGCTTTGCTACGCGTACTTGGACAGAGAAGAACCAGAGCCCTGATAGCCGTTCTGGACTCCCCTATGTGCGAAGTTACCTCGAAACTCGCCCAACTCTGGAACGTTCCGCTATTTACGTGGACGTGCCCTTTGGTAAGCAATTTGAACCCATCTGTACAGTGGAAATACGAAAATTCTATAAGAACCCTGCTATCCGTAATAAAAATGACTAGAATTTTTATAATAAAGCAGTAAACCAATATGTGAGCCGTTTATTTTGAAAATGGCGTAAGTCCATTTATGTTCGAATCGAGATATCGAAGGGTTTTGCGTTGGATTAAATTTAAAAATATGGGTAACAGATGACATAGTAGAATAATGTTTTTGGGTTTCTAAGAGTGTCAAATTTATCATTCCAATTAGCATAATTAACATCATTTGAGAAATATGTTTTTCGATGGCTATGATAGGACTTACGCCACTTTAAAAATCAATTAAACGACGTTTTAACGATCTAGCAATCTTCCTTGCTATTATTTGCAGTATCATAAACTTTTGTTCGTTACGAGGCAGATAGTGTCGCACGAATTTTGGTACTTCCGGTCCCGAAACGTTTCCCCGATAACGACACTGCATTATTTATAAGGTTTTCGCTCGTTGCTAACATACGTTTATGGAATGAACGATGTTCTGGCAATAAATCGAGAGTTTACAACATCCGGTGGTATTGTACGTTTCAGAAAGACACGGAGGAACGGGAAGTGTCGTCGATCGTCAGATTGTCTCCGTCGTTGCCGACGATAGCGAAAGCCCTGACAGCGATGTTGATGCGTTTACAGTGGAAGGCTGTGTCACTGATAGGAACGGGTAAAACTTATCGTCGCGTCACCGATCCACGAGATCCGTACGAGGCGTTGCAAACTTTATCGCGTTGCAGATCGCGAGCCGTGGTCGAGCCTCGAAAGAGCGTTGCTGAACGCCTTCCGGAGCGTCGGTGCCATATTACGATTCAGAGTGATATTGCCGTACCGTGCGTCCCTCGACGAGATTCGAACGATCCTTCGTCCCACGTACAATGTTTCACGCAGAGGTGAGTCGACCCGCGTACAATAATTTCTACCCTGGCTACCGCCGTGGGAATCCAAAGTCGGCCATCTTTGTTTTTCCCGCCCGAAAATTAACCGTCCGCGGGGAATTTATTTCGAGCGAACGATACGATCGACCCTCCCAAAAGGCATTTACCGTTTGCCATGCTCTCGTGATTGGGAAAATATACCATTCGCGTCGACGAAATAAATATTGTCATAGATAATGTTAAGCGACTACGCCTTTGCTCGAGCATAAAATGAAAGATAAAACCGTTATAATAAAGGTTTCCTCCAAACACGAAATCGTTCTATTAATATACGATGTAGCTCACAGAGAAACGCGTTCAAAGCTCAACTGGCATTTACTCGACCCGTATTGGTTATTGGTTATACCTACTCCCTTTACGCGCCGTGCTCTTCAAACTTTCAACTTTTGAGTTCGCCAAAAATCAAACTGTACCGCATATTCCACTTCGAGCCAGATTTGCCCACGGAAATCTCTACTATTTTTACCGTTTACGTTCTGTCTATGTCGTCGAAATAGTTCCTTGTCGTTAGACTACGGATCTTTGTGCAAATTTATATTTTTATTAATAGAATTAACCCCTTAACGTTCATGCCCGAGTTTAACTGCTTTTAAAAACGATATTTGATTAATCTAATGGTTTTCCTTCAAATTATACGTTAGATACAACATTGTAATTAACAAAAACCGCATTTTTAGAAACAAATCCAATAAAGAAAACTGATCATTCTGGGTTAACGAAATCAGAGCTTTGTAAAGGGTTGTATCATACTTTGCATATTGTGGCGAAACCTCCCGTGCTCGCCACCAGAGGGTTACGCTTTGCTCTCTCTCGCAAGTGCTCGAGTGACCTCCTCGATTACCCAATTTTACAAGTTCGTTCTGGAAATTAAAATTTCCCATAAATGCACAAACATCCGTAATCTACTTATAATCGATAATGTTGGATTGAAAGGACCGAGAGAGCGTTTGATACACCTGATCCAGCTTTACCATCTTTCGATTACGCTTGTCCTCAGTTACCGTGCTATGCCTGCCCACGTTCAACGACGACGAGGACGACCAGGAGGTCGTCTTAGCGTCCCGTGTCCTCGCCGAGCTGGCCAACGCGCAACAGTCCTCGAGCTCCGCGTGGAGCTCGATGGTCGTGATCGTCCACACGAAAGACGACGGCTACTTCCTGCCGCGAACAAACTCCACGATCTCCCATCTAGATTTCTCGTTCGCTAGCCTCGAGTCTTCCAATATCTCACCCGCGAACGCGTCCGACTACGAGGAAACGACAGGGGAGAAACAGGAGGAAGAAAACCCTCGACAGCAACGTGCGGAACAAGAAGAAGAGAATCGGTATTTCCCGTCGAGGAATCTGAGTTCCGAGTTCCTGGAAAAACTACTGATCGTAACGCCCCTCGACCATAGGTACGAGAAATTTATTTCTTCTCGAGCCAACGACGACGCGACAAACTCCTCGAGAAGCGAACGAGACGGGCTCTCGTTGGAACGCGTCCAAATCGATCGCTTCTCGCGTTCGAATTTTGGCGAAATTTAAACGTAACGTGGTCCATGGAAATTTAGGGGAGGGGGGGAGGGGTTAAGTCATCGTTCCGCTGGATTCGGATTTGTTTAACGGATCGTGGGAAGCGGTTTTTATCTTGGAGATTCGACCGTAGTGGATCGGTGTGTTTTTGTTTCTTTTTGTAGAGGACGATTTATTTTATGGACCAAATTATCGTCCAAACAGGATGGAAATCGATTTATGGGGAATAGTTCTTGGCTCTGCATCGTCGATTTAGAAAGGGAAAGTCGTCGAGATAAAAATAACTGTCGAACGAAATATCGTCAGAGAATTTGTCTTCTTCCGATTCGTAAATCCACGTTTCTAAATAACAATCGATTAGCAATTAAAAAAAAAATCTGTCGACGATCCATTAACCAGTCAACTGTGTTTGACGACTGTATCCGTCATGGAGAAGCAGTATTTTGTATCATGACGACTGTATTCTCCATGAATAAAATTTAGTCATCATTTGCTATTTAAATTCTAATTTTAGCGAAAACTAAAATATATTCATGTTCAATATGTTTAGAATCTTCGGAGGTCAAAACGAAATAAAACTGGCTAACACTAGGTTTACGATACGAGTCAATTTGACTCATTCAGATTCTAAACTTAACGTTATAGGACTCATAAATATTATTTGTTAGCAATTTATGTTGAATTGAATTGATGTAACGAACTGCATTTAAATGCAACTGTCAACGTAGCGAATTATAATAAAAATATGCGCAACGAGTGTCCGTAAACCTAGTGTTGAAACTGTCGTACAGAACCAGTGCGTAAATTCGATTCGAATGACCCGTTTCCGTTCTTGCTCGGCAGATACGACGCGGAGAAAATATACGAAGGCAGGGAAACGCACGCGGTGCCAACGCTGTTGGATCGCTTGAACGAAACCCTTAACGTCTTAACGTACGACAACTCCAGCGTAAACGCATTCAACAACAAGATATACACGTACGTCTTATTGGATTGGCGTATCAATGCCTGGAAGCCCATCATGATCGCCGTGGAACGACAAAGGAAATTCCTCGTGCGGAAATTATCCGCGAACGCCGTAGCGTTCCGCGACGCGAACGACACCGACGTTTCGAAATGTAACGTGGACTTAGACGCTAACGCTGACATCGAATGCACGGGTAGAGATAGGCAAAACTCGAACTTTATAGGTGTAATTTGTCTTTCGTAATTTAAAACAAAAAAATACAAAATAATTGATGCGTGAACGTAGTCACGAAAGTACGCGTGAACGGTTAGGCAATTCAGTTTATCGTGTCCTTTCAGAGAGCTCTACCAGCGATACAGCGTTCCGTATCGCGCATATCGTAACCATCGTGCTGGGGTCGCTGCTACTGACCTTGTTCGCGATATTGACCGCGATCTTGATTAGGTAAGATCGGTTTATTAGTTTTGCAAAGGTCGAGCGATTCGTCGTTCCTTCCCACGTGTTTGCTTCGAATCGATAGCAACAGCGCGAGCTTGAGATGCAGATGTAATCGTTGTGCTTTAGGAAAAAGCTGCTCAAGAAGAGAATGTCCAAAGGTCCGTACAAGATCATTTTAACCACGTCGGACTTCGTGTTTCCTCAAGTGCCTCGAGTAGATGCCAGGAGGGTAGGTTGAGAGCTTGATGGAACGTTTCACTTTTCTATTGTGCCGGAGTCACCGTTGACTCGTCGCTTTTGTAAACGCGTTAACGAACGAGTCTCGTAGGTGGACGAGGGTATCGAGACTATGCTGTGCTGTTGGTTGCAACAGTTGCAAGAATTTGGCGGGCCAGAGGTGGAGAAACCGGATCTGCTTCAATTGGGAAGCGTGTCGTCGCTGAGGCCGTATCTACGAGCGAGCACGGGCAACCTGGCGCGCCATAATTTCTTCAAAGACCCACGCGCCAGATACAATGTCAGTGCACACGAATAAACCACGCGATTCCTCATGAAAAGATGCAGAAAAAATATATGTATAGAATAACTCTTTTTAAAAGAAAACAACATGACTTGATCCTGATGCTTTGCTGTTCGTTAGGGCGACTTGGTGCAGTTGAAGGAGTTGCCGACTCAGGGCACGTTTGAGCTCAAAAACAAGGCCATGGACGTGCTGGTCACGGTAAGAACTCTGCATTATCAGACTGCGGATATTTATACATACATAAATCGTCGACCAAGTCCTTCGACACCTCTGATAGAAGTATTATAATATTAAGAACAGTGAAGAAACGCTCATTGTTTAATTTTTATATCGAACGACAGATTCATGGGCTACGTCACGAGAATCTGAATCCCCTGATCGGATGTTTGAACGAACCGACGAGGCCGTGTCTGGTCTACGAGTATTGTTCGAGAGGATCGCTGGAGGACGTACTGATGCAAGACGAGATCAAGCTCGATTGGTCCTTCAGACTATCCTTGCTCACAGATCTCGTACGGGTGAGTATGTACGAGGGTCGATCGATAACTAAGGTCTCCAATCCTGCAAGATGCATCTGAGACAAGAGGAAGTTGCTCAGAACTTGACATTGTACTATAACTTTTGTATCAAATCTCTTCTTATTATACTTGGATCTTAGTTATCGACCAATCCTCGTCTGTAAAAAGTCTGCCACTGTTACACGTTTTTTTCATTCTTTCGTGAACCGTAAGTTTCGTTTTCCTGTATTGCTGTAAAGGGTATGAGGTATCTTCACGGCACACCAGCGCGAGTGCACGGGTATCTGACCTCGCGGAACTGCGTCATCGACGCTCGTTGGGTCCTCAAAGTGACCGATTACGGGCTGCCAGCCTTCTACGAAGCTCAGAACATCGTTCCCCCGGCGAAAACTGCTCGAGGTACGTTTCTAAACAGGCTGAGAGTCTCTTACCCTGTCGATTCAGGTGTTAAAACGATCTCTATGGAACGACTTTGCCCTCAGATCTCTTGTGGACGGCACCGGAACTGCTGAGGCACCCTAATGTGCGGAAGAAGGGCACGCAAGCGGGGGACGTTTACAGTTTTGGCATCATTATGCAGGAAGTAGTTGTCCGCGGCGAGCCATTTTGCATGCTCGCCTTGTCGCCGGAAGGTAAGAGGGAATCCATTTTGTTTTTTACTTCTCAATAGTTCTTAACCCTGTTTTTTATGGACCACTCTGATGAAATTCATGGATTTCTCTTTCAAAATGACGTTTTAATTAGCCAGAAAAGAACCAAGGTGTTCTATAGTATGCTTAAATATTTGTTTTCTAAAGGAATTGATAGAGAGGCAATGTTTATAATAGCTCTACGTAACGAGCCTGAATCTTAATATAGATATAATCGAGAAAGTGATGAAGCCGCCGCCATTGATCAGACCGTCCGTAAGCAAAGGCGCCGCGCCACCGGAAGCGATAAATATAATGCGCCAATGTTGGGCGGAAGCCGCCGACATGAGGCCCGACTTCGACGACGTCCACGACCTTTTCAAGAAGCTCAATCACGGAAGGTGAATTAACGCCTGAGCGAGACAATGCGTTCCAAGAGTATTTATATCATGGTATAATATACATTCTCATGTTTAGAAAAGTAAATTTCGTGGACACGATGTTTCAAATGCTGGAAAAGTACTCGAACAACTTGGAGGAATTGATACGCGAGCGCACGGAACAGTTGGACATGGAGAAGAAGAAAACCGAGCAATTGTTGAATCGAATGTTACCGAGGTGAATAAGAATTTTTCCAGCACCGAGGTGGCTGCAGGATACAGTTTTTAAAATTTGGACATCGATGATTAATCAACCGGTGATGTTTCCAGCTCGGTCGCTGAGAAGTTGAAGCTGGGAATGCCCGTCGATCCTGAAGAATTTCGCGAAGTGACCATCTATTTTTCAGACATCGTCGGCTTCACGAGCATTTCCGCTCACTCGACGCCGTTCCAAGTGGTCGATCTTTTGAACGATCTCTACACCTGCTTCGACGCGACCATCAACGCGTACACCGTGTATAAGGTGATACAATCAACACACACTGTACATTACAAGTTTTCTGAATTTTTCGAAAGCGATAAAGCGTTCCAAAATGTGGAGTCATTACCTCCTGTGCTCTCCATCAGAGGGCTACGCTGTTGTCTCTCTTGCAAGCACTCGTGTGACCCTTCCGTTCCTATATGTATATACGCTTCTCAAGCGACTAATATCGCAACGTTTGAGACAGGGCTTGCTTACCTTTTCTATCTCTAATCAACAGAATCCCACAAAAGTTATGAATCGTCGTAACAAATGTCTACATTTAACAAACATCGCTATATAAACTATAGAGTGTAACTTTACAAATGTTGCAGGTAGAAACTATAGGAGACGCTTACATGGTCGTGGGTGGTTGTCCAGTAAGAATACCCGACCATGCCTCTCAGATAGCCACAATGGCGCTCGACTTGCTACACCAAAGTGGAAAGTTCAAGTTGAGACACTTGCCAAGAACCCAGCTGAGACTTCGTATCGGTCTCCACACCGGTTAAGTATAAAAGTTCTATTTTACCAGTTTTTATTCAATTTGGATTCGATCGGTCGTTGAACGTTTCTATTCTGCGAACGTAGGTCCATGTTGCGCTGGTGTGGTTGGTTTGACGATGCCAAGGTACTGTTTGTTTGGAGATACTGTTAACACCGCGTCGAGAATGGAGTCGACAGGTGCACCGTGGCGTATACATTTGAGCCAAGCGACGAGGGATCGATTATTGCAGGTCGGCGGGTATCGGATCGAGTATCGAGGATCGACAGATGTCAAAGGCAAAGGGAAAATGCCTACTTACTGGTTGCTGGGGAAACAAGGGTTCGACAAGGAACTGCCGAAACCGCCTCCGATCGGGTAAGTTTTTACAGTCGTTTGTTACATGTATAAAAATTGTTAAGAGATGAGATTCTTGCTTGGGAAACCCACCTTTTCTTTTTATTTCCTCCACCGTATTTCCTTTTGAATATTGAAAGAAAAGAAAGCACCGTGATAAGGTCACCGCGTCCGCGTGTATAGTTTGATTTAGTAGATCTTCATTCGGGCTGTTTGCTTTTCAGATTTTTAATGCTTTTATCTGTTGCCATACTGCCGCCATCTTCAGGGACAACAAGAGGTAGGAGATAAAGCATGAATTTTTAACATTTATTAGACATTATCGTACTCTGTTTTGAATCCACATCAGAAACTGTAACGCTATTGACTTTTATATCACAAAGTAACATTTATGAACATGGTTATCTAGTCGAACGACAAATTTAACGATTCTCGATTTTCACGCATTTCAACGATGAAGGCTGAACGAGAGTCTAATGGAGACTATAACGAGCACGGAGACCATAATATTGCCGGACGACGAGTCACCAAGCAAGGATTTACAACGGAACGACTCGAACGTGGAAAGAAGAGAAGTAGAAGAGGCTCACAAAGAATCCAACGCAAACGTCGACGTCGACGCGTCGGAGGCACGGGTCCAAGAGACCTCGGAGGAGGATAAAGTCGTAGTATCTGTACACGAGGAGAAAATCGCTGGTCCAAATAGCTCCCCAAAGACATCGACCGACATTGCGAAAACTGCACCCTCGAAGGATGCTGGAAACGGAAAAGGAAACGATTCTAAAGCTACCACCGGTGAAACTCAAGTGTCTCTCGGAGCTTCTGCCACCTATTCCACCGAAACACCCATCCTTGGGGCATCCAACACCTCCCTGGCGTCGATCTCTAGCTCAGCTACCGCCCCTTACAGACCAGGACCCACCAGACACAGGAGGATAGCTGGCTACATCGACGAAAACGACTTGAGCACACCGTACAATTATTACAGATGTCTTTCGCCAAACGAACACTATGGTAAGTCTCTCTGATTCCACGTTGCATTCTCCTCTATTCACCAGGGACTTTAAACGATTAGAACATTTTAGTTATTCATTATTTATCGCTGGGAATAGTACTGTAATAAGAAGATTAAGTTCCTCTTAAATGCCACTTTCGTTTGAAGTTATTTGAAGTCTTTTCAAAAACTAGTTATTTCGAATCGTTGGAGCTTGAGTCCCTGGATCAAGAATTTTCTACTTTGCTCGTTTCTGTTTCAGGAAGGCCACCAGGCTGCCGTTTCTTGAAGAGGCAGTTCAGCCTGGATCGTCCGGACGAAACGGTCTGCATCAACTTCGGCGACCAGAACAATCGACAGCCGCCGCAGCAACAGAATCTGAAGACGACCGCGAGGCTCTTCAAGCAGAACAGCGCTGGCGCCGCCAACGACTTGGAGCGCATCGAGGAAGTCCCGTCGACGCCCACGCCTCTTCTCCAGCATTACAGACAGGCGGCTTCCGTTTCGCTATCCGTCGAATCTCTGACGCTTCGTTGAACGCGTCCGCGGTCATTATTCCTTCGGACGGTCTCCTCTGACGAGTAACTCCTGCGTTAAAATTTCGCACGAACAATGACAATCGCCGCGCGTCAAGGAATTGTATTATAATTATCGTACAAACAGCAGCGAGCCGCGTTTCACGGAAGGCTCGTTGCGGGAGGAATGTTGTTTCGATCGACGCGAAAATAACGTTGCACTTCTATTCCCGCGATCGTTTATCGCCTGATCGCTATGCCGCTGATAATCAACAGTCAATGAACCGTGACCTGTAGTTATGGTGTATGTATGTATGTATAGTTGGACAAGTTTAATAAGGGCCCTGACAAGATCCAGGCAATGGCTTCAGCATCGATTGTGTGGTCCATCGCCTCTCGTACTCGCCGCCAGAGGGGCTGTTCCTCTCGCAAGCGCTCGATGGACCTTCCATTAGTATATGTACGTTCCTCGACCGACTGCTAATATCCCAGGTATGCCTTTGAGATCAGAGACTAGTCTATTGTTTAAGCCTATGGACCTAGGTTTAAACAATGAAAGAGTTTGGGCAACGACGTTGGACAAGAGTTTTTTGGGAATTTTAACAGATATTTTTAAATCAGTGTTTATTAACAGCTTTGATAAGACAGTGTCTTGAGAATTATTAAATAAATTGGTAAAGAGTGAGACCTTAGACGATCAGTTTTATCACAGAAGTATATGCCCTAGCCTAGCTAGGTGTCGTTTGATATACTGTTCAACATAAGTAAGACTATGGAAAGGGATGACACAGAAAATAGAGTCCAGGGTTTAACTTGATTTAACTTATTTCTCTCTGATAATTGACAATGAATCATGACTTTACAATGACTATGCTCGTTCAATGAGAGGCGAAGGCGGGAAAATGAGTCCAAGCGATTGAAACATTGCCTAGATCCGTGAACTAGCTAACCCAGGGTCGTCGTCGATGCTATTTAAAAGAGGACTATGGGAAAGGGAATCGACTGTTAATGAATGGTAACCTGTCATTACGATGCATGTATGCATAGATATGCAAGTTTAATAGGAGATAGTAAATTAAGCATGAATGAGCGAGTGGCAGGAATGAGTCCAAGATTGATATATTGCCTAGACCTATGAACCAGCCATCGTATGTCATCCGGTACTCTTTGAAACAAGTTAGACTATGGAAATGGGGATGATAAGGATCGACGTCGAACAGAGTCCAGGGATTCTTATTTAACTTGTTACGTTATACGCAGAATATGATGGAATATAGGGAAAAGAGGAATTATACGCTCCCGTTATCGCGGATGACAATCTCTATTACGTACAAACATTCATGCATATGCATTTGTTCTTGTTTCTTTTTATTATCAACTTAGAAGAAACATCACCCCGTGATCATCCTATATTTTTTTTTTTCGAAAGACAGGTGTACAGCGTTTATTGATAAATCTAAATCTTCGTCTCTCGTTAGGTGTTTCGGGTTTACTTTCTATGGAAAACAATAGACGAATCCGACGTTCGTTGAACTTGTGCTGACAGGGTAACCGTAAGAACCGTTTGATTTCTCGCCATTTTTCGACATTCGCGCATCGTAATCATCTGCGACTCTACATTATCGCTTCCAAATCGTCGACAATAATTCGAAATCTTAACGCATAGGAGTGTAGTTCGTTCCGTATATTTTTCTCGTCGGTCTCATCGCGCAATTATCGCACGATTACCCTCGAACATTATATCTCGAGACTAACGATAAGTAGATCTAGCGAGTCCAAGTGCATTTAATGCGCTGAAGAGATGATCGCGTTGTGCGCACATTTACGGTCGAAAAACAAATATGGACACCCGCGCGAGTGTCCGGTGCGGTTTACGCAATAATCTGTGTGTTTAGATGTATAAATAAGTGTACATAGGATACAAAAGAAAAATTATAGATGGACGATTTCGATGTGACGAGGATCCGTGCGCGAACACGAATCTTATCGAATAATTCACGGAACGTTTCGACGCGTTTCAGAATGTTTGCCAAAGGAGAATCTGTCGACGAAGGGGGCAATAAAACGTAACGTACAATTATTTCGTAAGATGGCGCTCTACGAATGTAATCAGAGACGAACGAACCACGCGTCCACGGTTCGCTTATCCGCGTATTACCGAATGGATGTTAAACGACGCGTTAAAATTAATATATAAGCTCTAAAATTTTATCGATTGAAAGTTGAAATGAAAAAAATTTTTATCTTCCGAGAACGACGCCCGTCGCGTTGCTGGTTTTGTTCGATGAAACTTGCAACGCGATCGCGTCGATTTGATGTATTCTACGTGGAACTTATTACGGTAGAATTATTTCGAACTGTTTCGGTTGCGTCGCGCAATTGAATCCCGAACGCTGCGCGCGCATGTGTATACAGAAGATCAAATGAAAAAAAAAAGACAAAATTTCAATAGAAACACCAGCGTACGTATATTATTTTTATACACCACATATCCGTTATGTTATTTACAGGTTCACTCGATGAGAATTTAAGTATGTAACGATTCTTGTTCCTCTGTCCAGTTTCAGGTTGTCGAGTCCGTTGAATTTTGATTGCGTTACCAGGCGCTGCGTGGAAACGTAGAGAAAGGTGAGAAGATGAAGAACACGACGTTTAATATCACCGTAGAATATTAATGTTTACCCATAAGGAGCAGACTCCCTGAAAACTGGCGCTGGCCTTTCCACTATCCTTTCGACGAAAATTGGTTTCTCGACGTATTCGACGTATTTCACGGATGGTGGCGGCGATAGATAGACGTGATGCACTTCCGGTGCGGTATAATGTCCAACTTTGTATCTGAAAATTACGAGCTTCGATTAGAAGTGGTCTCGAAGCAAATAGTAAGTTCATTTATGCAGTAAATAATAGTTTATTCAATGTTTGACTATAGAACAATGCATTGGCGTTGAAAGCATCGTTATTTAACTTAATATACATTTTTTTTTTCATCAGTACCGCATTATAATTCTTGAAACAAAGGACTTTGCACTGAGGAGCTAAAAAAATTAATTCTTATGGTCAGACGTTGACGAAAATGAATCTGAATAGGACACGAGTAAGTACTAGGACAAATTTAAAATTAAATGGTACCCAAGTTGCTTGAAAATGATATTGAATATAGTCTGGTAGTTAACGAGACTTGGTCTGACTATAGAGGTAAAGTTTAGTCAAAGGTTACAGTCTTACTGCTGTAAGAAGAGCTTACCCTTTTGCAACGCCTAAACCGAAACCAAGAAGCCCTGCACCGAGAAGCTTTTTCTTCAACAGAAGGGTCCTTTTTTGCCTGTTAAGCGTGGCTCCGCTTGCGTCGTTCTCTGTTTGAATGGCGAAGCTGCTGTCGAGGGCCGGCGCGAAATTGTTTTCCGCTGGCAAAACATCCTCGGCGGCGATGTACGAAACGAAGCAGCCACATACAATGGCGAGAAGGGCGAAGCTAGCTGGATGCATCTGCCAAAACGCATTTCAATGCACCAATCAAAAGAAAAACTTCCACGCACTGAACAAGCTTTTCTAAGATAGTGTATTGTACATTACAAGCAGTATTCTTCAAAATCCACTTTTCAAAAAAATATCTCAAAACTGCTTCCAAAGAAATCTTTCGCGAGCAAGTGATTCTCATTCTGTTCAAATGAATATTTAATTAACATATTATTTCTTTTGTATTCGAGTACTGTTATTTAAAAGCAGCGGGTATAGCTCGTCAATGGCGTAGCAATTGATAATTATAAGAAAGTACAAGATAAAACTAAAATTTCAAAATGAATTAACTTAAAAACGAAGCACCAAATTTTATTCTACGTTTTTACTTTATTTTTGGGCGTAGAATCACTTGTTCCACAATACGCCTCTATGTACCGGATCACACGAGTCGAATCACTTATCACTGCACGCGTTTCCGTTACTCACCTTGCCGTTGGTTTCGGTACCGAGTGTCTAAGGATATTCTCGAGCGTACAAAGTGTATTGGTTGGTGTGACGACTTTTCGACAGCCCCCTTTGATTTTATACGAACTCGCCCACCTTCGAAACCGGACCACAAGAACCCTCCCCCACCTGTTTTAGCAATCCTATTCGCATTCGTGTTCCTGTCCGAACGTCTTCGCCAACGAACCGCTTGGCGACGAATTCACACGATCCAGATCAACGCCGATTGCTATTCAGAGATTAGCGTTTAATTACGCAAGTCGAACATCCTTGTTTTTGAAACGCTCAGAAACATAGGCGCTTATTTCGATCACGTACGGCGTGTCACGTGCGAGCATCGACGTTTCCTAGAGAAGTCGTTCGAAATACTGAAATTAATTGGTAACATCCATGTCTTAGAGTGAATCGATTCGAATTGTTCTATATAAAAATTAGTGTACAAGGTAGCATGGATATTTCCCCAGAGAAATTATTTGAAATATAAAAATGAAAGTTAAGAAATATATATAAAACAGTATTATATATGCATCTGATCCATTCTAATACAGTTTTGCATACTCGAAATTTGTTCTGTTAATGCAGCTGTTAACACCATGACTGCCCAGTGACCTACATGAGGATCACAGATTGTAATATATATAAAACAGTACTATAAACAGTGAAATGTACATAAAACAGTATTATATGTGCATCTGATCCATTCTAATACAGTTTTGTATACTCGAAATTTGTTCTGTTAATGCAGTTGTTAACACCATGACTGTCCAGTGACCTACATGAGGATCACAAACGGGTCTCGACTCGGAAGACGCTGAATACAGAGTAAACATCGCGTGTACCCGGTAGTCCAAAAGATATTTTTAAACTAAATTATGTAGACACGAACGATACGTAGCGAGAAACGGTAGTAGAATATTCATTGCTTGTGAAAATGTCTATTTCAGAGCGTCCATAGCGCGAACTCGTGCGAATGTTCTGCAAATATTTTGCGTTACATTCATCGCGATGCTTGAACGCAGCATGCGTCATTTCTGGTAATTATGGAAAGAAGAAAACCGATTCGAATAATTCCACGTCTTTGCGGCACACATGATGAATAGACGCTGTATGACCGAGCCAATGAAGCAATAGACGATGAATCGACGCTTATGGCATTTCGTAGACATAACATGTATACTTTGTGAGTATAACAATTCCTTTCATCTCGCATGCGTTTCTTAGAAATAGTCGGCGTCTTGTGTGGCTGATTGTACAATCTACGCCCAGTATTACTCAATTTTTTTCTTTTTAGGTCGTGCCCCACCTTCAAACGCATTCATCTCCGTCGCGATTGGTCGATACAAAGTATAATATTAGTCATAGAATCTATCCAATTTGAACCCTAATTACTCTGTGCATATCTTAGATACAACGCGTAACAATGGATTCGAACGAGCCGCCATATTGGAACCACAAAACGTTTCTATTTGATATTCCCGGTAGAAATTCTCGCCCTTCGGGATATTCCGTTTCTGCAATACTTTCCTCGAAGGCCTTCTCAGAAATTTGATTAACGCCCAATTTCTACATCTCTTGCTCGTGACCCCCCCTTCGAAAATCTACGTGACGAGAGGGTCCCCCCAAAAACGTTGAGAACCACTGATCCACGCGAAGCGATGCAATTTGTCGCGCAGCGAATTGC
This sequence comes from Colletes latitarsis, assembly GCF_051014445.1. Lineage (NCBI taxonomy): Eukaryota > Metazoa > Arthropoda > Insecta > Hymenoptera > Colletidae > Colletes > Colletes latitarsis. The sequence goes on along the minus strand of NC_135135.1, from coordinate 27,556,191 downwards.
ATACCAATCGACGCCGCCTACGTCGATCGAACGACAGCTGCTTCCTATCGAGATTCAAGAAGAGACGAAAAAGAAGAAAAGATCTATGTTGTGCGTAGTCGAGTATGCAAATAGGCTGTCGATTCCGTCTGCCCCGAGGCGTTCGATGTTACGGAAGAGGACGTGGTAAAAACCTCCTCTTCTGTAAACGTCGCGCGGGTTCGATAACACGAGGATTGCGTGAATAGGAATCCGTTGGCAGAAACTTTCCAAAATCGTCGAAACGGCTCGTCTCTTCCGTCGAACGTTTCGATCGGTGACGAAACGAGTCGCATCGGTTCGTGATACGAATAATCGTGGAGTCGTCGCGATTCGACGAAAACGAGATCGACGGTACACGTAACGCTCGAACGTCGTTCGTAATGGCGCGTGTCACAGGTGCGTTGGACGAACGTCGAATCGTAATGAATCTCGTCGTTTTCGGTTCAATTACGCCCACTGGGCCGATTCCTTAACACGAATCGCGGGAAACTAGGCACGATCGTTCGTTCGTGATCGCAAAATGGCGGGAAAAGCTAAAATTGTAGGGAAAATGATAAAAAAAGAAGTATGGCGGAAATTCGTTCGTATGCTCGATACGTAGCGTGTCGCGATTTCGTTCAGTCTTGCATCGCTTCGATTCATTAAGCATTCATCGACGGAAATCCATCTCGCAACATTTTTGACTGCGTGTCTCACCTTTCAACAACCGCGTTGCCCAATCCATACTCGAGTTTTCGAGCGGAATTTTTACCGGCTCCGGGACTGATTACCGCCTTCGCGCGTCACCGGTGAAATTCACGATGTGTGTACAGAAGCTATTTAAACGGAAGCGTGACTGGTCTCTGAGCGAATAACCGGCGGCGTGGAAACCTAACGCCTGGGGATCTCGAGAATGGCGATCGAAGGACGCCATTGACCGTTTCGATTAGACGAACGTATACATACGTGCCCCGTTAAGTGCAAGTTCACTTAACAATTAATCGATTGCGCAAAAGGACTGTACGCTGATTAGATTTGCGAGAGTAATTTTCTTTTAATTTTAAAATTACATGTTTTTCGAGTCCCCTCCGGTAATTGTTATACCCGTAAATTGTTACAACATGGAATTACATAATTTATAGAATCGAATAGAGGAACGACTAGAGGAATTGTTTTATTAGTTTTCATTTAGAGTCGAGAGATTTCACAATTCAATTTTTGGTTGATTATAACGATAGTTTTTAAACGTTTTATTAATTATGTAGATAGAAGAATGGAAAAGCTAATTGATTCTCTCGTTCGTTCCGTGTCGAACAACGTCAAGGATCTTTTCTTCTTTTCTGATCGACGTGTTCCTCCAATTGTGTTAGGCTGGTGGAAATGATTTTTGGTCCTATTTTTCTCTCCCCTTCTTACTATTTAGCCTATCATCGACCCCACCTGCTGCGAAACGGAAATATTGTTAGAATTTTTATTTTTGAGCAATTTATCGAATCGAAGTCCTACGTACGAGTTTTGGTAGCTTGCGTATCCACTGGCGTAGCTGCTTCCGCCACTGTAGCTAAACAATGTCCAAAATATATATTAAAACCGAATTATGTCTAAATAATACTAAGGGTCTTCTGGATTAAAAGGTTAACGAAAATGGGTTATTTAACATTTCCTAAAAGGTTCGAGTACCCTGGGAAAAATTTTAATGGGGAATTGTAGAGGCCAAAATAAGACGAAAATCAAGAATACCAATTTGTTGATGGAGGCTTCGTTAAAAAGTTATTAACATTTAAAGTTTCGTCTGTATTGAATTTTTTTCTCGAAAATGCGCAAGATTTCGGGGGTATGTCTATTCACAAAAAATGATTGCAATTGTCCCCCGCAAACGAAACTAATTTTTCCAGAACGATTTGAAAAATTTTAATTTCACCGAAAAATTTGTCCTACTCGGATTTTTTTCTCGAAAACGCTTAGGAATTCGGGAGTATGTCTATTCACAAAAAATGATTGCAATTGTTCCCCGCAACCGAAAATAATTTTTCCAGAACGATTTGAAAAATTTTAATTTCACCGAAAAATTTGTCCTACTCGGATTTTTTTCTCGAAAACGCTTAGGAATTCGGGAGTATGCCTATTGACCAAAAATGATTGTAATTGACCCCCCCATCGAGAATAATTTTTCCAGAACGATTTGAAATTTTTGAATTTAATTGTTAATAACTTTTTAACGATGCCTCCATCAAAGAATTGATATTCTTGATTTTCGTCTTATTTTGGCCTCTAGATTCTCCCTAGAATCTAGAGATTTAAGAGGGATATATATATATATATAATAAACGAATTTATTTAATTTATTTAATTATTAATAATTGGCGCAATATTTTGAAATGGTAAAGTAAATTACGTTCGGGTACAAATTGGATTCGAGTAAGAATTGTGCAAATTGCATCTATTTAAATCGACGACTATAAATCATTTCTGCAATCTTTCCAAGTAATAGACGTTAACATTGAACTACAACGAAAGGAAACCGTGACGCTAACACCTCAAAGCTCACAGGAGGCGTGAACAGCTCGTAATAATTAAAGATCGGACGCAGAACGAGTTCTCCAGGAGTGCGAAGGTCTCCCACGATACCCTGGAATAGTTGATTAGTCGTGGATAAAAAAAATTCATTACACAAGCAAAGTATGTATGTCATAACGGTACACCGTGGAACGATTAAATTCCTAAAAAAACGATAATAATCTTAAATGAACTTTTAAGGAAGTCGTTGCACGGAGGAAGATCTTCAGATTCATGGTAGTTTGGATTTCAAAGATTTTTTTAGTGCAAAATCATCCCTAAATAGAAGGTTCATCGTTTGTAATTACCAAGAAAAATTATATTAATTTTTAATATCCCCAATAATTAAATAGACTGATCATCGAATTTTTTTCAGATCGCTATACTCACTTCTTCATGGTAGTTTGAATTTCAAACATTTTTTAGTGCAAAATCATCCCTAAATAGAAGGTTCATCGTTTGTAATTACCAAGAAAAATTATATTAATTTTTAATATCCCCAATAATTAAATAGACTGATCTTCGAATTTTTTTCAGATCGCTATACTCACTTCTTCATGGTAGTTTGAATTTCAAATATTTTTTAGTGCAAAATCATCCCTAAATAGAAGGTTCATCGTTTGAAATTACCAAGAAAAATTGTATTAATTTTTAACATGCCCAATAATTAGACTTGTTGGTTTTTCTCTTCTAAAAGAGAAAGTTTTCTTAATGTGAGAAAAACAAGTACAGACAATTAACAAGTGAGAAATACAAGTCAAGAGGGTGCAGCTGTGTGTCCCTAGCTTGACTTGATTAGGCAAAGTATAGGACCGATTGGGTCTGAGGGTACTGGACGAATTTTTGGTCACTGACCTATTCATTCTGTATGTTCCTTTCAAAGCGTTAAGACTTCCTAGTGTTTCCAATAAAAGCTAAGTTAAAAGTTATTCCTTTTATAATTGTTTTTTTCATTCCACCACCTATTTCCAATAAGACTAATCATCTATTTTTTTTCAGATTGTTATACTCACTTCTTCGCCTTGTACAAGCCAGCCCCAACGATGCCAGCACCAAGAAGAGCTTTAGCTCCGAGGGCAGCCCCGCCGAGCAACAGAGCCTTTTTGCCAAGAGCTTTAGCCCCGAGGGCAGCCCCGCCGAGCAACGCCAGTTTTCCAAAGGGCGCCCTTTTTCGTCGAACGAGATGACTCAGTTTAGTCGTTTGTCCTTGGACTCGGTCGTTCCTCGTCGCGGCGAGCTGCTTTGTCTCGTACGGAGTCGGATCTGTTGCGCGGGTGTGTTCCATCAGCAACAGCACAACGCTCAGAATTACAAAATAGCGCGAAGTCATCTAAAATAAAAGAAAAAATTACGTTATCGTCGGTGAAAAATTTGATTCGAGAAACAGGGGTGTTAGCCAAAAAATTTAATTTTAATTTCATCCGAAACCATCGATAGAGATCGTAAAACGTATAGTAAAAGTCGTTATAGGGAGGTACACAATTGTTCGATGCATTGAAATTATCAAAATTTATTATCGAAACTCATTTCGTGCACTTGGTTCGATTTTTCACTGTTGTTACAGTTTTATCACTCTTAGTGGCAAAATCTATAACGAAAGCATAGATACGGTGTTAAAATATTAGACTCGACGAGTTTAATGAATGATGGCACTACGATCGAAATCACGTACGCGTGACAACGGCCGTCAGAGCGATGAGAGAAACGAGAAGACTCGAAGATCGAAGGAGGACTCTTACCTTGTCGGAATTTACACTAGTAACGAACAAAACATTCGAACGCTTCCACCTTTTAGACTTTTATACGCGTAATGGCGAGATTTTATCCCTCCCATGTGACGCGCGCTTCCACTTTTAAAACCGGAATGCGCGAATCTCCTTCCCTCGCAGCCTCTCGAAAGCAATATCTTCTTTACTTGACCGTATTCGCCACCCGCCCCACCCAAGCGCCGATCTCCTCCCGGTCAGCCAATTTTGAAATCATCTTGCGACTAAACAAAAAAAGAAAAAAAAAGCGTCTAGCTCAGGTAAAAAAATCGCTGCCGTTACGTGACCGCCAGTTTCGCATTCTTTCTCCTTTTTTTTCTTCCCGTGGCTTTAATAACTTATTCCCAAATTAGCATCGGGAATTACGTCGGTCACGGTGGACTTCACCGTGAAACCAAAGAAAATGGTCGGGTTCTAAAGTTATCTTCCGATCTGTAACCCTATTGTAACCTGTGAGAAAAGGGACAGCCTTGTGCTGCACAAAGATTGTCCTTGTGCGACATCGACGATGAGAGAAACCTAGCTTTACCATCCGTAAAATGAGGTTTCTTAATAGCAACGACATCGATCGTTAGTTAATATAATATGAGATCTTGACCAATAGTGAAGTGACCTTTTCTGAAAAATTCTAAGCCAGGGACAATTTCTCTGGCTCCTCGGTACATCTGCCATCCATGGGGCTTTCCAATCGTAGGCAGAGATGCCAGATTGAGCACCGGGTGCACTACCGGGTCACACTATGCCGGATCGTGCGTACGTGAGCTCGTAAAGTTTCGGAAACTCGACAAAGGCAAACTGACGCATGCTTTCTTTCTCGATTCTTTCTCGAAGCTACCCGAAGTAATTTCGAACCGCCCAAGTTTGTCGTGGAAGAGTTCGTTACCTTCAACGCTAGATGGCGCTTATTTTCCGACCTCAAACCCCCTGGTGCTAAAACGTCCAAGTTTGTCGTGGAATAGTTCGTTACCTTCAACGCTAGATGGCGCTTATTTACCGACCTCAAGCCCCCTGGTGCTAAAACGCCCAAGTTTGTCGTGGAATAGTTCGTATCGTCCACGTTAGATGGATTTCTCGACAAGCTTGGGCTTTTTAGCACCAGAGGGCCCGAGGTCGGTAAATAAGCACCATCTAGCGTTGAAAACAACGAACTATTCCACGACAAACTTGGGCGTTTTAGCACCAGGGGGTTTAAGGTCGAAAAATAAGCGCCATCTATCGTTGCAAATAACAAACTCTTCCACGACAAACTTGGGCGGCTCTCTCGATTTCCACGAGGCAGTTCGAAATTACTTCGGGTAGCTTCGGAGGAGCGAGAAAGAGAGCATGCGTCAGTTTGCCTTTGTCAACTTTCCGAAACACTACAAGCTCACGTACATACATACGCGTGATCGATATAAATCAAAGATGCCAGACGAAGCGCCGAGTGCACCGTAGACACGTCTCATGGGAGTTAAGAGAGGCAGGCTCACATTTGCCTTCTCGCTCTTGAACAACTGAAATCCGACCTCACGTCAACGGCATACGATTCGGAATCTCGACTGCCCAGCTATTTTTACTTGCCTTTTCTAGAGTTCATTACTGAACTCTGCAAATTACTCCTGGTTTCTATTTGCCTCTGATGACCTCTGATGACCAGTGCTAACAAAAGTACAGAACTCCCGACAACTTTGGACACCATACAGCGACTATTACTGACTGCTCCTGATTACTGCTTGCCTCTGCTGGACTCTGCTGACCATCGCTTATATTTCTGACAACCTATAACGATTACTACTGACTTCTGCTACCCTCTGTTGGTCTTTGCTGATCTCTGTCAGCGTGTGCTTGTCTCTGCTGAACTTTCCTGGCCTCTGCCAAACGCTACTGACCACTGCAGGTATTTCTGATAATGTATAACGATTAATACTTACTACTGCATGCCCCTACAAGTCTCTGCTTGCCTTTGCAGCTTTCTGCTTGCCAGTGCATGCCTTTGCTGGCCTCCCTGATGCTTCTGACATCGTATAACAATTACTACATGCTACTGTTCGCCCGTGCTGATCTCTGCTTGCCACTGCATGCCTCTGCTCGTCTCTGCTGACCGCTGCTGACCACCCCTGATGCTTCTGACATCGTATAACAATTACTACATGCTACTGTTCGCCCCTGCTGATCTCTGCTTGCCACTGCTGGCCTCTACTGACCACCGCTTATATTTCTGGCAACGTACAACGATTACGACTGGCTACTGTCAGCCTCTCCCAGCCTCTGCTGACCTCTGCTGACCACTCCTGGCATTTCTGACAACGTATAACGATTACAACTTGCTACTGCTCTCTGCTGACCGCTGCTGACCACTCCTGTTACTTCTGACAACGTATAACGATTACGACTGGCTACTGTCAGCCTCTCCCAGCCTCTGCCGACCTCTGCTGACCACCCCCGATGCTTCTGGCAACGTATAACGATTACAACTTGCTACTGCTTGCCCCTGCTAGTCTCTGCATGCCTCTGCATCCCTCTGCTGACCTCTGCTGGCCCCTGCTGACCACGCTGATCTTTGTTAACAACTTCTAACATGATGTACATGTATTAAAACTTTGTATAATGTAAATCTATGACAATAAATGATATAATTTCAAAGAATTCTATGTGTTCTCATCACTTTTACCTTTCTTTTCCTCTCCCCATTATTCCCTTAGTTATAAGAAACCGTTTCTCTACTTAAAACTGGAATTCCAAAGTGCTTGGAGCGTTTTCTGAAATGCCGGTGACCTTGACCCAGTTTCGAAACTGGGTCAAGGCCATTCGGATTCTCGAAGCGGCCGGAATTTTTCTAAAATTCGAATGGCCTTGACCCACTTTCGAAATTGGGTCAAGGCCATCCGGATTTCCAAGTCGGCCGGAAGATTTCTGAAATTTCGAATGGCCTTGACCCACTTTCGAAATTGGGTCAAGGCCATTCGGATTCTCGAAGCGGCCGAAAATTTTCTAAAGTTCGAATGGCCTTGACCTACTTTCGAAATTAGGTCAAGGCCATTCGGATTCTCGAAGCAGCCGAAAATTTTCTAAAGTTCGGATGGCCTTGACCCACTTTCGAAATTGGGTCAAGGCCATTTGGATTTTCGAAGCGGCCGGAGAATTTTTCTAAGATTCGAATGGCCTTGACCCACTTTCGAAACTGGGCCAAGGTCAAGGTCAAATTCGAATTTCCAAAGTTCCCGGAACATTTCTAAAATGCTGGTGAACTTGCGAAGAAGGTGGTACGCATCTTATAGGTAAGAGAATGATTTGGAGAGGAAAAGGACGGTAAAAAATGATGAGAACACATTGAATACTTTGAAATTATATCATTTATTGTCATAGACTTGCATTATACAAAACTTTAATACATATAAACATATTATATTATATTATATCATGTGACAAGTTGTCAGCAACGGTCAGCAGTGGTCAGCGATGGTCAGCTGACGTCGGGAGATGTTGGCAGAGGCCAGCTTAGGTCGGGAGATGCTGGCAGAGGTCAGCAGGGGGTGGCAGTAGCCAGTAGTAATCGTTGTACGTTGCCAAAAATATAAGCGGCGGTCAGCAGTGGTCAGCAGCGGTCAGCAGAGGCCAACGGAGGCCAGCAGAGGCATGCAGAGGCATGCAGAGGCAAGTAGAGTCCAGCAGGGGCAAGCAGTAGCAAGTTGTAATCGTTATATGTTGTCAGAAGTATCAGGAGTGGTCAGTAGCGGTCAGCAGAGTCCAGCGGAGGCAGGCAGAAGTCAGTAGTAATCGTTATACGTTGTCAGAAATATAAGCGGTGGTCAGCAGAGGCCAGCAGAGGCTGGGAGAGGCTAACAGTAGCCAGTCGTAATCGTTATACGTTGTCAGAAGTATCAGGAGTGGTCAGTAGCGGTCAGCAGAGTCCAGCGGAGGCAGGCAGAAGTCAGTAGTAATCGTTATACGTTGTCAGAAATATAAGCGGTGGTCAGCAGAGGCCAGCAGAGGTTGGGAGAGGCTAACAGTAGCCAGTCGTAATCGTTATACGTTGTCAGAAGTAACAGAAGTGGTCAGCAGCGTTCAGCAGAGGCCAATGGAAACCTGTTGATGGAAAGTCGGATATTAGTTGCTCAAGAGCGAGAAGGGAAGTGTGAACCTTTCTCTCTCGACTCCCACGAGACGGTCCGAACTTACTTTGGGCAGCTTCGGTGAATCGAGAAAGAGGGCATATGTCATTTTGTCTTTGTCGACCCTCCGAGGTCTTTCAAAGATACCGCCGGTATCGAAAGATCGAAACAAGTTCCGACCGGTAAGAAACGTAATAACGGCGAACGTCAAACTGGAGTGAAGAGCGGCAGAGTCGTGATTAATGGCAGAAAAAAGTCGACGAAACATCGTTTCGCGGTAAACTGAGTAGACGAGGATGCCGCCTAAACGCAAACGAAGACAACGGCGCGCCAAGCCGGCGGTGGAGGCGCGAGATTTGAAGAAGGAAGCGTTGGCTCGCGAGATAAAGCTCAGCGCTTTCAACACGGATCGTTATCGACAGCTTTGGCGCGAAGTTCTCATGCGAATGACAATGCCGGATATCGAGAGAAAGATTCAAGTAGCTTGGCAGACCCTGGACCATGCCCTCGATCTCAAGGACTACAGGTAAACGAGTCCAAGACTCGTCCTGTGATAAACGATTATCATATTCTTATTCATACTCTTGCGAATTGTACAACGATCGTATTCTACTCTCGGTAAAACGGATTCGTGCCGCGTGATGAAGAAGAAGCCAGTAGTAATCGTTATACGTTGCCAGATATTTCAGAAGTGGTCAGCAGTGGCCAGCAGAGGCCTGTAAGAAAATTAAAAAGTACATGTAGTCGTATATACCTTGTACGTCGTACTTTTTACCTTATACTTCAGGTAAAAAGAAGTATAACTGAGTAAAATAGTTTTATGACATTACCTGCTAACTCAAGTTAAGTAGTAGAGTAAAGAAGTGTACAAGAGAGACGGCTAAAATTTTTCTGATGATCAGTGGAATATCCATTTGTTTATTAAATGCGTAATAAATAATAATCTGTTGATCAGATCAATAACCTATTGTAAAGTTTTAGTAAAAGTGTTAATTTGATGATTGCCCCCACATGGGGACGCGAATCCAACGCTTGCTCGCAGAATCAGTTTACTGTTGGATGGTTTGCAAGAAACCGAAGATCAACGTCGAAAGGCCGACGGCGCTCACGCGGAGACGATCGATCTATCTTTCGAAACGCACGAAACACGATTAAAAAGCGTGGACGCTTTCTTTCGCGAAAACATCGAAACAGCATTCGCGGACAAAATCTACGATTTCGAAAATATCAATTATCATCGAAATAAGGACGAAGCTCTGTTGGTGAAAATCAATTTACTCGTGAACCTTCGAAACGAGAATGCGTTCACCGCCGCAAAAAGTAACGCGATAAGTAAGACTATGGACGTTCCATTTTTGCGCAGCACCAAATCTTTTGATAATAGAAAAATTGATTATTCGAAAGAAATGTTAATTTCAAGGTAAGGTCGACGCTTTCGCGGAGGACGGAAAGAATGAGAGAAGATTGACCGCGGCACAGCTTCAGAAACAACTCGAGGACCTCTGGGATAATTTGCGGAGCGTTTTCTTAGACTATCGGAAAAGTATTACAGTGCTCCAATGGTAAAAATCCTGTAAATTAGCGAACATTCGTTCCAACAGGTACCGAAGATCGTCGAAGAGCTTACAATGCCATCCGAAGAAAAGACGAGTCGGATCGGCAAATGATAATCGAACAGAGTCTACGGATCTCTTATCTCCTCGAGGAGATCGCGAGATATCGCGATAAAATCAATTTTTACAAGAGCAACGTGGCGAACGAGCTGCGCGATGTTGTACAGGAGTCACGTTTCTTTCAGATCGCGTACCGAGAAGCGAACGAACATTTCATTTTTGGTAAATTTCCTTATTTAACGAGGACAAATATAATTCATTCGTGGCGTAAAACTTGGGTAAATAAAACCGGATGGCCATTCACCAGGTCGCAATAACGATAAATTTAGAACAACGACGATGTCCAGAGAATATAACAATAGCGTAAAACACTTAAAGAGCTTGATGACAAAAGCTGAACGCATACTCGGATGTATGCAAACCTGTCGAAAGTACGAAACGCAAGATGAAAAGATACTTCCACCCCTGGCTGATCATTCTGTGCTTTCAGCGCAATCGGCTAACACCGAGGACGATACTTTTCCATTTGATCTAGTCAGAACTTTTAATTTGCATATTACTCGTGTCTTCTTTCTTGTTACCTTACGTCTATAGATCGGAACAATTATTCGAAAATATCTCTTTTAGATCGCAGACTTTACAAATTTAGAGAACTTCTGGCGACGTTTAGGCCTCGTTAAAATAATCGTTGAAGAATTACGCATAGAAAGGAATCGATTAGTAACGCGATCGTATGATCTACAAAATTACGTGAAACGCTGGTTCGCGAACGAGACATATTTAACGCCCACATTTGATCGAACAAAGTGTGTAAAAGAACCCTACTGAAACATAATCCTTTTCCTAAAGATCTTTTAATACAAACGAGAGATTTGTCCTTTGTACGTACCTTAATTACCCATGGTATCGTTTATATTGACGTAATTTATTAAAAACGATAATTGTATATATTTACATTCACACGTACTCGCGCTACTTACTGTTACAGTATCACACGCCTTACACGAGCATCTATGCTGAAACGAAGAATAGCGAAGTATGCAACAAGCTTTTACGGGTTATTAATTTTAAACTTTTATATACTCCCGCGATACGTGTACACTCGTAATTGCCGCATTACATGTGTGTGTGGAGAATACTTGGTTTTTAATAAATAAAACTGACAGCTACGATAGCAGTTGAGTTTGCGCAGTAAATCTGATTTGTAGTGATCACAAGTAATCGCTACAAAAAATTATTGCTCTTATCCGTACGCAACAAACTTCATTTATTATAAAAAGTCTCGATTAAATTAGCGTGATAAAAATTTAATGGACAAAACGTGAACAGCGAACGACGGAATGTTGTTGCTCCTCCTTCGTCTCGTCCCACGACACTTGCTCGATTCGACAACGTAAGTCTTTTCTCCTCTGTGTTCACTTTTGTCGGGCAATTGGATCTTCGGATGAAATTTTGCGATGCTCCAGTGACTTAACGTGATTTACGTTTATGGGCTATGTGTGATAACATTTCATTGCCACTGAGGAACGTGGCTACACCGAGACTAAGTAGGTATCGAAGAGTGACGAACATGTTTAGCTTCAGCCAAAATACTCCAAAAAGTACGAAGATACCTGAAAACCGGAAACAAATAAATTAACGATGCTTTGTATATCGTGATATTTTATGCATAAAACTACGCTTCCGGAGACAATGTCGCGAATATTGGGCTACAAATGCAATATCATAACACTTGCATTTGCGAAACGTTCACCTTTTCTTTGTGCCCGAATGTGGGCAAATTGCGCAGAGACGACACAATCTGTCGAGTAACGGGCACGCTACGCGAATTGTCTGATTTACGATGTACCATTGATCGAAGTGAAATGTACTTACTTCCCAATCCAAGGTGGAACGTAAAGGCGCTAACCGAATATGGAAAGTTCGATATGTTCGCTCCAAGTTCAGCCCATAGAATCAGCAACAAGAGAACCGGTGCTAAGCACAAACCGGTGAATAGATTGGAGACAAAAGCGGGAGGCCTTTTCTCTGGCTCGCGGAACATGTGCTGAAATACACGAGTATCAAAGATTAGCAAATCATTTGACGAAACAAAGAATGTCTACGTCGCAAACTAATAACCGTGTTCGAATGAATATGATATTCCAAGTATTTCACTTAAAAAATATAGAATAGATATGCATTCAATATTTATCTCCCAATGTTAAGGAGGTGACAGAATCTCGAGCGAATTGCTATCACTAACGAGCATTGGTTTATTTAATTTGCAGTCGTAAATCATGAGATATATCATACGTGCAATTACAACCAAAACACAAAAAAAACAGAGGCATTTTACCTTTATCTCTGGTTTAGTCGAGTAGATATCGGACTTGTGCTTGGAAGCAATGTTCTTATCGACTCGCTCGGCCGATGTCAATTCGGGGAATTTTAAAGTGACTGTCGCTACTTTCCACTGGAAAGGATTATTCAATATGGCGTCACCGACGATTAATTCTACGTTGTAGTCTCCGCTCTGATGATCGAAGTTCGCGGCTGCGGACCCGACTGGCTGAAACATTTCAAAAATACGATCTACGTTTTCCAAATAATTTCACTGGTGATCGTAAGATCGACGGACGATCGAAACACGGAATTACCATGTCGAATTTGTAGACGTGCGAAGCGTCCGGTTCGGCCACAAATAAAATTTCATGGCCCTGTTTTCCATCGTTCGAAACTGACGCGGAAGAAAGTCGCACGAAAGCTTGATGTGTTCGCATAGGCTTCTTACTGGCACTGTCCCTGAGCAAAAATCGCATAACCAATTTTTGCTGCGAGTCAGCTTCTATCTTATTAGTCAGTTTCTCCGGATAAGTCACTCTGTAAACAACACGAAACATACATCAAGATATTAACCACATACACATACACACCTGGAAAAAATTTTAATGAGAGATTCTAGAGGCCAAAATAAGCCGAAAATCAAGAATTCCAATTTGTTGATTGAGGCTTCGTAAAAGAGTTATAGAAACATTTCCGGCCATACAGTATATTTTCGGTAAAGAATTTTTTTCTCGAAAGTACGTAGGATTTTGGGGGTATATGTATTCACCAAAAATGATTGTAATTGACCCCCGCTACCAGAAATAATTTTTCCAGAATGATTTGAAATATTTTAATTTAATTTTTTAATAACTTTTTAAGGAAGCCTCGATCAAGAAATTGATATTCTTGTTTTTCGTCTTATTTTGGCCTCTAGTATCTCCCATTAAAATTTTTTCCAGGGGTGGTCGAGCACCCTGTATATTTTCATAACGCGTGGAAAGTTGGCCACGTACTATTCTTCCATGAGAAGAATATGCTGTTGCAGTCCGCTGACTGACAGGTATTGGCCGAAAACTGTGACGAAAATCGGTGACAACCAATCAGCGGACTGCAGCAAGAGTGGGGATACAAGCACGCTATGCCTTCTTCTCGCGGAAGGACGATAGATATTACCTTGAAAGTTTCGGTTGAGTGGTTTGATCGGCATCGCCGGTTCCAATTTCCAAATAGTCGACTACTACTTGACAAAGAACTTTCACTGTGACGGTGTTCGTAGTTGATCCCGCCGCAACAGATATCTTATAGAAACCGCGTTCTGGCTTAGCTTCCATAAGATTGAGAGTATACAATGTTCTGAAACACGAATTAAAGCGAGAGTAAATATTCAATCTTTGCAAACATACAAAATAACTCTGTACGCCAATTTTCTTGATCTTCTTTGGATCGTAATAAAAAAGGTCAAAGGGTTAAATTGACGAATATTACTGTACCCCAATGTATAACCAATTTCGACGTAAATGGAACGGAATCGGTAAAGTTTTGGGGACAATAAGGTATAATTTGAATACTTACTTATCCGTCGGCGAAGCTTGCAAGCTTTGTTTGCTTAAAATAGCCGCATCGGTTCCAACACGCGATGCCGAATTCGCGACCACTTTGGATAGACCGGTCACCGGATTACCGAGGAAATCGCAAACTTTTACTGTGACTAAAGGCTGCTGGACAGAAATATCGATTCCTTCGTTGGCTAACGTTACGCAAACTGGCTTTTCAATATTACTGTTTGCCATAGTCGTTAACGCCGAAAGTAAATTCGCCACGCCTTTTGGCGTCTGCACAGAACGCCGAGACAGAAAATAATTAGCCATTTTAACGGTTTGTTGAGTGGTCAATGGCGGTTTTTCCTTCATAGCGGTGGAGAGTTTTAAAATACCGCTCACTAAGAAACCTGGAAAATGAGCACGAAAGATGCATTTAGAAATCCATTTTACGTAATCAGCCGCATAATTGGTATGAATGAATTTATGCTCACTAGTCACAGAGAGGCCACCCTCGAACTGTAAGTACTGTCCATCTACTTCGTCAGCTTGAATAACGACATCTTCGATACGATCCAAAACAAATGCACCGCTACTTCCTAGGTCTGACGCGATGTGGAACGTGTAACCCAAACTGCTCGTAAAACATTCATACTTTTGTAAGTTTTATCTCTAGTTACGCAGTTTTTTGTTTAAAATATTAATGAAATAGATCGTACTTCCATAAATTATCGTCCTTTCGTAACATAGACAGTATCGTCTTTACTACTTTGTCGACTTTGTCGCGTGGTAGTTTCTCGGATAATGCGGTCAACCCATTTACTGCAAAATGCAATTCCTGCATAGTAGCGCCATCCTTTTCTATCGTACTCAGGAGCACCTATCCAGAGAAAAAAGGTTTACATTAACATCTCCCACCGAACAGACTCATAGAGTCTATATTAGAGTTTTCATTCAGTAAACGTAGCTATCTTCACAGTAAAAGTGCAGTAGAACGAAAGTTTTATAACATCATTATTGTGAAAAAAAATATAGTCTTTTACTTTTCATTGCTGGCGCTATTTAATTTACGAATTTTTATTTGCTCAAGCACGCGAATCGCGCGGACTGTACGGCCGTAACGAAAATGTTAAAACTAAAAATTCCTATTTACGAATTCTAGTTTATACCTTTGAGATCATTGGAGCAGGGCTGTTTTTACAATTTCCAATGGTTTTCCATGTAGACGCAATGTAAAAAGCTTTTTCTGTAGTAACTTCATTGCCATCCTTTGCAATCTTCATCAAGTCATTGCAAATATCCTGAGAGCACAGAAATTTGATTGAAGCAATGCCAGGAGATGTTTGAAATGTCTTAAGAGATTAACTCTTTTATCAGAAAGACTAATCAAAGAATCATTGTGTTCCTCAAATATTTGCATTATTCATCATGTTGAAGAAGTAAGATAAAATTTATACATTTGTTTTTGCAAGTTAAACTCAGAAAGCACTGAATCAATTTGTACAAAACTTTCACCAGACGTTTCTTATTATCTTACAATCGAAGGAGACATAAATAAACACAGAGGAAAAAAACAAGCGGAAGAAAAATTTCTTTCCGCTTACATACAATGCGGTGCACTAACAATACTAACAAAAAAACATTGAAATTAAATAGGGGAAAATTGTAGCTTTTAATTAGTTTTATATGGAAGTTCATATTAGAAGTAAAATAAGCATTTTTACATCTCACAGTTCCATTTGAGCAGGAAGCTCTTAAAAGGAACTTTCATTTTTAGATTTCTGAAGCAATTTGATATTTCTTTTTTCATTTATTTTAAAAAACTATAAACAGCAAAAGTAAAGTAATACATCCAATGTACAAACATATGTGACTAAAATAAGTTGCAAAGATTCTTACTTGTTGATTTGATATAGTTTCTCCAAGAAGCTTATATCCTTGAACAGCATAATGTACAATGGATATATCGTTTGACGTTAAACCTGGCTGTAGGATTTTTTTAAAATGAGTTTTATCAGCTGCTGTTAAGTAAGAATTCGTCGACTGGTGCACTTCGTTGGCTGATAAACAAATTGTTATACGCGTGATCGCGATTAACAATATTAAGGCTGAAATACAATATAACTTTGACTTTGGCTGAGCATTTTATTTATTAGCTCGTTCAATTACAATCAACGTTTACTTTGCTCTTGCAAAAGCATAATACCGTCTAGGTTAAATTAGATAAGTATCGAAAACTTTTAACAGTGAAAGATATAAATACGAATTGTATTAACGAATTTCGATCGAATTAAATTTAGTTCGAGCAACAAAACGACATTGTATGAATTAGCGGCTGTGGTGTGAGCGAAAATATTCGAAGCAATTGTACATAAAAGGGTTAATTTTTGAGTTGACTGAAATCACATATAAAATTTATTACAACTAACAAATCTACGGATTACAAATCGTTGCTGTACGTGAAGTACACAGCATTAAGGCTGCAACATGAAAATAGAACGAATACACTAAACGCAACGTGTTAAGACTCGATCGAATGATGGACTAGGCAATAACATAGCTGAATCGTGAATAACGTGTGTACATTATCCGATGATAACATAAACATACACGGGCATTCGCAGCTATACGCATGTAGAAAAAGAAATTTAAAAGTAGCGTGTAACTGAACGATACTCACGAATATTCATGATAGCAAGAATACCGGGCACGCCGGCTGCCACGTTGCTGCTCCGTACAAAATGGCTCTTCACCCATTGCGCGTGTACAGAAAAATGGACGATCCTTCGTTCCGGAAGTAGTTGGCAACACGACCTATGCACGAGGCATGCGCATCTAGTGTGGCCAGATCTGGCATAATCGAGTGCATCGAAATCGACATTACTAACGACGAACTTCCTTAGCGTCCGACGGAGTGGTGGGGATAACAGGTATATGCTACCGCACGAGCCACGTGTACGTGAGCTTGGCACTTCGCATAACTTCGGGAAATCCCGATTGCCGATTATCGCGAGATCGTATTTCAGCTGTTGCAAGAGCAAGAAGCAAAGGCTCACATTAGCGTTTTTTATAGATTTCCCGAAGCTGTGCGAAGTGCCAAACTCACGTATGTGTGACTCATGCGGTAGTATATATCTGCTATCCCCACCACTCCGTCAGACGCTAAGGAAATTCGTCGTTACTAATGTCGATTTCGATGCACTCGATTATGCCAGATCTGGCCACACTGTACCCATCTTATATTTTGTTTACAAAATACGAAACCCGAAATGTACAAGTTCACGTACAAAAATAAAATGTTGTACATAGCGAATATAAATAAAGTACTATACAATTGTAGCATATTTATTCTAAGATTAACACAGACTCTTATAAAGTTGTTGAAATTACAACTGAAAGATTTATTGCAAATTAAACGTGGGAATTATGTAGATGTATTGCATCACAGTGAACATTTTTTAGTAGTTTCCAAACCGTATGATATGTATATTAATAGCAATAATCCAGAGAAAAAGGTACAGAAAGGTTGTAATATATCTTCATTTATAAACGTGAAGATATATTTGTTACACTGACATGCATTTGAATTTTTAGAATACCCTTCAGTCTGAATTAAAAAAAATTTTACCAAATTTGGCCAATCCAAATTTATTTCATGAATATCATTTTGTACATAGATTGGATTATGCAACCAGTGGTGTTATATGTATTGCATTAAATAAAAAGGCAGCAAGAGCTGCTTCAAATGCATTTGCATCACGAATAGCAAAAAAATTTTATTTGGCATTACTCCATGGTCATATTAACGAACCTTACCTTATAATAGACAAAGCAATTGGTTAGTAATTAAATAAAATATCTCAATGAAGGCCTAATTTATCGATAACAATGTTCCTTTGTCAGGAATTGATATAAGAGAAAAAGAGGGAAACCACAAAATGTGTATTAGCGATAACATATTTTGTGAAAAGCCACGGAAATCTTGTACAGTCCTTGTAGTACTAGAACAAGGTTTTAGAAATGGAAAACCAGCTACAAAAGTGTTATTATGTCCTGAAACTGGAAGACGGCATCAGTTAAGAGTACATTGTTCTCATATTGGTCATACCGTAGTAGGAGATTATACGTACAGTGAAAGAAAAGATATAGAACCTTATAGAACATTTCTTCACTCCTTCAGGTATTATATTTGTACATTAAATCTATGCATTGTACATTAATGTTTACCCATCCCCATAATAATATCGATATTTATTAATCTTTTAAGATTGATACTAAATAATGATATTGAAAACTTAGATGTAAGAAGTATAGATCCATTTCAAGCCTCTGACCCAAGAAATCAATGGTCGCCGACAAATATCGCCCGTGTCTTGGATGAAAATATATTTTCAGATATTTATAATCTTATACAATAAAACTAATATCCTAATTGTTTTGAAATTTATTTTGTATTATTTGTTCTATTGCTTTCACACCAGACCCTTGTACTTCGAATGGAATAATTATTTCTGGCAGATTTGATGACAATTTGACACAAGCATATCTTAGAGAATCTATCCTATAAAACTGTATGGAGTTAGTTATCATGCTCAGCCATGTTGTTCCTAACGATGGTCGCTCGATAGAATTATCGTTAAGCACATTGTTATGAACAGTCGCTGTTACCTATATATAAACGATTTATAAAGTAGTAAAAGTATATTGAGCTATCAGATAAGGTAATGAAAACGATATTCCGTTTTACCTGATTAATACAAACTACACACACTTCGTTCCCGCATAATTTATGTAGTTGTCGCCCAATTGTTCTTAAACTCTTTGCCCTATTGTTAGATTCATCGTTCCAATCTTCTACTCTGTATGGAGCAGCAATTGAATCTACAACTATCAATCCTATTTTGTATACAGACATTAACATCGGAATTCTATGAAGCAAACATATTTCCAATTCATTCTGTAAGGATACAACATTGAGTATCATTTCAGGCACTTTTAAAATTGACTTGAAAGCGAAATTATTATTACAATAGATGAAACATGTTCCACAAATATTAAGTCACCGTTTATTCCGTGTTTCTTAGTGGGTTCTAATTTTTGTATCAATTGCTGTAATCGTCTTGATGGAAAAACACATTCGGTACAAATGTATACAGCACCTATATTAATTGTTAAATTTATATATAATATTTAAAGATTATTTTCTGTAACTTATTTTTTATATTACAAAACATGAAATTTAAAGATTACCAGCAGCAAAACCACCCTCTGCTACAGGTAATTGTACGGTCAAGCATAGTTGCAAAGCCAATTGAGTTTTCCCTGTGCTAGCTGCTCCGTAAATTTGTGTAATCCCGCGTGTAGGGATACCACCTTGAAGCAGTGTATCAAACTTCGAGCAACCCGTTGTGAGAAATTTTTCACGTTCCTTCATTATTTTCGCACTTTCTGATTTCATGAAACAATATAAACGTAATAATGTAGAACATTATTAAAAAAGCGAAACTTACAAAACGTAAAATTCTTGTACAATAATGCACACGTGGGGAAAATTCATATTATTTGTACAAAACATAAGTGTATGTATTTATAATAGTACCAAAATAATTTGCCATTAATTGTATCGTTTCAAACGTATTTGTCGAAATTTTTTATTGTTAAATAATACTTTGAAGCTTGATCGTAATATGCATCTACGAATTGTTTGATACATTTTAAAGTAAACACTATGTGTTTATATAGTATCTCCAATCAGTGTGGCCAAATTTGGCATAATTGAGTGCACCAATGGCGACACTACTAACGACGAATTTCCTTAGCGTTTAACAGAGTGGTGGGGGAAGCAACATATCCTACCACACACGCCACGTGTTACGAGAGGTCAGCGCTTCACGCAACTTCGGATAAATTCTGATAATTTCTATTGAAATTGATAATAGTCGCCTCACAGCGATTGGTGATCACATGATGAACTGATTCAGTTCAACTGAACTTTCCGTTCAGACTTCAGACCGCGTCTGACAAAACAAAATAGATTTGGCGCCTTAACGTGTCAATCGATCATTGTGACTGATGATTGGATAAATCATGTTGTATGATGTTGCATTATTTTTATTGAATAATACAATATTGGAAAAATCAATGATTCATTTAATCATAAATTGTTATTAGCAATTTAGGATTAGTTTAATTGTCGATCGTCGTAAGCGATGAGCTCAAGAGAATCGATTAATCGATTAATTAGTCGAGAAGAATTTAAATTCTGATACATATATCGTCCTTCCACGAGATGGCACAGCGTGTTTACATCCCCACTCTTGCTGCAGTCCGCTGATTGGCTGTCACCGACCTTCGTCACAGTTTTCGACCAATATCTGTGAATCAACGGACTGTAACAGAAGTGGGGATGTGAACACGCTGTGCCTTCTTCTCGTGGAAGCACGAAGATAGGTTGTACACTTTTTACTTTTCTTAATACGAAGGAAACACAATTTTATTATGTCCTCTTTCCTACGTTGGAAAAATAAAAAAAAAAAAAAATCAAATACTATTTCTTTTATACAACTTTTTCCCTTATTTTTGGGAATATCTATCTGACAAAAATATTTCAGCTATTATCTTTTCTTTAGAACCTTCTCTTTCCGCTTTTTTATATGTTTCTTCATTTTAGTCTGCCTTTTTTCAGCCTGCTGTTCTTTCACTGCCTTCTTTCGTGCCTGAAATTAAATCTACTTAGTTAACATTTAAGCAAATAGAAAAGGTTAAAAAATCTTCTGGCAAAATTGTTCGTTACCTTTTTACTTTCTAAACTTTCGTTTCGAGGCCGAGCCGAATTCACAAATTTCGACTCGCTGTTCAAAACACTTTCTTCCTCGCTATCTTCGTCCTCCTCAGAGTTATCAATTTCTTCGGAAGAATCATCCTTTTCTTCCGCATCGCTGATTTTCTTGGAATGTGACGCGAGAATTTCGGGAGTATTAATGGGCTTGGATAAATCTGCTTTTAAACCAACAAGGGTCTTGTATATTAAATCTTCTTTTCCCGATTTAGCAAGCTTTATATCCCGTTCAATATCAATGACCTAAACATGCTTATATTAAAATGTATACCTGTGAATATTAATATACATATACAAGTTCACATATGTCGCTTGTTATGTAGATGCATCTTCTGCTATTCTTTAATAGTACCTGAGTTAAGTTCTGAGGGATGTAAGCTTGCTTAAATACTTGTTCTTCTATTTGTTGTTTGGGATCTACTTCTTGTTCATTATGTTGTGCCATTTGTTCTGAAATTTTATCTAAATAGTCATCCATATTCTCTTCAGTTATTGTTGGATCTGTTATAAAGTCAAATAATGCTTTGACAGTCATCACACCTACTTCATTCTTTTTGAAGAATTCTAAAAACACGATATAAAGTTGTGCACTATATTCTTCATAAGTACATTAATGACATTTTTATTGAAAATTTTTAGTTTCACATACCAGTAATATTTGTACAATCTTTTCTAAGAAATTCGAGTGCCATAGGATGATCATGTTCAACTGCCTGTGATACATCAATTATTACAATTGATCCATCATGATAGAGCATATTGTATTCACTTAAATCTGCATGAACAAGTTTGCACTTGTTATACATTTTCCACATTGTTTCTATACATTCTCTGTACAGTTTCCTTGGTTTAGAAGATGTAAGAACAACATCTTTTAGTTTTGGTGATGGCCAACCATTAGTACCTATGAAATCCATTAGTAGTACATGACTTCGTAATAAAATTGGTTTCGGTGCAGTTACTTTTCCTTGTTGAAGACGTATTAAATTTCGAAATTCTTTTTCGGCCCATGTTCGTACCATTTTACGTGGATTATGACGGCAATATCCATGACGAAAACGAAATTCACCGGTGACATATTTATCTCTATCCTTAAATTGTAAAATCGATGTTTTATATATTTTTATTGCAAATTCTACTCCCGTTTTTGAGGTTGCATGATAAACATTGGCTTCTTTCCCTGTCGATATACATCCATTGATTTCTGCAATTATACCTTGATTTAAAAGTTTAAATAATATCATTCTTGTACGTGGATCTAAAACTTGTTCAACGGTTGCTCGATCATGTTTATCTTTAGTTCGAAACCTATCCTTTTCTATGCGTTTATCATTTTCAATAAGAAGATTTGTCGCGTGTCCTGGCAAAGATGGTCCTTCGTATCTTTCAATATTGATTTTATTCGCGTAACGACGAAATAATTTATCAGATGGTTGATAATTAGTAACCTTTTTGGAAATATTTTGAGCGTTAGTACTTTGAGCTTGAATATTTTTTACAATATCTTTTGTTCTGGCTCTGTTCTGATCTATATCCCACATGAAACGACTGTCATTTAAATCATCATAGTCATCATCATCCTGTTCTTCCTCTTCACTATTCAAAATATTTAACTTGTCCATATTTTTAGAAAGATGAGAATGATACAACGGTTGTCCTTTACACGTCTCTAATCTATAATAAGATATTGGAATATGTATGTATTGTTAAAGAAAATATAATTAAATTTACGTACGATATTTCTGTTTCATCAGCATCGCTAAATTGACCTTCTTCAAACTGTTCAGACATAATTAGCGTCTATTTTTTAATATTTACTTCTTTACAAATATCAACAAACGTTTCATAAGAAAATAAATGCCAGAGCATCAATCACGTTTCCTTGAATCTTAAACAAAAGTTAGCTTATATTTTAGATTCGCTAATAGCAAGGCGCATTTTAAATGAAAACATGAATTTTCAAATATGAAGATTTTCAACACAATATTGTCGATATGCATATTCTTGCATATAATTTAAAAAAATTATAATCAGTTAGTACATATCGAATAAAATTTTTAATTTATCTTTAAATATTCACAAAATCAACAAACCTTCGAAGGAGTTGTTCTTCTTTGATCCTCATTATCCATGATTGAACTTACGAAAACATTATTTTGTTTACATGCATCACCATTTAAATTGTAAAATTACGTTGCAATGTCAGACAGTAAGATATTTGTTATAATTTTTCATTCAGGAACAATTAAGTCCTTAATAATAATTAACTAAGATCGCAGCAATATCTTTAGTGTAACGTAAAATCTTAAAAGTTTTATTCACGTTCTGGTTCTAATTAATTGCAAAATGGGGAACAGAAAAATTATAAAACCATTCTACTTTTACTTATTAAATTAAAAGTGTTAATAGCATTATTTGAAACTTTTTATTTCTTTTTCTTTGATTTTATTTGAAACTCAACATTGCAAATAACACAAGATCTTTTTCAGATTCTATGGACTTGAACTTTTCTGTGAAAATGTTTAAAAGTACGAGTATTACAATCGAACATTACGTTTCTATATTATAATGCAGTTGAGAATTAAGGATTATAATGTCCATTGGAACTAGCTTAATTTGAATTCGTTCGTATCATTATTTCCAATTTTTATAAAAACGTAAGAAATTAATAAATAATGAAGAAATTTTTAATATAAATCTATAAAGAATAACAATATAATTCATTCCGTTTCTTATAGGTAGTTATTCAAAATAAAAAATATTTAAAGATGCAAAATATTATGCAATCTATAAGAGAATGTAATACCATTCGGTATACATCTTATAGAACAGCAGCAAAAATGCAAATTTTACACAGAGAACTTAGTAGTAAGTTTAATATTGCAATAGTACTTAGACATTGATAAGTTTGCAACCAGTAATGTTTTATATTCTTTTTATAGTGCAGTACATTCAATTGGAATTAATTGCTGGTGTCTTCGAACGTCATAGACTTTCAATTACAGAAAATTGTGTAAACTTGGATCCAAGCGAAATTGAAGATGTTCTCTCTGATATTTATTTTGCAGCATGTAAAGAAAATAATACTAATTTTGATATCGATCTTACAACGAAACTTGCTGTAAATTACATTTTAACTACGTTTGATAAGTATGTCATCGCGGATATTTTGTTGTTTGTACTTATTGCGTATTATTTAACTATTATAAATTTAATAAATATTATAGACAATGTACCAGAAGCGTATCAGTATTTTCCGTGAAAGTTGCTTTAATATTAATGAGCTCTGGAAGATTACAAGAGAAATATGGGTATTTCTACCAACAATTAGCAGACCACAATGCATGTTTGTCTAAAGCTAGTTTGCACACGTTATTAACAAACATTTGTAAAATTACGGAAATGCTTGGAGAAAGTGCTGCATATGGATATCAAAACATTCAATTACATGTTGACAGTTGTTTTTCAAAGGTATAACAAAATAATAATTTTTGAATATTTACTTGATGAGTAACCATTAAAATTTAATAGTCTCAAGGATGTCTTGGAGTCACTGAATCAGAGTTTGCAGCATGGATCATGCAAGAACCTCCTTTGCTTGTCTGGATAACAACATTTAATCGTATGAAATCTGCAGAAAACAGTATGTACTATGTTACATTTTAAAGTAATTTTAAATTTGTACAAAATTTACAAATATTTTTTTCTTTATAGTTACACATAATGTTAGATGCTCCTCCTGCAAAGCGTCAACCATTCAAGGACCACGGTATACATGCTTGAAATGTACAGCATATCATCAGTGCCAACAATGCTTTTTATATAGTAAAATATCAGGAAAACACAAGTTGAAGCATCCAGTCCGCGAGTTTTGTACCAAGGTATATTAATATCCCTTATTTTTTTTATACAGAATGTTACATGTAATATTTCTTCAGACTTCAAATCGAGAAGTAACAAAGTTAATTATTGAGTTAATAAGGAACAAATTGAGATTGTGTCCTGCCAGGTCGATCGAAATGAACATTGAGGATCAGACACCGCATATAACCAGGTCATTAAGCACGAGAAAAATATAATATAAAGCATATGAAAATGTTTAACTTCTGCTTTAAATATTTGTTATAGTAATGAGATATCGCATACCGACAACGAATCATTAAGGGGTACAATGAAAAAACGAGTTCTAAGTGACCCACAAAAAGAACTACAAAGCATAATTACTCATTTGGAACAAGAAAATAAAGAATTACAAATCGAATTACTCGATATACAGGGTACCAGAGCAGAAAGGCTTCAGCGTCACAGAGCTACTATCGAATCACAGTTACAACGGCTAAAATTATTAAAAGTAAATTGTTAATCGATAATTTATAGTATTACAAAAATTTTTAACGATTAATCTGAAATATTTCCCGAATTATTTCGTAGAAATATTTGTTTGCTGATAGAACTCACACACCTCAAGTGATCAATCACATGCAGAGTACACCTATGGTTCCACCTCTATCATCGAGACTAGCTGCTTTACCTATAAATTTTGAATTGAGTCCAATTATTCGACAAGAAAATATAGAACAAATCTCGAATTCGAACAATACGGATACACTGCAAACAAACAGTTTTAATCCAACGTTATCTGTAGAATGCGGTACCGAAGAAAACCACGATGTTATTTGTGCTGGAGAAGCGTCTACCAGCTCAAGTTTCAGTAACACGCTAGAATCTACTCGCATAGAACTCAGTACATGGATCGGAGGTACATTGTTATTATTAATTTGTATTATTCATAAATCTGTATAGACTATAATGTTAATTCGTTAAGATTTTTAATTGTTAGGAGCAAAGAGATCAGAAATAAGTCCTACCGCTAGTGGTTTCTCTCAGTGGTTAGGTTCTGCTGATTCTGGGTGCAAGAAAGAAAAGTATTCAATGAAAACTATGACAGCTGGCGCCGAAAACGAATCGCCGTTAATAATTTCTGAATCTCTAATGGGCATTCATAGAAATAATACACCATCCTCTCTTCAAAGGCCTGACAAACATTCACAACATAGTAGTTTACAAAATATTCAGGGAGACTTAAACGACATATTAGATAGATTACAAAATATGGTTGCTGATGACTGTTTACTCGACGGTAAGTTATTACATTCCAGTGATACAAATTGTTCTTATTATAAATAAATATTTTTATACAAATTATTATTGTAGATTCTTACGTTGCTAATGATAATTGTAAATTGAAACGTGCTACAACTGAAATGGAAGATTTGTTAACGGGACTTATTCAAGGTATGGAATCCCGTAAAAGTAAACTTACTACTATAGTGTGATAAATTTTTTAATCACAACCAGTGTTCTGCAATTCCAAAGTAAATATTTACGAAATAAATATCTCCGTCCGCGAAGTTAAACATTTTTAACTATATCTAATTGTAAGTTATCGATACCAATGTTAATGAAAAAAACACAGTATAAGTATGGTATGTAGAAATAATGTGCAATTCTGGCAATCGTTAAAATAATTTCATATTTTTCAAAAGATAGACATTTCACTTTTTATATATATATATTAAAGCATAAGCTTATGATTAGCTTAATAATATCAGTTCTAAAGTAATTAAAATTTGTGCATGTTTAAGTTGTCATTGAAAATTTCGTAACATTAGAATAAATTATGTTTACATAATTTTAAATGCAAGTTAATATAAAAGTTAAATATATTAATCAAAAAATTATACACAATAAAACAACGTGTTAATACAGAAGAGAATAGTATTTTCTTTTGATCGACAAGAATTAGTACCTATATGTTTAGAATTTAAATGAGAATAAAAAAATATTTTTATGTATAAAATAAACACCAAATTGTTGTAATAAAATATATAAATACAATTCATCATTTCGATGTATCGACTAGATTATTGAATTAAATGGTCTGCGTGCCAATAGTATAGAATATACTCATGTTTGTAGAATACACGATACAATACTACATATCTTTTTCATATAACAATGTATCTGTTAAATAAGTAACTTTAAGTAATCGCGAGAAATGTAATTTCTCTGATGGTAAGTTTACTGTCCATGCCATTACACGAATACCGCGATCATACCACTCTTGTACAACGCGCCTAAAATAAATGTACAAAAAATATTTTCCTTCTTTACGACATTAAACTTAATAAGATATCACAGACACATGCTATCGTAAATAATGTAGAAATTTGTGTACATACTGGCTGAGTGTGTCTTTGTGTAATAAAATAACTGAAATGCCCACGATATAGTATACACAATGGAAAACCGCCCATTCGTATAAACGATTTAATAAACAAGCTGCCATGTGTTTAAATGGGTTATTATATCGTGCTGGCCCGGGACCATCGAAACCTGAATACGAAGTTCTTGAAAAATATTGCGGTCGCCATGCAAGGCTCCCCACAATTCGGGGTTCTTTTCTTCTAATCTACAATAAAAATCATCATTTAGTCAACCTAATATTAATCAGAATCCCTTATAACTTCATTTTTTATATTTTTATTTTTTTATTACCATATATACAACGATAGGATTAAAACTAGATACAATTGCTCTTTGAAACAGTTTTGGATACTTTTTATACGCATCTAAAATTGCTTCCACAACTTCGATTCTTGTATCTTTTATATCCATAATTATTCTTTGTTCGTTGTTCGAACACATTTCTAACACGTCATTAAGCAATGGAATTTTTTCATCATCGACAAGCTTATCTCTACAATAAATGAAAATTTATATTTAAATTTATGCCCTATCCAGAAACGGTTTTGCAATGAGAACAACAGTCGGTTTACTTAAGCGGGTAATTGTGCGTAATATTTAATGACTTTAATTGATCCCATGTCATGTCTTTAATAAGTCCAGTCTTTCCAGTAACTCTATCGATCGTCTCATCGTGAAATACTATAGGTACATTATCTTTTGTGAGCCAAACATCAAGTTCAACTGCATTGCAGCCTTTTTCTTTACTCTAAAAAATATGTTTCGTAATTGATTATTGCTCTACTTGTAATTTAATTTATAAAAAAGCAAAGGTGAAATTTATTTTGCACGAAAGCAGTAAAAT
The DNA here is from genome assembly GCF_051014445.1 of Colletes latitarsis. NCBI lineage: Eukaryota > Metazoa > Arthropoda > Insecta > Hymenoptera > Colletidae > Colletes > Colletes latitarsis. The sequence continues at coordinate 27,528,371 of NC_135135.1, read as the reverse complement.
CTCTCCTCATATATACTATATGTTATAGGATTGCTATAACTACAATATAGAATGAAGGCATTTAAAACAGGCTACTTGAATAATTTGCCTATTTTTGATTTTTAGTCAACTACGTTTTCTTAACTATGAATGACTAAAGGTCATTGAAGATGAACTGCAATGGAAAAATACTATCTTCAAGAAACTGATCAAACACCTTGGTAATCTACTTATTTACATACATACTAAGCTCTAAAGGGATTCAATTTTAACGAACTTTTATTAAGTTTAAAAAAACAAATAATAAGGGTCTGGTCTAACTAGGAAATCCATCAATGTTATAAACTTCTGTCATAAAAATTAGGTAACTTATTTAAGTGGTCTATTTTACATGCCTAACTCTGTATTAGGGCCAAGAGAAACATTGTAGGTATCTGCAGGCTGCATATTCCTCTTTGGTCCAGGTCTCAAATAACAATCAATATGCAAACGCCTATAATGTTATTCTCAACTTTAGTATCCTTATTTATTAGATGTAGGAAAGAGTTCTGAAGACAGACAGATCCTACCCAAAGTAAAAAAAAGGCACAGAACTCTTTTCTATACCTAATACATTACGAAAAAAGTAAGCAATTGTTCCTGTTACAAAGATACCTAGTATTCCAAAATAGCTAATAAGAAACATGTCGATTTGTTATTTTCTCCAGAGCAACTTCTAAGTGTAAAAAAAAAAAGAAACAAAAACCATTATTATATATAAGATTTTACATTACGAAAAGCTGTTAAGCTGTTCTCAGGGAAATCGTATCCTCCACCACGATGAGCCACCACTCGCATGCAAAATTGTTCTCTGTTATCGTGTTCCTTGGACACAGTATTATCTTTTTTCAGTGAAAGGGGATTCACACCAAGCACTTCCTGTACAATTTGTAAATTTGGTGGTGGAATCCTGGCTATTCTTAATCCAACTGTGATAACGACAGAACCCCAAACAATCCATGGTACGCAGAAATAATAAAAAACACTTATTAAAATGCTCCAGCTAGTTTGTAGAAATATCCACAAGAAAGCACTGTTCAAAATTAGTTCAATGAATTCATGCATCTTTTAAGGGAACTTTTAGTCTTGTTAACGGTTTCTTTTTACCAAAAAGATGCGAGCAATTAACTCTACGCATACAAAGACATTGATCATGATATTCTCATGCGACACTCTGTATTACTTGAGCATGTGATTCTGCACATTTTCGTAGGCACTCTTATAAACTTGGTAATCTATAATTGTTTAATGATAACGTTTATTTGTGTACACCAATATCTACACTCAGCCGAATGATAACTCGATATTTTCGCGCTCCTGAAACATAAAATATTCATTTTAGTAATACGTAGCTCAAATCTCGAAATTTTAAATTATCAATCGCGTAATTATCGCATATCATGTTCTATTAATTTTATTCTACCCTATGATGCAATTGACGATAGACGCAAGTATACACAAACACTTTATCGAGTTGTACTTTTAATCAGATCAAAGTTAAGAGCTATACATTTTCAAAATTATAGGTATCGTTACAATATGAAACAAAATATATCAGTTTCAACATTGAACAATTATGTACTCATTAAATAAAGGTAATAAGTAATATTTTCTGTAATAAAAATGCACACCCGATGTATCTTTCATACACTACATATTATCTTCTAGCTAAAGAAGAGTAAAGTTCTTATCTAGATAAAAATCTAAAATAATGAATGAAAGATAAATAATTTTTTATTTGTTACTGGTTGAATACAAATTAAAATTTGGATTATAGAGTGATGTTATATTATACGTTGTATGAAAAAAACAACGCTTATCCAAGTAACTGTTCGACCAATTAATTATTGCAAATAAATCGTTATACGTTTAATTCCATTCGGCATCTATCATGTAAAATACAATTCTGTCTGCTTCTATTTCTACATGTAACCACTTTTAGCTATTACATACCATTACCGTTTATTATCAATTACGTAGATACGTATACATAGGGTGTCCTAAAAAATACATATTTACGAGTTTAGCATTTGTTTACTTTTACTGACAGAGAGTACCGGAATCGAATAAAATAAAAAATGACACGGACGAAATAACCGTTTAACTAACTACAAATTGTTCGATTAATCAATATGGCATCCTAACAACTTTTAATTGTACGCATTCTTAACAAAAGAGATACATACGCGTGTAACCAATTACGCGAACCAAAGGGAGTGTTGAAAAAAAATTAAATTGAAAGTTTTGAAAAATGGCACATTTAAATCAAAGACAGATAATGGGAGATTCGTTGGATTTTTTGACCAAGTACCACGCTATATCTAATAAATTAAAAAAGTAAGCGTATCGTTAAACGACTGTTCGTTTCTTTTTCTTGAATAGTTCTATTCCCTCTTATAAAGATCCATTTGTTGTTAATTATATTTTAGACGTTTCATGAGGAACCCGAACGTCGCGGAAGCAAGCGATCAATTCGGCAAGTTACACAAAAATTTCGTAATGCATGCTTGTTAGAAATATGTAATTTAATATGTATAATATTTTCTTTGTAGGTGCCTTGGCTACCGAATGCGAACAAAAAGAATTATGGCAATACGCAGGCTTATGTTCATTAGCTGCAGCTAGATGCCAAGGGACATTGAAAAACATTTTTCCTGAATTAAATTTTTTAATAAAAGCAGGCAGAGAGTTTCTTGTAGCCGATAAGAAAGATAAAGACATAGGTTGCCCTTCTATAGGACAAGAAAATACACAGGTTTATTATTTGTTTTACTTGGATTCGTATGCAATAATATGAATTGTATAAAATTTTAAAGTTCTAATGGTTAATTCAGGCTGCCATAAGTTGTTTTGGTCATGCTTTAGCACGTTGCCAAACTCAACCGGGATTTAACACTATGTCTGCTGGATTAGCATTAGAATTGGCATTAGCTTTAGATTCAACTCCAGCCGGTACACAACAATTACGTAAGGCTATCGATATTTTTCCAACATCAAAAGCTATTAATACATTGGTTTCTTATCACATTAAACAAGGTAAATATTTATTTAAATAATTATAATCAATGAAGATCATTAATGAGAACAGTATTTATTAGGAGATTATGTATCTGCTTTATTAATTCTGAACGAATTTGTTGAATTTATTGAGACTTATGTAAATGCTGGTGCAAGAGGCAACTACAGTGTTATATTACATAGGTATAATATACAATCAAAAGCTTAGAATTATGTTGTAAATAAAGAATATGAAAATCATATTCATCTGTAGGTGTGAAGTGACCAGAGTACTTTTGTTACTTATACTTCAACCGTCGCCGCAAAGACTTGCACCTTCTTTGGCTCAAGCTTTAGAGAAATATGCATGGATAGAAGAAACTGCAAACAATGGTAAGCATCCCTCTACTTTTACTTTCAACAATTTATATATATTATAATGGATAAACTAAAACTATATTGCAGATTTCAATATGAGTGAAAATGAATTATTATTGTTACAATCTTTAGTATTAGCATCTCAGTCCCATGATTATCAAGCATTATTAGAACTGGAAGGTGAATTATGGCCCTATTTAAGTGCAGAACAAAAAGAATTATTGCACAAGTTAATACAAGTTCTAACAACACAGTAAAGTTTTTCAACTTTATTTTTTCACCAAATTATTCGAGGATCGATGGTGTTCTTAAAAAATCTTTGACGTGTTACGGGTAAGGCATGTCCGAGTGTATATTATTTCATTTCATTCAAATAACGACGATTTAATAACAATTTAGAAATAATCTACTTTATAGTGTACAAAATAAATAAAGAACATTTATTTACTTCGATTAACACTATATATTTGTTTATTTACCACTCTCTAATGTACAGTACATACACGCAATCGAAACCACGGACAAAAGCTAATAAATCATTTTATAATGTGGTCGTTTCAGTTTTATTTTCATTTTTATTTATTTATTTTCATAGTTAATCTAGGTTTGTTTGAATGATATCCTGAAAAAATTCGATTCATCTGCCTTTGTTTATTGAACGTTCTTATGCTAAAATAGGTTTCCTTGACGAAGCGAGTGTTGCTTAAAATTACATTTTTATGAGTCAATCCTTTACAAATCATCCAATGATGCAAGCGGTAACTGTCGGTCTCGTACGTGTGTCATCGTTCCTTCATTCTCGTCGCGAAGAAGGTAGGCAAGCAGAGAACTGGTGTCTGTGTGAAAGGAAGAACTTGTTGCGGCGGAAAGCAAGGGTCGAGAGGCTCGAAATACATAGTGTGCGTGTCTTCACAATGATACGACGATGGTGTTCTAGAAGAGGGGATGTCTCGCGTTCCACGAATATACTAAACTCTACTTTCCTATACCAGAAGACAACACAAGTGGTCAGGACGGAGTCGGTGATTACACGGCGCAACCTCGAACCCTTTGGTATTGGTTCGACGTATTTGCTCCTAAAAATCTTACGTTGTCAAGGTAACGATATATTGTCTTAAAAAATTATGCTCGACGCCTCTTTGTATACCGTGTATTACTGAACATACTTTAACAAAAGAGCTTGAACGATTTGCATAATAAAATCTAATGCCAAGTTGAAAGTGATCACATTGCCGCGAAAAAAAAAAAAATCGTAATCGTGTACAAAATAAAACTTTCACTCGCTATTTTTATGAAGTAACGAACATTAATGTAATCTACTTCGCATAATTTATTGTCGATTGAATAATAATGATCGCGAATCCTGTCTCTCGTAAGAGCAACAAATTTGTTTTCTTCTTCTTTCGATCGAAAACAGAATTGAATATATATTTTACTCGAGCATAAACGCGTAGAGCAAAGCAAGTGTTCGTAATGTGCCAAAAGTGTCTGATGAAGTTTGAGTACCGTTAAATACACCGGTTTAATAGTCGAACTTTCAATCATTTTTGTCTTCGCGCAGTGAGTAATAAGAATAGTATTTTCTTTTGTCGCTTTGTTTCCTATTTAATTTTCTGACGATGAATTCGAGTTAGAAATATCGCGTTGCAAGTTGAAAATATTGTTTATCGAAGATGCGTTCGATTCAAGGTGGTACTTGGATTTTATATAGGTATATTAATATAGGTATATTAAAAATCTAATCTCACGTGTCATAAACGTAATGATTTACCACGTGTTTTAATGACCTTGAACTCCACACAGTTCAAGGCAGGTGAATGTCCTAAGCACCTGTATATTTCGCGTTGCGCGTAGAACCATATTTACGAACAACTTTCGTTTATTTTAATAATTTTATACCGCGCACAGTTGAAAATGATTTATTTTCAATTTAAAAATATAAACGCGTCGAAGGTAATATCAAGTATTTGACGAAGGACGAACATTTCTATTCTCCCGTGTGCAAAAGAACCGTATAATTCAGCGTTTCTCAAACTGGGGTCCTCGAGCTGTAGAAGGAAGAAAAACATATTACATATGTTACTCTCGTTAGAAAACCTGTTGTAAATAATTTAGGAGAATCATACGCTATTTTAATATTTTCATTTTTTCGTTTTGATAGAAGTATGACCAAAGATTGGAAAACCATTTTCGTAACCGGGGGAGCCGGTTACATCGGTAGCCACTGTATCGTCGAACTTTTGGAAAGTGGATACGATGTTGTAGCAATAGATAACTTTGCTAATAGCGTAATCGAGGGTAGCGGTGAATCTGCAGCTCTTAAAAGAGTCGAGCAAATAACAGGGAAGAAAGTTACCTTCTATAATTGCGACCTCATCGACCGAGATAAACTCGAAGCAGTCTTTAATAAGGTAACAAATCGACGTGGCACAACTTGAGAAAAATTTTAATGGGAGATTCTGGAGGCCAAAACAAGACGAAAATCAAGAATATCAATTTCTTGACAGAGGCTTCGTTAAAAAGTTATTAACGTTTAAAGTTCCGTCAGTTCTGAATTTTTTTCTCGAAAGTGCGTAGGATTTCGGAGGTATGCGTAATGACCGAAAATGATTGTAATTGACCCCCGCAACCGAAAATAATTTTTTTAGAATGATTTGAAATTTTTCATTTTCGCCGAAAAATTTCACACCTTGAATTTTTTTCTAGAAAGTGGGTAGGATTTCGGGGATATGTTTATTCACCAAAAATTATTGTAATTGACCCCCGCAACCGAGAATAATTTTTCCAGAACGATTTGAAATTTTTGAATTTATTTGTTAATAACTTTTTAACGAAGCCTCAGTCAAGAAATTGATATTCTTGATTTTCGTCTTACTTTGGCCTCAAGAATCTCCCATTAAAGTTTTTCCCAGGGTGACCGAACACCCACAACGAAGTTCTAAAAGTAAATGTTACTTTTTAGCATAAAATAGATTGCGTAATTCATTTCGCGGCGATAAAGGCCGTCGGTGAATCGATGCAGATTCCACTACATTATTATCGAAATAATATTATCGGTGCTATTAATTTACTAGAGGTAAACAGCGCTTTGATAACTTTTCACGTTTACGTCGTTTCGTGTATTATGAAAATAAATAAAATTCACTGCTTCAAGGTAATGAAAGCTGCTGGATGCTTCCAACTAGTTTTTAGCAGTTCGTGTACCGTCTACGGGGAACCGAATGAACTTCCAATTACAGAGGAGCATCCAACTGGCAATATTACGAACGTGTACGGTAGAACAAAGTATTTTATCGAAGAAATGCTGAAAGATATATCAAGAGCCGAGAAGGTGCGTTTAACTGGCTAAATATTCAATTATTTGTAAAATATAATAATTATATATATATTTATAACTTACTTTTTACTTTTCGTTAACAAAGAATATGTTGCAAATAAAATGGCTATGTAGTTATTTTTGTTCAACAGAATTGGAACATCATTTCCCTCAGATATTTCAATCCAGTAGGTGCTCATTCTAGTGGCTTGATCGGAGAAGATCCTACAAAACCATTTACAAATTTAATGCCTTATATAGCACAGGTAGCTTTGAGGCATAAACCTGAACTCGTTATTTATGGAGGCGATTATCCTACGAAAGACGGCACAGGTACGTTTGGACAATTAATTATTTTTTAAACGCTACGTTACATTGTTTATTATTATAATTGTTCACGCAGTACCTTCGGAATATTCATTTTTTCATAGGTATACGTGATTATATTCACGTTATGGATTTGGCGGCTGGCCATGTGGCAGCTTTAAATGCCTTGCACAAACAACACTTGAGGTTAAAAATTTACAATTTAGGTACTGGCAAAGGTGTGTCTGTGCTCGAGTTAATCAAAACATTTGAGAATGTCACGGGAACGACAGTGCCGTATGTTATAGAAGATAGGAGAGAAGGTGATATAGTGTCAATGTATGCTAACACAGATTTAGCAGAGAAAGAATTAGGATGGTCGACCAAATACGACGTTGAACAGATGTGTATGTAACATAGTACTTTCATTCTGTATTTGGCGTATTTCTAATATTATTTTTAATATAGGTAAAGATTTTTGGAGGTGGCAAACAATGAATCCACATGGTTACCGTGCTACCATAAAAAATGGTATTAACGACCATGTGAATGGCACTTCATAATGGAATAATTTGATTACCATTCAAGCACGATTAATTTATAATGAAAATAAAAAAAATAACAGTAGTACCGCAATTTTTTGTTATCTCGTAAAGTTTAATCCTAATCGATCAATTTATTTACATCCATGTTATTGCTGTTTTGAGTATCTTTTGTCTCTTCTATGACTGTATATAATGATAAATGTTGAAATTTCAAAACTTCAAGGCCCCAACTTGTCCATTTAGGAAGCAAGTATCTTGCAAATATTTCTAAACACTTTGGCTCGTTTGGGAGATACTCTTGCAGAACTTCTAGAATTTTTAATAATGCCTTTATATAATTCCACACGTATTATTATTGATGATTCCTTACCTGTAAGAGGTGGTTTGTGAGAATGAACCGCGCTCGGAACACTTATTAACACTTTCCCATCAGGAATGTTTATTTCACCATCACTTAATACAGATCCTAATACTAGTAATTCGTAAGGCTGTTTACCGAGTGCTGAATTAAAATTACACGTTGTGCTTCCCGCTTGAGTGACCTGAAGTACGAATCAAAACTAAACATGTGTTGTTCAGATTGCAAATTAAATTTTTTCGGAATTTTCAAATTTTAAGTAATTATACGCTTACTTTAATCCAGTACCATTTTGCTCTATATGTAATGCCCCATGACGGAAATATATTGTGAAAAATACTATGCAGATGACTAGGAGCATTGGTACACCAAATTGCTACAAGTCCGTTTGAACATAATAATTTCCCAATTGGTATCCTGGCTAACTCCTCGTTGTACATCATTTTATAACTGTTTAATGTAAGAATATAAAACACAATTTACATAATATATATAGAGTGCGATTTATAGCAGATGGCTGTTTGCTATAACTATACAAAAACATATGATTCTGACAAAAAATCGTACACATAAAACAATTCTAGAATGTATCAATACTGTTTTAATATTGTGCAACAATAATTTTTTACGTCGAAAAGTTGCATCTAAAATCTTATTTACCCATATGGTCGCAAAACTGAGAACAAGGAAAACTTATACTATTATCAAAGTCCTTATTCTCGTTAAATTGTTCAGAGAGTTTGCTTTTTTTTTTTATTGGCTTATATTGAACCATACAAGATCACCTAGATTCTAAATATTTGGTTTTTTTTCTTCTTATGGACTTGTTCCACCAAGGAGGGTCCAACAATATAAAATCATATTGATTGTTTAATTCCAACTTCCTGGCAACATCGCTCACATCGTAACAATAAAAGTTACATTTTCTTGGGAACACATATTTCTGGTCTTGTGCTTCTGATATAATAGCTACATCCATATCATTACAGCCATAAAAGTTTTCCTCCTCCCCGGAAAATGTGTCCTGATAAAATTTTTGGGATGCCAAGCGTGCTGCTTCGTTATTATCACACATTGCGTTAGAAGAGAACAATCCATCTGCTTTAGCAGACGAAATTATTTGATCGAATGCTTGTTTAACATAATTTATCTACGAAGTACATGAACGTTAGTTGTCTGTTTTATTTAATATATTATTAAATTTGTTATTTTTAAATTTGTCCGTATACCTCTTTTAAATCTTCCTCCGGTAACAGTTTCGCCCGCTTTCTCTTCTTACTTCTATTTTGCAACGAAATTCCTTCGCGTTGATCGGATTGAGTTATTTGATTTTGACGTAAATATTGAGAATTTATTTCGAATAACGTTTCGTTAAAAATTAGTCTACACTGTGTATTACCGTTCTTTACGGTTTTATAAATATCGTTAAGATACTGTAAATGAGACACGATCCATCCTTCACCACTCGAAAAAATTAAGCTCATAATTGACTCAAATACAATTGAAATATTTATGATCATGAGCTACCTAAGTTTGAGCAAACATCATCGGCACAATCGTTGTTATGGCAACAGTGTTCGATTAAGCTAAAAAATGGCGGCTATGTCAGAGAGTTCTTAGTTAGGTTAAGTGATTGTTATAAGTACTTGTTTTTCTTAATATTTTAATAATTAGGTAATTGCGCGGAACGTAGGTAAATTTGTTGATTACCGTGCAAGTAATAAAGTGCATATAAAAATAAAGATGAGGATCGCTGTAGAGGGTTGTGCACACGGTGAATTAGATATTATTTACGAAACTATTCAAGAAATGGAAAAGGCTGACGGGAAGAAAATAGATTTGCTCATTTGTTGCGGAGATTTTCAATCTACGAGAAACTTGAGTGATTTAAGTTGCATGGCTGTACCTGATAAATATAAGGATATGTGTACTTTTTATAAGTAAGTTGCAAAGTTGTGGTTGTTAAAAGGGTTAATAGGTTTTAAGATTATGTATAAATCTTTCGTTATATTTTCGTAAACTTTCTCTCGAAATTTTTGAAATCTTCATCTGCATGAAACTGAAGTTAATTCTACGATATATTGTAGATATTATTCGGGGGAAAAAGTTGCCCCTGTGTTAACAATATTTATCGGAGGAAATCACGAAGCATCTAATTATCTTCAAGAATTGCCGTATGGTGGATGGGTAGCACCTAATATTTATTATTTGGGATATGCAGGTGTAATAACAATAGGTGGTATCAGAATTGCAGGGCTATCCGGAATTTATAAGGGTCAACATTTGATGCAGGGACATTACGAAAAGCCTCCTTACAATGAAAATACAATCAGAAGCGTATATCACATTAGAAACTTAGAAATATTTAGATTAAAGCAGGTAATACTTTGAAGAAATTTATTCTAATGTAAGTTGTTCATTGCATTGCATGTTTTCTTTATAGCTTAGTGGCAATATTGATATTTTCTTATCTCACGATTGGCCAGCAGGAGTAACTAAATATGGAAATGAAAATATGTTGTTGAAAGGAAAACCTTTCTTCAAGTAAGCTAATTATTCCCCTATTATCTATAGTAATTCCCTTATTACAGCTCAGTGTCGGTACACGATTTTCAAAACATTAACCGATACAGTTTATAACATTTCGAATGTGTTAAATTTTTTATTACAGAAATGATATTGAGAACAATATGCTTGGTAGTCCACCAAGTATGGAACTTTTAGAACATCATTATCCAAACTATTGGTTCTCTGCACATTTACATTGTAAATTTGCTGCCCTTGTTCCTGAAAAAGAGGGAACAAGAGTGACTAAATTTTTAGCTTTAGATAAGTGTCTTCCAAAAAGAAAATTTCTTCAAATACTCGAATTAGAACACGATCAAAATTTACCATTAAAACCGCATTATGATTTAGAATGGTTAACAATATTATATTTAACAAACCATTTATTAAGCGTTAAAAACGGTATTCATTATATGCCTGGGCAATATGGCAATAATAGATGGATATTCACGCCAACTGTAGAGGAAAAAGCAAACATTTTTAAACGATTCACCCGTAATTTAGAAATTCCTCTAAATTTTACACAAACTACAAAGCCGTACAATCCTGATGCTTTAGACGTTTCAGTCGAATCGCCAAAACTATTAATAAATAATCAAACTACACAGTTCTGTAACACCTTGGGTATCGATGATCCATCTGTTTTATTACAATTAATGAGTAACACAAAAGAATCTAAATCAAATGGATTGTTAATAGAAACATCGTATGAACAGATACCAGGTTCCAATGATATTTCTATTTCATTTGAGGAAGACAATGTTTTAAACTCCACATTCGATGCAGCGTCACCGTTAAATTTATCCCCGAAAAGTAATAGCGAAGAACAAGATGTAGAAATAAATAATAGTAAAGAAGCTTTAGATGGAAGTATGAATAATTTAACATCAGAAGTTAATTTTGATTGTATAGACGATGGTGAGTAACACACCGATTATAATATACATGTAATGTTATTTTAGTTGAAAATAAAATCTTTATATTTTAGGTAATAAACATCTTATACAAATTGAGCCAAATTGTAAGAAATTTAAGCGACGGAATTATTCTATATATTCCAATACGCTTTAGATACAATTTAATATTTTATTTGACAATTAAGTCTGGAATGTTTTCTTTCCAGTTAAAATATTGTTGAATATAACTGACTTTGATAAAATCTACGATAAACGAATCTGTACATAAAAATAATATTTCTCGTATTATTTCTTTTAGAAAATCATTTTCTATCGACAAGGAAATATTAGATATATAGTTGTATATCATCATTTTTTAAAAAAATAAATATACTTTAATTCATTGCTCGTCTCTATTACTATTACGATCTGTCAACTAGTTTTGACATGTGCTACCAGACAAGGTATAGTGCTAATTTACATTAAATATCTATTTTAAAAGCAGCTCGATTAACATTATAGTGTAGAATAAATTATGATCTTTCGTTGTTGCGTCAAACCTTACGATACATTCCTAATTGAAATGCCGTGTCGACATAGCGAACCAATGAAATTTCGGTCACGTGACAAGTTCTGTTTACATCCAACTTCATTTTCTCGTCGAATATACTTTACCTTTATATATACATATATATACGCTTGCGTGGATGCGTTACTTATTATTCTACGAACGCAGCGTATTCGGTCGAAACGCAAACTTTCATGTTCTTTTTCCTCCGGTTGTAAACATTATTCACAGCTCGTCCCAAGATGTGGCCCGTACGACTGCGATAGCCATCTATCGAGGCTGACGAACACTCGCTTCCGTCGAAACGTTCCGAATTAATTCCGAAACAGTGATCGTATCTTTCAGCGACGATGCTGAGGATGTAAAGCGAACCGTGTGAAATGTGAGCCGCGCGACGAGTATAGGGAGGCAAATAGTGTACGGACGAAAATCGTGAAACGGTGTATCTATAAGCAAAGTGTCACGATCGTGTGCATCCACGGCTAGATCGGTATCATTGACGAGGACACCCGAGAATGGTGTGGAGGGACGGTAGCAGTTAATTTTTAATCGTGGGTTCGGTGGCTTGTATTTGACAGATTGTTACAGTGCGGTTATTTGGGGGGTTGGGCAGGGGCGACGGTTGGTATCATTCTGGAGGGAGCAAAAGACGGAGCAGGGACTGTAGTCTGTAGTCTGCAGGCTGCGGGCTGCGGGCTGCGGGAAGCAGACACAAGCACGAGCCAGTAGTTCGCCAAACAAAACATGGACGCCGTAGAAATAAATGCGTCCGATTCCCCGCAAAACGTAGAGGATAGCATCGTGGCGACGGTAGAAATATGCCGCGTTTGCCTTCTTGGGAACCTGGTGATGCGAGACTTATTTCTAGAAAGTGAGGTCGCCTCTCTTTCCGCGAAAGCAATGAGCTTCGCCAACGTTAAGGTTAGACACGTAATTTGAGGTTAAGTTGAATATCACAAACCGTGCAAGATAAAGTCCTATTTGAGATATCGACTCAACACCGTGCGTGTTGTTCGAATTTCTCGTTTACGTTCTATTTACGTTCTGTGCCTTTACTTTATTTACCAATTTCATAGCTTCCCAGAACTTTCAGTTACGACAACGACATCGAATTAATCGTGTCGTTTCGTTGCTCTAGATGCTTCCTGGGGACGGTTTACCAACACGTGTGTGTTGCATATGTGCGGACAAACTAGAGTCCGCGTACGAGTTCAAACTGCAAGTGGAACAAGCCGATACAGTTCTCAGAGAAAGATACGTCACTATGAATATGAAGGAAGAGTTGTTCTTCAACGAGGTTGAAGTGCATCTCGAGTCAGGGGACCAAAATGGGGATATAGGAGAGATGCACATGGAACACGATTATCAATCTACCGTGGAGACTCTAGGTTCGATGTCTCGAGAAGAGAAATCTCTTCTGAAGAATCAATTGTCCTTACTGCAAGTGGAAAAGTTAGACGACCAAGAGTCATCTATGAGAGGTAAGTAAAAATTTTATAAAAGAGAAATTAAATTCGATTCGTAATACTAAAAGTCTTTTTGTGTTTAGAGCAGGATAATGGTCCGGTAATGGAAGAAGCGATCGATCAAGTGATAGTTTCGAAACATGGACACGAAAATTGTCCTAGTCAGGACGAGGACAACATTAAGCCTATTACCGATACGTCTCGAAGCGAAGCAACGTTGAAATACACAAGTAGCAATAGAAACTGCATAGAGAGTATTCCGACGATAGAACACGATTATATATTGCACCACGAATATATATTAGGAGACGAGAATCACCAGGAGCAGGAAGAGCGGCATCAGCAACAGTTAATTTCGGAAGAGTCATTTCCGCGCGATGATTGCGCGGAATATGTAAATTTGCTGGTCAAAGCTGCCGACGCGACAAACCAAGAGGAAGAGGAAGACGCGATCGAAGATGTAGCTGAGGACGCGACCGTGGACGAAGATGAAGAAGAAATAAAAAAATCGGATGTTAAGAAAATTAACGTTAAGATAGAACAAGATAGCGAGTGTCAAAATGAAGCGAGGAGAAGCAAACGTAATCAGATTCGACGGAACATCGAATCGACGCGAGATTCCGACGAGGAAAATTACTTCGAGAATTTGAATCTGAGCTCGCGACTGAAGAAGGCTCAGGCTTCTGATAAATCGGACCGGATCTTCTTCATGTGCTACCTCTGCGATAAAGAATTTTTATCGAAGAACGTCTTGAGAGAGCACATGCATTCGCATGAGGAAGTCAGGAGAGCGTTGTCTTTAAAAAAAACTCCGGAAAAACCGCAGAAACCTGTCAGCAATATTGATAAATCGCCTCCGTCCGGAAAGAGGTTGAACAAATGTCCTCATTGCGGTAAACAATACATATACATAATCTCGTTCAGTAAGCATTTGAAGAAACACGAGAGGGAGAAAGATGAGACGAAGGATGAACCGATGCCGTTAGAAATTTCGTTTCACGAAGACGAGCACAGTTTGGATCTCGACGATTACGCGGATAAGCAAGATTTCGATGCCGAGTATCGGAAAAGAGCTAGGAAAAACGACGATCTGAATGGAACAAAATCGAAGCTGGAGACTGACGAGATGGGGGAACATCAGATGGACGAGGACGGGGAGAACGAGGAATTGGGAAACGAGAAAAAAACGGACGACGGAGACGGGGAGCATAATAATTCGAAGAGAACCAGAGAACGAGAGGTACGGGGTGTACGCACAGAAATGTTTGCATGCGAAAAATGCTCGGAAAAATTCTATACTAGGCGTGGTTTACGGAAGCATGAGGTTTTGCACGCCATCCTTAAATGTAGCGTATGCGAGGAAGAGTTCGATTCGCTGGAGAAACTGAGGAACCATCGTGCAAAGCACGTGCTCGAAGGTGTGTTGACTGAGCAAGATTTGGAGGAAGATGCAGATTGTTCGGTAAATAATGAATCGGATAGTTATAAAATTGAGGGTAAGGAGAGGGAAGAAGGGGACCAAGAGAAACAAGAGGGAGAGGAAGTAGAGACATTGGAGACGGAGAGTGCATCGAAGAAAAATGTCAGGTAGGTTGAAGGACGAGATTTTTAAATATTTTGCGAAAAGGTTAGTTCGAACGAACCGTTTTGATAATGTGTATCGTCTTATTTAGAAATACGGAGACACACACGGGGACCGACTATCGTTGCAAGGTGTGTTATCAGCGATTCGCCAGGAAGGATCTGCTGCAGAGGCACGCCGAACAACACGAACGCGTTAAATCCTACAGATGTACACAGTGTGATAAAACGTTCGGGAACGAGCTTACTCTGCGAAATCATTTGATAGCCACTAATCATAAAACCTTCGTTCACGGGCAGGAGTACGATCCCAATAAGCGCATCAAACGTGTTGCCGCGAGAGCGGCGCAGAAGATCATAGATAAAATTAAAACCGAGGACGGTTTGGAAGATTACGACGAGGAAGAGGAGAACAAGTTGCTCAACCGTAACGCCGCCCACACGGATGGAAATTACGGTCGAAGTAAACGAGAGAGTTCTGCACAAAAGAAACACGTTTATAAGAAGGACCTGGAGTGCATGAGTTGCAATAAAAAGTGCAGTTCGAAGCAGTCGCTGTCGAAACATATGGAGCAACACGTGAAGGTCGAGAAAGCGGTCAAGTTGGAGAAGCAACGACAACCCGCGTTGAAGAAGGACCGACAAAGAGCGTGCATCAACGAAGGAATAGATGCGAACGAGACCATCAAGGACGACGATTACGACTCGGACTTCGAAAGCGGCTTGGATTGGCCGATGGATCATCACGAGTGCACGAAGTGCAAAAAACGGTACAGCACGAAGAAGTCGTTGTTACGGCATCAGCTGTTGCACGAGGAGCCGAACTTTGAATGCGATATTTGCAACGTTAAATTTTACCGTAAGGACAAGCTGAAAGCTCATTACGACAAGTGCTCGGAAAAGAATCCGGACCAAGTGAGAAAATGTAACATTTGCGGCGACAGTTTCGAGAACAACGAGATTCTGCGGGAGCACAGAGCAAAACATGTTACGGAGGGCATTCTCACCGAGGAAGACTTGAGAGACATCGAACCACGGCCAGAGGAGAAGAAACCGGGCGAGAAAATCGGTAGAAAGAGGAGGACGGATATCGTCGGCTTGGAATGTACAGAGTGTAACAAGCAGTACACGTCACGGAAAGGGCTTCTGCGTCACATTCAAGTGCACGAAGGGAAAAAGTACCTTTGCGACATTTGCCCGAAGAAATTCTACAGGAGGGAACATTTGAAGATACACGTGGCCAAGCATAATATGATAAAGCCGTACAAATGTACACGCTGCACGAAACGTTTCATCAAGGAGGAGCAACTGACCAACCATTTGTCGAAGCACGACCGAACCTTCAAGAAGAACAAAGAAACGGACAGCTCCAAGAGATTCCTTTGCGAGATCTGTTCGAAAAGTTTTACCCAATCGACGACGTTGATAGCCCATCTCAGGGCTCACAATGGTATCAAGCCGTACGTCTGCGAGGTCTGTTCACGGCCGTTCACGACAAACGCGTACCTAAAAATGCACATGAGAACGCATACCCAAGAGCGACCGTACATTTGTCAGTACTGTTCGCGCGCGTTCGCCAGAGCTGACACGCTCGCCAATCATTTGACGTCGCACACTGGCGAAGCCAAGTATCACTGTAAGTACTGTCCGAAGAACTTCCGTCGTTTGAAGTCCCTCAAGGAGCATGTTTTCATACACACTGGTCAAAGGCCTTACGCTTGTCCAACCTGCGACCGACGGTTCAACAACAACGGGAGCCGCTACGCTCACAGCAAAAGGTGCAAGCAAAACTTTGTTCAAAATCAAAATCGTGGTCAACCGTTGGCGCAGGTGCAGGCGGTTCAGAATCAACAGAGGGTACTGCAACAGGCAGCGCTTGGCCAAGGGCAACTGGTTAAAACGCAAAATATCAAAACCATTACGATCACCAGACAACCGGAACCTGTTTCCAGCCAGCAGGTTTCGCAACATCAGGAAATAATAATGCCCCTGATCTTTCCACTCACTGTCACTGTCGCCGACATAAGCGAAGAGGTCATCCTGCCCGAGGGAGCCAAACTGTACACGACGACTTAACTTGGCATTCGTTTCGAATGCGTGTTCTCGCATTACCGATCTTTCTCGACAGCCGATCGATCGTCTATCGATTCGTTTTCTCCCTACCATTACTCGTGCCCGATTTCTCTCGCGAAAACTGCGGTTTCTCCTGATAATCGAAACGAGAGAGAAGGACAAACGGCGAAATCGAAAAACATCCGAGATAACGTTTTTAATGTATTATACGTTGTATATCTCTGTTTATATTTAAATACGAGACAAGCCGTCAAACATATGGGAATGGGGTAAAAGTAGTTGCAAAACGATAAAAATGAAGGAGGATGGAAACGGGGGGTTTTTTTTTTATTATTATTATTTTGTGCGTTCGAATAGACAGTGTTTCTCAAGCTGTGATTTGCAGATTCCTGAGAGCCTGGGAATAATCCTAGCAATATTTTTATTTTATTACAAAATTCCAATTACGAAGTACTAAAAACGTAACGAAGAAAGAAACTTGGAAGCTAGAAATTTGAAAAATTAAGACTAGTTGAAACTTCTTGCATAATTTTATCAACGTTGTTTTATACTTACGACATATTCATTATTTTTTTATTTTAATTCTATTGAAAGTAAAGAAAGTAACAAATTTTATTAAATTTTTTGTTCGTAATGAATTTTATCGTACATGATAATCGAATAATGAGAATTCTTTAGTACTATTCGATAAACAAATTAGTTTATTATTTAATAGTATTGAATAAATTCCAAGATGATCAATGTAAATCTACCAATTTTTATTAATTTATTTTTGTACATTGTTTTAGTAAAGTACATATAAAAAGTTTGAGTTAAAAATATAAATAAATATTTAAAACACATAGTTTGTTTAAAAAAAAAAAAGAAGGATTTAAAATCTGTTTGGGTTAGGTTTTTGTACAGCACCGCGGAAGAGAAATATAATTAAAAATTAATAATTTAATTTTACTCTAAGTTTGTCAGAAATTTTTAATCGCGGATGGTGTCTGCGTAAAAGTTAAGTTTGAGAAACACTGAAATAGTGTGTAGCAAGAGTAGAATTTATCGCTCGAGTCAAACATCGTGTCTTTGGATCGCTAAAGTTCCTTCTAATTCTTTGAAAAATAGCACAAACGAGTTTTATCGTTTGTCAACGACATTTCTCGTTCTTGGCTAATTAGCATCGACCGATAATCCCGCTGTGGAACGTATGTATGCGAATACGTATGTACGAATGAAGGTCTTACATGATTTTTATAGGAACTTACTTTCTTTCCAGTTCTCTTCCGTCTTCGCTATCTTCTCATGGGAAGGTTAAAGATCTATGAAATCTTACGGCGCGATTCTACGATTGGACGTGGCGCGTTCAATAGCAGTAATTTCTATTTCGAATTAATTATGAAGCTATTGATCTACTAATATCGCAAAGAAAAACCAATCCTCAAATTGGTGTTTATCAGACTATCTTTTGTTTGTGAAAATTATGATTTGTTTCGAATTAAAAATATCAAAATAAGAAAGACAGGATAAAAGATTCGTTCGCGAACGAATTTTCAGATTTTGCAATTAAGTTGGACAGGCCATTATAATTGTATCACGATGTATGACTTCGGTGTACATACACATTGATTTTAAAGTACGCGAGAATCGTTATCCAAAGATTGTATTATAAATTGCACGAAAAGTGTGAAATAATTTTTTACGAGACATGTCTTTCGGTCGCTAGACTACAATAAAAAAAAAACGAGGTATAAAATTGTACAAAAAATATACTGCATCGATGATAACTGTAGATACAAATGCATTCCCTATGCGGTACGATACAAGTGCAATGAATAGGAATGCAGTTATTTTTTGCGATCCGTTACACCTACGCATTTATTCGATCGACTCGTTCCATTTTTAAAAATATCCTGCAAATCATTCTGTGAGTCTTGTAATTTTTTGTGCGCATCGCACATACAATAAGTACACTTAATAATTTGCAAAATACAAGGAACGAAACAAAAGTGGCCTGCCAACAGCGGCCATACATTTGTTATACTGCAGCGTATTAAATAAGTGAAAATTCAGTTTCACTGGATACGGATCGTGTTTTATGATTTCTTTGTACATAGACGTAAGTATTGTGAATAAAGCATTCGTAGTATTGAAACATTTCTGCTTCCCCTCGTTTTTAGCCCAAATTAAATGATAACAGTCATTCCTGTAATGGTTGTGCGAAATTGAGAAGTTTCTGTACAACGCTGTTAAAGATACATTATCTGTTTGGCAGTATACAGTTAAGGAAGAAGTATCGTACACGTTCGATGGTTAGTTTTTGATATTAGTAGTTCGCGGTATGGCACGATATTCGTTTTCATTCAAAAGCGTTGTTCAACCATCGATTACCCATAGGACGTTTATGCCTGACGTGCCTAAATTAACGCGACCTAACATGCCATGATCTCTCGTTTTAACGATGTACAGAAACAACAGAAGCATATGAAACAAGTTGTTTCTACCCTGAAAATAAAACAAAAGACAAGTTCTACGGATCCTTAATTCTTCGATACACGGTTCGCGTACCAGGCGTATTTTAATATGCGTCCAAAACAATGATGTCTAGTACTTACCCGTTGTATTTCTTCGTAATCGTTAGGAGTAGCGTCTCCGGAATGCGCTAGACAATAATGCGGTGGATTTATAGACTGACACACTATCACGGGCCCCTTGCTACGTGGCAAAGACATTCCAGATCTAGCCATATACCTTGATGTAAAGGGTCGGGCATCTGGTTGATCTAACGGAGCCTCTAGTTGCGTATCCATGTACGTTGACACTAGATGCATGATTATCTGCAAAAATAATATCATTGCCATGATAACGTTCCATTCGTTCGGTAGACATCAAATTACCGCTGAATCAGTCGGCAAACTGGTATCCCAGTCTTTGCCATTATGAGGACCTCCGCTGTTCCATTTGAATTCGCTCATGGAACCTCCTGTCGCAAGAATCTTGATCCTATTGACCAAATACTCTTGATTATTGGACAGTTCCAAGAAAGGCACTAAAGTTGGCAGAGTAGGAATAGCGGTGACTAAAAATGGTGCTTGAGCTAGTTTTCGTAATCTATCTAATCCAACGTGTCCTGGTTGAGAGTCGCTCAATCCGTGACGAACCAGAGCCGAGCTGACATTATCGATCTCGGCGGCTACTCGTTCGACAACCGTTTTATTGATCCACTAAAACGGTTAGAACTTTTCGTTAATAAACTACCGATATTTTCATCTACCAAGGGTTTAAAATGTATCAATCTCGACTCACTACGCGAAGATTAGCCGTCCACTCGTTTACTTTGTTTGGATCGATTCTGTATTTTCTCCAAACGTCGGGTACACCGAACATACCTCTAGGCGAGTTTCCCTCTTCTGTCCCAGGACTGGTTGACTTTGATTTATCTAAAAAATAAAAATATAGACATAATGTAGTTTAAATTAGCAAACGATGCGTCTGATTTATCGAATCAAAACAAACGAGATTGCTATCTTATGCTATGCTTATTTATGTCGTTCACGTATAGTATTACCAACAATTGGTGCTAATTGGTAAGCACATCTTCTCAGCAATGGAGAAACTTCTCCAGGACTCCTAATCGCGGGATGCGACCAAAACGAACTAAGCAGATTTGAGGGCTGATCGATATCAGTGGACAGAACATGCTTCCTTTGGCGAGTTTCGTCCAAATAATTTTGTAATTCTTTTTCGCTTTGAATCAATTCTTCGCTAGTTAGATTTCCGTTCGTCGAAATATTGAAAGACTTGTTAAATGATCCATTGGGGCTACATTGCGATTTTTCAGACATCGGGCTACTGTACTTGAAGAATGGACTCAGTGTTGAAAAATTCTCTTGAAAAAAAGTTTCTATGTAATATAAAAGATTTTCAACAACATTATAACGCAAAGAAGAAAGCTTTCATACTGGATTCGCTTAACCCTGGAGAACCAAGAGGTGTTAACCGCCTATTCAGACTTATGCACGACAAGTTCAAAGGAAATATTGGCTCCGATGTTTTCTGAGGCGATGAAACTTCATTCTTAAAAACGGGATCGTCCTCTGACACTCCCAGTAAACGTCTTTGCTTAGGACTTAGTATAACCGGCTGTAAAGTAAGACTTGTCCATGTGTATCTTATTATATGGTAAAGGGCATTTAATGCAAATATAGAGGCTAAACACCATTCGACCCAACAAAACGGTTTATAAGCTGCACCTCCGTATAATCTGTAAAATATACGAGAAATAATATATTCGTAATTTATTATCCTTGGTAAAAAACGAGTCCCTTACATGTCGAAAACGATGATCCCAAGTAAGGAACTATTGATGAAAAACCACGTGATGTTGTTTCTAGCTTTATTTTGCATCTGTCTTACGTCCAATGTTCGTTCTACCTGAGGCTTGGCGGTCAAAACTCTGCGAATAAAATTACGCGTTGTACAAGGACCAAACAACCGGTTTCCTAACCTTTTCTCGCCATCGTTTCTTCAAATTCAGTATTTTACCTTGCGTTGGGAGAAATACAACTCATCGGAGATCGAAAGCTATTCATTTTTCACTGATTTACTTCGTCAATTTTCTTAGAAAAATTTTGCTACTCCTTGAATCGTTTCTCGTTGTAAACAAATAGCTTTTGGCGCGCATTCAGCAATCACAAACAAACCATGAATTCGAACAATTCGGTTACTCGAATCAGACGTGTATGAACATTCCACACTTTTGCAACGAACACATTTCAGTACGTACACAAAGATCTATAAATAATAACTATCAAAATAATATTGAAGATACGTTGTACCAAACATGTTCCTTCTTCTTGGCAAGTTCCTAATTCTCGCGTGGCTGACACGCTATGGAGTTATTTAAACTTTGTAGTCAATTATCAATTTAACGAACAGATTATTTATTATTACATTTTAATACAAGTGTATATACATATATATATATATATATATATGTATACAGGGATTTCGGCCATTCCTCGGAAAAATTTTAATGGAAGATTCTAGAGGCCAAAATAAGACGAAAATCAAGAATATCAATTTCTTGATGGAGGTTTCGTTAAAAAGTTATTAACGTTTAAAGTTCCGCCCGTTCTGAATTTTTTTCTCGAAAGTGGGTAGGATTTCGGGGGTATGTCTATTCACCAAAAATGATTGTAATTGACCCCCGTAACCGACAATAATTTTTCCAAAACGATTTGAAATTTTTTCTTTTCGTCGAATTTTGGCGTCTAATTAGATTTTCGGTAAAGAATTTTTTTCTCGAAAGTGCGTGGGATTTTGGGGGTATGTGTAATGACCAAAAATGATTGCAATTGACCCCCGCAATCGAAAATAATTTTTCCAAAACGATTTGAAATTTTTTCTTTTCGTCGAATTTTGGCGCCTAATTAGATTTTCGGTAAAGAATTTTTTTCTCGAAAGTACGTGGGATTTCGGGGGTATGTCTATTCACCAAAAATGATTGTAATTGACCCCCGTAACCGAAAATAATTTTTCCAAAACGATTTGAAATCTTTTTTTTCCGTCGAAAAATTTCACACCTTCTCGAATTTTTTTCTCGAAAGTGGGTAAGATTTCGGGGGTATGTCTGTTCACCAAAAATGATTGGAATTGACCCCCGCAACCGAAAATAATTTTTCCAGAACGATTCGAAATTTTTGAATTTAATTGTTAATAACTTTTTAACGAAGCCTCCATCAACAAATTAGTATTCTTGATTTTCGTCTTATTTTTGCCTCTAGAATCCTCCATTAAAATTTTTTCCAGGGATGGCCGAATACCCTGTATCATCATTTAAACAAAAAAAATAAAATACTGTTTACTGGTACACTTTCGACGTTATCGGTTCAGATTAGAATTTTTGCTTTAATCCAAGTTAAGGATGGGTTTTACAAATAAATTACACGATAAGTATATCAAATATAATTTTTAATTTTTACATTTTAAGATGCAGAATTAGCTAACTGGACGAGAACTTTATTTTTAGGCACGTTATCTCCTACTGAACACGACACTTTCTCAACTGTAGCATTTATGGATGATCTGATAGTATGCTGTGAACAAACGGGATGTTATCTTTTAAGTTTGACCGCTAAATTGAAAATTGATAGCAAAAGACATAAACGTACTTCCATCTTCATGGCATTAATAACAAGCAAAGCGTCGCCGATCTTTACAACGTCTCCTTCTGCGACGAATAATTTTTCTACGAAGCCTGGCATAGGACTTAGAGCTTTATATGGATCTGTTTCAACATTGTTACTTCCAAAATTGGACAAAAATTTCATAGTAGGCTCTTCGAACTGCCATTCGCGATCCTGTAACAAAAAGATTAAATTTAAGGCATTTTTGAAAGCTTTTAGATGAGGCGTCTATGAAACAAATCGGCTAACCTTGGTAAATAAATGTAATTTATTATGTATTTTGGTCACTGTCGTCCGAGTGATCCATACGTCGATTTCAACACATAATTCTAATGAGTTTTTCCTTTTCTTTAATGTACCTGTTACTCTTCTCCAAGGACCAATCTTACCGACTCTCATATGATATACCTCAGGTTCGGTGTATCTTACTTCAATTTCGACATCGCTCCCGTAAACTTTAAAACGAAAAATTCGCGTTAAAGAATGGTTCAATCTAAATCCGATTTCAGTCGCGAAAGGACTAAAAGGATCGGAAGTTTTAAGAGAAGACTGTAAAGAGTGCATATCTTCGTAAAGTATCGAAGCAAGAGCAGCTTGCATCGCAACTTCGTTTGGCACTTGTAACTTGGGAAATAGGTCTTGGTAATGTTCTTCTATGAACCCTGTATGCACTTGACCTTGTTGAAAACTAGGATGAGAGCATAAATCTTTGATGAATTCTATATTAGTATCGAGCCCGGCAATCTGAAAATACAGTAAGATGGCGAGACTTCTTGGGGTCTTAAAACTTTCAAGTGCAACAATACTTACATTGTATTCGTTCAGCTTTGATTTAAGGATGGCCAATGCTTCTCCTCTATCTTTTCCCCACACAATCAGTTTAGCGATCATCGGGTCATAATGTACCGATACTTCGTCTTTCTCGCGGACTCCAGTCTCGACTCGAATTGTCTCTGACACGACATCCGGAACTCTCAAATACGACAGATGCCCAGCTCCTGGTAGGAAACCGTTCCTTGGATTCTATGATTTATTGCAACGACGTACAAACTCAAGCAAAAAACAACTAAGCTACAACTAAGCTACAAACAATATCACTATCCACAAATCAACGATCACACAGTTACAAAAAGAAAACATAAATTTACTTTATTCTGTAATCGAAACAAATAATCAAACCATTCGTCGTGCAAATAATTACTCACCTCGGCGTAAATCCTTGCCTCAAACGCGTGTCCACGGAAATCAATCTGTTCTTGATTCAGTGGTAGCTCTTCGCCCGTCGCAACTCGTAATTGCCATTCGACCAAATCCAGTCCCGTAATTGCCTCCGTAATAGGATGCTCCACTTGAAGACGCGTGTTCATTTCCATAAAATGGAAGGTATTCGAGCTGCGATCCATTATGAATTCGACAGTACCCGCGCCAACATATCCTACTGCTTTCGCAGCTCGAACTGCCGTCATACCTAATTCTGATCTTAAGTCTGCAGGGATACCTGGCTATTGTGACCATGATCATTATACATTTGTAACTGTATGACTATGAGCGACTGAATTCTCGACAACCGGACATACGTACTGCAGGAGCTTCTTCGATAATCTTCTGGTGTCTTCTCTGAACAGAACAATCCCTTTCGAACATGTGAACGACGTTTCCGTGTTTATCGGCGAACACTTGTACTTCGACGTGTCGCGGATCACTGACATATTGTTCGATCAAAATAGCAGAATCTCCAAATGCTTTTTCAGACTCGGTTCTTGCACTCTCTAAAGCCTCTGCAAACTCTGACTCTTTTAAAACAATTCTCATTCCTTTCCCTCCTCCGCCGCGTATAGCCTTCAACATTAAAGGAAAACCTATTTCTCTAGCTTTCAGTAGCAAGGTTTCATCGGATTGGTCATCTCCATGGTATCCTGCATTCGTTGGCAACAAACATAGCATATTGGTAATAATTTTATGCGCGTCATTGTATACTTTGAATCAAGTGGACTGTACCAGCTATAACAGGAACTCCAGCATCGATCATCATAACTTTTGAGACATTTTTTATTCCCATATTCTTAATTGCATTTGCTGAAGGCCCAATAAATACAATGTTCTCCCTCTCACAAACTTCTGCAAATTCTGCATTCTCAGAAAGAAATCCATAGCCAGGGTGTATTGCTTGACATTTTGAACTCTTTGCTATAGATATGATTTTATCCTGCCGCAAGTAACTCTGGCTAGAAGATGCAGGACCAATGCAATAAGCTTCATCTGCTTGCTCTACATGCATAGAGTCACGATCTGCCTCGCTGTATACAGCAACAGTTCTTATTCCCAGTTTCTTGGCTGTTTTTATAACACGGCATGCTATCTCCCCTCTATTTGCAATAAGAATCTATAATAGAAACGATTATAATTGATAAATGCAGTATTATTTACAAAATCGTAAGCAACAAATTCTCACTTTGTTAAATTTGGCTGTGGAGATTCTCGAGCAATGCAAGTTCTGTACCCTTGGAAACAACACGCTCCACCTGGACAATAATAAATATGTAATAATTTCAGATGTTTGTACAGTCAATCAAAACTATTCTTTATAGTTTACTTACGGTATAAACAGAGTCTTCATTTTTTCAATTCGATACATGTTTTTTGTCTTATAACAAACCGCGACAAAGAATAATGAATGCCGTTCTAGATCCTGCTTTGCTTAGTACTTGCTTATACGTATGGTAAACAACGGAGATAAACATGATCATCACCGAAAGGTTTTATCGAAAGGTTATACAGATATATTACAACAAGTCACTGCAAATAGATAAGATAATGCATACACGACTTGTTTTTAATTCGTATGCACGAACAGTAATAGCCCAATTCCAATGCCCAATGATATCCTTATCGGACATTTTTGTTTCTCTTTCATTTACTAAGGTGGTTATATAACTTAGCGTGTACGTCGTAAACAATCGAATCATTTTTTCATTAAAAAAAAAACCTGGCCCATGAGGGGATCGAACCCACGACCTTCGCGTTATTAGCACGACGCTCTAACCAACTGAGCTAATGGGCCAACACGTTCCAACGTGAAAGAAAGTATATTATAAATCAAAAATGTTATTTTAAAATACGTCGCATTAAAATTTATAATCAAATAAGAACTGATCGATCATTGTTCGAAACGTGGATTTGATATACTCGAATATAGTACATGTCTAATATTCTATTTGGTGTTGTCGAGTGAAATAAACGTATTACACACACAGTTGTAATATGTTAAACAATTTTTATATATAATAAATACATACAATGTACAATAGTTTAAATCGTAGCGATACATTTTGTTTCGGACTGTACAGTATTTTTAATATCGTACATCAAACGCGGAAATTTGTACCAAATAACATGCCCTTATTTTACATAAGATCAATAGAGATCAAAAAGATCGAAAGAGGAGAAATTAATAAAGCAAACGGGGTGAAAATGCATGATAATTTTTCATTCTCTTTCCGATCGGTTCATAATCACAAACTTCTATATCGGATTCAGAAGAAGTGCTAATTTCCACAATATTGGCTCTTTCGCACTGATGGTCTAATTCTAATACTTCCTCGTCTTCTCCAGAGCATACATCTATCTCTGATTCTATGTCATTATCCTGAATTTTAAAAATTATTTCCTTGTAAGGGTTTGAATCAGTGTTAGAATTTTCCAAATCACTTGATGTGTCGTTCTCTTGATAATTTTGCTGTTCAGTCTCAGCTGTTTCTTGGTAAAATAACTGTGAATTAAAATCTAAAGGCATACTTGTCTCATCAACATTAATCACATCTTCGGTTATAATTCTGTTGTTTGATACTTTATCGCTGATTGAATTCACAATATCCTTTAATTGAGTATCCTTTTTATTCTGAGATTCCTTTGTACATTCTATTCTTAAACCAAATTCATCTTTATTAATCAAATCAGACCTATCATTCAACGAGCGTAATGAATGAATTAGTCGGGATCGCAAATTTATATACAATTGTACATTCTGGAAACATTCGTTACACAAGTTAACAGATTTCTTGTCAGGCTGCACAATCTAAAAATAAAAAGAGGAATTTAAATTTGTTCCTAAACAATCAACTGTACGATGTATTTCAAAGAACAGACTTACCTTTTCACCTGTAATTAATTCGATGCTATGACTTAATTTCAGCTGTTTTTTAGTTTCATGAGTTTCAATACCATTTTCGATGCAATCGTCTACAGAAATCCATAACCTTTCGTCGAATACGTTCTTCCGTTCGTCGTCTGAAAGTGTTTTGAAACATCCGCAACAAATAGTTTGCTACAATTTCATATAAACAAATCAATTTAATGACAATTCACTTCGTTTCAGGGAAACAAAATATATAAATGTATTTTCAGGTTATGCTCGATGACGTGTTATTTATTTCGTAAATGGTGTAAAAGCCCGTACCATTTTGTTCCTTGTAATAAGGAAGATTTGCTTTTCAGAACTAATCGTTGATAATTCTAAGTAATTATTTCAATGTTTTCAATAATATTTACAGTACACGACAGCATAGTAAACAATACGACTGGACATGCTGAAAGTAATCCCTACTACATATGCGTATATGCATGTATAATCTCATGTAGAAACGTCCAGAAGTTTACTAGTTTTATGCATGCACGGACTCACATGCACACGACTGTGTACACATTTATTAATTGTATTATTATGTCAATTAGATATGTCCCATTAATAAGTTGTCAACATCAACATTGAAAAACTTTATTATCTTAGATGTACTTGTTTTGAGTTTGTGCATTCAGGAAAACAATCAAAGAAATAACATATATATGTTATTTGAGTATTTATTATATAGTACAATTAAATGTTCCTCTTATATTTACAAGGTTTCCATTGGAGATGATATAAGACTTAATAGAATACAATCTGCTTCTAGAATGGTTAAATCAGTAGTTGCTCCTAAGAACCTTGTGGACAATTCCAATGTTTTTATCCTTAATTTTACTTTAGAACCTCTGACATAATTACTAAAATAGTGAAACAATTAATATTTGTCAAGACTGCAACTTTGATTATACCTTACCTAGAGTTCATTTTAGGTTTTGGACATACGCAATGAAATTTCCATCCAAAGTCTATGTATAGATCATTATCAACAACATTAAAAATTTCTCCTTCTACAATCTTTCCTTCAGGATCTCCTAACTAAAATGTAATTAATGTTATTACAAATACAAATGGTGTTTTCTTTTCATTGTTTCAATAACATGATTTGAAGATGTAGAAATAATATTAGACTATGTAATTAAATATATGATATTTACATCCATAAACTTTGAATTTCGAAGCAACGAAGCAAAGGTGCGAGATTGTGAGGTTTTTAAAGCATTACTTTCTTCAATAATAGCTTCAAATTTGTCGAAAGCTTGCGCGTAACCAGATAGTTTAGGTTTTGTAATGTTTTCATTTTGATCCTCTGTATTTGTCGGTATTTCATCTGAACTTTTCTCTGTGTTATAATTTCGTGCGAATATCGAACTCGTTCGGAATTCATAAATGGACCGCAATTGTTTTACTAGTTTCCCGTACAGTTGTATTTTGTCCATGATAGTTCGCAAGCAATGTGACTTCTGTAAAAAGTATTTAGGTTATGTTTCAACGTTTACTTTCGATTGGGCGTTTTAAACATTGAATCTGAAACATCGATAAAAAAATCTACTGTTGTTTTAAGGCGATTGCAAACAATTTATGTAAGTTATGCGATTAACATTATGTGACAACGAAATAAGATTAACAGAATCGAGATTAAACGCATAGTTTACAATTATTTAATTCCAAACCGAGTGAACACATGTTTGTGTTGGTAACCTCTTCGTTGTTGATGAAAAAACGCGATGTTTCTATTTTCCAGAAAACGTTGCAACAATGTCTGTTTGCCCTGTGTTATTCAATATTTTATCTAGAAGCATTTCCACATCAACAATATCTAATCAAATAATAAAACTAACACGCTTAAGAGTTGTGGATAACAGTGACATTGGGAAGCAGGCTATGTTGGAAGGGAAACCACCACGCTGTATACATGTTTATAATAAAAAAGGTGTAGGACTCATTGGTAAGTCGATCACAGAATGACTTTGATGGTAGTTTTATATTTCCCTATTTAAACAATGTAGGAGACAGAGTGTTAGTTGCAATAAAAGGTGAAAAGAAGAAAGGTATATTGGTCGGGCTGAAGAAACATCAAAATGCAAAGGTGCCAAAATTTGATAGCAACAATTTAGTTCTCATAGATGACAATGGAACACCTTTGGGTACTAGAATTCATGTACCGGTTCCACATATCCTTCGTACAATAATGAAAGAGAAGACACATGCCAAAGGTGCAGATTACACAAAATTGTTAGCCATTGCCTCAAAATTTGTTTAATTAATTTGTACAGCTGGTGCATTTAATTTTTAGATATTAATGTATTACTAGATATATATAATATAGACAATTAAAATTTTCCATTGAGCGTATGGGGTCGTGATCTGTTGCATTTTCTATAAAGGTTATGTTTAATGGAAGAATATTTAAAACAATGCGTGCAAAATACAAAGAATAGGATAGAGGGGTTTGACCTTGATGTTACCACATGAGTAGAGTGTGATTAATGATTAGTAATGGGATTTCGAATCATTTAGCATCAGTTTGAACGTATATTGTATTATAATACAGATTCGAATCGATTCAAATCTTATCCATTAGTTACATACAGTTTAGAGCGACATCTCCGACATTCGAATGAAAGTTCAGATGGTTCTAACTCAAGGTTCTGTGCATGCTAAACCAATCAACGCGTAACGATGTTTTCGGAATAACGTACAGTTCTTCCACGAGAAGAAGGCACAACGTGTTTTCATCCCCACTCCTGTTGCTGTCCGCTAACTCACTGGTATTGGTCGAAAACGGTGATGAAGATCGGTGACAGCCAATCAGCGGGCTGCAGCAAGAGTGGGGATGTAAACACGCTGTGCCTTCTTCTCGTGGAAGGACGATACAAATATCTCGTACATTTTTCTTTTAATAAATTCCTTGTCGTGAGTTTGAATATTATTGATCTTACAACAAACAATATCGCAACTACGTGAAGTGTTTTCCGATTTCATTTTTCTTCCAGAGTTAAGCATGAACAATGAGCAATATAACCTAGCTATATTCACGCAGGAACAGTAAAGTCGGAGTCGTAACACATACTATTAACAAAGACAGGAATCGTAGTAACGTCGATATAGAAATATGGTTTTATGTATAGTATAATTAAAATATAAAAACACAATTAGGAAATTGATCGATCGTACATTGAGTATTCACCCGAGTGCTGCTATGTGAAACCATAGTTCAAGAAAGAGATACATATCTCGTGGTCTAGGCGGCAGTGGTTGTCTTTTACAAATGGCGACTCACGGAGAAGCACGCCGACTCGTTTGACCGCGAGGGTTTTCCATCGACGATTGTTGTGTAAATACGTATTTATCGTTCACGTATAAGGGTTCACGTTCTGTATAGCAGTTCAAGCGGTCTGCTATTCAAATTTCGAAAGCAAAAATCATAGAAATTGTTAGACATAAAATTCGACGAAATGGGAAACGTATTAGCAGCCATTGGACCTCCTCCACCTCCGCCACCACCTCCAGCTCCAGGTTTGGTACCGAATTTAGGAAAGCAAGATACTTCTACGGGTTTGATCACACCTACCGAAACATCGGATCGTCTAGAAAATCCGGGCACGATCGAGGACCTTCACAAGAAATGCAAAGGCACGTACAGTTTAGTTTATTGCTTTTTATCGCCGATACTTTCTTAAATTCTTCTACTTTTTTCTTATCATTTTGTCTGTTTTTGTCACCTTATTCTTGCCAAAGCAATGACACGCGTTTTACTAATGATTTTCATTCAAATACAGATGTGTTTCCTGTAAATTTCGAAGGAGCGAAGCTAATGTTCAATAAAGGTCTTAGTAATCACTTTCAAATTTCTCATACGATAAATATGAGTTCCTTCGCACCGTCTGGATATAGGTAAGGTTAAACGTGATTGGATCTTTGCGTTTGGTTTGATCTGATGCTGATGATATTCTTCCATTTTATTCAGGTTTGGTGCAACATACGTTGGTACAAAGCAGCCAGTACCTTCGGAAGCTTATCCTGTCTTATTAGGTGATATCGATCCATGTGGAAATCTTAATGCTAATATTATTCATCAGTTTGGTCAGAGACTGAGAGGAAAATTAGCAACTCAAGTACAAAAGAGTAAATATACTGCAGTGCAAGTAGCGACAGATTATCGTGGCGATGCTTACACTGTTTCTTTGGCTGTGGGTAATCCAGATATACTTAGTGGTTCTGGTAAGCACGCGAGGTAAAAATCGATTACGCAAAATCGTAGAAACGATTATGGCATGGAATTGTTTTCAGGTGTTTTTGTCATGCAGTATCTTCAAAGCATAACATCGTCTGTCGCTGTCGGTGCTGAAGTCGCTTATCAGCGGGGTCCTGGCGTACCAGGAGGTCAGGTTGCCGCTGTTTCACCCGCCATAAGGTATATAAATGGAGATTCTACGATAAGTGCAAATCTAGGTACGTGAACAGCATTACGTGGTTTTTTACACAACTGCAGAATTGTTAGTAATGTATCTGTTTTTCGTTAGGTACGACCGGTTGCCACCTCTGTTTTCATCAAAAAGCTAGTCAACAGTTACAATTTGGCGTGGAATTAGATATTATTAGTAGAATACAGGAATCCACTGGAACCATTGCCTATCAAATTGATTTGCCCAAGGCAGATTTAATATTCAAAGGTTCAGTATACTTCTTGTGTGTTGTACTTCGTTGTTGAGACGTTCGAATACTTCGACATTTTCATTGCAGGAAGCGTCGACTCGAACTGGACAGTGGGTGCTGTCTTGGAAAAGAAATTACAGCCGTTGCCATTTACGTTTGTGTTGAGCGGTATGATGAATCATAGTAAAGAACAATTTAGATTGGGCTGTGGATTGATAATTGGTTAAGGGTATCCTGTAGTCCAATAATGGTTGCGTATGTGATCTAGCCAAACGATTGAAAGGAAAGCGACGGGGGTATCTCGATTTCTGTGCACTCCGCTTAAGAGAACGTTGTAATTAGTATCAATAATGTTCATCCAATTCCCTTCCTTTGTTGATTACCTCATCGGTTTATCGATCGTGTTTCTATGATCGTATTGTTTGATTATTTTTATTAAAGAAACACCGTACCAACAGGGTCTTAGCGTTGTGTATATTCCTTTAATTCTATGGCATGCGTAGTTTATTGTTTCGAATATCGAGTATAAATTATTAAATTTTATCGGTTGTTTTTACGATGTTTATCCCAGTTACGTTGGACGTGAAGATGTAGCGAGTCTGCGCATTCGTCATCCGCTGGTGTACAGGTGTATAAAAATATATCGAATCCGGAAAATAGTATGAAGTTCTCGTTTAAAGCGGATTGCAGGGGTCGAAACATGTTGCGATGTAAACATGGATTCGAGCGAAGGATTTGAAACCAATTGACTTAACCTATCGCTCGAGTCGATGCCTGGAATCGCATGTTTCAGCCTCTGCATACCGTTTAAATTTAATATACATATAGAAATGTGCGTGCATGCGAGCACATACCCCTTGAAGTCTATGTTGTAACGATATTTTTTACGAGATCACATCGAGTTTAAGGAATTGTTAACGTTGAACAAAGTTTTACTACTGCCATTCACATTTTGTCGAGACCGTCAGACTTGAATAAACTATATAGATTTTATGCTCGGTTCAAACCTTTTATTCGAATCGGAAAGCAATGAACGAGTAATCATCGGTTATTTCTTTTTTTATTTCGCCTATTTAGGAACCACATCGTTAATAGCAGCTTCGGAATTGTCTCTCAAAGAAAACGCTGATCTAATTATATGCATATGGTATATTTAGCGCATAATGATTTAGAAAGAAAGCGTTAGAGATACAAGAAAAATGTGTATTGCTAAAGTCAGTGCGATTTACTTAAGGAAACGTACAACTCTCGTTCGTACCCGGTTCCTTAAGTCCTGCCAAAAGTGGGAAACAATGTATTGAAATGACTCATTAAAGAATCGAGCCCGTATCGAACACGATCAAACGAAGGTAGAATAAAGTTGACATTGAGAAACTGTTTTAGGAAAGAATTTTTCGTCCCTCTTACCTCTCTGGCCTTTTTTCATTCTTCGAAACGATTAATTATGTCGTCGATTGTAAAATTTTTAAAAAATACGGTTCGTTGACTCGTAGGCGTTATCGATTTTTTAATGGATCGAGTAGAAGCTTGATATTTTTCTGCTCGTGATATTTACTTCGCGAGGTCACGTGAAAACGGTATCGTTCGATAATTGTAAACAAAAATATGACGTATAACATCTAGAAACGAGGTTAGTAAAAATGTTCGTGTAAATGCTGATAACGAATGCATTTCTAATTACTCGATCGTCGTTGTATGACGATACAATACACGCTACCCTATCAACAGCCCTTGTATTGTGTTCGAAAGAATAGAGCACGTGTTGTCGAACGAAAGCGACCTTTGACCCGTTGTCTAATCGGCCATCTTTGTTTCATGTAATTATAAGACGAGTTGCTTTTACCTTGAATGAAATAACGACGTAACCGCGTCGTGGTCGAGCGCGATAACAATTTGTTCATTTTTTGTGTGGAATAATTCGGTTGCTCGTTTTGCACAGACGCGAGGGTACGCAAAAAAGAAAAGAAGGTACCCGGAACTACATACGCGCTGAATGTTCGTTCCTTGCCCGAGAAAATACACGATTAGGCGGAAGATCGTTGAAAGAAGTTAGCAACGCGAACTTGAATCTATCCGATGCGTTAGTAAAACGAGATTCGAGATTATGCTGTCAATTGAAACAGACTACGAGAAATTCATTCGTTGTAAATTTCGTAACTAGACTTCCTTTTAAGCATTTAGTTGCATTCGACTTTTCTTTCAATTCCAACGCTACTATCTTTCCTTTGTTACTTCAGCGTAAATGAAATGTGTAATTTCAAGTATACTAGAGATACTAAACTGCGATATTTGAATAGTATGCATAATGTATTACAGAGGTTAGTAAAACTGTTTTCGTACGACGGAGATAGGTTTCAAAGTACAAATGTAAAGGGCTTGGGTAGGCATAAGGTTAGTGATTTTGCACGCCATCTCGAGTATGAGGTAGAGGACCCATTTACTGCCACCTACCAAATTATAGTCACACTAAACAGCTTTATTTAAAGTACCATGTAAGTATTTACAGAGTTGCAGACAAAACAATCTTGCATACGATTATAAGTGTAATTAATACGATGAAAGTGGCAATATTTTAACATTGTATGAGGTAAATCGAAGAAAGTTCGAACGTTAATGTCGTGGTTTGTTAATTTATGACCTTCGGAATGCTCGAGACGTTATTTTAGATTCCATATTCTACGTTTTTGTTTATACGTTAGTGCATTCGTATAGTTCGATGATTTGGAAGTAGGGACGGTCGACCTCTATCGTACCTCCATCGAAGTATTCGTGTAATGCCCCCTTCGCGTGTCAGGCTTTCGTCCGTCCGTTGAAAGAACGTTAGATTCGTGCATATTCGATTTACATGATTCGTTTCAAGAGACACAGACCATTTCGAGAATGTCGTTCCCTCGATTTAGCCACTTGACCATACATGCGACGGTGTCGAAGGAATTTGTAAGTAAATCAAGCTGTCTAGAGCAATTATTTAGGGTTAAAATATACCTAGATGATCGTTTCGTGCTATGGGTTTCGCGGAACGCGTGTGCAATGCGAGAAATGGAATGAATGAATGCGTTCGATCGATTGATTGTATTAAAGACAAATGAATGAAGAAACTCGTCCTTGGATAGCAACGTATTTCCGGTAACACATTATCCTTGACCGACCGAAGCAATCGATCGATATTTGATATCGAACAGGAGATTCCATTCGCGGAATACGATCTTCGAACGGACATAAAACATAACCCAAACATTTTATCTGAATCTAATTGTTCGATCGAATAACTTTCCGAAAAGTTTGCTATACGTTGGTTTTATAGGTTATCTCTTATTAGGACAGTTCATCTCTGCTTTAAATCGTAACTTTTCTGTGTGTTCTTTGTTCGTATAAAACGTGTCGTTGAAATCTGAACAGGGGCGAATCCAACAAAATGGCGGACTCGTATGTAAACGTATATTTTCAAACTTTCCATTGTACGATTTGAAATTTGAGATAATCAAGTTCACAGTAATTAAAAAGTTCATAGTGAAAAAGGTTAATAATAAATAAATTTCACGTTGAATCTTCTCTGGATTTTCCCCTGAACGAAATCCTTGACCGAAAGCAATCGATCGATATTTGATATTGAACAGGAGATTCCATTCGCGGAATACGATCTTCGAACGAACATAAAACATAACCCAACATTTTATCTGAATCTAATTGTTCGATCGAATAACTTTCCGAAAAGTATGCTATACGTTGGTTTTATAGGTTATCTCTTATTAGGATAGTTCATCTCTGCTTTAAATCGTAACTTCTCTGTGTGTTCTTTGTTCGTATAAAACGTGTCGTTGAAATCTGAACAGGGGCGAATTCAACAAAATGGCCGACTTGTATGTAAAAGTATATTTTCAAACTTCCCATTGTACGATTTGACATTCGAGATAATTAAGTTCGCAGTAATTATTTATTCATAAAAACTCATACTGAAAAAGGTTAATGAGGAATAAATTTCACGGTGAATTTTCTCGGGATTTTCCCCTGAACGAAATCCAAAAATCCGTTTCGGACATGAGTCATGTAAAAATACAGTCGAACGGAGATTCACGCTAATTTAGTTTTGCCCTTTGTTCATGGAGTTTGTGTTTTTCATCCGCGATGACAGTTTATGGATGCTTCGTGCGTATTTCCATCGATGCAGGTAATTTGTTTACGTCTGTCACGAACCCAGCCGAAAAGAAAATCGTGTGAGTCATCGAGAAGATTTATGTTGGACAGATTCGGTACGCACGAAGCTTGTCCGCCATTGAGATGTCATAGCAACCCGTGACTAAATAATGATCCACACTATTAAATTTCAATTACCGTCTAATAGTTATCATAACATCAAAATATCCGAAAGATAGAATTGATTTTTTTAGGTTAACGCATGCAACGAGAATAGGACCATAAAACAAATAAATTTTTCCTCCGTATGTTCCCAAACTCTCGTTTAGGGGATTCTTCGAAAATCACAAAAGTTGGAAAATATCACATTGACATTTTTTAGATTTTACATTACATTTGTTCAGAAGCATTCCGCAGCAAAGGAGCTTCGTTTATGATGATTTCGATGTTATTTGTTCCCAAGTCTAGTAACTTAGAAGACAATGCGTGGTTATAAGCTCGAATTACGGTGTTGCAAAGGCTTAAGCCGATTATTTTTGTTGCAGATCGTAAATCGTGTACGACGATCGTGCCAATAATTTGGGTCGAGAGGGTAGAAACGCAAGGTAGGTAAACAAAGACCTGAATGCAACGGCGTCGTCGCGGAGGGACGAGGAGGAGAAGAGGAGTGGATCCGTGGCGGGTGAAAGGGTGGGACGCGGGCTGAGGAGGGCGACGGCGGGGAGAGGGAGCGGCGAGCGTGTATCCCCGTGCTGGCAGATAAGGAAAACGCGTAGGAAAAGGAAGGAAGAGGCGCATGCGCTTTTCGCGACAGAGACGAGCCGAGAGAATTGGCGCACACGAACGCGACGCGACGCCATTGTGTGCGTGCACATCGAGCCACGACGATCCACGTCGACGGAATCGAGTTCACCGCGCGCAATAGTTTTCCCTAGCGCTATTCGCGGTGCCCCCACCAAAGTCCGCGAGCGAGCCACAGGGCCACCGAGACTCCCCCGTCCGGCCAACAGGCTGTTGGTGCCCCCTTCGAGAAGTTTAACGTTCTCCTTGTTCCTCCAACGAAACGTTTCTTTGTTCCCGTTTCGTTCGTACGCAAATTGGAACATGTCTGGTCCCGATTTCGAGCCGATTCGATTAAATCGAACGGTATCCGACTCCGCTGTACCTCCGTCCGGTTCGATTCCGCCCGATCTGGCCCGGCCATCCACGGAGTCGCGTTCGTGCGTCTCTCTCGCGCTCGTACGACTCCTCTCTCTCTATCGACTGCACGCTCTTTCTCTCTTTCTCTTTGTCGGTTCCACTCTGCTCGGTGGTTCTCCTCTATGTACATAATACACACCAGCCTCGCTTCCAAGCATAGAGCAGTGGCCAACGCGTGCTCTCCTCTAGCCGGAATTTGCCAAACTTTTGCTTCGTTTTCACCATATATCGCGGCTCGACGGGATCGAGTGCAACGCCGCGCGCGGGACGACGCTTTGTTCGAGCGTACCTTCGAGCAGGAAACGTCGGCTTCCGGATATTGTTCAGTGTCGAACGGGGTAACCGCGTAGGAAACGAAGAGTCCAGCGGATCCTCGGGTCGTTCAGTTCGCGATCAGGAGGAAGGATCGACGGGGAACGGAAGGAACGGGAACGGAGAATGAAGAGGAGGAGGAGCAACGACGAGGACCACGGCGAAACGATGAAACGACGGCAACGCGACTACGGTGAGCGATTCTTATTTTTCTCTTTTTTCTTTATAATCTCGTATGGAATCAACGCGACGGAAAAGAGTTTCGAGGGTCCCTCTCGTGGAACCGACTGCCGGCCGGTGGTCCGCGAGTCACTGAAGACCGAGGGCCAATCGTGGGGGATGTATATACATACGTTGGATATCAGAGTGATAACTCCGCCACTGGTCGCGATAACGGCGTCTACTCGGTAGGTTGTCATCGCCGGTTGCCTCGGGGCCATTCGATCCGCGATGTCTGTGATCCTGCCGCGGTCGTAGCTTCCGTTTCCAGGAACCTCGAAAACCGTTACAAACAACCGAAATTCCAATGTATCGGCTCGAGTTACAGTTTTTGCTTTGGGTCCTGTACTACTTATTCTATAACCACTGTTTTTTAGGTTTTATGCGCTTCTTTCTGAGGTACAAATATTGAGGAAACGCAGAGAAAAGGGATAGATTTCTATTGACCTCGAAAACCAGAACCTTGACCCTTAGTTCATAGGGTAGCTACTAGGATATCCTTCATACTTCATAGTAAGATTGTCAATGTTCTTGCTCTGGGCAATTCTACGTTAATTTGCGTTTCAAAAATAAAAATGTATTCTCAATATGCTTGTTTGAGCATATAGCGAGTAATTGTATACAGAATCTTGTAGTTAGGGCTATTATAAACGTTATAAGAACGTTTTAGTAGCAAATTGTGCAGGGTATACAATTTCATATCAAAACTGTTCATTTACTTTTAGTGGAAGGCAATTCTTATACTTTGAAGATGAATTTGTTCCTTTTCGATTAAAATTCTAGCAGTATCATGCCCTATATTGAGGGAATATTTTGTTGGATAACAATTAAGGTGCTAAAACTATTTATTTAGTTTTAATAGAAGAGGCAATTCTTGTACTTTGTAGATGAATTTGTTCC
Source organism: Colletes latitarsis (assembly GCF_051014445.1). Lineage (NCBI taxonomy): Eukaryota > Metazoa > Arthropoda > Insecta > Hymenoptera > Colletidae > Colletes > Colletes latitarsis. The sequence goes on along the minus strand of NC_135135.1, from coordinate 27,489,533 downwards.
TCTTAGATTAGTTGCCTCTTTACTTAGATTAGTCATTGAAAATTCTAGCAGTATTGTGTCCTATGGAAATATTTTGTTGGATCACAATTAAGCTGCTAAAGCTATTTATTTAGTTTTGATGGAAGAGGCAATTCTTGTACTTCACAAATGAATTTGCTCCTCTTAGATTAGTCACTGAAAATTCTAGCAGTATCATGAGGGAATATTTTGTTGGATAGCAATTAAGCTGCTAAAACTATTTATTTAGTTTTAATGGAAGAGGTAATTCTTGTACTTTGTAGATGAATTTGTTCCTCTTAGATTAGTCATTGAGAATTCTAGCAATATCATATCCCATACTGAGGGAATATTTTGTTGGGTAACAATTAAGCTGCTAAAACTATTTATTTAGTTTTAATGGAAGGGGCAATTCTTACACTTTGTAGATGAATTTGTTCCTCTTAGATTAGTTGCCTCTTTACTTAGATTAGTCATTGAAAATTCCAGCAGTATTGTGTCCTATGGGAATATTTTGTTGAAAATTATAAATATAACCTCAACAAACGTAATCAGTCGAATGTATCATGAAATGGTGACTGATACAGTAGATCACACGTGACAGTGGCCAACGTATGCTAGCTCGCAAAGTCACGTATACGTGATAGCGGTCGTCAAAGTGTTAAGCTGTCGTTTTAAGTTATGCAACAAATGTAACGGAATTTAAAATACTTAAAAATTTAGAAGTGTCCAAATTTTCCAAATCCTTTTCTACTTTTCGGGGCGTCATAAGTATTGCTGTCGCGATTTCTGCCATTTTGCGGAGTCATCGTCGTTTGTGCGGGCGCATAGCGGTTTTTTGAGAGTGGAAAACGATCGGGATCGTTGTTTTCCGCGATGACGCGTTAGAGTCGCGTTCTCGTAGACCTTCGGTTACTTCGAAGGAGGTCACGAAAGAGCAGAGGAGTCGGAGTTCACGCAGACGAACGTGATCGCCATTTTTCAACACATAACGAAGCTAGTCAATACTCGAGTGCAATTAGTACTAATTTAATCGCAATTATTGAAGAATCCATACCTACGAAATTGTTTTGTTTGTCCTCCCCAAGAGGAATATAAATTTTCTATTCTATTTAGAACCTTTCTATTTGCTCGCAGTATTTCGAAATTGTCCTGTTCGCGGAGGTTCAGGTCCTTTGTTGGTAAATAGTAAAAGAAAAAAACGACTTTGCGACTGGTATCTTTTCTTCGAACGGACAAAACACCTCGACCGATAAAAAGAAAGAACGTGGAAACCTTCGACCCAAGCAATAAATTTTCCTCGATAAGCTCGCGCTCCACGGTGATTCACGGTTGCTGTATCGACGATCCATTTGTTTGCATTATTCCTTTGGCCCGTCTGTTCGTCAGTCCACACACATTACCCCTCTTTCGCCGCCATTTGCCATCGTGGTAGCCTCTGGTCCCGTTAGCTCGATGGCGACCCCAAACTCGAGGAACGTTTTACGCAATTTAGCTTCTTTTTTTTTTTAACAGACCCAACAAGAAAACTTGTATAACGTTAAAATCTACGTTCCTTTACTAGTATTTTTAGATACAAGAGTTCGTAAAACACAGACTGGAGTAGCGTTTAATATTTAGGTTCGAGCATACGCGTGTGTACGCGAAAGCAAACTTGTTACATATTTAGTCGAGGGTCCAAGTCCACTCGTTATCAGAGTTTTTCTACCATCCAGCCGATCTCACAACGTTATGGGTCAATGTACGCAACAATAGCACGATATTGGCGTTGTTCGCGATCGAGTAGACCGTAGCACCATTGCTTGGAATTTTGTATAAAACCAGGCATCGATAATTACTGGTTGTTTCTACGTTTAAAAATTGAAGATACCAATTCCGCGTGGGTCACTTTTGACCCAACGAGTGTCTAATGGAAACAAGGAACGCAATAACGACGACAGTTTAAGTGAAATCGTGTTATTGGAGTTCACTGAAAGTGTTAAAACAAGTATTTGTGGCACGTGGACTTCGGTTTATTAATTTCTGATCGTCACTGGACACATTTTGGGGTCCCGGGAACCGGATTTTAACGCTCGTGGACCTTCCCATTCGGTGCCCCTTCTGCTACGGGTCATCGTTTCGCGACCACACCGGTGGAGTTCACAGGTAAACCGGTGAAAGAAGAGGAGGGGGAGGAGGATGCGCCAGTGGTGTCATCATGGATGCTCGGGAATGGCCGCTACGCTGAAACGCGAATGGCCGTTACCACCGAAAAGAATTCCTTTCTCCACGGTTCGCTCCGCCTTCCTGGTTAAATTTGCCGCGACGGCCCTTCGAAGATGGTCGAACCCATCGTTGGTTATCTACCGGCACGAACCAACGTGCCATCGCGAACGGGGAAACCTGACGGTTCGACGAATCCGCGAAGCGGTCGAACCAAGTCCCCTCCGCGGGCGGAGTGAAGCGGTTCAGCGAGTTCGGATAACTGCCTGTCGGGGCCACCCGTATAATTGAACGGAAAGGACGTTTTACGATCAAAATGGCGCGATTTTCGAATTATTCCCAACACACTGCCGTTCGATCTATAAACTATTTGTGTTATGGGATCGTCTATAATTTATACAGGGTGTTCAGCCATCCTAGAGAGGTAGAGGCCAAAATAAGACGAAAATCAAGAATACCAATTTCTTGATGGAGGCTTCGTTAAAAAGTTATTAACGTTTAAAGGTCCGACAGTACTGAATTTTTTTCTCGAAAATGCGCAGGATTTCGGAGGTATGTCTAATCACCAAAAATGATTGCAATTGACCCCCACAGCTAACAATATTTTTTTCAGAACGATTTGAAATATTTTAATTTCGTCGATAAATTTCACACCTTTTCGAATTTTTTTCTCGAAAGTGGGTAGGATTTCGAGGGTATGTCTATTCACCAAAAATGATTGTAATTGACCCCCGCAACCGAAAATAATTTTTCCAAAACGATTTGAAATTTTTTCTTTTCGTCGAATTTTGACGCCTAATTAGATTTTCGATAAAGAATTTTTTTCTCGAAAGTGCGTGGGATTTTGGGGGTATGTCTAATCACCAAAAATGATTGCAATTGACCCCCACAGCTAACAATATTTTTTTCAGAACGATTTGAAATATTTTAATTTCGTCGAAAAATTTCACACCTTTTCAAATTTTTTTCTCGAAAGTGCGTGGGATTTCGGGGGTATGTGTAATGACAAAAAATGATTGCAATTGACCCCCACAGCTAACAATATTTTTTTCAGAACGATTTGAAATATTTTAATTTCGTCGAAAAATTTCACACCTTTTCGAATTTTTTTCTCGAAAGTGGGTAGGATTTCGGGGGTATGTCTATTCACCAAAAATGATTGTAATTGACCCCCGCAACTGAAAATAATTTTTTCAGAACGATTTGAAATTTTTGAATTTAATTGTTAATAACTTTTTAACGAAGCCTCCATCAACAAATTGGTATCCTTGATTTTCGTCTTATTCTGGCCTCTAGAATCCCCCATTAAAATTTTTCCCAGGAATGGCTGAACACCTTGTATAGTACAATTTATAAGGTGTCTCAGATATAAGTCATCAGACTTGATCGGACGATCCGAACGAAGTTCTTTGAAATTTAAAAAAAAATAGACTATTCCGTTAGTAAAAAGATGCAAAAAAATACTGTTTTCTGAATCTATTACGATTGAAAAAATTTATTTAGCAACAGTGATTTAGTTTGATATTTTTTCCCGCGTGCCGCTCGTGATTCGAACGATCGATTTTTCGCGTCGATCGCGAGCCACGAGCTATCGTTTACGAGCGGGTCGCAGCCTTCGTGTACCGTTGCGTCATTTACGTTCTGCATAGGTACCCATTGTTTTCGAGTTTCCTGAGGTGCATTACGACTGGACGTGGCTCGTAACACGCCAGCCAAGCTACTTGCAAAACATACTCGGTCGTCGCGTTCGCCTGGACGCTAGATCTTCTCCCAGAGACGAACGAAATTGTTACACGAAAATAACTAATAACACTCGAATACTCGAATAAAAACGAAAATAAAACGGTTCATTTATGGAAACGAATATTCTACGGCTTTGTACAAGTTTAACACGTTCACTGTTCATGGTCCGTATATGGGTCATATCACCACGCTATCGGATATGCCGCTGAGAGACCGGACAGTGAACGCGTTAACAGTTCGATCGAACGTCCAAACGACTATAGTTCTTCCGGAAGTGGTGGTTTCTAATTGTTTTAAGCACGTTTCACTCGTTTTTCTTGGCCATCCTGGCGCACTGGGGACCCACATAGTCGAGAATCCTTGGGTTAGTCGAGCTAATCGTCGAGCTAATTCCTGATGGAGAATAGTTCGCGCGTTACGTGTTCAAGGCCACGCAAAGTTAAACTAAACGCACCTACACGACGCACCGTTCGTCGAAAAGATCGACGATCGGTGCGAGTTTCAGAGATCAGGGTAATTTTTACAGATTTATAGCATAGGGAGATAGATCCTCCTTCAAAAGCAGCAAATTTGTCGATGAATGCGTTACAAAACTATGGGAGGTGCTAATACAATAATAATTAAATAGAATGATTTATTTATAACATATTTTAGAGAACAATGTTTTCGTTGCATGAGTCACGGTGGACAATAATGGATTACACGTTTTATGGACTATTATGACCATAATGGTTTATGATCGCGAAACGACAATGGATCGCACGAACTCGATTTATTCTACCATAAACCTTCCGAAAGCTCAATTTTTGAGAGAACATAGTTCGAAAAATGTGCAAAATCGTTGTTCCATAGTGTTTCAGTCACATTGTGTGGGACGCCATATTGAAAATATCTAATTAATACTATATTTAACTTCCACATAATTGGAAGCACACCGAGTAGGGTTGCTACAAACAATGATGTTAGGGAACATGTTAATATTCAACGAAAAATTCAGACAACGTCTACAACCACCCAGTCGAATCACTTTACTCTTCATCAGACAACGACGACCTACGATTCTCCAAATTACGAATCGAGAGCTAGCGAGACCACCCATTGTCCTCTCGTCGCTCGGTTATTTCACGCATCCACCACTAGATTGCGCTTATATCCGGTAATAATAAAGAAAGAGTTGCGATTTAGGTACCGCGAGTCTCCCTTAGTTCGAGCAAGGCACGCCCGTCGCGCACTTGTCCCTATTAGAAGCTTTCGATCCCCACAGACGCGTCCACATCTCCGTAACAGGCAACTTCCAAGCGATCAGTCGCAAAACTAAATCAAGAATAAACTTTCTCTCGAGCATCCCGGTGAAAATTCGGCCGTTCTGCCGCGCGATCGACGCGATTAGGATGGAATTTAATCGTTATTCCTTTAGAAAAATTAACGAGGAGAGGGAGGAGAAGTCGGGACCGATACCTCGCGGAAACCACCCGATAAAACTTCCGTGCATCGACCGGTAAACGAGTAGACCGAAGTGGCACCGGTGTCGACCGAATTGAAGGCGATTCTCGCGACGACTGATTTCACGAAATGCCGAATGATATAATGCACGCCAGCGGCGTCGATACGATATCCGACACACGCGTCGGTTTCTATCTCGGCAGCGTGCAACGCGAAATGGTGGGTGGCGTTCTATCGGCCAGTGTACCAGCCACCGCGATACCACTTATCTCGCGATACACCGGCGTTCGACCAAGAAACTTTTTAGCTACTTACCCGAGGCTTAGACTAATCCCGGAAACCCAATTTCATCGTTATTAGATCGTTATAGAAATATTAAATACGTCCTAGGACTGGGTTAGTTAAAACACCAGACTTGTGTTACCAGTTTGTAAGATATAAACCCCCCAGTTGTAGTACGAAAAGATTCAAAAAAGTCCTGATTGCTAAATAGAAATAGGGCCATTTTCTTCGGGTACTCTGGAACCAAACACAGAGGAAGAGTTGTAAATTGCATATTGCAACATCGAATCGTTCATAGATAGACTCGAAGCTACCAATTATTTAGAGTAACATTGACGATGCGAGTTTCATCCAAAAATGGTACTGTCGTGTTAATAGTGTAAAGCCATTTTTAGGCAAAACAACGAATTCTCCTTAAACTGTAAATTTCTCCTCTACGAAATTCGAATGAAGTATATAGGGTTTTCGACCACCCTTGGGAAAAATTTTAATGATTCTAGAGGCCAAAATAAGACGAAAATCAGGAATACCAATTTGTTCATGGAGGCTTCATTAACAAGTTATTAACATTTAAAGTTCCGTTCATACTCAATTTTTTTCTCGAAAATACGCAAGATTTCGGGGGTATGTATATTCACCAAAAATGATTGTAATTGACCTCCGCAACCGAAAATATTTTTTTTAGAACGATTTGAAATTGTTCATTTTTATCAAAAAATTTAGGTACCTTCTTGAATTTTTTTCTTGAAAATGCGTAGGATTTCGGGGGTATGTATAATGACCAAAAATGATTGTAATTGATCCCTACAACCGAAAATAATTTTTTCAGAATGATTGGAAATTTTTCTTTTTTGTCGAAAAATGTAGGCACCTTCTTGATTTTTTTTCTTGAAAATGCATAGGATTTCGGGGGTATGTATAATGACCAAAAATGACTGTAATCGACTCCTGCAACTGAAAATAATTTTTTTTGAACGATTTGAAATTGTCCATTTTTATCAAAAAATTTAGGTACCTTCTTGAATTTTTTTCTTGAAAATGCGTAGGATTTCGGGGGTATGTCTATTGACCAAAAATGATTGGAATTGACCTCCGCAACCAAAAATATTTTTTTTAGAACGATTTGAAATTTTTCATTTTTGTTAAAAAATGTAGGCACCTTCTTGAATTTTTTTCTTGCAAATGCGTAGGATCTCGGGGGTATGTCTATTCACCAAAAATGATTGTAATTGACTTCCGCAACCGAAAATATTTTTTTTAGAACGATTTGAAATTGTTCATTTTTATCAAAAAATTTAGATACCTTCTTGAATTTTTTTCTTGAAAATGCGTAGGATTTCGGGGATATGTATAATGACCAAAAATGATTGTAATTGATCCCTACAACCGAATATAATTTTTCCAGAACGATTTGGAATTTTTCTTTTTTGTCGAAAAATTTAGGCACCTTCTTGAATTTTTTTCTTGAAAATGCGTAGGATTTCGGGGGTATGTCTATTCACCAAAAATGATTGTAATTGACCTCCGCAACCGAAAATATTTTTTTTAGAACGATTTGAAATTTTTCATTTTTGTTAAAAAATGTAGGCACCTTCTTGAATTTTTTTCTTGAAAATGCGTAGGATTTCGGGGGTATGTATAATGACCAAAAGTTACTGTAATCGACCCGTGCAACTGAAAATAATTTTTTCAGAATGATTGGAAATTTTCGAATTTAATTGTTAATAACTTTTTAACGAAGCCTCCATCAACAAATTAGTATTCTTGATTTTCGTCTTATTTTGGCCTCTAGAATCCCCCATTCAATTATTCCCAGGGGTGGTCGAACACCCTGTATAGGTTCCAACCAGAGGCATATTCTGATTGCTAAATCGAAATTCTATCTAGGGCCATTTTCTTCGGGTCTTCAGGAACATAGAGGAAGAGTTGTAAATTGAATATTGCAACATAGAATCGTTCATAGATAGCCTCCAAGCAACCAATTATTTAGAGTGCGAGTTTCACCAAAAAATGGCACTTTCGCGTTAATAGTTAACAGCCATTTTTGGGCAAAACAATTCTCCTTAAACTGTAAATTTCTCCTCCACGAAATTCGAACGAAGTATATGTAGTTTCCAACCAGGGGCATATTCTCCTCGAGTAAACATCGACTTTTCACACGGAGTAACGTCCAACGACGCTGCTCCAGAATAACACCGCGTTATCTCGTGTTTTGATAGGAATCTTCGACTTTGGCCGTTCGGTACATACGCGTATCGAATCTAATCGATCTCCACGTTTCTCCTACGCTTAATCCTCCATCCCCGGGATGGCTGGTTCCAGGTCCGTGTACCCGTGTCCCGGGTAAGCGATACGGTCGTTCGACGCGCGTGTCCCTCGGGCCGAAAATGCCTCTGAAAACGCGGATATCGTTCCTAGGAACGGCCACGGAGGCTCCTACGAACGTAGGATCGCTGTACGAGCTGGTTGAGAACCACTGTTGGTGTGCAACTACTCCAGATAAGGTATCGGCTGGCGGTCGGTCCGCGATAACGCTTCGCAGCGCGACCCAACGTAACGCATCGTCCCGCTTTGCCTCGTTTCTTCCGTCCTCGTCCACCTTCCACCCTCTTTTCCCCTCCAACCCCGACGATTCTAGGTCCTCCTCGTCGTGCTTCGTACATCCGACTCGCGCAACCGGTCGCGCAACGTCAGGCGTTCAAGTCCAATTCTTCCGCGACTTCGAAATTATTCTGTTTCGAATATTTGGATACAATTCGAATACTGTCTACATATATCTCAAATATTGTTGAATTGTTCGAACATTTGAATACAATTCGAATACTGTCTACATATATCTCAAATATTCGAGTACTCAAATATCATTGAATTGTTCGAACATTTGAATACAATTCGAATACTTTGTGAATCGATCGAGTATTTGAATATCTGTAAAATGCGAATATCGTGAATCTTGAAGTTCGTGTTTCATTTTTATTCTAAATAACCTCACGATATTCGAGTACTTCAATATTCGAATAATATTCGTATATTCAAATATTCGAAGTTCAGATCTGGGAATGATCGTCGAATTTTTCTCTGTTCGAATACTCCAAAGCTCGAATGACTCAAATATTTGTATGCAATTCGAATATCCCGAGATTCCACGTACTTTAGGAATCCATCAATGTCTATAATTCATTGTCGGAATTTTGTTTTCCGCCAACTGTTATTCGTCACGTCTAAAATAATCGCAGGATTGTCCGATCCCGATGAATTCAAAATATATGACGATTCAAAATGGATGATACGTTGATCGAACGAGCCTGTTATGGTTTAGTGAATCGGTAACGGTTTCGCGGAGTAGAAACGTTAGCCTTAGCGTTCGAAGAAGTGAGTCAGGCGAAACGCAACTTAATTTGCATATACATTTACATGCTACAAAGAGAATGTAGGGAAACAAAAAGATAACTAAGAAACTATAGATTTTCATTACAAGAATAGCTTACACTGTTTCATCAAAAATGTCTGACACACTTCAGCGAAGAAAATCATCGATACGTAAGATATAAAATGGTCGAAAATCCATCCAAAACTCGTATCGACGAGACAGAGAAACGTAAATCATGTTTTTGATAAAATAGTATCGATCTAGAACTATTTCTACAGTTCAGAACTGTAGCTTTTACTATCATTCTGAGCTAAAAAGTAACTTATTTAGCTTTTCCTTTCGCGTAACCGTTTCTCGTACACCCTGTATACACACGTTCGAGAAAGTACGCAGAAAGGGGAACTCATGCTCGTTACGTTTGCGCGGAGCAATCACGTTATCGTGGCGTCCTCGAACGCGAATGTCGTTCGTCCGATTATTGCTTTCCGGTCGATTTTTCGCTTCGACACCGATTTTCGCTGCAAGTGTCTCTGTGACTCGAAATAATACTTAACATTTTCATAAATTAATACACAAAACACGTGGTAGAAACAACAAACGCGAGACTCAGAAAACTAGCGTTAATAATCAAGTCACTCTGTCCTCAAAGTACATATTATAAAATCTGAGGTTTCGGAACTCCTGTGTTGTAAGCAACGCCATTATCAAACTCGTCATCGTTCTCATTATTGTTGCTATTCGCAGATTAGAGAACCTCAGACGTAAAATAGAATTCCATAATGGCGTGCGCGAAAGGATCGACGAGCGTCAGATCGATCGCAAAGGAGGAAGAAGTAGCAAAGAAAGGGAGAGAGAGCTTTCGATGAATGGATCGTCGAGGTGAGACGAGCGACACGGACGATAGAGGTGATAGAAACGCCCACCTCTACGAACCGTCAGAGGCGTAGCGTAACTCTCTCGAGTGATAGGGTAATCTTTCGCGGGCAGAGATTAGCCAAGGACGTGCAGATAAACCGCGACATTGCTGGGCAGCATTCCTTTCTATCTGGCCCCCTACCCTCTCAGTTTTTCTTCGTCAACGAACTCGATCGTTTTCCCAAACGACGCGTTTCGATTCTTCCTTTCGCCCCCCAATCCCCTAGGATCGGAGATCAAATCCTTATAGAACGATTCATTGGGTTCAAGGATCGTATATTTTCAACCTTCTTGGCTGAGAAAAGTAGCTTGGTTCCATGTCTGTTTATATCCTATTCATCTATTTTACCTGTTAGAAATTGTGCACTGTGGACTCTACTTATCGTCTAAATGTATTTGATCCACTTTACGTACCAAGAATCTGCTTCAATTTTTTGTTTAAAAATCGCTAAGAACCTAGAAAATTAACTGAGAAAAGTAGCTTGGTTCTATGTTTGTTTATATCCTATTCATCTATTTTACCTGTTAGAAATTGTGCACTGTGGACTCTACTTATCGTCTAAATGTATTTGATCCACTTTACGTATCAAGAATCTGCTTCAATTTTCTGTTTAAAAATCGCTAAGAACCTAGAAAATTAACTGAGAAAAGTAGCTTGGTTCTATGTTTGTTTATATCCTATTCATCTATTTTACCTGTTAGAAATTGTGCACTGTGGACTCCTACTTATCGTCTAAATGTATTTGGTCCACTTTACGTACCAAGAATCTGCTTTAATTTTCTGTTTAAAAATCGCTAAGAACCTAGAAAATTAACTGAGAAAAGTAGCTTGGTTCCATGTTTGTTTATATCCTATTCATCTATTTTACCTGTTAGAAATTGTGCACTGTGGACTCTACTTATCGTCTAAATGTATTTGATCCACTTTACGTACCAAGAATCTGCTTCAATTTTTTGTTTAAAAATCGCTAAGAACCTAGAAAATTAACTGAGAAAAGTAGCTTGGTTCTATGTTTGTTTATATCCTATTCATCTATTTTACCTGTTAGAAATTGTGCACTGTGGACTCTACTTATCGTCTAAATGTATTTGATCCACTTTACGTATCAAGAATCTGCTTCAATTTTCTGTTTAAAAATCGCTAAGGACCTAGAAAATTAACTGAGAAAAGTAGCTTGGTTCTATGTTTGTTTATATCCGATTCATCTATTTTACCTGTTAGAAATTGTACACTGTGGACTCTACTTATCGTCTAAATGTATTTGGTCCACTTTACGTATCAAGTATCTGCTTCAATTTTCTGTTTAAAAATCGCTAAGAACCTAGAAAATTAACTGAGAAAAGTAGCTTGGTTCTATGTTTGTTTATATCCTATTCATCTATTTTACCTGTTAGAAATTGTGCACTATGGACTCTACTTATCGTCTAAATGTATTTGGTCCACTTTACGTATCAAGAATCTGCTTCAATTTTCTGCTTAAAAATCGCTAAGAACCTAGAAAATTAACTGGGAAAAGTAGCTTGGTTCTATGTTTGTTTATATCCTATTCATCTATTTTACCTATTAGAAATTGTGCACTGTGGACTCTACTTATCGTCTAAATGTATTTGGTCCACTTTACGTATCAAGAATCTGCTTTAATTTTCTGTTTAAAAATCGCTAAGAACCTAGAAAATTAACTGGGAAAAGTAGCTTGGTTCCATGTTTGTTTATATCCTATTCATCTATTTTACCTGTTAGAAATTGTACACTGCAGACTCTACTTATCGTCTAAATGTATTTGGTCCACTTTACGTATCAAGAATCTGCTTCAATTTTCTGTTTAAAAATCGCTAAGAACCTAGAAAATTAACTCACTCTAATAATTCTCTCGAAGTTCATTTTACTCCCACACTCTTTGGTCAGTCGAAACCTTCTAGTACTATACAAAAAATCGACAATTTTAGGTCCATTCAGCTGTCCTTGCAACCAAATACAATCTAATAATTTCGGTCTGCCCCATTTCGTCCATCGAGCGACGACCTTGCGGTTTCCCAGAGCCAGGAAACGCGTCTCCTTCGATCGCGGTTGAACCACGGGGGCCACCTGCGGCCACGTTTATGGGGGTGCGCGCGAGAGTCCTTTGCAAACGCAAAGAAACGTTTTTTTCCCCCCTTGGAGACAGCTGAACAATCCCTCGCGAAGAACGGACACGCGTGTGCTTCGCACGTTCCGTAGTCGAAGCACGGTGATCCGTCGGTAGGTGGTCGTTGATAAGAGCGAAAAAAGGAATGAAAAAAGCCGGTTATTTTCCCATGCGAGTTCGAGAACGGAAACGAAGTTGGGGCCAAAGTCGTGCACGGCTGTTCTTTCGTACGGTTTGCCGCGTATGCGGGCGTTATCGGTCGAACGGAGTCGACGAGGCTGGTTTCCAAACCGGCGAAACGGCATTGTTCGACGTCGACGTTCTCCCGCGGGAAGGATGCACAGAGTCGCGGGTCCCTTAGGAACGAAAACCGCCCCTAAAACGCCCCCGACGCTCGCGGACGGTTATCTGCGCGCGCCAGACGCGCCCGATGTGGATCTCGATCGTCCGAAATGACGTCTGTTTAAATATTCCGACCTCAGGATCCTTCCACGAACCGATCGGATGCTTCCCTTCCGCTCTGCGACGATTATTCGCTGTATTTATTCGTCTTATAACGCATTCAGCGGGAAACAAACATGGCCGCTAGGGTCCGTCTATTGACAATCCAATATGGCCGCCATCAGTCGATATTATTTAACACTTTGACTGCCACGTGACAGGATTTACCATTATGATACCAGAAAAATTAATTCTCAAGTTGAGACGTCGAGGAAAATAAATTTGGATAGAATTTATGAATTTTAACAAGGTTACAAAAATAAGTACTGAAACAAATTTTGGATTAGGTAGCTTACAATGGTCTAAAATCAAAATTTTACTTTTGTAGAATGTTACACGGTTTTGATCTGGCAGTGAACGTGTTAATTAAGAATTTCATAGGTTGTGTTCTCTTTCGTATGTACGCTTTAAAATATTCCGTTCTCAGGATCCTTCCCTTCCGCTCTGCGACGATTAGTCGCTGTATTTATTCGTTTCATAACGCGTTCAGCGGGAAACAAACATGGCCGCTAGGGTCCGTCTATTGACAATCCAATATGGCCGCCATCAGTCGATATTATTTAACACTTTGACTGCCACGTGACAGGATTTACCATTATGATACCAGAAAAATTAATTCTCAAGTTGAGACGTCGAGGAAAATAAATTTGGATAGAATTTGTGAATTTTAACAAGGTTACAAAAATTAGTAGCGAAACAAATTGTAGCTTACAATGGTCTAAAATCAAAATTTTACTTTTGTAGAATGTTACACGGTTTTGATCTGGCAGTGAACGTGTTAATTAAGAATTTCATAGGTTGTGTTCTCTTTCGTATGTACGCTTTAAAATATTCCGTTCTCAGGATCCTTCCCTTCCGCTCTGCGACGATTAGTCGCTGTATTTATTCGTTTCATAACGCGTTCAGCGGGAAACAAACATGGCCGCTAGGGTCCGTCTATTGACAATCCAATATGGCCGCCATCAGTCGATATTATTTAACACTTTGACTGCCACGTGACAGGATTTACCATTATGATACCAGAAAAATTAATTCTCAAGTTGAGACGTCGAGGAAAATAAATTTGGATAGAATTTATGAATTTTAACAAGGTTACAAAAATAAGTACTGAAACAAATTTTGGATTAGGTAGCTTACAATGGTCTAAAATCAAAATTTTACTTTTGTAGAATGTTACACGGTTTTGATCTGGCAGTGAACGTGTTAATTAAGAATTTCATAGGTTGTGTTCTCTTTCGTATGTACGCTTTAAAATATTCCGTTCTCAGGATCCTTCCCTTCCGCTCTGCGACGATTATTCGCTGTATTTATTCGTTTCATAACGCGTTCAGCGGGAAACAAACATGGCCGCCAGGGTCCGTCTATTGACAATCCAACATGGCCGCCATCAGTCGATATTATTTAATTAAGAATTTCATAGATTGCGTTCTCTTTCGTATGCACGCTTTAAACAGCCATCGAAAGGATATCAGAAATGTTTGTTTATATAAAATATATCGCAGGTGACAGTATTTCTAATATTTATTCTGGAATTATAAGTTGACGCCTTTGGTCGAAGCGCAGTGTGAACACTAGTTCGTTCGAGACGAATGCAACATTGCAACGGAGAATGGGAAACTCCAACGAAGAAGAGTTCAATATTTGTCATAGAAAGCCAAACCATCGCGCGTAACACGAGCCACGACCGACGAATGAAACGTTGTTTGTTTGTTTTGCGGCTCGCGTCATTTCTGGGAACGGCCAAAAATTTCCAGAACGAAAAGTCGAGACCCCAAGACGCGCGCAGACGTTTAGTTGGCGAGTTTGTTATCGATCTGGTCGGCGGTTCGAACAGAAGGCGAATTCGACCCCGTCGCGGCGTAAGACGATCCCGGAACGCGGACGAGGTGGTTTGGCGAATCGTAAACCGTAACCAAATCGTAACCATCTCTGCTGTATCGCCGTACCAAAGTTCCGCGAGCTAATGCCATCTGTGACTCGCGGCTCGAACGACTCGAGTTACGACTCCCAGTGAGCTGACTCGTAGATCCGATGAAATCGTAACTTCACGCGCGAACTTTGTTCGCCGAACGGGAGAAACGAGAAATCGAGAAGGGTACAGAGAAACGTTCGGATTATCGACTGGAAAAATCGCGTCGGAGGATGAAGCCTTGGTTCTCGGGAGAACGGGTCTCGTTGGAAATTTATTCAGGAAAACTCGTTCGTTTATCGAGGTTTCATTGTGGGAAAATGGGTTTCCTAAATCGCGGTTTAATTAGCTTGAGTTACTGACAGAGACAAATTAAAATATTCATTCTTTAACACTAGATTTACGGATGTATACGAGCCAAAGGTATACGAAGAGAAAACACTGACTATACTTCAACTATAACGATTCTACTATACAGGAGGTTTGGTCATCGCAGGGAAAAATTTTAATGGGGGATTCTAGGGGCCAAAATAAGACGAAAATCAAGAATACCAATTGGTTGATGGAAGCTTCGTTAAAAAGTTATTAACAATTAAATTCGAAAATTTCAAGTCGTTCTGAAAAAATTATTTTCGGTTGTAGGAGTCGATTACAGTCATTTTTGGTTATTACACGTACCCCTGAAATCCTACCCACTTTCGAGAAAAAAATTCGAGTAGGTACTGAAATTTTTAGACGAAATTAAAAAATTTCAAATCATACTAAAAAAATTATATTTAGTTACAGGGGGCAATTACAATCATTTTTGGTGAATAGACATACCCCCGAAATCCTGCGCATTTTCGAGAAAAAAATTCAGTATAGTCGGAACTTTAAACGTTAACAACTTTTTAACGAAGCCTCCATCCACAAAATGGTATTCTTGATTTTCGTCTTATTTTAGCCTCTAGAATCCCCCATTAAAATTTTTCCCAGGCTTGGTCGAACACCCTGAATAGCAACAAAATTCTAAATGAGTCAAATTGGCTCAGTTCGTAAATCTAGTGTTAAACCTCGTATAATATTAATATGTTTACACTTTGTTGATGGATCTATCGAAACATTTGAAATATAAATGAGATTATTCCGTTCATTTATTATTGGCTTCGCTTATATGAAAACAAAGTGTTCGACGAATTAACCCTTTTCACTACAAAAAGCGCCTATAGACTCTTAGTCGATCGATCGACTGTGTGCATTAAAAAGTCTTCCGCACACGACTTATGCTTATGTCAAAATCGACCAAAGGATTAATAGAGAGAACTATTTCAGTAAAAATTGAATCCCTAATGAGAGGGAGAAAAATCCCGAGAAAATCGTTCAAACATCGAGAATAGGAAAAGACCCGGATGTAATCGGTCCCGATTACGTTTGTCGAGGAAAGCCCACGAGAGGGTCGCAGATTTTTCGTGCACGGAGGAACGATGAAGGGCGGATCGTAAATGGTTAATCCAGCGTGTCGAAAGCACCGCCATAAAATAATAACGAGGCAAATATTTGCGATCGCCCCTTTCCGTACGGCTGGTCCGTGGAAACGCTCAGCGCGCGACCACGTATCCTCCTGCGGTCATCGTCGTCCTGCGAAAGGACGTCGAAAAGAGGCGGAAGGAAACAGCTGAAGGATCCGAAACTTCGGTCCTGTCCATCGGTTAATCCCGATGGGATTCCCAACGATGGATTTGCGTCTCGCGTGTCGACGCGTCTCTTCTCCCCCGCCATCTTGTTGAAACTTCTAAAATTATTTCTCAATTACAATTTACAAATATTTCACTCTTCCCATCACCATCGCTGAACCTTCGACGTACGATTTAACATCAGAACCATTATAGGTTAACCATTAATTCAATGGAAATAAGCGTTTATAGAAAATTTAAAGTTTTTATAAGTTTCGTTAGAAATTATCAAATTTTCACTGCTTTGGTATTTGATTTTGTTTAAAGTTGTTCGTAAGAGGAGGACTTCGTTTTACGAATACCTCTTCAATGTAAAAATGTGAGGATTTTAATGTATGAGACTCGACGACGACTCATCGTTGAGGAACTTGTCATTGTAGAGCAAATTAAATTACTGAGGGTTTCCCAATTTTGATAAACAGTCGTGCATGAAATTTAGCGGTCGTCGAACTTCGTGGAAGCCGATCGTGGGACCCCGTTAGTCGATTCGCGAAACAGGAACGAAAGGAACTGGGGAAACGTGGAAAAACGACGAAACGTTCTGGTCACGTGAAAAGGGTAGCGAGAATCGTTTCGTCTCCCTCTCTCGGTTTCTTTCTCTTCTCTTAACAAACGTAGATTTTGTTATCGCTCTGGGACAGGAGTCCGGCAACGAAACCGGATGTCCGCCCGCGCAGGATGTGACGTCAGAACTGCTGTTCGCCGGCAGGCCAACGGAGTACCGTAAACCTGCCCGCTTCGTTGCCTGGCTTGTCTGCTTGCTTGCCTGCAATGCAAACAATTTCCATTCTCTCCCTCTTTCACGCCCCCCTCTTTCTTCCTTCTCTTTGCGTGCCCCTTACTTCCGAGTTCGCGCACGAGCCGTCCTTTCTTGAAATTTCGCCCAAGAAACGTTACTTTTCCCTCTTCTCCGACGAATTTATCGAAATACAGAGATCGACTATGGTTAAATGTACAGAAGGGGTGTAACAATGGCGGATAGGAGGAGGCTTGACCTGTTTGGGGTGATTAAAAAAATTTATTATCTAAATTTCGACTGGTTTGACGGGGTTAAAAAGAAAGGCCTCTGTTTTTCGAATTTATGCAATAAAAGTTTCTGTTTTTGCAATTTTGAGGTCTGCAAAATATACAGGGTGTTCGTCCACACCTGGGGAAAATTTCAATGGGGGATTCTAGAAGCCAAAATAAGATGAAAATCAAGAATACCAATTTGTTGATGAAGGCTTTATTAAACAGTTATTAACGTTTAAAGTTCCGACCGTACTGAATTTTTTTCTCGAAAATGCGCAAGATTTCGGGGGTATGTCTATTCACCAAAAATGCTTGTAATTGACTCCTGCAACTGAAAATAATTTTTTTAGAACGATTTGAAATTATTTAATTTTGTCGAAAAATTTAGGCACCTTCTCGAATTTTTTTCTTGAAAATGCGTAGGATTTCGGGGGTATGTATAATAACCAAAAATTATTATAATTGCCCCCTGTAACTAAATATAATTTTTTTAGTATGATTTAAAATTTTTTTATTCCGTCGAAAAATTTCACACCTTCTCGAATTTTTTTCTAGAAAGTGGGTAGGATTTCGGGGGTACGTCTATTCACCAAAAATGATTATAATTGACCCTCGCAACCGAAAATAATTTTTCCAGAACGATTTGAAATTTTTGAATTCAATTGTTAATAACTTTTTAACGAAGCCTCCATCAACAAATTCTTGATTATATTCCCATTAAAATTTTTGCCAGGGGTGGCCGAACACCCTGTATACAAGTCTTGCATTGAAATATGGATATTTTCAACGAAAACTCTCTTCTGAGAGTATCTACAAATCTCGCCATTTTCTATTTTCCTTATCGAGGGGCCTTTAATCCTTCCTTAAAAACCTTAATCCGACCTTGTCTACGAACATCACGCAAGGAAAGATTCTGCACACATACTTCTGAACTTATCGAAACTGTGAAACAATAATTAGCATTTAGTGTCGAGAAATATTAGGTTATCCAACAAATCCATTCGCGTGTCTACGATCCTCCGCCATCTTGCGAAAGATTTAAATATTTCTTCGCGCCAAAAATCACGTCTATTTAGTTTAAAAATTCAGATGTGTATTTATTTCCATGTTTTCGAACAAATGTTTTCCTTCGAAATTTTCCTCGATGGCGATACATTTAAAACGATTGGATCAAGGATCGTCCAAGCAGAAAAGTAACTATAACTCGGGTGAATGGTCAAACTGTGACTGTTTGGTCCCACGCGTTACGAGGCAATATTTAGCAAAAGGCAAGGATTTGGAGCACGTTCGAACGGGATGTGTACTCATGGAGAATGTGACCGATGCGATTGTTGGTAACCTTTGGCGTTAATCTCTCGACCAGGCTGTAAACACGGAAAGTGTCTCGTTTGTAGAAAAACAAAGGGGTGTGCTACGGCCAGAACGGGTTGCTTTCGCTCTCGTTTCTCGGTTTTCTGGTGCACGAAAGCTGCGAAGGTCGTTTATTTGTTTGCTTTGGCGGGTGCGTCGTCGCGTGACCTTTCCCCAAAGCCCCTCTAACCAAAAAGCAGCACTCGAAATCGAAGAAGAATCGCACTATACAAAAGAGAAAAAAGAATAATAAATCCAAAATTCTAGAAAATGAGAAGGTTCGATAGATATTGTACACCGTGCAGGCCATTTGGGGGGCGTGAAGCCTCGAAAGCCAAATACGAAACTCCACTTGACACTCTATTAACGCTCGACGACCGACTACTGGAAAAATGTTTTGTTATCTTCTTTTATACCAAGTTCGTGCCTATCTCTCGAAAGTGTTTATCTTAGTAACCGGTAGGTAATTTCATCGAATACGTTTTATAACCGTTTGTTTGAAAAAAAGAGAAAGAAAAAAACGGTCGTTTATTTTTAGATGCTCGATACGCCGATTTCGTCTAGGTACGATTAATTAAGTCGGGAATAACGAACGAGAGGCGACGAGGAAAACGACGGTCGGTGACTCGTATCGGTCGAAACTAATAACCGTCTCTCATCCGCAGCTGCGTAACCGAGGCACGAAAATTAACTCGAAAATCCTCTCGACTTAATACCCCATTACGCCCTCGATGTGAATATAGTGGGGCACCGCTGACGACCTCCGACCTCTCGACGACTGATTTATTGCCGCTCCCCTCCCCTCCCCTCCCCTCCCCTCCCGTCGTTGGCTTCACGCCGTTCCCCTCCCTCCTTTCCCCCTCTGTTTCTCGCTCTCTCGTCCACCGATTCTCGACTCGGCAAACCAAGTCACTGAAGATTAGTAAATCGATACTCCTCGATCGCGACGATATACACGAACTTCCAATCAAATTTGATATAATACGATATTACGTACGACGTTTTTACAATATATTTACTTGGCCAAGAGTACTCGAGCTCTGAAGAGTCTCGGAAGATCACCAGAGCCCGTAAACAAACGTTACCCGCTTAACTGATAGGTGTTCAAAATTTCTATCACAATTTTCATCAGTAATGGTATAATAAAATTTGATGTAATACGATATAACATACACCGTTTTTACAACATATTCATTTGGCCAAGAGTACTCAAGCTTTGAAGATTCTTGGACAAACATTGCCCGGTTAACTGATAGTCCAAAGGTGTTTACCATTTCTGTCACGATCTTCATCAGTAATGATACAACAAAATTTGATGTAATACGATATAACATACACCGTTCTTACAATATATTTATTTGGCCAAGAGTACTCAAGCTTTGAAGATTCTTGGACAAACATTGCCCGGTTAACTGATAGTCCAAAGGTGTTTACCATTTCTATCACGATCTTCATCAGTAATGATACAACAAAATTTGATGTAATACGATATAACATACACCGTTTTTACAACATATTCATTTGGCCAAGAGTACTCAAGCTTTGAAGATTCTTGGACAAACATTGCCCGGTTAACTGATAGTCCAAAGGTGACATTTCTGTCACGATCTTCATCAGTAATGATACAACAAAATTTGATGTAATACGATATAACATACACCGTTTTTACAACATATTCATTTGGCCAAGAGTACTCAAGCTTTGAACATTCTTGGACAAACATTGCCCGGTTAACTGATAGTCCAAAGGTGTTTACCATTTCTGTCACGATCTTCATCAGTAATGATACAACAAAATTTGATATAATACGATATAACATACACCGTTTTTACAACATATTCATTTGGCCAAGAGTACTCAAGCTTTGAAGATTTTTGGACAAACATTGTCCGGTTAACTGATAGTCCAAAGGTGACATTTCTGTCACGATCTTCATCAGTAATGATACAACAAAATTTGATGTAATACGATATAACATACACCGTTTTTACAACATATTCATTTGGCCAAGAGTACTCAAGCTTTGAAGATTCTTGGACAAACATTGCCCGGTTAACTGATAGTCCAAAGGTGACATTTCTGTCACGATCTTCATCAGTAATGATACAACAAAATTTGATGTAATACGATATAACATACACCGTTTTTACAACATATTCATTTGGCCAAGAGTACTCAAGCTTTGAAGATTCTTGGACAAACATTGCCCGGTTAACTGATAGTCCAAAGATAACATTTCTGTCACGATCTTCATCAGCAATAATATAGCAAAATTGCAGGAGATCTCAGAGCTCGTAAACAAATGCTACCATTTCGTCTATGTTTTATTTATTGTATATAGGGTGTCCATATTTTTCTGGCTGAAAGACAGAAATTCGAAATTCTTCGACGAGCTTTCGAACGAAGTACCATCGAATTTCGTCGAAGGTTGCTTACTCACTGGCGTTTACGGTCACTTGGTTATCTCGAGATTGCGTAACATTTCGTATTGTATCGGTAGGCGTTCGACGTTAAGGTCGAAGTTAAAACGAACCGTACGGAGGTTGCTTCGCGACGAGAATGAAACTAAAGCGAAGATGAGCGGTTAAGGGGTGCACTGATCGGTTCAGAAATGTGCAATAGTTACGCGTGGATCATTTTTTCGGAGGTTTTCTTCGACTTGTCTGGCGCCATTGTCCGTTTTACGTTCGCGAGAGACGGACCGTCGTAAAAGAGCCTAATGGTTTTAAGCGTGGCGCTTAACCGTGCTTGGAACTGGGGAAGAAAGGGCCCTTGGACAGAAACTGGAGGGAAAAGGAGAGGAAAAAACTATGTCCCGCAGCGCGATTAGTTTCCCTTCTCGTGTTACGCCACGCAGTCTGTGTTTTGTTGTTTCGCGGCTCGTGACGGCTGACACTTTTCACGAGAGCCGCAGAAACGAACCTGTTCGGGTCTTCCCAGATGGAGGTTCGTCGTTGGAATTTTCAGGGGTCAATTCAGACCGCGAGAACTCGAGATTCGATGCATTCTACGTTCATCGAATCTTCCTTCGAGCTCTCAAAGTCTCAGAATTTTAAACGTTAAACTACCCTTACTGTTATTTATATTTCGAATTTGAAGTGTTAAATTGCCACAAAAAGAATGCGTGGGATTCGTAATAAAACTGTATTATTTGGACAATTGCAACATCCCGAAAGTATGGATTCTAAAATAGAATTAGCAAACGAAAGTGTATCTAAAATCAGCATCGACCAAAACGAATCGCCTGCGTGAATTTTAACGGCCCTCGAATCGATGGAATTCGAATTCTCGTAAAAACATTCCGCCCCGGGCCGTCTAAAAATAGCAACGAGTTTGTAATCGACGTAGAAACGTGCTATCATCATTATTGCACAATGTAACGTAGAAATGCGAAATTTTCTGGGCGCGATAACCAGTTGCACAACCCAAATAAACATATTATTACTCGAGATCGTACAATTCGAATTTCGTCCGTCGAAAGAAATATTAACGTTGTAAATGTCGTGGATGAAAATTTGGACGTTGCCCGCCATTTGTCAGGTTGGCGACATTTGTCGCGGAGGTCGGCTGAGGGGCCTCAAAGAGAACGCGAGGATCTCGGTGTACGTGCGACCGGTGCCGGGACAAATTCCAAAGAAGGAACGAAAGCAAATATTAAAGCTTGCTTGCGGATGAGGGGGGGAAAAAAGGAAAAGAAGAGGGGAAAAACGGCCCGCGGTTGAATCATTAGCGACGAAGCCTCGAAGACGGAAACAATGCCGACCGTTCGGGGCACCGGGTGCACGGGCTGAGGTTGTCGGGGAGAAAGAAGGGTACACCGTACACCAACGAGCCATAAACCGTACCGGAAACCAACCGGTACGTCGCTCGAAACTATCCCCGGAGTATTTGCCATTTCCCTGCCACGCTGTTTCCTAACACACGCAGTTACATAGGTTACCAACTGCTCGAATCTCGCCTTTTACACGCTTCTTTGTACCTTTTTCACTCGAGTTACCATTTGTGTATTCCCAAAACACCTAAGTTTCCATTTTTATGTATTTTGTACGTAGATTTTGGATCGTGGAGACCAAAAATGCTCCGATTCCCGAAAGAAGTTAGTTCTTTTCCCCCCCCTAGTCGCGAGCACGAGTTGCTCCGTGTTTTTTACCAAAAATGGACCGAAAATCGTTCACCCCCTGGTTACATAGGCTAGCAACTGCTCGAATCTCGCCTTTTACGTTGGCAACCAACGTTTTCACACTGCTTTGTAACCTAACTTTTTCACTCGGGTACCTTACTATTTGTATATTCCCAAAACACCTAATTTTCCATTTTTATATATTTTGGATCGTGGAGACCAAAAATGCTCCGATTCCCGAAAGAAGTTAGTTCTTTTCCCTCCCTAGTCGCGAGCACGAGTTGCCCCGTGTTTTTTACCAAAAATGAACAGAAAATCGTTCACCCCTTGGTTACATAGGCTAGCAACTGCTCGAATCTCGCCTTTTACGTTGGCAACCAACGTTTTCACACTTCTTTGTAACCTAACTTTTTCACTCGGGTACCTTACTATTTGTATATTCCCAAAACACCTAATTTTCCATTTTTATATATTTTGGATCGTGGAGACCAAAAATGCTCCGATTCCCGAAAGAAGTTAGTTCTTTTCCCCCCCTAGTCGCGAGCACGAGTTGCCCCGTGTTTTTTACCAAAAATGAACAGAAAATCGTTCACCCCCTGGTTACATAGGTTACTAACTGCTTGAATCTCGCCTTTTACGTTGGCAACTAACGTTTCCATGCTTCTTTCTAACCTTTTTCACTCAGGTACCATTTGTGTATTCCCAAAACACCTGATTTTCCATCTTTATATATTTTGTACGTAGATTTTGGATTATGAAGACCAAAAATGCTCCGATTCCCGAAAGAAGTTAGCTTTTTTTTCCCCCTAGTCGCGAGCACGAGGTGCCCCGAGAGAGGATTCGAATCCGTTCGACTCGCGGGAATACGTATCGGGTTTCCGTCGTGTTTTTTACCAAAAACGGACCGAAAATCGTTCACCCCCCGGTCCCGGATCCGTCTGGCCCCATTAACTTTCCCCGGACCGTGCTTTGGACCGCATTCGGGAAAGAAAAATGGGCCATGCGTTCTGTGGGGACCTGCCAATTATTACGAGCCTTTACCGAGCGGCGCGAGAAACTGCCCCGCGGGCACGCGAGAGCAAATGCCCGAACGAAGGGGTGAAAAGCGATCTTAAGGGGTTAGGTAACTCTGAAATTTTGAGGAATTCGATATTTTGTTTTTTGGCTTAAATAATAGTTTGAAGCCTTAATCATTATACGAAAGGTCCCAGTGTCGGAACAATGTTTTTGCTGAAAATTTAGAGCCTCGAACAATGACGTATATCTGCTTATATCAAACTTTAAATGCAGAATTACTCCAGTTCTAATTAATCAATTGCTTTGAAAATTTACAGTTATCTTTACTATTATATTTATTAAGCATTGACGATCCGTTTTTTTAAAGATTGTCTAATAATTCTGCAAAATATTAGTAATAAAAACTCGATTTTAGGTTTCAAATATCTGCCATATTGTTCATTTTTATACAAATTGAAATGTCTCATCGTCAATGCTAAGGACTTTTATCATAGTTAATGAAATATTTCGACAACTATTTTACCATAATCCTGCACACCAGTTAGGCATTAAAAAACGAAGTGGCTCCGGAACATGGCGCTGTGTAGGCTTAATTATAAATATTTTTTAAACATCGCCAAGGGTTTTTTTCGATATTTGTTATACCTAAATACAGTGCAAAGTCTCAGGATAATTGACTGCTTACTTTTTCTTCATTGTAGCTTAAAAAATTGCCTTGTTTTCCATACCGCTAGAGTTACCTAACCCCTTAAGCTAAATTCGACCCTTAGAGCTCCTAAAAAAGACTCGAGGCATCAGATTTAATATATTTGGGGCAGTCAATAAACTCAAAAATGTGTTTCTAACCCGTCCAAAATATTATTCCGAGAAGACTGGGAAAGCTCTTTCTTCCGATTTAAAAATTATTCGTGATATTGCGATACTGTACGAAAACGTTAGAATTTATTTAAAACACGCTTCTATTATCTGGTTTCCTACATACTCGAAATATGAAATAATGTTGGCGATACATAATCGTGACTATCAACCGGTTATGTATTAACGATAACAAATTTTGTAACAACATCGATGTGTTCAATCCTTCCTACGACACTTTTAGACTATTATTAATATCGTTTGCTCTAATTAGGTTGTATCGCTCAGGGACGGCGCTTGGGTTGCCAGTGACCCACAATTATCAAATTGGACACCCTAATCACGCGATTTCAATGTGAACGGATGAAAAGTTCAATGTTTCCCAGATGTGGGAATCGCATTTCGCGAATGATGCTTACAATTTTTATTCATGTCCACGTTTTTGCATTCATATTTTCACTAATGTCTCTTCATTTAATATTGCATCAAAGCGTAATTTTTTAATAATCTCTATGTTTCTATATGTGTTGTTGCAAATTTGTGCATAGATTTGAGCTCCATTGACAACAATTGCGCCAAATTGGGACTGTGAAAATAATGGGGGAAATTAAACGAACGCGTTTGGCTTTCGATTCGTTGGTCGTTGAAATAAATAAACGATTAAAAGCGAGGTTTCCCAGGGGTCAGAAGTGACCCAACCTCGGTGGTCCGCGGTTCGAGGGTTAAATGGAACGCGAAGCGGCCTATAAATTCACGGTTTTGAGATTCGTTTCGAACGACGTCAAAGATAAAGGAGAGGAAAGCCGCCGAGATAAATGGGGGTTACCGACCCCTCCCCCCTCCAGATCCTCCTTCTTCAACTTGAACGCGATATCTCGTCGTTCCTCGTACGCTGTGAGATTCGTATTCTCGTGCTCGATCCAGTATTCGTCGATCGCCATAACCACCTAACAGGGTAGTTCTCCCCTTTTCCAATATTATTTTCTCGCGATATTTTTAATCAAATTTTATTATATTTGACGATTTCACTTTGAAAGTCTCGAAATTCTCTTTTATATTCTAACACTATTTTCAAGTAAGGTCGATTTTTTCCTGAGAAACGAATCTTTTTCTAAGTTTCCAACACAGTATTAATTTTACGTGTTTGTAGAAGGTTTCACCATTTTTTTTTTTAAATGTAAATATATTTGTACTGTTTATTCTTACTAATTTGTTTGCCAGTAAAATGACGATTCCTGGAGGTTCGAGAAAACGAGATTTTTAATAATTTTACGGAAATGTCAAATAAAAATCCCTTTGGACAAGTTAATCCTCTCCTGGTCGTACGAGGAACGAATGATTTCGAGGAAAGTAGCAAGACGATCTCGGCAGACGATCCCCTACGAGATTTATTTGTTTATTTATTAACGTTCAACGGGCCCCGACCCCATTAAAGACGTAGTCTCGTCGTCTAGTTCCTGAGCACTCGTACCCGTAGTTTTTACGAGCTTTTCTTTTTACTACCCCATTAAGTCAGAGATGAAGAGTGATTTACTGCCTGGAGGACTTTCGAACGGTATCTCGGTGCACCGTCGACACATAGTTCCTCATTCGCGTTCCACCAACTCTATCGATATCAAAATACACTGTTAATAACCACAAATTGAATCACAACAAAATTTTAGACATTTGCAATCGCTTGTTAATGAAATGGAAGCTTTGTAGAGGGTTGTCTCAACCCCCAAATATAATAATTCGTATCTTAAGTATTTCTTATATTTTTGCATAATAAGTGCAATCTGTAGCTTTTTCAGAATTCAAATTTAAATGCATAAATATCCCCAGTCCAGATCGATAAAAGCTACTTTCTCTCCTCGATCTATAATTATTTATGCATAATTTGTTGATGGAGGCTTCGTTAAAAAGTTATTAACGTTGAAAGTTCCGATCGTACTGAATTTTTTTCTAGAAACTGGGTAGGATTTCAGAGGTATGTCTATTCACCAAAAATGATTGCAATTGACCCCCACAGCTAACAATATTTTTTTCAGAACGATTTGAAATTTTTCTTTTTCGTCGAAAAATTTCACACCTTTTCGAATTTTTTTCTAGAAAGTGGGTAGGATTTCGGGGGTATGTTTATTCACCAAAAATGATTGCAATTGACCCCCACAGCTAACAATATTTTTTTCAAAACGATTTGAAATATTTTAGTTTCGTCGAAAAATTTCACACCTTTTCGAATTTTTTTCTAGAAAGTGGGTAGGATTTCGGGGGTATGTCTAATCACCAAAAATGATTGCAATTGACCCCCACAGCTAACAATATTTTTTTCAGAACGATTTAAAATCTTCTAATTTTGTCGAAAAATTTCATACCTTTTCGAATTTTTTTCTAGCAAGTGGGTAGGATTTCGGGGGTATATCTATTCACCAAAAATGATTGCAATTGACCCCCACAGCTAACAATATTTTTTTCAGAACGATTTGAAATCTTCTAATTTTGTCGAAAAATTTCATACCTTTTCGAATTTTTTTCTAGCAAGTGGGTAGGATTTCGGAGGTATGTCTATTCACCAAAAATGATTGCAATTGACCCCCACAGCTAACAATATTTTTTTCAGAACGATTTGAAATATTTTAATTTCGTCGAAAAATTTCACACCTTTTCGAATTTTTTTCTAGAAAGTGGGTAGGATTTCGGGGGTATATCTATTCATCAAAAATAATTGTAATTGATCCCTGCAACCGAAAATAATTTTTCCAGAACGATTTGAAATTTTTCTTTTTCGTCGAAAAATTTAGGCACCTTCTTGAATTTTTTTCTTGAAAATGCGTAGGATTTCGCGAGTATGTATAATGACCAAA
This sequence comes from Colletes latitarsis, assembly GCF_051014445.1. Lineage (NCBI taxonomy): Eukaryota > Metazoa > Arthropoda > Insecta > Hymenoptera > Colletidae > Colletes > Colletes latitarsis. Next base: position 27,462,134 of record NC_135135.1, on the reverse strand, counting down.
AATGATTGTAATCGACTCTTGCAATCGAGAACGATTTTTTTAGAACAATTTGAAAAATTTTTTTTTCGTCAAAAAATTTCAGGACCTACCTGAATTTTTTTCTCGAAAGTGGGAAGGATTTCGGGGGTATGTGTATTCATAAAAAATGATTATAATTGGTCCCTGCAACCGAAAATAATTTTTCCAGAACGATTTGAAATTTTTCTTTTTCGTCGAAAAATTTAGGCACCTTCTTGAATTTTTTTCTTGAAAATGCGTAGGATTTCGCGAGTATGTATAATGACCAAAAATGATTGTAATCGACTCTTGCAATCGAAAACAATTTTTTTAGAACAATTTGAAAAATTTTTTTTTCGTCAAAAAATTTCAGGACCTACCTGAATTTTTTTCTCGAAAGTGGGAAGGATTTCGGGGGTATGTCTATTCATAAAAAATGATTATAATTGGTCCCTGCAATCAAAAATAATTTTTCCAGAACGATTTGAAATTTTTTAATAACTTGCTAACTTACTAACGAAGCCCCAATCAAGAAATTGATATTCTTGATTTTCGTCTTATTTTGGTCCCTAGAATCTCCCATTACAGTCTTTCCCAGGGGTGGCCAAACTCCCTCTATATTTTTTCACGTATCTATTGTTTCAATTTCTTTGATACAAGTACACTATAACTGTCGGTAGTTGTAGTGTCGAGCGAATTCACCTGACAGCGCTGGGTCGTTCGCGTCTCCTCGAGGAAGACGAACGTCGTGCCGTATCGTGGTCGCGTGCCAGCCCGTATCGCCTTATCGTCTTATCATCTTCTATCGGGCCGAGGCACCTCTTCGTGTCGAGCGCCTCTTTAAATGCCAAAACGAAATCCGAGAACGGAGACGGGTCAGCTTTTCTACTTTTTCACTCCGGTTATCGCTCACCGCGTATTCCTCCTCAGAATCCAATATTGCGATTCCCGCACACATTCGTGCGTTTCGTGGCTCGGAGATTATCTCTTAACCCTTTAACATTTCACGTAATTATCTTGTTTTTATACCCGTTACAGAACTACGCTACCGTTCGTTTTTTTTACAGTCGCGCGTTACAAGGTAGCGTGAGAGTCTATTTTAAAAGAATTAATAACGCAACGATGGTGATAAATAATAATACACCGAGGAAAGCAACAATGTTTGGAATACTACTGTTACTCCCATAATAACGTTGTTAATTTCGTTTTGGGAATATTTCAACATTCTTCGAATTATTTTTAGCTTCTATCGTTGATCGTCGAGTTTAGATACTTTGGTAACCATTTGGTTTCGCTTTCAAATTCTTTCCCGCCATTTTGGTACCAAAGAATTCTCATTTATCTTCAGTTTTTATCGTTGATCTTCGAGTTCAGATACTTTCGTAACCATTTGGTTTCGCTTTCAAATTCTTTCCCGCCATTTTGGTACCAAAGAATTACCAATTATCTTCACTTTTTACCTTTTATCTTCGAGTTTAGATACTTTGGTAATTATTAGGTTTCATTTTCGAATTCTTTCCCGCCATTTTGGTACCAAAGAATTCCCAATTATCTTCAGTTTTTACCGTTGATCTTCGAGTTCAGATACTTTGGTAACCATTTAGTTTCGTTTTCGAATTGTTTCCCGTGCAATCTGCCGGGAAGTAAAAAAATCTTCGAGGCACCTGGCCTTCTGCACCGTGGAAGCGACGAAGGCGCCTTGTTCTCGACTCCGCGCAAAGAAAGGCAACTTTGTTTCCCCGGAAGGGCCTCACGATCTTTTTACAATGGCCCCGCTGTTCCCCACGGAGCATCATCTCGAGAAGGGTCCGCCATTCGTTGTTTCGTATTTAACAGGATCGACTCGATCTGTTCTCCTCCGCGCGCAATCAAATCGCGACGATCTTCCAGTCAATTAAATTCACGAGTAAGCAGTGCTAAAAATCACCGATTTTCAACGATTTCTCCCCTTTTGGTAGTCTCTGGTTTCGTGAATCGAGAATTCCACGAGTAAGCAGTGCTAAAAATCACCGATTTTCAACGATTTCTCCCCTTTTGATAGTCTCTGGTTTCGTGAATCGAAAATTCCACGAGTAAGCAGTGCTAAAAATCACCGATTTTCAACGATTTCTCCCCTTTTGATAGTCCCTGGTTTCGTGAATCGAGTGATAGTACAGGAGCAATGAGCGAGACAAAAGTGGAATGAGCGTATATGTGTTGCAGGGCAGATGAGGACGAGGATCGAAGAGGTCGAGATAAAGAGGCTATTCAATCTCTGAAAATCTCGTCGTAAACCGCATCGATATGCGCCGTCTTGGTCGCTTACGTTGCGGATAACAGCGCGTTTTTATGGGGCCAACGAGATAAGAGGTCAACCTCTGGCCCCGATGTACAAAACGTCTTCCGCTCGACCAGTCGGAATCTCCCGCTACCGTTTCCACGAAGAACGTTACCCTCGTTTCTTCGACCGACGTTGCACGAAACGCACGCAGGGGGGGAAACTCGCCATCTTTCGACAATTTTTCACATCGTTATTCCCTTAATTAAGTCAAATATACATTCCTATCGATTCAGTTATCAGACATTTTCTCTCGTCTAGGTCCACCCACCATTTTTAACATTAGAATCGAAGCGTTAAATAGTTCGTTGGAGATTGTTAAAAAAAATTGTAAACATTGAGACTCGTTCCAAGTGTTTTAATTTGTTAATTCGTTGCAATTATAATCCTTCGGATTTTTGTTGTTTTCTTTCTTGAAAAATTCAAAGAAATGTGACATGGCGGATTCTACGTAGTTTATACAAAATTGCACCCTCGAAGAGATTTACGAAATAATGATAGAGCATTGTAGTAAACTCAGAGAATTTCATCGAGCTTGTCGGAATTTTTTTGGCAAAATCTCGAATGCATCGCTCGATTCACACACGTAGTTTTCGGCGATAGCGAAGGTCATGCGAGGACTGTGACTCGACGGTTTACGGGGTCAAAGTTCAGGTGTACCGCGTGCTCTGGTTCGTAATCGTCAGCGAGTTCGAGGCTGACCAAAATATTTTCGGTTTAATTTTGGAAAAGTCACGATACCATTTAAAAAATAAAATTCACATATTCTCGACTGTAATAAAAAACGTGCTATACAGGTGTTTTCATGGAGATCATCAAACATTTTAATGGGGGATTCTAGAGGCCAAAACAAGACGAAAATCAAGAATACCAATTTGTTGATGGAGGCTTTGTTAAAAAATTATTAACGTTTAAAGTTCGCCAACTACTGAATTTTTTTCTCGAAAATGCGCAGGATTTCGGGGGTATATCTATTCACCAAAAATGATTGTAATTGACCCCTGCAAGTGAAAATAATTTTTTTAAAACGATTTGAAATTTTTTAATTTCGTCTAAAAATTTAGGCACCTTCTCGAATTTTTTTCTCGAAAATGCGTAGGATTTCGGGGGTATGTATAATAACCAAAAATTATTATAATTGCCCCCTGTAACTAAATATAATTTTTTTAGTATGATTTGAAATTTTTTAATTTCGTCGAAAAATTTAGGCACCTTCTCGAATTTTTTTCTCGAAAATGCGCAGGATTTCGGGGGTATGTGTATTCACCAAAAATGATTGTAATTGACCCCTGCAAGTGAAAATAATTTTTTTAAAACGATTTGAAATTTTTTTTTTTCGTCGAAAAATTTAGGCACCTTCTGGAATTTTTTTCTTGAAAATGCGTAAGATTTCAAGGGTATGTGTAATGACCAAAAATGACTGTAATCGACTCCTGTAACCGAAAATAATTTTTTTAGAACGATTTGAAATTATTTAATTTCGTCGAAAAATTTAGGCACCTTCTTGAATTTTTTTCTCGAAAATGCGCAGGATTTCGGGGGTATGTATAATAACCAAAAATTATTATAATTGCCCCCTGTAACTAAATATAATTTTTTTAGTATGATTTGAAATTTTTTAATTTCGTCTAAAAATTTAGGCATCTTCTCGAATTTTTTTCTCGAAAATGCGCAGGATTTCGGGGGTATGTCTATTCACCAAAAATGATTGTGATTGACCCCTGCAAGTGAAAATAATTTTTTTAAAACGATTTGAAATTATTTAATTTTGTCGAAAAATTTAGGCACCTTCTTGAATTTTTTTCTTGAAAATGCGTAGGATTTCGGGGGTATGTATAATAACCAAAAATTATTATAATTGCCCCCTGTAACTAAATATAATTTTTTTAGTATGATTTGAAATTTTTTAATTTCGTCTAAAAATTTAGGCACCTTCTTGAATTTTTTTCTTGAAAATGCGTAAGATTTCAGGGGTATGTGTAATGACCAAAAATAACTGTAATCGACTCCTGCAAGCGAAAATAATTTTTCCAAAACGATTTGAAATTTTTGAATTTAATTGTTAATAACTTTTTAACGAAGCCTCCATCAACAAATTGGTATTCTTGATTTTGGCCTTATATTGGCCTCTAGAATCTTCCATTAAAATTTTTCCCACGGGTGGCTGAACACCCTGTATAGTAGAATCGTTATAGTTGAAGTATAGTTAGTGTTTTCTCTTCGTATACCTTTGGTTCGAGTCTTGCTTCTCGGTATGCTGTTACTACGAGGTGATCACGTTTATGAACGATGGCAGATTACGTGAAACCGTGGTCACGATATTGGTACTGGGAGAAAGTAGGCGAAATTATCACCAGCGACACGATAATTTTAATTATATCGTGAAAGATTCTCGGACGACGGTACAAATTATAGGGTGATTCGGAGTCTCGTGATTCATGCTCGACGAGGACATTACAGACACCAAAATGGACGTCTGTCCTGTCTGCGAAATATTCAATCACCTTTTTACGTTTCAAATTTTTCAAAGAAACATTCAAAGAGACCACAAAAGGTGACACTGTCTACATTTCATTCACTCGTGTGGGGGCAAAGTTTTGAATCTTTCACAGATTTTAAAATTTACTTATTCAATAAACGGGAAGCCATACACCATAATAGTCAAAATAAGGTTACACAGGCAACGTTAACGTGGAGGGGGTAAACAACACAAGACCAAAACGTTAAAAAAGTCTTGTTAGGGGATAATCTCCTGTGAATGACATCGGTGGTGATTTGGTTGTGGAAGTTGGCAGGGATGATGAGTCAAGTTGGTAGTAAGCAGTGAGAGAGGAATACCGTGTGTATCGAGGAGACAAAAGAGTCACAAAGTAAAGGGGAGTTACATAGTTGTTGAGTTTTAATTAAGATGTTTTTTTGTATGTTATTATAAATAAATCTGTTATTTAAAAGAAAGAAATACAACAAGTCTTAATATACGGTTTTCGAAAGATGCAATAGTCCCCATAGAGACCCCCAAAGCAGTACAATGAGAATTTAGAATTCTCTGTTTCTTGACTTAAATTTCGATCGAGTTCGTTTCGCGTTCGTCGTTGGGAAACGTTCGTCCAGATAAGGATTTTGCTCGTGTTTGGTCCCAGCCCTAGTCCAGGCCACCCCAGTTTCGCAACCGAGGCCGAGACGAAGACCACGGGTTCGGTGCAGCGTCGATCGCGTATTTTCTTCGTCCCGGAATGATTAATCGGGGTCGCGGCACTACGCCTCCGCGACTCCGCGTCTCGTCACCGATTCGTCTCGCGCAACAATGGAGCTTCTGGTCTTCGATAACAGCGACGGAGGTCCGTTTCGCTATGCTCGGGCCGTGCACACGTATACAGGGTGAAACACTAAAAACAAATCGTCGGAACAGCTCGTCCACTTTCGACGACGGAGCGGGAAATGCGTCGAGTCGACTCGATTTCAAGATGGCCGCTCGCTCGGTGAGTCCAAGTCGAAGTCGAGTCGCTAAAATTCCATCTTATAGAGACTGATAAAAATTTTAGTTCATCTACTTACACTCAAAAATTCTATACATTTTAAATAGTTCGATTAGAAGTCGTTTCAACTGTAGATAATTACAAATTAGCGACAGATGATTGAAACGAGTCTCTGTTGCGATTGGTAGCTTCGGTTATCGTGGTCTTGGATTCTCCAAGTTGAAATTGAAATTATTGAGAAATTTATTAGACGTTCAGTTAAGTTTCGAGATTAAATATCCCAGTGTGCGGAGTTTCTGAATGAAATTTCGGTCTGAGAAGGTTTGAACTGTCCAAGTAGCCTTCGTTCGTTTAACTGATACGATGTTCCCTCTCGCTTATCTGTCCACAGGCTTCTAGATCGAACTAGGTGAGTTCCTCCCACGATTGTTCGAAACGTTAACCTTGAACTTGTAATGCAAAATGCATTCGATCGTAACAACAATGCACGTTCCTAATCGTCGAACGGGCAGGAAATCTTTCTGCGTACAAACACATTGCTTATCTCGAACTTTGACGACAGTCGCTATTAATGAAAACTCCATCGACTTTCTACGTTTCCGTATAACACATTATTTGTTCAATCTTTTCACTTCACAAAGCTTGGTAGACTTTCTATATTGATATGAAATATAACTCATATAAATTTTCGTATCAACATTCAAGAATATATTTTATCTACATCCGTGTAAACTTACATGCTTCTTGCAATTTGTGCAACTTAATATTTTGAACCAGGGTAGTAAAAAAAATTCGGTCACTACCGAAATTTCAATAAATTCACGAGGCCGCACTTTGGTCATTATCGTACCACGGATGTAATCGTGTTCATGAATATAGATAAATACAAAGTGTATTGAATGTTTGTTTACATTCTGTGATTATCACTGTGCAATCCTAGAACAATAACACCAACGACTGGAGAAGATACGAAACTGTTCGATCTATTTCTATTATCTATTTCGAGATGAGTATTTTCGTTCGCAGTTGACCTTGAACGACCTTGAACTACCTTTAACCACGGGTCATTGTACTCGACGATCTTAATCGTAACAGAGAAACCAAATTCATATCGTTCGAATTCGTCAAAAAATTCACCCGCGACAAATAGACGAAGTCATTGGTTGAATCAATTCGAAAAATTTCAAATTCTATACTCGTAATTGTCATTTAACAACGAGTATTTTTGTAAAAAATATGTAGAAATTCTAACAATATTGAAAAAGTTGTTCCTCGACCCCGTAAAGTGAGAAAAACCCCATAAAAGTGGTCCAATTTTCAAACGACCATAACTCCTATAATAGTGAATATATTTCAATGCAATTTTTTTCTAAAGTAGAGCTCACGAATACCTACAATAAAGTACTAAACAACTTTTCCATACAGCGGTAACCAAATTTATTAAAAATAAAAAACGAATTTTTAAGAAACATTGAAAGGGGGTAGGTGCCCAAATTTTTCGACGAAAAAAAAATTTTTCAAATCATTCTAAAAAAATTATTTTCGGTTGCATGGGTCAATTCCAATCATTTTTGGTCATTACACATACCCCCGAAATCCTACCCACTTTGTAGAAAAAAATTCGCAAAGTTGCTGAAATTTTTCGACGAAGAAAAAATTTTTCAAATCATTCTAAAAAAATTAGTTTCGGTTGCAGGAGTCGATTACAATCATTTTTGGTTATTACACATACCCTCGAAATCCTACCCATTTTGTAGAAAAAAATTCGAGAAGGTGGTGAAATTTTTCGACGAGAAAAAAATTTTTCAAATCATTCTAAAAAAATTAGTTTCGGTTGCAGAAGTCGATTACAATCATTTTTGGTTATTACACATAACCTCGAAATCCTACCCACTTTGTAGAAAAAAATTCGCGAAGGTGGTGAAATTTTTCGACGAAGAAAAAATTTTTCAAATCATTCTAAAAAAATTAGTTTCGGTTGCGTGGGTCGATTACAATCATTTTTGGTTATTACACATAACCTCGAAATCCTACCCACTTTGTAGAAAAAAATTCGAGAAGGTGGTGAAATTTTTCGACGAGAAAAAAATTTTTCAAATCATTCTAAAAAAATTAGTTTCGGTTGCAGGAGTCGATTACAATCATTTTTGGTCATTACACATAACCTCGAAATCCTACCCACTTTGTAGAAAAAAATTCGAGAAGGTGGTGAAATTTTTTGACGAGAAAAATATTTTTCAAATCATTCTAAAAAAATTATTTTCGGTTGCAGGTGTCGATTACAATCATTTTTGGTCATTACACATAACCTTGAAATCCTACCCACTTTGTAGAAAAAAATTCGCGAAGGTGGTGAAATTTTTTGACGAAGAAAAAATTTTACAAATCATTCTAAAAAAATTAGTTTCGGTTGCGTGGGTCAATTACAATCATTTTTGGTCATTACACATAACCTCGAAATCCTACCCACTTTGTCGAAAAAAATTCGCGAAGGTGGTGAAATTTTTCGACGAAGAAAAAATTTTTCAAATCATTCTAAAAAAATTAGTTTCGGTTGCAGGAGTCGATTACAATCATTTTTTGTCATTACACATAACCCCGAAATCCTGTGTGTTTTCGAGAAAAAAATTCGGAACTGGCGAAACTTTAAACGTTAGTAACTTTTTGACGAAGCCTCCATCGACAAATTGGTATTCTTGATTTTCGTCTTATTTTGGCCTCTAGAATCCCTCGTTAAAATTTTTCCCAGGGGTGGCTGAACACCCTGTATAGTTAAATGCCCCACCCTGTAGAAGCGTTGGCGAGCTGGGCATCGGAGGAATCTGCGCGCACAATCGTATTTACGTTATCCCGAGCGTGGCGGGACGGGACTCGTACTTGGACCTTTCGCGAAAAAATATGTTTTTTAATAGAATTCGCCGCGAAACGAACCGTCAAGATAATCCGGCGAGCCTGACCTTTCCAATTCGATTAGGTAACGTCAATAAGGTCGGTTGAATGTTAAACAGTCGATACACCGTGTGTTCGAGGGGCGGAGGGGGGGAGGGAGAGGGAGAAGATATCGTTAAAACGAACCGCACCGACGCGAGTTCACGGATCCTCGTCCGACGAAAATTTCGCCAATGAGGTACGCGCCCCTCCCTCCCCCCGCGTAGACTTTAATTCGAATTCTCAAATCGAACCGGTTCGTTGCGCCCTCTCGCGCCAGAATGCCCCGCCCCCCTCCTATTTCTAGGTATCTCTCTACCTCTAGCGTCCGCCATCTTCTCACCACCGTCTTTAACCCCTTCGTTTTCGTTCCTGTATTCGACGGTCGCGGTCGTTTCGACGATCGATTGCCGGGTCGATTCGAGAAAAATGGCGGGAGTCGACTTAGGGCACGAAATCTCGATTCGATATTCGATACAATTCCGTCATCCGTTTCATCGAAGACAAAGTAGATGGGATCGAGTGGATACTCGAGATTTTTCTGCGTCGTATGAATTATTGTTTTCTTTATGAGGTTAGGAATAAATACAGGTTAGAATAATGAAAAATCTTTATTGTAAAACATCGATACGAAGGGCATTCTGTTTTTGGCACTGTGCAGCCCAAGTACAGGTAAAACAGAGTCTCAGATACAGATGAATGTAAGAAGTATACTGAATAAAAGTACAGAGAAAATCATGTATTAGATATTCCGGGATGATTCTCCAAGAGTACTCGGTGAAAGGTACCAGTTACAGGTACGATTCTGCCCAAATGGACTTAACAAATAGAACGAATCACGGTACAGATGAATGTGGCGAGAAAAAGAAGAGAAGTAGAGGCGAGGAGTGGAAAGAGAATGGGCGTAATCGAACCGTAGGTCCGTCGTGGCCTATGCTCGGTGCTGCTGCCATCGGTTGACCCTTGGGTATTAAAAATATAATTTTTTATCTTTCAGCAGGAGCACGGCTCCGCGAAACGTCGTTTCTAACTTTCTCTCTCCGTCACCCTTCTATCCTTGATCTTTGTCATCGGCGTTGCTCCGGTCTCGCGTGAACAATTGCGGGCTCGGGACGCGAGAAGACGCTTTCGCTCGCGCGCAAACACACGATGGACGAGGAGGAACGCGCGCCACTCGCTAACGAGCACCAGATAACGACGACCAAGTTATTTTTGTAACGTACCGGCTAGCAACAGTGTGCCCGTATCGTCGGGACGAGCCGACCTCGAGAGTTATGATCTAATCGATCGGTCTCTGTATCGTTCGATCGCGATCTTTCCTGAATCTGCGGGGAGACGCGACGACCAAACGCGGCGAGTGCCATTTTTCCGATCGATACGGGTCCCGGGCTTCTGGCAACATGCATATTTCTCATTCTCTTTCGACGTTGAAACAATTATACTCGAACTCCATAGTAGCTTGACCGTCTTGCGAGCTTCACAGCACCGAAATATCTAATTAAACGCGGGAAAACAAGTTTTCAACGTTTTAAGTAATAGGTTAGTAAACTTGACTTGCGTTTCAAAATATTTGCAATTAGAAATATTCTCGAGACCTCGCCTTTGGTTAAAATTTTTGAAAAGGTTCATTTTCGTTCATCGACCGTGTGTGCATCGGAGTTAGAGAAATTTAACTTGCGATTTAACATAGGATTTATTTCAATTTATACGCTTTACGAATGAAATATAAATATGGAAGTTTGTTTATATTTTCATCGAGTAACGAAGCTTTAGGAACGTTTAATATCGAAACGCTTCGTGCATGTCGCAGCGTTGATCGTGTACGTGGACGGAACGACGGAGTATGGGACCGAGGACAGGGGCACGGAGGTCGTCGCGGAGACGTTCGAAGGGAACGAGGACGGGGATGAGATCACGAACGCGGGCACGGAGGAGCTTCTTCGACAGCAACAGCTGCTCGAACGGCAGCAACAACGGCGCCAGACCGGGTACGAAAAGCGTGGAAGCGAGGAGGGCGGGGACGGCGTGGGCGTGCTGGAGGCGGGACAGCAGGAAATTGAAAATGGCGCGGTAGCGTCGACGGGCAGCGCCGACGCGGCGGCTATTGCCGTTTCTGCCGATCACGGAAACGATATCAGCGCCACCTACGATCTGCATCCGCTCGACTACGGCGAGCCCGATAGCCCGGTGCTACGCGAAAGGTGAGAAACAAAAACATTTACCGATAATTCAGACCGCGTTCTCGATCTCTTTGTCCTTGACCTCGAAACGTTACGATCTCGATTTAAAAAAAAAAAAAAAAAAGAATAGTAACCCAACGGTAGAACGAGAAGTTTAAAGGCATAATTTATAATTTATCGCATGGCCGCGAAGGGGTTATCTCGAACAGGATTCGCGCCGTTACGGGGGCGGCGACCCGACGACGGACGAGCAACAGCGGCAACAACAACAAGAGCAGCAGCAGCAGCAGCAGCAACAGGTTTCCCATCAACCCCACCACCGTCACCACCAACAGCAGCAGCCACAATTCGTTACGTCGAGGGCGAGAGAGCCGCCGGTCCCCGATGGTGGGGATAACCGGCAGCCGAGCGAGACCTCCGCGTCGCCGGAGGGAAATCGGCTCGGCAGTCACGCGCCTCGCTCCACGATGCATCGTTACTGTACTGAAACGCTCTCGACGACCGCGACCGATCACCACCATCCCCACCATCACCACCACCACCACCACCACCATCAACGCCACCACCATCAGCAGCAGCAGCAGCAGCAGCAGCAGCACCACCACCACCACCATCAACAACAGCAGCACCATTTGCAGTCGGACGCGTCCCAACACGCCGCGCTTGCCTCGTCGGGTCATCGCCGCTTGGACGACCCAGAGACGCAGCAGCAGTCGCAGTCGTTGTCCCAAACTCAGCAGCAGTCAGCGCAACAACAGCACCAGGAGGATCACGAGGACGTGGACAGGGTGAGCGGTATCGCGGCAGCCATGAGAGGCGCAAGGGGCGACTTCACTCTCGGCGTTCTGTTCCCGAATCTTGGCAACACCGGCGCGAACAGCATCGCGAACGACGTAGGGACAGCTGATCATCATCACCATCATCACCAACAGCATCAGCACCATCATCATCACTTGGACGAGGTGCTGCCCGACGACGCGTACCTTCAGCATCAGATACGCGGGGGCGGAGGCAGCGGTGGCGGCGGCGGAGGCGCAGGCAGCGGAAGCGGCGGCGGCGGAGACGGTAGCGGCGCCGGCGGCGGATCGCCCACTCTGCGAACCGGCAGCTCGCCGAGCTCCAGTCGCAGCCCGCGCGACGATCAAGGACTCTCGTCGCCGCATCGACAGGGACAGCCTGACGGCGGATACAGTCCGAACGAGCAGGGCAGACAGTCCTACGCTCACCTGACCGCCATGCAACCGCCCGCCTCGGTCCAGGCGAATCATCTGGCGCAGGACGCCGATCGCGTCTCCGATCAGCTCTACATGGAGTCGATCTACGCTCACCACGCGGCCGGTACGCCCCATCATCACCAAGAACACGATCAGGCGAACTCGACGCCTCACTCGCCCAGCGGACCGTTACCCAGGTTAGTGACGTTCATTATCAGAATCCCTCGCTCGGACCGTTATAGGAGCCATTGACGTAACCTTCTATCGCCAGTCGTCGCGTAACCCGCGACGCGTTTAATAAGATCGACGAGGTGTTGCTCGACCGCCCGGTGGCGGGGGTGAGATTAGACTATCGCGCCTAGGCAGCCTAGCTACTCGGAGTGTCGCACGATATTGTTCGCGGAAAGTTCAGACTATGGGAGGACGCGACGTGATCGAACACGTTCACTGTCTGTGACCCGTCATATCATCACGCTTTTGGATACGCCGCTGAGAGACCGGACAGTGAACGCGTTCACCATATTGTTTAACTTGTGATTCGCCTAGCTGTCGCGTTTGTTTATATGTTACGCGTTTGCCGTTGGGAAAGGTAGATCGTTTTGTGGCGTTGCTTCGTTGTTTCAATGTTTGACGCTTCGACCGGTTCTCTGAGGTGGTGATTCCCGGTTGAGAAGTGAATTACGAGCTATTTCCCCAACTAGCTGAATCTACTGTTATTCGTTCAACCTAGGAAATAGGGAGTCTCATCTTTTGTTCACCGGATGGTAGTTAGTATCTCTGGGGTGTCAAAATACCCCACGATGCCAGTTAACAGTCAAGTGCTCCTAGTTTCGCCAAGTTCAATAAGATCTCAAATACTGAGAAAGGAATAGAGACTATTGTTTACGATTTTTGATTGAAAGTAGCTATGAGAGAATGACTAGACCTGACGTTGAACGGCAACTATCTTGTTTGACTTGTCGTTCGTCTGACCTAGCTACCGTGGACTCTTATTCTCACGATTACAAGTTATCTATCGATACGTCTACTCAGAACTTGTAGCAGGAATTTTATCGTGCACCAGTGTTGGAATACTCGTAGCTTCGACCAGTTTAATAGGATCCTTGATACGGTGATTCGAGAACGATAGGGATCGGACCTGACGATTAGACTATCGACTTTCATCTGATAGTGGATGCAAGACTGGACTGACGTTGCGAATCTGGGGATATTGTTTAACTCGTTATTATTCGTTCCAAGTAGTTTCTGGGGATTTTGTCTCATTTTCACGATTGTTGTCTATTCGCTGCCTCCGATAGGAACAGAGACAAATCAGTGATCCAAGTGTGATAAAGTGAGATCTAAGGTTTGGACTACTGCCTAGTCCTGTTGTCCTAACCAGCAAGTGTTATCTGATATAGTTTGATCGATAGTTCAAGTTTGAAGGTAAGAGTCTGAACATAAAGGGGCGAGTTGCAGAAGTACAGATCAGACGATTTCACTAGTTTCAGATATTATTAGAAACGAATAAGATCGAGTTTAATCAAGTTTAGGGATATCATTGAACACCTTAAAGCAATACACGTATGTAAAATGCTGATGCTGAGTGCTTAATAATAATCATTGCAGCAGTTACGTCAGTGGCCTTCGTTAGGATCATGCGATCGCACGATAGTTTTTTGCGTGTTCTCTATAGGGATCGACGAACGGACGAGGTTCGTCTGCGCTGGCAGACCGTTCGCGAAAATATTTACACGACGGCTTAAGGGATGCTCCGTGTTCCCAAGACTGTATACGTAGGCGATACAAAACCGAAAATAAAGCTAAACCGACGATGGAAAACAGTGTGACGCCTCCGCGGCCCTATGCTAACAGTTTCGTGAAAACGAACATCTTTTGCTGTTTGCCGATTCGTCCCCAGGCACGAGTCGCGCGCACTACGGATTCTCGCTATCGAATCTTCCGATCGGGGGATCCCTCCGTCCTGCGCGTGCGCGTGCACTATCGCGTCTGCGCGGAACGTACCAGACGCAGATGCAGTTTGCACGTTATTTTCCCTCGAACTTCATTCAAATATTTAATCATACCTGCCATACTTCGCTCGACTTAGAACCGTGCAACGAAACGTGAACTACGACTGAAAAAAAATTCGTATCTTGAAACGATAAAAGATGATTTCTAATATAACGAAGTTGCTCGTCTGCCCTCGCGCGCTCCTTATCTGCTACGCGGGCGATGCTGTTATTATTCGCGCGTCTCGCGGAAAAAGTTTTCTCGATTCGATCGCCGCCCGAGAATCGATTCGCGTTCGTGCTCGTCCGTTGGTACGCGACCGCGATAAGAGTTTATTGACCGATAGAAACGATTCTTCGATCGCGCTATCCGTCTGGCCAGCGAGGAAAACGGGAGCGTTATCGGTGGTGTGTCGTTTACGGTCGTCGCGGACGGTGGACGATCGGGGAAAACTCGAGTGTCCGGGGAGAAAGGATCCGCCAAAGGTCTTGGGTATCGATCCAGCGATTTCCGTCGATTCGCGACCAAGGGGAGGAGGCTTCGAGGGACCGTTCGTGCCGATGGCGAACGTATTTCGTGTTTGTCGATTTCCCCATGCGGCGTGCACGTGCACGGGCCACGACCTTCGAATTTAGATATCTAAAGTTCGGGTGCAGAGGACGATCTACATTTCGTTTCTCTTTTTGCGGCGTATCTCGCTGACGAGATTAGCGCCGCACGACCCAGTGACGCAAAGCGTCGTCGATGATCGCGTAGCCATTGCAGGACAGGCGATTCCTCAACAATTTCGGGGGGCTTTGTGCAAAATTCTTTTTTCGAATTACCAAAATTTTGAGGATTTTGAGGGGTGGGGAAACCAAATGTAGACATTAGTTTGGGCTATTTGATAGTTTCTGAGATATCAGGCTAAGCTTTGGCAATTTTTTTGTTTCATCAGTATATATATCTTTATTTTCAATTTTGTTTGTTCACCATTAAGACACAAAGGTGTAAAAGTGGACGAAAACAATGTAAATTCTATTATTGCCCCAACCGTGTTTCTCGTCGATAAAATACGTCAACATTAACATAAATAAACTGCATTTAATCGTTGTAATTGCATGTTGAGTCTCTTTCTGGTGATAAAGTATGTCAACATTGGTATAAATAAACGTTGTTTAATCGGTATCGTTGTATATTGGATATTTTCAATGCTTATCTATCGATGAGCCGTGTGTTAGTGAAATAATTTTATTTCTTGACCGTACTTTCGATTGTTTCTGATTATTTAAATCTATCGGACTGTATTATCAAAAAGTCTTATAAAAAGTTTGTCCTTGGTAAAGGTTTCAATATTAACACATTACCGACGGTCAACGAGTATTCTCGTTTTACGATAAATTTCTGTATTTTTAGTAATTTCTTCGACAACGCAAGAAAAAAATTCGAATATCCATATACAGGATGTTTGGCCACCCCTGGGAAACATTTTAATGGGGGATTCTGGAGGCCAATTTGTTGATGGAGGCTTCGTTAAAAAGTTATTAACAATTAAATTCGAAAATTTCAAATCGTTCTAAAAAAATTATTTTCGGTTGCAGGAGTCGATTACAGTCATTTTTGGTCATTACACATACCCCTGAAATCCTACCCACTTTCGAGAAAAAAATTCGAGAAGGTACTGAAATTTTTAGACGAAATTAAAAAATTTCAAATCATATTAAAAAAATTATATTTAGTTACAGGGGGCAATTACAATCATTTTTGGTCATTATACATACCTCCGAAATCCTACGTATTTTCGAGAAAAAAATTGTTTACCTAAAATCTAATGTGAGGCCAGAAATGCTTCCGAGAAATTCCAAGCATATCTTTAAAACGCCATAACTAATAAAGGATTTTAATGTTTAAAAAAGCAATCAACGCGTATTTTAGTAGAGACTATGTAGAAATTCTAAAAATATTGGAAAAGTTGCTCCTTGACCTCGTAAAATGCGAAAAACCCCATAAAAGTCGTCCAATTTCCAAACGGCCATAACTCCTACAATAGTGAACGTATCTCATAGAAATTTTTTTCTGAAGTAGAGCTCACGAATATCTACAAAAAAGTACTAAACAACTTTTCCATACAGCGCTAATCATATTTATTAAAAATAAAAAACGAATCTTTAAGAAAAATTCAAGGGGATAGGTGCATAAATTTTTCGGCAAAATTAAAAAGTTTAAAATCATTCTGAAAAAATTATTTTCGGTTGCAAGGGTCGATTATAATCATTTTTTATGAATAGATATACCTCCGAAATCCTACCCAGTTTCGAGAAAAAAATTCGAGAAGGTGTGAAATTTTTCGACAAAATTAAAAAATTTCAAATCGTTCTGAAAAAATTATATTTAGTTACAGTGGGCAATTACAATCATTTTTGGTCATTAGACATACCCTCGAAATCTTATGCATTTTCGAGAAAAAAATTCAGTACGGTCGGAACGTTAAATGTTAATAACTTTTTAACGAAGCCTCCATCGACAAATTGGTATTCTTGATTTTCGTCTTATTTTGGCCTCTACCTCTCTAGGATGGCCGAACACCCTGTATAGCTCCTGAAAATTTGAATAAACCATATTAATTACAAAAATACTTATCACATTTTTAGTATACACACGTTGTAGGAATTCTATTTCATTAAAATCATCGTATAGGAAAGTTTTAAAAAAAATGCTCCGTCGTTAATGTGTTAATTTTCTTAGTAATACCAAACTAAAGTACATTAGATACTTCTATCAGCAACAGATGTCACAATTTTGCATAAAATTTGAATTTCAGTACAGTGCATGCAAATTTTCATTGCAGACGTGTCAAAAATTGTTTATTTAAAATTTTCTCTTGTGCGACATTTTCATGTCGCTCTTGTTTCCTTCTGTAAGTGCAGCCAACTGTGATGTACACTCGATTCTAGGAACCCTTCTAGTGTTTTTCTGCGCGCGAATCGCTGACAATTGGACCCCGGCGCGTCGTAATCGTTTCGTGTTTTGTTTGTCGAGAAACGAAACCGGAGAGCGCGTAAATCGTAATCGCGAGTCTTCGATGCGTGGTTCGTCGAGTGAATCATCCCAGGGTTTACAGTCCATAGAGAGAGTCGTACCCGTTGTGTTCCGAGAAACCTTTCGGTATCGCGTGACGCCACCATCGAGCAGACCTTCGAACGCTTTCCCCGCGTCGCCGCATTCCTGTCGCCGGACAATTTTCACGGTGGTCGCTCTCCTCCGCGACGTTCTTTCGCTCTGGAAAGCTCCGAACGCTTCCCCAAAGCCACCTCGTTCCCTTAAAAGCAGTGTCTGGTTCCCCAGATAAAGAGAAATTGATTTCTGCCTTTTCACGTTTCGAGCTTGGGGAAGGGCATTGCTCGAGAAGATTACGAAAAGTTTTTACAGGAATGTTAACTGTGGCCCTCTGGCGGCACTGTCTCTGATTACGGTGAAATTGAAAAGTTTAGCCCCAAACAGTTATAAACCATTTCATTCGGTAAAAATAACGTCTACTAATTCCACCTAACCACAACGAAATATTACTGAACATTTTGCTATTCGTCAAGCTAATTACAATGTGTGTAACTCGTATTCTAGGTGTAGTAGAGTTTTAAAAAGTGGTTGATAAAGTGTTGACGTAAAGGTTGGTATCTCGTAAGTACTCGTCGGTCGAGATACTCATCTAGGGAGGAATTTTGTCACCAGGCGCAACCGTGTAAATCACTAGGAAGATGCACAAAGCAGAGCAGGCGCGAACCGATCGTGGATCGAGGAACGACGGTGGGGGGAGTCTTGAAACGCAACGAGAGTCGATGGAGGGGCGGTGGGCGACACATCGCGAGAGGGGAGGCGAACGGACGGAGCAAAAGAAACGTAGGGGGAGTGGGTTAGGTGGAGGGAGAAATCCTGACCACGTTCGAGGTCCTCCAGCGACGCTCGCTTGGACGTTTCGTGCACACTGTCGGATTATATTCCGCCCGGTTCGCGTCTCTTCGCGAACTGTCGTACAACGTGTCGCGATCGTTTACTCTTGATACCAACCGATCGACGGTGGTCAGTTTTTAGTTGTTCCCCTGCGTCTCTGCGGATCTACGAAAAGCAAACGGAAGAGATCGAGTATCGAAACGGACGAGAGGATCGATGGTGGTCCGAACGATCGCGAACGAGGGCATGCAGTAAGTTTTTCCCTTACCAGATTATCTCTTGATGATAAATGATCAAAATTATCTAGATAACGGGGTTGAATCACGAGTGAAAGATGAATGTCGAGGAACGAATGGTGGTTTCATCGAATAAAATATTTCTGGGCCAGATTGTGAGGTTAAGTCTATGGTTTGAAGTTGTACCACAGAATTGTACAATTTATTCCTAATTACAAAATATTTCACAATGAACGAACAAATTCAAATAGACAGCAAATAGTCACGATTTCATCGATCGAATCACATTTGGAATAATTTTCTACCGCAGTTTCCTTATTCTTACCGCGTTACATTATGAAACACGTCGCGCTGAATTCGTGCAATAATTAGCAGAGCACTGACGCACGAATTGAAAATTTCACCACTGATCATGTTAAAATTATCACGTCTGTGTATGCGCGATAAGGACGTTTAACAATAATAATAATCTTTAAGGTTGCTTTTAAAAATAGTCCTCGACTCTACCTCGGTTTTACACAATTGTGTTCGTACATCGTACGTCCGTGTGACGGAAACGTTACGATAATAATAATATTTAGCAATTTAGTATACGTTTTCGACGATCATCGTCTTCCTCGGTTTCGTTTCGGTTTTTACAGACACTTTGTCGTTTTCTGCGACTGGAAGCCACCCTTATTACCTCGCCCCCACCTCGATTCTTCATCGTGGCTCTCGACTCCACCCCTATGCAATTTTACATCGCCATTTCCTTCGTTGGACTCGCCAACGCGATGTTTTTACGTTTATCGACGCTCTGTTGCGAGCGAAAACAAAATATGTAAATGGGAAAGCGATAACAATTGCGACAACAGCGCTCGTAAATAAATGGTTTGGGTCTGTGGGTGTCGAGGTGCGCGAATCGAACATAAATGCGACTGGAAACTGTTATATTTCTCTATCACACCAATTGGGGGAAGATTTCAGCCCCCTCCGCCATATTGGCAAAATATCACCTGACTTTTAAGTCCAACAGTACCATCTCTATTTGTAATTTTTGGGGTTAGGATTCACCTCGAAATCACAGTTTTCTGTTACCTCCCCCTTTTTACTTAATATTAAACGTATATCAGTGTTTTATAAAGCGAAGATTAGGATTCTCAAGAATTTGTTTCTATTAACCCCATCATAGAGCGTTCAAGTTTGAGACTTTTGAGGTTAGGCGTCTTCGAGGCTCCCAGGAAATTCGATAATCCCTAGAATACACTAGAATTTTTCAAAATGACTGCCCAGAATCCAAACTAAACAAACTAAAAAATTAAAATTGTTTTCCCTGTAAAAATTTGACAACTATACAGGATGATCGGCCACCCCTAGGGAAAATTTTAATGGGGGACTCTAGAGGCCAAAATAAGACGAAAATCAAGAATACCAATTTGTCGATGGAGGCTTCGTTAAAAACTTATTAACGTTTAAAGTTCCGCCAATACCGAATTTTTTTCTCGAAAGTGGGTAGGATTTCGGGGATAAGTCTAATGACTAAAAATGATTGTAATTAACCCCCACAACCGAAAATAATTTTTTTAGAATGATTTGAAATTTTTCATTTTCGCCGAAAAATTTCAAAACTTCTCGAATTTTTTTCTAGAAACTGGGTAGTATTTCGGGGGTACGTCTAATAACAAAAAATGATTGTAATTGACTCAGGTACCCGAAAATATTTTTTCCAGAACGATTTGAAACTTCTTAATTTCGTCGAAAAATTTAGGCACCTTCTCGAATTTTTTTCTAGAAACTGGGTAGTATTTTGGGGGTACGTCTAATAACAAAAAATGATTGTAATTGACTCAGGTACCCGAAAATATTTTTTCCAGAACGATTTGAAACTTCTTAATTTCGTCGAAAAATTTAGGCACCTTCTCGAATTTTTTTCTTGAAAATGCATAGGATTTCGTGGGTATGTCTAATAACAAAAAATGATTGTAATTGACTCAGGTACCCGAAAATATTTTTTCCAGAACGATTTGAAACTTCTTAATTTCGTCGAAAAATTTAGGCACCTTCTTGAATTTTTTTCTTGAAAATGCATAGGATTTCGTTGGTATGTATAATGACCAAAAATGATTGTAATCGACCCCCGCAACCGAAAATAATTTTTTTAGAACGATTTGAAACTTTTTAATTTCGTCGAAAAATTTAGGCACCTTCTTGAATTTTTTTCTTGAAAATGCATAGGATTTCGTGGGTATGTATAATGACAAAAAATGATTGTAATCGACTCCTGCAACTGAAAATAATTTTTTTAGAATGATTTGAAATTTTTCATTTTCGCCGAAAAATTTCAAAACTTCTCGAATTTTTTTCTCGAAAGTGGGTAGGATTTTGGGGGTATGTCTAATGACAAAAAATGATTGTAATTGACCCCCGCAACCGAAAATAATTTTTCCAGAACGATTTGAAACTTTTTAATTTCGTCGAAAAATTTAGGCACCTTCTTGAATTTTTTTCTTGAAAATGCATAGGATTTCGTGGGTATGTATAATGACAAAAAATGATTGTAATCGACTCCTGCAACTGAAAATAATTTTTTTAGAATGATTTGAAATTTTTCATTTTCGCCGAAAAATTTCAAAACTTCTCGAATTTTTTTCTCGAAAGTGGGTAGGATTTTGGGGGTATGTCTAATGACAAAAAATGATTGTAATTGACCCCCGCAACCAAAAATAATTTTTCCAGAACGATTTGAAACTTTTTA
Source organism: Colletes latitarsis (assembly GCF_051014445.1). Lineage (NCBI taxonomy): Eukaryota > Metazoa > Arthropoda > Insecta > Hymenoptera > Colletidae > Colletes > Colletes latitarsis. The sequence goes on along the minus strand of NC_135135.1, from coordinate 27,441,133 downwards.
ATTTCGTCAAAAAATTTAGGCACCTTCTTGAATTTTTTTCTTGAAAATGCGTAGGATTTCGTGGGTATGTCTAATGACAAAAAATGATTGTAATCGACTCCCGCAACCGAAAATAATTTTTCCAAAACGATTTGAAACTTTTTAATTTCGTCGAAAAATTTAGGCACCTTCTTGAATTTTTTTCTTGAAAATGCATAGGATTTCGTGGGTATGTATAATCACAAAAAATGATTGTAATTGACCCCCGCAACCGAAAATAATTTTTCCAGAACGATTTGAAACTTTTTAATTTCGTCAAAAAATTTAAGCACCTTCTTGAATTTTTTTCTTGAAAATGCGTAGGATTTCGGGGGTATGTATAATGACCAAAAATGATTGTAATCGACTCCTGCAACCGAATGTAATTTTTTTACAACGATTTGAAATTTTTTAATAACTTGCTAACTTACTAACGAAGCACCAATCAAGGAATTGGTATTCTGGATTTTCGTCTTACTTTGGCCTCTAGAATCCCCCATTAAAATTTTTCCCAGAGGTGGCCGAACACCCTGTAGAAGTATATTCTTTCTCTATTAAACCTACCATTTATAGAGGGCGTTGAAATTCTGCACTCAGAAAACAACCTCTTGAAAACAACGAAATACTTTGTACCCGATGCATTGGGCCATTTCTAGAGCTCGTTGAGCCATTATTTGGATCTAATTCGTCGATCAAAGTGTCGTGGAGGTCTCGGGAGACGTCCAGAGACGCAGCCAGCGGCGTTGATCGTCGGATCTCGGGTTGTTCTTCGTCTCCGGCGTGCTATCGTGAGAAGCGGCTTATCGACTCGGTGGATTCAGATAGCGGTCCGGTAGCCGGGAGCTATAACCCCGTCGACACCGACCTTCTAGATTGGATTTCGCGAAATCTGCATTCTTCGCGGACCGAACGAAACATTTTCTTCTCTTCCTTTTCCTTCCTCCTCGATTCTTCAACGACACGCTCGGTGAAAGCTCCCGCTTGGACACAACTTATTCATTCGTGGAACAAGGTGGACAATATCCTTTCTAAATTTTGCAATCGTCGTTTCTACCGTTAATTGTACAATCGCGGTACAACGGTTACTACCATTCAAATGCTTCCATTGGTCGCGATTGCACCATTCAATTATACTTTTGTTAGAAACGTAGAAATAAATAAATGCCCGAAGCGGGCCATGTGCTTCTCTTTGGCGGGTCTCCCCCTCTTAAAGGATCGGCCAGGACACTTGGAAAAAGGAGGGCCGTGCTGTCAAGGGTGCTCTCACGACCCTGGTTCTCTGTCAGGGTACAGAATTATATTAGCTCTTGCCGCGAGCAGATATACATCGAATACAGTTTTTTAGAAAGTCCACCGTGTCTTAATTTTTATTTAAAACGCTCGACCGCCATCCTGACCGTAATAGCATCTTTCTTACACTTTACAGATCGTAATTTTGATCGAACAAACATTACAGATCGAAAGCTCGATTTATTTTTTATTTCTGATCGCCATCAACGTCGTTTGATTATTTCGTCGATCCTCAGCGACGTGGATCGTAAACGGTCGTCGATGACAAGTCGGGGCGAGCGTAAAGAACCGAATGGAAAGAGAAATGGCGGGGTAAGGTGACGGAGAGTAAATAGTAGCGGCCGAGATCGAGATTACGAACGAGGGTTCGCAACGATCGAGAGCGTCTCGAAAAGGTTCTCGGAAGAAACACGAACCTTTGATTATCGAAGTCCCCCGGTGTGGGTGTGTTGTATATACAAACTGACAAACCGGCCTCGATCATTTCCAGTTACCATTGACCATATTGCGTCATGGGCTAGCCATTCCTCGCGGCGAATCGATCGCTTCTCGTCGCCCAGATCGTCGTGCACAACTTATCGTATCCATCGACTTCCGGTCGAATTGGAACAATGTCTTTCGACGTCGACATTTTATTTTATATTTATTAACCTCCACATGACGGAACCTCCATTTTGATTGGAATCTGAATTTCATTATTTTGCTTTTGTCATTAACATCGTATTTGCCAATTCTTTATTAATCGAAATCGTTAATTCGTTCTGGAAAAATCATTTTCGGTTGCAGGAGTCGATTACAACCATTTTTGATCATTAGATATACCCTCGAAATCCTACGCATTTTCAAGAAAAAAATTCAAGAAGGTGTGAAATTTTTCGGCGAAAATGAAAAATTTCAAATCGTTCTGGAAAAATTATTATCGTTTACAAGGGTCAATTATAATCATTTTTGGTCGATACACATACCCTCGAAATCCTATGCATTCTCGAGAAAAAAAATATAATGTGAAACCATATATGGTTCCTCGAAATTTCATGTTTATGTTTAGAAAATCATAACTTCTGAACGGACTGAAGGATTTTAAAGTTTCAAGAAGCAAACAACGCGTATTTTAGTGTAGAATATGTAGAAATTCTAACAATATCGAAAAAGTTGTTCCTCAACCCTGTAAAGTGAGAAAACCCCTATAAAAGTGGTCCAATTTTCAAACGACCATAACTCCTATAATAGTGAATGTATTTTAATGAAATTTATTTCTGTAGTGGAGCTCATGGATACCTACAAAAAAGTATCAGACAAATTCCCGTACAGCGTCAAACAGATTTATTAAAAATCAAAAACGAATTCTTATGGAAAATCGACAGGGGGTAGATGCCTAAATTTTTCGACGAAAAAAAAAAATTCCAAATCGTTCCGGAAAAATTATTATCGTTTACAAGGATCAATTATAATCATTTTTGGTCATTAGACATACCCTCGAAATCCAACCCACTTTCTAGAAAAAAATTTGAGAAGTTTTGAAATTTTTCGCCAAAATTAAAAAATTTCAAATCGTTTTGAAAAAATTATTTTCAGTTGCAGGGGTCAATTACAATCATTTTTGGTCATTAGACATACCTTCGAAATCTTATGCATTTTCGAGAAAAAAAATATAATGTGAAGCCATATATGGTTCCTCGAAATTTCATTTTTATGTTTAAAAAATCATAACTTCTGAACGGACTGAAGGATTTTAAAGTTTCAAGAAGCAAACAACGCGTATTATAGTGAAAAGAATATGTAGAAACTCTAACAATATCGAAAAAGTTGTTCCTCATCCCTGTAAAGTGAAAAAACCCCTATAAAAGTGGTCCAATTTTCAAACGACCATAACTCCTATAATAGTGAATGTATTTTAATGAAATTTATTTCTGTAGTGGAGCTCATGGATACCTACAAAAAAGTATTAGACAAAATTCCCATACAGCGTCAAACAGATTTATTAAAAATCAAAAACGAATTCTTATGAAAAATCGACAGGGGGTAGGTGCCTGAATTTTTCGATGAAAAAAAAATTTTCAAATCGTTTTGAAAAAATTATTATCGGTTGCAAGGGTCGATTATAATCATTTCTTATGAATAGATATACCCCCGAAATCCTACCCAGTTTCGAGATAAAAATTCGAGAAGGTGTGAAATTTTTCGACAAAATTAAAAAATTTCAAATTGTTCTGAAAAAATTATATTTAGTTACAGTGGGCAATTACAATCATTTTTGGTCATTAGACATACCCTCGAAATCCTATCCATTTTCGAGAAAAAAATTCAGTATAGTCGGAACTTTAAACGTTAGTAACTTTTTAACGAAGCCTCCATCAACAAATTGGTATCCTTGATTTTCGTCTTATTTTTGCCTCTAGAATCATCCCCCATTAAAACTTTTCCCAATGGTGACCGAACACCCTGTATATTCCGATGTGAAATGTCGCGATTTGGGTGATAATTCGTAGATGTATCAGTCGATAAACTAGATTTCCATATAATATCCAACGTATACAATCGATCGAGCAGGCAGTTCCTCGCGTTTATAGCTGTTCCAAGTAAATTAATGCGACATCCATGCATGTAAACGCCGCAGTGGTTAGCGAGAAGCTCGATCATGTTGGAAACAGACACGTCCTGGGCTCGTGGGGCGACATTAGTCGGCTGGATGCGCACGAGTTGCCACGCTAAGTTCTGTCGTGGAAATAGCGTCGAGCACGTGCTGCATTTGCACCGTTTCCTCGTTGCACCTGGCGGAGAGGATCTATCGCCCACGCTGGAGGCCCCCAACCAGTTCCGCGTCAGCCATGCGGGATAACAAGCGAACCCCAAGTGTCATCGACGCGACCTCAAGCTTGCAATTATAATTTTCAATGCTTCGCGAACTCTAGATCAGCCTCTACTAGACCCAAAATCTGCTCTCGACTCTCGTCATCAGACTGCGAATCTTTATGCAAATTCATATTTTTATCGTCAGAGTTAATGGAATTGAAGCTTCGTAGAGGGTTGTCCCCTAAATATTTCTCATAAATCTGCTCATAACCAAACGCCACGAGTTCTGTAACGTCAATTCTGGAATCTGGAATCTGTCGAATCGACGCGTTCGTTCGTCATCGCGACTGTTTCGAATTGTTCCGTGGTTTATCGCGACGACGCGCGAGCCTCGATTCTCCGGGGAGCGTCGTCGCGCGTTTTCCTCGTTTCCGCGCGCGAAACTCCGAAGGTCGTCGCGACGCGTTTTCGTTATCGATGTTGGTTTTTTTTTTTACGGTAAACGTCGTTCCTCGAACAGTGGTCGTTCCGGGAGAATTCGCGAGGCGATCGACGAGCACGTACCGACCGATCCGTACGTGTCCAATACGCGTCCATACGTGTCCGACGAGCCGCGGGAAGCGCCAAGGCCGCGCGAATCGCCTTTTGCCGCGTTCGTCGCGATAAATTGGAAACTGGCGCGCGCACGATCCTCGCGGACCGTTATTTTGACAATCATACGCGTGCGCGTCGTTGCGCAATGGCGACGACCACAGACGCGTCTCGAACTTTGTAATTCATTTTCCAATTTTCAGTCTTATTCATTTATGCGTATTTTTATTGCAATTCGTTCGGTTGACAGTTAGTTCGAAGTGCAATCGAATAGAAATTGCTAACAAATAATATTTATGAGTAATGGTCACGTCAGTTTGGGAATCTGAAACTCGTTGAATTGACACGTTTCGTGAACCTAGCGTCAATCTAGGGATACTTGGTATTAGTCAGTCTTACTTCGACTTCTGTTATTTATTCACTCGGTATTTGCAATGGTAATATTGTTGAAACAATTTCTTTCCAAGCTGAACTTGCGTGGAATCAGAATATACAGGGTGTTCGAGCATCCCTTTATATAAAATACGATTTTTCTTTTAATTAGAATATGTATTCATGCCATTGCATCAAATTCAACATAAGTTGTTAAAAAATAATATTTACGAAATAGAAAAGCAGAAAGACACTATTGCAACAACCACAATTAACAGAATCGACCATAGTAGAACATGATAGTCAAAAATTCGTTTTACCATTGTAATAATGGCGTCGTAACTATTAGCGTTACTTTGGGGCAGTAAAAAGCGTAGAAGAGGAAGTTTCTCCAGTTTTTCTCGGGCCAATATTCCCGGATTCGCGGGGTTTCCGGAACGGTTCGACGCGAGTTCAGGTATAGTGGTCGATGCTAATGGTAACGGTATAGCAAAGTGGTAATAGCGACGGTAATGGCAGTGGGTAATGGTAATGGAGTAGTTGTGTTCACGGTAGTAGCTGGTCGCCGGTGAACATCGAAAAACGTCCTGGTTTGGCACGCGCCCGCATTTACGGACCGATGAATCGGAGAACGGTTCTCGTTTCCGGCCTCCTGCGGGACAATTAGCCAACAAACGCGGCCCGGACTGGCTTTCCGGCCGTATCGAATCGCTGGTCGACGAGTTTTCGGTCGCGTGCTGGCGAAATCCCATGGGCGGAGGCGTGAATCCTCGAGGGGGGCTCTGGCGACTACGAGAACCGCGATCGGATCGCCACTAGTCGATCGTTTTGCACGATTTTCAGCGCTATCGATACTATTTCGTACGATCTTCGCTACCATCCATGCACACTCGATGAAATTTCGATGAAAACGCGATTATTTTATCGTAACTTTATTATTATTGCAAATGAGGAGGATCTTAATTGATTTCGTAGACCCGTGTTTCCCGAAACTATTTTTAAAAGCTGAGAACCGTAGTTTGAAGGCAACCTTCTTCTATTTTTTATTTTTGTTGCACAACAGTATGGGTCGTTTTATGCATTGTTTCAGTCCGTTGTATCGCACCATAAGTGGAGTTGGCACCATGACGACTGCCACCACAGCGGGGACTGGCGGAGGCACTTACGCTCTTCCGTACATGACTGGCAGCCCCACGGAACTGCCAACCTCCCCTCAACAGCTCTGGAACGCTCAAGGTAATCGCAATGATCAAACAAAAATTCATACGATATTCAAAATTGTCAATTTCGTCTCTGTCGGACTCTCAGAAATTTCAGTGGAGGATCTTTTGCTTTGTGCAATCAAAATTAATTGCAACACCCTTTACATACGTAGAATTTCTATTCTTCAACATTTGTTTCATTGCAAACTTGACTCGTCGCTAAAATAAAAGTGTATTTTCGTCTACGATAAATGTTTTATTCCAGTATAAAATAGTCTGTTTATCTTTCTATATTCTGGTTCCACGCAAGTTCAGCTTGGAAAGAAATTGTTTCAACGATATTACCATTGCAAATACCGAGTAAATGAATAACAGAAGTCGAAGTAAGACTGACTGGAACCAAGTATCGAACGAAATAACGAGTGAAACAATTTTGGCGGCAGGTCTGAACACAGGTCTCTCCGGGATCTCCGAGGACTACGGGGGCAGCGACAAGACGTCAGGCACGGTAACTCACCAGGCCCTGCCTGGGTTTTCGCAACCGTTCTGCGGCAGACCGAGTTTCCGCGGCTACAGCCCGTCCTACCCCACGCAACAGACGAACAACGGGGGCGGGGCAGCGGTGAACGCCACCGCCTGGGCATACGTTCCGTCGTCGGACGACACCCTGGGGACGCAGTACGCGACGCCCTCCAGACGCCAAACAGTAAATCCGCCGCCGACGCACACGCAGCACCAGCTCACCACCACTACCACTCTTAGCGGCAGTGAGTATCATTTTCAAATTTCCTACTTACTTTTCCACCCGCTACGACCGTCGCCCTTTTCGTTTTCGGTCAATCTTTTCGACTACACCTTCGATTCGAACGTTTGATACGCGTACCAAGCACTTGGTACTTGATACGTTGCACTGTAGGTAAATAATAACGTAGCAGATTTGTTCGAATATGGTCACCTCGTCCCATGGGTCTCATTTGACCAGTGGTCCTCTTTGGTTGGCCAGTAGAATTGTAGAGAAACGAGAATCTAATTGTTTGGTTTCTACTGTTCAGAGCTGGAAAGATGACTAGTGGGGTAATTAGGAGTCTCGTTTTTCTATAATTCTACTGGCCATACGCGTACCAAGTACTTGGTATTTGATACATTGCACTGTAGGTAAATAATAAGGTAGTAGATTTGTTCGAATGCGGTCACCTCGTCCCATGGGTCTCATTTGACCATTGGTCCTCTTTGGTTGGCCAGTAGAATTGTAGAGAAACGAGAATCTTAATGTAATTGTCTGGTTTCTACTGTTTAGAGCTGGAAAGATGACAAGTGGGGTAATTAGGAGTTTCATTCTTCTATAATTCTACTGGCCATACGCGTACCAAGTACTTGGTACTTGATACATTGCACTGTAGGTAAATAATAAGGTAGTAGATTTGTTCGAATATAGTCACCTCGTCCCATGGGTCTCATTTGACCAGTGGTCCTCTGGTTGGCCAGTAGAATTGTAGAGAAACGAGAATCTTAATGTAATTGTCTGGTTTCTACTATTCAGAGCTGGAAAGATGACAAGTGGGGTAATTAGGAGTTTCATTGTTCTATAATTCTACTGGCCATACACGTACCAAGTACTTGGTACTTGATACATTGCACAGTAGGTAAATAATAACGTAGTAGATTCGTTCAAATATGGTCACCTCGTCCCTGGTGGGTCCCATGGGTCTCATTTGATCATTGCTCCTCTGGTTGGTCAGTAGAATTCTAGAAAAATGAGAATCTTTATGTAATTGTTTGGTTTCTACTGTTCAGAGCTGGAAAGATGACTAGTGGGGTAATTAGGAGTCTCGTTTTTCTACAATTCTACTGACCATACGCGTACCAAGTACTTGGTACTTGATACATTGCACAGTAGGTAAATAATAACGTAGTAGATTCGTTCAAATATGGTCACCTCGTCCCTGGTGGGTCCCATGGGTCTCATTTGATCATTGCTCCTCTGGTTGGTCAGTAGAATTCTAGAAAAATGAGGATCTTTATGTAATTGCTTGGTTTCTACTGTTCAGAGCTGGAAAGATGACAAGTGTCATCTTAGGAGTCTCTCGATGCACAAAATGTCCCTATTTTGTGACTCTTTTTCTCTTTGTTTCACATTGTAGCTCGTTCCCTTGACAAATGATGCATCAATCAGTTTGGCATTCTTTAGTGTTGTCTTCTTTCTAGCTTTGAACAGTACAATGCTCATATGCTCCTCAACTTCCAAATAAAAGAAAAATTTTAGAACATTTGGCTAACTAAAGATTGATATTCTCTAAATTCTTAGCAGGACAAGATTTGATAATAATTGAAACCTAATCCAACCCTGCTTTGATACTAGTTGTACTTGTGATTATTAAATTTTGATGATCGAGAACCACCTAATCCACGAGAAAGACGTAAAGATGTCTGATGAATTTTTTTTTCAGTCTCCTTTGAAGCCCTCCTCAGGTAAAGAAATAATAATAAATATTATTCTTGGAGGACGCTATGCGTATAGAATTAATATTAAAAATTAAACAATTTCTCCAATCTATTATTGGCGTGGTGACCTTATTCGACTTGTAACAAAATTGCGGTGCAAACGATAGCGTATCAAGTATTAGCTGGCGCGATACTTTTCAACATGGCGTCTCGGTACGCGTATTAAATGCCGCTGTAAACGTTCGTGTATTCTCGAAACAAGGAAATTCTAAGTTGGGTTCCCTCTGTTTTCTTGTGTCTCGTAGATAAGGACTAATTACGCGCTGAATACACAACTTATTTTTACAATTCCCGCTTCCGTGTGCTCCGAGACAATGTCGAGCATCTAAAGTACTCGTTTTATTCGTATTTGTTACAAACTCGATACTCTTGGTGCAAATTAGTCGAATTCAATAGCATTTTAGGGATAATCACCAACCATCGAATGCCAATTTTAATAAAAATTTGCACAAATCTTCGAATGAGAAACTACGGGTGTCAGCCATTTTGTTTCTAAGTACAGGCTTTAAATTACGAAAGAAAATATCGAACAATGAAATAAATATTGTAGTTCTTGGAGGCTCGTAACTTACGAGGGAATATCTTTTAAAATTGACCTGATAAAATTAGTTGCAAAATTTTCTCTCGATCAAAATTCGATTTATCAAACTCAACGATTCGAAAATTTTCAAATAACCGTGTCGAAGTGGTGGAGGATTTAGTCTCGAGTTACGAGGGACCCTTTCTCAAAACGACGATAAATCGTGGGCGATTCGAGAGAACGCGAACGATGGATCGTGTTGCACTGATCGTAAATAACAGGGAAAAGGATTCGACGGGCTCCACGTCCCGACGCTCGGGAAATTCGAAAACCAAGCGTACACCCACCATTCCTGACAAATTTCCCTGCTCGTCCTCGACTGAGAAACGTATCGCGTTACAGAGTCTGTCGTTATGCCTTCCACGTGTCCGAAGGTGAACGTTTCGAGTTCTAATTGCAGCGTTTTTGAGCAGACACACTTTTAAATTTGAATCTTCGCGCCAAAATCGTTGTCAAAGTCGACTGCAAACAGTTCGAGACTTTCTTGTTGGAACTGTTAAAAATAAGAAAACATCTTTAAAAATTTAGAGATCAGAAAAGTTTCTACGATTAAAATAACCTCAAGTTCTAATTGCAGCGTGTTTAAGTACACACTTTTGAATTTGAATCTTCGCGCCAAAATCGTTGTCGAAGTCAACTGCAAACAGTTCGAGACTTTCTTGTGAAAACTGTTAAAAATAAGAAAACATCTCTAAAAATTTAGAGATCAGAAAAATTTCTACGATTAAAATAACCTCAAGTTCTAATTGCAGCGTGTTTAAGTACACACTTTTGAATTTGAATCTTCGCGCCAAAATCGTTGCCAAAGTCGACTGCAAACAGTTCGAGACTTTCTTATTAGAACTGTTAAAAATAAGAAAACATCTTTAAAAATTTAGAGATCAGAAAAATTTCTACGATTAAAATAACCTCAAGTTCTAATTGCAGCGTGTTTAAGTACACACTTTTGAATTTGAATCTTCGCGCCAAAATCGTTGTCGAAGTCGACTGCAAACAGTTCGAGACCTTCTTGTTAGAACTGTTAAAAATAAGAAAACATCTTTAAAAATTTAGAGATCAGAAAAATTTCTACGATTAAAATAACCTCAAGTTCTAATTGCAGCGTGTTTAAGTACACACTTTTGAATTTGAATCTTCGCGCCAAAATCGTTGTCGAAGTCGACTGCAAACAGTTCGAGACCTTCTTGTTAGAACTGTTAAAAATAAGAAAACATCTTTAAAAATTTAGAGATCAGAAAAGTTTCTACGATTAAAATAACCTCAAGTTCTAATTGCAGCGTGTTTAAGTACACACTTTTGAATTTGAATCTTCGCGCCAAAATCGTTGCCAAAGTCGACTGCAAACAGTTCGAGACTTTCTTGTTGGAACTGTTAAAAATAAGAAAACATCTTTGAAATTAAAACTTTGGAGATCAGAAAAATTTCTACGATTAAAATAACCTCAAATTTTCGAGCATATATTCGATCAGATGAATCCGGGGGCCATTTCTACGTCCACGATTCTATTCTAATTTCCAGCGAGAGAATCTTGGCTAGAAATTCCGATCGTTGGGTCTGGATTCCGCAGGGGGTAATTTTCTTCGGTACATGCAATACATGTTCGTTGCACGTAGCGATCGCGCGCGGAAAATTGTCAACAAAGTCGGTGGTCGCGTGCTGCGCGATCTCACGGTATCGAAAGAGGGATTGATACACGCCGACCCTGACCTAGACAATGCGCATTTCTAATCTAGTTTTGTCTACGCGCGATACAGAGAGGAACGATAGCAGGCCTGCGTATATCTAGCTGCCCCGGGACCGCGAATTTAAGATAATTTCAACGGTATCTTGGCAGCGGCGACGGTGGCGGGGCGCGCGAACGTACCTTGGCGAGCGTAATCGAGCACTCTGACGATCATGCTCGCCCGTATCGAGTGCTTCGAGACGTCGCGAGGGTCGCGAGCGACTTACGATTAAACTCGAACACGTCGAAAAGAACGATCGAGTAATCGAGTGATTGAACAATCGAACAATGCGTGGAATACATCGTTTGCATTAACACTCGTATTCTACATTTGCTACGTAAATTTCAATTTCCTTTCATTTTTAAATTCCTCTACGGTTACCGGAATATCAATTTGAGAACGGAACATTTAAACTAAATTTAAAGAGACGATTACGCTGAATAATAGAAAATGAGACGATGGTCAAGGTTCGAGCATGAGTCAGGGTAAACGATGAAATCATCGAAGGAGTTTAGAAGCAGCCTTGTGTAAAGAGGATATCGACTATCGATGTAAACAAAATGAAACATTTCGGAATGGCGTGTTCCCGAAGCAGATAGGACGAAGATCGAGAGAAAATGCAGAAGTTTAGGGGGTATAGTGGTTAGGAGAGTAACGCAGGGATGCAGTCGGGGGCGTCTGACGGATATGGGAGAAGTCGAAAAAGCTTTTGAAGTGGTGGCTTCTTTTGGGAAGCGTCGGGTGTCTGCGGTTTCCATGCGCCAGCGGGGAATGCGGGCTTTTAACATACCGCGATCTCGAGTGGCTTTCTACCGAGGCACCGGCGACGCCAGAGCGTCGTTCACCACGCGCGTGGCCTCGATCTAACGTTAACCTCGCCTGCCAGACCACCCTCGAGTCCCAAACGTCCCCCTGGCGCAGTCCTTCCTCCGAGCCTCGACGGATCTGCACGTGGCCTTCCTTAATTTAACCTAGACTTTGAACACGCTCGCTACCGACTCGAGGACCTCTTAACGCGTGTACAACGGCGTCGAACACCTGTTACACGACCGCCATTGTCTTGTTTCTGTCGTAGAAACTCGACGCGAAAGTCTGTTCCACTTTCTGGTCGCGATCGTCCCTCATATCGAATGAAAACACGTTTAATATCGTTTTAGAAACGTGTTGCCACCCCTTGGAGCACGTAACTAACCCTTGGTATTATACAGGGTGTTCGGCCACCTATGGGAAAAATTTTAATGGGGGATTCTAGAGTCCAAAATCAAGAATACTTTCTTAAGAATAATTTCCGGCTGCATTGAATTTTTTTTCTCGAAAATGCGCAGTATTTCGAGGGTATGTCCGTTGACCAAAAATAATCGACATCGACCCCCGCAACCGATAATAATTTTTCCAGAACGATTTGGAATTTTTTTTTTTCGTCGAAAAATTTAGGCACCTACCCCCTGTCGATTTTTCATAAGAATTCGTTTTTGATTTTTCATAAATCTGTTTGACGTTGTACGGGAATTTTGTCTAATACTTTTTTGTAAGTATCCATGAGCTCCACTTCAGAAATAAATTTCATTGAAATACATTCACTATTATAGGAGTTATGGTCGTTTGAAAATTGGACCACTTTTATGGAGGTTTTTTCACTTTACAGGGTTGAGGAACAACTTTTTCGATATTGTTAGAATTTCTACATATTCTACACTAAAATACGCGTTGTTTGCATTTTGAAACTTTAAAATCCTCCAATCCGTTCAGAAGTTATGATTTTTTAAACATAAACATGAAATTTCGAGGAACCATATATGATTTCACATTATATTTTTTTTCTCGAGAATGCATAGGATTTCGAGGGTATGTGTATCGACCAAAAATGATTATAATTGACCCTTGTAAACGATAGTAATTTTTCCAGAACGATTTGGAATTTTTTTTTTTTCGTCGAAAAATTTAGGCACCTACCCCCTGTCGATTTTTCATAAGAATTCGTTTTTGATTTTTAATAAATCTGTTTGAAGCTGTACGGGAATTTTGTCTAATACTTTTTTGTAGGGATCCATGAGCTCTACTTCAGAAATAAATTTCATTGAAATACATTCACTATTATAGGAGTTATGGTCGCTTGAAAATTGAACCATTTTTATGGGGGTTTTTTCACTTTACAGGGTTGAGGAACAACTTTTTCGATATTGTTAGAATTTCTACATATTCTACACTAAAATACGCGTTGTTTGCATTTTTAAACTTTAAAATCCTCCAATCCGTTCAGAAGTTATGATTTTTTAAACATAAACATGAAATTTCGAGGAACCATATATGATTTCACATTATATTTTTTTTCTCGAGAATGCATAGGATTTCGAGGGTATGTGTATCGACCAAAAATGATTATAATTGATCCTTGTAAACGATAGTAATTTTTCCAGAACGATTTGGAATTTTTTTTTTCGTCGAAAAATTTAGGCACCTACCCCCTGTCGATTTTTCATAAGAATTCGTTTTTGATTTTTCATAAATCTGTTTGACGCTGTACGGGAATTTTGTCTAATACTTTTTTGTAGGTATCCATGAGCTCCACTACAGAAATAAATTTCATTGAAATATAGTCACTATTATAGGAGTTATGGTCGTTTGAAAATTGGATTTCTAAATATTCTCCACTAAAATATGCATTGTTTGCATTTTGAAACTTTAAAATCCTCGAATCCGTTCGGAAGTTACGATTTTTTAAACATAAACATGAAATTTCGAGGAACCGAAAAGGTATTTAAAGTGGTATCTGTTCACATTAGTAGATACACAGTTGAAGCAATCCGAAGCTTCGAAAAATAATAAAAGTTATCAAATATTCCCAAAATGTCCCCAGCCTCTTACGTTCATCGTCAGTCTCTCTCGAATCTAACGATTTATTACCAGAATTGCCGAGCAATTTTGCCAAATTTCATACTCCTCTTCTCCTACCTGACTCATCATTCACGGCCATAACTCCAGTTACGGTTACCGCGAGTACGATTCTACGAGCCTGCAAAGTATCATGAAAATCTGCGAGCATCAGTGGAGAGTTTCTTGGGTTGCAAAGTACGGTTACCTGCGAGGTCGGTTTACCCGTCAGCACCTTTCCCTGCGTTATATCCGATTGCTGCCAAGCTCTACTCTCATCGAGTTGTCCTCTGACCTCTTCGTCCTCCTCCCCTCCGCCTCTTATCTCAGAGTCTCCCCCTTCCGCCCTCGCTCTTCGGGCGCTTTTGTGTCTGCGTTCCTCTCCTTATCCAGTGTCCCCTCGTGTCCTCCTTCGACTCTCTCCTCTCGTCTCCCGACGTAATTCGACTCTCCTATTCTCATTCCTTGTCGCTTCGTCATTTTCCTCGGAGCCCACGACGCCGTTGAATATTCGGTTACGAAGAACCGACTGTTTTCGTTACGTTGCTCCGACATTCGAACAATTCGACTCGAACATTCTCAGATTTCATGTTTTATCTCTCCCGCCAAAATTCACTAGCCAATCGCGAAGCTTTAATTCCGATAGAATGGATGCAACGATTTCGACAGACTGTGTTGTGTGTTCCACGATTATTTTGGAATTAATTAACCAGTTAACTGTCTTTGACGAGTATACTCGTCATGGAGAAGCGCCAGGATTTTTTGTCACGACGAGTTTTATAAAATAAACCTATCTAACCTAACCCAGACCAAAGCGTTCCCTCGTTTAACCAGTCAACTGAGTTTGACGAGTATACTCGTCATGGAGAAGCGCCAGGATTTTTTGTCACGACGAGTTTTATAAAATAAACCTATCTAACCTAACCCAGACCAAAGCGTTCCCTCGTTTAACCAGTCAACTGAGTTTGACGAGTATACTCGTCATGGAGAAGTGCCAGGATTTTTTGATAAACCCATCTTTTTGATGCAATATTTTAACAGCGACACTTACTCTGTGCTTGACGACTATACTCGTCATCGATCGATTTTCGAGCAACACAGTTAACTGGTTAATAATTGTGGTTTTAAAAATTTTGTTCATTCTGGGTTAACTATGTCTTCCTTGCACATCAACCGAAAGAAAAATGACGTCATGTCGTGCACGTCTGTCACAAAGGGTACAGTTTAGGAGAGAGTGACTCAAGTAGCCTAATGACTTGGAGGTCTGACTTATTGTTAGCGTCGAAGCGACCTTTGCACTGGAAAGTGCACTGAGTAATGTCTTTTGTAACTGGCTCAGCGACTTATCGATGGCCAATAATGATAGTAAACAGGATGCTGGTCATCCGACGGATGTAAATAGAAATTTCTCGTCTGATTGCTAGGAACAGAATGCATTTGACGCGATTGACCCCTTAACGCCCATATTTTTCGGGTTAACCAAGAATGATCAGTTTTCTTTATTAGATTTATTTCTAAAAATGCGATTTTTGTTAATTACAATGTTGTATCTAAGGTATAATTTGAAGGAAAACAAATATTATCATCCCTTAAACCGTTAGATCAAACAAATATCGTTTATTAAAGCAGTTAGACTCGGGCATGAACGTTTAGGGGTTAAAAATTTGTTAAAAAATTCAATTTTAATTTTGTTTCTAATTTTCAATGGGTTCCTCCCGCGTTCGTGGCGCGCAAAGTTTGCGTTGGACGTCGCGTTTGATCGTTTCGCGTACGTGAATGGGTCAAGGGTGGCGTCTGAAAGCGGCACGGGAACGCAACACGAGCCACGAGCGTCCGTTGCTGAACGGACAGCGTTCGCAAGACCGTCGCCGACGTCAGCGCCTCGTTGCTTACCTATATGCGATATCCGATTGCTTCCCAGTCTCGTTTCTGCCGGATGCGCGGCTGCCGTACGCTGACCTCTTCGTCCTCTCTGTTACGACTCGTCTCTGGTGAAGTAACTAGAGACGTATGCGCGATTCTCATCGGCACAGTGTGTGGCTTACATGGGAATTCGGAGCAATTAATCCATAACATCTAAACTAATCAATTATCAACGTCGGATCCCCCACACTTTTTCACACAGAGTACTTTATAGGGTTAAGGAACAACATTGTTAAAATTTCTAAATATTCTTCACTAACATGTGCATTGTTTGCTTCTTGAAACTTTAAAATCCTCCAATCCGTTCGGAAGTTATGATTTTTTAAACATAAACATGAGATTTCGAGGAACCATATATGGGTTCACATTTATATTTTTTTTCTCGAAAGTGCGTAGCATTTCGAGGGTAGGTGTATCGACCAAAAATGATTATAATTGACCCTTGTAAACGATAGTAATTTTTCCAGAACGATTTGGAATTTTTTTTTTTCGTCGAAAAATTTAGGCACCTACCCCCTGTCGATTTTTCATAAGAATTCGTTTTTGATTTTTAATAAATCTGTTTGACGCTGTACGGGAATTTTGTCTAATAGTTTTTTGTAGGGATCCATGAGCTCCACTTCAGAAATAAATTTCATTGAAATACATTCACTATTATAGGAGTTATGGTCGTTTGAAAATTGGACCACTTTTATGGGGGTTTTTTCACTTTACAGGGTTGAGGAACAACTTTTTCGATATTGTTAGAATTTCTACATATTCTACACTAAAATACGCGTTGTTTGCATTTTTAAACTTTAAAATCCTCCAATCCGTTCGGAAGTTATGATTTTTTAAACATAAACATGAGATTTCGAGGAACCATATATGGGTTCACATTTATATTTTTTTTCTCGAAAATGCGTAGGATTTCGAGGGTATGTGTATCGACCAAAAATGATTATAATTGACCCTTGTAAACGATAGTAATTTTTCCAGAACGATTTGGAATTTTTTTTTTTCGTCGAAAAATTTAGGCACCTACCCCCTGTCGATTTTTCATAAGAATTCGTTTTTGATTTTTAATAAATCTGTTTGACGCTGTACGGGAATTTTGTCTAATAGTTTTTTGTAGGGATCCATGAGCTCCACTTCAGAAATAAATTTCATTGAAATACATTCACTATTATAGGAGTTATGGTCGTTTGAAAATTGGACCACTTTTATGGGGGTTTTTTCACTTTACAGGGTTGAGGAACAACTTTTTCGATATTGTTAGAATTTCTACATATTCTACACTAAAATACGCGTTGTTTGCATTTTGAAACTTTAAAATCCTCCAATCCGTTCAGAAGTTATGATTTTTTAAACATAAACATGAGATTTCGAGGAACCATATATGGGTTCACATTTATATTTTTTTTCTCGAAAGTGCGTAGGATTTCGAGGGTAGGTGTATCGACCAAAAATGATTGTAATTGACCCTCTCAACTGAAAATAATTTTTTCGAAACGATTTGAAATTTTTTTTTTTTTTGTCGAAAAATTTGTTCGAGAGAAAGATTCCATATTTAAACAGGCCTATGGTACCATCAACAGAAATATTATTTTCTCTTGCAATAACCCATAAACATGTAATTTTGCAATATTTTTATCTTTCCCACAATTTTTCGATTGTTGTCGATCTTTCGATTTATCGTAATCTTTTTTATTTTTTTTCTGTGAATTCTGTTGTTTCCTCGATCTCTTTCGAGGACCATACGATACGCACAGAAGCAATTTTCCTGGCGTCCAGCAGCGGTTGTTAGTTATTATTATCGCCACACGCCGGAAATTCTGATAACACCGTGTCCCTCTACATCCTCTGTCGCGTGTTGTTACGTTTCCTGCATCCTTCCTCCTCGACGTACACGCGCATTTCGTTTCGCGGTACTTTCCTGCTGCTTCGATTTACAGTAATTACATGCTTGACAAATTATTTTGCAACCGATAGTCGTATAAGAAAATTGGTACTTAGATGATTGTAAATATACGTTTATCGAGGTGCAGTCGAATTGGATTTTCTAAACCTAGTAATTATGGTTCTGAACCGTGTCATCGACGATAAAAATATTTGTTTCGATGGCACGTGGCGTTTGTGAGCCCTAGAATGCAAACTAATTAACTTCGAGGCGTTGAAAAAGCATGGAAAATTTGATAACTTTAATCACCTTACTCTATTTCTTAACCCCTCCTCTCCCTTCCTCCGCCCCCTCTACCCAACTATCCACGCACGTCAAATGTTTTCGAGACAAAATAGCTTCGCTCAAGGCGTTAGCACCATTCCAATCGCTGGAGTCTTCGTATTAGTAAAATTAATACTACACTTTTTCGATAATATACTCAACTATTTCATAAACTCACAAATTTAATCAATATTTCCCATGCTACTTTCAACCTTAACCATCTATCATACGATTTTAATTTATTTTTCAACATTTACGAAAGGAAATTATTTCTACTACAATTATATTATCGATATCCTCATTTAATATTAAAGTGAATTAGACGAAAAAATTTACGTAGCATTTCCGTAAGTACGTTAACTAGCACACCAAGTTTCGTTTCGATACCTCTCGTACTTTTCCCCCAAAAAATTCGAGAGTATACGCGAGTCCCTGGTTCCGTTTTTTCGTATGTATCAGAACACCCCCGCGTACTTGCTTGCTACTGCAGTAAATTGCACGAAAAAAAATCGTACAGTATCTTCGTAAGTATGTTAACTAGCACACCAAGTTTCGTTTCGATACCTCTCGTACTTTTCCCCCAAAAAATTCGAGAGTACACGCGAGTCCCTGGTTCCGTTTTTTCGTATGTATCAGAACACCCCCGCGTACTCGCTTGCTAGTGCACTGAATTGTATGTAAAAAATCGTACAGTATCTTCGTAAGTATGTTAATCGAATCACTTAGTTTCGTTTCGATAGTTCCAGTACTTTACACCCAAAAAATTCGAGAGTACACGCGAGTCCCTGGCTCCGATTTGTTGCATATATCAGAACACCCTCGCGTACTCGCTTGCTAGTGCAGTGAATTGCACACAAAAAATCGTACAGTATCTTCGTAAGTATGTTAATCGAATCACCCAGTTTCGTATCGATAGTTCCAGTACTTTACACCCAAAAAATTCGAGAGTACACGCGAGTCCCTGATTCCGATTTGTCGCATATATCAAAACACCCTCGCGTACTCGTTTGTTAGTGCAGTGAATTGCACACAAAAAATCGTACAGTATCTTCGTAAGTATGTTAATCGAATCACCCAGTTTCGTATCGATAGGTCCAGTACTTTTTCCCCCCAAAAATTCGAGAGTACACGCGAGTCCCTGGTTCCGACCTTTCACATGTATCAGAAAACCCCCGCGTACTCGCTTGCTATTGCAGTGAATTGCACGCAAAAAATCGTACAGTATCTTCGTAAGTATATTAACTAGCACACCAAGTTTCGTTTCGATACCTCTCGTACTTTTCCCCCAAAAAATTCGAGAGTACACGCGAGTCCCTAGTTCCGACTTTTCGCATATATCAGAACACCCCCGCGTACTCGCTTGCTAGTGCAGTGAATTGCACGCAAAAAATCGTACAGTATCTTCGTAAGTATGTTAACTAGCACACCAAGTTTCGTTTCGATACCTCTCGTACTTTTCCCCCAAAAAATTCGAGAGTACACACGAGTCCCTGGCTCCGATTTGTTGCATATATCAGAACACCCCCGCGTACTCGCTTGCTACTGCAGTAAATTGCATGTAAAAAATCGTACAGTATCTTCGTCAGTATGTTAATCGAATCACCCAGTTTCGTTTCGATAGGTCTAGTACTTTTCCCCCCAAAAATTCCGAAAGATTGGCAAATGACGCCCTCGGGGGCCCCGAGACACGAGTAAACTCCTCCTTTGCGGCGTTGAACGTTCGAAGCAGACAAAGCCGCGTGTTTTTATTCCCTCGGCCGCGAAAGACAGCGGACGCAGACACCTGTTTGAACATGTACGAAACGCGCAGTGCACAACATCGAGGCGGAATACTTTACGGAGGGCCGCGAGTGCGTGAACTGCGGCGCAATTTCCACCCCGTTGTGGCGACGGGACGGTACCGGCCATTACCTGTGCAACGCATGCGGTCTCTACCACAAGATGAACGGAATGAACCGACCCTTGGTCAAGCAGCCACGTCGACTGGTAAGAACGGGAGCACTCGCGCGCGACGAGGACCAATCCTCGCCGAGTTGGGCGTCGATCCAGCAATTTTCAGTCGAGATCGATCGCGTTTATTCCTTTTCCACGATTATTCTTGCAATTGTTAAGCTTCGCGTCATTGTCTCGTGAGTTTCATGAATTTCTTAAATTCGAATTTACTACGACTCTCGATCGACTGAAAATTTGCCCAACGACGATTCCTCGTCGCTGCCCGCGATCCTCGGCGGCTTCAAAGGCAAAAGTGGCGACAAAGGAGGTAAAATGATCCGATTGAGGGGACCGACGACACGCGTACGTATAGCAAACAGGAGCCTCTGTGGAAATTCGCCCGTCGATCGTGCCTTTGTCGAGGCGTTTCCGTCGTATTTTTCCATTTCTTTCTCGCGACTGTCGCGCGTCTCGAGAACATTCCACGCGCTTAGAAAGACAAGCACCCCTAACGTTTGGCATCCTGTCTCTGTTTCAGTGGCGGACCAGGGCGATTTCTACAAAGGCTTCTGTGGGTATAGTGGCACCCGTCGCGCCTTCGAGGAGAAATCGAGCCGCCGTTTGGTAGGTGTTTATCCCCCCAACTCTCTCTCTCTCTCTTCTCTCTGTCTCTGTCACACTGTCTTTCCAACCACCTCTCTTTACTCTCTTACTCTCACTCTCTCTCTTACTGGTTCCGATCGTACACTCTCGATATCCGTTTGCAATCATCGACGGAATCTCTTTTCATCTTCTTTTTCCCTGCTCGTTCCTCCATGTGTATATATCATGTCCCTGGAAATACTCGAAGACAGCGAACGACGTTTGTTTCGCGCCCGTTGACTCGTTCCGTAGCGGCAAAACTTCTGGTAGAAAATTTCTCGTTGCTTCGAGGTGCCACTATACCCATGGTACGATCGCGATCTCCTTTACGAAATCCATAAGCGTGGGCTGGACCAGAGATTGGGCAAAGTTTACATAAGATCGACAGTTTGCGCGCTTCGATCGAACGGATATTTTGTTTCTATTCGTTATATGATCGAAGTTTAGTTTCCATATAAGAGCAACGTTGTCCAACGTCTCTTTTTTACACGTTGTTGGTAATTTTTCATGCAGATTAGAATTTTGCCTGTCTCTGGGACCCGTGGACCGAGTCGCGGCCGGAAACTTTCAATCGACGAATCAGTTTCGTGTTTCGAGCGTGTAGAACCAGAGGTGGGCAAACTTTTATTCGATCAATCGGTAATTTATTTAAAATTTTTATTCACTGCGAAAGGTAATTGAAATTTTCACTTTCGTTCTTCAAATTTTTTTTTTAGGGTAATAACGAGTAATAATTTTGCCCGTCTCTGTACGAAACGCTATTTTTACGGTGAGAAGATGAGACTCGAGGGGGACCAGCTATATCAGTGGTTTCCAAACTTTTTGGAAGGCACCATTTTAAAATAAATAGGTTTATAATGCTACAAAATATGATGTAATCTATGCAGTTGTTTAAATTGAATTTCAAGTTCGCCTTTGGAAAGAAATATTTACAATATTTCGTACCACTGTGAATACTAATATTTCTTATTGATAAGATTGTATAAAATACCACGTATATAATTGCAAACATACAAAATTATCATGTTTTTTTTTAAAATAAATGGTGCCCGTCGAGTCTAATTTTTTGCAGTCTAATTCTAGGTTAATGTAGACGTAAGATCTTCTTTTTCCTCGTTTTCCTTCTGTTTCTTTATCCTACTACGAACAAAACTATCCAGAGATGATCTCGAGCGACGATCAGGATCCATTTTTCAAAGAAATATTTGCAATTTAAAAACTATTCAAAGTTCACAACAATTTCAATTCTTTTAAATGTTATTTGAAATTTTATTCGATCAATATACAGGGTGTTATATACACCCCTGGGAAAAATTCTAATGAGGGGTTCTAGAGGCCAAAATAAGACGAAAATCAAGAATTTGTTGATGGAGGCTTCGTTAAAAAGTTATTAACAATTAAATTCAAAAATTTCAAATCGTTCTGGAAAAATTATTTTCGGTTGCAGGGGTCAATTACAATCATTTTTTGTCATTACACATACCCGTGAAATCCTACGCATTTTCAAGAAAAAAATTCGTGAAGTTGTGAAATTTTTCGCCAAAATTAGAAGATTTCAAATCGTTTTGGAAAAATTATATTCGGTTGCGGGGGTCAATTACAATCAATTTTGGTCATTAGACATACCCCCGAAATCCTACCCATTTTCTAGAAAAAAATTCGAGAAGGTGTGAAATTTTTCGACGGAAAAAAAAAATTTCAAATCGTTTTGGAAAAATTATTTTCCGTTGCGGGGGTCAATTACAATCAATTTTGGTCATTAGACATACCCCCGAAATCCTACCCATTTTCTAGAAAAAAATTCGAGAAGGTGTGAAATTTTTCGACGGAAAAAAAAAATTTCAAATCGTTTTGGAAAAATTATTTTCCGTTGCGGGGGTCAATTACAATCATTTTTGGTGAATAGACCTACCCTCGAAATCCTGCGCATATTCGAGAAAAAAATTCAGTACGAGCGGAACTTTAAACGTTAATAACTTTTTAACGAAGCCTCAATCAACAAATTGGTATTCTTGATTTTCGTCTTATTTTGGCCTCTAGAATCCCCCATTAAAATTTTTCCCATGGGTGGCCGAACACTCTGCATATTTATTTTAACTAAATTTTTATTGAAAATTTTAATTCTGTTTAACGTGTGTGGGATAAATTTATCTTTGGTCCATCTTTCGAGATTTGTATCCAAATAAGTATTGCCCAATTTCCGTTTCCCAAGGCCCTTTTCCTAAATTATTCTCGCTGTACCCTTTTTTTATTTCTCTCGACCGTCGAAGTACGAGCGTGCAAACGTGTACTTTAAAAAGGGTTTCGTGTTTCCACAGTCGGCGTCGAGGAGAGTCGGCACCTCGTGCAGTAATTGTCAGACGACGATGACGTCGTTGTGGCGTCGCAACGCCATGGGCGAGCCGGTTTGCAACGCCTGCGGTCTTTATTATAAATTGCACGGCGTGGTTAGGCCGCCCACCATGAAGAAGGACAGCATTCAGACGAGAAAGAGGAAGCCTAAGGGCGGCATGAAGACTACCGACACGTCGATCTCTGGGAACGGTTCTGCTTGTACGAATAGCAACAACAATAATAACAGCAATACCAACAACAACAACATCAGCTTGAAATTGGAACCAGGTACGTACGGTTCCCCCGAGTTTCTGCGCTCGATGCTCCAAAACTGAACCGTTGGGTCGCTGAAACGTGCAAAGTTATTATCCATAGCGATCAAATCATTGTCAAAATTATTTATTCCGTCGTCTTTTAAACATAATCCTTGGGATGTCGATCCCTACTAGGTCATTTTTGATCCACGCTAGCATTACATTACTCAAAGCGATCAGATTATCATAAAAATGATCGTCTATTCAGAATTTTTATCTATTCCGTCATTAAAAAACTATCAAAAGACATATCATTAAAACCTCACCCCGCCATTTTGTATTTTTCCCCCTGGAAACCTCTTCCACAACAAATAAACTACTTTTCCGTGTTCACATTGATTGGTGCAGTACTGTATCTCTCTATTAAGGAGCTTTCATCCATGTTTATCAGCTGATCCAATGGTTCGAACCTAATTCTCGACGACCGTAACACGCCTCTATTTGATCCAACAGATACCTACGGGGACCTGAGGATGAGCCACGCCGGGGTAGCCAAAATGACCTACAGCAACGCTCTGTACGGCTCGTTTCAGCCCTCGAATCGGATAGTCTCGTACCAGTCGACGAACCCTGGGATCTACTACGAGTCGATCGCCTCCCAGCAGCAGCAGCAACAGCAACAGCAACAGCAGCACCACCAGCATCAGCATCAGCAGCTCCTCGAGACGCATTCGCCGAAAGTCGAGTGCCCGTCGCCGCCCTGCGCGAATCGATCACCGGTGATGATCTCCGCGAGCCACTCACCGGACCATCATCAGCTGGCCGCGCCCCACATCGTCACCCTGGGCAATTCCTCGCCGAGCACAGGCGCCCCGAAGATCATTCTCGACAACGGTCACCTGGACAGACCCACCGTAGTCTCGATATCCTCTTAAATCGCGGGGGATCTTAACAGGAGATGACGATGACAAGATGAAAGACCAAAGGCGTACTCCCGCCTCGCAGCTGCCCCTCGCGTATCGACGACGGTAAACTTTACGAATCTTTTTTTCCGGTTTTTTTTTCTTGTTCGCTGCGTAGTTTTCCGTCGTTACGATAGTTCGAGGACCAGCGACAATGACCTCGAGAAAGAGGCTCTCTTGCCTCGAATCCTGGACGGAAACGGAGCACAGACGTCGTCGTCGAGGGGTCCTGGGGACCCGTAGACTCACGAACCAAAGAATAAACCGCGGATAGGGGACAGTGGAGGGTAAACAGAACGCTGGACAACTCGTGCGAGAGATTTATTGTCGAACTACTGGCGGAACTCTGACTTTGTAAATAACAATGGCGTCCCGAATCCAGAATCCGGAGTCCGGAGTCCGTAGTCTTTCTTCCTTTATTCCGGTTGCTTTCGTCGTCCAAAGTCTGTGCGCCTGGAACGGTAGAAACTGGATCGATTAGAAACTGTTTGGATGGACGACGGACCGGAAACAGTGTGGACGTTGAGAGAAAGGAGCGCGTGGGAGGAGAAAGAACGTCGGGCATCGCTCGTTTCGTCCTTGTTTTTCGTGGAAACGCGATGGGAAGTTTTGGTGACATAAATTTTGAGAATTTTTCTGAGTTGACGGGGGCTGCTTTGGAGATACTTTTTTTTATCACTTGCGTGACTCCTCCATTTTGAAAATAGCGACTAAATATCTTTTTAACGCGAAACGTCAATCTGCGAATGAAAATGTAGCTTTTCGATTGACCTTCGAACCTTGCAATATTTTTGCGTTATTATTATGCAGATGCCCCGAGTTTGGGCAAAACATCGCTACGATATATTTTTTAATTTTCAATTCCACGAGAAACGAACTTGTTTGTTCGCTGATCGACCGTTTTATCTAGATAAGAATTTTACCCATCTCCGATAGCAGCCCCAGACCCTCGCCCTTCGAACAGGTAAATTTTATTCACGACACACACAACCAATAAAAATTTTACACTCGTTCGTACGCTAAATGTAAATTAGTTCTTTTTCCAAACGACGTCCACGAATGATTCTAAAATTTTCGTTTGCTGTTCGCGGATAAAATCTGCCCGACGGATGCATGAAGAATGTTAGCCAACTATCAGTAAAACGCGAGAGCCAACGAAACAAAATGGCTTGGAACTTCAGAAAGCATTTTGTTTCGTGATCGACCATCTTCTCGTTTGAGATGGCCCTCGCGAGCAGAGATGAGCAATTCTATTGTTTATTTTTGGAACAAATTTTATTTTTTTTAAAATCGATGAGCATTTTATTCGAATAAATTCTGCCCCATCTCTGCTCGAATGGTTCTCCATTTGTCATAGAGTGAAACTCTCGAGCGAATGCAAGATGGTGGACATCGAGAATCCTCCACGCGAGAGTTCAATCAACCACCATTTTATCCACCGTGCAGAACGATGCTTTTTACCGTTTTTACTCGTTGCAGTAATAAATTGAGGGTCGAAGGAAGAAACCATGGCGCTGGATGGACGAAAACACGGTCGAAACGACGCGTTCGTCGTTCCTTGTACATAGACAATAGTGTGCTAAATATTAAACCGTAAACGTTAAGCGTATCTAGGTTTTTAAGTCGGAAATATTTGGAAAAGGATAGTAATCTTTTCTGATCGTTGTCGATCCGGTTGCTGCGTCCGAGCGCGCCAAGATCGAGAGTAATTTTAGGTTAGCGATCGATGGACGCGATGGTTGCGCGCGCAACGCCCAGTAACGCGCGTATTTTCGAAGTGTGTTGTATCGAATCGGTTATTTTTAAATAAAAAGGGATATTTAAATTGGAATTTCGTGGACCAGCGACCTTCTCCGGGTCACGTTTTCAGGGGGAACGCGATCACGAGGCCAGGGAACGGAAACGAAACGGGTCGCAGACCAGCTGGCGAGGAGGAGTCGGTGAACGCTGGAAAACTTTTCGTTCCTGTGTATTTTCGGCGATAACGCGGTATCTCGGCTAATCTCGGTTAAAGGTTGGGACGAGCACATTGGCGTAGCATGCTCGCCGCCGTGGTCTGATTTTCTTCAATTTTTTCCCATCGAGAATCTTATTTCACAAAAAGTTACGTATCTCACCTGCAAATAAAAGAACCTCCATCGACTTTAGATGCGTGGGTGGTGTTTTTAAGGGCATTGGGAGTGGAAATAAATAAATAAAAATCGGTTCTCGATATCTTTCGAAAATATATTTTTATACATTTTTCATCGTCTTCCGGATTCGATAGTGGATCGAGTATTTGTTTATTATTTCTCCCAACGTGTAATAAATTAAGGAATTATCAGGTGCTCGATGAGATGAACCAGAGTGATTCGTAGAAAGGAATAGTCAACAAGGTCGAGAGATAGTGTTATCGAGCGTTGTATATAAACAGTTTGGCACAATCGGTTATGCTAGGCACTCTTTAGAAAGTTTATTTACGAAGATCGTGCTAGAACATAAAATTAATAAGAGTTTGTGATCGACAATAGGGAAACATAGACGAAATCTATAAATACATTGAATACCCAATTTCAATGGTTCTAGAGTCCAAAATAAGACGAAAATCAAGAATACCAATTTGTTGATGGAGGCTTCGTTAAAAAGTTATTAACAATTAAATTCAAAAATTTCGAATTGTTCTAGAAAAATTATTTTCGGCTGTAGGGGTCAATTACAATCATTTTTGGTTATTGGACATACCCTCGAAATCCTACCCACTTTCTAGAAAAAAATTCGAGAAATTTTGAAATTTTTCGCCAAAATTAGAAAATTTCAAATCGTTCTAAAAAAATTATTTTTGATTGTAGGGACCAATTACAATCATTTTTGGTGAATAGACCTACCCCCGAAATCCTACCCACTTTCGAGAAAAAAATTCAGTATTGACGGAACTTTAAACGTTAATAACTTTGTAACGAAGCCTCAATCAAGAAATTGATATTCTTGATTTTCGTCTTATTTTGGCCTCTAGAATCCCCCATTAAAATTTTTCCCAGGTGTGGCCGAACATCCTGTATATAGTAATTAATAAATCGTAATGCACGTCACGAAATTGCATTCGAGTAGCCATATTAAAATGAATTCTCGATGCACAAAGAGTTAAAAAGGCTTCCAATATTATTTTCGATGATACAAGTTCGATAAAAATTCCCAGTTCGTCTTCTACTTTGCTAGATCGACGATTTGAAACGCGTAGTTTTGGGGTTCCCCGGGTTGCTCGGATGTCGTCCTCGCATCTTACCGCGTCTCACCTGACCGTCTTATCGTTGGAATCCCGTGTGTGCTCTGTAAGTATGACGAGACGTTCTCGAACCGAGCATTCGCCTCCTCTCCCGCGGTTTTCAACGATAACGCGTCGCGAGCGCTCCATATACACCCACACATGCGTGTATCTCGGTCGCCGCGGCGAAAAGTAAACCGATCCCTTCGCTGGCGACGGTTCTCCGCTGCCAAGGAAAAAATATCGCCGGGGGGGACCAGCAATAAATCCACCGTAGCCTCTCCTCGCCTCCCCCGCTGTCCCTTCGCCATCGTCCACAAAAAACTAGAAAATCCTCGTCTCGATGTTCGATGCAATTCCTCAGAGAAATGGTAGATGTTCGATCATTTGGATATCACTGGGATACAATGTTAATATTGCTGGTAGATTCGTCTGTTTTTGCATCATCTTGACTAGACAGAATTACGTAAGTCTCGTTTCTGGCTCGTTTGTAGACCATAATCGAAGTGTCTTAATTAGCACTGTGAATAATAGGAGGAAATGGAGTTTGAAGAATGAGAGAACTGAAGTACAGGGTGGCTGGAGTACGTAAGAATGTTTAAAGAATATAAAATACTTGAAACACAAGAGTGCATCTCCCATCTTGGTAAATTCATTATCCATCCTAAACAAATCGATATTCCACATATACTGCCTCCATAAATAAAGTGTTGCTCCAAATTGTTACCAACCATACTGATAATTAAAGTCCAAAACCAGTATTCCAAATATTCTGCCTCTATAAATACACACGCCCCAAGTGGTTACCAGCATCCTAACAATTAAAGTCAATCCAGTATTAACTAGTTAACTGTGTCGCTCCGTGTTGAAGTATAGTCGTCAAGCACAGAGTAAGTGTCGCTGTTAAAATATTGCATCAAAAAGATGGCTTTATTTTATAAAACTCGTCGTGACAAAAAATCCTGGCGCTTCACGACGAGTATACTCGTCAAACACAGTTAACTGGTTAAAAAAATATTAGTATGAATTATTTGGTGGTCCCTTTGCCACGAATAATTATGTTTCATAACATAAAAAGTATTTGGATAAAAATGAGCGTGGAAAGAGGAAGATGGCCGACAGGGTGGCCATCCCTCCGAGGCTACGATGCGCGCGCAGCTCGCGGTACCAAGATGGCGACCGGCGCCGCGTGAAAGGTGAAAGTCGTATCGACGGGTTCGAAGCCTCCACACGCGTCGTAGGCCTAATCGTGGTCGGTCAATATTTGACGCGGTCTCTGCGTGCTCGAATCGAAGCTTCGGTGCGACGCTACCAGGCGGCAGCCATCACGGAATCGTCGACGCACCTTGGCAGCGCACCTGTGTCAAGCCGCGTCCGCGCTCTCGAATCGTAAACGTAACCGCGTCGGCACCGCGGAGTCGGTCGTCGACTGTCGACGCGACACAGATTGGAGCAGCACTTACGATTAGACACTCTCAGCCACCCGTCGAAATTGCTCCTCTTCGTTCTCCAATTACGGTGAGTCTCCATTTTCTCTTCAATTTTCCCGGGCACCTTTGCTTCTCCTCCCTCCCCTCCCGCGCCACCGTGCATCTTTGCTTTGGAAATTTTCACGCGATTTGCACGGACCGATAATACAGAAGAGTCGATTAGGTTTCTATTGCGGAGAAATAGAAATTGCAGTCTTATTTATTTGTTAGAAGGCGATTTTCGCATGGCTGTAATTTAAAATTGGAAATTGTTAGGGTCTCGTTCGTTTTGTGATAGGGAACGGATGTACAGGTTTCTTGGTCTTTCTTCGAACGTAACGTTAATCGTAGATAAACAACAATATTGAATCTAAAATCTGGTAGCGCCTCGTGACGAGATTATTCGTTTACCTTTCCCGTTTTATCTCTCGACGATTTTACGTGCGATTGGCTGACTCGCGAGTTTATTAAGACTTTCTTCTGCGTGACGGTTTTCGATCGCGATAATTTGTATTTAGAAAGCTCTATAAATTCCGTTTGGGTATTTATTACGCGAGTAAATATATTAGTTAATAATAAAACGAAGTGAATAGAGAATTATTTTTTCTCTCGTTGGGACTTATGTAAGAGCAAATAAAAATTGCAGAGACGTTGGAAGCTTCGTTGGAAGCCTCTGGGAGGTGTAAAATTAATTATAGACAAGCAACAATGGGATTAGTAACAGAGTTATCTCGCGAAAAGACGTTTTTTGTTTTCTTAACTTTCTCGTTTTGGCTTTTGGTAATTTTACGTGACGAAATTTGACTTGCGAGAGCTAGATTTCGTGAAACAGTTATGCAAATATGCGTCGAACGCGGAAAGTAATTTCGTTTCGCGATGCAAACGACAGATCAAGAGCTGTTTACTCTTTTATTCGTTGTTTGACACTTTTATCTGGATGAAAATATGGTCCATGTATTCTTTAAATAACTGTGCTCATTTTGTGTGCTCGAACAAGTAACAAATTGGAAGAAATAAAAATTACTGGTACATGCAATGGCTACAAATAGAAATAGAAATTAATTATAGAGAGTATCTAATAGAAATAAAAATATTAATGTTTTATGGTCAATGATTATGTGGTTCGAGTCTCTGTAGCCCCACTTTGTGTTCGCCAGTGATTATAGATAAACAATGATAGTGTTAATCTCCTATTACATAATATACCAGATCAAAGACTCGATAAAAAGAATTTCTGTAAATTTTTTTACGATTCTCACGAAGTAAAAAATTAGAGAAAATTGACGATGTTTAAAAAATTGATATAGTATTTTTCTTCCGGTTAGGAAAAAGAAGAATGCAACGAAGTTGCGTCTTTCGATTTACGACACGTCCAAATAAACAGAGCAATCAATGCTTACGAAAGCAAATTTTAATTCTTATATCTCCGTTCTATTTTTGGACGATCTGTTTGAAGAAGTTCTAAAATAGAGATCGAAATGCAACGAATTAGCAAAAGGTGCAAGTTAAGATTGGCGAAAACATTTCTTCGAGCGAACGCCAGTGATTTCAACGCGTGGTCAAGCGACGAAATTTCATAGTTTCTAGGGACTACAAAGATTTCTAAATTTTCTAAAACATAAGAGAACGTTTGAAAGATTAAACACATTGAGAAAAGAAAATCTCTGCATCCACAAACAACCGTAATTATTAAATTTTAAATAGCTTCTCTTCTTGGGAATAAAATCCAATGGAAAAATTTGTTGGAAACTCGAGAAGATATACAAGGTTTTCCCCAATTTATTTAGCATATTTTGTATCTTCCAATGTCACGTAATAATAATTCAAAATGAAAGGAGCGTCAGCTGTTAGAAACACAACGATCGATATTAACGAATCACTCTGAGGAATTTTTATTCTATCAAAATTCTGTCCACGAATTAGCGTAGAATTAGTAAAATGTGGCGTAGGTCGAAGTCTGAGCGACGCGTGGAGCGAAACGCGCAACTAGTATTTGGAGAGACGTAACTCGCTCACTCGAACACGAAACACTTGTGTTTTACGTTCGAATTGACCTGAGACACTTGTGGTTCCGCGTATAATCGCTGTTCCGTCGGTTCGAAGCTCCAGAAGTCGAAAACGATTCCACGATCGACGATCCTCGATCGTTCCGCGAGATATTCCCGCTAGTGGTCGATCTCTCGATCTTCGACGTTCCTCCCATCCACCGTTCGACTCGTTGTTCGACTCTTCCCCTCGAAACTCGTTTATCGAATCTTTCTCGAACACTCGTCGCGGCGCTGAAACGTCGGAAGCAAATCGACGGTCTCGACGACGTCTGGCGCGAAACTATTCGATATCGAGCCGAGATACCTCTGAGCGCAGATATTTTATTAATCGTTAAGCACATAGTCGCCGTAAGATAATGGAATAATATCGGGCAACGACGATAATACTGTTTGTCGCGCGTTAATTATTCGGCTCGCGAGTCGCGCGATCGGTCGAACTCCAGGGCGGTTCCTCCGCGAATCGATCCATCGATCCCCGGCTTCGAGACGGCTCCAACTCGCGCAACGTCGACTCTCGATCGACTCTGTAGGAATTTTACTTCTCTTGGAAATTAAAATCCAATTAAAAACTTATTTGGAAGACATACGAGGTTTTCTTAAAATTCAGTCTTTTTTTTGTTTGATGGAGCAAATGGTGTCGATGAATCACGTTATAGAATTTGCATTAGTTTCGTTTATTAGAGTAAATGGATACAATGGAGGAAAATTTGCAAGATCTTGCTTTTCTTAAAAATTAAAATCCAATTAAAAACTGTTTTCGAACTCGAGAAGACATACGAGGTTTTCTTAAAATTCAGTCTTTTTTTTGTTTGATGGAGCAAATGGTGGCGATGAATCACGTTATAGAATTTGCATTAGTTTCGTTTATTAGAGTAAATGGAGACAATGGACGAAAATTGGCAAGATCTTGCTTTTCTTGGAAATTAAAATCCAATTAAAAACTGTTTTCGAACTCGAGAAGACATACGAGGTTTTCTTAAAATTCAGTCTTTTTGTTGTTTGATGGAGCAAATGGTGTCGATGAATCACGTTATAGAATTTGCATTAGTTTCGTTTATTAGAGTAAATAGAGATAATGAAGGAAAATTGGCAAGATCTTGCTTTTCTTGGAAATTAAAATCCAATTAAAAACTGTTTTCGAACTCGAGAAGACATACGAGGTTTTCTTAAAATTCAGTCTTTTTGTTGTTTGATGGAGAAAATGGTGGCGATGAATCACGTTATAGAATTTGCATTAGTTTCGTTTATTAGAGTAAATAGAGATAATGGAGGAAAATTGGCAAGATCTTGCTTTTCTTGGAAATTAAAATCCAATTAAAAACTGTTTTCGAACTCGAGAAGACATACGAGGTTTTCTTAAAATTCAGGCCTTTGTTTGTTTGATGGAGAAAATGGTGGCGATGAATCACATTATAGAATTTGCATTAGTTTCGTTTATTAGAGTAAATAGAGACAATGGAGGAAAATTGGCAAGATCTTACTTTTCTTGGAAATTAAAATCCAATTAAAAACTGTTTTCGAACTCGAGAAGACATACGAGGTTTTCTTAAAATTCAGTCTTTTTGTTGTTTGATGGAGAAAATGGTGGCGATGAATCACGTTATAGAATTTGCATTAGTTTCGTTTATTAGAGTAAATAGAGACAATGGAGGAAAATTGGCAAGATCTTGCTTTTCTTGGAAATTAAAATCCAATTAAAAACTGTTTTCGAACTCGAGAAGACATACGAGGTTTTCTTAAAATTCAGGCCTTTGTTTGTTTGATGGAGAAAATGGTGGCGATGAATCACGTTATAGAATTTGCATTAGTTTCGTTTATTAGAGTAAATAGAGACAATGGACGAAAATTTGCAAGATCTTACTTTTCTTGGAAGTAAATCGAATTAAAAACTGTTTTGCAACTCGAGAAGACATACGAGGTTTTCTTAAAACTCAATCTTTTTTTTGTTTGATGGAGCAAATGGTGTCGATGAATCACGTTATAGAATTTGCATTAGTTTCGTTTATTAGAGTAAATAGAAACAATGGACGAAAATTTGCAAGATCTTGCTTTTCTTAAAAATTAAAATCCAATTAAAAACTGTTTTCGAACTCGAGAAGACATACGAGGTTTTCTTAAAATTCAGTCTTTTTTTTGTTTGATGGAGCAAATGGTGGCGATGAATCACATTATAGAATTTGCATTAGTTTCGTTTATTAGAGTAAATAGAAACAATGGACGAAAATTTGCAAGATCTTACTTTTCTTAGTAATAAAATCCAATTATTTTTAATCTTATTATTTTATTTGGAACTCGAGAAAACATACGAGGTTTTCTTAAAATTCAATCCCAATTTATTTTGCAGATTTTCTATTCTCTAACATCACGTTATGGAATTTGCATTAATTTCGTTTATTAGAGTAAAATCACACGTAAATAATAATAATCTCCAGACAATGGATAAAAATTCGCAATCGACGATCGTTGGTTTCACGCTTTCGGGGACCAAACGCGACCTCGTCGTCCGCCATCTTCCCCTCCTTCCCTTCGAAACGCGCGGGACTAAAGCTCTTTACGATCCGATCCTACGCGAGTCAGCGTGATAACGAGACTCGCGAACGAGTCTCCTCGCGACTCTTTACAACGCAATTACCCCGTAATTTACAACGGGACCGAATCCTCCGGCGTCGGTTTTAACGTTGACGCGGCAAACAAGCTCCGTCGACGAATTTTTCTCTCCTTTATACGCCTCTCGGTGTGAATTATCGAAAAAGAGAACTCGAAAGACGAGCAGACTTGCTAGAAATTCCAAACTTTCGATTCTGACGCGAAACAGCGAGTTCGAAACGTATTCTTCGACGTTAACGATAGATTTACAGAATCATCTTTTAGTAATCAATGATAAAATAATTTTCCAAATAGCCTTGAGAAATTGTAGAGAAACTTGGCGTTGGGAAAAGAAAGACACCTGAAGTTGCAGAATAAATATCGTTTAGAGAGTTTATATCGACGTTAACGATAGATTTACAGAATCATCTTTCAGTAATCAGAAAATGATAAAATAATTTTTCAAATCGTCTTGAGAAATTGTAGAGGAACTTGGCGTTGGGAAAAGAAAGACACCTGAAGTTGCAGAATAAATATCGTTTAGAGAGTTTATATCGTTAATGTGGAGAAAACGATAGACCACAAGGGTAGATTAACACGTTCACTGTCTGTGACCTGTATACGGCTCATAGTACAATGCTTTTGGATAGGCCTCTGTGAGACCAGACAGTGAACGTGTGGGAAGCGTATCAACCTCGTGGTTTCTATGGCGTTTTCGCACAGAATCGAAAAGCTAAGGTGTCAATCTTAATTTCAGAGCAACAGACGTACTTTCGTTCTCGAAAGAAGATACAAAATAGACCCGACCCAGACTACTACTACTTTACAGACTACTACTACTTTAAGTAGATTAAAGCTTGAAACAATTTCCCATTTGTCCAGAAATACAATTTTATTGCAATGACGTAAGTTGCTATTCCCTCGTCGATGATGCGCGCTTGATAAGTAGTGGACGGTGACGTTTATCAATAAGCAACATCGACTGATATAATCTGCTTTTGAGTTTTCTAACGAGAAGAACGGTTAGGGGGCTCCGTGTTCCCAACGTCGGAGCGGAAAATTACGGCGCGGCGGTTTCGAGGAAGAGCTTCGCCACGGTTGCGTAACGAGACGGACGCGTCATCCCCGTCTCGTCTCGGGCCAGCGGCGGCCATTTTGGAGCGGCACAAAAATCCCGTTTTCCCCGCGATCCGGCCTCGATAACGCTCGTACGCGACGACGAGCACGCAACGCCGGTGCTCCGCGAGCCTACGGGAGGATTTTCACTCGCGATAAGGACTTCTTGCTGATAAAGAAAATGGCCTCGTCGCGTCCGCGATTCCCCGGCCAACAGTGACGCAACCATCAACGCAATAGCCGAAAAGGAGCGCCAAGAAAGCATCCTCGTTCACCGTCGACGTTAGAGACTCGTCGAACGATAAAAAGCATCGTCTCGCGTGCAAAATGGCGGATGGAATTCCCACGCGACGAAGAAGAAATTAATTTACATTTGTTGCTCTCACCTGGATTCGAAAGATCGAGCTCTTTCGCTGGCACGATCGTCAGTCGATGATGGTACCAGGTTCCTCTGGAGCTGGAGAATCGCTGGCGAGGAGGTCCACAGTACGAAATCCGTAATCCAAAGTCCAAAGTCCAAAGTTCGAAGTTTTGGAGGCCCCGAAGAGGACGTTCAGAGATACCTCGGTTTTGCAATCTGGGTCGACGAAACACGAGACACGGAACTTGGGGGGAGCCTGGAAGAGACACTTTGGGGACTGCAGGAAGCGGAGGTCGCGCGTCTTGGGCTTCTGGGACGAAACTCGGCCGCGGAAGAAGAGGAACGGCCCTACGC
Organism: Colletes latitarsis; assembly: GCF_051014445.1. Taxonomy (NCBI): domain Eukaryota; kingdom Metazoa; phylum Arthropoda; class Insecta; order Hymenoptera; family Colletidae; genus Colletes; species Colletes latitarsis. The sequence goes on along the minus strand of NC_135135.1, from coordinate 27,405,765 downwards.
GTTCCTGGCGGACCCGACGACTGAAATTATCATTTTAGCTGATATACTAGCTAATGTAAGGATGCAGTTTTATCTCTTATTATCATGGGAAACGAGATAAATCGCGATAGTGCCGTTTATTTTGACAACGGCGTACCTCTCGCAGCACCGAGACTCGACCGGCCTCCATCGGTGGTCGCGCGGCCGCGATTCGTCCACCCTTTTCATCCTAAAACGAGGATTCGTCTACCTGTTCCACCTTCACACGGTGAACTTTGAACTACAATGCGTCCACGAACCGTCGAAACGGTTCCAAGACTGTTTCGGGGACCAACGCGATCCGAGAGCCGCGACGCCATCTTTGTTTATGGTGGACTCTTCGTTTGTAGACTTCAGGAAGTAATTAAGTATTCCTAATACAGGATAGTTGATGCATTCTTCGCGATAAACAGTTTTAAACATTGATCTAGCGATATGTATTTATTTTTGTTAACAATTATTTGGTCAACGCCATTTTTATTCATGGTGGGATCTCCGAAGTAGACTTCAGGAAGTAATTATGCAGGATACTGGATACATTTGATGATGTTTTAAACATTTTTCTGGCAAATTCTTTGCGTGCAAACACTCGATGACTGTCATATATTAATTTTCAAATAATCTATGTAAATATACATATATTTAATGAGGGATTCTAGAGGCAAAAATAAGACGAAGATCAAGAACACCAATTTGTTGATGGAGGCTTCGTTAAAAAGTTATTAACAACGAAATTAAAATATTTCAAATCGTTCTAGAAAAATTATTTTTGGTTGCAGGGGTCAATTACAATCATTTTTGGTCATTAGACATATCCTCGAAATCTAACCCACTTTCTAGAAAAAAATTCGAGAAGTTTTGAAATTTTTCGCCAAAATTGGAAAATTTCAAATCGTTCTGAAAAAAATATTGCTAGCTGTGGGGGTCAATTACAATCATTTTTGGTGACTAGACGTACCCCCGAAATCCTACTCACTTCCTAGAAAAAAATTCGAGAAGGTGTGAAATTTTTCGACGAAATAAAAATATTTCAAATCGTTCTGAAAAAAATATTGCTAGCTGTGGGGGTCAATTACAATCATTTTTGGTCATTACATATACCCCCGAAATCCTACCCACTTTCTAGAAAAAAATTCGAGAAGGTGTGAAATTTTTCGACAAAATTAAAAAATTTCGAATCGTTCTAAAAAAATTATTTTTGGTTGTAGGGGCTAATTACAATAATTTTTGGTGAATAGACATACCTTCGAAATCCTATCCACTTTCTAGAAAAAAATTCGAGAAGTTTTGTCATTTTTCGACAAAATTAAATAATTTCGAATCGTTCTGGAAAAAATATAGCTAGCTGTGGGGGTCAATTACAATCATTTTTGGTCATTACATATACCCCCGAAATCCTACCCACTTTCTAGAAAAAAATTCGAGAATGTGTAAAATTTTTCGACGAAATAAAAATATTTCAAATCGTTCTGAAAAAAATATTGTTAGCTGTGGGGGTCAATTACAATCATTTTTGGTCATTACATATACCCCCGAAATCCTACCCACTTTCTAGAAAAAAATTCGAGAAGTTTTGTAATTTTTCGACAAAATTAAAAAATTTCGAATCGTTCTAAAAAAATTATTTTTGGTTGTAGGGGCTAATTACAATAATTTTTAGTGAATAGACATACCCTCGAAATCCTATCCACTTTCTAGAAAAAAATTCGAGAAGTTTTGTCATTTTTCGACAAAATTAAAAAATTTCGAATCGTTCTGGAAAAAATATAGCTAGCTGTGGGGGTCAATTACAATCATTTTTGGTGAATAGACGTACCCCCGAAATCCTACCCACTTTCTAGAAAAAAATTCGAGAAGGTGTGAAATTTTTCGACGAAATAAAAATATTTCAAATCGTTCTGAAAAAAATATTGCTAGCTGTGGGGGTCAATTACAATCATTTTTGGTCATTACATATACCCCCGAAATCCTACCCACTTTCTAGAAAAAAATTCGAGAAGGTGTGAAATTTTTCGACAAAATTAAAAAATTTCGAATCGTTCTAAAAAAATTATTTTTGGTTGTAGGGGCTAATTACAATAATTTTTGGTGAATAGACATACCTTCGAAATCCTATCCACTTTCTAGAAAAAAATTCGAGAAGTTTTGTCATTTTTCGACAAAATTAAATAATTTCGAATCGTTCTGGAAAAAATATAGCTAGCTGTGGGGGTCAATTACAATCATTTTTGGTCATTACATATACCCCCGAAATCCTACCCACTTTCTAGAAAAAAATTCGAGAATGTGTAAAATTTTTCGACGAAATAAAAATATTTCAAATCGTTCTGAAAAAAATATTGTTAGCTGTGGGGGTCAATTACAATCATTTTTGGTCATTACATATACCCCCGAAATCCTACCCACTTTCTAGAAAAAAATTCGAGAAGTTTTGTAATTTTTCGACAAAATTAAAAAATTTCGAATCGTTCTAAAAAAATTATTTTTGGTTGTAGGGGCTAATTACAATAATTTTTAGTGAATAGACATACCCTCGAAATCCTATCCACTTTCTAGAAAAAAATTCGAGAAGTTTTGTCATTTTTCGACAAAATTAAAAAATTTCGAATCGTTCTGGAAAAAATATAGCTAGCTGTGGGGGTCAATTACAATCATTTTTGGTGAATAGACGTACCCCCGAAATCCTACCCACTTTCTAGAAAAAAATTCGAGAAGGTGTGAAATTTTTCGACGAAATAAAAATATTTCAAATCGTTCTGAAAAAAATATTGCTAGCTGTGGGGGTCAATTACAATCATTTTTGGTCATTACACATACCCCCGAAATCCTGCGCATTTTCGAGAAAAAAATTCAGTACGAGTGGAACTTTAAACGTTAATAACTTTGTAACGAAGCCTCAATCAAGAAATTGATATTCTTGATTTTCGTCTTATTTTGGCCTCTAGAATCCCCCATTAAAATTTTTCCCAGGGAACACCCTGTATAGCGTGAATAGTACAGGGTTAGGGGGTGGATGACCTCAGTCCTCGGTAACTAAGTCAATAATCCACGAATCATAGACTTTGGAAGGTACGTAACGACGATGAGCAACCGTTAGGGAAAACAGAACTGCTCCAGCGAAGTTATCGGGATGACTTATGACGAGAATGTTGTTTATCCAAGTCGGTAGCTCCTCGCAGTTTGCACGCCAAACGTACGCTGCTGTTCTTCCCCCATAAAGGATGGAAAACGTAATCGCTGTAGGGTAAATTCTGCCTCGCGACGGATCACTTTGAACAAGGAAACGTGGACTCGAGTTAGAATTCGTCGAGATAAGATTGTGGTTCATCGAACGAACGAAATGGCTGCATTATTTCGTGACGCTCGAAAGTATTGCACAGAGACCGTCTTTCCCGTTCTATCGCGAGTAAACATGTTTAGGACTCGAAAGGAACAATAATTTTCACGGAGATAAGCGACGTGTTTGATCTGGGTTAGAGTGTTCAATAGATTCTATCGTTGGAAGGTTTCAATAGTTTTGTTAACGGGTTTAAGTATCTATTTTTGTTAAATTTTGCTCTGTTGGCGCTTTTCGTGTTTCCATAAAGAGAAATCTAATGCTAGTTTCGCGATAACGATAGTGACTCACGGAGCAACTTGAACGGTGAAGAAAAAATCGCTGTATCTAAGTTTTATGAGTGTTAAGCGTCTGTTTGTTGCACGATTATCGATTTTCCTCGTGGATCGATAAAAGTAAAAACACTCCCAGGGAGGCATCGAAGTATAATAAAAAGATAGCTCTGAGAATTTCTTTGTAATATCTTCGAAATATCACAGAAACGTTCGAAATATTTCGAATGGTCAGAAATCTCGGTTACCGAGTCTCGGATGGTCCGAGATTCTGTTAATTTCGTGCTTGGATATTGAAGACAGATTCACAGACAGATTTTCCATACATTTCCGTAAAATATTCCAATAGAAAATTCTTGTAACTTTCATGTAACGGGTGTCCTTTTACAAAAATACGCCATCTGGTCCGAAATCTCGGTTAACGAGTCTCGAATGGTCCGAGATTCTGCCAATTTCGTATTTGGCCATTGCAAATAGATTTTCCATACATTTCTGTAAAATATTCCACTAGAAAACTCTTGCAACTTTCGCGTAACGGGTGTTTTTTTAGTAAAGTGCACCGTCTGAGAGCGTCGTCGTTTCGAATCGAAGGTTTCGAGACGCAGTTGCTTGCTTTTCTCGTTTTTCCACGCGCTTCTCCCGTCCCCCCGTTCATCGAGCAAAGAAGAAGCCTCGATCGAAGCTTTTTCTCGGTCGATCGACGAGTGGATAACGCTGTATCGACGCCTTATCGTTCCTTATCGACGACGCAGAGCGAAGCAATCGGTATTTCCTTCGTTCGACGATAAACAATTAATTTTTTTTTTTTTCGATCCCATCCTAGATAACCGTATCGAGGGATCGGTCAACTACGTTCAGACGGGGACTAAAATGCGTCGTCGAATTTCGCGTTTATTTGCCGCGTGAGACTCGACTGTCGGCGCCGTAAGATGCGTCAGAACAATTTACGAACGCTTGTTTATTTGCCCGACGTCTTTCGTACTAAATACACTGATCGAAAGAAAGAATGCTGTCACTCGAAAAACCTTCGACATATTTGTCTCTTTAGCAAACCACTGCATTTTGTTCTTCCATTTTGCAGTGTCTCAGTCTTGTCAATTATTGATACGTCAATGTTCGAAAACTTTTTTTTATTCACTTTGTATTTGAACGTTTATATAAGTAGCCAGTTCGGATAATATTATATCGTCGTATTATTTATAGGAACTATATATAACATACATACTGATTACTTTTTCTTCTCTTATTGAGAAGTCTACTAATCTGATAAGTTAATGGCGAATTCTTTCGACCAAGATCAGATATTTTTTATTATCCGCGGGCCCCGAAAACGGTCGTTGCGTATTCCAGACGCGATAACAGTATTACATAGCGATATTGGAATTATCGGTGCCAAAATCCTTGGATGCACGCGACAAAAATCTGATCTGATATTTATTCCAGAAACGTGTTCGGGGAAAGTTATTATCGGAGAGAGTGGCTCGATTGGTTGGGGAAAAGAGATAATAAAATGGAATTGAAAAAGCGAATTTCTCCAGAAAGGTCTCCATCGTGCTCCACTTTTTGGGCACCGAACTTACACGTGTTTGGTGTCCTATTAAATTAACAATCATTTGCTTTTTACATGTTTATATATTTTTTAGTGTTCTTCAAATTGTATAACAATGAACGAGCGATGAAAACACCCTAATCGAAGTGGAACGAGAGGTAGAAATTTAGTCTCTATTATGGAATGTTGCATATTGAGCTCTCTCGGGTACTTCATAATAGCCACATTGTTGATTTTTTAGTTTTTTGAGGCCAAAGATGGACTCAAACGAGTTAGATACTCCCTATGGGTACTCCATATTAGCCACATCGTTGTTTTGTGAGTTTTTTTGGATCTTTTGAGGACAAAGATGGCCTTGCAACAACTTAGATACTCTCTCAGGTACTCCATATTAGTCACATCATTGTTTTTTCAATTCTTTTGAGTTGTTACAGGTCAAAGATGGCCTTACAACAAGTTAGATACTCCCTCGGGTACTCCATATTAGCCACGTCGTTGTTTTTTGAGTTTTTTTGGATCTTTTGAGGCCAAAGATGGCCTTGCAACAACTTAGATACTCTCTCAGGTACTCCATATTAGTCACATCATTGTTTTTTCAATTCTTTTGAGTTGTTACAGGTCAAAGATGGCCTTGCAACAAGTTAGATACTCCCTTGGGTACTCTATATTAGTCACATCATTGTTTTTTCAATTCTTTTGAGTTGTTACAGACCAAAGATGGCCTCACAAGAAGTTAGATACTCCCTCGGGTACTCCATATTAGCCACGTCGTTGTTTTTTGAAATTTTTGGATCTTTTGAGGCCAAAGATGGACTTAAACAAGTTAGATACTCCCTATGGGTACTCCATATTAGCCACATCGTTGTTTTTTGAGTTTTTTTGGATCTTTTGTGGCCAAAGATGGCCTTGCAACAACTTCGATATTTCTATAGATACTCCATATTAGTCACATCATTGTTTTCTCAATTCTTTTGAGTTGTTTCAGGCCAAAGATGGCCTTGCAACAAGTTAGATACTCCCTTTGGGTACTCCATATTAGCCACATCGTTGTTTTGTGAGTTTTTTTGGATCTTTTGAGGACAAAGATGGCCTTGCAACAACTTAGATACTCCCTCGGGTACTCCATATTAGCCACATCATTGTTTTCTCAATTCTTTTGAGTTGTTTCAGGCCAAAGATGGCCTTGCAACAAGTTAGATACTCCCTTTGGGTACTCTATATTAGCCACATCGTTGTTTTTTGAGTTTTTTGAGGCCAAAGATGGACTTAAACAAGTTAGATACTCCCTATGGGTACTCCATATTAGCCACGTCGTTGTTTTTTGAGTTTTTTGGATCTTTTGAAGCCAAAGATGGCCTTGCAACAACTTAGATACTCCCTTCGGTACTCTATATTAGCCACATCGTTGGTTTTTGAGTTTTTTGAGACCAAAGATGGACTCAAACAAGTTAGATACTCCCTATGGGTACTCCATATTAGCCACATCGTTGTTTTTTGAGTTTTTTTGGATCTTTTGAGGCCAAAGATGGCCTTGCAACAACTTAGATACTCCCTTGGGTACTCTATATTAGTCACATCATTGTTTTCTCAATTCTTTTGAGTTGTTTCAGGCCAAAGATGGCCTTGCAACAAGTTAGATACTCCCTTTGGGTACTCTATATTAGCCACATCGTTGTTTTTTGAGTTTTTTGAGGCCAAAGATGGACTTAAACAAGTTAGATACTCCCTATGGGTACTCCATATTAGCCACGTCGTTGTTTTTTGAGTTTTTTGGATCTTTTGAAGCCAAAGATGGCCTTGCAACAACTTAGATACTCCCTTCGGTACTCTATATTAGCCACATCGTTGGTTTTTGAGTTTTTTGAGACCAAAGATGGACTCAAACAAGTTAGATACTCCCTATGGGTACTCCATATTAGCCACATCGTTGTTTTTTGAGTTTTTTTGGATCTTTTGAGGCCAAAGATGGCCTTGCAACAACTTAGATACTCCCTTGGGTACTCTATATTAGTCACATCATTGTTTTTTCAATTCTTTTGAGTTGTTACAGACCAAAGATGGCCTTACAAGAAGTTAGATACACCCTCGGGTACTCCATATTAGCCACGTCGTTGTTTTTTGAAATTTTTGGATCTTTTGAGGCCAAAGATGGACTCAAACAAGTTAGATACTCCCTATGGGTACTCCATATTAGCCACATCGTTGTTTTGTGAGTTTTTTTGGATCTTTTGTGGCCAAAGATGGCCTTGCAACAACTTCGATATTTCTATAGATACTCCATATTAGTCACATCATTGTTTTCTCAATTCTTTTGAGTTGTTTCAGGCCAAAGATGGCCTTGCAACAAGTTAGATACTCCCTTTGGGTACTCCATATTAGCCACATCGTTGTTTTGTGAGTTTTTTTGGATCTTTTGAGGACAAAGATGGCCTTGCAACAACTTAGATACTCCCTCGGGTACTCCATATTAGCCACATCATTGTTTTCTCAATTCTTTTGAGTTGTTTCAGGCCAAAGATGGCCTTGCAACAAGTTAGATACTCCCTTTGGGTACTCTATATTAGCCACATCGTTGTTTTTTGAGTTTTTTGAGGCCAAAGATGGACTTAAACAAGTTAGATACTCCCTATGGGTACTCCATATTAGCCACGTCGTTGTTTTTTGAGTTTTTTGGATCTTTTGAAGCCAAAGATGGCCTTGCAACAACTTAGATACTCCCTTCGGTACTCTATATTAGCCACATCGTTGGTTTTTGAGTTTTTTGAGACCAAAGATGGACTCAAACAAGTTAGATACTCCCTTTGGGTACTCCATATTAGCCACATCGTTGTTTTGTGAGTTTTTTTGAACCTTGTGAGGCCAAAGATGACCTTGCAACAACATAGATACTCCATTTGCATCCAACAATAATTCTACTCTTTACTATCGCTGTTCTCCGTTCAACTAACGTACTCTATATAAGCTTAAGTGACCCTACTGTTCTGACATTTAAACATTGCTACTGAAAATCTTCCAGATCAATTATAAAATATTCCAAGTGGTTCCCTGTCGGTGTAATTTTCGATTCTGTTGGTACCCGGTCGAAATCGAGCAGAAACAGGAAGACGAGCAGAGAATCCCTGTCGATCGAGTGGAAAAGAAGCGACGGAGGGGTCCGGTTTGTTTGTTCGTCGATATCGAGCGACCGTTCGCTGGCTGCGCGATAACGCGAGACGAGGTGGAGAGAGAGAGGAGCCCGAAGAGAGGTGTCCACGTTCGTTTCGTCCTTCCCCGCGACGGCCATCGTTGGCGTGCGCCATTTTGTGACGGCCACCGTGTCGTCGGTAGGGTGGCCAACGGTGAATCATTCGCGCAACCGGTGGTTATCGCGTCGAAAAATTTCCTCGCGCCTCTGCTTCTACCCCCCCTTCACACCCTCACCCTTCGACTTTGAGTCCAAGGGGTGTCTAAAACGGAGCAACTAGCGTTAAATCGAACGATTTCCAACAGCAAACCGACAGAATTCCATCCGCCATTTGCTTCTTCACGTCTCTCCTTTTCTCCATTCTTTGATTCGAGAAATTTATTTATTTATCATTATCTTAGCATTAGATTTACGGGAATTGATCGCACGTATATTTATTGATACCTTTCATGGTCACGGTTACCTTAAAATACGATTTTTCAAGTTGTTAAAAAATAATATTTACGCGTTCTGCGATTTTAAATATGGAATCTGATATTCGTCAAATTGACAGCTTCTGTAAATCTAGTGTTAACCAATGAGCAATTTTAATTTTAAGCACTGGTTACAGTAATGAACTCGACAAAAATGGCTGTAATTTCATTTTGCATGCATTTACCAAATTAATTTTGTTTCGATACTTTAGTAAGTTTTGTTTGTGGTAGCTGGGGGGATTTGATCTCCTGGAGCTTGATAGATATTCACTTTTGAGAAACCAAGCTCTCCAATTGTTATTCAAATTACGATATCTGGATGATTTAGGTTGGGTCTGGTAGTAAAAATCGAAATAAGTAGGAATTTCTTCGAAGAGGTTTCTCCCCCTTTCTCGAGGAGCCAGCTCGTGTGTTTTAGAACGAAACACACGTCATCGTCCTCGGATTATGACCGTGGCTGTTACGTTACCGCCGGTCCCACTGATTCACCTTTGGCAAACGAAACGTCATCGCAAAAGCAACGAAAGATTCGATCATTCTACATGGAAACAGTCCTTGCTTCGACAGAAACCGTTCACGTATTCTATGTTCCATTTGCAATCTTGAAAATGTTGCATAAATGTGCAATTATAGAGTAGACGTGCAACTATAGAATACCATATATAAGAACACTTGTAGGTATTGATAGATATTTATCTAATACAATTGCTCTTTGCTCTGGATTAGACAAGAAAAAATAATTTTATTATCTATTTATGGAGATGCATACACTGTTATTGTAAATTATCTGCATTTCAATGAAATGGTTACTTCGATTGGACCACGATTTCAGGCTTTCTTCTTCGTTAATTCTGACAATTTAAAATATACTTCAATTTTTTTTCCATTTTTTTTCAATTTTTTTTCTCCATTGCAGAATTTTATTAGTCCTAAACGAATCTCCATTACAAATATGCTGCACAATTTCTCCACAATTTATCGAACAATAGTGTCTATTCTCTGTCTTCTTTATTTGTAAGATATTTATCAATTGAATGTTTATTTCCCTTTTCGCCATTCGAAAGAACATTATGCTTTTCTGTTTCGGTAATTATAGTCTCTGATGAAAGTGTTATTTAACCTCTTAAGGCTCATATCTTTCCAAGAATGATCAGTTTTTTGTATTGGACTTGTTTCTAAGCTACATACAATGTAATCTTTGTTAATTACAATTGTCAACGTATAATTTGAAGGAAAACAAGTATTGTTATCCCTGAAACAGTTAAATAAAACAAATATCGTTTTTCAAAGCAGTCAGACTCGGGCATGAGCGTTAGAGGGTTAAATGTGCGAGAAATTGCGCGTTTCTGGACGATGATCCATTGTCGCGGGATGGAGGATCGAGGGAAGCGTCGTTCGATCCACCTTGGAGCCTTCCTCGTTCCGCCATCCAGCGATCTCCGTGAATCTGGATACGTCGGTCGGTCGGTGCACCGCCGCCGGCGGTCGCGTCAGTTCCTAGCCGCGTCTCGACGGCGAAGCGTCGACTCCGTGTCTCCAGGTGTGCAAAGCGTTTCGTGTTTCGTGTCCCCGCGACGCGTCGGTCGACGCTGGACGTCGGTACGTCGGCACGAGTCCCCCCACGAAAGATCGAGCCCATCCGTGAAGGAATTAACCAAAGGTGAACATAGACAGTGCTCCAAATCTCAACTGCTCCCAAAACTTTATTATTTTAGATAAAATTAATCTAAATCAGTCCCTTAAGTAGTTATCGAGAAACTAGCTTCGTTGGAATTCGTGTGGGGAATTGTAGTGCTTGAGTATTTTCGAATTTAGAAAATTGTGTCGAAGATCAAAGTTTAAGAAGTGCTCCAAATCTCAACTGCTCCCAAAACTTTATTATTTTAGATAAAATTAATCTAAATCAGTCCCTTAAGTAGTTATCGAGAGACTAGCTTCGTTGGAATTTGTGTGGGAAATTATAGTGCTTGAGTATTTTCGAATTTAGAAAATGGTGACGAAGATCAGAGTCCCAGAAGTGCTCCAACTTTGAATTAGTCACTTTCTTATTATTCGAGGTAAAATTCTAATTTTGCAATGTGAATCAATACTTTAATTAGTTATCGAGAGACTAACTTCGTTGGAATTCGTGTGGGAAATTATAGTGCTTGAGTATTTTCGAATTTAGAAAATGGTGACCAAAATCAGAGTCTCAGAAGTGCTCCAACTTTGAATTAGCCACTTTCTTATTATTCGAGGTAAAATTCTAATTTTGCAGTGTGAATCAGTCCTTTAATTAGTTATTGAGAGACTAACTTCGTTAGAATTCGTGTGGGAAATTATAGTGCTTGAGTATTTTCGAATTTAGAACATGGTGACCAAAATCAGAGTCTCAGAAGTGCTCCAACTTTGAATTAGTCACTTTCTTATTATTCGAGATAAAATTCTATGTAAGTCAATCCTTTAATTAGTTATCTAGAAACTATCTTCATTGGAATTCCTGTGGGAAATTATAGTGCTTGAGTATTTTCGAATTTAGAAAATGGTGACGAAGATCAGAGTCCCAGAAGTGCTCCAAATCTCTACTGCTCCCAAAACTTTATTATTTTAGATAAAATTAATTTTTTAATCTGAATCAGTCCTTTAATTAGTTATCAAGAGACTAGCTTCGTTAGAATTCGTGTGGGAAATTATAGTGCTTGTGTATTTTCGAATTTAGAAAATGGTGACGAAGATCAGAGTCTCAGAAGTGCTTCAACTTTGAATTAGTCACTTTCTTATTATTCGAGGTAAAATTCTAATTTTGCAGTGTGAATCAGTCCTTTAATTAGTTATCGAGAGACTAACTTCGTTAGAATTCGTATGGGAAATTATAGTGCTTGAGTATTTTCGAATTTAGAACATGGTGACCAAAATCAGAGTCTCAGAAGTGCTCCAAATCTTTACTGCTCCCAAAACTTTATTATTTTAGATAAAATTAATTTTTTAATCTGAATCAGTCCTTTAATTAGTTATCAAGGGACTAGCTTCGTTAGAATTCGTGTGGGAAATTATAGTGCTTGAGTATTTTCGAATTTAGAACATGGTGACTAAAATCAGAGTCTCAGAAGTGCTCCAAATGTCTACTGCTCCCAAAACTTTATTATTTTAGATAAAATTAATTTTTTAATCTGAATCAGTCCTTTAATTAGTTATCAAGAGACTAGCTTCGTTAGAATTCGTGTGGGAAATTATAGTGCTTGAGTATTTTCGAATTTAGAAAATAGTGATCAAGATCAGAGTTTCAGAAGTGCTCCAACTTTGAATTATTCGAGATAAAATTCTAATTTTGCAATGTGAATCAGTCCTTTGATTAATTATCGAGAAACTACCTTCGTTGGAATTCATGTGATAATTATAGTGCTTGACTATTTTTAAATTTAGAAAATGGTGACCAAAATCAGAGTCTCAGAAGTGCTCCAACTTTGAATTATTCGAGATAAAATTCTAATTTTGCAACGTGAATCAGTCCTTCAATTAATTATCGAAAAACTATCTTCGTTGAAATCAACATAAAAAATTGTAATGGAAATGATAGTTTCAGAAGAGTGCTGCAAGTTCCACAAGCCCTTTTCTTCATCCAAATTCAGAACCTAAATTTCAATAAAAATGGTCCATCTAAATGCAAGTATGATTTAGAAGAATACTTAAGAAACTTAATACTAGATAAATTTCAAAACTCTCTAAGAGGATCCATGAAACGAGGAGTGAATAAGGAAAAGTGTGTATTTTAATTCGAAGAAGAAGTTTCTTTTGATGAATTCTGATCCAGGTAAAGGGAGTTGTTTATTAGAACTTTTAGGAAACATTTAGAGAACAATATTAAAGTTTCTATTCTATTTCTACGTGTTACTAAAAAAGTGCAATTACTCACCAATTTAGAAGTCGTTGGAACGTTGGAACACATTCACAGATCATCAAAATAGAAATTAACGTGTCACTCACTATTGCACAATAACAATCGTTGTTTCATTATTTCGTAATGTTATTTTGAATTAATTGTCGTACATACTGCTAGTCAAAATGCTTTTTGAGACAGGATTTTCTCAACAAAATAGTGATCTTAGTTTTTCTATGATTAAGCATACCACGACTGAAAGCTCTTCTTTGGTTTAAAAATCATACTAATTTATCATATACGCTAGTGAACAATTACGGGATTTTTTAATGGCAAAATTCGATTTATTTCATAAGTTTATGGACGCATCGAAGTCATTTGCCGTCGCACAAATTCTGGCGATGCAATTAAATAATGAAACTACCATTTTCGAATGAGAATAAATCTAAACAAATTTCAATAGGAGTAATCAATTTGCAGAATATTTATTAAGAAATTGAATTTTACAAAAAATTATTACAAATCAGAAATTTCACAAAATTTAATGCATACTAATGGAAATAAATATAAATGAATTTGATAGAATAGACAATTTCCTATAAACTAAATAAAAATAAAAATAGATATAAACGTGTTGATTTCACAAACAGACTGAAAATAAATATAAAACTTGATTACAGTACATCCACTCAAAAGTTTACTATATTTTCTAATAAACCATAAAATAGAACTTACTCTAGATGTAATATACACATAAACAAACAAAGGAGACCTAGCAAACCTAAATCAGTCGAAACTCACGCTCCTGCAACCTGATCAAAGAATTTAAATCGAACTTCCCGCGTTTCCACGATCGAACAACCAAAATGGCGTCTATATAGACCACTCGAGCGCCTCGAACTCGTGTAAATCCCTGTCTTCGAAACACAAAGCGTGCTAAAACGCGTCCAATCGAAGGACGATGTGTCCCAGGTGACTCGCGAAGACTGTCCCCGGCGTGCTCCGACAAAGAAAGAGTCGCGTGCTCGGCCCCGGAAGTCGAAACTTGACATTGTCGAAGGGAAGTGTGACGCGCTCCAGGGCAAACACGTCTCGTCTCGCGACGGACGAGGTGTGTCTTTGCTCCCTTTGCCCCCCCAGCCACGCTTCATCCTGCCTTTTCTCCTTTTTCCTTCCGTCCTCGACTCGGTCTGTTCTCGTTTCGACGTGTCTTGATCTCGATCGCGCGCGTTCCCCGTTCTCCAGTCGTGCGTCGTCACTCGAGACGGGTTCCTCGCCTGAAAACGAAAGTTTCGGTGGAAAACCGACTCGATCCAACCTGGGTGGGTCCTGTTTCAGGACACGAGATGAAGGAGTCGCTGGCGAAGCGAGAGATCAAACGCGATTGGGAGGACGTTCAACCGGAAGAAGCCTCGCCGCGGATGACAGCGACGGAGGAGCCATCGGAGAGTCCACGGACGGTGATCACAGCCAGAAGACACGTTCGAACGATCACGACCACCGGCCAGATCACAGAGACGGTCTCAGAGGCGGACCCAGATTCGCCAGACGCCGGCGTCATACCGGGGAATCTTCAGCTGGAGCCCCAGCAACAGACCCAACACCATCATCAACATCCCCAGCAGCACCACCACCATCATCACCATATTCAACATCCGTCTGTGGAGCAACAGCACCAGCACAGGCAGCCTAGACAACGCGTGTACCAAGAAGAGGAACAGCAAGACCAAGGTAGTCTACAGGCCACGCAACACTTTGTGCAGATATCGCAGGCGGATGGGGATATTCAGCAACATCGTTCCGGGGAGCAACGGGTGGTTTATCTGACGACCAATGGCCAGGAAGTGCAGGTCGAGGTCACGGACGCCGTTGATCCCAATAGCACCCTCACCGTCAAGGAACAGCCCAGGTAACTTGATTTATCATCGTTAGGTGCGGATTGTTACACCTTTGAATCTGGGATTTTGTTCATTATTGGCTCCTTAGAGTCGTTTATTCTAGCTCGATATAGTGGGAAGATAGTTAAAAGTTACCAAAACAGCTCCAATAAGCTGTATCGTGGAGTAACCCCAATTGATCCTACGATTTTGACTCAAGGTACGAGCCCGCGGGTCCAGAGAGACCCGACACGGAGACCATGTACAGTTACACGACGGACGGTCAGCAATTGCGAAGGGAGAACCAGGTGATCACGGTCCAGGCTCAAGAGAGGCGTGCTCCGTCGGTGAGCAGCGGCCAACAGAGGTACAGTCCTCGCGAGACCTCCAACAGTGGTAACGGATCGACCAGAACGTATCACCAGGATTCCCCGGTCCTGGTGCCTGGCAGCGAGGATTACGACACAGGGTCCTTGGTGTCCAGGGCGAACTCCGCCACGACAGCGTCGAACGTTCAGCTGGGCTCTTCGGTTCCATCGTACTCTCCGCCGATCGCGGACGGTATTCGCGTGACTGGCACCGGGTACACGGACGCGGGGGGTGCAGACATCAAGTACGAGACCGACGCTGTGAGCGCAGCGAACGCTGCAAATGCTGTCGCGGCTGCAGTCGCTGGACGCTTCGCAGCGGCGACAGCCGCAGCGTCTGAGAACATCAAAGTGTCCAGCACGTACACCACCCTCGAAACTGTCGCGATACCGCCCCAACAGACGGTGCAATACGCGACACAGTACATATCCGGGAGCGAAACGTTCCAACAAGCGTCAACGTACACCTACGCCAAGCCGGGGGACCATCTCATTCTCACGTATCCGACTCCGTTGACGTCCAGGGTTGGTGGGGTGAGTATTGTACCTTTTTAGTCGATGGCGTCTGGGTTAGGTTATTGAATTTATTTGAGTTTCCCCTAACCCCTTTGGACAGACTAATTCCATCATCCTCTCGTCCTCCACACAGGTGGATCCTCCAGGAAACGCTTACATCAAAGGCGGTGACCCAACCCTAGCCTCTTCCCTGGGTACTTCTCGAGGCGTACCGATCCACTACGAGCAACCCGGCTCCCCCAGCTCTCAGATGACCTTGTACGGCAGTGGAACAGGCTCCTACTCCTACGCTAAGCCCACGGCTTCCAGTGAATACTGGTCTACGGCCGGCACACCGTCGCCTCCGTCGTTCGAGTGCGTCCAGGGCTACCAAGGCGTGACAGCGATCTCCGTCAGCGACGGTGCAAACATGCAGCTGTACTCCGGTGGCGGGTACAGCGTGTCCGGCAGCACCGGGGTGCCCTCGCCCTGGGCAGGACTGCCACTTCCAAGCGCAGAAGACGGTTTCGACACCACGATGATCACCACCGAGCCGAAAGACTGCGCTGGTTGCTCGGCCCTCACCACGATCTGGAGGAGGGACGAGACTGGCCACTACTATTGTCACAATTGCCTCTACAAGGCGAACGGGATGAACCGACAGACCATGAGATGCGGCAAGCCTAAACAACCGGTGGTTCCGGTAATACTCTACGACTTTGTATTTTTATCGTGATTTGTCGATGCTTGGAACACGGTGTTCATGGGGTCTTTCCTGTTGTTTCAGACGGGGGTGAGGAGGACGGGGGTGCAATGTGCGAATTGCAGGACCAGTAACACCACCCTCTGGCGGCGAAACAACAATGGCGAGCCTGTGTGCAACGCCTGCGGTCTCTACTTCAAGCTGCACAACGTGAGTCTCTGGAAATTCTTCTTACTCTTTATTGGTAGCAACTGTTGCCCGTTTATTGAATCGACGAGCCCCCCACCCCCAAGAAAAAAACTCCCTATGTCAACGCGTTCGCTGTCCGGTTTCTCAGTGACGTATCCAATAGCGTGGTGTTATGACAGTGAACACAGTTGGAATACCTCTAGCTCCGTGTTTTCCACTTACGAATACATAGCAAAGAACGAGATATTCGCGCAATAATCGAGGTTCCATCGAATCAATGTCCATTCCATTTGAGGAGGTTCTCTTAAGAGTTGATTCCGGTTCTAAGCGTCGCGTCACAAAGGTTCCTCTGTTTGCACAACTGTCGTCGACCGATTTGCCCCATAAGGAACGCGTTTTCGCGCGAAACGATCGCCTCGAGGCGAATTTTGGATGTAATAGATAACTTTCTGGCTCCAAACCGTCTAGGAATCGCTCACCAGATAGCGACGATAGCGCATCGTCGCTTGGTATCGTGCACGACCAAATCTGAAACGTTCGAATTTTTACATTGTACATTTCAGTCTTAGCGATCCGTCATTGAAAAGTTCAGTTCTCTTAATTTAAAAGTAGTCGAGTCGAGTCTTCTAGTGTTTCGTGAGACATGGATTCGTAGGGACGATCGAAGAGATGCAGTGTTTCGATCAAAAGACAAATACCAGACAAGATAGACGAATTGTTTCGACACTAGATGGTAGTCTGAGCACACGTGCATGCATGGTGAAACCGACGTTGCGTCACGATCAGCCAGTTGTTAGCCATTGTTGCGTAAAAGCGGATCGTTCCGCGTCGTAGAAATTTTCGTGGACGGAAAAATTGTGAAAAAAATGGAGAAATCGATACGAAATTAAAAGGAAACGCTGGAGAATGTTTGCTGAGAAGATAGAGATAGAGATATTGCGTTCGAATGGTAGAGATCGTAACGACGAAAGTATCGAGAAGATACGATGAATAATTGAAGCAACTCGCCCTGTTCGACTATTAAAGAGATATCAGACTCTTGGTATCTTATATATGGTACGTGTCGGTAAATATGAACTAATACTCTTGCCACGAGACGGGTTGTAGCCAAAATTGTACCGCGTTTGCTCAGCAACTAACGTGACAGCCCATCGTGAAGAGGTTTGTAAGCTTAAACAAAGAGCTGTAAACGACTCAAACCTCACAAACTGCATTATCACCGGTGACGAAACGTTTATGGTTGCGGTCTCAAAACCGAGGCGAAATAGCCAAGGAAACCGAGCGAATTCCCTCGATCCAGTACGATTTTACTTCTTGCTTTCTTTCGTACTTAACAAATTAATAAGAAGCAATTTCCATCGTTAAAAACTGAAAATAAAATTCGTGCAACGATAACAGCGTTTCCGATCGCGTATCGATTTCTAATTCTGCCAGGAATTACGGTCGTGTGGAGTAGGGGGTTACGAGGAATCCGTGGAGCGACGAATGGTGTCCCCACTTTTGGTCGAAGTGCCTCTCTCGCGACAATTGCTCGTGGTATTTTCCGAGAACGTGCAAACGTTGGAACGTTTCACCTGTGTTCTCGAACGTACGCCCACGCGCTCTCGTTTCACTGTGTGCCGACGGCCGCCACGCGGAAAACAAACAACGAACCTCCGGTGTTTGGGCTGCTCGTAACCGGGGATCGAGACTCGCGACACTTCCGCCGCGCGACCAAACGACGCGACACCCAACCATACGCGTGTCGTCGATCGTGTCCCTGCGATCTACATCCCTTCATTTACTTCGAAACGTAAAACAATAGATTTGCAAACGTTCCCTATAGATAATATACATTTGGTGTACGGCCACACCTGGGAAAAATTTTAATAGGAGATTCTACAGGCCAAAATAAGACGAAAATCAAGAATACTAATTTGTTGATGGAGGCTTCGTTAAAAAGTTATTAACGTTTAAAGTTCCGCCAGTATTGAATTTTTTTCTAGAAACTGGGTAGGATTTCGAGGGTATGTCTAATGACCAAAAATGATTGTAATTGACCCCTGCAACCTAAAATAATTTTTCCAGAACGATTTGAAATTTTCTAATTTTGGCGAAAAATTTCACACATTCTCGAATTTTTTTCTAGAAAGTGGGTAGGATTTCGGGGCTATGTCCAATGACCAAAAATGATTGTAATTGACCCCTGCAACCTAAAATAATTTTTCCAGAACGATTTGGAATTTTCTAATTTTGGCGAAAAATTTCACACATTCTCGAATTTTTTTCTAGAAAGTGGGTAGGATTTCGGGGGTATGTCTAATGACCAAAAATGATTGTAATTGACCCCTACAACCTAAAATAATTTTTCCAGAACGATTTGAAATTTTCTAATTTTGGCGAAAAATTTCACACATTCTCGAATTTTTTTCTAGAAACTGGGTAGGATTTTGAGGGTATGTCTAATGACCAAAAATGATTGTAATTGACCCCTGCAACCTAAAATAATTTTTCCAGAACGATTTGAAATTTTCTAATTTTGGCGAAAAATTTCACACATTCTTGAATTTTTTTCTAGAAACTGGGTAGGATTTCGAGGGTATGTCTAATGACCAAAAATGATTGTAATTGACCCCTGCAACTGAAAATAATTTTTCCAGAACGATTTGGAATTTTCTAATTTTGGCGAAAAATTTCACACATTCTCGAATTTTTTTCTAGAAACTGGGTAGGATTTCGAGGGTATGTCTAATGACCAAAAATGATTGTAATTGACCCCTGCAACCAAAAATAATTTTTCCAGAACGATTTGAAACTTTTCAATTTCGACGAAAAATTTCAGTACCTTCTCGAATTTTTTTCTCGAATGTGAGTAGGATTTCGAGGGTATGTCTAATGACCAAAAATGATTGTAATTGACCCCTGCAACCTAAAATAATTTTTCCAGAACGATTTGAAATTTTCTAATTTTGGCGAAAAATTTCACACATTCTCGAATTTTTTTCTAGAAAGTGGGTAGGATTTCGGGGGTATGTCTAATGACTAAAAATGATTGTAATTGACCCCTGCAACCTAAAATAATTTTTCCAGAACGATTTGAAATTTTCTAATTTTGGCGAAAAATTTCACACATTCTTGAATTTTTTTCTAGAAACTGGGTAGGATTTCGAAGGTATGTCTAATGACCAAAAATGATTGTGTTTGACCCCTGCAACCTAAAATAATTTTTCCAGAACGATTTGAAATTTTCTAATTTTGGCGAAAAATTTCACACATTCTCGAATTTTTTTCTAGAAACTGGGTAGGATTTTGAGGGTATGTCTAATGACCAAAAATGATTGTAATTGACCCCTGCAACCTAAAATAATTTTTCCAAAACGATTTGAAATTTTCTAATTTCGCCGAAAAATTTCAAAACTTCTTGAATTTTTTTCTAGAAAGTGGGTAGGATTTCGGGGCTATGTCTAATGACCAAAAATGATTGTAATTGACCCTTTGAACCTAAAATAATTTTTCCAGAACGATTTGAAATTTTCTAATTTTGGCGAAAAATTTCACACATTCTCGAATTTTTTTCTAGAAAGTGGGTAGGATTTCGGGGGTATGTTTAATGACCAAAAATGATTGTAATTGACCCCTGCAACCTAAAATAATTTTTCCAGAACGATTTGAAATTTTCTAATTTTGGCGAAAAATTTCACACATTCTTGAATTTTTTTCTAGAAACTGGGTAGGATTTCGAGGGTATGTCTAATGACCAAAAATGATTGTGTTTGACCCCTGCAACTGAAAATAATTTTTCCAAAACGATTTGAAATTTTCTAATTTTGGCGAAAAATTTAGGCATCTACCACCTATCGATTTTTCTTAAATATTCGTTTTTGATTATTAGTAATTTGGTTTGACGTCCTACGGAAAAGTTGTTTAATACTTTTTTGAAGGTACCTATGAGCTCTACTTCAGAAAAAAGTTTCATTGAAATATATTCACTATTATAGGAGTTATGGCTGTTTAAATATATGGACCATTTTTATGGGGGTTTTCTCAGTTTACGGAGTTAAGGAACAACTTTTCGAATATTTTTAGAATTTCTACTTATTCTACACTAAAATACGCGTCGTTTGCTTTTTTAAACATTAAAATCGTCCAATCCGTTCGGAAGTTATGACGTTTTAAAGATTTGCAAGAAATTTCCCCATTAAAATTTTTCCCAGGTGTGGCCAAATACCCTGTAGACGTAACTCTATGGACACACGCTCTAATGAACACATTGTGTACATAGTTTCGCGGAAGAAATGGATCGTGAAAGAGCAAATGTTGGGCGCGAGTATGTTTAATAGGTAACAATACCGATAAATAATGATGTATCGATATTATCGTAAATTTTTACGATACCACACCTGGTATTTTCACAAGTGTGCAATTCTCGAACTAATTAGAGGACAGAATCTTTGAGTAAACAATTTAAAACTGTAAACCAGAGAAATTCCTATTTTCATTAATTTCTTCGACACGTTCATCCCCTTAACGCTCATGCTCGAGTCTTGACTGCTTCGAAAAACGATATTTGTATTTAATTTAACGGTTCAAGGGATAACAATATCAAATTATACGTTAAATACAACATTGTAATTAACAAAAACCGCATTTTTATACAGCTTAGAAACAAGTACAATACAGAAAACTGATCATGAATATATGTATAAATATGAGCGTTAAGGGGTTAATATTAGAGTGTTTACCCCTCGATATTTTCTAATTGTGAACTCTTGTTTCTGATTTCATTATTAAAAAATCGAAGCAGGAGCAACGGACGTTCCAACTGCATTTCCCTAAGAATTTTCTGAGGCGTCGTAAGAAAGGCATTTCGTGTTTCGATACAAGTCGCCACGTTCGTTACGCAATTCTTTCCGTCCGGTAATCTCGATCGTCACCTTCGAGACGTGTTCCTATACTTAATCGTTCCGAAAACATTTCGAAAGCACGTTTTCAGTGGATACGTTGCAACGGACGCAGATATCTTCATGGAACTGGAATCGTTATCGATTTCGTAGCTTGTCCCAGTTACTAAATACACCCTGTACAAAAAGATCTCTAAATTTTCAAACACGCAATACGCAATTGCGGAAATCTTTCTACAAATTTTAACGTTGAAATTTAAATGGTGGGAAAACACGGTTGTGACTCGAAACAAAATATTAAATCGAGAAACCCAATATACAAACTAGATTCTGGTTACTTGTTCAATGAACCACGCGTCTGCGCGCGCATTCGCAAGATGGCGTCCCTCGACAATTATTTAAAAAAAATATTACGTCGCGTTAATCCACTAGTCAATTTTGTTGAGCTTGGACATGTTCGATTCGCAATATTTTCACGGAACGATCGACCGACCATGGAGTTATCGTCCGCGATCTCGATCGCGAGGCCCGATACGCGCGACTCTTATCTCGTTCCGTTCAATTTAATTAAAACTCCGTCTCTGTCTGGTCTGAGAATTTCTCTTTTCGAAACAGGTAAACAGGCCGCTCAGCATGAAGAAAGAGGGGATCCAGACGAGGAAGAGGAAGCCAAAGAATCACACAGGGATGGGCGGCGGTTTGACCGGACCCAGCGGCATGCACAAGACCGAGATTAAGTCTAACTTGCTCGGTGAGTCTTCGGTGAGCAAGTTTGTCATTCAGTCTTTCTTCCGTCTTCCGGCGTTGTTCCTCAATTTTTAACACCCCTTTTGCTTCGCTCCGCGTCGCGTTGCTCGATCGAGGTGGGTGTACCTACAGGTCGAACGCTTTCCTTTCGCCATGAACGCGTGAGAAACTCGACAAACGCTCGTTGTTGCTGGAAACAGAGTTGCGATGAAATTAATTCAAATTACACCTTCGTTGAAACGTTCTTCCCAGCTGCCAGTAGCGTGCCCCTGGCTCGACTCTTTCTGATTTTAATTTTGTCGATCGAGCGCTTGCGAGAGAGGCAAGAGCGTAGCCCTCTGGTGGCGAGTACGGGAGGTGACGCCACAGTTTGAAAGTTGGCGGAAACAGGTTAAAGAGACGAAGAACGAGAGGAAAGACGTAGCAATTTGTCGATGGAGACGCGTAGCGGAGAAAAGGGGAAGGATGCGTCGTAATCGGCTGATCGGTCCTTTTTTTTCACGTTCCAGTGGACTCGGTGCAGTTGAACGTGTACGGGAGCGGTGGCAGCGGTAACGGGGGCGGGGTCGGTGTCGGGAGCGAAAGCGGAAGCGGGAGCGAGGGAGGGAACGTAGGGTCCGACGAGAGACGTCCTGTAGGTACACCGACTACGGTGCAATTAGGGCACGCGCACTCGCCCCTCGCATTACCCACCGCCGCAGTCCTCAACCGTCAGACCACCCTTACGTAAGTCACGCGTTTTACCGTAAAACAGCCGAAATACCCGGATAACTGAAAGAAACGCGACCGAGGTCTTGCAGTTAGACGGGCGCAGTTAATTTTCAGCTCCCAGACAGTCGCCAGCCGAACTAAATTCATTCTTATTTAGCGTTTAATACGTCATCTTTGACTGCACGTTTCGTACGAACGCAAAGTGATCGTAATCTCGCGATCGATCGCAACTGTATCGATTTTTTTCCAGCGTGCCACCACTAGAGCCAATCGCTAGTCAGTCCAGCGGCGACCTGATCTCGGTTATAACTTCTACGACAGCGATCCACGCCGAGAGAACGTAAGGGAGAAGATCGCGATGCCATGGACGAAAATCGGGAACGAGGGATGCGCAGGGTGGTAACCGAAACGTCGAATGTCTCCTCTAGATCGATACCGCGTTTAGAATCAACGAGAAAGTGCCCCTTGGCGTTTCGCGAGTCGAGGCTTCGTTTTCGAGATACGAGCATTTGAAATTCGCGGGGCGTCCGTTTGAGCAGCGGACATCTGCGCGCGCAGCACACGTAACGAACAGCGAGGAGCAGTACGCGTCGGTGTCCCGTTGGCATCGCAATTTCGACGGATTAATAGTAATTTCGGCCTAAATACAAGTCTGTGTGTGCAATTATCGTCTTCTGTGTGAACGTCCGTACAATTTGGTGTGTTGGAGAAGTTTGGAATCGTTAAGTAGCAAAAATATTCTTACATTTTCTGGATCTCGCCCGGCGTCCATCCAGCGTGGTGAGCCAACGAGTCGATGTACTTTTACACTGATTTTAATAGTCCTCTTCGCGTGTCTCTTGTATTTTATCATTCTAAACACGTTTCTTACGATACGTAGTGATGTTCAGGCATGGTAGAAGTCTTTTACCTTCTCGATCGAAATTAACCTCTTTCCCACATATCGGTACGTCGTAACACTTGCACGCCACGCATGCAGCCTGTACATTTCATTCGTCGTTGTAGAATTGATTATACGATTCGTTGTCGTTTGCGTACCGAGGAGTTTTAGCAAGAATAACCAAATAAAAATGTACATAACCTACGTGTAGCACGGTAAATAATAGAAACGAATTTTATTTTATTAACCCTTCGACTTCAACTTCGATTTTGATTCAACGGTAACCAGATACAGGGATAATTTTTCTAGATGGTTCTTTTCGATTTCACTGTCTCGAAGTTACAACGTTTTCGGGTGTATTTTCATTAGACGTAATCGAGAAACGTGGGAGGTTGGTTAGTAACGCGAGACACCAGATATCGTTCTCGAGTAAATGATTTACGACGGAGTAAGGTCGAAAATATACCCGAGAATTCGCTCCGCCAGTGGATCTGTTTTATAACTTTCTTTTTTTTTTCGAAGATCATGTGACAGCGTCTGGGTTATGTTAGTGTCTGCTGTGCAGTTTAGTTGCGACAATTACCAGAAGGACAGACGCGCGCGAAATTCGAGCCTCCGCCCGCCATAAATCTTGCTCGCGATTGACCTAACCTCCAAGCACGGACCACGATTCTCAACCGTTTCTTGCGTCTTTTCAATTTCGTTCGAAGTATTTGGAAGCATTATTCAGTTTACAGTGGAACAGTGTAACTGTTTATTCGCGTTGAAGTTTTCTTAGCAAGCGTGGTAAAATCATCGTACGAATAGTGTGTATAGCCCGGTATAGCGAGATCGTAAACTCGAGTGGGTGTCAAAGTTTACACGTTTCAGCTCCCGAAACAAATGAATTGACAGAAATACGAGCAGCTAAGGGCCTTAGATCATAGTCAGAACCGTACGAAGATATATTTTATCTATTGTCGCCATTTTTAGAGGTTTCGTAACAGGTAAAGGTCTTACTCAAGTCTTTAATTTCTTAATTTACCTGCTTATAATACAGGATGTTCGACCATCCCTCAGAAAAATTTTAATGGGAAATTCTAGAGGCCAAAATAAGACGAAAATCAAGAATACCAATTTGTTGATGGAGGCTTCGTTAAAAAGTTATTAACAATTAAATTCAAAAGTTTCAAATCGTTCTGGAAAAATTATTTTCGGTTGCAGGGGTCAATTACAATCATTTTTGGTCATTAGATATACCCTCGAAATCCTACCCACTTTCTAGAAAAAAATTCGAGAAGGTGTGAAAATTTTCGACGAAGAAAAAAAATTTTAAATCGTTCTGAAAAAATTATTTTCGGTTGCGGGGGTTAATAAGAATCATTTTTGGTCATTACATATATCGTCGAAATCCTACGCATTTTCGAGAAAAAAATTCCTTACCGAAAATATAATTTGGCGCCTAAATTTTTCGACAAAATTAAATATTTTCAAATCGTTCTAAAAAAAATATTTTTAGTTGCGGGGGTCAATAACAATCAGTTTTGGTCATTACACATACCCTCGAAATCCTAACCATTCTCGAGAAAAAAATTCCTTACCGAAAATATAATTTGGCGCCTAAATTTTTCGACAAAATTAAATATTTTCAAATCGTTCTAAAAAAAATATTTTCCGTTGCGGGGATCAATAACAATCATTTTTGGTCATTACACATACCCTCGAAATCCTAACCATTTTCGAGAAAAAAATTCCTTACCGAAAATCTAATTTGGCGCCTAAATTTTTCGTCGAAGAAAAAAAGTTTCAAATCGATTTGGAAAAATTATTTTCCGTTGCGGGGGTCAATAACAATCATTTTTGGTCATTACACATACCCTCGAAATCCTAACCATTTTCGAGAAAAAAATTCCTTACCGAAAATCTAATTTGGCGCCTAAATTTTTCGTCGAAGAAAAAAAGTTTCAAATCGATTTGGAAAAATTATTTTCCGTTGCGGGGGTCAATAACAATCATTTTTGGTTATTA
Organism: Colletes latitarsis; assembly: GCF_051014445.1. Lineage (NCBI taxonomy): Eukaryota > Metazoa > Arthropoda > Insecta > Hymenoptera > Colletidae > Colletes > Colletes latitarsis. The sequence goes on along the minus strand of NC_135135.1, from coordinate 27,380,219 downwards.
CACATACCCTCGAAATCCTAACCATTCTCGAGAAAAAAATTCCTTACCGAAAATATAATTTGGCGCCTAAAGTTTTCGACAAAATTAAATATTTTCAAATCGTCCTAAAAAAAATATTTTCCGTTGCGGGGGCCAATAACAATCATTTTTGGTCATTACACATATCCTCGAAATCCTAACCATTTTCGAGAAAAAAATTCCTTACCGAAAATATAATTTGGCGCCTAAATTTTTCGACAAAATTAAATATTTTCAAATCGTTCTAAAAAAAATATTTTCCGTTGCGGGGATCAATAACAATCATTTTTGGTCATTACACATACCCTCGAAATCCTAACCATTTTCGAGAAAAAAATTCCTTACCGAAAATCTAATTTGGCGCCTAAATTTTTCGTCGAAGAAAAAAAGTTTCAAATCGATTTGGAAAAATTATTTTCCGTTGCGGGGGTCAATAACAATCATTTTTGGTCATTACATATATCCTCGAAATCCTGCGCATTTTCGAGAAAAAAAATTCAGTATTGGCGGAACTTTAAACGTTAATAACTTGGTAACAAAGCCTCCATCAACAAATTGGTATTCTTGATTTTCGTCTTGTTTTGGCCTCTAAAATCTCCCATTAAAATTTTTGCCAGGGTTGGCTAAACACCCTGTATGCACGTAGAAAATGAAAAATGCTAGTACAGTTACGGACACAGGAAAACATTCAGAAAGGCACCCTCAAGTAGGATGTCATGTACGGCCCTAAGTGCTGCAGCAGTAGTCGGTCCTAACCCTCAAGAGTTTAGTTTACGATCTCGCTATTTTTTGGCCCGAACTATAATCGTGTAATCGTGAAATATAACGATACCATGCGAATGGCGTGTGAGTGTTGCAATTCACCGAAATGTAGGAAAAGTCTGCTTTTTGTAGTGAAAATTACGCGACGTAAAAGAATATTTTGCTATGGTTGAAAGTTTAAACCGCGAGTGATTAGATGTAGGTTAAATAAAAGTGGTTAGGTGTAGTGTGTGGTTAGCTGTGACTCTTGGATGGACGGATGTTTCGAAAACCAAGCTTCGGATTACGAGATGGTGAGCGACATTTTGCTTCGTTTTGGTACATAGTAGTTGATTTTGAAACATGCGAATATATATAATTAACAAAGTAGCAAGGAATATTATCGAGTGTGCCGCCATATTTAGCGTCGCTCGGCGACACGAGCGCCACAGTGCAGCTTTTACCAACAGAGTTCCAACTCTGGCTTTGGAAGTTCGTCTCTTCGAACAGTTTCCTATTTAACGCGAGAAATCGATGTTCAGAAGCAGAAATGGGCAGAATTTTTCTCAAATAACAGACGACGAACGGAAACTTTGTACATACAGCGATTTATTATCAACGTTTCAAAAAATCCCAATCTTTTCAGATCTACGACAATTTAGGGAGAAAAAAAACACACGGCACAGTTCTTAATTATAAAAAAAATAAGAATTTTTCCGATTGTAAATTTCATCGAACAAATAAGCGAATCAAAAATTGTTTACCTAGTACCTGTTATTTAAAACTTTTATTTATATTTCGTCCAACGGGACGAAGTACTCGAGTAATCAAAACTACATTGATTCGTGGCTGGATCGAAATGGCGGAGGGCTGTGCCCGGGATAGAAAAAGTCTACAAAAAAAAATATATAATTGTATTAAATAATAGAGATAAGAATATATGTAAAAAAAGGCGAACCGTGAGCACTGAGCGCTCAAGGCGTTAATTAATAATTAGAAAACGATTGAATTTACATTTAAGGAAAATAATAACACGCTAGGCAATATTTAAACTTTATCCACAGCGATGAAGTACAGTCGAAAATTTTGCCCATCTCTGTTGAAAGAAATCGCGCAGATACGGTGCTCGAACGACATCTCGTTCCTACCCCGTTCCCATCGTTTCTATTTATTTCTAATCGCGGGCGTATCGACCGTGACTTATCGAAACGGTTCGATCCTGGTCGCAGGCTCGCGGGGTACGCGCGAGCTCTGTTTTACCGATCGCGGTCGGTCGTATCGACGGTCAAGTCGCGACTCCGTTGGAGGACATCGCCCTCTGGGCGAACGGAGGGGAAACACGGTATTCCAGCGTTCCCTGGTCGTCGTCCGTTGGCCGTGTCGGCCTCCGCCTCCGCGGTCGTCGTTGCTTTCTCTCACGGTTCGAACGCGAAGGATACTTTCGTTTTTGCTCGCGCGCATCCTACGGAACACGCGTCCTGTCGTTCGAACCTGCCTCCCTTCAACGCATACATAAATAAATATACATATATACGTACGGTGCGCGCGTGTACGCGCCCAGACGAGCGAGTACGCGCGTGCAACTAGGTGGTGTAGCGAATCGAGTCCACGCGGGACGGTGATTCGTACCCGGATGGGGGGGAAAATCGCCAAATCCGTCGCCGATCGAGGTGATCGGGATCTGGTGACGTTCCCGCGTGACGAATCACCGTAACTGGGTGTTCCTCCAAAGAATAGTTTAAATGCACGCGCGCCTTTGGTAACGAGCGAGCGAACCGAGGATCGCGACAATATTTATTCCTACCTATCGCGGAAACGCGTATGTTCGTCTGCGACAAAACCGAACGCGCGCATTTAGGATCGAACGTATTTTGTACGCGTTTCTTTGCAACTCAATAAAACGAAAGGCCAAAAGATGCGCGAGGATTCCATCCGGATTGTCAGAATCATTCCCGTCGCACGAACAGTCCAGGACCTCTCCTCGCCGTGTAGTTTATCACATTGAACCGATCACTCTCTCGGGAGCTCTAGGACACGAGCGACTTTCGCGGTGGAGGAGTGGTAAAAAAGCATCGTGTCGAGGACTTCACCGCCCACGTAATTGCGCTCTCCCATATAGGCATATACGTCTTGTATCATATCGACCAATCTGCGAGTTCTAGGCTGGATGCAAGGCGACTTTCCGTCGCACGAGAGTCGACAGAGGCGATAAAACGCGCTGTTTTATTGTACAGGACCGATTGATCAGCCGTGCGTCTCATACCAGGGCTAACGAACCCTAATCGTGGCTTCTACAGGGCTTAAAAGCAAACGAAGCTAGTCACTAAGTTACTGATGATACAAGATCCATTAACACGAGTCCTTGCTAGTTCTAGGCTGGAATCCAAGCGGTTTACCGTCGCAACAGAATTGCTAGAGTTTGTGAAATGCATTGCCCCCCATAGTTGAGGTCCAATTGATCCATTAAGTGGTCACTTGGGAGCATATGAACTGTACCAGGTGGACCAATCTCTCTACAAACTCCAGACTAGAAGCATAGGAGTGACTTTTCAGTGTAGAAGATTTAGTTGTACAAGATTTAAACAGAAGAGTTGGTAAAAGGTATTGCTTTGCAGATGAGGACTGCTTTCTGAGGTAAACTAGCGGTACAGAAGACAGTTAGCCTTAGGGAATTGATAGAGTTGGTAAGAAACACTGCTCTGCAGTTGAGGACTGCTTTCTGAGCTAAACTGCAAGAATGGAAAACAGTTACTCTTAGAGAGTTGATAGAGTTGGTAAGAAGCATTCCTCTGCAGTTGAGGATTACTTTCTGATCTAAACTGCAAGCATAGAAGAGACTTTCTGATGGTAAACAGTATTGCTTTCTGGTTAAGGACTGTTCCCTAAGCTAAACTGCAAACATAGAAGATAATTACCCTTAGAGAATTGATAGAGTTGGTAAGAAACATTGCTCTGCAGTTGAGGACTACTTTTTGAGGTAAACTAGGAGTACAGAAGACAGTTACACTTAGAGAGTTGATAGAGTTGGTAAGAAACATTGCTCTGCAGTTGAGGACTATTTTCTGAGCTAAACTGCAAGGATGGAAAACAGTTACTCTTAGAGAGTTGATAGAGTTGGTAAGAAGCATTCCTCTGCAGTTGAGGATTACTTTCTGATCTAAACTGCAAGCATAGAAGAGACTTTCTGTTGGTAAATAGTATTGCCTTCTGGTTAAGGACTGCTCCCTAAGCTAAACTGCAAACATAGAAGATAATTACCCTTAGAGAATTGATAGAGTTGGTAAGAAACACTGCTCTGCAGTTGAGGACTGCTTTCTGAGCTCAGCTAAGAGCACAGAAGACAGTTAGCCTTAGAGAATTGATAGAGTTGGTAAGAAACATTGCTCTGCAGTTGAGGACTACTTTTTGAGGTAAACTAGGAGTACAGAAGACAGTTCCACTTAGAGAGTTGATAGAGTTGGTAAGAAACATTGCTCTGCAGTTGAGAACTGCTTTCTGAGGTAAACTAGGAGTACAGAAGACAGTTAGCCTTAGAGAATTGATAGAGTTGGTAAGAAACATTGCTCTGCAGTTGAGGACTATTTTCTGAGCTAAACTGCAAGCATAGAAAGCAGTTACTCTTAGAGAGTTGATAGAGTTCATAAGAAATATTGCTTTTTAGTTAACTCTATGGTATTGAGTACTCCTAACTGCAGTGATCATTGTAGACAAAACACCCTAGTGCAAACTCTGTTGATTGATCATACAAGGTGCAAGGATTTTCATAAAGATGCATAGTTTGCAGACCTAACCCAATGAACAGATCCTCTTCACCCATAAAAGTTACTCTTAGAGAGTTGATAGAGTTGGTAAGAAACATAGCTTTTCTCTGAACTAAACTGGAAGCATAGAAGATACCCTTAAAGAGATGATAGAGTTCGTAAGAAATATAGCTTTTTAGTTAACCCTATGAGCATTGAATACTCCTGACTGCAGTGGTCATTGTAGACATAACACTACCCTAGTGCAAGCTCTGTTGATTGATCATGCAAGGTGCAAGTAAGTTATAAACACAATTCTCTCAACGAATTTCATTGCATCCATTAAAACATATCTCAACCGAAATACTATGATCTATTTCTGAAGTACTGATAATTCCATTGCAGTGAGGGATCGCTGAAAGGGCGAAGGGCTGCTCCCCGAGCATTGGCTCCCCCGTGGAAGGGCGGTTCCGAGTCCGGGGGCGAGCCGTCGGTCGCAATAAAGTCAAGAGCTCCCCAGGACGAGCCCCGGTGCTCGTAATCGCCCTTCCACGGCACGGAAACACGAGTTCGTTTGGTCGTACACACGGCCCGAGCCGAAACGGTGCGCGGAGCGGATTGCTTTTTCGCGGAGAGCATTCCACCGGAGCGTCGAGGACGGAAAGCGAAAAACCTTGAAAAGGCGGATTCTGGACGGCGCGCGAGGAAAGAAGGATACCGGGAGACGGGAACGATTCCGACGAAACGCGCGGATCGGCCGTCGAGAGGAGCAAAAGAAAGCGCGCTCGGAGCGAGTTGGTCAGCCTGCGAACGGGGAACAAGAGAGACCGCTACGATCGCTGCCAGAGCGAGGGAGAGAGAGAAATCGAGAGGGTCGTGAGTCCATCAGCCTAAAGAGTGGCTATCGTGGCCGGCTAAGGGCTATTCCATGTTAGCCGCTCTCGGCGAGCTCCTTTTTTTCCCTTCTCTTTATTCCCCTCCTGGACTTTTTGTACGGCGCAAACGTGGCGCCGCCCTCGGGGGATCCCTTCTCGCGCGGGTAGACTCTTGAAAGGTTCGTGCTGGTACCGCTCGCGATCTCTCTCTCTCTCTCTCTCTCTCTCTCTCGCCTCTCCTTCTTTTTTTCTCTCGTGTTTCCACTCTGTTCGGATCGCGGTGCACACGCGCGCGTACATACGGAACGCGTTATTATCGATCCGGTCGTAATTTTTTCCTCGATCCACGACGTCGACGACTTCTTCCTCCTAGGCTCCTTCGATGCTCTGTGGCCTGTAGGGTAGCTAGGGTTTAACTTTTTTTTATTATTGCATTTAATCCGAACAATTGTTACGTTCATACGTTCACTGTCCGGCCTCTCAGCGGCGTATCCAAAAGCGTGGCGCTGTGACCCATATACTAGTCATGGACAGTGAACGTGTCAACCTGTACCAAAGTAACCCAATACGTTCCTCTGATAGTGCTGAACGAAGTCTGTTAATTTCGTATCGATTCAGCGACTCGTTAAGCAGTTATTCAGTATCAAATATACATTCTTCCGCTGGCGAGTTGATTTAAGCGAGCAAACCAGCTATTTAATATCAAATCGACTCGAACAACGCGCGAGAATTAATCATAAGTATTTCTCTAATCAAAAGACAAAGGGTTAGGGAGTTACCTAGCTGGGGATAGCGCTTCATTTGCGATAACGCGATTCGAAACCGAAGCACTTACGCTATCGGCGCGTAAAATCCCCGGGAACAGTGGTCGTGGACGGGATTAATAATATTATATTATTCCATAACGCGGGCAGATATCGCCAAATGCAACCTGTTTTCTCGATATTAAGGAAACACTTTGCCCCAAGTGTCCCGATCACTGGGGCATGTCCGATTACCCGGGCAGCTGTTTTATGTCGCTAACCAGGTACCCAGATATCCCTTTCCCTATCGCGTTAAAAAGTATTTGATGTTTTTATACCCGTGGATCCCTACTTTGGATCGCTTCGGGACGACTTATGGTTTTCCAATAGATATCTACGAGAGGATCTTCAAGTCTTGAGGATTCAAATATTGGGCAGTACGAAACGTTTCAGTCTTTGCAGCTGGACCAACTGACGAACTTGCATTTATGTGCAGAAGGTTAGACCAAAAGAAAGGTCACTGTACTCAACGTGGGAGTATTTATGAACCTCTTATTGAATAAAAACAAAGAAGATGACCAAATTCATGGAAGATCTCCAAATCTCTTAACCAGTAGTTAAGTTGCTAAGTACAATCCAACAAGTACAATTTTTACTTAAAAAAGATAAGCTTTAGAGATCCAACGAATGGAACAAAAGAGTATCCTAATCGCGTGGGAGTAGTTTACAGTTATTTTTACATGATCTGCAACAAAATGTCCCGCGTTATCCTATCGGAACAATGTATCTTTCGTATTAGCCAATTCAGATCGTTTCTCCTTAATCGGTGCACTTAGTTGCTCTAATTGCTAGCAATACACATCGAAATTTATGTTTTGTTTATCAGCGAGAAGCTCTTAATGCAGGATTCCTTTCCAAACACCGAGCACAAAGCACGATCTTCCTCGAACGCCGGCGGTTCCGAGTTGTCGATGTTCCACAGAACTAAATAATTTGCACAGAATCGTTCGTACAACCATAATCAAACGGATTCTTAACCTTTGGAGTTATTAGCCTCTGTTTTTCACGTTTCGCGGTTTCGTTAAGCATCCGTTTCTTATCGTTCGTTATGATACGACTCTCGTGATTTAATTTATGGCTACGTTTGCCATAGCCAGGCACTTAGTTTCTTACACTCCAAGGAAACGTCCAATCTGTATCTAACCTAGAAAGTTTCTTAAATTAATACTTTTACGAAACAGTAAATATCGAGCATGGAGTTAGTTTTCTTTTAATTTTAGTTGCTTCAAGTCCTAATAGAGGATAGGTTAGAAAAGGGACTAATAAAAATGTGTATTGTGGATACCATAGTTCTACAAAATGGCGGAACAAATGAGTGTTTTTTAAGATGACAACACAAAGGATTTTTATTATATCACATTAGATATCCTCATTGTTATACTCATTTGATCCAGAAACGACTTTTGATGGACACTTTTATCAATATCTTTTATTATAAATTCTCTTTTGGGACATCTTGTATCTTGAAGGCAGATATTGGCCTTAGAATTGCTCAAACTAGGTTTGTCGAATAAAAATGTGTATTGTGAATGCCATAGTTCTACAAAATGGCGGAATAAATGAGTGTTTTTTAGTGTGGTGGTCTAAGTTGACCAAAGAGCAATAAATGCAAGTATTAAGGAGAATTGACCTGATGTAACTAGTAAAAAAGATGACAACACAAAGGATTTTTATTATATTAAGTTAGATATTCTTATTGTTATGCACATTTGATCCAGAAACGACTTTTGATGGATACTTTTATGAATATCTTTTATTATAAATGCTCTTTTGGGATATTTTGTATCTTGAAGGCAGATATTGGCCCTAGAGTTGCTTAAACTAGGTTTGTCGAATGAAAATATGTATTATGAATACCATAAATTCTACAAAATGGCGGTACAAGTGGTCATTGATATCTGCTGAGCTCAAATGTGTATTTTTTAGTGTGCTGGCCTAAGTTGACCACTGCAAACAGCAATAAATGCTAGTTTAAGGAGAATCGACTTGATGTAACTAGTAAAAAAGATGACAACACAAAGGATTTTTATTTATCACATTAGATATCCTCATTGTTATAGACATTTGATCCAGAAACGAGTTTTGATGGATACTTTTATGAATATCTTTTATTATAAATTCTCTTTTGGGACATTTTGTATCTTCAACGCAGACATTGGCTTTTGTGTACCCTAGAGTTGCTCAGATTAGGTTTGTCGAATTAATTCCCAAGTCGTCTCCCTCTAGAATCCTGATTAAAGAGTTATACGAGGCTTCTCGGTATTGGGGATGTATAAATTTCCCGAAAATTCCGGGGAAAATAATCTCGAAAGATCCCAGGAGCCCCAGAGATTAGCTGCGTCGGGACGCATTCGGTAGCTGGCGCCAACGCGTGGAACCAACGCGTGGAACCGACGCGCGTTCGAGCGTCTCGTAATTAGCTGGTTATTCCACGACGTCGGATCGGGATTCCTGACACGCGGCTGTGCTCCACGGAGGCTGTCCAATCAAAATAAAATAGTAATTCTTACTACTAATTTCGTTAAATCGTCGTTAGATTCAATTTCAAACATTCTCGAAACATAAAACTATCTCTTTCGAGATTGTCTAGAGAAAAACGTTGGAAAATCATATTCCAATAAAAAGGTGTCTTTCAACACAGACACTGATCGATAAGAAGCCAGTAATCATACAGAGTGTTCGGGCAACCGTGGGAAAAATTTTAATAGGGGATTCTGGAGGCCAAAATAAGACGAAAATCAAGAATATCAATTTGTTGATTGAGGCTTTGTTAAAAAGTTATTAACGTTTAAAGTTCCGTCAGTACAGAATTTTTTTCTCGAAAATGCGTAGGATTTCGAGGTTATATCTATTCATCAAAAATGATTGTAATTGACCCCCGCAATCAAAAATAATTTTTTTAGAACGATTCGAAATTTTTCAATTTTGTCGAAAAATTTAGGCGCCAAATTAGATTTTCAGTAAGGAATTTTTTTCTCGAAAGTGCGTAGGATTTCGGGGGTATGTGTAATGACCAAAAATGATTGTTATTGACCCCCGCAACGGAAAATAATTTTTTTAGAACGATTCGAAATTTTTCAATTTTGTCGAAAAATTTAGGCGCCAAATTAGATTTTCGGTAAGGAATTTTTTTCTCGAAAGTGCGTAGGATTTCGACGATATGTGTAATGACCAAAAATGATTGTTATTGACCCCCGCAACAGAAAATAATTTTTCCAAATCGATTTGAAACTTTTTTTCTTCGTCGAAAAATTTAGGCGCCAAATTATATTTTCGGTGAGGAATTTTTTTCTCGAAAGTGCGTAGGATTTCGAGGATATTTGTAATGACCAAAAATGATTATTATTGATCCGCGCAACGGAAAATAATTTTTTTAGAACGATTCGAAATTTTCTAAATTTGTCGAAAAATTTAGGCGCCAAATTAGATTTTCGGTGAGGAATTTTTTTCTCGAAAGTGCTTAGGATTTTGAGGATATATGTAATGACCAAAAATGATTGTTATGGACCCGCGCAACGGAAAATAATTTTTTTAGAACGATTCGAAATTTTTCAATTTTGTCGAAAAATTTAGGCGCCAAATTAGATTTTCGGTAAAGAATTTTTTTCTCGAAAGTGCGTAGGATTTCGAGGATATGTGTAATGACCAAAAATGATTGCTATTGACCCCCGCAACGGAAAATAATTTTTCCAAATCGATTTGAAACTTTTTTTCTTCGTCGAAAAATTTAGGCGCCAAATTATATTTTCGGTAAGGAATTTTTTTCTCGAAAATGCGTAGAATTTCGGGGGTATGTGTAATGATAAAAAATGATTGTTATTGACCCCCGCAACGGAAAATAATTTTTCCAAAACGATTTGAAATTTTTTTTCTTCGTCAAAAAATTTAGGCGCCAAATTATATTTTCGGTAAGGAATTTTTTTCTCGAAAGTGCGTAGGATTTCGAGGATATGTGTAATGACCAAAAATGATTGTTATTGACCCCCGCAACGAAAAATAATTTTTCCAAAACGATTCGAAATTTTTTAATTTTGTCGAAAAATTTAGGCGCCAAATTAGATTTTCGGTAAGGAATTTTTTTCTCGAAAGTGCGTAGGATTTCGAGGATATGTGTAATGACCAAAAATGATCGCAATTGACCCCCGCACCCGAAAATAATTTTTCCAAAACGATTTGCAATTTTTGAATTTAATTGTTAATAACTTTTTAAGGAAGCCTCCATCAACAAATTGGTATTCTTGATTTTCGTCTTATTTTGGCCTCTAGAATCCCCCATTAAAATTTTTCCCAGGGGTCCCCGAGCACCCTATATCGATCGATCACCATGAAAATGGCCTCTCACAAGTCACTGTGCAAACATTCAGAATTGTCGAAGTACGTAAATACAAAATTTAGTTGCTCGAATTAACAAATGGGGCCTGCAAAGAGTTAATACGAGTCGAGGGGCATACCTGGGTGTCTGGAGCGTCGGACAGCAGTCTGGATTTCTCTCGCGTTCCGATCGTTCGGAATTTAGGGGATGTCGGACGTTTTCCTATCGTCGTGGCGCCAACCGGTGAACCTTATCGCGACGCGGTGCACCGTTACTTCGAGTTCTTACTTAGGAAGATTCTTTCACGTTTCGGGTCGGTTCCACGGACGCTTCGATCACGACTCGCTGATGGACGACTTTCTCCTACTATTTTCTACTCGTCCCCCTCTCGAATAGACCACTCGTTTACTTTCGGGAGGGCCCAACGGGCCCACGATATCGACTTTTCCGTCGCGCGACTGTTTGGGCCTCTCGTCTCGTTGGACGAAGTATCGGGACCTTGTTCGTTTCAATTTTGATTCCAATGTTTGCAACTAGGTGACGTTACTTTCGATCTTGATTGAGTATAGGTTTGTCAGTGTAAGCTAACTTTGGACTGGTTTGAAGAGGTTTGATAGTTTCAATTTTTTGATACATCCAAACGTTTGCATCTATCTGAAGTTGCTCTTAATCTCGTCAGAATATAGGTTTATCAATTTAAGTCAACTTTGTAACTGGTTCGTAGTAGTCAATTTGAATCAAACATTTGTACCTGTTTGAAGAGGTCTGTTAATAATTCTTCATACGTTCAAGCGTTTGTACCTACCTAAATGTCCACTAGATCTCGACCAAGCATACTCTGATCAACACAAATCAAATTAAACGTTCGTAATGACCATAAAGACGCATTGAATTATTTGTCCAGTTCACATCGACTGTTAAGCGGGTCAGGTACTTCCCAAACATAATATTCAATATTACAACCAAACCTCCAAGATAATGAACAAATCTTCAATCATGAAATTTCACCTAATCGGTACTCTCCAAGCATATCAATTCCATTTGTAAGACCCGTGTGGATTTTCATAAAGATGCATAGTTTGCAAAGAGTTTGCAGTCCTAACCCAATGAACAGATCCTCTTCAGCCATGAAAGTTAGCCTTAGAGAATTGATAGAGTTGGTAAGAAACATTGCTCTGCAGTTAAGGACTGCTTTCTGAGCTAAACTGCAAGCATAGAAGAGACTTTCTGTTGTAAGTGAGTTGGTAAACAATATTGCCTTCTGGTTAAGGACTGCTCCCTAAGCTAAATTGCAAACAAAGAAGACAGTTGCCTTAGAGAATTGATAGAGTTGGTAAGAAACATTGCTCTGCAGTTAAGGACTGCTTTCTGAGCTAAACTACAAGAATAGGAAACAGTTACTCTTAGAGAGTTGATAGAGTTGGTAAGAAACATTGCTCTCTAGTTGAGGGCTACTCTGTAAGCTAAATTGGAAGCATAGAAGATAGTTAGCCTTAAAGAAACGATAGACTTTATAAGAAATATTGCTTTTTAGTTAACTCTATGAGTATTGAATACTCCTAACTGCAGTGGTCATTGGAGACAAAGCACCCTAGTATCTGTTCATTGGGTTTGCAGACCTAACCCAATGAACAGATCCTCTTCACCCATAAAAGTTACTCTTAGAGAGTTGATAGAGTTGGTAAGAAACATAGCTTTTCTCTGAGCTAAACTGGAAGCATAGAAGATACCCTTAAAGAGATGATAGAGTTCATAAGAAATATAGCTTTTTAGTTAACCCTATGAGCATTGAATACTCCTGACTGCAGTGGTCATTGGAGACAAAGCACCCTAGTGCAAGCTCTGTTGATTGATCACACAAAGTGCAAGGATTTTCATAAATAGTTCGCAAAAAGTTTGCAGTCCTATCCCAATGAACAGATCCCCTTTAGCCATGAAATTTCGACCAATCCAGTACCCCCCAAAAGTACATCGATTACATTAGATTAAAGATGCATAGCATACTCTGACCAACATAAATCAAATTGAACGTTCGTAATGACCATAATGACGCATTGAATTATTGGTCCAGTTCACAGCCACCATCGACAGTTAAGCGGGTCAAGTACCAACCCATCCCAAACATAACATACAATATTGCAACCAAACACTCAAGATAATGAACAGATCCTTTTCAGCCATGAAATTTCGACCAATCCAGAACCCCCCAAAAAGTACATCGATTACATTAGATTAAAGATGCATAGTGTTAAAGAAGTTTGAGCGTCCCAGGTTCGCTGTAGCCGCGGCGTGCGACGGTAGGCGTTCGATCCGCGAGGAAAGGCCAGCGTTTCTCCGAGTTCCGTATCTCGTGGCCCCGCAGGAAGCGCGCGAGGAGGGCACGAGCGGTAACGCGCCGCCATAAATAAGCTCGAAGCGCAACAAATTAGATCGCGCGATCCCGCGCGGAACATCGCTTAGTCTCGTCGTCCGCGCTCGCGATATTTCACGGTCGAGGCACGGGACGTAAGTTAAGCCGTCCGCAGGGGCCGCGCCTCTCCTCGCCTTGTTTCGCCTTCTACCTCCCCCTCTCCCCCTCACCCCTCCTCCCTTCAGCCCCTCTACGCCCCTCTCCTCGCCCCCTCGTACGATTCGCGCGACTCTCATCCGCGCCGTATTTTCTCGTTTCGCTCGACAATTCCACGGCACGGCCATTTCTTTTCTCTCCCGTTAACCTTGCTCTTTCCGTTTCTCGTTCATTCCCGTCGAACGGCCGTCGCTTTCCCGTCGGCTGGCCGTCTGTGGCCGGTCTAGACCGCTCTGTACACCGCTTCTGCGTCCCGCGGAGCTGAAAAAAACGATCGAATCGCTCTCACAACGAATCAAATTAGACGTACTGTCTAAATTGATCCAGAAACGTAAAAGGTTTCTTCGTGAGAGCGATAGAACTTGAAATTTAGTACACTTTTTCAGTGTTTCGTGTTGCACAGTACTCTATTCGCATGTTTCTTTGAATAAAATAACAAAATTTTTGAAAATCTAACTGATTTGGTTGCTCTGTGTCCAGGGCCAAGGATTATCGCCAGTCGACGATTAATGTGCACTGGTGGCGGTACAGGAAATAGTGCAGTTTTGGCGCGAGTAGTACTTCGGTTGATGCGTAGGCGGCGCGCGTGGTGTGTTATCAAAGATGGCGGCCACGTCGTATCATCATAAAGCACACATCATTCGTACGTAAGTAATAGTTTCATCGAGGAGTCGACGAAATTTATTCTCGACATGAAACGTCAAAGGAAATGTATCTGAACAGGATACGTGAATTTTCAGTGTCACCAGATGCAACAGTGTGGTGGAACGAGCGAACGCTGAACGAAGGAACGGGGGATGCGTGAAAAAGGCGCCGTGGGTTCCTCGAAATCCTTGACCAGTTGAGTTAACAAGGAGTTTAGAACCTGAACGTCTGGGCGAACCACTTAATCCCACATTCCCGCTTCTACTTTGATAAATAAATGCAAGACTGCAGCCGAGGTTGCGAGAGAACGAACAGAACCTGTGCTTAGCTGCTGGTGGATTCGATGGAGTCGTTTATTCGTCCATATTTCAGCATATATTGCAAACTATGGCATTGTTATGAACGAGATAGAGCATTCAATCTATCTTTCTCTTCCTCTTGGTAGAATAGAAGCAACAATGTGGGTGTAGAGTGATGTTAGCCTTATCTCTTCTGAGTCATACAAGATCAGGTATTGAACTATTCCTGAGTCCCCAAGTGTGTGATTGTAAATTCTTTGGTTTCTCTTTTCAAATACAGTCTACATTACTTGCCCAACTTTTCTAGCAAAAGAGACGCTGGTTGAGGCTTCCATTTGCGTCGAAGAGCCTCAAACGCCAAACGTGGTTTAACGTTCTCAGAGCAACAGTGCATAAAATGCTCGTTCGTGGTCCTGGCGTAATACCATTGGTCAGTTATCTGAAGAATGTCAAGAAGCAGCGTACAAGATAATAAAAAGGTGCCTCGAACAGTTTACCCGAAAATATTCACGCGTGGAAACGTTGCAAGATGTATTTAACAGACCCCTCTGTTATCTCATGTTGCACGCGTTACCAGTTCGTGAAAAGTGTCGAAACGAAGCTCGAAATCATTTAATACGGAAGTTCTTGGTTTACACTTACCCCCACCGACGATTGATAAGGGCAGGATGGGGACCACAACAACGATAATTGACTCGAAGAGGAACGATTTCGACGAAGGTAAATTATCAATATTATTCTTTTATATCGTTATTTGTTCATTAATATGTGTGTTGCCCGCGGCGAGCGATTATTCCGATAACGTCAGGCGTTTGGCCGCCATTTTGCCTCCGCCATTACGGATATTAGTCTTCTTTTTATGCAACGTTTCGTTCCAAGTACGAAACGACGGAATAAGTTGTGTTTCGTACTCGATATTCGTACCGTTATCTTGTAAATAATAATTCTTGCCTTTCCTCATATCATTTTCTTATTTTTACGCTTTTATTAATGATTCTTAAGTATTTACGTAAGATTCTGCGCGAAGTTTTCCTCGTATTGTTCGCGTTCAACGATCTAAACAAATCGTGGTAAATTCTGTCTCGTCAAAATATTATTCCTGTGTCTGAATTCTTTCTCTTTTATCGTGATATATTTTTGTTTCGATTTCGTCCAAGTTCCAAGTAGATCGTTAAAAGTTCTACGATTTTAACACAAACACGATCTATTCGCGAGAGCTCGCGCCAATTGCCCTAATGAAAGTAGCGACGGGACTGACAGAACGAGGAAAACAGTCTCTTTTCAAAGAATTTTGATGCTCGGAACTGTCCAAGTTCTCAAAAGCTTCGAGAGAAAAGCGTGTCGTATGCTTTGGGAGCCATTTTCTATCGAAACTTACGAATAATAAGAGTCGAACGGGCGCCATCTTTGTTTTGTTACTTATTTAATTCCCATTGCATCGATTTCCATACAACGATCAGAAATAATTGCCTCTATCGTCGATTGGCGTCCACGAACGTCTAACGAACTAAGGAAACAAAATGGCGGAACTTTACTAACGCGTATCATGGAATATACAGGGTGTTCGACCAACCCTGGGAAAAATTTTAATGGAAGATTCTTGAGGCCAAAATAAAACGAAAATCAAGAATACCAATTTGTTGATTGAGACTTCGTTAAAAAGTTATTAACGTTTAAAGTTCCGCTCGTACTGAATTTTTTTTCTCGAAAATGCGCAAGATTTCGGGGGTATGTGTAATGACCAAAAATGATTGTAATTGACCCCCACAGCTAGCTATATTTTTTCCAGAACGATTTGAAATTTTTTAATTTTGTCGAAAAATTACAAAACTTCTCGAATTTTTTTCTAGAAAGTGGATAGGATTTCGAGGGTATGTTTATTCACCAAAAATTATTGTAATTAGCCCCTGCAACCAAAAATAATTTTTTTAGAACCATTCGAAATTTTTTAATTTTGTCGAAAATTACAAAACTTCTCGAATTTTTTTCTAGAAAGTGGAAGGGATTTCGAGGGTATGTTTATTCACCAAAAATTATTGTAATTAGCCCCTACAACCAAAAATAATTTTTTTAGAACGATTCGAAATTTTTTAATTTTGTCGAAAAATTACAAAACTTCTCGAATTTTTTTCTAGAAAGTGGATAGGATTTCGAGGGTATGTCTATTCACCAAAAATTATTGTAATTAACCCCTGCAACCAAAAATAATTTTTTTAGAACGATTCGAAATTTTTTAATTTTGTCGAAAAATGACAAAACTTCTCGAATTTTTTTCTAGAAAGTGGAAGGGATTTCGAGGGTATGTTTATTCACCAAAAATTATTGTAATTAGCCCCTACAACCAAAAATAATTTTTTTAGAACGATTCGAAATTTTTTAATTTTGTCGAAAAATTACAAAACTTCTCGAATTTTTTTCTCGAAAATGCGTAAGATTTCGGGGGTATGTCTATTAACCAAAAATGATTATAATTGACCCCCACAACCAAAAATAATTTTTCCAGAACGATTTAAAATTTTCTAATTTAATTGTCAATAACTTTTCAACGAAGCCTCCATCAACAAATTGGTATTCTTGATTTTCGTCTTAATTTGGCCTCCAGAATCTCCCATTAAAATTTCCCCCAAGAATGAACACTCTGTATACAAAAGTTTGGGGGAAAAAGAACGATGGTACAACGACACGATGAAAACTGTAACAAGTTGAAGGCTCTGGCGATAATTCTGTAGAAGTTGGAGGATTTCACAACATCGAGTGGAAGGATAATAGCGAACCAAGGCGTAGGAGGCACTAAACTTACAATTAGACGTGTTGTGGATCGGGTTAGAGATATATGATTGCCAACAAACGGGATAGACATTAACAGAGTGGTTGGCGGGAATGATAATTATAAGATATGGCTGCGAACGGGCAGATATTGTTTCGAAGGGAATACAACGCGAATGGAGGATCCATCTTTGTCTCATATTCAGCCAAGACGATTTCACAAACCGGGGAGAGATCGTATTTGCGATCGCGGTAGGCGTGACGAAGACACGTGTTTTGGATACGAAGATTGACAAGGATCGTGTATTACATCTCAATTATCAAATAGAGAATTTACACGTCATTGGGAGATAAGAGAATTCTGTTTCAGAGGATACGGAATATTTATTGCGTTAGTCATCGATCGTGCAACTGTATTGCTCGTTCTTTCGAAGAAATATAGATTTTACGATGTCCACGGATATTCTCCAAGATGGCGTACAGAGAAGTGGACGTCTTCGAATTTAAAGATACAAGAGACAGTCAGGAAGAGTGAAATCTAACGAATAGTGCGAATAAATGGGTCCTGCGTCCTCCGAAGCTCGAACATAAGCGATCGTGGTTAACACTTGTTTCGTATCGAAATCACGAACATAATTGTAATCGATACTTCATCGAAACGATGTCGTTAGTATCGATCAGAGTTAAACCCCAGATATGGATATCTGTCCAGTTATGGATTATTGATCGATCGTAAAACCTGGTCGGTATCTGGGGTAATTAAGTGTCCAACGTTTGCAAAAATGTCCCCAGGCCGCTGATCAGCCTATAACCTTATCGTCGAGACATTTTCAAACAGTGTCTCTCCGTCCAACGCGGCTTAAGCTTAGGTTAACACGTGATGCAATACATTAAAACGAATTTATTTCCGTAACAGTGTGTTGCAACATGTTTCCCTAGTTTTCTATAAAAAACCTAGCGTACAGGTCGTTGTACGGTATCTCTTGAAACGCTCTGCTAACAACTCCTGGCCTTACTTGTGTTTCGCACGCATCGAATGGTTCCCTCCATTTTTCTTGCACTTTACGGTTCAGGCATGCTGCGTAGACCGAGTATTTCACTTGCGAATGTGAAATTATATTCAGTCTTTCGTTTAAACGTTGTTGCAAGTCGACGTGATCTTGTTTGAACCACGTTACCAGTGTTAATTGATAACTGAGGCCTCCAACGACGCCATTGTAGTTGCAACGGGGAGATAGTAAATCCTAACCTGACTCCTAATAAAAATTGTAAAAGGTTTATTATGGTTTTCTATGGAGGGAAATAAACATTTCCAATGCATCAAAACATTTATTTATCAAATAGTTCTAGGATTAAATACAAAATTAGAAAGAAAAGTTTCGAAGTATTCCTCTGGGGTTAAACATATTCTATAAGATCGGAGACCTTAGTTACTCATCAAGTCTTGTATACTTTAACTCAGTAGTCAAGTTTAATCTTTCTAGTTGGAAATCCCATTGCAATTAGCACAGTTGGTAACGTTAGACATTGCAATAGGGTTATTATTGTCAATACACCTCGTTTCGTGCATTTTCTTTCGCAGACAGGTCCATTCCCATCTCCATCTTGGCTAGTAGTATTCATTTTACTCAAAGTTCTATGGTCCCTATTGAAAAATCCATTGCAATTAGCACAGTTGGTAACATTAGTCATTGCAATAGGGTTATTATTGTCAATACACCTCGTTTCGTGCATTTTCTTTTGCAAACAGGTCCATTCCCATCTCCATCTTAGCTAGTAGTATTCATTTTACTCAAAGTTTAATCTTTTCTATTGAAAACTCCAATGCAATTAGCACAGTTGACAACATTAGTCATTGCAGTAGCCTTACTAGTGTTAACATACTTCATATCCTGTAGTTTCTTTCATAACAAGATTCATCTCCATCTCCATGTTGCAAGTAGTACCTATTCATTTTCCTCAAAGTTCTATTCCACAGCTCCTATTGAAAAATTCATTGCAATCAACACCTTTGGCAACATTAGTCATTCTAAAAGTCTTACTAGTGTTACTACACCTCGTTTCCTGCATTTCCTTTTGCAACCAGGCCCATTCCTATCTCCATCTTGGCTAGTAGTATACATTTTACTCAAAGTTTCATCCCTCCTATTGAAAAACCCATTGCAATTGGCATAGTTGACAACATTACTCATTCCAATAGTCTTACTAGTGCCAATATACTTCATATCTTGTAGTTTCTTTCATACCCAGACCCATCTCTACCTTCATCTTGCTAATACTATCTATTCATTTTCCTCAAAGTTCTATTCTATAGCTCCCATTGAAAAATCAACACCTTTGGCAACATTAGTCATTACAATAGCCTTACTAGTGCTAATATACTTCATATCTTGTAATTTCTTTCATCCCCAGACCCATCTCTACCTCCATCTTACTAATAGTACCTATTCATTTTCCTCAAAGTCCTATTCTATAGCTCCCATTGAAAAATCAACACCTTTGGCAACATTAGTCATTACAATAGCCTTACTAGTGCCAATATACTTCATATCTTGTAGTTTCTTTCATACCCAGACCACTCTCTACCTTCATCTTGCTAATAGTACCTATTCATTTTCCTCAAAGTCCTATTCTATAGCTCCCATTGAAAAATCAACACCTTTGGCAACATTAGTCATTACAATAGCCTTACTAGTGCCAATATACTTCATATCTTGTAATTTCTTTCATCCCCAGACCCATCTCTACCTCCATCTTACTAATAGTACCTATTCATTTTCCTCAAAGTCCTATTCTATAGCTTCTATTGAAAAATCCATTGCAATTAGCACAGTTGACAACATTACTCATTCCAATAGCCTTACTAGTGTCAACATACTTCATATCCTATAGCTATGTACCTGCCCTCATACCTGTCCTATTGAAAAACCCATTGCAATTAGCACAGTTGACTGCATTAGTCATTGCAATAGTGTTAACATACTTCATATCCTGTAGTTTCTTTCATAACAAGATTCATCTCCATCTCCATGTTGCAAGTAGTACCTATTCATTTTCCTCAAAGTCCTATTCTATAACTCCTATTGAAAAATCCATTGCAATTAGCACAGTTGACAACATTAGTCATTGCAATAGCCTTACTAGAGTCACTACACCTCATATCTTGCATTTTCTTTCATATCCAGACCCATCCTCATCTCCATGTTGCAAGTAGTACCTATTCATTTTCTTCAAAGTCCTATTCTATAGCTTCTATTGAAAAATCCATTGCAATTAGCACAGTTGACTGCATTAGTCATTGCAATAGTGTCAACATACTTCATATCATGCATTTTCATTCATACCCAGACCCATCTCTACCTCCATCTCACTAGCAGTACCTATTCATTTTCCTCAAAGTTCTATTCTATATCACCTATTGAAACCCCCATTGCAGTCAACACCCTTGGCAACATTACTCATTCCAATAGCCTTACTAATGTCACTACACCTCATATCTTGCATTTTCTTTCATATCCAGACCCATCCTCATCTCCATGTTGCAAGTAATACCTATTCATTTTCTTCAAAGTTCTATTCTATAGCTTCTATTGAAAAATCCATTGCAATTAGCACAGTTGACCACATTACTCATTACAATAGCCTTACTAGTGTCAACATACTTCATATCCTGTAGCTATGTACCTGTCCTCATACCTGTCCTATTGAAAAACCCATTGCAATTAGCACAGTTGACAACATTAGCCATTGCAATAGCCTTACTAGAGTCACTACACCTCATATCTTGCATTTTCTTTCATATCCAGACCCATCCTCATCTCCATGTTGCAAGTAATACCTATTCATTTTCTTCAAAGTTCTATTCTATAGCTTCTATTGAAAAATCCATTGCAATTAGCACAGTTGACAACATTACTCATTACAATAGCCTTACTAGTGTCAACATACTTCATATCCTGTAGCTATATACCTGCCCTCATACCTGTCCTATTGAAAACCCCATTGCAATTAGCACAGTTGACTGCATTAGTCATTGCAATAGTGTCAACATACTTCATATCATGCATTTTCATTCATACCCAGACCCATCTCTACCTCCATCTCGCTAGTAGAACCCATTCATTTCCCTCAAAGTTCTATTCCACAGCTCCTATTGAAACCCCCATTGCAATCAACACCTTTGATAACATTACTCATTCCAATAGCCTTACTAATGTCACTACACCTCATATCTTGCATTTTCTTTCATATCCAGACCCATCCTCATCTCCATGTTGCAAGTAGTACCTATTCATTTTCTTCAAAGTTCTATTCTATAGCTTCTATTGAAAAATCCATTGTAATTAGCACAGTTGACAACATTAGTCATTGCAATAGTGTCAACATACTTCATATCATGCATTTTCATTCATACCCAGACCCATCTCTACCTCCATCTCGCTAGTAGAACCCATTCATTTCCCTCAAAGTTCTATTCCACAGCTCCTATTGAAACCCCCATTGCAATCAACACCTTTGTGCGACATTACTCATTCCAATAGCCTTACTAATGTCACTACACCTCATATCTCGCATTCTTTTTCGTGCCCAGTCCCACCCCAGTCTCCATTTTGCCGAAAGCAGGGCGGTGGGACTCAAAAGGGGCCCAAGTTTCCACGTCTGCCGTTCGAACGATCCGCGTATGCTCGAATCGGCAATGTCTTCTCGGCCTCCGAGAGGCCAGCCCGGGCGCCTTTCACTCGCGCAACCGCGACCGCGCGACAATAAATCAACCGACACGCATTAAGCATTAACGCATTTACATATCGACGTTCCACCGCGTGTGCCGTACCGCGCACTAAATCACCGCGTGATTTGAAAATAAAGCGTCCCACATCGTCATACGGCCATACATCGTCCCGGTCTATCTTTCGCAAAGCTTTTCGCGGGTCGCGACGCCCTTCGCGTTTCCCGCGAATTCTTCCGATCGACTTCGATTCTCCGTCGTCGTCGTCGTCGTCTCGCCAGAGAGAGTTCCTTCTCTGCTCTAATCTAATCGCCCGGCGTTTCTACTCTCCTCGTCCGGTACCTGGGGCGTCTCCGTCCCTCTCGAGCGGCGTCTTCCTGGAAACCGGGTCGCCGGTACGCGGTTGTCCTCCGTGCGTGTAGGTACACGTGTATGGGCACGTACACGAGTGCGCTCGTGGGTGCTCAGGATCGACCGTAGGTTCTGTAATAGCCCTGTGGGCGAACGGGTCGCGTCATTGGAAGAAAAGAACGAGGAAAAAAAGGAAGAAAATCCTCGAGACGATCGCGACGTATCGCCGGGGAACGTTCGTGGAAAGAGAGAAAGAGCGACGATTTGGAATCCGGCGAGTATGGGAACAAAGGGGTTGGGAGAGGAGGGGGGACCCGCGAAATAACGTCGAACGCGAGACGCGTGGCTCTGAGATTAATTTCTCTTGGGGTGGGGGTCAAAATGGCCGCCAGAACTAGCCCCATACCGATATCAACAGTAGTAACCATATTATCAATATCGACATAATCAAATAGTAACGAGATTAATCTCTTGGGTTAATATTGATTATGGACTAAACATCTTACGATTATCGTAAGTGAAACTAAGCAGTCACCAACAAGCAACAACTGTAAACCTCATTTGCAACAAACACTGATCTCCATTTTGCTCGTAACAGTTAAGGTCCCCCCATATATTACCATAATTCACCACCTCAAGAAGGATATCTCGACGAACAATAGTTCTCCAAGCTTCTCTCGGACTGGAAACACAAAGATGGCGAAATTACTAGAAATGTAATGGTCAAAGGATGATAGAAGTCGTGCTCCATTTTACGTACAACAATTAAGGATATATTATCATAATTCACCACCCCAAGAAGAATATCTCGACGAACAATAGATCTCCAAGCTTCTTTCGAACTGGAGACTCAAAGATGGCGAATTTACCAGGAACGTAATGGACCAAGGATGATAGAAGTCCTGCTCCAGTTTACCTACAGCAATTAAGGTCCCCTCACATATTACCATAATTCACCACCCCAAGAAGAATATCTCGACGAACAATAGATCTCCAAGCTTCTCTCGGACTGGAAGCTCAAAGATGGCGAATTTAGCAGAAACGTAATGGTCAAAGGATGATAGAAGTGCTCTATTTTACCTACAATTAAGGTCTCCCCATGTATTAACATAATTCACCACCCCAAGAAGAATATCTCGGCGAACAATAGATCTCCAAGCTTCTCTCGAACTGGAGACTCAAAGATGGCGAATTTACCAGAAACGTAATGGTCAAAGGATGATAGAAGTGCTCCATTTTATCTACAATTAAGGTCTCCCCATGTATTAACATAATTCACCACCCCAAGAAGAATATCTCGACGAACAATAGATCTCCAAGCTTCTCTCGAACTGGAGACTCAAAGATGGCGAATTTACCAGAAACGTAATGGTCAAAGGATGATAGAAGTGCTCCATTTTACCTACAATTAAGGCCCCCTCATATATTACCGTCAAGAAGAATAATCTCGAGGAACAATAGCTCCCCAAGCTCCTCTCATTCCGTCAACTCAAAGATGGCGAAATTACCAGAAACGTAATGGACCAAGGATGAAAGAAGTGGTGCTCCATTTCACCTACAATTAAGGTCCCCCCCATATATTACCGTCAAGAAGAATAATCTCGAGGAACAATAGCTCCCCAAGCTTCTCTCGGACTGGAAGCTCAAAGATGGCGAATTTACCAGAAACGTAATGGTCAAAGGATGATAGAAGTGCTTCATTTTACCTACAATTAAGGCCCCCTCATATATTACCGTCAAGAAGAATAATCTCGAGGAACAATAGCTCCCCAAGCTTCTCTCGGACTGGAAGCTCAAAGATGGCGAATTTACCAGAAACGTAATGGTCAAAGGATGATAGAAGTGCTCCATTTTACCTACAATTAAGGCCCCCCCCCCCCCGATATATTACCGTCAAGAAGAATAATCTCGAGGAACAATAGCTCCCCAAGCTTCTCTCGGACTGGAAGCTCAAAGATGGCGAATTTAGCAGAAACGTAATGGACCAAGGATGATAGAAGTGCTCCATTTCACCTACAATTAAGGTCCCCCCCCATATATTACCGTCAAGAAGAATAATCTCGAGGAACAATAGCTCCCCAAGCTCCTCTCATTCCGTCAACTCAAAGATGGCGAATTTAGCAGAAACGTAATGGACCAAGGATGAAAGAAGTCGTGCTCCATTTCACCTACAATTAAGGTCCCCCCCATATATTACCGTCAAGAAGAATAATCTCGAGGAACAATAGCTCCCCAAGCTTCTCTCGGACTGGAAGCTCAAAGATGGCGAATTTAGCAGAAACGTAATGGACCAAGGATGATGGAAGTCGCGCGTCGCAGGTGTCGCTCGACGGTTAGACGGAAGAGGGCGGTCACCCCGCGTCGCGGGTCTAGGGTCGGTCAACCAACAAGGAGACGCTGCACCCTCCGATTGTCTGATCGGCGCCACGCCTATCTCCACCGTTACTTAACGGCGAGCTGCACCAGCCATATTTCAGCCGACCGTCTCCGGCGAGATAATCGGTCCTCCGTGAAGGGCGTTCCAGCTGCTCGTATTCGAAATCGGGAACAGTTTCGACCCCCGGTCGGTCGCCTCCGCGGGATCGATCCGATCGATGATCGCGTCTCCCGTTCGCGGAACCGAGCGAAACCGAACGAAACGTGGCGAAGAACTCGGTGGAGTTCGAGGCGTAAACCTCTCTCGCGGCGGTAAACTTCTCGCTAAAAGGTTCCGGGGCGAGGTGGCCGTAAATTTTGGGCCGCTATCGGGCCCCGATAAAACCGTTCGACCTTCGTCCGCCGCGGGGGAAGCGTGGCTTCGACCCGGTGGGTCTAGCGGGGCCCGTTGGGCCCGAATAGATCCGGGCGAATAGGTCCCGCGGATCGACGATCGAATTCCTGGTGGAAAACGAGCCCCTCGCGGGGCCCCGCGGCCGTGGACGGCGCGACTTAATTGGCCTGCGACGCGATCCGATGGCCCGTCGCGGGCCCGAGAGAGAGGGGGGGGCGAAAAATCGCGAAACAAAACCGCGACGGCTAAACAAAACCGGACGGGGGGACTCTAATGCGTGTTACGGGGCGACCAACACAGGCCACGTTTTTTCCTGGAAGCAGTTGCGAGCTCGTTCTCCCGAGATAATTTTCGTCCCGCGGCCCCACGAAGACGTCAACCACCCCTCCCGCCCTTCGCCCCCTCAGCGCTGGTTATCTACAGCCTTCCACCGCGGTCCGATCGTTCCGGCGACTACGAATTTGCCGCTAAGTCCACGCTATAGCGCGATTCACGGACGGTTGGTACTCGTTGGAACGTGTGACGCCATATTGGTTATTGGAACGTGTCGATTTTACGGATATCTGATTCTATAATTGAGGTTACGGAACTCGTGATTAGTATTTATTAACGATTTGTGTCGAATGTTATTGATACAAGGTATTTTAATGCAACTGTCGATATAAAGGGTGGCTAATAAAATGGTGTTGATAATAATTTAGTTTGAATGTTGTCTCTGCAAGTTATCAGTAGATATAAACTAAATCAGATCGTTATTATTAAACTGTTACAAGTCGGTGAATCATAGTGTTTTATTTGTACTGTTTGAAGAAAGTACATCCGTGTTTATAATTTGTTTTGATTTCTGTTATCGACTTTGGTTATTAGAAAATTGCCAGATCCGAACTTAGAGTGCCAATAAATTTCCCAAGGGTGAATTGAATTAATCAAATGCAAGGTAGGAACGGAATTATGGTTAAAACATATGAAATAAACCGTTCGATCGAGATGGTGCGATTAAATCGTAATGCGTACAGGCTCGTATAGGAGACGTCTCGAAGGTGCATTTACGTTTTTATCATATTTTATTTACTTATTTCCGCGAGAACACGTCCAGAGGCAGGATAAGTATGTCCAATTGCGGAATTTATTTTCGCCAATTGCGACGTAATAGTTTGCATAAATCGAATACGAAGGCCGCGTGGGTCTTCGAAAGAATCGAAGTGATAGAATATTCGTACAACCCTGCGAAGAAATCACGTGTCCTTGTATATAAAGATGGGCAAACGATTGGGGATCTTCGTTCTTTGGACAGCTTCAACGTGAATTTATTGTTTCGTTATGTTACGAGACGAAGACACGAATATTGAAGATTGGAGACACTGGAGTACATCGTACTCAGATACACCGACTGAAAGAGAATCAAAATGGTGGACTAGAAATTTGGCTATTTCGAAGTCGAAGAATACTAAATTGACAAAGTCAACAATTGGGGACATTGAAGATGGATTGAAGAACCGACAAATTGGAGACTTTGGCACAAGGATATCATCGACAAAGTAGCAGAGATGATCCACTTCTGCCATATATTCAGCCAACTTTTAATATTGCAACTGAACAATTGTCTTATGTGAAGATAAGTCGAAGGATATTAGAAGAACCAAGTCAATTGGAGACGTTGAAAATGGATCAAAGGACAGACAAATTGGAGACTTTGAAATAAGAATCTCTTTAAGAAGACAATAGAGACGAAGAATCCATCTTTACCACACATTCAGCCAACGTTTAATATTTTAATTGAACACTTGTTTGTCTATGAAGATAAGTCGAAGAAGTCAATTGGAGACGTTGAAAATGGATCAAAGGACAGACAAATTGGAGACTTTGAAATAAGAATCTCTTTAAGAAGACAATAGAGACGAAGAATCCATCTTTACCACATATTCAGCCAACGTTTAATATTTTAACTGAACACTTGTTTGTCTATGAAGATAAGTCGAAGGATACTGGAAGAACCAAGTCAATTGGAGACGTTGAAAATAGATCAAAGGACAGCCAAATTGGAGACTCTGAAACAAGGATATCTTTAAGAGGACAATAGAGACGAAGAATCCATCTTTACCACATATTCAGCCAACGTTTAATATTTTAACTGAACACTTGTTTGTCTATGAAGATAAGTCAAAGGATACTGGAAGAACCAAGTCAATTGGAGACGTTGAAAATAGATCAAAGGACAGCCAAATTGGAGACTCTGAAACAAGGATCTCTTCAACAATACACCAGAGACGAAGAATCCATCTTTACCACAACATTCAGCCAACGTTTAATATTTTAACTGAACAATTGTTTGTCTATGAAGATAAATCGAAGAAGTCAATTGGAGACGTTGAAAATGGATCAAAGGCCAGCCAAATTGGAGACTCTGAAACAAGGATCTCTTTAAGAAGACAATAAAGACGATCTTCGCCACATATTCAGCCAATCTTCAATATTGTTAATACAGATTTCACGCAAACAGTAAGAGCGACGAAGAGAAGAACGTTGTAAGAAAATGTAAAACAGTAGACACGTCGTTGGAGGAAGCTAGAAGTTTGTGAGAGGGTTTCGAGAGATGTAAGTAGAAACTGGTGATTGGGTTGGATTAATGAGTATGTCATTGGATTGGTCCCATCAGTGGCGGCGAGCTTTCGTCGGTGCCCGTTCGCTGGCATTCTTTCTCCGGCCTGGTCGACTCCAGTTCCAGCAGCCACCAGAATCGCATTCCACGCCTGGCCCGCTAATGGACGTTCAATGGTCCCCGGGGCGTGAGTACACCGGAAAGTGCTCTCTCCCTAGTCTCTTATCCTCACGGTTCCGTTCCCGAAACTCCAACCGCCACCCTGGTCGCTCAAACCGCGTTCAAATTCTCTAATATTGGACCTCCATGTTCTGAAGAAACCCTATCCAACCCCTTGGCGTCCTTTGACACCTATCGATACGATTATTAACCGATAAAGTATCTCCAACTTACCCTCCAACTCATGAATCTTCAACGTTAACACATTCACTGTCCATGACCCGTACACGGGTCATAGCACCATGCTTTTTTATACGTCGCTAGAAGACAGGACAGTGAACGTGTTAACTCTAATTTACAAGCAGTAAAACAATTATTCAACTCCAGTTTGTGAAATTCGCTCCATAACAGATTTGGGAAGCCTTGGGTATCTAATTATTTTATTATGAATACCTGTTTATGTATATGTACATTAGGTTCTCATAGAATAACGAGATGAGTTTGTTTGCCTTTCTCGAGAAAGGTTTATTAATATTTCTGCAATATTTAAGTCCTCTGGTAGGAAAAGAGAAAGATTCTCCGCCATTCTTTGATCGTTTGATCTCTGTACGAAGGCTCGATTGCTCATAGCTAATAAGTATCATTGGAATTTCGATTAATTGCATCAGAAAATATTTTTCTATGGCTCACTAATAATAGATTATGGAGCTGTTCAGTGTAAGGAGTTTCTCGAATATTTCTGTTTACCTGAATCTCCAGGAGTCGTAATTCGGTGTATCTGTCTTAAACATCGTTTGTATCCTAAGATCCCCTGTTTGGGTGGCCACTTCAGACCTAACTCAGACCTTTTTCCAGGCAGAGACCCATTTTCTTCATAACTCTGCGCGATGCACTTCATTGCACAACATAATTTAAGTTCCTCGAGTTTACCCCAAAGCAAAACCTATCGTTTTATTGATTTCGACGAACAATTCCAGTCCTGCAGACATTTCAATGCATTTAGCGAACGTGTTGAAAGAATACTATACCAGTAAACTATTTAAGAGCGTGGATTCGACGACGCGACGCTAGGAAGATGACCGCTGGTTCGCGCAATGGCGCTGAGGAATCGCGAGCGACGCGACCAACTTGATTCCCAAAAGAACCCACGAGAAATCAGAATCGGTGAAACATTTTCAGTTTTAAAACTTCTCGAGGGTCGCGAGTCACAAAAGATTCGACAAAGCACGTTTGAATATCGAAAAAACAAACTGGAGGGGTTCTGTCGCGTTTAGAAGTCGCGCGCAAACGGAGCAAAATGTCGGAAATGGAAATTCGACGATGGTGTTCGTTCTTTTTCATCATTTTCTAGGTACAATGCAACTGATTGTGGATATGTATACTGTATTCTAACAATATACGATAGATTTTTGTTGCTAGTTGTGTATTTGTCCAAAATAATCAAATTCGAGATCGTACCCCACTATTTTCGCGACAGACTATACATTCTCTTCCATTATAATTATTTAGTGCTTTCAAAGTATCGTAAGTGGACCGATTATACGTATACTGTATACTATATGCTTGCTAGTTGTGTATTTGTCCAAAATATGCATCAAATTCGAGATTGTACCCCACTATTTTCGCGACAAACTATACATTCTCTTCCATTATAATTATTTAGTGCTTTGAAACATCGTAAATACACCGATTATAAGTATACGATATACTATATGGAACACTCATTTGTTGCTAATTGTGTATTTGTTGAAAAAATACATCAAATTCGAGATTGTACCCCACCATTTTCGCGACAAACAATACATTTTCCTCTATTATAATTATTTAGTGCTTCCTAAGCATCGTAGGTACACCGATTATAAGTATACTGTATACTATATGCTTGCTAGTTATGTATTTGTTCAAAATATACGACATCAAATTCGAGATTGTACCCCACCATTTTCGCGACAAACAATACATTCTCTTTCATTATAATTATTTAGCGCTTCCAAAGCATCGTAGGTACACCGATTATAAGTATACTCTGGCTATATGCAACACACATTTGTCGCTAGCTGTGTATTTGTCCAAAATAATCAAATTCACAATTGTACCCCACTATTTTCGCGACAAACAATACATTCTCATCCATTGTAATTATTTTGTGCTTCCAAAGCATCGTAGGTACACCGATTATAAGTATACTGTATACTATATGTTTGCTAGTTATGTATTTGTCCAAAATAATCAAATTCGAGATTGTACCCCACTATTTTCGCGACAAACTATACATTCTCTTCTATTATAATTATTTAGTGCTTCCTAAGCATCGTAGGTACACCGATTATAAGTATACTGTATACTATATGTTTGCTAGTTATGTATTTGTCCAAAATAATCAAATTCGAGATTGTACCCCACTATTTTCGCGACAGACTATACATTCTCTTTCATTATAATTATTTAGTGCTTCCTAAGCATCGTAGGTACACCGATTATAAGTATACTGTATACTATATGCTTGCTAGTTGTGTATTTGTTGAAAAAATACGACATCAAATTTTCAATTGTACCCCACTATTTTCGCGACAAACAATACATTCTCTTCCATTATAATTACTTAGTGCTTCCTAAGCATCGTAGGCACCCCGATTATAAGTATACTCTGACTATATTTGTCCAAAATAATCAAATTCACAATTGTACCCCACTATTTTCGCGACAAACAATACATTCTCTTCCATTGTAATTATTTAGTGCTCCCTAAGCATCGTAGGTGCACCGACACGCGCAATAAAATTTCCACTTCCGGCATTATTGCACTCGAGAAAGCTTCTAGGATCGGTTTACGAGCGGACGTCATCTGCGAAAAAACGTTCCGAGCGACCGGACACGCGACGGAGCACGCGCGCATTTTGCGCCCAGTCACCGACCCCCCCTCCCTCTTATCGGAAAACCAAACATAGCGTGCCAGGTAGGAACCCCTGCGAGGCGATAGCTATCGGTAACACCGGAAGTCCGTATCCAGGGGGACCCTCGAGCCAGACCCTCTGCTCTTTACCTCCCCCCGCCCGGGCCACCCCTCAGTCCGTTCTGGCACGCACTCGCGTTTTCCCGGCCCCGAGGTACCGTGCTTTTCCATTTCCAGAATTGGCCAAAGTGCCATTCATGCCGTCCGAACGAATGGCTCGATCCTTATCGCGCCCAGAGATCTCACGGTTCCTCGATCCTTGTCCCTCGACGTCTCTGGTTTCACGGAGGAGACAGTGTCCCCGAAAAGTGGCCAAAATGTGAATTACGACGTCGTTCGCGCTTCAGTTTCGAACCGTAGACTCTATAGTTACATTCGTGTATTCGAATTTGGCGCCAACGCGACGAAAACAACAATGGCGCGAGGCTGCAGGCTCTGCGGTTGCACTGGTGATTCAAATTAAGCGCCAAAGCGACGAGTGTCGTTAAATACGAAACTGTAGGCTCCACCAAAGCGACGGAAACTAAGTTTCGAGCAAAGTTGAATCAGCAAACGAAAGTACCACCCTCGAGCGTTTAAACGGTCGGCTACCGATGCGTTCGCGTTATTACGATTCTCGCTATCGCCTTGATAGATACATAATTGGCCAGAGCGTCGTGTCAGCTCGAGATTGTCCAAACTATCTCAAAATGGCGTATCCGCGGACAGCGTTCGCGTTCGAACATTACCAGCCGGGATGTTCCTTTCCAATAATATCGCGTCGAGCTATAGCTCGGATTGCCCGTTACGGGCCTAATTGGAAACCGCTGGTTAATTGCGTCGCGATTAGGTTACGATCGAACGCGTTCGTTCGCCGACGCTCGGGATAAATCGGTCGTGGTCTCCCGCAGATAACGTCGCTGGGAGTTTGCCCGTCGAACCCGCGGCATTTTCTCGCCAGGACGATTTATTGCACAAGTGGACGAGATGCTTGAAAAAATTCGTACCCGCGCCACTGCGAACGCGTACGAGCCTCGATGTATTATTGATGGAAGGCGTTGGGCTCGCTGGCCGATTCGCGGACAGTCCGGCGCGATTTCGACTAGCCAGTGGCACGGAGGTATCAAATTACAGCAGAGTTAGACAAAGAAAACAATCGCCTAGAAGGGATTGACTAATTTCTTTTTAATTTTATTTTTAGAAACACTAGAGTCAACTACTAACTCAGACCTTTCAGGTCGCACGCAAATATGCCGACATTTTACCAAATAATTTCAGTTTTTAATTGTGTAATGTCTCCGAGACAACCCAACAACAATATTGACAAGTTCGCAGAGGGTTAAGAAACTTAACATCGAAGATCAATTTTCGAAGGAACACTGAGGCAGATGCGGGGGCGCGCGAGAAGACGGAATAGATTCGGGAAAGGGCGTGCAAGGAGGGAGGGAGAAAGAAGCGGAGAGAATTACGTAGGTTCGTAAGTCAGTCTCGCGGGGCAACGCGGATTTCCGAAGATATCGGAGAGGTACGATCCCGGGGCCCGCCGCGGACCGGGCTTATCCGGGCCCGATCTGGTCGGACATTATAGGGCCCGACAACGCGCCGGGGTAGGGAGAGGCCCCGACCGCTCCGGGAGTATGGTAGAGCGAAAAAAGATTTTATGAAAATTGCCCGGGTCGCGCACGGCGCCCTTCGCGGCCGTGGGCGGCGAGGCCACGCCCACCTGGGACCCGACGCGTCGCGCCTCGCGCCGCCTAGTACCGCCCACCGACCGTTTCGCGCGCATCGCCGCCTCTCCCGCCGCGGCTCGCTGTCTCTCTTTCGTCCGCTGCTCCCCAGTGGGAGCCCGACTCGCCGCTAGCGCGCACGTTCGTCGCGTCTCTCTCTGGCGCCCTTCGTTTCGGGTCGGCTGCTGCCTCTGCCTCCGCCTCCACCACCGCCTCCGCCCCCTGCGACTCCATCGACCCTCTCCCCGCCCCGTAGCCCGGACTGCCTCGCCAGAGGTGACTGTCCAGGGCAGTTTCGAAGCCGCAGTCAACGGTTGCACCGCGTTCAGGAAGTAGTCTCGCTCGGTCGTACTGTTCGTTGTGCCCCAGCGGGTTTCTCGCCCAGTTCCTCGAGTGTTTCTCGAGTGTTCCTCGAATGTTCGCGATTCGAATCGCGTCAACGCGCACGCGTCAACGACTCTGATCCGTACCCGGACCGCCTGTGGGGTATCGACGACCAGGTGCCCAGGGATACGTCGCTGCGAACACGGTGTCGGGTCTCGGGGGTGCAGTGACAGAAATGTGCGCGCAAGAATGACGGGTGCGGTACCCGCGGAGCTGACAAGTGCGGGTGTTTGACGCGCGACGATCGACCCGATGATCGAACTCGAGTGGAAGCGATTCGCGCGAGACACGGTGACGCGATCGTTGGAGCTCGGGCGGGCAGGACTACCGCGGGAGTAGACGCGCCAACGAGAAGAGGAATTCGCACTGGGAGCAGAGGAAACGACGGAGAAGACCGAATTCGAAGTCGATCCTGATCGCGGACGGTAGGATGTCGAGCTTCGACGAGTGATCACGAGTGAGTACCATGGTTTCCTTTGCGAAAAATCAGTGTCCGGAACAACGGGCTTCCGGCCGTCTCGGTGGAGACGGACTTTTACATGACAGCCGGCGATAAACGATTAGTACGCGCGAGTCGTCGCGATTACCAGCCGTTCGTCGGGAAGGATACGGGCCGTTATCTTCGCGCTTATATCGCCGCGAGTTAACGCGACGATAAAGTTAATGGCGATGGCGGTAAGCGAGAAACGTGCAGCCCACGGTTACCGTTCTTCGTAATCCGGGGAATTCTGGAAAAATGCCGAATCGCCATAGAAATCACGAGGTCCACGCTTTCGATGGAACGTGAGCTCTGGGTTAAAGGATCTTTCAACTTGCAATTTTATCAAACGCGGGAATCATTTGTGAATCAGCTCGGACCGATAATGTACTATCCGAACTAAGAAAAAAGAACAAACCGACATAGTGATTTTCCTTTACTTGGGGGCACATCGAGTGCCAAAACGTACCATGTTAAGCTTGACACCTTAGTTTTTCGATTCTGATAACTATAGTTGAAGGATCGTTCTTTGTCTTTGTCTCAACTTTGGGGTTGTCGAAATCGTCGACTGTAGAGACAATTGCCTTCTAATTAGAATCCCCCTATTCGTATATCTTCCGTAATTTAAATTTAAAATCCGTTTTAATTGCAAAGTTTTATACCTCTTTTTGCCAGTAGAGATAAAGTATTTTCGATCGCGATTGCGAGCACGGATGGAGGAGCACAGAATGGAGGCTCGTGAAAACAGACATCGTCGAGCGTTGAACGATAGCTGCTACGGTTATCGCGATACATCGAAGCATGCCGGCACCGCCATTCTTTCTCTAGCTGTTCCTTTTATCTGAACGGCCATTTCCCGTAGGAACCACGAGTTACGCGATACGCGTCGAATCGCCCGCCAAACCGCCGTGCGTTCGATTTACAGTTAGTCGCGGACTCGTTTATCCGTACGTAGATATCCTCGCTGCGGAACCTTCGCTTTTACTTCGCGAGGAACTATGAATTTCTCGTGTTTTGCAGCCGAAAATATTACCGAGAACCGATCTGTTAATGGTTTTATAGCGTGCAGAGATCGTAAATTGTACCAGTTGGCCACTTACGAGCTTTGCATAGTAGGTTTATATCGGGTTCACCGCGCTTTGAATAGCACTCGAAGCATTCAAATCACTGTAATAGAGTAGAAAGAATAAGGGAATTTTATTTAGCTTTATACTGTGCGGAGATCATAAATTGTACCAGTTGGCCACTTACGAGCTTTGCATAGTAGATCTACATTAGGTTTACTGTGTATCCAGTAGGATGGAAAGCATTGAAATCACCGTAATAGAGTAGAAAGAATAAGGGAATTTTATTTAGCTTTATAGTGTGCAGAGGTCGTAAGTTGTACCCGTTGACAACTAATGATCTTTGCACAATACATTAATTTTACATCCAGTAGGATTTAAATTTAGTAGGAAAACAATTCCATTTGATTTGGACTAGTCGAACCATTTTTAATATTCATCGAGGGTCGAGTATATTTAAAAAATAGTAACAAAATTTAGGAAAAATAGATAATTGATCAGAGGGGCCGTATTTCCCACAACGAACGATGTATCCAGTAGAATGGAAAGCATTGAAATCATCGTAATAGAGTAGAAAGAATAAGGGAATTTTATTTAGCTTTGTACAATACATTAATTTTACATCCAGTAGGATTTAAATTTAGTAGGAAAACAATTCCATTTGATTTGGACTAGTCGACCCATTTTTAATGTTCATCGAGAGTCAAGTACATTTAAAAAATAGTAAAATTTAAGAAAAATAGATAATCTATCAAAGGGGCCATATTTCCCAAAACGAACGATGTATCCAGTAGAATGGAAAGCATTGGAATCATCGTAATAGAGTAGAAAGAATAAGGGAGTTTTATTTAGCTTTGTACTGTGCAGAGGTCGTAAGTTGTACCCGTTGGTAACTTACGATTTTTACACAATACATTAATTTTACATCCAGTAGGATTTAAATTTAGTAGGAAAACAATTCCATTTGATTTGGACTAGTCGAACCATTTTTAATATTCATTGAGGGTCGAGTATATTTAAAAAATAGTAACAAAATTTAGGAAAAATAGATAATTGATCAGAGGGGCCGTATTTCCCACAACGAACGATGTATTCAGTAGAATGGAAAGCATTGAAATCATCGTAATAGAGTAGAAAGAATAAGGGAATTTTATTTAGCTTTGTACAATACATTAATTTTACATCCAGTAGGATTTAAATTTAGTACGAAAACAATTCCATTTGATTTGGACTAGTCGACCCATTTTTAATGTTCATCGAGAGTCAAGTACATTTAAAAAATAGTAAAATTTAAGAAAAATAGATAATCTATCAAAGGGGCCATATTTCCCAAAACGAACGATGTATCCAGTAGAATGGAAAGCATTGGAATCATCGTAATAGAGTAGAAAGAATAAGGGAGTTTTATTTAGCTTTGTACTGTGCAGAGGTCGTAAGTTGTACCCGTTGGTAACTTACGATTTTTACACAATACATTAATTTTACATCCAGTAGGATTTAAATTTAGTAGGAAAACAATTCCATTTGATTTGGACTAGTCGAACCATTTTTAATATTCATTGAGGGTCGAGTATATTTAAAAAATAGTAACAAAATTTAGGAAAAATAGATAATTGATCAGAGGGACCGTATTTCCCACAACGAACAATGTATCCAGTAGAATGGAAAGCATTGAAATCATCGTAATAGAGTAGAAAGAATAAGGGAATTTTATTTAGCTTTGTACAATACATTAATTTTACATCCAGTAGGATTTAAATTTAGTACGAAAACAATTCCATTTGATTTGGACTAGTCGACCCATTTTTAATGTTCATCGAGAGTCAAGTACATTTAAAAAATAGTAAAATTTAAGAAAAATAGATAATCTATCAAAGGGGCCATATTTCCCAAAACGAACGATGTATCCAGTAGAATGGAAAGCATTGGAATCATCGTAATAGAGTAGAAAGAATAAGGGAGTTTTATTTAGCTTTATAGTGTGCAAAGGTCGTAAGATGTACCCGTTGACAACTTACGATCTTTGCACAATACATTAATTTTACATCCAGTAGGATTTAAATTTACTAGGAAAACAATTCCATTTGATTTGGTCAAGTCGACCCATTTTCAATGTTCATCGAGAGTCGAGTACATTTAAAAAATAGTAAAATTTAAGAAAAATAGATAATCTATCAAAGGGGCCATATTTCCCAAAACGAACGATGTATTCAGTAGAATGGAAAGCATTGAAATCATCATAATAGAGTAGAAAGAATAAGGGAGTTTTATTTAGCTTTATACTGTGCAGAGGTCGTAAGATGTACCCGTTGACAACTTACAACCTTTGCACAATACATTAATTTTACATCCAGTACGATTTAAATTTACTAGGAAAATAATTCCATTTGATTTGGTCAAGTCGACCCATTTTTAATATTCATCGAGAGTCGAGTACATTTAAAAAATAGATAATCGATCAAAGGGGTCATATTTCTCAAAACCAACAGACTTTTAAGATACCAAATTAAAGAAATAATTAATATTCGTGTTTCATATTCCTTGTACGCCGATCCCAGCCATTGTTTTCCGATTCCAATTAATTTCCATCGATGTACTTGACGAAAGCAAATAACAATGGCGACTTATTATTGGATTTCGACCGGTGAGAAAGATTGTTTGGTCGGTATGGCCGGGTCAGGAGTTTGGGAATGTCGAACGAAAGGGGACAGTCCTTTTAAACGGATACGAAACAAAGAGTACCCGGTTGCGCGCGCGATAACGTATCGCGAGGCGGCCGATACGAATAAGTTCCGGTCTTCCGCGGCCGACTAAGCGTGTAACTCTGTCGAAACGGCGCGGGCTGCGTCGCTTTCGGCGATAGAACGGGAAATATAGATAGATATTTATTCTCCAGAGACAATATACACCGTAAGAAACGTGAAATAATAGCCGTTTCGGCGACAGTGCCCCGAAGATCGTCGATTAGAATCCCAAATTGGACGAGAAACTCGAGATTCTCTGGTTCGTAACGTCACAGAGTCGTTTGTTGAGGGAACTTTCGATTGAATAAATTCTAACAGAATTTTCGAGTAATTTTGGGCCACATAAATTCTTCGAGTGTTTCTTGGATAAATAATCGGGTAAAAACATTTCCATCGATTCTCCTATTAAGTTATGGCAATTGAAAATGTTCTCGTGGTATTCCAGTGCTTTGCGTTTGGAATTTATTTTATTCCAGGTGTTCCGTCGCGAACGTTTCTTTACCTCTTTTATCACGGTTTTAGATTAAATTGCAATTATTTACGATTTTAATTTTCAACCGTGGAACTCTCGTTTCCCCCCACAGTATACGTATTGTGTTATTGTTTCGATTGCTGGGCGTTTCGTTGCAATTTGACACGAAATTTAAACTTAAAATTAATCGCGACGCGTATAACTGCTGCACAATTTAAAAAATGTAGTAAGCGGCCATGATGGAACACCTGCTGGAATAAAATAAATTCTTGATACAAAATACGATGGAATACATTGCAAAGTATTGCGTTTCATGCCTAACGTTCCCTGCGTCGTTTTGTCAGAAGACGCCATCTTAATTTTTTCGAGGCTAACCTTAAAAGGATCGAAAATCGTTGCAGTTGTCTAAATATTATCGAAAGGTGTCTAATCCATTCCATTTGATTCGAAATAATAATTTTAAAACGACAAAGCGTTAACGAAAAGATACATAAAACTTATCTAAATAAAATAAATACTGACGTGCAAGCACGTTATGGAAATGAAATGTCATTTTCAATAGGGGCTTCGAAAGTACAGTGCTCGAAAAATTATTTAATAATAAAATTCATTAATCGTAGAAAAGTTGAGACTACGCAATTTGACCCTTGGAATATTAGAAGCAGAAAATTTGAAAATCTGTAGTTTGAATCGGATTATTTATCGAGAATAGTATTGTCAGGAAAGAGTTCCACGATTCGAACAGTCTGATCGAGTATAATCCGGATCGTATTTGGACCAGCGAGATCCAACGTGGGCGAACCTGCGCACCTTTGGCTCGTTCTCATCCAGGGATCCTCGATTCTGACAAAATTTTTGTCTCGGTTTCTCCCCTTCCCTTCTCAGGGCACGAAACAGCCCCCAAAATCTTATATTTCCTATTTGGGTGGTTGGAAAACGGTAATCGAAGCTTTAGAAAATTATAGATACAACAAAATGTCCTCTCTGAATTTCCTATCTATATTCTTCATTGTTCTTGTGCAATAATATTCCACGGAATAATTTTATTAGGAATTTTTAAATTTGCAATGTTTCTGGACGTGTGAATCATTTGTAAATTAAATTTAATTGATCCTGTATATTTGGACCGATAATGTACTATCCGAACCAAGAAAAAAAAAAGTGGTGGGGATGCTGATGAATTGCTTCGAACAAACCGAGACTCTATCGTGATTTTCCTTTACTTTGGGGCAGATTAAGTGCAAAAAATACCATATTAAGTAACAGAAATTTTAGATTTGTTTGTTCTTTTACGATTCATTTATAAAGTAGATTAGAATCCATCGATGGGAGTTTTCGAATGAATGGAAAATTTTTATTCGTTGATCACGAATCTTATCATTTTAGCTATTTAACCAATTACCAATATTACCATTGTTGTTATCGGTTTGTTTACGATGTTTGGTGTATTTATCGTCGATAAACAATATTTATATTCGGTAACGAGAAGGGAAACGTCCACAGGGAGAGCTTCAAACGTGAATAAAATTGTACCATTTTACCAATTTTACCAATATTACCAATATTACCAATATTACCATTGTTATCGTTGGTAAATTGCATTTATATTCAGCAACGCGAAGGGAAACGTCTACAGGGAGAGCGTCAAGCTTGAATAAAATTTTACCATTTTACCAATTACCAATATTACCATTCTTTTATCGGTTTGTTGACGATGATTGTTGCATTTATCGTTAGTAAATTGCATTTATATTCAGTAACGAGAAGGAAAACGTCTACTGGAAGAGCGTCGAGTGTTAATAAAATTTTACCATTTTACCAATTTTACCAATTACCAATATTACCATTCTTGTTATCGACTTGTTTACGATGTTTGTTGCATTTATCGTTGGTAAATTGCATTTATATTCGATAACAAGAGGGGAACGTCAAGCTTGACTAAATTTTTACCATTTTACCAATTTTACCAATTACCAATATTACCATTGTTGTTATCGGTTTGTTTATGATGCTAGTTGAATTTGGTGAATTGCATTTATATTCGATAACGAGAAGGGAAGCGTCAAACGTGAATAAAATTTTACCATTTTACCAATTACCAATATTACCA
Source organism: Colletes latitarsis (assembly GCF_051014445.1). Lineage (NCBI taxonomy): Eukaryota > Metazoa > Arthropoda > Insecta > Hymenoptera > Colletidae > Colletes > Colletes latitarsis. The sequence goes on along the minus strand of NC_135135.1, from coordinate 27,340,938 downwards.
TTGTACTATCGACTTGTTTACAATGTTTGGAGCATTTATCGTCGATAAACAGTATTTATATTCGATAACGAGAAGGAAAACGTCCCCAATGAGAGCGTCAAGCGCGAATAAAATTGTACCATTTTACCATTTTACCAATTTTACCAATATTACCAATATTACCAATATTACCATTGTTATCGTTGATAAATTGCATTTATATTCATCAACACGAAGGGAAACGTCTACAGGGAGAGCGTCAAGCGCGAATAAAATTGTACCATTTTACCATTTTACCAATTTTGTCAATTACCAATATTACCATTGTTGTTATCGATTTGTTTATGATGCTAGTTGAATTTGGTGAATTGCATTTATATTCGATAACGAGAAGGGAAGCGTCAAACGTGAATAAAATTTTACCATTTTACCAATTACCAATATTACCATTGTTGTTATCGGTTTGTTTATGATGCTAGTTGAATTTGGTGAATTGCATTTATATTCGGTAACGAGAAGGGAAGCGTCAAACGTGAATAAAATTTTACCATTTTACCAATTACCAATATTACCATTGTTATTATCGACTTGTTTACAATGTTCGCTGCATTTATCGTCGATAAACAATATTTATATTCGGTAACGAGAAGGGAAACGTCCACAGGGAGAGCTTCAAGCGCGAATAAAATTGTACCATTTTACCATTTTACCATTTTACCAATTTTGCCAATTACCAATATTACCTTTATTATTATCGACTTGTTTACGATGTTTGTTGCACTTATCGTTGGTAAATTGCATTTATATTCGATAACAAGAGGGGAACGTCAAGCTTGACTAAATTTTTACCATTTTACCAATTACCAATATTACCATTGTTGTTATCGGTTTGTTTATGATGCTAGTTGAATTTGGTGAATTGTATTTATATTCGATAACGAGAAGGGAAGCGTCAAACATGAATAAAATTGTACCATTTTACCATTTTACCAATTTTGCCAATTACCAATATTACCTTTATTATTATCGACTTGTTTACGATGTTTGTTGCATTTATCGTTGGTAAATTGCATTTATATTCGATAACAAGAGGGGAACGTCAAGCTTGACTAAATTTTTACCATTTTACCAATTTTACCAATTACCAATATTACCATTGTTGTTATCGGTTTGTTTATGATGCTAGTTGAATTTGGTGAATTGCATTTATATTCGGTAACGAGAATGGAAGCGTCAAACGTGAATAAAATTGTACCATTTTACCATTTTACCAATTTTGCCAATTACCAATATTACCATTATTATTAACGACTTGTTTACAATGCTCGGTGCATTTATCGTCGATAAATCCCATTTATATTCGGTAACGAGAAGGGAAACGGTCCGAGGGGGCGAGCGTCGAGGCGACACAGTGCCCTAAGTGCTCCTAACGCTGGCGATGGTCCCAGAGAAAGGGTGGGCGATGAAAAAAGACGGGGCGCAGCGTGGCAACCGAGATGGGCCCACTTTCTCCGGGAACAAGACGAGGCGCCGGGCGACAACCAATTAGGCCTAAAAACCGGACGAAGTGTCCTCGTCGGACGATGCCGCCGCCGCCGTCGGCGCCGTCGCCTCGATGGAAAACCTCTCAGGGGTCCCCTTTTGCGCCACGACGCCCGTTTCCCTCGAGTGCCACGATACGAGTTCAAGAGTCCACCGAGATGGGCCTGCTTTGTGTACACCGCGCGATCGCTCGCGCCACTTGGCATTTTTTCCTCTTTTTTCCCCCTCCCCCCACCACCCGGTATTTTTTTTCACACAGAAACACGGTCGATCGACTCGACGCTTTTCCACTAAAAATTATAATAAAATAGTGTTAAATTCTGGAAAGAGGAACGATTTTTAATAGTGTATTTCCACCTAAAATTGCGAATTCTCTGTTATCGTTGGGTTCTGATGCTATGTGTTCAATTTCAATAGTTAGGAGTTTGCATAACCGTGCAATTTAAATTTTAATCTTATCTGTAACACGGTTAACTTACAAAGTAAAATTTGCGTTATCTGGATCGTCAATGCCACCGGAATGCATATCATCTGTAATTCTTTATTTATTATTTTATCATTTATTGCTCTCCACGAGTGTACTTATTTAGTATATTATATTTACGTAAACGTGTCCTTTGCAGTGGAAGTAATTAAATATGTAAATGATCCTTGCAGTGTAACGTATTGTTCAAGGATTGAAATTTATAGAAACAGCATTTACCAGAAAGTAATATTAAAACAGTTGATTAAATTTTTTTCAATCCTCTCGGGCTCCTATTGGCTAGTAACATGGCGGCCAAGGGCACGTGTCCCTTCTGCCATCGCCTTGTCACGGTCCTGCTTCCAATGCATTTATGATGATTAGCATCCGGCGTCGTGCACGGTTGCAATCGCAATAATAAACCGAACTAATTAAAAAAAAGAAAATAACAGCGTAAATGTGGATTTCGATCTCAAAAAGGATGAAATAACTAACATTATCTAGCAATAGTGCTTAGTATCTTGCCCAATAACACTCGAAATCTATAATTTAACCCTCTGTGGGCGGTCATTTTGGTTCATGGTAAAGAATTTTAAGAAAAATAACATCCATTCGAATACCACTTTCCCCAACGTTTGAATTCTCTTATAATTCAATAAATTACGCGATCAATATTCTTAGAATAATTTACCAATTAAGTAGCATGGGGTTTCCCCACCTGAAATCTACAATTTAACCCTCTGTGGGCGGTCATTTTGGTTCATGGTAAAGAATTCTAAGAAAAATAACATCCATTCGAATACCACTTTCCCCAACGTTTCAATTCTCTTATAATTCAATAAATAATGCGATCAATTTTCTTAGAATAATTTACCAATTAAGTAGCATGGGGTTTCCCCACCTGAAATCTACAATTTAACCCTCTGTAAGCGGCCATTTTGGTTCAAGGTAAAGAATTCTAAGAAAAATAACATCCATTCGAATACCACTTTCCCCAACGTATGAAATCTATTATAATTCAATAAATTACGCGATCAATATTCTTAGTATAATTTACTAATTAAGTAGCATGGAGTTTCCCCACCTGAAATCTACAATTTAACCCTCTGTAAGCGGCCATTTTGGTTCAAGGTAAAAATATCCACAAAAAATAACATCCATTCGAATACCACTTTCCCCAACGTTTCAATTCTATTATAATTCAATAAATTACGCGATCAATTTTCTTAGTATAATTTACTAATTAAGTAGCATAGGGTTTCCCCACCTGAAATCTACTATTTAACCCTTAACGGGCGGCCATTTTGGTTCAAGGTAAAAAAATCTAAGAAAAATAGCATCCATTCGAATACCACTTTCCCCAACGTATGAATTCTCTTATAATTCAATAAATTACGCGATCAATTTTCTTAGAATAATTTACTAATTAAGTAGCATGGGGTTTCCCCACCTGAAATCTACAATTTAACCCTCTGCGGGCGGTCATTTTGGTTCATGGTAAAGAATTCTAAGAAAAATAACATCCATTCGAATACCACTTTTCCCAACGTATGAATTCTCTTATAATTCAATAAATTACGCGATCAATATTCTTAGAATAATTTACCAATTAAGTAGCATGGGGTTTCCCCACCTGAAATCTACAATTTAACCCTCTGTAAGCGGCCATTTTGGTTCAAGGTAAAAAAATCCACAAAAAATAACATCCATTCGAATACCACTTTTCCCAACGTATGAATTCTATTATAATTCAATAAATTACGCGATCAATATTCTTAGTATAATTTACTAATTAAGTAGCATGGGGTTTCCCCACCTGAAATCTACAATTTATCCCTCTCTAAGCCGCCATTTTGGTTCAAGGTAAAAAAATCCACAAAAAATAACATCCATTCGAATACCACTTTTCCCAACGTTTGAATTCTATTATAATTCAATAAATTACGCGATCAATTTTCCTAGTATAATTTACCAATTAAGTAGCATGGGGTTTCCCCACCTGAAATCTACAATTTAACCCTCTGTAAGCGGTCATTTTGGTTCATGGTAAAGAATTCTAAGAAAAATAACATCCATTCGAATACCACTTTTCCCAACGTATGAATTCTCTTATAATTCAATAAATTACGCGATCAATTTTCTTAGAATAATTTACCAATTAAGTAGCATAGGTTTTCCCCACCTGAAATCTACAATTTAACCCTCTCTAAGCCGCCATTTTGGTTCAAGGTAAAAAAATCTAAGAAAAATAACATCCATTCGAATACCACTTTCCCCAACGTTTCAATTCTATTATAATTCAATAAATTACGCGATCAATTTTCTTAGAATAATTTATCAATTAAGTAGCAGGGGGTTTCCCCATCGATCCAAAAAAAAAATTCTCGAAACCGAAGCGTCGAGCGACTCTCGATTCGCGGTGCACTGAAACATGCAATTCGACGATTTATAGGTTATCGTAGTCGAAACAAGATCTCGCGGTGATTTTTCACGAGTTTGATCAGCGGGCCCAGGAACGACGATAATGGAACGAGCGCTCGCCGTCGTCGTCGCTTCGTAAAAGCGGCAGCGGAACGGCGACGGCCGGCGTCGGTCCGCAGTTCGACGCGCGAATAAACCGTGTCGGCGATCGCGAAGCGCGCTTAATTTACCGTAATAGCGATTCCGCGTATCGGATAGGATATTTTTATTGGCGTTCGCTTTCGGTACGATACGCGTTTATTGAATGTCGTGTTTATCGGGGATCGTAAAACGATCGTTAATGCTTTTACGAATCGATAACGATCTCCACGGGTTCTCGTAATAATGACGTTGCCACGCTGTCTGCCCGTCGGATCGATAAGATCTGAAACGATCTCCCGGCTCGTTCGAGATCACAAATAGGAGGAGTTTCGTAATTTATCACGCGCGTTTTTCGGGTTGTGTATCTCTAGACGCGACACCGATTCGACTCCGTGGACGACGGGTACCATGCAAATTCCCCCCTCCCCCTCCCTCCCTGAGGAGACCTATCCGTCGATCTCCGGCCTCGACCCCGCGCGAACACCGATCGATGGATCCGAGAGTCGCCGTGGAGCAGCGAATTTTTCATCTCGCCGACCATGCACCACGGTCTGGCTTCGTTTCCCTTTGATCAGGACCGAGACGCTTTCCAGAGTAGGCACTCTCGATGCTTTTCAACGGTCGAAAATACCGGCAAACTGGTTTCGTTCCGTCTACGCATCCACCGGGATCGAACGGTATCGATATCGAAACATCGACCGTGCAGACTCGCGTCTCGTGCCTCCACTTCGGTTGGCTAGGTTCTTTCTGTATTCGTCATCGGCCAGTTGACGATATTATTGAGTGCTATAAAGTCTGGATCGAGTTCTAGAGCTCCAGAGTTGGTCAAACTCTAGTTGTACCTGTTGTTCGATACTCCCTTAAGTTGATTAGATCTTTCATCTACTATATTCGTCACCAGATGACCATTGATAGCATCATTAAGTGGTATAGAGTCTTGCTCTAGAGTTCTAGAGCCCCAGGTGTGATCAAACTCTAGTTGTACCTGTTGTTCGATGCTGTCTTATGTTGATTAGATCTTTCATCTACTATATTCGTCACCAGATGGCCATTGATAGCATCATTAAGTGATATAGAGTCTGGCTCTAGAGTTCTAGAGCCTCAGGTGTGACCAAACTCTAGTTGTACCTGTTGTTCGATGCTGTCTTATGTTGATTAGATCTTTCATCTACTATATTCGTCACCAGATGACCATTGATAGCATCATTAAGTGGTATAGAGTCTTGTTCTAGAGTTCTAGAGCCCCAAGTGTGATCAAACTCTAGTTGTATCTATTATTCGATGCTGTCTTATGTTCGTTAGATGTTTCATCTACGATATTCGTCACTAGATAACCATTGATGGCATCAACAAGTGTTATAAAGTCTCGCTTTAGAGTTCTAGAATCCCAGAGTTGATCAAACTCTAGTTGTACCTGTTGTTCAATGCTCTCCTAAGTTGATTAGATCTTTCACCTGCTATATTCGTCATCAGATGAGCATTGATAGCATTATTAATTGTTATAAACTCTAACTTAAGAATTCTAGAGCCCTAGAGACAATCAAAGCCTGCCCCCTTAAGTTGACTAGAGTTCCCATTTGCTATATTCCTCATCAGATGACGTTTGATAGCATCATTAGGTGCTCTAAAGTCTCCCTGTAGAGTTCTAGAGCCCCAGAGTCGATCAAAGTCCAATTATACCTATTGTTCGATGTCTCCTTAAGTTGATTAGAGTTCCCATTTGCTATATTCATCACCAGATGACCATTGATAGCACCATTAAGTGCTCTAAAGTCTCCCTGTAGAGTTCTAGAGCCCCAGATGCGATCAAGCTGTAATTGTGCCTATTATTTGATGTCCCCTCAAGTTGACAAGAGTTCCCATCTGCAATATTCATCACCAGATGACCATTAATAGCACCATTAAGTGCTCTAAAGTCTCACTCTAGCGTTCTAAAGCCCCAGAATTGATCAAGCTCTAATTGTGCCTATTGTTCGATGTCTCCTTAAGTTGATTAGAATTCCCATTTGCTATATTCCTCATCAGATGACCATTGATGGCATCATTAAGTGCTATAAAGTCTCATTCTAGACTTCTAGAGCCCCAGTATTAATCAAGCTCTAATTGTGCCTGTTGTTCGATGTCTCATTAAGTTGACTAGAGTTCCCATTTGCTATATTCCTCATCAGATGACCATTGATGGCATCATCAAGTGCTATAAAATCTCACTCTAGACTTCTAGAGCCCCAGTATTAATCAAGCACTAATTGTGCCTGTTGTTCGATGTCTCATTAAGTTGACTAGAGTTCCCATCTGCTATATTCATTACCAGATGACCATTGATAGCACCATTAAGTGCTATAAGGCCTCACTGTAGAGTTCTAGAGCCCCAGAGTTGATCAAGCTCTAATTGTGCCTATTGTTTGACATCCCCACAAGTTGACTAGAGTTCCCATCTGCTATATTCATCACCAGATGACCATTGATAGCACCATTAGGTGCTATAAAGTCTCCCTGTAGAATTCTAGAGCCCCAGAGTTCATCAAAGTCTAGTTGTACCTGTTGTTCTATATCTCCTTAAGTTGACTACAGTTCCCATCTGCTGTATTCATCACCAGATGACCATTGATAGCACCATTAAGTGCTCTAAAGTCTCTCTGTAGAGTTCTAGAGCCCCAGAATTGATCAAGCTCTAATTGTGCCTATTGTTTGACATCCCCACAAGTTGACTAGAGTTCCCATCTGCTATATTCATCACCAGATGACCATTAATAGCACCATTACGTGCTATAAAGCCTCACTCTATCGTTCTGAAGCCCCAGAATTGATCAAGCTCTAATAATGTCTATTGTTTGACGTCCTCTCAAGTTGACTAGATCCCCCCATCCGACACCCAACTCGTAACTCCGTCCAACCAGCGTTTCCATAAACGAAACGACGCGTCGCCGAAACATCGACGACTGTATTGGCAACGTTACAGCGCGAAACGATTCGCGGCGAGCAAGCCAACGATCTAACATTCCGCGGATCCTCGTAATCGCCGTGTATGCGTCGTTCGATTGCTTTTCTCCATCGTTCCCGAGCGCAACACACACACGAGGGACACGCTAGCGCGGAGAGAATCCTCGTTTAATCGAGTCCCGAGCGCGTTAGTTACGAGCCTATGATCGTTATTTAAGGAGGCGCGTCGAAACGATCTCGCGAATGACTCCGCCGCCTTATAGCGCGACCGACGCGCGTTTCGCCAACTGTTTACTAGGAATATTGCGCCAGAACGACGCAATACGTATAAGTTTACTTTGGACGCGCGGTATATCTCCGTGGATCGTCCTCCAACGACGTTTTACGCATTCGAGCCTGACTGCCATTTTGTTCCGCGCCGATAGCCTCGTTTCTCACCATGCTTCCCTTATCTCGTTTTCGAAAATTTTTTGCCTACGAACCGTTCGTCCCTTTTAGTTGAAACTTTTTACGCGTATTTGTCGGTACTTTCGGCGTATGCACAAATTTTTTGGAAGCAAAATATCGATAATTGGTCGTGCTATGATTTTTTAAAAATGGAACAAATATGAACGTCTTTTTAGGGGTCCCTCAGTGGATGTTAGAACGTGAACATGGATTAAGTAGGTGTAGTAGGTGTAGTAGGTGTTCCAATAAAAATAGACGAATGATTTAGAAAATGGCGACACTTTGGAATTTAATTGTCAATTTGTATCGCCATTATTTAACGCTGACCGTGAAATCCACCGTGGAATGGGTTTCGCCATGAGAGTGAATGTTTGGAGGCTCTTAGCGACCGAAAACCGCGTCTAAACTCCCGTTGGAGAGGGTTAATCGACGAATGGGACGCGATGCAACACCGCGAACGATCCTGCGGCGGACACGGTGCTCGCCTGGCCTTTGGCCTTTGATAAATGTACGAGAGAAAGCAGCTCGCGCGCTTCCCAAGTCTACGAACCGTAGCGTCGTCGCGACCGTAATTCTTTCCTCGAGCACCATCGATGGAGAAACACAGAATCGATCGATGGGATTATTCGCCGGATTCGTACCCGGATCCTCCAACGAACCTGCCCCACGACGAGTTAAGAACAATCCAGGATGAATTTTATTACAATTTATTACAATTTATTACTATTTTATTACTACAGCAGTAACATTATCATTCGTAGCGATAATAATAAATTCCAGGTGGTTACTAACATTAGATTTGAAAAACTCGTCAATTATAATGGATTTATTAGACGCCATATTGAGGCTGCAGAACTCGTAAATATCTCAGCAGTTTCTGTTGAATTCGATTAATGTAACGATACGGATATGCACCCTAATTAAAAGAAAAACCGCGTATTAACGGGAGCATCGACGCGACAGGTTTTGACACAAGTATTGAGCAATTAATCTCCGTAAATCCAGCGTTAATATTAATACGGTCGGTCACCGAAATACCCGTCGTTTTATAAAAGTTTAATGATCTCGAGCAGATACAATCGTCGACGGTTTCTCGTGCGTCGTTATCTTCGTTATCAGCGTCGAAAGTCCGTAATATCGCGTGCGGAACGGGTCACATAACGAAACTGGAGACGACGGACGTCCCGGTCTAAGTCGACGCGCAGCTGTCGTAACATGGCGACTGCCACAATCAGTAAAAACGGTCTCTTTCGTTCCAATTTGTGGTACAAATTGATCAATCGACGTCGATAACGGTCCACGTGGGCTGTTTTAGCTGGTACGAGTAGCTCATAATACAGCACGCGTCTAAATGTCGAGTTTCGTTTCCTTGGGACTTATTAAAACGTTGGCCGCCATGTTGGTTGAACGGTGACTGGAGCCTTTCTGTCTTACTACGCTTCTTTAGCTCTTTAGAAATGATAGAATCGTGTAGTAATCTCAGTAAATCATCAAACTACATCGCGAAGAACAGAAATATTCGACAGTTCATCGATGTACTTAATAATAAATGTAATAATCGAATAGAATTTTGATCATAGATGCTTAAATTTTTCGGCGAAAAAAAAAGAATTTTAACTGGTTCTGGAAAAATTATTTTCGGGTACGGGGGACAATTACAATCGATTTTGGTCTTTAGACATACCCCCGAAATCCTACCCATTTTCTAGAAAAAAATTCGAGAAGGTGTGAAATTTTTCAGCGAAAATGAAAAATTTCAAATCATTTTGAGAAAATTATTTTCGCTTACAGGGGTCAATTACAATCATTTTTGGTGAATAGACATAACCCCGAAATCCTACACACTTTCGAGAAAAAAATTCGTGAGTGCCTAAATTTTTCGACAAAAAAGAAAAATTTGAAATCGTTCTGAAAAAATTATTTTTGATCCCGGGGGTTAATTACAATCATTTTTGGTGAATAGACATACCCCCAAAATCCTACACATTTTCGAGAAAAAAATTCTTTACCGAAAACATAATCCGTAATATAATCATGCTTATGTTTAAAAGATCATAACTCCTGAACGAGTTAGAGGATTGTGATGTTTCAAAATGCAAATTACGCATATTTTATTGAGGAATATTTAGAAAATTTAACAATGTTGGAGAGGTTGTTCCTTAATATCAGGAAGAACGTTCCAACGAAGAGTGGCTGCCATCTTTGAGGACCAACCATCCACCCCTGATGACGACTGACGTGTACTACTCGTTTCACACCCTCAACTGAGAAACCCCCGCAGTCCTGCCAATCCTCGAGATTCCTAACCTGCGGGAAGAACTTCTGAATACCACTTCGATCGCCATTCAGACAGTGCACGCTGTTCATTCTCAAAGATGGCAGCCTCTGCGTAATAGCAAAGCCTCTTTACATTAGAAAACTCTCATATTTAATTCTCCAAATATATGATTTGGTCAAATTCCCTTTGGAAACCTTGTTACTTTCATACAAAATTCGAAAGCAAACTTCTTAAAACGAGTCGAGTCAAAGTCCTCAAAAGATTCTTATGATCCTAGCGCTAATTGTACCATTCCCATCCTTCGAATCGACACTTCCTACGGTCATCTATCCTCTACAGGCATTCTGTATGTAGCATTCGTGTTGTATCTCTCCATCGAAAGACTCAACTCCCCTAGTTAACACATAAGTATCGTCAAGTGACCATCTAAATGAAAAGATCATCAAGAGTTACCCTTCCATCAGACGCCATTCCCAATCTCACCAAGAATGACCACCTCCAGTGGGCCATCATCCACTAAAAAAGGACGTTTTTGGACAAGATAGAGCGTTCCCTGCTCAATTGTCGAATCTTCCAAGAAACAAACTTCTGATCACCCCAATTTTCGAGTCCTCAAATCCTCAGGACCTTGGAGGATCCCCTGACAAATTCACTTTTATCGCCCTACGGAGCTCTCAGCGCCCCTGGGGCGTCGCGTATGGAAACAAAGGTGAAGATCAACTCCTCTAGTTAACACACAAGTATCGACAAGTGACTATCTAAATGAAAAGATCATCAAGAGTTACCCTTCCATCAGACGCCATTCCCAATCTCACCAAGAATGACCACCTTCAGTGGGCCATCATCCACTAAAAAAGGACGTTCATAGACAAGGTAGAGCGTTCCCTGCCCAATTGTCGAATCTTCCAAGAAACAAACTTCTGATCACCCCAATTTTCGAGTCCTCAAATCCCCAGAACCAACTTCTCTAGTTAACACACAAGTATCGACAAGTGACCATGTAAATGAAAAGATCATCAAGAGTTACCTTTCCATCAGACGCCATCCCCAATCTCACCAAGAATGATGGGCCATCATCCACTAAAAAAGGACGTTCTTGGACAAGATAGAGCATTCCCTGCACAATTGTCGAATCTTCCAAGAAACAAACTTCCGATCACCCCAATTTTCGAGTCCTGAAATCTCCAGGACCAACTCCTCTAGTTAACACACAAGTATCGACAAGTAATCATCTAAAAGAAAAGATCATCAAAAGTTACCCTTCCATCAGACGCCATTCCCAATCTCACCAAGAATGGTGGGCCATCATCCACTAAAAAAGGACGTTCTTGGACAAGATAGAGCATTCCCTGCCCAATTGTCGAATCTTCCAAGAAACAAACTTCCGTTCACCCCAATTTTCGATTGCTCAAATCCCCAGGACCTTGGAGGATCCCCTGACAAATTCACTTTTATCGCCCTATGGAGCTCTTAGCGCCCCTGGGGCGTCGCGTATGGAAACAAAGGTGAAGATCAACACCTCTAGTTAACACACAAGTATCGTCAAGTGACCATCTAAATGAAAAGATCATCAAGAGTTACCCTTCCATCAGACGCGATTCCCAATCTCACCAAGAATGACCACCTCCAGTGGGCCATCATCCACTAAAAAAGGACGTTCTTGGACAAAATAGAGCATTCCCTGCTCAATTGTCGAATCTTCCAAGAAACAAACTTCCGATCACCCCAATTTTCGAGTCCTCAAATCTCCAGGACCAACTCCTCTTGTTAACACATAAGTATCGACAAGTGACCATGTAAATGAAAAGATCATCAAGAGTTACCCTTCCATCAGACGCCATTCCCAATCTCACCAAGAATGACCACCTCCAGTGGGCCATCATCCACTAAAAAAGGACGTTTTTGGACAAAATAGAGCATTCCCTGCCCAATTGTTGAATCTTCCAAGAAACAAACTTCCGTTCACCCCAATTTTCGATTGCTCAAATCCCCAGGACCTTGGAGGATCCCCTGACAAATTCACTTTTATCGCCCTATGGAGCTCTCAGCGCCCCTGGGGCGTCGCGTATGGGAACAAAGGTGAAGATCAACTCCTCTAGTTAACACACAAGTATCGACAAGTGACCATCTAAATAAAAAGATCATCAAAAGTTACCCTTCCATCAGACGCAATTCCCAATCTCACCAAGAATGACCACCTCCAGTGGGCCATCATCCACTAAAAAAGGACGTTTTTGGACAAGATTGAGCATTCCCTGCACAATTGTCGAATCTTCCAAGAAACAAACTTCTGATCACCCCAATTTTCAAGTCCTCAAATCTCCAGGACCAACTCCTCTAGTTAACACACAAGTATCGACAAGTGACCATCTAAATGAAAAGATCATCAAGAGTTACCCTTCCATCAGACGCCATTCCCAATCTCACCAAGAATGACCACCTCCAGTGGGCCATCATCCACTAAAAAAGGACGTTCTTGGACAAAATAGAGCATTCCCTGCTCAATTGTCGAATCTTCCAAGAAACAAACTTCCGATCACCCCAATTTTCGAGTCCTCAAATCTCCAGGACCAACTCCTCTTGTTAACACATAAGTATCGACAAGTGACCATGTAAATGAAAAGATCATCAAGAGTTACCCTTCCATCAGACGCCATTCCCAATCTCACCAAGAATGACCACCTCCAGTGGGCCATCATCCACTAAAAAAGGACGTTTTTGGACAAAATAGAGCGTTCCCTGCCCAATTTTCGAGTCCTCAAATCCCCAGGACCTTGGAGGATCCCCTGACAAATTCTCTAAGCTTCTCTAGGTCCTGTACGGTCGTCTGCGTAGCCAGCCCGGCTGAAAGTCGCGACGACAGCCTGGTCTGTACAGTTATATCCTGGATCCAGGATGGAGTCGTTCGCGGTTGAGCAAAGTTCGCGACGAGGAGGCGGGGGGGAAGAAGGAGGCAAAAGGATCGCGCGGATCCCGGGAGTCGTGTAACAGCCGCGCCTGGCGGAGGCTCGCGCGCGCGCGCAAAGAAGGTGTTTGCATTGGCCTAGTGGCGAGGCGTTCGCTGCTTAAATTAATTACCTCGTCCTCCGACGTAACGGGTCTTTGGCCGACGCGCGCAAACGTACTCCGGACGCCGCACGATCGCTCTATACGATTTTATCGGATCCCAAGCCGAGTTTACGCTCGCTTACCGATCCCGGATTATCTCCGGCGATCGGCCAGATCGTAAACTCGACTAATCGGCTTCGACCGACACACCCTGTCCTCCGGGTAACACCGACGCGGACCACGTTCTTCCTTCGTTCACACGCGCCAAAGAAACGACGCGAACCGTTTGGGTTTGCTCTTTGTTGTTCGGTCTGGGTTAGAACTGGGTTAGATCATTGTCGTTGAGTCTGTGGAACGAATGGAGGAGGATGAACGATCTATCAGGGTCGATCTTGTACAGTCTTGAGGCGTAATTGTTCGCTAAATGGCTCGAAAGCAGTCGATTTTTCGAAGTGAATCTGTACTTTTGGAGACTTTGGACCAAATGTTATAGAATTATTGAATATTTCTATTTTTCGCGATATAGTTTGAGGGTTCAGTGGGATTACTGCACGATTCAATTGTTTCGAGAGGGTTAGAGAAGCGTAGCAGGACAAAAAGGCACCAGTTACTGTTTGACCAAGATGGCGGCCAACGTCTCAATAAGTGGGGAGTTGAAATCGACAAGAGAGTTCTCAGGTGGCGAGGAGTTGATTCTGTACGATAATATATTCCTAAAATTGAGGCGTTTTTAAGTGATTAAACTCTGCTAACGTGTTATTCGCGATTGTTCGATAGAAGATTCACGAAACACGCTCTTTGAGGAGCCCTGCGTTCTACGTTGATGCGTTGTGGTACGAATAAAGTCAGTTTACAGTCGAATTTTTACATTTATCAATCTTAATAATACGTTTTTAAGTAACTAAAGTCTTCAAACGTGTAATTTGTTGTGATTATTCGGTACAATATTCACGATAGACTCTGAGGATCCCTGCATTCTACATTGATACATTGTGGTAGGAATAAAGTCAATTTACAGTCGAATTTTTACATTTATTGTCATTTATGAATCTTAATAATACGTTTTCAAATAACTAAAGTCTCCAAACGTGTAATTTGTTGTGATTATTCGGTACAATATTCACGATAGACTTTTTGAGGATCCCCCCGTTTTCTAAATCGATACGTTTAACGTTTCTACTCTTAATACTAGGTTTACGGTACGCGTCAATTTCACGCATTCAGATTCTAAACTTAACGTCATAGGACTCATAAATATTATTTGTTAGCAATTTATGTTGAATCGATGTAACGATATGGATGTATACTCTAGTTAAAAGAAATACTGCATTTCAATGCAACTGTCAATGTAGCGAATTATAGTAAAAATATGCGCAACGAGTGTCCGTAAACCTAGTGTTAGAAACGATCGCGATGTGTTTGCATACTATCGACACATCGTCGTCGCGAGTCCTTTATATCGATCCATCGAATCGAGTGATCGCGAGCGACGCGAGGCTTATCGAGACACGCTACTGTCCCATCGATACATATCGATTACATCAAGTTCGATACCTGTTTACAGTTTCCATTAGACGTCGTCCGTCCGATATTAATAAAGATTTCCGCGCCTGTCACTCTCCGACTGGCCAGTTCGTGACGTACGCTGATACAGAAAAAGGTGTGCAACACGTGTGCGGAGTATATTTTATAAATAATTATACTAACATTAGTAGATTTCATCATGCTGCGCGTATCCTAGATACATTTAGTTTTTCACATTAACGCGCGTCGTAATTGCAATATACAATCTTTAATTACCGTCTCGACAAACTTTCAACCAAATCACCTTTATTGCTAATGGAATAGGTAGGGTTATGGGACGTATGATTGATTGAAACAACAATAATTAATGCGTTTTATTTAATACGCTAAGGTATACAGGATGTTCAGCCACCCCTGGGAAAAATTTTAATGGGAGATTCTAGGGGCCAAAGTAAGACGGAAATCAAGAATACCAATTTGTTGATGGAGGCTTCGTTAAAAAGTTATTAACAATTAAATTGAAAAATTTGAAATCCTTCTGGAAAAATTATTTTTGGTTCCAGGGGTCAATTACAATCATTTTTGGTGAATACACATACCCTCGAAATCCTAACCAGTTTCGAGAAAAAAATTCATCAAGTGGACAAATTTTTCTGCGAAATTAAAAAATTTCAAATCCTTCTGGAAAAATTATTTTTGATTCCAGGGGTTAATTACAATCATTTTTGGTAAATAGACACACTCACGAAATCCTAACCAGTTTCGAGAAAAAAAATTCATCAAGTGGACAAATTTTTCTGCGAAATTAAAAAATTTCAAATCCTTCTCGAAAAATTATTTTTGGTTCCGGGGGTTAATTACAATCATTTTTGGTGAATAGACATACCCTCGAAATCCTAACCAGTTTCGAGAAAAAAATTCATCAAGTGGACAAATTTTTCTGCGAAATTAAAAAATTTCAAGTCCTTCTGGAAAAATTATTTTTGGTTCCACGGGTTAATTACAATCATTTTTGGTGAATACACATACCCTCGAAATCCTACGCAGTTTCGAGAAAAAAAATTCATTACTGAAAATATAACGTCTGACCATAACTGTCTGTTACCCTGAAAATTGAAAAGTTTCAAATCATTCCGAAAAAATTATTTTCGGTTGCGGGGGTCAATTTCAATCATTCTTGGTGAATACACATACCCCCGAAATCCTACGTACTTTCGAGAAAAAAATTCTTTACCGAAAATATACTGTGTGGAAATGTTTGTATAACTTTTTAACGAAGCCTCAATCAACAAGTTAGTATCCTTGATTTTCGTCTTATTTTGGCCTCTAGAATACCCCATTAAAATTTTTCCCAGGGGTGGCCGAACACCCTGTATGTGAGCTATATTGGAGTCGTCATTTTATTTTTTCTAATTATGACTTTTAATTCGCAATCAGCAACCTCAGTAACTACTATGTATCAAATTTCGGGTGATTCCTACATTTCTTTCGCATATATGTGAGCTATATTGGAAGCGCCATTTGGTTTTTTCTAATTATGACTTTTGATTCGTAATCAGGGATCTCGAAAACCCCTACCTACAAATTTTTAACTAAAGTGAACCTTCATATTTTGGGCAACTTTTCGGCATTTGGGACCACTGTGCGCCGGAGCACTCAGCGTCAAGTGACCATCTAAATGAAAAGAACATCAAGGCTCACGCTTCCATCAGACGCCATTCCCAATCTCACCGAGAATGACCACCTCCAGTGGGCCATCATCCACTAAAAAAGGACGTTCTTGGACAAGGTAGTGCGTTCCCTGCCCAATTGTCGAATCTTCCAAGAAACAAACTTCCGT
The DNA here is from genome assembly GCF_051014445.1 of Colletes latitarsis. Lineage (NCBI taxonomy): Eukaryota > Metazoa > Arthropoda > Insecta > Hymenoptera > Colletidae > Colletes > Colletes latitarsis. The sequence goes on along the minus strand of NC_135135.1, from coordinate 27,324,315 downwards.
TCACCCCAATTTTCGAGTCCTCAAATCTCCAGGATTATGGAGGATCCCCTGACAAATTCACTTTTATCGCCCTACGGAGCTCTCAGCGCCCCCGGGGCGTCGCGTATGGAAACAAAGGTGAAGATCAACTCCTCTAGTTAACACATAAGTATCGACAAGTGACCATCTAAATGAAAAGATCATCAAGAGTCACCCTTCCATCAGACGCCATTCCCAATCTCACCAAGAATGACTACCTCCAGTGGGCCATCATCCGCTAAAAAAGGACGTTCTTGGACAAGATAGAGCATTCCCTGCCCAATTGTCGAATCTTCCAAGAAACAAACTTCTGATCACCCCAATTTTCGAGTCCTCAAATCTCCAGGACCAACTCCTCTAGTTAACACATAAGTATTGACAAGTGACTATCTAAATGAAAAGATCATCAAGAGTTGCCTTTCCATCAAACGCCATTCCCAATCTCAACAAGAATGACCACCTTCAGTGGGCCATCATCCACTAAAAAAGGACGTTCTTAGACAAGGTAGAGCGTTCCCTGCTCAATTGTCGAATCTTCCAAGAAACAAACTTCTGATCACCCCAATTTTCGAGTCCTCAAATCCCCAGGACTTTGGAGGATCCCGCCCGCCAGAGCACTCAAGATCATCAAGAGTTACCCTTCCATCAGACGCCATTCCCAATCTCAACAAGAATGACCACCTTCAGTGGGCCATCATCCACTAAAAAAGGACGTTCTTAGACAAGGTAGAGCGTTCCCTCAATTGTCGAATCTTCCAAGAAACAAACTTCCGTTCACCCCAATTTTCGAGTCCTGAAATCTCCAGGACCAACTCCTCTAGTTAACACATAAGTATCGACAAGTGACCATCTAAATGAAAAGATCATCAAGAGTCACCCTTCCATCAGACTCCATTCCCAATCTCACCAAGAATGACCACCTCCAGTGGGCCATCATCCACTAAAGAAGGACGTTCATAGACAAGACAGAGCGTTCCCTGCCCAATTGTCGAATCTTCCAAGAAACAAACTTCCGTTCACCCCAATTTTCGATTGCTCAAATCCCCAGGACCTTGGAGGATCCCCTGACAAATTCACTTTTATCGCCCTACGGAGCTCTCAGCGCCCCTGGGGCGTCGCGTATGGAAACAAAGGTGAAGATCAACTCCTCTAGTTAACACATAAGTATTGACAAGTGACTATCTAAATGAAAAGATCATCAAGGGTTACCCTTCCATCAGACGCCATTCCCAATCTCACCGAGAATGACCACCTCCAGTGGGCCATCATCCACTAAAAAAGGACGTTCTTGGACAAGATAGTGCGTTCCCTGCCGAATTGTCGAATCTCCCAAGAAAAAAACTTCTGATCACCCCAATTTTCGAGTCCTCAAATCCCCAGGACTTTGGAGGATCCCGCCCGCCGGAGCACTCAAGATCATCAATAGTTACCCTTCCATCAGACGCCATTCCCAATCTCAACAAGAATGACCACCTTCAGTGGGCCATCATCCACTAAAAAAGGACGTTCTTAGACAATTGTCGAATCTTCCAAGAAACAAACTTCTGATCACCCCAATTTTCGAGTCCTCAAATCTCCAGGACCAACTCCTCTAGTTAACACATAAGTATCCACAAGTGACTATCTAAATGAAAAGATCATCAAGAGTTACCCTTCCATCAGACGCCATTCCCAATCTCACCAAGAATGACTACCTCCAGTGGGCCATCATCCACTAAAAAAGGACGTTCTTAGACAAGGTAGAGCGTTCCCTCAATTGTCGAATCTTCCAAGAAACAAACTTCCGATCACCCCAATTTTCGAGTCCTCAAATCTCCAGGACCAACTCCTCTAGTTAACACACAAATATCGACAAGTGACCATCTAAATAAAAAGATCATCAAGAGTTACCCTTCCATCAGACGTCAGTCCCAATCTCACCAAGAATGACTACCTCCAGTGGGCCATCATCCGCTAAAAAAGGACGTTTTTGGACAAGATAGAGCATTCCCAGCCCAATTGTCGAATCTTCCAAGAAACAAACTTCCGATCACCCCAATTTTCGAGTCCTCAAATCCCCAGAACTTTGGAGGATCCCCTGACAAATTCACTTTTATCGCCCGCCGGAGCACTCAGCGCCCCCGGGGCGTCGCGTATGGGAACGGAGGCGACGGGGTCGGCGAAGAAAAAGTCCCAGGCGGCCGGGAGTGCTCGGTTTAACGAACCTGCCGGCGACGTATCGCGGCGTTAATTACCCGTGAGGGCTCCCCGAGCCAAATGTGCGCCACGGGTATAGAGGACGGCTCACGCGTCCCTCGCCTATCTGGCCGGGCAACGAGCCGGGGCACCCGAGAGCTCGTCGTCGCGGCAGATGCATTAATTGAACCGGCTTAAATTATAGCCAGTCGCTAATTGCGCTCTTCTTCTTCGGCCTGTCCGACCGCGAGAGACGCGCGGCATTTCTTCGTGCCGATTGCGCGCCGCGATTAAACCGTCGTGGCGGGGCAATCGAACGGGAGAGAATCAGCGCCCCGTCCGGAATCGAGGAGCGTCGCGATGCCCGCCCCGCCCCCGATGCCCCTCGTTATCGCGAGGGGGGACCGTGGACGCGGATAAAGGACGAGCGTAATCCGCTCGCGGGGCCCGCTCGTGACAGGCGCCTGCGCGTATCTGGGCCGAGGGAGCGGGCGCGACGGGCACTTGCCCCCGCGATCTTGCCCGCGGAGCGAACGTGCTCTCGGGCATCACGCGATCGCTCACGGGGGAAATTGACTTTATTTACTGGGCGGGTACGATCATTAGGATGTTAGCGTTCAGAGGGTATCGCTATTGGAGTATTAGTGATTGTTGAAACTATTTTAACGCGAATGCCACGCTGATTTTACATGGCTTGCCCCTCTGGCCAACATGTATTTCTTATTATGGTGGAATATTATTTACAATAGATAAGTTAATGTGTGACGAATTTATTTTACTGAGTCACCGGTGACCCCCACGGGGCGCTGAAATGCGTTTCTTTGTTGTCGCAGGATTTTCAAATTTTTCTGCAATTTTTTACTTGTTCGTGGGAGCTGTTTTTGAGGATGTTTTTATATATTTTATACTACATTAATTTCTACACACGATTTTAGTGACGATGATAATATTGAAACATTTACAAACATTAATATTTAGTTGAATTATGTGTTTTTAGGAATCTTGGCTTCGCCGGGCACCGGTGACCCCCGTGGCGCTATGGGCAAACTCAGTGCCGGTCACCGGTGACCCCCATGGCATTCAACGTGTTAATATGTGTAAAGTGAAAACTGTAAATGGTATCGTTCTAAGAATACAGTGTAATATACTTTTAGTATAAAATTTAGTATAAAACTTGTTCGTTAAAAAGTTATTAATAAATTTCAAATTATACTAAAAAAAATATTTTTGATTGCAGGGGTCAATTATAATCATTTTTAGTCAATATACATACCCCCGAAATTCTACGCATTTTCGAGAAAAAAATTCATTACTGAAAGTATAATTTTTGGTCAGATATGTTAGCCCGAAATTTCATGCGAATCTTTAAAATGTCATAACTTCTGAACGGATTGGACGATTTTAATATTCAAAAAGCCAAACGCCGCGTATTTTAGTGTAGAATATGTAGAAATTATAAAAATATTCGAAAAGTTGCGCCTTGACACTGTAAAATGCGAAAAACCCCATAAAAGTGGTCCAATTTTCAAACGACCATAACTCCTATAATAGTGAAAACATTTCAATGAAATTTATTTCTAAAGTAGATCCCATAGGTACCTACAAAAAAGTATTAAACAACTTTTCTGTAGGACGTCAAGTAAAATTAATAAAAATCAAAAACAAATTTTTAAGGAAAATCAACAGGGGGTAGGTGCCTAAATTTTTCGGCGAAATTGAAAAATTTCAAATCGTTCTAAAAAAAATATTTTCGGTTACAGGAGTCGATTACAGTCATTTTTGGTCATTACACATACCTTCGAAATCCTATCCACTTTCGAGAAAAAAAATCGTGTAGGTGTGAAATTTTTCGGTGGAAAAAAAAAATTTTCAAATCGTTTTGGAAAAATTATTCTCGGTTCCGGGGGTCAATTGCAATCATTTTTGGTGAATAGACATACCCCCGAAATCCTGCGCATTTTCGAGAAAAAAATTCAATACGAATGAAACTTTAAACATTAATAACTTCTTAACAAAGCTTCCATCGACAAATTGGTATTCTTGATTTTCGTCTTATTTTGGCCTCTAGAATCCCTCATTAAAATTTTTCTCAGGATCACCCTGTATAATATATTAGTTAATGCATAGGGGACGATGTGATCTTAAGACACATATTTTCGACGTTGAACAAAATGGAGCCATATTTAAACCCAAATAGTCTTTTCCTCGCGAGGTGTTGAATAGTTTCAGTAATGTAGATCGCGATTGCATAATTGGAGTCTGGTCTGACCGGGCCCAACGCGTTCGTAGGCAACGAAAAATCGAATCGTGCGACGAGCCGAGCAAAAAGCTAAGAAGGCGATTTTCGCTGGACGGTTCGTGTCCCGGCGCGGCGTGGCACGCGCTTCGCGTGCTTAGCTTCGATATATCGCGATTGCGTAACCCGATTAACGGTAAAATCGACCGTGGTCGGGCGTAGTGTGCGCGAGAGACCGACCAACCGACCGATCGAGTCCGGGACTCGATAAAAATTGACACGCGACGGACTCCTCCGGAGTCGACGCGTCCGATCCGGCGGCCGCCATTATCGAAAAAGGTTGATGCACCGAACCGACCACTCCGTACAACCGAGATCCCCCTAGAAATGGCTGAACTCGAACGGAAATCGTTTTCAAAAGTATCCCACGAGCAGTCGACGTGAATCGAAGAGAATCGAGACACTTTAAGGGAGTTTGAGTCCCAAATGTGACTCACCGATTTTAATGAAATTCGAATAGCTGGTGGATCAGTATCCATAATAATGGTAGCTAGAATTACAGATGTAGATGGTCAGTCGATTTTGAAATAGGCTTGCATAAATATTCTGCCATTCCAATCGACTTTACAGAAATATTTCACTGTTAAATTCATGATAATCGAGGAAATAATTACAAGGAAAAATCACAGGAATAAATCACAGTGGATGAGAAACACACAGAGTGACCAATGTCGCGGGAAAAAAGCTTCGAAGTTCCATAGAGCAACATCGATAATTGCACGAGAATCTCATTGACAAGTGGATGGGATGGTCAGTCAGCAACCAGAAAGTCTGGGAGGGGATCAACGAGGACAGATAGCGAAGAATCCACGGAGTGGGGAGTCCTTATCACCTCGTTGGTAATCTCGATCGCTGCAGGAAGTATCATTGCACATTTCCTGCAATAATTAAGTCACTGCCGCGCATAAATCAATCCGATCTGCTGAAGTCTGCGACCGTTGACTCGATCTCCTTCTCCGATCTGTTCGACGCGGAGGCTCGTATCGAAAATACTAAATAAACACGCAGGAACAGGTCTCCGGCTCTGACTACTCTTCAAAATGCAGGATGTTCGGCCACCCCTGGGAAATATTTTAATGAGGGATTCTGGAGGCCAAAATAAGACGAAAATCAAGAATACCAATTTCTTGATGGAGGCTTCGTTAAAAAGTTATTAACGTTTCAAGTTCCGACTTTCCTGAATTTTTTTCTAGAAAGTGGGTAGGATTTCGGGGGTATGTCTATTCACCAAAAATGATTGTAATTGACCCCTACAGATAATAATATTTTTTTTAGAACGATTTGGAATTTTTGAATTTTGTCGAAAAATATCACACATTCTCGAATTTTTTTCTAGGAAATGAGTAAGATTTCGGGGATATGATTCCTCACCAAAAATGATTGTAATTGACCCCTACAACTAACAATATTTTTTTTAGAACGATTTGGAATTTTTGAATTTTGTCGAAAAATTCCACACCTTCCTGAATTTTTTTCTAGAAAGTGGGTAGGATTTCGGGGGTATGTCTATTCACCAAAAATGATTGTAATTGACCCCTACAACTAACAATATTTTTTTTAGAACGATTTGGAATTTTTGAATTTTGCTGAAAAATTTCACACCTTCTCGAATTTTTTTCTAGGAAATGAGTAGGATTTCGAGGATATGTCTATTCACCAAAAATGATTGTAATTGACCCCTACAGCTAACAATATTTTTTTTAGAACGATTTGGAATTTTTGAGTTTTGTCGAAAAATTCCACACCTTCTCGAATTTTTTTCTCGAAAGTGGATGGGAATTCGAAGGTATGTGTATTCACCAAAAATGATTGTAATTGACCCCTACAGCTAACAATATTTTTTTTAGAACGATTTGGAATTTTTGAATTTTGTCGAAAAATTTCACACCTTCTCGAATTTTTTTCTAGGAAATGAGTAGGATTTCGGGGATATGTCTATTCACCAAAAATGATTGTAATTGACCCCTACAGCCAAAAATATTTTTTTTAGAACGATTTCAAATTTGTGAATTTTGTCGAAAAATTCCACACCTTCCTGAATTTTTTTCTAGAAAGTGGGTAGGATTTCGAGGATATGTCTATTCACCAAAAATGATTGTAATTGACCCCTACAGCTAACAATATTTTTTTTAGAACGATTTGAAATTTTTTAATTTCGCCGAAAAATTTCACACCTTCTCGAATTTTTTTCTCGAAAGTGGATAGGAATTCGAAGGTATGTCTATTCACCAAAAATGATTGTAATTGACCCCTACAGCTAAAAATATTTTTTTTAGAACGATTTGGAATTTTTGAATTTTGTCGAAAAATTCCACACCTTCTCGAATTTTTTTCTAGGAAATGAGTAGGATTTCGGGGATATGTCTATTCACCAAAAATGATTGTAATTGACCCCTACAGCCAAAAATATTTTTTTTAGAACGATTTGAAATTTGTGAATTTTGTCAAAAAATTCCACACCTTCCTGAATTTTTTTCTAGAAAGTGGGTAGGATTTCGAGGATATGTCTATTCACCAAAAATGATTGTAATTCACCCCTACAGCTAAAAATATTTTTTTTAGAACGATTTGAAATTTTTAAATTTTGTCGAAAAATTCCACACCTTCCTGAATTTTTTTCTAGAAAGTGGATAGGATTTCGGGGGTATGTTTATTCACCAAAAATGATTGTAATTGACCCCTACAGCTAACAATATTTTTTTTAGAACGATTTGGAATTTTTGAAATTTATCGAAAAATTCCACACTTCGAATTTTTTTCTAGAAAATGAGTAGGATTTCGAGGATATGTCTATTCACCAAAAATGATTGTAATTGACCTCTACAGCCAGAAATATTTTTTTTAGGACAATTTGAAATATTTTAATTTCGCTGAAAAATTTCACACCTTCTCGAATTTTTTTCTCGAATGTGGATAGAATTTCGAAGGTATGTCTATTCATAAAAAATGATTGAAATTGTCCCCCGTAACCGAAAATAATTTTTCCAAAACGATTTGAAATTTTTGAATTTAATTGTCAATAACTTCTTAACGAAGCCTCCATCGATAAATTAGTATTCTTAATTTCCGTCTTATTTTGGCCTCTAGAATCCCCCAATAAAATTTTTCCCAGTGGTGGCCGAACACCCTGTATATTCGTTAATGGTACTCGACAAAAGTGTGCAATTATCGAGTCTGGCAATTACGGGTCTAACATAAAACCTTGCACGTTACCGTTAGGCCAAAAATGGTCAATTTGCATAAACAGTTCGATTTCTTTCTCGACTGGTCGATCGCGATAAGGCAGGCTCGCCCAGCGCTCGTCCTCGGGGGGTTAAAAATCGCGTGATTCCCGATCCACCCCCTCGATCGTCGTACTCGCGATCCTTTAATATCCTAACGCGTACATTCCCACTATTTATAGCTCCGCAAGCGGACCCGTGGACCGTTTGAAGGGCGAGAGAGATAGAGATATCGTGGATTCTTTCGCCGGCCACGAATCTAGATCGAAACCGGTCAAGCTCTGGATCCCTCGGTGGTACGGGCGCGGATCGCGGGCAAATAAATCGTCGGTACAGCGCGGGGTAAGAAGATCCTCGCGGATGGCGCGACGATGCCTTTACCTTTATCGTCCAATTAACGATAAAGATTCGTTGCGTTTACTCGAACCGGACCGGAATTACCTGCGCCCCGGCTCCGTAGACATTACGATTATTGTCCCTGCTAGCTACGACCGTGATTTTATCGCTTTTCTACAATATATCCTACGACCAGGCTAATCCGCGGACCGTACAGACGCTCTGGACTGCGTCGCTATCGTTCCTCGCGCGAATGGAAATCGGTTATGGCCGCAGGAGCTCTGAATTCTGAATCGAAAAAAGAATTAACTTTCCTTGCATGTTTCACCCCTTAAGGCTCGTATTTTTCGGGTTAACCGAGAATGATCAGTTCTCTTTATTGGGTTTGTTTCTAAAAATGCGGTTTTTGTTAATTACAATGTTGTATGTAACGTATAATTTGAAGGAAAATAAATGTTATCATCCCCTAAACCGTTAGATTGAACAAATATTGTTTTTTAAAGCAGTTGAACTCGGGCATGAACGTTAAGAGGTTAAAGTGACCTCATGTTATTAAAAAATTGAATTAAAAATTTTCAAATCCTTCTGGAAAAATTATTTTTGGTGCCAGGGGTTAATTACAATCATTTTTTATCGATACACATACCCTCGATAATCCTACGCAGCTTCGAGAAAAAAATTCATTACTGAAAGTATAATTTCTGGTCAGATATGTTAGCCCGAAATTTCATGCGAATCTTTAAAATGTCATAACTTCTGAACGGATTGGACGATTTTAATATTCAAAAAGCCAAACGCCCCGTATTTTAGTGTAGAATATGTAGAAATTATAAAAATATTCGAAAAGTTGCGCCTTGACACTGTAAAATGCGAAAAACCCCATAAAAGTGGTCCAATTTTCGAACGACCATAACTCCTATAATAGTGAAAACATTTCAATGAAATTTATTTCTAAAGTAGAGCCCATAGGTACCTACAAAAAAGTATTAAACAACTTTTCTGTAGGACGTCAAGTAAAATTAATAAAAATCAAAAACGAATTTTTAAGGAAAATCAACAGGGGGTAGGTGCCTAAATTTTTCGGCGAAATTGAAAAATTTCAAATCGTTCTAAAAAAAATATTTTCGGTTGCAGCAGTCGATTACAGTCATTTTTGGTCATTGCACATACCTTCGAAATCCTATCCACTTTCGAGAAAAAAAATCCAAAAAATAAATACAATAAAAAACAGTAGAAAAGAGATCGACTCAAAGTTACAGAACAAGAACAGTCCGCCATGTTTATTAAACGGCTATCATTTCTATCGATAGTACAATTTACTATTTATCGACAATAAAAAACAGTAGAAAAGAGATCCACTCAAAGTTACAGAACAAGAACAGTCCGCCATGTTTATTAAACGGCTATTATTTCTATCGACAGTACAATTTACTATTTATCGACAATAAAAAACAGTAGAAAAGAGATCCACTCAAAGTTACAGAACAAGAACAGTCCGCCATGTTTATTAAACGGCTATTATTTCTATCAATAGTACAATTTACTATTTATCGACAATAAAAAACACTAGAAAAGAGATCGACTCAAAGTTACACAACAGGAACGGGAACAGTCCGCCATGTTTATTAAACGGCTATTATTTCTATCAATAGTACAATTTACTATTTATCGACAATAAAAAACAGTAGAAAAGAGATCCACTCAAAGTTACGCAACAGGAACGGGAACAGTCCGCCATTTTTATTAAACGGCTATTATTTCTATCGACAGTACAATTTACTATTTATCGACAATAAAAAACAGTAGAAAAGAGATCCACTCAAAGTTACAGAACAAGAACAGTCCGCCATGTTTATTGAACGGCTATTATTTCTATCAATAGTACAATTTACTATTTATCGACAATAAAAAACAGTAGAAAAGAGATCCACTCAAAGTTACGGAACAAGAACAGTCCGCCATGTTTATTAATCGGCTATTATTTCTATCAATAGTACAATTTACTATTTATCGACAATAAAAAACAGTAGAAAAGAGATCCACTCAAAGTTACAGAACAAGAACAGTCCGCCATGTTTATTAATCGGCTATTATTTCTATCAATACTACAATTTACTATTTATCGACAATAAAAAACAGTAGAAAAGAGATCGACTCAAAGTTACAGAACAAGAACAGTCCGCCATGTTTATTAAACGGCTATCATTTATATCAATAGTACAATTTACTATTTATCGACAATAAAAAACACTAGAAAAGAGATCGACTCAAAGTTACGCAACAGGAACGGGAACAGTCCGCCATTTTTATTAAACGGCTATTATTTCTATCAATAGTACAATTTACTATTTATCGACAATAAAAACAGTAGAAAAGAGATCGACTCAAAGTTACAGAACAAGAACAGTCCGCCATGTTTATTAAACGGCTATTATTTCTATCAATAGTACAATTTACTATTTATCGACAATAAAAAACAGTAGAAAAGAGATCGACTCAAAGTTACAGAACAAGAATAGTCCGCCATGTTTATTAAACGGCTATTATTTCTATCAATAGTACAATTTACTATTTATCGACAATAAAAAACAGTAGAAAAGAGATCGACTCAAAGTTACGCAACAGGAACGGGAACAGTCCGCCATTTTTACGTTCGACGTCCCCCCAGCGTGCACCGCGCGAGTATCGACGAAAGTCCGCGAGATTCGAATCGCTTAAATGATAAACAGAAATCTCTCATTATCGGGAGTGTTTAATACAGCCACTATATACCGTGTGGCTTATTTGCTACGCCCGTCGTCGGTTTGTGCCGCGATAATTCCGTCGCGACGCGTTATCTCGCGTCAAGACCGATAGAGGGCAACGCGTCGATTCGTGAAATTACGCTCTTAATCCCGGTATCTTAATTATTGAATTTATTAAACGGCCGATCCGCGATCCGCGAAACGAGTCCGGGGAATTATAATCCTGAGAAACTCGCGCGGTTATTACGGTCACGCACCGCTGAACGAACTCGCGCGCGCGCGCGCGCGTTCTAGCCCGTGGGACGCCCGTTGCGGAAAGTTAATTAGAAAACAAACAGAAAATTAACGCGAACCCGGCAGCGAATCTTTCCTGGCCGCGGCCGTTACTCACGATTTATCGTAACTCGTTCGTAAGTCCGGTCGGTGACCGGTTTACGGCGCTGTACCGAGCCCCGATCCGACCGACGATGCGCTCGCGCGCTCTGATCGACGATCGAAAATCATCGATTCCGCGGCGAATCTCGCGGAGCAGGAAGCCTCCGGTGCTCTTTTCCGCCGAGACAGCGAAAACCAGTTTCCATCGACCGAGCGACGAGAAAGAGAGAGAAAAAAAAGAGAGAAAGAAAAAACTCGGTGAATTATCGCGTAATCGCGAATACGTTTAACCCGTTAACGCATCGACGTTAATCGATCATTTTCTTTTGCTCTAACCCCCCCTCCAGACCATCTCGACAGTGTGTTTCTCTTGTTGGCTTCTTATCCTGCGTACACGCGGTTCTCCGAGATCGATGTGGATACGTGTATGTATATATATATATATTGGGCTTTTAAAACATCGAAACTCGCAACCGGTTGGGGACGGCGAAAATCTTCCTCGACCGTTAATCTTGATTTATGATAACCGCGACCGCGCGATCTGCACGGACACCGAGCGGATAATTGGATCGCGCCGTACGTTCCTCGCTGCTACCGGTCTCTGGTCGTGTACTGTCCAAACCGTACCCCAGAATCGCTTCCGTTTAGTAGCTTCGAGAGCATTTCGATAGTTTAGTATTTCGATGGTACAACGATATGTTAGGGTATGTGTTTGGGGATGAATTAGCTTTCTGTGGTCCAAGAGCTGGATACCATGAATCCTCAACACTTCTACTATCTAGCGTCGAGAGTATGTCTATAGTTTGCTATTTGGATGGTCTAAGAGCTGGTCCAATGATCAATTTTGGGTGTCTAATAGAGATTGTAAAAAATCTAGTCGACTGGATTTCTGAAAGTTTACTGTTTCGATGGACCAAGCTGAATCGAAGATTTTACGAATGTTTGGGTACTTGAATCTGAGGATGAATTAGTTTTCTGTGGTCCAGAATCTAGATACCACGAATCTTCAACACTTCTACTATCTAGGATCGAGAGTATGTCTATAGTTTGCTATTTGGATGGTCTAAAAGCTGGACCAATGATCAATTTTGGGTGTCTAATAGAGATTGTAAAAAATCTAGTCGACTGCATTTCTGAAAGTTTACTGTTTCGATGGACCAAGCTGAATCGAAGATTTTAGGAATGCTTGGGTACTTGAATCTGAGGATGAATTAGCTTTCTGTGATCCAGAAGCTAGATACCACGAATCCTCAACACTTCTACTATCTAGGATCGAGAGTATGTCTATAGTTTGCTATTTGGATGGTCTAAAAGTTGGTCCAATGATCAATTTTGGATGTCTAATAGTCGACTGGATTTCTGAAAGTTTACTGTTTCGATGGACCAAGCTGAATCGAAGATTTTACGAATGTTTGGGTACTTGAATCTGAGGATGAATTAGTTTTCTGTGGTCCAAGAACTGGATACCATGAATCCTCAACACTTCTACTATCTAGGATCGAGAGTATGTCTATAGTTTGCTATTTGGATGGTCTAAAAGTTGGTCCAATGATCAATTTTGGATGTCTAATAGTCGACTGGATTTCTGAACGTTTACTGTTTCGATGGACCAAGTTGAATCGAAGATTTTACGAATGTTTGGGTACTTGAATCTGAGGATGAATTAGTTTTCTGTGGTCCAAGAACTGGATACCATGAATCCTCAACACTTCTACTATCTAGAGTCGAGACTATGTCTATAATTTGCTATTTGGATGGTCTAAATCTCGACCAATGATCAATTTTGGGTGTCTAATAGAGATTGTAAAAAATCTAGTCGACTGGATTTCTGAAAGTTTACTGTTTCGATGGACCAAGCTGAATCGAAGATGTTACGAATGTTTGGGTACTTGACTCTGAGGATGAATTAGCTTTCTGTGGTCCAGAAGCTAGATACCATGAATCCTCAACACTTCTACTATCTAGCGTCGAGAGTATGTCTATAGTTTGCTATTTGGATGGTCTAAGAGCTGGTCCAATGATCAATTTTGGGTGTCTAATAGAGATAGTAAAAAATCTAGTCGACTGCATTTCTGAAAGTTTACTGTTTCGATGGACCAAGCTGAATCGAAGATTTTACGAATGTTTGGGTACTTGAATCTGAGGATGAATTAGTTTTCTGTGGTCCAAGAGCTGGATACCATAAATCCTCAACACTTCTACTATCTAGCGTCGAGAGTATGTCTATAGTTTGCTATTTGGATGGTCTAAGAGCTGGTCCAATGATCAATTTTGGGTGTCTAATAGAGATTGTAAAAAATCTAGTCGACTGGATTTCTGAAAGTTTACTGTTTCGATGGACCAAGCTGAATCGAAGATTTTACGAATGTTTGGGTACTTGAATCTGAGGATGAGTTAGTTTTCTGTGGTCCAAGAACTGGATACCACGAATCCTCAAGACTTCTACTATCTAGAGTCGAGACTATGTCTATAGTTTGCTATTTGGATGGTCTAAATCTCGACCAATGATCAATTTTGGGTGTCTAATAGAGATTGTAAAAAATCTAGTCGACTGGATTTCTGAAAGTTTACTGTTTCGATGGACCAAGCTGAATCGAAGATTTTACGAATGTTTGGGTACTCGAATCTGAGGATGAATTAGCTTTCTATGGATACCACGAATCCTCCCCACTTCTGTCGACTATCTAGAGTCGAGACTATGTCTATAGTTTGCTATTTGGATGGTTTAAGAGCTGGACCAATGATTAATTTTGGGTACTCGAATCTGGGGATGAATTAGCTTTCTGTGGTCCACCAGCTGGATATCACAAATCCTCAACACTTCTACTGTTTAGAGTCGACTATCTAGCGTCGAGACTATGTCTATAGTTCGCTCTTTGGATGGTCTAAGAGCTGGACCAATGATTAATTTTGGGTAGGGATAAATCAAGCCTCGAGGATCCAGAAATGGAGTCTTCGAAGCCTTCAACAGTAGAACCACCAAAGTGGTCAAAATAACCCTCAATTTCGCAATTTCTATTAGAAATTGTAAAAAATCTAATCGCCTAGATTTCTGAAAGTTTACTATTTCGATGGGCCAAGCTGTAATCGAAGATTTTACGAATGTTTGGGTGCTCGAATCCCAGGTTAAATCCCAGGTTAAGTCTAACGTAATAGAAAATGTAAATTCAGTGCTTTCGTGCCCATTTAGCGGCATGGGTCATAAGTGACCCAGGGTCGGGCCATCCAGGAGGTTAAAGAACCTTTCACCCGTCCCCGATGCCTCTTATCCTATGTATCAGAAGCTCATGCTATCGCGACTACTAATTATTTCACTCTTTGACTACGCTGACATAGTTTATAGCCCCGCGCGAGCGTTCGTACAGCGTCTTGTATCCAGCCCATTCAAAACACCTGTCCGCGTTTCTTTTTCCCTCCGGTGTCCGTAAATTTGATCGTACATCCTCGTTTCCACATCCTACGAGACCAGGTTCCATGTGAATCAACCATACACCATCATCGTCGTTCGACTTCTCGGAACTGCTATACTGTGACTCGCGAAAAATTAGCCTTCGACTATTTCACCTACTCCGAGACTATTCCAACGATTCAGAAGTTCCTTTCTAGACACTAGAACGACCAATTACGTTTATTGCTGTTCTTCTTTGTTATCTAATCGAGCCTTGACCTAGTAGATTCGAATCTTTCGTTAATACTTATATTATTCATTCTGCGCCATTGTGTGATTCCCGATGCGAACTTTCTGTAATTATTGCTTCCAACGAATGGGTAATTTTTATTTGTTACGGTCGAGAACTCCACGCTAACAACGTTGTGAAATAGTCATTACACAATGGACTCGATGTATCTGTAAAAATTGATTTTCAATCGAGCTTTTTAAACTGTCGACGAAAAATCGCTACTTTCATTTTCAACGCGATCGAAGCCTGACGGAGCATAGAGTCGACAATTTCCACTGCATTTTGCAATGTTTCGTTGCACTATTGTGCACTCAATCGTTCCCATAACGAATCTATAATTATTTTTTTTAATGTAAAAGATACTCTTAGTTCTTTTTGGACGAAACATTCGTCGATCGTAGCCTAAATCGCGATCGAATAATGGAGTCCCGTCTGTGGGACGTTGGAGCGCGGGAGAAGATGCTCCTGTGGTTGGGTGTTATAATAAACTCGATGTAAAAATTGATTTTCAGTCGATCTTTTTAAACTGTCAACGAAAAATCGCTCTTACTCTCATTTACAACGCGATCGAAGCCTGACAGAGCATAGAGTCGACAATTTCCACTGCATTTTATTTCCACTGCACTCAATCGTTCCTATAACGAATTTATAATTATTTTTTTTAATGTAAAAGATACTCTTTGTCCTCTTTGGACGAAACATTCGTCGATCGTAGCCTAAATCGCGATCGAATAATGGAGTCTCGTCCGTGGGACGTTGGGGCGCGGGAGAAGATGCTCTGGGTCCGTGGTTGAGTGTTATAATGAACTCAATGTATCTGTAAAAATTGATTTTCAATCGAGCTTTATAAACTCTCAACGAAAAATCACTATTTCATTTTCAACGCAATCGAAGCCTGACGGAGCATATAATCGACAATTTCCACTGCATTTTGCAATGTTTCGTTGCACTATTGTGCACTCAATCGTTCCTATAACGAATCTATAATTCCTTTTTTTAATGTAAAAGATACTCTTTGTCCTCTTTGGACGAAACATTCGTCGATCGTAGCCTAAATCGCGATCGAATAATGGAGCCCCGTCCATGGGACGTTGGGGCGCGGGAGAAGATGCTCTGAGTCCGTGGCTGAGTGTTGTAATGAACTCGATGTATCTGTAAAAATTGATTTTCAATCGAGCTTCTTAAACTCTTAACGAAAAATCACTATTTCATTTTCAACGCAATCGAAGCCTGACAGAGCATAGAGTCGACAATTTCCACTGCATTTTGCAATGTTTCGTTGCACTATTGTGCACTCAATCGTTCCCATAACGAATCTATAACTATTTTTTTTAATGTAAAAGATACTCTTTGGCCTCTTTGGACGAAACATTCGTCGATCGTAGCCTAAATCGCGATCGAATAATGGAGTCCCGTCCGTGGAACGTTGGGGCGCGGGAGAAGATGCTCTGAGTCCGTAGTTGAGTGTTATAATGAACTCAATGTATCTGTATAAATTGATTTTCAGTCGATCTTTTTAAACTCTCAACGAAAAATCGCTCTTACTCTCATTTACAACGCGATCGAAGCCTGACAGAGCATAGAGTCGACAATTTCCACTGCATTTTATTTCCACTGCACTCAATCGTTCCTATAACGAATTTATAATTATTTTTTTTAATGTAAAAGATACTCTGTCCTCTTTGGACGAAACATTCGTCGATCGTAGCCTAAATCGCGATCGAATAATGGAGCCCCGTCCGTGGAACGTTGGGGCGCGGGAAGAGATGCTCTGGGTCCGTGGTTGAGTGTTATAATGAACTCAATGTATCTGTAAAAATTGATTTTCAATCGAGCTTTATAAACTGTCAACGAAAAATCGCTCTTACTCTCATTTACAACGCGATCGAAGCCTGACAGAGCATATAATCGACAATTTCCACTGCATTTTGCAATGTTTCGTTGCACTATTGTGCACTCAATCGTTCCCATAACGAATCTATAATTCCTTTTTTTAATGTAAAAGATACTCTTAGTCCTCTTTGGACGAAACATTCGTCGATCGTAGCCTAAATCGCGATCGAATAATGGAGCCCCGTCCGTGAGACGTTGGGGCGCGGGAGGAGATACTCTGGGTCCGTGGTTGAGTGTTATAATAAACTCGATGTATCTGTAAAAATTGATTTTCAGTCGATCTTTTTAAACTGTCAACGAAAAATCGCTCTTACTCTCATTTACAACGCGATCGAAGCCTGACAGAGCATAGAATCGACAATTTCCACTGCATTTTGCAATGTTTCGTTGCACTATTGTGCACTCAATCGTTCCCATGACGAATCTATAACTATTTTTTTTAATGTAAAAGATACTCTTTGGCCTCTTTGGACGAAACATTCGTCGATCGTAGCCTAAATCGCGATCGAATAATGGAGCCCCGTCCGTGGAACGTTGGGGCGCGGGAGGAGACGTTGGGTCTCGGGCATAAAATTGCCGATCGAATGGAGGCGAGCGATTCCGCGCGGTGTCCCGATCGTCCGCGACTCGTTGTTACGGCGGAAAGTATTCGCGAACGATCCGATCGTACCGCAACGTTTACACGGGAAGCTTCCCGGATACGCTCGAACGGTAGAACCGGTCCCGAGGTGCGTGCCATCCGAATAATGGACTCGGTTAATTAGCTCGCGATCGATTTCTGTCCTTACCCTCCGCGTCTCCTCTGGTCCCCTCTGCTCCCCTCTGTTCCTGTTCGAAAGCCGAAAAATCGCCGCGGAATTCGATAACGGTCCCTCCCGACGTTTAATGGCGGCCGCCTAGGCTCTTGGGCGATTCGAAAAAAGCGCGCGAAATCGATTATATCGGTATGGAAATTCGAGTGTGGCTCGCGATTCCACCGGAGTCGAGATTTCCACGAGGGAGGGGAAACTGGTTTCTCGGCCAAGAAAAATCGGTTCTTTCCGTGGCAGATTTTGTTTTTTAATTGTTTTAACGTATTGGAGATCCCATTTGAGGAGATTTTTATCGTGATTTAGCGACGGTTGACATTCGTACGCGTCGTATGTGTTTTCTCAACGTGTTATTTTCTTTTTTAGTATACTATACGGTATATATGTACAATGACACCTTGGATTGATAGAGATGAGGCTAAAGTTAGTGTTAAATTATGGAAATCCCGGAGTTAGATAGTTCGTTGGTGAGTCCAGTGAGGGGGATTTTGGTGCAATTATCAA
Organism: Colletes latitarsis; assembly: GCF_051014445.1. Taxonomy (NCBI): domain Eukaryota; kingdom Metazoa; phylum Arthropoda; class Insecta; order Hymenoptera; family Colletidae; genus Colletes; species Colletes latitarsis. The sequence continues at coordinate 27,306,264 of NC_135135.1, read as the reverse complement.
GGTAAAGAATGAGGGGTGGAGAGGTTAGCAATTTTATTTAGGGGTCAAAATTGACCCAGGTCCGTAGGCAAGAGGACTAACATGGCGCACGCACATTATGCGGCTGTTTGGCAGGCTAGTTGGCCGGCTGGTCGAGCGGCTGGTCGCGCGACTGTGTGCATCGTCGTGTCCATGTGGGCGCGACGCGGATCGAATCGGATCGTTGGAGCGTGTTGGTGCTGATCGAGCGCCCTCGAGGAGTATAGAGACAACGGCCTGCCGATACACCGACCGTGCTTCTCAACCATCGCCCAACCAGCGTCTCTCCTCCGCTATCTAGACCTAGATCAACCTCCCTCAACCTTCCTCAAACACCTCAACGATTCAAATATCGTCATGCATAAACAGAATCCACTCGACAAGTATGACAACAGATTTTCCAATCGCCTCACCAAACGATAAAAATTGTGAGTCTCTAGATAGACCTCAGAAGACCTCAAAAGCAACGCTAAATCCAAGGATTGGTGGTCGTCTGTGAGAGAACTAGGAGTATCCCACCTGGTGACCCCACTAAACGATAAAAATTGTGGGTCTCTGGATAGACCATCATTTCAATAAATCAGAACACCTCAAAAGCAACGCTAAATCCAAGGATTGGTGGTCATCTGTGAGAGAACTAGGAGTATCCCACCTGGTAACCCCACCAAACGATACAAATTGTGGGTCTCTAGATATATCATCATTTCAATACATCAGAACACCTCAAAAGCAACGCTAAATCCAAGGATTGGTGGTCATCTGTGAGAGAACTAGGAGTATCCCCCACCTGGTGACCCCAGCAAACGATAAAAATTGTGGGTCAGTAGATAGACCATCATTTCAATACATCAGAATCACCAGGTGACCCCACTAAACGATAAAAGTTGTGGGTCTTTAGATAGACCATCATTTCAACGCATCAGGAGACCTCAAAAGCAACGCTAAATCCAAGGATTGGTGGTCGTCTGTGAGAGATCTAGGAGCATCCCACCTGGTGACCCCACTAAACGATAAAAATTGTGGGTCAGTAGATAGACCATCATTTCAACGCATCAGAAGACTTCAAAGGTAATACTAAATTCAAGGATTGGTGGTCGTCTGTGAGAGAGCTAGGAGTATCCCACCTGGTGATCCCACCAAGTAATAAAAGTTGTGGGTCTTTAGATAGACCATCATTTCAACGCATCAGAAGACCTCAAAGGTAATACTAAATTCAAGGATTGGTGGTCGTCTGTGAGAGAGCTAGGAGTATCCCACCTGGTGATCCCACCAAGTAATAAAAATTGTGGGTGTCTAGATAGACCATCATTTCAACGCATCAGAATCACCTGGTGACCCCACTAAACGATAAAAGTTGTGGGTCTTTAGATATATCATCATTTCAATACATCAGAACACCTCAAAAGCAACGCTAAATCCAAGGATTGGTGGTCGTCTGTGAGAGAGCTAGGAGTATCCCACCTGGTGACCCCACCAAACGATAAAAATTGTGGGTCTCTAGATATATCATCATTTCAATATATCAGAACACCTCAAAAGCAACGCTAAATCCAAGGATTGGTGGTCATCTGTGAGAGAACTAGGAGTATCCTACCTGGTGACCCTACCAAACGATAAAAATTGTGAGTGTCTAGATAGACCATCATTTCAACGCATCAGAATCACCTGGTGACCCCACTAAACGATAAAAGTTGTGGGTCTCTAGATATATCATCATTTCAATACATCAGAACACCTCAAAAGCAACGCTAAATCCAAGGATTGGTGGTCATCTGTGAGAGAACTAGGAGTATCCCACCTGGTGACCCCACCAAGTAATAAAAATTGTGGGTCTCTAGATATATCATCATTTCAACGCATCAGGAGACCTCAAAAGCAACGCTAAATCCAAGGATTGGTGGTCATCTGTGAGAGAGCTAGGAGTATCCCACCTGGTGATCCCACCAAGTAATAAAAATTGTGGGTGTCTAGATAGACCATCATTTCAACGCATCAGAATCACCTGGTGACCCCACTAAACGATAAAAGTTGTGGGTCTCTGGATAGACCATCATTTCAACGCATCAGGAGACCTCAAAAGCAACGCTAAATCCAAGGATTGGTGGTCGTCTGTGAGAGAGCTAGGAGTATCCCACCAAGTAATAAAAATTGCCATAACAGGTCTCCAGATACACAAATCGAAGACCTCAAGCAATCATACATCCACGATCCTGAGAGATTGTCGATCAGAACCAGGAGTATTTCACCTGGTGGCCCCAGAATGTTCGTGACCTCAATCGTCCTCCTGGTGAGTCCTCGAAGGGTCTAAGGAGTGTCCAAAATGGTAGGAACCGAATTGAGGGAAATCCAGACCAAACGGTGGAAGGATTCAGCAAGAGGCGGTTGGGAACGGCTGGTGCGCGATGAACAGAAACCTTGTTCCCGAAGGAAGCGGACAGGAAAAGGAATCGCGGAGGGACACGAAAGGCGACAAGGCGCGGCAAGTTTTATATTATAATTACGCTCGATCCTCGATCCTCGTAGCACGGTCGTGGAACGGAGGGGGGAGGGCTCTTGTCGGCGGAGGAGCACGTCCGTTCCGTGGGTCGACGATGACTACGAGCTGTTTCGGGATTTCCAGCCGCGACGATAAAAATACCCGTCCCCCGAGCGTCGCGGGACGATCGAGTAAGGACTCACTCATGCTGTCGATTTTTCGGCGACGCAACTGTTGGCGGAGGCCTGGCAGAGGCGGTTAACAAGCATCCTCCGTCGTTCGTTGCGCCCATGGGTGTCTTTTTTGCCCAGAACTAGCTCCGTGCTATCGATTCCTCGACGATGCTCGACGGGGGAACCCTAATCGACGAAGGGTTGGCGAACAGACTTTATTACTCAGGGTTATTAGCGTAGGGGATGATAGAGAAGTTTGGTACGAGGAGCTTCGTTTCAATTCATATTTAATGGGGGATCAATGGCAATACTGTTTAACTTGTATAGACTTTGAAAACGTTAGACAGTGAAAATTAACCGTGCTTTATTTGATCCGTTGTTTTCGTTGTTTAACCCCTTGACGTACGACTTAATTCCATATTATTTTTCAAATGTACACTATTTAATTTTGTCTAAATTTGTTCGTGAATGGAATAACCACAAAAAAAAACAGATTTGTTTTACGAATACCTTGCTAATATAAAAATCTGATGATTTTAATGTGTGAGACTCGATGACGAGTGTAGCCTCATCATTGTGAAACTTGGTATCGAGAACTTGTGACGAGTCAGACTCGTCATTGTAGAGCAAAGGGTTAAGTGTTGAGAATGTTGCCATGGGAACGTAGAAGCAGTGAAAAAGTTTTATTCGATCGATCGACAAATTGGAATTTTATCGCGCGAAGATGGAACAGCGATTCAGAGGAGGTTAATAGGACGAAAATTGAAGGTAGAGACTGGCGTCCCGTTTTTTGACGAGCGTAAGCGAAGGGCTGGCAGGATGGCGTCGAGAGGCCATAAACCGACGACCCCCTGCTTGCTATCGATGGGGTCCGGAGTTGATGGGGGAACTAATGACAGGACGGCTCGCTATAATGGACATTATACTCGGCCAGTCGGCCGGCCGGTAATAGATTCGGGGATGAAGCGAGAAACCGCGATGGTGGGTCTGCGCAAAATGGCGGTCGAGCCTTTTGGCCCCAGGGTAATTTCGCCTCGACGGAGAGTCATAGCGCAGATCGACGATAACGACTCTGTGACTCGTCAAGTCATTGCAAATATACTTAAAGAATGAAGTACAACATCAATAATAATAATAATAATAATTGTTCCCCGAATTTTCGAGTATACAGTGTGTTCGGCTACCTCTAGGAAACATTTTAATGGGGGATTCTAGAGGCCAAAATAAGACGAAAATGAAGAATACCAATTTGTTGATGGAGGCTTCGTTAAAAAGTTATTAACAATTAAATTCAAAAATTTCAAATCGTTCTGGAAAAATTATTTTTGGCTGCGAGGGTCAATTACAATCATTTTTGGTGAATAGACATACCCCTAAAATCTTGCGCATTTTCGAGAAAAAAATTCGAGAAAGTGTGAAATTTTTCGACGGAAAATAAATTTCAAATCGGTTTTAAAAAATTATTTTCAGTTGCAGGTGTCAATTACAATTATTTTTGGTCATTACACATACCCTTGAAATCCTACGCACTTTCGAGAAAAAAATTCGAGAAGGTGTGAAATTTTTCGACGGAAAAAAAATTTCAAATCGGATTTAAAAAATTATTTTCAGTTGCAGGTGTCAATTACAATCATTTTTGGTCAATAGACATACCCTCGAAATCCTACCCACTTTCGAGAAAAAAATTCGAGAACGTGTGAAATTTTTGGGGGAAAAAAAAATTTTCCAAATCGTTCTGAAAAAATTATTTTCGGTTGGGAGGGTCAATTGCAATAATTTTTGGTCATCACACATACCCCCGAAATTCTACGCATTTCCAAGAAAAAAATTCATTAAGGTGCCTAAATTTTTCGACTAAAAAGAAAAATTTCAAATCGGTTTTAAAAAATTACTTTCAGTTGCAGGGGTCAATTACAATCATTTTTGGTCAATAGACATACCCTCGAAATCCTACCCACTTTCGAGAAAAAAATTCGAGAAGGTGTGAAATTTTTGGGGGGAAAAAAAATTTTCCAAATCGTTCTGAAAAAATTATTTTCGGTTGGGAGGGTCAATTGCAATAATTTTTGGTCATCACACATACCCCCGAAATTCTACGCATTTCCAAGAAAAAAATTCAGGAAGGTGCCTAAATTTTTCGACAAAAAAGAAAAATTTCAAATCGTTTTTAAAAAATTATTTTCAGTTGCAGGGGTCAATTGCAATCATTTTTGGTCAATAGACATACCCTTGAAATCCTACCCACTTTCGAGAAAAAAATTCGAGAAGGTGTGAAATTTTTGGGGGGAAAAAAAATTTTCCAAATCGTTCTAAAAAAATTATTTTCGTTTAGAAGGGTCAATTGCAATAATTTTTGGTCATCACACATACCCCCGAAATTCTACGCATTTCCAAGAAAAAAATTCAGGAAGGTGCCTAAATTTTTCGACGAAAAAGAAAAATTTCAAATCGTTTTTAAAAAATTATTTTCAGTTGCAGGGGTCAATTGCAATCATTTTTGGTCAATAGACATACCCTCAAAATCCTACCCACTTTCGAGAAAAAAATTCGAGAAGGTGTGAAATTTTTGGGGGGAAAAAAAATTTTCCAAATCGTTCTGAAAAAATTATTTTCGGTTGGGAGGTTCAATTGCAATAATTTTTGGTCATCACACATACCCCCGAAATTCTACGCATTTTCAAGAAAAAAATTCGAGAAGGTGCAGAACTTTAAACGTTAATAAACTTCCAACGAAGCCTCCATCAAGAAATTGGTATTCTTGATTTTCGTCTTATTTTGGCCCCTAGAATCTCCCATTAAAATTTTTCCCAGGGGTGGCTGAACATTCTGTATATCATTGACAATAATGGCGACTGGATTACAATGATAATTTTATATAAAAATAGATTTGAATTTTATTCAACTAACGAAAAAATCGTGTGAAAGCGAGGCTAAAAGGGTTTCCCGGTCGTGAATAATAACGATCGCGTACCCCGAATAATTTAGAAATGTTTCATCCTCGACCTGAGTTAGGGGGAAACGTTTTGTTTTCATATAAATTTGTAGAGAGTTACTTTTTGGTGGGGCGATATTAAATTATACGGGTCCCACGGGACGACAGTCACGAAGGAACCGAATGGTAGAGATATCGACGCGGAGATAAGCCGGGGATGCAGGATGCGACGAACGCGTCCGCGTACCTGGGACTACGGGCGTCTCGTCTCGAAGGTATAGGAGGCCAAGGATGCCGGCAGCCGGCGACAACCTTATTGGAAAGTCGTGTTCCACGTTAAAACCGGAAGTCGGCCCGAGAAACCCGGCAGTCCGTGCCCCGTAGAACGAGCGCGACGCGTTTACGACCGCCCGGACGACCAACGTCAAAACCTAAATCCTGCGGTTCGTTAAACAAAAGAGTCGTAGTTTCAGAAAGTACAATCTCCCATCGTGGTACGCGATTCGACTCCAGAACGTGGAATCTATGCGTTTATGTATCTATATTGCGATTTTTGGAAGAGTAGCAACAGGGGCTCGTGAATGGAATATTGTAAAAATTGTATTGGAAGTCGAATGGGACTATCGGTAATCGAAATTTGAGTTCTTTGGATTTCAATCTCATCGATATTTTCATATTTTCGTTCTACAGCACGATTCATGGAAGAGTAGTTTTCCATCTTTTCGTTGTATAGCACGATTCACGAAAGAGTAGCAACGAGTTACTTCAGTCTATAGCGCGATTCATGGAAGAGTAGCAACGAACACGTGAATAGAATATTGCAAAAATTGCATTGGAAGTCAAATGGGACTATCGGTAATCGAAGTTCTAGTTCCTTGGTTTTGAATCTCATCGATATTTCCATCTTTTCGTTCTGTAGCACTATTAATGAAAGAAAAGAATTTCATTTTTCTGTTATATGTATAGCACGATTAATGAAAGAGTTGCTTTCCATCTTTTCGTTCTATAGTACGATTAATAGAAGAGAAGCTTTCCATCTTTTCGTTATATGTACGATTAACGATATGAAAGATAAGAATCCCATTTTTCCGTTATATGTATAGCACGATTAATAGAAGAGAAGCTTTCCATCTTTTCGTTATATGAACAGCACGATTAATGAAAGAAAGAATTCCATTTTTCCGTAATATACAGGGTGTTTGGCCACCCCTGGGAAAAATTTTAATGGGGGATTCTAGAGGCCAAAATAAGACGAAAATCAAGAATAGCAATTTGTTGATGAAGGCTTTGTTAAACAGTTATTAACGTTTAAAGTTCCGCTCGTACTGAATTTTTTTCTCGAAAATGCGCAGGATTTCGGGGGTATGTGTAATGACCAAAAATGATTGTAATTGACCCCCACAGCTAGTTATATTTTTTCCAGAACGATTCGAAATTTTTTAATTTTGTCGAAAAATGACAAAACTTCTCGAATTTTTTTCTAGAAAGTGGATAGGATTTCGAGGGTATGTCTATTCACCAAAAATTATTGTAATTAGCCCCTGTAACCAAAAATAATTTTTTTAGAACGATTCGAAATTTTTTAATTTTGTCGAAAAATTACAAAACTTCTCGAATTTTTTTCTAGAAAGTGGATAGGATTTCGAGGGTATGTCTATTCACCAAAAATTATTGTAATTAGCCCCTGCAACCAAAAATAATTTTTTTAGAATGATTCGAAATTTTTTAATTTTGTCGAAAAATTACAAAACTTCTCGAATTTTTTTCTAGAGAGTGGGTAGGATTTCGAGGGTCTGTCTAATGACCAAAATTGATTGTAATTGACCCCTGTGCCCGAAAATAGTTTTTCCAGAACGATTTGAAACTTTTTAATTTCGTCGAAAAATTTAGACACCTTCTAGAATTTTTTTCTAGAAACTGGGTAGGATTTCGACGATATGTCTAATGACCAAAAATGATTGCAATTGACCCCCGCAACCGAAAATAATTTTTTTAGAATTAATTAAGAATTTTTTTTTTCGTCGAAAAATTTAGGCACCTATCCCCTGTCGATTTTTCTTAAAAATTGCTTTTTCATTTTTAGTAATTTTGTTTGACACCCTACAGAAAAGTTGTCTAATACTTTTCTGTAGGTACCCATGAGCTCTATTTCAGAAAAAAGTTTCATTGAAATATATTCACAATTGTAGGAGTTATGGCTGTTTGAAAATTGGACCTGTTGACCAAAAATGCTCGCAATTAACCCCTGCAACTAAAAATAATTTTTCCAGAACGATTTGAAATTTTTGAATTTAATTGTTAATATACTTTATTCTTGATTTTCGTCTTATTTTGACCTCTAGTATCCTCTATTAAAATTTTTCCCAGGGGTGGCCGAACACCCTGTATACATGTATTTGTTGATGGAGGCTTCGTTAAAAAGTTATTAACAATTAAATTCAACAATTTCAAATCGTTCTGAAAAAATTATTTTCAGCTGCGGGGGTCAATTACAATCATTTTTGGTCATTACGCATACCCTCGAAATCTTGCGCATTTTCTAGAAAAAAATTCATTATGGGCGGAACTTTAAACGTTAATAATTTTTTAACAAAGCCTCGATCAACAAATTGGTATTCTTGATTTTCGTCTTATTTTGGCCTCTAGAATCCCCCATTAAAATTTTTCCCAGGAGTGGCCGAACACCCTGTATAGCACGATTAATGGAAGAGTAGCTTCCCATCTTTTCGTTGTATAGCACGATTCACGAAAGAGTAGCAACTCTTGAACCGACTATTGTAAAAATCTATACTGTATGGAAAATCGAGGTGTACCAGCATAATAATCATTAAAAATCATAACCAACGGTAAAATGACAATTTTCGAAAGATCGTAACCCCTAAATTTGAATTTGAATTTGAATTTGAATTTCCATCCAAGTTAAATCCCTCCAGTTAGTGTGCATACGCGTTAGCAGTGAATCGTCCGCGAAGCGTTAAAGCGGTTTTCAATGGTTATTAGATTTCTATTAGCCTGGCTACCGGAGATTGCCTATAGGTACACCTCCGCTCGAACGACGGAGGTTAGGTGTGCGCGTAATCGCGAGCGGGAGCTTTTCTCTCGACGCTCGAGGCTGGATACATAAATCTCCTTTAGAATCGAGTGAATAGCGAGAGTGAGCGCAGGAGGGAGAAGTTACTCGCTTCCCGGTTCAGTGAGTCGTTGGCAAAAATTTGCGAATCTACGAGGCCAGCCACTCTATGATTCATAAATATTTAAGTCGTGGCAAATAACCGCTCTTGTCTCTTATCAACGGTACCCGCATACCCGCGTCGAACGGGGTTCAACGATTGCTTTCCGTTTTTCCAACCGTGGTCTCCCGCGCGGGAGTTTCAGATTCGCCCAGGCGCGGATATACCCGCCACGCAAATTGGGGGCTTACGCATCGGGGCCCCCCAACGTTCCTTGATTTTTTAATTTAAAAAACGTTCAAAGCGTTTGTGGAAAAATGTGTTGCACAAGATTGTGATTTTTTTGAAAAAATCGTGAAAATTTGTTTTAAGATCTGAAGATCTTTAAAATCGATCCTCGTAATAAAAAATTATATTGAAACCCCAGTAGCGGAGGAACGACGTTTCAAATAAGAAGAGGACGATTGTTCGACGACGTGAAATAAGAATGAAATAGTAGTAATTAGTTTCGACGCGAGACGGCGCGGCGATCTCGGTTAGCAGCGGCCGTGTTCCCGGTCGTTCGAAGTAGGCGTAAGTAGGCAAACCGGGTGTCGCAGATCGCGCTCGTTTTTCATTCGTCCCCGGTGGTTCTTTTTTTTTTTTTGTTTCTCGTGCCTCCTCGTATCGCTCCGGCTAGTCGACGCGCGAGAAAAAGAAGGTAAACGTTATTGAAACGTGTCCGTGCGGGTTCGTCGCGAAGGCAACGGAGTCCCTCGCGACTGGGAAACGTCCCGCTATCGTACGGTCGATGAATGAAAAATAATGGCAACGGGTCGGCGTGGGAACGCGAAGAGCGGGTGGACAGGGGGGGACGTTCGGGGGGAGGCCGCTAGATGGCAGAAAAACAGGATTCGATTCGACTCTGACTCGAATCGAGTCGAGACGCGACTCGACGAGCAGAAATCGATCCACGCGCGCAGTTATCGAAGCTGAGTCGAATTTTATAGTAACTCAAAAGTAATAACGTATTTCGATCGATTGCGTGTCGTTCGCGGCCAATTAAATTTGACGATTGAAAAATGAATAATTCCTGTTCTTGGTACTAAAGTGCGGAGTAAACGCGTCAAATCGATCCATAAGCGAACATATTGGTAGATTAGGTTACGTAATAGGAGATAAGTTATGTCACGAGTAGAAAAGTGGGAAAAGTAAGATACATTGGTATTAATTTTAAACTTCGCCTACTTGTCTTCTTACGATATAATTTATCGCTGGTTGCGTAATCATGCCTACCACATGTTCCCTTGCTGACAAATTGCCGCATTATTATTTTTAATTCGCGATTATTTTATCTAATGACTTTACTCGCTAACCTACGATCGAGAGTAAGAATTATTCCTAATAACACGCAGCTCGTTAATATTCCGGGTATTAGTCATTTGGACTGAGTACCGTCACCTTTCTTTCCTCGTTCCGTCATCGCCATTACCATATCTGTCACTTAACTTTGCATATATTCATGGCATTTTTATTGTTTAATTGTTTTTTTTCTTTCGACGATGGGACTTGGGGAAGTGGGGTATCCTGTAATGGGAGTTCTTCAACTTTACTGTTTCGTAACTCTTTATTAATAGCGTCCAATGCTGGATTTGGGGGGTTCGTCGTGTCTGGCGGAGTAGCGTACTCATATTCCTTCGTGTCTTTTTGCAATAAGAATCCTTTGCACAAACTCTAGACGAGCGCTTAGGGTACGTTATCTTGCTGCATAATCTGCCTAGTAACAGGCGGTCTTGATGATATGGCGCGTTGCTCGAGTATCTTACTTATTCGTCTTCCTTTTACATTACATTTTCTACTTTTATCATGCTCTTAATAACTGGTAAGAGAACAACATACGGTTACAACCGAGGAAACAGAAATATCTATCTTCCATGATTACTCACACATTCTTATACGAATTTGTATCGAAATTGATACCTCATATAGATAATTGTAATATCCAGAAAAAACGAGAGTGGAGGAGGTACCGGGGATCGAACTCACGACCATCGAATTACTAGCCAGGCGTCCTACCAACCCCGCCATTGACCTACGGTCGCTACTCTACTGTTGGCAATTTCTTTTCTACGACTTCGGGGGTCTCCAATTCTCCGTGTGTAAGCGTATTTGGGGGGAAAAAATGGCGGTAAAGGTCCTAGGAGCGGTCAAGTTGGGTCTTTCGCCGACTTTTCAGCGTTCCTACCCCACGGTGGCGCGCATGCGCGACCCCGCATACATATGGATGGCCGTACGGTCGTCAGTTGCGATACTTACGAGCTCGGCTCGTTATTCCGTATGCGCGATTGAGATCTCGTTTGCCCCGGACGCGCGGAAACTCGAAGGCGTTAGCCGCGCCGCCGTATACTCCTCTCTTCGACTCCCGTAACAGTCCTCCGCGGACTGGTTTAAAGCTTAAACGCTGCCCGGTAGAGTACCTACCGAACTCGAGAAACCTGGTACCGGTGAATAATAATTGGCCAATAAGATGTCGAGCACGGGGGCAGGGGCACTCAGGGGGGAAGAGGTTAGTTGGGAGCGTCCGCTCGCTACGCTCGGGAATTAACGCGCTCGATGCTTTTCCCTTCTTGCCTGCTACCACGGTATCTGATCCCTCGATCTCGGAATCGCAACCTCCGGGGCTTCCCTCCGCCGCGCGAAGTTCCGAGCGGAAACCTTTGCCGTTTTTCCCGACGGCCACACGACCACACCGCCGATTCTCCGGGCATTTTTCAGCGAGCGTCGTTCGCGACGAAGGCGTCGGCCGTGTTGCTCGGGACCGGTCACCTTTTGAGAGCCTGCACCTTGCCACGGTCGACAGACGGAAACTATTCCTGGAATTTACTTTGAACTCTCTCTCTCTCCCGCTCATACGCGGCCGCCCACCTCGTTTGTCACCCGGGAAGACGAACGGATGTCGCCTCAATGTTTCAATCCAAGAACTCCCCCTATTGCGTTCTTCGTATTGCCTAGCCTGAGAAGCTCGTAGAGATTTATAGTGGAAGATATGAATAATCGTGGTATATATGTTACGTAGAATGTAAATTTGCGTCACAAAATTGGCTTTAACGCGTTGCCTTGCTTGGGGGTCACCGGTGACCGGCACCGGTATTCGAATACTCTAGTTCATGGAGCTTTATAGTCGAAATTATGAATAATCGTGGTATATATGTTACGTAGAATGTAACTTTGCGTTACAAAATTGGCTTCAACGCGTTGCCTTGCTTGGGGGTCACCGGTGACCGGCACCGGTATTCGAATACTCTAGTTCATGGAGATTTATAGTTGAAATTATGAATAATCGTGGTAAATATGCTCCTTAGAATGTAACTGTGCGTCACAAAATTGGCTTCAACGCGTTGCCTTGCTTGGGGGTCACCGGTGACCGGCACCGGTATTCGAATACTCTAGTTCATGGAGATTTATAGTTGAAATTATGAATAATCGTGGTATATATGTTACGTAGAATGTAACTGTGCGTCACAAAATTGGCTTTAACTCGTTGCCTTGCTTGGGGGTCACCGGTGACCGGCACCGGTATTCGAATACTCTAGTTCATGGAGATTTATAGTTGAAATTATGAATAATCGTGGTAAATATGCTCCTTAGAATGTAACTGTGCGTCACAAAATTGGCTTCAACGCGTTGCCTTGCTTGGGGGTCACCGGTGACCGGCACCGGTATTCGAATACTCTAGTTCATGGAGATTTATAGTCGAAATTATGAATAATCGTGGTATATATGTTACGTAGAATGTAACTTTGCGTTACAAAAGTGACTTCAACGCGTTGCCTTGCTTGGGGGTCACCGGTGACCGGCACCGGTATTCGAATACTCTAGTTCATGGAGATTTATAGTTGAAATTATGAATAATCGTGGTAAATATGCTCCTTAGAATGTAACTGTGCGTCACAAAATTGGCTTCAACGCGTTGCCTTGCTTGGGGGTCACCGGTGACCGGCACCGGTATTCGAATACTCTAGTTCATGGAGATTTATAGTTGAAATTATGAATAATCGTGGTATATATGCTCCTTAGAATGTAACTGTGCGTCACAAAATTGGCTTTAACTCGTTGCCTTGTTTGGGGGTCACCGGTGACCGGCACCGGTATTCGAATACTCTAGTTCATGGAGATTTATAGTTGAAATTATGAATAATCGTGGTATATATGTTACGTAGAATGTAACTTTGCGTTACAAAAATGGCTTTAACACGCTGGCTGGCTTGGGGGTCACCGGTGACCGGCACGTCAAACTTACGGGTGTACACGCAAAATTTTGCGAAACAAGAGGGATTTGGTTATCGAACATTTCTGTTTTTCACGTCCTGGGAAAATAGGTCGTCGCGACGCTTATTTTTCGCGAGTTAATGGCCCTGCGCTTACGATCGCGTCCCGGACGCGCGGTATCTGTCCGCCGTCGCGCGTTTCAAAATTTATTGCCAGATTCGTTGGCAGGTTGCACCTCGGCGCTCATTGCCGGATAAGAAAAAGAGAAGGCGGCGATAAAGCGAACAGTCGGGGACGCGAAACGTGTCCAAACGGTCGTCACTGGTTTGTCGTACTCCCCGAGTGCGCCTGCAAACGTGGAACAGCTCTTTTTTCTTCCATTCGTCCCGCGAGTATATTAATTATCGAATCGACTAATTTGTTTCGTAATCGCGACGAACAAAGTGAGATCACCTCGAGGGGGTTTAAATTTAGATTAATTTAAGATCGATAGTTGCCCGCGAACCGGTGGTTTCCACGTGGCAGCCGAGGGATCCAAGTAGCAGAAATTCTCGCCGCGCAGGTACGAGTCCGTCCTCCTTTCTCTCTTCTCTCTTTGGTCCGTTCGCTGGTCGTTCCGTCTCGCTTTCGACGACTCTCTGTCGCCGTTCGCCGTTGCGCGTACGCTTCGTTCAGGCGTCACGCTCGCCGTGGCATAAGCGCGAATAAATTTAATGCGCGAGGATTTATGCCAACGACCGGACCCGAGCCGCTGCGCCGAGCCACTCGAGCCAAACACGCGTGTGTATCGCCGTCGACGTTAAACCCGTATGTACACGATCCAGGATCTACCTGTGCCTGGTGGACGTGTGGGACCCGCGGGTTTTCACCCAGGGGCCGCGGGAAAGTCGAGTCCGCCTCGTCGAGAAACGAAATTGCGACAATTGGGGTGGGTTCGACGAAAAGAAAATCCAAATTAAAAAAGCGTGAAAGTTCCACGACGCGAGTTTTAAAATTCGTGCAATTACCTGCTGTGTATCGGGAGACCAAATGGTGGAAGGGGAATACCCTAGAAATTCCGAAAGAGCGAACGAGTCACTCCCGGGCGGACCCTCGTTACTTGAGCTTTTAATCCCCGGCTCCTGGGGCCATAACCAAACGGTTGTATGGGGTTTAGAGGGAAGAGTGGCTGCTTGTCTTTCAGGTGGCGGAGCGTTCTAGATGCACCAGCCGCGTAGGGTCTAAAGGACTGCTTGAAAGTTTCGGTATACGCGTACGAGCCAGCCGTGGCCCTGGACAGGAAGCAGCCGTATCGGTTTCGGTGTGGACGGCCCTTTCCACGGTAACTCGATACCGAAGATGCAAACGGGAGATAAGATTCCTCGGAAATTGCGCTCCGGTCCAGTTTCGGCACGCGCCTCCAGCGCCCCTTCCACCATTCCAGCGCTCCGTTGACAGCCAGGCACGCGAGCTTATCTCCTCTCCGGGATCTCGAACCCGGGGATCTACGGTTACGCTAAACTGACTTTTTTCGTCTGTCTCCACTGGTCCCATACACTCGTCAAGCAGGAACGCGATAGGGAAATTGGATGTCCCGCGAAAGCTCTATTCGAACCCTCACACTCTATATCTTGGAGGAAATTTCCCTTAAAGTTGCTCTATTTCGTCAATTTCCCTGATAGTTTCCCAATTGGTAGAGCTCCAGTGCCTCTAAGATGATGTTCATACAGTAATAGTTGCAACAGATCAAATTAGATGCCTCAAGAATGCTGTATTCAAACTCTAGCCTCTGTATCTTCGAGGAAATTTCCCTTAAAGTTGCGCTATTTTGTCAATTTCCCTGATAGTTTCCCAATTGGTAGAGCTCCAGTGTCTCTAAGATAGTGTTCATACAGTAATAGTTGCAACAGATCAAATTAGATGCCTCAAGAATGCTGTATTCAAACTCTAGCCTCTGTATCTTCGAGGAAATTTCCCTTAAAGTTGCTCTATTTTGTCAATTTCCCTGATAGTTTCCTAATTTATAGAGCTCCAGTGCCTCTAAGATGGTGTTCGAACTCCCACCCTCTGTATATTCAATGAAATTGCCTTTAACTTGCTCTATTTGATCAATTTCCTTGATAGTTTCCCAATTGGTAGAGCTTCAGTGCCTCTAAGATGATATTCATACAGTAATAGTTGCACCAGATCGAATTGGATGCCTCAAGAATGCTGTATTCAAACTCTAGCCTCTGTATCTTCGAGGAAATTTCCCTTAAAGTTGCTCTCTTTTGTCAATTTCCCTGATAGTTTCCTAATTTGTAGAGCTCCAGTGCCTCTAAGATGGTGTTCGAACTCCCACCCTCTGTATATTCAATGAAATTGCCTTTAACTTGCTCTATTTGATCAATTTCCGTGATAGTTTCCCAATTGGTAGAGCTCCAGTGCCTCTAAGATGATGTTCATACAGTAATAGTTGCAACAGATCAAATTAGATGCCTCAAGAATGCTGTATTCAAACTCTAGCCTCTGTATCTTCGAGGAAATTTCCCTTAAAGTTGCTCTATTTTGTCAGTTTCCCTGATAGTTTCCTAATTTGTAGAGCTCCAGTGCCTCTAAGATGGTGTTCGAATTCCCACCCTCTGTATATTCAATGAAATTGCCTTTAACTTGCTCTATTTGATCAATTTCCTTGATAGTTTCCCAATTGGTAGAGCTCCAGTGCCTCTAAGATGATATTCATACAGTAATAGTTGCAACAGATCAAATTAGATGCCTCAAGAATGCTGTATTCAAACTCTAGCCTCTGTATCTTCGATGAAATTCCCTTAAAGTTGCTCTATTTGATCAATTTCGCTGCTACTTTCCTAATTTTTAGAGCACAATGCATTCCCCAAGCTTACAGAATACTAGTTCAGTTCTATATCGACGTTCAAGTCGTAGTACAGTACCAATTCAAGTTTATATTGACGATGTAACTCTAGAGAAGTACCAGTTGATCTCTTTATAGCCATTATACTTGCTCTATCCTATCAATTTCCCTCCTACTTTCCCAATTTCTAGAGCTCACTACACTTTCCAAACTTTGACAATATCGATTCGCTTCCCTATCAACGTTCAACTTATAGTAAAGTACCAGTTAGCGTTTATATCAACAATGAAGCTCTAGAGAAGTATCTTTTCCCCTCTATATAAACAATTCCATTAAAACAGTATTAATATTTGAGTCCAAAATGATGTTCAAACGCTACTAGAGCATCAGATAATGTCCAACCTGTAATAGATTAAAGATTCAGCTCTAAGTTGATGTGCCTTCTCTAGAATGGAATAGAGAAGTATCACTTCCCCTCTATATAAACATTTCAATTGAAACTCTATTAATATTCGACTCTAAAATGATGTTCAAACGCTACTAGAGCATCAGACAATGTTCAACCTCTGATAGATGAAAGATTCAGCTCTAAGTTGATGTACCTTCTCTAGAGTGGAATAGAAAAGTATCATTTCCCCTCTATATAAACAATTCAATTAAAACAGTATTAATATTCGACTCTAAAATGATGTTCAAACGCTACTAGAGCATCAGATAATGTTCAACCTCTGATAGAGTAAAGATTCAGCTCTAAGTTGATGTACCTTCTCTAGAGTGGAAAAGAGCAGTATCATTTCCCCTCTATATAAACATTTCAATTGAAACTCTATTAATATTCGACTCTAAAATGATGTTCAAACGCTACTAGAGCATCAGACAATGTCCAACCTCTGATAGATGAAAGATTCAGCTCTAAATTGATGTACCTTCTCTAGAGTGGAATAGAGAAGTATCACTTCCCCTCTATATAAACAATTCAACTAAAACAGTATTAATATTCGACTCTAAAATGATGTTCAAACGCTACTAGAGCATCAGACAATGTTCAACCTCTGATAGATTAAAGATTCAGCTCTAAGTTGATGTACCTTCTCTAGAGTGGAATAGAGAAGTATCACTTCCCCTCTATATAAACATTTCAATTGAAACTCTATTAATATTCGACTCTAAAATGATGTTCAAACGCTACTAGAGCATCAGATAATGTTCAACCTCTGATAGAGTAAAGATTCAGCTCTAAGTTGGGGTTTCCGCTCTAGAATGGCATCAGTTCCATGCTCTATTCGCGATCACATCAGTTCACATCTAAATTTCATTACAGTAGCGATCAATCTCCTCGTATCTCTATAAACGTATCAATTGCGCCGCGGTACCACTTTATTTTTATAGCAGCGATCAATTTATAGCAAAATAAAGGTGCAATTTCCGCGTTTCCGCGGGTACAAGAATGACGCTCGGTCGTCTTTACGGGCGCTCGTAATTAGCATAATGCCCGCTGGACGGTCGTTCGCGATCAGGTAGGTCCGAGATGAATAAAACGAGAAACGCGGAGAAAGAAGAAAGCCGGGAAGGGAGGAAGAGTTAATCAAGGATCGAAGAGACTGGATGGATCATCGAAACTCGGTGATCGGAACTTTTTGCAATGGTAATTTTCCTATTCAATTTTCCTACCTTGGATTACACGAATACACGAAATAACACTGACGAGTCGCGATGCAATCAGCTAAGATTTACGTCATTATATTTCTCGAGCATTTGCATAAGAGAAATAACGTGTACCGCCTGTATTGTACACACGTGTTAATGTTATCTTTATTTATTTATTATTCGAAGGAATATCATATTTGTCGAGAGAACACTGGAAGACACAGTTAATGATTAAAACAGTTAATTTATTTCTCTTTCATGGAGGATAGGAATCTCGATCGTTATCGCCACGATCGCTGTTTAATAAATCATCCCCATAATTCATTAACATTGAGAGCTGCCTGTTGAACGACTTATCCTCACGCTCGGAATATACCGAGTGCGTCACGCAATTGGAACGGGTCTCGAATTTGATAAAAGGTAGAAAAGCAACTCGGGAAAAGTTGAACGATATTGTAGGGTCTATTTTTCGAAATTTATTTTCGACCAGTCGTGCAATCTGCAATCGTCAATCTTTTGTGTAGTTAATATTTAATTCGAGACATACAATATGAAATTTTGCTACCATCCGTGGTATTGGAATTCTTGGAGTCCAAAAAAATTTTTTATTCGCACGTTCGCGAACTGAGCTCGCCAGACTCTGGCCTCAGACGCTATCGCGGGTTTCGTACGCGCGTGCGAACGTTCGTTATCTCGAGTGTCGTGGAAATCGCGTGACGCGACTCTATAACTTTCGACTCCGTGACGCTCTAAACGAGTCGCGGACGATGGGTATCTCGGGTCGCGTAGGGTCGCGAGCCAGCAGACTTTTTCGACCCGCGAAACGAAAGCTTGTGATCCGCAAGAATGATCAGTTTTCTTCGCTAGATTTCTCCTAGATTTCATAAAAATCGCGATAGTCACAGCGCAGTGTCTTGCGGTTCCAACGCAGCAACGTGGCGGCGAAAAGCTCCACCTCGCATTTTTGATGCCAAATAAATTCGAAACCGTAGAAGTAATATTTAAACGAACACGTTAGATCGAAAGGTTTACTCTGAACATTTGACATACCTCAATTATAATTGCAACGATCGAATACGACTTGCATATTTACGTTTACGTAGACCAAGTCGAAGCTGTCAAGATGGTGTCCTCCATCGAAACCATCCATTGAAAACTAACCATTGCTAATAATAATGGCATCCTTCTCGAGAGCCTCTCACGTAACTCGGAGACTCTGCGTGTCGTCGATCGCGTGTAATTGCCTCCCCCTCCGTGTTAGGTGACCACTCCCACGAGGGACCGTTTCCGCCTAGACGTGCAATAGCGTCGAAATCGCGGGCGCTTCCGCGCGGACACGGTTCCTACGTAGTCGAACGATGAGGTGAAGAGGGGGGAAGGAAAGGAGGGGAGTGGCGCGTCCGTGTGGCCGACGTTTCGCTGTGGCAGACCTACAAGGAAACCCTTCTACGCGGTCGGCGCCGTGGCGCCTCGGAATCGAGCACCGGCAGCTACGGAGGACTCTTAAAACCGTCGATCGAAACGCTTTCCATCCCAGCCGGTTCCCTTCTCGTTGCATTCGCGGGGCTCCACGGTCGGAACGAAAACTCCTCAAAGCCCCAACGAACAGGCCAGGGGTGGGGAGACCCTCGTAAAAGACGGAACGAGGCTCGTCTCCTCGGGCCAGTTTGAAACAGAACCGGTAGACGTTCGAAGCAATTAATTAGGCTCGTAGAGAATCGGTACTCTTGTTTCGTATCGTTTCTCTGGTCTCCCCGGTCTCTGGTCTCTGGTCTCTTTGGTCTCTGGTGTCGGCTCGTTCGAAGGCGGCCTGGGACCCGTGTAGGAGAGAGAAGATTAGCCCCAGACGCGTCGAGCTCCGGAGGAGGGGGGGAAAAACAAAAAACGCGACGGACGTTATTTCCATTAGCCCGTTCCCGTATCGAAGAGAGGCGCACGAGCGTCAGGAGATACTTTTGGCGTCCTGTCCGCGTCGATAAATCGAGACCTGTCCAGCGAGGCCCACGATCTTCGACATTGTCAGGTGGAATCGAAAGAAACTATAACCGTGGTGCAAGATTTGATCGAGTGTCTTCGATGGGGATTTGGACTCTGGACTAGTTCATGGAATTATATTGACGTGGATCGGATGGAAGGATGTCGAGAAAACATTGCAATTGTGTGGGAGGAACCAAGATGGCGTCGGTTGGTACTGGAACTGGCGAGATAGAAATTGCGTTACTTGTCCATTTTGTGCAAATGTAAATTCTGATACTGAGTATCCTTGTGTGTTCCAAATATTGACGACACTATTCTCGCTCAAAATGGAGTAAACTGACTCGAGAAAACGTCCTTATTTGCAGTTGTAACTCGAACAGTGAACGTGTTAATATTATTCTTTAGTAATATTGCAACCTGAATAAACCCTAATAGTAACCTATAACCTAACAGTCGAAAAATAAGAATGACACTAAACACGTTCACTGTCTATGACCTGTATATGGGTCTTATCACCATGCTATTGGATATGTCGCTGAGAGATCGGACAGTGAACGTGTTAGTATTATTCTTAAGTAATATTGCAACCTGAATAACCCCATATAGTAACCTATAACTTAAAAGTAGAAAAATAAGTATGATACTAAACGCATTCACTGTCTATGACCCGTATATGGGTCTCATCACCATGCAATTGGATATGTCGCTGAGAGATCGGACAGTGAACGTGTTAATATTATTCTTTAGTAATATTGCAACCTGAATAAACCCTAATAGTAACCTATAACCTAAAAGTCGAAAAATAAGAATGACACTAAACACGTTCACTGTCTATGACCCGTATATGGGTCTTATCACCATGCTATTGGATATGTCGCTGAGAGATCGGACAGTGAACGTGTTAATATTATTATTTAGAAATATTGCATCCTGAATAAACCCATATAGTAATCTATAACTTAAAAGTAGAAAAATAAGTATGATACTAAACGCATTCACTGTCTATGACCCGTATATGGGTCTCATCACCATGCAATTGGATATGTCGCTGAGAGATCGGACAGTGAACGTGTTAGTATTATTCTTTAGCAATATTGCAACATGAATAAACCCATATAGTAATCTATAACTTAAAAGTAGAAAAATAAGTATGATACTAAACGCATTCACTGTCTATGACCCGTATATGGGTCTCATCACCATGCTATTGGATATGTCGCTGAGAGATCGGACAGTGAACGTGTTAATATTATTATTTAGAAATATTGCATCCTGAATAAACCCATATAGTAATCTATAACTTAAAAGTAGAAAAATAAGTATGATACTAAACGCATTCACTGTCTATGACCCGTATATGGGTCTCATCACCATGCAATTGGATATGTCGCTGAGAGATCGGACAGTGAACGTGTTAATATTATTCTTTAGCAATATTGCAACATGAATAAACCTTTATAGTAACCTATAACTTAAAAGTAGAAAAATAAGTATGATACTAAACGCATTCACTGTCTATGACCCGTATATGGGTCTCATCACCATGCAATTGGATATGTCGCTGAGAGATCGGACAGTGAACGTGTTAATATTATTCTTTAGTAATATTGCAACCTGAATAAACCCTAATAGTAACCTATAACCTAAAAGTCGAAAAATAAGAATGACACTAAACGCGTTCACTGTCTATGACCCGTATATGGGTCTCATCATCATGCAATTGGATATGTCGCTGAGAGATCGGACAGTGAACGTGTTAATATTATTCTTTAGTAATATTGCAACCTGAATAAACCCTAATAGTAACCTATAACCTAAAAGTCGAAAAATAAGAATGACACTAAACACGTTCACTGTCCATGATCCGTATACGGGTCATGGCGCCACGCTTTTGGATACGCCGCGAAGGGACCAGACAGTGAACGCGTATAACCATAAGAGCATCGCGCAAAAATGGGAAATTAGGGCAAAGAAGCACCAAAGTGGACGTTGAAAGGAAGTTTTGGAATCGAGTGGAAACGTGTATCGAGAGTTAAAATGGTGGATAGCTATAAATTTTGGCGCGAAACGGATGAGTACGAGGGAAACGCCAGGGCAAGGACTTCGCAAACAAGGTGTCGGAGACGAGGAGTGTCCGCCTAGCCGCATTTTCTGCCGACCAGACGGTCGGGGGACAGGGAAGTAATGTGGTCGAATTTACGAGAACCGTAAGAATAATGAAGACACGAATTTCGGATACGGCGAACAAGAGAGGATAGTCAAGGGGACAGATAGAGACCATAAACCACTTGGCAATAATCGAACGAGGACGCCGCTAGGGCTTCGAACGGTATGAATTTAGAGTGGGTCGACGAAACGCCTGGTTTCTATTTCGATTTTGAACGGAATCGACGCCGAAGCGTAACAAAGATGGCGTATACGAAGAACTTACTACGATTAATATATGCGTCGATGACTGTAAACGAGTCGAGACGCGAGAAATTTTTGAAATTAAAATTCGAACCTCATTTTGGTGGGAATTTAGTAATTTTTGAAGACATGGGACAATGGGGATGGTAAGGTTTAGGAGGATACAAAAGAAGGTTGAAAAATATACTTCTATGGTCAATTTGTGGAGAGAATAAAGTTACCAGAAGGATCTACGATACTTGTGCTGCAGCACTCTTTCCAGCAAATCAGATTCATTTATAAACAGTAGAACCTCGATTATTGCAGCAAAACGGGGCTGAAAGTTCCCGCCACGATCGAGATAACCAATCTGACGAGGAGTCCCCGGCTTACACAGTATATCTCCATTACCTCACAGTCGCCACTGCTAGTTACTTACCCCTACAAAGAAAATCTGAACCCATTAGTTTGGTGGTCATGCAAGGATATACGTTTCCCGCGATTGTATCCAGTCGCTTTAAAGTAACTCGTTTCAGTACGTAAGATTTCTGCCCCGAACGAATCGTTTTCCGAGACGAGAAAAATATTTACCGGCCGCGGGACGCGATTACGAACGAAACACGTGAATGCTCTTACCCGTAATTTACGTAATGAATTAAATGAGAAATAGATTGCACGACGAATTGTACTTCGTTTTTGTTATCGATACGTCGACAAGCGTTGCTCGCGTCAAAAGTCGACACCTCGACGATATATCGATGGACGTTCGATTTGTAGGCAATAGTATCGATTAGATATCGATAAGTATTGTGTCATGGCGTCAAAACTAGATCACTGTATGATACATCGATGGACGTTCGATTTGTAGACAATCGTATCGATTGTATATCGATAGTGATTATAACGATACATCGATAAAAGTTGTGTCATGCTGTCAAAAATAGATTACTGTATAATACATCGATGAGCATTCGATTCGTAGACAATCGTATCGATTGGATATCGATAGTCGATTATAACGATACATCGATAAGTGTTGTGTCATGGCGTGTAAAGTCGATTACTGTATGATACATCGATGAGCGTTCGATTCGTAGACAATCGTATCGATTAGATATCGATAGTCGATTATAACGATACATCGATAAGTGTTGTGTCATGGCGTATAAAGTCGATTACTGTATGATACATCGATGAGCAGTCGATTTGTAGACAATCATGTCGATTTTTGAACGAATCGCGTTTATTGAGAGAAAAATGTTGAATGTATGTTTGGATAGGAGTGTTTTTATGAAATTCTACAGATGAGTAGCGCAACTTTTAGGTTATGTAAGATGCCCAATTGTCGGGAGAGCGAAATATTGGCCTCGTAGGCAAACTTTGGAGGTTCAGTGGCAGCAGTCCATCGATCTCGCGGATCTTCTCTCGATCGACGCGAGGTCCGAGAGATTTTGGCGACGTCCGGACGTGGCGGGGGTGGGGGAACGTGATCCGTACGCGGAGGTCTGGAGCTGGCGCCAGATGCCCCTTCGTCCCGGCGCCGTTCCAACGTCGAAACACGATTACTCTTCCAACCGGTTCCCATTAACCCTCCAGTCGCCTATTTTGAAACGCGAGCACGGCCGCTGGGTGTCTTACACCCTGTGTTACATTCTGCCCAGTCTATTAACACCGCTTCTTCCGCCATCTTACCAAAAGCCGTTCTTCGACAACTTCGAATACAAATAAATATTACAATTAAATATTAAAGAAAATAGACATTTAAAAGTCAAAAGACTATTGAACTTTGAGATTGAAATATCAAAAGGTGTCTTTCACTTCTGATAGAGCCTAGTAGAAATTCTACGAATCTTTGAAAAAATCAATGGAGTCTAATTTACGAACGATTACATTCGATCCTATGATTCTCGACGACCATAACTCGAGACGCGAAATGGTTTCTCGAATTCCCCCGTAACAATCGTCGACAGGGCTCTTGTAACAACTATAAAACGCATGAGTTGTTGCCCAACCTGTCGTGCATACGATGCAGCGACGCTGAAAAGCCGAGGCGCTGACATTCGAGGATCGTGCAACCCGGCGTCGATCGCCATAAATCATCGGTGTCTCGGACTTTTACATCGCGGCGATACTATTACGTTGCGTAACGAACACTTTAATACTTTATTGTAAACTTTTATCGCGCGAACGGACGATTAATAGCGAGTGTGATCGTTAACAACTGGATCGATTAAAACGCGTTAAAGTGTCCAGAGGAGGGGGGAAAAAGGTTGTTTTCCAACGCGATAACGAACGATCTCACGCATTAAGAACGTTACCGCGACTCGATTAGTGTGTTTTACCCTTCGTATTCACCGAACCTTGTCCGATTTTCATTTATTTCGTTGAAGGATTCCCTGACCCGGAAAATCGTTCTTATTAATCTCGCTTACCCGTTTACTGGCGAGGAAATCATAGTTTTATTTAATTATTCGAGGGGTAAATACACTTTATGGAGAAGTGAGAAAATAAGAAGCACAATTGCAGTTATGATTAACTTGAAATTTTTCATCGTGGAATTTATTTATTATGTATAGAGTATATTGAGTGAAACAGGTTTCTAGGATCGGAGTAAATTGGTAATAACCTAAAAGTAGAAAAATAAGAATGACACTAAACGCGTTCACTGTCTGTGACCCGTATATGGGTCTTATCGCCATGCTATTGGATATGTCGCTGAGAGATCAGACAGTGAACGTGTTAATATTATTCTTTAGGAATATTGCAACCTGAATAAACCCATATAGTAATCTATAATCTAAAAGTAGAAAAATAAGAATGACACTAAACGCGTTCACTGTCTGTGACCCGTATATGGGTCTTATCGCCATGCTATTGGATATGTCGCTGAGAGATCGGACAGTGAACCTGTTAGTATTATTCTTTAGTAATATTGCAACCTGAATAAACACTAATAGTAACCTATAACTTGAAAGTCGAAAAGTAAGAATTGAAAAATCAGAATGACACTAAACGCGTTCACTGTCTGTGACCCGTATATGGGTCTTATCACCATGCTATTGGATATGTCGCTGAGAGATTGGACAGTGAACGTGTTGATACTATTCTTTAGTAATATTGCAACCTGAATAAACCCTAATAATAACCTATAACCTAAAAGTCGAAAAGTAAGAATTGAAAAATAGGAATGACACTAAACGCGTTCACTGTCTGTGACCCGTATATGGGTCTCATTACCATGCTATTGGATATGTCGCTGAGAGATCAGACAGTGAACGTGTTAATATTATTCTTTAGGAATATTGCAACCTGAATAAACCCATATAGTAATCTATAATCTAAAAGTAGAAAAATAAGAATGACACTAAACGCGTTCACTGTCTGTGACCCGTATATGGGTCTTATCGCCATGCTATTGGATATGTCACTGAGAGATCGGACAGTGAACGTGTTAATATTATTCTTTAGTAATATTGCAACCTGAATAAACACTAATAGTAACCTATAACTTGAAAGTCGAAAAGTAAGAATTGAAAAATCAGAATAACACTAAACACGTTCACTGTCTATGACCCGTATATGGGTCTTATCACCATGCTATTGGATATGTCGCTGAGAGATTGGACAGTGAACGTGTTGATACTATTCTTTAGTAATATTGCAACCTGAATAAACCCTAATAATAACCTATAACCTAAAAGTCGAAAAGTAAGAATTGAAAAATAGGAATGACACTAAACACGTTCACTGTCTATGGCCCGTATATGGGTCAATCGGACGGTTAGTATTATTCTTTAGTAATAGTGCAACCTGAATAACCCCATATAGTAACCTATAACCTAAAAGTCAAAAATTAAAAATTGAAAAATAAGAATAACAGTAAACATGTTCACTGTCTATGACCCGTATATGGGTCTCATCACCATGCAATTGGATATGTCGCTGAGAGATTGGACAGTGAACGTGTTGATACTATTCTTTAGAAATATTGCAACCTGAATAAACCCTAATAATAACCTATAACCTAAAAGTCGAAAAGTAAGAATTGAAAAATAAGAATGACACTAAACACGTTCACTGTCTATGGCCCGTATATGGGTCAATCGGACGGTTAGTATTATCCTTTAGTAATAGTGCAACCTGAATAACCCCATATAGTAACCTATAACCTAAAAGTCAAAAATTAAAAATTGAAAAATAAGAATAACAGTAAACATTTTCACTGTCTATGACCCGTATATGGATCCTAACACCATGCTATTGAATATGTCGATGGAAGATCGGACAGTGAACGCATTAGTATTATTCTTTAGTAATATTGCAACCTGAATTAACCCATATAGTAACCTATAACCTAAAAGTCGAAAAGTATTGGCATCCAGAACGTTTGCAATTGTTTAGATAATCGTAATAGGCTCGTTCTTCGATGTTGTAATTTTACCGGGGTTCGAAAAGTCGTCGCGAAATGTCCGATCGACCCAGTAGTGGACTGTTGCGCGTTAGACAATATCGTAGAATGAGTTTCGCGGCACCGAGTCACTCTTCGTCGCGGTTTCGATAAGCCTCGGTGATAAGGTTGTCGATAACTCGCGACCGAGCGTCGCAAATCGCGTCTCGGCGATGGAGCGTGACTCGCGGCTGCAAAAAACACGACGATTCGACCGTTAACACCCTCCCCGCGAAATGCCATAGTCTCCCAACCGATCGGCGGCGGTCGTTCGAATCGTTCGATGGCGGAAAATAGATCGAAAATTTCGTATTATATTCTACATTTCGCAATGAGTGCTAAATGAGATTTAAGGGTCAGTTATTCGCAGCAAACAAATAGCAAACACGTTATTTTTTATATTCTATGTATATTCGATTATTCTTAAATATTCGAAACTTGTTTTTGTAAATATATTGGCGAGCTAGTCTTTAAATAGTAATAATGGTATACTCTGGTACTATGCAATTTTTAATCACCTCGTTTGGGTGAAGATTTAGCTTCTGATTTTTAGGTTGTGGGTTACCAATATGGCTACCAGTGAGGATCACAGATGAACATTCTTCAGGTTGCAAATAATACTTAATCATTAAAATTGCAATATATTTCGATGGTTAGTGTCACTCTTTAACGATATTTGCAACCTGGTCAATATTTATTGCAAATAATTGTGTTTCGATTACCTTTCCTAAAACTCAGAAAGTAAGTATTCACCCAGAACAAGGTGATTAAAAATTGCAAATCAGTACCAAAGCACACCATCATTGCTACTAGCTCGCCAATATATTTACAAAAATAAGTTTCGAATTTTACACGTTAATAATTTAAACATGGCAAATGCCTCCGGTCCATTAGTTTAAAATGTAATCCTCGCTTCTCGATGTAGCGGCTACACCCAAAAACAGTCTGCAAATAAAAGCAAATCCGATCCTCGTTCGAGGGGATAATTTTCGTCAAAAAATTGCGCCGCGTTCCGTCGGGATCGATCCATCGCGGAAGGTTAGGAACGCGGCAGAGGTTTGGTCCCGCCTACACGGGGATCTTATTCGTGGCCGCGATGGCCGCTATCGCGTATCTCCGATTCCAGGCTGGGAGTCGCGCCTCGAAGGTGGAGACGCGACTGCGCTCTCTGTCCTCCTCTTCCGCCGTCTCCGTTCATCCTCCGCGGCCCTCTACCCCCCCTCGTCCAGCGTCCCTCCTCGCCCAGGACGTCGACGAACTCCCGGGCCCGCCACTGCCCGCCTTTCCGCCCCCCTGGTTCCGAGAAACCATTCGATCTCTCCAACCGCCCGATCGCGAATCGGAATCGACCGTCTCCCTTGCACTCTGCCATCTTCACAACGTTCTTTCCTCACGAGTCCACTGCTCTTGCTCCCTCGGGGTTTCAACGTTTCCTCCACGGTTGGCCCTTTGTGGGTTCGTAATAATTCGATACAATATTGGATTTATCCGTACCATAACTGCACAAAGTATTACGAACGTATCAATAGTAAATGCAGGATCAGTTTCGAATTAGAGAGTAAGTAGAATGTGGAAATCGTCGAGCAATTTCTGGCTCAAAAGTAGTCACAGACGAAGGCTAAGATGGCTGACCCAGTACGAATAGTAGCTCCTGCCATGTCTGATTCTTCTTGCCCCTTGCAATAGGCAGACACCTATCTTCCCGGAGACGAAAAGCTAACGAGTTTCTGAACTCGGTTAACGTTTTGTATAAACTCGATTGTTGCTTCAGAGACAAGTAGCATCAAATTTTTGATGAACCAAACCTGGTCCCTATTGTATTCCTTTAACGCTTTGACTGCCACCTACATATGGGTGACAGAACTTTCAACAGTGTAACTAAAACAATGCTCAAGTTGAAATGTTAAAGAAAATAAATTTTAATGTTACAAAAGTAACTACAACTTTCAAGTTGCGTAGTTTACAATTGCCTGAAATCAAAGTTTTGGTCTTGCAAACAATTTTAGGATTTCAGACTGGCAGTCAGCGTGTTAAACGAGGGATCGAATGAACAAGCTTTCTTCCATCTTGTAATCTAGCCATCTAATTTGCAGACTCAAATAAAATAAGTGAATTTTTTCGAGCAGATGTCGCGGTTCTAGCTCTCGAGGAGGATGTTCCACGGGGGCGGAAGCGGTGGGTACGGTGCAAGTTCCGACTACCAGCAGCAGTCCCAGCAACAGCAGCAGCAGCAACACGGCCAGCAGCTTCAGGCGCCCGTTTACGTGCCATCCTCGAGGCCGACCATTCCATCGGCGGCGACGGCGGCGGCGGCGGCTGCAGCGGCGGCCGCCCAATACCATTCGTTCCCCGGTTCCGGTTCGCCCGCCTGGTAAGCACCTTCAGTCCGAATCCAACGTTCCACGATCACTAGTGATGGGACCGAATAATACAGCAAAGACAAACCCTTGCATACCGAGACTTATTAACCAGCTAACTGTGTTGCTTCGTGTTGAAATATAGTCGTCAAGCACAGAGTAAGTGGTGCTGTTAAAAAGATAGGTTCATTTTATAAAACTCGTCATGGCAAAAAATCCTGGCACTTCTCGAGCATACTCGTCGAACACAGTTAACTGGTTAAACCAGAGAGACGATATTAACGATCGAGACCTCGATCGTTAAGTGGACATCGAATATCGCGATAGAATCGGGTCCCGTCACTAACGATTGTAGATTCAGACAGTCGAGTAACGTTCGATCGATGGTCAAACCGAAAGGGAGAAGACAGCAGCCTCCTGGCAGCATGGAGTCGAGACGTACGCGGCCCACCACGCGCTCGCTGGCCACGCGAGCGGTTCCGCGTCCGCGGCCGCGGCCGCCGCAGCCGCAGCAGCGATGGGCCAGCACTCCGGCCACGGCCATCCGCACGCTGGCCACCCTCACACAGGGCACCCGCACTCGAGCCTCGCCGCTGCCGCGCCCTTCTACGCGCAGAACGTCGCCATGATGTCCTCCTGGCGCGCCTACGACGGAGCTGGATTTCAACGAGCATCGCCATACGGTTCGTTCCCATGGATTCCCCTTTTGAACCCTCTTGCTGTAAATTGATTGTTTTGTAAATTGACTCTTGAGAGAAGTGAGAGAGATCGTAGGAAAGCAGAAGAGTCAGAAAAGATTTCCTAGCTGGCTCTGCCTCATATTGGGTGGTCCTCTAATGGATTTGCAATTGTTTATAGTCTAATGCAAGATGGTGCAAAATGGTCCACTGATTGTATATAGATCAAGTCAAACTTGCATACAGCATACACTATCGAGCTCATCGAAGCATCGAGGCCGACATGGTCGATTTCGATTAACTCGAAACCTTCTTTTACGATTACCCGGTAGTCGAGGGTCTTTCAGACCTTGGAGAGGGTCCACGTTTAGGAGTAGATGGTATCGTGGGAAGTCGCCACTTTTCTCTATCGTTCCTCTATCGTTGGATCGAAAGGATTGCTCTTGGCGCTGTGGAGAGAGAGACAGAAGTCAATGAGAACCGATTCGTAGTAGCCTGGGCGTTAGACATTAACCAGACTGAAACGCGGCGGAAAAGCGGGCACGATTGCCGGGCGATTAACAAAAAAAAGCTCCTTTTCTGGTCGACGAACGCGCCGCCACGCGGCGGGCCATCTGCGACGGATAAGCGATAGCGGCTTCTTTGAAACGTACGATACCACGTCGAGTGGTTCGACTTCGCCGCCGCCGCCGCCGCTGCGGACGCGTTTCTTTTCCCACTCATCCGGCCGCCTCGATGGCCGCTCGCGGTCCGAAACCTCGACTTTCAGAACAACTCGTCACGCTGGTCGAAATCACCGAAGCTCAACATCCTCTTTCTTATTGCTAGACAAACACAAAGTCGGCAAAATGGGTGACTCAAGTCCTAATGTTACGTAGACTTCACCGTACCTCGACCAGCAAGAAACATCAATTTGTCATGGGTCACATTCACGTTCCCTCCCTCTCTGCTTAAAATTGTTTAACACGCTCCGTTTAAAATTAATATAAAACCCCAAAACCTTTCAAGACTAACATTCCCAAATATAATCGAAGCTAAAACTTATCCAATTTCGCGTGAACCGCGCGCGACAGTCGGTAATGTCGGGCACCAGTAATTGAAACGTCGTCGTATCGTTTCAGACACAGCGATGGACTTTCAGTTCGGCGAGGGCCGCGAGTGCGTGAACTGCGGCGCGATCTCTACGCCGCTGTGGAGACGGGACGGCACCGGTCATTATCTGTGCAACGCGTGCGGACTGTATCACAAGATGAACGGAATGAACAGACCGTTGATCAAGCCCTCGAAACGGCTGGTAAGTTGGTCGCCCGAGACGCGATGCGGTCCGTGCTGGTGCGCGCGATCCGGAGGAGAAACGTCCAGTTCTCCGCTGTCCCCGCATCATCGAGTTTTCGCCGTAGACGGCGACTCGTCGCGCGATCCACGAATGGAACGGATGTTGGGATTTCAGACCGCGACCAGGCGGCTGGGACTGTGCTGCACGAATTGCGGGACCCGCACCACCACGCTCTGGAGGCGCAACAACGAGGGCGAGCCGGTCTGCAACGCGTGCGGCCTCTACTTCAAGCTGCACGGGGTGAACAGACCGCTGGCGATGCGGAAGGACGGCATACAAACGCGGAAACGCAAACCGAAAAAGACGCCCGAACCCAACGCCAGACCCACCGCCGGGGACCACGAGGCCACCGCCGTCTCGACCGCCTCCTCGCCGTCCAACGGTAAGCAAAACGATTATCCTTCCCCCGCGAGTCGATGGCATCGAAAGACGATAATTAGTAAGTTACCACTAACCCAGACCTAACGTAAAAAAGAACTCGATTAAACGCTTCCGGAGAGATACTCTCAACCGTACACCGTTCTCTAGAACTGAAGAGCAGCCAGCAGCAGCAGCAGCAGCAACAGCAGCAACAACACCAGCAGCAACAGCAGCAGCAGCATCAGCAGCAGCAACAGCATCAAATCGAGGCGTCGAAGTCGTCGGGGGGCGCGTCCAGCTCGACGGACAGACCCGTCTACTTGGGGCACACGTCCCTACTGGCGACCGGAAGCGTGGCTACAGTGAAGACGGAGCCTCGGAGCTGCGACGGTATCGTTGGGCAACCCTATTCCTCGTACTACCAGCATCATCCCCATCAGCTGGGCGTGTCGACCAGCGAGCACCAGCAACAGACTTATTACGGGAGCCAAGAGGCGCCCTATCATCATCAGCACCACGTGACGGCGGCCGCCAAATTGTTGGCGTCCTCGTAACTCGATCCTCGAGACACCCACGAGACGAAACGATTATTAAAAACGATGTATCGAATGTGCGGAGACGGGGAACGTCGGTAGTGCAAACGTACAGAAAAGGTATTCGTCATTATCGACGGCGACCGAGTATCTGGGACTTTTACGCGTCGAATTTTCGAATCATTCGAGTACTTGACTGTTCGAACGATGCTTGAGCATTCGAGTGTTCCGAGTACCGCGCCGACGCTCGACTGGTTTGGACGCTAATACTGTTCGAATACCGTTCGAATACCGCTCGGATAATTGACTGTTTGAATACTGTTCGGATACTTGATTGTTTGAATGCTATTAGAATACTATTCGTGTGTTTGAGTACCGTTCGAATGCCTGACTATTTGAATGCTACTCGAATACATCACCGTTTGAATAATATTTAAATACTGCTCGAACGATTGACTGTTTGAATGCTGTTAGAATACTTGACTATTTGAATAATGTTCGAATACTCGACCGTTTGAATGTTATTAGAATACTTGGCTGCTCGAATACCGTTCGAACGCTCGACTATTTGAATACTGTTCGAATACTTGACGATTCGAATGCTATTCGAATTCTTGATTATTTTAATACTGTTCGAATATTTGACTATTTGAATACTATTCGAATACAGTGAGTCCTCGACTCACGCGGTTCATTCGTTACAATAGGTTTCCGCGTAAGTCGAATTGTACATAGAGGATACTTCACGCAAA
Source organism: Colletes latitarsis (assembly GCF_051014445.1). Taxonomy (NCBI): domain Eukaryota; kingdom Metazoa; phylum Arthropoda; class Insecta; order Hymenoptera; family Colletidae; genus Colletes; species Colletes latitarsis. The sequence continues at coordinate 27,273,943 of NC_135135.1, read as the reverse complement.
CAAATTGTATCTTTGACACGATTTCCATCCGACTGTGCAATTCCTGCCAGGACTGATCTTTGGTTTCTACCTGCAATACATTTAGAGTACAATCTTCGTTACGAAAGCGAATTAAAGTTCAACGTTTCGACGTGTACTTGTTTACGGAAAGAAAAATTGGGGGAATAAAATCATTATTTAATGTGTAAATACATAAATAGATACGTAAAGAATATGTGTTAGGACGTAAGGTAGGGTACATCCACGAATCTGCCGTATCCGCGTAATTCGAGGTCTCGCTGTACTTGAGTATTCGAATATTTTATGCGCCGATCCAGTATCTGGATATTCCTAGTATCTGAATAGTACGACTATAGATCGAGATCTTTCACTCTTTCGGGTCTGTATTTTAACCCTTTCTGTCTCAAATTAATTATTGCAATAAACATATTTTACACGAAAATATTAGCTATCAAACGCTATTTATTACATTCTCGGGCGTTAATGTAAAATTATGAAGTTTTAAATTAGAGACGGAGCCATTGGGACGGAAAGGTTTATAAACAGTTTTCATTGGAGTTTTGTTAAGCGACAACTCCACTTAACCATTTCTCGTGTAATTGTAAATTTATTACCATTCGATGTTATTTAACGACCATAAAAACGAAATACAAATTGAAGTGCACGAATAAGGAAAACAAGATGGAGGGATGAGATTGAGCGAATTGCTGTTTTTCAACCTAACCCTAAAACCGTACGGTGTAAAATATATCGAGGCAGATCGCATAGTTTCATAAGTTATACATGCATGCATAACACACATGTACGAATATATATTATAGATCACAGAATTATTGATTTAAAAATTTCCATGTACACATACAGTACTGTTCACTTGAATAGCCTCGCCTGTTTTTTTTTCTTTTTTTTTTTTGTAATAAATTGTAGATACGAGTACGAAAAATAAAGACTTCCTATTTCTATTTATAATATACAATTATGGTGAATTCGCAGAATATGGAAGCCTGTATTCGAGAACGAGCAACAGACTCGCTTCGTAACGTTAGAATAATTCATTATTTATTCGAATACTCAAATACTCGAAGTGCGTGGCATTCGATTACTCGGAACACCAGGTCCAACGCTTCGACCCAGAGAGGGGCAAAATTCTATTCGAACAACGAGTCGAATATTTACTAGCAAGGGCTATTTATAAACGAGTAAATCTTAAATTCTGTCTTCGTGAATTTTGCCCATTTCTGCTAAAAAGCTATAAGGCTACAACTATAATTGGGTATGTAGCCACAAAGAGACAGAGATTATAATGGATTGAAGCAAGTAAGGTCATGAAGGGATGAAGACCAGGGAGGACGTGGAACCGAGTATCTTATTTAACTCGAACGATGCGTTTATCGATGAGTTTCGTCGAGGATCGATCGGTCCCCTGTACAGTTCCTGTATAATTAGTGTTTGCGACGCGCAATAAAGAGAACAGCTTTCGATATTACGGCTTGTCACGAATCACGAGAAACGTCTCGACAACCCCTCTCGAGCTGTCGCGATTCCTTCGTGGAACGGATCGGTCGCGCCTCGTCACTGCCCCGTGCAAATATTATCCTACGGCGGTCCGACGACCCAAGTGACACTCGCGCGCGTCAATCCCAACCCCTGGCTGTCCGTCTTTCGACCTCGCTGGTCGTCGATAAACCGAACCCAACCTCGCGATCGCCCCAACACCTTGGTCTCAGTCTCAGTTCTTCGCTGAACGGCGCGACAACTCGCTTAGCTACCGACTCTGGTCTTCGCCCTCGATCTCCACCAGGACCTTTGATCGATCAGCCACGACTGCTCGTTTGGCAAGAAATGGGTGAGTACCAGAGATTGTAGCCTTAAACGTCTTAACTCGATCAGCTCAATTTACAGTGGACAGAAGACTTTTGTAAGCGTTTGGTTATAAAATGTGTAAAAATTTCACAAAATTATGTTTTCACTATGGTACTTTGCTTGCGTGAGCTTACATAGGTCGGAAAGTAGAACTGCCTGGGCAGTCGAGATTCCAAATCGCATGCCACGTTGACGTGAGGTCGGATTTCAGTTGTTCAAGAGCGAGAAGGCATATGTGGGCCCTTCTCTCTTGACTCTCATGAGACTGTCCGAGAATCGAGAAAGAGGGTATGTGTCAGTTTGCCTTTGTCGACTCTTTGAAACTCTACAAGCTCACGTACGAGTGATCTGGCATAGTGTGAGAAAATGGAATGAGGTGTCCCCGGTGTAGCCGGAGTTCTCCGTCTGGCATCTCTGCCAGCGGTCACTGTCGGCCTCTGCTGACCGCTGCTGACCACTCCTGATACTTTTGACAATGTATAACGATTGCTACTTCCTACTGCTTGCCCCTACTAATCTCTGCTTGCCTTTGCAGGTCTCTGCTTGCATCTGCATGCCTCTGCTGGCCTTTGCTGACCACTGCTTACCACCACTGATATTCCTGACGACGTATAACGATTACTACTTGCTACTGCTTGCCTCTACTGATCTCCACTTGCCTCTGCTGGTCTCTGCTTGCCTTTGCTGGCCTCTGCTGGCCTCTGCTGACCACTCCTGATACTTCTGACAATGTATAACGATTGCTACTTCCTACTGCTTTCCCCTACTAATCTCTGCTTGCCTTTGCAGGTCTCTGCTTGCATATGCATGCCTCTGCTGGCCTTTGCTGACCACTGCTTACCACCACTGATATTCCTGACGACGTATAACGATTACTACTTGCTACTGCTTGCCTCTACTGATCTCCACTTGCCTCTGCTGGTCTCTGCTTGCCTTTGCTGGCCTCTGCTGACCACTCCTGATACTTCTAACAACGTATAACGATTAATACTTCCTACTGCTTGCCCCTACTAATCTCTGCTTGCCTTTGCAGGTCTCTGCTTGCATCTGCATGCCTCTGCAGGCCTTTGCTGACCACTCCTCATACCTCTGACAACATACAACGATTCCTACTGATCTCTGCCAGCGTGTGCTTGTCTCTGCTGGTCTCTACAGGCCTCTGTTGGCTTCTGCTGACCACTCCTGATACTTCTAACAATCTATAACGATTACTACTTGCTACTGCTTACCTCTACTGATCTCCACTTGTCTCTGCTGGTCTCTGCTTGCCTTTGCTGGCCTCTGCTGACCACTCCTGATACTTCTAACAATGTATAACGATTGATACTTCCAATTGCTTGCCCCTACTAATCTCTGCTTGCCTTTGCAGGTCTCTGCTTGCATCTGCATGCATCTGCTAGCCTTTGCTGACCACTCCTCATACCTCTGACAACATACAACGATTCCTACTGATCTCTGCCAGCGTGTGCTTGTCTCTGCTGGTCTCTGCAGGCCTCTGTTGGCTTCTGCTGACCACTCCTGATACTTCTGACAATCTATAACGATTAATACTTGCTACTGCTTGCCTCTACTGATCTCCACTTGCCTCTGCTGGTCTCTGCTTGCCTTTGCTGGCCTCTGCTGACCACTCCTGATACTTCTAACAATGTATAACGATTGATACTTCCAATTGCTTGCCCCTACTAATCTCTGCTTGCCTTTGCAGGTCTCTGCTTGCATCTGCATGCATCTGCTGGCCTTTGCTGACCACTTCTCATACCTCTGACAACATACAACGATTCCTACTGATCTCTGCCAGCGTGTGCTTGTCTCTGCTGGTCTCTACAGGCCTCTGTTGGCTTCTGCTGACCACTCCTGCTATTTCTGACAATCTATAACGATTAATACTTCCTACTGCTTGCCCCTACTAATCTCTGCTTGCTTGTACAGGTCCCTGCTTGCCTCTGCATGCCTCTGCTGACCACTGCCGACCATCCCTGATTCCTCTGACCGCGTATAACGATTACTACTTGCCACTGCTGGCCTCTGCTGACTATTGACCATTACCAGGTCAGCAGAGGCCTGTAGAAAAATTCAAAAGTACATGCTACTTCATGATGGACTATACCGCAATCGACGACCAGAATGCCCAAGCTTGTCGAGAAGTATTACGTTTCATACAGCGGTAAATGATTTGCCAAATATAATAGATCGAAAAATTGTTAGCTTCATTTAACTTTGTAATTTACAGCTGGGCCAAAATGGCGTATTTCGACGCTAATGAACTCCTTATGCGAGCTAATAGAAACCTAGTAGAGAATCTTCGATCAGGAAATTAAATCTTTCGACTGATTTCGAAACAGGAAGAACGCTTCCCACGCCAGTGGCTTGCAAGGTTTGCGGCGATCGTTCCTACGGGAAACATTACGGGGTTTATTGCTGCGACGGTTGCTCGTGTTTCTTCAAACGATCCGTGCGTCGCGGCGCCCTCTTCACCTGCATAGGTGCTGACACTTTGTTTCTCGTCGAATTCGCGATTGCCTCGTGTCTGGTCCACCGGAGAATTTCACCACCAAAAAACAAGCTAAATTCGTTAGTCACTTTTATAATTTTTAGCTTTGTTCGACCACAGTTATTGGAGGCTAATTAAATATAGCATTTCAAGAGTGAAACTCTCGAGTGGATATTCAGGCATCGATGCCTCGCGTCGCGTAGTTTCTGACCCTCTTACTTCCGGTTCCAGCCAGCACAGGAACGTGCGCCATCGACAAAGCCAGACGCAATTGGTGCCCCCACTGTCGCCTAAAGAAATGCTTCACCGTGGGCATGAACACTGCAGGTGAGAAAGCAATGCAAAACCGACAGAAAATATACCACTAATTCGCTAAATTGATCGCAAGATAGTTTCCAGTATTTTTTAGAATACTTAAACCGTATATATAGAACACTGACAAATAATATTAAGTAGGGGGTGGTTAATAGAATTAATGATATCAATCTAACGTAGTTTAACGTACTACGTATGAGTGGTGTTTGATAAATAGAGCTTTTGCTCTCCGTCTGTTTCGGATCGAAGAATCACGCGCGTCACAGCGGCTGACAAGCGAAACGAGATGCAAACAATGGCGCGTGTCCAGCACACGGCAGTCACCCTTTGGTGCTCGGCGAACTCGACGCCGTGAATTATTTTTAGCCGAGAGTAGCGATAGCACCGTGAATCTCGTTTCGAAGTTTTTATTCCGCGCTCGTTACGTATTCGGGACTCGTGGACGGAAATGCACTATCCAGTGATGACTTGTTGGCTAGGCACCTGCAATCTAAACGGGGCAAGGGTAAAGAAAGATGGTCTTCGCGACGCCTTAATCCCACTGGAGAGGCTCTACTGGAGGTAGTAGGGCCTCCATAACCACGAGAGATTTTGTTCTATTCATGGCTAGTATTTTGAGTGTACGGTTACGCCAATGCCTCTCAGTCTTGTCCTATCCTACTCTGTCCCTATACACACAATGGAATTGTAGTTGTGTGCGGCCCAACCAATAACGATTAATGCATGTGAGAGCAGGCATCGCTATTGTGCTACGGCCAATCGGCGTGCCTAGTCAACAAGTCATCACTAGACAGTACAGATAGACTTGTTGGCTAGGCATCTGCAAACTAAACGGGGTAAGAGCAAGGAAAGATGGTCTTCGCGACTCCTTATTCCCACTGGAGAGGCTCTACTGGAGGTAGTAGGGTCTCCATAACCACGAGAGATTTTGTTCTATTCATGGCTAGTATTTTGAGTGTACGGTTACGCCAATGCCTCTCAGTCTTGTCCTATCCTACTCTGTCCCTATACACACAATGGAATTGTAGTTGTGTGCGGCCCAACCAATAACGATTAATGCATGTGAGAGCAGGCATCGCTATTGTGCTACGGCCAATCAGCGTGCCTAGTCAACAAGTCATCACTGGACAGTACAGATAGACTTGTTGGCTAGGCATCTGCAAACTAAACGGGGTAAGAGCAAGGAAAGATGGTCTTCGCGACTCCTTATTCCCACTGGAGAGGCTCTACTGGCGGTAGTAGGGCCTCCATAACCACGAGAGATTTTCTTCTATTTATGGCTAGTATTTTGAGCGTACGGTTACGCCAATGCCTCTCAGTCTTGTTCTATTCTACTCTGTCCCTATACGTTTCGTTCACGTCCTTTGTCAGGCGATGGAATTGTAGTTGTGAGCAGCCCAACCAATAACGATAATGCATGTGAGAGTAGGTGTCGCTATTGCGCTACGGCCAATCAGCGTACGTAGCCATCAAGTCATCTCTGTATAGTACATTTAACCAGAAAGTGACTGTTCTATAAACCGATGTAATGTGGGTTCGCGAGTAGAGTTGCTTGGTTCGAATTGTCGAAAGTTTTTCGTTTCCCTAGCGGTGCAGGAAGAACGAGGGCCACGCGTTCGAAACAGAATCGCAGCGATGGTCGACGGCGATTCCAGGGTCGCGTGGAACCTAACCAACGATCCTTCACGAAAGTGTCTCTCGTCCGAGTCGACGGCCGTGGCTCTCTCGCGCGAATCAGAGATAGGATCGACGATCTATCACGATGGCGGCGGTACGGGCAGCTTCTTTTTCTCCTCGATGTCGAATCCTCGAGCATCGAGGATCATAGCCGCTGGTATAAACGAAGAATTTTGAACGTAGTTTAAGGTTAGGGGTTAAGTGAAGGTTAGTGTGGGGGGCAAAACCAGTTAACGGTTGTTCGCAGGGCCAACGATGCGATACGAGATCGCTGCCCAAATATTTCTCGCGACCGTGCGTGCCGCTCGACAGCATCGAGAGTTCTCGATGCTCGACGTCGACGAGCAGAATCGAATCTTACGGAGAGGGTGGGCGGCTGCGTTCCTCCTGCGAGCCGCGATCTGGCCGATCGATCTCTCGAACTTTCGTAAACGAGACCCATCGACCGGGAACGACACCGCCACCGCTTACGACGCCCTCGTCGCTGCACGGTCCACCATCTTGAAATTGCGCCTCGATCGAATCGAGATATCGATTCTGGAAACTCTGATTCTCTGCCGACCTGGTAAATGTTCTGTGTCGCGTAATAAACCCCTTGCACTCCCGTAGCAATATGTATCTCGACTAAATTGCATCGATATTGCTGGTTGTTCGAAGGGTTAGATTTCAATTAGTCAAACTCCGTGGTATGCAATTGTTTTCATATTTTTTCATTGAAACTGTTGCAGTAAGAAATTAAGAAATGCTAATATTTCGGTTATTGGTAGTTTCTTTGCTGTAGCAGACATTGGTTACGAAATTAAGATATAACCTCTATCGTGAGACGACGAGCTATTCAATTTGTAAAAGAAGGTTCGCTGAACTATGAATTCTGAAAATTTCTACGTAGAATAATTACGAGCTTTGAATGCCTTTCGCTGATAAAATAGTTTTCTGATTCTGGTAATATCAAGCATGGCGGATTGCACATGCGCCGGGAAAGTGTCCTGTTCTGTAGAAGTTGAAACGAAAATATGAAAACAATCTGCGTGTTGATATTTCCCCAGCAGCTCTCGATGAAGCTGGTTAATTGTGTCACGGTACAAGTGAGGTTAAGCTGTTCATTCTCGAAATCTAGAGATCGCTGAAACGACGAATGGCATCCGTCTGACGTCTCAAGCAACGGACACCGCCGTGGAAACTCTGGTTCGCCATCTGGATGCTCGTGCCGAACGACGTTCGCCCAGATTAGCCAGGATCATGCTTGTACTTCCGATTCTGACCGCTTGCTGTCCACGAGAATTGGCGGGAGATCTTTTCGCGCCAATTATTGGAGACGTCGACCTCGAACGAGTGATCGCGTCCGTACGCTGACTCGATCGTTGCATACACACAATTTCACGAAAGGTAATTTAGTTACAACATCGTTATAAACAAACACGCAACAACTCGTTTTCAACGGTACTTCCGGTAAGGGGTATACAGGATGTCAGGACACCCATGGGAAAAATTTTAATGGGAGATTCTAGAGCCCAAAATAAGACGAAAATCAAGAATATCAATTTCTTGACTGAGGCCTCGTTGAAAAGTTATTAACAATAAAATTCAAAAATTTCAAATCGTTCTGGAAAAATTATTTTCGGATGCAGGGGTCGATTACAATCATTTTTGGTCATTATACATACCCCCGAAATCCTACGCATTTTCGAGAAAAAAAATTCCTTACCGAAGATCTAATTTGGCGCCTAAATTTTTCGACGAAGAAAAAAAGTTTCAAATCGTTCTGGAAAAATTATTTTCGGATGCAGGGGTCGATTACAATCATTTTTGGTCATTACACATACCCCCGAAATCCTACGCATTTTCGAGAAAAAAAATTCCTTACCGAAAATCTAATTTGGCGCCTAAATTTTTCGACGAAGAAAAAAAGTTTCAAATCGTTCGGGAAAAATTATTTTCCGTTGCGGGGGTCGATTACAATCATTTTTGGTCATTACACATACCCCCGAAATCCTACGCATTTTCGAGAAAAAAATTCCTTACCGAAAATATAATTTGGCGCCTAAATTTTTCGACGAAGAAAAAAAGTTTCAAATCGTTCGGGAAAAATTATTTTCGGATGCAGGGGTCGATTACAATCATTTTTAGTCATTACACATACCCCCAAAATCCTACGCATTTTCGAGAAAAAAATTCCTTACCGAAAATCTAATTTGGCGCCTAAATTTTTCGACGAAGAAAAAAAGTTTCAAATCGTTCGGGAAAAATTATTTTCGGATGCAGGGGTCGATTACAATCATTTTTGGTCATTACACATACCCCCGAATTCGTACGCATTTTCGAGAAAAAAAATTCTTTACCGAAAATATAGTTTGGCGCCTAAATTTTTCGACGAAGAAAAAAAGTTTCAAATCGTTCGGGAAAAATTATTTTCCGTTGCGGGGGTCGATTACAATCATTTTTGGTCATTACACATACCCCCGAAATCCTACGCATTTTCGAGAAAAAAAATTCCTTACCGAAAATATAATTTGGCGCCTAAATATTTCGACGAAGAAAAAAAGTTTCAAATCGTTCTGGAAAAATTATTTTTGGATGCTGGGGTCGATTACAATCATTTTTAGTCATTACACATACCCCCGAAATCCTACGCATTTTCGAGAAAAAAAAATTCCTTACCGAAAATATAATTTGGCGCCTAAATTTTTCGACGAAGAAAAAAAGTTTCAAATCGTTTTGGAAAAATTATTTTCGGATGCAGGGGTCGATTACAATCATTTTTGGTCATTACACATACCCCAGAAATCCTACGCATTTTCGAGAAAAAAATTCCTTACCGAAAATATAGTTTGGCGCCTAAATTTTTCGACGAAGAAAAAAAGTTTCAAATCGTTCTGGAAAAATTATTTATGGATGCAGGGGTCGATTACAATCATTTTTGGTCATTACACATACTCTTGAAATCCTATGCATTTTCGAGAAAAAAATTCCTTACCGAAGATCTAATTTGGCGCCTAAATTTTTCGACGAAGAAAAAAAGTTTCAAATCGTTCGGGAAAAATTATTTTCGGATGCAGGGGTCGATTACAATCATTTTTGGTCATTACACATACCCCCGAAATCCTACGCATTTTCGAGAAAAAAATTCCTTACCGAAAATCTAATTTGGCGCCTAAATATTTCGACGTAGAACAAAAATTTTGAATCGTTCTGGAAAAATTATTTTCCGTTGCGGGGGTCGATTACAATCATTTTTGGTCATTACACATACCCTCGAAATCCTACGCATTTTCGAGAAAAAAATTCAGTACTGTTGAAGCTTTAAACGTTAATAACTTTTTAATGAAGCTTCCACCAACAAATTGGTATTCTTGATTTTCCCATGGGTGACCGAACACTTTATTCATCTAATCGAACATAACCTAACTCGTAACTCGTATGTTCCCTAAACGAAAAATGTGAGCAGGTTTGAAGAAACACACAGAAGTATTTTCTTTGGCACTTTATTGACGCAAATGTAACAATTTCACGGAATACAGTATGTACAATTACTTAAAGTAATATGGCGCATCAGAGAACAGGACGAGAACGTAAATGGAAACGAGATGTTCGCGAGACGCACCAGATTTTAGGTTAGTTTCGTTACCATTATGCCCGCGAACGCTCGTCTCCTTTTACGTTAACTTCGAGGATGGTTGCACGGATGTCGGCGTATCACCGACACACACACACTGGCGGGTAAAAAAATGTTAAAAAAACAAAACAAACAAAAAAAAAGGATTGAAAATAAACAAATAATATGCACCTACGCGATACTCGCTGAGGCTCCACGCGATGGTTATTAGTAATAAATTAAAGTACTTATACGTAGAAATGCTGTAATGTATAAAATGCCACTCGAGGTAATTTCGCTGTAACGCGAGAAACTGTGAATGAACGATTGTCGTTGAGCGTTCGAGCGACGTTCAAAATGGAGGAAAATTACAAACGCACCGTGTTGCACCTCGAGACAGGCAACACTACGAGTTTATCGAGCGTCGATATTTATTATGGTAATCATCACCGAACTTACGGGATGTCTCACACAGGGATGGGCAAATTCTATTTAATAAAAGTATTCGTATCACGAGTACCTTACAAATTTATATTCCGTTTGCAATCGAATGCTCTCTGTACTCTATAAATTATCGATTTAAACATTTCATTACGCAATTGAATTTAAGGGGTTCTTAAAATTGAATACATTCCCTGAAACCAAAAATTAACGAAACCCTACCTACATTCGTAAATTTATTGAGAGATTCATGAATGTTTATAAAAGTAATAAAAAAAAAAGATAAAAAATTCATACATTTATAAATCGTTTACGAACGAATAACGTACTTTGTAAATGTTCGTCTGTTTATAAAAAAAAAAATTGAAATATAAACACCGCTCTTGATTATCATACAGACGCGATCCGAAGCGATAATGTATTTTTTATTCATCGATGGAATTGAATGCGAATGTCTTTTGCTAATTGAATATCGAACACAAAGTAATGTATTCGATACTCGACGACGGATCCCAATACAAATTACACGAGTATTTAATATTCAACAGCAAGAACGAGTACAAAATACGAATGAACGTCGATCGTTACGAAACTCGATATATCAAGTTGACATAAAGAACACGTGTATTCTAGATATATTTAAATTACAAAATTATTTAAATATGCCCATCCCTGGTCTCGTACAAGGCACCGCAAAATCTAGGCACTTGCGTACGTCAGCGATCGTCGTAATCGACCGGACGTGACTTAAAATCGTTTACAATCTACAAACTGCACCATTGTCGTAAACTAACCCACAGAACGTCGCGCGATCCCCGTCATCAATACTTTTTCTTGTATTTTCGATACCTCTCTTCCACGGACTGTCTGTGCATCTGATTTATAAGATCGTTCGGCACGTACCACAGTTTTTCCGCGTTGCTGAGGAGAGCTTCCGTCACCTGGCAGCAAACAGCGGCCATATTGACCTGAGCAGTAAGATCGGTACGATCACGGGGATGAACGTACCGCGGTGGAAACAGGGACGGTGCCACTATCATCGCTACGTTATGGATCGACATTTTGTTTGACGCTTGATTCTCGACGACCACGTTCAAGAACGTCACCAACGCTTTCAAGGTACAACGATGCTCTATTGGTAACAATAGCACCAGCAAATTCAACGAGTACGATAACTCTTGGCGATCCTTCACTACTAAACAAAGGGAAGGAGAACAACGTGTAAGTACTTATTCATCGTTCGTTCGAGCACAGACATGGTATACGAGTAGACCTTTCACCCTATGGACTTTCGTGATTTGAGCAGCCTCTTCTCATGAATGGCGGTCAGTTGAGAAACTATTCACTGAATTAATATTTATGGCCAAACAACTGTATTGTGTGTCTACTCGTACACCTCGTCTGTGGTTCGAGTATCGTTTGCTTACCATGACTTTGGTAGAAAGCGTCGATCAGCTCGATGGTGAGCAACGGTTGCGGCAGATCGCGAACCAATTTCTTTAAAACCGCCGACAAGTCGTGAGACGACATGCGCTTGAACAGCCTATCCATCTCTTTGGGTTTGCTATAGAAATCCGTTTCCAACTGCATGCATATCGCCTCGACCTGAACACACAGCCAGCCCAACAGAATTTATACGAAAGGAACGAGACGCGCGACGACCGGCCGGATATCGCGATTATTTTAAAAACGCGTACGTACTTTTTGTTTGTGTCCCCCGACGCGAAGAATTCCCTCTTCCTTCACGCCGCGTTTCGTCAATTCGTTAAGGATCTTTTGGAACACTAGCGGTATATTGCTCTCCTCGGACGTCAACTGGCTATCGCGAAGCAACAGAGTCGATAACGAAGCGCCGAATAAGTTCCCAGCTACGAACACAGTAACGTTAATCGCGTGTCAAGAGATCTATGTTCGGTGATCGATCATCGATCGTCTATGCGAACCTTTCGTTCGACGTTTGTTCGGTTTACGTTTCTTCAACGGTACGTTATATTTATCGAAGACTGCGGTCAATTCGAGCCACAACAGTGGCTGCAACCTGGTCAGGTCTCGTTGCGACAACGTTTCGACCCCTATCCGTCTCTCTGCGTCGTCCGACGCAAGAGTTTCCGGCGCCCATGGCTGCGACCTTACTTCGTTCGCTCTGCACACTTCCTCGAAACTCAAGTGCCCATGGGACGACGTGCGATTCAGAGGATGCGTTATCAGACCCTCGTCCGCCGGTCTCGTCAAACCGTACAAGCTGCTGTGGCTTCGAGTAACCGTCGCATGGCTGCCCGAGTTTCTCCTAAAATTTCATCCAACGACATTAACATGACCGCAAACTTGACAATTCGACATACGTAAAATTGTTCAGCGTTTACCTTAACGTCGAATCCTTGGATATGTTTAACTTCTCGATGGACTCGTTGCCCAAACTCGTGTTCGCCACTTCGCTGGGATCGCTACCGCTACGCCTTTGTATAGTCGGCCTCGAAACGTGTATAGTTCCTAACCTGTGATATCCTGTTAGCTGAATACCTTCTGCAATTGAACGTATCGTTTGCGTGGATCGAGTTCCACCTACAGTGGCTCACAGTCGAAATGTGCCCGCCTGATGATTTTCGAACGAACGATGTACAAACACGGTACGTTGCGATTCGAAAATCACCGTGTGGCCGATTTCGACTACGAATCACTGTAATTAAATTCCATTACGAGCTATACGATGGTCCAGTACCTGAATCGTTCGCGACGTCTCCGCGTAACCAGTTCCCAGCGCGTCTGAAGATTTCTTGGACGGGCAATGGCGTCGGCGGGGGACCTGGCGCCGTGTGCACGGTTGTCGACGGTGCGCTGGGAGTTCTGCGCACCGTTTCTTTACCTTCGTTCGATGCTCGTTGAAATACCGACACGAAGTTCGGTACGGCGGTGCTTTGGAAAAGAAAGGATAATTATTTATTTTAAAACGCATTCGAAGGGGAAAGGTCATCGAGTTTTTCAGAGTAAAAAGAACCCATACGTAATATTATACAAGGTCTTGGCTCTGCTACTTAAACTTGTCAGTCTTATCTACCTAATCCCACTTTAAACATAGCGATAATTTATCGCTTAAACATCCTGTTTAAATGAATAATCTACTAATAAACCAGCGGTTGTAGACTGTTAAAAGGATTAATAGTATCATGTTCAACGCAAGATTTATTGCATAAGTTTTATCTGTGGAACTGGCAGACCCATTATTATTACGCTTTGTACTACAAATATCATTAGCCTTGCAACGTAATTCGTTGTTTAAATATATCGTAGCAAAGGTAAAAGGTCTCTGAAAGGTCCCGATCGCAATTACGCTCAATGACCTTGCTTCCTAGCATGTTTCAAGATCGTCGAAGCGCGGGATTCTTACTTTGTATAATGCGTGTCGACAACGGTGACCGTCGATGGCGATGGTGGCGAGGCATTCTCTGGCGTCGCACCTGGAATGGAATCTAAAGAATCAGGCGTAGCGCTGCGCGACCTTGTCCCCGTACTGGACGCCTAAGGTAGTAACAAGAAACAATTTACTGCTTTATCGTTTAGTCTTGCGACATCGCGTCGATCGTGATCCGTACCTCTACGTCTTTGAAAACGTCTCGAATGTCTGGCTTGCGAACCCGCTGTCGCTGATTAAAACGCTGTTTCACGGTGTGATTAAGAGATCTAACGCGACGTTTCACCGCCTCCGCTTGCGCTCGCGATAAGGGACGCAGCGCTGCGCCCAGTTCTTCCGGTTGCACTTCCTGTCCAGCTTTCCACGCTTCGGTCAGCTGACCCAGCCCTGCTGTACGCAACCACTCTGCCTCTTCCTCCCCGTCTAAAACGACCAACGTTCATTGTTCTTTGAAACGATCATTGCCAAGTTGAAGTCCATATTAACAAAGAAAAGTACCGTCATAGCTACGTGGACACTCTTCTTCCAGATAGTTATCCAAGAGCTTCCATTCCTCCCAATAATCCAGTAGGTTATTATCACCGTCTGTGTATGTACCTTCCCCCTGTGGCCTCTCCATAGCTCCCAAATCTCCACGGCTCCAAAGTGTCGTTTCTCAAGCCTGGACAACTTAGATTCGCAATTTAGAGGCAGTTCTCATCGATATCTGAAATAATATCTTGATGTTAATTTCCAAGTCACCTTAATCGGTCTGACGCGGTGCCTTTTGTTCTCGATCTATCTACGATAATTCGAAAAGATAAAAGCGGCGATTATCGATAAACGTACGCAAACGAGAATTAAAAGCATCAACCGCGCAAACAGCCACGCGTACGTGACAACAGTAGTTGAATCTTTAGTACGATAATCTATTTAAGCGAGATAATCATTTTTCCAAAGTGGGACGCAAATCGAATTAACATACGCATCGCCTCGAGGAAGCATCGCTGACACGATTGAATAACGACGGTACGGAAAAGTCGCGCGAAACGCAAACAAATAAATATTGAAATGGATTCCAACGGCGCGCGAGACGAACGCGTGATTTCCATATCGAATAAATGCAAACCACAGCTGCACGTAAGCTGGTTACGCGAAACGTATATACGAAGAATCCGGGGGGAACTTTACGAGTCTAACCTCCTCGTAGCGAACCGTTTTACGCGCGAAACAAAATTAACGATGGATTCGTGAATGAAGTGGGTACGTACCTTTCCGAACAGGCTTGTTCCGTGTGTGGTACACTAACGTCAGCACGATCATCTTATTCCCAAAATAAATTCTAAATTGGCGACCACCGACGTAGCACGACACGGCACGCGCACAAAGGAAGTGCCAGATACGATTTTTTTTCACGAGCTTGACAGATTTACGCGCGAACAATATTTCGAGGCTGTCCACTATTTCCGAGAACTAATATATTCCGTGCGCGACTTCGAATCGCGCCCATCGCGAGCGAGACCGCCGATTCGTCGACCTAAATACGACATAACGAGCCTGCCTCGGAAGTACGACGAACGGATTCGCGTCTTTGCGTAACTCCCGCTTCTACGGGCTTCACTTACGTTGAGAATAAAAGAGAAAGATGAAAATAAGAAGAAGGTGAGAACGTGCGAACAACGCAACCTGTTGCTGACGCATATACGACTCCCACCTCTGTCTGTATTACACTGATTCACGTTATTGTTGTTTTCAAGCTGACACCTGCGCCTCTCGTTTTTTAGGCGACGTCGGTTAACACGCAACGCCACCAGATGGCCACGAATCACGATTGATTCGTATCCCCCGAACGTTTGTGGCGTTGCCTCCCATGCTCGCCACTAGAGGGGTCGCGCTCCCACAAGCGCTTGACCCCCCCGTTGCTATATATAGGGTGTTCGGCCCTCCCAGGGAAAAATTTTAATTGGGGATTCTACAGGTCAAAATAAGACGAAAATCAACAATACCAATTTGTTTGATGGTGGCTTGGTTAAGAAATTATTAACGTTTAAAGTTCCGCCCGTACTGAATTTTTTTCTCGAAAGTGAGTAGGATTTCGAGGGTATGTCTATTCACCAAAAATAATTGCAATTGACCCCCGCAACCGAGAATAATTTTTCCAGAACGACTTGAAACTTTTCAATTTCGCCGAAAAATTTCACACCTCGAATTTTTTTCTCGAAACTGGGTAGGATTTCGGGGGTATATCTATTCATCAAAAATAATGCACCGTCCTCTAAAGCATCGTCCTCGACGATAAAATACCCGAGTTTGTCAAGAAGTAGTACTCTATTACCTGAAACTCTTGAAGGAGAGCAGTCAGTTTACCTTTGTCGGCTTTCCGAAACACTACAAGCTCACGTACATACGCGTGATCTGTCATCTCTGGTATAAACCAGAGATGCCAGACGAAGCGCCGAGTGCACCGTGGACACGTCTCATGGGAGTTAAGAGAGGCAGGCTCACATTTGCCTTCTCGCTTTTGAACAACTGAAATCCGACTGCCCAGCTATTTTTACTTGCCTTTCCTAAAGTTTACTGGACATTACTGGACTCTGCAAATTACTCCTGGTTTCTATTTGCCTCTGATGACCTCTGATGACCAGTGCTGACAAAAGTACAGAACTCCCGACAACTTTTTACACCATACAGCGACTGTTACTGACTGCTCCTGATTACTGCTTGCCTCTACTGGACTCTGCTGACCATCGCTTATATTTCTGACAACCTATAACGATTACTACTGACTTCTGCTACCCTCTGTTGGTCTTTGCTGATCTCTGTCAGCGTGTGCGTGTCTCTGCTGAACTTTCCTGGCCTCTGCCGAACGCTACTGACCACTGCAGGTATTTCTGATAATCTATTACGATTAATACTTACTACTGCATGCCCCTACAAGTCTCTGCTTGCCTTTGCAGCTTTCTGCTGAACACTGCTGACCACCCCTGATGCTTCTGACATCATATAACAATTACTACATGCTACTGTTCGCCCCTGCTGATCTCTGCTTGCCACTGCATGCCTCTGCTCGTCTCTGCTGACCGCTGCTGACCACCTCTGATGCTTCTGACAACATATAACGCTTACTACTTGCTACTATTCGCCCCTGGTGATCTCTGCTTGCCACTGCTGGCCTCTGCTGACCACCGCTTATATTTCTGGCAACGTACAACGATTACGACTGGCTACTGTTAGTCTCTCCCAGCCTCTGCTGACCACTGCTGACCACTCTTGGCATTTCTGACAACGTATAACGATTACAACTTGCTACTGCTCTCTGCTGACCGCTGTTGACCACTCCTGTTACTTCTGACAACGTATAACGATTACGACTGGCTACTGTTAGTCTCTCCCAGCCTCTGCTGACCTCTGCTGACCACCCCCGATGCTTCTGGCAACGTCTAACGATTACAACTTGCTACTGCTTGCCCCTGCTAGTCTCTGCATGCCTCTCCATCCCTCTGCTGACCTCTGCTGGCCCCTACTGACCACGCTGACCTTTGTTAACAACTTCTAACATGATGTACATGTATTAAAACTTTGTATAATGTAAATCTATGACAATAAATGATATAATTTCAAAGAATTCTATGTGTTCCCATCACTTTTACCTTTCTTTTCTTCTTCCCATTATTCCCTTAGTTATAAGAAACCGTTTCTCTACTTAAAACTGGAATTCCAAAGTGCCCGGAGCGTTTTCTGAAATGCCGGTGACCTTGACCCACTTTCGAAACTGGGTCAAGGCCAAATCCGGATTCCCAAAGCGCCCAGAATTTTTCTAAGATTCGATGGCCTTGACCTACTTTCGAAATTGGGTCAAGGCCATCCGGATTTCCAAGCCGGCCGGAAGATTTCTGAAATTTCGAATGGCCTTGACCCACTTTCGAAATTGGGTCAAGGCCATTCGGATTCTCGAAGCGGCCGAAAATTTTCTAAAGTTCGGATGGCCTTGACCCACTTTCGAAATTGGGTCAAGGCCATTTGGATTTTCGAAGCGGCCAGAATTTTTCTAAGATTCGAATGGCCTTGACCCACTTTCGAAATTGGGTCAAGGCCATTTGGATTTTCGAAGCGGCCGGAATTTTTCTAAGATTCGAATGGCCTTGACCCACTTTCGAAACTGGGTCAAGGTCAAGGTCAAATTCGGATTTCCAAAGTTCCCGGAACATTTCTAAAATGCTGGTGAACTTGCAAAGAAGGTGGTACGCATCTTATAGGTAAGAGAATGATTTGGAGAGGAAAAGGACGGTAAAAAATGATGAGAACACATTGAATACTTTGAAATTATATCATTTATTGTCATAGATATACATTATACAAAACTTTAATACATATAAACATATTATATTATATTATATCATGTGACAAGTTGTCAGCAACGGTCAGCAGTGGTCAGCGATGGTCAGCTGACGTCGGGAGATGTTGGCAGAGGCCAGCTTAGGTCGGGAGATGTTGGGAGAGGTCAGCAGAGGCTGGCAGTAGCCAGTAGTAATCGTTGTACGTTGTCAGAAATATAAGCGGTGGTCAGCAGTGGTCAGCAGAGGCCAACGGAGGCCAGCAGAGGCATGCAGAGGCAAGTAGAGTCCAGCAAGGGCAAGCAGTAGTAAGTTGTAATCGTTATACGTTGTCGGAAGTATCAGGAGTGGTCAGTAGCGGTCAGCAGAGGCCAGCGGAGGCAGGCAGAAGTCAGTATTAATCGTTATACGTTGTCAGAAATATAAGCGGTGGTCAGCAGAGGCCAGCAATGGCTGGGAGAGGTTGACAGTAGTCATTGGTAATCGTTATACGTTGTCAGAAGTAACGGGAGTGGCCAGTAGCGGTCAGCAGAGGCCAGCGGAGGTCTGTAGGAAAATTCAAAAGTACATGTAGCCGTATCTTGTACCTCGTACTTTTTAATCGTATACTTCAGGTAAAAAGGGGCATAACTGTGTAAAACAGTTTTATGACATTACCTGCTAATTCAAGTTAGCCACCATTAGAGGCATGTAGAAACCAGCAGCGGTCAGCAGAGGCCAGCGGAGGCTGGCAGAAGTCAGTAGTAATCGTTATACGTTGTCAGAAATATAAGCGGTGGTCAGCAGAGGCCAGCAGAGGCTGGGAGAGGCTAACAGTAGCCAGTCGTAATCGTTATACGTTGTCAGAAGTATCAGGAGTGGTCAGTAGCGGTCAGTAGAGGCCAGCGGAGGCAGGCAGAAGTCAGTATTAATCGTTATACGTTGTCAGAAATATAAGCGGTGGTCAGCAGAGGCCAGCAATGGCTGGGAGAGGTTGACAGTAGCCATTGGTAATCGTTATACGTTGTCAGAAGTAACAGGAGTGGTCAGTAGCGGTCAGCAGAGGCCAGTGGAGACCTGTTGACGGGAGGTCGGATATTAGTTGTTCAAGAGCGAGAAGGGAAGTGTGAGCCTTTCTCTCTGGACTCCCACGAGACGGTCCGAACTTACTTTGGGCAGCTTCGGTGAATCGAGAAAGAGGGCATATGTCATTTTGCCTTTGTCGACCCTCCGAGGTCTTTGCATATTTGGAATCTCGAGTCGTGATTCTCGACTGCCCAGGCATTTTTACTTTTCGACCTGTGTAGGCGCACATAAGCAAAGTACCCATAATGGAAACAAAATTTTGTAAAATTTATTTTACGGAAATACACGTTTTAAGACCCCCTGATTATATTTTAATTATTGAAAAAGAAGAAATTTTTTTTATTATTCCCATATATGAGCGTACATATGTGTATTATTAATACGTTTGAGTATTAATTACTATCGCTAGAAGATACCTCAATCCTTTACTTTCAAAAATAGTTCACTGTCTTCGAGTCTAGATGGCACTTCAAGCATAAAAAGAATATATTCAACTATCGCGTTGAGACCAGAGAAATGAGATATCTACGAAGCTATCTGTTCTGAATCCAAGTTACAAAAAAAGGTGAAAATCATCAGCCTGTAAAAAATATATAACTTTCTTTCTTTTATTTAGAATTATTACAGAATCTTGATACAATCGTTAACAAAAGGCAACTTCCAAACGAGAACGCATGCGCATTACGAATATAATGATCCGAAAAAGAATCCGTGAAATGGATGTATGTCGAAATGTGATGACTACACAATCCAAAGATACGTGAACTCATGTAACTATTATACGTTTAACTTCGATTAGCACGATTACCCCATCCGCGTCTATGCGTGTCTTTATATTCGTCCATGGCACGTAATTGTCTCAGCGTCTCGGGATCATCGTCTTCGAGCAATTCTTCCTTTTTGATATCGTCAACATCGTCATCGTTCGTACCGCTGCTTGCCATGTCTTGTAAGGACTTGGAATTCATTTGATTTCGTTTCGATGGATCTGGCCAGCTTTAAGAAACACATTCAAAGAGTTAATATACATCGATGGGAGCAATTATATGGTTCCAGTTCTTCTATACTTACTCTCCATCTTTCACCCGTTGCTCGTAAAACTCTTGAACAGTAAAAACAGGCAAACTAGGGTAACCAGCTCCGTACACTTTCTTTTGTGCTTCGTCTCTAGTGATAACTATCGGTTGCAATTTGGGAGCAGGAGGTTTACGCTTTTCCATAGCTTGAGAAGCCATAGTTTCGGACTTTCCCGTTTTCTTCATGTGCTCCAGAATTGGCTTTTCCGCCGCTAACGAGCTCAGTTCTTCTAACGTGAGATTTACATACAATTTTGTCATAGCTATGAAATATTCCCTCTTTACCTCGTCGTCTATGTTTGGATTCAACATATTCTTTTGAAGAACCGATAAACTTGATTCTAATTCCTTCTGCTCCTTGTACCTTTCCAATTTTGTATTTCTTCTACATACCTGTGAAGTACCGAACGGTCAAACATTTTTTGGAAGCTCTTTTCTCGACAATTAACCGTAAATAATAGACATACCATTTCTGTAACTAATTCCGCGTTCGATCTAGCTCTCCTTGAAGCACTCTCCTTCTCATTGACTGATTTAATATCCGGTATATCGACGTCGGTCAAACCATAACTTTTAACGCGTTTCAGAAAATCCACAAAGTATATTTCAGCGACGTTAACGATGTGCATTCTGTCGTTGGTATTGCAAGAAAGTTTTGTGGTTAGCTTGCCGAGGAATGCTGGCAGCAAGAAATACTTTATGTTCTCTGTAGCGACTTCTTCGAAAGTTTCATTGTGACTGAACATATCCACGATGGAGACCAGTTTCGTACAATCCTCCAGCATACGCATGACTCGTCTAACGTTGGCCTACCGTGAAACAATAAAAGTAATAAAATAATAAAAGAGTGCATCGAAGAAGCACGAACGTTTTAATTGAAATCGTTAAAAGCGAGGAGGGATTTAGGCAGAAAACAATACCTGAACATTTGCACTGTTCGTGGATTCCTCTGTTTTATTTATTTCGTTGAAAAGTTCGACCGCCTTGTCGAATAATTCCGACAACGTTGACGTATCCATTGCATCGTTCCCTGAACTCAACGACGTTTCGTCTGACATGTTCAATACTTTCACAGATTACTTTCCCGGTACTTGCAAAATGACACTACTGCACACAAAACAAATCTTCTTATCGAAGGTTATGGACACTGAGACAGAGATGCCAAATTGAGCGCCGGATGCACTACTCACAATATGTCAGATGACGCGATCGTGAGCTCGTAGAGTTTTGGTCGAGAGAGTCGTCCAAGTTGCGTGAAATAGTTCGTTATTTTCAACGATAGATGGCGCTTATTTTCCGACCTCAAACCCTCTGGTGCTAAAACGCCCAAGTTTGTCGTGGTATAATTCGTTACCTTCAACGCTAGATGGCGCTTATTTCCCGACCTCAAACCCTCTGGTGCTAAAACGCCCAAGTTTGTCGTGGAATAATTCGTTACCTTCAACGCTAGATGGCGCTTATTTCCCGACCTCAAACCCTCTGGTGTTAAAACGTCCAAGTTTATCGTGGAATAGTTTGCCAGTTTCAACTATAGATGGCGCTTATTTCCCGACCTCAAACCCTCTGGTGCTAAAACGTCCAAGTTTGTTGTGGAATAGTTTGCTACTTTCAACGATAGATGGCGCTTATTTCCCGACCTCAAGCCCTCTGGTAGCATTTTGGTGGAGAATATGTACAAATCACAAAAATATTCTGAAAGGTACATCAGGCTTGCTAAGAGGAAACGGAACTGACCGTAGGCCCAGTTCCGTATAAAAATGAAAATAAATCGACAGAGGTACTTTGGATACATTTTTTTTTCTTTCATGTTTCAACACTTCACACCTCGACAACTCTTCGATTTCGAAGTAAAGTTAAATATTCGATAAATCATTTCGATAATATAAAATTTAATTTGATCACATCACTGAAAGTCACTGTTAAAATAAATAACGAGAATAACGTGCGTTGGATTTTTAGACCAACCGATTGAAATAAAACTAACGCGATCAAAGCAGCGTTATACTTTTTCTTGTTGAGCAATTGCTATCGACTATTAGCTTATGGGAGTAGGCTCCATTCCATGGTAAAATGTTTTCCTCGCGGTTGTGGAAAATGTGGCAACCTCCTGAGCCATTGTTGCGTACGACGCGGCTGGAAATGCTCAGCCCTCTCGTTTCGAGGCATTCTCAGCTCGCCTGCAGACCTTTCGAGTCTCGAGAGTTGAAGTTGGCCGCTGGGGCGAAGCTCGTCGCGCGCGCCATATTGAAATCCGAAGGTGGCGGGCGATTTACTGCGACAACGCCTTGCACTGTTTGCAATTTTCCATCCGTTCGTCGAACTCTTCTATCTGAAGTGTCATCTCGAAAAACTTATACTCGTCGTGAATGTTTCTAGTCGCCGTGCGCAGTATGTCGTGCGGGCTCGTTCCCGGTTTAATCGCCAGATGCGCCGACAGTGCAGTCTTATCCAACGAGAGGGCCCAAATACGAAGATTGTGCACCTTCAAGACCCCCTCTATTTGCATGAACGTACTCTCCACCTGGGAGTAATCGAATCCCTTTGGTATACCTTCCATCAGAACGTTAATCACGTCCTTGATTATCGCGACCGTAGTTAATATCACCAGCACCGAGAACAAGAAGGTGCATATTGGGTCGACTATGCTCCAACTCGGCTTGAAGTAAACGATCAACGCCGCGACGAACACCCCCGTGCTTTGAATGAAATCTCCCACGACGTGGATGAAAGCAGCGCGCACGTTTATGTTCTTTTTATCGTGGCTTTCGTTGTCAACTTTACCGTTCTCCACGCAGTCCGTTTTCTTCTTGGACTGCTCGTGACTGTGGCCGTGGCTATGCCCGTGTTGGTGCAACGACAAACCCATTCTGCGAAACAGAACCGATCACTGACATTAACCGATAGTCATTCGGCTAGGACGACGGCAAAGTTGGGCAAATTTTATTCGCGATTAACGAAGCCAAATTTTCGGGGAGAGGTCCTTCTTTGTTTCACGCATTTACAAAACTTGTGCTCGTTATTCGTAAGTAAAAGTTGCCCGACTGAATGACGGACGATCGTTGGACGGATTATAGTTTAATGGTACATATCACTAACACTAGATTTACCGCAACGCCAACGGCAGACGAGATTAGCATTACGTTCGCATCCAATTTGAAGTCTTGGTGAATGATCCTCTCCACAGCCAGGTAAAACAGAATTCCAGTAACTACCCATATTAACAAAACCGACGTCAATGCTCCTATTACCTGCAACGATTTAACAATAGTTAGAAATGGCCGCGTTATGGCTGATTTGAGATATTCGTTTAGAAGTAAACTAGCTCACAGTTTGCTTACTAGCTTACTGCTTGCTTACTGCTAGTGGCAGGTGCAGTGGACAAAATTTTTATAATGATTCTACTTTGATGAAACTTCGTGCACTTATAAAGTAGCCAAAAATAATCGACAAAATAATCACAAAATGATACCCAAAACTTAATTTGCAGAAGGGTTAACCCTTTGCACTCCGAATTATATTTCAATTCTGTTACCAGCGGCTTCCAACAAAAAATAGAGCAATTTAAGCGAATAGAGGAACAAACAAATTCAATGAAATATCTTTTTTATTTGCACTATCATTGTATTTTGTAATTTTTAAGTGTATGATACCTCCTTAGTTTGGACTTGAAAAAGGAGCTTCTGAGATAATAACTGATATCGAGTCACACTCGTCAGAGGAGTGCAAAGGGTTAATACAGAGTGCAAAAACTGTATTGTACGACTGTGAGGTATACGTACTTCCGCTCTGTACCACCCGAAGGGCATCTTTCTCGTCGCTGGTCGACTGGCAACCCATATCGAGAATAACGAGATCATAAACGACGCGAAATCGGTCAACAGATGCGCAGCGTCTGTTGCTATGGCCAAACTGTTGGATAATATTCCACCTGTAATAGAATTGTTTAGCTAAAAAACCATTTATCTTGCTTCTTATTCGATTTCTTTTAGAAACATATTGCAAGTGGTTATAAAGAATGTCCCTGAACGATGTTCACGATGCGAAAAAAATTCGACTTTTTGCCCATAAATTGCGCCTCCGTAATACTAAGTGACCCAGAAAATATTGCTCTTTTTCAGTCACTTTGCTTCCTGATTTATAACGATTTATAACTTTAAGCCATTGATTCGTAAGTTATGAAATCCTGACTGATAACGAAACAATCTTTTTGGAAGATTCTAATCACTAATTCAGAATTTCGTCCAGGGGTATTCTTTCTTCTTTAATATACCCACTGCTGCTCAAAAGTTAGGAATCAGGAGAATTTATGACGAAGTATGGACGGTATACATGAATTAATAAAACATGATCTACCGCTGGTCAAGTAACTATCTGAGGAGATACAGGGTGTTCGACCAACCCAGGGAAAAATTTTGATGGAGGATTCTAGAGGCCAAAATAAGACGAAAATGAAGAATACCAATTTGTTGATGGAGGCTTCGTTAAAAAGTTATTAACGTTTAAAGTTCCGCCTGTAGAACGGCAATCTGCGGACAGCTGCGCGCGCACCATAGCGTTATGGTGTGAACTTTAAACGTTAATAACTTTTCAACGAAGCCTCCATCAACAAATTAGTATTCTTGATTTTTGTCTTATTTTGGTCTCTAGAATCCTCCATTAAAATTTTTCCCAGGGTTGGCCGAACACCCTGTATTTAAGTAGCGACTAATTGGTAACGTTCGAGCAACAGCGAATATGTTTGTCACGTGTGTTTAGTGGCGCATTACCTACGATTTCCGCTATCATAAATATTACGCATAGCGTGCTAGCAAGAAGTAGTTTCTTTCTTGCCTTTTTATCGATCTCCTCATTTCTTTCTCTGTGACAATGGTCTTCCGTCAAGGCTGCAACAGTGAAACGAGAGAAGAATTACCGAACAGCCGTGGACGATAGATCGGAATCGATCAGAGGGACGAAACTTACTGGAAGAATTTTTGTTATAATCGGCGGCTGCACCTTCGTCGGCAGACATACCCTTAACGACTGTACAGCAGCCAGAAAGTTTCCCGTGGACGCAGAAAATCACCTTCTTTGGCGTCGATATTTCGTTCTCTTCGACTTCGTTGTTGTTCGGTGGAATACTCGTCCCGTACCCGTACACAGCTTTATCTTCGAATCTGCAAATAAATAAAAACTCTTATTTTTCTATTAAAGAGAGAGGGGGGGTTCTCGTGTAACAATTTTGAACCCAGAATTGGGCAAAACTTATTCTCGAATAACTAATAAAAATCATCATAAATAACTTTGTAACTTTTGCAAATAAAATAAAATTTTTGAAGGTTATTTTTTAAACATTGTACCTTCAACTTATGAGATAAGTTTATTGAATTTGTTACACGAGAATTTCATTTCGAGTATCTTAAGTTCGAATTATATTTACAAAGTGTCGATTTTAACAAATTACTTCGCTGCAATTTGTAAATGCAAATTCCCATTAAGTAAACGTACCTAACAATTTATAAATGAATCTGATTTCTAAACGTGCAATTAAAAGATTCATTATTTACCGTTTCCGTGAAGTTTACGTGATACGGCGTAATGAACAATTTCTCTAACGATGAATTATTTATTTACAATATATTTCCAGTTATATGCACGTGAACTAAAATATGTTAATGTTATACAGCGTTACCGTGTGTGTATGAAAGTAACTACCGACTGTCTACTTTTCATTTCGAGATATTTTTTATGACTTTTTATTTATAATTATCGCTAACGAGCGGCGTACAGGGACGCGTGTGTATTTTATTGTGTTCAGCCAACCCTGGGAAAAATTTTAATGGGGGATTCTAGAGGCCAAAATAAGACGAAAATCAAGGATACAAATTTGTTGATGGAGGCTTCGTTAAAAAGTTATTAACAATTAAATTCAAAAATTTCTAATCGCTCTGGAAAAATTATTTTCGGTTGCGGGGGTCAATTACAATCATTTTTGGTCATTACACATACCCCCGAAATCCTATCCACTTTCGAGAAAAAAATTCGAGAAGGTGTTGAAGTTTTTCGATGAAAAAAAAATGTTTCAAATCATTCTAAAAAAATTATTTTCGGTTGCGGGGGTCAATTACAATCATTTTTGGTCATTACACATACCCCCGAAATCCTACGCATTTTCGAGAAAAAAATTCCTTACTGAAAATCTAATTTGGCGCCTAAATTTTTCGACGAAAAAAAAAAATTTCAAATCGTTCTGGAAAAATTATTTTCGGTTGCAGGGGTCGATTGCAATAATTTTTGGTGAATAGACATATCCCCGAAATCCTACTCACTTTCTAGAAAAAAATTCGAGAAGGTTCGAAATTTTTCGACGGGAAAAAATAATTTCAAATCGTTTTGGAAAAATTATTTTCGGTTGCGGGGGTCGATTACAATCATTTTTGGTGAATAGACATACCCCCGAAATCTTGCGCATTTTCGAAAAAAAAATTCGGAACGAGTAGAACTTTAAATGTTAATAACTTTTTAACAAAGCCCCCATCAACAAATTGGTATTCTTGATTTTCGTCTTATTTTGGCCTCTAGAATCCTCCATTAAAATTTTTCCCACGGTATATATAGGAAACAATAATAAAAATCTGTGTTTGGGAGTTACATCGACCAACCAGAATTCGAATACGAAAAGAAGATATCGATTCTTTTAAAAAATGGAAGTTAAATAACGGCTAGAAAAATCATCAAAATATTATAATATCATATATTCTTCGTAAGATTTTCGACCAGAAATTATTCATAATGGTTCGGAACAATTATTTTCGAAACCTTTTCAGGCACTATCACCGTGCAAAGAGCCCGTTAGAAAGTGAGTGTAATACTTACATCTTACTCGTAAGATCGGTGAAAGACTGAACATAAAGCGTGGAGAGACTTCCTGGTGTTAAATGGCCTAATATATACACAATCAGATAACCTCCACCTATTGTTTTGTTATCCGTCGGTGAAATTGTTTACATAATCCCAAACATAGATAAAACTAAAAACTAAATGTGAAACTACAAAAAAAAAAATAATGTAGCGAGAACTAATAACGCGTCTAACGTACTAATTATTATCGAGCGATCATAGACTACGGTAATCGCACATTTAAAATACGATTTTTCTACGGTTCACTAAACCATTTTGTAATTGATTACTTATTACATGAATTTTATTGAAACGTGAATAAAGCAATTTTCTCGATCCCGCTAACCGGTAATAAATTTCTTTTTTTTTAATATTACTGTCACTTGACGACGAATTGAAAATCGTTATACTTCCGTTCGATCTTCGATCCTGTGCAAACGCGCCGTGGATCGTCGCGCGACGAATCCTAGCCGCTAGGAACAAACTAGCGACTTTTCAGCGTGCAAAACGATTTGGTGGCGGTCAAGCACCGCCCAAGATTCTTCGCGGCGAGCCAATGGGAACGCGTGACGCGACGCTGCGACCGTTTCGTCGAATCAGAAGCAAGGACCGACCCAGCGCGCTTCCGCATTGACCACTTGACCAACGACCACGTTTGCCGCCAAAAGTTCATCAAAATATACCTAAAACGAACCTTCTTTACGGTAGAAGAGTTTCTATGAAAAATTCACTCGCGTATTTGCGTAGGATTTCGAAAAGATTATAAAAATTGAGTCATTAATTAGCATTGAACAAAACTGTTTTGTTCTGTTAATCTGTCATACGATAGATATTATGTGCTCTGTCGGAAATTGCTTTTTGAATGGCAAACTTTTGGGATCGTTGAGGGTTAAGTGAAGTTGTGTTTTTCACTGCACGAAGGCGGAAACGAACCGTCGAAAACAACGGAGATGTTTGGAAACTCACACGCGTTGTCGAGATAAGTTGCTTGAACAACGTGCACGCGTTTTACGTGACATCGAATTTTTATCAATTGTTATCGTTCAACGTGCGACTCTGCTATCTGACAATACGTATCACGGACGATCCATCCCGTGTGCAAATACGTAGACGGTATATCGTTATCCGCCATGACGATTTTCACCGCCGAAAGAATCAAGTTTCTGCGTCTGTCACGCGCCGACGATAATGCCGTGTGCAAAACCGATCGAATGACGAAGCACGACAGGCAAAAATTTTATTTAATTTCGTCAGAAATTCTTCGTTATCTTTCAAATTACGAATCACTTTACTCTCCTGTGTCGAGTTTGGCTAGACAAAGAACTTTTTTACCAGTGTCTTGTAATATTAAAATTCAATGCATATATTTAAACAATATTCTCTAGGAACGGTCTTCCTGTTTATTTATTATTGAATTAACGAAGGAAAAAAATGATTTGATAAGGCAGGACTTGTTTACCTCAAACCCAGAAAATTAAAATACGTTAAAGCTGTGTAACCCTAACCTCAAATAGAACACAGTTTTCGTGTTCCACCAACGAAACCATATGAATTTGTTGACTTTGTCGAGTGCAAGGAAAATGGAAGGGAACAATGTAACGATCGACGATATCACTCGAAACGTATAATCGTTGATCGTTCGAGGCGATTAACGTTATTACATAGTAGCCTAATCGATTGGGATAATTGTCAATTAAATTACTTCGATTGTACATTTGTCATAAACGTGAATTTATTGAATGAAATGTATGTAACGTGTAACGCAAGCTATTGAATTCGAATATAGTTTGAAATTGCAGATGTAAGTTAATTATTCGACACATTAAGTGGGGAAATCCGTGCTTTTCAGTATCACTTATCGATCGATATCGATCTACGTAAGAGAATAATCTTCTTTGAATTGAACCTAATAATTTTGTCCAAGATTATTACGCAAAAAAAGAATATCCAAAAATTAATATACAGGGTGTTCGACCACCCATGGGAAAAAATTTAATGGGAGATTCTAGAAGCCAAAACAAGACGAAAATCAAGAATATCAATTTGTTGATGGGGGCTTCGTTAAAAAGTTATTAACGTTTAAACTTCCGCACGTTTTGAATTTTTTTCTCGAAAATGCGCAGGATTTCGGGGATATGTCTATTCACCAAAAATGATTGTAATTGACCCCCACAACTGAAAATAATTTTTTTAGAGGAATTTGAAAAATTTTTTTTTCACCGAAAAATTTCACATCTTCTCGAAATTTTTTCTAGAAAATGGGTAGGATTTCGGGGATATGTCTGTTCACCAAAAATGATTATAATTGACCTATGCAACCGAAAATAATTTTTCCAGAACGATTTGAAATTTTTTTTTTTCGTCGACAAATTTAGGCGCCAAATTAGATTTTCGGTAAGGAATTTTTTTCTCGGAAATGTGTAGAATTTCGGGGGTATGTGTAATGACCAAAAATGATTGTAATTAACCCCTGCAACCGAAAATAATTTTTTTAGAAGGATTTGAAAAATTTTTTTTTCACCGAAAAATTTCACATCTTCTCGAATTTTTTTCTCGAAAATGCGTAGGATTTCGGGAGTATGTGTAATGACCAAAAATGATTGCAATTGACCCCCGCAACCGAAAATAATTTTTTTAGAATGCTTTGGAATTTTTGAGTTTAATTGTTAATAACTTTTCAACGAGGCCCCAGTCAAGAAATTGATATTCTTGATTTTCGTCTTATTTTGGCCTGTAGAATCCCCCATTAAAATTTTTCCCATGGGTGTCCTGACACCCTGTATATAATTTTCTAATTGGTTATTCGTCTTATTTTGGCCTGTAGAATCCCCCATTAAAATTTTTCCCATGGGTGTCCTGACACCCTGTATATAATTTTCTAATGGGTTATTCGTTAAAAATATAGCTCGTTTTGATTCCGTAGTGACTATGTTGAGTCACCGGATGTCCATCGACTGTGAAACGATATCTCAACCACAGTGACAAAACTGTTTATGTTAGCAACAACCGTATCGTAAAAAGAGACCGGACAATAGAAACAGTATCCTGCGTCGATTTGAAAAACGGAAGTACTCGTACAGTGATTACCATAAGTATTCCAAAACTTAGTCACTGCGAATACAGAGGAAAATAACTTATCGTACGTGTAAGATAATGTAATACCCTCAAGCACAGCATGTTACTACGTATGTGTATGTCTACCCAAAGATTAACAATGAAAAATCCAAGTTAAATAATAATTGAATTTTTATCACCTCGTTGTGGAATATTACGCTTCGTAATTGTAATTTTCATTTTTATCGAACGGCTAACTGATATACGTTTGTTCATCTTTTGTTTGTTATTTGAAATTTTTATCTAGATAAGGATATTGTCCATCAGCATTACGTATGTACACTGCTTGCTCAAAGATTCAAAATCGTTCGCATTTAATGAAATTTTTACAAACGAATACATTCTATTAAACAGCAGAAATTTATCTAACAGCTTAATTGTATGCACGTACATAATTCATATTTCCGATAACTCGCGTTAAGCCGTGCATTTGAAAGCATAGTAAATATCAACACGGTCTAAAAACAATCAAATGTAATTATAAAAATGACCACCGATTAAGCCCTGTATTCTTACTGTATTTTTAGCCGTTATAAAAATAGTAATTAAATTCTGTTTCTGCAGCCACGTTGAAATAGATAGCTCGATAGCGTGTCGCGTTTTCCAAGCGTGAATAAATAAACACAACTCCGGAAACTCTTCCTTCCCAAGATATGAACGCGTTCCGTTTCGCAGTATTTTAGGAATGCCAAACACTCACTCAAAGAAAGCGCTGAAAATGATATTCTTCTGCGATAATACACGCTTCACGTCGATATTTCGTAGACTGTCGGACACGTGCGAACATTCCCGGTTTACGGATTTTGTCACACGAGAAAAGGAAAGGTATACGCATAGAGACGACGAGCTTCTGCGGTGTCCCCGTTAGCTCGTCCGTGCATCAAGCATACATGAACTACCCACTCGATATTAGAATAAGTCATCCTGATAACACTGTCTTAACTATGAAACGTTTAGACACGGACTGATTTATCGCGATGCCTTCAATGTCAGAGCGACATCGTTGTACTACATTGCTCGCTCGCGACAAAAGAGAAAGCACGAATCACAATTCGCGAAAGCTTACGATGTAAACACGGTGCCCGGTAAACGCGGGAAGAAAGAGTTTACGAACCCACGTTTATACCTGCGTCGTTAAAAAGAGATACGTTGCCAAAATGGAACCAGCTATTTCGGGCGTCGTCTTTTTGTTGCAACTTATCTTTTTAATTGTCTTGTTTGGTACGAAATACGAACACGTGGTAAATAAATTAATTTTTAATCAGGATAAGAAAAAAAGTCACGCAGAACTTTTTCGATAAGACGTGAGAAAATATTTCAATAAATTGTATTTATCATCGTTGTAATTATTTTTATAATCACGCGCTGAGACAAATACGTAGTGAATAATTTTTTGATACACTTCATTTTTGTTAACGTACGTTATAGTTTAAGAAACTATGGCGTCCCTGAGTAAATTTATACAGAGTGTTCGCCCACCAAAGAACGATTTGATAATATTTTAATTTTATCGAAGAATTTCACATCTTCTCGAATTTTTTTCTGGAATGTGGGTAGGATTTCGGGGTTATGTCTATTCACCAAAAATGATTGTAATTGACCCTTACAGCCAAATATATTTTTTTTAGAACGATTTGAAATTTTTTTTTTCGTCGTAAAATTTAGGCACCTACCCCCTGTCGATTTTTCTTAAAAATTCATTTTTCATTTTTAATCATTTGTCCAATACTTTCTTGTAGGTATCCATGGGCTCTACTTCAAAATAAAGTTTCATTGAAATATATTCACAATTGTAGGAGTTATGGCTGTTTGAAAATTGGACCATTTTTATGGGGTTTTTCACATTTTGCGGGGTCAAGGACCAGCTTTTCGAATATTTTTGCGATTTGTACATATTCTCCACCAAAATACACGTAGTTTGCTTTTTTAAACATTAAAATCGTCCTATCTGTTCAGAAGTTATGACGTTTTAAAGATTCGCATGAAAATTCGGGGAACCATTTCTAACCACAAATTAGATTTTCGGTAAGGAATTTTTTTCTTGAAAATGCGTAGGATTTCGGGGGTACGTGTAATGACCAAAAATGATTGTAACTGACCCCTACAGCCAAAAATATTTTTTTTAGAACGATTTGAAATTTTTTTTTTCGTCGTAAAATTTAGGCACCTACCCCCTGTCGATTTTTCTTAAAAATTCATTTTTCATTTTTAATCATTTGTCCAATACTTTCTTGTAGGTATCCATGGGCTCTACTTCAAAATGAAGTTTCATTGAAATATATTCACAATTGTAGGAGTTATGGTTGTTTGAAAATTGGACCATTTTTATGGGGTTTTTCTCATTTTGCGGGGTCAAGGACCAGCTTTTCGAATATTTTTACGATTTATACATATTCTCCACCAAAATACACGTAGTTTGCATTTTGAAACATTAAAATTGTCTAATCCGTTCAGAAGTTATGACGTTTTAAAGATTCGCATGAAAATTCGGGGAACCATTTCTAACCTCAAATTAGATTTTCGGTAAGGAATTTTTTTCTCGAAAATGCGTAGGATTTCGGGGGTATGTGTAATGACCAAAAATGATTGTAATTGACCCCTGCAACCAAAAATAATTTTTCCAAAACGATTTGAAATTTTTTAATTTTGTCGAAAAATTTCACACCTTCTCGAATTTTTTTCTCGAAAGTGGGTAGGATTTCGGGGGTATGTGTAATGACGAAAAATGATTATTACTAACCCTTGCAACTAAAAATAATTTTTTTAGAAAGATTTGAAATTTTTTAATTTAATTTTTTAATAACTTTTTAACGAAGCCTCAGTCAAGTAATTGATATTCTTGATTTTCGTTTTATTTTGGCCTCTAGAATCTCCTATTAAAATTTTTCCCATGAATTGCCGAACACCCTGAATAGTATTCCGAACAGATATAATTAATTCTACGCAATCGACTCGCCGAATTCCAAAAAATGATTCCCGTCACCCGAGTGCAATAAATTGTGCAGCAATCTGCAACAAGTGAGAAAACAAAATATGCAACGATTCGATATCTTAATTAAACGATAAAAATATTAATTTTAAATACGCGTGAGAAGTGAATTTTGAAGTAAATTTCAATTGTTCGCCGTGGAAAAAGACACTTATTAATTTTATATAGTTCGAATAACAATTTCAATTATTGTAGAGCCTGTAGTCTACGACTAATGATCCCAAAAGGGTTGAAAACACTAGTGCTGACAGTCATCAATTAATAAAATATTCTACGCCAGTCTAAAAAATAAAATTACAATTCTCAACAAAAGTTTCTGTTTGGCATTCTCCAAAAACTGGTTTCTGAGTAGAATCCCGTATGAAGTACCGGTTATCGAACTAGTTATAAATAAGATTACTATACAGGAAGCATTTCTTTTTACTCGACTGTTTTTCTTTTTGATAACGTATCTTTTTCTGTTGCAGTTGGGCAGAAAAATAAACGTTGAAAGAAACGTAACAGCGAAACACTCTTTCGAATAGTTATTTCCTATTTTCTGTTCGAACAAAACCTTTTTTCTCGGTCTCCACTTAACGCGAGTATTACGGATCGTCGCGTTGGAATTCGATCGCGTGTAAACGCAGGTGATAGCGGGTAATTAAATACTGGTTAAACACCGGTGACCACAGGAATTCAATATCAACCATCGTAATTCGATCCACGTTTTCCGTTTGGCTGCGCTCTGCGAGATCTCCTCCGATTCGTTTTGCTTTTGTCTACCGTTACCGAGATAACAGAGGGGAAATATAGTCATCGATCAAAATTTATCCCGCGTTCCTCAATCTTTCAAAGGTATCCAAAAATTGTCAACCATTTATTACCCAGCGTTCCCATTTCACCAACAATGGCGTCGTCGTTCTTTCTTTTCGAGAATACCAAGATCATCGATGCTTTTTTAACTGGAATAATGCGTATTTATTTTTCTACATCGTTGCAGAGAATAACCAGGTCGTTCGATCTCGAAGTATTTAAAATTTTACTTACACACGCTTCGAAATTACACGTCGCGTTCAAAATGGCTTCCGTTCGCGTTGATACAATAATGAAGTTCCGCAATAAATGACTTATATGAATTTTCTATTTCCTGCGGCGTAATTGCAGCGTACGCTGAGGTAATTCTTTGCTTTATATCCTCCGGCGATTATGGTAAACAACATTCTTTAATTTCCGTCGCGAATGGAAATCCAATGGAGTTTAGATCCGGAGAACGGTATGGCCATTTCACAATTCCCACACTATGGATTTACAAGTGATTGTTCGATAACATTAAGAACTATTGATGTTAACTATAGAAAACACTGGCATTGGACGCATTTTTAATTAAAATGGTGGTAAATAAAGATAAGTTATCTTCCAAGGTTAATTCTATTAGAGTAATTGTTCAAAATGCTGCATACACGAGACAGAGGCTTGCAAATAGTTGGGTGCACGCATATAACCGCCAGATTTTCTGCTCAGACAATTTCATACCAGAATAAAAAATATTTCACGTTTCGAAATTGTTAAACGGTATCTACGATTATCAATATTTAGAACACGATTATTTATAGTGGTTGAATATCGTTGTGAATCATATCTTACTTACAACATACGGTTATCGCTTGGAAAATGTGATAATCGAAAAAAAATCTGAACTATACAGGGTGTTCAGCCACCCCTGGGAAAAATTTTAATGGGAGATTCTAGAGGCCAAAATAAGACGAAAATGAATAATACCAATTTGTTGATGGAGGCTTCGTTAAAAAGTTATTAACGTTTAAAGTTCACACTATCACGCTATGGCGTGCACGCAGATTGCCGTTTTACAGGCGGAAATTTAAACGTTAATAACTTTTTAACGAAGCCTCCATCGACAAATTGGTATTCTTGATTTTCATCTTATTTTGGCCTCTAGAATCTTCCATTAAAATTTTTCCTAAGGGTGAACACCCTGTATACCGGATGAATTTTAGTTTTAATTATTACACTTCTGTTTCCATGGATCGTTTAAAAGGCACCAATATTTTATTGCGATTTTATGAAATTTCTTCTGTATTTTTCGTCAATTCGAGATAGCAAATTTATCTTTTATCACTGATTTTCGATACGAGGCTTCCTGGTAGTAGGTATCGTTTAAAAATATTTTATTTCTTACGCGAAGGAGGTTTATGTTTTTAAGTATAAAATACACTACGTTTCTGTAATCACGTTTACTTTCCCCGGAGTTTGTAAATACCATTTTCCTTATTATGAAAAGTTGTCGTGATTCCCGGTCAAGTAACACTGACGGAATGTGCGTCACTTCACATATTCTCCACATCATTGATAAACACACGTATGTTCACTTTCACATGATGCAAATTTTTCTATTTTAATAAGCACGATAAACCGTTGACCAAAGGAAACACCGATTTTTCACGACATTCCACTACGTAATTAACAATCAAAAAAAGGTCTCGAATATTCATATTAATTCGGTGGGAGGATAAATAAACGACTGTGTAAAAGTTCCCATAAAATAGTTCCTAAAAATAACGAAGTAAAATATTTCACAACGTACAAATAAAAATTTAATCCTTCACGAATATGTCGTTATACGTTTCCGTCTCTGAATAACCAGAAATACGTAATTAGTTCGCGACAGGAAGGATTAATACGCGAAGGAATACGTTACAAGGACACGTGTTCGAACAACAAAACCAGATAATAGAACACGATCAGATACCAGAGGCTACTCTACTTCAATAAACTGTTTTAAAAAGGAGACAAAAATATATCCCGCTAATATTTAGACGCTAAGCAGATCGAGGATATTAAGCGACACGTGTTTTCGTGGATGGAAAGCGGGAAGGGAGGAAGGAAAGCTGATCAACGGGAATGGAATTTCAGGTGGCGCGAGAAGAGAAACAATTCTGACATTTTGGTGGCCGAAAACAAGCCCGGTTCCCTGGTTCCGATCGCGATTCGTCGCCGCGCGTGGTCACTTTCTCTCGGTTTCGACGCACGAAAATCGCAGACCGTGACGCGAGCGACGATCGCGGAAGGACGCGCGCACCGATGTAGCGTTAACGGAGTTTCTCTGGCGGGAGACGGGGTGGGGGGACCGCGGGGCCGATCGTGCCCGATCGAATCGTATCGAATCCGCAAGGATAATCGAGAACTCACAGCTTGATCTTCTCGTTGTCCATGATCCTCGTGGCGATGGCGTACTGGACGGCGCCGATCGACGATGCCCACCGCGAACAGAATCGATTCACCGCGATCGATCGAAAAATATGTGGAAAAGAAGAGACGAGGGAACGTCGAAGCGGCGATGGGAGCAACGAAGACGAAGAAAAAGAAAGGGGAGGGGGGAGGAGAACAGAACCGTCGGTAAACCGAATAACGAAGCTGATCGCGACAGTGATCGACTTGTATCGAGAGCCGTTAGGTCCTCCGCTGACCGGCGACGAAATGACGCGGATGGACTGTGCGCGCGACACCAGTTACATAAAACAACAAAACCCGCCTGCCGCTTCGCGTTGTCTTTTTCAGTAGGAAACCCTCTATCCGGCCTAGTACGTTTGTTTTACCAGATAACTCTCAATAAGTTTCTCCTACTTCGTCCCTCTTACACTCGCTCCCACGTACGATCTCTTTCTCTTTCTCTCTCTTGATCCCCCCTCCCTGCCCCTGCTCTTCGTACGCGTCTCTCCTCTCGCAACGTCCCGTTCCCCCTCCACCGCCAACCGCTGCGCTTCCTCTATCTGTTTCTCCCCTGTCGTTGTCTCTGTTTCTGTCGCGCCTCGACTTATCGCCTTTCCTGTTTTTCTCGTTTCCTGACGTTCCTTTGCGTTCGAATGCTCCCGTCCGCTCTGGATTTCCCGCGCTTCCGAGACGTGTCGCGAGCCAAAGGGGGACCGATCGCGTTCAACGGTCCGATCGACGCCATTCGTTCGATGCAAATCGATGCCCCCTCTACCGTTCTTTGCTCGCACTCCCCGACGGTCGCGTCGCCGCGTCAACGAGATACGTGTGTACTCTTTCTTCGCGAGTTTCGAATTCCTTCGTTTACCGAAACAATTCCCTCGATTGTGCACCTCCAAATGAGAGTACCTCGAGGCGAACACTGATGAATAACCACCTTTAATGCGATCGGCGCGGTGCGGTAAGTCACGGCCGAAATCGTTCGCCGCATGATAAAAACGTACTTCGGCCGGTAAAGAAGTTTAGGGATGATTCGAAGCGATCGTACGCAAATGTACGCATGTGTAAATGCAACTGTATTTACTGTACGGCGATATCGAAAGAAACGAGACTTCTTAAACGTAACAAAAATAATGTTACTATGATTCAGTTTGAAAAACATCGCGACCAAGGGTTTTTCTCTGAGCGTTCCAGTGCAACCACGAAGAGATCGTCGAGGGTGCAGATTTCGACACTTCAGGTTTATGCCAGATTTCACTGTTCAAAGATATCTTTGACACTTTTTCAAATTGTATCGTAACGAACAGAAGTATTGATTCTCAATGTTGATGAAATTACTATAAAATTTATCGTAAATTCCACAGCAATGAACGTGTTAAATACAATGATTCACGAGAGAAAAAACCAGCACGAATGTGTTAAATAATTTTGCGAACATCGTCGATTCGACTGAGACTGCGACTGAAAAAAATATTTATGTTGCTTTTCGTATTTGTCGAATTACGCTATAAATAGAACAAGGCGATACATCCGGACATAGGCAACGAACTGAGATAATGTTGTTCAAACAATCTAGTGCTCAAGAATAATAGCATTACTCTGAACGCGTTTTAGCGACACTTGATACTTATCGATATAGGTGTGTATACATATACAGGGTGTTCGGCCACCCCTGGGAAAAATTTTAATGAGGGATTCTAGAGGCCAAAATAAGACGAAAATCAAGAATAAAAATTTGTTGATGGAGGCTTCGTTAAAAAGTTATTAACAATTAAATTCAACAATTTCAAATCGTTCTGAAAAAATTATTTTCAGCTGCGAGGGTCAATTACAATCATTTTTGGTCATTACACATACCTCCGAAATCCTATCCACTTTCGAGAAAAAAATTCGAGAAGGTGTTGAAGTTTTTCGACGAAAAAAAAATGTTTCAAATCGTTCTAAAAAAATTATTTTCGGTTACGGGGGTCAATTACAATCATTTTTGGTCATTACACGTACCCTCGAAATCCTACGCACTATCGAGAAAAAAATTCCTTACCGAAAATCTAATTTGGCGCCTAAATTTTTTGACGAAAAAAAAAAATTTCAAAACGTTCTGGAAAAAATATTTTTAGTTGCAGGGGTCAATTACAATAATTTTTGGTCATTAGACATACTCCCGGAATTCTACCCACTTTCGAGAAAAAAATTCGAGAATGTGTGAAATTTTTCGACGGAAAAAAAAAATTTCAAAACGTTCTGGAAAAAATATTTTTAGTTGCAGGGGTCAATTACAATAATTTTTGGTCATTACACATACCCTCGAAATCTTGCGCATTTTCTAGAAAAAAATTCATTATGGGCGGAACTTTAAACGTTAATAATTTTTTAACAAAGCCTCGATCAACAAATTGGTATTCTTGATTTTCGTCTTATTTTGGCCTCTAAAATCGTCCATTAAAATTTTTCCCAGGAATGGCCGAACACCCTGTATATACAGATACACGAGGAACGCGAAAACGACGAATCAACGAATATGCAATCTCCTACGTTATTTCGATTCTACACAACCGCCCAGTTCTGCCAAAATCGCGCGCATTTTAGTCGCCCGATCGCGCCACGAGGTAGACGTTTCTTCTGCGCAGCTATTCGAAAACTTCGCGAAAAGTGACTTTAACATTGCTTACCAGAACATAGAGAGAGCGGGACGGGACCATCCAATCGTGTAAACACGCGGTCGGTATCTCTCGTTCAACCGATTTATCGATACTCGCGCAGAAACGTTAATGTTCGAGCATTATCTCGCGCGACTTGATCCCTCCGCGAGTGTACAAGAAACGAAAACTTTTACGCGAACCAGTGTCGCAAGCCTGACGTGTTCATACCGAATTACAGCTATGCACTTCGATCGAGCGATTCGTGTTTACGTTATAAACGGAGAACACGAGGGAACATCTTGATCCTGAACGACAAGAACACAACTGTTATTACGTACGATATTTGATTGCTTCGATTAGCTTCGTCCATTCTTCCGATAGAGCCGCCGATCCTTGTCTGCGAGAAATACGAAAAATACACGGTTCTCTCGAGATTTGTACGAATAATACTGGCGCGTGCGAGAAAACGAACGTCGAACGCGGAGAGCTTGGACCGCACGCACGGCGAATCGCGACGCGACGTCTGCGTTTTTCTATTGGCTGAAAGATGTCATTAGTAGTAAACTAAAGTCCCCGTTCTTTCGGAACGTCGTCGAGTTTATACATTTCCAGCGAAGACGATCGACGCGCGATCTTTCGATATTATTCACTAGAGCGGCGACTTTTAGCCCGTGGTCCATGGACCCCTAGCGGACCGTAACTAAATTTCCGAGGACCCATGAATTTGCACATACTCTCGAGACGAAATTAGTATCGTACCCAGAACATGCTATCGAAAAATAAAAAGCAGACTTCCTTGTATAATTGTCCGTATTTTATGTAGTTTTTTTTTTACGCGAAATAACAGGGCACGATATTGTAAATAAAATAAACGCAGTCGCTGGGGTGTATAAATATCCATGATTTTGGAATCGATGGAATGGTATTCATAAAAAATAGTTACAAACGTTACGAGGTTTATTTCTTACAACTATGAAGTAGACGATACAAAATCACAATCGCGTTCACATAACGAACATTGTTTTGTGTCCACGATCAACTACAATACTGCAATTGAATTGTTTGCAATAGTAGAGGTAAAGTGTTTACCGTCTATCTGAATAAAAATCGATTCTCAAGCGACGTTTCCATTTCGTTCCTCTTCGCAGGATCGATGTACGGGTAAATGCTATCGAAATTCTTTTTTTTTTTCTCGCCGAGCCCTATGTTCGATATTGGTTAACGTTTTCGTTATATTCGGTGTCTGAACGTTTAACAATTCGTAGAAAAAAAATGTTCTAAATAGGCAACAATCGTAGACGGATAACGGAACTTTTAAAATGCACATTTCAATGCAAGCGTACCTCGCGAAACAAGAACGTTGCAACATTTAATCACAGACATTCGAAAACTGATTAATCATCACAAATTTTTGTAAACATTTTCAGTTACCTGCCATTTCTGCAATACCTTTTCACGCTATATACCTCTCCTCTACAGTTCTTCGTGCTTCTCGACACTTTCTTCCGCGCTCTCCTCTTTGAACATCTCTAAAAATGTACAAAAATAAAATCAATTATCGTCATGTCAAACAACGCATTGTCGTCTAGTGCTATACCGTGCTCTTCCTTCTCCGTTTGCCTATTTTCCACTTTCTGTTGCAGAGCCTTTATTTCATCATCGTACCCTACCCATTCTGGTAATATACGCACGGCTGCTTGTAGTTTAGCTTCCTTGGTCATTGGATTATTGCACTATCGTTCGAAAATAATCAACTTTAAAGGGTGTTTCAGAAATACATGTAAATAGGAGCTGAAATCCATATGCTAAAATAACTAAATAAATGCCACACTGTCGGACTCTTATCAGGTTAATTTAGGATATAGATTCAGCTCCCTGAAAACTCGTGATTATTAGCAGTGTTAGGTTCTTCGCTGTATGCATTTGTATTTACCAAATCTATGGTTTTAGCATATTTCTTAGATGCATC
This sequence comes from Colletes latitarsis, assembly GCF_051014445.1. Taxonomy (NCBI): domain Eukaryota; kingdom Metazoa; phylum Arthropoda; class Insecta; order Hymenoptera; family Colletidae; genus Colletes; species Colletes latitarsis. The sequence goes on along the minus strand of NC_135135.1, from coordinate 27,232,904 downwards.
GTCGCACCAAGTTTCACACCACAACCACTCCTGAGGCAATGTTTTTATCGCCACTTGGTGGATCATGTTATTAGGCAGATCCTGAAACGATTGTATTCTTATTAGCTCTTGCATTATTGTTCGATACGAGTACCGCTATTAGTCGCACGGACCTGATCGAGATTCGACAAACTGTTGGGATCTTGACTCAGTGCTTGATACTGCCCCCTCAACCTGTCGCCAGCCGCGATGCGACGGAATCGTTTCAAGTCTACCACGTATAAGGCGCTGATGTGATAAGCACGACCTTGCAAATGATTTCGCCAATAGCCTTGCTTCCAGAACCTAAATCCGTCCATTTCCCTCCTGCTGTCGCAGAACGGCGTGTACGCGTACGGTGCTGCCCCCAAGTCCATCGTCGCCAGTTCCTTCAAATCTGCTCTGACCACCTAAAACCAACGTTCTTAGTTTCTCGCAGTGATGAATATTTTTTAATTCCATACCAAAAATCGTATTTATCGTACCTGATCGGCGTCGACGAATATTATTTTCTTAACGTTCAAAGGGAAAAGTACATCTAGAAATAGTATTTTATAACCCCAAATCGTTCTCTGTTTCTCGGTTTGTTGATGGAGCCAGCGAGGCCATTTGTATTGCACTAACTCGTACTCGAAACCATACTCCTTCGCCATGTGCGGCAAAAAGTCCTGATAAAACGTTCATCTTTTAAAATATTTCTACCGCGTACGTTACGCTCGAATATATTGCCGCTTACTTTCAACGTTGGCGAGAGATAGTTTTTCAAGAACCAGAATTTTACGGGACTCTTCGTGTGCTTTATAACGCTCAGCATCATAATCTTCAGGAATCTTTCGTACAGATGGCCGGACGCCAGAGAAAAGATGTTTAGCTTCTCGTCCTGATCGTCGCCATCGTCTGTTTTCGCGAACGTCCTGCTTTTCCCCAAAAAATTAATCAGAATCTAACAAGTACGAACGTAAAAATCGTACGACAGAAATTTCGCGAAAGATTACATTTTTGGTCATTACACATAACCTCGAATACCTATCCACTTTCGAGAAAAAAATTCGAGGTGTGAAATTTTTCGAGGGAAAAAAAAATTTCAAATCGTTTTGGAAAAATTATTTTCTGTTGCGGGGGTCAATTACAATCATTTTTGGTCATTAGACATACCCCCGAAATTCTACGCACTTTCGAGAAAAAAATTCCTTACCGAAAATCTAATTTGGCGCCTAAATTTTTCGACGAAAACAAAAAATTTCAAATCGTTTTGGAAAAATTATTTTCTGTTGCGGGGGTCAATTACGATCATTTTTGGTCAATAGACATATCCCCAAAATCCTACCCACTTTCTAGAAAAAAATTCGAGAAGGTGTAAAATTTTTCGACGGAAAAAAAAATTTCAAATCGTTTTGGAAAAATTATTTTCTGTTGCGGGGGTCAATTACAATCATTTTTGGTCATTAGACATACCCCCGAAATCCTACGCACTTTCGAGAAAAAAATTCCTTACCGAAAATCTAATTTGGCGCCTAAATTTTTCGACGAAAACAAAAAATTTCAAATCGTTTTGGAAAAATTATTTTCTGTTGCGGGGGTCAATCACGATCATTTTTGGTCAACAGACATATCGCAAAAATCCTACCCACTTTCTAGAAAAAAATTCGAGAAGGTGTGAAATTTTTCGACGGAAAAAAAAACTTTCAAATCGTTTTGGAAAAATTATTTTCCGTTGCGGGGGTCAATTACAATCATTTTTGGTCATTACACATACACCCGAAATCCTACGCATTTTCGAGAAAAAAATTCCTTACCAAAAATCTAATTTGGCGCCTAAATTTTTCGACGAAGAAAAAAAGTTTCAAATCGTTTTGGAAAAATTATTTTCTGTTGCGGGGGTCAATTACGATCATTTTTGGCCATTAGACATACCCCCAAAATCCTACCCACTTTCTAGAAAAAAATTAGAGAAGGTGTGAAATTTTTCGACGGAAAAAAAAACTTTCAAATCGTTTTGGAAAAATTATTTTCGGTTGCGAGGGTCAATTACAATCATTTTTGGTCATTAGACATACCCCCGAAATCCTACGCACTTTCGAGAAAAAAATTCCTTACCGAAAATCTAATTTGGCGCCTAAATTTTTCGACAAAAAAAAAATTTCAAATCGTTTTCGAAAAATTATTTTTGGTTGGGGGGCTCAATTACAATAATTTTTGGTGAATAGATATATCTCCAAAATCCTGCGCATTTTCGAGAAAAAAAATTCAGAACGAGCGGAATTTTAAATGTTAATAACTTTTTAACGAAGCCTCCATCAACAAATTGGTATTCTTGATTTTCGTCTTATTTTGGCCTCTAGAATCCCCCATTAAAATTTTTCACATGGGTGGCCAAACACCTTGTATTGTGCATTTATCTTTTGGCGAACAAAGTATCCTGCGTGGCAAGATTTTTGCAGGAATTGGCGAAGAAATTTGCGAGAAAAATGTAGACACTGCTGCATTCGAAAAATGGACCAAGGACCGGTAGAAAAATTGTTAAAAGACCAAAATTGGAAACTCAAAAACGTGCTAGGTGCTGTTACTGTACAGGCAGTAATAAGAGATATTCAAATGCGCTTCTTGTAGAAGACATGTATGTAATAATCATTCGTTGCAAAATTGGATTGTTATATGTAATACGTGCAGTTATATAAATTACAAATAAATTTGACGTTATATTATTATCTTTTCCTGCCTCTACAAAACGCAAACGTGTATGTCACAGTTTGCAAAGAAGAGGAAAACGAATATTGCGTACCTTGAAATAGAATTCCACAAGCTCGAGCTTTTCTCGTCTTCGGACAAGAGGTCCACTTCAGCCTTGTCCGGCTTCTTGGACACTTTGACCTGTAACACGTGGCTCTTCAGCGAACTTATAACGACTTTCACGTCGTTGCCATTTTGTATGACATCTTGTCCACCGACGGTGGTAAAATCGTATATTTCCGCTGATCGTCCCTGTCGAAGGCGTAACACCCATTCGCCCGGGTTTGCTTTCAGTTGAAAATATCCCAAGTTTGCCATCACAATGGTGTCCACCATTAACGGCTGGCTCTCCGTTCCCAAAGTAAACTGTAGTCCTCGCGGTGGATTTCCAATAACCGCTTCGAAACAATGGCCTTCGAGTAGCAAATGCTCCAATTCGAATTCGCTGGAAATATAAACGCGTGGTATCACCTACGAATACAGATTATCTACGCTACCCTGTGAGGAACTACGTACCTGTGCACCCCCATCGCGACATTGTCCAATTTAATATTATCTAAATCGTAAACGCTTCTAACTACTTCTACCAACCAATTCTCTGGCGCATGAATGTATTGCGTCAAAAGAGACGATGTTGGTAACTTTGTAAATTTGGCCATAGCACCGTTAATGTGCCCATCGGCAGAGAATTGTAACTGAGGCTCGAACACGAACCGATAAAAACTGAAATAATGCAAACACAATGAATAAGTGGAGCATTCAAATAGTTGTGAAGTCAAACGTTAAAAGTACCATTATTAAAACATGCGTTACCTTTTCAACGGCATGTCGCTGTTCTTCTCTACGCAGTTCAGGAATACTTTAATGTTGCAGTTGAAGGATTGTTGTAACGTTCTCAAAATCGGGCCCAATTTTTGAGCACCGCGAGACACAGGATCTACGATAGCGATCAGATTGAACACCACTTCGTCGGGGTTCGCTGCTGGAATCTTCACGGCACTAAACATTGGAGCAATTACAAAACGAATCGTTAACGTTCAGCCATATGATTTCGTACTGCTTATAGAACTCACCTGTAGTCATCACCGTGAAAAGGAACATCGAATCGACTACGTGTCTGAGGGTGCGATACTAACAACGATGTGATTTTCATGATCATGTCGTCCGTGATTTCGTTCTTCTCTGTAACGAAAAGTAATCGCAATAACAATATGATCGTTGACACGAAGTACTGTTCACATAAATCAGTTTGCATACCGTATTCATCATCCTCCAGTAGCTGTCCTTTTATTAGCTTCTTAAACAATTTGTCACCGTAACTATTGTGACTAAACCTCTCCAACAACGAGAAATCTTCGCTTGTAAATTCTTCGTCGACGTCTAGGGGACCGATTAACCTTCCGTTGCATACGATTGCTCTAGTTCCTTTCTCCAAATTCAATACCGTTTTAACGTACAACCGATGGATAGACAATTCGTCGACTTGCTTCTTCAAGCTTTCTCTTACGGCTTCTTCCTAGATTTTACATTGGTTCATTCGTCGGAACGTTTATTATCATTTTGAAAAAGTACAAATTGCACCTCACCTCTATCTCAAACTTGCCGTCAGCAATAACGCCAGCAACATCTTCTTGGATCACTTTCCGAACGAAACGCAAGACCTTGTCTATGGGCAAACCGTCCAAAGCAGCTAATACTATCTGATTTATGTCGGTCGTGGAATCGTCATTTGGTCCGGACGGCGAATTAATAATCACGGAAAGCCTAACGTCAGCGTTCGATTCCTAAATTACGAATCACTCGTGAAACACGTTTATCTTCAAATTCAATAAAATACTTGCTCTCTTGTTCGCTTACTATGTACTCGAGGGCCTCGCGTAGCAGTTGCCTGCCTGTTGGGTCGTTCAAATTTGTCACCACCCAAAAGGTATACAAATGGTGTACGTTCGTACGACGCTGTACGTACACGTAACGCATTCTGTTCATCAGCCACGTTGTTAAATCTTGCGGGCTCCATTTGGTGTAATTTTCGTCCTTGGGTAGAGTACCGATTAAATTCAACCACGTGTACTTCTCTGCTTTTAATATTCGCACGTTTAAACTACGATATAAAACCGAAAATGTATAAATTATTACTGACTCAGGGATGGGGAACCGTTTGACGTTGAAAAGTCCATTCAAAATAAACGTACTTCGTAGAAAGAATATACATTATTGACCAATTAACTCAAAAGACATTATGTGATCTTTAGGTCGAAGGTTCCTCATCCCTGTTATACAGGGTGTTCGGCCACCCCTGGGGGAAATTTTAATGGGGGATTCTAGAGACTAAAATAAGACGAAAATGAATAATACCAATTTGTCGATCGAGGCTTCGTTAAAAAGTTATTAACGTTTATAATTGCGCCTGTAGATAGGCAACCTGCGCACAGCTGCGTGCGCGCGATACTGGTTCTCACTCAGCATGAGAAACTCTACTTAGTGACGCATCAACAGCCTCACAGTTTTCTGAGTGGGAACCACTATCACGCATGCGCAGCTGTTCGCAGATCGCCGTTCTACAAGCGGAACTTTAAACGTTAATAACTTTTTAACGAAGCCTCGATCGACAAATTGGTATTCTTCATTTTCGTCTTATTTTGGTCTCCAGAATCTCCCATTAAAATTTTTCCCAGGTGTGGCTGAATACCTTGTAGGTATTACATATGTTATAATAAATAAAAGAAATCGTACCGTGGCATCACGTTCGGCTGATTCATAATATAATCGACCACATCGTCTCCGTCGGACATCTCGCCGCGGTACACTGCTTTCTGTAACGCGGGCGTTTGCGTCATAATGGTAGATACAACTGCTTCTTCGAGCGCAGCGGCATTCAATTGGTCGGATGATAAAGGTACCCCGTTCATCAAAGCTTGCGGAAATTTCTTAAAGCCAGTTCGTTTCACGAAATCGCTAGCTAGATGGCGTCCTACGTCGTACTCGGACTCTTCGCCGAGAATGTAATTAATATTAGCCGACGAATCTTGGACCTTTAAAGCTTTTTTCACATCGTCTACGGTAGCTCCATCCGGGCCAATGTAATTTCCTAACTAAAAAAAGAGACAACGACACGTTTTTCTACTATAATACACTAATTTGTCGTTACGAATATCAAGTAGTAATGAATCGAATACCACAGGGCCTTACGTCTATCAAAAACTGTAAGGCGTGTTCCGATCCTTTGATCTCCGCAAAATAATGGTACACATTGTTCACCGCGATACTGGCATCCGTTAGACCGGTTATTGAAGTGTCGTAATTTGTTACGAAAACAAAACCGACGCGTAGCGGTGCAGCATGGAAATACAAGGATTGCGCCAAAGTGATTAACGGCGTGGATTCTTTGCTCAGGGGATCGATAATCAATACCTGTCGAAAGAAGGAATATCAAAAAACGAATACACGCTCTACGATTGTTTACGAGCATAGACAGGTGTATACGAACTAAATTGTACAAATTTCTTCGAATATTTCTAAGCAATCCGGGCAGAAAAGTTGGCCTTAATAATTCTGTTAACGACGGCGACCACCGTGAATAAGTCACATCCTGTTCGATATCATTCAGCCAAATTATAGCAGAGTCTCTTATATCTATCGCGAACTCTTGCTTATCCATATTGGTGGACAAATCCAACGCCAACAATTTGCTCATCTTTGAATTACTAAATCCTACGAACGAAACGTTATAATTCTTCTCCGTTTCTGGAGATTATTCTCAATATAGCTGTACGTACCGATATTACGGAGAGACTCCATTACTTTGAACTCGCTTCTCAGCGATTCAAGAAGACCGAGTACATCTACAGCCTCCAAATCGAAAAACAGCCCATTAACGAAGAGTGCAGTGTCTGTGGGTTGTATATTTAAACTCGCGGCAAATATCATTTGATTAAGTTTCATTTCCTTCTTCATATCGCTATTTACTTTTGTTCTGATCAAAAATTTCGCCTAAACAATCCAGAAACAAATGTTTAAAAAAAATCAGAGCTGACCAGATTTAAAATGAAATAAATGAAGCCACGCAAATACAAAAGCATATGCGTATCGATACTGTATGTAAAGGTGTATTTACTTGCATCGGGAAGTTTTGCGAGATATCGATCAAAACGTTTATAGCGTCGTTCGTAGGAGAATTCATAATTCTCTCAGCTGCCTGGTGGCTTAATTCTTGGAACTGCCATACTTTTAACGCTCCGATTTCATGGCTACTTTCGAGCAAATGAGTCTGCAGCTTATCTAGTTCTGCATGCTTATCGGGATACAAATTTCTGAAAAAGTACTTGCTACAATATCTGGCTTGAAACGTGTTAATATTAAGATGTAACGTAACTAGCGTAACTTACTTTAAAGTCACAAAATTGATTCCATCTATTTCTTCCATACTATCGCTGTAAGTTTCGGAATCTTTATCAGCATTATCTTTAATGTCTGAATCGTCCGTTGCTTTGTATTCTGTAGACTTCATTTGTAATTCTACGCCGTATCCTGACAAACGTACATGTTTCTCTGATCTGTCCTGTAAATTGTAGACAAAGCAAACATTTTAATATTAGGAACATGTTCTTTGATTATGAATTACGTATTATTAAATACCTACGATACCTTTAAATAATGTCGCAAAATATAATTGATCCCCCGGGTTTCTGAAAGTTCTTTTAATTTATTATGGAAATCAGAAAATTTCGGTGTTCCAATTTGACCATATAATATGATAACATTTTCAGACTGTTGAGATACACGGTAACGATGATCTACGCTATAAGTATCGGGATTTAACCAAGTTTCCTGTAAAATAAACAAATACTCAAACACTCAGGAATTACATGTGTAATGTAACAAAGTTTATATATTACTCACTTGGTTGACTAAATTTTCCAATTCTTCTAAAGAACAAGTAAATTCTCCGCCAACGTCTACTATGTTGTAACAATCAAGGCTAGAAATGTTTTTGTTCTCTGCCATTTGAGTAAACATTTCCACTCGTGCTGAATAAATACGCAATGACAAACCTAATTTGAGCAATGCTACTTCGGAAGGAGATAAATACTCCTCGGCAAATGTAATAATGGCATTATAGTTATCTCTTTCTGTAAAAGGAAAAAACTGTATAAAATAACTGCAATTAAATAACAATATCGCGTTAGATTGGACTTACCATTTCCAAAATTGTAATCGGCAAAGGTGTCTATAAATTTCCAAAAATAATTTGAATTTTCGTCGCTTAAATACTCGGCTGCCTCGAGTGCTAAAGGCGTTTCTTTCCATTTTGCATCTATTAGGGTCGTCACGTACTTATTAACCCTTTTATCTGCTTCGAGATTTGTTACACACAAGAGTAGTAAAGGAAAAAGTGCAGTTAACCACATCTGTAAATAACATAACGATTATTAATAACGTTGTCGTAAATATAAATGAAAATACAAGAACTACATAATGAACTTAATGTTTTCGTGAGAGTACCGTCGCGTTTTAGTAGCTTTAAATCGGAAATATCAACAGATTTTTTCGACGATCGAAAGTTATCTGAACCCACTATCTAATTAAACGAAAAATCCTTTAAATCCGTGTGTCGTAGATAACAATTTACTTAACAATAATGCCGACTGTTTCATTATTTTCCTTAAAACAATTCGAAGTTACACGGACCGCTTTTCATAACAACATCAAACTGTCGAATGAAACGAGAGATGTTACCGTCGATAAAAACGAATAGAAATGGTGTTAGCAGTGCATAGTTATGAATTTCAATAACACGTGAAATGGACTTATTCTAAATAAGTTACATACCTCTAATTTTGCGATAGAAATTATATCAAAGAAGAAAAATACGATAGCCAATCCATGCAGCACACGTGCCGGCAAATACCACACTGGTGGAACTCTTCACGAACACGACTCTAAGCTAAGAAGTTACGCATGTATGCATAATATGTATACATCATAATCACCATTCGTGCAATCATACATTCACAAATTTCGTGTGACACGTATATCCTCCATACGTGACCAACCAAATTACACGAAACTACGTACTACATATTCAAGCGTTAGATCGCCTACGAATGGTAATTTTCATAATTTTAACGACACGTTTTAAGGAACGTATCGCCTACAAATTCTCATCCAGAATTACCAACGCGTTTAGGAATGAATTTCATAAAATTTCTTAGCATCTATATATCATTGGACTTAAAAAAGGAGTATGTTCTCTATTACACGATGTTTACTGTTTGTTTGAACAATGAAAAATAAGCGAATGCTGAGATTTTGTTGTCTACAATGGAACGTTTTCGAGTTACGACTTATTCTAAAAGTAATGTGACAAAGAGTGTACGTATCGTACAAAGTATCGTCCTTTTATGAGAAGAAGGCACAGCGTGTTTACATCCCCACTCCTGTTGCAGTCCGCTGATTGGTTGTCACCGATCTTCGTCACAGATTTCGACCAATGCCTGTGAGTCAGTGGACTGGAGTGGGGATATAAACACGCTGTGCCTTCTTCTCATGGAAGGACGATAGGTGTTCGAAACTTGTGTGCACCCACGTATTAAGCAACGAGATAGATATTCGATACATTTAATACTGATTGTGTATCGAGAGAAACAAACTTTTATATCATGACTATAATAGACTATATGCACACTTTATCCGACAATCCTTATTTCGGAGCTGGCTTTGGTCTCTTTGGGTTAGGAGCGGGAGCAGCTATATTGCGAAAAGGGATGCAAGCGGGAATGATATTCTTCAGGTATAACTCGTATGGAAATTATACTGCATTTGGACTTTCCATGGCATCACTAAAATGTTTAAAACTTTTTGCGAACGCAGGCGACATTATATGATCACTTTGGAGGTACCTTGTCGCGACAAAAGTTACCAATGGCTTTTGCAATGGATCACACAAAAGGGCGCGAAAAAAACGCAGCATCTGTCTGTTGAAACAAGTTTCGAGGAAAGAGAAACAGGTCACATAAAAACTAGATATGATTTCATACCAAGTATTGGAACTCATTTCTTTAGGTTAGAAATAACTGTACTTATTGCTCAGATACTTCAGCTAACAATGACAAGTATGAGACAGTTGTGCAATTATCCAAAGATCGTAATAATCGTTTAAGAGAAATGACCAGACAGTATGTGTGAATGATGTAAATTTTTAATTTGTTTAATCGGTTTAACAGATACAAAGGGAATTGGATAAGAGTGGAACGAACCAGGGAACAGCAAACCTTGGATATACAAATGGGTATACCATTTGAAACTGTACAGCTCACTGCATTTGGAAGAGACAGAAATATATATTTTAATATCTTGGAAGAAGGTAAAATTTTAAAACTTATGTGCAAGTACAACAGATGTGTGATAAATTAGTAAGAGTAATAATGTATTTTCATTTATAGCTAGGCAAATGGCTTTGAAAGAGCACGAAGGCAAAACAATAATGTACGTTGCAATGGGAAGCGAGTGGAGACAGTTTGGACACCCTAAGAAACGAAGACCATTAGAATCAGTTGTTTTAGACACTGGTATCGCGGAGAAAATAATAAGCGATTGTCGTGAATTTATAGAAAATCCATCGTGGTATAGCGATCGTGGTATGTAAACGGTCATCTAAAAGGAATGATTAGAACAAAGAGGGATGAATATGTTCGTTAATTTACGTAGGAATTCCGTATCGACGCGGATATTTGTTACACGGCCCTCCGGGTTGCGGGAAATCGTCATTCATTACCGCATTAGCTGGCGAATTAGAACGCGGTATATGCGTTTTAAATCTATCGGAACGAGGTTTGACGGATGATAGATTAAATCATTTATTGGCTGTAGCTCCTCAACAAACTATCATACTCTTGGAAGATATTGATGCAGCATTTATCAGTAGAGCAGAGAGCAAAGAAGGTATACTCGCAAATTCCGAGCGAGTACGCGGATCAATTGCATTGCCAATTTAAATATATTTTATTACAGTTAAATCTGCATACGACGGTTTGAACAGAGTGACATTTAGTGGTTTGTTAAATTGTCTGGACGGTGTTGCTTCCACCGAAGCAAGAATTCTGTTTATGACAACTAATTACTTAGAAAGATTGGATCCCGCATTAGTTAGGCCAGGTAGAGTAGATGTGAAAGAATATATAGGTATGTATATGAAATTAAATGTTAAATTTGAACTCGATTCATATTGAATACGAATGATATTCGATTGATCGTATATTTCATTTCAGGCTGGTGCAGCATGAAACAAGTGGAGCAAATGTTTTTGAGATTCTATAAAAGCACTGACATCGAAGCGGAAGAATACGCTAGACAATTTGCGGAGAATGTTATGTCTCAAAAAAGAAACGTCAGCCCGGCACAAATTCAAGGATTCTTCATGTTCCATAAGAATAATCCCGATGATGTAATGAAAAATGTTTCGCATATATGGGAGCTTACCTGATAGGATTAGACATAGAGATTAGCATTGTAACGAAATGTGTATAAAGGCAGAGAAGAATAAAATGACAAAGGTACTGTAGATCCTTTAGGTTCTCGTATTTATATTAATTACGTAATCGGCATATTTGCCGATTCAGCTTCTGACATCTGAAATTTCTACAAATACAAACTTAATAGAAATGTGATAAAAATTTCTCACTTTTACACGATTTATTCCGATTATTGCGTTACCGTCGACATTACCACATTGTGAATGACGATCCAAAGACAAAATACATTATAGCAAAATAAACGTTGTATACATTTTCTTCTACTCTCATCAATATATTTTTTTCGACTACATATATTTATATGTATATCTATCTATGTACACATGATTATTAACGTGCTTCTTCACGTTGACTCAAATTGGTTCAACCAATTTCACTTAAATCATTAATTCTGGAAAATTAATATATTTAATCAAATAAAAGCTAATGTTTCATTCTTTGAAATCATATTTCACCTGCACGTCTTAATGTGGTTTACTTTGAATTTACGAAAAATATTTTGTACAAAAATCGGCATTTCTCGCGAGACAGCATTCTTTTCACGCTCACATCCATAAATATGAACGTTAATTCTGTCATTGCACGTTGAAAACTATATATTCGAATAATATTATCATTTTTGATTTCATATAAAAAACGTTGCAACTCCGATATAGCTTCAAAGTACGATAAAATGAAAAAAGATGTTACATTTTTCGTAACGAGTCGCGTGCTCTGTCGAGTATTTTTAATATGCAACAAATTGCTTCGTAAGAGAAACTTTTACGACTAGAGAATTATGTTTAGCGAGACAATGCATGCAATTACGATTATACGTCGAAACCAATCGCAAATTTGAATTCATTGCACCAAAATTTTGTCACTGGGTCGATAATACTTGTTCGACGGTACATATTTTCAGACTTTTGTTCTTTTTTTCCCCGGCATCTTTAAAAATATTAAAATACTTTCGTAAATGCGATTTACCGTTCTAACTAGTATCGTACGCGACATTAATGTATAAAACGCTAACATAAAGCTGGTAGCTTCGACGACTGAAAGAAATCTCATACGGCACGGTAAAAGATGTAAAAATTGGATAGTTTACGATTCAATGGTGTCTAGAAGTCCTTGATGCTTAGAAACTCCATATATATGGTTCGTAGTTCAATGGGTCTGGTTGTTCCATGTTGTGTCCAGTGTGACTATTGTTTCCAACCATACACGATGGATAGGCAACTCCGGTATTTTCCTGTCCCGATACAGGTGGCACGATAGTCGTTGCTAATCGACAATCAGGTCTTTGTTGCATCATGGGGCCCATTGGCTGCATCGATTGCGGTGCTGGCGGAGGTGGTTGAGGTTGAACAAGCGTAGGAAGAGCTGCGGTAATATTGTGAACAGGTTGCATAATATTAGGAGCTGAAACATAATTTGCCACTAAGAAGTGGTTTCCAAAATAATCGATTAGTTCTTTACGCGTGGCGCACGAAACACAACGTCAGAATAAATTAAAATATCGAGGCTCACTCGTTGCAGGATTATGAAATGGCAAAGCAGCGGACTGTTCTGGTATCATGTTCGTCGGTGGTGGTACGATTTTCACCGCAGCAGACTCTGTTCTTCTCCTTTTAGAAGACAATCGTTTCGGCGTATTCCTTGATGCTTGATCGCGTTTCTTGTTACCGTTTGATTTCTTCTTCTTTTCACCGAGCATCTTTGGTTTGTTTGGCCGGTTTCCACTGGGTTGCCAAAGATGCACCGTATGCACAGCGTTCCCTTCCCTAAACCAATCGAAAGTTTGGTTACTCCCGGAACGAACGAACATATTTGCCTAACAAAGGCGTGTTCCTTTTTGCACACTGACCCCTGCTTTTTCCCAAGTTTCCAACTGTGGATACCAGCTTTGTGAAGCCGCTCTCTGATCGTGTCCACGCTGCATTTCAATCCCAGAGCAGGCGCAACGTGTTTAGCCGCAGTTAAGGGTTGCTGAGTAGCCATCGCGATGATGGCTTCATCTTGCTCCTTAGTTGTGATACGACGACGACCCTTTCTTTCTTTCGTTTGTACGTTGCCTTCTTTATGCCAACGTTCTAACCACCTTTTAACGGTACGTTCCTATTTAATAACAAGTATTGGGTATACGGCTATCCTCAAGATAGTCTTAATTATGCAAGTCCATCAAGACGAACGTGTTTCTTCTTACCGATCTGTCGATTGCGAGCGCGATAGACAGCGTGGATAAACCTGCCTCGGACATACCGATCATACGATTTCGAATTTCGACACTCGTTTCCAACGTTCCTTTCGCCTTCCCGCCTTTCTTTTTCCTTTTCTGCGACATACTTCTTTCGTTACTTTCTTTCGATGTGCAGTGGAGCCTGTCGGGTTGCAGGACGACCGGGGCCTGATTCTTGCATCCTAAAAGACAGGGGAACGAAACTTCAAATACAAAAGAAAAAAGATATTACATCTCCCCTATATATTTAGATTATTTTTTTCCTATTTCGATGTGTCCACGTTAGTAACTTATTAGCAACCTGAGTCGTCGTTGACCGCGGATCGTAGATAACGCGTTGGCTCATTTTGTACTGGCAGCTCCAGGAACTGATGGTGATGATCTTCCTGCAACCGGACAGGCAAAAATCGCTCCATCTTGACAGGCTTTGCAGCGTTCTCGTTTTGTTTAAGTTCACCGCTAGAAGACTGATTGCTGTCTTGAGAACTGCAGGAATTGAAAGTGTCAGAGTTCATGTTCGTATTGGTTTGCGGGCTAGCCAATTGCAAATGTAAATGTTCCTGGTGCTGCTGGTGTTGAATTTGATGCTCTACTTTGAGTTGACGTTGCTGGTCGAGATTGTGCGCTTGATCTGGAATCGTTTGCCGTACTTGTTGCGCGTGATGTTGTTGTTGCTCTTGCCGAGTACGTAACTCTTGGAGCTGTTGTGACAAAGGTTGTTCGTGAGAAATTGGATCAGGTTGGCCCTGAAATTCCGAAAAAACTGGAGTCGGGCATCGAGACAACGAACGTCTACGTAAAGCTTACTTTAAAGACAGCGCGCAAACCTGTGGATAATGATGACTTCCTTGCACCAAATCCAATGGCCAATTTTGAGAGATATTTAAACCAGGATGTTGATAAACAGGTTGCGCTTGTTGAACTAGACTTAACGCATTGCCGAACTCCGTTTGATTCGAAGGTAGCGGTTGGGGCGGCGCTTGCATGTCGGCGGCCTGAGGTTGAGGAACAGTTTGTTGGGAAAATATAAATTCTTGTTGTTCGTTGGACTGCTTTGCATTCTCTATCGGGGCACCATCTCCAACATATACATCTTTGGCCCTGATTTTCCAAGATGGGTTCTTCTTTTTAGTCGTGCCACTATTTTTATCGTTTTTACTAGAATCTTTGGAAGACTTCTTTTTCCCTAACTGTGTTCCGGTAGGCCTCCATACAGGCTGTTGAATCGCTGCACCATCCGTATCCCTGTAGACAGAGGATACAGTTGAACAGTGGGAGTATATTTAAGGAGTACACAAAATTAAATAACCAACCCAAGCGGAATTCTTTGCATGTATTTCCGCGAGGGACTCCAATTGTGGATTCCTGCTTTATGCAGTCTTTCTCTTATAGTATCAACGGAGCAATTGAGTCCCAAGGCAGGGAGGACAGCCTTAGCAGCTGTTATCGGCGTTTGCGTAGCCAGCCTTATGATTGCTTCGTCTTGCTCCGTGGTTGTGGCACGTTTACGTCCACATCTTTCCCTGGTCTCCACCGTACCTTCCTTATCGAACCTATTCAACCACCTTTTGACCGTACGTTGCTGGAATCATTAGAAATAACAATTATCAATTATAAATTGTTCGATCGCGTACAGTTTTTTAAAATATATTTACCGAACAATTTACGGCAGCCGCAATTTCTCGTAGACCCAAACCAGCTTCGTACATTCCCACCATTCGATTTCTCAATTCTGGCGTTGTCTCGTGCACACCTCTGGTCTTCCCCATTTTGATTTACTTTTCAAATCGACTTATCGTGAAAACATATAGTAGCAAAAAGAGGTTCGAGAAAAATTTTAAATTTTACGCGAGAACTGACGTAAGAATAGAACAGACCACGTGACAATGGCAGTGCTCTATCAGAAAGTTTTTCAAAATTTTAATTACGTTCGTGTAATCGTTTGTCGCGCGATCTTCGAATCTCGACGATTCGCCCAATCATCCTATTTGATGATCGTGGTCCTGCTGCGAACGCTTTTCGAGAAATATTCTTTCTTCCTTGCCTTTGACATCGTACCGTGTTAGAAGTGTTTGGACGGGTCGAAACCTTAGCGTCGACGGAATGCAATTGCGTTGTTTACCAAACTTGATTTCGCGCGGAGAATTCACCGGGACTACGTTCCCCCGTTGAGAGTCGTTCGGTCCACGTTGTAGTGCATGGACGGGAGCCTGTATTTTCACCGTCGATACACCTTATACGCCTCGTTTTGGACGAAATGCACTCTCTCGAAGAAAACACTGCAGTCAATACAACTCCGGCTGTACAGTCCGTGGAGATTCTTTTGTCCTCGCTTTGTCCCTCGTAAACTTTTAATTTCCATCTAGACATCTTTCCGGGCATGCTCCACCTCCGACGGGAAACATGCTAATCGACGCGCCGCGGTATCGTAAAGTAATCGCTACCTAACACACGGTACGTCTTTGATTTGGAAATCAGCGTGAAACTGCACCAGCATCGTCAATTTTTGTTCGGCAGACTGTACTGTGTCGTCGACCGTACAGTCCCTCGAAATTGCTTCATCCTCGAGGAATCTATCGATTCCGTCCCATTTTCAAGATCCGCGGACTCGATGAACGCAAAAACGTAATCCCCGTAAATTTCTGCATTCGTTCGTCGACAAACGACACGACGCCCGTCTATCGTCAATAGAAAATCAGCTGACTGTACCACCGAGCAGCGGGAAATGTACAGCAACAAGGTTATGTCAAACGAGATACATTTCGCGTAACGATACGTTTCGACGATACATCGAACAGCGTCGCGGAAATTTCAGGGAAAGAATACCGCTCGTACACGTGCCGGTCATACCGACACTCCGGTGTTTTACGTATTAACTACAATTTTTATAGTCTCGAGTTGACGATGGTCAATAATTTTGACGGGCGACTGTACTCGACGCGTGTTATTCAGGGTTAGCTCGGGTATGTTCGCCCACCTTCGCCCGGAATTATATTGACCCAAAAATTCGCTTCCCTCGTATACAGGGTGTTCGGCCACCCCTGGGAAAAATTTGAATGGGAGATTCTAGAGGCCAAAATAAGACGAAAATCAAGAATATCAATTTCTTGACTGAGGCCTCGTTAAAAAGTTATTAACAATTAAATTCGAAAATTTCAAATCGTTCTGGAAAAATTATTTTCGGTTGCGGGGGTCAATTAAGATCATTTTTGGTGAATAGACATACCCCCGAAATCCTACGCACTTTCGAGAAAAAAATTCCTTACCGAAAATCTAATTTGGCGCCAAAATTTTTCGACAAAATTAAAAAGTTTAAAATCGTTCTGGAAAAATTATTTTCGGTTACGAGGGTCAATTACAATCATTTTTGGTCATTATACATACCCCTGAAATCCTACGCATTTTCGAGAAAAAAAATTCCTTACCGAAAATCTAATTTGGCGCCTAAATTTTTCGACGAAGAAAAAAAGTTTCAAATCGTTCAGGAAAAATTATTTTCGGATGCGGGGGTCGATTACAATCATTTTTGGTCATTACACATACCTTCGAAATCCTACGCACTTTCGAGAAAAAAATTCTTTACCGAAAATCTAATTTGGCGCCAAAATTTTTCGACAAAATTAAAAAGTTTAAAATCGTTCTGGAAAAATTATTTTCGGTTACGAGGGTCAATTACAATCATTTTTGGTCATTACACATACCCCCGAAATCCTAACCACTTTCTAGAAAAAAATTCGAGAAGGTGTGAAACTTTAAACGTTAATAACTTTTTAACGAAGTCTCAATCAACAAATTGGTATTCTTGATTTTCGTCTTATTTTGGCCTCTAGAATCCCCCATTAAAATTTTTCCCACGGGTGTCCGAACACCCTGTATACTTCTCTCTCGAAACTTCATAGATAAGTTTAAGGTATAGCGAACTTGAAATGTTTTCATCAATTTTTCCAACCATCGAAATGATTTTTTACTGGATAAGCTTTAATGTCGTTTAAACGCATGCGAGCTGCTTTGAATTTTGTTGCGTTTCCGTAACTTTTACTTTGTACCCGTTAAATTTAATAGGGCGAAACTCAAATCGTACGGACCTCTCGCGATTTGTAACCGTTAAATTTAATAGGGCAAAATTCAAATCGTACGGTTATGTAGGAGATAGGACAGATTGCATAGGGTCGACGGATCGTAAACTGGTAACATCCGCCAATCAACCTGCGTTTATGCGTGTACACCCTGGCCTAGAATCCAAAGATTCGACCACCCTATTACGTTAAAGGTTTATTAATTGTTTTAATGATCGTTTCACGACTAACGATCAAATAGATTCGATGTATCTTACGTCAGTGAAGGCTGTCTCTCATAACCTGCAATTTCGACCGTGCATTCAAGTATTACGGAAACACGATCGGATTGGATCTTCTTGGATCGATTAAAAAGTATTGTCACGGAAATCTATTGCTTCTGATCGCGATATTTGTTAAATCTTCCCTTTGATTTGCTCGAGTCGCGCCCTCGATCAGAGTTGCGTCACTGAGTATTCTACGCAGGACTGGCTTTAGCTATAAGCAAAATGGACGTCGGTTTAGGGCGCCAAGAGCTTTATGATTAACCTATTTACGCTTCTTATCGAAGCGCCCCTAGCGACAGGCAACCCAATACTCGTATACGAGTAAATAATTACTTTTCACACCCCATTATTCAGAAATCCTTCCAAATATGCATGCATATGTTAAAGTTGTTGCAATCGGCGTTATTTGGCGGGAAAAATGCTCTTGGGCCGGTACTGGTTCTACCCCGAGTCGAGCCGACCCGAGCCGAATCGAACCGTATCGTACTACTTGAAGCGAGGGATTCCCGGGCAGAAAGAACTCGTGGTTGGGGATCGTTACTGCATCTAGTATCCCACCGATCGAAAATCGATCGGTTGCTCGACTCGACGATAACCGACAAAATCGAACGCGAATCATGGGGTTCTTGGTCATCGTACCCTTGCTGGTTTTCTGCTTGATCCAACCGTCAATCGTTCGTTGCGGGGTACGTATAATTGACAGAATTCTTAAAAAGTCGTACGGAAGAATTTATATTTTTATAGACACGACCGAGTTTCGTTTCCGACGAGATGATAGCAGCCACGGCGAACGTCGTGAACGCTTGCCAAACGCAGACAGGAGTGGCAATAGGTACGAAAGACAGAAACGTAACGAAGTTAATAGCATGCGATAGAAATAATTTTTTACGACTACTTTACTATTTTCCACGCCTGTACAGTTGGAACTTTATATTATTATTCGTACGTAATAGTGTGTTTGTTGTTTTTGCAGAGGATATAGAGGCTGTGAGGAATGGCGTGTGGCCTGAAACACGGGAGTTGAAGGTAAATGTCCTACTGTGTTTTGTGACCCGCGTTTTTTCAAATGAGATAAACGTATGCTTGTGTCGACGCAGTGTTACATGTACTGTCTGTGGGAGCAATTCGGTCTGGTCGACGACAAGAGGGAGCTCAACTTGGACGGCATGCTCGCATTTGTTCGAAGTATACGAGCCTACAGGTCCGGAGAACTGCACGTCATCCCCGTGTGCCACGGGTACAGTACAAATATGGGTATCTATTATATATTTTTTATTATTTTTCTGTTTATTCCGTCGATCGATCTGGCATCGTCGAAATTTCCGTGCATTTCGTCCCCTTCTTTCTGTACAAGTGGGCTCGTTTCATTCGTAATAATACTGCGGGGGGACGATTTTATTGTATTTTATTATCGATTGCACGCGATCGATGGAATTGAGTGTGATCCGGCGTCAATTAATTCGCAACCATCGTTTCTTTAGCGAAAGACGACAACTGCGAGTACGCGTACACGTTCAACAAATGTTACGCGGAATTGTCACCGCAAGTGAGTTATTTTCTTTTTAATAACAACACATTTTTCTCGACTAAATCTATACACATACAGGGTGTTAGGCTAACCCTGGGAAAAATTTTAATGGGAGATTCTGGGGGCTAAAATAAGATGAAAATCAAGAATACCAAAGTGTTGATTGGGGCTTCGTTTAAAAGTTATTAACGTTTAAAGTTCCGCCAGTTTTGAATTTTTTTCTCGAAAGTGCGTAGGATTTCGGGGATAGGTCTATTCACCAAAAATTGTTGTAATTGACCCCCGCAACCAAAAATAATTTTTCCAGAACGATTTGAAACTTTTTAATTTCGTCGAAAAATTTGGGCGCCAAATTAGATTTTCGGTAAGGAATTTTTTTCTCGAAAGTGCGTAGGATTTCGGGGGTATGTGTAATGACCAAAAATGATTGTAATTGACCCCCGCAACAAAAAATAATTTTTCCAGAACGATTTGAAATTTTTTAATTTTGTCGAAAAATTTCTCACCTTCCCGAATTTTTTTCTCGAAAGTGCGTAGGATTTCGGGGGTATGTGTAATGACCAAAAATGATTGTAATTGACCCCCGCAACTAAAAATAATTTTTCCAGAACGATTTGAAATTTTTTAATTTTGTCGAAAAATTTCTCACCTTCCCGAATTTTTTTCTCGAAAGTGGGCAGGATTTCGAGGTTATGTCTAATGACCAAAAATGCTTATAATTGACCCCCGAAGTCAAAAATAATTTTTTCAGAATGATTTGAAATTTTTTAAGAACTTTTTAACGAAGCCTCAGTCAAGAAATTGATATTCTTAATTTTCGGCTTATTTTGGTCTCCAGAATCTCTTATTAAAATTTTTCCAAGGGGTAGCCGATCACCCTGTATAAACTACACTACAGAGACACCGAGACTTCAAATTACTAAGTCTATACATAACATATTTTTCTAAACGGTGATTAACGAGAAATTTTGTTTTCTTTTCAGACGTATTACTTGTTTTAACGGACAGAGCGCGAGAAAGAAAGGAAACGAGACCAAAGAAAAACGGCGCATCTCCAAATGACCTGGAATCTGTGTCGAGTCATTTTTCACTTTACCATGTAATGGAACCATACCTGTTTCGATGTAAACGACCCCTCCTACGAGATGTCAATAAAATAAAACGTCTAAATCATTCGACGCATGAGTTATTGCCAATCTTACCAGGCTAGTTTCTCAAAAGATTCGACTCGTATGATTCCAAGCGTTATTCGAATCTGGATAAAGGGTAAAAGACAGGGGCGACGGTTGAAAAATTGGAAGATTTGTTTGTCCGAGTTTCGAGTTGATCGCAACTTCCGACGGCCGAGGGCCTCCAATTGTCAATTAAGGTCGTGTCCGTGCGCGAGATCGCGTTCGAAATAGATTAATCGGGTGTTCACGCGCGTTTAACAGCCGAAGTTAGAGCGCACCGATTATATTATTCGCACCTCCATTTCGATCGAGGAGATATCAGTTTCTTTCAGGGTTGATAACTCTGACAAGTTGCTTCCTTTTTTTCTTTAATTAAACTTGAAATCATTCTCGCGAGAGGCAGTCGAATTTGTTTTTCTACGTAAATACCCCACTGCAAGATATCAATCTCTTCTGATCGTTGCGTAAACGATTCACCACCAGCAATTAAAAAAAAAATAAACGTCTCACCCTCCTAAGCTAGCTTCCTTGTAATTTAAACGTGCCTGAGACGAAGGACGGTACCATAATTATGGACGAAGTTTCGTGCCAAATCCAACGGTTGCATTACAGGTAAACGAGTCGTTTATAGCAATTACGCTTTTTCGTGGAACTTGGGTTGCACGCACGGATGTTAATTGACTGTTGCGATCACACTGTATCCTTTCGATGGGTACCATTTGTTCGTCCTAATTACTCTCTGGTCGTAATCTTCGCTATAAGGTCGTTGTATTTATATGGAAGGTAGGTCCCCCTCTGACAAACATTTGTGCGATAAAGGAACGTGACGCAAGTAGAAAACCTTTAACATAGAAAAATGCTAACTATTAGAGCATATTTTTCTCGTAATGAAATATAAACCTATCGTTTGCGTCAGGTGTATAGATTTTCTTTAGTTTTTTACAGTGAGAGGATGCTATCCAAAAAGTTTGAAGACCACTGTATTATTTGCAATCGACCTGATCGAACCAGGATTGTACGTTTGGCGATCAAACGAAGTACGGTTGCAATTAACTGCAAATTCGAAAAACCTAGACGCTTGCAACCTACCAGTTACATATGTATTTGCCAACCGATAATTATTTACTCCGCGCGCGTATATATACCCCCCTATCGGAAGATACGGCGCAGTCCGTTCGACGTTTTTGCGCGAAAAAAAGTCGATCTTATCGAGAGATGAAGGGAACAATGTATTTTTTTGTTTGGACGTATTTCGTGGCGTCGGGGATCGCTTTTGTCGTCGGTACAGGCTCGGTACGTGCAACACAGTTAAAACTTGTCCTGATTTACCTTAATCGTTTTATTTTATTTCGTGAATTAGGCCGATCCTGACGATTTTCGAAAAATGACCGCCCCAGCGAGGAAGAAATGTATCAAAGAAACCAAGACAACTATTCGTAAGCGGCGAAATTTCTCGATTGATCCTGATTTCAACTCTAGTACGTGACTGTATCTTCTTGCAGAGGCCATCGAAGATGCCGAATACGGGAAATTCCCCGAAGACGATGAGAAATTGAAGTGCTACTTCAAATGCGTCCTGGGGAAATTTAACATAGTCGGTTACTTGTACTAGAAAGGGGATACTCGAGGTCTCAAAACCCCTCGAAACTCATAGCTTTGTGCTAGTTTTGTATTCCAATCGTTAAAAATAAGAGTTCTGGGTTTCAAGAGTTTCGAGTTTCGAGTTTCGAGTTTCGCGAATCTGAAAATCGGGATTCTTAAAATCAACTCGTTTCCTACTCGACAGATGGATAACAGTGGCAAGATAAAATACAATATGTTGAAAAAGGTGGTACCTGAACCTTACAAAGAAGTGGCCTTTGATATGATAGATAGCTGCGTCAATCCTTGTGAGTATCGCTGAATCGAGTCTCCTCTATCCTTGACTGAAACGAGAGACGAAAGAAATAACTATTTCTATATGGTCTGACAAATTTGTTTTCACTCTAAAATACCAAAAAAAAGGATATTACCATAAATATATACAGGGTGTTTGACCAGCCTTGGGAAAAATTTTACCAAAAATGATTGTAATTGACCTCCGTAACCAAAAATAATTTTTCCAGAATGATTTGAAAATTTTTAATAACTTTTTAACGAGTCCTCAGTCAAGAAATTGATATTCTTGATTTTCGTCTTATTTTGGCCTCTAGAATCTTCCATTAAAATTTTCCCCCGTGTGGCCGAACACCCTGTATATTTATACTGATTTTAGCTGGAAAAGATAACTGCGATAAAGCCTACAACTTTATGAAGTGCATGTACTCCGCTAATCCCATGGTAAGTTGCATACATGCTTTTCAATAATTCGCAGGATTGAAGCTTTCATCTCAAGCTGAAAATTTTTTAATTCTTCTTCGACGAAAAACGTTCTTCTTGCCTTTCCCGCAGGTATTTATCGCCCCGTGAGCGCAGTAGTTCGTTTCTGGAAACTGTGCATAAAATGTACAAATATACAGCGAATGGAAGGAAAGATTCGTCGTGGATCACAGAAGAATACGAGATCTATAAAACGAGTCAACGTATAATTCACTGTAGAATCGAAAACATACAGTTGTGTAATAAAATGATGGTAACCTATGAAGGCGTATTCGTTAAAAATACATTTATCACACGCGAATGAACACTTACGTTAAATCCTTTATGATATTTACAGGGCGAATATAATATCACGCTTCCACGATCGCTAAAGAGGAGTTTCGTATTTTGCGTGACCAAATAGTCGATTACATCTGCATTTTCTTACAGTTTCACTAATCTCTTGAATCTCGATCGAATAATTTACACGTTCTCAACGCCAGAAACTTTAAGAGAATGCAAATAGACAGGAATGAATTTCTGAAACTGTAGTAGACCTTCTTAAAACGATCGACGCGTGTTCTCGAAAGTGCCGCGGCCACGGTAACCAAAAAATATCGATTACGTCTTGCGCGGCTTAGTTTTTCGTTTGTTAATGTTCATTATGTGTTCGACGATTATATCGTCTGCTCTTGGATCGATGGGAACTGCCTGTATAGGTGCTCTCGAGCTCGTGGCTGGTTTCGACCGTCTCTCGATCAACGTGTTCAGCCACGTCCACATTTTCTCGCGATTGAGAAACGCGAACGCCACCATCATTATAAACGGCAACGCGACCACGGATGTCTGGTTCATGTCGCTCTGATCCACCTTTCGTTCCGCGTTGAATATCAGCTTCACGTACTTGAAGGACGAGTTCGCCTCGAAGTAAACGGGCACGGTCCTGTACTTGTGCATCGCCTGCGACAAGGTAGACTCCAACTGTACGAAATACTTTTTACCGTCCGCTTGCAACGGCGGCAAATGCACGAGGAACCCCGCGTTGTAATTGCTGCCGATCTTGCTCGGCTGCTGAGCCTCCAGTTTGGCGGAATGAATGGGGGAATCGGGCGTGTCCTCTCTGCACAGTTTTATCTTGAGCGTGCGATAGTGCTCGGGCTGGGCGGACACAACGTACACGGATATGTCGGTGCGCGATATCGGATGGAACGCGACCAATCGGAGATCGTGAATGTCTTTGGCGGTTTGCACCGGTATGAAGTCGGGGCTCGTGCGTTGTATGTGCGCGTTCACCTCGGCGCTCGGCTTCAGACGGAACGTGTAGGCGCACTGCAACGAAACATACCAACGATAGAAATACCGAATCAATTTTGAAACAAATTTTAAAGAATTGCTTACCGTTGGCTGAAGTCCTCTGATCCGGAAATTTCCATTCTCCTCGGTAGTCGCTTCTTCTTGAAGGTTACTGCAATCTCCTTGTCCCTGGACCTCGACTAACAGTCCAGCCTCGGGTTTCCCGTTCAGGGACGTCACGGAACCGTACGCGCTGAACGCGACTCGCTTGCCAAACAAATTGACGGTAACAGTCGCGCCTTCGACGACTTTGATCATTTTCGACGGAGGATCGAAACGGTACTCCTTCATCATTGGTCTCAGATAGTATTCTCCAGGCGATAGGGAGTTGAAGATTAATTTGCCATCCTCGCCCGTCACGCTGTTTCTGCGGTAACTTTGCCCGCCGGACAGGGAAAGGAGAACGCCTTGCAACGAGATATTGTCGGCTTGGTCGGAGACTTGCACGATAATCTCAGCCAACTTGTGGGCGGAGAACACTCCGTTGGAGTCGGGCCCTACAATGACGAAACCTTCTTTCTCCGCGGCGACGCTGTAGTCCACTTTTCCATCCAGAGGTCCGATACTGTATGTCCCATCCTTCTGTGTAACCGACGTGTGTATCGGAGAATTTTTATCGCTTCCAAATATTTGCACGGTGACTCCTTCCAAGGGTGGATTGATCTTACCAGAAATGATCTTTCCCAGATCACCGATGAACGTGGCTATATCGTTTTGGCAATCGTTCACACCCAACACTTTCAACGACGGAGGATTGAACAAAAGAACGTTCGACAACGGTGTTATCGTGTAAATGTAATCAGTCTTCGCTTTGAACTCGAATTCATATCTGTACACGTTTCCGTGCTGCACCGGTTTCAACGGCCCTAGAGTGACGATTTCACCGCCATTTTCGATCGTTACTTTGACTCCGTCCAACGCGGAAGCACTCTCGATGTTCCCTTTGTGACTGTGCTCGGTCGAATGCAATAAAATAGGAGAAAGACTGTTAGTGTCCCAGGTATAGGACGATCGGTCGTACACGTGGCAGCTTTTCGGTGTGAACGTGTACACGCCGGGATTGGTCACGCAATGCTTCGTGCTCCCTTTGTTTAAAGATAAAGTGATTTTCTTTGGATCATTGACCTCTGAATACTCCACCGTTGTATCGTGAGAAAAAATGAAAGTAACGGAGAATCCGGTTTGTTCGAAGGGCGGTACCTCGGCACGCTCCGACGTTACAGAGATCCTGTAACTGGGATTCTCCCAGCAAAATACGTCGTTGTCGATTAACACCTCGTAATGACCGGGCAACACGTCCGTGAACTGATAGTGGCCATCTGCGTGACGAAAAACGACTTCACAGACAAAAAAGAATAGCATCGAACGGATCGAATCGCGGTATTACCGCGACAACAAGAACGCGTTATAAATGTTGTCTTTCTCTTACAATTTACTTCTATTATATTCGACCCATTTACACGCATTTTTGTTATCGCAGAGGTTGCAAACGTACAGAGATAATGTTAGCCACGACACATAGAATACGACGAAACCTTACCCTTCGATTGAATCGTCTTTATCGTGATCCCGTCGAGTACTTTTAATGTAACGGAAGCCTGACTGCAGTCGGTATCCGGTAAACATTTTACCGTGCCCGTTAACGTCGCCTTCAGTTGCAGGAAGTTGACGTTGAACACTGGTCGAGACGATACGTCGATGGTTTGTTGAAGCGGGAAAAATCTAAAACATGTTCGATCAGCCGACGTGATTGGACAACTGGATAAAATAATGATCTACTTACTGTAAGCCTTTGGCTCTTTCTTCCGCGCTCACAACTACGGTCAACTGATATCTGTCAGGAGCGAGGTAGATGGAAAATTCTCCTGCCTTCGTGTCGATTTCTTTGTTGAACGTAGCGGCTGTGTTCTGTACGGAGACTTTACGATAATGAAGCGTTTCTTTCACCGATAGAGTGACTCTTCCGGAAACTTTGTACGCCGACGGTGTGAGTATTGGAAGTTCCGGGGAACTGGGAGAGATTTTGACAGACTTCTCGTCGAACACCACATCATCTGCGTCGCGAAGAATTCACACGATTAGACGTTAATTTGCAATTGCAACTAACGATCGGTCGAATATACGTACTGCTCTCAGCTCTCAGAGAATACTGGCCAGCCTTCATATTATCCAACACGTATCTCCCATTTGCGTCTGTCGTCGCGACTTCCTTTTGCGACAATAGAACTTTCGCGCCCGGCAAAGGATCTCCATTAGTCGCGGTCAGAACTATACCGCTTACCGTGAAACCAGTTACTTTAAATCCTTGGCGTAACACGACGCTGTTGTGGTTTACTTTGAACACCAACTCCGTCGGTTGGACGTCGAATTTGGTCTGAGCACCGGCATAATACGGCACGAGTTTATATTCCCCGGGCGACAAACTTGGAAACACGAATTTTCCAGTTTTGTCCGACACGACGTGACAGAGGGGTTTCCTGGATTGAAGGTCTTTGCTTATAGGCGTCGTTGCACAATTCTTAGCCACACCATTCTGTATAGAAACAATATCACCCATATAATATTCTATGACCACAAGCGACTATCATGAGCTGAATTAGCTAACAAAGGACAAGTTCTTACCCCAAACAGGACGAAGGTCACGCCGCTAACTGGTTCTTCTTCGCTAGTAACGCGACCACTGGCATCGTAACCGAAGATTACCAAGCTACCGTCCGGAAGTTCCGTGTTGCCTTCTCGCACTGTTACTTTGACAGTATCTTTTTCCAACATCCATCTAAAACCAAAGAAACAGACGTATAAGCTGCTATAGTGAAGTTGTACATTTTGCAAGACTTACGTAGGGTGAGATGCTACAAGCATATATTGACCAGGCTGTATCGGTGTGAAATAAAATGTGCCACCCTCTGCTGTAACTGTTGTTCCAACAGGAGCTTGTTTGTTGTCTTCGTTGTACAATGTGACTTTAACTCCTTTAGGTCCAGAATCTGTCCCTAAACTAATAACCTAGAATACGTTACATTTCTTATGACAAATGTAGAGGTACTTCGATATTTAGCAGTCTCAAGCAGTCTAATTTACCCTGCCTGTGATGCCAAAACCTTTGAAAGTGAAGTTGATGTCTTTGCCTTGGCTACAGGCATCGGTTACTCCGTCCACATTTAACACAACTTCTGTAGGTTCGAAGCTCCATCCTCTAGGTGGATCCACCTATCACGGACGTCAAATTAGCACATATATCCAGAATTTGAAAATATATTAGATAACTCGTTTTTTACAATTGTTATAATCGCAGTTACCTTCAATACGTATTCTCCCTTGTCATACAGAGGAAGAAAGTAATATCCATTATTAGGAGCACATTCTGTGTTGTCCTTAAGGCTACCAGCTTTTGTATATCTGAATCGGGCGAAAGTTTAAGTCATTATTGACCGATTTATTTCACACACGTAAACGTGACTCGATAAGAATTTCGGGTGCTGTGGTACTCACAAATTTATCTGAACTTTCGCAAAGTCGATGTCGGCGTGACTTTGCAAGAATCCCCCGCAGCCTAAAATATCTTCCGCGTTGCAATACGCTATTAATATGTACAAATGAACTAAACAGAAGCTGATTAATCCTTTCATGCTTGGACGTCTTGATAAATTTCTAAACATCGTTAGGTTCACGAAGTAACACACTGCCACCTTGCGACTTTGCGTTACAAGCAACTGCAGCGACACCTAGCCTTACAAACACGAAATCACGAATGGACATTTTGCGTCGATGATGTTCTGTAAAATTATTCTCTTTTTCAACAATACACGGTATACGACTCATACCACAGATTAAGTAGTATCACAGACGAGGTATACGAGTAGACCTTCCACCCAATGTATTTTTTCAGTCCATTTTCCTGGGGCTCTAGAGACAATTACCATTTTCGTGTCACTAGCAACATTACCAACAGATTTCGAAATGAATTTCAACCCCTTCCCCCTTAAAAAAATTATTTTTGGTTGCGGGGGTCAATTATAATCATTTTTGGTCACTACACATACACCCGAAATCCTACGCATTTTCGAGAAAAAAATTCGAGAAGATATGGAATTCTTCGATAAAATTAAAAAATTTCAAATCGTTTTAAAAAAATTATTTTCGGTTGCAGGGGTCAATTACAATCATTTTTGGTCATTACACAAACCCCCGAAATCCTACGCATTTTTAAGAAAAAAATTCGAGAAGATATGGAATTCTTCGACAAAATTAAAAAATTTCAAATCGTTTTAAAAAAATTATTTTTGATTGCAGGGGTCAATTACAATCATTTTTGGTCATTACATATACCTTCGAAATCCTACGCACTTTCGAGAAAAAAATTCGAGAAGATATGGAATTCTTCGACAAAATTAAAAAATTTCAAATCGTTTCAAAAAAATTATTTTCGGTTGCAGGGGTCAATTACAATCATTTTTGGTCATTACATATACCTTCGAAATCCTACGCACTTTCGAGAAAAAAATTCCTTACCGAAAATCTAATTTGGCGCTTAAATTTTTCCACCTCCAAATTTTCATTATGGTTACACAAGGTTATATAAGGACAGTCTCTAGGAAATAAGTGGGCAAATAAATGCACATTTCCAACGACGTAATATAATTTATTCATAATCATATAAAAAAATGTCCATTTACTTTCATAAATGGTTCAGTACACGGAAAATTTGCAACAATAATTTCGCGCCTCTTCTAAATCCATTTCAAATTGCCGATCATACCCTGCACAATTAACCAGATGACTAGCACATTGCCTCTCAGCAGGGAAGAAAAATTGAAATTTTAATTCGTTAACCATTCGACGAGTCATCGAAGATTTCGGACAAGGGGTCTCCGTAGCGTGGCTACAGACCTGTCCTTTCTTCCACACCTTCGGAATGTCTCGATATATTTTAATTGGCTAAAATAATTAAAACCACAATAATCGTCATCTCGTTTACTTACGATAATAAAAATTAGATCTTTCTTCGATTAAAAACTAAGTATGTACACGTATCGAGTATAAAAGTTCTGAATGAATTCACCTGAGCCGCGCCACCGTGAAACGGAAGACGTTTCGCGCACGCTTATGGCAATATAACTCTAAACTGGCTGAAGAAGTTGTAATCACAGTTCCAACGAAACGCGGAAATAAATCACAAAAGGGGACGATTCAGAGAAACGATTTCACGAAACTTTTTAGTCAATAATCGGCTAAGCTAGCGTTACTAATATCCACTACCACTATTGTTCTCTAATATTTCCGTTACTATGGCATCTAACATCTAACACAAATAAATATCGTGTGCGTATTACGATTCGTCGTTCTCAATGAACATTAACGTATAAATCACATGTAAATTAAATCATCACCGAACACACGAGTCTAACGTTAATAATAGTCGATAAACGCTATCAGTCTATTCTTGCAAAAATATCACTGCGACTGAAAGTACCTTCGTCTATGTCGTCAAAGTTGAAAACTACCGTGGCGCCACCGATCGAGGATAAAGTACGGTGTTAAGAAATGCCCATTTTTGGCATCGCCTGGAAATGAAAAATTCATGCAGTATCTTTTAGAGTATCTCCCAAGGAACAAAAAATGTCCTTATCACTTTTCCGAGAAACGACGGGAAAGTTGTCAAAAATACGTTCAAAGTATGAATGTGATCAGAACGAGCGGAACTTTAAACGTTAATAACTTTTTAACGAAGCCTCCATCAACAAATTGATATTCTTGATTTTCGTCTTGTTTTGGCCTCTAGAATTCCCCATTAAAATTTTTCCCAGAGGTGGCCGAACACCCTGTATACGTAAGTTCCATTATCGTCACATTCATACTTTGAACGTATTTTTGACAACTTTCCCATCGTTTCTCGGAAAAGCGATAAGGACATTTTTTGTTCCTTGGAAGACACTCTAAAAGACCCTGCATGAATTTTTCATTTACAGGCGATGCCAAAAATGGTCATTTCTTAACACCCTCCTTTTAGAGCGATTCTTTCGCCTCTGCCTCTCGCCGGTATTATTTTTAACATTTGTTCGTTTCTCGGCGCATCTATTCCTCGAAATGTTGCAACGAAAATGATTAGAAAAATACCTGGCGTTCGCGAGACAGAGCACTCGATACAGGTTTCATAACCTCAAACGTAATGGATCAAATGCATTTACGGTGATGCGCAGATTGGGGCTAAAATTTTCGAATATTTCATAAGTATTCGAATACTATTAATACATTTGAGTATTCGAATATCATGTTCAACGTGGATCTTCTAAAATAGTAGAGATTAACCCATTGACGTACAAGTCTTTTCTACGACTGACCTTCAGAGTATCGTTGATAAAATATCAGAAACGAAGATAAAGTTTGTAATACACGCTGCACTATTAAAATAGCATGACTATCCAAATTTGAATAGTCAAAGTTGTATTCGAATAGTATTCGAGTGATGTTCGAGAGCAGAAAAGATTCGACAATTAGTCCCAAATTGTAGCGCGAGATCGACTCTGACGAGCACGCGAGATTAGTAATTTTTTTGTTCGACTCAACGGTATATCATAATTTTCTACGAAACTTAGAAGAAGTAACTCTAACCTCTAATATTACGAATGCGTACTTAGCGTCTTAGATCAACTAAACGGTTCTACACTACCGTGCTAGACTATATGTCATCTTTGGTATACTAACGGGGGAAATGTTAGTTCCGCCGGCAGAACCGACGACAACTTCGCCTCTAGTTCGTCACTTTAATTCTTCACCTTTGGAAGTACGAATTACGTAGAAATAGGAACATTACGAGTAATATGCGTGCCGGTCGCCGCCGTGGCGCGTATTCTCGGCACAAAAAATACGACGAGCCCGCGGCGACGATTAATGAAAAATTAGACGGGGAGCGGTCGTGTGTCCTGCGATACAGGTCTTGCAACGGAAACTGTCGGCGATTCGAGAAGAAGTTACGTTTCGTCGTCGACCACGAACGATCGCTTCTACGGAGGAAAAATATCGGTGCAGCAACTACCGTGCGATGGAAGATATTTGCGAGTTCACAGCTGGGCCGTATTCATACGCTGACGAGGTCAACGTGGTTTCTATTAGGAAAGGCAGAAACTCTTTAACTCACCCCTCCATGTTCCTTTGCTTATGTCAATAACGACTCTACTCCAATGACTCCAACCAACTGCTTGTAACCGAGCGCGGGAAGTGGGAGAAGGCGCGAGTCTTTACCTGACCTTATCCTTAATGCAACATTTCCCAAACCAAATTAACGTGATTAACACTCGACATAAAATAAATAAAGTTTGCCTATTTGTAGTGCACACCAGTTTCGTATCAATAGAACTTTTAATGCTATTTTGTTAGACTTACATTAGTGGAAAACGCTGCACGCGGGTTTACATTGGACTAAAGCCGGTTTTGAAACGTTCAGCGCGTCCAAGTCACAGCAGTCAAGCGGATTTGCGCATGTAACTATCGATCTCAAAACCTGCCAACACACTTGTGATAATAAGGGCAAATTTTGCTCGCTAGATGCACCGTTAGCCTTGTTTTAATTTAGCTAAGTTCTGCATATGTTCGGTGGTTCGATAAGCTTTGCTATTTGCTGTATCTCTATATCCATTTTCAGAGTTCAAAGAGAAACACCTACGAACAGGCCCATTAGATCTCTCAACTCGAATAAGTTTAAACGTTCGCGAGGGAGTTGCTTGCTCTGTTGGAGGACAAAAGAATGAATCGCAGCGGAAGTACATACGTATAGCCTGAAAACTCGGAAAAGATCTCTGTAGCGCCAAATCATTTGCTTAATTCTTTAACATTATCACCGTTGTTACATCGCAATAGTGATCTCATTCCCGATATATTCGAGACTACTTCCTCAAAGATCTTTTCTAAAGTTGTCGGTCTATGCATGTTTGATTCGAATGCTGTCCACGCGTCTTGAATCACGATAATGCGCGGCAAGACCAAATCGAAAGGATCTCGTTCTTCAGCATTCTTCCGCTCACCTCTTGTCCCTTCGTCCCAGAACGCGTCTAATAAGTTAGCTTAGATATTGGATGCGCTGGGACTACTAGTACTGCTAGTCAAGCTGCAAGATCGAAGGGAACGAGAAGCACAGTTTTCGTAACACATTATCATTTCTGCGCGTCGAACGAAGAACACGAGAACAATGCCCAGAAAATATGTAACATTCTTAATTTTGATTCTGTTACCGTGTAGACAGGCAGAAAAATATATTGGTACCCTTGTAAAGGATTAGGTAGAAATTCGGCTACGATGTGCAACGCTGGTTCCAGTGTCTCGAGTTTCGAGATCGTCGTATGATGTTAGAGTGTTCGAGAAAATACTGCACATTTTAGTCGCTTTATTAGACACTATGACACTGGGAAAGCCAATATTAGGTACATATCTGGCACTTTTTTACTAGGAAAACTTCCCATTTTCAGGCAAGATGTACTTCAAAAATCTGACACCTAGTGCTATAATAACGTATATATAATTCAACGTAAGATCGATGTCAGATATTGAGTTTTGCTCGTAAATAGTTAAGGTCGTGGATTATTATACTATAAATTATGGTTTACTATCGATTGACAACCGGAGGCCTTGAAATGCGCAATATTTTCAGACACTCTAAACATAGCACGTACAGAGAAGGAAAGCGTGTCATCGCTACGTCGTTCCCGTAGGTTCGACTGTCGCGGTCGAGTCTGAACCGCGACGACTTACATCCCCATTTCATGGCAACTGGTCGTTCAATACCGGCTCCAAGCAGGTCTGCTTCAAAGTCGCAGACTGATCCTCGAGGCTTCGTTTCAAGCCCTCTATGGTTTGCATCAGCATCTGTCTCCGCAATTGCGACAGTTGGTGCTGAAAAATCTGCGAATCCTGGGTATTCGCGTTCGCTTCGGCGGCCAGTCGTTCTCGACGAAGCTGAGCTACCTTCTCCTTCAGAGATCGTCTCGAGTCGTCTGCGTTCGCAAAAGAACAATATTCGAACAAAAATTAATAAGGAAGGTCTACTCTACGTATGTATGTAAGATTGACTATCGACTATTACTTTCACACGTTTACGTATTTACCAGTGTCATCGGTAGCTGTATCCCCGTCAGAGTTTCTCAAGGTAACGTGCTCTCCTAACGTTTTCTGTATTCTGCCGTAAGTTGCGCTTCCAGCGTACACTTTCCTTTTCACTGGCTCGCTTTGCGGACAGTAGGAAGAACTTTCTTTTATCGGTCCCATGTCGATCGACCTACGAAAACAAATACGTAATAAGTTCATCTGATTTAACGAAGAGAGAGAGAGAGGGAGGGAGAGGCTAACCTGAAGGTCAACAAAGGTGTCCTTCTCCTAACATCGCATCTTTCCTCGGAGTCCGACGAGCTCGACGTCACGCCTTCCTCCTTGGTCGACGATCTCGAGATGCGAACGTCTTTTCTGCTACCGACAAGCGGATCTCTCGGCGGTAAAACCGGGCGAGATCTGGTCTGGAAAGAATTTTGAGACTGCGCCATAGGATCCTCCAAGTCTATAGAGGGTCGGAGGATACCGTTGCAGCTCAGAGGCACTGCTCGCGTCCCGTTGCAGTAGTCGTTGCTATCCTGTTCGACACCTATCGGACGAGAGCGTAGCAGATTTCTGCAGGGTGAATGTTGAATGGGTGGAGTCCTTCTAGCAGCGATTGGGGATACGACAGTCGAGTACTTGATCGGTGTTTCCGGCCTGCAAGATCGAACAAAACGTGATCGAATCGACGATCTACGATTATTGTATGAATCACTGTATAAAAGCATTGCTTGCCTGCAACAGTTTTCCTTCGGGAGGAATCCACCCGGTGAGTTCCTTTCCATAAATAAGCGAATCGGAGAACAAGGTTGCGTGAACTGTCTCTTGGGACTGGTGTGCTCGAGGTCTCTGATGCTGCCGCTCTGTAATTCCGGCTGAGAGTTTCTGCTTTTGGAGAGGGCGAGCTCGATATTCAACTCGGTGTTCTTGATGAGCTCGACGCGCTTGTTCGCCAAACCGTTGTGGAATTTCCGCGACGGCGACGGCATAATGGGCATGCTGTTCTGACTCTTCTGCATATTCACCAAGATGTTCTCCGCCTCGAGTATCAGCTCACGATACTTTTTGTCCGCCTCTTTATCCGCCTCGATCAAAGCAATCTCTGATGCGAAGGTGGTCATGTAGGCATTACCTGTTATCCGTCGCCTGACGATGTTGCCGTTCACGTAGCTTACCTACAAAATCGGGAAAAGATTTAGCGTTGATCCATCGATTGACAAGACTCGCGGAAGACTTTGTTTTGATGCGCTCACCGAATTGGATCGCCTTTTGACGATCTCGCTGTCGACGACGGCGGTCGATTGAACTGGCGATCGATCGTCCACTAACCTCATCGGCGACAAATTCTTGTTAACGTCGTGTTTTCTTCGACGCCGACATATGGGCGTGCCACCGACGCTTCTACTACCTTGATTAAAGCCAGAGTTCTTCAGCAGCATTCTTTCCACCAACACGCAATTCAGATTCCCCGTTTCGTCGTTGCACCTCTCCGACGTCGACTTTCGACGCTGGGAAATCTTCTTCTTTCGTTTCTCACTCTGCTGTTTCTCGTCCGGCTTCTTGTGTCGGGTGGTGCTTTGCCTCTTAGCGCTGCCGCTTTTCGCGCTGGGCGTCCTGTAAACAGACACGAACGAAGGTCGAAACACTTATGGACCCTTTGTAAAGAACGTTATTTAAAATAGTATTTAACATTAGTTTATTTCTTTTAAATACACGCACGTTATCTAATTTTATTTAATCTTCTTCTGCAAATTTGGTCGAAAATAGTAGCCTGTTTTTCGTACATTTGGGTACACGGGGATTCTGCTCACTCGTTTATTCATCTTTCCAGGATACACACACAAAATTTTGATTACAAAATAACGAAAATTGTAGAAGTTATTTGATAATACGTCCCAGAGGCCGTTTCAAAAAATAAGTCCAGATATCTCAAGTTCTAATTGGCACTGTTAGATCCGAATGTTTTTGTATAAGACGACGGTTCTTTGGATCCCTAGACACGAGTCCACGATCATTGAAAGCAACATCAATCTTCGTCGAGTTACCTCTGAAGTATCGTCGCGTCCTCCTTGATCCTGCGTTTTACCAGCGATTCTCGCAGCTTGCTGCTACGACGCGCCAGTTCACCGGTGAACGCGAAGTAGGTGCAATGCCCGGTGTTGGGGAATCGTCCCGAACAGTCCAGGTTGTCGAGATCGAGGAACGAGCCATTGTCGATGTAGTCGAACTCGTCGTTCTCCAACGGATCGTTCTCATCGACGACTTCCCGACCTGGGTCCACGTCGGACAACGAGTCTATGTAATCCTCGCAGTCGGTCGGGTCGCTGTCGGACAGAATGTCCGTTTCTTTTTCGTACACGTAGCTCTCGTCGAACTTGCCCATCATCTCGTTCAGAGTGATGTCGTCCTCGGATGATCTGACGCTTCGGGTCACCGACGACGCGGACGAGCCGTTGCAGTTCCCGTTTCCGTTGTCGTTGCCGTTTTCGTTGCTTCTGCTGCTGGCGCTGGTGCTGGTGCTGTTGGCGCTGCTGCTGTTGCTGGCACTGCTGCTGCTGCTGCTGCTGCTGCTACTGCTGCTGCTGCTACGTCGTTGCACGGACAAGGCCATCTTCGGTCGAATCTCCAGACCCGAGGCGATTCTCCAATTCTGGTTCACTCTGCGCGAAAAAACTTTGTTAAAGTGGCCGTCCAGGCAATGCTTTATTGTGATAGTTTCTTTGGTACGATCGAACAATAATGGTAACGTGTACGATGAGTGTACGGTGATTCCACAAATCTGATGAACAGCCGATTGGACCGGGTATGGTTGTACGGCGACCAGCGGGAAGGATGCACCGATTTTAATTTGATAATGGAATGTTAATGTAATTTTGCACTGGTTTTAATTTTGTCTTCTTTGGTATTCCTGATGTTATGACAGTACACTTCCTTCTGACGGGTACACTCGAGATACTTAATGCTTACAAGGGAACACACCGTGTCAATTGCTGAGTTTGATAATATCCGACACACTTGGCGGAGTAAAAATATTTTTATAATCAATCCCTACACAAAGTAGGGGCAGACGTAAAGTATTTTTTTACATTCATTAGATAACAATAAATAAATCTTTAGAAATGGAATAAAATAAGAGTAGTAGTAACCCAAGTAACCCAAAAGAAGAGAAAATATATGCAATGGTAGTAAGAATAATAATGATACAATGGTCTCGAACGAATCAACGGCAGCAGACTCAGCGTTCACCGGCAGAACGCAAAACTCGCGTTTCCCTTGAACGATTTCGACGGTTCCCGTAATTAAAACTTTCCTCGCGGCGGGAAGATTCGATCGCCGACCGGAAAAACTCACTCGTTTCGACGGAGTTTGCGCGTCGATCGGAGAATGTTAACGAAAAGCGTGAACGTTTGTTTCGACGAACTTGCGGAGCAGCGAAACCATCGGAAACTTTTCTAGCGATGCACTCGACGGGGCCAGAGTTCATTCGTAGCGGAGAAAAATAACTGACCGATCTCGGTGAAAGCCTTAGGGTTACTTCTTCTTCGATAGAGTCATCCTATCCAGCGATTAAAATCTGTCGTTTACACGAAAGAAACATTTTATATCCTCGAATTTGACTCGTTACGAGTGAATTCTAGGCCACTATGCGTCGTGGTCTCTACAGTAATTCCTCGTTTTAAGCTCTCTCTTTGATACCATTATAAACTAAGCAAATAAACGTTATGGTATTGTTAACTAGATCCTTGATTATTTTATTGAAAGCTGAAATTCGAGAGTTTACTGTATCGCAAAAGGGTAAACGAAGATCGGGAAAATGGTACTGACGGGCTTCTGCCAGCGCTGAGGCTTTCTTGCTTGAATTCCTTTCTAGCGCGGCCTTCCCGCGCACTGTTCACGTTGACGTCGCTGGCGCTTCCGGAGGATTCCGTGAGCTTGAGGCCCGAGCTGCTGCTGGTGTCGTCCAGGTTGAATCTCGACTTGAAGCCCGCGGTGCTGGATCCTGACGAGTTGGCAGACAGCCACGGATTCGTTCGGATGCGAGAACGTTCTCGGGGCGACTGCACCGAGGGTGAGACCAATGGCGGCGGTATGGAAGAGGGCACGGCCAGGTTGCTCCTCGAGGAATCGGCGGAAAACGACTCGGTCCGTCGATGGTACCTGTCCTGTTGTGTTTGCGCCTGCGAGTGCACTCGCTGCGACTGCTCCTTCGGCCCTTGACCTCCCAGACGTTCGTTGATCTGTTCGAACGACAAAGACGATCGTCACAAGCGCTCTAACACTTTTGGATACAAACTCGTTGTCGTTTGCTTAATCTAATTAGTACAGTCGTTCGGGGGCAGCTTATTAGCTCGCCCCATAAGTTTATCTTTACATAAACGCTTCGATCCAAATATTTCACAGTAAAGCACAGACTGAGAGAGGCAATATACAGCTTGATATCATTTTACATACTGTTACTATTGTTGTACATTAAAGTAGAAGCGTTTAATAACGTCGATAAAGATTGTTCGATGTAGAAGACACTAAAGTTAAAAGAATAATGTAACAAAGATGCTTCATCCTATGGGATGACCTAATATCTGAACTATCTAGGGTTGAATGATGATAATGTCGGTTGGCCGAGTGTAGGAATGATTCTGCGTGCCTTGCTCGGGGTGCAGTTCCTGACGTCCCTCGGTTGTTCGTTGTTCCTGGTCATGTTCGCGAGGTTGACGGCTGCCTCGACGTTCCCATGTCCAGCGAGTAGGGCGGTGGCGGCCGGTAGATCGCTGGCGTCGACCGGCCTCTTCGGTCTGCCGTTGCTCTGAAAATAGTGTGTCCCGGTCCTGATGTTTATGTAATATTCCGGTGGAAAACTCGTTCCGGGCGACGTGCCGTCCGTCGAGTATCCGGTGCTGTAGGCGCTTTCCGGCGACGAGAGGTTTACGCTACCGGTGCCAGCCGACGTGCCGGAGGAGGCGGACGCCGTCGCGGTCGAGGACGCGATACCACCGTA
Source organism: Colletes latitarsis (assembly GCF_051014445.1). Taxonomy (NCBI): domain Eukaryota; kingdom Metazoa; phylum Arthropoda; class Insecta; order Hymenoptera; family Colletidae; genus Colletes; species Colletes latitarsis. Next base: position 27,194,598 of record NC_135135.1, on the reverse strand, counting down.
GCTAACTTCCCCGTGCAACCGAATCCCATCCACGTTCTTCGACGGCGAGTCTACCGGGTGTACCTGAAAAAGAAATCACTTTTACAGTCCCTAGTCCTGAATTGGAGGAGGAGGATTAAGGAGCAACCTTTACGAGGTTCGAAAAATTAATTAAATTGTACGCGACGTGGAAAATATTTTATGAAAACTTTACCAGCATTTTGTTAGTTCGAACTACAAGAATACTTTTTGAAACATTGAAATCCGGGGAGACATTTCTGGCTACCCATTATATTTTCAGAAAAGAATTTTTTTCTCGAAAGGGAGTAGGATTTCGGGGGTAGGTCTATTCACAAAAAATGATTGTAATTGATCCCCGCAACTAAAAATAATTTTTTTAAAACGATTTAAAAAATTTTAATTTCGCCAAAAAATTTCAGCATCTATACGAATTTTTGTCTCGAAAATGCGTAGGATTTCGAGGGTATATGTATTAACCAAAAATGATTGTAATTGACCCCCGCAACCAAAAATAATTTTTTCAGAGCCATTTGAAATTTTCATATGGTAGTCAGATTGTACTACGAGTGTCCATATTGTGCAAGGTCTTCTATCGTATACCTCGTCCATGTCTAAAGTCACTGTGCGTTTTGCCTATCTCCGATGGTAATGGCGAACCGGAAACAAGCGACGCCGCGGAGGAACCGGGGCGTTTCGGTGAGGGATGTTCGATAGAGTTCGAGCCTCGTCGCGGAAGGGTAAGTAGCCGCGGAAGTGGGAGAGATAAAAGGTAGAAGAGGCCAGGCCAGTGTCGTCTAATTGGATAGCCGTGGATGGCCTGGTAGAGGAAAACGAGCCAGCTCGAGCGAAGAAAACTCGAGGAGGAAGACGCGGTCGGCTCTTTCAGCGGCTACGAGACAACGAAGCCAATTCTTCCGGAACCCGTCCCGCTCTCTTCCCTCCCTTATTTGCTTTGCGTTCCCGTCTTCGTGTGCCGCCACGAGGGAGGAGAACCAACCCTGGAAAATGCCGACGCAACGCGGACGAACGTTAGCGGAAACGTAACGAGCGCGTCTGGCGCGTTTCCAGCGAAAACGCCTAGTTTTCGAATTTTTCTACTTCGACGAGGAACTCCCGCCCGTGACAAAACTCAACGGTCCGTACTTTTTAAACTAATTCGAAATCGGTAAATCAGAATACATCATATATCAATTTCACCAAGATCCCAAACACCGAACACATCGATTCAAACTTGGATAAACGTTGGAATAACGTCGTATTTCGATGCCCCCAAAATTCTCGACGTCGATCGTATAAAGCAATCAACTTGTCGTGGAACACCCCCCGGGGTTTCTCGGGATTGGACAGCAAAGATCAACGATAAAAATTTCAGTTCGTTAAGTACTCACTTGGTGCAAGGCGGGAGACCTGTTGGCACTGTGATTCCGGGGAGAGTTGCAGTTCGAGTCGAACCCCTTCTCCCCTTTCTTCCTGTCCTTCTTCTTTTTCGATCGCACGATATGCGCCTCCATCCACGTGCGCAGTTTCGTCCCGAACATGTTGCACGCGATTCGGCCAACGTAGCGCCGCCACGTCGAAAATGCCCGATCAAAGGCTTCGATATCTCTCTCTGTCTTGTTCCGCCGACCTGTCGGCAACTTTGATCACGATACGCGACGATTGGCTATCGCGCGCGTGTCGCGATTCGTCGACCGCCGGAACGCGAAAGTCGCTCACCGAGTATCGGGGGGACGCGATCGCACTTTGTTTCTCTTTTTAAACCACGCGCGGTCTGGTTGTCGGGGCGCGCGAGTTCACCGGGTCCTCTATGTCGACGTTCGGCCGGTTAGCGTGGAAAACCGACGCGTCGCTTCGCTTCGCGCCATTCCTCGACGACGCGAGGCAACGGATCTGAAACAAAAAAAAAGAGAGAACAGGCTCGTTAATTCGCGTTATCGGTCCGTGTATCGCGGTTATCCGGGTCTTCGATCGACGACCAACCACCCCCGATCAGCGACGGCGTCGAGCGCCACGCGAGTACCGTGCAGCTGGCGAGAGGAACGCGGGCCTGATTGGCGCCACGATCCCCACTCCTCGGAGTCTGACCAGCCCGCGAGCCAGTCGCGCGCCGCTGTTGGCTGGAACTACGAGGGTGGGGACGGGCGGAGCGAACTAAGTGCCGTCCCACTTGCCAACTTCTCGCGGACGCACAGTAGACGCTCGAATTTTCAAACTCTGACCAGGAATTTATCGTATTTCGCGCTATTGTGATAGTTGCGTTGTAATGAAATGATATTAGAACGCGTTTGAAGACCTTTGGTCGTCTATTTCAATTGCCAACTACCCCAATAGCTACTTAATCCCATTGCTAGTTCCGATCGTCGTTGGAAACGTAAAATCGCGACTCGCCCGACTGAGTCACGCTCGCCTATCTTTGGAGACAATTTTTCCGCTTCTCCGGCCGTGACGCGCCGTCGGGAATCGTCCTGGAAAGTCGAGCGATTTCACCACGAAACGATGGTCGAAAATAGCCCAGGTCTGTTTCTCGGTAAACGCTTTCCTTCGTCGCTGTTTCTGATTTTCAGCAGCAACGATTCCTCGAGAGAATCTTTCCGACAGCATCGGGGGAATGGAGGTGGACGACGAATCGACCCTCCCGCATCATCTCTAGAGACCGATTCGATTCCCGTAGGTCGCGGAAGTGTACGTCGACGCGTGGGCCGCGTTCGAGGGTGCGTCGTAACGAGCAGAGTGCCTCTAGAGAGCAAAACGGTAGGACTTAACCCCTTCGATATGGAAGAGTCAGGGGTGGATCTACCATGGAACTAACGAAGCTTCAGGGCTCCGGGCCCTTTACACGAAAATCCTCATATTTGTTGATTTCCTAACTCGAGAGCTGGGGATTCTTTTTTAAATAGGGGACTTAGTAAACTATCTTGTGGTTGTTGAATATTTATCTGTTAAATAAATACAAGAGATAGTTTTACAAGACGGGTTTTTGCTAACTGAGCTTGGGGAGTGCCATAAATGGGTGTCCTCCTTAGGTAGTATTGCTCTTAGCAAGGGAGGGGACCATTGGATACAAATTTCCATTAAAAATATACGGATGCAATGCTTATTTTCAAGAGTGGTGAACTACATCTAGTAGTTTAAGAAAATTGCATCTATTTCTTATTATAATTAATATCTTAATATGAAATTTTTACAAGATGTAGTTTAAGAATTTTGCTCATTTCGAAGTAAGGAATCCTCGATTCCTAATCAACTGCGACGACGAGATTCGTCTCTTTCCGTTGGCACGTCGGACTAGCCCTTCCGGTGGAACGAAGCTGCATTCCGTGGACATTCTTGAGCGCAGTTATGCGGGGATCGCTCCGGAGCACGAGCCGAAGATTTTTCGAAACGTCTGCGAGGATCGACGAACAATTCCCCCGTATCGAACGATATTACTTTTCCAAATAATAACAGAGATATTGAATAGACACAGCATTAGATATACAGGGTGTTCGACCAACCCTGGGAAAAATTGTAATGGGAGATTTTAGAGGGCAAAATAAGACGAAAATTAAGAATACCAATTTGTCGATGGAGGCTTCGTTAAAAAGTTATTCACGTTTAAAGTTCCGCCCATATTGAATTTTTTTTTAGAAAGTGGGTAGGATTTCGGGGGTAGGTCTATTCACCAAAGACGCTTGTAATTGACCCCTGTAACTAAATATAATTTTTTTAGCGTGATTTGAAATTTTTTAATTTCGTCCAAAAATTTCTCACTTACTCGAATTTTTTTCTGGAAAGTGGGTAGGATTTCGAGGGAATGTCTATTCACCAAAAATGCTTGTCATTGACCCCTGTAACTAAATATAATTTTTTTAGCGTGATTTGAAATTTTTTAATTTCGTCCAAAAATTTCTCACTTACTCGAATTTTTTTCTGGAAAGTGGGTAGGATTTCGAGGGAATGTCTATTCACCAAAAATGCTTGTCATTGACCCCTGTAACTAAATATAATTTTTTTAGCGTGATTTGAAATTTTTTAATTTCGTCCAAAAATTTCTCACTTACTCGAATTTTTGTCTGGAAAGTGGGTAGGATTTCGAGGGAATGTCTATTCACCAAAAATGCTTGTCATTGACCCCTGTAACTAAATATAATTTTTTTAGCGTGATTTGAAATTTTTTAATTTCGTCCAAAAATTTCTCACTTACTCGAATTTTTTTCTGGAAAGTGGGTAGGATTTCGAGGGAATGTCTATTCACCAAAAATGCTTGTCATTGACCCCTGTAACTAAATATAATTTTTTTAGCGTGATTTGAAATTTTTTAATTTCGTCTAAAAATTTCACACCATTTTGAATTTTTTTCTCAAAAGTGAATGGGATTTCGAGGGAATGTCTAATGACCAAAAATGATTGTAATTAACCCCCACAACCGAAAATAATTTTTCCGGAGCGATTCGAAAATTTTTAATAACTTTTTAACGCAGCCTCGTTCAAAAAATTGATCCTCTTGATTTTCATCTTATTTTAGCTTCTAAAATCTCCCATTAAAACTTTTCCCAAGGCTGGCCAAACCCCCCTGTATAATTTTTTACAGCGAAACGTCACAGTCAAACCTAATACGTAGTAGTCAGTTCGTAGAAAAGCAGGAAATCCAAAAATCTAGGTCGCCTCCGGTCTGGTGCTTGCTGAATAAATAGTCGGGCACCGTATCCCTGGTCAACAATCGTTCCCGGACACAAGAGAACCGATGCTTTTCGCGCGATAGAGCCGTCGTCGATCCCCGTATCTGTCGTCTCCTCTAAATCGAGAACGAGGAAAGGTAAAATGGACGGTACGGGGCCAAACCACTTCGAACGAACCCCGGCTGCGAGTGTAACAAGTCTCGACGGGACGGTGGTAGTAGGTTGGCACCTTTATTTCCGGGGACGGGCGGTCCCGCGGGACGTCCGGCGATGGAATCGACGCCATCCCTACCGACACAATTTCCGTCCGCTCTTTAATCCTCGGTGCACGTCCGTTTCAGACGTTGACAAGGAGCGTGGGTGGGCGGAAGGGTCGGGAACCCCTGTGTCACGCGTCGCGGAAGTCTTCGAGCGAACGCGACCCTCGAAAGTTGGTCAAACTTTACGCGTCCAGCGACGAATAGTAATTCTTACACGCTGGTAATAAATTTCCTATGCGTTTGGCCGGAACTTTCGAAGTGGGGGTTGCACAATGGGCGCATTCGGAATTAATTTGAACGCGCTGTTTCTCGCGAGTTCGCGAAAACGCTGTGCTCCCCTGGTCTCTTGGCCTCGACGAGATCTCGTTGGTCCTCTCGAGCTCGCGGAGTCGCAGCTGGAAGCGCGGATAGCCCGAAGCTCGGTGCGCAAATAGAGGAAAGACACGAGGAGTTTCATATTTTAACGAAAGACGATGATGGAACACGCGTGTGAGCACCGGTTTTCTTCTTTTATTTTCAGCCTTTTTCCCCTCGAACGGAATTTTTCGAGAGACTCGACCCAAATCTATACCAGGCGAGTCGCCTCTGGCACGACGAGATACCGACCGAGATAAACTTGGGAACAGTTATTGCGTCGATTGTAAATTAAACAATATTACGACTTTCACAGAAGCAGAACTTTTTATGAAAAACACAGGAAAAATGCAAAGTCGAAGAGGGATGGGATCGAACCCAGGACCCCGAGATTCGTAGCACAGCAGGTTACGCTCACGGCCGCTACATCGCGATCTACTTTCTCTTTTCTATAGAGGGTGTTCAGCTACCTCTGGGAAAAATTTTAATGAGAGATTCTAGAAACCAAAATAAGACGAAAATGAAGAATACCAATTTGTTGATGGAGGCTTCGTTAGAAAGTTATTAACGTTTAAAGTTCACAATATCATGCTATGGCGCGCACGCAGCTGTTCGCAGATTGCCGTTCTACGGGCGGAAGTTTGAACGTTAATAACTTTTTAACGAAGCCTCGATCAACAAATTGGTATTCTTTATTTTCGTCTTATTTTAGCCTCTAGAATCTTCCATTAAATTTTTAGAGTATTAGGTCCGACGAAACTTCAAAATTGAATATCTAATTAAATATGACTAATTATATTCCGTCTAGAAGTCCGTAACTTTGACTTGTAAGGTAAGGATATTAAAAAGAATGAACTTTGGCTGAGCTTTCGAGGTTTTAATCCGCCGTGGGGTGTTCGTTTAGCGCGGGGGCGTCGCGTAATCTGCTGGCCGGGAGTTGATAAATACTCGGGGTTGAGATTCATAACCATAAAAGTTCCGCTGTATCCGCAACGGCCGAAAAATATTCGCGGCTTCCGCGGGGCCTCGCGACAAACGAAAAAAGCCCTAGCAGCGATTACGCGCTCGACGTTAACGTTTCAGAAGAAAGGGCGGCTCGAGATGAAGAGGGTCGCGCGGAAAGCGGATCCGAGGGGAGACGAGGCGAATTATCGTCACCACGGCGATAAAGCGGGCGACGGCGAAGAATGGCAGAGAAGATGGATCGCGAAGAGTTCTTAAACGGACCAAAATATTTTCCTCGCGCTCTTCGTAAACGTCGCGCGAACCAAAAAACGATTATAGAAATCATACGCGGATGAAAACATTCGCATAATACTGGTTAAAAAAGGTATTTTGTAACGTAATGTTGATTGTTATCTCTCGTATCGCAACTCGCAAATTCACGATTAGAGAACACGTTACGTATTTTATTTTTATTTTGCCCTCTAGAATCTCCCATTGCAATTTTTTTCCAGGGTCGAACACCCTATAATATACAAGCAGAAGAAACTGTAGGTTGTGCGAGTCATCGAAAAGAAGACTTTTACAAGATTTTATGAGAGATTCAATTTTAAACAAATGGCAATTTGGTTATCCCAGTCGAAGGTTGTATAATAAACCTATGTACGTGTTCGTTGTTCCGTGACATCTATCGACGGAGTGTAAAGATAAATAGTAACAGTTTTCGAATGCTCCTCGTCGTCGAAGCCTAAGTTCCTACTAGAAACGCAATTTTATCACCGCGTGTGATTTTCGCGTTATTTCAGCCGGTAGAATCGGCCCGTAAAATATTTACCAGCGACAGGGAAGCACCCTGTACACCGGGCGACATGGTTGACAGTCTCGTCGAAGGATCCCCTCGAGAGATCGCCGAGTAATCGTTGAAAATCGCCGAAGAGAAAATACAGGATAGAATCGAGGCGATCGCGTCCTTGCGTTATATCCATTGTCGATCCGACGAGCCATTGTCCGCCCTATAAACGCGGCGACACGGAGAAAAGCGAAATAAAATAAGAAAACGAGGGGCGGTAGACAATGGCGATCGGGTATATTGTACTTTTGCGCGGCGTTATTTTGTAACGACGAAGACAATGAACTCCCGAGGACGCGGAGCGAGATACAGCGTGGCGCGGCGCGGCCTTTTCCCGGGCTTTTTCTCTTTTTTTCGCGAGCCCCGGTCTGGCCGCTTTCAATTTCGTTGGACGACACTTAGAATGCCCGGGGTCGCAGACCCTCGTATTGGAAATCGTGTTGGCCGTTTATTCGCGCGTAACAAAATTTCGCCCACCCCCGCGGTCGCCCGACTTTTTCACCCTGTTGTTCGCCGGCAGCCGCGCGCGTTTCCATCCTAAGATAAACGTCCCAATTTTCATTTGCGTCCTCCGCCATTTTTCCCCCCCTATGGGAACCAAAACAAAGAAAAGTCACGGGACGACGATTATTTCCTCGATTAACGTTCGTTCATTTTGGTCACTCGTAACCAATTATATCAACGTCGTCGATAAATTAATAATATAATAATTGATAGAGAATGTTGTATAAAGATATTTTCTATCGTGGAAGTTGCTATTTGTTTACGGGCAAGTTTTGAGGGCAACGGGTTCGTTCACCCACATTACGTTTAAAAAATATCCAGAGTATTGGCGTTTTCACTTTTAACCAAGAGCGTTCAAGATTCTTTACGTGTACTACGGTTCGCTGATTCGATCCAGAGGGTTCGGAGGCATCGGCGAAGCGCAACGTGGCGCGCAATTCCGCGAGCAGCGCGATTAATAGGCAGGCGCTATCGTTTGTATAGGAAAAAGCCCGATGAAAAAGCCGCTCGGTCCTCGACCCTTTCGCGTCCAACGAGAAAGTTAATTAAAGGGGAAACGCGATTCTCGGGAGCGACGAGTGCAAAGTTCGATCGACGGGACGTTTAACCGGGGGATGTGATTAATTTTGTTAGGATACCGAGGCACCGAAGTCGCCTTAAGATAATGGTAATTAATACGGTTCTTTGTACGAGCGAACGCGCGAAACAATGTTTACGACTTTGACTGCGCGTTCGCGTGGAAATCCGAGGCTTCGATAAACGTTCAGCTTCCATCTGGCGCGATGGAAACCGTATAGCTGGGGGAGGATAACAATCGAACGAGCGTTTAGGCGATTAGAGATACAAAAGAATATCGTCAGGCAAAATTAAACGGCATCGCACTATACAGAGACTCGATAACTTTCATTACAATATTCGATACAGTTTCTTAAGCCTTACAGAAAAGTATTAAAGTAAAAAGCACAATAGTTACAATGGCTACGGAACAACCGGACTATAATCTTTATGAATAGTACAACGTCGAATTGATTTAAAAAAGGTATACGTCCGTATAAACTATTATTTAATCTCCGGTTCACCGTCAAGTGGATACCCACATGAATATTGGGTGAGATCGTCGCATTGTTTCATAAGCGTACATACATCCATGTAGGAAGCATGCACAAATACACAATGGCGAATAATTATAGGGTCTTGGTTTAGGTATACAGTGGCAACTAATTACAGGGTCAAAGTAACATTGCACGTACATTCTGCGTGAAAAGGGAGATTGCATACAGGGTGTTCAGCTAAACCTGGGAAAAATTTTAATGGGCGATTCTGGAGGCCAAAATAAGACGAAAATCAAGAATATCAATTTGTTGATCGAGGCTTCGTTGAAAAGTTCTTAACGTTTAAAGTTCCGATCATACTGAATTTTTTTCTCGAAAGTGGGCAGGATTCCGGGGGTATATGTATTCACCAAAAATGATTGTATTTGACCCCAGAACATAGAAATAATTTTTTCAGAGCGATTTGACATTTTTTTTTTTCGCCGAAAAATTTGACCACCTGGCTGAATTTTTTTCTCGAAAATGCGCAGGATTTAGGGGGTATGTGTATTCACCAAAAATGGTTGTATTTGATCCTAGAATCTAGAAATAATTTTTCCAGAACGATTTGAAATTTTTTTTTTCGCCGAAAAATTTGACCATCTTTCTGAATTTTTTTCTCGAAAGTGCGTAGGATTTAGGGGGTATGTCTATTCACCAAAAATGGTTGCATTTGACCCTAGAATCTAGAAATAATTTTTTTAGAACGATTTGAAATTTTTTTTTTCGCCGAAAAATTTGACCACCTGGCTGAATTTTTTTCTCGAAAATGCGCAGGATTCCGGGGGTATGTGTATTCACCAAAAATGGTTGTATTTGACTCCAGAACATAGAAATAATTTTTCCAGAGCGATTTGAAATTTTTTTTTTTCGCCGAAAAATTTGACCATCTGGCTGAATTTTTTTCTCGAAAATGCGCAGGATTCCCGGGGTATGTGTATTTACCAAAAATGGTTGTATTTGACCCCAGAACATAGAAATAATTTTTTTAGAACGATTCGAAATTTTTTTTTGTCACCGAAAAATTTAACCATCTTTCTGAATTTTTTTCTCGAAAGTGCGTAGGATTTAGGGGGTATGTGTATTCACCAAAAATGGTTGTATTTGACCCCAGAATCTAGAAATAATTTTTTTAGAACGATTCGGAATTTTTTTTTTTCGCCGAAAAATTTAGGCACCTACCCCCTGTCGATTTTTCTGAAAAATTCATTTTTCATTTTTAATCATTTGTCCAATACTTTCTTGTAGGTATCCATGGGCTCTACTTCAGAATAAAGTTTCACTGAAATATATTCACAATTGTAGGAGTTATGGTTGTTTGAAAATTGGACCATTTTTATGGGGTTTTTATTATTTTGCGAGATCAAAGAACAACTTTTCGAATATTTTTAGAAGTTCTACATATTCTCCACTAAAATACGCGTAGTTTGCATTTTGAAACATTAAAATTGTCTAATCCGTTCAGGAATTATGACGTTTCAAAGATAAGCATGAAATTTCTGGCCTGAAATTATATTTTCGGTAAGGAATTTTTTTCTCGAAAACGCGTAGGATTCCGGGGGTATATGTATTCACCAAAAATGATTGTATTTGACTCCAGAACATAGAAATAATTTTTTTAGAACGATTTGAAATTTTTTTTTTCGCCGAAAAATTTGACCATCTTTCTGAATTTTTTTCTCGAAAGTGCGTAGGATTTAGGGGGTATGTGTATTCACCAAAAATGGTTGTATTTGACTCCAGAACATAGAAATAATTTTTCCAGAGCGATTTGAAATTTTTTTTTTTCGCCGAAAAATTTGACCATCTGGCTGAATTTTTTTCTCGAAAATGCGCAGGATTCCGGGGGTATGTGTATTTACCAAAAATGGTTGTATTTGACCCCAGAATCTAGAAATAATTTTTTTAGAACGATTCGAAATTTTTTTTTGTCACCGAAAAATTTAACCATCTTTCTGAATTTTTTTCTCGAAAGTGCGTAGGATTTAGGGGGTATGTGTATTCACCAAAAATGGTTGTATTTGACCCCAGAATCTAGAAATAATTTTTTTAGAACGATTCGGAATTTTTTTTTTTCGCCGAAAAATTTAGGCACCTACCCCCTGTCGATTTTTCTGAAAAATTCATTTTTCATTTTTAATCATTTGTCCAATACTTTCTTGTAGGTATCCATGGGCTCTACTTCAGAATAAAGTTTCACTGAAATATATTCACAATTGTAGGAGTTATGGTTGTTTGAAAATTGGAGCATTTTTATGGGGGTTTTCCTCATTTTGCGGGGTCAAGGACCAACTTTTCGAATATTTTTGCGATTTGTACATATTCTCCACAAAAATACGCGTAGTTTGCTTTTTTAAACATTAAAATCGTTCAATCCGTTCAGAAGTTATGGCGTTTTAAAGATTCGCATGAAAATTCAGGCAGACATTTCTGGCTAGAAATTAGATTTTCGGTAAGGAATTTTTTTCTCGAAACTGAGTAGGATTTCGGGGGTATGTCTGTTGACCAAAAATACTTGCAATTGACCCATGCAACTAAAAATAATTTTTCCAAGACGATTCGAAAGTCTTTTTTTTCACCCAAAACTTTCAGCACCTACCCGATTTTTTTTCTCGAAAGTGGATAGGATTTCGGGGGTATATATAATGACCAAAAATGCTTGTAATTGACCCCTGCAACCAAACATAATTTTTTCAGAACGATTAGAAATTTTTGAATTTAATTGTTAATAACTTTTCAACGAGGCCTCAGTCGAGAAATTGATATTCTTGATTTTCGTCTTATTTAGGCCTCCAGAATCTTCCATTAAAATTTTTCCCGGTGGCCGAACACCCTCTTATCTCTTCCGATTACTCGGTAAGGAATAAACAATTACAATGTGATATTTTCGGGTCCTCGGTACGCCTTTATCCCGGATCCATTGTCGAGGCGGATCCCCGCGCGTTACAATGCATCACGTGCATGTAGGCTAACCCGTTTACTTAGCAAGTAAATAAATTAAAGGTAATCCGGTCGTGTTCCCACGGTAACCTCGGTTTCGAGCAACGGTCGGACGCGCAAGGCCATAGGAGACCTTCAATCCCATACCATCAAACTCCAATCGAATTCATCCTCGTTAATATTTACTCGCGTCTCGTTTGTCGTGCTTGTGGCACCAGTCGTTGGTATCGATCATCGTCGCGATTCGAGGAACACGGATGCGCACGGTCGCGGATATTCTCTTTACGCTCGACGTCCCCAGGTGAAAGAGACCCGCGAACGAGGAACGACAGGACGTTCACGGACGTTTCTAGCCGACTTTTGATCCTCTCTCGACTCCTCGTGACTCCCGTCGATGGGAAACATCCTGCGAAGACGACGGTAATTTCGTCAGCCACCCCGCGTCGGAAACGGAAATTCATAATTTCAGTTACTGGAACGACTGACGCTGAAGAACACGGCGCCAAGATTATCTAAACTTCCCGACGGTCCTCCACGCTCTTCCCTCACTCTAAAATTGCAAAATACAGAAGTCTATTTCGCGCCAAACGATCGAGGAGTACGTACACTCGTGACTCACCAAGAGTCGGGTGACTTTGATCGTTTGTGTCTTTGAAACTATCGAGTAACTACGCCTAATATACGAGTGTCTTTAGGAACTTGAACATCAAAGTTGGAATAAATTCTTCAACGTTGAATTTGAGTTGATGAAATAGGTTAGGTCTGTAGTTTATGTGGAAGTCAAATGATCAACCCTGATCCTCCTAGGATGTGGCTTTAGAAGAGGTATCAGTTTCTTGTAATTAAATTTATAGACTAATGACATTTTGTATGCTATTGAATCATGAAGTTGCCTGAACTTGACACTGCCAGCAGTTACTCAAATTAGACCCTACGCCACAGCCCAGTGGGATTAGGGTGAATGAACTTGCTAGATCATAAATTACGAGGCTTTGTCTAGATTTATCTAGTGGTGAATAATTATGTACCTAGAACGTTGGCGCTGTGTTTCGATAGTCGAGTTAAAGAGAAAGCGATACTAACGAGGGCTTAATATTTAACAAACGAGAAGGGAATCTTAGCAGTATCTTTTACTGCTTATCTCCACCATCGTTAGAATAATACAGTTAAGAGGATAGTTTGTATCGATTGTCGAACAAAGTTGGGCACACCTACTGATTACATAATTAGTTCTTATGACTCACTTGTCCTATACAGGGTGTTCAACCACTCATGGGAAAAATTTTAATGAGCGATTCCAGAGGCCAAAATAAGACGAAAATCAAGAATACCCAATTTTTACTGGTTTAATTTTAAATAAAAAATGATCAATTATTCAATTTTTATTAATATTTATTGGAGTAAATATAACTTTTTTTCCTCAACATTTTTTAGGATTAATAGATTTGTTGATTGAGGATTTGTTAAAAAGTTATTAACGTTTAAAGTTCCGCCCATACTGAATTTTTTTCTAGTAAATACGCAAGATTTCGTGGGTGTGTGTAATGACCAAAAATTATTGTAATTGACCCCTGCAACTAAAAATATTTTTTCCAGAACGTTTTGAAATTTTTTTTTTCGTCGAAAAATTTAGGCGCCAAATTAGATTTTCGGTGAGGAATTTTTTTCTCGAAAGTGGATAGGATTTCGGGGGTATGTCTATTCACCAAAAATGGTTGCATTTGACCCTAGAACCTAGAAATAATTTTTTTAGAACGATTTGAAATTTTTTTTTTTCGCCGAGAAATTTAGGCACCTACCCGATTTTTTTTCTCGAAAATGGGTAGGATTTCGGGGGTATATATAATGACTAAAAATGCTTGTAATTGACCCCTACAACCAAACATAATTTTTCCAGAACGATTTGAAATTTTTGAATTCAATTGTTAATAACTTTTCAACGAAGCCTCCATCAACAAATTGGTATTATTTTGACCCCTAGAATCTCCCATTAAAATTTTTCCCAGGGGAGGCTGAACACCCTGTATACTGATGTTATCTAGAGGCTAAAGTCATGGTCTATAATAGTTGAAATGAAATTAATAAAGTCTATGTAAATTTCATTGCTAGATTGAATATCAAGTTTTAACCATACACGCAAATTACAGTTCGTGAATGCAGCTCCTGAAGCTTGTTGCATTATTCGCCCCTGATATACACCATAACTCAGCCTCTAGGTACACTAGTACATTCGCTTAATTCCTGTTCTCACAGGTTCATTACGCATTTGACTCCTGTGCAGAAGTCCTTTTCGAACATGCATAATGGCGCTTGTGTCGCTATGCTGTTGAATTCACCAATCAAGAATTACCCTAAGGAAATGTCTCTTTCTTCTAATAAGCACCCCCTCTCATTACAAATATTCCTAAACTTGTTACAAAGAAAAAGTGCACCAATATCAAGCACAGTACAGCCCATTTCAACCACAACCTCACAAGTATCTCTTGTCTCGACTATCGTCAAACAAAGCTAGACCCATGGTCCACCTGAGGATCGAGTACTTGCTACAGACCATTTGCTTAAATCCTGTTCCCACAAGCTCACTAAGTATTCGACTCCATTACAACTAAGGCAATTGGATCCAGCTTTACTGTTGAGGCTACCAACAGCCAAGCATCCTCCTAAAAAAAAGAAATTCCTATGGTCTGACGTCGAAGAAAGCAAAGACACAAGTCGATGGTCTACCAATAGTTCCCAGGAACCTTCCATCCTGATATCTTTCCCAGATTTCCAAGGTTCACGCGACACGGTAATTAATAACGGGCCGAATGCAGCGGCCTCGATGACGCAAGGACACCGTGAGAGAGGCTGGGTCGTCCGTAAAACGGTTTGCTCGTTCGCGGGCTCTCCGGAGATGTTGGCTGGCGGGCACGGAAGATCCAGCGACAAAGGGTCGCGTACCTCGTTAACGTTTGGCAAACGTTGGGCTCGCGACGCTTCGGGGAAACGCGATGCATCTTAAAGCGAAAATGCCCTCTTGTATTTTGCCAACGAGGTCGGAGGCCTCGGTGTAGCGAGGGGAGGAGGGGAGGTACGAGCGTGAGCTGGATGATAGAAAGGGTGGCGAGGTACGAGTCGAGGGTGGAGGTCGGTGGTGGGGATGGGGGTTGGTAAAAGGGTTCGATTGAGCACCGCTGGTTGGCCGCGGCGGGGCAACGATGGTGGTCGTCATGGCAACACTCCGGAGCTCAAGCCCCCAGACAATTCCGGGATCTACGGGGTGGTTCGATCGATGGCGAAAACGAACCCAACGATCCTTCGAGGGACTAGGATCCTCCGAAGCGTTCGCGGGATCGCGACTCCTGGCACGCCCCCCTCCATCCTCCGATCTCTGACCCCAGGAGGGTTTCCTGGACCGATGCGCGTTCGACAAATTTTCCTTAACCTTCCGGCGGACGCGTCGTTCTTACTACTGGATACCCATGGAACGACGGAACTTTCGATTGTCATGGCCGCCATATTCGAGCCGTTATAGAGGTAGTCACAGTCGTTTGGTAAAAATTTCGTAGCACAAGTGAGCTCGTAGATAACTACTGTCCACGGTGACTATTTAACTAATCCGGTTTATTTTGCGGGGGGCTGAGCTTGCACTAGGCTAGGGGGTTGAGCAGCATTGATTACATTTTCGATTACTATAATCGATTCCAAATTGAAATGTAATCGGAATCGCGACCAGACGCTACCCCAACGAGCTTGTGCCAGACACACAGTGTTTTCGACCTGATTTCCTGGAGACAAATTGGTAGGAAGATGAAACGAGCCACCCAAACGAACCGGGGAATCCCTCGTTCGGGAGGCCTGTCGTTGGCGAGAGATGTTACATAAATAACGGTAACGATGGTACGTCGGATGAAAAGGATCCAAAGAAGAAGAAGTACCACCCTCGAGCCATCGGAGTCTAGGCTAATTTTTCCTCGAAGGCCGAGCCGCCAAGGCTCCTTTGAGAGTCTGTACGGAGGTACGAGGAGCCAATGAAGGCAACTGAGAGATTCCAGGGATTCGATAATTGGGCGTTTGTTCGGTCCAAGTGTTACAAGACCGATAAGATCATTTTTCTAGCGACCCACGATCGATCTTTTTGCTTCCTTGGTGCTTCTCTCGTTCGCTGGTTTCGCCATCGTAGGCGGATCTGGAGCGGATCGCCGAAACTCGCGGTAGGGACCAAGATACCAACGAGTGTCGTAAACAATCGCGACCCTGACACGGAGAGGAGTTTCTCGGCGTGAAACGGCGCGTGCACGCGCTGAGCTCGTTCTGGACCGCGGCCAGAATTCTGTAATCCGACGGCTACGCGACCACGGGTGCACCGACCCTAAAGGGGGGTTGGTTTATATCGGGCTGACGAGGAGGAGGACTTCGGGACACTGCAATAATTGCAAATTTTCAGGCAAACGTGCCAACATAATCTTAAATACTCGATCTTTCCACTGCTAAAGAGTTTGTAGGAAGACAAAATAAAAGGTCGCTCGATCGCTTGCGAGAGAGACAAGAGCGTTGCCCTCTAATGGCAACTACGGGAGGTGAGGCCAGAAGTTTTAACGATAACTACCTCGTTATTAAATTTGTTGTTCCGTAAATAACATTTGCCCAACTCTGTTAGTGGTCTTGGCGTTTAACACTGGATTTACGAACTGAGCCAATTTGACTCATTTAGAATTTTGTTGCTATACTGGGAAAAATTTTAATGGGGGATTCTAGAGTCCAAAATAAGACGAAAATCAAGAATACAAATTTGTTGATGGAGGCTTCGCTAAAAAGTTATTGTGTGGCCGAATACCTTGTATAAGCAAAAAGTGTTTTGAATAAAGTTTGTTTATAATAGAATTTTATTTTTTTAAAAAAGCTTCATTCTTTATGTTTGAGTCAGATTTACTCATTTCAGGCAAAATAGGTACATAACCAACATCCGGAAATCTAGTGTTAAATATTAATTTTCCGGAACTACCGCTAACATCGAGTCGGTTCCAATCGCTGAAAGAAGTATAGAAATTAGAAAAAGACGAAGTAAGATTCGTCTAGTCGAATGTAAAAATAGTTCGACGATACTTTTGGTGATGGAATTAATTATAAATGGAGGCGCAATTTGACCGAAACGATTCGGGGACGCCGGAACCGACTCGATCATCGAGTTTACTTTCGCCAACGACGTCTTTACTCTTCGCCCCTCGGATAATACGTTTCCCGCCAGAGGATTATTCCCGAACATGGACTTACGTTTCAATCCGTGGGATTTACGAGCACCCAATGACTGAAAGGAAGTCGACGACCGGAAAGACGACGTCTCCATTATCGCGTTGCCGCGAATTATCATGGCGCAGGGTGCAACGAACACAAAACAAAGATGGCGACTGAATCGAAAATCTCTAGTAAAATTCTATCTGTTGTCTAAATATTGCAAAATAAATTGCCAAATAACAATTATCGGGATTCGTGTTTTAACGATAAATGACAATCCAGTCGCAGACTTTTCTCTCGAGTCGCGAGTGCACGGTCGCAGATAGGAAAAGTACGAGGGGATTCGCGCCACGAGCGCCTGGGATTTAATCGCATTAGCCCCCTTCTCTAAACAGTCGAATTAGTCGAAACCACGTGGCGGACGCGACAAACACGAGGCCTCCGCGATTCGTCGTATCCAAGGGTTACGTGGGACATCTTGGCGCCTCGAGAGGCGCGGAAAGTCTGCAGACACAACGGAGGGAAGATTGCTCGCTCGAGCGTCTACGGCCAAACGAAGATTCAACTGTGTTTCCCGCGAGTCGCAAAGGCGAGCTCGTAATCTCGTTATCTTTTCGCGTCGGAGGCGCGAGAGGCGACCCAGCCTTGCTGCTTTCTCGCGAATTGGAACGATAAGGACGCCATAATAGGAACGACGTTCCGTAAACGGGCTGGATTCAAGTTCGAATAAAATATTTCAACGAAACGTTCGCGATAACTTAAATATTTAACGTGAAACTACGTAATAGTTTCAACCTGGGGTAAAAGAACGATAAAAATTTTTTAAAAGCAAATTTAACCCCCCATTACGTATGTAAATGAAAATTAAAGCAATAATAAATTGCTACACGCTTATGTGAATTATTTCGTTAAAAATTACGTAATAGTTTCAACCTGGGGTAAAAGAACGATAAAAATGTTTTAAAAGCAAATTTAACTCCTCCATTACGTATGTAAATGAAAATTGAAGCAATAATACATTGTTACACGCTTATATGAATTATTTCGTTAAAAATAGTTTTTAAACCCATGTGCGTTGCGAAAGCTTGCGATACAACGGGCCTGGAAAGGTTAAAGAGACGTTTGAATGTTTGATGAAGCGCAACACGGTTCGAGAAAGCTCCTCGTCGACGAGATTCATGGCTGCGCCGTCGAATCGACCGGAGGAAAAACTCTCGTCAAAGAAAATGTTGGAACGTGGTTAGGTTTGATGACGAAACGGTGCCAAGGACGAGGTCGCTACCGTTAATTGCTCGTCGTCTACGGGAGGTCAGCCTCGAATCTTAGAAAAAAGAAGCCTTTGATTGCTACCCTGGCTCGTTTGAGGTATTCTTTCGGGAGGACAGGTTCGAGGCAAAGGTCAAAGAAGCAAAGAAACGCGATCGGGGATTCCTCGATTGTCGAGGGGTGGCTGAAACTGCCAAAAGAAATAGAAATTAAGAATAACCGAGTCAAGCGATTATTACAAGAATTTAATTAAACAAGAACTGTTCAAATTTCTAGTCTATTGGAGTTTGAGGAACATGAAAGCTTCCACAGACTAGGTTCTCGTTCGATTCCAAGTTTTGCAGGAACGTTTTCGGAATGTTAAAACTTTTGGAAACGTTAAAAAAAGAAATACCGACTTTTCTTAAGCTGTTACAGCGACGTCCCCCCTTAACGGATTCGATCGTTTACCTTGACCCGGTCGATCGACTCGCCGATTACTCGTTGCTCGGTTACTCTCACGATGCATTCTTCTACAAATGGACTCGCTGCCCCGTATCTCTGTTAAGGCTGAAACAACTTATGGCAGTCGATTCGCCTCCAAGAGACACTTTCTCGAAAGGCATTCGTAGCTTGTCGCGTGAAGTACAATCACAGACAAGGTATACGAGTAGACCTTTCACCTAATGTATTTTTTCGGACCGTTTCTCTGGGGCTCTAGAACCCCATTACCATTTCCGTGCCACTCGCAACGTTACCAACAGATTTAGAAATGAACACAAGAGGAAGTGAGACAGAAAATTAAATTACAGAAATTTTGGATATCATAATTGGACATTAATCAATTAATTTCATTAGAGTAATCAATCGATTAAGATTATTTACAAATTTCAAGATTATTAAAATAGCTAAGGATGTATCTCAATGATACGTATACCGCAACTCACATGTATTTACGCATGGACAGCTTCGAAAATTCAAGAAAGAAGGCGAATGGGAGTCTTTCTTTCTTGCTTTCGAAACAGCTGAAATCCGAGGTAAAGAATAGACCTATCGTTAGTGGGATGAACGCTATCGCTGTACCACCAGTGTCTTATAACATAAGATACTTTCCTCCAAAGTGGAACAAAATGTTAAAAAGACCAGGCATCAAATTGTAAGGGGATCCTCGTAAGAAGGCTTTAATCTTCGTAATAGTTTTAGTGGGTCAACAATGACTAGCTTATGGTCACTGGTGGTCAACAGTGAGGTGGACATCAAGGTCAGCGGTCCAGTGAAGATCCAGAAACGGTCAAGAGGTGGGACCAATCGAAATAGCATTGTTCTCTAGACCAAGCGGTTCTTAACTCTTCACGTTGACACTGTCTCCCCACTCTTCGACTTCCCCACATGAAGACTACCGCTGGACAAATTCTTCAGTACCCCTGGAGCATCCAGGGGGATCGGGTCTCGCGGGCCGAAGTCAGGCCATTCGTGGAGTGCCGACCACTGGGGGGACCAGGAGTGACCAGGACTGACCAGGACTGACCAGGACTGACCAGAACTGACCACTACTGACCAGTGCTGACCAGTGGAGATCCGACGACTGACCACTACTGACCACTACTGACCAGTGCCGGACCGTGATGACCACTGGTAAGAACTATTTAAAATTGCTCCCCCCACTTCTATTTTGTCGTTTGATACCAATTCAATGTTATGGAACTATTTAACGCTTTTGCTAAATTACGAATCGTTTCTTATGTTACAGCTGGACCTCTGGTGCTTCCTTCGTAATGGTAACTAATGCTCAACAAGTAGTAAGCCCACTTTACTTATTTATATTATTATCACAGAACTGACCAGTTTATTTTATTTGTTTGGTCATAATTCGGTGTTGTTTTACTGTCCGGTTTTATGTGGTTATTATGTGTTCCTCCTCTATTTCTACTTCTGCCTTATTTTTTGAATTGGCATAATTGTGTTGGATCATGTACCATTTTTGTTTGTATATTATTTTATGTATTTTGTTTGTATATTATTTTATGAATTTCGATGTCACTAATTAGAATAAGATTTGTATTCTTGTTCTATTTCGCTAAGATATTTTGTCTAATTCTTGGGTATTTTCATTCTTTGATTTCATCGTTGGATTTTCAATTCTGCGTTGGATTTTCAATCTTCGTTTCTGTTTGTCTTTGAAATTTGTATGGTTCTTCGGACAATTTTTGTAGTCATTTGCTATTTTTCTTTGTCATTGTACTCTCGTTACGCAAGTATAGGTAGAATATTTTGTTCGTAGCATGTGTAAATTTTGTACATTTCCTTAGGTAGGTCTAGCATCGAGAATCTTATAGATTCTCACTTTTAGGTACATCAGCACGACTAATTATTCCATCGCTTCGTCTAGTTTGCATGGTGTTTATTAAATTTCCTTTCGTATGTCACTAATATGGGTATCAATTTTAGTTTCAGGTTATTCGCAGGGACAACGAGGGAGTACGCCACATCCGCCGAGGGACATTTAATTCTAAGTCTATTAGATTTAAGCTTCGTCGCGAATCTTAAAATTAACGTCGAAGATTTCTTTATTCTACATATTTCCGCGTCTTACCAAGCAATTATTCAATAAGTAGCTTCTCGTTCTCTCGTTCCCTCGTTCCTAGCTTCGATCACCGCTGTTTCATCGATTGAAACATGTGATCGGCCGTGTATCGGGTCCGAAAGATCTAATCGCCTTCCCTTGGTAAGCTTGATCGAGGGAAAACGGCACTTCGCTGGAAGGTGTGGAGTTTCCGTATTCTGCGGAAACGCATACCTTCCAGCGGAAGTCGACCCTGTCTCAGGTACTCTCTCTTTGTCAGACAGCCTAAGTCGGGTCCTTCGGGCTCCCGGCGGGTTGCGTTGGAGAAATGGAGACCTCGATTCGGGGTTGCAGTTCTCTGTTTTCTTGTTGAGATCGAGTTAGCAAGGGCAGTAGGTTCGATCCTCGGATCCGCTGCACGGTTCAGCGTCGCGTCGCGTCGAGTCGCGTATCCCACGATTTAGCTTCATCCCTCTTTTTAACCAGATAATTGCTTGGTATAACTAACATCCAAGGAACTTTGTTTCCTTCTATCGTCCGAATTTTAGCTTCAAGTTGACTAGACTTGAGCTTCGACGTTAGTTTTAAGTCCCTATTGTATGCGTCTCCCAATATTGCCAAGTAATTATTTAACAAGTAGCTTCTCTCGACTCGTTCTCTCGTTTCTTGCTTCGGTCACCGGTGTGATCGGCCGTCCAGTTTGTCCGAAAGATCTAGTCGCCTGCCAATGATAGATCGATTTCTAGAAATAGAAATCAATCTACCAAGGGTAGTGTTGATTCGATCCGAAGATCCGCTGCACGGTTCAGCATCGCGTCGCGTCGCGTATCCCACAATTTAGCTTCATCCCTTTTTAAACAAAATAATTACTTGGTATTTAGACTTAAGTCTTTAGTGTAGCCGCGTGTCCTGCCAAGTAATTATGTAACAAGTAGCTTCTCTTTGACTCGTCTCTGGTCCCCTCCGATCACCACTGCTTCCATGTAGAAAGCAAGTGATCGGCCGATTAGCTGGTCCGAAGGGTCAGTTGCCGTCCTCTAGCGAGACGATCCAAGGGAAAGGGTATTTCGGCCTTAGAGGGGATCAGGGACTGTTCCTGTCTAAGGTAGCCCCAACTCGGGATCCCTCTCTCTGTCAGACATCCCGAGTTGGGTCCATTTGGCTCCCAACAGGCTGCTTGGGGGAAATGGGGAACCCGTGTTGGGTGCGTCGATGCCCTTCCCCTTCGATCGGACTTGCCAAGAGGCAACGAGCTGGCCCTTTTGACCTCGCTATTCGGTTCGCGTCTCTCGTTCCTTGCACTATTGCATGGTGCATCGCGTCGTATCGCGTCGCGTCGGGTCTCCAACAATTTAGCTTCATCCCTTTTTAAACAAAATAATTACTTGGCATGGCTAATCTAGTTTCTAAGGATGTAAAAGGGAGATCGATGGAACTTGGATTCCATCTATCTCCCTTCGGGTCTCCATTCGCAGCAACCTCCTCGTGGTGAGACCTGGGTAATATTATTTACGTTTAATTAATAATCGTATCGCTCTTAGCTGGGTAATGCAATTATTAATTAAAATCTAAATAATATTAGCAAATTGGCTGCGATCCGCCTTGCATAGGTCATCATAAATATAGAGCTTCTTCGCTAGGTAATTAATATTGCAAAGATGTACTTCTGAAGCCTTGGAACTTGGGGGAAATGGGAAATAGAAAGAAAACGAATTTATTTCCAGACGAGACAAGGGGAAACCCTCTTAAAACGCGGAACCAAACGAAGAGAAGCGTCGGGATTATTTCCGTCCACGCGTCTCGGGTTCCTCGAGGAGCTACGATTAAGAAAGTTTCGTCGATAAATTCTATGGAATCAGGAGAATCCGTGTCCTCGAGAGTATTCGTGGCACGCGAAGTCTACGAAACGTCTGGACTCTCGCCAGGACCTTTGCCGGAGAGAGTCGTAAGGCTGCTCCGGTCATTCGAATCGAGGATTAAACGCGACTTTCCCGGAATGAATACTCGATAAAGTGATTATGATTATTAATACCTGGCGCGATTCGCGTCGCGAGGCATTGCTTTCCAGCATAGTCGGGCTACATGAGATCTAATTAACGATCAACAATTACAAATTGCAGTTCGCGATCGTTCACTGTTACAATTATATGCGGTGACTGCGGTTTTGCATCATTACGGATCGTGGTCACGATTATAAAATGTTTAAACTTTGACGGGTTTGTTCGTAGAATTTGGCTGTATATTTTTGATTTATTAATGACTTCCGGTTCCAATCTGATCCATCGTGTGCGGAATAATAACAGTTTTAGGAACTAATGCATTATTCCTGACGAGGAAACTAGATTTTCTTGAAAAATGGCACGACGACCCGAGCGATTATCGACGTCCACCGTGGTCCTGGAAACTTCCGTTAGCGAGATTAACAGTTTGGAACGATTTTAGAATCTGGAGCAACGCGAATCCGAAGCAATACGACGTCAGGATTTGGAATAATGTCGGCCATCGCGACGCCAGCCCGACGGGTTTTCGACGATTTTCTAGAAAAATAGCACGATCGTTTATCGACACTTAACGTGGTAGAATCTTCCTTATATGGAATGAATGGTTCCTTTCGCGAGTCGAACGATTTTATTATCACTAGACTATGAATATTTGTGCATTTATAATAATATAATAAATTAGGAGTTGAGACAATTCTCTGCAAATTTCCTTAACTCTATTGATAAAAATATGAATTTGCATAAAGATACGCGGTCTAATTATCATTGTACGACCATATTTTTAAACGGAGGGCATCAATAATTTCGTGTCGCGGAAAAAGACTGCCAATGAAAAATGTTTAAGAAGCGCTATTTCAGAGCAAGTAAAAATAGAAGAATCTGCAGACCGTCGTGCACATTTTCGAGGAAATAAAGCCAGACCGCCATGCTGGTCCGGATCGATGTTTCTCAAACTGTGGTCCACGGATTCCTGGGGGTCCACGAGCGTATTAGTGAAAAATTTGCGAGCTCTCACATGAAAAGGAAACACTTTATACCGAACCAAAAAAAACAACTAATTTCTGTGGCATTTTATTAAAAAAAAAATCAAATTAATAATATAGATTTTTAAAATAAAAATACAGAAATAACTCCTTTGTTCGTTGTCAGCAATTTCCTCGTTTCGAGTGGAAACGCGATAATGTTGAGACGAGTCTCTGCTCGACTAATTTCCTTCGACACAATGGCGCGAATTCGCTGGCAAAATATTCGTATCGAACAACAGAGGATACATCCTGCTCCAAATACGTTTTGAGCAACTGTACTCCCCCTACCCCCGTTCAGACCGGGCGCGAGCAACTCGCTCGTGAATTTAAATGAAACATTAATCAGGATACGTCAGGGGAAATGGCAGAAGGCGTCGGTCCCTTCCTCCGGTTTGTCGACGCACCCTCTTTCGGAATGGCTAATTCGAACGAGCTACCCTCGTCGCGCTAGTCGCTACCAAAAATAATCCAATCGGTCCATTCTTCGCGACCGTGACTGTCTGCTTCTCCGCGAATAAAAGCGCCAAGTATGCGCGTCTACCCGAGATGAACAAAACTAATGGCAATCTGGACCAGTGTTGCTCAAACCTCCCCTCAACCCTCCAATAAAACACATCCCTCGAAGGGAAACAATTCTTTATTCCCTTCGTACCTTTTACCATTTTATTTCAATTTTTTTAGGTGTGCACATCTCGACAATTTGTACTCAACCCTTAACCAGTTAACTATGTCGCTTCGTGTTCAAAGTGCGAATTTCTGTGTCGCAAAAATCGATGACGAGTATAGTCGTCAAGCACAGAGTGAGTGTCGCTGTTAAAATATTGCATCAAAAAGATAAGGTTATTTTATAAAACTCGTCGTGACAAAAAATCTTGGCACTTCTCCGTGACGAGTATACTCGTCGAACTCAGTTAACTGGTTAAACGAGGGAACGCTTTGGTCTGGGTTAGGTTAGATAGGTTTATTTTATAAAACTCGTCGTGACAAAAAATCCTGGCACTTCTCCATGACGAGTATACTCGTCAAACTCAGTTAACTGGTTAAACGAGGGAACGCTTTGATGATCGAAAGGGTCCATTTTGCCCCAAAGTGTTTCTGACTGTATTCTTGCCAGCTTGTTTAGTGTTATTACTGTTATTTATTAATTTGTGAAATTCTAAAAGTTTCTCGGCCAACGACACCGGTGATATCGACGGTCGAACCGGGTCAATTAGAATTGGAATCGTAATAACGCCGCCGCCAATGGACAAGTAGGCGGGTCACGTTACCAAGAGGCGACGGCTCTCGCATTCTTTCGTTCGTCAGCTTCGATTTCCGTGTATACTCTGAACCTTCGACGAACCAATGGATTTCGCAAGAACCGCCTTATCGGGCAATTTCTTATCTACCCGTTCCCCTCTCTTATCACAGGCGAAAGTAATCCTCTCAGACCTTATTAGACATGGAATTGCTACTCGATCGGCAAATACTTGCAATTTTTTAAATATTAAAACAGTCAGCGGAACTTAACTTCAGTTTTGTTTATACTAAATGATTAATTCGATAGAAGTGTTCCGTCTCGCGATCGAAATAGTTTTGCAACTCGAAGTCGAATTCTGTTCGAGGATAGTATCGAGAGCAGGGATTCCCCTTACGGTGATCTCACACCACCTTTCTCGCTGGCGAGACGTTCGCCAAGGGGAAAGAAGAACCGACGACGCGTCGCGGACAAAAAGATTACACCGTAGATAAGAAAGTATCGAACGCACCGTGAGAATTCACGGCTGCGTTCCGCAGACTTTACTCGAATAAACGTTTTCTTCTTTCAAATTGAACGACGTGCTTTCGGGGGTAAAAGTCATCCATTGATTTAACTTCCATATTACTAAATCTCCATTAACGCGTCTACTGCCACGGTGGTTACTGGTAACCAGTGCTTCAGACACCAACGAATCTTAATACTTAAATAAAATGATACTTGTTAGTGTTAGGGAATAATCTTCCTATAAGTTGGCGGATGCACGAGTGTATTTTGTACTTGTAATTCTTGTGTTGGCAACGAGGAGCTATGTATGTAGGGAAAAATTTTAATGGGGAATTCTAGAGGCCAAAATAAGACGAAAATCAAGAATACCAATTTGTCGATGGAGGCTTCGTTAAAAAGTTATTAACAATTAAATTGAAAAATCTCAAATCGTTCTGGAAAAATTATTTTCGGTTGCGGGGGTCAATTACAATCATTTTTGGTCATTACACATACCCCCGAAATCCTGCGCATTTTCGAGAAAAAAATTCCTTACCGAAAATCTAAACCTAAATTCGATGAAAAAAAAAAAAATTCAAATCGTTCTCGAAAAATTATTTTCAGTTGTGGGGGTCAATTACAGTCATTTTTGGTCGTTACATATACCCCCGAAATCTTGCGCATTTTCGAGAAAAAAATTCAATAAGGGTGAAACTTTAAATGTTAATAACTTTTTAACGAAGACTCCATCGACAAATTAGTATTCTTTATTTTCGTCTTATTTTGGCCTCTAGAATCTCCCATCAAAATTTTTCCCAAGGTTAGCTGAACACCCTGTATATGTATATGACGGAAGAGTAGAGGAGCTGAAAATGGCGCAAAACGTAAAAAATATCAATGGTGAATAAGTATTAAAAAGAATCCAAACGAATTAGAAGAATATTACTTAAAATTGTTCATCTTTGTTAATCCTGATATCTGAACTATATTAGAACCACGTGCTAGTGCAACATTTAGTAAAAAGGTAAAATTGTTATGTTATTTTGGGTGAGAGGGGTCACTGAGTTGGAAAATTTGGTTTAGAGACAGAAGGATTTGTAATTAAAATTTCTCGGATTTTCGTGGTTAGAAATTAGACTTCGTATTTTTTGGAGATCCGAACCATTGAGCAAAGGTTGCCAACGAGACACGGTTCGTCGTTTAACGTTGCTAGAGAGAAATTCCAAGTCGGCTGCGCGTTTAACCTCTTGCACTTTGCGGCTACCATACCCCCGTCCCTGTCCCTTTGCTCTTCTTCACTCGTTCTCCACGCCCATGCTCGCTTCGGCACGCATAAACGCCACCCCTGCACGCGATACTTCCGCGGACAAACGATATTGCACGCCGACTCACACCCTAGGGTAAAAGTCCCCCTCTCGGCCGCCCTGTTCCATCGTAACGCGTCGATCGTTTTGCGTAAAGATACAGAAACTTCTATTACTGGCGCGTCCAACGGACCAGTCACAATTTCTAACCTCAAAATTATGTTCGTCCTACCACTAAAAAAGAATAATTCCTATAAAGAATGCAAAGACGTTTCCCTCGTTAATCTATCGAAACTTCTATCACAGGCATTTCCAACGGATCAGTCACAATTTCTAACCTCAAAATTATGTTCGTCCTACCACTAAAAAAGAATAATTCCTATAAAGAATGCAAAGACGTTTCCCTCGTTAATCTATCGAAACTTCTATCACAGGCATTTCCAACGGAGTGGTCCCCCAATTTCTAACCTAAAAATTCTGTCGACTTCAAACTAACCTCAAACTTTCGAAGGCTCTTTCGTTTGCCGCGCGTGAAAAAGCCCTTATTCTCGATGGCGACCCTCAAGATTACAATTAACCAGACATAAAAGTTCCAGAGTTCTGGTAAGAAAGGTGGGGAGAAAACACGAGAGTCCGAGCGAGCACCTCTCGAGACTTTCTATCGAGGTGCCTATCTGGTGACCAGAGACGGAAACGCGTCCCACCGTGAAGCTGGTCTTTGCTTCCAGAAACAGCGAATCGAGTTTCGCGCTGAACTCGATTTGGCGACTCGTTTCGACGCAAACGCCCATTTTAGAATCGTTGGGAAAAGTTCGCGCGACGAGCGCCTGGCGAAAGCTCTCGTCGGAGTCGGCGTCCGTAACCGGTGGAGGATCTAAGCCAGTGTTTCCCAACCTCTTTTGAGTCATGCCCCACCCCAACACCTCGAAGATCTTTACGGCATAAAAGAACGTTTGCTAGCACAAGAAAACAATGGCACGTTTTTTACTATGCGATGAAAGTGACGAGTGCAACATAACCTTCCAATTGTTACCATCTGGAACATCTGCCTCGCATGGGGGAACGCTGATTTGTAATAAACGAAACAGTAACCTACAAAAATTACCAAAGAAATTTAGCTGCATTATATGGGTTATACCACGTGAAGTGATTTGTTTTTTTCAAGAATAAAAACAATTTTTCTTCTGTACTTCTGACTAGTATTTATTTAAGGGAAACCCGAAGCTCAAGCTTCGTCAGTTTCACGGTAGGTTCAGCCCTGCTCGTAACCCTCTAATACAATTTATCATTCTGTTCCCTGTTTTACTCTGCTTTCGATCGTCCAATCTCAAATAGTTTTCAATTTTGTTATTATTTTTATAAATAATACGACTAATATTATTACTGTTTAGATGTAAAATATTATTGTGTTCTAACACTCGTGTTATGTATGCATGTATACATATGGAACTATTTAAACGTTCTTTCGTAATATATTTTACACCGTGTATACACTATGTACTCGAAACTTTTTGAAAGAATATGATCGGCTCGCGAAACCTGAACGTGAATCGGGTCTAAATACCGGGTCAGAAGGGGTTAAGCAATCTCGCCCTAGGCCAATAAACCTATCTATCTATTGTGTATATGTACATACATAAATAATACTGCTTTCATGCTTCATTTTCATAGTCTAAACGACTCGTGAGCTACATACACTAGAAAGCGTGTTTATATTTTTCCCCAACGGTCGACGAGACCTGGGAGATTCTTTATCTAGCCGAACACATGAGAGGTTAGGGTACAGAAGCTTCTGTCTCCCCGACCCCCTTTGAACCAACAAAAATATGTTAGGTTTGTTCGAAGTAAAACAATCCATTCAGATTAATACAAATCTCATGTTTGCCCATTAAATACTTCGAAACAAAAAGACAATTCTGCACACGGCTGAAGAAGCGTACATTTTTATTATTTACTGGATTCTGGGATCCTCTAACCTTTTTCTAGCATCGCTACCTTCGATTTTATTTCAGATACGCCACTGTCTGCGCACAGCACGTTTTCTCCGCGAGAGAATCTTAAAGTTTGCAATTTGGAAAGCGTATAGGTTATGTAACGCCAACGGCGCGTCCGTGATGGATGCGACTGCAACTGGCTTCGAAATGCGCGGAAAGGTCACACTGAAATCGGCAGAAAAATTCAACGCTCGTTCCGCTTTAAGCTATGTTTACATTTTTTTTCGCCGCAAAAGGAAAAGAAATCTAACGGCGACGGGTGTTCGCGTGTCGACGGATTTCACAGCCTGCGTCCGGTCCAAGGTGACACAGATGCACAGAGGACGTTGCTAAAATACTCGGCAATGAAGAAAGAAATGTAGAAAACGAAAGTTGCAAGGTCGGAGGAAACGTTTCAATAGAATTCTTTGAACACGGAGACGAGCCTCGCAAGCATTCTCTCATTAATCGTCAAGCTCGAGAGTTTTGTTACGTTATGGCGAAACTGAGCACTAGTGTGACCCATTTTGTCGTTATTCGATATCCGTTGTGATTTACGAACTACGTCAATGACGTGCAAACAGTGGCATATATTTTATAAGCATTCCTAAAAGTTTGCCAAATCGTTTGGCGTCGATCGTGAACAGAGTTGGACACGTTTGTAAACTTTTATTCGCGATAGACGGAAACGCCAAATAACGAATGATTATTCGGATGATGTATCTACACGAACCATTTCTTTCTGGATAATTATTTAGACGAAACTTTGATACACTGATACAGTGGATTAACTTCTGTTCACAAAATAGTTCATCTACGTTTGAGAATTTTGTATCAGGGTTTCTTAAACTGGGGCCTGCTGACCCCGGGGGGTCCGGTGAACCTGTTGGAACGGGTCTGCGAACTCTCCCAAGAATAAAAATATATCGTTGAATAAAAAGACCTATTTCCGTAATACCTTGCTCTTATTAATAGGGGTCTGCTACGTAAATCGTATATCGAGTAGAACAAAACTAACTAAACGTTTACCCTAACCTATCATTTGTACATTTGAATGTAACGGACACCCTTCCCCAATTAGTGTGCTAAATCGAAGATCCGCTGAATCGTGTATCGATGGAAAAGAATCTTTATTTCAGTACTTTATACCGATCAATGCGTAATCAAAAGCGATGAATGCTTGCTCGATGCGAATGCAGAACTTTCGGTATTCGTAACGCGGAAAGAATGCGATCGAGGACCCGTATTCGTACATCGTTTCGCCGATAGGTCTGTAGCCATATGTTGGCGAGCAAATTGCGGTACAGGGACAGAAAAACACGCGAAACGTACCGAAGTACGGCGAAAACGATGCCACGATTCCAACGAATCTGTCCGAGATTCGATGGAAGGTACGTACATAGATAATCGGCGAGAACGGAAAGAAGAACGCTCTTTACCTCCTTTTCCATCGAACGTCATCCCCCATCGGTTTGGACCTCTCCTCGCGTGGGATGAGACTCGACGATCTTGAGATCTCGAGCACGATGCACGTCACAAATACATATATGTCTGAACTCTGGCACTTGTCGCATTCATGGGTGTCACGATCGTTCGGTGGAAAAAATAGTCCAAAGTCTGACAACCGGGAAGAGGCGAGAAACACTGGCAAGAGACACTGCAGCCGGCACGCGAGTGTCGACGCGACGCGACGCGGCGCGGCGCAGCGCGGCGGAAAGATAAAACAACGAACGTCCCACCCGGTCGACGGTTCGAGCGAGACTGAGCGCCCGTCGAGTACGCACCCTTATTGGGCGGACACGTTGCAGGGCCGTAGACGAAAGGGGTGCTTTCCCCATACTCCATACCTGCCACTATTCTCTTCTCTTCTCTTTCCGGCCGATACGACGTATCCCGAGAGAATATCGACACGAACAGCCGTACCCGTTGCAGAAGGGACTCGATACATATACCTAGCTACGAATTACGGGATTTTTGCCCTCTCGTTCGAAACGACAGCGGGGTGGATTCTGACACGCGGTAAACGCTTTTCTATTGCTCGTCGGGCCCGATGAACGGCCGAGACTGATTCAAACGTGCGGTATTAATTGTTCAGCGTCGAATTGGTCGTGCACGACGTTTCTCGCGACTATTGTTTCGCATTTATAGCGTCCGCCATACGTTTTTAAGACACTTTTATGAACTGGTCATTCTAACTACGAACTACGCTCCATCAGAGACTTAACAGAGGACTGTAACCCACCTGTTTTCCATTTGGAACCGACCCTACGTGTTGAGTACTGTGACGAAGGAGAACGTCCATTCTATTCTCTCTATTTCTACGTGAATTTCATGTTCTTGGGCTTGTATCGTCACAAAATAGTTACGTAAGGTTCTCGATGCGGTTTTTAAGTACGTTCCTGTCTAAAAGGGGACACCCTTCGACAACCCAAGCTAGCCAGATCTGATCGAGGGGACTTTAGAGAATTCCCCTTCTCTCCGTGTCACCGTAGAAAGGATGAGGTTCGAGGAATTTATGGTGTATACGTTTTTGTAGGCCCGTCAGCGATAAGACACGTGGCTGTTTTGGGACGCAGACGGAACGGCGCGTAGCGTACAAGTACCTGGCTACCCCCTTCATTCAATAAGCGTACGAGTATACTTAACACTAGATTTACGGAATGAGCCAATTTGACTCATTTAGAATTTTGTTGCTATATATGTATACAGGGTGTTCGGCCACTCCTGGGAAAAATTTTAATGAGGGATTTTAGAGGCCAAAATAAGACGAAAATCAAGAATACCAATTTGTTGATCGAGGCTGTGTTAAAAAATTATTAACGTTTAAAGTTCCGCCCATAATGAATTTTTTTCTAGAAAATGCGCAAGATTTCGAGGGTATGTGTAATGACCAAAAATTATTGTAATTGACCCCTGCAACTAAAAATATTTTTTCCAGAACGTTTTGAAATTTTTTTTTTCCGTCGAAAAATTTCACACATTCTCGAATTTTTTTCTCGAAAGTGGGTAGAATTCCGGAGGTATGTCTAATGACCAAAAATTATTGTAATTGACCCCTGCAACTAAAAATATTTTTTCCAGAACGTTTTGAAATTTTTTTTTTCGTCGAAAAATTTAGGCGCCAAATTAGATTTTCGGTGAGGAATTTTTTTCTCGAAAGTGGATAGGATTTCGGGGGTATGTCTAATGACCAAAAATTATTGTAATTGACCCCTGTAACTAAAAATATTTTTTCCAAAACGTTTTGAAATTTTTTTTTTCGTCGAAAAATTTAGGCGCCAAATTAGATTTTCGGTGAGGAATTTTTTTCTCGAAAGTGGATAGGATTTCGGGGGTATGTGTAATGACCAAAAATGATTGTAATTGACCCCCGCAACCGAAAATAATTTTTTTAAAACGATTTGAAAAAATTTTTTTTCGTCGAAAAACTTCAACACCTTCTCGAATTTTTTTCTCGAAAGTGGATAGGATTTCGGAGGTATGTGTAATGACCAAAAATGATTGTAATTGACTCCCGCAGCTGAAAATAATTTTTTCAGAACGATTTGAAATTGTTGAATTTAATTGTTAATAACTTTTTAACGAAGCCTCCATCAACAAATTTTTATTCTTGATTTTCGTCTTATTTTGGCCTCTAGAATCCCTCATTAAAATTTTTCCCAGGGGTGGCCGAACACCCTGTATAAAAAACTTATATATGTTGAAATTTACTCATTTCAGGCAAAATAGGTATACATATAACCAACATCCGGCAATCTAATGTTAAAGTCCTCGTACTGGATAGTACCTCCATAAATCGACGTGGAAATTTTTTTAACGAACTATGGAAAAGGGTTACCCAGTACCAGGTTATTGATACAAGGATTGAACAGTGTAGAATTCTCGCGAACACTCGTCGACAATAACCGTCGTTGCTCCCGTTGAGACTTCGCCATTGTTTTCGCGCAACGTTTGCCCGAAACGTATAAAAGTATCGGATCCCTGCGCCTTTATCCTTCCAAATGAATACCTTTCGGGGTTACAGCGCGAACAAAACGAAAAATTATCGATCGCCCGGAACGAATGCCTCCTGGGGTTCCTTGCATTTGCATGCTCGACTTTCGCCATTCAGATGGACCATTCGAACGACGTCTGGCCGTAGACGCCCGAGTCAATTTCGGTCGAGATCTCTCGACCCCGCGATGCCTCCTTTTAATCTCTGGATAGTTGTGACAGAAAGAAAATTCGGGGTGAAAAAAAAATAAAAAAAAAAAAAAAAGAATACGTGACTCCGCGGAGACGATAATTACGTACGGGGTACCTCGTCGTGGATGTCGTTGTATTATCCGTAGCTTAGTTGGCAGCGTTTCAACACTGGATACCCGCCAGGATAAATATCAATTTTACGACGTCCCTGGATCCTTTCTATTTGGTTTGGCAATTCCGCCGCCGGCTTACGTTGCAGCCAGCCTACATCGCGTCCCATCGACCGGCTAGATCCACCCTTCCTCGCGGATACCTTCGCGATTTGCGAGCAGACGCGTTTGCCAGTCGATTTCGTTGCGTCCTCAGACATCTCGAACACGATTCTTGCAAGGGGAACCCTCGTCTTTTATTCGTTTTCTTTATTTTGTTTTTTAGAAGAGGATACACGGGACACCCTCAGAAAGGAGAAGCACCTCTCCTCGGTCTTCGAGAAATAAATTCTTAACCTCTTCATAGCCGCCATATTTGCTCTCCACTTGTTCGAGGCGCGCGACGTCCTATTTACATATCAGCAAATTTAAATCGAAAGACAGCGTGTAAATTCGACGCGAGTGCACATTTTTCACAACAAAAGCACCCAACGCAGCCCTCGTTGATAATGTGTTATTAGATGAGTATTTATTGGACCATACAGAGCTTAATAAGCTTAATAAGCTTATTAAGCTGCTCTGTATGGTCCAATAAACACTCATCTAATCATAATAACATTTGACTGCTAATCTCTGACACGCACAAAGAATTAAACACGAATGGTGTATAATAATTATACGTACTATATAGGTATAAGCTGTACGTTATTAAATTTTTCTTTGGCTATTCGAGACGACTAGAATTTTATGCGTTCATGGGAATGTTTTAAATTTAGGAAGCAAGCAACCAAAAGGTAACAAAACAAATTGCTTTTAACCTTTCCTCGTTTCAATTACCATTATATATATATATAGAAATTTCGTTATTACTCTTTAATGTGAAGTGCACTTAATTTTAACGGATATTTTTAAGCCGACATCCCCGCGAAGCCGTGGAAAGAAACTAATTCTCAATAATAATAGTAATAATTTTCTGTAACGATTTCAGCCGACGTCCAACGTTCAACGTTCCCGCAGCTTTTCCGATTCCGTTTCAATTATGGAACGCCCTTATCCGCGCATGCTGGTCGACGGAAGAAACTGAAGAAACGAACGATTTTTCAAGCGGCTTTTCCGCCAGCGTTCCTCTCCAGAGGGGTCGGGACGAGACGAAACGTCGACAGCATCGACCGTTCGCGATTCAATTAAGCTCGAGTGTAACGCGATAATCGAACGTAACTTGCAATTTCATTTCGCACGGCAATTTCGTTTTCGGCGAAAAATGTTCAGCGAACGACCAAAGGACAGTAGCGCCCTTCAGATCGAAACAGAAATTAATCCTTAAAGCTACTTTTGCAACACGATTTTAGGCTGAGAATTATCAAATCAACAATAATTAATATTTCTTTTACAATTGATGTCAATCTTACGCGAATTTCTTGCACAGCCATAATCTGTGTTTAACCCATTCGCTGCCACGACTATATTATATGAAGCTATTCCCATTGTCATTTATATTTTGAGTGGTGTTGTTTATCAAATTATTTCTTGGTAAAAGCACATACAGGGTGTTCAGCTAACCCTAGGAAAAATTTTAATGGGGGATTCTAGAGGCCAAAATAAGACGAAAATCAAGAATAACAATTTGTTGATGGAGGCTTCGTTAAAAAGTTATTAAAAGTTTTTCACTGTTTTCACTGTTGCCGATAACGGAATATTGTATTAGGTGCTTGCACGTATTCTGATCATTTTTTCACTTTAAAAAGGCATTTATTGAGAAAAATAAATGTTAATATTAATATTAATATATGTTTTACATTTGTATAATTATGTTTGTGGGCACAAAAAATTTGCTAATTCAAAAGCCAGTATGTTACAACATATTGAAAGTAGGACGAGTATACTCGCATTTGGCAGGGTGTTATGCATTGCCAAGACGAGTATACTCGTCCTAAAAAATTTGCTTATTCAAAAGCCTGTATGTTATAACATTGAAAGTAGGACGAGTATACTCGTCCTTGGCAGCAAATGGGTTAAATCCTCCTGTTCTCCAGTGAAAGAGGCACTTACCATGTATCGTGAAACATCCTCTGTAATTTGCCTGATATTATTGTATCGACATCTCGAACACGTCGAATCGCAGGACTGTCCAGTCCTCGGAGGCAGACGACAAAGAATTAGACAGTAGGACGAAGAACGAGGCGACGATGATGGAGCAGACGAAGGGAGTGAAAACCGGAAATGCTCGATGGTAGTAGGTGTCGAAGGTAGGGCTGGCGTAGCGCGACACACCCACGAGGAACCTGCGAAAAAAATATTCGTCAGAACACAGTAACGATTCCGTAAGGGTCAACAACCTTCGGGGAGAAATGAACTTATATTTTAAAAAGAAGAAACCGACATTATTATAGAAATTTCCTAACATCATTCTACGACACGTAACTCCCGCCCATACATTACGTTTGAATCGATACGTTCTATCTGGATTAATGGGGGGACTTTCTTCTACTCTGTAAAAATACTTTGTCGATCCGTGGTATCACATTCTTCGACAGCACGTATAATTCACAGAACTGCTTCTGCCTCTGATAATCACCTGACAGAAGTTCCTGGAGCAGCGTGTAATGGGGACAGATATCTATAATCTGCGTGCAAACCTCGTCAAGTCCGTAGTCGATACGACCGCTTTATCCGGGAGCATTACGGAGACTTGTTCTCTACAACTATATCGTTAACGTACGATATTGTATAATTGCACGATGAAAATATATGTACTGTGGAGTCCCATGGAAGAGACGGTAGGTCGGTCGAGCGCTTGCGAGAGGCACGGTCCCTCTGGCGGCGAGTACGGAAAGTGGTGGGCCCCACGGTACTCTATTCAGATTTTCTCCCTTTGCAAAGTCTAAAATGTTAGTTTTCTTAACGCAGAAGGATTGGTGCTTTCTCCTCGCGCGGGGAGTTTCATAAAAATCGGTGTGTAACAGTTTGGTAATGCTTGTTGGAAGTTTGGTGGACGCAGGGGCGCGGTAATTGGTGGTCACCGGCGTTATCTTCGCGCGGTTTGAAGGAGCTCGGCACATTTAACGGTCAATTGACTCTCGACGGTCCTTCTCATTCTTCTTTTTGCTCGCTCGGAAGACCGGTTCGGACGTATTTGCGAGCAGACGAGGGCGCCGGGTACGGAACGCGCGCACACGCGGCCCTTGCACCTACCAGGGGAGGGGGCAAACGGTACCCGTTCGCTTGTTGGAACAATGTATGGTTCGTTTCATGGCTCGTTAACGCGCCGTAACAGTGATTCGCGTGTACGTTTTGTCGCGCTCGGTTGAGCGTCGTTTAACGAGTAACCGACGCACTTACGCTTTCGAGCCGCTTCTCGCGATCTTCTTCCTCGTCCACTCACAAGACTCGTCAGATTCTAGCGATAGAAACGTTCTTTTTACAAAAATATACCGACATGCAAAGTTAAAAAAAAGATAGAAATTGTATTATGGGTTAAAGTAACGACCCTAAGCAGTCGCCTGAGTTACATAAAGGCCTCTTCAGCACAAAGAGCTGAGGGTCTTTTGGAGAATACGAAATGGCCGGCACAATCGACCTGATCCTAATTTAGTTTTCGTGTGGAAGAACTCGATTGACTTCGACAAAACGATCTATTTTGCGAATACTTTCTAATACCATCGTAAACGCCTAATTAACGAAATGTGCGAAGAGGCCACACGCGGACTTTGAGGTTTCCCGTCCCTGTTTGGGTGCAACCGAATCCCACATTCGCGTCGACAGGGGGAGAAAGGGGCAGCCAGTCCTTTACGAGGCCGCGCCCCAGCGTATTTACCCCGTTCGAATCTTTTGCAAACACCCTTCAACCTACTCGCAACCAACGCCCTCGAACGCAGCCACCGACTGTTCTCTTTTTTTCTCGCGACTAGTCATGCGTGTCTTCCTTCCTCCTTCGTGGCTTCCTTTCACGGCGAGCAGCGCGTACACACGGGCCTCCAGGGTACAGTCAAAACCCCTCCCCCAGTGCAACCAGTCGAATTCGCTTAAACGAGCATCGTCGTGTAATTCACCGTGAAACTCGGAAGAATCCCGTGCCGACATTACGCGCGTGCACTTCGAATTCAAGTGCGCGTTAAGGTCGGCCCCGGAACGCCGCTGAATTAATCAGGAGCATTTCCGCTGGCGAATATCGCGTGTCGGCCAGAAAGAAACGTTCCTGCAACCGTGGAATCGCATTATCGGCATGTTGGATTTCCTAACCGTCTTACTATGTTACAAAAATCATCTCCAGTGACGATTGTACATGTCTGGAGTTTCCTTTCAGTTTTGGCCATGGGTTCTACGAACTGTGTTTACTATATGAAGATAAGAGTTCGTCGCTAGGGCGAGCTGCGCTTACTCCCCGTCGATTTTTCTTAAAAATCAGTTTTTGATTTTTAATAATTTTGTTTGACGCCGTATGGAAATGTTGTCTAATACTTTTTTGTAGGTATCCATGAACTCCACTCCAGAAATAAATTTCATTGAAATATTTTCACTATTATAGGAGTCATGATCGTTTGAAAATTGGACCACTTTTATGGGATTTTTCTCATTTTGCGGGGTCAAGGACCAACTTTTCGAATATTTTTGCGATTTGTACATATTCTCTAGCAAAATACGCGTCGTTTGCTTTTTTAAACATTAAAATTCGTCAATCCGTTCCAGAGTTATGATATTTTAAAGATTCACATGAAATTTCAAGGAAGCATTTCTGGCAAGAAATTATATTTTCAGTAATGAATTTTTTTCTCGAAAGTGCGTAGGATTTCGAGGGTATGTCTAATGACGAAAAGTGATTGTAATTGATCCATGCAACTAAAAATAATTTTTTCAGAACGATTTGAAAATTTTTAATTTTGTTGAAAAATATCATACCTACTCGAATTTTTTTCTCGAAAGTGGTTAGGATTTCGAGGGTATGTCTATTGACCAAAAATTATTGTTATAGACCTTTCTAGCTAAAAATAATTTTTTTAAACAGATTAAACAATTTTTTTTTTCGTCGAAAAAAAGGGACGTTTGTTTTCGTTTGCTGATTCGTCTCGTTGGCCAAAGTAGATCGAGTTTTGGCTCGTGTTATGTAAAACACCGATACCTTAAATAAAGTCAACCGACAAACAACAAGGCACGGCGAGACTACGTGAATCTTTATTTCCAATTTAAAGAAAAGAAAATTAATCTAAGAATGTTGCCCTTCGATGTGTAATTCCTGACCGTAAGTGGCAGAAGTGGCAGCTCGTTGCTTCCGTTCCCGCGCATTGAACGCAATGGAATAAATTGAAAATTGAAAACGAGTGCTCGAGAAAGCAATCTCAAGTTTCTCGTTAGCCGTTAACATCGCCACAATAAAGAACGTAATTTTATTCGAGCTACGGAAACTTCTCGCGAGGTATTCCGAATATTTATTTTTCTGCAACCGTGATTTCATAGTTGCAGGTGGTTGGAGCATAAAACGCATGAAAGTGGACTTTTTTAATTAGACGATCTTTCGAAGCAAAAAGGGTAGAAACTGTTCGTTTCGAGTAACTTAATTCGAATTGAATTTGTATGAATTTAAGAAGAATGTGACATTGAGATCTTGGACGATGTTCAAAATGTGTGCCATCGACTTCGAGACGTTTCTTAGATAATAATCGAAGCGTGCCAATGATTTTACTACCAACGGAGTTGGCACGTGTTCCCCGATGGAGGAAATCCAAGATTTGAGGAAACTACTGACAAACATAGATTCTCCATCGATTGAAAATTCTAGCCTCCCCCTTAATCCGTATTTTGTTACAGCCGTACAAGGGGGTGCCAAAATCCTGGCACGAAGGGACGCTAGGGGTTACGGTCGATTCCAAGTACCGTCCCGAGGGTTTATGACACGGCAATCGCTATCCAGATGAGCTCGTTACGACGATAGGTAT
The DNA here is from genome assembly GCF_051014445.1 of Colletes latitarsis. Taxonomy (NCBI): domain Eukaryota; kingdom Metazoa; phylum Arthropoda; class Insecta; order Hymenoptera; family Colletidae; genus Colletes; species Colletes latitarsis. The sequence continues at coordinate 27,155,688 of NC_135135.1, read as the reverse complement.
GCACGTGTTCGACAGAAACGAAGAAAATTCGCGACGATAAGGGACCTTCTATAGCCTTCGTCCCTTATTTAATTACTCGACCGAAGTACGTCTATTGATAGCGTATGTTCCTCCAAAATGGCGAGATTCTGGTGCCAGTATCATAAACCTTGACGCACAAAAGACCTCTCCGGGGGACCGTAGCAACGTGAATTCGCGTTACAAGGCAATTTTCGACGACAATTGGACCACTTAATAATACGAAAGGACTAGCTTATTTCTCAAGCACTGGATGGATGATTTGTATTACATCATCGCATGTAAAACAGAACAGTTCTGTGCAGCCACATTTTTACTTTTATATAAATTTCCATTTTGTTCGTTTATTGTATCTAAGTTTATTATTTCGTATCCCGACCTCATCAGCAAAAGGGATATCGTACTTTGTAACTGAAATTTGTACATTTGGCAATCCTTAACGTGCATACGCAATTTTTGCAACGAGCAACTGATACATAGAAAGGAACGATAAATAAAATAAACGAGCGCGATATGATTCGTTCGATAGAAGTAACGACGTTTCTTAAAAAATGGAGAAGTCTGGGGAAGCGTGGGAAGGTCGAGCGTCGAATCCATCCCGTTGATCCATTGTCGCGAGCAAACCCGTTTTACGTCGGAACGACGAAGTAATTTGGACAGTCAGCGAAGAAAAAGCAATTGTCGGTCCGAAAGTTCACCCCGGCGACCGATTCTATGCGAACGTTTCGAGTAGAATCGTTCGAACGCGTGGAATCGACGGTCGAAATCGATTTCGATTTCGCTTTCAATCGCCGTCGAAATTCTATCGCGAGGAATCATCCCCCGCCGCGTTCTTCGGGGAAGTGGCGCCCTGTTGTGGGGCTCACGCTCCACACTCGACCACGACCCGCGTCCACAGTTCGTTATTTATCCTCAAAGGCTTCCACGAGCACCCTTTATCCTGTGTTTTGCTTACAAACGAAACGGTTGTTCTTTATCTGCAGCCAGTTGAACGTCGTTGTATGCACACTCGGGCCATCGTCGTTCGTTTTCGACGAAAGTGTCTCGAGAGGAACTTCCGTTGTCGTTTTTCTCGCGCAGCGAACGTGCCGAACGACGAGGAAAATATTTCCGCGGGAGCGGAGTTAACGATAACGTCCTATCGGGACGAGGACACGACTCGAGCCTTGAAAATCGCCTCCAGTCGCATTATGCAAATTAAACTAAACACTTTGGTGCGGCCCGAACGAATGCACGGCGTTATAACTTTATCGGGGCCCGAGACAAGATGGAATATAGGGGCTCCGTCGTCGAGAAAAAATAATTTTCAATTTGACCTCATTTTAGAAGAAATACTAGCTTATGTCGCTCTGATAACCTACGCTTAATGCAACTGGGTATTTTTACTATGGTCAGGGTCGTAAATACGAGTAGGTGTCAAAGTTTACACATTTCAACTCCCGGAACAAGTGAATTGACAGAAATACGAGCAACTAAGGGCCTTAGATCATAGTCAGGGCGGTACGAAGAAATGTTTTATCTAGTGTTGCCATTTTTAGAGATATCGTAACAGGTACCGATCTCACTCAAGTTTTTAATATCATAATTTACCTGCTCTTAATATACAGGGTGCTCGGCTATCTCTGAGGAAAATTGCAATGGGGGATTCTAGAGGCCAAAATAAGAGGAAAATCAAGAATACCAATTTCTTGATGGAGGCTTCGTTAAGAACTTATTAACGTTTAAAGTTTCACTCGTAATGAATTTTTTTCTCGAAAGTGCGTAGGATTTAGGGGGTATATGTATTCACCAAAAATGATTGTATTTGACTCCAGAACATAGAAATAATTTTTCCAGAGCGATTTGAAATTTTTTTTTTTCGTCGAAAAATTTGACCACCTGGCTGAATTTTTTTCTCGAAAATGCGCAGGATTCCGGGGGTATATGTATTCACCAAAAATGATTGTATTTGACCCTAGAATCTAGAAATAATTTTTCCAGAACAATTTGAAATTTTTTTTTTCGCCGAAAAATTTGACCATCTTTCTGAATTTTTTTCTCGAAAGTGTGTAGGATTTAGGGGGTATGTCTATTCACCAAAAATGGTTGTATTTGACCCCAGAATCTAGAAATAATTTTTTTAGAACGATTCGAAATTTTTTTTTTTCGCCGAAAAATTTAGCCACCTACCCCCTGTCGATTTTTCTGAAAAATTCATTTTTCATTTTTAATCATTTGTCCAATACTTTCTTGTAGGTATCCATGGGCTCTACTTCAGAATAAAGTTTCATTGAAATATATTCACAATTGTAGGAGATATGGTTGTTTGAAAATTGGACCATTTTTATGGGTTTTTTATTATTTTGCGGGGTCAAGGAACAACTTTTCGAATATTTTTAGAACTTCTACATATTCTCCACTAAAATACGCGTAATTTGCATTTTGAAACATTAGAATCGTCTAATCGGTTCAGGAATTATGACGTTTCAAAGATTCGAATGAAATGTCTGGCCTGAAATTATATTTTCGATAAGGAATTTTTTTCTCGAAAACGCGCAGGATTCCGGGGGTATATGTATTCACCAAAAATGATTGTATTTGACTCCAGAACATAGAAATAATTTTTCCAGAACGATTTGAAATTTTTTTTTTCGCCGAAAAATTTGACCATCTTTCTGAATTTTTTTCTCGAAAACGCGCAGGATTCCGGGGGTATATGTATTCACCAAAAATGATTGTATTTGACTCCAGAACATAGAAATAATTTTTTTAGAACGATTCGAAATTTTTTTTTTTCACCGAAAAATTTGACCACCTGGCTGAATTTTTTTCTCGAAAATGCGCAGGATTCCGAGGTTTTGTATTCACCAAAAATGGTTGTATTTGACCCCAGAATCTAGAAATAATTTTTTTAGAACGATTCGAAATTTTTTTTTTTCGCCGAAAAAATTAGGCACCTACCCCCTGTCGATTTTTCTGAAAAATTCATTTTTCATTTTTAATCATTTGTCCAATACTTTCTTGTAGGTATCCATGGGCTCTACTTCAGAATAAAGTTTCATTGAAATATATTCACAATTGTAGGAGTTATGGTTGTTTGAAAATTGGACCATTTTTATGGGTTTTTTATTATTTTGCGGGGTCAAGGGACAACTTTTCGAATATTTTTGCGATTTGTACATATTCTCCACTAAAATACGCGTAATTTGCATTTTGAAACATTAGAATTGTCTAATCCGTTCAGGAATTATGACGTTTCAAAGATAAGCATGAAATTTCTGGCCTGGAATTATATTTTCGGTAAGGAATTTTTTTCTCGAAAACGCGTAGGAATTCGGGGGTATGTCTATTCACCAAAAACGATTGTAATCGATCCCTGCAACCGAACATAATTTTTTCAGAATAATTTGAAATTTTTTAATAACTTTTTAACGGAGGCTCAGTCAAGAAATTGATATTCTTAATTTTCGTCTCATTTTGCAGAATCTCCCATTAAAATTTGTCCCAGGGGTGACTGAACACCCTGTATGCACGTAGAAAATTAAAAAAGACAATGCAGTTACGGACAAAGAAAGACATTCAGAAAGGCACCCTCAAGCAAGGCCCAAAGTGCCCTAGCAGTAATCAGTCCCAACCCTCAAAAGTCTAGTTTACGACCTCGCTATATCGTGGCCCGGACTATACCTTCTTTGAAAAACCAAATTAATACCAGTTCAATAATGAATTTTGTTCGTCGTTACGAAATTTTAGTTAATATCCAAAACGATTATTTGCCTTCACGATTAAATTGAAAATTCACTACAGATGATAGTTTGAATACGAGATCACATTATACACAACTTCGTGACAAGAAAATATACTAGCCTCAATGGGTTTTGGAAGTGTTTTGAAGATTGTTGACGACAGATTTATGGCCGCGTTAGGGACTGGGCGAGACCTTGACGAAAGTGAAGCGCCCTCGCGAGCGTTGTACCCCGAACTCGACGTCGTTGATTGTTTACGATAGGCTTGCACGTGTCGAGCGAAGCAGGCGAGCCAATACTGCGTCGAATAACAAAGATATCGTCCTGAAGGACTCTGCCTCGAAGCGAAGAAAGCAGCTAGGCCTTTTGGTAGGACAGAATCCACGACACTCACCCTTGAACCTCGAGCTGAGACGCATCTATTATTTCTAACATCAGACGCGAGATAGAGTCCATTCTAAAAGTGTTCAGTGTTATTGCAAGTAGTGGGTAATATTATCTGTGTTTAGTAACAATGGATCGAATTGCAATAAACATTGCAACGTAACTTGTGACTGTAGAGTGTACGACTCCATAAACGATTAACAGTTACCTGTTCTTGGTCAGTAAGTACTCTTATTTTTGTTCCCTAAAACTTTTGTTTAAACTGCAATTTTCACTCTTAAGTTTTGTTTATTTCTTCTCGTCGGGATTTATAATGCGTGAGATTTTATTAGAAAAGAAGAACCGATCAAAGAAGTTCAGCAACTGTTTCAATGGCTGCATGAAGTATCAGAGTTTCTATGTTTTTCTCACGGTTGAACGAGGATGAATCATTACTACCGGACAGAAATCAATCGCGGCTAAGAATACGCTTATTAGCGAGCGTGATTTTGTTCGTATTCCATTCATTATCGTTATCGGTTGTTCTGTTTGCTCCAGCATCATCGACGGATATAAATTTTTAGATAAAAAAGAGTCCAGCAAGCCGCCTCCGTGGCGCAATCGGCTAGCGCGTTCGGCTGTTAACCGAAAGGTTGGTGGTTCGAGCCCACCCGGGGGCGAATTTCTTTTGTGAAAAAATTTTCTATTCGCAATTTATAACGCGATCCATGCACGTGCAATCGGAAATCAATGTACTTCCTTCGTCCAGACAAGTCGCTCGTTAAAATTCCAGCGGACATATTTCGTCGACGTTGCAAACTTTTCGCCAAATAGATCGAAATTAAATTTTTTCAATTTTATTCTATCGTTCTGCAACTCTCAAACGAAAAAAACTGTTTTTTGTAAATATTGAAATATCACAATTCGTCGTTAGTTTAAATATTGGGCGTTATTAGGGGCACTGAAACGAAAATCCTAGGAAAATATCCTCCCCTTGACTTTCAGGTTGATTGATTACACTTTCGATTGATCGTTCAGTCTAATTAAAACTTGCAATTGAAAAAATAATTGGTACCCTTCGATTGTACGAGACAATTATTTATTTAATAATTTCATAATTGCTGGAATCTTCAATTTTCAATGAAACATTTTATGTAGAATTGGTTTTAGGAATAATTCATTACAAAATCAAAAATCAATCAGTACAAAATCAAGATACATTGAAAAATCAGATTTTACAATCAAAAAACTAATTGTTACCCTTCGATTGTACGAGACAATTATTTAATAATTCCATAATCGCTGGAATCGTCAATTTTCAATGAAACATTTTACGTAGCATTGGTTTTAGGAATAATTCATTACAAAATCAAAAATCAATCGATACAAAATCAAAAATCAGTCAATACAAAATTAAAATACATTGAAAACTCAGATTTTACAATCAAAAAACTAATTGTTACCCTTCGATTGTACGAGACAATTATTTAATAATTTCATAATTGCTGGAATCGCCAATTTTCAATGAAACATTTTACGTAGCATTGATTTTAGGAATAATTCATTACAAAATCAAAAATCAATCAGTACAAAATCAAAATGCATTGAAAAATCAGATTTTACAATCGAGAAAACAATTGTTACCCTTCGATTGTACGAGACAATTATTTAATAATTTTATAATTGCTGGAATCGTCAATTTTCAATGAAACATTTTACGTAGCATTGATTTTAGGAATAATACGTTTAAGATTCAAAGAAGAGATGCAAAAAGATTTTGAATTGGATGAATTACTTTGAAAAAAAAAAGTAAAAAAAATAATCGCCCAACGTGGGGCTCGAACCCACGACCCTGAGATTAAGAGTCTCATGCTCTACCGACTGAGCTAGCCGGGCAGATGTCTTCATCTTTCGCCACTATTCTGAACTCCGTATCGTTAAACATAAATATGTATAGAAAAAAGTAAAAAAAAGCAATACATATACTGCATCTGCAACCATTAATACTATTAAAATCAAGTTATCTATTAATTTTTTTAATAAACGCTTTATAGAGGTAGAAAACAACCTATCACGCTAAATATAATAAAATTCATTCGAATAGGTGTAATCTATAATTTGTCATTTTTTATCTGACAGCCGGAAATCGAATATACGTCATTCAATCTAAATGTTGACAGACTGTCCATGTTATTACTAACTATGCGACATGTGGACGCATATGGCACAAACAGTTCGTTTTCTGTGTGACGATAAAGTACGCACGTCGATTAAAATATTAACCTTTTAATTGCTGTTCTCGAGTAAACTCGAGCGTGCGTAAAAATATTATTTTATATGTTCGTCTTGAAAGAAAACACGAGTTGTGCAAAGTTTGACGTTGTTTGACAATCCTAAGATTGTTAACCTCTTCGTTTAACGTTTACATACGTTCAACAAGTGTTGTTACGAAAAGTGAAATTCTTAAATTGCATTAATACTCACATACAAGGCTTTTTCCTACCACTGATTAATTCAGGAGTGTTAATCTCGTCGTTGCTCGACATAACCTAGCACGGAATGGCAAGCCCGATATCCGGCACGCTTAAACGCCGTGCAGCACTTACCGCGTCTATCGTGAATATAAATTCCCGCCCTACGAAGAAAATGACCGTCGCATAGAAATAAGTATTCCGCGGATAAGACATTGTTCTCGGCTTAGTTTTCGAAATACGCTGTACCGCGACAAACTTTCAAGGCAATTTGCGCACTTTACGACGCTTTCTATCTAACGGTCGAGCTGAAGCGAATAACCTACCAAAGTGCACCAAACCCGCGTAAATTTTTAACGATAAAATGCGCGGGAAACGCTATTCGCAGTGTAGATGATACTTTACGTACACAGATACAAAAGAAACTTACGCTACATGCTGTCCTACGTACGTTTCTTCTTGTAGCGATTACGTGGCTGCATGTCAGCTCACTCGATATTTCTTCGATTGTGCCAAAAACATCGAATAAACGGTCGCTGAGAGTCCTCTCGGAATCGTTTGAAAGTTAACCCTCTTGCGACGTTCCCATTGGTCGATGCTCGTTTCTATAGAGAGTGTTTTATCTCGAAAGTCGAGCCATGTGTTTCCTGTAGCTCGAACTCGCCACTTCGTTCTCCTGTTACAAACTTATCGTCGCGACGATCGGTTTCTGTTTTAGCGTCGAAGAATAAATTCCGTTGCCAGTATATGCCCGAGCACCGTGAAAGACGAACATCGATTTGTACGATTCCTCAGTGAAAGTGTTAGAATCTCGAACTCGGTGCTATTTCGATAATCGAAGTTTAACGGTTCGTGCATCTGCCAATGCAACGAAAAGCGCGGGCAAAAAACTACGAAGGAGAAAACTAACTGGAACAGTGCGTTCGAGATGCAACGACGACGAATATATACTTATAAGGTAAAGTGTTTTCCATATCATCTTTCGTCGTTATGTACAGTATCGGATTTCGATCATTCGTAAAAGCTCTGGCAGCCTGTTTACGTGTTTACATCCACGAGTGTGGCTGTTTGACTTAACCTTCAAATTTATCTCACGAATTCTTTACCGTGTAACGTGAAATGCCATTAAGTGCAACGTGTATTATGTTAAAGTGCTTCCAGATGTTGCTCGGTGGTCAGTGTCCCTATTGCCCTTCGAACCTTCGGCGTAGGACGTCTTTCAACAGCATTTCCAGGTCGGGTCGTAAAGTGAAAAACGGACTGTGTGGTCTCCATTGAACGGTGAGTTCCAAAATTATTAATTCGTATTTAACGATCATAGTTTCATTCTCATTTGTTTTCTTCTTGTTTTACGATAATAAGTAATAAGTGAATACGAAAGTGCGTAGTTGAAAAGGGGCACGGGTTGGGAAAAATATTCCAGGGAAAAAGGATAGTAAATACGTTGACTAAAGTTAGTAACTAATGGACGATTTATTTATACTACATTTACAAGAAATCCTCGATAGTATAGTGGTCAGTATCTCCGCCTGTCACGCGGAAGACCGGGGTTCGATTCCCCGTCGGGGAGAAGGAAATTATTTTTATTAATTTTTAAATTATTATTATAATTTTTTTCCTTTTTCTTCGCTCCCACACTGACCACCATTCTTTAGTATACTCCATTATAACCATTGAGTATTTTTAAGTATATCACATACTGTTATAGTAGTATTGAGTATAGAACATAAAGTTGTTCTTTTTTTTAATTAATTATTCTTCTTATGTACATACGTACATCTGATATCAAGTAGAGTTTTCAACCTATAATATTAAATGAGATAACCTTTTCCTTTTGTACATTTAAGGACCTCTTTCATAACTTTTGTTCTTTTATACATTTAATGGGCTTTAATACATTTATTTTACCAAATCTAAAGAAATGCAATATCTAAATTTGTTATATGAGTGTTTGTGTTAAATGAGAAGGTAGATTTTTCATACTATATGACCTTTCCATATTTTTGTTAAAAATTTCACAAGCAATCTAACCTATATTCTGTAGAGAACATTTTAACTCCTTGTTTGCATTGCATTCGATAAATGTTTCTTCCAGAAACACGTCTAGCAATTATAATATAGTTTCATAATATTAGACTGTTGAAATAACACAACAATTTGTATTTCTTATTAGAATATGTATCTTTGTGTTCTTTTTTTTGTCTAAATGATCAAATTCGATGACATATAAATAAATTATTGTTATTTCTTTTTTGTATAATTGATATTAAAAGTTTTGACTAAGTAATTGAGTTTTGTGAAGTATAAAAAGAAAAAAAAGTTAAGTCGACGAGGATGGGATTCGAACCCACGCGTGCAGAGCACATTGGATTAGCAGTCCAACGCCTTAACCACTCGGCCACCTCGTCTTCGCGTGAATTTTGACTCCAATATACGGAACATATTGCGTTCCAAATTTCTCAGTTCGATCACCAGTCATTAAACTATTCTTACTTCCTTTTCCCGCTGGATAAAACAACCTTTAACCTCAAAAATGAAGTTGATAGCTCGTAAACCTCATTCTCTGTTGAGCAATACTGTTTAGGACACGGACAAAATTTTATACATACAATAGATTATCGAAATTAATTTCATTATTATTAATTATTAATTAATTGAAATTTTCATTTAACAAATATCGAATACACGGTTGTTCGTCCTTTATTTGTTCCTCGAAATTTTTACGTAGATAAGAATTTCGCCCTCGTCTCCTTCGCCATAAAGAACGAAAAGGGGCGAAACTTTTTAAGGAAGTTTTAAAAAAATTGAAAGGAACGACCGGTTAATGTATTCCGTAATAACTCGTTTTGGCTAGATAACCGGCCGTTTGATTAGACTGAAACTTTTATTAGGAAAGTTTCGAGCGATATAAATCGGGAGTCGAGCAACGAAACTCGTTACACGTAATCTGTATGCACGATTGCGGGGTGGTAGAACAACGGAAATAAAATTGCAACTTTTGGGCAAGTCTTGTGTCGAAACGAACCTTCCCCTGTGATTATGGTTGAAGATAACGATACGAGCAATCCTTTTATTTCAGCCATTTCTAACTCGTGCAAATTGAATATCCTTGGATCTTCATGGTAGCATGTCTGTTATCGTACAAAAGTGCATTTCTTTTATTGAAAGAAAATTTTTTTTATTTCTGTTATTTTTCTCACTTGTCGTTTACATATTTAGGCTCACCTACTCAAAAGTTTGCAATTTATGCAGGTAGTAGCTTTTATATTCATGGTTGACAACCACTGGGACTAGCTGCAACCGTATTCGAAAAAAATACGTTTCGTCGTCCATTATTTTCCCACATACGCGGTCGAAAACTAGTCTCCATTGGCTAGTCGCCAATTCCTATTCGTCTGCAATGCGACCTGTCCGCCATACTTCAGAAAATTTTTCTTTGGTTTTCTAGCCATAGAATTTCTTAAGTACACTTTTCACTTTTCGAACGATTTACTAAGCATCGTGTGTAAAAGGATTATAAAAAAAAAAAAGAAAAACGTGGGTGCAATTTATTTCAGTGGTTCGGGAGACAATGAAACACGAAATTCGGCAATTTTGCATACGATTAGGATCTGATTGCGAAGACCAAACAATTTCTTACTTAGCAAGTATTTATTCTTCGGCGATAAATAAATAAACAAGAGTATTTTATACAAATTTCCAACATTTACAAGTATTCGATTACCGCTATAAATAAACAAGAGTATTTTATACAAATATCCAACATTTACAAATATTCGATTACGAAGATAAAGATTTAAAAAATTACGACCCGGATAAAAGATACACGACTTATACTAGCAGATTCCTTTCCTTTTCTTTCTTCCTGTTATCACCTCTATCAACAGCCAGTCGCCACGGAACGAATTTAATTTACATATTTAATAACGAATAAAAATTCAACTCTTAATACTCGAACGAAATGCTGTCCATCGCGACGTGTTCGAGTTGTACGCCCCTGACCTAGCGCAACAAAGTTACGGTAAACATATAGGCCAACCCTGGGAAAAATTTTAATAGGGGGGTTCTAGAGGCCAAAATAAGACGAAAATCAAGGATACCAATTTTTCGTTGAGGCTTCGTTAAAAAGTTATTAATAATTAAATTCAAAAATTTCAAATCGTTCTGGAAAAATTATTTTCGGTTGCGGGGGTCAATTACAATCATTTTTGGTGAATAGACATACCCTCGAAATTCTACCCACTTCTAGAAAAAAATTCGAGAAGGTGTGAAATTTTTCGACGAAATTAAAATATTTCAAATCGTTCTGAAAAAAATATTGTTAGCTGTGGGGGTCAATTACAATCATTTTTGGTGAATAGACATACCCCCGAAATCCTGTGCATTTTCGAGAAAAAAATTTGGAACTGGTGAAACTTTAAACGTTAATAACTTTTTAATGAAGCCTCAATTAACAAATTAGTATTCTTGATTTTCGTCTTATTTTAGCCTCTAGAATCCCCCATTAAAATTTTTTCCGGGGGTGGCCAAACACCCTGTATATACATACGTACAGCGTGGTTTTACGAAAGTTAAAAAGAAAGGAACGGAGTTAAATGGTTCGTGGAGATCGATTTCTTCGAAACGATCGGTCGAAGGGAATGATTCAACGATCTCCCATTACTAAGAAACAACGGGACGGTACTTTCTCCGTGAGAGAGGTAGTTTCGTCCAAGGTGCCGAGGTTGGCTCTCAGGAGAACATCGGAGATCACTTTCTCGGCGATGATGCTCTGTCGGGGCATCGACTTCCTCAGTTTATTGGCCACGTAACGGCCGAACGTCTCGTACTCGTCGTCGGGCACGCAGGTGGCAAATTGTCTGGAAGGAACGTCGCGAACCGATTCCTTCGTTTGCCGTTCCTGGAAGCCCTCTTGTGGGTGTCTTCTTTTCAGATTATCGGCGGCCGACGTCGACGACGAAATTCGTCTCGCGTACGATCCCTCGGTTTCCAGGATCACGGGGTTGAACGACTGGTCCGGGGAGATCTCGGGTGTCGGTACCGGCGACGGCGGTTCGATCTTGTCTACGTTGGCTTGTACGAACTAAAAAAACATAATTGACAGCCGTTTACTGGGAATTCTTTCGAAACGTTCGAGTGTCTTGACCGTCGGTAAGGAAGATCCAAGAAAAAAAAATTACTACATTTGGGTCAAGTCTTCGGAGCACTGGTTCTTTGAACATGCTAGTTATACCGAGAGGGATCAGATTACAGGCCAAGCGCCTCGGAACTCACGAGATCCGACATACGGTCGCAAACGTTTCAGGAGTAACTGTTGATTTTTCATGACTACGTCCAATGTCATAATTCTCGTTCTTGTTATCAACGTGTACGAAAGCAAGCGATTTTCAATCGATCTAAAAAAAAAAGAAAGATCTATTGAAAAAAATCGATTCGAAATCGAACATCCCTGGCACACCGTGCGCGGCGTTCCACGGCTGAGCGAACGCAGCCCCTATCGCTCGTCCCACCATATTGCGTCCCGTTTCATCCAGCCCGCGTCTCGTCTCGCGCTGGTCGGAATAAAACATTAAGACCGACTTTCAAGCGTGGCTCGCGCGCGCATAAATATTCGCGGAGAGAGCAAGTCGTCGCCGCGAGCAAGCATTTCGGCTTTGTTTCCGATTTACATGTAATTTCCTGCGTGGCGTAGACCCGACGAGGTTTCGGATCGATAAAGGTCCGTCGAGTGAAAGAGAGATAGCACGAGCAATGCCAAAGAGGGGGTTTGCGGGGGAAGAAGAGAGTATACACACGGTGGGAGAAAGAGCGAACGGAAGAGACGAAAAGGGGCTCGGCCATATCGGAGATATATTGTTGGCGAGAGACGCGTAAGCGTCGACTGTTTCGTCCGTGCATGCAACGCGCGACATTACGGCGACGTTTGGCCAACCGAGCACCGGTGCTCCGATGTCGCGCGCGCTCCAGTCTCCCAGGGACCGTCTGGAAACGTAATTCTACGGTCGGTTTGCGTGCGTTTGGCCGCGTTGTCCCCGGATAGCTAAAGAATCATTCAGAATCGTACCATTTCCTCGTGATAGTTATCCGTGGGTAACGCGGTATTCTTAAAATTGTCATCATCGTCCAGGCCAGTTCCCTCGTTTTGTTCGGCCACGAACTTTAGAATATCATAGTACCATAACGAAGACCTGTACCGTTGACGAGGATTCTTAACCATCCTCTGGGAGCTTCGGACCTTCTTGTACTCTCTTCGAAACGCCGTTCTGAGGGTGTTGATCTTTCGTATGACGGTCTCCCTGTCGGCCAACGGATTGACCTCCCTCAATTTTTGTACCAGGGCGTCGTACGCGCGGTTCCTCAGCAGCCTGTCCTTGTATCCTCTGTACCTGACCTGCCACAAGCAGGGGTAGCTTCGGTACATGTGTATAAACTCCGTGAGGAAGTCGTGCGTGTAGCCGATCAGGTCCGGATTCGACATCATGGTAACCAGTGGCCGGGGTCCGCCGAACGAAACGTTGCCGCACGCCAGAGTCGTCGGAGTCGCGTCGATCGTTTGCGCACGTTGGTTCGCGTTCGAAGGTTCTCGATTCACGGGCGTTGGAACGACGTAACCGGGATACGAATATGGCGGAGCGTGAATGACCACGCTCGACGAACGACTGAGGAGCCACGAGTACACGGAGACGCTTCTCGGACGGCGATCGTCGTCGGTCGCCAGACACCGGTCGCGTACACGCGTACCTCTGCAAGTGGGTAGCGACGCGTTTGCTCAAACCATGTTGCCAGATCTCGTACGCCGCGGACGAGGTTTGCTCGTGCTTGCGCAGCCACCGACCACGTCATACGGATCTCGTGTCGCTCTTTCGCGACGGTTCAGGGGCGGCTTTATGGCGAACCTTCCGCTTAGGGCCCCACATCGCTTCCAATACCTGAAATAGTACGTATCCCATTTCTTCGGCCAACTACTTGGGTCTAGACTGTGTCGTATAATTAATAATTAACCTCAAACCTCTACCCATATAATCATTATGGTATTCTATGTTAGATTCTTAACGTTACGAGAAATATTCTCGTACGTGTATAATTGTTTAACGTCGACGAGAATTTCTTTGTCCAGACACTCGGACAGGAACGAAAAGAATGATACGTTTCGTATTTGGTTCCGTGGTAGCAGGTTTGCGCAAACGCGTCGCGTCTCCGTGTTCAGCACCCGTCCAAGAGATGTTTATTTCCTGGTTGTCGTTGCCAACGTGACCACGCAAACACGTTTCACGGGTTCGTCGAGTGCGACACTTTATGCACCGCCACGACTCGGTGTACAGCACTCGTTCCGTGCGTTGCACGGCTTAATTCGTGACTCCTCGTGTCGGAACCACGTCTCCCAAAGTTTGCGGTCAAACGGAATCCCACGAAAGCTGGCTCAAATTAGAAGTTCTCAGATTTGCATGAAAATTGGCGCGGAACGTTTTTGGAACTGTTAAACTCGTATCAATCTCCATGCTAATATATTCTTGTACTTCTTCATTACGAATCTGATATAAACATTTTGACGTACCTAAAATGGCTTTACAAAATTCATCGTTTATGTACTTCGATACGACGACAAGTTTCAAGGTTGGATAATCGTTATTCAAAATGGTGATACAAGCCATTTTCATCCCTTTGGTAGATCTAGCGTTTAAGACACTCGAGGAACTATAGTCCAAGCCCCAGTTTCGATCTAGTCCTAATGAAGTCACGTTTTCTTAGAAGCGTCTTCAGAAGCGACGGGGTTACGAAATTTTTGTACGGGGCGTCCGGTTTCGCGAGATTAACCAAGAACCGAGACGCCTCAGACTCGATCGACTCGTAGATAGCGGGCGTTCGCGCGACCTTATATGGTACTAGCTACGAATCCGTTTACAACGATATCGCGATATCGCGTCGACCCTGCCCCCTGGCCAGCGAAGTCACCCAAAAATCCGGATTACGCTCAAGGACCGTTTCCCGACGAATCCACACCGACCCTGATCTCTTTCGATCCGTACGCGTCTCGCTTCGATGCCCTCTTTCAACAATTTCGTCTTTCCCGCCGCGAAACGTCTGTCGCAAACACGTTGCGTCGAACGTTGCATCGTTGCATCGTTGCATAAGGATACGAAATATTCGTCGCCGTTAGGATTATTTTAAACGATACTGCACAGTAATGATTCGTAAATTGAACATTTTTCTCATACAAGGAACCGGTCAAAATTTTTGACAATTTTGTAAAAATTGTCGTTGAGAAGTTTCACTTTAAAGTTGTTACTGTGATTATAACATTAATGATTCGTAAATTGAACATTTTTGTCATATAAGGAACCGGTCAAAATTTTTGACAATTTTGTAAAAATTGTCGTTGAGAAGTTTCACTTTAAAGTTGTTACTGTGATTATAACATTAATGATTCGTAAATTGAACGTTTTTGTCATACAAGGAACCGGTCAAAATTTTTGACAATTTTGTAAAAATTGTCGTTGAGAAGTTTCACTTCAAAGTTGTTAATGTGATTACGACATTAAAAAGTGCTATTCGAACGAATTGAATTTCACGAGAGAAAGGTGAATAAGTATTTTCTGTAGGAAAATCATGCGTTTTAGATTCTCGGCGTTGACAGAGGAGGGGAAGGATTAGAACGAACGCAGTCGCGCGCGCGAAATGTATTCCGAAAGAATCGCCGTGGCGGTAAATTTGATGCGAAAAGATCGCTGGATAACGGTGACCAGGGGGACGGGTGGGGAGGGTTTAAGCGACGCTGACCTTATCGAGAAAAATGTTGGTACTGGCGCCAGCGAGTTTCTGCGTGGCGCCTACCAGCACCTCTTGTAAAAACTTGCTCCTCGAAAGCGCGACATGACGTTTGGTTTTATGCACGCACGTGCTCGCCTCGACCTACGAGCGAAAGTAAGTCCTCAGCCACTTGTACGGCCGCCATTTTTGTTTCACCGCCTGGACTTAACTTGAACATTGAAAACTGAAAAACTAAAACGCATGCTCGTTGAACAAAATTGTTCTATATTAATTAGAATACAAATTTTCTAATATAATAAATATAATTTGCGTTAACAATCATGAGATAAGTAATAGACCCAGTGAACAAAATTTTGAGAGACCTGATGTTCAAGCAATGCTCACGCACGACAGGAAATATTGCAAGATTATTTTAAATGCCAAGATTCCCAGCACGGGAGTCGTTTGGGGGGGTCTTGAATTTGGCATAAGCGCAGCTCGAGCACGAGCGTCCCTCGAGCTGGTGGGAATCGACCATAAATCGTACCCGCGCTCACCGCCGAAGAAGTGATTCGGCGGAAGATTCCGGAGCACGGGCGAATCAGCGTTTCTTGAATTCCACGAGCATAAATTTGCTTCTTCGTGAAACCCTGAATACTTTCGGTCTCCGGATACGTTTCTCCAAAAAAAGGTACGAAACAAACAATAATCCCTCGATATAACGATGGATATCTCCCTCGATTAAGCGACACGAGTCGAATCCATTCATACGCGAAGGTAAAAAACCACCGAGAGAAAATCCTTTGACTACGAAAAGTGCAGTGGGGTCCATTGCTTTCAGTACTCGCCACCAGAGGTACTGTTCCTCTCGCAAGTACTCGACCGACCTTCCATTAGAATGCAGGGTGATCGACCACTCCTGGGAAAAATTTTAATAGGAGATTCTAGGGGCCAAAATAAGACGAAAATCAAGAATATCAATTTGTTGATTGGGGCTTTGTTAAAAAGTTATTAAAAATTTTCGAATCATTCTGGAAAAATTATTTTTGGTTATAGGGGTCAATTACAAGCATTTTTGGTCAATAGACATACCCTCGGAATACTTCGCATTTTCGAGAAAAAAATTCGAATAGGTGGACAAATTTTTCAACAAAATTAAAAAATTTCAAATCGTTCTAAAAAAATTATTTTTGGCTGCAGGGGTCGATTACAATCATTTTTGGTCAGTATACATACTCTCGAAATCCTACACACTTTCGAGAAAAAAATTCTTTACCGAAAATATATTGTGTGGCCGGAAATGTTCCTGTAACGAAGCCTCAACCAACAAATTAGTATCATTGATTTTCGTCTAATTTTGGCCTCGAGAATCTCCCGTTAAAGTAGACTACCCAATATCCCGGCGTCTAAAGCAGTGTCTGCTAGGATGACTTACGAGTCAATAGCAGACCCAGACCTAAACACAGTCGATCGTGTGCATTAAACGCGTATGAGCGTTCAACGAGTGCGTTGCTCAAGGCGTGAAAACGTTTCCCGCGCACGACGACTTGTGCTTGCGTAAAAATCGACCGTAGATTAAAGGTTTAAAGCAGATATATTACGACGATAAACTCCTCAGTCGTTTCTATATCGTGGAAATCGTTTATGCCTCTGTTCGCGACACAAAGTAAAATGGCGACGAACGAGGCGATGTCGACCCCGTTTCGAAGCGGAAAGAATAAAGCGCCGTTCTTGCTGGGATTGGGCAAACAATCCTCGGGGTCAAGAAAGCTTGGGAACGTCGTCGCGGGACGAGTGCTTTCGGCCTTGGCTTTGTTAAAAACTAGCGCAGCTGCGAGTGTCACTCACAGGTTAGGTTAATTACGGTGGTTCTTTCGACGTCTTCAAACCGCGGGGCATTAATCGCCGCGAAACGTTCCTGCTTTCACGAGTTAACGTTCTCGTTCTCGACGAACCTTCTGCAATTGTTTCCTTCGAAAGATATCTCCGAATACGGTTCGAAATAATCGCACGTGTTTATAGTGTTGGATTATTTACAAATAATTGTCTATATTTCGAATATAAATGGCAGTCTTTACACACGTGTAGTGCATGGCTCATCGCAATGCAAAGAAAAAAAACATACATACATTCCGATGTGAGATGTCGCGATTTGGGTAATAATCAGTCGATAAACTAGATTTCCATATAATATCCAACATTCCAGCCGATTCGAAGCGCTTGAAATCCCATAGGTAGGCGCGTGGCGTAGAAAAGAGGGCAAATCGCTAGCGAAAGAACGTGGTTACGTAACTGGTCGCGATACAGCAGAAACACGAGCGCGTTGGGATTTGCGAAAGGACGCGTAGAAATTGTCGGGACGCGAGAGATCGTGCTTGGCCTGCAGCACCTACCTGTACTCTCAAGGTGTCTGAAATGTCCCCAGATTTTTTTTTCATGCAACAATTCTCTGTCCAAACAGAATACGGTGTAAACCCTTGAATTTCGTGGTTTCGACTTACTCGAATCCGTAGATTGAACCATTGATAATTCGACGCGATACAGAGACAAACTCGTTCAGACCTCAGATTTCGTAATTACGTAACAAAAATTTAATTGTTTTGTTTACGATTTGTCACGTTTCAGGAACACAGTTTGGGATATCCCGGTCTAGAACTACGCTTAGGGGGTCCATTGTATAAATTACAGCTCACTGGCTCGACACTTAATCTGTATCGATCGTGACACGATCGTCGGTTAAGCCTTCTTGTAACCGTAGTCCGAGCGATTATGTTTGAAGTGCCGCGTGTATAGTTCGACGAGCTAGAAAAGATCCCTCGAGGGAGTGGCCAGCTCGCGCAGAGGCCAGCGGTGGGGATGGGGCTCGGAGCAACGAGACGCGCCACGAACGAAATTTACACCGTAAGCGTTTGCAAATATTTGTATTTATATAGTTTCTATAGTAAAATTCTAGGAGCAACGAAGGGTTGAACTGGAATTTCGTGCCCACCCAGGCGATTTTCGACGGTGCCGCGTGCCACTGCTAGTTTCGAGGCACACTCTCCAATTTCTCGACTCGTTATCTGGCGATAAATTTCGCAGATAAGCGCGAAACTCGAGCGCGTTATCGGCCAAGTTCCGCGGCGACAGATGTTCTTCTCGACGCTTGGGACGGCAATCAGAGTCACCCTCTCCATCAGCAAAATAATTAAAACGATAACGCAAAGGCAAACGCGTACCCAACGAATTATTGATCCAACTGCGACTCCCGGCGTATCGAAAATTACAAAATGCGTGGAAACCTTGGTAAACATTCGAGAATTCCACGCGTTGAAATTATAAACTGATATTAAATTTCGACGATCGTTCGATAACGTCCGACGAAATTGCTCGAAGGTATTAAAATTTAAAAGATTCGCATATTTAGACCTTTGAGAGTCCGATTTGATAAATTTTGAAATTCGAAGTTGGGATATTGTTTAAGTAGATATTAAATCAACGTTCATGAATCAAGTTTACTCTGTAATTACCATTTTTATCTAAGGGAGAAAAGAGGATGTAACAATATACATTTAAACATATTTTGAGAAACATATGAGGAACTAACCAACAATCTGGGCAATATTTCCTTGCGTATTATATAAATATTGATTTTTCTTTACAAAATAGCGTCGAAATTGTTTCATGCAACCATGGGAAAAATTTTAATAGGGGATTCTGGGGGCCAAAATAAGACAAAAATCAAGAATACCAATATGTTGATGGAGGCTTCGTTAAAAAGTTATTAACAATTAAATTCAAAAATTTCAAATCGTTCTGGAAAAATTATTTTTGATTGCGGGGGTCAATTACAATAATTTTTGGTGAATAGACATACCCCCGAAATCTTGCGCATTTTCGAGAAAAAAATTCATTACGGACGAAACTTTAAATGTTAATAACTTTTTAACGAAGTCTCCATCAAGAAATTGGTATTCTTGATTTTCGTCTTATTTGGGCCTCTAGAATCCCCCATTAAAATTTTTCCTATGGTTGATTGAACACCCTGTATAGTCATTTGTCAGAAAGTTATGATCCGTCTTTCGTAGCATCGTCAACTTCAACCACACTTCTCACGACTTTCCCATCACAGTTACTATAAACAGTTAGCACAATTCGAATTGCAGAATCTGTAAAATGATGCCTTACAGTTATTTTAAGTGCCTGGCGAGGTACAAATTTGCCATTTTTTTAACATCCTCCTGTATGGTTTTGGCGTAAAGTTGGTAACGAAAAAGATCAGAGTACATCTATATAGCAAATGGTGATTTTCTAGTGTCTGAATCATTTTGTAACAGACGACCATCCATTAAAAACTTGAGCATGTCGAAGAATTTTAGGTCAGGCATTTTCGATTCGATAATAGAGGCTTGCTGTTCAGAGGCAAGGTGGAGGTATCGTTTACAAATAGTAATGAACAATAATGAGCGTTGATCAATCATCTCCGCGAGGCACTGGTGGGCTGGAACGATTACGGAATTACACGTCGTTTCGAGACCATAATTGTCTCGATCGATCGTGCGGGACGTGTCGGGTGTCGATTGCTAAGTCTGTTGTCGTAAGGTCGGTCAAGTTAATTATGGTTGGCGCGAGGTCCATTCTTATTGAAATCGTCCGAGAGTCGCGATCGAAAGGTGGTGATATAACGAATGAGAGGATGAGATTCGAGGCTACACGAACCATTGCACGGTGGGACCGAATCCTAAAAAAGTACGTTTTTTTTTATTTAATCGTAAATTGAAATTGTCTACGATAAGCTGCACAGGTAGTAAAATCGTATATTTTTATTTCCGTGTACCGAAAATTAAATCCAAAAATGTCAGCCATATTGGATTCTCTTAGAGAAAGGGGCGATGCTGTTTAAAATTTTCAACAGAAGTTTGACAACTGTAGGAGCATATTTTAATCAATTTAAATTGGATAACTCTTATCGAACACTTACTCGGAAGATCGCTTATTTCTCCTTATCCTCCAAAAAATCGATAAAGCGTCGATTCTTCGTTGGTGTATGTTCACTCTCGAAAACGATCACTGACGAAACATTCGTGACCACGGGTCGTAACATTGCAACCACGCGGAAGGATTTCTTATTTTCGACGATCGAATCGCGTGTACACAAATCGCGCGGTAGAACGTTCTATCGATCCTGTGAAAGTTGCGCGAAATCAATCTTCGATCGCTGGATTTCAAGTCCCGTAAGAAACGCGGAATGGTCGAAATAATTTTCACGCGCTTGAATTTACAACGTCTTATCGGTATAGTGATTCTCGTTGTACGGGACGTCGTCGCGTGCAAGTATTATAATCGTGTCGAATGCACCGCTACCGACACTAGCGAGATTCTTACTGACTCGAAGTTGAGACTTGCCTCTCTCCGTTCGCCAGGCTAACGTCCGTTCGCTTTCGCGCGTCCGCTCTGTTCCTCCAGCCAGTATGCGTCGCGACGCATAGTAGCGAATTCCTCGAAAATTGTTTAAAGTTTTAAGAATTATGTGGCGCTGCTTCCCTGCGGTGTGGGGACTCGTGAGAATTGTAGGATGACGCAAAAGGGGGTGCGTTTCGTCCGGGCCTGCTAGTGGACTCATCAGTAACGCTTTCTAGCTATACAGGGTGTTCGGCCACCCCTGGAAAAAATTTTAATGAGGGATTCTAGAGGCCGAAATAAGACGAAAATCAAGAATACCAATCTGTTGATGGAGGCTTCGTTAAAAAGTTATTAAAAATTAAATTCAAAAATTTCAAATCGTCTTGGAAAAATTATTTTTAGTTGCAGGGGTCAATTGCAATCATTTTTGGTCAACAGACATACCCCCGAAATCCTACCCACTTTCTAGAAAAAAATTTGAGGTGTGAAATTTTTCGACGAAATTAAAATATTTCAAATCGTTCTGAAAAAAATATTGTTAGCTGTGGGGGTCAATTACAATCATTTTTGGTGAATAGACATACCCCCGAAATCCTGCGCATTTTCGAGAAAAAAATTCAGTACGATCGGAACTTTAAACGTTAATAACTGTTTAACGAAGCCTTCATCGACAAATTGGTATTCTTGATTTTTGTCTTATTTTGGCCTCTAGAATCCCTCATTAAAATTTTTCCCAGGATTGACCGAACACTCTGTATAGCAAGCGAGAGGTCGTTCGAGCGCTTGTGAGAGCGTGACCCCTCTGGTGGTGAACATCTGGAGGCAACGCCACAATTATCTCCAAGAGAAATTAATTTTTGTAAATGTACTCCTTGATGGTTGTGCATTGGGGGTAGAAAACACCCCCTAAATATGAATAGCAGCCTCTGAAAAATATTTCATATTATACCAAGTTCATCGAAATTGGATTATGAGATTTAGGCGACCTCCCTTGTTAAGCATAACTTATTACTGTTTCGATGTATTCATTATCCTTTTGAATCTGCCATTATTTTCTTTTTCGTGAAATCTGTTATATGTCTAATAATCCCTGTTGATTGGAAATCGTACGAATTTCTTTTTAGTAATGCCCATAGATTACAGAGGTTCCCGAAAGGAAAGGGGAGAAACGTTGTCAGTCGAGCTTCACCGCGAGACCAGTTTCTTTCGATCTACGACGCGACGACTTCTTTCCCCACGGTTGGTACGGCCACTTTTTTAAAGAGAACATTCCAGATATCGCCGCGTTAATGTCAAATGGAAATTAAACTTGCTCTTTGTTTGATCTCTTCGATTGATCGCGTTTAAAGCCGTGGCACAGAAGCCGTACACGGAGCTGATCGCTTGACTTGTCCACTCGTATTACTTTTCCTATCAGTCATTTTAGAAACTTTCCTCTTACCCTATTTAATTTAATTTATAATTTAATATCCAGATATTCGATTGTAATTGCATTGTCAATATACATATTTCTGATTTTTTCTACTACCAATTTTACACAAAACTTTTAATAGAAAATAACCAACATTCGTACTATTATCTAAGAATAAACGTTAAAGAAAGTGCAACGAAGGACGATAAGTTGATCGAATTGATAAAATAAAAGATGATCCTCTTTAAATTAATGGAGAGGTGGCTCAGTGGTTAAGGCGTTAGACTGCTAATCCAATGTTCTCTCTGCACGCCTGGGTTCGAATCCCTATCCTTCAGAGTAGGTTTTTTCGACTTTATATTATTAAATTGCGTACTGTACATAATGGAAAGGAAACAATTATAGCTCACGATATAACAAAGTGTAAATATGTAAATTGTAGGGAAGTCAATATCATTATCATCGTAAGTCTTTACTACACTTAGGGCAAGGATTAAAATAAATACAAAATAAGAAGATATGGAAAAGATATTGACGAACTTAAAACAATATGTTCGCATGCATCAGACATGTTTCTCAGTATATAAAGAAGGGAAGGACCTCCTCGAATCGCAAAGCAAAACGGGGATGGGTTTGTTAGGTTAGGTCTGGGTTAAAAAGTGCCGCTCGTTCGAACGATTTGCAAAATGAAATTACCACAAAAAAAAAGAGGAAAAGGGCTCTTCGAACTCTTGTAGGATATTCGATTAGAAAGCAGAGTGCGATGTCGCCGCGTGTAAACGAGATTTTCGGTTTTACCTCGATCCGCGAAACGCAGCTAGAATCCGCTCAGCTGGTTTTTCGCGACGCCGCGCAGACGATATCGAATATAAAGCCCTGGGGTTATGGAGGATGAACTCTTTCATAGAGGACAGAGAGTGGAGACGACGTCGGGATAGAGAAAAAAGGGGAACCGGGATTGCATTTTCCTTTGTGATCAAAGAAAATCTCTCCCGTGTGCCCGCGAACCAGCCGCGGTTCGCCACCCGTTCGCAGAGAACCGTTTCAGACTGATCGTAAACATCGTTCTTTTTTTTTTTATTCACGTTCAATTACAGGAAACGCATCGCTCGGTTGGATGCGCGACAAGTTATTCCGAATGCAAATCCCATCGTCTGCGGCGGCCTCGTCAAATTTATTTTGCCCCGTGGTGCAGTCTGCGTTTGGACCGCGGATATCCTATAATTCTGAACAAATATCTAAAAATCACTGCTCCGTTCCAAATAACTCTTCCTTGCATCCACTTTCCTTTGCCTATTAACACAGTGTAATTAACCTTTAAAAAGTACGTTTATCTGGTGTACGGGGACTCGTAAAAGAATCGAGCGGACAAAACCGTCGGCGTAACGAGAAACGAACCGGTGTTTGTTGCAGAGAATTTCCATAGAATTCCAGCCTGGACAGGTGGTTCGCGCATTGTACGCGTCGTTCGTCCCGAATGAATGGCATCGATCGCGGGTATTATTAAGCTCTGTTTCCAACATGACACGAAGTCACGACTTTCGACGATGGAACAACCAATTCCATCGAAATGTCGGATATCGGATATCTTCCTTAAAAATTATTGACACCATTATTAATGTAGGAACGATTTAACACGTTCACTGACAGATCAAAGCCGTATAATATTCCGCAAAAGTAAAATTTTGATTTTAGACCATTGTAAGCTACATAACCTAAAATTTGTTTCGCTACTTATTTTTGTAACCTTGTTAAAATTCACAAATTCTATCCAAATTTATTTCCCTCAACGTCTTCACTTGAGAATTAATTTTTCCAGTATCCTAGTGATAAATCCTATCGCTCATACAGGGTGTACAAATTATTCTATATTTTTTCAATTTTTCAAAGAGTGTAGAGTAACGATTAATTGTCTAAAATATCATTAAAATTTTAATGGGGGATTCTAGAGGCCAAAATAAGACGAAAATCAAGAATACCAATTTGTTGATGGAGGCTTCGTTAAAAAGTTATTAACAATTAAATTCAAAAATTTCAAATCTTTCTGGAAAAATTATTTTCGGTTGCAGGGGTCAATTACTATCATTTTTGGTGAATACACATACCTTGGAAATCCTATCCACTTTCGAGAAAAAAATTCGAGAAGGTGTGAAATTTTTCGGTGAAAAAAAAATTGTTCAAATCATTCTGAAAAAATTATTTTCGGTTGCGGGGGTCAATTATAGTCATCTTTGGTCATTACACATACCCTCGAATTCCTACGCACTTTCGAGAAAAAAATTCGAGAAGGTGTGAAATTTTTCGACGGGAAAAAAAAATTTCAAATCAATTTGGAAAAATTATTTTCGGTTGCAGGGGTCAATTACAATCATTATTGGTGAATAAACATACCCCCGAAATCTTGCGCATTTTCGAGAAAAAAATTCAGTACTGGCGCAACTTCAAATGTTAATAACTTTTTAAGGAAGCCTCCATCAAGAAATTGGTATTCTTGATTTTTGTCGTATTTTGGCTTCTAGATTCCCCCATTAAAATTTTTCCCAGGGGTGGTCGAACACCCAGTATACGAAATACGTGACAATTCTGATGGTGCACAGTCACGACACCTAGCGTCTGTCTGTTTCGGTTGGACTTGGTTTGTATGCGCTGTAGTTGCTGTATTATTTTCTGTTCTTTTCTCAATTATACGTTTTATATCAAACGTGAGTGTTGTTATCAACCTAACCCATATGTGCAGTAATCTCAATTTGTAGTTAGTATTTCCGAGAAAGCTAGAAACTTTCGAATCTTAACTGCAAACATAACCTAAATGCCGCGATCGTGCACCATCAAATTGAAGACAATACTTTCCACTATGGGTGTAAAACGATTAATTCTCAAGTTGAAACGTTCGAGGAAATAAATTTTAATGAGATCAATGAATTTTCACGGGTCACGAAGGTAAGACAAATTTTAAATTGCGTTTACAATTGTCAATCAAAGTTTTGGTCTTGTAAAAAGTTGTATAGCTTCGGTCTGGTAGTGAACGGCGTTAAAGAATCAATTTAGCCTTATTTTGCGACAGTTTCGATCGCGTCGAGCGAATTGGTCTATCGATCGAGGAAGGTAAACTGTCGAGCATTCCCATACATCGTGTATCGGTGCACAGAACAGAAGGGTCTATTCTAATGTGCCGCGTGTATCTGTCACGATGCATATTCTACCGACGTTGCACGGACGCCATAGAGTGCACCGACGTTCTATAGGACTGCATTGTACGCAACACGGCGAGATAAAGTCGTTCGAATCGAGTTTGCGCCAGTTCTCCGGGGTCTGTTCGCCGGCGGCTCGTACGTCGCGGTTATTGGACATCGAAGAAACACGACGGACCGTTTTGAATTTAATTAAACCAGGTTATTAGGTATGTTGCAGACTGTCAGCCAACAGGGGGGGGGGGGGGCGTGATCGGAACGGTTCGCCGCGGCTCCAACGTTTTAATCGTTTCCAATAAATTTTCTGCCGCGCACGGGAGAATGAAATACTTTTCAACGCGTCGATTATTCAGTTACCGCCGATTAAAGCGAAACGCCAACTAGCACGGTTAGCTCATCGACGATAAAATATATTCGTAAAAGTAAAAATAAGAGATCACCTTCCTATACACCTTGTGCTCTTTACAAAGGAAGTATTCACTTTTTATCGTTCTACAGGCTAAAATAAAACCATCTTTATTTTCATTCTGCCGTCACGTCCGCCATTTTACCTCGATTCCACAGCAGACGATCAGTCCTGCCGCGAGGCGTTGGAACGATCGCTGACGCCCTGACGCGAGACGATGCGTTCTTAGACGAGGAAAGGAATCGACGGATATTCTTAATAACCGAAAAAAGAGGCGGGGTGGCGAAATTAGAGAAGTCTTACTCGGTTCCCGGACTGCTCGCCACAACCGTCTCGGCCCTCCTTTTCTCCCGGGCGTTTCCACGGGAATTCACGAAATAACGAGGTAACTTTTCGTTCGGATAGAAAAGCCGCGTCGTCTAGACGGGATGCACTATATATTTGCACGGTATATTGCACCGGTTGAATAGCTTATTCGAAAGTCTGCCTCCGTAGTCTGCTCAACAGACCACTCGGTTTTTCCATACAAAGAGGATTAGCATCGTCCTCCTTTGTCTTTCCTCTCTATCTCTCCCTTCCACGTCCACGTTTCGCGTCTCTATCGCGTTGTTTCCTCCCGGTCTTTCTTTGTCAACGAGCCATACCTTCGCTACACGCTCTTCCGACCCGATGTCGCGCAGACCCATGACCTGTCCTGCCCCCTTTCTTCGCAGTCGTTGCATCATCCGCATCGCCCGCATTATCGGTCGCGTTCCGATAATAAACCATTCAAACCGATCCGTCCTCGCGATATACAATTCGAACATAGCATTATTAGAACATCGTCCTCTTCGTTTTTCCTGCCCCTTCGCGATGGAAATCGACCAAGGAATTCCTAGATCGTTCGTCCACTAGTAGTATCAACACTTTGACTGCTATGTCACTCATATATGAGTGGCAGGATTTACCACTATGATACCAGAAACATTAATTCTCAAGTTTGGATAGAATTTGCGAATTTTATCAAGGTTACAAAAATAAGTAGCGAAACGAATTTTAGGTTATGTAGCTTACAATGGTCCAAAATCAAAATTTTACTTTTGCGGAATATTATACGGGTTTGATCTGGCAGTGAACGTGTTAAATCGTTCTTACATTAATGATGATGTCAATAATCTTTAAGGAAAATATCAGATATCCGACATTTTGACGGAATTCGTTGTTTCATCGTCACCCATATACAGGTTGTTCGGTAAACTCTAGGAAAAATTTTAACGGGGGATTTTAGAGGCCAAAATAAGATGAAAATCAAGAATACCAACTTGTTGATACAGGCTTCTTTAAAAAGTTATTAACTTTTAAACTTCCGCCCATAGTGAATTTTTTTTCTTGAAAATGCGCAAGATTTCGGGGGTATGTCTATTGACCAAAAATGATTGTAATTGACCCCCGCAACTGAAAATAATTTTTCCAAAACGATTTGAAATTTTTGTTTTTCCGTCGAAAAGTTTCAGACCTTCTCGAATTTTTTTCTAGAAAGTGGATAGGATTTCGAAGGTATGTATAATGACCAAAAATGATTGTAATGGACACCCGCAACTGAAAATAATTTTTCCAAAACGATTTGAAACTTTTTTTTTCCGTCGAAAAAGGCACCTAATTAGAGTTTCGGTAAGGAATTTTTTTCTCGAAAGTGCGTAGGATTTCGAGGGTATGTCTAATGACCAAAAATGATTGTAATGGACCCCCGCAGCCGAAAATAATTTTTCCAGAACGATTTGAAATTTTTTAATTTATTTATTAATAACTTTTTAACGAAGCCTCCATCAAGAAATTGGTATTCTTGATTTTCGTCTTATTTTGGCCCCCAGAATCCCCTATTAAAATTTTTCCCAGGGTTGGCCGAACACCCTGTATAACGTATAAGTTTAGTGTTGATAAGTAGCCTAGTTTGAAATTGTTGAGGAAATGAAAAATAAGTGCGATAGAACTTTGAAATGGCTGCCAAGATGGTTCTCCAACGAAGGATATGGCAAACGTTTCCATATTTGAACTCCTCCCCCGTAGTCTTCGTCGTAACAACTCGGTAGGGTTAATTACAAAGGGACAGACGTTGCAGCTCGTTTGGCTGTAGCAGCGCACAAACTACACCGGTGATTATCGAGGAAATCCTGAAACAGCGTTTGAAGGAAAAATCCCGTTGAACGAGACCGAATTGTCGGACGCCCTATACTCGATAGCTTCGCGAAAGGCTTTGCAGACGTTGCAGTTGCATGCAAAGAGACAATGGCGCTCGGTTGCGTCAGAGAGCAGACATTCTGTTTCGACCGGCGCGCGTACGCGATGTGTGTATGCATTTCATGGCAACGAAAGTAGAGTGCCGGTGTAATGGGAAGATTAACGCTCTCGTTCAGCGAGATTAGTTTGTTCGTAGCAGTTTTCCGTTTTATTTAGCCGTGGCGCACCGGCCATTTCCTCTTTCATTTGTTTTTATAAAATAATATTCCACTTTTTATCATTTTTGCGATTCTTACAATTTCAAAATTCCCCGGCGCCAATTTCGATGACAATGAAATATTTTGTTACCTAACCTCACTCTTGCAAAAAAATTCTAGGAGGTTCAGAGCGTTCAAGCCGATCTATTTACGACACGTGACGAGTAATGCTTATACTTGTACTCGAAAAAAATAGGATTTGAATTCGTCACTTCGTACCGCGAACATCTCATTAACGCTCATGTTCTATTCATCCTCCGTATCCTGAGTTCTTGATTGCGAGCGTATGAAAACTCTCGTTTAAAGTACGAAAGTGTCGTCGTATACAGGGTGAATTGTTCCTTCAGATATACTTTGTTACGAGTGTGTGGCGCTGCTTCGCTGCGGTGTGGGTCTCGTGAGAATTGTAGGATGACGCAAAAGGGGGCGCGTTTCGTCCGGGCCTGCTAGTGGATTCATCAGTAAGGCTTTCTAGCAGGCCCTGCCTTAGACGACTGGGATATTAGGAAGTCGTTCGAGGAGTGTATACATATAGGAACTGAGGGGTCGGTCGATCGCTTGTGAGAACGCGACCCCTCTGGTGGCGAGCATGGGAGGCAACGCCACAAGTGGATTTAGTCGTACGAGAATTTATGGACCACTCTGATATACTGTATTGTATCGCAAGTCTTACGTAATATCGAATGAAAAAAATTTCTCAATTACTGGGATAGAAGTATAATAGAACGAAAAAGAACCAGGGCTGACCTTGAAAGCTCTGAAAGACACGGAAAAAATTTCGACGGTAATTAGGCGGTTCGTTTTGTTTGAGACACCCTGTATATGCACATATTTCATTTCAATTTAATATAAACGTATAATACATACGAACCGTCGAATACGACGGGAAGTCGGAGTAGTTTAAATGGGGTCATACATAATAGGAACCTCGGCTTTTCCGTATGCTCGATTCGCTCTTTAATCACGATGAAACGAGAAAACCGTGGCCTCAAATACGCCCTTCAGTGGTGGCGGGGAACCAATTAGCGCGCGAAATAATTACGCTGCGTAATGCACCTCTGGTCTGACCTACGTCACGAATAATAATAATACGAGGCGATCCAGGGGATCTTTGATTTTTTAACTTTTAACAAGTCAGTCTAATAAATTTACTATTTCATCAACGTCCCACGAGGCGTTATTAAATACTTGTTTTCATACGTTAGAAAGCTTTTGATAATTATTTCTAACCTTTTAAAAAATTAATATCCTCTTATTCTACGGGGCACTTTTTCCACAAAAACGGGATAATTGTAGAGCAAAAGGAAAAGTCACGAATTACTGAAAAAATACCATCGTTTATTTCCTATTAATAAAATTATAATTCTTACATCTTACAAACGTAAATTAAATTATCCGAAGTAGGCATCGTCACTGGAGCCCTCTGTCGTGCAATTTTGAAGCAACGACGCTGGGTTGGACATGTCACTGATAGCTTGTCCCCCCGCCGCAATAACAGACTCGGCGATGCCTCCGCCAGGTCCTGGACTCGGTCCCGATCCAACCACAGCGACTCCGGTCGCGTTTACGGTTCTCAGGGGCTTCACGTCCTGCGAGCCCTCGTACGTTCGACTCTGCTGGTTCTGTGAATTGATCTCGTTGTAAACGAGCTCCTGGATCTTCAATCTAACGAACATCTGTCGGTCGAGCGGCAAACTCTTGAGAGGAGTTCGGACGCTCATGAGGAAATGATAGGTGTCGTCCTCTTCCTCCTGGCACATGCTCAATCTTTTCTGAAGGGACTCGTACCTCTTACGGTCCACCTCGGAATAATCGTTATCGATCGCGTCCATCAGGGTCCTCTTTCTGCCGATTTTGTTCATCTTAGGCGGGGGCATCACCTGATGCAGGCCATCGTCGTTCGATAGAAGGGACTGGCACGAGTCGCCGTCCAGATCGTCGAATTGTGTCTCCTCGTGGCCCTCTAGAATGTCTATTTGCGGCTCGATTTGCGTGCCGTCCGGCGAGGATCGAAGTGCAGCCGTGCAATTTTGCGAAAGGGTGCAACCGATCACGCGCGAGTTCATTTGATCCCGCAGAAAGAACAGGCTCTTGAACCAAACCCACTTCGAGTCGTGCTCGTTGGCGCCACCGTCGCACTTCCCTCGATAAGTTTTCTTCAACTCGTTTCGGAAATTGTCCCGTAGGTGCTTCCATTTCGATTTCGCGACGTCCGCTGGAAACGGTAATATATATCGTTATTCGTTGCATCGAACAAATTTTACGAGCCACACGGAAGATTTTGGTGACGCACGAGTCGTGTATTAGGATTTGAGTCGAAGGTAGACAAGTAGGACATACGAACGTAGAAATAGGTTATAAAGACTGAAACTCGAGTCGAAACGTACGAATTAAATAAAGAGCCAATTTTATTTGCGGCCACAGACTTTTTCGTATGGCATATTCATGAGTATCCTGCGAATTGACGGAATTCAATTACATCTGGTCGCACGAAATGTATCGATTAAACGAGCAAGCATCGCCGTTTGCACGAGTAACTCGTTAATTCGGCGACCAAGGTGCACGCATGCGCGAACCGTCTGGCTTAGTCGTTTTTCTACGAATCGAGTTTCTATTCAATATTCTTCTTTGGATAGAAGACGTTTACGCGACAAGAATATAAAAGTCTAATTTTTTTATTCATGCTTCGATGATATTAAATTACTCGTCTACTTTAATTAGATATTATTTTTTTTCTAAACGTAATATAGTCTTATCGATAAGTTTTTATGTGTCTCGTGATAACCTGATTAATAGTCGAACGCGTTTATATCTGTATTGCGCAAATATATCCTATCTAAAGAAGAATATTGAATATTTGAATTTTTGCATCCGACATACGTAAATTGTTAGATGTGATTCGCAAACACGTTCGATTTATTTTTGTTCGGAATTCCCATCTAACAAGTATATCGAGTGCGATTAAGGGCATAAATATGAGTAGAATGACGTAATCTAGGTGCAACTTGAAAGGTGGGTCGGTAAAAAAGGTATACATGAGAATGGAACGATTTCTTTGTTTTATTCATAAGGAATAGCCGTCCTCTGCATTTATGCAAAAGATAACAGTGAAAAAGAAAGGTGTTGCTTTTGAATAAAAGAAAACCTATTACATTCTGATGCGTAGTGTTTCTTTGATCCACCTCTGAAGTTACATCTAGATTACGTCATTCTATCTAATACATTATTTGAAAGCCATAGTGGCAAACGGTGGTAGAAACGTGACAGTAACGATAGGTCTACTTTAAGTCCATATAAACAAGTGAAGCACGAACTACGAGGTCGTTATTGCGTTAAGCGAGACGTCGCATTCAAAACATTTGCTTAATCAATTTAATACATTTTCCTTGTAGATAATTGAAAGCATGCACTACATGGAATAATGTTACTATAAACGTGGCGTGGTCTGTAAGCACGCAGTTTTCCAATCGAATAGTAGTAGCGAACGCGTTAATACGACAAAAAAAAAGTGAAATACTAAGTGAATAATATATAATTTAGGCTGTATCGCATATTGGATTTTTTTGTCGCACGTAATCGTTCGTTCGTTTCCGGAGGAACCGATGCGTCCTCGCGCGGAGCATCGACCGAACCAGGTACGGCAATCGTGTCAGTTATCGATGTTTCCAACGACACCGCTCTGTCAAACATGACCCTCGTTCGGTTTTTTTTCTACTGCGCGTGGGGTACACGGCAGGCGATAACAATTAATCGTAGTTAACCTCTGAAACCTTGTTCCTTTCGGTAAAGAAGAACGACGATAAAAATTAACGACTCGAATCGACGATCGATCGACCAGAGCGGGGAAGGGAAGGCCTCGATCGGTACACGGGCCGGTCGATCGTGCAACGAAAAAGAGGAGGGGCGTGCGTGCGCGCAATTGGAAGGTGGGAGCGTAGAAAAAAGAAGGGGAGAGGGAAAGAAACGGTAGAGAGGGAGCGATAGAGAGGAACGACGCAGGCGCGAACGAACGAGACAGAAAGAAGAGGGCAGAGTGGGAAGAGAGCGAGGCGTATACTCACTGGAGACCTCGCAAGCCCTCGCGATCTCCCGCCACATCTTCAGGATGACGTCGCGATTGTGATAGTTGACGTTCTTCTGGTCCCAGATCGCGGGCCTGGCGTGCACCTCGGTGATCAGTCTCTGGAGATCCATCGTCATCGCGTTCCTACGGGCGCTCGTGTTGCATCTCCTGGACGATCGCTTCCCGGCGGACCGACGGTTGAGCAGCGTGATGCCGGAGTTGAGGGAGGAAGCAGCCGCGCGCGAGCCGCTTCCTCTGGATACGTTTCGTTGAGATTCGTTGGTGTTGTGAACGAGCCGATTTTTTTGTTGCTTGCTCGGTTCCTCGCTGGGGATCGCCGATACGCCCGACTGTTGGTTCGGTTCTTCTTCGAGCGCGAAAATCGCGTCGGTGGTTTCGTCAGCGGTGTCTATGCCACCGACGACGACGAGCTCGTCCTCGTCGTCGGCGTTGCTGTTTCGTCGTTGCTGCCTTCTCCTCTTCTTCCTCTTGCGCCTGGCGATACGAGCGTTGCCGGCCGAGGAGGAGCTCGCGAAGCCGAGCCGAGCGGAGGATCGCAGGCGAGACGAATCCAGGGCTTTTTCCTCCTCGACTCGTGCACGCGTGCCGCCGTCCATACACGGCCGGTAACACGCGCGCTATCAGCCGGGAAGACGCGCACCCGTCTCAAAAGCAAATGTAGTTTTCCCGGTATTGTTCGCCCGTCGTTCGACCGAAACGACAGCGGTCGATTATTAACTTGAGACGACACGCGCACGTTCTCGTCCGCTCGCGAATACGCTACCCGCCTGCTCGCTAGCCAGCGCTGCCGCGCCGAGCCCAAAGTCCGAGCCTTCCTTCGCTTTTGCCCACGATTTCAGCTTCGGCTTCGGCCTCGCTCGAGCTTGCGCTCGGCTCCGCTCGGTTCGGCTCGGCCTGACTCGGCGTCGCCTCGCGCGCCACCGCTCCGCTGCAGCTCGTCGCCGCTTGCGATTCTCGACTGGACTCCGCGATATACCTATTCCGCTGGAGATGGACGAAATTCTTATCTAGATCAAACAATTCGAGTATCAAGATAAACAAATATTTATTAACGGGAGAACCCTTCGGTACAAAATGCGTAATATAAAATTATTTATCTACAAAGAAGATACATACAAAATTAATTGAGATCGAAACGTATACGAAAACCAGAATACGGCAATCTAAACAAGAATATAATATTAGCAGTCTTTATCCATTAATCGTCAGGTCGAATAAACGACACGAATAAAGCGCTGTATATTGATTCTATTCGTTCTCTATTAATCGAATGAAATTTTGTCCATCTCTGCCGCGAACCGAACCCAACCACCCTTCCTTCCGTCTATCATGCGACGCTTTTCTTTTTCCACATTCTCGCGCTCGGATTTCGTTCATCTTAATCCTGCCACTCGCTGATTCACCGTTTCCAAGTTCTCTAATCTCCCGCCCTTTCTTCCTCTTATCGCGCGATACTGTTTGTTATTATACGTTCGAGCACCACGGTAAAAAGCAAAATCCGGAGTAAGTCCACGAACATAATTTTCCGCGGGAACGTTTCTTCGATCGATCGACGCGTAGTACGTATCTCGAGTTATTGTATTTACGAGTTCTCTATTTCGTGGTCCGGTTTTACCCCGAGAAATCTAAGAAATTTAAAGAAATATCCGCCATACGTCGAGCACGGTATATACTTGGTCGTCCTGTGGACGTTTCCTCCTCGATCGATGCGAAACCGCAAGGCTGTTTTGACAGTTGCTGGTTAGAGAGCGTGCATCTGCCACTGGGACGGGTGGTTCGTCCTTCCTCGGCTCCGCTCGATGCCTCTCGGCTCGGCTCGGCCCGACTCGGTTCGATTCGGCTTCGTAACGGCGCCTCGCTCGTCGATGCTGCGACCCTAACACCAGAAATGGGTAAAATTTTTATTCAAACAATAATATTAACATATTTTAACGAGGTGAACATTCCTCTTGGCGGTACATGCGACAGTATATAGTAGTAGCGAATAGCGTAAACTAGTAGTTCTTAACCTTTTCATCTATAGACTCCTCTTGGCACTCGAGTGAAATTTATGGACCCCTTGACGTTTTAAAACATTCGTTAAATCAATGTTTCAAACCAGTACTCCGCTAAACGAGAGTTTATACGAGACCCTACAGTGCTTTTAGATATTCACGAATTTTGTTTTCTAATTGAATCGATGGAACATTTAGAATCTCAACTAATGTATCTTGGTAGCTTTACCAACGTTCGAAAGTTTGTAAAGACAGCTCAGCCGAGAAAGATTATAATTCATAATGCATCCAAGTATATCCTTGACACGAACAAGTGTATTTACCTTTTTCGTTGTCCATAGATTCGCATAGCTTTTTACATCGCGTCTGTAAAGACTATCGTCGATTTCCGTCTTATAAAACTTGACTTTAAAAGAGACGTGCCGTTACGAGCAACCCATATGTATACCTAAATCGAATATGTACTCCTTACGTGCGCAGGTATCGCGATCGATAACAGAGTGGTGCAGATTGCCATTGCACGAAGACGGACAATAGCTGCTTGCTTGCATATTGAGTTTCATTCAATCTACGAAACGCAATTCAGGTACGCCGAATGTAACCGTAGAATGCGTTTATCTCTGGCCGCAGGGAACGATATCCTCATACGCAACGCAATGATCTATCTTTGACAGTGTCTGTCGATTGTTAACGATCTCCATTAGAATCACACGTAACGCTTAAAATAATATCGATTTTTGATATAATCTTTTATTTGTTCACACGTTTTGAAAAACTTATTTTTTCTTAATCTAGAATATTTTCAGATTAAATCAGGTTTGACTGTGTGGCGCTACGGTGTGGGAACTCGTGAGAATCGTAGGAGTGAAAAGGAAGGGGGGAGGGGGTGGCGTTTCGTTCGGGCCTGCTACTAGACTCATCAGTAAGGCTTTCTAGCAGGCCCTGCCTTAGACGATTGCGATATTGGGAATCGGTCGAAGAGTGTATACAGGGTGTTCGGGCAACCGTGGGAAAAATTTTAATGAGAGATTCTAGAGGCTAAAATAAGGCGAAAATCAAGAATACCAATTTGTTGATGGAGGCTTCGTTAAAAAGTTATTAACAATTAAATTAAAAAATTTCAAATCGTTTTGGAAAAATTATTTTCGATTGCGTGGGTCAATTACAATCATTTTTGATGAATACACATAACTTCGAAATACCATCCATTTTCGAGAAAAAAAATCGAGAAGGTGTGAAATTTTCCTACGAAATTAAAATATTTCAAATCGTTCTGAAAAAAATATTATTAGCTGTGGGGGTCAATTACAATCATTTTTGGTCATTACACATACCCCCGAAATCCTGCGCATTTTCGAGAAAAAAATTCAGTACGGACGGAACTTTAATCGTTAATAACTTTTTAACGAAGCCTCAGTCAAGAAATTGATATTCTTGATTTTCGTCTTATTTTGACTTCTAGAATCCCCCATTAAATTTTTTCCCAGGGTTGACTGAACACTCTGTATAACAACCGAGGGGTGGGTCGAGTGCTTGTGAGAACGCGATCCCTCTGGTGGCGAGCATGGGAGGCGACGCCACAGCTGTTTATCAAGATACAAGAAATCTTGATGAACTTGCATCTTCTGATAATAAGCTTTTTAAAAAATAAATCTTTCCAATTAGAGAAACTCCTATTGTTAGTTGTTTATCTTCGATTACTTTTTGATTAATCGATTCAATCTTAATTAGATACGTTCGATCGAATGTTTCCATTACGATAATGGTTGGAACGCCTGCGTTAGGTCCAGCAAAAGTGTACCGTGTTTCACTGAACCATCGCAAAAAGGTTTCTTGTACGGATACCGTAAATTTATTTAATTCAAATTTAAGTTCTAGAGACAAAATGACAAAATGAATTTTATTTCTTGCTTTGTCACGTTTAA
Organism: Colletes latitarsis; assembly: GCF_051014445.1. NCBI lineage: Eukaryota > Metazoa > Arthropoda > Insecta > Hymenoptera > Colletidae > Colletes > Colletes latitarsis. Next base: position 27,119,499 of record NC_135135.1, on the reverse strand, counting down.
TCAAATCAGAACTCTGCCGAAAATAACGGAGAAACAGAACAACGCGCCCTTTCCTTTAATTACTTAAGTCTCGAGATCGGGAAGTTAGATGGGAGTGTTGCGTATTCAGACTAATTTAAGTTCCGGGGTCGTCGGGGAATTTTGAATATATTATACAAGGTTGGAAATCGTGGCGTGCTTTCGCATGCATTATTATTCCAGCGTCGTATCGACGAGAGCCACGATGACGTTGAAGTTTAAACTTGTCTCCATAACGATGTAACGATTCTTTATTAAAAGCACGGGTCGTCGTTTGAGCAATAAGATTTAATATTGTTATCGAGTAAACCGAATATCGTCTTTGATAAAAAGATCTGATCATCGTTGACATAATAAAGTAACATACAAGAATCAAAAAGTTTCTATAAACAAAAATACGGAGAACGTAAGTGGGTTAGGAAGGTGATTTCAAAGACTAATTTTTCATTCAAGGATTCGATTCTTTATTAGTAACTTTTACGCTTTACAGTGGATGTAGCATGATTCTCTGTTTCCTGAGAAGGATGTTTAGCATCGTTTAGCAAGATTAATAAATTAATAAAAAAAAAGTTTTATAAAGATTGTTCCAAGAATTCAACTTTATATTATAACAGTTTTCAATCCCTAATTAAAAGACAGATGCAGTTTTTTAAATAGCTACGTAGGTGAACGTAGTTGGAACGTTTTTCAAAAAGTCGTAATCAACGTATTTCATGAGTTGGTTGTCGGGTTTTGGAATCCTTCCATTGATTTTACCCAGAACCTTCTCGAAAGTCACTGCGCATTTTGTTTCGATCGTTTTCACGACATTCGCCTTAAATACGTCCACGACAACTTTCATCACAGCGTTTACCACCTTGTCGAACGCGTGACCCTCGAGCTTAACGTCCACTTTCCTAAAATTCAAACAGAATTTTATTAAAAGGAACAATAAAGACGTATAAAATTAACAACAATGTTAACATGTTTAACCAGTTATCTGTGTCGCTCCGTGTTGAAAGTGCGAATTTCTGTGTGGCACGAAAATCGATCGATGACGAGTATAGTCGTCAAGCACAGAGTAAGTGTTGCTGTTAAAATATTATATCAAAAAGATAGGTTTATTTTATAAAACTCGTCATGACAAAAAATCCTGGCACTTCTTCATGACGAGTATACTCGTCAAACACAGTTAACTGGTTAACAAGCAACGTAGAATTATATTCCCATGAAATAAATAAATGAAATTACTGGATAGCTGTAATCTTGAGCGAGTCGAGAAGGATTTTATAGCTGTCGAAGTTTATTGATACCACTGCACGCATTTTCATGGTCGTGAAGCGGCCGTCGAAGAGTCCCTTTCTCGATATGATTGCGTATTTGAGATAGTAGTTGTATTTCAGCTGAAAGTGTCGGTAGAAAGTAATGTTGTTATTAGTTCGCTCGACTCGTGCCCCCGTTCGGTAACGACTTTTTTATCTTACGTCGAGAACATCGAATTTCAAGGAGATGTCCACCGTCAGAGTCTTGTTGTCGTACGTCAGAACGATGTCATCGCCGCGAGTTATCGTCGACAGTCCTACCAACTGACCATTCGTCATGCTGAGAGATCCTTTCAGCCCTAGGATTCCGCCCTGTAATAATAAAAGCATCGATTTGTAACGAAAGTACACTATCATCTAGAAATCCACGAAATTATCGAAAACCAAAGTCATTGTTTATTTCGATGCAACTGAATTTTTGAAGAAACATCAACGAGAAATGAACAATACTTTCGATAACGCGGAATACGATAGAGCAAACAGAGATAAATACCAGCTGCTTCGAGTAATCGCTCATTGGCAGTGGGTCCAACGAGTCTTTCAAGATAATTTCTCGAATCGCGGGCACCATCTCGTCGAACAGCTCGTTGATCTGCACCGATACCCTTCCTTGGCTGCCATTGTACACTCTGCAACGCGAGAAAACGGAAATTGAGAAGTAATTGGTTTTCGAGATAATAATTTCAGGAACGCGTACTTCCATTTCTCTTAATCTGTAATAGTTGGGGTCCCCAAGTTGGGGTTAAGCAAATTAATTAAATCGTACAAGAAACATTATTCTATGCTTTTGTGTATGAATTAGGATTACTGTGGTTCAAGTTAGAGCATCCTGTGATCGTAACAAACGTTTGTCGTGACATTGAAAACTTACTCGAGCTCGGGATGTGCGAAACCCACAGCGACCAAAGCGGACGCGACGAGCAACACGAGCAGGCGAATTTGAGCGATCATCGTGGTCGAGTAATCTAGTCGAAGGTAGAAAGTAAGAATGATTCCGATTAACGCTCCCGTTCGTCTTTTATTCACACTTTATTTCGTTATCGGAACGCATCTTATCGAGTTATCGTATCCTCTCAGCATTATCGTTTTTATTGTCGAATACTTTTGTTATTGTACAATAACGTGAATTAAAACAATTAGATAAGACGAATAGAAAAGTGATTTCTTTACAAGCTATCTTACACGCGTTACAACGTGTAATCGATTACATTTTGAATTAGCTCATCCACGACTTGTTTGTCCGCGTTGAAGTATTTTCTGCATTTTTTACAGTTACGTCTGTTTATCGATCACTTGTGCAGGGTGTTCGATCAACCATGGGAAAAATTTTAATGGGGGATTCTGGGGGCCAAAGTAAGACGAAAATCAAGAATATCAATTTTTCGTTTGAGACTTCGTTAAAAAGTTATTAACAATTAAATTCAAAAATTTCAAATCGTTTTGAAAAAATTATTTTCGGTTGTGAGGGTCAATTACAATCATTTTTGGTGAATAGACATACCCCCGAAATCCTACCCACTTTCTAGAAAAAAATTCGAGGTGTGAAATTTTTCGACGGAAAAAAAATTTCAAATCGCTCTGAAAAAAATATTGTTAGCTGTGGGGGTCAATTACAATTATTTTTGGTGAATAGACATACCCCCGAAATCTTGCGCATTTTCGAGAAAAAAAATCATTACTGGCGGAACTTTAAACGTTAATAACTTTTTAACGAAACCTCCACGAACAAATTGGTATTCTTGATTTTCGTCTTATTTTGGCCTCTAGAATCCCCCATTAAAATTTTTCCGAAGGGTGAACAACCTGTATAGGGGATGAATTTTAGTTTTAATTATTACACTTTTGTTTCCATGGATCGTTTAAAAAGCACCAATATTTTATTGCGATTTTCTGAAATTTCTTCTGTATTTTTCGTCAATTCGATATATCAAATTTATCTTTTATCACTGATTGTCATTTATCACAGGGGTGGCTTGACACCCTGTATGTGTATAACAAAAAATACTTTTGCAAGCGAGATATCATACATTTTATAATTGACGATTTTAATGATATTTTAAGTTTAATATTGCGGTGCTTGCCAGAGAAATAAATAATTTAATACATTCTTTTCACATCGAGTTACGTCGTTGTTAATAACATAAGAATCTTCCACGGCGAAATGTTTTCGTTCATCAGTTCTATATATTCTTGAAACATCGCAGTTGCGAGTTTCTCGATTTCCTCGGTCAACAACTTTTTTACCAAACGTATGCCAACGTTGGTAATGGGTATAATCAATCGTTCCGCCAAGCTGCTGCCATGTATAGTCATTGTCATGGATCTGTGAAAAGTACACCTGGTTAGTATACAGGGTGTTCGACCACCTGGGAAAAATTTTAATAGAAGATTCTAGGAGCCAAAATAAGACGAAAATCAAGAATACCAATTTGTTCATTGAAGCTTTGTTAAAAAGTTATTAACGTTTAAAGTTGCGCCTGTAGATAGGCAACAGCTGCGTTCGCGCGATAGTGGTTCTCACTCAGCATGAGAAACTCTACTTAGTGACTCATCGATCAGCCATATTGTTTCGTGAGTGAGAGCCACTATCGCGCGTGCGCAGCTGTTTCCAAGTTGCCGTTCTACAGGCGGAACTTTAAACATTAATAACTCCTTAACGAATCCTTAATCAACAAATTGCTATTCTTGATTTTCGTCTTATTTTGGCTCCTAGAATCTCTCATTAAAATTTTTCCCAGGGGTATAATTTCTTTAGAAAAGACGTTTGTCGATAAAGAAGAAAAGCTCGTACTCGATGTTGGTCAGCTTGAGCTTTCTCAGAACAAATTTGCAGTCGATGATATTAAAATCGACGCCAATGTCGAGTCGAATCGATGCTGCCTCCGCGACTATTCTCCCGTACTTTTCCAAGAACAGGAGTTTCACGAAATAATTGTAGGTGAACTGAAAAGGCAAATGAAACGTGTTTTAAACTAATCTAAATTTAAATGTCGACGAACGACACGCGACATAATTACCAAAATGCTGTCGAACGCGATGTTTGCGTCGATACTCAGTGTCTTATCTCTGTAGACGCCGATGGCTCCGCCAGCCCGTTTAAATTCGGATAGATAATACAACGATCCTGAAGAGAAGTAGTACGTTAATTCGTCGTGGGTTGTAGGCAGAAATAGGAATGGCTGAAAACAAAATGCAGAAACATTCCAACAGTTGAATATTTTCAAAACTAATTTGCAAATAAAGTCTTCTTAAAAATTTGTTTTCTAAAGCTCAAGGTCCGATATAATGTTATTATTCTCTGGGAAAAATTTTAGGGGGAGATTCTAGAGGCCAAAATAAGACGAAAATCAAGAATATCAATTTGTCGATGGAGAGTTCGTTAAAAAGTTATTAACAATTAAATTTCTGTCCGTAATGAATTTTTTTCTCGAAAATGTGCAAGATTTCGGGGGTATGTCCATTCACCAAAAATGATTGTAATTAACCCCCGCAATTGAAAATAATTTTTCCAGAACGATTTTCAACGTTGATCAAAATTAAAATCTAAATTGCAGTTATTTTTTTTTTACCAATACTGAACAACAGTTTATTGAAAAATTCCGCCTACGCAGTAACGCGACAGGTAATCTCACGATTTCACAATACCGAGGCGTAATCGAGTACAATTACGATTAATCGTTTCGCAATACGAAAATACATCTCAATCGCAGAGGGGTAACATTTTTCTTTTAGTTTAATTAAAATTTCTCATCGTGTCAGTTGCAAAGTTGTTACCTGCAAATGGAAAAGACGTTTCTTGGATTTTTCAGAACAAGAAAAACAGATAATACCGTAGATTTAAAACTATATTTTTCATAATATTTTATTATGAGATCAAGTTCAGTAGTGTTTCGATAAAACCACTTGGTTTCCTTAATCGATTCTTATCATTGTAATTCGAAATGTTTCAACAGCTCTATTTCACATCGATAAATAAAATCACCAGCAGCGATAGGGAAAAATGTTATACAAAGTTAATTAACCGAGATAACGATATATATATTTCATTCTTCTTTGTCGTGCATAATAGCGTAAAATTATTACAAATAAATTTTAATGCAAATATCTGTAATCGATGACCGTAAATCTAGGGTTAATTTTAAATATCAACGTGATGATGCAAAGGAACGTTCGTGTTCGCCTTGGTTCAAGTTCAGATTCAACGATCACTGCCTTGAATCATTCAGGAGAAGTAGGTTACGCGTTCAACCAGACCCACGCGACAACATTCAATTCCGCTGACGTGTCTCTGGCAGAGTAACACCGAAATGGATTTAATATACTTTAGTTTGCATTTCTACAAAATGCGTATCTCTAAATACAGGTAACCCTCCTATAACACGGTAGATAGATTCCTAAAAAATACCGTGTTATATGAAACCCAGAGCCGGTACAAAAACGAGAGTCACGTTCCGCAAATTTATTAAAAAGAAATATTTTTTTTTAATTCTACATAAACAACTTAATTTTTATGAAAAATATAAATGCATGTATAACACAAAACAAAGAAAAAAACAAAAAATATTATTTCAATTTAACGCTCAATTTAATTAATTATAGTTCGTATATTATATTTTCATGTAAAGCCACTATAGTTCATTATTCCTTCGCGTTATTATTTTAAGGTAATTTAGTTTTTAAATATGTTAAGCAACAATTATGTTATCTAGTGCTGTAGAAGTACAATGTTGTGCGAAGGTTTTCGCTATTTTCTTATCGTGCTATAGCGAAACCGTGTTGTAGGAGGGCTACCTGTACACTCGTTGATACGAGCTGCTTCGAATTATTACATTTACAAAAATTGTAAGAACTACGGTCATGGTCGTGGTTCGAGTCTCCTTTCGATTGTAACTTTGTTCTGGTCGAAGGTCGGAACAGTACTGCGACTTGAGCGAGAGATCGAAAGCGCTCAGGTTCAGTGTCGAGTCGCAGCGCGACGATCGCCGACTATCGAGAGTCTGCTTTCGATTTCGCTCGACTTGGAATCGAAACGCGAAGAATGCAGTCGGGTAACGGATCTTTGGAACACCGGTGTAACGTTGCCTGGAACCGAGGGGAAAGATTCTCGGTAAGGAAGGTTCAACGGCCGATTCACTGTCGTTTTCGTTCGAGGTTCAACGCTCGTCGATTTCGCTTTCGTCGATCGGGTGTCTCGCGCGAGTTCACATTCCCTTTCGCTCGTTGACCCACTGACCTTCAAGCTTCATTTCGACCTCGAAACCCAGATTCCCGAGATGTCCAAGACATTCAAACTTTCGTGATTGTTCAAGACAGATCCTAACCTCTTCTTTAAGTGTGGTTAAATAAAAGTTACAATTTTAATTATACAGGATGTTCGGCCAGACCTGGGAAAAATTTTAATGGGGGATTCTAGAGGCCAAAATAAGACGAAAATCAAGAATACCAATTTGTCGATGGAGGCTTCGTTAAAAAGTTATTAACAATTAAAGTTCCGTCAGTACTGAATTTTTTTTCTCGAAAATGCGCAGGATTTCGGGGGTATGTGTAATGACCAAAAATGATTGTAATTGACCCCCACAGCTAATAATATTTTTTTCAGAACGATTTGAAATATTTTAATTTCGTAGGAAAATTTCACACCTTCTCGATTTTTTTTCTCGAAAATGGATGGTATTTCGAAGTTATGTGTATTCACCAAAAATGATTATAATTGACCCCCGAAACCAAAAATAATTTTTCCAGAACGATGTGAAATTTTTGAATTTAATTGTTAATAACTTTTTAACGAATCCTCCATGAACAAATTGGTATTCTTGATTTTCGTCTTATTTTGGCCTCTAGAATCCCTCATTAAAATTTTTCCCACGGGTGCTCGAACACCCTGTATATAAAATTTATTGCTACGTATTGGTTTTGCTGGCTATTATTCGAGTAAAATATTACTCGTGTCTACCACGGGCTAGTAGACGTGTTAATCAGCGCACAGAAGCGTTAATCAACGGCATTGAATTAACGTTTGCCTTGACGTCTCTTTCGCGTCATGCGAAAAGTCCACGAATTGCAAACGTATCGAACACTCACCAACCGGAAGCTTCGATGAATGTCGGGAATCGTCAGGGGATCCAACTCGTTTGTAAGAAAGAATTCCGATGCAAGACGCGAAAAATCGTCTATGTATTCGGTCAAATCTAAACAAAGCCCTTCCTCTACGAAACAACGATTGTAGCGTGGTTCTTTGTTCTCGAAATCGTTGCTCGACCAAAGGCCAGTTCTGTTTACGTGTCCTGTGTTCGGTTCGGTCGAAGTTGCAAACACAATCGCAACGATGCAGCAGACGAACGTGGCGTCGGTAAAAGAAAATACTTTCCGTCGCATTTAAATGTCGCTTGTTTCGACGGTTTTTTCTCTACTGCTGTTAGAAACCATACAATGTTCTTACTGTAATTTGTTTTGTTCGTGTTAGCGTGTTTTTCCACGACCTCGTTGTTTGGTTAATCGAAACAATTTCGAATTTAATTAGCATTCTTATCTGAGGTCTGTGTTTTCGTGTTATCGTTGCAACTCGACGATAAAAACGATGTCATTGAGCGTAGACTCGAACCGAGTTATCAAAGAATGACGATTCATCGATATTATCGACGCGGGAAACCATCGCTCGTTACGTGGTGCCATCGCGGAGATCAATCCACAGCTATTTACCACGCGACTCGACGTTCTACATTAGCGACGTTAATTAACTCGTTCATTAAAAGATTACAAGCCACCTTTAGTTAGCAACTGTATTTGCTTATTTTTTAAAGAGAGATACGATCAGGATTTTATTTGAATAATAATGACGTATTAAAATTCAGTACTTTATTCACAACATTTATTCAATTCAACAGTTTGTTTTCTAAAGAGATCTTTATACATCATAATGCTTCTTGGTAGACATTATACGTTTCTTTTTCGGGAACAATGAAAAATAAATCTTAATAGCTGCTTGCTAAAAAGAAGTAGGCTGTCCCTTTAGTTAGAGATATGTTTACTGCTACACGTGTACAAAATAAAATACTATGTACAGAAAATGACAAATTAAACGAACTTTTTATGCTTGTGTGCCAGTTATTTATAGTTGAACTTCATAAAACTAGAAGCATTAACTATGGTACGGTGATATGACAAGCTTTAACAAATGCTGCTGTACAACCTAACCTTAAATCTAACAGCTTAACTCTATGTTAGGATAAAGGTAAGAGAACACGTAGAAAAAGTTCGTTAACGAGCAAAAAGCGACTCGGTCGAAGTGACACCTCAAGTTGTCGGCCGTAAAAGAGCGACGAACAAAGAACGTTCTACATCGTTTGTAAACAAGTTTGATCGATCTTTGTTTTTACCAACCATGTGTACTACGTAGTGCATACACGCTTTCGAAACTTATTTGCAGAGAGAATAACGCGTCATGTTATCTACAATCCCGAAATAAACAAACAAATTACAGAATTTCGATTCAACAAAAAGCTCATTGGGAATGTACGATAAGACGAACTTTACAAACTCCTATTTTAATGATGTTTTATTTTTTATGCTTTTTAGGTCTGGGTTAGGTTAGGTTTGACGTTTTGATCCTTCTTAGTTTCGATTCAACAAAAAGCTCAATGTGAATGTACTATAAGACGAATTTTACAAACTCATATTATAATGATGTTTTGATCCTTCTTAGTTTAGGTTTGAGTTAGGTTAAGTTTGACATTTTGATTCTTTTTAGTTTCGATTCAACAAAAAGCTCATTGTGAATGTACTATAACACGAATTTTACAAACTCATATTATAATGATATTTTGATCCTTCTTAATTTAGGTTTGAGTTAGGTTAAGTTTGACATTTTGATCCTTTTTAGTTTCGATTCAACAAAAAGCTCAATGTGAATGTATTATAAGACGAATTTTACAAACTCATATTATAATGATGTTTTGATCCTTCTTAGTTTAGGTTTGAGTTAGGTTAAGTTTGACATTTTGATTCTTTTTAGTTTCGATTCAACAAAAAGCTCAATGTGAATGTACGTTAAGACGAATTTTACAAACTCATATTATAATGACGTTTTATTTTTGATCCTTCTTAGGTCTGGGTTAGGTTAGGTTTGACGTTTTGATCCTTCTTAGTTTCGATTCAACAAAAAGCTCAATATGAATGTACTATAAGACCAACTTTACAAACTCATATTATAATGACATTTTGATCCTTCTTAATTTAGGTCTAGGTTAGGTTAGGTTTGACGTTTTGATCCTTCTTAATTTCGATTCAACAAAAAGCTCAATATGAATGTACTATAAGACCAACTTTACAAACTCATATTACAATGACGTTTTGATCCTTCTTAGTTTAGGGTCATTCTCAAAAGAATTATACCAAATGAATCCTAAAATGTTATGGCCAATATGGTAAATCATGCAATGATTTGGTCAGGAGATAATTAAGTCTTTGATCTCTAAACGTCGAAACGTCGGTATAATGTAACCTTGCGTTTAAGACGGAATTTGTTTGTCTTAATTAGAGAATTGTTATCGCGCTGCGAGCTCGTAACTTGCTAATGTAATTCGCTTGTTATTTTTACGCTTCTATTTATTTTCGCGTTTTACAGGTGCCGCGACGTAGCTCGTGTGCCAGCTAGATATTCATCTACGCGTTATAATAACAAGACGTTGATATCTTTCATGCGACAATTTTGATCGGGAGAAATGAGAAACGCAATTGTAGGATCGTTTTCCCGTTATTACGATACATACTATCTTCGTGCACGAGCAAGATAACACGAACAAAATAAGTTAATCGTTGTTTACTTCCGTTGTAATACTTTTTATCGTTTCCCATTTGTTTTCTTTCATTTCTTAATACGTATTGAGAGTTTGTTCCAACACGTTGACGATTGAAAAATATTTTGTTCGTCGAGAGGTCGTTGCTCTACATGCTCGAACGTATTTTCAATCGATTGGTTGTCCACTTCGGAAAACGTATCGGAACTGAAGCTTTGGCTCAGTGTTTCTCAATCTGGGGATCAGTTAACTTTCGAAACATAAGGAAATAATAGATAGCCACCCACATTTGTACAAATAGTCTGTTTGCAATGTGTTTCGCAATTTCTCACACCAGAGTGGATATAGTTGGAAGTTTGCAATTAGATTTACTTTTCAATTAACATCCCATTATTAGTATCAGTGTTAGTGTAAACGTCGGGCTTGTCATGCAACAATGTCGAGGTCAAAGTCGCCTACGCAATGTTTCCTGAGGCCTGTTGATTCTGTGATTCCCTGGCGTGCTCTACGCGGCGATGAAATCGATATAAACAACCTGCAAAACAGTCTTGTTTGTCGACGAACGCTAGGCAGGTTTTCATCCAATGGGAGGGCTCGATTTGGTGGGCGTGTATTGCCTGACGTTTCAGGTTATTACGTATTCGTTGTGAAATTTGTTTTTCGATGAGCGCACACGCGCTCGCTTCCGTTTGCCTTAACCTAACCTCACTTTCCTAGATCGTAAACACTTCAACTACGAAGCAAATAACGCCACATATAGCTTCTGGCGTCGTTGTTTTCGACGTTTTATAATCCCTCTATTATTATACTTATTGTTATTGCCATTAAGCGAATGGAGATATCTCTTAGTATAACGCACTATGTGCGCAATAACCGTTTCAATAATAACAGTTTCATGGGGAATGTTTACACAGATGGTAAATTTCAATTTTTATTCGACGAATAACATATAAAAGGTTGTTTATCTTTATTCGTCATTCAAAATACATGTTCACATACAGGGTATTCGACCAACCCTAGGAAAAATTTTAATGGGGGATTCTAGAGGCCAAAATAAGACGCAAATCAAGAATATCAATTCTTCGTTTGAGGCTTCGTTAAAAAATTATTAACAATTGAATTCAAAAATTTCAAATCGTTCTGGAAAAATTATTTTCGGTTGCGGGGGTCAATTACAATCATTTTTGGTCATTACACATACCTTCGAAATCCTATCCATTTTCGAGAAAAAAAATCGAGAAGTTGTGAAATTTTTCGGTGAAAAAAAAACTTTCAAATCATTTTGGAAAAATTATTTTCGGTTGCGGGGATCAATTGCAATCATTTTTGGTCATTACACATACCCCCGAAATCTTGCGCATATTCGAGAAAAAAATTCAAAACGGGCGGAACTTCAAACGTTAATAACTTTTTAACGAAGCCTCCGTCAACAAATTGGTATTCTTGATTTTTGTCTTATTTTAGCCTCTGGAATCCCCTATTAAAATTTTTCCCACGGGTGCCCGGACACTCTGTATAAATACTACTTAACCTAACCTAGCTTAATCCTGAAAGGGGTGAAAGTTGCATCAGTGCCTTTCGTTCTTTATTCGAGATTTTTATCTAGATAAAAGTTAGGCCTATCTCCGCGTAGAAGTTAAAAATACGCAGATTGTGGTCCACGTGGCAGAGCGAAAAGAAAAACGAAGGAACGAACAGATAGGAAGAAGGAATCGAAATAGGAGTTTGACTCGAGGTCTCGGTGGCGTGACACCAAAAGGAAGGTTTTTTTAATCCATCCACACGTGTTTATCGCGTCGTCGCAAGTCGGTTACTTGACGAGCGATTTGGGTCAACGATCTGACGCGATTTCCTTCCTTTCTTTCTCAGGCGGAAGGTGGAAGGAGGCTCGGCTTCTGGTCCGACACCAACGACCAATCAGAACGCCACCCGTTTACGAAACAGGAGTCGCGTGTTTTTCACGTTTGTGAATTAGGGCTTTGACACACGAGCCATTCGCCGTGATATTTTCCAGCGTTTTAATCAGGACTTGAAAAGGTTCCGAAATAATTCTTTCGAACCGTTATACGAATGTTCTGAACTTTTATTCTTCGTAACAGTTTCGATTCTATATTATGACAATTTTCAAACTCTGCTGAACTTGGTTTGAAACTTGTGGTGCTCGAAGGCATCGCTGAAATGTTTTAAAAGCAACGAAACGCCAACGCAAACGCCGTACGCCATGACCCTTAGCGCTGGAATTTACGCACGGTCGCGTGTCCTTTGCAACACGTATGTACACTAACCTACAAAAGTATTGACACAACCAAAAGTTTATCGTTCAGTAATATGCTGATCTGGAAAAAATAGAATCTAGTTACGTGTTAGTGGTTCGTTGTACATCGTCGTTGTACACTGGAGAGCAAAATAGTTGTGACGTCACAAATGCACGAAAGATACAACATATCCGTTTAGCGGAATAATTCTACCACTTGAGTGTAACCGATGTCATCTTACCAATTTGAAAACTTGACGTCACAGCTTTATTGCTCCTTTGTGACGTCACGACAACCTTTTTTTTGGTTCTTGATATACTACATAATTGTTTCGTCGATAATGTAGTCGCTTATACATGGTCGACTGAACATTAATCACTTCCCTACCGAGCTTTTTCCAACAGTTGATCTAAAAGATACGCAACGTTTCTTTATAGCACTTTCTAAACATTTAAAGGTGGTTACACAATTACAGTTAACTATTCGTGCTCTAATTGTTATATTCCACTTTTTATTTTACAGTTTATCATTCCATTCGCTACGTACGGTTTCACTTATTTATTTATATTTATATATGTTACTCTATCAAGTTTCGTAATTTTTTGATATATCGCTTGCGAGCCTTCTGTTTCTTTTGTCGATTCTCTCTCTTTCGTTACTGGGTCAAAATCGTTGGTGGAGGGGTTAATGGTGGGGATAAATCATGAAAACTGAACCGTGTAGATTTTAGTGAAACCGAACCGTAGACTGCTGTGTTATGATAAACGTCTTCACTGTGCTGGTACTTTTGTTCGTCGCTGTATATGGGTGAGTGTAGTTCACGCGCGCTGCGAGCGCGATAACTGTGTATGTATCTCGACGGTTCTCGCGTCGGTGGCTCAGTTTGACTCGGTTGCTCGCGCGGAGCGGATTTGCGCCAGCACGCGAACCTCTTTCTCCACTGTAACGGAAAATATTTCGAAAACTTTGGTCGTTCCAGTAAACGGAACAGTATATCAGTGGTGCCTCAGGATCCTCCTTCGTACCTCGACTGCGCGTGTTAACTCGAACTTTATTTTTACCCGACGTCGTGTGCCGAGCGTGCAATCGTCACGGCGATTCACGGATCGTCGACTGTCTCCTGACTGCGGGGGAGAGGCGTTTCGAGATCTCGATTCGGTGAGTAAGAATCAGCGCGGAAGCGATCGGAGGTCTCTCTTTCTCTTTCCGTCGATCGTTGTTTCGCGCATGAATGACGGTTGGTGTTTATGAATGAGAACATAGAGCGGGAACAAGCACGCGCGTACGTCTCTGGCTGCACGCGTATTGCAACGGTGCATTGCGAAATCCTTCCCAATTGGCAACGCCACCACCGAGACTATTTTGCTATTCTACTATACGCGAGCTGTACGCCGGTTCCGGGGTTCTCTGCGCTTTTGACACAGTGACGGGTCCAAACCTATCAGCGCCTGACGCTCAGATTACTTTTAGGGACATTTCTCGTTTTTCAAAGCGCAAGTTACACGTAATTTGTAATCGTCGTAGCAACGGTTCTAACACGGTGCGTCATATCAGCCAAGTGTAACCTTTGGTCAGTCTTTGTTGTAGCTACTTAGCAATGTTATATACATATAACTGAAATTATAGTATACTTAATTTAGGAATAAAATGACAAAAAAACAACTTTCTTGTTGTTATATTCCACGAAGGTCCTTTAACAGCACCATTAGAGCAACATACATTTTTATTCGTCCGTAGCTTTTGGTAAATTGAAATTGGCAGACCTATAAATCCGTAAACGGAATCTTCCTGCGAATGACCGCGCCAGAACTTCCGGTTTCGCGGTAGAAAACGGGAAAGGCGGTTGCATAATTTAGTTGCCAGTCTTCGCGCGTGAGCACTGGTTGTCACCAGTTCCGTAAAACTCATCTAGATGTTTTCTCTCCTTTGATCTTATTTCTGTCGAAAGCATTGGCTCGAGCGAAGCTCAAGGCCGCCATTGCGCGTTCATCGAAATTTCTCGTCTGTTTTGTTTCGAATCGAAGGTCATCGTCGACGATCACAAAGCTTCGAGTATTCTTCCGTTGACCGACGAATGTGAGAAAAAAGAAAAACATTAATTACTAAACGACTAACTATATATTTCCTTCTTTATCTTCTTATGTTCGGGCCACTGGTGAACATCGTTTTTCATGATATAATGTACAAGCATTCAGAACACGCATGTACGTCGTTGAAATATTTAAATAAGCAATATACAGGGTGTCCGACCAACACTGGGAAAAATTTTAATGGGAGATTCTAGAGGCCAAAATAAGACGAAAATCAAGAATATCAATTTGTTGACGGAGGCTTCGTTAAAAAGTTATTAACGTTTAAAGTTCCGCCCGTTTTGAATTTTTTTCTCGAATATGCGCAAGATTTCGAATATATGTGTAATGACCAAAAATGATTGTAATTGACCCCCGCAACCGAAAATAATTTTTCCAAAACGATTTGAAAATTTTTTTATTCATCGAAAAATTTCGCATATACCCGATTTTTTTTCTCGAAAATGGATAGGATTTCGAAGATACATGTAATGACCAAAAATGATTGTAATTGACCCCCGCAACTGAAAATAATTTTTCCAGAACGATTTGAATTTTTTTTTTTTCGTCGAAAAATTTAGGTATTTACTTAGATTTTTGGTAAGGAATTTTTTTCTCGAAAGTGCGTAGGATTTCGGGGGTATGTGTAATGACCAAAAATGATTGTAATTGACTGCTAGAACCAAAAATAATTTTTTTAGAACGATTTGAAATTTTTTAATTTCGCCGAAAAATGATAACACCTTTTCGAATTTTTTTCTCGAAAGTGGATAGGATTTCGAAGGTATGTCTATTCACCAAAAATGATTGTAATGGACCTCCGCAACCGAAAATAATTTTTCCAGAACGATTTGAAATTTTTGAATTTAATTGTTAATAACTTTTTAACGAAGCCTCAAACGAAAAATTGGTATTCTTGATTTTCGTCTTAGTTTGGCCTCTAGAATCTCCCATTAAAATTTTTCCCACGGGTGCCCGAACACCCTGTATATTCAAAATGATAAAAATCAAGTACAGGTTACCAGAAAAGTTATTGCTCGTCTAGAGTATCTCAATTATCAACCAAAATTAAATAAATATTTGAGTATTAAGATTGTTCGAATTGACTTGAAAACTTAAGAAAATAAGTAATTCGGTAAGTTCAATGTCAAGTCCACGCTCGAGGAATTATTCTGGGCTGGGGCCAACCATTGTAGAACCCGGATATTTTCTCGCCGTACCCATTAATCACTGACGAACGCCGCGTTCTTGTTTTGGCCGTTAATCGACGAAGAGTTGCCCACCCGTTATAGAAATGACACGGCCGTTCCAAAATTGGATTTGCGTGGACGTTCGGCGTCGTGCGTTTATCGATCACGGCGCCGTCATCTATGCAATCTCTGTTTCCGCGGGATGACAATTTTAACCACGAGAGCCGACGATTCTCAACTCTCTAGTTTTAGGTTAGAATCGTTCGCTTCTCGGTGAGTCAAATGTTTACAAGAACGTTGGGTAATCTGATTTCTCGATTAGTCATAGGACAAAATCTTATCGAAGAAAGTAAATTTGTAAACATCGATGTCAGTCATGATCGTTGAATCATTGTACACCTACAGTAAAAAACATCTCTTCGGGTATATTAGTGATAACGTTACACCATTGTAGAAATGTTGCTGGCGGTTATCGACAAGTTATTGATACTTTATTTAATAGTTAACGATAAGACGAATATAGTTGAAGAGTTCTTCTGGAAAGTAATGTGTCAACATTGAAAATATATTTAATAATAATTATAAATTTTAATAGATTCCTTTCGATCGTTATCTGTGACATCACGAACACTTTTTTGCTCCTCGATGTGCATCGAACTCTCGGCGTTCCATGAGTCATCTGTTATTCCCGACCTCGACTGCTACGTAATAAATTAGCAATTAATTAGTATACCTCGCGCACGTGGCAAGAAAGCCGGCATTCAACCACCGCGTTACAACGAGCACATTTGCGCGAAATAACAGTTCGAAAGTAAACACAGGATCGCATTAGACGTTTAATGTCCGTCAACGTTGGCTATAAGTTTATTCTCGACTATGTTGTTCGAATGAGAGCAAAAAACTCATAAACGGTTGGTTTACGGGTACAGAGAATTAAATTTGACAATAATAAGAATTAGGTAAAATTTACAGAGAGAAAATATTATAATTAATAAATTCTTTACAATTGAAATAAAAAGCAAAATGCATCCATAATGAAAGCGCGAAGATTCCAACTGTCTGATGGAAAAAGAAGTCCTTCGATGACTCAAGTTGTGCAAACTAAAGGTTGAATAATAACAGGTGGCTCATCGTCTAAACAGTTCTTTTTTGCAGAAGGTTCTTCCTGAAAACGAACGGCTGCAACTCGGTAATATTCCTTTCTCCCCGCGAATTGGAACGATCATTCGCGCGAAAAGGAAACCGACGCCATTTTTGCCGATTAATGCCACGTCATGATTCCGTCGAAGGTGAAACGACGATTCTTCTCTAGTCTCGTACGCGTTCTAATCGGCCGCGTCGTCACGCAGTCTGGGCCTTACGTTTCATTTATTTCCGTAACTAACGAGCAGAGGCACAATTTTATACAAAATTTATGGTAGCAAATAAAAATTTAACGCGGACACAACGAACGAAGTTATAGTCGGACGGTAGAAATTTTCGTTGATCATATTACATATATTATTTATGTATTCACTTGAACAATTAAGAGGTATCGATATTGAATGATATTTTGTTCTTTGATTTGGGACTTAAGGTACAATTTCTTCTTGCAACGAGAGGTCGACGAGGTTTCAAGCGGAAAGGAACGACCAACATAGTTCGCGTTTACCAACGGTTTACTTTCGCTAGCTGGTTTTGCACTATTCGCGGAACGCGTTTGAACAGCCATTTCGTATGCTGTTAACCGTCAAACTGGTATTACATAAACGTGCGTCGTAACCTGTTGTAATAGGCAAGAGTTGCTCATCGGATTGAAATTACCCGCGGTATCTGAACAATAATCGTCGTTTCGTATAGTTTCTTAAATTTATTTAAATAATAATCGATGGAAATTGTTTTGGAACTAGCTAATACCAGCAAACCTTATCTCCAATACCAAAGGTGCATCAGATTACTAATCAGTTACCGATGGTATTAACAATATCTGATTCGTTTCCGCCATTTCTCGATAGCTATGAATTTGTTTCTGCAAAATGATACACGTTAAATTCGCGTATAAATACGTTGCCTACAACCGTGGGAAAAATTTTAATGGGAGATTCTAGAGGCCAAAATAAGACGAAAATCAAGAATACCAATTTCTTGATGGAGGCTTCATTAGAAAGTTATTAACGTTTAAAGTTCCGCCCTTCCTGAATTTTTTTCTCGAAAATGCGTAAGATTTCGGGGGTATGTCTGTTGACCAAAAATGATTGCAATTGACCCCCGCAACCGAAAATAATTTTTTTAGAACGATTTGAAATTTTTTAATTTTGTCGAAAAATTTCACACCTCGATTTTTTTTCTCGAAAGTGAATAGGAATTCAAAGGTATGTGTAATGACCAAAAATGATTGTAATTGACCCTCGCAGCCGAAAATAATTTTTCCAGAACGATTTGAAATTGTCGAATTTAATTGTTAATAATTTTTTAACGGAGCCTCCATGAACAAATTGGTATTCTTGATTTTCGTCTTATTTTGGCCTCTAGAATCTCTCATCAAAATTTTTCCCAGGGTTGGTCGAACACCCTGTATAGAAGTTGATGGATATTATATTGGAAATTTGTTAAAATAAATTTTTGTTATTTATCCCTCTATTGCAGTTATGTCATAAATTACAAAAGGTCACACAAAAGTAGTGTTATCAGGGATTATTGGTTTAGTCTTGACCTCAACTATTGCGTAACAATGATAAAAATATCATAATTTTTTAGTCCTTGAATCTTACAATTGATGTTTCTATTCAAGATTTATATTTTAAAAATGTAGTGACCAAAAATTAATTTTAGCTTGATATAACTTCTGTAACAAGCGTATTATTATTCGTTTAAAGAAATAAATTGAACTGATATGAGTATAGATGCTTTTTATAGATAAGTTCAACTGAATTTTTTATTTTTCAACAAGGCTCTTCAGCGTTGGCATTTTCGCGACGCGCTCGATTACGTTGCGAAAGGCTTCGAAGCCGGAAGCCGTTAAGTTCGCAAAGGAGTATATTTATTTAATTATTTACACGTTCACCCTGTTACGTACAATGTTTCGCACGCGACTAATTTTCATCCCACGAACGTAGAATGTCACTCTCTATGTGCTGAGTAATACAATCAGTTCGTAGATAGCTTCGGGTCCAAATACCGAAGAAGTTTCTTAAATTTCGTCTATTTGTGAATCCCTCGGTAAAGAAATATTGCTGCTCAAGCGCTTGCAATGCAATTAATGTATTTAATATGATTTAAACCTGTTTACAAAACTTTTGTCACGTTTTAAAATAATAAACATAAAATATTGCAGAAGGTATAAGTTTCGTTGTACGATGTATCTAATGTTTTCTTTCTTCTGAGAACTTGGAAACCCCTCACTAATGGCGCTCGTGGACCTCAGTTAGAGAAACGCTGGTCATACCACAGACGATGTATACGAATAGACCTTACACCTTATGGACTTTCGTGGCCCAATCTGACTGCCATACCGATCTGAAAATTCGAGGGTGATTTTAACGTCCTCTTCTCGTGAATAGTGATCAGTTGAAAAACTATTCACTGATTTAATATTAATGGGCATACAGCTGTAGTGTGTACGTAAATACATGCGAATTGACTATGCAGGGATTGAAATTCATTTCTAAATCTGTTGGTAATATTACAAATAGCACGTAAATGATAATGGGGGTTCGAGACCCCATAAAAATGGGTCGAAAAAATACATTGGGTGAAAGATTCACTCGTATACCTTGTCTGACAATACTCTAGAATCTTTGATGAATCAATGAGAATCAAAACTAACCTAGCGAAGAAGCTCTATATTCACGATGATCTATGCAAGGCGGATCGCAGCCAATTTGCTAATATTATTTAGTTTTTAATTAATAATTGCATTACCCAGATAAGAGCGATACGATTATTAATTAAACGTAAATAATATTACCCAGGTCTCACCACGAGGAGGTTGCTGCGAATGGAGACCCGAAGGGAGATAGATGGAATCCAAGTTCCATCGATCTCCCTTTTACATCCTTAGAAACTAGATTAGCCATGCCAAGTAATTATTTTGTTTAAAAAGGGATGAAGCTAAATTGTTGGAGACCCGACGCGACGCGATACGACGCGATGCACCATGCAATAGTGCAAGGAACGAGAGACGCGAACCGAATAGCGAGGTCAAAAGGGCCAGCTCGTTGCCTCTTGGCAAGTCCGATCGAAGGGGAAGGGCATCGACGCACCCAACACGGGTTCCCCATTTCCCCCAAGCAGCCTGTTGGGAGCCAAATGGACCCAACTCGGGATGTCTGACAGAGAGAGGGATCCCGAGTTGGGGCTACCGTAGACAGGAACAGTCCCTGATCCCCTCTAAGGCCGAAATACCCTTTCCCTTGGATCGTCTCGCTAGAGGACGGCAACTGACCCTTCGGACCAGCTAATCGGCCGATCACTTGCTTTCTACATGGAAGCAGTGGTGATCGGAGGGGACCAGAGACGAGTCAAAGAGAAGCTACTTGTTACATAATTACTTGGCAGGACACGCGGCTACACTAAAGACTTAAGTCTAAATACCAAGTAATTATTTTGTTTAAAAAGGGATGAAGCTAAATTGTGGGATACGCGACGCGACGCGATGCTGAACCGTGCAGCGGATCTTCGGATCGAATCAACACTACCCTTGGTAGATTGATTTCTATTTCTAGAAATCGATCTATCATTGGCAGGTGACTAGATCTTTCGGACAAACTGGACGGCCGATCACACCGGTGACCGAAGCAAGAAACGAGAGAACGAGTCGAGAGAAGCTACTTGTTAAATAATTACTTGGCAATATTGGGAGACGCATACAATAGGGACTTAAAATTAACGTCGAAGCTCAAGTCTAGTCAAGTTGAAGCTAAAATTCGGACGATAGAAGGAAACAAAGTTCCTTGGATGTTAGTTATACCAAGCAATTATCTGGTTAAAAAGAGGGATGAAGCTAAATCGTGGGATACGCGACTCGACGCGACGCGACGCTGAACCGTGCAGCGGATCCGAGGATCGAACCTACTGCCCTTGCTAACTCGATCTCAACAAGAAAACAGAGAACTGCAACCCCGAATCGAGGTCTCCATTTCTCCAACGCAACCCGCCGGGAGCCCGAAGGACCCGACTTAGGCTGTCTGACAAAGAGAGAGTACCTGAGACAGGGTCGACTTCCGCTGGAAGGTATGCGTTTCCGCAGAATACGGAAACTCCACACCTTTCAGCGAAGTGCCGTTTTCCCTCGATCAAGCTTACCAAGGGAAGGCGATTAGATCTTTCGGACCCGATACACGGCCGATCACATGTTTCAATCGATGAAACAGCGGTGATCGAAGCTAGGAACGAGGGAACGAGAGAACGAGAAGCTACTTATTGAATAATTGCTTGGTAAGACGCGGAAATATGTAGAATAAAGAAATCTTCGACGTTAATTTTAAGATTCGCGACGAAGCTTAAATCTAATAGACTTAGAATTAAATGTCCCTCGGCGGATGTGGCGTACTCCCTCGTTGTCCCTGCGAATAACCTGAAACTAAAATTGATACCCATATTAGTGACATACGAAAGGAAATTTAATAAACACCATGCAAACTAGACGAAGCGATGGAATAATTAGTCGTGCTGATGTACCTAAAAGTGAGAATCTATAAGATTCTCGATGCTAGACCTACCTAAGGAAATGTACAAAATTTACACATGTTACGAACAAAATATTCTACCTATACTTGCGTAACGAGAGTACAATGTCGAAGTAAAATAGCAAATGACTACAAAAATTGTCCGAAGAACCATACAAATTTCAAAGACGAACAGAAACAAAGATTGAAAATCCAACGCAGAATTGAAAATCCAACGATATAATCAAAGAATGAAAATACCCAAGAATTAAACAAAATATCTGAGCGAAATAGAACAAGAATAAAAATCTTGCTCTAATTAGAGACATCGAAATTCATAAAATAATATACAAACAAAATATATAAAATAATATACAAACAAAAATGGTATATGATTCAATACAATCATGTCAATTCAATAAATAAGGCAGTAGTAGAAATAGAGGAGGAAAACATAATAATTAGATAAAACCGGACAGTCAAAGAACATTGAATTATGACCAAACAAGTAAAATAAACTGGTCAATTTGGTGATAATAATATAAATAAGTAAAGTGGGCTTACTACTTGTTGAGCATTAGTTACCATTACCAAGGAAGCACCATAGGTCCAGCCTGTAACATAAGAAACGATTCGTAATTTAGCAAAAGCGATGAACAGTTCCATAACGTTGAATTGGTATCAAACGACGAAATAGAAGTGGGGGGAGCAATTTTAAATAGTTCTTACCAGTGGTCATCACGGTCCGGCACTGGTCAGTAGTGGTCAGTAGTGGTCAGTCGTCGGATCTCCACTGGTCAGCACTGGTCAGTAGTGGTCAGTTCTGGTCAGTTCTGGTCAGTCCTGGTCAGTCCTGGTCAGTCCTGGTCAGTCCTGGTCACTCCTGGTCCCCCCAGTGGTCGGCACTCCACGAATGGCCTGACTTCGGCCCGCGAGACCCGATCCCCCTGGATGCTCCTGGGGTACTGAAGAATTTGTCCAGCGGTAGTCTTCATGTGGGGAAGTCGAAGAGTGGGGAGACAGTGTCAACGTGAAGAGTTAAGAACCGCTTGGTCTAGAGAACAATGCTATTTCAATTGGTCCCACCTCTTGACCGTTTCTGGATCTTCACTGGACCGCTGACCTTGATGTCCACCTCACTGTTGACCACCAGTGACCATAAGCTAGTCATTGTTGACCCACTAAAACTATTACGAAGATTAAAGCCTTCTTACGAGGATCCCCTTACAATTTGATGCCTGGTCTTTTTAACATTTTGTTCCACTTTGGAGGAAAGTATCTTATGTTATAAGACACTGGTGGTACAGCGATAGCGTTCATCCCACTAACGATAGGTCTATTCTTTACCTCGGATTGCAGCTGTTTCGAAAGCAAGAAAGAAAGACTCCCATTCGCCTTCTTTCTTGAATTTTCGAAGCTGTCCATGCGTAAATACATGTGAGTTGCGGTATACGTATCATTGAGATACATCCTTAGCTATTTTAATAATCTTGAAATTTTTAAATAATCTTAAATTCTGTAATTTAATTTTCTGTCTCACTTCCTCTTGTGTTCATTTCTAAATCTGTTGGTAACGTTGCGAGTGGCACGGAAATGGTAATGGGGTTCTAGAGCCCCAGAGAAACGGGCCGAAAAAATACATTAGGTGAAAGGTCTATTCGTATACTTTGTCTATGGTCATACTATGCCGCGTTTGTCGATCAACGGTCATCGTTCATCGATCGCGAACGAGATCACGTAATGGCGTTTAAAAGCGATACAGTACGACGAAAATTACTAATATGGACTACAGACGCAGTTATTTATTACACGACCAACTTTTGCCAGTGATTTCGCTCATGTAGATTTATTTCATGCTTAATCACGAGCAAAGTCCGCTGTGAAGTAGCTTGTTATTTGAATCAGAGATACATTTTTTGTACAGATCACTTGTACTGTAGAGAGATAAATGTCTGACCCACCGCCACTCGCAATTCTGTCTGAAATCTCTCTTTCTCCCTACAGTGCGCTTAGTATACAATTCTCGTTACAAAAGCAAATCGAAATCGATTCGTACGGCGCTGTCGTTAAAAAAAGATTCGAAGAAAATCAAACTTTCTTCCATGCGTGAGTACATGGATGAAGAATATATACAAAAACATAAGTAGGAAACGCAGTCGTGTATCTATGAATTTGCGTAACTCGAGGACACGCTATTTATAAACGTTTTTGACCTATTATCGGTTATCTTTAAATAATAAAACAGCACAATAACATTAACTTTTGAAATAAAATATAGGTGGTCGATTCGTGGAATTGCTGGTAGTTTCGATACAGTCGCCATTGCATAAGCGTGGTTAGCGAGATAAGCTTCGTGGCAACGAAGAAAGGGGAGAGGTCACGGCTTGCACGCGCCAATAACATTCCGTGACTTTCGTGAAAGTCGTCCGTCGAAGAAGCGTGAGAAAAGAGGTATCAAAGAGAAAAGAACGAACGCGGAGGTATCGCCCAAGCGTAGGCTCACAATTTCTATGTGTATTTTATAGTTATTGGGGGGAGATTACGATTTCCTGGGGTCATTCTAAGAAAAAAATATTATACAATTATTTTCCAGAAATGACCTCAAGATCGCAAATTTAACCTTCAAAGTAGGGGCCACGGAAATCGTGATGGTGCCGTTATTGGTATTAGTTTGGCTCTAGAACGCATGGGGCGCTGCAATTTTCAATTTTTAATAAGGCAGTTCGCATTCCGTGCTTCAGATATCGCGTGCAATGAATATAGGCGGACGCAGAGCCACCGACTCGTGATTCCTCAGGCGAACTCCGGGGACACACGACGGTCGTTTCAGGAATCGAGCGAGCGAATCGTTCATCGGAACGGTTGGCACAAAAGGACGCCTGTTTTTCCCCCGGAAACAGCTGCTTCTGCTTCTCCCCGAGCTGCTCGTCAAATGTCCACGCAACCTTTGCGTTTTACAAGAAGGCATCACCAAGCGTGACTTGGTTCGAGCCCACTTAGCGATTGGACAGTTGTTTATGAACAACCAATGTCACGCAGTGTGCCAAAATCGAGAACCTAACCTTCCCTCCATTTCCCATTCTCGATACGCAGACATCGAGCGTGCAAAAACACTCCCGAACGTCGATACTGTTTCGTAACTTCGAAGTTACTTGAATTGCGTCACAATTAACGATGTCGGTTGTCAGCGATCGAACCGTCAGCGTTGACAATATTTACACCTGGGTCCCCTCAATGTCGACGAGAGAAAGAGCACGCGAAAGAAAGAGACAACGTACGAGAACGTCACACGGAAAAATTCCATATAATCTTGGGAGAATACCGACGACTGAATTTCTTGAAATTCGTCCAACAGTCAGTCTCGCCCGTCTAGGGAGTTTACGAACGATTTGCCTGGTTACGTAATATCAAATCGTACCGTACGTGACATCTATCTCGGGAATTTGAACGAATAATCGACGCAGCCTTTCGTTTCAAATTTGGCCGAGATTATCGCGTCGATCTCTCGCGATAAAATACGATTGTTTGGCCAAAATACAAATGTTCGAAAATAATGCTTGCGATTTTCACGAACCTCTTACTTTCCACACTTTGTTATTGTCGTTGCGACGGTACGGACCTACGAATCAAATTTTCACACGTTCTTCGAATAATACATACATATTTATGTAACAAATCTGCACAGCAACCTTTTGCATTATGCATTCGGAAAAATATGTTCGTCGTAACACGGTGCATTGCAGGAATATTGCAGTTACACTTCTGTTACAGCGATATTGCAACCAAGGTCGTGTCTAGATATTTTGGCGCCTTTCGCCTGTTCTTTTTATATTGAATATTGCACATGTACGTAGGTGTATTACATTGTTGTTACAAACAAATGGTTGAGGAAATAACCGAGTACGAGTGACGAGTCCTATGACTCATACACTTGTCACGCTTATTTACTAATATCTAAACGAGATGTCGCGGTTGTGATAACTGCATCTGTAAGTTGGGGTTAGGTCTAGGTTAGGAGAATAGGTCGAATTAAAAATGTTATTTACTGAAAACGGTTTAAAAATAGCCTCCGTATTGTCGTGCCAATGGTTGTAGCAATTTGTCAGAATTTCTAGTTAATTTGTTAGAACTTCCTAACGAATGTTCGTAGGGAAAGGCAAACAATAAATTTTCTGACGTCGTGACATAGATGAAGTAGTTTACGTCTATCGTAAGACACGCATTGTTAATATATAGATATAAATAATTGAAATAGAAATCTATTTTTGGAATATTTTGGAACTCTTTGTGCAACGTTTGGAAGGTTAGTGCAACAGGGGCTAGCATTGACAGGTTGCAGCGACATCTAAACCATGAATCATCAAATATTTCTAAACGTAAAAATATTATTGCAATATTTCTGCAATGTTCCATGATGAATGAATTACTTGGGAATAGTTTCCAAATGCTTCGACATAGTTTACGTAAACGATTAAGGAACGGTCTAGAACTATATATCTCTTGTCCCTGAGGTTTACGTGTTCGCCCGTACACGAACCTTCTCTTTTACGCAAGCTTCGAGAAAGCGTTGCTCCTGAGACCGTCCGAAACAATAAAATTGGTATAAACATCCGTTTCAAACGCGATATCGCCCGTAGTATCGAACAAAAATAAAATTTCTTTCACTTTCGCAAATTGGATGATTGGATTTCACGATTCATAATTTTTCGAAAAAATATCTGTTTTTTCTGTACTTGTTTATTTCATACTGATTACAATGTTTCTTATTTATACAGGGTGTTCGGGCATCCGTGGGAAAAATTTTAATGGGAGATTCTAGAGGCCAAAATAAGACGAAAATCAAGAATATCAATTTTTCGTTTGAGGCTTCGTTGAAAAGTTATTAACAATTAAATTCAAAAATTTCAAATTGTTCTGGAAAAATTATTTTCGGTTGCGAGAGTTAATTGCAATCATTTTTGGTGAATAGACATACCCCCGAAATCCTACCCATTTTCGAGAAAAAAAATCGGGTAGATGCAAAATTTTTCGGTGAAAAAAAAAATTTTCAAATCGTTCTGGAAAAATTATTTTCGTTTGAGGGGGTCAATTACAATCATTTTTGGTGAATAGACATACCTCCGAAATCCTACGCGTTTTCGAGAAAAAAATTCCTTATCAAAAATCAAATGTGAGGTTAGAAATGGTATCGATATTTCAGGCGAATCTTTGAAACGTCATAACTCCTGAACGGATTGGACGATTTCAATGTTTCAAAATGCAAACTACGCGTATTTTAGTGGAGAATATGTAGAAGTTCCAAAAATATTCGAAAAGTTGTTCCTTGACCCCGCAAAATAATAAAAACCCCATAAAAATGGTTCAATTTTCAAACAACCATAACTCCTACAATTGCGAATATATTTCAATGAAACTTTATTCTGAAGTAGAGCCCATGGATACCTACAAGAAAGTATTGGACAAATGATTAAAAATGAAAAATGAATTTTTCAGAAAAATCGACAGGGGGTAGGTGCCTAAATTTTTCGACGAAAAAAAAAATTTCAAATCGTTCTAAAAAAATTATTTCTAGGTTCTGGGGTCAAATACAATCATTTTTAGTGAATAGACATACCCCCGAAATCCTGCGCGTTTTCGAGAAAAAAATTCCTTATCAAAAATCAAATGTGAGGTTAGAAATGGTATCGATATTTCAGGCGAATCTTTGAAACGTCATAACTCCTGAACCGATTGGACGATTTCAATGTTTCAAAATGCAAACTACGCGTATTTTAGTGGAGAATATGTAGAAGTTCCAAAAATATTCGAAAAGTTGTTCCTTGACCCCGCAAAATAATAAAAACCCTATAAAAAGTGGTCCAATTTTCAAACAGCCATAACTCCTAGAG
Organism: Colletes latitarsis; assembly: GCF_051014445.1. Classification (NCBI taxonomy): domain Eukaryota; kingdom Metazoa; phylum Arthropoda; class Insecta; order Hymenoptera; family Colletidae; genus Colletes; species Colletes latitarsis. The sequence continues at coordinate 27,092,338 of NC_135135.1, read as the reverse complement.
TAGTGAATGTATTTCAATGAAACTTCATTCTGAAGTAGAGCATATGGATACCTACAAAAAAGTATTAGACAAATTACTAAAAATGAAAAACGAATTTTTAAGAAAAATCGACAGGGGGTAGGTGCCTAAATTTTTCGGTGAAAAAAAAAAATTTCGAATCGTTCTAAAAAAATTATTTCTAGGTTCTGGGGTCAAATACAGTCATTTTTGGTGAATAGACATACCCCCGAAATCCTACGCACTTTCGAGAAAAAAATTCAGAACTGGTGGAACTTTAAACGTTAATAACTTTCTAATGAAGCCTCCATCAAGAAATTGGTATTCTTGATTTTCGTCTTATTTTGGCCTCTAGAATCCCCCATTAAAATTTTTCCCAGGTTTAGCTGAACACCCTGTATATACGATAATATCGGTGTTTACTCGATACAATGTGGTATTAATTCTGTAATCGTCGGTATCGGGAGTTTGATATGAAGTACCAGAGTCTGTGATACTAGTGATACCTCTCGATACTCCTCATTAAATACTTCAATATTGAATTGTTTGAACGTCATCAATATGTATCCTCTATTCTACTTGATAATATCGCCAAATAGCGTTTCCTTTGTTCTGTTACTACGTGAAAATCCGTCAGATTCTGTAAATCTGTCGTTAATCCATGCTTGTACACACGTCGGATTTTTTTCTGGCGGGTCCAACGGTCAATTTGTTGAGAAAAATGATAAATGCATCGACAGCACGCAAACCCGTTTTATCTCTTGATTTGCTAACGCGAAACAAGCAGCGTTAAGGGCTTACATAACATTAAGCTTCGTTTTAACTTTGCGGTTGTAGGATTTCGCGTGCATCGCGATTCACGGCATGAAACCAGCCGGAATTGGATTCACGTCGAAACTTCTAGTCCGCCGTTATCGACGAAACGTTCTCGAACGTTTAGAGACGGAAGGGCTGCGTCATCGAGCGCTATGGCGGTATTTACGACCGAGAGACACGTCTTCGGTTACAGCGGTCAAAGAAGTACAGTGCCGAGCATAAGTATTGGCACAGAACAATTCTCCGAATAAAACTAGTCGTCAACGTAAAAAAAAAGTCACCGCGAACATTTGATTTTCATCGTAACGTAACGTCGTTATCTCGTATTCTAAAAAGAATAAATTAATGTTATGAAATACGTTTATTATTAAATCATGAACAACAATTTACTCGCAGATTTGTATATTAACGCGATTGTAATGAAGTTACGATAAGAACCAAAGTCCACGATAACTTTGTTTACATCTCCAAGTAGTTTTATTTGTAGAATTGCTCCGTGCCAATGGTCACGCTTGGTACTTGTATGTGCGTAGTGCGATAAGTGTTTGGTCGAATAAAATTAGTCTCGGTGACTAACGACTGTCATTATTTCTCTGTTGCAGGTCCGAAGTGCAATTCAAAGAACGCGGTAAATAGCGAGTCTCGTCACGTGGCAGAGGGTCTTATTGACCGACCCGTATCGGCGCTCGGATTGGTCGAGGCGAGTCACGTGACCCTCGTAACGTCAACTGCGACTACCGTCTGCTAGTGGTCGTGCGGATTTCTCAACGAACCGTCGAAGAACAAAGGATTCGCGTGCGGTTTACATTACGTATTTATCCTTTTCGAAGGGATACTGGTCATCTTGTACTTCGTCCCTGAACTCATAGTTTTGAATTATGCCTCTCGGCGGACAATCCGCGCGATAAACGCGATTGTGCTCTCTATTCGATCGACGTATTTACCCGGCTTTGAATCCTTGACAGTTCTCAAACGTCTGCTCGCGGGGTCAGTGACGCAGTGACGCAAATTACGGTTTCGGCGTTGATCGTGGCTTTTCGATTCGTTGCGGCCAAGGATCGTCGCGTTTCGTGAGTTTCGTGAATGTCAGCGGCAACCGTTGACTCGACATGGTTAGGTAAATTTTTGAACAGTTACATTGGACAGTGCGTCTACCTTCGTAGAAGCCCTCTTAGATCACGTATCTTCGTAACTTCGACGCATCTCGAAGACACGTCGGTCGACTCAACGTGGTGAAATCGTTCAGCAATTCGCATCAAGGGTGGCTTTGACCATAACATTGATCGAAAGATGTACAGCATGAACTACATCGGCAAATTCATTAGCAATTTTCGCGACTTTTACAACGAGATCAACGCGGCGACGCTCACCGGTGCGATCGACGTCGTCGTCGTCGAGCAACCGGATGGATCGTTCACCTGTTCGCCTTTCCACGTACGTTTCGGGAAACTTGGTGTACTTCGTTCCAGGGAAAAAGTGGTGAGTTTCTGTGTTCGTACGTTTCCTACGGTTCGTTCGCGGTAAAGATTCGTATCCCGCTTGTTTACCTTCGAAGCGGGAATATCCATGCATTTTAATTTTCGAAACTTTGATTTTAACGTTCATCTTCGATTTCCCTTTCTCCGAGTTACAAATCTCAATATTTAATTTCATTTTTGGTGGGTCTGAGCATTGTTATTTAGAGTAACAAGAGGTAAATAGTGTTTATAGGGGACTATAGTACAGTTACATCACAAGGTTAATGCTTATACCTGAGTCTGACTGCTTTGAAAAACAATATTTGTTTTCCTTCAAATTATACGTTGGATACAACATTGTAATTAACAAAAAACGCATTTTTATATAGCTCAGAAACAAGTCCAATACAGAAAACTGATCATTCGTGGAAAAATATGAGCCTTAAGGGGTTAATGGATACGAGGATCTTTTGAATGGGTGGGATGAGTGCAAAAAAAGTCAATGGAGTTGTTAACTACATGTTGGATGACTAATAGACCAGATATCGATAAGTCATCGTCTGTTAGTCACTAGATCTAAGGGTCCTCTGCACCTACTATTGCTAAGACATATATATCCCCGGACCGCAGGGCCCGGGGAGCTTAGAGTTGCCCAAGAAGTCTGCAGGTGTTAATGCCTTGTCAAAGAGTCACAGTTCATTGCAAATTCTGTTATTCTTCATAGTTGAGTTCAATGTAAATGAATAAACTCTTATAACATGAAAAGAGCATTACCTGACCACCCAGATTCCAACATACATTGATAATTTTGTCCACCGCAGCTGATATAGCAAGAGTTTAAGTATGATAAATTATCGTATCAGAGTGATCTTGAAGAGATACATATTAAAAATTTTATATATTAGCATTTTATTTGAGACAGAACCACACGATTCACAAGATCTATTTTTCTTTTGCAGGTGGACATAGAAATAAATGGAGAACCAAGACAAATTCACATGAAACTGGGGGACTCTGGAGAGGCTTTCTTCGTAGAAGAAGTCAGCTCCGATGGATCCCCGACCGACACAGAAATTCCACCTCATTTGGCTTGTTCACCCATTCCAGACGACAACTGTTTTCCACCATCTAGGTTCAACATTATCTCCGATCTCCCTAAGGAACAAAGAGACAAGATTCTCATAGAGTCTGTTTTGTCTATTGAAAAAGAAAAATGGGAACAGATGTCGGCTCTGCCGCCCAATCAAAGGGAAAATTTCTTAACCGAGCAATTTTCCGATCTTCCGGCGGAACATCGGAAAAAGTGGCTACAAATAGCTTCTTTGACTGTGGAAGAGAGGGACGAAATGTTCAGAGAACATTTTGCTAATATATCCACTTTGCAAAAGCAGCAAATGATCCGTGAACAATATTCAGCTCTGAAAACAGAGGACAAAGAAAGGTTGTTCAAAGAAAATTTCCCGGAGTTGCCTGCGGAACAAAGACACAAGTTCGAGAAAGCGTTGTTGAGCGATTGGAAGATAAAGGAAGACGAGAAACGGGACTCCTTGAAACCCGAAGAAGAGATCTTCGATATGGATGGTTTAAATGACGATGAAACGCATCCAGCTGCGTCAACGCCTAAATTATTCATAGCCGTGACTTCGTCTGACAGAATTCGCAAGATTAGCGTGGTAAATAACGACTTCAGACCGATCACGGACGATGAGAAAAGTAACGAGAAGAAGAAATCGAGCGACGAGTCGAACTCGTCGTTGTGTAAAAAGAGTTCAAAGAACGAGAGCGTCGAGGAAAACAAGAATAGTAATTTGACAAAGAGAAAACGCAAGAGGAAGAGCATTATGAAGAAGAAGGGATCTCAGAGAAGAACTAGCAATGGTAGCAGTAGCCAAACGGAAATGAGCGAAAACGATACGGCTGTTGCCGACGAATCTCTCAGCGAATCTGTAAGTTGCAAACATTTAAAGAATTAAATATTACTCATGGTACTTGCTTATTGATATATGTACATTTATCAAAGATGTTAAAGGGACCAAATCCAACCACAGAATTGGAGAAGAACGATTCTGTCGAGCCTATGACGTCTGTGCAGGAAACGACAGAGAAACGTCCTGAAACGGACTTCCATTTCTTCAGTGATACTGAAGTTACAAAGTAAGTCGCTTTGAATATATTTACGAATTTTGCGTACATGCAGGATTGCCCTATGTGTTCTGCACGTTGCAGGGACCGCGTATGCAAAACTAAATTTACACGTAAAATTAATTATTCCACTCTTCCATTATCATCGCGTTTAACAGGAATCAAGATTCCAGGCCATGTTCACCTGTTCAGTCTGACACAGAGTTCGAAATGCGCAAAATCACTCAAGAAGGCACGGAGGGAGAAGACAAAGGCCATCAGCAGAGCTGGAGATGGGGTGAACTGCCGAGCCTACCTCTGGATGCAACACACGTGTCCCATAGAAATTCGTTGAATTCTTCGATCGCCGTAAACCAGCCAAATAATAGTTAGTAGATCTTTTTTATTATCGTTCTACGATTCAAAACTTTCATTTTTGGTTCGACTGAAATTCTTGTACGCTGTCAAAGAAATATTTTGGGTAGATGTTCATGCGTATAAATTAATTCATATTATCTCAATTTTCGTTTTGTGTATTTTTAAATTAACCATCACTTTCTTATTATTACACACACACAAGGAGAGACAGACGAACAGACATACACGTACACACACACATGCACAACATCGATAGTAATAACATTGCATTGTGGAATCTTTTCATCCCAGTGAGCATTGTGTCATACGCTTTAGACTAACATTTTGCTAACTGCTTTTTCAATGGTAGCAGAAGCACATCGGTCAATGCTCAGTGGTATGTTCTCGTTTATGAAGAAGACCTCTCGTGTAAGACACAATCCAGAATCCGAGGGAATTTATCTCAGTGACATTAATGCCGACGAACTGGACCCCGACGTCGCGGCACTTTATTTCCCTTCTTCTCACAGAGATCCAACAGCGGTCAAAGGTACAAATAAAATTCGCTGTTGCATTGCCGTATGAAAGATTTTTTGTATTAGCGTATGGGTTAACTGCTTATTCATCTTATTTTATTATATTTATTCTAAGCTTAATTAATATTAATTTCCAATGTGTTTACAATGTTGCATTACTAAAAACAACTAAACATTTAAATATTACTGCTTTTTCATTTGATTGAAACATTTATAACGTATAAGATTTACTATTATTACTATTATAACGTGTACTAATCATTAAACTAACGATAATACGTGAAAATGTGGTTGTTGCGTAACGTGCGTGAAACGCGTGAATCGAAATGATGAATTTCTGTCCTCCTAGATGGGAAAGGAATGGACGAGGAAGATACAGAATCAGGTAACGGACCCAGTTTACCGCAAAGTCCAAACAGCGTCGAGGAAGTTATCGGTGGGCCAAAATCGCTGGACAGCGACTTCGAGGAGCCAAAGCATTCCATATTCGACAACAACATGGACATCAGTTTATCCCTGTGCGGTGGTTTAGATTCCGAGAATGGTCCAGCCAAAGAAGCTTTCCATCAAAATTTACTCCATTTCGAGGACATATGCTCGGATCCAAAATTATACGAGAATCCAAATTTAGTTGTGAAAATTAACGACAAATTTTACAATTGGGCTACCGCTTGCCCGATCGTGATGACCTACGCGGTCTTTCAAAGACATTTGCCGCAAAGTACGATAGAGAATCTGTACGCGCAATGCATGCCGTTACCGATGCACGAGGAGAAGAAGCAGGACAATAGTGGGAAGACTGAAATTCGCAGTGGTTACAGTTCATGGTTTTCGTGGAGACGTTCTACGCAACCGCCTAAAAAGTCTCAGGAGCTTAGTCAAAGTAAGTGCTTGGAAGGACGTCACTTTTTTAATTCTTTATTTGTTGCACCAAATGGCGACTACAATTTTCGTTATTTTACTCGTGGTAGCCGACGGAGTCAATATGCAATCTTCGGAGCAACTGATCGAAAAGGAGGGCACTTCGGTCGACGAAATTTCAAACAGGGACACAAAGACTGATCAGAATATTGAGTCTATACCCTCCGAAACCAAGACTGCAGAACAATGTACAACGTTAATAACAGATATCGCCAAGACTGACAAAACCCGCGATAAAGAGGGCGAGGGCTACAGCGGCAGCGAGGATTCTGATAATAATCAAAACAAATCGCAAGGAGTTAAAATACCCAAAGAGAGGAGATCGTATTACGAATCAACAGAGAAATACCGCAAAACTTTAAGATTGTCGTCTGTACAAATAGTGAGTATTCGTAGTTGTCTAACGATTATCTAATGATACGAAAGAATTTTTTATAATTCGTTTCGAATTGATCGTTTCCTTACAGGCGAGTCTGAATTTGAAAGACGGTGCTAACAAAGTTGTGTTTAGTGTGACGACCGCGTACCAAGGCACGACGCGTTGTAAATGCCACATTTATAAGTGGAGATGGGACGACAAGATCGTCATCTCCGACATTGACGGTACTATTACAAAATCCGATGTATTGGGTCATATTCTGCCGATCGTTGGCAAAGACTGGGCCCAATCGGGTGTTGCTCAGTTGTTCACGAAGATTAAGAATAACGGGTACAAATTGCTTTATCTCTCGGCAAGAGCCATTGGACAAGCCAAAGTTACCAGAGAGTATCTGAAGAGCATCAAGCAGGGAGATTTGTCGCTGCCCGAGGGACCGTTGCTTCTGAATCCCACCAGTCTAATCTCAGCATTCCATCGTGAAGTGATAGAGAAGAAGCCCGAGGAATTCAAGATATCCTGTCTCAGCGATATTCAAGCATTGTTCCCCGAAGGTTCCAAGCCATTCTATGCTGGTTATGGAAATCGAATTAATGTAAATATTTTAAGTTACAGCACAAAAAAATTCTGTTGTATATGAATATTATAATACAATATTTTTTGTAGGATGTTTGGGCGTATCGAGCTGTAGGAATTCCGACTATGCGGATATTCACTATAAACCACAGAGGTGAATTGAAACACGAGTTGACACAGACATTCCAATCCTCGTAAGTAACTATACGTTTATATTATTTTAACATATTTTCTATTAGTTTATACTTCTTTAGTACTACTTAATGAAATACATGAACACGCATACATAATGTTTAGATTAATATTTACTTGCGTGTTACTTTACTATGTTGTACTCGACACTGAAATCATTTATGCGTATGTTAAAAAGTCAAAACGCGTTAAAGTATGTTGCATGTTTCTAGATTAGTGCATCTTTACGCGATAGAATTTAATTTGTTAAGAGGGCAGTCTGCTATTTTGGTTCGAAAAATGTTTTTTTTACGATTTGTTTTTCTGCGAAGAAATAATTTTATTAGAATGAAAATTAGCAAACGTATACGTGATTTAATTTAACGAGATATACATGCATCATTTTTTAGTTTATCTATCGAGTAAACCATCACGGAGCCAAGATTTTTTAAATTAAGACAAATAATTGTTGAACTTTATTTTTAAAGTCGTCTAAACAAACGGGAAATACTCGATGTTTTGCGTTCGTGCTGGTTCACTTTTTAGATAAATGTTTTTTCTATATCATGCATAGCCATACCGAGAAATATTATTTTGAAAAAAGAAAACGACTTCGATATTTCAGTGTACAGTCTTCGAACATACGAATAATTTAAGTTAAAAGTTTCGTGATACTTCACCGCAATCTTTCCAGGGCAACGAGTTTAGGACCTGAATCTATTAGGAGATACAATTTAAAAAATCGATTTTTGTTTTGTGTTGAAACTTTCAGACTACCCCCTTAACTGGCACTTTTAATGGCAAATATTGACGCCAAAGAAGTCAGTAAATATGAAATTTATTTGAGAAAGCGAATAAAGGAAGACGTATTTACATTCTGGTGATTGAAAAGAAGGGATACTGATAGGTCGGATATTTCTGTGATTGCAGCTACGCGTGTCAGTGCGATATCGTCAATGAGTTATTCCCGCCACTGCCCATGCGAAACACCTACTGATGGCGGCACAACCATAATAGCTGTTTCATTCTATTAGTTCAGCTGATAATGTTTCGATAAACGATACTTGCATAATTGTACATTAGTACCATTGGTACTGGACTCAATTTCACACGTATAGACTTTGCTACCTCATGACTGGAATATTATTCCGTACAATGTATTTTCTATATAGAATTAGTAATATTTCTAGTTTTCTAGTACGTCGATTATTAGGGCCAATAGTACGCGCACTCGTGACGTATACAATTTTTACACATACTTGTATATACGTATATTCCACATGAGATTTGTCGAGACGAGGAGAGTAGTACCTGCACGTTTAGATAAAAATAACTGTTCCAATGACAGTGTCTTTCAAGGTGTACAAACAGTTAGAAGTCTAATTTCCATTAAGTTTGTCGCGAATTAGTATGTTTTGAGGTATTTGGTTGTGCAACAACTTCTATCTTCTTATAATTTATAGGGTAAGCACTTGTTACACAGTTGCTTTTTTTATCACTTCCATCTTCACCGGTCCATTCATCTTTAGCGATCCTAACGTTGTCATCGCCTTAAGTGTTATGATGCAATTTGGAATGAATTTATCACCACCGTAACCTTGTTCAAGATCGTTCGATGAATTTAATACATTTAACACACGCATCGGACATTTACGAAATATAAGAGCTTTTGGGGTGTGTCGATGTGTACTTCAAAATTGTTTTTACCCATTCTGACTGTGCACGAATTTTCAACCAAGTACTTCGAACATATTTACATATGCAAGTTGCAAATTTGCGCATGGAGAAAACCCCAGTTATCGCTTCTCCAAATTTCGCTGAGCAGTTCATTCTTCAATTTTGGTGTTTTTATATACAGGGTGTTCGGCCACTCCTGCGAAAAATTTTAATGGGGGATTCTTGAGGCCAAAATAAGACGAAAATCAAGAATACCAATTTCTTGATCGAGGCTTCGTTAAAAAATTATTAACGTTTAAAGTTCCGCCCATAATGAATTTTTTTCTAGAAAATGCGCAAGATTTCGAGGGTATGTGTAATGACCAAAAATTATTGTAATTGACCCCTGCAACTAAAAATATTTTTTCCAAAACGATTTGGAATTTCTTTTTTCCGTCAAAAAATTTCACACATTCTCGAATTTTTTTCTCGAAAGTGGGTAGAATTCTGGGGGTATGTCTAATGACCAAAAATTATTGTAATTGAGCCCTGCAACTAAAAATATTTTTTCCAGAACGTTTTGAAATTTTTTTTTTTCGTCGAAAAATTTAGGCGCCAAATTAGATTTTCGGTAAGGAATTTTTTTCTCGATAGTGCGTAGGATTTCGAGGGTACGTGTAATGACCAAAAATGATTGTAATTGACCCCCGCAACTGAAAATAATTTTTTTAGAACGATTTGAAAAATTTTTTTTTCGTCGAAAAACTTCAACACCTTCTCGAATTTTTTTCTCGAAAGTGGGTAGGATTTCGGGGGTATGTGTAATGACCAAGAATGATTGTAATTGACCCCCACAACTGAAAATAATTTTTTCAGAACGATTTGAAATTTTTGAATTTAATTGTTAATAACTTTTTAACGAAGCCTCCATCAACAAATTGGTATTCTTGATTTTCGTCTTATTTTGGCCTCTAGAATCCCCCATTAAAATTTTTCCCATGGTTAATCGAACACCCTTCATAGTATATACTATATAACACTAAAATTTCACCGTTAACTCTGCATGGAAGTTTCTGTTGGGCAGAATCTTCGCTCAAATTATCAAATACCTCCGGGCCGCAAAAAGCTTGCAATCCCATCGATTTTTTTTCTCGACGGAGGTACAGGTAGTCTGAGCCCCTAACGATCATTCCGTACATATATTTCAAGACCCAAATCTTACCGATATAACAATCAAATGGATGTGTATCTTAAATAACGAGGAGCACTCGCAAATCTCTCTTTTTGTGACCAGAGTTAGGCACGCTTTTATTCCACGAGTTGCTAATAAAACTACTCGCCATTCATATAACCATTAATGAATTTTTATATGGATAAAAGTTTATTTGTGACTCGTGAATAAAACTTTATTGATTATGTAAAACGAGAAAATAATCCTTTACGTACGCACACGCGTGGGTGTGGTATATCTGTGTGTACAATGCTGCACGTCATAATCGTGCGTTGTATGTGATTTTTGTGTGGTATACAAAAATGTACAAGGTATTACACGAATGGCTCAGAAACGTGACAAACACTACACAAAAGTCACATTATACGCAGAAATGCAACACCACACAAACTGCACAAAAATTACACATTTTACACAAAAATACAATTACCAAGCGTCGCATCAAAATCACATACTGCACGAAATTACTACACGTCATGCGTACGATAAGAATCATTCTCTCATTTACTTAACATATAACGTTTCATTTATGATCTTTTATTTATGGGAACGAAAATGATTTACTCTAAATACTCAAACGCATAGAGATATCTTCAAAATTATTCGAATAACGCTGGACTCTGAAACGAAACGTTTGACATTTGCCCTCTGTTCACTGTATTTGTCGACCTTCATCGCCAAATGTGAATATCATATGCAGAGATGGCTGTATTGAAGTCTTCTCGTTGTTTTTTTCCAGATATTCAAATATGAGCTACCTAGTCGACCATCTTTTCCCAGCCTGGAGGGAAGACGCTGCGGACGAGTTCAGCCATTTTGTGTATTGGCGGGAACCAGTGCTGTCGCTCGAGGAGCTCCTCAGTCAGAGTCAAACTACCTAAAAAGAAACGTGTTTTGCGCGACGGCAGAATGATACTTCGTTCGTAACACGAAAACGATCGTCATATTTAACTACTTTTTTATACTCCATGTATTATCGGCTATAGTGTTCTTGACTGGTGCGAGTTTTTAACCCTCTATGGGCCGAATTTGTTTCTTGAATATAAACTTACGAGCCACTTACTTTGATATTTGGTGCTGCCAACCGTCATCAATATTGTTATTAGTAGACTAGTATTAGTTTCTTGAAAATTTAAATTTCCCATTAAATAATCTTGTGAGAAAACTAAAATTATTTAGTAAAATGTCGATATATTAACATGTGACCTGAAAGTTACACGGGCCCATAGAGGGTTAATATATTTGGAACGCAATTTGTAGGCTTGGCATTCGGTGTGTTCGGTTCAGCGACAGGCGTCAAACAACGATAAACATGTACGCGCAACGGTTCTTGCCTTGATTAAAAAGGACGTAATCGGTCTTCTATCATTTAAGTACATTCCAATCTTCTTAGTACGAATGAACATTAATTATCGACTCTAAATTCGTTTCAAGGTCTAATTACATCAGTTAGAGAGCACGAGATGCGTGCCTCCTTAACTTAAAAACTCGATACATAATTACAGGCTTAAAGAAAGGTTAAAAGCGTGTGTCGGTTATGCTTTTTACGAGACAGTACGCGAATTTTTTTCCCATTGGACACTCTACGTTCTCGATCGAGGTTAAAAACATTTTCGATATCTACGAGTAAAATTACAACATGGTGATAAGTTTGCATAGGAAGTGGTCGATTATCTTTTGTAATCGTTGTGTTTACAAGTAGATTCGTTGTGCTAGAGAACATGCTCCAATAGTAGTCTCGATGTTCTACGCTGTCCATTACTCGATGAACTTCGTTCCGTGTTGGTCGAAACTTGCAACATTAAGGAAGTATTGCTGTCTAGACTGTCAATTTCACGGTCCTTTTTGTGATTTTTTTTTCTAACGACAGATAGGCTGTTTTGTACTGAGACTTTGTAGATACATTCATTCATCTTCTAAGCATGTACAATATTTTTTTCATGGAAAAATATTAAAAATCGTGGAAAGTGTAACTTCTTATTTAATGGCTCTTTTGGAAAAGGTGCTTAGATAATTTGAAACAGAGGGGGTTAAAGTATCTTCATAAGGAAGGTTGTAGTTATAGCAGAAACCAGGGAGAAGTCGAAATCCTGATAAATAAAGAAATGGCGACGCTCCAAGTTTCGAATTTCTATTTGTCGAAAAAAATAGTAAAACTCAATATTTTTTTAAATCTCCAGTTCCAGCTATAAAGGCGTGTCTGCTGAATATTCTCTCCAAATTTGAAGTCGATCGGTCTGCTAGATCTTGAAATATCATGTAAGCCAGTTTAAATGCGTTTTTTTAAACAAGAAGCTATAACTCTCACAATTTTTAATATTTTTTGATGAAAAAAATACTGTACATACCTATAAGACGAATAAATATATCTGCAAAATGTCACTACAAAACAACCTACCTATCGATAAAAAAAAAATCACAAAGAAAGGCCGAAGATTAGACAGCCTAGACAGCAATACTCCCTTAAGAATCATTTGATCGTGGCTGCTCTAGCACATGGGAATCTAGCGTTTGTAATATAATTTATATAACTATTTTAGTTTATTTTTATCGAATATTTCGTTGAAGAAATCCTTATTTATTTTTATACAAGATCTCTGTTGAATTAGTGTGCTGTGAGATTGCCATATCTTAGAATGTAATCGTTTGTGTATTGTGATATTTCGATCAAATTAACGCTTGTCGGACAAACAGTCGGGTCGATCACAGTGTGCAAAGACGAGTTCGTGATTCACACGGAGGATGATGCTTCTGTATAGTTTCCTATGCCGAGAATACTCCTTGTTTTTCTAGACAGTGTACAAGTATCACTGTTCGATGTAAATCGTGCTCTCGGGTTATCGTTTTCACGACATACACTCTACGCCTGTGTCTTTCAAAATGCATCACCTAAAGGTACACGTTAGCGAAGTAGAATAAGCTATTGTTTACCTCTACGAAACTACAGTTACAGCAATAGCAGCGAGAATAATGCAATTTTTCTTTTTCTTCGTTATATCTTTTAGCTCGTATCGTTTAAACTTGAGAAAGTACAATTTTGTTCGACCAAAGAAGAAATAGCGTTGGAGGTATTTTGAGTTTCGATTGTTGGCGATTTATGTTCAGAATGGGTTGTCAATGATACGTATGAAAGCTTCTGTTGCTTGAAGTAAACAATTGTACGAAGGAATCATCGATATTCCGAAGCTCACTCGACCAGATGCAAATAGTGTTAGATGCAGGTTACTCGACGGCACAATAAATATACCCGTACTCTAAATATGATGTGTCGACGTCTTGCTTGATACAAGAAATTTTTGTTTTTTTAAAATGAGTTATTGATGATTTCATTTGGATAAACGAGGAATGAACAAAACAACAATCAGTGAAAGTAACCGTGCTGTCTTTCTGTTCGATTTACCAAAAGATTTAAAAATACGTTAATCCTTATTTTGTAAAGAGTGTACACAATTCTAATTATCGTAGAACGATATTTGTAAGTTAGCAGATGTTTAATTTTTAGTATTATTTTATCTCTTTTGTTAATCATATTATACTTAATACAAATAAATTCGAATTTATTTATAGTTTCGTTTATAGTATTTTTTGTTTGTTTGTTTTCAATAGAAATTTTTACGCGTTCTCGTGCTGGCAACGCTTGAAAAGTACCGACGCGAATTCTATCGAGTGAATAAAATCTCAATATTCCTTAGCAGTATTTAAATCGTAGATTAAGATTTTGAATGCTGTTTCCCGCGATAAACGTGCATATTGCTTGACTAGCTAGATGAACATTTATAAAATAATTGCATCTTTACATGAAAGCGTGTTTCTACGTAACGAATAAATTTTATAGAATATTTCTGATCGTTGAAACAGTACTATAGTGATTCGTACGAAACAGTTTCCTTTTCTTCGGATTATTTGCCAGTCTTAAATCGTTGATTATTTTTTTTCTTTTTATTTCGAACAACAGAAAACACTCGTTTTAATCCCGTATAAAATGGTGACGTTACGTCACGTACTTTATTTTTTTCTCTTTTTTTTGCCGAATATATGGAACTCGAAATTTTATTGTTGCACGTTCTGTGATGCGCCATAATACTTAGGCGATTTTCGTATACCTACGAGATTGGTTTATTATTATCGTCTGTCATTATATATAACTAAAGTCCTATGTGTATTTATCGTATACCTTGTACCTATCGAAACAATAAACAAGAAATTAGTGGGATTGTTAGGTTATAAACTTCCAAAATCCTGTAATAGTGTCGCATAGTGTCGCTTTATTTTGTATGTACAAGCATTACTGGTACTTTACTTTCGTTTGCATGACGACGTACAAGGTTAAATAATTTCTTTGTCCCTACATTGCGTTTACCGATGTCCTACTTGGCCAACGCGTTTTAGCCTGCAACGAAATTACGAAAAAGTATCGTTTTCATCCACAGACTATGTTAATCCTTTTTAGAAAAAATAGTCTCCAAGTCCCATTTGGTTTGATAATTACAAAAGAAAGTAAAATGGTATAACCGAACGGATCGAACTACTCTTAAATCTTGCTTTTTAAATTAATAAGTTTACAAGTTATTAGCGTTGAGGCTAATACGTGTGAATTGATTTGTCCCTTTCATACTGTCTCTACCCTACTATGGGGGTTGGTGATGGTTGAGTGACCCGAAAGTGCACTCCCCAGCTGTTCTCAAGTCCACTAAGGTAAGGGGAAAATCACCCTATTCCACCTGCACCAACTAATGGGGGACCCCTTGTAGCAACACTGGTTGTCAGATATCGAGGGGCAGTGCAAATGGCCGATGTCCATTTGAAAAATTTTCTCTCGAGACTTGGTATAAAGATTGACAGCTGTTCATACGAACAAGCAAAAGAGCATTCATATTGGACCCTTAGAATGATAAGCAGTTCTTACAAGTTCGTGCAATCTCAATATTTGCTTGTAGTCTGATATTATCCAAATTGAATATTTTTATGTAATCTAGTAGTTGTTATCAACATACAGGGTGTTCGGCCACCCCTGGGAAAAATTTTAATGGGAGATTCTAGAGGCCAAAATAAGACGAAAATCAAGAATATCAATTTGTTGATGGAGGCTTCGTTAAAAAGTTATTAACAATTAAATTCAAAAATTTCAAATCATTCTAAAAAAATTATTTTCGGTTGCAGGAGTTGATTACAATCATTTTTGGTCATTAGTCATACCCTTGAATTCCTACCCACTTTCGAGAAAAAAATTCGAGAAGGTGCCTAAACTTTTCGACGGAAAAAAAAAATTTCAAATCGTTTTAGAAAAATTATTTTCTGTTGCGGGGGTCAATTGCAATCATTTTTGGTCATTAGTCATACCCTTGAATTCCTACCCACTTTCGAGAAAAAAATTCGAGAAGGTGTGAAATTTTTCGACGAAATTAAAATATTTCAAATCATTCTGAAAAAAATATTGTTAGCTGTGGGAGTCAATTACCATCATTTTTGGTGAATAGACATACCCCCGAAATCCTACCCACTTTCGAGAAAAAAATTCGAGAAGTGAAATTAGTTAGAACGAAACCCCCGATAGAATTGACGATTTCAGTGATGTTAGTGGGCCTTCTCCAGTCAAATCCATTTACCTCGCCTCCACATGAGCTGTAATAGTTCGATCCATTCGTCATTAGATGGCTATACCATTTAGTTGTTCGGTTTCGTTGCAAATAGATTCGAGAATTTAAGTTAAGAGTTTTAGTTACGTATTTAATAAATAAAAGTTAAATAAGACTTCGTCCGTGCAACAACTAGAAACCTATGTCGTAAAGAAGGGTTATTGGAACCTGGAGGCTTTCCTTTCACGTAACACAAATTCATGTCGTCGAATATACCTCGTGCTTTAACCTTTGTCTCCTATTACGTTTTATAGTTTCTTCATTGTCAGATAGATCCGAAGACTCGATGGACGTCGCGCTACCTCTTTTATCGTAATTTACTTCAAAGGCTACTTTGCGCCCATTTATCCGTGAATTTTCCAAACACCAATAGTATACGGTCTACACATAGAATGATATAAATTTACGTTCCAAAAAGTACTTGACGATCTTAAATATTTAATCTTTGACCGATACCGCGTATTTAATTAGTATTACTAACAGAGGTTAACGCAGTCGTAACTCACCCATAAAACTCCGATTATCCAAATGATCGTAAAATAAACCGGTATTGTCATGGTTATATTTATAGGAAGGACCGAAAGACGTGATTTTTACGTACGGAACGCGACATAATTTTAATCTTTTAAAAAGATGCAAATACCTAATCCTTTATGACTCCACATCAGTTGTTTTCAAAATTATAAATTTATTGAATAACTTCATGTATTTCTTTTTTCAGAGCGAAATATACAGGGTGAAAAATAATATATTTTATACATGATATACAAAGTATGTTTATGTATATACAAATTTATTAATTTATTTTACTGTAGTAACATGCACATCACGAATTGTCATTTTCTTTTGTGTCTTCTACATCCATCTGTTCTACTTGTTTCTTAGCATCATTTTGAGAAACAAGTTGTTTATATCCATTCTTCTTTGAATATATGCCTAGTGGTGACAACTTGAAAGTAGCCAATGGTTTATCCAGTAATTTCTAAAAGGAGAAACATTCGTTTGAATTGACTGTTACATTATCTTGAGGAAAGTAACTGTTACATTTACCAAAATCCTTGCTTGTTCAGGAGTTAAGGCTTGTCCCTTTTTACACACATTATACTCTTTGATTAATGTCACCACACCCTTTTGCAAAGCAGTGGGCATTCCCAGCTGTCTTAAATGAGGCTCTAAACTATGCGCAAATTCCGGCATAGGTCCTTCGGGTAACGTTATTGTTTCCTCTATAATAAAACCAGATCTAGCATATTCTAATACTTCGTATTCTTCCATCCATTTTAATACCTAAACAAGAAATAAGTCTGATTAGCACATGTGTTTATAATAGATTTCTAGAACTGTAGCAACAAAGTACACACTTCTTTTTTAGTTCTGTTCGTAAAAAGCAAACCGCATTGTCCCTTTAATGCCTCTGACAATTTATGCAGACCGTCTGAAACTTCATTCTCCTTTGATTTGCCTAAGGCTAATGCTATCACCTTGTTCTTGCCAAAGAAAAACCGACTATCTTTCCATTCTGCTCTTAAGTCTTTTAGTTTGTTATTACGCATATTGTGCACAGATATAAGGAATATCCTATGATATCTCTCGACACAATTTCTAACATCTTCCACAATGTGTTGCTTCAAGGCAAGGCCCTTTTTGCTTGTTTTAGTAAGAGATACTGTGAAACATAAAATGTTTATTAATTATCGACGTGGTAGTCAAAGTGTTAAATGTTACTACACTTTTAGGTTAGTTCAAAAAGTACGCGTTGATAAACGAAAAACGAGCAATAAGACAACAGATTAGAACGACATGACATTACTTTTTTTATCTCTTTTTGATTTCGGCATTTTGTTACAACAATATGTTATAAATCACACCAGAATATACATCGATGAAATAAGTTATTAGTCGAGTAAACATGTGCTATAGAACTTCGAGAAAAATGGCGCCATACAATGGCCCAAATACCGGTAAAATTTCTTGACGTTTCCTTTCTTTGATTAACGTACATTTCGTATAATTATTATTAATTCGATTTAAATAAAGTTACGAAAATATGAACGAAATTTTACGTTCCACGCCATAATCATTATTTCGATCTACATATTACTATGGGTCGAATACATGTATAATTTAATTGGAAATGCATGGTGTACGCGAATCCACACAAATAGTTATTATTTGAAGAACGAAGTTTACAAGCTAATTAATTATTCAGGAATCAAGTAACTCATTGCATCGATGTCCAAGGTTATGTCTTCGAATTCTAATTAATACTCGTTATTCGTTATCTAGATTAAAATGTGCTGAATACTGAAATCGAATAAAGTATTCTGCACTTACTCAGCTAATATATTCGGCATTCATGAACGATTACAAGATACGTGTATTTTGTATTCGTTCGTGTAATTGCATACCGAATACCGAAAAGAAGTATAGATTAGCATGCTGTTCGTCGTTCGAAAGCATTGTCGAATACAATTTGCCCATTCATACTTCGCACGAATAATTCAAATATTAATCGGTGAATTTTTGTGTGCAGATTTGAGAAAAGGCGGGAACGCGAATGTACTTTTCGAACCAGCGGAAAGCGTCAAGTGAACGCAGTTCAAGATGGCGGCTTCCGCTCGTTGCGCCAGTGCATTCTGTGAGATCGTAGTGGACGGGAGCCGTTGAATTCCGAAGCCTCGATTTTCTAGGCCGCTTCACAACTCTCCAAAGGTGAGTCCTTTTTCCGATATAATCGTACAATAACACGGGATTCGGACAAAGTAGCTGAACACGATGTCTCGTGAAATATCGGTTGCAATTAATACGAAGTGTATTCGACAGCGAGCCGTGTGAACCCCGTAGCCATGCAATCCGCCGATCCTTGCCTCGTATCGCTCGAAATAACCTATATAGGGGGGTTGTGGTTTCTTTGAATATTCGCGAGCGAAACAGTCGGTTTGGCGTTACTGTGTGATCTATGCATCGGCTCGATCGTTCGACGAACGAATCGTCATTTTGGCAAAGTTCGTTAGGTTACCGTGCGATGGTAGACCGTCTGAAGGCAGTCGCTTGCCGCTCGCACGGGTGCATGCGACGCACGCGACGCGCCAGCCTTAACGTACGATTCGATCGCCGCCATCTTGCTTACATAGCCGGCGACAAAATTGCCTTTCGTTCGCTCGAGAATCTGAAAAATTATCGCTTCTCTTCCCTCGTTCTGTGCACGACGTTGAACGCGTTTCGTTCGTCGACAGTTTCGTCATAGTTTCGCGAAATGACAGCCAGAAGTGCAAAAATACTCGATCGATGTTTCGGCAACTGATTTTTTTCTCAGCCGACATTTGACCCCTTATATGGCACGGAGAAATCGGAGATACATTGCGCGGCAGCTTTTGTCTGTTCCCTCGCGCACGATATTCGACCTGCTTACGCTTGAAATCGCGATAAAGCATAGAGGCATGCGTTACACGTATTCGTAGCGGCGTACACGCGCTGGAACGACGAGCACACGCCCTTTGACAAGTGAACCGATCATTGAGCTTTCGATATTGCCTCGATACGTCTCGGCTGATAAACACCCATCGTGACCCGTGGAGAGGCTAGCACGTTGCAGTTACATTTCAGTTCTCTACGTCGTCGAGGGATTCACGAATTTGCTTCCTTCTCGCGTGTATGTTCGATATTGACCGGTGGTGTCGCGCGAATCAATTTTTCGTCGTCCTTTTTCCACTGTGCAGTTCTATCGAACGTCGATAAGTAGGCACGTCGCGTTGTCTCGTTCTATCGACGCGCGTATGTAAGAAGTGTATTCGGTGAAACTCTCGTCGAGAGTCTTGTTACTCGGAAGACGGTTGTGTGACATTTCTGAAAATATTGCATGCTCTAAAGCCACGCCGATCAGAGAGAATGTTCATCATAGTACGCGATCTCTTCGATCGAAACCGATGTCTATGACCTCTAGTCGGGCTTTCGAAGTATATTTCGTATTATTTTGTTGGCTGTACGATCGATAGTTTACCTACTTCAAACTTGTTCTACGTAGTCGAGGCAACGCGATACATGTAATCTACGGTGATTATTAAATGTTGCTAGATGCCTTTTCACGCGCGATCAGAAGCGAGAATAATGTTGATCGTCAATTTTAGCGGAAGGTAGTCGTTTTTTCGTAGTGGCGGACCGTGAACTCTCTTTCTCGCTCTCTTCCCCCTACTCTTTCTCGGTCATCGAACAACTTCAACTGCCGAGGTCTGCTCTTTTCGCCAAGGCCGACGACAGGCCTGCTCTGTCTTTCCGTTGTTCGCTCGCTCGCTCAGTCTACGTCTCATCGTGTCACATCGGTGACGTTTTCGCTGTAGCTTTTCGCTCGTACGTATTTGCGTAACGAACGAGGCTTTTTAGTCGCAGAGGTCGCCGCATTCTTTTTCACGATTCGTTCTCTGGCGAACGTTGTAGTGTCGCTCACCGCCATTCATTCCGAACGTTCCTCTTATCAATCGTGTTCCAAGGATCCTACCAGTCTCCATCTTTCGTTTTATCACAGTTTTTTTCGTCAATTTTAATCGCGAAAAAACTCGAGTATCGTTCAAATTTAAAAAACGTTTGACAATCTTGATAGAATATTAGACGTACAATCTTATCGGATATAATTTTTTCTGCTCTACTCGAAGCGTTGGAAGTATCCGAAGTGAGGTTATGTACCGATAGAAATCATCTACGACAACAGTTTTTTTTGATCAGTCAATTCTTTCATTACGTTCGAGAATCCAGGTCGACCCGATTTCGTTTTAACGAGCTTTCTAGGTTTAGACGCGCATGCAAGCATCCTCGTGTGCGTGAAATCGCTGAAAGTAGATGTACAGACGTATACGTTCACGTTTACGATAAATATTATATGAACTGTCACGAACGACTCTTCGAATTATGATGGATGGATACAACAGTGTCTCGCCAGCTACTCGACGAACTTTTACGGCTCGTTCAGCAGGTCATTCGAAAAAAAACGACGTTCAATATACCACGGGGTCAAATCGGCTCTGTTATCGAGCGTGTAAGTCTCGATTTGAGCGTGGCGATAAATGCTAACCAACGACGAAGACTTCCGACGTTCAGTTTATTTTTACGACAAATTCTTTAAAATACTGGTAATCGACCACATGAAACATCTGTTCCTATTAATAAATTTCGATAGGAGTCTCGAATCCACGAAATCTAGAATTTTTTGTTTTCTCCCCTTTGACCTCTTTTACATCCGTCACTGGATTCCAATAAATATTAAGGGTAATCTTAGAATGGCTCCGCGACGTTTGTCGATAAATGAAAAGACACGAAAAACTCGCTCAGCACTCGGCGCGTTAAAGCGTCCGGAGGAAGTGACGTTGGAAATTGAAAGATTGCCCTTTATAGTTCCTCGCGAAAAGTCAGAGGGCAGTATGGGCATAGGTCCCGGTCTCGACCAGAATGATTCCCGTTTGGTTTCTAAATTTGTCTCGAAAGGTGGAAACGTCGGTGACGCAAGCCTGTCGATTCCTGTCGCGTCAATCTTTTCGCGAGTCGTGTGTTTGGATTATTCAAATTTTTTACATTTTCTTCAGTCCCCCACACTGTAATCTGATATGTGCGGAATATTACTGGCACAACGTGTGTTTCGAATTCCAATTTCTAAATAATGTTCAAATAAGAATTTTTCGAGTAAGGAAGACGTGTTTCATAGACTGTTCGTTGGCTGGAAAACAGTCGTCGTGTGCTCGGAATCGAGACTCGTGCCTATCGAGAAAGTTGCGCTCACTCGATAACCACCATCGTCGCGTCTCGTGTCCCAGAAACTGTCACTTCGCTGCTCGTCTAACGCGTCCTCCGCTCTAGTTCAACAACTCCGCACGATCCTTTTTCTTCGCCAAGAAGCATTCTAATTTCCAGAGAAACGAGAATTACAGGCGAATCGTAACTTCTTTCCTTTTTTCTCTCGATAAAACACTGCTAGCTCAAGGGTTGTTGCCAAAATGTTAACCTCGCGCGCTCGAGCGTCGATTAATTAATTTTTCATGGATCGTTTCTTCGTAAATTTATCGTAGTTCGAGGCCGGCGCCGTGAGGTCGCGAGCAAACGAGGGAGAACGATATTGCGATTTACGTAAGAACGGATAGTATCGAGGGAAACGATCTCTATGTACTACGCGAAAGCGGTTGCGTAATGCAACCAAGGACAATTCGGTAAATTACTTTTTTTTTCGTAAAGAACCTTATCGGGGGTTTAACGCGTTTTCACGCTGATAACACAGTGAATGCCACGATTTCGAACCGGACATCAGAGGTGACCAAGTAGTTGACACAGTTTGAGGTTAGGTTTGGATTTCAAGTAAAGTTAGACGAAATTTTGTTTGGTGTGGTTGCATAATACGACCAAGAACAATTCGGTAAATTACTTTTTTTTTCGTAAAGAACCTTATCGGGGGTTTAACGCGTTTTCACGCTGATAACACAGTGAATGCCACGATTTCGAACCGGACATCAGAGTTGACCAAGTAGTTGACACAGTTTGAGGTTAGGTTTGGATTTCAAGTAAAGTTAAACGAAATTTTGTTTGGTGTGGTTGCATAATACGACCAAGAACAATTCGATAAATTACTTTTTTTTTCGTAAACAATCTTATCGAGGGTTTGACGCGTTTTCACGCTGATAAAATGGTGGATGCCACGATTTCGAACTGGACACTCGAGGTGACCAAGTAGTTGACACAATTTGAGGTTAGGTTTGGGTTTCAAGTAAAGTTAAACGAAAGTTTGTTTGTTTCGTTTAAAATTTATGAAATACTGATCGAGTTCATTGTGAAACCTCGTTCGCGTTCGTTTCTGCTACGATCGTAGGACAATTGGAAATATCAAAGCGGCCCAGTTCTCGTAGACCGGTTGGGTGGTCCCCGGTTAGGTGTGTTTCGGCGTGAAAGGGAAGCGTGCGACGAGAAATTCAAAGCTTCCCCATTCGGTAACGGCGCGAAGCGCGATGAAGCGGGTAGTGCACAATCCGCGCGGGTTTCAAGCCTGTTCCCTGGAGGGGTTGCACGGCTGGAGCGTTCGCGAAAGGGTTGACTCTCCATTTCGTGTCACCTCCATCGCCACTTACGGACGTTGTTCGATTCCCGGCAGACGCAACTTACACACCTAAGCAAATTACCAAATAATTAACCACTGTTCAGGCTGTGACTATTCCAATCATTCAGTATTCGATTATTGCAAACGAACTTCGAATACAATTATCCTATTACAAATCACGTATAAACATACAGATTGTTCGGCCAACCCTGGGAAAAATTTTAATGAGAGATTATAGAGGCCAAAATAAGACGAAAATCAAGAATACCAATTTCTTGATGGAGGTTTCGTTAAAAAGTTATTACCGTTTAAAGTTCCGCCCGTAATGAATTTTTTTCTCGAAAATGCGCAAGATTTCGGGGGTATGTCTAATCACCAAAAATGGTCGTAATTGACCCCCGTAACCGAAAATAATTTTTTCAGAACGATTTGAAAATTTTTTTTTTCGTCGAAAAATTTGTCCTACTGAAATTATTGATCTTTAACAATCGTTTTTATTGCATCAATAAAAATTTGACCGAATCTAGCGTCGTCCAAGTTGCTGGTTTGTTCTTTGCATCTCCCTTTTCATCAGCTCGAAATAGATTTCGTTGCTGACCGTTGGCTCGTGGGTCGAATTTCAGTCTTAAAGCGAGGTGCTACTGCACGCATGCGCGAAAGAAAGAATAACGGCACGAAGAGAACGAGTAAAAAAAACTGCGTGGCATAAAAATAGCGAAGATTATCTGATCGTTGCCGTTAGCCCGTGACGAGTGACGACTCGACTCGTTCGAACTGGCGTAAACTCGTGCACGGAAATTCCGCGAACGCACGCGCTCGGTGTATACTCGTCCGCGTCGGGAACAATGAGACGGACACGATGTAATCGAATCTCCTTGCCAGCCGCGATCGAAATTTGCGCGAGTTTCTCGTTTCGTGCATCGCGTACGCGTGTGCCATTGTACGTGCACAGTCGGAAATTGAATTTTGCTCGATAATAAGTTTATGCCTGCGGCAACGTCGCGTGCCGCGTTCAATTGTTTCGCGACTGCTGTCGTTTCTCGATGCTCGGGTACACCATGGACGAAAGTGTCGGTACAGTGCGATTTGCTATATTTATTAAATCATAATAATGCCAGTCAGGCATATTAAATGCCATTCAAGTATAAAATAATAATACATTTATTTTTGATCGAATATCATTCTTTAATTTTCATTCCATTTTTTAAGTACAGTGAATATCATTTATTTAATCCAATCAGTAAAACTTAATAAACACAATTGAATTTTAAATTGATTACGATATACGGTAAATAGTTTTTCGTGTATACAACTACAAAAAGTCTGTAAACCACTGCTCTAAATACTGCGGACTGACTGCTTAACTTGTTTCTCACAGTTTTATTAAGCAAATTACTTCATATAAGAGTCAATTGCGACGAGCATAAATTACGTCTAAGGCAAAGGTTACTAGAGAAGCCTTACTGAATAATCCACGTGTAACCTAGGCTAAAAGTTTTTGGGAAATCTTCAAAAGTTATTTTATTGCTAATAATCCATATTCATATGCTACATGAAAATCAGGTGTTTGCTTTAACTGATAAGTTCCAGATGTATAAAGTCTGAGGTCATTGATGGTTAGTTTTGGAAAATTGTTTATTATCGTTCCAAACGGAAGAGAATTTATAACAAAATATATTAAACAAGTTCTACTTCCTTCTTTGAACAAATACATTGTTATCTGTTATCCTTATTAACTACCTTCCGTGGTTGCCAACTAATATTTTTGATACTTATTTTTCATATATAGGGTGTTCAGCCACCCGTGGGAAAAATTTTAATGGGGGATTCTAGAGGCCAAAATAAGACGAAAATCAAGAATACCAATTTGTTGATGGAGGCTTCGTTAAAAAGTTATTAACGTTTAAAGTTCCACCCGTTTTGAATTTTTTTCTCGAAAATGTGCAGGATTTCGGGGGTATGTGTAATGACCAAAAATGATTGTAATTGACCCCCGCAATTGAAAATAATTTTTTTAGAACGATTTGAAATTTTTTAATTTTGTCGAAAAATTTCACACCTTCTGGAATTTTTTTCTTGAAAATGCGTAGGAATTCGGGGGTATGTCTATTCACCAAAAATAATTGTAATTGATCCCCGTAACCGAAAATAATTTTTTTAGAATGATTTGAAATTTTTTAATTTCGTCTAAAAATTTCAGTACCTACTCGAATTTTTTTCTCGAAAGGGAGTAGGATTTCGGGGGTATGTGTATTCACCAAAAATAATTGTAATTGACCCCCGTAGCCGAAAATAATTTTTCCAGAACGATTTGAAATTTTTGAATTTAATTGTTAATAACTTTTTAACGAAGTCTCAAACGAAAAATTGGTGTTCTTGATTTTCGTCTTATTTTGGCCTCTAGAATCCCCCACTAAAATTTTTCCCTAGGTTGACCGAACACCCTGTATAGTGTCTATATTGTTATACATTATACAGAATTCATGTTTAATTCCTTACGCATGGCCAAGATTAGCATTTAAATACTATTATGATTAGACGAGTATTTATTGAATCATACAAAGCAGCTTATTGAGTTTCATAAGCTGTTCTGTATGGTCCAATAAATATTTCACCATCACATTACCAACGATAACCAGCAGAGCAATACGTTTGTTGAATTTACATTTCAGAAATTATTTTGATTGGTTGCAATTAAAACAGAGCGAAAGTTTAGCTTTTAAAAATAAATATACTCGTCTATACGTATATCTACAAACACGAGTTTAGATTTATGCTCTTCCATACTTCATGAGTGTACTGAAGCAAACAACAATGTAGATAAAAAAAAGTAACATTGCATGTTTCTCTCAAGGAAAAACAAACTAATAGTTTTTCGATTAAAAACTGACACATTTAGATGGTAGTCTCCTTATTAGCATTTCTAAATAAATATGATTTAACAATAAATACAAGTAATTGTATTATAAAAAAAACTGGTAGGAATAAAAAATAAATGGGACATCGTTATGTATGAATGACTATGAAGTTCTCATTGATTATGAATTACATAATAAGAAACCAGAGGGAACAAGAATCTAACGAGGAATCGTTATATATAAATGACTTTAAAGTTCTTTCGAGTAAGCGTGAGTGTCTCGTGAAAAATAAAAATCCGAAACGTGCCACGATTATACAATAGAGAAATAAATGATTCTGCGCAAAAAAATAAATCGAAAATGTAGAATAATGTTTCTCCGCGCGAGGCATTGTTTCCGAGAAAATCAATCGTTGAAAATAAATAGGTTACGCAGACGTTCGAACGTTGATAATTCTGAACGTGTACTCGCTCTTCGTGTGTTCCTATTGTGTTTGTATAAAGTTGCTTGCAATAAAATTTTATTTATGGTTATAATATATGGTCTATTCTATTCGAGATATTATTAGTAATTTATTCACTGTTGGAATAAATTACGGGACAAAAAGTCATGCAATGTCGTCGCTTGTATATTGATTAACACAAGTTTTAATTTAGTCCAAAACACGAGGAAAAATCACCTTAAGTGGAGATAGGAGTAGTAGATGTCCCATATTTTAAAACACGCCCCGCGTTGGTCGCTCGGTTAATTCAAGAACGATGTAACTCAGAATGAAACGAGTTTTTACAGCAGGGGATCCGTTTCCTTCTGTATTTCTATCCGCGACCAGAATAAAACGCCTGCCGACTTCTTCCAGTTTCTCGCTCCGTCGACGTCGTCGTACACCGTCGCGATGAAATCCTTATTCGGTTTGTTTGTTTTACTTTCGCGTAAATATTCATACCAGAAATATACTATTTATCTCTATTACGATTGATCATATTATATAACTATTCTGTCCATTTCTCCACGATGTACCCCTTAAAAATATCGATAGCAAGGTTTATATGTATATGACAGCTACGACCTCCGGAAGGTTAAAGTTTGTTGTCCCTTTGACGCCCCCTTGAAAGACTCCCCCCAAGAGTCGCTACCGCCCACGTCGAGAAACGTAAAGGAAAATACAGTTTACGCTTGTGATCCCACGAACAACTCCTCTTTAGTACTGCAATTAATATTTTCAAACGACTGGAATAAAATATTTTACGACGAACGGATAAAAATTCAAGAAATGTTTAGAAAGTTCCGCGTGTTCACGAGGGGTGGCGCTGCTTTCGCAGATACGTATTCGTGGACAGTTTCCGCGTATCGCGTTAACCGTCCACCGGATGCGTCATTTCGTCAGAAGAAACGCCTAGCACTCCTTTGCCTCTCCTTCGTTCTTACTTTCTCGTTGTGTGTTCGTAACGCTCGTAATGTTCGTAACGTTCGTAGAAAGAAATGTTAAAGAATCCGTACTAATAATACCCAAGCGTGTCCTTCGGCTAGTTGGCCTCCCCGCGTGCATAATGTCGCCTCGCTTTCGCGCGATTCGCCGCGCGGTTTTCTCGCTCGAGACGCGTAATCGTCGGAAACGCGTTCGCCGCCGCGCAGTAATAGGGCTCGCGTGACGCGTTCGAGCAACGAACACGGAAGCACATCCGTCGTACAGTCTAGGGCTTTGGGACTTCTTGTCCAATTATTTATTTATCAAATGTTCGAACTCTCGTGCAGGTTAAATATTCGCCGAATAAAATTTGAATACCATTTGAATCAGAACCGTTATTTCTTGCCGATTTGTTTATCGTGCACCCAAACGCTTCGGCGGTTCAAATGTTCGTTAAATAACATTCGAATACTGTTCGATTATTATTTGACTATTAAAATATTACGAAAAAAACGAAGAGATCGGTGAAGAGAAAATCAGCCACGGAATGCGTACGTGCGAAATTGGTGCTTGAATAATTGCATAAACACAGAAAGCGATATCTGTATCGTTCACTTCAATTTACACA
Source organism: Colletes latitarsis (assembly GCF_051014445.1). Lineage (NCBI taxonomy): Eukaryota > Metazoa > Arthropoda > Insecta > Hymenoptera > Colletidae > Colletes > Colletes latitarsis. The sequence continues at coordinate 27,064,527 of NC_135135.1, read as the reverse complement.
CATACGAGAACGATAAAAATTCACAACCGTGCCCACAACTTGCATTCCTTCGCTCGTAGAGCAAAACCGGATCTCAAACATAGCCTAAAAAAATCGTTCGAGTCGTCATTACCACTCTGAATTAATCTCGCAAAAGTTAAAATTTTGCAGAACATTGTACCAGTATCGACTAAAAATATATTAAAAATCGTTGATTTTGGACCATTTTGGTAATAACCAACGGTCAACCCCAGCGGCTGTGGAAAATTTTCTACGGATTCTTGGCTCGCGTAAAATTTTCGATCCTCGGTCGTAATCTCTCCTGGCGTCTCCGTCGGACGTTTTGCCGTGTCGTCCTTTTATTGGTCCGACCTCTTCGTTGTTTTTCGACCCAAAAACCTGGCCTCGTTCCCGCGCGACCCGTCGGTTTTTCACGTAGAACCAACGGCGACACGATTCTGTCAACGAAGTTTCTTACCGTCGCTCGTTATCGATTTCTTCGCGATCCGAATACAGTTTGTCGCGCTGAAAATCGTCCTCTATTTCAGAATTTGTTGACCTGGTCAGTATAAAACACTACGTACAGGGTGTTCGGTCACCCGCTTATAAGGAAAAATTTTAGTGGGGAATTCTAGAGGCCAAAATAAGACGAAAATAAAGAATACCAATTTGTCGATGGAGGTTTCGTTAAAAAGTTATTAACGTTTAAAGTTTTACTGGTACTGAATTTTTTTCTCGAAAATGCGCAGGATTTCGGGGATATGTGTAATGACCAAAAATGATTGTAATTGACCCCCGCAATTGAAAATAATTTTTGTCGAATGATTTGAAATGTTTGAATTTAATTGTTAATAACTTTTTAACGAAGCCTCCATTAACAAATTGGTATTCTAGAATCCCCCATTAAAATTTTTCCCAAGTGTGGCCGAACACCCTGTATAAGTGGAGCACATGCATAACTGGCCCAGAGTTGACAGATGATAGTAAATATGAAATATGGTCGATTTGTGTAAATAAGTTAGTTTCATGTTTTAATACGTTAAAAAAAGTAACGAATTTTGTCACGAGACGGAAACTTCGTAAGCTTTTCGAGACTTCGAAGTCGGTTGTAGCCGCTTCGAATCGCTTCGTCGTCGTAGCTAGTGGTCGAGCACCCTCGTCCCCGTGGTGTAGGTGTGTATTCGATTGTCGGCGTCTACGAACGACCAGCGAGCTTGACATCAGCCGCTATTCCAAGACGGCTGACGCACAAGCTCAAGTTGGTCGTGCGCGTGTTAATAATATAGTGCGTTGTGCGTGCGTGTAGCGGCGTGTATCACCGTGTGCGCGCGCAACTTTTTGCGAAGCTCGTACGGTCGCGAGAGCCGCGGCGACAGCGAATGCACCCTTTCGATTCTTCTCTTTTCCGATGGAGAAACAGAGGCGCGTTTTTCGGTCCAAAAATCGTCCAGGGACGCGCCAGAAATACATCTCCACGAGTCCTTTTCCCGTAGCCCACGAGTTGCAGGAGTCATAGCGCAACGATTTATCGCACGATGAGTCATACATTGTTGGAACGATAATCGAATTACAGCGTCGTGTAACGAGTCGTACGACAACCCTGCGTAGTTCACGATTATCTTTCAACCGTAGTTGCATAAATTATTCTAGAAAAAATCGTTCGTAGCCTTTGTTCCACTTTTGGTCGAGAGCTTTGTTTCTCCATAGAACATGCAGCGATCTGATCCCTCGCTGTTCACTCGGGTCCGCGACACGAGCATTATCGATGGAGGCAACTATTCCGGGAATTGTCGACTATTATGTCTGATTGGCTTGATCGCATTGCAGACGAAAGCGAGAAACACGGAGAGCAAAATGGAGAGAAATATCCAACGTCCGTTTATACTACAGAGACTGTTGTATTTAATGCACCAATGTTCTCGGTTCTGATTTCACGGCGTGTGTGACGTCGAGTTGCGAAAAAGAAACGTAGAAGTTAACTCAGATAAGGCCAAACTGTCATAATAGAGGCGAAAGATAGAAACGAGAAGTAGGTCGGTAAACAACGGCGAGAGCGTGTACAGAAATACAGGTAATAGTTGAAATGTGGAACGCTTCGAAAATTAGGAGGTTAGAAAATTCTGGAAGATCGCGTAAACCGCGGTAGCTGGGCTAGTTGGTGATCAAGAATGCAGGGGGCATCGATCGGTAAAAAGGGACAGTAGTTTTTTAGCTTCGTACGATTAGTGCAAAGTTCTGTCGCGCGTGTACGGGTGACGTGGCAATCGACGCGTGAAAATAAGGAAAGGGCGCATCGTACGGGACAAGGATAATTCTCAGTTCGACGACAGCGAGCGTGCCTCTCACGCGAAAATGAGTCACGATTGTCTTTCGCGGCGCGCATCGAGCGAGAAAGTCGTCGAAGGCGCGACGACGGATTCCGTACGACTCGTGCAACGATAGAGTTGCCGATTCGGGGGGCGTTCGGCGCCTGGAAGGACACGGATCGGCCCCCCTCCCCTTGCTCGCGTATCGTTCGGTGAATCCCGAGCCTGGCGAAGGATTTCGTCGTAGGTGAATGAAAACATCGGGAGGTACGTAACGGTAGAGCGTATTAGAGGATCGGTGAATGGTGGCGTGGCAAAAGCGTGCACTTGCCGCTTCGATTGCGCAAGACAACCGACGTTTTAGAACTGCAAATTTCCCCGCGATACTCCCGTGGCCCTTGCCAAGCAGGTTTGTTGTTTCCTTGGCGCTCTTCCGATTCCAGGAACGAGCGGAAAATGGAACGAAGATAAGGCACATAAACAACACGTTTTTTCCTATTTTTGTTATACGAAAGCATACACGATAGGGTAACTTTCTACGTTCATTCGGTAATCCGATCAGACGAGAATTTTTAGCGTTTAGTCTCCGAGTGTTCCGTAGTTCGTTTTGTGAAAAGGTCTCTGTTGCAATTTATTTTTCGAGAGCTTGCATACGACAGAGGCGTTAATTTCGGGGTCGGTGTCGCGTACGAGCGACTAGGGGAGCGGAGCCTTTCTTCTGGATCAGTTTATCGGAGATGACTACACCCAGAGGGAGAGAAACCCTTGTCGGGGACAAGGGCCGCCGCACACCCACGCGACACCTTTATACTGCCACCTGTAGCTCGTACGCTGTTGCGAAATACATTCCCACCACTTACCGAGCCGAATATATTTATTGCCCACGATTATCGAAATAGAATTGCTCGATGCAAACATTTAATTTTCAGTAGAATTACGGTACGAGATACTTCATGAAATAGCTTTAGTTTTCGTGTGTCGCCAACATTACTGATTTTACACGATTGTAATAGGTCAATGTTCGTACGCGTTTATGATTAAATTTTTGTCCCTTCAACTCGATTGATTTACTCGATTTAACCGTAAATTTTAATAACTTGTTTCAAGGTCGGTCAATTTTTATACACGGCGAGAAGGTGGTTTCTAACGCTAAAAATTACAAACTTTCAAGTTCCGTAAGTATATTAAAGAGTTTGGCATGTTCATTTAACAAACGTTCCTTTCTTACTAGAATCACAGAATTTTAGTTGATTAACACGTTCATTGCTACGACCAGGTTCCTGTGTTTAGTATGAAAAATAATAAATACTTTTGCTGTATCCCCGATGGCAGTACATTTACAACTTTACAACTATTACGGTTACTCTCGTGTAGACGATTTTACGACACGTTGTACGTAACTTTAAAGTGCCTATTACCGTGGCAATGAACGTATTTAATATACAGCCTTTACTCTATCTCTTTTCTGGTATTACAGTTGTTCTCTAAATCTGTGCTTAATACACTTCTTATATACCGGGACCATTATTTCCCCATTCTATTAATATTATATCCTTGACCCACCATCTGATTCTTCAATCCCCTCTCTCGTCCCTCCACTGTTCTGTCTTTACCCATCCTGTCTTCCTTCTCCTGGTTATAATCAATATATTTTATCATATTGAAATTTACATGAAATTTCATCGTAACGATATGATTTGTTATATTAATATACAGGGTGTTCGGCCACCCCTGGGAAAAATTTTAATGCGGGATTCTAGAGGCCAAAATAAGACGAAAATCAAGAATAACAACTTGTTGATGGAGGCTTCGTTAAAAAGTTATTAACATTTAAATTCAAAGATTTCAAATCGTTATAAAAAAATTATTTTCGGCTGCGGGGGTCAGTTACAATCATTTTTGGTGAATACACATACCTCCGAAATCCTATCCACTTTCGAGAAAAAAATTCGAGAAGGTGTGACATTTTTCGACAAAATTTAAAACTTTCAAATCGTTTAAAAAAAATTATATTTAGTTACAGGGGTCAATTACAATCATTTTTCGTCATTACACATATCCCCGAAATCCTATCCACATTCGAGAAAAAAATTCGAGAAGGTGTGACATTTTTCGACAAAATTTAAAAATTTCAAATCGTTTTAAAAAAATTATATTTAGTTACAGGGGTCAATTACAATCATTTTTCGTCATTACACATATCCCCGAAATCCTATCCACATTCGAGAAAAAAATTCGAGAAGGTGTGACATTTTTCGACAAAATTAAAAAATTTCAAATCGTTTTAAAAAAATTATATTTAGTTACAGGGGTCAATTACAATCATTTTTCGTCATTACACATATCCCCGAAATCCTATCCACATTCGAGAAAAAAATTCGAGAAGGTGTGACATTTTTCGACAAAATTAAAAAATCTCAAATCGTTCTAAGAAAATTATTTTCAGTTGCGGGGGTCAATTATAATTATTTTTCGTCATTACACATATCCCCGAAATCCTATCCACATTCGAGAAAAAAATTCGAGAAGGTGTGACATTTTTCGACAAAATTTAAAAATTTCAAATCGTTTTAAAAAAATTATATTTAGTTACAGGGGTCAATTACAATCATTTTTCGTCATTACACACATCCACGAAATCCTATCCACATTCGAGAAAAAAATTCGAGAAGGTGTGACATTTTTCGACAAAATTAAAAAATCTCAAATCGTTCTAAGAAAATTATTTTCAGTTGCGGGGGTCAATTACAATCATTTTTCGTCATTACACATATCCCCGAAATCCTATCCACATTCGAGAAAAAAATTCGAGAAGGTGTGACATTTTTCGACAAAATTAAAAAATTTCAAATCGTTTTAAAAAAATTATATTTAGTTACAGGGGTCAATTACAATCATTTTTCGTCATTACACATATCCCCGAAATCCTATCCACATTCGAGAAAAAAATTCGAGAAGGTGTGACATTTTTCGACAAAATTAAAAAATCTCAAATCGTTCTAAGAAAATTATTTTCAGTTGCGGGGGTCAATTATAATTATTTTTCGTCATTACACATATCCCCGAAATCCTACCCACTTTCTAGAAAAAAATTCTTCTCTCGAAAAAAAAAATTTCAAATCGAACTTTAAACGTTAATAACTTTTTAACAAAGCCTCCATCAACAAATTGGTATTCTTGATTTTCGTCTTATTTTGGTCTCTAGAATCCCCCATTAAAATTTTTCCCAGGGGTGGCCGAACACCCTGTATATAATTCATATATCAAATTTTATTAAGCCAAATGTGTTCCCTCCCGCGTGTAACTAAGCTTGCCAAGTGTTATATTTATTTCCTTAAACAAAAATGCTTGAAAGTTACGTCATTTTTAGCGTAGTGAACCAGAATTCCCCGAGTCCTTCCCCCTCGTAAAGAATCGTCGAGCACGACTGGTTCGATCGAGCGAGCTGGGTGTCTAGCGACAACGCGTAGGCGTACGCGTGCAGGAAATTAAAGGGCGCGTAAGCCTGTTTCTCAATATTTAACTCCAGGTTCGATGCTTGCGTCCCGACAGTGTCGGGAAAGACGCGCGTTCAGAGAAGGTCGTCGCTGTGCACGCACGCTACCAGTCGATCGATATTCGAGCGCGAGAGACGTCGACGGATTGGTCCTGGCTCGAGGATTGGTCCCGGCGAGCGAATCCACGTCGAGGACGTTTCCCACGTTTCTCTTCCGTACGCGAATATTCCCTGCCGTCGCCTTGAAACGTGCCCGAGTTTCTTTTTCCGTCCGTTTCGGGCACGGAACGATTCCGTCGATCCGACTTTTTACGGACTGCCCTTTACAGACACGAGAATCGTCGCGACGGTGGGGATTCTCGAACGGAGAATTACTGCACGACGCTCTATGAAAATTGGCCCTAGGAGATTTTACAAATTCGATAATTACAAGATCACCGTTATTTCTAACTTAGCCTATATTTTCCGTTGAAAAATATTTCTAATTTGTTGATTTGATTATTGAATTTTTGGGTTTGAACACTTCGGTAATTTATCTCTGTAGAATTAAGTGGTATAAATTTGATTGAAATTTTGATATTCAACGTTTATCGATGAATAAAGAACTCGCTTAAAATGATTGAAATTCAGATAGCAGATTCTTTTTGCCAGATGGTGGGGACTCGAGCCTCCATCTTTTTTCGTATCCGTCAATGAGTGTTACATTTGCCCCTCTTCCCTCGGAGAGATCCTGATAGGATTAAGGTTCGATTGTTCTAATAGTCACGGCTCTGTTCCGCGAACGCTTGGTCTCCCATTTATCTTCCCGATCGTTGCAATAAAAACGGTGGTCGATTGCAATTGAAAATCCATACCGAAACGCCCGCTATATCCTGAGAGTCTTCCGGCGGTGCAGCGTGACAGCCCGACGGGAAGAGGTTCTCAGAACAGAGTTTGGGAAACGTTGCGAGCAAGGTCAGTGCCGTAATACCATAAACGAGGTATACGAGTAGACCTTTCATCTTATGGACATTCGTGGCCCAATCTGTCTGCCATACCGACCTGAAAATTCGGCGATGATTTTAGCGTCCTCTTCTTATGGATGGCGGTCAGTCGAGAAACTATTCACTGAAGTGATATTGATGGGCAGACAGCTGTAGTATGTGGGTAAATACATGAGTTGACTATGGAAGGGATTAAAAAACGCAATTTTCAAACGACCATAACTCCTACAATAGTGAATGTATTTCAATGAAATTTATTTCTGAAGTAGAGATCGTGGATATCCACAAGAAAATATAAGACAACATTTCTGTAGACCGTCATACAAATTCATTAAAAATCGACAGGGGGTAGGTGGGCAAATTTTTCGGTGAAAAAGAAAAATTTTAAATCATTCTAAAAAAATTATTTTCGGTTGCAGGGGTCTATTGCAATCATTTTTGGTGATTAGACATACCCCCAAATTCCTACGTACTTCCGAGAAAAAAATTCGAGTAGGTAGCCATATTTTTCGACAAAATAAAAAAATTTCAAATCGTTCTGAAAAAATTATTTTCGGTTGCAGGGGTCAATTGCAATCATTTTTGGTGATTAGACATACCCTCAAATTCCTACGCGTTTTTGAGAAAAAAATTCGAGAAGGTAGACAAATTTTTCGACAAAATTAGAAAATTTCAAATCATTCTGAAAAAATTATTTTCGGTTGCGGGGGTCAATTATGATCATTTTTGGTGATTAGATATACCCCCAAATTCCTACGCGTTTTTGAGAAAAAAATTCGAGAAGGTAGACAAATTTTCGACAAAATTAGAAAATTTCAAATCGTTCTGAAAAAATTATTTTCGGTTGCAGGGGTCATTTATGATCATTTTTGGTGATTAGACATACCCTCGAATTCCTATGTATTTTCGAGAAAAAAATTCGAGTAGGTGTGAAATTTTTCGACAAAATTAAAAAATTTCAAATCGTTCTAAAAAAATTATTTTCGTTTGCAGGGGTCAATTGCAATCATTTTTGGTGATTAGACATACCCCCAAATTCCTACGCGTTTTTGAGAAAAAAATTCGAGAATGTAGACAAATTTTTCGACAAAATTAGAAAATTTCAAATCGTTCTGAAAAAATTATTTTCGTTTGCAGGGGTCAATTATGATCATTTTTGGTGATTAGACTTAACCTCGAATTCTTACGCGTTTTCGAGAAAAAAATTCTTTATCGAAAAATGGTCCGAAATACATTGGATGTAAAGGTCTACTCGTTCACCTCGTCTGTGGTGCGATAGTCTTCGTCGACGTTCGACGATTTGGTTGTATGCACTCTTTGTTTCGTATTTTTTTTTATCCGTTGCATTTATACACGTATTTCGTCGAAAGGCGTTCGAGACAACGCATTGAAGTTGATTCGTCGCGCGAAACCGAAGACTCGTGCATGGTCGATTGCTCGAACGAACAAGGTTCGCCTTATCAGTCGCCTGCCGGGCTACTCTGCTAAAACTTCTGCTAGTTTCTATAGGGTTACATAAAAGGTCTCGTCGTTTTCAATCCTTTCGGTCCAACGTAATATTTTGAGTATTGAATTTGTTCTTTTAAACCAATCTGGACGCGTAAATGCTTTAAGATATATTGGAAACGTGTTTCGTTGGAAAGGTGTTTCGGTCACCCCTGGGAAAAATTTTAATGGTGGATTCTAGGAGCCAAAATAAGACGAAAATGAAGAATACCAATTTGTTGATGGAGACTTTATTAAAAAGTTATTAACGTTTAAAGTTCCGCCTGTAGATAGGCAACCTGTGAACAGCTGCGTACGCGTGACAGTGGTTCTCACTCAGAAAACTGAGGCTGTCGATACGTCACTAAGTAGAGTTTCTCGTGCTGAGTGAGAACCACTGTTGTACGCACGCAGCTGTACGCAGGTTGCCTATCTACAGGCGGAAATTTAAATGGTAATAACTTTTTAACAAAGCCTCAATCAACAAATTGGTATTCTTGATTTTCGTCTTATTTTGGCTCCTAGAATCTTCCATTAAAATTTTTCCTAGGAGTGGCTGAACACCCTGTATATTATATTGAGCATTTGCAGGAGGTATCTAAAGAACTACTCGTAGGAACGAATATTAAAAGTATTTTATTCGACTAGGTATTGATTTTTTTTTTTTTATTCTATGATATTCTTTTTAGTACAGAGCCTTCGGTATTCTCGAATATTTTCTCATTGAACGTTGCGCGCTGCATGTCCACCGATGGTAAAAACAAATAAGTTTAATTAAATAATTTATAATTAAAGGCAAACACACAGGAGTGCTGCCGAGCTAAATTAATAGGATACGTGGAATATGTAAAACAAACATTTCTGTTCTAACTGTTTATAATTAAAGCAAAATGCTACAGTGTTTGTAATTATAGGGAAACATACATAGACAGGGTTGATTAGGGAGAGTAATCACGATATTGAAATATTATTCTAAATACTGTATATTTGTGGTGCTCGATCCTAATTTCTAAAGGTATTTAAAGTTAAACGAATCCGGTATGTTCTTCCATGAAGAACAGAAAAATCAAAAGAGAGTTTTATTCGACCTTTGAATACGGATACACGAAATATGTACATACAAGAATGTAAGTGGAATCACATTCGCGTAACTGGACGATTTTATGAGATATAAAAATTATTCAGTTAATTATTGACAAAGAAAACAAAACGATTGTATTCTCAAACAAGCAAAGACAAAACGTGTTTTCGTGTTCCTCATTGTGTTCGGTGTCGGAACCGGTAATTTTCGGGGCACGTGTCGCCCGTTATCGGTGAATCGAGCCCGGTCAAGTTTCGAGGCTTCGTAGAAACGAGTCGTTTCGAGTAGGCGCTCCGGCTGCTCGGCTTTCGAAGCTCGCGCAACCTGTTTGCAGGCTACAAAATGAGAATAAGCTCTCGTGCATGGACGCAGACCGTGCTGACACGCGCGAACCGCGAGCTAATATTGATCTACGCGTTACTAACCTAGCATACGTGCTCGTTCTCCGAGAGCGTTAAAGGTTGCCGGACAAGCGACCCTCTCACCCTCTTCGAAAATTACTTGGGGTGGTCGATGAATCGCGCCAACAAAAATGCACGAAAAACGGCGCATCAGTCTCTCGACGGAAACGACTGAACACTAGTCCCTCGCTTGATGACCGAAAATTGGGTCCGCCGGTTTTCTTCGTTCCATGCGCAGAGAATTAAAATACGCAGGTCGAATAGAATAGATGTTTTCTAAACATTAGTACAGACAATTATTATTTGTATAGTTTCAAAAAAATTACTGAAAGATTTTGGAAAATTTAGAAAACACCGATTCACGTGTCAAACGAGGCGTTTTGTTTCGTAAATTTTTACGTTCGAGTGTTATATGTTTTGAAACCGTATATCGTATTCGCGAGATGCGAAACGAATTATCTGCGTTAGCGGAGGACTTGGGTTACACCTGATTCGCGTTGAAATCCTTGGCCCGTTATTTTCTTTGTTTCCTCTCGCGGGGATCTTAACTCGTTTGCGAGCAAGAAGATAACGTATTACCAGCACGGAAATTGGTTCGTAAAGCCAACTTTATCGATTTCCATTACGCGACGCGTCGCTTACCCTCTACTTTCACGAACGTTGTTCGAGCCCCGCGTACTAACGCCGAGACAGAGACCGTACACCCCTTAGTGAAAACGCTGTTTCAGAAGCGTCGGTTCTAAGTGACTACAAATAATGGCCAACGAAGGCTTAAATATTACTATTGAAAATGTACTAAATATTTATTAAGCAGACAGAAACTTTAATGGGAGATTCTAGAGGCTAAAATAAGACGAAAATCAAGAATACCAATTTGTCGATTGACGCCTCGTTAATAAGTTATTAACGTTTAAAGTTCCGCCTGTGGAACGGTAATCTGCGATCAGCTGCGTGCACGCCATAGCGTGATAGCGTGAACTTTAAACGTTAATAACTTTTTAACGAAGCCTCGATCAACAAATTGCTATTCTTGATTTTCGTCTTATTTTTGCCCCTAGAATCCACCATTAAAATTTTTCCCACGGGTGGCCGAACATCCTGTATATTTATTGCGTACTAATGGGCGTTGTTCCGTCGGGAATGATAATAAACGTCGCGGGAAATTAGATTCTGGATCACGCGTTGGAAAACCTATAACTTTGTTCGAAAAGTTATCTCGTTATTTGGCCGAGTCTTCATTTCACGGGATGGTCGCGGATATATGCGGAGTTATGACTGAAATTTCCGTCGCCACGCATCCCGCGAGATACTTCGGACGGACATTGTTTCGAACGATCCCAACGTACACTGACAATCAAAAGTTTGGAACCGCTGTACGAATCAAGAGAAACGGCATCTTTCTCTTCGTCAAAGGTGCCCTTTTGATGTTGGTCGGTGCAACAACCGGACACCCCAATCGAGCTCATCCCACAAAAGCTCCAAAGTTCAAGGGTTCAAGTTCGTTGACTGCACCGACACATTTACTTTCGACGTTAGCTTTTTTATTAAAAATACTAAAGTTAAAGTTCAGCTACCGATCTCAGTTAAATTATAATGTTCTTTACACACATCTCTTCTTTTAAGGAAAAATTTTAATGGGAGATTCTTGAGGCCAAAATAAGACGAAAATCAAGAATATCAATTTTTCGCTTGAGGTTTCGTTAAAAAGTTATTAACAATTAAATTCAAAAACTTCAAATCGATCTGGAAAAATTATTTTCGGTTACGGGGGTCAATTACAATAATTTTTGGTGAATAGACATACCCTCGAATTCCTAACCACTTTCGAGAAAAAAATTCGAGAAGGTGTGAAATTTTTCGACAAAATTAAAAAATTTCGAATCGATCTGGAAAAATTATTTTCGGTTACGGGGGTCAATTACAATAATTTTTGGTGAATAGACATACCCTCGAATTCCTAACCACTTTCGAGAAAAAAATTCGAGAAGGTGTGAAATTTTTCGACAAAATTAAAAAATTTCGAATCGTTCTAAAAAAATTATTTTCGGTTACGGGGGTCAATTACAATAATTTTTGGTGAATAGACATACCCTCGAATTCCTAACCACTTTCGAGAAAAAAATTCGAGAAGGTGTGAAATTTTTCGACAAAATTAAAAAATTTCGAATCGTTCTAAAAAAATTATATTTAGTTACAGGGGTCAATTACAATCATTTTTCGTCATTACACATATCCCCGAAATCCTATCCACATTCGAGAAAAAAATTCGAGAAGGTGTGAAATTTTTCGACAAAATTAAAAAATTTCGAATCGATCTGGAAAAATTATTTTCGGTTACGGGGGTCAATTACAATAATTTTTGGTGAATAGACATACCCTCGAATTCCTAACCACTTTCGAGAAAAAAATTCGAGAAGGTGTGAAATTTTTCGACAAAATTAAAAAATTTCGAATCGTTCTAAAAAAATTATTTTCGGTTGCAGGCGTCAATTACAATCATTTTTAGTCATTACACATACCTCCGAAATCCTACCCACTTTCGAGAAAAAAATTCAGAACGAACGAAACTTTAAACGTTAATAACTTTGTAACGAAGCCTCCATCGACAAATGGGTATTCTTTATTTTCGTCTTATTTTGCCCTCTAGAATCCCTCATTAAAATTTTTCCCACGGTTGGCCGAACACCTTGTATAACGCAAAACTAGTCTTTTCAGATAGCAAAAAAGTTGAAGCAATTAGTGAGCTAGGAAATACTAAAGTTTCCATAGTATAGTATTTATAAGAGAAGGAAAGATTCATCAACAGTTGTTTCTGATGCAACAGTATGTTAACGAGGATAAAAAAAAAATTGTGAATATTTCTTCATGAAAATTGTTGGAACGTCCGTGGGGATTGGGTTGCTCGTGTAATTGTTTCGTAACTGCGTAGCTCGTTCGGAGGGGTTGTGCACATGCTCGATATATCGACGTAATTGGCGACAGTCGATATGGATGTGGGTATCCATAGACTGGTAAATATATTATCGTTGCTTGTCGGAAACTTTGTACTGCGGATTCGAAGGTCGTAGATCGATGAAACGAAATCAAGTCGTTACAGTGTTTTGTAATCTGCTTACCGTTTCCTTCAGCTGTCTTTGTAAACGAGGGAAACTTGTTTAAAATATCTTTCTATCCATCCAGACTTTGCATAAAATAAGAATAAAATGAGAATCGTTGTAGGTAGCTTTTATTCGCCAATTATTCATTCTTGCTAATTTCATTGTATCTTTTCTGATTTGTGCTCTTATTGATTGTGAACTCACACGTTATCAGTCTCGTGTTACATCGTGACGACCAAAATTAGTTTTAACCTCTATAGAAGAACGTTTCAAACAGCTAGGGATATTCTATAACAGGTTATGCGTCAAACACGCAACCCGATTCATTAAATTCTGCGGTACGCTGACCTTTTCATTACGAGTATTATTATTTGCTGAAAATATTAACTTTTCAATAACGTGGGATGCAAGGGAAATTCACACATTTTCTACTCATCAATACTAAAAGAACAAAAGATGGACTTAAGTTTGTATTTAATGTAGATATATCACCATCCATGCAAAATCAAAAGAAACTAGTACGTATTAACAAATATAAAAATCTAGGTGATAGAAATATTTTATTCGATGGTTCTAAATGTGCTGTAAGTAACTGTGGTACTAACGAAACTGAGTGTTGAGAAAACGATCTTGATAGCAGCCATCTGGCGGCAGAAATTTTAAACAAGCGGAATTTAATACAAGATCAATTAGAAGAAAATAACGTTGGGGGTATAATTTTTCAATCAATCCCCGGAGTTGAATTTAATGAAAATTTTAATTTTTATCGACGTCGTACGGAAAGTAGAACGATAAATTCAGGGTAATAAACGTGCGCGTTATTAAGGCCGAATACTCGTCAATACGCGTACAGTTTAAATGTATCTCTCCGACAACCGTGTACCTCCACACGCTAACTGCGCTATATTGTTTTATATCGATTTGCGATGGCCTCGTATAAAATTCTCACGTTCAGCCTCGCGTCTGAATAGAGTTCGGCGATGACGATCCCTACCGTGCTCTTAACACCGGAAGTACCGAAACAAGCACGCGAAAAACGGTGAAAGTAATTTTGTTCAAACTGATTTTTATTTTTCACGGTAAGAGAATCGAGTACTTGATCATTTCAGTTCATAATTTTTTAGCAAAGAATTATACAGGGTGTTCAATCACCCCCGGGAAAAATTTTAATGGGGGATTCTAGAGGCCAAAATAAGACGAAAATCAAGAATACCAATTTGTTGATGGAGGCTTTGTTAAAAAGTTATTAACGTTTAAAGTTCTGCTCGTACTGAATTTTTTTCTCGAAAATGCACAGGATTTCGGGGGTACGTCTGTTCACCAAAAATTATTGTAATGGACCCTCGTAATCGAAAATAATTTTTTCAAAACGATTTGAAATTTTTTTTTTTCGCCGAAGAATTTAGGCAACTATCCCCTGTCGATTTTTCATATGAATTCGTTTTTGATTTTTAATTAATCTCTTTGACGCTGTACGGGAATTTTGTCTAATACTTTTTTGTAGGTATCCATAAGCTCCACTTCAAAAATAAATTTCATTGAAATATATTCACTATTATAGGAGTTATGGTCGTTTGAAAATTGGACAACTGTTATGGGGTTTACATTTTTTTTCTCGAAAGTGGGTAGGATTTCGGGGGTATGTCTAATGACCAAAAATTATTGTAATCGATCTTCGTAATCGAAAATAATTTTTCCAAAACGATTTGAAATTTTTTTTTTCCGTCGAAAAATTTCACACCTTCTCGAATTTTTTTCTCGAAAGTGGGTAGGATTTCGGGGGTATGTATAATGACCAAAAATGATTGTAATTGACCACCGCAACCGAAAATAATTTTTCCAGAACGATTTGAAATTTTTGAATTTAATTGTTAATAACTTTTTAACGAAGTCTCCATCAACAAATTGGTATTCTTGATTTTCGTCTTATTTTGGCCTCTAGAATCCTCTATTAAAATTTTTCCCAGGGTTGACCGTACACCCTGTATAACTTCATTTTGTTTAAACTCCTCACACTCGTTTATTAATCTTTACGAAATACGTACAAATTTGTTCAAAGTAAAATTTCAATAATTGGCCCCATTCAGAGTGTTTTAAAATGTAGTAAAGAAACACAACGACGTCTTATGGCTTCAGCCACTCCACACACTCGAAAAGCGAATAAAAATTCTTAATTAAAACTGGTAACGCTTTGAAGTTCAATTATCGGTTTTTGAATGGTTTCCATCATTTTTGCGAACCAAAAATATACATCTGAAATAAACTATTAAATTGATTGGACTATAACGACGAGCTCAAATTGAAAATATACACACTGATAAAACATGTTAATCTTTAACATAAACAGACGTTATTAAATCATTATTATGTATACAGCAAAATATTGTGGGTGGTACAATTTCAACTTCTTTTACATTACCTAGTGACAAGGCCATTTTAGGAAAGGGCCAGAATAAAGTGTGTGTCGTTCGTGAGAAATCTTAGATCCCACCGTCTGAGTTTAGCGGACAGTTGTTTCAGGAGTAATTTCAGCAAGGTTTTCCGCGAGGAAGAGAGAAAGGCGGAAAATGGTGGCCAAGGAAGAAGGAAGGGCGGGTCGGCTGCAGGGGTTGCGCGCGCCTCCGCAGATCAATATTTCATTTCAGCCTCACCAGCCAAACCCCTATTCCTGCGCTCGTCTTCTCGATTCCGCCTATTGTATCCTGGGTAATTGCCTCTTTTTCTATCCGCTGCCGTATCTAATTTCGCGTTTCCTTCGTCGACTTTCTGGTCGGGCCCTTCCGCGATTCGGATCTGCCGCGTGAAACTTTTTCTTGTCCGATCGAAACGGTCGCGCCACCGTTCCCATATCGTCAGGGGTTCTCTGCTCCTCTCTGGAAATTGATCGAGGGTTTACCGAGCAACGGGAAGACGAAGGTTTCTCCTCGTAATGGCCACCTAACGTGGCAACCCGACGAATTGGCAGGGTGAAAGCTCCGCGAACGAAGAAATATCGAGCGTGGGCTTGTCCGATCGATACTGTAATTTAGCCTTCCGTTCGTACGATTTTTCGTGACCGTCCGTGTGACGTAACAGAGTCCAACGTTTCCTTTTTAGAATTGTCGTTAGATCTGTCGAGATGACTGGTACGCGAAAAAAGTTATTAAATAACACCTTGATGGTTACGTCGATTTATCTTGTTTAAGTTCTCAATAGTTATTTCGTAACAATTATTGGTTAGAATTTCGTATCCCAGAAAGGCTATTTTTATTAAAATTGCAATTCGTTGTCAATGTTTGTCCATAATCTATTATATAACTTTTTGAGAAGCGTAATAGTTAATTCATCTTGATAAGAATATTGTCCGTCTCTTATCTGTACCTTTCGATCATCTAGATTGACGTCCGGACGCGTTACTTATTTCCAAAATGATCCACAGGCGGGAGCCGGATGTCACGTGTCTCAACACGTGGCTCACGCGTCACGTTGAGGATTTGATTTTGCGCCGTGAGATGGTCATTTTCCCAGAACTTTTACGAATGTGAAACATAATTCGAAGGTTTCCATTTAGACGGTTCGAAATAGTTTAAAATAAGAATAGCACAGATGGCTAAAAATTCATTGAAGATACGTTAGTAAAAATTCTCTCTCGTCCCTCCGAGAAATTTAATAATCTCTAACGGTCGCTTACGCGAAGCGAACACGCGAAGAATATTTATCATCTCTGATTATTCGAATTTCCTTGACTCACGAATCGTGCCAGTTGAGAAGAAAATAAGTCACGAAGTCGTTCTTCGTTATGATCAATGGTCGAGAAAATGCAAATACCTTTGCATCTCGTGTAAAATTTTCAGAATGTTCCGGTCGAGCAGAACCTTGATATATCGTATGAATTTATCTTGAGACGTTGTTCGAAAATGGCAATTTCCCAGAAATATTACGAATAGCAAATGACGCCAATTAGCAAATATTTCGCTGGCCGGAGCTACAGATAGATGTATAAACTGTAAAGAGGCAGGAAGTCGAGGGTAAAGGACCAAGACGGGTTAATTTTCCAACAGGATGACTGGGAATAAGTTCACGAGGAAGTAGAATGGTTCGAGAGGGAAGGAAAGGAAAAAGAGAGACAGACAGTTATTAGCCTGCGACATTTCATAAGGATATAGAATAATAATAATTTTAGAGAAACTGCGACAGTTTGCAATATTGTACGAGGCAGCCAAGCGTTACGATCTTCTACTTCCAACGAGTCGTGATGTAAGATTTAAGTGCAATCTTTCACAGTGAAAATTGTCGTTTTTGATTAGAATTCGTTTCAAAGCCAGTAACGAACAAATAAAATACAGTTTCTTTATTTCAAAGAAATTAACGTCCTGCTAGATTTTATAGACAACGTTGGAAGGACAAAGGTGACGGACGATTTTCAGTGCGAGCCACTGTCCTCTGCGAGTTCGAAGGTACCCGTCGTACAACTATTGCACGCTCTTTGAAGTTTACTATCAAGTACCATTGTAAGGTAATTAAATAGAGTGACGGAAGAAAAGAGGGTGGGCGTCGAGTGTATGCGACGGTTGCATGATAACGCGTATCACGTTTAAGCGCAGCGCTGCGTAACGTAGCGCAGTACGGCGCGTCGCGACGCATCGTGTCCCGTGTCTGGGGTCCCGGGACAGCCGTGCGCCGCTGCCCCACCCAACCTCGTCGAGCCGGCCATGCTGGGCGAGCCGATCAATACTTCGGCTCCGGCACGAGGCGAACCGAGGGACACCGGCCGGTGTCGAGGATAGTCGAACGCGACCGAGTCCCGGCACGAGGCGCGCCGAGTCCCCACCACGAGCAGCGTTGCCGGCTCAGTCGCTGTGCGGGAGTGGTCACTGAGGGATGTGTGGTATCGTAACTGAGTGTGACTGAGGAAAAAGACCCGGCGTAGTTTCTCCGCGTAATACGGTTTCGCTCTTTACCCCCCCGGACAAAAAGGAACTAGCAATACCGAGAGTCTAGTCAGTTTTCGGACCCCCTTCCGTTGCCGCGCGAGACCACGGAATACGCTGATCGTGTATTTATTTAAGTATTTATTGTACAAAAGACTTTAACTATAGGTAAGGACTACGACGTTACGTTGTTGCATAGCTTTTTTATCTTCTATCTGTCTTCGTTCGCCGCCTTATCTGTCTCTTCGTTTCTTATTTCCTCTCCGCCTCGCCGCCACCCCCCCTTCCGCCTAGTTATTCTTTTCCACGCATGCTGCTACGCGGACGATCGCTTCTATCGAACCGTTCCCTTTACCCTATTTCCAACCACGGAGATTCTTCGAGAACGTGCTGGAACCGTGCTCGCTTTCCGCGAATAATCCAAGTCGAACGACGATATCGATCTCTGCGGCATCGTACTGCGACGTAGAAGAACCGGAGTCCGTCGCGGTGTTCGCTACGACGCCGATCCGTTTCGCCGGAAGCAAGGAGGCGATCCGTTGCGTCGGTTTCTTTGTCCTCGGCCTGTACTCGTACGTATCGCGCGGCGCGAATCGCTCGCGAACGCCTCGAGGACGGGGCGTGTTGGCCAAGAGAGAGTGTGTAGACGAGGAATTTCGCTCTCGCTTCGTGAAAGTAGCGCCGTGGCGCTCTATCTGGCTTCCTCTCGAAGTCGCGGCTACGACTTGCCCGACCATAACCTCAAATTTATTACCGACGTACGTACGAGACAGTATCTTCCTTTCGACAAATTCCACGTTCGACCTTCGGCTTGACAGCGAGAGCTCCGACTCCGCGAATGCTTCGAGCTTTGCACGGATTAATCGAGCGTTCAACCAAGTTTTATCCAGTTAACCCAGACGCACACATGTCCGGCCAATAATTTGTCAAGCGAATTCGCGTAATTTTCGTTCGCCATTTCCCTCGCGTGTATCTCGCGAGTTATCGATTCCCCGTGATCGTCGATAGTACGCGAAAAAAATAGTTATTAACGTTTACGCGAACGCCCCGGTCGCCAGAGAAACCGAGTATTATCGAAACGAGTAACGTAACGCGATACGAATGTAGATAAACGCGTCTCGTCTGATAAAATTGGTATTTTTATCGACAGTGATGTCACGTTTTCCTATCTCTACGACGTCTTTGCCTTACAAACGCTTCTTTTCCCCACAGCAATGGCAATTAACATTACGCTTGATAACGTTTCTCGCAGTTCTGTGCGTGAACAGTGCGTCTGTCGATGAACTTGGCACGCGGTCCAACTCAAGATTCCTAAGGAGACGTTGAATCATAGGTATTTGTAATACGATGTCTGTGTCAGATTTGCTGTATCTCGAAAATTCTCGGGTTCGTAACGTTTCGAGCAGAGGGAGCACGCGTGCGAAATCGAAAGTGGCGTGAAGACCGTTCTCAAACGCGAAATATCATTTTGTATTTTTAAACATGGTGGTACGTGTTCGTGACGCAGGGAATGATAGTTCGGTCGAGGGAGTATACGCGGAAAGCAAATCGGCTGGCTACCCGAGTTCTCTCGTCACGTTCCATTCGCAATCCGCTCGAAAAGTCTGCGCCGGAAATATTTCACTGGCAACGTGGGGTTTCTCATCGCTTCTCGGGCAGATCCGGCAACACTGTCGCCGAGTCTCTGCTAACCTAAAGCCAGGTGATTGCGCGCGATTAAATATAGGACGTCGAATACACGTACCGGTTTAATATTTCTGTCCGGGTTCCTTCGAGCAAAGGGATCTCCGGCTGCTTTGGCCGTCCGTTTATCGCGTTGTCGCGTGCAATCTACGCACCGAATTGTCACGTAACAGTAAGTTTATACGCGCGAAAACGTAACGGACTTTTCGTGGCGAATCGAGCTCGAACTGGACGTTTCGGTCACTGTCGCGCGATGCCGGCGCCTATGCGGCTACCTGATAATTCCAATCGAGCCTCTTCTATCGATCTAAGCTACGATCGCTCGGATTTTTATCGAACGTGTCCGTTTCAGTTAAAAACTACGGGTGGAGGATAGCGAGATAGCCTGCCACCAAAAATGTGACATAAACGCTTATCTAGATTAACGTTTGAAGAGTTCTTGTAGAAAGTAGTGTAAGTGCCATAATTGAACAAAATTTGGTATTGAGAATACAGCGACACGTAGTTTAAGTGCAATTCAATTTCATTAATAGTAAATAATTTGAAGTCGACGGAAGATATTAGGACTTGCTACGTTTCAAAGGAATATTTTTGAAATACTTCTCTTCGGTATGCGTTCTCTTATCTCGCCCGCAAGTGTGTGCACGCGTGTATCTCGAGAACGTGATGAATGCCATCGACCGGAACCACATACAATGAAACGCAATTATACCTCTTTTCTCACCCCGTGCGCTTCGTGTGTTCGCTTAACCGTAGAATTTATTTAGAAGACGCCATTTTTTGGTCACGATTGCTAACCGCGCGCGATACCAACGATACAACGTTTACTTTCGTTCGCAGCCGTCGGTGTCGCTGCTTGCACCGGTGCAACATTGTTGTTAGTGATAATTCAATTGTTGCAGAGAACAATTAAGCTAATGCTCGTGACTTGGAAGACTAAAAAGAAGTGAGTCGGTACAAACACGTTATTATTTATGATAAACGTTTGTACTTTGGGTTCAGACCTACTTCAACGTGTCAGTGTTTTACAAACTGTGATCCGCGGACCTTCAGGTGTTCACAAGCTCTTGGGGAAAAAAGGAAGCATATTATTTAGTGAAATTAAAAAACATACTTGTGGAAAGCAACAGTACTGTAAACTTAAACATTTATTTTAGTAAAATAGAATTAATTTCACCAACTATAATACAGGGTGTTTGGCTACCCGTGGGAAAAATTTTAATAGGAGATTCTAGAGGCCAAAATAAGACGAAAATCAAGAATACCAATTTCTTGATGGAGGTTTCGTTACAAAGTTATTAACGTTTAAAGTTCCGTTCGTCCTGAATTTTTTTCTCGAAAATGCGTAAGATTTCGGGGGTACGTGTAATGACCAAAAATGATTGTAATTCACCCTCGTAACCAAAAATAATTTTTTCAGAATGATTTGAAATTTTTTTTTTCCGTCGAAAAATTCCTCACCTTCTCGAATTTTTTTGTAGAAAGCAAGTAGGATTTCGGGGGTATGTCTATTCACCAAAAATTATTGTAATTGACCCCCGCATCCGAAAATAATTTTTCCAGAACGATTTGAAACTTTTTTTCTTCGTCGAAAAATTTAGGCATCTAATTAGATTTTCAGAAAGAATTTTTTTCTCAAAACTGCGTAGGATTTCGGGGGTATGTGTAATGACCAAAAATGATTGTAATTGACCTCTGCAACCAAAAATAATTTTTCCAGAACGACTTGAAATTTTTTTTTCCCGTCGAAAAATTCCTCACCTTCTCGAATTTTTTTCTCGAAAGTGGATAGGATTTCGGGGGTATGTGTAATGACCAAAAATGATTGTAATTGACCCCCGCAACCGAAAATAATTTTTCCAGAACGATGTGAAATTTTCGAATTTAATTGTTAATAACTTTTTAACGAAGCCTCAAACGAAAAATTGGTATTCTTGATTTTCGTCTTATTTTGGCCTCTAGAATCCCCTATTAAAATATTTCCCATGGGTGATCGAACACCCTGAATATTAAAAATTATAAAAATCAAGTTACCAGAAAAAATTATTCTACGCTTTGTCCAGATCTTGTCTTCGTGATTTGTAAATTCTATGATATTCGAATAAATTTTTACGCCGATGAAAGAACAGTTTTCCGAATGTTTTCGAATACTTGGTACTTTGCAGGTTAAGTAGTGCAATACGCGACTCGGTAGAATTAATAACGAGAACACATGTACGGCACCGATATCGATCGTGTTCCAGCTTTTAAAGTTGGTCTTTGGACGCGACGGGAAATTATAGACTCCGTTTGAACATTTTAACCTCCGTATGTTCCGCGATCTGTCGCGGGATTCCAGCGATCGATAGCTATAAGTCGTCTAGAGCTAAAATGTATACTGATAGGTTCGGTACAACTATGTTATTTTTTATCACGTTCCACCTCTTCGCCACTATTAAAAACTCTATATCGCCGTTGTTGCTCTAACGATGCAATGACGCACGACCCCCCCAATGGCTGTACAACCGAGATAATTTTAGAAATTCGCCGCGTCAGAAGTTGATTCGACATATGCGATAGTAGGTTACTACTACTCGCCACGAAAAATTAATGAGTCGTTCGTTGCTTCCGTTTCGTTGGACGTAACGGAATCGTAAGTTACCTTGGAGTTAGCTACAGTTGCACTAGAACGAAATATTTTGCAACGAATAAATATTTGACTGTTCGAAAGAATTGCTTGGATATTTCAATTGCAATATGTAAATAAATTCACTTTGTTCGGGGAGGGTGATCCGTTTAACCCCTTAAAAAACGATATTTGTTTAATCTGACAGTTTAAGGGATGATAATATTTGTTTTCCTTCAAATTATACGTTAGATACAACATTGTAATTAACAAACACCGTATTTTTAGAAACAAATCCAATAAAGAAAACTGATCATTCTTGGTTAACCCGAAAAATATGAGCGTTAAGGGGTTAAAAGAGTTCAGAAACCCCTGGTTCGTGTCAATGTTTAATTCTTGTTTGTTCCGGTCACGGGATCTCCCGTAAACAACGTGGTTCTAGTCTGCGTTTACTCTGGTAGTTTAATATCCGCAGGGGTAGATCGTTTTTCGGAAGTGCTCGAGTTTCAGAATCTCTTACACTTGGAAGCTCATCGTGCAACATTCGGGTCACTGATTCGGCTCAAATTCCGTTCATACTTCGCACCTACCTCTCGTAACATTGATTTAACGCTGCTAAAAGTGTAAAATGTAAAATCTCTCGCGAGTTTCGAAATTAAATCTTTAGAGTAGCTCTGTTTCAATTAAAAGAAAAGATCGCAGTGTTAGTAACAGTTGGTAATATAGGCTAACATGACAAGTATTGATTTCACATCACGCATTAATGCTATGTCTCGACTGATTGTATTCCTTTTAAGGCGATGACTTCCTGTACGCCACGTCTGACTCTTATGCCAATTAACTCTGACAGTAGTCAAGCATTACTTTTTACGTCTAAGAAAATATCGAGTACTTGTAATATTCCAAAAGAAATCTGCAAAGAAAAAAAAGATCTAGATGGTTCTATTAATAAATGAAGCCCAATTTCATTTTGCAAATGCATCGATATGCTCAGAGAAATATCGTATCGTAGGATGATAGAGGTCGTTAAACTACACAAAATTTACCTTCACATTTTTCTTCTATCTTTACTTAGAACAGAATTACAGCCTGGCCTACTTACTCGAATTCCCCTGTATTAGTCAACCTTTAGAAAATATTCATAGAAAATTCTCTTTCACAGAAAACGACTCAGTAGCTCAATGTACACAAGTAGAGAGTCTTCAAAGATGAAGTAATCAGTATCGTTTGCGACTGGATCGTCAAACTTGTTCAAATATTGCAGTTCGTACTGTTTCCAAAGCCTGAAATACTTTGTTTGTTATTTTATGTTAGCATGTTGGTATCTCCGTGGGTGGTGCATATTAGTGAATGGCGCTCACCGGGACGGAAAGTTAAATGATCTTCTATTTTTGTAACTGTATCAACATTATTCACCCGGGGGGGAAAAAATTCTTTCATTTTTCTGAGATTTGTTTTTTAAATTATATCTGTATTAATATGTTTATTATACAAATTGTCGTGGGCGGATAACTGACCACCTTGAATATTACGATATATTAGTCGTTTCATTGTGCCCCGGCGCCCGGCCAATGGCAGACACATTCCGTGAGCGAGCCAACTGTTGGCGCTGCACGGAACGCAGATCTCGTTGAGCAACGTCGAACCGTGACTTGCACGCTATTCGCGCGAGCATATATCTTCGGTCGAAAGAATTCTGAATCGATACGAGAGAGCAGCACGCGGTATAGAGAGTTGAATGAAACGTTACTCGTCCCCGTATAGCGTCGTGTAAGGTGACAGCGTGTATCGTGCTTCCGGTGTAGTTGCGTTTCATCCTTGAGCGCAATTATTTGGTTCAGCGAGAAAGACCCGCGGTCGCGGTCGCGCACTTCCCGTGTCCGCGCCTGCGCGTACACGCTTACGTATCTACCGTCCCCGGAGAGCTCGTGACTCACCGCAGAAGAATCACGATACGCCTGGCGGGGTAAAAAAACTAGCCAGGCCGATTCCACGGATTCTTTCTAATTAAACGTGATTCCCACCAGAGCTTTGAAAGGACACAGATGCTCGGGGGGTGACCCTTACGATAAATTCCAGACGCCATCTAGGCCGTATCCCTTCGATGTAAATTCTCGTGTCCAAGACAATAGCTACTCGCTACAGTTCAGTGACTTCTCTAAATTAACATTAGTTGGCTCGAGTTCCTTTTTTAATCTCTCGAAGTTCTTGAAATAATGGTTCCTCGCTAGTTCCGATGACTTTTAAGTGTGCCTTAAAAAGCGTAATTTTAAATAACTTTTTTTACACATACTGCGAACCGTCAAAGTAAAATTTAACATTGTATAAAGCAAAGAAATGTAATGGGATTTGTTATGTATTCGATTAGATAATTGTTAGAACAGTGATTGTACATCGTATCAGGTATTGCGATAAGAGCTTTTCCAATCTTTGGTTTCATTCGAACACAGGAAAACACTCATGAGAATTCTATTTGCGAAGATAGAAACACGCGTTTGAGCAACTTTATTAATGCTATGACATGGCAGAATATACGATACGTAGAAGTATGCTACAATGTAAGGTTCGCAATTTTAACAAACAAGAATATTGTAAAATTAAACTTTTAAGGGAGTGATCTCTAGAAGATTATGACCCTCCTTTCGTGCCCAGAGTCATTAAAACAGAGAATATATTAAAATGGCGACGTTATAATGTGTAAAATATCGATTTTCAAGACATTTCGCAACTTAAATTTATTTTTGTAGAAAAACTATGTCAGATATTTTTATAAGCCTGGTTCGTGGTGTGTAGGGGTGTTTATAGAACATCTATATAAAATTTCAAGTCAATTGATCAATTACTTTATCCAATATCTCGCAAGCCATTTTCTAAAACACAGTTTCGAGGGAAACTCGTTTAAAACTCGTTTCAGGTAATTTTATAGCCTTGCATAATCTACTTTAGCCTTGCATAATCTAAATTTCGTTATAATATTTAATATGCGAGTTCTAGATACTGTATACTCGTTTGAAAAATAATCGATTGATCTGACCTAAAAAAAGAAAAATTAATACCTCCCTTTAACACTTTGTCTGTCACGCCATCTATACAGGGTGTTCGACCAACCCAGGGAAAAATTTTAACGAGGGATTCTATAGGCAAAAATAAGACAAAAATCAAGAATAACAACTTGTTGATGGAGGCTTCGTTAAAAAGTTATTAACAATTAAATTCAAAAATTCCAAATCGTTCTGGAAAAATTCTTTTCGGTTGTGGGAGTCAATTACAATCATTTTTGGTGAATAGATATACCCTCGAAATCCTACCCACTTTCTAGAAAAAAATTCGAGATGTGAAATTTTTCGACGAAAAAAAAAGATTTGAAATCGTTTTGGAAAAATTATTTTCGGTTGTGGGAGTCAATTACAATCATTTTTGATGATTAGACATACCCTCGAAATCCTACCCACTTTCTAGAAAAAAATTCGAGAAGATGTGAAATTTTTCGATGGAAAAAAAAAATTTCAAATCGTTCTGGAAAAATTATTTTCGGTTGTGGGAGTCAATTACAATCATTTTTGGTGATTAGACATACCCCCGAAATCTTGCGCATTTTCGAGAAAAAAATTCAGTACGAATGGAACTTTAATTGTTAATAACTTTTTAACAAAGCGTCCATCAACAAATTGGTATTCTTGATTTTCTTCTTATTTTGGCCTCTAGAATCTTCCATTAAAATTTTTCCCAGGGTTGATTTGAAATTTTTTAATTTAGTTTTTAGTAACTTTTTAACGAAGTCTCCATCAAGAAATTGGTACTCTTGATTTTCGTCTTATTTTGGTTTCTAGAATCCCCTATTAAAATTTTCCCCAGAGGTGAAATCTTTTGCTGTGGAATTGAGAGAAATTAATTCTCAAATCGAAACGTTTCCCTTTGTAATTGAAATTTGTACGTGGATAAGAATTCTGCCAATCTTCGTCTGGAGAACGAGATCGCCGAATAAAGCATTTAGCGGTCACGACGCCCGCGACGCTGTTGCCTACATTTTGCCGTCGTAATGCAGTCCGATGCAATGACTCATCGTTGCCATACGATTATACCCACGCTAGAGAGATCGTTGCGTCGACAATCGTCTCCGTTCATGCGCGTCGCGTCCACCGATTATCATACCCGCTGCGAGTATTAATCATTGGCGATATTTTTCTGTCTCTAAAATTCCCTATGAACTAGAAGCAAGGCACTAGGAAAGTTCCATCAGACTAGAACTCTGTTCCAGACCAGAATTTCGTTCTCTGCTGCTCCGATGAGAGAACATCCGCAAATCCCCTAAATTGCCTCGTTGAACTTTACTGGGATCGTCTACATTAGGTACATGATCGGGCACGTTTATGCAGCAGAGGGGTTAACCTTTGTAAACTAACTGAAATGTAACTCATTGCAACGCGAGAATTTAAGCAGACCTTTCATGAATAGGGAGTGTCAACAAAATGGAAGTTGTAAAACGCATGTATTCGTATCTCCGGGTACAAAGTTAAAATTAATTTTCTAACCTCAAAATTACAATGTGAAAAGTAGAAATATTTTGTAGTTCATGCAGCAGAGGAGTTAACCTTTGTAAACTAACTGATATGTAACTCTTTGCAACGCGAGAATTTAAGCAGACCTTTCATGAATAGGGAGTGTCAACAAAATGGAAGTTGTAAAACGCATGTATTCGTATCTCCGGGTACAAAGTCAAAATTAATTTTCTAACCTCAAAATGACAGTGTGAAAAGTAGAAATATTTTGTAGCATTACACGCATATTGTGGTAGACGTCGATAAAATCGAATAATTATTTCTAAATCTTTGTGTTAAGAGACCTTCGAGCGGCAGACGGGTTCGACAACCTGTCAACGCGATCGGGAGACGCGAGTTAGGCTAGCGACATGTTTATTAGGTCGATGCTATAGCTGGTAATCGCAAGAGGCGCCGCGCCGCTGCCCTTTATCGAGCCTCCGTCGAGGATGCACGCGTTCGAAAGTAAAACGATCGATTCCGGCTAGGAGAGTTAACCGCCTCTGAATAAACGAAACGCTCAGACAAAAGTATCAGTAGTGATGATTATTTTTAAAGAATTCTATGCCTAAAACTCTGGGGTGTTTGTGAATTTTGTTAAATTTAATATAACCTCAAATCTTAGTTCTTCAGAACATTAAATTTTATATATTCCATAAGTAGACAAATTAGCAAATACAATCGTATATATTCTAACACATTATTCTTAATTAGAAGAGAAGACGAGATTAAATTGGTTTGGAGAATAAATAAAATATGGCACGAAGTTCGATACGATCTTCTCATGTGCAACCTCTTTTCACGGAGTTACAGTAAAGATTGACGTTTCGAACAAGTGTTCTAACACGAGTGTCAGTGTAGCCATTTGGCTACGATAGCAACGAAGGTTTCAAGTAGGTACTTTGGCATCGAATCGCTCAGAATATATCGTCGATATCGTACCAGGTCCCATCGGTGGTCAATGGTGCTCGTTTCGCTTCGCGATCATTACTGCATCAGGTGGTTAGCTACGCAGCAAGGTGGCGCTCGCTGCGTTCGGTAATTGACCGGAAACGTTACTCCACTCTCGTATTCGTTTCGTTACGTCTAAATGGCTTTCTTGTTTTTCAATCTCGCTTTTATGGTTCCAACCGAGTTCCCACGGCCAGGTGTGTATGCACATTCGGGAGAAGAGACGAACGAAGGAGTTCGAAACGAAATTGAACGTTCCCGCGCGCCGAGTGGGAGCGACGTTAATTAGCTCCGCTCGTTTGTCTAGGTTCGGTTCGTTCGTGTACGGATAACATCGCGTGGATTAGTCACTCGTTAAATGTAAATTAAAATTCCAGTTATACAATGGAATATTTCGAAACGAACACGTCAAAATTTAGTTTTTAATGGCTGCTTGTTGTTTAGTAATAAAATTTTGCTCATCGGCACACACTGGTTGGCACGTGTACCTTTTTCACGATAATTTGCGTTGAAGAAAGAACGGGAGAATTGCTCGTTTGTCACGCAGTGCTGCGTGGGTGTTTAACGTAGGTCGGAGAGTATTAAAATTGAAACGCTGCGATTCCTTTTTGGAATTTCTTTGCGGCCAGGGTCGTCACGTTGACAATGTCCCAACTTTTCTGCCAGGTAAAATGCCTCTAACATCGCGAGACAAATTCGTCACGTTTTAACGATAATTTTTGTTATACTACGAGTCGTATATTTGAAGATTCGGTGAAAGTGGTATGATAGTATTATACTCAGGGATAGGCTATATTACTTTCGAGCACCATAATTATTTGTTTCTTCTAATTTATTAATTATACTACAAGTATAAAAAAAACGATAAATAGTTTAGGTCTGGGTTAGGTCTGGGTTAGTACTCAGGGATAGGCTATATTACTTCCGAGCACCATAATTATTTGTTTCTTCTAATTTACTAATACGTATACTAAAAGTATAAAAAAACGATAAATAGTGTAGTGTCACAATTTAAAGTCAACATGTTCATTTAGAAATCTTGGCAACTAATTCAAAGAAGACGGTTTGGAGGTAATCGCATTCAAATATGCCGGAAGTCACGCTCGAGCAATCTGACACGCTTTCGTAAATATTTTGTAACTTAGTTGTTCTTTTTTTTTCCAATAATAATATTTTAACCACGTGTTCTTAAATACTCTAAGAGACTGTGACGATCATAATATTATCGGGTATTGTATCCTAAGCGACAAGTTTTCGAAAAGTAAGGTTAAACATTTCGACGAATCGTACAAATTATTAGACGAAAAATCGTTACGTTGCATGACCCGTCTATAAAGAGGCCAGACTGCGTTCTGCACGACCGACGGCGTACGTCATCTTGTTCTAAACGCGTCTGTGCCGATCTATTCTCACGTACGATTCGCGTGTGTGCGCGACTACCGGCCACGGACGACAAAAGGTA
Source organism: Colletes latitarsis (assembly GCF_051014445.1). Lineage (NCBI taxonomy): Eukaryota > Metazoa > Arthropoda > Insecta > Hymenoptera > Colletidae > Colletes > Colletes latitarsis. Next base: position 27,035,549 of record NC_135135.1, on the reverse strand, counting down.
CATACTTGGCGACATTGAAGCCGCGAGCGTTGGGCATTGTGCTCTGTGCTCCGCTTACGCCGCCATTCTACACCGACACGACACCAACGACCATCCGCGTCACTCGTCTCGAGTCTCTCGTACCGTCCTGTTTTGTCACCAGTAATTGACGGCAGTTTTGAATTTCTTCGAATGTAACTGCGACACGAAACCGACGCGATAGCACAGTTACCGAGAGAATATACCGCAATACGTTCAATTTAAACAACAATAATCTTAGTTACAGAAGGCTTGAATGGCTACGAAAGGAACGTAGGAAATTAACTCAGTTTTCGAATACTATGGCCTTTATTATGGAATAAATAAAAATACATCAAATCAGTGACATTTCTAGTAATTTGGTAGGATTGCCTTATGGGGAAGTTCGTTAAAATCGAAGTAGGTGGCGCTGGGGTCCGTCCTCTTGTTAGATGTTTTATCTCATCCATTATTCCTTCTATAAATTCGACGTTTCCCGTTCCGTCCGCAATCTGGCTCGATGTTCTAAGGCAAGGGATCGATAGATAGTTGATAGGGAATATATGAAAGAATGTATTATAAATAAAATATTCTGTACTCAGTGTTTCGTGATTTTGTCTTTTCCAGCCGACACAATGTCCGTGGACAAGGAGGAATTGGTACAACGCGCGAAGCTTGCCGAGCAGGCGGAAAGGTACGACGACATGGCAGCCGCCATGAAGGCGGTTACCGAGACAGGAGTAGAGTTGTCGAACGAGGAGAGGAATCTACTGTCGGTAGCGTACAAGAATGTTGTCGGGGCGAGACGTAGCTCGTGGCGAGTAATCTCCTCCATCGAGCAAAAGACGGAGGGTTCAGAACGTAAGCAGCAGATGGCCAAGGAATACCGGGAAAAGGTGGAGAAGGAGCTGCGCGAGATCTGTTACGACGTGTTGGTAAGAACTCCTTCTTCCGATCCGTTGATCGCCTTACCTTTCTTCCGCGCGTCCTTCTTGGAATTCTTGCTCTCCTACGCTTCCTCTTTGGCCCCCACGAACCTAGGATTTTTGGTGATGGAAAACTATTTTCTATGGTCGAACCTAACCTTCAAATCTCGAAACGAAAGATACACAACTTTAGGCCACTTTCGTAATAACCTGTACGGTTTGAGGTTACGTCATAGAAAGAGTGGTGGTAAAATTTGATTCATGAACATAAAACTGTACGGTTATGTGTCGAGATCCAACGAAGGTTTGTGGATGGTTATACATACAGGGTGTTCGGCCACCCTTGGGAAAAATTTTAATGGGGGATTCTAGAAGCCAAAATAAAACGAAAATCAAGAATACCAATTTGTTGATGGAGGCTTTGTTAAAAAGTTATTAACGTTTAAAGTTCCGCCAGTTCCGAATTTTTTTCTCGAAAATGCGCAGGATTTTGGGGATATGTCTATTTACCAAAAATTATTGCAATTGACCCCCGCAACCGAAAATAATTTTTCCAGAACGATTTGAAAATTTTTTTTTCCGTCGAAAAATTTCACACCTTCGTGAATTTTTTTCTAGAAAGTGGGTAGAATTTCGAGGGTATGTCTATTCACCAAAAATGATTGTAATTGACCCCCGTAACCGAAAATAATTTTTCGAAAATGATTTGAAATTCTTTTTTTTCGTAGTCATCTAATTAGATTTTCGGTAAGGAATTTTTTTCTCGAAAGTGCGTAGGAATTCGGGGATATGTGTAATGACCAAAAATGCTTGTAATTGACCCCTATAATTAAATATAATTTTTTTAGAACGATATGAAAATTTTTTCCCCCGTCGAAAAATTTCACACTTTCTCGAATTTTTTTCTAGAAAGTGGGTAGAATTTCGAGGGTATGCCTATTCACCAAAAATGATTCTAATTGAGCCTCGCAACCGAAAATAATTTTTCCAGGACGATTTGAAATTTTTGAATGTAATTGTTAATAACTTTTTAACGAAGCCTCCATCAAGAAATTGGTATTTTTGATTTTCGTTTTATTTTGGCCTTTCGAGTCCCCCATTAAAATGTTTCCCAAGGGTGGCCGAACACCCTGTATAGTACGGTTGTTACATTCAAAAGGTTAATAGGGTATATGGCAACAGGTGTCAGAAACATTAAGAGTTTACTTTGCTCTGCGTTTGAGATTTTCTGTCTAAATTGCAAACAACTGTTTTTGATCTTGACCCTGATAATACATGGCTTGTTACGAATGTCGTTGAATTTATTTAATCATCATTTTCCTCGTCAAATATTACGTACGGCTGAGAACGACAAGCTCTTCAATTTTAGATTTCTAAACACTTTGTCCAAAATCAGAATACACTTGTAGATAGTTTATCGACATTTTCGAGATTTTCGAACGTTTTGCTATTTTACGAGGTTGTTCACGGAGTCACAGGAATATACAGGGTGTTCGGTCACTCCTGGGAAAAATTTTAATGAGAGATTCTAGAGGCCAAAATAAGACGAAAATCAAGAATACCAATTTCTTGATGAAAGCTTCGTTAAACAGTTATTAACGTTTAAAATTCTGACCGTACTGAATTTTTTTCTCGAAAATGCGCAAGATTTCGGGGGTATGTCTGTTGACCAAAAATGCTTGTAATTGACTCCTGCAACCGAAAATAATTTTTCCAAAACGATTTGAAATTTTTTTTTTTCGTCGAAAAATTTCACACCTCGAATTTTTTTCTCGAAAGTGGGTAGGATTTCGGAGGTATGTGTATTCACCAAAAATGATTGTAATTGACCCCCGCAATCGAAAATAATTTTTCCAGAACGATTTGAAATTTTTGAATTTAATTGTTAATAACTTTTTAACGAAGCCTCTAGAATCCTCTATTAAAATTTTTCCCAGGAATGGCCGAACACCCTGTATGTATTGTCTGGTCGACATTTGAGCCCAGATCGGGTTACACTGCACGGTCATCTTAACGTCTCGAGCTTCGTGCCCCTCTCAGTAGTGGGGGGATGCCTCTCGTTCACTCATTCGATCGAAAATGACTCGAAGTTGTCCAAGCATTGCTGCGTAAGAAAAAAATGTGTTAAAAGTGGTGCTGTCTCCTTATTGTCTCTCTCAATTGCATCGTAATGGATCGATCGAAAGCGATACGTAAAGGAAAGAATCCACGGGTTCGATGCTATTCTACATTCCGTCTACGTCCGTTCGTCTCTCGAGGCGCTTGGTGGACAATTACCTCGGTATCTCGCGCGCGTATTCCGCATAAAATTCTCAACGCACGCGCACGGTATTTTGTATTCTCGCTCGTTCTGGCGAATAGAAACGCGTGGACCCTAGTTGGTCTCGTTGACCGACGGTTCAAGGTAGAACGGCTTTCCTGCTGCACCGAGTAAGGTCGAACGAACTCTTTATCTTGCGTCTTTGGAACCTGTTTTCTAATTGCGTTGCAATTATATCCAGATGTGCCGTTGTGCGTGGAATCTTCGTGGCGCGTTTCGCTTCCGCGAGTCGTCGTTTTGGACTCGTTCCAATTTAACAAAATGTTTCATAATTACTCTCGGTCGAAAAAGTCTTTGTTAACGCCATTGTTCGCTGTTCTATGGATCTCTAATTTCCATTCGGATCATCGCAAGCGTACTTCATTTTTGTACGTGTTCTCAGAATTGTAACGTTTACAACAAAAATGTATATTTTACAGTTAATTATTATTTAACAAAAAATCTATTTTTTCCCAACTTATTTTATTGTTCGTAAATATTCGATTGACTGTGGCGGTTCCATTCGATATTTAATTAAATAAACGGTAGGATCGATACTTTTTTTTAGGAAGAGGTAGAATAAAAATGAAAAACGAGATGTTCTAGCCTTTGAGACTCGTTCGCAATACCTGGCTTTCGGCGATGGGATCGTTTTACAACACATCATCTTTGTCGCGTTCGCTTATTTCAAGAGCTAGATGGCGGGGATCATCCCTCTGGTTTGAATTTCACGCGGATCAATTACGGGGTTCCTCTACGTGGCTCGTCTTACGAGATCTTTTCTCGTCATCCAGCGAGCGTGGCAAAAGGACCACAAATTCCGAATTATAAACGCAGTAAAATTACTCTAAATTACTCCACTTGCATAAAATGTTTCAAAACGTGCAAACTCTATCGTGTAACTCGTAATAAATCCTACGTGCTCACGCACGATAACATTTTCGTCGTCAGAATCTCATGAATTCGATTATTAAGCAGTCTTAGAAAGACGCAGTAAGAAATGTAAATATTTTACTTTCCTGCTTTGATGACTCATCAGTAACCTGAGAGCCGCCGTCATTCGATTTTAGTATAATTTGATTTATACATTTCATATCTGAGTCTTAGATTTCGAATAAAATCGGCTTAAAATTTAACGTTTTCTTCAATTTCTTTAACAAAGACAAACACTGCGTGTAATAATTTTGCGACAACTTGAAAGGCATCGTTTCGAAGGGCTGTTTGCGCCAGTACGGTGCTCCACGAGAGGAAACAAATGTTACAAATATTCACTAGTAGACGGGAAACGGAAGAGGAAACGGCACACCTGTTCGAGTAGACGTCCGTACCTTTACTCCCAAAAACAGCCATATTTTGTGGCTCCAAATGGATTTCCGTTATTCGTAGACGTAAAATGTTGTTTATAACAAACGATTACGCTCTTCTAGACTGGAATGTGCAGTTCGTGTCGTTTCAGAATAAACGTTGCTATTCTAAAATCAAGATTATTTCTGTTGAAATTTACTTTTCAATGTTTATTAATATCTCGTTACATTGGGTGTTCAACCACCCGTGGGAAAAATTTTAATGGAAGGTTCTAGAGGCCAAAATAAGACGAAAATCAAGAATACCAATTTGTTAATGGAGGCTTCGTTAAAAAGTTATTAACATTTAAAGTTCCGCTCGTTCTGAATTTTTTTCTCGAAAGTGGATAGGATTTCGGGGGTATGTCTATTCACCAAAAATGATTGTAATTGACCCCTGTAACTAAAAGTATTTTTTCCAAAACGATTTGGAATTTTTTATTTCCGTCGAAAAATTTCACACCTTTCCGAATTTTTTTCTCGACAGTGAATAGGATTTTGAAGGTATGTGTAATGACCAAAAATGATTGTAATTGACCCATGTAACTAACAATATTTTTTCCAAAACGATTTGGAATTTTTTATTTCCGTCGAAAAATTTCACACCTTTCCGAATTTTTTTCTCGACAGTGAATAGGATTTTGAAGGTATGTGTAATGACCAAAAATGATTGTAATTGACCCCTGTAACGAAAAGTATTTTTTCCAAAACGATTTGGAATTCTTTATTTCCGTCGAAAAATTTCACACCTTTCCGAATTTTTTTCTCGACAGTGAATAGGATTTTGAAGGTATGTGTAATGACCAAAAATGATTGTAATTGACCCCTGTAACTAAAAGTATTTTTTCCAAAACGATTTGGAATTCTTTATTTCCGTCGAAAAATTTCACACCTTTCCGAATTTTTTTCTCGACAGTGAATAGGATTTTGAAGGTATGTGTAATGACCAAAAATGATTGTAATTGACCCCTGTAACTAAAAGTATTTTTTCCAAAACGATTTGGAATTCTTTATTTCCGTCGAAAAATTTCACATCTTTCCGAATTTTTTTCTCGACAGTGAATAGGATTTTGAAGGTATGTGTAATGACCAAAAATGATTATAATTGACACCTGTAACTAAAAGTATTTTTCCCAAAACGATTTGGAATTTTTTATTTCTGTCGAAAAATTTCACACAATCTCGAATTTTTTTCTCGAAAGTGGGTAGAATTCCGAGGGTATGTCTAATGACCAAAAATTATTGTAATTAACCACTGCAACTAAAAATAATTGTTTTAGAACGATTTGAAATTTTTCAATTTTGTCGAAAAATTTCACAGCTTTTCGAATTTTTTTCTCGAAATTGGGTAGGATTTCGAGGATATGTGTATTCATCAAAAATGATTATAATTGACCCCCGCAGCCGAAAATAATTTTTCCAGGACAATTTGAAATTTTCGAATTTAATTGTTAATAACTTTTCAACGAAGCCTCCATCAACAAATTGGTATTCTTGATTTTCGTCTTGTTTTGGTCTCTAGAATCCCCCATTAAGATTTTTCCTGTGGTTAGCTGAACACCCTGTACAATTATATCCCAATGGTAAAAGTAATTTGGAAAAATGGCGGTCATTCTTTATTTTTTATTTATGTTAGCGTGTATTTTAAGATTGTCCCACAGTACCCAGACCTATTTATGTTAAAACGTGAACCTTATTTATGCTTTTAACTTGTGTTTAAAAATGAACTGCACGTATATACGACTAATTATGCCGGTTGGTGTTGTAGGGACTCCTCGATAAGTACCTGATCCCCAAGGCTAGCAATGCCGAGAGTAAAGTATTCTACCTCAAGATGAAGGGCGACTACTACAGGTATCTCGCAGAAGTCGCCACAGGAGAAACAAGAAACGGTACGTATGTTGCAGCAGCGTGGTCAAGTGTTAACTCCAACTTCCTTGTTCTAGTTAATCATGACATTTGCTTTCTCAATTCGATCGAAATCCATTTATTATCGACTCCCAAATGCACTGGTAGTACGTCCAAAGACGCAACCCCACAGTTTACACGCGTAGGTACATACGGTTTATCTGTGTCTTTGGAAAGGGACACGTTTCTAGTCCCAAAGTATCTGCCACGAGGTAGGTCGATGCACTTCTTTCTTCGAAAAGGTGCACAATACGCCGCCATACCTGTGCACCGCCACCTTGTGAAAGAAGCAGCACAGCTGCAACGGCAGATGTTCGACTTAGAGTGCCCTGGCATATTGTTAGATCTGGATGGATTTAAAGAATTCCGTAACGCGTGACACGGTGTACGATCCATAGTCAAACCTAGGAACGTTTCTATAAAATTAGACGAACTAAACAAAATTCTTGTTGTCGAGAAATGTATCTTTGATATCGTGTCCAAAGTTTACTGTAATAACCGTCCAAATGATAATAATAGAATTATAAAAACTGCATTTTCGGGGTTTCATCGCTATGTCGCTTTTAACTGGTATGGTGAGGTATTTGCACAAAAGTTAATAAAAAGTTTAGTTCCACACTATGTACAGTCTGTTAAGAGAAAAATGATGTAACTTGGAAATCAAGAAAATATTACATTACAATGTCGAAGTACTTCACGATACCAGTTCAGTGAAATTTGAAAATGCACCGAACCTAGGATGTTTTAAAACCCTGCCGATAACTTTACACGTAACATATAAATATATATATTCAGCTGTGGTAGACGACAGCCAGAAGGCATACCAAGATGCGTTCGAAATCAGCAAGTCAAAGATGCAGCCTACTCATCCGATTAGGCTAGGTCTCGCCCTCAACTTCTCCGTTTTCTATTACGAGATCCTCAACTCACCAGACAAGGCCTGCCAGCTGGCCAAACAGGTATAATTCGCGAAAGCGAGGTTCACGGGTTGCGTGAGGATGCGCAAGGATGGTGTAGTGGTGCAGTGGAGGCAAAAAAAAAATATCATAATTTCGCTTTGTCGTACTGGTGGAGGGATTAGATTTTTCTCTGCAAAATTCGTAGATCTATAAAAACGATACGTGCCCGCGAGGATCATCCTTCTCTGCCCGGTCCATTCCTGTTCCCAAAGTAAACGAATGCATCGACGGAAGCGTTGACGTGTACCCTGTGTATTAAATTTTGTGGAAGTTGTAATCTGGGTTCCCCGGTTTGCATTGCAGCGGTAGTCGAGGATTCACAGAAGGCATACCAAGAGGCGTTTGACATTGCAAAATCAAGGATGCAGCCTACGCATCCCATCAGGCTCGGTCTTGCTCTGAACTTCTCCGTTTTTTACTATGAAATTATTAATTCTCCGGCTAGGGCTTGTCACCTAGCTAAACAGGTTAGGGTTTTTTTTTTTTCCAAACGAGAGAATTATCTTCACGCTTGGTTTTTCCTTCGTGTAAATCTTTCGAGAGTGATAACCTCTGCGTTAAAGAAAATAAGCGTAGCTTGTAACACCAGTGTGCCGTGTCATCTTACAGCAAGTACGTTTTTGAGTTTTTTTTTTACTAACCCATTCAAAATACTCAAGTGAGTATTGCTGTCTAGGCTGTCATTTCTTTGTGATTTTTTTTTTTTAACGACAGGTAGGTTGTTTTGTAGCGACATTTTGCAGATATGTTTATTTGTCTTATAGGTATGTACAGTATTTTTTTCATAAAAAAATATTAAAAATTGCGAGAGTTATAGCTTCTTGTTTAAAAAAACGCATTTAAACTGGCTTACATGATATTTCAAGACGATTGACAAATAGAAATTCGAAACTTGAAGCGTCGCCATTTCTTTATTTATCAGGATTTTGACTTCTACCTAGTTCCTGCTATAACTACAACCTTCTTTATGAAGATACTTCAATCCCCTCTGTTTCAAATTATCTAAGCACTTTTTCCAAAAGAGCCATTAAATAAGAAGTTACAATTCCCACGATTTTTAATATTTTTCCATGAAAAAAATATTGTACGTGCTTAGAAGATGAATAAATATATCTACAAAGTCTCAGTACAAAACAGCTTATCTATCGTTAAAAAAAAAATCACAAAAAGGCTCGTGAAATGACAGTCTAGACAGCAATACCTCCTTAAAACAAAAGAAATGAAGAAAAAGAAACAGTACAATGTTTGTTGTGGTGTGATGATTGCAATTACGTGTCTCCACTGTATCAATAACTATTCTTTGCATCGCTCGTGTTTCTAATTAACCTCTCGTACATACATGTATAATTTTCTATTATTGCTATCTTGCACGAAGTAAATTCGCGTCGTAGCAACAATCGAATGAACGTGGGAATAACGCAACGTTCTTTTTATAACGTTGATCGAGTTTTCTGTGAACGTTTCAGGCGTTCGACGACGCGATCGCGGAGTTGGACACACTTAACGAAGACAGCTACAAAGATTCCACGCTCATCATGCAACTTTTGCGAGACAACCTCACTCTTTGGACCAGTGACACACAGGGTGAGCCGGACGAGCAACAGGAGGTCGGCGACAACTAACCTTCCTAAACTTAAGTCCTTTCTAACCTAATAAGAACATCCTATTCTCTATCGTCCCCCCGTCCCTTGAAGTGCTCACCCATCCATCCACCCGAGATCGATTTATCCATTCACCTGTCCTTTCGTCCCTCGCGTACCTCGTTTCCTTCTTCCTTCCTTTCACTACCCCTGTCTCTCCCGCATACGGACAAACACACGTACACAAAAACATACAGACACCGACACACCTTTCTATCTCTACTTACCTACCTGGCTACCTTCACCATCTCTGTCCATCCTCCCACGTCTCCTTTCCTTCCTTCCACAGTCGCAATACCACCGTCACCTTCCGAGAGCCCTTTTTTCCTTAATCTCCTCCGCGAAAACTGACCTCTTTGTCCCAAAATGCGACCGCCGCACACTGCTGCCGATGCAACCGCCACAGCTGTTACGCCCGGTTCTCGAAAGTCTGGGACGCGAGAATCCCCAGCGTTCTCGACCGTTTATCCTCTCCTCGAGGACCGACCGATTTCGTGTGTACGCTTCTCGATGGGAGGGACAGAGGTACGGGAACGAATACGTAAAAGTTTAAATCGATAAAACGTCTGAATACAAGATGGGAAGGAAAAGCAAATTCGGGGAAAATTCGGCTCAGCTTTCAATAAGCGACTGCGTCGCTGTGTCACGGTCCTCGACGAAGGGAAACGATCGAATCGCGATAATTTGCCCAGTCTCTGGCACGAAAATTCTCCGAGAATGACGCGTCCACTCGTGTTTGTACAGTGGGGAGCAATAAAGCTGTCGCAATGCGTAAAAAAGTCTTTCGATTGGTGGAATAATATATTGGGGGTGTCTCCCAGTTGGTAGAACGTACGGTGTTACCAGTGTAATTCCATAAATCCGAAGCTTCTCCGCGCCTGTGCGCGCGCAGTGACCTCGCGACAGCTTTTTTTACTCCCCGGTGTACGGAAGCGTAGGAAGGAGCAAATTGTGGATGAACAGAGGAAAGGACAGGAAGAGTATTGTTTCGCAAACTCTGTCTCGTCGTACGACGTTGTCGAGAAACATGCACGGTAGTCGAAAAAGCACGGGGAGAACGAATAACGCGACTATAAAGCCGGGGGTCGGGGGCACACGAGCGTCGAAACGACGTCCGTTTTTATGCCCTTCCTCGTCTTGCGATTGGAAAGACATATAGGAACGCCAATCGTGTCTGTCTTCGTTGTTTTCAATTGCAAGACGAGGAGGAACATGGAAACGCTTGTGCGCCCCTCGAGTCTAAATCCAAACGGGGGCGAAGAAAATTGTGCGTTGGGAGAGGTGCCGTAAAAAAAAAAAAAAGAAATTGATATCGTTGGGACGAGACACGGGATGCGAAGAATAACCATTGAAAAAAAAAGAACACTGTCACTCCCCAGATCTGCTCACTATTTACCATCTAAAATATCGCTAAAAAGAAAAAACATGAAAAATGAAACCAAGGTTTGAGAAGAAGACAAAGGGAAAAAAAGCACGCATGAATGAATCTAACTACATTATATCCAGTTGTCATTAAATTAAATTTCACATTGTCTAGCAAGTACGATATTATTATACGAAGGGAAGAACGCAGGAGGAGAAAGGAGAGTAAAAAATACATTAAGTTATTAAGTTCCAAAACAACATCGGTGGTGACTTACTTTTACATTCGATACTGTTTCTTTTTTATTTTTACGTGTTGCACGTTTACCGTCATTTGAAACGCTCCCACGCGCGTGCGCGCGAGCGCACACACACACAGCAGACATACACACGGAACCATACGTTTTTGGACGCGATACAATCGCGTTCCTTTTCCTTTATTGGGAATTTGTATCCGTAACGTCTCATACGTTTAGCACGTTGAATGCTTATTTAAATGGAAACAAAAAGATCTTGAATTCGTTACTAGATTGCGTTCTGTTATCGTTGTCGTGTGTAAATTGCAGTACATCGAGGTGAGTGAAACGCCGTATAGTCCTAAAATATGTTTCTGAATCCTACACACGCTGTGACCGTCCGTTGTTGCAAGTTGCACGAATATCGAAGAGGAAAGGGAACATCAATTTCTTTTTTTCTTTTTTTTTTTCGAGCAACCGATCTGTTACGCGACGATCTTTGATAAATTTTTCTTATCCCTATTTCCTGACTCTCGACTTACTCTTGCATCCTCTTGATCACCCACCTCTTCTCTCTCTCTATCTCTCTCTCCCTCTCTCTCTCTCTCTATCTCTCTCCCTATCCCCATATATGTTATATATATACATATATACATATATATATATATATACAGATATATTATACACAATAATATATATACAGATATTTACCGTCGATTTGATAATTTCTATCGCAATGGAAGAAAGGAAAAGAAGAAAACGAGAACAAATTGTGTACGTGTATTAAAAAAAAAAAGAGAAAAAAACACGAAAAAAAATTATATCGTCCCGATGTTCTCTTTAACATATATGTATATATATATATTCAGTTTATAGACACGATCGATCTCGTGGAAATTGTCGATAGCTCGAATATCATTCGTTGTTTCCAGCAATTCCATCAATTGTATAATCGTTTTACCGGACTATCTATCGCGTAGAATAACTTTTTTGAACTCGACTCGCGACAGAAATGACACACAAGTTTTTTCACGATTTTTCTTTTAATTCGAAGAAAACATCTTGAAACCGAACATCATTAAATCGTCACGCAAAATCGGAAATTGATTCCTGCTGGTTTCTCGGGGCGACGGATTTAACGGGTCCGATCGCCTCGACTCGAAACTTCGAAAATCGAGGGACACATTACCACCGTTGCCATTCCGAAAACGAAAGAGAAAAAGAAAAACCAAACAAGTGAAAAATAAATCGGACGTTAAATCGAAACGAACGCGTTCGAATGCAACGGATACGCTCGGTCCAGGGGCGGATTGATATGTATATATGTACGAACTAATTGCTTCTAATTATTTGAGGGCCGCGAGAAAATCATTTTTACGTTTTTACATAGAAATTCTATGGCGAGAGATTTTCAGTTATCGCCGATTTAAATAAAACGAAACCGAAGAAATTCCATTTGTTTCTGTGTTATAAACCAGTCAACTTTTTTTTACGATATGCAAAATAAATAAATAACAAGTACGTTTTCGCTTTGGTTTGTATTTTATTGATCTTGTTCTTTTGTCGCAAATTGTTGGCTCAGGTCCTTGAACATCCACCGTCCGCCTCTGGTTCGGTCCAATTCCATCCCCGTACCAATACTTTAAGAAGCATAGAGAAACAAAAAAAAAAAAAAGAGAAAAAAACTGTGTCGCATTCTTCGTCTCGTATGGCACATATACTTGTAAGTACGTGTAATATACGCGCGCCTACTCCCTAACCCTTAACAAACAAACACACTAAAAACGTAAATGTGTACTACGTGGAAACAAGTTAACGATTATCGATATTACAACGTGTGTGTGGGTAAACGTTTTCCTGACGTGTTGTATCTTTCGATGTGTCCGTGTTTTCTGTCGTATCAAAACGAACAAAAGCGAATGAACGTTCCGGGAACAAAGAGTTAAAAAAAGGTAGAAAAAGAGTCGATTTTGCAAAGGTAGCCGTGAGATCGATTTCGAACGGTTTCCACGCGATTGATTACATCGGGCAATCGATGGCGGCAGTAGTGGATTTACTATCGAGATCGATGGAATTTCATTCGCATAAGCTGATCGAGCCGCGCGCTTTCTACGTTATTTATCGTCAATGTATCAGTTACCGATGCAAGAGAGACTAAAAAGTGAGAATGAAACGATGAAGGGGTGCAGAAAGATCTTCGAGAGAGCATCCTTGAAACCAGTTTATTAAAGATGGGCCAGCTGAGCGGGACCGGGGTAGCTGTTACGTCACGAAACTATACAACCCTAATTCATTCGAGGTAACGAGGATACTCGTCTCGATCTCGCGCAGCAGGTCCAAACGCTATATTTGTACTATTCGACCATTTTTTCGCTGGTACCGGTATTCATGGTTCCACCCTTCCCCCACCCCCCAACCTTCGTCCTTTTTCAAATTCCTAAATCGTCGACGTTCGTTCAACAAACCGTTCCAAAAACGCGTATTCCTCTGTTCCTCAATAAAAAAAAAAAAAAAAACGTCAATTCGATTCAATCGACGCTCGGTCTTTTATCGCCTTGCGGTATTTTTTTTTTTGTTTCAGTTTTAAGATATGTAAATGTTACGCCTTTTCGTTTATTTATTTATTATTATTTTTTAAATATATATATATATATATGTATAATCATCATGGCAAGTTAACGCGATACATTAAAAATGAGCGAATATTCTTCGCAGGTTGCAGAGATCTTTCCTAACTACGATTCGCTTATTTTGGTCTCTTCCTGCGCCATCTTCCTTTGCCATCCCCGCCCGTTCGTATTTTTATTAAATCGTGTCAAGGGTTTACAATGAATATATCGATTGTCAAAATGTTCTATCGTTTTGCGTTATGATTACGTACGACAAAACGCATCGTCTTTCATTCCGATTTACTATGTCCCTTGATTCGTCGGATATGTCGTTCCACTCGTTGAAGAAGCTAGCCTCCGCAAACCACTTCCGATACCTGTTTTATCCGTTGAACACCCCCTGATTTCCTCTTCCCGACTTACGTTGTTCTATTTGTATTTATCATCAACCATCGTAATTGTAAATTATAATTATTATAAACGTTTACACGAAATAATAAATTCTGATAAAATGTCTGAGAGAAGAGAACACTATAACCTCGGTTGCCTTGCCTCAGCAATATCATCAGGTTCTGGAATACCATCGGGCTCGGTGATAGCGAGAATTATGATGAAACGGAGATAAAAGTGAACAAATTGCGAAAGCTGACAGTGTACAAAGACTTAGGCCAGAGTTGGGCATTAATCGATTACCTCTACTCTAAAACTAAAATAAGATAGAATTTTTTAAACATTGAAAATTTAGTACCGACTGCGTTTAACGTTCGTCGACACACGGAAATTAATCGTACACGATGATCGATGATTGAATTAATCGTTTGTCACTTGCTACCATGACAAAAGTTACATTTTTTAATGTTAGCACAAAAGTTTCGGTGCTTTCGAATAAGATCTGGTTCGTACCTAAATATTTCTACGTTTAGTACAGTAATAAAACATGTAAAACTGAAATTTTAAGTATGAGGGGCGAACCGATAACCATTTATTGTTAACACATTGCGTACAGCACACAATTCACATTTGGTATTATATTCACATAAGGTATTATTAAATATTACTATACAGGGTGTTCGGCCACCCCTGGGAAAAATTTTAATGGGAGATTCCAAAGGCCAAAATGAGACGAAAATCAAGAATACCAATTTGCTGATGGTGGCTTCGTTAAGAAGTTATTAACGTTTAAAGTTCCGCCAATACTGAATTTTTTTCTCGAAAGTGGGTAAGATTTCGGGGGTATGTCTATTCACCGAAAATGATTGTAATTGACCCCTGCAACTGAAAATATTTTTTTTAGGACGATCTGAAACCTTTCAATTTTGTTGAAAAATTTGTATACCTACCCGAATTTTTTTCTCGAAAGTGGGTAAGATTTCGGGGGTATGTCTATTCATAAAAAATGATTGTAATTGACCCCCGCAACTGAAAATATTTTTTTTAGAACGATTTGAAATTTTTTAATTTTGTCCAAAAATTTCACATCTATTTGAATTTTTTTCTCGAAAGTGCGTACGATTTTGAGGGTATGTCTAATGACCAAAAAATATTGTAATTGACCCCTGCAACTGAAAATATTTTTTTTAGGACGATCTGAAACCTTTCAATTTTGTTGAAAAATTTGTATACCTACCCGAATTTTTTTCTCGAAAGTGGGTAAGATTTCGGGGATATGTGTATTCATCAAAAATGATTGTAATTGACCCCCGCAACTGAAAATATTTTTTTTAGAACGATTTGAAATTTTTTAATTTTGTCCAAAAATTTCACATCTATTTGAATTTTTTTCTCGAAAGTGCGTACGATTTTGAGGGTATGTCTAATGACCAAAAAATATTGTAATTGACCCCTGCAACTGAAAATATTTTTTTTAGGACGATCTGAAACCTTTCAATTTTGTTGAAAAATTTGTATACCTACCCGAATTTTTTTCTCGAAAGTGGGTAAGATTTCGGGGATATGTGTATTCATAAAAAATGATTGTAATTGACCCCCGCAACTGAAAATATTTTTTTTAAAACGATTTGAAATTTTTTAATTTTGTCCAAAAATTTCACATCTATTTGAATTTTTTTCTCGAAAGTGCGTACGATTTTGAGGGTATGTCTAATGACCAAAAAATATTGTAATTGACCCCTGCAACTGAAAATATTTTTTTTAGCACGATCTGAAACCTTTCAATTTTGTTGAAAAATTTGTATACCTACCCGAATTTTTTTCTCGAAAGTGGGTAAGATTTCGGGGGTATGTCTATTCACTGAAAATGATTGTAATTGACCCCTTCAACCAAAAATAATTTTTCCAAAACGATTTGAAATTTTTTAATTCAATTGTTAATAACTTTTTAACGAAGCCTCCATCAACAAATTGGTATTCTTGATTTTCGTCTTATTTTGGCCCCTAGAATCTCCCATTGAAATTTTTCCCAGGGGTGGCCGAACACCCTGTATATTTTTTATGCATCTATTTATTATGTAGACTTTATTACATTTTAACTATTATTTATTTTACACACCCGAGTAATGCTTTAAAGTATGATATCTCGTAAAGCATTCTCCTTTGTGCAATGGTGTTTGGCACAATTTGCAACTACATTTAGTTTCGCTCCTTTTTTCACTGGACAAGCAGACATTTTTTCTTTGGGAATTTCTTTTTGCCTTTGCCTATCATTGGACATTTCTTTATTTCCCTAACCATTTGGTATGAGAATACGTGAGACTTCGTTACCCTGGTAACGTAACAAGAAAATTTATTTTTATTGTATTGAAAAAATATGAAAACGAGATATCTCGTCACCCGTCCACAACATTTGGCTTGCTCTAGACGAGATATCTCGTCACTCGTACGCAATGTGTTAAGATAAAATTGTAATAAGAAATACTTTCGTATAATTATTTTAACCAGGGACAAGTGTTCTTTCTACCTCACTGATAACGATTACTTTAATCGACGATCATAGTCAGCGATTTAATCGTGAACCCTCGTGGCCGATTAACTATTATCAATTTTAATCGTAATTGCCGATCGTTACTTCGATTAAAATTTGCCCAACGCTGACGAATATAGCCTAAGTTCGTACCGAAGTTACGTGTTTCCTATACTGAATCCAGCGACGATGTATCGGTAGTTGCGAGAGAGAGAGAAAGAGAGAAAGAGAGCACGTTTGTTGCGATGCTTACAGACAATCTTCTTCGCCAAGTTGCAATCTGTACTGGAATTTACTGTCGAAAACTGAAACTTATACCGATAACGAATTACCGGCACGATTTCCGAATAATTATTTCCAGTTCGTGGATCGTGAATGACTGCAACAGTGTTCCAAGTACAGATTCTAGAATTTGGCTCGAAAAACGTTACGCAGGCGTGTGAGCACAAGTGTTCCTATGCGATAAGGGTTCTTCGTTACTGTTAGTGTTACTACTATCATCGGTCATCGCCGTCATCTCCGTTATTGTTGGTTCGAAGTTCGTTGCATCTAGGTTAGAAAGGGTTAGCGTAGGTAGGAGGTTAGGTTCGACTTTTGTTCACCCTGACTCGAACGAGGAAAGGCACATGGGAGAAGAAATTTTATTCCGAGTTTACGGATCGTGTACAGCGTGCGGTGATCTCTTCATCCGTGTGTGATCGGAATTACGGAGAGAAGAGAGTCGATTCGGGCGAAGATGTCGCGGAAAAGGAACTCGGAACCGGTGATAAACGGGATCGACGAAAAATGGAACGCGACGCTCGGCAAATTTCTCGTCGCCTTAACCCATTAATCGATTACAATTGCTGATTATGAGTATCATCGTATTAGACGTATTTCCCTCGTTTTGTTTTTTTCGTGTCGAAGATACGTCTACATGTATACTTGTACACGCGATTACGCATTATGTAGATACTATGCATACATATATATTCATGTATGAAGTACTATGTATATGTACGTGCCTTTTCGGGAAAGAAGGGCCTACCTAAGATTAATCATGCTGCGTTTTTTGCACAATTTATACGCGTTACTGGTAGAAGAGGATCTTTTTGCTATGAGTAGCCGACTACTATGAAATGAAACAAAAATAATTAGGACTGTAAAGGAAATGGCTTTCCCCGCTCGAATCAAAAGCAAAAGTGCAGCGTCTCCGCAGCAAGAGAATTCGAAAAAGAAGACCGTCGGATCAGCGAGTCTCAACCCTCGTAAGATCGTGTTGCAAAGCATCGAAACGATCGTTGGGTTAATCGACGTGGTCGAATTACATTTTCTTTTCTTTTTTTTTTTTTTTTAACGTTCAGAACTGAGGTTGAGAGTCCCTGAATCGGACGTGGGCATCGTTTTCGTCGAGCACGTAGAGATCGGTACGTAGAAACGTTATTCCCAGGTGATGGCGTCGAAATTCGAGAAGTCTCGGATCTTGAATGACTGGTTTTCTTATTCGACGATCGCGATCGTCGGGCATCGATGCGTTCAAGCTTCCGCGGCCATAACTTGAGAGTTTTCCTAAATATGATACACGCGTCGTCTGTATGCGACGCGAATACTATTTTCTTTTTCATTTTTTTTTTTGTTTTTTTTTTCGTTCTACTGTTGGTCACAAAAGTATCCGGCCACGTTAAGTATTAAGAAAATTTTGTGGAGAATTACAAGTTGAGAAAGTATACGTTAATTCAATACTTATTTTAAACGAGTATTTATTAGCTTACTTTATAATTAAATATAACAATTTGTAAATAAAACTTAATGTATGTGTAAAAGAAAAAAAGTTTTTTTTTAGAGACTAAAGCAAAACTAGCCTCGCTAAAGTTATCCGGCCACTAGTATGTTTTCAGTTAATGCATAATAGAAATTTGCTTGTTCGTTTTATTTCATTGCAGCTTGTAGTCCACGAGGCATACAGTTTGTTAGTTTGATAGTTGTTTCTTTGCTTGTCTTATTCCATTCTGTTTAGAGATGAGTGTTTAGCATACTATTATTAATAATATTATACAGGGTGTTCGGTCAACCCTGGGAAAAATTTTAATGGGGGATTCTAGAGGTCAGAATAAAACGAAAATCAAGAATACCAATTTGTTGAGGGAGGCTTCGTTAAAAAGTTATTAACAATTAAATTCAAAAATTTCAAATCGTTCTGGAAAAATTATTTTCAGTTGCAGGGGTCAATTACAATATTTTTTGGTCATTAGACATACCCTCAAAATCGTACGCACTTTCGAGAAAAAAATTCATATAGATGTGAAATTTTTCAACAAAATTAAAAAATTTCAAATCGTTCTAAAAAAAATATTTTCAGTTGCGGGGGTCAATTACAATAATTTTTGGTCAATAGACATACCCTCAAAATCGTACGCACTTTCGAGAAAAAAATTCAAATAGATGTAAAATTTTTGGACAAAATTAAAAATTTTCAAATCGTTCTAAAAAAAATATTTTCAGTTGCAGGGGTCAATTACAATCATTTTTGGTCATTACACATACCTTCAAAATCCTATCCACTGTCGAGAAAAAAATTCGAGAAGGTGTGAAATTTTTCGACGGAAATAAAGAATTTCAAATCGTTTTGGAAAAAATATTTTTAGTTGCAGGGGTCAATTACAATCATTTTTGGTCATTATACATATCCCCCAAATCCTACCCATTCTTGAGAAAAAATTTCGAGAAGGTGTGATATTTTTCGACAAAATTAAAAATTTTCAAATCGTTCTAAAAAAAATATTTTTAATTGCAGGGGTCAATTACAATAATTTTTGGTCATTAGACTTACCCCCGGAATTCTACCCACTTTCGAGAAAAAAATTCGAGAAGGTGTGAAATTTTTCGCCAAAATTAAAAAATTCCAAATCATTTTGGAAAAATTATTTTCTGTTACGGGGGTCAATTACAATCATTTTTGATCATTACACATACCCTCGAAATCTTGCGCATTTTCGAGAAAAAAAATCAGTTCGGTCGGAAGTTTAAACGTTAATAACTTTTTAACGAAGCCTCCATCGACAAATTGGTATTCTTGATTTTCGTCTTATTTGCCAAAGAATTTTGTTGAATTAAGGACCACCAATTATAGAGGTGTTTTTAACTATGTATTTCCGTTAAAAAGATTGCCACGATGCAATACGAATTCCACGTCTTCAAAGCGTGAGGTTGCATCAGATCGGATTGCCTCTTGCTAGGGGCGTTTCAATGAATACCAAGAAAAGGAAAATAGGTAATTACAAATTATTTTAAACCTAAAATTATTTATTTATCATTGTTGTCTTGCAAACAGATTTGGAAGCTTTTTTTATTATTCTTCAGCTAGATTTTTTCATATATAATATGTATACAGTATAAACTGTTAAAAATTTTAATTTTTTTAAATGTTTAAATTTAGATGATCGAAATTCTATTCCAATCTGTTACTAAGAGTAATTAAGGCTTATATTGGTCTTTGAGACGTTATCTAGCAGAGCTTGCGTAAGCCACGGTTAGATGTTGTAAGGATTTCTTATGCGTAGTAATCTCGCGAGGATCCATTGTTGTTCGTAGTCATTAGGCGGTGATCGCAATAGATAGAAAGACGAAAAATGTCGATCATTTTTAATCGTTTCTGGTTTTATTGTTCCATGATCGTGGGTTTGTTGTTCGTCGATTATCTAGCTTATCAGATTAATGTCGTTTCAATCGAACAGTAATAAACGCTAATAAAAGAACAAGATTAAAGAGAAGGCGCAACGAAGTTCTAGCGCCATTTATAAATAAAACTAGAAGCAACGAATGGAATCATCGAATTCTTTCCGACAAAAAATCAGGTCGATTGTTGATGCGCGATGACGAAACATTCTAGGAAACGGAGGTAAGTACCAACGAGGCTACCGACACGTATCCGTGACGAATCCTGTTCCTTTCTCTGTACCAGTGTTCTTCAACGTGGGACAATTTTGCCTATTTAAACTCGTCATATAAAACAATTTGTAGCGCAAATTGGTTCTTAGGCCAAAATGTGTTCGACATGCTCGGTATGGAGTAATTCCATAACGTTGCAAATTGAGTTAAGAAATGTTGGCGTATGAGGATACTGTCTTCGCCTAACCAATTGTCTGTCTTTATTGACAAACGAGTTTTACACATAGATAACGTTCGATGTCAAAGTTTTTAGTAGACAAGATTTAAAATAGTTTCCGGGAACGCAGCGGGGCCGACGAAGTCTAGCGATTGGAGGATGGATGTGCCACTAACACCATCTACGGACGTTTCCTAAATTTAATTCTATCATGGAGTGGGGGGACGAGAAGCAACCGATACCGTTGGTGGGGGAGGGCTTCGTACAGAAGGCACAGATAAAGGTCACCTTCAGTTTTAGTCAGGCACAAGACGTGGAAGCGGTATCTGACGTTTTAGTCGGATGACCGCGGATTCTTCATTTACTTTAAGATTAAGAGGATCGTCCCCGCTCCGATTTCCATCGTAAACGGATATATTTTCATTAGGTGAGTCGAACGAAGACCTACTTTACCTGTGTGACATTCAACGATAATGGATGGTCCACCCTGTCCGATTGATTGTCAGTGACAGTGTGACATTACATCGTATACACATTGCAACGGACAACAGTGTTCGATCGCGATTGGTAAAACTGAATAAAATATCGCGTTAACGTATCGTATCGATTTTTCTAAATTACATCGACAGCTGTACGTACAGTGGTATTCGTACAAAAAATATCCCGTTATTAGACAATCTAATTCAAATGATCTATACTGCGCGTATTGCTGTTGTTCTGATGTTTTGATGCGCGGCAATTTGAGACTGTGCCAGATTCCATTGATTCTTTGTACACATGATATTTTATTTTAAAATATGAAGGACTGTTCGAGGAACTTTTGTGTTGCAATGCCCTTTGAGAAAATAATACCTGGTGTCAGATGCTTTTCGCTTCATTCACGATGCCTAATAGATACGATAATCTATAAATTTAATTTTACGATTTCACGTCACATATTACATCGCTACGAAATGATACTTATGCAATGTATGTTACTGTTGAAGCAAAGCTAGAATGCACGTTTCAATTTTGTGTTATAAAAATAATAAACATCGTATCCGAAAATATAAGCGTTCGTAAATTTTGAAAGTAGTAATTGAAAATATAAGTCTATATTTAAATGCATCAGGCCTATGTTCATGTTACAATAAAACAGTTTTCTAATGTCAACACTTTTTTTGGATTTTTTGTTTATCCGAGGTTATATTCTTTGTACATGTAACGTATTACTCTTTTAATTTTTTTTTTAAATTCGTCGCATACATTTTTCTCAAGGCATGTTTATAAAAAATAGTAGTACATTATGTACTTGTATAACCAAAGACCATGTAGAGAAAGAGGATTCTATTCACTCTTTAATTCCAACAAAAAGTAACATATTAACTATAAAATTATCATAGAGATTAGCTTGAAGTTTATAAGAACTATAAAAAGTAATGTAGAATTAAGTTTAGAGGGCAAAGATCAAAATTCTGTTAGATGTATGCAAGGAATATGGTTTTCAGGAGATGTCAAAACTGAAAGTAACAGTGTAATAAGTAAAAAAAGAAAATCTCGCGAGCGAAATTTGAACCTTTTTACAATTTTTCCACAAGTGAGTTACGTATGAAACAGATACAATACGTATGATGAGTTACACTTTTTGTTACACAGTTGTATCGGTTAACATATTGCTAACAAACTTGATTAGATGTTTTCACTGAATTATCTTGGCCTTCCAATGCATGTTCCCATGGATCTTTGTTACAACACCATGGACATTACAGAAGTTCAAGTCTATGATGAGTCTATAACACAGGCAAACAAATCAATGTTTACCAATAATGTGTCACAAAGTAACATTGTTATTTATTTTGCAGAGACATAAGCAGCACTACGGTCTAAACATGGCAGAAGATTTAGCAGCACAAAGATTTATAAAACCTGGTAGTCATAAAGGTAAAGGCATTGCAGTCTTTACCAGTGGAGGTGATTCCCAAGGTAATAAAAATACTGTTTGAGTAGAATATAAATATGTAAAATATACTTAATTATATGTTTATTGCGATACATTTCATAGGAATGAATGCTGCAGTGAGAGCAGTCGTTAGAATGGGGATTTATTTAGGATGTAAAGTTTTCTTTATCAAAGAAGGCTATCAGGGCATGGTGGATGGTGGAAATAATATTGTAGAGGCATCTTGGTCCTCTGTATCTTGCATCATTCATAGGGTATGTATGCAGTCCTACTATTCTATTACATCATCATAAGCAATAGTATAAGGTACATAGTAATCATATGTGCATTTTAGGGTGGTACAGTAATAGGTTCTGCTAGATGCAAAGAATTCAGAGAACGCTCTGGTCGCAGAAAAGCAGCTAAAAATTTAATAACCCGCGGAATAACTAATCTAGTTGTAATTGGTGGCGATGGTTCCCTTACCGGTGCAAACCTTTTCAAAGAGGAATGGGCTGATTTACTGAAAGAATTAGCACAGGCTGGTAAGGATAAAGTGGTTTTTGCTTCAATTTTTATTAAAGTTATTGCATATATTTATGATATTCCGTGCTCGTTAGGTGAAATAACTGCGGAGCAAGCGGATAAGTATCAACACTTGCATATCGTCGGTATGGTGGGTTCGATTGACAATGATTTTTGCGGTACCGATATGACCATTGGTACCGATTCTGCGTTGCATCGTATTATTGAAAGCATCGATGCGATCGTCAGTACTGCATATTCTCATCAAAGAACATTCATTATGGAAGTTATGGGTCGCCATTGCGGGTAAGTCAACTGTTACACTTCATTGGAAAATATTTCTCGACCGGATATATACTTGTATTGTTTGTTTCAGTTTGTGAAACAATAGATATTATTTATTTATTTGTTTTATAATAATTACAAATATCTTAATTGTATTTTGAAAAAAATTGATATTTCAGCGGCAAAAAAGACATGCACTGTTGAAATGGTAGTTTTTAATTGATTAAATGACGTTCAGTTCTGTAATACGATCTATAGGTTTGGTTAACTTTTGGATAGGTATCTGGCAATTGTGGGTGCTTTAGCTGCAGAAGCAGATTTTGTTTTCTGCCCGGAGTCACCACCTCCTGTTGACTGGCCTGATAAACTATGTAGAAAGTTGGAGCAGGCATGTTGATTAGGAACTTTCCAAATCTCTGATCACAATGTTGTACTTCACTAACTTAATTTAACAAATTCTATAATTTGCATTTTTTCGTGTATTTCTGATTGCTTACTTGTGTTGTTCATGTCACAAAAAAAGAAACTGCCACTTCATATTATACTTACTCCCTCTTTCCAATTATACGCAGAATCGAATGATCGAAATACCGAGTTCGATTTTTACATCACGCAATCGTATTATTCGTTAAAACGATACGAACAAATTTAAATAAGTTAATTTAATATAACAAAGATAATAAAGATAGAGTCTTTCAGGTATCTGACGTTAGCCTCAAGTTTATCTTCGGAAGCATGTTATTCCTTTATACCTGAAGCACCACCGACAGGTGATTGGGTCGAGGAACTTTGCGAAGCTTTGCGACAGGCACGTCCTTGATAGATCATTACATTATACCTACAGACATATCTACCTACAATGAAATCTTATCATGGCCAGACATTATTATATATCTCATTTCATTCGTTATATTCGACATTGAACGTGTGCTGCTCCTTCATCGATGTAGTTAGATTTTGCAATTAAATAAAAGTATGCTAATTACCGATCAGATACATTACAATTTCGCGCGTAAAAGTTGTTCATAGATATTACGGAAACTATCTGAAAACCATTAATTCTTTAATTTAAAATAGTCATCGATCGTTTCATATTATCTTAACATTTTTAGCTAGCTTTTATAACATACTATTACAGTTACCTGGCTCTAGTGGCAGCCATATGTTGCGAAGCTGATTTTGTGTTCATCCCAGAGTGGCCACCTGAGCAGGATTGGCCAAGCAAGCTGTGCAGAAAATTGCTGCAGGTTCGAAATTTCTTTTTTTTTTTTTTATAATTTTTTATACGGTTAAACGAAGTTAGCTGTATATCCTATCGTTTACTACAGTTATACGCAGAGGAATAATTTCTTCTTTAAATATCATACTTTATCGTTTCTAGTTAGGTAACAGATGGAAACAGATATTCTTTGATCATTTTAGTTATCTCTTTGTTTCTCATGGTAAGCTTCATCTGTGTAGCGTGCTTTGTTCTTTAATTTTACACACTATTTAGGTGCACGTTATTTAAACATTTTTGAATTTAACAAAACGTTAACAGGTTTTCGTATAGTAACGTTATGTGCATTAATCATATGTGTTCATCGATATTATTTTATTTGATGTCCACGTATCGGGTTCATTAAATTTAAAATTCTTTTCCCTTTAGCTGGAATTATTCTGTGGATGGCATTTGTGCTTTTGATTGTTTACACGATTCGCCTTCGAGCCTTCTGTACAAATTTCAAGATTGGGAAATTTATTTCCTAGGAACGGCTCACTGGACAACGACTTAATATTATCATCGTAGCTGAAGGAGCTGTGGACAGGAATGGCGAGCCAATTACTGCCGAAAAAGTTCACGATGTTGTTGTCGCAAAGCTACAACAAGATACTAGGATTACCGTGCTTGGTCATGTTCAAAGAGGTGGTAATCCATCAGCTTTTGACAGAGTTTTGGTTAGTGCTTCTTTTAAATTGATATGCATGACAATCTGATTAATTGATCAAAGATATTCGAACAGTATCAGTATTAGTTCCGATTAATTGGAGAACATTTTCTGAATTTAATAACATTACATAGGGTTGTCGAATGGGCGCAGAAGCCGTGATGACTTTGATGGAAGCAACACCGGGAACTGAAGCTTGTGTCGTTACATTAGACGGAAATCAAGCCGTCAGGTTACCGCTTATGGAGTGCGTTCGTCGTACAAAAGCAGTAGCACAGGCTATGGCCGATAAAAACTGGGACCTCGCCGTTCAACTTCGTGGAAAGTAAGCTAAATTGTTCTGTTATTTAACAACATATATTTATCTACGAATTGTATCACATATCATTGAAAATATTTTTAGAGGATTCGCTCGTAATTTAGAGACGTACAAGATGTTGACTCGTCTAAAGGCGCCCGTGGACCATGACCCGCATAAAGTAGGTTATCGTTGTATAATTACTATTATAATACTTAGAACTACCACGAACTTAACATCTTCTGTCGGAGCTTTTAATCAATGACTATACAAATATGAAACTTCGAACTATTTTAGTAAATACCCGGCGAAAAGTAAAAGTTATATGAAGATTTTTAGTTCTAACGATTAACATACATGTACACCGAAGTGGAAAATTATCTATATTATATGTATTATTTAATATTGCTTCAGGAAAGTAATGGCCCCGCATTGACAAAGGTAAATTTGTTTAGAAAGAGCTATGAGTGTCATTTTATATTTTTTTTTTCGCTGAATATTGGTTTTTTTTTTTGATGCCTAGTTGTGCACAACCCTTTTTCTAACACTTTCATCTTTTCCTTCTAAACTAGCAATTCACTTTATGTGGACAAGTGAGTTAACCAACTTTTAAATCATCAGATTTTTACTACTATATTTTCATGTATTTTTTTTTTTGTACGTAGCAAGTGTTTCGCTAAGCGGATGGGAATGAGCATAAGCATCATACGATAATTAATACCGAACATTACGTCAGACCACAGAATGTGTTCGTGTTTTATGTGTACGCTGCATGGATTAACGACAAATTTTTCCGTCGAATTATTATAAAACTTTGTTTCAGGATCACTACACGTTAGGTGTAATGCATATAGGATCGCCATCTTGTGGTATGAATGCAGCGGTGCGTTCCTTTGTTAGAAACTGTATTTATCGGGGTGACAAGGTATTGTCTTATAATTGTTCGTTTTTCTTCTTAGTTTTTATAATAAAAATCTTACAGCATGTACTTCCAGGTTTACGGTATTTGCGATGGAATATTGGGTCTCACGTCCGGGAAGTTTAAGCTGATGGATTGGCCTTCTGTTACTGGATGGGTAGCTCAAGGTGGTGCTTATTTAGGAACAAAACGTACTCCGCCGAAGGAAGATCAGTTACCGCAAATTGCCCAGAAGCTCAAGGAATATGGAATTCAAGCTTTACTTATTATAGGAGGATTTGAGGTAACAATTGTTAAAAGCCACTTGATAGCAACGCTATTTGGAGCAACCGTTTTTCTTTTATTATAAAACCATTACTTCATTTCGAAAGGGCTACCAAACAGGGCTTACTTTCTACAAAGCTAGGGATAAGTACGAAGAATTTCGAATTCCTATTGCTATGATTCCTGCGACTATCAGTAATAATGTTCCTGGAACAGAATTTTCGTTAGGTTGTGATACTGCTTTAAATGAAATTACGGAGGTAAATTTGATTGTACTTTCTTAATATTAATCAATGATTTTTTTTAATGTCAGAATCGTGATTTCATATTTATTTTTAGATCTGTGATCGAATCCGTCAATCGGCGCAGGGTACAAAACGCCGAGTATTTATTATTGAAACTATGGGTGGCTATTGCGGTTATTTAGCTACAGTTGCCGGATTAGCAGGCGGATCCGACGCAGCATATATTTTCGAGGAAAAGTTTAATATCAAAGATTTAAATCAAGATGTCATTGCGATGGCTGCTAAGATGTCCGAAGGCGTACAAAGAGGTCTCATTTTAAGAAATGAAAACGCTAATTTGAATTACAATACAGATTTCATGCAGAGACTATTTAGCGAGGAAGGAAAGGGTCTGTTCAGTTGTAGAATGAACATTATTGGTATGCATTTAATAGTTGACCAACGCTACAATATAATTTTTAGAAGATTGTTTTACGAACAATAGAAATATTTTCGTAGGTCATATGCAACAAGGTGGTTCACCGACGCCATTTGACCGAAATTTGGGTACAAAGATGGGTTCTAAGGCGGTCGACTGGTTCAGCGACCAATTAAAGAAACATACCAACGCAGAAGGTCAAACGAGAACTATGGATGCCAACACTGCGGTTATGATTGGTATAGTGCGGAGGCAGTATAGATTTACACCATTCTCAGATCTGATTGAAAATACTGATTTCGAGTGAGTACATAAAATTGTATACAGGCTACAGATATACATGTTAACCTCGAATAGTTTGAAGTATTATTTTTGATTTCTTTTTAATTTTATAGGCATCGCATTCCAACATACCAGTGGTGGATGAAACTCCGGCCGTTACTCAAAGTTTTAGCAAAGCACGAGTCTACGTACGAGGAAGAGGGTCTTTACATAACTGTCGAAGAAATGGATCTCGATAACGATCCTCTTGTTTAAACAACAAGTTGCACGTCACGGTATGCGGTGTAAGGTAATATTCCGTAAATTGTACACAGTTAAATGGTGAAAAGTAGATTTCATTGAAGAGTATTACAGTATTGTATGGCATTACGATAATCCTGTTCCGTTATTATTTATGAGTTGAACGATCAAATTTTAGAGGAAAATTCGTAGAATACAAATGTTCTGCGGGATTTAATGTAAGTTAAGTATTTTATCAACGATTGCAAAATTGCAATGTGTACGCGCACCCTTCGTCTGTATGTTTCATTATTTGATAACAAGACGCGCGCCAAGTATCTTGAATGTGAAACAATCTAAATAAATAGCAAATTATTGCACATCATTGTCATGATCAAGAATTACAGAGTAATATTTTGTTCCGAACATATCGAAGTTATGTGTTTTGCACGCGGTTTAAACTCAGGTGAGAAGTAGGTACAAAGATAGTACCTGAAATGCGGAGGTAATGTATACCCTTCATAGTTTAAGGATATAAAACGAGTTAGGGAATCTAGAAGGCATTTTCATTGATAACGATGAAAGATTATATTGTTATGATGGGCAGTGTTAAAATATTTATTGTCATTGATATTGTTTTGAAAGTAAGGTAAATGACGATATAAAATTAATATAGTATATAATATTTGAATGGTATAATACAATTAAAAGATGTAACCACAGTTGAATGTGATGATAAAAGATGAACACCAACTGGTGACGATAACCTCTCGACGCGATATTCGAGTTTCAGTAAATTTCAGTTTTCGTAATTACTGAATCTTACGAAACATTCTTAACACACTTGACATCGCGTTTATTACACTCATCTATACAGGGTGTTCGGCCACCCTTGGGAAAAATTTTAATGGGGGATTCTAGAGGCCAAAATAAGACGGAAATCAAGAATATCAATTTCTTGACTGAGGCTTTGTTAACAATTAAATTCAAAAATTTCAAGTCGTTTTGGAAAAATTATTTTCGGTTGGGGGGGGTCAATTACAATCATTTTTGGTCATTACACATACCCCCGAAATCCTAACCACTTTCGAGAAAAAAATTCGAGAAGGTGGAAAATTTTTCGACGAAAAAAAAAAATTTCAAATCGTTTTGGAAAAATTATTTTCGGTTACGGGGGTCGATTACAATAATTTTCGGTCATTACACATACCCCCGAAATCCTACGCATTTTCGAGAAAAAAATTCGAGAAGGTGTGAAATTTTTCGCCAAAATTCAAAAATTTCAAATCGTTCTGGAAAAATTATTTTCGGTTGCGGAGGTCAATTACAATCATTTTTGGTCATTACACATATCCCGGAAATCTTACGCATTTCCGAGAAAAAAATTCATTACTGAAAATCTAATTGGCGCCAAAATTTTTCGATGAAAAAAAAAATTTCAAATCGTTTTGGAAAAATTATTTTCGGTTACGGGAGTCACTTACAATAATTTTTGGTGAATAGACATACCCTCGAAATCTTACGTATTTCCGAGAAAAAAATTCATTACTGAAAATCTAATTAGGCGCCAAAATTTTTCGATGAAAAAAAAAAAATTTCAAATCGTTCGGGAAAAATTATTTTCAGTTACGGGGGTTAATTACAATAATTTTTGGTGAATAGACATACCCCCGAAATCTGGCGCATTTTCGAGAAAAAAATTCAGAACGAACGGAACTTGAAACGTTACTAACTTTTTAACGAAGCCTCCATCGACAAATTGGTATTCTTGACTTTCGTCTTATTTTGGCCTCTGGAATCCGCCATTGAAATTTTTCCCATGTATAGAATGTTGATATCGATCAGAGTAACTTCATTGCAAATCGTGTGAATTTTAAATGCGGAACGACACGTTTGGCGCTTGATTCTTTCGCGTAACTTCGACAAGAGTTCGTTAGAATAAAAACAATACGTTTTAGAACGCATCGTGCTACTTCATCGTTAAACTTTCAGTTCGAAACATGAATCACAAGTCAGATTAAAAACTTTCATGGAGCGCGAATTCGCTACATAATATTAACCTTAACGTGGCATTTTTCTTTGATGAGAAACTTTATCCTTTGGTTTAGCTTTACCGATAGCTGTGAAAAGCTATTTGAAGAATATACTTATCTACCTCAAAACATAATTTGCAACGTCGGACGACACTTGGGGCACAACCAAAGACCTAAGTCGTACTGGTTGCGTGTAACATTAAAAGATTTTGCTAATGTTTAAGGCTTGTGACCGCAAGAGTATTTAGATTTAATTCGTGTTATTATTGTACTCGTATATTTCTCATATATTTAACACGACGAGTCGTACGAATATTAATATTCGTAATTGTTTTCTCGAGTGTATAGTAGAGTTACTATTCCCTAAAGAAATTTTAGAACCATGCTCGTGACGTTACAGCACGAACGATCGTGACCTTTTCACGAATTCATTCGTGTTTGTGAATTTTACTAATATCACCGATACGAAGTGATAATGTTAATAGAAACTTGCTGACTTTAAGAAACGCGGGGCGGGGGGGAAAAAATATTTTCTAACGATTAACGACGCACGTATACGCTTTTTGTGTAAAATATGAGCCGAGTGTCGATGAACGATCGATGCGCTAGAGAGAAGGCTCTGTACAACCTACGATTATTATTTTAAATTTGTGAAATGTAACAGTTCTGTAGCGGTAGTCGTTAAAGGGTTAATTTGAAGCAAAGAGCAACTTTTTCCAGATATATTAGAGAATACACACTGCACGAAAAATATAATGGTATAATACTTGTCATTGATTCCTAAACTAGGTTAATAACAAAGATGTGTATACGTATTTAAAGAAAGATTGCGCACATTACTTGCTTGACACGTTGACTGCCAGTCTAAAACCTTAAAATTGTTTACGAAGCCAAAACTTTGATTTCAGACACTTGTAAACTGCATAACTTAGAACTAGTTGCAATATTTTCACTGTTAAAGTTTATTTTCTCTCACAATTCAATTTGAGAATTGTTTTAATTCCACTGTTAAAAGTTCTGTCATCCATGTATGGGTGACATGGCAGTCAAAGTGGTAAAGTTGTTGCTAAAGATGCGAATGTTTAGAGAACTATAAAGACAATAGATGTTGTTGAAAAAGCATATACATAAGCGACACTAATAACCGTTAAAGACAGACTATATAATAAAATGTTTAAATATTTACGAAGATATCCTCGAAAGAACTATAAACTTTTGAAGATCACCCTCTTTGCACCGTCGACTGTGGATACATAAATTTATTTTGGCCTAATGACGCGATGATGATTACGAATGATACGTGAATTATACTTAAAGCAGTAAAGCGTATCCATTAAGTATAACCTATGCTTAAAAAAATTTTTTGAATCGTAATACAAGATGCAGATCTAAATAACGAATGACTGTCGTGCACGTCACTTATCGAGTTCCGCCATTGCGCGTAAATATAAAACTTATAGTTATATAAAATGTTTTCGTGCACATTTCTACGTGCACATTCCGAATTTCGTCGTACTACGTGTGTTCACCTAAAACATATACGAACGAACATCGAGCGCTCCATCATCAAATCATGCTGACACGAACAAGCAGTAATATATAAAAAAAAAAAAATAAAAATACACAGGCGTTAATATCATACCATTAACGATTAACCAATAGCGTAATAAAGATATAAAAGTTGAAAGAAATATATTATTTTTACGATTACAGATGTATATTTTCGAGTCATTGTTGATCAATGAATTTACAGTTTATCTCTGGCAGAATAAGTAGCATACAGAAAATTATTTTGTTCCGACATCGAATTGTTGAATATGTATTTTCACTTTACCGTCGCATAACTATATTTATTCATCGATAGTTCAACATTTCACGAAATACTTGCGGTAATTGCACAATTCTAGAAACAGGTGCATAAATGCGTATGTATAAGTATATCGTGACCACTAAAAAATGTACCTAATACTCTCAATAAAGTGTATCTTATAAACATTTAAACGTATCGACCCAGACCCTTCATGCGATATACAGGGTGTTCAGCCACCAATAAGACGAAAATCAAGAATACTAATTTGTTGATGGAGTCTTCGTTAAAAAGTTATTAACAATTAAATTAAAAAATTTCAAATCGTTCTAGAAAAATTATTTTCAGTTGCAGGGGTCAATTCCAATCATTTTTGGTCAATAGACTTACCCCTGAAATCCTACCCATTCTTGAGAAAAAAATTCGAGAAGGTGTGAAATTTTTCGACGAAAATTAAAAATTTTCAAATCGTTCTAAAAAAAATATTTTTAGTTGCAGGGGTCAATTCCAATCATTTTTTGTCAATAGACTTACCCCTGAAATCCTACCCATTCTTGAGAAAAAAATTCGAGAAGGTGTGATATTTTTCGACAAAATTAAAAATTTTCAAATCGTTCTAAAAAAAATATTTTTAGTTGCAGGGTTCAATTACAATCATTTTTGGTCAATAGACTTACCCTTGAAATCCTACCCATTCTTGAGAAAAAAATTCGAGAAGGTGTGAAATTTTTCGACGAAAATGAAAAATTTCAAATCGTTCTGAAAAAATTATTTTCGATTACAGGGGTCAATTACAATCATTTTTGGTGAATAGACATACCTCCGAAATCCTACCCACTTTCGAGAAAAAAATTCAAATAGATGTGATATTTTTCGACAAAATTAAAAATTTTCAAATCGTTCTGAAAAAATTATTTTCGATTACAGGGGTCAATTACAATCATTTTTGGTGAATAGACATACCTCCGAAATCCTACCCACTTTCGAGAAAAAAATTCAAATAGATGTGATATTTTTCGACAAAATTAAAAATTTTCAAATCATTCTAAAAAAATTATTTCTAGTTGCAGGGGTCAATTACAATCATTTTTGGTCATTATACATATCCCCCAAATCCTACCCATTCTTGAGAAAAAAATTCGAGAAGGTGTGAAATTTTTCGACAAAATTTAAAATTTTCAAATCGGTCTAAAAAAATTATTTCTAGTTGCAGGGGTTAATTACAATCATTTTTGGTCATTACACATACCCCCGAAATCCTGCGCATTTTCGAGAAAAAAATTCAGTACTGGCGAAACTTTAAACATTAATAACTTTTTAACGAAGCCTCCATCGACAAATTGATATTCTTGATTTTCGTCTTATTTTGGCCTCTACAATCCCCCATTAAAATCTTTCCCAGGGGTGGTCGAACACCCTGTATTTTAAAAATTCTTATCAAAATAACTTTATTCTTCTTTGAATAATACTATTTAAATAATTTCGAATATTCAAATATTCAAAGTTTATTCCCGGCATTCGACTGTTAAACTATTAAAATAGTTCTAAACTTGTCAGCTGTACCCCCAATCTTTATCGCTCTTGAAAACAATATAACTCCCATATAAATGCACGCTGAAACGTTTATGTACTGAATGATTAATGTGGTATTGCAAATAAAGTTATCATTGGAATTGCTATTATAAAGATGTCGTGAAATACACGACATCGATAACGTATAGGAAATATTTCGATACTCTTTTGATTTCCGTGGTGACACAAGTAAGGACAGAAAGCGCCACATAGTACAACGTTGGCCAGTCGCTTCGTGCGCTGGTTTCCGATGTGTGTGTTTGTTGGTGTAATTGGATGCGGCGTTCTTTATTCGTGTGTCGGTAGTTGGTAAAAGTCAGTCGACGACGTTGGTTCTGCGGGTGATCGAACATCGTCTGCCCAGGAAAACGGTGGTTTTCTTGTAAAAATGGTTGCAATAAAAGGCCGCAAAAGTTCAAACAAGAATCCTCCTATATTCAGCCATGAGTTTATCATTCAGAACCATGGAGATATCGTTTCTTGCGTGGCTATGATATTTGTAACTGGCCTAATGGTGCAGGTCAGTGTTTCATTTCTCAATATCAATGACATTTATATATCTTGTGCATCTATTTTCACGTCTTATTTCTTATTTTATTCGACACAATTACACGAATGAGCCATACGTTCGTTCGATGAGAGTTTGATACATTTCATTTATCGTCGACCAAATAACCATATGTTACTCGGTAACACCGGTACTGAATGGTCCATACGTATTTACGTATACGGTAAATTGATCTTAAACCAGATTGCATGGTGTTCGATTCCCTACATTCTACGCCTATAAATTGCGATTATCTTCTTCGATCGGTACTTGAAAATGTATGTCATATTTTGAGACTTAATAAATATTGCATAGCAGAATAGATACACAGAGGTTTCACTGTATTTGTTTCTCGTTCTTTATCGTGTGAATTACTTTTTAGGCAACATCGCCGTGGGCATACATGTTCATAGCTATTCATCATAATGTAACCTCGGACATCGAAAACCCAACCGTGCCAATGAAATACGTTATTGGTTGGACGGATGCCTGTGCCGTATTCTTCTATTTCTTAATAACAATTGTAATGCACGCAGTGTTCCAAGAATATATCTTTGATGTAAGTTGTATCTCTTATGATTATTTATTTTCTTATTCAAGGCATTTGTACATGACTAGCATTCTTATGCATTTTTCAGAAAATTTCAAAAAGGCTTCACCTTAGCAAGGTAAAGCTTGCTAAATTCAACGAATCCAGTCAACTCGTATTGTTTTACGCTTTATCTGCTATTTGGGGTATAGACATAATTATCAGGTAAAATATTAATAACAAGCATGCAGAAATTTTTGTAAATACGCTTAAATACTATAGAAATTTGTATCCTTTCAGAGAAGATTTAATATTAAACATAACTTCGTTATGGAAAGACTATCCAGCACCATTGACCTTCTTCTCAAAGTTGTTCTTCATTGGTCAGCTTTCTTATTGGCTACATTGTTACCCTGAATTATACTTCCAACGGATAAAGAAAGAAGATATTCCAGCCCGCATAGTCCAAGCCACTGTCGGATTACTATTTACTATTGCTGCCTATGTCCTTAAGTATGATATTAAATTTTGTTCGATATTTATTATAACTTTGAAATTAAAATGTCAGGACTACTGATTCGTAATTTTTTCGCAGCTTCCAACAAGTAGGGATCCTGCTGTTGGTTTTGCATTACATAGGAGATGCTATACTTCATGGAGCCAGAATTGGTCATTTCGTCAGTAAA
Source organism: Colletes latitarsis (assembly GCF_051014445.1). NCBI lineage: Eukaryota > Metazoa > Arthropoda > Insecta > Hymenoptera > Colletidae > Colletes > Colletes latitarsis. The sequence goes on along the minus strand of NC_135135.1, from coordinate 27,000,791 downwards.
AAGGAAAAGGTAACAAAAAGTAGGTATCATTCTATCCCAACAACGCTATAGTAATTAAGAGTAGATCAAACAGGATATTATAAAATCGTTCTATTTCAGTGGCATTTTTGGTCGCAAATACGATATATATTTTTGTACGCGTTGCAACGTTCGCCATTGCAACTTTAGTGTTCCTATATGGCTTGAGCCAAGTTGAGAATTCGTTCGACTATGCTGCTGGAAACTACAACGTCCCAGTCGTACGATTTTCAGCTTTAAGTATTATCGTTGTCTTCCAAGCCTACCTTTCTTACGTGTTCATCACGAGACAAATTAAGCGTGCTCGTGAGAATGCAGCTCCCGTACAAGTAACTGTAAAATCGAAACAGAAACCGAAGAAGAAGGAAGGTGAGAGAAACTCGTAATATTCTTTGATCGTTTTATTACGTTAAGAAATAGATATAAAAATTTGTATCGTTCCAGGAAAGAAATCTGTCGTCTCCGAGGACGATGATTTGCCAGAGGTTGATCAGGCGACTAAAAAGAATCTTAGGTCCCGTTCATCTACGAAAGCGAAGTAGAAACGTATCGAGTTAAGAGATTAATCCAAGGCTGATTTAATTATTTGTTTTCATCCATATGTACATTATAAGTAGGATTTCTAATACGTACTCTATTTACATCGAGACATAATCAGAATTAGTATTTGTGACATCTTCCACTATTGTAACATTACATCAAAATAGCAACTATCGTGCGTTTTTTTTTTTTTCATAACATATTTCATTTTCTTGTAAACTGTAGATAACGCTGGCTCTAATAGATAAGAATATTAAGATATTGTATAAAACGTTTTATACGTATTGTATACATCGTAAGCAGGGAATGAGTTTTATTACTACTTTCTAAGCTATAAAATATTTAGTTATTATTTCCAAAGAAATTCTACCGCGTTTAACAAATTTCCTTCACGAGTATAAAGTAGATGTAATCATGATATTGAACGAATGAATCAATTATTTTCAAATTTGCGGTGTATGAGATGCGACACGTTAAATAAAATCATAATTTATTGACCAGGTATAAATTAATTTTTAAGCTAATGACCAATCACACGAACACAGTACACCCATCGTTATTAAATACCTAAATTGTATTTTTATATGAAACAAATTAAATATACATTAAAGAACTTAAAAGTATTTTTCAGTTAACAAGGAAAGTTCATAAAATTAATTTCGTTTGTTCGATACATGTAATGTATACAACACATAAATTTTATACGCGAAACAAAATAAAAAAGAAAAGTACTTTGCAAAACTAATCATTTACGTATGCCATTGAAGGTAGAAAATAAGTTGTAACTACAAACGACGAAATGAGTCATTTCGACCCCCTTGATGGTTTAATGTTAATGTGTTTATCAAGAGTTAAATGTGTAAAACATTCCTTATATTTATATTAATAAAAAATCAAAAATATATTTTCCGCGTTTTCTATTTAAATACCTTATAATTTTATTAAGATCTCCAACCATTTTTCTATAGACTATTTAATGTAATTAATAAGTTATAAACGACTTGGAAGCGATAGGTGTTCAAATATTGTGCTAAAAAGTGACAAAATATAGTATCGCCATCTAATATCAGGGATTCGTACTATCCGGAGTACAGGTCCCCTCTCGCCCCCCACGAATTGGTGACGACGTATAGTATCGCCATCTAATAACGGGATTCGTACTGCTAAAATCGTGCCAGGATCACAGAATGTTAGAGGAGGTATCCGGAAATGTTCCGGGCGCTTTGGAAATCCGGATGACAAAACGTCCAAGTTTGTCGTGGAATAATTCGTTATTTCAACAATAGATGGCACTTATTTTCCGACCTCAAACCCTCTGGTGCTAAAACGCCCAAGTTTGTCGTGGGATAGTTCGATACCTTCAACGATAGATGGCGCTTATTTCCCGACCTCAAACCCTCTGGTGTTAAAACGCCCAAGTTTGTCGAGAAATCCATCTAGCGGGGACGATACGAACTATTTCACGACAAACTTGGGCGTTTTAGCACCAGAGGGTTTGAGGTCGGGAAATAAGTGCCATCTATCGTTGAGGGTAACGAACTATTCCACGACAAACTTGGGCGTTTTAACACCAGAGGGTTCGAGGTCGGTAAATAAGCGCCATCTATCGTTGAAAATAACGAACTATTCCACGCAATTTTGGCGGCTCTCTCGACTCCCACGAGGCGGTCCGAAATTACTTCCTGTAGCTTCGGAGAGTTGAGAAAGAGAGCATGTGTCAGTTTTGGCATGTGTGAGTAGTGCACCGGGTGCTGAATCTGGCATCTATGCAAAGACCTCGGAGGGTCGATAAAGACAAAATGACATATGCCCTCTTCCTCGATTCACTGAAGCTGCCCAAAGTAAGTTCGGACCGTCCCGTGGGAGTCGAGAGAGAAAGGCTCACACTTCCCTTCTCGCTCTTCAACAACTAATATCCGACCTCCCGTCAACAGGTCTCCACTGGCCTCTGCTGACCGCTGCTAACCACTCCTGGAATTTCTGACAACGTATAACGATTATGACTGGCTACTGTTAGTCCTCCCAGCCTCTGCTGGCCTCTGCTGACCACCGCTTATATTTCTGACAACGTATAACGATTACCACTGACTTCTGTCAGCCTCCGCTGGCCTCTGCTGACCGCTGCTGGTTTCTACATGCCTCTAATGGTGGCTAACTTGAATTAGCAGGTAATGCCATAAAACTCTTTTACACAGTCATGCCCCTTTTTACCTGAAGTATACGATTAAAAAGTACGAGGTACAAGATACGGCTACATGTACTTTTGAATTTTCCTACAGACCTCCGCTCGCCTCTGCTGATCGCTACTGGCCACTCCCGTTATTTCTGACAACGTATAACGATTACCAATGACTACTGTCAACCTCTCCCAGCCATTGCTGACCTCTGCTGACCACCCCCGATGCTTCTGGCAACGTATAACGATTACTACTGACGTCTGCCTGCCTCCGCTGGATTCTGGTGACCACTACTGACCACTCCAGATACTTCTGACAACGTATAACGATTACGACTGGCTACTGTTAGCCTCTCCCAGCCTCTGCTGGCCTCTGCTGACCACCGTTTATATTTCTGACAACGCATAACGATTACTACTGACTTCTGCCTGCCTCCGCTGGACTCTGCTGACCACTACTGACCACTCCTGTTACTTCTGACAACGTATAACGATTACAACTTGCTACTGCTTGCCACTGCTAGCCTCTGCTGACCACAGCTGACCACCCCTAATGCTTCCGACAACGTATAACGATTACAACTTACTACTGCTTGCCCTTGCTGGACTCTACTTGCCTCTGCATGTCTCTGCTGGCCTCCGTTGGCCTCTGCTGACCGCTGCTGACCACCGCTTATATTTCTGACAACGTACAACGATTACTACTGGCTACTGCCAGCCTCTGCTGACCTGTCCCAACATCTCCCGACCTAAGCTGGCCTCTGCCAACATCTCCCGACGTCAGCTGACCATCGCTGACCACTGCTGACCGTTGCTGACAACTTGTGACATGATATAATATAATATAATATGTTTATATGTATTAAAGTTTTGTATAATGTAAATCTATGACAATAAATGATATAATTTCAAAGTATTCAATGTGTTCTCATCATTTTTTACCGTCCTTTTCCACTCCAAATCATTCTCTTACCTATAAGATGCGTACCACCTTCTTCGCAAGTTCACCAGCATTTTAGAAATGTTCCGGGAACTTTGGAAATCCGAATTTGACGTTAACCTTGACCCAATTTCGAAAGTGGGTCAAGGCCATTCAAATCTTAGAAAAATTCCGGCCGCTTCGAAAATCCAAATGGCCTTGACCCAATTTCGAAAGTGGGTCAAGGCCATCCGAACTTTAGAAAATTTTCGGCCGCTTTGAGAATCCGAATGGCCTTGACCCAATTTCGAAAGTGGGTCAAGGCCATTCGAATCTCAGAAAAATTCCGGGCGCTTTGGAAATCCGGATGGCCTTGACCCAATTTCGAAAGTGGGTCAAGGCCATTCGAAATTTTAGAAATCTTCCGGCCGACTTGGAAATCCGGATGGCCTTGACCCAATTTCGAAAGTAGGTCAAGGCCATCGAATCTTAGAAAAATTCCGGGCGCTTTGGGAATCCGGATTTGGCCTTGACCCAGTTTCGAAAGTGGGTCAAGGTCACCGGCATTTCAGAAAACGCTCCGGGCACTTTGGAATTCCAGTTTTAAGTAGAGAAACGGTTTCTTATAACTAAGGGAATAATGGGGAGAGTAAAAGAAAGGTAAAAGTGATGAGAACACATAGAATTCTTTGAAATTATATCATTTATTGTCATAGATTTACATTATACAAAGTTTTAATACATGTACATCATGTTAGAAGTTGTTAACAAAGGTCAGCAGCGGTCAGCAGAGACGAGCAAAGGCATGCAGTGGCAAGCAGAGATCAGCAGGGGCGAACAGTAGCATGTAGAAATTGTTATACGATGTCAGAAGCATCAGGGGAGGTCAGCAAAGGCATGCACAGGCAAGCAGAGACTTGTAGGGGCATGCAGTAGTAAGTATTAATCGTTATAGATTATCAGAAATACCTGCAGTGGTCAGTAGCGTTCGGCAGAGGCCAGGAAAGTTCAGCAGAGACACGCACACGCTGATAGAGATCAGCAAAGACCAACAGAGGGTAGCAGAAGTCAGTAGTAATCGTTATAGGTTGTCAGAAATATAAGCGATGGTCAGCAGAGTCCAGCAGAGGCAAGCAGTAATCAGGAGCAGTCAGTAACAGTCGCTGTATGATGTGAAAAGTTGTCGGGAGTTCTGTACTTTTGTCAGCACTGGTCATCAGAGGTCCTCAGAGGCAAATAGAAACCAGGAGTAATTTGCAGAGTTCGGTAATGAACTCTAGGAAAGGCAAGTAAAAATACCTGGGCAGTCGAGATTCTGAATCGTATACCGTTGACGTGAGGTCGGATTTCAGTTGTTCAAGAGCGAGAAGGCAAATGTGACCCTGCCTCTCCTAACTCCCATGAAACGTGTCCACGGTGCACTTGACGCTTCGTCTGGCATCTCTGGTTTATACCGAAGGTGCTCTCTCACACTATGCCAGATCATAATTAGTATTAATAATATACATATGTACGCTCATACATAGGAATAATAAAAAAAAATTTCTTTTTTTTCAACAATTAAAATGTGATCAGGGGGTCTTAAAACGTGTATTTCCGTAAAATAAATTTTACAAAATTGTTTTTCATTATGGTTACTTTACTTATGTGCGCCTATACATAGGTCGGAAAGTAAAAATGCCTGGGCAGTCGAGAATCTCGGCTCGAGATTCCAAATCGTATGCCGTAGACGGGAGGTCGGATTTCAATTGTTAAGAGCGAGAAGGCAAATGTGAGCCTTTCTCTCTCGACTCCCACGAGGCGGTCCGAAATTACTTCGGGCAGCTTCGGAATAATCGAGAAAGAGGGCATGTGTCAGTTTGCCTTTGTCGACTTTCCGAAACTCCACGAGCTCACGTACGCGTGATCTTCTATGTGTGAATAGTGCACCGGATGCTAAATGTGGCATCTCTGATGAGGAGTTGCCGGCGTAGTAATACTGACGCATACGTAAGAAATATTAAATATTATTGTTATGAAAACAAAGCCTCGTACGAAGAAATTTTATTCCAACCCGGACTAAAGCAGATCAATCCATGTTAGAATTGATTTAAAAAATTCAGAATCAACTATAAATCTATAAAGTTGTTTTTAAAGGAACTCTGTTATTCCATTTAAGAGGTTATTCGTCGAAAATTATGGCTAAACGAAAGATTGAAAATAGACGTTCATCCAGATACAGTCGATCTGGTTACAGTTCTGGTATTCTAGATCCCAATACGGAAATTTTAGGCGATGGTACGTATATACATATCTCACAACTTTTAAATACTCGTTAACCTATACTATATTGCGTTTCAGAGCGCCCGTATTGGTGGAAAGATGTCGAAAATAATACAATAGCGCGATTATCTATGGGTTCCGATGTCTTTGGCGAAACAACTCGTAACTTGGATTCTAGTTCTACGGTAGATATTAACACACCCAAAGACGGATGGTGGAAAGTTTTGGAAACACCAAATACTTCAATTCCCTTGCCAGTTGCTAAGGATCATTTGAGGAAAGGTACGGTGTTAACTTTGTAAGTTAAATTTAGTTACCCCATTTCATATCGTCTATAATATTTTATTAGATGCTACTAACAGAATGGTATCAACCTCGGAGTCCGAAGAAGAGACCAGAATTGCAAAAAGGAAACGTTCTCTGCGGTTTAGAACAAGGAACACTAAGAGCAATGCTTTTTTAAGTGCATTGAACAGTTCTAAACCATCGCTTGCATCTGAACCTGTACAAAAAAATAAGGAAAGCAGTTCTGTGGATAGTAACGCATCGACAGAGTATAATGTCAACGTTAAACATTTAAATAAGGTCCGAGGAAGTAGTTCTAACGAGAGCCAAAGCACAGACGTAATTATGAAATTGAAACCTAGAATTTTCGAGAAGAAACGCAAACCACCGAATAAGAATGTTTTTGATAATATATTAAAAGAAGACGAGCTGCAAAGTCTTTCGAAGGAAAGGCTTTCCAGTACGTCCTTTGTTAAAGGGAATCAAGGAATCCAGAAGGAGCATGCTTCGATGGAGCGTAAAACTGTATCTCCTATTGTTAACAGGTCGCGGTTAAGTCAGTTTTCTCTGTCTATTGCGAATGAACATAATCTTTCTATACCAAATGCGCAGAGTACGTTACTTGAAAATAATTCATTGCTTGTGCGTGACAGTAACAAGGATATTTCCAGCGACACGGAAACAATAATATTGAAACCAAAATCAAAGTTTCTGAAACGTCGTAATCAAATCGCTGAAAGAAATACTTTTAGAAATGTATTACTGGAGGACGAAGTTGACAACGGAATAGAAATAAACGAATCTACAAAGAAGAATGTCGCAACAGGATCTAATCCTTTGAAGAGATCTTTGATATTGTCGATGGAGAAACTAAGTGAAATCTCGCAGCCAAGAAATATTGTTACTGAAAGTGGGACTGAAAATTCAAAGCAGAATCCCTTTTTGGACATTCTTCAGGAAGATGATAATGTCGAACCACGCGAGATATCCAGATTGAAAATTCCTTTCAATTCTGCAAAGAATGAAAACCATTCGATCAAGGGCGCTCAGTCTTCGCCACGTATAAGCACAAGCAAAATAAATGATCAAGAAAACAACGGAACTTCGTTGAATTCACGCGTAAATCACGCGACCACATCGAACGAAAGTATAAAACCGAATACAAATTCATCAGAATCGCATAGTCAAGGAACTGTGAGTTTATCGCGAAGTGTCGACGACGAAGATGAAACGTTCATTGACTCAGCAGTCAGTCTTATCGGAAATTCGAAAGAGAAATCTTTGAATCAGGACTCTCATCAAAATACGGTTTTAGGGAACGAAAATGAACCCGCTATTCTAGAAACGAATGCAGGTGACGGGGAACAAAATGATGATGTGGAAGATAATCAAAATAAAAGCTGGTTAAAATTAAGAGTCATGAGCGACTCTGAGGAGGAAGAATTCGAATTGTCTACAAAAAAGCAAAGAAAACGATCAAGCAGCACGAAAAAACATTCGACTACTACGATTAAGCAAAATAAGAACTTAAGTAAGTCACAGAACCAGTCTACTTCGACTGTTTTAAATGAAAAGCAACTGGATGATGGTACAAGGCAAAGCAAGAATTTAAATAAATCGCAAACATCGTCAGTTTCTCGTATTACACGCGATTCTGGCGCAGAAAATGTTGAGGATGTATCAAGAAGGCGAAGTAGAAATTTAAGTAACTCGAACAAGCTATCATCTTCAGCTATCATTAATGCTGTTGAGCAAAGTGACGCTGATAATACTATTGAGGAACAAAACAATAAATTTAACATGTCGCCAGCATTAACGTTGCGTAATAGCAGTAGCTTTGACGAAGAAGACGTTGAATACAGTCCAAAAAGGCAGACTGGGAATTTGAATACGTTACGCAAGGTTTCAGCTATTGCAAATGAGAATGAACAAAGTGACGTTGATAATACTGCTACAAGACAAAGCAAAAATAGAAGCAGATTGCAAGAATTGCCATTTTCACCTATTAATAGGGAGTTAGAGACAGAGGAACGTCGATCTACTCCAGAAAGACAGAGTTCAGAGAACAGATCAATGATAAATAGCGAAGAGGAGGCTCAGGATTCAGACGAGTCTATTGTAACAAATCCAAATACAATTCGAAATTTATCGAGCAAGGTTAAAACAAAACCGGTCGAGAATACTATTGATAGACAAAATAGGACCACAAGTAAGTCGCTAAGACAATCAGCTACAAGAATCGACAGTGATTCTGAGTCTGAAGATAAAACGCTGAGAAAGCGAAGCAAGAGGATGAGCAGGTCAAGAAGATCAGATCTCTATATTTCGAACAACGTTGAATCAAACGAAATTGATGATACTAGGAGGAAGCAAAGCAAAAATATAAGTAAATTACAAAGACAGTCAGTATTACGCAATGAAAGTGACTCTGAATCAGAAGATGAAATACGATTGAAAAGGCAAAGCAAGAGGTTGAGTAGATTGCAAAATCAATCGATTTCAGCGATCGCGGAAGACGTTGAATCCAACGGAATTGAAACTAATCAACATAGCAAAAAAGTAAATGAATCGTTGATACAGTCAAGACTAGACAATGAAAGTGGCTCTAAATCAGGAGATCATACTCCTTCGAAAAGGCAAAGCAAGAGATTAAGCACATTGCAAATACAAGCAAATATAAGCAGCAAATCAAGCATTCCGGATGATGCGGAACCTATAGAAATTGAGAGTGATGGGAATAGTCAAAGCAAAGAAATAAATAAATCACAAAGACAGTCGACATTACACATTGAGAGCGATTCTGAGCCAGAAATTCAACGTTCTCCGAAAAGGCGAAGCAGGAGATTAAGTAGATCGCAAAAGCAATCAGTTTCAGGTAATGCAGATGAGTCAGATGGAACTGATAATACTACGAATAGACAAAGCAAGAAAGTAACTAGGTCACAAAGACAGTCGACGTTACACATTGAGAGCGATTCTGAGCCAGAAATTCAACGTTCTCCGAAAAGGCGAAGCGGGAGATTAAGTAGATCGCAAAAGCAATCAATTTTAGATATTGCAGATGAGGCTGAGTCAGATGGAACTGATAATGCTACGACCAGACAAAGCAAGAAACTAAGTCAATTAAATTTACACGCAGATAGTAACTCTGCCTCAAAAGTAGAAACTCCTTCTAAAAGGCAAAGCAAGAAAATAAGTCAATTAACTTTACACGAAGATAGCAACTTGGTCTCAAAAGTTGAAACTCCTTCTAAAAGGCAAAGCAAGAGGCTAAGTAGATCGCAAAAGCAATCAATTTTAGATATTGCAGATGAGGCTGAGTCAGATGGAACTGATAATGCTACGACCAGACAAAGCAAGAAACTAAGTCAATTAAATTTACATGCAGATAGTAACTCTGTCTCAAAAGTTGAAACTCCTTCCAAAAGGCAAAGTAAGAAAATAAGTCAATTAACTTTACATGAAGATAGCAACTTGGCCTCAATAGTTGAAACTCCTTCTAAAAGGCAAAGCAGGAGATTAAGTAGAGTGCAGAAGCAATCAGTTTCAGATATTGAGGATAAGGATGAATCTGTTGGGATTGATAATGCTACGAACAGACAAAGCAAGAGAATAAGTCAAGTAACTTTACACATAGATAGCAACATTGACTCGAAAGTTGAAACTCCTTCTAAAAGGCAAAGCAAGAGGTTAAGTAAGTCGCCAAAGCAATCAGTTTTAGATACTGCAGATAAGGATGAATCCAATGAGAATGATAATGCTATGAACAGACAAAGCAAGAGAATAAGTCAAGTAACTTTACACGAAGATAGCAACTTGGTCTCAAAAGTTGAAACTCCTTCTAAAAGGCAAAGCAGGAGATTAAGTAGAGTGCAAAAACGATCAGTTTCAGATATTGAGGATAAGGATGAATCTGTTGGGATTGATAATGCTACGAACAGACAAAGCAAGAGAATAAGTCAAGTAACTTTACACACAGATAGCAACTTAGATTCGAAAGTTGAAACTCCTTCTAAAAGGCAAAGCAAGAGGTTAACTAGATCTCAAAAGAGATCAGTTTCAGATATTGAGGAAAAGGATGAATCCGGTGGGACTGATAATGCTATAAACAAACAAAACAAGACAATAAGTCAAGTATCTTTACACGAAGATAGCAACTTGGTCTCAGAAGTTGAAACTCCTTCTAAAAGGCAAAGTAAGAGGTTAAGTAAGTCGCCAAAGCAATCAGTTTTAGATACTGCAGATAAGGATGAATCCAATGAGAATGATAATGCTATGAACAGACAAAGCAAGAGAATAAGTCAAGTAACTTTACACGAAGATAGCAACTTGGCCTCAAAAGTTGAAACTCCTTCCAAAAGGCAAAGCAAGAGACTAAGTAGAGTGCAAAGGCAATCAGTTGCAGATATTGCAGATGAGACCAGACAAAGCAAGAGAATGAGTAAACCTCATCATCAGTCAACTTTGCAGACAGATAGCAAGTCTATATCAAAAATTGAAACTCCTTCAAAGAAGCAAAGTAAAAGTCTGAGATTTGAAAAAGAATTAGCTGTAAAAGTTGTAGATATAGCTCTGTCGTATAAGGTTGGTAATACTGCAAGTAAACAAAATGAGAGTAAGAGTAAATCACAGAGGCAGTCAACTTCAAACACACAGAGTGGGGCTGAATCGGAAGTTGAAGCTCCTTTGAACGAAAGTGGGAATATACCGGTTAAAGCAACTGTCGTTGGACCAGATCAAGTTAAGAATACTATTGAGATGCAAAGCAGGTTAAGTTTAGGGAAAGAGTTAACTGAAATGCACGCAGATAACACGAGTGTAAGCAAATTACAAGATGATGTAAATTACCGATTAAGTTACACATCGAGTAATTTAAGTAAAATTCGGAAACAAGTTAATACGATGTCGAAATCGAAGGATCGACCGACTTCCGATTTAGGTATCCATGCATTACACGCTGAGGAGGATGTACGCGTAACAAACAAAGATTCTTTGCACGAGTCTAATTACAAAGCAATTACAAACGAAGCAAAAAACGTTGACAAAGATTTACGTACATTTGATACGATGTTTGCCCCGTCTAATACGCATAATTCTCGTACCGTGGAAGGAAGGATTTCAACGCATCGTACAGAGTCGAATAAGGATAAAAATCTGATAGCTTCTTCGAAAATTCCCTCCGAACGAGCTGCTATAGCATCGACGAGTCAAAGAAACATTATGGACTTTTTTCAAATGACAAAAGCAGTGCCAATGTCTCAGGTTTTATCCGACAAACAGAAACTCGAGGAGGTTAACAGAAAGATGGAGGAGCTGAAGACTCGAGTACTCGATAAAATGGACGTGGATCGGAAGAACCGTGAAACCAAGATCCCGTCGCAAGGTGCAAGAGCCGGTAACTTTAACACGAAAAAGATAACGACGCAGAAGAAGCAACCCACGAAAGAAGTGAATAAAGCTTTCTTGGTGAACGGCCAATTGTATAAAGTCCCTCGTCTCGCTCGCCCAAAGCCGTGGGTCACGAAACATCTTTACAATTATTTGTGGAAACGCATGGAACCGAAGTACGGTCTAAACACGCGAGTGGTTTCCGAGAAGTTCATAAATGAATTGTCGCAGATAACGACGTTGATATTGAAAAAGAAATCGTACTCGAAGTACAGACCGGAAATGCAGATACTAATGAAGGAAATGGCTCGACTCGGTATCATCGAAAACAGAAACGATTTTTATCATTTCTGCCAGGACTTTTTCCCCTACGAACTCCGCATTAAGCTGGTGCCAATGTTGCTACCAGGGAACAAAAAGAATTTTCCCTTTGATCTGAGCAAGTTATATAAATCTCTCAACAACGATTAAAATCTTCATTTAAAACGTTAATATTATGGCTATTGTTACTCTTAGAGCGTTAATACGTTGTTTTTATATTTTTATATTCGAAGGAAATGTATGCAAAATAGTACAATAAGCGATTGCAAGTAATTGTACACAAGGAGCTTGTAAATATTCTGAGACTACAGAGTATTAAAACTTGTGTAATTTGAACTTTAATGTGTATTAGAATCGTAATGCTCGCGTAATAGTTTGTTCATGGACACTTACGTTTTTCATTATATTCTATAAGTTAAGATGGTTTCGTTGATCATCTATAAGTGTATTATACAAAGCGTTATTTATTTTCTTACATACATTTACATTACAGAACAAACTACGATTCTCTTCATACGTGTTACAAAATAAATTAAATGTACATATTGTGATAAAGATTGAATAAAGTTTTAGATGTATTTTCTCATTCGTGAAATTTATTTCTTTGACCGAGTATTGCGTGCAAGGTTTCAGCCGAAACTACCACGCGGCAGTGGTTCCACATTCTAAAGGATTAAGGTAGGATTCTGTTTTGTTGGTTGATACAAATTTATCAGTTTCATCGCTAGATTACACATTTCTATAATATTAATATCTAACAGTTGATTAAACTGTTCTTCTTTTAAAATCGACGACATATTTTATAAAATATGGATGACTATGCCGTCGAAAACAATTTTCTTCTTAATTTATAGAAATATTTAAAATACGTATACCTTTTTACAACAGACTACATATTGGTCGCCATTTTGGATGTGTTCCCTTCTCGTAATAAATAAAAGTGCGTATTTCAATTGAGATTATTGACTATTTCCGTCGTTGTTGGGAGGCGATTCGGTGCGTGACGGAAATCAGGATGACGGTTTTATAAATATTTGCGAGAAGTCTGACGCAAATTGACGCAACGCTGGAGCTTGCGCAATACGTGACGGTGAAAAGAGCGGGACGAGATTAGTTTTCCGGATATTGCGATCTGTGTTAGCCATACGATCCCATTACCGTGACTTTTAACCCCTGTCGGGCGAACAAACAGATTTTCTATTCTTCTCCGATCGAAATACGCGTGCTTCTATAGCGATCACGTTTATGCGGTTTCTAACCTCGAACGCTGACGTAACCAGTATTGCCAACCGGCCGGGTTTTCCCGCAAATTGTTGTTTACTAATTGATCGCACAAAATTCTAATTTTCATCGGATTTAATAAATCTAGTATCGATAGATTTAAGGATTTTTAAAGATTTTTAAGGACTTTAACATTTCAGGATTTATTAAATCTAGTTTCGTCAGTATTTATTTGTGAATTCATCGTGGCATTACAGTTTTATTGTAGCGATTACGTTTATGCAGTTTCTAACCTCGAACGCTGATTGCAACTAGTGTTACCAACCGGCTGGTTTTTCCCGCCAATTATCGTTTACCAATTGATCTCACAAAAATCTAGTTTTCGTCGGAAAAATGTGGTTTCTAAACCACGTAAACCATGTTAGAGTATTTGTGAATTCATTGTGACACTGTGGCATTATGTTTATGCAATTTCTAACCTCGAATGCTGACGTAATTAGTGCTGCAACCGGTAGGTTTTTCCCGCCAATTATCGTTTACTAATTGATCTCACAAAAATCTAGTTTTCGTCGGGAAAATATGGTTTGTAAACCACGTAAACCATATTACAGTATTTGTGAATTCATCGTAGCATTGTGATATTACGTTTTTACTGTAGCATTTACGTTTATGCAGTTTCTAACCTCGAATGCTGACGTAATTAGTGCTGCAACCGGCCGGGTTTTCCCGCCAATTATCGTTTACTAATTGATCTCACAAAAATCTAGTTTTCGTCGGAAAAATGTGGTTTCTAAACTACGTAAACTATGTTAGAGTATTTGTGAAGTCATCGTAGCATTGTGATATTACGTTTTTACTGTAGCATTTACGTTTATGCAGTTTCTAACCTCGAATGCTGACGTAATTAGTGCTGCAACCGGCCGGTTTTTCCCTCCAATTATCGTTTACTAATTGATCTCACAAAAATCTAGTTTTCGTCGGGAAAATATGGTTTGTAAACCACGTAAACCATATTACAGTATTTGTGAATTCATCGTAGCATTGTGATATTACGTTTTTACTGTAACGATTACGTATATGCGATTTCTAACCTCGAACGCTGACGTAACTAGTGTTTTCCCTCCAATTATTACATTGATCTAACTTTCGTCTGGAAAATGTGGTTTGTAAACCACGTAAACCATGTTACAGTATTTGTGAATTCATCGTGGAATTGTGGCATTACGGTGGTTCGATCGTTGCACGAGGCATCGTTTCTTCGACGAACGAAACGCAAGACGAAAAGGTTGCAGTTCGATGAGCCGTGTTAATTAACCGAACGAATTTGACCGAGTCTCGTTTGAAGTTTAATCTCTAATGGACGACCGTCGCAATTAGGCGAGACTTATTTTTGCGTCCACCGCCTCGTACGTAATGTTTGAGCGGGCATTTGTAGACACGTGACCCGGCACGCGTCGCTCGTTATTCCATCGCCATCGGCAATTGTTTCCCCTAAAAATGATTAGGTTTTCGCCGGCCTCGTCGTGAACGAGTCCACCTCCGGATCGCGTTCTTTGTTTCGAGACGCTCCTTCAACATGCGGTTTCGTTTTACTGCGTTAAAATTGCCAGCCCTCCTCACGGATCGATTGGCTCGTTCAAAGTGAACTATACCGGTTCTTAGTTTTATTCATGTTCGTAGTGAAAAAACCCTGAGAAATTATATACATGTTTTGTTAAGTAGGCGAAGAACAGCAAACATATGAGGTGACAAAACACGAGGAACCAGTATTGAGAAACGCTGTATCCACGAAAGTTTAAATTTCATTTCGGATCGTGCAGGCCCTAGAACAGCAGGAATAAACACGGGAGAAATGGATCAGAAATATTCTACACGCGTATCGTTCGGCACGTGTCGGGTAGATTTGGTTTCGTTGCTTTGCTCGAGTAAACGAACATCGAAAAACCATAAGACGGGGATCCACGAAGTACGCACATTTGCAGAGAATGCGTCACGCGTTATTGCGCAAATAATGGTTGCCTGGATTTATAATTTATATTTATATAAAATCGAAATATATGCTTAATTATACCACAACATGTTTAGTTTGCTCAGATACACTAATTGTACATGATTTATTCACAGCATACCTGTACTTACAGTGTGCACGAATAAGATATCGAACGGGTTTAAGAGAGCTATGAATCGTGGGTAAGTACTCTCAATGACGTCACTAGTGGAATCACGTTGCTGACGTCATTCGTGTGGCGACGTTAAAGGATGCATTAACACCATTATTCGTAATATATGGTAGAGACGAGTAAACTTATCTAGATAATAATTTTCGAATAATGAATGAAATTAAACAGCTTCTTATTCGTTAAAAATATTAAATCGGTATGGTTCTGAAAAAAATTATCGCGATCCCTAAATCGTGACAATTTATGAACTCATGCTTAATATACCCGATACCACGCGTCCAGCTTATCGCATAGGTCATACGACACGCATCTAGCTTATCATATTATTTATGTAACACGTTAATTCTAGTTTGAACCCGCCGTCACGGATGCATACCAGCGATAATTTACCTTTTTTATTGGTTCACATAACTAATTCAAACTCGTTCCATTCATGCTAGTTACGCGCTAACATTGCAAATTCAGTTTTTTTAAAAAAATTTGAAAGTTTGTTTTAAATATTTTAGAGATCGTAGTTCCGGCGGTAAAACACAAAAGCGTGGACTCGGGGATGGTGGAAACTGATATTTGGAATCGCGGTGGACGCGTCGACTTTACGAAGAAGAGTGCTCCTCTAAATCGAATGGCGGGTATTGGTGTTTCCCCGGGCGAGCGGGCAGCTCAAATGTTATGACAATTATGAGTTTTCCGTGGGCGAATAGAGACGGCACGTGGCGACACGCACGCATCGAGGGAGACGCTGGGCAGGGTCGCGTGTCGTCGCGTGAGAACAGCTTCGCTCACACGAGCGTTATGCCGCGCACGTGCGTCCTGCGAGGTTACTCCTGCGTACGCGTACGCGTAAGCGCATGCGTACACCAGGGGCCGATGGACACGCGCCCAACACGCTCCGATTTTTCAACGAACGCGCTCCAAATTTGCCTTTGGATTTTAATTGATTCGAGAGCCGTGGTTACGCAACGATTACGCGCAATGCTCGTCAAAGCGATCCGCTCGTGGTCAACGTTCCGAAACGTCATTCAGATCCTCGATTGACTACCGACCCCATTACGAAAACTGTATACGTAATATTTTCTAAATTCTCTCAATAACATAACTATTGTAGAACGGATCAGGATTACAGAAGAGAGGAATTATAATATAGGAAAACTAAGTCTGAAATTGAGCAGTAATAATTGTAAGGGATGTGGACGATTACGTGTAGGTGCAATGGGTATTAGTAGAGTGATTAAACAATCCACACACGGGTAGCAAATTATTTGCAATCGATTGTCCATCCATCGAGACTTCCAATCGCCCGATGTCGATAACCAATTATATTTTCATTCGTGTAGTATCAATGAGGGGCAATTGCCACTCGTAAATTTTCATCGATCATTCGTGCATTAACTCAATTCGATCTTCCACCCTCGTATTCCCGATGGACGAACGACCGTAGCGTGCAATCATACTTGTACGAATTGTCGGCTTCCTATGGAATCGGGATTAGAGTTACATATATTCAACAAATTCAAGTATAATTATCTAATTACATTCTACACTTTTACTATTGACGTATACTTTTCCTTTCGATTATATTTTCTCTAGAATGCACTATCGAAAACCACTTGTGCTCCTCGTTGATACCGAAATTAACAGTTAAATTCCTGTATCTCTTTGCTGGGATACAACTATCGCTCATCTTAATTTTCTTCCAGGTCGTCCAGAGATTAAGGGTTGAAACTAAAAAACAATTGCTTCTTAAGTTGCACCAGAAGATTCAGCGCGCATTTAGGAAAAGGACTGCAGTTGACGGGAGGGGGGTTCTCCTGCGCCTCTCGCGCACCCCCTTTCCACGGACCGTTTGTGAAGCACGCTGTACGACCGCGTTCCGGACTCAGATGTAGCACGCGGCAGCTGTGTGCGCGGCGAGGGGGTTGAGGAGGGTGGAGGGTGGATCGCACGGCATGGTACGATAAGACTCCGGGCCAGCCGAGGTGATAAATAGGACAGCGCCGCGCTACGGAGTGGTATTTCGTCGCGTGACGCCGGCTCGTGTGCATCGATCCGACTCGTCCGTACGACGAAAATTCGCGCCTCGCGAAAATCAATCCTGCGTCGCGTTGCATTTCCTTGGCTAGGCCGTGAGGAAGGTCGAGCGGAAACCGGTTCCCAGGGTCCAGTACACCGAAGTCGTTGGGGACAGTATGTTGAGGAAATTGCTGAGCAAATCCGGACGTAGATTGCTGAGGGTAAGACACCCATGGCAATTATCCCTCGTCCCACTGCACGCACGCACGTTTTTGGCGCATCGGCCGACCCAATTCCTGAGGCCTCGCGTAATGCATCGGCAAACCTGGCCACACCGGTCCCTTCCAAAGTGTTTTCGACTCCGGTTCCGTTCCACGGACGCGTTTCGGTCGGCGAAATTGCCCGTGTTTATAGATAGAGCTGACCAGATAGAAACTCGGTGGGAATGTTTCGTTATAAACGTCGTGTGCGTCGCTTGCGATGATCGAACAGATGATGCTACGAACCGTAGATTAGGGGAGAATTTTATTCGTACAAAGAGTCCGCAGTGGTTTATTTACGATGTTTGCGCTCCTTCAAAGTGAAATATAATGCGTTTGTATTGTTCTTTATCGTTGGCACGAACCGTAACATTTTTAAAAAGTTTTATTTGTCATCTGTTTTGCCCCCTGCATGGTACACTGAAACGTCTAACGCGATTGCCCATAAGTGGAATTCGAATTCAGCGATCAAATGTTTTGGAAATAGTTATTTCCCTATTGATTTGGATTTTATAACGCGTAAACTGACGATTACTGTCGTGAAAACGGATTTTATGGCCGAAACAACGGACCTCCCTAGCGTCGTGAACTCTCGGGGACAGTCTTCAGAACTTCGTGCAGTACGTCCCGTGAAAATACACAGCGCAACGTTGCGATACGTTCCCCCTGATTCTGTAAATTGGATCAAATATTCACGAGCGGGTAATTTTGATCGGCGTGACCTCGCTTAACATTGATTCGCTCAACTCGGCTCGCAGAAACGTACGCTTCGAGTTGTTACCTTTGGCCAGTGCTTCCCAACCTTTTCTCGCGTCATGACGCATTTAAAAATGGCTAATTCAAGTTCGAAAATTCGAATATTATTATCGCAAATGTTCTCGTGGCAGGCACACGTTCTTGTCACGTCGTGACGGTCTAGTCGTCACACCTGTTGGGAAGCATTACCTTAGAGCAGTGTGCCACGAATGCAGCGGCCTTCCGATGATAATCATCGCATAATTGTTACAATATAATTCTACGAGTGTGCTGGAGAAGAGTAGATTTTTTGCAAAATAGCTATATCCTAGACTGTTGGTTCGATTCTGCAGGCAATCAAGAAATTGTCGACGAGGAGTCGCAAGGCGAAGAAGTCACGGAACCTGACCTCTTGGTTTTCAGCCATACCAGACCACGAGACAACGTCGATATCGTCGTGGTCCCTGCCGTCCTTGGACACGGACAGCATCGACACGTACATGACGTACGTGGGCGAGAACTCCGAGGACTGTCTCTCGACGTGCTGCTACTGCGACGAGTACGAGGAGAACCAGAGGAACGAGAACATCGAGAACGAGATGATAATCTAACGCATGCGATCTTACCGTGGACAGTCGATGCGCCCGTCGCTACGTTTCCCTTCGACGGCGAAGCAATTTTCATCTTTCAACCCGCAGCCTCGATGGAAGCACGAAGGGACATCTTGCACGGAAACAGGATTCTCCGACCAGAACGTTTGTTCGATCCTGTGAGAAACCAGAAAGAAACAGATTAACAAGGGAGTCCTCGTGCAGGCGAGACCGGGGACTGGGTGTCCAATGCGCGATGGTAACTTAGAGATCCTCTACAATCCGTTCCATAGTATATTTGTAAATTTCATTATTTTTCGAGGCGTGTTTTAACGAAAATTGGACCACATCGGATTACGCGTGCGACTGAGTTTTTGAATATTTTCAACGGTGTACACAGCGTTCCCCGCTTCTATGCAACCTGAACCCGAAAGTGAGTAAATGAGAGGCGTAGAATGCGAGCGGGTCGGGTCATGCATTGATCGATATTTATGCTTCTATATTTTCTGTTATATATTCGAAACAATATTACCAATGTATCAATGACGTTCTCACGAGAAAAATGAGTACCAACACGGTGGTGTTCGGATTATGTTTATCGTATCGCTTTTGAACAACTTTCGAGGTTTCTTTAAAAATTGTCCGAACGGGATTGTGTTTGGGCTCGTTTTCATCGGGATAACGTCGCCAATCCAATGGTAATATTTTTGAAGGGGGAAAATGGGTACAAGCGGGGAATACTGTATATCGTTCGACGCGTTCTCGTCGCGCGTTTTTCGAAACTGCACCGACATTCGAATAGTAACGTTTTCTCGATCGTTGCTCGATCGAGAGCTGCAGCAAAGATTCGTTTTCGCAACACGAAATACTCACGTAAACATCGAAAGAGGAAAACATTGCTTCAGGGGCAATCGGTCTTCCGCAGAATGATTAGTTTGTAAGTATTTATTTTGATCTCATTTAGACAGGTACTAGCGTCTACTTTAAGCTTAAATCGTACCAAATATCTGTCCATAGGTATGTCGTTTATTCCCGCGATAATCAAGCGCGTCGTTTCGCAAAGTTTTCTTCTCTTCGCCTAGCGATTAGCTCGTATCTCGCACGCGACGCGTAGTACAAACAGTACCTACATACATATGTATATCGATCGTGCAATTTTTAGGATTCTCTTTATCAATCGTCACCAACGAGAGTAGTGTAAATGTACAATAGGGTCGTCTTCTATCCGTCGAATTTTGACCACGATAAAATATACAGGATGTTCAGCCAACCCTGGGAAAAATTTTAATAGGCGATTCTAGAGGCCAAAATAAGACGAAAATCAAGAATACCAATTTCTCGACTGAGGCTTCGTTAAAAATTTCAAATCGTTCTGGAAAAATTATTTTCGGTTGCAGGGGTCAATTACAATTATTTTTAGTCATTACACATACCTTCGAAATCCTACTCACTTTCGAGAAAAAAATTCGAGGTGTGAAATTTTTCGGCGAAATTAAAAATTTTCAAATCGTTCTAAAAAAAATATTTTTAGTTGCAGGGGTCAATTACAATAATTTTTGGTCATTACACATACCTTCGAAATCCTACCCACTTCGAAGAAAAAAATTCGAAAAGGTGTGAAATTTTTCGATAAAATTAAAAATTTTCAAATCGTTCTAAAAAAATTATTTCTAGTTGCAGGGGTTAATTACAATTATTTTTGGTCATTACACATACCTCCGAAATCCTGCGCATTTTCGAGAAAAAAATTCAGTACTGGCGGAACTTTAAACATTAATAACTTTTTAACGAAGCCTCCATCAACAAATTGGTATTCTTGATTTTCGTCTTATTTTGGCCTCTAGAATCCCTCATTAAAATTTTTCCCAGGGTTGGTGGATACAGATTAGCGACTGTGCTCGAGAATCCTGAATTGAGAATCTTTCAGACTTTAAACAAATTTCCTATTACCCTTTACCGAGAAATATACGCAAGCAAACTGAATTCCTCCTTTATTTAAATATATTTTATTTATGATTAAAGAATTTTCAAACGGGATTCCCGAATTCCAGGAAGCAAAAGAAACACAGTCACTAATACGAACGTCACTATTTTATGAAAATTAATGTTTTGCCTTTTGGGCGTTACTCGTCGTACGATAGTTTAGTGTTTCTCAAAATCCGCGGATTCTTAGAAGAGAAAAGTCATATTTTAGTTTGTGAAATAGGAAAATTATTTCCCATAGTGTTTTATTTTTACTAAGAGGATCTTCCAATCTAGGAGATTAATTATTATGCATACAATTATTTATTAAAGGAATATGTTACCTGAGTGTAGCATCTTTCTAGTTTCCCTAAAGTCTTTATTGGGGGATTCGAAAGCGAAGTTTGAGAAATACTGCAATAGAGTTAATGAAAGTAGCACGTCCAACGAAACGATGAGACTTATAAAAATTATTGGTGTTGTTGTATAGGTTGCGTAGACCAAGGGTTCTCAGATTTCCTCAGCAGTGTTTCAACCTCGGTGTCTTGATATGAAATTAAAACACTTGGAACATAACAGAAGAAAATTAACAAAATAATCATAAATTAATGATAACTCTAAACAGTCTGAGCTAATTTTTTAACCAAACTTTGAGAACCTCTGGCGTAGTAGAGGATTCTTCGATTCGTTTTTCATCGTCGACATCTAAGAATCCTGGAACCCAGAAAAATGATCGTAACCATCGTTACCACCGTTTCGTTTTCTAATTATCGTGGAAGTCGCACAATTTAGCTTACGAAACGAATAGTCAATGGCAGCCATTTTCGTACTTTGCCAATCGTGTAGCTTTACTTTCGAACCAACCACGGCACAATCGATGTTAGAGCGTACTGTTTACAGTCGCGGAATCAAGAACTCAAAGACTACGCAATAAAATACTTTTCTATAAGGCGTCTTGTTTTTTGCACTTTTGCTCAAAAGCAGCGGTCTCTTGCGGTCGAGGCGAACTTTTTCGTATCCTTTCATGCAATTCTGTTCTCGCGAGAGACACTCGGACTATGTTTTTTCGTTGCGTTAGAAACTTGTATGTAAATAAATATGTGAATGTACATAAACGTCGTGCAGGTGTAAATAGATGTATATGGATGCGTCTCGATATTTTTCCGTGAGTATGTCCGACGAGGCTGTGACTTTCTAATGGATGCGAATGTCATAAATAAAATAGTTTTATCGACGAAATATGGAGTTCCCATGACCCTCGTCGCCCAGAGACTTCCTATCGAACGTCCTTCCCTATTTTAATGCACGGATGCTTGATCGATCGAACCGCGAAAACGCCTAACGTCGCTTTACATGATTAGCAACAGAGTTTCCCGACTGTTCCTATGTCGAAATTAAAAAATTTCAAATCGTTTTAAAAAAAATATATTTAATTGCAGGGATCAATTACAATTATTTTTGGTCAATAGACATACCCTCAAATTCCTACGCACTTTTGAGAAAAAAATTCAAATAGGTGTGAAATTTTTCGACAAAATTAAAAATTTTCAAATCGTTCTAAAAAAAATATTTTTACTTGCAGGGGTCAATTACAATCATTTTTGGTCAATAGACATACCCTCAAATTCCTACGCACTTTTGAGAAAAAAATTCCTTACCGAAAATCTAATGTAAGGTCAGAAATGCTTCCCTGAAATTTCATGCGAATCTTTAAAATGTCATAACTTCTAAACGGATTGGACGATTTTAATGTTTAAAAAAGCAAACTACGCGTATTTTAATGTAGAATATGTAGAAATTCAAAAAATATTCGAAAAGTTGGTCCTTGACCCTGTAAAATGAGAAAAACCCAATAAAAATGGTCCAATTTTCAAACAGCCATAACTCCTATAATAGTGAGTATATTTCAATGAAACTTTTTTCTGAAGTAGAGCCCATAGGTACCTACAAAAAAGTATTAAACAACTTTTTTGTAGGTCGTCAAGTAAAATAAAAAAACTAAAAATGAAAAAGGAATTTTTAAGAAAAATCGACAGGGGGTAGGTGCCTAAATTTTTCGACGAAAAAAAAAAATTTCAAATCGATCTAAAAAAAATATTTTTACTTGCAGGGGTCAATTACAACCATTTTTGGGCAATAGACATACCCTCAAATTCCTACGCACTTTTGAGAAAAAAATTCAAATTGGAGTGAAATTTTTCACTAAAATTAAAAATTTTCAAATCGTTCTAAAAAAAATATTTTTACTTGCAGGGGTCAATTACAATCATTTTTGGTCAATAGACATACCCTCAAATTCCTACGCACTTTTGAGAAAAAAATTCAAATAGGTGTGAAATTTTTCACCAAAATTAAAAATTTTCAAATCGTTTTAAAAAAAATATATTTAGTTGCAGGGGTCAATTACAATCATTTTTGGTCATTAGACATACCCTCGAAATCCTACTCACTTTTGAGAAAAAAATTCCTTACCGAAAATCTAATGTAAGGTCAGAAATGCTTCCCTGAAATTTCATGCGAATCTTTAAAACGTCATAACTTCTAAACGGATTGGACGATTTTAATGTTTAAAAAAGCAAACTACGCGTATTTTAATGTAGAATATGTAGAAATTCAAAAAATATTCGAAAAGTTGGTCCTTGACCCTGTAAAATGAGAAAAACCCAATAAAAATGGTCCAATTTTCAAACAGCCATAACTCCTATAATAGTGAGTATATTTCAATGAAACTTTTTTCTGAAGTAGAGCCCATAGGTACCTACAAAAAAGTATTAAACAACTTTTTTGTAGGTCGTCAAGTAAAATAAAAAAACTAAAAATGAAAAAGGAATTTTTAAGAAAAATCGACAGGGGGTAGGTGCCTAAATTTTTCGACGAAAAAAAAAAAATTTCAAATCGTTCTAAAAAAAATATTTTCAGTTGCTGGGGTCAATTACAATAATTTTTGGTCATTACACATATCCCCGAAATTCTACCCACTTTCGAGAAAAAAATTTCTTAGCGAAAATATACTGTGTGTTTTAACTGGTATTTTACGTTTCGAGGTCTAAAATGTTTAACAAAACGGGGTAACACGCGTTCGCGCAATTAGCAGCAACGATCGGTACGGATTCGTGACCAAAGAGAATTAAGCGCGCCATAGCCGGGGCGAATTCGGGTACGAACAATGGCCACGTGCTCGGGCGATGGCTCCTCCTCCCCCTCCTCCTCGAGAATTAGTTTCGCTCCCCCGTGGTTTCTGAATATCCCTGGAAAGAAAGCAACCTCCGACCGACTAATTGTTCCCGCCGATCGTTACCCGGTCTCGCGAATTTCCCGTTTTGCGGAGGCGCTCTTTACGAGAGGATTAACGAGTCGCGAAACTGGTTCGCATCCTGCGACGGGCGAGAGGAACCCTGGGGCGCCATGCTTTGTTCTTCTATGGCGGACGGAATGCAAGCTGCGAAGTGCACCTTTGCATAAGAATACGCGCGGTATTCGAGAGGATGTGGTAAATCTCGTTCTGAGAGACAAAGAGAGAGGGAAGGGACCATGTTTGTCGCGAAAAATCGCACGGTATCGTATTTGTTTTTAACAATTTTCAAGATTCTAACTAGCGTCGTTGGTTCTATCAATCGATATGCCCTTATTTTATGATAGAATTGCGTTTAAAAAATAATTCAACGTCTTTTTTTAATCAGACCTCGAAAGTTGTTCGACATCGGTACAATAACGCGTGATTAAAAACAATCCGATCGTGGTCGCGTTTGGGCTCATTTTTCTCGGGAAATCTCGGCAAATACGAAGGGTAGCGATAATGAACACAATTCCTTTACGTCGTTATTTTATTACAAAGCCTCGTTGTAAAAATATTTTGAACGTTTCTTCCACGCGCATACATCCATACGTACGTGTAATGGCACTTGTCCTTCCAGTTGCATTTTACTTTTGTCGCCTATCGTTATATTATTATTTTTTTTTTTCGGTACAAAATAATCAGACTTCGTTCGTTAGAAACGGAACGACAAATAGAAAAAATATTATTAAATAGACGTGTTATTTACAATATGTACACTGTACAACGTCGCCAGTAAACAATAAATAATATCTTTCTCGCTTGTTATTTAGGTACATACTTGCATGACTATCATTGGTATCACACATAAGGAAACATCGATGCGTACTTCGATCGATCGAGCTCCCCAGACGCGTTCGTGCGTCGTTTCTATAAAATTAGCTCGTAAAAAATATTATTTCATTTTATTTGGTCCACCATCGGAAGAAGCTCTCGTCTAGAAACTCCTGAATTTCAATCAGTTGCATTTGCTCCAAAGCTCTTCGCCACATTCCTCAAACATTTTCTCCTTTCCATGACAATGCTATTGGTAACACAAATCATCTGACGTCGAACCTAAACTCTATCCAGGACCATTCTCACCAAAGCTCTAGACTTCTTCAAACGCTATCGCTCTAGCGATCACTCTAAACTAGCAGTTCCCAATCAATTTCTCGATTAAAATCCAGATAAATTTCTTCTACCAATGGAGGGGGGGACACGAGTCCCCGGTAACTCCTTGCGTATGCTATGAGTTGGGAAACCTTGCTCTAAGAGATAATCTTCCCCAAACGATTCTAATCGCTAAATCTCAATTCCACTCGGAAGCGTCATCTTTCAGAAGCTCTACACGGGTCTTCGCGCTTGCATTATCTCCTACGGTCTTGTTATTTCCGCGATTGCCAGTCGCGTAACTAAAGCACAGTTTCACCGAATCGGGTTCACAGCCGACCAAGGACCGGTTGTCTCTCAATAGGCCAGTTCGGCGCCCCAAGGCCTGTACGGTTTCCCGTGTTGCTGTTGAGGATACTGTCCTGGATATTGGCCCCACCCGAGCGCGCTTCCACCCAGAAGGGAAGGCATGGTTCCCGTGCCAGGTGGCATTCCCGTGGAGACTGTGCTCGCTGGCTCGTAGCTGCTCGTCGAGGTGGTGGACGTCAACGACGTAGCCGGTGGCACGGTGGCCGGCACCGCCGACGGCGGATGCTCGCGATGGAAGCTCTGCAGGTGAGAGAGCAATCGTAACCTCAGCGGGTCCCGTTCGTCCAGGCCCTCCATCGTCACTAAATAACGACCGACTTCTGCCGCGCACTCCCCCCACCCCACCGCGTGATAGTCCATCGCCAATTTAGTGCTGTCGTAACCCTCTGGTCCTGCAATTTCAAACAGCAAACATTGTTTATTCACTTATTAAGAGAACATCCTTTGAAGCAATTAACGATATGCTTACAATCTAGGTTTGAGTGCTTAAAACAGTTATGGGAAAACTTTTACTCTGAATACCTGTTACAAAGAACCTGAAAGGACTGTATCCTCAGCAATAGTATTCTTGCAGGAAAAATGATCTTGATATGGGTGGTACATCTGCTGTTATGAATAACTTTTACTCTGAGTAATTGTCACGAAGAACTTGAAAGGACTGTGTCATCAGCAAGTACCTCAATAGCACAATAGAACTTGACATAGCTTCGTTGAAACCTGTACTAGGTGTTACATTTGTTGTTTAATCGTTAGTAGTTTGTCGAAGCTCCATGAAAGAGAGTGCACTCTCAGGAAGAACGTCCAGAAGCTACGGTGGGTTATTTTTCATCCCATCGACCAGTCGTAATCCCTTGAGAATGTATTTTCGGCCGGGACGAGGCGCGAGGGCCAATTATTGGCAAGTTTTTCGCGCGGAAATCGTTCTCGGGCAGGTGATCCCGCGGATGGCGGCAAAAGCAGGCCGAAAGGAGATCGAGCGAGGAGGGTGAGAGGACGAGTTCTCTCGGTGGCAAAACGGACCGTGGCGTGAACCGAGGAAACAGGCGAGATGGGTGCCTCGGGTTCAGCAGCCGGCAGCATATTGTATACACCATGGAATGGGACAGGTAGCGTGGGAACCATTTAGACCCCCGTAGACCGGGACACATGCACTCTTGCACGCACCCCGCGCCTCCGAACGAACACAGAGAGCCACCGCTGTCCCACGATATGCCCTGGGCCTCTTTGGTCCAGTGTTTCTCAAACCTTCTCTCATCAACGCGTTGACTGTCATCGGTGGTCACTAGTGACCGACGCTCCGAACTCACGACGTTGTTAAAATAATCGTTTACAATGGAAGATACCCGATACTTGAGAATAGCAATACTCCCAAAAAATTAGGAGTTTACAATTTGAAAGTTTACGCGACAGTCAACGGGATATTGTGTTACAAGGTGCATAATACTTTCAGGTTGAATTTTCCAGCTGGAGAAATCAAATGAATTTTGAAAACACTGGTCAGGTGTGTTCTAGCTCTAAACAAAATTTGCAAATAAACAAGTAAAAGCAAATAAGGAGTGCGGATAAACGAATTACTCTGACCGTAGTTTTTCAGCTGTCAAGAGAGTTCAGGAAAATACTAGTATTGCTGGTTAACGGGATGGAGGATCGAGCATCGCCCCTGTACCGCGTATTCCTTAATTGGAAATATTAAATTTAATGTCGCGCGACGTTCCACCCCTCGGCGCGTTTATGTTTCTCGGTGCTGCATTTGCAAACAACGAGATCGTAGGTCGATACAGGCCGATAGCGAGCGTGTACCCGCGCTTATAGAGAGAGACAGGGAGTAGTTGGTTTCCCACAGGGTTCGACATCTGTCCCAGCCTTGGGCAAGGGAGTCGGTGGCTCCTTGACGAAGGGTGCTGCGCGGGACACCCCACTACCTAGCACGCCACCAATCGTGGGAACACCACTTCGGAAGAGTCGTTGACTTCCTGTGCTTCCCACAGGATCTACGTTTCGGCTTCTAACACCTGCTTCTCCGAGGATATCTCGCCTGGCGGTACTAGCCATTCAAACTCCCGTCGTTCCTCATTCCTCGCGCCAAAGCATGGAAAATGACCAAATTTTCAAAGTCCTCGGGAACCCCAACACAGTTTCGACTATCTTGGTTGGCGTTAGATCTTCTAAATTGAAAGAAAAATTGAAGAAGAGTAAGGGAAGCGATTACTCGATTTCGTAACTTTGCTCTGCTCTAATAACTCAAGAGTTCTATTTTACCATGTTATATTTTTCCTGGCAAGTCTTTCGTCTCAAACTTTGCTTTCCGCCATTTTTCGGGTAGACGTCGTTCGATAATTGCTGGAAACCACTGCACCAAACAGATCGTTGTCCCAATCGGGCACGAACGATAAACGCGTTTAACGCCCGAACAGATGGTTCGGTTGTCGAGTCACAATTACGAAGGTTCGCGACGTTCGGTCAACAGGTGTCTTCCGGTTTACGAGGGACGACGTCAACGACGAACGAGAAATGGTAGCGGGTGTAGGAACGAGGAAACAACAGGTCGACGCTGTTGCTAATTTCTGCGATCAGTTTAACATTTCGAGGCCCCAGAAAAAGGTCACCTCCAAAGAATTAATTTTAGAAGGGTTTTACGGGTTTCTGGGGGGGGGCGATTGGGAACCAAACCGGAAGCTGGGCTCCGATGTCCTGTGCCGCGCATAACGGATCGTTTCCTGCTTCGGAGGCTTTTATCGCGCAAGGTTCCGTTTTCTTTTTTTTTTTTTTATCTTTTTTTTTCTCTCTGGTCCCTGCGATCGGATCGCTCGATGGCTCACCTTTATTTCGAAGAGTCCGCAGGTGCTCGACGGTGAGCTGCAAAATTTCCGCCTTCTCCAATTTGCCGCTGTGTGGGTCCCTCGCCGCGGCTGGCACCAATCTCCGCAGCTCGCCGAGGGACGCGTTTATTCTGTCGCGACGTTTCTTCTCGATCATCCCCCGCCTGCGCTTCCGCGACGCGTGCTGACAGGAATCGCCTCCCGGCGAGTTGCAACTATATCGAGAAAAGGGAAACAAAGAACGGGGGTGAGTCCCAGACGGATACTGCCGGTTACATTTCAAATATTCGAACGGCCTCTCTCCCCCCGAGCGACGCCATCGCGATCCATCGGACGCGATAACCCCTTCGAAATTCACTCGCTGGCCAAAAGTAAAGGATTCTTCGTCTCTTTTAACACTAGATTTACGGAACCCGTCAATTTGACGGATGTCAGATTCGATATTTAACACTAGGTTTACGGAATACGTCAATTTGACGCATTAAGATTCTAAACTTAACGTTACAGGACTCATAAATATTATTTGTTAGCAATTCATATTGGATTTAATTGATGTAATGATATGAATGTACATTCTAATTAAAAGAAAAATTGCATTTTAATGTAACTATTAACAGAGCGAATTACAATAAAAATATGCGCAACGAGTGTCCGTAAACCTAGTGTTAAAATTGCAGAGCGCGTAAATATTATTTTTTAACAACTTGCGTTGAATTTGTTTGATGCAATGGCACGAATGCATATTCTAATTAAAAGAGAAATCGTATTTTAAGGTAACCGTCAACATGAAAGGTATCGATAAATATACGTGCGATCAATGCCCGTAAATCTAGTGTTAAAAACTATCTTGAGTGAAAGAGTACAATTGAAACTGTGTTTTGCAATAGGAAATCTATCAATTGAACAGGTTTCGAGGTTCCAAGTGTCCTACCCCTCACAGAAAATGCTCGAAGAGAATTTGCTTTCGTTATTGGAACATATCTGTTCATAAGATTGCGTCTGAATGAATTTTAATTGTAATACTCTCGTCTGGAGGTTCGAGTGAGACTCTGGAACGTCTGAATGTGCACTTTTATCGAAGCGTCCAGGGTACATTGAGAAACACTGCTCATTTTCGAAAACGTTCATTTCTAGCCGACGAATTCCCCGAAGGGTTAATCCTTTCAAGCGCGAGAGAACAATGAAATGTTAATTACTACGTTATTGTAAACGGACTCCACATATGTTAGGTACGCTTCTTGCGAAACGTTGATTAACTTCGATTCAGAAACGTATATCGAAATTACTTATTAGTATTCCAGAAAATACTGCACATTTTATACGATCTACTTTTCCTTATCGATGGCGGACAAAAATGCTTGGTATCCAGAGGGCATAGTTTCTTTCTTCTCATTTCTGAATAATTAATAAGAATAACTTTCGCTTGCTCTTTGAATCCTCGTCTTATTCTTCATAGAATGTGCTTGCATATTAATTCTACCTCTATGAAAGATCGAAGCATTACAGTTTGTACAAACAGAAATTGTAAGAATGCAAAGTATCTAAAATTTTGAACGTTAAAAGACCTCTAGAAGAGAATCCCTTTCTATGTCTGTTAGGCACTGGTAGATATCACTTAGCCCTTTCGATCCAGGTAAGGCAGATTTAGAAATACCTTGTCTTGTCTTTAACGGGATCTTTTAAGTATTCCACAAAGTAAGGTTCCATTCAGCGACAGCCATTTCTATACTATACGCTGTACATAAATATAATATATGCAGTAGAAAGTATACGTCAAATGCACGATTCCTTTTGGAAACAAACATAAAAGAAAAATGTGCAGTATTTCCTTGGAGAACGTCAAACAACTCATAACAACTTTCAGTTTCAGTTATACGTACGGTTCTTTGCCGCTCTCCTCGGAGAAAACGTCGTCGCAATCAGAGTCGCTCATAGCCCTCTTCAGGTTCCTCTGTTGATGAGCTTGCCCTTGTTGCGATTGCTGTTGCTGTTGCTGCTGCTGTTGTTGCTGCTGTTGACCGCCCTCCTGACTCCTCATGTCCGCCACGTCGATCTTCAGTTCGGGAAACTCGTGACTGGGCCTCATTTCCGGGGCCATGTCGGGCCTCATCATCTCCTGGTGTCTGATGTCTTGGTGCCTGGCCATCTCGGGCCTGTGCAGCTCCTGGTGCCTCTGCATCTCCGTGTGCCTCAGATCGGGCCTGTGCATGTCGTGCCTGAGCTCCTGGGGCCTGAGCTCCGGCCCCGTAGGATGCCTGAGGTCGTGAGGCGGTCGCATGTCGTGATGGTGGCGCATGTCGGGATGCTGGGGCTGATACGAAGGATGCGGCGGTGGTGGGTAGCCCCAGTGGTGGCCGGAAGGTGGTCCAGGCAGCCCGGAAATGTGGCTGGGACCGACGGGCCCCGAGGCGATCTCCGACGACAGCAACGTGCTGTTCTCGTCGGAGCGCGCTACCACTACTCTCCACATGTTACTCTCTCGATTCGATTATTAACGATGATTATTGACGATGACGAACAGTCGAGGTTGAGGACAATTGGCACCGAGTGGCTACCTGGTCAAGATCGGTCCCATAACGGCGACAGAGTCTCGTCGATCTTTCATAGCGGTGACACCCGATGGAAACTTCGAAACTGGAAACTGACTTCACTAAACTGTCACTTCCAGCGAATGTCCGTTACCCAGGTGGTAAAAGTTCGATAAACTCTGGGTAGGCGTCGCGTCGATAATCGTCGAAAGGAGCAATCTCCTGGACACTTGTTACTCGTAGGAAGTTTATCGGGGTTCACGTGCCGCGGCTTCCTGGCGACGGTCGCGGTCGCGTGCGCGCACGTCCGAAGAAGCGACCAGAAATCGGGCGCAAGGTCCTCGCGGAGACAGTGTCCGTCGGGTGCACGCGGCTGCTGGCGTGTCGCTTGCTGCGAGATGCACTCGCATGCGTGTGCACTGGTCGCGTGGCGGCCGACGTATGTCGTGTGCGGGAGTACCCTGGGACGACACACGACCGCGTGCCCCGTTTCCCGGTGGTGGGGGGGACTAGGTGCGCGTGGACGGAGTGGGGGTAACTTCTCTGTGCTCCTCGAGCCAAGGTGAATGGCAAACGTCTCCCCGTGAGCCCCACACGCGCTGCGGACCAGGGGAGGAAGAGGGACGGAGAGATCGGGGACTCGAAGGGGGAGCGAAGCGGCGTTCGAAAGGGGCGATTTTCGTGGGAACGTCTCTGGCGCTTAGCTTTTCGAGCCGGGAGTTCCACGAAATCTGGTGCGTTTGGCCCATCAATTATCGGGAACGGAAACTGTACCGGTTGTTTAGCTTTTCGCGCTGGTCGACGATAGCCTTATCGCTCGATCGATGGATCTACTCTCGGAAGTCTGGCGAAGTGATTTTCTTGAAATCTTGCAGGGAAACGTGGTCGATCTGAAAGTATAGAAAATTTTGTAGAATAAAGCTGATTTAACTTTATGTCTGAAGATATTTGCATTTTGGTAGAGGTACAGAACTAGACGCTGCACTGGGCCTGTTGAGCACTGTAGTAACTACTCAGATGTGCAGCGATCAAGCATACCACTTATTTATTCTTGTCGCGTCCCGCGGGTAGTAAAGTTGCAATGTCACGTCAGAGGTGACATATAACCGAGGAAGGTTAACTTTCTCTGATTTCTACCAGTAACTTTTCCCCTTTTTCTGTTTCGTTCCACCGTTCGTCGCAGCTCAAAGACGCGTAAAAAGATAACAGCTGGTTATCCGTTGGTAGAAACCATTTTATGTAGACAGGGTGTCCGGCCACCCCTGGGAAAAATTTTAATGGAAGATACTAGAAGCCAAAATAGGACGAAAATCAAGAATACCAATTTGTCGATGGAGGCTTCGATAAAAAGTTATTAACGTTTAAAGTTCCGCCTGTTCTGAATTTTTTTTCTCGAAAATGCGCAGGATTTCGGGGGTATGTCTATTCACCAAAAATTATTGTAATTGACACCTTCAACTAAAAATAATTTTTTCGGAACGATTTGAAATTTTTGAATTTAATTGTTAATAACTCTTTAACAAAGCCTCAGTCAAGAAATTTATATTCTTGATTTTCTCTAGAATCTTCCATTAAAATTTTTCCCTGGGGTGATCGAACACCCTGTAAACTATACGTATAACAGTCGTAACTTGTTATTCGTTACTGCCCATCGATCGATTTTTCTTGCAAACTCCCTGCTTTCTTTCCGTGAATATACTTGTGGACGACCGGGCCAGTATCGAAATTAAAAACTGACTGTTTATTAACGGATCGACGTTCGATGAGAGCAATCCGGGCGGGCCACAGATTACGAACGCGATAGAAAGCAAGAATCCAAATCGGTCCCACGATTTCCCCCGATCCCGCAAATTGATATGTGCGCCACCATGAAATCACTTCGCCGCCACCCGTGCGTCCCCCTCGGCACACAGAACTCGCACGGTCTAGCGTGGTCGCAAGAAGGGTGGAGGGTGGGTGTCTACGAGGGAGGGTGCGATCACGATAAAAGTTCACACAGGAATCGTACGTAGCACGCGCTCGCACGATTATCGGCACCGTGTGCCTGGGAACCAAGCTGACTAATCGTATCGTTAACTTCTCGCTGCGGACCGATCAGTCGCGGCGATTAATACTTTCTCGCGAATCGACCAAAGCAATATTCAAAAACGCTATCAACCATCAAAGTTGGAATATTTCTATTTCCACTTACATCTGGAAAAGGGGTACTTGCTTCCTTAAAATCTCAAATTGTTGTCACGATGTTTTACTAGTTGAGAATACAGAATAATCGAAAGGGACAATGTTTGGTAAATACGAC
The DNA here is from genome assembly GCF_051014445.1 of Colletes latitarsis. Taxonomy (NCBI): domain Eukaryota; kingdom Metazoa; phylum Arthropoda; class Insecta; order Hymenoptera; family Colletidae; genus Colletes; species Colletes latitarsis. The sequence continues at coordinate 26,967,483 of NC_135135.1, read as the reverse complement.
GTGCTGACTAATCGTATCGTTAACTTTTCTCTGCGGACCGATCAGTCGCGGCGATTAATACTTTCTCGCGTATCGACCAAAGCAATATTCAAAAACGTCAAACAACCATCAAAGTTGGAATACCTCTATCTTTACCTACATCTAGAAACGGAGTACTTGCTTCCTTAAAATCTCGAATTGTTGTCACGATGTTTTACTAGTTAAGAATACAAAACAATCGAATGGGACAATGTTTGGTAAATACGACGTGCTTCGTTCTAAGAACAATCTTGTAATAAACTAAAATTCGCATACAATAAATTATTCGCGTGCTTTGTCCCGCGAATTATTTCTTAAAGCTATATAGGGCTTTCCGACAACGCAATGTTAGTTTCAATAGCGGCCCTGTTAGCCAAGTCGGATCACGCGGCGAGGACATCTCGCGAGAATCCGCACACGCCCAGCACACGTCCGAGGAGCGCGAACAGAAAGAGGGGGAAAAAAGTGGATCGCGTGCCTGTGCGTGTTCCGCCGCGAGCCGACTGCATTCTTGTTCGCCTGGTGTGGTCCGAATTCGCGTCGCCCATCCTGAGGAGTCCTTGCCCCGCGAGCATTATATGCCCCCCCTTCTGTTCCTTTCAATTCCTATTGCTCAGACGGAGGGACCGCGTTCCCACAGGTACCCCCATGGATCGTCCCCGCGAATTAAGAAGGGAAACTATTTTATAGAGCTTCGCATCTGCGATTCTTCTTTCGAGATCACAGAGATCTCGTCTCTGTAATTCCTTTGGTGGCTCTTGTAACGAACACGGCTGAAAAAGAAATTTTACAAAAACTTAATACACGATACTTTCCTAACATATACGTTAGAATGAAAAAATTCACGTACAGCGTGAGTCATGGAGCCACCATAGATCATACGTATCTGCCATTTAGTTGCGTGTATCGTTCTATGGCGCGGGGCCGTGACTCGGACTTAAGTATCCGGTCTCTTGCTTCCGGTCTGCACGCGACTTCTGCACGTGAAGTCACGTGGCGCGATCGAGTTGCTCGCGCATGAGCGTGTGTCATTTATGCGTGGCATCGAGGCCGCGGCAACGAACGATGACACTCGGAAACGCGTCGGACGAGACTCACTTTCGACAACTCGCCGATTTGCCCAGAACGAGAGACGTAACTGGATCGATACGAATTTTCCTACCGACGAGCTACAAATATTTATTCATAATTCCAGCTTGATCGACGCACACGCGTCATCGTCGAGTGGATTTGTCCGGTGGTCAGCCTATCTCCTGGACAAACAACCAGCAGGGAGAAAAGCTCCCTGTGCATATAATATATAACAGTGTTTCTCAAACTTCACCTTCTCACTGTCCACCGCGACGAAGGAACACTTTCGATGGCTATAAATAAAATTTATAGAATAACAAAATATACAGGGTGTTCGGCTAACCATGGGAACAATTTTAACAGGGGATTCTAAAGACTAAAATAAGACGAAAATTAAGAATACCAATTTATTGATGGAGGCTTCGTTAAAAAGTTATTAACGTTTAAAGTTCCGACTGTTCTGAATTTTTTTCTCGAAAATGCGCAGGATTTCGGGGGTATGTTTCTTCACCAAAAGTGATTGTAATTGACCCCCGCAAACGACAATAATTTTTCCAAACCGATTTGAAATTTTTTTTTTCCATCGAAAAATTTTACACTTTCTCGAATTTTTTTCTAGGAAATGGGTAGAACTTCGGGGGTATGTGTAATGACCAAAAATGATTGTAATTGACCCCTGCAACCGAAAATAATTTTTCCAGAACGATTTGAAATTTTTTTTTTCGTCGAAAAATTTAGGCGCCAAATTAGATTTTCAGTAAGGATTTTTTTTCTTGAAAGTGCGTAGGATTTTAGGGGTATGTATAATGACCAAAAATGATTATAATTGACCCCTGCAACCGAAAATAATTTTTCCAGAACGATTTGAAATTTTTGAATATAATTGTTAATAACTTTCTAACGAAGCCTCCATCAACAAATTGATATTCTTGATTTTCGTCTTATTTTGGCCTCTAGAATCCCCCATTAAAATTTTTCCCAGGGGTGACCAAACACCCTGTATAGAGAAACAAGGTAAAACGAACGCAAAGTACAGGGTCGTAGCATCGTCCTTTAAAAACATACAAAGAGGGGGTGTCATCGACAATTTATAAATTTGATTTCAATTTCCTCCGGAAAACAGAATAAATGTTGCACCTTTTAATGATCGACAATATTTATGCTTGTAGTCTGGGGGCCCTGATTTGAGAAACGCTGGTATATATAACACGCTCCCCGGTGCAAAGCAAACATGCATAAAATTACGTGTTCGCCGCGACTGGTCGGACCACGTAGGAGCGAAAATGCGTTCCGCGAGACGTCTTTCTTGCGAAAACAATGGGCAGACTCGATCGCGAAGGGTGGACGTGCGTAGATACGTATGGTACGTGTGCATCGATTCGTCCAGCGGTCACTCCCTCCCCCGATCGGCCACTTGACCAACACCGACAGTTGGCACCGTGACACAATCGTCCGATAATTGGCAGATATTGTTCGGAACGCTTGATTCCGTTGGACGGGCATATGCACGCGATGACCGCGCCACGCTCGCCGCTACTTTACGATTTGTTGCTCGTCGCGGAAACAATCGGAAATATGAATTTATCGGCGATCGCGTTACGGAAGATTCGATGGCCAGTCGATAGGAGGCGGCGTGTTCGCGCCGTCGATTCCATCGAAAATATGAATTTATCGCCGATCGTATTACGATGGTCAGCCCGGCACGATAGATAATAGCGCTCGTCGTATTGTACCGTGCCCTTGTTTGCTCTCGTAAATTTCAACGTTAAAGACGTACGAACCGCGTATTTCATTTCATCGGTTTGATCTGATACGATCCAACAAAAGAGATTCTTTAGATTCTAATTTCAACACGACCTATGGGCACAATTTCCTCTGTATATTTAAGAGATATAAATAAAGCCAGTTTTCGCGACTATAACCTCGCAACAGCGTTACATGTATTAAACACAACATTGTAACGTAACCTCAATTATTGCCCAACCTATCTGCGCAACTATACTGCTTTCGAGCTAAGATTGATGAGATTTAATCGAATTTACCTATTTACTGAGACTGCAGAGATTTCCATGATTCTAACTTTTGGGAATCCAACGACTCACGATTTTCCGCACCATCTGTGCTGGCGATCGGCGCCCTTTTCGATTAGTCTACCAGCTAGTCGAACGAGTGGATAAAAGCATTAGCTCTTTGGTTAACTGCTGTCGAACTCGAATTACAAGCTCATCGACGCTGACCCCATCAGACACCGAAACGACCGGTGTCGAGCCTTCGTTGACTTCCTCAGATCTGCTGTAAATCAGAGACAGGCTAAAGACGACTGAGTTTAAGCTTTTCTCGCGACAATTAGTGACATCTGTCCAAAAGCATCGCAAATAATTTGGCGCTAATGCTATACAGGATGTTCGGCCACCCATGGGAAAAATTTTAATGGAAGATTCTAGAGGCCAAAATAAGATGAAAATCAAGAATATCAATTTGTTGATGAAGGCTTCGTTAAAAAGTTATTAACGTTTACAGTTCCGCCCTTTTTGAATTTTTTTCTTGAAAGTGGATAGGATTTCGAGGGTATGTGTATTCACCAAAAATGATCGTAATTGACCCCTGCAACCGAAAATAATTTTTCCAAAACGATTTGAAATTTTTTTTTTTCGTCGAAAAATTTAGGCACCTAATTAGATTTTCGGTAAAGAATTTTTTTCTCGAAAGTGCGTAGGATTTCGGGGGTATGTGTATTCACCAAAAATGATCGTAATTGACCCCTGCAACCGAAAATAATTTTTCCAAAACGATTTGAAATTTTTTTTTTTGTCGAAAAATTTAGGCACCTAATTAGATTTTCGGTAAAGAATTTTTTTCTAGAAAGTGGGTAGGATTTCGAGGGTATGTGTAATGACCAAAAATGATTGTAATCGACCCCCGCAACCGAAAATAATTTTTCCAGAACGATTTGAAATTTTTGAATTTAATTGTTAATAATATTTTAACGAAGCCTCCATCAAGAAGTTGGTATTTTTGATTTTCGTCTTATTTTGACCTCTAGTATCTATGGGTGACATTTTAACAGTGGAACTAAACCAATTAATTCTCAAGTTGAAATGTTAAGGGAAATAAATTTTAATGTGGTTACAAAAGTAACTACTACGACAACTTTTAAGTTGCGTAGTTTACAATTGCCAAAAATCAAAGTTTTGGTCTTGTAAACAATTTCAGGATATTAGACTGGCAGTCAACGTGTTAAGATGTTGAAGTCAGAATGCTTCTTACAGCTACAGATAAGATTCAGGACCGAGGAGGTTATGTAACGTCGCGAAGAATTTTCGATATAGAGGCGATCTTTAATTTCACGAATTCGAACGCAGTGGGCAGCTTTCGTTTAATCGCCCCAGCGACGAAACCGCGCGCGAAATAAATGACTTATTGACCGACCTAGATGCGGACATAGGTTATCTCCGGCGTTCCCACCGAAAAATGTTCCCGTTTCTGCGTGAAGTAGAAAAAAACCGTGCACTCGCGGGAACACGGTCGTGCGAGACCGATCGTGGAAAAAGAGACTGGGATTTAAATGAATATACACGTTTGTTAAGTCGGGATGGGGATTGCCCACACCCTAAAATTACGTTCCCATTTAAAAATCACCCCAATCGTCGTGGCGATTCGCCGCGGTCCGCGGCGGTTCAATCGAGAACAAGTGCTGTGCACGAACTGTCGCGGAGAAGCCGTGACCATATATTAAGCAATTTTTTTAGGCGTGATTTTAAAAGGTGACAGCTGTCAAGTCGACTTCACGGACCGGAACAGAGACGGAAGTGTGCCGGAACGATTCGAGGGAGTTCGCCGAAACGTAGTTCGTTATTGCTCGTTTCGCTGGATAACGATTTTGAGAAGTGTCGCTAATGGTTTTAGACAGGGGGAATTCTTATCCGGATAAAAATTCGAAATAGCGAATAAAGAGCAGTGCAGTTCGGCTAAAGACTCGAGTAAACAAAACAACGTGATATGCGACAGAAACGAAACAACGGGTGAATTGTGCCACAGATTCAACAGAAGCTGTACGGAGTTGCTATTTATGGCGTCCCATGCTCGCCACCAGAGGGAGTCGCGGCGTTCTCACAAGCGCTCAACCGACTCCCCTTGGTTGCTATACAGGGTGTTCGGCAACCCCTGGAAAAAATTATAATGGAAGATTCTAGAGGTCAAAATAGGATGAAAATCAAGAATACCAATTTGTTGATGGAAGCTTCGTTAAAAAGTTATTAACGTTTAAAGTTCCACCCATTGTGAATTTTTTTCTCGAAAATGCGCAGGATTTCGGGGGTATGTCTGTTCACCAAAAATGATTGTATTTAACCCCTTCAACTAAAAATAATTTTTTTAGGACGATTTGAAACCTTTCAATTTTGTTGAAAAATTTGTCTACCTACTCGAATTTTTTTCTCGAAAATGCGCAGGATTTCGGGGGTATATCTGTTCACCAAAAATGATTGTAATTGACCCCTACAACTAAAAATAATTTTTTTAGGACGATTTGAAACCTTTCAATTTTGTTGAAAAATTTGTCTACCTTCTCGAATTTTTTTCTCGAAAATGCGCAGGTTTTCGGGGGTATGTCTGTTCACCAAAAATGATTGTAATTGACCCCTTCAACTAAAAATAATTTTTTTAGGACGATTTGAAACCTTTTAATTTTGTTGAAAAATTTGTCTACCTTCTCGAATTTTTTTCTCGAAAATGCGCAGGATTTCGGGGGTATGTCTGTTCACCAAAAATGATTGTAATTGACCCCTTCAACTAAAAATAATTTTTTTAGGACGATTTGAAACTTTTCAATTTTGTTAAAAAATTTGTCTACCTACTCGAATTTTTTTCTCGAAAATGCGCAGGATTTCGAGGGTATGTCTGTTCACCAAAAATGATTGTAATTGACCCCTTCAACTAAAAATAATTTTTTTAGGACGATTTGAAACCTTTCAATTTTGTTGAAAAATTTGTCTACCTTCTCGAATTTTTTTCTCGAAAATGCGCCGGATTTCGGGGGTATGTCTGTTCACCAAAAATGATTGTAATTGACCCCTTCAACTAAAAATAATTTTTTTAGGACAATTTGAAACCTTTCAATTTTGTTGAAAAATTTGTCTACCTTCTCGAATTTTTTTCTCGAAAATGCGCCGGATTTCGGGGGTATGTCTACTCACCAAAGATAATTGTAATTGACCCCCGCAACCGAAAATAATTTTTCCAGAACGATTTGAAATTTTTGAATTTAATTGTTAATAACTTTTTAACGAAGCCTCAGTCAAGAAATTGGTATTCTTTAGAATCCCCCATTAAAATTTTTCCCAGGGGTGGCCAAACACTGTTTATATAGCAACCGAGAGGTTTGGTCGAGCGCTTGTGAGAGCACGACCCCTCTGGTGGCGAGAATGGGAGGCGACGCCACATATTTATGTACAATAATTACAGTTCTGTAGAGAGAAAGTTAATATATCAAAGAAACAGAAAATACCTTTGACAAGTGACGATATGAATATTTCATATTTCGACCCACGATACATTCCTGAACGGTACACTGGGGGCGAGTGTGTTTCTGGCACAGTCATGTGGTTTTGTTTATAGGAGTCTCGATTCGCTGAACGAAGTATGGCTTTTCACATAGTTACCATAGCCCGAATACATTTCTATTTACGAATTAACCCGTACAACACTTCGATGACCTTTCGCTTGGTGGTAGACGGCAACGTGGCGTTAACCAGTCTCCTCGACCTTTGACATTAAAAAAAACGATCGATCATGGAATCAAATTTTACAATATCACGAAGCATTGTGCGAATTAGGACACGTTTGATCGATGACTTTCCAATCGATGTCTCGTATTGTGTGATTCTAAGAGGCTTTGCGGGCCCGTCAATTATGTGTAACTTCGTTATAGCTTTCATTCGAGTTATCCTACCCTCTTATCCCGGGGGAAATTCGGATTATGTTATTAAACTCGATAAACGTGGCACTTTCAACCGATTGTTCCTTCGTTTGTTCAAAGAACAGTATGTGATTCTGTCGTATCATCCTGGCGCGTAGTTTCGATTTCGGTGAAAGCGCTATTAATTGTATAAAACTACATACGTGTCCTACATTATAAGTTATATTAAACATACAAACATCCATGCGAGCTGCTATCGCTGCAACGTCGTTTATTATTCGACAAGTACTGTCGACGTTAGGCTGTATGTACATCTTCAAGGGTCACTCCAGGTCGTACGTGTTAACTAGCTGTAACGTTTGTCAATTGTCTAGGGATACTGCAATTAAACTGTCTACTTTATAATCTCTCTCCAAAGCTTATTTTTACGATAAGGCCTGTACCGCCATCTACGGCAAAACGTTCAAGTTTGTCGAGAAATAAAACGTCGTCCTCGACGCTAGATAGCGCCTCATATCATGTTCGAAAGTCAAATTCTTCTTTATCGATAGCACATGTAGGTGCTTTTCACTTGCCATGTGCCTGCGTTTGGCATCGTGTAGTGTAAATAACAAAATGTACAACGTTCAAAATAATACTCATTCAACTTATAAACCTATCGTCCCCTTCATGATCTCGGTCTAGTCTGCATTACATTTTGTAATAAGAAAGTATCAGTGACGTACATTATGAATGTGTCATAACCTCGATGAGCATGTAAAGTGGAGCAGTTGGTTCGAAGTAATAGTTTCATTAATGTAACATATTTACGCGAAAGAACGGAAAGGTTTAAAATGGGAAATGAAACGGAGGACACGATCACTCACAAGACTCATAGAGAGCGTAACGCTGGTCGAAAAGCGGAGAAGAAGAAAGGCAAGAAGGAACATGTCCAAGAATTGACGGATAAGCAGAAGAATCCGAAAGCATTTACGTTTCATTCCGCGGTCAAGGCAGAAAGACGATTCAGACGGAAACAGGATATCGAAACCAAGAAACAACACATACCGCTCGTTGATAGAACCCCTCTTGAACCACCACCCGTGTTAGTCGCAGTTGTTGGTCCACCAAAGGTGGGAAAATCCTTGGTAATTCAATGTCTCATCAAGAATTACGTGAGACAACCACTGACCAATATAGTCGGTCCCGTCACCATTGTTTCTAGCAAAAAGAGGAGGGTTACATTCATGGAGTGCAACAATGACATAAACAGTATGATAGACATTGCAAAAGTAGCAGATTTGGTGTTGTTGCTAATAGATGCATCCTTTGGGTTTGAAATGGAAATCTTTGAATTTTTAAACATATGTCAGGTCCATGGTATGCCCAGGATCATGGGTGTTCTAACACACTTGGATTTAATAAAGAATGCAAAGCAGTTAAAGAGAACTAAGAAAACTCTGAAGCATCGTTTCTGGACAGAAGTGTATGCTGGAGCTAAATTGTTTTATCTGTCCGGATTGGTTCATGGAGAATATTTACGTACAGAGACTAAAAACCTGGGCAGGTTTATATCCGTAATGAAGTTTAGGCCTTTAACTTGGCGTAGCATGCATCCTTACATTCTTGCAGATAGAGTGGAGGATCTAACATCTGCAGAATTAATTAGACAAAATCCAAAAGTTGACAGAACTGTATGCTTATATGGGTACGTAAAATTTTATAGACAGTTGATCAAAATGTTTACAAGCACTACTCGGGAAATACTGTGTATGTAGCCCTTCTATAACACGGTTTCACTTTAACACCTCAGTCAAGAAATTGATATTCTAGAATCTCCCATTAAAATAATTCCCAGGGTTGGCCAAACACCCTGTATAAGCAAATTATAATCTATTAAATTAAGGTTGCGTTAAATTAAAATAATATGCTTACATAGAATTAAAAAAGAATTTATACTGATTCTGGGTCTCATATAACACGGTTTCACGCAACGCTGTATTTTCTAGGAACCTATCTACCGTGTTATAGGAGGGTTACCTGTAGTTAAATGATGATAGTTCGATGTTTGTACTTACAGGTATGTAAGAGGGATTCCATTGAACAAAGAAACATCCATACATATTCCCGGATGCGGAGACGTGAAGATCAAAGACGTCAGTTTCTTGCCGGATCCCTGCCCTTTACCAGAGGCATTAAAAAAACGTGCATTGGTGGAGAAAGAACGACTAATTTACGCACCATTTTCTGGCGTTGGCGGAATAGTTTACGACAAAGACGCTGTTTACGTGGAATTAGGCGGCAGTCATTCCTACAAGGAAGACGACACAGGTCTGGTGGGAGCTTTGATGGACACTCAAGAGACGCTCGATCAAAAATTACAGCACAGCGAGTTACAATTATTTAGCGACGCTGTTCCGATAAAGTCACAGGACGTGACTGAAAATCTTAGTAATTACGTGGGTGAAACGGTAGTCCAAGATGGCAGAGTACGAAGGAAAGTTATATTCCCTGATAGCGAAGGATCTATGAAACCGTTCGATGATGTATCGGATGGTAGCGATCATGAAAATGACGAAGAATCCGAGGATGAAAACGAACAGGAAAAAGAAGGAAAAGCTGAACGTGTGTTGGAAGACGATGAAAACGAGGGATTAGAAGAAGAAAGTGGGAACGAAACGGAAGAAATGCACGACAGGAAGAGCGTAAAAAGGAAAAGTAAAAGCAATCGATTAGAAAATGTCAAACGCCAAAAGAAAAGCAGTTCAGACTCCGAGGATAGCGACGTCGACACGATGGAAGAAAAGTCTTCGAATTCGGGTAAACCCAGTGCTTCAGAAACTCCAAATACAGAGGTTTATTATTCCGTAAGCAAAGAGTCTGATATTTTGATAAAGAACAAGATAACGGAAGCGCTCGGTTTACTAAATTCCAGTTCAAGCAAAGGCAATAAGAAATCAAATAGCGAGAGCGAGAGCTTCGACGAGCTCAGCGACGAAGATTCACGGGCTGAATTGAGAATGGACGATGTAGACGAAGAGACTAACTCGCCGCGTGAATCCTCCGAGGAAGGAGATGACGAGTCCGAAGACGAATTGAAATGGAAGTCGAATCTGGCCGATAGAGCCAGGGATGCTTTCGAAGATCGTCAACGAAGTAACAAGAATCTAATGAAACTTGTGTACGGCGTATTCGATAGGAGCAACCTCGTGGAAGAGCAGGATGAGAAGCAAGAGGAGAACGATAACGAAATAGGTGGGATTTTCCGTAGAGTCCAAGAAAAAGAGAAACAAAAGATCAAGGAACGAGAATTACAGAATCTGGAGGAATCTATATTCTTCGCGGAGGCGCCGCGCGATTGGTTGGACGAGGAAAACAAGTTGCTCGTGGCGAATCGTTTCGTAACGGGGAAATGGAAGGAGTCGGAAGACGCTGAGGCGCTTTTAAAACTGGACGACATGGACGATGAGGATTTGTACGGAGACTTCGAGGACTTGGAAACTGGAGAGAAGCACGAAGCGAAAGCGCCGAAAGAATCGACCACGAATGAAATGGAGGAAAAGAAAAGGCTCATAGAGAAGAAGAAAAAGTTAAAGGAACAGTTCAATATGGAGTACGACAACAACGAGACCAAGACGTACTACGATGAGTTGAAACAAGAGGTCGAGAGGCAGGCGAATTTGAACAAATCGGAATTTGATGGTGTGGACGATGACGTCAGAGTTCAGCTGGAAGGGTACCGTCCGGGCATGTACGTACGCGTCGAGATAGAAGCTGTGCCCTGCGAACTTATCACTCATCTAGACCCTACGTACCCACTCATTCTCGGAGGACTTCTACACGGCGAGGAGAATATCGGTTATGTGCATACGCGAATCAAGAAACATCGATGGTATCCGAAGATCTTGAAGAGTAAAGATCCACTGATACTTAGCATGGGCTGGAGACGATTCCAAACGCTTCCGATTTTCTCCAAACTGGAAGACAATTTACGGAGCAGGATGCTGAAGTATACGCCGGAGCACGTCGCTTGTATGTCCCATTTCTGGGGTCCAGTCACGCCGCAGGGTACTGGAGTTCTAGCTGTCCAGGACGTCGCTACCAGAGTGCCAGGATTTCGAATAGCGGCGACAGGTTCCGTCGTCGAGATGGAAAAGAGCACGCAAATCGTTAAAAAGCTGAAGCTCACCGGTGTACCCTTGAAGATATACAAGAAGACTGCCTTTATCAAAGATATGTTCAACACGACGCTCGAAGTAGCGAAATTCGAAGGTGCTAAGATAAAGACTGTATCCGGTATACGCGGTCAGATAAAGAAAGCCGTCTCGAAGCCGGAAGGGTGTTTCCGTGCTACGTTCGAAGACAAAATTCTTTTGAGCGACATTGTATTCTGTCGAACCTGGTACAAAGTCGACGTCACGAAGTTCTACAATCCTGTAACATCGCTTCTATTGCCGCCCGAGGAAAAGAATCGCTGGCAAGGGATGAAAACAACCGGCCAACTGAAGAGAGAAAAGAACATTCGTATGCCAGCCAATACGGACTCTATGTATACGACCATCGAGAGACAGCCGAAAGTGTTCGGTCGTCTGACCATTCCTAGGAGCTTGCAGAAAGAGCTTCCGTATCGAAATAAGCCAAAATTAATGCCAACTGCTGGCAATCGTAAGCCCAAGTTCAAAGACGGCAGAGTGGCTGTGGTGCGGGAACCGAAGGAGCAGAAAGTAGCGAAGATCATGGAAATGATCAAGACCAATTATACTCACAAGCAAAGACTACTGAAAGCGGCTACTAAGAAACGAATGGAAGCGTATCAAGCTCGAATCAAAGCAGAAGAGGCACGGAAGTTCAAGAGGCAAAAGGAACTGAAGAAACACGTGTTCAGGGAACTTAGTAAACTGGAAAAAAAGAAAAACAAACGGTAATATGTAATGAAATGCACATTGTTTTTATATTATTCAATATACAGTGTAACTTTCATCTACACCAAGTTTCTCGGAAGTGCATTATTTGCCTCTATTGTACAGTAACTGTTGACTCTGTTGTATTACGTATGTAAAATAGATTGCTTGATATTTACAAAAAAAAAGAAAAAGAAAAAGAAAAACCTGGCGCATCGTTTGCAAAGCAATGAAACTTGTCAAAATATCGGTTTTATTGCAAACATTTAGATAAGTTACAATATAATTATATATTATCAAAATATATTATTAGTCCGTACAAAATAACAACTTTATATGCAATATTCTTACAATATAGCTTGTGATCCACGCCATGACGCGATGGTATGATGTCCCGTTGAGTAATTGTCTCCACCCTGAAATTAATTAACAAACACATCGTCGATTTTTTCATTTACATAAATATTTTTAACGAGCTTAGAAACTGCCGCAATTTTACCTGCGTTAACATTAATAATTCGTCTTGCGTATCGACGATTTTAACGGGAAACGGAGAACCAGGTACCAGAACGCCTGCCCAGCGAACTTCAACTCTATAATCACCCGGCTCCGTTGGATCGTATCGACAAAGTATTATCCGATCCTTTTGAGTTTCTCTCTGCATTTCTACTCTGAACGCTCCCTTGGGGCCACGAACTCTTACCGTGAGTTGACCGGCACCGGCACCGCGCGTATCGCAAATGAAGCGCGATTGAAACGTTGCTAATACACCGTGCTCGATTCCTGGCCCGTACACTCGAACCTATAAATGCACCATAATTTGATGTGTACTAAAGAAATCTCTGGAGGCCAAGATAAGTATGTGTAATGACCAAAAATGATTGTAATTGACCTCCGGAACCGAAAATAATTTTTCCAGAACGATTTGAAATTTTTTAATTTAATTGTTAACTTTTTAACGAAGTCTCAGTCAAGAAATTAATATTTTGGTCTCTAGAATCTCCCATCAAAATTTTTCCCAGGGGTGGCCGAACACCCTTATTAGAGTGCTTGGAGCTCGAACCCAACTCGTAAGAAATTTCAAATTACCTTCGAAGCATCCGGGGCACCGGAAACACGCAACGTAAAAGGCGAACCCGGAACATGTTCTCCAGCATACTTAATTGTCAACGCATGACGCCCGGCCTCTTGAGGTTTTACATTTAACGTGAAAGTTGCATCGCCATGATCGTACAACTCGCAGTAAGCCACTTTGTGAGGCCCGACACAGTGTGCCGTTAGTTCGCCTGAATGTAAAAGAATATTTATTTAAAAATTCATTAAGGCGTAAGGAATTTCAGTTTCGAATATAAGACATTCACCAGGTCCCGCGCGTCTCGTGTCGATGAAACTTCTTATTTCTTGTCCAACTATACCGTTTTTTAGCCCATCCCCTGAGCAAATAACTCGCGAAGCATCGGCCGCACTCGTTACATTTATTTGCAAGGGGCACCCTTTTAATTGTCTTCCGTTCCACGACACGGTCATTAAAAGGGGATCCGGAGTTAGCGGTATATAACTTGCACGATAAACACTGTCCCCTGAACGTAAAATCAAATAATTCAGTCCTCCACTTGCCGTCGAATTATACAAATTCGATGTATTGCAGGAAGTAGGAAACATCAATAACGATAAAACAAAATGTGACCGTCGAAAATGCCGCAAGTTATTCACCTAAATGTTGCAACATTACGTTGAGTTCATTAGTCGGTGAAAAGAGTTGAACTTTCGGCGTTCCGTTACCAGCTTGGGAGCCGTCTATTGTGAAACTAACTTCCTCTCCGCACTTAGCAGATGTTAATCCTCTCCCTCTTAATAATACTCGACTCGTGTCTTGTACTGGTGGCTACATATTAGAAAGAGAACTTAGTCGTTGTAACAGATACACTACTTTAGCTAAATACCTCTAAATCTTGAACTATTGCTAGCTTTGGGGCTCCCGGGAATGACGACCCATTGAATAATATTTCTAAGCGGTGCTCTCCACCATTGATATGCGGTGGAATGAGCTTCAGTCTATTGTTTGAAGTCATTTCGAAAGATAACGGCTGATCGCCTATTTTCCCAGTGAGTTCGCCTGGCCCCGCATCAGCGGTGTCAAAACTGATTTTATTTGATGGGTGTAATTTCAACCGTCCAATATCGTCGCATACAGCCGGCCAACCACCTTAATTGCATCAAATAACTTTCGATGTGACGAAAAGTATTCTGTGTTTATTTCATTACTTACCGATCACGCGAAGATTTCGTGTATCTATGATTTTCGGATGCCAGGGAGATCCAGGAAGCTGTTGCCCAGCCGAGACAACTCTGATATCGAACACGCCGACCTCAGATGGAACGTAAGATACGTTCCAAGTACCCGGATTGGCCCCGGCTTCGATGATCGCTTTCGAAACACTGTCCGGACCATCGACCTATCAAAGAATGCAAAATGCATTTACGTGAAAGCAGTTGTATACAGATGAGCACTTTTTAACAGAAATCGTAATGTATTTACCTGAACAGCCGGAGGACTTCTCGTGCCAGTAACGATAAAATGTGCTGCCTTATCTACATGACCGCTCAGTAAACCTTCTCCCTTTGCACGAGCTTGCCCAGCTGCATCAACCGTGCACACTACTGGACTACCGGGTATGGGACATCCTCCTATGCGCACGATTATGACAAACATTCTTATAATCAGAATTAATTAAATTCTAGACCAAACTATCCCCTTGTAGTAGGATATAATTTAATCTTACCGTATGTGATGTTCATCATGTAAGTACCGGGTACGCTAGGAGAAAATTCCACCATCTCGGCTCCATCGTTAAGCGGAGTAACTTGTAACGGAAGTTCTTGACCCAGTGGACTTGTTGCTGTCACATCCAAATCCGCCATTCCAGCGTCTGTCTTCATTACTACAAGAGTTTATTATCATAATTAACTTGTTCGATTGACGCATGCACACGTATTCAATACACGTACTTTTAAATGCGATATGATCGTGTACAGATACGGTCATTGGACCCAACTCTTGCAATTTCACTTTGGAAACATCGAAAGCTTGACAGAAAAACGGTGAACCCAGCACGGGTTTCGCACCATGCAGAACATCGATCTTGTATGTTCCTGGTGAAATGAAACATTTTTTTATTAAACACAGTATTGTTAGCAATATTAGCCTTAAATTAATTCAAACTCACCAATAGTGTTTGTTGTAAATTCAGCAAGCAAATTCCCATCTCGATGTTGATAACATCGAACTGGAACCGCGTTGCCTTGTGGCCCGCTAATTACGACGTCGAATTCTTTCCCAGGGCGTCCTAATGTTTCGATGGTAAACGAGGTCACTTTTCCAACGCACGATTGATATAATCCTAAACCTGTGGCAGTTACTTCCCGTCCTCCAGTAGGGCTGCGAACAGTTACGTCTAATGGACTGCCTAAAATAAAATAATACAACTAGTAACAAATAGACGAACCGTGAAAAAAATAGATCTAAAAATAGGCGGATGAATATTATACCCGAGATGTGAACTTCGTTATACTTCATGTGGACTCTATGAGGAGCTGCTCGTGTTGGATGAAAAATTATTTCATAAAGACCATTATCTCCTTCCCTGACTACGCTATCGACGTCGGCTCCAGCAGCGCGCACATTCACTGCCAGTTTTCCGGGTCCGGCTTCTTTCGATGCAACCACTGTAAAACGGATTTTAAATTTCTATTCGAACGTACGTTTAATACGAAAGTGTATTATACATCGTACCTATAATACTTCCAGGTCGATGGCAAACTACGTCTGATACTTCTTTAATCGTAACTTTTCCAGGATCGAAAGCTTGAAGTGTTTGGGAACTTATCATTTTGTGACCGTCACTAAAAATTACGCTGTAAGTTCCAACTTGTCGCGTTCGGATTTCTACTCGATATAAATTGGACGATAATTTCGTCAAAGTGCATGGGATAATTATACCATCGGGTCCTGATCGAATATTCAATTAGAATGTAATGTTACAGTACAATTTCCAAAAAAAAAGGACAATACTTCAAAAGAAACTTTACCTGTAACTTCAGCTGATACGGGACCTTCCAATCCTGGCATTTCTAAATCCATGTAAGCTGTATTGCCAACTCGAATCATAGATGGCCCGTCTAACATAGTACTGACCACAGGACATTTAAATGGACTCCCTAATGTATAATAATGTAACTAATTTACTGTCGTGAATATTTACTAGTACCCATTAGAAGAAGAAATATTAAGTTACAGACCTGGTACATTGTCATCGTTGAAACTAATATTAACATAATGAGTACTAGTAGTCTGTGGAACGAACGTTACGTCGTACAATCCGCGAGCACAGGCGACTACTTCAGCTTTAACGGTATTATTTTCCGTGCTCACTACTAATTCCAATGTTCCTTCACCAGCTTCCGCGGCATCAACTGTAAAAGTTGTTGCTTGACCTAACAACGCTTCCGTAAGACCCGACACGTGAACCTGAATACATTTTTATTAAAATGTGCTATCAAGAATTAGACAAAATCGTACTTATTTAAAAAAATCTACCTTCGTGACGTCATAAATATTGCAAGCAAACGGAGATCCTTTTACATGTTCATTGTCCACTAACACGCTGATATTATGTCTGCCCACTTCCATAGGCACAAAACTAATGTTATATTTTCCATCTATGGGTTCTATTGTAATAGGGAGCGATATACTAGATGGCGGCATTACGATCACATCGCAATTCGTCGAAGGAGCTTGTGGATCTACCGTGAAAGAAATCAGCTGCTTCACGGCTCCCATTTTTAAATGATGACCTATGATCGCTGCTTGTCCCGCGCCAACTACTTTACAGCTAAATGGCGAACCCGGGACAGGTTCCCCGTTGAAACGAACGCTGAGGCTGTGCACAGCAGCTTCTTGAGGTTTGAAATTTACTCTGAACTTTGCATTCCCTTCGCTTTGTACATAATTTGGTACGTTTTTACCATTTACAGCAACAATGATTTCAAGATTGCCAGCACCTGCTTGGCTAGCGTTAACTGAGATTTAAAGAAGATATACCGATGAATTCTGCCATAGATGTATTGTATAACTAAGTAGAGACCATTAACTTACTACTGAAGAAAACTGGTTTCCCAACGACCCCGCTATTTATATCTGTCACCTTTACTTTATCCGCATTATAAGCTTTTACTAGAAATGGGCTACCTTCCACGTGCGATCCACTTAATTTCACTTCAACGCTATGGTCGCCTATAAATTTCACGGATTTTTGTTTAAAGTTTTTACAACTCTCTATTGCGATGCATTGGTCTACGTACCAACGTCTTTTGGGGTAAAACCTGCAGTGTAACTCCCATGCCCGTTCTGTTTAACGTGAACTGACAAACTTTCTCTAGTGGGTGAAAGAACTTCTACTATAGGTGTTCCTAAGGAAGGATCTGCTTCTATTGTGAATGTTGTCAGGCGATTTACAGACACTTTTTCGAGCCCTTCGGTTATTATTACTTTCGCGGTGTCACTCACCTAATTTTCACCAGCAAAAACATCACATAATACGTATTTTCGAAATTACAGTAAAACCTCGCTAAACCAGTAGTCGATCACGTCGTTGATCAGTTAATCACAGTTTTAATTAGCAAGAACGTAATTTTAATCTTTTTAAAAAATTATGCACCCGTTTAAACACATAATAAACGCAAGAATATCATACCTGACAGCTAAAAGGACTACCAGGTACATCCTCTCCATTGAATCGTAAGTCCACGGTATGTACAATTGGCTCTCGAGGTGTAAATGATATCGCATACGTGTGCGGACCCTGAGCTTGAGCAGACGTAGGCACACGACCGCCATTTACAGTCACTTCTAAGTTCCCTGGTCCTGCTTGACTAGTTTCAACTAAAAATAAAAAATATTAAAGAAAAATGGGGAATGCGATATATACTTCTCGATACGCATTTCATACGGCACAAAGTATACCACGAACGAAAGCAGTACCTAAGAAAGTTACAGGCATTCCTATAACACCGTGTTTAGCATCCTTTACTTTGATGGCAGTCACGTCATAGACTTTGCAGCTAAATGGACTGCCAACCACGGCAACATTCCGATGGCTTACCGAAATTCTATGTTCTCCGACTACTCTTGGCGTAAATGCTACGCTGCAGGTCGTGTCTTTGTTGTCAGTCACTTGAGCGGGTACAGCCTGTCCATTGGGTCCTATCAAGTCCGCCGGTTAGTTGTTTAATACAATTTAGTCAGCCAACTACTAGGGTGGATCGGATGGACACCAAAAGTAGACGATGGGGATTTATGCGCGTCCAACAAGTTCTTTCTTAATGTTAACATTTTTAATTGGAACAAGCAATCGTATTAGAAAAAGCGACGTATAAGTTGTTATGATAAAATAATGGCTGCGGATGCGTGGATATAAACGTAATTAATCTAGAAATTAATTTAATTTGATTAAT
The DNA here is from genome assembly GCF_051014445.1 of Colletes latitarsis. NCBI lineage: Eukaryota > Metazoa > Arthropoda > Insecta > Hymenoptera > Colletidae > Colletes > Colletes latitarsis. The sequence continues at coordinate 26,949,084 of NC_135135.1, read as the reverse complement.
GCTTGGTTAATACTATATCTTGCGTGTTATTGCAAAAATCGAATTATATAGAAGGAACAATGCAAGCAAAATGTTTCGAGGCTCGGTGAATCGAAGGAAGAAACCACTTCCGGAAGAAACGAGAGATCGATCTGTTGATTGCATTGTTGATTCGCTTAACTAAGTATGGACTATCTAAATAATTGATAATGTTGGCACATTGGATGAAAGCACTGTGCAAAGTTTCAAACTCAAACTTTGAACCATTGTGCCATGATACTTAAAATTTAAAGTGGAATTAATAATAATTATATATATAGCACCATACAATGGCTGTCATGTGAAATATACATGAGTGTATATATATATGTATATATATATATATATATATATGGTTCAGCAATTGAAATGAAAATTGCAAAGCGTTAGTCACTGTTTTAGCAATTATTTGCGATTGTGGAACCGAATCCCATATAATACTCTAAAATGGTAACCAACGATTAAAACACAAGAAAAGAGCATGAGAAAAACTATCCTTATGCAACACTTTTAGAAGGTCAAGTTAAAAACCCACCACCGATTTATTTAAAGTACTCCATTATTAAGGTAAAAATGAGATTAGTTTTGTTTGAGAAGTCTAGTAATGTCGTAGTCTGAAAGCTGGCCGACCTGCAACAGAGAGAGAATTGCTCTCAAGCCAGAGATTAACGAGACAGTCGAACACAGAGGCACAACTTCGTGCAAGTTTCCACCATGATTAACAGAAAAACGTATCGAATGAATTATCACAAACAGACAAGACAACAATCGAGAAAAATTAACACGAAGGTGGTAAACGGAACATAGAAGGTGCTCGTATAATACTTTCGGTCGTCGGCGGGACCGTTGTGCATAAGTTGTAAAAATCTTGTAACATTGGGTTGGAACGTTAGATTTATAGGAATATCAAACATAGAGAGTATGATGTCGCTGTGAAGATAATGATTTTTGTGCGATAACAACAAGGGTACAACTTTTAATTGAATGGTACTCATGCGGCATATACATATTAACGTGTATATAAAGTAAAAACACGTCGATAATGATTTAAATAAAATAATCGACTTACCTTCAACGTTTACTTCTAAATCCTCCAAGCTACCGGCAACGTTACTGACAGTAAGATAGCTTTGCCGTCCTAATCCAGCACTGCTTAATGCCTGCCCACTCACTGTTACATGACTATCACCACCTACCCGAGTAACAATCGGACAGCCTGGCACAGTTCGTTTGTTAAAGGCGATATTAATTATGTGTTCGCACGCCTCGAATGGTACAAAGCTGACCGAGAATCGTGCATTCCCTTGTGGCGTCACTTGGGTAGGTATATTCTGACTACGAGCCGATATCGTGATTTCTAAATTTCCTTCGCCAGCTTGACTTGCGTCGACTATCGACAATAACAAAGACTTTAATGTTATTGCTCCAACGAGCATCCGAGACATTTCAGCCTGCTTTCGTTTTTAACATACCGGAGAAGTGTGTTGGCTGACCAACACTACCCCTAGCTACAGGACCGATTAACACTTTGTCCGCATTGAATGCCTTAGCTAAGAATGGTGTGCCATTTACAGGATGCCCATTATACTCGACGCTAATCGAATGAATGCCAACGTCTCTTGGAATGAATTCTGCCGTGAAGCCACTCTTTATATCGCCCGTTACTTTAACGGGTAATTCGCTATTTGGTCCTTAGAAAAATACGCATTTCGTTATTGCGAGACGGTTCGTACTTATGCTACACATTCCTTAATACTAACCTCGTACAGAAACTGCAAGCTCTGCGCTACCGCTACCATCAACTCCCATATGAAAGCTAGCAGGTTGATCGACTGGAATTAATTCCAGGTGATTTAAACTTAACGTTACTCTGCTTGTATCGGAAACGTTACAAATAAAGGGGCATCCTTTAACTGCTTCCCCATTGAACTTTATATCTATGTAGTGTGGTTTAGCAATTTCAGGCGTAAAGGAGACAAGACAACGTCCACCTCCTACTACTTGTACGTGATTGGGCACCTCTCCTTCATTTATTGAGATTTCAAGCTGTCCCTCGCCAGCAGCACTAGCATCGACTGTGAACATTACAAGAAACTTGAGCATACATTTATATTCGTTATTTTGATTGATTATTATTTACATTAGTAACGTTCTCGTCGATTTCTATAATTCTTATGTTATAGGCCGTAATATTGCACTCGCGCGAGCATCGAGTTGTCTTTTATCAAGGGCATTTAAAACGGGAGAACCCCACCAATTCTTGGAACTGGCTTCCCGCTTGACGGGCTTACGCGATTTTACAATAATTACTTTATGTATTAGAACGCTTAGGAACATATTATCTAATGTAAATGATTACCCTTTTATTTAGAAAGAGAGAACCATCTTTAATTACCTCTAAATTGGCAGGCATGCCCTACAACAGCACTGGGTACATCAGTAACTTGAATTAAACTGCTATTGTACACCTTGGCAACAAGAGGTCCTGCCGGTAGCTTTTGTCCCGCGATGCTTACTTCCACAAGATGACTGCCTACTTCTGTTGGTGTAAATTCAACTCTAAATTCTCCAGAGCGTCCTGGTTCTTCGTCAATTCTTGCTGGTATATGCCTTTTAGAAGGTGCTGAAATCAATCGTTGCATTTTGTGTTGGAAGGTTTACGGTGCTTCGACAAGAAGAGGATACTTAAGTTGTGTTGCATACTTACTTATAATTTGGACATCAATTTCATTGCTGTTAAAGCCAAGAGCAGAGAGCTCGAACAATGCAGGACTACCGGCAGGGACCAATCTTATGGAGTCCCCAATTACTGACATTTTTGGGGCTGGCATGATGCCCACTCTCCACGGTGATCCTATTGATTTCATAAATTACTTTAATAATTTTGTAGTACTTTAATTGCACGAACAAGTGTATGTATTTCATATCATAGTAAAAAATCATGAAATATATAATGTGTGCAGGAACTTCTTAATTCAATATCTGTACATAAGAACAGTGTTATATTATGAAAGTACATTTAATGTGCAATATTCAAGTATGGTGTATCTCTTAACAGTCGTCTCGAGATGGAGCATCAACTTATTCGAAACGTTAGATGTAATCTATCTGTTTGTGGTCGCTAGATTTTGAATCAAATTTCAATTTCCCGGAAGTGCAACGTGACTCCAATCAGATGTCACCTAACCTTTCTATCTGGCATAAGGGCACGCGCGGATCACAGAAGAAAATAGCCTCCGTAAGTACCGCGGGAAAATGCACAGAAGCAAGTTTATCTAAACACATTGGACAGAAGGAGACTGACAATCGCGCGATCGCGCGTCTATTCGAAGAAAAAATCTAATTACCTCGATCACCTTTACTTTTCAGACTACGAAACCTGAAAAACGCTGAAAACCTTAAACGAAAAAATGTAGAACTTAATTAAGTTACGGTGCAACCTGTGCGTCGATTGCAGAGTGAACGGAAACACGCGAACCGAATCTATCGATCAATAATAAAACTCGTTCACGGAACACACTTCGATCTCGGCCATAAGTGCGAGCAAAGTATCAAGTTTTCACAGTCGCACGCGGCGAACCGATTCGACGTTCATTATTCGACGCTCTTCGATGAACGTTGAACACAAACGATTCTCATAGAGACCCATTCTGACACGATTATCGAGACACGAAGGCAGAGATTCGAGACAACACTAGGGTGGATCACGAACGTTCGAAAAAAACCCGACAGATTATTGTAGCTTCGGTTTCGCGACAAGGAAACGTCAGCAGATCGCGATTCACGACAGACTCGAACGAGTCGAGCGACGGGACGAATGTGGCTGCCACTGGATTGCCGCTCAGGCCCAAAACCAGGGCCGTCCATTTCTTGGTGTACACTCCACAATTTTATTTCACGATTTTCCTCTCCATCTGATCAATTTTTATTTTTCAATTACAGACGCAACAATGATCGATACATCTTTAAATATTGCTACATTGCTAAAGAAAAAGAGAAGGTCTGCACCACAGCTAATTGATGTGTTTTGTTTTTTTTTTAATTCGACAACTATGTCATAGTAAGTAAGTAAGTCCTTTCATCTTTTGTATTCCTGATTACCCATTCTTCTATTTTTAGGTTTTTGAAAAGGTTCTAAAAGATATATGAAACAAAAGATTGAAGCATTTTAACAAACTATGAAGAATACTCGTGTACAAAGACCAGTAATTATACGGGGTGTTCATCCTTGGGAAACATTTTAATGGGAGATTGTAGAGGCCAAAATAAGACGAAAATCAAGAATACTAATTTGTTGATGGAGGCTTCGTTAAAAAGTTATTAACGTTTAAAGTTCCGACCTTGCTGAATTTTTTTCTAGAAACTGGGTAGCATTTCGGGGGTAGGTCTATTCAAAAAAAATTATTGCAATTGACCCCTGCAACTGATCATAATTTTTCCAGAACGATTTGAAATCTTTTTTTTCCGTCGAAAAATTTAGTCACCTTCTTGAATTTTTTTCTTGAAAATGCGTAGGATTTCGGGGGTATGTGTAATGACCCAAAATGATTGTAATTGACCCCCGTAATTGAAAATAATTTTTTTAGAACGATTCGAAATTTTTTAATTTCACCAAAAAATTTCAGCATCTACCCGATTTTTTTTCTCGAAAGTGGATAGGATTTCGAAGGTATGTGTAATCACCAAAAATGATTGTAATTGACCCCCACAATCGAAAATAATTTTTCTAGAACGATTTGAAATTTTTTAATTTAATTTTTTAATAACTTCTTAATGAAGCCTCAGTCAAGAAATTCATATTCTTTATTTTCGTCTTATTTTGGTCTTCAGAATCTCCCATTAAAATTTTTCCCAGGGGTTGGTCGAACACCCTGTATATATTCAAATACTGTTAATGGTAAATGTACAGAGCAAACACCAAGCTGTCTGTTCTTCAAGGATGCAAGTGGATTCTTTATCCGGATCTAAAGGATACCGTTATTGGTCATTAGAAGAGATTTGGTTTTCCTCTTTTATATTTAAATCCGATAAGGAAACGTGTCGCAATAAAGAAATCAGATCAGGGCTTTGAAGGGGTATGATACGCTCATGCTTCTCCCATTCGTTTCTTGCTTCGACCAGCTACAGTCTATACCTATACGTTTACAGGATACCTGATCTGCGTATTTCGATACCTTAAGGTCGGCCGCAAATAGAAACCTCGCTGTTTGCACCCAACACGGATCTACATTTCGAGGCAGCCGAGGAAAGAACCGCGATATTCCAAGACCAAGAGCCACCGGATGATTAATATCCATCGAGAAGCATCGGTCAGAGAAGTGCGATCTTCTATGCATCGCGATTCAGCTTAATAATCGAGTTTCTACGCGACGCGGTACGATCCACTCTACGCGAGACGAATTTCAAAACGTGGAACGTGGACGTATGCAACGCCGGCTCTGTTTAGAAAACACGAGAAATGTGTCTCCGTTGACGTGTTACAATTCCAAACGATGTTCGTGCCTCGTATTCCGTTTGGAGAAGTTCGGAGAACCACGGTTCGTTCGCTGTGACGATGGATTTTTTCATGGACGCGGTAGTTCTTTAATCATAATGCACGATTGACGATTAGCGTAATTAAAAGAGGATCGACCGTCCCGATCCACGTAATCCGTCGCTCAAACTGTAAAGTGCAAACCTCATTGGTGTCCATTGTTGGCGCGGTACCAGCTTCGAAATATCGAGAAGCTGCTTCTGGATCATCGCAGCCACGGGCTCGCTTTTTGCTTTCGTTACGTTTCCCAATTTTGCCCAATTCTGGCCTCGACCGCAGGCTTCAGTAATCGTATTACGCACTAACTAATTGTAGAGTAATAATTAGGATGATAAGGACGGTGAATTTGCGTTCTTACGAGAGCAAAACAAGCACCGTCTCGTCTCGTAGCCGTTATTACGAAATTAATTCCGTCGTGTATTTTGCAACGCGTTGCGTTTTCTTGGTCTCTGTAGACGAACGAATATAAAAGCGGTCGTGACATTTAGTTGCGAAAGAATTAAAAAGATTAACACTTTAAAAAAAAAAAAAAAATGTAATAAGAATGGTAATTCCAATCGTCTGCTATCAAGAATACATGTAACGGTTTTTACGGACGTTGGTTCGCGCCATTGATATTTTCGGGTCCGTTTTTTTTTCATCCCGAATCGCTTTGCGCTACATTCTTAACGACGGGAGTTACGTTGAACAGAGTGTGGCACGCGAGTCGCTGCATTCCCCGACATAACGGGTCATACGGAAGGAAACTCGTTCCAAAATTTTCGAAAAGCTTCTACGGACACGTGACCGAACGCGTTTAACCGTGTCACGATTTCCAAAAATACAACCGACGGCAGATCACGCTTCGCGAGAGTAAATTACAATTCCAATGGGCGACGAATCGTTACGAACGGGACACCGTTTATGCAAGAACAAATCGGAATCAATTGAATCCAATACGTGCACGACTACCGCATTGTTTTCATCGACGAACAGTGATTCACTCCGCAAGTGTGGCCTTTATTGGCGCTGCTGATAATATTGCATAATATTTGATTATTCCGTGTCCATCGCGAAAACGAATAACGAATTCTTTCTTTTGATATTCAAATTTCTTCAATGTTCACAGCTATTCGACAGAGGCGAGCAAATAATAGCATTAATAATTTTTTTTTAGACGTTCTCGTGAAATTTAAAGAATAGAAAGAATCAGCTATGTAAGATATTTCATTTTACAATCGAGACTGTAATTTTTACTCCACGAGCAACGAACGCAAAATTATTTATCTTTTATTCATTATTCGAAATGTTTATCTACGAATTCGACCCGTTTGTCGTACGGAGAGCTATCTGTTATTCAAATTCGTTCGTAACGTTGTTTCTCCGTGCGTATGTATTTCCATCGCGCCAGGCAGACAGCATCGCTGTTGCAGGCTCGAGGCGTTGAAGTCACCGAAACCAGCCAAGTTACGTAAATACGGGATGCGTAATTTTTACTTTGTAAGCAGATGCGTTTATTCTCCATCCGTGTAATTAGCACATAATCGGAACTTTCATAGCTAATGTGTATTCTTATCGAGCGGTTACGGTGATTTGCGCATCGTGGTTGAGTAGAATGTTTACTCGTGTGAGCCTCGACCGTGTAACTTCTACACGCGTCCGTTTCACCGTCGAGTTTATTAATATTCAAACGATTCTCGTTATCATCGGGATGATTTCATCGGCATATTTCGAATTACGATCGATGGGAATCCATTCGTAACAACTTGGGCGTAACACTGCCCTCCTTAACACTAGATTTACGGAAACCGTCAATTTGACGGATGTCAGATTCCATATTTAAAATTGCAGAACGCGTAAATATTATTTTTTAACAACTTATATTGAATTTGATGCAATAGCATGAATACATGTTTTAATTAAAAGAAAAATCGTATTTTAAGTTAATCGTCAACATGAAAGGTATCAATAAATATATGTGCGATCAATACCCGTAAATCTAGTGTTAATGATTTGTATTTATCATCTCTGTCTTTCTTAACTAAATTTTAAAACTCTAGCCATTGTTTCGTACCGTAAAACTTTGTAATGAAACCGAGATAGAACGTTTCAACGTAGTAAACGTGTAAAAATTGTATTTAATTACTGTCTTCGAGAAACAAGTAAATTACCCAAAAGGCAAGGCGGTGGCAAGGTTGGCTTCCATTTTGCAACACTGCAAACACGTTTCTTCGCGACAAGAAATCGTGTCATTTGCCGATGCCATGCTAATAACGTCATGCTAAGATAAAATATTCCACCTGCATTTTTAGTGCCAGAACTATCCGAGTAAATGTTACACAGGTCACTGCGAATTATGAAAATCATATGCAAAATAGGACAAATAGATTAGTTCTAGAGATTCGTACGATATAAAGACAGTTGGAACGAGAAAAAGAACGAGTAAAACGGAATAGAGAAATTTACGATAACGCGCGTAAGAACGCGTTCCGCCGTGGAATTTCCACGTGTCGCTGAGCCGTGTGTTGTTCTACGGGGTGGCTCGGAAACCAAACAACCGCGAACATTTCCTCCTCGATAAATAATAACGGTCCGATGCGTGCTCGATCTTGCATACGACCGCACAAAAACGGGATTGCAATTATACGGATCGCTGTTACGATCCGTACGGAATAGAAAATCTTGGTTGCTTAACGCTTTATCGACAGGAAACGTACTGATAAAGAGAAAATTATATTTTTTAAGAAGCTATCAGCGACTAGTGTGGCACTTCTGTCTTGAACAACAGGCTGTTCAAGTTCCCAAAGCTGAGTCTCCGTCTTGTAACTAATTTCTGCGTTTCGAAATAGTTTAATTTGTAAGTATCGACGACGTGAAGCGTATCAGCCGTGGCTGAAATTTAACGACGATCGTTACGAGACGTCAGCACGTGCAGTTACGTGGATTACGTTTACATTTACGTGGGCTGGGACCGACTATCCTCATTCGCGACCAAATACGTCTAGCGAGCATACCTCGGTATCGTGACCACACCTACGTTCTCTGTGATACTCTTTTTCGGTTGGTAATGCACGAACATTAGGCGAACTTAGGCCGTTAAATGCATTATGGATGAAAAGCATTAAACGTTTACGTCGACAATCGAAATCGCGAGAGTCCATTTTACAAACTCCGCGCAAAAATTGTCGGGCATCCTGGAAAGTTAAGGAGCATTTTGTAGTTTCACGTGTGTCAACGAACTTGGAGGCACAGAGTTTCTACGGACTGACCTTGAGCATCGTTGGTGGCTCGCATTAAAACAGAGACTACGTATATTTCCTTGTAAGAGGCCGTAACGGAGTTAGGAACGCTTTGATACGCTAATACTGGCAGTGATTCGATGCTGGAATGGGGCACCAACAAACGTCTCTGCGGCATTGTAGGCCACGTGCGAACGCGTGGTTAGGATTGCAGAATGCACTTCTCTACATGGCATCTAAATAATATTCCTTGTCCGTGGGCAGTGGCGTAGCACGGGCCCGTGAATAGTTTTACTTTCGCACAGCACGCCGTGATCAGTCGCTCTTTACGAATAATGGAATCAAGATCGCTCGATTTATTGCGAACGATAACAATCGGGATTCGCGTGGAACGTACGCAACTGGAAATGTACTTTCCTGAAACACGACAAACGATATTACTAAAAATATACTAAATATTAATTAATTCGACGAATCCGTTACCCAGGTAATAAATTCTCGTTTCGTGGCGGCGACATTGATTTTCCCGACGCACGTTCGAAGCGGTAAAAGTATGTTGTTGGGTATATCCTGACACCCATCCGCAATGGGTTAATGGTATTGCTTAAATGGCACAGCGTGCATTGTGCTTCGATAGGTAAACGAAAGGAAAAAATTCAGGAAGGTGAAGAAAACGATGACGTCGTATATGTGTCAGTGGAACATCGCGTGGATGCGTGAAATCGCAAGTCAACGACCTGACCAATGACCTGTTGACTCGAAGACGTACGAGTGCCCGTACTCGGGAAAATGTCAGAAATATACGAACGAAGGGAACGCGTATTTTAGTGTAGAATATGTAAAACTTCTAAAAATATTCGAAAAGTTGTTCCTTGACCCCCTAAAATGAGAAAAACCCCATACAAATCGTCCAATTTTCAAACAGCCATAACTCCTACAATAGTGAATATATTTCATTGAAACTTTTTTCTGAAGTAGAGCTCATGGGTACCTACAAAAAAGTATTACACAACTTTTCTGTAGGACGTCGAATAAAATGACTAAAAATCAAACACGAATTTTTAAGAAAAATCGACAGGGGGTAGGTGCCTAAATTTTTCGGCGAACAAGAAGTATTTCGAATCGTTCTAAAAAAATTATTTTCGGTTGCGGGGATCAATTACAATCATTTTTGGTGAATAGACATACCCCCGAAATCCTACCCACTTTCGAGAAAAAAATTCCTTACCGAAAATATAATCTGAGGCTTGAAATGGTTCCTCGAAATTTGTTGCATTTCTTTAAAACGTCATAACTTCTGAACGAATTGAAGTATTTTAATGTTTCAAAATGTAAACAATGCGTATTTTGGTGAACACCCTGCATAATATTTGCATCTTGTTCGTTTCAACGATGGAGTTTTAGAATTCCTGTTCCGACAAATAAACGAGTCGTTTTTAAGAGGGTACCATTACCCAGTCATTTTACTTATGAAGCTGCATGGAACAAGTGCATAACTTTCACCAGGAAATTTCTTTCGCAGATAATAACAATCTGCTGCGACAGGTTGAAAGGAAAGTCGCTCGACGAGCATAAACGCTAATTATTGTTCCGCGAAGAGATACAATATATTTCGTTCGATCTCCTTCCGTGGCGCGAACGTTTTTAAATTCCCGGACGCATTGTGTCGCAATCGAGATTTTCAGGACAAATTCTTCTTTACTTTCTGAATGGCGATGCCACGGAATGCTCGCGCGGCGATGGAATTTGCTCGCGTGCATTCGTACGCCACACACAATGCTCGATTCTTGACCGTATGGGAAATCGTTATTGTGTCAACACTCCGGAACACCCTATATTCTTTCTAATCCATTGTTCTTAAACGTGGAAGTGATATTGAAGTACGAACGGTATTTAGAAATTGTTTACAGCCATCCTCGGAGTTACAGAAATTAAATTCATAAACAGAACTGTATGTACAGTTATAAATAAATAAATCTTTCTTTCTTGGTTAAACGAGTAGAAAAATTCATCTTATATTCGTTGATGAACATCTTCGTTACAGTTCGTTCTTTGTAGATTTAATTTCTGTATCTTAGAAAATGATCTCTGGTTAATAGAATGAATAAATATATTAGTCGTTTTATTATATTTTATGTTAAGTAAAGAATAGCAATGTGAAAAATTACTCACCGGGGACAACTTCGCCATTGAATGTCATCTCCACCAGGTGTACAACAGCTTCGTGAGGCACGAACGATGCCAGAAATCTTTGGCTGCCTAACGCTCTGACAAAACTCGTCACGTGGCCGCCGTTTACGAGGATCTCCAGGTTTCCGGATCCAGCTCTAGATCCATCGACTGGGAACACAGCAAGCATTGCACAGGGCAACGATATAAATTTGGTTCAAACGTACTTCACTTTGCAATCGAGTTTTAGATCTTTACGATACGCACTTTCAAATTCTACTGGTTGATTTACAACGCCATTCGGAATGTTCCCAATTTGGATTGATCGCGCATTGTACGCCTGTGATCTGAAGATATTATGTAAGTTAAATTTCGTAGAGTTTGAATTGTGGTCGGTTATCCTGTCGTTTACAAACCTGAAAGGAGACCCTTGAATGTGTTGGCCATTTACTAAAATTTGTATTATATGTTCACCAACTTCTTCGGCAGTTATCGTATACGTCAAACCTCGAAGGGTCGACTTTTGAACGGGAATTGGTTTTCCATTTGGACCTAAAATCGAATATATTTTTTTTTTTCTAATCAGAAAATTCTTATCTAGTCTCAGAAAATATTGCACATTTCAAAATAATTGAAACGGTGGAATAGTAAAAAAAAAACTATGCACATTTGCGTTCGATGGCGTCATAATTATTGAATCACTTCTTGACCAAAAAAGTACGTCGTTTCTCGTAAAAGGCGATAGTCGGGCAAAGTCCGAACTGGGTGAATTACAGTTTTAATTGCAGAACAGTAACTTTGTGTTCAATAATGGAGCAACAGTATCAGGACTTTGATCTTTTCCACAAATCATTCTGAAAGAAACCAAACGCAGGATAAAATCATAAATAAATGCACATAGTTTCGCAATTTGCACAAAGAGGGTTTTCCAACTATGTATCATTACGTATATTTCATTTTGATAGATGGTCTAAAAATAATTAGGGAGCAAAGTGATTAAAACGCGTAATATTTTCTGAAACATCTTCGTACAGTGTTTCTCAAACTTGACGTTCTTGCGAACCCCCACAATAAAAGAACATTTTTAGCAAAAGATCGCATATATAAGATACTCTAGAGTAAAATTATAATTATTAATGGAAAAAATATATGTTAATGATGTAAGAATTATTTAAAAATTGTAATTCTTTCTAATATAATTACAGTTTGAGAAATACTGTTCTCTATAACGAGGAAACTCACCAGAAACACTGACGGTAACTTTGCTTGAATCTATGTTTGGATCTATGGCGAAGGTAGTCGGCCTGTGAATTGGTAACATTTCAAGCGCACTTCCGCTCACGAGGCCATGATTCTTGTCTTGCGTCGACGAGTAAACAGAAACCCCATTATTAAGATATCGATCGTGTACCCCGTCCGTGATGTCCATGCTTTTATAATAATTATTATTTTTATTTTTAAGAATGCCGTGGGTTTGCGCCCGAGCGTTGTGATTCTCGCTATTGTATTTCTGGGATGCACTGTAATCGGTACTGGAAACCCTCTGCGTTGACACAAAGTTCGAGGAGCTACTTTGCGCGTGCGACGTGCTCCTCGAATTGTAGCCGTGACCGTTCTTGTAATTGTTGTTTAAGTAACTTTGGTTATTCGTGTTTTCGGCAGTGGGCGAATTATTGGTCAAATTGGCAAGGGACTCCAAACTGCCGTAAGATAGCAAGGATTTCGTTTTCTCTATGGCGTCCCAAGAATCTCGTCTAGAGGTACCACCGACCATCGACGAGACTCTCACGTTGCTGCTGGTGTCGACTGCTCCGTTGTCCACGGAACCCCTTCTGTTGAAACTGTTGTCTCTGTCGCTGCTCCTCGGGCTGAAGCTTCGATTGACAGGACTTTGCGTAGGGCTACGGAACGCCATAGGGCTGCGATTCGGCGATCGAGATCTCTTCAATGACCCGGAATTGTAGATTTCTCGGGACTCTTTAATAATCGGGGAATATCTCGAACCGTGGGCGGTAGGGCTCGGGTTCGGTGAACGTGTCGTGTTGATCGTACTGGTTGTGTAAATGTCTTTCGACTCTTTCACGAGGCTAGGACTTTGCACGGTCGGCGACCTCGATTGATTATACGCGGTGCTGGAATAGATTTCCTTCGTTTCCTTGATCGTGGATGGACTGTGAACGTTCCGCGAAACTGGACTATGACTATGGTTCGGAGATAAGGTACGATTGAACGAGGTTGACGCATGGTACGTCGAGCTAGAGTTCTCCACTGAATAATTACTCGATGTCTTGTAAGTCGAGGTGGTCTGATGTACAGGCGAGTAATCGCGAACGTGTTGAGTCGGGCTCGAGGACGATCTGTACGTGGACGAAGAATAAACCTTCTGAATAGGGCTGGATCGATCGGTACCGATCGAAACGTTTAACCCGTTCATTCGTCTTTCCAGCGAGGATAATTTGGACCTCTCGAGGCTGGACGTCGACTCCTTCGACCTTCTCGATCCTTTCTGTGTTCCCACGCGAATAGAAAATGGAGAGCCTCGAACGTCGGAGCCATTGAAGTATACGTACACTCTGTACTTGCCGGCATCGGACGGAACGAACGAGACTCGATATTGCATGTGTCCGAAATCTTCCATTCGGAAAAGTACAGACTGCTTGTCGTGGACCAAGTCTATTATTACGTCGCCGAGGCCACCAGTTCCTGTCGCGTCGACGATGAATGAGAACGGTTGTCCGGGCATAGCGCCATCCGTGTCCAATAACTGTAAACATGTCGTTCGATTTATTTATTTACGAGAAAGTTTCCAGTATAAATCGTAATTACAAATATTTACCTTTATTCCATTAGGGTCGAACACGAAACATGTGAATGGTCCGCCTTGTATATGGTTTCCTTTGTGAGTTATCGCGATGCTCCATTCTCCTGTCTCGTCGGGTTGGAAGGTCGCGGTATGTACACCATCGTTCTCTTTGACAGGGCACGATAGAGATCTTCCGGTCGGGGACCATGCAGTGACATCAATGCCATCATGACTAGTTCCTAAAAAGCGCATCTTTTATAAATGTTACGCCGTAAGAAGAATGCAGTAAACATCGTTCAGAGCTATATTCACCGTAACTGTTGACTAGAACCTCAACGATAGATCCTATAGCGCACGGATCCATACCGGGCGATTTGATTTTGGTCAGTGGAGGTAAAACTCGAAAATAGTAGGGGCATCCATCTACCAATTCTCCGTCGTTATATACCATTAACTGAAATACAGAGAGAACGAGTTACGCGTATACCGTTTAAGGGAATATAAATATACAATACGTATAGAACGATAGAAACGAACCTTATGCATTCCAACTTCCGTAGGTATGAAGGTTCCTTTACCGTGAACGCCGTTCCAGGTAAGCCTACATTCGGTTCGTCCGCTGGGACTTACGACTTCGCCGCGTACTTCCCTCGTATTTACTTCTTTGGTAAGCATTTCTAACTTGAAATGCGCCTACGGGCACAAATAAGGGACAATTGAACACTATTTCATAACACTAGATAGTTCCTTGAACTGTTTTACACGTTTAAATTATATACATCATGGGATAATTTTCCACGAGGCTCCTCATTCTGACCGAAAACATTCAAAGGAAATGCGCCACGGACTACCCAACGTGGGATATTTGTACCTGTGGACGAGCATTTCGTTCTTAACTGCTACTTACAATCGAACCCTGTTTTCCATTGTCTTCTTACGTTTCGTTAAGAATCGCGACGATAGTTGAGCAACGCTCTGTCGAAATAATTCAGGGAATCGATGTGCACATTTTTAAGCTGTAATTATTTGTACCAACCGGTTGTTGCACTCTGGCGGAAGTGCTGTCGATGTGGACGACAATTTGTTTGCTCGCTTGAGGGCGAGGCTTCACCCACTGAAAGTATGCCGCGTACGCCATTACGCCCAAATGTTCAACGTTCTGGTCTGCCATGTCTTTCGCCTTGAGAATAGGCTCCACGCCTAGTTTCTTGCCACCGTCGATACCTTCGGGAAAATATGAAGCCATAGCGTTACATCACGCGCGACAAACGCATATAAATAACTCGTTATCCTCTGAACGTATTACGCGTTTCTATTTACCCATTTGTATGTTGTGCTCCCATGCAGACGGGTCGGCGTTGATTTTGTCGTAAGCCGGCGCTGGCCCGCCCAAATTCCTCACGATGCTGCACAGCACTGTGCCGTCGTTCCAATCGGTCTGCAAGAATCGATTCCATCTGAGAAAAATGTTCGTGGTACTATCGTCTCGGTGCAGGCAAAGGTCACACTCACCGTGAAATTCTGTACAGAGTGGTGAGATAATTGAGAGTTGACCCATCGTAACGTGGCGTGAAAACCCGGCGAACCTTCCTTCATGAAGTACGATAAGTAGGTCATTCCCGATAGTTCGTCCAAATATGGTGACGCAAGGTACTCTGGTTCCAGTACCATGGGTATGTCGAATTCACGCTTCGAGATCTCCATTGCTTTCCGACAATTGTACACGCTGCGAACGTAAGAGGCATTCGTACAATTGCTGGGTAAATTCAAAGCGTCGTGAACGTTTCGATTTTTCAATTTACCTATCGTTGGGATCGAGTTGACGCCAGTGGGTGAACAGACCCGGTTGGCAATAATCGAGCAACGCGCTCAGATACACGCCGGAGTTCCAGTCCGTCGTGAAATTATTGACTCTGCATTCCGGCAGGACTGCCTGTAAAAGCAACCGATGAAACGGTAAGACGAGCTTCGAGCGTTAACGAAAGTTACGATCAAAGGGTTACGCCGCCTTAAAATAACAGAAATACGATCAGCTTGAAGATTTAAAAAATACAGGGTGTTCGAACAACCGTGGGAAAAATTTTAATGGGGGATTCTAGAGGCTAAAATAAGACGAAAATCAAGAATACCAATTTGTTGATGGAGACTTCGTTAAAAATTTATTAACATTTAAAGTTCCGCCCGTAATGAATTTTTTTCTCAAAAATGCGCAGGATTTCGGGGGTATGTCTATTCACCAAAAATAATTGTAATTGACCCCTGTAACCAAAAATAATTTTTTTAGAATGATTCGAAATTTTTTAATTTTGTCGAAAAATTTCGAACCTTTCCGATTTTTTTTCTCGAAAATGGGTAGGATTTCGGGGGTATGTCTATTCACCAAAAATAATTGTAATTGACCCCTGCAACCAAAAATAATTTTTTTAGAATGATTCGAAATTTTTTAATTTTGTCGAAAAATTTCGAACCTTTCCGAATTTTTTTCTCGAAAATGGGTAGGATTTCGGGGGTATGTCTATTCACCAAAAATAATTGTAATTGACCCCTGCAACCAAGAATAATTTTTTTAGAATGATTCGAAATTTTTTAATTTTGTCGAAAAATTTCGAACCTTTTCGAATTTTTTTCTCGAAAGTGGGTAGAATTTCGGGGGTATGTGTAATGACCAAAAATGATTGTAATTGACCCCTGCAACCAAAAATAATTTTTTTAGAATGATTCGAAATTTTTTAATTTTGTCGAAAAATTTCGAACCTTTTCGAATTTTTTTCTCGAAAGTGGGTAGAATTTCGGGGGTATGTGTAATGACCAAAAATAATTGTAATTGACCCCTGCAACCTAAAATAATTTTTTTAGAATGATTCGAAATTTTTTAATTTTGTCGAAAAATTTCGAAACTTTCCGAATTTTTTTCTCGAAAATGGGTAGGATTTCGGGGGTATGTCTATTCACCAAAAATAATTGTAATTGACCCCTGCAACCAAAAATAATTTTTTTAGAACGATTAGAAATTTTTGAATTTAATTGTTAATAACTTTTTAACGAAGCCTCCATCAACAAATTGGTATTCTTGATTTTCGTCTTATTTTGGCCTCTAGAATCTCCCATTAA
Organism: Colletes latitarsis; assembly: GCF_051014445.1. Lineage (NCBI taxonomy): Eukaryota > Metazoa > Arthropoda > Insecta > Hymenoptera > Colletidae > Colletes > Colletes latitarsis. Next base: position 26,932,232 of record NC_135135.1, on the reverse strand, counting down.
AATTTTTCCCAGGCCGAACACCCTGCATAACAAGAAACGATTATTTTACAATTTTTAGAAAGACTATATTTCAGTCACGAATAAAGGAACATTTGATTTCGATTTTTAAGAGACGGAATAATTCATAAATTGGAAAGTACCATAAGATTGGCAAGAACGTATTGGGAAACCTACGGTCGTTGTGTTTAAAAACCTCTTCATCTTTGAAGCATTTCATTATAAAAATGGACTGCGTGGGTAGCCGGAGGCAGAAAATTAAGTTTAATTCCAAGCAGTTACACAAGTAATGAAATTCGTGTGATTTATGAATAATCTTATCTCTCTATAAACGAGGATAATGGAGGATAACTGTACATTCAATTATAATAACACTGTTCAAGTTTGGATGTTCGCAAATTGTTATAGAAAGCTTTTCTGTTTTGTCGCCGTCAAGATGGCGTAACCCCTTCGATCGGTATTATTTAATGTATTCGGTGGAACGCGTATCCAACTCGAGAGTTTGTTATATTTGTACGCCGAGATTACACTCGCGGTGCAGCAAGGTCACCCGTGCAATTACATATACTGACCTTGAGCCATGCGAGCATGAGTTTCCTTGGCGGGAACTTGGACTTGCCTATTTGGTACCTTACAATGAGCGACCATATCAGACCAAGGATCAGTTTCAAATTTCCATTGACGATGTCCACGTTGCCTATGGGCACAAAGTTTACGGAGCAATATTATTTTACGTCCAACGCTACGCGTCGGTTGCATTCGCGTCGATAAGCATCGATTAGTCTTTAAGCCGACCTAAATTTCCAAAGCAATTTTCATGTGGGAAAAGGATGACGCGTGAGAAACTTATTCATCGAATAATTGCTCCAAGGAAAGATTTATCCGCAGATGGATCCGAACGTTTAACCCGTTAACTATCGACATCCTATTTAAGATGGCATTTAAAAATCTATTTTACACTGATACAATTCTATCACATTTGTACTCGAACAGGATATGAGGTACGATAAATCTCTGCAGTCATTCCGTTTATTTTTACCGTACTTCACAAATACACTAAACATATCAACTCTTTCGTTATTACAAAATTACATGTTTCAAACTGATTCGATCTAACACGATAAATAAGCAACATCTGGAAAGCAAGAGCATTCAAGACGTACACTTATTATGAAATATGCTTGCAAATCACATTGTTTAACTGGTATCCGTGATCAAAGTCATTAGTGCTACATAGTGTAATATGAGGAATACAATTTTAACACGAAAATCAAGTTCTTTGGTGTAAGAATAGGATATGAAACATCTTCGGAAGTACATGCGTGTTACGTCTTCAATGGTCACGCCTTGATTCTTTGGTATGCAGAATGACGAAAAGAATCGACTTACGTAAAAACTAATGCATGATTTCATTTAATTGCGTATTGTACTTGCAAATTACACTGACAAAAGTCTCGTTTGCTGGAAGGCGTATTCGACAAAAGGTTCGTACGCGTTTATAGGAACCTCGGGGTTTGAGAAACACTGTTCCAGTTTATTGGGAATAATTTGTCGGCGCAGAAGCGGCCAGCAAGAATCTTCAGGCTCGAATTTTTTCAATGATTTCAATTAATGTTCTCCCGTTAATGCGGAATCAACGCATTCTTGCTCTCCGCTCAAGGCTTCTTTCGATGCACGAGACGCGTAAATGCGCAGGCTTTATCGCCGATGCATCGGTTTGGCGCTCGCGCGTTGGAAATTAAATTAGTCGGCAGCTACACGAGTATAATCGTAATGGGTCTCAACAGCCTCGTAGGCGCCGATAGAGCGCAAGAAAGGCAACGACCTCGAAGTCTGATTTGCACGCCGTGACGTAACAACCATATTTTTGATTATAAAAGATAACTACGACTATGTTCGGAAACTAGACGTTGCAAACCATTATTAAGCACCGCGTTATTATAAATATCAGGCACAGTTGGGTAAACTTCATTCGTAACTAAAGAATACTCGTTAATTAACCCCTTCTCGTACTTTAACGAGTCTGACTGGTGACGAAGACTTTGGCCCAAACGTGAACATCAAGAACCAAGCTCATGGACAGCAAATGACGATTGTGATTGAGTTTTAGCTCCTATCAGTACGCCAGAGTCGATCATGATTCTTATAATCTCTGTTACTGTTGGGCTGAGAAGGGGTTAACTTTTACTCGCCTCAATGTTGCTTGAACAAATTCTGAACGACTCTAGCATTGCGAGAGACTTGTGATGAGAGTTGCGCGACTAAAAACCTTCCTGACTAACTGTAGGACTAGTGCTTACATTTGGTTAAATGTTATAATAGCATCACAAACACTTGTAAAAACGAAACGAGTGACTAATGCAGTACCCCACTATTGGTCTAACATTTCAGGGTTAAGGAACTCTGTAAACATTTGAATCGATCGCAAAGAAGGACGCGCGATTCAGCGACAAGCCGATGATTCAGCTTCTGCCCCTTGATTAAGGAATGGTATGGGTTCCTCTAGCCACCTTGGCTGCCTATTTCTGATCGACAATTACGCGTTTCGCGCGTACGCGTATCCTTTCCGCTCGGACGGCATACTTGACCAGTAAACAAAGCACCTCGCATGTGGGTTATCTGCGAGTCGATTATCAAGAAGGCGTTACGAATAAAATTGTGCAACATAACGGCAACGACGTAACGACCGGGTGAAGTCATTCGTGGAGTCGGCCTGTGTAATTATACACCTGCGAGTACGACGAGAAATCGTTTAGCGGCCGACACCGATACGATCGCCGAAGCGACGGTACACGAAACACGATCGATATCTTTCCCCGAGCAGGGAAACGCTCGATACGATCGCGTCTGAAAGCCCGCGCTGTCCTTCTTGGCGAGGAATCGTCGCCTGTGACTCAAGAGCGAGCGACTGATTTATCATCCGCACGGTGGAACTTCGTTGGATGCAGCTTCGACGCTTGCAATGCGAATCTCGTACGTCGACGAGTGGAAGGGAGGTAGCAGCAAGCGCTGTGCGTCTTCCGCTTGAAAACAAAAGTCAGAACGTTGGTAAGAGACTGAGGATTACACGAGAAGAATAGGTCGCCACTGATGGGGATACAAGGGTGAATCGCGTAAACTGTTACAAGCTACTTTCTCAGGAGCTATTAATTATAGCTCTTTGTTTTAGTAAGGTTCAATGACCCCTGTCCAATTACTCGACAGCTCGTTGGTAAATACTCGGAACAAATTCGATTCCTTTCCAGATCATTTGCACGCAGCAGAGAAAGGGTACTTTTACTGGACGTCTACTGTGGCGGTAATCTGAAAGATTGTTAAAAAAAGTAGAACAACGGTGCATAGTATTTAGCATAGTAGTCGTATCCGTGGATTTCTAATCAGTTTGAAACGTTATTTTGTCTTTGGCGAGTTGAATTTAATGGCGACTCACCGATGTTGACGAGTTTTACGCCATCAGCCTCGATGGCTTGCAGAGCCGTCGATACGTTTTCCAAGTGATGATGCTGATTGGCCGGTCGCGGATTCCATCGAGGCAAACGTCGTTTGGTGAGGACCTCGACGAGAGCGCAGAGCCGCGTGCCATCACGAAAATCCTCAGCTAGATCGATCACGGGCCCGTCAGCGACGTCTGCAGCTTTCAAGTGCTCGTTCACCCAATTTCTGAACGTGTTCGCCTGAATCTCCACCCACAAGTCCTCGTGACCTTTGATCGGCATCCCCTTCGCTGCTGTACCCTCCGCGGAACGGGCCACCAGGCCCACCAATTGCTCCGGGCGTAATTGTTCGGTCGATTCCATTTTCGTTCCTTTTTTTATTATTTAAAACATCGTACGATACAGACGAGACAATTTCATGCCAAACGGGACACCCTTTGGATTTTAATTTAATAAAGGGCTCATGAATATATGATAAGACAAGTAAGTTCGGTCTCAAATACAAGCTTACATCGATGTTTCAAAATAGCTAGTTTTTTCTAATCTGATATGCAGGGTGTTCGGCCAACCCTGGGAAAAATTGTAATGGGAGATTCTAGAGGCCAAAATAGGACGAAAATCAAGATTACTAATTTGTTGATTGAGACTTTGTTAAAAAGTTATTAACGTTCAAAGTTCCACCTGTACTGAATTTTTTTCTAGAAACTGAGTAGGATTTCGGGGGTATGTGTATTCACAAAAAATGATTATAAACGACCCCCCTAATTGAAAATATTTTTTTTAGAACGATTCGAAATTTTTTAATTTTGTCGAAAAATTTCAAACTTTCTCGAATTTTTTTCTAGAAAGTGGGTAGGATTTCGAGGGTATGTGTATTCACCAAAATTGATTATAATTGACCCCCCTAATTGAAAATATTTTTTTTAGAACGATTCGAAATTTTTTAATTTTGTCGAAAAATTTCAAACTTTCTCGAATTTTTTTCTCGGAAGTGGGTAGGATTTCGAGGGTATGTGTATTCACCAAAAATGATTATAAACGACCCCCCTAATTGAAAATATTTTTTTTAGAACGATTCGAAATTTTTTAATTTTGACGAAAAATTTCGAACCTTCTCGAATTTTTTTCTCAAAACTGGGTAGGATTTCGAGGGTATGTGTATTCACCAAAAATGATTATAAACGACCCCCCTAATTGAAAATATTTTTTTTAAAACGATTCGAAATTTTTTAATTTTGTCGAAAAATTTCAAACTTTCTCGAATTTTTTTCTAGAAACTGAGTAGGATTTCGGAGGTATGTGTGTTCACAAAAAATGATTATAAACGACCCCCGTAATTGAAAATATTTTTTTTAGAACGATTTGAAAAAATTTTTTTCCGCCGAGAAATTTCGCACCTTCTCGAATTTTTTTTTAGAAAACGGGTAGGATTTCGGGGGTATGTGTATTCACCAAAAATGATTATAAACGACCCCCCTAATTGAAAATATTTTTTTTAGAATGATTCGAAATTTTTTAATTTTGTCGAAAAATTTCAAACTTTCTCGAATTTTTTTCTAGAAACTGAGTAGGATTTCACGGGTATGTGTATTCACCAAAAATGATTGTAATTGACCCCCGTAATTGGAAATATTTTTTTTAGAACGATTCGAAATTTTTTAATTTTGACGAAAAATTTCAAACTTTCTCGAATTTTTTTCTAGAAAGTGGGTAGGATTTCGAGGGTATGTGTATTCACCAAAAATGATTATAAACGACCCCCCTAATTGAAAATATTTTTTTTAGAACGATTCGAAATTTTTTAATTTTGTCGAAAAATTTCAAACTTTCTCGAATTTTTTTCTAGAAAGTGGGTAGGATTTCGAGGGTATGTCTATTCACCAAAAATGATTGTAACTGACTCCTGCAACCAAAAATAATTTTTTCAGAACGATTTGAAATGTTTTAATGTAATTGTTAATAACTTTTTAACCTCTCTGAACAAAATTGATATTCTTGATTTTCGTTTCATTTTTGCCTCCAGAATTTCCCATTAAAATGTCTCCCAGGGGTGGTCGAACACCCTGTATATTATTTTTATATAACAATTGTTTACTCAAAATTGTTATATACATAATGTCGTTGCCCCTCTCTAGTTTTTAATTACACAGCTGCCGTCCACTTGTGTTTACACTCTAGCTGAAAACACATAAACAGTGGAGGGTGTGATTCCGTTGCAAGTATCCCGCAGATTAGTGCAAGAAACAAGAGGATACTACATTATTACATACAAAACCAGTATTATAATATAATTCCTATTTCCTATTAATATAATAATTTTGTTTTCTAATATAAATAAGCTTATATTTAAGACTGAATTTCCATAGGCTGTTTACAACAAATTACAAAGAACGATCCGTGGAAGGGAAGAGGTTAACAACCACTAGTCTCTGAAGACAATTTAACGCGAACCCTGGGGTCAAGTGGCCTGATAAACGAATCTTCGGTGTAGCGCGAGACCGTTCGAATTTAAAAACGAACAAAATTACGCGCAACAGCACGTTGGATTCACCCGGAAGCGGTGTGCCTAGCGCCTCTCGATTTTCTCTGCGAAACCATCCAGTTAATCGCGATACTCTCGGTGCTCGGGAAGATTAGTTCGTTAAAAAATTTCACACGGTGAAAGTGTCTATGCGGGCACCTGTTGCTACGTCTCCCGATCCTCGGGCGCATCTCCTATTTCGCATCCTTTTAAGTGGAAATCTAGCGTTCCGCCGTTTCATACGAATTCATTAAATCTTTTACAGTTACAAACGGAGAGAAAGGGGAGAAGAAAGCGTAGAAACGATACTTATGGTCCGTCGACGCTTCTCTACCGTGCAAGGAAAATGGGTGAAAGAAATTCCGCGGTAAAGTCACGATCGAGTGTCTATCGACGAGAAATTAGATAGCCTAAAATGGACAGAAATTCGAGCGATCGATCGTAATCATGTTCTGAGGTTTCCAGCGCGTTCCGATGTAATAACGTCCACTCCACGTGCCAAAGACGTCGCTTCTCGCCGCGCTGCCCCGTCCTATGACATCACTGTTGTCTCAAAACCTTGCCTCGACCGGCGTGAACTTGCGCAAGCGCGTAAAAATTTCACGCCGGACCGAGTGCAGTTTGACAGACTACGCCATCGAAGCTTTATCGTCTGGCGACGAATCGTAAATGGACTTTAGACGAGAGACTTACCTGCGGCACGCTCGAGACGACGTGTGATGTAACTTATGACATTGAAAACAACCCTCGCGCGACACTTTCACGATAAACAAGACGATTAGAATCGTTCTCGACCGCAACGCAATTGGTGCAAGCGACGACGTGACGAGAACGTGGTACGAGGACGCGTCTATAATCGCACGAATACATAAAACGTGACATTCCTCTTCCAGAACATTTCACGGGAATCGAGCACTCGATAGATACCGGCGTTTTACACACTAACGCGCACAAAATTTTCACTGCATCTGTCTTTTCGAATTGTTTCGCGACCGACCACTTGACCCACGCAGCCAGCGCCGGTGGGAATCCATCGAACTTTCGAAATCGATATTTCGAACGATCCAATGGGAAAATAATCTCTAACGGTCGATCGAATTTGTCGCCGCGACGACAGCGTTCGTTTTTGGAACAAAAGTCACGACGCGAGTTTACAAGAATCGTCGTTGATTGGTCAACGGTCGGCGAATTGGCCAATCGGAATTCTTGTCGAGAGGGCGCGATTTGGGGTGGATTTGTTCGAAGAACGAGCAAAAGTGGTATTCGAAAGCTTCTATCGTGCGCGGCGACATTCGTCTTCGTCGTTATAAATGCTTTGAATGCGAACTATCTTGTACGTTCACTCGCGCGCGATCGAGGATGTAAGAATGCTTGGCATGTGAACTGATATTTACGTCGGTCGGTATCTCGAGGAGCTTCTCGGCCACGGAATCCTCCTACTCCTCGGAGTTCACGCGATTTCCCTTTCGACGGAGCCTGCTCCACTCGTTGACGAAGCCAAGGCACCTCGGTGTTGCGGCGAGCTACGCGAGAAACGCCATTTTTGGACGTCGCAGGTTTCCGGATCGCGTCGTTGTCGACGATCGTCGTTCGAAGTGCGTGAGCTCACTGAACTGACGTGAAAATCCCCTTCTTCCACGCTGCTTGACGCGATCGCTTTCCGAGACCGTTGGAACACATGCACACGATCGTAATGTACACGCTTCTGTGCCTACTCATTTCTGGGCCCCTACCTTTCTACTATCCATTTGCCACCTTACTAATAACACGTAATTTGATTAACGCGAAACAGTACTCGTTAGAGACATCTTGTAGATATTTTTAAGATATAAGTTTTAAGATATAAAAAATATTTATATCCTTTACATTTACCAACTGACATTTTACCATTACCTAATATCGCGACAAGTATCCACGTACATTTAATCTGTATATTGACGGTTAAGCAATATTTTTCAGGACACGCGTGTCACCGTACATCTGTATATTTACTTGCATGCGCGGTTTTTTCCAACGGACGCCCTATTTGTCTTACTTGGATACTTTCCTGATATTCAGTTACTGGGAACACGCAAATTATTCCGCAAGGTGGTGGCACCTGTCGGATTCGTAATCGTCGGGTAACATATACACAGGCGCCGAGAATACAAATTCTATTTATCATTTTAAGCGCCAATTACAGACAGCAATAATTCTTAATTGTCCAACGATACTGATGAAATAATTTCTACATCTGGTATGACCAATTTTAATACGATGTTAGCAGAAAATATCAATGTAATAAACATAAATTCGATTTCGATATAATTGTACGAGAATTTTAAGGATCTTTGTAATGCATGATACAGTAGCAATGGCAGTGATTTCAACGAAAAGATTTTAATTCAATGCGACCTTTCTTTATCAGGCATTGAAATCTATCGTTGCTTAGCGAACCAAATCTTCCACCCACATAAAACACGTTACTCAACCTATAAATCAGTTACCTTTTATGATAACGTAGTGCTTTGTTGCACATATTTAGGCGAGAGAGCTAACATTTTTCCATTATTATCGATATTATTCTCAATTCACTTAAATGTACATTGTTCTTTGTTCTTCAGAAACTAGTCAATTTCTCGTAACAATCGACATGAATGTTTTAATGGTGGTCAAAATTTTGGACGAAATCGAAAAGTCTGGATAATCGGCACAATAAGAATCCATGCTTATTCTAATTTTATTTTCTGTCTCATTTCCTCTTGTGTTCATTTGTGTAACCTGTAGGTAATGTTGCGAGTGACGTGAAAATGGTAATGGGGCTCTGGAGCTCCAGAAAAATGGACCACAAAAATACATTGGATGTAAGATCTTCTCGTATGTCTCGTCTGAACTCTAGAGTCCCAGAAAAGTCTGAGAAGAGAGTTTACTCGTATACTTCGTCCGAGGTGCTGATTTTCCTTTCGTACAGTTGATAAAGCAGAATTCTTGTATATCTATGATCGATTGAGGGCGGAAAATCTATAAATATTGACGTAAGTAAGCTTACCCCTCCATTTACACACATCAATTCACAGCCATGTGTACGTGAGCTTAGGTGCTTTGGACAGCTGCTGGAATTCAAGAAAGAAGACGAATGTGAGTCTTTCTTGCTTTCGAAACAGCTGAAATCCGATTTGTGTCAACCTGTATACGATTTTCAGTCTCAATTGCCTAGGCATTTTTATTTTCCAACCTATTACACATAAACGAGGTAAAGAATAGACCTATCCTTAGTGGGATGAACGCTATCGCTGTACCATGAGTGTTTTATAACATGAGATACACTCTTCCAAAGTGGAACAAAATGTTAAAAAGATCATGCATCAAATTCTAAGGGGATCCTCGTAAGGCTTTAATCTTCGTAATGGTTTTAATGGGTCGACGATCAACAATGACCAGCTTATGGTCACTAGTGGTCAACAGTGAGATGGACATCATGGTCAGCGGTCCAGTGAAGATCCAGAAACGGTCAAGAGGTGGGACCAATTGAAATAGCATTGTTCTTTAGACCAAGCGGTTCTTCACTCTTCACGTTGACACTGTCTCCCCACTCTTCGACTTCCCCACATGAAGACTACCGCTAGACAAATTCTTCAGTACCCCTGGAGCATCCAGGGGGACCGGGTCTCGCGGGCCAAAGTCAGGCCATTCGTGGAGCGGTGACCACTGGGGACCAGGAGTGACCAGGAGTGACCAGGACTGACCAGGACTGACCAGGACTGACCAGGACTGACCAGAACTGACCACTACTGACCAGTGCTGACCAGTGGAGATCCGATTACTGACCACTACTGACCACTACTGACCAGTGCCGGACCGTGATGACCACTGGTAAGAACTATTTAAAATTGCTCCCCCCACTTCTATTTTGTCGTTTGATACCAATTCAACGTTATGGAACTGTTCATCGCTTTTGCTAAATTACGAATCGTTTCGTATGTTACAGCTGGACCTCTGGTGCTGCTTCCTTGGTAATGGTAACTAATGCTCAACAAGTAGTAAGCCCACTCTACTTATTTATATTATTATCACAAAACTGACCAGTTTATTTTATTTGTTTGGTCATAATTCGGTGTTGTTTTACTGTCCGGTTTTATGTGGTTATTATGTGTTCCTCCTCTATTTCTACTTCTGCCTTATTTTTTGAATTGGCACAATTGTGTTGGATCATGTACCATTTTTGTTTGTATATTATTTTATGTATTTTGTTTGTAAATTATTTTATGAATCTCGATGTCACTAATTAGAATAAGATTTTTATTCTTATTCTATTTCGCTGAGATATTTTGTTTAATTCTTGGGTATTTTCATTCTTTGATTTCATCGTTGGATTTTCATTCTGCGTTGGATTTTCAATCTTTGTTTCTGTTCATCTTTGAGATTTGTATGGTTCTTCGGACAATTTTTGTAGTCATTTGCTATTTTACTTCGACATTGTACTCTCGTTACGCAAGTATAGGTAGAATACTTTGTTCGTAACACTTGTAAATTTTGTACATTTCCTTAGGTAGGTCTAGCATCGAGAATCTTATAGATTCTCACTTTTAGGTACATCAGCACGACTAATTATTCCATCGCTTGGTCTAGTTTGCATGGTGTTTATTAAATTCCCTTTCGTATGTCACTAATATGGGTATCAATTTTAGTTTCAGATTATTCACAGGGACATCGAGGGAGTACGCCACATCCGCCGAGGGACATTTAATTCCAAGTCGATTAGATTTAAGCTTCGTCGCGAATCTTAAAATTAACGTCGAAGATTTCTTTATTGTACATATTTCCGCGTCCTACCAAGCAATTATTCAATAAGTAGCTTCTCGTTCTCTCGTTCCCTCGTTCCTAGCTTCGGTCACCGCTGTTTCATCGATTGAAACATGTGATCGGCCGTGTATCGGGCCCGAAAGATCTAATCGCCTTCCCTTGGTAAGCTTGATCGAGGGAAAACGGCACTTCGCTGGAAGGTGTGGAGTTTCCGTATTCTGCGGAAACGCATACCTTCCAGCGGAAGTCGACCCTGTCTCAGGTACTCTCTCTTTGTCAGACAGCCTAAGTCGGGTCCTTCGGGCTCCCGGCGGGTTGCGTTGGAGAAATGGAGACCTCGATTCGGGGTTGCAGTTCTCTGTTTTCTTGTTGAGATCGAGTTAGCAAGGGCAGTAGTTTCGATCCTCGGATCCGCTGCACGGTTCAGCATCGCGTCGCGTCGCGTCGCGTATCCCACGATTTAGCTTCATCCCTCTTTTTAACCATATAATTGCTTGGTAGAACATCCAAGGAACTTTGTTTCCTTCTATCGTCCGAATTTTAGCTTCAATTTGACTAGACTTGAGCTTCGACGTTAATTTTAAGTCCCTATTGTATGCGTCTCCCAATATTGCCAAGTAATTATTTAACAAGTAGCTTCTCTCGACTCGGTCTCTCGTTTCTTGCTTCGGTCACTGGTGTGATCGGCCGTCCAGTTTGTCCGAAAGATCTAGTCGCCTGCCAATGATAGATCGATTTCTAGAAATAGAAATCAATCTACCAAGGGTAGTGTTGATTCGATCCGAAGATCCGCTGCACGGTTCAGCATCGCGTCGCGTCGCGTCTCCAACAATTTAGCTTCATCCCTTTTTAAACAAAATAATTACTTGGTATTTAGACTTAAGTCTTTAGTGTAGCCGCGTGTCCTGCCAAGTAATTATGTAACAAGTAGCTTCTCTTTGACTCGTCTCTGGTCCCCTCCGATCACCACTGCTTCCATGTAGAAAGCAAGTGATCGGCCGATTAGCTGGTCCGAAGGGTCAGTTGCCGTCCTCTAGCAAGACGATCCAAGGGAAAGGGTATTTCGGCCTTAGAGGGGATCAGGGACTGTTCCTGTCTAAGGTAGCCCCAACTCGGGATCCCTCTCTCTGTCAGACATCCCGAGTTGGGTCCATTTGGCTCCCAACAGGCTGCTTGGGGGAAATGGGGAACCCGTGTTGGGTGCGTCGATGCCCTTCCCCTTCGATCGGACTTGCCAAGAGGCAACGAGCTGGCCCTTTTGACCTCGCTATTCGGTTCGCGTCTCTCGTTCCTTGCACTATTGCATGGTGCATCGCGTCGTATCGCGTCGCGTCGGGTCTCCAACAATTTAGCTTCATCCCTTTTTAAACAAAATAATTACTTGGCATGGCTAATCTAGTTTCTAAGGATGTAAAAGGGAGATCGATGGAACTCTGATTCCATCTATCTCCCTTCGGGTCTCCATTCGCAGCAACCTCCTCGTGGTGAGACCTGGGTAATATTATTTACGTTTAATTAATAATCGTATCACTCTTAGCTGGGTAATGCAATTATTAATTAAAATCTAAATAATATTAGCAAATTGGCTGCGATCCGCCTTGCATAGGTCATCATGAATATAGAGCTTCTTCGCTAGGTTAATTTTGATTTTCGTTGATTCATCAAAGATTCTAGAGTATTGTCAAAGACGAGATATACGAGTAGATCTTTCAACCAATGTATTTTTTCGGTTTATTTTTATGGGGTCTCGAAACCCCATTACCATTTTCGTGTCATTCGCAACGTTACCAACAGATTCAGAAATGAATTTTAATCCCTTCCATAGTCAACTCACATGCATTTACGCAAACGCTACAGCTGTTTAGCTATAAATACTAATTCAGTGAATAGTTTCTCAACTGACCGCCATCCATGAGAAGGGGACGCTAAAATCACCTCCGAATTTTCAGGTCGGTATGGCAGTCAGATTGGGCCACGAAAGTCCATTAGGTGAGAGGTCTACTCGTGTACCTCGTCTGTGGTATCGTCGTCATCGCCTTAATAACAACGTAGAAACGAACACAAACCGAACAGGATTATGTTTGTTTCGTGTAAAAGCGATGATGGTGATCGCAGAGTCATCATATTCGACAAAGAGTAACAGACATGCTCGTTGTCAAAAATTCTATATAGGGTTTGGCAGGGCGCCGGCGCCGCTCTATAAATAGCGCGTACAACGCCAACCGCGGTTTGCGGCTCGTAGACAAAGTAAAAGGAAAGCCAGCGATCGGGTGCGCGCGACGACGATAGTAGTTAACGGTGGTACATTTCGCCGCTTTGTGTCACCTAATCGCGAATGTATATTCGGTTCTTCCTCTCAGCATCGTGTGGCCGATCAATTCGACATCGCGCGCGTCCAGCCCGTCGGTGGCCAAACTTTCCAAAGCATATCGTGTCAAACGAATACAAACATTACCGTCGACAATCGTCGAGAGATCAGAGAAAGAGATCGCCATCGAATTCGCCCGTATGCCGGTGTTTCTACGTTTCGAGGACTAAGCTAAAATTATACGAGTGATCCACGAACGATGGTGGTGCAGCGTGTTCGTTGACGCAATGGCACACTTTAAGATGTGACTTCTTCGTTCACGGTTCGATCACGTCAGCTGATCGACAACGTGTATCGAGCGAAATAGGTGATTATGTAAATTCTAGTTTAGAGGGGCCGTGGCCCGTGCCTCGCGTGCAACGCTTCCCTTCGCCCGACCACGATAACTTTCGCGGACTATATAGTTTTCTAGCCGGCTCGTTAGAGAGAAACTAATTATACTCTCCTCGTGTCGAGAGGTTACTAACCAGACCAGACAACCACTTCTGCCAGGCGCACGAGCAGCTTCGAGATCCGCGTGGCCACCCCAGATCCATCCGTTCACCCCTCTGTCGGACATTTCCTCAGACCTAGGGCGAACGATTTGAAATTCGAACTGGATGCAAGTCTGAAACATATTTTAGGCGATAGTTTGTCGCCAGATAGGCGTAACATTCGTATCTAATTGAAACTCCTTCGAACAAAGAATGAAATGAATATCAGTGTTTCAGTTATAGATTATTTTTTTTATATCATGTTTATGGTTATGTTTTTCATATGACTGATGCCGAATTGGACGAAAATTTTCAACTTTTCCTTCAAACAACGATAATATCAAACTAGCTCTTCGATCTTTGAGATCTTTTTCTCGATCACTTAATATAGAAAGAAAATAATTGCTTTCCAAAGAATACAACACGTATTTTTATACAAGGGACAAAGGGTGACGAGCTACACAAGCCCGTGAGGAGACCCGGTCTCATTTTATGACTATGGAATAGTTATTTTTACGCGACAATTCGCGCGTAAAGATACGTACGCCTTTGTGGACGATTCATTAGACCTCCCGCGCCTGTTTTAAACTTGCACTACTTGCTTTCGGAATGTAGGTAACGCTTACCTTTGGGTAAGCGTCAGATCGCATAGTTGATATCAAAAATAATTCAAAAAGGATAATAATTAATGTCGAATCGACAGTGAAGTAGTTGAACCGTTAATTTTATTTAAATTATCGATTAAAAATGAGCAACTGATGATCGAGAACGTACAAAGCGTATCGTGATTGTGGTCGATGTACACAATTCGTACAACAAGTGTCCAGATGTTGGCTGGCGTACACGCTCGTCCCACCTACGGAGTTTTACGCACAGCTTGTACAGGATGTTTGGACAACCATGGGAAAAATTTTAATAGGGGATTCTAGGGGCCAAAGTAAGACGAAAATCAAGAATACCAATTTGTTAATTCAAGCTTCGTTAAAAAGTTATTAACGTTCAAAGTTCCGACGGTCCTGAATTTTTTTCTCGAAAATGCGCAGGATTTCGGGGGTATGTGTAATGACCAAAAATGATTGTAATTGACCCCCGCAACCGAAAATAATTTTTTTAGAACGATTCGAAATTTTATAATTTTGTCGAAAAATTTCGAACCTTCTCGAATTTTTTTCTAGAAAGTGGGTAGGATTTCGGGGGTATGTCTATTCACCAAAAATGATTGTAATTGACCCCCGCAACCGAAAATAATTTTTCCAGAACGATTTGAAATTTTTTTTTTCGTCGAAAGTTTAGGTAATTAGATTTTCAGTAATGAATTTTTTTCTCGGAAATGCGTAAGATTTCGAGGGTATGTGTAATGACCAAAAATGATTGTAATTGACCCCCGCAACCGAAAATAATTTTTCCAGAACGATTTGAAATTTTTTTTTTTCGTCGAAAGTTTAGGTAATTAGATTTTCAGTAATGAATTTTTTTCTCGGAAATGCGTAAGATTTCGAGGGTATGTGTAATGACCAAAAATGATTGTAATTGACCCCCGCAACCGAAAATAATTTTTCCAGAACGATTTGAAATTTTTTTTTTTCGTCGAAAGTTTAGGTAATTAGATTTTCAGTAATGAATTTTTTTCTCGGAAATGCGTAAGATTTCGAGGGTATGTGTAATGACCAAAAATGATTGTAATCGACCCCCGCAATCGAAAATAATTTTTTTAGAACGATTCGAAATTTTATAATTTTGTCGAAAAATTTCGAACCTTCTCGAATTTTTTTCTAGAAAGTGGGTAGGATTTCGGGGGTATGTCTATTCACCAAAAATGATTGTAATTGACCCCCGCAACCGAAAATAATTTTTCCAGAACGATTTGAAATTTTTTTTTTTCGTCGAAAGTTTAGGTAATTAGATTTTCAGTAATGAATTTTTTTCTCGAAAATGCGCAGGATTTCGGGGGTATGACTATTCACCAAAAATGATTGTAATTGACCCCTCCAACTAAAAATAATTTTTCCAGAACGATTTGAAATTGTTGAATTCAATTGTTAATAACTTTTTAACGAAGCCTCCATCAACAAATTTCTTGATTTTCGTCTTATTTTGGCCTCTAGAATCCCCCATTAAAATTTTTCCCAGGGGTGACCGAACACCCTGTATGCAAGGTGATCCATTAGAAACAAGTCACCCTAATATCTCAGTTATTTTAAACAATACGTATTTCTAACTGTAGGCCATTATGGGAGAACACAGCACGTTTCTCCCAGCGACAATAGTTTCTTTGCAGACAGTGGCATAAAGGGGACTCGATAGACAGCTTTGTTTTCCTTAATGAAACGAAGGTGTCCTATTTCTAGCGGGCCACTCTGTAGAAATGGTTTCGGTGGAACTGATCGTGGGCCTATCGCCAAAGAGGATTTCCCTTCTGAAATTCGGTTCGCCGACTGACGGTCTATTTTCTTGCATGTAACGCGAGGCGCCCCGGTATTTATGCCGTTGATGTTTAACACCGCGAACCATAGCGCGAGTAAACGTGTATTTCGTTCGCGCGTAAACCTGTACGATTCTCGACGCGCGCAAAGGGCGTACGGAAATAGAAATAGAAACACGGTTACAATACGTTCGAAGAGACAAATCGTTTTGTTTCGTTCGATCGCTTTATTTCTGTTAATTATTCGTTTCCATTCCCTCTGGACGCGCGATCACGAACGATTCGATCGTATCCCGGGGCTCTTCGGTCCTTTAGATCGTCGGCGATCAGAATGGCTCTGGTGATGCTACCCTGCGATCTGCCATGGTGGCCAGCCGTGGTGAAGCAACTGGATCGCGCGGCCGACGCCAGGAATTCCGAGGATCTCTTGGAAGCGATGCAACGACTGCACGACATGTGCAAGTAAGTGCAACGAACAGCAATTCCCGTTAACGTCGCGTGTATTGCGGATAGAAGAAACGGTGTGCAAGCGTACTCGCGCGAGAGCAACGACGCGCGAAGAGAGTCCCAAGGCCCATGGCCGTTTTCTGTACGCTCGTTGGACATCTGACGCATGGAGGCCATGGCACACGGAGGGATAGGGAAGGGGTAAACGCCTCTGCGCATGCGCCGTCCTGTAACTACTCGCTCGATGACTCTAGGGACGTTCGAATACAAAAATCAATTAGAAGATAGATACAAGTACAATTTTATTTAAACAGTAGATAACGAATAACTAAACTTTTATTTATCGTTCGAAATTCTTAAAATGTATACTGGTTACTTTCAGATGGAATACAGGGAAACTGGATTATTTATATCTCGACAAGTTTAATAAGATATCCGAGGTACTACATCCTACGCTAACTCGAGCGTGGAGAACGAGGGACGAGAATTAAACCGGGCGATTAGATTACCAAGGTCTGCTTAGCTATCGAGCGTCCTTTGATATTGTTTTAAGAAATAAGGCTGTGGATGGATGACGCGGACCTACGTCGAATCGAATCCAAGGACTTTATTCAACTCGTTGAGCTATAAATAATATAATAATTGAAAGGTTGCTCTGTGTCTCAAATCGTTGAACTAAAATAGACGCAAGTTGGTCATAAAGAACAAGAAACAGAGATATATTTGATACGCTAGCTTAATTCGTTGACGACGAACATGGAAACATCAATTGTTTTTACATAAACCACATTTTAGTCAGTTTAGAGGGTAGTGGAAGGCTGTATAGCTTTTGAATTATCTTTCAAATATACCCTCTGCGTGCATCCCTCACGTGTGCCACGGAAAAGTTAACAAGTTTACTACAACAACACGTCTTCTACCCACGATACACGAGTTCCGACCGATCAGCGCTCCGAATGCTATAATTCGCGTTTCGATTTAAAGCCAGACTAACACTTTTTCCCACGCGGAGATATTAACGAACTCGATTTTTCTGCTACATGCTGTTAAAAAGATACGAGGAACAGTGCATACTGAAAAGGTATCCGAACAAAAGTATTTCTAAGTATTCATTAAAGATGTACCCGAATGCTTTTAAGCGCCACACCTTTTTACAACTATCAACCACTTTATATACAAGACGCGTTTAAAAGTATCAGGCACGTATATACACAAATCAAAATCCAACGCACGATGAAAACACATTATTATTGAAAATATTATACATTCTCCAAACTAATTAAAATTGAGTGCCTAATACTTTACAAACCACTTAATGTGTCCCGTGTAATTACATGTTTCGTATAGTTGAACAACTTGGAAAATATCCTTGCGGCTGAAGAACGTTTTAACAATATGGCGTCGACCGTTGCTACCCTTATGTGATCAGTTTCCTTTTCAATCCTTCCAGACAGACAACCCTGGGAAAAATTTTAATGGAGGATTCTAGAGGCCAAAACAAGACGAAAATCAAGAATATCAATTTGTCGATGGAGGCTTCCTTAAAAAGTTATTAACGTTCAAATTTTCATCCGTACTGAATTTTTTTCTCGAAAATGCGCAAGATTTCGAGGGTATGTCTATTCACCAAAAATTATTGTAATTGACCCCCGTAATAGAAAATAATTTTTTTAGAACGATTCGAAATTTTTTAATTTTGTCAAAAAATTTCGAACCTTCTCTAATTTTTTTCTTGAAAGTGGATAGGATTTCGGGGGTATGTCTATTCACCAAAAATGATTGTAATTGACCCCCGCAACGGAAAATAATTTTTCCAGAACGATTTGAAATTTTTGAATTTAATTGTTAATAACTTCTTAACGAAGCCTCCATCAACAAATTGGTATTCTTGATTTTCGTCTTATTTTGGCCTCTAGAATCTCCCGTTAAAATTTTTCCCAAGGGTGACCTAACACCCTGTATACTTAATGGATGATGCAAGAAATCAGGCGATATATACTCAAAAATATTGAATATTATTCAGTGAGATTCATTACAATAATGTTAACATTATTTCTCTCTGCCTTTACCCCCACCACTGTCTCATTCATCAGGGATATTTTTCAAGTTGTCGTGCTATACATGCCCTCCGGATTCAACGGAGCGCTTTCAAGTTTGTCGGTTCTTTTCAGTATAAGCCTCGATCCCGAAGAGGACGTGCAAGACCCTGAGTTGTTCTCCGGATTGGCGACCTTCCTAGACGACGATCTAGAGGCCGCGGAACGTGAGCAGGTCCTCGCGAAGACGATACCAAGAATGGTGGAGAGAGCAAAGGCCTTGAGGTGTTGCAAACCACCGCAAGGCTTGCACTTCAGCCTCCAACAGCAAGGTGAGTTGAACTGATTCTCCGCTTGTACAGAACGGACAGAGCTGATCGCGATTACGTGCCTTCGTCGTTTCGCCTCGCGGGACCACGCCAGGGTGGCGAGCTGACAAGTAAAGCAGCTTCTGGAAATTTTCTTTGAAAACGAGTATGTAAGTTCATCGAATGTCCATCCATTACCTAACGGCGCTTACACTGAACTACAAATCTGCTAAATTTTCAGACCTGTCACGCCGGGGAAAAATTTTAATGGGAGATTCTAGAGACCAAAATAAAACGAAAATCAAGAATGCAAATTTTTTAATCGAGGCTTCGTTAAAAAGTTATTAACGTTTAAAGTTCACACTATAACACTATCGCGCGTTCCACAGGCGGAACTTTAAACGTTAATAACTTTTTAACGAAGCGTCAAACAACAAATTGGTATTCTTGATTTTCGTCTTATTTTGGTCTTCAGAATCTCCCATTAAAATTTTTCCCAGAATACCCTGTATATTATGCAATTTAGACTCTTCCAACGCGGTAATATTCGGACACCGTGAATAATTATCTGTTAACGGATTGAAGCACGTTGTTCGAACGTTAGAAACAATAGAAAAACATTTGATAAAATTACATAGCCGTGTTCAAAGAGAATTTCCAAGGGCTACTTTATTTTTCAGCCGATCGCCCTGGGCGTAACCGCTTAATACGACACCGAGGAAGACGATATTGTACCCTATGCCGTAGGTGACTGCGTCGAATACAGCTACGCCTTCGCTTCGTCTTTGATCGCGAACGCGTTCTTCTCCACGTATCCAAAGAGAACCGCGAAAACTCATCCGACCTTGCGTGACTTCAATTTCACGAATTTCTTCAAGCATCTACGCAAGTAAGGAGAATCAGGCCCAAATGTACCGAGTAGCGTAAAGTCTTCGAAAGTTTGAAGACGACCGGCCGTGGCAGAAACATAAAAACTCCTTCGTTGTTTCTAGCAACGGACAGAAAGCGAAACTGAAGAGCATATTTCACTACTACGACTACCTTGAAACGGAGAGCGCGCTGGATGGGAAACTGGTCATCTCTAGACAGGTCCGTATACATGGTGTTAGGCCATCCATGGGATTCTAGAGGCCAAAACAAGACGAAAATCAAGAATACCAATTTGTTGATTGAGGCTTCGTTAAAAAGTTATTAACGTTCAAAGTTTAACCCTTCTCGAATTTTTTTCTCGAAAGTGGGTAGGATTTCGGAGGTATGTGTAATGACCAAAAATGATTGTAATTGACCCCCGCAATTGAAAATAATTTTTTCAGAACGATTTGAAATTTTTGAATTTAATTGTTAATAACTTTTTAACAAAGCCTCCATCGACAAATTTTGCCCTCTAGAATCCCCCATTAGAATTTTTCCCATGTGTGGTCGAACACCCTGTATAGTATCCATACGTAATGTTTCATAAAAATAATTGTTTTCCCCATCTAACGCGAGTACACGTCTTCCAGGTGATGACATCGAAACAATGGCTGACCATCGAGGACTGGCTGGAGAGCAACGTTCCCTTGTGCCCGTTGATGATACGCCACGAGGGTCGTCTGGAACGAATGGAGCCCGAAACAAAAGTATTGCGCGTTTGCTTCGCGAGCGCGAAGTTTGGCGGCGGCGTACTTGACGGTGATGTTACGCAAGAAACTGTACATGTAAATAGTTGAAGCGCGTGAGAAACGTAACTTCGAAATCTGAGTTAATCTGTAGTCCACGTAAAAAAAAACAAAACAACATAATTCAACCGAACGTCCGAGACTGCACTTGGCGCGACGAGGGGGCAACGAAAAATTATAGTAATTTATTTGTTGTCTTCAGATAGCAACGCATCCCGAGATGCTCGCGGCGATACTGTCGGTCGAGTCGCTGGAGGACAACGAGGTTTTAATTGTCGAGGGCGTCAGGCACGTGTCTAGAATAAACGATCCTCGCAACAGAGCCACGTTCGAGGGTTTGCCGAAGCCAAACGTAGTGAGTACAAAGTTCATCGACCCTAGTCGAGTTTCTCTAGTTTCCATTGGGTTGTAATACACGGTGACTCGCCTGGACATTATTCTGAAAGTGGTTGTTAGGGGATGATCTTCTGTGAATGACATCGGTAGTGATTTGGTTGTGGAAGTTGGCAGGGATGATGAGTGAGGGAGAAATACCGGGATTACCGGGTGTATCGAGGAGACAAATGTGTGTTTTTGTATGTTATAAATAAATCTGTTATTTAAAAGAAAGAAATACACCAGTGGTTCGCACAATAGATACAAAAACAATGCGCGAACAACTCAACCACAGTCGTATACGTAATTCATTTTTATTTCTATAAAAATAAACGTTGGAGTAATTTCAAAATGCACGCTTTGTGCATATTGTGCCAAAAAGCGTAGAACGTTCATTTAGAATATTAAATCGAAAATTATACTTCATCTTTTGCTTAAACGGGACCGAGTGTGTGTTACAACCCAATATTTAACATGCCCCGTTATCCAAACGATGCGTTGCAGGTGACAGTGTGCTGCATCGACCCCGAGGATTACTCGAGGTTACCCCTGTCGCAATTCGAGGAGGACAATATACTTCGAGAAATGAACAAATCTCTGCTTGGATTTCGACAGAGACGCGTACCGAGCAGTCCAACCGATCCCGTGAGATCGGAGCTAGATCCGGACGGGGCAATAAGCTCCCGAAGATTGTCGCCGATCGGCGAGAGCTTCAGCAGCACTCCGCCGGAAACGGAAGGCGACGATAAAGCGTTGTCGACGAACAATGGCGCGAAAGATGGTACCGCACACGTATTACCAAACGTGATTCTCGCACGTCGTAAACGCTGTTACCGATTCTTCTTTTGCTTCAGCGAAATCCGCGTTGAACGAGCAAAGTAAGTACGATATTCTAACGGAAGTTCGTACCAGACCTAACGGGAAGTCCATAAGACCACCGAGCCCGCACAAGATGTGCAAGGACGCGAGTTGCACCAACAGAAGAAGTCGGTTTATCGTTCTTGGATCCAGCGGCGAGGTTTTGCCAGTCACGCGTAAATCGCTGGGTCAGATGTCGGTGTACAGTAGCTGCAACAGTCAGAGCACGGATAGCTTCCATAGCGCGAAAGATATCATAGACGAGGATCTTGGTACGCAACACACTCGACTGCTAATCGATAATAATGTAAAGTGTCAAATCCTGTAATGTTGTTGCGCGTTGTAACTTGCAGAGGAGGAGGAACAGAAGCTCAGTAGGCGCTACAGTGGTCAATTAGACACCCCCGAGCGAAGAGGAACGTTCGCTCAACGCTTAAGGGACGCTTTGAAGCGAGAGAGCACGGCTACCGGAGCTACATCGTCGAACACGTCGTCCGGCGAGAGTAGCTACGCGGTAGGGATAAGCGTGTCCGGGAGTCACGTTTACGACCAAGACATTAAGTAAGGAAGTTCGCGTACCGTCGCTATTTCCTGTCTTTCAATCAGATTCAAACGAACTTAACGTTTTAGGGTAAAGAGGGGGGGTTCGAGAGGTTTCGTTTTACGAGACGAAACCGTGGACGAAGAGTTCTTGAAAGAGTCATTGGAAGCTGAGCAGAAATGGTTGGGTAGATTTCGGCAGAACCAGTCCACGCTTCAAAGAAGGGACACGAGTGCTAGCAGTAGATACAGTTTCAGCACCGAGTACAATTCTGGCAAGTATCACGGAACGCCATTATAGACATCGTTCGTCAGTCTCTAAATATAAGCGAACCCGACTTGTCTTCGTGCGTACAGATTTTTGTTCGGAGCTCGAGGAGGTTTACGAGCAGCTAGCAAAGTGGCTGGAAGACCCCATAGCGGCGGATGAATCTCGCGAGTTAGATGCAAGGGACAGGGCGGTAGTACGATTCGCTGGCTCGTTGTTAAAGAGAGCCCTCAGCGAGTCGTTCGCCGGCGTTCCGGTTCAAGAGGGCGAACCTCAGCCCCTGATCGATTCTGTCGACGTAAACCAAAGGCACAAGTTGGCTCTGGCCGTGAGGAGTTTGAGCTTAGAGCTGGCCCGTCAAAAGAATCGAAGACAGCAATCAGTAAGAGACATGTTGCTATACTTTTACTTTTCATCGAAATTATCTGATCGAAGTAATAGCGTTAAAACGAAAAATTGCATTACGATGGATCGGGAGCGATTAGGTTGATCATGAATTATTTATTTTTTCGCAATTTTACCGTCGAAGAATGAGAGACAAACTAAAAACTAATGCTGCCCCGGATAATCTTTTGTACATAGCCAAATCTCATCAGATCATTACGATACGCAGGTCTCTGAGTCTGAAGATGTAGAATATTACGAAGATGCTTTAAGTAATCATACGATATCGAAAGAGGTAAAGGATATCCAACGTAGAAAGCTTAGGACGGTAACATTTACATCCGAGGTTTTTCAAACATTGGTCGATGATGAAACTACCGTGTATCTATCTAATCCTGTTTCTTTAAGCACACCTGGAACTGTAATGGAAAACCTTGTGCAAGAATTCGAATCGCATGTTACACTTAACGTGAGCAAACTTGTCTTACAAATATGTAAATTCTGTTTCGTAAATGTAACGCATGAACCGGTACTAGAAATCATTTGACGTCGCCGTTGCTTGTCGAGTTTTAAAGCTTAACTGATCCAGCTTACCGACGAAGGCATTGAAGACTGATGGTTTATTTATACATTAACAACTTATTGCATGACAATCGCTGGAATAACTTATTTACGTCTGGTTATGAACAAAAATGATTCAATGATGTCGCATTGACGAAGCATTTTTGTCTATCGAAAGTAAATGAGTTATTCAGGTGGTTTGTTTTAAGCACAACTGTCTAAAATTATACCTCACCCTGTACATGCTTCTAATTTAACACATTGCGTACGGGTGACGAGATATCTCGTTTTCTCGTTTTCTCAAACAAATTTTTAAGAAACATCGACAGGGGGTAGGTGCCTAAATTTTTCGACGAAAAAAAAAATTTCCGAATCGTTCTAAAAAAATTATTTTTAGTTGAAGGGGTCAATTACAATCATTTTTGGTGAATAGACATACCCCCGAAATCCTGCGCATTTTCGAGAAAAAAATTCGAGAAGGTGTGAAATTTTTCAACAAAATTGAAAGGTTTCAAATCGTCCTAAAAAAATTATTTTTAGTTGAAGGGGTCAATTACAATCATTTTTGGTGAACAGACATACCCCCGAAATCCGGCGCATTTTCGAGAAAAAAATTCAGAATGCGTGGAACTTTAAACGTTAATAACTTTTTAACGAAGCCTCCATCGACAAATTGGTATTCTTGATTTTCGTCTTATTTTGGCCTCTAGAATCTCCCATTAAAATTTTTCCCAGGGGTGGCCGAACATCCTGTATAGTAATATTTAATAATACCTTATGTGAATGTAATACCAAATGCGAATTAAAAAAGTGCATATATGCATCGTATAGTGTGTTTCTTGAACGAACAGAGTGCGGTACGCAATGTGTTAAGACGATGTAGTCATAGCTCTGACAACTAATGATTTGTCTCTCATTCTATCTGATGTCTTTCACTTGTATACTTTATAATCGATTTTTAACTTGTGTTAATATAACTTTCCATATTTTCCACAATAACGTTGCCCAAAATTCGCCGACTTTAGACGGTTACTAAAATGTCTTTTTTTTTTCTTTTTTTTTTTTTTTAAATTGTAACTAGTTTGCATCGATCGAGACAAAATAATAATTATATTACTTCAGATTTACTAACGCCACTTTTTAGATACCGAGAGACAGTAGTCCTCAGGCAGGTGGATTATTAGCTGTTGCTACTGGTAATTGGGGATGTGGATCCCGATTAAGAGGGGATCCTCAGTTGAAACTCGTTATTCAGTGGCTCGCCGCTTCTTTAGCGGGTGTACCAAAACTAATGTATTATACCGCAGGAAATCCCAACTTGTCTAAGGTAGTAAATATCATATTAATTAGTTAGACAGAATGAGGCACTAATCCACGATGTTTACGATAAGAAAATACACTTTGTCGACTTCGTAATTATTTTTTAGTTAGATACTGTGAGTAGAGTTCTAATGGACAGACATTGGACGGTCGGCGATTTAGCCGCGGCAACGCTGAGATTTGCCTTGCAAACTATCGAAGAGAGAATAGAGGGAAGAAATAGTTTGTTCGAGGAAATAATTGGTATGGACAAACCAAGTCCTTAGCCCGACTCGATGCTGTCTGTTTTGGTAGACGTACTTGCTACCATGATCGAAGACAGCCTATTGAATGCTTGAAGTGATTGCCAAAGAAGCACAGCACGCTTCTTTTACGATTAGTGAGAGTAAAACCTACTAGAAAGATTGACTATGAGAAACGTCGCAATGGAAGAAGGGTAACAGTTACAGAAACCTTTAGTTTTTGAAGATTTGTACGAGTCAATCTGGAAACATCGATCTCTGTGGTTTGAGTGTTTCATATCAATGCAATATCAAACAAAGTCGCACAACTCAGTGTACAAAAGATTACATTAAAATAGAAGTTGAAATTTCAATACTTTTTAGCAGATATGTTATACGAGCAAAGTCGAGCAAAGACGTTGATACAGTTCGAATGGCTGTATTATGATTTCCTGGTGAAACATCGTCACTTTCATCAGAATGGAATTTATACAGGTTTAATAGATTAGTGAACACGAAGAGTCAATTCTGATTTACGTTTATATAAGATACGTAACTTGATACAGTTACCTGCAATAAGTAATGAGGCACAATACATTACACTATATTTTGTACAGTATAATACTTATAAGTCGTTATATGTGTCGGATCAAAGCATATGTAATAATTGAATAGATTTTTAGGAGAAGATTTTTAGTCGTATTTTATAGGCCGCTTTTTTATATCAAGTATAATTTATACAAAAGAAATTATGTAAATAATAAAAGTGAAATGTATAAGGAGAAAGTAACGTGGCCTCTGAAAGTATAAGGGTTTACAAGATAAAAACGTATCGACTATAAGACGTCTTCCACTAAGAAAACGTGTAAGTGTATCTATATCTACACTTGTATACTCTCGGTGTACGTTTTGTTTTGAGCAATATTATGTAGGATGTGTTTCAAAATTCTTTATATGTATGTTGTGTATTGGGAAAAGTATAAATCCATAGCACGTATCAATAAATTTATATCATGGTAATAGAATTTGATATCCTTATGTATTCAAATAACAGGCTTCAACCACTTTTTGTCAATTAGGTGTCGACTAGTACAATAATTCCAATCGATTTCTTACGTTTATTTTACGAGAAATACAATATCCATTATAGCAGCGAATTTACTCACCGATAAACTTCACCGCTCCGAATTTCTTAACTTAATACTTCGCTATAATTATAGGAGTAAAAAAAAGACAAGTATAAAAGGCAACAGATTCTATTCGCTCATCACAAAAAAAGACTTCGCAAACGACGACCCACGCCTTGTTTATCGTACAAAATATTGAATTTGTTAACAAATTGATTAATGTTATTGCAACCTTTTGTTACGATACCGAGGTAGGTCATCAAGGTGAAGTCATTACATTGCTGAAAAAATTAACAATTTAATGCATCGAACGTGTTAATTTTTACTCTGAAAAGTGGACAGCGGATACTCACGTTATAAAAATCGGCTTTAAATTTGGGATTGTTTAAAACTGGCAATCGATGTCCCAGAGAACAGGCTGCTCTCAAAACTTCATGGTTCCCTTTCAATTCACCGCTTTGTACTGCTTGCACATACTTCAGAACCAATTTTACTCTCGAGTGCAACATTTTTATAGCGCTGTGTTGTGCAGTTAGGTGCTCCGCGACTGTAGATTGTTTATTTATTTGAGATCATTTTTTAAAAAACTGGGAAACAAATAAACGTGGTCTATGTTACCTAATGAACATTCCCCTTGATCGTTACTGCACATTCTTGCTACGTGATCGACCCCGATTCTCTCAGCCTCTTCCGTAGCCAGTGTATAAGTTAATGGAACAAACAACATTGTAGCTTCCCCGTTAACCAAATCAATCACTGACTCATACATAGAAATAGACAGTTGCTATAAAGAACAATGAAGTTACATTAAAATGTAAATACAAAAAAGACATTAAACGTAAATGCATACATCTGTGTTTTTTGGTCTTGGATCGAGCTTTAATAACACGGGACTTTCGTTGATTTCACAGAGCTGCTTGTGCACTCTGATGTCCCTCTCATTAGGCATCTCTCCCGTCGTGTACCACCCCAAAAAGTCCATTTCACTGAAGACTTGTTTAAACTGTTCTTCTTTTGTGTTGTAATAATCCCTGTCGATTATAACGTCATCTCCGATACATGTGAACATCAGTTCAAAGGAATTCATAATTTCAATGTTGCGTCCCTTTTGTTTACCAATCAATGCTCCGTATACTGGAACACGTTTAAATGGTTTTGAACAGTCCAATATTTACGCCGTTTGAAGATAAATCGAAATTGTTCAGTTTACCTAACTGGTCCGTTCCTTCCTGGGCACGAAGCCTAGTCCAGTGTTCGCTGACATTCATTATAACGAGCGGATGGAGACTGATGGAAACAGATCCAACAGTGCCTGATGATGCCATCACTTTGATAGCACTGAGAGAATTCGCCGATGTGGAGGCATTCTTTTCAGAATTGTCCTCGTCAACTTCCATCGGTGTCTCCGTCGGTGCCGTTGCATTGTTTTCGTCAACCTCCATACCGTTCAATTATTCTATTTGTGGTCTACGAAATGTATATAAAGCCGTCGAAGTTTATGTCTCGCGATTAAT
Source organism: Colletes latitarsis (assembly GCF_051014445.1). Classification (NCBI taxonomy): domain Eukaryota; kingdom Metazoa; phylum Arthropoda; class Insecta; order Hymenoptera; family Colletidae; genus Colletes; species Colletes latitarsis. Next base: position 26,904,618 of record NC_135135.1, on the reverse strand, counting down.
ATCACCGTGGATCCTTATACGACACCTAGTCAACAACGAAAACGAATCCTTTTGTTGGGATACTATCGGTGGTACTTCCTCAAGTAACACAGATATTCGGTAAAAAAAATTTTAGTTCGTCATGGCACGCGTTTCTTCACGGTTCCGTCCAATCGTATACGTGTTATTCTAAGGTTGTCAAACTTACGTGTATGTAAATACACGGTATATTTGAAAATAGACTTTGCAAGGTAAACTATCATACAAATCTCTAGAGACAGTTAGTCGATCTACGTATAGTCAGCGCGAGATCGAGCGGTGCACTCGGTGCACTGAAAAAAACACTAGGATCTCGCGATAAAGTTGTGGAATCTTTGTTGGGTACAGTGATTTAACGCGATATTCTTGAACGGAAGCGATTTGAAATTACTTGTATTTATTTATGGTATTAATACGAAAGTGTTACGGAAATTATCGCGGAAGTAAGATAATATATTCCGTTGGTAGAATTTTATTTACCGAGCACCGTTGACAGATCGAATCAGACGAAACTACGGAACAGAAAATTCGCGGTTCTTGTTATTGTTCTATATGAAGCAGATTACTTCAAGCGATCATGCGTTTCTGAGTTCGATATACGATACGATATTGTACAATTTGACGTTGGTTCGTTCTTGTTAATTTTAAATTAAAGATTACCGTTCGTGTCGCTGTGCAATTAATTAAATCCTCGGTATAGAATACTGCATCGGTTTTAAGTAAGTATGTGTAACGATTACACAATTCACGAAGAGCATTTCTAGGTTAGATGGAATGGATCTCTGTTAATAAAGGGTGCAGTTGATTGTAAATATCCAGAAATTCGTGACCATCGTTGCCAAAGCTGTTGGAAGATATCAGACGGAAAATATTTGTCTCGTGTCAGGTGCCGGCTTCTTTATTATATTCTTCAAACACTATACTTTTCTGACTTTCCAATCTGTACATGATATTCTATCAGACAAAATATAAAATCAACTGTACCCTACTTAGATCTACGTAAGAAACAAAAGGGCAATCCTTTGATGATCGCACAAGATTTATCGCAAGATATTACCTAAACAGTTATTCGAAGTTTTTGACGGTAAAGAAATATTATGCAGAATTAAAGGTATCAGCTTTTCCTTGGGGGAAGATTTTGCTTGTACTGTTAATATTTTACCACGATGGAGAAGTTCGTTGGAATGCACCAGCTAAAAGGGATATTGAAAAGTTTTCCAAGGAATATGAAATTTTGCTTTGCGTATGGATCTGCTGCGTTCAAGCAATTAAACAATCAGTCCAACAATATGTTGGACCTTATTTTTGTTGTTCGTAACGCAAATCAGTGGCATGCAGAGAATTTAGAACTTAATCCTACGCATTATGCTCAGCCATTGAGGTTTCTCGGGCATAGAGTGATTGCTAATGTGCAAGAAAATTGGGGTGCTAAAATCTATTATAATACGTTGGTTAAAATAGCAGGAGGATATACTATAAAATACGGAGTAATTTCTGAAGTTTCGTTAGTAGAAGACTTACTAGACTGGAATGATTTGTACTTAGCAGGAAGGTTGCACAAGCCTGTCAAAGTATTAATGGAACCAAGCGAACAATCTCAACTACCGACGGCTTTAGTACAAAATTTATATTCAGCTATACATGCAGCATTATTATTGCTTCCGCAACACTTTACAGAAGTTGATTTTTACAAAACTATTACCGGTTTATCCTACACCGGTGATTTTCGAATGACTTTTGGCGAAAATAAAGATAAAATTAACAATATCGTTTTGTCCCAAATGGCGCACTTTAAACAATTGTACAGCCCAATTTTGCAACATTTTGAAAATTACGTGGACATTCCAAAGTCAGATCAAACGAGCATCACCTGCCACCAAGATACAAGTCCAGAGACGAAAATACATCATTTGAATCAGTTACCTAGAACTCCGCAAGTTAAGCTTGTCAGAGCATGGTCGCAAGGTCCAAGATCAAAGGATACGGAGGATTGTCTGCGCGCGATCGCGTACGATCCCGAATGTGGTGAAATACTGGAAGAATGCTTGAAACAGATTGTTTGGAGATCCAGTGTCACGCAAAGTCTGAAAGGGATTCCTACTGCTGGACTTGTGAAATCTATTAAGTATGGCGGAGCAAAAATAATGAAGATGTTGCAAGCAACACCACAGACAAGTTTGATTACAAAATCAGAGCCAGGTCAAAGTAAAGTCGAAAGAATAGTAGAGACTATGAAGAACCAGGCACAGCCAAAGGAAACAAACAAACGCATAGAGTAGTAATTACATCCCTTTTAGTCGTACTTTAATTCTGTCATATGTACAATGTTTCGCACAGCTATGTTCTAAATAAAGTTATTTAGTCGAATTATGACTTCTCTGTAGGTATAGTTTAATGCCTTAGCGCTTAAAAGTATTTTAACGGGACACGATGCGATATTCTTAAGTTTCTTTATAAGTATTACACTTCAGACTAGAAGGATTAGCACTTAAAATCGAACATCGTTATATTTTACAAAGTATTGCTATGTATGTATTGGAATTTATCTCTATCAAAAATTAAATTTGTGATACTTTCAGCAAGTAACTAAATCATGACAACAATGGATTCTGATTCCGAGAGTCAGGACAGCGACGACGGGCGACGATTTCGCTTCGAAGCCACCCGCAAAGATTACGTTCACCCGGAAGCTAAACTCGGGAAACATTCGAGGTCAAAGTCAGAATGTAAATCTAGCTACGACGACGTAGAGTATAGAGATAGAAAAGATAAATCTAAGCACGACAGCAGTAGAAGAGAACATAGATCGTCGAAAGAGCAAGACGTGGATAACAGAGATCTTAAGCATTCGGCGAAATATTCGAAACATACCCACGAGTCGAGAAGCTCGAGACGCGAGGACAGCAAAGATTACAGAAGCTCGAGGGACGTCAGTATAGATTCGAAAAGCTCCGCTCTATCCTCGAAACGTAAAACGAGAGACACGAAACGTTACAGAGATCAGGATCGGGGCGAGCATCGTAAACATAGGTCCCAAGAACGGTCACACAGTAGAAACGACGACGATAGATCCCAGAATGACAAGTACAGGAACAAATCACGCGAGAAATATAAGCGTCACTCGCGCGACAGAAGTCGCGATAGAAGCTACCAGTCGCATAAATCGAGATCGTCGGATCACGGGAGATTTCGAGGGGAACTTGAGAGGCACAATTCGCATAAAAGGACGCCGATAAAAGAGGACGTGGATCAACAGTTGCAGGAATTATCTTCGCCCAGGAACGCGGAACCAGGCCGTACCGACAATGAACTGTTAACGAAGAAAGATTTGTCAGAGAGTCAAGAGTACAAAGAATTAGACTTGTCCGAATTTGACGTTCTATCGGAGACGGACGAAAATTTGTCCGACGGTTCAGACGTAGGAAATAGGTGTTTATTCTCGAGGCACCATAAGACAAAGACGAAAAAAAGAAATTCGAACGACGAGTGCGAGAGTTCGACGAAAAAGCAATCGATAGAGAGCGAACACTCGGATGGCTCGCCAAAGGTAAATGCAAGGAAGAACGATACGTCGTCCGGTTCCAGTAATAATAATCCTGGTGCCGTTTCAGATTCCGCATTAGGTATCGCGTCGCCTATATTGACGGAACTGACGGGAGATCGTATAAACATTGTCGATGAAAGATGCAAACCCGAATCAAGAGAAAAGACGGTTGATTTAAATAGCGGAGAAGATAATTTTAGTTCCAACGATAAAACTTCCTCGCGGCTTGGTAATTGCGACTCTTCGAAAGCAACGGAAACTTCTGCTGTTGAGGAGGATCCCACGTATGGGCCGACTTTACCGCCGCCATTAATAGTTGATTCTTCCAGTAATATAAAACCAGTAAAGACTACGAATTTCATAGGACCTTGTTTGCCAGAAATTGATGAGCGAAATGTAACTGAACGATCTGACGTCGATACGAGTTGCAACGACGAGAATGATTTAAGTCGAGAGGATTCCGACGCGGATTCAGACATGATTTTCGGCCCGGCGTTACCGCCACATTTATTAGAGCAAACGTGCAGCGACGAAACGAAAGTGAGAATTATAGGCCCCGCTCTTTCGAATGTGATAAAATCCTCCAATAGCGACGAAATAGAACAGGCAGAGTCTGAGAATGAAGATGCAATCGGCCCGCTACCGGCCAACCATCCTGCGTTAAGAACTAGTAATGTGTATAAACAGCTGGAGCAAAGAGCACAACAAATAAAAAATGAAAAAAAGGACGAGGTAAACTGAATTATAATTTATATAGCGAATCGGGGTTGTAGGCGATTCTTCTGTGCAATTGGCGACAATTTGGAGGAAATCACATAATGGTCAATGATATTTTAGGACGATGGTGCTTTAAAGCAGCGCGAAGAATGGATGACAGAATTACCTCCGGCACAGGTCAGTAATCTAGGATTAGCACCACGAAAGTTTCGCGTTAGGACAGGCCCAGACATGTCCGACAGGTCATGCTGGACAGATACTCCGGCAAAGAAGGCTGAAAAACAGAGGCAACGAGTAAGCGTTATTATTATTATTTCTTCATCGTTTCAGAGATCGTTAACGATCACAAATAACGCCTAAACTGTTTCACAATTTTAGGAAGAGGAAGCGTTCTATAATTTTAAAACATCGACCACAGAGCCGTCTCAAGAAAGTCGCGAGACCGAAGGTGGAAAAAGTCGAAAGCGCGAAAAGTCGCTCTTAGAGGTTCATCAGAGCAAACTTGAGAAGAAAAAAAAGGTGCTTGTGTATTGAAATTTTACGATTTATACATATATCTCGATAGATCAACGTCGAATAAAATATGAATTTCAGAAGGAAGAGAAAAAGGCGAAATTAAGTGGACAAACAGTTAGGAGACCGTTCGACAGGGATATTGATTTGCAGATCAATAGATTTGATCAATCTCAGAAGAATGCTATTATAAGCAAGGCACAGTATCTCGACGAGAGGTTTTCACGCGGAAAGATCTAGTAAGATTATTAGTAAATTAATAAGATTTTACAAAGGTAATAAGTTTTGCGCAGTGTACATTTGTAATTTGGCTCCTGTAAGCGATATTGCTAATGAGTGCCTTCAACTACAAATGATGTAATTCGATTTTCATTTTCAACGGGATCGAATTCTCTTTTTCTTTTAAATTAACTTTTTCCACTTGTTCAATGCTTGATGGTTTTTATCGATTGTTCATAATTGTAGGTGGTATTAACGTTAATATTATAAAACACCGCCCCCTTTCGAAAACACCAATTTCCGCAACATATATATAGTACATTACGGTGTAAATTCGATTAATTACTATCTAAATATGTATAAACAGACGTGTTATACATAAAAAAAATTTTTTTTTTTTTTTTTTTTTATTCACTTTACTGAGATTCATATCGACTTAAATCTATATTGTGTATGTACATTACACTATTGAATTGTATACTTCGTAAATGATCGTTCTTCATGCCTGTGATGTATATATACGTGTAATATTCATCTATTGTATCATAAAACATTGTAATCCAGTAAGTAATCAAACCTCACGTAAGTAGAAAAAACGGAACCATAAAAGACATACATTCTACGAACTTCGAAAACGAAATACGCTTCTCCTTTTCCGTTCTTTGTATCACAGAATCAACTTTACCTGTGATAATACAAAAAAAAAAAAATGTTTGGATGTATTAAATTTGTAGTCGAATGTAAACAATTATGATTGAACCACGTGTACTTTAAATATACTTTTTACGAGAATTATATTATGTACATTCAATTTGTTTAATAAACCGAATAAAGTTTTTTACTCCGCCTAAAAGTATCGAACGTTTTGAATATACTAATTATAACATTAACGTAGGACACTTAATCAAACAGATATCCGATCGCATCTCCTTTAATTTAGACACAGTTCTGCAACGTTGAAAATCGATTCGTTGCAAGCTGACGTTTAATTGAATTTAAATTTAGCGCTTCCACCGCGTGAATAAGCACGTCCGGCATAGCTCTGTCGGATAGTTCCGTGAGAAAATAAAGGGAAAAGTTATGTACATATGTATGACATCCGCGTGACTTCACTGATCGAGTCGCGAGAAATTTGTTTTAAATTGGAGAAGTCGTGTTAATCGTTTTCGCGTTACGTACGAACTCCGGATCGTTTTCGTGTCTGTATTTATGAATGGAGCACTCTTATGCAGTGAATCTTTGACGTTCCCTCGTGAACTTTACTCGATTGTTTAATCAACGGCCACAGTCAGTCTTCTTGCGTCGTTGAACTCGTTCTACGCATTTCGCTGCCGAGATTAATAGTAACCACGTTGCTCCAAAACATTCTCATAACCTCAAAGCCGAGGTGGGCCGAGAGAAGAAGGTGTAAATGACATGCGACGGATGATAAATGGTGTGCGTCTCGTTGCGCGCTGCTGATATACCTACGAAATTACGTGCGCGTGCATGTGTGCGTACATGTATATACGTATTACGCCGTTAAACGTCCCCTGCGTGTCGTAGACTGTGTATTTTTCTGGATGAGAAAAGAAACAGGAGTATCAGTACGTATAGAAATTATCTATGTATGCACACGCGTCGAGTAATACAGCCGATAAGGAGATATTCAGGGTTAAATTTGCACAGATCCCTCTTGGTCTTCGTACCTGATTACTGTGTCGCGTATACGTATGTACGTACGTTTACGCGTGTGTGTGTGTGTGCATGTTCTTTCACGTTGATTGACACATATACATCGATAAACCTATTATTGTCGTCTATTCGTTCGTTAATGTGTCAAATTTCGTATATCAAGTTACAACATTTTTTCAATCACCGATCCAGGTACGATACGCGTACCATTTGCTTACGAAACGTTTATCGGGAGTAGTTAATTCATGTAGTGTTTTTTTATACCATTTTATGGCAGACATTAAAAATAAAAGTTTTACGTTGTGACGTTTTACATACCGTGTTCCTCGATTTGATTTTATTTACTTGCCTGAACTGTATCGAAAATTGCCGTACAGGTTACGAATAAGTATTTCTCGCTGAAATGGTTAGATCTATTATGACAGATACGTTGAAATCGAATAAATAAATTTCGGCTACTCTGAGTATGTACATGCAGTATGAAGATAACCCTAGGTTTGGCAAAATTTCCTGTTTACGTGGTCAAGTATGTAATAACAAATAATAGTTGTGAAAATTAATTCGGCAGTGCATTGGGCTATAGTTGCAAAACTTCTCAGATCCAAGTTGACAGTAATTTTTTTTTTATTAAATATCCACCCTATCGATAATTGTTAAAACGGCGATTGCGTGATATAATTTTCAACTTTATACATTATACACGAAAAATAAAGTTAGGTTATAAGTACATCCATCATATTTACTTTTACAGGACGACAGTATTCTATTCCATGCGATGGATGTATTGGTATTTTTTTAATTGAATCTGACGTATAATGAGTCGCTCAAGAAATTTTTTAATGGAATATTAAAGTTGACAGGACAGCGTGTACTTCTGATATTTTAAAAAAATGAGACAGTGTTGCATGAACCATCAAGTCCAGCTATGGCTTATGTTCCTTGTTGTTTGCGTCGTGTACAACAGGGCAGATATTTTAGTATTTTCTGCAGCTGCGAGACACCAAATTGAAGAAGAATTCAGAGACATGCCTGCTGGATTTGGTGGCTTGATTCCATCTGAAGGGATTAAGGTATCTATCGTCTTAATGTTTTATCTAGAGAAACTAGAGGAAATTATTAGGAAGCGTTTATTTAGAATAGAATACGTATTATAAAAAGTCGTAAATTTTATCAGGGCATGGTGGTGTACGCGGATCCCCCTACTGCGTGTCATGACATACAGAGTCCTCCAAATATTACCAATTACAATGGTAATTGGATAGTTTTAATTGCCCGCCATAATTGTACCTTTGAAGTGAAAGTTCGAACGGCACAAAAAGCTGGATATAATGCTGCAATTATACATAATGTGAACAGTAACGAATTAGGTAAACATTTCAATTGCAAAGCTTTCCAATAATTATGAATTTAATTCTCATTATTGTTGAAAAACATCTACGATAATTACTTTACATTTATATGTATTTTGTTATAGAACCAATGGTAGCGGAACACCCTGCAGGAATAACAATACCGTCTGTATTTGTTAGTGAAATCACAGGACTAATTATTAAAGAAAATTATTTATATGACGAATTATATTTTGTACTCATTAACGACGACACGCCGTTTAATATTACACATTTACTTTTGCCGTTTGCTATTGTTGTTGGTCTATGCTTTCTAATTATGGTTATTTTCATGGTGAGAACGTTATCGTCGTGACATTAAAATTATCGTGCTTTCAGGAAACGTCTGTGTTTTAAACGTTTTTCTTTTCTATCGTAGTTCTATAGATGTATTAAGGATAGAAGACGGCAACGAAGGCACATGTTACCATATTCGAGCTTGAAGCAAATCCCGACGCACAAATATACAAAAGGTGATCCATACGAAACGTGTGCTATTTGTTTAGAAGATTATATAGAAGGTGAAAAATTACGAGTTCTACCTTGCGCGCATGGTTAGTATATACCAGTGAAAATTCATTGAGAAGTTAAAAATCCTGCGAACAATAGTGCATTAATTTATTTCAGCGTATCACACGAAATGCATTGACCCGTGGTTGACGAAAAATCGTAGAGTCTGTCCCGTTTGTAAACGGAAAGTTTTAGCAGCAGACGAACAAGTTATTAGCGAGGACAGTGACTCAGACGCTGACGATACCACACCTTTATTTCGCGACGGTCATCAAGGTATAAGAAACGATCGTTTTTATCTATCAAGTCGCGTTTTCTAAAAGCAAAACTAAACATTTCGTTAGGCACTCGAGGTGGAACGTTCACGCAGCAGGAGGAGAACCCTATCGGGCGTACAGTACTATCGCAAGTTGGACTAATTACAAATCAATTGACTAGCACTTCTGAGTCTGATGAATCTCTTTCTTTTTAACAATGGAAAGACTTGTAGCGCGGGAGAACCATCTAATGGAACTGCTTTCATGGTGTTGGATACTCATAGCATTAATGGTAAGGAATCTTTGTTATTACTTTTAACCCTTTCGCTGTGAACTACAGCACGTCTGAAACTGTCTTTTCTTCGATGGAGTTCTATTGTTCCTTGCGTCGAGTCAAAACTGATTCAAGTAACAATCGATATTTAAAAAGATTTGGGAGCTTTGGGATTCCGAAAATTTTCGGTAATTTCAAAAATGCCCGGAATTCTCGAAAACATTCGGGATCCCGCACACTCCTGGTATTAATTTATCTATTAAGAGTATTAGTGTTTTGTATGTTGATTTCCGTATAATTCGTTGGGTGTGGCGATCAACAGAGAAAGGGTTAATAATCGACGAAAGAAAGAAAAGAAATTTTGTAAAAGATTAGCAACCTTAACGATTTAATACCAGGAGAATTACAGGATGCGGAATGCGTATCAGCGTAAACTGCACAGAGTGAATTTATATAGGACAATTGAAGAATTTGCAGTGACTGTTGTTCACGTTACTACAGGTGGTAATACACGGGTCGTATTAAATTCGGGTGGGTCACCGTGCCAACCGGAAGTGATACTACGAATCTACGTAAACAGGATTCTGAAAGTTACGACGGTTCTGCGTGATTCTCGTAGGTTTATTCTTTGTGAGATATTCAATTATCTGTTTCCGATAAGGTCGAAGCACTTTTGCATGGTATTACAAAACTTGGCAGAGGAATGCTAGATTATCCAGAATCGTAGAACGGAAGAGCATTTTTGACATTTTAGAGATTTAATTCTTTTGTTATTCGGAATAAGTGAAGTGTCCAGTATACGTCTTGTCGTAAGTGTTAAAAAAAAAAATTGATATAAATCTAATTCTTCGTATAACAAAGCGTCGTCGCTCTTCAAGCATTTTTTCCCCCCCGTGCCCCGTGTTTTATATAAAAGTAAACGAAATTTTACTATCGACATTGGTCTACTGTCCTAATAATAAGAATCATTGTTATCCTGTTAGCTTATTCCGATTGAAAATCGCGCTTTAGGTACGCGGAAATAATTACTTGATAGTTAAGACTGCAAATTATTTTCTAGGCGTATGTCCGAGTAATGTAATGTTTCAAATAGTGAGAAACGGAATATCTCACGGTAAAATGTCTGTAATCGCGGCTCTGGAAATTACGAGGATACATTTTTGAAATATTATTTTACTCGATGTTGTATTCGTAGCTTTATGGCCTATGTATTTTATGTTTCGCGCGTAACTATTAATCGCATACATTTACCAGAGTTACGGGGAACATGAATACTTATTTTTCTTTAATCGTACGAAATATAGATTCTTTCGAGTAATTAAATATTTTCAATTATTCCATTAATGCTAAATGATGATCATTGGTGATATATGTATAGTAAATTAAGTAAAATATACTTTGGTGATATAGTCCACGATATGAATTTATAAATATTATTTGTTATTATATATATATATATATATAGAACTATAAAGACCAAAAATAGAATTCGTTTTAGCGCAGGATGTATAGAATTTAACCAAAAATTATAAACTTATAACGACTAATATTTTCAACGTCAGGCGTTGTGTTGATCAAGTTGAATCTTTAGAATTAAGTGTCGCGAAGTATAACGATGCCGATGAACAATTTCGCAGAAAGAGATATATAATGAAATTTCAGCAGTAATTTATCAAATCGTCGTTATGGAACTTCGTGTAATTAAGTAATGCAGAATAATATTGTCGTATTTCGTATAACGAAACCACTGTTTTTTCTACACAAATTCTGTACATTTATATGTATAATTCAAATATCTGAAGCTATAGACTAATATGCCTCTGAACGGGGAATGTATTACGCGTTCGCGATTGAGGATAGAAGCGACGAATTGAATTTATGCGAATCAGGGGACGGCGTTTTCGCTCTGTCGTTTGATCCGGTGTTAAGTTAAATCCTTCGAGAAAAAAGGGAACGAAAGAAAGGTTGTACAAAACTGTGTGTGTAAATAGTCAATATGGGAGACCTTGTTATGTATATATGTATATTGTACAATATCGAGGATTGAATTTTTACTTGATTACTATAACGTCTGAAACGAAAGGTCAGACTTGCTATTGTCTTATCATTTAACGTTAGGTGTACTATCCAAATAAAAATAAAAATATTTATATTTTGTATTTTACATTATGCTTCTGATATCCTCGTCGGGTACGATAAACTCGTCGTTGAAGCCTTAGAGTGAAGTTAGTGTATAATTATTTGTACAAAGGCGAAAGAAGTATGATAAAAGAGGACAATCTCATCAGTTCGATGATCCAAATTGTTAACAACTTTCATTACGGTAATAAATGAACCCTATAACACGTAGAATAACGATAAAATAGTTTTATACCAGTAGCTATCTAATACCAATGCATAATGCAGTTAAAAATAAATGTACAAAGCATATTACAGGTATAAAATGGAAACGGTTTGCATTGACCAAAGAAACATTTCGGCCTTACAACTCTCTAATCGCTTTAAGTAGTTTACTGACGAGTATCTTAACGACAAAGAAATAGTAAGACGTCGAGAAGGATAAGTCCGAAGATAAATACATCGACCTTCGAAGGAATTTACTATTACATCGAGCTAACGATGTCTCATTATCCATTCGCGATAATTCTTAAAAATATTTCGAATTATACGAGGCAAAAATTATCTTCGAGATAAATATTTTCTGGTATTGTTAGTGACATTAACACTAGGTTTACGGACACTCGTTGCGCATATTTTTATTATAATTCGTTGACAGTTGCATTAAAATGCAGTTTCTTCTTTTAATTAGAGTATACATCCATATCATTACATCAATTCAATTCAACATAAATTGTCCTATAATTGCCCTAGAATGCGTCAAATTGACGCGTACCGTAAACCTAGTGTTACGAAATTGTAAGCGACGATTCTGTGCCTGAAACGATCGAATTTAGGAGAGGCCATTGACAAATTGAAATTGAAATGTTCGAAGTGTATCCGTTTGTAATTGGAAAAAGAGCGTAATCGGGAACGGCCGTGAAACGAGTTCTTGGCACGAATTATCCGTATCGGCGAGGTGGCAGAAAAAAAACTGGATTCCGTGGCGATTAGCTCGAGCTGAAGTGAGTAAGAGCGAGAGAGGAGGGGGTCAGCGCGAGGCGGGGCGTTCGCAAAAGGGGGCAAAGAAAGTTCTGCGGTTGCACAGAGGCGAAGAGGTTCTAACGGCGTTCCGTTGAGAGAGAACGAGAGTGGCCGCGCGTGACGGCACAATGCCGTTTATTCGTCTCCTTGTTCCGTGAAAAAATCGCTCGGAGACGGCCGCGATGTCGAGGAAAGATCGTGCCTCGCTCCTCGTGGAGCTCGGCCTCTCCAACCCTCCGAGCAGCCTCCTCTCCACCTTCGCTATCGCAGCAACCCCGATTCTTTCCGTCGTTTGGAGGATCTTTGTTACCCATCCCCTCGATCTCTCTTCTTTTACACGGTGATCACCTTCGACGTCCCTTTGCTCCACCCTCGTCGCGGCTTATTTAGAAGCGGGCCAACGAATCCGGGCACGTTCGACGCCCGAGTTGGCTTCGAATTCCGACACGTATGCAACTAATTGCACATACTCGATTAACGTATCGTATTTCATCCTTGTCGGCGGAAACGGTAGTCGCGATTAAGATAGGTTAGCCTCTTTGTTCAGGTGATTGCGATAGGTTATGTTCGGGACCTTGTCGCAAAGCGGATTAAAGAAAAATGTCGGAGAACAGTTGACTATAAATAGGAATGTTTTGTGACAAAGAAATTTGTATTTTTGTTAAAGGATTTAAGTTTTTTTACGTTGTTCTAGGTTTGTAATTGTGAGAATTCGATAAGTTGAAAGTTTGATGGGAACGTGTAAGGTTTGTTGTTTAATTTAGGGTTTCATTGCGTATAATTTAGCTTTAGTAAGGTGAGCGTAAAATTGACGATGTGAAAGAGAAGTATTCGAATTGGAGGAGGGTGTGCAGCCCCATTCTAGTGACCAAGGTGTCAATTTGTAAATGCATTCGTCACGGCCCCTGGCGTCAATCGGCTGCTAGGAATAATTTATGAACGTCCAGTACACGTATTGGACATTCGTGCCGAAAGGGTTAACCAATGTGGCCTAGGGGCGCCATTACCTAATGTGGCCTAAGGGCGCAATATACCTCTTCGAGTCGGCCTTAAGCGTACTACGTGGTTTGCAGGGTGTTGGGCTATCCTTGAAGAAAAATTTTAATGGGGGATTCTGGAGGCCAAAATAAGATGAAAATCAAGAATAGCAATTTGGTGATGGAGGCTCCGTTAAAAAGTTATTAACAATTAAATTCAAAAATTTCCAATCGTTCTAGAAAAATTATTTTCAATTGCGGGGGTCAATTACAATCATTTTTGGTGAATAGACATACCCTCGAAATCCTACTCACATTCGAGAAAAAAATTCGAGAAGGTACTGAAATTTTTCGTCGAAATTGAAAAGTTTCAAATCGTTCTGGAAAAATTATTTTCAATTGCGGGGGTCAATTACAATCATTTTTGGTGAATAGACATACCCTCGAAATCCTACTCACATTCGAGAAAAAAATTCGAGAAGGTACTGAAATTTTTCGTCGAAATTGAAAAGTTTCAAATCGTTCTGGAAAAATTATTTTCGGTTGTGGGGGTCAATTACAATCATTTTTTGTCATTAGACATACCCTCGAAATCCTACTCACATTCGAGAAAAAAATTCGAGAAGGTACTGAAATTTTTCGTCGAAATTGAAAAGTTTCAAATCGTTCTGGAAAAATTATTTTCAATTGCGGGGGTCAATTACAATCATTTTTGGTGAATAGACATACCCTCGAAATCCTACTCACATTCGAGAAAAAAATTCGAGAAGGTACTGAAATTTTTCGTCGAAATTGAAAAGTTTGAAATCGTTCTGGAAAAATTATTTTCAATTGCGGGGATTAATTACAATCATTTTTGGTGAATACACATACCCTCGAAATCCTATCCACTTTCTAGAAAAAAATTCGAAAAGGTTTGAAATTTTTTGACAAAATTAAAAAATTTCGAATCGTTCTAAAAAAAATATTTTCTATTGCGGGGGTCAATTACAATCATTTTTGGTGAATAGACATACCCTCGAAATCCTACTCACATTCTAGAAAAAAATTCGAGGAGGTACTGAAATTTTTCGTCGAAATTCAAAAATTTCCAATCGTTCTGGAAAAATTATTTTCAATTGCGGGGGTCAATTACAATCATTTTTGGTGAATACACATACCCTCGAAATCCTACCCACTTTCTAGAAAAAAATTCGAGAAGGTACTGAAATTTTTCATCGAAATTGAAAAGTTTCAAATCGTTCTGGAAAAAATATTTTCTATTGCGGGGGTCAATTACAATCATTATTGGTCATTAGACATAACCCCGAAATCCTACGCCCTTTCGAGAAAAAAATTCCCTACCGAAAATCTAATTAGATGCCCAAATTTTTCGATGAAAAAAAAAAATTTCAAATCGTTCTAAAAAAAATATTTTCTATTGCGGGGGTCAATTACAATCATTTTTGGTCATTATACATAACCCCGAAATCCTGCCCATTTTCGAGAAAAAAATTAATTATGGGCGGTACTTTGAACGTTAATAACTTTTTAACAAAGTCTCCATCACAAATTGGTATTCATGATTTTCGTCTTATTTTGGCCTCTAAAATCCCCCATTAAAATTTTTCCCTAGGATGGCCGAATATCCTGTATATTCTACAAATTTTCGAACATTTCAGAAATATCCACACAAAAACCTGAAGTTACGTATCAATTATTAATTAACATTGCTCGTGAGTATAATTTTGAAATTACGATCAAGTAAATCGCGTTACACGTTATACGTGCTCTACAAGCATAGTAACATAATATTTAACAATGGTAACAGAGAATTTTAGTTTCCTAACCTATTTTTCGTTCTACGTATTTGTCAAATTATCGAGATAAAAGTTAGGAGGCATATTTATTTCATTCCCGATACAGCGAGTAATTGTTGAAACGAAGAAATTCCTGTTCTCTGGTGCTTGTTATAACCCAGTTCGACTGTAATTAAAAAGTGTCGTAAATACGGATCGATTTGGCGATATACGCCGCGTACGTATTCCGTAATTTACAAATAATTGCGACGCGGTCGGGGTCTCCGAGTTTCGCACTTATCGATGATAGGTCCCCTAAGCGAGAACGAATATAATTTTGCGCCGATGGAGAATAACGCAACTCGAAATTTCTGCTTCTCGTCAGCTTACTCGTAAATCATTCTGTCGGCGATAATCTCTCCGTAAGCAAGTTAATCGCAATCTAAACGAAGCAAAAGAAAGGCGTATTCTCTTTTCGAGACTAACAGACCGTAGTTCATTGCTGGAGAGTCGATATCTCCCGATACCTATGAGCAACAATGTACACAGAATGCAGTATCGAGCGATAGTTGCTTAAATAATGCGTGCTCGTGATTCACCTAGTACGAAGTCCCACAAACTACGTTAGAATCCATCAGAATCACAGAATTTCGGTACTCGACGATACTAATAATAATTTTATTTAATTTTGATACGAGAATGTACCGTTCGGTATAATTTAAATTGAAATTCGCGCGTCTGTCTGTCGAGTTGAATCTCTTTTTATTATTTCCCTGTCCTCGATTCGCCCGTCGAAGTGGGTCTCGCACGTTAGGATACAATCTAGCGTACGTTCGTACGAAACAAACTACGAAGCTCCCCTATAGTCCCGCAGTTGAATTTTAACAAAGTTTGCATTCTCGCGAGATAATGTGTCTTCGCCGCGATGCAGTTTGCTCGGCGCTTTGTTGCTGTAACCGCTTCCGCATAATCAAGAAGGAATAAATAACCGTTGCGTAATACTTGGTGCGTCATGTTAAAAACAAGCATTTTCAATGAACGCGTAACAATTAACGTTCGTTACGTAAGATCTTACCGAAGCTCTACTGTAAACGTAGCGGCGTGATTGAACAACAAAGTAGCATCACAGCCTCTGTGTTCTCGAAATGAAATATACACTGAATAACGAAAAGTATTTAAATGGCAGAGTAAAAGAAATATTGTTCAGTACGATACTTTCTAATAACGTGAAGTTTTAACTACTCTGCGTTTAAATATTTTCGTTAAAGCTGTAAAATAGTTGCATTACAAAAACGCAATTACTGTACCAGTGCGGACAAAGCGGTTATGTTTCACCGTTTTCCCACTGGCGGCGCTAGTAGCACGAGACAACTGTTTTCCCTGTTAGAAAGGTTATGAGGATTACACAGGCGCTTAAATGCATTGAAATATCAGCGAATTATCGGTTCAACTTTCAACGATCATGAAATAGCAAGTTGCAAGCATATCGATAGGACCCGAAGCAAGAAACTGCATGAGATCTGAATGTCTTCGTAGAAATGGCGTAACGTGTAAGCATTCCTTAATTTGTTGGTTAAAGCGGGGCCCGATAACTCGTACACGTGTCGAGATTCCAGCGAACGAAACGTTTTGTTCGCAATTCGATAGCTAGATAGTGTATGGCTATTAAAGTAACGAATTGCGTACGTACAAAAACAAACTGGTACGCGAGTGACCTAATTCCGAGATATCGCGCGAGTCACGCGCGCAAACGAAACGTTCATTTTTACGTTACAGTTTTTTTCTTTCGCGCGACTCGCGTTCTTAGTGATATTTTTTCCCCCCTCGTTTGCGTTATCGCTCATTTCGTGACTGTAAAAATGGCGTCGTGTTAAACCACATAGGTTATATCAGAATTTGCGCTTTCTATACAGGGTGTTCGACTGGAAAAATTTTAATGGGGGATTTTACAGGCCAAAATAAGACGAAAGTCGAGAATACTAATTTGTTGATGGAGGCTTCGTTAAACAGTTATCAACGTTTAAAGTTCCGACGGTACTGAATTTTTTTCTCGAAAATGCGCAAGATTTCGAGGTTATGTCTATTCACCAAAAATGATTGCAATTGACCCCCGCAACCGAAAATAATTTTTCCAAAACGATTTGAAATTTTTTGTTTCCGTCGAAAAATTTCACATCTTCTCGAATTTTTTTCTTGAAAGTGGATAGGATTTCGAGGGTATGTCTAACGACCAAAAATGATTGTAATTGACCCCCGTAATAGAAAATAATTTTTTTAGAACGATTCGAAATTTTTTAATTTTGTCAAAAAATTTCGAACCTTCTCTAATTTTTTTCTTGAAAGTGGATAGGATTTCGGGGGTATGACTATTCACCAAAAATGATTGTAATTGACCCCCGTAACGGAAAATAATTTTTCCAGAACGATTTGAAATTTTTTTTTTTCATCGTAAAGTTGCAGTACCTTCTCGAATTTTTTTCTCGAAAGTGGGCAGGATTTCGAGGGTATGCCTAATGATAAAAAATGATTATAATTGACCCCCGCAACTGAAAATAATTTTTCCAGGACGATTTGAAATTTTTGAATTTAATTGTTAATAACTTTTTAACGAAGCCTCCATCAACAAATTGGTATTCTTGATTTTCGTGTTATTTTGTCCTCTAGAATCCTCTATTAAAATATTTCCCAGGGATGGCCGAACTCCCTGTATAGATTTCGGATAAAGGATCCATTTGATGCGGTCCTAAACTCTTTTACTTAAAACACACGGAACGTTCGAACGGATATTTCGCACGTTACGACCCTATATAATCCGACGCGCGGTGCAAAAATATGCGTTTTGTTATTAAGCTTTCGAGACTGTTAAATTTTTATGCCCTCCATCAGGATTTCGCGTCTGGAACTTTTATAGGGGCAGACGCGCAGGTACGGTGATTGCGACACTGGCAACGTGCCGACAGTATCGTTCTTAGAAGTGTTTTCGAGTCCTCTCGAGGGACAAGTATTCTGCGGAAAAAAGACCTCCCTTGCGTGTAGTGCAGTACTGCCTCTACTCCTGCAATCAAATCGGGACCCAGATTTCACGTGGAGAGGTTTCGAGAAAATTTTATTCCCGGAACAGGTCGAATTCAAGTTGTTCGAGCGGGGTTTTAATCGCGCGAGCGCCGTCCATTTAAATCGACGGTCGACGGAGCCCGAGAAATACAGGATGTCCAGTCAACCATGGGAAAAATTTTAATGGGGGATACTAGAGGCCAAAATAACACGAAAATCAAGAATAGCAATTTGTCGATGGAGGCTTCGTTAGAAAGTTATTAACAATTAAATTCAAAAATTTCAAATCGTTCTGGAAAAATTATTCTCGTTTGCAGGCGTCAATTACAATCATTTTTGGTCATTACACATACCCCCAAAATCGTATCCACTTTCGAGAAAAAAATTCGAGTAGGTAAACAAATTTTTCGTCGAAATGAAAAAATTTCAAATCATACTAAAAAAATTATATTTAGTTACTAGGGGCAATTACAATCATTTTTGGTCATTATACATACCCCCGAAATCCTGCGCATTTTCGAGAAAAAAATTCGAGAAGGTTCTAAATTTTTCAACAAAATTAAAAAATTTCGAATCGTTCTAAAAAAATTATATTTAGTTACTAGGGGCAATTACAATCATTTTTGGTCATTATACATACCCCCGAAATCCTACGCACTTTCGAGAAAAAAATTCGAGAAGGTTCTAAATTTTTCGACGAAATTAAAAAATTTCAAATCATCCTAAAAAAATTATATTTAGTTACTGGGGGCAATTATAATCATTTTTGGTCATTATACATACCCCCGAAATCCTACGCACTTTCGAGAAAAAAATTCGAGAAGGTTCTAAATTTTTCGACGAAATTAAAAAATTTCAAATCATCCTAAAAAAATTATATTTAGTTACTAGGGGCAATTACAATCATTTTTGGTCATTATACATACCCCCGAAATCCTACGTACTTTCGAGAAAAAAATTCGAGAAGGTTCGAAATTTTTCGACGAAATTAAAATATTTCAAATCATACTAAAAAAATTATATTTAGTTACTAGGGACAATTACAATCATTTTTGGTCATTATACATACCCCCGAAATTCTACGTACTTTCGAGAAAAAAATTCGAGAAGGTTCTAAATTTTTCGACGAAATTAAAAAATTTCAAATCATCCTAAAAAAATTATATTTAGTTACTGGGGGCAATTACAATCATTTTTGGTCATTATACATACCCCCGAAATCCTGCGCATTTTTGAGAAAAAAATTCAGCAAAAAGAATAATAAAAAAGAAAAACGATAGGGGTGATTTCGTTGCAAGAGTGGTAGTATGGTTTCCAAAACAGGGAGGGAGTTTACCATTTCAAGATGTACGTAAAAGAGTGTCTTTAATTGTAAAAATTGTGCATTCTTAATTTTTTCAAGCTTCTATATATTTATACTAATATACTCATGCGTTTAGTTTTTCAGATCGTAGAGATAGCGTCTAATGACGACGAGCAAAATTCCTATCTAGATAGAACGAAGTATTTCGCAATGAAGTAATAAAAATTTACGATGGTTTCATTTTGTATTATTCGAATGAAATTTTGCCTACCCCCCGAAGCAGTACCGTACCACGTTTCCCTTAAGGGGGTAGTCTAGTCTGGAAGTGAAAAAGTAGGGCATCTTGGAGATTTTGCGAATGAAAAAGTATGTAAGATACCAAAAATACGATAGGTTCGAAGATACAAGTTAAAAATTCATAAAAGCGTGTTTAGCACTGTTCTATTTTATAAATTTTGCGACGATATTTACAGAATGCATCGAAAGCAAGTTTTGGATTTAAATTACGTGGGATAGATTAAGGAGCAGACGTCGTCTGGAGAAATTAACGCACGAGCGTTGAAAGCAAAGTTAGACAGTACGAGACGGCGTGAGGGACCAATAATGACCTATGCGGTGGAAACGGGAGCAGAGGGTGCAACTAAATGTCTCGCGAGAACAACAGAGATGAAAATTCTATGCTCGTTGCCAGGGTACACGATGCACGAAAGTCCCTGAAACCGAGGTTGCATCAAAGTATAAACAAAAAAAGAGTTCAAGTTGAAAGAATGGATACCAGTACTTCAGAATCACGACTCGTCGCATGCAAGATACTTATGTATAATTGTACTGCAATACAAAAAGGTCCATCGTAATTGTTTATTCTATAGTCGAGTTTCCTTAAAAATAAAAACCTATAAATGTTACGTAGTTTGTTACATTTTTGTTTTTTTAGTTTAGTTCCTGAAGCGAACCCAGAACGAGGTTGGGCGAACCATACTCAAGGATGAGAGTTCATAGTAATTAATTATCAAATGGAGCGTATCGTTATTTAAGATTTGGAACGGTCAAACTACGATACTTTTGCTATAATTTATGCGCCGTGGTTCGACGAAATAAAAACACAGAAGTTTCTATCGCGATTTGATCACTCTCCGTCCCGTTCGACCTATAGAATTGCCATCGATGGCCGAACACTGTACAAGAATCTTCGTCTAAGGTTCGTTTACACCTCGACGTTCAAGACACCACTCCAGGTAAACCTGCCACTCAATACGAACAATCGGACTCCGGGCTGGAGCAATAATGTCTCCGAATGACGTGTGTACGTTTGTGTGTAGTGCAGGCGCAATCGTACCGGGAACGAGCAGGATACGCGGCGATAAATTTTGGAAGGAACCCTGAATATTTTACGCCTCCAAGCCGGTGTACCCCCTCGAGAAGAGTAAGAAGTAGCAGTAAAAGCGACGAGGGTGACTTTAGGGGGTTACCAACGCGGCTTGACCGAGTAACAATCAAATAGGCTAGCCGTCCGCGTGACTAACCCGTTGCCGCTGCTGCAGCTGCTCGCGAATTATCGATTCGCGAAAATTTCCCTTCGTCCATGGACATGCGCGCGGGCGTGCTCGACGGCAACACTCTCGACCCGTGAGATCGCCCAGCGAGCGAGAAAGAGAGAGAGTGAAGAATAGAGGGGGTGATGAGAGGGATGAAGTGAGAGAGAGCAACGCAACGTCCTTGGTGTAGGATACGCCTTCGCGCGTATGCGTAGATCCGTGCGCAAGGAAACGTGCTCTCGGCTCTGGATACCTAAACGCGGTACATGCGCCCTGTGTCTTTAATGTCGCATCATCGGCAGGTATAGTCGCTGGGAATAGATATAGCGAGCCACTCGGGACGACATAAAATTTGAAACAATCGTTTCGGCCAGGCCAGCGAGAAGAATGGAATTCCAGTTTAACTGGGAAACCAAGGGGGATGAAGAAAAGGTATATCCCTCTCTCTCTCTCCTTCCCTCCTGTTTATTCGATTGTTTTTTTTTCTTCTTTCCCCGCATTGTTCCGTCCACTTAGACCGTTCGTCGCGGCTCGCTTGGTTAACGACTTCGTCGTCTCTGGCGGTGACTGTACGGTCTCGGGCACCACCGTTGCATCCGATGGCTTTTTTCTAACCGTTCCTCTCTGTCGAATACCCGACAAATCCCATCGATTCGAGCCAAGCGGGATTTCGCGGTGCCCGCTTTCGAATGTTGCACCCTTAACGTCGGGGGCACGGGCAAACAAGGCGAGAACGGATACGGTTTTCCGGCTCGGGGAAGGTATCAACCCCTCGTGGTACCTTCTGCGTCCAGTCGAACTCGACATCGTGATTATGTTCGCGTTCCAAAAGGTATCAAACGATTACATACTTGCTATTGCTCATTCTATGTTACAATGAGGAATGGTACGCAGGATGTAAGTGGAAGGGCTTTGAGATGTAGCTTTTCCCCAGTTGCGACACTTTGATTAACATAGTTGAACAGATCGATGAAAACGCATTACATACGAACGATTACATGTTGTTATTGCTCATTCTATATTACAATGAGGAATGGTACATAGGATGTAAGTGGAAGGGCTTTGAGATGTAGCTTTTCCCCACTTGCGTTGGACAGTTTGATTAACATAGTTAAACTAATATAGTTGAACAGATCGATGAGAGCGCATTACATACGAACGATTACATGTTGCTATTGTCCATTCTATATTACAATGAGGAAAGGTACAACACAGGATGTAAGTGGAAGGGCTTTGAGATGTAGCTTTTCCCTAGTTGCGTTAGACACTTTGATTAACATAGTTGAACTAATATAATTGAACAGATCGACTAGAGCGCATTACATACGAACGATTACATGTTGCTATAGCCCATTCTATATTACAATGAGGAAAGGTATAACACAGGATGTAAGTGGATGTGCTTTGAGATGTAACTTTCCCCCAGATGCGTTAGACACTTTGATTAATATAGTTGAACTAATATAGTTGAACAGATCGATGAGAACGCATTACATACGAACGATTACATGTTGTTACTGCTCATTCTACATTACAATGAGGAAAGGTACGCAGGATGTAAGTGGAAGGGCTTTGAGATGTAGTTTTTCCCCAGTTGCAACACTTCGATTAACATAGTTGAACTAATACAGGGTGTTCTACCACCCCTGGGAAAAATTTTAATGGGCGATTCTAGAGGCCAAAATAAGACGAAAATCAAGAATAGTAATTTCTTGATTGAGGCATTGTTAAAAAGTTATTCACGTTTAAAGTTTCACCCGTACTGAATTTTTTTTTCGAAAATGCGCAGGATTTCGAGGGTATGTGTAATGACCAAAAATGGTTGTAATTGACCCCCGCAACCGAAAATAATTTTTCCAGAACGATTTGAAATTTTTTAATTTTGTCGAAAAATTTCGAACCTTCTCGAATTTTTTTCTGGAAAGTGGGTAGGATTTCGGGGATATGTATAATGACTAAAAATGGTTGTAATTGTCCCCAGTAACTAAATATAATTTTTTTAGGATGATTTGAAATTTTTTAATTTCGTCGAAAAATTTAGAACCTTCTCGAATTTTTTTCTCGAAAGTGCGTAGGATTTCGGGGGTATATGTAATGACCAAAAATGGTTGTAATTGATCCCCGCAACCGAAAATAATTTTTCCAGAACGATTTGAAATTTTTTTTTTCATCGTAAAATTTCAGTACCTTCTCGAATTTTTTTCTCGAAAGTGGGCAGGATTTCGAGGGTATGTGTAATGACCAAAAATGGTTGTAATTGACCCCCGCAACCGAAAATAATTTTTCCAGAACGATTTGAAATTTTTTTTTTCATCGTAAAATTTCAGTACCTTCTCGAATTTTTTTCTCGAAAGTGAACAGGATTTCGAGGGTATGCCTAATGATAAAAAATAATTGTAATTGACCCCCGCAACCGAAAATAATTTTTCCAGAACGATTTGAATTTTTTTTTTTCATCGTAAAATTTCAGTACCTTCTCGAATTTTTTTCTCGAAAGTGAGCAGGATTTCGAGGGTATGCCTAATGATAAAAAATAATTATAATTGACCCCCGCAACTGAAAATAATTTTTCCAGGACGATTTGAAGTTTTTTAATTTAATTGTTAATAACTTTTTAACGAAGCCTCAGTCAAGAAATTGATATTTTTGATTTTCGTCTTATTTTGGCCTCTAGAATCCCCCATTAAAATTTTTCCCAGGGGTGGCCGAACACCCTGTATAGTTGAACAGGTCGACGAGAGCGCATTACATACGAACGATTACATGTTGTTATTCTTCATTCTACATTACAATGAGGAAAGGTACACAGGCTATAAGTGCAAGTGTTTTGAGATGTAGCTTTCCCCCAGTTGCATGAGTCACTTTGATCAACAATTAAAACGCAGGACAACTGGACCCATCGGAATACCCGAATAGTATCCGTATTTCTAGACGAAAAGCTAGCCAAATTCCTAAATTCTTTACACGATTTATAGAAATCCCTTAGAACGATATAGTCGAACAGATCGACGGTAGCGCAGGTGTGCATCGTCGTGGCGTCCTGTCGGACACGTTGACGAGGTAATTGGCTTCCCAGGCGACCTTCAGAAAATTCCCCCCCCCCCGAAGCTTGTTTGTAACTTTTCAGCTTCCTCGAATCGATCCCCGGGAGCTTATCGATCCCCGCTGTTCGAGGAGGCTGGATCGGTCCTCGACGGCGTTCGTTCGCGAGATTCGATCGATCGTGGCTGCGGGGAGAAGCCCCGGTTACGGTTATATCGTCGCATAAAAATACGGCCGGCTCGAAGGATTCCGGGGAACACGGTTCGTTTGCGTCCCGGAATAGACGGGAGACCCGATCAAATATTCCGCAATCGAATATACGATTTCCCGACGTATCGAGGGTATTTTTATTAGCGAGCCCCGAGGAGATCGAGTGCGCTTCGATCCGCGGGGCCGAAGCTGCAAAATAATGCAGGCCCGCGGTCAGGAACGCGTTTAAATCTCGGTGTTCACCCTCTTCGACTGTTACCGTTTCCATTCCCGCCCCTCTCGGTCTCTATCGGCCGTTACGTACGTAGGGGAAACCTAAATTCCATCCAGGAACGTCCTGGCCAACTATCCCTCGTACGCCATTGCGAAAACCAGCGTTATCCGAGCGTCTTTTTTTACCATCAACCGGTCGCAGAACATCCACGACAGTTGCTTCGACCCTTGGAAAGCTAGAATTATTTTTATCCGTAATAAAAAATTTTCGTCTCGCGCAGGCTCCAAGAAGGAACATCTCGATGTTTACTACGTGTTCTCCGACAGTACCGGGGATCGGAACTTTTTAATTCTCGGTACCAGATACTCGGTTAAGAAGAGGTGGAGGGATATGCACATAACAATGAATTATTCCTGTTCGTTTGAATCCAAATTCTATGGAGAAAGATCGGACCGCGGTGGATGAATAATGCACGCATAGACTGCACGGATTAGGAATACTCGGTAATACTGTTTACGAGCGCCGGATAACAGGTATACAAGAAAAGGAGAATGTATGGAGGTTCTCTGTTGCGGGATTATGGAGTCTGATTTCTTGGTAAATAACACCATGTGGTTTAATTTTGTTGATTTTTTAGGTCTGTTTGGCTCTGCTACAGGGGCCAGTATTCGACGAATAGCATGAGATCATCGAACATTACAAGTACACCAATATAATTCATGTCTCCACTGCATCAGCCGGTAGAAAGCGATTTTCAAAGTCGTATTCGTTTTTGTACACGCAGCTGTACCAAGCAGCTAATTTATCATGATGATTCCCTCCTGTCTTTTATTTTCTGAGAAAGCAAAATTCACCGACACGTTTAACACTAGGTTTACGGTACGCGTCAATTTGACGCATTCAGGACTCATAAATATTATTTGTTAGCAATTTATGTTGAATTGAATTGATGTAATGATATGGATGTATCCTCTAATTAAAAGAAAAACTGCATTTTAATGCAACTGTCAATTATAATAAAAATATGCGCAACGAGTGTCCGTAAACCTACTGTTAAATAAACATTCGCGTTGTTGGCCCCTCAGAAATCCTCGTTGGTTCGTCGAACCATATTTCATTGACAATTAACTTTACCGTTAAAACACACGAGACGAAACGTACATTCGAATTTAAATAGGGACTTTAATATTGACTCAATATTTTTCGTCGTAAGTTTCTGTTAGGAAACGAATTTATAATCCGCGCCGCGTAACTGTATTAAGTGAAGTAATTTCATTAGTAACCAAAGTGTTAATGATAATTGATTGCCTGTTTTTTATTCTAGCTCATTTTTCCCATTTAGGGCGTCTCTTACCGATACTTGTGCTATCCCAGCTGAATGATAATTGCTTCAGTTGATATAGTTACGCGGCACGGATTATAAATTCGTTTCCTAACAGTTTCGACTTTTGCACGTGAGAGAATTTGAAACGTTCAGAAACAATGCCAGGGAAGCTTTGCAACAGCGTTGCCAGCCTTCTGCCAAACAATTATGGCAGACAGAAGAACGGGGACAAAAGAATTCTGCATTTTAATATGCAAGGAATTTGAACAATAGTGCCCCATATTAGCTACAGTGTCAAACGCAATTTATGAGCGAAAAAAATGAGTTTCCCTTGCGCAGTGAACGTCACTTAGGAGCATTATTCATAGTTCCTTGCAGTACGACCGCGGATGCGTCTGTTTACTTAATATTTAATATTTAATTTCCGAGCACACTGCGACTGCCCCGTGCACCGTGTTGCGTACCCCAAGAGCTGAAAGGATTGCTTTTACCATTCATCGATCAGGATTTTTTGGTAGCTGGATTCTATATTTCTCATCGAACGTCTTCGTTGCGACTCGATAAAAAGAGTTACAAGGGGTAAAAGGTAATTAATCAGACTTTACGTTGATTTCGAGAACCTCTAAAAATTCATCTGAAATACTCATTCATTGTCACGTTAATTTTAACTTAGGGAAGCAAGATAACGTTTTGACTCAACTATCATGAAAACTGTAACTCGTAACTCGTGGGCCAGGACTTACCTCGCATCGTGAGGATTCTCAGAGGTATTCTTTACAGTTCCTTACTAGAAAACAGAGCTTTTATTTTTGAACGTATGTATACAGGGTGTTCGGCTACTCCTGGGGAAAATTTTATTGGGGAATTCTAGAGGCCAAAATAACACGAAAATTAAGAATACCAATTTGTTGATGAAGGCTTCGTTAAACAGTTATTAACGTTTAAAGTTCTGACCGTACTGAATTTTTTTCTCGAAAATGCGTAGGATTTCGGGGGTATGTCTATTCACCAAAAATTATTGCAATTGACCCTCGCAACCGAAAATAATTTTTCCAGAATAATTTGAAACTGTTCAATATTCAGGGTAACAAGACAGTTATGGTCAGACATTATATCTTCAGTAATGAATTTTTTTCTCGAAAATGGTTAGGATTTCGGGATTATGTCTATTCACCAAAAATGATTGTAATTGACCCCTGTAACTATATATAATTTTTCCAGAACGATTAGAAATTTTTTTTTTTCGTCGAAATATGTATCTAATTAGATTTTCGGTGAGGAATTTTTTTCTCGAAAGTGCGTAGGATTTCGAGGGTTTGTGTAATGACCAAAAATGATTGTAATTGACCCCTGTAACTATATATAATTTTTCCAGAACGATTAGAAATTTTTTTTTTTCGTCGAAATATGTATCTAATTAGATTTTCGGCGAGGAATTTTTTTCTCGAATATGCGTAGGATTTTGGGGGTATGTGTAATGACCAAAAATGATTGTAATTGACCCCCGCAAACGCAAATAATTTTTCCAGAACGATTAGAAATTGTCGAATGTAATTGTTAATAACTTTTCAACGAAGTCTCCATCGAGAAATAGGTATTCTTGATTCTCGTCTTATTTTGGCCTCTAAAATCCCTCATTGAAATATCTCCCAGGGGTGGCCGAACACCCTCTATAGAGTGAACTCGAAGAAGGAATTATTCGACGAAATGACGGTCACCGAGCGAGTTTACCGATCCAGAGGTAAGAAAGTGGAGTCGAGGCGATCGGTGGGGGCTCTCGCGGCGTTTCCTATATCGCGACTCGGCGCGATCCAACCCTGCAAACTCGGCGCATCGCCGTGTCGAGGGGGTCTTGGGTGGTGGGAAGAAAAAAAGGTAGGCCAGCGAACAGAGCGAAGGCCATCGGAATCGAGCGGAGGGGAAACTTGCGTCCGGTCGCGGCGAGCAATTATAACTACTTTTCCACTCGATCTCGATGGTATTAGGTCGGCCGAGAAGCGAGGCGCGAAGTCGCGGCCCGAGGGGGTGCCTCGATCTCGTCGGTCTTTCTCAGCCTCTCGACCTCGCGCGTCGATCGAAGCCGACGGCGTCGTGTCGCGTGGACGAATCCGACAGCCCGGACGCCGGCCGACACAGAACGTCGGAATAACTCGCGGGACACCGGAGATCGGAGATCCTCTCGACTAACCGATTTCTCTAATTCTTTTTTTCAGCCGTCCCCTCCGCGAGGGCGAGCGAGGAGACGAACGGAGCGCGGAACGGAAGAGCGGGAGGATGACGGTGACGAAAGAGTGTTCCGCGAGAATCGAGGCGTGCACGGTGGGAATCGTTCGAGGGTAGACACGAAGGGTATATCGGGGTGGGGTTTCAGGGCAACGCGAGAAACAGCGAGAGGGGAGACGCAGCGGAGTCGACGGTCGTCGACGGTGGTGGAAACGGGCGGTCTGCATGGGGCAGAAGGCAACCGGCGGCGTGTGTACCGTTGTTTTTAGTCCGAGAGACGGAAAGACACGCAGAGAAGGACAGCGTCGAGGCGTCGGGGGGGAGTTGACGCGGAGCGGACGGGGGAGAGCCGAGTACCAGGGGCGGAGGGAGGGTCGGTGTCGCGGATGCTGCGCGGGTGGGTGCAGGAAGGAGCGTCGAGGAGCCGAAAAGCGATCCAGGGGAATGCCGCGGAGAAAGAGAGTCGGAGGCGGGTGGCAAGGGCATCGAGGGTCGTTGGCGGAGTAGGGGGGAGGGGAACGAAGGGTAGAGTCGAGGCGAAGGTGGTGAAGCTCCCCGGACGGGAACGGCAAAAAGGAAGATGGCGGTCCTGGCGACACTTTTCCGTACCGCGAACGCTGCGTACGGCCTCGATCCTCGACGAACCGCCGTCCCTCTCCGATCGTCCGTTCGCTGAACGAAACCGAAAAGAGATCCTCGTCGCGGTCGTGTCGATAGCGCGATCGTTCCTCGCGGTTCGCGTTTTCCGGACGAGCGGATCCCGGAAAGAATCCGCGCGCCGCGAGTCGCTACGGCGGTGCCTTTCGAGGAACGGAAACGGATACAACGGTTAGAGGGGTCGAGCAAGAGAGAGAGAGAGGGTGGATGGCAGAGCGCGCGCAAGCTTTCTCCCTGCAAAAGAGATCCACCGGTGATTACGACTACCGTGGATGCACGCACCGGAGGGCGATAGATAGCTCTGTGGAGATAGAGACGCGCATGAGTTGGGTGGGAGGATGGAGATGGGCGGCGCGGACGGGGGGGTGAGAGAAGCTCGAGGGTGAAAAGTAGCGGGAGATACGCGCGCGGGAGAGAGACGGGACGAACGGAGGGCGAACCAGAGGGGATCGGGGGGAGGGGTGGAGCGTGGTCGTGGAACGGAGGGGATAGAACGAAGGAGAATTTCGGGCGCGCGCTGTTCGATGTGTGAGTGCGTGCGGGCACGCGCGCGCGCGCTTTCGAGTTGGAAAGACAGAAAGGCCTAGAGAGAAGCGAAGGCGCAGCGAAGTTTCCGTCGTCTCTCGAAGAGGGACCGCTCCGGGTACGCTCGGTGTCCTCAGAGCGCGCAGTTGCTGGTGCGCGGCTACGGGGTCGGTGTTACCGTGTCACGCGCGCACGACCCCCAAAGAAGTGTGTACGTGCGTGGAGGAGTCGTGCGTACGGTGCCGTGGCCTGTGACTGGCACGTAACAACCTTGCTCGCGGGACGATTAAACCGCGGGACGGTGCCTCGGGGGATACAAGGGGCGCGCACGGAACAAGGAGGAGAAAACGAGAGAGAGTGCGTCGGGTAGGGAGGAGAGAAGGAGGAGGGTAGGGGAAAAGGCTCGAAAAAGGGAATTTCGACTCGTCGTCGCGAGGACGGACGGTGTGGTGCTCGGTCGCGGGCTCTCGGGGCGCGAAAAGTGGATTCGTCGAGAGACCTCTCCTCGAACGTCGCGAACGCCGCCCTTGTCCCTCTCCTTAAAAATTGGTAGCCAAGGTGCGGACCGGAGACTCCTCGGATTTTCCTGGCAGGATGCTGCACTAACAGCGGAGGAGCTGAGGGCGCGCGCGTGTCGAAACCTCGGGGCCTGGGCTCGCGCGGGACGAAGCCACTCCGGCGCGTCGCATCTCGAAGGTGCGCCACCGTTTGGGGGTGAGGAAACGCGAACGGCCGCCACGAGGAGCAACCCGGACTGCTCTCTCTGGAGGCTCGGTGGATTCCGCGTCGACGGTGTATAGCCGATCGAACCAGCCGGACCGAGCGATCTCGGAATCCGTCCGTTCGTAGTGTCCGTCACGAGTGGAATCGTCGGGAGAGGAGTCGATCGCGAGGAGGGACCAGGAACCAGGAACGAGGAACCAGCAGGAACGTTCGAGTAATCGTCGCGTCGGTGAACGGTCGTGCAGAACGAGAGATCCAACGGTCCTCTCGTCGCCGTTTATCGTCGTCCGGAGAGTCGCCGTCACGGAGTAGAGGAGCCGTGCGCGCGCTCGGCGGCGCGCGCGCGCGCGTGCTCTCCCGCGCGGATCCTGGTGCGCGGTACCATCGGCGAGGGTAGCGGAGCATAACCTCACTTTCGTATCCGTGGAAGGAATTCGGTGGTTGGTGTTCGAGAGCACGAGTTCCTCGTTCGAAAGAGGATATATCCGTCGGTAAGAGTCGCGACACGAGGTGTCTGGGTGTTGGTCGTCCCGGTAGTCCGATACTCCGGCTATCCTAGCCCTACCAACGACGGGGGTGTGTCCATGAAGTCGAAGCGATGGGAACGAGCGAGCGAACCGTCCCCGGTGGCCCGTAGACCGTCGCGGTTGACACGGTGGGACGCGTTGCCGTGTCGCCGGCAAGCGTGATCATCGAGGACGACCCGAGGGTGCGAAGAAACGGGCGACGGGCTGGGAGTTTAGGATGCAGCATGAACCTCGGTGTCCGGTATTGGGAGCTGGCGAGCTTCGGAAGGGGGACTACGGTGTCCAGGTGCTTTCGCCGGTCGAGAGGTCTCAGGTCTCCGTTGTCCTCGGCACGAGCGGCGTCGGCGTCGGCGTCGTGGTCACCGGCGCTGCCGGCGCAGCAGCAGCAGCAGCAACGACGGCGGCCGTCGTCGTCCTCGCGGTCCTCGGTGCCCTGCTGGTCGTTGTTGTCGAGAGCTGCCGTTCCCGGTGTGGTCGCTGCGCCGCGACGGTGGAGGAAGTGGCGGCCACCACCTGGCAGCAGACCGACGACGGGAGGAGGCAGAACCAGAGGGAACGGTATCATCGGTATCGTCGAGATCGCGGCCTCGGTCATCGGGAGGGCCAAGGCGAGAGCGCGAACGAGGGCGTGCGGCACAAGGAGCTGGAAGCGCAGGTGGCGCAACAGAAGGAAGAGACGGAAGCGTCGGATCGTCCCTGGAGGAGGAGGAGGAGGCGGTGGCACGAGGATTTCGAGTGCGTCGAGTGCGCGTTCTTGTTGCCGGTCGACGATCGACGGGACCATCGTGGAGAACGTCCGCGTCTGCTCCAGGGGGACTTCTAAGGGCCCCGCCGACCCGGCTATCGGCTCCGGGATATCAACGAGCGGGGCTGACGCTACTCCGACGGAGAACGATCGTCTCGATCGTACGCGGGAGGCATCGTCCGACGGACCGGTCGCCGCCGCCGCGTACCGCCGGTGGTTATTGGCGCTGGACGAGGACACGTTCTTCGAGCCGTCGGTGGCTCGTCTCGCGTGCGGTACGCGCGATACAACCGAGACGATCGCGAGGAGGAGCCAGGGAACGACGACGGGTTCACGGAGAGTCGACGAGGGCCTCGAGCTTCGGCGGCAGTGATGCGGGACCTCCTGCAACCAGACGACGAGCACGCGAATCCAGGGCCTCGGTACCGCCGGACCTCCGACAACCACCGAACCAACGAGACGGCTGGGCCACCGCGCTGCTCTACGATCGTCGACCGGGACGACGACCACCATCGGGACGAACGGGGGACGCTAGCGTTCCCGAGCTCCGAGTGCCCATGCGGCTCGATCCGCCCGGATTCACGGGACCACCCACGTCGAACGACCGGAGCAACGGGAACGACGATCCTTCCTCCACGAGCTTGCCTTTCGAGCTTCCATCGAGCGGTTACTTGCCCTGTCGTCGGTTCGCGTCGGTTCGGGACGGCCCCGATGGCCCTGATACCGGAAACGCCACTGCCTTTTACGTCACGTACGGTTCCGTTCGCCGTCGCGGTCGTCCTTCCCCGTCGACGACACCATGGAACGAACAGACGGGACGCGTCGTCGATCGACCCCGGATCCCTCTCGCGAGCGACTACACTGCCTACAACGACACCGCCGGCTCCTCTCGCGGGAACCGTCGAGCCGATCGCGACGCGAACCAAACACGACGACGCGCCGGAACCACTACGCGAGTCGACTACACTGCCCGGTTCCAGGAGCCGATCGCCAACGGGAGACCAACCAGGCTGTCCAATTCGCGCGCGACCAAGTACGGATTCTTGTTCGTCTTGTATCTGCTTGCTTGGCCGTTGGTGTCTTCGACGAATCCCGAGGGATTCGCGCACGGTACGTCCCACGCCGTCGGTATTCGCCATCGACGGAGCGACCCGCACGCCTCGTCCTCGATGTCGGTGTCGAGCGACGAGCGTTGCCGTCGCGCGCGTCACGAGCAAACGCGACAGGATCGGAGGGACGACCAAGTATCGTTACGAGACGATCGCCGCCGTGTCGTCGACGAGCACGAGGCGACCCATCCTTACAACGAATACAGCTGGGAGGTGAACCAAGTAAATCCTTGGCTATCGGCCTGCGACCTGGCGGGACCAGCGCCGGCCGATCTTCAGGGTAGCTGCGGACCACCGGAAGTGCCCAAGAACTGCCCGAACGCCTGCACGGCCAACGACGCCGAGTTCCGGCAGGTGATCGAGAAGGTCGAGGTCACGGACAGGATGAAGGAACCTTGGTCGATGGACGAGGACCGTGCCAGGTCCAACGGCGGTACGAAGACCGGAGACGGTCAAGGGAGACCCGATGGCGTACGGACGGCTCCGGAACAGTGCCTTTTTTATCTCGAGGAGTCGCATAAGAGGGACATCTGTCGGGATGATTTTGGCCGGAGCAGTACGCGAAGTTTTTTAACCCCGAGGGAGAATCGATATTGGTTCACGAGCGGGTTGCGTCTGCGGCACTGCTGCGAGCACGCGGTGGTCAACGCCCTGGCACCCGGCAAGGGCGGTCCGCTCGAGAACGTGCTAAATGGTGGCCAGAAGTGCGCCGATGCCCTGGACAAGCTGTTGCTCGTCGATGCGTTAGCCGCGAGATTACATTGTGAGTTCGAGGAAGTGCTGGCGCGATACGACTGCGCTCAGCCCTATTCGGTCATCTTCAACTGCACCCATTGCAAGGTAAGACAACCTCATCGTTCATAGTCTTCCTAATAGTTTTATATCTTACCAAATTCTGCCCCCCAGTATTTACAGAGACTGGGCCAACTTTGGTCGTTTGGATCCTCAGCTTTCCTAAGTGTATTCTGTCACCATCTGTCTTTATGCACCAAGGATAGATTGGGCGTAAAGACATTGCAATGTAAACTTGAAATTGGGTGCTAGTATCGAGACCCCATTTGCCCCAATGTGGGAGCAAGTTCAGTTTTAAATTTTTCCTTATTTTTCTCGACTATTTCCAAGTGTATTTTGCCACCCTTTGTCTTTATGCACCAAGGGTAGCTTGCATTGCAATGTAAACTTGTAATTGGGTGCAAGTATCGAGAGTCTATTTGCCCCAATGTGGGAGCAAGTTCAGTTTTAAATTTTTCCTTATTTTTCTCGAGTATTTCCAAGTGTATTCTGTCACCCATTGTCTTCAGACACCAAGAGTAACTTGCATTGCAATGTAAACTTGTAATTGGGTGCTAGTATCGAGAGTCCATTTGCCCCAATGTGGGAGCAAGTTCAGTTTTAAATTTTTCCTTATTTTTTTCGACTATTTCCAAGTGTATTCTGTCACCCTTTGTCTTTAGATACCAAGAGTAACTTGCATTGCAATAACTTGTAATTGGGTGCTAGTATCGAGACCCCATTTGCCCCAATGTGGGAGCAAGTTCAGTTTTAAATTTTTCCTTATTTTTCTCGAGTATTTCCAAGTGTATTTTGCCACCCTTTGTCTTTAGATACCAAGAGTAACTTGCATTGCAATGTAAACCTGTAATTGGGTGCTAGTATCGAGACCCCATTTGCCCCAATGTGGGAGCAAGTTCAGTTTTAAATTTTTCCTTATTTTTCTCGAGTATTTCCAAGTGTATTTTGCCACCTTTTGTCTTTATGCACCAAGAGTAACTTGCATTGCAATGTAAATATGAAATTGGGTGCTAGTATCGAGACCCCATTTGCCCCAATGTGGGAGCAAGTTTAGTTTTAAATTTTTGCTTATTTTTCTCGAGTATTTCCAAGTGTATTCTGTCACCCTTTGTCTTTATGCACCAAGAGTAACTTGCATTGCAATGTAAATATGAAATTGGGTGCTCATATCACAATTCAGTTTGCTCCAATGTGGGAGCAAGTTCAGTTTTAAATTTTTCCTTATTTTTCTCGACTATTTCCAAGTGTATTCTGTCACCCTTTGTCTTTATGCACCAAGAGTAACTTGCATTGCAATGTAAATATGAAATTGGGTGCTAGTATCGAGACCCCATTTGCCCCAATGTGGGAGCAAGTTCAGTTTTAAATTTTTCCTTATTTTTCTCGAGTATTTCCAAGTGTATTTTGCCACCCTTTGTCTTTAGACGCCAAGAGTAACTTGCATTGCAATGTAAACTTGTAATTGGGTGCTCGTATCGAGAGTCTATTTGCCCCCATGTGGGAGCAAGTTCAGTTTTAAATTTTTCCTTATTTTTCTCGAGTATTTCCAAGTGTATTCTGTCACCCTTTGTCTTTAGACGCCAAGAGTAACTTGCATTGCAATGTAAACTTGTAATTGGGTGCTCGTATCGAGAGTCTATTTGCCCCCATGTGGGAGCAAGTTCAGTTTTAAATTTTTCCTTATTTTTCTCGAGTATTTCCAAGTGTATTCTGTCACCCTTTGTCTTTAGACACCAAGAGTAACTTGCATTGCAATGTAAATATGAAATTGGGTGCTTGTATCGAGAGTCCATTTGCCCCAATGTGGGAGCAAGTTCAGTTTTAAATTTTTCCTTATTTTTCTCGAGTATTTCCAAGTGTATTTTGCCACCCTTTGTCTTTAGACGCCAAGAGTAACTTGCATTGCAATGTAAATATAAAATTGGGTGCTCATATCACAATTCAGTTTGCTCCAATGTGAGAGCAAGTTTAGTTTTAAATTTTTCCTTATTTTTCTCGAGTATTTCCACGTGTATTTTGCCACCCTTTGTCTTTAGACGCCAAAAGTAACTTGCATTGCAATGTAAATATGAAATTGGGTGCTCATATCACAATTCAGTTTGCTCCAATGTGGGAGCAAGTTTAGTTTTAAATTTTTCCTTATTTTTCTCGAGTATTTCCAAGTGTATTCTGTCACCCTTTGTCTTTATGCACCAAGGGTAGCTTGCATTGCAATGTAAATATGAAATTGGGTGCTCGTATCACAATTCAGTTTGCCCCAATTTGGGGCATGTTGATACACCTGTGGAAATGATCTTAATTTAACTGTTGATTTTGTTTAAACATAGTTACATATATATAACTAAAGTTGTAAGCCTGGGTTCTGGGTTAGAGACAAAGACTGGAAGAAGTTCAGTTTCTCTGTTCGAAATTTTCACTAATTTCTTTCAAGCACTTCCAAGTGTATTTTGCCACCCTCCGCCATTAGACACCAACAGTAAATAGAACGAAAATGCATTGCAATGTAGATTAGAAATTGGGTGCTCGTATTACAACCCAATGTGCCCCAATATTAATAACTATTTCTGTTATTTGCAGTACCTTATCCAATTTATTAATAGGGCTTATAATTCACTACGAAACCACTATAGCTATACGTGTAACCAAAGCATTTTTCTCCGAACCGAAACCTAGTCTCAAACGATAGAAAAATTACCCTCTGTCCGACAATTTAAACAAAAAATGTGTCTGCGAACAAACTATATAGAAATCGAATTAATTGCAAATACGTATCGTTGTATAGGGTGGTCCACCTAAATATCTCCCCAAATTTCTGCAGAAAAAATATTTTACACGCTATTCGAATGGTTCGAAGGAACTATTGTATTTCGAAAACTATTTTTCCCATCCCCCAGAATTGGAGAAAATATTTGGGTGTGTATTCCACCCGGAAGTTCGAAGGAGGAACGGCGGACATTCGGGTGTCTCTATCTTTTCGGATGGCAAACGAGGGGAACTTTCGAGGCATCCCCGATACAAGTCGATTCGTCGCAATTTCCACATCCACTTGTCCAGCTCGTCGCCCCGTACGGCGCGACATCGCCGTTATTATCGAGTTTGAATAGTTTCCGCGTTTCAGTAAGTTGTAACTCCGCGTTTACGCGATACGC
This sequence comes from Colletes latitarsis, assembly GCF_051014445.1. Lineage (NCBI taxonomy): Eukaryota > Metazoa > Arthropoda > Insecta > Hymenoptera > Colletidae > Colletes > Colletes latitarsis. Next base: position 26,868,476 of record NC_135135.1, on the reverse strand, counting down.
TTACGCCGCGGAATTAATAAACGCGCTTCACTCTGAATCGACGGAACTCTCGGGGCTCGTTGACGGTAATTATGTTTGCACCCCGGGACTCTTTCTTCCCCCATTTTTCCCGTGGAATTAATACGCGGTGCAACAACGTTCTCCCTTTCTCTCTTTCAACATCCTTCAGATAGAAACAGTTTTTCTTTCTACAGGGGGTTCGATCAACCGTGGGAAAAATTTTAATGGGAGATTTTGGGGGTCAAAATAAGACGAAAATCGAGAATACTAATTTGTTGATGGGGGCTTCGTTAAAAAGTTATTAACGTTTAAAGTTCCGTCTGAATTTTTTTCTAGAAAGTGAGTAGGATTTCGGGGGTATGTATAATGACCTAAAATGATTGTAATTGCTCCTAGTAACTAAATATAATTTTTTTAGTATGATTTGAAATTTTTTAATTTCGTCGAAAAATTTCAGTATCTATTCGAATTTTTTTCTCGAATGTGGCTAGGATTTCGGGGGTATGTATAATGACCAAAAATGATTGTAATTGACCCCTGTAACTAAATGTAATTTTTTTAGTATGATTTGAAATTTTTTAATTTCATCTAAAAATTTCACACCTTCTCGAATTTTTTTCTCGAATGTGGCTAGGATTTCGGGGGTATGTATAATGACCAAAAATTATTGTAATTGCCCCCTGTAACTAAATGTAATTTTTTTAGTATGATTTGAAATTTTTTAATTTCGTCGAAAAATTTCACACCTTTTCGAATTTTTTTCTCGAATGTGGCTAGGATTTCGGGGGTATGTATAATGACCTAAAATAATTGTAATAGCCCCTGTAACTAAATATAATTTTTCTAGAATGATTTGAAATTTTTTAATTTAATTTTTCAATAACTTTTTAATGAAGCTTCAGTCAAACGTTGATATTCTTGATTTTCTCCCGTTAAAATTTTTCCCAGGAGTGGTCGAACACCCTGTATAGAACACTAAACAAGCAAATATAAATTTGGAACCCTCAATAACAAAACAAGTTTATCAGAATACATAGTAGAATCCATAATACATGTATCCAGCAGACAAATTTTATACTCCTCTCGTATGAGTTTCTAATCACATCAATTTTCACGTAATCGCCCATTACAAAGTTTAAAATAAAAACTCTGGGATAAATAACCGTGAAAGATTCTCAAATGTATCTCAAATAAATTTCAATACCAATCATTCGAATAAAATGCCAGTGTCTGACTGCAATTTTTAAATAAAAATTTAATGGGGGTGAATGAACTCGATAGATTCTCAAGTAACTCTCCAGATAATTCAATATCAGAACTCACGACTATCGAGAAAACCTGCCAACAAATTTCGATCACTGGTAGAACTTGTAACTCGAATAAAACGTTGCTCGCGTCTGGTGTGCAGTATTACCAAATGTAGAGGGTTTGAGGGGGCGGTGATTGTTCGATTCCTTCGGAATTAACTGTGTAAACGAGGTATTGTTTCGCGCGTGGAACGAGAGACGATGGGCGCAAAGAATTCCCAGAAAATTCGCGGGACGAGGGGAACGATCTGGCAGGCACGCTGGAATCGGAATCAACCCCTTTGTTTCGAGATCTTGTCGCATTGCACTTGGCAAGCGACGGAGACTTAGCGCCGCGTGCAGGATGCGCCCCCGGCGAACGACCTCTTCTGCAATCAGGGCTAATAAGCGTTTCGGCCAGAAAGCCCCTGCAATTAGGAACGGATTCAATTTGTACCTCCGTTCTTCTTTTTTTTTCTCTCTTTACCAGCCCACCTTCCCGACTCCCTCGAGGCTTTTTTATAAAGAGACTTTGGCGAAAAGAACTCTCCTCGCGACTTTCCCGTTACCGCGAGAGATTCGTTGCACGTAGGATTCCCCTCCGCCGGGCCCCCCCCTACGGTTCAAACGCCCGGGAAACTCGGGTAAGAAAGGGGAGGCGGGCTTAATTCGTACCCCCTTAGGCGGAATTACTTGTCTACGGAGAGAAATGGAGACTTTGGAACACGTCGACGCGGTTGCAAATCGTTCCTCGTAGACTGTTTCGAGATCGTTCGGAAACGTGTGTTTTATTCTCGTGATTCATCGGTGGGGAAAGTAAACGGGGCAATTGCGGGGAATTAAACAATACTCGTCGATTTAGTTTTCAATTTTTCAGCACCCTAGAAAATTCATGAAATGTGAAAAATTAGAGGAAAACGTGTTTTATTCTCGTGATTCATCGGTGGGGAAAGTAAACGGGGCAATTGTGGGGAATTAAACAATACTCGTCGATTTAGTTTTCAATTTTTCAGCACCCTAGAAAATTCATGAAATGTGAAAAATTAGAGGAAAACGTGTTTTATTATCGGGATTCATCGGTGGGAAAGTAATCGAAGCAATTGTAGGAAATTAAACAGTACTCATTGATCTAGGTTTCAATTTTTTTTTTAACTTTTTCAGCACCCTAAAAAATTCATGAAATATACAAAATCAGAGAGAAACATGGGTTTAATTTCCGTAATTTATCGGTGAAAAGTGATCGAAGCATTTATAGGAAATTAAACAATACTAGTCGATCTAGTTTTCAATTTTTCAGCCCCCTAAAAAATTCATGAAATGTAAAAAATCAGGGTGAAACATGTGTTTTATTTTCGTAATTTATCGGTGGGAAAGTAATCGAAGCAATTGTAGGAAATTAAACAATACTAGTCGATTTAGTTCTCAAGTTTTCAGTACCCTAAAAAATTCATGAAATGTAAGAAATCAGGGTGAAACATGGGTTTAATTTTCGTAATTTATCGGTGGAAAGTAATCGAAGCATTTATAGGAAATTAAACAATACTAGTAGATCTAGTTTTCAATTTTTCAGAACCCTAAAAAATTCATGAAATATACAAAATCAGGGGAAAATATGTGTTTAATTTTTGTAATTTATCGGTGGGGAAAGTAATCGAGGTAATTGTAGGAAATTAAACAATATTAGACGATCTAGTTTTCAATTTTTCAGCACCTTAAAAAATTCATGAAATGTAAAAAAATCAGGGGAAAACATGTGTTTAATTTTCGTAATTTATCGGTGGAAAATAATCGAGGCAATTGTAGGAAAGTAAACTATACTCATGGATCTAGTTTTCAATTTTTTTTTAACTTCTTCTCAGCACCCTAAAGAATTCATGAAATGTAAAGAATCACAGAAAAACATGTATTTTGCTACATAAATTGCTACTTACATTGCAAAGATACTCATCTACTCTGTTATCTTCAACAGACTTAAAATAAATGATAATTGTAGTATTATACAGGGTCTAGTTTATAGGATGGTCGCCATATTGTACTAAATTGGTCCATATTTTTTGAGAATCATGAAAAGATAATTACTAGAACATTGCAATGATACACATCTACTCTGATATCTTCAACAGGATTAAAATAAATGATAATTGCAACACTATGCAGGGCCTAGTTTATACAATGGACGCCATATTGCATCCAACTGGTCCATATTCTTTGAGAATCACGAAAAAATAATTACTAAAACATTGCAAACATCGTTGCTCCTAGTGTGACATTTTCAATAAGCTTAAAATGAATTTTTTCTTAACTTTTTTCAGCATCTTAAAAAATTCATAACATATTGAAAAATCAAAGGAAAACATGTGGTTTATTTTCGTAATTTATCAGTGAAAAGTGATCGAGGTAATTAGAGGAAATTAAACAATACTCTTCGATCTAATTTTCAAGTTAATTTTAACTTGTTTCAGCACCCTAAAAAATTCATAAAATATACAAAATCAGGGGAAAACATGTGTTTTATTTTCGTAATTTATCAGTGAAAAGTAGTGGTAGCATTTATAGGAAATTAAGCAATACTCGTCGATCTAATTTTCAAGTTACTTTTAACTTTTTTTAGCACCCTGAAAAATTCATAAAATATAAAAAATCAGAGGAAAACATGTGTATTTTATTTTCGTAATTTATCAGTGAAAAGTAATCGAAGCTTTTATAGGAAATTAAACAATACTCTTCGATCTAGTTTTCAATTTTTCAGCATCCTAAAAAATTCATGAAATTTTAAAAAATCACAGGAAAACATGTATTTAATTTTCGTAATTTATCAGTGGGAAAGTAATGGAAGCATTTATAGGAAATTAAACAATACTCTTCGATCTAGTTTTCAATTTTTCAGCACCCTAAAAAATTCATGAAATATAAAAAATCACAGGAAAACATGTATTTAATTTTCGTAATTTATCAGTGGGAAAGTAATGGAAGCATTTATAGGAAATTAAACAATACTCTTCGATCTAGTTTTCAATTTTTCAGCACCCTAAAAAATTCATGAAATTTTAAAAAATCACAGTAAAACATGTATTTAATTTTCGTAATTTATCAGTGGGAAAGTAATGGAAGCATTTATAGGAAATTAAACAATACTCTTCGATCTAGTTTTCAATTTTTCAGCACCCTAAAAAATTCATGAAATTTTAAAAAATCACAGGAAAACATGTATTTAATTTTCGTGATATATCAATGTGAAAGTAATCGAGGCAATTATAGGAAATTAAACAGTACTCATCGATCTAGTTTAAAATTTTTTTTTAACTTTTATTTAGCCCCCTAAAAAGACCCTCGGTTATCAACGAGGGTACGAAAATTGAGTCGATGGGATTTTGTTGGGAACCAGCCGATTCGAAACTTTTGGGTAATAATGTATATAGAGAGAGGCCTGCTATCTTTCTCCGTAGCAGAAATCCTATTATAAGCCGATTCTGCCGCGCCGCCATCTTAAAACGTGAGAAAATTATGATATAGACGCTGGAGGATTGGGGATCGCTGGGGGATATTACCCGGGGCCGATATACCGGGTGGCGGTCGTGTCTATCGGTTATCGAACCGACCGGATAGTCGGAGGCTAGTCTCGTTACTTGGTAATTTAACGGGAACTTTCATTGACCTAGTAAAATACCCACGAAGGAATTAATCGCCTTTGGGCAAACGCTTATTTAGCGGAGTTTACTGCAAACTGAATCCTCATGATCTCCTTTGGCAAACAGATTTTCAGTTTCGTCCGACAACAATAATATTTCGCAACAATAACTGTTGTTTCCACGCGCGTTAATCGATAACAGCGTTGTCACATATGGGTGACACTGTTTTTCACTGAGGAGCTAAAAGAATCAATTCTCAAGATTAAATGTTAAAGAAAACAAATCTAAATACGACTCTTGAATGACGAATTATGGCTCTGCTGGTTACCAAATGTTTATAAACAAAGTTTCGTTTTCGTGGGCAATTTTCTAGAGGTTTGGTCTGGCTAACTTTTTCCGGGGTCAATTTTTTATTCGTCAGCCACTACATCTATCGTAAACAATTTTAATTTCATTATTTTATTATTTCGAGCCTCTTCCAAAGGCGATTTACTCGACTATATGCATATATGGCATACCTTTTTTTAAACCTTATTTTCATCCAAGATATTATACAACCTCCATAAAAGTTAGTACCGTCGATATTAAATTATCGAGGCTAGATCACGACGGGCCATCACACGCGCTATTATTAATCCGGGGTTACGAAAGGATCCTGTGTTCGAGTTCCTAAAAATGGCGTCGTTTCGAAGCTCGAAGAACGAAGATTTCTAAAGTTTCGACCAGTTTTTTTCTTGTTTTTTTTTGTACTATGAGAAACCCTACGGCAGATATTGCCTTGAATTTACTTCGACGAATGGACAGATACGTCCCCTAAAAGCCATTAAAATTGCAAGTCGAAAAGTTTCGGAGTCTTCGAGATATCACTTCCGGCGAGCTTGAAAAATGCGGCTTCGGGAAAGATGGCTTCCAAGTTCCCGATTTCTCTTTGCCGCTACGTCTTCCACGAATTCCCACAACTTTCTCGATCCCTCGAATTTCACCGCGACGCGTTCTTGGGGCCGCAAAATGGCGGCGAACCGAAACAACGATCAAACTTTTTAGTAAATACTTACGAAACATTTTTTAAACGCTATTTAATATTTTTTGAACGTCGAAAAAGAAATTGTTTTCTCATTCGATGACCCGCCGCTGCGTTTGTAATTTTTTTCTGTTAAAAAACTGAGTTTTTAGGGCGATGGTCGGTTACCGATTTGTTTGCGTAGATTCAGAGTTTGCGCGCGATCCTTAATTTGGCAGAAAGTGGCGCGCGTAAAATCTCTCGTGGCTGATCGTTCCGGAGTTCTGATCGTTCTGATCGTTTCGAGTGTTAAGGGTTTTCGAGCCGGATCGCGGGGACAGAAATTTCGCGGAAGAAGAGCCGCGAGACCGACGCCGATGCCAACTCGAGCGCGGTATCGATTCAAACGATTAGCACAGCCATCCGTTCGCCCCATTTGCGGCTCGAGAGTTAATGCCGAATTCAGATCCCGCGTTTTATACGCTGTACCAGCCAGCCTCCCGCCATATTGCACTTAACTGACCCACGCCATATTTCTTGGAAGCAGCGAGAAAAATTATCAAAACATTGCAAGGATACTACTCCGTTATCTTCAAGAGGCTTGAAATAAATGATAATTGAAGTATTATACAGGGCCTAGTTTATAGGATGGGCGCCATATTGTATCAAATTGGTTCATATTTTTTGAGAATCGTGAAAAGATAGTTACTAGAACATTGCAAAGATACTCATCTACTCTGATATCTTTAATAGGCTTGAAATAAATGATAATTGTAGTATTATACAGGGCCTAGTTTATAGGATGGGCGCCATATTGTATCAAATTGGTTCATATTTTTTGAGAATCGTGAAAAGATAGTTACTAGAACATTGCAAAGATACTCATCTAGTCTGATATCTTTAATAGGCTTGAAGTAAATGATAATTGTAATAATATACAGGGCCTAGTTTATAGGATGGTCGCCATATTGTATCAAACTGGCCCATATTTCTTGGAAGCAGCGAAAAAACAATTATAAAAACATACTACTAAAGATACTACTTTGTTATCTTCAACAGACTTAAAATAAATGATAATTGTAACACTATACAGGGCCTTCTCTATAGGATGGTCGCCATATTGCATCCAACTGGCCCATATTTCTTGGAAGCAGCGAAAAACCAATTATAAAAACATACTACTAAAGATACTACTTTGTTATCTTCAACAGACTTAAAATAAATGATAATTGTAACACTATACAGGGCCTTCTCTATAGGATGGTCGCCATATTGTATCAAATTGGTCCATATTTCTTGGAAGCAGCGAAAAAACAATTATAAAAACATACTACTGAAGATACTACTTTGTTATCTTCAACAGACTTAAAATAAATGATAATTGTAACACTATACAGGGCCTTCTCTATAGGATGGTCGCCATATTGCATCCAACTGGCCCATATTTCTTGGAAGCAACGAAAAAACAATTATAAAAACATATTACTAAAGATACTACTTTGTTATCTTCAACAGACTTAAAATAAATGATAATTGTAACATTATACAGGGCCTTCTCTATAGGATGGTCGCCATATTGCATCCAACTGGCCCATATTCTTTGAGAATCATGAAAAGATAGTTACTAGAACATTGCAAAGATACTCATCTACTCTGATATCTTCAACAGGCTTAAAATAAATGATAATTGCAACACCATGCAGGGCCTAGTTTATAGGATGGTCGTAATATTGTATCTAACTGGCCCATATTCTTTGAGAATCATGAAGAAATAATTATTAGAATATTGCAAAGATACTCATCTACTCTGATATCTTCAACAGGCTTAAAATAAATGATAATTGTAACACTATATAGGGCCTTCTCTATAGAATGAACGCCATATTGCATTCAACTGGCCCATATTTTTTGAGAATCACGAAAAAATAATTACCAGAACATTGCAAAGATACCCATCTACTCTGATATCTTCAACAGGCTTGAAATAAATGATTATTATAACACTATTCAGGGCCCACTTTATACAATGGACGCCATATTGCATCCAACTGGCCCATATTCTTTGAGAATCACAAAAACACAATAACTAAAACATTGCAAACATCGTTGCTCCTAGTATGTCATCTTCAACAAGCTTGAAACAAATAATAATTATAACACTATACAGGGCCCATTTTATACAATGGACGTCATATTGTATCAAACTGAGCCATATTCTTTGAGAGTCACAAAAAAATAATTACTGAAATATCGAATACCGAATGATAATTACTAAATCATTACAAAGATGCTCATCTACTCTGATATCTTCAACAAGCTTAAAATAAATGATAATTGCAACACCATGCAGGGTCTAGTTTATAGGATGGACGCCATATTATGTCCAACTGGCCCATATTCTTTGAGAATCACGAAAAAATACTTACCAAAACATTGCAAACATCGTTGCTTCTAGTAAATCATCTTCAACAAGATTGAAATAAATAATAATCATAACACTATACTGGGCCCACTTTATACAATAAACGCCATATTGCATTCAACAGGCCCATATTCTTTAAGAGTCACAAAAAAATAATTACTAAAACATTGCAAACATCGTTGCTCCTAGTAAGTCATCTTCAACAAACTTGAAATAAATGATAATTATGATAACACTATATAGGACCCATCGAAACAAAAATTTAAAAACTCTTCCCATTCATCGATACAATATTTAATATAGAAAAATAGAAAACCTCGAAAGATGGTTACTATTGAACGTAGACATTAGAGTTTCCCTGTAATTTCGCCTAGATTCGTGGTACATTTGTTTATAATTGAAAGCAAATGAGTTATTCGGGCGGCTTGTCTTAAGTGCCTCCCGTATACGTTGAGCATTTGAATAATGTATACAGTGATATGAAATTTCGATTCTACGTCGTGCCAGACACGAGTATTCCACGCCGAGGGATTCATTTAGGGTGAATGCAATTGGCGTTGACATCGTGTTACGAGTACGTTTAACCATATTGCAGAGTAATTTAACGCGCCAAAAAACAGTTAAAAGTTTCTAGATTCGGTATATATCGAAGAATTAAAGATATTTCGTGCCTTCGCGAGAAAGAAAAGCCTTCTTGCTTCCAGTTCGGCCGAGTCTGGCTCCGGTCCAATTCTTCGTCCATTATTAAAATCTCGTAACAACTTCAGGATCCTATATTCGACAAGTTGGCATCTTAAACTGTTTGTATTCAATCTTCTCGATTTAACTAGTCAATCTTACGTCGAAATTTTATTAGACTAGCCAATTCGACTATCGCGAAGTAAGACTAGCCAATTCGTCCTCCATTTTCGGGGTTGTTCGAAACGATTGCCATAATTTTCAAGCTGAAAATTAGCTATTTCCAATCGCGAAGTAAGACTAGCCAATTCGTCCTCCATTTTCGGGGTTGTTCGAAACGATTGCCATAATTTTCAAGCTGAAAATTAGCTATTTCCAATCGTGAAGTAAGACTAGCCAATTCGTCCTCCATTTTCGGGGTTGTTCGAAACGATTGTCATAATTTTCAAGCTGAAAATTAGCTATTTTCAATCGCGAAGTAAGACTAGCCAATTCGTCCTCCATTTTCGGGGTTGTTCGAAACGATTGCCATAATTTTCAAGCTGAAAATTAGCTATTTCCAATCGCGAAGTAAGACTAGCCAATTCGTCCTCCATTTTCGGGGTTGTTCGAAACGATTGCCATAATTTTCAAGCTAAAAATTAGCTATTTCCAATCGCGAAGTAAGACTAGCCAATTCGTTCTCCATTTTCGGGGTTGTTCGAAACGATTGTCATAATTTTCAAGCTGAAAATTAGCTATTTCCAATCGTGAAGTAAGACTAGCCAATTCGTCCTCCATTTTCGGTGTTGTTCGAAACGATTGTCATAATTTTCAAGCTAAAAATTAGCTATTTCCAATCGCGAAGTAAGACTAGCCAATTCGTTCTCCATTTTCGGGGTTGTTCAAAACGATTGCCATAATTTTCAAGCTGAAAATTATCAAGAGTACGAATAATAGAATTACTACTTCGGTGTCTATTTCAAAACATCGATGACCTTGAAGTCTCGTTAAAGAATAACCACGCTATATCCTATATCATCGTAACATCGATGAATATTTTTTACACGGTGGTAAATAACCGCAGATTGGGGAAATATTGTTCGAAAGTACGGTTTGTTAAATATCGAATAATATCTCGTGCTCCAGATTTTTCAACGTGTCGGCCATGTTCGATCCACGCAACGAGGAGGAAGCGGGGGGTGGAGGCAATTAATTCTTCACGCGTTCGATGAAATTCGGAGGATCGTTGACGCCAGAAATTACAGGGATGAAATCGTCGATGGACCAGTTTCCGCCGCGTCGAGATTCGGTCGCGATATCCTAATTTACATTTCCGGCGATCGAGACGACGGTCGTTACTCGCTGGCAGCCCTTTATTATTCATCGACGATTAATCTTTCGCGCTCAACGACCGTTTACGTTCGACTCTGTTTCAATTCTCGTTTTAATAATCGCCGGTTTTTCGTTCCGACGCGTTAGGGGAAGTTCTCGAAAATTGCTCCAAAGAGCGTATCGACACATTAACGACGATTTTAATGAAATAGAATTCCTTCAACGTGTGTACGCTAAAAATGTGATAAGTATTTCTGTAATTAATATAGTCCATTAAAATTTTCAGTAGCCATATGTGGATCATAGAATTTTTTTCTTGCGTTGTCGGAGGAATTACTAAAGATACGCAAATTTATCGTGTCAAGTATTCAGGAACTTTTCGTAGTCGCGGAACGACGAGTTTTTAATCTTCGAACGCCAAATGGATTTCGTTAGGGATGTTTCAAAGTCGCCATATCTACGTATTAATTTCATTTCTAATTAGTCCTTTAAGAGATTGGAGTTAGAGGCTTCTAAAAATAATTTTTTCGAAATATCCTCCCGACTTCCTCTTCAAAATGGTCGTGTAAACTACTACTTTGAAATATCGAGTTGATATCTTGAATAGTTTATTTTTCATGTTCCAAAAATGTGCTCCAACCCCCCATTTTGTAATCAACTTCAGAAATAGCGAACTTCTTTCTTTCCTCGTATAATAGATTGAACGATATCGAATTTCTCCCCCAGTGTGCCTTCTGTTTGCGATTGGCAACCGTGTACCGGAAGCTGACCCCGGACGTCCCTCAGCCGCGCTCTTTTCCCCAACTTCCGCTTACATTTCGCCGAGGCAAAGAATACGGCCGTTGATTGTTCAGATTACAAGTTTGCCGGGCATTCCATTTACCCCCGTTCAAAGCGGGAAGAAGTTGCCCGGGTTCGTTTAACGAACCGCCTCTTCTTCTGTCTGTCTTTCGGTTTCCGTTCTCTCCCCTTTGGTTCTGGCTCGACTCGCCAAAAGACAGGGTTAACGAGACTAGCAACGAAATTTATCGTAGCTATTTTCACATCACAATTTTTTCAGTTTCTTAGAATCTTTTCTCAGAGAAGGGTAGTTTTCACCCCCCATTCGGGTTGAATCCACGCTTTTAGCTGAGAATGTTTATTCTTAACACGTTCACTGCTAAATCAAAAGTGTATAATATTCTGCAAAAGTGAAATGTTAATTTCAGACCATTGTAACCTAAAATTTGTTTCGGTAGTTATTTTTGTAACCTTGGCCCATATTGTTTGAGAATCACAGAAAAATAATTACTAAAACATAGCAAACATCGTTGCTCTTAGTACATCATCTTCAACAAGCTTGAAATAAATGATAATTGCAACACCATGCAGGGCCTAGTTTATACAATGGACGCCATATTGCATCAAACTGACCCATATTCTTTGAGGGACACAAAACAATAATTACCAGAACTTTGCAAGGATACTCATCTACTCTGATATCTTCAATATGCTTGAAATAAATGTTAATTGCAACACCATGCAGGGCCTAGTTTATAGGATGGTCGCCATATTGTATCCAACTAGCTCATATCCAACGTCTTAACTTGAGAGTTAATTTTTCTAGCATCATAATGGGTAATTCTTGCCACCCATAAATGGGTGACGTGGTAGTCAAAGTGTTAACATGTTGACTGCCAGACCAAACCCTCAAATTAAAAGGAAAATTTTGTTTTTGGAAACTAGGAAAGAGTTTATCATGGAATTTATTTTTACAGACTCCTTAAAATTGAAAAACCTCACCTAGCTTTATTTTCTTTGACATCTAATCTTGAGAATTAATCTTCTTAACTCCTTGGTGAAAAGTCGTGTCACCCATATGTGGGTGACGTGACAGTTAACGTGTTAGAGAAGGCTTTAAAAAGAAAAAATTGTTATTTGCGATAGATAATATATTTTGACAGTTTCCCCCAAATTTTATTAATTTTATTCCTCGCTATATTTATTAGTATTTGGTTTCTTGCTTTGGTCAATCTGCGCGTTTTCGTACGTCTCGAGGTAAATTTACTACCTGCGGAGTGGAGATTTATGCGAAATCGAGGCGCCGAGCGATCGGATTACCGCGACACGGGTGCGGTTGCAATCTCGCCGTCGTCTGGAGAAATAAGTGTCGCGAACCGACACTTAACTTCGCGGTAAGAGGAGCCGCGTAGGTGGCCCGGGTTGAAAATTATTGTACGGTGATTGTTATGATCGAAGACTGCCAGCGAGGGCTCGGAAATCGGCTGGCGAGACTGTTGAAATCGGACAAAACCTACTCGATATTAAACCAGACCAATTGATATTAATTTTAGTTTACTGATCTGTCTGACCAGTCGTTGATATTTCTACTTACATTCCTGTATGTTAAATCGGACCAATTGATATTAAATTTCTACCCCAAATGGTAGGCTAAATTTATTTTATAGGGTTCTTCAATAAGAATTTTCTCTAAATAATAATGATAATATTTTATTACCTATTTTGGCTCTTCTCATTAGTCGAAATCAGACTTACTGTTGTGTCTGACCAGTCGTTGATATTTCTACTTACATTCCTGTCTGTTAAACTGGACCAATTGATATTAAATTTCTACCCCAAATGGTAGGCTAAGTTTGTCGTACAGGGTTCTCTAATAAGAATTTTCTCTAAATAATAATGATAATATTTTGTTACCTATTTTGGCTCTTCTCATTAGTCGAAATCAGACTTACTGTTGTGTCTGACCAGTCGTTGATATTTCTACTAACATTCTTGTATGTTAAACTGGACCAATTGATATTAAATTTCTACCCCAAATGGTAGGATAAGTTTGTTTTACTGAGTTCTTTAATAAGAATTTTCTCTAAATAATAATAATAATATTTTATTACCTATTTTGGCTCTTCTCATTAGTCGAAATCAGACTTACTGTTGTGTCTGACCAGTCGTTGATATTTCTACTTACATTCCTGTCTGTTAAACTGGACCAATTGATATTAAATTTCTACCCCAAATGGTAGGCTGTTTGTCTTACAGGGGTCTCTAATAAGAATTTTCTCTAAATAATAATGATAATATTTTGTTAACTATTTTGGCTCTTCTAATTAGTCGAAATCAGAGACTTTTATCGAGCTAGTAAATTAGAGAGGAATAAAGATACATAATTTATAATAACAATTAGGGGATGGAAAAGTAACATTTATTCCGAAATTGTAGAAGAAAGGTTTAAGATAGGAGTTTTAATATTTGAATACTTTTTTAGTAGTTTACTGATGTGTCTGACCAGTCGTTGATATTTCTACTAACATTCCTGTATGTTAAACCGGACCAATTGATATTAAATTTCTACCCCAAATGGTAGGCTAAGTTTGTCTTACAGGCTTCTCCAATAAGAATTTTCTCTAAATAATAATAGTAATATTTTATTACCTATTTTGGCTCTTCTCATTAGTCGAAATCAGAGACTTACTGTTGTGTCTGACCAGTAGTTGATATTTCTACTAACATTCCTGTATGTTAAACCGGACCAATTGATATTAAATTTCTACCCCAAATAGTAGGATAAGTTTGTTTTACTGAGTTCTTTAATAAGAATTTTCTCTAAATATTAATGATAATATTTTGTTATCTATTTTGACTCTTCTAATTAGTCGAAATCAGAGACTTCTATCGAGCTAGTGAATTAGAGAGGAATACACAATTTATAATAACAATTAGGGGATGGATTCCTCTCAGAAAAGTAAAATTTATTCTGAAATTGTAGAAGAAAGGTTTAAGATAGGAGTTTTAATATTTGAATACTTTTTTAGTAGTTTACTGATGTGTCTGACCAGTCGTTGATATTTCTACTTGCGTTTCTATATGTTAAACCAGACCAATTGATATTAAATTTCTACCCCAAATGGTAGGCTAAATTTATTTTATAGGGTTCTTCAATAAGAATTTTCTCTAAATAATAATGATAATATTTTATTACCTATTTTGGCTCTTCTCATTAGTCGAAATCAGACTTACTGTTGTGTCTGATCAGTCGTTGATATTTCTACTTACATTCCTGTCTGTTAAACTGGACCAATTGATATTAAATTTCTACCCCAAATGGTAGGCTAAATTAGTCTTACTGGGTTCTCCAATAAGAATTTTCTCTAAATAATAATGATAATATTTTATTACCTATTTTGACTCTTCTCATTAGTCGAAATCAGAGACTTTTATCGAGCTAGTAAATTAGAGAGGAATAAAGATACATAATTTATAATAACAATTAGGGTATGGAAAAGTAAAATTTATTCCGAAATTGTAGAAGAAAGATTTAAGATAGGAGTTTTAATATTTGAATACTTTTTTAGTAGTTTACTGATGTGTCTGACCAGTCGTTGATATTTCTACTTACATTATTACCTATTTTGACTCTTCTAATTAGTTGAAATCAGAGACTTTTATCGAGCTAGTGAATTAGAGAGGAATACACAATTTATTATAACAATTAGGGGATGGATTCCTCTCAGAAAAGTAAAATTTATTCTGAAATTGTAGAAGAAAGGTTTAAGATAGGAGTTTTAATATTTGAATACTTTTTTCGTAGTTTACTGATGTGTCTGACCAGTCGTTGATATTTCTACTTACATTATTACCTATTTTGACTCTTCTAATTAGTCGAAATCAGAGACTTTTATCGAGCTAGTGAATTAGAGAGGAATACACAATTTATTATAACAATTAGGGGATGGATTCCTCTCAGAAAAGTAAAATTTATTCCGAAATTGTAGAAGAAAGGTTTAAGATAGGAGTTTTAATATTTGAAAAGTTCTTGGCTACGCAATACAGTAGTTTACTGATATGTCTGACCAGTCGTTGATATTTCTACTTGAGTTCCTGTATATATACATTTACTGGCCATACTATTACTATTAAGTCTAACAACTAATCAGAATATACACAGAAAACAAATTTTACAATACCACATTCAATGTTTATAAAAATTAAAACACCTAACTTTATCCAGACGAATATATGTATATCTCGTACGTTGAATCTCTAATGACCAGAATGTAATTTTCATTGATATAATTAGTCAAGTATGTTAAATAGAATCTTTCAATGGCAGCTTTCGTTTCGAGAGAAATCGATTTCCAAAATATTTCTTAATATGTCTTTCTTATTACTAATATGTCTGACCATTATTCGATATTTCTACTTAACGTTTCCAAATATCATCGACGATACGCTGTTACTAAATTTAATTATTCTTGACACGGACAGAAGGCGCGCAATATCACACCACTGTTAACCACCGTTAAAAATTATCGAAGATAATAAATATTTTATAATAAAATAAAGAGGAACGAATATACGGAGTCGCGAGTGGGGGGGAGTTTCAGAGGGCGTCGCGTGTAAATCTTGGTGGAAAATAAATACGAAACGTAGGACAGAATTCGTTCGTACGACAGGGCTACCGAGTCTGACCGTTACTCGTTATTTCCACTTTAATCCGTAACCCGTCTGAAAAGTGTACACGCGGCTACATAGGTTCTCGTTAAAACTTTTATTTTTTTTTTTTTTCCACCACCACTGAGCGGAAGGAACATTTTTCAGCTACGAAATAATAGCGCAGTTTATTGTTGTTAAAATAAAAATATCCAAGTCCCCATATTCCATATTCATGCAGAGTTATACCTAAAAAACCGAGCGAACGTAGGCGGAAAAATTGTGTCTTCGATGATAATAATAAAATAACTAAATAGAAACTCGATTTTCTCAAAAAAAAAAAACAACGAAAATATCCACGTCGCGGATTTTAATCGAGACGAAGAATTGACCTGCAAATAATTGCTTTTATCTTCGGGCTAATTGATAGTAATGGTGCAAGGTACGGCACGGTAATTATGGTTCGCGTTTACGGCATCTACGATAGCGTTTCCATACTGAAACTTTGCACGTCAAGTTCGCAGTTTACACGATCGTAACCGCTCCTGACCCGTTGTTCTCGTTAGCTGTATCCACGTTCGCGAATCTTTTTGCAAAAATCGTCGATACCCGATCGCCGTCAGTTCCCGGGACACGGGCGTGCAACGATCGCGGTCGATTAGCGATAATGATCGTTTACCTTAATCGGCCCAACAATCGTTGCAGAGGAAACTGCACCCTTAACGTTTACGGTCGTTGCAGCTTTCGCCGTTCGAATCCCGTGCCAATAATCGTTGTCTCCCCTGTACTCGATACCCAGACATCGTTACGTTCGAGCAGTCGTTTTCGCGCGGTTATCGCCGCTCCTGATCGCACGGAATCGATATTATGTCCGTTGCATAATTAATAAGTACCTAATACGGACCCTCTCGAAGCCTTTCTAGCGTTCGATTTCACCTCCCCCCCTGGAAAGAGCAATTCTTTTACCGTAGTGTGACCGTAATAGTACATTTACTCGTGGATTTCTCGTTACTTTATTCACATTCGACGATCCATCAATTTTAATATCTTTCAGTCGTTAAACATTTCTAATTGTTTTATTCTTCGTCCTAGACGATATTAGGAATCGACGAAGCGATCGTGGATCGTCGAATTTGATTGTGAAACGACCACTGCCGCGGTGGTCACCGGTGACCGGCGTGCTCGAAATGCAATGCAATGGAATTAAAAACGTAGAGCGATAAGTACGTTTATCAGTTAATATCATAATAGAATTTTTTTGCACAGTCCTTAGTTTTTGAGATAATAATACTTGAAGTTTGGCTAATAGGTCTGACTAGGCCTCGATATTTCTACTGGAACTAAGTTTTGGCTTATTATTTTTAAATAAAATTCCTTAAAGATCCTCGAGAAAATAGAAATCGAAAAGGTAGAATACAATTTTTTGTACTGCCTCTTGTTTTTGAGATAATAATACTTGAAGTTTGACTAATAGGTCTGACTAGGCCTCGATATTTTTACTGGAACTAAATTTTTTCTTTTATTTTTAGATAAAATTCCTTAAAGATCCTCGAGAAAATAGAAGTCGAAAAGGTAGGACAAAATTTTTCTGTAGAGCCCCTAGTTTTTGAGATAATAATTCTTGAAGTTTGGCTAATAGGTCTGACTAGGCCTCGATATTTCCACTGGAACTAAATTTTTACTTATTATTTTTAAATAAAATTTCTTAAATATCCTCGTGGAAATACAAGTCGAAAATGTAGAACAAAATTTTTTTCTGCAGCCCCTAGTTTTTGAGGTAATAATTCTTGAAGTTTTGCTAATAGGTCTGACTAGGTCTCGATATTTCTACTGGAACTAAATTTTGGCTTATTATTTTTAGATAAAATTCCTTAAAGATCCTCGAGAAAATAGAAATCGAAAAGGTAGAATACAATTTTTTGTACTGCCCCTTGTTTTTGAGATATTAATACTTGAAGTTTGGCTAATAGGTTTGGCTAGGCCTCGATATTTCTACTGGAACTAAATTTTGGCTTATTATTTTTAAATAAAATTCCTTAAAGATCCTCGAGAAAATAGAAGTCGAAAAGGTAGAATACAATTTTTTGTACTGCCTCTTGTTTTTGAGATAATAATACTTGAAGTTTGGCTAATAGGTCTGACTAGGCCTCGATATTTCTACTGGAACTAAATTTTGGCTTATTATTTTTAAATAAAATTCCTTAAAGATCCTCGAGAAAATAGAAGTCGAAAAGGTAGAATACAATTTTTTGTACTGCCTCTTGTTTTTGAGATAATAATACTTGAAGTTTGGCTAATAGGTCTGACTAGGCGTCGATATTTCTACTGGAACTAAATTTTGACTTATTATTTTTGAATAAAATTCCTTAAAGATCCTCGAGAAAATAGAAGTCGAAAAGGTAGGACAAAATTTTTCTGTAGAGCCCCTAGTTTTTGAGATAATAATTCTTGAAGTTTGTCTAGTAGTTCTGACTAGGCCTCGATATTTCTACTGGAACTAAATTTTTATTTGTCATTTTTAAATAAAATTTCTTAAATATCCTCGTGAAAATACAAGTCGAAAATGTAGAACAAAATTATCATGTACAACCCCCAGTTTTTGAGATAATAATACTTGAAGTTTGGCTAGTAGGTCTGACTAGGTTTCGATATTTCTACTGGGATTAATTTTTCATTTATTATTTTTAAATAAAATTTCTTAAATATCCTCGTGGAAATACAAGTCGAAAATGTAGGACAAAATTTTTCTGTAGAGCCCCTAGTTTTTGAGATAATAATTCTTGAAGTTTGGCTAATAGGTCTGACTAGGCCTCGATATTTCCACTGGAACTAAATTTTTACTTATTATTTTTAAATAAAATTTCTTAAATATCCTCGTGGAAATACAAGTCGAAAATGTAGAACAAAATTTTTTTCTGCAGCCCCTAGTTTTTGAGGTAATAATTCTTGAAGTTTTGCTAATAGGTCTAACTAGGCCTCGATATTTCTACTGGAATTAATTTTTCATTTATTATTTTTAAATAAAATTTCTTAAATATCCTCGTGGAAATACAAGTCGAAAATGTAGAACAAAATTATCATGTACAGCCCCCAGTTTTTGAGATAATAATACTTGAAAGTTTCGCTAGTACATCTGACTATGTCTCGATATTTCTACTGGAACCAAACTTTTATTTATTATTTTCAAATAAAATTTCTTAAATATCCTCGTGGAAATACAAGTCGAAAATGTAGAACAAAATTTTTTTCTGCAGCCCCTAGTTTTTGAGATAATAATTCTTGAAAGTGTCGCTAGTACGTCTGACTCTGTCTCGATATTTCTACTAGAACTAAATTTTTATTCATTAGCCTCGAATAAAATTTCCTGAATATAATTCCTCGCGCTAAAACAAGTAGAAAATATAGAATACAATCTGTTTGCACAGTCCCTTGTCTTTGGGGGTCACCGGTGACCATGCGGTTCTAGCTCGTATCCTTTCTTTTCAACACTCAAACTTCAAAATGCAATGGAATTAAAACCGTAAAACGACAAGTATCTCTATCGATTAATATCGTAATTCCCCATCGAAATCTTTCGTAATTCTCGATAGGTCGAGATGGAAGACAGTGGCCTGCGACGGGCTTATGGTTTCGGCCTAAACGCGCACACCGTCGAGTGTTAACGCAATTAACAGCCTCAAGACGGTCGTAGGCACTGTATCCTCGATACAGTTATCCCTGATGGTTCGAAACCGGTTCGAGCAATCAGAGCAACCCCTGTACACAATCGCCTCCAGCGTCCTCGCTGATTAAGCACGTGGATTAATGAACCCCGTGCACTTTGATCCGACCCGGCCTCCTTTGATTTCGCATTAACCGGGCCGCGTTTGGCGAGCCAGCGCCGGGCAAACGAGCGTGACTGCGTTTTTCAAGAACGCGTAACGAGAAACGCCCCGCGCGCGATCTCGATGGCGTACGGGGCTGTTGCAACACGCGAATAATTGCGATTTATGGACCGTAAACGACGATTTCAGGCTGCGCCTGTTTTCGCGCCGCACGCGAGCCTCGCGACCCGATAATCTAACGAGAAATGGTTTCCAGAGTCACGCGAGAGGCGAGAATTCGCTGCCTGACGAATCGAGTTTTATCAAAATCGTTCAGATTTGTTTATGCCTGCTTTGACGGAGATATTTACTTTGATAAAGTTCATTTATTCTGTGGGTAGTTAAGATGTAACGACAGGTGAAGGTATGTCGACAGTTAAGATGTATCGTCACAGTTGAGGTACGGGAACAATCTGCGTGAAAATTGACGAAATTGAAAAATATTTTTGGTTACAGGGGTCGATTATAATCACTTTTGGTGAATAGGCCTACCCTCGAATTCCTACCCACTTTCGAGAAAAAAATTCGAGTAGGTACTGAAACTTTTAGACGAAATTAAAAAATTTCAAATCATACTAAAAAAATTATATTTAATTACAGTGGGCAATTACAATCATTTTTGGTCATTATACGTACCCCCGAAATCCTATGCATTTTCGAGAAAAAAATTCAGAACGAGCGGAACTTTAAACGTTAATAACTTTTTAACGAAGCCTCGATCAACAAATTGGTATTCTTGATTTTCGTCTTATTTTGGCCTCTAGAATCTCCCATTAAAACACCCTATCGACTAAGGGGCTAACAGCATAAATACATAGTGTGATTTAATTTCATAAGTTTTCACCGGCCTTAAAAAAAGATTTTCCGAGCCACTTCCGATAAATGGTAATTTTTATTAGCCGGAACGACCGATTTGCTGCACCGTGCAACGAATAAAAATCAACGAACCAAGGCTCGATCAGGGGGGGGGGGGCAGGTCGTGAATTCGACAAACAAATGGACGCCCGTTTCGCGGCGCGACCGAACTCCGGGCAAATTTCGCGGTAAATCGTTTTGTGCCTTGGACCATTAACGGTCCCCGAAGATTCGAGATCGTGACCTGACGTGCGGTTTCACGGCAGACGGAATCGCTGGTGAATCCGTGCACCCCGCTAAAATACGCGCGAGCAGCGCAGCGACGACGGAATTCGATCCATTACGCGGTTAACCAAAATTCGCCATCCCTTTTGTAGGTACGCCCCTCCGGGGGATCGCTAATATTTTGGCTGCGAAAACAGCGCCCGAACAAATCTCGACGAAACCAAAAAAAAAAGAAAAAAGTGTACGCTGTATATGTTGACTTTTTGTCTAACAATTTAATATTCGCAAAAGTGGTGTCACGAAAATCGTTTTTCCTCGGCGTATCTTCGAAAGATATCAGTGCATCGTTTCGGACGTGGTTAGAATTTCTAAATATTCTTTACCAAAATACGCGTTGTTTGCATTTCGAAACGTTAAAATCCTTCAAACAGTTTTAATGAAATATATTCACTATTGTAGTTATATATACACATTTTTATGGGGGTTTTCTCATTTTAGAGGGTCAAGGAGCAACTTTCCGAATATTTTTAGAATGTCTATATATTCTACACTAAAATACGCGTCGTTTGCCTTTTCGAACATTAAAATCGTCCAATCCGTTCAGAAGTTATGACGTTTTAAAGATATGCATGAAATTCTTATTCTTCGTATTCTTGATTTTCGTCTCATTTTGGCCTCTAGAATACCCCATTAAAATTTTTCCCAGTGGTGGCCGAACACCCTGTATATCGTCAGGTGTTTCGGGGCGTCGAGCAGCGTCGCGGCGATTATCGGTCACGCGTCGTTCGTCGACCATCGGGGGCTTTTTTATCGCCGGGGACTTTTTCGTTTCCGGGTAGCGTGCAATCGAATGGAAGTTTACGGGCTCGGGGATTTTCCCGCGACGAGAAAGGGAAAGGGTTGGAACGTTTATCGTCGAACGTAGGGTCGTCTGTCCCTTTGCCGTTCGTTCCCCCCGTCGCGATCGAAATCGCTTTACATCGATCGCCGGGGGACGCCGGAAGACGGACTTTACGAGATTATCGCGCCAACGATATCGTCGAGCCCCGATCCATCTCCTATCGTTTATTTAATATGCGCCCGTTTAATCCGCGAACTGATCGCCACGATCCTAGGGAAATTAACGTTCCTTCAGTTTCTCTCGACGATCTTCCCTCTGGATTCTGTTCCAGGTACTTTGGAAATGGTAACGAGTCTCTATGCGATATTTGTGCAAAAATAGAATTCAATAAGACTGTTCCTGTTTCTGCTACGAAAGTGACGAAATTTCTGAAAGAATAGTTTCTTAAATTTGTGCTTGAGAGCCATCTGTTCGCCGAAGATTTGCGGAGAAAGTTTCTTGCAATATTTTCAGACTGATATTAAAAGTAAATTTCTGTCTAAAGTAGTGTAAAATAGTCTAATTGTTTCTAAACGCCATATTAACCTCTTAGACACGAAGCGTCGCTATAATGATTCTAAACTCATAGTTTAGCTCATTCTGCCGTATAAAGAAACAGCCACGCACAAAATTCAACCGTGCCTGAGAGATTGATCTTCGCTCGTACGTTGACTGTGAGCAAATAAACGTTTCCAAGCGTGGACATTTTAAAGAAACGAGTTCTTCCCGCGCTTCTGGTACAAATACCGCGGAGGACCAGCGAGTGATTATTTCGAAATGTGAAAAATTTATTTTCGGTTGCGGGGGTTGATTACAATCATTTTTGGTGAATAGACATACCCCCGAAATCCTACCCACTTTCTAGAAAAAAATTCGAGGTGTGAAATTTCTTGACGGAAAAAAAAAATTTCAAATCGTTCTAAAACAAATTATTTTCGGATGCGGGGGTCAATTACAATAGTTTTTGGTCATTACGCATACCCTCGAAATCCTACGCACTTTCGAGAAAAAAATTCCTTACCGAAAATCTAATTAGGTGTTTTTCGACGAAAAAAAAAAAATTTCAAATCGTTCTGAAAAAATTATTTTCCGTTCCGGGGGTCAATTACAATGATTTTTGGTGAATAGACATACCCTCGAATTCCTATCCACTTTGGAGAAAAAAATTCAAGAAGGTGTAAAATTTTTCGACGGAAAAAAAAAAAATTTCAAATCGTTCTGAAAAAAATATTGTTAGTTGGGGGGGTCAATTACAATCATTTTTGGTGAATAGACATGCCCCCGAAATCCTACCCACTTTCTAGAAAAAAATTCGAGGTGTGAAATTTTTTGACGGAAAAAAAAAATTTCAAATCGTTCTAAAAAAATTATTTTCGGATGCGGGGGTCAATTACAATAGTTTTTGGTCATTACGCATACCCTCGAAATCCTACGCACTTTCGAGAAAAAAATTCCTCACCGAAAATCTAATTAGGTGTTTTTCGACGAAAAAAAAAAAATTTCAAATCGTTCTGAAAAAATTATTTTCCGTTCCGGGGGTCAATTACAATGATTTTTGGTGAATAGACATACCCTCGAATTCCTATTCACTTTGGAGAAAAAAATTCAAGAAGGTGTGAAATTTTTCGACGGAAAAAAAAAATTTCAAATCGTTCTGAAAAAAATATTGTTAGTTGGGGGGGTCAATTACAATCATTTTTGGTGAATAGACATACCCCCGAAATCCTACCCACTTTCTAGAAAAAAATTCGAGGTGTGAAATTTCTTGACGGAAAAAAAAAATTTCAAATCGTTCTAAAACAAATTATTTTCGGATGCGGGGGTCAATTACAATAGTTTTTGGTCATTACGCATACCCCCGAAATCCTACGTGTTTTCGAGAAAAAAATTGTTTACCGAAAATCTAATGTGAGGCTAGAAATGCTTCCCTGAAATTTCATGCATATCTTTAAAACATCATAACTTCTGAATGGATTGGACGATTTTAATGTTCAAAAAGGCAAACGGCGCGTGTTTTAGTGTAGAATATGTAGCAATTATAAAAATATTCGAAAAGTTGCTCCTCGAACCCGTAATGCTAGAAAAACCCCATAGAAATAGTCTACTTTTCAAACAACCATAACTCCTACAATAGTAAATATATTTCAATGAAACTTTTTTCTGAGGCAGAGCTCATGGGTACCTACAAAAAAGTATTAGACAACTCTTCTGTAGGGCGTTAAACGAAATTACTGAAAATGAAAAACGAATTTTTAAGAAACATCGACAGGGGGTAGGTGCCTAAATTTTTCGGGCGAAATTGAAAAGTTTCAAATCTTTCTGGAAAAATTATTTTCGATTACAAGGGTCAATTACAATGATTTTTGGTGAATAGACATACCCTCGAATTCCTATCCACTTTGGAGAAAAAAATTCAAGAAGGTGTGAAATTTTTCGACGGAAAAAAAAAATTTCAAATCGTTCTGAAAAAAATATTGTTAGCCGTGGGGGTCAATTACAATCATTTTTGGTGAATAGACATACCCCCGAAATCCCGCGCATTTTCGAGAAAAAAATTCAGAACGGGCGGAATTTTAAACGTTAATAACTTTTTAACAAAGCCTCCATCAACAAATTGGTATTCTTGATTTTCGTCTTATTTTGGCCTCCAGAATCTCCCATTAAAATTGTTCTCAACCGTGGCCAAACGCCCTGCATAGTAAACAATATTGCACGTTTCGTTTAAAAGTGCCGGTCACCAGTGACCGCCAAGTCGAAGTATAGAAACTCGCTAAAAAAGAAAGAACGCTGAAATATCGACATCCATGAAATCACAAATAAAAAAAAGAGTGAAACTAAACCGTAAAACGAGCGAAAAATCTCCGAAAAGGGACACCAAACAACTTTTAATGATCTTCGCTCGTACGTTGACTGTGAGCAAATAAACGTTTCCAAGCGTGAGACATTTTAAAGAAACGAGTTCTTCCCGCGCTTCTGGTACAAATACCGCGGAGGACCAGCGAGTGATTATTTCGAAATGTGAAAAATTTCAGGGTGGGGGCGTGTGCGTGTGCGTGATTCGTTTTCATGGCGAGCAACAGGCAGATAAAGTTGCTCGATCGCTGTAAAGACCGATTCAAATTAGTGGAGCGGCTTGGCGGGCGCTCGTGTCGACCATCTCGTTATCTCCTTGGTCGCGTCAAATGATCCTCTCGAGGGGTAATTATTTCTCCGTCGAGAAGCATCATCGCGTCGTAAAAAGAGAGTACACCGAAGAGCAGTCGAGGGAGAGTGCATGATAAACGACGTTCGAAAACGGGGGAAGTACGCCGGACGGATCGCGAGTCGACTCTGGGGGAAAATGGCGGACCCGTAGCTTAGCGATTACCGACTTAACCTCACCGCAATCCCTAGTCAACGCATCGAGACGACCGTCGAAGAACGTCAGTCTATGTTATACGTGTCTGGGCAGATTATTAGAGAAGTAATATTAGCTCATTCGTGGTAAATAAAACGAAAAGAAACAGAAAATTATATAGTGTCCTACTGTTTACTTGAAATCTCACTAGGAACGAACAAACCACTGTCTGGGTCGTTCAGTAACAAATTATACGGGCTGTCCAGCCACCCGTAGGAAAAATTTTAATGGGAGATTCTGGAGGCCAGAATAAGACGAAAATCAAGAATACCAATTTGGTGATGGAGGTGTGGGAATTTTGGGGATGCAAATGAGCAACACACATTTATTCGGCACGAGGCTTTGTTACAGACCAAAGACACACGGTTCCAGTGAAAAAGAGGTAAGATTGTCTCTAGGTGGCGCAGAAACAAATGGCGCTTTATTTTCAACAGGAGGCTTCATTAAAAAGTTATTAACGTTTAAAGTTCCGCCTGTACCGAATTGGGGGTATGTCTATTAACCAAAAATGATTGTAATTGACCCCTGTAACTAAATGTAATTTTTTTAGTATGATTTGAAATTTTTTAATTTCGTCGAAAAATTTCAGTATCTATTCGAATTTTTTTCTCGAAAGGGAGTAGGATTTCGGGGGTATGTATAATGACCTAAAATGATTGTAATTGACCCCTGTAACTAAATGTAATTTTTCTAGTATGATTTGAAATTTTTTAATTTCATCTAAAAATTTCACACCTTTTCGAATTTTTTTTCTGGAAACTGGGTAGGAATTCGAGGATACGTCTAATGACCAGAAATGATTGCAATCGACCCTTGCAACCGAAAATAATTTTTCCAGAAAGATTTGAAACTTTTTAATTTCGTCGAAAAATTTCAGTATCTATTCGAATTTTTTTCTCGAAAGGGAGTAGGATTTCGGGGGTATGTATAATGACCTAAAATGATTGTAATTGCCCCCAGTAACTAAATGTAATTTTTTTAGTATGATTTGAAATTTTTTAATTTCATCTAAATATTTCACACCTTTTCGAATTTTTTTCTCGAAACTGGGTAGGAATTCGAAGATACGTCTAATGACCAGAAATGATTGCAATCGACCCTTGCAACCGAAAATAATTGTTCCAGAAAGATTTGAAACTTTTTAATTTCGTCGAAAAATTTCAGTATCTATTCGAATTTTTTTCTCGAAAGGGAGTAGGATTTCGGGGGTATGTATAATGACCTAAAATGATTGTAATTGCCCCCAATAACTAAATGTAATTTTTTTAGTGTGATTTGAAATTTTTTAATTTCATCTAAAAATTTCACACCTTTTCGAATTTTTTTCTCGAAACTGGGTAGGAATTCGAGGATACGTCTAATGACCAGAAATGATTGCAATCGACCCTTGCAACTGAAAATAATTTTTCCAGAAAGATTTGAAACTTTTTAATTTCGTCGAAAAATTTCAGTATCTATTCGAATTTTTTTCTCGAAAGGGAGTAGGATTTCGGGGGTATGTATAATGACCTAAAATGATTGTAATTGCCCCCAGTAACTAAATGTAATTTTTTCAGAACGATTTGAAATTTTTTAATTTCATCTAAAAATTTCACACCTTTTCGAATTTTTTTCTCGAAACTGGGTAGGAATTCGAGGATACGTCTAATGACCAGAAATGATTGCAATCGACCCTTGCAACCGAAAATAATTTTTCCAGAAAGATTTGAAACTTTTCAATTTCGCCCGAAAAATTTAGGCACCCTACCCCCTGTCGATGTTTCTTAAAAATTCGTTTTTCATTTTTAGTAATTTCGTTTGACGCCCTACAGAAGAGTTGTCTAATACTTTTTTGTAGGTACCCATGAGCTTTGCCTCAGAAAAAAGTTTCATTGAAAAATATTCACTATTGTAGGAGTTATGGTTGTTTGAAAATTGGACCATTTCTATGGGGTTTTTCTAGCATTACGGGTTCGAGGAACAACTTTCCGAATATTTTTAGAATGTCTATATATTCTACACTAAAACACGCGCCGTTTGCCTTTTTGAACATTAAAATCGTCCAATCCGTTCAGAAGTTATGATGTTTTAAAGATATGCATGAAATTTCAGGGAAGCATTTCTAGCCTCACATTAGATTTTCAGTAAACAATTTTTTTCTCGAAAGTGGATAGGATTTCGAGGGTATGTCTATTGACCAAAAATGATTCTAATTGATCCCTGCAATCAAAAATGATTTTTTCAGAATGATTTGAAATTTTTTAATTTAATTTTTTAATAACTTTTTAACGAAGCCTCTGTCAAGAAATTTATATTCTTGATTTTCGTCTTATTTTGGCCTTTAGAATCTCCCATTAAAATTTTTTCCAGAGGTGGTCGAACACCCTGTATATGGGAATTTTAATACGAATTTTAATACGAATAGTTTAATTTTCGATGTGTGTAGTTCGAGTCAGAGAAGAGGCAAAGTTTTCTAGAATCGAAAGTTGTACTCTTGGTATTTTCCAGTACCTAGAACCCATCTACGAACGTAATCTTGCACGACGGACAGTTGGCGATACGTGACCACCCACACATGCCTCCGAGACTAGGAAGAGGAGTGGCCGTGTACATTGCGTTGGACAGCCTGCAACCGCGTGTACATCGATAATAATCGTCTGGTCGAATGTTTAATCCATTTCGATAATTGCACGTTTGCAATTAATTACAACGTCTTATCGGAAATAAGGCCATTTCGAATATTGTCGAAAATCTGAATTCGAGATAATTGTGCAACAAAACAGCGTGTTGTCTGAAAGAATATTTGAAATTTTATTTTCTAAATTGCCCCGGTCTGTGATCGACGAAAGTACCACAATGGCGTCTTCCCAGTCTCAAACGGTGAACTTATTGGAAAACTCGATATAAAATAAAACAATACAACACAATCCATGAAGGAAACACAGATAAAACGGAACGAAACTAAAAATCACAGGAAACAGACCAAACAACAACTTAAGAGTATACGAATTTCAAGTAAAATTTCTCAAACTTCGAGGATACTTTTCCCCCCCCCCCCCTCGGTTCGGACGCGAGAAGTCGATAGAGTCCGGATTGAATCGTTCGATAAACTGGGTGTGATACGTGAAGACACTGCGCCCGAAGGAAACAGTAAACATCGGATTCTAGACCGGCGAGTGGTTAAAAGGTTATTGCAGCTCGTTTCCCGAACGAGACTGCAATTTCACGAAAAGGTTAGGTGGTTCTTGTCGCGCGGCAATGCCTTCGCTCGTACCCCCTCGATGGTCACGTAATCATTTCTCATTAAACGCATAAATAATCATCCTGACTCGTTATTTAACATTTTTTTGTTCAGAAGAAAATGAACTTGGAACGCATAAAATATGCATTCCACATCTATCGAGTGCCTTCACCTTACATCGCGACGCGTCCAACGGATTCGATACGCCATTTTGGGAACTTGGAGTCTTTTTTGTTCTCTTTCAGAACGATCATCTCGAAGTAAATGTACTTGGAACGCATAGAATATGCATTCCACATCTATCGAGTGCCTTCACCTTACATAGTGACGCGTCCAACGAATTCGATACGCCATTTTGGGGACTTGGAATCTTTTTTGTTCTCTTTCAGAACGATCATCTCGAAGAAAATGAACTTTGAACGCATAGAATATGCATTCCACATCTATCGAGTGCCTTCATCTTACATCGTGACGCGTCCAACGAATTCGATACGCCATTTTGGAGACTTTGAATCTTTTCTGTTCTCTTTCAGAAAACTAACGATCATTTCGAAGAAAATGAACTTGGAACGCATAAAATATGCATTCCACATCTATCGAGTGCCTTCACCTTACATAGTGACGCGTTCAACGAATTCGATACGCCATTTTGGGGACTTGGAGTCTTTTTTGTTGTCTTTCAGAACGATCATCTCGAAGAAAATGAACTTTGAACGCATAGAATATGCATTCCACATCTATGGAGTGCCTTCACCTTATATAGTGACGCGTTCAACGAATTTGATACGCCATTTTGGGGACTTGGAGTCTTTTCTGTTCTCTTTCAGAACGATCATCTCGAAGAAAATGAACTTTGAACGCATAGAATATGCATTCCACATCTATGGAGTGCCTTCACCTTATATAGTGACGCGTCCAACGAATTCGATACGCCATTTTGGGAACTTGAAGTCTTTTTTGTTCTCTTTCAGAACGATCATCTCGAAGAAAATGAACTTTGAACGCATAAAATATGCATTCCACATCTATCGAGTGCCTTCACCTTACATCGCGACGCGTCCAACGGATTCGATACGCCATTTTGGAGACTTGGAGTATTTTCTGTTCTCTTTCAGAAAACTAACGATCATTTCGAAGAAAATGAACTTTGAACGCATAGAATATGCATTCCACATCTATCGAGTGCCTTCACCTTACATCGTGACGCGTCCAACGAATTCGATACGCCATTTTGGGGACTTGGATACACTCGAGAACGAGACGAACGCTTCTCGGAGCTTGAAAAAATAGTTTCCTCGATAACGGTGGACGTAATCATGGCACGACGTTATTGTGCACCCGGCTCCATCTTTTTCAGCCTCTTTCTCGCTGCTTCAAGTTCCCCCTAAGGGATATCCGACTAAATTATTCACTTTCCTCGCGTCCGCCTTTCTCTTTCAACGGCAAACAGCCCCTCGCAAAACGGATCTTCCACCCTCCCCCCTCCCTCTCCCGTCCAGATCCAACCCCAGACCTTTTCTCCCTTCCCACCGCGGTTTCTCGTTTTTTAACTCGAGCGTCGACCCTTTGATTTCGTGCGCGAATCTCCGCGGTCGTCACGAATGGGCAACACTTTCGATTTCTAGGGAAACCGTGCAACTAGTGTCGCGCGTTCGTCGAGCAGTCCGCCATTGTTCTAGATGCACGCCAATGGGAAACGTTATTTATCTATTTGTGGGGGAAATCTAGCGTGCGAAGATATAAGACGATCGAATTGAAATTAAATTAGGTGGCAGCCATTTTAGAAATTTTTGTTTTCAAGTTCTCGAAAGATACTATTAGAAGTTTTATTGTGTTTGTGTCCTCGATGTTTATCTATTTATTTATAGGAAAATCTCCATAGTGTAGAAAGATATAAGACGATGATCGAGTTGAAATTGAATTAACTTAGATCGAGTCATTTTAGAAGCTTTTATTTCGATGTTGCCGAAGGAACAGAAAGTGATTGGAGATTTACAGTGGTTATTGACGCGATTCAAGATGCAGTTGATACGATTTCAACGACCACACGATGTTCTATGATATTTATTGAAATTATAAAAATATTCGATACTTCGATGGTGTATTATTTCACAATATTTCTAATTAAAGTAGCGTTATCTTACTAGTATTACAGATCTTTCATTGTAAGCAAATATTGCAAGACTGTCTGCAAGTTTAAAGTCTATTCAAACTACGGAAACATAGGAATATTCAAAATGGTGTATTATTTTACTAGTATCAGGGTTCTTATACAGAGTGTTCGGCCAACCCCTGGGAAAAATTGTAGCGTGAGATTCTAGAGGCCAAAATAGGACGAAAATCAAGAATACTAATTTGTTGATGGAGGCTTCGTTAAAAAGTTATTAACAATTAAATTCAAAAGTTTCAAATCGTTCTGGAAAAATTATTTTCGGCTGCGGGGGTTGATTACAATCATTTTTGGTGAATGGACATACCCCTGAAATCCTACCCACTTTCTAGAAAAAAATTCGAGGTGTGAAATTTTTTGACGGAAAAAAAAAATTTCAAATCGTTCTGAAAAAATTATTTTCGGATGTGGGGGTCAATTACAATAGTTTTTGGTCATTACGCATACCCTCGAAATCCTACGTACTTTCGAGAAAAAAATTCCTTACCGAAAATCTAATTAGGTGTTTTTCGACGAAAAAAAAAAAATTTCAAATCGTTCTGAAAAAATTATTTTCCGTTCCGGGGGTCAATTACAATGATTTTTGGTGAATAGACATACCCTCGAATTCCTATCCACTTTGGAGAAAAAAATTGAAGAAGATGTGAAGTTTTTCGACGGAAAAAAAAAATTTCAAATCGTTCTGAAAAAAATATTGTTAGCTGTGGGGGTCAATTACAATCATTTTTGGTGAATAGACATACCCCCGAAATCCCGCGCATTTTCGAGAAAAAAATTCAGAACGGGCGGAATTTTAAACGTTAATAACTTTTTAACAAAGCCTCCATCAACAAATTGGTATTCTTGATTTTCGTCTTATTTTGGCCTCCAGAATCTCCCATTAAAATTGTTCCCAACCGTGGCCAAACGCCCTGCATAGTAAACAATATTGCACGTTTCGTTTAAAAGTGCCGGTCACCAGTGACCGCCAAGTCGAAGTATAAAAGCTCGCTAAAAAAGAAAGAACGCTGAAATATCGACATTCATGAAATCACAAATAAAAAAAAGAGTGAAACTAAACCGTAAAACGAGCGAAAAATCTCCGAAAAGGGACACCATACAAGTTTTAAGAAAGCAAAAGAATTTACGACCGATTAAGAAACATTTGTTCCCCGTTCGCGACTGAAATCTACCCCTTGGCGGGGGCGGGTACTCTCGTAAGTAAGGAACATCCGTCCTATATTAATTTGAAACGCGTGGAAGGTCCTTGTCGCGGGAGTGTAAGCGAACGGAATACGTTTTATCGTTTCGTCGGTTTCGCGTGTCGATCGACGTCGAAACAATGGGCTTTGCAGCGTGCAGTCCGTCAGGGCGTCGAAGACTGCTCGACCGTCGCTTATCCTGCGTGTGTCTACACGGACGCACATGCACATGCACACGCGAACGCATGTTCCACGCGTATGAACACGTTTACGCGCGGCGAGTGGTTTAATGATTAAACGTCAAGTATGGTCGGGCTTCGTCGTGAAACTGGTTGATTATGGCAGCCAGTTTGCTTACGAGTTGTTTGCAGCACGCCTCGGATAACGCTTATCATTAGCGACAAATTCAGAGGCGGGAAACTAACACGGTCGAAAATGTGCAAAATCGAAGCTGCCTCGGTTCCAAAATCGACCCCAAGCGTGATGTAAATTAATTCTTTTGCCGTTCATTTTATTACTTTCGTATTGGATACCTTCCTTGTTTCGATTTTTTATTATCATTAGCGGGATTGAACCCTTCAGTAAAAAAGATGTAATACGCAAGGAACTACAGATGTGGATTTTACAAAAGATAAATTAATTTAGACTATGTTGCAAGGATAATTTTAGACCTTCCAATGATTGTTCGATTAAATCTGTTTTAACGTGCGCAAAATTTGCATTACCGACCGTTCTATTTACACGATTCTGATTTCAACTTCATCGTAAGTTTCGAGTAATCCGATTTAAACAGTAGGTCTGATCGTACATCGAGGAAAACATCCTTCGATGTAGAGCCTTTAACGCTAGATTTACGGGCATTGTACATATATTTATTGATATCTTTCGTGTTGACGATTACCTTAAAATACGATTTTTCTTTTAATTAAAACATTTATTCGTGCTATTGCATCAAATTCAACATAAGTTGTTAAAAAATAATATTTAGGCGTTCTACAATTTTTAATATGGAGTCTGACATCCGTCGAATTGACGGGTTCCGTAAATCTAGCGTTAATAACTATATTTATTGATACCTTTCGTGTTGACGATTACCTTAAAATACGATTTTTCTTTTAATTGAAACATGTATTCATGCTATTGCATCAAATTCAACATAAGTTGTTAAAAAATAATATTTAGGCGTTCTACAGTTTTTAATATGGAGTCTGACATCCGTCGAATTGACGGGTTCCGTAAATCTAGCGTTAATAACTATATTTATTGATACCTTTCGTGTTGACGATTACCTTAAAATACGATTTTTCTTTTAATTGAAACATGTATTCATGCTATTGCATCAAATTCAACATAAGTTGTTAAAAAATAATATTTACGCGTTCTACAGTTTTTAATATGGAGTCTGACATCCGTCGAATTGACGGGTTCCGTAAATCTAGCGTTAATAACTATATTTATTGATACCTTTCGTGTTGACGATTACCTTAAAATACGATTTTTCTTTTAATTGAAACATGTATTCATGCTATTGCATCAAATTCAACATAAGTTGTTAAAAAATAATATTTAGGCGTTCTACAATTTTTAATATGGAGTCTGACATCCGTCGAATTGACGGGTTCCGTAAATCTAGCGTTAATAACTATATTTATTGATACCTTTCGTGTTGACGATTACCTTAAAATACGATTTTTCTTTTAATTAAAACATGTATTCATGCTATTGCATCAAATTTAACATAAGTTGTTAAAAAATAATATTTACGCGTTCTACAATTTTTAATATGGAGTCTGACATCCGTCGAATTGACGGGTTCCGTAAATCTAGCGTTAATAACTATATTTATTGATACCTTTCGTGTTGACGATTACCTTAAAATACGATTTTTCTTTTAATTAAAACATGTATTCATGCTATTGCATCAAATTCAACATAAGTTGTTAAAAAATAATATTTAGGCGTTCTACAGTTTTTAATATGGAGTCTGACATCCGTCGAATTGACGGGTTCCGTAAATCTAGCGTTAATAACTATATTTATTGATACCTTTCGTGTTGACGATTACCTTAAAATACGGTTTTTCTTTTAATTGAAACATGTATTCATGCTATTGCATCAAATTCAACATAAGTTGTTAAAAAATAATATTTAGGCGTTCTACAATTTTTAATATGGAGTCTGACATCCGTCGAATTGACGGGTTTCGTAAATCTAGCGTTAATAACTATATTTATTGATACCTTTCGTGTTGACGATTACCTTAAAATACGATTTTTCTTTTAATTGAAACATGTATTCATGCTATTGCATCAAATTCAACATAAGTTGTTAAAAAATAATATTTAGGCGTTCTACAGTTTTTAATATGGAGTCTGACATCCGTCGAATTGTCAGGTTTCGTAAATCTAGCGTTAATAACTATATTTATTGATACCTTTCGTGTTGACGATTACCTTAAAGTACGATTTTTCTTTTAATTGAAACATGTATTCATGCTATTGCATCAAATTCAACATAAGTTGTTAAAAAATAATATTTACGCGTTCTAATAAATTTGTAATATTGAGTCTGACATCCGTCGAATTGACGGGTTCCGTAAATCTAGCGTTAATAACGCCGCTGGCGATAAAGTCGCAACGTCGTCGAGTTATTGGAAATTCCCATTCGAACAAATTTCGAGGAAGAAAAACGAATTCGACCGAACGTACTGTCGCGAGTAAATTGCCGTGGGTTGGTTTTTATTTGTCGTCCGGCGTTTCGACTAAAATTTTGTCCGTCCCCGACCGGGTATCGTTGTCCCGTTTCCCATTTAGAGCGATTAAACTTATGGACGGTAGTGTACAGACGCGTACGGATCCATAGGAAAGAGAAGTGATGATCGGCTGCCCGCGACAGGCTGCAACTGCAACTACGACTGCAACTGAAACTGTTCCGGTCTATCCGGTACACCTGCACCGAATAATCCCGCGTAGACTATGTTTGCAACTAAAGACGGGGCTGGAGCATACAACTTCTATATTCACCCTCCGTCCAACTTCTAGTGAAAATCAAAATTAATCCTCGATCTTTGCCTGAACGTGGACGCGTGTTATTACACTTGTTCGTTGCTATTGAATTGTTATCGAACGACCCACACAGTGGTCCTTTCGTTCCTAGTAAGATCTCAAGTAAACAGTTTACCAGTTCCTCTATGACACTATACAGGGTGTTCGGCCAACCTTAGGAAAAATTTTAATTGGGGACTTTGGAGGCCAAAATAAGACGAAAATCAAGAATAGCGATTTTTTGACGGAGGCTTCGTTAAAAATTTCAAATCGTTCTGGAAAAATTATTTTCGGTTGCAGGGGTCAATTACAATCATTTTTGGTCATTACACATACCTTCGAAATTCTACCCACTTTCGAGAAAAAAATTCGAGAAGGTGTGCAATTTTTCGACAAAATTAAAAATTTTCAAATGGTTCTGGAAAAATTATTTTTAATTGCAAGGGTCAATTACAATCATTTTTGGTGAATAGACATACCCTCGAAATCCTACCCACATTCGAGAAAAAAAATCGGGCAGGTGCCTAAATTTTTCGGCGAAAAAAAAATTTGTAATTAATTCTGAAAAAATTATTTTCGGTTGCGGGGGTCAATTACAATCATTTTTGGTCAATAGACACACCCTCGAAATTCTACCCACTTTCGAGAAAAAAATTCGAGAAGGTGTGCAATTTTTCGACAAAATTAAAAATTTTCAAATCGTTCTAAAAAAAATATTTTTAATTGCAAGGGTCAATTACAATCATTTTTGGTGAATAGACATACCCTCGAAATCCTACCCAGTTTCGAGAAAAAAATTCGAGAAGGTGTGAAATTTTTCCACAAAATTAAAAATTTTCAAATCGTTCTAAAAAAAATATTTTTAATTGCAAGGGTCAATTACAATCATTTTTGGTCAATAGACATACCCCCGAAATCCTACCCAGTTTCGAGAAAAAAATTCGAGAAGGTGTGAAATTTTTCCACAAAATTAAAAATTTTCAAATCGTTCTAAAAAAAATATTTTTAATTGCAAGGGTCAATTACAATCATTTTTGGTCAATAGACATACCCCCGAAATCCTACCCAGTTTCGAGAAAAAAATTCGAGAAGGTGTGAAATTTTTCCACAAAATTAAAAATTTTCAAATCGTTCTGGAAAAATTATTATCGGTTGCTGGGGTCAATTACAATAATTTTTGGTGAATAGACCTACCCCCAAAATCCTACCCACTTTCTAGAAAAAAATTCGAGAAGGTGTGCAATTTTTCGACAAAATTAAAAATTTTCAAATCGTTCTAAAAAAAATATTTTTAATTGCAAGGGTCAATTACAATCTTTTTTGGTGAATAGACATACCCCCGAAATCCTACCCAGTTTCGAGAAAAAAATTCGAGAAGGTGTGAAATTTTTCCACAAAATTCAAAAATTTCAAATCGTTCTGGAAAAATTATTTTTGGTTGCAGGGATCAATTATAATCATTTTTGGTGAATAGACATACCCTCAAAATCCTGCGCATTTTTGAGAAAAAAATTC
The DNA here is from genome assembly GCF_051014445.1 of Colletes latitarsis. Classification (NCBI taxonomy): domain Eukaryota; kingdom Metazoa; phylum Arthropoda; class Insecta; order Hymenoptera; family Colletidae; genus Colletes; species Colletes latitarsis. The sequence goes on along the minus strand of NC_135135.1, from coordinate 26,832,370 downwards.
AGAACAGGCGGAACTTTAAACGTTAATAACTTTTTAACAAAGCCTCCATCAACAAATTGGTATTCTTGATTTTCGTCTTATTTTGGCCTCTAGAATCTCGAACACCTTCTATATCAACCCCTTAACGTTCATACCCAAGTGTGACTGCTTCGAAAAACGATATCTGTTCAATCTAACGGTTTAAGGGATGACAATATTTCTTTTCCTTCAAATTATACCTTAGATCTAACATTATAATGAACAAAAACCGCATTTTTATATAGCTTAGGAACAAATCCAATAAAGAAAACCGATCATTAACCAGGCAAATATGATCGTTAAGGGGTTAAACGCATCTTGTAATTTCAATAATTCGTACTGTAGGACGAATAAAATCCACCAGAAATTGCCAACGAATAACTAAGAACTCAATTTCAAATTTTCAAATCAGGAAGCCTGTTTAAACAAGAATTTATAACTCCCACAATTTTCAATATTTCTCAATGAAAAAAATACCGTACATACTTGTGAGATCAATAAACATACCCGCAAAATCTCAGTACAAAATAGTCTACGTATCGCCAAAAAAAAAAAAAATCACAAAGCGTTGGACAGCAGAGTTGCCCCTTAAAAATCGTCTGCGCGCGAATCTCGATCGTTAGGGATCGAGTACGAACGTCGGCGGACACTTTGGACGATCGTCGACAAAGGGAGACGCTCGAACGCGACTGTTCCTCGTTGTCCCGATGAACTCGGGACTCGCGGGGGCGTCTCGCGCCAGCCACTCGTTTCCGATACCGGAGAAGTCCTATTCCACCCTTTGTCGGTGGATTTCCCGTTCTTTGTGAACGGGAACGTTCCGGGACGAGGCAACTGGTATCCCTCTTCTGCCTTGTCTTCCGCGAGATCGATAGTCTTTCCCGTCGGCGTGGCTTCTTGAACGGGGGTCGGACGGGAAACGCCTTAATGCGTCGTTTGGCTTCGAAACGATAAGGGTGCCTTGCCAGTAACGTGGCCCAGCCACGGGCACGGCTGAATTCAACCCCCGTATCCGATGGAATATCGTTCAATTCCATTACCGATCGGCGATCGTTCCGTCGACGCCGATATCGGCTTCGTTCTGGGCTCGGTGTCCATTACGAAGACATTCCACCGCCCCCGGAAATACGAATTACCTCGAAAGGATTGCCTGACGTCGGTCTAGAACAGACGGGTCTAACTGCATCGCTATGACGCTCGGGATCCCGCGATCACGGAATTGATCGAGCACCATTCTCGTTCGGTACGTTCGTTTCAACCGGTCCGCGGCCCGTTAAACTACGCGCAACGAACATATCCGCCGGAACAAAAAAGTTAGCAAATTTAATCCCGAGCAAATTATCTGGTTAACACTTTTGCCGTGGAGGCGAGCAGAAACGAGATACCGCGTTTTTTGTGGTCGGGTGGTCCGACGTTCTCGTACGATCCGTCCTTCCCCTGGCATTTTCAAATATTCGATGTTAAATCGAACGGGGTTCGATTCATGGTCGAAATAGGGGTAGAAAGTGTAGAATACGATTTTTTGTACGGCCCCTAGTTTCTGAGATAATAATACTTGAAGTTTGGCTAGTAGGTCTGACTAGGTTTCGATATTTCTACTGGAATTAATTTTTCTTTTATTATTTTTAAATAAAATTTCTTAAATATCCTCGGGAAAATACAAGTCGAAAATGTAGGACAAAATTTTTCTGTAGAGCCCCTAGTTTTTGAGATAATAATTCTTGAAGTTTGGCTAATAGGTCTGACTAGGTCTCGATATTTCTACTGAAACCAAACTTTTATTTATTATTTTTAAATAAAATTTCCTAAGTATCCTCGTGGAAATACAAGTCGAAAATGTGGAATGAAATTTTTTTGTAGAGCTCCTAGTTTTTGAGATAAAAATACTTGAAGTTTGGCTGTACGCCTGACTATGTTTCGATATTTCTACTGGGATTAATTTTTCATTTATTATTTTTAAATAAAATTTCTTAAATATCCTCGCGGAAATACAAGTCGAAAATGTAGAATGAAATTTTTTCGTACATCCCCTAGTTTTTGATATAATAATACTTGAAGTGTGGCTAGTAGGTCTGACTAGGTTTCGATATTTCTACTGGAATTAAATTTTTATTTATTATTTTTAAATAAAATTTCCTAAGTATCCTCGTGGAAATACAAGTCGAAAATGTAGAATGAAATTTTTTTGTAGAGCTCCTAGTTTTTGAGATAATAATACTTGAAGTTTGGCTGTACGCCTGACTAGCCCTCGATATTTCTACTGGGATTAATTTTTTATTTATTATTCTTAAATAAAATTTCTTAAATATCCTCGTAGAAATACAAGTCGAAAATGTAAAATACAATTTTTTGTACAGTCCCTAGTTTTTGAGATAATAAAACTTGAAGTTTGCCTGTAACCCTGACTATGTCTCGATATTTCTACTGAAACCAAACTTTTATTTATTATTTTTAAATAAAATTTCTTAAATATCCTCGTGGAAATACAAGTCGAAAATGTAGGACAAAATTTTTCTGTATAGCCTCTAGTTTTTCAGATAATAATACTTGAAGTGTGGCTAGTAGTTCTGACTATGTCTGATATTTCTACTGGAACTTTTATTTATTATTTTTAAATAAAATTTCTTAAATATCCTCGTGGAAATACAAGTCGAAAATGTAGGACAAAATTTTTCTGTATAGCCTCTAGTTTTTGAGATAATAATACTTGAAGTTTGGCTGTAACCCTGACTATGTCTCGATATTTCTACTGAAACCAAACTTTTATTTATTATTTTTAAATAAAATTTCTTAAATATCCCCATGGAAATACAAGTCGAAAATGTAGAATGAAATTTTTTCGTACATCCCCTAGTTTTTGAGATAATAATACTTGAAGTTTGGCTAGTAGTTCTGACTATGTCTCGATATTTCTACTGGAACTTTTATTTATTATTTTTAAATAATATTTCTTAAATATCCTCGCGGAAATGCAAGTCGAAAATGTAGAATAAAATTTTTTCGTACATCCCCTAGTTTTTGAGATAATAATACTTGAAGTGTGGCTAGTAGTTCTGACTATGTCTCGATATTTCTACTGGAACTTTTATTTATTATTTTTAAATAAAATTTCTTAAATATCCCCATGGAAATACAAGTCGAAAATGTAGAATGAAATTTTTTCGTACATCCCCTAGTTTTTGAGATAATAATAGTTGAAGTTTGGCTAGTAGTTCTGACTATGTTTCGATATTTCTACTGGAACTTTTATTTATTATTTTTAAATAAAATTTCTTAAATATCCCCATGGAAATACAAGTCGAAAATGTAGAATACAATTTTTTGTACAGCCCCTAGTTTTTGAGATAATAAAACTTGAAGTTTACCTGTACGCCTGACTAATTCCCGATATTTCTACTTGAAATCAATTTATATTTATAATACTCGAATAAAATTTCTTGAATGCAGTTCCCTACGCAAGTATAAGTAGAAAATTTAGAATACAATTTTGTCCCACAGCCTTTCAATTTTATCATAATAATATTTAAAAATTTGTCTGAGACGTCCGATTATTACCAGCTATTTCTACTTGAACTAAATTTTATTTTACCATTTCCGAACAGAATTTGCTCGACTCAGCCGTTCTCTGGGCATTCAGGGAACGCGTTAAAACTGTTCCTTATAAATTTCATTACGATATAATAAAAAATTCGGTTGTCGGAGTATTTTTTGCAGAAATACGAGAACGCCGGAGAGAAATTTTCCGGTATCGCGATAACCTTTAAGAGGAAGAAAAGCTTTTTCCTCTCGCGAATAACACCTTAAAACCTCTCTCCCGTTTGAGCGCTTCTAATTTCGCGACAGCCTTTAGCTTCCCTTCCGCGGCGTACACTCGGAATCGTTAAAGCCGCCGACCAAATTGCTCTTTGCTTTCTCGCTTTCCCCGGAGCGAAACGGGTCTCCGTTTTCGCGTGTTTCTCGTCCCTTTGCGTTTAGGAAATTACGCGCGAGCTTGATCCGCGTCTCCTCGATGTCGGTCCAACCGGCGACGACTCGAGCACACCCTTGTCCTTAGCTACCCCCAACAGACCGACAACCGTTCCTATTTCACAGCCCTTTGATCTGCGGATTCTCCTACTATTCCTCAACGTTCAAAAATTTCGTTTGAAATACAAATCGCCCTGTCTGCGCTGTTAATAATTTTATCAGTTCGAGAAGGGTTCCCCCGTCGAGCATAAAGGGGCGACTAGGCGCTCGCGGTGGCGTTGTTTATGGCTCCTATTCCCGCGAATTAAGTTTCCAAGCTGCTCTTCCTAGTTTAATATCAAATTTGCGACGTTCGAAGAATCTAGGGATTTCTGTTACCGTTCCGTAGCGCCATCTAGCGTTTCGTTGATTAGTTGTTTTCGTAGGGGACGAGTTATCGTCACCAGTTGAACGTCGAGCTCCAAGCGACGTTGACTTCGCCCCGTAGCGTTGATTTACGAGCACGGGGGGGGCCACACGGAGTCCAGCGCGGAAGGAAATTTACGATTTCGCCCCGCGTGTCTCGCGGCTTACCAACGGAAAATTAAAAACACCGATGGGAATTCCCGCGGTCCCCGTTTTATCTCCTTTTTTTAACTCGATCCGTTAAATCCGTACGTAAGATACACTCGATGGCGTGGTTTAGGTACGTCACGATCTTTTATTCATTTCGGTTGTACGCTCAATCCTTTCCGTGCTCGTTACACGGCTCGTTTGACAGGAAAGCCACCCCCCCAATCATTTACATCGCGCCAGATTGCCGAACAATTGCGCGACGTTTCGGCGATTATGGAATTGACAAATTGCGCCCTAATTACCCCTGGGATACCCGAACAAAGACGAACTTTCCTACCCTCCCCCCTCGCTCCTCCTCCTCCTCGAAGAGGCCATATCTCCACGCAAAATTGCCGGTCGCGTAATTTTCTCGATCGCTTTCACGATTTCCCTCGATCCGTTTCCGGACGGAGGATCCCGCGCTCCAAAATTGCCACTTTTCGATGTTCTCGATGCTAAATTTTTATTCGTTTCGAATTTTTTCGCGAATTCTTTCTACAATAATTAAGAAAAGTACAATTTTCTTTAACCTTTCTAATTATAGGACCAGAAGAGAATGTCTGGAATTTTATAAATGTAATATAAATTCAGTTTTAAAACGTTCCGTTATTCGATTCGTGATAAAGGATTTAGCTTCTATTTTTATTCGTCGAAACAAAGATGGTCGCTTTCCAGCGTTGCTCGTTCGTTACTCGCGTTGGTGATTTTTTTTTATACGGTTTGCAACTTTATTTTCAGTTTTTTTTATTTCCTCCTTTCATCGAGCAATAATGCACGCGCTAATAATGTTTCACTAAGGAGCACAGCGAGCAATTCAACGTTGAACATTTCACGGTTGCGACGCGCCAGGAAGTTGCCACTCGTCGCGAGAAAAATAACTAGGGACATCAGAGCAGCGCTGCGAGCGATTTATTTTAGGATTCGATTTGAGTGTTCGACATCGATAGAGTTTAAAGAAATCGTATGTGTTTTATAACTAGAATGGAATTAGATGGTACAAAATTCCCTAGGATGATTGTAATTGAATTTTCGAGTGAATATTTGCGCGGAGAAATTAAACGTGACCGTTTCATTAATTTCATAGTATTTATTCATAAATGTCGCGAAGGAAGTTGCCAATCGTAGCGAGAAAAATAACTAGGGACATCGGACCAGCGTCGCGAGCAATTTATTTTAGGATACAGTTTGAGTGTTGGACATCCATAGAGTCGGAAGATATTGTGTGTGTTTTATAACTAGAATGGAATTAGATGGTACAAAATTCCCTAGGATGATTGTAATCGAATTTTCGAGTGAATATTTGCGCGAAGAAATTAAACGTGACCGTTTCATTAATTTCATAGTATTTATTCATAAATATCGCGAAGGAAGTTGCCAATCGTAGCGAGAAAAATAACTAGTGACATTGGACCAGCGCTGCGAACAATTTATTTTAGGATTCGATTTGAACGTTCGACATCGATAGAGTCTAAAGAAATTATGTTTTATAATTAGAATGGAACTAGATGGTGCAAAATTCCCTAGGATGATTGTAATCGAATTTTCGAACGAATATTTGCGCGGAGAAATTAAACGTAACCGTTTCTTTAATTTTATAGTATTTATTCATAAACGTCGCGAAGGAAGTTGCCACTCGTCGCGAGAAAAATAACTAGGGACATCAGAGCAGCGTTGCGAGCAATTTATTTCAGGATTCAGTTTGAGTGTTCGACATCGACAGAGTCTAAAGAAATTGTGTTTTATAATTAGAATGGAACTAGATGGTGCAAAATTCCCTAGGATGATTGTAATCGAATTTTCGAGTGAATATTTGCGCGAAGAAATTAGACGTGACCGTTTCATTAATTTCATAGTATTTATTCATAAATGTCGCGAAGGAAGTTGCCAATCGTAGCGAGAAAAATAACTAGGGACATCAGAGCAGCGTTGCGAGTAATTTATTTTAGGATTCGATTTGAGTGTTCGACATCGATAGAGTTTAAAGAAATCGTATGTGTTTTATAACTAGAATGGAATTAGATGGTACAAAATTCCCTAGAACGAATATTTGCGCGTAGAAATTAAACGTGACCGTTTCTTTAATTTTATAGTATTTATTCATAAACGTCGCGAAGGAAAATATTCCGAGGATCGTACGATTCGTTTAATTCGAATTTCAAATCAGTCGTTATGAAAATGTTAAGAGAAGTGGATGGTGTCGCGCTTGTTACGTATGTATTTATGCATAAACAAAGAGAACGCGAAAAGTAGGAAATGGTTGATATACAACGTCCCGGTAAAAACAACCGTCCGTGAAACAGTGTTCGTTACTGTTAAAGAGCTATCGAAAGATGGCAGTAAATTTCAATCTTTATACAGTACGCTATATATATATCGAAAAATAAAATTTGCATTGCTTTTCGATGGAATTTTAAACACGAGTCGACAGTTTCGTCTTTATTGCACAAGGTGCTCCACTGACTCACACGATTGCAGCCGATCTGTTAATTTGAAACGAATGTAACTAAAGTATCTTAATTAAACAGGGTGTAGGTATATCTGGAACTAGGGAGAAGTAAAAATCTCGACAAATAAAGGAATGGCGACGCTTCGAGTTTCGAATTTCTATTTTACAATCTTTCTTTTGTATGTAGCATATTAAAAAAACAGTAAAACTCAATATTTTTAAAAATCTCCACTTTCAGTGATGGAGGGGTGTCTGCTGAATATTCTCTCAAAATTTGAAGTCAATCAGTTTGCTAGATCTTGAAATATCATAGAAGCCAGTTTAAAAAGAACACAGTGTAAACAAAGAGTTATAACTCCCACAATTTGCAATATTTTTCGATGAAAAAAATACTGTACATAACTATAAGACGAGTAAACATACCTACAAAATCTCAGCGTAAAACAGCCTACCTATCGTTACAAAAAAATTCACAAGAAAGACCGAAAAAAATGAGTCTATATTTTGTTTTCGAACGATCAAGTTTCTCGAAAATTAATTAGTATTTTTTAAAATCTCCACTTTCAGTGATGGAGGGGTGTCTGCTGAATATTCTCTCAAACTTTGAAGTCAATCAGTTTGCTAGATCTTGAAATACCATAGAAGCCAGTTTAAAAAGAACACACGTGTAAACAAAGAGTTATAACTCCCACAATTTGCAATATTTTTCGATGAAAAAAATACTGTACATAACTATAAGACGAGTAAACATACCTACAAAATTTCAGCGTAAAACAGCCTACCTATCGTTACAAAAAAATTCACAAGAAAGACCGAAAAAAATGAGTCTTTATTTTGTTTTCGAACGATCAAGTTTCTCGAAAATTAATTAGTATTTTTTAAAATCTCCACTTTCAGTGATGGAGGGGTGTCTGCTGAATATTCTCTCAAAATTTGAAGTCAATCAGTCTGCTAGATCTTGAAATACCATAGAAGCCAGTTTAAAAAGAACACACATGTAAACAAAGAGTTATAACTCCCACAATTTGCAATATTTTTCGATGAAAAAAATACTGTACATATTTATAAGACGACTAAACATATCTACAAAATTTCAGCGTAAAATAGCTTACCTATCGTTACAAAAAAATTCACAAGAAAGACCGAAAAAAATGAGTCTATATTTTGTTTTCGAACGATCAAGTTTCTCGAAAATTAATTAGTATTTTTTAAAATCTCCACTTTCAGCGATGGAGGGGTGTCTGCTGAATATTCTCTCAAAATTTGAAGTCAATCAGTCTGCTAGATCTTGAAATTTCATGGAAGCCAGTTTAAAAAGAACACACATGTAAACAAAGAGTTATAACTTCCACAATTTGCAATATTTTTCGATGAAAAAAATACTGTACATAACTATAAGATGAGTAAACATGTCTACAAAATCTCAGCGTAAAACAGCCTACCTATCGTTAAAAAAAAATTCACGAAAAAGGTCGAAAAAAAATGGTAGTGTAGACTAGTTGTAATTCGCGCGCGTGGATGAAAGGCGCGTGTTACGGAGGCCCACCGTTGGGCGGCGCCCTTGTCGTCTCAGCTTGCTCGCTCTATGTAAAATGTTAATAATCATTAACATACATATTATTCTTACTGTATGTTTCCATTGAATATATTATCGTTTTTCATTTCCAATCAATTTATTTTACTCACTACGCTAACAGATAGTCTATATTTTGTTTTCGAACGATCAAGTTTCTCGAAAATTAAGTTAAAGTCGTCGATTCTCGTACAATTATCGAGCATAACGCTTAGAAGTATCCAAAACTGGAACGAATGAAAGATGCAAGGCGAGATCTGTTGATCGAAATGTCATGATAACGCGACATTTAAGATACGACGATGACAAATGTCGCGACATTCAATATCACGGCATTAAAGTCTTGCGCGTAAAACAAACCGACGTGGAACATTCTTATAGTCACTGGACGAAATTAATATTTATATCGCCTAAATAAAACTTAAAAAATTCGTAAAAGAAAAGAAAAATAAATCGAAACTGAACGATAGGTCGACTGAAAATTTTGAGAAGTTAATTTTCTTCGATTTTTTTTTTTCGAAGATGAATTCGCAAATTTATTATTGTTTTTTCATCGTTTTTTAAACAGTTGTTTACGGGTTGCGAGATGGAGGAAGATCGAACGAACGCGATTTTCATAATAATTTCTCTCGGGAGCGTCAGTGGCGTTTCGCTGGATTTTTTTCTTCTGTTTTTCTGTTTCGAAAAATTGTAAATACTAATTCATTATCGATATGCGCACCTATATTTGCTTTATAATTTTTTCTCGTCGGTTTGGACGCGTGCTGTGTAGTCCAGCGAAATGCAATTGCATAGAAAAATACGGGCAGGCGTGCCAGCGTAGACCGATCGAAACGTAAATTTTATAGAATTCTACGTTACTACGTGTATGCATAAATATGGCGACGACAAAGAGAATGAAAGTGTGCTTCGTTTCGAGCGAACAACATCGAATGGTATCGGTGAAAATTTACAATTTTTCCCTTTTCCCTCGCGAAAAAGGACAATTTTCATTCAGCTATTTCTACATTGCGTACAGGTCGTTTCATTTAACTCGATCCCCTTGAATATCTCGTTTGTTTCCAGCGATGAAACACCAAAAGGAGCAAATAATATTTCTTATAAATTTTACGGATTTTAAGATGCGTAAATATTTTTTAAAATCGCTATTAATATCGACAGGTATATCCCGCGAATAAATAAAGCGTTTCGATCGTTCGTTATAATTATCTTCGATGATCTAACGCAGTTGATATATTTCTAGACTTTCAGAAAGTAAAATGAAAAAAAAAAAGAAATACTCTTCCATCGAAATTAATCATGTCAATGTAGAAGCTATATATAGAGCGTAAGTTCGTTAAAAAAGTGGAAGCATTCTGATCAAGATCGTTGCATTTTTAAGGGCGGTTGGAAATATTTTTTTACGAAAATGGTTGACCGTGGGATTTCGGTATTTTAGTGTTCGTTTATAGAGATCGTCCCCTAAAGTTTGCTTCGTGACCCGATGGCGGGGGCTCCTTTGTGGCCGAAAGACGGACGATTGTCTTGTGTTTTCTCTTCGGTGGCGACCGGATGTCGCTTTGAAGGCCCAGACGCCTCGCGACCAAATATTTGAAGTCATTTGCCAAAGAGACCACTCGCGCAGACCCGTGTCGAATTGTGCTTCGACAAACACTACGCCTCCGAGGGAGCTTTGTCTTAAAACGAGTCTTCATTTTACAACCCCTCCCCTATTCTTATCCATTTCTTTATTTCTCAAGCTTAAAACGTAAACACACCTAAAACGTAATATCCTCAAAGAAATACAAGCCCAAAATGTAGAATACAATTTTTTGTACGATACCTACTCTTTGAAATAATACTTAAAAATTAGGAATACGTCTGACTATGTCTTTATGTTTCTACTGGCACCAAATTTTTATTTATTATTTTTAAATAAAATTTCTTAAATATCCTCGTGGAAATACAAGTCGAAAATGTAGGACAAAATTTTTCTGTAGAACCCCTAGTTTTTGAGATAATAATTCTTGAAGTTTGGCTAGTACGCCTGACTATGTTTCGATATTTCTACTGGAACTAAATTTTGGCTTATTATTTTTAAATAAAATTTCCTAAGTATTCTCGTGGAAATACAAGTCGAAAATGTAGGACAAAATTTTTCTGTAGAACCCCTAGTTTTTGAGATAATAATTCTTGAAGTTTGGCTAGTACGCCTGACTATGTTTCGATATTTCTACTGGAATTAATTTTTTATTTATTATTTTTAAATAAAATTTCCTAAGTATCCTCGTGGAAATACAAGTCGAAAATGTAGAATGAAATTTTTTTGTAGAGCCCCTAGTTTTTGAGATAATAATATTTGAAGTTTGGCTGTACGCCTGACTATGTTTCGATATTTCTACTGGAACTTTTATTTATTATTTTTAAATAAAATTTCCTAAGTATCTTCGTGGAAATACAAGTCGAAAAAGTAGAATAAAATTTTTTCGTACAACCCCTAGTTTTTGAGATAACAATACTTGAAGTTTGGCTAGTAGTTCTGACTATGTTTCGATATTTCTACTGGAACTTTTATTTATTATTTTTAAATAAAATTTCTTAAATATCCCCATGGAAATACAAGTCGAAAATGTAGAATGAAATTTTTTCGTACATCCCCTAGTTTTTGAGATAATAATACTTGAAGTTTGGCTAGTAGTTCTGACTATGTCTCGATATTTCTACTGGAACTTTTATTTATTATTTTTAAATAAAATTTCCTAAGTATCTTCGTGGAAATACAAGTCGAAAAAGTAGAATAAAATTTTTTCGTACAGCCCCTAGTTTTTCAGATAATAATACTTGAAGTTTGGCTAGTAGTTCTGACTATGTTTCGATATTTCTACTGGAACTTTTATTTATTATTTTTAAATAAAATTTCTTAAATATCCCCATGGAAATACAAGTCGAAAATGTAGGACAAAATTTTTCTGTATAGCCTCTAGTTTTTGAGATAATAATACTTGAAGTTTGGCTAGTAGTTCTGACTATGTCTTGATATTTCTACTGGAACTTTTATTTATTATTTTTAAATAAAATTTCCTAAGTATCTTCGTGGAAATACAAGTCGAAAAAGTAGAATAAAATTTTTTCGTACAACCCCTAGTTTTTGAGATAACAATACTTGAAATTGGACTAGTAGTTCTGACTATGTCTCGATATTTCTACTTGAAATCAATTTATATTTATGATACTTGAATAAAATTTCTTAAATGTAGTTCCTCGTGCAAATGCAAGTAGAAAATGTAGAATACAATTTTTTTTCACAGTCTCTCATTTTTATTATAATAATATTTGAAAATTTGTCTGGTACGTCCGACCATATTAGCTATTTCTACTTGATTTAAATTTTTATTTTTTATTTTTCACGTACGTGATAAATTCTTCGAAAGTTCTTAGGGGTTAAAGAGGGGTTGAATGTTGAACGTTTGATGCGAGTTGTCGCGGTTTGGGAGGGTGTCGTCCTAATGGATGGCGCATTAATTAACAAAATTGACGTCAAAGTGACCGCGACGCGTTCCTCGATATCTGGATATAAAAATAACCGGCGTTATTTCGTACGGCTGGCCTGGCGGACCGGAAGAGGGAACGAGGTTGCCGGTGGAAGGGACAAAAGGTCGGTGGCAATCTTAAATCAAGTTCTCGTTGTGTTCGAACGTGACTCTGCCCGTTCAGCGCGCCTGCCTGAATCACGATCGATCTCCTCGAGCTACGGACGAATTAATAAATAAAATTGACGTCAAAGCGACCCGCGACGAGTATCGCATTTAAGAGTATTAGTCCGGCTCGGGAAATCTCAACGATCCGGTAAATAATTATAGGAAGTGCAGCCACCGATTTCGTTTTGCGCCCGACTTACCCGTTATTGATAATAAAATTTTGTTTTCTGCGCCAAAGGATCCTTTCTAGAGGCTCCTACCATCTAGCTTCGTCAGAATTCATGTTAATAATTGTCTACGATAATAAAAGTTGCAAGAAAAGTTTCAATTTTGGGCCCAAAATTAGGGTTTATTGTCGAGAATAAAATTAATTTTTACAAGTGTTTAGGTAGGCTTCTATAAATTAGCTTTGTCAGAATTCATGTTAAAAATTGTCTATGATAATCAAAATTGGAAGAAAAATTTCAAATTCAGGCCCAAAATTAGGTTTTATTGTCGAGGATAAAATTAATTTTTACATGTGTTTGCAGATCCTTTCATTTCGCTTCTATAAATTAGCTTTGTCAGAATTCATGTTAAGAATTGTCTAGGATAATAAAAGTTGCAAGAAAAGTTTCAATTTTGGGCCCAAAATTAGGTTTTATTGTCGAGGATAAAATTAATTTTTGCATGTGTTTGCAGATCCTTTCATTTCGCTTCTAAAAATTAGCTTTGTCATAATTTCTGTTAATAATTGTTTACGATACTAAAAGTTAGAAGAAAAGTTTCAAATTTGGGCCCAAAATTAGGATTTATTGTCGAGGATGAAATTAATTTTCACAAGTGTTTAGGTAGGCTTCTACAAATTAGCTTTGTCAGAATTATGTTAAAAATTGTCTACGATAATGAAATTTGAAAGAATAGTTTCAATGTTGGGCCCCAAATTTGGGCCTCAAATTAAGTTTTCTTATCGAAGATAAAATCAATTTTTCTGTACCAAGAGACTCTTTTGTTAGCCTCCTACAAATTAGCTTTGTCAGAATTCCTGTTAAAAAATTGTCAACGATAAGGATTGAAAAATTTGGGCCCCAAATTAGGTTTCATCATCGAAGATAAAATCAATTTTTCTGTACCAAGAGACTCTTTTGTTAGCCTCCTACAAATTAGTTTTGTCAGAATTCCTGTTAAAAAATAGTCAACGATAATAAAGATGGAAAAATTTGGGCCCCAAATTAGGTTTCATCATCGAAGATAAAATCAATTTTTCTGTACCAAGAGACCCTTTTGTTAGACTCCTACAAATTAGCTTTGTCAGAATTCCTGTTAAAAAATAGTCAACGATAATAAGGATGGAAAAATTTGGGCCCCAAATTAGGTTTCATCATCGAAGATAAAATCAATTTTTCTGTACCAAGAGATCCTTTTCTTAGCCTCCTACAAATTAGCTTTGTCAGAATTCCTGTTAAAAAATAGTCAACGATAATAAGGATGGAAAAATTTGGGCCCCAAATTAGGTTTCATCATCGAAGATAAAATCAATTTTTCTGTACCAAGAGACCCTTTTCTTAGCATCCTACAAATTAGCTTTGTCAGAATTCCTGTTAAAAAATAGTCAACGATAATAAGAATGGAAAAATGTGGGCCCCAAATTAGTTTTTCTTATCGAAGATAAAATCAATTTTTCTGTACCAAGAGACCCTTTTGTTAGCCTCCTACAAATTAGCTTTGTCAGAATTCCTGTTAAAAAATTGTCAACGATAAGGATTGAAAAATTTGGGTCCCAAATTAGGTTTCCTTATGGAAGATAAAATCAATTTTTCTGTACCAAGAGGCCCTTTTTTTAGCCTCCTACAAATTAGCTTTGTCAGAATTCCTGTTAAAAAATAGTCAACAATAATAAGGATGGAAAAATTTGGGCCCCAAATTAGGTTTCATCATCGAAGATAAAATCAATTTTTCTGTACCAAGAGACCCTTTTCTTAGCATCCTACAAATTAGCTTTGTCAGAATTCCTGTTAAAAAATTGTCAACGATAAGGATTGAAAAATTTGGGTCCCAAATTAGGTTTCATCATCGAAGATAAAATCAATTTTTCTGTACCAAGAGACCCTTTTCTTAGCATCCTACAAATTAGCTTTGTCAGAATTCCTGTTAAAAAATTGTCAACGATAATAAAGATAGAAAAATGTGGGCCCCAAATTAGTTTTTCTTATCGAAGATAAAATCAATTTTTCTGTACCAAGAGACCCTTTTCTTAGCATCCTACAAATTAGCTTTGTCAGAATTCCTGTTAAAAAATAGTCAACGATAAGGATTGAAAAATTTGGGTCCCAAATTAGGTTTCATCATCGAAGATAAAATCAATTTTTCTGTGCCAAGAGACCCTTTTCTTAGCCTCCTACAAATTAGCTTTGTCAGAATTCCAGTTAAAAAATTGTCAACGATAAGGATTGAAAAATTTGGGTCCCAAATTAGGTTTCATCGTCGAAGATAAAATTAATTTTGATAAGCGTCTGTTGGAAGACACAATAAAAATGGACGAAAGATGGAGAAATATGTACTGAAACACAACTTTCGTCCTCAAACATTCTTTTCTATCTATAAAAATAAACGAGTTATCCAGTTGACCTGTCTTAAATGCCCCACCGTGTACATGGCACAGAGAGTGTTATATTTAAAAAGTGAGCGAACAATGGAACCTTGACGAGCACAGTTTATTTAACGCGCGAACGTGAACTAGGAGAAATAAACAAAAATTTTCCACGAAAACCAAGAATTCCCACGGAATACTAATACACGCGTTGCCCGTAATAAAAAATCGCCATTTTCGAGAAAGTTACGGTCCAGTTAGAGCAACAATTACGCGCGGTTGGTTATCGAATTACCAAACTTTAAACGCGATTCCCTCGAAACTCTGCTTTTTAAAACTGGCGCACTGCAATTTATAAAACGATGTAATCGTCGTTAAATTCGACTCGAACGTTGTTTATAACATTGTTCAATATTTATTCAAAGGAGACATAATTTTTTAATCGTCGATCGTCGGCGAAAATAAATATAGAAATTACGAAAAATATCGTCGTTTCGATTCGATGGATTACGATTCGGCAATAAATACTAATTACTGCCGGGTGATAAATGGTTATTCGTTAATAACGATCTACGACGCTTTTGGCCTCGGTTTAATTGTTTTGGATAATTGTTACGTAGCGTAGAATATTCACCGCGTAGACACGTGGAAAATTCATGCGCTCGCGGGACCCATAATACCTCCGTGAATATTTAACAACATCAGGGCGTTCGATACGCCCGAGCAAATTAATACTAAACGTTTTTATTACCCAATAATCGACAATCGTAACATCGAGAAACCAATAAAAACAGAAATAAAAAAATTCTAAATAAACAACCGCGATGCAACAAACTTTTAACACTAGATTTACGGGCATTGATCGCACGTATATTTATCGATACCTTTCATGTCGACGATTACCTCAAAATACGATTTTTCTTTTAATTAAAATACGTATTCATGCCATTGCATCAAATTCAACATGAGTTGTTAAAAAATAATATTTACGCGCTCTGCAATTTCATATATATGGAATCTTCCGTAAATCTAATGCTCAGATCGTTCCACATTTTCCTACCCAAAATGGCGATATCATTCATTTACAATTATATCGAAGAGGACCCAAAAAAATAGGTGATTTTCTTCGTAAATGCTTCCCAAATGTTGGTCGATTTGATCGTCCAATTAGGGCCGTTTCTCCGTAACCCTGTTTGCAAGGAACGCTCCGGAAAAAATAAATGGCCGCCGCGGACGCTCGAAAAAGGTCGAAATGCAGGCGCGTGCACGGTGCTCCGGTCTCCGGGTGTTTTCGCGTTGTACTACGCGCTGTGAAGCAGCCTGTAAATTGCCGGGAGGGGGAGGGTAGAGCGTTGGGAGGGGAGGGGGGAAAAAAGAATCGAAATTAGAGTTTACTCCGTGGAGGGATGCACGCGTTCCAGACGGCCATGGACACGAGTTCGACTCGAAAGGGTCGAGGATGTGGGAATTCGGGCGGAGGGAGGCGGATGAGAGAGAACCGGGAGGCTGTTCGAGATGGAGGGGAGGGGAGGGGGACGGTGGCTAGGAGGGGATCTCGGTCGGAGGGCAAAAGGGGTGGGAGGATGCAAGGTGCAATCAATAGCGAGATTGCCCTCGCTCGGTAGCTACTCAACGCCAATAGAGGAACGTTATAGACATGACCGTAGAGCCGTTACGATTGCAGATTCGCTGGTCCGTTACGGATTCGAGCTTAACCGTGCCATCGCGCGTGCACAGCGTCCACCGGGAAACTTTTCGACGCTGCCCGTCCACCATTGCTGGCCAAAGTGGAGGGAGAACGCCTGAACGTGGCTCTCGTTAATTTGTCACTAGGTTCTTTCGAAACGATTATTTTTTGCCACCCGTTGTATAGAGAAAATGAGATAAATTTGCGAGTTAGGTGTTGAGGAACGCAGTGTCGCCATCTATGGGACTGAAGGCCCAGCCTAACATGTGGTCGAACGCTCTGTATTATACAGGGTGTTGCTTGAGGCTTCGTTAAAAAGTTATTAACAATCAAATTTAAAAATCGTTCTGGAAAAATTATTCTCGTTTGCGGGGGTCAGTTACAATCATTTTTGGTCATTAGACATACCCCCGAAATCCTACCCACTTTCGAGAAAAAAATTTGAGAAGGTACTGAAATTTTTCGTCGAAATTGAGAAGTTTCAAATGGTTCTGAAAAAATTATTTTCAATTGCGGGGGTCAATTACAATCATTTTTGGTGAATACACGTACCCTCGAAATCCTACCCACTTTCGAGAAAAAAATTCGAGAAGGTGTGAAATTTTTCGACAAAATTAAAAATTTTCGAATCGTTCTGAAAAAATTATTTTTGGTTACAGGGGTTAATTACAATAATTTTTGGTCATTAGACATACCCCCGAAATCCTACGCATTTTCGAGAAAAAAATTCCTTACCGAAACTATAATGTGAGGCCCCAGGAATGCTTCCTTGAAATTCAATGCGTATCTTTAAAATGGTATAACTTCTGAACGGATTGGACGATTTTAATGTTTAAAAAAGCAAACTACGCGTATTTTAGTGAAGAATATGTAAAGATCGTAAAAATATTCGGAAAGTAGATCCTTGACCTCGAAAAATGAGAAAAACCCCATAAAAATGGTCCAATTTTCAAACGACCATATCTCTTACTATAGTGAATATATTTCATTGAAATTTTGAGGGAAACTAGAGTTCAGGGATACCTGCAAAACAGTATTAAACAACTTGTCTGTACAGCGCCAACGAAATTTATTAAAAATGAAAAACGAATTTCTAAGGAAAATCGACAAGGGTGTCTAATTTTTCAACGAAAAAAAAATTTTTCAAATCGTTCTGAAAAAATTATTTTCGGTTGCGAGGGTTAATTACAATAATTTTTGGTCATTAGACATACCCCCGAAATCCTACCCACTTTCGAGAAAAAAATTCGAGAAGGTGTGAAATTTTTCGACAAAATTAAAAAATTTCGAATCGTTCTGAAAAAATTATATTTAGTTACAGGGGTCAATTACAATCATTTTTGATCATTATACATACCCCCGAAATCCTACGCATTTTCGAGAAAAAAATTCCTTACCGAAACTATAATGTGAGGCCCAGGAATGCTTCCCTGAAATTCAATGTTTATCTTTAAAATGGCATAACTTCTGAACGGATTGGACGATTTTAATGTTTAAAAAAGCAAACTACGCGTATTTTAGTGAAGAATATGTAAAGATCGTAAAAATATTCGGAAAGTAGATCCTTGACCCCGAAAAATGAGAAAAACTCCATAAAAATGGTCCAATTTTCAAACAGCCATAACTCCTACAATAGTAAATATATTTCATTGAAATTTTGAGGGAAACTAGAGTTCAGGGATACCTGCAAAACAGTATTAAACAACTTGTCTGTACAGCGCCAACGAAATTTATTAAAAATGAAAAACGAATGTCTAAGGAAAATCGACAAGGGTGTTTAATTTTTCAACGAAAAAAAAATTTTTCAAATCGTTCTGAAAAAATTATTTTCGGTTGCGAGGGTTAATTACAATAATTTTTGGTCATTAGATATACCCTCGAAATCCTATCCACTTTCGAGAAAAAAATTCGACAAGGGTGCCTAAATTTTTCAACGAAAAAAAAATTTTTCAAATCGTTCTGAAAAAATTATTTTCGGTTGCGAGGGTTAATTACAATAATTTTTGGTCATTAGACATACCCTCGAAATCCTACCCACTTTCTAGAAAAAAATTCGAGAACTGATGTCGAGTCACAGTCGACAGTGCAAAGGGTTGAAAAGCATGTCACTAGTGTTGTACGCACTAATTAATGAGACTTTTACACATATTATCAAAGGACATAGAAACCCCTTAAATACATAAATAAATTAAGAATAGAATACCCCAGATCGTTTGAAAAATTCGACGCTGGGTTCTAAAAAACTGATTAAAAAATCGACTCGAGACGTTTGTGTTTCTTCACCTCGGATCGAACGCGATCCGAAATTGAAATCAGGTTTTGCTCGATGGCGACGCATGCATCTTGCTCCCGAGTAACATCATTTCGGGGGTAGCTAAACGAATCGATTATACGTCGATGTCCTTTGTTACCCCTCGTTCGATAACTGGCATTCCGTTCTTGTTTCGCGACTACGGTTACTCGAGTCGAGACCATTAATTAAACCGTTTTCATTTCGGTCATTAATTAAGTTACTTGGGTCTCTCGACCCGACTCCAGACTCCTGACACGCCCGGTACTGCATTCGGTTGCAAACCGATCAATTTTTTACCCCCTTAATCTCCATCATCCTGCATAATTAGTCAAACCATAATTAAGAATTACTGATATCAACAATTGTTGTGTTTACTTTTCGGAATATTCTTCGTAATTAGAGTAATTATAGAGGCTGTTCAACAATCGAAAAGGGGGATGATTTCAGGCTGAAAAAGTGAATCGAAAGTGTGGAATAAAATTTTTCATTTTCGAGAAAATCGACTGTAGTAGTCTAAGTAGAAGTAGCCATATATGGTCAGACATACATTCAAGTTCAATTATCTCCAAAACAAAGAACTATATAAAAACCTTCATTCTACATTTTCCACTCAGTTTTTTACCCCCTTAATACCCATCATTTTGCATAATTAGTCAAACCATAATTAAGAGTTACTAGTGTCAAGAATTTACAGAATATTTCTCGTAATTAGAGTAATTATAGAGGCTGTTCAACAATCGAAAAGGGGGATGATTTCAGGCTGAAAAAGTGAATCGAAAGTGTGGAATAAAATTTTTCGTTTTCGAGAAAATCGCCCTTAGTAGTCTAAGTAGAAGTATCCATATATGGTCAGACATGCATTCAAGTTCAATTATCTCCAAAACAAAGAACTATATAAAAACCTTCATTCTACATTTTCCACTCAGTTTTTTACCCTCTTAATACCCATCATTTTGCATAATTAGTCAAACCATAATTGAGAATTACTAGTGTCAAGAATTTACAGAATATTTCTCGTAATTAGAGTAATCATAGAGGCTGTTCAACAATCGAAAAGGGGGATGATTTCAGGCTGAAAAAGTGAATCGAAAGTGTGGAATAAAATTTTTCATTTTCGAGAAAATCGACTGTAGTAGTCTAGGTAGAAGTAGCCATATATGGCCAGACATGCATTCAAGTTCAATTTTCTCCAAAACAAAGAACAATATAAAAATCTTTATTCTACATTTTTCACTCAGTTTTTTACCCCCTTAATACCCATCATTTTGCATAATTAGTCAAGCCATAATTAAGAATTACCAGTGTCAAGAATTTACAGAATATTTCTCGTAATTAGAGTAATCATAGAGGCTGTTCAACAATCGAAAAGGGGGATGATTTCAGGCCGAAAAAGTGAATCGAAAGTGTGGAATAAAATTTCTCGTTTTCGAGAAAATCGACCGTAGTAGTCTAAGTAGAAGTAGCCATATATGGCCAGACATGCATTCAAGTTCAATTTTCTCCAAAACAAAGAACTATATAAAAACCTTCATTCTACATTTTTCACTCAGTTTTTTACCCCCTTGATCCCCATCGTCCTGCATAATTAGTCAAACCATAATTAAGAATTACTAGTGTCAAGAATTTACAGAATATTTCTCGTAATTAGAGTAATTATAGAGGCTGTTCAACAATCGAAAAGGGGGATGATTTCAGGCCGAAAAAGTGAATCGAAAGTGTGGAATAAAATTTTTCATTTTCGAGAAAATCGACCGTAGTAGTCTAAGTAGAAGTAGCCATATATGGTCAGACATGCATTCAAGTTCAATTATCTCCAAAACAAAGAACGATATAAAAATCTTTATTCTACATTTTCCACCTTCCAATTTACTATACAATATTTATTTTCCAAGCAAAAATAAAAACCTCGTACCCCTGTTTTCTTAAATTTACCAAACTTTTACTCGATCAAATAACAACTAAATTAAAATACACACGATACACTATGGTATCAAAATATATTCCACGACTCAAAACCAGTACCATTCAACGTTTCACCAATTCTAAGTAGTCTGGGTCTACGGTTGGGTCGGACAATCTAGACCCGTACTCGTTCACGTCATCGTTCGTAATTTATTTAAATGGGGCTCTTGAAAACACTTCGCGACAGATAATTCCAGAGTTTCGTAGATTACTTCCTACCCTCCGCGAGGGGGGTGGGAGGGTTCGTTCGAAAAACTTTTTACCGCGTTAGGTTGCATCGGCGCACCGAAATAAACGTTGGGAGAAGTTCTCGTGTAAAATCAGGCTTAGCTGCCACTTGGTGGCCGGCACCCCCGAGTACCTATTATTCTACCCTCCACTTCACCGTTACGAGTACTCGAGAATTGTGCTGCACAGCTCCTTTCCGTGTCAAGATTTTGTGGAACTTAAGCGAAACATCCCCCCTCCCGCAGCTCGCCCCGAGTGCTTCGAATTTTCTGCCCTTCCCATGACTCAGCCCTCTTGTCCTTCTTTCTCATTTTCCAGTTCACCCTCCCCCCCTCCCTCATCTTCCTTTCCCGTTGTACTCCTCGACCGGGGGAGCATTTTAACGAACGCAAAATCGGACATTTTGCAATTCGCCACGGTCCAGCGAAAACAACCCCCTACGGGACCCCTGAAACCCCCCACACATCGACATCCCCCTCAGAATATTCATTTATCTTCACTTAGTTCACGCGATACATGTTCGTTAATTGTTTTACGAAATTTTGAATATTATTTTCTCTCTACGATTTTTATTTAATTGCGTGTTGAGGGGGGATGACAAATGAATAATATTCTTGGACACTAATCAGGGTTGAATGCAGGTGGTGCTCGTCGAGCTTGAGTATTTAAAAATATTTCGAAAGGTTCTAGAGGCCAAAATAAGACGAAAATGAAGAATACTAATTTGTTGATGGAGGCTTCGTTAAGAAGTTATTAACGTTTAAAGTTCCAAGGGTAGTGAATTTTTTTCTAGAAAGCGAGCAAGATTTCGGGGGTATGTCTAATGACCAAAAATGATTGTAATTGACTCACGCAATTGAAAATAATTTTTTTAGAACGATTTGAAATTTTTTAATTTTGTCGAAAAATTTGTTCACCTTCCTGAATTTTTTTCTCGGAAAGGGGTAGGAATTCAGGGTTATGTCTAATGACCAAAAATGACTTCAATTGACCCCCGTAACTGAAAATAATTTTTTTAGAACGATTTGAAATTTTTTAATTTCGTCGAAAAATTTGTCCACCTTCTTGAATTCTTTTCTCGGAAAGGGGTAGGATTTCGAGGGTATGTCTAATGACCAAAAATGATTGTAATTGACTCACACAATTGAAAATAATTTTTTTAGAACGATTTGAAATTTTTTACTTTTGTCGAAAAATTTGTCCACTTTCCTGAATTTTTTTCTCGAAAAGGGGTAGGAATTCAGGGTTATATCTATTGACCAAAAATGACTTTAATTGACCCCCGTAACTGAAAATAATTTTTTTAGTATGATTTGACATTTTTCAATTTCGTCGAAAAATTTTACACCTTCTTGAATTTTTTTCTCAAAAAGGGGTAGGATTTCGGGGGTATGTCTAATGACCAAAAATGATTGTAATTGACTCACACAATTGAAAATAATTTTTTTAGAACGATTTGAAATTTTTTACTTTTGTCGAAAAATTTGTCCACTTTCCTGAATTTTTTTCTCGAAAAGGGGTAGGAATTCAGGGTTATATCTATTGACCAAAAATGACTTTAATTGACCCCCGTAACTGAAAATAATTTTTTTAGTATGATTTGACATTTTTCAATTTCGTCGAAAAATTTTACACCTTCTTGAATTTTTTTCTCAAAAAGGGGTAGGATTTCGGGGGTATGTCTAATGACCAAAAATGATTGTAATTGACTCACACAATTGAAAATAATTTTTTTAGAACGATTTGAAATTTTTTACTTTTGTCGAAAAATTTGTCCACTTTCCTGAATTTTTTTCTCGAAAAGGGGTAGGATTTCGGGGGTATGTATAACGACCAAAAATAATTGTAATTAACCCCTGTAACTAAATATAATTTTTTTAGAACGATTTGAAATTTTTTAATTTTGTCGAAAAATTTGTCCACCTTCTTGAATTCTTTTCTCGAAAAGGGGTAGGATTTCGGGGGTATGTATAACGACCAAAAATAATTGTAATTGACCCCTGTAACTAAATATAATTTTTCTAGTATGATTTGAAATTTTTTAATTTCGTCGAAAAATTTCACACATTCTTGAATTCTTTTCTCGAAAAGGGGTAGGATTTCGGGGGTATGTATAACGACCAAAAATAATTGTAATTGACCCCTGTAACTAAATATAATTTTTCTAGTATGATTTGAAATTTTTTAATTTCGTCGAAAAATTTCAATACCTACCTGAATTTTTTTCTCGAAAATGGGTAGGATTTCGAAGGTACGTCTATTCACCAAAAATGCTTATAATTGACCCCTGCAACCAAAAATAATTTTTCCAGATCGATTAGAAATTTTTGAATGTAATCGTTAATAACTTTTTAACAAAGCCTCAGTCAAGCAATTTATATTCTTGATTTCCGTCTTATTTTGGCCTCCAGAATCCCCGATTAAAATTTTCCCCCAGCCGAACACCCCGTATATTCGCATTCTCGTTTAAAAGTCGAGATTATTCGACGAAAATCCGTAGAGATTTCCGTATGAAATTCCGAAGTTTTCCCAAAGATTTCGACATTCCCCCCTCCCTCCGGTATTGTCACGGACGTTTCGCAGAGCTCGAGCGTTCAGGAAAGAAGCAGGTGTCGAACGCTGGTCTTTCCTTCTCATAATTCGATGAGATTGCAGCAAGAACAGAAGCAGGGGAGGGTGGAGGGTGTGGGTGGGTCGGGTGGGAGGGGGGGCGTACACAGCAGCGTGGAAATTCTCGAAGAAAACAACCGTCCTGACCCATATACCAGACACGGAATCGGAAAGCACCGTGGAATTCAGTCCTCCCCCGCGAATCTCTCTCTTCTCGCCTGTTTACCGCAGTCTCTCCCCCACATTGTACTTTATACTTTATATTTCCTACTTTGAGAGCTCCCGGGGTCCTCTCCTCGTCGTCCCGAGAACCATTCCCCTTCTGCGCCCGGGTATCGCCTAAGCGGATTAAAGCTCGGGGGATACTCTTCTCTTCGGTTCGAAGAAGACGACCTTCGGGGGTTCTATCGCCGGTTCCCTTTTAATATCGCGTTCTCCTCCCGGTCGAGGTTTCTCGATCGAACCCCGGGAACACGCTGAAAATTCTCCGGAAACCAAGCACCCGTCTCTGACCCATATAGAGGATGTGCCCGGTAACCGGTGCCACCAGCTAAAATACGGCCATTTTAAGATCGAAAGTCGAGGATCGAACTCAAGAATTGATAGAATCGCTCGAGAAACAGCTTGGAATCTCATAAAACCTTGTTCTGCCTTTTTATTAAGCAATTGCAACATTAATTATCCAGTGGAGAATCAAATTCAAGAATTGAAAGAGAGACTTGCTCCTCTAGAACTCACGAAACGACTTGAAACACACCTCACAAACCCTTGTGGTTTCCTTTCGATTTATTTTTACTAAATTGTTGCTTCTGTTGTGTACTACTGTTTTCTATTTACATGTTGTGCTGTCTTATTAAGCATTTACAACATTAATTATGCAATGGAGAATCAATTTCAAGAATTGAAAGGGCTCGAAACACACCTCACAAACCCTTATTGTATTCTTTCCCATTCATTTTTACCAAATTGTTGCTTCTGTTTGTACTTTGCTTCCTATTTACATGTTGTGCTGTCTTATTAAGCATTTACAACATTAATTATGCAATGGAGAATCACAAACTCAAGAATTGAAGGGCCTGTTTATACACCTCACAAATTTTGTTGTTTTCTTTCCATTTATTTCTTCCAAATTGTTGCTTCTTTTTGAACTGTGCTTTATTTACTGTTTCTATTTACATGTTGTGTGTTTTTATTAAGCAATTACAACATTAATTATGCAATGGAGAATCAATTTCAACAATTGAAAGGGCTCGAAACACACCTCACAAACCCTTATTGTATTCTTTCCCATTTATTTTTACCAAATTGTTGCTTTTGTTTGTACTTTGCTTCCTATTTACATGTTGTGCTTTTTTATTAAGCAATTACAACATTAATTATGCAATGGAGAATCAATTTCAACAATTGAAAGGGCTCGAGAAACACACCTCACAAACCCTTATTGTATATTCTTTCCCATTTATTTTTACCAAATTGTTGCTTCTGTTTGTACTTTGTTTCCTACTTACATGTTGTGCTTTTTTATTAAGCAATTACAACATTAATTATGCAATGGAGAATCAATTTCAACAATTGAAAGGGCTCGAGAAACACACCTCACAAACCCTTATTGTATTCTTTCCCATTTATTTTTACCAAATTGTTGCTTTTCTGTTTGTACTTTGTTTCCTATTTACATGTTGTGCTTTTTTATTAAGCATTTACAACATTAATTATGCAATGGAGAATCACAAACTCAAGAATTGAAGGGCCTGTTTATACACCTCACAAATTTTGTTGTTTTCTTTCCATTTTTATTTCTTCCAAATTGTTGCTTCTTTTTGAACTGTGCTTTATTTACTGTTTCTATTTACATGTTGTGTGTTTTTATTAAGCAATTACAACATTAATTATGCAATGGAGAATCAATTTCAAGAATTGAAAGGGCTCGAGAAACACACCTCACAAACCCTTATTGTATTCTTTCCCATTTATTTTTACCAAATTGTTGCTTCTGTTTGTACTTTGTTTCCTACTTACATGTTGTGCTTTTTTATTAAGCATTTACAACATTAATTATGCAATGGAGAATCACAAACTCAAGAATTGAAGGGCCTATTTATACACCTCACAAATTTTGTTGTTTTCTTTCCATTTATTTCTTCCAAATTGTTGCTTCTTTTTGAACTGTGCTTTATTTACTGTTTCTATTTACATGTTGTGTGTTTTTATTAAGCAATTACAACATTAATTATGCAATGGAGAATCAATTTCAAGAATTGAAAGGGCTCGAAACACACCTCACAAACCCTTATTGTATTCTTTCCCATTTATTTTTACCAAATTGTTGCTTCTGTTTGTACTTTGTTTTCTATTTACATGTTGTGCTGTCTTATTAAGCATTTACAACATTAATTATGCAATGGAGAATCACAAACTCAAGAATTGAAGGGCCTGTTTATACACCTCACAAATTTTGTTGTTTTCTTTCCATTTATTTCTTCCAAATTGTTGCTTCCTTTTGAACTGTGCTTTATTTACTGTTTCTATTTACATGTTGTGTGTTTTTATTAAGCAATTACAACATTAATTATGCAATGGAGAATCAATTTCAACAATTGAAAGGGCTCGAGAAACACACCTCACAAACCCTTATTGTATTCTTTCCCATTTATTTTTACCAAATTGTTGCTTCTGTTTGTACTTTGTTTCCTACTTACATGTTGTGCTTTTTTATTAAGCAATTACAACATTACTTATGCAATTACAACACCAGTAGAGAGATATAACAATATAAACAGTATAACAATCGCAAACAATATTTAAAAATCAACGGAATAAGCGATGTTTTTTTTCGTCTAGCGGTCACCCATCCTACCCTGCACGCCGCCCAATGATGCTGCACCTCGATGATCGGACACTGTCCAGTGTATCCAACGCGTTGCAATCCTCCACAAGTTTACTTTATAATTGCAACCCTTAAATATCTCAATACGCTAAAAACTAGATTTAACTTCTCATTTATACCTCACGAAGTAACTGTATATTAAAAAAAATATTACTATCGTTCACAGTCCAGTCTTTGAAGCTGTTCGAAGAATAATTGTATACGTTTCGAGAAGGTTTTAAATCGTGCGGGGAACACAGGGGAACGAGTGGTGGTATTTGTATGCTCGGTGAATAAAATTTCGCGGTTCGAGCCGGGCCATAATCGCGCGAGCACGTGCTGTCCTGGTCCAGAAGTTCCCGGAATCGATAGCCCTGGGCACCCTTTTGTAGCATCGGGGATATATACAGTTGTTTCGATGGGCGTTAGGGAGACGCACGATGGCCGGGGAATAAGAATATCCGTGGTCGTTTTGTACACGTGTAAGAAATTCCGTACGAATATTTCTTTATGGCCGATCGCCCCGAGAGACAACGTTATTGAAGATTCTTCCCTGTCGCGGCGGAGGAATCCAGCTTACGGGATGTTTCCATTCCCCCGGACCTTTGGGGATCCCCCCTCCACGACGACGGTGCCTTTTCTTCTTCGTTATTATTTTATTAGAGGATTTATTTATGTCGAGGGGGACGGTGGTCGAAATTGCAACGCTCCCGGGCGTTCTATATTAGACTTTCGTAACGTTAAACAGCAGAGTTCGACCTGGACATTTTGAAGCTTTTCTCGAATACCAACTTTGGACAATATTTTATTACAGAAATCAGAGTATTCTAATAGAGTATAGTAAAGTTAAAGAAATATCGTTTCTCTACAATTTTATTAGCAATCAAACTGCTTCATACGTAGGAGCTTTTCTCAAATACAAACTTCAGGGAGGATTGTATAGTTTGTAAAAATTAAACATTCTAATAGAATATGGCGTTAGAGAAATATATTTTTTTTTAATTTCTTGGATGCTCATTGTGACGGGAAAATTTTATGGGGGTTTCTAGAGGCCAAAATAAGACGAAAATCAAGAATACCAATTTGTCGATGGAGGCTTCGTTATAAAGTTATTAACAATTAAATTCAGAAATTTCAAATCGTTCTGGAAAAATTATTTTTGATTGCAAGGGACGATTACAATCATTTTTGGTCATTATACATACCCTCGAATTCCTACCCAGTTTCGAGAAAAAAATTCCTCACCGAAAATCTAATTGGATACATATTTCGACGAAAAAAAAAAATTTCTAATCGTTCTGGAAAAATTATATTTAGTTACAGTGGGCAATTACAATCATTTTTGGTCATTATACATACCCTCGAATTCCTACCCAGTTTCGAGAAAAAAATTCCTCACCGAAAATCTAATTAGATACATATTTCGACGAAAAAAAAAATTTCTAATCGTTCTGGAAAAATTATATTTAGTTACAGTGGGCAATTATAATCATTTTTGGTCATTATACATACCCTCGAATTCCTACCCAGTTTCGAGAAAAAAATTCCTCACCGAAAATCTAATTAGATACATATTTCGACGAAAAAAAAAAATTTCTAATCGTTCTGGAAAAATTATATTTAGTTACAGTGGGCAATTACAATCATTTTTGGTCATTATACATACCCTCGAATTCCTACCCAGTTTCGAGAAAAAAATTCCTCACCGAAAATCTAATTAGATACATATTTCGACGAAAAAAAAAAATTTCTAATCGTTCTGGAAAAATTATATTTAGTTACAGTGGGCAATTACAATCATTTTTGGTCATTACACAAACCCTCGAATTCCTACCCAGTTTCGAGAAAAAAATTCCTCACCGAAAATCTAATTAGATACATATTTCGACGAAAAAAAAAAATTTCTAATCGTTCTGGAAAAATTATATTTAGTTACAGTGGGCAATTACAATCATTTTTGGTCATTATACATACCCTCGAATTCCTACCCAGTTTCGTGAAAAAAATTCCTCACCGAAAATCTAATTAGATACATATTTCGACGAAAAAAAAAAATTTCTAATCGTTCTGGAAAAATTATATTTAGTTACAGGGGTCAATTACAATCATTTTTGGTGAATAGACATAACCCCGAAATCCTAACCATTTTCGAGAAAAAAAATTCCTCACCGAAAATCTAATTAGATACATATTTCGACGAAAAAAAAAAATTTCTAATCGTTCTGGAAAAATTATATTTAGTTACAGGGGTCAATTACAATCATTTTTGGTGAATAGACATACCCTCGAATTCCTACCCAGTTTCGAGAAAAAAATTCCTCACCGAAAATCTAATTAGATACATATTTCGACGAAAAAAAAAAATTTCTAATCGTTCTGGAAAAATTATATTTAGTTACAGGGGTCAATTACAATCATTTTTGGTGAATAGACATAACCCCGAAATCCTAACCATTTTCGAGAAAAAAATTCCTTACCGAAAATATAATTTCTGGCTAGAAATGCTTCCCCCAAATTTCATGAGAATCTTTAAAACGTCATAACTTCTGAACGGATTGGACGATTTTAATGTTTAAAAAAGCAAACGATGCGTATTTTAGTGTAGAATACGTAGGAATTCTAAAAATATTGGAACAATTGTTCCTTGGCATCGTAAAGTGAAAAAAACCCCTATAAAAATCGTCCAATATCCAAACGGCCATAACTCCTACAATAGTAAAGGTATCTCATTGAAATTTTTTTCTAAATCAGAGCCCAGCGGTACCTAAAAAAAAGTATTAAACAACTTTACTGTAGGGTGTCGAACAAATTTATTAAAAATGAAAAACAAATTTTCAAGAAAAATCGACAAGGTGCTGAATTTTTTCGGCGAAAAAAAGAAATTTCAAATCCCCCATTAACGAAAATTTTTCGAGACACGTTTCTCAACAATTTCCAGTAGCAAACCAGCTATTTGCAACGACTCCTCTATATTATAAACTCCTCTGTAAAAAGTAACTAGCAAATCGACGACTGTAATAACGAAAACGACGTGTGTTTTTCTAGCTCTGGCTATCATTGTTTGTTAACGTTAAATTGGATACGTTAGTGCCGTGTTTGTTCGTGCTCTAGCGTTGTAAATGAAAGAAAATATAAAAAGTCGCGAAACTCGTTTGGTCGTCGAATCGCGGCCGCCCACGCGGCCCAACCGTGAAACGGGTTCTTCGCAAATGAAGCGGGCCGCTTGTGCAATAAATAGTACACGCCCGCCGACAGAATAGAATTTAAATACGCCCCGACGTTAATTACCGTTTTAATTATAACTCGGTCGGCTCTCGCAGTTGTTTCACGCGCGATCAGTTTAGATCGGTGCCCGGGACTACGCGAATAATTTAATATCTCGCCATTCGCACGTTATTGGTCCGGATATCGCTATTTCAATATTATTATTACGATATTTCAGGGATATTATTATTATTCGGGCATTACTATTTCCATCATTCGAACATCGTTGTTCCTATACCAGCAGGATATTATCATCGTCGAAATATTCGCCTGTTATTTTTCGGGTATCATTATTTAAACAATACTTACGAATATGATTATTGGTATTATTTGCATAATAGTCACAGATATTACCATTCAAGTATCACGTCTATTATATTTCAAATATTATTATTTGAATAATACTTACGAATATGATTATTGGTATTATTTGTATAATACTCACAAATGTTACCATTCAAGTATCACTATTCGTCTATTATATTTCAAATATTATTATTTGAATAATACTTACGAATATGATTATTGGTATTATTCGTATAATACTCACAAATGTTACCATTCAAGTAACACTATTCGTCTATTATATTTCAAATATTATTTTTTGAATAATACTTACGAATATGATTATTGATATTATTCGTATAATACTCACAAATGTTACCATTCATACTTGAAAGTTGTCTAATACTTTTTTGTAAGCACCCATGAGCTCTACTTCAGAACAAAGTTTCATTGAAATATATTCATTATTGTAGGAGTTATGGCTGTTTGAAAATTGGACCATTTTTATGGGGTTTCTTCCACTTTACGATGTCAAGGAACAATTGTTCCAATATTTTTAGAATTTCTACATATTCTACACTAAAATACGCGTCGTTTGCTTTTTCAAACATTAAAATCGCCCAATCCGTTCAGAAGTTATGACGTTTTAAAGATTCACATGAAATTTGAGGGAAGCATTTCTAGCCAGAAATTATATTTTCAGTAAGGAATTTTTTTTCTCGAAAATGCATAGGAATTCGGGGGTATGTATAATGACCAAAAATGATTGTAATTGCCCACTGTAATTAAATATAATTTTTTTAGTATGATTTGAAATTTTTTAATTTTGACAAAAAATTTGGGCACCTGCCCCTATGTCGATTTTCCTTAAAAATTAGTTTTTCATTTTTGATAATTTTACTTGATGTCCTACAGAAAAGTTGTCTAATACTTTTTTATAAGCACCCATGAGCTCTACTTCAGAACAAAGTTTCATTGAAATATATTCATTATCGTAGGAGTTATGGCTGTTTGAAAATTGGACCATTTTTATGGGGTTTCTTTCACTTTACGATGTCAAGGAACAATTGTTCCAATATTTTTAGAATTTCTACATATTCTACACTAAAATACGCGTCGTTTGCTTTTTCAAACATTAAAATCGCCCAATCCGTTCAGAAGTTACGACGTTTTAAAGATTCACATGAAATTTGAGGGAAACATTTCTAGCCAGAAATTATATTTTCAGTAAGGAATTTTTTTTCTCGAAAATGCATAGGAATTCGGGGGTATGTATAATGACCAAAAATGATTGTAATTGCCCACTGTAATTAAATATAATTTTTTTAGTATGATTTGAAATTTTTTAATTTCGTCTAAAAATTTCAGTACCTACTCGAATTTTTTTCTCAAAAATGGGTAGGATTTCGAGGGTATGTTAAGTGACCATAAATGATTGTAATTGAGCCCCACAACCGAAAATAATTTTTCCAGAACGATTTGAAACAAATGAAATTTCAGGGAAATCATTCATTATGATCAGACATTATATTTTCGGTAAGGAATTTTTTTTCTCGAAACTGGGTAGGAATTCGAGGATACGTCTAATGACCAAAAATGATTGCAATCGACCCTTGCAACCAAAAATAATTTTTCCAGAACGATTTGAAATTTCTGAATTTACTTGTTAATAACTTTATAACGAAGCCTCCATCGACAAATTGGTATTCTTGATTTTCCTCTTATTTTGACCTCCAGAATCTCCCATTAAATTTTTTCCCAATTTATATAAAGCAGAACACCCTGTATACACTCCTCTCAGTTGTCTAAGACCTGCTAAAAAGCCTTAGTGATGCAGAGCAGCGCCACAAATTCTATATTCTATGTAATAGAATATTTGTTTAAATTTCCTCGATGCTATGTAGAAAATAAAGGTAACCCTGGATTCGTGATTTATTCCCAGAGACAGGACCGTTTCTAAAGTTTTTCTCCCTTTTCGCCAGAGAAATTCGTCCGTTCGGAGGCGTAAATCATTTCTGCGCGATCCATTATGGCGGCCGTGGATCGCGTACGCGTACCCATGTATTTAACGCGGATGCCCACCTGGGGAAACGTATAGCCGCTCGAGGTGTTGAGATACCATGAATTCTTCATCCCTATTTCGACATCCACCCCTCGGTTCCGCGCGCCTGGGTACATTATCTGGACCGTTTATCTTCCCGGGGCCAAATTGCAGCCCTTCTATGCTTGTACGATTTTTATCGACGTTCCGTGGAAGTTCGTAGTCACGACCCCGCGGAAGACAAATCGTTGGATAAGGATACTCGCCATTTTTTCTTTTTTTTCTTCTACAAATTCTCGACGATGTGTATCCTATTTTTTAAATTTTATTACTTATTATTATTAAATCTTATTTTTTTCTCGCAAGTGGGTAACATTTGGGGGATATGTCTATTGACCAGAAATTATTGTAATCGACTCCTGCAAACGAAAATAATTTTTCCAGAATGATTTGTAATTTTTTAATATATTTATACAATTAATACCAATAATCATATTCGTAAGTATTATTCAAATAATAATATTTGAAATATAATAGACGAATAGTGTTACTTGAATGGTAACATTTGTGAGTATTATACGAATAATACCAATAATCATATTCGTAAGGAGTATTCAAATAATAATATTTGAAATATAATAGACGAATAGTGTTACTTGAATGGTAACATTTGTGAGTATTATACGAATAATACCAATAATCATATTCGTGAGTATTATACGAATAATACCAATAATCATATTCGTAAGGAGTATTCAAATAATAATATTTGAAATATAATAGACGAATAGTGTTACTTGAATGGTAACATTTGTGAGTATTATACGAATAATACCAATAATCATATTCGTAAGTATTATTCAAAAAATAATATTTGAAATATAATAGACGAATAGTGTTACTTGAATGGTAACATTTGTGAGTATTATACGAATAATACCAATAATCATATTCGTGAGTATTATACGAATAATACCAATAATCATATTCGTAAGTAGTATTCAAATAATAATATTTGAAATATAATAGACGAATAGTGTTACTTGAATAGTAACATTTGTGAGTATTATACGAATAATACCAATAATCATATTCGTAAGGAATATTCAAATAATAATATTTGAAATATAATAGACGAATAGTGTTACTTGAATGGTAACATTTGTGAGTATTATACGAATAATACCAATAATCATATTCGTGAGTATTATACGAATAATACCAATAATCATATTCGTAAGTAGTATTCAAATAATAATATTTGAAATATAATAGACGAATAGTGTTACTTGAATGGTAACATTTGTGAGTATTATACGAATAATACCAATAATCATATTCGTAAGTAGTATTCAAATAATAATATTTGAAATATAATAGACGAATAGTGTTACTTGAATGGTAACATTTGTGAGTATTATACGAATAATACCAATAATCATATTCGTAAGTATTATTCAAATAATAATATCAAGTAAAATTATCAAAAATGAAAAACTAATTTTTAAGGAAAATCGACATGGGGCAGGTGCACAAATTTTTTGTCAAAATTAAAAAATTTCAAATCGTTCTGGAAAAATTATTTTCAACTGCAGGGTTCAATTACAATAATTTTTGGTCATTAGACATAAAGGGTCAACGAATGACAGTGTCAACCTGTGAAAAAAATTTTTCTGTGAAACATTAAATAAATCTATCGCAATAAAAAGTAAGGAAAAAAGTCCCAAACCAAGTAATGTTTCTAAAGTGACTTTTAGTGACACGAAAGCCACTTAGTCTCACAGAGGGAACGTTGTAACCGATAGAAAAGGGGTAGTTCGTCGTTGAGAGATGTTAGGCCTGTTCCAAGCTCGAAAGGAAATTAATTTTGAAAGAATCGCGCGTTGGATCGAAGAGATCGCGGAATGAAGAGTTCCCTTTCGAGGAAGATTCCTTCGTGGAGGGTTGCAGGCTCCGCGACGAAGAGGGACCTCGCGCGGGGGTGGGTTTTGCGAAGCTGGAGGACCGAAAGACGAACGAAAGAGCGGAGAACCGGGCAGCAGAGAGGCAGAAAGGGGTGGCAAGAGGAAAGGTGGAGGAGGACTAGTTCCATGTGGATGGAATACGGATCAATATCGCAGAGGTTGAAGCATCCTTCGGTTAGGCTCCTTCGATTATTCAACGAAGAACCAAGGGAGGAGAAAGTAGATGGTTTTTTCTTCGTTCTTCCCGCGTTAGGATCGTTATTTGCGTTTTTCTTTTCTTTTCTTTCCTCGCTTGAAACGGTTATAAAATTTCCAAATTAGCTACAGGGCGCCCCCAAACAAGTTGCATTAAAAGAACACAAAAATCCAGGGTAAAATAATCGTTCACATTTAAATTCGTTTGGATATTTATTATTGAACTTTATAGTTTTAATTACATATATTCTTTGCACTTGAAAGATTGTTGAATTCCAAAAGTAAATTAGAAAAGTGCAATTTAGTTTCTAGTCAAAATTGCATAATGATGACGAGTTGCATCGATTAAATCGCATTAAATAAAATTGTATTCGTCTTTAATAAGATTATTACTACAGTAAAATTTCATTCCGTAAAATAGTTGTATCATTATTCGACAATTAAGTGAGAGTTGAAAGAATGTGGGGTGTTTTCAGAGGGTGAAATTATGCCCCTGTAGCCAACGATATTTTTCATTAGCGAGGAATGATTCTTGAACGTAGAAGCGCGCCCGACAATATTCCCCTCGTTACTTTCTAATTTGTTATCGTCCGCTAACAACGTCGCCGCGCCTTTGCAAAGTTTTTCAATTCGACGTTTATCGTCGTTCGCGACACTTTTCGCGTTTCTCTTTCCTTTTGTCCTCCTCCCCGGCACCGTCGCGTTCGTTGCTCGTTTCA
This sequence comes from Colletes latitarsis, assembly GCF_051014445.1. NCBI lineage: Eukaryota > Metazoa > Arthropoda > Insecta > Hymenoptera > Colletidae > Colletes > Colletes latitarsis. The sequence continues at coordinate 26,797,413 of NC_135135.1, read as the reverse complement.
ATGGCCAGCATTGAACTTCGAAACACAGCCGTGCATCGGCCTTTTCCCTTTGCCCGTGCAGACGTGACTCGCGATTGGCACGATTCCACGGAAATAGTCATCGTTTCCCTTTGGGGGACGTTTCTAGCGGCAGTTCCGCGATAGTCGGGACGCTTAAAGGAGCCCTCCGCTTCGGGACGTTCGAAACCATCGTATTCTTCACTAATTGCTCGCTCGAACACCGAACACTGTCGATAACTGTCCTTTTACAACGTTCTTACTATTTTTTTTCGTTATTTCGATTTTTATTATTAAGTCAGCTACGAATTAGAGGCAAACGTAAATTATAATATTCACTTTGCCTGTTCTGACAACCAGATGGCGTCGTCGAGTCGCGGTTCGAAGTTTCCAACATGGCGGATCGCATGAATCGTCGCTTCAGAAAAAGAATTTTAAATAGCGTTAGAACGAACGCTTCGTTTGCACGCATTTTTACAAACAATGATCGCCAACGTGGCACCGACGCGTCGCGCTAGGAATTTTCCAAAATGGCGGAAAGAAAAATCGTAAAATTGTACTCTAGGAAACGTGAAGGTAACCTCGTAAACTCTGTTATCGAATCACTCGAATAACAAAGTACAATTTCGTGCCCCCTTACGATCACAGGAGATATTTAGGCGGACCACCCTGTACGAAAGACGATATCCCGGGAACGAGGGCAACAAAAGTCTTTTCGTTCGCGTCGTAGACGTAGAAAAGGGAGGTATCTCGTCCGGAGACGGCCAAAATGAAGGGTAGAAGCTCTACGATACCAGAGGCGCCCTGGGAGTGCTGGACCATATGGCCCGTAGCTGTTCCCCGGCGTCCTCCTAAAAATTAGAAAGTTTCCACCCCCCTTGGCCGCTGGGGAGTCTGCGAATTCCGAGAAAGAACGATCTTACAAGGACAGCCAGACGTTTTGAACGAAATTCCGCGGAACTACGTACTCCAATGTGTCCACAACTTAGAAAATTAGATGTGAAATTTCGAAAAATGGCGCAGTTAATTCGGAACGTCAAAATTAAATCGAAATAAACTGTCCACGTTGCACGAAGCGAGTTCCAGAGGAATCTTGACCTAACCAAAAATCCTGCTCGTTGGATTTGAATCCACCGTCCGGGGGGTGAATTTCTGGGGTTGATTCTAATCGAATTCGATCGACGAGGGTCGCCGCGAGGGTGGTCGTTCGGCGGGTTGTCGCCTAACGTGTTTCCAACGAACGAAAGTGGACGGGCCGAGGTCGGGGAGTTCGTTGTTCTTCCATCGGTTCTGTACACTGGTTTACCCAGCCTGATTGATGGCGACTCGCGCGTCCGTCGGCCTTCCACGAGATCGTTGTTTCCCTTGGCCTAACATCCTCGCCGCGCCATACATTTTACCCCGGAACCTCCACTTTTTCTCCCCGTCCCTCGAAAAGAAACGCGTCTCTCGTTCCTTCGAGCCCACCCATCGCACACAATCTCGAACAAAATAAACGATGATTTATTCTGCAATCGTTATCCATCGTTAAAAAGAATTTTCTCTATTTTTCTGATCTTCATTTACATGGAAACGTCATAAGTGGAGATACTCGAGCGAACTCATTTTGAAATTCGCGCCATTCACATATCGGTCCTTCGAAAGTTCTAGAAATTTTTTATTCAAGTCGATATTATCGAATGCAATTACAGAAATGTTAAATTACACTGGACACGAATTTTTTAACATGAAATTGTTAATATACAGGGTGTTCGGCCACTCCTGGGAATAATTTTAAATAGTTATTAACGTTTAAAGTTCCGCCTGTACTGAATTTTTTTCTTGAAAATGCGCAAGATTTCGGGGGTAGGTCTATTCACCAAAAATGATTGTAATTGACCCCCGCAACTGAAAATAATTTTTTTAGAATTAATTAAAAATTTTTTTTTTCGTCGCAAAATTTAGGCACCTCCCCCCTGTCGATTTTTCTTAAAAATTCGTTTTTGATTTTTAGTAATTTTGTTTGACGCCCTACAGAAAAGTTGTCTAATACTTTTTTGTAGATACCCATGAGCTCCACTTTAGAAAAAAGTTTCATTGAAATATATTTATCATCGTAGGAGTTATGGCTGTTTGAAAATTGGATCATTTTTAAGGAGTTTTTCGCATTTTACTGGATCAAGGAACAATTGTTCGAATATTTTTAAAATTTCTACGTATTCTACACTAAAATACGCGTCGTTTGCTTTTTAAACATTAAAATCGTCCAATCCGTTCAGAAGTTACGACGTTTTAAAGATTCGCATGATAATTCGGGCAGACATTCCTGGCCAGAAATTATATTTTCGGTGAGGAATTTTTTTCTCGAAACTGGGTAGGAATTCGAGGGTATGTCTATTGACCAAAAATGATTGTAATCGACCCTTGCAACTGATAAGAATTTTTTTCGAAGGATTCGAAAAATTTTTTTTTCGCCCAAAAATTTCACCACCTAAACGAATTTTTTTCTCGAAACTGGGTAGGAATTCGAGGGTATGTCTATTGACCAAAAATGATTGTAATCGACCCTTGCAACTGAAAAGAATTTTTTTTGAACGATTCAAAAAATTTTTTTTTCGCCCAAAAATTTCACACCTTCTCGAATTTTTTTCTTGAAACTGGGTAGGAATTCGAGGGTATGTCTATTGACCAAAAATGATTGTAATCGACCCTTGCAACTGAAAAGAATTTTTTTCGAAGGATTCGAAAAATTTTTTTTTCGCCCAAAAATTTCACCACCTAAACGAATTTTTTTCTCGAAACTGGGTAGGAATTCGAGGGTATGTCTATTGACCAAAAATGATTGTAATCGACCCTTGCAACCGAAAATAATTTTTTTAAAACGATTCGAAAAATTTTTTTTTCGTCCAAAAATTTCACCACCTAAACGAATTTTTTTCTCGAAACTGGGTAGGAATTCGAGGGTATGTCTATTGACCAAAAATGATTGTAATCTACCCTTGCAACTGAAAAGAATTTTTTTAGAACGATTCGAAAAATTTTTTTTTCGCCCAAAAATTTCACCACCTAAACGAATTTTTTTCTCAAAACTGGGTAGGAATTCGAGGGTATGTCTATTGACCAAAAATGATTGTAATCGACCCTTGCAACCGAAAGTAATTTTTTTAGAACGATTCGAAAAATTTTTTTTTCGCTCAAAAATTTCACACCTTCTCGAATTTTTTTCTAGAAAGTGGAAAGGATTTCGAGGGTATGTCTAATGACCAAAAATGATTGTAATCTACCCTTGCAACCGAAAGTAATTTTTTTAGAACGATTCGAAAAATTTTTTTTTCGCCCAAAAATTTCACCACCTAAACGAATTTTTTTCTCGAAACTGGGTAGGAATTCGAGGGTATGTCTATTGACCAAAATTGATTGTAATCGACCCTAGCAACTGAAAAGAATTTTTTTCGAACGATTCGAAAAATTTTTTTTTCGCCCAAAAATTTCACACCTTCTCGAATTTTTTTCTAGAAAGTGGGAAGGATATCGAGGGTATGTCTAATGACCAAATATGATTGTAATCAACCCTTGCAATTGAAAAGAATTTTTTTAGAACGATTCGAAAAATTTTTTTTTCGCCCAAAAATTTCACACCTTCTCGAATTTTTTTCTAGAAACTGGGTAGGAAGTCGGGGGTATGTCTATTGACCAAAAATGATTGTAATCGACCCTTGCAACAGAAAAGAATTTTTTTAGAACGATTCGAAAAATTTTTTTTTCGCCCAAAAATTTCACCACCTAAACGAATTTTTTTCTCGAAACTGGGTAGGAATTCGAGGGTATGTCTATTGACCAAAAATGATTGTAATCGACCCTTGCAACTGAAAAGAATTTTTTTCGAAGGATTCGAAAAATTTTTTTTTCGCCCAAAAATTTCACCACCTAAACGAATTTTTTTCTCGAAACTGGGTAGGAATTCGAGGGTATGTCTATTGACCAAAAATGATTGTAATCGACCCTTGCAACCGAAAATAATTTTTTTAAAACGATTCGAAAAATTTTTTTTTCGTCCAAAAATTTCACCACCTAAACGAATTTTTTTCTCGAAACTGGGTAGGAATTCGAGGGTATGTCTATTGACCAAAAATGATTGTAATCTACCCTTGCAACTGAAAAGAATTTTTTTAGAACGATTCGAAAAATTTTTTTTTCGCCCAAAAATTTCACCACCTAAACGAATTTTTTTCTCAAAACTGGGTAGGAATTCGAGGGTATGTCTATTGACCAAAAATGATTGTAATCGACCCTTGCAACCGAAAGTAATTTTTTTAGAACGATTCGAAAAATTTTTTTTTCGCTCAAAAATTTCACACCTTCTCGAATTTTTTTCTAGAAAGTGGAAAGGATTTCGAGGGTATGTCTAATGACCAAAAATGATTGTAATCTACCCTTGCAACCGAAAGTAATTTTTTTAGAACGATTCGAAAAATTTTTTTTTCGCCCAAAAATTTCACCACCTAAACGAATTTTTTTCTCGAAACTGGGTAGGAATTCGAGGGTATGTCTATTGACCAAAATTGATTGTAATCGACCCTAGCAACTGAAAAGAATTTTTTTCGAACGATTCGAAAAATTTTTTTTTCGCCCAAAAATTTCACACCTTCTCGAATTTTTTTCTAGAAAGTGGGAAGGATATCGAGGGTATGTCTAATGACCAAATATGATTGTAATCAACCCTTGCAATTGAAAAGAATTTTTTTAGAACGATTCGAAAAATTTTTTTTTCGCCCAAAAATTTCACACCTTCTCGAATTTTTTTCTAGAAACTGGGTAGGAAGTCGGGGGTATGTCTATTGACCAAAAATGATTGTAATCGACCCTTGCAACAGAAAAGAATTTTTTTAGAACGATTCGAAAAATTTTTTTTTCGCCCAAAAATTTCACCACCTAAACGAATTTTTTTCTCGAAACTGGGTAGGAATTCGAGGGTATGTCTATTGACCAAAAATGATTGTAATCGACCCTTGCAACTGAAAAGAATTTTTTTAGAACGATTCGAAAAATTTTTTTTTCGCCCAAAAATTTCACACCTTCTCGAATTTTTTTCTCGAAACTGGGTAGGATTTCGAAGATATGTCTAATGACCAAAAATGATTGTAATCGACCCTTGCAACCGAAAGTAATTTTTTTAGAACGATTCGAAAAATTTTTTTTTCGCCCAAAAATTTCACCACCTAAACGAATTTTTTTCTCGAAAGTGGATAGAATTTCCTAGATATATCTATTCACCAAAAATGATCGTAATTGACCCCCACACCTAACAATATTTTTTTTAGAACGATTTGAAATTGTTTAATTTAATTGTTAATAACTTCTTACCAAAGCCTCCATCAACAAATAGGTATTTTTGATTTTCGTCTTATTTTGGCCCCTAGTGTCTCCCATTAAAATTTTTCCCAGGGGTGGTCGAACACCCTGTATACTTTTGTGATTCTTTCTAAATTTGCAGTGGAAATCTAAATGTTAATTTGGCAAATTTTCCCGCGATAATTCGAGGACGGAGAGCTCCCGTATATTTTATTCCCGGATGTTATCGATTCCCCCGGCGGGATAACTGACGCACGCTGGAGGATATTTCCGCCATGAGAGAAAGAAACGACGGAAATCTGCGAAAGTGTCGAGGTATATTTAGCTCCGCTGATATCCGTCGGTTTCTGGCTCTGTTCCCCAGCGGTATCTCTGACACGGACGCCACGTTTGTTCGTAAACATTCGAAAACTTCTATCTGCGAATACCTGAGGGAACGGGAATCCGTTCTTTCGGTTCGAGCCGCGTGAAATTCGCCCCGATACGTCCGGGGGTGGGAAAAAATGGGACGCCCGTTCCTCGAAAGTTTATTATTTTAGTTGCTAGATCGGTCGACTAGTTTGATTAACTCACCCCTTTCCTAGTGCATCGGGGAAACTGTCTTGCCTATAAATTAGGTTTGCAAATCGTCGACTGGACAGGCACAAGGAACCCGAGAAAGCAAAGCTTCAATAACGTCAAACGTGATTTTTGGAGATTTGAAATTTTTGAATCTGATTGTTAATAACTTTTTAACGAAGCCTCCATCGACAAATTGTTATTCTCGATTTTCGCCTCTAGAATCCCCCATTACAATTTCTGTCGTTAACATCAATCAAAGAAACATACATTTCAATCTCAAAATAAACTCAATTCATAACTAAAAAATATTAAGTATCTCCATCGAATGAGGCACTAACCATAAAACAGTAGTATCCAAAATATTTTCGAACCCCACGCTTAAACAAAATATTTAACGTATCAGTCTCCAACAAATTAAATAAGTAATTTAATATCAGAAATAAAATTTACCACAATACAGAAAGTCAGTAAATTAAATTAAAAAATTCCTTTTAACAATTTTGTGCCCCACTAGTGTACTTAATAAACAAATTCCCGTGGATCCTCCGTCTCTGTGATTCAGTTTCTCCCGCAGAGTGTCGCTGTCGATCATCGTGATCGAGGCTCGTATCGTCGGGGGGACAGTATCGGCTCGAAAGCGTCGTTTCCCTGGGAAAGGGTATTTTATTGGACGTTTTCGAGCTTCCGTCGGATCCGGGGAATCGTTGTCCGGCTCGATCGTATCGGGAATCACGGGGAACCACCCTGTGTATCGCACGTTCGCGTGACGAGCCTCCCGACGTCGCGGACGTCCTCAAATTCTCTCGTCGAAACGTATGTCACGTGGCTGCATCACGTGGCTGCATCACGTTGCCGTCGCGTGTACGTGTGTTGTTGCCAAGGGAGGTTGAGGATTTTGTCGCAGAGGGGAAGCTTCGTCTAGGCCAAGAACTCCTGGTGGTTGCTAATAACGTTATTTCGTAAGGGTGCTCCGCTCAGATTAGAAGCCTCAAACACCTCAATCCAACCCCTCCACTTCGAAAACATTGGTTCGCCAATCTCTTCAAAAATTATTAAATAGTCTCATACATTCTGAAATCGACTGTAAAGTTTGAAACTTTCGAGGGAAAAATAAAATTTCTCTTGCAATTCGTTGCAAGTATTTGTTTAGGCTAAGAATTCTTGGTGGTTGTTAATAACGTTATTTCGTAAGGGTGCTCTTCTCAGATTAGAAGCCTCAAACATCTTAATCTGTGGATCAATTCAACCCCTTCATTTCGAAAATATTGGTTCGTCAATCTCTTCAAAAATTATTAAATAGTCGCATACATTCTTAAATCGACTGTAAAGTTTGAAACTTTCGAGGGAAAAATAAAATTTCTCTTCCAATTCGTTGCAAGCATTTGTTTAGGCTAAGAATTCTTGGTGGTTGCTAATAACGTTATTTCGTAAGGGTGCTCTTCTCAGATTAGAAGCCTCAAACATCTTAATCTGTGGATCAATTCAACCCCTTCACTTCGAAAATATTGGTTCGTCAATCTCTTCAAAAAGTATTAAATCGTCTCATAGATTCTTAAATCGACTGAAAAGTTTGAAACTTTCGAGGGAAAAATAAAATTTCTCTTATCTATCGTTGAAAGTATTTGTTTAGGCTAAGAATTCTTGGTGGTTGCTAATAACGTTATTTCGTAAGGGTGCTCTTCTCAGATTAGAAGCCTCAAACATCTCAATCAATTCAACCCCTTCACTTCGAAAATATTAGTTCGTCAATCTCTTCAAAAAGTATTAAATAGTCTCATACATTCTTAAATCGACTGTAAAGTTTGAAACTTTCGAGGGAAAAATAAAATTTCTCTTATCTATCGTTGAAAGTATTTGTTTAGGCCAAGAATTCTTGGTGGTTGCTAGTAACGTTATTTCGTAAGGGTGCTCCGCTCAGATTAGATGCGCCAAACACCTCATTCCAACCCCTCCACTTCGAAAACATTGGTTCGTCAATCTCTTCAAAAATTATTAAATAGTCTCACACATTCTCAAATCGACTGAGTTTGCAACTTTCGAGGGAAAAATAAAATTTCTCTTACCTTTCGTTGAAAGTCTTTGTGTAGGCCAAGAATTCTTGGTGGTTGCTAATAACGTTATTTCGTAAGGGTGCTCTTCTCAGATTAGAAGCCTCAAACATCTCAATCAATTCAACCCCTTCACTTCGAAAATATTGGTTCGGCAATCTCTTCAAAAAGTATTAAATAGTCTCTAAATCGACTGTAAAGTTTGAAACTTTCGAGGGAAAAATAAAATTTCTGCTTTCATTGCAGTATTAATTACTTGGATGATTTTCTAATAACTCATGAGATAAGGAATGGATTGTATAGAACTTCAGGTATTTCGTAAGGGTGCTCTTCTCAGATTAGAAGCCTCAAACATCTTAATCTGTGGATCAATTCAACCCCTTCACTTCGAAAATATTGGTTCGTCAATCTCTTCAAAAATTATTAAATAGTCTCATACATTCTTAAATCGACTGTAAAGTTTGAAACTTTCGAGGGAAAAATAAAATTTCTCTTGCAATTCGTTGCAAGTCTTTGTGTAGGCTAAGAATTCTTGGTGGTTGCTAATAACGTTATTTCGTAAGGGTGTTCTTCTCAGATTAGAAGCCTCAAACATCTCAATCAATTCAACCCCTTCACTTCGAAAATATTGGTTCGTCAATCTCTTCAAAAAGTATTAAATAGTCTCTAAATCCAACCCCTCCAATTCGAATATGGCGACAAATATGTATAATACATCGTACAGCTCGATTTAAGTTTCATTCGTGACAACACAAATTAAATATAGGAAATATACGAATACAATTTAAATTATAGGTAATTATACAGTTTCGAGGAGAAAAGAATATTTTGTTTATTTTTAGAAGTCACAAAATTGCATTTGGTATTGCTAGTTGTTCATATTTATGAACACTTTCGGAGTGCAAAGGGTTAAATCGTCTCATACATTCTTAAATCGACTATAAAGTTTGAAACTTTCAAGGAAAACATAAAATTTCTGGTTTTGTTGCAGTGTTAATTACTTGGAAGATTTTCTAATAACTCACAATTGAAGACTAGAAATGGATTCTATGGAACTTCAAGTATTTTTAGAGAATAAACAATTTGAGAATGTCGAGGTATTAAAGAACAGGGTCGATTAATACTGCAACGAAAAATCAAAGGAGCATTATGGCGGCGATTTAGTGGCTTGGAAGAAAATATTTTATTATTGGATTTCATAGTTTTCGAAGATGCAAGAATTTAGTAAGTTGATTTACTTTTTTTTTTCTTTAGCAAGAATTTAGAAAATTATTAGATCCCATCTAGAAAAGTGGAATTCAATTTCTAGTAAAAATTGCACAACTATGGGCTATATTAGAAGCTACAAAATTTTCCACCTCCAATTTTCTTATCCAAAAAAACGAAAGAAAATTCTTAAGTTCCATGCAAAAAGAGTGCAATTTAATTTCCATTATCCAGTAAGAATTGCATTGCACAGTTATATTGGAAGCTACAAAATTTTCCACCCCCAATTTTCTTATCCAAAAAAACGAAAGAAAATTCTTAAGTTCCATGCAAAAAGAGTGCAATTTAATTTCCATTATCCAGTAAGAATTGCATTGCACAGTTATATTGGAAGCTACAAAATTTTCCACCCCCAATTTTCTTATCCAAAGAAAACAAGAAAAATTGTTAAATTCCACCCAAGAAGAGTGTAATTTAATTTCCATCACCCAGTAAAAATTGCACAACTATGAGCTATATTAGAAGCTACAAAATTTTCCACCCCCAATTTTCTTATCCAAAAAAAAACAGAAAATTCTTAAGTTCCACGCAAGAAGAGTGCAATTTAATTTCCATTATCCAGTAAAAATTGCACAACTATGAGCTATTTTAGAAGCTACAAAATTTTCCACCCCCAATTTTCTTATCCAAAAAAAACAAAGATAATTCTTAAGTTCCACCCAAGAAGAGTGCAACTTAATTTCCATTATTCAGTAAAAATTGCATTAGTTATATTGGAAGCTACAAAATTTTCCACCCCCAATTTTCTTATCCAAAAAAAACAAAGATAATTCTTAAGTTCCACGCAAGAAGAGTGCAATTTAATTTCCATCACCCAGTAAAAATTGCACAACTATGAGCTATATTAGAAGCTATAAAATTTTCCACCCCCAATTTTCTTATCCAAAAAAAAACAGAAAATTCTTAAGTTCCACCCAAGAAGAGTGCAACTTAATTTCCATTATTCAGTAAAAATTGCATTAGTTACATTGGAAGCTATAAAATATTCCCCCAGAATTGTCCACCCCCCAGATAGGGCCATAGTTGCAGTCCACCCCGCGGCCTAGTTACCAAGACTCGTCCCCTCGCGCACGGTTTTCCCAATTCTGAGATACGGTATCTCGCGTACGACTTCGATTTATTTTTCCGTCCAAGTTGGCTGGATCCAGCCAGAGGTTACGTCGCGGCATCCTTCTTTCGATTATTGATTACCGCGCGATGCTACGACCTCTTTAACGCGAGTGGAGGCTCGACGGGGCGCGGGGCATCCCCCGGAATCGGCCGAGACACGGTCCTTTTTGAACTTTCGCGAAACAACTCGATCTAAAGTTCTTCGTCGGCCGCGGGGGGGGGGGGGGGGGGCGCCCCGGAATATTTCACGCGGAATTCGAACGTGAAATTCGATGGAAAATTGCGCGCGACGCTTAACGCTTCATTATGCAGCCCCTCTTCGCCTCCCCTCGTCGCGTCAGTCTTCCGTTGCACACATTGCGCATAGTTAATCGAGGCGTCAAACAACTCGGTTCCATTGCAACTACCGACGCTGGACCGATTTATTCTCGTACGATACCGACTTCCCGTGTACGTACGTACGTTAATTGTCCCGTCCTCGCTGCGTCTCGATAGCAAAATGGTTCGTATCGTATTCGAATTACCGGACAATTCGTTTATTATTGTTATTTCGAGTCATCGTTTCATCGATATTAATTTAAAAAATCTATTTTGAATTCTTAAAGGGGAAGGCAGAGGGTATATTTGTAAATAAATAAATTTTCTACGAATTGTAGAGCGTAATAGTTACTGTAAATGAAAATTGCTTTACATATGAGTAACTATGCTTCAAGGGTATTTGTAAATAAATTTTTTAATTTAATTTTCTTGGGGAACAAATCACCAGAAAGTAGCATCCAAACTAGTAATTAAATTTTCCACGAATTCTAGAGTGTAATAGTTACTGTAAATAAAAATTGCTTTACATATGAGCTACTATGCTTCAAGGGTATTTGTAAATAAATAAATTTTTTAATTCAATTTTCTACGAATTGTAAAATGTAATAGTTACTATGCATAGAAATAGCTTCACATATGAGCTACTATGCTTCAAGGGTGTTTGTAAATAAATAAATTTTAAAATTCAATTCTCCACGAATTGTAGAGTGTAATAGTTACTATAAATAAAAATTGCTTTACATATGAGTAACTATGCTTCAAGGGTATTTGTAAATACATTTTTAAATTTAATTTTCTTGGGGAACAAATGACCAGAAAGCAACATTCAAACTAGCAATTCAATGTTTCACAAAATGCAGAGTGTAATAGTTACTATGCATAAAAATTGCTTTACATATGAGTAACTATGCTTCAAGGGTATTTCTAAATAAATAAATTTTTTAATTCAATTTTCTACGAATTGTAAAATGTAATAGTTACTATGCATAGAAATAGCTTCACATATGAGCTACTATGCTTCAAGGATGTTTGTAAATAAATAAATTTTAAAATTCAATTCTCCACGAATTATAGAGTGTAATAGTTACTGTAAATAAAAATTGCTTTACATATGAGTGACTATGCTTTAAGAGTATTTATAAATAAATTTTTAAATTTAATTTTCTTGGGGAACAAATGACCAGAAAGCAGCATCCAAACTAGCAATTAAATTTTCCACGAATTGTAGAGTGTAATAGTTACTATAAATGAAAATTGCTTTACATATGAGTAACTATGCTTTAAGAGTATTTGTAAATAAATTTTTAAATTTAATTTTCTTGGGGACAAATGACCAAAAAGCAGCATCCAAACTAGTAATTAAATTTTCCACGAATTCTAGAGTGTAATAGTTACTGTAAATAAAAATTGCTTTACATATGAGCTACTATGCTTCAAGGGTATTTGTAAATAAATAAATTTTAAAATTCAATTTTCTACGAATTGTAAAATGTAATAGTTACTATGCATAGAAATAGCTTCACATATGAGCTACTATGCTTCAAGGGTGTTTGTAAATAAATAAATTTTAAAATTCAATTTTCTACGAATTTTAGAGTGTAATAGTTACTATGCATAAAAATTGCTTTACATATGAGTAACTATGCTTTAAGAGTATTTGTAAATAAATTTTTTAATTTAATTTTCTTGGGGAACAAATCACCAGAAAGTAGCATTCAAACTAGCAATTAAATTTTCCACGAATCCTAGAGTGTAATAGTTACTGTAAATAAAAATTGCTTTACATATGAGCTACTATGCTTCAAGGGTGTTTGTAAATAAATAAATTTTAAAATTCAATTCTCCACGAATTATAGAGTGTAATAGTTACTATAAATAAAAATTGCTTTATAAGCGATTATGCTTTAAGGGTATTCGTAAATAAATAAATTTTAAAATTTAATTTTCTTTGAGAACAAGCATCCAAACTAGCAATTAAATTTTCCACGGTATCGAATCCACGTGGAAAATTAGATAAAAAATATTTGAGGACGTCTGGATTTTAATGACGATTTTTTTCGAGCAACTTTTGAGTAGCGAAATCGATTGGATGTTTGAAGTCTGTGGCGCACGATAATCGCCGTGAAAGAATAATTTGTCGAGTGGATTTCACCGTTGGGATCGTTAAGGGGCTAATGTCCGTTTCTCTATACGCGTAACGGTAAACCAATTTGAGGGAAGTGCACTTGGCGAGACACGGAAAGGGGGACGTGTAACGATCGCGATCCGACGTAAGCTCACGCTCGTCGAGAGGGAACGCCGACGGTTGCTTTTACGAGACAACTCTTCTTTTCCCGCGGAATGCTCGTTATTTCACGTTGCGCCGTGCGTAATCGCCGTGTTCCTGGCCGAACGCCAGCTGCATCGTTCGTTGAAAATACTCGGGACGAACCAGTGGGACCCCTCCATCGAGTTTAGTCGGTTCGAGAAACATAAAATTAAAAAATAAATTCGTGTCTCGAGGTAGAAAAATAAAATCTAAGTATCTAGGAATGGCGAGTATATAAGTAGAATACGATTATTTATTTTGTCGAGGGTCTCGGTTACGTTGGATACGTCGGTCCTCGTCCGATCTTCGAAGTGCAGCTGCATTGGGCGCGGTCGGGACTAGGATGGGTGACCGCTACTGGGCCAGTGCTTTGGTGTGGTATTTTATATGGTTTTATATTGTTTGGTAATACTTGTTACTGTTTAATATTGAGGAATTAGTAAGTAAATTAATAAATTCAGACGTTGGTGGGTAAAAGAAATTAAAAATTAATTCGTGTATCCGGAGAAATAAAGACAAGACGGGTATGGATAATTCAATTAAGAATAGAATAATATAATTAGGTGTACAATGTGTGGGTTTCGATCATTGGTTCAGCAATGTTGGAACAGTTGTAGAATCGACAGTGGGGAATCAAGAAGTAGAAACAGCGAATAATAGTCAGACTTTAATCATCTCGAAAATTCGATAAAGTATACAAAATTACAAAAATATAAAATAGGATATATTCAGTGAAATATAAAACACATAAATTAGTACATAATGTGTGTCTCGATCATTGGTTCAGCAAGGAACCAAGTAGAAACAGTGAATAATGGTCAGACTCATCTCGAAAATTCGATAAAATACACTATATCACAATAAAGTAAAAAAATATAAAATACGATGAATTCAGTACAACATAAAACACATAAATTAGTACACAATGTGAGTCTCAATCATTGGTTCAGCAATGTGGAACAGTTGTAGAATCGACAGTGGGGAATCAAGAAGTAGACACAGCGAATAATAGTCAGACTTTAATCATCTCGAAAATTCGATAAAGTATACAAAATTACAAAGATATAAAATAGGATGAATTCAGTAAGATATAAAACACATAAATTAGTACATAATGTGTGTCTCGATCATTGGTTCAGCAAGGAACCAAGTAGAAACAGTGAATAATGAACAGACTTTAATCGTCTCGAAAATTCGATAAAGTATACAAAATTACAAAAATATAAAATAGGATATATTCAGTGAAATATAAAACACATAAATTTGTAGTACATAATGTGTGTCTCGATCATTGGTTCAGCAAGGAACCAAGTAGAAACAGTGAATAATGAACAGACTTTAATCATCTCGAAAATTCGATAAAGTATACAAAATTACAAAAATATAAAATAGGATATATTCAGTAAGATATAAAACACATAAATTAGTACATAATGTGTGTCTCGATCATTGGTTCAGCAAGGAACCAAGTAGAAACAGTGAATAATGGTCAGACTCATCTCGAAAATTTGATAAAGTACACAAGATTATAATAAAGTATAAAAATATAAAATAGGATGAATTCAGAACAACATAAAACACATAAATTAGTACACAATGTGAGTCTCGATCATTGGTTCAGCAATGTGGAACAGTTGTAGAATCGACAGTGGGGAACCAAGAAGTAGAAATAGCGAATAATGAACAGACTTTAATCGTCTCGAAAATTCGATAAAGTATACAAAATTACAAAAATATAAAATAGGATATATTCAGTGAAATATAAAACACATAAATTAGTACATAATATGTGTCTCGATCATTGGTTCAGCGAGGAACCAAGTAGAAACAGTGAATAATGGTCAGACTCATCTCGAAAATTGGATAAAGTACACAAGATTATAATAAAGTATAAAAATATAAAATAGAATGAATTCAGTGAAATATGAAACACATAAATTAGTACACAATGTGTGTCTCAATCATTGGTTCAGCAATGTGGAACAGAGTTGTAGAATCGACAGTGGGGAACCAAGTAGAAACAGCGAATAATGAACAGACTTTAATCATCTCGAAAATTCGATAAAGTAATACAAAATTACAAAAATATAAAATAGGATATATTCAGTAAGATATAAAACACATAAATTAGTACATAATGTGTGTCTCGATCATTGGTTCAGCAAGGAACCAAGTAGAAACAGTGAATAATGGTCAGACTTATCTCGAAAATTCGATAAAATACACTATATCATAATAAAGTAAAAAAATATAAAATACGATGAATTCAGTACAACATAAAACACATAAATTAGTACACAATGTGTGTCTCGATCATTGGTTCAGCAAGAAACCAAGTAGAAACAGCGAATAATGGTCAGACTTATCTCGAAAATTCGATAAAATACACTATATCATAATAAAGCATAAAAATATAAAATACGATGAATTCAGTAAGATATAAAACAGATAAATCAGTATACATTGTACGAATGAATCGTGGAAAATTTACAATGAAGTATATCGTTTCGAATCGCTTAAAATCGACCGCTGAAAGTTAATCGAGTCAAGTAGAAAAACAACGAATAACACGAACAAAAAATCCCCCATTTTCGACCCACTTTCCTCGGTACAATTGCTCGTATAATATTCGGTATTTCCTAGCGGTGGTTATGGTTAATTGTTAAATGTAATTCGCAACCTTGTTAAATTTCTGGCCGAGTGACCGTGGTCGATTGTTAGCCGTGGGAAACGGGATTCGAGCGATGGCCCCGGTGATTGCCAGGTCGCGTTTCCCCCAAGGGTGGGGGTTTTTACGAGGAACTGCAGCAAGAAAGCGTCGTCGCGGTCCTTCGAGATAAGAGGGAACAACGGTGATCTATTAACCTTTTCACGGACGATAGAAGACGTAATTTCGACTGGTAGAAATCGGATAAAAGGATCGCAACGGAACAGGGTGGGAGGGGGGTGGGGGCATCGACGTTCTATTTCCTTTTTCCTTCTTCCTCGTCGACGACGATCCCGGAAGTTCGCGAAGTGTATCTCGCGGGGATCGTTGCATCGCGACGATATCAACAGAGTCGCAAGATAAATGTCGTTTCACGGGGAATATTATTTAGCCGGTGGATCCTCCCCCGCGAAGTTGCGCGAACAAGAAGATCCGAGATGAAACTGTAATCTCGGCTGGCTATCCGATGGCCACGTCTCCATTCTCCCGAGATACCGGACACGTCGCTGGCCCCGTTTATCGACCAACGGCCGTGTCGTGTTATTTCGAACCCGGGAACGTGACTCGCTCGCGACGTTGCCTCTCTATTCTCGCTTTAAACCCGTGAAACCTTTCGTTAGGATCGTCTGACGAAGTATTCTCGTTCGTACAGTAGTCCCTCGCTTTGTGACCGAGCGTCTCCCCGGCCAGAAGACGCGAAACTCTCCTCCTCCACTGTTTCCACTTGGTTTCGCTTTTAAAGCGAAATTCCACTCTCTAAATATAAATTACGCAATGTTGGACGACTCGACCTGTGCATTTTTATAATAACGTAAATATCTCAGATCGTAAAATGTCCTCCAGAATGAATTAGCTTCAAGGTTAGACGATCCTGTTAATTTCACAGGTTCGAATCGATTTGTGGAATATTTTCAAGTCGAGAGACTCTGGTCGAGGGATCGGTCCGATTTCGTGATTTGAAAGGTCTCGCAGACTATGGCGGCTGGGTTGATCAGCTCCGAGAGTAATCTCGGGTATCAAAAGGCACGAGGCACCCCCGTTTTTCCCTGATTCCTCGTGGGAGAGGGATGCTCGCGAGAGTTAGGCTCCCGCGTCCCCGATACTGTCCTTGACACTCATAGTGATGCGAGCAGTACACCGGGAACCCGGGCACCGTGAATAATTTCGCATTGAGAACGATTCACGGATCGTTTAACATCGGCCGTTCTTTCGATTTCGTGCTCCTTCCCGCGACTCGAGAAACGGGATTTCATTCGAGCGAGCGCCACGCGTGGGCGTAGCGCGTATATTCGTAGAGTGGGCGAGGTGGGGCTGCACACTCGAACGTGGGCCGATTCTTTGCGAAAAAATGCGTCGAAAACGTGGGAAGGAATTTTTCGATACGCGCGTTCGTTTCCGAGGAAATCGAATTTGAAAATTCTACGACCGGGTCTGACCATTCGTGGACTTTTCTACTTGCAGTGACGTTTCTGAGCTTCCGGATGTCTGGTTTTGGATTTTTATTTTGTGGTGTCTTTAATTACCAAGTCAGAATTACTAGTATTATCTTTGTGCATCGATTAAAAGTTCGTAGATGGAAATTATTCAACCGGGTCTGACCAATTCTCGATTTTTTCTACTTGTAATGACGTTTTTGGGCTTCTAGTTGTCTGTTTTTGGACTTTTATTATGTGGTGTCTTTAATTATCAAGCCAGAACTACTAATATTGTTTTTGTGTATCGATTAATAGTTCGTAGATGGAAATTATTCAATTGGGTCTGACCATTTGTCGATTTTTTCTACTTGCAACGACGATTCTGAGCCTCCAGTTGTCTGTTTTTGGATTTTTTTTTGTGTTGTTTGTAATTACCAAGTCAGAATTACTAGTATTATCTTTGTGCATCGATTAAAAGTTCATAGATGGAAATTATTCAATTGGGTCTGACAATTTGTCGATTATTTCTACTTGCAACGACATTTCTGAGCTTCTGATTGCCTGTTTCTGGATTTTTATTTTGTATTGTCTTTAATTACCAAGTCAGAATTATTAATATTATCTTTGTGCATCGATTAATAGTTCATAGATGGAAATTATTCAATTGGGTCTGACCATTTGTCGATTTTTTCTACTTGCATCAACGTTTCTGAGCTTCCAATTGTCTGTTTCCGGATCTGTTGCTGTTTTATTGTGCATTATCTTTAATTGTAAGGTCGAAACTGTTAATATTATCTTTGTGCATCGATTAATTCTTCGTATATAGAATTTATTCCACGGGTCTGACCAATTGTCGATTTTTCTACTTGCAACGACATTTCTGAGCTTCTGATTGCCTGTTTCTGGATTTTTATTTTGTGGTCTCTTTAATTACAAGGTCGAAACTGTTAATATTATTTTTGTGCATCGATTAATACTTCGTATATAGAAATTATTCCACGGGTCTGACCAATTGTCGATTTTTTCTACTTGCAACGACATTTCTGAGCTTCTGATTGCCTGTTTCTGGATTTTTATTTTGTATTGTCTTTAATTACCAAGTCAGAACTACTAATATTATCTTTGTGCATCGATTAATAGTTCATAGATGGAAATTATTCAACTGGGTCTGACCATTTTTCGATTTTTTCTACTTGCAACGACGTTTCTGAGCTTCCAGTTGTCTGTTTTTCGATATTTTCCTTTTTTATTTTGTGTTGTCTTTAATTACCAAGTCAGAACTACTTATATTATTTTTGTGTATCGATTAATAGTTCGTAGATGGAAATTATTCAGCCAAGTCTGACCATTTGTCGATTTCTTCTACTTGCAACAACGTTTCCGAGCTTCTGGTTGTCTGGTTTTGGATTTTTATTTTGTATTGTCTTTAATTACCAAGTCAGAACTACTAATATTATCTTTGTGCATCGATTAATAGTTCATAGATGGAAATTATTCAATTGGGTCTGACCATTTGTCGATTTTTTCTACTTGCAACGACGTTTCTGAGCTTCCAGTTGTCTGTTTTTCGATATTTTCCTTTTTTATTTTGTGTTGTCTTTAATTACCAAGTCAGAACTACTAATATTATCTTTGTGCATCGATTAATAGTTCGTAGATGGAAATTATTCAGCCAAGTCTGACCATTTGTCGATTTTTTCTACTTGCATCAACGTTTCTGAGCTTCCAATTGTCTGTTTCCGGATCTGTTGCTGTTTTATTGTGTATTATCTTTAATTACAAGGTCGAAACTGTTATTATTATATTTGTGCATCGATTAATACTTCGTATATAGAAATTATTCCACGGGTCTGACCAATTGTCGATTTTTTCTACTTGCAACAACGTTTCTGAGCTTCTGGTTGTCTGGTTTTGGATTTTTATTTTGTATTGTCTTTAATTACAAGGTCGAAACTGTTATTATTATTTTTGTGCATCGATTAATACTTAGTATATAGAAATTATTCCACGGGTCTGACCAATTGTCGATTTTTTTTACTTGCAACGACATTTCTGAGCTTCTGATTGCCTGTTTCTGGATTTTTATTTTGTGTTGTCTTTAATTACCAAGTCAGAACTACTAATGTTATCTTTGTGCATCGATTAATAGTTCATAGATGGAAATTATTCAATTGAGTCTGACCATTTGTCGATTTTTTCTACTTGCATCGACGTTTCTGAGCTTCCAATTGTCTGTTTCCGGATCTGTTGCTGTTTTATTGTGTATTATCTTTAATTACAAGGTCGAAACTGTTATTATCTTTATGCATTGATTAATAGTTCATAGATGGAAATTATTCAACCGAGTCTGACCATTGCTCGACTTTTCTACTTGCACCGACGTTTTTGAGCTTCCAGTTCTCTGTTTCTAAATCTATTCCATTTCTTTATGCTTTACTTCATATTTGATTTTGTTGTGTCCTTTATTAAGAGATCGATGAAGTGGTTGTTTCAAATTATCGCCGATTCTCCCGACGATACGTTGCCCCAAAACGGTTCGAGATCGATTCTCTCGTAAACGGGCGGCCGTATTAAAAAGTTCCGTTCCACATTTTCGATCTATTTTTGCCCAAGGAACCGCCCGAGCCCATCCTCCGCATGCATCGCGCGTCGAAATATTTTTCAATCTTCCCTCCTGGCGGATTCCACGAATTCAATAACAGTGGCGAACGTATTCCCGTATTCCGAGACGTTGCCTCGTGAATCTCCAAAGGAATCGATTCCGATTTCCTCGATGGATCCACGGTGAATTAATCACAGCCCAAAAAGAAATTTTTTAAATAAATTTTCCTTATTTAATTTACCATCGAAACTATGATAAATTCTATCGTCGTTTGTTTCTTTTTTACGATGAAAATTGACTCGTAGACTCTAAACGATGGGAAAATCGTTACCTTGCAGTTAAACGGGTACGAGTGGGAGTCGATTTTCGTTGACCAGACCGGATATCGGAGATCCTCGAGTCGCTTTGTCGCGCGTTGAAATTCATCGCGGCTCGTATTTACAGCGTAACGTAGAAGTTTAATAAGCGGACGCGTTTACGGCCTGCATATGTACATCGTTTGACATAAACGCGTTCACTTAATGTCTGTGACGTGGATGCTACGTGCAATTCAACCGCCAGTCGGAATAAAATCGAACCGAATCCCCGCCGCGAGTATGGCACTCCGTTTACCAGTTCTTTCGTTCTATTATAATTTCTGGCCCTCGAACTTTCAACCCTCGAGTAAATTAAATTCGCCAATAAAAGGTGTCGATTTTAAATTCAATAGAAATCTTCGATTTTTAACCTTCGTCTTATTTTTCGTACGATTATTAAATGCATCGTTGTGAAAATGAACAAAGAAAAAATCGACACTTCCATCCTCGCCTCGAGCAAATTAAATTCACCAAGCGCCAATAAAAAGTGTCAACTTTAAATTTAATAGAAATCTTCGATCTTCAACTTTCGTCTTATTTTTCGTACGATTATTCTTTCATCCTATTATACTTTCTGGCCCTCGAAATTTCAACCCTCGAGTAAATTAAATTCGCCAATAAAAGGTGTCGATTTTAAATTCAATAGAAATCTTCGATTTTTAACCTTCGTCTTATTTTTCGTACGATTACTAAATGCATCGTTGTGGAAATGAACAAACAAAAAATCGACACTTCCACCCTCGCCTCGAGCAAATTAAATTCACCAAGCACCAATAAAAAGTGTGAATTTTATATCGAATAGAAATCTTCGATCTTCAACTTTCGTCTTATTTTTCGTACTATTATTCTTTCATCCTATTATACTTTCTGGCCCTCGAAATTTCAACCCTTGAGTAAATTAAATTCACCAAACGCCAATAAAAAGTGTCAATTTTAAATACAATAGAAATCTTCGATTTTTAACTTTCGTCTTATTTTTCGTACGATTGTGAAAATGAACAAACAAAAAATCGACACTTCCACCCTCGCCTCGAGCAAATTAAATTCACCAAGCACCAATAAAAAGTGTGAATTTTATATCGAATAGAAATCTTCGATCTTCAACTTTCGTCTTATTTTTCGTACGATTATTCTTTCATCCTATTATACTTTCTGGCCCTCGAAATTTCAACCCTTGAGTAAATTAAATTCACCAAACGCCAATAAAAAGTGTCAATTTTAAATTCAATAGAAATCTTCGATTTTTAACTTTCGTCTTATTTTTCGTACGATTGTGAAAATGAACAAACAAAAAATCGACACTTCCACCCTCGCCTCGAGCAAATTAAATTCACCAAGCACCAATAAAAAGTGTGAATTTTATATCGAATAGAAATCTTCGATCTTCAACTTTCGTCTTATTTTTCGTACGATTATTCTTTCATCCTATTATACTTTCTGGCCCTCGAAATTTCAACCCTTGAGTAAATTAAATTCACCAAACGCCAATAAAAAGTGTCAATTTTAAATTCAATAGAAATCTTCGATTTTTAACTTTCGTCTTATTTTTCGTACGATTGTGAAAATGAACAAACAAAAAATCGACACTTCCACCCTCGCCTCGAGCAAATTAAATTCACCAAGCGCCAATAAAAAGTGTCAATTTTAAATCGATCTTTAACTTTCGTCTTATTTTTCGTACGATTATTAAATGCATCGTTGTGAAAATGAACGAAGAAAAAATCGACACTTCAACCCTCGCCTCGAGGAAATTAAATTCACCAATAAAAAGTGTCGATTTTAAATTCAATAGAAATCTTCGATCTTCAACTTTCGTCTTATTTTTCGTACGATTATTAAATGCATCGTTGTGAAAATGAACAAACAAAAAATCGACACTTCCACCCTCCCTTCGAGCAAATTAAATTCACCAAACGCCAATAAAAAGTGTCAATTTTAAATTTAATAGAAATCTTCGATCTTCAACTTTCGTCTTATTTTTCGTACGATTAGTCTTTCATCCTATTATACTTTCTGGCCCTCGAAATTTCAACCCTTGAGTAAATTAAATTCACCAAACGCCAATAAAAAGTGTCAATTTTAAATTTAATAGAAATCTTCGATCTTTAACTTTCGTCTTATTTTTCGTACGATTATTCATTCATCCTATTATAGTTTCTGGCCCTCGAAATTTCAACCCTTGAGTAAATTAAATTCACCAAACGCCAATAAAAAGTGTCGATTTTAAATTTAATAGAAATCTTCGATCTTTCACTTTCGTCTTATTTTTCGTACGATTATTAAATGCATCGTTGTGAAAATGAACAAACAAAATATCGACACTTCCACCCTCGCCTCGAGCAAATTAAATTCACCAATAAAAAGTGTCGATTTTAAATTCAATAGAAATCTTCGATCTTCAACTTTCGTCTTATTTTTCGTACGATTATTAAATGCATCGTTGTGAAAATGAACAAACAAAAAATCGACACTTCCATCCTCGCCTCGAGCAAATTAAATTCACCAATAAAAAGTGTCGATTTTAAATTCAATAGAAATCTTCGATCTTCAACTTTCGTCTTATTTTTCGTACGATTATTAAATGCATCGTTGTGAAAATGAACAAACAAAAAATCGACACTTCCACCCTCGCCTCGAGCAAATTAAATTCACCAAGCGCCAATAAAAAGTGTCAATTTTAAATTCAATAGAAATCTTCGATCTTCAACTTTCGTCTTATTTTTCGTACGATTATTCATTCATCCTATTATACTTTCTGGCCCTCGAAATTTCAACCCTTGAGTAAATTAAATTCACCAAACGCCAATAAAAAGTGTCGATTTTAAATTTAATAGAAATCTTCGATTTTTAACCTTCGTCTTATTTTTCGATCGATTATTAAATGCATCGTTGTGAAAATGAACAAACAAAAAATCGACACTTCCACCCTGGCCTCGAGCAAATTAAATTCACCAAGCGCCAATAAAAAGTGTCGATTTTAAATTTAATAGAAATCTTCGATCTTCAACTTTCGTCTTATTTTTCGTACGATTAGTCTTTCATCCTATTATACTTTCTGGCCCTCGAAATTTCAACCCTTGAGTAAATTAAATTCACCAAACGCCAAAAAAAAGTGTGGATTTTAAATTTAATAGAAATCTTCGATCTTCAACTTTCGTCTTATTTTTCGTACGATTATTAAATGCATCGTTGTGAAAATGAACAAACAAAAAATCGACACTTCCACCCTCGCCTCGAGCAAATTAAATTCACCAAGCGCCAATAAAAAGTGTCAATTTTAAATTTAATAGAAATCTTCGATCTTCAACTTTCGTCTTATTTTTCGTACGATTATTCTTTCATCCTATTATACTTTCTTGCCCTCGAAATTTCAACCCTCGAGTAAATTAAATTCACCAAACGCCAATAAAAAGTGTCGATTTTAAATTTAATAGAAATCTTCGATCTTCAACTTTCGTCTTATTTTTCGTACGATTATTAAATGCATCGTTGTGAAAATGAACAAAGAAAAAATCGACACTTCCACCCTCGCCTCGAGCAAATTAAATTCACCAAGCGCCAATAAAAAGTGTCAATTTTAAATTCAATAGAAATCTTCGATCTTCAACTTTCGTCTTATTTTTCGTACGATTATTCATTCATCCTATTATACTTTCTGGCCCTCGAAATTTCAACCCTTGAATAAATTAAATTCACTAGACGCCAATAAAAAGTGTCGATTTTAAATTTAATAGAAATCTTCGATTTTTAACCTTCGTCTTATTTTTCGTACGATTATTAAATGCATCGTTGTGAAAATGAACGAAGAAAAAATCGACACTTCCACCCTCGCCTCGAGCAAATTAAATTCACCAAGCGCCAATAAAAAGTGTCAATTTTAAATTTAATAGAAATCTTCGATCTTTAACTTTCGTCTTATTTTTCGTACGATTATTCATTCATCCTATTATACTTTCTGGCCCTCGAAATTTCAACCCTTGAGCAAATTAAATTCGCCAATAAAAGGTGTCGATTTTAAATTCAATAGAAATCTTCGATCTTTAACTTTCGTCTTATTTTTCGTACGATTATTAAATGCATCGTTGTGGAAATGAACAAACAAAAAATCGACACTTCCACCCTCGCCTCGAGCAAATTAAATTCACCAAGCGCCAATAAAAAGTGTCGATTTTAAATTCAATAGAAATCTTCGATCTTCAACTTTCGTCTTATTTTTCGTACGATTAGTCTTTCATCCTATTATACTTTCTGGCCCTCGAAATTTCAACCCTTGAGTAAATTAAATTCACCAAACGCCAATAAAAAGTGTCGATTTTAAATTTAATAGAAATCTTCGATTTTTAACCTTCGTCTTATTTTTCGTACGATTACTAAATGCATCGTTGTGGAAATGAACAAACAAAAAATCGACACTTCCACCCTCGCCTCGAGCAAATTAAATTCACCAAACGCCAATAAAAAGTGTCGATTTTAAATTTAATAGAAATCTTCGATCTTCAACTTTCGTCTTATTTTTCGTACGATTAGTCTTTCATCCTATTATACTTTCTGGCCCTCGAAATTTCACCCCTTGAGTAAATTAAATTCACCAAACGCCAATAAAAAGTGTCGATTTTAAATTTAATAGAAATCTTCGATTTTTAACTTTCGTCTTATTTTTCGTACGATTATTAAATGCATCGTTGTGAAAATGAACAAACAAAAAATCGACACTTCAACCCTCGCCTCGAGGAAATTAAATTCACCAATAAAAAGTGTCGATTTTAAATTCAATAGAAATCTTCGATTTTTAACTTTCGTCTTATTTTTCGTTCGATTATTAAATGCATCGTCGTGAAAATGAACGAAGAAAAAATCGACACTTCCACCCTCGCCTCGAGCAAATTAAATTCACCAAGGGCCAATAAAAAGTGTCGATTTTAAATCGAATGGAAATCTTCGATTTTTAACTTTCGTCTTATTCTTCGTACGACTATTAAATGCATCGTAAAAATAAAAAAAAAATCAATTTTAAGTCCCCCCTGACTACCACTGACGGTATTTTTAATTTTATGCGAAAAACTTTATTGTATCGATGTCCTTCGACCGTAGTTTGTTTACCGCAAAACCGGGATTTTCAAATATTAAAAAGACGGCGAATTTAACGCGATTATATTTCCAAAGATTCGTGTATTTAATTAACGTTTGTTGATTCTCTCTAGAGCCACGTTTAGAGCCTTTTAGTCTATTTTATAGCTAATATTTCCACAAATTGTGTAGTATATTCTCTCTAGAAGAATGTAAAGAGCAATCAAACTAAGTTTTATCTGATTTGGATGAAAATAGTCGAAGTTATAGTTTTTGAATACTCTTTAGAGCCTCGTTTAGAGCCTTTTAGCCCATTTTATAGCATATATTTCCACAAATTGGGTAGTATATTCTCTCTAAAAGAATCTAAAGAGCAATCAAACAAAGTTTTATCTGATTTGGATGACAATAGTCGAAGTTATAGTCTATATATCCACACATTGTATAGTATATTCTCTCCAGAAGAATCTAAAGAGCAATCAAACAAAATTTTATCTGGTTTGTACCAAAATAGTCAAAGTTATAGTTTTTGAATACTCTCTAGAGCCTCTTAACCTGTTTTATAGCAAATATTTCCACAAATTGAGCACTATGTACTCTCCAAATGAACACAAAGAACAATCAAACAAATTTTCATCTGGTTTGTACCAAAATAGACAAAGTTATAGTTTTTGAATACTCTCTAGAGCCTCTTAAGCTGTTTTATAGCAAATATTTCCACAAATTGAGCACTATGTACTCTCCAAATGAACCCAAAGAGCAATCAAACAAATTTTCATCTGGTTTGTACCAAAATAGTCAAAGTTATAGCTTTTGAATACTCTCTAGAGCCTCTTAACCTGTTTTATAGCAAATATTTCCACAAATTGAACACTATGTACTCTCCAAATGAACCCAAAGAACGATCCAACAAATTTTCATCTGGTTTCTACCAAAATAGTCAAAGTAATAGTTTTTGAATACTCTCTAGAGCCTCTTAAGCTGTTTTATAGCAAATATTTCCACAAATTGAGCACTATGTACTCTCCAAATGAACCTAAAGAACAATCAAACAAATTTTCATCTGGTTTGTACCAAAATAGTCAAAGTTATACTTTTTGAATACTCTCTAGAGCCTCTTAAGCTGTTTTATAGCAAATATTTCCACAAATTGAGCACTATGTACTCTCCAAATGAACACAAAGAACAATCAAACAAATTTTCATCTGGTTTGTACCAAAATAGTCAAAGTTATAGCTTTTGAATACTCTCTAGAGCCTCTTAACCTGTTTTATAGCAAATATTTCCACAAATTGAGCACTATGTACTCTCCAAATGAACACAAAGAGCAATCAAACAAATTTTCATCTGGTTTCTACCAAAATAGTCAGAGTTATAGTTCTTGAATACTCCCTAAAGCCTCCTTTAGAGCCTTTTAACCTATTTTATAGCAAATATTTCCACAAATTGAGCACTATATACTCTCCAAATGAACCCAAAGAACGATCCAACAAATTTTCATCTGGTTTCTACCAAAATAGTCAAAGTTGTAGCTTTTGAATACTCTCTAGAGCCTCCTTTAGAGCCTTTTAACCTATTTTATAGCAAATATTTCCACAAATTGAGCACTATGTACACTCCAAATGACCCTACAGAGCAAGTGGACCAAAATAGTCGAGGTTATATAGCCTTTCACTACTCTCTAGGATCTCTAGCCTCGCTTCTAGAGTCCTTTCTTCATAAATTGCACAATAACATCCATCTGGTCCAGTCAAACGAAATATAGTTATAGTTATAGTTCTTGAATACTCTCTAAAGCCTCCTTTAGAGCCTTTTAACCTATTTTATAGCAAATATTTTCACAAATTGAGCACTATGTACACTCCAAATGACCCTACAGAGCAAGTGGACCAAAATAGTCGAGGTTATATAGCCTTTCACTACTCTCTAGGATCTCTAGCTTCGCTTCTAGAGTCCTTTCTCCATAAATTGCACAATAACATCCATCTGGTCCAGTCAAACGAAATATAGTTATAGTTATAGTTCTTGAATACTCTCTAAAGCCTCCTTTAGAGCCTTTTAACCTATTTTATAGCAAATATTTCCATAAATTGAGCACTATGTACACTCCAAATGACCCTACAGAGCAAATGGACCAAAATAGTCGAGGTTATATAGCCTTTCACTACTCTCTAGGATCTCTAGCCTCGCTTCTAGAGTCTTTCCTTCATAAATTGCACAATAACATCCATCTGGTCCAGTCAAACGAAATATAGTTATAGTTATAGTTCTTGAATACTCTCTAAAGCCTCCTTTAGAGCCTTTTAACCTATTTTATAGCAAATATTTTCACAAATTGAGCACTATGTACACTCCAAATGACCCTACAGAGCAAGTGGACCAAAATAGTCGAGGTTATATAGCCTTTCACTACTCTCTAGGATCTCTAGCCTCGCTTCTAAAGTCCTTTCTTCATAAATTGCACAATAATCTGGTCCAGTCAAACGAAACGAAAATAATATCACGTTACAAATTATTTGTCTTCCGTGGAACAGCAGCTCCAGGGGGTTGGTCGATATTTTCGGGGAACTTTGGATCGCACGAAAGAAACTATTAATTTCTGTAAATGGGTTCGAAATTCTTGCGTCTCGCGGCGCGGAACACAGGAACGCCATCGGACACGGATGGAAGTCCAACGTTCCATACGATCGAAGCAATTTATATTTTCTATCCGGTGACATCCGGTTGATAGAATGGCGGGATTTCCTTTTCCCGAATTCGTTGGATTCCCCGAACGAAAATGGCGCGGCTCGAAGCACAGACATCGTTCACCTCCCATCGTTTACCTTACTCTGACAAGACAAATTTATTTCGTGACTCGTCCAAGTCACTGTCCACGAAAGTTTAGTAGAAAGAAATTAAAATATACGAGAAACACTGCCACAGACGAAATACACAACTTCCAAATGAATTCTGTATAATTATAATATAATTAATTGCCAGGTACAGAGAATAAATTAAGAAACGCGTATCGTTGTACGTTCCATTCAAAATGGTTCCGAAGTTAATTTCGACGGAAACGCCGTTTTAACGACCCGAAAGAAGCAACGTCGACCTTTCAACCGCGCGTCACTCGTATCAAAAACACTCAAACGAAAGCGTTTGATAGATATTTGGAGCTGTATCCACGGTATTTTATGCCGGTAATAAATCCCGTATTTCCGTTGTAATAAAACGCGCCATTTTTCCAATTGTGCAGTTACCGGGGGGACGCCGAAGAGCGAAGGAATAAAAGGATAGAGAGAAGGTACTCTCGAAAAATCCCACCCGTCGTAAATGTTGCTGCGAATCAAATAAAATTAACGAATCTTTTTCAAATGAACAATTCCGAAACTGTCCTATTCTCGTCGATTTCTTCGTGGAAGAATTCTTCTTGCCAAAGGACGCGTTGATGTCTTCGGTAGTTCAGGTTGGAGGGAGTGTTTCGAGAAACGGTTTCGTGATATTTGTTAGGAAACCCTAAAGCCTCGATAACACTTTAAGAGCTGGGCTTGATAGGTGCGACCAAAATGAGCTTGGTCGGTCGTGGCAGTTCGCGATATCCAATAATCGATGTAATACCTAGTCACGGCGAGGAAACGCGAAATCCTCCGCCAAGCCCATTACACCCACGAAAACATTGATAATGTAATTACGGACGGCTCTGGCGTCGTTTCCTCCGCCTATCGGCTTTCCTCCAACGGAAAACAGACGTACCTGAACAAGACGCATACAGGGTGTCCGGCTAACCGTGGGAAATATTTTAATGGAGGATTCTGGAGGCCAAAATAAGACGAAAATTAAGAATTTCTATTTATCGCTGGAGGCTTTGGTAAGAAGTTGTTAACAATTAAATTAAACAATTCCAAATCGTTCTGAAAAAAATATTGTTAGCTGTGGGGGTCAATTACGATCATTTTTGGTGAATACACATACCTAGGAAATTCTATCCACTTTCTAGAAAAAAATTCGAGAAGATGTGAAACTTTTAAACGACAAAAAAAAATTTCGAATCGTTTTGGAAAAATTATTTTCGGTTGCAAGGGTCGATTACAATCATTATTGGTCATTACACATAACCTCGAAATCCTACGTAGTTTTGAGAAAAAAATTCCTTACCGAAAATATAATGACTGATCAAAAATGAATGATACCCTGAAATTTCATGTTTCTAATCGTTTTGGAAAAATTATATTCGATTGCGGGGGGCAATTGCAATCATTTTTGGTGAATACACATACCCTTGAAATCTTACCCACTTTTTGGAAAAAAATTCGAGAAGGTGTGAAACTTTTCGACGAAAAAAAAAAATTTCAAATCGTTTTGGAAAAATTATTTTCGGTTGCAGGGGTCGATTACAATCATTATTGATCATTATACATAACCTCGAAATCCTACCCAGTTTCGAGAAAAAAATTTCTTACAGAATATATAATGTCTGATCACGAATGAATGATTACCCTGAAATTTCATGTGTTTCGAAGAGTTTTGGAAAAATTATTTTCGATTGTGGGGGTCGATTACAATAATTTTTGGTGAATACACATACCCTTGAAATCCTACCCACTTTTTGGAAAAAAATTCGAGAAGGTGTGAACTTTTCGATGAAAAAAAAAAATTTCAAATCGTTCTGGAAAAATTATTGTCGGTTGCAAGGGTCGATTACAATCATTATTGATCATTATACATAACCTCGAAATCCTACCCAGTTTCGAGAAAAAAATTTCTTACAGAATATATAATGTCTGATCACGAATGAATGATTGCCCTGAAATTTCATGTGTTTCGAAGAGTTTTGGAAAAATTATTTTCGATTGTGGGGGTCGATTACAATAATTTTTGGTGAATACACATACCCTCGAAATCTTACCCACTTTCTAGAAAAAAATTCGAGAAGGTGTGAAACTTTTCGACGAAAAAAAAAAATTACAACTCGTTCTGGAAAAATTATTTTCAGTTGCAAGGGTCGATTACAATTATTTTTGGTCATTAAACATACCCTTGAATTCCTATTCAGTTTCGAGAAAAAAATTCCTTACCGAAAATATAATTTCTGGCCAGAAATGTCTGCCCTCATGCGAATCTTTAAAACGTCATAACTTCTGAACGGATTGTACGATTTCAACGTTTAAAAAAGCAAACAACGCGTATTTTGGTGTAGAATATGTAGGAATTCTAACAATAATGAAAACGTTGTTCTTTGACCCTGTAAAATGAGAAAAACCACATAAAAATGGTCCAATTTTCAAACGACCATAACTCCTATAGTAGTGAATATATTTCAATGAAATTTATTTCTGAAGTGGAGCTCGTGGATACCCACAAAAAAGTATTAGACAAAATTCCCGTACAACGTCAAGCAGATTTATAAAAAATCAAAAACGAATTCTTATGAACAATCGACACGGGATAGGTGCCTAAATTTTTCGGCGAAACAAAATTTTTTCAAATCGTTCTGAAAAAATAGTTTCGGGTTCAGAGGACAATTACAAGCATTTTTGGTGAATAGACATACCCCCGAAATCCTGCGCATTTTCGAGAAAAAAATTCAAAACGGGCAGAACTTTAAATGTTAATAACAAATCGTTATTCTTGATTTTCGTCTTATTTTGGCCTCTAGTATCCCCCATTAAAATTTTTCCCTGGGTTGGCTGAACACCCTGGATCCTCCAACCGTCTCAATTACCCAACAATTTATTCGAGGGAAAAATAAATCGAATGCACTTCGTACGAAACGTTCCTTAGAGCGATAGAAATTTAATTGTTCAGCCAATACATTTAAAAAGAACATCGACGACTTTGGAGTCTTTGAAGAGGTGTCGTTTTTCCTGTTGCAACAGTGAGAAGACTCCTTTGCATCGAGTGTGACGAACTCGAGCAAAAGAGAGCTCGAAAGAAATTTGATAAAATTGGTAAAAGGTTCGATCTTTGTTATCGAGTTCCCAGCGGTACGAAAGTTCGATAATATTTCGCTGCATGGTTTCGTTCGTTTATATTTTTGGGGCCAGTGAAGCCTGCGCCATTTTCCACGTTTCCCGGACACGCGATCGCGCGAATGAGTGCCGCTCGATTAAGCAGTTTAGTCGAGAAGAAATCGCGGCGTTCGACTCGTCTAATCAGTTTAGTCGACGGGAAGTCGATAGTGTGTGTGGGGAGGGGGGGGCACCAGTCTAAAGCCAGACGCCTGAGAATGGATAAATCACCGCCGTTACCCTCGTCAAGTGCCACCGGTTAGGATTACAAGACACATTATCGTTCTGGGCCAATTCGAAGCAGACGCAATTAACCCGTGTCCCTTCTGACGACCGGGCTGTCGCGCGTAAATCCACGAAATTAATTTTTTCGACGGAAGATTCGACCGTAAACGCGACGGGGAACGGACACGTCCACGAAGGACATCGAGGTACAACGTAAAAAAAATATCACGAGACCCCCGACCACAAAATACGATTTATTTCTATAAAAATTCGTATCTCAAAAGCTCGAGCTACACCTTTTAATTTCAATTTATTTCTCGTGCGATAATAGTAAATCGGTGTGTATTAAATTTATGCACTGAAGGAATTTAAAATAAAACTGTTATTGGTGGGAATACTGGGGATATATAATTTTCTTATGAAGGGGGGTACAAGCTGGGAAAAATGGCGGTGGTATGAAAATATAAACTCAGCATTTCGGGGAAGAGTCTAACAATAATTTGTAACATCGAAACAAGTAAATTGCATATTCGAGGTGGTGCAAAAGGTTCACTGTTAAGTCTAACCTAATAGTAATACACGTTACGCGAATGAGAAGCAAATGGGGCGTATAAAAGTGCAAACCTGGTCTCGTAGTATTTTTTAATTTCGCGTAAATGATCTCCAGACGTAACGGTTCGAGACGTTCTACAAACGATTGCGTTGCATCAATGTCAACGAACGTCATTGGCCAATCGATAGGTCGCGCGAGTCGCGTCCGACCGTGGATGAATCGAAGGTAAAGTTTACGATTGTTAAATTGCCAATAGGAAACGCCAGCTACGCTCGTCCATAAAGGAATCTCGAATGACTATACTGTGTGTATAGCTAATTGCACGATTCTTTTTATTCCCCACTATTAAAATCCTCAAACATTCCTGTTACCGACTGTCGGTAAAGATGCGTTAGATCGCAATTTTGGGGGACTCGCCATATTCGTCTCACACTATTCTCTTCACAAAATGGCGGTCGTTCTAATACTGTACACAGAATGAGATGCAACAAGCATTCACATTATCTTTTGCAGTGTTTCGACGATTTTAAATAATAGTAAATATTGCAGAATTTAAGCTGGAATAAACTTCGTTCAAAAATACTTTGAGATCATTTTGATTAAGACTTAAATCGAAAAATTTCAAACGACGAGGAATAAATTAAAAAAAAAAAAATACTTTGAGATCGTTTTGAGTTTTCGTGGTCCTCCAATTGTATTTACGTGTTCGATGGTTCCCAACACGTCGTAACGGAAACGAAAGGGTTAAATGATTTAACCTGGACAAACCGTCCGTTAATTAGGACGTTAATAGGGGGAGGGGTCCAAGCATTGTACAGAAAATGGGGGGTGGGGGCATTGTGTTCCCGAGGCGCACTTTGCCGTGCTTTGTTCGGAGTTATTCGAGCCCTTGCGCGGTCGGAGAAACGACACTTGCCAGCGGCTGTCTTCCGAGCAATTGTCTCTGTAACGAGTAGAGCCCTATCGAGGCTTAAGAGCGGTACCACGTGTCTTTCCGTTAGCCGGAAGACTGCTTCGTGAAATCGTCCTCTTCGCCGCGAGCGACGCGTTTTGACCAGAGTCGAAGTAAATTCCATCCTAACGATCGACGAAAAGCTGCTCGCGAACTTTGCCGCTGGACCGGCCATTTTGCAAAAGAAATTCACGAGAACTCGCCACCCCCGAGTGACCCTACGGAAAATTAACCGTCCGACCGGATCTCGGTCGAATTTCGTCCGACGACTTTGCTAACAGTGTTAAATAAATTGACTAGATTTTGTTCTGAACCTTAAAAAAAGCTGTCTTCGTCGATCTGATTTTATTGTTTCATCTACAAACTATGTCGAGATGCAAGACTGAATTTATGGCCACTCAATGTATGTAAAATTAGATTTTTGTATGGAGGGTGCTGAATAATTGTGACATTGTTTCGAATAATGAATAGAATAGAGAAAAGTTTATAGATTGATTATCTATGGATCAGTAAATAAATTCTCTAGACAGAGAAAAAAGAAATAAATTTTTAAGAAAAAGAAGATTTTTGTATGGAGGGTGCTGAATAATTGTGGCACTGTTTCGAATAACGAATAGAATAGAGAAAAGTTTATAGATTTATTATCTATGGATCAGTAAATAAATTCTTTAGACAGAGAAAAAAGAAATAAATTTTTAAGAAAAGAAAGATTTTTGTATGAAGGGTGCTGAATAATTGTGGCACTGTTTCGAATAACGAATAGAACAGTTAAAAGTTTATACGTTAGATTGATTATCTATGGATAAATAAATAAATTCTCTAGAGAGAGAAAAAAGAAACAAATTTTTAAGAAAAAGAAGATTTTTGTATGAAGGGTGCTGAATAATTGTGGTACTGTTTCGAATAACGAATAGAACAGTTAAAAATTTATACGTTAGATTGATTATCTATGGATAAATAAATAAATTCTCCAGACAGAGAAAAAAGAAACAAATTTTTAAGAAAGAAAAGATCTTTGTATGAAGGATGCTGAATAATTGTGGTACTGTTTCGAATAACGAATAGAACAGTTAAAAGTTTATACGTTAGATTGATTATCTATGGATAAATAAATAAATTCTCCAGACAGAGAAAAAAGAAATAAAGTTTTAAGAAAAGAAAGATTTTTGTATGAAGGGTGCTGAATAATTGTGGTATTGTTTCGAATAACGAATAGAACAGTTAAAAGTTTATACGTTAGATTGATTATCTATGGATAAATAAATAAATTCTCCAGACAGAGAAAAAAGAAACAAATTTTTAAGAAAAAGAAGATTTTTGTATGAAGGGTGCTGAATAATAGTGACACTTTCGAATAACGAATAGAATAGAGAAAAGTTTATAGATTTATTATCTATGGATCAGTAAATAAATTCTCCAGACAGAGAAAAAAGAAACAAATTTTTAAGAAAAGAAAGATTTTTGTATGAAGAGTGCTGAATAATTGTGACACTGTTTCGAATAACGAATAGAACAGTTAAAAGTTTATACGCTAGATAGATTATCTATGGGTCAGTAAATAAATTCTCCAGACAGAGAAAAGAGAAATAAATTTTTAAGAAAAGAAAGATTTTTGTATGAAGGGTGCTGAATAATAGTGACACTGTTTCGAATAACGAATAGAACAGTTAAAAGTTTATACGCTAGATAGATTATCTATGGATAAATAAATAAATTCTCTAGACAGAGAAAAAAGAAATAAATTTTTAAGAAAAAGAAGATTTTTGTATGAAGGGTGCTGAATAATTGTGGTACTGTTTCGAATAACGAATAGAACAGTTAAAAGTTTATACGTTAGATTGATTATCTATGGATAAATAAATAAATTCTCCGGACAGAGAAAAAAGAAACAAATTTTTAAGAAAAGATAGATTTTTGTATGAAGGGTGCTGAATAATAGTGACACTGTTTCGAATAACGAATAGAACAGTTAAAAGTTTATACGTTAGATTGATTATCTATGGATAAATAAATAAATTCTCTAGACAGAGAAAAAAGAAATAAATTTTTAAGAAAAGAAAGATTTTTGTATGAAGGGTGCTGAATAATAGTGACACTGTTTCGAATAACGAATAGAACAGTTAAAAGTTTATACGTTAGATTGATTATCTATGGATAAATAAATAAATTCTCCAGACAGAGAAAAAAGAAACAAATTTTTAAGAAAGAAAAGATCTTTGTATGAAGGATGCTGAATAATTGTGGTATTGTTTCGAATAACGAATAGAACAGTTAAAAGTTTATACGTTAGATTGATTATCTATGGATAAATAAATAAATTCTCCAGACAGAGAAAAAAGAAATAAATTTTTAAGAAAAGAAAGATTTTTGTATGAAGGGTGCTGAATAATTGTGGCACTGTTTCGAATAACGAATAAAATAGAGAAAAGTTTATAGATTTATTATCTATGGATCAGTAAATAAATTCTCTAGACAGAGAAAAAAGAAATAAATTTTTAAGAAAAAGAAGATTTTTGTATGGAGGGTGCTGAATAATAGTGACACTGTTTCGAATAACGAATAGAATAGAGAAAAGTTTATAGATTGATTATCTATGGATCAGTAAATAAATTATCTAGACAGAGAAAAAAGAAACAAATTTTTAAGAAAAAGAAGATTTTTGTATGAAGGGTGCTGAATAATTGTGGTACTGTTTCGAATAACGAATAGAACAGTTAAAAGTTTATACGTTAGATTGATTATCTATGGATAAATAAATAAATTCTCTAGACAGAGAAAAAAGAAACAAATTTTTAAGAAAAAGAAGATTTTTGTATGAAGGGTGCTGAATAATTGTGGTACTGTTTCGAATAACGAATAGAATAGAGAAAAGTTTATAGATTGATTATCTATGGATCAGTAAATAAATTCTCCAGACAGAGAAAAAAGAAATAAATTTTTAAGAAAAGAAAGATTTTTGTATGAAGGGTGCTGAATAATAGTGACACTGTTTCGAATAACGAATAGAACAGTTAAAAGTTTATACGTTAGATTGATTATCTATGGATAAATAAATAAATTCTCCAGACAGAGAAAAAAGAAACAAATTTTTAAGAAAAGAAAAGATCTTTGTATGAAGGATGCTGAATAATTGTGACACTTTCGAATAACGAATAGAATAGAGAAAAGTTTATAGATTGATTATCTATGGATCAGTAAATAAATTCTCCAGACAGAGAAAAGAGAAATAAATTTTTAAGAAAAGAAAGATTTTTGTATGGAGGGTGCTGAATAATTGTGACACTGTTTCGAATAACGAATAGAACAGTTAAAAGTTTATACATTCGATTGATTATCAATGGATAAAGAAATAAATAATTGTATGTGATAAATATGTTACGTTGGATTGCTAGAAATCGTCGACTGAAGATTAGAATTCGAGCCCCGAGGAACAAATAAAAATTGATTTCGATGGAACGAATACACGCGTTTCGTTGTCCATTGTTGGGGATAGGATCTAACATTTTTATTCGTCGTTCGTGAATAAAATTCGCCGGTGCATGGGCGGGCGACAGGGCCGTGCGAAATGTTTGTTCGACGTCGCAGCGTACGTTGACCAAAGGCGCGGTTTGTTGTTTCCCTCCCGACAAAATTAAATCATCGATCGCGCCGGATGACGTTTGCTCGCGTGCATTCTCCACTCCCCCGCCATCGCGAAGACGCATTAACTCCGGGGTAGATAAGATAAATTCTTATCTAGATAAAAATCCCATTTTCCTGATGGTTGGTCACAGTGAAAGGGACCCTCGAAATATTAGAAACGGAGTAATTGGTGCAGGGATGTTTCCCATCGTAGGGAACACAAAATATTGCAGGTTAGGTCACGATAAGCGGACGTTCACTATGATCCAACATGGCTGGGCAATAAATTCA
Organism: Colletes latitarsis; assembly: GCF_051014445.1. Taxonomy (NCBI): domain Eukaryota; kingdom Metazoa; phylum Arthropoda; class Insecta; order Hymenoptera; family Colletidae; genus Colletes; species Colletes latitarsis. The sequence continues at coordinate 26,760,695 of NC_135135.1, read as the reverse complement.
CGATAATTAATTTCTTGGAACGTAGCAACTCATTTTTTTTAAATAAAATGTTTACATTGTATAGAGTGGTTCTGACATTCGTGATTCAAAATGGCTACTCGATTCATCAAAATTAATCTCCTTAATATGAAGCTAATGAATTATTGAATTAAAATAGAATGTATATATTGTATAGAGTGTTTTTTAAATTCGTGATCCAAAATGGCTGCCCAATTCATAAAAATTAATCTCCTTAATATGAAACTAATGAATTATTGAATTAAAATAGAATGTATATATTGTATAGAGTGTTTTTTAAGTTCGTGATCCAAAATGGCTGCCCAATTCATAAAAATTAATCTCCTTAATATGAAGCTAATGAATTATTGAATTAAAATAGAATGTATATATTGTATAGAGTGTTTTTTAAATTCGTGATCCAAAATGGCTGCTCAATGAAGTCACGAAAATTGATTTCCTCGAACATAGCAACTAATTTTTAACAAATAGAATGTGTACATTATGTAGAATGTTTCTGAAACTCGTGATTCAAAATGGCTGCCCAATATAAATTCATCAAAATTAATCTCCTCGAACATTGCAACTCATTTTTTAAAAATAGAATCTGTACATTATATAGAATGTTTCTGAAACTCGTAATTCAAAATGGCTGGCCAATAAATTCACGATAATTAATATCCTCGAACATAGTAACTCATTTTTAACAAATATAATAGAATGTTTCTGCCATTCGTGATTCAAAATGGCTGCTCGATTCATCAAAATTAATCTCCTTAATACGAACCTAACGAATCACTGAACTAAAATAGAACGTATACATTGTATAGAGTGCTTTTTAAATTCGTGATCCAAAATGGCTGCCCAATTCATCAAAATTAATCTCCTTAATATGAAGCTAATGAATTATTGAATTAAAATAGAATGTATACATTGTATAGAGTGTTTTTTAAATTCGTGATCCAAAATGGCTGCTCAATGAAGCCACGAAAATTAATTTCCTCGAACATAGCAACTCATATTTGAAGAAAATAGAATGTCTACATTATATAGAGTGTTTTTGTCATTCGTGATTCAAAATGGCTGCCCAATATAAATTCATCAAAATTAATTTCCATAATATGAACCTAACGAATCGCTCAATTAAAATAAAACGTATACATTGTATAGAATGTTTCTGAAATTCGTGATCCAAAATGGCTGCCCAATATAAATTCATCAAAATTAATTTCCATAATATGAACCTATCGAATCACTGAATAAAAATAGAACCTATACATTACATACAGTGTTTCTGCCATTCGTGATCCAAAATGGCTGCTCAATGAAGTCACGAAAATTGATTTCCTCGAACATAGCAACTAATTTTTAACAAATAGAATGTGTACATTATATAGAGTATTTTTGCCATTCGTGATTCAAAATGGCTGCCCAATATAAATTCATCAAAATTAATCTCCTCTAACATTGCAACTCATTTTTTAAAAATAGAATCTGTACATTATATAGAATGTTTCTGAAACTCGTAATTCAAAATGGCTGGCCAATAAATTCACGATAATTAATATCCTCGAACATAGCAACTCATTTTTAACAAATATAATAGAATGTTTCTGCCATTCGTGATTCAAAATGGCTGATCGATTCATCAAAATTAATCTCCTTAATACGAACCTAAGGAATCACTGAATTAAAATAGAACGTATACATTGTATAGAGTGCTTTTTAAATTCGTGATCCAAAATGGCTGCCCCAAAATAAATTCATCAAAATTAATCACCTTAATATAAACCTAACGAATCACTGAATAAAAATAGAACCTATACATTACATACAGTGTTTCTGCCATTCGTGATCCAAAATGGCTGCCCAATAAATTCATCAAATTTAATCTCCTTAATATGATTTGATGATTTTGATGATAAATACCTCCGGAATCACTGAATAAAAATAGAACATATACATCGTATAAAGTATTTCTGAAACTCGTTATCCAAAATGGCCGCCCCGAAAATAAATTCACCAACATCCTCAACACGATTGCGACCAATCATCGAATTAAAATGGAACGTGTATACATTGTACAGAGCGTTTCTCAGACTCGTGATCCAAAATGGCCGCCCGTTGGAGGTTCGAGACGCCTTCCGCGCGGCGAAAAGTCGCTTGAACGGAGGTCGCGGGGTCGAGGAAAAATTTCTATCGAGGACCAGCGCTCGTTAAGTCGGGAAAGTTTGCCCGTTACACGGCCCGGAAGACCGAAATTAGGTGGAAGGTTGAAAAACCAACGCTGCCCCCGAGCCCCGGCTGTCGTTTTTATCCGGGGAAAGCAGTCTGTAAGCTTCTTCCCTTCGGCTGTCGCCGGCAGATTCGACGTGGAAAAGAAACGTCCGAGTTATGGCGCGCGGGACGACGTCGTCACACGTACGGAAATGTTCGTCGATTTTTCATATCGCCTCCAGAAATTGCCAGCCTGGCTTCCCGTGTAATCGTCGGGAGCCATTGTTCCGCCACGTGACGCTATCGACGCTGCCTGGAATCGTCTGAAATTTTTACCCTCGATGAAACAGTTTGTCGCTTTCGTCGTCGCGCGAGGAATCCACGATAAACGAACAATTTTCGAGATTAATTTCTGCGAAACACGGCCTCTTCGAACCTCCCTTCTTTGCGTGTTTCGACGCCGTAAATGATCGTCGAAAAATATTCACCTGGAAAATCCACGCTTTGATTTTCCTGGGAGGTAGAGGGGGGGGATGAAACTAATTGGACACCCGGTACGCGGCGGCCGTGCAACCAACAATATTGGAACTTTGATGTTTGAATGGAGCGGCCGTGCGTGTCCTGTTAATGAAATCTACGCTGAAATCAATGGACGATCACTTGGGGCTTCTGTTGCCCCAAAAATAGTAAAAATAGTTTCCAAATCTTACGACTTTAAGAAAATTCTTTGTGTCTAAACTGTTAACGCTATTGCAGTATCGACGGTAGATCGGTAATATATTTCTAATTGTGGAAATTGAATAAAAAAATAGAAGTTAAGTTTAATACACGCGTACACAGTAGCGAGTCTTCCTATTGCCACTGAGATAAATAAATAAATATCCCAATGTACGAGAAAATCAGTTGAGGTTAAATTAAAAATTTATTCCATGACACCACGTTTGTAAGATAAACAAATTAGTAAGTATAACAGCGAATAAAAGGACGTCTGACCATTGTTTGGCATTTCTACTTGCAGCGAAGTTCGCCCATGAATTTTCAGAATTGATTTTCTCGATAAGTATTCATCTTCTATTTAATTTTGCACGCTAAGTCGCCCCCCATTCCGTGGAATAAGGCATCCAGCCCTACTAAATCGGTATTTAAAGTTTGATCAGCAAACGGAAATACACTGCAAGCTATCGATCGAGTGCAAAGGGTTCCTGGATCGGTACGTCGTAGGGGGATTCGAAGGGTTAATAATAGAAATTGAAACGTGAGTCGATCAAATATTACAACGTGATAATTAGCGTTGCTTGGCGTGTCAACGCCTCGTATACCGGGGCTCTTTAGCCAACAGCACCTGATCCAAGGATCACGAGCAAGTAATCTACCCCCTGGCCTCTCCCACCCCTGGGGGGGGATCTAAACCCAGAATTACCAAACCCCTCAGCGTTTTCGAGGGCTAAACGACACCAACTACTACTGCACCGAACCTCGAACCGACGTGGTCCTAACTTCTAGTCAAAATTGTAGCAAAATTCACTCGATTGGATTTAAAGAAACTGACCGTAGTTTTCTGTTTGAGAATTACTGAACATTTTCATTGCATTGTACAGGTAGACATCGTTCTAATTTCTTTGCTACGAATAAATACACCTTCCAGTATCAAACTGGACAATCTAGAGGCTAATTTCCATTAATGGTTATTTTTATTACTTGTCTATTTACTTTTGTGCAAGATTGATACCAATTACTATTGTACCAAACCTCGAACCGACGTGGTCGTAACTTCTAATGAAAATTGTAACAAAATTCTCTGGATTGGATTTAAAGAAACTGACCGTAGTTTTCTGTCTGAGAATTACTGAACATTTTCATTGCATTATACAGGTAGACATCGTTCTAATTTCTCTGCTACGAATAAATACACCTTCCAGTATCAAACTGGACAATCTAGAGGCTAATTTCCATTAATGGTTATTTTTATTACTTGTCTATTTACTTTTGTGCAAGACTGATACCAATTACTATTGTACCAAACCTCGAACCGTCGTGTTCGTAACTTCTAATGAAAATTGTAACAAAATTCTCTGGATTGGATTTAAAGAAATTGACCATAGTTTTCTGTCTGAGAAGTACTGAACATTTTCATTGCATTGTACAGGTAGTCATCGTTCTAATTTCTTTATTATAAATAAATATACCTTCCAGTATCAAACTGGACAATCTAGAGACTAATTAATGGCTTCTATTACTTGTCTATTTACTTTTGTGCAAGACTGATACCAATTACTATTGTACCAAACCTCGAACCGACGTGTTCGTAACTTCTAATGAAAATTGTAACAAAATTCTCTGGATTGGATTTAAAAAAACTGACCGTAGTTTTCTGTCTGAGAATTACTGAACATTTTCATTGCATTGTACAGGTAGACATCGTTCTAATTTCTTTATTATAAATAAATATACCTTCCAGTATCAAACTGGACAATCTAGAGGCTAATTTCCATTAATAGTTATTTTTACTACATGTCTATTTACTTCTGCCCCATACTGACACCCCAACTACCCCCTGCACCCAACCTCAAACAGACTCGTTCGTAATTTCCAATAAAAATCGTAACAAAATTCACTGGATCGAATTTTAAAAAATTAGATTCTACAAGTAGTCGTTGCTTCAATTTCTTTGCTACAAATAGATCCACTTATCATCGCCAAACTATATACAATCCAGTGACCAGTTTCCACTATCAGCTACTTTCATCTGCTCAGTTACTTTCGTCCCAGACTATGTATCTGGGAAAAAGTCAAAACAATCGAAAATCCTTAGAAAAATCTAAGGTTCCAAGGTAGGCAGAAGCACTTGCAGGAGCACTGGGTAGCAAGCAGAGTTCTCATCGTGATATAAGCGGGGTCCAGACGCGAGGATCGCGCTTTTCGTCCGCTGTGCGACGTTTCGATTCGAACGCAGGATTAGGGAAGAGGGTGGAGGAGATGATCACCGCGACGAGGTTAAAGAAGGCGAGCAGGGGGTACGGTCGGATGCTGGGATTCGGGAGGGGTAGGATTTGGGGTAGCACCGGGTGTAGGAGGGTCGTCGTAGATATGGGCCAGGTAACCAGGTCACCGTGACCGAGGGCATTGCTTTTGCAACCGCCAACCACCGCCGCCACCGACAGCGCCACCCCGTTCGAGCTCTAACCTTCCCGAACCGCCCCTCCGTCGCCCCTCTTTTCTCCCTTTCTCCAAGTTACCCCCTCCCAAACGTGTCCCCCTCGCTTCTCCCTCCCCTCTCTCGCCCCCTCTGTGTGCCCCCACCAGGCGGTAACGTCTCTCCTCCATCGACGCTCCGCCACTCGATACGGACACACGAACAGAGATGCCAGATTCAGCACCCGGTGCCCTACTCACACTATGTCAGATCACGCGTACGTGAGCTCGTGGAGTTTCGGAAAGTCGACAAAGGCAAACTGACACATGCCCTCTTCCTCGGTTATTCCGAAGCTGCACGAAGTAATTTCGGACCGCCTCGTGGGAGTCGAGAGAGAAACGCTCACATTTGCCTTCTCGCTCTTGAACAACTGAAATCTCGACTGGCCAGGTATTTTTACTTGCCTTTCCTAGAGTTCATTACCGAACTCTGCAAATTACTCCTGGTTTCTATTTGCCTATGATGACCTCTGATGACCAGTGCTGACAAAAGTACAGAACTCCCGACAACTTTTTACACCATACAGCGACTGTTACTGACTGCTCCTGATTACTGCTTGCCTTTGCTGGACTCTGCTGACCACCGCTTATATTTCTGACAATCTATAACGATTACTACTGACTTCTGCTAACCTCTGTTGGTCTTTGCTGATCTCTGTCAGCGTGTGCTTGTCTCTGATGAACTTTCCTGGCCTCTGCCCAACACTACTGACCACTGCAGGTATTTCTGATAATCTATAACGATTAATACTTACTACTGCATGCCCCTACAAGTCTCTGCTTGCCTTTGCAGCTTTCTGCTTGCATGTGCATGCCTTTGCTGACCTCCCCTGATGCTTCTGACATCGTATAACAATTACTACAGGCTACAGTTCGCCCCTGCTGATCTCTGCTGACTGCTGCTGACCACCTCTGATGCTTTTGACAACATATAACGCTTACTACTTGCTACTATTTGCCCCTGGTGATCTCTGCTGGCCTCTGCTGACCACCGCTTATATTTCTGGCAACGTACAACGATTACTACGACTCCTGCCTTCCTCTGTTAACCTCTGCCAGCGTCCCCTGACCTAAGCTAGCCTCTGCTGACCACCGTTTATATTTCTGAAAACGTACAACGACTACTACTGGCTACTGCCACCCTCTGCTGACCTCTACCAACATCTCCCGACGTCAGCTGACCATCCCTAACCAACGCTGACCATCGCTGACCACTGCTGACCAATTGCGATCCGTTGTAATATAATGTAATATGTTTATATGTATTAAAGTGTTGTATAATGTAAATCTATGGCAATAAATGATATAATTTCAAAGAATTCTATGTGTTCTCATCATTTTTACCCTTCTTTTCCTATCGAAATCATTCCCTTAGTTATAAGACACTCCGAATCTTTTAAAATTTTCTAAGTCCACCGCAAGATTTCAAATTTCCCGCCGCCAGGAATTTTTGCGAATTCCTGGAAATGACGTCATTTCTAAGAATTCCTGATATTACGTAATATTACGTAATTTCTGCCGAAAAATTCCGCCCGCGAGAAATTTTCAAGAGCTATTACGTAATGTTACGTAATATTACATAATGTTACGTAATATTACGTAATCTTCGCCGAAAAATTTTGGCCGCGAGAAATTTTCAAGGGCTATTACGTAATGTTACGTAACATTATATAATGTTACGTAATATTACGTAATCTTCGCCGAAAAATTCCGGCCGCGAGAAATTTTCAAGAGCTATTACGTAATGTTATGTAATATTACATAATGTTACGTAATATTACGTAATCTTCGCCGAAAAATTCCGGCCGCGAGAAATTTTGGAGAGCTATTACGTAATGTTACGTAATATTATATAATGTTACGTAATATTACGTAATCTTCGCCGAAAAATTTCGGCCGCGAGAAATTTTCAAGAGCTATTACGTAATGTTACGTAATATTACATAATATTACGTAATATTACGTAATCTTCGCCGAAAAATTCCGGCCGCGAGAAATTTTGGAGAGCTGTTACGTAATGTTACGTAATATTACATAATGTTACGTAACATTACGTAACATTTTTAGCCGAAAAATTCAGGCCGGAATGTTTTGCCGCAGCCTGAAACTTCTTGGAAATTTCAGGGATTCCGGGAAGTTTCAGGGACGCCGGTAAGTTTCAGGGACCCGAGTTTTTTCGGAAATTCTTAGAAATGACGTCGTTTCTAATTTGGGAAATTTGGAGAGGGAAAGAGGGGTAAAAAATGACGAGAATGCATAGAATTCTTTGAAATTGTATCATTTATTGCCATAGATTTACATTATACAACATTTTAATACATATAAACATATTATATTATATTATATCACGTCACAAGTTGTCAGCAACGGTCAGCAGTGGTCAGCGATGGTCAGCTGACGTCGGTAGATGTTGGCAGTGGCCTTCTTAGGTCGGGAGATGCTGGCAGAGGTCAGCAGAGGGTGGCAGTAGCCAGTAGTAATTGTTGTACGTTGCCAGAAATATAAGCTGTGGTCAACAGAGGCCAGCAGAGGCTGGGAGAGGCTGACAGTAGCCATTGGTAATCGTTATACGTTGTCAGAAGTATCTGGAGTGGTCAGTAGTGGTCAGCAGAGACCAGCGGAGGCAGGCAGAAGTCAGTAGTAATCGTTATACGTTGTCAGAAATATAAGCTGTGGTCAACAGAGGCCAGCAGAGGCTGGGAGAGATTTACAGTAGCCATTGGTAATCGTTATACGTTGTCAGAAGTAACGGGAGTGGTCAGCAGTGGTCAGCAGAGGCCAACGGAGGCCAGCAGAGGCATGCAGGGGCAAGTAGAGTCCAGCAGGGGCAAGCAGTAACAAGTTGTAATCGTTATACGTTGTCAGAAGTATCAGGAGTGGTCAGTAGTGGTCAGCAGAGGCCAGCAATGGCATGCAGAGGCAAGTAGAGTCCAGCAGGGGCAGGCAGTAGCCATTGGTAATCGTTATACGTTGTCAGAAGTAACGGGAGTGGTCAGTAGTGGTCAGCAGAGTCCAGCGGAGGCAGGCAGAAGTCAGTAGTAATCGTTATACGTTGTCAGAAATATAAGCGGTGGTCAGCAGAGGCCAGCAGAGGCTGGGAGGGGCTAACAGTAGCCATTGGTAATCGTTATACGTTGTCAGAAGTATCTGGAGTGGTCAGTAGTGGTCAGCAGAGTCCAGCGGAGGCAGGCAGAAGTCAGTGGTAATCGTTATACGTTGTCAGAAATATAAGCGGTGGTCAACAGAGGCCAGCAGAGGCTAGGAGAGACTAACAGTAGGCAGTCGTAATCGTTATACGTTGTCAGAAGTATCTGGAGTGGTCAGTAGTGGTCACCAGAGGCCAGCGGAGGCAGGCAGAAGTCAGTAGTAATCGTTATGCGTTGTCAGAAATATAAGCTGTGGTCAGCAGAGGCCAGCAGAGGCTGGGAGAGGTTGACAGTAGCCATTGGTAATCGTTATACGTTGTCAGAAGTATCTGGAGTGGTCAGTAGTGGTCAGCAGAGGCCAGCGGAGGTCTGTAGGAAAATTCAAAAGTACATGTAGCCGTATCTTGTACCTCGTACTTTTTAATCGCATACTTCAGGTAAAAAGGGGCATAACTGTGTAAAAGAGTTTTGTGACATTACCTGCTAATTCAAGTTAGCCACCAGTAGAGGCATGTAGAAACCAGCAGCGGTCAGCAGAGGCCAGCGGAGGCTGACAGAAGTCAGTGGTAATCGTTATACGTTGTCAGAAATATAAGCGGTGGTCAGCAGAGGCCAGCAGAGGCCAGCAGAGGCTGGGAAAGGCTAACAGTAGCCAGTCGTAATCGTTATACGTTGTCAGAAATTCCAGGAGTGGTCCGCAGCGGTCAGCAGAGGCCAGTGGGGACCTGTTGACGGGAGGTCGGATATTAGTTGTTGAAGAGCGAGAAGGGAAGTGCGAGCCTTTCTCTCTCGACTCCCACGAGACGGTCCGAACTTACTTTGGGCAGCTTCGGTGAATCGAGAAAGAGGGCATGCGTCATTTTGCCTTTGTCGGGTTTCCGAAACTCCACGAGCTCACGTACGCGTGATCTGACATAGTGTGGGAGGGCACCTTCGGTGCCTTTCTGGCATCTCTGCACACGAACAACAGTTCCCAGCTCTCTGGACCTCCAATAGGCATCCAACTACTTTGTTCCACGGCGTTCTGTCAGCGTGCCTATCCTTTCAGACGATGCCTCTCCCCCCCTCTCTCACTCTCCCTCTCTTTCTCTCTTTTTGTTCATTCTTCCTGCTCACTCTGTATCTTTCCACACGGGTCTCTTCGCTCTCCGGGGGAATGGTACTTTCTTTAATTCTACCGAGTGATCCAGGAAAAGAGGCGAGAAAAAGGCCAGAGGGGGGGCCCGGTGTTCAGGGGGGAGGCTTTCAACGGAATTCGCTGGGAAGCAGAGTTTAAACAGGAATTAGACGATCGTCGAGACGTTACGTCACGAAGCTATCGGGCTGGAAGTTAAACGCGAATTCGGATTCGGATTCGGTGACAGAGTCATCCGTAGGAAAAAAATCCTCGAAACGTCTCGTAAGACGTATGTATTACATTATTATCGATTCCTTAAAATTAATAACCGTTTTCCACGTATACAGGGTGTTCGGCCACCGCTGGGAAAAATTTTAATGGGGGATTCTAGATGCCAAAATAAGACGAAAATCAAGAATTTGTCGATGGAGGCTTCGTTAAAAAGTTATTAACAATTAAATTCAAAAATTTCAAATCGTTCTAAAAAAATTATTTTCAGTTGCGGGGGTCAATTACAATCATTTTTGGTGAATACACATACCCCCGAAATCCTACCCACTTTCGAGAAAGAAATTCGAGTAAGTGCTGAAAGTTTTGGGTGAAAAAAAAGACTTTCGAATCGTCTTGGAAAAATTATTTTTAGTCGCAGGGGTCAATTGCAAGCATTTTAGGTCAACAGACATACCCCCGAAATCCTACTCAGTTTCGAGAAAAAAATTCATCTCCGAAAATTTCATGTCTGACCATAGCGTCGATATGTTTCACTGAAATTTTATGCGAATCTTTAAAACGTCATAACTTCTGAACGGATTGGCCGATTTTGATTTTCAAAAACGCAAACTACGCGTATTTTGACGGAGAATATGTACAAATCGCAAAAATATTCGAAAAGTTGGTCCTTGTCCCCGCAAAATGAGAAAAACCCCATAAAAATGGTCCAATTTTCAAACAGCCATAACTCCTACAATTGTGAATATATTTCAATGAAACTTTTTTCTGAAGTAGAGCTCATGGGTACATACAAAAAAGTATTAGACAACTTTTCTGTAGGGCATCAAATAAAGTTATCAAACATGAAAAACTAGGTTTTAAGAAAAATCGACAGGTGCCTAAATTTTTCGGTGAAAAAAAAAAATTTCAAATCGTTCTAAAACAATTATTGTTAGTTGCAGGGGTTGATTACAATCATTTTTGGTCGATAGACATACCCTCGAAATCCTAACCGTTTCCTAGAAAAAAATTCGAGAAGCTGTGAAATTTTTCGACAAAATTAAAAAATTTCAAATCGTTCTAAAAAAATTATTGTTAGTTGCAGGGGTTAATTACAATCATTCTTGGTCATTACACATACCCCCAAAATCCTACCCACTTTCTAGAAAAAAATTCGAGGTGTGAAATTTTTCGACAAAATTAAAAAATTTCTAATCATACTAAAAAAATTATATTTAGTTACAGGGGTCAGTCACAATAATTTTGTGTGAATAGACCTACCCCCGAAATCCTACCCATTTTCTAGAAAAAAATTCAGTATGGTCGGAACTTTAAAAGTTAATAACTTTTTAACAAAGCCTCCATCAACAAATTGGTATTCTTGATTTTCGTCTTATTTTGGCCTCTAAAATTCCCCATTAAAATTTTTCCCAGTGGTGACCAAACACCCTGTATTTAAGGGTTGAAACAAATTTTTTTTTAGTGTCTAATTCGATATATTTCAAATAAACGGAGAATCTCTACTTTTTTAAGATGGAACAAAGGTGTTTCGAAGCAAATATTTCCACCATTTGGACCAAAGATGGAACAGTGACTGGTATTTTTTATTTTAAAAGGAATCGAACGGCCTTTCGAAATTTAATTGTTTTCGTTGACTCTTTTTCCTGGCAAAGAACGTGTTCGCGCGTGCAGAAATGTAAACCGTGGGCGGGAGCAAATTTTATTCGAATAATAGTCGACGAATTGAAATACCGTATAGCAATTTACTTGCTACGTTTACTCGATCAATCAGTTATTCAGATAAGCTTTAGCTCGTCCGACGCGAAACGCAATTTCATTTTAATAATTCGGATTCCATTTTTTATCGAACAAACAACCGGCCGGAAGCTGGTTTCTCTTTCGATCGTCGTTCGATATTTTCCATTTATACAAAAATTCCCCGGACACCTGTTAAGCAAAACATAAATATTGTCCTTTCAAACGAGGAAAGTTCCTCTTCGATTTTTCTACCCCAAAAATCTCCAAATATTGGACAGAAATTCGAAGTCGATTAAAATTTCAGAACTAATTTGAAAACAAAATAAAAAGAAACAGTTTGAAAAATTCCATGGGTCTTGTTCTTCCATTGTTCCCTTATTTCGCGATTTAATTTAAATAAAAGGAAGATCGTATCGCGCTTACGATTTCGACGCGAATCTGGTAGATTTGCCCCATCGCTGGACGTGGTCGAAATTCGATATTCATCGAAATTATTCGTACAAAAATAGCGCGACGTCGCGTTGCCAAAATACGGGTCAACGAGGAACGATCGTTAATTGCGAAAGAGCAGCCCCCATTATGACGGAAGCACTCTTCGTCTCGGAGCGATCCGCGTCTCGAAACGATGGCGGAGGGACGCGCGTGCGAGCAACGGAGGGGAAAGAATAAATCAAAGCAACGTTCCGCGATACACCGTGAAAATGCGTGGGTGGTTCCTATTAATACGATCCTCCAGTTTCCACGGGTGATTCTTTCCCTTTTTCACGATCCACCTCCGCATAGAGAACCTCCAAGTAGCGCTGAAAATCTCCATTTTGAGCAATTTGAAACATTATCCCACGATACTAAAATTTTGAGTATTTAAACTAGAAAATATTATTAAATTCTCTGGTGGCTGCTAACGATTCGACATTTTTATATTTTAATAAAATTATGGGAGTTTTTAGGGGTTGTTTCTAAGCAAACATTTTGGTTCCATCTTAGAAAAGTAGAAATTCTCCATTTATTTAAATCGAATTAAATTTCAAAGAAAAAAAATTGTAATTTTTAACCCTCAACGAGAAATTATCCCATGCTACTAAAATTTTGAGTGTTTAAACTAGAAAATATTATTAAACTCTCTGGTGGATGCTGACGATTCGACATTTTTATATTTTAATAGAATTATGGGAGTTTTTAGGGGTTGTTTCAAAGCAGACACCTTGGTTCCATCATAGAATAGTAGAAATTCTCCATTTATTTAAAATGTATCGAATTCCAAAAAAAAAATTGTAATTATTGCAACCCTCAACGAGAAATTACCAGATACTAAAATTTTGAATATTTAAACTAGAAAATATTATTAAATTCTCTGGTGGCTGCTACGATTGGACGATATTTGTATATTTTAATAAAATTATGAGAGTTTTTAGGGGTTGTTTCAAAGCAGACACCTTGGTTCCATCTTAGAAAAGTAAAAATTCCCCATTTATTAATATCGAATTAAATTCCAAAGAAAAAAAATTGTAATTTTTAACCCTCAACGAGAAATTATCCCATGATACTAAAATTTTGAGTGTTTAAACTAGAAAATATTATTAAATTCTCTGGTGGCTGCTACGATTGGACGATATTTGTATATTTTAATAAAATTATGGGAGTTTTTAGGGGTTGTTTCAAAGCAGACACCTTGGTTCCATCTTAGAAAAGTAGAAATTCTCCATTTATTTAAATCGAATTAAATTCCAAAAAAAAGAAATTGTAATCGTTTCAACCCTCAAAGAGAAATTATTCCACGAAATAAAATTTTAAACACCTAAAATAGAAAATATTATTAAATTCTCTGGTGGCTGCTAACGATTGGACATTTTTATATTTTAATAGAATTATGGCAGTTTTTAGGGGTTGTTTTAAAGCAAACACCTTGATTCCATCTTAGAAAAGTAGAAATTCTCCATTTATTTAAAATGTATCGAATTCCAAAAAAAAAATTGTAATTATTTCAACCCTCAACGAGAAATTATTCCACGATACTAAAATTTTAAACACCTAAACTAGAAAATATTATTAAATTCTCTGGTGGCTGCTACGATTGGACGATATTTTTATATTTTAATAAAATTATGGGAGTTTTTAGGGGTTGTTTCAAAGCAGACACCTTTGTTCCATCTTAGAAAAGTAGAAATTCTCCATTTATTAAAATCGAATTAAATTTCAAAGAAAAAAATTATAATTTTCAACCCTCAACGAGAAATTATCCCATGATACTAAAATTTTGAGTGTTTAAACTAGAAAATATTATTAAATTCTCTGGTGGCTGCTACGATTGGACGATATTTGTATATTTTAATAAAATTATGGGAGTTTTTAGGGGTTGTTTCAAAGCAGACACCTTGGTTCCATCTTAGAAAAGTAGAAATACTCCATTTATTTAAATCGAATTAAATTCCAAAGAAAAAAAATTATAATTTTCAACCCTCAACGAGAAATTATCCCACGATACTATAATTTTGAGTATTTAAACTAGAAAATATTATTAAATTCTCTGGTGGCTGCTAACGATTCGACATTTTTATATTTTAATAAAATTATGGGAGGTTTTAGGGGTTGTTTCAAAGCAGACACCTTTGTTCCATCTTAGAAAAGTAGAAATTCTCCATTTATTTAAATCGAATTAAATTTCAAAGAAAAAAAATTTTAATTATTTCAATCCTCAATGAGAAATTATTCCACGATACTAAAATTTTAAACATCTAGACTAGAAAATATTATTAAATTCTCTGGTGGCTGCTAACCATTGGACGACATTTTAATAAAATTATGGGAGTTTTGAAGAAATACTTAAAGCAAGATATGAATTATTATATTTAGGGGTTGTCTCAAAGCAAACACCTTTGTTCCATCTTAAAATAGTTGAAATTCTCCATTTATTTAAAATGTATCGAATTAAATTCCAAAAAAAAAGAAATTGTAATCGTTTCAACCCTCAACGAGAAATTATTCCACGATACTAAAATTTTAAACATCTAAACTAGAAAATATTATTAAATTCTCTGGTGGCTACTAACGATTGGACGACATTTTAATAAAATTATGGGAGTTTTGAAGAAATACTTAAAGTAAGATACAAATTATTATATTTAGGGGTTGTCTCAAAGCAAACACCTTTCTTCCATCTTAAAATAGTAGAAATTCTCCATTTATTTAAAATGTATCGAATTAAATTCCAAAAAAAAGAAATTCTAATCGTTTCAACCCTCAACGAGAAATTATCTCACGATACTAAAATTTTAAATACCTACACTAGAAAATATCATTAAATTCTTTAAATTTAGTGGCTGCTAACGATTGGACGACATTTTTATATTTCAATAAAATTAAGATGGAACAAACACCTTTGTTCCATCTTCAACAAATAAAAATTCTCCATTTATTTAAAATGTATCGAATTAAATTGCAAAAAAACGAAATTGTAATCAACCCTCAACAAAGACGTTGTAAAGAGCTGAAACGTAAGATTTCATTATAATTGAATTAACATAAAAAAATGTATATCGTTTGGTGATCAACGAATAGCAAATCTGAAGGTTAGCAATTTAAATAATTTTCATTTTAGAAATTTTCGAAGGGCGTCTCTCGCGTATACCCCGGTAAACGCTTGCCACGGATTTTCCACTTTCGGTTCGGTTAATTGTACGTCCTCGCTCGCTGCTCGGCCCTCGTTAATTAATTCCGTCCAAAGACCGATCCAGCTTCCGGCTAGAAGCGCACAGCGTTCCAGAATTTGCAGTTTAAGCGGCTTTAAGATTCTCGGCTCCTTTCGGCGCGTTCGAATGAAATCATGTGGCGGCAGCTACCCTGCTCGCCACTAGAGGACCATCCAACAGATCCTTTCACCATCCCCGATAATTGCACCAAAATGGAACCCGAATATTTGCGAATCTTATTTCTTTCGTTTCATTCTCTGTTTATTTTAACCCTCCAACACACAGTGCATCAAATCTCCGGCCATTTTGGTACCTGAGATATTTCTCGAACCTCGTCAAGACGAATTAGAATAGTTACTTTGAACAATTTTCGAGGTTTCCCATGTACTCTTCGATATTTTCTATAAATCTCATCTTCCATCAAAGCTTTGGCCATTTTGATACCTGAGATATTTCTCGAAACATCGTCAAGAAGAATTAGAATAGTTACTTTGAACAATTTTCGAGGTTTCCCATGTACTCTTCGATATTTTCTATAAATCTCATCTTCCATCAAAGCTTTGGTCATTTTGATACCTGAGATATTTTTCTAAACACCCTGAAGAGAAATTAAAGTAATTACTTTGAACAGTTTTCGAGGTTTTTCATCTACTTTTCAATATTGTTTACAAACCCTATCTGCTATCAAAGCTTTGGCCATTTTGATACCTGAGATATTTCTCGAAACATCGTGAAGAGAAATTAAAGTAGTTACTTTGAACAGTTTTCGAGGTTTCTCACCTACTTTTCAATATTTTTTACAAACCCTATCTGCTATCAAAGCTTTGGCCATTTTGATACCTGAGATATTTTTCGAAACACCGTGAAGAGAAATTAAAGTAGTTACTTTGAACAGTTTTCGAGGTTTCTCACCTACTTTTCAATATTGTTTACAAACCCTATCTTCCATCAAAGCTTTGGCCATTTTGATACCTGAGATATTTCTCGAAACATCGTCAAGAGAAATTAAAGTAGTTACTTTGAACAGTTTTCGAGGTTTCTCACCTACTTTTCAATATTTTCTACAAACCCCATCTCCTATCAAAGCTCTGACCATTTTGATACCTGAGATATTTTTCGAACCCCCTGAAGAGAAATTAAAGTAATTACTTTGAACAGTTTTCGAGGTTTTTCATCTACTTTTCAATATTTTTTACAAACCCCATCTTCCATCAAAGCTCTGGCCATTTTGATACCTGAGATATTTTTCGAACCCCCTGAAGAGAAATTAAAGTAGTTACTTTGAACAGTTTTCGAGGTTTTTCACCTATTTTTCAATATTTTCTACAAACCCCATCTTCCATCAAAGCTCTGGCCATTTTGATACCTGAGATATTTCTCGAAACATCGTGAAGAGAAATTAAAGTAGTTACTTTGAACAGTTTTCGAGGTTTCTCATCTACTTTTCAATATTTTTTACAAACCCTATCTGCTATCGAAGCTCTGGCCATTTTGATACCTGAGATATTTTTCGAACCCCCTGAAGAGAAATTAAAGTAGTTACTTTGAACAGTTTTCGAGGTTTCTCACCTACTTTTCAATAATTTCTACAAACCCTATCTTCCATCAAAGCTTTAGTCATTTTATTACCTGAGATATTATTCAAACCCCCTGAAGATAGATTAAAATAATAACGTTGAACATTTTTCGAGGTTTCCCACCTACTCTTCAATATTTTCTACAAACCCCATCACCCATCAAAGCTCCAGTCATTTCGATACCCGAGATATTTCCCAAACCCCCTGAAGATAAATGGAAATAATAACATTGAACATGTTTCGAGGTTTCCCAGGAACTCTTTGATATTTTCTAAAGTCTCCACCCTCGATGCAAGCGAAACAATTAGAAATATGATTCGAAGAGACCGCTCGATCGACGGTGTCGCCATTCAGACAAGGCGTCTCGAACTTCCGCATAATGGCGTCCCGACTCGAAAGGAAAACGATGAAGACGGTTCGTTGGTGCTTGGAGTTTCAAAAATGCCCCTCGTCCCCTTGCTAAACTCTCCGTTCTCGGCTCCTTATCCCCGTGGCGAACGTTGGAGGTAATTAATCTGGCGCGAGCGCGCCAAGTATGGCACTCGTGGCCTCAAAAGCACGTTTATGACGCGACGTAAACGAGAAGCACCCGGGACCGAGGCTGCGGTTTCCGGCTCCGTGAGCACCATTTGAAAATCCCACCGGGAAATTGGCACGTACGCCGCACTAATTTTAGGATTCCTCGTCACCTTTGTATCGCGAATTTGCCAAGATTCCCCAAACAATCGGGCCATTTTCACGGACTGATTCCCGTAGCGTTTCCTTTTTTACGCCCTCTTTTGCAACCCTCACCGCGACGCGTCGTCGTTCTCGCCTTTAATTCCATTCCTGACAGGCCATCGTACGATCAGGGGCAAAAAAAAAAACATTACACAGACTGCCATTTTTTTTTGTATACATTTCGTACTGAATTTTTTTCTCGAAAATGCGCAAGATTTCGGGGGTATGTCTATTCACCAAAAATGATTGTAATTGACCCCTGCAACTGAAAATAATTTTTCCAGAACGATTTGAAAACATTTATTTTTTAGGCACCTACCCCCTGTCGATTTTTCTTCAAAATTCGTTTTTGATTTGTAGTAATTTTGTTTGATGCCCTATAGAAAAGTTGTCTAATACTTTTTTGTAGGTACCGATGAGCTCTACTTCAGAAAAAGGTTTCATTGAAATAAATTCATTATTGTAGGAGTTATGACTGTTTGAAAATTGGACCATTTTTATGGGGTTTTTCTCAGTTTACGAGGTTAAGGACCAACTTTTCGAATATTTTTGCGATTTGTACATATTTTCCATCAAAATACGCGTAGTTTGCTTTTTTGAACATTAAAATCGTCCAATCCGTTCAGAAGTTATGACGTTTTAAACATTCGCATGAAAATTCGGGCAGACATTTCAGGCCTCAGATTATATTTTCGGTAAGAAATTTTTTTCTCGAAACTGAGTAGGATTTCGGGGGTATGTCTGTTGACCAAAAATGATTGTAATTGACCCCTTCAATTAAAAATAATTTTTTTAGAACGATTTGAAAAAATTTTTCTTCGCGGAAAAATTTCAGTAGAATATCCCGATATATGGTCGGACATTATATTTTCAGTAATGAATTTTTTTCTCGAAAATGCGTGGGATATCGGGGGTATGTGTAATGACCAAAAATGATTGTGATCGACTCTTGCAACCGAAAATAATTTTTTTAGAACGATTTGAGAAATTTTCTTTTTGCCAAAAAATTTCAGCACCTATTCGATTTTTTTCCTCGAAAGTGGGTGGGATTTCAGGGATATGTCTATTCACCAAAAATGCTTATAATTGACCTATCTATAATTGATTATCTAAAATTGATTTTGCAACGCGTTGGAAGTTTCCAATGCCGGTCACCGGTGACCACCACGACAGTCACGATCGTCAGTAAATTATAGATACCTAAACTCTATTGCTTTCGTCGAATTGTTGAAGTATATCGTTAAACCAGCCAATTGTATAGTTAATGTACGATTTATCTTCTTAGCGGTGAATATCATGCTTACAACGATCGAATTATAACACAATTATTAATATTCATGGCATATTGTTGTCATTTAATATTGTTGTATACCGTTCGTTAATATTTATTACTGTTTAATCGAAATAGATGAAACTATAAATAAAACAATCCAAATTTCTTAATGTTTACAAGTTCGACACCAACAAAGACAATATTACTCCCAGATAGACTCTGGAAAAGCAAAATGAAACTGGTCCAACATTCAATAAAATATAAACCACACATTATAAAGTGAGTCTCCATCATGGTTCCACCACCCATGGAGTCGATCCACCTGGACAAAAGCAAGTCGAAAATATAGAATATAATTTCTTAGAATCGACAGTGAAAATAAATGCAAGTAGACACATCCAGTAATGGTCAGACACTCGATCGTTTCGAAAAAGGGGAAGCACCACATTTAAAAAAAATGAGAACACCTTCCATTTCTTGATATTATTGTCACACCTCTGTATAGATTTCATAGTTAAGTTTAATATTACAAAAAAAGAAAAAAATAGAAAAAATAAAGAAAAGAATCCCTCCCACCGGAAATCGGATACAGCGATCGTCGAGGCGGCCTTACACGTCCGTCGACGCGTGTTTCATCCCACTGATGGACCGCGTTAATTTCTTTTCACTCCCACTAATGTGTATCGGCTTCGAATTCCTTTATTCTCGTTCTACTTTATCCCCCTCCTCCCCCCCGCCCCCTCCCCCTCTCGATCCCAGACGCGCCGTGTATCGTCGGCGTCGAGGCGTTTCCAGCGCGCGAGCACGGATCCCCGGTGCTCGTAATTCGGCCCGTCATTGTTCCACCCCGGATTCGTGACATTAATTTATCCCCCCTCCTCCTCCTCCTCCCTCCCCTCAGAACCGCCCCGTCGTGTGTCCTTTGTCCGGGGTCGGGTCGTCGAGATCAAAGATGTCGAGAGCCTCGAAATTAGTAATGCTCTTTGCGCGAACGATTCTTTTGTGACGCGACGAGAGCGACCGCCCCCCCCCCCCCCCCCGCGCCTTCAACCGCCCCGGCTTGTTTGCAGTACCGTAATTCGACAGTTTAACGGTCGCGCTCCCGCTAATTGGACCGATCGATCTGTGTGTTTTGATTAGGCGCCACGAACTTCTCGTCGAACGTCTTTTAGAACTCGAAAGCGCCGCCATACCTCGCTTGTTGCAACTGTTCGCGTTCGGATACCTGCAAATTTTCATCGAACGTCTCTCAGGATTGGAAAGCGCCGCTATACCTCGCTTGTTGCAACTGTTCGCGTTTGGATACTTGCAAATTTTCATTGAACGTCTTTCAGGATTGCAAAGCAACGCGATACCTCGCTTTTTGCAACTGTTCGCGTTCGGATACTTGCAAATTCTCATTGAACGTCTTTCAGGATTGGAAAGCGCCGCTATACCTCGCTTTTTGCAACTGTTCGCGTTTGGATACTTGCAAATTTTCATCGAACGTCTTTCAGGATTGGAAAACGCCGCTATACCTCGCTTTTTGCAACTGTTCGCGTTTGGATACTTGCAAATTCTCGTCGAACGTCTTTCAGGATTGGAAAGCGCCGCTATACCTCGCTTTTTGCAACTGTTCGCGTTTGGATACTTGCAAATTCTCGTCGAACGTCTTTCAGGATTGGAAAGCGCCGCGATACGTCGCTTTTTGCAACTGTTCGCGTTTGGATACTTGCAAATTCTCGTCGAACGTCTTTCAGGATTGGAAAACGCCGCGATACCTCGCTTTTTGCAACTGTTCGCGTTTGGATACTTGCAAATTCTCGTCGAACGTCTTTCAAGACTTGAAAGCGCCGCGATACCTCGCTTAGTGCAACTGTTCGCGTTTGGATACTTGCAAATTTTCATCGAACGTCTCTTAGAACTCGAATGCCCCGCTATACCTCGCTTTTTGCAGCTCTCCACGTTTGGATACTTGCAAATTTTCATCGAACGTCTTTCAGAACTCGAATGCCCCACGATACCTCGCTTATTGCAGCTCTCCACGTTTGGATACTTGCAAATTCTCGTCGAACGTCTTTTACAACTCAAATGCCCCGCTATACCTCGCTTTTTGCAACTCTCCACGTTTGGATACCTGCAAATTTTCATCGAACGTCTCTTAGAACTCGAAAGCGTCACTATACTTCGCTTTTTGCAGCTCTCCACGTTTGGATACTTGCAAATTCTCGTCGAACGTCTTTTACAACTCAAATGCCCCGCTATACCTCGCTTTTTGCAGCTCTCCACGTTTGGATACTTGCAAATTCTCCTCGAACGTCTTTCAGGACTCGAATACCCCACGATACCTCGCTTGTTGCAACTCTCCACGTTCGGATACTTGCAAATTTTCATCGAACATCTTTTACAACTCAAATGCCCCGCTATACCTCGCTTTTTGCAACTCTCCACGTTCGGATACTTGCAAATTTTCATCGAACGTCTTTTAGAACTCGAAAGCCCCGCTATACCTCGCTTTTTGCAGCTCTCCGCGTTCGGATACTTGCAAATTCTCGTCGTACGTTTCTCTGTACCCAAATACGATACTCTATTGCTTATCACGTATCGTTTCAAGGTCGTTTGAAGGTCACTGTGTCCTCATTGAAACTAAAAGTAGATTCCATCATCGAAAAAAAATCGAACAAACAATTATTTCCATTGTATTATACGTTTCTTCCAGTTTCTAACGTTTCAATTTCTTTGTTGCAAATAAATATACAGTAATTTAAATGATCTGGAAGATAACATGGTGACTTACGGAGATTGTAAAAATATATTTGTAGGCTCTAGCGTTACTAAAACATCGAAAACTCCGAGGAACTAAATTGTATATATATACTGATCCTTAGAGATTTGTTTACACGTAGATCGATGAACGTGTTAATCGTCTATCTCTATTATAATTAATCAAATTTCATGTTCCACTTAGGTCGATTAGAATATACTTGTGTTACGTGACAGGTCGGCCATGACGACCTATGGCTCTTGGGACCCGACTATCCAAATTATCCTTGGCTAACGCTTGCAATGATAATGGTGGTTGTTTCGTAGATTTATGCTGGTATTCTTAATATTTCTAACCAAAATTTTAGGGTCGTTTATAAGAAAAAAAATAAATTGAAGACGAAAAGAGACGTTGTTTTAAGTAGAAAAACCTATAACAGATCAGACCATACTTTACAAAATATATTATTGTCAGCGAAGAATAGAGTGAATTTAAACAAACTTTGTTCATACATACGTCAATTTATTTCCGCTTAGGATTGTAAATTTGCTCCATTGTTAATTAACAATAATATATTTTGTGTTCTCAGTATGGTCGGACCTAATATTGGTCTTACTACTTGAAACAACTGTTCTTCGTATAGATGATCATTAAACGTATAAAAAAAAATAAACTCCAGTATATATTTTAATAAAATCAGTAATTATGCTACGTATAACATTCGTACTCGTGAAACTATGCAACGCTGTTCCCCGATATATTATATTTTCTATCGTACGTTTACAATTTATCCAATACTGCAACCTCAATTTAAAACTCAATTTAAACCTAACCTACATGTACAGGATACCTTACAGTCAATAATTTTGCGATGTATAATACACATTCGTACCATTTATATCATATATATACTTAGGAAACTATATAATGATATTTTCCAATATATTATATTTTCTATCGTACATTTACAACTTACCCGATACCAGCAACCTCAATTAAAAACTCAATTTAAATCTACGCGCATATAATTTTACGATCCTCCGCTTATAGAAACTGCAATTAACAAAACGGTCGATTTTTCTATTCTGGTACTTTTATAATGCTGTAAAACCGTAAAATTACAGAGCATAATTGTGAAGATTAAAAACTATCCCTAGACATCTCTGGTTATTATATAATTTTTGTTTAATTCTACTAAGAACTTACTTTAATTTAATTTAAAAATGTAAGACTACCAAGCCTCCTCGAAATCCATCTCACCCACGACAAATCGAAAATTACAACCCTTGACTAACTAAATATAACTAAATATAACCCCTGTAACTAAACATAATTTTTTTAGTATGATTAGAAATTTTTTAATTTTGTCGAAAAATTTCACACCTTCTCGAATTTTTTTCTAGAAAGTGGGTAGGATTTTGGGGGTAGGTCTATTCACCAAAAATTATTGTAATTGGCCCCTGTAACTAAATATAATTTTTTTAGTATGATTGGAAATTTGTTAATTTTGTCGAAAAATTTCACACCTTCTCGAATTTTTTTCTAGCAAGTGGGTAGGATTTTGGGGGTAGGTCTATTCACCAAAAATTATTGTAATTGACCCCTGTAACTAAATATAATTTTTTTAGTATGATTGGAAATTTTTTAATTTTGTCGAAAAATTTCACACCTTCTCGAATTTTTTTCTAGAAAGTGGGTAGGATTTTGGGGGTAGGTCTATTCACCAAAAATTATTGTAATTGACCCGTGTAACTAAATATAATTTTTTTAGTATGATTGGAAATTTTTTAATTTTGTCGACAAATTTCACACCTTCTCTAATTTTTTTCTAGAAAGTGGGTAGGATTTTGGGGGTAGGTCTATTCACCAAAAATTATTGTAATTGACCCCTGTAACTAAATATAATTTTTTTAGTATGATTGGAAATTTTTTAATTTTGTCGAAAAATTTAACACCTTCTCGAATTTTTTTCTAGAAAGTGGGTAGGATTTCGGGGGTAGGTCTATTCACCAAAAATTATTGTAATTGACCCCTGTAACTAAATATAATTTTTTTAGTATGATTGGAAATTTTTTAATTTTGTCGAAAAATTTCACACCTTCTCGAATTTTTTTCTAGAAAGTGGGTAGGATTTTGGGGGTAGGTCTATTCACCAAAAATTATTGTAATTGACCCCTGTAACTAAATATAATTTTTTTAGTATGATTGGAAATTTTTTAATTTTGTCGAAAAATTTCACACCTTCTCGAATTTTTTTCTAGAAAGTGGGTAGGATTTTGGGGGTAGGTCTATTCACCAAAAATTATTGTAATTGACCCCTGTAACTAAATATAATTTTTTTAATATGATTGGAAATTTTTTAATTTTGTCGAAAAATTTCACACATTCTCGAATTTTTTTCTAGAAAGTGGGTAGGATTTTGGGGGTAGGTCCATTCACCAAAAATTATTGTAATTGACCCCTGTAACTAAATATAATTTTTTTAGTATGATTGGAAATTTTTTAATTTTGTCGAAAAATTTCACACCTTCTCGAATTTTTTTCTAGAAAATGGGTAGGAATTCGGGGGTAGGTCTATTCACCAAAAATTATTGTAATTGACCCCTGTAACTAAATATAATTTTTTTAGTATGATTAGAAATTTTTTAATTTTGTCGAAAAATTTCACACCTTCTCGAATTTTTTTCTAGAAAGTGGGTAGGATTTCGGGGGTATGTGTAATGACCAAGAATGATAGTAATTGACCCCTGCAGCCAAAAGAATTTTTTTTAGAACGATTTGAAATTTTTTTTTTTCGTCGAAAAATATAGGCACCTACCCCCTGTCGATTTTTCTTAAAAATTCCTTTTTCATTTTTAGTAAATTTATAAATACTTTCTTGTAGGTGTCCGTGGGCTCTGCTTCAGAAAAAAATTTCAATGAGATTCCTTTACTATTGTAGGAGTTATGGTCGTTTGAAAATTGGACCAGTTTTAGGGGGTTTTTTTCACTTTACAGTGTCAAGGAACAATTTTTTCAATATTGTTAAAATTTCTACATATTCTCCAAGAACTTACTTTAATTTAATTTAAAAATGTAAGACTACCAAGTCTCCTCGAAATCCAGTCGATCTCACCTAAGAAAAATCGAAAGTTACCACCCTCGACCATTGCTCCAAGAATTCGAATTCTACCAGAAACTTATTTTAATTTAATTTAAAAATATAAGACTACCAAGTCTCCTCGAAATCCAGTCGATCTCACCTAAGAAAAATCGAAAGTTACCACCCTCGACCATTGCTCCAAGAATTCGAATTCTACCAGAAACTTGCTTTAATTTAATTTAAAAATATAAGACTACCAAGCCTCCTCGAAATCCAGTCGATCTCACCTAAGAAAAATCGAAAGTTACCACCCTCGACCATTGCTCCAAGAATTCGAATTCTACCAGAAACTTATTTTAATTTAATTTAAAAATATAAGACTACCAAGCCTCCTCGAAATCCAGTCGATCTCACCCATGACAAATTGAAAATTACAACCCTTGACTATTGCTCCAAGAATTCGAATTCTACCAGAAACTTATTTTAATTTAATTTAAAAATATTAGACTACCAAGCCTCCTTTTCGAAATCCATCTCACCCACGACAAATCGAAAGTTACAACCCTTGACAATTGCTCCAAGAATTCGTATTCTACCAGAAACTTGCTTTAATTTAATTTAAAAATATAAGATTACCAAGCCTCCTCGAAATCCAGTCGATCTCACCTAAGAAAAATCGAAAGTTACCACCCTCGACCATTGCTCCAAGAATTCGAATTCTACCAGAAACTTATTTTAATTTAATTTAAAAATGTAAGACTACCAAGTCTCCTCGAAATCCACTCGATCTCACCTGAGACAAATCGAAAATTCCCACCCCCCAACCATTGCTCCAAGAATTCGATTTTTGGATACAACCCCCGAAACTAAACAAGCAATTATCCCATTATAACTTCCCCCACATCAGATATCTCCAGACTACCAAGTCTCCTCAAGATCCAATCAATTTCAGCCAAAACGACCCCAACGATTCCCCACCCCCAGTCATCCCGATCTCCAAGAATTTCGACTTCCGGAACCAGCCCCCGAAACTAAATCGAAGCAATCGCCCTACGTCTATGGACGATCCTGACGCATCCCCGGAGCCCGTCAAATTCGAGGAAGATTCCGTGGGGGGGGGCCACCCTCCCCCAACGACGTCGAGGATCGGACGTGGAAATCTGAAAATTACGTATTGTTCGAGATCTCCGGGTCTATTATGGCGATCTGAGTAAAAGAACGAGGGGGGTTGGGGCGGCTGGTTGCGGGAGGGGGGTTGTCGGAGGCGCGGGAGGTCAGATGGGGGTTGGCGGAGGGGGCGCGCGGCGGTGGGTGCCGCATCTGCCTAGAACGCGCGGATAGTCGTCGGAGGCTGGAGAGAATTGGGTCAGGCAACTTGGAGTGTGCTTCAGGTGTAGCTACCTATCTACCAACCCACCAACCTACTACCCTTTCGCGTCCTTCCCGAGGAATCTATCCCCCTTTTTCTTTCCCTCGTTAACCGCGACGCGCGGCAGTTCGCCACCGTCGTCGTCGTCGTCGTCGTCGCCGGGGAATCCATCGAACCAACAACCTTTCCACGTTCCGTGCTCTATCTGCGGAGCTTTGTTCCCAGTCGACGCCTCGCGTACGCCCGAACGGGGGCGTCGATGGCTGCCCTGTCCCAATTAACAGCCACCAATTTCAATGTCACCCCCACCCAGCCGCTGGGGCGAAAAGTAGGACCCGCGGTACGCGAATTCTACCCTCGACGATTTAATTAATTAACGAATTTCACTCTAGGACGGTGCCCGTTTTCTCAACCCCTTTTTGCTCTTTTCTCCACTCACGCGCTTGCCCCTTCAGGCGTTAGGCTCGCGGTTTTGGAATTTGGAGCTGGATTGTCATTTCTGGAGACGATTTTTAAATTCGATCATTTCGAGGGGAGAATAATTGTTTTTTTCGGGTTTGCACGGTAATTGACTGAAAATTGATTACTGTATAGAAGGTTTTTACTCGATTGCCACGTATGGGACCCCTCTAGTTGCCCTGGAAAACGAATTTGTTGTGAAACTGTTTTTATACTTTCGAGGGCCCTGTCTAGATCCATTTATTTTTTTAATCTTCAAAAATCATTTATATATTAACCCCTTAACGTTCATGCCCGAGTTTAACTGCTTTGAAAAACGATATTTGTTCAATCCAACGGTTTGAGGGATGATAATATTTGTTTTCCTTCAAATTATACGTTAGATACATCATTGTAATTAACAAAAACCGTATTTTTAGAAACAAATCCAATAAAGAAAACTTATCATTCTTGGTTAACCCGAAAAATATGAACGTTAAGGGGTTAAGGAGTATAGAAGATGAATTTTGACTCGATTGCCACGTATGGGACCCCTCTAGTTGCCCTGGGAAACGAATTTGTTGTGAAACTGTTTTTATACTTTGGAGGGCCCTGTCTAGATCCATTTATTTTTTTAATCTTCAAAAATCATTTATATATTAACCCCTTAACGTTCATGCCCGAGTTTAACTGCTTTGAAAATCGATATTTGTTTAATCCTACGGTTTGAGGGATGATAATATTTGTTTTCCTTCAAATTATACGTTAGATACATCATTGTAATTAACAAAAACCGTATTTTTAGAAACAAATCCAATAAAGAAAACTGATCATTCTTGGTTAACCCGAAAAATATGAACGTTAAGGGGTTAAGAAGTATAGAAGATGAATTTTGACTCGATTGCCACGTAGAAACCCCTCTAATTGCCCAGGAAAACGAACAATATGTTGTGAAACAATTTTTATACTTTCGAGGGCCCTGTCTAGATCCATTTATTTTTTTAATCTTCAAAAATCATTTATATATTAACCCCTTAACGTTCATGCCCGAGTTTAACTGCTTTGAAAAACGATATTTGTTTAATCCAACGGTTTGAGGGATGATAATATTTGTTTTCCTTCAAATTATACGTTAGATACATCATTGTAATTAACAAAAACCGCATTTTTAGAAACAAATCCAATAAAGAAAACTGATCATTCTTGGTTAACCCGAAAAATATGAACGTTAAGGGGTTAAGGAGTATAGAAGATGAATTTTGACTCGATTGCCACGTACAAACCCCTCTAATTGCCCAGGAAAACGAACAATATGTTGTGAAACAATTTTTATACTTTCGAGGGCCCTGTCTAGATTCATTTATTTTTCTAATTTTCAAAAATCATTTATATATTAACCCCTTAACGTTCATGCCCGAGTTTAACTGCTTTGAAAAACGATATTTGTTTAATCCAACGGTTTGGGGGATGATAATATTTGTTTTCCTTCAAATTATACGTTAGATACATCATTGTAATTAACAAAAACCGCATTTTTAGAAACAAATCCAATAAAGAAAACTGATCATTCTTGGTTAACCCGAAAAATATGAACGTTAAGGGGTTAAGGAGTATAGAAGATGAATTTTGACTCGATTGCCACGTACAAACCCCTCTAATTGCCCAGGAAAACGAACAATATGTTGTGAAACAATTTTTATACTTTCGAGGGCCCTGTCTAGATCCATTTATTTTTTTAATCTTCAAAAATCATTTATATATTAACCCCTTAACGTTCATGCCCGAGTTTAACTGCTTTGAAAAACGATATTTGTTTAATCCAACGGTTTGAGGGATGATAATATTTGTTTTCCTTCAAATTATACGTTAGATACATCATTGTAATTAACAAAAACCGCATTTTTAGAAACAAATCCAATAAAGAAAACTTATCATTATTGGTTAACCCGAAAAATATGAATGTTAAGGGGTTAAGGAGTATAGAAGATGAATTTTGACTCGATTGCCACGTACAAACCCCTCTAATTGCCCAGGAAAACGAACAATATGTTGTGAAACAATTTTTATACTTTCGAGGGCCCTGTCTAGATCCATTTATTTTTCCAATTTTCAAACATCATTTATACGTTAAGGGGTTAATGACTTGGAGCACCTGTTTTCAAAAAACAAATATGTTAAAAGTGTTTGGAGACTGCAATGGGGAACACAACATGACGAAATTTATTTTCGACGCTTATTTGAGTACGAGAAAAATAATATCTACGATTGTGACGACCATGAAACCACCTGGGGTCGAGAGGAACGTGCTCACTTTCGCCGTTGGTCGAGGATGCGACTCACGCGTCCCCATTTCCTCCCCTTGGTCTTATTTCCCGTTTTCACGGGACGCGATTTGTCTCCGCGACGCTCCTAGCATAATCGAGGAACTTAACCCGCGACTCTTCGACGGACTTCGTTTCAACCCCCAACCTCCATCGAATTATTTCGACGTTACGAAGATATTTAGTTGCGAACGATTCCTTCCTCGAAAATAATTTTGTTAACTTTCAAACACTCACGAAGAATTTTTAGCAATCGTCTATTAAAAAAAATTGAAAAATTTGGGATAATTTTAGGAATTCATCCTCTATCTTTCCACCCCCGATTTGGGATAGAAAAGCACCCACTTCGTTAATTAACAATTGTGCATTGAGTATCGTAATTAATTTAAAAAATCACCGAGTGAACTCGAGCTTGAATAAACTATTAAATATTTATTTTTTTTATATCAACCCCCAGGAGTTATTTCCTTCACACGAAAATACACGGACGCCTCTGAAACGTATTCTATAATAATAATACTAATAATATCGACTTTCCGTCGCGACTCGGTCGACGTAAAGTCGATAATCGAAAGAAAAATGGTGTATCGGGGTAGAAGGAGAAGGGAACGTCCGCGAAGATGCTCGGTTCTCTGGGGGCGAGTGGAAATCGACAACCATACTCTCGACGGGATGGTATCGCGAGATATCGCCATGATAAAAATGGACAAATATTTCGGGACGTTTAAGGATTCGAGGCTGGAGGAAATCACGTGCCCCCGATGGCCGTGTTTCCTTTGAGCCAACCGAGGAGGGATGAAACTATTTCAATAATTTAATATTCCAATATTTTATAAGCGTCCCGGATATTATTAGACAACTTCGAAATTCATTATTCGAATATTACCAGCGGGGATATCGTCACTCGAGCATTACTATTCGAATAATACTGATCCAATATCGCTGTTCGAGCGTCTCTGGTCGAATATCATTCCTTGGACGTTCGTATTTCAATGCCAATCGTTGAATATTAGCAGTGGAACTTCATGATTCGAATTTTATTGAAATGTTTGAGTATTAGTATTCAGATACAAGTATTCGAATTTTGTTGGACTGTTCGAATATCAGTATTCGAATTTTATTGAGCTATTCAAATATTAGTATTCGAATTTTATTGGATTATTTGAGTATTAGTATTCAAATACAAGTTTTGAATTTTATTGAACCATTCGAATTTTATTGAATTATTCAAATATTAGTATTCGAATTTTGTTGAACCATTCAAATTTTATTGAATCATTCAAATATTGCTATTCGAATTTTATTGAACTATTCGAATTTTATTGAATCATTCAAATATTAGTATTCGAATTTTATTGGATTATTTGAATATTAGTATCCAAATACAAGTATTCAAATTTTATTCAACCATTCAAATTTTATTGAATCATTCAAATATTGCTATTCGAATTTTATTGAACCATTCAAATATTAGTATTTGAATTTTATTGGATTATTTGAATATTAGTATCTAAATACAAGTATTCAAATTTGATTGAACCATTCAAATTTTATTGAATTATTCAAATATTGCTATTCGAATTTTATTGAATCATTCAAATATTAGTATTCGAATTTTATTCAACCATTCAAATTTTATTGAATCATTCAAATATTGCTATTCGAATTTTATTGAACTATTCAAATATTAGTATTCGAATTTTATTGGATTATTTGAATATTAGTATCCAAATACAAGTATTCAAATTTGATTGAACCATTCGAATTTTATTGAACCATTCAAATATTAGTATTCGAATTTTATTGAACCATTCAAATATTAGTATTCGAATTTTATTGAATTATTTGAATATTAGTATTCGAATTTTATTGAACCATTCGAATTTTATTGAATTATTCAAATATTATTATTCGAATTTTATTGAACCATTCAAATTTTATTGAATCATTCAAATATTGCTATTCGAATTTTATTGAATCATTCAAATATTAGTATTTGAATTTTATTCAACCATTCAAATTTTATTGAATCATTAAAATATTGCTATTCGAATTTTATTGAATCATTCAAATATTAGTATTCGAATTTGATTGGATTATTTGAATATTAGTATCCAAATACAAGTATTCAAATTTGATTGAACCATTCGAATTTTATTGAATCATTCAAATATTACTATTCGAATTTTATTGAACCATTCAAGTATTAGTATTCGAATTTTATTGAACCATTCAAATATTAGTATTAAAATACTACTGATACAATATCCTAGTTTCAGTACTATTATTCGCATATTAATATAAGAATAGAAATATTTGATTACCACTTTTTAGATACTATTAGTATCCATCTATCCATCATTATTCGAATATAACTATTAGGTGATTATAATCCTCAACAATTTCAACGAATATTCAAGCATCAGTTCCAAGGAAGTAACTCGCTCAAAAAATGACGAAAAAAAATTATTTCTCAGCCATTACTGCGTCCGATGAATTAGTCAACACTGAAACTAAACGGTAAGTGGCTGACCTAAGGGACAGTGGATGTCTCCACAAGGAAACGTAATTTGAAACTTCCATGAAATTTCACCCCCCAGTAAACTTGACAGTTTTCTACAAAGAGGAGGGGGGCACGACCCCTGGGGGGTGGTGGACGTTTAATTATCTGGGGAGGAACTCAAATATTTTTCCTATTAATACCCAGTTTTCTAGTTCCATAAGTAAAATATTTCCAAAGTGTCTGGAACCATCAAAAACCACACATTTAAATAAGTTTAAGCAGAATTGAAAAGCCATTTTTTCGAATGTCCTCTAAATAGAACAGTGGTATTAAAACTTCTACCCATCCACGATATAGAAATTTTCTTTTTCAAGAAAATCACTAGGGGAATCGCTAGATTAGAAATCGCTAGTTTTTTTTTAATTTAGACTTTTCCAATCGTTTTTCGTACGCAGTGCCGTGAAAGATTCGATAGCATCGATCGAGAGATTATAAACTCGACGACGCAGGAACGACTATTGTGGGAAACGTAAGGAGGAGGGGCAGAAACGAAAGAAACTTTGAACCAGCAGAGCAACGATGGGAAAGAACAAACGAAGAAACAGCGAACAATGCGGTACAACTAGACCGTGCGAAGAGTAATATTTCTGCCAGCTGGAACAGCCCAGTCCTGCGATCCTCGACTCCCACCTACT
Source organism: Colletes latitarsis (assembly GCF_051014445.1). NCBI lineage: Eukaryota > Metazoa > Arthropoda > Insecta > Hymenoptera > Colletidae > Colletes > Colletes latitarsis. The sequence goes on along the minus strand of NC_135135.1, from coordinate 26,728,651 downwards.
TCCGGTAGAGATTCCCGTGACTCGACGTTCCTCAAAAATTCCTAACGTCCAAGGCGTTTCATTCTAGTCGATACACCTAATCCTGTCTTAACTTCTTTAGGAGTTCTTTGGGAATTTTTTCGAGAAAACTGGGACAATATTTTTGAGTAGAGTTCATATACGAATATTTAGATCTACTCTCGAAGAATAGCCTCAATTTTTTTTGTGTAAAAATATTCAATATTTTAGGAGCTATGATAATTTTAGTGAAGCTTTCAGAAAATATATACCCTGGTTTTAAGTTCTTTAGGAGATCTTTGGGAATTTTTTCGAGTAAACTGGGACAATATTTTTGAGTAAAGTTCAAATACGAATATTTAGATCCACTCTTGAGGAATAGCCTCAATTTTTTTTGTGTAAAAATATTCAATATTTTAGAAGCTATGATAGTTTTAGCAAAGGTTCCAGAAAATATATACCCTTGTACTGTCTTAATTCTTTAGGAGTTCTTTGAGAATTTTTTCGAGAAAACTGGGACAATATTTTTGAGTAAAGTTCAAATACGAATATTTAGATCCACTCTCGAAGAATGGCCTCAATTTTTTTTGTGTAAAAATATTCAATATTTTAGGAGCTATGATAATTTTAGTGAAGCTTTCAGAAAATATATACCCTGGTTTTAAGTTCTTTAGGAGATCTTTGAGAATTTTTTCGAGAAAACTGGGACAATATTTTTGAGTAGAGTTCATATACAAATATTTAGATCTACTCTCGAAGAATAGCCTCAATTTATTTTGTGTAAAAATATTCAATATTTTAGGAGTTATGATAATTTTAGTGAAGCTTTCAGAAAATATATACTCTCTTACTGTCTCAATTCTTTAGGAGTTCTTTGAGAATTTTTTCGAGAAAACTGGGACAATATTTTTGAGTAGAGTTCATATACAAATATTTAGATCTACTCTCGAAGAATAGCCTCAATTTATTTTGTGTAAAAATATTCAATATTTTAGGAGCTATGATAATTTTAGTGAAGCTTTCAGAAAATATATACCCTGGTTTTAAGTTCTTTAGGAGATCTTTGGGAATTTTTTTGAGAAAACTGGTACAATATTTTTGAGTAAAGTTCAAATATGAATATTTAGATCCACTCTTGAGGAATAGCCTCAATTTTTTTTGTGTAAAAATATTCAATATTTTAGGAGCTATGATTATTTTAGTAAAGGTTTCAGAAAATATATAACCTGGTCTTGAGTTCTTTAGGAGTTCTTTGGGAATTTTTTCGAGAAAACTGGAACAATATTTTTGAGTAAAGTTCAAATACGAATATTTAGATCCACTCTTGAGGAATAGCCTCAATTTTTTTTGTGTAAAAATATTCAATATTTTAGAAGCTATGATAATTTTAGTAAAGGTTCCAGAAAATATATAACCTGGTCTTAACTTCTTTAGGAGTTTTTTGGGAATTTTTTCGAGAAAACTGGGACAATATTTTTGAGTAAAGTTCAAATACGAATATTTAGATCCACTCTCGAAGAATAGCCTCAATTTATTTTGTGTAAAAATATTCAATATTTTAGGAGCTATGATTATTTTAGTAAAGGTTTCAGAAAATATATACCCTGGTCTTAAGTTCTTTAGGAATTCTTTGGGAATTTTTTCGAGAAAACTGGGACAGTATTTTTGAGTAGAGTTCATATATAAATATTTAGATCTACTCTCGAAGAATAGCCTCAATTTATTTTGTGTAAAAATATTCAATATTTTAGAAGCTATGATTATTTTAGTAAAGGTTTCAGAAAATATATAACCTGGTCTTGAGTTCTTTAGGAATTCTTTGGGAATTTTTTCGAGAAAACTGGGACAATATTTTTGAGTAAAGTTCAAATACGAATATTTAGATCCACTCTCGAAGAATAGCCTCAATTTATTTTGTGTAAAAATATTCAATATTTTAGGAGCTATGATAATTTTAGTGAAGCTTTCAGAAAATATATACTCTCTTACTGTCTCAATTCTTTAGGAGTTCTTTGAGAATTTTTTTGAGAAAACTGGGACAATATTTTTGAGTAGAGTTCATATACAAATATTTAGATCTACTCTCGAAGAATAGCCTCAATTTATTTTGTGTAAAAATATTCAATATTTTAGAAGCTACGATAATTTTAGTAAATGTTTGTTATCTCTACTTTGTCAGCGAGTATCGTAGAATTCTTTAACAAGCTCGACACTTTGAATGCCAACAATGGATATCGATTCACTTCTTCCAATATTCATTAATTCATGCAAATTTACAATGGACAAGAATATTCTTGATTATCAATAATTCTTCCCTCAAAGTAGGCCATTTTCCCACTCGACATTGTTGCTCCCATTTTCGAATATCTAAAGCAATATAAATATTCCTTTCAAACACGAATATTTTTTTAAAAGTCACTGAGATTATCTCTGATAAAAAATCGAGATTTATTAAAATTGTATTCCACGCTTTTGATTAGTGTTTTGCATAAGTAGTCGCCATTTTTCGGATTGTACGATCTCTGGGGCGCCTTGTTCGTGACCTTGGAATCGCTTTTGCCTCCATTTTCCTTTGCGACGCGTGTCCAGTACACGCCTCTAAGGCCCCCCAAAGCTTTATTATCCGAGACTCCGGTGACTTTAAACGCTCTCAGACCTTCGAAACTCCCCTACGCCTCGTTAGTTCTTCCGCATCTTGAATATGCATCCCAGATTTCGAACCCTTTGCAACTTTGTCGCGCTGAGCGCCTCGAGAGTCTTCAACCAAGATTCCTCACAAGATTGCCAGACTTCTGGACGCTCGTTAATCGATTTATCTCAGAAAAGGAACACACGTAACTCCATAATAAAATAATAAAATATCAAATTTAATAATTCCTGAAATTCACTTTTCGTGTTCCCAAAAATTGTTTTCGTCGATGCAAGTTCCCCCGATAAAAATTTAGCAAATATTCGCGTGGGAAAAAAAAGAAATTTACAACGTGATTTCACGTGTTAACGCGATCGAGCACATATCGTTAAATAATAATGAAACGACGGCGATGAAAACTTTGGCGCTGACCCAAACTTCCGCTTTATTCGTATCAGATTAAGATCGAAACGTCTTAACCTCCATCGAGTGCCAAATTTCCCAAATTTGATCTCGAAAACGTGCTCTCTTTCTTCGAACCATCGAAATTTAATAACAATATTTATATACGATTTTGAGAATATTTCACACCAAGTAAATCATCGAGACCCCTGGGAAAAAATTTAATGGGGGATTCTAGAGGCCAAAATAAGACGAAAATCAAGAATACCAATTTGTTCATGGAGGCTTTGTTAAAAAGTTATTAACTTTTAAAGTTCCGACCATACTGAATTTTTTTCTAGAAAATGGGTAGGATTTTGGGGGTAGGTCTATTCACCAAAAATTATTGTAATTGACCCCTGTAACTAAATATAATTTTTTTAGTATGATTAGAAATTTTTTAATTTTGTCGAAAAATTTCACACCTTCTCGAATTTTTTTCTAGAAAGTGGGTAGGATTTCAGGGGTATGTGTATTCACCAAAAATGCTTGTAATTGACCCCTCTAACTAAATATAATTTTTTTAGTATGATTGGAAATTTTTTAATTTTGTCGAAAAATTTCACACCTTCTCGAATTTTTTTCTAGAAAGTGGGTAGGATTTTGGGGGTAGATCTATTCAACAAAAATTATTGTAATTGACCCCTGTAACTAAATATAATTTTTTTAGTATGATTAGAAATTTTTTAATTTTGTCGAAAAATTTCACACCTTCACGAATTTTTTTCTAGAAAGTGGGTAGGATTTCGGGGGTAGGTCTATTCACCAAAAATTATTGTAATTGACCCCTGTAACTAAATATAATTTTTTTAGTATGATTGGAAATTTTTTAATTTTGTCGAAAAATTTCACACCTTCTCGAATTTTTTTCTAGAAAGTGGGTAGGATTTTGGGGGTAGGTCTATTCACAAAAAATTATTGTAATTGACCCCTGTAACTAAATATAACTTTTTTAGTATGATTGGAAATTTTTTAATTTTATCGAAAAATTTCACACCTTCCCGAATTTTTTTCTCGAAAGTGGATAGGATTTCGAGGGTATGTGTAATGACCAAGAATGATTGTAATTGACCCCTGCAGCCAAAAGAATTTTTTTTAGAACGATTTGAAATTTTTTTTTTTCGTCGAAAAATATAGGCACCTACCCACTGTCGATTTTTCTTAAAAATTCCTTTTTCATTTTTAGTAAATTTATAAATATTTTCTTGTAGGTGTCCGTGGGCTCTGCTTCAGAAAAAAATTTCAATGAGATTCCTTTACTATTGTAGGAGTTATGGTCGTTTAAAAATTGGACCAGTTTTAGGGGGTTTTTTTCACTTTACGGTGTCAAGGAACAATATTTTCAATATTGTTAAAATGTCTACATATTCTCCAGTAAAATACGCGATTTGAAAAATTTTTTTTTACGAAAAATTTCAGCCCCTACCCGATTTTTTTTCTCAAAAATGCGCAAGATTTCGGGGGTATGTGTATTCACCAAATGATTGTAATTGACCCCCGCAACCGAAAATAATTTTTCCAGAACGAATTGAAATTTTTTAATTTAACTTTTTAATAACTTTACAACGAAGCTTCGGTCGAAAAAATGATATTCTTGATTTTCGTCTTATTTTGACCCCTAGAATCCCCCATTAAAATTTTTCCCACGCGTGGCCGAACACCCTGTATATTTTCGATATACTACGAAAAAATTATACGAAACTTCGAAAAATCGCACGATATTCAAATTTCGATGCTGGTAAAAAATTATTTTTTCTAAATTATACGTTTCGTGGAGTAATTATTATCGTCGATTGTTTTAATTTCGTTGGGGGTTGTTTGCATCTGGTAGGAAATTTTTGACCAGATAAGAATCTCGCCCTGAACGTAATACGCGCGACCGCGTCATTTCACTCCGGCTGGTTCCGCCGTGTTCCTTTCGGTCTCTGTACACGGAAAATTTAATAAAGCGCGGCCGAAGGAACGGGGGAGAGAGGAGAAAGAACGAACGCAGGGAGAAAGGAGTCGAGGATAACTTGCCACGGTGGATAAAAGGTTCCTCCCTGCAACCAGAGCGTAATTATAACGCGCTCTTAGAGGACGCGCGGGAAGGGCTAACATTTAAAGGATATGTAGGTCAGCCACTGACCCGCCTTATTGCAACTTCCGACCCGATCACCCCAAATGGAGCCCCGAAAATCGACCAAACACGAAACTACAACGAATACGTTCACTTATCCGGGGACCTAGCCACCGTTCAAAACAAAACACTAAATAATTAAATTACTATTACACTGATAAGCAACTGAAACCATCAAACAAATTCTCCTAACCCCTGAGACTATACAAAATAAAAAAAAATCAATTTTGATGTTCCAATCTCGTTTAAAAAATTAAATTTTTCCACGTTTCACTGAGATTCTTAAAGACTTCAAACGCAATTTTTTCCAATTAGAATATAAATGCATATGTATCCTTTGCGATTTGTACACATTCTCCATCAAAATACGCGTAGTTTGCTTTTTTAAACATTAAAATCGGCCCATCCGTTCAGAAGTTATGATGTTTTAAAGATTCGCACGAAATTTCGAGGCCAGAAATGATATTTTCGGTAAGGAATTTTTTTCTCGAAAATGCGCAAGATTTCGGGGGTATGTGTAATGACCAAAAATAATTGTAATTGACCCCCGCAAACGAAAATATTTTTTCCAGAACGATTTGAAATTTGTTGTTTTCGTCGAAAAATTTAGGCGCCTAATTATATTTTCGGTAAGGAATTTTTTTCTCAAAAATGCGCAAGGTTTCGGGGGTATGTGTATTCCACAAAAATGATTGTAATTGACTCCCACAACCAAGCAAAATTTTTTCAGAACGATTTGAAATTTTTTAGATTAACTTTTTAATAACTTTATAACGAAGCTTCAGTCAAAAAAATGATATTCTTGATTTTCGTCTTATTTTGGCCCCCTAGAATCCCCCAATAAAATTTTTCCCAGGGTTGGCCGAACACCCTGTATAAAATCTGAAACGTATTTGAAAGGTGCCCTTAAATTTTGCTTTTGAAATCTTACCAATGTTCTCCGTTTGAAACATAATTTATGAGAGAAATTTAATGGTGTAGATATTTTTTAACGAGTATGAAAATTGGATTGTTTCAGGAGGCGTATAGAAAATGGGTGTGCAGTTCCCTGGTGCCTTACTTTGCTCACGGGGGACCGCAGGACTTGGATAACTTGGAGAACAGCTGGGCCGGAAGCAGGCTTAGGCCCTGTCGGTCCTTCTGCCAATCCGTGGAGCAACGTTGTCCTTACTTGCTTCCGGGCGACCGTGCCCCTGCGTACCCCACGCAATACGCCGGTGAACCCACCTTTCTTTGCAGAGGTAATCGATCTTCGTCGCTTCTGAAAGCGCCACTGTAATTATTAGGGGCCCAACGAGATCGAAAACACTATTTTTTTACCTAAATTATTATATTATTATATCAGGGGGCCAATACATTCCACCCGGATAACTGATATCTCGCAAAAAGCTATGCAAGTAGCTTTGAAATCGAGTGATCTTGAATTATAAGAATTATTGCCCCTAGCTATCACGATATAAGTTGTAATTATAATTCATACACTATGATTATACTGAGAAAAATGTTCACTCGATACCAATCTATTTCACTCGTTCGTTTCTCGTCTCTACAATGGGATTTCGAGAAAATGGCTACGCAAGAGGCGAGGTGGGGACGCATAACCTCCAAAGCAGTAATGGCGGTTCTTCCAACCAAAAACTGCAACTAGAAGTTTAGAATGTTTAAACGCCTGGTCGTGGTGACTTTTTCGAAATTATTCCCCCGTTTGCAGGTTCAAAACTGTTCTAAATAAATGGCCCCCCGATTCTAAGTATTTCTCAGTGCATGTACCGTGTTTAGATTGTTGTTATGGATGTTTATGAAAATGTTAGGGATCTCCTGCGCCATCGAAGGAGGGTAAAAATATTTTCTGGCACCCTCTCGACTCGTAAAAGATAAGCACATCGTGGAGGAGAAAAGGAAAATCAGCGTGAAATAAAGAATACGATACCGCGAGTAGAATTAGAGGAAGGTCAGATTTTTGGGAGGACTGATATTTCTTTTTACCCTTTTAATGTTTATCGATAATCGCGTTATTTCGCCCCGGAAAATGGAAAAGAGACAACGATGTTACTTGTTCGAGACAAACTGTCGACCATGTGTCGAGTGTCCTTGCTTCCTGGACAGGTATTAGACAGTTTCCGGGCTCTAAATAAAATTTATACGGGTCATCGACCATTGCATCGTTTTCCTAGACCCCTTGTTCCCTAAAATAATCCTCAGAGAATTATTTTTGCACGTCTATGGGCAAAGAAATTTAGAAACCGAAAATCACTGTGCTCCAAATTTAAATATTCGAACAACTCAATTAATTTTCAGAATGCATTTTAGTACGTTCTACTTACAAACAATAAGTGATACAATAATCTCTGATGCAATAATAATTTATTATTTATCGAATATTTATTTTGTATTAGAAATGAGTTTGAATGATTGAGAACCATTTAGAGATAAAAATTACTTTTGTTTAGAGTCTTGTATAATAAGCACGTTATATTTAAATGGCGTATGGGGAAATTACACATAGTTATCCACCAGTATATGCAAGATAATATGTTAATTAAATATGTATGCAATAATACGTATTCGATGAATAATTAATTGTTCATTGGACTGAAATTTGTTATACATTTTAATGCCGTGAAGCTGTTGATGGAAATATTGTTCTTTTGTGAAGGACACTTGCCATGCACCCGGTAATCTGTATCAAAATTCACTGTTAGGGTGCAACGACACGTGTTTAAACAAAAAACACTTTGGTGGATTTATGGAATTATTTAGAATCTTTGAATAATTGATATTATTTATCAGACACACCTCTGTGTGATTGTACGTACCATAACTAATTAATTCATTTATTCTTGAAGACTAAAAAAATCATTTCCAAATTAAAATTGAACAAAAACTTTGACTCTAGTATCGAGGGTCTTGAAAACGAAAAATATGTAATACACACTCAATCGAGATAAATTCAAAACCAAACCACGAATATAAAAAATATAAAAAATAAAAAAATCAAAGGTTGTTTAGTTTTGAATTTCCCTTTCATTTCTATGTTTACTCAAAACCAAACCACTCTAAAAATGAATATAAAAAATAGAAAAATCAAAGGTTGTTTAGTTTTGAATTTCTCTTTCATTCGTATATTTACTTATTATTCAGTGGAATTAAATTCGAATATAAATAGAGCCTCGTCTCTTCTCCATTTCCCCAAATTCTATACCAACGAACAACAATTTTACCATCTGTGAATTCCACAATTTAAATAAACCAGTCAGCTGTGAAGCAGTGAATATAAAAAATAAAAAAATCAAAGGTTGTTTAGTTTTGAATTTCTCTTTCATTCGTATATTTACTTATTATTCAATGGAATTAAATTCGAATATAAATCGAGCCTCGTCTCTTCTCCATTTCCCCAAATTCTATAGCAACAAACAACAATTTTACCAAATTGTAAATTCCCCAATTTAAATAAACCAGTGAGCTGTGAAGCAGTGAATATAAAAAATAAAAAAATCAAAGGTTGTTTAGTTTTGAATTTCTCTTCCATTCGTATATTTACTTATTATTCAATGGAATTAAATTCGAATATAAATCGAGCCTCGTCTCTTCTCCATTTCCCCAAATTCTATACCAACGAACAACAATTTTACCATCTGTGAATTCCACAATTTAAATAAACCAGTGAGCTGTGAAGCAGTGAATATAAAAAATAAAAAAATCAAAAGTTGTTTAGTTTTGAATTTCTCTTTCATTCGTATATTTACTTATTATTCAATGGAATTAAATTCAACTATAAATCGAGCCTCGTCTCTTCTCCATTTCCCCAAATTCTATAACAACGAACAACAATTTTACCATCTGTGAATTCCACAATTTAAATAAACCAGTCAGCTATGAAGCAGTGAATATAAAAAATAAAAAAATCAAAGGTTGTTTAGTTTTGAATTTCTCTTTCATTCGTATATTTACATATTATTCAATGGAATTAAATTCGAATATAAATCGAGCCTCGTCTCTTCTCCATTTCCCCAAATTCTATAACAACGAACAATTTTACAAACTGTGAATTTAAATAAACCAGTCACCTAACAAAACGAAGTCGATTCGTTAGAATTTGTTGAACGTCGTTTTAGCAAAAGTTCGATTTCCCAGCGCTCGTTGCGCGAGATAGACGGGGTCACAGGTCACCTAGGGTGCGGAGAATAGCGAAAGACGGGTTCGCGGAGGACGAAAGCGGTCCTCTGGAACGTCAGAGACACTGGATCGTTGGAAAAACGAAATAATTTCAGATCCAAACATCCCCGAGACCGGGGAGCAAGCCTCGAGGGCGTTGCACAGCACCGACGAGGACGAGTGCTGCTTCCACGTGTGCTCCGAGGAGAAACCAGGATCGGGCATTTGCGCGAATTGCACGGATCGGGAGCCACGGAAGCGCGGTAGAAGCCACGATCCACCGACGGCGCCCCACTGCGAGATTAATCCTATTCAACCGGCTTCCACAGGTACCCAGAAATTTGGAAAATAATTTTTTACCCCTTGGGGGAACCGAAAAAGGTCGAAGTCATTTTTTTCTGGAGGAACCGAAGCACTTTTCGAGGCAGCCATGTTGTCACGAATGGATACATGTCCCGAGAGCACTCGTGATTTTTATCGATCGAAAATGATAACGATTGCAAAAGTTATGGGAAACTTGATACCACGATTGTATTCTTGCTGAATGAAATGGTTCGACTGTTTTAGATTTGTACAGGTGAACGATAACTTGTACGATCGTTATTATTTTTGTAATTTAGAGGGTAGTAAGACGAGGTATACGAGTAAAGTTTACGCCTTGTGGGCCGAGAAATTGTTTTGGTATGATTTGAAATTTTTTAATTTTGTAGAAAAATTTCAGCACCTTCTCGAATTTTTTTCTCATTTTGCGGGGTCAAGGACCAACTTTTCGAATATTTTTGCAATTTGTACATATTCTCCATCAAAATACGCGTAGTTTGCTTTTTTAAACATTAAAATCGTCCAATCCGTTCAGAAGTTATGACGTTTTAAAGATTCGCATGAAAATTCGGGCAGACATTTCTGGCCAGAAATTAGATTTTCGGTGAGGAATTTTTTTCTCGAAACTGGGTAGGAATTCGAGGGTATGTGTAATGACCAAAAATGATTGCAATCGACCCTTGCAACCGAAAATAATTTTTTTAGAACGATTTGAAATTTTTTAATTTTGTCGAAAAATTTCACACCTTCCCGAATTTTTTTCTCGAAAGTGGATAGGATTTCGGGGATATGTGTATTCACCAAAAATGCTTGTAATTGACCCCTCTAACTAAATATAATTTTTTCAGAATGATTTGAATGATTTGATATTCTTGATTTTCGTCTTATTGTGGCCTGTACAATCTCCTATTAAAATTTCCCTCAGGGGTGGCCGAACACCCTATATACATATTTGGAGCCCCAGAAAAATGGTCCAAAATAATACATTGTTTGTAAAAATGTAAAGTCTGCTCGTATACCTCTGTCTAAGGCAGCACCTGCTAGACCTTACCAAAGAATTCGAATCCCCCTATTTCTTCTCTGGCTTCACCTCCCATACTCACTACCAGAGGGCTACGCTCTCGTCTCTCTCGCAAGCACTCGACCAAATACCTTCCTCGACTTCCCTTTCCTCTTCTGTCTTCCCACGATCCTTCACCCTTCCTCCACTAGCAAAGCGCTCCACATTTCCACCAAAAAATCAAATAAACAATAATTTACCCAGTACCCTAGCGATATTTTGGAGGAGCCCCTGACCTGGTGGTTTGTTCAGTCCAGGTGTGCAATACTCAGACTGTAAGCACTCGACCAACTACCTTTCTAGACTTTCCTTTCCTCTTCTGTCTTCCCACAATCCTTCCCCCTTCCTCCACTAGCAGAGCGTGCCACACTTCCACCAAAAGATAGAAAAACCTTTCGTAAATCCCTGTGTACTAAACAATAATTTACCCCAGTCCGCTATCGACATTTTAGGGGAGCCCCTGACCTGGTGGTTTTTTCAATCCAGGTGTGCAATACCCAGACTGTAAGCACTCGACCAACTACCTTTCTAGACTTTCCTTGCCTCTTCTGCCTTCACACAATCCTTCCCCCTTCCTCCACTAGCAAAGCGCTCCACATTTCCACCAAAAAATCAAATAAACAATAATTTACCCAGTACCCTAGCGATATTTTGGAGGAGCCCCTGACCTGGTGGTTTGTTCAGTCCAGGTGTGCAATACCCAGACTGTAAGCACTCGACCAACTACCTTTCTAGACTTTCCTTTCCTCTTCTGTCTTCCCACGATCCATCCCCCTTCCTCCACTAGCAGAGTGTGCCACACTTCCACTAAAAGATAGAAAAACCTTTGGTAAATCCCCGTGTACTAAACAATAATTTACCCCAGCACGCTATCGACATTTTAGAGGAGCCCCTGACCTGGTGGTTTGTTCAGTCCAGGTGTGCAATACCCAGACTGTAAGCACTCGACCAACTACCTTTCTAGACTTTCCTTTCCTCTTCTGCCTTCCCACGATCCTTCACCCTGTGTACTAAACAGTAATTTACCCCAGTGCTCTAGCGATATTTTCGCAGAGCCCCTGACCTGGTGGTTTATTCAGTCCAGGTGTGCAATGCCCAGACTGTAAGCACTCGACCAACTACCTTTCTAGACTTTCCCTTCCTCTTCTGTCTTCCCACGATCCTTCCCCCTTCCTCCACTAGCAAAGCGCTCCACACTTCCGCTAAAAGATAGAAAAACCTTTGGTAAATCCCCGTGTACTAAACAATAATTTACCCCAGTCCGCTATCAACATTTTAGAGGAGCCTCTGACCTGGTGGTTTGTTCGGTCCAGGTGTGCAATACCCAGACTGTAAGCACTCGACCAACTACCTTTCTAGACTTTCCTTTCCTCTTCTGCCTTCCCACGATCCTTCACCCTGTGTACTAAACAGTAATTTACCCCAGTACTCTAGCGATATTTTCGCAGAGCCCCTGACCTGGTGGTTTGTTCAATCCAGGTGTGCAATGCCCAGACTGTAAGCACTCGACCAACTACCTTTCTAGACTTTCCTTTCCTCTTCTGTCTTCCCACGATCCTTCACCCTTCCTCCACTAGCAGAGCGTGCCACACTTCCACTAAAAGATAGAAAAACCTTTGGTAAATCCCCGTGTACTAAACAATAATTTACCCCAGCACGCTATCGACATTTTAGAGGAGCCCCTGACCTGGTGGTTTGTTCGGTCCAGGTGTGCAGTACCCAGACTCGACGTCCACGAGCGGCGAGGTCGAGGATGAGGATGTGGACGGTTCGTCGTTGCCGTTGTCGTCGTCGCTGTGCGGCAGCGACGGTACGGACACGGTGTCCATCGTCTCGTCGTCCGGCCGATCGTCGGCCTCGATCCTGCCGCAGCTCGTCTGTCTGTGCTCGTTCCTCGGCGGCGTCCTCGGGAACGTCGGCGCGGCGGCCGTCCTCTGGATCGCGCGGCTGTTCCAGCGGCCGACGGAGGCGAAACCGGGGATCGGTGCCGGTAAAACGGAGCAACGGTCGACGAAGAAGAGGAGGTGGGACCTTGTCGTCGGTTGGTTGCGCCGTTCCGGGGCACGGTGTTGCGCGGGCGTGCGTCACGGTGCTCGGTGGATGCTCGGGAAGTGGGTGATGGTCGAACGCCGTTGCCGGGGCTGGTGGTGCTGGTGCTGGTGGTGGTGGAGGTGGCGACGCCGGAAATCGCGAGCGCGTCGGGGATCGCGGCGATGGCCGGTCGAGGCCGCCGTCGGCTGTCCACGTTCGACGTCGGTCCGCTGGAACGTGGACGACGCCCGCGGGTGCGCGTCGACGAGGTGCCGTTGGCGACGATGGTGGTGGTGGTGGTGTTGGTGGTGGTTGTACCGATGGCGGTGGCCGCGGCACGTGGTCGAGAACGATCGCGGGGGCGGACGTGGGGACGGTGGTGGCCCCGAGGCTCGCGGGGAGGCGGCGAGACGACGCACGCCGGCGAGACGACGTCGCCTGGGCTCGTCCTTGAGGAGGGACCCGCCATAGGGGTGGCTCCCTGGCGAAGCGCGTAACGCGCGAGACGCAGCTTTTTTCTATTTGGGGTTCACCGGAGCCCCGTCGAGCAGGACTCCGGGTGTATACCTTCCGGGCGATGCCGGGCCCTCGAGAAAGGGTCGCGGCGACGGCACAGGGGGCGCGGACGTGGCGGGCGAGCAGCGCCACCTGGAGCGGCCGGAGAGAAATGGATAGCAGCGCCGCGACACGGATGATTCGAGGAAACGGGAGACAGGAACCGGGGAACGGAGGAGGCGAGGATGGTTTTCGAGAGAGTGCGAGAGTGTGTGCGTGCGAGAGAGAGAAAGAGAGAGAGAGAGAGAGAGGAGAGAAAGGAGGTACGACGAAGAATTTTGGACATCGAAGACGGACGAAGACGCGCCGTGGGACGCGGTTCGGGACTTCCTGAGAGGCCGAGGGGACAACCCGTGGAACCGTGGCGAAAAACACGTACGTCTCGAATAATAATGATAACAATAATACAATAATAATTAATAAATTAAAATAATAATGACGATAACGACCGATTATCACGATGGTAACGATGATCAACGATGATGCCGATTAACGATGCTGATTAATGGCCGTTCACGAATAACGATGATAACGATGATGTTTTATGACGATGATTATGCCGACGATAAAAAAAAAAAAAAAAAAAATAAAACGCTGACGCTGATACGCTGACGATGATTATGATGATGATGATGACGATGAGGGATGATGAATTAAAAAAAAAAAAATAATAGCTAACGAATATTAATAATAATGAATAATGACATAAATAATAACGGTTAAATAATGAAGTAAAACGACGATGATGATGAAGAAAAAAACGATAAAAGTAATGTTAACGTAAACGATAGAATGATTACAATACAACTATTATTATACATTCAAGTACGTCACATAAGTACACACACGCATACACACGGTACCAGATACAAAACGGGCGATAGGGAAGGGGGAGGTTATGGCTCGGGGAGAAGGTACGGATACAAAAGCGAGAAGCCTGCACGCGTGCACAAATTATTGAGAAAAATGCGACACGCCACCTATACACACACGCGGCACACAGACACGTACACACGACACACGTACACACGCATACAAGACGTAGGTAAATAGTCTTTTGGTCGTGGAATAGAGGGGTACGAGGAAGGAAAGGGAATACGGGAAGAAGGGGTGGGGGCATGAAATTTTTTGCAGAAACGGCACGAGGATAAATAAACACGACGTTATCGAGGTATAATATGTGTTCGTTTAGACCTTACAATAAATAAATAACTATTATATTAATATAGACACGTAACGATACCAGATAATGATGAAAATGCATGAGAGCGTGGGTGGGAGAGCATGTCGGAGCGAATGAACACGAGGAGAGCGAGTACGGGAATAACGTTGATTAGATTAAAGGGAAAAATCGTAGCAGAACCGACGGACTTTTTTTATAGAGAAACAAACGATTCCCGTGGGTATATTGCGTAAAATAACGATACGCAACAAAGGAAATTTCTTTCTTCCGTTACCTGGCGCTCTGTCCCGCGCAGCTCGCGTGGCTTCGACTTCGCTGGACGGAAATAATCCGCGGGAAAGTCGCGAGGCGGGCGAAAGGAGTTCGAGGCGCGCCGCCATCTTGGTCTCCACGCGAGGCGCGAACTCGAAAGATACACGTCACCACTTTGTCACTCGTTATCGTTAAGTATCGTTAATTGATTATTGGTTATGGTTCGAGTTTCCACCCCAACGTAAACGGGGCAGGGTTAGGTTTCCTTTTGAACCGTAGAATCGGCGAGGATGTTCGAGAGCCGGGGCTGGGCGAAACAAAACAGAGGGGAGACGTACAAAAGCGCTCGAGCTGGCGAACAGAAGTCGGGGGAAAAGAAAGGGGAGAGACATGAGAAAAGAGAAGTGGGAGCCGTGTTTGCAATCGGAGAGTCGAAACGATCTGATCTCGAAACCGGAAACGGTTAAAGCGCCCCCGTTTCGTCCATCGTGCAGATCCACCCGCGATTTGTTTCTCGAGACTCGTTCCACCCGGTGGTGGTTAACAATTAACAATTTTTCGAGGGACAAACGAAACGGTGAATCGCGGACGATCGTAACCGAATCATGGCGCGGCCTAATTGCATAAACGTTGGCCAACCTTTCGACAGTTTCGACCACCCATGTTACGTATCATAGATATTTATATTTCGTTTAGAATTCAAATGTAAGTTGTGGCGGAAAAATTCGAGAAGCGTAGTTGCTCGTTTCAGGGATGAGGGAGAGTGAGGGGGGGGGGAGCGAATAGAGAAACGGAGAGCGAAAATCGAAGCCACGAAGACGCTGTGGGCGCGGGTACAGAGGGATGGCGGGGAATAGAGCCGGAGAATCGTCGTCGTCGTTGTTGTCGTCGTAATTGCAGGAAATCGAGCACGAGAAGCAGGGGGCGTGTCCTACACAGGCACACACGTACACACGACACGTGCACGCATACCCACAAGGCATTCACGCGAACACATACGTAAACACAGAGAGAGAGAGAGAGAGAAGGGAGCACACTCGTGCGCGTTAATTACGTTGTTAAACATTGTCCAATACATAATTGTTACTAATTTACATTTATAAGACGAACGAGAGAGAGAGAGAAAGGGAGAGAGTGGAGAAGGAGATATATATAGCGAGTGTGCGCGCGAGAGATCACGTGACCGACTGAAAGGCGAACGAGGAGGGGGTAAAAACGAATGTTTACCGCGATTAACGATATAGAGGGTCGATGACGAAACCATATAAATATTATAAATATATAAATATATACAGAAATATTGCGACGGGATCGACGTTCGCGCGATTGTGTAAATAGTATGTATTTATATAATATAATATGTGTACGCGCGCGCACAAACGTACATATACCTACTTTTGTGTGTGCATGTGTGTGTGTGTGTGTGTAAATTAGGAGAGATGTGTCGCGACGAGAGAGTTTAGTAACGGATTATCCTCTCCCCCCCCCCCCCCAAAAAAACCAGATGTCTGCGATCGATTTCCGGTACGATTTTTGCGCTCGAACAAAATGGACGATTCACCTGCTGCGTACGTTGAAAATAACGAGTGATTGCGAGAGAAAAAGAGAGTGTATGTCTGTGTGTGTGTGAGTTTGAACGAAGCAGCCCAGTCGATCGAAGCCACGATCAGCTTTTTGAGGTGATTTTTGCAGAATGGTAGATCACGAGTCTTCTTTTATTGTTTCCCAGAGTTTGGAAAGGAGTAATATTGTTTCAGTGATACGTTGATCGTTAATTCCGCGTTTTCCCCATTAATTTATCGATCAACGACTTTTCCAATCCCGCCGGAGGGTTAAATTTCTATTATAGTTACGATTTTGAGAGTAGTTTCGAAGAGTGGACCTGTTTAAATATTTGTGTAAATTTATAATTGCTATAATCAAACCAGTGCAGTATTAGAAATATCGAAACTATTCGATTTTATATTTGAACACCAGCTAAAGAAGCTTCGTTATTTATTTACGAGTTCCCTCGAAACATTCTTCGATCGAGTGCAAAATAACTCGAGAATAAACATTCGCAGAGAAGTGATTTAAAACATTCCAAGATCGCAAGTAGATTTGAAACAGAAAATTTCGTTGTTTGGCGTCGATGTTCGATAGGAAGAATGCAACGGAAAGGCGTCGATGGGGGGTCGCTGGCGTTCGTTTGCTACGTTGTTAACCAGGACGACGGCCTCGCATTTTCAGGACGACCCTCTGGATAACGCTGGTAAATCGTTCCCGCGAGATCCGGGTTTCGTTCGTCGTTTCACCGCGCTTCCTGCCGGCTCCGAGCGTTCTCGTTTTCTTCGTTGGCCGCGACGCTCGACTTCCGGTCGGTTTCTTCCTTCGCGACGCCCACCAAGCAGCCACCGTCGGCTCTGGGAGCGTCCATGGACGCCCCTAATTGAACGACCGCGTCGAAGAACCCTCGAGCTTTATCGTTCCCGCTCGTACGTTCGCTCCACGAACGACAACCAAAGATCTTTGGGCCCATTAGCGAAAAATAAAACGAGAAACAGTGTTTAAAATGCCTGTCACGTGTTACGAAGTCGAATCAGGCATGAATTTTAACAAATTCTCCGAGTTTCCTCAACGTTCCCCGCTTTTCTGGGTTTCCTTCCATTTTCCTTGAATTTTCCTTGCATTTTCCAGCGAATTTTTCAATTTTTCATGAATCAGGGGACTTTTTATAAGCTCATCCATTTGAAAACCAAAATTTTCCGACTTTTCTGAACAGTTTTCACGAATTTTATGAGTTTTCTCAATGTTTTTGGCTTTTGTGGGTTTTCTTCCATTTTCCCTGAATTTTCCCTGCATTTTCCAGCGAATTTTAATGGAATTTTTCAATTTTTCACGAATCAGAGGATTTTCTGTTAGCTCATCCATTTCTACACCAGAATTTTCCTACTTTTCCGAACAGTTTACACGAATTTTACGAGTTTTCTCAATGTTTCTCGCTTTTGTGAGTTTTCTTCCATTTTTCATGAATTTTCACTGCATTTTCTAGCGAATTTTCATGGAATGTTTCAATTTTTCACAAATCATAGGATTTTCTATTAGCTCATCAATTTCTTCACCAGAATTTTCCTACTTTTTCGAACAGTTTTCACGAGTTTTACGAGTTTCCTTAATGTTTCTCGTTTTTGTGGGTTTTCTTCCATTTTTCATGAATTTTCCCTGCATTTTCCAGCGAATTTTCATGGAATTTTTCAATTTTTTACAAATCAAAGGATTTTCTATTAGCTCACGAATTTTCACACCAGAATTTTCCTACATTTCCGAACAGTTTACCGAGTTTCCTCAACGTTACCCCCATTTCTAGATTTTCTTCCATTTTCCCTGCATTATCCAGTGAATTTTCATAGAATTTTTCAATTTTTCACAAATCTTAAAGGATTTTCTATTAACTCATCAATTTCTACACCAGAATTTTCCTACTTTTCCGAGCAATTTCCCTATATTTTCATCGATTTCCTCGAATTTGACTGTAAATTTTCTCCAACTTTTCCAGTGAATTTTCATCAAATTTTCCAATTTTCTCGCGAATCTTACAGACTTTCCTCTGAGCTTATCAATTTCCCCGGACGATCCGCATAAATTTTCCACGTTCCTAAATTTTTCTGGAGTTCCAGAACGCCCCACGTTTCTCCGATCGTCCATATTTTCTTCCATACCCACGTTTTTCCGATTTCCCGAGATTTCTAATGCTTTCCCCGGAATTCCCCCCTGAATTTCCCAGATTTCCCCGGGTTTCCCAATGAAGTTTTTCGCGTTCCTGGTCCCGGCCGATTTGAAATTCCGCTCGAGTCCCGGCGAACGTCGGCGCGGAGACCTTTCAAACTGTCGTTAGGCGCGCAAAATATGCACCGTAAGCGAAAGAAAATCGATGAACTCGAGGAGAATATCGAGTGCGATTCGTTCCAACGGCGCACAAACCTCGCGTCCACTTTAATCGGCGACGTAATCGCGCGGCCGAGTGATTTCGGCCGTTCCCTTTCAATCTGTTGAGCATTCAGTATTGTCTTTACTTCCATACTGAATGCCCTCCAAATGTACACTCTCTTCTTCGATGTTCTTACTCTCTCTTTATTTCAATTTAAAAAACTATAGTTGCTCTATAAAGGACTCAACTATACAACAAATTTGATACATTACAATAGAAGTAACATTTGTTACTATTACCATAACTTCAGTGTTAATTTTGATTAGGTTTCTTCGATCTTCTTAGGCCACAGACACATGCTTATTTTAAATTCAAAAACTAAAATTGCTCTATATTGGACTCAACTATAAAACAAATTTGATACATTATAGTCGAGGTAATATTTGTTATCGTAACTGCAGTGTTAATTTTGATTAGATTTCCTCGATCTTTTTAGGCAATAGACACCTTTTTATTTTAATTTAAAAAATTACAATTGCTCTATATTGGACTCAACTATAAAACAAATTTGATATATTACAATAGAGCAACAAAATAACATTTGTAACTATAACTTCAGTATTATTTTTGATAATATTTCTTCGATATTTTTAGGCAACAGACACCTGCTTATTTTAATTTTAAAGTTGCTCTATATTGGGCCCAACTATACAACAAATTTGATACATTACAATTGAGATAACATTTGTTACCATAACTTGAGTATTAATTTCGATTATATTTCTTCATTCTTTTCAGGCAACAGACACCTTCTTATTTTTATTTAAAAAATTAAAATTGCTCTATATTGGACTCAACTATACAACAAATTTGATACATTACAATAGAGCATGGTCATTATATTTGTTACTATTACTTTAAAATTAGTTTTGATTTTATTTGTTCGTTCTTTTTAGGTAACAGACCCCTTCTTATTTTAATTTAAAAAATTACAATTGCTCTATATTGGACTCAACTATAAAACAAATTCGATACATTACAATAGAGCAACAAGATAACATTTGTTACTATAACTTCTGTATTAATTTTGATTACATTTCTTCGTTCTTTTTAAGCAACAGACACCTGCTTATATTAAATTAAAAAATTAAAATTACTCTATATTGGACTCAACTATAAAACAAATTAGATACATTACAATAGAGCATCGTGATAGCATTTGTTACCATAACTTCAGTATTAATTTTGATTACATTTCTCCGTTCTTTTTAAGCAACAGACACCTGCTTATATTAAATTAAAAAATTAAAATTGCTCTATATTGGACTCAACTATAAAACAATTTTGATACATCACAATAGAGCATGGTCATAACATTTGTTACTATTACTTTAGAATTAGTTTTGATTATATTTCTTCGTTCTTTTTAGACAACAGACACCTTCTTATTTTAATTTTAATCTTAAAATTGCTCTATATTGGACTCAACTATAAAACAAATTAGATACATTACAATAGAGCATGGTCATAACATTTGTTACTATTACTTTAGAATTAGTTTTGATTATATTTCTTCGTTCTTTTTAGACAACAGACACCTTCTTATTTTAATTTTAATCTTAAAATTGCTCTATATTGGACTCAACTATAAAACAATTTTGATACATCACAATAGAGCATGGTCATAACATTTTTTACTATTACTTCAGTATTAATTTCGATTACATTTCTTTGTTCTTTTTAGACAACAGACACCTTCTTACTTTAATTTAAAAAATTAACGTTGCTCTATATTGGACTCAACTATAAAACAAATTAGATACATTATAATAGAGCATCGAGACAACATTTGTTACCATAATTTCAGTATTAATTTCGATTACATTTCTTCGTTCTTTTTAAGCAACAGACACCTGCTTATATTAAATTAAAAAATTAATATTGCTCTATATTGGACTCAACCATAAAACAAGTTTGATATCATTACAATAAAGCATGGTCATAACATTTGTTACTATTTCTTTAGAAGTAGTTTTGATTTTATTTGTTCGTTCTTTTTAAGCAACAGACACCTGCTTATATTAATTTTAATCTTAAAATTGCTCTATATTGGACTCAAGTATAAAACAAATTAGATACATTACAATAGAGCAACAAGATAACATTTGTTACTATAACTTCTGTATTAATTTTGACTACATTTCTTCGTTCATTTTAGACAACAGATACCTGCTTATATTAAATTAAAAAATTAAAATTGCTCTATATTGGACTCAACTATAAAACAAATTAGATACATCACAATAGAGCATAGTCATAACATTTGTTACTATTACTTTAGAATCAGTTTCAATTTTATTTGTTCATTCTCTCCAGTCAACTCCTCCTGCATTATTGATGAGGATGTTCGCATTGTCCAGCCTGCGTTTACGAGATGTTGCGAATGTTTGAACCAATCCACGTACACGCCTGATTCGAAGATCCCACGGTTTCCGGTTCTAACACAGCGTAATGCTCTCGATATCGTGCTCTAGAAATCATCGAACGACTTCGATATTCAAATTTCTCTACGCAACTTTGCAATCGACAAACATGGCTGCAAGTGGAATGTTTCTCGATCGTCTCTTCTGGATCCTCCGCCACCAAGTCTTTCTCTCGTCGATTCCTTCGTTTTGGAGCGAACTAATCGATGACGCTGCGTTTCCTGTCTGGGTCCCTCTCGCGCGGAATTCTCAATCGCGAATCGATAACGCTCGTCACGCCCAATTTCGCGATATCGCGACCACGATTTCTCTTCGAAAAACCATCCAAACACAGTCGATTTCGAGTCGACATCGCTCGAAATAAATTCTCTCTGCATCGACAAAACTCCAGATAAACGTCTCAATTGCTACCACGTTTTCTAACAATCGCGTTAATTGTTACTCTTCTCGTGAATACTATTTTCCATTAAACGCTCGATTAGCCATACGCTACGTTCTCTCTTCTTGGAGAGGTAATAACACGTTCGAAGTCCAGAACGATCGTCGATTGCTTTACTTATAATGAGTTTCGAGACCCGTAATTAAACAGGTTGTCAAACTTGACGTAATCGATAGGTATCGATACAATGGTCCCCACGAAAGAGACCGTGGACGTAACGATTTATTTTAGTTTTTAAAGAATAAGTTTCAGATTATTACACACGGAAAATGGTCGAATTGTGATCAAAATGGTCGTTGTCGAATCTCTTAAAACGCGATCACGCGTATCGAAATTCATAGTTTCGAAGCTTTTAATCTCCTGGTTTTTTCCTCTTCGATTTTTTCCCGCGTCAACCGCCAGGCTGAGTGTAACAACCCCCCTCCTCCCCACCTGAGAAATCTGCGCCCCGCAATTCAAGCACGCCGCTCGTAAAAGAGAATTAAGGAATCCCACGCAACGTACACACGCAACCCCCATAACTAAACCATCCTGGCTTCAACCTCGTTTAGATCCCATCCCTCTGCTCTCCAGCTCTCCCTTTGCTCGCTGCAAGATACTCGTACTCGTCCGCCAGGAACGTTTATCGCGGTGTTTTCCAAAGGGGGGGCTTGCAACCCCTATTAGGGACTCTTTTAATAAGGGTCGCGATAAATTTCGGGGTCGTCGAGACTCGCAGACGCTTTTAAAATTGTCCACAGCTTCGTCAGACTCTGTCGAATGTTAAAACACTTCGATTCTTCTGTTAAGTTTTTGGAAATTTGCGTTTATTGATACTTTGATATAATATTTCAGGATTTTCTGTTGGGTTATCGATTCTCAGAAACAAATTTCCTATTTTTCTGAGAGGTTTTCACGAATTTTCCTATTTCCTCCGAAAGTTACTTTTCTTAGATTTTCTTGTGAATTTTCTTCGAATTTTCCAAACTTTCAAGACTTTTATAGCGTTTTTTTATTAGTTTATCAATCTCTAGGCACTAATTTTCCTGATTTTCCTGGCAGTTTTCACGAATTTTCCGATTTCCTCCGAAGGTTACTTTTCCTAGGTTTTCTTGTGAATTTTCATCGAATTTTCCAATCTTGCAAGACTTTTATAGGGTTTTCTATTAACTTATCAATTTCTAGACTCAAATTTTCCTGCTTTTCTCGACAGTTTTCACGAATTTTCCGATTTCCTCCGAAGGTTACTTTTTCTAGATTTTCTTGCGAATTTTCATCGAATTTTCCAATCTTTCAAGACTTTTATGGGGTTTTTTATTAGCTTATCAATTTCTAGACTCAAATTTTCCTGCTTTTCTCGACAGTTTTCACGAATTTTCCGATTTCCTCCGAAGGTTACTTTTTCTAGATTTTCTTGCGAATTTTCATCGAATTTTCCAATCTTGCAAGACTTTTATGGGGTCTTCTATTAGCTTATCAATTTTTGGCACTAATTTTCCTGATTTTCTGGCAGTTTTCACGAACTTTCCGATTTCCTCCAAAGATTTACCCCTTTTCCAAGATTTTCATCGATTCTAATCTACTTCTCCTGAATTTTCTTTCCCTTTCTCAGCATTTTCCTGTGAATTTTCATTTGTTTTCCAAATTTATAAGATTTCCTCTTAGCTTATCAATTTTCAGATCCAAATTTTCCTGCTTTTCCCGACAGTTTTCACGAATTTTCCGATTTCCTCCCTGTTTTCTATTTTTTCTATACTTTTATCGATTCTCATGGAATTCTTCTGAATTTTTCTTCCATTTTCTCAGCATTTTCATTAAATTTTCCAATTTTGTAGGATTTTCTGTTGGGTTATTAATTTTCAGGCCCAAATTTTCCTATTTCCCGGAACAGTTTTCACGAATTTTCCGATTTCTACCAAGTATTACCCACTTCTCCTAGATTTTCTTGTGAATTTTCATCGAATCTTCCAATCTTTCACGACTTTTATGGTATTTTCTATTAACTTATCAATTTTCAGACCCAAATTTTCCTGCTTTTCCCGACAGTATTCACGAATTTTCTGATTTCCTCCCAGTTTTCCATTTTTCCTAGACTTTCATCGATTCTCATCGACTTCTCCTGAATTTTCCTTCAATTTTCCTAACATTTTCCTATAAATTTTCATTAAATTTTCCAATTTCACAGGATTTCCTCTCAGCTCATCAATTTCCAGACTCAAATTTTCCCATTTCCCAGGACAGTTTCCTCCAATTTTCCGATTTCCTCCAACGTTCGAATCAGGAATCAGAAATGCCTCAAACAATGATAAATTTCTCGCGATCGAGTGTCCGTTTCGGAAGACTATGCCGCGTAAACGATACGTGGGTTCGCCACCCTCGCGACGTAAGGCGGAGAAAAAATAAATAAAAGACGCGTAGAAGAGGCGGCTGTCAGAGAAAGTGGTGGGGGGTTGGGGTGTGGGGGACGGAGGAAAATAGGGCGCAAAAAGGCATGTATCTCCGGCGCGGAGGGTCGGGGGTTCCCGATATCTGGAGGAAAGCAAGAGCTCCCGTTCGATCGCCGTCCAGCCGGCACCGCGAAGTCACTAGCTTTTTTCCCCCAGTTCCCCAGCGATTCCCCGTCCCTCTAGCGGGGATCGTGTGCACCGTGGCCAGTCTCCCTCGGTTCTTTTCTCGTTCCTCCGCCGAGACAGGGGTTGGGGGGGTGAGTTTTACGAGGCTTGGCCGGTCGTTCGACGCTCCGTTAAAATAATAACGCTGACGCGATAAATGTCGGACGGCGCGGCGGGCCGAGGGGGGTGGTGGTTCGAAGGGTGTACGACGTTGGTCTGGGGATGGCCCAGACCCGAAGGAGTCGAAGGAAAAGGAGACGGACGCGGGCTGTCGGCCGTAGGGGAAGTTTCGAGGAGGTTGAAGCGTTGCTTGGGTTTCGGTGGAGGCAGCAGCGAGCAGAGGGGGCGGAAATGGGCGAGAGAGTCAGAGTCCTGCCAGATAGGAGCACGGAGAGCGAGGGAGAGAAGCTACGCTCTCGTGTGTGCGAGTGTGTGTGTCTGTGTGTGGCCGCACGAGCAAGAGAGAGAGAGATAGGCGAGAGGACCAGACTACGTATTGATCTCACAAGTCGCCCAACGTGGAGCGTCCGCATAAAACAGGCCACCGTCGCCGACGTCGACGTAGACGTCGTCGTCGATGCCTGACGTGCACGGACGCGTCCCCCGGGGGACGGGTTGTGGACGAAACGGGTCCAAGGGCCTGTCGGGAACCCTTCGAGAGACTTTTCTGCGAGTGGCGTTTCGAAGTAGCGGTTTGCGTCTAGGATTGAGGGGGATCTGGGCCTGGACGGTGGCGTTCCGGGGATCCGGAACATTTGGGCGTAGTTGGACCCACGCGATTTTAGGGGAGATATTACTTTTAATGGGCGAGTCCAAATTTTGGGGGAGATTTGGTTTAGTCACGTTTGATATTGAGATTTAAGTTTTTGGGGGGGCTCGTTGATGGTGACGGAGCTTCTGTTGGTCGATTTTCTATTGATTTGGGGGATGGAGAATTGGGTAGTAGCATACCCTGGTCTTATTAAGATTCGAGGGTCTTTGGTTTGGTTTCTTTAGGATCTAATATTGAGAATTAATTTTTGGGGAGCTCGTTAATGGTGGTGGAGCTTCTGTTGGTCGATGGAGAGGATCTTCTTTCGATTTGGGGGATGGAGAGGGTTTTTTTTGATTTGGGGGATGGACAATTGGTTACTAGCACACCCATGATTGTCTTGTTAAGATTCGAGAGTCCTAGGTTTGGTTTCTGTAGCATCTAATATTGAGAATTAATTTTTGGGGGGCTCGTTAATGGTGGTGGAGCTTCTGTTGGTCGATGGAGAGGATTTTCTTTCGATTTGGGGGATGGAGAGGGTTTTTTTTGATTTGAGGGATGGACAATTGGATAGTAGAACACCCATGATTGTCTTGTTAAGACTTGAGAGGCCTAGGTTTGGTTTCTTTAGCAACTAATATTGAGAATTATTGGTTTTTAGCATGTTAATGATGGTGGGGCTTCTGTTGCTCGATGGAGAGGATTTTCTTTTGATTTGGGGGATGGGTAATTGGTTACTAGCACACCCATGATTGTCTTGTTAAGATTCGAGAGTCCTAGGTTTGGTTTCTGTAGCATCTAATATTGAAAATTAATTTTTTGAGGGTTCATTAATGGTGATGGAGCTTCTGTTGGTCGATTTTCTATTGATTTGAGGGATGGATAATTGGATACTAGCATACCCTGGTCTTGTTAAGATTTGAGAGTCCTAGGTTTGGTTTCTTTAGCATCTAATATTGAGAATTAATTTTTGGGGGGCTCGTTAATGGTGGTAGAGCTTCTGTTGATCGATGGAGAGTATTTTCTTTCGATTTGGGGGATGGAGAGGGTTTTTTTTGATTTGGGGGATAGACAATTGGATAGTAGAACACCCATGATTGTCTTGTTAAGACTTGAGAGGCCTAGGTTTGATTTCTTTAGCAACTAATATTGAGAATTATTGGTTTTTAGCATGTTAATGATGGTGGGGCTTCTGTTGCTCGATGGAGAGGATTTTCTTTTGATTTGGGGGATGGATAATTGGTTACTAGCACACCCATGATTGTCTTGTTAAGATTCGAGAGTCCTAGGTTTGGTTTCTGTAGCATCTAATATTGAAAATTAATTTTTTTGGGGGCTCGTTAATGGTGGTGGAGCTTCTGTTGGTCAATTTTCTATTGATTTGAGGGATGGACAATTGGATAATAGCATACTCTAGTCTTGTTAAGATTTGAGAGTCCTAGGTTTGGTTTCTTTAGGATCTAATATTGAGAATTAATTTTTTGAGGAGCTCGTTAATGGTGGTGGAGGTTCTGCTGGTCAATGGAGAGGATTTTCTTTCGATTTGAGGGATGGAGAGGATTTTTTTTGACTCGGGGATGGACAATTGGTTACTAGCAGACCCACGATTTGTCTTGTTAAGATTTAAGAGTCCTAGATTTGGTTTCCTTAGCATCTAATATTGAGAATTAATTGTTTTGAGCATGTAAATGGTGGTGAAGCCATTTATGGAAAATTTTAAATCTCAAAGAAGCTACAGACTGCACTTAATTTCCAAAAATATAAGAAATACTGAAAGTAAGATACATATTATTCTATTTAAGGGTTGAAACAATTGTCTACAAAGCTCCCATTTCAATAATTCTATTTGAAAAGTATGAATTTGCATAAAAATCGTTAAAATTCCAGTGTCCTATCCAGATTTGTTTCCTCTAACATCTGATATTGAGAATTTTTATTTTCTTGGGGGGTGTGAGTAATCGTTCGAAAGAATTAGGTTCGTTTACAAAGAACACTACTTCGAGAATCTGTAATACGGATTGATAATTGTAAATCTCCAGCGGGGGAGGGTCTCTCTTTGGCAAATTACTCTAATGGAATCAACCTCGGATAGTAACCGCCATATTTATTCGCAAAACTACTCCAATCGATTGCTCCCCATATTAAAATCCCTTACATCGAAATTTACAATCCAAACCCAGCTCCACTACAATGTATTTCATATCCTAATTCATTAAAAAAAAAAAAAATGGTCATTCGAAATGATAGAATAATTTCTCAACGTGCCCCACAAACATTTAAACCAAATTATCTAGAAAACGAAGCATCAGAAAAGAAAATTCTATCCCACGTTTTCAACTTGCTTTTACATCTAAAACCACCCCCTCGGATTTAAATACATTTCAAATAAATATCAATATATCAAAATATTTTAATTAAATAAATATTTTTATGTTCGTCGAAACTTTCGACCAATTTTACAACCCCAAATTAGCAACATATTTTGATCTATTTTTTCTCGATTCTTTCTGTGTTCCCCGAATTTTTCAAAATCTTTTAGATTTCCCCTCTTTCTGAGTGATTTACTTTCACATCGAGGTCGTTTGGAAGGGAGGGGGGGAATCAAAGATTCCCAGGAATTCGGTGGACGAGCGTTGCATTCTGGGCGCGAAAGAATCGCCGAGAGTCGGAGACGCGCGACGCAATCTCGTTTCCGGCGTGCGTTCAATTAAACGGGGGAAACTCTCGAGGAGGCTCGACCAACCTAAAATTCAATTTCACGGGGGCGTAGCTCCCGCGAATTTCGTTTCCGCGCGACCGCGAAACGACGCGACAACGCCTCCGACGTCGTTCGAGGTTAGGTTCGCGAGCAAACGTAAAAATTTCGTAAACAGTCTCGCGAGACTCGAATTACCAATTTAATTCTTTCCCCATTCGCTACTTCGCCTCAATATTCTTCGTTCTAACGTTCACATTTTGCGTGTTTTATGATATCAAGTAAGAGAAAATATGGTCACGAATGTAGATCGTTTGGAAGATTCATTGAAAAGTCATTCTCGATTCGTAGATACTCGTAGCATTTCGAGAGGAAGCCTGATAACTTGCCAGAAGCAATTGCTGATGAGAATTACTTTGTAAACGCTGGAAATTACACACGCTAAATATAAATATTACACGTTGCTTACTAGTCCACTGATTGTGGCGCCACCTCTAGTCACTTTTCAGAAGCAATTGCTGATAGAAATTACTTTGTAAACGCAGTAAATATAAATATTAGAATTTGTTTACTAGTCCACTGATTGTGGCGTCACCTCTCGTCAGTTATCAGAAGCAATTGCTTATAAAAATTACTTTGTAAATGCAGTAAATATAAATATTGCAATTTGTTTACTAGTTCACTGATTGTGGCGTCATCTCTCGTCAGTTATCAGAAGCAATTGCTTATAAAAATTACTTTATAGACACACTAAATATAAATATTAGAATTTGTTTCCTATTCCTCTGATTATGGCGTCACCTCTCTGCTTCACTTATCAGATTGCTGATAAAAATTACTTTGTAAACACACTAGATACAAATATTGCAATTTGTTTATTAGTCCACTGATTGTGCCGTCACATCTCGTCACTTATCAGATTACTGATAAAAATTACTTCGTAAACACACTAGATATAACTATTGCAATTTGTATACTAGTCCACTAATTGTGGCGTCACCTCTAGTCACTTTTCAGAAGCAATTGCTTATAAAAATTACTTTATAAACACACTAAATATAAATATTAGAATTTGTTTCTTATTCCACTGATTGTGGCGTCACCTCTCGTCAGTTATCAGAAGCAATTGCTTATAAAAATTACTTTATAGGCACACTAAATATAAATATTAGAATTTGTTTCCTATTCCTCTGATTATGGCGTCACCTCTCTTCTTCACTTATCAGATTGCTGATAAAAATTACTTTGTAAACACACTAGATAAAAATAGTGCAATTTGCTTACTAGTCCACTGATTATGGCGTCACCTCTCGTCACTTATCAGATTACTGATAAAAATTACTTCGTAAACACACTAAATACAAATATTGCAATTTACTTACTAGTCCCTTGATTGTGGCGCCACCTCTCGTCACTTATCAGAAGCAATTGCTTATAAAAATTACTTCGTAAACATACTAAATATAAATATTAGAATTTGTTTCTTATTTCACTGATTGTGGCGTCACCTCTCGTCATTTACCAGAAGCAATTGCTTATAAAAATTACTTTATAAACACACTAAATATAAATATTAGAATTTGTTTCTTATTCCACTGATTGTGGCGTCACCTCTCGTCAGTTATCAGAAGCAATGGCTGATAGAAATTACTTTGTAAACGCAGTAAATACAACTATTGCAATTTGCTTCCTATTCCACCGATTCTGACGTCACTTATCAGATTGCTGATAAAGATTACTTTGTAAACACACTAAATACTATTGCAATTTGCTTCCTATTCCACTGATTCTAACGTCACCTCTCGTAGTGGCCACCAGAGGGCTACACTTTTGTCTCTCTCGCAAGTGATCGAGCGACCCCTCCGTTCCTATATATAGACTCGACTTTTTTCGTTTCCTACGTTCATAAACACGTGTTTCTCTTACTTAGAATTAATAAAACACGCAAAGTTTGACGATTATAAAACCCTTGAAACGGCCCAAACATATCGTTTGAGGCGTTTTCTCTAAAAAAATTGTGGTTGATCGTGGGGCTTTCGATCGACCGAGAGAAATTGGTGGAAAATCGAGCCCCCGGAAGTCCGGTCGCGACTCCACCCAAAGGATGTTTTAGGAAAGCCAATAACGACGGAGAAAACAAAAACACAACCCGGTATGCATTTGGTGTGAGTGCCCGAATGCGTGAACGCCGACGAAGCATGCGAGTCGATGAACGAAAAGTACGGCGTGTGAGAGAGAATGAGAGAGAGTGTGCGTTAAAAGAGCCACTGCCTTAGCGACAGCAGGATTCGTGCTAGTAACAAGGCCTTAGAAAGTAACAAATCAGAAACATAATTAGAGTTTAAGTAAGATCTGTTGTTGTTAACCGAAAAAAAAACCTGAAAGAAAAAAGAGAATTAAAAAACGGTACTTAGAGGAAATCAAGGAGGACAAAAAATGGTGTTGACGTACTGTAAAACTACTTAGCCGTTGTACGATATTTAAGCGCGTAACGTAAATAAATATATTATACTTAACCCCCTCGTGCCCGCAAGTAAAGTAGGCGTGTCTTAGCGCGCGGTAGAGTTTTACGTAGGATTTATCAATTAAACGTCGTCGCTTGTCGCAAAAGAAAGAAAAAAAAGAAAAAAAAATAAATAAATAAAACGAAGAAGAAACAGAGGGAAAGAGGAGTCATTATGTCCGCGAGGGTTTTCGACGATATGACCGATCGAAGGAGGGGGGGAAAAAAAAAAAAAAAGAGTTGGAGCGGAAGTGCCAACGATGACAGACGGGGAGGGGGGAGGGGGGACGAACGGAAACGACGAAACGGGGAGAAAAGTGGTCGCGCGTAAAGAGAAACACGAGAGAGAGAGAGGAGAGCTGATCGCGTCGCTTTAGCCACGAGCAACCCGGTATATATTCGCGAAAATTTTACATCTTTCTCCTTGACTTTGTTTTTCTGCTCTTGCCTTAACGGAAACACAAAAAAAAAAAAAACGATACTCGAAGAGTAAAAGCGGGGGAGAATAAAAAAAGATAAAAAAGAAAAAAAAGAGGGACACACAGCCACCAATGCCCCGATCCTTTGTGATCGAACGAGAACGAGAGAGAACGAGAGAGAACGAAAGAGAGAGAGAGAGAGAGAGAGAGAGAGAGAGAGAGAGAGAGAGAGACACGCAATCGAAGATACGACGCGTTCGATCGAGAGGAATTGAATCTTCGATGGCGCGCCGGATATATACGACACGTACACACACACATTACTCACACGTGCAGAAACACTTGAAAAAAAAAAAAAACTACGACTTTAAATCCGATGTTAGCGTAGCGTACGTACCGTAAGCTGTCGACATTTATACTATGAACTATGAGTAAATTGTAGCGATTATTGTGAACATAGTTAATAGTATAGATTAGTTAACGCACTAATTGTACCGACAAAATGGAGTACATTTAATTACGAGAGAAAAAAAGAAAAGAAAAAAAAAGAATAAACGTCGGGGGGTCTCGTTACGTTGCGCGTACGTTCCCGTACGGACGCGAACGAACGAAACGTTATTACAGGATGAAGATGCCCGCGAGAGTTCGTTGTTACGTGAAAATCCCGACGGGCGAGGATTCACGAGCATTCGCGAACGAATGGAGACAATTAAACAGTAATTGCCTGGGCGAAATTCGATCGAACCGCGCGTTTCTCCGAAATTCGCGGCCCGTCGGCAAGGCGGATCGCCGCGATTTTGCCGACAGAGTCGACCAGGATCGGACGATTTTACCGACGATCCGCGCGGCTTCGCCGACAGAGCCGGCAGAATCCGCGACGCCTTTACCGACGAAGTCGACGAGACTCGCGCGATTTTACCGACGCTGTCGAGAAGACGAATCTCGAGACTTTCCCTCTCTTCTCCTCTGCCTGTTTCTCCCGTAGGAGTCTGTTACTTTTTTGCACGTTTCACGTCCCGTTGGCTGCTTCGTTTTACCGAGTTCGTCGGCAAGGTGGACCGCGGAGCGTTTCGCCGATTGCCGTCGGGCGCGCGTAATTTGTTTGGAAACTTTTAAGAAAGTGTGTCGAAGTTCCACCGCCGCTTCCACGGAGGGACGGGTGTAATTAATTGGCAAATTAAATCACGTGCGCGTGCACGTGCCTGACGCGGCTGAATATCGAGGACATCGTTGTTCACCGTTCGCCCGACAACTTGTCTCGAGACATCGTCGACGTTTAATTTTGTCGGTCGCTTCCCAACGATCTGGGAACCTGCACTTCTATCGTGGTTCTTGCATTGTTTAACATATTTGCGGCCACATCCTCGTCAGCTTTCCCAAAGATGCTAACACATTTCATTGTAATTCCTCTTTCCAACGATATGTATTTTAACTATTTCTTTCGAGATCCTAAGCAAACTCGCGCAACGTTCGTAAGTCAGGGGGTCGCATAATCGAGTAACGTTAATTTGCAACGCAGGAAGATTCCGATAAGGCAAAAATCGTTGAGGAAGTCGTCGTTGCACGGCAGCGATTGCTCGTGCATCGCGAAGCATGTGCACTTACGGACTTAGAAACGCGGCCAGGTTGGTTGGTCATTAATTAATTAGGTTATCGATCCGATCGTGTTACCTCGAACCGATTCGAACCTCGCCCGTTCCTAGAGGCCGCACGTGACCTTAAACATGGCGTGCGTGCACGCGAACACGTGCTGCGACGCGTCCAAAGACGCTTTCCATCGTGCACACGTTCTGTTTTCCCTCCTCGTCGAATCCATTTCCATTCACGGACGGCGAACGGCTCGATAGTCCACGGATTCTTTACGATCGCCATATTGAACAGCAATTGGAAAATTCTAGGTATTATTTGTTGCCTGGATCACGGCTTTCTTATAGAATCATTTGCAATTAATCGCGAATCGAGTAGTGTTGCTGGAACGATCTTGGCAATCGGCGATGGATGCCAATAAATGGCCCCGCAAGTATGTTCCAACGTTTATTTGATGGCGGGAGGGGCAGAGGGGGCAAGAAAAAACGAACGAATAAAGAAGACTTTTGCCAATACGTTCAAAAAAGGATCGTATTCGAAGGCAGCGGTTTGTCAGAGTTCGAATTGGATGGGATTCACCGGAAAATTAATGCTCGGGCTCGCGAGCAGCCGACTTCGAAACCTACTCCCCCTCCCCCTCCACGCCCGATATCGTTTTTATCTGTAATCGAGCCGTTCCTTTCGCTGGCTAGATCCAAACCGTTTCTATTCGATTCTCCTTTCTTCCGTACCTTTCTTCCCATCCAAGAGTTTCTCCGTTTCCCTCCTGGAGGCCCAATCCTCGTTAGCCGACTTAATTCTCCAAGAACGACGTACCATGCATCTCCAATCTATCGTTACCTCTCTGCGACTCTAAAAATCATTGAAATTTTAATAACAAGCTTTGCACTGTTGCTTTAGATCAAAGCTAAGTTCAGATGTCGTTTTAGTCGTACCTGAGAAGTTAGTCACATTGCAAGCTCCTCTATCATGGAATAACCTACAAATCTTTGTTGTTTGTTGACTTTTTCTCAAATTATATCACCTGAAGACCGGTGCAATGGTTTCTCATCTTCTCTGCGACTCTAAAAACCACTGAAATTTTAGTAAGAAGCTTCATAGGGTCGCTCTAGATTGAAAAGTCGTACTTGAGAGGTTACTAACATTGCAAGCTCCTCTATCATGGACTAACCTACAAATCTTCGTTGTTTGTTGACGCTAAGCGTATATTTTTCTCAAATTATATCACCTGAAGACTGGTGCACTGGTTTCTCATCTTCTCTACGACTCTAAAAGCCATTGAAATTTTAATAAGAAGCTTTAAAGTGTCGCTCTAGATTGAAAAGTCGTACTTGAGAGGTTACTAACATTGCAAGCTCCTCTATCATGGACTAACCTACAAATCTTTGTTGTTCGTTGACTTTTTCTCAAATTATATCACCTGAAGACCGGTGCAATGGTTTCTCATCTTCTCTGCGACTCTAAAAACCACTGAAATTTGAGTAAGAAGCTTCATAGTGTCGCTCTGGATTGAAAAGTCGTAGTTGAGAGGTTAGTGACAGAGATTAAATTCGTGGTAACTTTGTACCGTTGTCATCAATATTTCCGATATTTTTCGTTCCAAATAAAATCGAGCAGGTCGTGAATCCGTACCTCGGTGGCAGGCAAATCGTGGAGCTTCGAAATCGCGTTTCTCGTCGAACGTTGGTCCCCTGGAAAACGGGGAAATCCCCGCGGTTCGCGAATTTACGAACGACACGCTAAGCCTGACGCTCTGTGGCCGGCTGGCGATCGAAATTTTGGCGGGAAAATCGTATTTTAAAGAAACTTCCGCCGTTGCACTTTATTTTTCGATTCCTAAACATTCCCAAACGATCGACGCGTTGGCGTTAGTTTGCAAAAATAAGAGAAAAATCGCTCGCCGCGTAATTTCGGAGAATCGTGAACTTCGGATCTACTTGCGTCGCGAGAGGAACGCACCACGAGAGAACATACAAGCGTTTGTAACAAAGAAAAAATAAAAAAAAAAAAACCATATACATACACACACACGAGACGCGAGGGAAGGAAATAATAAAATAAATAAATCTGTAATTTAAGAGCGAGCGCGCGAACGAATGGGAGTATAACAAAACTGAAAAAAAAAACAAAAAAAAAAAACAGTTACGATCGAATGAAAGAGACCGAGGGGCGAGATTGCATGCGTTGTATGCGTGTGGGTGTGCGTGCGAGCACGAGTGCGCGAAAGGTAGCTTGCGAAAAGGAGAAACATTAGAGTTCCGTCTTTGAGTGTTGGAGAATGTTCATTTGTAATTGTTTAAATCTAACGAGAAATGTACTGTAAAACTATAAGTACTATAGGCACTAAAAATATATCATTTGTTGACATGAAAAAATAAAAAAAACCCGAGTGACGTAATGCATTGTCCGCTGCGTGGTGCGAGCGTCGCCACCTGGGGACGGATATCGTAATTAATTCTTTTGGCCCCCCTCCCCCCCTCGTCCGCGACAGTGTTTCACAAATTTCAGACGCTCCCCAATAGGATCTTTACAATTCTTTAGTAGTCACGACGAAATTGTACGCGAAGTAGTCGTATTTAACAAATTTTCTAGACGTAGAACCAACGAAACGTTAGTGAATTTATAACCAGCAGTAATCATGACGTGAAATTTCAAGAAACGTAAGTTCTGTTATTGATCCACGTATTACAGAAGTTATGCAAGGATTAAGTGTACGTAACACGTGTCTATGTTCTTACAAAGATTGAGATGCAATTCCCCGAGTTTGAGAAACACTGACCCACGGTAACGAAGACAGTAGAGGAAGGAAATAAATTACTAGCGACGCACAAAATGCCCCTTGACCCGTAACACGTGCCTTTTTACAAGCTCGAGATCAAACAGGTAACGTTTTTTTCTACAGCTTTCTAGGCGGACTTGCTCGATTCTCCCAGGTCGAAAGTTGAGAGGTCGACCTCTTTCGCGGAGGTAAGTGAATAACGTATCCTTGTTGGATGTAGGCGGCGTCGATGGGCGATGGGGACGTCGGATCGTGGGTGAGCCAGATGTCTCGGAGGCCGTTAAAAATAATCGTCAGACGGTTATTACATGAAAAATCTATTTATGACGCACGTGTTTTATGTACAGCGATAAGAATATAAAGTGCACGTCACCGTTACTGTTTTTAATCAGACATTCCGTCTCTTGCCTCTGGACGTATACTTTTTTTTGTGGTTTTCATCGTAGGCAAACACTATCACAAGACGAATCACGACCCAGCCATTTGGTATGGGTCACATTCTTGCCGGGGGTTCTCAAATTTTCAACATGTTCTAATAATAATAGTTTGGTACAAAGCAACGTCGCTGCTATTCGTCTGCCTCTGTCTCTAAATCCAAACTTTATTATTTCATATTCCAGTGCAAGCTTTCTGATGGAATTTTGTAATATTAATATTATTATTATTATTCGTCGAAAGCCAGAACTAGCGAGGGTCGAATGATATTGCTCCTTCTACCAAAAATATTATTTATTACGCATGTTTATTCGTGTTAACCCTTTGCGGACGATAATATGAATATATGGATGAAACACTAAATCAATGTTAGAGGTTATGTAATTTGTAACGAAAATAAAGAGATCGAGATCGTGGTTCGATTGGTGTTTCAAAAGACACTGATTATGAATCAATGTTTTAACATGAACGTTAACCTATACGATTTTTATATCTGAATATCGTACACAAACATAACCTGTACAGCCTTGGACGTGCACAGAGATATTCTTTGGAAATACGTCGCCGTAAATGAAACGAGAATTAATTTTCTTAATAGGTGTGTAACAGTTTATTAAAATTACAATAAAATATACGCATTGGAATAACTTTTCAATTGTTCCGGGCTTCCATACATTCGTGTTCCAAAATCTACGTCCGCGAAGGGTTAACATAGTTGGGAGTCTCGAGAAGGTAAATGATCGAGGGCCCTGGTCGCAAATATACATTACAACGCTCCTGTTGGTGCAAAAATACTTTCTCAAACGTTCATCTTAACGATACGGATCCAAACAAAACCACGTAACGGGCAGCCATTTTGGAAATAGACTAGTCTCGAACACGTACGAATACATAATTGTATATATAAATGGCAACGTACCCTTTCGCAATCCTATCAAAGTAACGAAGTAAAGTATGTTTAAAAAAACACACGAAGACAGAAAATATACATTAAAATTAGCTG
Organism: Colletes latitarsis; assembly: GCF_051014445.1. Taxonomy (NCBI): domain Eukaryota; kingdom Metazoa; phylum Arthropoda; class Insecta; order Hymenoptera; family Colletidae; genus Colletes; species Colletes latitarsis. The sequence goes on along the minus strand of NC_135135.1, from coordinate 26,692,316 downwards.
TCCTCGTTAGATTCGAGATTTCTCTGAATATTCAAGACTTCCGAGTGGCCTGGTAGCGTTCACCGGTTGATGAACGCTAATAAATAATATAAATTAAAGAAAGACAACGAATCGAGAGTTCGTTTGTTCCCATCGTGGCGTTATGGTCGCGACGACGCCGCTGCAGCTGTCGTTATTGGTGCTGGTGCTGCGTCGTCTGATCTAGGACCTCCATTTTCGGCTGGCTTTCCGGGGGCGGCGACGGTTGCTTCTGCTTCGTTTCCTCCTCGGTTTCCTTCACCGGCGGCGGTGGCAACGCGTTCAGCAACCCTTGCACAAAAGTTGCCCGTTGTACGGGTTATTGCAAATTCGTCTAACCGTGGGAAGACGTCCTTTCATTTGGTAATAAGCGAAACACGTGGGAAAAGAAAAAGAATTGGTAGCAGGACGACGCTTTTACTCACCGACCGTCTCCCCTTTGAGGGATGCTCCTGCAACAATACAGAGGAACACTTCTAAAACAGTCTCGGTAGCTTAATTTTATTTTAGAATATTAAGAGAATATTAAGTGGGGTCCTGTTGATGAGAGATGGAAAAGGAAAGGGGAACATTTGGGCCAGGGCCTGCTAATGGACCCACCAATAAAGTATCCTAGCAGGCCCTTAAACGACAGAATATTGAGTACTTTCTTTGGGTTTATAGTCTGCCTTTAGAGTGTTGAATTAGTGTCTGTATTGCAATTATGTTGCGTGGTGTTTTAGTGTTAATCTAATCTCTTTATCAGAGAATATTGAGTAGTCGAGGTATGTATATGTATATAGGAATTGGTCGATCTCGCTTGCGAGAGATCGGTCCCTCTGGTGGCAAAAACAGGAGACTATGGGCCCCACAAGAGATTGCTTGACGAATCGTTAAGGATGAGTAGAATGAAATAAAGCTTACCGTTACCGCGATACTTGTTCAGCTGCTGATAGACTTGCTTCATCCTCTCGATGTTGATCCTGGAGCTTCTGCTGTGATTGACTATCGGTAACGAGTAGTCCTGGCCAATGATGCACTTGGCGGCCCGTTGCACGCTGAGCGGTGCGTTCCACGGTTCGTGGATGAACCTCGTGGGGAAGTTTTTCAGAACCGGCAAGTACCGTCTGACATCGGGTTAGAATACAAAGAGAAAACACGAAACGGAATCGTCTGTTTTTATTAAATTTCAATAGACGCGACTTCCTTCCGCGATAGTCCTTAGAACTAGAGCCAGAACGCTAGACGACTGATTTCGTGTTTGATCCGCTATGCAGTATCAAATCACACTTTAAAGTTGCAAGATTTTTACAATTGAAGTCAATGTTTACACCTTTGTACTTTAAACATTCGTAACCATCGGTGGTATTGCTACTGATATAAGAGTCTGTGTGTTTGTGACGTCCCTATATCGCATGCTACTTTCGTCCGATTCGAATAGAATTTTGTTCAGACGTTATCCACGTTCCAACAGGAAGTACCAGCTACTTTTGCCTTTTATTAAGAATCTACTTTGGGATCTACGGCTCGTTTACCTGATATAATCGCCGTTCGGATCGGCCTTCCTGCCGAATCTCACAGGACAGTAACAGTGGAAGAACTGCTGGAAGAAGGAGCTGCACGACAACCACATCCACATACCCGCGTTCACCGACCAATCAGCGTCCAGGAGAAGTTCGTCGAACACCTTGACATAAATTAATCGCGTCTTGTTAACACATACCAGCTGAAAATTTTACTCTACCAATCTATTATCGTTGCAGTAATTTTTTATTTAAAAATGGCGACGTCAATCGAAACGCCACTGCACGCGACTCGACGTTTTACCTTCATCCCTTCCTCCCAGGAGATCCAGAGATCGCCTCTGGTCAAGAAACACGCGACAGCGTGTCTGGCCAAGTGATGGATCCAGCCCTCCTCCCTCAGCTGAGTCATGATCGCGTCGATCCACGGGAATCCCGTTTGCCCCTATCGAACGAACGTTTTTTTTTTAATGATTCGTGCTCCGGATGATTAAAACTTTTAATTAACTTACGTTCGCCCACTTGGCCAGCGCCTCGACGTTCTTGTCCCATGGAATCTGCACGCAAATCGGGTTGCCCTGCATCCGGTCGAAGTTAGGATTCTTCGTGGCGGCGCAGTAGAAGAATTCGCGCCACAAAAGCTGGCCGTGCAACGAGAGCGGCGGTACAGCTTTCTTTATCTGCGACGACGAACGTTTAAATACATTATTTTTATTGCATTCAGTTGTAAACAATTAGATATTGTATCAGGCTCAGACTTAAATAATACATATCATTTGGCTAGACTTTAATTATACGAGCTCGGTTAGTACTAGCGTTAGCGTGGGTCAAACGAGACCCGTAATCGAATAAACACGACTGGAAAGTGGCGTTCTCGAAGTCGCGCTGGGAGCAAAGCGAAAAGCACGGTTTTCTTTCTTGAAAAGGAACAAAGGGAGCCGCGAATAACGACGCGAGACCTATTCAACGGATTTCCCGCGACGATTCACCGTCACGCGACTCGGGACATTGTACCTTTTTGTAGAGATCGGTGAGCTGGTAATAAAAGAGTCTGGTGCTCAAGCATCCGAACCGCAAGTAGGGCGAGAGACCCGTTTGACTGGGCAACAAGGATTGCGGAGTCATCTTTGGTCTCCCGAAACTGGCCACCCAAGCCTTCCTCTCGAGATGACGACCCAGCCGCGCCAACGCTTCGCTCTCGCCCCCCACCCACACGGGGGGTCGAAGCCCCTCTGTGTCGAAGCCTGTCAACAATCGGAACAACTTACTCCCCTCTTATCGAATACATTCTCTTCGACGTTGTTCACCGGTGCTTGACCACTATTAAAGGGTTAACATTTCTCTGAGATTTCCCAATTACAAATCCAACTTCTATCCTTTATCCTAGAGCTTGAACTGTTCAAATGACCCCCCTACAACTGAAGATACAATGGGTCTAAATAACGCAAGATATGGTATAGATGGTCCAGACGCATGGAAAGCTTCGTCAAATAGAACCTACGGCATTGGTCAGTGGAAGAGGACCTATACGAGTGTATGGTCCACGCGTTTCACACTCCGGACTTGCCACCGGCAGATTTTTATTTCTTTTTTTTTGTTCACAATTGGAGAACTCTGGGGGAAGCCTTTTCCAATCAGCGCGCCGTTGAAAATGCTTTTAAGGAGTCCGTCGACTCCGGTAGCCGTGATAAACAAACTTACGAATCGTTGGCAGAAATGTACCGATGGTCTTCGTTTTTACATAAGAATCTTTGATCGACGGAATGATGATCACTTAAAATTAACCTCTTAGGCACGATGCGCCGCTACAGTGGCTCGCTCTAGTGGCTCACTCGGTCACTGTTTGAACTAAGCGAGTTTCACACTATACCTTCACAACGTTTTATAACAATGTTAACAGTATACAGACAGATTATACAGTCTTTGTTTTTTGATACGCCAGAGTCAGGTGTCACTCCAAAGTACTCACGTAGAGAACAGCAAAATTTAGCCGTATCTAAGAGGTTAACAGAGTTAGCGGAGCGGATTTGTACATAAGAATGAATCCCCGGTGGCCGTAAAACATGATTTACAGTATTTAATAATTATACTAGCTATCAAGGTACAAAAGACTGGTTCCCTGGGTGTCCTCTAAATAGACCTAACTGCTACCTAACGAGTTGAAACTGTCGTTCCAATAGAAAAAGAGTTCTCGTCGAGACGTGGACGCGTTGGCCAAGCACCGGAAATATTTCGCGGTGTTTTACCGAGTTCCTCGAGGGTCGGGACGCCGTAATGATCGTCGTGGTCCTCCTTCAGAGGGGTGTAGGCCGATCCCACGCAGGAGGAAGTGACGGTCGACACAGGCGGTTCCGGGGAGTCCATGCTGGCGACGACATTTTGGAATTGATGGTACGTCAACGGGGGCTTCCCACCGTTCTTCTCTATAATCCTGAAACACGAAGCTACCGTTTGCTCAGGAAGTTCGTCGAGCTACCAACACGCCCACGATTCTAAAGCAAATCGAACATCGAGTTTCGACGAACAACCGAGAGAGAAGGGCGAGACTCGGGGGGTGAATTGGACACGCGCTGATTGGGTCAAAGATGCTTTGGACTCACTCGTCCAACTTGTAGAGAGTGTGCGAGATCCTTTGGACCACCGAGATACCAAGCTCCTTACAGAGTGTCGAGATGTTATGGTCCCGGACGCGGCCGAACGGCTCAGGATCTTCCTCGAAGGTCAGGTTCGTCGTACCCCACTCTTTGAACAGTTTAGGCAGAGCCTCCGCCGGTTGTCCGCGTATCACGAACAGCCTGGAGTTCAGCTTCCTCAGGGAACAGTCCAGATCCTCCAAACACTGCAGCAGGAACCTGTCGAGGACGCAAACTTTTATGGAAAGGTTCTAGGACAGTGGGCAAAACATTTGTTAGAAAGTTATATTCAACAGAATTTAGTCTAGAATGGGGTTGTGCGAATACAAAAAGGTTCATCCCTTTATTATGCATTGTGTTCGAGAATTAGTTCATTCTCTGGCCACCGCGACGCTCATAGCTAGGCTAGCTGGCCCAGGTCCCGAATTTGGGGATCTTTCTGCCCGCCAATTGGGACCTCTGGTGGCCACGGGCGCGGCCATTGGCTCAGTCTTGCTCTAACCGCCATTTCGTATCGTATTTCGTATCGTAGAAAGGAAGCAAACTTGTTCCGTTCAAGGCTACATTCTACCTTTAAGAACAAACTGCCTGTCGAGTTACTTGTGAAAGAGAAAGATTGCAAGTACGGAGAAAACTCTGAATTTCTTCTCAGGTTTCTCCCTTCACGAATAAAGTTTGTAAGCGTGAATTTGCTCGAGAGTTATGGGGAAAAGGAACATTCTGGATTTGCTTGTGAACTCGTCGGTGGATAAAGTAAGCGTCGCCACAAGTTGGATACTCAAAGTAACATGAAATAATATTTAAAACGAAGATTCCTCGCGACTGTTCTCGAGGTCCATTTTGAACTCACCTCCATTTATTGATGCCGACGTTGGTGCTTCCGGCGAACCACGGGTCCAAGACAAAGACGCACCGGAAGGTCGAGGCACCGGCTAGGCTCTCCCTCAACGACGGATTGTCGTGCAGTCGGAGACCTTTGCGGAACCAATGGACCGTGTGTTTCCCGCCATCGCCGCGTACAGCCGCTTCCGGATTTATCTCCCTGTTACGGCTGCCCGTCATCTTCCCTCTCTCCTGCCTTTCCTCGGTCACCATTCGCGTCTTCCTCTGATCCACTGACCCTTCAGTAGTCCCCTTTTCTGCCACTCTTTCGACGGAATCGTGACGATCGTTCAATCGGGGCAACGCATTTTTGAGCAATCGATCGTCACTCCATCTCTGCTCCACCTACTCGTACTATTCTTTTCTTCCCCGTCCGTGTCTTTAACCCTAATGGGACTCGACGAGTCTGCCCCCTCACGACTTTGGACGAACCTGAGGATCCTCAGCCTCTGAGTACCGTCATCCCGACGAATTCTGCCCCGAGCTGAGTGCTTCGGTTTTTTTAGGTTATCAAGGTCAGGACGCTCGTTCGAATCGTTTCGCTGTTCACGGGAACGAACAAAAATCGTATCGCTGGTTGGTCGTCTCTCGTCGATTCATATCGCGCGCGACTACATCCTCGTCGTGGCGATCCGATGCCACCTCCGTCGAGACTGTTCGATGAGCAAAGAAACGATTCACGGTTCTACGAACAGAGTAAAATTGAAACGAAAATTACCTTCGTCGCTAAAACTATCAACTTAGATTCTAATGAACATTGCAACGTTAACGCTAGATTTACTGGAAACCGTCGATTTGACGGATGTCAGATTCCATATTTAAAATTGCAGAACTCATAATTTCGGTGATTTTTGAATATGTTATAGAAATCAACATTTTAAACAACTTTTTTCTATGCATATAACCGCCGGGAATGGAAAATAGCCTAACCTAACCTAATCTAATATTCCTAATCAACGAATTAGGTTAGGTTAGAGTCTAAGGTAATAGATTCAAAATCACTAAAATTAGTTAAATTTGATTTTTAAGCCCACCCGTTATATACAGGGTGTTCGGCCACCCTTGGGAAAAATTTTAATGGGCCATTCTAGAGACAAAAATAAGACGAAAATCAAGAATACCAATTTCTTGATGGAGGCATCGTTAAAAAGTTATTAACGTTTAAAGTTTAGTCAGTTCTGAATTTTTTTCTCGAAAATGCCCAAGATTTCGGGGGTATGTCTATTCACCAAAAATGATTGTAATTGACCCCTGCAACCGAAAATAATTTTTCGAGAACGATTTGAAATGTTTTTTTTCGTCGAAAAATTTAGGCGCCAAATTAGATTTTCGATAAGGAATTTTTTTCTCGAAACTGCGTAGGATTTCGGGGGTATGTGTAATGACCAAAAATGATTGTAATTGACCCCTGCAATCAAAAATAATTTTTCCAAAACGATTTGAAATTTTTATTTTCCGTCGAAAAATTTAACACCTTCTCGAATTTTTTTCTGGAAAATGGGTAGGATTTCGGGGGTATGTCTATTCACCAAAAATGATTGTAATTGACCCCCGCAACTGAAAATATTTTTTCCAAAACGATTTGAAATTTTTTTTTCCCGTCGAAAAATTTCACACCTTCTCGAATTTTTTTCTAGAAAGTGGGTAGCATTTCGGGGGTATGTGTAATGACCAAAAATGATTGTAATTGACCCCCACAACCGAAAATATTTTTTCCAGAACGATTTGAAATTTTTATTTTTCGTTGAAAAATTTCACACCTTTTCGAATTTTTTTCTCGAAAGTGCGTAGGATTTCGGGGGTATGTGTAATGACCAAAAATGATTGGAATTGACCCCCGCAACTGAAAATAATTTTTCCAGAACGATTTGAAATTTTTTTTTTTCGTCGAAAAATTTCACACCTTCTCGAATTTTTTTCTCGAAAGTGCGTAGGATTTCGGGGGTATGTCTATTCACCAAAAATGATTGTAATTGACCCCTGCAACCGAAAATATTTTTTCCAAAACGATTTGAAATTTTTTTTTCCGTCGAAAAATTTTATGCCTTCTCGAATTTTTTTCTCGAAAGTGCGTAGGATTTCGGGGGTATGTGTAATGACCAAAAATGATTGTAATTGACTCCCATAACCGAAAATATTTTTTCCAGAACGATTTGAAACTTTTGAATTTAATTGTTAATAACTATTTAACGAAGATTTCTATAACATATTCAAAAATCATTGAAATCGGAAATACCGTCCGTGATCTAAATAATTACATTTTTGAACAACTTATGTTGAATTTGATTGATGCAATGGGCCCGAATACATATTCTAATTAAAAGAAAAATCGTATTTTATGGTAATCGTCAACATGAAAGGTATCGATAAATATATGTGGGATCGATACCCGTAGATCTAGTGTTAACTATGTCGGGTCAACTTCCGACCCTCTTTCGCGTTTCTGCTCCCTTGGAAACGAAGTCGAAAGATCGTTAAAACCGGTACGGTAAACAATACGATACGGTTCGGGATGCGATTTTTATTTTCGTCCAACTTCGTTAGCTGCAGATTAATTCCAGGTCGAATCACGTAACTACCATTCGCTCCCTATCATGCCCGAATATAGACTCGTGTTATATAATTATAATGCCTGGGCTTCGCGAAACGGCAATGTTTTCGCTAACAAGTCAGCACCTTTGGCAACGTTTCCGCCGCGTGAATTACCGTTGCACGTACTCCCCCGTGTATCGCCGCGAACCGCGAGACGTTTTAAAAGGCAACTCCGCCGCGAACATTTTCCAACTTCGTGACCCATTTTTTAACCCCGAGGCCCCGAAGCAATTTCAAGTTTCCACCGAGCGCTGCAACGATAGCATTAATTTAATTAAACACACGGATTAAAACTTTACGAAAGAGAATTACACGATGCTCGATAATAATATAATTTAACTATTTATGCATTCTTGCTTAGTCCATCTGGAATAGAAATTCTCGATAAAATGCTTTGAATTTCCCGCCGCCGGTAAATGGGGCATCAATTACGCGTCTTATTTCAACGAGACTTAGTCGGCAAGGAAGTTCGTGGCTTTCTCAGCGGACTTTAAAAGCACGAAATAAACCGATACGATCGTGCTCGACTCGAGAGCCACTCTACGTCCGAATTTGTTCCCGCGATATTTGCAACTGTAACGATTTGTCGCGACAGCAGACCAGGTTTTGAACGAAACAAACGCGTCGAAATTTCAATTCAATTTCAAGAAGAACGACACGCTGGCCCGTCAACACGATCGCTTTTCTTTCGATTAAACGTGACGTAACTATTGCGATACCTCCCACTGCACCGTCGATAAAACAGAGGGTTTTCTATGACATCATTAGGTTATTCCTACGTATTAATTTTCGTATCCGTTTACTATTCGTCGAAAGCTACGTGACTGCAGACAGGTGTGACGAGCATGACACAGACAGTACGTCACGTAAGCCGAACCGTTGATCGATCGATGCGACCAAAGATCAACGTACAAAAGACCAATAAGCATCGAAGGCAAATTCGTTTAAATGTCGTGAACCCCATCCCCCTCTCGCGTAAAGAAAGCTTTGCACTGCTTTACTCACGTGGTAACTTCGTAAAAATCGTACTCGGTGCTTCGAGTGCTAGGGCAACCTTGACAATGAGATCGTCGAGATCCACGGATACAAAAACTGCACACGGGTGGTTGAAACGACTACCGATCCGGTAACTACGTAATTCGAATCCAGTCGACGAAGATCGACGAGTACGTGCACTTCGAGACTCGTTCTCGAGTCAACGTTCTCGGTCGAGAATAATTGACTAAGTTTTTACCGATTACCCCCGTTTACCAAACAGCTCGTTCTCTCGACTACGTCGTTCCTACTAGCGACAGACGTTCGGACGAACAGATTCGCGTTCACGTGCTTTGGCTGAACAGGGATACCTGTTTCTCGGTCCAGTAAAATGTGAACGCACGCATCTGGACGTACGACTGCATTCGACGATTATTAATCCGACGATTAACGTCACAGATCCGAAATTACCAACAGAGCAGAACGGCGCGTCGGTCGAGAGCCGCGTTCGCGCGTATTTGCCAACCAGATACTTACGATCGTGTTCGAGCGTGTGCATTCTATCTGGACGCGATACGCTGTTGCGTTTTTCTCAGCTACGCCGGTGAATCAATCGCGACCCGTGGAACCGATCACAAAGCACACGCGAGCACACACATACGCGGGGCACAAGGTTCACATCCGTTGGTATTCGTCGCGCAACGATCGCGGTACAGGTGGCATCGTCGCGCAAAAATCGCACGGATTTCGTCGATGACGAATTGTTGGACGTTCGCGACGGGGAAACTCGGCACACGGAGAGAACGGCCGCTCGCATATGCGAACGTACAACTTAAAAGCAAGCGTGGAGAAGGTGAGGCAGCGTGTAAGAGCAAGGGGAGCCCGAGCCACGCCGAGTGCAACGTGACCGCTGGCACCGCGAACCTTGCAATTGGCCAACGCGATCACGTGATCCGTCGGTCACGTTGCAACCGCCGTGGTCCTCTCCCGTCCTGCCCTACGTGCCTCTCGCTCGCTCTACTTGACCGACGCCACCCGTCACGCTGCCTCTCGCTCGCTCCGTTCGTGCGTTTCTGTTTTTCGCGTTTACTCACACGTTCCTCGAAAACTATACGCGCGAGAATAAATCTACTATTTGCATCGTGTCCACAACGGAATGCCCCGATCGACGAAATGTTTGCTTTGCGTTTACGGCTGCGACCGGCGACTTCGGATGCCTCGAATGCCTCGTTGCAATCGTAACGGTCGCTTCCACTAGTATTCCTGCGAGCTAAAACCGAAAACTGCTGTATGGGTTTACCTGCTCCGATGTCTGTCGAGCGACCGGAGTTGGGCGTGATTTTTATGTAGGTAAGAAGTTTGGGAAGAAAAATAAATAACCCTTTATCTGTTGACGGTTGAATGAAAATAAAAGATTTCATTTATGAAATATTACGCGACGAACGGATGAAAGGTTATCTGTTTGCGACCCTGTACGATCGTCGAACCATACGTTGCGTTTAATGATCGGTCGTAAATTTCGTTAAATCCAATAGTTTATTCGACGTTCCCCGATATTTTCTGTCCCCATCGCGACCCGAAAATATTGAATTTAAATCCATGCGAATGTATCACCTTCCGCCATATTGTATTTTTATTTGTCCCTGTTTTGACGTTTTTTTTTTGTGTGAAAAACTAGATTAAAGGCTACGATATGAACTTTCTAACGGGAGCGTTTACTTTCATCGGTTAGGGGCGCATTACGAAACACAGGATCTGTCGCGAATGTGGAAATAACGAGTCGAACAGAGTTACAGGGAAAGTGCATCGTCTTATTATTTTGCCATTTTACGCGACTAGCGGGACGTGGTAGCCGAATGGTGTCGCAATTATTCTCGTCGACTCTCTCTAGCGGTGGTTCCGAGCTGTACGGAACTTTTCAAATGCTTAACATTAAAGTTTTATAGGTTATGATGGCATAGCCGAAAGTTCGAATTATATGGCTTACGCTTGAAATGGCTAGATTTTCGCGCCAGGAAATGCTCCTATTTTTCGATAATGTTATTTTCGTTTAATAGTAATCGCGATTTATTTGAAAAATTTATTCGAATGATGTTTATTGAATACGATTTGCACGGCGCGTCTGCTCATTAGTCGCTATTTCTACTTGTACCAATGTCCAAATCGTGCTCTATATGAATTATTTTAATTTTAAAGCCATTTTTTTGAAGACAAAGCCTCGCACAAATTCTTTCAAATTACTTCTGGTTGATTACTCTCTATACAGGGTGTGCTGCCAACCGTGGGAAAAATTTTAATAGGAGATTCTAGAGGCCAAAATAAGACGAAAATCAAGAATACCAATTTGTTGATGGGGGCTTTGTTAAAAAGTTATTAACGTTTAAAGTTCCGCTCGTTCTGAATTTTTTTCTCGAAAATGCGCAGGATTTCGAGGGTATGTCTATTCACCAAAAATGATTGTAATTGACCCCCACAGCTAACAATATTTTTTTCAGAACGATTTGAAATATTTTAATTTCGTCGAAAAATTTCAAAACTTCTCCAATTTTTTTCTAGAAAGTGGGTAGGATTTCGGGGGTATGTCTATTCACCAAAAATGATTGTAATTGCCCCCCGCAACGGAAAATAATTTTTCCAGAACGATTTGAAATTTTCTTTTTCTTGGCGAAAAATTTAGGCGCCTAATTAGATTTTCGGTAAGGAATTTTTTTCTCGAAAGTGCGTAGGATTTCGAGGGTATGTGTAATGACCAAAAATGATTGTAATTAACCCCCGTAACCGAAAATATTTTTTTGAGAACGATTTGAAAAATTTTTTTTTCGCCAAAAAATTTCAGCACCTTTCCGATTTTTTTTCTCGAAAGTGGATAGGATTTCGGGGGTATGTGTAATGACCAAAAATTATTGTAATTGACCCCCGCAACCGAAAATAATTTTTCCAGAACAATTTGAAATCTTTGAATTTAATTGTTAATAACTATTTAACGAAGCCTCCATCGACAAATTGGTATTCTTAACTTTCGTCTTATTTTGGGCTCTAGAATCCCCCATTAAAATTTTTCCCACGGGTGGCTGAACACCCTGTATAGTATAATCGATCAGTAATTGAAATTTCTCCAAACGCTAGTTGTACACTGTTTATCTATTACACGATATAGTCATTGATATTTTGAAGTTGTTAAAAAATTCTTTTCCAAAATCTCCATAATCGTCGATGTTGGTATTTTAAAAGTGTAGATCTCGTTTTTCTCCTATTCAATTACGAATTTTATCCTCGTCGTTCTTGGAGGGTCGAATATCACGAATGTACGGGGTGTCCAAATGTAAACAGGCCTAGAAAAAAAAAGGTGTCATTGTAGATTAAGTCGTTACTCTTTTATCGATATCAAAAATATAGAAACCACCCTGTCGAATAGTTTTGCTAACCCTAAGTCCGTCGTACGTGCCATGGAAAAGGTCTACGCGGACTGTAGCACACGGAATCAAGTTATATAAATCTCCTACGCCAGGATATTTACCTCCGCGCTACCCTTGACCGAATTGTCGCGCGCACACGCATTACAAATTTTTCAGCAGCACGTTGTGGATCGCCATTACGTAACTTGATATACAGCGTGGACAAAATAAGAGTGAAATAATTTCTCGACCCTGTTCAATTTTCAAAGCTGTGAGATCTCGTTCGTTCGCCATAATCCAACTGATATTACCATTTACTTTTACAAAATTCACTTCAGGCTGAGAACTTTGACTAGAGGCCTGCAAAATGTGAGATTTAAAAGTTTTGAAAACAAATTACTACCGTTTCTTACGTAAATGTAAATTCTATGGCGTCGCTTCCCATGCTCGCCGCCAGAGGGATCGCGCTCTCACAAGTACTCGACCATTCACTTGAGTATACATGTATGCAATCCTCAATCGACTTTTATCTTAGTTCTATTCTCACGAATTCCTATCCACAGCAAAGCTGCGCCACAATTCGACACATGGTTTTCCAAAAATAGCGATTGAAAAGGCTATTGTCGACGGGAAAAAAATTCCAGATCACCAATTGTGTTATCGTCGTTGTTTTGCGAATGAAATTCAATGATAATGATTCTGAGAGCACAGAACAGGAGACTTCGTAGAATAATTACAGTTGTTTATTAGTTTTCACATATAAAACGTACCAGGGAGAACCGCGTTTACTCCCGATACATTCCTCGTATCGCAAACCGTGCAACGTATATAAAAATGACTTCTTTTTCTCTTAAAATTCCACGTCGTGTGCGTGTATGTATGTATGTATGTGTGAGAGTGTGTGTGTGTGTTATTTTTGTTACTCCATCTTTTATTTCGCTCGTCCGTTCTCGAACTTAGATCTATTACTTATATCTTCGTAGATCTTCGATAATACATATTTAATCGACGCTATCTCGTAGTCAATCTATAAAGTAAATATTTTCTCTATACATTCGTACTTATAATGTTAAATTTTTTTTCCACTTTTTTTTTTCCTTTTTTTTTTTTATCTCTTTTGCTTCTTTTAATTCCGTAACACCTGTCGCGGTGTACCGTCGCTAGTGCGTGATTCATCAGTACGATCACTCGTTTTTGGCGAGTCTTGTTCCAGAGCTACCTCGATATCGATTAGTTTCGTTCAACATTCGTCGCGGAATTGTCTCAAATGTTACAAGTATACGTTAATTTTAAACGTACGCGCGCTCACACACGCCCATATGTATATATACACATATACACGGTTCATCTTAAAAGTAACCGAACTTCTTTTGTACAAACGGCTACAGAATTTCATTTGAGGGGGGTTTGGAGGGAGTTGCCCCGCCGAATTTCGTCCGACAACGGCCATTTCGCTGATAAAAAAAAACAAAAAGCTATATTACAACTTATCCTACCACAGTCGGTAGCGGATTACGCGTTTGACGGAACCCTAGGCGCGAGCCTAGTTCGGGGGGAGGCCCCACCTATCGTTTTAAATTACAAACAAGTAATTACTCCAACTATTACTTAAAATACTGACGTTTCAAACGAATAAATACAAAGCATGAATTTGCATTTAAACATTTCTCTTTTTTTCCTACTAGTTTTCGGGGGTCCTTGAGCATCCCGGGGCCCGACTTTACATAGAGACGATTTGATTTACTCCGCGCGAAGCCTTTACTTACAACTATATTCGCTCTAATTTAGATTCGAATCAGATCGACGCCATTTCCACCAAAAGGTGTCTTCTAACATCTTTGAAATTGGATGTTATTTTGTGACACAATGTCGTCGAGGAGGACCGATTAAAACTTGAAAAATAATTTACAATTAAAATTTTTTAGGGTGTTTTTTGACACTTTTGGTGAAAACAGCGTTGACCGTGGTGCCACGCTGACATTTCGACGAACTTTTGCAGACGCATTTCTCATAAACTTGTCGGATTTACGAATTTAACAGATTTCCACGACGAAGGGGGTCGCTGATCCTCGGCCACCCACGGTATTCGCCTAATCTGGCTCTATGACTATTTTTTTTTATTTTCTAATTCGTAATAAAAGCAATTCGACGCAATATTCGACATTCGAAAAAGCTTCGACCGTTTCCTTTGACGCTATCTCGAAGGAAGCACAGATGTTTCAAGAGATATACAGGGTGTCCTGCCAACCGAGGGAAAAATTTTAACGAGAGATTCTAGAGGCCAAAATAAGACGAAGATCAAGAATACCAATTTGTTGATGGAGGCTTCGTTAAAAAGTTATTAACCTTTTGAAGTTTCACCAGTATTGAATTTTTTTCTCGAAAATGCGCAGGATTTCGGGGGTATGTCTATCCACCAAAAATGATTGTAATTGACCCCCACAGCTAACAATATTTTTTTCAAAACGATTTGAAATTTTCTTTTTCCGTCGAAAAATTTCACACCTTCTTGAATTTTTTTCTCGAAAGTGGATAGGATTTCGGGGGTATGTGTAATGACCAAAAATGATTGTAATTGACCCCCGGAACGGAAAATAATTTTTTCAGAACGATTTGAAATTTTTTTTTTTCGTCGAAAAACACCTAATTAGATTTTCGGTAAGGAATTTTTTTCTCGAAAGTGCGCAGGATTTCGGGGGTATGTGTAATGACCAAAAACTATTGTAATTGACCCCCGCATCCGAACATAATTTTTTTAGAACGATTTGAAAAATTTTTTTTTTTGCTGAAAAATTTTACACCTCCAATTTTTTTCTCCAAAGTGGGTAGGATTTCGGGGGTATATCTATTCACCAAAAATGATTATAATCGACCCCCGCAACCGAAAATAATTTTTCCAGAACGATTTGAAATTTTTGAATTTAATTGTTAATAACTTTTTAACGAAGCCTCCATCGACAAATTGGTATTCTTGACTTTCGTCTTATTTTGGCCTCTAGAATCCCCCATTAAAATTTTTCCCTGAGAAAAAGATTTTTATTCTGGAAAAGTTTCGACGCGTTGACCGCCACGCCATTCGCGCAAATTCTAACACGAAACGCGTAAACATCCGACAAATTCAATGGCGTGATTGTATATTTTACAATATTCCTAATTAGATTAGCGTTATTTACAATTTTACAAGCATTACTGTTCTTCTATTGCAAACGATTCTACAAGAAATTGTAGATTTCAAGCTGCCGGTCACCGGTGACCACCATCGCGATCGTGCTCGTCGAAGTTCGGAAACTCTCGGGGTAGACCGTGTACATATACACATATACACATATATACAAATATGCATGTAAGCTAGTACGCGATATCTAATTGTGATCTATTCGTATGAAAAAAAAAAAGAAAAAGTGAAAGACTATCGCTATTGACGGAGTAAGGAGCAAGACCAACGCAAATTTAAAATTCATTCGTGAACCGACTTTCAAAAAGATCCATTATTTCGAATTCCACGGTATTTTGCAACATAATTCTCGTTAAACCCTTAACGCTCATGTTCGAGTCTAACTGCTTCGAAAAACGACATTTGTTTAATTTAACGGTTTAAGGGATAACACTGTTTGTTTCCCTTCAAATTATACGTTAGATACAACATTGTAATTAACAAAAATCGCATTTTTATATAGCTTGGAAACAAGTCCAATACAGAAAACTGATCGTTCTTGGAAAAATATGAACGTCAAGGGGTTAAATCACTAGTTAAGTATCATTCTTCTACGAGAAGAAAGCACAGCGTGTTTACATCCCCACTCCTGTTGCAGTCCGCTGACTCACAGCCATTGGTCGACGAAGATCAGTGACAGCCAATCAGCGGACTGCAGCAAGAGTGGGGATGCACACACGCTGTGCCTTCTTCTCGTGGAAGGACTATAGAAGAAAGAGAACGGACAACCGAATTTCGCATAAACCTGAACTCCGTCAACGTTTATTAATTCGTTCGGGACTATAATCGTATAATCTATATTTAAATAACAATTAGTAGACTCTACAGGTTCGACGTTCGAACAAAATATAGTTTTATGGCTGTGATGGCGCGTCGTTATCTCGTATTGCCAACGAAAGCTCGACGACGATGACCGCGACTCGAGACTTCGGTTAATCCCTATTGTTCTAGCTAATGTAAAACGTTAAAGTACGGTTAAAAATTAAAGAGAAACAAGGCTGACGGGCGTAGAAAGAGAAAACTACCGGTACGCGTCGTCGCTTTTTGCGCAGTGTTTCTCAAACTTTGCCTCAAACGTGATCATATTACTTTCAATATTTTAAAGCTGCTTTCGTAAAACTTTCCTTTTAAAATTAGATTCTTGGCTCGAATCTTCTTCAAACTTTTCGATTCTGTTTAACGATCTTTCTTTTAAATATTGAAACTACCCTCGTGAGAGCTTGCAGGCATCAGTTTGAGAAACATTGTTTCAGCGCGTCGCATCATTACAAATATCGCTACGAACGAAAATTTTAGACAATTTAATACGTGGACTACGAACTCGTATAGAAATCTCTGATAATTGAGAAACCAAGCGGGCATTAAAATCCAGGATGTTTCCAGAGAAACGTAGAATTCCAGGAGAGTGTATAAAATGTCTCTGTCGCGTTCGTGTGCTTAATGATTAAATACGAAAAAGACTGAAAGCGTCATAGATCCGTCATGCGAGGCTCCTCTGTAAAAAAATATACCTGTCTATGCTACGTTCGATTAGGATAATCGAGAACGCTACGTGTCCCTAAGATTAAATGGAAAACAGGCTTGTACCATTTGCTACAGATATCTCTTGAGTTTCTGCGTATCGCGATCCTCTCACGTTTCTTCCTAAATCTTAGATCCGCTCGGTAGCACGTTAATCAAGGCCGCTATAAATTACGCTACCCACAACGAGAACGTCCTACGTGACGTTATTTTCCTATTTTCCTATTTCCACGTGGGATGGATTAAACGGAACAAAACACGGGTGAAAGTGATCTAACTTCCGCTTAACGTTAGAAATTGCTTGTCGTTACATCGCAGCTAGATAATCCCCGTACGTCTATAAAAGAAGGGATTAGTATTTCAAACAACGTTAATTTCCAACAGAGATCGCCAGTACTCTCCTTCGAACGGTTATCGACGCATAGAAACCACTTATTTAGGATTTATTTAACTTCTTAACTCCTTGATAATTAATTTCTTAAACGTACGTACGCCATTTAATTTAGTTCAATTTAAAAACAAAAGTACAGATTTGTTTCGCCGAATATTTAGCAAATAATTAATTATTTAACTTAACTGCTCGACGTACGATTTAATTATAATTTTTTAAACGTACATCATTTAATTTAGTTCAATTTGGAAAAAAAATACGGACTTGTTTCACCGAATATTTAGCAAATAATTAATTATTTAACTTAACTGCTCGACGTACGATTTAATTATAATTTTTTAAACGTACATCATTTAATTTAGTTCAATTTAAAAACAAAAGTACAGATTTGTTTCACCGAATATTTAGCAAATAATTAATTATTTAACTTAACTGCTCGACGTACGATTTAATTATAATTTTTTGAACGTACATCATTTAATTTAGTCTAATTTGTGGATTTTCGTGAATTTTCGTAAAAAATGTTAAAATACGTTAATTTTGAAATATCAGACATCGTCAATAGGTTAATAATTATTCAGATATTTTAAATTCGTTAGAAATTTTCCATCCGAATGAGAATTCTGGCCATCTCCAATCTCCAGCGACCGAAATCACTTGTTACAAGATTCCTTTGACCATACTCCCTTATTTCAATAGGAGACGCGATTTTTTTTTCTTTTTTCTTATTTTTTCTCCTTTTTTTTTAACGTAGTAACTTTTAAAGCTATAATTTTAATCTCATGGATCGATCCCATCCTCTCTGTAACAGTTAAATCTGTTTTCCATCGATCACTGTTTCGTCTAAAAAAAAAAAAGAAAAACAAAGCTAAGAGAATAAAAAATATTCGCGCAGAAGCTCGTTTTCTGGAATAATCGCTCCCAAAGATAGCATCGAATCGTAAATCACACCGAGAAATATTGCAAAACGCTTTTACATACGTTCGTTAAATATATACTTTTCTATAACGCATCGATACCTCTTATTAAAGATGGGCTTATAGTTATTGATAAAATATAGATAATTAGCGATACAAACGTAAACATATTATCGATATACCGATAAAATATCGCTAATACGTAATACATATGTTTTCTTAACTTTCCCTCGAGTGTCGCTTGCAATACTTACAGATAAGCTGAAAAAATAACCCCCTCTAAAGAATATCTATCCTATTAATTTGCTGGTCGTGTAACCGCGTACCGTGCTTCCGCGAGAAGAAAGCACAATGTGTTTGCATCCCCACTTCTCTTGCAGTCCGCTGACTCACAGGCATTGGTCGAAAACGGCCAATCAGCGGACTGCAGCCAGAGTGGGGATGCAGACTCTGCCTTCTTCTCGTGGAAAGACGACACATCCCCCACGATCGTTCCAAACGAACGAATCTTTTCTAAAAACAAAAAAAAAAAAAGGAGAAACGCTTCGAATTTAAATATGTAACAAAACATAAATGAATTATACGTAATTAATTATACATACTTTATTATCGATAATTTAAAGTTATATCGATAAGCATAACGTTATCGATAAGACAAAAAAAAACAATGTTATCGATAAGATATCGATAATTAATAAGCCCATCCGAAACCTCTTGCTCTTTTCATTTTCTTTACGGCCACATTAATATATCCAGGTACGCATTTGATGCCACGCAAATAATTCGATTAAGATACGTAAAGTATTGTACAAGAAATTCAAACCTCTTTTTTTTTTTTTACAATTTATAGGAACATCCGTTTGGAGGGTTCGCAGTTTAGATGCAACGACCAATGATAAGTATCTTAATTTTATTTCACGCGCTTCGGGGGTCTACGGCGTTTCTTAGCCTCGGCGTTGACAGCGTGATTCAGAATCGAGGGTTTGGCAGTGTGCGGATCCATTGCTTTCTGTACACTCCTACCGACGTTGATTTTGTACAAGTCCAACTTGACCGTCTCGCTCTCGATCGCCTTTTTCGACCGTCTGGTCCTACCAGCTATTCTCTCCATCTCGTCGAACTTCGCCTGCAGTCTCTGCGCCAATTCAAAATCTTCCTTCTCCTGTATAACCAATCTCTCCATTCGTTCCTGTTCTTTCACGATCTCCTCGTCCGAGAGTACACCTTTCTCCGTACTTATTCCCAATTCGGTGGTGTTGTTGTTCTCGGACATGCATTCCTGGGCCTCGCTGCACGACTCGGACGAATTGTAATTGTCGCTATTTACGGAAGAACTGTTCGCCTGCCGCGACTTTCGCGTGCCTTTCCTCAGCGCGGAACTCCCCACGCAATTCGAGCCTACGGACGCGTCGCTTTTCTCCGAGCTTTCCGTGCTGGACTGTTTCGCTCGACCTCGCTGTTTCGACTTCGATAAGGCGATTCTGGTAAACTTAGTTCTACTCCTCTTTTGCACCGTGACGTGCACGTCGTCCGTCTTGTACTCGAGGTCCTCCTTCCTGCACAACCTCTTCCTGGTGCTCCTCTTCGCGGCAACTTCCGGCTCCGAGTTCAAGGAAGACACTCTGCTCGAATTCTTTTTATCCGCGTTCGTCTTTCTCCTCTTTATCCTTTCCGCGATGTTCTCCATCGTCGCGTCGTCCTCCGCTTGCATCGCGAACTCTTCGTCGCAGGGCGAACTAACTTTCACCGAAGCGGACGAACACGTCGAATTCCTCGCGTGCGGTTTCCAGAATTTCTGTATCTTTTCGAAAGCCATGTAGTCGTCCAACGTTAACTTCTTGCTAACTTTAGTGCCATTGATTATTCTATTCGCGTTCTTCGCGTAATTCTTGTTCGAATCGAACACATCCGACATGAAGTCGATCTTACGTATGTTGTCGTGAATTTGAGATTTCGTTACTTTACTAGAAATAAGCTGAGACTGATCGAACGACGTAGACGGCTTCTGCTCGACCCCGTCCGCATCTTCCTTGTACGCGTCCTTTTCTTTGAAACTCTGTTTCGTTTTGCCTACGAACAAAAATATGAAACTAGAGGTATTTAATTTTCTTTAAAACTATATTTCGTTCCTGTGTTGTTGCGATCGCAAAATTAACTTACCGCGGAACGCGCTCCACGAGCACCCGATAATTCGTTTCAGGTGCGCCTGCGACGGAGCTTTAGGTACAACATTAGATATCCTTTTAAGGACAGGAACGACTCTGATTAATTTCGGATCTATTTGCCTTCCATCTGCAATGCAACGTTATACAATTTCGTTGAAGGTGTTAAAAATTCAGGGTAACGTTTACACGATAGAAAATGTGATTACAACCTGTGGATGTTTTCAACGGTGTTCTTGGCATAGCTTTGATAGGCTTAAAATGATGAATCTCCTGATTGATACTGTCGTGGCTCCCAGCACTTTCGGCACTTCCCATTCTTTCGTCGTCCTCGCCCAACGTCATGCACACCTCCACGCCTAAGCTTTTCTTTTTACTGTTCACGACATCGTTCGGTACGTTCAGTTCCTCTTTGCTCTGAGTGCCGTATATCTTTGAAGAGGACGTTCCAGGCTCCACGGTACAATTCGACGTACAGGGATCGATCATCTTCGTGACTGCTTGATGCTTTAAAGTTCTCGAGATGGCATTGTGTATAGGAATCGGTTTCTGACAACAAAATTTAGCCAAAGAATCGTTACACTCGCCGGACGTGTCGTTTTTTATACTAGAAGCGTATCTTTCTGCGCGTATTTTCGATATTAACGCAATATTCTGTCTTCTCAACCCCGAACTATCTTGATGCTCTAAAATGGTTTCTTTCTCGCACTCGGAGCCGTGGAATTTTGCTCTGTACGGATTCATTTCCGACACAGCGGCGACGTTAAATTTCGACATTTGATAAGAGCTATTAGAAGTACTAGGATAATCGTTATAACATTTAGAGATATCTTTGTGCTTCTCCGCAATCTGCTTCTTGGCCAAAGATTTGGCGAGCAACTGATCTTGAGCTAACTGAGCCAGCTGTTGCTGTTGCTCCTCTTCCTGGATCTTGCGAATCAAAGCCTCGCTGGCCATCTGTTCAGCCTTCCTTTGACATCGTATTTCCTCCTCGGCCATTTGAAGTTGCACTTCATATTCCCGGCGGATTTCTCCAGTCGCACTGAGTATTTTACCAGTGGCAGTGAAACCTATCCGAACGAAGGAACTTTACATTTCTATACTAAACCGACAAACACCAGTCAAAACTTTGTGCACAGAATTGAACTCTTTGTTTTCTTTAAGAACGCAAAATCTACTAATGGACGAAAAATTTAGTACGAGTATAAAAGATAAAGCACACTTGAAAGAGGAAAGATAGGTAACAGTGTAGTCGAAAACACAGAGGAAGAAAAATTTCTTCAAAATATCTCATAACCAAATTATTGCGAATATTGCATTTTGATCGAGATTTAAATTCATCCGAGTTGTTATTAATTCGTAGTACATACCTGTATAAATCTATACATACGTACGTTCATTCATACATGTATGAGTGTGTGTATATGCTTCTGACAGAGGTTATGTTACGTTTGTTTATCCTGTCTCATAAGAAACTCACCAGCATCCAATTCGATGTCTTTGTCGTCGCCGTTGTACTTGTCCTCGACCTCTTTCGGGAACTTTGTTCGGATTAGTTCCCAGAGGCCGTTATTGACTAAAGTTTCGGTCTTGGTTGCAGTACGTAGCCAAGAACCGACCCGTACTCTGCAGAGAGGACAGCTCAGGCTATTGTGTTCGAAGGTACCTTTCAGACATCTTAGACAGAGATTGTGCGTGCACGGCAGCGTTACTGGCTCGATCAGGATGCTACAGCACACTGGGCATATTAAATCCCGGAGGCTAATATCCACCGACGACTGTGACAAAGAAATATCAAACAGTTTTGACGTTCGCTTCAAATACGTCGCCATCTTGCCGTCATTCTTCGAAGAAACACAACAGCCACTGCCACCATCGCGAGAACCGTGGTTCTCTTACTGAATGGAACGTTCGCGGTGGAGCCAATCTGAATCTGAATCGGATTCTGCATAAACATGTATAGGTAAATGCGATGCGTTCAAAATTAATCGACAGCACTCTCCCACTCGATGCATGCCTCTGTACATGCTTCTAACGACACTCCGGCCAAATTTCTTAATTATCGATACAGAGCATAGCGATAAGTTTGCTTTTTATTCTCTTCGTGCGAAACGGCTCAAAGCAAATCGTACGCGTGAATATTATATTAGTTCTATGTTCCATTATGCGACGAATGTGCAATAAATTCTGGCGTAATTTGAACAGTGGCGTGTAATACGCGCTCGCGTGTACTGTATTTAGACGTTTATAATGTACATACATGGGGAACAAATAAATATGAAGTTTTAGAACCGAATATGTAATTGGCGCCTGAGACATTTAATTTAAGTGATTGTCACCACCGGGATCTATTAATTTTTGTCGTGCAAGGAGGAAGTTACCAGCTACAGTACCAACCTAGGCACCTGCCACAAAGAATATAGGATTGCGGCGATGGCTTAGGGATACTTTTAAGGTTGACAGCGCGAGTGGCGCCAGCTGGAGGCATGAGACAGAAAACTAGCGTCCACTATCGTCTCCGTATCCCGCCATTCTGGGACGACTAGTCGCTTGCAAATTGTAGGCTGTAACCTACGTATAGGATTCTTTATTCGCCTGTCTTTCAGGCTGGCTTGGAGACGACTGACTATCTCGCGAGGACCAGGGAGTGCCTAGAGACAAATCCCCTAGAGCAACCCGACCTCCATCTCGACGTCTGCGCCATCTGCGGTAGTAACTAGGGAGTTACTTTATGCTTCCTACAAGATAAAATTATTATTGTAACAATCATCGTATCATATGCATATGGCATGTTGTGTTAGATTAAAATCCTAGAATTTAAAAAGATCCATTCTACGCATTATCAGTAAAATATACTTGCCCTTTTTTTTGCTATAAAAGATATTTGTTTTGAAATATCTTGCATCTTTTTGATATTTAACTAGGAAAGTATTGTAAGACTATATTTGAAAGAAATAAACTAGGCTAGAACCTTCCTCCGGGGATGGCCAGTTTTGGTTTCTTTTTTAGTATTGATTTACATTGCAGCGTTAAAGGCACTAGGAATGTTTGAATTTCCGATTGGTAGTTAGAATGTATCTAACATCTAGGTATATAGTGAGTACAGAATCGATTACTCCGTATGTAACATCGTTTACATTTACCATTTAATAGTTGGTAAAACTTAAATCAGTTAAAGAATAGTTAAAATACGTTCTGTAATGGCCATAGTTTTATGTAAAAGATGATTAACTCTATGTGGAAAGGGTAATATAATATCAGTGACTAATCGAACATATGTAAGAGAACCGTTAATGTACACCGTATTAATCGATCTATTAAAGTAGATAGAGATTTGTGTTATTAAAGATCTGTAAAAAGTTTAATTACTTTTATCTTCTATGAACGATTATCGACGTAATAAAGATGGCAAAAGGTATTTAAGTACTTCTATCTACGTAATACTATTAACGTCACACTATTTAATACTACCCATATTATTCAAATAATTCTACTAAATTTGTATGCTATTTAATAATACGTATAGAACTGATTTATCTTTCTCAAATACAAACAGGAAAGAAAAGTGGTAAAAAAGGTGGGAAGTCAGATAGTTCGGAACAGCAGCAACCATCTGGATCAAAACAACAGCAGGAACCATCCGGATCAAAACAACAGCAGCCACCTGAAGCAAGACAACAGCAACAACAGCCACCTGGTCCAAGACAACAGCAACAGCAGCCACCTGAAGCAAGACAACAGCAACAACAGCCACCTGGTCCAAGACAACAGCAACAGCAGCCACCTGAAGCAAGACAACAGCAACAACAGCCACCTGGTCCAAGACAACAGCAACAACGGCCACCTGGACCAGGACAACAACAACAATGGCCACGTGCACCAGGACAACAGCAACAACCGCCATTTGATCCAAGACAACAACAACAATGGCCACGCGGACCAGGACAACAGCAACAACCACCATTTGATCCAAGACAACAACAACAATGGCCACGCGGACCAGGACAACAGCAACAACCGCCATTTGATCCAAGACAACAACAACAATGGCCACATGGACCAGGACCACAGCAACAACAGCCACATGGACCAGGACAACAGCAACAACTGCCGTTTGATCCAAGACAACAGCAACAACCACCATTTGATCCAAGACAACAACAACAATGGCCACGTGGGCCAGGACAACAGCAACAACCGCCATTTGATCCAAGACAACAACAACAATGGCCACGTGGGCCAGGACAACAGCAACAACCGCCATTTGATCCAAGACAACAACAACAATGGCCACATGGACCAGGACCACAGCAACAACAGCCACATGGACCAGGACAACAGCAACAACTGCCGTTTGATCCAAGTCAACAACAGCCACCAGAAGCAAGACACCAGCAACAACAGCCACCTGAAGCAAGGCAACAGCAACAACCGCCATTTGATCCAAGACAACAACAACAGCAACAACAGTTACCTGGTCCAAGACAACAGCAACAACGGCCACGTGGACGAGGGCAACAGCAACAACAGCCTCCTGGACCAGGACAACAGCAACAGCGGCCACGTGGACGAGGGCAACAGCAACAACAGCCTCCTGGACCAGGACAACAGCAACAGCAGCCACCTGGACCAAGTCAACAACAAAAACAGCCATCTGAATCACCGGAATTACCTGGTTTACAAAAGGCAGTGTCTAAAATATCTTTGAGCGAACCAAGTGTGCCAAAGGAAAGCGCTTTAGAAGGTCTACTACCGCATGTGGTAATATGATACATATATGCAGTAATGTTATATTGTTATTTTGATACCAATAGTAACAATCAATATACTTTTTTCTTTTTGACATTTTTCATTTAGCCACCGCTTGTAACCAGAAGTTCGGTGACTGGAAAATATATTGTACCACATTCATTGCAAAGTCAGTACATGAGTCAAATACCAAAGAGAAGTGGTCCTGATGGAGGGAAAGCGGGTAGACGTATTTTGGTGGAGACAAATATGTTTAAAATTGTTTTTAACAAAAATTTTCAAGAAAACGTTATCCACTACGACGTAGTCATCGAACCAGATAAACCAAAGTTTTTAATGAGGCCAGTGTTTGAGGAATTTCGAAAGAAGAATTTTCCAAATAGGTACCCAGCATTTGATGGGAAAAAGAATGCATACAGCGCGCAGGATCTTCCATTTGGCGATCGGAGTGTAAGTAAACAATGCATGGTTTATTATCGTGCGTAATATTATTTATAATTTACGGCAAATATTTTCTATGTATAGCAAGATATCGTACACGTGTATTACAAAAAGAATTCAGTTTGATTATAAATTTTCTTTCTTGTTTATTAAAGTGAATATATTATTTTACAAGTTACGTTTAATAATCTTTCACAGAAAGAACAAGAAATAAAAGTTTTCGACGAAGAACGTCAACAAGAAAGGAGCTTCAAAATGTATATGAAAAAAGTTGCATCTCTCAATTTAGCATGGTTGAAAAATATAAACTATGGTCTAGTTGAATTACACTCAGAACAAAGATGTTTGCAGGCTTTAGATGTTATTCTACGGCATGGGTCTGCAAATCACTTTGTTTCAGTAAGTTGATTTACAATATTAATAATTCACGTGTTAGAATAACTTTAATAGCAGTATTAAACAATCCAAATTGTAATAATTTTAAATGTATCATGACTTAATGTTTCGTTTTGCTCAATCACTAATTATAATGTATAATTTATGAAGTATAGTCTATAATTATGCTATAATAACGTTCAATTGTAGTAAATACTACTGTTTATGCAGGTTGGCTGTTCGCTGTTCCCACATCCTGAACCAGGTAGAGTTGTATCAATATCAAATGGTATGGATTTATGGATCGGTGTATTTCAGTCTGCTGTAGTTGGATGGAGACCTTACTTGAACATCGACGGTAATACATTAGCATAATTATATTTGTTTTATTCAACGTAACAACCAAAACATATAAAACACATTTTTATCGTGCTTAAATATAAGTACGTTCAATGTGTTTTAATTGTAATAAATTTTGTATTTAGTTGCACACAAAGCATTTCCTACGCCCCAGTCGGTTATTAATCTGATGAAAGAGCTTTGCCAAGATCCCAGAAGTCGTACACCGCTCCAGCGTGTAACTGCAAGGGATGTAGAATATAATTCAGAGAAGATAACGAAGTTTTTAAAAGGATTGAAAGTTCAATACGAAATACCTGGCCAGCCTCATAGCAAAAGAACTTACCGTGTAAATGGGTTGGTCGAGTGTCCAAAAAACGATAAATTTCGTTTGGACGATGGCAGCATGTGTACGGTTGAAAATTATTTTTTACAAACAAAAAAGTGTAGGCTGGAGTTTCCTGATCTACCCTGCCTTTGGGTAGGGTCTCGAACCAATGAAAAAAAAATACATTTACCCGTAGAGGTATATAAAAACAATTTACAATTTATGTCAGTATCATGAAAGGCATAAATTAATTTTTATCCGTGTTCCTTAGTTATGTACAATTGTCGCTGGACAAGTAACGCAAAGGAAAACGGACGAGGTTCAAACTTCGAAAGTAATTCGATACGCAGCAACTGACACCCACACGCGTAAACAAAAAATTATGAATGGTGTAAGGAATTTTATACATATATACTCGTCATGAATAGTACGCTTTTCAACCGTATTAATGTCGACGGCGTTTTCAGTTCGCGAAAATGAGATTAGACCAGCAACCAACTTTGATGAAAGAGTTCAACCTTTCTGTCCAAGGAGAATTTGAAAAAGTACCAGCTAGAGTTCTTCAAGCTCCCAAATTAAAGTATAAAGAAAACGAAGTTAATGTATTTAAAGGAGTATGGCGTGCAGATAAATTTTTACATTCATGCGAATTGCCAGACAATTCGTGGACCATTTTGAATTTAGACAAATACGTTCAAGATCGCGAGTTATATGATGGTTTGCACAATAAATTACAAGCCGGCGGTTAGTATATTGTTATAAAGCCCTTATCAATAACGCAACTGATACGAGACATTCGCATAAAACGTATACCGCGATCTATGAATTATAATAACAATTGTTTTCTATGTTTTAGGTAAATTTGTCAATATGTGGATTGGCAAAGCGCTAACTCCATTTACGACATTAAGTATACAAAAAAATAATAATATCTTACAGTATTTTACAGAAAAAAAGGAACAAAATTTAAGATTAGTGGTCGTAATAATTCCAAATTTAGACAATGCATACAGTAAGCAAAGAAGATTATAGAATTCGTTCAATACTGGAAACGTTCTCAAACAATTCTCTAATTTTTTCAGGTATAGTGAAGCAAATTTCTGAGCTGAAGATAACAGGCGGTATAGTAACTCAATGTTTAAAGTCTCAAACATTAAAGAAATTGAACGACGCAACAATTACGAATATTTTACTGAAAATCAATTCGAAACTTAATGGCATTAATCATACATTCGCTACTACGTTTCGGTAATATTATTTTTCTTCGACAAGTACAGGGTGTTCGGCCACTCCCTGAGAAAAATTTTAACGAGAGATTGTAGAGGCCAAAATAAGACGAAAATCAAGAATATCAATTTCTTGACTGAGCCCTCGTTAAAAAGTTATTAACAATTAAATTAAAAAATTTCAAATCGTTCTGGAAAAATTACTCTTGGTTGCGGGGGTCAATTGCAATCATTTTTGGTGAATAGACATACTTCCAAAATCCGAACCACTTTCGAGAAAAAAAATCGGGTAGGTGATGAAATTTTTGGGTGAAAAAAAAGACTTTCGAATCGTCTTGGAAAAATTATTTTTAGTTGCGGGGGTCAATTGCAATCATTTTTGGTGAATAGACATACCCACGAAATCCTGCGCATTTTTGAGAAAAAAATTCAGTACTGGTGAAACTTTAAACGTTAATAACTTTTTAACGAAGCCCCCATCAACAAATTGGTATTCTTGATTTTCGTCTTATTTTAGCCTCTAGAATCCCCCATTAAAATTTTCCCCAGGACTGGCCGAACACCCTGTATAGTTTACGCAGTATAATTATTAAACTTTCTGAAACAGTTTTTATTTCAATCTGTGAAAAAATGGAACCTTTGTAAAATTCAACGTTTTGTCCTATACATTCTTCGAGATATTTTTAGGAGTACTTACTAAGCTAAAAAAAAAAGATTGATGCTAATTACGTATAAAATATTGTTCGTTTTAGGCCACCCTGTTTAGGCCAACCATGTATGTTAGTTGGCGCGGACGTCACCCATCCATCTCCCGATGCTATAAATATACCATCAATCGCTGCTGTAAATGAATCACAATTTCTTAAAATGTCGTTTTATTTAACATGCTTCTTGATTACCATTTTTACAATATAGGTCGCTGCGAGCCATGATCCTAATGCTTTTCGATACAACATCGAACTAAGACTTCAGCCGCCAAGGGAAGAGATAATTCTAGATCTTCAGATGATTATGCATAAACAGTTACTCTACTTTTTCCAAGCAACCGGAAGGAAACCTGTAAAAATTATCTTTTATCGGTAAATATTATTTAATAGGTACCGTTACAGTGGATCGAAGGTGCGTTCAACTATCCAAAAACGAACTCGATAAATATTATTTTCCACGTATGCACAGAGACGGCGTGAGCGAAGGTCAACTCGCTCAAGTGATGCATTTTGAGATATCTGCAATAAAAAAAGCCATCGCGAATTTAGAAAAAGATGGCAAGCACAAAATTGCGCTTACGTTCCTCGTGGTTCAAAAGAGACACCACATACGCCTTTTCCCGACTGACTCGAGGAATTCCGACGACAGGAATTTCAACGTGCAAGCGGGCACCATTGTCGATACGGAAATCACGCATCCAACATTCATAGACTTCTATCTCGTATCACATGCTAGTATCCAAGTACGTTAGCAGATTTATGATGTACTATCTATATTATGGATACACTGTAAACTTTTCAAAATTTATTAACCCCTTAACGTTCATGCCCGAATTTAATTGCTTTGAAAAACGATATTCGTTCAATCCAACGGTTTAAGGGATGATAATATTTGTTTCCCTTCAAATTATACGTTAGATACGACATTGTAATTAAGAAAAACTGCATTTTTAGAAACAAATCCAATAAAGAAAATTGATCATTCTTGGTAGCCCGAGAAATATGAGCGTTAAGGGGTTAATGCAAATGCTGATGATTAGTCGTATAGAACGAAGTTGAGATTGATTGTAATTTTCAGAAGTAATTTTTCCTTTCGACTAAATTTGTTAATACATTTAACGACTTTTTCTAGGGTACTGCGAGGCCTACGAAATACAGATGTATATGTGATGAAAATGGGATGTCGGAAGATGAAATTGAACAGCTAACGTATTATCTATGTCATATGTTCGCACGTTGCACGAGATCCGTTAGTTACCCAGCGCCTACCTATTACGCTCATTTAGCTGCTTTCAGAGCCAGAGCACTGATACGCAAGTAAGTTACACATATAGATACTTAATTTAATATAAGTGTGTATTAAAATTACAAATTGCTATATATTATTTACATATGTGCAGTGTTACCTTAAATATGGATAATCTATCAGGCGAGCAACAAAAGAACATGACTTTGCAAATGACAAATTCACCGATGTTTTTTGTATAAAAATATATATATATATTGTTCTATATTTTAGCTTTTTAAACAGATATGTTACTATGCTCCGGCAATTTTTATACAATGAATGAATTAATATATCATTGAATAGTTGTTGCATTATATTATTCGGTAAAGTAGACTATCTTTTATTGAAACGAGAATACAATGTTTTATTTTATCATATTAGCAAATAATTTCAATTATTTTGTTCTAAACTTTCGATTCGCGTTGCTAGGTTTCACGCCTTATTTGTGAAATGGAATCTTAGACAAACGAATCGCTATGAAAAATTCACTATGTTATTTTATTTTTATTTATATTTGAGTATGTATAATCTACTATAATCCACGATGTAATCTTCTTATGTGTAACATTAAATAAAACTAATAAAAAAAACTAAAAACTTTCTATGGACGTTCTCATGTTTTCTGTCTGTAAATATGTTTAAAATAAACCATTAATTTTCAAAAATAATTTGGATAAAGACATTTGTTCCTTTTAAATTCATCTGTTTACACTCATTAAAACTAGGTTCCGAAAATTGAAATTTTGTTTTTCCTTCATATGTCTATGGAATACTGAAATTTATTATTGAGACTGAATATAAAATTGATACACGGTATTATCATAGTGAAACGTAGCTGAGAATGTTATACAGGGTGTTCGTGGGAAAAATTTTAACGAGAGATTCTAGAAGCCAAAATAAGTCGAAAATCAAGAATACCAATTTGTCGATGGAGGCTTCGTTAAAAAGTTATTAATAATTAAATTCAAAAATCTCAAATCGTTCTGGAAAAATTATTTTCGGTTGCGGGGGTCAATTACAATCATTTTTGGTGAACAGACATACCCTCGAAATCCTACCCACTTTTGAGAAAAAAATTCGAAAAGGTGTGAAATTTTTCGACGGGAAAAAAAAATTTCAAATCGTTTTGGAAAAATTATTTTCGGTTGCGGGGGTCAATTGCAATCATTTTTGGTCATTAGACATACCCCCGAAATCCTGCGCATTTTCGAGTAAAAAATTCAGTTTGGTGGGAACTTGAAACGTTAATAACTTTTTAACGAAGCCTCAATCAACAAATTAGTATTCTTGATTTTTGTTTTATTTTGGCCTCTAGAATCTCCCATTAAAATTTCCCCCACAATTGGCTCAACATCCTGGCATAGAACGTCGTACTATCGTTGAATCGTAGTCATAGCAATCGATTCTGTTTAAACGCGACGTGCAACTAATATGGCGCATCTCGCTTCGGTGCCGGTATCTGGGATAACGGTAGCTACTCATAATTAACTCGATTGTGCTTCCTAAGTCGTGTTCTAATACATTTATTTTATTTTAAGGCTTCTAATCGAGACTTTAAAGCAACCATTGTGCTAGAGTATTACTTGCATCATGCGTTCGTGTATTTGCATATACTGTTCAGCAGTGTAAACGTAAACTTTATCGATCGGTAAACCGTTTATTTTCCGTACTTTCTGTTCGTCGGATAGCTGCTGGTGAAACGTTAATTCGCAGTGATGGAATTCGTTTGCTTCGAAGTTCACAACCTCAAAGTCTCCCACGAGTTTTAAAGAAAACGAGAATCGTCGTGCAAACGGATCAGAGAACGAGCATATCGGCAATATTAAGCACCACGTATGTTCTTACCTTATGATTACTTCGAACGTAAGAAGTCGCAACCGTTGCGTATGCATGCACATCTATTGGGAATAGAAAAGACAGTCGTAAGCGTCGAGTTAACCTCAACACGACGAGTAAGCTACTAGACTCAAAACGTACAGGAATTAAAATGGGAACGCGTGTCTTAATCCGTGGTTACGTGAAATAAAATAGCGTGCACGTTCGATGATCATGCATGTACATAGCTCCGAGGGGTCATTGCACGCCTATGTTCTATTCTCGTTGACACAGCATCGCGTTATGCAGATCGTTCGAGTAACGTATTACTACGCGTGGAATGTTCTACATAAAATTTTATATTTCGAGCATCGGTTTATGGCGGCCAAAGACATTCTAAGTTGTTTCTTAGGGGAAAAAGAGGAATGTGCAAGGTTGCGTGCTCGTTCGTGCGTGCCTAGTATTTTTCAGATACGACGATAAATTTCATGTTACAATTGGTATTTTCGAAGTCGTAAACGCAGGATGAGAAATGGTGAAATGGGTATAGAACTAGACGCGTTCTATCTCTATTAACTTCCACGGGAAAAATTCAAATCACACGTAATTGCGCTGGGGGAAAAGCTGATGCGCGAAATTTATGGGGGAAGTCACAATTCCATTCATGGAACTCGTCGACTCAATGGGGTTTTGAGGACACGTAGGGTAGGTTACAATCCCCTCCTATAGGGATGATCTAAAGTTGAAGGTCACGTATTCCCTTGGCAAAGTTCTACGCCCAATAAGAAATTCACTATTATATGTGGTAAACAAAACAACGTTTTTTCCAATGTTATACAGGGTGTTCGATAATCCATGGGAAAAATTTTGATGAGAGATTCTAGAGGCCAAAATAAGACGAAAATCAAGAATACTAATTTGTCGATGGAGGCTTTGTTAAAAAGTTATTAACGTTTAAAGTTTCACTCGTACTGAATTTTTTTCTCGAAAATGCACAGGATTTCGGGGGTATGTCTGTTCACCAAAAATGATTGCAATTGACCCCCGCAACCGAAAATAATTTTTCCAAAACGATCTGAAATTTTTTTTTCCGTCGAAAAATTTCACACTTTTTCGAATTTTTTTCTCGAAAGTGGGTAGGATTTCGAGGGTATGTCTAATGACCAAAAATGATTGCAATTGACCCCCGCAACCGAAAATAATTTTTCCAAAACGATCTGAAATTTTTTTTTTCCGTCGAAAAATTTCACACTTTTTCGAATTTTTTTCTCGAAAGTGGGTAGGATTTCGAGGGTATGTCTAATGACCAAAAATGATTGCAATTGACCCCCGCAACGGAAAATAATTTTTCCAAAACGATCTGAAATTTTTTTTTTCCGTCGAAAAATTTCACACTTTTTCGAATTTTTTTCTCGAAAGTGGGTAGGATTTCGAGGGTATGTCTAATGACCAAAAATGATTGTGTTTGACCCCCGCATCTGAAAATAATTTTTCCAGAACGATTTGAAATGTTTGAATTTAATTGTTAATAACTTTTTAACGAAGCCTCCTTCGACAAATTGGTATTCTTGATTTTCGACTTATTTTGGCCTCTAGAATCCCCCATTAAAATTTTTCCCACGGTTTAGCACAGATAAATTTTTTAAAAATTGGCTACATTGGTGTCACGTTTCCTCTATTAGGGTTAGGTCTTACAGAGTTCGGTAAAATGGTAATTGATAAACGATTGCAATTCTGATTAGTTATCAATTATAGATTACAATTTGTAATCGACATATCGCTATTAACTACGATTACACTACAATTACTAAATGTAATCTCGATTCATTACACCTACAATTATAATCACGATTATAACCTAGTTATTACAACTGATACTCTTTCGTGCATTCGTTACAAATTGATCGTGAATGTACGTAAAGCTTGCGAAATTTCATCAATTCGTGCATTTTATTAATTTCTAACACATGTAGGAAAAAAACTGATCGTATATCGAGCGTTCGTAAATTAGGTATTCGTAGTAACCAATTGATGCCAGAGGCCATAACGAATGTATTAACCAATTGACACCATTACGTTTGCTGCAGAAATCGCTGCATGGTTCGACCGTTCCGTATCGAAAAGGTTAAAAAGTCGAGTAACATAATAAAACATTAACCCTTTACCGTTACGAAAATATACTCGTCGTTAAATCCGATATATTAAAATCAACACGTTTTCGTATTCGCGAGGCATTCGCGAAACGAATCTGTTTAAACACAATTAAATAGTACGTACGGTGTGCAAGGGAACGTGAGATACATTTTTTAATAAATATTGACTCTCAAACGTACGAGCATTCTCGCGAGTCGGTAGATCTTCGATTCTCCTTGCTCTCATTTTGTTTTCTTCCGCCTCGGTCTTTCCTCGTTTCTTATCCTTTCACTGTCCCACCTTCGTTCTCTTATTCTTCGTATCGGTAAGTCTCGTTTTCTTTCGTCGATCCTTCGTTTTTCTCCCCCCACCGTGGGTCCAGGTTCCTTTCGGCCTCCCCTCTCCCCGCGCCCAGTAACTCGCTCTCCGCGCGAATGCTTCACGTGACCAGAACGGTCTATTGATTCTTGGAGGCAGTGCATGCGCCCTCGTCCTCGTGATATCTGCTGCCAAGGGGGTATTATAGGTACGCAGGCACGGTGGAGGCTCTGTGTCGTGTTCCGTTCGCCAACGACAGAGACGGACAAGAGGGGCTGTCGGGTACATAGTGACGAGGGGGTGAATCTGGGGGAGGGACGAGGACACGGAAGGGAGAATCTACAGAGGATAGTGGTCGTAGAGACGTAGTATTGTTTCGTGTGGTCGCTGGTGCATGGTCCGTTCTGATCGTTATGATTACCATAGTTTCCTTCAGGTACACATATACACACAGTTTGTCCCGTAAATTGGTGCTCGCGTTTGAAAGCTTTTCGTTTCGATCTATGCCTCGTGCCTACACGGGAACCTGTCCGTACACTCGGGGGAAAAGTCTGGTCGCACAACTGGAAACAGATGTGCATACAGTTACCGCATTGAATTTTTGTAACAAAGAAAAAGTGTAGAGGAATCTAGTCGAGTGGATGGCACTCGTCCCCTAAAGATAGTGTAGTTTCCAATATCGCGAACTTCCTGTTACCGACGATCGTGCGTCTGCCTTATTGCGGCCAAGTATTTCTTTTTTTTGCCACGGATGTACGAATGGCTACCTAGTTTGTTTACGTGATTTCGGTTTCTCGTTCTCTCGCCTGGTTCGCGTTCTTACGTTTGCCTTTGGTCGTGCAACTGACACGCAGTGCGAAGGTGTTGCTTCTATGTGTTTTTTGAAACGTAGGTGAATCCAGTACGCGTAGTTCGTTAATTTTGCTAGAATACGCGCGTGAATTCAGCTGTATTTCGGACAAGACGCGTCGCACGTTTGGCGACACGGGCTGGTCGGTCGATCGACATTATTTTCGCTCTGCTTTGACCAAAAGTAAACAATGCCGCGGTGTGTCGCGCTGCACGCCAGTCGTGTCACCATTGTGACGAAACTTCCTCACGGGAAAATTATTTTCTCGTTCGCTGTACCTATCGAATTAAACGCACGTTTCGTTCCAGTCGTGTGAAATATTGTTTGCCAGGGCATAGTCGGTGGAAACGACAGTGAAGTCACGAGTTAAGTGATATTCGAAGACAGGTGAATGAGAACAATCGAACAGAAGGACTTCGAGAAGAAGAACGTTTGTCGCGTTAACATCGATTACTGGAGTACAGTAATCGAAACGAACGTGTGTCGATTCCACCGACTGTACTTTCGTCGCGACGTCGAATCAACCGACGAATTGTTTTTTATTGCATCAGGCCAGTGACCCTTCGTAACGTAAATATTTAACGTATTTTTTTAATTATGATTGGTGATATGAGTTATCTTCTATGTTATAGTTTATTTCTGCTAGCGAATTGAAATTTCTTCACCAACCAATTAATGTAGATTCACGTTCGCGTAGTTCTGCGCCGAGGAAAGTTCTGGAACGGACGAAACATTCGCATTTGTCTTGCTCGGTAACAGCCACTGGTATTTCAATCAACTCGCGTTCGATCGAAAAAGGGATAACCTTGCGTTACCTGAAATTCTTTGCACTGTCGTGAGTATAGAATTAATTAAAGAATATACAGGGAGTTCGACCACCCCTGGGAAATATTTTAACGGGAGATTCTAGAGGCCAAAATAAGACGAAAATCAAGAATACCAATTTGTCGATGAAGGCTTCGTTAAAAATTTATTAACAATTAAATTCAAACATTCAAATCGTTCTGGAAAAATTATTTTCGGATCCGGGGGTCAATTACAATCATTTTTGGTCATTAGACATACCCTCGAAATCCTACCCAGTTTCGAGAAAAAAATTTGAAAAGGTGTGAAATTTTTCGACGGAAAAAGAAAATTTCAAATCGTTTTGAAAAAACTATTTTCGGTTGCAGGGGTCAATTACAATCATTTTTGGTCATTAGACATACCCTCGAAATCCTACCCACTTTCGAGAAAAAAATTCGAAAAGGTGTGAAATTTTTCGACGGGAAAAAGAAATTTCAAATCGTTTTGAAAAAATTATTTTCGGATGCGGGGGTCAATTACAATCATTTTTGGTCATTAGACATACCCTCGAAATCCTACCCACTTTTGAGAAAAAAATTCGAAAAGGTGTGAAATTTTTCGACGGAAAAAAAAAATTTCAAATCGTTTTGAAAAAAATTATTTTCGGTTGCAGGAGTCAATTACAATCATTATTGGTGAATAGACATACCCCCGAAATCCTACGCACTTTCGAGAAAAAAATTCGAAAAGGTGTGAAATTTTTCGACGGAAAAAGAAAATTTCAAATCGTTTTGAAAAAATTATTTTCGGTTGCAGGGGTCAATTACAATCATTATTGGTGAATAGACATACCCTCGAAATCCTACCCACTTTCGAGAAAAAAATTCGAAAAGGTGTGAAATTTTTCGACGGAAAAAAAATTTTTCAAATCGTTCTAAAAAAATTATTTTCGGATGCGGGGGTCAATTACAATCATTTTTGGTGAACAGACATACCCTCGAAATCCTACCCACTTTCGAGAAAAAAATTCGAAAAGGTGTAAAATTTTTTGACGGAAAAAGAAAATTTCAAATCGTTCTAAAAAAATTATTTTCGGATGCGGGGGTCAATTACAATCATTTTTGGTGAACAGACATACCCTCGAAATCCTACCCACTTTCGAGAAAAAAATTCGAAAAGGTGTGAAATTTTTCGACGGAAAAAAAATATTTCAAGTCGTTTTGGAAAAAATATTTTCAGTTGCAGGGGTCAATTACAATCATTTTTGGTCATTGTACATACCCCCGAAATCCTACGCATTTTCGAGAAAAAAATTCAGTACTGGTGAAACTTTAAATGTTAATAACTTTTTAACGAAGCCTCCATCAAAAAATTGGTATTCTTGATTTTTGATCTATTTTGGCCTCTAGAAGCTCTCGTTACAATTTTTCCCATGTACAGAACGTTTCTCTTGCACGTCCGAGTATCTTCGTGATTTTTGGTGACGCGAAACAACGTATCAGGACAAAATTTATAGATCGTTCGCATTTGATTTCAGAAAGCAGACGCGGTAAAAGCTCGGATAAGCACGTGGACCATGCCAGGGCAAGGAGCGAAGTGGTGACCTAAAACTCATCCCCGGCCCTGACCCTCGATGCTTACGCTACGGCTGGTGTCGACTCACTTCTTGAAGCAGCCATAGGCAGTGCCCTTCGCCTCAGAGAAAGGGCCCGCTATGCAATGTGCCGTGATAGGGATATGAACCCAAAACTAATCGAGTCAATCGTTCCCATTTTAACGTCGTATCGGTTGCCGGCGTCGGCTTAAAAGTTTTAAACTATTTGAGAGAGGTTCCGCGCGGACTACGTCGTCGACGAAGAACACTTCTTCGCCGACGTATTCTCAAATCGAGAATTTCGTGCTCAAGCAACCCCGTCATCCTGGTCCCCGTGAACCATTTACCTCCGCCCCCTCCCCCCACACACATCGTTCCTTACCCTACGTTCGTACAATCTCTGTCCGTTCTCTTCATCTATCGACCCCCAGCTCCCTGTGATCGAAACTCCGTAGCTCGATAAGTGACCGGTGACGTATGAAAGGAAGAGACGACTCATCGCGAGGACAACCAACCCGAATCGACGACAACCAGCCAAGAGAAACTTGCGGAAGGTGTAGCGCGAGGACAAGCTGCCAGGCTGAACTCCGTTTATTTCAATCTGTGGAGGATCGCGAGGGAGTGCATTGTGAGTTAATTCCTATTTCTAAAGCTTCGTTCCCACTGGTCGATCGCCGGACGCGACGGACAAGCGATGTTCGGTGGTTGACTGAAAGTTAGATCCTCGTTTCACGACGAGAAATCGGGGATCCCCCAGATGACGATCAGCAAGTGTCGAAACCGAATTCTATTTCGAGTTAACAAAGGACCATACCTGGGTGTCAATTTTACTTTAATCAGGAACGTTTTCACGCGTTCGCCCAACAGTCGGCAACCAAATTGAAACTGAATTGCATTTTAAGAACCTGAAAACTTAAAAACAATTGTTCGATCGGTTGCTATGTGACATTGTCTCATCTGACCGTGGAGAACAGCAAGTATTTCGAACCCAAAAACTAACGTTTATAGAAACCATATAATTCGACATTTTAGGTTATCTGTAACAGTTATTCCGAATCGAAACAGTTTTCGACCAGAACTTTCATACAGGGTGTTTGGCCATCTATGGGAAAAATTTTAATGGGAGATTCCAGAGCTCGAAATAAGACGACAATCAAGAATATCAATTTCTTGACTGAGGCTTCATTAAAAAGTTATTGAAAAATTAAATTACAAAATTCCAAATCATTTTGGAAAAATTATTTTCGGTTGCGGGGATCAAATACAATCAATTTTTGTGAATAGACATACCCCTGAAATCCTGCACATTTTCGAGAAAAAAATTCGAGAAGTTTTGAAATTTTTCGACAAAATTAAAAAATTTCATATCGTTTTAGAAAAATTATTTTTGGCTGCGGGGATCAAATACAATTAATTTTGGTGAATAGACCTACCCCTGAAATCCTACTCATTTTCGAGAAAAAAATTCGAGAAGTTTTGAAATTTTTCGACAAAATTAAAAAATTTCATATCGTTTTGAAAAAATTATTTTTAGTTGTGGGGGTCAATTACAATAATTTTTGGTCATTACACATACCTTCGAAATCCTACCCACTTTCGAGAAAAAAATTCGAGAAGTTTTGAAATTTTTCGACAAAATTGAAAACTTTCAAATCATTTTAGAAAAATTATTTTTGGCTGCGGGGGTCAAATACAATCATTTTTGGTGAATAGACATACCCCTGAAATCCTGCGCATTTTCGAGAAAAAAATTCGAGAAGTTTTGAAATTTTTCGACAAAATTAAAAAATTTCATATCGTTTTGAAAAAATTATTTTTAGTTGTGGGGGTCAATTACAATAATTTTTGGTCATTACACATACCTTCGAAATCCTACCCAGTTTCGAGAAAAAAATTCGAAAAGTTTTGAAATTTTTCGACAAAATTGAAAACTTTCAAATCATTTTAGAAAAATTATTTTTGGCTGCGGGGGTCAAATACAATCATTTTTGGTGAACAGACATACCCCCGAAATCCTGCGCATTTTCGAGAAAAAAATTCAATACTGGTGAAACTTTAAACGTTAATAACTTTTTAACGAAGCCTCCATGAACAAATTAGTATTCTTGAGTTTTGTCTTATTTTGGCCCCTAGAATCTTCCATTAAAATTTTTCCCTGGTTTGGTTGAACACCCTGTACGACGATTTGAAACAATTATTTTCTGAACTCTCGCAAGCCCTAACCATAATCCTTTGACACATAACGATTGTTCTGACGGATTTTGTTAAACGGTCGCGATCAGACAATAGGGATCGTTGTGCTCGATGCACACGCTCGACGGTTTATTTACACGAGTTAGAGGACGCGGTCGTTGTCGCAGTCCTCTCGTATTATGAGAATACGACGCGTAGAAAGTTTATCGATCGCAAGCCACTCACGAAGAAACGTTATATAGCAGGTACCCTTTGTTCGAGGCGCGATCGTCGACCGTTAATAAACGTACGCTGGGTAGCCGAAGAGATTGCCCCCCTGGATGGAATTCGCATTTGGCGAACGTAATTTATGGAAAAGGTTATTTCGCTGCAATGCCTCGCTTCTTGCAATTAAATCCGGGCCGTCGGATTTAACACGGGTAATTGTTTTCCTTGTTAACACGAAATTAATTCACAAAGGACAGGGAGCAAAAATAATTGGTAGAGTATCGACGTTCACTTTTCTATCGAATTGTTTGAATATCATCAATATATGTGTCGTATCAGTCCCGTCGCTATCAGTAATTGAAACGCCGTTGTTTCCAGTACGAGCCGACCGGGCGTGAAAGTAGAAGCTCGTTTGTCCGTTCTGTGGTCCGTTTAATGGGGGTAGAGAAAAACTCTGGTGTTTGTCGGTTTGATCAGTGCGGCAGCGGGTCGCGGTGTAGGCAAAGTGGGATGAGACGCCCTCAGCAAGATCATCATCATCAGCATCACCACAACAACCACCACCACAACCACCATCACCATCACCATCACCACCATGGATCTTCGACGAGCCCTACACGCTCTAGACAAGCACTCGACAAGGTAATATACTCTTTAAATCTAATTAATGTTTCTTTCCGCCATCGATATTGTTTTCGAGAATGGTAACTCTTTACGTTTCATGCGATCAAGCTAAATTTTACATTACGCTACTTGTTTTTCCAGGATTAAAATTTTTACGAACCAAACATAATCATACATAAATTTTGTATCGCTTTCATAAAACGCAGAGGAAATTCTAAATAAATACTCTCCCCTGCTGACTTGAAGTCCCGTGGCAGGAGCGCGAGAAAAGTAGAAGGGATACACCGATTCCCACGTACACGTTGAACTCTGGTTCGCTATTCGTCGCGGCAGTTACACACTCGTCTGGACTGCCTGAGTGCAAGGGAGCAGCATAGATAGATGGGCGGTCCGAGCCCTCTCGCCCCCTCTTGCCGTCCCGCGGGACTTCAAGTCAGCGGGCCACAGTACATCGTTCGCAAAATAAATAAACGTTGGTTACGCTGCGTTTCTGAGAAGAAGGAACCTTCGAGTTGTTGTGACGGTTCCGCTCTAGCTCGCACGAGCAGCGACCGTTGGAGTCGCTGACGTAATCGCGTAGAAAAAAAATTTCTCTTACGAAAGTACAATGATACGTAAATTTCAGCCTGTGTTCCAAACTTCTTTCGCATCGGTTTAATCGTATCGCGAAATAAAACTGAACGTTTCACAGTTTCCTCGATATGTTTGCTACGGTAAACGGTTTTCGTTGCTATTTGCGATTACAATTGGACGATACTTGACCGAAGGACGAGTCCCGTTTGGCGAAAGTGAAACGCGTACTGGCGATATCGTTGCTGGGCCGTAACGGCGGATCCACGAGGATATTCGGCGCGCGGCTGGACCTGGTGGAGTCGTACCTCGACACGGGCGTGCCGTTCGTGGTGCACCGACTGTGCAGTTACATCGAGGCCCATGGATTCCAAAGCGCCGCCGTGTTTCGTCTGTCCGGAGGTAGCCCGAGATTGGCCGAGAGGCTGAGGGCAGCCTTCGAGAGAAGAGGCGATGCCGACTTGGAAGCGGCTGCGTGTCCACCGACCGCGGCGACGCTTCTACGCCAGTATCTCAAGGAGCTGCCGCAACCTGTCGTCCCATCGACGCTCGTTGCCAGGCTGCTGACCATTCATGCTCGTAAGCGTTTCTATTAATCCTGTAAACCCATTGTTAGCTCTAAAACGATACGCGAAATTTACAAAAGCACTTTGCTGGATGGGGGTACATTATCGTTTGCAGAGAATTATGGGAACGATCGGGATCGTTGGATCGGTTTGACGAAAGAGCTTCTGTCCAGCCTACCGTCCTCTCACTATCGCTTGCTCGGCTACCTGGCGATCTATCTGAGCAAGTACGAAGCCAGGCATGGACGAGGCGCCGGCGTCTGCGGCGTATTCGCACCCGTGATCCTACCTCACGTGCCACCTGCCACCACGCTCCTGAGGGACATCCTTGCTGAGGCGTCCGAACTCTTTCCCGACTGGTAAGTTATCAATTGCTCTGTACTAGGGTAAATGACACTCGTTCAAACGTTAAATTTATTCAAAGATAATTAGATATTCTACAGGAGAGGACAATCTTGCCACGGTGGTGCCTTGGTTATTGACCGACGCTCCAGGTCGAAGGGAGTTAGCTCTTCCAGTGTATCTTATGGTAGATTTAAGAACGTAAACACAGGTGGCCGCTCAGATAAGCGCCCGGGATGCCAGTTCCAAGAACAAGCGGGGGAACCGGCAAATTTCCAAGGCATCGCTGTGTATTCTGTAGTCCGCATCTTCTCGTTCTTTTCTTCCTGTCAGTTGACACTTTTGGTGATGTCCAGTAACGACCTGACTCACGTGAACTATCGTTATTGGTTGGACTGCTCGCAACTACAATTCCATCGCCTGACAAAGGATGTGAACGAAACGTATAGGGACAGAGTAGGATAGGGCAAGACTGAGAGGCATTGGTGTAACCGTACGCTTAAAATACTACCCATGAATAGAACAAAATCTCTCGTGGTTATGGAGACCCTACTGTTATGTAGCGTGACGTCAGAGCGGGCCTCTATGGTGGAAATAAGGCGGCGCGTAGACCTTCTCTCCTTGCCCTTGCCCCGTTTAGTTTGTTGGTGCCTAGCCAACAAGTCATCTCTGAGTAGTACGTGTCTTTCTACAATTCTTGATATTTCTATTAACCAGTTAACTGTGTCGCTCCGTCTTGAAAGTGCGAATTTCTGTGTGTCACGAAAATCGATGACGAGTATAGTCGTCAAGCACAGT
Source organism: Colletes latitarsis (assembly GCF_051014445.1). NCBI lineage: Eukaryota > Metazoa > Arthropoda > Insecta > Hymenoptera > Colletidae > Colletes > Colletes latitarsis. The sequence goes on along the minus strand of NC_135135.1, from coordinate 26,649,865 downwards.
TAACTGGTTAAAGCATATTTGATAAAGATATTCGTTCCGATTATTAGTAAATGCAATAACGATAAAGTTACGGTGTGGTTGACGTTAGCTGCGAACTCGAGCTTTCAATGGTTCTTTTGGCAGCCACTGTACATCGCAATCCCGTTTGTCCCTAAATAGCTGATATCTATTCCAGCGTGGTGCAATAAAATGATTTGTTAGAAAAAGAAAGAAAGGATAAACGAGTTCACGATTCGTACGGACCCCGTGTTAGAAAACACACGTTGCGAGGCAATTACGAAACGGGCCATTATCGCATAGTTAGCACTCGCCGGAGCTAAATCGATCGGTCCACAACCTACGCACGTTGTAAGCACGTGCCGACGGCGCTGGCGTCGGATTCACTCGCGTGCATCGTTCGACGCGAGTCGAATTCGGTCCCTCGGTACGAGCAGGTACGATTCTTTCCGTGACGAGTGCTTCGAAACACGCGAAGCACTTCGTGTAATCGAATAATAATTATGTTAATAAATTTATAAAGTCAGCGAAGAACTTATTAATGTTTACTATCTTTTAGGAATTTGATAAAACGGATATCGACGTCGATGGTTGTTTCACAAAATAAATTTTCCTCGTTCCCCCATACGTTTCTGGATTGTTTGTGCTCAATGTCAGATAAAGGTCATGCTGTCATAGATCGAGGAACAGGTCTTGACATTTACTATTACACCACGATGATAAATATGATAATTTTTAGGGATTGATAGTTCAAACGTGATAGAAGAGGCCTTGCAGTATGCTTTTCCATAATAAAATTTCTCTTATTACAATATCTTTCTTGCAGGTCGGAAAATGAAAAAGAATTGTTCTCGATAAACACACTCTGCATTGTAATTATTCAATTTAACGAGGACGGGGGATATTGTTTTTATGAACACGATTTCAGGGCCCCCGAGGTTAATTGACCGTTAGGTGAAATTTTAGCACAGTGAAACTTTCACCGATCGTGCGTCGCGTGCATCGAATTCTTTTCTATCGGCTCGTGCGTCAGCGGAATTTACATCCGTAGAATCATTCGCCGACCTTCTGCGATCGATGTCAATAATCGATCGTGTGGCGTTCGTCATCCTGTTGAAAATACGCGTCGTGGACCTGATGTAACCTTGCTTAAATTATTCAACGTCGACGGACGTTCTTGACAGTTCCATATTTATTTTCCTTTGATGTTCGAGGAGCCCGCTTCTCGCATAACAATATCGCGAATTCCTTTTTCCCGCAATTCGCCATATCGAATAACCAAAATACGTATACGAGAAAAAAAAACACGTATATTAATTATAATGTATTATTTTTAACGGGAAAGGCTAGAAGATTTCTTTAGAGTAATTTCTGTCGAGGAGCCCCGTAGACAATACAACGTATATCATCTTCGATTCCAAGCAATTCGACCTACGACACCTCTGACACAATACCCACATAGGTACAATTAACGATTAAAACCAGATACCTATCTCGGTATCGATTGCACCCGTCGTGACAAAGAAATGTGGCGCTGCGTCGCTGCGGTGTGAAAACTTGTGAGAATCGTAGGAGGATAGAAAAGGAGAGGAGGGCCTTCTAGCAGGCCCTGCCTTAGACAACTGGGATATTGGGAAGTTGATCGAAGAATCTAGATACAGGGTGTTCGGCCACCCCTGGGAAAAATTTTAATGGGGGATTCTAGAGGCCAAAATAAGACGAAAATCAAGAATACGAATTTGTTAATTGAGGCTTCCTTAAAAAGTTATTAACGTTTAAAATTTCACACGTACTGAATTTTTTTCTCGAAAATGTGCAGGATTTCGGGGGTATGTCTATTCACCAAAAATGGTTGTAATTGTCCCCTGCAACCGAAAATAATTTTTTTAGAATGATTTGAAAATTTTTTTTCCCGTCGAAAAATTTCATACCTTCTCGATTTTTTTTCTCAAAAGTGGGTAGGATTTCGGGGGTATGTCTATTCACCAAAAATGGTTGTAATTGTCCCCCGTAATCGAAAATAATTTTTTTAGAATAATTTGAAAATTTTTTTTTCCCGTCGAAAGATTTCACACTTTCTCGATTTTTTTTCTCAAAAGTGGGTAGGATTTCGAGGGTATGTCTATTCACCAAAAATGATTGTAATTGTCCCCCGAAACCGAAAATAATTTTTTTAGAATGATTTGAAAATTTTTTTTTTTGTCGAAAAATTTCACCATCTTCCCGATTTTTTTTCTCAAAAGTGGGTAGGATTTCGGGGGTATGTCTATTCACCAAAAATGGTTATAATTGTCCCCCGTAACCGAAAATAATTTTTTTAGAATGATTTGAAAATTTTTTTTTTTCGTCGAAAAATTTCACACTTTCTCGATTTTTTTTCTCGAAAATGCGCAGGATTTCGGGGGTATGTCTATTCACCAAAAATGGTTGTAATTGTCCTCCGCAACCGAAAATAATTTTTTTAGAATGATTTGAAAATTTTTTTTCCCGTCGAAAAATTTCACACCTTCCCGATTTTTTTTCTCAAAAGTGGGTAGGATTTCGGGGGTATGTCTATTCACCAAAAATGGTTGTAATTGTCCCCCGTAACCGAAAATAATTTTTCCAAAACGATTTGAAATTCTTTTTTCCCGTCGAAAAATTTCACACCTTCTCGATTTTTTTTCTCAAAAGTGGGTAGGATTTTGGGGGTATGTCTATTCACCAAAAATGATTGTAATTGTCCCCCGCAACCGAAAATAATTTTTCCAAAACGATTTGAAATTTTTTTTCCCGTCGAAAAATTTCACACTTTCTCGATTTTTTTTCTCAAAAGTGGGTAGGATTTCGAGGGTATGTCTATTCACCAAAAATGATTGTAATTGTCCCCCGCAACCGAAAATAATTTTTCCAAAACGATTTGAAATTTTTTTTTCCCGTCGAAAAATTTCACACCTCGATTTTTTTTCTCAAAAGTGGGTAGGATTTCGGGGGTATGTCTATTCACCAAAAATGGTTGTAATTGTCCCCTGCAACCGAAAATAATTTTTCCAGAACGATTTGAAATTTTTGAATTTAATTGTTAATAACTTTGTAACGAAGCCTCCATCAGCAAATTGGTATTCTTGATTTTCGTCTTATTTTGGCCTCCAGAATCTCCCATTAAAATTTTTCCCAGGGGTTGCTGAACACCCTAAAGCAACCAAGGGGTCGAGCGCTTGTGAGAGCGCGATCCCTCTGGTGGCGAACATAGGAGGCAACGCGACAGAAACAATCAGTATTTATAACGCTTCGAATGTGTTGGAAGTTTTTTTTTCTATTCGTTCAATGAACTTTAGTTTGATATTAAATATGAAAAAGAAGTTGCGTAACAATGAAGTTTACATAACTGTGAAAATTGCTATAAGTAGGTCTCATTGCTCGTCTATCATTCGATTAGAACTTTGCCTATCTCTATTCAACAATGGGTCAATCTGGTGTAAGGATTAGGTTCACAGTCGATTAGATCGATATTATACGCGACGAACAATACTTGATCGGGGTTAATATCGTTTCATCGATCTTTTTTTATAACAATTTTCCGATCGAAAATTACATATTAAACCAAGAGGATCGGTGTCGTTTGCTCGTCCAACAAATTTTCCATTGTGATCCGTTGCAGCGTTGTATTCCGAGAATACCGGTTCCTTAGATCAGCCACGTGGCGCAATAAAGGCGATGCACTATTCAAGTTACATTAGGTTCGCCAACGAACCATTACAGCTTCTGCAGATTTCGCTGAAGTTTCGGCGGGATCGTTTTCTCGCGGCAAAAATTTCACTTCGATACTTCGGAATTGCGCAACAGTCTATTCACGGCGCTGCTCGCGATAATATCGTCGTTATTTTTATAACAAATTGTTTCAAGCAGTAAACGCGAAAATTTATTTTTATTCCACGCTTCACGCCTCGTACATTGTTATTTTAATTCATAACTTTTTATAAGTTACGTGTCTTAATAAATAACCTAATTAAACAATATTGCAACACGTGAGTTTAAAGTGCCGGTCACCGGTGACCACCACGGCAGTCAACCGTGTTAATAGAAGAAAAATATATTTTTCAACTAATATTTAACGTAGTCTACGTATCTTGCGTTACTATAGTCCGTATCGATGTCAAGTGCAAATAAATCGTAAATTAAATTCGTTCAGTCTTGGCGTAGGTTACTGTTATAATTACTGGCACAAATAGCGTAAGCTCGTTAGCTTAAGGTGTCAGAGATGCTTGTTCGTTTTAGATGGAAGAGATACGTTCGTGCGTCAGATGAAATGACCTTGACATAGGCGAAATATTTCGTCCATATATCACATGTGATGTGGCAAGGTAACCCTACCCACATATTCTGGTTGAATTTATCTTAACTTCGCCGGCAAACTGCGCAGTTTCTCGGTTTAGCTCGAGGGGATAAACCCAAAATATCACGACACGTGATCACGTAATTCACAGTTCGATCGGAAACGTATTTCCTCATATTATTCCTAAATCTTTGCCCGTTGACGAATCAAAATTTCTCGCCAAAATGGCGCTTACCATTCCGAGTATAATTTTATTCCGATCTTTCCGTCGAAAATTTCTTACCGCGTTCCATTCAAATCGCAGAATTTATCGGCCATGGTTTTCACGGAAAAGACCGTTAAACGATACCGATGTTTTCGAAACCGAAAATGTATCGAGAATCGTCAAAATCTTCCGAGAATCGAGTTATATTTTAAAGTACAAATTTTTGCATCTTCGTTAAAGAAATATTAGGAGCCTCAGGTTGGAAGTGAATTGGTTTATAGGTTATGTATTCCGTAGCGTCGATAAAACAGTCGACGAATCGTTCGTCGGTAAACTCGCCAACCTTGAGCCTGTCCGCAAGATTCGTTGTTGCCCCCGTTCACCCTGAAGAGAAACGATTATACAATCAACTTCCTGAATCGGTGAGAGTTGAGAAAAATTCTCCCCCGTAAAGTGCACGCGAAATGGAAAATTCCAGCGCCCTTAGCCTTCAAGCTGTTTTCACGACGCGTATCCGATCCAATTGATTATTCACGGGCGGTCGAAACGCGTCGGTGAATAAATTTGAATGCTTACGATACTACATCACACGTGGTCTCGACTACATTACAACCTTCTTTATAAAAACTAGGATAACAAAAAACTTGAAATTTAAAGATAACTAAATCGAGAATCATAATTTACCGCAAGGAAAACATTTTGCCAGCGCACATAAAAGCACAGAATGAAACGGGAATCTTATAAATGTGTTTCGAAATGAGGCTCGTCGATCTGCATTTAATTAGAAAGGTTTTTCTGAGAATAGCATCGATGAATTGTTTGTTGGTTCGACTCCATGTTGTAAGCAAGTCCTAGCAAGAATGCGCGGTATTGGAAAAACTACGGCTAATAATATAACATCTTCATCAAGAATCTAGTGTTGAAAGAAACGTTAAATTCCAGGTTAAATATATAAAAAGAAAGAACTCTGATCGTACCAGTACTTTACTTTTTTTGCAATAGGTTAGGTTAGGTTATAGTGCACGTGTATTTGACCAGTATTTCGTACGATTAGAGGATTGGTCATTTCGAGCACCTATAATAAAAATATTTAAATTGACAGGTTCCGTAAGTGAAAGCTAGAATCTTTGAAATTTCCTTTCGTAGCGTCCGACAACTTCGCAGAGCATTCGCCAGTTTCGATTTTCTATGGTGCATGTGCGTGTAATTATTACAGATTTCGAACCTTGATTGAATAATATGCGACGCATCATGTGAATACTCGAGTCTAGCGAAACGATCTGTAGATATCGAATTGGTATTGATTGGTATTCGTGACTACATATTGAACTTGATCTCGCAGCTAGTCACGAGTGATCGTGTCCAACAGCGTCTCTGGTCGTTGCAGCGTCTCTTTGCATTCTGCTCATTCAAGGCAGCGATCCAGCAATGACGTAACTTCCCTAATAGGTTTCGTCGGGTTTTAAACATGGCCATGTATACACACGGCTACCCGGAATCGTATAGTGTGTTTCTGTATCCGTATTCGAGGGAAGAGCAGTTCGGTACGAGCCGGTTTCGGCGGGACGCGTGTCTGCCAATGAAAATAAGTCCTCTCTCTACGCGAAGCTCAGTCGTGCATTTGACGTACAGATCGAATCGTCGATACGCCTATGGATGCGTTCTAATTAACGTAGTATCGTTTACCTAATTAAAATCTCGAAAATAGTATTATAGTTCATTACGAATGAAACTGTTTTAGAGGGTTTTTTTTGCCTATTTTTTGGTAAATATTTTATTTTTCGTTTCGTAGTTCCGACTCCATTGTGAAAGATCGTTCGTAATTCAATATTTGTTAGTTTTAGAAACTTTTTTGTAACCCCATACTGAAGAGGGCCGTAAATCAACGGTCGAAACGTTTTGTGATAACAAACCACGCGTGTAAATGCTACCAGTAACCGTATTTATTGTTTCAAAAAGAGTATATGTAGCTTCGATAATAAAAGAAAAAATAAGCCTCAGGGTATTCGATAATAAAATTAAGATACAAGTATGCTTTATGGTTGAATAATTGATACGCTTGTATTTTTACAATACAGAAACTTCAAAGTGTAGTATTATTATGTAAATAGTTGCAAATCAATTTGCTTTGAGAATTTAACTTTGTCCATCTTCATTTAACTTTGTCCATAAACATTTGCTTCGAATTTTACCCGTGACACGATGCTTTCTCAATCATTCTCCCAATCCTAACCTAAAAAGCTGAATGAGATCGTAGTCGAGCTATTAAAAGTAAACCATTGTTTACTATCTAAGCCATGTGTTTTTGAAAGTTTTTATATCGGAAATAAAAATAGATACACGTATGTTTTATGGTTGAATAATTGATACGCTTGTATTTTCACAATACAGAAACTTCAAAGTGTAGTATTATTATGTAAATAGTTGCAAATCAATTTGCTTTGAGAATTTAACTTTGTTCATTTTCATTTAACTTTGTCCATAAACATTTGCTTCGAATTTTACCCGTGACACGATGCTTTCTCAATCATTCTCCCAATCCTAACCTAAAAAGCTGAATGAGATCGTAGTCGAGCTATTAAAAGTAAACCATTGTTTACTATCTAAGCCATGTGTTTTTGAAAGTTTTTATATCGGAAATAAAAATAGATACAAGTATGTTTTATGGTTGAATAATTGATACGCTTGTATTTTTACAATACAGAAATTTCCAAGTGTAGTATTATTATCTAAATAATTGAAAATCAATTTGCTTTGAGAATTTAACTTTGTCCATCTTCATTTAACTTTGTCCATAAACATTTGCTTCGAATTTTAACCGGGACACGATGCTTTCTCAATCATTCTCCCAATCCTAACCTAAAATGCTCAATGAGATCGTAGTCGAGCTATTAAAAGTAAACAATTGTTTAACGATCTAAGCCATGTGTTTTTGAAAGTTTTTATATCGGAAATAAAAATAGATACAAGTATTCTGCATTTTTACAATACAGAAATTTCAAAGTGTAGTATTATTATGTAAATAGTTGAAAATCAATTTGCTTTGAGAATTTAACTTCGTCCATTTTCATTTAACTTTGTCCATAAACATTTGCTTCGAATTTTACCCATGATACGATGCTTTCTCAATCATTCTCCCAATCCTAACCTAAAAAGCTCAATGGGTTTCGTACCCGGAGATCGTAGCGAGCTATTAAAAGTAAACAATTGTTTAACGATCTAAGCCATGTGTTTTTGGACGTTTTCATATCGGAAATAAAAATAGATACACGTATGTTTTATGGTTGGATAATTGATACACTTGTATTTTTACAATGCAGAAACTTCAAAGTGTAGTATTATTATGTAAATAGTTGAAAATTAATTTGCTTTGAGAATTTAACTTCGTCCATTTTCATTTAACTTTGCCCATAAACATTTGCTTCGAATTTTACCCGTGACACGATGCTTTCTCAATCCTTCTCCCCAACCTAACCTAAAAAGCTCAATAGGTTTCGTGCTCGAAGATCGTAGCGAGCTTTCAAAAGTAAACAATTGTTTAACGATCTAAGCCATGTGTTTTTGAAAGTTTTCATATCGGAAATAAAAATCTTCATCGTGGTCCAGTTTCTCGACACTGTTTATCAAATTATTTGGATTGTTGGTTGGTGAAAAATTAGTATTAAGGAATGTTCCAAGTATTTTCTTTGACTTTATTTCACACTTAAAGCACATTAATTGCCCGTGGTCGAACGTTCGTCGAGGTACGTTGTAAATCGTTCGAAGCTGGTTTCATCGATAAAACGAAGTTTCAGGAAATGCGTTTTCGTCCCGAGTGTTCGCGGTCGAGATGAATCTGCGCGTCCTGTTGCGATTTTACGAGATGTAGTTCCCCGCTAAATGTACATCGTGGACCAAAAATAACGTCGTTGACGTCAGGATGCTAAATGCGCGATCACAAGGTGCCTAAGCATCGGGGCAACGAGAACCATTCGCCCGCCGTAACTCGTTATTTCGTACAAATAACAGATGGTCAGTATCGAAAAAGCATCAATTCACAGGTTTCTCTAGACAGTCTAATTGTTAATACCTATAGCAAGATAGTAAGCAAATATTAAGAAGACACGGTGTAGTTGACAATATTTGTAAATCAAATAAGATAATACTGGTTAACAGCGAATAAGTATTAAGGCTTAATGTTTAAAAATGAGAAAACTGATCTACTTATTTTCTGCATTTAACGATTACGATATGCCGCCAAAAATACATCCGTATTTACCGAATGACTAAATGAGTTCATAATTGGTGTGAAAACATTTTATCGTTTACAACTTCGTGTGTATTTGCGGTCGGAAATAATGTATTATGTCCTCGGTCTTTATCGGTGTTGTCATTCATCACAGGATTCGCTTGTTTAACGTTTTAAGATTTTATTTAATGCCTCTGCAGACCTTATAATTCTTGCGGGATATCGAGCACGAGACACGTTACAAATTATCGTAGACACGTGTTAACACAATTCCGGAAAGTACGGTTTTCAGAACAGCCGTTTATTTAAATTTAATTATAGTATATTTTAAATGATATAGAAACCGTATTGTATACATAATACGTGTCTTTGAAACGTCTATAACAAATGAACTTTAACACAAAATGTTATCACACGACAGAAAAGACCGTGTCGCGTCTGACTCGAAACGATCTAATTCTCCTTTCGAGATGTTTGCGTCGACTGGCGCACAAGCGGTCAGAGACTGGCTAAATTTTACCCGAACAATAAATAACCATCAACACCGACGTACTTTATTCGTTGGAACAGTCGAATTTAAGTTCGCCTGAGTATTTTTCTTAAACATAGACCTTCCATCGAAACAGTCGCTACATTAACCGCGAAGTTGTTGGCTGCAAGACAAGCTTCGAACCGGTTCTGAGGTGTTTGTATATTCTGACGCACCGTAGGAAACCACGCGTGGCTCGCGAGCGCTGCTTATCAACCATTGCGAAGAAAAGGGGACCGCGAGACGCTTCCTTCCTACGCGTTCCTCGGGACGTCGCATAAAATTTTTTTAGGGGTAAACGCACGTCGTTTTCTCGACGGTTGTCGAGCTTGCATTGGGGAAACGCTGTCGTTGGCAGTTCACCCGAGCGATCGTGATTTTGAAATCGATCGCTGGCGGTCCGCGATTGCCGCGAAATCATGTTTCCCTTCTCGACGACGGGCACGGACGGAGAAAGGGTTTCCATTCGATCGGTCGAGGCTGTCACGTGCGCATAATACGGCCTCTACGGAAAGCAGAGTCACGCGCAAAGGCGCACACCAAGATCGGTGTCAGTTGCAGCGGCGCGAGCGCGCCATAATATAGACGAGGCGCGACCGGCGACTGGCGCAGTCTGATTTCCGACTCGCTCGTGGCAGCGTGAGCGTTCGTTCGGTGCTGAGGCGTGTTCAACGCATCGTCGAGACCCGCGGTAACGTGGCGCGCCCGTGAACGTGAATCGTGCGAAATACATACGTTTACCTTGGCCCCTGTGCCACGCGACGCTTTTAAGCGGATCTGCATTTCTGTTATGCGCCGTGCGGTTATCTGCCGTTCACGAACGACCGCGCGTGCTTGAAACTCCCGTTTCAGTGCGGCTTCGGGTACGTGTTGTGTGCGTTTGTCCAACGAAACTGTGTACCCTAGCCGTTACCACAGCCGATCGAAGACACTCTCTTTCTATCTATCGCCATCTAGTACTACGAACAGACAACCATAAAGACCATAAATGTTTCATCGAATCACCGAGAGACTCGTCTTCGCGCCGGTGGTCCGCCATTGGAAAAGAAAGTTGGTGTTCGTGATTACATGAGTGGCCGCTACCGGGAAAAGGGATTCGCGTGCAGTGAGTTTTCTACGTTTTTTTTTTTTGTACATTTTTTTGTATATATATGTATTTTTTTTTTTTACTGCAGCATGGCAACCGAACACGCGAACGTAGGTACGAATCTATGCCATATTTCTTGAGGAGTCGCGTGGTCATACTCCCCCATGTTAACTGTATCTCACTCGCTCTCGTTCCTTCGCACCTTCGTCATCGGTGTACACAAAGTCGAGAAAGCTGGAGAGCAGAGACCGCGAACATTTCGTTCGTACAATAGACAACGTAGACGAAACGTGTATCAAATACACGATTCTCGTTTTCATTTAACAAGTAACGGATACGAGAATTGTTTATAATTTAAATAAATATGGATCCCATCACGTAACAAACCATTACTTCGTACAAATAGAGCACAAATTTTTTTTAACCTATTCCGTACTGGCTTTTATCAGTGTGCGATAAGTTTGCAATGCAGTCGTATCTTTTAAGGTTACACGTGTTTTTTTGTAATACGACGGTTTTACTACGCGAATCAACACGGTGATTAATTTAAGAATTTTGGAAAGGACTCGCTTGCTATTAACATTGCACGTTAGTTTTATTTTCACACGTACGAGTCAGTAACGAATCGTAACCTCACGGGGGCCCCATCTGGAGGAAAATCGAATAAACATTTTTAAGTTCAATCTCATTTTTTTGAGACAAGCAAACAAATTACGTACATTTCGGGCCAAATGGTCCCGAACAGTCCCAAAGCAGTTCAGTTCGAGGTATATCGGGCCCCGCCCAAACTCGTCAATGTTTAACACGATTAGCTCAAATCGAGTGCCCACATAACCCTACTTTGTAATATAAGAAGAAAGAAGATTGTAATATACAGAAAAAAATTTGTTTCGTATAGAAAATCTACGAGAAAGGTAAATTGTAGTATAATTTTGTAAAATCAGGAAAATGAAATTATAATTGAAGAGAAACACCTGGGGAAAATTATACATATGCTTACAAATGAAAGACCTTGCAGTATATTAGAAGAAACATTGCCACTAAGTGTTCTAAAACGAAACATATTTATCAGTCACTGTTTAAGATACATAATTATTAGATATATTCATTGTCTAGAAAACAGAACCAGACTTTTTGCTTGTAATGGTCTGGTTCAATTTGCAAGATAATAACGATGAACGAATAATTCTAAGTTGAAAATGAATTTTAATTACCCATTCTTTCTTTGTATTTTTAACCGAAGTGCCCCTAACAAGTGGCAATCCGATTATCACATGAGTCATAACGTGACATTAAGGCGTGAATATAGTTCAAGGTTTCTAATAATTATATCTTGGAATTATTATTAATTTTTTTGCTTTGGAACATTCAGTAACATAACCTCGTCAACACGCTTCGAGGCCTTCGAAATCGGTGAGATCGACGTTATTGAAAATAATTAGCATTCTCCAAAGGCAACAAATCTTTCACGCTCCTATTAACACGTTGACTGCCATGATTGTTTTTTTGCTTCTAGGTAAATGTTCTCGATACTTGTTCAAATTATGATGGGGGAAAAAACAAATGTATTCCATAATTCAACGGTGCATGTACTAGTTATTTTATAGCATGTATACTGATAGTTTAAAAATATTAAAATACTTTTCATGCATACTGTCAACTAATCACAGAAAGGTACTGTTTTCGTTTGAACAGATAATTATCCATTCCTGGAGAGATTTATAATTATAACCTGACAATAGCATTTACTTTATATTTCATAATTTTTATCAAGCTAACTCTTAAATATAATAATTCCGATCGATTTTAGAAAGTAAAATTACGATTGTTTAGGGAAAGTAACTTTTCCTTCAGCCTCGATAAAAAGCAATAATATATTATTGAAAGTCTCATAGTAATGTATATAATCTTTGTTTAAAAAAGAAGCAATATTTTAATTAGAGTGTCGTACGTATTATGTAGGTTAAAAATATAACTTTTCAAAATATTTATATTTTAATCAGGCATCATACAGGGTGTTCGGCCACCCGTGGGAAAAATTTTAATGGGGGATTCTAGAGACCAAAATAAGACGAAAATCAAGAATATCAATTTTTCGTTTGAGGTTTCGTTAAAAAGTTATTAACAATTAAATTCAAAAATTTCAAATCGTTTTGGAAAAATTATTTTCGGTTGCGGGGGTCGATTACAATCATTTTTGGTCATTACACAAACCCTCGAAATCCTACCCAATTTCGAGAAAAAAATTCGAAAAGGTGTGAAATTTTTCGACAAAATTCAAAAATTTCAAATCGTTTTGGAAAAATTATTTTCGGTTACGGAGGTCGATTACAATCATTTTTGGTCATTACACAAACCCTCGAAATCCTATCCAGTTTCGAGAAAAAAATTCGAAAAGGTGTGAAATTTTTCGACAAAATTAAAAAATTTCAAATCGTTTTGGAAAAATTATTTTCGGTTGCGGGGATCGATTACAATCATTTTTGGTCATTACACAAACCCTCGAAATCCTACCCAGTTTCGAGAAAAAAACTCGAAAAGGTGTGAAATTTTTCGACAAAATTAAAAAATTTCAAATCGTTTTGGAAAAATTATTTTCGGTTGCGGGGGTCAATTACAATCATTTTTGGTCATTACACAAACCCTCGAAATCCTCCCCAGTTTCGAGAAAAAAATTCGAAAAGGTGTGAAATTTTTCGAAAAATTAAAAAAATTTCAAATCGTTTTGGAAAAATTATTTTCGGTTGCGGGGGTCAATTACAATCATTTTTGGTCATTACACAAACCCTCGAAATCCTCCCCAGTTTCGAGAAAAAAAGTCGAAAAGGTGTGAAATTTTTCGACAAAATTAAAAAATTTCAAATCGTTTTGGAAAAATTATTTTCGGTTGCGGGGGTCGATTACAATCATTTTTGGTCATTACACATACCCCCGAAATCCTACGCACTTTCTAGTAAAAAATTTGAGAAGTTTTGAAATTTTTCGACAGATGTGCCCGAACACCCTGTATATTCCAAATTCGAGACGATGTTCGAAATGTTAATCGAATAACCTAGCATGCGGTTCGACACGGTAAAACGAACTTCCGTTTCGTGCAATTTATTATAGGTTAGCTTGGATGTTCCGTAATTACTTCGAAGCTCGCTTGTAAACATCGTTGAGACATTGGAGGTTATAAAGTTGATCCTTTTAGCGGTAAATTACACAACAAAATCCTACCGCTGTTTTCAGGTAGCGTAATAGCAATAAAGAAGGTAATTCGATTTGAAATAATAGTTCGAAAATTGAAGAAACCCGATGGCTTGCATAATCGCAAAACAAAGTCCGCGTCGATAACAGAAGTTTCGTTTTTCTCGAAGCATGTTTCAGGCAGACAGCGTCTAGAGTGTATTGATCTCTTGTTGCAACGTAAACGCCAATTTCTTTCCAATTTTTTCCTCCATACTTTATACATCTGGACAGTAATTTTAACCGTAATCGCTACTGCCGGAGGTATAAAACTTTAAATCGATCGACGCATCCGAGTATCCTCGCGATACCGACAGGTTTAATCGAATTACTTTAATCGAACGGCCGCCAAATTCGTTACTTCTATGGCATCTACTGACTCGATTATCAATCGATAGAATAACTACAGCATTGTCTCGTTCTAAGTTGCTCGTCCGGGGACAAGAGTCAGTTATAATGAAATTGTCCTCTATTTTACACGTCTTCTGCTCGTTTTCGCAGTGAGTGCGCGACAGGGCACAAGCCATAAATCTTTCTCGGGACCTCGGTGATTTCGATTGTAGTTGTACAGAGTATCACGTTTCGGGGGAAAAGACAGAGTCGTTCCTCTCACTCCGAAGCTTCAAACGTTCACTCGGAAACTTTAAATGGACGAAACTTGTTCCGACTTAAATCCTCATGAATTATTATTTACAGATAGTAATTTATTACGATATTTTCCTGAAACGACGCGATGAAAAAACAAATATTATTTTTGGCAGGCCTCTGAGTGCAACTTTCCATTCTCTTTACGCAGCATTAGTTACGTAAAACCGGTCGGTTATTTTTATTATGTGGTCGTTCGCGCGTTTCCTATTCTTTTTATCCTACTATTTATAATTGGCAGATATATACCAACAGTTTCTTGGTATAACGAATAACATTATTTTTATCCCACAAAAAAGAAATTCTATGAAATGTTAAACGCAAACCTAACCTATACCTAGCCAAACGATTTCCATTTTAAGATTCTTTGCATCTAACAGTTCCCTTTGTTAGGATTTTACGTTTTAATGGTATACGTTGTAACTTTACTAGTACAAATTGAATAATTCTAAAAGTGCTTTATTTATGTGTATAATATGATTCATGGAAACAGATGCATAAGCAAGAGTGATGGACGATTTATAGAGAGTGACTATATACTTTGAACCTGTCTGGTCGAGACAGGGGGAAAAAGTTCACTGGAAAAGCACGATAAAGAGCATAACGATGCGACCTACCTCACGGTTACCGTCCTCGAAGGCATTTCCCTTTGAACGATGATCGATCCATTCAGTCTAGCCCAGTGTTTCCCAACGTGGAACATACGTTCTACAGGGGGGATAATTTTTAATATTTTGGGGGGAAGTACTATTTTAATTCCATGTTGAGGTTAGGTTATCCTATTTATTTATACAGGGTGTTCGGCCTGGGAAAAATTTTAATGGTGGATTCTAGAGGCCAAAATAAGACGAAAATCAAGAATACCAATTTGTTCATGGAGGCTTCGTTAAAAAGTTATTAACAATTAAATTCAAACATTTCAAATCGTTCTGGAAAAATTATTTTTAGTTGGAGGGGTCAATTACAATCATTTTTGGTCATTAGACATACCTTCGAAATCCTACCCACTTTCGAGAAAAAAATTCCAAAAGGTGTGAAATTTTTCGACGGAAAAAAAAATTTCAAATTGTTTTGAAAAAATTATTTTCGGTTACGGGGGCCAATTACAATCGTTTTTGGTCATTAGACATACCCATGAAATCTTACCCACTTTCCAGAAAAAAATTCGAGAAGGTATGGAATTTTTCGACGGAAAAAAAATTTTTCAAATCGTTCTAAAAAAATTATTTTCGATTACGGGGGCCAATTACAATCGTTTTTGGTCATTAGACATACCCCCGAAATCCTACCCACATTCTAGAAAAAAATTCGAGAATGTATGGAATTTTTTGACGGAAAAAAAATTTTTCAAATCGTTCTAAAAAAATTATTTTCGGTTGCGGGGGTCAGTTACAATCATTTTTGGTGAATAGACATACCTTCGAAATCCTACCCACTTTCGAAAAAACAATTCCAAAAGGTGTGAAATTTTTCGACGGAAAAAAAAATTTCAAATCGTTCTAAAAAAATTATTTTCGGTTGCGAGGGTCAATTACAATCATTTTTGGTGAATAGACATACCCCCGAAATCCTACCCACTTTCTAGAAAAAAATTCGAGAAGGTATGGAATTTTTTGACGGAAAAAAAATTTTTCAAATCATTCTAAAAAAATTATTTTCGGTTGCGGGGGTCAATTACAATCATTTTTGGTGAATAGACATACCCCCGAAATCCTATGCATTTTCGAGAAAAAAATTCAGAACGGGTGAAATTTTAAACGTTAATAACTTTTTATCGAAGCCTCCATCAACAAATTGGTATTATTGATTTTCGTCTTATTTTGGCCTCTAGAATCTCCCATTAAAATTTTTCCCAGGGTTGACCGAACATAATATATAATATAGTATATAATAAGTGGATAAACAAACTCAGTATCTATGGCTATCTTCTATGGATATATGACAAATGGAAATTCTGCAACGTAAAATAAATAATAAAAATATTTTTTATTTTTAATATCATAACTTTTGGATGAGAAAGGCGATGATCTCACCGCAGAAATATTCTTGCAAATATGTATATTTCCTCGTGTCGCGTGGGAGGCGAAACGTCCATCAAAATATTTGCTTATCAGGTTGCGCGATAGAAAGGCGGCGAAGATGTAAACGCACGAAATTGCACAATCGATGTAACGTAGACGTGTTCGGTCGATTTCGATTATTTAATATGCACTTCAGGCTCGCCCGTACGAGCATAAATTTATCGTTGACTAATATCGTCGGAGCGTATGTGCATCGTTCGCTCCATTAATTTTCCAGTGACTCTAATCCTGCCGGTATCAATGGCGTAGGCGACTGGCTTTGCAATTGACATTGAATCTCTCCATATTTATCTCGAATTTTCTCGACGGATTTCCACCTTTCGTTGTCCTTCGTCGTTGGTTCCGTAACCAATTACAGTATCGTGAATTGATTTAATAGGACGTACCGATGTATTGGCAGCGACGTTAGTTTTTGCTTCGTTAATTTTCTATGGATTCTGATCGAACCGGTCCTCAGTGGCGTAGCAGCGGAATTTTCCAATCGTTCTATGAGTACGGGATAATGCATATGATACAAGTACATACAGGATGAAAAGAATTCCAATTCATTCGTCGGGCTAATAATTATAGCAATTTTATTCGAATCTTCGTTGTAGTAATTATACGGCAATGCAGCAATCAAACATAAAACATTCAACAAATTTGTATCGCGGACGTCATTAAAGGTAATAATTTCCCTTTTAAAATCTTTTAAAAATCCCGACGTCCCTCGCTGTTCCTCCAATTATTCCTTATGTCCCGGACTTTGCAATAGTTAGTTCGGCCCTGGACGTTGGTAATTCTGGATCACGAGACCCGTATTTACTTTCGCAAGCAAGTCGGTGGAAAATTGGATTTCTCGTAAAGCGACTAAGCGGCACGTGATAGTTAATGAGACTTAATAAGGGCGAAGATCCGATCCGTCCATTGACGATCTCAAAAAGTGAGGTTAAATTTATTACCATTCTGCGATCTGCCGATGCTCCTACGTTGATTGTTGTTTACGAGTCATCTCGCGAAGACGTGCTTGTCCTTAGCCCGAATATAGGGTAACCGCGCATAATACGAAACATGTGACTTTTAAAAGCTCACTCGATAGCAGAAATGAAAAGAAAATTGAAAACGTTTTAAAGTAAAACAAGAAGCAAAATCGGCTATTAGAAGAAGTGGTGTTTAATATGATATTTAATATAGAGTATTTGGAAGTTTTAGAAGCGTTTATCGTTGCTAAAAATATTTTTGCTTTTCGAGACAACACGTGTTCAGGAGACAGCGTTCAAATATAGCCCTCGCCAATGTTTGGAAGATAATGTTTCTTCTCGGTTCGTTTGAAACGATAAGACGACAGCGGGAATTTCCAAGCGTGTCCGTGGAACTGACTTGTGAATATCAAATATTTCCATAGAATGCGTATCGTATATTATTTCGCAATTTCAAGCAAAACTCAATTACCGATAAATTAAATAGAATACAGGGTGTTCGGCCACTTTTGGGAAAAATTTTAATGGGGGATTCTGGAGGCCAAAATAAGACGAAAATCAAGAATAGCAATTTGTTGATGGAGGCTTCGTTAAAAAGTTATTAACATTTAAAGTACCGGTCGTTCTGAATTTTTTTCTCGAAAATGCGCAGGATTTCGGGGGTATGTTTGTTCACCAAAAATGATTGTAATTGACCCCCGCAACTGAAAATAATTTTTCCAGAACGATTCGAAATTTTTTAATTTTGGCGGGAAGTTTCTAAAATTTCTCGAATTTTTTTCTCGAAAGTGGGTAGGATTTCGAGGATATGTCTAATGACCAAAAATGATTGTTATTGACCCCCGCAACCGAAAATAATTTTTCCAAAACGATTTGAAATTTTTTAATTTTGTCGAATAATTTCACACCTTTTGGAATTTTTTTCTCGAAACTGGGTAGGATTTCGAGGGTTTGTGTAATGACCAAAAATAATTGTAATTGACCCCCGCAACCGAAAATAATTTTTCCAAAACGATTTGAAATTTTTTAATTTTGTCGAAAAATTTCACACCTTTTCGAATTTTTTTCTCGAAACTGGGTAGGATTTCGAGGGTTTGTGTAATGACCAAAAATGATTGTAATTGACCCCCGCAACCGAAAATAATTTTTCCAAAACGATTTGAAATGTTTGAATTTTGTCGAAAAATTTCACACCTTTTGGAATTTTTTTCTCGAAACTGGGTAGGATTTCGAGGGTTTGTGTAATGACCAAAAATGATTGTAATTGACCCCCGCAACCGAAAATAATTTTTCCAAAACGATTTGAAATTTTTGAATTTTGTCGAAAAATGTCACACCTTTTCGAATTTTTTTCTCAAAACTGGGTAGGATTTCGAGGGTTTGTGTAATGACCAAAAATGATTTTAATTGACCCCCGTAACCGAAAATAATTTTTCCAGACCAATTTGAAATTTTTGAATTTAATTGTTAATAACTTTTTAACGAAGCCTCCATCAACAAATTGGTATTTATAAGCCCCCATTAAAATTTTTCCCCAGGAGTGGCCGAACACCCTGTGTAATAAAATTATTAAATATTTATTAAAGTACAGTAAATGTCGAATGGAAAGATTTATTATTCATATTTATCTACATTTATCGTACTTTAATGAACATTTAATAATTTTACTTGGAAAGATTTATTATTCATATTAATCTACATTTATCGTACTTCGATAAATATTTAATAATTTCATTATATTTTATTTATTTAATTTAATTAAGTCCTCTGGGGCGAGTGAAATGGCTCACGGAGCTACTGTTGTCGAAGTATCGAAAATATGTCGGGTGAAGGGTTGAACAACGAAGGGTACGCCACTGACTTCGTTTTGATAGGATCGGCCCGGTAGAAAGAAAGACTATTGCGAGGACCGATGACTCACCGCGAAAGTATTTATGCCCTGCAGTTCGTTCACTACCACGCAGGAACGACGCGTGTCGTTACACAAACGTGTTACAGCGTCGTGTAATCTTTTCGTACACATTCCAAAACACCGGGTTTCTCCGAATTCTCGTTGGCAAACGTACCACGACCATAAAACGAACGATATCATGAGAAAAACAAAATAATATCAGCAGAATCACCAAATCAGAGATCTGTCGACCGAAGGAGGAGCCCAGTCATCGACTCTATGGCCCCCGTTCGTTTCTGTGTTTCAGCATCCGTGATAACAACGCGGTGAACGGCGTGATCCCTGCCAGTGACTGTAAGATCTGCAAGGACGCGAAGGACGAACCAAAGGATTCCGAAAGCAGCGGCGCGTCCCTGCTTTGCGCGCTGAAACCGCGTAAGCGCAAAGAGCGTCGCGAATCCTGTTGCCAGGAACGGAAACTGATCAGGTGCGATCGACGGAAAGGAGGGGGAGAAAATGCGTTCCTATCGAGAATTATCGATGGAACGATTTGTCGGTATACCGAGTCCCATTCCGTTACCAAAATCGAACGGTTTCAGGAGCAGCAGCGAGGAGCGTGTACTCGAAAGTCCTACGAAAGCAGCTGATACGATCAGACGCGTCAGCAGTCACGAGGATTTCAATAGCGAGGAGCATATGCATATACTGTCTCAACTCGGTCAGGACAACATGGGTCATGGTGTGGTAAGTTGTACGGAACTGTTGTTACGTTAGATTTAGGGACCCTTTACACCAAGGACACGTCGTCGTTGCGTTTGCTCTGGTATCGTCTCATTTTCTTTACGTCTTTTGCCAAAAGATGTGAAATAAATTTTGCATGCCCCGACTCTAAATAAAATATATTTTTTTTAAAACGTTTGATACGTTAACGAACGAATCGATGCAGAAATTTATCGGAATTCCAAGCTTTTGGCCACTTGTGCACATATGAGTACCATCTTTTGCAAACTGCTCTCCAACGACTGAAGGCGACGTAAACAATCGCTTACAGTGCCGAAATTTTATATTCATTTGCTAAAATACAAGTACTTTAATTTTCTTTTACATTTCTTCCTCTTATCGTGTTAATTATCAGTAACTTTGTCACATTTTCTCGTCGTTTTCAGTTCATCGTGTACATTCGAACGAAACAGTCGACTATTTCATTCCCCGTTACATCATTATTTACATAATAGTGTATAATTTTGTTTATAGCTTCGTGTATCGACAATGGTTTGTCCAAAATATTTACTGAAAATTATTCAAATGCGATAAAATAAATATATTGTTAATTTTTTTAGAATCTAATAGACAGAGATGTTTTTAAAGAAAATTCTTAAAAGAATACGAAGATGAATATACCGTACTTTCACGAGAAGAAAGCACAGCGTGTTTACATCCCCCACTCCTGTTGCAGTCCGCTGACTCACAGGTATTGGTCGAAAACGGTAACGAAGATTGGTGACAGCCAATCAACGGACTGCAACAGGAGTGGGGATGTAAACACGCCTGTGCTTTCTTCTCGTGGAAGGACGATGCATATGCGTGTCGGTATACAGAATTTGGTGGCGCTATCTGACGTAGAGAATTGGAACTATTTGGTTACAAACTCAACCGTTTTGCCACCTAGTATATTGACCATAGATTTAAGATTATTAGTTTTATATCATTTATATTAATTAAATATTAAATATTTAATATTAATGGAAGATTCTAGAGGCCAAAATAAGACATAAATCAAGAATACCAATTTGTTGTTGGTGGCTTCATTAAGAAGTTATTAACGTTTAAAGTTCCGCTCGTACTGAATTTTTTTCTCGAAAGCGGGTAGGATTTCGGGGGTATGTTTATTCACCAAAAATTATTGTAATTGACCCCTACAACCGAAAATAATTTTTCCAGAACGATTTGAAATTTTTTAATTTTGTGGAAAAATTTCACACCTCGAATTTTTTTCTCGAAACTGGGTAGGATTTCGGGGGTATATCTATTCATAAAAAATGATTATAATCGACCCTTGCAATGGAAAATAATTTTTTCAGAATGATTTGAGATTTTTTAATTTAATTTTTTAATAACTTTTTAACGAAGCCCCAGTCAAAAAATTGATATTCTTGATTTTCCATTAAAATTTTCCCCAGGGGTGGTCGAACACCCTGTATCTTCGAAACATGACGAGCAACTGAGTAAAATTTCGTTGGAATTAAAGGAAAATATCGTTAACAATTAATTTACAGAGATGCGGAGGTCTTCCTCTGCACGAAAGGACGAATGTTTCGCCCATATCGAAGAAGGCCCCGTCGTTCCCGTCGCCGTGCGAGACGGCGCTGGAAACTGAAAAATTCGAGTGCGACGCCGAGAAATTGAGAAGCAGCGAACGTTTCAGCAGAAGCATTACACCGAAGGGCAGGAAGCAAGCTAGAAGAAGAAAAGTGCACAAGATCGCAGACGCGGTGAGTTCCGCCAAGGTAAAATTCACAATTTTTAGATTTATCGTCCCCGATGGTGAGAGGATACGAAGATAAGTGTAAAATTAGAAATAAACTGTGTTAAATCTATGTTTTAGGAAAATGACGATGGGCCTGGTAATATTTATAACGTGTCGTCGAGTCCCAACAGCCGCAATGGGTCTCCGGCCCAAAGCTTTTTGGAAATGTTGAGCAGCGGGCCGAGCCGATCACCATCGCCAGCTCGACCGCCCACGGTGGACCACGAAGACTTAAACAATCCCAGTTTAACGAACTGGACGTTCCAGCGGCATGAAAATGTAAATATAAAGAATGGAATGTCGATTATTACTATCTACATATTGACTATGCGTTTATAGGGAGAAGATGCTGACGCGCGAGTCGAAGCCATGCTGTCCCCGAGAAATTCTCTGCTGTTGCCTAGACGGTTTTATTCTGAGAACGAAGTGCAACCCAGTACACCGACAATCGCGGAACTTGGCTTAAAAAATCTAACGAAGCATATAAACAGTTTGAAGAAAAAGATTAAGAAATACGAAGACGAGTTCGAGGAAAATTTTGGTTATCGTCCAAGTCACTCTGATAAAATGAGCAACAGGGATATAAAAAGATTGTGCTCGGAGTTGAACAAACTGCGAAAGGAGCATAAGCTTCTGAAGGAAGATCCGGTCAGCGCGTTGTTAGCCAACGCGAATAACAGAATAAGATCGGACAGCGGTAGCTCGACGAATAACAATAATAGCCCGGAGAAGTCTAGAGCTACGTCGATGGAGGAAATGGTAAAGGATATAGAGAAGAAGCTCAGCGAGAAGAGATTGAAATGTAACAGACCCGACAATATGGAAGAGCTCACGTACGAGCAGCTGATAGATGAGAAAACTGCCGTGCAGAAAGCTTTGCTTCACATTGAAAATATTTTCGGAAGACCCGTCTCCAAAGAAGATAGGACCGTCGTGCGTCCTTTATATGATAGATATAGAACATTGAAAAGGTTACTTATTAGAGCAGGGGTGAGCAAGAATAAAGATAGTATTTCGGAATTAGCCACTATCTTGGAGCACGAGGCAATGGATTTCACGTCGTCGAATGTGCCTGGCAATCAGTCTGATGCGGAAAGAAGAGCCAGCGAGCCAGATATGTCGCATAGGGGTATTTTGGATTGTATAGATTCGTTAGACCAATTACCAACCGACAGTGACAGTCAGCACAGCAGCAGCGAAGGAAGTCGCAGTAATAACGAAAGTCTCCATGCGCTTCCACCGTGAGTTTCTTTGACATAATTATTTCCTATCTCCTGTTTCCTATTTTCTCTAAACGATCTCATTCGATTTCAGGGACGAATTGTTGGTTCAGCAGAAATTAACCAGAGAAGAGAAAAAGCGCCTCCGTCGAGCTTTGAAAGAGTTAGAAGCGCAATTCGAAGCCCGAGCCGGTCGCAGGATGCAGAGGGAGGATCGTGGTCCTCAAGTCATCACTGTCTACGAATCGTATAAACAGGCCAAAGCAAAACTTAGACTGATCGATGCTCTCGTAGCTAAAAATGCTTGACGCAGTATCTAATTGGCGCCTTGAGAGTTACACATGCGGCAACGACAAAACCCCAGAGCATCATGAGACCGTAAAATGTGCACAGTAGTCGCTATACAATCGACAAATCGCATTACATTCGTACAGTTTGTTAAATAATTCTGTTGTGTAATAGGAACGGCAAGCAAAAGAATTAGAAGAAAAAAAAAACAGCATCGAAATAAGAAACGTAATATATATGATAATTTGAGGATACTGAAAAATCAAAAACTGTTGAAATATAAAGGGAAAGGATACCTGCGGTAAATGGTATCGATATCGTTCCTCCCAGTTTATGTATCGATAATAATTTCTATTACCTCCATTCACGAATCAAGAAATAAATGATCAGTTTTGATTCCAAGCATCGTATACCGATATCAGTGAAACTAAGCATGTATGCAATTTCCCAACAATTTTAACGAAACCAGTTATCGAACATAATGCAGTACCGCTGCATAAAGTGTCTCGAGGAACGATATCGATCGTCACAATTAACGATGTTACTCTGACGAGTATCCTATCGTTTTAGGGACTCGTTCGACTATACATAACTTCATAAAGGGATATTATACGATAGTAATGGATACGAATCTTATCAGACTAGCACTTTGAACTCTAAGCACTAATAGATAGAAAAATGACAGTGGCTACTGCGCTATGCGTATCGAAATGATCCGCCGATTTGCACTTAAACTTCCTCAAAATACTCGACATCGATTTTAATACAGCAGGAGGATGCTTATTCCATAATATCTACCAAATCATTACAAATGTCTACCTACCATTCTTACGCGAGAAGAAGGCACAGCGTGTTCACATCCCCACTCCTGTTGCAGTCCGCTGACTCACTGGCATTGGTCGAGAACAGCGACGAAGATCGGTGACAGCCAATCAGCGGACTGCGACAGGAGTGGGGATGCAAACACGCTGTGCCTTCTTTTCGTGGAAGGACGATACTAGTACGAACAAGAACTTTGCATGAGAAAATATTTCATTAGAGAAACTATTACTACACACGCAAGCAACGTTAATGACTTGTTCTATCGAAAATTTTATACGTACTTTTAATAACGCCATCGAATATTTTATGATTTTATAATCGAAATTTCGAAAGTTTGATTCTTTCTACTTTGCAGCGTTTGTATGTTTACATTGTGACATTGTACCATAGGCTTATGATCTTTCCGTATTTTCTACATTCATTGCATTCCTCTGTGTCTGTCCAAATGTTGAAGAAGTACGAAAACAGAGAAAGAACTGAAAAATATCGTTCAGAAGTCGCTGCGGGTATGTATGCGTTTCTCCCCGCGAGTCAAGAGGTAAAAAGAACATTCGAAAAAGTTTGCGAACCACGCGTGAAAAAAACAGTGACAGCGTCAGTCACAGACATGAATTAATTATGAAGTCGCTTTCATAATCAAGACAAATATACTAAGTACATTTATTATCTTTTTTTAAAAATTTTATGAAAAATTTTATTGCTTAACCTTATATTATTTTAGTAGAGTTGAATAAATGTTTCGTTGTTTTATAATATCATTGATAATGTCCCAAGGAAAACTATTTGACTTTTCGGACCAATTACGAACATATTTTCTTTCTGAACGTTTTGGCCTCCATCTTGTTAAGTTCTCATCTGGAAACTAGACACATTTGTACTTACTTTTGAAGAGATTATGACTAGTATGACTATAAAAAGCATATTGTGTTTTACATGGAACGTAAATCTATTATGTGAAAGTTGTTTTTTTAATGACAAAGGTTGAAACGTCGAGGAAGAAGATTCTTTCGAAATTGACCTGAGAAGACGAGCAAAGAGTTTTTCTCATTATTTCTGTTTCCTGATTACTAATCTGGTTGTTGAGATGTTTGTACTTTCTTTGTTTTACGTAAGAATTATTAGTTACTTTCGTTATAGAAGAAATGGGTGTCTAGACTGTATGTATCGTTTAAACTAAAATTCGGTATGTTCATTTTATCGTACGAAAATTATCACCAGATTGAGTACTGAGAGTAAAGAACGAATCTGTGGGGTTATTTGTAATCTAAGTACCTTGTAAGAGATATCACATGTTGTAATTGTAGAGTACTATAAACTGTTACAGTCTTATAGCATATTAAACATATTCACTAAAAGCTCGTTGATTTTTGCGTTTAATGATCTGTTCGCGCGAGTAAAATTTTAAGGCAGTGAAAGTTGGCGTGGCCGCGACTTCGTAAAAATTTGTAAGCGTCGGCAGCCTTAAAATTTAACTCCACGAGGGCAAAGTCTCGAACGAGGGTGCTATGGTTGAGTTTATAAACGGTGTCGAGCAAATCGAAAGAAATACTTTCGCGAGTTCGACTAACGTCGACAGTGGCGCCAAACGGAGGATCGCATTTCTTAACGGCTTCTAACGACACCGCGAAGCTACAAAGTTTGAACTTCAATATGGAACAAGGATTAAAATACAATTGCGTAAAGAAATATCAGTGTTAAAAATTTCGATCGAAATTTTTCCGAATGTTGCTTGAATCCGTGTGTCGACTATAAAAAAACATAAAGGAAAAGTATCATTCTTCCGCGAGAAGAAGATACAGTGTTTTACATCCCCACTCCTGTTGCAGTCCGCTGACTCACTAGCATTGGTCAACGAAGATCGGTGACAGCCAATCAGAAGACTGCAACAGGAGTGGGGATGTAAGCACGCTGTGCCTTCTTCTCGTGGAAGGACGCGATACGTACGAAGAAATTTTCATCGATTCCTTGCTACATATTTTGGTTCAATTTTTGTTTGCTTGCAACCGAGTAAAAATGGTAGGCGACCTTCAATTTTCTTATTTCATACCAACCCGTTTCGCACGGAAAAGATATTATTTCTTCGGGAAACTTTGGACGATCGAGATTTGTTGTAAATTATTATTCCGCTCGGGGCGACGCGCGCGGAGCAAACGGAAAAGCGAACGATTTTTTAGACCAAAGCATTTTTTAGTCTGTGATATGATATGAGATATATGCTGCTTGCGTTGATACGGCAGAGTGTGTGTGAGAAAGATTTTACCTTTCTTTTTTCCCGTGAAAACGATTCTCTTTCGACACGATGGAACATTTCTTGGCCGTTTCTTTGCGTTGGGATCCAAGATATTTTTAAAAGACGAAGCAAGGATATAGTAGCTTAAGATTTAAGCGGTGCTGCATTCTTTCGTGGAGAAACGAGTTGACGTAGAATAACCAAACAGCGGAGAACCCAAGGTTTCATGATTTCCTTAATTTATTTTCTACCTTCGAGTAATTCAAATCGTTTGGAATACGTTATCCAAATATAAAAATGAAAATTAAATAACATGGAGATTCTCACGTATCATTTTCCTCCGCGGTTTCTAGTAATTGCCGCAGCAACTCGTATCAATGAATAAACGCAAAGAACTTATTTTATATTTAGTATCACAGAAACGTTTAATTTCGATAGATTTTGCGTGAACGAACAGTGACACGAGGAGAAAAAGTAAAGTCTTAGAAATAAGATAACATTTTATATTAACGTTATCTAAGATACGTTTTGTAGGTTGTGTAGATGAGACGTTCGTCATCTCGCGTATAAAAAAAGTTAAACGCGTGATTCTGTACAATTGCTCGAGGGGGAAGACATTTTCGGACGCAAGTCGAACGTTTTCGCGTCCATGGAAAATGTAACTTACGAGAGAAACTGTAAACTATTCGAGACGGTTCGATTATAATTTTTCACGGCATATTTAGCGATTAGTGTTCACACTGAATGACAAATAAAGATCGATATAGAGGGTGTTCGGTCACCCTGGAAGAAATTTTAATGGGGGATTCTAGAGGCCAAAATAAGACGAAAATCAAGAATAGCAATTTGTCGATGGAGGCTTCGTTAAAAAGTTATTAACGTTTAAAGTTCACACTATCACGCTTATGGTGCGCGCGCAGCTGTTCGCAGATTGCCGTTCTACAGGCGGAACTTTAAACATTAATATCTTTTTAACGAAGTCTCCATCGACAAATTGGTATTCTTAATTTTCGTCTTATCTTGGCCTCTAGAATCCACCATTAAAATTTTTCCCAGGAGTGGCTGAACACCCTGTATATTACAAATAGACACATAAAAAATTGGCGATAAAAATCGAGGAGTAAATTACGTCTAGCAGAATGTTAATTGTCCTCGGCGTTTACGAACGTGTGATTATGTATATACATATACAATGGTATCTATAGATACAAGCAGTTGCATACATAAATACATAAAACCATACACGCATACAAATCAATATATACGTTATAAGAAGTAGCACCCAGAATCGAATAAAAGAAGAATATGATCCGCTAGAAACGTTGTACTCATTCTAGATAATAATCCAAAGATAATTCTTCGAGATATGAAAATCAAGTTCTAGTAATCCCCTTTTAATCTTAATTATTATAATGTACAGCGATAAACGACGAATTCTAAGAACTTAATTACCCATTTAAGAGAAAGTACTACAAATTTTTATTTGCCTTCTACTGTATATTTCTGATGATAAGCTTCTATCAAATTTCAGACCTGCACTTATTTTGCCTTGTAGAGTTACTTTAATGTAGAAAACAGATGCAGTGCCTTGAATTGTTATCCATTTGAGATTCGTTTTATTTCTATATATGTACATATGAAAAATGTTTGAATAATTGTCATTGCCTATAGGTAGATTCAACTTACCTTGTAAATACGATGTGTTCTTATCACGAAGTCAATTTCAATTGTTTCTGAAACGTTTGAATTTGTCGTAAAAGCCCAGTTAGCCGAATAGAAGTAGGTTCTCTTGTGATGATACTATTTCCTCTTCTATGAATACTAGTTCCATTGGATTTAGTTAACGTAAAGGGCATGGATGAATAGGCTTTGTTTGATCCCATTGGAACTTCAGTTGATATACAAACATAACTATTCTTTTCCTGTAGTAGCTTCATCTGTTGTTTCAATGCCATTACCTAATAATAAAAGGAATTAAAATTAATATTATCATTATAGACGTTATACAGGGTGTTCGTGGGAAAAATTTTAATGGGAGATTCTAGAGGTCAAAATAAGATGAAAATCAAGAATATCAATTTCTTGACTGAGGCTTCGTTAAAAAGTTATTAACGTTTAAAGTTCTGACCGTTCTGAATTTTTTTCTCGAAAATGCGCAAGATTTCGGGGGTATGTGTAATGACCAAAAATAATTGTAATTGACCCCCGCAACCGAAAATAATTTTTCCAGAACGATTCGAAATTTTTTAATTTTGGCGGGAAGTTTCTAAAACTTCTCGAATTTTTTTCTCGAAAATGCGCAGGATTTCAGGGGTATATGTAATGACTAAAAATGATTGTAATTGACCCCCGCAACCGAAAATAATTTTTCCAGAACGATTTGAAATGTTTGAATTTAATTGTTATTAACTATTTAACGAAGCCTCCATCAACAAATTGGTATTCTTGATTTCCGTCTTATTTTGGCCTCTAGAATCCCCCATTAAAATTTTTCCCCGGTTTGGCCAAACACCCTGTATATTATTATAATTCGTAAATATAAGTTCATTTTACCTCTTTATACAAATTAATAACTGCATTTATTTCGTCTTCTTTTGCAGTTAATTCCTTCTCAACGTTCCTCATCTCTTCTTCGGACTCTTTGTCGGTGCCCTTTTCAATTTTTCCTTGCAATTTTTCGTATTTCCTATAATCGGCGAAAGAGTAATTAAATTACCAAAATGTCTAGAATGTTAATATTAATCGATGCAACTCACGTGTTCAGTTCTTCAAACTGATCGTGAAGATTAATGAGAACTTCTCGTATTCCCTTTGAACCCTCGGAATGGGCTATTGATCGAGTGTTACTCATGACCATGTTACATTCATTACCCTGTAATTTTCTTACATTAGAATTTCAAACGGTTCTATTAATTTGCATTGACGTACTTGATAAATTTTTGACTCTATGCCCGGAATTTCCATTTGCGTTTTTACATCTTGTTGGGACGAAAACATTTTTAAAAGTTTGGCGTTACTCGCAGACTTTGATATTCCTGGTACATCGTGTCTATTCAATTGATTCTCTGATCTAGTATCCTGCAATAGATTGTTTATATTTCCAAAGAATGTCTACTTTCAATAATATATTTTCGACTCTATTTTTATTTTTCAAAGCGAACCTTTCCTCTGTGAGAATTTTCGTACATGGTCTCGTCTACAATTGTTTCTTGCACATTTTGATATTGTTTTATACTTGACTTTAAATTTAAATTTAAGTTTCTTAATCTTTCCTTCTCGTAATGCAGGGATACACTATCGTTTTCAAAGAAATTGCCAGGTCCGTTCATGAACGAATTTTCTTGCACAAATGCGCTTATCATTTGAGAATTCATGTCAGGCAATTTATTATACTGACTGCTTATTCGTTCCATAAGAGTAGACACAGGTTTTATCCCTCTGCTAACTTTACGAATGAGAAGCGGAGTCATTCCATTTACTGTAGGTTGCCTTGTTTTCATTATACTTAATACCTTTTGAATAGAAAAGAAAGAAGCTACAGTAGCGAACTTTTCGCAGTCTCACATCAAGCAACGTACTTGCTGAATATTTAAACCTAAATTGTGACTTGGGGTTACAGAGGTACCCACTACAAACGGTATGTTTCTGAAATTGAATCTACTGAAGTACGAACGATTTACTCTTTTCAACTTTGACGCCAGTGTCGGCATTTCGTAACTATGAGTAATCATTGGGTCACAAAATGATGTTTGCATAATCGAACGTTGACACTGTTGCGAATCGCATTTCTCCATTGTGTACGTGGGAGCAGATGTAATCTCCATATTACAATTTTGAATACGTGTATTTATATTCTTCCCCCTAGGATTAGATATATCCATCATACTTAAAATTAATATCCTTTCAGTCAATCTCCTTACAACTTACTCTGCTTTATGTTTAGACTGATACTGTTTGCCTGGACTATCTTGTACGCTATTTTCATCGACGTTACTATTAGGTTGATCGTTGTTATTTTCACATTTTGGTTTTACATGCACGGTTTGCTGTTTGTTCGCGGCTAATCTACTATTATAGTTCGCGTGGGAATCAAATTTAGAATGTTTACCGGGAATGATAGAAATACTACCACTTTTTGCTGCCGTGTTATGATAAATTTCAACTACTTCGTTGGAAGACTGACGAGATTTTGGTCCATTACGACTACTAACACTGCCTGAAAAGATAAATAAAAATTAATATACATTTTTTAAACGGATAATTCTAGTTTATACCTTTCTGTTTTCGCTTTCTGGTATCCTTTCTTCCTACGAAAATTGTATCTTTAGTAGTCACAGTACTTTTTGAACTAATACCATGCAATTTTCTTCGTCGTTTTTTAAATTTCAATGCAACAGCATCGTCTAATTTACACGAGGAACCTTTCTTGCTCAATATAACAGAAGAAATTGTTTTTCCCTTCTTCTCACTCTTTAGACGGTTTTTACTTTTACCTGTAGGCGCAGTTTTTACGCTACCGTTAGTTTCCGGTTTAACACCACTGTTTGCGAAAGGTAGCTTTTGAAGCAAGTATTCGTTCTGATTGTCCGAAATTAATCGTTCAATAGATTTTGAATTCTCCACAACCTGTGTTACTTCGTTAGAATATTCTGATAAACGATTTTTGTACGGATATTGCCAGTCGTCATTTTGTTCTTCGTACTGTTGAGAACATTTTATGCATACAATTATAAAGAATGTTTCCATGGAATATATTTAACGCATAAATACATACTATCATGTTTTCTTTATGAACTGGCGATAATGATCTCGATTGAATATGCAAACTTTGCGGTAGTCTATAGGTTCTAGGAGAAATTGCAGTCAATTCAACTTGTAGCTTTTCCTGTGTGTTTTCAATTTTCTCTCCTTCTTTACGTTGCACGTTAACTTTTGGTAGCATGCTCTTCAATTTCGGAGACTGATGCAAATCACATTTTGCTGTAGTGCCTTGAACAAACAATATCATTAAATATCTTATTTAAGAACTTCATTAAACTAATGAAATGAGATATTGCCAGATAATTCTTTATACCATTGTCATTTGTAGACGTGTATTTGATATCGCATAACTCTTCCAAAGAATTATTGTAATTCATCTGTTTGGATATTATATCGTCAACTGGACAAGAAGCATCACTTTTAGGACTATGACAGTTCGTACTATTCAAGCTACTTCTAGTCTCTAGAATTTCTGGTTGATTGTCGTGACAGATCATTTTCATATAATTCATATGAGACTTTAAGGAATTACATCTTATGTTTGTATAATCTAACCATTGCTTTACACATTTTGAATCTGAACAAATGAAAATAGATACAGCGTTAAATTTATTAGGAATTAAAGCAACCTCGATCATGGATAAACATCTGTTTACACTTTCAAAATACAACTTATAAACTTATGTTTAAAATACATATTCTAAATATTTTTCCAGCGAAATAATAGTATAGCATTAAAAAGAAATATAATTACCAATAATGCATTTTTTTGTCCTAACATCCATAATATTTTTTTTTCTTTTTACCACGTAAACTTTATGGTTCAACTATCAAATAGATCGTCATAAATACGGATAATAAAACAAATTGACAATATTCCAACGAGTAAAAGAAATTTGTAACGATAGAAAAATAAACAAAATCTACAAAAGTTCGCGAAGCCAGAATTCGCAGGTTAAACTTTTATTGCTAATCGATTACATTTTGTACACAAATCTTTTGTTTTCGACCCGTTCTTCATTCGTTCAAAGAAGAATCGTTCGAACAGAACTTTGGCTATTGCCACAAATTCTGTACAATTGGTTTAGCTTTATATCGACATTTGAGAATCACCGTTTCAATGTAATTTAGGAAACTTGAGTCTCAGTTATCTTTATAATACCATTAAAATAGGGTTGTATAAATAATAGTGTCATCTTAGATTCAAAGAAAATGATTCGAAAAGTATTCTGCATTTGATATGGGTGGACATTAGGTATTAGGTATTAGGTATTAGGTCTACAATGAATACAGCAGTCATTTGCAGTAGTCATTATCAAGGGTTGGAAAGGGTTTTCATTATCATTTTTATTCTTATAACTGTTTAGTAATCGGAATCGATACTATACAGTGTTTTTAACCCCTAGTTATCGTCTTTCCACTGGAAGAAGGCACAGCGTGTTTACATCCCCACTCCTGTTGCAATCCACTGACTCACAGGCATTGGTCGAAATCGATGACGAAGATCGGTGACAGCCAATCAGCGGGCTGCAGCAAGAGTGGGGATGCAAATACGCTGTGCCTTCTTCTCGTGGAAGGACGATAAAAAATTCGTAGCCGGCCATTTTACGCATAAGTATTTTATGTAAACTATTCTAATTAAAGTCGTTATTTGATTAATAGTGTGTTCTCTATAGAAGAACCTGTTTATACCAAGTAATTAGAAGAAAGGACGGAAATAGTAGAAATTTCGATTCGAAGCTCCCATTTTAAGATTCCCAACAAATCTGCATAGCTTCAAAACGAAAATGTTTAAATTGCCGAATTGGACAAAATCCTGTGGGTCTTTAAGAGTGGGTTAAACCATGAGCTTTTATTTAATCTTTGAATACAGGTTATTTTCATACACGAAGAGTATAATTCGTAATGTTTTGTGTCTATTCAAGGCACAGTGTGGCATTTCAGTTCTGACGCAGTCACGCGGCTTTGTATATCTCTTCTAGTCGAATGCGGTATAGAACTATAGATTTTGATTTATTTTAGTCGTTGGAACTAATTTGAAGTAGAGGGTCTCGAGTCAAAGGGACGTGAAACCCGTTCGTAACCATGATTGGCGCAATTATAAAAATGCACTCGATTTAGTTTACAAATCTAATCTTACTTCTGGCGAAAAGACATAAGGTTTCTGAAACGTACTCGACAATTTTTAATTTAACTGTGAAGCATTTGATAGCAATTGCACCGGAAGGTGAAACATTTTTGAATAGATTGACGATAAAGTACGGTTATAAATCGAGATTAAAATAGATTCGTAGTCGTGAATCGGGCTATGAATATCCGTGAATTGGTAACGAATTTAAGAACAGCTTTGAAATAATTAGCAAAGAGAAGGGTCTAGAATAGAATACGAACGCCCGGTAAATTTTTAAATCAGATTATTGTGACACTGGTTCGCGATATTTGGCCGCCAGGTGCGCTGCTGTCTGTTTCTCGGATATATTTTAAGAAGGCGAAGTTCGGTCTACTTGTGAGTTGCGAATGGTGGTTGGCCTGTCACCGTTGGTTGCGTTAACATCAGGTACGTAAATTTCTACCTACCTCGTGTTTGATTCTTAATTCGTTATGTTAATGAGGCGATGACTACGATTTATGTCGACGGCTATTCGTCGCGGCAGAGAAAAAAAACTTCATTGACGAGCATTATTTTCTTCGAGTGAAATCTTTCTTCGATTACGTAAAATTATTGCACAGACAGAAATAGTCACCTGACTCGGCAACGCGGTTACCTTTCCATTTATTTATTTTCATTTATTTTTTGAATAACCGACTGACAAAGAGCTAGCGAGATTTTCTATCTTTCTTGGAATAAATTCTCAGAATTTCGAAAGTGACTTAACAAAATATCGTACTATCCGAATACGATAAAAAGTATATAAGATTTTACGTGCATGCATGTATATATGTATGTATTAATGCAGTTGTGTAATCGCTATAGGTGTTTAGTCTATATAACTAATCCTGCTTATCCTTTCCGTGACTTTCGTTATAACGAATCTTTTTTTAAAGCTTTGTTTGCGCGTTCATCTACGTCTGGACACACATATACGTCACCGCGAAAGCTGTACACGTTTTTAAGCGATAAATGTCACATGGACACAGATAAATGTCTTGTTGACAGCTTTTTACTCCCAATACTTATTTAATTATTCTAGAAACTTCTAATCTATTGTAATCAGCATTTATTTCTCGCAACGAAGCCAAATAACGTCTGTGATTTTAGTCGAATTCCTAACAGTTTAGGGTTAACCGCGATTTCATGAACAGTCTGACACGAGAAAGGTTAGTGATAACTAGGTCAGTGTCTCGGCACGCCTATCTGTTAATGTTGAATCACGACGCTTTATTTCGCCTAATATAACATTGCTTTTCAGAAGTTACGTGTGATCGATACCACGCTGACTTTTATATCGTATGTCATAATCGTTGGTAACTCGTTATCACATTTATATATATCGCAACAACAATTTTGTTTCGCCACTTTCAGTTTTTATTGTATCACATATTGCGAACGTACATTATAAATTCATAGTAAATTTTTCTCTCTTCGTATCTCGAATTATAATATGCAATTCTTCTTTCGTCGAGTACATTCACACTTTAACCTGCAATTCTGAAAACCGTGTGGTCAGTCGGCATGTAATTAGAAGGAGGAATAGGTACAGAGGTACGAATCACGAATATAAAATTTCAGTCTCGGGTATCTGATAATTTCCGAGATGTTAGGTTAGGTTCGGCTATTTTCATTTCGTTGTCGAACGGAGGGTTGCTTGCCGCCTGGAGCGAGCGCGACACTGCACATAATTAGGCTGGTAGAACAGTATATAGCAAATATTTTCCTTATAAATTTCGTTGATAGACACGTTTTAAATAGTATTAATCAATCGAAGCTGAAATTTTCAATTTCGAGCCTGTTCTTCCCCCTTCCCCTTCTCCCCCCCTCTCCCTCTACTTTTCCCTCCAAATCTCGTAACAGTAACAATCGGCCGCTGGGGCCTTTCGGAACTTTATCTGCATTTCATCCGATAATGCGATAACGTTCGATTGTTTATTATGAATTTGCTTAATTTGTTATGACCTTCTTAGCAGCTTATCTGGTTAACATTAAGAGCTCGTTACAAATGTGATAGACAAGGTTATCTGTACAAACCAGACTGCATTGCGGTGCGTTGCACATTGAAATTCAACAGGCTGTGCATTAGTGTGCAAGTGAAAGGGCATTTTCCTCGTGACACCCGGTCTGCCGTCTGGTAATACTGATATCGATTCCTGCTCAGACATTCATATAAGTGCATATATTTCCATACTGTTATGTACTTAAAAAAATTTTTTTTTGTACGATACAAGTACAGAGAACCGAAGAAGCTTTCAAAGCGTAATTTCATTTGCAAAGGAAATACTTGGATATCGAAAATGCTGTTGGTTTCTTTTTTATTTTAATAATAATTTCGAT
The DNA here is from genome assembly GCF_051014445.1 of Colletes latitarsis. Taxonomy (NCBI): domain Eukaryota; kingdom Metazoa; phylum Arthropoda; class Insecta; order Hymenoptera; family Colletidae; genus Colletes; species Colletes latitarsis. The sequence continues at coordinate 26,614,363 of NC_135135.1, read as the reverse complement.
GTACGTTAATTTTCTTTTAGAAAAAGAATTTTAATCGTTTTAATGCGCATTTTGCATTATATATATATTGTAGTGTCAGAGGGCATACTTTGGCTGTATGCCAATCTCTCGAATAAATCTGACATTTTAATATATAAGATATCGAAGCACGTTATTTGGCATATTGATGCAAATTAAAGTTCACTGATATTGTATATTCAATTTCTAGGGATGCAACAAATTTTCTTCATTTTGGTTGATTCTTTTCTGAAAAGTTATTTTTTAATACTTATTCTTGGTACAGCGGTTAATTAGTATCGTCGTATATCGAGTTTTACAGTTGGCATGTTACATGTTATTGTGCAATTCAAATCTACTATTAAGATTAAAAGGAAATTTAAAAATATTATTTCAAAAATAGGTCGATTAAAGTTTATTAATACAGGAGCACGGATTTGTAATATTACGTTGTTCTTCTTCTGTCGCATAATGTTTGATAATGATTGGCACTTCTTTATCTTTGTACTGAAAACGGAAGATTTAAAATTTAAATGACACAATAGGATAATGATACATCATTGTAAGCAGAGATAAGAACAGTTGCTTTCAATTAGAGTTATCTGCGAGAATAATTGATAAAAATGACAGATTTATCAACATTCTTAAATCATAAGTATTTACTTTTTGAATGAATGAAATACGCAGAAAACTTTGAACAGCTTAATCTTACAGATAAGAAACATTTGCTCCCACTCACTATTTCAGAGATCCAGTTGGTGAAAAACCATTGTACATTGTGTACTTATGTTTCAACGCGTTGCGATAGAATCTATTTTTCATAGTCAAAATAACTATTCTGTAATTATATTTAACATAAGTTTCTTTTAATATAGGTAAAAATGTATAAGGCAAGGACAGTATTTAGTACATTGGCCCCGCTTGCGCCACGCATGTGCGGGCCAGAAAGGTTTGCATCATGGTTGGTGCGGCACCATCCCCTGTCCAGGACCACACAGGCGATGGTTTCGGAACCAGTCAGGAAATACACCAGCCGTGTAGCAACAGAACCTTTCCTGAATGGCAGTTCCAGTTCTTACGTAGAAGAAATGTACAATGCATGGTTACAAGATCCCCAGAGTGTACATGTGGTTAGTAATAAATTGCAACTTCACCAATTACTATTTAAATAACGACTATCAATGTTCTATAAATTTAATCGTTTTTATTTTTTATAGTCGTGGGATTCATTTTTTCGTAGCAGCACCGCTGGAGCTGGACCAGGTCTTGCATATCAGGCTCCACCTTCCCTCGCTCCAAGTCATAACCAAATACCATTGGGAGCACTGTTACCGCTCGGTAGTGGTGGATCTCAATTGAGCCAGATACCTGTTAATGAGAAAATAATCGATGACCATCTGGCTGTTCAAGCTATTATTCGATCTTACCAGGTATATATACATTTCGCATAATATTTCCAAAATGACAATTATGTTTACGTTTCTACGAAACATTTTTACTTTCTTTTTGGCCATTCTTGGCATTCCGAAGAGTACATTTTTAAATATGCTTATCAGACATATAGGTAACATTCTATATTTAATTTTTGATATGTTGATTTCTTCTTATGTAAAATGTAAAATTATCGCTTTATCTAATATCAACACTTACAGCAAAATTTTTTTTTGGTAATAAAATAACAATATTTCTTAAGCCAATGTCGTAAAAAGAGTAATAATTTTTTATGGCCGTAATAACAATCAAGGACTTATTTCCGTACTGCTTTTATTGACTATAAGGAATTGTTATTTCCCCTATCGGATTGGCTCAAGTTGTATATTATCGAATAAAATAATTGCTAAATATTAATTTTAAATATTTTTATTGAAAACTGCTTCTCAAACAAATTGGTAATTTTTCTTTCGAAACTACCATCTAATATTAATATATTAAAAACACTAAAGCATGAATTACAGAAACATATAGATATATGTTTTAGGTTGAGGGGGGGAATGTGTTTATTATCATAATGCATGTGATATGAGTTTCTTTTCAATTTCTGCGACTAACTTTTGCTATTATTAATATAATTATATTTACGGCATAATTCATATTTTAATTTTTAAAGTCATTGTATAAATACTTGTCTTCTAGCTAAAGGAATTACAAGTTGCAAAATTTGGGACGCGAGAAATTGACGAAGAAACTATTTTATTAGGGGCTATCATGTGCATCATGTCATGTATCATTAATTTTTCACCTCGTCCTATCAGTACATAAGAAAACATATGTACATGTATATCAAGCATGAATTGGGAGTCAAAAATCATGTCTAAGTATTACATAATAGCCTCGTTTCCTTATTATAAAATTAGCTGTTACTGCATCTTACACTTCAAGCATGTTTTTCAATTAAGTACCCCTCAATATTAGTGTTAAAATCTCAACGTTTGTAATACGATTATTATTAGAAGTGCGTGAAACCCGGGATTCCCCAAAAAATCAGGATTTCCGAGAGAGTCCAGATTCCCGACATTATTCAAAATTTTAATTACACAACTAAACGCCATTAAACAGAATTTACTGTTTTTATTGCTTCAGGCGACCTGTTCCCGACTCTTGGAAATTCCAATTCTTTCTGGTACCCCGATTTTTTCGGATTCACGCACACCTCTAGTTATTAATTAATTCTCCAGGCGTACGTTCTCTTTACGATCAGTGGGACAACCAAAGAGCTAGTATAATCGACAAGAATTGTGGATATGAAAACGTAATGGGGTGTCTAAAATTAAATTGAAATACTTTCAAGCGGCACATGTAAATTTTTTACATAGAGGGGGGGAGAGTAACTAATATTTTGATATTCCGTGAAGTAGAACATACAATTGATATTGCCTCGAATTTAACACTCGCCCTTTCGTAGATTTAGAAACTAAAACTTGAATGTGCTGCAGTGAAAATCAGAGATTGTGAATAAAATAATTGTTGATTGCATTTTCGATAACAGTGTCATATCTTTATAATATAGTAATATGTAGTAAGATTTAATAAGTAGAAAATGATATACATTGGGGTCTTCTTGGGATTATTCATTGAACATATAGGCCCGAGGTCACTTAGTTGCCGATTTGGACCCACTGGGTATCATGCAAACAGAAATGATACATACACATTATGCAGCCCGCAAGGGGTCTCCAGAACAGGTTCTACGGCAATATATGCTTGGTAAGGCTCTTTCCCAAAACAATTCCATAAATTATTACTTTAGCCAGTTTTCATGTATTTATAAGGTAAAGGTGTATAAAGCCATAATGTGTGTCGCTGAAACAAGTGATAATTCGTATTTGTTTTTATGATTTTTCTCACAGCTGAGACAAATGTTGATACTTCCAAATTATTAAATCTCTTAAGACACCTTCACCCAATATATATGTATATCATACTTCACCTCATATATATCAAAATCATGGTCTCTATCAAAACACATTAACTCCTTCTTAACTATTTTCGCTATTTTCTTCCTCTGATCCGATATTCTATGTACCATATAATAAGCAAATTTCGTATTTTCTTGTCTTTAAAATTTTAATGGCGATATATCACGTTATTTAAGAAAAGTAATTTTTTTATTTAATGAAAATAACTTTGCTCCACATTAGTTGGAATCTGATTTAAATAATTGAAGTATCATTTTTCATATGTCAGTTCTTTTGTGTACAGAATTGGTAAAATTATAGTAGTAGAACAACGATAGTATTGTTCCAATTTCATAGATATTGAGAAGGTGTTATGTGGCTGTTGTTCCATGGCAGGTTTTCACTGATACTGAAAATGTTTATGTTAAAAAAAAAATTGGGATGGTAATTGGTTTACATTAATGTTATGGTAATATGTACTGAAAGATATTTGCAAATGACGTGTTTTGTTGTTGCTATTCTGTAGTTAGTGTTAGTGTTTATTTTCAAATAACACGCGTACATAAGTATGTCTAAGGTAAGAAAAAGTATTTGTAAATTCTCGCTTTGCATGCTTGTTAACGATGTTACTTTTAACTTTATCTTTCCATATTCGCAACTCATTGTATGGAATGTTTGTTTGTAAAACAGTTTACCATTGATGTTGTGGTTGTTACATTTGATGATTTCTATCACAAGTTGTTTTCGAATTATTTCAATTGTATTTATTTCTTTAATAAATTTTGAAGAAGCAAATAACATCGACGCGAATTTTGGTTTACTATCTACCAAGTGATCCTTGTAGGATTTTGTGTCCCAAAACATGAATCCTGAAGTAGAAGTGTTTTATCACTTAGACTTACTGGATTGGATTTATCCCATTGGATAAATGAATTTTAAAGATACAATAAAAAAGATATTTATTTCTTAAACAGTGTAATCAGACAAAGATTTCAAAACTCAGTCATATAACAGGTTGAATAATGAAGATGCATAACATCAACATGCTTTAAAATAATACTATTAACAAATGTTTATTATTACAGTGTTTACTTGTAATTAATATATGATGAGATGTTTTTAAATGTACTTCTTTTTCTTTTTTGTTAATACTTACATGTCATTAACGAATGTTCAATAAATTCACTGCAGTTAGGGGACATATATGTTCTATATTGTATTCAGTTCCATTTGAATCTTCTTGTAATTTCGTTACTACTTTTATTGAACTTTATGGAGTGTAATTAAAACGTTCACGATTTTTATTTTCCTTCTACTGCTTGGTATGAGAATCCAAGAGAAAGAAATGGTTGCAGTGAATATATTAAACAAAACATCAATCACAGTAATTTATCTGAATATATGTAACGAGTTGTTAAATTTAACAAATTAAAAACTACTTAGTTCGTATGAATGTGGCGTTAAATTGACAGATCCGTGGCCATCATATCGCTAAATTGGACCCACTCGGCATCAGCAGCGCTGATCTTGATGATAGACATCCACAAGAGTTGCTCTATAGTCATTATTCATTTGGTAAGCCCATATGAACGTGTCTCTACATAAATTAAAGGACTAAAGATACTATGCGATGCATTTCAAATCATATACCTTGATTTTTCTAAAGAAGATTTTAACGAATTAGACTGCTTAGAACAAGCTGCATTTGTCTTGTTTGTTTCTTTCATAAACTTGTTTTGACAATTGTGTAAAGCATTGTTTATCAATTATTTTCTTCATTGCAATATTATATTTACTATTGTTACTTTTATTATTATCATTCATATGCCATCATTATATTTCCTTCCTGGACACAAAATATAGCATTTTATTAAATGCAGCGAAAATGTAATTCCAAATTTTTTTATAGCGTTGTACTAAATAATTACTTAAAATCGTTGAAAATATGAATTAAAATTATATTAATATGATTATTTAATTATGTTTAAGGACAGAAAGTTTTGTTATAGTATGTGAATGAAGAACTCTCATACCCATTCGTTAATTTAATTATTCAGTTTAAGTATAATGTCCACAGGAAACAGAGCACGTACTACTTACTCGCAGGAACTTCAATACCGAGTAGCTGCACTTATGAAAAGTATGTAAAAAAATCACAACCCAAAAAGGAAGTTCTGTTTAAAGCTCTGTGAGTTATTAGTATCTTTGGGAGGCGCTGGTTCATTATGGGATTACAGAAAAATTGATATCGTAGACAAACTGTAAAGGTGCTTGGGTCCTTCGCATAAATATCGATTTGAAGATTGCTATATTTTGCTGTAAATATATTTGTGCCAGGAATAACTTCTAAGCATTTCATTTGGAAGAATTTGAGGAGGTATAACGAATGAACAACATCGTGATCATGACAATTTATACAGAGTGCTCGGTCACACATAGGAAAAATTTTAATGGGAGATTCTACATGACAAAATAAGACGAAAATCAATAATACCAATTTGTTGATGGAGGCTCCGTTAAAAAGATATTAATGTTTAAAGTTCCGCCTGTAGAACGGCAATCTGCGAACAGCTGCGCGCGCACCATAGCGTGATAGTGTAAACTTTAAATGTTAATAACTTTTTAACGAAGCCTTTATCAACAAATTGGTATTCTTGATTTTTGTCTTATTTTGGCCTCTAGAATCCCCCATTAAATTTTTTCCCAGGGTTGACCGAACACCCTGTATACAATAATATGATTATAATTACATTATACTTTAGTAAAGTATGATAAATTATATTTTAACTATTGATTTATTACTTCCTCTTTAGCTTCCTATTTATTTAGTAAATGCATTTTTTATCATTTATATTTTTCTAACACAATCTTTTTACATTTATACTTTTTTCTACTATATTTTGTGTAATGTGTGATTGAGAATATGAAAGTCCCATTCTTTGTATCTATTAGATTTCTTTATTACTAGTGCAGTTCTGTTAGTGATTGTTTTTACTAACAATGCTTTATTTGGATTTACAGCTTTACGTTTTATCGAAATTGTTTTCTTAGTTTTCCATTTATTTCTACTATATACAAGTATTATGGAGAAGGTTTGTTACATATATTTTGACAATTGTCGACAATATTTTGCGCATGTATATATCATTTGCCAAATATTTAGCACACGTACGCATACGGCATTATTAAATAAAATGATTTGCTTACTTATACGAGATAAATATAGAAATTATATTAATTTCGATTCTTACATTTTACAAAACTTTAATCGTGTACAAATCAATCTGTGTAATTCTATACTTTATCGAAAATTCGTTTCTTTAATTTTTCGTTTCACACGGCTCACATTTTCAGTATCGGTCATCCGAAATGAAATGTATACAAAACGGCAAAAGAACAATAATGTGTGTTGTATACAATGTATTTTATATAACAAGTAAAATTTGTCATATTTCATATCATCGACTATAGAAGTAATACAGTTAATAAATGCCATAGCTTTTATAAAAATACACTTTCTAAAACTGTTTAAAAAGCAAATATTTCTCTAATAAGCGTTACAATTTCGATGGTTCCGAAGCCATGGCATTTAAATTCGTGCTCGTTTCGCTTAAAAACGTGCATGTATTTCAATATTAAATTTCTACAGAGGATTCGGACATGGATCGTATTTTCAAATTGCCGTCCACCACATTTATCGGCGGCAAAGAAAAGTCGTTGCCGCTTCGTGAAATTTTGAAACGATTGGAGGCCACTTACTGTGGCCACATCGGCGTGGAATTCATGTTTATCAATTCCCTGGAACAGTGTAATTGGATTCGTCAGAAAATGGAGACCCCCGGTATCATGGAAATGACGAACGACGAGAGGAGACTCATTCTGGCTAGATTAACTCGAGCCACCGGGTATCTAAATAAGCAACATTGAAATTGGTACACCTCTGCGGAACAGCGAGCGTCATTTTGTTAATCTTTGCATTATCGTTTTCAGATTCGAGGCGTTCCTTGCGCGCAAGTGGTCGTCCGAGAAGAGATTCGGATTGGAAGGCTGCGAAATTCTGATCCCCGCCATGAAGCAAGTAATTGATAAGTCTACCGAATTAGGCGTCGAATCCATCGTTATGGGAATGCCTCATCGCGGTCGTTTGAATGTTCTCGCCAACGTTTGTCGTAAACCTTTGAGTCAAATATTCACGCAGTTCGCTGGTCTCGAAGCAGCTGACGATGTAAGCACGCGACAAATTTCATATGAATTTTATTACTCGATGTATTTCGTACAATTGTAATTCTCTGATACGTTAGGGTTCTGGTGATGTCAAATATCACCTGGGAACTTACATCGAACGTCTCAACCGTGTAACGAATAAGAACATTCGTTTGGCCGTTGTTGCGAATCCGTCTCATTTGGAGGCTGTTGATCCGGTGGTACAGGGAAAGACTCGCGCCGAACAATTCTATCGAGGCGATGGCGAAGGAAAGAAGGTACGTAAAATACACAGTGTACTTTACATCTCAGAAACAGTAAGTTCTAGGACTGGTGTACTTTAAATATTTTTATACTCGGAATAAAAAAACACTTTTTGGAAACCCTTATGACTGAATTTGCGCAAAACAGGTCATGTCCATTCTTTTGCACGGTGACGCCGCGTTCTGCGGGCAAGGTATTGTCTTTGAAACTATGCACTTGTCCGACTTGCCCGACTATACGACACACGGCACTGTTCACATTGTTGTGAACAACCAAATTGGATTTACCACCGATCCCAGACATTCACGATCTTCTCCGTATTGTACCGGTGAGTTAATCTCCAACGTGGAGACCAATTGAATCAGTCGATTAATGCTCAGCTCTGGTAAAAATCGATAATTTTCTATTCAAATGTTCACCGTATCCTACTAACGTTTTAACAGACGTTGCGAGAGTAGTCAACGCGCCCATTTTCCATGTCAATTCCGACGATCCGGAAGCGGTGATGCACGTTTGCAAAGTGGCTGCGGAATGGAGAGCAACTTTCCATAAGGATGTTGTTATCGATATCGTATCCTACAGGCGGAATGGCCACAATGAAATCGACGAACCGATGTTCACGCAACCTTTAATGTACCGTAAAATCAAGAAAACTCCACCAGCTTTGGATAAATATGCCAACTCCCTCATCACCGACGGCGTTGTAACTTCCGAAGAAGTGAAGGTATTGAAGTAAAAAAATTTAAACAATTACGCGTGTACAAATACGTCGAATTTATTTCGCAGGACGTGAAAGATAAGTACGAAAAGATCTGCGAAGAAGCATACACCAATGCTAAGCAAGAGACGCACATTAAGTATAAGGACTGGTTGGATTCCCCGTGGTCTGGTTTCTTCGAGGGCAAAGACCCGTTGAAAGTGTCTCCTACCGGCATCAAAGAAGATACACTTGTACATATTGGAAAGAAATTCTCGTCACTGCCTCCTAATGCCGCTGAGTTTGTTGTTCACAAAGGTAAACGTTGTTTTTGTTTTTATATAATCACTTTTTTAGGACGCATTAATCTAAACATTTTATAGGTATCGAACGTATCCTGAAATCTCGTATGGAAATGATCGAGGCTCGAACAGTTGATTGGGCTCTTGGCGAAGCTATGGTTTTCGGTTCTCTTCTCAAAGAGGGCATTCACGTTAGATTGTCGGGTCAGGATGTGGAGAGAGGAACGTTCTCACACAGGCATCACGTGCTTCATCATCAAACTGTGGATAAGGCTACTTACAAGCCATTGTGCAACCTCTATCCAGACCAAGCTCCGTATACTGTGTGCAATAGCTCTTTGTCGGAATTTGGCGTACTCGGTGAGAGGATGAAGTTCCACGTGCTTGTTCGATGAGTATATCTTAGTGAATGAAACTAAGACGAATGGTCTTTCCGAACTTTCAGGATTCGAATTAGGTTATTCCATGACGAATCCCAACGCGTTGGTGTGCTGGGAGGCTCAGTTTGGCGATTTCAACAACACGGCACAATGTATAATCGATCAGTTTATCAGTAGCGGTCAAGCTAAATGGGTTCGCCAATCAGGTCTTGTCATGTTGCAGCCTCACGGGCTTGAAGGGATGGTGAGTTAATTTCATATAGACCACAATGCTTTTGAACATTTCCACGAGCCACTGTATATGAATAAGGTGATAAATATAGGGTCCGGAACATTCGAGTGCTCGACTGGAACGTTTCCTCCAAATGTCCTCGGATGACCCTGACTATTTCCCCCCGGAAAGCGAAGAGTTCGCTGTACGCCAGTTGCACGACATCAACTGGATCGTAGCTAATTGCAGCACGCCCGCGAATTACTTCCACATTCTGAGGAGACAGATTGCGCTACCGTTCAGGAAACCTTTGATTTTGATGACACCGAAGTCGTTGCTCCGTCACCCGGAAGCCAAGTCCAGTTTCGACTTGATGAAGGAGGATACGGAGTTCCTTAGAGTGATACCGGAAGAAGGCAAGGCTGCTCAAAATCCCAATAACGTTAAGAGGGTAGTGTTCTGCTCTGGAAAAGTCTTCTACGATTTGAAGAAGGCGCGCACGGAGAAGCAACTAGATGACAAAGTCGCTATTGCGAGAGTTGAACAGGTAAATAATAAAGTCATGCTACTAGTAATCGTTTGGTTCCTTCTAAGTTTGTTCTGTTCGTCAATTTTATTAATTCGTTGTACAACTCTATTCTCTGCAGATCACACCTTTCCCGTACGATTTGGTTAAGAAGGAAGCTGCAAAGTACCCCAATGCGGACCTCGTATGGTCGCAGGAAGAACATAAAAACCAGGGTGCGTGGTCGTATGTTCAGCCTAGATTCCACACAGCCCTCAACGGAACACGCGCCGTAACGTAAGTACTACCTACAGTAGCACAATTTAAAAAACATAGTTTTATTTGTCATGTAGGAGATTGATGTTCATAGTAACCCGATTTAAGATTGTGTTACTGCAAATCCAGTAGTCTAGAATCACTGTATTTGTATGAAATTTCATTTTGTGCAATGTGGCATACGTTTTCTTGTACATTGCTCGTATCTTTGTTTGATCGATTCATTCTTTGCGATCAGTTAATGGGTGTAGCACAAAAAAATGTATGTGTATACACCCCTGGGAAAAATTTTAATGGAGGATTCTAGAGGCCAAAATAAGACGAAAATCAAGAATATCAATTTGTTGATGAAGGCATCGTTAAAAAGTTATTAACGTTTAAAGTTCCGCCTGTAGAACGGCAATCTACGGACAGCTGCGCGCGCACCATAGCGCGATAGCGTGAACTTTAAACGTTAATAACTTTTTAACGAAGCCTCCATCAACAAATTGCTATTCTTGATTTTCGTCTTATTTTGGCCTCTAGAATCTCCCATTAAAATTTCCCCCAGGGGTGGTCGAACACTCTATATATATTTTCTCGTCACATAAGGTACGGAATTACCTTATTCCATTGCCATAATTCGTTTTTGATACCTTTAGCTGTTCACATGGCCCACATTTTTTTACTCGCGTCACAATCGCGTTCGTAACGCAGGTTATTGAATCTTGGTACACATTACGTTATTCACAAATATGCAATGCCTGTCAGCACGAGATGTATTAATGCTTCTCACGCGATTTCTTGTTAAGCAAAGTAAAAAAGATTGGGCCATGTTACAGCGGCGGAAGTACGTCATGCAAGAGTGACGGAGGGTGGTTAAGTGGTTGGTTTTCATCGTCTAAACCAACGACGACAACTCCATCCGACCCGCAATCAGTAGAATCTGATAAACCCACACAGAGAACAGTGAGGTAACGTTGATTACAGCATTTAATCGGGACACAGTTGACGATTGTATTCTATTCCAGTAGACGTAGATGATACCGTGTAATCTCAGAAGGATTATAATGTTTGCGATAGAGTTTATTTCGATCATTAGATTGGCGTTTTCTGTTTCAGGTACGTTGGTCGCCCTACAGCAGCGTCGCCAGCGACAGGAAGCAAAATGCAGCATCTCAAAGAACTGAAACAGTTGCTTGACGATTCTTTCGCTATTTAAAATTACTCTTCGTAACATTGTGTAGAACACACATTTTATTTATTTATTCGCATTAAAATTTGTTATATTCCTTTGTCTTGCTCTACATACACTGTTACAGGGGTCAACACAATTCGAAGAGTTTCTCCATTACCGATTCATTTATAGAATTACTGCACGCGCAAATATTTTCCTGACGGCGACTTATGTTATATGTGAGTTAAACGAATTCAATATTTTCCATTGGTAATTTTAAACACGTTGACTCTGGGCCTTTTCTTTTCTTAAATTTCCCGTTCCCCTGATTTTTAGAATTTTTCTATCCTCTTGATTATGTACATACACATTCGCAATGAGTAATCCATGTAAATACGTGTATATTCGATTCTCGTTTGATGTTTCATCGAGATTCCGTGGTTTTATTTTATTTTGAGATGGCCGATATTTATATTTATATTAATACGCGAATTGAGCGTTGCAGCTTAGTGTACGTTTCAGTTTATAGGAATTTTTTTTTATTCGTGTAAATATACCAAGGGTACGAAAATTACATTGATACGAACAATCTCGACATGTATTACTCATTGTTTCGCCCCGAAGATCTTGCATATGTATGTTATATCGATTGAAAATATTCGCGCGTTGACGTCTGTATTTTGTTTTGTTAATATGTCGATAAAGTAATATTACGAAACGAATAAGTTTAAAGAGAAAGTATTATTTTTAATTTATACAACATTTTACGTTGAACGTAAATGTACAGAATAGTTGTGACTGCGGAGTTTTAAGTGAAACTTTTCGGGGTTTGCTGTTGGTTATATACGGCTGTTGTTGTACTTGGGGTGTTTTTTTTCTGCGCCGTTGCGATGGACTACCAATTAATTTAATTTTTTATCGTCGCTTTATTATAAATAATTAAATGATTGGCAGCTCGGCCATGAGTATACAAAGCGATCAAGTTGTAGCGTTGGAGTCGATTACGTATGTAACACGCGTGCACGTTGGTTTTCGAAGTTTAGCAACGAATAAAAATGTGTGTCGACGAAATCTAGTCGTAACGTTACTCCTCGAAAAGTTTCAATAATTTCTCCCTTTTAAAACGAGAATGGGGAGTAGAAAAGAAATTACTAGTACGTCATTATAACGCTAGAAAGTAATAAATGAATCAACGACGCTGTGTGCGTCGATTGGGCTGCATACATGCGAAGGCACAGTATTTATATTCTTCTATGTACGAATTGTTTGAAAGATGGATTTTATGGATGGAATATTGACCGTGGGTCACGTTAATTGGAAAATATTGTATTGAGTTCGAATCGACCAAATTTACGTTCGATCAAATTCAGTGCAACTGCGACCTTTTATTTGGACATACTCGAAACAATAGTATTGCGATATTTCGAAACCTGCTAGGATACTTAGGTGCAATGTGGTCCAAGATAAAATTGTGGCACTGTTATTCCACTCATAATTTGTTGTTGTTATATGCATAATAATGCCGGATACAGCCATGTATGCTTCAATAATAGAAATTAGCAATTAGTCGAATATTGTAGCACTTTATATTAAAAAATTAAAAATATAAATATCATCGTATATACCTTATTATACCCGAATTAAATTGTATCAACTCGCTTTAATAAACTTGATACTAATTTTCTTTTACAATTACTCAGGTCTGATGGACGATGGAGTGGGAAGACAACGGAAACAACACACCTACTTTATGTTGCGTATAATCCACATTTGTAAATTTTTTTTATTTCTTTTACGACTTCGTTTGAAACCTCAGGTAAGAGTTTCTTACATTTTCAAAATTCAATTTCCACGTATGCAACCCTTTCTCTATACTTCGACAATAATAATATCTTGTTTTTTAAATTTTTTATTTCATTTAATCGTTGCTTATTATTTGGCACTTTATCGTTACCATTTATTGCATCATACAATAAATAAAATATACATATATTTATATATTATAAATAAGATATATTTATAGCATCAGTTCAGAAATTAATTCAGTAATCAGTTTGTCCCAGCACACTGTACATAATCCTCTTGAAGCTGTTACTTTGGTGGATCTTCTCACCGTCGTCGTCATTTATCTAAAAAGAAACGGCGAATTCTCCTTCGCATCATTCGGAACTGTCATGATATCGGGAAAGCTTTAAAAATGCTTGACATGCATTGCTTTTTTTAAAGTATAGCTTCAAGATATTTATTCGATGAAAGCCTACACTCGTATATGGATAATTTATCGAACAGTTCTCTGAAAAAAAGGCTTGTGTTACGTTTCATAGACTTTACAGGGTACCAGCGTAACATACGCCCTTTTTCATTTTAAAGAATATACACAGTGTTCGGTGAACCCTGGGAAAAATTGTAATGGGGGATTCTATAGGCCAAAATAAGACGAAAATCAAGAATACCAATTTGTTGATGGAAGCTCCGTTAAAAAGATATTAATGTTTAAAGTTCCGTCTGTAGAACGGCAATCTGCGAACAGCTACGCGCGCACCATAGCGTGATAGCGTGAACTTTAAACGTTAATAACTTTTTAACGAAGCCTCCATCAACAAATTGCTACTCTTGATTTTCGTCTTATTTTGGCCTCTAGAATCCCCCATTAAAATTTTTCCCACGGTTGGCCTAACACCCTGTATAATAACGTTGAAGAGAAACTGAAGTTCGAACAGATAATAACATACGCCCTTTTTGTTTCAGGAAACCGTTCAATTAGAATAGTCATTCTGCAATAGCGCATGTTTCACGCGTACAAGCAGATGCATGCAGGTGCTGATACACAAATTACACGTACAAGTCGGAGTAAGTTTTAATAGTCGTTGACGCGATCCTTTATGAAAGGGAGGGGGAAGGGACGTCTGTAATTTCCACCCTTGATCAAATAAATATCAACTATTAATTTGTCTCGTCGCTTTTACAGTGGAGAAATGAACGGCTGAATTTCAGCAGCAGGACGAACAAGTAAAAACATGAAAAGAAGTATGACCGATCGATCTACCAAGGACGTCAATGTTCATTGTATTACGATGTTCAATGAAAATCGCATTCGACGCGTGCAGTTCATGCAATCACATGCGGATACTACGAAGATCGAGATACGATAATAGACAAGTTGCGCAAACTCCTTTTTTCTGTTTCACTCTAATATGACGTTCAAGTTTCATTAATTTATACTTACGAATGGTCCAGCAGGGCTCTTCGGTCGGGCGTAGTGTACCTGAAATCAACGATGAAGAAGCGTTCAAGATTTGAACTTAATCGAAGCTAACGATTGTAACGAAGATACGACGTGTACCCTGTTTTGGTTGACTTTCTGCGGCGAGAAAACACCGGTGCGCGCCGGCTGTTTCATCTCCTGGACCGTGTCGCCAAGCGATTCCTCTTGCAGAGCTTTGTAAGCCTCGCTCTTACTCGGGTCGTACTTCATCGGTTTCTTCGGGCTGTGTCGTCGTATCGCATGTGTACACACGGGCTACTTTTAATTGATTTGCTTCGCGATTTCGTCATTTCGGTTAACAGCAGCCAGGGGTTATGTATCGCCAATTGCTTGTTCGAGAGCGACTTTTCGGTCCGCTTCCGAGCTCTTATCGTTAAATCTAATTACAAACACGTTCTAGCTAGATGCTCGATGCTTTCGAGGATTACGTTCCGTGTCTCGTACCCTGTTTCTTTTAATTATTTCAGTCAGTCCTGTCCACAGGCGTGGATTATCACGCGTTCAGAGCATACGCCACCTAGTGTGAAACGATGCAACTATCCTAGGGTCAACGATTGCGGAAGTTGCGTTTCGTTTGACGCGATTTACGAGCAGGGGTGGTCTCGAGTAACCATAATCGTCTAAAAATTAGATTTCGACCTGCCTCTACGAAAGAACGTCCGGTATTTCTAAATATTTGGTTTATTATTTAAAAAAAATTAGGTCCCTTAAAAGATGGGGCTACTCCCCAGCCAACCCCTTAATTCGTGGTCTGTGTTTACTATACTAATATCGATTCTAAGAACAATTGCAGACAGGACGGATTACGGCAAATTTTTTGTAGTATTTTTGTCAGAAACAACAAACGTTGTCGATTCTTTAAATCACGGTCTGTAATTCTCGAGAATTGCTCTTATTACGTAAGCATCGAAATTAGTAAGACTACTTATTTCCACGTATATATCATACGATTAATTATTGATTATTATCTACTCTACAGCATGCAAGAATATAAGGATTGTTATTTTGCAAACTTTCGCGAGGTGTGTTTCTCTAACTTTCCCGCCGGTTTTGTCGATACTGTTTCGCGGCAGCTACAATAAACAACAGTTACGTCACGATTTTATGCACGATCTAAAAAATAATGGAGACGATAAATGTCGAATCGGTAATTGTTGACAGCGTTATCGTAGAGTATTGGAACAGCAAAGAAACTGCCGCGCTAGAAGCATCGAAAAACGTCTCGAACTATATTAATTTGGCTTATTAAATTGCGGCCACACGTTCTTCGAGGAGGCGGCTTTGGCCTGCTCCTTCAACATTCTCGCTTGCTCCTGTATTTCTTGTTTCTGTTTCACGAAGGAAAAGTCTATGAAAATGCTGGAAAATAAACAAACCGCACGTGAGTGTAATTCATTTGCTAGGGTCACAGCTGCGTAAGAACCGAGTTGCATTTCCCGTTCTTCGTCCATATTTCGTCTAACGTTTCCGGCAGTCTCGACAAATCGATAGATCTTCGATGCAGATCTCTACTCGTCGGTAGAATACGTTCGTTACGAGTTTAATAATTTTGTCTGCCTACGAGTTCATTATTAGTAAGCGTCTCATGCGACTGATACTCCCACACAGCACGGAACGTTGCAGAAATATTTTTAGATTAGGATCAGCTAGGTAATTGAACAGATTAAGAGACAGAAATGTGACAAATCTGTGACACGAGAGTACAACGTGTACATATGTGCTCCTGTACAAATCATAGGAATGTTTCTTACAACGTTCAGGGAATGAAAAAGAATTAAATGCTGTCATGTGTTGTGCAACATTGCAATGTCAACGAAAAGAAAGAATTTCTAGTAACGTTCCGTGCTGTGTAGGGCGTTCGAATGTTTCATCGTTATCTGTGCATGTAAAACTCGATACCTTCAAGATATCGGCAAAAAATATTAAAAGTTCGATGTATTGAGATCGACGTCCAATAGATATCAATTCGAAACGTGACTTCGATATATTAGGAAAATCGAATTACAATGTACCATTCTTCCGCGAGAAGGCACTGTGTGTTTACATCCCCACTCCTGTTGCAGTCCGCTGACTCACTGGTATTGGTCGAAAGCAGCGACGAAGATCGGTGACAGCCAATCAGCGGACTGCAGCAAGAGTGGGGATGCAAGCACGCTGTGCCTTCTTCCAGTGGAAGGACGATACAAGTTCCGTTGGTTAATTGGTGCAAAGATTACAATCGCTTTTTAGAGTTAATACGTTTGATAAGTGGCAGCATTCAGCAAAAAGCCAATTCGTATTAATGATACTAACTTGATTACTCTACTGCAAGCTACACGACGAATTAGACGTTTCATTTATCTTTCCAATGGAGTACTTGTTCGGTACTTACGGTATAGCCGATGCCTGGCACTTAATAGTATCAGCGATATTTTGTTCGGAGTAGAGGCCAATCGGCGAGTTGAATTGTTTGTGGACTACCTACGGAATCAAACGGAAACGAGACGATGACCAAACTGGCTGGAAATTAGTTTCACATTAATCGCAACGACAACGGTACAGTTGCCCTCGTTTGCCTCTTTGTACGTACGTATAGCATTAGTCTTTTGTTGTATTCTAAATGTGTTTCAAATTCCCTGTAGTAAGTCATAAATTTACTGTTAGACACGTTCAAAAGTATTCGATATACTTTCAAACGATGTAATTTCCACGGCGAATCTTCGTATAGAAATCTACATACACGGGTTCTATTAAAAATAGGTCGCCCAGTTTTCGATAGGTTAATTAAATGGCAAAATATCGATAGCATGCTATATTATCGTTGGCACTCGCAATATACAAAATGTTCGGCCACACCTGGGAAAAATTTTAATGGGGAATTCTCGAGGCCAAAATAAGACGAAAATCAAGAATACCAATTTGTTGATGGAGACTTTGTTAAAAAGTTATTAACATTTAAAGTTCTGCCTATATTGAATTTTTTTCTCGAAAATGGGTAGGATTTCAAGGGTATGTGTAATGACCGAAAATGATTGTAATTGACCCCCGCAACCGAAAATAATTTTTCTAGAACGATTCGAAATTTTTTAATTTTGGCGGGAAGTTTCTAAAACTTCTCGAATTTTTTTCTCGAAAGTGGGTAGGATTTCAAGGATATGTGTAATGACCGAAAATGATTGTAATTGACCCCCGCAACCGAAAATAATTTTTCCAGAACGATTCGAAATTTTTTAATTTTGGCGGGAAGTTTCAAAACTTCTCGAATTTTTTTCTCGAAAGTGGGTAGGATTTCAAGGGTATGTGTAATGACCAAAAATGATTGTAATTGACCCCCGCAATCGAAAATAATTTTTCCAGAACGATTCGAAATTTTTTAATTTTGGCGGGAAGTTTCTAAAACTTCTCGAATTTTTTTCTCGAAAGTGGGTAGGATTTCAAGGGTATGTGTAATGACCAAAAATGATTGTAATTGACCCCCGCAACCGAAAATAATTTTTCCAGAACGATTCGAAATTTTTTAATTTTGGCGGGAAGTTTCTAAAACTTCTCGAATTTTTTTCTCGAAAGTGGATAGGATTTCGGGGGTATGTCTATTCACCAAAAATGATTGTAATTGACCCCCGCAACCGAAAATAATTTTTCCAGAACGATTCGGAATTTTTTAATTTTGGCGGGAAGTTTCCAAAACTTCTCGAATTTTTTTCTCGAAAGTGGGTAGGATTTCAAGGATATGTGTAATGACCGAAAATGATTGTAATTAACCCCCGTACCTGAAAATAATTTTTCCAGAACGATTTGAAATAGTTGAATTTAATTATTAATAACTTTTTAACGATGCCTCCATCAAGAAATTAGTATTCTTGATTTTCGTCTTATTTTGGCCTCTAGAGTCCCCCATTAAAATTTTTTCCCAGTGTTGGCCGAACACCCTGTATTTCGAAGGTATTTTGTATAGTTAGAATTTTCAAATTTCTTTTTAATGCGAATGCATCGTGTGGTTTCGTTGAAAGCGAAAGCATCGTTTGTGGAAGCGGAAGCGATTCGAGAATAAAGTTGGTCCAAACCTTCGGAACTTCATTCGGTCCCAAGACACGTTGGAGTACCGATTCCGCCACCTAGTCGGACGTTTTATGAAACACATATTCACAAGTTAAACATTGGGGTACCGTGATTACGTTCGACGACGTTCTCGATAAACGATAAACACTTTTCGCTTTTCCATGGAAAGTAACATAGAAACTTTCGCTGGTAAAACAAGTTCCCTTTTCCTCCTCGTTCAGAAGGGTCAAGATTCGTTAAATACGCACCTTTTGCTTCATAGCAACTTCGGGGTGAGCTGGCTCGTAATGATGAGGTGCCGCTCTGATCATCGGATTCGGATGATGACGCAGGTAGCACTCTCCGAGTGGTGCATCCTTCTTGACCTTTGCTCCTGGCAAGACCAGAGGAGTCGTGCGGTACGGCTAAAAGTTCATCTTTATTTATTTATGTCGAACGAACGGTCGATTAGTTTTCATTCGTCGTTCAAAATTTTTATCTAGATAAGAATTTTGCTCGTTTTCGAACGAAGATATTGTAATCGAAGGAAATTAAGAAACCTTCTTCAATTATGTAAATACGACGATATGGATAAAAGGTTAGGTTTGGGTTAGGATTGGTTAGTAAACTTGATATTCGAGTTGTTCCGTATTACTTCGAGTAAAGAGAAAAGTGTAGACAGCGTAATTAGAATAGTTAACGAACTGCGAATATGCCTGAACCGATGGGTTCTTAATCAGATCGGTAGGCGTGGAATGCTCTGCCAGAACGACGTCAATTACCGGACCAACGAAATCTAAAATAAACTTTAATAGAGGCCATCGTGATCGATGATACCTCGTTAATTCCCGACACTGTTGCGATAATGGAGCGCGGCTTACATCCATGAACCCGACTAAAAATAAATCTATGATAATTTCGAAGATATTGACGCCACTTTCCGTTGAGCGGTTTGCGTCGAAACGATCGGAAGGATCAAAGTAACCTAGTGTACCTACGCAGAGAAAGTATTCGTGCTCTTGCAATAAACATATAGAAATGAAATAGTCTACAATTTCTATGTTTATAATTGTATTAAAGTGTAGTAACAAATATGTAACATTGCAAGTTGATTACAGTACCCTCTAACGAGTAATAGTTCAAGCTCAATGTAAGGATGATGAATGAGGTTAAAAAAGTGAGGTTAGTAAACGCAAGTGATGTGATGGAATACGGTAGTTCCGGTCAAGCACTCCTTGCAGTAAACGATCTCGAGTCAATTCAATTTAACGAACGTGATATAGTAGGTACTCCAACAATCTGAAGCACACGTAGCTATATTAAGAGAATAAATTATCCTTGATTTATATAAAAATTGTGCAAGGATGTATCGTGTGATTTTCGTAATAATTATTTATAAGCTGTTGCTTTTTTTAAATCCCACATTCTCGCTGTACGAATAACGCTTCTGTCCTCCGCTGTAAATTTACTGTTCGACTCGCAAACAGCTGTACGCCAGTTCGAATAGTTCGAACAAAAGATGCAACGTACTTTTCAGTTCTATTTCCGTTTGAACGTTTCGCGTATAATATCCGAGTCGAAACAGCGAAACGGATAATTTTGGCAGAACTATTAGAACCGGAAGCGAGCTCGCGGTATAGGATACGCGTATGTA
The DNA here is from genome assembly GCF_051014445.1 of Colletes latitarsis. Lineage (NCBI taxonomy): Eukaryota > Metazoa > Arthropoda > Insecta > Hymenoptera > Colletidae > Colletes > Colletes latitarsis. The sequence continues at coordinate 26,594,041 of NC_135135.1, read as the reverse complement.
TATCGCTCGATGACCGCTGGTCTCGAACGAAAGTTGTAAACCGGCTAGAATTTCGCGCGTTTGGCTCGCGAAACCGAGCACAATGAGCAAAATTGCATAGAACGTCGATGTTACGAATAAAAGCGTCTGCCAAATGTCCGCGTCGGTCCATTATGTCATCCGTTGTTTGCTTTCTGCGTGTATTACGAAATTATTATAATAGAGAATCCTCCCGTTGTTCCGTTTTGGCGAATCGAGTGTTTCCAACTTGCAACGCTTTGTTTTTCTCTTTTCTGTATAATAATAATTATTATTACGTCTTGTCCTGAGAGTAAAGAGGGGTGAATTTTTTATTTGGATGAAAATTTTAGATATCGAATAAAAGATGATCTAAAACAACGAATGAATAAAAATCTAACCTTACAATTGGTTCAGGTTGATTTTATCGACGACGATGGGTGTTTGGCCAATCATTGGAAAAATTTTAATGGGAGATTCTAGAGGCCAAAATAAGACGAAAATTAAGAATACCAATTTGTTGATTGAAGCTTCGTTAAAAAGTTATTAATGTGTAAAGTTTCATCAGTAATGAATTTTTTTCTCGAAAATGCGCAGGATTTCGGGGGTATGTGTAATGACCAAAAATGATTGTAATTGCTCCCCGCAACTGAAAATAATTTTTCCAAAACGATTCGAAATTTGTTAATTTTGGCGGGAAATTCCAAAACTTCTCGAATTTTTTTCTAGAAAGTGGGTAGGATTTCAAGGATATGTGTAATGACCGAAAATGATTGTAATTGACCCCCGCAACTGAAAATAATTTTTCCAAAACGATTCGAAATTTGTTAATTTTGGCGGGAAATTCCAAAACTTCTCGAATTTTTTTCTCGAAAGTGGGTAGGATTTCGAAGGTATATGTAATGACCAATAATGATTGTAATTGACCCCCGCAACCGAAAATAATTTTTCCAAAACGATTCGAAATTTGTTAATTTTGGCGGGAAATTCCAAAACTTCTCGAATTTTTTTCTAGAAAGTGGGTAGGATTTCGAAGGTATGTGTAATGACCAAAAATGATTGTAATTGACCCCCGCAACTGAAAATAATTTTTCCAGAACGATTTGAAATGTTTGAATTTAATTGTTAATAACTTTTTAACGAAGCCTCAGTCAAGAAATTGATATTCTTGATTTTCGTCTTATTTTGGCCTCTAGAATCTCCCATTAAAATTTTTCCCAATAACAATTATTACTATATTATAAATACGTTTTATCCTGAGAGTTAAGATGTAAATTTTTTATTTGAACGAAAATTTTAAATATCGAATAATAGACGATCTAATCTAAATTATACGATAGAAATACTTTTCAACGAGTGAATAAAAATCTAACCATGCAATTCTATTGTTTCAGGTTGTTTTTACGGCGATGGAGAGAATTACATGCTTTGATTTCTTTTTCTTGTATAATAACATCTATTATTATATTATCCTGAGCCTTATCCTGGGAGTAAAGAGTGGTAAATATTTTATTTGGATGAAAATGTTAAATATCGAATAAAAGACAATCTAGTCCAAATTACACGATAGAAATACTGTTCAACGAGTGAATGAAAATCTAACCGTGCAATTGTATTGTTTCAGGTTGATTTTAAGGCGATGGAGAGATCGAGTGTACTTATGTTTACCCACAAAACGAATGCGCTTCTATTGGCTATCGTCATTGCCGAAACACGAGGAAAATGAGAATGTCAAGTGGAGCGGGCTGAAGAAAGAGGCGCGGACGCGGTATAAAGTTACGCGTCGTATTTATAAGACGCGATCGCAAGAATAGAAGATCGAACCCGAGCCCTGTCCGCCATTGATTTTATTCCGACGAGACTGTAAATACAGATCGATGCGTCGTACGATTTCACGTCATCGGATGAAACCGCGATTACGAGGATTCCATTACAAATGGGTCAGGAACATCATTTTCATAGGGTGAGCAACAGTGACTCTCTCGAAATAGACGAAGGCCCCTAGCCAGCAAAAATAACGTGTATCTCGTGTGCCACGAAATCTGTCTTCGTAGCGGAAAATGCTTGTCAATTCCTCATCGACTTTCTATCCGATCGAAAACCTGGTCGAGGATGTCGATCAACTGCAGCAGTCGAGCGTTTATCAGCTGATTTAATCGATCAATGGGATCGGTCGATGCGTTCGTAAATCGAATCGTAGGGAGTACATAACTTTAATATCGATCAAGTAATGAAACTCGCAATGATCGACGATTGAATCGTCAGATATCGAAGACAATTATCGATTGTGTTTCTCGAAATAACGTCTTTTATTAATTATAATTTTATGCTCTACGTAGACTGTTCAGGAGACACCTGACTTTTCATTAGACTATTACGATTCGATTACTCTCACTATTGTATCCGCCAACTCTTATGTTAATTTTTATTCCTCACTGGATTAGAATGTTAAACTACTAGAAGTATCGTTTGTCAAAGTTGATTCGTCGACCATCGTATATTGCAAAAAGGGTTTAACATCTAATTGATGTTAAATTCCATTTGTCCTAACGAAACAATATTACAAGGAAGCCGTACCAATCGTCATTTTTGTGAAACGTCCCCGATCTAAATTCAGCCGCGACGGAACAGCTGTTTTGAAAACTGTTTATCCGCTTGGCTCGCGCGCCCGTTATACCGAAACTTGAACTCTAATCGTAAGGAAATATTCTAGACGCTTTTTGGCAAGGTGCGCCGAGACAATAAAGAGCGTTACGTGTCGCGATATAGACGGGTCAAAACGCGGTCTCCTCTCGGCCTACCTTGACCCTTTTGGAACACACGGACGAATTTTTTCCACGTCCCCGATATTTCGGTCTCGAAATACCAGTTCGCGGTGTCGTTCGATTCGCGAACGATTCCTTTTCAACGGCGTGACGAAAGCATTTTTGGGCGGAACGAAGCTTTCGCGAAGCCCCACGACACGACGCTGGTGTGGGTGTGTCGTTGTGTCGTCCCTCTTGTGTTTGAGTAACCCAGATCCCGTCCACGAAAATAGAATAAGATACCAATGAACGGCCCACGGGTAGCGTGGTTACGTGCGTTTTATTGCATCGTGTGTTATTAGTCGTTGGTACCAGCGGTGTAATTCCCCTTTCGACTCGGTATCGTTTCGCCTCTGGCTTAAGTTCGCCTATTGGGGGTGGTCGCGAGCCTCGTCTGCTGTACACGTCGAGGATTCTGTCCTTTTTTAATGTCACTGTTGCAACCTTTGGGACCTAGCCCCACATTCGCGGACGATGTCAAGGTTGGCTCGCTGCATTATTCGAAATCTAGATCGTCTTGCGTTACGTTACCCTCCGCGTCACCGTTCGCGCGATTATCCCGACGTTTACAGCTATTTTTAGCTGAAACGCGCTCGCCATTGAAATTTACAAAATTTTCGTGCACCCGTACCGGGTCGTTTATTGTTGTTAATCGTCGCTGACCGTGGGTATATGGCCACCTTCGAAACAAGAAACGTGCATGTGCTTTCAGCCATGAGAGGATCCCGTGACCTTCGTTAAACGTTCCTGGTTACGATGGGTCCCTCTATTTGTTGAAATGCATTTTAATTTACAGGAAATTTGTGGGAAATTTTTCTCGCCCCTGGGAGAAATTTTAATGAGGGATTCTGGAGGCAAAAATAAGACGAAAATCAAGAATACCAATTTGTTAATTCAGGCTTCGTTAAAAAGTTATTAAAAAATTAAATTAAAAAATTTCAAATCGTTCTGGAAAAATTATTTTCGGTTACGAGGGTCAATTATAATCACTTTTGGTCATTAGACATACCCTTGAAATCCTACCCAGTTTCTAGAAAAAAATTCGAGAAGTTTTGAAATTTTTAGACGAAATTAAATAATTTCAAATCGTTCTGAAAAAATTATTTTCGGTTACAGGGGTCAATTATAATCATTTTTGGTCATTAGACATACCCTTGAAATCCTACCCAGTTTCTAGAAAAAAATTCGAGAAGTTTTGAAATTTTTAGACGAAATTAAAAAATTTCAAATCGTTCTGAAAAAATTATTTTCGGTTACAGGGGTCAATTATAATCATTTTTGGTCATTAGACATACCCTTGAAATCCTACCCAGTTTCTAGAAAAAAATTCGAGAAGTTTTGAAATTTTTAGACGAAATTAAAAAATTTCAAATCGTTCTGAAAAAATTATTTTCGGCTATGGGGGTTAATTACAAGCATTTTTGGTCATTAGACATACCCTTGAAATCCTACCCACTTTCGAGAAAAAAATTCAGTTTGAGCGGAACTTTAAACGTTAATAACTTTTTAACAAAGCTTCCATCAACAAATTAGTATTCTTGATTTTCGTCTTATTTTGGCCTCTAGAATCTCCCATTAAAATTTTCTTCAATGATGAATGCGTTTTACCCCTTAGAATTAAGAAAAAACAAGTATTTTTGAATAGATAACAGCGCAACTGGACGAAACAACGAAATCAATAATGTCGTGTTTTATTGCAAGTGGCTCGTTAAGGCTATGTAGAATTTTGTAGATTTAGCTATTTTTGATCGCGACACCTTAGATCCCGAGTTGCTTGAAATTGTCGTCGCGGTTAAAAATAATTCACGGACGGGGAAACGAATGGTGGAAATCGAACGAAATCGGAGACGAGAGAACGAGAAAGATTTTACGACGGCCTGTCCACCGATCTCGAATAAGATTTATTTGTCAAAAGCTATCTCCGACGACCTTAACGAGATGTCAAGACTCCCTAGGAACGATCATCCTTCTCGACCATAAATTACAGATTTTAGAAGAGTGTACCAAGAACGAGGCGTGAACTAAATAGCTATCTAGCCATTTCGTTAACGCTTAAAGTGTCATCGATGGCAACCGTCATAGGGCAAATCACGTTAAAATTTAATTTTATGTTGCATTCGAACTTAACGAGGATTATAGTATATTTGTTAGAACGACGATTACGAAAGCGATCCAAGTAAAATACAGGACAATAATTTATTTCTAGCGTTTATTCGAACAGTTAACTCGATCACGAAACATTAAATTCTCCTGTAAACATTCCAAATGAGAACTATAAAAATCCATTTACTCGGATCACTTTAACCCCTTCTTGACTTACGATTTAATTCCAAATAATTTTTCAAATGCGTACTATGTAATTTTGTTTAAAGTTTGTACATGGAATGGCCATGAAAAAGAATAGATTTGCTTTACGCATACCTCGTGAATGTGAGAATGTGTTGATTTTAATTTATAAAACTTGATGCAAGCGTGAGTGGCCTCATAATTGTGTAAACTTGACATCAAGAACTGACGAGTCAGACACGTCATTGTATAGCAAGGGGTTAATAATCACTGAAATGTCCTGTAAGTGTGAACTCTACTACAGTGGCTAGAACCAAGAAAATGTTCATTCGAACACGGTGGCAAGCATCGTTGCTTCACTACCTAGCAAGAGTATCGTATTTTCACGGTCATCCTCGCTGAGCGTTTAGTTATTATTTTCAAATTATCGTATTTGTAAGCTTCCCGCGCTCCGGAAGGTCTCGAATTTGACAATGTAACCGCGAACGGTTGAGGGCGCCCCCGAGACTCGGATGATCGATGTTCGACGAAACGTTTGATAATGTTTTCCACGGTTTTCGTACCCAAAACACGGCAGCCTCCTCCTCCTTGGGCTGCTGCTCGTAGGTGTTGCGATAAACGGTGGTGTAAGCCGGCATCGTTTCCTGGTCGAAGACCGTGGGCCCCTCTCTTCCTGGAAATGACACGCGGGCAAACTGCTCCTTTCGCCTCTTTTCCTCGTTTGTTGTACCGTCTGACGGCTGTCACTTTATCCTCCGTGGGTCCCTCGCCTACGAATATTCGCTAACGCACTGGCTCGTTGCGCGGGCGGCACTAACTCTGGCCTTTTCCACGCGACTCCGTCTCGCGCTCTTCACCTCTCCCGTATTACCGAGACGTATCGCGATCACTCCTACGTTTTGCCCTCACGATCGTCTATATCGTGTCTTTCCAAATCTTTTCACGCTCTTTCGATCTTGGCTCCTCCGTCAGAACGATACGTCCGACTCTCGGGGCGATCTCTCTCGTTACGCAATTGCTTTTTTCGATGTTCACGCGGTCACGACTCCGCTCAAAATGCGAAGCTGTTCGTCAAGCTATTCGAACGAAAGATAATTTCAATGTTAAAGGAATCGATTCGACGCGGAAACGAACGTGTCATTGGCAATCATCTCCCAGTACATCGACCAACTTTGTATCAAATGTTCACGCGGTCACGACTCCGCTCAAAATGCGAAGCTGTTCGTCAAGCTATTCGAACGAAAGATAATTTCAATGTTAAAGGAATCGATTCGACGCGGAAACGAACGTGTCATTGGCAATCATCTCCCAGTACATCGACCAACTTTGTATCAAATGTTCACGCGGTCACGACTTCGCTCAAAATGTGAAGCTGTTCGTCAAGCTATTCGAACGAAAGATAATTTCAATGTTAACACTAGATTTACGGTACACGTCAATTTCACGCATTCAGATTCTAAACTTAACGTTATAGGACTCATACATATTATTTGTTAGCAATTTATGTTGAATTGAATTGATGTAATGATATGGATGTATACTCTGATTAAAAGAAGAACTGCATTTTAATGCAACTGTCAACGTAGCGAATTATAATAAAAATGTACGCAACGAGTATCCGTGAACCTAGTGTTAAAGAAATCAATCAATCGACGCGGAAACGAACATGTCATTAGCAATCATCTCTCAGTACATCGACCAACTTTGTATCAAATGTTCACGCGGTCACGACTCCGTTTAATAAATAATTTCAATGTTAAAGAAATCAATCAATCGATGCGGAAACGAACGTGTCAATAACAATCATCTTCCAGTAATTGCGTTGCTTGCATTCGTCTCATCGACCAACATTATATCAAAGGTGTATCGAGAGCTTATTGCAAATGAGGAAGAAGTAACAATCCCAGTATCTATCTAAATGTTCAGATTGCTCGTTAAAGAAATTAAGTAATAGAATAAGATTACTGGTAACGGTTTGACTGGTATTTTTCGACCGCGTCGCATTTGGAATCGGACCAAAGCCCGACCGCCTCGAGTTTCGGTGTGGCCGCCATCGAAATCGCTGTTTTAAACATTGTCCGTCGGGTGGACCGTTCTGTCGTCGGTAAATGCGATCCTAACGTTCGCAAGGTCACGTACAAACCGTAACATTGTCGGACCAGTGTTCCGTATCATCGTGATTAATGGACCATTCGACCCTGAACGAGTATCGTCGATTCGTAGCGGCGTGGAAAGTGTTTCCCTTGGCAGCAACCATCCCTTTCCACGGCGAAATTAACGATAGTCGTTCGAGCGTAACAGTATCTCGATTGCCAAGTTCCCTATAAATCTACGGTAGACCGCCGTTTCCGTTGATCGATCTCGATCGAAACTGTTTCAAAAGTGCTTCCCGGGATGGTGTATCGTTCGTCGATCGACGCAAGTATTTACGTCTTCCTAGACTATTATTTGGAAACGTATTATCGTAATTGTTATCCTTATATTTGTAAATTCTGTAAAATATTTGTCAAGACTGCTCGACGCTCTTTCTTATTTATTTATACAAGTGTTTCTGTAGGTATTTTCTCTTTTATTTCAAGTAATAACGTGAAACATTGTATGGACTGACTGTTTCTCGTTTGACAGCAGGTTTCGCGGTCTACGATCAACGAATGGACGACAAGGAAGAGTAGGTATGCCCCAAGGCGTGATCTAGGATCGAATACGGTGCTCCAAGATCGTCCTGAATCGCGCGGTATTGGATCGTAGCAGTGGTTTCGATGCAAAAGCGATATTTATAGCGTGGCAACCGCAGCTACGCGGACTTTCCGGCATCGCGGCGGGCCAACAAAAATATATTCACACTTCGGATGTCCCGCGAATAAAGGCGTCTTCGAGCTTTCCGCGAAACTGCGCCATTCAATAGAATCAGCTTTGATTATTGTACTTTCCCCCCAAATTGAGACGCGTGCATCAGAAATGTAAATGATTGGCCATTTTCCTGACAGTCATCGTTGGAGCAATGATAGAAACTTCTAAATATTATTTTGTTGCCTCCATTGTCATTTTAAAGACAATTTTATGATGTATAATATAAATTTTCAAATATGTTAGCGAATCTACCGAAACAATTATTTTATATTTAATTTCGAATTGAAATTTGGAATGGAAATTTAATTTCTATGAGAAATTGTAATAATCGTCGTCCGCGTTATTCGCTTATAAAAGTCAAAACTTCTGAAAACTCAATCGCTAATATAATTATACTCTAACGAAGAGCGTCGTTAAATTAACAGTGTCATTTGCAGTCGCTTGAGAACATTAAATAATCATAAAAAACAGACTAGTCCAGCTAGGGGGACAGGGTAATATGTTCTCAAGAGACAACCGTGCAAACAGATGGATTAACAGCCGGCGCGAAAGCCAGAGTTGAATGAACAAATAGCCCCGTCGTTCTGACAAAGAGATAAACTCGTAATTTAATGACGGTGCGTACAACCCGTAAGCGAGAGCTCGCGTAAGAGAGGGAAATTATTCGGGGTACACGATTCCAGAGCGATTTCAAATACGTTGTATTAATTCCTGTCGAAAGTGAGCGCGAATTCGGGGGATTTCCCGCGAGTTGCCCGACGACTCTAAAACAGAACACGGAAACAGCGAATTATATTCGACAAATGCTACGTCAACTCGCGTGTTCGGGGCGATTCGACCGTGAGTTATCGAGTTTCAAAGTGGCCGAGTTAATTTCGAGACCGGTGTTCAAGTTGCCAAACAGCCTTCGCGCTTTGAAAATTAATAAGTCATTGTTGTACCGAGTCACAGGGTGCTCTGTTACGTTAATAGTTTTAGTGGAAACTGTAGTATTATTGTGTTATCCTTTGATCTCCGACAGTGTAATTGTTTCGAGATGTTCTCGCTATTTTTGATAAATGAACTCGCGGTCCCTGCCCGTCGCGAGACGTATCGTCTTTCGTTGATCGTGTTTCGAGAAATTGATGGAATAAACAATCGTTGGCCCCGCAGATTGGCCAGAATTAACGGCGAGCGAACCGTGTCGTATCGGTCGAAATAGCAGTCTTGCTCTATACTTAGCGAGTGGTTTTGGCTTTCGCCCGCACAATTTCGTTAGAAGTTGTCGATTCTTGGACTATTCAGGGCATTCGAATTTGGTCTTTCATGGCGAACGAGGTCGCAGTCTTGGGCGACCTTTAATGGCGTGGGTGAAATATAATTTAATATTCATTTCATTCTGTTGCAGAGTACTACATTAGAGTTGTGAGAAAAAGATGCCTCGACTTTGAAGAACTTGTAAAATATACAGGATGGGGTACCCAAGACAGACAAGTTGAATAACTTATTTGCTTTTGATAGTAAAGAAAAACGATGCAAAGAAATCTTGTATTCTGAGGAGTCTATTGTGGAGGTGTAAATGTCCTGTTTGGAATCCATTGAAACATTTTTGTTTTAATGGCGTGAACTAGATACATCAATCTGAAGAAGCCACAGAACAGAAGTTGAGTAGAATTTGATCTACCGTGTGGGTGAAATACAATTTAATATTCGTTTCATTCTGTTGCAGAGTACTACATCAGAGTTGTGAGAAAAAGATGCCTCGACTTTGAAGAACTTGTAAAACATACAGGATAGGGTACCCAAGACAGACAAGTTGAATAATTTATTTGCTTTTGATAGTAGAGAAAAACGATGCAAAGAAATCTTGTATTCTGGGGAGTCTATTGTGGAGTTGTAAATGTCCTGTTTGAAATCCATTGAAACATTTTTGTTTATCATCGGAATAAATGAGTTATCCAGCTGGCCTGCCCGAGTGCCTCGCCCTATACACTTCGCGTGGTTTCCTCGGTCGTTTGGTAACACGAGATGTTATATTTACGGATCAACGAACTCCCCAGGAAGTTTAAAGTAACTAGGCCGCGTTTACAAATTCAATTTCGGGAAGCGAATTCTCCTTTCGTTTCCGAGAATCGAACCTGTAATAGAGTACAACGGGCGATTGATGTTGTCTGAATCGCATCGGCAGGCTGCGCGTGCTTTCGAAACGATTCCGAGTTTCCGACGTCTTCGTCTGTTATATTAAACTAAGTAATATGTAAGCATTTTAATCTTTTCCCCAGGTGTGGTCGAACACCCTGTATGTGTTTGTTCGTTTCTGTTTCAGACGTTGTTTAAAAAATTCTGTATTCCTGATACCTGCGACAAGTGGACTCTTTCTTCGCGAACCTCGTCCAGATGGTCGTGGGGCAAGGTGAATTGTTCCTGCGGGGTCGAGGGTCGACTGTATTCGTCGAACGACGGCGGTGGCACAGGACTCTTCGGCAACTCCGTCGGCACGATTTTCTTTTTCGGTCTAGAGTGGAACGAAAACGTCTTACTAACGAGTCGATGGGAAATTGATTGCTCTTGCGTGAATCTTGTCGCGTGCTCGACAACCACTTCTTCAAACAAGTGAAGGTGTAGTATTTTTTAGTGTCCTGTCTGCGTGCAAAGTTTCAAACTCGGTGTGTTATAATCAGATGTTCAATGAAGCTAAGTTTCTTGAAATTTCTTTTTCAGATTGTCGCAAATTGGACAGAGCAGCCTCTACTCTCTTCTACGGCAAGCAAGGTCAGTCTTGAATCAACCCTTTAATTCATTATAATAAAGATCATCCTACATCCAACGACTGAAGAAATTACTTATGATAATAGCATTTTTCTAATATAATTTCTTGTTGCAGGTAAAGGGTTGATCTAGCAGCGAAAGTGGTTGTCGAGACCAAGATGTTTCTAGCTGGCGGACTGTCAGGCGCTGCGATTAAATGCACGAGAAACGAAAGAAGAAAGAAGTGGTAGAGGTAGGTTGTTTAATGTGAAACGTTAACCCCTTCCTGTACAGCAACGAGTCTGACTCGCGATGAAGATTTTGGCTCAAATTAAACGTCACGACAGCAAATCATGTTCTAATCTCTGTTACAAAGCAGTGTAGCGTCAGTCTGGTCCGTTTACCGCGCGTTGACGTCTACCAGTTTGAGCCCGGATTTCTTAATAGCACGGGAAGGGGTTAATAGTCGTGTTACGTAGCGGCGGTAGCGCGGCTGTAGCGTTGCAAACGGAGCTCGGTAATAATATAAGGTGGAATTGCTTTCTGACAGACTAGCGACCGCAGCCCTGTTGCCAATGATCGGCTTGATAATCGGAGGTGACGTGGTAATGTTGATGCGAGACGCACTCGACTGGTCAGACCTTTCGATTACAAGCCTTATGGATTCAGAGGTTTGGAGGAGATTCTGGGCGTCTACGTGCCTCACGTCTCGCGCGTCGTAATCGTCGATTTTCTTGATCACGTCACCCCTCTGGAGCGCCTCGTTCTCCGACTGCGAACACAAAAATCGAATCTCCATCGTTAACATTCCCGGTGCACTTTGTCTTTCGATTATCATCGAACGAACGCTTCAACTTTCACGACCCTATCAAATTGAGACTAAGGGATCCTCTCACTTTACAATCGACATTAGTATCGAGTGACTAGTGATCCAAAAGGGGTGATAATGAGAATGTTTAACACAGAAAAAAGTAGTCTATTGATATAATATATTACAAAATTATAAACACAGGTACACAGCAGGCAGAAAAGGGGGTCCACATGCTTAAGGTGTTTTTTTCAAACGGTTATTTTCCTTTTAAGAAAAGTAAAGCACACGTGATCGTGCATGATCCAACGTATTCGAATTTGATGCTTGAAAAGGAGTGCATGCGAGCACTTTAACTTTGGAATAAAACGGAGGAAAGGCCCGATACATGCAGCAACGTACAATTATACTTTTACGATCAGAAATATGTGTTTGGACCGTGTTCGGACTTGTTTATGGCCTGTCCCTTCTGCCTTCGATAATCGTGCCAGAAATAATGCAAACAAGATCGAGAAGATGCACGAGATCGAGCCACGCGTGACAGGTGGACGTGCAAGAGCTATATTAAATACCGAGGGCCATTTTCAAATGTTATTGTACCGTTGGCCAAAATTTCGATGCGTCGCGAAACTTTACGCTTCGGTTACAAATGATCTGCAGAGTCTTAGGCGTGAAATAGGCAAAAATGAATTATAAAACATCAGCGTGTTTGCATTTATTATTTATCAATCTAACGAAGCTTTGGCCATCTCTGTTTTAGATCGTAGATTGATATTGAAATGTAACGCGAGAATCTATTTTAATATTTTTAATCGCCTCTTGCGCGCGTGACCCAAATTCACAAACGCGAAGACGGAGAACCTTTTCATTAACTTTCCAAAGTAATTATTCCGTCTCTCGTTGTTTAACACTTTGACTGCCACATCACCCATATACAGGGATCTAGAGGCCAAAATAAGACGAAAATCAAGAATACCAATTTGTTGATCGAGGTTTCGTTAAAAAGTTATTAACGATTAAAATTTCGCCAGCATTGAATTTTTTTCTCGAAAATGCGTAAGATTTCAAGGGTACGTGTAATGACCAAAAATGATTGTAATCGACCCCCGCAACTGAAAATAATTTTTTTAGTATGATTTGAAATATTTTAATTTCGTCGAAAAATTTCACACCTTTTCGAATTTTTTTCTCGAAAATGCATAGGATTTCAAGGGTACGTGTAATGACTAAAAATGATTGAAATTGACCCCCACAGCTTACAATATTTTTTTCAGAATGATTTGAAATATTTTAATTTCGTCGAAAAATTTCAGTACCTTCTCGAATTTTTTTCTAGAAAGTGGGTAGGATTTCGAGGGTACGTGTAATGACCAAAACTGATTGTAATTGACCCCCACAGCATACAATATTTTTTTCAGAATGATTTGAAATATTTTAATTTCGTCGAAAAATTTCACACCTTTTCGAATTTTTTTCTAGAAAGTGGGTAGGATTTCGAGGGTACGTGTAATGACCAAAAATGATTGTAATCGACCCCCGCAACTGAAAATAATTTTTTTAGTATGATTTGAAATTTTTTAATTTCGTCTAAAAATTTCAGTACCTTCTCGAATTTTTTTCTCGAAACTGGGTAGGATTTCGAGGGTTTGTGTAATGACAAAAAATGATTGTAATTGACACCCGCAGCCGAAAATAATTTTTCCAGAACGATTTGAAATTTTTTGTTTCCGTCGAAAGACGCCTAATTAGATTTTCGGTAAGAAATTTTTTTCTTGAAAATGCGTAGGATTTCGGGGGTATGTGTAATGACCAAAAATGATTATAATTGACCCCTGTAACTAAATATAATTTTTTTAGTATAATTTGAAATTTTTTAATTTCGTCTAAAAGTTTCAATATCTACTCGAATTTTTATCTCGAAAGTGGGTAGGATTTCAGGAGTATGTATATTCACCAAAAATGATTGCAATTGACCCCCGCAACCAAAAATAATTTTTCCAGAAAGATTTGAAATTTTTTAATTTATCTTAATCTCCATCAAGAAATTAGTATTCTTGATTTTCGTCTTATTTTGGCGTCTAGAATCTCCCATTAAAATTTTTCCCAGGTGTGGTCGTGCACCCTGTATGCGTGACAGGACTTTTAACAGTGAAACTAAAGCAATTAATACTCAAGTTGAAATGTTAAAGAAAATAAATTTTAATAAGCTTCTTAAATTGCAATGTGATTACAAAAGTAACTACTACGACAACTTTTAAGTTGCCTAAAATCAAGGTTTTGGTTTCGTAAACAATTTTAGGATTTTAGACTGGCAGTCAACGCGTTAAAAGAAGAAACATGTACACCGACGTGGGCTCGAAACTATCGATAAACGTTCCGTCGAGACGTCCGTAAGCGCGAGATTCCCGCGTTTCGTCGAAAAGAAAGCCACCGACGTTATGTTCGAAGCGATAAATATTATGGTATTGGCACGAGGTTGTCTGCGGTTAGAAAATAATCTCGATCCCCTGCTGTTCCGTTGTGGATGCTTTGCCGTTACGCGTCCAATAATAACTGCACGCACGGGAACGCGCGCGAATCTAGTAGTACATTACTGCACGTATCGGACAGGCCTCGTAGCCCGGCACGGCGTGCATGATAATTGATAAGGTCGACGACAGATTGTGTAGAATCAATAGGGAACTCACGCGGGTGACGACGATCGGCGTGCCCAAGTCAGCGCCTCCGGCGATACGTATTCCCCAGGGTTTGCCGGCGCTGGATCTCTTAAGCTTCACGATCACCGTTTGTTTCCTCGTCATGCTCTACTCCGTCTGTCACAACAACGCAATCGCGTGCTTTAAGGAAACGAGTCACAAACCGACGAATCGGGAACTGGTGGACCGCGGCGGTCAGGTGCGCGAGAACCTAACGACGCGAGACGTAACGCGAGATAGAGGAGACGAGACGAGTAGGCGCGAAAAGACCCTGGGTGGAGCGGATCAAGGGGCGTTGAAAGCGATGGACCGCGAAGCGCGATCGTCGAAAGGGATCGCACGGACGGCGACGAGTCCGACGAGTATCGTTTAGCCGCGGCTTACGCTCTTTACTGGCAAACGTGAACTACTGGGGCTGCACGGCCACTCGATTTTGACAGGCTTTACTTCTTGGGAGCTCGGTTACCCAACTAGCCGGCCCGCCGCTTCTGCTATTCTGGCCCCATTTCGAATTGGCATACCGTGTGTGTATTGTTCTGGCCCGACCTGCACTCGTTTCACTGGCATTTGCGCGGCCTCCCCGACTTCGCCGCCTACAGGGGGCCACTGATTCTCGCGTGAAATATCGCTGGACCGCGTGAACCGGGGGTCAGCGAACCGCGACTCTTCGCTTAACACTAGGTTTACGGACACTCGTTGCGCATATTTTCATTGTAATTCGCACTGTTAACGGTTACATTAAAATCCAATTTTTCTTTTAATTAGAGTGTATATTCGTATAATTACATCAATTAAATCCGACATAAATTGATAACAAATAATATTCACGAGTTCTGTAACGTTAGGTTTAGAATCTTAATGCGTCAAATTAACGTATTCCGTAAACCTAGTGTTAAATTACCATGAGTTTTTGTCACTCGGATGTTCACCCTTTTGCAAATCAATGTACATTATTATTCAACTATTATTCGACATTATTAAATTGTTATTCGGATATGAATTTTACGCAAGATGCTTATTCAATACTGGGAGAGTATCGATGATCATTGAGGGGGTGAATTTTTTGTGTATTATATTCGCAATACAGGGTGTTCGGCCACCCCTGGGAAAAATATTAACGGGGAATTCTAGAGGCCAAAATAAGACGAACATCAAGAATACCAATTTGTTGATGGAGGCTTCGTTAAAAAGTTATTAACAATTAAATTAAAAAATTTCAAATCGTTTTGGAAAAATTATTTTCGGTTACAGGAGTCAATTACAATCATTTCTTATGAATACATATATCCTCGAAATCCTACCCTCCTTCGAGAAAAAAATTCGGGTAGGTGGCTAAATTTTTCGACGAAAAAAAAAAATTTCGAATCGTTCTAAAAAAATTATTTCTAGGTTCTGGGGTCAAATACAATCATTTTTGGTCATTACACATATCCCCTAAATCCTACCCACTTTGGAGAAAAAAATTCGAGTAGATATTAAAACTTTCAGACGAAATTAAAAAATTTCAAATCATTCTAAAAAAATTATATTTAATTACAGGGGTCAATTACAAGCATTTTTGGTCATTACACATATCCCCGAAATCCTACTCAGTTTCGAGAAAAAAATTCAGCATTGGCGGAACTTTAAACGTTAATAACTTCTTAACGAAGCCACTATCAACAAATTAGTATTCTTGATTTTCGTCTTATTTTGGCCTCTAGAATCTCCCATTAAAATTTTTCCCAGGGGTGAACACCCTGTATATTCTTCACGAATATGTTTAACAAAAGTATGAGCGCAAACATGAGCATCGAATGTAAACAATAGAACAGTACACAGTACTAGTCTTCTAGTCTAGCAAGAAACAATAAGAAAGTAAACTCGGTAATCTTTCTAACGTCTCGGTATTAATTTTCATTATCGACATTGGCTATCATCTTGTGCTTCTTGCAACAGAGTATCTGGCACACGACCGATCAATCGTTACCGATTATAAAAGACGATTCGTTCACCTTTGTATTTATTAGAAACTTCTTCGATGCTATTAATACGAACAATCTATAAATAGTTGATTATACGCGTGTAAATTGCCGGCAACTGTATCTGCTTTGATCGAAATAAGTCACGTCAGCGTTCCCAGTGTTCACTGAGGTCTCGCAGCCCCCTACTATCCTATTCTTTGCTTTGCAATATCTACGATACGTCTCAGAAGATGCTGGCAGTGCGTTGACACGTGCACAGCGGGACACTCGAGAGTTGTACCATAGTTATTAACAATTGTAATCTAACGATAATTTGTATCCTGCAGGAAACTGGTTTCTCTTGGAGGCAAGTAACGATTCAATGGCCACAGAGGAACGAGTCAACGAATGAGCTTACTTCAAAATTCACGAACCATCCTACGGTGGACGTCTTTATCGAAACAACGAAGGAAAGGTGCGACCCGTGGATCACGCAAAACTGTAATCCTCGAACGAATAGTTAGGGATGAGACATGGTCCAACGTCACCGTGTATCACAGGGGGATTTTAACGAGAGGGTGTATCCGGTTAAGGGTTCTGTCTTCCGCGTACTCACATAGGTTTCGTAATAACTGCTTATGGAGAACTTAAGGGCCATCTTTTCCTCACGAAAATCTCACGAACTCGGTTATTTCCTATTTCCTCCACGGACGTGGTTTACGCCGAGTGACGTCTGCGAGAAGCCCGCGAGAGCTTCTCTCCCCTATGGCGGCTCCGATCTAATTAGTTCGACTGTAACGTGATTAATGAGACCAGATCAAGAGGGAAAGGGGAACGAGCAAAAGAGAGTGGCCACGATGAAACGAGAGGAAGAGAGTGTACGTAAGTTTGACTTAAATTAGCAACCTATGGCGCGAAAGGTTAGTCAATCATAGTCTCGAGACTGGACCGTTCTAGTGACTCATTTATCTCAATTTACACGATCCTATGAAAGTGTGTACATATCTGTCGTATTGATATGTAGATTGGCAATGACGATGACCCATTAATCGCCTATCGATACGCTCATTCGGATGATACGGATTGCTCGACCGCTAAGAATGGAACCACGACGCAGAGCGAAGCTCGGAAAAGAGAATTAAAAATAATTTGGGTCGACCACACGGTGTGGTTCGCCGGTACGCAACGATTATACACCGATGTTAGTGAAAAGTAACGTTTATTTTTCTTTTTATCGCTTCCATAACGTTTCAGGAATATTCCTCAGTGATCGCTCTGCTGATCACCAGTCGACGAATCTCGCTGGTACCGGCGCCAATCTCGTACAACTTAGCGTCTCTCAAGAATCTTCCAGTAGGATAGTCGTTTATGTAGCCGTTTCCACCTAAGAGGAATTGCACAGATTCAGAAAAAACGTTCACGATCGACGAGCCATATCAAACAGTTGAAAAAAAATAATTTACCGAGCACTTGGATCGCGTCTAAGGCAGCCTTCGTCGCGCTCTCGGCGATGTAAAGTATCACAGCAGCGCAGTCTTTCCGATTCACTTGGCCGGCGTCGCAAGACCTTGTTACGGAGTATAAGTAACTTCTGCAGACGCTCAAGCTCGTATACATGTTCGCTATCTTTTCCTGAAACATCGTTATCATTTTGTAGGAACGTCGACGGGACTCGTGGCCAACGACGACGCTGTAGCAACGTTACCTGCACGAGCTGGAACTCCGCGAGACGTTTGCCAAATTGTTTCCTCGTGTGGGCGTAATCGAACGTCACGTCGCAACACGCCTGAAGAATTCTTAACGTACGGTGCGTTAGAACGGGTTCCAAAGAATTTCATAAAATATACCGGGTAGTTTGTAAAGATCCTTACCCCAGTGGAGCACCCGCCACTACCAATCGTTCCAAGTCTAGACCGCTGAAGAGAACGTACACACCTTTGTTCACTTCTCCGAGCACATTTTCGGCTGCAAACGGCGATAACAATTTATTAGTCGAGCAAAGTCGCTGCAACATGTTGCCAGCTACTTATTTGTTAATTTCGGGATGAGCAAATATCATTGTTAGCTCGAAATTAATTACCAGGTACTTTACAGTCTTCGAATACAAGCTCGCAGGTGTTGGAACCGCGCATTCCCAGTTTATTCAACTTTTGCGCCGTGCTGAACCCCTCGAATTTTCGCTCGACGATAAACGCTGTGATACCGTGCTGTGGCTTGTCCGCGTTTGGATTCGTCCTCGCATAAACGACGAAGGTGTCGGCATCGGAACCGTTCGTAATCCAGAATTTATTACCGTTTAAAACATAGTGATCGCCTTTCTTATCGGCTCTCAGTTTCATGGAAACTACGTCGGAGCCGGATCCTGGTTCTGACATGGCCAGCGCCCCGATGTGTTCCCCGCTGCAAAGCTATATTAAAATTTACTTTCAAAAAATTTCTTAAACTATAAAAAAAAGTATACAGGGTGCTCTGGGAGAAATTTTAATGGGAGATTCTAGAGGCCAAAATGAGACGAAAATAAAGAGTACCAATTTGTTGATTGAAGATTCGTTAAAAAGATATTAATGTTTAAAGATCCGCCTGTAGAACAGCAATCTGCGAACAGCTGCGCGCGCACCATAGCGTGATATCGTGAACTTTAAACGTTAATAACTTTTTAACGAAGCCTCCGTCAACAAATTGGTATTCTTGATTCTCGTCTTATTTTGGTCTCTAGAATCTCTCATTAAAATTTTTCATTATACTTAAGTGTAATAGAAATTACGATTGAAAATTACTTGTGTTTATCACATCGTGCCCCTTACCTTCGGCAGATACTTCATTTTCTGTTCCTCTGTGCCATTTCTGTCAATTTGATTTACGCACAAATTCGAATGCGCGACGTAGCTGATTCCTACAGCTGCCGACGCTCTGCTCAGTTCTTCTAGAATAATAACGTGATCCAAATACGTACCACCGGTTCCGCCATATTCTGGCTTCGCCGTTATTCCCAGCAGGCCTAATTTGCCCAGTTCTTTCCAGAATTTCTGAGAACGGATTTTATAATTTCACTTTTTAACAGTCGAAACGATGTTTCGTTAATTATTTTTATACCCACTCTCTGGTCATCGAAATTGTCCTTTCTGTCGATCTCGTCAGCTTTCGGGGCAAGCTCCTTTTGCGCAAAATTAAAAACCATTGATCGCAGCTAGAAAGAATACAAGAAATCAAATTTCAAACATAAATGGAAAAAGATTTCAATTTGAGAAATATTGATCAACGATCGTTTTACTAGAGTAACATGTGTGTGGGTGGGTGGGTGTACATGTATATTGAATTGCATGTATACATATGAATGCAATTTTGTTACAATTTTACTAACCTGTCTCTGATCATCATTCAATCCAGAAATATTATCATCTATCTTGTAATATTGCGAGGAACATCTCGCACTGAATTTATTATTAAATTTTGAGAAATTCTGAAGAAGTGATCTCGTATACTTGCACATAGGACCCTTCATATTCGTTAAGCTACAATATACTGAGTGATCTTCGGAACCGTATACATACGAATATATAACCATATATACGGAGTCACGGATGAGTAAACAGTAAACATGATAAGGAAATTACATACTGCAACCGTATTATACGAACGAATCTTTTTATAAATAGTTAATCATCCAACCTCATTAACTTTTTCCTTAATATGATAAAATTAATATACTTATCGTGCCCCAATATGTAAATCCGGATTCAGATTAAATTGTTTTTATTATGTAATATGGATGTTTAAGAAATTTAAAACGCAAAACATTCTAGATTAATTTAAGCATATGCATGCGTTTCAGGTGCACTTTATGCAACAGTATATGATCCTTTGGTAGACAAAAATAAAAATTCATCGGAAATTTCAAGCAATATTTTTATTCGTTATAAAAGAATTTTCATACTGATGGTACATAATGATATCGAATGAAGTACATCTAACATCTGTACATGATGTATTTGTAAAATACTTAATACCAAAAGTACCTTATTACCTTACGAAACGTAAGGTGTAAGGTAACAAGTTTACTGCGTGTTGCTTTAAAATACGCGCAAGCGTATACGCAGTAAACGATAACGATTCTGTTATTTAATCGTATCGTTATGTACGTCCTAAAATATCATCCATCATTTTGTTTTTTTACATTTTTGGTTTATTAACGACGTACGTGTAGTTCTCACAGTGTCTCGCGATTGTTAGGTTAGGTTAAGTTTACTGCGTGTTGCGTTAAAATACGTATAAGCGTATGCGCAGTAAACAATAACGATTCTGTTTTTTAATCGTATCGTTATGTGCGTCCTAAAATATCATTCATCATTTTCTTTTTTTACGGTTTTGGTTTATCGACGATTTACGCGTGGTTCTCACAGTGTCTCGCGTTTGTGAGGTTAGGTTAGGATGTTGATGCACGATTGCCGGGAGATAAGGTTAAACGTAGTGAAACAACTTGTCAGTAAACTTTATTAGATTTTGCAATTTTGTATCTGTTACGTGTGTAAAAATGGGTGAAATGAAACTGAATGCCTACGATGGCATCAAGACTGAGCAAAAATATAATAAAGTAGTAAAACATATACAGGTTAGAATGGTTATGTTTTTGGTACATCGTATTCGAACATTTTAAGATGACAACGTATTCGTTTGTTTACAGGATAAATGGAAACTTGTGCCTGCTTTTCTTAAGGGCAAAGGCCTCGTAAAACAACATATTGATTCGTTCAATTACTTCATAAACGTGGAAATAAAAAAGATCGTAAAGGCGAACGAAAAAGTACTTAGCGACGCGGACCCTTTGTTTTATGTAAAGTAAGCATTGGTTTGTCTGTGATATATTTTATCCCGTCAGTTATTTATTTTTGTAATGTGTTTTCTACTGCAGATATTTAAACGTACACGTTGGCTTGCCAGATGTCGAAGAAGGTTTCAACGTAACTCGATCCACTACTCCCCACGAATGTCGTTTAAGAGATTTAAATTATTCTGCCCCAATTACAGTGGACATTGAATACATCAGAGGACATCAGCCAATAATTAGAAACAACTTACTGATTGGAAGGTATAACTTTTGGATGAATGTATCTAAAATGTTAACTCATTCGACAACGATTGCACACTGTGTGTGCAATTGATTTTCAAGGCCATAAGACTGTGCGTGCAATCGGTCTCGAATGGGTTAACAGAAGGTAATTTTTCTTCGCTCCTGGGAACCGTGTTAATTGTAAATTAAATTAATTATTACTTTCCAGAATGCCTATTATGTTAAGGAGTTCAAATTGTGTATTAAATGGGAAATCCCATTTTGAATTGGCAAAGATGAACGAATGTCCACACGATCCTGGTGGTTATTTCGTGATAAACGGTCAGGAGAAAGTAATTCTTATACAGGAACAAATGCTTAAAAATAGGATCATCCTAGAAGAAGATAGTAAAGGATATATTGTAGCGTCCTGTAACAGTTCTACTCACGAAAGGAAAACAAAAACTAATATCGTTGGTAGAGCTGGGAGGTATTACATGAGACATAACATGTTTCAAGATGTAAGTGGATATTTTGTACGTTATCTTGCGCAAATAAATATATCGTTGTACGATTACATGTGTATCTTTTGTTGCAAGGATATTCCTGTGACAATAATATTTAAAGCAATGGGAATCGTGAGCGACCAAGAAATTATGCAACTGATCGGCACGGAGGAAGAATTTATGAAAAAATTTGCACCCAGCCTGGAAGAGTGTCATGTTCTGAATGTTTTCGCTCAAAATCAAGCGTTAAGGTAATAATTACATATAAAAATCATTTTTATTATCGATATTGGTCACGTATGGTGTTTCAGGTTTCTCAGTAATAAAAAAAAACAGAAAAGATACTCGGTAATAAAGGCTAGCATCACAGATGAAATGAGAGATGTGTTAGCGACTAACATTCTATCTCATGTTCCTGTTAGTAATTTGAAAGTAATTGTTATTGCAATAAAACGTCGTGAAAGTCTACTACTATGAGATATTTGCTATTACAGGTTATAGATTTTAATTTTAAAGTGAAAGCAACTTACATTGCTTTGATGATTCGTAAAGTTATGAAAGCACAGTGTGATGGTAAACTAGTAGACGATAGAGATTATTACGGTAATAAACGATTAGAACTGGCAGGCTCCCTACTGTCATTGATGTTTGAAGATTTGTTTAAAAGATTCAATTGGGAGGTAATTCTAGTACAATATGAAACAGGTTTTATTAGTACTTATAATAAAGATTACGATTTAGAATACTTTTTCAGTTAAAACAAATAGCTGACAAAAACATACCGAAAATTAAAGCTGCGCAATTCGACATTGTAAAGCACATGAGACAGGATCAAATTACCAATGGATTGGCTTTTGCTATATCTTCTGTTAGTAAATAATGCTTTTTTCAATCGAGAATAGTAAAAGAAAATAATTATAGGGGCCAGCTTTTCTAACGAAAATTTGCCTTCGTAGGGTAACTGGACAATTAAACGATTCAAAATGGAACGCCATGGCGTTACTCAAGTGTTGTCTAGACTCTCGTATATCTCAGCACTCGGTATGATGACGCGAGTTAATTCACAGTTTGAAAAAACCAGAAAAGTGTCTGGTCCCCGATCTTTGCAACCGTCGCAATGGGGAATGCTATGCCCTAGCGACACTCCCGAGGGAGAAGTTAGTATTACGCGTGAATTTTCTAACAAAAATTTATTAACTCGTGCAAAATTATTCGTAAACAAAATTCCCACAGGGTTGTGGTTTGGTAAAAAATTTGGCTCTTATGACGCACATCACTACAGAAATTGACGAAGAACCAATTATAAGATTAGCATTCAACTTGGGAGTCGAAAACGTAAACATCCTTGGCGGGGAGGAGATCAATAATAAAAATGTTTACATGGTCTTTTTAAATGGTAATATTTTGGGCGTAGTAAAAAATTATCGGAGGCTCGTGTATGTGTTCAGATTACTGCGTCGCAAAGGTCTCATAAATGGTTTTGTTTCTATATATACGCAACACCAACACAGGTACTGTTCGTGTAAAATTTATATCTGCACATTGTAACAGTGCAGGCTTTTTGTAACTTTGTTACTTGTATTTAGATGTATTCAAATCAGTTCCGACGGGGGGCGGCTGTGCAGGCCATATATTATTGTACAAAATGGGGAGCCTCTTGTGCAACAGGAACATATAAAATTCCTTGAACAAGGTGTACGATGTTTTGAGGATTTCTTACAAGATGGTTGGTTAAAAAATTAAAAAAAAGTCCTGTAAATTTTATCTATATACAGGGTGTTCGGTCAACCATGGGAAAAATTTTAATGGGGAATTCTAGGGGCTAAAATAAGACGAAAATCAAGAATACCAATTTGTTGATGGAGGCTTCGTTGAAAAGTTATTAATGTTTAAAGATCCGTCTGTAGAACGGCAATCTGCGAATAGCTGCGCGCGCACCATAGCGTGATAGTGTGAACTTTAAACGTTAATAACTTTTTAACGAAGCCTCCATCAAGAAATTGGTATTCTTGATTTTCGTCTTATTTTGGCCTCTAGAATCCCCCATTAAAATTTTTCCCAGGGGTGACCGAAGAACACCCTGTATATATTTAATATCGTTATCTCGTCGATGATAGGTTTGATCGAGTACTTGGACGTGAATGAAGAAAATGATAGCACCATCGCATTCGATGAGTCACACATTCATAACAAATCCACCCATTTAGAAATTGAACCCTTCACATTACTTGGAGTTTGTGCTGGATTGGTACCGTATCCTCATCATAATCAGAGTCCAAGAAATACTTACCAATGTGCTATGGGTAAACAGGCGATGGGGACTATCGCTTACAATCAGCGCAATCGTATCGACACGTTAATGTATAATTTAGTATATCCTCAAGCACCTATGGTGAAATCTAGGACGATAGAATTGATTAATTTCGATAAATTGCCAGCTGGTCAGAATGCAACAGTGGCTGTCATGTCATATAGCGGTTACGATATCGAAGACGCTCTTATCTTGAACAAAGCTTCGATCGATAGAGGGTTTGGGAGATGTTTGATATATCGAAATGCAAAATGCACGTTAAAGAGGTACGCTAATCAAACGTACGATCGAATAATGGGCCCGTTGATAGATTCGACTACGAAGAAATCAGTTTGGAAACACGATATTATCGACAGCGATGGAATTGCCGCGCCTGGCGAAATGGCGGAAAACAGGAAGGTTCGATTTTGAGGATCTACGTTTAATAGCAAAGAAGTTAGATTTTTTAGATTTATTTTCCCCTTCGTAGGTAATGGTGAATAAGTCATCGCCTTCTGCAAATATTGGTCCAGTGAATTCCGGTAATGTACAAACACAAACAGAGTATAAGGATGTCCCAGTTGTATTTAAGGGCCCCGTTCCTGCGTATGTCGAGAAGGTGATGATCTCCAGTAATGCAGAAGATGCATTTTTGATCAAATTATTGTTGAGGCAGACTCGAAGACCCGAAATAGGTGATAAATTTAGTAGTCGACACGGACAGAAGGGCGTAACTGGTAAATATACATATTATAGTAACAATACTAGTATATTCCGTATATAACGAAGTTCATACGATACATAGGATTGATCGTGGAACAAGAAGATATGCCGTTTAATGATTACGGTATATGCCCCGATATGATTATGAATCCGCATGGTTTTCCGTCGCGTATGACAGTCGGTAAATTGATAGAATTGCTCGCAGGCAAAGCTGGCGTTGTAAAGGGACAATTTCATTACGGCACAGGTACGGTTTCTAATAATTGTTACAACGACAATGTACGTTAACATGGAATTTCATTTCAGCCTTTGGGGGATCGAAAGTGGAAGATGTTTGCGATGAATTGATAAAGCACGGTTACAACTATTTAGGTAAAGACTTCTTTTATTCTGGTATTACGGGGGAACCGTTACAAGCTTATATTTATTCTGGCCCGGTGAGTCAACGTTATTTGGTTACTCGCTTAATTTGGTTAATTCGTTGAATTTTCTTAACAAATATATTTACAAACGTAGGTTTATTATCAAAAGTTGAAGCACATGGTGCAGGATAAGATGCATGCTCGCGCTCGTGGCCCGAGAGCTGTCTTAACGCGCCAACCAACCGAAGGTCGCGCCAAAGAGGGTGGTTTACGATTAGGCGAAATGGAACGGGATTGTTTGATCGGATACGGCGCTAGCATGATGCTGTTGGAGCGTCTCATGATATCTAGCGATGCGTTCGATGTTGACGTATGCAACAAATGTGGTCTGATGGCGTATAGTGGTTGGTGTCACAGTTGTCGTTCCAGTTCGTGCGTTTCCACGATTTCCATGCCTTATGCATGCAAGTTACTTTTCCAAGAACTACAATCCATGAATATCGTACCACGTTTGACATTAAAAAATTATTGCGAATGATTTTATACGCTTTAAAAAAACTGGGATTTATACATGTAAATATATTTATAATATTCTAAACATACCAACAGTTTCTGCTTATTTTAATAGTATACACAGTTGTAACAAAATCGGAATTAAAGAGGTTCGGCATGTAGATGCATCGTTGGATTCTCAAGGTAATTCTTGCTTTGTATTAAACGTAACTCAATCCTCTTTGCAGGTTGGGATTCCTTATCTTGGCACGCTTGTGAAAATTAAAAAAAAAAAGATTATTATTTTCAGGTATTTATGCATAATGAAATAATTTGAATAAATACCTTTGGAATGTTCGTAAGTTTCTAATAGAACGCAATAGAGCGAATTAACAGTCTTTTCGATGGCGGCTTTCATACTGTCTTGCAAGTATGTGTGGGCTAAAAACAAGGCGGCGAAAAGGTCCCCGGAACCCGTGAAGCTAGTTGGTATCTTTGGTATGTCGATTTTTATTACTGTATTGTCTGAAATTAAGTTCCTCGTGTTTGTAGAGAAACATTTTTATGTAGTAGACTCCTCTAATCGCGATGTACAGGGAAAAATCTTAATGGGGGATTCTAGAGGTCAAAATAAGACGAAAATCAAGAATATCAATTTCTTGATGGAGGCATCGTTAAATAGTTATTAACAATTAAACTCAACAATTTCAAATCGTTCTAGAAAAATTATTTTCGGGTACGGGGGTCAATTACAATCAATTTTGGTCTTTAGACATACCCCCGAAATCCTACCCACTTTGTAGAAAAAAATTCGAGAAGGTGGTGAAATTTCCCGCCAAAATTAAAAAATTTCAAATCGTTCTAAAAAAATTATTTTCAATTACGAGGATCGATTACAATAATTTTTGGTCATTAGACATACCCCCGAAATCCTACCCACTTTCGAGAAAAAAAATGTAAACCCCATAACAGTTGTCCAATTTTCAAACGACCATAACTTCTATAATAGTGAATATATTTCAATGAAATTTATTTCTGAACTGGAACTCGTGGATACCTACAAAATAGTATTAGACAAAATTCCCCTACAGCATCAAAGAGATTAATTAAAAATCAAAAACGAATTCATATGAAAAATCGACAGGGGGTAGTTGCCTAAATTCTTCGGCAAAAAAAAAAAATTTCAAATCGTTTTGAAAAAATTATTTTCGGTTGTGGGGGTCAATTACAATCAATTTTGGTCATTAGACATACCCCCGAAATCCTACCCACTTTGTAGAAAAAAATTCGAGAAGGTGGTGAAATTTCCCGCCAAAATTAAAAAATTTCAAATCGTTCTAAAAAAATTATTTTCGATTACGAGAATCGATTACAATAATTTTTGGTCATTAGACATACCCCCGAAATCCTACCCACTTTCGAGAAAAAAAATGTAAACCCCATAACAGTTGTCCAATTTTCAAACGACCATAACTTCTATAATAGTGAATATATTTCAATGAAATTTATTTCTGAACTGGAACTCGTGGATACCTACAAAATAGTATTAGACAAAATTCCCCTACAGCGTCAAAGAGATTAATTAAAAATCAAAAACGAATTCATATGAAAAATCGACAGGGGGTAGTTGCCTAAATTCTTCGGCAAAAAAAAAAAATTTCAAATCGTTTTGAAAAAATTATTTTCGATTACGAGGGTCCATTACAATAATTTTTGGTCATTAAACATACCTCCGAAATCCTACCCACTTTCGAGAAAAAAATTCGAGAAGGTGTGAAATTTTTCGACGGAAAAAAAGAATTTCAAATCGTTTTAGAAAAATTATTTTCGATTACGAGGATCGATTACAATAATTTTTGGTCATTAGACATACCCCCGAAATCCTACCCACTTTCGAGAAAAAAAATGTAAACCCCATAACAGTTGTCCAATTTTCAAACGACCATAACTTCTATAATAGTGAATATATTTCAATGAAATTTATTTCTGAAGTGGAACTCGTGGATACCTACAAAATAGTATTAGACAAAATTCCCCTACAGCGTCAAAGAGATTAATTAAAAATCAAAAACGAATTCATGTGAAAAATCGACAGGGGGTAGGTGCCTAAATTCTTCAGCGAAAAAAAAAATTTCAAATCGTTCTAAAAAAATTATTTTCGATTACGAGGGTCCATTACAATAATTTTTGGTGAACAGACCTACCCCTGAAATCCCACCCACTTTCGAGAAAAAAATTCAATACGAGCAGAACTTTAAATGTCAATAACTTTTTAACAAAGCCTCCATCAACAAATTGGTATTCTTCATTTTCGTCTTATTTTGGCCTCTAGAATCCCCCATTAAAATTTTTCCCAGGGTTGACTGAACACCCTGTATAAGAAAGGAAACGCGATTTTCGATTTTCGCGGATTCACCCATCTTTCAATGCATTTCCAGACGCCCTGAAGATCGTGCAGTCTACCTGTACACACCTATGGTTTTTATGATTTTATTACCTTTTATCGTACTGAAGATCGCCGTTAATTTATTATCAATTTCTGTCGACGAGACAGCTACTATTTGCGGACCAGCTTTATGTAATTCTTTTATAGCACTCCGCAATTCAGGTATCGTACCGACTTTTATACCCGTTAGTAGCCTGAAATAATTACCAGTATGAACGCTACTACTTCTAAATTTATATTAGAAAAAGAAAAATAAAAGGTTTAACGTACTCCACTTCAAATTGATTTGGCGTTAAGATATCTGCTAATGGCACTATTTCTGTTTTATAAATTTCATTTAGTGCCTCGGGAACGTACATTTTACCATTGTCTCCCATAACAGGGTCACACACTTGTATTAAAAAAAATTCGTGATTAATACGAAATTGCCGATATCAGTTAATACTTTTGTTACATTTCTATTTATTTACCATATATGAGATCGGGATTTTTGCGTTTTAAGGCGCGAACCACTCCTGCTATTCTCTTCAAAAAAGAAGCAGAACCAACGTATCCAGTGAGCAAATGAGTATAATTATCTAAGTCATTTTGCGCTAAGCCATCCACTAAGTCCTCTACAAAGTGATCGTTAACGTTAAAACGCTTGGAAATAAATTCTTTAAAATACGCGTATTTTCTGTAATTTCGTATTCACGGGGAGACTTAATCTTACCTAAATCTTTATCATTTAGTACTTGGCCTTTAAAGACCTTGTATCCAGTATGATTGGATAGTTGAACAGAATTAATTGCATCTACCTCAAATCCTAATAACTAAAGAAAAAGAATTATCTATTTTTTATCTTTCTCATACATTTGAAATATTTAGAATTTTATCTATGAAATGTTATCGACGAAACTGAAGGTATGCGTCACACCAATTTCACAATATAACCAAACGATATTAGCTAATTTCTGGTTATTTTTTTTTAGATACAAACTGTAAAACTGTCTTGCCAAAAGTATTGTTCGATGTAATAATTATTGCTAAGCTTTTTGGCTGCATTCCTTTTCACTTTATTTTCTTTTTTCTAATATAATAAAATTAACTAGCTAACCCTTGAAAGAATCCCGCCATAAATTTTAGTATCTGGGCCCCAGAGTTGCTGGTTACGCTACTGAATATTTACATTTGTATCGATTAATTACAAATTATTGGGCATAATGGAAGTTTTCAAAATCTATGGCTTTTGATGGAAAGTTCAGGAAAATCGAGTAAAATATCAATTTTTTCGCGTAAGAAAACTTTTTAAAAGACGATAGAGCGAACTATTTTTATTTCAAATTTGCAATCAGTCGTTAAAATATTTTGACAATTGAAAACATGGAACGAGTAACTTGTTTATAAATAATTTTTTTATTTTATTTTTCTATTTGTTTTCTTGATACGAGAACTATACAAAATTGTTTCAAAAGATTTTCTTACATATCGAATAATTTCGAGGGCAGTATCAGAAGCTTGAAGTTTCGTAGGGTGGTTTTCACCCCACCCCAATCTCTTATTCTCAACCTCTCCACGAATTTGCAATTTCATATTAAATCGTAGACGAATATATTCCTTCGTACGTTAGACGGTTATTTTAATATTTTCTTTCGCAAAGTGAATGGCGTGTATGATTTTATTTACGTGTCGGTTACAACGATTACTTTACTTTTTCTATCATTTTACTATTGTGAAAGTTGATGTCTGAAATCATAAGTAAATTCACCGTGAATGAGGATGATTGGTGGAACTTGCCTCGCGAGCACACGTAATTGGCTTAAGATAAGTGAATCTCGGTCATGTGAATGTACGTGGAACGTGTACACGAATGATTTCTGTTTTGCAACGTGGGCGTGTCGGTTACCTGCAATGGAAATGTCGCACTTTTATTCCCAACGTAACCGAATACCACGTGACTCTGTATCGAGAGAATTCGCGGTGACTTTTTGGAGCACATGTCGAATCAACTGATGCACGGTACACTATCTTAATGTTCCTCGAATCAGGCGCGAACTGTACAATGCACGCCACTTACGCATCATTATACATCGCGTTGTATAGGTAGTTTCAAAAGGGGATTTGGAATTTGTATCCTACTCGGAATTATAGCAGTACCGTGACGTTAAACGTCTTATCAGGACTGTCCACGATAAGCAAGGTTATAAATCATTTTCATTGCAGTGAAGTCAACGTTCGATGGGAATGTAGTTTTATCCACGAAAATTGGAAGACTGCATTTGAGATATGTTTATAAGATTATTTATACTACACAATTACTGTTCGGTTTGTTACGTTTGATTGCTTATGGAAGAGAATATTCTTTATGAAGGTCAGTTATATCACAGACGAGGTATACGAGTGACGTTTTACCTTATGAACTGAAAGTGGACCAATCTGACTGCCTTACCGACCTTAACGTTCGGAGGTGATTTTAGCGCCCTCTTCTCATGGATGGCGGTCAGTTGAGAAACTATTCATTGAATTTGTATTGATAGGCAGACAGCTGTAGTTGGGTGTGTAAATATATGTGAATCGACTATGATGTATGGCAATTTTCAAACGACCATAACACCTACAATAGTGAATATATTTGAATGAAATTTATTTCTCGGGTAGAGCTCATGGGTACCTACAAAAAAATATTAGACAACTTTTCTACACGGCATCAAACAAAATTACTAAAAATCAGAAACGAATTTTTAAGGAAAATCGACAGGGAGTAGGTGTCTAAATTTTTCGGTGAAAAAAAAAATTTCAAATCGTTCTAAAAAAATTATTTTCGGTTGTAGGGGTCAATTACAATCAATTTTGGTTATTAGACATACCCCCGAAATCCTACGCATTTTCGAGAAAAAAATTCCTTACCGAAAATCTAATTAGGTAAATTTTTCGGCGAAATTGAAAAGTTTCAAATCACTTTGAAAAAATTATATTCGTTTGCAGGAGTCAATTGCAATCATTTTTGGTCAATAGACATACCCCCGAAATCCTACGTACTTTCGAGAAAAAAATTCTTTACCAAAAGTATAATGTGTGGTCAGGAATGTTTGTGTAATTTCATTATCTGTCTCACTTTCTCTT
The DNA here is from genome assembly GCF_051014445.1 of Colletes latitarsis. Lineage (NCBI taxonomy): Eukaryota > Metazoa > Arthropoda > Insecta > Hymenoptera > Colletidae > Colletes > Colletes latitarsis. The sequence goes on along the minus strand of NC_135135.1, from coordinate 26,562,962 downwards.
GTATTCATTTGTGTTACCTGTTGGTAACGTTGCGAGTGATACGGAAATGATAATGGGGTAATTAATAATAAATGGTAATTAGTAATTAGACCAGGGAGTGCCTAGAGACAAATCCTCTAGAACACCCCGGCCTCCATCTTGACGATTGGCATCGGCGCCAACTGCGCCATCTGCGGTAGTTACTAGGGAGTTACTTTACGCTCCCTATAGGTGATATTGAAATGAAAGATACGGTGTACCGATCGAGTAGCTCTCGTAAAATTGTGATGAAAAGTTGGTGGCGCGTCTACGTTCGTATTACATACCTCGTGATTTGTTTGTGCAGCCAGAAAAAGTATGGCGACGTGGGAAGGCGAACGATTTCAAGAGATCGAGAATGCCGACGATATTGAGGGAAATTTTGATAACATTCTTGTGACACACGATCTCCAGGATTGCCTCGATGATAGCTTAGACTTAACCAATTTTGGGATAGCTTACGAACAGAGTGCTGTGTTCGATTATGAAAAGTATTCCGATGACGATATTCCTATCGACGAAAAGCCACCTAATGACAACACTACGGGGTAAGATTACTTGAATTTTACATTTTATTTTTGTTCCTGTGAAACAAATGTCTTTCTGGACAATCGTTTCGCTGAGAACGAAAGCAAAACTAAGGAAAGAACAAAAGTGATTTGTAACCTATTCATTTACACGGCAAGCGGTATTTTGTATCCCGTCCTTATAAGGATATAACGCATTTTGAAATTAGACCCTTACTTTTATCTATTACTTTCACTTGTTTAATGCCAGAAGAATGTTTCTTTGATATTTACCATTAAGTATACATCATTGAATAGAAATTATTTAATATACATGTAGTTGTATTTTCTTCCAATTTTCGTAAATTGTAAACTAGCTTTAATACTGGTTTCACCGTATCCATAAAATTGTATAGTTTATTGTTAAAGTCGTTTATTCATTTGCATATAAAAAATCAATTTTTAAATGTACGATGTCGATGTATTTTCATGTATTTATTCACAAGATTAATTGTTAGATACAGATTATTCGTTTGTAACTGTTGAAGTATATAACTGCAATGTTACAATGCTATAAATTTAGCTTAGGAGTAGTCACAAGTAACAATGCATTCAACTAAGTGTTACTCATGCTTAGTGAATATATATTGAATATATATTTTGTTGGTAAAATTAGTCTGTGTTACATATATCAAAACGTCAGATCATTATTTTCACAAACAAGTTTACAGATGTATGTTACTAACTAATGTTTCTACTTTTTTATAGGTCGATACATCACACCATTAGTCCACATGAGATTTATATGGGAATTCATTCTGATCAAGATGATGTTTTACCAAGCGAATCAACATATGCAACTATCAAAATTGAGAGCACAGTTTCAGACATAAGTCAAAAACACATTGGTCGTTACACCTGCGAATACGAGGGATGTAATAGAACTTACAGTACGGTTGGAAATTTGCGCACTCACATGAAAACACACAAAGGTAACATTTTTATATAATCGTTGACTCGAAGAAGTTAAACATTTTTTTATTACGAGAATGAATGACTACGAAAAATGTTACTAATATCTTGAATATCGTGTACTTTTAAATAGCGTATTATAATTATAATTAGAGGTATGCAATAACTCGAAAATGTCGGGACGAGAATTTTTATTTACGTTAACAATCATTGTCTCACGTATACAATTTTAAATAATATATGCATTGCTTGTTGCGCTTACATAACTACCGTAACACGTTACACTAATTTGTATATGTCTTTTTCATGCTTTCTCAGATTGAAGGATCTAAGGTAGGTGCGAGAAATGTTACCGTTATTAATATTAGCTTACGTGTTCTAAACGAATTGGTATGTACGAAGTGTGTTTGCGCTTTAGAAATGTTTTCTTACGTATAATATTATTTATTATGAAGTCGTCACTGCTGGTATAAAGGGATCGCTTCGACCTGCATGGCTTTCAGATACCGCAAGCAATAGGTAGACCAGCAAACATTTTATGTGGAGGGAATTCTCAAAACTTTCAGGCGAGTATCGATTTAAATGTGCAGAACCAAATTGTGGCAAGGCCTTTCTCACGTCGTACAGCCTAAAGATTCATATTAGGGTACACACAAAAGTAAAACCGTTTGAGTGCAATCACAAAGGCTGCGAGAAAGCATTCAATACCCTTTACAGACTGAGAGCTCACCAAAGACTTCACAGTGGCAACACATTTAACTGCGAAGAGACTGGATGCGTTAAATTCTTCACTACTTTAAGCGATCTCAAGAAACATATACGTACTCATACTCAAGAAAGACCGTACAAGTATGTTTTTTTTTACATATTTTTAATTATTAATGCTTCTACAATTTTGCTTAATTTTGCTTGTGTATTGTATTCTTAATATATATTCCAAGAAGATCAAAGTAATTTAAAACTTATCGAATTCTTGATTTGCAATCGATACAGGTTGGATATTAATGTGTTAAACACATTCCCATATTTTTATACTATATCACAATGTCGTGTATTATTTATTAAACAGGCTGTTCTGCCAACCGTGGAAAAAATTTTAATGGGGGATTCTAGAGGCCAAAATAAGACGAAAATCAAGAATACCAATTTGTCGATGGAGGCTTCGTTAAAAAGTTATTAACGTTTAAAGTTCACGCTATCACGCTATGGTGCGCGCGCAGCTGTTCGCAGTTGCCGTTCTACAGGCGGAACTTTAAACATTAATATCTTTTTAACGAAGCCTCCATCAAGAAATTGGTATTCTTGATTTTCGTCTTATTTTGTCGTATAGAATCTCCCATTAAAATTTTTCCCACGGGTGACTGAACACCCTATACATTGCGTACGATTTGTACGCAGAATAACAAGTTATTTTTTCAGATGTCGAGAAAAAGGTTGTGGCAAAGCTTTTACGGCATCGCATCATTTAAAAACGCATAAGAGGACGCACACGGGAGAACGACCTTATGTGTGTACTTATGAAAATTGTAAACGATCCTTTACCACACCTCACAGTTTGAAGAGTCACTTGAAAACTCACAAAAGAACGATTAATAATGATGAGACAGTACGTGTCGTAGTCGTTAAAAAAATCTATCCGTACGGTTGAATGCATGTATTATGTTACGTTTTTTTTGGTCGCAGAAACAGGAAGGGACTCAAGACGATAGCGGAAACCAAAGAAATAGTGATTTATTAAAGTCGAAAGTCGATGTCGTTGAAATAATTCCTAAGAACGCAAACGTGCCATCTTATGCTATTATACCATTATCTAGTAGTAGGAAAAATAACAAAAGTATAACATACATATCCACGAAAACTGTGAATGATCAGCCAACTCCCGCAAATGGTGTGTTGGATATCTTAAGTCGGGACAGTCTCGATAAAGAGCTTAACTATAACATTAATGCTAAAAGTACAGAGGACTCGGGTGAAACTGTAAAAGTGACGGTCCTCGCGTCGGAAAATATTATTCTAAATAATTTTAACGAACACGCGATCGATAATTTTAATAACGATAAAAGTTACGATAAATATGAAATATTCAACGAAGTGAACGATTTGAATTTACGAGATCAGAGCGAGGAATACACGTCTGATCCTTTAACGGAAACGCAGGATAGCAAAGCAAATGTAATGAAATCGAACTCGATAAATTTGGAGCAAAAGATTATACAGGACGGCTTGCAGAACACAATTGCTCACATATCGGAAGGGACAGATTTCACAAGTGGCGTGCAGCGATATACCGAGGAAACGTATAATAACGAATCAAACGTGAACGTAGCCGCCGATAACGATAATGCAACTTTGTATAGCAAGAATTCAATTACTAGTCATGCGTCAAAAATAATTAGTTCCTCGAGCGAGACTCAGCTTTTCGATGGTGAAATAGAAAACATATCATTTGTTAATGACACCTTACGAACTGGATCACTTAACGAAGTCGAACAGTCGTTAAATTCCAGTGTTGCAACTGCGCAATCGGAAGCTATTGAGTTAGCTATAGCATCCGAAGAGGAGATACCCTCTCCTTGGATAGATGTAATCGCGCTGGCAACGCCCTCTGCTTTGAGGAGACAGTCTTGGTCGGAATTAAATGCTTTTCCAACAGCTGTTCATTCGCTAGTCGATCTGGTCGAACCAGAACCTTACCCGTTGCAATTAGAGAATCAATTAGAATCGTTGCAACACTTGGACAACGTTAATTTAGTAGATGCGGAGAGCATCACTACGAGTACAGAAACTGCACATTGCCAAGAGAATGTTAACGATAGGCAAAAAGGGGGTAAGACAAGGATAAAAAAAAGCAGGAACGTTTTGCAAGAGATCACGGCCGACGCGGACATATGCAAATGTATTGACTGCAAATGCTATTACTTGCAGAATTGTCAGAATTGCTTGAACAGTCCAGTAACGGAATTTAATAAGAAAAACGCGTTACCGAAAGTAGTGAACGATTTCGTGTCTTCTTTACAGAGCGACTGTCTGTGCGACAACGAGCTTGGCGGTTGTGGCTCTTGTTGCGTCGTCATCTGTTTGAAAACGTTACAGCAATTTCGAGAAGTATTCAGTCGTAATTGCTGCAAAAGTTCCAACAATGTGACATGCGTAGGGAAGAATTGATCCCGTAGTCGATCGTCATTCAACGAAAAGAAAACAATGAAACAAACGTTTTATTATGCAACTAGTCATGCCGAAAGAAACATATTTTTGCATAAATCTTTAGTAAGGATTTGTTATTTATCGTGATCTATAGATTAGCTTGCTTAGCTTTAAACGCGATTTTTCCACGTGGATGTTAATTTTAAAAAAAAATGTTACCTAGGACAAATTGAGAGTATGGGACTGTATGTACATACCTGTACTATATTTCAAGAGACTTTATTATGTAGATGCTATATATACATATTCTTCGTCCAGCAAGGACAAAGATTAACACGAACGCCACGTGGCTTGCGATTGGAACAAAATGGCGGGATGCTGGGCTCTGAACTAATTATGTATAATGATTAGAGTTCTGAAACGAAAGTGAGAAGAGTCTATAAGTGAACATTTTTAAAGATATAAAATAAAATAACGATTTTACAATATATTTTGAGGCAAAAACGTAACGGACCAACGAGCTCCTGTCGCAAGTCATATGGTTTTATTTTACAGACTACTTTTCGCTGAACGAAGTGTATATGTTATACATTTTATTGCGTGCCAATATATTTGTAGATTTTTTACTTAAAAACTTTTACCTATATACAATATTGCTGTTGCGTAGTTCGTAGAAAAAAAGGCTCTATTATTTTAACATATTGAACGGCAATAAAATATCGATATTTTAGAGAAATATTTATGATATACGAAGGTACACGAAATATATGTACAAATATCATGTACATATCATCTTTTTATACATAGTGATGGTTGTAAAAACATTTTAAGTCATTAAATTTTACGATAGAATGATATTCATTGACTCACATGGTATTTATTTAAAGAAAAAAAAAAACCATCGATTATGTGTAATGTACTAAATACTTTAGATAGTAGTTGAAATAAAATATTTATTGTTTAGTAATTGTTTTCTAACGCACAATACTTAGAGAAGATATAACGCGCCAAATAAACGCTTAAAGGTATTTCACTTCAGATTGTAATACAAAAAGAGTGTAAACGATGTTCGAAATCAAGTTATGCTTGCTGTTAAAAGTATAGAAAATTAATGGAAAGTGAATCGGGACAATAGAACGAAACTTTATAATTTTGGTGTGAAATTCTTTATGGCTGTTAATAAATACTTGTTGAATGCAACAAAATCAATGTACCTAAATAGTTTTTAGAAGAGAAAGTTTATTGTGTTATTATTAAGTAACATTTGACTAACATTTAATAAATTATACTATGAAGTTATGTATTGTTATTTTTTTCTGTGATAGAAATCAATATACGGATATAATTTATTATCTTTTTATTGTTACTGTATTTTTATACAGAATCGTGACAGAAATGTGGTGAATACATGCCCTAAGATCGAGTAACAGAGAATAATGATTTTACATTTATACAATATCCATGTAATGCTTATTGCGCAGCTTGTACTAAAGCCTCAGCAACTTCGACAGCAATGCCTGCTGCGGCTTTGTCTTGGTCAGACGATGCGGATGAGAGCTGTTGCTGAGCTTGGCTGAGTACCTCTCTGGCTGCTGAACTGTCAAGATTTTCTACCGGATGTGCTTCCTCTGCCAAAATCTGTAAGTTTTCGAAATAAGAATATCTTGATTAACACATTAACAAAGACTAGATAAGTATTTGTTCTTTTTTCCACAGCATAGTACATTGCAAATATACCTGTATACTATTATCTTCATTTATAGTGACTGTTCCTGAGGAAACGAAAATTTTCTTGGTATCTCCGCCCTCTTCGTAGACTGTGACTACACCAGGTTTCAGTACAGCTAATGTGGGAACGTGTTTCGGTAAAATACCAAACGAACCAGAGAACGATGGTACATCCACTTGTTTGATAACAGCTTGATCGTAAAATACCTATGTCATAAAAAGTTTACAAATTTTAATTATAAAGATTGCATATTTAATACAGTTACACATATATTTACTTATACCTGATTAGCTCCAGCGAAGGTAAATTTTATTTGATCGCTGGCAGGCGCCGCGTCGGCGTAAGTTCTGCGATTCCGAATGTACCTCAAGTAAGGGCGCAAATTACGAGCAAGAGTGGCCATTTTAATGTACTGAAATAAAAGATCGTTTATAATATTTTATGGGAACTGTTACGACAAATAAAATTTAAGTTCGAACGATGGGCAGAACCGATTACATCACAAGATCGACATACATGCATAACCCATCTTTCAACGATCGCGCACGTTAAACGAATTAAATATATTTACTGAGCGTCGGTTGTCTATATTTTCTAAATGTAAGTTCAACGAACTTGTCCGTTTAATCAACCGCGTTTCGTACCGTATTTTAGTTATAGAAGATATCACAGATATAAGTGAAGATGAACAAAGTCAAACGTAAGAAGAACCTACTTGTCTTGCAGACGACAAAAAATGTTTCTGTTTTACTCGTTTGATGGCGCGACTGCCGAAGTATTGCAGCGCAAGCGCAAGCATGCATTTTCAATTAAGGGTAACATTACGATGGTAAGTGATCTACGTAGACATGTTAGATGAAAATGCATTAAATGATGTGTCTATTTTCTCTTTTAGGCCTGGAAAATTGGCAGGCCCGTAGGCCTCGATTGGATCTTTTCTTCTACTCGCTCAACCCACCCTCTCGACTGTTGGAAAATCGCAGACCGCGGTGTAACGAGTCGGTAAGTTTCTCAGTGAAAGGTATACGAGTAGACTTTTAATGTATTTTTTCGGCCCATTTCTCAGGGGCTCTAAAACCCCATTACCATTTCCGTGCCACTCGCAGCGTTACCAACAGACTTAGAAATGAACACAAGAGGAAGTGAGACAGAAAATTAAATTACAGAAATTTTGAATATCATAATTGGACATTAATCGATTAATTTCATTGGAGTAATCAATCGATTAAGATTATTTAAGAATTTCAAGATTATTAAAACAGCTAAGGATGTATCTCAATGATACGTATACTGCAACTCACATGTATTTACGCATGGACAGCTTCGAGAATTCAAGAAAGAAGGCGAATAGGAGTCTTTCTTTCTTGCTTTCGAAACAGCTGAAATCCGAGGTAAAGAATAGACCTATCGTTAGTGGGATGAACGCTATCGCTGTACCACTAGTGTCTTATAACATAAGATACTCTCCTCCAAAGTGGAACAAAATGTTAAAAAGACCAGGCATCAAATTGTAAGGGGATCCTCGTAAGAAGGCTTTAATCTTCGTAATAGTTTTAGTGGGTCAACAATGACTAGCTTGTGGTCACTGGTGGTCAACAGTGAGGTGGACATCAAGGTCAGAGGTCCAGTGAAGATCCAGAAACGGTCAAGAGGTGGGACCAATTGAAATAGTATTGTTCTCTAGACCAAGCGGTTCTTAACTCTTCACGTTGACACTGTCTCCCCACTCTTCGACTTCCCCACATGAAGACTACCGCTGGACAAATTCTTCAGTACCCCTGGAGCATCCAGGGGGATCGGGTCTCGCGGGCCTAAGTCAGGCCATTCGAGGAGCGGTGACCACTGGGGGGACCAGGACTGACCAGGACTGACCAGGACTGACCACTACTGACCAGTGCTGACCAGTGGAGATCCGACTACTGACCACTACTGACCACTACTGACCAGTGCCGGACCGTGATGACCACTGGTAAGAACTATTTAAAATTGCTCCCCCCACTTCTATTTCGTCGTTTGATACCAATTCAACGTTATGGAACTGTTCATCGCTTTTGCTAAATTACGAATCGTTTCTTATGTTACAGCTGGACCTCTGGTGTTGCTTCCTTGGTAATGGTAACTAATGCTCAACAAGTAGTAAGCCCACTTTACTTATTTATATTATTATCACAAAACTGACCAGTTTATTTTATTTGTTTGGTCATAATTCGGTGTTGTTTTACTGCCCGGTTTTATCTGATTATTATGTTGTCCTCCTTTATTTCTATTACTGCCTCATTTTTTGAATTGACATGATTGTGTTGGATCATGTACCATTTTTGTTTCCATATTATTTTATGTATTTTGTTTGTATGTTATTTTATGAATTTCGATGTCACTAATTAGAATGAGATTTCTATTCTTGTTCTATTTCGCTAAGATATTTTGTTTAATTCTTGGGTATTTTCATTCTTTGATTTCATCGTTGGATTTTCAATTCTGCGTTGGATTTTCAATCTTTGTTTCTTGTCGTCTTTGAAATTTGTATGGTTCTTCGGACAATTTTTGTAGTCATTTGCTATTTTACTTCGACATTGTACTCTCGTTACGCAAGTATAGGTAGAATACTTTGTTCGTAACATGTGTAAATTTTGTACATTTCCTTAGGTAGGTTTAACATCGAGAATCTTATAGATTCTCACTTTTAGGTACATCAGCACGACTAATTATTCCATCGTTTCGTCTAGTTTGCATGGTGTTTATTAAATTCCCTTTCGTATGTGACTAATATGGGTATCAATTTTAGTTTCAGATTATTCACAGGGACATCGAGGGAGTACGCCACATCCGCCGAGGGACATTTAATTTTAAGTCGATTAGATTTAAGCTTCGTCGCGAATCTTAAAATTAACGTCGAAGATTTCCTTATTGTACATATTTCCGCGTCCTATCAAGCAATTATTCAATAAGTAGCTTCTCGTTCTCTCGTTCCCTCGTTCCTAGCTTCGGTCACCGCTGTTTCATCGATTGAAACATGTGATCGGCCGTGTATCGGGTCCGAAAGATCTAATCGCCTTCCCTTGGTAAGCTTGATTGAGGGAAAACGGCACTTCGCTGGAAGGTGTGGAGTTTCCGTATTCTGCGGAAACGCATACCTTCCAGCGGAAGTCGACCCTGTCTCAGGTACTCTCTCTTTGTCAGACAGCCTAAGTCGGGTCCTTCGGGCTCCCGGCGGGTTGCGTTGGAGAAATGGAGACCTCGATTCGGGGTTGCAGTTCTCTGTTTTCTTGTTGAGATCGAGTTAGCAAGGGCAGTAGGTTCGATCCTCGGATCCGCTGCACGGTTCAGCTTCGCGTCGCGTCGCGTCGCGTATCCCACGATTTAGCTTCATCCCTCTTTTTAACCATATAATTGCTTGGTAGAACATCCAAGGAACTTTGTTTCCTTCTATCGTCCGAATTTTAGCTTCAAGTTGACTAGACTTGAGCTTCGACGTTAATTTTAAGTCTCTAGTGTATCTGCGTATGCCAAGTAATTATTTAACAAGTAGCTTCTCTCGACTCGTTATCTCGTTTCTTGCTTCGGTCACCGGTGTGATCGGCCGTCCAGTTTGTCCGAAAGATCTAGTCGCCTGCCAATGATAGATCGATTTCTAGAAATAGAAATCAATCTACCAAGGGTAGCGTTGATTCGATCCGAAGATCCGCTGCACGGTTCAGCATCGCGTCGCGTCGCGTCTCCAACAATTTAGCTTCATCCCTTTTTAAACAAAATAATTACTTGGTATTTAGACTTAAGTCTTTAGTGTAGCCGCGTGTCCTGCCAAGTAATTATGTAACAAGTAGCTTCTCTTTGACTCGTCTCTGGTCCCCTCCGATCACCACTGCTTCCATGTAGAAAGCAAGTGATCGGCCGATTAGCTGGTCCGAAGGGTCAGTTGCCGTCCTCTAGCGAGACGATCCAAGGGAAAGGGTATTTCGGCCTTAGAGGGGATCAGGGACTGTTCCTGTCTACGGTAGCCCCAACTCGGGATCCCTCTCTCTGTCAGACATCCCGAGTTGGGTCCATTTGGCTCCCAACAGGCTGCTTGGGGGAAATGGGGAACCCGTGTTGGGTGCGTCGATGCCCTTCCCCTTCGATCGGACTTGCCAAGAGGCAACGAGCTGGCCCTTTTGACCTCGCTATTCGGTTCGCGTCTCTCGTTCCTTGCACTATTGCATGGTGCATCGCGTCGTATCGCGTCGCGTCGGGTCTCCAACAATTTAGCTTCATCCCTTTTTAAACAAAATAATTACTTGGCATGGCTAATCTAGTTTCTAAGGATGTAAAAGGGAGATCGATGGAACTTGGATTCCATCTATCTCCCTTCGGGTCTCCATTCGCAGCAACCTCCTCGTGGTGAGACCTGGGTAATATTATTTACGTTTAATTAATAATCGTATCGCTCTTAGCTGGGTAATGCAATTATTAATTAAAAACTAAATAATATTAGCAAATTGGCTGCGATCCGCTTTGCATAGGTTATCATGAATATAGAGCTTCTTCGCTAGATTAGTTTTGATTCTCATTGATTCATCAAAGATTCTAGAGCATTGTCAGACGAGATATACGAGTGGATCTTTCATCCAATGTATTTTTTCGACCCATTTCTATGGGGTCTCGAACCCCCATTATCATTTTCGTGCTATTTGTAATATTACCAACAGATTTAGAAATGAATTTCAATCCCTGCATAGTCAACTCACATGTATTTATGCACACCCTACAGTTGCCAGCCCATCGATACTAATTCAGTGAATAGTTCGTCAACTGACCACCATCCATGAGAAGAGGGCGCTAAAATCACCCCTGAATTTTCAGGTCGGTATGGCAGTCAGATTGGGCCACGAAAGTCCATAAGGTGTAAGGTCTATTCGTATACATCGAAGAAGTAGTTCGTCAGACCCACTGTTCTAACAAGTCTGATGTGTCGTCGTCCGTTCTCCTTCAGAGTCGGCGACGAAGAGTAAAATTGAGAAAGAATATTACAAGTCTGATTTTACTACTTGGCGATACGGTAGGATCTTCTAACCTCTACATTACCCACAACTGTTACGATAGTTACTGTTTCCGATAACAGCTCGAAAGATAAAGAACAAAGTCTCGCGTGCCCCTCTCCCTTCTCTGCGTTTCATTTCGGCCGCGGAAGCAATCGCGATCGTCTGTATTTGCAGAATTTCCGCGAGTCCCTTAATATTTACTAACGGGCGCCGTAAGAAACGGCGAATCCGATTGGGCAATCAGGCAATCACCGCGTAGGTGTACCCTCGTAGGGTGGAAAGTCGGTTCCGTTTGGGGCGGATCCAGCAACGTGACGGACGACTTCGCGAAGACGCGTTATTCAGATTTCTCTATTCGATTATGCAAATTAATGTGAGACACATAAAACTGTCTGCGGGGCCGGACGGAGCGGCGAGGGGGGTACGGCGGTCGTCCAGGAGGAACGATTTTTATGCTTCTTCGGGAACGAAAGTCTGCCGGCGCCAATCTTTCTTCCCCCTTGGTTCTCTGACTCTCCAGGTTTGTTGTTCCCTTTCGTTCCCGTGCCTTCTTCGCTTCCCGAACGTCGTAACTTCTGGCATGATGCCTCTGTCGCGGGGGACGGGGGCAGGGGGGGGGGATACTCCGCGGTCTACGGTGGTTCCCCTCGCCTCGTCGTGCATATGTCTTCTCGAGACGAAAAATATTGCACGCGAGAACGGTCTTGTCGCGATTCCGATGCAACTTCGGGTTTAGAGTGCTCGTACTCCTATCCTAATTTTGTTAGGTGTGCCCATAAATAACGTAACCTTGTCGGGGACCGGGTCGACGTAGTAATAAAATTGGACACGGATACATTTTACTCGAAACAAAGTTTCATGGGCAGTGGCGGCAAATAGGCTACAGGTATCATCCTTTTACGAGAAGAAGAAACAGCGTGTTTGCATCTCCACTCCTGTTGCAATCCGCTGATTGGTTGTCACTGATCTTCGTCGCCGTTTTCGACCAATGCTTGTGAGTCAGAGAAATAGGAGTGGGGATGTAAACACGCTGAGTCTTCTTCTCGTGGAAGCACGGTACATAAGGCCTTTGGATTGTCTAACGCTAACAGATATTGGAAATAGTTATGTGGTAACATCTCCCACACTCGCCAACAGAGGGACACTCAACTGGCGTTTAAGGTAGAGCTAGGTTTTAACACTTTGACTGCCATGTTACCCATATACAGGGTGTTCGGCCTGGGAAAAATTTTAATGAGGGATTCTAGAGGCCAAAATAAGACGAAAATCAAGAATACCAATTTGTCGATGAAGGCTTCGTTAAAAAGTTATTAACAATTAAATTAAAAAATTTCTAATCGTTCTGGAAAAATTATTTTCGATTGCGGGGGTCAATTACAATCATTTTTGGTGAATAGACTGACCCCCGAAATCCCACCCTGTTTCTAGAAAAGAAATGCAAACCCCATAAAAGTTGTCCAATTTTCAAACGACCATAACTCCTATAATAGTGAATATATTTCAATGAAATTTATTTCCGAAGTGGAGCTTATGGATACCTACGAAAAAGTATTAGACTAAATTCCCGTACAGCGTCAAACAGATTTATTAAAAATCAAAAACGAATTCTTATGAAAAATGGACAGGAGGTAGTTGCCTAAATTTGTCGGAAGAAAAAAAAAATTTCAAATTGTTCTGAAAAAATTATCTTCGGTTGTGAGGGCCAATTACAATCAATTTTGGTCATTAGACATACCCTTGAAATCCTACCCACTTTCGAGAAAAAAATTCTAGAATGTTGAAATTTTTCGCCAAAATTAAAAAATTTCAAATCGTTCTGAAAAAATTATTTTCGAGTACGGGGGTCAATTATAATCATTTTTGGTCATTAGACATACCCTTGAAATCCTACCCACTTTCGAGAAAAAAATTCGAGAAAATCTAATTGGGTGCCTAAATTTTTCGCCAAAATTAAAAAATTTCAAATCGTTTTGGAAAAATTATTTTCCGTTGCGGGGGTCAATTACAATCATTTTTGGTGAATAGACTGACCCCCGAAATCCCACCCTGTTTCTAGAAAAGAAATGTAAACCCCATAAAAGTTGTCCAATTTTCAAACGACCATAACTCCTATAATAGTGAATATATTTCAATGAAATTTATTTCCGAAGTGGAGCTTATGGATATCTACGAAAAAGTATTAGACTAAATTCCCGTACAGCGTCAAACAAATTTATTAAAAATCAAAAACGAATTTTTATGAAAAATCGGGAGGAGGTAGTTGCCTAAATTTGTCGGAAGAAAAAAAAAATTTCAAATTGTTCTGAATAAATTATCTTCGGTTGTGAGGGCCAATTACAATCAATTTTGGTCATTAGACATACCCTTGAAATCCTACCCACTTTCGAGAAAAAAATTCGAGAATGTTGAAATTTTTAGACAAAATTAAAAAATTTCAAATCATACTAAAAAAATTACATTTAGTTACAGGGGTTAATTACGATCATTTTTGGTCATTACACATACCCCCGAATTCCTACGCACTTTCGAGAAAAAAATTCGAGAAAATCTAATTGGGTGCCTAAATTTTTCGCCAAAATTAAAAAATTTCAAATCGTTCCGAAAAAATTATTTTCGAGTACGGGGGTCAATTACAATCAATTTTGGTCATTAGACATACCCTTGAAATCCCACCCACTTTCGAGAAAAAAATTCGAGAATGTTTGAAATTTTTCGCCAAAATTAAAAAATTTCAAATCGTTTTGGAAAAATTATTTTCGGTTGCGGGGGTTAATTACAATCATTTTTGGTGAATAGACATACCCCCGAAATCTTGCGCATTTTCGAGAAAAAAATTCAGTTCGAGCGGAACTTTAAATGTTAATAACTTTTTAACAAAGCCTCGATCAACAAATTAGTAGTCTTCATTTTCGTCTTATTTTGGTCTCCAGAATCTCCCATTAAAATTTTTCCCAAGGTCGGCCGAACTCTATTATGTTGAATTTATTTGATGCAATGACATGAATACATATTCTAATTACAAGAAAAATCGTATTTTAAGGTAATCATCAACATGAAAGGTATCAATACGTGCGATCAATGCCCATAAATTTAGTGTTAAATGCTCTACATCGACGGATTTTTTCCTCGATGTACGATCAGAGGTTCTGTTTAAATCGGACCGACCAAGTACCACCGAATGGTAATGGTACCCTTTAATATCGGTGCTTCGGAACCCGGGAATGAAGTATTATTCCCGTTCGCGAGTAACAACGATCCGTCTATATCGTAGCCCCGACCACCGCGAGAACGAGCTATTTACAGCGAAAAAAAGGGGTGCAAAAGGCAACCGGGAGAGATTGGTATCGCGTCGCGGAGTGGCCCGATGGCGATTATCGTTGCGCGCGCGGCGAAAAATGAAAACCCGGGCGACATCAATTTCAACATTCGTTCGAAATATCCGGCGACAGGGCACGCCAGCGGTATAATGGAACACCGTGTATTTAGATTGCGACCGGTAAATCGAGTTGCCGAGCGGGGGCCGCCGGCAGACACCGCGAAAGGGAGAAAACGGAGTATGGGCGGTCGAAGGGGGAGGGGGGAAGAGTGGTTGTTTTAACGAAATCGCGGTGATGCCATGCAAATGGCTCGGTAACAGCTTCCGCGGCTTCCTGTGCCCGTCGCCGGACCGCGTCGCGGCTTAACTCGATTCCATACATATTTTAACACGGCCGAAACCGTAAGAAAATTGCGTGATATGCATAAACGACTTCGCCAAACTAGGTTACGTCGAGCGAAACCCTCTTCGCAGAATCGTTCTCGACGATCCCTTCTGTAAAACACCGCGGATCTTCGCTGTCGTCGAAACGAAGCGATATCGAGTCATGGCTAGGGGATTTTAAGACTGTTGGACAGGTCTCGAAACGCCGTACGGGTGAGTTATAGGTTAGGTTAACCCTTTGCACTATTTTCGCGAGTTGAATATCACGAGTCAGGCTTAATTTCATGTTGGTCAATTTCATGTCAAACGTGAATAACACGAGTGTGACTCGTAATCGACATATCGTGTTTCAAGTTCTGATATTAGAGCTCGTTTCGATCAATCGAGTGTATAGGTTAGGAACAGTTTCTTCCGAATTTCAGCTTAGTGCAAGAGGTTAACACTAGGTTTACGGACACTCGTGCATATTTTTATTATAATTCGCTACGTTGACAGTTGCATTAAAATGCAGTTTCTTCTTTTAATTCAACATAAATTGCTAACAAATAATATTTATGAGTCCTATAACGTTAAGTTTAGAATCTGAATGCGTTAAATTGTCGCGTACCGTAAACCTACTGTTAATAACCTTACTTCGGTACTTGTCCTTATTTTCAACTTTTTAGGTTATAATTTTGAGAAATCACACAAAAGACAGCTTACGAGTTGATCTGAAGTTTTTATTCGTTATTCGGAGAATACAATTTACCCATTTTCGTTCCCATTTCTCTTTATTTGTTGTAAACGCCACGGTACATCGACGCTTACGATCGCGAAAGTTATACGCGTTGCAGGTTAACGAATTCACGACAACGTTGTAATTAATGATTAGAACCGCGGTCGAAGTATATCGTGGTTCGAGGGACGACGAATGCTGGACTGTTTTCGAGTTGTTCGTAGTTTATAACGGCCAACAAAATCTAACACACGCCTGTAAATCACAGTTTCTCCGTTGATCGGTGAAAAGATCCCGACAGGCCACATAATTTTCTCCGCGCTTCGGGATCAACGGAACCACGCGACAGAACGAACGACGCAACATATAACGATAGTTTATCGAATCGGTGTTGCCCCGAACTTACAATGTAAAGGGAGTCGAAACGATGACGCGAAAAGAGACAGGTCCATTCTCTCGCGCGGAAAATATTTGACTGCTCGCCGGGGCGAGACAGCGCAGATAATCCTGACAAATTCGAGAGAGCTTCCGTAAAATATCTCGCTACTTCCGTTACAAATCACTCGACGGGAGTTACAATTTCAACGAACAGGTCGATCGTCCCGATTTCTCGCGAATGACCACGATACTGACAAAAGAAGTTATTCGTTGCGTTAATGAATCTTGTGGTCACAGTATTCTTCAATATTTCTGAAGCTTTCGTGAATATCACGATCTTTTTATTTAGAACAGGCTTAGCGGGAGCTTTCCAAACGCTTCCCTCGTTCACCAGTAGAGGGACACGCCATATTGTTAGCGATCGTTCAGTAGTTCGTTGAGGTTAAGACTTGCAGGTTTATTACTGTGTGATTTGTTGTACTAATTGGTGTAGTCCACGCATCAGAGTCCTGATAAATGTCGAAAGGTATATAACCTACAAATATCAATGAGGTAACCTAACTTCGATACATATTTGATACATAGAAGCTTTAGCAATCGACGATGATTCGTTCCTGTCGTTACTCGTCGAGTACGGAAAGGGCAGGAATTTATTTGACGAAACATCGACAGCCTGGGTCCGTATAGTCGCTTCGACGTTGCATTCGCGATAAAGTAACTAATTTCGAACGTAATCGCGCCCAAATAAGTGAAATACCGTTAGAATTTCAACGAATAGATCGATCGCCTCGATTTCTCGCGAATGACCACGATACTGACAAAAGAAGTTATTCGTTGTGTTAATGAATCTTGTGGTCACAGTATTCTTCAATATTTCTGAAGCTTTCGTGAATATCACGATCTTTTTATTTAGAACAGGCTTAGCGGGAGCTTTCCAAACGCTTCCCTCGTTCGCCAGCAGAGGGACGCGCCATATTGTTAGCGATCGTTCAATAGTTCGTTGAGGTTAAGACTTGCAGGTCTATTACTGTGTGATTTCTTATACTAATTGGTGTACTCCCCGCATCAGAGTCCTGATAAATGTCGAAAGGTATACAACCTACAAATATCAATGAGATAACCTAACTTCGATACATATTTGATACATAGAAGCTTTAGTAATCGACGATGATTCGTTCCTGTCGTTACTTGGGAACGAAAAATCGTCGAGCACGAAAAGGGCGGGAATTTATTCTAACCCAGACCTAAACGCTTCTCTCGTTCGCCAGTAGAGGGACACGCCATATTGTCAGCGATCGTTCAGTAGTTCGTGAGGTTAAAATTTGCAGGTCTATTACTGTGTGATTTGTTATACTGATTGGTGTACTCCCCGCATCAGAGTCCTGATAAATGTCGAAAGGTATATAACCTACAAATATGAATGAGATAACCTAACTTCGATACATAGAAGCTTTAGCAATCGACGATGATTCGTTCCTGTCGTTACTTGGGAACGAAAAATCGTCGAGCACGAAAAGGGCGGGAATTTATTCGACGAAACATCGACAGCCTGGGTCCGTATAGTCGCTTCGACGTTGCATTCGCGATAAAGTAACTAATTTCGAACGTAATCGCGCCGAAACACGTGAAATACCGCGGACAATTAAAGGAACGTCGTGGTTGGATAACGGCGAATGGTTGCCAGCGAATCGGCCGCCACGTTGGCCGACGTGCGGCGTGCACATTAAATTATCTATCGCGCAATTATTCATTTATGCTTATTCGCCTTGATACACCCGCGGATCTTGAATTATTACCGGCTTAACCGGACTTTTAATTCTAACGTATTACCATACTTATCGTACCGTACGAGCGATTCGTCTCTTCGCTCCGCGCCGCGCCACTGTCCCGCGCTTTTTGCACGAAGGAACCCCATCCGCGATTATAAAAATTCCAGTCGGAATCTGCGCCGACATCCGTCCGGTTCGTTGTTTTACGTTCTAATCGTGAAATCTCACTTGCAATCGAAAGTTGACCAAGACACGATACAAACTCTCGTGTAGTTTGTCTTCCCGAAACGCGATCAGTATTTTTGAGGTTAATCGATCGAATCTGATCCTCGAGGGATAAAACAAAAGAGAATGCTCTCGAGTGTACAACGCTGCACGGCAACGAGAATCTGTGCTCCTCTTCCAGGGAACTTCCACGGTGCTTGGCTCGCTAGTAAGGCATATTTAGTACATAAATCATAGCGCGAGTGGCCCTCGCTGGAGGCTACGAGTTTATATGCTAATATAAGGTGGAGCACACTGCGTGCTGAGACGCCATCTTGACCGTTCCGAAACGTCTTGAATCGCGATTCCATTTTGTTCATTGCAAATAATAATAATGAAAACAGACAAAAGTCATCGAACCAGCGAATCATCCCCATCTCCATTCACATTTCGTTCCCAAAGACATCCGTAAATTACCGTCTATCTATGGCAGACTTTGTACCAAATTAAATAGAGACATTAACTGAACATTTTATTAACAGCAAATGTATATGAGTTTGTGACAGACTGACTTCAAACTTTTATTTTAATTAATAAAAAGGAATAAATATCAAACAAGTGAAATAAATATATAAAATCTTCTTCACCAACAGTAACTCGTAAAAACCTAATCTCCGCAAGTTCGTATAGATGCCTCCAGAATCATTATTCCAACAGGCACCACGTACCAATAGACGTTCTAACCTAGTCGAATCTAGTTTTAGAACGAATCGAACAATTTTGTTCAAAATCCAACTCTGATCTCCAAGGGAGGGGGGGAAGTCTTAGACATCGTTCTCTTCGCGACACGGTGATTCTAAGATACCGGAACGCGGGAGAATTTATATGCAAATGGGGATCGTAGTGCGCCGAATAGAATCCGCCATCTTGACCGCGATAGAGCCGCGCGGGGATAGACGCGGAAAGGGACGCGAGAGGGCGGTCGGAAACGACGGCAGAAAATATTCTTCGCAGCCGAGATCGCCAATATGCACCCGACACGGCGCAGTCCATTCTTTCTCGGCGAACGGAAGCGGAATGAAGTTCCCGGGACCGATCGCGGCCGAAACTTCTCGCTTCCGTGTGCACGTTAACCTAACTTCCGCGCTGCACTCCCTTAAACTCGGGAAACTTTCGCGGCGCTCGCCGGATGCATAAGGACGAAATGCAAACTTGCTCTCGATCGCGCGTTTCACGGATTCTCGTGTCCGAACGAAATCGATTACGTGTTGCGTTCGGGACGTGGGGTGGGGGACAGGGGGCGGAACGAGCACGATTTATGGACGCGGACGCTCGATCTCGAGGTCGACGAAGACGTTCCCGCGCAGCGTCATTTTTTTTTTATTTTAACGATCGTGTTATCGCGTTCGACTAATTCGATATTTACAAGGGCTTAGGGATCGGGATTTAAAATTAATTTTACAATAAATCATTGCATCGGGGGGGCACGAGCACCCCAGTTAGGTCGGTTTATCGAGGGATCGGCTGTAAAAGCGTAAGATGCGGATGGAGGGGGGAGCGTGCTTTCTTCGGGAACCTTTAGCGGGCATCGTTACGGCAAACATTTAATTAAACTTGTAAAGTTGCCGCGTTCAGGGGCAGCACAGGCTTCAGAAGGGCGGTGTTGTTATGCGCGGAGCGTCATCCGACCCCCCCCCCACCCAACTTCAGCCGTATCGCGGTGTCGTAAAGGCGACTGCCGGTTCGTGTTTCGTAATGCGGGCATCTTCGTGGTCGTGTTACGAGAGTCGTTCCCTTATCTCGGCGACGGCGAACGTGTCATCTGCTTCGGAGGCTCTGTTCCTCGCTCACCTATGCCTCGAGCCGACTGCTGTCTTCCCCGTAACGTATACTCGCTGTTTCGTTTCAGATTATCGGAAACCCTTCGAGCCACACCGGAGATTGGAAACCAAAGTCCATAAAACTGTTCTCGACTGCTGTCTATCGGTTTAACATTCATTTAGTCGAAATTATGTCGTTCGAGAGACGGTCAATCGCCTAGCGGTCGCTAAGAGCGTTTCAGACGAATTTCAGTTGAGAAATGCTGATCTATATTATACAGAGTGTTCTGCTACCCCTGGGAAAAATTGTAATAGGGAATTCTAGAGGCTAAAATAAGACGAAAATCAAGAATACCAATTTGTTGATGAAGGCTTTGTTAAGAAGTTATTAATATTTAAAGTTCCGTTCATACTGAATTTTTTTCTCGAAAATGCGCAAGATTTCGGGGGTATGTCTATTCACCAAAAATTATTGTAATTGACCCCCGCAACGGAAAATAATTTTTCCAGAACGATTTGAAATTTTTTAATTTTGGCGAAAAATATCAAAACTTCTCGAATTTTTTTCTCGAAAGTGGGTAGGATTTCAAGGGTATGTCTAATGACCAAAAATGATTGTAATTAACCCCTGTAACTAAATATAATTTTTTTAGTATGATTTGAAATTTTTTAATTTCGTCTAAAAATTTCACACCTCGAATTTTTTTCTCGAAAATGGGTAGGATTTCAAGGGTATGTCTAATGACCAAAAACGATTGTAATTGACCCCCGCAACGGAAAATAATTTTTCCAGAACGATTTGAAATTTTTTTTTTCGCCGAAGAATTTAGGCAACTACCCCCTGTCGATTTCTCATAAGAATTCGTTTTTGATTTTTAATAAATCTGTTTGACGCTGTACGGGAATTTTGTCTAATACTTTTTTGTAAATATCCATGAGTTCTATTTTAGAAATAAATTTTATTGAAATATATTCACTACTATAGAAGTTATGGTCGTTTGAAAATTGGGCCACTTTTATGGTATTACTTTTGTTTTGCTCACTTTACGGGGTTGAGGAACAACATTCCCAACATTCTCGGAAGTTTTACCTATTCTTTACTAAAATACACGTTGTTTGCTTCTTGAAACATTAAAATCTTCCAATCTGGTCAGAAGTTATGATTTTGTAAACATAAACATGAAATTTCGAGAAACCATATATGGGTTCACATTATATTTTTTTCCTCGAAAGTGCATAGGATTTCGGGGATATGTCTATTCACCAAAAATGATTGTAATTGACCCCCGCAACCGAAAATAATTTTTCCAGAACGATTTGAAATTTTTTTTTTTCGCCGAAGAATTTAGGCAACTACCCCCTGTCGATTTCTCATAAGAATTCGTTTTTGATTTTTAATAAATCTGTTTGAGGCTGTACGGGAATTTTGTCTAATACTTTTTTGTAAATATTCATGAGTTCTACTTCAGAAATAAATTTCATTGAAATATATTCACTACTATAGAAGTTATGGTCGTTTGAAAATTGGACCACTTTTATGGTATTACTTTTGTTTTGCTCAGTTTACGGGGTTGAGGAACAACATTCCCAACTTTCTCGGAAGTTTTACCTATTCTTTACTAAAATACACGTTGTTTGCTTCTTGAAACATTAAAATCTTCCAATCTGGTCAGAAGTTATGATTTTGTAAATATAAACATGAAATTTCGAGAAACCATATATGGGTTCACATTATATTTTTTTTCTCGAAAGTGCATAGGATTTCGGGGATATGTCTATTCACCAAAAATGATTGTAATTGACCCCCGCAACGGAAAATAATTTTTCCAGAACGATTTGAAATTTTTTAATTTTGGCGAAAAATATCAAAACTTCTCGAATTTTTTTCTCGAAAGTGGGTAGGATTTCAAGGGTATGTCTAATGACCAAAAATGATTGTAATTAACCCCTGTAACTAAATATAATTTTTTTAGTATGATTTGAAATTTTTTAATTTCGTCGAAAAATTTCACACCTCGAATTTTTTTCTCGAAAATGGGTAGGATTTCAAGGGTATGTCTAATGACCAAAAACGATTGTAATTGACCCCCGCAACGGAAAATAATTTTTCCAGAACGATTTGAAATTTTTTTTTTTCGCCGAAGAATTTAGGCAACTACCCCCTGTCGATTTCTCATAAGAATTCGTTTTTGATTTTTAATAAATCTGTTTGAGGCTGTACGGGAATTTCGTCTAATACTTTTTTGTAAATATCCATGAGTTCTACTTCAGAAATAAATTTCATTGAAATATATTCACTACTATAGAAGTTATGGTCGTTTGAAAATTGGACCACTTTTATGGTATTACTTTTGTTTTGCTCAGTTTACGGGGTTGAGGAACAACATTCCCAACTTTCTCGGAAGTTTTAGATATTCTTTACTAAAATACACGTTGTTTGCTTCTTAAAACATTAAAATCTTCCAATCTGGTCAGAAGTTATGATTTTGTAAACATAAACATGAAATTTCGAGAAACCATATATGGGGTCACATTATATTTTTTTTCTCGAAAGTGCATAGGATTTCGAGGGTATGTCCATTAACCAAAAATTATTGTAATTGACCCCCGCAACGGAAAATAATTTTTCCAGAACGATTTGAAATTTTTTTTTTTCGCCGAAGAATTTAGGCAACTACCCCCTGTCGATTTCTCATAAGAATTCGTTTTTGATTTTTAATAAATCTGTTTGACGCTGTACGGGAATTTTGTTTAATACTTTTTTGTAAATATTCATGAGTTCTACTTCACAAATAAATTTCATTGAAATATATTCACTACTATAGAAGTTAAGGTCGTTTAAAAATTGGACCACTTTTATGGTATTACTTTTGTTTTGCTCAGTTTACGGGGTTGAGGAACAACATTCCCAACATTCTCGAAAGTTTTAGATATTCTTTACTAAAATACACGTTGTTTACTTCTTGAAACATTAAAATCTTCCAATCTGGTCAGAAGTTATGATTTTGTAAACATAAACATGAAATTTCGAGAAACCATATATGGGTTCACATTATATTTTTTTCCTCGAAAGTGCATAGGATATCGAGGGTATGTCTATTAACCAAAAATTATTTCAATTTTCCCCCGCAACCGAAAATAATTTTTCCAGAACGATTTGAAATTTTTTTTTTTCGCCGAAGAATTTAGGCAACTACCCCCTGTCGATTTCTCATAAGAATTCGTTTTTGATTTTTAATAAATCTGTTTGACGCTGTACGGGAATTTTGTCTAATACTTTTTTGTAAATATCCATGAGTTCTACTTCACAAATAAATTTCATTGAAATATATTCACTACTATAGAAGTTATGGTCGTTTGAAAATTGGACCACTTTTATGGTATTACTTTTGTTTTGCTCACTTTACGGGGTTGAGGAACAACATTCCCAACATTCTCGGAAGTTTTACCTATTCTTTACTAAAATACACGTTGTTTGCTTCTTGAAACATTAAAATCTTCCAATCTGGTCAGAAGTTATGATTTTGTAAATATAAACATGAAATTTCGAGAAACCATATATGGGTTCACATTATATTTTTTTCCTCGAAAGTGCATAGGATTTCAGGGATATGTGTATTCACCAAAAATGATTGTAATTGACCCCCGCAACCGAAAATAATTTTTCCAGAACGATTTGAAATTTTTCTTTTTCGTCGAAAAATTTAGGCACCCAATTAGATATTCTCGAATTTTTTTCTCGAAAGTGGGTAGGATTTCAAGGGTATGTCTAATGACCAAAAATGATTGTAATTAACCCCTGTAACTAAATGTAATTTTTTTAGTATGTTTTGAAATTTTTTAATTTTGTCTAAAAATTTCAGTATCTACTCGAATTTTTTTCTAGAAAATTGGTAGGATTTCAGGGATATGTGTATTCACCAAAAATGATTGTAATTGACCCCCGCAACCGAAAATAATTTTTCCAGAACGATTTGAAATTTTTCTTTTTCGTCGAAAAATTTAGGCACCCAATTAGATATTCTCGAATTTTTTTCTCGAAAGTGCGTAGGATTTCGAAGGTATGTGTAATGACCAAAAATGATCTTAATTAACCCCTGTAACTAAATGTAATTTTTTTAGTATGTTTTGAAATTTTTTAATTTTGTCTAAAAATTTCAGTATCTACTCGAATTTTTTTCTAGAAAATTGGTAGGATTTCAGGGATATGTGTATTCACCAAAAATGATTGTAATTGACCCCCGCAACCGAAAATAATTTTTCCAGAACGATTTGAAATTTTTCTTTTTCGTCGAAAAATTTAGGCACCCAATTAGATATTCTCGAATTTTTTTCTCGGAAGTGCGTAGGAATTCGGGGGTATGTCTAATGACCAAAAATGATTGTAATTGACCCCTGTAACTAAATGTAATTTTTTTAGTATGATTTGAAATTTTTTAATTTTGTCTACAAATTTCAGTATCTACTCGAATTTTTTTCTAGAAAATTGGTAGGATTTCAGGGATATGTGTATTCACCAAAAATGATTGTAATTGACCCTCGCAACCGAAAATAATTTTTCCAGAACGATTTGAAATTGTTGAATTTAATTGTTAATAACTTTTTAACGAAGCTTCCATCAAGAAATTGGTATTCTTCATTCTCGTCTTATTTTGGTCCCTAGAACCCCCCATTAAAATTTTTCCCAGGTTTGAACGAACACCCTGTATTTAAACCAGTACGAATTAATCGGTGGTCGTGTAAGAAACGCGACCCAGAGTCCAGGAAACGCAGAGTCCTTCGTATTAAATATAAACGATGTCGACGGGAGTACCGAAGGATAGCTATTTCCATTTTTCATCAGGCTGGCCGTAATACAGGGCGAAACGGGTAGCCGTAGGGGGAGGGAGGTCTGAAAAAGGCGGAACGGGTGTTGTATAAAACCGCTCGCGACATTACCTCCAATATTCGCAAAACGGATTCTCCGCCGGCAGCCTCGTCCCCCTGGCAACCCCTTCCACTCTGCCCCTCAGCCAGCGGCTGGTAATGAGGTGGTTTCAATTCTGGCCTCGGGGAACAACCCGGCCCGGTGTGTAGGTACATCAGCTATTGCCATGTAAATGTCCGAGCGAGAGGAAACGAGCGCGCCGGATTGATAGGAGGGACGAGAGGCGTACCCCGATCTCTGCGTGCGATTTTTTTTTTTCTTCCCCCTCCCCCGGACAATTTCGAACGAATCCTTTCCGCGTCCCCGCGACAAAGACACCCACAGATTCGCCCACCAGTTTTCGAAACGTGCACTCTTTGTTAAAATGTACGTTGCAAACTCAGTAAGAAATATTTGTGGTTAGATAGGGAGTCCTTCGAATTTAATATTCTCTAAATTGTTTATTATTATAATATCTCTGGTGACTTGATATTGCAGGAAGAAGCAAACTAGTGGGAATCACTGGATGCTGAGACGTTCGAGCACTTGTGAGAAACGTACGGATCGAGCGTGGCCCTCTGTCGGTGAGTGCTAGAAGTACATGTAACCTTGTTTATACTCGAAGAAATCGTATTTCCTCCCACTGTGCTGTGTAATTCGTGTACTTGGAGCCTTCCTCGCGATAAGAAAACCACTCCTCGCCCCAATATTTCGAACCTCGAGCTCCCTCCCCCATCCACCGTCAGCAATAACGATATAAAGATCCCCGAGTCCGACGAGTGTTTTATATCGTCGTTGTCCAATGAGCAGGCGATATCTCAAGAGTCTACGTCCGCGAACTTTTCACCCCGTTAGCGTCGAGAGTTTCGCGAGTGGAGAAACTTGCCTCGCGATAGAGGATGAGACGAGGCTCGTGAAATAAAGAAGTCTAGGTGTCGGTCGCCGCAGTTTTACGGAGACGCGTCCACGCTTAGAAGAGGGGAGGTGAGGGGTGGATACACAAACGCCCCTCAAAAATAAATCGCGAAGGCGCCCGTAGCTCGTAATTTAAACTAGCGCAGTTTCGGTAACTAGTTCCACCCTGGCCCTCCTCGTCCACCCCTCCCAGTTTGGACTTTCGACGACAAAGAAAACGGGAGGGTGGGAATTCACGGACGCTGATAGAGAGACAGTGGTTTCGAGCACGAGGGGGTGGAATATGGGTGTCGTAACCGAGACGGCTGTAAAGCGATTCGCAATAAACCGCGGAATGAGTTTATTGCGCTTATTGACCTAACCCGCGAAGCAGAAGTGTGCGCGTTAAAATCGCTCCTAGACGGTTTGCGCCGGTTCGTCGACGTTCGCGGTGCTTTCGCGCTGCTCGACGTCGCCAATATGGAGGCTGTCGGACCTAGCCCGCTGATCGTCTAAACTAGGAATTTGCAACGATTAACACTTCGACTGCCACGTCACCCATATATTTTAGAATTTTTAACAGACTAAAACAATTAATCCTCAAATTAAAATTTCGAAGAAAATAAATTTTAATAGGTTTCGTAAATTTTAACGAGGTTACAAAGGTAACTATGAGAACTTTTAAGTTGGGTGGCTTACAATTGCCTAGAACCAAAGTTTTGGTTTTTTAAATAATTTTAGGATTCTAGATTGGTAGTCGACGTGTTAAATTGTAAATTAAGGGATTAGGCAACTCTAAAATTTTGAAGAGTTCGATATTTTGTTTTTTGGCTTGACTAATAGTTTGAAGCCTTAAAATCATTATGGGAAAGGTCCCAGTGGCGGAGCAATGTTTTTAATGAAAATTTGGAGTTTCAAACAGTGACGTATATCTGCTTATACAGGGTGTTCGGCTACCCCTGAGAAAAATTTAAGGGGGGATTCTAGAGGCCAAAATAAGACGAAACTCAAGAATACCAATTTGTTGATGGAGGCTTCGTTAAAAAGTTATTAACAATTAAATTCAAAAGTTTCAAATCGTTCTGGAAAAAACATTTTCGGTTGCGGGGGTCAATTGCAATCATTTTTGGTGAATAGACATACCCCTGAAATCCTACGCATTTTCGAGAAAAAAATTCGAGTAGCTGTGAAATTTTTCGACGGGAAAAAAAATTTTCAAATCATTCTAAAAAAATTATATTTAGTTTCAGGGGTCAATTATAATCATTTTTGGTCATTAGACATACCCCCGAAATCCTATGCATTTTCGAGAAAAAAATTCTTTACCGAAAATCTAATCTGAGGTCCAGAAATGCTTCCCTGAAATTTCATGCGAATCTTTAAAACATCGTAATTTCTGAACGGATTGGACGATTTTAATGTTCAAAAAGCCAAACGCCGCGTATTTTAGCGTAGAATATGTAGCAATTATAAAAATATTCGAAAAGTTAGTCCTTGACCCCGCAAAATGAGAAAAACCCCATAAAAATGGTCCAATTTTCAAACAGCCATAACTCCTATAATAGTAAAGGTATCTCATTGAAATTTTTTCCTGAAGCAGAGCCCATGGGCACCTACAAAAAAGTATTAGACAATTTTTCTGTAGGGTGTCAAGTAAAATTATTAAAAACTAAAAACGAATATTTAAGAAAAATCGACAAAGGGCCTAAAAATCGTAGGTGCCTAAATTTTTCAGCGAAAAAAAAAGATTTCAAATCGTTCTGGAAAAATTATTTTCGGTTGCGGGGGTCAATTGCAATCATTTTTGGTGAATAGACATACCCCCGAAATCCTACCCATTTTCTAGAAAAAAATTCGAGAAGCTGTGAAATTTTTCGACGGGAAAAAAAATTTTCAAATCATTCTAAAAAAATTATATTTAATTACAGGGGTCGATTACAAGCATTTTTGGTCATTACACATATCCCTTAAATCCTACCCACTTTGGAGAAAAAAATTCGAGTAGATATTAAAACTTTCAGACGAAATTAAAAAATTTCAAATCATTCTAAAAAAATTATATTTAATTACAGGGGTCAATTACAAGCATTTTTGGTCATTACACATATCCCCGAAATCCTACGCACTTTCGAGAAAAAAATTCAGTACCGGTGAATCTTTAAACGTTAATAACTTTTTAACGAAGCCTCAATTAACAAATTGGTATTCTTGATTTTCGTCTTATTTTGGCCTCTAGAATCCTCCATTAAAATTTTTCCCAGGGTTGTCTGAACACCCTGTATCTGCGTAAATCAAACTTTAAATTAATTTTCCTCGGAACTATGTTCTACAAAACGGTGTGCAGAATTACTCCAGTTCTAATTAATCAATTGCTTCGAAAATTCACAGTTATCTTTACTATTATATTTATCAAGCATTGACGATCCGTTTTTTAAAAAATTGTCTAATAATTCTGCAAAATATTAGTAATAAAAGATCAATTTTTGATAAAATTCGATTTTTGGTTTCAATTATCTGCCATATTGTTCATTTTCATACAAATTGAAATGTCTCATCGTCAATGCTAAGGACTTTTCTCACAGTTAATGGAATATTTCGGTTTTTGCTGTAGACAACCATTTTACCATAATCCTGCACCCCAGTTAGGCATCAAAAAATGTGTCTCGAGAGCATGGCGCCATGTAGGCTTAATTATAAATATTTTTCAAACATTGCCAATGGTTTTTTTCAATATTTGTTATACCTAAATACAGTGCAAAGTCTCAGGATAAATTGACTGCTTACTTTTTCTTCATTGTAGCTTAAAAAATTGCCTTGTTTTCCATACCGCTAGAGTTACCTCTTAATACGTTGAAATCGACGGATTGGTCAAATCAACGTTCCTCTTTGTTCTCGATGGAGGTTTGTTCGTCTCTTGTTTGTTCTTGTCTACCGTTTCCTCCCGTCGGCCGCCGTCGCAAATGGAATCGCCGCGTCCGGCGGCAGTATTTCTGTCTTTCGCGGACGTTATCCGCGCCTCCCGTTGCTCCGCGGCCTTTTAATTCGAGGCCTCTAACGAGTAGTAAATTTCCCGCGAGGCAATACCGTGTAAACGGGAACCCGGGACTCTCCAAACAGGACAGATCCACTTAGTTTTTTCCCCCTTTTCGCGCGTCCCCACGCGCCGCCGCCCCCGCGTCGAGTATTAAATACTAATTCCATTAAAACCGTGGAAGGGTTGCGAGCCCATATCTCTGACCCATATTTCATGCGGAAAAGCTTTTCAATCTGAGAAAATACTTATGGATCCGGCCGTGGACCCTCCCCGGACGGGGGGACACGCGCGGGGGACGAAAATATGGAAGCGTGCGAGGATCGATCCCCGGGAATTATAGTTGAAAGCTTTTGTTTGTCCATCGAGTCGTTGTCGGATCGTAAAGAAAAAATAAAATCGTCTCGATTTCCCTTTACGAAAACGCGACGAGTTTCGGGGGAATACCGAGACGCCATCTTGGATTGCTCGACGAAGAAAATCGAGGAAGTTGCGGATGGAAGGAAGAATCTACATTAAATTTTAAGCAATGGATGCTTGAAACCGATCGAAGGTAAGTGGATCTAATAGTCGACGATGAAATAGAAACTGTAGATGGAAGTAAATTAAATTTTAGGTTATAGGCACCTGTTATATGTATAGACTCTTCCAGCAGAAAATAAGTAAATCCAAGGAAGATCTTTCAAGGAACTCTTCGGAGGGTTTTATCAATATTACTGTAACTTATATAAATAGGGGAACCATTTTATTTAGTCTCTTTGATTCTCATTGAATATCATTCTAACAAACTTTCTCCTTTCTAGGTTGCTGTATTGGAAGATTACAAAGAAGTATTCTCAAAGAAGAGTTCTTGAATCTAACAGCAGCTGGATAGATGGAACTCTTCAGATTTATTAATATTACTATAACTTACATAAATAGAAAAACCATTTTATTTAGTCTCTTTGATTCTCATTGAATATCATTCTAACAAACTTTCTATTTTCTAGGTTGCTGTATTGGAAGATTACAAAGAAGTATTCTCAAAGAAGAGTTCTTGAATCTAACAGCAGCTGGATAGATGGAACTCTTCAGATTTATTAATATTACTATAACTTACATAAATAGGAAAACCATTTTATTTAGTCTCTTTGATTCTCATTGAATATCATTCTAACAAACTCTCTATTTTCTAGATTGCTGTGCCCAGAAGATTACAAAGAAGTATTCTAGGAGTTCTTGAACCTAACAGCAGCAGGATAGATGGAACTCTTCAGATTTATTAATATTACTATAACTTACATAAATAGGAAAACCATTTTATTTAGTTACTCACTAATCTCGTCGATTCTCATTGAATATCATTCTAACAAACTTCCTATTTTCTAGGTTGCTGTGCCCAGAAGATTACAAAGAAGTATTCTCAAAGAAGAGTTCTTGAATCTAACAGCAGCTGGACAGCTGGAACTCTTCAGATTTATTAATATTACTATAACTTACATAAATAGGAAAACCATTTTATTTAGTTACTCACTAATCTCGTCGATTCTCATTGAATATCATTTTAACAAACTTCCTATTTTCTAGGTTGCTGTGCCCAGAAGATTACAAAGAAGTATTCTCAAAGAAGAGTTCTTGAATCTAACAGCAGCTGGATAGATGGAACTCTTTAGATTTATTAATATTACTATAACTTACATAAATAGAAAAACCATTTTATTTAGTCTTTGATTCTCATTGAATATCATTCTAATAAACTTTCTCTTTTCTAGGTTGCTGTGTTGGAAGATTACAAAGAAGTATTCTCAAAGAAGAGTTCTTGAATCTAACAGCAGCTGGACAGCTGGAACTCTTCAGATTTATTAATATTACTATAACTTACGTAAATAGGAAAACCATTTTATTTAATTACTCACTAATCTCGTCGATTCTCATTGAATATCATTCTAACAAACTTCCTATTTTCTAGATTGCTGTGCCCAGAAGATTACAAAGAAGTATTCTAGGAGTTCTTGAACCTAACAGCAGCTGGATAGATGTAACTCTTCAGATTGATCAATATTACTATAACTTAATAGGAAAACCATTTTATTTAGTTGATTCTCTTCGAATATCATCCTAACGAACTTTTTATTGCCCAGGTTGCCGTGTCGGAAGGTTACAAAGTGTTCTAAGGGGCCTCGAATGTTTTCCACGATTCTTTATCAGCGACTACGAATGGACCAAGTCGAACGATCCTCGCACGATCAACATATTCCATAAAAGTCGGTTAATTTACGACCCCAGGAAAGATCGAGCCGATATTCGCGGATTTCATTAAGTTCCCGGTAGGAAGGGGGACGGAGACGCGCCTAAAAAGGCGAGGGGGGTGAGATTTCCAGGCGATCTCATCGACGAGCAGAGATCGCGCGAACTTCTTGCCGGCAGATAAACGCTAGCGATTCGGCGTCGCGCTATGCAATCACGTAGAAGGTCGCGATAACGGAGTTTCAATTACGAGCCATTCGCTGGGTCCTCGCGACGATCGAAGATTAAACGCCGATCGGGGCAGCGTCGACCGATAATGTAAGTGTACTCCGCTCCCCCGCCGTCGGTCGGGCGACTTCCCGTCAGGACACTTTCGAAACTTGTTCTTTTTTTATTCTTCCGCGACCGGGCAACCGGTGGCGAGAAAGTTTCGTTTCAATTACTTCGCCGGTGGCGTCGAGTTATCGCGCGATAACTCAATCGACGCGGCCAGATACATGGCTGCAATCGCTAAAAGGACGACGATCCACGGGGCGCTGATCGCTAAAACGCCTCCACTTACGAGCCTCTTTACGAGGACGTAATCGTTCCGTGAGCGTCTCCGTAAATCGACGCTTCAGCGAGATCCCGCCTTCGGGAGACGCCCCCGACGACGCTGGCGACCGATCGCACCTTGATGTCTCCGAAGAATCACGACAGAATGGTCTGTCAATTAGTTCATCTTGCTATTTTTGGAATCGTTTCGACCCCCTGCGGATGGCTCTTGTAAATATTAACTGAACGCATAATTTGCTCACTCTGCCGTATGAAGAAACAGCCACGCGCAAAATTCAGGCGTGCTTAAGTGTCCTAGAGTCTTTTGGTTACGCGTCGAGCAAAGGAGTGGACAGAATGGAGGTCGTAAATAGGAGAGTTGTATCCTGCAAACTCGGGGAACCACGTGGACGTTGAATCTGTAAAGCAAATCGAGGGGGGAACGGCGGTCAAACGATTGGCCACGGATCGCTAGCGTCGAACGTCTACGAAATCCGTGCAGATCGTTAACGACGGTCCAGAGAAACGTAGCGAACGTCCGAATGGCCATTGTGTCCTCGCCACCCCCTGAGACAACGGGGTTCGCACCCTATTGCCTCCGACACGGACGTCTCAATTAAATGTATACGAGTGCAAGTGGGGTTGATAAAGCGTTCGGTCATAAATATGAATTATCCGCGGTAAACGCTCCCCCGAGAGCCCGGGAACCGAGGGTGGATCGAAAGGAGGCTAAAAGTCGTCCCGCGGATACTGTCCTTCGAGGCTCCTCGATCGCCTGTAGGCCTAGGATACTTCCTAGTTACCGCGTTTGGGGAACACACGTGGCGATGCGTTCTTTTCAAGGACAACCGTTGGAAAATGAGATTCCGGAACGCGAACGTGGGCGACTCTCGCCGCTTGGATATCGATTCTTCCTTTCCCGGTTCAATCGGTCTAATAGAAAAGTAATGTCGTAGACCCCGGTCGCGGCGGAATCTCGGGGCTAATACGTCTTGTGGGGGGAGGGGTCGGCCGGGGGCGTTTATGAAGTATGGCGATGCGTTTTAGCAGATTGGTGACGATACCGGGGCGAGATCGTAATAACGCGAGCCTGGACGGATGATTGGTCGCGCGAGATTTCGTCCTGGGACCGATGGATCCCTTTTATGTAATTGCCGTCGAGAGACAGTTCTCGAGAAACGTTTCGTTGTAGCTCGGGTAGTCGTGTTGTCGAGTTCTTTCTTGGTCCTGGACCTAGCAGAACTGCTAGTATCATCTTATGTGATAGTTGGTCGAGTACTTGTGAGAGAGGACAGGTTGAACGTGCCCCTCTGGTAGCGAGCGCGAGAAGCGTCAGGGATAGATTATTCTTTCTACCATAAACGTTTGGGTCACGGTATCTATCGAGTTTACGAAGATTCACAGTTTTAATGGCTGGGTACAATATTGAAAATAACTTGTCAGAAATTGAACATGGACGTATGGGTTAGCTTAAGCTTCAGAGCGTCGTCAGAAAGTGGATGGTTTTAGTTATAAGTAAACGAGTCCTTTGGAATAGAATCGTTCAAACTCCCCCTCCCTGTCTAGCACCTGTACCGGGATCTAAATCACGGAACACGTTAGCCTCCTTCGGGAAGTTCGGGTACCGAAGTACCTGTCTCCGACTGGCAAAAGGGACCCCAGTCGAGCTACTCGAGGGCGGCGGGTGTATACGAGCGCGACTCTGGTAGGAAACTCTTACGGTTAGTAGTCGTGTATCCAGCAACCTACATCGGTGGTTTCCTTCCTGCGGGACCTTCCTCGGTGCCCCGCGGGGAATAGAAACCAGCTCGACGATTCAGAGGAGTGTGACTCGACGAGTCCCAGGAAGCGTGTGCTTTGCTAACGATGACAAACTGCCCCGCTCTAAGACGCCATATTTATGCTAATCTGGCCGGGTAGACTCTGCCTCGGACCCTCCCTTCCATTTTATCATCCCCCTACACGTGCTCGCGCAACCCTTGCCTCTTGCTCTCCCGATTCTCTTTTCTATCGCCCGATCGAATCTACGATTTTCAAAATTCTAAACCAAACTGCTACGAACTCTAGAGTAATCGTGTTATTTTTAAACTGCCTACTTTTTTTAAAATTGAGAATCTTTTACCAACGCAGAGGTAAGCCCGGGACCTGAAGATTTACACAAAATTTACCAAGAAACTTTAGCTCGACTGGAGGGTAGTTTTACCCCATTTTCCATATCCTAATTATAGATCTATACTTCTCAAAATTTGTTTAAAATCGTTAACGACCACCTCTACTTCTTTGCAAGTCGAATGACAAAGAGAGATGGAGCTAGACGAACCTTGGTTCGCGAATGGTCGGTTTGAAGTTATAATATGTTATTCTCCCATACTGTTCGATCGAATTGTATTTTTACATTTGCATCGATTTAAAATCGTTAAGAACCACCTCCCCGCTTTTCTGCAAATCGAATAACAAAGAGAGATAGAGCTAGACGAACCTTGGTTCGCGAATGGTCGGTTTGAAGTTATAATATGTTATTCTCCCATACTGTTCGATCGAATTGTATTTTTACATTTGCATCGATTTAAAATCGTTAAGAACCACCTCCCCGCTTTTTTGCAAGTCGAATGACAAAGAGAGATGGAGCTAGACGGACCTTGGTTCGCGAATGGTCGGTTTGAAGTTATAATATGCTATTCTCCCATACTGTTCGATCGAATTGTATTTTTACATTTGCATCGATTTAAAATCGTTAA
Source organism: Colletes latitarsis (assembly GCF_051014445.1). NCBI lineage: Eukaryota > Metazoa > Arthropoda > Insecta > Hymenoptera > Colletidae > Colletes > Colletes latitarsis. Next base: position 26,528,660 of record NC_135135.1, on the reverse strand, counting down.
GAACCACCTCCCCACTTTTTTGCAAATCGAATGACAAAGAGAGATGGAGCTAGACGAACCTTGGTTCGCGAATGGTCGGTTTGAAGTTATAATATGCTATTCTCCCATACTGTTCGATCGAATTGTATTTTTACATTTGCATCGATTTAAAATCGGTAAGGACCACCCCCACTTTTTTGCAAGTCGAATGACAAAGAGAGATGGAGCTAGACGAACCTTGGTTCGCGAATGGTCGGTTTGAAGTTATAATATGCTATTCTCCCATACTGTTCGATCAAATTGTATTTTTACATTTGCATCGATTTAAAATCGTTAAGAACCACCTCCCCGCTTTTCTGCAAATCGAATGACAAAGAGAGATGGAGCTAGACGAACCTTGGTTCGCGAATGGTCGGTTTGAAGTTATAATATGTTATTCTCCCATACTGTTCGATCGAATTGTATTTTAACACTGAATTTGCATCGATTTAAAATCGTTAAGGACCACCCCCACTTTTTTGCAAGTCGAATGACAAAGAAAGATGGAGCTAGACGAACCTTGGTTCGCGAATGGTCGGTTTGAAGTTATAATATGCTATTCTCCCATACTGTTCGATCGAATTGTATTTTTACATTTGCATCGATTTAAAATCGTTAAGGACTACTCCCACGTTTTTGCAAATCGAATGACAAAGAGAGATGGAGCCAGACGAACCTTGGTTCGCGAATGGTCGGTTTGAAGTTATAATATGTTATTCTCCCATACTGTTCGATCGAATTGTATTTTTACATTTGCATCGATTTAAAATCGTTAAGAACCACCTCCCCGCTTTTCTGCAAATCGAATGACAAAGAGAGATGGAGCTAGACGAACCTTGGTTCGCGAATGGTCGGTTTGAAGTTATAATATGTTATTCTCCCATACTGTTCGATCGAATTGTATTTTAACACTGAATTTGCATCGATTTAAAATCGTTAAGGACCACCCCCACTTTTTTGCAAGTCGAATGACAAAGAAAGATGGAGCTAGACGAACCTTGGTTCGCGAATGGTCGGTTTGAAGTTATAATATGCTATTCTCCCATACTGTTCGATCGAATTGTATTTTTACATTTGCATCGATTTAAAATCGTTAAGGACTACTCCCACGTTTTTGCAAATCGAATGACAAAGAGAGATGGAGCCAGACGAACCTTGGTTCGCGAATGGTCGGTTTGAAGTTATAATATGTTATTCTCCCATACTGTTCGATCGAATTGTATTTTTACATTTGCATCGATTTAAAATCGTTAAGAACCACCTCCCCGTTTTTCGGCAAGTCAAAAGACTCCCACACAATCGGGTTTCGTGAGCAACGCGTCGCGGTTCGAACTCGACAGGAACCGTGCGCGTATCTCGCGACTTCTTGCCGTGCCAAGAGGATGTTTTGCCGTTCCCCCGCGCCCCTTCCCCCGATATTCGCTCGTCCCCGGGCTCCGGGGGAGCTCGCCCCCCCCCTCCCCCCTCCGTCCCGTTCCGCGTTCCCGGAGAATATGGATCGGCCCTGACAATATTGCCGCTGGAACCACCCCGTGTCTACCATCGTGATATACGCGGCCGCATTTCATATATTCCATTGTTTCCAAGTTTTCGGATCCATTTGTAAGATTAAATTTGTAATGCGGGGCCAACCTCGCCCCCGACCCCCGCCGCCCCGTCGCCTACCGCTGGGCGCGGACCAGAGCCGACGCATATGGCCCCACGACCAATTTCTATCCTGTCGACGGGGATCTCGATCGCTGGAGACTTTTTCAGAGCCTTCGCGCGACGAACCGTTTTCGAAGGAAGTCGGGATCCGCTATGGAGTCGCGTTTAGCGCCAAAATCACTGCGTGGAAGCGCCTTTTATTTGTTGCAACGCTCCCTTGATTTCGATGGAGGAACTCTAACTCGACAGTGAGGTTTAGAGAGTAATCTAGGATAGTCGAGGAACGTATATAACATAGAAACGGAGGGGTCAGTCGAACGCTTGCGAGAGAGACGAGAGCGTGGCCCTCTGGTGGCGAGTGCGGCAGGTGACCCCAGTCTTCGCGTAAAGTACTATACAGGGTGTTCGGTTATCCCTGGGAAAAATTTTAATGGAGGATTCTAGAGACCAAAATAAGACGAAAATCAAGAATACCAATTTGTTGATGGAGGCTTCGTTAAAAAGTTATTAACAATTAAATTCAAAAATTTCTAATCGTTCTGGAAAAATTATTTTCGGTTATGGGGGTCAATTACAATCATTTTTGGTGAATACACATACCCCCGAAATCCTACCCCCTTTCTAGAAAAAAATTCGAGTAGCTGCTGAAAGTTTTATAATTTTATAATAATATGAGATATAAAAAACACCATAACTCCTGAACAGATTGAAGGATTTTAATGTTTCAAAATGCCATTGACACGTATTTTGGCGAAGAATATGTAGAAATTCTAACAATATTGAAAAAGTTGTTCCTTGACACCATAAAATGAGGAAAACTCCCTAAAACTGTCCCAATTTTCAGGCGACCATAACTCCTACAATAGTAATGGTATCTCATTGAAATTTTTTTCTGAAGCAGAGCCCAAGGGTGCCTACAAAATAGTATTAGACAAAATTTCCGTACAACGTCAAACAGATTTATTAAAAATCAAAAACGAATTGTTATGAAAAATCGACAGGGGGTAGTTGCCTAAATTCTTGGGTGAAAAAAAAAAATTTCAAATCATTCTGGAAAAATTATTTTCGGTTACGAGGGTCAATTATAATCATTTTTAGTCATTAGACATACCCTCGAAATCCTACCCCCTTTCTAGAAAAAAATTCGAGAAGGTGATGAAATATTTCGACGAAAAAAAAAAAATTTCAGATCGTTTTGGAAAAATTATTTTCGGTTGCGAGGGTCAATTACAATAATTTTTGGTCATTACACATACCCCTGAAATCGTACGCATTTTCGAAAAAAAAATTAGTTTCATTAAAGAGTTTGAACGTCCTAGCTTCTTGCATCCGCGTTAGGGATACTTGCAAGCTTCTCGACGCGTTGAGGTACTCTAAAAATTCTGAAAAAATTCAGCCATAGTCTCCGAATTCCTAGGAATCGTACTACGATTCTAACATCGATCGGATTGTTCATTAAACGAGTACAAAATGGAAATCTGACGAATCCAAGCAGCGACGACAGAAAGAAAGCGCGTCGAGAGGGAGACAGAGTGTGGCGCTATTCGTTTCCATCGGCGGTTTCCGGTTGCTTCTGGACGGAATCACGAGCGCGGACACGAACACGCGCCCGTAACGTATGGCGCATAAGCTGTTCGCGTTAACCGGCCACTTTCAGATTGGATGGCGCTCTCCTCGGCATATGGATTCGTCGCGGATTGACCCGCGGTTTTCATCGCGAAATGGGAATTTCATTTCCATCGGACCCCGACTGCGGGGCGGTTGCCAGCAAAATTGGAAGAGCAACGAAAGTTTTCCGATCGAGCTAGATTTTGCCTATTTTTTTTTTTGCGATGAGCTATGGTCCCCCGACGCTGTAACGCGCGTCACTTTTCGTTGAACGACGAGAATGGTCGGTTTGAAGTCCTAGTACGTTATATTCTTGCACACTGTCGTGCTTTTAGATTTGGGTTGTGTACAATTGAAGATGTTAATGCTACAGAGAGAGCTTAAATTAGAATATTCTAGCAAATATACGTTCACAAGAACGCCACACTTGGGAGTATAGAATAAGGGAACTTTAAAGTGGTTGCTTTCGAAAGGTGTGAGGGAAGGTACACGGTTTTAACCCATTTTAGAATTGCGAATGGTCGGTTTGAAGTTATAATATGTTATTCTTCCATTCTACTCGATCGAATCGTATTTTTAGACTGAATTTGCATAGGATTGAAGATGTTAAGGCTACAAAGAGACTATAAATTGCAATATTCGAGTAAACATACATCCACAAGAATGTCACACTTGGGAGTATAGAATAAGGGAACTTTAAAATGGCTACTTTCGAAAGGTGTGAGGGAAGGTACAAGTTTTAACCCATTTTAGAATTGCGAATGGTCGGTTTGAAGTTATAATATGTTATTCTCCCATTCTACTCGATCGAATCGTATTTTTAGACTGAATTTGCATAGGATTGAAGATGTTAAGGCTACAAAGAGACTATAAATTCCAATATTCGAGTAAATATACATCCACAAGAACGTCACACTTGGGAGTATAGAATAAGGGAACTTTAAAGTGGTTGCTTTCGAAAGGTATGAGGGAAGGTACACAGTTTTAACCCATTTTAGAATTGCGAATGGTCGGTTTGAAGTTATAATATGTTATTCTTCCATTTTACTCGATCGAATCGTATTTTTAGACTGAATTTGCATAGGATTGAAGATGTTAAGGCTACAAAGAGACTATAAATTGCAATATTCGAGTAAATATACGTCCACAAGAACGCCACACTTGGGAGTATAGAATAAGGGAACTTTAAAATGGTTGCTTTCGAAAGGTGTGAGGGAAGGTACACTGTTTTAACCCATTTTAGAATTGCGAATGGTCGGTTTGAAGTTATAATATGTTATTCTTCCATTCTACTCGATCGAATCGTATTTTTAGACTGAATTTGCATAGGATTGAAGATGTTAAGGCTACAAAGAGACTATAAATTCCAATATTCGAGTAAATATACATCCACAAGAACGTCACACTTGGGAGTATACAATAAGGGAACTTTAAAATGGCTACTTTCGAAAGGTGTGAGGGAAGGTACACAGTTTTATCCCGTTTTAGAATGGCGAATGGTCGGTTTGAAGTTATAATATGTTATTCTCTCATTCTATTCGATCGAATCGTATTTTTACACTGAATTTGCATAAGATTCAAGATGTTAATGCTACAAAGAGGCCATAAATTCCAATATTCGAGTAAACATACATCAACAAGAACGTCACACTTGGGAGTATACAATAAGGGAACTTTAAAATGGCTACTTTCGAAAGGTGTGAGGGAAGGTACAAGTTTTAACCCATTTTAGAATGGCGAATGGTCGGTTTGAAGTTATAATATGTTATTCTCCCATTTTACTCGATCGAATCGTATTTTTAGACTGAATTTGCATAGGATTGAAGATGTTAAGGCTACAAAGAGACTATAAATTCCAATATTCGAGTAAATATACATCCACAAGAACGTTACACTTGGGACCACCAAAGAAACAAATCTGAAACGCAAGACACGCGATTTTAACCCATTTTCAAGCTTCTGAGTCGTATACAGGTCGGCCATCCCTGGGAAAAATTTCAATGGGGGATTCCAGAGGCCGAACAAGACGAAAATTTTGTCGTTTGCTGTGCCGAACGCCGGGAAGCTCGACGAAGAATTCCCGCGAGGCGTTAACGGGGGCGAGGCTGTAAAAATTTATCCCCGAAAATTTCCGCGGACGCAGCGTCTGCGCGGGTTCGAACTTTCGGGCGTAAAAAACTTCCGGCGTCCCGGAAACCACCGTTCGTTCGCGGCGTTTCCGTCGTTGCAAACATAACGTAGACGTTCGAAAGAGAAAAAGATTTCCCAAAGTTCAAAATACCCTTAAGAATATTTTCCCAATTGTCGACTAAAATTGATTTCCAAAGTCCGAAGAATCCGAACGGTGGTCGAGATGATATTAAATTCACAAAAATTTTAAACTCTCGAGGGTAGCCATCATATTTAACGCGTTAGAGGCCTCCATATTTGTTAGAAATTCCCTCGCGGAATTGATTTGTAAATTCGTAATTTTTGCGATTTAAAAAAGAGTACGATGGCGGTCGCGATCGGTGCGGCGCGAGATCGCTTCCGGTCCCCGGCGTTTCCTCCTCGTCTTGGTCCCGCGTCTTCTTGAAACCCCGTCGGCCCCCCCCCCCCCCCCCCCCCGGGGGCTGGTCCCCGCGACCGTATATCACATTACTTTAATTCATATGGTAATCGCGCGCCGCGGCTCCGTCGAAAACTTTCGGAACAATGCGAGGGACAATGCTAGAGGGTGGGGGCGGGAGGGACTCGGTGCACGGCGAGAGAGGCGGCGTAGGAGGGCAACCGGGACCCGTGGGTGGGGATGGAGGGCGGGGGAGAACGGTCGCGAACCGTTGGAGTTGGACGAGAACGGTGCGAACGCGATATTGAATTCGCCCCTGGCGACGTGCCTGTTATCGACAATGTCCGACCGCTGGACCGGAAGCCATTTGCTCGCTCTGTGACGAAATTTATGAAAGTTTCGCGTGGCTTGCCGGTATAATTGGGGGAACGCCGCGGTGCGTGGCAGCCCGAAGGTGGACCGGCCAGGTCGAACGTGTCCTGTCTTCTCGTCCTTCCTCCACCGTTCCGCGGACCGGAAACGGAAAGAAGAACCCTGGGATTTCAATCACTGGCGATATCCGGGGCTCGACGAAATGTTTCCTCCATTTTATGTACAGGATGTTAGGTCACGCGTGGGAAAAATTTTAATGGGGGATTCCGGGGGCCAAAATAAGACGAAAATTAAGAATACCAATTTGTTGATGGAGGCTTCGTTAAAAAGTTATTAACGTTTAAAGTTTCGCGCTTACTGAATTTTTTTCTTAGAAATGCGTAGGATTTCGGGGTTATGTGTAATGACCAAAAATAATTATAATTGACTCTTGCAACCGAAAATAATTTTTCCAGAACGATTTGAAATTTTTTTTTTTCGTCGAAAAAAGGCACCTACATTTTCAGTAGTTAATTTTTTTCTCGAAAGTGCGTGGGATTTTGGGGTTATGTGTAATGACCAAAAATAATTATAATTGACTCTTGCAACCGAAAATAATTTTTCCAGAACGATTTGAAATTTCTTTTTTTTCGTCGAAAAAAAGCACTTAGATTTTCAGTAGTTAATTTTTTTCTCGAAAGTGCGTGGGATTTCGGGGGTATGTGTAACGACCAAAAATGATCGTAATTAACCCCTGTAACTAAATCTAATTTTTTTAGTATGATTTGAAATTTTTTAATTTTGTCTAAAAATTTCAGTATCTACTCGAATTTTTTTCTCGAAAATGGGTAGGATTTCGGGGGTATGTGTATTAATCAAAAATGCTTGTAATTGACCTCTGTAACTAAATGTAATTTTTTTAATATGATTTGAAATTTTTTAATTTTGTCTAAAAATTTCAGTATCTACTCGAATTTTTTTCTCGAAAATGGGTAGGATTTCGGGGGTATGTGTAACGACCAAAAATGATTGTAATTAACCCCTGTAACTAAATCTAATTTTTTTAGTATGATTTGAAATTTTTTAATTTTGTCTAAAAATTTCAGTATCTACTCGAATTTTTTTCTCGAAAATGGGTAGGATTTCGGGGGTATGTGTAACGACCAAAAATGATTGTAATTAACCCCTGTAACTAAATCTAATTTTTTTAGTATGATTTGAAATTTTTTAATTTTGTCTAAAAATTTCAGTATCTACTCGAATTTTTTTCTCGAAAATGGGTAGGATTTCGGGGGTATGTGTAACGACCAAAAATGATTGTAATTAACCCCTGTAACTAAATGTAATTTTTTTAGTATGATTTGAAATTTTTTAATTTTGTCTAAAAATTTCAGTATCTACTCGAATTTTTTTCTCGAAAATGGGTAGGATTTCGGGGGTATGTGTAACGACCAAAAATGATTGTAATTAACCCCTGTAACTAAATCTAATTTTTTTAGTATGATTTGAAATTTTTTAATTTTGTCTAAAAATTTCAGTATCTACTCGAATTTTTTTCTCGAAAATGGGTAGGATTTCGGGGGTATGTGTAACGACCAAAAATGATTGTAATTAACCCCTGTAACTAAATGTAATTTTTTTAGTATGATTTGAAATTTTTTAATATTGTCGAAAAGTTTCAAAACTTCTCGAATTTTTTTCTCGATAATGGGTAGGATTTCAAATGTGTGTCTGTTCACCAAAAATGATTGTAATTAACCCCCTTAACCGAAAGTAATTTTTCCTAAACGATTTGAAATTTTTTAATATTGTGGAAAAATTTCAAAACTTCTTGAATTTTTTTCTAGAAAGTGGGTAGGATTTCGGGGGTATGTGTATTCACCAAAAATGATTGTAATTGACCCCCGCAACCGAACATAATTTTTCCAGAACGATTTGAAATTTTTGAATTTAATTGTTAATAACTTTTTAACGAAGCCTCCATCGACAAATTGGTATTCTTGATTTTCGTCTTATTTTGGCCCCATTAAAATTTCTCCCATGGGTGGCCGAACACCCTGTATACATTGCAGTAAATTACGTCGCAGAATAATCTCCGTGTCCTCTCAAAACTGTGTTAAAAAGAAACAATATAAAAAAAATATCCCACCGCAAAGTCGAGTGCAAACAATTAACTTGAACCTACTTCAAGAACCTTCAGCAATGTTTAATACTATATTTCTGGTTGAAATTCTGTTAAAAAACAAAAGGAAAATCGCCCATTGTAAAGTCGAGAGCAAACAGTTGCTTTGACGCGACTGAAAAATTCGATATTGAGATGTTTTATCGTTTCGTAGCCCACCGGAGGATTGTCAGGACGAAAATGGTGGTCGGTGCCAATTCGATCGGCCAGGCAGAAGTTGCACGCGTCGCGTGTTTCGGGATGCGTTTCAGATAAGAACGTCGACCCCGGGAAAATGGCTTGGCTGCTTTAAAACAGTAAACCGTAGAGTCCCCTTTGGTCGCGCGTCTCGTCCTCGAGCGATTTTGAGAGCGGTTACGGGGTTCACAATGGCTATCGGTTTGACGGGGCGCGTAGCACGCGTCTCTGGTTCCTGGCCGGCGCGATATCTCGATCGCAATAAATTCACATTAACCTATCTGCTGGTGTGGCCCTGGCCGCAGCTTTAATACATCCCATCGGCTTGCCCGCCCCCTCTATCAGCCGCGGATCCGCTTCGTTGTCGGCGCCGATTTTAATTTTCCAATTTTACGAGCCCCCCTTTTCATACCCCCCGACCGCGATTCTTTCCATTCCTATCGTTCGTGTGCCCCCCGTGGCTTCGAGCTTTCGTGAGTCTCGCAGTACCACCTCGTTTATTGCAATTAAATCGGGATCGTCTTGAAATTTCTCGGAAAAAGAACATTTCTAATCGTGCTGGAAAAATTATTTTTAGTTGCAGGGGTCAATTGCAATCGTTTTTGGTCATTAGACATATCTTCGAAATCCTAGCCACTTTCGAGAAAAAAATTCCAAAAGGTGTGAAATTTTTCGACGGAAAAAGAACATTTCTAATCGTGCTGGAAAAATTATTTTCAGTTGCAGGGGTCAATTGCAATCGTTTTTGGTCATTAGACATACCTTCGAAATCCTACCCACTTTCGAGAAAAAAATTCCAAAAGGTGTGAAATTTTTCGACGGAAAAAAAAATTTCAAATTGTTTTGAAAAAATTATTTTCGGTTACGGGAGCCAATTACAATCGTTTTTGGTCATTAGACATACCTTCGAAATCGTACCCACTTTCGAGAAAAAAATTCCAAAAGGTGTGAAATCTTTCGACGGAAAAAAAAATTTCAAATTGTTTTGAAAAAATTATTTTCGGTTACGGGGGCCAATTACAATCGTTTTTGGTCATTAGACATACCTTCGAAATCCTACCCACTTTCGAGAAAAAAATTCCAAAAGGTGTGAAATCTTTCGACTAAATTTAAAAATTTCAAATCGTTCTGAAAAAATTATTTTCGGTTACGGGGGCCAATTGCAATCATTTTTGATCATTACACGTACCCTCGAATTTCTATTCACTTTCGAGAAAAAAATTCGAGAAGTTTTGAAATTTTTCGACAAAATTTAAAAATTCTAAATCGTTCTAAAAAAATTATTTTCGGTTGCGAGGGTCAATTGCAATCATTTTTGGTGGTTAGACATACCCCCGAAATCCTACGCAGTTTCGAGAAAAAAATTCAGAAATGGGGACAAATTTTTCGGCGGAATTAGAAAATTTCAAATCGTTCCAAAAAAATTATTTTTACTTGCAGGGTTCAATTACAACCATTTTTGGTCATTACACATACCACCGAATTCCCACGCACTTTCGAGAAAAAAATTCCTTACCGAAAATCTAATTAGGTGCCTTTTTCGGCGAGAAAAAAAGTATTTCAAATCGTTCTGGAAAAATTATTTTCGGTTGTGGGAGTCAATTACAATCATTTTTTATTATTGGACATATCTTCGAAATTCTAACCACTTTCGAGAAAAAAATTCGAGAAAGTACTGAAATTTTTAGACGAAATTAAAAAATTTCAAATCATACTAAAAAAATTATTTTCCGTTGCAGGGGTCAATTACAATCATTTTTGGTGAATACACATACCCCTGAAATCCTACCCATTTTCGAGAAAAAAATTCTTTACTTATTACACTCCCTCATAAAAATGATCTATTAATGTTTCTTTGGTAGCTCCTCGATGAAAAATCGCGTTAGATTCGACTATCCACATTCGACTTCGCTTGTCCCAAAATTGTACAGGACAATGGTGCCCAGGATAGCGAAAAATTCCAAAAATAAAGTTAAGCTACGAGTTTTTAATATACTTAGAAAGTCGTTTAATCTACGTAGAAATTTGTGTAATCTTCTTAGAAACGAAGGTTCAGAGTGATGTATTGAGACGTTTGACGAAGGGTACGCGGAGGGATGATGTAGGTGTTGCGATTAACAGCGTAAAAGCAGGCGAATACGAGGTCGGTTAAACGACACGGCTCGCAATGACCGGTGTAAGGCTCGGGCATTAATTTCTAGTAATTATCAGAGGTGTAATTCACCCAGGAAGGGTCGCGGGTCGCGTCCGGGGTCGGCCAGTGCGTGTTAACGCCGTTGTTATGCCCCATTATATTGTCCTACCTACACGGTAGGCAGAAAGGGGAAAAGGCAACCGCGCCCCAACGAGCCAAACAGATCTGTTTCGAAAAATCTCACCCTTTCCTGCCTCCTCGATCCCCCTGAAACGAGAATTATACATTCCCCAAATCTATTCTATCGTTTATAAAACGCACAACGCGATTTCCTCCGCGAAAGTACAGCGATGGAACTCGAAACAAAAAGGTTCGAACAGTAACACACAAAATTCGCAGCATATTTGTTTCCATATAGAATTTGGAATTTGGGCAATGTTTGCAACCTTTCGCGTAACATTTTCGCCGTCGTCCCTCGAGCAACGCGAAAGATGATTCATCGGGGGCGTAATGTTAAAAACTCGGGCAATTGTATCGCGGGAACAATGGCGGGCACCGTCACCGCGTAACGAATCGCCGCGAAAATTGATAAAATATTATTTAATCCGCCACCTCCCTCTGGCCGCCGACGACGAGATAGCGTTACTAATTTATTTAAATGGACTTATCTTTCCGAAGCCCCGATAGGAATGTAAATTGAACCCCACCGAATCAAGGGAGGTAATGGCACGAGCAAGATAAAGATATTTTATTGCTCCGCGGTCGGACATATTTAAGCAGGGCGAAAAATCTTTTCTCCGACGATATCGCCCTTTTTTAAAACATCGAGCAAAATTCCCTTCGCGGGTTGCTCGAAACTTGCTTACAAACGGATGGGAACAACAGGTAGCGGCGCCATTAACTCATTACTGTGTTTTCTTAAAAATTAATAGAGCTCTTTTTGAAATTAAATAGTTAATGTAACAGGTATAACCAGAGTAACCATTTTGTCAAGTGTAATGATGTTCTTCTTTCACCACCATCTTGAATTCTTCATGAACGACAGGTGGCGACGCCATTAACTTATCACCTGACACGCGTCATGACTCAAATGAACGGTTACGTGTTTTCTCAAAAATTAATAGCGTTATCATGCTCATTTTGAAATTAAATAGTCAATGTAACACGTATAACCAGAGCAATCATTTTGTCAAGTGTAATGATGTTCTTTCTCCGCCATCTTGAATTTTCATGAACGACAGGTGGCGACGCCATTAACTTAATCATCGAGTGGCCCCAAACAGTTACGTGCTTTCTCAAAAACAGCTAGAGATGTCTTCCTCTTTTTTAAATCAAATGATCCAGGGTAGCTGATCTCTCAGAGCGATCATTTTGTCCCTGAAGCACTTAAAGAATAAATAGAGTCATCCAAAAACAGGAGATTCGTCCTCTCCAATAAGAAATCCCTAATCTTGAATTTTCATGAACGACAGTTGACGACGTCATTAACTTAATCAAGTGGCCCCAAACAATTACGTGCTTTCTCAAAGACAGCTAGAGATGTCTTCCTCTTTGTTAAATCAAATGATCCAAGGTAGCTGATCTCTCAGAGCGACCATTTTGTCGCTGAAGCACTTAAAGAACAAATAAAGTCATCCAAAAACAGGAGATTCGATCTCTCCAACAAGAAATCTCTATGCCCAACTCTGCAATTCCCAACGAAGAATATTCTAACCTACAAACCCCAGTTTTCGCGCGTTTTTTATTCACGAAGGTGGGAAACAGATAAAAAATGTATAGAATGAGGATCGACCATGCACAACCTTGAACGTCAACCTGAATCGGCGTCGAATTCGCGAGACTCGCGATGACGAGAAACGGAAGCGTCCCCGGATGCGATCGTGCGGCCACGCCATCCCTCTGGAGGGATGGAAACCGGCCTCCAGGATGGGTGGTAGGGGGTGGATATCAGGGAACACGACGAGGGGACGAGGGGGGAAGGCGGCAGGTCCTCTTCTGCGCCTTGATTTACTGTCGACGATATTTTCTCGTCGGCGTTAGTTGGCGCCTACCGCACCACCGCACCCGACAATGGCGGTCGCTTGACATTTTGTTTCGAATTATTGCCCGCCTGGCCGGTCCTTTCTATTTCGGCCGGCGCTCGCTTCTACGCCGCGGTACGACAACGCTTTTGTTGCGTGTGTTATTTTTTTTTTTTTTTTTTTTTTTATTTTTTTATTTGGTCCCCAGACAGGTCTTTGTCGAGCCGCGGCGCGGTATCCGCTTCGAATTCGGCGGCTGTCCGCCACCCCCTCCCCCTCCGCCGTCGCGGATTTACAGTCTCGCGACGCGGACAGAAGGATCCAGCGATGCCGGCGATATGTTGTGTGCAACTCTTCCACTCGTTCCCCGCCTGGGATCGTCATTATTAAATTGCAACCTAATCGTTTGGTGGATTTTAGGATTTTCTGCTGGTTTTTGATGTCTTAGAGTCTGTCAGTGAAATTATAGTTGGTAAAACAAGGTAGTTTCATCTTAGATGTGGGGATATTTAATGAGTTGGTCGAGCACTTGCGAGAGAGACAGGTGGAGCGTAGCCCTCTGGCGGCGAGTACCAGAAAGCTTGCTAGGAAATGGTGTCTTCGAACCTTCTTCTGCCCAATGTGGCATTGCTTGATAATTTAGTAGCTTGGTAGTTTAATAACGCTGAAGAAGCACGTGCAGAATATAGAGTAGAATAGTAAAGCGACCAAAAGTTGTCATCATCGTCAAAGTAGTCGAACTAGTCCAAACTTCCACCCTTAGAAATGATAAATAAAGGTTCTAAAGGAAGGGCTGTAATCTCCGTATTCTTTTTAATCGATCGTTCATTCACAACGAAATTATGGAGAAGGTAGAGACGCCAGTCTCAGGGATCATGGTCGCCCGTAATTACTATTGGCGACGCGTGTGAAAAAGCGAACGGGGGAATCCGGAGCATATGCCCCCGGAAAAGTGCCGTCGCGAACGGTGAAAATCGTTTAGCGTCGGCTGGTCTCTATCGAAACACTGCCGGGGATCATCGTGAGACCGATGTAAGCTGCGTGTTCGCAGTCAAGTTACATAATCGCGACGAAGCACCGTGGCTAATCGAGAATCAGGGCGTCCCGGGGGACGCTGGATCGAAGCCCTTCAGGCCCATCCAGAAATCGTGCTCTCGAACTTCGAAATAAATAGCACATTTTTGGAAAAATTATTTTTACTTGCAGGGGTCAATTACAATAATTTTGGTCAACAGACATACCTTTGAAATCCTACACACTTTCGAGAAAAAAATTCCGAAAAGTGGACAAATTCTTCGTCGAAATTAAAAAGTTCCAAATCATTCTGGAAAAATTATTTTTACTTGCAGGGGTCAATTGCAATCATTTTTGGTCAATAGACATACCCTCGAAATCCTACCCACTTTCGAGAAAAAAATTCAAGAAGGCGTGAAATTTTTCGACGAAATTAAAATATTTCAAATCGTTCTGAAAAAAATAGTGTTAGTTGTGGGGGTCAATTAGAATCATTTTTGGTCATTAGACGTACCCCCGAAATCCTACGCATTTTCGAGAAAAAAATTCCGAAACGTGGACAAATTCTTCGTCGAAATTGAAAAGTTTCAAATCATTCTGGAAAAATTATTTTTACTTGCAGGGGTCAATTGCAATCATTTTTGGTCAACAGACATACCCCCGAAATCCTACGCATTTTCGAGAAAAAAATTCCGAAACGTGGACAAATTCTTCGTCGAAATTAAAAAGTTCCAAATCATTCTGGAAAAATTATTTTTACTTGCAGGGGTCAATTACAATCATTTTTGGTCAATAGACATACCCTCGAAATCCTACCCACTTTCGAGAAAAAAATTCAAGAAGGCGTGAAATTTTTCGACGAATTTAAAATATTTCAAATCGTTCTGAAAAAAATAGTGTTAGTTGTAGGGGTCAATTAGAATCATTTTTGGTCATTAGACGTACCCCCGAAATCCTACGCAGTTTCGAGAAAAAAATTCAAGAAGGCGTGAAATTTTTCGACGAATTTAAAATATTTCAAATCGTTCTGAAAAAAATAGTGTTAGTTGTGGGGGTCAATTAGAATCATTTTTGGTCATTAGACGTACCCCCGAAATCCTACCCACTTTCGAGAAAAAAATTCAAGAAGGCGTGAAATTTTTCGACGAATTTAAAATATTTCAAATCGTTCTGAAAAAAATAGTGTTAGTTGTGGGGGTCAATTAGAATCATTTTTGGTCATTAGACGTACCCCCGAAATCCTACGCATTTTCGAGAAAAAAATTCCGAAACGTGGACAAATTCTTCGTCGAAATTGAAAAGTTTCAAATCATTCTGGAAAAATTATTTTTACTTGCAGGGGTCAATTGCAATCATTTTTGGTCAACAGACATACCCCCGAAATCCTACGCATTTTCGAGAAAAAAATTCCGAAACGTGGACAAATTCTTCGTCGAAATTAAAAAGTTTCAAATCATTCTAGAAAAATTATTTTTACATGGAGGGGTCATCGAGCTTGGCCAATCCAGAGATCGTGCTCTCGAGCTTCGAAATAAATAGCACATTTTTATCTCCGTCGGAACTATGCAATCTTTTAATATTCTATTCGCTAAAGACGACAAATTTTGTACGACTCGAACGAACGAGCTTCGATTCTCGAAGTCGAGACAGGAGGCGCGAGGGTGAGTCATTTCTCGAACGATCCGTGCGTTCGAGAAGTCGATACAGAACGTATATGCGGTGATCGATAAGCTTCGAGAGCTCGAACGAGCGAAGACGCGACTCGTCTGGCGAGGATCGGCAAACCGAGAACTTAATGTCTCGGAACGGACGCCATATTAGCATATCCGCGTCCAATCGTCGCCCACGTGGCAAGGGCGCCGTGGCGAATGGGCCCGGAGCTATGACATTGTCATTATTTCACTGACAGAACAAGCATGCGCGCGATTCTCCACGGACAGTATCGCTAACAAGGGTGGGAAGAACTGTCTGATCGAGGCCAAGGGGGACAACCGGACGATGTTCCTTTTAAATCGAACCACCAAACATAATGGATCTCTTTCGAGTCCACCTCCACCACCCTCCAAACGTTCTCGTTCCATCGTCTCTGGAAATACTTTTTAATTCCGTTCGAAACCTATTTTAAATTCTCTCATAATATTTTTGAAGGGTACTTTTGCTTAATTTATAAATTATATTCAAACTCGTGGACTGACAGTAATTATTAACGCGTTAACTGGCGTGGTGGTCACTGGTGACCGGCGCTATTAATAATGTAATTGCCACGTTAAATTTCCTCACGATATTTTCAAGGGACAAAAGCTTTATTTAATCCCTTATAAATTGGTATTCAAGCTACAATTCATAACACTAATTATTAAACTCATTTTAAATTTTCTCATGATATTTTTAAGGGGTAGTTTTGCTTAATTTGTAAATTTTATTCAAACTCGTGGACTGACAGTAATTATTAACGCGTTAACTGACATGGTGGTCACTGGTGACCGGCGCTATTAATAATATAATTGCCACGTTAAATTTCCTCACGATATTTTCAAGGGACAAAAGCTTTATTTAATCCCTTATAAATTGGTATTCAAGCTGCAATTCATAACACTAATTATTAAACTCATTTTAAATTTTCTCATGATATTTTTAACGGGTAGTTTTGCTTAATTCTTTCTAAATTTTATTCAAATTACGATTCGTGAACTGATAGTAATTATTAACGCGTTAACTGGCGTGGTGGTCACTGGTGACCGGCGCTATTAATAATGTAATTGCCACGTTAAATTTCCTCACGATATTTTCAAGAGACAAAAGCTTTATTTAATCCCTTATAAATTGGTATTCAAGCTACAATTCATAACACTAATTATTAAACTCATTTTAAATTTTCTCATGATATTTTTAAGGGGTAGTTTTGTTTAATTCTTTCTAAATTTTATTCAAATTACGATTCGTGAACTGATAGTAATTATTAACGCGTTAACTGGCTTGGTGGTCACTGGTGACCGGCGCTATTAATAATGTAATTACCACGTTAAATTTCCTCACGATATTTTCAAGGGACAAAAGCTTTATTTAATCCCTTATAAATTGGTATTCAAGCTACAATTCATAACACTAATTATTAAACTCATTTTAAATTTTCTCATGATATTTTTAAGGGGTAGTTTTGCTTAATTCTTTCTAAATTCTATTCAAATTACGATTCGTGAACTGATAGTAATTATTAACGCGTTAACTGGCATGGTGGTTACTGGTGACCGGCGCTATTAATAATGTAATTGCCACGTTAAATTTTCTCACAATATTTTCAAGGAACAAAAGCTTCGTTTAATCCCTTATAAATTGGTATTCAAGCTACAATTCATAACACTAATTATTAAACTCATTTTAAATTTTCTCATGATATTTTTAAGGGGTAGTTTTGCTTAATTCTTTTTAAATTTTATTCAAATTACGATTCGTGAACTGATAGTAATTATTAACGCGTTAACTGGCGTGGTGGTCACTGGTGACCGGCGCTATTAATAATGTAATTGCCACGTTAAATTTCCTCACGATATTTTCAAGGGACAAAAGCTTTATTTAATCCCTTATAAATTGGTATTCAAACTACAATTCATAACACTAATTATTAAACTCATTTTAAATTTTCTCATGATATTTTTAAGGGGTAGTTTTGCTTAATTCTTTTTAAATTTTATTCAAATTACGATTCGTGAACTGATAGTAATTATTAACGCGTTAACTGGCATGGTGGTCACTGGTGACCGGCGCTATTAATAATGTAATTGCCACGTTAAATTTCCTCACGATATTTTCAAGGGACAAAAGCTTTATTTAATCCCTTATAAATTGGTATTCAAGCTACAATTCATAACACTAATTATTAAACTCATTCTTAATTTTCTCATGATATTTTTAAGGGGTAGTTTTGCTTAATTCTTTCTAAATTCCATTCAAATTACGATTCGTGAACTGATAGTAATTATTAACGCGTTAACTGGCATGGTGGTCACTGGTGACCGGCGCTATTAATAATGTAATTGCCACGTTAAATTTCCTCACGATATTTTCAAGGGGCAAAAGCTTTATTTAATCCCTTATAAATTGGTATTCAAGCTACAATTCATAACACTAATTATTAAACTCATTTTAAATTTTCTCATGATATTTTTAAGGGGTAGTTTTGCTTAATTCTTTCTAAATTTTATTCAAATTACGATTCGTGAACTGATAGTAATTATTAACGCCTTAACTGACATGGTGGTCACTGGTGACCGGCGCTATTAATAATGTAATTGCCACGTTAAATTTCCTCACGATATTTTCAAGGGACAAAAGCTTTATTTAATCCCTTATAAATTGGTATTCAAGCTACAATTCATAACACTAATTATTAAACTCATTCTTAATTTTCTCATGATATTTTTAAGGGGTAGTTTTGCTTAATTCTTTCTAAATTTTATTCAAATTACGATTCGTGAACTGATAGTAATTATTAACGCGTTAACTGACATGGTGGTCACTGGTGACCGGCGCTATTAATAATGTAATTGCCACGTTAAATTTCCTCACGATATTTTCAATGGTGGTTGACTGGTGGTCATCCAAATAAACGAGCTTACTCGTACATTTTTTAATAACCTCGTTCCCATTATAATTATAATTTAAAGAAACATCGAGAATACCTCCAAGTCGAGGCGTAAAAAAAAAATAGTAAAATCATATTCTCTAGTTCCCCGTCGTTCCACTTTCGAAAAGACCATTTTCTCGAATTCAATATCGAGCCCTCGAGGAGTGAGGGTGGCGATAATAAGACAAAACACCGCGCAGGAAACGGAAGCGTCGGGAGACGAATTCAGTCGTTAAAAGGACGAGAGAATCGCAGAGGGGGACGATGGGAATTTCCAAGCGTGAAGGGGGGGAGGGGGTGGTCCTAGTTTTATAAGGGATACATACAACCACTCTCGAAGCCCGTGGCTGCTTCGTGTTATTTATCTTTATGGACCTCGGGCAGAGGGTAAGTACACTTACCGAGGGGTCGAGGGGGTGGGGGGGTTAAGGGGCGAAGTTAAGCCGGAACGAGGGCGGTAAGAGATTGTTTGTCGTATTGGCTGCGGTCTCGACGGGCTTAACGTTACCCGTTTAAGGGATTTCGTCGTGGATTTTTCTCCGCGGAGGCCGACGGTGCCTCTTCAGACGGTCTTCGACGAGCCTTCCTGTTGGGTGTTCGATCAACAAGTCGACGTTTGCGCGCCTCCTATTCGCCTGCCGATATTTTTCAACGTCCCCCCCCCCCTTCTGCCCCCGAGCGACTTTTTACGCGTCGCGATATTCGTACGAATGGCGTCTCGTAACTTTCGGGAAATAATCATCCAGCGGTGCTCGGTGCTTTACGAGCGATCGTTTTATTAGAAGCCATCGATTCGTCCGCGGTGGCACGCTCGAGTGGCCAGAAATTAATCTATTGCCGTGTAATCGGCTTTCGATGGCGCGGAGACAATCGAACGGGAGCGGAGAAAGAGGGAGTCGCGCAAAAACAGGGGCCTCGATGCTTATTGCTAGCAAACGAATTAACCGTTGGGGATTGTTTTCTACTTGAAAACGGGGTACGTTCAACTGGCCATGTTGTTAATTATTCAGAAGTCGAGTGAACTCTCAATAGATTTTCAAATTGTTATAATTTTTGTAGAATGTGATGAATCTCAATTTTTAAGGACCAGTTTGTTTTCTTGGACGTCGTATCGACATTCAAGATGAAATTTATATATAAATTATTTGTAAATTTTACGAGTTTAATATTAAATATGATGTGTGGAGAAAGACTCGCAAAAATAGGGGTCTTGATACTTATTGCTAGCAAACGTTCAACCGGCCATGTTGTTAATTATTCTGAAGTCGAGTGAACTCTCGAAAGATTTTCAAATTATTATAATTTTTGTAGAACGTGATGAATCTCAATTTTTAAGGACCAGTTTGTTTCCTTGGACGTCGTATCGACATTCAAGATGAAATTTATATATAAATTATTTGTAAATTTTACTAGTCTAATATCAAATATGATGTGTGGAGAAAGACTCGCAAAAACAGGGGTCTTGATACTTATTGCTAGCAAACGTTCAACCGGCCATGTTGTTAATTATTCTGAAGTCGAGTGAACTCTCAATAGATTTTCAAATTATTATAATTTTCGTCGAACGTGATGAAGTGCAATTTTTAAGGACTAATTTGTTTCCTTGGACTTCATATGAACATTGAAGATGAAATTTATATACAGAGTGTTCGACCACCCCTGGGAAAAATTTTAATGAGTGATTCTAGAGGCCAAAATAAGACGAAAATCAAGAATATCAATTTGTTGATGGAGGCTTCGTTAAAAAGTTATTAACGATTAAAGTTCCACCAGTATTGAATTTTTTTCTCGAAAATGCGCAAGATTTCGGGGGTATGTCTATTCACCAAAAATGATTGCAATTGACCCCTGCAAGCGAAAATAATTTTTCCAGAACGATTTGAAATTTTTTTTTTTCGTCGGAAAAAGGCACTTAGATTTTCAGTAATTAATTTTTTTCTCGAAAGTGCGTAGGATTTCGGGGGTATGTGTAATGACCAAAAATGATTGTAATTAACCCCTGTAACTAAATGTTATTTTTTTAGTATGATTTGAAATTTTTTAATTTTGTCGAAAAATTTCAGTATCTACTCGAATTTTTTTCTCGAAAATGGGTAGGATTTCGGGGGTATGTCTATTCACCAAAAATGATTGCAATTAACCCCTGTAACTAAATGTAATTTTTTTAGTATGATTTGAAATTTTTTAATTTTGTCGAAAAATTTCAGTATCTACTCGAATTTTTTTCTCGAAAATGGGTAGGATTTCGGGGGTATGTGTAATGACCAAAAATGATCGTAATTAACCCCTGTAACTAAATGTAATTTTTGCAGTATGATTTGAAATTTTTTAATTTTGTCTAAAAATTTCACACCTTCTCGAATTTTTTTCTAGAAAATGGGTAGGATTTCAAGGGTATGTCTAATCACCAAAATTGATTGTAATTGACCCCTGCAACCGAAAATAATTTTTCCAGAACGATTTGAAATTCTTTTTTTTTCGCTGGAAAATTTAGGCATCTAATTAGATTTTTTTCTCGAAGAAAAAGAAATAAAATTCTCGTTTTTCGACAAATGTGTGTTTTTCTAGTAATTCCTCCAGCAATGCAATAAAAAAATTCTATTATCCACGTATAACCTCTGACAATTTTAATAAACTATATTAATTACAAAAACACTTATCACTATTTTAGTATACATATGTTAAAGGAATTCTATGTTATTGAAATCATCCTATAGTAAAGTTTTAATAAAAATGCCCCGTCGTTAATGAGACAATCGAGACAAATTATTATAATTTCCATCGAACGTGATGAATCTCCATTTTTAAGGACCAACTTCTTTCCTTGGACGTTATATCAACATTGAAGATAAATTATTTGAAAATTTTAAGAGTCTAATATCAAATATGGTACGTGGAGAATGACTCGCGTGATAGAAACGTGGATTAGAAAATATATCCTTGCTTCCATTGAATAACAGAAACGAGAGAAAGAACGAATCGAGTAAGAATGGAAAATGGCGGAACGGAATGGGAACAATGATGCAAAGACGTTCTCACGGGATACTCTTTTTATTCGTTAACAACGATTCCGGGTACATACAGTGCTTATGTACAGAGTGATATTTACATCGATAAATAATTCTTATAAAAACGAAACAGAACATCGATATCCTTAGGTCTAAACGACGAGTAATTTACAGTTTGGCTTACAATCGTAGAACTGGAACAACGTGTATCGTATGGACCGCGATACCCTAAGTGTCGACACGGGATACGTTATCGCTGAACACCCACGCGTAGCAACTATTCGCACTTTACAACGCTATTATACCTCCTCCTTCTCGCGACAACGAGCTCCGAATAAAACGGCGAGATATATACACGCTACTGGTAATTATTGCTGTACAGAATACTGTAGTCTTTTATTCTATTCCTTATCGATTTTATTCTAGTCGCTGGTCGCTTGGAATATCGATTCTACCACGAATCGAAACTATCGATAACAATCGATTCGATACGACTCTTCGATTCTATTCCTTATCGATTTCATTCGATTAGTCGCTGGTCGCTTGGGGTATCGATTCTACCACGGATCGAAAGTATCGATAACAATCGATTCGATACGACTCTTCGATTCTATTCCTTATCGATTTTATTCTAGTCGCTGGTCGCTTGGAATACCGATTCTACCACGAATCGAAAATATCGATAACAATCGATTCGATACGACTCTTCGATTCTATTCCTTATCGATTTCATTCGATTAGTCGCTGGTCGCTTGGGGTATCGATTCTATCACGAATCGAAACTATCGATAACAATCGATTCGATACGACTCTTCGATTCTATTCCTTATCGATTTTATTCTAGTCGCTGGTCGCTTGGAATACCGATTCTACCACGAATCGAAAATATCGATAACAATCGATTCGATACGACTCTTCGATTCTATTCCTTATCGATTTCATTCGATTAGTCGCTGGTCGCTTGGGGTATCGATTCTACCACGAATCGAAACTATCGATAACAATCGATTCGATACGACTCTTCGATTCTATTCCTTATCGATTTCATTCGATTAGTCGCTGGTCGCTTGGGGTATCGATTCTACCACGAATCGAAAGTATCGATAACAATCGATTCGATACGACTCTTCGATTCTATTCCTTATCGATTTTATTCTAGTCGCTGGTCGCTTGGAATATCGATTCTACCACGAATCGAAAGTATCGATAACAATCGATTCGATACGACTCTTCGATTCTATCCCTTATGGGGTATCGATAAGTATCGATAAGAATCGATTTGTGAGAAAAGACTCCTCGTTCTACGAAGAATAACATTATACGTTCGATTCGTAACATTTCCGTTTATAAATAAATAAACGCTAGTACCACCAGAGAAATTAAAACTCTAGAAATATTTATTAATTCTCCCACAGAAAACCCACGATTGTTAAAAGTTTGATCCAGTAAATTGTTTAGAATTTCAATTAGAAATCACGAATTCTAATCAGTTTTGGCAGTCCTAGCGTTAAATTGTATTTCTAGAGACTTTCTTCTCGAGTCCACGCTTGGACCAGAATATTCCGAGTGTAGCTGATCGTGATTGGAGGATGCTCGCGATACGGTCGGTACCATCGCTACCTACAGGTGACCGGGAGCTTCGTCCAAACGGCGGTGGCGAAATAAGCAAGCATTAAGCCCCCGGGTAGGCGGCGATAAGTCAAGCAATTCCGGACAATATTAAACCACTCCGGTCGCCGGGTTAACCCTATGTTAAGCCGTACGTCGACGGGAATCGCCGCTGCTCCGAGCGTGGGTGGAGAGACACGAGGAGGGGGGCGGCTGCGGAGGTCGCGTGTATTTAAAACGCGAATGCGCGCCAGCCGATTCACTGTTTGAAGTTAAATGGAGTGTAAATGGCAGATAACAAACCGGCACTGTTTCCGATTACGGCATTCATTGTTTCCTACCATTATGCGCGCTCCGACGGTTCGTGTGTTAGCCCGGGGTACGGTTTACGATCTATTTATTGCCGCACCACCCCCCTCCCCCCGACGCGGGAACGAGCGCGGCTTACGCCGCGTCCCCGCCTGTGGACGATCCATGCCCCCCACCTGCATTTTCCACCCCCTTCGCATCACCTGCCTCCGCGCTAAACGTCGACGGAATACAGAAGAGATCCACCAGCGATGGCAAACTCCGTAAATCTTTCTTGGCACTCGAGAATCCTCCGTGTCGAGTAATTTGGAAATTGGGCGATGTACACCCTCTACTCGAATGCATTAACCCTTAACCCTTTGCACTTCGAATTATATTTAGATTTCGTTACCAGCTGCACCCAACGCTTTTAAGTGTTCTATTTGAATACTTGTTAAGATATCTGTTTTATTTACGCTTGTGTTTTGTAATTTTCAAGTGTATGATATCTGTTTGGTTTGGATTTGAATAAATGACGAGCTCTGAGATAAAAATTGATGTTGCACTGGACATAGGAGTGCAAAGGGTTAAGTAGACTCTCGATTCGAATTATTTTACTATGATGGTCAGTTTTAACAAATTGGTAAATGGAGAATCCTTCCTTTAACACGAAACTTTGACTTCGTCAATTTGACTAGTAAATATTGTTTGGAAATACTGTTTCATTAAATGTTTAAATTACGAGTAAATAGTATTTACTACTTGCAAGTCGGATTTAAATATAGAAAATAGTGAACTGAAAATGAGACATAGAAATTTTAAAACTAGACATATTTCTCTTTTAAGATAAATATTTTTTGCACAAATTTTAATGGGGGATTCTAGAGGCCAAAATAACACGAAAATCAAGAATACCAATTTGTTGATGGAGGCTTCGTTAAAAAGTTATTAACGTTTAAAGTTTCACACGTACTGAATTTTTTTCTCGAAAATGCGCAACATTTCGGGGGTAGGTCTATTCACCAAAAATTACTGTAATTGACCCCCGCAACTGAAAATAATTTTTGCAAAACGATTTGAAATTTTTTTTTTCCGTCGATAAATTTCACACCTTCTCGAATTTTTTTCTAGAAAGGGAGTAGGATTTCGAGGATATATCTATTGACCAAAAATGCTTGTAATTGACCCCTGTAATTAAATATAATTTTTTTAGCATGATTTGAAATTTTTTAATTTCGTCTAAAAATTTCAGTATCTACTCGAATTTTTTTCTCGAAAATGGGTAGGATTTCAGGGGTATGTGTATTCACCAAAAATGATTGTAATTAACCCCCGCAACCGAAATTAATTTTTGCAAAACGATTTGAAATTTTTTTTTTCCGTCGATAAATTTCACACCTTCTCGAATTTTTTTCTAGAAAGGGAGTAAGATTTCGAGGATATATCTATTGACCAAAAATGCATGTAATTGACCCCTGTAATTAAATATAATTTTTTTAGCATGATTTGAAATTTTTCAATTTCGTCTAAAAATTTCAGTATCTACTCGAATTTTTTTCTCGAAAATGGGTAGGATTTCAGGGGTATGTGTATTCACCAAAAATGATTGTAATTGACCCCTGCAACGGAAAATAATTTTTGCAAAACGATTTGAAATTTTTTTTTTCCGTCGATAAATTTCACACCTTCTCAAATTTTTTTCTAGAAAGGGAGTAGGATTTCGAGGATATATCTATTGATCAAAAATGCTTGTAATTGACCCCTGTAATTAAATATAATTTTTTTAGCATGATTTGAAATTTTTTAATTTCGTCTAAAAATTTCAGTATCTATTCGAATTTTTTTCTCGAAAATGGGTAGGATTTCAGGGGTATGTGTATTCACCAAAAATGATTGTAATTGACCCCTGCAACGGAAAATAATTTTTTTAGTATGATTTGAAATTTTTTAATTTCGTCTAAAAATTTCAGTACTTTCTCGAATTTTTTTCTCGAAAGTGGTTAGAATTTCGAAGATATGTCCAATAATAAAAAATGATTGTAATTGACTCCCACAGCCGAAAATAATTTTTTCAAAACGATTTGAAATTCTTTTTTTCTCGCCGAAAAAGGCACCTAATTAGATTTTCGGTAAGGAATTTTTTTCTCGAAAGTGCGTGGGAATTCGGTGGTATGTGTAATGACCAAAAATGATTGTAATTGACCCCTGCAACTGAAAATAATTTTTTTAGTAGGATTTGAAATTTCTTAATTTCGTCTAAAAATTTCAGAACTTTCTCGAATTTTTTTCTCGAAAGTGCATAGGATTTCGGGGGTATGTGTAATGACCAAAAGTGATTGCAATCGACCCCCGTAACCGAAAACAATTTTTGCAAAACGATTTGAAATTTTTTTTTTTTTCGTCGATAAATTTCACACCTTCTCGAATTTTTTTCTCGAAAGTGGTTAGAATTTCGAAGGTATGTCTAATGATAAAAAATGATTGTAATTGACTCCCACAGCCGAAAATAATTTTTTCAGAACGATTTGAAATGCTTTTTTTCTCGCCGAAAAAGGCACCTAATTAGATTTTCGTTAAGGAATTTTTTTCTCGAAAGTGCGTGAGAATTCGAGGGTATGTCTAATGATAAAAAATAATTGTAATTGACCCCTGCAACCGAAAATAATTTTTCTAAAACGATTTGAAATTTTTTAATTTCGTCTAAAAATTTCGGTACTTTCTCGAATTTTTTTCTCGAAAGTGGCTAGAATTTCGAAGGTATGTCTAATGATAAAAAATAATTGTAATTGACCCCTGCAACCGAAAATAATTTTTCCAAAACGATTTGAAATTTTTTAATTTCGTCTAAAAATTTCTGTACTTTCTCGAATTTTTTTCTCGAAAATGAGTAGGATTTCGGGGATATGTCTATTCACCATAAATGATTGTAACTGACCCCTGCAACCGAAAATAATTTTTCCAGAACGATTTGAAATTTTTGAATTTAATTGTTAATAACTTTTTAACGAAGCCTCCATCAACAAATTGGTGTTTTTGATTTTCGTCTTATTTTGGCCTCTAGAATCCCTCATTAGAATTTTTCCCAGGGGTGGTCGAACACCCTGTATGTGGAAAAATTACTATAAAAACACACACGTTTGTCGGTGGAACGAGAATACTCGTTTCCCGTCGGTAGCGTATATCTCAATCAAACGAGAATTCTCGTGTCCCGTCGTTAATGGCGTTTTAGGAAAGTACGGCTTCGAAAAGTTCCGTTAAAGGGGAACAAAGAAGGCGAAATAAAAGTTTCCTATAAAATTTAACGCGAATCGGTAAAATCTTATCGCTTGCTGTTAATTTGCCATCGCTGGGGGGTTCGCGATCGATCAGTTAAACGTACGAAAGCTTGAAGCTCGAGGATTTCATCGATATTAAACCCTTAACGCTCATATTTTTGAGGTTAACCTAGAATGATCAGTTTTCTTTATTAGATTTATTTCTAAAAATGCGGTTTTTGTTAATTACAATGTTGTATCTAACGTATAATTTGAAGGAAAGCAAATATTACCATCCCTTAAACCGTTGGGTCAAACAAATATCGTTTTTCAAAGCAGTTAAACTCAGACATGAACGTTAAGGGGTTAACGCGAAAACTCTTCGTAGAAGGTAGAAACGAGTCCCATTTCGGGATCCAAGGACCAATCCAGCGACCTACGGTGCCCTTAGAGCTACGATAAATTCCGATTAATCGATCTATGTACAAATTTCACCTACCTAATATTGACTAGAGAGGGAATGTCGCCTTATCGTAAGATAAAATCTGCTATGATAAACGGTAGACTATTCGATTACCTCCTTATCGTACACGTATACCAGGTAAATATCGTTCTCGCTACTAACCCTTCGAGCGCCATGAACGCATAGGGGGATATTCACATATTCACTGGTTTTTGCAGTCACTGCTCAAATGAAATGAAATCTCAGAGTTAGCCCACAGCGCTCGAAGGGTCAAATCCGTGTAAAAGGGCCGTGCAACGCGGACTACTAATAGTGCAATATACAATTCGACTCCAAAGAAACACCCCCAGAGAAATCGAAAACAACGCCTGGGAAAGACGCTAAAAATCAACAAAATTCCGATACTCACGTCACTTCCAAAAGCTCTCCTCGAGGGGGTCCGGTTCGTAAAAGTCCTCAATTGTCGAAGGAGTAGCCTGTGGTGAGGATCGCGGGGTCCTTGGACGGCGATTTCCGTCGTCACTTGCTGTGCACGGTGGTGGCACGCCTCTTGACCTCGACCTGGTCGACGATCGCGTCGCTCTCCTTGTCCTGGTGGGCGGTCATGTGCCTGGTGAGGTGATGCCTCTCCCGGAAGCTCTCGTCGCATACGGGACACCTGAGCTTCTCCTCCCGCCTCCGCCTCGAGGACTCGCCTACGTTCTCGTTCTTGTGGTGCGATCGCATGTGGTAGACCAGATCGGACGTCATACGGAACGAGAGGTTGCACTTGGCGCATACGTTCTGCGCCGGCAGGGTCAGCGCGGCGAAGGAGGGGGGCAGCAGGCCCGCCACACCCGCGGCGGTCGCCAGGAATCGGGGCCTGGCGAGGGCGTCCGCCATCGGCGGGAAAACAGAGATCGGATTGTACGAGAGGTTCGGGTAGACGGGCGGCAGGTCTGGCCGGAAGCTGGGCATCTTTGGGCTGGGCACCTTGGGCGGCTGGGCGATCTGAGGTATCTTGAGGTTCTGCAGGAGGTCCGGCTGACCGGTCTCCGGGCCCACCAGGAACGGGTAGGTCATCTTGGCGGGGAACGGCGCGTATTTGTAGCTGGTGGCGGCGGTGAACGGGACCACCGGCGGGCTGACGCTGCTCTGGTAGCTGGCGCGATCGTCCGGCGATATGGAGGACCTGGGGGACGTCTGGCCGTCGTCGTTGAACCCGTTCCTCTGGCCAGACAGGGTCACTTTCGTGAACGCGCTGCGGGACTCGTGACGGTCGCTGGGACAGGCGATGCTCGAGGACTCGTACGGCTTGTTGCAGGCGAGAACCGGCTCCGCCGCGTCGGAACAGGTCAACAGCGGCTGGTGGCCGGTGAATCCTGGGGGGCTGGGTGTCTTTTGTAGTCGGGAGCCGGGAATGAACCTCCGGGCGTCGTTGTCGGGCGAGAGACTGGGCAGAGTAGGCGTCAGAGTCCTGGGGGAGATGTACGGAGGACTCAGCGAGTTCTCCGTGCACTGCATCAGCCTCCTCCTGTCCGAGCCTCCGGTGTCGCTCTCGTAGCTCTTGATCGTCAGGTTCTGCGGCAGCCTGTCCGCGTCCACCACCTCGACGATCCTCTCCGACGCTGTCTCGCGATGGCGGTCCTTACGGCCGGACACCAGCCTCATCTTCTCGCTCTGACGACGCGCCAGGTTCTCGTCCGGCGCCACCAGGAACGCCACGTCGAAGGAACGTTTGCTGGCCCGCTGCAGGGGATACGACGCGTCGGGGGCGACGTCGCTGACGGACGACGGGCTGGACGACGTGAGCGCCGTCGTGGCCGTCGTCGACACGGCGGGGGCGGCACGGTCGATGCCACCCGTGCGATCTTCCATTGTCATCGTGCTCGTTACGGATGATCGACCTGCGACAATGACGACCGACGGTCAATTTAACAGGATACGGACGTGATGGATGGGGAATCGCGCCTGCACACCCGGACCAGGTGTCGCGGTTATGTGTCCTGGGAGGGGGAGGTAATTGGGTCAATTAGAATCGACGTTCGTCCTTGTTTATGGGGAGGGGTAATCCGTGTAGATTCAACGTTGATCGTAATTTAAGAAACTTTCAAAGGGTTTGGAAATACACTCTTTAGAGGAGTACTTTAGATTGGAGGATAGAAAAGGATGCTTTGGTTTAGAGGCTAGAGATACTCGCGAGAACTTGCGAGAAAGGTAGGACTCGAGCGTAGCTCTCTGTAGCAAGTATCCGATTCGACGAACACACTCAATACTCAATCTCGATAGAATTATTTTACTTAATGTTGAGTTTAGTTCTTTAGGGCATTTAAAACACAATGGAGGATTAGATAAATTTTCAAATAATTACATTGGCATATATTATTAGGATTAAAGATTAACCACAAAATGATAGAGTCTACTAAAGATACTAATGATACGTCAACGAAGAATAAGAACGCAATAACCGTCTCATTTAACCCTTTAACGCTCAATCAATCGACTGTGGTACTCAAGACACGAAACAGTCATCAAAATCGTCCGTAGTCAAAGGATTAGAAAAGAATGATTCTCCCACAAGTTACACGGAACGAAACTGATTCCGAGCGCCTTCCAAAAGGAGTAGTTTAATTAGTACTTACCGGACCACGCGTCCAAACGAGAATCCTCGTAGCGCGGATCGTTGAGCCACGTTTTCCACCCACCGGGGTTGTATCTACGTCGCGGTCTGGCACTCGTCCATCCTGCTGGACAACGTCCCCGCCGTGACACGTGAGCGTTCCCCACTGAATCCGACGTAAACACTCGGAATACCGAACGCAAGAGGCGATCGCGACAGACGTGACCCGGGGCCACAGCGTGGGTCGACGGAGCGCGTTAAAATGAAGGAACCGGCCGCGCATCCCCTGTATTTAGGGGTAGAATCCCGCGAAGGGTAGCTCTCCGTGGCAGGTGGAGGCGCAACGAGGGTGGCGCCGGCCAATGGAAACCGTCCCAGGGTTAGACGGGGGTGGAGCGTACGAACGGGGTGAACATATTCGGTCGTCGGGACGCGTCTGCTAGTCCCGTACAGACCACGCCTACATATTTCAGGTTCGACACATGTGCCCGGGATCGTCGTCGTCGTCGTCGTCGTGGCCGTGGTCGTGGCCGTAGACTCTTTCCTCTTCTGGCCTTTTCGCGTTGCGCAACGCGTTCCGCAGGATCCCGTTACCCCGTCGCCGGGACCACTTGAGGAGGAGGGAACAGAAGAGGGGCTGGGTGCGGGATGCACACGTACCCGGGGCTGTAATTCAGCCTGACAAACGATCTTGAATATTTTTAACGCCCGCGCCCGGCCTCGACTCCCTTTTTATGGTCGACCTCCTGGATATTGGACGTTCGGCAGACTCGTCGAATCCGCTGATGGACCTCCGCCACGATTATCCCGCGAACGATCATCCCCTACCCACCACCTTCAAGCCTCCTATTCGTATTCGAGGAATTTTTTACCGTGGCGGTTCGTGAACCGAGCTGGGAACGTTGCATCTTGGGGGGATCTAGGATTTAGGATATTCTGAGTTTGAGCGCGCTCGTGGTCGATGACTGGTTTAGATCTGAGGAGGCTCTTTGTCTTCTATGAGTATTGGAGGATTTTTTAATAGTGGTGAAACGGTAAACGGTGCTTCGTGAACTGAGCTTGGAACGTTGCTTCTTGGGTTATCTGGGGTCTTCAGGGTTCGAGAGTTTGAGTTTACTCGTGCTCGATGACTATTCCAGGTCTAATCTTTTATTTGTATTCAAGGAATCGCTTTTTTAATAGTAGCGAAATAGTGATTCGTGAACTGAACTAGAGTGCATCTTAGGGGGATCTAGGATCTTCAGAGTTCGAGAGTTTGAGCTTGCTTGTGGTCGATGACTGGTTTAGATCTGAGGAGGCCCTTTGTCTTCTATTTGTATTGGAGGATTTTTTAATAGTGGTGAAACGGTAAACGGTGCTTCGTGAACTGAGCTTGGAACGTTGCTTCTTGGGTTATCTGGGGTCTTCAGGGTTCGAGAGTTTGAGTTTACTCGTACTCGATGACTATTCCAGGTCTAATCTTTTATTTGTATTCAAGGAATTGCTTTTTTAATAGTAACGAAATGGTGATTCGTGAACTGAACTAGGGTGCATCTTAGGGGGATCTAGGATCTCCAGAGTTCGAGAGTTTGAGCTTGCTTGTGGTCGATGACTGGTTTAGATCTGAGGAGGTTCTTTGTCTTCTATGAGTATTGGAGGATTTTTTAACAGTGGCGAAACGGTAAATGGTGCTTTATGAACTGAGCTTGGAACGTTGCTTCTTGGGTTATCTGGGGTCTTCAGGGTTCGAGAGTTTGACTTTACTCGTGATCAATGACTATTCCAGGTCTAAATTAGGCTCATCTTTTATTTGTATTTAACAAATCGCTTTTTTAATAGTAACGAAATGGTGATTCGTGAACTGAACTAGGGTGCATCTTAGGGGGATCTAGGATCTCCAGAGTTCGAGAGTTTGAGCTCGCTTGTGGTCGATGACTGGTTTAGATCTGAGGAGGCCCTTTGTCTTCTATTTGTATTGGAGGATTTTTTAATAGTGGTGAAACGGTAAACGGTGCTTCGTGAACTGAGCTTGGAACGTTGCTTCTTGGGTTATCTGGGGTCTTCAGGGTTCGAGAGTTTGAGTTTACTCGTGCTCGATGATTATTCCAGGTCTAATCTTTTATTTGTATTCAAGGAATCGCTGTTTTAATAGTAACGAAATGGTGATTCGTGAACTGAACTAGGGTGCATCTTAGGGGGATCTAACATCTTCAGAGTTCGAGAGTTGAGTTTACTAGTGATCGATGACTATTCCAGGTCTAAATTAGGCTCATCTTTTATTTATATTCAAGGAATCGCTTTTTTAATAGTAGTGAAATGGTGCTTTGTGAAAACTGAGCTTGTTACGTTGCTTCTTGGGTTATCTGGGATCTTCAGGGTTCCAAAGTTCGAGAGTTTGAGTTTACTCGTGATCGATGACTATTCCAGGTCTAAATTAGGCTCTTCATCTTTTATTTGTACTCAACGCCTCGCTTTTTTAATAGTAGCGAAATGGTGATTCGTGAACTGAGCTTGTTACGTTGCTTCTTGGGTTATCTGGGATCTTCAGGGTTCCAAAGTTCGAGAGTTTGAGTTTACTCGTGATCGATGACTATTCCAGGTCTAAATTAAGCTCTTCATCTTTTATTTGTTTACAAGGAATCGCTTTTTTAATAGTAGTGAAATGGTGCTTTGTGAACTGAGCTTGTTACGTTGCTTCTTGGGTTATCTGGGGTCTTCAGAGTTTGAGAGTTTGAGTTTACTCGTGATCGATGACTATTCCAGGTCTAAAGTAGTCTCATCTTTTATTTGTATTCAACGCCTCGCTTTTTTAATAGTAGCTAAATGATGATTTGTGACATGAACTAGAAACCTTGCATCTTGGGTGACCTAGAATCTTCAAAGTTCGAGAGTTTGAGTTTACTCGTGATCGATGACCATTCCAGGTCTAAAGTAGTCTCATCTTTTATTTGTATTCAACGCCTCGTTTTTTTAATAGTAGCAAAATGGTGATTCCTGACCTGAACTAGGAACCTTGCATCTTGGGTGACCTAGGATCTCCAAAGTTCGAGAGTTGAGTTTACTCGTGATCGATGACCATTCCAGGTCTAAAGTAGTCTCATCTTTTATTTGTACTCAACGCCTCGCTTTTTTAATAATAGCTAAATGATGATTCGTGACCTGAACTAGGAACCTTGCATCTTGAGTGACCTAGGATCTCCAAAGTTCGAGAGTTGAGTTTACTCGTGATCGATGAACATTCCAGGTCTAAAGTAGTCTCATCTTTTATTTGTATTCAACGCCTCGCATTTTTAATACTAGCGAAATGGTGATTCCTGAACTGAACTAGAAACCTTGCATCTTGGGTGACCTAGAATCTTCAAAGTTCGAGAGTTTGAGTTTACTAGTGATCGATGACAATTCCAGGTCTAAATTAGGCTCTCCATCTTTTACTTGTACTCAATCGCTTTTTTAATAGTAGCTAAATGATGATTCGTGAACTGAACTAGGAACCTTGCATCTTGGATGACCTAGAATCTTCAAAGTTCGAGAGTTTTGAGTGAGCTCGTGGTCGATGACTGTTTTAGGTCTCGTGGACGGTCATCTTACGAGCCAAGTGGTCGACCAAGAGAAACGAGGCGTGTTAAATCGACCGCGTTGGACAGAAGGTACCGTGGCAGACACACGGGGGAGGGCTGTCATCATTTTGCCGGGATTATCTTCCTGACGAATTCTCGCCCGTTTATCGCCAGTTCGATAAATACCGTGATCCCTCCAGGTGACATACGGCTCTCCCAAAAACGGACCTTTTTATCAGTCTTCTATCCTGGTATCCCCCATTGTATCCACGTTGCAAATCGATTTCAAAATTTTTATTATTTATTTTAAGGGTCAATGAACCCATTGATACACGTATAATTGCACATAGTGCTTAAGTAAAAGATCAGACAACGCGATCTCCAACCCCCTGGCGTACGATTTAACACTTTGACTGCCACGTCACCCTTATATAGTGACAGGATTTACCACTATGATTTACCACTATGTCGAAGGAAATAAATTTGGATAGAATTTGTGATTTTTAACAAGGTTACAAAAATTAGTACCAAACAAATTTTAAGCTAGCTTACAATGGTTTAAAATAAAAATTTTACTTTCGCAGAATATTATACGGTTTTGATCTTGCAGTGAATGTGTTAATTTCAAATAATTTCTCAAACATATACTACTCAATTCTGTTTAAATTTCTTCCTGCAAGGAATGCCCACGAGAAACAGTAGATTTGTTCATCACGAACACCCCATGAATTCAAAAATATCGTAATAAACGAGCCTCGAAACAAGTCAAATTCGTCATTGTATGGCAGGGGGTTAACAGTGGTTTCACTTCCCAAAAACTCTCCAAAATAACTATCTTGGTTGAATCTCGAATGTTTCAATTCGAACGGAGAATCTCTCGATCGAAGCGTGCTTTCCAAAAATTGGAATTCTTTTAAGAACTGCGTAAACGTGGCGATAATTGGAGCTCTCGTCGGACGGTGAAAATAAGGCGAGCAGGATCCTTGGGAGCGGGGTTTCGCCGCGCAATAATTCCCCGATATCGTCGAAGAAACGAAGGGAAAAAGGCTGGCCAGGCCCGCGGAGCCAATAGGCGATCAATCATAAGCTCGACGATCTATTTCGCCCGGCATGTGAGAGACGTCCAAGTTCTTGCGCGGTTCCCGAGATTCCCGTGAACTCTACGGGGAACGCCTGGAGGTTAAAGGACATTAACTTCTTGATTGAGTCGGCAAAAAGTTGTAATGACTTTTCGATTGGGCTCACCTCCCCTCCCGACGGAGATTCGCGGTTCGCAAGAACCTCCAGCGTCCCCAGGAGCGTCTCAATGTCCAAAGTTTTTCCACGGTTCCGTATTATTTACGAAACGCGAAACATTAAGGGTGGTAAGTGTTATTATAAACGTTCACGTTCGCGGTGGCGGTGATTCGAGGAACGAAAAGAAGCTTATCGATGGATGGGAGTAGGAATTAAACGGGCCAGATGATATCGAGCGGACGCAGCCTGAAATCTAATCCTAATTCGTGGTCGTAAAGTTGGGCGAACAGGCGCGTGACACGCGACGAGCGACGGAACGTGGATACGTTTCTGTATCGTGACGCGACCATTCCTGGCTTACCAACCATATTTATTGCCGATTCTGTACCATCCTGTCCCTAATTCCAGTTTATGGCCACCTCGTTGTCTTCCATTCTTTCCTGCGTCGATTGTTTGTAATTATTATCGTTGGACGTACTTGTTTACCTGGAGGAACGGACTTACAAACCGCCATATTGGTTTTCAATCCTTTACCTTCGAAAGGAGCTGTAAAATTAGTTTTGATAGATTTTGAAGTATTTATTGCGAACTGATGCAATTTTTACTTGCGCTAGAATTATCTTTGAGAGTGTTGCATGAGTTCTTCTTGTCGGCCATATTGAATTTTTCTCTTTAATTATACCACATAACCCTCGTATCGATTTTTAAATTCTTACATTCGAAGATTTGTGACTATTAATAGGCCAAGGTGTATAGGAAATGGATTGAAATAAATTTTGATAAATTGTTAAGTATTTATTGTGAGTTAATTCAATTTTCATAGTTTTACTCGACTTATCTTCGCTAGTTTTGCAATGAAATTCTTCTTGTCGGCCATCTTGAACTTTGATTACACAACACAACCCTCGTATCGGTTTTTAAATTCTTATATTCGAAGTTTTGTGACTATTAATAGGCCAAGGTGTATAGGAAATGGATTGAAATAAATTTTGATAAATTGTTAAGTATTTATTGTGAGCTAATACAATTTTCTTAGTTTTACTCGACTTATTTTCGCTAGTTTTGCAAAGAAATTCTTCTTCTCGGGCATCTTGAACTTTGATTACACAACATAACCCTCGTATCGGTTTTAAAATTCTTATATTCGAAGATTTGTGACTATTAACAGACCAAGGTGTATAATAAGAGGATTGAAATAAATTTTGATAAATTTTCAAGTATTTATTGTGAGCTAATACAATTTTCATAGTTTTATTCGACTTATCTTCGCTAGTGTTGCAATGAAATTCTTCTTGCCGACTATCTTGAACTTTGATTACACAACATAATCCTCGTATCGGTTTTTAAATTCTTACATTCGAAGATTTATGACTATTAATAGGCCAAGGTGTATAGGAAATGGATTGAAATAAATTTTGATAAATTGTTAAGTATTTATTGTGAGCTAATACAATTTTCTTAGTTTTACTCGACTTATTTTCGCTAGTTTTGCAAAGAAATTCTTCTTCTCGGGCATCTTGAACTTTGATTACACAACATAACCCTCGTATCGGTTTTAAAATTCTTATATTCGAAGATTTGTGACTATTAACAGATTAAGGTATATAACAAATGGATTCAAAATAAATTTTGACAAATTTTCAAGTATTTATTGCGAGCTAATACAATTTTCATAGTTTTACTCGACTTATTTTCGCAAGTGTTGCAAATTACACAACATAACCCTCCTTTTTTAAAAATAACCCTCATATCGGTTTTTAAATCCTCACATTCGAAGCTTTGTAACTATTAACAGACCAAGGTATATAATAAATGGATTGAAATAAATTCTGACAAATTTTCAAGTATTTATTGCGAGCTAATACAATTTTCATAGTTTTACTCGACTTATCTTCGCTAGTTTTGCAAAGAAATTCTTCTTGTCGACCATCTTGAATTTTTCTCTTCTCTTTGATTACACAACATAACCCTCCCTTTTTAAAAATAACCCTCATATCGGTTTTTAAATCCTCACATTCGAAGCTTTGTAACTATTAACAGGCCAAGGTATATAATAAATGGATTGAAATAAATTTTGACAAATTTTCAAGTATTTATTGCGAGCTAATACAATTTTCATAGTTTTATTCGACTTATCTTCGCTAGTTTTGCAAAGAAATTCTTCTTGTCGTCCATCTTGAATTTTTCTCTTCTCTTTGATTAGACAACATAACCCTCCTTTTTTAAAAATAACCCTCATATCGGTTTTTAAATCCTCACATTCGAAGCTTTGTAACTATTAACAGACCAAGGTATATAATAAATGGATTGAAATAAATTCTGACAAATTTTTAAGTATTTATTGCGAGCTAATACAATTTTCATAGTTTCACTCGACTTATCTTCGCAAGTTTTGTAAAGAAATTCTTCTTGTCAGCCATCTTGAATTTTTCTCTTCTCTTTGATTACACAACATAACCCTCCTTTTTTAAAAATAACTCCTCACATTCGAAGCTTTGTAACTATTAACACACCAAGATATATAATAAATAGATTAAAATAAATTCTGACAAATTATTAAGTATTTATTGTGAGCTAATACAATTTCCATACAAATTTTTTAAATAAAACATACAGTCTCAATGAGGTTCAAAGCATATAATACTATAAAAATTGAGAAGAAATTCTGTTCATAAAATGTTTAAATCGTAGCTTTAGTTTGACTCTCATCGATGATAGACTCTTCACAAATTCTTCTTGTTGGCCATCTTGAATATTTCTCTTTGACTACACAACACGATTAATGATTTTTTTGGCTCGCACAAAGACTGAAACAGTACGAAATTGTTATGAATTATCAGGAACGACGCTCGTGAGAAACGTCCGGGGTTAATTTCGCCGGCATCTGTCTTTGTTATTCTACGAATCGGGCAGAAAGGGCTCGCCCAATTCGTCCAAGTTAAACGCGCGAAGGGTTCCGGCACGTGTCTGACACGCGTGAACTGTTAGCACTGACATTGGAGGGCTGTTAACACTGACTGTCTCGCGCCAATGGGACACCTTGCAGGAAGGTTTCGACTCGGATAACCCCCCGTTGCTGCATTGAATTATGCGAAAATTTCTGCAAGATTGACCGAATTAATTCGCGGCCTCATCCTATACAACGTATCCGATGCGTTTCATCCCCCTATTCCCAACGAGAGCGAAACAATCGTCCAGGGAAAGCATCGATGTTGTCAGTGTCGCTTTCCAAAGTTTATATTAATATTTGCCTAGCTCAAACCCCATAATGGTTATTTATATAATCCCATTAAAGAAAAATCGGATAATTCTATCGTCTCGATTTGTCCTGTCGCGCGAAACAAGAGACATTAAAGGGGATCAAGTATAATTATACACATCGTTTCCTCGATGGTTCCTTCGGGTCGTTTGCCACCCACAAAACGCAAAATCCAGCCCCCCCCCCCCCCCCCCCCGTGTAGCTGGACACTCGACAAAGGAAATAAATAAGGGAACGATATCAGTTTGTACAACGCGTATTGTAATCGACGTTTAATTTATTCCCCGAAGTGGGGGTGGATAGTTCGGTGTACTTTCGAGCGATATCGCGGGATAATACTTTCCACTTGACTGGCGTTAAGGCGGGGGTGCCGCTTCTGCTGAGTCTGTCCGGTGATAAATATGCAGCCGATGCAGTTGATGAGAGAAGGTCGTTTATCAATCACCCGTTAACACAGCCCCAGCGTTTCCGTGCAGCTTTGCCGGCTCCGTCGAAAACCTGCTCGCTCCTGCCTCCATATTTCACGGAATCATCGTGATTCTCTTCCGCCGGGTTCCCCCGCGCACTCGATTTTCCATTAAAATCCGACGTCCACATTGGTCGCCATACAAGCCCCGCTGGTCGAAGGAAATATTCCACCCGATAGAGATACGCTCCGGGCCAATGATGGAACTGCGGAATCTTGCTCAAACCATAACCTATAATCTGCGGAATTGCGTTTCGATAATGGGACAGAGGGAATGAATCCCTTTCGTTCGATCGTATCGTGAGTTTTCGTCTC
Organism: Colletes latitarsis; assembly: GCF_051014445.1. NCBI lineage: Eukaryota > Metazoa > Arthropoda > Insecta > Hymenoptera > Colletidae > Colletes > Colletes latitarsis. The sequence goes on along the minus strand of NC_135135.1, from coordinate 26,490,304 downwards.
GAACGTGGACTATCGGGACTCTCGGACATCCCAGGGAGCCTTTGGACGATCAATGTATAGCACGATTCACAGAAAAAAAGCTCTGAACGAAATGCAACACGAAATACTGGTCACCCACACTCTAATTTTTTGTCTCGAACGTGGATTCAGGACTCTCAAACGTGGATTCAGGACTCTCGAACATTCTATCGAGTCTTTGGACGATCAATGTATGACACGATTCACAGAAAAAAGCTCTGAATAGAATACAACAGGAAATAGTAGTCATCCACTCTAATTTTCTGTCTCGAACGTGGATTCAGGACTCTCGAACGTTCTAGCGAGTCTTTAGACGATCAATGTATGGCACGATTCACAGAAAAAAAGCTCTGAACGGAATACAACACGAAATACTAGTAAGCCACACTAATTTTTTGTCTCGAACGTGGATTCAGGACTCTTAAACGTGGATTTAGGACTCTCGAACGTTCTAGCGTGTCTTTGGACGATCAATGTATGGCACGATTCGCAGAAAAAAAGCTCTGAACGGAATGCAATACGAAATACTAGTCATCCACTCTAATTTTTTGTCTCCAACATGGACTCAGGACTCTGGGACATCCCAGAGAGTCTTTAGACGATCAATGTATGGCACGATTCACAGAAAAAAGGTTTCGAATGGAATGCAACACGAAATACTAGTCATCCACACTATAATTTTTTTCTCGAACGTGGACTCAGGACTCTCAAACGTTCTACGGAGTCTTTGAACTATCAATGTATGGCACGATTCACAAAAAAAAAGCTCTGAATAAAATACAAGTCATCCACTCTAATTTTTTGTCTCCAACATTGATTCAGGACTCTGAGACATTTCAGAGAGCCTCTGGACGATCAATGTATGGCACGATTCATAGAAAAAAAGCTCTAAACGGATGCAACACGAAATACTAGTCACCCATACTCCAATTTTTGTCTCGAACGTGGACTCAGGATTCTGGGACATCCCAGAGAGTCTTTAGACGATCAATGTATGGCACGATTCACAGAAAAAAGGTTTCGAATGGAATGCAACACGAAATACTAGTCATCCACACTATAATTTTTTTCTCGAACGTGGACTCAGGACTCTCAAACGTTCTACGGAGTCTTTGAACTATCAATGTATGGCACGATTCACAGAAAAAAAGCTCTGAATTAAATGCAAGTCATCCACTCTAATTTTTTGTCTCCAACATTGATTCAGGACTCTGAGACATTTCAGAGAGCCTCTGGACGATCAATGTATGGCACGATTCATAGAAAAAAAGCTCTAAACGGATGCAACACGAAATACTAGTCACCCATACTCCAATTTTTGTCTCGAACGTGGACTCAGGATTCTGGGACATCTCAGAGAGCCTTTGAACGATCAATGTATGGCACGATTCACAGAAAAAAAGCTTCGAATGGAATGCAACAGGAAACGCTGGTCGAAAATCAGTGGTTTCCACAGCTGTCGGGGCTTCTTCAACGAGGACGTAATTTCTCGAGTCCGGGTCGAACAGTTGACGTCAAACTGCGGAAATTACGGATTCCACGGATGAGACGGGAGAGTAGAACGTTCCAGGGCAACGAGTCGGATGTAATATTCAATTTTTTACGTTCTCCTGACGCGGAGTGGGTGGCGGGAAAGAATCGGCGTTCCTCGAAGGAACAGAGCGTCTTCTCGAGTCACTGATAAATTGAACGTGTGATGAGTTGAGAGGATTCTTGAAATAACCGGGCGTGATGTACATCCAACGCGAAAGGGGAAGAGGTGGCGGAGATTTAGATTTTACGGACGCTTGAGCAATTTCTTGACTTATAACCGGGACCATGCATACCAAGTGAGCCATCAAATGTTTCTGAGTGTCTTAATTCCCCGAGTCACCCTCCGAAAACTGACGCGACGCGCCCCCGGGGAACCGGCACGGTTTCACCTAAAATCCACTTTGACGCTTTGGGTAATTAGTGTCCTTCGATACAAGCCTTCTCAGATTCGTTTTATCGAATTGAATTCTTTGTTTCCAACTTTGCAAAGCTTTGCAAACAATGCAGATACCAATGGATCTCTTGCCAAGGATCTGTGGGATCACCACCTCCAGTACTCGCCGCCAGAGGGCCACTATCTTGACTTTCTCGCAAGCGCTCGATCGACTACTCAAAATTCCAGCGTTTTAGGCAGTCTGCTACTATGCCTTATTGACGAGACCTAATAAATGGCACCTGTCAACAAGACATAATCTAACGTACAAGAAAAATATCTTTTCAAGTGAATCGACTACATAAGTTTCCAACCCCCAATTTTAATAAGGAATTTGTACCAGGGAAAGAAGACATTACTTGGAACCCAAAGAGTCCGACATTCCTCGAAACTCGATCCTCCGGGTTCGAACGACACCTCATCACGGGACGATACGTCACCCTAATAATCATCGATCAATGCTCGCATCCCCTCGGTATCTAGCGGCTAGCAGAAGGGTGGACCACCTTCCCATCGATCCATCTAGTCACGGGGATCCGCAGTCGCCGCAGAGAACAAGCACCGGGGGAATTTGAATTCACTTTCCGCATTTACACCGCGCGGAAGTTTGTTACACCCCCCTCCCCCGCCCCTCCACCGCTGCCGTACGCCCTTGTTGGTATCATCCCGTAGACGATATCGGGTCGCTGCCGCGGTTGCTCGGGGAATTTAATTCTATTCGAAGTGCCACCTAAGATGCCACCTTCGGCTGTTATCTCTGTGCACACGGCGGGCTGCGCGTGGCGGTTGCTTATGTGTTACGTGAATACCTTACCTAAACGGAACACCGTTTCTGCGTGCCCCCCGCCTCGTTCCCTCTCTCTTCGACCACCAGTTACGTACCGCGAGGTGGCACAAGGTGGAGGAGGAGGGGGAGTCGACCGAGGGAAATTAATGCGACTTCCAACCGGGCCCGCTTATCGGACGCCGCTATCTCGCGCCTCGCCCGCGGAAAACGTGAGCCGCCTAGGCGAGAAGTTTCCACCACAGTTTCCCAAAATTTAAGCAACCAGAACCCACCCGCCAGACCGAACGCGACCACCCCCTCTTTTGAAGATTCGAACCGATCAGGGGAGGGGAATTATCGTGATCGAGGTCCTCCCGGAGCTCTGGATAGGAAGATGTGGTTGCAGGATGTTTTATTTATTTATTTACATTGTGTGTGGGGGAAGTTAGAGGTAGTAAAACATCGGTAAAGAAGGTTCTAGTAGGCCTTATATAGGATTTGGTGGTAGATCGAGGTCTTGTGAGAGAGTTAGGAGCGTGGCCCTCTGGTGGTGAGTGCGGAAAGTGACGCTAGAAAGGAGTTAATTGAAAGGTTAAATTAGTTATCGATTCACGTGTCTTTTAGTGTTTTCACATCTTTCGTAGGTTTCATTTTATTCTGTCTTACGCTACAGAGTATCAGTGTTGATATACAAGCGATTTAAAATTAGAATACGTAGCGAGTCGGGATTCAAGGATGTCCGCTCGCGAAGGCTGCTCGATCATTCGCGAGTCGACCGTCGTTCGGGTTACGCGTAACAGAACGGAACGTTACGAATTAATGGACGCGTAAATATGCATGCGTCGTTAATCATCGGCGTGACTGGCATTGACGCGCTCTTAAGAGCCATCGCTTAACACCGATTTAATGGCGACGAATGACACCGAAATCGAGACAAGAAACGTGTAATCTACTGTGCTGGTGAGTACGCTGGAATCTCTACTTTCTACGTGCAATGATGTATTATATCGTACGATTGCATGGAACACAATTCAACTGCATACGATACTTTCGATACGTGGTTCTCTTGATTCGCGAGCCAATAAAACAAATGAGAAATACGGGGTAACCTAGAATTAAATGATTCTTCAAAGACAGAGATTCGCCAAGCTATCCTAGAAATCGGAATATATTAAAGACATAGAATAACCTAGAATTAAATTATTCTTCAAAGACAGTTGTATTCAAGTTAACCTAAAAATCTGAGTAGAATAACCTAGAATTAAATTATTCTTCAAAGACAGTCGTATTCATCAAGTTAACCTAAAAATCTGAGTAGAATAACCTAGAATTAAATGATTCTTCAAATACAGAGATTCGCCAAGCTAACCTAGAAATCTGAATACACTAAAGATATAGAATAACCTAGAATTAAATTATTCTTCAAAGCAGAGTCGTATTCGCCAAGCTTACCTAAACATCTGAGTACACTAAAAACGCAGGATAACCTAGAATTAAATTATTCTTCAAAGACAGTCGTATTCGCCAAGCTAACCTAAACATCTGAGTACACTAAAAACATAGAATAACTTAGAATTAAATTATTCTTCAAAGACAGAGATTCGCCAAGCTAACCTAGAAATCGGAATACACTAAAGACATAGAATAACCTAGAATTAAATTATTCTTCAAAGACAGAGATTCGCCAAGCTAACCTAGAAATCTGAATACACTAAAGACGCAGGATAACCTAGAATTAAATGATTTTTCAAAGACAGAGATTCGCCAAGCTAACCTAGAAATCTGAATACACTAAAGATATAGAATAACCTAGAATTAAATAATTCTTTAAAGACAGAGATTCGCCAAGTTAACCTAAAAATCTGAGTAGAATAACCTAGAATTAAATTATTCTTCAAAAACAGTCGTATTCGCCAAGTTAACCTAAAAATCTGAGTAGAATAACCTAGAATTAAATTATTCTTCAAAGACAGAGTCGTATTCATCAAGCTAACCTAAAAATCTGAGTACACTAAAGACGCAGGATAACCTAAAATTAAATTATTCTTCAAAGACAGAGTCGTATTCATCAAGCTAGCCTAAAAATCTGAGTACACTAAAGACGCAGGATAACCTAAAATTAAATTATTCTTCAAAGACAGAGTCGTATTCATCAAGCTAGCCTAAAAATCTGAGTAGAATAACCTAGAATTAAATTATTCTTCAAAAACAGTCGTATTCGCCAAGCTAACCTAAATATCTGAATAGAATAACCTATAATTAAATTATTCTTCAATGACAGAGTCGTATTCATCAAACTAGCCTAAAAATCTGAGTACACTAAAGACATAGAATAACCTAGAATTAAATTATGCTTCAAAGACAGTCGTATTCGCCAAGCTAACCAAAAAATCTAAATAGAATCGGCTATAATTAAATTATTCTTCAAAGACAGTCGTATTCGCCAAGTTAACCTAAAAATCTGAATAGAATAACCTACAATTAAATTATTCTTCAAAGACAGAGTCGTATTCATCAAGCTAGCCTAAAAATCTGAGTACACTAAAGACGCAGGATAACCTAAAATTAAATTATGGTTCAAAGACAGTCGTATTCGCCAAGCTAACCAAAAAATCTAAATAGAATCGGCTATAATTAAATTATTCTTCAAAGACAGTCGTATTCGCCAAGTTAACCTAAAAATCTGAATAGAATAACCTATAATTAAATTATTCTTCAAAGACAGAGTCGTATTCATCAAGCTAGCCTAAAAATCTGAGTACACTAAAGACGCAGGATAACCTATAATTAAATTATCCTTCAAAGACAGAGATTCGCTAAGTTAACCTAAAAATCTTCGTCCCAAGAGGAGGAACTTACTTTTTTAACACGTTTACTGTCAGATCAAAATCGTATAATATTCTGCACAAATAAAATTTTGATTTCTGACCATTGTAAGCTACATAACCTAAAATTTGTTTCGGTACTTATATTCGTAACCTTGTTAAAATTCGCAAACTCTCTAGAAATTTATTTCCCTGTACGTCTTAACTTGAGAATTAATTTTCCTTATATCACAATAGTAAATCTTGTCATCGATATATGGGTGACATGGCAGTCAAAGTGTTAAATATATTTTAGCCAGGGTGGGAGGAATAGAAAGGACAGAGACGAGAAAGGGGGAACAAGGATCGCCATCTTGCGATCGAATCGTCTCGAATCGAGCCAGCGACGAGGATCTCGCTGGAGGCATCGGGGGGGTCACAGTTCATGTAGTCGCGACGGCCTCGTCGACGGCTTTACGATTATATTTGCCGAAATCTTGGAAGAGGGGCGACCGTTTCGCGTGCTCGCGCGGGGTGGTTCGTGGTCCCCCCTTGGTCGTCGAGGCGCAGGACGCAGAGCAGCCAGAGAATCGCGGAGGGCGGCGGCGGTAGGTGGCTGGGAGGGAGTTATTAGAATGGTCCGGAAAAGATGGCGCGGAGTCGCTCCGTATTTTTATACTGTATGGCCGCTGCTTTGCATAATCCCGCACTTAGCTCGCTCGTCCCGAGATGCCGGCTCGCTATGCAGATCTCCTCTGCTCCGAAAACCCGAACCTACCGAGCGTTTCGTCGTTTCAGCGAATGATGGACGACGCCCAGACCCTGCGACCCTGCCGCGCCTCGGACCCTCGGGGCTTTCCCTCTTCGAGGATTCGCTTCCTGACGCGCCAAGTGGGAACCGTATCGGCGGCTCACCCAGAAACCGAACGACGAAATCTCGAACGGGGAATGAATATGAATACCTAACCTCACGTAACCTAAAAAATTTTAGAATGAAACAGCGCGATGGTAAAGGGACAGTGGAGCCTCGGAATTTTGTAAATGGATTTTCAATCTTAATCGAAAATAAAACGATGTTTCTTAGCCCACGGAACAAATCCAATAAACAAAGTAAAAGCAATTGCATTTAGACCAGAGTCGTAGACGATTTAACGAAAAGACTTTTCACCGTGGCTTGAAATATTTAATTACCTCCGGAGTCGGTAACAATGACAGAGATCGTTCCCCGGGCCAATGTCACGGAACATTTGTCAGCGGGCACGGTTGAAGCCGTGGCGAAGTTCCCGGGCGGAGACGTCTCATTTGCACGGAGAAATCGCATCTTCCTTTCTCTCGTTGTCGGCCCGACGGCTACGGCCGGAACGGAGAATACTGGAAACGGTGGGAAAGCGCGGGTGGCGTCATCAATCTTGCCGCGAAAAGACCCAGTACGACCGGCGGCGTCGTTCTGGACGTCACAGATGTGACTTTGATTCTCTTTCGGCGTTCCCTGGAGAAACGAAGCTAGATTAAGTCTGTCCCGCGTGTAATTTGTCCGAGTCCCGGATATCCAGGGGACACCTGGGCTCTACGAGAGAATTAGCGACAGCTTCGATTGCAAGAAAAATCAGTCTTTCTCGTTACGGTATTCGGTGCACATGCAACGCATTCACGTTCGAAATTTCCACTCGTTAATCGTCGTTATTAATACGAAGCCTGTCCATTCTTAACACTGCTGCGTGCGTTCACTTTCGCCACGCAGTCGAACGGCCCGGAGAGGTTAAGTTTACACGATTACATTCCATTTCGACAATTACAGTAGATTCTTTCTGGGCACTTAACTTGGTTATGTTAACAGATTTGAAGGAATTCTGGTAGAGAACAAACGACACGTGTTTTAGTTTATAGTACATAGTTTATTGTGGGAAGAAATAAAGACGTTGCAGTATAGTGCATCGAGTGTTAGTATTACATCAAAACGGAACTTTAGAATTCCAATACTTTAGAACGAGACTTCGACAATTAAAAATCTTAAAATTAGTCCATTCTTAACACTGCTGCGTGAACTCGTTCACTTTCGCCATGCGGTCGAACGGCCCGGAGAGGTTAGGTTTACACGATTACATTCCATTTCGACAATTACAGTAGATTCTTCCTGGGCACATAACCTGGTTATGTTAACAGACTCGAAAGAATTCTGGTAGAGAACAAATGGATAACGACACGTGTTTCAGTTTATAATATATAGTTTATTGTGAGAAGAAAAAACGACGTTACAGAATAGTGCCACATCGAGGCGTTCCGGTCGCCCAGTGACTAGGTTATGGTTAGTGTGTTACATCAAAACGGGACTTTAGAATTCCAATACTTTAGAACGAGATTTCGACAATGAAAAATCTTAAAATTAGTCCGTACATTACGTTTCGACAATTACAGTACATTCTTTCTGGGCACATAACCTGGTTATGTTAACAGATTTGAAGGAATTCTGGTAGAGAACAAACGACACGTGTTTTAGTTTATAGTACATAGTTTATTATGGGAAGAAAAAAAGACGTTACAATATAGTGCCACATCGAGGCGTTTCAGTCGCCCAGTGACTAGGTTATGGTTAGTGTGTTACATCAAAACGGGACTTTAGAATCCCAATACTTTACAACGAGATTTCGACAATGAAAAATCTTAAAATTAACCCATACATTACGTTTCATCAATTACAGTACATTCTTCTTGGGCACATAACCTGGTTATGTTAACAGACTCGAAGGAATTCTGGTAGAGAACAAATGGATAATAACGACACGTGTTTTAGTTTATAATATATAGTTTATTGTGAGAAGAAAAAAAGACGTTACAATATAGTGCCACATCGAGGCGTTCCGGTCGCCCAGTGACTAGGTTATGATTAGTGTGTTACATCAAAACGGGACTTTAGAATTCCAATACTTTATAACGAGATTTCGACAATGAAAAATCTTAAAATTAGTCCATACATTACGTTTCAACAATTACAGTAGATTCTTTCTGGGCACATAACCTGGTTATGTTAACAGACTCGAAGGAATTCTGGTAGAGAACAAATGGATAATAACGACACGTGTTTCAGTTTATAATATATAGTTTATTGTGAAAAGAAAAAAAGACGTTACAATATAGTGCCACATCGAGGCGTTCCGGTCGCCCAGTGACTAGGTTATGGTTAGTGTGTTACATCAAAACGGGACTTTAGAATGAGACTTCGACAATGAAAAATCTTAAAATTAGTCCATACATTACGTTTCGACAATTACAGTACATTCTTTCTGGGTACATAACCTGGTTATGTTAACAGACTCGAAGGAATTCTGGTAGAGAACAAATGGATAATAACGACACGTGTTTCAGTTTATAATATATAGTTTATTGTGAAAAGAAAAAAAGACGTTACAATATAGTGCCACATCGAGGCGTTCCGGTCGCCCAGTGACTAGGTTATGGTTAGTGTGTTACATCAAAACGGGACTTTAGAATTCCAATACTTTACATCGAGACTTCGACAATGAAAAATCTTAAAATTAGACGGAATAGTCGATGTAGATCAGCTTGTACGCTTTGGAATAACGAATTTCTACACGAGATGGTTGAAAACTACGGGTGAGTTTTGCCAATTGCTGACAACGAATTTGAAGACAGTTTTTCAGAACGAAAAGTCCCAGGACGCTAGTCGCCGACAAAATTTTAACGAGTTCGCGTGCCAGAGAGCATATTTCCTCGTAGTTAGGGGCCAGCATATGTGCGGGGTATCTAGTTTCGCTATCTTCCGATCCGCCAATCGTCCGTTCATCGCCCCTAACTGCCCTGTCACTAGCAATCACGCCAGACCGCCCGAGATCAACCCCTCTCTACCTGATCGGTCCACTGCACCTACAAACAGAGTCCACGTTGCAAACATTGGAAAGCGGATTCCCATGTTTGCGACTGTTCTTAACTCGTTAAAGCATTCTCTTGGCAGGACGAGGACTTTTGGACATTGTTTCAAGCAACAAGTTAGGTTAGGTTGGTAGACTTTACTACCATTTGCATTAGTCCAAAAATAGTCCAGCGTGTTTCTTTTCACGGGATCACTTGCATATGTTGTTTCAGTGTAACAAAAATGGGAACGTAAATAAGCGTTTCTCGTTTAATTACAGGTGTCAGTGGAGTGCAGTGGTCGCTGGACACAAGATGGCCGCCCGTGACCGTGAGGCGCTGGACACAAGATGGCCACACCAGTGACCGTGACACGCTGAACTGTTAAGGGGTTGAACCGTAGGAAAACACGCCTAATTGGTGAGCAACGAGGATCGAGATTATTATTTAGGAGCTTAAGCAGAATCGCGGGGCACTCGGTATCTGGCCAAGTTCCGAAAGTTTACGCGCAGCGTATTCCGCGAGGTCAGCGAGTGCGACGGGACCCGGTCACGGTGGATGCACCGGCTCCGTCGCAGAGCCAGGGGTATAAAACCTCCCGTTGCAGCTCGCGTTACGAAAAGCACGATTATACCGGAGGAGCAGGGGGTGAAACCGGCAGCATACCTTAGTTGTCCGCTCGTAAAGCAACCCCGTATGCCCGCGAGTACGTGCCGGGGTATTCTCTCTTTCTCCGGTAGCTACTCTCTCTCTCTGTCTCTCTGGTTCCTCCGCTTCCGGCTCGACCCTTCTCCCTTCCTCTTGGCCGTGTCTCCGCAAGGAGTGTTTGTTAAACCACGGGAATATGCATGAGAGAGCCACAGCCGGCACCGAGTTATGCTACGGCGATCTTAACGGTGGCCTTAAATATGTATACGAGCTACCCTGGACAAGTCCTCGTCCGGAAGGATGATCTCGATCCAAGGTGGACATCGTCTTCTTAGATGGTGATACAGGGGAACACGATAACGGGGGATTGTCTTTGATTTTATGGAGATTTTTTTTGTAGTTTTCTTACTCTAAAGCAAGTGGTAGACATATGTGAATAGGACGCCCAGATATTGAGAGTCGGTCGAGCGCTTGCGAGAGAGACAAGAGCGTCGTAGCCCTCCAGCGGCGAGTATGGGAGATGAACCCCACAGATAGATTTTCAACGCGTTGTTTGCTTGCGAACTACCGAAAATTTATTTCCCTCGACGTTTAAATTTGAAATTTCATTTTTCTAGTTCCCATACAGGGTGTTCGGCCAACCCTGGGAAAAATTTTAATGGGGGATTCTAGAGGCCAAAATAAGACGAAAATGAAGAATACCAATTTGTTGATGGAGTTCTCGAAAAATTGTTTTCGGTTGCGGGGGTCAATTACAATCATTTTTGGTCATTAGACATACCTTCGAAATCCTATCCACTTTCGAGAAAAAAAATCGGGTAGGTACTGAAATTTTTTGGTGAAATTAAAATATTTCAAATCGTTCTGAAAAAAATATTGTTAGCTGTGGGGGTCAATTACAATCATTTTTGGTGAATATACATACCTTCGAAATCCTACCAATTTTCTAGAAAAAAATTCGAGAAGGTGTGAAATTTTTAGATGAAATTAAAATATTTCAAATCGTTCTGAAAAAAATATTGTTAGTTGTGGGGGTCAATTACAATCATTTTTGGTCATTAGTCATACCTTCGAAATCCTATCCACTTTCGAGAAAAAAAATCGAGTAGGTACTAAAATTTTTAGATGAAATTAAAATATTTCAAATCGTTCTGAAAAAAATATTGTTAGCTGTGGGGGTCAATTACAATCATTTTTGGTCATTAGACATACCTTCGAAATCCTACGCAGTTTCGAGAAAAAAATTCGAGTAGGTACTAAAATTTTTAGATGAAATTAAAATATTTCAAATCGTTCTGAAAAAAGTATTGTTAGCTGTGGGAGTCAATTGCAATCATTTTTGGTCATTACTCGTACCTTCGAAATCCTACGCAGTTTCGAGAAAAAAAATCGGGTAAATACTGAAATTTTCAGATGAAATTAAAATATTTCAAATCGTTCTGAAGAAAATATTGTTAGTTGTGGGGGTCAATTACAATCATTTTTGGTCATTAGTCATACCTTCGAAATCCTATCCATTTTTGAGAAAAAAAATCGAGTAGGTACTAAAATTTTTAGATGAAATTAAAATATTTCAAATCGTTCTGAAAAAAATATTGTTAGTTGGGGGGGTCAATTACAATCATTTTTGGTCATTAGACGTACCCCCGAAATCCTATCCACTTTCGAGAAAAAAAATCGAGTAGGTGCGGAAATTTTTCGGTGAAATTAAAATATTTCAAATCGTTCTGAAAAAAATATTGTTAGCTGTAGGGGTCAATTACAATCATTTTTGGTGAATAGACGTACCCCCGAAATCCTACGCAGTTTCGAGAAAAAAATTCGAATAGGTATTGAAATTTTTAGACGAAATTAAAAAATTTCAAATCACACTAAAAAAATTATATTTTGTTACAGGAGACAATTACAATCATTTTGGGGCATTACGCATACCCCCGAAATCTTGCGCATTTTCGGGAAAAAAATTCAGTTCTGGCGAAACTTTAAACGTTAATAACTTTTTAACAAAGCCTCCATCAACAAATTGTTATACTTGATTTTCGTCTTATTTTAGCCTCCAGAATCCCCCATTAAAATTTTTCTCAGGGGTAACTGACCACCCCGTATATAGAGGATGCGATACTCAACGTTAAAAATTGATTTCATAAGGCCCAGCGTGTTACTTTCCGAAAAATGATCCCAAAATCTTCGTATCGATATTTACAAGTCTCGTGTCGCGGTTAATATTTTCTGGTATCGACGAAGACCGCGGCTTCTGTTCTGGCGACCATGTCCCCGACGAGGAGCAGGGAAAAAAGCGCTCGACATATTCTCGCGAGCATGCATCACGCGTTTACACGCGCATGCATATACGTACGACATATGGTGGTTGGCACGGTGCTTGGCCCCCAATGCAAGGACTTACAGAGACTTCCAGGGGCAGGGTTCAGCCCTTGGATCACCACCCCCCGGACCCACCCCCACCCTGAGAGTCCTCATGAGTTTTCAATGAGATTAGCGGCCCATCTGTGCCGGAGATCGACCCCATCGTCATCGTCGAGCACGGACAAAGCTAGTCAACCTGCTCGCTGCCCGTACCCACTCCGTGGGGGTCTCTTCCGTTTCATGGTGTACGCGCACTTGCCGTACAAACTCGTCCCCCTAACCACCCCACCTCGAACCACGCGCGATGGTCGTGGAAAATATCAGGTTTTTTTGGCCGCCCTCATCATATGGTCGCATTTAAAGTCGCCGACGACCGCAATGCTTGCGGGAATTGACGAAACCCGATAGACCACTCGAACTGTCCATCCAGCTTACGCTTGGGTGACTGCAAAAATGGATCGAGAAAATATCAAGTTCGCCAGACGGACTTGGGGAAGCTTATCTTTATTTTTATTAAACGAGTGGTCTAAATTTTGAATTATTCGAGACTCTTGTGGGTTAGGTCTGCAAATATTGGCTTTGAACAGATATTGTAACATTTGCGTTAGGATTAATTATTCTCTTTAGGAATTTAAAATTGACGAGGTCATCCGCGGGTGCAAATTGTTAGGTACCACCGTACGTCGTGTAATCTGAAATAAATTTGCAATTTGTTTCGATATTTAACCCTCGAAATCTTAAAAAATGCTTTAAAAACTGTGTTTCAATTGTATGCAGTAAAACGAATGCTTGCCATCGAATTGAACGTCGAATATTTGGATTTTGGCGGGAGTTGAGAGGCCCAGTTTCTGACAAACATTGCGGATAGCCGCAAAAGTTGACCGATTAAAGGAAACGGTATCGATCCCTCCGGTTGGGGCACGGCACTTTGGCCACGGGGGCACCGTATTTGGGTCCATGGTGGCCCATATGGAGGCTGCCGGGCGCATATGTTGCGACAACGCCGCTAACGACCAGCCTACGGGCCTCCGGTAATGCTAAACTGCGGTTCGATTCTCACCCCATGAAACTAAATAACCATTCGATTGTCATTGGTAAATAGGTAATCAGGACCGTATCATCTCGGATCTACCGGTACCTGTTCTGCTTCTAAATCGAGAGAAACGTAAACACGCATTCGGGGATTAAGATTATCCAACCGTGATCATCCGAACTTGTTACTCTTCGTCTGTCATGGCGGCGAGTTGCTTCAAAGACCACCCAGAAAACACGAAATAATTAATGAATAGTTAGTTAGCCGAATATCTAGCATTTTTGGTATCGATATCGACGTTTGAGCTAACCATGGCAAGTAAACGGATAATAAATAACGAGTAAACTTGAGGAATTGTGTCGTTAAACTGCGTCTCCACTGCGTCGAATTAATCGAATAGTAAAACGCAAGATCTCTTTTGAAAACGACGCTGATTTTTTTCATTATAACAGTTTTTTTATTCAATACAAAAGTAAGATCACATTAATTTTTTTTTTCATAAATCGATGCATCTTTATATCCTATTAAAAAAAGTATTAGAGGCTTTAGATAGAAAATTGAATAGTTTAAGTTATTAGTTTAGTCCCGAATTTCCATATACACCCCTGAATGAAATTTTAATGGGAGATTCTAGAAGTCAAAATAAGACAAAAATCAAGAATACCAATTTGTTGATGGAGGCTTTATTAAAACGTTATTAACGTTTAAAGTTTCGAGCATACTGAATTTTTTTCTCGAAAGTGGGTAGGATTTCGAGGCTATGTGTAATGACCAAAAATGATTGCAATTGACCCCCGCAACTGAAAATATTTTTTTAAAGAATGATTTGAAACTTTTCAATTTCGCTGAAAAACTTAGGCACCTACCCTTGGTCGATTTTTCTCAAAAATTCGTTTTCCATTTTTAATAATTTTGTTTGACTCCCTACAGAAAAGTTGTCTAATAGTTTTTTGTAGGTACCCATGAGCTCTATTTCAGAAAAAAGTTTCAGTTAAATATATTCACTATTGTAGGAGTTATGAACATTTGAAAATTCGAATAGGTACTGAAATTTTTAGATGAAATTAAAAAATTTCAAATCGTACTAAAAAAATTATATGTAGTTACAGGGGTCAATTACAAGCATTTTTGGTCATTAGACATACCTCTGAAATCCTACCCATTTTCTAGAAAAAAATTCGAGAATGTGTGAAATTTTTCGACAAAATTAAAAAATTTCAGATCGTTCTGGAAAAATATTGTTAGCTGTGCGGGTCAATTACAAGCATTTTTGGTCATTAGACAAACCCCCGAAATTCTACGCATTTTCGAGAAAAAAATTCAGGAAGGTGGTCAAATTTTTTGACGAAATTAAAATATTTCAAATCGTTCTGAAAAAAATATTGTTAGCTGTGGGGGTCAATTACAATCATTTTTGGTGGGTACACATACCCTCAGATTCCTACCCACTTAGGAGAAAAAAATTCGACAAAGTGTGAAATTTTTCGACAAAATTAAAAAATTTCAGATCGTTCTGGAAAAATATTGTTAGCTGTGCGGGTCAATTACAAGCATTTTTGGTCATTAGACATACCCCCGAAATCCTACGCATTTTCGAGAAAAAAATTCAGGAAGGTGGTCAAATTTTTCGACGAAATTAAAATATTTCAAATCGTTCTGGAAAAATTATTTTCGGTTGTGGGGCTCAATTACAATCATTTTTAGTGGGTACACATACCCTCAGATTCTTGCCCACTTAGGGGAAAAAAATTCGACAGTGTGAAATTTTTCGACAAAATTAAAAAATTTCAAATCGTTCTGGAAAAATTATTTTTGGATGGGGGGGTCAATTACAATCATTGAGACAATCGTAGAGGATTGTCTCAACCCCCCAACTATAACAATTCCTATCATATTTTATATATTATCTTATATCTTTGCATATCAAGTGCACATTTTGTTGTTTTTTTTTCAGAATTAAAATTTCCCATAAATGCACAAACGTCTGCAGTTTGCTAATGATAGTGGTAGGAAGGAGAATAGTTCTTTCGAAGGAAGAAGCGCGATTTCAGCGTGAAAGATGGTCGAGGAACGTGTCCGGGGGTCCCTTAAACGCTTTGGCCAAGCGAAATCCCGCGGCAGCGCCGCCCTTCTTACTTTTTTTTTCGTCAACCTGCGAGGCTAAACGAGTTACGTATTATAGCGGGACGAGGGGGGCGCAGAGGTTGCCGGGTGGGGTGAACTAGCACTCAATACCAGGTTGTATGTTCTGGCCGTGCCATCTGGCGCGCTATTATACGAGTATTTTAATTTAATTAACTCGCCGCGCGCGTCGATCGATATTATCGGCGCTTTCCCGGGATTAAGCTTGTACGCGGACCACCGGCGAATTCGAATCTGCCGTTTAATTAGGATTTCGCTCCGGCAACGCGAGCAACAGATTTTATGGAAACGAACCGCTTCCCGAAACCATCGCGGATCGATCGCGTCAACTGCTTTTTTACTTTTTTTTCGAAGTTCATCCGCTTTGCCGCTCCCGTACGCGCCGACGATATCGCTAGATCGATAGAAGAGCACGATCGAAGATCTGTCGCGGAAAAATCGTGCTTCGTTTCGCGGAAATGTTACGTCGACAAGCCCAGGTATCAAGAACGCCACAAAGTTGCGATTTTATGGTTATTTCAGTGTTTAAAATACAAAATTACTACGTAAAATTGCAATGTAAACGTAAATATTTTAAAAATCGTAAATATAGGGTGTTAGACCATCCCTGGGAGAAATTTTAATGGAGGATTCTAGAGGCCAAAATAAGACGAAAATCAAGAATACACATTTGTCGATGGAGGCTTCGTTAAAAAGTTATTAACGTTTAAAGTTTCGCGAGTACTGAATTTTTTTTCTCGAAAATGCGCAAGATTTCGGGGGTATGCGTAATGACCAAAAATGATTGTAATTGTCTACTGTAACTAAATATAATTTTTTTACTGTGATTTGAAATTTTTTAATTTCGTCTAAAAATTTTAGTACCTACTCGATTTTTTTTCTCGAAAATGGATAGGATTTCGAAGGTATGACTAATGACCAAAAATGATTGTAATTGACCCCCCCAACTAGCAATATTTTTTTCAGAACGATTTGAAATATTTTAATTTCATCTGAAAATTTCAGTATTTACCCGATTTTTTTTCTCGAAACTGCGTAGGATTTCGAAGGTATGAGTAATCACCAAAAATGATTGCAATTGACTCCCACATCTAACAATATTTTTTTCAGAACGATTTGAAATATTTTAATTTCATCTGAAAATTTCAGTATTTACCCGATTTTTTTTCTCGAAACTGCGTAGGATTTCAAAGGTATGAGTAATCACCAAAAATGATTGCAATTGACTCCCACAGCTAACAATATTTTTTTCAGAACGATTTGAAATATTTTAATTTCACCGAAAAATTTCCGCACCTACTCGATTTTTTTTCTCGAAAGTGGATAGGATTTCGAAGGTATGACTAATGACCAAAAATGATTGTAATTGACCCCCACAACTAACAATATTTTTTTCAGAACGATTTGAAATATTTTAATTTCACCGAAAAATTTCCGCACCTACTCGATTTTTTTTCTCGAAAGTGGATAGGATTTCGAAGGTATGACTAATGACCAAAAATGATTGTAATTGACCCCCACAACTAACAATATTTTTTTCAGAACGATTTGAAATATTTTAATTTCATCTGAAAATTTCAGTATCTACCCGATTTTTTTTCTCGAAAATGCGCAAGATTTCGGGGGTATGTCTGTTCACCAAAAATGATTGCAATTGACCCCCACAGCTAACAATATTTTTTTCAGAACGATTTGAAATTTTTTTTTTCCCGTCGAAAAATTTAGGCGCCTAATTTGATTTTTGGTAAGGAATTTTTTTCTCGAAAATGCGTAGGATATCGGGGGTATGTCTAATGACCAAAAATGATTGTAATTGACCCCCACAACTAACAATATTTTTTTCAGAACGATTTGAAATATTTTAATTTCACCGAAAAATTTCCGCACCTACTCGATTTTTTTTCTCGAAAGTGGATAGGATTTCGAAGGTATGACTAATGACCAAAAATGATTGTAATTGACCCCCACAACTAACAATATTTTTTTCAGAACGATTTGAAATATTTTAATTTCATCTGAAAATTTCTGTATCTACCCGATTTTTTTTCTCGAAAATGCGCAAGATTTCGGGGGTATGTCTGTTCACCAAAAATGATTGCAATTGACCCCCACAGCTAACAATATTTTTTTCAGAACGATTTGAAATTTTTTTTTTCCTGTCGAAAAATTTAGGCGCCTAATTTGATTTTCGGTAAGGAATTTTTGTCTCGAAAATGCGTAGGATTTCGGGGATATGTGTAATGACCAAAAATGATTGTAATTATCCCCCGCGACTGCAAATAATTTTTCCAGATCGATTTGAAATTTTTGAATTTAATTGTTAATAACTTTTTAATAAAACCTCTCATTTTGGCCTCTAGAATCCACCATTAAAAATTGTTTATGCTCGCTAAAATATTTAGAAATATTTAGACACCATATTGGGGAATGGATTGGGAAAATAAGAATCGAACCTCAACCCTTGAAATTGATCGAGAATAAATCCTATTATGATAGAGTTTTAGATTGCTGAATCTTTCGTTCCTAGGGATATTTTGTGTTGAGAGTACAATGTCTCCTGCACCACCGTAGGTGCATACGGCACTGGAGACAATCGAGTGCGCGTAGAGTCATGCGAATTACGAACGACCACGTGTATGCCCTAACGGGTCCTTTACACTTTATTATTCTTATTTCTCAATAAATGTAGTTTTGTGTTATTCGCTGTGTGATCCTTTATCATATCCATAACTCTAACATTTTGTTTCAAGCGTCCTCCGCTGGTAACTGCGTCAAGGTGCTGACCCGATCCACTCCAACCCCGCGTCAGACACACTCGGTGTATTCCTCTATTTACAACATATTTGCGGGAGCGCGAACACAGCTCTTTGTCATAGCCGAGTGATTCTCGGGTCGCCAATGGCCCCGGTGAAGAGAGTCGGTGCGCCATTGTGCTCCCGGGGGGTCATTGTGATCGACTGTACCCTCATCCGCGCTGCACAGTGCACCTCCCCTGCTCGTGCATCTGTCCTCAATCAGCGATCGACGAAAATGGGATATACGCGTTGCGTCTCGCGGCGGAACTATTGGCCCGCAGAGCCCTCTGCGAGATTGACTGTGTGCTTCACGGTCCGCTGCGCCTTCCCCGAAACGCTGAACCGTGGAACAAAGAATCGGATCGCGGAAACGAAAAGAAACGACGACGCTCGTTGCAGAGTGGATCGTCAACTCGTGGCCCGTTTCTCCGCGTTGAGGAGACAAGATGGAGTCGCGGGGACGCGAACGTGACGAGAACCACGGGCGACGGGGCACTGGTTGGACAAAAGCAACCCGGTCGCGGGGACAGGGGGCGAAAGAATGGGGAGCACTTAACTCGGGGCTGCTTAAACAGTTGTTTGATCGGTATTATGCATTAGCATGTGGCTGGTGCCATTGTTGATTAGCGGTACGGTGTCGGAAGAAGCGCGCGTTGCAAGTAGACCTGTGCGCGCGAGTCTCGAGGAGCAAGAATTACGGTGCGACCGTTGAACGTATTTCTTGCCCTGGGGAGGGAAAAATGGCGGTTGGAGGAGCTGCGAAAGGAAGACACGCTCTTATCCCCCTTTGGAGGATTCCTCGCCTTTGTCGGGTTGGGCTCGGATACGGGGGGCCGCAGGGCGAGAGAGATAGGTGGTCCCCGGATAGAAAGAGAGGGGCCCAAACCTAGGTATAATATTCCGGATATTAAATCGCTTTTAAATCGGCTTAGCGTTAACTAGTGGCACTTTAAGCTGCCCGGTGAAATGATTATCAGGGCTTCCCACTCCGTCGACCCGGCTAGCTGTTATCGCCCGTTGATTAATTGTTATGCAATATGACGTCACACACGCCCGCCTACCCGGATTAGAATACCGCGGGTGGGTAGCGTCACCGGCGTACTGCCACGAGCAGTCTCTCCCTCTCGCGCCTACGCGCCCGTCGTTCCGTCTCTTTCCATCTCCGTTTCGACCCCCCCGCGACCGTCTTCGTCCTTCTTGCGCGGTTAACGCGATGCACGGCAGAGGAGGGCACCAGCGCGGGAGGGAGCGGCGCGAAGTTTCCGGGCTAATCCTACGAATTTGAGCCAGCCGAACATAGGACGCTGATGAATATTGATACACACCACTCGGCGGACCACCTACCGCCTAAACCCCCCCTACGTCTGGCACCGGGGGCTCTTCTTCCATCTACTCGAGCTGAGAAACGCAAGGTGTCGGGAGTGCATCCGGGTGGGGGTGGAAAGATGCAGCGCGACACCCCCCTCCATCGCCAGGAATCGCCGTGTTTGGAGGAGGGCGTCGTTGTACGAACAGCGGTAGCTTACAAGCGAAGAGACGGTGGAATTCTAGGCGACCTTTTCCTGGTACTTACATACATACATACATACATACATACGTCATTTGCTCTTTGCTTCTGTGGCGCTGAGAAGCGAGAAAAGTTATAGAAAGGTAAAAAAAGAGCATTGTTTCGTCCTGAGCCTTGCTACTAGACTCTTATTAATAAGACACAATTCTAGGAGATCCTAGAAACTGAAGGTCACTCGAACGCTTGCGAGAGAGACGAGAGCGTGGCCATCTGGCGGCGAGTACGGGAGGCGACGCCACACTTTCAAAGACTGCGTGGCATTCCGGTATCCCAATCGAGTTCTACGAATGTTTTGTTTGAAAAAATTTATTTTGGACCAATTTTTTAGTAGCTTGCGCTCGAATAATAATTTGATAATCGTCTTCGGTGATTTGTTATGAGTATTCGTACAGGGTGTTCGGCCACCCCTGGGAAAGATTTTAATGGGGGCTTCTGGAGGCCAAAATAAGACGAAAATCAAGAATACCAATTTGTTGATGGACGCTTTATTAAAAAGTTATTAACGTTTAAAATTCCGCCTGTACTGAATTTTTTTCTAGAAAGAGGGTAGAATTTCGAGGGTATGTCTAATGACCAAAAATTATTGTAATTGACCCCTGCAATCGAAAATATTTTTTTAAGAACAATTTGATATTTTTTAATTTTGACGAAAAATATCAAAACTTCTCGAATTTTTTTCTCGAAAGTGGGTAGGATTTCAAGGGTATGTCTAATGACCAAAAATTATTGTAATGGACCCCTGCAACCGAAAATATTTTTTCCAGAACGATTGGAAATTTTTTAATTTTGACGAAAAATATCAAAACTTCTTGAATTTTTTTCTCGAAAGTGGGTAGGATTTCGAGAGTATATCTAATGACCAAAAATGATTGTAATTGGCTCCTGTAACCAAAAATATTTTTTTAAGAACAATTTGAAATTTTTTAATTTTGGCGAAAAATATCAAAATTTTGCGAATTTTTTTCTCAAAAGTGGGTACGATTTCAAGGGTATGTCTAATGACCAAAAATTATTGTAATAGACCCCTGCAACCGAAAATATTTTTTTAAGAACGATTTGAAATTTTTTAATTTTGTCGAAAAATTTCACGCCTTCTCGAATTTTTTTCTCGAAAGTGGGTAGGATTTCAAGGGTATGTCTAATGACCAAAAATTATTGTAATTGACCCCTGCAACCGAAAATATTTTTTCCAGAACGATTACAAATTTTTTAATTTTGTCGAAAAATATCAAAACTTCTCGAATTTTTTTCTCGAAAGTGGGTAGGATTTCAAGGCTATATATAATGACCAAAAATTATTGTAATTGACCCCTGCAATCGAAAATATTTTTTCCAGAACGATTCGAAATTTTTTAATTTTGGCGAAAAATTTCAAAACTTCTCCAATTTTTTTCTCGAAAATGGGTAGGATTTCAAGGGTATGTCTAATAACCAAAAATTATTGTAATTGACCCCTGCAATCGAAAATATTTTTTCCAGAACGATTTGAAATTTTTTAATTTTGTCGAAAAATTTCAAAACTTCTCGAATTTTTTTCTCGAAACTGCGTAGGATTTCAAGGGTATGTCTAATGACCAAAAATTATTGTAATTGACTCCTGCAATCGAAAATATTTTTTCCAGAACGATTGGAAATTTTTTAATTTTGTCGAAAAATTTCAAAACTTCTCGAATTTTTTTCTCGAAAGTGGGTAGGATTTCAAGGGTATGTCTAATGACCAAAACTGATTGCAATTGACCCCCACTACTAAAAATAATTTTTCCAGAACGATTCGAAATTCTTGAATTTAATTGTTAATAACTTTTTAACGAAGCCTCCATCAACAAATAGGTATCCTTGATTTTCGTCTTATTTGGGTCCCCAGAATCCCCCATTAAAATGTTTCCCACGGTTGTCCGAACACTCCGTATAATTTCAGCTCAAGGATGTAACGAATGAAAGTTGCAACATATAAGCTAGAGTTTTTAATAACAGACATAGTTTCTTCTATATCCTATCATATACGAGGATTCGAATACGATCGTACATGAACGAGCCAATAGGGAAGAATACCATTTGTTTTCGTCGAGGCTGGAAAGTGAAACGAGGGTAACGCGTCTCGTCAACGTTCCCGGGGAATAAGACTGACGATTCGAAGCACCGTTGCACCCTGGTAACCTTGCTCCATTATTCCCCTAAATAAAAGAAACCATAAATCGCGGGTGTACGGGGCCGTGGAGGAGCCCGCGGCTCCATTATATCTTTCGCGATGAACGGTGCCCTTCTTCGTCGGCCATTATGCCGCGGAGAGATAGTAAGGAAGGAGCCACCCCTTTATCTCGGCAGACTCCGCGGTGAGAGTAATGCTCGGAAATCAAGGGTTAATTCCTCGGCGTCGTAAAGCATTTTATCTCGTCCCGGTTCTGGGCTGCCGCGGGAAATATTAAAATATGGCGATACACCGGGGCTGAGACAGACGCGACTGCTGGGAAAGTAACCGGAAATCCTTTGGTGTCTGTATCGTCTAAGAAAATTGTAACGGAAAATCGTTCGATTTATCTGTGAGAATTAACCGCACGCGAGGACGCCGTAATGATTTCATTGGCTGTACATACACAAATGCGAACACACCACGGCGGAAAGGACCCCGGGACCTTCGACACCTGATCCCTACTAAAGATCGTATCTGGAAAATTGGATTCGGTGTCAGGGTGACCGCTGAAACGTATAAGCAGCTCGTAAAATACTTTTTACCGCGCGACCGCCTTCGCAACGGAGGATTAAGCTTTGGCGGACAGATAAGAATCCCGAATCTGGATCGGCAGTCACCGTGCATTTATTCGACCCCCTAGAGAATCATAACGATTAACGATGATCCCCCCCCCTGGACTCCGATGTTCGCGCGGAATATTCAATAGACGAACGATCTTTCTCGTTCGAGGAAGTCGAAAGCTCGAGAGACACCCTCGCGTCGATCTGTTTCGATAAATATTAATTCCAACCCCTGGACCGTCGATTTTTCTTTCGACTCGCTCTCGGATTCGATGCTGTTTCGTTTTTTTCTTTGGAGCGGTAACCCATCCTAGTCTGCACTCCGCCCGATGCAGCTGCACTTCGACGACCGGGACAGTAGGACACCTTTCGCTTCGTCTATTCTTCTTCTCTATAAACATGTTATATTTCCTATAAATAGTAGACCTATAAAACTAGTAGGAACGTGGAATTAGTTTTCTTTTTCTGTATATCGTGTTTGGAAGAAAATTTAGTATACGTTATTGGGTAACTCGAGGCTCGTGAAAATAATTTATTTTTTTTTATAGACTCGAGTAGGATTGGTAGAAGTAACTAGCAAATAAGTACTCCGTCTGAAGATCGTTCTAGAATGTAGGCTGAAAGCTGAGACTCCCGGGAGTCTTTCCCTTTTTTAATGTAAAAATTGAAGACCCTTTCCAACGAACGAAATATCGCCTGGAAAGTCATTCTTTCCGCGGCAATGGTAGTCAATTCGGGTCAGCGAATTGCCTTATTGAGGAACGGCCGTGAGGGACGTTCAACGTCTCAGATGGAACGCAAAATCGAGTTACGGCGACGCCATCGTCGTTGCAATAAGCGACCGTAAGAAAGGTGCCCGGGCGATATACGTGGAACGGTGGCTATTACTGTCCCCAAGCAGATCAGCGTTCTTTGTCGAGCGTGGAATCTTGTCCCCCTATCTGCTCTCAGTATTTGACGTTTCGTCTGCATCAATCTGGGGGTAGTTTACTTTATAGTTTACTTTAAAAACTTTAAAATCCCTTAACAGTATTATTGAACATCAAATCTTACTTTTTCTCACATTACGTGGTCAAGGAATAACTTTTTCAATATTTTTATAATTTCTACATATTCTACACTAAAATACGCGTCGTTTGCCTTTTTAAACATTAAAATCGTCCAATCCGTTCAGAAGTTATGATGTTTTAAAGATTCGCATGAAACTTCAGGGTAGCATTTCTGGCCTCAAATTAGATTTTCGGTAAGGAATTTTTTTCTCGAAAGTGCGTAAGATTTCGGGGGTATGTCTATTCACCAAAAATGATTGTAATTAACCCCTGCATCCAAAAATAATTTTTTTAAAACGATTTGAAATTTTTTAATTTTGTCGAAAAATTTCACACCTTCTCGAATTTTTTTCTAGAAAATGGGTAGGATTTCAAAGGTATGTCTATTGACCAAAAATAATTGTAATTGGCCCCCGCAATCGAAAATAATTTTTTTAAAACGATTTGAAATTTTTTAATTTTATCGAAAAATTTCACACCTTCTTGAATTTTTTTCTAGAAAATGGATAAGATTTCGGGGGTATGTCTATTGACCAAAAATGATTGTAATTAACCCCTGCATCCAAAAATAATTTTTTTAAAACGATTTGAAATTTTTTAATTTTATCGAAAAATTTCACACCTTGAATTTTTTTTTAGAAAATGGATAAGATTTCGGGGATATGTCTATTGACCAAAAATAATTGTAATTGACCCCTGTATCCAAAAATAATTTTTTTAAAACGATTTGAAATTTTTTAATTTTGACGAAAAATTTCACACCTTCTTGAATTTTTTTCTAGAAAATGGATAAGATTTCGGGGGTATGTCTATTGACCAAAAATGATTGTAATTGGCCCCCGCAATCGAAAATAATTTTTCCAGAACGATTTCAATTTTTTTAATATTGTCGAAAAATTTCAAAATTTTCCCCAGAGGTGGCCGAACACCCTGTATACAAGGGAGAGAAATGAAATTGAGAACCCGGACGAGCAAGTTGGCCGATAAAATGCTGTCGGGACAGCAGGGTCTCCCGATGACGTAAAAAAAGTGCCCCGGGGATGGTCCGGGAAAAGGGGGTGGCCCGGAATAAGGCGCGGCGACGTTTATTCGCTCGGACAGGAGCCGAGTGACCGAGTCAAGTTGAACGTACAGCTTGGTCACACTCGGTTTGATCTAATAAAAAGGCAAGACTTCTCTATCCTCCTGCAATTTCACCGATCCGTAAGTGTGCTCCACTTCCAACCGCTGCCTTAAACCACGTATCGAGACCCTCGTTTCCTACGAATGTAAAAATCACCCGGTATATTTTATCTTTACTTGTTAATAGAAAATGCACTTGAGCCCATCCTGTATACGCAGACGACAGAAACGCCTTCTGCAACATTTAAATTAAATAAATACGAACGCAAGTTACGAGTGACAAAGATGGCGTCGTCGGGTCTAGCTAACCTTCCACTTAGCGAATTGGTATCGAAAAATCTGAATACTAGGACGTCCGGTGTATTTTATTTTTATCTGAACGCCTTCTTTATTACGGAAATAAATGCGAATGTAAGTTACAAGCAAGAAAAATGGTTTACTCAAAGATTAATAGAGGTTAGTAAAGGTTAAGTTTGATATTGTTAATATTCTGATTTTTACGTTCCGGTCTTTGCACGGTGTTATCGCGATACGGAGTAGTGCTTCCATCGACGGTACGCAATCTCGACAATCCTTCCACCCTTTGCAGCGAACCAGCCCCCGGAAGACCGGAACGCGGGACGTCGTCGCGACGATTTTTTCTCCTGCTGTTCGTCAGGGTGCTGTCCGATATAATCCGCGGTTGATCAGATTAAACGGCGCGCAGAGGGCGAGCCGGAGGCAGCCGCGAGGGTGTGGCGGTAGGAACCACCGCCACCGCCCGCCGTCGCCTCTGTCGCCGTCGCCTCCGCCGCCAACCATTACCGTCAGAATCGCAGCGCGCGAGCACCGTGTCGCCGGATGAAAGAGGCTCAAACTCACCGTGCCGTAAAATAACATTGTCCCTCCCGGTCGCGGCACAGCCCGGAACGCTCGACGTCCGCGGGGGTGGGAAACGGGGGGAGGTCGGACGGGGCGAAAACTCGAGAGGTTTCTTTATTTTCTCCGCCCGAACTCGACGTACTTACGTTAAGTACCACGGAAACGCGAAAAGAACGCCATTGGCGCGGCCCGTCGGTGGGCAAAACCCCGGTGGCGTCGCCTCGCGTGCTCGCCGCCAGGTGGACCACTTTCTCGCAAGTGAGATCGGTGAGACCAATTCCTATATACAGGGTGTTCGACCACCCATGGGAAAAATTCTAATGGGGGATTCTGGAGGCCAAAATAAGACGAAAATCAAGAATACCAATTTGTTGATGGAGGCTTCGTTAAAAAGTTATTAACAATTAAATTCAAAGATTTCAAATCGTTCTGGAAAAATTATTTTCGGTTGCGGGGGTCAATTACAATCATTTTTGGTGAATACACATACTTCCGAAATCCTACCCACTTTCGAGAAAAAAATTCGAGTAAGTGCTGAAAGTTTTGGGTGAAAAAAAAGACTTTCGAATGGTCTTGGAGAAATTATTTTTAGTTGCAGGGGTCAATTGCAAGCATTTTTGGTCAACAGATATACCCTCGAAATCCTAATCATTTTCGAGAAAAAAATTCATTACCGAAAATTTCATGTCTGGCCATAGCGTTGATATGTTTCACTGAAATTTCATGCGTATCTTTAAAACATCATAACTTCTGAACGGATTGGACGGTTTTAATGTTTAAAAAAGCAAACTACGCGTATTTTGATGGAGAATATATAAGAATTGCAAAAATATTCGAAAAGTTGGTCCTTGACCCCGCAAAACGAGAAAAACCCTATAAAAATGGCCCAATTTTCAAACACCCATAACTCCTACGATAGCGAATATATTTCAGTGAAACTTTTTTCTGAAGTAGAGCTCATGAGTACATACAAAAAAGTATTAGACAACTTTTCTGTAGGGCGTCAAACAAAATTACTAAAAATAAAAAACGAATTTTTAAGAAAAATCGACAGGTGTCTAAATTTTTCGGCGAAAAAAAAATTTCCCAAATCATTCTAAAAAAATTATTTTCTGTTGTGGGAATCAATTACAATCATTTTTGGTCAATAGATATACCCCTGAAATCCTACCCATTTTCTAGAAAAAAATTCGGTACGGTCGAAACTTTAAACGTTAATAACTATTTAACGAAGCCTCCATCAACAAATTGGTATTCTTGATTTTCGTCTTATTTTGGCCTCTAAAATAAGACGAAAATCAAGGATACTAATTTGTTGATGGAGGCTTCGTTAAAAAGGTTATTAACAATTAAATTCAAAGATTTCAAATCGTTCTGGAAAAATTATTTTTGGTTATGGGGGTCAATTGGAATCAATTTTGGTCATTAGATATACCCCCGAAATCCTACGCAGTTTCGAGAAAAAAATTCGAGTAGGTATTGAAATTTTTAGACGAAATTAAAAGATTTCAAATCACACTAAAAAAATTATATTTAGTTACAGGAGACAATTGCAATCATTTTTGGTCATTACACGTACCCTCGAAATCCTACGCGCTTTCGAGAAAAAAAATCGAGAAGGTGTGAAATTTTTCGACGAAAAAAGGAAAATTTAAAATCGTTTTAAAAAAATTATATTCAGTTGCGGGGGTCAATTACAATCATTTTTGGTGAATAGACATACCCCCGAAATCTTGCGCATTTTCGAGAAAAAAATTCAGTACAGACGGAACTTTAAATGTTAATAACTATTTAACGAAGCCTCCATCGACAAATTGGTATTCTTGATTTTCGTCTTATTTTGGCCTCTAGAATCCCCCATTAAAATTTTTCCCAGGGTTGGCCGAACTATCCATCTCTTTTCTCGTTTTTCACGATCTGATCAAGTTTCCTCTATATTCCTCGTCTTGTTTCGTCTAAATTTTAGGGAAACAATCATCGATGACATCGAGGTTCGATGAGGGGATAGGGTTTAGGTATCAGTAGGAGATTTAATTTCCCCGAGGGTGTAGCGATCCAAGAAAATTTCGGTCTACGCTACTGTGACGAAGGGGGTGGGCGGGGGAGTAGTGGAGCGAAACACGGTGGGCGGCGGTTAGGGGAAACAGGGTGTCGGGGGTGTGGAGATTACGGCGGGACAAGCAATATTAAGCGGCCAGGAACAAAAAGACGATCCAGCACGCCGGATTACCCGCGATGCACCGCGTTGTCCCGTGAAATTGATACGCGAGTTGCTTTTTAACGGGAACGCCGGCGAGCACAGACCCAACGGGCGTCCCTACCCCCGTGGAAATATTCGACGCGATTTAGATAACACGCCGACGGTACAAAAGGAACGATTTGCACCGCGGGAGGACCGGAGGGTCGTCCCCGAGGAGCTAACGAGGAAAGACTGAAAATAATTAGATCGTCGATCACCCGAGAGACGACGGCGTTCTTTCGTTAGGGGGGCCGTTTTTAACGCGACTTATAGTTTGTATTAAATCCCGGTTCCCCGCTCGGTATTTAGTGTTAACGTTCTTCTTCTGCTCCGGGAGTTCTCGTTGATGGGACGTGCAAAAATCACCCAACATTCGACGTTTAGAGCCACTGTGGGGACCTCTCTACTTCGTTAAAATTCGACCTGAGGATTCGAGTGGGTGATTTTTTTATATTGCTTCGTCAATCTGAGGATTAACCACCATATTGTGGTTTGCAAATTAAATCCTCGTTTGTATATGTAGAGTAGGGTGGGAGAAAGAAAAGCTCTGGCAGGTATTATTGGTCATATTGGGTCAAACACTCTTAATAATCCTTTTTACATATTTCTCGATCAAAACCTAAGGATTAACCTTCTTTGGTCGATATTATGGCTCTCAAAGTGAATCCTCCTTTGTAGATGTAGAGTAGAGAGCTAGAAAGAAAAGCCCTGACAGGTATTATTGATCATACTGGACCTCAAACATTCTTAATAATCTTTTTATACATTTCTTGATCAAAACCTGTCGATTAACCACTTTATTTGGTAAATATTATAGCTCTCAAATTGAATCCTCCTTTGTACATGTAGAGTAGGGAGCAAGAAAGAAAAGCTCTGACAGATATTATTGGTCATATTGGGTCAAACACTCTTAATAATCCTTTTTACATATTTCTCGATCAAAACCTAACGATTAACCTTCTTTGGTCGATATTATGGCTCTCAAACTGAATCCTCCTTTGTAGATGTAGAGTAGGGACCGAGAAAGAAAAGCCCTGGCAAGTATTATGGTCATACTGGACCTCATACATTCTGAATAATCTTTTTATACATTTCTTGATCAAAACCTGTCGATTAACCACTTTATTTGGTAAATATTATAGCTCTCAAATTGAATCCTCCTTTGTACATGTAGAGTAGGGAGCAAGAAAGAAAAGCTCTGACAGATATTATTGGTCATATTGGATCAGACACTCTTAATAATCCTTTTTACATATTTCTCGATCAAAACCTAAGGATTAACCTTCTTTGGTCGATATTATGGCTCTCAAACTGAATCCTCCTTTGTAGATGTAGAGTAGGGACCGAGAAAGAAAAGCCCTGGCAAGTATTATGGTCATACTGGACCTCAAACACTCTTAATAATCTTTTTATACATTTCTTTATCAAAACCTGATCATTGTGGACATGCTGGACGTCGAACACTTTTAATAATCCTTTGCAAGACTCGTGAAAAAACTAAAAATTTAATAATTGTATCGACGAATAGAAACGACAGCAGTTCGCGAAGTGTTAAGTGAAAAATAAACGTCCGATCGAACGGCCAGCATAGCGATTTTTGTTTTATGGCCCGATCCCCGGCGCGGCCGTCGTTTTTTTCTCTGAAAATGATTAAACGCGACCCGACCCGATGGAGAAGAAATCGACAATAAAACGCGCTACGTTCCCTGCGTGTTTCGCCTGTTTCGCTGTTTCATAGTCGACGCACGTACCGCGGTTTATCTAAATATTGCTATAGAAGAAAAAAGGAATAATTCCGCGGCCGTATCGGTCGCGTGGGAAACATTACTCTCGCGGCCAACCACGATGCCTATCGTTGGGAACCGATTCGCCGGGCGAAATTTTAATTTCTGCCCACCCGAAATACCGTAACTCGAAAGAACTTCGCGGGTCCACGCGCCATTTTGCGCGATAAGAAACATTCCTTCGAGTCAAATAAAACGATTGGTCTTCGTCAAGAGGGAAAGTCTGATTGAAACGAGTAACGATCGGTCGAAATTTCGAGGACACGCGTCGCAGAGTGGCCCCGCGGGAATATTATTTCTAACCATAATGAGGCTCTCATCCCCCCCGGACGTTTCTCCCTCTGTGAAACGTAACCGGATTTGCAATATGCGGGTTACGATCGCCTCCTACGAATTCCCTGGTCCGTCTGATTCCGCGATCGGAGAATAACCGACAAAGACTCGTCGAAAGCACACAAAGGGAACCTCGGTGAACCCTGAACCCTTCGAGTTCAAAGTAAGTACCTATATCCCTGCGATTAGTCGTAGAAACGGTAATGATTCCACCCGATATGTCGCGTTGATAGCAATTTCGACTTATACAGGGTGTTCGGCCACCCCTGGGAAAAATTTTAATGGGGGATTCTAGAGGCCAAAATAAGTCGAAAATCAAGAATATCAATTTCTTGACTGAGGCTTCATTAAAAAGTTATTAACGTTTGAAGTTCCGCACGTACTGAATTTTTTTCTAGAAAGTGGGTAGGATTTGGAAGGTAGGTCTATTCATAAAAAATTATTATAATTGACCCCCGCAACCGAAAATAATTTTTTCAGAACGATTTGAAATTTTTTAATTTTATTGAAAAATTTCACACGTTTTCGAATTTTTTTCTACAAAGTGGATGGGATTTCGGAGGTATGTCTATTGAGCAAAAATGATTGTAATTGACCCCTCTAGGTAAAAATAATTTCTCTAGAACGACTTGAAATTTTTTTTTCGTCGAAAAATTTAAGCACCTACCCCTCTTGATTTTTCTTAAAAATTCGTTTTTGATTTTTAGTAATTTTATTTGACATTCTACAGAAAAGTTGTCTAATACTTTTTTGTAGATATACATGAGCTCTACTTCAGAAAAAAGTTTCATTGAAATATATTCGCTATTGTAGGAGTTATGGCTGTTTGAAAATTGAACCATTTTTATTGGGGTTTTTTCAATTTACGGGGTCAAGGATCAACTTTTCGAATATTTTGCGATTTGTACATATTCTCCATCAAAATACGCGTAGTTTGCTTTTTCAAACATTAAAATCGTCCAATCCGTTCAGAAGTTTTGACGTTTTAAAGATTCGCATGAAAATTCGGGCAGACATTTCTGGCCAGAAATTATATTTTCGGTAAGGAATTTTTTTCTCGAAAATGCGTAGGATTTCGGGGATATGTGTAATGATAAAAAATGATTGCGATCGACTCTTGCAATCGAAAATAATTTTTTCAGAATTATTTAAAAATTTTTTTTCTGACAAAAAATTTCAACACCTACCCGATTTTTTTTCTCGAAAGTGGGTAGGATTTCAGGGATATGTCTATTCGCCAAAAATGCTTATAATTGACCCCCGCAACCAAAAATAATTTTTCCAGAACGATTAGAAATTTTTGAATTTAATTTTTTAATAACTTTTTAACGAAGCCT
The DNA here is from genome assembly GCF_051014445.1 of Colletes latitarsis. Lineage (NCBI taxonomy): Eukaryota > Metazoa > Arthropoda > Insecta > Hymenoptera > Colletidae > Colletes > Colletes latitarsis. Next base: position 26,458,858 of record NC_135135.1, on the reverse strand, counting down.
CAATTAAGAAATTAATATTCTTGATTTTCGTCTTATTTTGGCCTCTAGAATCCCCCATTAAAATTTTTCCCAGGGGTGGCCGAACACCCTGTATTTGCTTTATGGGGTTCGTCGCCTCCTGTACTCACCGCCAGAGGGCTACGGCGCTCTTGTCTCTCTCGCAAGCGCTCGAGCGATCTTTGCATATATACTCTTCTCAATCGATTACCCAATATCCTAGATGCTCTAGGACCGACAGATCTCACAGGACCCCAAATCCTTGCAAATTGCATTGCTTGCAACATGCATTGCAATTTGTAATAATTAATAAGCAGATTTAAAATGAGAAACTGCCATTTTTAATCTAATCGTGGATTAAAATACACCTCCGAGAAGACGGTTTCGTCGAAAAATGGTGGGGGTCGTTACAGGTGCGCGAAGAGGAACGCAAACGAGGAACGTCTCTCCTTTGTTCCGCGGCACGCGCGTTATTTTGATCGGGAGACGCATATATTTTCATATCCGAACGAATGGCACGGGAATATTGTAATTTGCATCGGAGACGGTGGAAAGAACTAAGTCCCGAACGGGAGGGAGCCAAGGGTGCAAGGCGCGGAAAGCATTGGAATCGGTAGACTATGCAAATGCAGTGCCGCGGCGCGTTCCAAATCTTTAGATCTGCACGAATAACTGGGAACAGTCGAACCCTGCCCTCTTCGCGACCGACAAGATCTTATAAGACGATCCCCGGAACTTGAATCGTTCGAACGACGTGGCGCTTACGTTCCTCAAAACTCGCGCGTTCGCCGTGAATCTGATTACAATATTCGATGTATTCCGAGTACACTCTGTGTATTCTGAGTACACTCTGTCTTGAGAAGCAATTTTACATTCGTAGGAGCTAATAGGAATTTAGGATTGTTTTTTAAGATGTAAGGAAGACAGTAGTTTTGTTTGAAACTGCACCGGTGCAGCCATAAATGATTCTGTTATATTTGTTTGTCTCCGTCCTTTTTGCTCGACTGTAATCGCGTGCTAAGACGAGAAAACAATAAATCGATGCTCGACGGTTACGGTGAAACGTTTCAGGAGCCAAACGAACGCCTCGACACCGTCCAGAATCCATTATCGACTCTGCTCGAGGCTCGTTCTGCTCGCACGGTCGCGGTATCAGTCGTTTCATGGCAGAGCAGGTCGAGTCGAAGGATTTATGCCCGCGTCGCGGTGGAAAAATCGGTAAACCCAATAAACGGTGAATAATGCGCCAGTCTCTGGGTTAACGTCCCCCCGAAAATGCACGGGAACGCCTCGTGCAAATTATTAAATTGATCAAATCAAGCAAAAATTATCGTATCTTCCTCAAAATGTACAGGGTGTTCGGCCACCCCAGGTAAAAATATTAATGAGAGATTTTAGAGACCAAAATAAGATGAAAATCAAGAATACCAATTTGTCGATAGAGGCTTCGTTAAACAGCTATTGACAATTAAATTCAAAAATTTCAAATCGTTCTGGAAAAATTATTTTCGATTGCAAGGGTCGATTATAATCATTTTTGGTCATTATACATACCCTCGAAATCCTACGCATATTCGAGAAAAAAATTCAGAAACGTGGACGAATCTTTCGGCGGAATTAGAAAATTTCAAATCGTTTTAAAAAAATTATATTTAGTTGCGGGGTTCGATTACAATCATTTTTTATGAATACACATACCCTCGAAATCCTACGCTATTTTGAGAAAAAAATTCGAGAATGTGTGAATTTTTTCGACAAAATTAAAAAATTTCAAATCTTTCTGAAAAAATTATTTTCGATTGCAAGGGTCGATTATAATCATTTTTGGTCATTATACATACCCTCGAAATCCTACGCATATTCGAGAAAAAAATTCAGAAACGTGGACGAATCTTTCGGCGGAATTAGAAAATTTCAAATCGTTCTAAAAAAATTATATTTAGTTGCGGGGTTCGATTACAATCATTTTTTATGAATACACATACCCTCGAAATCCTACCCAATTTCGAGAAAAAAATTCGAGAATGTGTGAAATTTTTCGACAAAATTAAAAAATTTCAAATCTTTCTGAAAAAATTATTTTCGATTGCAAGGGTCGATTATAATCATATTTGATCATTATACATACCCTCGAAATCCTACGCATATTAGAGAAAAAAATTCAGAAACGTGGACAAATCTTTCGGCGGAATTAGAAAATTTCAAATCGTTCTAAAAAAATTATATTTAGTTGCGGGGTTTGATTACAATCATTTTTGATGAATACACATACCCCCGTAATCCTACGCAGTTTCGAGAAAAAAATTCGGTTAAGTGGTGAAATTTTTCGACAAAATTAAAAAATTTCAAATCTTTCTGAAAAAATTATTTTCGATTGCAAGGGTCGATTATAATCATTTTTGGTGAATAGACATACCCTCGAAATCCTACGCAGTTTCGAGAAAAAAATTCGGTTAAGTGGTGAAATTTTTCGACAAAATTAAAAAATTTCAAATCTTTCTGAAAAAATTATTTTTGATTGCAGAGATCAATTATAATCATTTTTGGTCAATAGACGTACCCTCGAAATCCTACGCAGTTACGAGAAAAAAATTCGAGAAGGTGTGAAATTTTTCGACGAAAAAAAAAAATTTCAAATCGTTCTAAAAAATACATTTTTGGCTGTAGGGGTCAATTACAATCATTTTTTATGAGTAGATATACTCCCGAAATCCTACCCAGTTACGAGAAAAAAATTCGAGAATTTGTGAAATTTTTCGACAAAATTGAAAAATTTCAAATCGTTCTGAAAAAAATATTGTTAGCTTTGGGAGTCAATTACAATCATTTTTGGTGAGTAGACATACCCCCGAAATCCTGCGTATTTTCGAGAAAAAAATTCAGTACGGTCGGAACTTTAAACATTAATATCTTTTTAACGAAGTCACCATCGACAAATTGGTATTCTTGATTTTCGTCTTTTTTTGGCCTCTAGAATCCCCCATTAAAATATTTCCCAGGGTTAGCTGAACACCCTGTATACTCAAGAACTCAAAATATACCAAGTTTTTCAAAAATAAAAAATGACCATTCGCGATCAGTTCGTTAAAATTAACGTCGACTTGGAAACAATGACGTTAACGCCTTAACGCTCATATTTTTCGGGTTAACCAAGAATGATCAGTTTTCTTTCTTGGATTTGTTTCTAAAAATTCAGTTTTTGTTAATTACAATGTCGTATCTAACGTATAATTTGAAGGAAAACGAATATTATCATCCCTTAAACCGTTGGATTAAACAAATATCGTTTTTCAAAGCAGTCAGACTCGGACATGAACGTTCAGGGGTTAAGACGAGCAATAAGTAAGATGGCGGACGCGTCGAAGAAGACGAGCGTAGCAAACGGGCGTTCAACTCGGTTCCGGCGCGGTCGACGGGCGGGAAAACGCGAAATTTGTAATGGAGAGAAACGCGTTCGTCGAATATATATGGCCGCCTTCCGCAACGGCGACGGGTTTTACTAATAACCGATACCCCAAGCGAACCGTGGAATATTATAATTGATTTATCGCGCGAACGACGCGCGCGTCGAAATTTATCAGCGCCTCCGTTTTGGACGGTGCTCGTCGCTCGATCGAACGGAACGACACGGGGGGCCAACGATAGACCGCGTCCGGTTCGCTTGGTGCCGCGTGCATTCATTTCGCGCGTCGTTTTCGACGCGTCGACGCGCTTGTTCGCGACGAGGCACAGGAGACTCGGTGATTCGTTCGTTCGAGATCGCTTAGGCTTCCCCGGAGCGGGAAAGTTCGATGTTCGGGAGCATTTATTGCCGATAATCGATACGCCGCCGTAGCCAACCGTGAAATATTATAATTGATTTATAGCGGCAACAACGTCGGATTTATCAGCCGCTCCGCACCCGCGGGCCTCCCGTTCTGCTCTGTTCCGCTCCGCTCTGTGCCGTGGAACCGATCGAACGTAACGACGACCCGACGATAGACCGCGTCCGGGCGATGAAATCGCGGAACGGTGCATTCGTTCGTCGCTGCGTTTGATTATGCAATTAGCCCATCGACGGGACCAGCGGCGATCGAACGACGCGGACGTGACGCCAGAAAACCCGATACACGCCTTCGACGTACCATTTTAGGGCTATTTTTTGCCATCGAGCGCCATTTTGACGAGACATAACAGTGGTAAGGATAGCTGATTTAGGAACTTGGTGACCACGTGTTATTTGCAAATGAATTTACAGAAGTTTTTCTGAGGCCTGTCGAATTCAGAGTTACCATTTTGAGGCCATTTTTTGACATCGAGCGCCATTTTGACGAGATATAACAGTGGTGAGCAAGGATGGCTGATTTAGGAACTTGGTGACCACGTGTTATTTGCAAATGAATTTACAGAAGTTTTTCTGAGGCCCGTCGAATTCAGAGTTACCATTTTGAGGCCATTTTTTGCCATCGATCGCCATTTTGTCGGGAAATAACAGTAGTCTCTCTATCAGTTTTTTTACTGGGTATTTGGCCAGCCCTGCGAAGAATTTTAATAGGGGATTCTAGAGACCAAAATAAGACGAAAATCGAGAATATTAATTTCTTGATTGAGGCTTCGTTAAAAAGTTATTAAAAAATTAAATTAAAAAATTACGAATCAGGTTCAAAAAATTATTTTCGGTTGCGGGGGTCAATTACAATCCTTTTTGGCGAATAGACATATCCCCGAAATCCTACTCACTTTCGAGAAAAAAATTCAAGTAGGTGCAAAAATTTCGGAGAAAAAAAAAATTTCAAATCATTCTAAAAAAATTATTTTCGGCTGCGAGGGTCAATTACAATCATTTTTGGTCATTACACATACCCTCGAATTCCTACGCATTTTCAAGAAAAAAATTCAGAATCGTTTACAAATTTTTCGTCGGAATTAGAAAATTTCTTATCGTTCTAAAAAAATTATTTTCAGTTGTGAGGGTTAATTACAATCCTTTTTGGTCATTACACATACCCTCGAATTCCTACGTATTTTCGAGAAAAAAATTCAGAATCGTTTACAAATTTTTCGTCGGAATTAGAGAATTTCTAATCGTTCTAAAAAAATTATTTTCAGTTGTAGGGGTCAATTACAATCATTTTTGGTCATTACACATACCCTTGAATTCCTGCGCATTTTCGAGAAAAAAATTCAGAATCGTGGACAAATTTTTCGGCGAAATTAGAAAATTTCTAATCGTTCTAAAAAAATTATTTTCAGTTGTAGGGGTCAATTACAATCATTTTTGGTCATTACACATACCCTCGAATTCCTACGCATTTTCGAGAAAAAAATTCAGAATCGTTTACAAATTTTTCGTCGGAATTAGAAAATTTCTAATCGTTCTAAAAAAATTATATTTAGTTGCGAGGGTTGATTGCAATCATTTTTTGTGAATAGATGTACCCTCGAAATCCTGCGCAGTTTCGAGAAAAAAATTCGAGTAGGTATTGAAATTTTTAGACGAAATTAAAAAATTTCTAATCTCTTTGGAAAAATTATTTTTACTTGCAGGGGTCAATTCCAATCATTTTTGGTGAATAGACACACCCTCGAAATCCTACGTATTTACGAGAAAAAAATTCGAGTACTACGATCCAACTACCATCGCGAACTTCAAACGTTAATAACTTTTTAACGAAGTCTCAATCAACAAATTGTTCTTGATTCTCCCATTAAAAATTGTCCCATGGGTGGTAGAACACCCTACATAGATCTCTAAGCACTATTTATAAGAAATACATATAACAGGATTGTTAGTGGGGCAGAAGAGCAGGACGAACTGCAGCCCCAGTTGTCCGACCGTCGAAGTGCAGCACCATGGAGTGGCGTACAGACTACGATGGGTTACCGGCGGGAGAAAAAGACATGTACCCCCACTAAACAAACATCCCTATTATAATTCCTATAAATAGTGCTTCTTAGAGACCTATATGAAACCCGACGTTTCGTCGAAGAAGTTTAATAAAAGCTCTGAAACTACCAAAAAAAAAAAATCGTGTTTGCGTTCGTAACGACAGCGACTCCGGGAGATTAATACGTTCGCGAAAGCGGACGCGACTGCGAAACGACCCGTGTATCGATGCATCTTGGTGAAATTATGGCGAATACCAACCCCCGCGCGATCGAGTTTCACCGGGGACTGTACTCTGATTTACTTCCGACCGATTCGCCCGGGAAAATCGAATTACCTCCGCGGCGAAACCTCGAATTAAGAAACACTGAGACCTGCGGAAAATATCGAGCCGATATAAATCAAGGCGGAAACCTTCTTTTTCTCGTCCCGATGCCACATTCATTATCGCCGGGGATCGATTCGTCGCTGCGTCGCTGCTAACAAACAACCCCCTCCTCACCCCCTAACCAGAAAGAGTACCGGAAGAGATTCACGAAGGTACGCGCGAATATAAAGGAAAAGGAACCATTTTTATTTAATTAATCGACGACGTACCCCCGTCGTTCGGTTCTTCTCTGCAGGATATTTCCTAGGGACTTTATGTCCCGGAAAGGAGGAACATCTAGACAGTTAAAAACTTGGTTCGATTACCCATAAAGACTGGCTCGTTCGGCATTCTGTTTCTAAGGTACTTAGATTTTATTTCGCGTGCTTTACGACCGCGATATCTCTATCGCGTAAGTTGATTCGGGACTCAGGGATTTTCGCGCATACGTCGTTATTTGAAGATGGTTCTGCAACGAGAAGAACTCCGAGGGTCCTTCGGGCGATAATACTGCAAATATTACGCGAAATACGGTCGAATAAATCGTTGAAAAAGTAGTTCGATCATTGTTTTTCTCGAAATCACTTGGCTGGCCCTCGAAGGTAGTTGAGATCATTGTCTTGGGTACTGGAATGTTTAAAAGATAGGAAAAATAGGGAAAAGAATAGACAAGTATTTGCTTTGATAATTCTGTTTTATTCAAAGAAAACTTTGTTACAGTCGATCGATAATATTGGATATTATGTAACGAGTGAAGGGACGAGTATCTGGTCATATTCTATGTGAAAATATTTCTGTGCAGCGTATATTGAGTCTACGGACTCGCGACCCCGCGAAATTCCTTTGAATTATAATGGGGGATGGTCGGTAAAAAATCACGGAACGATAAGAAATTGATACTCTTTCGCCACCAAAGTGATCACTTTTGCCTCTTAACGGGTTTAAAGACCACTCGCGGACGTGCCAAGTTAGGAGAAAGTACGCGCGGGAAGCGTCCTTTCGCAGGATCCTGTGCTTAATGGCGCTGAATCACAGATTGCGCGCACCCCTAAATTTGAATTTATTATCAACCCTTGCCTGAAACGAGCGCCGTGCCGTCGGTTGGATGGCGATCGTACGGTCGAAAGAATAATTCCCCTCGGCGTCGATCGAGCCGTGCTTCTCCGTCGTCCTGCGTTCGCGACCGGAAGTCCAGAAGTTAACCGCCGAGATCGTTGGCTTCCGGGCGAAGGGTGAACGTTCCACGAACTAAAAGTATCCACCCACGGCATATTCGTCTCGAACAAATCACCTGGTCCGTAACATTACACTCGTCAATGAGTCAACGGAATGTATGCTCTTTCTACGTGTAGAGTAGGGAGCTAGAAAGAAAAGCTCTGGTAGGTATTGTTGGTTGTATTGGGGCAGACACTCTTAATAATCTTTTTTATATATTTCTTGATCAAAACTTGAGGGTTAACTACCTTATTTGGTCGATATTGTGGGTTTCAAATTAAATTCTCGTTTGTATATGTAGAGTAGGGAGCTAGAAAGAAAAGCTCTGACAGGTATTGTTGATCGTATTGGGTCAGATACACTTAATAATCATTTTGATATATTTCTTAATCAAAACCTGAGTGTTAACCACCTTATTTGGTAGATATTATGGCTCTCAAATTGAATCCTCTTTTGTAGATGTAGAGTAGGGACCGAGAAAGAAAAGCCCTGACAGGTATTATTGGTCGTATTGGGTCAGACATTATTAATAATCCTTTGGTATATTTCTTGATCAAAACTTGAGGGTTAACTACCTTATTTGGTCGATATTATGGCTCTCAAACTGAATCCTCCTTTGTACATGTAGAGTAGGGACCGAGAAAAAATAGCCCTGACAGGTATTATTGGTCATACTGGACCTCAAACACTCTTAACAATCTTTTTATTCATTTCTTTATCAAAATCTGAAGATTAACCACTTTATTTGATAAATATTGTGGCTCTCAAATTGAATCCTCCTTTGTATATGTAGAGTAGGGACCGAGAAAGAAAAGCTCTGATAGGTATTGTTGATCGTATTGGGTCAGATACACTTAATAATCATTTTTACATATTTCTCGATCAAAACTTGAGGATTAACCTTCTTTGGTCGATATTATGGCTCTCAAATTGAATCCTCCTTTGTAGATGTAGAGTAGGGACCGAGAAAGAAAAGCTCTGGCAGGTATTATTGGTCGTATTGGGTCAGACACTCGTAATAAGCTTTTTTATACATTTCTTGATCAAAAACTGAGTGTTAACCACCTTATTAGGTCGATATTGTGGCTCTCCAATTGAATCCTCCTTTGTACATGTAGAGTAGGGAGCTAGAAAGAAAAGCTCTGACAGATATTATTGGTCATATTGGGTCAAACACTCTTAATAATCCTTTTTACATATTTCTCGATCAAAACCTACGGATTAACCTTCTTTGGTCGATATTATGGCTCTCAAACTGAATCCTCCTTTGTAGATGTAGAGTAGGGACCGAGAAAGAAAAGCTCTGGCAGGTATTATTGGTCGTATTGGGTCAGACACTCGTAATAAGCTTTTTTATACATTTCTTGATCAAAAACTGAGTGTTAACCACCTTATTAGGTCGATATTGTGGCTCTCCAATTGAATCCTCCTTTGTACATGTAGAGTAGGGAGCTAGAAAGAAAAGCTCTGACAGATATTATTGGTCATATTGGGTCAAACACTCTTAATAATCCTTTTTACATATTTCTCGATCAAAACCTACGGATTAACCTTCTTTGGTCGATATTATGGCTCTCAAACTGAATCCTCCTTTGTAGATGTAGAGTAGGGACCGAGAAAGAAAAGCCCTGACAGGTACTATTGATCATACTGTACCTCAAACACTCTTAACAATCTTTTTATTCATTTCTTTATCAAAATCTGAAGATTAACCACTTTATTTCATAAATATAGTGCTCTCAAATTGAATCCTCCTTTGTATATGTAGAGTAGGGACCGAGAAAGAAAAGCTCTGGCAGGTATTATTGGTCGTATTGGGTCAGACACTCTTAATAATCTTTTTTATATATTTCTTGATCAAAAACTGAGTGTTAACCTTATTTGGTCGCTATTGTGGCTCTCCAATTGAATCCTCCTTTGTACATGTAAAGTAGGGACCGAGAAAGAAAAGCTCTGATAGGTATTGTTGATCGTATTGGGTCAGATACACTTAATAATCATTTTTACATATTTCTGGATCAAAACCTGAGGATTAACCTACTTTGGTCGATATTATGGCTCTCAAATTGAATCCTCCTTTGTACATGTAGAGTAGGGACCGAGAAAGAAAAGCCCTGACAGGTATTATTGATCATACTATACCTCAAACACGCTTAACAATTTTTTTATTCATTTCTTTATCAAAATCTGAAGATTAACCAACCACTTTATTTCATAAAAATAGTGCTCTCAAACTGAATCCTCCTTTGTACATATAGAGTAGGGACCGAGAAAGAAAAGCCCTGACATATCTTCCTCGAATCTGAAATAATTTTTTTACGAATCTTCCATTCCACTTACCAACCTTGCAGCAATTTAACAACGTATCATGGAAAGTCTCCACCCTGACGTCCTCGCTCGTATTTCCCACGATTTGGGGACAATTTTCACGAAATCGAGTCCTGTGTAGTGGTGTACATGTGCCGCAATATTTTGGGAGATCAGGGATCCGCATGTGCTCGCGGATGTTCGGCGGGTAGGACGGCCAAAACCTTTGGTAGAGCGGTGCAAAATACGGCGTGGAAGTTTTTACAACGTGGCTCTCTCGGTCAGCCACATTTCCACGCAAAGGGTCAGGATCGAGTCCGGGGGATATCGATACCTCGAGCTGCGTTCGACTGATAACAAAAAGCTCGGGACGCTTAAGGAAACCGGAAGGTACTCTTCCTCTCTGGAGGATTCTATTATAATACGGAGGAACAATTACTATGCTACCAGGGACCTAAGATCAACAAGGATGATATAAAACACCTCATTTTTGTCAGGGCGAAGAATTATTACTAATAAACATTGTCACGATCCTCCTCGACATTTAACGAGGCAAATATTAAACAGACGAGGTGGTCCACCTAAATAAAGATTGCAACTTATGTAATAAAAAAATCTCAACTGAAAGTTACCCTAGAAGAGAAACATTTTTATACAATGGTCTTCTCAAATGATTCAGATATAATTTCTTGTACTCTTACATTTATTTAAGTGGACCCTGTAATAACGATACGATAATGAAACAGTTATGGGGTTTATCGAGGACCCACCCTGGTGTTCCAAGGTAAATTACGATTAATTCGATGGAATTCCCTTAACCGCGAGATCCCAAGGCCAGTTAACGATCCGCCAGAAAAAGGGACGCTTGGCAACGTACGCTCCTCTTCTGTCAGCCCTTAGTATTCCGGTGCGAGGTGATCGTGGAGAAACGATTTGACCAAGTTTAACGGATCCACCCCCAGCCTCTGTGCTGCCCCGACCGGTCATCCTCCTTTAGCCTAAGGTGCTCCATCGCAAATCCGTCTGGCCGTCGCGAAGACCGTCAGCGGAATACCAATTCCCAATTTGCCCGGGCATATCGACTGGGCACTCAAGGGCGTGACACAAATGCCAGATGCAATCAGCAGCCTCTGAGCGACGCCGCCCCGTGAGTGCAGTCCTCGTCTTAATCCGGCCGTCGACAGCCGCTGAGCCACGAAAATCTGGAACTCCAGCCAGGAAATGCAACAAACGGTTGCTGGCGTCATCCCCTGCGCGGGGAGGTTTTATTTCGTTTGGTAGGCGTTTAGGCGACGTATGGAACGGTATCTGGCTTCTGGGTTTGCGGGGGTTCCTTGTCCGCGTGGGAGTCGATCGTCTTTTGTTATTAATCTGTATCGTTGGGCTGCTTCTGCTAGCGGAGGAGAGAAAAGGTTGAGAGAGGCTTTCTAGCATGGCCCCGAGAAGCGTGTACAGGGTGTTCGGCCACCCCTGGGAAAAAATTTTAATGGGAGATTCTAGAAAACAAAATGAGGGTTTGTTAAAAAGTTATTAAAAGATTAAATTAAAAAATTTCAAATCGTTCTGGAAAAAATATTTTTGGTTATAGGTGTCAATTACAATCATTTTTGGTCATTAGACATACCCTCGAAATCCTACCTACTTTTGAGGAAAAAATTCGTGTAGGTACTGAAATTTTTAGACGAAATTAAAAAGTTTCAAATCGTACTAAAAAAATTATATTTAGTTACAGGGGTCAATTACAAGCATTTTTGATTAATACACATACCCTCGAAATCCTACCTACTTTTGAGGAAAAAATTCGAGTAGGTACTGAAATTTTTAGACGAAATTAAAAAGTTTCAAATCGTACTAAAAAAATTATATTTAGTTACAGGGGTCAATTACAATCATTTTTGGTCATTAGACATACCCTCGAAATCCTACCTACTTTTGAGGAAAAAATTCGAGTAGGTACTGAAATTTTTAGACGAAATTAAAAAGTTTCAAATCATACTAAAAAAATTATATGTAGTTACAGGGGTCAATTACAAGCATTTTTGATTAATACACATAACCTCGAAATCCTACCTACTTTTGAGGAAAAAATTCGAGTAGGTACTGAAATTTTTAGACGAAATTAAAAGGTTTCAAATCATACTAAAAAAATTATATTTAGTTACAGGGGTCAGTTACAAGCATTTTTGATTAATACACATACCCTCGAAATCCTACCTACTTTAGAGGAAAAAATTCGAGTAGGTACTGAAATTTTTAGACGAAATTAAAAAGTTTCAAATCATACTAAAAAAATTATATTTAGTTACAGGGGTCAATTACAAGCATTTTTGGTCAATACACGTACCCTCGAAATCCTACCTACTTTTGAGGAAAAAATTCGAGTAGGTACTGAAATTTTTAGACGAAATTAAAAGGTTTCAAATCGTACTAAAAAAATTATATTTAGTTACAGGGGTCAATTACAAGCATTTTTGGTCAATACACGTACCCTCGAAATCCTACCTACTTTTGAGGAAAAAATTCGAGTAGGCACTGAAATCTTTAGACGAAATTAAAAAGTTTCAAATCATACTAAAAAAATTATATTTAGTTACAGGGGTCAATTACAAGCATTTTTTATTAATACACATACCCTCGAAATCCTACCTACTTTTGAGGAAAAAATTCGAGTAGGTACTGAAATTTTTAGACGAAATTAAAAAGTTTCAAATCATACTAAAAAAATTATATTTAGTTACAGGGGTCAATTACAAGCATTTTTGATTAATACACATACCCTCGAAATCCTACCTACTTTTGAGGAAAAAATTCGAGTAGGTACTGAAATTTTTAGACGAAATTAAAAAGTTTCAAATCATACTAAAAAAATTATATTTAGTTACAGGGGTCAATTACAAGCATTTTTTATTAATACACATACCCTCGAAATCCTACCTACTTTTGAGGAAAAAATTCGAGTAGGTACTGAAATTTTTAGACGAAATTAAAAAGTTTCAAATCATACTAAAAAAATTATATTTAGTTACAGGGGTCAATTACAAGCATTTTTGATTAATACACATACCTTCGAAATCCTACCTACTTTTGAGGAAAAAATTCGTGTAGGTACTGAAATTTTTAGGCGAAATTAAAAGGTTTCAAATCATACTAAAAAAATTATATTTAGTTACAGGGGTCAATTACAAGCATTTTTGATTAATACACATACCCTCGAAATCCTACCTACTATTGAGGAAAAAATTCGAGTAGGTACTGAAATTTTTAGACGAAATTAAAAAGTTTCAAATCGTACTAAAAAAATTATATTTAGTTACAGGGGTCAATTACAAGCATTTTTGATTAATACACATACCCTCGAAATCCTACCTACTTTTGAGGAAAAAATTCGAGTAGGTACTGAAATTTTTAGACGAAATTAAAAGGTTTGAAATCATACTAAAAAAATTATATTTAGTTACAGGGGTCAATTACAAGCATTTTTGATTAATACACATACCCTCGAAATCCTACCTACTTTTGAGGAAAAAATTCGTGTAGGTACTGAAATTTTTAGACGAAATTAAAAAGTTTCAAATCGTACTAAAAAAATTATATTTAGTTACAGGGGTCAATTACAAGCATTTTTGATTAATACACATACCCTCGAAATCCTACCTACTTTTGAGGAAAAAATTCGAGTAGGTACTGAAATTTTTAGACGAAATTAAAAGGTTTGAAATCATACTAAAAAAATTATATTTAGTTACAGGGGTCAATTACAAGCATTTTTGATTAATACACATACCCTCGAAATCCTACCTACTTTTGAGGAAAAAATTCGTGTAGGTACTGAAATTTTTAGGCGAAATTAAAAGGTTTCAAATCATACTAAAAAAATTATATTTAGTTACAGGGGTCAATTACAAGCATTTTTGATTAATACACATACCCTCGAAATCCTACCTACTTTTGAGGAAAAAATTCGTGTAGGTACTGAAATTTTTAGACGAAATTAAAAGGCTTCAAATCATACTAAAAAAATTATATTTAGTTACAGGGGTCAATTACAAGCATTTTTGATTAATATACATACCCTCGAAATCCTACCTACTTTTGAGGAAAAAATTCGAGTAGGTACTGAAATTTTTAGACGAAATTAAAAGGTTTCAAATCATACTAAAAAAATTATATTTAGTTACAGGGGTCAATTACAAGCATTTTTGATTAATACACATACCCTCGAAATCCTACCTACTTTTGAGGAAAAAATTCGAGTAGGTACTGAAATTTTTAGACGAAATTAAAAGGTTTCAAATCATACTAAAAAAATTATATTTAGTTACAGGGGTCAATTACAAGCATTTTTGGTCAATACACATACCCTCGAAATCTTGCGCATTTTCGAGAAAAAAATTCAGTACGGTCGGAACTTTGAACGTTGATAACTGTTTAACAAAGTCTTCATCAACAAATCGGTATTCTCCCACAAAGGGGTGGCCGAACACCCTGTATATTTCGATCCTCGAGCAAAAACTAAAAAATTCTTCAGCTATTCCATTTCGATTCGAAGTCCCGTTGTTCTTGCCGGAGAACAAGATGGCGTCGGTTTGAATGCAACCCTTTGGCGCGTCTTCGAACGATCCCCAAAATTCGTAACTACGGTACTCGTGGGATCTAAAGTGGTGGGAGAATTCCATTTTTCGAAATATAGAAAATCCCAAGCAGATTCTCCGAGCATCCCCCTTTTACTCGTCGTACAGTCAACGGATGACGTCGAACCAATCCCCTGGACATTCAATTACGGAACGCCACGTCAGCGGGACACTTTCAAGCATATTGAGGCTGGGATCTGTACCCGGTCGCCATTCGCTTTAAGCCCTCTTTTCCATATTTATCTTGGCCTCCTTCATTACCGGGCCACTTGGAGAGATCCTCGCGGCCCTCTTTCTTTCCCTTTTTATCGTTCGACATCTTCGGGATTGCCGGGCTCGCCTCTTGCTCCGTTCCAGGAGGAAGACGCAGATTGCTTACCGCGGGAAGAGGGGAGGAATTTACGACCGGCTATGATAAACTCACGACCAGCATAATCGAACGTCTTTCACGATAATTTCCGCGATGGCCAGCGGGGGCGGGCCAGGATTAACCGGTGGATTCCTTTCGAGGCGATTGAAACGCAGGGAATGGAAAATACTCCCTGCTTTGTAATTATTTTTTGCAGATGTAAGGATTTCAACGATATTTGTCACAGCTTTCGAAAATTCAATTCCACAGCCAGGGACGAGGAAGAACGCGGAAGAAGAGTGTCACGTTAACGCCACCGGTTATGATCGAAGTGTGTTTTATAGTTTTCGCGATAAACTCGTGCCCGGAGTTTACGACGAATAAAATCAACAGCGTCGAATATCAGCGGATAAATATTATTCGATCGTCTGGATACCTTTTCGACGCTGAGATATTGGGTAGTCGGTCGAGCGCTTGCGAGAGAGGCAACAGCGTAGCCCTCTGGTGGCCAGTGCGGGAGACGATGTGCCCCACGCTTTCAACGATGGTTTTAATTTTATTTTTGTTCAGTGAACGATGGACCAGACGATCGTCCCTCTCTCATATATACGTTATTCCATGTTGACGAGGTCGGGATACGTAATAATAAACTTAGACACGATAAACGAACAAAATGGAAATTTATATAAAAGTAAATATGGCTGGACATCTATCCAGTGCCTGAGAAATAAGCTAGTCCATTTTTCTAACATTCCAGACTTTTATCTGGATACTATAATGTTTGATGGTTAAGAACCGTTTGAATATTCGTCGAGTTTCGTTTCCTTTTCACCCTGAGGCTAGACGGTGGTGTACGACGATATATTTCGAGGCGTTTCGCAAGGATCGTAAGAGTGTTCGACGTTTCCGCGCCGCGGTAGCTCCGACCGGGGCATACGCCCCGCGATTTAAGTCGTCAACTTTTATGGGGGTAGTTTTCGCGGAGACGGTTTCCGCGGCAAGCCGCATAAAAGGGGGTGGAAGTTTCTGGTAATATGGCGGCAACCCCGGCAGGAATATGGCGGCAACTGTATACAAGAGATAGCGACAATATTGAGGCGACGGGAGGCTCGAAGAAAAGCAACCGGGTTTTGCTCCTCTCGACGAGGATATCGGGTCACTGCCCTCCTTTTCTTTCCGCAATTTCTTCTGCTCGTGGAATCCCCGTTTCGAGATCGAAACCACATCGGTCGGTTACGGCAAAATTAGGAGACTCGCGCATATAAAATAGTCATTTTTTAAACAACGTTCGCAGAGTATTTGAACTAAATTGTTATCTGTTTCGATTAAGCTACTATTATTCTGATAAATAGAATCTATAGTTGCATTTACCATGTCGGAAACATGAGCCTCCTAAGTAACGATGCTGGCGATTTCTAGCCTCCCGTGCTCGCCGCCAGAGGGCTACGCTCTTGTCTCTCTCGCAAACGCTCGACTGACTGTTTGCATATACAGGGTGTTCGGCCACCCCTGGGAAAAATTTTAATGGGGGATTCTAGAGGCCAAAATAAGACGAAAGTCAAGAATACTATTTTGTTGATGGAGGCTTCGTTAAAAAGTTATTCACGTTTAAAATTCCGCCTGTACTGAATTTTTTTCTAGAAAGAGGGTAGGATTTCGAGGGTAGGTCTATTCACCAAAAATGATTGTAATTGACCCCTGTAAACAAAAATATTTTTTTAAGAACAATTTGAAATTTTTTAATTTTGTCGAAAAATTTCACACATTCTCGAATTTTTTTTCTCGAAAGTGGGTAGGATTTCGAGGGTATGTCTAATGACCAAAAATGATTGTAATTGACCCCCGCAACCGAAACTATTTTTTCCAGAACGATTTGAAATTTTTTGTTTTCGTCGAAAAACTTAAACCTACCCTCCTGTCGATTTTTCTTACAAATTTTTTTTTTCATTTTTAGTCATTTTGTTTGACGCCCTACAGAAAAGTTGTCTAATACTTTTTTGTAGGTACCCGTGAGCTCTACTTCAGAAAAAAGTTTCATTGAAATATATTCACTATCGTAGGAGTTATGGCTGTTTGAAAATTGGTCCATTTTCATGGGGTTTTTCTTGGTTTACAGGGTCAAGGAACAACTTTTCATATATTTTTATAATTGCTACATATTCTCCGTCAAAATACGCGTAGTTTGCTTTTTTAAACATTAAAATCGTCCAATCCGATCAGAAGTTATGACGTTTTAAAGATTCACATGAAAATTCGGGCAGACATTTCAGGGCCTCGGATTATATTTTCGGTAAGGAATTTTTTTCTCGAAAGTGGGTAGGATTTCGAGGGTATGTCTAATGACCAAAAATGATTGTAATTGACCCCCGCAACCGAAACTATTTTTTCCAGAACGATTTGAAATTTTTTGTTTTCGTTGAAAAACTTAAACCTCCTGTCGATTTTTCTTAAAAATTTTCTTTTTCATTTTTAGTCATTTTGTTTGACGCCCTACAGAAAAGTTGTCTAATACTTTTCTGTAGGTACCTATGAGCTCTACTTCAGAAAAAAGTTTCATTGAAATATATTCACAATTGTAGGAGTTATGGCTGTTTGAAAATTGGTCCAGTTTCATGGGGTTTTTCTTGGTTTACAGGGTCAAGGAACAACTTTTCATATATTTTTATAATTGCTACATATTCCCCATCAAAATACGCGTAATTTGCTTTTTTAAACATTAAAATCGTCCAATCCGTTCAGAAGTTATGACGTTTTAAAGATTCACATGAAAATTCGGGCAGACATTTCAGGCCTTAGATTATATTTTCGGTAAGGAATTTTTTTCTCGAAAGTGGGTAGGATTTCGAGGGTATGTCTAATGACCAAAAATGATTGTAATTGACCCCCGCAACCGAAACTATTTTTTCCAGAACGATTTGAAATTTTTTGTTTTCGTCGAAAAACTTAAGCACCTACCTCCTGTCGATTTTTCTTAAAAATTTTTTTTTTTCATTTTTAGTCATTTTGTTTGACGCCCTACAGAAAAGTTGTCTAATACTTTTTTGTAGGCACCCGTGAGCTCTACTTCAGAATAAAGTTTCATTGAAATATATTCACAATTGTAGGAGTTATTGCTGTTTGAATATTGGACCATTTGTATGGGGTTTTTCTCATTTTGCGGGGTTAAGGAACAACTTTTCATATATTTTTATAATTGCTACATATTCTCCGTCAAAATACGCGTAGTTTGCTTTTTTAAACATTAAAATCGTCCAATCTGTTCAGAAGTTATGACGTTTTAAAGATTCACATGAAAATTCGGGCAGACATTTCAGGGCCTCGGATTATATTTTCGGTAAGGAATTTTTTTCTCGAAAGTGGGTAGGATTTCGAGGGTATGTTTAATGACTAAAAATTATTGTAATTGACCCCCGCAACCGAAACTATTTTTTCCAGAACGATTTGAAATTTTTTGTTTTCGTCGAAAATCTTAAACCTACCTCCTGTCGATTTTTCTTAAAAATTTTTTTTTTTCATTTTTAGTCATTTTGTTTGACGCCCTACAGAAAAGTTGTCTAATACTTTTCTGTAGGTACCTATGAGCTCTACTTCAGAAAAAAGTTTCATTGAAATATATTCACAATTGTAGGAGTTATGGCTGTTTGAAAATTGGACCATTTTCATGGGGTTTTTCTCATTTTGCGGGGTCAAGGAACAACTTTTCATATATTTTTATAATTGCTACATATTCTCCGTCAAAATACGCGTAGTTTGCTTTTTTAAACATTAAAATCGTCCAATCCGTTCAGAAGTTATGACGTTTTAAAGATTCACATGAAAATTCGGGCAGACATTTCAGGGCCTCGGATTATATTTTCGGTAAGGAATTTTTTTCTCGAAAGTGGGTAGGATTTCGGAAGTATGTGTATTCACCAAAAATGATTGTAATTGACCCCCGCAACCAAAAATAATTTTTCCAGAACGATTCGAAATTTTTTGAATTTAATCGTCAATAACTATTTAACGCAGCCTCTATCAACAAATTGCTATTTCACGCCTTCTCGAATTTTTTTCTCGAAACTGCATAGGATTTCGGGGGTATGTCTAATGACCAAAATTTGATTGTAATTGACCCCCACTACTAAAAATAATTTTTCCAGGACGATTCGAAATTTTTTGAATTTAATCGTCAATAACTATTTAACGAAGCCTCCATCAACAAATTGGTATTCTTGATTTTCGTCTTACTTTGGCTTCCAGAATCCTCTATTAAAATTTTCCCCAAGGGTGGCCGAACACCCTGTGTATTTCGAATTTTCAAAGTCGTGACAATCGAAAGGAGATTGCATCTTAGGTAAGGGTCGTGAATTACGATTTATCATTGAAAGTGACGACGCGGTTCAGCGCCAAGTCTCGGTAAGTAACGACTCGACACCGACGTTGGGTTAAATAAACGGAACCGTCCTCGTCGGGGTAGTCCGCTTTGCGGCTAATATGACCGATGTATGTATGAGGGCACGATATGTATAAGGGGTGCATAAATATGTGCGTATGCGTCACCGCACGCATAAGTGCCGATGAGGGGATTTGTAAATGATCTTTACGTGCCGCGTCAATCACTTACGCACGAAAAATCGCGACTTCGACTCCGGTGTCTAGCTTTAATCATCGTCTAAATCATCCGGTTTCCGTTTCTTTCGTAGAACCCCGCCATTTTGTTTATTCTTGCAATTTTGGTCGACTACAATACGTCAGTAAAGTCCTTCACTCTTTGCCCCGCGAAACAGGTCGAAAAAATATATTCAAATGTCTGATATACAGCGATAAAGAGGGGAGGGGGATGGTCTCTTTTAAAATGTCGGAAACCGTGCAAAAAGAATCTTTCGAGACGGTGGCGGCGGCGAGAAGGGGCGAAATTACGTCAAAAAGTCTCGAGAATTTATCGGAGCACTTTTTAAACTCCGCCTTCGCGCGATTAGCATATTATTTCTATGGAAGCCCCGAGTGGAAAGGCCAGGCAAGGTTCCTGCATCGGTGTAACGCGGCCAGGAGCATATCAAATATGTTGATAAATGATCCCTTTGAGCGATGAATAGGCGGCCGTCGGGCTCCGGCGTATCCTTTTTCTCGTTGCGCAGCCGAACATTTGAATGTCAGACGGAATTCCTCCTCTCGGGTGGCCTCAGCCACCCCACCACCTTCGAATCGACAAAAATCACAAGCTGCATCCTCTCTGTCCGCGAGCATCCCGACGGAATCGAAATTATCTGGATTCATTATGATCTCCCAAATATCAAATTCGTTATTTACAGAAATTTTAGCTGTAACAATGCTCTGAGTGTACGGAAGCTCCATTAATGCACGAGAAAGGCCTTAATTGCTTGAGCTACAAGCCAGATTGTAGTTGCAAGAATTGTCAAAGCTTCGAGAGGATTTCCTTGCCTATTTTAGGCTAATATGTACACCTGTACCACCTTAAGACTAGGTACCTAGTCCTCTTTTAGATGCCAGGAAATTCAATAGTTGATCGAGAAGTGAATATATAGAAATCGGTGGTCAGTCGAGTGCTTGCGAGAGAGTTAAGAGCACCAGCCCTCTGGTGGCGAGTGCGTGAGGTGTCGCCATAGTACAATATTTAGCCAATTAGATGATTCATTCTGTCCCTAGCCTATGTCCTTCTCATTTCTCGTCTCGAATGATAAAATCGTCGATTCCTACTCGTTAATAATGCGTGTAGTTGCCAAACTGCAAGCCAGATTGTAGTTGCAAGAATTGTCAAAGCTTCCAAGGATTTCCTTGCCTATTTTAGGCTAATATGTACACCTGTACCACCTTAAGACCAAGTACCTAGCCCTTCTTTAGTCGCCAGGAAATTCAATAGTTGATCCAGAAGTGAATATATACAAATCGGTGGTCAGTCGAGTGCTTGCGAGAGAGTTAAGAGCACCAGCCCTCTGTTGGCGAGTGCGAGAGGTGTCGCCTCGGTATAATGTTTAGCCAATTAGATGATTCATTCTGTCCCTAGCCTGTGTCCTTCTCATTTCTCGTCTCGAATGATAAAATCGTCGATTCCTACTCGTTAATAATGCATGTAGTTGCTAAGCTACAAGCCAGATTGTAGTTGCAAGAATTGTCAAAGCTTCCAAGGATTTCCTTGCCTATTTTAGGCTAATATGTACACCTGTACCACCTTAAGACCAAGTACCTAGCCCTCTTTTATACGCCAGGACATTCAATAGTTAAATGAGAAGTGAATATATACAAATCGGTGGTCAGTCGAGTGCTTACAAGAGAGTTAAGAGCACCAGCCCTCTGGTGGCGAGTGCGTGAGGTGTCGACACAGTATAATATTTAGCTAATTAGATGATTTATTCTGTCCCTAGCCTATGTCCTTCTCATTTCTCGTCTCGAATGATAAAATCGTCGATTCCTACTCGTTAATAATGCGTGTAGTTGCCAAACTGCAAGCCAGATTATAGTTGCAAGAATTGTCAAAGCTTCCAAGGATTTCCTTGCCTATTTTAGACTAATATGTACACCTGTACCACCTTAAGACCAAGTACCTAGTCTTCTTTTATACGCCAGGAAATTCAATAGTTGATCGAGAAGTGAATATATACAAATCGGTGGTCAGTCGAGCGCTTGCAAGAGAGTTAAGAGCTCCAGCCCTCTGGTGGCGAGTGCGAGAGGTGTCGTCATAGTATAATATTTAGCCAATTAGATGATTTATTCTGTCCCTAGCCTATGTCCTTCTCATTTCTCGTCTCGAATGATAAAATCGTCGATTCCTACTCGTTAATAATGCATGTAGTTGCTAAGCTACAAGCCAGATTGTAGTTGCAAGAATTGTCAAAGCTTCCAAGGATTTCCTTGCCTATTTTAGGCTAGTCTATACCTGTACCACCTTAAGACCAGGTACCTAGCCCTTCTTTAGACGCCAGGAAATTCAATAGTTGATCGAGAAATGAATATATACAAATCGGTTGTCAGTCGAGTGCTTGCAAGAGAGTTAAGAGCACCAGCCCTCTGGTGGCGAATGCGAGAGGTGTCGCCATAGTTTAATATTTAGCCAATTAGACGATTCATTCTGTCCCTAGCCTATGTCCTTCTCATTTCTCGTCTCGAATGATAAAATCGTCGATTCCTACTCGTTAATAATGCGTGTAGTTGCCAAACTGCAAGCCAGATTGTAGTTGCAAGAATTGTCAAAGCTTCCAAGGATTTCCTTGCCTATTTTAGGCTAAAATGTTAGCTTAAGACTAGATACCTAGCCCTTCTTTAGACGCCAGGAAATTCAATAGTTGATCGAGAAGTGAATATATAGAAATCGGTGGTCAGTCGAGTGCTTGCGAGAGAGTTAAGTGCACCAGCCCTCTGGTGGCGAGTGCGTGAGGTGTCGCCTTGGTATAATGTTTAGCCAATTAGATGATTTATTCTGTCCCTAGCCTGTGTCCTTCTCGTTTCTCGTCTCGAATGATAAAATCGTCGATTCCTACTCGTTAATAATACGTGTAGTTGCCAAACTGCAAGCCAGATTGTAGTTGCAAGAATTGTCAAAGCTTCCAAGGATTTCCTTGCCTATTTTAGGCTAATATGTACACCTGTACCACCTTAAGACCAAGTACCTAGCCCTCTTTTATACGCCAGGAAATTCAATAGTTGATCGAGAAGTGAATATATACAAGTTGGTTGTCAGTCGAGTGCTTGCAAGAGAGTTAAAGAGCACCAGCCCTCTGGTGGCGAGTGCGTGAGGTGTCGCCATAGTATAATATTTAGCCAATTAGATGTTTTATTCTGTCCCTAGCCTGTGTCCTTCTCATTTCTCGTCTCGAATGATAAAATCGTCGATTCCTACTCGTTAATAATGCGTGTAGTTGCCAAACTGCAAGCCAGATTGTAGTTGCAAGAATTGTCAAAGCTTCCAAGGATTTCCTTGCCTATTTTAGACTAATATGTACACCTGTACCACCTTAAGACCAAGTACCTAGCCCTCTTTTATACGCCAGGAAATTCAATAGTTGATCGAGAAGTGAATATATAGAAATCGGTGGTCAGTCGAGTGCTTGCGAGAGAGTTAAGAGCACCAGCCCTCTGGTGGCGAGTGCGAGAGGTGTCGCCATAGTTTAATATTTAGCCAATTAGACGATTCATTCTGTCCCTAGCCTATGTTCTTCTCATTTCTCGTCTCGAATGATAAAATCGTCGATTCCTACTCGTTAATAATGCGTGTAGTTGCCAAACTGCAAGCCAGATTGTAGTTGCAAGAATTGTCAAAGCTTCCAAGGATTTCCTTGCCTATTTTAGGCTAATATGTACACCTGTACCACCTTAAGACCAAGTACCTAGCCCTCTTTTATACGCCAGGAAATTCAATAGTTGATCGAGAAATGAATATATACAAATCGGTTGTCAATCGAGTGCTTGCAAGAGAGTTAAGAGCACCAGCCCTCTGGTGGCGAGTGCGAGAGGTATCGCCACAGTATAATATGTAGCCAATTAGATGATTCATTCTGTCCCTAGCCTATGTCCTTCTCATTTCTCGTCTCGAATGATAAAATCGTCAATTCGTACTCGTTAATAATGCAGAGGTTCGTTATTAACGTTTTGGTTAATACGTTAACGCCTGGTAAATAATTAATTTGCTCTGGTGGGAAAATTAATTCTGCTCTCGTTATGCTCTCCGACGTGTGTTTCTCCTTTTATGATGGTAATTGCCAGAATGTTATTGTTCGCGACCCGTAAAGTACAATCGAACGATAAAATTTGTTAAACATCGAGCCGAAATATTTCCATTCCCCGCCTCCCCCCACCGCGTGTGTTGCGCGACGTTAACGCGTGCACACATAAAATATTACAGCGCCGCACGATTTCCCGCCGTTACCGTATTTTTGCAATTCCAGCGCCGACGATTTATTCGGATTCTTTCCATTTCGTCCCTGCGCTTTAACTCGTCGATTATCGTACGAGGTTTAGCAAACGTTGGACACACGCCCTTCTGTTTCTCTTTTCTTCGCGTTTGCCGTGAATTCATATGGAGATTGACAAAGGGCGGTTGGTCAGAACTGATTGGTAAAACGGAAATCGGACTGCTTTGCATCGGTGACCGACGCCACGAACTGGCTGCGTCTCTTTGTATTCTTTTGTGACTAAGATCAAAGCTCTGGGGGTCAATTCGATTCTCAATCATTTCTATGTCAGTGTTTCGTGTACTTTACGCTTGTGCAGATCCCTTCGATGGAGGGACACTTTTGGCCTAACCTGTAAACTGAGACCTACATATAGTTCAGAAGTGATTCCTAAGAGAATGTATTTATGCATTCGACGTTTGACTTTACCGATTTTAATAGTTTAATTAGTTCGCAAGATCGCCGTTTTTTACGCGTAGAGGTCGCTTGAAAACCACTGGTCTTTTGCCAGGTCGGTACTTCAGTTCGCGTGGCACCAATTTCCATAAGATGCATAGTCTATTGTGTACCTCGTTTGTAATCATACACTTCATTTGTGATTCCATATTAAAATTTAATTTCAATTCTAGCCACTGCAAATGTCATACCGTTGTTCTGTGCTGAGTCGATCACGTAGGGAATGACAAATGCATCTTGCAACCCCGACAATCCGGGACAAATATTTAATCGATAGATTTATTCTGTGAGTCATATTCCATACATTTACTAGCTTTGACGATTTCAATGGTGCAGTTGACTGTAATTCCTGAAATCATTTCTTGAACAGAGAGGTCGCCCTAATACCATAGACGTGGTATGCGCTTTCGTGGCCTACTCTGACTGCCATACCGACCTGAAAGTTCGGACACAGCAGACACATGCCCTCTTTCTCGATTCTTCGAAACTGCCCGATTTTCGAACCGTCTCGAGGCAATCAAGAGAGGAAGATGCACGTAAGCAAAGTACCATAATGAAACAAAAATTTTGTGAAATTTCTTTTACGGAAATACACGTTTTAAGACCCCCTGATCATATATTAATTATTGAGAAAAGAGATTTTTCTTTTTATTATTCCTATGTATGAGCGTAGACATGTATATTATTAATACGATTTTTCAAAACTAAAATGTTTTAAGATTGAAGATTAATAAATGTACTTTTGAATTTTCCTACAGGCCTCTGCTGACCATTGCTGATCACTGCTAATCACTTCTGACAACTTATAACGATTACTACTTGCTACTGCTTCCCACTGCTGGCCTCTGCTGACCACTGCTGACCACTCCTGATACTTCTGACAACATATAACGATTACGACTAGCTACTGCCAGCCTTTCCTACCTTCTGCTGGCCTCTGCTGACCACTGCTTATATTTCTGACAACCTACGACTACTACTGACTTCTGCCACCCTCTGCTGGTCTCTGCTGACCGCTGCTGACCACTCCTGATATTTCTGACAACGTATAACGATTACTACTTGTTACTGCATCCCACTGCTGGTCTCTGCTCGCCCCTGTTAGTCTCTGCTTCCCCCTGCTGGTCTCTGCTGGCCTCTGCTGACCGCTGCTGACCACTCCTGATACTTCTGACAACGTATAACGATTACGACTAGCTACTGCCAGGCTCTCCTACCTTCTGCTGGCCTCTGCTGACCACTGCTTGTATTTCTGACAACGTATAACGACTACTACTGACTTCTGCCACCCTACACTGGCCTCTGCTGACCGCTGCTGACCACTCCTGATACTTCTGACAACGTATAACGATTACGACTAGCTACTGCCAGGCTCTCCTACCTTCTGCTGGCCTCTGCTGACCACTGCTTATATTTCTGACAACGTATAACGACTACTACTGACTTCTGCCACCCTACACTGGCCTCTGCTGACCGCTGCTGACCACTGCTGACACAGTTTATATTTCTGGCAACGTACAACGATTACTACTGGCTACTACCACCCTCTGCTGACTTCTGCCAGCATCTCCCGACCTAAACTGGCCTCTGCCAACATCTCCCGACGTCAGCTGACCATCGCTGACCACTGCTGACCGTTGCTGACAAATTGTGACGCGGTGTAATATAATATAATATGTTTATATGTATTAAAGTATTGTATAATGTAAATCTATGACAATAAATGATATAATTTCAAAGTATTCAATGTGTTCTCATCATTTTTTACCGTCCTTTTCCTCTCCAGATCATTCTCTTACCTATAAGATGCGTACCACCTTCTTCGCAAGTTCACCAGCATTTTAGAAATGTTCCGAGAACTTTGGGAATCCGAATTTGACCTTGACCTTGGCCCAGTTTCGAAAGTGGGTCAAGGCCATTCGAATCTTAGAAAAATTCCGGCCGCTTCGAAAATCCAAATGGCCTTGACCCAATTTCGAAAGTAGGTCAAGGCCATTCGAAATTTTAGAAATCTTCGGGCCGCTTCGAAAATCCAAATGGCCTTGACCCAGTTTCGAAAGTAGGTCAAGGCCATTCGAATCTTAGAAAAATTCCGGCCGCTTCGAAAATCCAAATGGCCTTGACCCAATTTCGAAAGTGGGTCAAGGCCATTCGAAAATTCAGAAATCTTCGGGCCGACTTGGAAATCCGAATGGCCTTGACCTAATTTCGAAAGTAGGTCAAGGCCATTCGAATCTTAGAAAAATTCCGGCCGCTTCGAAAATCCAAATGGCCTTGACCCAATTTCGAAAGTGGGTCAAGGCCATTCGAAATTTTAGAAATCTTCCGGCCGCTTCGGAAATCCGGATGGCCTTGACCCAATTTCGAAAGTGGGTCAAGGCCATTCGAAATTTTAGAAATCTTTGGGCCAACTTGGAAATCCAGATGGCCTTGACCCAATTTCGAAAGTGGGTCAAGGTCATCGAATCTTAGAAAAATTCCGGGCGCTTTGAGAATCCGGATTTGGCCTTGACCCAGTTTCGAAAGTGGATCAAGGTCACCGGCATTTCAGAAAACGCTCCGGGCACTTTGGAATTCCAGTTTTAAGTAAAGAAACGGTTTCTTATAACTAAGGTAATAATGGGGAGAGGAAAAGAAAGGTAAAAGTGACGAGAACACATAGAATTCTTTGAAATTATATCATTTATTGTCATAGATTTACATTATACAAAGTTTTAATACATGTACATCATGTTAGAAGTTGTTAACAAAGGTCAGCGTGGTCAGCAGGGGCCAGCAGAGGTCAGCAGAGGGATGCAGAGGCATGCAGAGACTAGCAGGGGCAAGCAGTAGCAAGTTGTAATCGTTGTACGTTGTCAGAAGCATCAGGGGTGGTCAGCAGAGGTCAGCAGAGGCTGGGAGAGGCTGACAGTAGCCAGTCGTAATCGTTATACGTTGTCAGAAGTATTAGAAGTGGTCAGTAGCGGTCAGCAGAGTCCAGCGGAGGCAGGCAGAAGTCAGTAGTAATCGTTATACGTTGTCAGAAGTAACAGGAGTGGTCAGCAGCGGCCAGCAGAGTCCAGCAGAGAGATGTAGAGGCATTCAGAGACTGACGGTAGTCGGTTGTAATCGTCATACGTTGTCAGAAGTATCAGGAGTGGTCAGCAGCGGTCAGTAGTCAGAGTCCAGCAGAGGCCTGTAGGAAAATTAAAAAGTACATGTAGTCGTACCTTGTACCCTGTACATTTTACCTGATACTTCAGGTTCATCCACGTAAGGGCTCACCTCCCTTGCCGCCTGGTTAACTAAACGAGTCACCAGCATTTTAGAAATATTCTGGCCACCTCATAATCCAGTTTGAACCTTCGAAATCCTGCGCACTTTCGAGAAAAAAAATTCAGGAAAATAGACAAAGTTTTCAAAAATTTCAAATCGTTCTAAAAAAATTATTCTCGGTTGCAAAGACCTATTGCAATCATTTTTGGTGAATAGACATACCCCCGAAATCCTACGCACTTTCGGGGAAAAAATTCCTAAACGAAAATGTAACGTGTGGCCAGAAATAGTATAGACGAGTAATTATCAATTTTGTAGCTGTACAAAGTTAATAATACAAGTGGCTCGAAGAGATTGAAAGAAGCGAGCCTTTCTGCGTGGCCTTGAATCAATTTCTTTTTTTTAGTGTAATAAAATCAATATCTAAAATTAGTTGGTAGAAATGGCGGGACGTGATGGTTAAAACCGTATCTTATACCGCCTTATTATTCCGCGAAAGTTTCATTTACACGTATCTCGAAAATAACATTCACAAATAACACTCATTCATTTATCATAAAGAAATTTATCTCGTTTACGGACAATCTGTATATGCCTAATTCCCGCCTAAAATATTCCCGCCTAAAAAATTCCCGCCTAAAGTATTCCCGCCTAAAACAGCCACCTCTTAAAGTATGATTAATAAAATTATTAGGACGACAGGGATAGTAATATATAGTATAGGGGCATTAAAATTGAAATTTATTATCATTACAGTTACCACTAATTGAACGGAACAATTTCGGAAATTAACACTTCCGCCCAACACTCTAGCTACGTGTGGTTATTAACGTATCTTTGCATACCTCGAAAATAAGACGCCTTGTGCGTTGATATTTCACTCTCCAGACTTCGTTTTCTCTTGGATGGGCATTCACTGAAGTTAGAAATAAATGGAACGCGTGTTAGTACGGTTAATCTATTTTTGTACGTGCACCCTAGAACAAAGTCATGACTGCACATACTGGTCGCGACTAAAGCGGCTCCCGGCGCCTTTCTTCTCGTCTCTTTTCACGGCACGGAGCGCAGATTTGATATTCGAACACGTGGATCTTCGGTACGTTTCTCAGAGAAAAGAACGATCTCGACTCGTGGTCAACAAGTGAACGCCAGAAGCAAAATCGAGGATCTCTTCGATCGCGATTCCCGATACGACCGGCGTAATTAACTCTTTACAGAGAAACAATGATCTTCCGATTCTAACAGTTCTGACAGTTTCGAATAGGTACGTAGACATCCTACACCGTAACTTTCTGTAAATAATAACGCGTGAAATATTCTTTAACGTCGTTTATTCGCACCATTTACGGATTTCACATTCCACGCGACGATACGGTGTCAATTTACTTTGGATCGAACAGTTTACGAACGAACTTTCGTAAAGGCTAGATCCCCAATCGCTGAAGAAATCCACGTTAACATAAATCGAAAGCTATTATCTATTGATCTTTTTAGAACGATTGCACGACATGCGTAACGATAAGCAGTCGATTAGGTTCCTTGTGGTATTCACTGTGGGTATCGTAGCTGTCAAATGTTGATGTGAGGTTAACTAGAGATGTGCCCAACAGGCCCGAGAAAGCCAATCGGACGTTCGTGACATCTAAAAATTCGAATAGTCCGAGTTAGTTTGATTGTAATCGGACTGTCAGACATAGTCGGGACAGTTTTGTCGATTTCACTCGATTTTTGACTATTTAATCCAAAATGTCGCGTAGTTTAGGTGCACGAAACAGTCCAAATTTTTTGGACTTACTCGGACTGTCCGAATATTTGCATGTTAAAGACGTCCAACCGAATCCGCCCGACCTTTTCCGATTCAAAGCGATCACTCGGACATCCGACTCGGATGATCCGGACAGTCCGAAACATGAAACGGACCGTGTATTCTTAGAGGTTACAGAACTTCTGTATTCTGATTTTCAGGCTTATTAAAAAATTTACGATGTGCACGCGTCGCACGCGCGAAAGTATTTCTCTGTTCCTGATTCTCACGGTGTTTGGTTTGTTTTCAACCGGGAACGCGGCGTCTGCACACATACATACCCATCAACATAACAAACCCACTAGTAACGAAAGAACAGAGGATGGTGCGTATAGTCCACGAGACTTGGACCATTACGCAGGAGGAGAACACCATCAGGAGTTTGATCACGAAGCTATACTCGGTGTGTATTGTTACATGTTGGAGAGGAACTTGGAATCGCAGTCTTTAATATCAATGATTTCCAAACAAAGTCTACCACGTAAGAAACTCTATTTTAAATATCTCGTGCAGGAAGCATAAAGGAAGCAGAAGAGTTTGACAAACTTCCAATGAAGGAATCAAAGAGACGGTTAGGAATTTTATTAACTAAAATGGACTTGAATAACGATACGTTGATCGAGAGAAACGAACTGAAAGCTTGGATTTTACGTTCATTTAGGTATGTATGTTTAGAGTATTGTTAACTTAAGACAAGAATGTGTGTGAATTTATGTTGGAAATAGCATGCTTTCCACGGAGGAATCAAAAGACCGATTGGAGGATGCTGACAGCGACGAGGATGGTAAAATAAGTTGGAACGAAATCTTGCAAGACACGTATGGCACAGATCCGGAAGATTTAGCTGTGAATGACAAGCTCATTGCCGATGATAAGCAAACATTTGAGACTGCAGATATAGATAAAAATGGTTATCTGGACACGGAGGAGTTCAAAGCTTACACTCACCCTGAGGAAACGCCTAGAATGTTCCCACTTCTGCTTAAGCAAGCTTTAGACGACAAAGACACGGATAAGGATGGGTTTATTAGTTTCCAAGAATTTATTGGGAACAGAGCTAAGGCTGAAGATAAAGAGTGGTTGTTGATTGAAAAAGACAAATTCGATTATGAGCATGATAAAAATAGGGATGGGCGACTGGATTTGGATGAAATACTTTCTTGGCTAGTGCCTAGTAACGAGTAAGTGAAATATTTTTATAATTTGCTTAGCTAATAATTCGAAGACATTATTCAGTGGTACCAAATGCATTTTAGAGAAATCGCTGGCGATGAAGTGGATCATCTGTTCGCGGCATGCGACGACGACCACGACAATCGATTATCCTTTGATGAAATTCTAGATCATCACGATACTTTCGTAGGTAGCGAAGCCACGGATTACGGAGACCATTTACAGGATATCGAGCGTTTCCAAGACGAACTTTGAAGATCAATTGGCCAGACGCGTTAGCAAAAATCTTTATCTCTTTTTCGTAACACCTATCGCAAATTTACATCCGTGAAAATATTTTGAATACTTCTGAATATTGCCCTTTTAACTCTATGTATGTTTTGGTATTCCTATTTCTGCCGCATTTAGACCGTATTTATATCGAAGTCGTTCATAATTGCACAAACATACTCGAAGTATCAAACAAGTATCTCTCAGACTACAGTCTTCCAGTTTTTACAAAACTTTAGTGCCATAAATGCAATGACGTCTCGATCAAGATGCATTAGCACCATAGACTTTATATTTCTTATGATTAGTAAAAGTTACCAGCGTTATACTATCTTATTCTCATTATTTATTGTGTAAATGATTAATTATATGCACGCCTCAAGCACCAGATTCTTCTGTACATGTGAAATTATAAAAAGGATCGTACTAAACCGAAGTTGTGACTTACCTAAATAATAATTTAAGTAGTTAGACTTTACCGATTATCTTTCAGTATTTAAACGAATGTAACATAAATCCGAAAAACGTAGATAGACGGGTAATATATTATCTAATTTTATTCGAACCAAAAATTTAAAAAAATAAATATACCATATAGTGTTTTTCAATCAGGTATAATATTTGACACAGGTTTGTCTACTTTTCGTATTATGTAATGTGATGAATTTTTTAAATAAAATGTACTTAGCATCTTAAATGGTTTCCTTCGTAATTCCATTAAAGAACGAAATGATTAAATGATCGATGTGTTTTTGAAATAAATATGGGGGAATGTGTATTTGACTCGAATGTTACGTGATGGCGCTGCTCTTCAAACACAGGAGAAGGAATTTGACGTATTGTTTGACAGCGTATCACGTGTAAAATACGATTTTTACATTTCTTTAATATAAAAATTTTGATAAAATGCCGTACGCTAATCAACCATCGGTTCATATTTCCGATCTGACCGAGGAAAATGTGAAATTTCAAGTTGAAGACACCGAGTTAAGGTGAGAGGTTATGCCGCGGTCAATCCTCTTTCGTATCGCATTATTAAATGTTTCCAACGCGTACAGTGTAGCAAACAGCATGAGACGCGTCTTCATCGCAGAGACGCCTACTATGGCTATCGATTGGATCCAATTAGAAGCAAATTCCACGGTCTTAAGTGACGAATTTTTGGCGCACAGAATCGGTATGATACCACTGATCAGTGACGACGTAAGTATTTCAAAATTGAACGTCTAATATTTAAAACATGGTTTTCGTAAAAATGAAATAAATTTAGGTTGTTGATAGGATACAATATACGAGGGATTGCCAATGCATGGATTTCTGTCCAGAATGTAGCGTAGAGTTTACACTGGATGTAAAATGTACAGAGGATCAAACGAGACACGTGACCACTGCAGACTTTAAATCCAGTGACCCAAGAGTACTTCCTGTTACATCCAGACACAGGGAGGATGATGCCAGCGAATATGGAGAAACAGATGGTTAATAATTTTCAAAGTCGTATGTTTATCATCATTAGGTTACAATATCGATTGATTTTACAGAGATATTGATAGTAAAATTGCGTAAGGGACAAGAATTGAAGCTGAGAGCATATGCCAAGAAAGGCTTTGGAAAGGAACATGCAAAATGGAACCCAACTGCTGGTGTAAGCTTTGAATACGATCCAGACAATTCCATGAGACATACTTTGTTCCCAAAGCCTGACGAATGGCCAAAGTCAGAATACAGCGAATTAGAAGAGGATCAGTGTAAGTATCATAATGCTTTGGTAATTAATTGATATCTACTGAATTAATAATTTATAAAATGTTTTAGATGAAGCTCCGTTCAACTGGGAAGCTAAACCAAATAAATACTATTTCAATGTCGAAAGCAGTGGAGCTTTGAAGCCTGAAAATATTGTAATGATGGGCATAGCAGCATTGAAAAATAAATTATCCAACTTGCAAACACAGTTAAGCCACGAAGTTCAAAGCGACGCACTGAGCATTCATCATTAATCGACATATTTATTAGCAATTTAGAAATAAAATCCTTATTCTTGAAATAAAATTGTTGGTTATTATTATTTTATCCTTAAATTTCGTTCATGCTAGATGGATTTCAAAAATTGAACGCACGAATATTTTGGTTTAAAACGATATTTTCGTATTAATAAAATACAGGTGACGCAAATTTTTCCCGCGCGAGAGGAAAGTCACCATATTTTTCGTCCCTATATTTTCTCTGAAATAATTCACTATTGCTTTTTCATATTCACCTTCCGTTCCTTCCAAATACATTCTGTTAAAGCAGGATTGAGTGCATAATAATTCGTACGACTATTATTAATACGTTTTCTTTGTTAATAGTAAAATTTAGTGAAAACTATTCTTTACACGTCTTTCTCGTGCAAGGTGATGCTCGGAACTAAACGTTCGTTAAACATTCCCGCTCGGCTTTCGTTCGCGATACGAGAAGTGCCGAAGTTGACCGAATCGCGCTCGACTCGCTGCTATAGACACATATGCAGATATGGGTCTGTGTGCTCTATGGAGAAATGAGATGAACTTCCGCCTACCCCTTTTGATCCTCCCTAACCTACCTCCATTTCTATTTTGTCTCCTTTTAGTTTTATTTAACAGAAATAAACAGATAAACTAATTCAATCGAGGGTGTTACGCTATCACGTGAATGTAGGTTTAGTGCACGTAGCGCCACAACGGGAATTAATTGAAACTCGATTACTCACCGTCGAGAGCAGAGTCATGTAACTGCATTCTAATTAAGAGCGAAATTCAAACGGACCCTGTTTCTCGCAACTCCCTACCCTACTTCGAAAGAAAATAATTCATAATGGAATATTTTGTTCGATCGTTTGCTATTTTTACTTATTCATTGATTCTTGTACATAAACTAACATTGAAACTTTGATAATCAAAAAATAGTACTTTCCTTCTTGTGTAATGGCTATGGTAACAAGACTCCCGCCCAAATCTAGAGACATTTATGTGTTGTTTAGCGGATCACCTTACAAATGTCGCTTTGCCAACAAGTCGATTGAATGGTTTTGTTTCATTCAGTGACAGAGAAGTTACTTTTCTGATTGAGTGCCCTTATAGTGTGACACGAGTAACATTCGTGTGATTTCTAATCGCACTATGTACATCAAGCAGGTATCGTTAAATAACAACAGGTCTCCTTTCGAGCTCCTGTCGCCTTTTGCGCGCCTCCACGCTACTTCCTTTTCAACAGACGCTGCGTTTACGAAACGAATATTGTTATTGTTATTCGCTTTGAACATTTACAGAGATTGCTTTCGATACGTTGTCAGCAATTTCTTCCTACGTTTACGATCATACATCCGATACTAATATCAAACGAAACGTACTATCGAATGGTCGAATCTAAACCTATGCAAAATGATTCTATAATACATGAATTTACCTGAGATTAGAAATATGCAACAACAGTTAAACTTTAGAAAAATGATATCTTTAGTCTTAATGGGACACTTGCATATGAATAATAATATTCTGTATAATTTTTCTACAATTAGGTGATCATACAAGGGTTCAAGTCATATCGTGAGCAGACAGTAGTAGAACCCTTTGATCCAAGGCACAATGTAGTAGGTATGTCTAAATATTTAATTACAATTAATGAAAATGTATTTAAATGAGAATTATGTATATGATGAGCTTATTTCCAGTCGGGAGAAATGGTTCTGGCAAGAGCAATTTCTTTTATGCAATTCAGTTTGTCTTAAGCGATGAATTTTCTCATCTAAGACCAGAACAGAGACAGGCTTTGTTGCACGAGGGTACCGGACCAAGAGTTATTTCCGCTCATGTAGAAATCATATTTGATAATTCGGATGGAAGATTACCGGTATTCAATGCTTATTGTCTTTTAATTACTTAGTTTTTAATTTCGTATTATAAATCTGATCAAATATTTCTGTAGATCGATAAAGAAGAAGTGTATCTGAGGAGAGTGATCGGCTCAAAAAAGGACCAATATTTTCTTAATAAGAGGATAGTAACTAGAAACGATGTAATGAATTTATTGGAATCAGCAGGATTTTCTAGGTCGAATCCGTACTATATAGTGAAGCAAGGAAAGGTATTTTTCGGGATTCCGTGCGATTCTTCGATAGTAAATACGTGATTTTTAAAAATGAGAAACATATTCTGTAGATAAACCAAATGGCAACTGCACCAGATTCACAGAGACTTAAATTATTGAGAGAAGTAGCTGGTACCAGAGTATACGACGACCGAAGAGAAGAGTCAAAATTTATTTTAAAAGAAACGGAGGGAAAATTGGAGAAAATTCAGGACTTTCTGCGAACAATAGGTAAATCCCGATTTAAGTTGTTGATAACCGTTTAGAAGACACTTTGTACTCGAATTGCAGAGGAACGTTTGAAGACTTTAGAGGAGGAAAAGGAGGAGCTCAAAGAGTATCAATGTTGGGACAAACAACGTCGCTGTTTGGAATATACAATCCACGAGCGTGAGCTTAAAGAGAATAAAAGAAAGTTGGAAGAGGTCGAAAAATCTAGGGCCAATAGCGGCGCGGAACAGGCGCGATTAGGCGCGGAAGCGAAAACTGCACAGGAAATGGTAAGAGCTGCGATGAAACGTCTTAAAGAGGCAAAGAAGGAAGTGCAGACCGCAAAAGAGGAACGCGATACGCTTAGGTAATATCCGTAAAGATTAATGCAAATAAGGATTTGCGTGATAAGCGGAGAATTTTGTTTGTTAGCGCCGAGCAACAGCAACTGCTTAAAGAGAAAACCAAATTGAATTTAACTATCAATGATCTGTTGGAAGAAGTGAAAGGGGATAACGACAGTAAAAAACGAGCTCAACAGGAGTTAGAAAAATTAAAAGTAAACATTGCAGCGAGAGAAGCCGAATTAGAAGTGCTCAAGCCAGAAGTATGTTATACGTAATTCGTTATTGCGTTTCGTACATTTAAATAATAAAATTTGATTTAAAATGTGAATTTATTTTAGTACGAGGAAATGAAACGCGTGGAAGAGGAATGTACGCGCGAGTTGCAATTGAAAGAACAGAAACGAAAAGAGTTGTACGCCAAGCAGGGTCGCGGCAGTCAATTTACTAGCAAGGTATCGAACGTAACTTTGTTGAATCAAAGATTAATAGTACAGAAAAGGTGCTTGAATAATTCCTTTGTTAGGATGCTAGGGACAAATGGATACAAAACGAGCTTAAGCAACTTACCAAGCAAATTAAAGATAAAGAGGAACACCAAAGGAAAATTAGCGACGACTTGAAGAAAGACGCGGAGAAACAAGTTATTTTAGAGAGGAAAATCGAAGAGCACACGCGGGAAATGGAACAGCAACGATCGTCGATAGATGAACATAATAAGCAATATTATGAATTAACGAAAGCGAAGGATCAGTGTCAAGCCACCAGAAAAGAGCAGTATGTATATTAATACCGTTGCCTTTATGCTTGTGAACACCTAACACGGCGTAAATTAAATTTCTAATGTTACAGGTACCGTCAAGAAAGCGTGTTACAACTTAATTTATCAGGGCTCAAAGAAGATCTGGCGAAAGCAGACCAAAGTTTACGATCCATGGCTGGAAAGCCTATCCTGAACGGACGAGACAGCGTGCGAAAAGTACTGGACACGTTTCGGCAAGTGTTACGCGACTGCACGCAAAGAGTCCGTATTTACTGAAGCATGCTTCTTTTTCTAGAACGCGCAAAGACATGGCCCACGAGGTGAAAAGCTATTACGGCCCCGTGATCGAGAACTTCAGCTGCGAGAAGAACTTTTACATGGCCGTAGAGGTAACCGCTGGAAACCGGTTGTTCCATCACATCGTGGACACCGACAAATTCGGTACAAAAATCATGAAAGAGATGAACAACCAACGACTTCCCGGCGAGGTGACGTTTATGCCTTTGAATAAACTTTACGTGAAGGATATAGACTATCCGAACACTAGCGACGCTATGCCTATGATCTCGAAATTGGATTACGACGAGAAGTACGACAAAGCTCTGAGGTATATTTTTGGGAAAACGTTGATCTGCCGTAACCTGGAAACCGCGACAAATTTGGCCCGCACTACCGGTTTGGATTGCGTGACTCTAGAAGGTGACCAAGTGTCGTCGAAAGGATCGTTGACCGGTGGATACTTCAACACGCAAAGGTCGCGTTTGGATATACAGAAAACCAGGTCGGAACTGATGGCGCAAATCTCGTCTCTCGAGTCTCAGCTCGCGACCCTTAAGGATGAGATCAGAAAGGCGGACCAGAACATCAGTTCCTACGTTAGCGAAATGCAACGGACTGAAACTAAGAACAGCAAAGCTAAGGACGTGTATGATAAGATGAAGGCGGAGATACGACTCATGAAGGAAGAACTGAGCGCGATAGGAAGGTACCGCACGCCTAAAGAGAGAAGCCTCGCACAGTGCACGTCGAGTTTAGACGCGATGCGCGCGACGAAGGAGGGCTTGGAAAGTGAATTGCACCAAGAACTCATGGCGCAATTATCCGTTGCCGATCAACGCCAGGTGGACACATTGAACGACGATATAAGACGTCTGACGAAAGATAATAAAGAGGCGTTCGCTAAACGTATGCGACTAGAGGCGGAAAAGAACAAATTAGAAAACTTACTGACCAACAATTTAGTGAGGAGGAAAGACGAACTGGTTCAAGCTTTGCAAGAAATATCGGTGGAAGATCGGCAACGTCAATTGGAATCGTCGAACGCGCAATTGGCGGATATCGAGAAGAGATTGGTGAAAGTGAACGCAGACTTCAAAGCTCAGAACGAGAGAGTCAGCAATGCTATAAAGAAGCAAAAGGTGGAGTCCGCGGAGGGTGAGAAATGGAAAGTGAAGGAGAAGGAAGCGCAGGAAAAGATAGAAGCCGATGCTAAAGATTTAGAAAAACTGGCCAGCAAATTGAATATCCTGCAACAGAAAATAGTAGAGTGTACGCAAAAGATAACTGAACTTGGCGCGCTACCTAGTCACGAGGTGTACTCTAAATTCAGCGCGATGTCCACCAAACAGTTGTTCAAAGAAATGGAAAAAGCAAACAATCATTTGAAGAAATACAGGTAAATGTGCATTATAGAGGGTGTTCGACCACTTCTGGGAAAAATTTTAATGGGAGATTCTAGAGAAATAGGCTTCGTTAAAAAGTTATTAACAATTAAATTAAAAAATTTCAAATCGTTCTGGAAAAATTATTTTTGATTTCGGGGGTCAATTACAATCATTTTTGATCATTACACATACCCTCGAAATCCTACCCACTTTCTAGAAAAAAATTCGAGGTGTGAAATTTTTCGACGGAAAAAAATTTTTGAAATTGGTATAAAAAAAATTATTTTCGGTTGCAGGGGTCAATTATAATAATTTTTGGTCATTACACATACCCTCGAAATCCTACCCACTTTCAAGAAAAAAATTCCTTACCAAAAATCTAATTAGGCGACTGACAAAAAAAAAAAATTTCAAATCGTTTTGGAAAAAATATTGTTAGCTGTGGGGGCCATTTACAATCATTTTTGGTGAATAGACATACCCTCGAAATCCTACCCATTTTCTAGAAAAAAATTCGAGAAGGTGTGAAATTTTTCGACGAAATTAAAATATTTCAAATCGTTCTGAAAAAAATATTGTTAGCTGTGGGGGTCAATTACAATCATTTTTGGTGAATAGACATACCCTCGAAATCCTGCGCATTTTCGAGAAAAAAATTCAGTAAGGGCGGAACTTTAAACATTAATAACTT
This sequence comes from Colletes latitarsis, assembly GCF_051014445.1. Taxonomy (NCBI): domain Eukaryota; kingdom Metazoa; phylum Arthropoda; class Insecta; order Hymenoptera; family Colletidae; genus Colletes; species Colletes latitarsis. The sequence goes on along the minus strand of NC_135135.1, from coordinate 26,420,504 downwards.
TTTAACGAAGCCTCCATCAAGAAATTGGTATTCTTGATTTTCGTCTTATTTTGACCTCTAGAGTCTCCCATTAAAATTTTTCCCAGGGGTGGCCGAATATCCTGTATAAATTTAAAGGAATTCGCGACTAATACTTTGAATTTCGTTTTAGTCATGTAAATAAAAAAGCGTTGGACCAGTTCATGTCGTTTAGCGATCAAAAGGAGAAGCTGGTGAAAAGAAAAGAGGAATTGGACAGAGGCGACGAAAAGATTAAAGAACTGATGTCGGTGCTCGAGCAACGTAAATGCGAAGCGATTCAATTTACCTTCAAACAAGTGTGTAACGTAATAGATTCGTGTCTTCGTTATTCGATCGTCCAATTTTTATCTGTGAACATTCCGTTTTCAGGTAAGCAAATATTTTAGCGAAGTGTTCAAGAAACTTGTGCCATCGGGTCACGCACAGTTAGTTATGAAGACAGCGGATGGCGACGAAGGAGATGACACGACACCAGAATCGGCGGATTCTGACAGATTTATTGGAGTCGGTAAGCGAAAACGTGGCAAGGTTGCAAAGTAACTGGCTTTTAAATAGAAAGATAAAGAAATCGTCGAAACTCTTTTCTCTCTTCCAGGCATACGAGTGTCTTTTACCGGTCACAGAGCTGAAATGAGAGAAATGAATCAGTTGTCCGGTGGTCAGAAATCGTTGGTAGCGTTAGCGTTAATATTTGCAATTCAAAAGTGCGATCCAGCGCCATTTTACTTGTTCGATGAGATCGACCAAGCTTTAGACGCGCAACACAGGAAAGCTGTGGCGGATATGATCCACGAACTCAGCTCCGACGCCCAGTTTATCACGACGACGTTCAGGTAAGTTTATAAATATTTGATAGTAGAAACGTTCATTAAGTAAACATGCTTGTTCGATCGATATATGCTACATTATGTATCTTGAACGAGAGAAATAAAATATATACTTTAAACAATTCCGTATCCATAATTAGCATACGTAGTTCCCCTGTTTTATTATCTAGAATCAATTTCCTTGCAGGCCGGAATTGTTACAACATGCGAACAAATTTTACGGTGTCAAATTTAGAAACAAAGTTTCTCACGTTGTGTGCGTGACGCGGGAAGAGGCAGCCGACTTTGTGGAAGATGACACAACGCATGGTTAATGTAGGATACAAGCTATTTATAAAATCATTGTTAATCTGGAAACTGTTATTTTCCTTGGCCCTGGCTTATGTCGCGAAAATTACCTCGGTCCATCCTTTATATAAAAACTATTTTACGAATTTGTTTTTATCAGATTAAATCATGACTTCGATTGTGTAGGAAAATGTACGTTAATGCACCTGTTTAGGGAACAATGAACAATAATTTTTTATGTTTCGTACTACACGGTTACATTATTTAATGTGATTTTAACGCATGTCGCTCCGACTTTGCATATCTTTTTTCATTTATAGAGATGTACATCCGAGCGACATTTTACCGAATATGTGCGTTTAATTTCAGCAATTTTATATCGTTAAGAAAAATTCACAGATAATATATAACGTAACTAAGTAAACGATTAGAGACGTAAGCGAACAATGAAAATCTTGTTCTACTAATGGCTATGTAAAAATTTATATTTGTTTTTCTATTATATTCAGACACGAATTACAATACATATCTCATTTCAAGTCAGCGGACTTTATTTCCAGACCGTATTTACACCGATAAATACGTGAAACGTGAAAAGATTGTTCTTTTACGAGTTAAAAAAGAATGAGAGTTGCATTTAATTAAATAAGTATGGTATTTCCCTTGTTACTTCTCTTTGCGTTGGCTGGTTAAGCTATCGTGCATGTTCGTTACGACATTCTCTACTAAATCTGGGATAACGACGCCATTGACATCGATGAAGTTTCCTACAGACTTTGTGACGCTGGTTTCATTCACATTTCCCGTAGCTGTGTTCCTGACAGACAATACTAGGTTGTATTTATCGTCATGTTTTTTCAAATAGGAGCTCGCTTCCCAAATAAGGTCAGGATTGAAACCCGCTTGGTCTCTGTTAATTAAATTATACGTAGGATTAAGAGTTACAGCTTTACGATCGCTAAAGATATTAAACATACCAAAATTTACCTGTGTATCGCCACAATGAATATACTCTTTTCCTTGTATGTTGTATACAATGTTAAAATTCCCATTAAGAGAAAGTATGTCGAGGCACAGGCGACCAAAACAGGTTTAGATGCTGGGAAAGGATACTGCTGGTCGCAGAGCAGGGCAATAATGGCTACTGTTACAGCTATCCCACTGAGAATTAACCTTCCATCGAGTAACGCAAAGTTCTCTATGTAGTTGTACTTTTTCGTAAGTACATCCTTAACCGCGTCGTCCAATGCATTCTTCACGGCCGAACCGTCCCACTTATTGATTTGCACAACCTAAAATTATATATACCGTTAGTTGAAAATATTAAACATTTATCAAGGGTTCAGCGTCTGGTCGTAATGTATATGTTAACACGTATACAAATTTTAGCTAACGATCATTTCAATATTGGATGAACCATACATAACCTAACGCGTCGACCACGGAGAAAACATAAGAATGGATCGCACGTATCAAAATCGGAGATATACGAGCACTTATATTTTAGTATATATTAGTTTATGAATAATACGATTATTAAACTTACAAGAGTCTCACTGTTTTTGTCGGCACCCATCTTGAACACAACCTCTCGACGAAGCAATGTAGCGTGTATCTACAGTAATTCACTATATAGTTTTGTAGGCTGTAACCTACGTATGGGGATACGGGGCCTAGGAAATAGCTACACACGTAGCTTTGTGGTTAGGATTCCTTATTCCCCTATCTTTCAGGCTGGCTTGACGACTGGCTGTCTCGCGAGCACCAGGGAGCAGAGATGTTAGATTCAGCATCGGGTGCACTACTCACACTATGTCAGATGACGCGTACGTGAGCCCGTAGAGTTTCGTAAGGTTGACAAAGGCAAACTGACACATGCTCTCTTTCTCGGTTCTCAGAAGCTACCCGAAGTAGACGATAGATGGCGCTTATTTACCGACCTCGAACCCTCTGGTGCTAAAACGTCCAAGTTTGTCGTCGAATAGCTCGTTACCTTCAACGCTAGATGGCGCGTATTTACCGACCTCAAGCCCCCTGGTGCTAAAACGCCCAAGTTTGTCGAGAAATCCATCTAGCGTGGACGATACGAACTATTCCACGACAAACTTGGGCGTTTTAGCACCAGGGGGTTTGAGGTCGAAAAATAAACGCCATCTAGCGTTGGAGATAACGAACTATTCCATGACAAACTTGGGGCAGCTCTCTCGACTCTCACGAGGCAGCTCATAACATAGTTACGAAATAAAGTTACTGCGAATGAAACAAACTCAGACTTATTTACTTTCCTTACATTTCCACCTCCTTACGAGCCTTTTAAAGTAACGCGAACTCTCAAAATTATCACGTCACATCCAAGATATTCCGCGAATTAAAACTTTACTTTTAACTTTGTGTCCTTACTTTTACTTAACAGAGGAATCATTTATCTTAAAGAATTGAATCATGGGGAGGAAAAGACGCATATAAATAATAAGAACGCTCACGCTAGTCTGAATATATGTTAATGCGTTCATGTTAATAATAAACATGTAATATAAATATTTGTATCTATAAATAAAAGAGCGTGTCCAATGATAAAAGTATATCGAAGTTAAAAATGATTTAATACGTATTGTTAAGTGCGTTATTAGGCTAATGATTTGAAGGACTACGTTACACCGAATGTATTTAAGATTAGACACATATATTTCCTTTCTGCTCAGTCAGAATTACTAACATGGAGTATACATGTACGTAGACTGGCTTGAAGACGACTGACTATTTCGCGAGGACCAGGGAGTGCCTAGAGCCAAATCCCCTAGAGCACCCCGGCCTCCATCTCGACGTCTGCGCCATCTGCGGTAATAACTAGGGAGTTACTTTATGCTCCCTACATATGCATCTCTTTGGGGGTTGTTTTCAACGCGTGACTGATGGCGTACGGTGATCATACTATGGTCTTTAGTTGTCAAGTTAGAGAAAAGAAAGAATGGCGGATGAAAACGAAGATCAGTGGTTGTACGGGGACTCGACCGATGGAAAAGAGTATACGCCGACGTCCGTTGAACCGGAAAATCAGGAGAATGATTCAGCCCCCGCTACGGTTCAAGAAAAATCACAAACTTCGGACGATCAAAAAGCGGAAAGCATTCCCGACACAACAGCGGAGGTACACTATTTCTAACCTGTACGCCCGGTTACTCTTACCGGATTTGATTCCAATACGATAAACCAAACACAATGGCGACATGCAAGAACTCGATCTTCCCATAAACTGTTCATAGACTCTGTATTTTGGAGTAAAAATGCATACGTTACGTCGTAACAAACACACGCCAATCTTGGCGGACATAACCTACATCGTACGTAAACGACTCGAAAGCAAGTATACGTATTGTTCTTACTTTTACAGGCAGCCGAGGAGACCGAACCGCCGGAAGAAGAGTCCTCGTCGATTAACAATACTCAAAACGAGAGTAATACAGAGATAAACAAGCACGGAGTTAGGGAATCGTCCAGTCAGGAAGATGGTGAAGCGGCCAGTGACACGGACTCCGACGACGACGTGCACGTCGTCATCGGTGACATTAAATCTACCCCCGCGTACGGCAGTCTCAACATCAAAAGGGGGGGATTGCTGACGAACGCGTCGGGGGTACCGGATAAATTGAACAAGCAACCAGGGAAATTTAGTATAGACGAGTTTGAGACTATAGGGGTTATCAATGGTATGCCTGCTCATGAATTCAATTTAGATCAGTTGGAAGATAAGCCATGGAGGCAGCCTGGCGCAGACATCACCGATTACTTTAATTATGGTTTTAACGAGGAGACGTGGAGGGCGTATTGCGAAAGGCAGAAGAGAATGAGGAGCGAATCCGGCGTTGGTCTGATATTGAATGCTGGAGGAGGTGGTGGTAATGCAGGCAGTATGCGCGTACCTCAAGTGGCAATTACGAACGATAACAGTAAATATTCCGGTATAATGGGACCTAAGAGGGCAGGACCGCCTCCAGGAAGAAAAATGGCGGGAACGATAGATGTAATTGGTAGTTCTGGTTTAGCTTCTAGAAGGAATCTTGATAAATCACCGCCGAAAGGAAACGTGATACAAGTGATGACTGCGGACAGAAGGGAGTATTCTAGAAAGCCAGGTTTCCCTGATATGAGCGTGCCACCACCGGGTGCAGGAATGCCCCCCGCGTTCGACATGCCCCCGCCCGGGTACCCTGGCGAGCCAGCCCCGTTTTACATGCCAGAAACAGACCCGTACTATCAGAGCTACGAGCCCACGCAGGATAATCAGTGGGGCAATGATCCGGTACATGTAACACAATCCTATTTGTCTAATTATCTCGATTCCTTTCATAGGGGCCACAGTTGAATCATCTATTGATAGTAATTGGTCATTTGCATTTCATTATAGACGTGGCAACCGACGAATTTAGCTATTCCAATGACCGAAGGAGAAGATGACAAGGATACTGGTCCCAAAACGATACCAACCATGGTACCACCTACGAATATACCCCCGCTGCTACCGCCCAGAGACTCTAGAGACCGCGAGAGAGACCGAGACAGGGAAAGAGATCGCGACAGAGAGTTAGACTCGATGGGAAGAGACAGAGAACGAGACAAAGACAGAGATCGAGATCGAGAGAGAGAAAAGGATTCCATGGTCAGAGAACGGGACAGAGAGAGAGACTCGATGTCGAGGGAGGAGGAGAGGGACCGCGATAGGTCCCGTTCCCAATATCGACACAAAGAGCGGTAATTGAGCGGCGCCGGGCTCAGAAATAAAGCGGTGTTTGAACAGTATCCGTGCCGGAGTTCGACGTTCGATCGATCAGAAATATTTAGATTAACGATAATTAATGGTGATTAATTTAATCGTTTATTTTTTTTTTTTTTTTCGTTTACACGTCGCTTTATTTCGGAGTTAACCGTTATCGTCGTAAGCGGTGACGCGTCGTCTATCAGTAATAATATATTTCGAACTTGTTCAAGGCACAGACATCGATCGAGATCACGATCTCGCAGGCACAAGTCTAGGTCCAGGAGCCCGAGTCGACGCAAGAAGAAATCCAGACGCTCCGAGAGGGAACGTTCTAAAGAAGAAAGCGAATGAGAATAAAGAAATTGAAAAGAAAATATCACTTAAGACTATCCGCGGCCATATTGGCGCGTGGGGTTCTTTTAATAATGTAACCTGTCGCGCGTTACGGTACACGCAACGAGATTGCTTCGGTGTTTATGGCTGATTGTTGTTCGATATTTTCCGATGTTCTCGTCTGCGCCAAGACACGCGATTTCTAGCCAAGAAATGAATTATAAACGATAACAATAAACTTTATCATTAATGATTCGAATGTTTCGTTACGTCTAAATCCCCAGAGTGTATGTACTATTTTATGGAACACTGAGATACACCTTCCACCCTTTGCACTCCGAATTATATTTCAATTTTGTTGCCAGTAGCTAGCAATCCTTTAAAGTGTTTTATTTGAAATTTATCTGTTTGGTCTGGACTTGAAAAAATGGGAGTGCAAAGGGTCGAGGAAACGAAACACAAACGGGTTATGGAGGATACACGAAACCACCCGATATTTGCCATTCAATGTATGGTTTTATATCATAATGTTATTACAGAAATGGTATTTTATAATAATTAAAAGTAATAGTATTTTATTGGTAAATCACTCGTGGGTGAATCAACTGATCGACACTTGTGCCAGCCGTGCAGCCGCCACTCGCATCGATCGATACGCACACGTATTCCTTTTTCGTTTACTTTTTTTTTTCTTTTTTTTTTTTAATTCAATTATACCTCGTTTTTTGCATCGAATCTTCCCGTTTTTTTTTTTTTTTCGTTAATATCATCATACATAACGGAAAAAAATGTTACATTTGTACAGCCATCATATACACGTTACATTTAGAATACCGTTAATTCATTATTATTTTTTGTTTGTTTTCCTTTGAGTGTATGTAGAGGTGTCGTGTGTACCTGATGTGTTAGGTATGCCTACTAATGAGTGAGATGCTAATAGCTGAGACAAGCTACCAGTACGGCTACCTACGTTTCAATTTTTAATTTTTTGTTATTTTAACATTTCTGAATGAAAAAAGGAACAAAAGGTTTGTTCGACTATTTACGACGGTGGCGAAAACGTAGATCACCCTACGTGTAAGTTGTCTCGAGTCGGTGTAGGGGGGGTGACAATAAATAAGATCTAAGGTAGGTATCTCCTTACGTACAAAAAAAAAAAAAGTTAAAGAAGTTAAAACACAAGCGACAGAGAGCATACATGTAATATAACCGCGTCTACTAGATGTAAAGTTTTCAGTACGAACAAATACCATTTCGAAGTATACTGAAGTACATATATGTATATACTCGATTAATCGATTATTTAATTATAACTTTATTTACTTCGCACGATGATCCACGGAGGAACACCCGCTAAAACGACTAACGAGTAACTCGATAAATTGTAATAAATCTCTAATTTTCCAGTTCTGTAAAATGCAATTACGTTTTTACGGTTTGTCATTTCTCGATTTTTCTATGTACCATTGTTTCAAGACATTGAAATTGTTGCTTTGATCACTATCGAAGAAACTCACAAGAAAAAGAGGGCAGGAAGTTAGAAGGTGAAAAACAGAAACGATTAACGAAAGTCTCGAGGAAACACTAACGACGAAAAAAAAAGGAAATTAAAAAAAACGAGAATGCGTTGGATCCAAAGAGCAAAAGGTTTGCACGATGATCGTTGAGAGTGAACAGGAAACATGGAGATTTCTATCGATTCTCTTTTCGTTGATGTTTCTCTGTTTTTTTTATTATTTTTAATTCTCGCTTTGTTGTAATAAGTTATCACGACATCCTCCTTTCACATTATATACTCAGATTCAAAAATCCTTTTTATTAACGTTCTAGAAAATATGAAATACAATCGACAAAGACGCTAATTAGTATATATAATAATACCGTAACGACGCGTTATCGTTCCTGGGAATAGTTTTACAATACATGTATAATCGGCGGAAAAAACGCATCGCGTGTCGGTTCGACAGAACGTACAAACGTAGAAGCCGAGGAACGGAACTCTTTGGACCTGGGCAATCATCGAAACGCTGCCACCACGAGTCGAAAAAGAAAGCGTCGTGTCACTCGACGAACGGGACAATATAGAAGTGAGAATAAAAAAAAAATGAAAGAATAAATATGAACGCGAACGCAGGCGTGTTCGTAACAAGAAAGAAAACGAATCGAGGAAGTACAGAACCATATGCAAGTACCATTTTTTTCTTTTCTTTTTTTTTTGCTGTTTCTCTCGGCTATTTTCGCGCGCGCGTACATTTACGTGTGAGCATTTAAAAATTTCCTCCCGCGATACATTTTCAAAAAATTCGATTACGTCGGCTGCCATCGCGACTGGCGTGAGTGTGTGTCTGTGTGATTACTTTTAAAAAAATCTACGCTCTTTCGTCACCGGTTGGCGGTTAACAGGTAAGTATCGTTACCATTTTCTTTTTTTTTTTTTTACAATTTGTTTTTCCTTTTCTTTCGAGGTGGCGGTCTTTTCGTATTTTTATATAAGTGGCTCTTTTTTCGTCGCTAGTGCATCATTTTTTATAAACTGTTTCTCTCGACATGCTCTCTCTCTCGTTACTTTTTTTTTTTTCCCACTTTTTTTTGTTTCGTTTAGTTTTCACTTTACTTAAATGGTACAATGACGTATTACATCTTTTTTTCTGTTTTTTTTTTTTTTTATTTATTATTCGTTTGTCTCTTTAATCTACTCGCACTGTTCTGCCTGCTTGTAAAAAACATCGTCGAAAATGATTCATCTTCGTGGCTATTTCATCGTTTCTACTACGTTCTATACACTAATATACAAGTTATGCAATTCTTTTAATTTTAATCCGTATGCCTGTCCGTCCCACTTATCTAAATTTATCCGCTAATATGGAATACATTTTTCTTGCTCTTTTTTTTTTTTATATATCCCACTGCAAATATCTACCGTGTGTCCCAGAAGCATCACCGGCTCGTACATCGTTCGCGCGCGGTTCGCGTTCAAACGAGGAATATTCTGTTCGGTCGCGAACGAGAAGAGAGCTTCCAAATTGAAAACGAAAATAGAGAAGAAAAAAAGGAAAAAAAATACACGATTGACACTTATCGTAAAATTTCAACGCCTCTCCTCCGAAACAGTATCGAGCAACGCAACGTCAAATAATTTACATTACATCTTATTACACTCTTACATATATATTACAACTTACGATTTACCCGACGCGACACATATTTCTTCCCCTCGCGAGGAATCGACGCAGCATTAAAGAATTTTGTTTCCCTTTTCCGAACGACACGTGTAAAAGAAACAGAGAAAAAAAGAAAAAAAGAAAAAAAATTAAAAAAAAAGAAAAAAACGACGCGTGCGATTGTGTAGGAGCCAGTGTGGCGCGGTGAACGAATGTACGCATACATATATGACATATATCTGACAAATATATACGATGTGTATATATATATATATATAATTTTTTTTTTTATATATATATATGTTCAATTAGCCCTGCGAATCCGTAGTGGTTGCTAGGTGTAACAGTGTCCTTGGTGAGTGTACGTATGTCTGTGTGTGTGTGTGTGTTGGTTGCGCGAGTGTGATGACGCGGTGGATACAGGGTGACGATGATATTTTCCGCGATATGAGAATAGCGCGCTACTGTACATCAGTCTTAATATCAGGGCGCACCATTCCCGTGGATGTTACTCTAAGTCCGTCTTCGTCCACCCTTCGTCCGTTAGCGCGCGCAGCCCCGAACGAAGGGTGTCGACGAATCGAGCCTTCTATTTCTTTTCCTTCGTCGTTCTCGACTATACTGCTGTTCGTACACATAAATATATAGCGCCATGGCAGTTGAAACCGGTGGGTGCGAACACGATGATGAATGGGAGATAAATGTCCTATCTGAATCAGTGTGTACGTAGCGTATGCGTGTGTGTGTGTGTGTGTGCATGCACGTGTTTACTCGTGCGTACAAGTACGATAGCGGTGTGTTTGCAATTGCATCGTATGTGTCTCGTGGGGCTGTAGGTGTACCTGTGTACCTGTGTACCTGTGTTTACGTATGCGATTTGGGCTGTGTACGTGACGGGGGGGTTAGATGAGCGTGTTGCGTGCGTACGATCGAGTGTGTACTACAAGTGGGAGGTCGCAGATCCTTCATATATATATAATACAATTAGCATGTAGTATTAAAATCATATACAATTGTTACAATATTTAAATAGTACTTATTACATATATATCATATACCGATAGGTTTCAAAGTATTTTTTTTTTTTGTTAAGGTATACATATACAGATATATATATATTTATATGTATATATATATGTATAATCAATTATTTATAGGGTTGCTTAATTTTTTTCCTCTTTCGAATCCTCCGTACGCGTTCCCCCGGGTACAGGGAACCGGGAAACCCTTTCTTGTTCCTTTCGTTTTCTTTTCTTTTCTTTTTTTTTTTCCGTTTACCAGATGTTTAGGCGAGCACGCCGCCCCATCCCTCGCGCGAGGGCTGACGCGTGCACTCGGGTTCGTAGGAGAAAGGGGGGACGAAAGAGAGATAGAGAGATGACGATTGGTATCTAAAGTACAAATATCAAACGTTAAAAAGGGAGCGCAGAAAGGGATTATACGTAACGCAACGCGTGGAAAACGCTGTCGTATTGCTTGCACGATATCTCTGTATACGCCGAGTCGAGCGCTACTTTATTCATTTCCATTTCGGGGGGGGGACGCATAATTTTTTCCGAGAATTCCTCGGGGCACCGCGCGTCGACGAGAGTGTTGATTTTTCGACGACGAAAGAATAAACGTAACATTTTTTGTTTTGCAATACGAATTCGTTATGTACAAGTACGACAGGACGGTGCCCCATTGGGGAACGCGACGCTCACGCCAGAGACGAGCAAAAGGACGAATGAAAGCAACCGTGTACCAATTAATTAACGATTATTAACACTAGATTTACGTTGACGTTCTCATGTTGACGATTACCTTAAAATACGACTTTTCTTTTAATTAGAATATGCATTCATGCCATTGCATCGATCAAATTCAACGTTAAGTTGTTAAGAAATAATATTTACGTGTCCTGCAATTTTAAATATGGAATCTGACGTGAAATTGGCGACTTCCGTAAATCTAGTGTTAAAGTACAATTTAATTTTATAATTCGAAACAATCAAAGGAGTTGCTTTTGCGTTTTGTTACTTGTCTGACGTTTCTGCGTCTCTGGCTCTCGAAGTGTCTTTGGATTTTCACCATTCGTTTCTTGAAAATTGAAAGTTTTCACGCGTCGATTCGAGGGGAACGAACGAGCCAGTCGATCGTTCCCCTTTTCCTTGATCGTTCATTACACGCAACGCAGGCAAGAATAAGATTCGATACAGTTTGTTTTTCATTTCTTTTTCTCCCTCCGCTTGCTTTCCTTTGCGTTACAAATCCCGCGATTCGGATCCATTGTTAACAAATTTGTCCCGCTTGCTGGCTATATAAACCGGTACGATCTCGCACGGGAATTTACAAAATATATTAAGAACCATACCGAAACCGTGTGTACAGAAATACTGTGAACGTCTCGCGCACTTTTACATCATATTTTACAAAGAGTACAACACACTCGTGGAACAGAATTGCACGCAAGAACGATACGCTGGCCGGACGACGGAATTTCGTAGACGCGGATCCAGGGATCGCGCGATCCGTAATGCTGGTAAAAAAAAAAAAGAAGTAAAAAAAAAAACAACTTCGTACGCGTTTGCTCTCGTCGCGTGTAAAGGAATCGAAATACCATATATATATATTACGTGTGGTATATCTGGTCTTTTAATTTGGTAAATTCCGCGCATTACGTATTTATTATTCCGCATTTGTTTCCGCTCTGTTTAGTTTTATACACGGTGCACCTCGTAGAAGTCGCGCAACCAATATTTCCATTCTCGCGCTATATAAAAAATTTACACTATTTATAATCAAAATGTTTAAAGAATTTCGTTTCTCGTTCAGAAGCCTTAAGTAGATATACGTACATGTATATATGCGTGTACATACATACGCATACATATGCACATACATGCGCACGCACACATACACACGTGTATATAACACATTAGAGCGATTAGTCGACGAACCGATCGCCAAACGTCCGTCACTGAAGTTCTCTTTCTTTTCTTGATTTAAAAAAAAAAAAAAAGAAATAAAGAAAAGGAAACAGGGACAGCCGAGGTCGTAAAACGAAAGTGTATTCGTATTTATATGTATTCGTATTTATAAAGCGTTATATACGTGGGCGTGTTTTACGCGTGTTCTTTATATATATATGTACGGGTATGTATGTATATATATATATATATATATATTTGGTGTATGTATACATATGCATATATATACGTATACGTATATACGTGTATATACATACATACACATATATATTTATATTCATATTTATATAGAAGTGTGTATCTAGCAAACATTAGTAATAGCAATAATAATTAATAAAGGGAAGGTCGTTAATCAAACAATATTGGTAAGAATAACTATAGCGATAATAATTATAATAATCGTATTAATCGTAATAATAAGAATAATAATATTAATGATAATTATAATAATAAAAAGTATAATAGTAATCAAGTAACCTTAGCTGATAAGACATGAGATTTTGCGTTCGAGTTTCGCTTCTGCTATGTGACTTTTCGGTTTCTTTTCTTTCGCGGGTTTTCCTACTTCGACAGGTGGTTTGAGGGGGGGTTGTCAGGGGGATGATCGTTATCGATGCTTCTATTACAAAAAATGAGACGTTCGTTTCCGTACGTTTTTAATTTACAAATGATGCGCGCGATTTACACGGACGAAGGAACTATCGTCATTCCTTATTAAATATCAGTGAACGCATTAGCGTCGTTAACTACGTAATAATCCGCGTTAACAGCGAACTATATATCCTGTCGACCGAGGGGTGAAAAGAGTGGCGGTTGGAATGTCTCTGTCTGTATATATCGAGTTTTGCGTTTTCGTTATCGTACATATATGTTTACTGTTTTCGTATTTTCCAGTTTCCCTATTTTGTTCTTTTTCCTTTTTTTTTTTCCTCTTTGTTTCCTTTTATATATATATATATCTATATTTCGTGTGTGTTCTGCGGCTCCAAAACGAGCAGCCTCCTCTCAGCGTATTTCCGAAAAGATCGATTCCGTGCGTGGGGGGCTGGGGGGGCGGTGGGGAACAACAAATTCGTCTCTCGTTATCGTTTCGACGCGAGCACCGAGTACCGATCGATCGAAATTAACAGGTTCTCGCGAATGGGAGAGAAGAGCGGGCACATCGAGCGAACTAAAAATAAGAAATAAAAAAAAAAACCGCCTCAAAAATCCGATAAGTACTGGGCGTCTCGCGCGCTACCTTCTTTTTTCTTTCAATCAACGTTTTATTTCCCCTTCTTTGCTTTTGGTTTCTCTATTTTTGTTTCTTTTCCTCTGTTTTTTTTTCCTATTCGTGAACCGGTCGTGTCACTAACTAGAGTAAGTAATCTCCGCGCGAAGAAGAAAGAGAAAGGGCACCTAAGAATTTGTCAATTTCATTAATAAATCGTTATTTACAATATCTTACAAAGAAACGCGGCTATGTTCTCCCTCTTCTTACCGTATTTTGCACTTTTGGTTATTTCCCCTTTAAATTTTTTTTTTTTTTTTTGTACAAAATCGCGACGGATCTCGAGTTGCTTTTGCGGTTCTCACTTTTACTTTCTGTTCTCATTCTTGTTACTCCCGTTTTTCGTTCTGTCCCTTTAGAATTCTACATATTTAACACCTAAGTTTTAACAAAATATTATACATTGTACACGGTTTAAGATTACAACTCGATCTTATTATTATCATTGTCTGTCGTCGATTACGAGAATGCAGCACGCAACGAACCTTTTCGGATGGTGTATACAAATGCGTTTGGGCGTGGGGGGGCTTAGGGGGGCGGCGGCGGTAGAGTGAACATCGAATTTAAAAAACTTGGCGTGATTTCTTGATTTTCTTTTCTTTTTTCTTTTTGTACAATCGTCGAATAAAACCCGACGAAGAATAATTTATATATACACACGTATTACGACTCGTGATGCGATACGGATGAAACTTTTTCGTTCTGTCTCGGAGAAATTTACAAAGAAATCCGAACAACGAAACTGTCCTGAACGAATAAAATCGTACCGTACAACGTTGCCAAAATGGATTAAAATAGCGATGAAATCCGCAGAAAGTGCGTGTGTGTGGGTGTGTGTGTAAGAGAGAGAAAGAGAGAGGGTCGTTGAAAAAGAGATTACGATGGAACAGCGGCGAGATCTCATCGATCATCGAATGAATTGGCTTCAACGCGTGTACAACTATACAACTATCGAACGAGAAGTTTAACAATATAAAACGAAGCTAACCGAAATCGAGAAAGGAACACTATTCGCGAGTTCGATTAAAAAAAAAAAACAAAATTAACAAAACAAAAGGAAAAAAAACAAGTCCGACGCTATTGAAAACAGCTGAGAGGTGCTCTTTTCCACCGTCATGTGTGATTCAGTGTTAATATACAAATCGAAAATGCTCGGTGTGTACACAATATGTCTCTAACGTGTGAACGTGTAATGAGGGGGGGGGGGGGCGGAGGGGAAATGTGGCGCGAAAAGAGATATAGATACACACGCAATGGGAACGTTAATTTCCTGACGTTTTTCTTCTTTTTTTTAAAGAACGCGTTATCATTTATACAATGTACAATGGGTCTCAGTTACGTTCAAAAATCACCGCGTTGATCACGCGATGGCTGCGATTACTTTTAAAAGGACTGAGGAAAAAAGGGGGGGGGGGGGCAAGAGGAGCTGGATGGGCGAGGGGACTTTTGGGAATCGAATGAATCCGAATATAAACGATTTCTTTCCTATAAAGCGTCTCCTTTGTCAAAAATGTCTATATCTTACAACTGGATAATGTATGAGCGTGTGTGTACGTGATGGGAGAAGGGCGTGGGATTGACGGGGGGGGTTAGGTGGTCGAAACCATCTTTTCTTTAACACGATAGGAGAAAGGGAAGTGTAACGTATATTGATCGAGGGTCAGCAGCATTAGAACGTAAATCATATTTAAATTTAATATAATTAGTAATTATTATAATACACGATATTCACAAAGTCCGTTAAAAAGGAGAGAATTCCCGTGAAAAATAAAATTATTCATTGAATTTACGGTTCCTCATGTAGGGTTGTCACGTCATTCCTATACACATTTGTTATTTATTTATATCACAATTTACAAAATTCGAGGATCTTTGGGATAGGGGGGGCGTGGGGGCAGGGTGCGCGGGAAAGGGTCGAGGGACAAGGTTGAGGAATAGGGGGATGTAAAAAGGACGTTTAAGAGAGTAGAAAAAAATGCTCCGCGCTCAAAGGCGACAAACGTAAAACGAACAAAGGAGAACCGTGCTGACGACTTGATGTCTCTCCTCATTATTTTTTCACTGTCTTTTACCATCTTTTGTTTCTTTCTTTCCATATCGCTTCTGCTAAATTCTATTATTTTTTTTTTCCATTTCACTCTTTCTTCGAGAAGGAATACACGTATATGTTATTATATACCGATTCGTTTTCGAAAATTTCTTTCTAAACGTGAAACGAGAATAACGAACTTGGTTTCCTTTCCTTTTTTCCTGGTATCGTTTTTTTTTTTTTTTTGCTTTAATTATTAATATTATCCACGAACAATCTGAAGCAATCAAGGGGGCAGATCAGCGATCCGGTCAGGGATACTCAGCTTCATTCCCATGTCAAACGCTATGCTAGATTTTAATCAACATATCTGTAGCTCCTAACCATCTATCAAATCTGAACCGATACCGATTCGTTGATCGGACGTGTACCGCACGCAAAGATAATACTACTTTTAGCGTGCGAAGGCTGTACGGTACACTCGCGACCAAGACGTCTCGTGCATGGTATATTACGGACATCGCACTCTCGTTACAACTCGATATAAATGCATGCAGCTCTAAGATCTATCCTAGCTGTCTAAACACAATTTTCTCTTCTTCGAACCTGTTGCTGTTGTTTACCGAGTAACTGTGATCTCGGGGCGGCCGTGGAGCGGCTCGCGTGCGCGATTTTCTCTTGCTGTTTACCTCTTTTTTGCATTTTTCCTATTTTTTCGCTTAAGTGTTTGCCAGAGGACAGAGCTCTACGCTCTTACGAAAGTGTGCTGAGTTTAAAAAGGATAATAAACTTGTGTGTTTGTTAAATAACGATTTTACCCAAACCGAGGGAGGGGGGAAAAAGTAGTTTCTTAGAAGTTGTCGGAACGTGTTCGTGCCGTCTTTTGAAATTGCGTCAACTGATCGATTAAACGAGCGGTGATAAGACAATCAGCCATCTCAGCACTGCAGTTTCTTTTACGATCGAGCTCGAAGAGAGCTTGTTCAGCCGTTTCGAAGAAACTCGGTTCTCAAAAAACGTTATCGGTGCAACATTTGAGACATTTCAATACGAATCGCTACGAATAATATTACTCGGCAGCACGTTGGATCGCTAATAGAAAAATGCACTGCACCTCTAACGTTATTTCTATAAATTTTTTCCTGACACACATTCTCGACCTTGAAAGTTATTAATTTTTTTGTTCTTTTCTCATTTCCCGGCGCCGTGATCCCGCGTCGTCCTTTCCCCGGACGTTCTGTACAAATTCAGTCGGCTTTATTACGTGGGTTTTTGTAAAAATAAGAAAAATCGTCCCGGTATGTTTTCCCTTCTTCCCTTCGGTTTCGTTTTAAACGGATACGCGGCGTTTCTCACGCTCTCGGTTTTTATATAGCTTCCGAAAGAAGGAACAACGAGACGAACACGGCGCGCGAAAACGAATCCTCGTTTTTCTCGCCCATTATGAATCAATGGCGACAGATACACGTTGCAATAAATATTTACGTAGGTCTTGGGTACGTGTTCTTTGAACGTACGAAGATCTCGAATGGTTGTTACTTTCTGAAACCGTACGTTTATAGAACCTGCGTTGGCTGCTGAGCTGGCGTAGAGACTGGACCAGCGGCAGAAGCAGGTGGCCCGATGGGACCAAGATCACCTCCACTTGTTGAAGGACCAGCAGGCGTCGCCACCCCCATTGCCGATGCTGTTTTCATGAAAAACTTCTCCAACTTGACAATGATGTGCTTGCCGTAGGTGTACTTGCGCAAGCTGTTCAAGTGTGGGCGAATCTTGTGCATCAATACTTTGCGTTGCGCTGGTTCTGCTACATCGATCATCTTCTGTACCACGTAGTTGGCATACTGATCCTTCATCATTACGTTCAATGCGCTGTTTTGTAACACGTGCAAAATATTAGTGACACGGAGGAATTTATTGGATTTCGTGCCCTCCCCGGCAAAATTGGATTTAAACCTCGCGGTTCTTTAATTATAATCTACCACGGAAGAGCGATACCGAGGGAAACTTACTTGTCGTTAAAGCCGCACACTTCTTCGATGAGCACAGCGCGTTCTTGTCTCGTAGCGTGAGTTACACACTTTTCAACAACATTGCTCGCGAACTTGTGTTGAGAAAGAGTAAGTACTTTACCCCTAACGCTGTTGATCAACTGTGCTTTGTCTTCCGGTTTTCCATGTTCTTCGAAAAGAAACAGGCAAAAGTAAAAGCATTTTCGTCGAGGTAAAAGAAAAACGGAACATCTGTGAAGAGTTACTCACCGAGTACATGCTGGATAACGTAATTACCATACTGATCTTGAATGAGTTGATCAGTGGCGGCGTGTAGCTCCTGGAGGATACCCTGGGTTTGTTCGGGAGTGCAATGCTCTAGGATACGTTGGATCACTCTGCATCCGTAAGGATGAGTGCTCAACGAGTAAACTTGACCGGCGAACGCACCGATCACGAATTGCAGAGCTCGCGGTTCGACGCACTCGATGCACTTCTGCACGACGTGATTTCCATTTTGATCTTTAACGCACTTCAATACGTGCCCGTCTAGCTCCCGTACAATCTCCTGCTGCTGTTCTGGTCCGATCGATTCAAGAGCCTTCTGAATCACTCTACAGCCGTACATCTGCAGTGCCAAGGGCAGTACGTGTCCTCGAACCTAACGCAACACGCATACGAAAGTAGGAACATTCAAGGAGCCTCTTGAAATATCTTTCATTCAACTCGTTCAGGCTTTCATTGCACTCGATCAATGGACAAGATCAGTTGACACGCAAAATTAATCATCATTTCAAAACGTTCTGTTACGAACGAACCAACAAGATACCATCGCGGATAATCACCTTTTGGGCGAGGGTGGATTTCTGTTCCGGCGTGCCGAACTCGAAGAACTTCTGGATAACGTAATTCCCAAATACATCCGTCATCAGTGAGTAAGCAGAAGTTAAGATTTCTTGGAACACGAGCTGCTTTTCGCTGGCCGAGGCGCGTTCCAGTTTCTGCTGAATGAAACGGGAGCCATGCTGATCTTGGCTGAATTCGACTATGTGATTCGCCAGGTCGCGTAGTTGAAGACTCGGGAATCTGCAGCATGGGAAATGCGTCTTGTAACGTAAGCTCGCCGCCGGAAACGTAACACCGTTGACGAACGCATAACACGAGAACCACGTACCGGTTATTTCTGAAGTCTTCCAGCAAGCGTGATCGTCCTCCAGCATTTTTGTCCCCGATGCTGGTGGTGCCTCCGCGACCGGGTTTGCCCACCAGGTTAGGGAAAAGGGAGTTACTGGAACCGAAAACTCCGTTCGCCGTTAAAGCCGGAACCGTGCTCGCGCGAAACTTTGCCTCGGCCCCGGGAGCAGCGGACACGCGACTGGCTCCACCGACCAGGCCGCCCAAAGATCCGCCTAAAGTTGGTGGTGGCGTCAAGGATAATCCTAATGGGCTTGGCGATGCTGTTACCGTGCCTGTAAACACAATTACGAGGATGTAGACAAACTGTAGAGCGTGGTAGTGAAGTTAGGGTAGAGTGGTGCGTCAAAAAGATAGCACGTTATTCTAAAAATACTAAAAACAACATAGCGTGCTATCCTTTTCTCGCTGAGAGTAGTAGTGGCGTCACATTCTCGGCCAAGGACAATCGTTACGGCCGAGGAGGGACCCATCCAGCGTAGCAGTAATTCTCACCAAGGGCTCCGTAACTTTGGGGCCACTTCCCGCGGCTGTACTCCAAGCTGGGGCTAAACGCTGACGTGTTTCTATCGAAGGAATCTCTTCGAGCGGTTGACGAAGCGCCAAGACCGAGACCTGCGAACAAAAAGGCGGACGGTGGTCTTGAAGCGGAATCGATGATGCACGGCGGATATGCGCGCGGCCACCGGTTACGATTTTAAAGACAAAAGGACAGCACTGGAAGTAGGATACGTGTTCAACATGACAATAAAGACAAACGATACGCTCTCGCAAAGCATGCAAAACATATTCGATCTTGGTTATGTACAAAACGGTAAACGTATCGAGGAAGCCGACGACGCCTGATACCGAAGGAGGGCTCTCAATGATTGGTCGTTGGCTAGAGAATGTTGTACCTGTGCTCTGCAGCTGAGCGGGCGAGCCCAGTGCCCCCAGTGGGGAGCCCCCGTATCCTAGTGCGGCTAAACCCGCGGCTAGTCCTGATCCTTGTTGCTGCGCCTGCTGTACGGCGACCGCTTGGGCTTGTGCAACCACCGCTGCAGCACTGCACGCCGCCAGACCTGCACCGAAAGCCCGCAACCCACACACGCTCTTAGTTATCAATTAATCTGCCGTACGTTACCAACCTCACACCGTCTATTAAGCCTAGCGGTACACCGTTCCAACACATACACACACCACGCTTCCGCTATTGACATCGATATAGTTCGTATTAACGGTCTTTTTCTTTTGTTTTTTTTAGTCACGGGGTTAATACGTGGCGTGACACACGTATGTACAGACAACAGAGACACGGTTACGTTGATCGAATGTATATCTGGAGTATTCGTTGATATATCGCTGTGTGCCATGCATGTATATACATATTATGTATAGGGGCCGAGGGGCACGCGAAACAGGACAAGCGGGCGTCTCTAAAAATATGTTCACTTTGAAACACTCGAATACTTTTTTTTTTATATTGCCAATGGTAATGGAAACCAGAGACACACCGCTTGTCGCACATTGCATGCCCCCTAATGTACGTACGTATTTCTGTACTTCTCAGGGAAGAATACCGAAAAACAATAACACATATCTACAACGACGACGGGCGGATCCGGGTATTTAATTACAGTGTCCACCATCGTTGAGGACCTTACCCAAACATTCTCCTGCTGTCGCGTTACTGTGGGATGTGGGGGTCGGTTGAGAGTATAGACTCGGTGGCGGTGGAGCTGGTGGTCCGGGCGGCGGTTGAGACGGGGCTCTGTTCACCAAAACCGGCGCAGGACTGACCAGTCTCATGGGGGTTGCCGCGGAGCTTAATCCACGCACACCGCCCATCACTATGGATCCATTTTGATCGTAATACGCTGGTATCACCTGATACTGTCCCTGAACCTGCAAAGATTTAACACGTCCATTTCAGTTACTCTTCTATCAAAGCATCACCGACGAAGGCGATCAGAAAACACCACCCGTGTGTATCGACTAGTTTTAACCGTTTGAGTGCCATAGATAGTTACGAGGATCCATGCAGAAAACACCAGTTTATTTTTTAATCAGGATTCAATATTGGTTCGAGTTTAATAAACTCGTCGGAAGATAGGAATAATTACAGATGAAACGTTCGGTACGATTTCAAAATTCGAAGCGGACAGGCGCATGTAGTGCAAATCGTAATGGATGGAAAACGCATGCAAGATAGAGATCAAGATAGCGTGATTTATGAGAGATTCGAGAATTGCTCTGCAAGAGTATTTTGAGGAAAAGGAAGGACCACTTTATGGAACTGGAATAGCAGATTAATTACGAGACAGCTGTAAGTATCTCTCGTTACTATCTGAAGCTTGAAAGTCGCTTTTCTCTGAATCACATTTTTCAAAGTGACTGGCAAAGGATCTCAATAACTACTCGGTGGATCGTGTTGAAATTTGGCACAAGTACGAATCAAATCTAATTCTTCAATTAAATTCAATCTTCTATCTAAAGAGTCGATCAACTAACAGTGTAATATAAACGCCAATTTACCTAATCATGAATAGTTATGATATGCATCGCGGTGTTATGAGAAGATACAACAATGGATGAAGCTTTTTCTATTCTATGTGTAGCAAAGGTATTCAAATTGCTGTAACTTTCTTGTCTTTACAAATCTCAGTATATCGCTTTAGCTTAGATATTTTCAAAGCCTTTCATCACTTCTTCTACTCAAGCTATTGAATTTGATGAATCTAACGATGGAATCGTCAACACAACTGGTTTCTTTTCGAGATTCCAGCCCGGTGAACCCTTAAGGCGTTCCACAGGTTCCACCTTTGCCTCCTCGACACTATTCTCATGGGTGCTTAAGGATCGTAACAATTCCCTGGCACTCGAACGCTTAACAGAGACGTAGAGGCGTTAATGGGTCGGTAAATAGCACGCAAGTTTATATTTAATCTCTACCAAAGACCTTCTGGTGGTGGTAGGTACTTGTTCGAAAGTGGCAACGTATAGTATCGCGACTAGAGCTTAAAACGGCGCGTCGACAATGGGATTTATTTCTAAACACCGAGCGTGGCCGATGTCCGTTCGCCTGGGATCAGGTTAGGGCCACTAATTAGCCGCTTACAGTCTGCGCCAAATTGTTTGCCGTGTCTTGTGCGGCAGCTGCCGCGGCGGCGGCCGATGACGGTGTCAGCGGTCGCCTGGGGGGCGGTGGGGCCGCTGCTTGAGGTGGTGCTTGGGGCAGCAATCCCGCTGGATAAACCCACGGTGCGACTCCATAATACTGTGGCACCACCGGCGGTGGTGCACCGGCTATCAACGCGCCGACGTACGGTTCCTGGCCGCTGATCACGGTGTACGGTGCCGTGGGAAAATTCTGTTGCTGCTGTTGCTGTTGCTGCTGCTGCGCCTGCGACGCGGCCAGGTACTGTTGCTGCTGTTGCTGCTGTTGTTGCTGCAGCAACTGCAGCTGCTGCGGCGTGGCTCCCTGCGGCTGACTTCGGAACAATTGCTGCAACAGAGAAAACACGACGACTGTAATTCACTGGGGTCCTCTTGCGTGGCAAAGCATTCGCGTTCCGGGGAAATTACGACGGGGGTCGATCTTATTTTTAAACTAGGCAGCGTTGTAGGTGTTTCCGGATCGGTCTAGGTGTCTGGAAATGTCTTTGCAATGCTAACGCGATCCTAGTTATTTGGGAAAGATGAAACTGTTGAGTTTCTCCCAAGTGTGCCGCCATGTAAAGTGGTTAGAAAGCACCCGATGTAACCGACTAGTAATTAAACGTTCCCTGCGCGTTTCCACGGGCGCGAAGGAGTTATATGCTCTAGAAAACAATCGCAGGTATTTAATTATAGCCTTCGCCTGGATTCTTTCAAATGTACGCTCGTACAATGTTCAACTTGCAAGGAGTAAAGTCTACTTTTGATAGTGTATTTATCGCTAATCGATTTCAGGGAACTTAAAATGTATATTTTAATAGAATTCCATGATCGATCCGAGGGATTATAATGGTTTCCAACGCATCTACGAATTTAGGGTTCGCGAGACTTTCGACCGAGAGCATTGAGTCTCGAAAATATTGCTCGGGCCTAAAAATATCCACGGTGCTGCAAAATATATCGATCTTCTTCGAGGATATACCGACTCACGGGTCTTGTTATCAAGCGGAATCTCTGCGGGAGTGTGCCGTGTAGGTCCCGGGGAACAGTCGGCAGGCACACGATATCGCATGCAAATTTTCGGCTAGAACGTGGCGAGCGTGCGGAGGCTCAACCGGCAGGGACGTCGGTCTCGTCCCCGTCGTCTTAATTTATTCGACAATGCGCCCGGAACGTTTACCGAGGAACTCTCTGGGCAGAACTCCAATCGCTCGGACAGAGATTAAGGCGCTTAAGGGGGTCTTCCAGTAATCCACGGTGAAAAAGATCGATTTCGTTTAGTATTTTTTTTTAATTTACATTTGGAGGGAATGGATACCTCCCAGCAGTCCAATAACGATATCACAAGCTTTAAATACATTTATCTCAAAATTGAAATATAGAATTACCATTAATTATTAAAATAATAACAATTTTAAAAATTGTTTTAATGTGTATTTACAGCTGGAGCTATAAGATTTTGACTATAATATTTTGATTCCCTCGTTTCGAACGAGCAAGATGACCGCCACGATGTCAGCCATATTGGTTTTCGAAATAACCTATGTCATTGTCGGAACTCCCAAGCAGTCAAATACCGATACCAGAAACTTTAAATACATTTTCCTCAAAATTGAAATATAGAATTACCATTAATTATTAAAATAATGAAAATTTAAAAAATTGTTTAATGTGTATTTACAGCTGGAGCTATAAGATTATGATATTTTGATTCCTTCGTTTCGAACGAGCAAAATGACCGCCACGATGTCAGCCATATTGGTTTTCGAAATAACTCATAAATGTCACCGTCGAACTCCTAGATTGTTGGCTAATTTGGTACAAAAAAGAAACTCTCACGATGATTTAATAAAAAAAATTCACAAAGAATGCCTATTTTTCCGTCTGCTTTGCTAGAAGACTCGCTCGAGGATTACGAGGAGTCGATCGTGCGGATCAGTGCCGAGTAACGTAATCTCCGGGGCTCGATGACGACATATCTCTCTCCTGTTACCGGGGCAGGAGACCCAACACCGACACCCCGGGCCCAGGTGACTTATAAAAAAAAAAAGTTACGGATCAAGGTCGAGAAACTGGAGAAGTTGGGAGAACGTCCGCGTTCGAGGCGGAGTGCGGTAAAAGCGACGTTAAAAGTCGACGAACGGAGAGGAGGAGGGCTGGGTTGGCTTTGGCTTGGGTCGACGACCCCCTGCGGACGTTCACCGACAAACCGTTCGCCTCTATGTTACCGGTACTCGGTCTGGACTCTAATTGACCGACAAACGTGGGTACGGTTTGACCGTGACGGAGAGGAGAGCATCGAGTCTGGGACCAGCCTTGTCAACCGCACCGGTTTAAACTTTTCCCTGCTATTCGACCTTCCCAAATTATACTATTCTCTAATAACAGCGATACGACTTTCGATTCTCACGTTCGCCATTTTTGTTTGTCCATCGTTCGAGTGAAGTTTCTGTATCTAACCTCAAATCCACTTTAACATAAAAAAGAAATACTCATAGCTTGTTGCATACGACAGTAGTATCAACTCTATTAAATTGTCCGCCATTTTTGTTTGTCGATCGTTCGAGTGACGTTTCTGATATCTTAAATCTGCTTTAACATAAAAAAGAAATAATTCATAGCTTGTTGCATATGGCAGAAGTATCAACTCTATTAAATTGTCCACCATTTTTGTTTGTAGATCGTTCGAGTGACGTTTCTGTACTTAACCTTAAAACACTTTAACACAAAAAAGAAATACTCATAGCTTGTTGCATATGGCAGTAATATCAACTCTATTAAATTGTCCGCCATTTTTGTTTGTCGATCGTTCCAGTGACGTTTCTGTACCTAACCTCAAATCCACTTTAACATAAAAAAGAAATAATTCATAGCCTGTTGCATATGGCAGTAATATCAACTCTATTAAATTGTCCGCCATTTTTGTTTGTCGATCGTTCGAGTGACGTTTCTGTACCTAACCTTAAAACACTTTAACACAAAAAAGAAATACTCATAGCTTGTTGCATATGGCAGTAATATCAACTCTATTAAATTGTCCGCCATTTTTGTTTGTCGATCTTTCTAGTGAAGTTTCTGTATCTAACCTCAAATCCACTTTAACATAAAAAAGAAATAATTCATAGCCTGTTGCTTACGGCAGTAGTATCAACTCTATTAAATTGTCCGCCATTTTTGTTTGTCGATCTTTCTAGTGACGTTTCTGTACCTAACCTTAAATCCACTTGAACATAAAAAAGAAATAATTCATAGTTTGTTGCATATGGCAGTAGTATCAACTCTATTAAATTGTCCGCCATTTTTGTTTGTAGATAGTTCGAATGACGTTTCTGTATCTAACCTTAAATCTGCTTTAACATAAAAAAGAAACACTCATAGCCTGTTGCATACGACAGAAGTATCAACTCTATTAAATTGTCCGCCATTTTTGTTTGTCGATCTTTCAAGTGACGTTTCTGTACCTAACCTTAAATCCACTTAAAAAAGAAATACTCATAGCTTGTTGCATATGGCAGTAATATCGACTATTAAAAAATATATCTTTAATTATCACGATTAATCAATTTTATACGAAAAGTGTGTGTATAAAAATATTAATTTACGCAGGTCGAGGACAAATTAGCTCTCGACAGGATACAGTGGAACGATCGTATCGATGTATTTTACGGAATCGGTTTCTAACCGGAAGTCAGTCTTCAAATGGCGTTGTCGGTCTCTTTTGAGGGGACACAATTATTCGTGCATGTGTCGTTCGACCGCGAAACGTTATTGGTGTACGTTTTCCGGCGTACAGTTGCAAATTCATTGTGCCATTGAAAGAGAAAATCTAGAGTATCCACCCTTATCTGCACAGTTTCTTATCTACGCGGTCGTCCGGACACTGCGTCGCCTATACTTATAAACATGGAAGTTATCTAAGCCCTACAAGACCCAACGCCATCTTGGATTCCACGTATTACATCGAAACCTTCTCAAAATTCATTACGTTATCGCTTCCACTCCTTCCAATCCAAAGATTCTTTCGTGTTTGACGATCGAAGGCGACAAGAAAACGAAACAGAGATTTGTTAAATTCATGGAACGATTTTCCCGCGATTACGTAATTACTTCTACGTTTCGGTCGATGTAAATGACCTACTCCTCGTCACGCTGTTTCTGCCTACGATTACGACGTGGGCATTTCAAGAATTCTATCCGTTTGATTCTAATTACATCGTACAATGTAAAGACGTGACCTAATTTTAATGTTTTTTTCCCACCGTCGTTTCCATTCGATGTGCTCGTGTCATTTTTACGTAAATTTCTTTCTAACCCGTATGCGCATAAAATAAAAATACATGAATATTTAAAATTTAAATTCGTTCTGTATTTTTTACAAAAATAAATACCAGGATAAATTTTGATTCGTGTGGTTCACAATTGTTTGAAATCAGTTTTTGAAAATATGTAAAAAAAATGGGTAAAGTCGCGCGAAGACAGAGATCGTACAATTTGGATTTTGAAGAATTCCTTAGAGAAATCACAGGTACGGTTATAGTCGTGAATAGCACACGATTGTTAGGCGTATCTTCCACACATAAATAACCATTTTTTTTTTTCGGCGGAGGAATGTTTCCACGTGGTGAGATTGGAATTCCAACGATGGCGATTGCATGCCAGAGACGCAAACATCGAAGTTGGCAATCAGCACCGTTGAAATTTACACCACACCGTGTGTGAATCTTCCTCCGCCGAACAAGTAATTATTTATGTCAGAAGACGCATCTAACAATCGTTTACCATTTACGAACGCGTACTATAATATTCCAGAAAAACTTTCCAAAATACGAAACTTCCTGTTTTGAACATTTTATATACCCAGAAAATAATGTGTTGTAAGGCCCAACTCGACAGAAGCATAGAGAGAAAGGCGTTTCAAGCATTTTTCTGAAGAACAAACTCAACAAAATGCTCTTGTGCCTTTATTATTATATTTTTTGTCGACTTTGCCTTTACGAAGAATTTTTAAAACGCTTTTACCCTATGTGTCCCTTTGCTGAGTCCGCCCTTGCAAACTGTTTGTTCCTAGCAACAAGTTGTCCACGAGAGTGCAAGTCAGTTTCGAGCAAAAATAAATAGAATACTAATCCTATTAATATGTTAATAATTATCAATAAATTATCGACAATGAAAAGAGATACCATTAAATCATGTAAACTAGACCAGAAAGTAGTTGTCACGTCTACTGCTAGCGCCTCTATCGGAGGAACAACGCAACTACTCTTTAACCTCAAAAGTTCAAAGCAAGCAATTCAGATAGAAATTAAATTTAATTTCCACAAGCTTATAGAATTCTTCAATTATCTTCAAATGCACTACGACTATTTTTCTTCGTTTACCGGTTCCAACGGGAACAGTTGACTTCTAATAACGATAAAACATCGAATTCTATTACCAAACAACAGTAAACGCGGACAAGAACCGACAACGCGTCGACGGAAAGTTCCCCGGTGTTGCTTCGATTTTCGGTTAACGTCACCGACGACGATTGCGAAACAAATTACGGACGAATTGGCTCGCGCGTCTTCGGTTTAATTCCCCCACCCGGTTAAGGATCGCATTTGTCTCTAATTAGCCAATTACCCGTTACCGATTACGGAGGGGGGCCACCCGCTGTGCTTTTCTCTCTTTCCCGTCCCGCGAGATCGTTACACGCCCCCGATCATAAAAACGGCGGACCTTTAACGAAGACAACGATCCAGCAAATAAATAGCAGTCGTTCCGAACAGCTCGTTCCCTACGCGAGAGCGTGGAGAAACTCGAACCGCTCGCGACACGCTCTAGCCCTCCCGAGTCAGCGATGCGTTTCGGGTATTAACCTCTTCCGGAAGCGGCTCGAGCTTGAGCCAAGGCCACGGTTACGTTTCATGATTATTCCACGCGCAAACCTTCGGGGGACCCCTCTTTCCCAACCCGTGGGCATCGCTCTTTGTATCGTTCAAGGTCCGATGAACTTGGAGAACTGCCTTCTCTCGCCTTGTCCGACTGAATTCCGCGGGAAGATCACGCGAACATATGTAACGATATAGGGATTTAAACGATCGGGAACGTAGAGAAGATCGGGATCGATACAGTAGAATTATCTAAAGACACTAAATATATCTGTAAAGTAATCAGAGCATACGAAAATCAACGCGTTTTTTCCCCCTAGCGGTAACCCATCCTAATCTGCACGCCGCCCAATGCAGCTGCACCTCGGTTATCGGACGGTGTCCAGTGTACCCAACGCGACGCAACCGTCGACAAGTTTTCTTTTTAATTTATTCATACACAACCTACTTACGTAGCTTCTTTTTTTTTTTATTATTAAGCTAGATCTATAGATTTAGTTTTTAATCATTAGACGGTGCATTGTTAGGTTTGTGACGGGTTGCAAGATAGGTTAACCCGTTCAGGACAGAGCCAAGACAACGCGTCGTTTGTTGTAAAAAGAGACGGGAATGAAAAGCGGAAGAGAAAGGAAACGAGTCTTTGACGCGAAGAATGTGAAATAGTACTCTGAACGGAGGTTGCTTCGAAATTTATCACGCTGAAAGGAATCTTTGAAGTTGATTGGTAATTGTTTTAGATAGGATAAATTCGTGCAACGTCTCTGTAGATATATTAATTATATCTGCAATTCTTTGTAGGCAGAAGATCCGCCATTGAAAGGAAAGTATTCTGTCGTTGAGGATGCTCAAAACTTTTCAAAAGGCAACTCAAACAGCCAAGGAAAATTCAAATTAATTTTTCATGATTGGTCATTAAATAAATCTGCTTATAATTGTTTACCGTTGAATTTACGTTCTGCCTGGTATAATTCTTATATTTTTGTAAAGGCGCGTCTGCACTTAGATATATAGTTTATATATACTTTACATTTTTGAGAGTATATGACAGTAAAAAGTGTGAAAGGGAAAACTAAATTGGCACAGATTCGCATACGAACGTAAAAGGAATAAAATATGCGTTCATTTAAAATACAATATAACCTCTAAAACAAAGTTTTTAACACGTCTACTTTTTCTTATAAATATTCTTATGCTCGCTTCCCAACGAAAATTGCCTTTATTATTATCGTGCAGGTGTCTGCATGAAAATGTTCAAAATAGTTTTGACCCTGTTTCGCTCTACCTTCCATGTTCTCCGTGACACTTCCTAAACTTTGCTCTATCCTATCACTTCCTGCGCTGCTTCCAAAATCCTTCAAAGCCATTATATTCAGGGTGATCCGGATTTGTCTCGTCAAACTGCGGAAGCATATTCCACGAGTAGATATAAGGCAATAATGTTGTATGCAAATCGACTATTCAGGGAAAAATTGTAATGGGAGATTCTAGAAGTTCCGCCAGTACTGAATTTTTTTCTCGAAAATGCATAGGATTTCGGGGGTATGTGTAATGACCAAAAATGATTGTAATTGACTCCCGTAACCGAAAATAATTTTTCCAGAACGATTTGAAATTTTTTTTTTCCGTCGAAAAATTTCACACCTTTTCGAATTTTTTTCTCGAAAGTGGGTAGGATTTCGGGGGTATGTCTATTGACCTAAAATGATTGTAATTGACCCCCGCGACAGAAAATAATTTTTCCAGAACGATTTGCGATTTTTTAATATTGTCGAAAAATTTCAAAACTTCTCGAATTTTTTTCTCGATAATGAGTAGGATTCCAAAGCTGTGTCTGTTCACCAAAAATGATTGTAATTAACCCCCTTAACCGAAAATAATTTTTCCAGAACGATTTGAAATTTTTTTTTTCCGTCGAAAAATTTCACACCTTTTCGAATTTTTTTCTCGATAATGGGTAGGATTTCAAAAGTGTGTCTGTTCACCAAAAATGATTGTAATTGACCCCCGTAACCGAAAATAATTTTTCCAGAACGATTTGAGATTTTTTAATATTGTCGAAAAATTTCAAAACTTCTCGAATTTTTTTCTAGAAAGTGGGTAGAATTTCGGGTGTATGTCTATTGACCTAAAATGATTGTAATTGACCCCCGCGACCGAAAATAATTTTTCCAGAACGATTTGAGATTTTTTAATATTGTCGAAAAATTTCAAAACTTCTCGAATTTTTTTCTAGAAAGTGGTTAGGATTTCGGGTGTATGTCTATTGACATAAAATGATTGTAATTAACCCCTGCAATCGAAAATAATTTTTCCAGAACGATTTGAAATTTTTGAATTTAATCGTTAATAACCATTCCAAGAACAGTCGTCATCGGACGCTTTGGTCCCCAAGAAGACCATAAACTCCGCAGAACGATGCATGCCAGGTTACTTGAGACGCTTATTACGTCTGCGTAATGTTTAATAACACGCGGATATCTTATCGCGCCCCGATGTTCACTCGAGGCAACGAATCGCCGCTTATCTCTTTCAACCTCATCGAGCGATTAGGTTGCAATTATCTACGTTTCGACCAGACAGCCTGCGTTACCAGACAGAAAAAATGGAAGATGGTATTATAACGGAATTATACACAAATAATTTCATACGTGAAAAGATTACAAATACTTGAGTTTTCATTACAAAAAGATGGTATCCTTTGGCAGCAAGATGGTTTGTCACGAATAATGTTGAGATGGGAAATGTTTCCTGGGCTGGCCAAAGTTTGTATTACTAAACGCTATAGTGCCTCCCACGGTTCCCCGCGGTAATACAAAGTTTGGATTCTCACACTTCCAAAGTCGAGTCAGGATGGCACTGGTCTCGCATTGTAATGCTTCACAATACCTCCGTACCACGAACGACTAAATTGGTAACGTTTGAATTTGTTCTTGAAATACTTCGGGGCCCCCAAAGTTGTTGGATCTTACGTTTTACCATTTACAAAGAACGTTCAAGCTTCGACATGCTATTAAAGCAACACTAGTTTCATTTGAACTTGTATAAATTCCAAGTATATTAAATCCTTTTCTTCCCACGAACAGGATCGATATATTAATCATCTAAAACGATCTTACCAGACTCTAACCTAAGGACGCCGCGATATTGGACGGTCGATCGAGAAGGGTATATGTGGAAACAGAAGGGTCGAAACGCTCGCGAGAGAGCGGTCCCTCTGGTGGCGAGTACTGGAGGTACCGACTAGTCCACTAGCAAGACCAGGACGAAACGCTCCACTCTAGTTTCTTTCTCTTTCCTCCTCCTATCTCACATACATCCTCGAAGAGGTTAGAGGGAAGAGAGAGAACCCAGATCAGCTTTCGGGCAATGTGGACGCTGCATAACGCGACGTGCAGGGCCAACAGGTTGACGGAGGAGAACAAGCTTTGTAGATTCCAGGGGGGAGGGCCCCGAACGGCAGAGCGATCCGCGATCCGTTCGAAAGCGAGAAAGAACGGGTCGAGAGAGGCTACTCAATTCACGGGCACAGTTTTTGAATGGAGTTACAGCGGGAGGCTGTCGCCGCAGCAGAAGTCATTAGTGCCCTCGAACAGGAAGCGCTGAAACGAACGCCTAAATGGAAATCACGGTGATTGCGTTTGAAAAGGGTGAAAAAAAAAAAAAAGAAATGGGGTTGAAGCTCGCGACGCAGAGAGCGCGAGAGAGAGAAAGACCCGAAGAGCGTTTGATTTTGGCAAGGGTGGGAAACAATGGCCGCGGAACATTGTCGTAGGTGAGAGAGAAGAGGGGTGGGATACGTTCCTGGAAGTGTGACTCACTGTTGAATACGTAAGGTTTCCGCCGGCGGCTTACAAATCCCGCGCTACAATACGGGGGCCTATTGATTCCTCCTCTCCTCTGCACTATACTCGAGTATCCACGCCGAGGAGAAGAATCTGGCACGAGTCGACCGTGTGACAATCGTTGCCAGATTTTTCGAAAACCCTCCTCTTCACGCCGGCCATTATCCGCCCTTAATGGCTCGCAGCGTTCGATCCCTACCGAGCGAAAACGATCGACGATCGACCGCGGTCGGATTTAAACTCGGATAACTATCCGATTAACTCTCCGACTGCGATATTCGGATTTACACGAACGAACGAGCGCCATTGTTCCGTGTTTTTTTTTCTCGCCTCGTGAAAACTATAGATACACACTGATATACAGGGTGTTCGGCCATCCCTGGGAAAAATATTAATAGGGGATTCTAGAGGCCAAAATAAGACGAAAATCAAGAATATCAATTTGTTGATGGAGGCTTTGTTACAAAGTTATTAACGTTTAAAGTTCCGCCCGTAATGAATTTTTTTCTCGAAAATGGTTGAGATTTCAGGGGTATGTCTATTCACCAAAAATGATTGTAATTCACCCCCACAGCTAACAATATTTTTTTCAGAACGATTTGAAATATTTTAATTTCGTCGAACAATTTCACACCTTCTCGAATTTTTTTCTAGAAAATGGGTAGGATTTCGGGGATATGTCTATTCACCAAAAATGATTGTAATCGACCCCCGCAACTGAAAATAATTTTTTTAGTATGATTTGAAATTTTTTAATTTCGTCTAAAAATTTCAGTACCTTCTCGAATTTTTTTCTCGAAAATGCATAGGATTTCAAGGGTACGTGTAATGACCAAAAATGATTGTAATCGACCCCCGCGACCGAAAATAATTTTTCCAGAACGATTTGAAATTTTTTAATATTGTCGAAAAATTTCAAAACTTCTCGAATTTTTTTCTAGAAAGTGGGTAGGATTTCAAGGGTACGTGTAATGACCAAAAATGATTGTAATCGGCCCCCGCAACTGAAAATAATTTTTTTAGTATGATTTGAAATTTTTTAATTTCGTCTAAAAATGTCAGTACCTTCTCGAATTTTTTTCTCGAAAATGCATAGGATTTCAAGGGTACGTGTAATGACCAAAAATGATTGTAATCGACCCCCGCGACCGAAAATAATTTTTCCAGGACGATTTGAAATTTTTTAATATTGTCGAAAAATTTCGAAACTTCTCCAATTTTTTTCTCGAAAGTGGGTAGGATTTCGGAGGTATGTCTATTCACCAAAAATGATTGTAATCGATCCTCGCACCCGAAAATTATTTTTCCAGGACGATTTGAAATTGTCGAATTTAATTGTTAATAACTTTTTAACGAAGCTTCCATCGACAAATTGGCATTCTTGATTTTCGTCTTGTTTTGGCCTCTAGAATCCCCTATTAAAATATTTCCCAGGGGTGGCCGAACACCCTGTATAACGGTACACCAAAAATATTCGAATGTTTCAATGTTAATTTATCAATTTCGAAAAATTCTGATCGTCAATTACATTTAATAATGAAATTCGAAGTTTCTGGAAAAGAAATCAAATTGAATTTATCGTACACAACGAACGAGGAATAATGAATTTGTAATGGCGGCATTGGACCGACAAAGATTGATATTTTAGGTTAGAGAAATGCTATATAGCTGTAGTAAACACACGATACCAAGTTAGAGGTTAAGAAGTGATTTTTTTCATCGAAGGACGAGGTCGATTTCCGATTGACTCGCGAAAGTGCTAAAAAGACGAATGGCGGCGGTAATGCGAGCGCCTAGTTTCCACTGCCAGGAGAATTACGTCCAACCGTGGAATTGGCGGAAAGCCCGTGGTTCGATTACGGGCACAGAGTGGTCCGCGGCGTAATCAGTGATATAAGAACCCATTAGGTAAGAGATATTCGTTACCAAATCCCTCGCAACGCGGTCGTGAAAACGGGTTTTACCGTAGGAACAAGAGGTTCAACGAACTTTCGAGCGTGCTCGTTTGACTTTCAAAACGGTGCTGTTCGAATGGCAACTTTAACATTTACCGCGCGCGTTTGCGGGTTGCCTTTCTTGCGATGGCGTACACGGAAAGATCGATCGTTTCTACGAATTGGCAGAAACTTCACGGTCGGTGGTCCATTTTAGAAGAAAATAGACAAATGTTTATGCTTTGCTTCGTTTAAGTAAATATATCGACGTAGATATCGACACCATTTCGTTTTAATTGAATTTAGAAGCTACCAGCGCCCTCTAGGATCGCTTCTAGAACCAGAGTGTTAAATTGACCGCTGGTGTGTCTCGAGACGACGGAAACTGAACGAACAACGCCGTGCAACTTTCCATTTTATGGTCGCGGGGAAAGGAGGGGACAAATAAAAAGGGAAATACATACGTATTGTCTTTCAGAAAACTACACTTTTTCGCGATCCCTTTTTTTCCCGATTGTTTATAGTCGAACGAGCGAGTACAATCGCCGACGCGTCGCACTTTCGACGTGGCAGGACGTTGCCAGCGATCCCCGAAGAGGAAGAGAAATCGTTCGTACGCACTGCGCGTTCCTGTTGCGATAACTTTTTGTCGCTAATAGCGTCCCCGCCTATCGGTTCTCCGTGTGAGCGCGCCAGTGGTGTGCAACCGTTTCTACGATTATAAATAACACAATAAAATAACAGATAAAACACGTTAACGATCGATTAAAAAAATCTCCATTTTGCATCGAGTGTATCGATTGCCATTTAACCTCAAATTTCAAGAAAAACAAAATTCAGAATCATAAAATTCAATAATCCTATCTAGATCTATTTTCGGTAACCTTTAAACTTGGAAACTAATTTTATTAACTTTATAAATGAAATATATCAAATTTATTAAATTATATAAGAAAACCTTTTCGATTTCTCTACGTACAGAGAATCGTTAGTTGCAATGTTGGTACGACGCATAGTTATGAAACGTCCAGTGCACTTTACAAATTAGATATTTGTAGTTTGTGGGTGGGATAAACTCGACGAAAGGATGGGATTGGCCCGTGGGGCCGGACTGTGCACCACTGGTATTGCACGAACCGTCCGCGAAAGATCGATGTAATGCAGACATCAAACGGTCTCGAATCGGAGCATGCATCCGCCGCCATCGTTTTATCGTTTCGCATTGTCACAACGATCGGCGAGGAACCTTGATAACGGCGCGGATATCGTGCCGCAGCGGTGTTTCGATAACGCGCTTTTAGTTTCTCTGACGCGGCCGCGTCGCGAATATTCAATTCTGCGCGTTACGGTTTGCCGATCGACCGCGCGACACACGTTTGACACCGTTTGTTTCCAACTTGACACGCGCGATTCGAGGGCATCTCAGATTGATCGGAGATCAAAAACTGCCTGCACCCACGCAGCCGATGAAAAGAGAAACAATGTACGCGCTGTCTCGTTAAAATTTATTTCGAAACAGATACAGGGTTTCCAGCCAACCCTGGCAAAAATTTTAATGGGGGATTCTAGAGTTCCATTCGTAATGAATTTTTTTCTCAAAAATGGTTAACATTTCAGGGGTATGTCTATTCACCAAAAATGATTGTAATCAACCCCCGCAAACGGTAATAATTTTTTCAGAACGATTTGAAATTTTTCTTTTTTCGTCAAAAAATTTAGGCAATTAAGATTTTCGGTAAGGAATTTTTTTCTCGAAAGTGCGTAGGATTTCAGGGGTATGTGTAATGACTAAAAATGACTGTAATTGACCCCCGCAACCGAAAATAATTTTTCTAAAATGATTCGAAACTTTTCAATTTTGTCGAAAAATCTGCCCACTTTCTGAATTTTTTTCTCGAAAATGGTTAGAATTTCGAGGGTATGTCTATTCACCAAAAATGATTGTAATTGACCCCCGCAGCCAAAAATAATTTTTCCAGAACGATTTGAAACTTTTCAATTTTGTCAAAAAATCTGTCCACTTATTGAATTTTTTTCTCGAAAATGGTTAGGATTTCGAGGGTATGTCTATTCACTAAAAATGATTGAAATTGACCCCCACAGCTAAAAATAATTTTTCTAAAATGATTCGAAACTTTTCAATTTTGTCAAAAAATCTGTCCACTTATTGAATTTTTTTCTCGAAAATGGTTAGGATTTCGAGGGTATGTCTATTCACCAAAAATGATTGTAATTGATCCCCGCAACTGAAAATAATTTTTCCAGAACGATTCGAAACTTTTCAATTTTGTCAAAAAATCTGTCCACTTACTGAATTTTTTTCTCGAAAGTGGGTAGGATTTCAGGGTTATGTCTATACACCAAAAATGATTGTAATTGACCCCCGCAGTCAAAAATAATTTTTCTAAAATGATTCGAAACTTTTCAATTTTGTCAAAAAATCTGTCCACTTACTGAATTTTTTTCTCGAAAGTGGGTAGGATTTCAGGGTTATGTGTAATGACCAAAAAAGATTGTAATTGATCGCCGCAACCAAAAATAATTTTTCCAGAACGATTCGAAAGTTTTCAATTTTGTCAAAAAATCTGTCCACTTATTGAATTTTTTTCTCGAAAGTGGGTAGGATTTCAGGGTTATGTCTATACACCAAAAATGATTGTAATTGACCCCCGCAGTCAAAAATAATTTTTCTAAAATGATTCGAAACTTTTCAATTTTGTCAAAAAATCTGTCCACTTACTGAATTTTTTTCTCGAAAATGGTTAGGATTTCGAGGGTATGTCTATTCACCAAAAATGATTGTAATTGACCCCCGCAGCCGAAAATAATTTTTCCAGAACGATTTGAAACTTTTCAATTTTGTCAAAAAATCTATCCACTTACTGAATTTTTTTCTCGAAAATGGTTAGGATTTCGAGAGTATGTCTATTCACCAAAAATGATTGTAATTGACCCCCGCAGTCAAAAATAATTTTTCTAAAATGATTCGAAACTTTTCAATTTTGTCAAATATCTGCCCACTTACTGAATTTTTTTCTCGAAAATGGTTAGGATTTCGAGGGTATGTCTATTCACCAAAAATGATTGTAATTGACCCCCGCAGCCAAAAATAATTTTTCTAAAATGATTTGAAACTTTCGAATTTAATTGTTAATAACTTTTTAACGTGGCCTCAGTCAAGAAATTGATATTCTTGATTTTCGTTTTATTTTGGCCTCTAAAATCTCCCATTAAAATTTTTCCCATGGTTCTGAACACCCTGTACATCGAGTGCTGAAATTAATCGTCGAATGTCGGAAATATTGAAAATATGACGCAAGATTTTTTCGAGCGGTTAATAATGGCAGGATGAAACGTTTCAAAAACACTGATATTTTGTATTACATATATAAATCCATCCTACGAGAGAATGCAAATCACGAGCGTCGTTAGGATGAATTTTTGTTACAAACGCAACGACTGATCCATGCTAATTTATCGTGCATCCGAATACGATTCATTCTCGTGCTGTCCCGGTCCATCACTATAACTCACCCTTTCCCAACTACCATGATTCGTTCGTTATCAATAGCGTATTCCCGCGAACGTTGGACAACCTATTTCACTGTTAAATACTGCTAATGAACTTTATTACACTGCTATTTTGTCGTTCTCCTTTTGTTAGTGTGATGGATCTATTCTGAATAAACACTCGACTGACGAACACTTCGTATTTACAGAGGAAAATCGTTCTACGACGAGACACGCATGTTCACCGTGCACGGTTCCAAGACGCGGGAACAGAAGAACGCACAAGGGTTAGGTTACGTAAGAAGAAACGCGCGGATTGGTTCTCGCCACTCGACAAGCGACCAATAGGCTCACGGCGCCAAGATCGCGAGTTTCAAACTCCGTCTAACACTTTTCCTCGTGGTATACAATTTTATCGTAATCTGATCGCGATGCATTCAAGGTTAAATTAATAATAGCATGCAACTGTACCTCGCTGTTATTATACGATAACGTGTACTTATCTATACTTAAATACACCAATTTTTTATTTTTACTTTTTAACTAACTACCTAATACTGTATATATTTTGTATATAATTTGTGTAAAAGGGATCGATCTTGTAATGAAAATAGAAATTCCACGATGGTCGTGAAAATTAATTCGCTAGGGCGGATCGGCGGTCCGTCGCGTGACGTTTTGTTCTTCCAAACGGGAAATTACCGTCAAGAACGAGGCGTGGAAACGCGCGGGAATATAAAAGCCTGTCCCTGCGTACCTCCGAACTCCCGTTTCCATTCTAAGGCTGGCAAACGGTGCAGTCGAAACACACGCGCGGCCCGGAAACTTTTCGATACGAGCGCCGGGGAACCCGGGCGCTGAAATGTTCGTGCATCTGCGAGTGGTAATGAACGGTGGAACTGGCCAGTAAAACTTTCCGCGAGGCTGAATTGAACCGAATCTAGATTTCGACCCCGCACATTACCATATCTCGCGCGCCAGACCGAGACAGAGCGTATTATTGATTCTAACCTACAAACTTGCTATGCAGAAGGCACCAGGAATCGCTCGTCCAATGAGAAAAAGAACTCACAAATGTACAGGGTGTTCGGCCACCCCTGGGAAAAATTTAAATGGGAGATTGTAGAGACCAAAATAAGACGAAAATCAAGAATACTAATTTGTTGATGGAGGCTTCGTTAAAAAGTTATTAACGTTCCAAGTTCCGTCGGTACTGAATTTTTTTTCTCGAAAATACGTAGGATTTCGGGGTTATGTGTAATGACCAAAAATTATTGTAATTGACCCCCGCAACCGACCATAATTTTTCCAGAACGATTTGAAATTTTTCTTATTTGACGAAAAATGTAGGCAACTTCTTGAATTTTTTTCTTGAAAATGCGTAGGATTTCGGGGGTATGTGTAATGACCAAAAATGCTTGCAATCGACTCCTGCAACTGAAAATAATTTTTTTAGAATCACTTGAAACTTTTTTTTTTCATCAAAAAATTTAGGCACCTTCTTGAATTTTTTTCTCGAAAGTGGGTAGGATTTCGAGGGTATGTCTGTTGACCAAAAATGCTTGCAATTGACCCCTGTAACCGAATATAATTTTTCCAGAACGATTTGAAATTTTTCTTTTTCGACAAAAAATATAGGCACTTTCTTGAATTTTTTTCTCGAAAATGCGTAGGATTTCGGGGGTATGTGTAATGACCAAAAATGATTATAATTGACTCCTGCAACTGAAAATAATTTTTTTAGAATGACTTGAAACTTTTCTTTTCGTCAAAAAATTTAGGCACCTTCTTGAATTTTTTTCTCGAAAGTGGGTAGGATTTCGAGGGTATGTCTGATGACCAAAAATGCTTGCAATTGACACCTGTAACCGAACATAATTTTTCCAGAACGATTTGAAATTTTTCTTTTTTGTCGAAAAATGTAGGCAACTTCTTGAATTTTTTCCTTGAAAATGCGTAGGATTTCGGGGGTATGTGTAATGACCAAAGATGATTGCAATTGACTCCTGCAACTGAAAATAATTTTTTTAGAATGACTTGAAACTTTTTTTTTCGTCAAAAAATTTAGGCACCTTCTTGAATTTTTTTCTCGAAAGTGGGTAGGATTTCGAGGGTATGTCTGGTGACCAAAAATGCTTGCAATTGACCCCTGTAACCGAACATAATTTTTCCAGAACGATTTGAAATTTTTCTTTTTCGACAAAAAATATAGGCACTTTCTTGAATTTTTTTCTCGAAAATGCGTAGGATTTCGGGGGTATGTGTAATGACCAAAAATGCTTGCAATTGACCCCTGCAACTAAAAATAATTTTTCCAGAACGATTTGAAATTTTTGAATTTAATTGTTAATAACTTTTTAACGAAGCCTCCATTAACAAATTGGTATTCTTGATTTTCGTCTTATTTTGGCCTCTAGAATCTCCCATTAAAATTTTTCCCACAAATGGCCGAACACCCTGTATATATTGTCAAAGGTCTCATTAAAGAAAAATAAAAAATAAATAAGTCACACATTGTGTTATTCTTATTTATCTCTCATTCGCTGTCCTTCTCTACGTTCAGCAAGACGCAAAGCCGAACGCCATTGCTCAGCTTGTGCCTTTCTGGGAATTGAAAGCTAACCATGCTTTTATAACCTCGAAACGTCTCATGTTTCTCGCAGTTATTCAAGATTTTCTGTAGTTCTAATTTTATTTACATTATGTGCAGGTTGCAATTATTACACTTAACTATATGAGTATATTCTTGTTCGCATGTTCGAATATTTGTCGAATACAGCAACGGTAAACTGTTCGAATAGTTGCAAACCTAACCTAGTATCGAGGGGTTGCGATCGAGTTTCGATTCGACGCGACCGACGAATTAAAAGTTTTGGCCACAGGAATTTCGATAGATTGTGGTCGACGTTGGATAAACCCAAAAACCAACAATTGCTTCAACCGGATAGAAACGTACAGTTTCCACAAACTGTTTATATGGGAAATATATTCAGGTTAATTTTAGAGACCTAATAGCGTGTTTGTGCAACACAGTCACACGTAATTAGAGTTCTCAATCTTGATAATGGCGTACGTGTGAATTTTCTTTGAGTGCACGAAATATATTTATTCCAAAGTAAAAATACCTGAACAGTCTAATTACATTGAACGAATTTTATACTGTAATCTATTAATATTTCATGAAACTTTTCGCTTGGATCAACATAACCTCTCTAAGCCCAAGGCACGATTTAAAAGATTCGTAAAACAGCCTCATTTTATTTTTTACTCGACGAATAGTCGTTAAAATTATTTCTCGATGTATTTAAATAAACAAAAATTCCATCCATAGCGTGCTCGATTATGCATAAATTGCCTGTTCCGTTACCAACGTTCGACGTACGTTCGTAAATTTTCTTCGTCGAACGGGATTACTGCTTTTTAGCGATTACCTTTTCCCCACCGTTTCCAAAAACGTTGCATCTACTTTCGTCGGTAAATATAGTTTTTACTTTAAATGAAATTGGTTTGTCCACACGTTTTTTCGCAAACTCCGACCTTTCCTTCCTATTGGCCCAACCGACGAATGGGTTTACATCTAGCACAGGCGTGTCAAACTCCTGTTTGCCCGGGGGCCAATTTGCACTTCGCTACCACACAGTGGTAGCCGTTGATGTACGATTATTTCACCGCGGTCAGAAATATTTTAGAGTCCATTTTTCCCCAGTCATTATACCTTTATACGAGCAAACACGCGTGAAATTGAAACGAAAACAACGGACGTACGCAGAAGGATTTATTTACTCGTAAAAAGTAGACAGAAATCTAGCGGTGTATTTCTAAAAAATCGTATCAATTTCAATATTAATTATTAAAGATATTAATACTCAAAATAAAAATACTCTAAATAAGATGTTACGATTTTTTAAAATATTCTACTCGCTGCCACGAGCGTAAGAGAAATTTTTTAACTTTCATAGAGAGGTTTGATGAAATAATACATACTTTTAATAATTTCTAGCTACACAGATGATTTTATAATTGTTTAAAAAGGATCCAGAGAAACGACCAGCCTCGGTTATTCTCAACGAGCAGGGATATAAATTCCAGTTACAGTTGAACAGGAATAGTGTTTTAACATGTTCCTGCAGGAGGTAGATTTACCTCCATCCATGTGACTCACCCATGGCGGTAGAATTACCTCACCTACTACGCGTTTACCGCTACCCAGTGGTAGCCTTTGCGGCAGGGATCATTTACTTCCAGAGACCCATTTTTTTATTAGAAACCACCTATGTCAGATCTATCCGATCGAAATCACTCGACAAATTATTTGCTCTTCATTGTAAAATAAACGACTCGTTCTACTATTTGTTTATAACGCACATGGGCGTATACAGGGTGTTTGCAAAACCCCTGGGAAAAATTTGTAACGGGAAATTGTAGAGGCCAAAATAGGACGAAAATAAAGAATACCAATTTGTTGATGGAGGCTTCGTTAAAAAGTTATTAACGTTTAAAGTTCCGTCGGTAATAAATTTTTTTCTCGAAAATACGTAGGATTTCGGGGTTATGTGTAATGACCAAAAATTATTGCAATTGACCCCCGCAATCGAACATAATTTTTACAGAACGATTTGAAATTTTTCTTTTTCGACGAAAAATTTAGGCACCTTCTTGAATTTTTTTCTTGGAAATACGTAGGATTTCGAGGGTATGTGTAATGACCAAAAATTATTGCAATTGACCCCCGCAATCGAACATAATTTTTCCAGAATGATTTGAAATTTTTCTTTTTCGACGAAAAATTTAGGCACTTTCTTGAATTTTTTTCTTGGAAATACATAGGATTTCGAGGGTATGTCTAATGACCATAAATGATTATCATTGACCCCTGTAACTGAATATAATTTTTTTAGTATGATTTGAGATTTTTTACTTTTGTCGAAAAATTTCACTCCTTCGTGAATTTTTTTCTCGAAAATGGTTAGGATTTCGAGGGTATGTCTATTCACCAAAAATGATTGTACTTGACCCCCAGAGGCAAAAATAATTTTTCTAGAATAATTTGAATGTTTCCAATTTTGTCAAAAAATCTGACAACTTCCTGAATTTTTTTCTCGAAAATGGTTAGGATTTCGAGGGTATGTCTATTCACCAAAAATGATTGTAATTGACTCCCACAGCCAAAAATAATTTTTCCAGAACGATTTGAAATTTTTTTTTTCCGTCGAAAAATTTCACACCTTCTCGAATTTTTTTCTCGAAAGTGGGTAGAATTTCGAGGGTATGTCTAATGACCATAAATGATTATAATTGACCCCAGTAACCGAATATAATTTTTTTAGTATGATTTGAGATTTTTTACTTTTGTCGAAAAATTTCACTCCTTCCTGAATTTTTTTTCTCCTAAGTGGGCAGGAATTTGAGGGTATGTCTATTCACCAAAAATGATTGTAATTGACTCCCGCAGCCGAAAATAATTTTTCTAAAACGATTTGAAAGTTTCCAATTTTATCAAAAACTCTGTCCACTTACTGAATTTTTTTCTCGAAAATGGTTAGGATTTCGAGGGTATGTCTATTCACCAAAAATGATTGTAATTGACCCCCACAGCCAAAAATAATTTTTCCAGAACGATTTGAAATTTTTTTTTTCCGCCGAAAAGTTTCACACTTTCTCGAATTTTTTTCTCGAAAATTGTTAGGAATTCGAGGATTTGTCTATTCACCAAAAATGATTATAATTGACTCCCGCATCCAAAAATAATTTTTCTAAAACGATTTGAAAGTTTCCAATTTTGTCAAAAAATCTGTCAACTTCCTGAATTTTTTTTCTCGAAAATGGTTAGGATTTCGAGGGTATGTCTGTTCACCAAAAATGATTGTAATTGACCCCCACAGCTAAAAATAATTTTTCCAGAACGATTTGAAATTTTTTTTTTCCGCCGAAAAATTTCACACCTTCTCGAATTTTTTTATCGAAAATGGTTAGGATTTCGGAGGTATGTGTATTCACCAAAAA
The DNA here is from genome assembly GCF_051014445.1 of Colletes latitarsis. NCBI lineage: Eukaryota > Metazoa > Arthropoda > Insecta > Hymenoptera > Colletidae > Colletes > Colletes latitarsis. Next base: position 26,377,371 of record NC_135135.1, on the reverse strand, counting down.
TGATTATAATTGACTCCCGCATCCAAAAATAATTTTTCTAAAACGATTTGAAAGTTTCCAATTTTGTCAAAAAATTTGTCAACTTCCTGAATTTTTTTCTCGAAAATGGTTAAGATTTCGAGGGTATGTCTATCCACCAAAAATGATTATAATTGACTCCCGTTGCCGAAAATAATTTTTCCAAAACGATTTGAAATTTTTTTTTCCGTCGAAAAATTTCACACCTTCTCGAATTTTTTTCTAAGAAATGGGTAGGATTTCGGGGGTATGTCTGTTCACCAAAAATGATTGTAATTGTCCCCCGCAGCCGAAAACAATTTTTCTAGAACGATTTGAAACTTTTCAATTTTGTCAAAAAATCTGTCAACTTCTCGAATTTTTTTGTCGAAAATGGTTAGGATTTCGAGGATATGTCTATTCACCAAAAATGATTATAATTGACTCCCGCATCCAAAAATAATTTTTCTAAAACGATTTGAAAGTTTCCAATTTTGCCAAAAAATCTGTCGACTTACTGAATTTTTTTCTCGAAAATGGTTAGGATTTCGAGGGTATGTCTATTCACCAAAAATGATTGTATTTGACCCCCGCAACAAAAAATAATTTTTCTAAAATGATTTGAAATCTTTTAATTTAATTGTTAATAACTTTTTAAGAAAGCCTCAGTCAAGAAATTGATATTCTTGATTTTTGATTTATTTGAGCCTCCGGAATCTCCCGTTAAAATTTTTCCCAGAGGTGACGGAACACACTGTATATCCGGCGATTATGATCAGAAAAATTGTACAAGTATATACGACGCTAATGATGCAAATGGTTTGATAAAGAAAAGAGAAAAAAATCGCTTGTTTCCGAGGAAAAACACACTTTCCCATCGTGCAACGAATGTGTTAACTATATCCGATCTGGTCTCGTGCAACAAACGCTCAGAAATCGACGATTCTTTGGACGATAAGCGTGTAGCCGGAACACCGGGAGGCGAATGGAAGTATAGCGTGAGAAAAGGAAGAGGAACGCGTCGATAAATCAAAACGAAGAAGAAGCAGTATATGTATACTGTTATATACGTGTATATATATACGTATGGATATATATATGTACATATATATATGGAAACCGGGCTCTGTTTGCGTGAAATAAAAGTACAACGACAAATAGCGGAGAAGCCCGTTACTTAACCGCTTCAGAGCACCGTTAGCTCACCTGACTGCGTGTACGGAATATACAGGGTGTCTTCGCCGCTCGCGTCGCATTCCTGCTTCCAACGGCAGACACCGAAAATACACGCGACAGGTCACCGAACGACTCTTCGATTCCAAATCTCCATCGACTTGCATCGCGATGCCGCGAACCGTTACCGATCGACGATCGTTTCTATTTATCACCAACAAACCGACCATGTTCATCGTAAAAAATACTTCGTAGAAAATTCTAGACAGCATCGAAGATAATGGAACGTTGTTCAGGAACGGGGATCGACATTTTTCATATCTAAGGTGGCCCAATGTTTGTCAGGGATGTCGTAACTCCGCCATTTTGTTTGCTTTCGAAAAATTGGAAAATAAAGTTGGAAATTACTTTCGTCGCCTTTGGGAAAAATCTAAATATTGTGTATGATAACTACCTATGAATAAAAATTTTTAAATAAAGCATACACGCTTCAGGGGGTGGTTCTCACCCTCCTTTATAATAGGATTCTACTTTGTTACGTGACAGAACTGTTTCGAAAAGACATTTACGGCAGAATGCTAAGAAATTTTTATAGAAATATTGAAATACTGATTTAATACATTTTATAGCAAGTTTTGCTTTCGACGAAAGATATTTCCTGCTCAATAATTAACCAATTTATTTAATCCCTTTACTAGAGTGAAACACAACGGTTTGAAGCATCGAAGATTTCTACTGATATTTCCCGGGACCGATCGTTTTCTACTAAATCTGACGAAAGCCAGGTAATCGCAGAATATTCCTGGTCCGAAGTGCCGGGTTCCGGTTCTCTATAGAGGCACGATTCGAGAACTGGTTCGATAGCCATCAGGAACAATCGGGACGCAACAATTAAGACGGCAGAAAAACAACGAGGCGCCCGTGAATGCGGAGCCGAAGGAATTATTCGTTCCCCGGAGGCGTTCGCCTCGGCCTCCGGGCTGTACAGGGTGTACAAGAACGATTTACGATTCGCGAAACTAACGTTTTCAAACTGTGCAGCGAGTGTACTGCGCCGACAAACTTTACCGGAAAGATTAGATTACGATCCGCGTCGATCGATTCTCTTCCACCTAGCGTGGAAAATTGGAACGGGAGCGCACAACTTTTAAAGTATTGGGTTTGGAAAAGCAAATTTACAATGAAAAAATGGGGATAAATTATCATTTCGATGCGTCTGGCTACGACGGTCACCGGTGACCGTCATGCATTTTGACCTCGATACGTATTTTAATATCGTTTATAATGAAATTTTAAGTTTCCAATCGCTTAAAAATTCGAATTTTATCTCAGAAAATGCCCACGCACTCGGTTTCGACAGTGTGCCAAGGGGGGCGCACGATTTTTACGGTATTGGGTTTGGAAAAGCAAATTTTTAACGAAAAAATGGGGATAAATTATCATTTCGATTGGCTACAACGGTCACTGGTGACCGTCACGCATTTTGACCTCGATACGTATTTTAATGTCGTTTATAATGAAATTTTGAGTGTCCAATCGCTTAAAAATTCGATTTTTATCTCAAAAAATGCCCACGCATTCGGTTTCGACAGTGTGCCAAGGGGGGGCGCACGATTTTTAAGATATTAGGTTAGGAAAAGCAAATTTACAATGAAAAAATGGGGATAAATTATCATTTCGATTGGCTACAACGGTCACCGGTGACCGGCACGCATTTTGACCTCGATACGTATTTTAATATCGTTTATAACGAAATTTTGAGTTTCCAATAGCTTAAAAATTCGATTTTTATCTCAGAAAATGCCCACGTACTCGGTTTCGACAGTGTGCCAAGGGGGGCGCACGATTTTTACGGTATTGGGTTTGGAAAAGCAAATTTTTAACGAAAAAATGGGGATAAATTATCATTTCGATTGGCTACAACGGTCACTGGTGACCGTCACGCATTTTGACCTCGATACGTATTTTAATGTCGTTTATAATGAAATTTTGAGTGTCCAATCGCTTAAAAATTCGATTTTTATCTCAAAAAATGCCCACGCATTCGGTTTCGACAGTGTGCCAAGGGGGGGCGCACGATTTTTAAGATATTAGGTTAGGAAAAGCAAATTTACAATGAAAAAATGGGGATAAATTATCATTTCGATTGGCTACAACGGTCACCGGTGACCGGCACGCATTTTGACCTCGATACGTATTTTAATATCGTTTATAACGAAATTTTGAGTTTCCAATAGCTTAAAAATTCGATTTTTATCTCAGAAAATGCCCACGTACTCGGTTTCGACAGTGTGCCAAGGGGGGCGCACGATTTTTACGGTATTGGGTTTGGAAAAGCAAATTTTTAACGAAAAAATGGGGATAAATTATCATTTCGATTGGCTACAACGGTCACTGGTGACCGTCACGCATTTTGACCTCGATACGTATTTTAATGTCGTTTATAATGAAATTTTGAGTGTCCAATCGCTTAAAAATTCGATTTTTATCTCAAAAAATGCCCACGCATTCGGTTTCGACAGTGTGCCAAGGGGGGCGCACGATTTTTAAGATATTAGGTTAGGAAAAGCAAATTTACAATGAAAAAATGGGGATAAATTATCATTTCGACGCGTCTGGCTACGACGGTCACCGGTGACCGTCATGCATTTTGACCTCGATACGTATTTTAATATCGTTTATAACGAAATTTTGAGTTTCCAATAGCTTAAAAATTCGATTTTTATCTCAGAAAATGCCCACGCATTCGGTTTCGACAGTGTGCCAAAGGGGCGCCCGATTTTTACGGTATTCGGTTTGGAAAAGCAAATTTACAATGAAAAAATCGGGATAAATTATCATTTCGATGCGTCTGGCTACGACGGTCACCGGTGACCGTCATGCATTTTGACCTCGATACGTATTTTAATATCGTTTATAATGAAATTTTAAGTTTCCAATCGCTTAAAAATTCGAATTTTATCTCAGAAAATGCCCACGCACTCGGTTTCGACAGTGTGCCAAGGGGGGCGCACGATTTTTACGGTATTGGGTTTGGAAAAGCAAATTTTTAACGAAAAAATGGGGATAAATTATCATTTCGATTGGCTACAACGGTCACTGGTGACCGTCACGCATTTCAAGCTCGATACGTATTTTAATACCGTTTATAATGAAATTTTGAATTTCCAATCGCTTAAAAATTCGAATTTTATCTCTTAGAAAATGCCCGCGCACTTGGTTTCGACAGTGTGCCAAGGGGGGCGCATGATTTTTATGGTATTGGGTTTGGAGACGAAAATTTCTAACGAAAAAATGGGGATAAATTATCATTTCGATTGGCTACGACGGTCACCGGTGACCGTCACGCATTTTAACCTCGATACGTATTTTAATATCGTTTATAACGAAATTTTAAGTTTCCAATCGCTTAAAAATTCGAATTTTATCTCTCAGAAAATGCCCGCGCATTCGGTTTCGACAGTGTGCCAAGGGGGGCGCACGATTTTTACGGTATTGGGTTTGGAAAAGCAAATTTTTAACGAAAAAATGGGGATAAATTATCATTTCGATTGGCTACAACGGTCACCGGTGACCGTCACGCATTTTGACCTCGATACGTATTTTAATATCGTTTATAATGAAATTTTAAGTTTCCAATCGTTTAAAAATTCGAATTTTATCTCTTAGAAAATGGCCGCGCACTCGGTTTCGACAGTGTGCCAAGAGGGGCGCTGGAAACTTTGAAAAAAGAGCGTAGAAACCACCGACATAGAGAATCGTGAAGATCGCATCTCCGGTTATTCGTTTCGACGAAAAGGGGTCAAGGGTCGAGGTGTTCGATTGCACAGCGATTCCCAGACGTCGATCGTTTCCTGAAATTACTGCCGCTTTCGGCGTAGCGTTACCATTCTAAAGCACCGGCAGGGATGGGCAAAATTCTTATCTAGACGAAATCGAAAACCAAGAATTCCTTGCTTAGAATTTTGATTGAACGTAAATAGAAGTTAATTTACGAATATAAAATTGGTTTCAAATTTTCTATATACAGGGTGTTCCACCACCCATGGGAAAAATTTTAATGGGAGATTCTAGAGGCCAAAATAAGACGAAAATCAAGAATACCAATTTGTTGATGGAGGCTTTGTTAAAAAGTTATTAACGTTTAAAGTTCCGCCTGTATTGAATTTTTTTCTCGACAATACGTAAAATTTCTGGGGTATGTGTAATGACCAAAAATGATTGTAATTGACCCCCGGAACTAAAAATAATTTTTTTAGAACGATTTGAAAATTTTTAATTTCGCCGAAAAATTGTCCAGTCGATATGGAACTTTAAACGTTAATAATTTTTTGACAAAGCCTCAATCAACAAATTGTTATTCTTGATTTTCGTCTTATTTTGGTCTCTAGAATCCCCCATTAAAATTTTTCCCAGGGGTAGCTAAACTCCCTGTAACTGAAATATGGTTTGCTAATTCGTCACAGTTTCGTTGATGATTTTGCATTTTAGAAGTTTCCACGAATTTCGAATAGAAAAAGCGGAAAAAGCTTAACGTTTTGCCCCACAAAGGTAATTTTAACTCCATCGGGACTGTGTGGCTTCTTTGTAAATTTTTAACGCCTGTAACTAATAATTTGGCCACCCGCTGCTGTCGAGAAAGTTAGACGCAATTTAGTGACTCGCGTGAATCAAATAAACATTGCAAGAAGACAGTCAACAGAATGAAACAGTAGTTTGGATGGAAACTTCGAAAGTACGTGGCGAATTTTGAAGAGAATTATTCCAGTGACACGAAGTCTTCGCAAAATTGCATATTCAAACTTTTACGTGCACAGAAATAATTTCACTCGTTCCGATACTGTATATATTTTTATCTTGTCAGAGTTTGAAAAATTTATAGAAAATTCCTGCTCTCCGAATACAGATTACGAAATTGTTCGAAAGTAACTTCTTAACTCTAAGAACATATGGTATATACTTATATCTTCGTAAGAACTAATTTTAATTTCTCTCCTACGTCCACTATTTTTAGATCCTCTTCGGGAACATTTGGTTTACGTTAGGTGACCACGTGTGTATGGTTTCCTAAATGAAATTGTTCGAAAAATTTTCTTCCCAAAGATCAAAAATACATTCGCCTTTCGGTAGACGTTGCCTCGCCATTGTGCAAATTATTTCTCACATAAAGTTACCTATCTGCGCAAAAATTAATAATATAATAATAATAATCACCGTATAAAATTCGACAACACGTAATAATGTCGAACGCAGAAATATTCGATTTTAACAAATTTTATAATTATTAGAGTTCTTCCATATCGCCAATAGCAGCTTGTTAAATGATCGAAAACCTAAAAGGAAAATTTCAACCGTGGCCTAAGTTCAATTTTCCAAACTCTACGGCTCCCATCCGTCCATTTCCTCCGTTCCGGAAACCAGCGTCGATGGATTCGGTCCGCGACCAGCGAGTTACTCCCAAAATAGTGTTCGGGGGATCCTTGGAAATGATAAATGAATAATATCCTGGGCGTTGGGAGTTTGCGGGACACAAACTGGTCGGCTGTCGCTTGAATCGAGCCGTATCGGCGGGCAAACACGCCACGACGTTTCCAACCGATTAATTAGTCATTCCGACGGTCTAATCGTAATACGTGAGCACGCGATTTCACGTCGCGGAACGAACGCAGCCGCGTTACGGTCAATGGGAACCGGAACGTGTGGAATACTGGCCAAGTTCGTGACTCGGTCGAATCCGCGAATTGCAATACAGAGCTTATCCCCCCGCATACTAAACAAAGTTTGGACCCGTTGTTCGATCAAATTCTCGTCGGGATAATTGTTCGGAGAAAGATTCATCGAGTCACGATCAGAGATGGGCGGAATCTCATTCGAATAAATCGACGACCAATTCAACCAAAGCGTCGCAATTTATTCCTGACAATTTTCATTTTGGTCGATAATCGTGGGAAAAATTTTAATAGGGGATTCTGGAGGCCAAAATAAGACGAAAATCAAGAATACCAATTTGTCGATGGAGGCTACGTTAAAAAGTTATTAACAATTAAATTCGAAAGTTTCAAATCGTTCTGGAAAAATTATTTTTAGTCCCGGGGGTCAATTACAATCATTTTTGATCATTACATATACCCTCGAAATCCTACCCACTTTCGAGAAAAAAATTCGAGAAGGTGTGAAATTTCGGTGAAAAAAAAAATTTTCAAATCGTTCTAAAAAAATTATTTTTAGTTCCGGGGGTCAATTACAATCATTTTTGGTCAATACGCATACCCTCGAAATCCTACCCACTTTCGAGAAAAAAATTCGAGAAGGTGTGAAATTTCGGTGAAAAAAAAAATTTTCAAATCGTTCTAAAAAAATTATTTTTAGTCCCGGGGGTTAATTACAATCATTTTTGATCATTACATATACCCTCGAAATCCTACCCACTTTCGAGAAAAAAATTCGAGAAGGTGTGAAATTTCGGTGAAAAAAAAAATTTTCAAATCGTTCTAAAAAAATTATTTTTAGTCCCGGGGGTCAATTACAATCATTTTTGGTCAATACACATACCCTCGAAATCCTACCCACTTTCGAGAAAAAAATTCGAGAAAGTGTGAAATTTCGGTGAAAAAAAAAATTTTCAAATCGTTCTAAAAAAATTATTTTTAGTTCCGGGGGTCAATTACAATCATTTTTGATCATTACATATACCCTCGAAATCCTACCCACTTTCGAGAAAAAAATTCGAGAAGGTGTGAAATTTCGGTGAAAAAAAAAATTTTCAAATCGTTCTAAAAAAATTATTTTTAGTTCCGGGGGTCAATTACAATCATTTTTGATCATTACATATACCCTCGAAATCCTACCCACTTTCGAGAAAAAAATTCGAGAAGGTGTGAAATTTCGGTGAAAAAAAAAATTTTCAAATCGTTCTAAAAAAATTATTTTTAGTTCCGGGGGTCAATTACAATCATTTTTGGTCATTACACATACCCTCGAAATCCTATGCATTTTCGAGAAAAAAATTCATGTAGGTGGACAAATTCTATTAATAATTTTTAATAATAATTCTGTTGATAACTTTTTAACAAAGCTTCAATCGACAAATTAGTATTCTTGATTTTCGTCTTATTTTGGCCGAACACTCTGTATATATAAAGTAAAAAATGTAGATGGGACTCTAAAAGGGGGCTCGATTTTAACAATTCTTTTCAGATTAAAAACAGGACCAACAACAGCTTCGAATTTTAATACAGAAAAATAATTGACAAAACGCTTAAAATGGAGATTAAATCTGTCCCGAAACTCTCGTGAAATTTGTTTTTATTTTTCAGTAAAAATCGGTCGAAAAAGCCAGGGAGTTTTGTTAGGAAATATTCGAAAAGCACTCGAAGATACGCCGTAACGCGAAAATGCTCGTCCCTCGAGCAATTTCATACGTCGATCAGGCTGTCCAGGTGCAAGTTGCGCGTGTCGGGGAAACATCCAGAAACGTGTCGTACGAAATGTCGTTTCGCGACCGTAGCTACCGTTCGCTCCAGATAACGCGCGTCGTTCGCAGCGATGGCAACTTTCTAAGCACGGACTACCCGCGGTGTTCGTGTTCTTTTCGCAGTTCCTCGTGGCGTAAATCACGCGATCGCCACGAACACGGAGAACCGCTGGTGTTAATGTTCCATCGGCGGGAAACCGGTTCCCAGGACGCCAACCGGGAACCGATCGAACTGACCCGAGACGCTCGACACCCTCTCCGACCCGTTTTGTACCGTTCGACAGCCACCGTACCCCAGTGTTTCCCAAACATTTCTCACTCCCCCAACACGCCCTCTACCCGTAAAAATAAATCACCCACTTTGTCCGTGGCTGTGCAATTTTTTGGCGATTTTTACTTTAAACTTGCGATTCGTCGCAGAAATCAATGAAGCACGAAAAAATATTTAATCCAAAGTTAATAGTTTAGTATTAACTATTAAGTGTTTAGTTAAGAATTTTTTAATCTAAAAATCTGCTGAACCGATCACGATCAAACCACTTTTCACGTTCTATTTTATCTCTCAAATTCCTCTCTTTTGTATGCACGAACTAATCAATGTTCGAACAATAAGTGGCCGAGTCTACAGAGCCATTAGATGCCCTCGTTAGATAACTTCGTACGCAAATCCTGTAAAATTCCCCGGCACGCTTCTCAGGTAGTTTTTTATCGGGTTCCTGGAACGGTCACGTTACGCAACGGAGAGTTCGTTATTCGCGAAATGTTTCGCAAGGGAGCACCGGTTTGGGAAACGCGACGAAGAATCGTTGGTCGTTTCCGCGGTCATCCAGGAAGCCCGTGGTCGAAAACAAAAAACAAAATGCCCGCGCGAATGCCACCTGTGAACCTGTCCCGGTTCCGCGTGGCTCGACCAGTCTGAAACGCGTTCAACGGTGACGAAAACGCGGGATGCGTTTTTCCCTCCGATCCAGAACTTGCTCCAAGCGATATCAGATAGAAATGTACAACATTCTCGTGATAAACAATCTCGTACAGATACGAGGCAATATCAAGTCTTTACAGTCACGCTGGGGATCTAAAATAAGAGTCAATTTTTCAGCCATTGATCGAATTATTTTCAGAAAGCGAGACTATTTTAATGTGCACAAAAATATAGAAAATTGTCTTTGCTATGGGATTTGGACTTTTCTTTCACCTTACGATACAATGACGGCTTCGATTTTGATGAAACTTCGTACAGGTATAAAGCAGCCAAAAATAATCGACACGTGTTTTTTTTTAGCTGCGGTAACTCGAGTTTAAGGGGTGAAATCAACCCTTGAAGTTTTGGCTCGAAACGGCTATCTCGAAAACTGAAAGACATACGAAAAAATTGTTAATGGGCGAGGTTGATGGTTTCTTATGTACAATAACATGGTGTTGAAAAATTTAACTAAATACAATTTGTTTATAACAAAAAAAAATTTATTAACTTAATTTTTCATTTTATTGAAATTTTCATAATGACAGAAAATGACGAGCATTTTATTCCAAATCCATTGGTATGTAAGATTTTAAAATTGCCTCTTACGGTTTTGCAGATTTTTATGATTTACATCTTGCGCGTACATCCGCTATGCTAGTAGCTGTTCTTTGATTTTAATGAAGCACCGTAGGCTTGCACTAAATTATACAGTATAATTTTAAACTTAAATTTTAAATTTTAAACCGAAAATAATTTTTCCAGAACGATTTGAAATTCTTTAATTTTGTCGAAAAATTTCACACTTTCTCGAATTTTTTTCTCGAAAATGGTTAGGATTTCGAGGATATGTCTATTGACCAAAAATGATTATAATTGACCCCCGCAACCGAAAATATTTTTTCCAGAACGATTTGAAATCTTTTTTTTTCGCTGAAAAATTCAGACACCTACGCCCTGTCGATTTTTCTTAAAAATTAGTTTTCATTTTTGATAATTTTATTTGACGCCCGAAAGAAAAGTTGTCTAATACTTTTTTGCAGGTATCCATGAGCTCTACTTCAGAAAAGTTTCATTGAAATATATTAACTATCGTAGGAGTTATGGCTGTTTGAAAATTGGTCCATTTTTATGGGGTTTTTCTCAGTTTACAGGGTCAAAAAGCAACTTTTCCAATATTTTTAGAATTTCTACTTATTCTACACTAAAATACGCGTAGTTTGCTTTTTTAAACATTAAAATCGTCCAATCCGTTCAGAAGTTATGGTATTTTAAAGATTCGCATGAAATTTATGGGAAGCATTTCTGGCCTAAAATTATATTTTCGGTAAGGAATTTTTTTCTCGAAAATGGTTAGGATTTCGAGGGTATGTTTATTGACCAAAAATGATTATAATTGACCCCCGCAACCGAAAATATTTTTTCCAGAACTATTTGAAATATTTTTTTTTCGCCGCTAAAATTCAGACATCTACGCCCTGTCGATTTTTCTTAAAAATTAGTTTTCATTTTTGATAATTTTATTTGACGCCCTACAGAAAAGTTGTCTAATACTTTTTTGTAGGTACCCATGAGCTCTACTTCAGAAAAGTTTCATTGAAATATATTCACTATCGTAGGAGTTATGGCTGTTTGAAAATTGGTCCATTTTCATGGGGTTTTTCTCAGTTTACAGGGTCAAGAAGCAACTTTTCCAATATTTTTAGAATTTCTACTTATTCTACACTAAAATACGCGTAGTTTGCTTTTTTAAACATTAAAATCGTCCAATCCGTTCAGAAGTTATGGTATTTTAAAGATTCGCATGAAATTTATGGGAAGCATTTCTGGCCTAAAATTATATTTTCGGTAAGGAATTTTTTTCTCGAAAATGGTTAGGATTTCGAGGATATGTCTATTCACCAAAAATGATTATAATTGACCCCCGCAACCGAAAATATTTTTCCCAGAACGATTTGAAATATTTTTTTTTCGCCGAAAAATTTAGGCACCCTGTCGATTTTTCTTAAAAATTAGTTTTTCATTTTTGATCATTTTATTTGACGCCCTACAGAAAAGTTATCTAATACTTTTTTGTAGGTACCCATGAGCTCTACTTCAGAAAAGTTTCATTGAAATATATTCACTATCGTAGGAGTTATGGCTGTTTGAAAATTGGTCCATTTTCATGGGATTTTTCTCAGTTTACAGGGTCAAGAAGCAACTTTTCCAATATTTTTAGAATTTCTACTTATTCTACACTAAAATACGCGTAGTTTGCTTTTTTAAACATTAAAATCGTCCAGTCCGTTCAGGAGTTATGACGTTTTAAAGATTCACATGAAAATTATGGAAAGCATTTCTGGCCTAAAATTATATTTTCGGTAAGGAATTTTTTTCTCGAAAATGGTTAGGATTTCGAGGATATGTCTATTCACCAAAAATGATTATAATTGACCCCTGCAACCGGAAATAATTTTTCCAGAACGATTTGAAATTTTCGAATTTAATTGTTAATAACTATTTAACGAAGCCTCCATCAACAAATTGTTATTCTTGATTTTCGTCTTATTTTGGCCTCCAGAATCCCGCATTAAAATTTTTCCCACGAGTGGCCGAATACCCTGCATTATAAGCAAGTAAATTAAGAAATTAAAGACTTGAGTAAGACCTTTACCTGTTACGATACCTCTAAAAATGGCGACACTAAATAAAATATTTCTTCGTACTGCCCTGTCTAAAGCCCTTAGCTGCTCGTATTTCTGCCAATTCATTTGTTTCGGGAGCTGAAACGTGTAAACGTTGACACCGACTCGAGTTTACTGACTTCGCTATATCGTGGCCCGGATTATATACAGGAGAAATTCTTCTCTCTTTCGCGTTCTCACTCGTCCTTTTCCTCGGTTGTCGACAACGGTCGTCGACGAAAAAAAAGGAAAGGCGACTCAGAGGCTCAAGGATAGCTTTGTGTACAAACGTCTGCTGGTGTCGAATTTCGTCTCCGTCTACGAAACTTCGAGAATTGTTACCGTTCTATCTGCCGCAGATATACGCAATGGGAAATAAAACACTTTCGAACGGTCTCGTTCGTTCGATAAAAATTACACTGTGGATTATACAATCGTATCGAGCATCCCGTCGGGCCGATAAAAGCTTCTTCGCCGGGCAACAGTTCAATTAAGCCGCCGCAGGGGGAGTTTTTATCGTCCATTAATCGAGTACGATTCTTTCCATCCGCAACGTTACCGTTACCTGAAACGCGGAATCTCAGGCTGCGACGTTCGCTCGCACGTCGCTCCGTGGGACGAAAAAATGCATGTGGAACGGATTCACAATTATCGAGGTACCCCGTCGCGAAACAATGGCCATTGTGAGCAGTCTATCCGCGGTCTGGTCTCTCGCGAGCCCAGCTTTTCCCGTTACGAGGCGCTAGCCTAGTTGCAAAATTCAATTAAAATAAACTCTCCCGGCCCCGGTGCACGCCGGCGCTCGCCCATTCACGATGACGAGCGATCCCCCAGGGGGATGGACGGGCGAGGAATAACGAAAAAAGGAAAAAGAAGGCGGATACAGGAAGAACAAGAGGGAGAGAGAGGAAGAGGCGCAGGAAGGTAAACTCGATGGAGGAGAACTCGCGTGATAAGGGTTGGAGCCACACCTTGATACCAGATACCCTTCGTGGTAGCTTTTAGCCAAATGACGCGGATTTTATTATTGGATGGCCTTTAAGGGTGCGGCCGGGGTTACCCTGTCGCGGTCTAATGGGCCGTTAACCACAGCCCCACCTATCTGGCTTCTTTTTCACGCGACACCCGTTATGCGTCATCCGGAACACCGACACGCGAGTCTTCGCGAGACCGCCATTGCAAAATTGATCGACTTGGTCCAAAATGCGTGGAAAATATTGAAGTTATAAATTTGTTGAGAAGGTCTATGGGGAGTAGGGTTGATTGATAACTGAAATCACCAACGACGTCATTTTACGAGTAATGGGGGGTTAGATCTAAACTGCGTTTGATATGGAAAGTTTAAATTTTCTGTGTAACATCGTTGTGTGATAGTGTTATTTACACTCTTTGTACGATTCCAGTTTCGACAGTTCGCCAAAATAAGGGCTGACTTTTTAAAAATTCATAAACTAGATTTGTTAGTCTTCGTTTTATTTCTTTTTCCAGATAAGTAGGACAACGAGCCAAGCATAGACGGATAGATCGATAGGAGAGTTTAATGTTTCAACATTGCGCTTTAAAAATAACGATCTCGCAATTTTAATTAATTAAAGTACCTGCGCGAACGAGACCAGAAAGAACAGAAAAACGATTCGTGAAATGAGCAGTAGAAATTTATAATGCAAACAGTGATATAATTATGGGCGAACTTATGGTCCCGGTCTGACACGAGAAAGGGACTAGAAGATATAAAAGAATTTGTAGATAATAAAAGCCATTATATGGTGAAGTTTATAGAAGTTGCTCTTTATTCCCACCTTAAGTACCCATCGTGGAAAGTTACGTACTTATGAGATAACCTAACGCTGCCTTCTTAACAATGAACGATTATAATAAATACCTGCGATGAGAAATTTCTTTGGAAATTAGCCGCGAATTCATGTGTGCTGGGTTTTCACGACTTACCTGAAACAGAAAGAAAAAATCAAATTAGTGACAAAGAACAATTTTTAGGTTAGGTTAGGTTCCTAATTAGTCTGCATTTTTTGTGTTCGGTTGATTATTAGAGGCCAAAATAAGACGAAAATCAAGAATACCAATTTGTTGATCGAGGTTTCGTTAAAAAGTTATTAACGACTAAAGTTCCGCCAGTATTGAATTTTTTTCTAGAAAATGCGTAGGATTTCGGAGATATGTGTAATGACCAAAAATGATTGTAATTGACCCCCACAGCTAACAATATTTTTTTCAGAATGATTTGAAATATTTTAATTTCGTCGAAAAATTTCACACCTTTTCGAATTTTTTTCTAGAAAGTGGGTAGGATTTCAAGGGTACGTGTAATGACCAAAAATGATTGTAATCAACCCCCGCAACTGAAAATAATTTTTTTAGTATGATTTGAAATTTTTTAATTTCGTCTAAAAATTTCACACCTTTTCGAATTTTTTTCTAGAAAGTGCATAGGATTTCAAGGGTACGTGTAATGACCAAAAATGATTGTAATCGACCCCCGCAACTGAAAATAATTTTTTTAGTATGATTTGAAATTTTTTAATTTCGTCTAAAAATTTCAGTACCTTCTCGAATTTTTTTCTCGAAAATGCATAGGATTTCAAGGGTACGTGTAATGACCAAAAATGATTGTAATCGACCCCCGCAACTGAAAATAATTTTTTCAGAATGATTTGAAATATTTTAATTTCGTCTAAAAATTTCAGTACCTTCTCGAATTTTTTTCTCGAAAATGCATAGGATTTCAAGGGTACGTGCAATGACTAAAAATGATTGAAATTGACCCCCACAGCTTACAATATTTTTTTCAGAATGATTTGAAATATTTTAATTTCGTCAAAAAATTTCACACCTTTTCGAATTTTTTTCTAGAAAGTGGGTAAGATTTCGAGGGTACGTGTAATGACCAAAAATGATTGTAATCGACCCCCGCAACTGAAAATAATTTTTTTAGTATGATTTGAAATATTTTAATTTCGTCTAAAAATTTCACACCTTTTCGAATTTTTTTCTAGAAAGTGGGTAGGATTTCGAGGTTACGTGTAATGACCAAAAATGATTGTAATCGACCCCCGCAACTGAAAATAATTTTTTTAATATGATTTGAAATTTTTTAATTTCGTCGAAAAATTTCACACCTTTTCGAATTTTTTTCTAGAAAGTGGGTAGGATTTCAAGGGTACGTGTAATGATAAAAAATAATTGTAATCGACCCCCGCAACTGAAAATAATTTTTTTAGTATGATTTGAAATATTTTAATTTCGTCGAAAAATTTCACACCTTTTCGAATTTTTTTCTAGAAAGTGGGTAGGATTTCGAGGGTACGTATAATGACCAAAAATGATTGTAATCGACCCCCGCAACTGAAAATAATTTTTTTAGTATGATTTGAAATTTTTTAATTTCGTCTAAAAATTTCAGTACCTTCTCGAATTTTTTTCTCGAAAATGCATAGGATTTCAAGGGTACGTGTAATGACAAAAGATGATTGTAATTGACACCCGCAGCCGAAAATAATTTTTCCAGAACGATTTGAAACTTTCGAATTTAATTGTTAATAACTTTTTAACGAGGCCTCAGTCAAGAAATTGATATTCTTAATTTTCGTCTTATTTTGACCTCTAGAATCCCGTATTAAAATTTTTCCCAGGGGTGGTCGAACACCCTGTACATTATAGTTCTTTGAAAAATCACAATTCACATATTCGAATTTGGATGCCATAATCGAACACCTATTGCATGAAATCTTTCTCCCAATGGTTTCTTACCGAAAGTAAAAGCCTCCAAACGAAAGAAACAGTTGGAAACGGGGCATCTGCTTATACGAGGCGTCTTCGAGTTTCATAAGAACGTTGTTTGAAAACGTAATTTTCATTGGACCTGACCGATCGAAAAAGCATCCGTGGAGGATTCGTTCGTGAAAGCGTGTCGGCGGAAGTATCCGGCGAGACCGCCTCGAATAATTGCTTCCAAAGGGAAAAATCGTTGGAACGAAGAAATTCGAAAGCGGCCAGGAGCGGATTTCGTCGTCGTCGTGACCGAAAATGACGCAGAAAGCGCGGGAAAACTCGAACGAAAGTAATTGGACGAGTGTCGTTCGCGGAGGCGCCGTCGAAGAAAGCGTGTCGTCCGTGGAAGCGGTGCTGAACACCTGGTCAACAAGACGAGACTAATTTCCATCAGAAAGTAGTCGAATCGTCCATTCTGTGCGGTTTACGAACAATAATCGCGAATTTCCCTCGCAACATTCACTTTGAACTCTTGTAAATGGAGGAAATAGTTTATTCAAAATAATAAGTATCATTTTCCTAGAGTTAACCTGTATTTTATTGTTTCTTTCCCCTTTATTCTTTACCAAATTTCACGTTTTCATATTTCACATTTCAGATTTTTAATTTCAATTTTAAATGAGCACGGACTACATTCCGTTTTTGCGACACGAATGTTTGACAATTTACGCCATATTTTTTACGTTCATTTGTGCACAATATAAAATATTGTCGAGAATGTGTACATTTTATTTTGAAAATTTTACTTGTTATTAATATGGAATTTTTATATTGTACATTTTTTGATAAAATTGCTCTAATAACCAAATAAGGATGAACCACAAACTGCATATTTGATTTAGATCTTCGTTAAAAAAAGATACTCATCCCGGGTTTGTAATACCTGCATCAACCTTTGATTATAATATGGTTCGTATTAATATACTAAAATCCAAGTATAAATTACATTAACCCACGTGACCACAATTTCGCCCAGAGCTTTCAAATTCGCTGCCCATCAGAAATTCATGAACTAATAATTAAAATTACAAAATAACATCAGTGGTGAGGCTCAACAGAGAGAACAAATCTCATTTTACAATTTTAATCGTAAATTACAACGCGACGATGAATAAACATTTTTGCAAAACGCGCCACCGATCGATCTTATTTTACGAATAAGTTCTGTAATTTACGATTTAGTAATTTTAACATTGATGCTAATATATATCACTGAACTTATATCTCGTAACGACGAGCCGTGGAGAATTTTTCATTTTATTATCTGCGCTAATAAAGCATAAAGCCGAATATAAATCTCTCGTATTTTATTACGTGTCGTTTTGAATTATAATATTCACGTACAATAAATTTGTATTAATCGTTTCGATACGAATTTCCCTACTAAGTAAATTTCCAGAATTTTTTTAAACCAAGTTAAATCGACTAATTAAAAATGCCCCTTCCGGATGATAATTTATTTTAAAGGTTAGAAAAAAACCTGAATTTTTTTTAAAACGATTTGAACGTCAGAACGTCGAGATTGTGACTGTCTATTTTTATAAATTATAATTAATACCAAGGAATGCAAGCTCGAGGGTGCAAAAATGGCTGACAGTTCCTTTCGAACGTCGTTCCCCGTTCGCCCGACGATCGCGCAAAGTAGATTTACAAAGTCGAAAGGGATTAAAGTATCGACGCGCGAAAGAAGACGTACAAGCGTCGAAAATACTCGATGGTTTATTGGCTAAATCTTTCACGCAGTCCAAACCGTTTCTACGATCGTGTTCCATTCATCGATTCCTCTCAGGGGTGGCTGGTAATCTCGTCGCGAACCGATTAACCGCTAATTTGTTTAACAGTTCGCCGAGAGGAGTTCATCGAGACGTTTGTCGACGGAAATGAACGAAGAAGATCGAGGCGAGCCAATTAGTTTTATTAAGGGGAAAGGATCGGCGTGGGCGTTACAGTGACGTTAGACAACGGAAGAACGTCTTCGCCGAGCGGCGACGCCGATTTTATTAGATCGTTGTCGTCGCGCGTCCGACAAAATATTTGTATTCGTTTCGCCACTTTGTCGCGTCGAGTGCAATGGCGCATCGTACCTAAACGGGCCCCAAGACAACGTGAAATTTTAGAATGTTGTTAAAAAAAAAAAAAAATTAAAAGAAAGAACGCTTTTTAAATAATATGAAATTATTTTGTCATATTCAAAAATTTAAATTACATAGGGTGTTCAGCTAACCGTGGGAAATATTTTAATGGGAGATTCTGGAGATCAAAATAAGACGATAATAAAGAATACCAATTTGTTGATGGAGGCTTCGTTAAACAGTTATTAACAATTAAATTCAAAGATTTCAAATTGTTCTGGAAAAATTATTTTCGGTTGCGGGGCTCAATTACAATCATTTTTGGTGAATAGACATACCCTCGAAATCCTAACCATTTTCGAGAAAAAAATTCAGTAAGTGGACAAATTTTTTGACAAAATTGAAAACTTTCAAATCGTTCTGAAAAAATTATTTTCCGCCGCGGGGGTTAATTACAATCATTTTTGGTGAATAGACATACCCTCGAAATCCTAACCATTTTCGAGAAAAAAATTCAGTAAGTGGACACATTTTTTGACAAAATCGAAAACTTTCAAATCGTTCTGAAAAAATTATTTTCCGCCGCGGGGGATAATTACAATCATTTTTGGTGAATAGACATACCCTCGAAATCCTAACCATTTTCGAGAAAAAAATTCAGTAAGTGGACACATTTTTTGACAAAATTGAAAACTTTCAAATCGTTCTGAAAAAATTATTTTCCGCCGCGGGGGTTAATTACAATCATTTTTGGTGAATAGACATACCCTCAAAATCCTAACCATTTTCGAGAAAAAAATTCAGTAAGTGGACAGATTTTTTGACAAAATTGAAAACTTTCAAATCGTTCTGGAAAAATTATTTTCCGCCGCGGGGGTTAATTACAATCATTTTTGGTGAATAGACACACCCTCGAAATCCTAACCATTTTCGAGAAAAAAATTCTGTAAGTGGACAGATTTTTTGACAAAATTGAAAACTTTCAAATCGTTCTGAAAAAATTATTTTCCGCCGCGGGGGTTAATTACAATCATTTTTGGTGAATAGACATACCCTCGAAATCCTAACCATTTTCGAGAAAAAAATTCAGTAAGTGGACAATTTTTTTGACAAAATTGAAAACATTCAAATCATTTTGGAAAAATTATTTTTGGCTCCGAGGGGCAAATACAATCATTATTGGTGAATAAACATACCCTCGAAATCGTAACAGTTTTCGAGAAAAAAATTCAGTAAGTGGACAAATTTTTTGACAAAATTGAAAACTTTCGAATCATTTTAGAAAAATTATTTTTGGCTGCGGGGCTCAATTACAATCATTTTTGGTGAATAGACATACCCTCGAAATCCTACCCACTTTCTAGAAAAAAATTCGAGGTGTAAAATTTTTCGACAGAAAAAAAAAAAATTTCAAATCGTTTTGAATTTCCTCTAGAATTTCCCATTACAATTTTTCCTAGGGGTTTTTCGAACACCCTGTAAACGCCCATTTGCGTTATAAACAAATAGTAGAACGAATCATTTATTTTGTAATAAAGAGCAAATAATTTGTTGAGTTGCTAAAATTTTTCCTAGGGGTGTATTCTTTTGGATCTGTTGCAAATGGGAATTTTTATTTTCACAATTTGATAGCTATAAAATTGAATCTGACGTGAGATAGATAATTATTTTGAAATCGTTGGAAAAAGCGAACTGTGGAGAGATTTCTCGGTTCTGCGTTCGTCAAAAGTTTCTGAGACAATGATTTGTGTGGGGCCCGCAGGCGAATGCCTTTCATATGCCTGGTAGCATAATGCGCCACTGCTCAGGCTCGACCTTCTGGGCGAGTTACGCGACACACATTCGGTCGATTTTTGCAGCGAGAAGGTCGCGAACTCGCCTCTCGCCTCGCCATAGCAGATTTATCAGATAATGGTCATCGATGGCCAGATAAGAGTCTGAACGGAGAACAGATCGACGAACGGATTGGAAAAGGCAGGGAAGATACGTTCGAACGATTCCAACAGGAAACGATTCGTCTATATGTCAATATTTGTCTATTAATTAAATATCTTAGATAAGCTCTTGAAATCCCCTAGAAGCTCTATTTATCGAAAAGGGAAATGTCTCCTCAGTCTTTTCGATGCTTGATAAAATGACTAAATATAATTTTAAAAATAGCTACTGCTCTGCTTTTTATCCATGAAATTAATTGCATTTTTGCTAGAAACTATAATAGAATGTACAGAATCGTGTTTTATTTTTTAAATTAATTTTTATTATTACGAATAACGTTCGAGTAAGAAATTCACGAAGAACCGCCATTTTCAATGCTTCAGAGTGAAAGACCCCGCTAGTGATACGAGAGACCTTGACATTACATGAGCGGTTTCTTTCGAAAGCAAGCTGGTAAGTCCAGATTTTCCTGTTTCGAGATATTCAAGAATTTACATTTCGATTCATTCAAAAATATTAATGGATGCTTATACGTTTATATATGTTTCCGAACTCTTAGACGTATGCAAATCCAACGTACGATCATACGAGCATTATCCCTACGAAATGACGCTTCTATACGACAGTCTAACTTCCGCCGAGTAATTCCTACGAATTTATTCGTTTATCGAACTTGGTATTTCGCCATAAGCAGCATAAGCAAATAACAGAAATATGGTATATTAAAATTTTATTACACAGGGTGTTCGGTCACCCCTGGGAAAAATTTTAATGGGGGATTCTAGAGGTCAAAATAAGACGAAAATCAAGAATATCAATTTGTTCATGGAGGCTTCGTTAAAAAGTTATTAACAATTAAATTCAAAAATTTCAAATCGTTCTGGAAAAATTATTTTAATTATTACAATCATTTTTGGTCATCACACATACCCCCGAAATCCTACGCATTTTCGAGAAAAAAATTCCTTACCAAAAATCTAATTAGATGTCTTTTCTCAACGAAAAAAAAAAATTTCAAATCGTTCTGGAAAAATTATTTTCGGTTACGGGGGTCAATTACAATCATTTTTGGTGAACAGACACACCTTTGAAATCCTACCCATTATCGAGAAAAAAATTCGAGAAGTTTTGAAATTTTTCGACAATATTAAAAAATCTCAAATCGTTCTGGAAAAATTATTTTCGGTTACGGGGGTCAATTACAATCATTTTTGGTGAACAGACACACCTTTGAAATCCTACCCATTATCGAGAAAAAAATTCGAGAAGTTTTGAAATTTTTCGACAATATTAAAAAATCTCAAATCTTTCTGGAAAAATTATTTTCGATCGCGGGGGTCAATTACAATCATTTTAGGTCAATAGACATACCCCCGAAATCCTACCCACTTTCGAGAAAAAAATTCGAAAATGTGTGAAATTTTTCGACGGAAAAAAAAAATTTCAAATCGTTCTGGAAAAATTATTTTCGGTTACGGGGGTCAATTACAATCATTTTTGGTGAACAGACACACCTTTGAAATCCTACCCATTATCGAGAAAAAAATTCGAGAAGTTTTGAAATTTTTCGACAATATTAAAAAATCTCAAATCGTTCTGGAAAAATTATTTTCGGTTACGGGGGTCAATTACAATCATTTTAGGTCAATAGACATACCCCCGAAATCCTACCCACTTTCGAGAAAAAAATTCGAAAAGTTTTGAAATTTTTCGACAATATTAAAAAATCTCAAATCGTTCTGGAAAAATTATTTTCGGTTACGGGGGTCAATTACAATCATTTTAGGTCAATAGACATACCCCCGAAATCCTACCCACTTTCGAGAAAAAAATTCGAAAAGGTGTGAAATTTTTCGACGGAAAAAAAAAATTTCAAATCGTTCTGGAAAAATTATTTTCGGTTACGGGAGTCAATTACAATCATTTTTGGTCATTAGACATACCCCCGAAATCCTGCTCATTTTCGAGAAAAAAATTCATTACAAGCGGAACTGTAAACGTTAACAACTTTTTAACGAAGCCTCCATCAACAAATTTGTATTCTTGATTTTCGTCTTATTTTGGCCTCTAGAATCCCCTATTAAAATTTTTCCCAGGATTGACTGAACACCTTGAATATTAATTCAATTAATATAAAACTAAATAAAAGGGTAAGTTTCAAGTGTAATCTTCCACTCTTCGTGGAATCCATTTCAAACAGAGTTAATTTTGCATTACGTTATCCCACGAACTCCCACGGTATCGCCAAACGCACTATCCTCGATAGAAAATAAAAACTTCTCCGATTACTCGGGCAGCCACCCTCTCGTTCCCCTCGATTTCAACCCCGAACGCGATTGTCAAGAAACCGCTCGAATCCTTTCAGACCTGGAACGATCCCCACAGAAACGCATAAAAAGAGAGGGAAAAAAATTCCATCTACGAGTTCGTACATTATAATTTTATCCGCGACATTTATCACGGACGCGAGATCTCTACGCGTCGAGACGGTCGAGCATCGATCCGATCGCACTACAACAGAAAGATCACGCGTGTAAAAAAAAAAAAAAAAAAATACTCAGGGCACTCGTTAACATGTGCCCGGGAACAGAGAATCGATGAATTCGTAATCGTAAAAGCGTACACGGTCGTGCAAAAAATAAATAAACGACAATAAACACGCGGGGGATGAACCGTTAATATGCGAAGATATCGGGTACGCGAGGACGTACACGCACACGTATAAGGGAGGAAAGAGAAAAACAGGATCCTCGTCGAGGCGCGTTGCAAACATGGGGGTTGATTTTAATACCCCCCCAGGGAGAGCGGGGTTGCGGATGTGACCTTTATGAAATGCTACAACCTTTGTAAGCCCTGATTGCACTTCTTCTGTATATACAGTCGCGAGCACACACTGCCGCGGAACGACCCGCCCACGCGCAGACACGCGCGCACAGGAAGATGCATGAAAGCCAGCCGCGTCGCGTGTACGTGCGCAAAGCGAGGACTAGACGCTGCCTTAGGATCGTCTGCTTGTACGCGAGCCATTGTTTTTCGAACCTACACGCTCCGCTCTGTGTACTGCACGGAGAACCGACGAGAACGGCACCGTCAGGTTAGAACAGTGGTTCTTAACCCTACAACGCCACGCTACGTTTTATATTTAATATATTTTATGTATTTAACACGATACCTATTATTGCGTACCTGTAGCGTTCCTTCTGTTTCACACGATTTGCTAACCACAACACGACTGCCTCGCTGTGACGACGTTCTGGCTCTCGCAGCGTCGTCTCGCGTCTAACCTAACCTTAACCGTAACCGTAACCGTAACGGTCCTCGTGGCAAGCTACGCACAAGGGCGCCACATTTGAATTAACTAAAAGTATTTCGCGATATTATGCGAGTTAAGTATTATTTTCTTGAACTCGACACAGTTAATAAACACTTCTGCGTTGATTTATAGTAAACAGCGTTGCAACGGTACATTGCAGTGCGGTATTTTTCTGGCACGCATAAACCGTGCCATGCAAAGTACCGCCGTTCTACTCTGCATACGCTTTGCATATATGCTTTTCGTACGTCACAAATTCATAAAATTCGCAATCCAGCGATAAGAATTTCGACGCAGTGCACACACGCATCGCTCGTATCGATCAGAGAAATCGCAATTACGGACGGAAGTCTGACAGAAATGGCGCGCGTCGATTGTTTATTCGATCTAAGGATACTGCCATATTTATTCCGATTGCCTCTTCTACTTGCACGTACGATCGTAGATTTACGAGAATCTTGATTCAAGAATTTTCTAAAAAGGAAATCCGATCTTTTCTTTATTTTTAATTTCCCTCGCCGCTCACGAAGAAGCAATTTATTCTCGACCTCCCTTAATCCAGAGCCATTCTTTCCAGCTCCAGGCAGTACATTTATACCGGGTTCGCGTCGATATCTCGTTCCACGATAGCAGAAAGAATGTAAACACACGCGCGTATTTCCAAACCGCCGTGAACCATCGATCGACGGAAACGCGTGACCACGTTTGCATACGTTCCAATGTGTTTGCGTGTACGCGTTGGGGGACCCCAGAATCCAGTCGCGAAATTGCAGACAATTTATAACCTCGAAAAGGTGAAACGGGAAGGAAACTTGAAAGACTGCTAGATTTCATTATACGACCTTTTACAAGCTGGGTCAAAGGCGATTCCCCCCCACCCCACCGTCGTTAATACCTGCTTCATTTTCTCGCTCGAACGACGAAGTTTTCTCGTCGTCTTTTTTCAAACGACGCTCGAGAGCTGATCGCTCGACCGATCGTCCGTGAAATATTAAAAATTGATAGGGTTGATAGCGTCGACCGTTAAATAGTTCGCGTCGGTTCGTTCTACGACAGGCGTCCATCAAGAAGAAGTACCAAACAATGAATATTTGTTCATGGTATCGCTTATTTTACGCCTGAAAATATTTATTATATCCAGGCAATTACGAATCTGCATGATATTAACAATTTTATTTCGAACGTCGCATATTCTATTATGTCTCGTGTACCGTTGCTGGTCCCCACTTCGCGTACGTACTTCCGGTGATGCAACCAGCGTAGTCGGAACACGCGGGTCGCGTCTTCTTATTTTCATTTCATTCTCTCCACGTACGATAAAACCATTAATCATGGAAAACTCGCATATACGCGTCCAAACGGTGCAATAACGAGTCCAAAAATAGAAAGTATAATTAATCATCGTTTTACTACACAATTCGAGTTTCCTAACCCTATGCAGGGTGTTCAGCTACCCATGGGAAAAATTTTAATGGGGGATTCTAGTGGCCAAAATAAAACGAAAATCAAGAATACCAATTTGTTCATGGAGGCTTCCTTAAAACGTTATTAATGTCTAAAGTTCCGACCGTACTGAATTTTTTTCTAGAAACTGGATGGAATTTCGGGGGTATGTGTAATGATAAAAAATAATTGTAATGGACCCCTGCATCCGAAAATAATTTTTCCAGAACGATTTGAAATTTTTCTTTTTTGTCGAAAAATGTAGGCACCTTCTTGAATTTTTTTCTTAAAAATGCGTAGGATTTCGAGGGTATGTGTAATGACCAAAAATGATTGCAATTGACTCCTACAACCGAAATTAATTTTTTTAGAATTATTTGAAATTTTTTTTCCCGTCGAAAAATTTCACACCTTCTTGAATTTTTTTCTCGAAAATGCGCAGGATTTCGGGGGTATGTCTATTCACCGAGAATGATTGTAATTGACCCCCATAGCTAACAATATTTTTTTCAGAACGATTTGAAATATTTTAATTCCGTCGAAAAATTTCACACCTTCTTGAATTTTTTTCTAGAAAATGCGTTGGATTTCGAGGGTATGTGTAATGACCAAAAATGATTGTAATGGACCCCTGCATCCAAAAATAATTTTTCCAGAACGATTTGAAATTTTACTTTTTTGTCGAAAAATGTAGGCACCTTCTTGAATTTTTTTCTCGAAAATGCGTAGGATTTCGAGGGTATGTGTAATGACCAAAAATGATTGCAATTGACCCCCATAGCTAACAATATATTTTTCAGAACGACTTGAAATATTTTAATTCCGTCGAAAAATTTCTCACCTTCTTGAATTTTTTTCTCGAAAATGCGCAGGATTTCGGGGGTATGTCTATTCACCGAAAATGATTGTAATTGACCCCCATAGCTAACAATATTTTTTTCAGAACGATTTGAAATATTTTAATTCCGTCGGAAAATTTCACACCTTCTTGAATTTTCTCGAAATGCGTAAAATTTCTGGGGTATGTGTAATGACCAAAAATGATTGTAATTGACCCCCGCAACTGAAAATAATTTTTTCAGAACGATTTGAAATTTTTTTTTCGCCAAAATTTCTGCACCTATTCAAATTTTTTTCTTTAAAATGCGTAAAATTTCTGGGGTATGTGTAATGACCAAAAATGATTGTAATTGACCCCCGCAACTGAAAATAATTTTTTTAGTATGATTTGAAATTTTTAAATTTAATTGTTAATAACTTTTTAACGAACCCTCCATCGATAAATTGTTATTCTTGATTTTCGTCTTATTTTGGCCTCTAGAATTCCCCATTAGAATTTTTCCCATGTCGTATAATTAATCGTAATCGTAGTATGATTAACAGTCTCTCCACAGCAATTACTGCGTTAATTTTTATTTAAAATATTAACTCTACCCAAGAAGGACTCGTGCATTATTTATAATCGTGGCATCCGATTGAACAGACTTTTCTCCAGATTATTCGTTATATTTTGTTCTAAACAATCGGTCTGGTTCTCATCGATTCACAAAATCAGCAAACGAAAATCATACACGCGTTCGATAGCTTCTCCATTCGTTCGCGGTAATCCAACAACGCGATAATGAAATATTCATTGGCCAGAATTGAAACGTATCGAATGAGTCGAGGTATCGAAGCTCGAAATCGATAAACACCATAATGATCGCTAAACGATACCCAGAATGCTCTTTATTGCGCGGCGTCGATTGCTAGTTCGAGAACTGTTCTTCCCATCGTTAGACCGAATACACATTCTACGTTTCTGACACAGTTTCTGCGACAGTTTCTATTTGAAGCGATAATGGCCGACCGCGCGAATGCAGAAACGGCACATATGTATTTAATGCACGGCCTTGTCGATTGCAACGCTGTTTTGGCAAGACGTCTTTTGTACACGAAACGTTCCCCTAACAGACCATTGCCAAATAGGAAAACATCGCGGGGTATCGGCTCGTTTCGAAAATGCACCTCCATCGACGTGTAGACCCAGGAAAACCACTAAATCCGTACGTACGGACGAGCTTAATCTTCGATGGCCATCGGTTGAACCGATAAGGTTAGCCACTCGAACGATTGCTCCTACGAAAAAACACGCGATCGTCTGGAGAATAGGGAAGTCTAGGAATCCTTAATTTAAAATTTCTTGCTAAAATTCTGTAACCTGAAAAATTTACCTAACGCTAATACTTTTCTCAAAAATTCAATCTTAAAAAAATGATCTTTTCTTTGTTCCAAATTGTCTCACAAATCCATAGTGCATACTTTTAACCAAACAAGTTCCTTATCTCAGTCATTTTTGTTAAACGAAATACTGCTTTTCAAAAAGAAATGATGGATTCGCGATCGATAAATTACATAATCAGCAGATTCAAGTATCAGGGGTTTGTTCCAAAATTCATGTCTCGCAAATCCGTAGTACATACTTTTAACCAAACAAGTTCTTTATCTCAGTCATTTTTGTTAAACGAAATACTGTTTTTCAAAAAGAAATGTTACGAAGGATTCGCGATCGATAAATTACATAATCAGCAGATTCAAGTATCAGGGGTTTGTTCCAAAATTCTTGTCTCGCAAATCCGTAGTGCACACTTTTAACCAAACAAGTTCTTTATCTCAGTCATTTTTGTTAAACGAAATACTGTTTTACAAAAAGAAATGATGGATTCGCGATCGATAAATTACATAATCAGCAGATTCAAGTATCAGGGGTTTGTTCCAAAATTCTTGTCTCGCAAATCCGTAGTGCATACTTTTAACCAAACAAGTTCTTTATCTCAGTCATTTTTGTTAAACGAAATACTGTTTTTCAAAAAGAAATGTTGGATTCGCGATCGATAAATTACATAATCAGCAGATTCAAGTATCAGGGGTTTGTTCCAAAATTCTTGTCTCGCAAATCCGTAGTACATACTTTTAACCAAACAAGTTCTTTATCTCAGTCATTTTTGTTAAACGAAATACTGTTTTTCAAAAAGAAATGTTACGAAGGATTCGCGATCGATAAATTACATAATCAGCAGATTCAAGTATCAGGGGTTTGTTCCAAAATTCTTGTCTCGCAAATCCGTAGTGCATACTTTCAACCAAACAAGTTCTTTATCTCAGTCATTTTTGTTAAACGAAATTCTGTTTTTCAAAAAGAAATGATGGATTCGCGAACAATAAATTACATAATCAGTAGATTCAAGTATCAGGGGTTTGTTCCAAAATTCTTGTCTCGCAAATCCGTAGTACATACTTTTAACCAAACAAGTTCTTTATCTCAGTTATTTTTGTTAAACGAAATACTGTTTTTCAAAAAGAAATGTTACGAAGGATTCGCGATCGATAAATTACATAATCAGCAGATTCAAGTATCAGGGGTTTGTTCCAAAATTCTTGTCTCGCAAATCCGTAGTGCACACTTTTAACCAAACAAGTTCTTTATCTCAGTCATTTTTGTAAAACGAAATACTGTTTTTCAAAAAGAAATGATGGATTCGCGATCGATAAATTACATAATCAGCAGATTCAAGTATCAGGGGTTTGTTCCAAAATTCTTGTCTCGCAAATCCGTAGTACATACTTTTAACCAAACAAGTTCTTTATCTCAGTCATTTTTGTAAAACGAAATACTGTTTTTCAAAAAGAAATGATGGATTCGCGATCGATAAATTACATAATCAGCAGATTCAAGTATCAGGGGTTTGTTCCAAAATTCTTGTCTCGCAAATCCGTAGTGCATACTTTTAAGCAAACAAGTTCTTTATCTCAGTCATTTTTGTTAAACGAAATACTGTTTTTCAAAAAGAAATGTTGGATTCGCGATCGATAAATTACATAATCAGCAGATTCAAGTATCAGGGGTTTGTTCCAAAATTCTTGTCGCGCAAATCCGTAGTACATACTTTTAACCAAACAAGTTCTTTATCTCAATCATTTTTGTTAAACGAAATACTGTTTTTCAAAAAACAATGATGGATTCGCGATTGATAAATTACATAATCAGCAGATTCAAGTATCAGCGGTTTGTTCCAAAATTCTTGTCTCGCAAATCCGTAGTACATACTTTTAAGCAAACAAGTTCTTTATCTCAGTCATTTTTGTTAAACGAAATACTGTTTTTCAAAAAGAAATGATGGATTCGCGATTGATAAATTACATAATCAGCAGATTCAAGTATCAGGGGTTTGTTCCAAAATTCTTGTCTCGCAAATCCGTAGTGCATACTTTTAACCAAACAAGTTCTTTATCTCGGTCATTTTTGTTAAACGAAATACTGTTTTTCAAAAAGAAATGATGGATTCGCGATCGATAAATTACATAATCAGCAGATTCAAGTATCAGGGATTTGTTCCAAAATTCTTGTCTCGCAAATCCGTAGTACATACTTTTAACCAAACAAGTTCTTTATCTCAGTCATTTTTGTTAAACGAAATACTGTTTTTCAAAAAGAAATGTTACGAAGGATTCGCGATCGATAAATTACATAATCAGCAGATTCAAGTATCAGGGGTTTGTTCCAAAATTCTTGTCTCGCAAATCCGTAGTGCATACTTTTAACCAAACAAGTTATTTATCTCAGTCATTTTTGTTAAACGAAATACTGTTTTTCAAAAAGAAATGTTACGAAGGATTCGCGATCGATAAATTACATAATCAGCAGATTCAAGTATCAGGGGTTTGTTCCAAAATTCTTGTCTCGCAAATCCGTAGTGCATACTTTTAACCAAACAAGTTCTTTATCTCAGTTATTTTTGTTAAACGAAATACTGTTTTTCAAAAAGAAATGTTACGAAGGATTCGCGATCGATAAATTACATAATCAGCAGAAACAAGTATCAGGGGTTTGTCGATTACTGATTAAGTCCAACCTTTCCCTCCTCTCCGTGTTCGTCGCATCAGGGATTTATTCTTCGTCAAAAGAATTCTATTCGAAACTTGTTCGATGGAAGTTTAACCGGTCCGGATGGAAGAATCGTCGGAGGGGGGAAGGTCTTATAGGTTGCCTTGAGAGCGAGGTAATAAGGCGGAAGGCTCTTTCGTAAAAGGAAACAGAATTAAATTCTATCCCCGCGGATGGTATATTGACTCGAACGCGCTAGGAATATTGATGAGATTTTTAGGTATCCGGCGGCGTTATGTAATCGTGAGCAACGGTTTGGTAAATAAACCCGCGAATTCCCGGGCTCGATTATCCAACGACTCGCGGGGTTTCTTCCGTTTATTTTTATTTTCCCCCCCCCCCCCCCTTCGCGTTATGATAATAATTCCCGCGGGCATACGACGAAGGAGGAGTACAGCGGCCCCGAAGGAGACCGAAAGAGTCAACTTAACGGTCAAGCAGCGTTTACGACCG
The DNA here is from genome assembly GCF_051014445.1 of Colletes latitarsis. Classification (NCBI taxonomy): domain Eukaryota; kingdom Metazoa; phylum Arthropoda; class Insecta; order Hymenoptera; family Colletidae; genus Colletes; species Colletes latitarsis. The sequence goes on along the minus strand of NC_135135.1, from coordinate 26,347,174 downwards.
CGGAAGTACCGTTGTTTCGCAACCAGCGCTGTTTGTCGGAGCCATATTCCCGCAATTTCCGCGACGCTTGATTTCTATTGGGTCGGTGCACGTGAAATTGTTGTGTGCCCCTCGGTCAAGCTTCAAAGGCTCGCAATTTGGTGGAAATTTTGTGCGTTTAACCGATTTTCCCCCGCGACTCTTACATTCCTTCAAAATTAGAATTGAAAATAAATTTTCTCACGAATACAGAAATTACGGGCTTTCAGTGATTCGAAATTAAAATACCGAAGGGGAAAAAATATAATTTTAAAATTACTCGAATACGGGGCGTTCGGCCACCCGTGGGAGAAATTTTAATAAGGGATACTAGAGGCCAAAATAAAACGAAAATCAAGAATAACTATTTATCGATGGAGGCCTCGTTAAACAGTTATTAACGATTAAATTCAAAAATTTCTAATCGTTCTGGAAAAATTATTTTCGATCGCGGGCGCCAATTACAATCATTTTTGGTCATTACACATACCCCCGAAATCCTACCCAATTTCTGGAAAAAAATTCCAGAAGGTGTGAAATTTTTCGACGAAATTAAAATATTTCAAATCATTTTGGAAAAAATATTGTAAGCTATGGGGGTCAATTACAATCATTTTCGGTGAACAGACATACCCCCGAAATCCTGCGCATTTTCTAGAAAAAAATTCAAGAAGGTGTGAAATTTTTCGACGGAATTAAAATATTTCAAATCGTTCTGAAAAAAATATTGTTAGCTATGGGGGTCAATTACAATCATATTCCGTGAATAGACATACCCTCGAAACCTGCGCATTTTCGAGAAAAAAATTCAAGAAGGTGAGAAATTTTTCGACGGAAAAAAAAAATTTCAAATAATTCTAAAAAAATTAATTTCGGTTGTAGGAGTCAATTGCAATCATTTTTGGTCATTACACATACCCTCGAAATCCTGCGCATTTTCGAGAAAAAAATTCAAGAAGGTGCCTACATTTTTCGACAAAAAAGTAAAATTTCAAATCGTTCTGGAAAAATTATTTTTGGGTGCAGGGGTCCATTACAATCATTTTTGGTTATTACACATACCCTCGAAATCCTACGCATTTTCAAGAAAAAAATTCAAGAATGTGTGAAATTTTTCGACGGAATTAAAATATTTCAAATCGTTCTGAAAAAAATATCGTTAGCTATGGGGGTCAATTACAATCATTTTCGGTGAATAGACATACTCCCGAAATCCTGCGCATTTTCGAGAAAAAAATTCAATAAGGTGTGAAATTTTTCGACGGAAAAAAAAAATTTCAAATAATTCTAAAAAAATTAATTTCGGTTGTAGGAGTCAATTGCAATCATTTTTGGTCATTACACATACCCTCGAAATCCAACGCATTTTCAAGAAAAAAATTCAAGAAGGTGCCTACATTTTTCGACAAAAATAAAAATTTCAAATCGTTCTGGAAAAATTATTTTCGGATGCAGGGGTCCATTACGATCATTTTTGGTCATTACACATACCCCCGAAATCCTACCCACTTTCTAGAAAAAAATTCAAGAGGGGTGTGAAATTTTTCGACGGAATAAAAATATTTCAAATCGTTCTGAAAAAAATATTGTTAGCTATGGGGGTCAATTACAATCATTTTCGGTGAATAGACATACCCCCGAAACCTGCGCATTTTCGAGAAAAAAATTCAAGAAGGTGAGAAATTTTTCGACGGAAAAAAAAATTTCAAATAATTCTAAAAAAATTAATTTCGGTTGTAGGAGTCAATTGCAATCATTTTTGGTCATTACACATACCCTCGAAATCCTACGCATTTTCAAGAAAAAAATTCAAGAAGGTGCCTACATTTTTCGACAAAAAAGAAAAATTTCAAATCGTTCTGGAAAAATTATTTTCGGATGCAGGGGTCCATTATAATCATTTTTTATCATTACACATACTCCCGAAATCCCATCCAGTTTCTAGAAAAAAATTCAGTACGGTCGGAACTTTAGACATTAATAACTTTTTAACGAAACCTCTATTAACAAATTAGTATTCTTGATTTTCGTCTTATTTTGGCCTCTAGAATCCCCCATTAAAATTTTTCCCATGGTTGGCCGGACACCCTGTATAATTATCGTGTATCGATCCTAACGGAACAAATAAAATTTTCTTTATTAATTCTGCAAATTAATTATTGATATTATAGAATAGGTAAAGAGAGAAATGAGTATAATGAAAGAAGGATAAATAATATTTACGATCGACAGAAGTATATGAATTTGTAATTTAATCTGTATTTTAATATTGAATCGATAAAGCACGTAAATTCTACGGGTTCATATTTTATCATTCGATATTTTCAAATATTAATATATAACGTGAATGTGCAATAATAATGCGATTTTGAAGAAACTGTGACACACTGTTTGAAATAGATCGAATCCAGATATCGTACCAGTTATAGTTCCAGTTAAACGAAGATTGTTAGCGCGAAAGTTGTTCGAGACACCAGGGCTCGCAGCAATTTTGAGAAAAACGGTGTTAAAGTTGAAGACCTCGACACGCAATGGTTCCATTCTCGCGAGCAACCGTACAAGTTGCAATAAAATTCGCTACTAAACTTCGGTGATTACTTTAATCACACCATGATCCCGTGCTAACTGCGAATAAGCATACCAAAATGTGATTACTTTCCAATTCTCTTAACCTCGAAAACTTCTCGAGTTCCAATTTGATAATTTAGTAATATATTTTCACCGACTATGAAAACATTTAAAACAAAAAAACTCTACAGACATTTAGAATACAAATTCCATTTCTGCGGAGCAATGAAAAATAAATTTGTCTGAATTTTTCAAAAGATTTGAAGCGAGAGAAATTAATTAATCTGTACCAGACACCTAAATAGAATTATATTAAGCGACCGTAATTCGAATATCGTGTATTAATGACGTAAATAAATTTTTAGCAGCTTCCGGATGATTTTCAATGTTCATAAAATTTTATTTGCTCAGCCGGGATCGATAGGATAATCGTATGAAATTTGAAAATTCATCGGTCTCTACGGAGCATACGTTTTGGCGACGAGAATAAATTCTACGCGAATTATTGTTAAAAAAGGATATCACACTGTCAGAAATGCGTACTAATATCATTCGCGACCAAGTAAATACGAACGTCACTCGTATACGAGTGACACGGCCCCCGGTGGGCCGTGCGCGTCACTCGAATTCGAGTGACGCGTAGCCAACGTGTTAAACGGAGGTTCTACTTCGCCGCCTTGAAAAATAAATAATCGTCGAAAAGTAAAAAGTACTTGAAATTCCACCTACATTCGTAAACCTGATCTTCGATAATAAAAACTAATTTTTACCGATTTCAAAATGTATTTTAAATCCATTTGCAAAAGCAAATACGAATGGATTAGCAACCTATTACGATTACCCAAAAGTACAACGTTACTAAATCACAAATTCCCTAATAGGTAATAAAAAAAACTAGTAGAACTAGAAGATTATACAGAGTGTTCGACCAATCCTGGGAAAAATTTTAATGGTGGATTCTAGTGGCCAAAATAAGACGAAAATCAAGAATATCAATTTTTTGACTGAGCTCTCGTTAAAAAGTTATTAACAATTAAATTCAAACATTTCAAATCGTTCTGGAAAAATTATTTTTTGTTGGAGGGGTCAATTACAATCATTTTTGGTCATTACACATAACCCTGAAATCCTACCCACTTTCGAGAAAAAAATTCAGTAAGTGGACAATTTTTTTGACAAAATTGAAAACATTCAAATCATTTTGGAAAAATTATTTTTTGTTGGAGGGGTCAATTACAATCATTTTTGGTCATTACACATACCTCCGAAATCCTACTCAGTTTCGAGAAAAAAATTCGAGAAAGTGCGAAATTTTTCGACGGAAAAAATATTTTTCAAATCATTCTAAAAAAATTATATTCAATTACAGGGATCAATTACAAGCATTTTTGGTCATTACGCATACCCTCGAAATCCTACGTACTTTCGAGAAAAAAATTCGAAAAGGTGTGAAATTTTTCGACGAAAAAAATATTTTTCAAATCATTCTAAAAAAATTATTTTCGGTTACAGGGGTCAATTATAATCATTTTTGGTCATTACACATACCCTCGAAATCCTACGTACTTTCGAGAAAAAAATTCGAAAAGGTGTGAAATTTTTCGACGAAAAAAATATTTTTCAAATCATTCTAAAAAAATTATTTTCGGTTACAGGGGTCAATTATAATCATTTTTGGTCATTACACATACCCTCGAAATCCTACGTACTTTCGAGAAAAAAATTCGAGAAAGTGTGAAATTTTTCGACGAAAAAAATATTTTTCAAATCATTCTAAAAAAATTATATTCAATTACAGGGATCAATTATAATCATTTTTTGTCATTACACATACCCCTGAAATCTTAACCATTTTCGAGAAAAAAATTCATTACGAACGGAACGTTAAACATTAATAACTTTTTAACGAAGCCTCCATCAACAAATTGTTATTCTTGATTTTCGTCTTATTTTGGCCTCTAGAATCGCCCATTAAAATTTTTCCCAAGAGTGAACACCCTGTACGTTTGGTCTGTAAATATTTATAAAAAGAATTTGTATACTTGTGGGGAAACCTGACACTGAACAATGAGTAATTACACTAAATACCTGCGTTGAGAAACTCTTTGACGATTAGCCGTGGGTTCGACATTGTTAAACTTTCGTGACTTACCTGGAACAAAAAAGGAAAAATCGAGTTAGTAACGAAGATCAAATTTTGTTTCCAATTAGATAAAAAGTTAGGGACACGGATTTCTCGTGAACCAGCACACTTCGTGCCAAAGATAATTTTGCCAGTAATTAAAAAATTCTGTACTTAAGTTCTGCATTTCCTCGAAGGATGTTTTAAATAAACCTTAAAGAGGATTAAGTTTCACGCGAAAGAGAAATTTTTGTCTGCCTTGTCTGGACAGAACTTTAATGAAATCTTAATTACTATAATTACGAAAATATTGTTTCGTTTTCTCCTCTGTTAATATCTTCTGAGAGGCCACGTACCCCCAGGCGTTTATGGACCACAAGTTTGAGGAACTCGCGGAGTCTTCGTTTAAAATTACAAAATTTCATGCAACCATTCCTGAAGTCAGTAAGGTCTCGTTTATTATTCTTTTAGATTGTCATACAGATTGCGCGAAAGCCTGTTAAATTAGCATTACTTTCACATTTTATCAACCATTTTAACCTTTCAATTTATGGTTTTCTTCGGTGAAAGAGGCGGTGAGAAATTTTCAGTCTGACTTAATAGAAAGTTTTGTTTCGTAATCTGTTGATAGATTTTGTTAACTATTGAATGGTTCAGATTTATACTTGCCTAACTCGACTATCTGCGATCAGAAAATTATTCAAACTCACTGCATTATTTAAAATTAAATATCAAATTAATACTGGGTGTTGTTTTCAAATAGAAAATAGTGGTGATTTCGCGATGTAAAAATCGTTCAGTATAAATTTACTAACAGACCTAATAAAATTGACTAAAAACAGAACCCCAGGCGTAACAACCATAATGGCGGAGTCCACCGATACGATCGTCGATCCACTGTCCTCCATATCGCGTGGAAACGGGATGAAACCGCGTGGATCGTTGTTTAACCAGTTAGCAGTGGCGCCCCCTTTTGACGAGTATACTCGTCAATCGTAAAGTGTCGCTGTTATTCCAAAAATCTTGAGATTGGAGAATAAGTTTTATTTTTCACAAAAATTACAATTCAAATAGCCAATGGTCGCTATTTTTTACGCATGACGAATATACTCGTCAATGACAGCTAACTGGTTAATAAAAAAAAAATCTCCAAACGAGGTTAATCGTTCGTTTTATTCCAGCCTAGCCTCAAAATACTCTAACCATCTTGAGATTGGAGAATAAGTTTTATTTTTCACAAAAATTACAATTCAAATAGCCAATGGTCGCTATTTTTTACGCATGACGAATATACTCGTCAATGACAGCTAACTGGTTAATAAAAAAAAAATCTCCAAACGAGGTTAATCGTTCGTTTTATTCCAGCCTAGCCTCAAAATACTCTAACCATCTTGAGATTGGAGAATAAGTTTTATTTTTCACAAAAATTACAATTCAAATAGCCAATGGTCGCTATTTTTTACGCATGACGAATATACTTGTCAATGACAGCTAACTGGTTAATAAAAAAAAATCTCCAAACGAGGTTAATCGTTCGTTTTATTCCAGCCTAGCCTCAAAATACTCTAACCATCTTGAGATTGGAGAATAAGTTTTATTTTTCACAAAAATTACAATTCAAATAGCCAATGGTCGCTATTATTTACGCATGACGAGTATACTCGTCGATCACAGCTAACTGGTTAATAAAAAAAAATCTCCAAACGAGGTTAATCGTTCGTTTTATTCCAGCCTAGCCTCAAAATACTCTAACCATCTTGAGATTGGAGAATAAGTTTTATTTTTCACAAAAATTACAATTCAAATAGCCAATGGTCGCTATTATTTACGCATGACGAGTATACTCGTCGATCACAGCTAACTGGTTAATAAAAAAAAATCTCCAAACGAGGTTAATCGTTCGTTTTATTCCAGCCTAGCTTCAAAATACTCTAACCATCTTGAGATTGGAGAATAAGTTTTATTTTTCACAAAAATTACAATTCAAATAGCCAATGGTCGCTATTTTTTACGCATGACGAGTATACTCGTCACGACAAAAAATCCTGCCACTTCTCCATGACGAGTATACTCGTCGATCACAGCTAACTGGTGAAATATTTCAAGAAAATGAGACGACAGTCTGGCCAGGCTGTCGGGCGTGGTGACCCGCTAAGAATCCACGTTGCTCAGGAATGGGACCACACTTCGACAAAGGCTGCCACAGAAAACCATCGGAACGTTCGTTCGAGAATAAAACGGGAAAACAACGCGGTCGGCTCCCGTTTTGCATTCAGCCCTCGGCGAGGATCGATAAAACGTTATCCTAGCGCGCGCGACCTGTAACGATTATTAATCGTGCCACCCGTGATACGTATTAAGAACGACGTCTACGCGTGATTTTACTCCGGGGAGAGAGAGAGAACCGACGGAAGAGGCGGCTTCCGGAGCAAAAGAGAAAAAAAAAAAAATTCCACCAGCGGAAATTCGCGGCGATAAGAACAATCGAGTCCAGCGAAGAACCGGAAACCTCGGCTCGTCGACGTTAGAACGAACGTAGTATATTTGGTGGAAAGTCTTCGTAATGAATTCCTTAATTCCAAATCTTAAATCTTTAAAATACGCTAATTAATCGAATAGAATGTTTTTCGTAACGAAATGGAAACAGTGTGCAATATTCACAAGGTCAATTTATAACGAAACAGTTTCCTATATTGACCGTTACGTATTAGAACGAACGTAGTATACAGGGTGTTCGGCCACCCCTGGGAAAAAATTTAATAGGGGATTCTAGAGGCCAAAATAAGACGAAAATCAAGAATACTAATTTGTTGATGGAGGCTTCGTTAAAAAGTTATTAACGTTCAAAGTTCCGTACGTACTGAATTTTTTTCTCGAAAGTGGGTAGGATTTCGGGGGTACATCTATTCACCAAAAATGATTGTAATTGACACCTGCAACCGAAAATAATTTTTCCAGAATGTTTTGAATTTTTTTTTTTCGCCGAAAAATATAGGCACCTACTACCCTGTCGTTTTTTCTTAAAAACTCGTTTTTCATTTTTGATAATTTTATTTGACGCCCTACAGAAAAGTTGTCTAATACTTTTTTGTAGGTACCCGTGAGCTCTACCTCAGAAAATTGTTTCATTGAAATACATTCACTATTATAGGAGTTATGGCTGTTTGAAAAAATGGACCATTTTTATGGGGTTTTTCTTATTTTACAGGGTCAAGGAACAACTTTTCCAATATTGTTACAATTTCTACATATTCTCGACTAAAATACGCGTCATTTGCTTTTTTAAACATTAAAATCGTCCAATCCGTTCAAAAGTTATGATGTTTTAAAGAATCGCATGAAAATTCAGTGAAACATATCGATGGTATGGTCAGGCATTATATTTTCGGAAAAGAATTTTTTTCTCGAAAGTGGGTAGGTTTTCGAGGGTATGTGTAATGACCAAAAATGATTATAATTGACCCGTGCAACTAAAAATAATTTTTCCAGAACGATTTGAATTTTTTGAATTTAATTGTTAATAACTTTTTAACGAAGCCTCCATGAACAAATTGGTATTCTTGATTTTCGTCCTATTTTGGCCTCTAGAATCCCCCATTAAGATTTTTCCCAGGGGTGGCCAAACACCCTGTATTTGGTGGAAAGTCTACGTACCTAATTCCTTAATTCCAAAATCTTAAATCGTTACGATACTCTAATTAATCGAATAGAGTTTCTTCCGTCACTAAATGGACACAGGGTACAGTATTCATAAGGTCAATTTATAACAAAAAAGTCCCCTATATTTTACTAGCTAGTAAGGCGACGACAGACACCGTTACGTATCAGAACGAATGTAGTATATTTGATGGAAAGTCTACGTACCTAATTCCTTAATTCCAAATCTTAAATCTTTAAAATACGCTAATTAATCGAATAGAATGTTTTTCGTCACTAAATGGACACAGGGTGCAATATTCATAAGGTCAATTTATAACGAAAAAATTCCCTATATTTTACTAGCTAGTAAGGCAACGACAGACACCGTTACGTATTAGAACGAACGTAGTATATTTGGTGGAAAGTTTTCGTACCTAATTCCTTAATTCCAAATCTTAAATCTTTAAAATACGCTAATTAATCGAATAGAATGTTTTTCGTCACGAAATGGACACAGGGTGCAGTATTCACAAGCTCAATTTATAACGAAACAGTTTCCTATATTGACCGTTACGTATTAGAACGAACGTAGTATATTTGGTGGAAAGTGTTCATACCAAATTCCTTAATTCCAAATCTTAAATCTTTAAAATACGCTATTTATTCGAATAGAATGTTTTTCGTCACGAAATGGACACAGGGTGCAGTATTCATAAGGTCAATTTATAACGAAAAAATTCCCTATATTTTACTAGCTAGTAAGGCAACGACAGATACCGTTACGTATCAGAACGAACGTAGTATATTTGTTGGAAAGTCTTCGTACCAAATTCCTTAATTCCAAATCTTAAATCTTTAAAATACGCTAATTAATCGAATAGAATGTTTTTCATCACTAAATGGACACAGGGTGCAGTATTCACAAGGTCAATTTCTAACGAAACAGTTTCCTATATTGACCGTTGCGTATTAGAACGAACGTAGTATATTTGGTGGAAAGTCTTCATACCTAATTCCTTAATTCCAAATCTTAAATCTTTAAAATACGCTAATTAATCGAATAGAATGTTTTTCATCGCTAAATGGGCACAGGGTGCAATATTCATAAGGTCAATTTATAACGAAAAAATTCCCTATATTTTACTAGCGAGCAAGGCGACGACAGACACCGTTACGTATTAGAACGAACGTAGTATATTTGGTGGAAAGTCTTCATACCAAATTCCTTAATTCCAAATCTTAAATCTTTAAAATACGCTAATTAATCGAATAGAATGTTTTTCGTCACTAAATGGACACAGGGTGCAATATTCATAAGGTCAATTTATAACGAAAAAGTCCTGTATATTTGTCCAGCGAGCAACGCGACGACAGACCGTTACGTATCATGTTTCGCAGGAGCAGACAGAGCCAACGTTTTTTTGTGTTCGGTAATTCGTCCGTTTGAGAAATCTAACGAGCGAAAGTGAGAAAAAACACTGACCCTCTTCTTCTCGGGAGTATCGTGTTACGATCGAAGTCGAGCGAATGTTATGGTTTGTCGTCACCCTCCGTGTCTCGCTCGCCGCGACGGTTACAAAAGCAATGGAGGGGATAGCCAGACTACAGATAACGAAACCGTTCTTCTAAAAACGAGACTTTTCGACGGGAAACACGATGCCCTAATCGTTTCGAGCGTTGCAAGGATTCGCGTTCGGAGGCGTGTGCAATCAAAATGGCGATGCAGTTCTCGAGTTGAGTTTCAACCGCGGTTGCAGCGTGAAAAAAAAATGCGCCCAAGCTACGATATTCGATTACACGAAGCCAACCTCCGGTGGTTATGAGCTCTGTTTTTTTCTTATTATTATTTTCGTGTGCCAGGTTTTCGAGACAATGGACGAAACGAACGCCACAGTCGGCGTCGAACGGAAGACGCAGCCGTGAAATTCTTGCGATTAAGTTCACAGAGCGTTCCCTCGTACGCCAGTTATCCCTCAAAGGACAACAATCTTGGACGAAGTTGGATCGCCAGGAACTATCCCGCTAAGTGACTAACTATCCACCGTGGTAACAACGCGGCGTGTCTCGCGAAGCGACAGAACGAGAAGCCAACGTGAGAGCACGAAGGCACAGAACGCTATCTCATCGTGGCCGTCTACTCAGCGGTAATGCGAGACCTCCATGGTAATAAGAGCTGCCCTGGTAATTATTACATTCCCTTCGTGGGACGTACGTAAGGTAGATTCACCGTGAGATGGGAGGAAGTGACGCGCCGCGAGCAGAAACGTGAATTATCGCGTCTCTAAGCGACGCTCGCTACCAGAAAACTGCCAGCTCTATCGTCTAATTAATCGTAATTTATATCACGCCGTTTGATAACCGGCTATTATTTACACGCGATCCACTCGACTGTCGCGCTCTGCAACCTTGTCGCGAACGGTGCACGGCAATCCAAATCGCTTCGAATCACTTCCAAAACTAGAAATTTTTTATTTTTAAAAACGAAAAAAAGAGAGCACTTTCTAACAAGAATGCAAGGTCTTTAAATATTTGCAACTAAACGTTATTTCTCATTCAGATGAAGGTACCAATTTTATCTAGAACACTTGACGGGAGTTTTTATCTCCCCCAGAATCGATCGAACGTTGCGAATAGATCGCTGTCCAGAGTTTCCATTCATCTATAATTCGACTGAAATTCTGCTCGTCCCTGGAACCTGTCGTCCCGTAACGGATATACTCCGTAGATATACTCATCGGGGTTCAACGTTCATCTAAAATTGAGCTCTCCTTTCCTCTGTCGCCAAACTTGGAATCTCGACACGATCCTTGAAATATTTGCCGTTACACGGAGGATCGAGTTTTCGAAAATTGATCGTTACCTTTAGAAATTACGACGGATTGACAGTTTAACTAAGAGGCAAATCCTGAGTACTTAACGTCCATGATAACCTGTCCGATCGGATTAACGTTTCATCCGTGGTCTCACGGGTCTCGCGTCCAGAACCACTGCGGTTGATTATATTTGTTAATGATCTAGTCAGTTCGCATTCTCTCGTTCCGCCCCTTTGCTTTGCGCGGGTGATCTAAACCAGTTTTCGAGAGTTAAACTCCGTAGATGCCTCTAAACTGCAATCTGACCTAAATAATTTACCGGTCTCCTCGCAGAGTGCTACAGTTTAGCGATACTCCCACGCACTTAATGACAATTTCATGGAGTATGGTTCGAAAAATTTACTAAAACCATGTGGAACAAGTTAATAAATTAAAAGAAAATTATTACAGGTTCAGCGACTATACAGGGTGTTCTACCAACCCTGGGAAAAATTTTAATGGGAGATTCGGGAGGTCAAAATAAGACGAAAATCAAAAATACCAATTTATTCATGGAGGCTTCGTTAATGAATTTTTTTCTCGAAAATGGATAGGATTTCGGGGGTATGTCTATTCACCAAAAATGATTGCAATTGACCCCCGTAACTGAAAATAATTTTTCCAAAACGATTTGAAATTCTTTTTTTCTGTCGAAAAGTTTCACACCTTCTCGAATTTTTTTCTCGAAAATGCGCAAGATTTCGGGGGTATGTCTATTCACCAAAAATGATTGTAATTGACCCCCGCAACCGAAAATAATTTTTTTAGAATGTTTTGAAAAATTTTATTTTCGCCAAAAACTTTTACATCTTCTCGAATTTTTTTCTCGAAAATGGATGGGATTTCGGGGATATGTCTATTCGCCAAAAATGATTGTAATCGACCCCCGCAACCGAAAATAATTTTTCCAGAACGATTTGAAATTTTTTTTTTTTTGTCAGTCAACTAATTAGATTTTCGGTAAGGAATTTTTTTCTCGAAAATGCGCAAGATTTCGGGGGTATGTCTATTCACCGAAAATGATTGTAATTGACCCCCTTAACCGAAAATAATTTTTTTAGAATGATTCGAAAAATTTTTGTTTCGCCGAAAAATTTCACATCTCGAATTTTTTTCTCGAAAGTGGATAGAATTTCGGAGGTATGTATAATGACAAAAATTAATGGCAATTGACCCCCGCAACCGAAAATAATTTTTCCAGAACGATTTGAAATTTTTTTTTTTTTTGTCAGTCAACTAATTAGATGTTCGGTAAGGAATTTTTTTCTCGAAAATGCGCAAGATTTCGGGGGTATGTCTATTCACCGAAAATGATTGTAATTGACCCCCGTAACCGAAAATAATTTTTTTAGAATGATTCGAAAAATTTTTGTTTCGCCGAAAAATTTCACATCTCGAATTTTTTTCTCGAAAGTGAATAGGATTTCGGAGGTATGTATAATGACAAAAATTAATGGCAATTGACCCCCGCAACCGAAAATAATTTTTCCAGAACGATTTGAAATTTTCGAATTTAATTGTTAATAACTATTTAACGAAGCCTCCGTCAACAAATTGGTATTCTTGATTTTCGTCTTATTTTGGCCTCCAGAATCTCCCATTAAAATATTTCCCAGGATTGGTGGAACACCCTGTATAAATTCACGGAATATTTAAAAAATTCCATTTCGTTTTCAAGATGGAGGCGTTACGAGAAGTTTGGAAAGCACATCGAGTGCAGATAAATAGAACCGCGGTCGTCGCGAGAAGTTTGATCATCGAGGGAACCGCGGCGTAGCCCAAAGGCCGAAGATGAAACATCGTCGAGAGAGCAAGAGACCCACTAACGCGGTGCTCCCTATCCCGAAGGAATTCTGGAATCAGGACACGGCGAGCAGCGACCGGTGCTTATCGCGACCGACACCGAAGGGGGAACTTCTCGAGGAAAATGAAATCCAGTGGAACACGACGATGAACCCAGCGACGCACAAATGAAAATCTTTAACTCTTTGCTGCCTCCGTCTGGGCTGACTATCGTCTAGAGAATCTCCATTCGACTACTGTCGACTAGCTAACACTTTATTATTCTTATTTTCTTTTAATTAAAATACTGTAAAGAGAAGAAAAAAATAAATCTCAAGTCAATATAAGTGGACTCTCTATGGTTTTCTATTATTCATTTAACAAAAATGACTTCGAAGAACCCGATTTGCAACCTAACCATAATATCTACGCTTCGAAATATAAATGTAGACTAGTTATAATTCACACGCGTGGAAGAGATGTAAATCGCGTGTTATGAAGGCCCACCGTTGGGCGGCGCTCTCTTGGCGTGCTCGCTGTAAAACGTAAAATACTTTGTTCGCATTATGTCACTAATCATTAACGTACATAGATATCCTACTGTGTATTTCCATTAAATATATTATCGTTTGTTTTACTCACTGCGCCAACAATAAATAATTTTCTGCCCCCTCCAGTGGCAGAAGGTCGTGAAAAACCGTTTAAATTCTCGTGGAACGGAAACTATCGCGTACGCGTGCAATGCGACTCTAAGGACTCGTTCCTTCGTTAAAAATAACTTCGCCGCGAGATTGGAATCGTCTGGCTTGCGCCAGGAAAGAGAAGAACCGGCGGCGCTGTGCGCGATTAACTCCTTTTTTTTTTACCGAGACGTTAGTTGAATAACCCGCAAAGGAGACGTTACACATTTTTCACCGGTTGGCCCCGCATAAAGGGCGAAAGAACGGTCCCGTGGTCTCGATCCGCGACGCCGTCGACGAAAGAAAATAATGTTAATTAGCGGTGAAATACTTCGCCCGCCGTTTCCCTTCAAACTTTCCCCGCCCGTCCGTCCCCCCGGTTAAAAGTCGCCCGTTTTACCATCCCGGCGCTGTTTGCACGACGCTTCACGCGCGTTCCAACCCGGGTGTGTGTCCATATACTTGCCGCTATGAAAAGGGACACGCGGCCGAACCGCGGCGATTTCACCGCAGGATGAACCACCCGCGGTTTTCTATAGCGAAGGCTGAAAGTGCAGCCCTCAATTCGCGGGCAAATCTGTCGTATGCATAATACAAAGTCATACAGTGGAGACCTCTGTGACTCCCTCTTTCTCCCGGGCTATTTCACATTTCCGACGCGTTTGGGAAAGGAACCTTAACCCTCCACGGTTTTACACATCCCCTCGCTCTCGGTAAAGCAACAGATCGTCGACTCCGCGCACGGCGTATCAAAGCTGAACGACCAAACTCCGCCAGGATGTTCCAACGAGTGGAAAACGAGGGACAAATTTCATACGCCACTCGAGTTACGCGCTCCCCCCCACCTATCGCACACATCCTCCACTCGGTCGTGAACGGAATTCGCGTTTACATAGAAGTTAGTTTACATAGCCCACCGAGTGGGTCCGGTGTACGATTTTTTTCCCTTTGAATTTTTATAATTTATAAACACAGATATTAACGCTAGATTTGATAATTAGTTACGTCCACAGTTGAAGTGTGGCGCTGCTTTGCTGATGATAGGAACTCTGAGAATTTCGTGGGAGGGCAGAAAAGGAGAGATGGCGTGTGTGGTCCGGGCCTGCTAGTGGACTCATCCAATAAGGCTTCCTAGCAGGCCCTGCTTTAGACGACCCGTGGGAAAAATTTTAATGGAGGACTATAGGAGCCAAAATAAGACGAAAATCAAGAGTACCAATTTCTTGATGGAGGCTTCGTCAAAAAGTTATTAACAATTAAATTCAAAAATTTCAAATCGTTCTGGAAAAATTATTATCGGTTGCGGGGATCAATTACAATCATTTTTGGTCAATACATATACCCTCAAAATCCTATCCACTTTCTAGAAAAAAATTCGGATAGATGCTGAAATTTTTCGACGGAAAAAAAATTTTTCAAATCATTCTAAAAAAATTATATTCAATTACAGGGATCAATTACAAGCATTTTTGGTCATTACGCATACCCTCGAAATCCTACGTACTTTCGAGAAAAAAATTCCTTATCGAAAATCTAACTGGGTGCCTACATTTTTCGATGAAAAAAAAAAAAATTTCAAATTGTTCTGGAAAAATTATTTTCGATTTGAGGGGCCAATTACAATCATTTTTCGTCATTACACATACCTCCGAAATCCTACCCACTTTCTAGAAAAAAATTCGAGAAGGTGTGAAATTTTTCAACGGGGGAAAAAAATTTCAAATCGTTTTGGAAAAATTATTATCGGATGGGGGGGTCAATTACAATCATTTTTGATCAATACATATACCCTCGAAATCCTACCCACTTTCTAGAAAAAAATTCGGATAGATGCTGAAATTTTTCGACGGGAAAAAAATTTTTCAAATCATTCTAAAAAAATTATATTCAATTAGAGGGATCAATTACAAGCATTTTTGGTCATTACGCATACCCTCGAAATCCTACGTACTTTCGAGAAAAAAATTCCTTATCGAAAATCTA
The DNA here is from genome assembly GCF_051014445.1 of Colletes latitarsis. Classification (NCBI taxonomy): domain Eukaryota; kingdom Metazoa; phylum Arthropoda; class Insecta; order Hymenoptera; family Colletidae; genus Colletes; species Colletes latitarsis. The sequence goes on along the minus strand of NC_135135.1, from coordinate 26,331,530 downwards.
ACTGGGTGCCTACATTTTTTGATGAAAAAAAAAAAATTTCAAATTGTTCTGGAAAAATTATTTTCGATTTGAGGGGCCAATTACAATCATTTTTCGTCATTACACATACCTCCGAAATCCTACCCACTTTCTAGAAAAAAATTCGAGAAGGTGTGAAATTTTTCAACGGGGGAAAAAAATTTCAAATCGTTTTGGAAAAATTATTTCCGGATGCGGGGGTCAATTACAATCATTTTTGGTGAATAGACATACCCCCGAAATCCTAACCAATTTCGAGAAAAAAATTCAGTACAGGCGGAACTTTAAACGTTAATAACTTTTTAAGGAAGCCTCCATGAACAAATTGGTATTCTTGATTTTCGTCTTATTTTGACCTCTAGAATCTCCTATTAAAATTTTTCCCAAGTATGACCGAACACTCTGTATAGCAACCGAGAAGTCGGTCGAGCGCTTGTGAGAGCGTGATCCCTCTGGTGGCGAGCCTGGGAGTCGACGCCACAAAATTTAAAAAGTAGTAATATCATTATAATTTTTTAACGGTGATTTTATATTTGTCTGAAAATGAAGTTTTCTCCAAGTCAATAGATTCGACACGTACCAAATATCGCGAATTAATACGAACCGGGGTGGAAATCGACGGCGTTGAGTACGTTTCTATTGTCAAGCGCGAATAGTCGTTCGTTTTTGGATTTATATGATATTTTTATCCGCGACGGGAAGAGGACGTCGGGGAACAGATAAGGATGTAGTGCGCGTCGAAAGCGGGCGCGGAATGAGCGGGGAACGTTCGCGGGGGCTCTCGACAGCTGGTTTTCTGGCCGGTCGACAACGTCGAGTCAGACAATGCGCCATAGAAATCGCCAGATGCATCTGCGAACGGTACGGTTACGCGGGAAAACGCGACGATGACATCGAAATGCATCGAACGACAACACTGTCGCTACGGAATTCCGCACGATCGTCACGTACCAGACGTCTTGTCGCCGGTGACGCGATCCGGCGAATCGTCGACGCGCGTTTTGTTTCTCGGCGAGCTACGGATGCGCCTGAATCGTCGATCCGTAGCTAAAATAAAGTCGAGCACCCGTATCGAACAGGGAACTACCCATTCGGTGCACCGGAACTATTTAAAAACAAGCTTTTAGCCGGTAGCGTACACTGAAGGCCTTCGGGATAAAAATATCACAATACTCGTAATTAGTTTCTTTAATTTTGCGATTCAACGCGTTGACTGTCACGCCACCGATGCATGGGTGGCAGAATTTACCACTAAGGAGCTAGAAAAATTCTCAAGTTGAGATGTCGAGGTTAGAAGTACCGAAACAAATTATAGGTTATGTAGGTTACGATGGTATGAAATCGAAGTTTTAATCTTGGAGAATATTATACGGTTTTGATATGACAGTGAACGTGTTAATTAAAGTATTCCAGATAGTAATAACTAGTTATAAACGTTGTCTTGATGATAAATATTGTCAAGTGAACATCGCGGAAAGATGGACGTGTTTCTCGTGAAAAAGTCTGACACGCCATATTGTATTTTCCCATAGAACCGCTTCTATGACGAATAAAGTCATAGTACTATTAATATAATTCGTATTAATAGCGTAGTTTTGTATTAATTTTTAAATTTTCTTATCTATTAATGTATACAAGATGGAATTGACTCGTTAAATAAAGAATTTTTATTTTCTCTAAAGCGCTATATTAAGCTAACCCGGTTTCTTTCTATTTTGGTTTATCATTATTTCCGATGAGACAAGTATTGTCGATTTCTCAATTACTTAAATTTGCAACTGGAGAAGACTGCAAATAGACTGATTGAACGTGATTATTCGAATATTTTGCACGTACAAGAATAAATTGCTACTTATTTTCCTTACGTACCCTCGCTGTAAAACATTAACATCGATATAGGCGGTGTAAAATGATTACAGAATTAAAATAGGCAATTAAGCTCGAGTTATTAACAATGATAATTAGTTCGAATCGAATGAAACAGGATTGGTGCTTACGGACGCTACATATGCACAAGTAGAAATGGCAAGTCATACACAGACACACCGGGCACGATGAAAAAATCTTTATTTTATACATTGGATCGATTTTCTCGCGTGGAATGACTATATTGCTGCTTGTAACACCGGTTATCGGACTCCTTGAATATTCCAATAAATGCATATAATTGTATCCTGCTACTAGGCATTTTGTGGCTCTCATTATCTACGTTTTCGTATACATATGCATCAATAAATTCATATAATTGTATCCTGCTGCTATTTCGTGCTTTTATTACTAACGTAGTACACGTTTCGCCACATCATTACTGGATGCAACAAACTAAACATATCTTTGATATCGTTGGCCGATTTCGCAAAAATTTCACATCATTCCAGAAATCTATTATACAGGGTGTTCGGTCACTCGTGGGAAAAATTATAATGAGAGATTCTAGAGGCCAAAATAAGACGAAAATCAAGAATACCAATTTGTCCATGGAGGCTTCGTTAAAAAGTTATTAACGTTTAAAGTTCCGTCCGTACTGAATTTTTTTCTCGAAAATGCGCAGGATTTCGGGGGTATGTCTATTCACCAAAAATGATTGTAATTGACCCCCACAGCTAACAATATTTTTTTCAGAACGATTTGAAATATTTTAATTTCGTCGAAAAATTTCACACTTTCTCGAATTTTTTTCTAGAAAGTGGGTAGGATTTCGGGGGTATGTGTAATGACCAAAAATGATTGTAATTAAACCCCGCTACCGAAACTAATTTTTCTAAGACGATTTGAAATTTTTTTTTTTTCGCAGAAAAATTTCACACCTTCTCAAATTTTTTTCTAGAAAGTAGGTAGGATTTCGGGGGTATGTGTAATGACCAAAAATGATTGTAATTAATCCCCGCAACCGAAACTAATTTTTCTAAGACGATTTGAAATTTTCTTTTTTTCGTCAAAAAATATAGGCACCTAATTAGATTTTCAGTTAGGAATTTTTTTCTCGGAAGTGCGTAGGATTTCGAGGGTATCTGTAATGACCAAAAATGATTATAATTGACCCCTGCAACCGAAAATAATTTTTTTAGAACGATTTGAAAAATTTTTTTTTCGCAGAAAAATTTCACACCTTCTCGAATTTTTTTCTAGAAAGTAGGTAGGATTTCGGGGGTATGTGTAATGACCAAAAATGATCGTAATTAACCCCCGCAACCGAAACTAATTTTCCCTAAGACGATTTAAAATTTTTTTTCTTTTCGTCAAAAAATTTAGGCACCTAATTAGATTTTCAGTTAGGATTTTTTTTCTCGGAAGTGCGTAGGATTTCGAGGGTATCTGTAATGACCAAAAATGATTATAATTGACCCCTGCAATCGAAAATAATTTTTTTAGAATGATTTGAAAAATTTTTTTTTCGCAGAAAAATTTCACACCTTCTCAAATTTTTTTCTAGAAAGTGGGTAGGATTTCGGGGGTATGTGTAATGACCAAAAATGATTGTAATTAACCCCCGCAACCGAAACTAATTTTTCTAAGACGATTTGAAATTTTTTTTTTTTTCGTCAAAAAATTTAGGCACCTAATTAGATTTTCAGTTAGGAATTTTTTTCTCGGAAGTGCGTAGGATTTCGAGGGTATCTGTAATGACCAAAAATGATCGTAATTGACCCCTGCACCCGAAAATAATTTTTTCAAAACGATTTGAAATATTTTGATTTCGTCGAAAAATTTCACATCTTCTCGAATTTTTTTCTAGAAAATGGGTAGGATTTCGGGGGTATGTGTAATGACCAAAAATGATTGTAATTAACCCCCGCAACCGAAACTAATTTTTCTAAGACGATTTAAAAATTTTTTTTTTTCGTCAAAAAATTTAGGCACCTAATTAGATTTTCAGTTAGGAATTTTTTTCTCGGAAGTGCGTAGGATTTCGAGGGTATCTGTAATGACCAAAAATGATCGTAATTGACCCCTGCACCCGAAAATAATTTTTCCAAAATGATTTGAAATATTTTGATTTCGTCGAAAAATGTCACACCTTCTCGAATTTTTTTCTAGAAAGTGGGTAGGATTTCGGGGGTATGTGTAATGACCAAAAATGATTGTAATTAACCCCCGCAACCGAAACTAATTTTTCTAAGACGATTTGAAATTTTTTTTTTTTCGTCAAAAAATATAGGCACCTAATTAGATTTTCAGTTAGGAATTTTTTTCTCGGAAGTGCGTAGGATTTCGAGGGTATCTGTAATGACCAAAAATGTTCGTAATTGACCCCTGCATCCGAAAATAATTTTTCCAAAACGATTTGAAAATTTGAATTTAATTGTTAATAACTTTTTAACGAAGCCTCCATCGACAAATTAGTATTCTTGATTTTCGTCTTATTTTGGCCTCTAGAATCTCCCATTAAAATTTTTCCCATGGTTGCCGAACACCCTGTATCTGTTAGAACTGCAATTTTAATTGTAAATAAAAAGATATATCGCGATTTGCAAAGGCGTTAAAAATGTTTGTCTCGTCAAATTACAATCACAAAATAGAAACTGTATTTATTATATCATACGATAAAATTATTTTCCCGTTGACGGCTCGAATATCCCCAGTATCGTCTGCCTAAATATTCAATCTGCCCGTTTGCGAATTGCCCCCATAAAGCTCGTCGCACGAGCCGCCACTGAGGGGGTCGGTGGAAAACAGATTCGAACGCGAAGACCGCGGGTTAAAACAATTTTCCACGGGCAAACAAACGGCGATAAATCTTCTTATCTCGCGGTTGACATCTTTGGATTACTTTCGAATAATATCCCCGGAGAAGTTGGATTCGCGCGCGCGTGCACGCTCGATCGTTGAAAGTGCCTCGTTTCGCGCGAACAATCGAACACGTTGACATTGGCAGTCGCCGCATAAATCCTGAGAGGTATATAAATAGACCTCTCGTTTGCAAAGGAAAGGTCGTTACTGAATGCACCACGAGTTGCACCTCCGTAGCTCTCCTCGATAGAACTTCGAAGGTGGATGGCTCGATGATGACTTAACCGGTGAAGTACGCGAAAACGCGATTCGCCTCACTCGACTGGATTCCGCGAATTAGGTCGCCGTTCAGTCACGCGATATTAGCAAAGAAATTTTAATAAAAAACCCATAATCGCGGCCGCGCCACCGTTGTTTCCCTCTTGCGCAACGAACATCAATCCTCGAGTCGCGTCAAGACTTTTGGCAGCCAAGCACTTCGAGAAGTCATATTCAAATTCAAATCGCGCTCGTATTCAAATTTATTAACCGTATCGTTCGAAAAATAAAACGAAAGACCAGTCGCGTTATGTGGAACGCATTACTTAGAATGATCGGTCGTGGTCTGTTGAATTTAATTTGCACGTGACTAACACAGCGTGCACCGTGTTAAATAAAATTATTACGAATCCAGAAATTCAAATTTAATTGGAAAGGATTCGTCTCCGTTCACAATTTAATTAATATAATAGTTAAACCGAACAATAGCTAGGCCTGTAGGATGCCAGAAGTCCCGTTAAGGAAGCCTGTAACGAAGGGACGGCTCGACGTTTATGCTCGTCCGTACAATACTTTTTCGATTCCTTATTTATACGCCCGTGGATCTATTCAATCACACCATGAAATTTTTAGTGGCATTAACGATGTTATATTCATTCGTTATGGTCGGAGCTGCATTAAATAGCCCTCGTGCAATTTTAACTATGCACACAGAGGCGTTTACGATCGAGAAATTACACGGTTTATAGGTTAGAACGCGCTGGGATGCCATAGCGGTCACCGTTGACCGACGCTTCGAGCTCGCAGCCGAGGCTCGACGCAGCTTTCGACACTTTTCGTTTATTCTATCGGGTACGGTTAGACCTTCTCTATCTTCTCCACAGTAATTTGAACAAACATTTCCAAGGATACGTCAGACGATAGTCGCCGGGCGACTATCGCACAAAGTCCACGCAAAATGGCGGGAGATACCGTGAAACGCGAGAGGGCTCTCGTGGAGGTTCTTAGTCGGGACGCCGAGAAAAATAATACCGAATGAATTTTTCCGCGCAAAGAAACAGAAAAGCTCGATTTAAATAACCTCTACACAGCAATCGTTTAATAACCCCAGGCCGCTTACGGCGGGTTCTATCGAAACAGATTTTTCTTGGTCGGGCGTGCTCGCGGAGCTGAAAGCCTCGTGTCTTGAGAACTCGTCGAGTTCCGGGGTCTCTGAGGCAAGAACCGAGGCGGTTTATGCAATAGCCGGGGCAACGGTATCGAGGGGAGAAAGGAGACGGAAAGGGGCTCGAGAAGCCCTCCACTGTGTTCTTAGCATTCCATCGAGAATCATGGCTCGCGGTTAGACTAACCACCGAGCAAAATGGTATGTCGGCGGAAGAAGAGAGCCTCTTTCAAAGAAAACGACGAAAGGAGCGCCCCGCGAACCCGTCGACAGCCGTACAGCGGCCGCCATTGACGGGCCGAGCAGCGCCGCCATGGGGGCCTCTCTCGATAGAGATTCGAGGAATCCAATTGGCTTTAAACGCGGCTCCGAGCACCCCCGATTCTCCTCTATCGATCAAATCTTGCCGCTGCGCGTGATCTCGTTAGTCGAACGATTGTCCATTCAATCGACGATGCAACCGACCGACGGGGAAATCTCGTTTCCCAGCCCCGAACCCGCGGACGCAAGCGAAACAACAAGGGAGAATTCGCATCTCGCGATACAACGACCCTTCTGGACGATGCTACGTGCCCGCTCGCCAATCCTGCCCTCGAGAGTCCCCGATCGACAGGGTTGCTCGACCCTTTGTACGCGGGTGCCATTTTTTTCCCCCTCGTTTCAACGTTGGAACGGAGATATATTCTTCGTTGCACTTTCGTTATTTCTTCGTCCTATTCTATAGTGCAAAGAATCGCCTTTAAAATTTCTATAAATAAACACAGTGGGATACTTAAGGCTGGGGCCAGACGTTCTACGTTCTTCCTTGTCTTGCAATTGAAAACAACGAAGGCAGAGAAAATCAGCGTTCCTATGTCTTTTCACTTGTAAGATAAGGAAGGGCATAAAAATGGACGTCGTTTCGACGCTCGTGTGACCCTGGTTACTTCTCAGAATTCAACTGAGATAAGGAGAGAGGATGAGTGCGAGTGAGATACAATAGCTAGCACCCGAAAGCATATACCTACATATGCAGAGTGTTCGGCCACCCCTGGGAAAAATTTTTAAATTTTAGAGGCCAAAATAAGACGAAAATCAAGAATACCAATTTGTTGATGAAGGCTTTGTTAAACAGTTATTAACGTTTAAAGTTCCGACCTTACTGAATTTTTTTCTCGAAAATGCGCAAGATTTCGGGGGTACGTCTATTCACCGAAAATTATTATAATTGACCCCTGCAACTAAAAATAATTTTTCCAAGACGATTCGGAAGTCTTTTTTTTCACCCAAAACTTTCAGCACTTACTCGAATTTTTTTCTCGAAACTGAGTGGGATTTCGGGGGTATGTCTGTTGACCAAAAATGCTTGCAATTGACCCCTGCAACTAAAAATAATTTTTCCAAGATGATTTGAAATTTTTGAATTTAATTGTTAATATCTTTTTAACGAAGCCTCCATCAATAAATTGGTATTCTTGATTTTCGTCTTATTTTGGCCTCTAGAATCCCCCATTAAAATTTTTCCCAAGGTTGGCCGAACACCCTCTGTACAATGCATCTATGAGGACGGGCGTCAAGTTACGCTCGAAAGCTCGAACTTCGAAGCCACTTGGGCTTCCATGAATTGGCGATATTAAACCTAAAATAAGAATAAAAGAGTGTTCTCCAAGTAAAACGAACCAGACCAAATAACTAATCGAAAAAGTATCGCGAACAAATCGAATAAAATTCCGCCCACTTTTACTCTCGTTAGCGGTTATCGAGAGGAAAACTATCGAACGCGCGCTTAGCATAATCGCATAAATCACGGGCGGTGGAGTCTGAGCGGAGCTAGGAGCACCTGTCGCGTATTTGTAACGAAACATTTCCGGGGCTCGTGCTCGCCAGTTATTCCCCGTCGACTCGTTTCGACGTCTCGAAACCGGTGCGTGATTTACGACTCACAATTAAAGGACACACACCGCGGCGGTGCAAGCGTTCGGTGGTGGGAGGACCCCCCGCCCCCCCGTTCCGCACGCGATAATTAAATTTCCTGGCGAAGAAAGGCGAAAGAGAGACGCGAAACGCGCCCACTCGACGGACCAATTAGGAAGAATTTAACTTTTCCCGCGCAATGGGCGAACGTAAATTGACCGAGCCTCGAAACACCGTAGACTACGGGGGCCGGGCCGTTAACTTCGCTCAGACCGCGGTTTATTTGTTTCCACGCGCCCTGACACGTCGATCGTAGCTTCTGTTTAACCCTAGCCAACGCTAGACGAGGGTGGTTCCCGGGGAAAAAGTCTCTAAAACATTTCGACCCCCATCTCGAGCAAAATATTGCTTTTAATATATCGTTTACGTCTAGGATGTGTTTCAACGGCTGGTTATTTACTCTCAACTATTTTAATAGTTTCTATGATAATAAATATTACTGTCCAAGTATCATCTATCGAATTGGTGAGAGGAATAAGTAGCTACCAGTCCTAGGTTAGCCACGTGAGAGGCAAATAGTCACGCCCACTTCGTTGCGACCAATCGACCCCCCCGTCTCTCCCGATTGCCAACTTCCCAGCAACGCACAATACATACGTGGTTCCCGTCGAGCCTGAACAAGTGATATTAGCGAAGTTATTCGTTTTTTTATTCGTTGTCCAGCCTCTGGTTCGAGTCTCAAGAAACGGGTCATAGCGGCGCGCTGAACGAACGCGACACATTGTTTATGTAGTTTCTTTTGTCCAGATTAGGATCGAGAATTACTTTGCGTGCCACGGGAACGGTCGGGTCGGCTCAAGGTGGGGCAATAATTAGATTTTCAGGGACGAAGGAAGCCACGAGAGTTGGAAGTAGGTTTCACCTTTCTTCTTCCCGTCGCGTAGCGATTCGACGAACGGAGGGGGAGGGAACGCGGGAACGAATCCGTTCCACCGTCGAACGATAATTATTCTTTTTTTTTTCTTCTTCTTCTTCTCTAGCTGTCACAGAGGCCCCGGTGAATGATTACGAAAGGCATACAGAGAAATCATTACCGCGTGCATCGTCGAGAGAAAGAGCCCGGCTTGATGATTAAATTTCCATAGACGAAGACTGCGGGCTGAAACGACGCCCGACTGTGGGAGAAAGAACCCGCTTCCGGGCGGGTTGGAACCGGGGCAGAGATGTGGAATTACGGTAAACTATGTTTCCCCGTGACTTTCGACGTTACGCATTAACTCGCGTCCGCTCCGTGGCGATGGAACGTGTTTCGAACCGCGTCCGGAGCCGGCGCGAAGAAGCAAACGGTTTCTAATTACTCACGGACGAAACGTTGGGAGAACCGATTACCCTCGGCGATAAAACGTGAAACGATAGCGTTGTATCAACGCGCTGCAGCCAAGATTCCACGTTCCGTTCCCTGCACAGGAGTGTTTACTTTTTGGCAATGCGAAGAAACGTCGCTGTACTGATTTATCGTTGACGAGTTTAAATGTGACTTAAAATTTGGGACACAGATAAAACGAAACGTTTCATATTAACCGATTTCGACTAAAGAAATTGGAATAGTTTTATACAGGGTGTTCGGGTATCCTTGGGAAAAATTTTAATGGGAGATTCTAGAGGCCAAAATAGGGCGAAAATTAAGAATGTCAATTTGTTGATGGAGGCTTCGTTAAAAAGTTATTAATGTTTGAAGTTCCGATCGTACTGAATTTTTTTCTAGAAACTGGGTGGGATTTCGAGGGTATGTGTAATGACCAAAAATGATTGTAATGGACCCCTGCATCCAAAAATAATTTTTCCAGAATGATTTGAAATTTTTCTTTTTTGTCGAAAAATGTAGGCAACTTATTGAATTTTTTCCTTGAAAATGCGTAGGATTTTGGGGGTATATGTAATGACAAAAAATGATTGTAATTGACCCCCAAAGCTAACAATATTTTTTTCAGAACGATTTGAAATATCTTAATTTCGTTGAAAAATTTCACTCCTCGAATTTTTTTCTTGAAAATGCGTAGGATTTTGGGGGTATGTCTGTTCACCAAAAATGATTGTAATTTACCCCCGCAGCCAAAAATAATTTTTCCAGAACGATTTGAAATATTTTAATTTCGTTGAAAAATTTCACTCCTTCTCGAATTTTTTTCTCGAAAATGGTTAGGATTTCGAGGGTATGTATGTTCACCAAAAATGATTGTAATGGACCCCTGCATCCAAAAATAATTTTTCCAGAACGATTTGAAATTTTTCTTTTTTGTCGAAAAATGTAGGCACCTCCTTGAATTTTTTTCTTGAAAATGCGTAGGATTTCGGGGGTATATGTAATGACAAAAAATGATTGTAATTGACCCCCACAGCTAACAATATTTTTTTCAGAACGATTTGAAATATTTTAATTTCGTTGAAAAATTTCACTCCTTCTCGAATTTTTTTCTGGAAAATGGTTAGGATTTCGAGGGTATGTCTGTTCACCAAAAATGATTGTAATTGTCCCCCGCAGCCAAAAATAATTTTTCCAGAACGATTTGAAATTTTTCTTTTTTGTCGAAAAATGTAGGCACCTTCTTGAATTTTTTTCTTGAAAATGCGTAGGATTTCGGGGGTATATGTAATGACAAAAAATGATTGTAATTGACCCCCAAAGCTAACAATATTTTTTTCAGAACGATTTGAAATATTTTAATTTCGTTGAAAAATTTTACTCCTCGAATTTTTTTCTCGAAAATGGTTAGGATTTAGAGGGTATGTCTGTTCACCAAAAATGATTGTAATTTACCCCCGTAGCCAAAAATAATTTTTCCAAAACGATATGAAATTTTTTTTTTTATCGAAAATTTCAGCACCTAGTCGAATTTTTTTCTCGAAAGTGGGTAGGATTTCGGGGGTATGTCTATTCACCAAAAATGATTGTAATTGAACCCCGCAACCAAAAATAAATTTTCAAAGTGATTTGAAATTTTTTAATAACTTTTTAACGAAGCCTCAGTCAAGAAACTGATATTTTTGATTTTCGTCTTATTTTGGCCTCCGGAATCTCCCATTAAAATTTTTCCCAGGACTGGCCGAACACCCTGCTATAACCTATCCACAATATTTAAATTTTTGTTATGAACAAAAAAAAATAAACCTCCATTTTTGAAAAACGAAGTAAACTAGCTTTCGCTACTAAGTATCAACGCCAATTTTCTCGAAAACGAAATTCCATACGAAGAAACGTTACTGAACAACTTCGATTTATTTTTCAACATAGATCTTCGAATATCTAATGTTTCGGAATTGAAAATGGCGGCGCGCAGGCTCGCGTTCACGGAGAAACGCGCGGTGGCATATTTACCCGGCACGGTTAAGTGAAAATTGTAATTGACAACCGTTCTATCGTTCGCGGAAGATATCATCGACGAGGAAACAGACGTGGAACAATACGGCTTGCGGTTTCAGCGACATCCGAGAACAGTCATTGTGGGGTACGCGCGGAGTTCCCGTGCAAAAGCAGGCGCGGAAAAAGCGACGCGAAGACGCGAACGAGCTGATAAGACAAATATATTGGAGAGTTGTAACGTATGTGGTTATAGTTCGGGCATCCGCGAGCACCGCGCGCGAAGAGCAATCTCTATAAATCGCAGGTGGAAGCTCCTCCGGTGCTTAAACATTTACGCGTTAATAAAATACATTTCTCCATTATAGCGCGGGTAGTAAATTGTTCCAAGCACCGCGGCGCGCACCGACTCCAAATATATTAAACAGAGCACTATTAGTTTGCCCGATGAACGTGAAAGATTGTTTCTCTGCCGTTTCAATTTTGCGTGACGACGGCAATGCCCCCGATCATTCGATTACGAATCGTTGCAAAACTCGTACTAAAACCGATCGTAAAGCAACTTGAGAGCTCGACGAATAAAATCGCATCACGGCGCGCTTACAAGGTGTTGCAGTTAAAAATAAATTTATCAGAGAAACACAATCGAACGTCGATGATACGATTATCCTTTACCTTTGCCATTTAATGTAGAAAGTTGCTTTTAAAAACGTTTTCATAAATAGGCATAAACATAATAATTCCAGACAGAGAGAGGGGCTGGGTTTCTCGATCGGACTCGCAAATGGGCCGATTAATTAAAAGTGAACAGAACCAGGGGAGAGCCTCTGTTGAATCGTCCTTTAAATGTCGCTTGATTATTCAAATTTGAAGGATCGTTGAAATAGGCCAATCGTTAATAAATGTACAGACGAAGACACTCGTGTCGGCGAGAAAGGGTAACGGTAGGTATATAATATCCGAGGGAACGCGTTTCCATATTAATTCAGTCGCATAAAGCCCCCCTCGATCGATCTGTCTGTAGGAGTTCGTCGAACGTTTGATGTACAGTATACGAAAAAAGTATGCATTTGCGAGTTATCGATTATGATAATAGAATAAATCGGTAGTCGAATTAATACGGGTATTAAATTATACAGGGTGTTCGGCCAACCCTGGGAAAAATTTTAATGGGGGATTCTGGAGGCCAAAATAAGACGAAAATGAAGAATACCAATTTGTTGATGGAGGCTTCGTTAAAAAGTTATTAATGTTTAAAGTTTTGATCGTAATGAATTTTTTTCTCGAAAATGGTTAGGATTTCGAGGGTATGTCTATTCACCGAAAATGATTGTAATTGACCCCCGCAATTGAAAATAATTTTTTTAGAATGTTTTGAAAAATGTTTTTTTCGCCAAAAACTTTTACATCTTCTCGAATTTTTTTCTCAAAAATGGATAGGATTTCGGGGATATGTCTATTCGCCAAAAATGATTGTAATCGACCCCCACAACCGAAAATAATTTTTCCAGAACGATTTGAAATTATTTTTTTTTGTCAGTCAACTAATTAGATTTTCGGTAAGGAATTTTTTTCTCGAAAGTGCGTAGGATTTCGTGGGTATGTGTAATGACAAAAAATGGTTGTAATTGACCCCTGCACCTGAAAATAATTTTTTTAGAATGTTTTGAAAATTTTTTTCCCCGTCGAAAAATTTCACACATTCTCGAATTTTTTTCTCGAAAGTGGATAGGATTTCGAGGGTATGTGTAATGACAAAAAATGATTGTAATTGACCCTCGCAACCGAAAATAATTTTTCCAGAACGATTTGAGATTTTTGAATTTAATTGTTAATAACTTGTTAACGAAGCCTCCATCAAGAAATTGGTATTCTTGATTTTCGTTTTATTTTGGTCTCTAGAAACCGCCATTAAAATTTTTCCCACGGGTGACCGAACACCTTGTACATACTTTTTTCATCGATCACACGACTGGTCAGCATGTACAGATTCGAATTTATGAGTGTAGGGAAATCGTGAGGGGGAGGGGAGTATGAATGCAGTTGCCATTTATCGGGAAAACATAACTAAAACAATAGGACGCGGAGAATACGACTGAGTATGTTTTTACTCGTCAATTCTGATCACATTTTGTTTATTTCTATGCTAGCTTTGTTGTAGCCATCCATTGTACATTATCACAATGAACACGGAATGCGGAGAAACAATGATGGTGGAACAAAAATACTATAATTGGATTTCTCGCGAATGTGGAAAATCACTTGAAAGAATTAATACGACGGATCGAAAAGTAGTGTCGCTGGAAAATTCTAAATAAATTTGAAACGATACAAAAATACGTTAAAAATTTTGATGCTGAATCGAAACAACCTTGAGTAAAAATTTTTTATCCGCGGAAACGTCGTAAGATTTTTATCGGGTAGATTGAAAACCACTGGTTGTAATACGTGATACGATCGGTACGAGGACTGTTTTGCTTGGACTCTTTGACCGCCAGCAGGCCGACTTAACCACCCTCGGAACCTACGCGAGAACTGCCAGCGGGCCAATGCAACGACTCTGTGCGTTTACATCCAGATTATCGGTCCTCCAAGTGTCAAGTTGCTTTCGCGCATGCTCAGTCGTTATCTCTAATGCCTAGTATTGTATTTCTCTTTGGCTTGAAAGTCCAGCGGTCGTTTTCTCCTCGCCTCCTGCGTACCGTCGCATAATAAAATTCAAAACGTTCCTCAATACTAATTTCTGTCTTTAATATTCGGTTTAACTGATCCACAATGTCAGAACCACTGGAAAATACCGAAAACTAATACAATAATTTGGTCGATAGAAATCGACCATTAACCGCCAATAATGTGAAGAGGAAATATCGAATAAACACGAAACTGTAAACTCACACACGAGTGTCTAATGAAATCAACCGAACCACATACCTATGCAACACAATCATAACGACCAACTATTCATGAACGTAGAAGATACATCGTCCAAAGACAAAAATACAAGACAACATCACCTATAGACTTGATGTTACCCTGAAATGTCTAAAAGAAACCAACATGTACTACAAAATATAACCACACCAAAAGAAGAGAACCACCAAGTAAACCATGAATTTAAAAAAAAAAATCTAAATGAAAAAGTTTATATTAATTATTAATAAATATGTAAGGAAAGCATCCTTAGTTATATTGAATTTAGCGCGTAAATAGGTCAATAAGTTAGATCTCCAATTGTATCAAGATAATTTAATGTATAGACAGGTAGCGTTAGTACGACAAGGTAAGCCAAAGTGAAAAGGCATAGAAACTACAAAAGAATCATAACGAATTACATATAAGAAAATTAATCAAGAAACAACGGTGCGAATAATAGCATTGAATGTTGTTTCTTTGTTATTACAGGTAGGATAAATAATTAGTCTAAGTTATTATATTAATATTTCGTTCAAAATAATAAAAGCTTTGTTATTACAGAGAAACAATTCTACTCATTATTCACCAATAACCTGCATATTAAATAAAGCATTATAAATATTTTATTATTATATCGCCAAAGTTTTTCAAGAATAAATACTTGCCCGTAGAAAATTGGCACTCTCTTCGTTGCAAAGCAATTTATAGAAGCGTGCGAAGGGTTAAAGGTGACGTTACATAGTCGAGTACGAAGCAGCGACAAAGTAGCGCCAGCTGTTCGTTTCGAGTGGCTATTTCGTCGCCGTGGCGCGTTCCTGGCGCACCCGCGTGTCGGAAGTATTGAGAATATTAGCATATCGCGTGCGCTTTCGCCGAGGTTATCAAAGACACTCGGTACTCGGGGCGCGTTACCGGCGAACAGGGGCCGATCTATTTGTCAAAATGCCAATGGGGAAGCCCCGCGATCGACGCGCCGCCTAGCAGACCGCGTAATTGGGTTCAACCGTTTAGCGCGAGGAACGGTAAGGGTCGAGGGAACCGTACACGGTGGCCGCGCGATGCACGGTCAAACAGGAACGCGTCAAAGTGTCCAAACTCCTTCCGAACACGGGCGATATTCCCCGGGCTTGTCAAACGTGCTTTCGCTTCGCGAGATCCTACGGGCACGAACGACGCGACTCGAGCCAGTTCTAGAAAGCGTAAACGCGAATTCGATTCGCCGAACGTGTGCAACGATCCGTTGCAAACCGATGGAACAAAGTGTGCTCCTCGATTCGACCGCGATCGTGTCACGTCAGTCTTAATTAATCGCCGTTTATCGAGACAATTACACAGACCAACTCCACCGAGTACCTTGCACGCGCGTTACCACGAATTTCACTTTCTCCACTGGATCCACCACACACCGGCCGTTTTATTTTCGATCTAATATTTCGATGGTTCGTCTGGGTTAGGTTAGGGAAAATTTTGTAACTTTTATTCGTCGGGTAGCAATTATAAACATATTTCGTGGTTGAAATTGTTACGAAATAATTGCACTTTTGGAGGTTAGTTAACTAACGAGTACGGAACGCTGACTCGTTGCTCGGTTGTATATATAAAATATGATAATGTAACGAAGATACCAAACTGAAGGTATTATTTTTTACTAAATCTGTGAGCTCTGGGAGTATTTAGTTTGCGTATAATTAATGCAGCGAGCGTCGAAGTCTAGTTTCGTTTTAAGCTCGGGCAAACTAAGGCCTGCAGGCCAGACGTGCCCCCCACCCTCGTATTATTATACGGTTCGCAGAGTAGAAATAATTTTTAACCGAATTTCATGGCAGAATCGAACGAAATTGCTGTTTCAGTACCCCGAGAATAGTATTAATGCGACGCAGCTGTGCCCGTTCGTTTGCATACTGCCGACGGATGCATTTATGTACATTAATTTCAATATTTAGGATTAATTATATACGCGAAAAGACATACTCGAAGACGAAATACTTGATGTCCTTGTTACGAATCAGCCGTATCCGATTTCCAATCAATATTAACGACGAGGATAGCTTCGAACTCTAACGATGAGTAATTATTTGTCATGGACGAAATTCTATACTCCCCCGCCAATGTCGCGATAAATCTGCCCGGCGTACACTCGCTACAAAAATATATTACGTTCGAATTTCTGATTCGCGCGATCGCCTAAATTTATCTTTATGGGGCACGCGAGATAAATTATTTGAGGTTATGTCCTAACCATCGAGGTTACGTTTTAAATTAACATTTACACGGTTGAGAATTAACTTGACCATCGAAGGCTGGTGACATCATTCTACCTGCACCGTGCCTCCTATTTACATATGTACTTCTTTCACTTGTTTTACGTTCATGCGTCTGACAAAGAGGTTAAAAAGAAAAACTACAGTTCGTTGAATGGAATCATTCGACGATTGTTTCACGACAACCGTTTACCGATACTTTGTTCCGGTACAGTTACACAATTTGAAATCCTCTTATGAGCTGCCTATTTTTTAACCCAGTGACTCTGATGCATAACGAAAATCTATGCGAGAAAAATGACATCTTGAATGCCTCTTTTGTTTGATATCTTTACTTAATATAAAAATTGCACAAACCTCTACTGGAATAAAGTAACTTCTCTGCACAAGATTTTCAATTACGTTAATATATGTAAGGATCACTTAATAATAATGCGACACAGGATAATTAAGATGGTGTATTCGAAAGAGGAGGTTATGTAGCACACCGACTCTACACGTTTCTTTCGTACTACTGCGTCTTGCATTCGGCGTGTCCCTGGGTGTCCAACGCGCCTGCGCATACAGCAGGGCCGTGTACCCCAAAAGGTACATTTTGGTAAAAAATAAATTTTCCAAATCATATTGAAAAAATTATTTTCGGTTGCAGGGGTTGATTGCAATCATTTTTGGTGAATAGACATACCCCCGAAATCCTACGCACTTTCGAGAAAAAAATTCGAGTAGGTGGACAAGTTTTTCGACAAAATTAAAAAATTTCAAATCGTTCGGGAAAAATTATTTTCGGTTGCAGGGGTCAATTACAATCATTTTTGGTGGATAGACATACCCCCGAAATCCTACGCACTTTCGAGAAAAAAATTCGAGTAGGTGGACAAGTTTTTCGACAAAATTAAAAAATTTCAAATCGTTCGGGAAAAATTATTTTCGGTTTTGGGGGTCGATTGCAATCATTTTTGGTGAATAGACATACCCCCGAAATCCTGCGCATTTTCGAGAAAAAAATTCGAGTAGGTGGACAAGTTTTTCGACAAAATTAAAAAATTTCAAATCGTTCGGGAAAAATTATTTTCGGTTGCGGGGGTCGATTGCAATCATTTTTGGTGAATAGACATACCCCCGAAATCGTACGCATTTTCAAGAAAAAAATTCGAGTAGGTGGACAAGTTTTTCGACAAAATTAAAAAATTTCAAATCGTTCGGGAAAAATTATTGTCGGTTGCGGGGGTCGATTGCAATCATTTTTGGTGGATACACATACCCCCGAAATCCTACGCACTTTCGAGAAAAAAATTCGAGTAGATGGACAAGTTTTTCGACAAAATTAAAAAATTTCAAATCGTTCGGGAAAAATTATTTTCGGTTGCGGGGGTCGATTGCAATCATTTTTGGTGAATAGACATACCCCCGAAATCGTACGCATTTTCGAGAAAAAAATTCGAGTAGATGGACAAGTTTTTCGACAAAATTAAAAAATTTCAAATCGTTCGGGAAAAATTATTTTCGGTTGCGGGGGTCGATTGCAATCATTTTTGGTGAATAGACATACCCCCGAAATCCTACGCACTTTCGAGAAAAAAATTCGAGTAGGTGGACAAGTTTTTTGACAAAATTAAAAAATTTCAAATCATTCTAGAAAAATTATTGTCGGTTTCGGGGATCAATTACAATCATTTTTGGTGGATACACATACCCCCGAAATCCTACGCACTTTCGAGAAAAAAATTCGAGTAGATGGACAAGTTTTTCGACAAAATTAAAAAATTTCAAATCGTTCGGGAAAAATTATTTTCGGTTGCGGGGGTCAATTGCAATCATTTTTGGTGGATACACATACCCCCGAAATCTTGCGCATTTTCGAGAAAAAAATTCAGTACTGGTGAAACTTGAAATGTTAATAACTATTTAACAAAGCCTCCATCGACAAATTGGTATTCTTGATTTTCGTCTTACTTTGGCCTCTAGAATCCCCCATTAAAATTTTTCCCAGGAGTGGCCGAACACTGTGTATAACCAACATCCGGCAATCTAGTGTTAAACAACGAGAAGAGGTCCACAAAATGGAACTTACTCCTCCTTCATCTTTCGTCGTTCGAAGATTTCTCCAGTCCCTTGGTATTCAACGCGCCTGCGTCCACAGCAGGGCCGTATACCCCAAAAGGGCCTAACTTTCAGGAACGTTTAACCTCACGTCTCACAAAATTAAGAAAGAATATTTCTAATCTTAAACAACGAGAGGAGGCCCACAAAATGAGACTTACTCCTGCTTCATCTTTCTCCAGCTACCGTTTACGTAAATAATAAGTGAAAAAAATGAAATAAAGTCTGATTTGTTAAAATCAGCGTTCCATCCTCGCAATCTGACCCACGTGACCGGATTTCTGCTTCGCGAGACTTTTTAACGACGTCCTTCGGAAGGCGAAAAAAAAAAGAAAAAAGAATGTATACTAAGAGTCTCCGGGGACAGGCTGTTCCGCTCGCGGAGGATCTACGCGCGATTAGTATTCCACGGAGGAGATCGAGTTGCGCTGCTATCGGCAAAAATCCTCGCGAAGTCGTGAGCCAACGTCGCGAAAAGCCCGGTAACGCCAGGATTAGGGAACTGTCGCCGGAGAAACGTGGAAACGACGTCGCCACGGCGTAGACGCAACCAGACCCGGGGAGCCTCTGTGTTCCGTTTTCCCTCTTAATCATCGAGCGTCTCGCGGACTTCCCCTTTTGAATCGTTCCCGCCGTCCTCCTCGTTCCGCGTTCTATCGATCGTCGGTGCGGCTGAATCGAAGGAAACCGCGCGTCGACATACCGACGAACCAATTTTTTCCTCCGGGGAAAAATACTTTTCGACTACAAACGCGAGTCTCCGGAGACAAGGCAGAGGGAGGGAGGTGCTCGGTGGCCCTCTGTAATGGTAATCGGGAACGCGAAGAGTATTTTTTCTCTCTCTCGACAGAGAGGATTGCGCGTAACGTGTCGCTGCACATCGACTGATTTGCGGTCTCGAGCCACCCCAAGTCTCGTTTCCCTTTATATTCGAATGCTTTAGGGCGAAAAGTAACCGTTTACCGTAACCCACGACCTTTCTCGATCTCTCTAAATTTTTTTTTTTTTTTTTTTTTTTTTTTTAATACCACGAATACCTCTCGGGATTTATACTATAGGCTTAAACCGCAGAGCGAATTGTATCCGGTGGGCAGATAGAAATAGAACGGCTCTTAAAAATTCTACGCGTATTGGCCTGCTAAATGGACGAGTGGACCAAAAACCCCGGCGGTGCCGTGTCCCCGCCGATTTTCCGCGAAAAGACGCGCCCCGTTCAGGAAACTTATCGACGACCTTAATTACGTCGGGAACGAAACGACGCCCGCGCTCTAATAATCCGTGCGTTTTTATCCGGGTCCTAGGACGTTCGAGCTCGTCGGTTTGGCGTTTGTTCCGTACCCGGCATCGACACGACGAAGCACAGATAATTAGCTGGCGTGTTCCTGATGGACCGCTCCCGTGTTCCACCCCCGCGCCCCCTCTCTGTTTATTGGACATGCAGAGTTTTTTTTTTTTTTTTGAATCAGGACGCGTGTTATTCGAGGTCGAATCAGGTTACTCGATTATATCTGCTCCCGGGATACATCCAACCGAGCGGGAATTAGGGGGGGGCAGAGGGTTGGTACGCGTGTATGCACGTTCCTGACCTAATACAGTTGGTATACGCGGAGCATACGGCGCAGATACCGGCCATTAACACGGCAAAAGTTTAATATTTAATAGCGGAACTTTTTATTGCGCGTTTAACGGATAGCAACAGTCGACGCGCGCGGCTGGCTAAAGCGTTCGGAAAACTGGACGTAACGATCCTGTGCTTATTTCATTAGCCCTCGTCGAGAGAAAGAGGAAAGAAAAAAAGCAATCGCGAGCGACCGTCGATTATCGTTTCCATGTGCGTTCTGTGCGACTTACGCTCGATGAAAATGCACGAAAACCGCGCCGATAATAAACAGAAATTTATTGTGTCGACGATCGCACCGGCTCCGGGCGATTTTACCTTTCCCGTTTAATGCAATATATTGGATTATTTTCCATGTTTATTGTTGTATATTTCTGCGAGTGGGATCGAACATTTTGCGCTTGTGGTAAGCTGTACTTTGTAACGTGAAAAATACTCGGGTTTCCCGTGATTAGAAATCAATTGTGGACTTTTGTAGATGTTTTCTTTTTTTTTAATATTTTTTTGTTATGTGAGGAGAACACGTGGAAAGAGTGCAGATGTGTACCTTGAGTGAAAAGGGTTAATTCGTTGAACGTCTACGCTTGGTTCGTTAAAGAAATAAGGGGTTTGCATAGAAAATACAGGGGGGATTCTAGAGGCCAAAATAAGACGAAAATCAAGAATACCAATTTGTTGATGGAGGCTTCGTTATAAAGTTATGCAAGGTATGTTCTTAGATCAAACTGTTTTGGAATTCATTTGTACTTTATGTAAAAAAAGAAGGGTCGAAAATTCATTTACAATTTTGATTGTGGGTCATAGATATGCTAATGTCCAAGTATCGTATTGCTGATTCACCAGGGAAGGAAAATCACATCGTAAGTCCCAGAACACCATTGGCGTTTGACAGAAAAATCAGAATAACAAATAAATAATGTTAAAAACCGTGTCTCGAACGACCACTCTTCGTTTACAACAGCGCGATTTAGATCGAGCCAGTTATCCATCGCATAATGGTCGGAGAAATTGATCGAGCATGGAATAAATAATATTATATTGCACCATTGAGCTTGCAAATATTGTTAAATGCACTCTTTCATCGCACGAAAGAAAATCTTTGCCAAATGTTCAATAACTAGGGCATGTCCATTTATTGGGACAGCAAACACATTAATAATTTCATAAGAACAACCATAATATACAGGGTGTTTGGTCAACCCTGGGAAAAATTTTAATGGGAGATTCTAGGGGCCAAAATAAGACGAAAATCAAGAATATCAATTTGTTGATGAAGGCTTCGTTAAAAAGTTATTAATGTTTAAAGTTCCGACCGTTCTGAATTTTTTTCTCGAAAATACGCAGGATTTCGGGGATATGTCTATTCACAAAAAATTATTGTAATTGACCCCCGCAACCGAAAATAATTTTTCCAGAAAGATTTGAAATTTTTTTTTTCCGTCGAAAAATTTCACACCTTCTCGAATTTTTTTCTAGAAAATGCGTAGGATTTCGGGGATATGTGTAATGACAAAAAATGATTGTAATTGACCCCTGCAACCAAAAATAATTTTTTTAGAATAATGTGAAAAATTTTTTTTCCGTCGAAAAATTTCACACCTACTCCAATTTTTTTCTCGAAAGTGCGTAGGAATTCGGGGGTATGTGTAATGACCAAAAATGATTGTAATTGACCCCTGCAACCGAAAATAATTTTTTTAGAATAATGTGAAAAATTTTTTTTTAGTCGAAAAATTTCGCACCTTCTCGAATTTTTTTCTCGAAAGTGCGTAGAATTTCGAGGGTACGTGTAATGACAAAAAATGATTGTAATTGACCCCCGCAACCCAAAATAATTTTTCCATAACGATTTGAAACTTTTGAATTTAATTGTTAATAACTTTTTAACGAAGCCTCAGTTAAGAAATTGATATTCTTGATTTTCGTCTTATTTTGGCCTCTAGAATCTCCCATTGAAATTTTTCCCATGGTTGGCCGAACACCCTGTATATCGAAGCTTTTTCGAACTATTTATACCAAAATACAACTAATTAGCACATTCTTGGCAGAGATTCAAACATTTTCTATAGTATTTTTATAATCTCTAAATTCTAAGCGCCGGTCACTGGTGTCCAATGTGGCACAATCAACGAGTTAAGCAGCGAAACAGTTAAGATTCGTATCCTGTTCAGTCTGTCCCGTTCCAACCTCCCAAGAGCAATGCTGAGCATTCCCAGAACTGATCTCGATCAACACCGAGAACGTGACGAAACGTACCAACCTACCGAGGCAATAAATTCTTCTTTTTCCCTTACATTAACCTACTCCCTCACGCTAGAAATAATTTTGCTTTCGCTTTACGAGGAAAAATAATAAATTAAAAACGCTATACGATTTCCGGAATATCCATGCATAAATTGCCAGTATAATTTCGTTTCATTTGGATTCAAATTTAATTGAAATCTCGGTGAAAGACAATGGGTTATCAAACCATGTTCAAACAAGCAATTTCCACCGTCAGATTCGAAACAGCGTGCGTTATAGCGACGAACCGTCGTTCCATCGACGCGTGTTATTCAAAATTCGAACGAGAATTCCACGTTCCGCCGACACATGTCCATTACACGAGCAACGAATAGATTAGTCAACAGTTCGCGTCCCGACGCATTATAAATAACATTCTCGAGGTGGAGTTCCGCCCGAAATCCTCAATGAAAACGGTTTTTGTCTAATGCCAGCCGATGAGTGCATCGTGCAAGAATCCTATACGCTTATAAATATCGTCGCGACGACGTTCGGGGCAGGTATATCCGAATGGACGCGACCCGTGAACCGGCGATCCTCGCAAACAAGAGGGAACGTATCGAATAAGGGGTGTGTGAGAACCCTGATCCTTGGGTTAGGTCAAGTAACAATCCCCCAAACCCTTAACTGTCAACTTACCCAAATTAAATCGGATTTGAAACTTTTTGGATTTGATAGAATATATTTTTAAAATATGTATTTTAACACTTTGTTTGCCACGTCACCCATGGGAAAAATTTTAATGGGGGATTCTAGAAGTCAAAATAAGACGAAAATCAAGAATACCAATTTGTTGATGGAGGCTTCGTTAAATAGTTATTAACGTTTAAAGTTCCGCGCGTACTGAATTTTTTTCTAGAAAGTGGGTAGGAATTTGGGGGTATGTGTAATGACCAAAAATGATTATAATTGACCCCTGTAAACGACAATATTTTTTTCAGAACGATTTGTAATATTTTGATTTCGTCGAAAAATTTCACATCTTCTCGAATTTTTTTCTAGAAAGTGGGTAGGATTTCGGGGGTGTGTCTATTCACCAAAAATGATTGTAATTGACCCCCCCAGCTAACAATATTTTTTTCAGGACGATTTGAAATATTTTGATTTCGTCGAAAAATTTCACATCTCCTCGATTTTTTTTCTCGAAACTGGGTAGGATTTCGAGGGTATGTCTAATGACCAAAAATGATTGTAATCGACCCCCGCAACCGAAAATAATTTTTCCAGAACGATTTGAAATTTTTGAATTTAATTGTTAATAACTTTTTAACTAAGCCTCCATCAATAAATTGTTATTCTTGATTTTCGTCGTATTTTGACCTCCAGAATGAATGCTCAAGTTAAGACATCGAGGGAAATAAATTTGAATAGAATTTGTGAATTTTAACAAATTTTAGGTTATGTAACTTACGATGGTCTAAAATCAAAATGTTACTTGTGCAGAATATTATACGGTTTTGGTCTGGCAGTGAACATGTTAAATTGGACTAAACTGGTGTGTCATTTCGACCATTTACAGACCCTTTGTATTTTTATAAAATATTATCGCCTGGTTTCTATTTTACTGGGAACGTGTGTTTTTATTTTGTACACCACTGTTACAGTTTTGAACATTTTATGTAATTTGGTACATTTCTGAGCCTTTAGTAATCGTTAATAAATCACTAAAGTACTCCAACAAAGCCGAGACGAAATTGTAGACATAATAGAGATGGAGAGACGAGGTACCGTGTGCCAAATTATCAACAATTAATGGGCGTAACGCAATTTTAAAATACAGTGGAAAATCCAAGTTAACGTGGGCGCACAATAACCCAGTATGTATTCTAAAATTATTGATTGGCAAACTATGTTGATACAAAAATAAAGAAACATCCAGAGCTCGGAAAAACGCCATTGATATGGAACAATTGGAATAAACGGGCATGATTATTAAATTAGAAATGATCGTTCTTACGAAAGGCGAATTTGTAAAGTAATTATCCGTTGTTTATGATCGGAATCGAAGAGCGATTGTAATTATTTTTTAATTGCGAAAGCAACACTTTGGAAACTTGTTAAACGTATATTAATCGATGCAACGTCAATGTTCCGCATTGTTTCATCGATGTTATTTTATTTTTGCGCGTAAATTTGTTCGTTTTTATCGCGAAAAGGCCACAGATAAACCTTTTATCACGGCATATGAGTTTAACAAATTTTTGATGGGTTGCTCTCGTAAATAATAAAGTTACGTTCATTAAAAAAAAAACACACATGGAATAAATGGAAATATTATGAACTTTGTTACGATAGGAAATTATTCAAATGATCAAAAATCGAATAGCACGAAAAATAGTAAATCGGTATCCGTGTCACCGAAATTTGGCGAATCAAAATATTCTAATCGAGATATTTGTCAGGTTATTGCACCAGAGACGAACGCAATTTTATTCGAATAATAGATAACCGATAAAACCAACGTATACCGTTACATCTGTGACGTTTATTCGATCGAACGTTTAATGATATATTCCAGTCTGACATTTTGAAAAGATCGACATTTTTTATTTGCATTCTTTATGACCTAGCTATATTGAAAGTGGCAACAGCGAGACTTTTCGAACCGAGTTGAAAGTAAATCCATAAGTGAGAATATATCAGTATGCCACGGGAAAGAAATATAAAAAGTGCATCGAAAAAATGAACGGATTTAGATTCCAAAAGAAATTCAGGTGCATCTACTCGAACCACTTTTGGCAATGAAATTTTATATACATGGGAAAAATTTTAACAGGGGATTCTAGAGACCAAAATAAACCGAAAATCAAGAATACCAATTTGTTGATAAAAGCTTCGTTAAAAAGTTATTAACGTTTGAAGTTCCACCCGTTCTGAATTTTTTTCTCGAAAATGCGCAGAATTTCCGGGGTATGTATATTCACCAAAAATAATTGTAATTGACCCCCGCAACCGGAAATAATTTTTCCAAAACGATTTGAAATTTTTTTTTTTCGTCGAAAAATTTCACATTTTCTCGAATTTTTTTCTAGAAAGTGTGCAGGATTTCGTGTGTATATGTAATAACCAAAAATGATTATAATTGACCCCCGCAACCGAAAATAATTTTTCCAGAACGATTTGAAATTTTTTTTTTTCGTCGAAAAATATACCTAATTAGATTTTCGGTATGGAATTTTTTTCTCGAAAGTACGTAGGATTTCGAGGGTATGTGTAATGACCAAAAATGACTGTAATCGACCCCCGCAACCGAAAATAATTTTTTTAGAATGATTTGCAAAATTTTTTTTTCGCTGAAAAATTTCACCACCTATCCGATTTTTTTTCTCGAAAGTGGGTAGGAATTCGGGGGTATGTGTATTTACCAAAAATGGTTGTAATTGACCCCTGCAACCGAAAATAATTTTTCCAGTACGATTTGAAATTTTTGAATTCGACAAATTGGTATTCTTGATTTTCGTCTTATTTTGGCCTCTAGTATCTCCCATTAAAATTTTTCCCAAAGGTGGCCGAACTCCCTCTATAACTTCACATATTCGTACTGTTTTCTTTTTCTACTTCCAAATTAGACTAACCCCTTTAGATACTTATCGCCTCGTTGTGGAATAGTTTATTCCACGATTTAATCTTGGACGTATTTAAAGAGAAACGCATAAACACTTTGCCTATCTTTTACGAGCTATACGAAGTTTTCATTTAGATAGAATTTCTGTCCATTGAGTGTGTTCCCCTGAGAAGGGACTTTCCCACTTGCAGACTACACCACCCCCCTAAATCTTCATCAATATACGTACAGTAGAATGTTTATTTAACCCTTAAGTTTAGTCTTTGGCGCCCAGGGCAAGACGTTCTAACTTCGTCTGACAGTTAATGAGTAATAAAGCAATTGTTTATGTTTTACCGATTACTCGAAGCTTTCATTTAGACTTTTGGTCACTCTGTGCTTTGCAGCCCCTAGTAAAGAGATCGCGAGGAAATTGGGCAGTGGTTCAAGTCCGTACCTTGTCGGCCGCGAGTCGCGCGACCAGGGCCTCCTTCAGAGGGCCCAGCCAGTGGTGTGCCCCTACGAAACGCTTGTTCAGCAATTTCGTATGGGGTGCTGCCTGGGCGTACACGGTCTCCAGCTCGAGAACCACCATATTTCCGCGGCTCGGAGAGCTGCGATTTCCTTCTTATCCCCGAGTCCTCGTTGCCGCTCAGCCAACGGACGAAATATCGCGGGACGCTAGCATTTATCGCCGAGCGTTGTTATCCTGTGCACAGGCACGCGAGCGCGCGCGCACCCACTGAATTTCACGCGGAGAAACGTAAACGCGTCGTAGCAAAACTGACTCTACTAAGCCTCGGTCCAGCCGGTGTCGATCCTTAACAGAACCAAGAGTCGGATCTCATGGTTTCAAAGTCGCCAAGTTCGAGGGAAAGTGGACCAAAGGCATTCCCCCGTTCTGTCCACCGAGGGGGGCAACGATATATATCTATCTATGTACAGTGTATCACTGAGAAAACTGGTCACTGATCGGCCGGGATCGTCGAAAATTTCACTGTAAAACGCGGGAGACACGGAGTAATCCGCGGGACCACGTGGGTGTGTTCTCTCGATTGCACTCACTCCCGTTCTGTACAAAAGCGCACTGTTGCGCGAAACGGCACCAAAACTTTCTTCGACCCGACGAAGGTGGAAAAGCCTCTCCGATCGTGGGGAGTCGGGTCGCCGCGGTTCACAAAAATCCCGAAAAAAGGCACACGAAGAACGGTCCCCCCCGTTTCCTCAAACGCGGAAGACGAGACTGGGGAACAGCTTCGACGGGAAGGCACTGCTGGAAGTCATAGTTTCCGCGTGACAGGCGCGCGCGTCGGCGGCGACGATGTTCCTCGCGGTTGACACGCGATCGACGATGGTCCTTGTCGGTGGTGTTTGGTCGAGGGAGCTTTCCTCCGGTACGCGACTTGGTCCGTTGGTCGGGAAGCGGCGGCGAGAAAAGGCCGGTTCTCCGTGGCGAGCCGTTAAGTCCAGCGTGATCCGGGCTTAAGCCGCGCTCGCAACGGTTGCCGCATAGAAAGGCAGTTGAGAACTGACTGCTGCCTCCTCTCGAGCCTCCTCGCTCCCATGGCCCGAGCTTTGAGTGACGCGACGCGACGCGGCGGCCGGTGTGACGCGTGCACCCCTCTCTCTCTCGCTCTAGCATTCACTGCCACTCGCTTTCTCTCCCTCCGACCGACGGTATCCTTTCTCCTTCTCCCTTAGCACCGTGCTTCCCTCTCTCCGCACCCTTTCTACTCGTTCGCTGCTCCCTCTGTCTCTCTCCCGCCCCGCCAAGCTTTTCCCCTCTCCGTCCGATATTCGCGGGCTCCGCGGCTTCGATCTCTCTCCGGCCAACGCGCCAGACACGTTCGTTTCTCTGCTCGTTCCGCGACGGAGACCCAACGAGAACACAGCCCTGTCGCCCTCAGAGACTCCTTCACCCTCCCTTCGCGCGCGCTCTCTGCCATTCTCTCTTTCCCTCTGTGTGGCCACCTCTTTTACCCGAGGACACGACAAAGCCGCCAAGAGAGAGAGCTTCCATGATTCCGCGGGAAGATTCGCCCGCCGCTGTTTCAAACGTATCGCGTACGCTCGATCGAGCCGAGAATTAATGACCGATTAATCGCGGAGACGCGGCGTCGCGCGCGCCGACGAATCGCGACCGACACGCACCGGGAATATTTTTACTCGAACCGACTCCCTCGCCGCGAGGCTATATATTAAATACCGGCAATTAAATTCCGGGCGCTCTTCCGTTTACGAGAACACCATATCTGCCACGATTTTTCGTCGATACGTAATAAAAGCTCGCGTCTTCGCCGTTATTTTTATCCCCGCTTCGATTCGATTTATTTCGTCAACGAAATTATTACGCGACCGTCTACGCAAGAAACTGATTAATCAGTTAATGAGACAAAACGTGCTTCGCAAATACGCAAAGTTTATACGGTCAACTATGATTTTTCATGGAACATAATCTAGGTAACGCTGAAAAAAGTAACAAGAGTTTCTGTTCCGTTCCGAGTCTGTGGTTCGTGTCGCTCATGGTCAATGTAATCAGTGTTTATAAACTTTGTATACTTTGTATGCATGAACGTGTGTATCTGCAACGTTATGTTTATATTACGTGCATACCGTATATACGTTTTAAGAAGTTACGCGGAGAGCATCGGGGCACACGAAAACCAGAACGGAAGTAATAATTTCAGACTTTGGTATTACTCGGGACACAATATTTTGTCAGGCTCGAAGATATTATTAACCAGTTAGCTGTGATTGACGAGTATACTTGTCATCGCTCGATTTTCGCGACACATACACTGTTCGACCACCCATGGGAAAAATTTTAATGGGAAATTCTAGAGGCCAAAATAAGACGAAAATGAAGAATACCAATT
This sequence comes from Colletes latitarsis, assembly GCF_051014445.1. NCBI lineage: Eukaryota > Metazoa > Arthropoda > Insecta > Hymenoptera > Colletidae > Colletes > Colletes latitarsis. Next base: position 26,302,512 of record NC_135135.1, on the reverse strand, counting down.
TGTTGATGGAGGCCTCGTTAAACAGTTATTAACGATTAAATTCAAAAATTTCAAATCGTTCTGGAAAAATTATTTTCGGTCGCGGGCGCCAATTACAATCATTTTTGGTCATTACACATACCCTCGAAATCCAACGCATTTTCTAGAAAAAAATTCAAGAAGGTGTGAAATTTTTCGACGGAATTAAAATATTTCAAATCGTTCTGAAAAAACTATTGTTAGCTATGGGGGTCAATTACAATCATTTTCGGTGAATAGACATACCCCCGAAATCCTACGCATTTTCGAGAAAAAAATTCAAGAAGGTGCCTACATTTTTCGACAAAAAAGAAAAATTTCAAATCGTTCTGGAAAAATTATTTTCGGATGCAGGGATCCATTACAATCATTTTTGGTCATTACACATACCCTCGAAATCCTACGCATTTTCTAGAAAAAAATTCAAGAAGGTGTGAAATTTTTCGACGGAATTAAAATATTTCAAATCGTTCTGAAAAAAATATTGTTAACTATGAGGGTCAATTACAATCATTTTCGATGAATAGACATACCCCTGAAATCAAGAATACCAATTTCTTGATGGAGGCTTCGTTAAAAAGTTATTAACAATTAAATTCAAAAATTTCAAATCGTTCTGGAAAAATTATTTTCGGTTGCGGGGGTCAATTACCATCATTTTTGGTCATTACACATACCTCCGAAATCCTATCCACTTTCGAGAAAAAAAATCGAGGTGTGAAATTTTTCGGCGAAAAAAAAATTTTTCAAATCGTTCTAAAAAAATTATTTTCCGTTGCAGGGGTCAATTACAATCATTTTTGGTGAATAGACACACCCCCGAAATCCTGCGCATTTTCGAGAAAAAAATTCAGAACGGTCGGAACTTTAAACATTAATAACTTTTAAACGAAGCCTCCATCAACAAATTGGTATTCTTGATTTTCGTCTTATTTTGGCCTCTAGAATCCCCCATTAAAATTTTTCCCAGGAATAGCCTAACACCCTGTATGTTTATGTTAACCAAATAAGTAAATATTAGTGATAAAATTGTCAATTTTATAAAATAAACCCATCTTTTTACAATAATACATCGCTCGAGTTTCGCGACACATATAGATGCGTACTCTCAAAAGAGGGCGCCACAGGTAACTGGTGAATATTATTAACGTATTTATTCGTTATTCGAGAAGAAAATTTGACAAACAATTCCAATTATGACATAATAATTGAATCACCGATTGGAATATTTGGACAGGGAGGAAAAATGTGTAACGACAGGTTTCGGTTGGCTAATCGGCGGGCGGATCGCGCGGAATTTTATTTCGCGTCGGTTCCCTTGGTTTCTCGGTTAAAGGGAACGCGGTTCGTTGGTTCCGAACGGCCCTTCGTCCTTCGAACTCCCCTTCGCCCGCTTCTTTGACCAGGACACGGCAAACCTCGTTAGATCGAGGTGCTTCTCCTCAAACATTTGACGGCTGTGTACTCCGACCAAGCGAAACTCATCGGTTCTCCATCGGAAGCGATGATATACCTACCGGGGGGTACTTTTATCGAGTGTATTTTACCATGGGATTTAATTACCTCCCGTTTAATTACGTTCCGATTTCGGACGCGAGGGGCATAGTCGCGTAGAATGCTTGCCTAGCGATTCGTCGCGGTTCAGCACTTTTCCAAAACGTCCAACGTTCGCGTTAATATTCCCTCCGGGAAAGAACAACAAAGGTACGAGAGTTAGGGAATTGCTCGAAGAATCGAGAATTTGACTTACGGAATATTTCTATTAATTATATTAAAATAGTAATAATAAACTGAGTTTTAATTGTTACTCAAACTAACTCAATTTTTATTCGCGATATCCTGTAGAATAATTGAACAAAAAAAAAATAATTCAATATGTTTATTTTGCATGTTAACGACCTAACTGATTTGAAATATATCGTAAGGGGGAGGTTAACCGAGCATCCTTGGCTCGTAATAGAGGATCGTAAAAACCTCTAGTTACAATTGTTTATTCCTCGTTATTGTCTAGAACCCGGACCCAGACCTAACCCCAGACTATCTGGTTTCACTCCGGAACACGCGTTAACCTTTCCCCTTTGCCGTACTTTAATGTCACTGAAATCGGTGAATCGATACTAATGTAAATATTTATTGTTAATACGCGCAGGATGCTCCTGCGATAATTAATAAATAACAACGCTCGTTCAGAGTTCCAAAAATAACTGTTTCAACGCGGTTCTCGGGTCTCGCTGAATTTTTTAAAATATTAAGACAGAGTGTCAAGAGTTCGACGAAATCTTAATTCCGATAAATGAGTACCTGCTATATACGAACGAGAACCGGAAATAGCAGTTATAGAGCTCGATATAACGTTCTGAAACCGAAATAAGCCGGGAATCGATCCGTAACAGTGAGCTCGGTTTTCATAATTGACTCAGGAAACCGGATACTGTAATAGCGATTCCAAATCCCTGTTATCGCGTCGCAGATTTAAACGGCGAGAACAGAGCGAGCGTTGTTCCCGACTGTTTTCTTTAGGCTGTCCAGCCTTCTCAAGGCTCGCAAAACAAATTAATTACCGAATTGCCATCCGAGTGAACTGCGTCGCCGAAAGGCTCCCGGGGCAATCAACGATATCAGCGAGCGGTAACGTTAAACCGTCGTGTCCCGTCGACGACTCCGAAGGAAATGAAATCTTCCCGAAGAACGGCTCTCGACGCGCGCGAGAGATCCCGCGACGCGTCTCCAACCTCCCTCCGGACGCGCGGCGTCGGTCCGCGGGACGCCGGTATGGTTATTCTGAATAATTCAGTTGCCCAGTGAAAGTAGCACGAGACTGCATGTAATTTCCAATATTGACAGACGTTCTCTCCCGAGCCCCCTGTCCCCGAGGCACCCTTCTGTCCTCACCGGCTTCTTTCCCTCTCGTTCGTCTCTTCTCTCCAAGTGCTTTTGAGTGTACGGCCCTGTCGCCCCAACCACCTGCACTTGGACGAGGGTGAGACAAAGGCGGGCGCGAGTTTCACGAGATTCAAAAGAAGATGACTACCCCCCTTTCGTGCCTTGGCAGCGCGCACACGTCCGCCGGCTCACACGCACGCGGTCTCTCTGCACGAGGGGGGGAGAAGAAGCTCGGCCCCCCCGTCCCTCTCTCCGGCGTCCCTCGCGCCGAGTACGGCCCTGCCCTGTCGCCGCTTTCGAGAGGTTTGCACAAAGATCAGAAACCCGCTCGCAGGTGAAAAAAAAAAAAAAGTAACTAGGAGCATTAGCGCGACGCAAGAAACCGGTGAAAGGAACCGGGGGATCGTTTTATTCCGGTGGCTCCTGGCTGTGTCGACGTCGCCGCGGGAAAACGCGTGCAACGCGGAAGGAAAAAAAATTTCTTTCGTTCCTTATTCTTAACCCGGAACCGACGTTGCGCGTCATTTCAGGGGGGGCAGGTTTCGACCCTCCGCGGGGATGCTATTATCGGACACGATGGAACCGGTGATTCGATTATTATTCTTTGAAATAATTATTCTTCCAACGGCGATGAAATACAAAATTGTCAACGGTGCCAGGAATTTTTGAAAATATTCTTATGTATCATTATGTATTAACATTTTGACTGCCAGGGCGCTCATATATGGGTGACAGGGATTTCTCATTATGGATGTTGGATTTTTTAACCGTCTCACGATGCTATAAAAATCGTCTTAAGTAACAACTGTGTATGTCTAGAGTTTCGTTTCAGTTTTGGTCATAAAAATTTTATTATGAAATTTAGTAACTTTTTAACGAGGCTTCGTTAAAAAGTTACTAACGTTTAAAGTTCCGCCTGTATTGAATTTTTATCTCGAAAATGCGCAAGATTTCGGGGGTATGTCTATTCACCAAAAATGATTGTAATTGACCCCCCCAGCTAACAATATTTTTTCCAGAGCGATTTGAAATATTTTGATTTCGTTGAAAAATTTTACATCTTCTCGAATTTTTTTCTAGAAAATGGGTAGGATTTCGAGGGTATGTCTATTCACCAAAAATGATTGTAATCGACCCACGCAGCCGAAAATAATTTTTGTAGAACGATTTGAAATTTTTGAATTTAATTGTTAATAACTTTTTAACGAAGCCTCCATCAATAAATTGGTATTCTTGATTTTCGTCTTATTTTGGCCTCCAGAATGAATTCTCAAGTTAAGACATCGAGGGAGATAAATTTGAATAGAATTTGTGAATTTTAACAAGGTTACGAAAATAAGTACCGAAACAAATTTTAGGTTATGTAACTTACGATGGTCTGGAATTAAAATTTTGTTCTTGCAGAATATTATACGGTTTTGATGTGGCAGTGAACGTGTTAAAGTGGGTATCAGGCATAAAATATTTACGATCAACAATTGTTTTTATAAACATAAAGACTCGTTTCCGCGTTGCGTCAGATTAACAACGATAAAATGTTCGAGTATTTTCAAAGGAGAGCCTGGTCGTTCTATTTATATTATTTCATGCCTGAAATATGAAGATGGTGCCATTTTACGAGGTACAAAGAGGGATTAAAGTAGGAGATATTAGTTACAGATCGGATAATTCCTCGACGAGTCTCGATTCCGACGAAGTGCAATCGATATCATTTACTTCGTATAAATATTAATGATACCGACTCTTCCAATCGGCCCTTGACAGTGGAAGAAAATACATCGGGCAATTTCCTGAAAAATTGTATCTTGCAATGAAAAAACATCTTCCAATTGTTCTCTAATTGCACGGAAAGGTATTGTTTACGACAGCCCGTAAAGAACCTTATTCTCATATTCTATATTTCACGAGATTACTCCACCGGGCGAAATAAATTACGAAAACTTCGGTTACACTAACGAATATACCCTGCAATGTCACTCTGCATACCCATAAACGTCACGATGAACAAAATTGAACAATTTATCGAACAATTTATTATTTCCTATCTATTTACGGTTTATCGAAATCCACTGTGAGACGCGCGAATGTATTCTCAAAATAAACTGCTCGAAACGAAATACGTATTTTCAAACGTACGATATTTTTTAAACAACTGAGACGAGATCTAATATGGCGGCAGAAAAATGGTCGAAGGGTTAACACATTAACTGCCAGACCAAACCCCTCAAATTGTCAACGAAAACGAAACTTTGATTTCAACACTAGATTTACGGAAGCTGTCAATTTGACAGATGTCAGATTCCATATCTAAAATTGCAGAACGCGTAAATATTATTTTTTAACAACTTATGTTGAATTTCATTGATGCAATGGCACGAATATACAGGGTGTTCGGCCACCCCTGGGAAAAATTTTAATGAGGGATTCTAGAGACCAAAATTAGACGAAAATCAAGAATACCGATTTGTAGATGGAGGCTTCGTTAAAAAGTTATTAACAATTAAATTCAAAAATTTCAAATCGTTCTAGAAAAATTATTTTCCGTTGCAGGGGTCGATTATAAACATTTTTTGTCATTATACATACCCCCGAAATCCTATGCACTTTTGAGAAAAAAATTCGAGAAGGTGTGAAATTTTTCGACGAAATTAAAATATTTCAAATCGTTTTGGAAAAATTATTTTCGGGTGCGGGGCTCAATTACAATTATTTTTGGTCATTACAGATACCCTCGAAATCCTACGCACTTCCGAGAAAAAAATTCAGGAAGTTGGACAAATTTTTCGACAAAATTAAAAAATTTCAAATCGTTCTAGAAAAATTATTTTCTGTTATAGGGGTCGATTATAAACATTTTTGGTGAATAAACATACCCCCGAAATCCCGCGCATTTTCAAGAAAAAAATTCAGTACTGGTGAAACTTTAAATGTTAACAACTTTTCAACGAAGCCTCAATCAACAAATTGGTATTCTTGATTTTCGTCTTATTTTGGCCTCTAGAATCCCCCATTAAAATTTTTCCCAGGGGTAGCCGAATGCTTTGTATATTGTAATTAAAAGAAAAATCGTATTTTAAGGTAAACGTCAACATAAAAAGGTATCAATAAAAATACGTGCGATCAATGTCCGTAAATCTAGTGTTAAACATTTGGTAACCAGCAGAGCCATACATAATTCGTCATAGAACTTATATTCACAGATTTGTTCAAATTCAAGAGTCACATTTAGATTTGTTTCCTTTGACAATCTTGGGAATTAATTCTTTTTGCTTCTTAACGAAGAACAGTGTCACCCATATGTGTGTGACGTGGTAGTCAATGTGTTGAACGAAGGTCATCCAGGAAGCAGTTGCCGGAATGTAGCCTAATTTCGCCTAACGAGACGTATTCTGCCCGTCGACGAGTAAAAGTCGAAGATCGAAAATTCCACCCCCTCGGGGGGTGTTGGAGTCTCGCGACACGAACGACGATGGATATGACGAATCAAACCTCTAAACGGAACCGAAGGGAATCCCGATATAGTGGCAGACCCGAGGGTGAACGGATAATGCGAGCACACAAGGAGCATCGATTAACAGAGGAGGGGGAGAGAGAAAAAATAAAATCAATTGGCCTACAATACTCCTGGCATTGTTTCCCCTTCGATCGAACGACAGGCCGTCCGGGAAAAGGGTTAGCTCCGGGTTAGGTTTAAAACGCAACCCGGTATGCGTCTGATGTATACGTGTACATATTATATATACGTTAAACGCCAATAATTGACTGTGAACTAGTACGTGCAGCGAGAGAGTCTCTCTCTCTCTCTCTGGCTGTATGCGTGTATCGATTTTCGCCGTGACGAGTTTAGAAAAGCCTGCACAGACTCTAGCAACGCTCGCATCGGGCCAGCATTATTACAACGGAGCAACTTTTGCCACTCTGCGCGCGTGTCTCCGGCGCCCTTCCGGGTCTTGGGGAAAAAATACCCCGTGGATCCTCGAAAAATATCGTTTCGCGCCGGTGAATATCGCGCAGCGCTGGAGGGGGGCTCTTCCGTCGCGTTTCCTGGGCGAAGAGGGTACCACGACGACGTCGACGACGACGACGACGGAGGAGAGAAGAGGATCGGAGTCGCGTTTGGCGCGACTTTAATTGGCCGTGCCTTAATTTTGATGTACGCTGTACCACCTCGAGGGTTCTCAGGGGCCGGTGAAGAGCCGAAAGGGAGCGAGGAGCGGAAGAGAGGAAGCCGCGGAGGAGAAGAAACGAGAGCGAGGCGAACGAGAGACGAAGGCAGGCCCTCTTTCTTGCGCAGCCGGCACATTGTCGTCGCCCGTAGCCAACAGCCTATTGTCTACAGGAAGAGCTCTCCCCCTTTTCCCTTTTGCGGCCAACACACACACACACACACGCATACGTATTCGTGCACGGAGCGTGGAGTCGTGCCGGGTAGTGACAAAGAGGGAGATGGGAACCCACCGACACAGGAGAGCGAAGGGGGGGGGGGGGGGCGGAGGGAAGGGCAGTGTTATAAAAGAAAAAAAAGGAGGAAAATACACAACGCGACGGGGAAGGACGCTTCGAGTGCGCCCGAGAGGGACGAGGATGCTAAGTAATAGTTAAAAAAAGAAAAAAGGAAGAATACGAAGAGAGGTAGATCGAAGATGAACCGGGAGTAACAGAAACTGGGCGGGAAAACCGATGGGATACTTATATAGAGCGGGACGAGGGGGGGTGGGGAGGAGGTTTGATAAAAAAAGAAAAAGATATAAAAAGAAGTAATTATAGAGAAAAAGCGAGAACGTTACGAGTGGAACGAGAAGAGGCTCGGATGTATCGGCGAAGAAAAGGAGGAGAGGCAATCGAAAAGGGGAGAGAGGGCTATATTCATACCCCCCTGTTCCAACCGTACCTTGCAGCTATTATTTACATATCAGCAACTTCGTGCTTTCATGTACATAAACGCGCAAATACGGTTGCCCATGAGAATATAGCCTCTCTCCCCGTTGCACGGGGAAAACGAGGGGAGGGGGGCGCAAATGCGTGCACACACGAGGAACGCGACAGTGCAGACGAGTGCAGAGGACACCAGGGCTGGCTGGGGCGATGTACGTTAAAACTAGCCTGATTTCTGAAAAGGGACTACCGCCGTGGAAAACACCACGCCGCGAGAAAGGGGCAACGGGGGGTGTGGTCAATGAGTCGTCGCCCCTATTCGTCGACGAATTAAAAATCAAGCCGCCGACGGTGATTCCCGGCTCGCTCGCGGCCGTTTCCCTGCCAGGACCGCCGCCCGACACCTCTCTCGTTGTGACCGTGATTGCGTATTTGCGTAAAATCAATGATGCCGACGCCGCGCGTTGCGACTGTGAAAAGCGTCGTCGGTGCCAAAAGGGTTTCGCGCTCGGAACCGGCTCGCGGATGCGGATAGGCCCTCGATCGACTCGCGACAAACGGGGGAAAAAAGTACGTTTGAGCTTTCCCGTTGAACCGACCAGTCTGGGGCTCGTCGAGTCTTGCAAAATACGCGGCTCGATCTCGCTTACACTCTATTAATGCACGGGTCTGATACCGGAAATTCCTGGGCTCCCGCTTCGATGGAGTATTCTACTTCTGGGAATGAAAAAAGGTTCGATGAACTTGGGGGGAGGGGGTCCAGGAAGCGTTTCTTTCGGAGATACCGGACCGTATTGTTATCGAACACGGCTGTTAAGATTATTTCGGCCGAGACTATTTATTTATTTTTTTATTCTACGTTATTATTACTGTATATGTATTTAACAAATATATTTTTATATTTTGTGTACTGAGTATATTTATTATGTATTTGTGGACTGTTATTGAACGGCTGTTAAGATAATTTTAGGTGAGATGATTACCAGAGATTATTTCTTTATTCTACGTTATTATTATTATCGTATATGTATTTAACTTCACAATTATATTTTGCGTAATGACTATTATGTATTGACGCTTTGAAAAGAAAAATGAGGGCCATCTCAACTGGACTTAACCTGTATATAAAGTTATAACTGTTTTTTTTTTTTAATTAGTAGACGTTCATTATAGTCTAACTGGGAGAATATATTGCGATTACCCCCTGAGTTTAACTCTTTTGGATTCTTGTACTAGATACAATTCAATTTGGAATACAGCAATTCTTTCAACTTTTTACGTAACTTTTAAGGGGTTTTTAAATATCTTTCCATCCTTAGGAAGAGTAAAACGTGCTACCAACTTCGTTGTCACCCTGTATTGTACTGGGGCGCCCCAGAAAATATTGCGCAATCTCTCTCAATATTGTGCAAAATCTCTGTTTATTACCTGGCAACTACGATAAAATATAATTTCGAGCACGCTGATTTACGGGTTTCGTGTCATCGTTCTGAAAACAATTGAATTCCACTGCAACGTGTTGGACTCTTTGATTACTAAGTGCACAAAAACTTGGACGAAACAACCACATTTACATTTTGTAAGCAAATATTTGTGCTACGAGGGCAAATAATTTCTTACTATGTCGAGGAGGAGGGATGTATCATAATTTTTTGCGTTTAATCACAATGCCTAAGTTTCTATAATATATCATATTTCATTACCATAAATGCCTTTTAATGTTACTTGAATACCCATTAAATTTCCAAAACCAAAAAAAAATTGCCTCAATCACACATGTTTAGTACCCCTCCCAACGACGAAAGATATCCACACTTCCCAAAGTCTGACGAAAGTTTACACCCTAAAACTTTCGATCTTGTACGCTCCGTAGCCAGATAAGTTTGGAAAAGTTGCCCGAGACGCGGTTGACCTAATATTCCCGGCGAATCCCCCGATCGATGTCTTTGACCCCCGCGATCCGTCGCGAATCGATCCGCGGAATCTGATCCCGCGGTAAGTTGAGAACCTCTAGATTCCAAGGGATGGACGAGCACGCGAGCTCGCGTGCTAGGTGCTCGCGAGGCCCTCCTTCATCCTGACCGTTTCCAGCTCGCGTCCTCTCTCTCGTCGACCCCTACCAACCCCTCGTGGAACACGGCAACCTGCCCCCTCCCCCCCACGCCACCCTACCGATCTTTTTATCGTTAAGAAAAAAATTTCCAGCTGAACGCGGCGTGCGTGTAAATATAGTCGGCGGTCGCGCGGAGACCAGCGGCGTTCGACGCTCGGCTACCTGTGTGCACATGCACCCGTGACGACGGCGCAACAAACGTCGTACCCGCGGACTACAACGGCGCGAGAGAACGACCGAAGCCAGCCCCCGTAACCAGGTTTTTAAAGAGGCTCGTTTGAAAAAAAGACCGTCGTCGATCGAACGAGACGCTCGAGGAAACATTTTCTTCCCCTCCCGTGGACACGCAGCGCGACTGAAATTCCTCGTGATCGATAAAGCTCCGCGACGAAAAACGTAAACATTGAGATCACCGGCTGCAACGAGGAACCCTCCCCCCCTCAGAGCTCGAGGATCTTCTGCAAGATCTCCTTTCGCTGCTACCCCCTCCCTCTCTCTTGGTAGTCGTTTGACCGGACGAAAACACGTTTCGAGGTCTCGTTCGATCGGGTCCACGGGGTTACGTAATTCCAATGGTCTTTTTCCCGATGATTTACTCCCGACGCCGCAACGAGCGAACCGAGGGAACGACGCTCTGAGCACCGCCGGCTCTGGAGTTTGCACTTGGTCACGATTTCAGGGCGTTTCCTTTGTGTTTCCACGCTCGAGATGAGGCGGATGTTGCGGAAGGAACGCCGGGCGAGAGGGGGGAGGGGGTTGCAACGGGAAGAGGGAGAATCGGGGGCCTCCGGCTTCAAGGGTTGGAGGTGAAGGTGGAGAGGCCACTTCAAGTTGGTTTCTAGCCTAGATTCGACTACTCCGCGGGTGATCCGAGGTTTTAATTAGGATCCACCGGCGAGGCACGATGCCGTTCTTCCAAGACTAATGATCCTCTCTCGTTTCATTAATAACTCCCCGCGGACCAAGTGTCATTTTCGTCTTGAGCAGCGTCGCATGACAAAGCAATGTTAAAGCTCCGGTGGTTCTCGAGGTCCGTCCGTCGCTGCTGCGTACACCAGCTGGACGCGGTCTGTTGCGCGTTAATTAAGACCACGTATCCGCGCGTGGAACGCTCGATCGAGAGACCTTCGGAAGACACGCGAACACGGAAGACACCTGATTATACAGAACGTTTCATAACTGCACGGGAGAGCACGAATACAACGAAGAAATTTCGGTACGCTTGCTCTGTGTAACCTCGTTTCTGTGCAGCGGCCATTTTTCGTGGCCCAGAGACTCGTTTTCGTTGCTAGGATGGTCTGCAAGTTGCAAAATTGATCAAAAAAAATCTCAAAATTTTGTTTAGACCGAACCTTAAATTACTATCATAGCACAGACGAGGTATACCAAGACAAATATTTCGACGAAATTAAAAAATTTCAAATCGTTCTAGAAAAATTATTCTCGGTTATGTGGGTCAATTATAAACATTTTTTGTCATTACACATACCCCCGTAATTCTACACACTTTCGAGAAAAAAATTCAGGAAGTTGGACAAATTTTTCGACAAAATTGAAAAGTTTCAAATCGTTCTAGAAAAATTATTTTCGGTTGCAGGGGTCAATTATAAACATTTTTGGTCAATAGACATACCTCCGAAATCCTACCCACTTCTTAGAAAAAAATTCATGAAGGAGTGAAATTTTGCGACAAAAATAAAAAATCTCAAATCGTTCTGGAAAAATTATTTTCGGTTGCGGGGGTCAATTGCAATCATTTTTGATGGATACACATACCCCCGAAATCCTACCCACTTTCGAGAAAAAAAATCGAGAAGGTGTGAAATTTTTCGGCGAAAAAAAAATTTTTCAAATCGTTCTGGAAAAATTATTTTCGGTTGCGGGGGTCAATTGCAATCATTTTTGGTGGATACACATACCCCCGAAATCCTACGCATTTTCGAGAAAAAAATTCAGGAAGTTGGACAAATTTTTCGACAAAATTGAAAAGTTTCAAATCGTTCTAGAAAAATTATTTTCAGTTGCAGGGGTCAATTATAAACATTTTTGGTCAATAGACATACCTCCGAAATCCTACCCACTTCTTAGAAAAAAATTCATGAAGGAGTGAAATTTTTCGACAAAAATAAAGAATCTCAAATCGTTCTGGAAAAATTATTTTCGTTTGCGGGGGTCAATTGCAATCATTTTTGGTGGATACACATACCCCCGAAATCCTACCCACTTTCGAGAAAAAAAATCGAGAAGGTGTGAAATTTTTCGGCGAAAAAAAAATTTTTCAAATCGTTCTGGAAAAATTATTTTCGGTTGCGGGGGTCAATTGCAATCATTTTTGGTGGATACACATACCCCCGAAATCCTACGCATTTTCGAGAAAAAAATTCAGGAAGTTGGACAAATTTTTCGACAAAATTGAAAAGTTTCAAATCGTTCTAGAAAAATTATTTTCAGTTGCAGGGGTCAATTATAAACATTTTTGGTCAATAGACATACCTCCGAAATCCTACCCACTTCTTAGAAAAAAATTCATGAAGGAGTGAAATTTTTCGACAAAAATAAAAAATCTCGAATCGTTCTGGAAAAATTATTTTCGGTTGCGGGGCTCAATTGCAATCATTTTTGGTGGATACACATACCCCCGAAATCCTACGCATTTTCGAGAAAAAAATTCAGGAAGTTGGACAAATTTTTCGACAAAATTGAAAAGTTTCAAATCGTTCTAGAAAAATTATTTTCAGTTGCAGGGGTCAATTCTACACATTTTTTGTCATTACACATACCCTCGAAATCCTACGGACTTTCGAGAAAAAAATTCCTTACCGAAAATATACTGTATGGCCAGAAATGTTTCAAATTGGTATTCATGAAAAGTGAATTGATAAATGATCGAATAAGGTATTTATAAACACTGTTTCTCCCATTACTAAAGATGTCGCGTGTTGTGAATCAGGCTGTATCTGGAAACGCGTCGATGACTCGTCGATGCAAATATTTTTACAATCGATTTTACCCTAACCTCAACACGACTGATGGTCGGAATGAATCATTCGCAGCCGCGGGGAGATTTTCCGCGCGCGGGAGATCACGATACACCGACAAATTTCCGCGAACATCAACCCTGACCTTTCCCTCCGCGACCTATTAACAGGCTTAGAAGCCGGGTGAGGAATTACGCGGTAATTTCGGCCTCCGGGGAAATAATCGGCCCGACGCCCGGAATACCGTGAACACGGAGGATCGGGGATATTAACGGCGGCGAAAAAAAACGCGAGTTTAATAGGTCCTGAAAAGGAAGGAAGCCTTCCGGAATCGCCTGGCGCGGCACCCCGCCAGTTTCCCCGCTCGAAGACCGCGTCGGATGTCGGGAGACATTTACGGGACGAAAATTACTAGATGTCTGCGCCAGAGAGAGAACCAGCGAAGGGCTTGTTCGTAACGTCGGGAAAAACGTGGGTCGATCTCGGAGCAGAAGCGTTCCAGAATGATCGAGGAAGGGCAGAGTCTTGTCGAGTACATTAGAAGTTATTAACGGAGCCCTTAAAATATTATACAAACCTAAATGGCTTGTAAATTTTTGAATAATGTCACTGACAGTAGCCCATCCATTGCCCGCTATTCCAGGATTACTTTTTTAACCTCTTAGGCACGATGCGCCGCTATAGTGGCTCGCTCTAGTGGCTCACTCGCTCACTGTTCGAATCGAGCGATCGTTTTCATATGTTTTCGCCTTTGCAACGTTCTAGAAGTGTTAACAATATACAGTCTTTGTTTTTGATACGTCAGAGTAGAGAATAGTATTGTCCCGCGCAAAATTCAGGCGTGCCTGAGAGGTTAAGATCGTAGAAAAATAATCTATTCTTTCCAAGTGCAGGGAACTTAAGCGAGCCTAATCATGGTCGACCAAGAAATTGGTCGCTAGTGAACCCGCGGGACTTTGAGAAAGGGTCGGTCGACGTTTGAACAACTTATGCTCGATTCATCTTGTCCGCGCTGCGGAGCATAACCTCGTTACAAAAGCGAAGAAGCCGTTTTTCGGCGTAACCGGTCGGCGTCTCGAACAAACGAGCCCCCTTGTCTTCGAAATTCGATCGGTGACTCGGTCACGGAGCGGCGAGAGGAGAATTCACGGAACCCGTACCTTATCTACGAAGGATCGGATCTTTCCGCTTAATTGCTGAGACGGTAGTCTCTTCCAGGAGACTGGTTCCGAGGTGGCGAGGATCCTTTGACCCCCCTGCTCGGTTTCCGCGTCGACGAACACGACGCGCGAGACACTTACATAAACTTCCACAACGATGAAGCGCGTTTCACTCGACGCGCAGGTGCTGCGAAAACGGAAAACTCTCTTCCTTCTTAACGAAATCACTCCGGAGTTCTCTTTATTCGTGAATATCAAGATACAGTTTCCAATTTAGTAATTCTCGGAAATTTTTGTCCAAATTTCGTTTTGTTTTTAAAATAAATTACCGTAAACGATCGAACAGGGTGTTTGACCAACCCTGGAAAAAATTTTAATGGGGGATTCTAGAGGCCAAAGTAAGACGAAAATCAAGAATACCAATTTGTTGATGGAGGCTTCGTTAAAAAGTTATTAACGTTTAAAGTTTCACCAGTACTGAATTTTTTTCTAGAAAATGGGTGGTATTTCAGGGGTAGGTCTATTCACCCAAAATTATTGTAATTGACCCCTTCGATCGAAAGTAATTTTTTCAGAACGATTACAAATTTTTTTTCCGTCGAAAAATGTAGGCACCTTTTTAAATTTTTTTCTCGAAAATGCGTAGGATTTCAGGGGTATGTGCAATGACAAAAAATGTGTGTAATTGACCCCCCGACCGAATATAATTTTTCTAGAACGATTTGAAATTTTTGAATTTTGTCGAAAAACTTGTCCACTTATTCGAATTTTTTTCTCGAAAATGCGTAGGATTTCTGGGGTATGTGTAATGACAAAAAATGTTTATAATTGACCCACGCAACTGAAAATAATTTTTTTAGAATGATTTGAAAAATTTTTTTTTCGCCGAACCTACCACCTACCCGATTTTTTTTCTCGTAAGTGGATAGGATTTCAGAGGTATGTGTAATGACCAAAAATGATTGTAATTGACCCCCGCAACTGAAAATAATTTTTCCAGAACGATTTGAAATTTTCGAATTTAATTGTTAATAACTTTTTAACGAAGCCTCCATCAACAAATTGGTATTCTTGATTTTCGTCTTACTTTGGCCTCTAGAATCCCCCATTACAATTTTTCCCACGGTTATCCGAACACCCTGTATTCTGCAATTCCACGCCCCACTTTCGAATTAGTTTCAGAAGCGTGTATTGAAGACAGAATTTGTTACGAAAACGATTCATGCAGGGTTCGCCGATGAAATTTGCCAGGATTCACGCACGATATTTTTTTATGGGGTTCGACTAATTGCACCCAAGAATTAGCCACTTATCGTTTAACAGGTGCGTTAATTAATTCGTGAATACGTAAACCAATAAGCCGTCGGTGGCGACTCGTGTATAATGGCGTCCGTTTCTCGGGATTAAAAAGAATAACCCGCGTACCTTTGAAAAAAGTAAAAAGCTGATGTTGACGCGCAACAGTCCAACAGAAAATGGGCGGGGCCGAACCGCCGCGCCCTTTTAATTACTTTAAAACTAATCGTCCGATTTTCGATTAACGTGGACACGTCGCGCGACGCGGAACGAAGGGGTTGCACAAGCCCGACGAATTAATTGCTGTTTAATAAATCTGCTGCGCGCGCCAGTTTACAGAGGGCCTAGCGCGCGAAGTAGATTATGCCGTCTAATTGGAGTGTAGCCTTCCGATGAAAGCGCGATGTAATTGGTCGAGGTAAGGAAACAGCGCGCACATTCTTGCCCGTGCCTAATTGCTTCAGCCTCTATCACGCTACTTTGCCGTGGATTTGCTAATCCGTGTTGTTTCCGATTAGCCAACACGGTCGCACACGCTCGCCAGTCGACCGACATCGCCTGCCACCTGCAAACTCTCCAGCCAACTAAGGCAGACTAAGTTCGCTGTTATTCGATCGATAATTTTAAAGAAACGCTGATTCAACGTCAACGATACTAACGAGCACGGAGTTAAATACGAAACGTAGGGCCCCGTAGATTAATCGAATCCTCGTGGCTCGAGGTACGTTGAGAAAGCATTTTGGTAGCAGCCATCTTGAACGAATCGAGCCACCTGCAAGCTTTCCAGCCAACTAAGATAAGTTCGCTGTTATGCGATCGATGATTAAGCCGTTTATTTTGAAAGTGGCGTAAGTCCATTTTCCAAAAAAATCGAGCTAGCTACCTTAATAGTTACACTTTTACATGATCGTTTCATTCCGAAGCAACTTGTTACTAATATATTAAAAATCATTAAGAGTTTGTAACACGAAAATTTTCTGGTTAATGAAGTGATGGAAAAGTTTACTTTGAAAGTGGCGTAAGTCCAATCATAGCCATCAAAAACATATTATTTCTTAAAATTAATTATGCTAATTGGGATGATAAATTTGACACTCTTGGAAACCCAAAAACATTATTCTACTATGTCATTTGTTACCCATATTTTTAAATTTAATCCAACGCAAACCCTTCGATATCTCCATTCGAACGTAAATGGACTTACGCCACTTTTAAAATAAACGGCTCAATTTTAAAGGGGCGTTGATTCAACGTCAACGATACTAACGAGCACGGAGTTAAATACGAAACGTAGGGCCCAGTAGATTAATTGAATCCTCGCGACTCGAGGTACGTTGCAGTTCGAAAGCATTTCGGTAGCCGCCATCTTACACGAATCGAGCCACCTGCAAGCACTCCAGCCAACTAAGATAAGTTCGCTGTTATTCGATCGATAATTTTAAAGAAACGTTGATTCAACGTCAACGATACTAACGAGCACGGAGTTAAATACGAAACGTAGGGCCCAGTAGATTAATCGAATCCTCGTGACTCGAGGTTCGTTGCAGTTCGAAAGCATTTTGGTAACCGCCATCTTACACGAATCGAGCCACCTGCAAGCTCTCCAGCCAACTAAGATAAGTTCGCTGTTATGCGATCGATAATTTTAAAGGGACGTTCAGTCAACGTTAAGGAGACTAACAAGCACAGAGTCAAATCCGAAAGCACGGGGCCCCGTAGATTAATTAAATCTTCGATCGTCGAAGTACACGTATGCAGCTCAAAAGCATTTCGATAGACGCCATTTTGAACTAACCTCTGTTACACGATGGAGGGATCAGATTGCCATCGGTTTGAGGTTATCGCTTACTCGGGAAATAGTTCACGTTTCGCGTCCATTATTTTTGTTGACGATGGGAACATGAATCTTTTAATAGTTTTGTCGATCTACTGTATACGAGTCGTTGGTTTTTATTTTGTTGGAATTGTTTTGTTGTTTCGCGATAGCCAGGAGGCGGTTAAAATGCGGTGTTTCCAAAGCGGGGCGATAACGAGGAAGAAGCGAACTGTTCCGAAAACTCGTAGCAACAAACCCATTTGTGCGTCGAAATGGCGATCTGGAGCACGATGTTCGCGGCTGGCCATGCCAAAGTGAGTCAGCCAGCGTGAAAAATTGAGGAACGGCACGCATGGACGCGGGGCAGGGGAACGGAAGGAAGGTTTACTGCGTAAGTATGGTCGATTATGCAAGATGTACCAAAAATATCGTCGAATGAGTGACAAGCACTTGGCTTGTTCGACCATATCGTCAGGCAATGCGAGACACGGTAGCGATTATTCGCAAACCTACGGCGCAGCGAAAGCAACGAGATCGATCGCGCCGGCCAAAACGTGCATCCAAACAATCTATACTGAGAACAGAGCAAAATCAAAACCTCTGGCATTTTCAAGCGGCGTCGAGCCGGCCAGCCCAGCGTTTAAACGTTCCTCGACACCGGTGGGTCCCAAGGTTTCGAAGATCGGCAATAAACCGGGGACTTGGATTTATGGTACCTCGTTAAGTGGAACGCGTTAACCCGTTGACGACCGACACGACGAAACCGGAAACTTCACGGTGCGGACGGAGGCAAATAACCTGTCTCGAATAAATTTGGGAAATAGATCTAGTCGTTTATCCCAAGAGTCTTTGTTCGAGAAATTTTTAGGAACTGAATCCAAAACTGGGGTCAATAGTTTCGAAAATCGTCTAAGAATATTAACATTTATTTTATCTAAACTATCGCAAATAAGGTAATATTCTATAATAAGAAAAAAATTCCAAACGTTCTACTCAAAGCAATATTGCCTCGATAATTGCACGAGTCTGGATACTCGCGAAACCGTAACATCGCGGAGCATCGAGGCCACCGTGTCCCCGGGGCTCCTGGCGGCGACAATGATCGCGAGGCATATTTGCCAGGCGGTCGAAGTAGCCGTAAATCGCGTTTAACGGAAGCGTGGGTGGATCAAAGGCCGCATAACCGAGGCTGCCGCGAGAAACTCGATATTCCAGGAACGAGGGGCCCCCTGTGGGAACAGAACATCGTCTCGAGATCCCTGACCGGAACTGCAGCGGCGAGAACGACGTCGCGGTACCCTGAAGACCGTAGCCTTCGGGCGATGATACAGATTTTCATCGGAGGAAGTCATTGCACTTTATGCTGAATGGGCAACGAGTCAACAACCCGATGCCCGCGTATACGTGTGCGTGTACGTGTACGTGTACGCGCGTGTGCGCGCACCTTCGAGGGTCTCTATCTCTCTCCCGCCCCTTCCATATAGCTGGCTTTCTCGCGATGATCCTCTTCCTGCTTTTCGCGTGATCACAAGAAGAGAACTGTACTCGCCGAAGAAGCGCTGAAACGAGGGAAAGAGGGGGAGAAAATGAGGGGAGGGGACGAGAGATACAGTATGAGAGAGAAAGAGAGAGATAGAGAGGTTGGGGTTGGCGAACAGGGGAAAAACGAGAAGGCGGTGAGAGGCCGAACGAACGAACAAGAAGAGTGGAAGGAACGATCGAGGAGACCTATGGGAGCCGGAGAGAGACAAGGGGAGGCAGAGAGGCGGAGACGAGGTCTGGGAATCGCTTCATGCACCGGCGAGCACGAGACTTCGCGTAATAACGCGATCAGAGGGCAGCCCTGTCTCATGCGTGCACGCGCTTCTCCGGAGTACCACTACACCGCCGTGAACACGTTCCTGCGGAGCGAGCACGCGTGCATAAACGCCCCGGAGCCGTAATGCGCTCGTAAACGGCGCGAGCGTTCTATTTTTGCGTGCGTCACGCACCCGGTACAGCGGAGATTCGATAATCCGTGTTAATTTCGTTTACGTTTAATCCAAAGAGCGAGGTCACGAGTCCAGGAAGTCCTTCGCGGATCACGGGCCCTCCGGAAACCCTCGAGGTTTTCGGGACAAACGTCGTCCCGCTTCGTGTGCGGCGTTTGCGAAGTTTGGATTACCAAATTGCACCGTATTCGCCATAATTTTACGATAAAACGAAGTTGGAACTATTCATACGACGTAATTGAAATCTCTGAAGATGTGTTGCCACGACTGTCGAATCTCGGAATTGTTTTCGTAAATTTTAAATAATCCTGGTTTTACATACGATAGCTATTACGATAGCACGCTATTTAATATTGTAAGGAAAAAATTTGTCCCTGCGACCAAAACACCAGATTTAAATTGCCACAAGTCCCCCCCCCCTTGACAGTCAGATTCCGGTTACTCTAAAAATATCGAACCACGACCCGTTAGGTCAACCCTTTGAGGCCCTACGTCTAGACTTGGGGTAGGGAACCTTTTAGCATCCGGAGGGCCACGTATCGCGCTCCACGGATTCCTCGCAAGGTCGTATACTTAGCGCACAGTAAATTTTACCCGAAACTAGAACGGAACGCTCGTCTAAATATAAATTAATATCTTTAGGAATCCGTGAATAAACTCGCAATATTTCGGTCTTCGTTTTTCCCCGCGCTTTATCCTGCGGAATAAACAAAAGCGTAACGCGATGAATAAATCGACAAGAGCCGCCATCTTTTTAACATTCTGATATAAACTAATCGCATTCTTCGCTCGAGAATGAAAAATTATTAATAACTCGGGGAATTAAACATTTCGTTACGAGTCCAGTTGTGTTTTCAATGCTGCCTGACAATGCCATTTTGCAATTCGGTCAAGTTCAAGGCTTTCGTCGTCAATCTTCAATTTATTCGCTGATTTATTTATTTATAACTATTTTCATGAACTAGTTAAAACTAACACGTATTCATAAGAATATTTGCTAATTGACGGAAAGGAATATTATCCGTGACACGATAAAATGTGAGCATCGGCTGTATTCGGCTGACACTGCCCCCTGGTGGATTTTACGTGTCACTCGTGTCCGAATGACATGGCGGTCAACGTGTTAAAATGATGCATAACCACTTGACCGAGAAAATGTTATCGTTGGGACAGGATTTGAAACACGATGCAACCTAACCTAGCCAAAGAACTCTTGCGGGTTCGAAGACGGACTGTAAAGCGTGAATCGGTGGTTGACCGATCATTCGAGACAGTTTACCGCGGATCGTCGAAACTTGGCCGTATCGGCGAAAACGTTCGCGATAAAGACAGGGGGAGGAGGGGTGACCGGAAACAGACAACGACGGAAGAGCGACGCGGCGCGGCGCGGCGAGTGTACCTAAAGGGTGTCTGAACGAGCCGGGCTTCCGATGGGAAACGTCGAAACGCGAACAGCGAGGCGAAGGCCGCGTGTTAATTAATGCGACAACCGCGGTCTGGTATCCAGTTCGACTAGCGTAACGCGGCACTAATTACAGAAGGGAAAACGGCGGGGAAAAAAATTTATAACGAATTCCGTCGACGAAAACATAAACTCTCGTCGCGTTCGCAATTTTTTTCTCCCTACCCCATTTGCCGAACACGCACACGCAACACACACACGGCCGTCGTGTTTCGTCGGCCCTCCTTCGACGAGAGCGTGCACGCGCGCGCTCGCAAGCACGCTCGATGCGTGCTTTGTGCGACATTTTGCGTTTTCATCGAGGCGTGCGGAACGCGAAAAAGGTAGAACGAACGTGCAAGGAAGAAAGAGATTACCGGTGAACCAACGCCGCGTTGTGGCGGTCGAGTTGCACCTGTGTGCACACGCGGGTTCGCTCGTCACGTGGAAAATGCAGCTATGGCCCCCTACCTTGGGAACAATGCTGCCTACGATGGGTACCATTTCCCGTAGGAGAGGAAACGCACGCGTCCAACAGCGCCAGAGAGAGAGAGAGAGAGGGAACGAACGGAAAACGAGTTGGACGACCCGAGAACTTGTACACCGCATTTTCTCCCCTTTCATTTGCGATTTCCTCATTTTCAAGCAGAATCGCGTATATATTCCCGTGCAACGGGTAGACGGGCCGCCCGCGGGGCCCTTCTTTTAACGAACGTTGTCGCGAACGATTCATTACGTTCGCCGGACGAATTCCTTATCCCAACGCAAAGCATCTCTTCCGGACCCGAGATTTCTCGCGCACCGTCCGCCGGAGCACGGTAACGATTATTATTCAAATATGCGTGATTTTCATTGTATACGCGAGCGAGAGTGCAGAATATTGAATTAGAGATAATCAGAACGAGAGGTTAGGTCTGGAACGCACGGAAAGTCGTTCGACACAGAAAGCAGCGTGCGTTTAGTTTCTTTTTCTTTGTAAATAAAACACCGTTGGGTTGCGCAGAGAATAAAGCATTCTTTGGCGTTTATCTTTCGTAGACGAAATTCGACACCCCAGCAGTATTTATAGACAGAGGTATCCTTGATCCTCGGAGTCGCATTTCTGTTTTGTTTTTTTTATCAACGGCCGTAGTCAACAACCAAAGAAAGGACAGTGAGAGCAAACGAGAAGAAAGATCTTATCTTTTAGACCACTTGTTCGTGAGTCAACCAGATGGTCACGATTTTTTAGAGTCTGGAAACTTTCGCGGACGAAAGGGAAATGCAGAGAAAGAATTGCATAAGATTTGCGACTGTCGAGCTATAATGCGAGGACTGTGCAATCTATTATAAAAATATAGTTTGAGTACAAAAAGAAACCGCAATCAGGTTACCGAAGTATACACAAAGCGATCGTTAATGAAGAAAAGAGCATTATAGAACAATGCCACTAGATTACAATCATAGAGGGAACATAAGCTACGGAACAGGGGTCGGTAACCTGGAGCTCGAGAGCCGCATGCGGCTCTTTAGTTAAATTATTGTGGCTCTCGATCCGAGTAAAATTATTTAAATTACATTTCCATTAAATCTTTCGCAGCTGAAGTACAACAAATGCACGCCCCGGATAATAGAAACGCGCGGCTAACATTTCTGCCTGAATTCTTCGTTGTTTTTACTTTTATAATTGCATTCGAAGAATTATTCACCCAAGAAGGCGCCTACGCGTGTACGAGCCTGGAAATTTTTTAACTATAATCAAGGCACGACAGAAGCATGGCATTTCTAGTTGTATGAAAACGTTCAAAAATTAATAACACGTACGAGCAACGCGCGATAAGTTTCGATCAAACGTTAGGCGACAAGAATTCTCGAAAGAAACTTTCTTATTTAAATGAAATTAAACTTTCACTCTGTTGGCAAGTAATGATGTTCGACTGCTAATCGTGGACGCGTACGAAAATTAAATATGAATTTTTGAGTGTCGGAAAATATACAGAGTCGAGAGGAAGAAAATATATCGACTGCAGAGCGAAGAGAAAAACAGATATTGCAGAGCATCGCGCAGATGTCGAACGTACCTAATGGGCGAAGTGCCAAAATTAGACAAATTGGGATTTTTTTACGAGGCGCTACATGGCACTGCCAATAACTTTGGAAAACGACTATTTAAATGTAATTAAACGTTCTTCGACATCAAAATTTCAATTGCAACCTATATTTTTTTTATAACACCATCTAATTTATTGTAATAAAATGAATTCTTTCAGAAACTTTTATGCACATTAATTTTCTTATTTTGTTCTTTCCTGCACAATTTTAATTCTCCCGAGAACGCATTGTTTTGAAACAATATACTGTTCTAGGTTAGAATTTCTCTATACTTCTGGATTTGGTCACTCAAACGTCTCGTTTACTAGTACTAACATAAAATAAAATAGTTCAGTATTTTAGAAAGTCTAAAACTATCCTAGCAATATATTATAAATTAATTTATTTTTGTTAATTACTAAACGATAATGTTTGACCACGTAAAATCCACATCTGTAGTTCCTTATACAGGGTGTTCGACCAACCCTGGGAAAAATTTTAATGGGTAATTCCAGAGGCCAAAGTAAAAAGAAAATCAAGAATACCAATTTGTTGATGGAGGCTTCGTTAAAAAGTTATTAACAATTAAATTTAAGAATTTCAAATCGTTCTGGAAAAATTATTTTCGTTTGCGGGGGTCAATTACAATCATTTTTGGTCATTACACATACCTTCGAAATCCTATCCACTTTCGAGAAAAAAATTCGAAAAGATGCGAAACTTTTCGACGGGAAAAAAAAATTTCAAATCATTCTAAAAAAATTATTTTCGGTTGCGGGGGTCAATTACGATCATTTTTTGTGAATAGACATACCCTCGAAATCCTACGCATTTTCGAGAAAAAAATTCGAGTAGGTAGACAATTGTTTCAAGAAAATTGAAAAGTTTCAAATCGTCCTAAAAAAATTATTTTTAGTTGAAGGGGTCAATTACAATCATTTTTGGTGAATAGACATACCCTCGAAATCCTACGCATTTTCGAGAAAAAAATTCGAGTAGGTAGACAAATGTTTCAAGAAAATTGAAAAGTTTCAAATCGTCCTAAAAAAATTATTTTTAGTTGAAGGGGTCAATTACAATCATTTTTTGTGAATAGACATACCCTCGAAATCCTACGCATTTTCGAGAAAAAAATTCGAGTAGGTAGACAAATGTTTCAAGAAAATTGAAAAGTTTCAAATCGTCCTAAAAAAATTATTTTTAGTTGAAGGGGTCAATTACAATCATTTTTGGTGAATAGACATACCCTCGAAATCCTACGCATTTTCGAGAAAAAAATTCGAGTAGGTAGACAAATGTTTCAAGAAAATTGAAAAGTTTCAAATCGTCCTAAAAAAATTATTTTTAGTTGAAGGGGTCAATTACAATCATTTTTGTTGAATAGACATACCCTCGAAATCCTGCGCATTTTCCAGAAAAAAATTCAATACAGGCGGAACTTTAAACGTTAATAACTTTTTAACAAAGCCTCCATCAACAAATTGGTATTCTTCATTTTCGTCTTATTTTGTCTTCTAGAATCCCCCATTAAAACTTTCCCCACGGTTATCCGAAGACCCCGTATATTACATCTTTGCACTAAATGGTTTAATCCCGTTAATAAATGACTAATAACAATAATCACGGTACTTTTTAATCCCGAGCGAATAACCCCATAAATCTGTCGAACCGGTCGAAGTCGATGGCCCGTAGCGACTAATGGGTCACGAGCCTCGATTCGAAAACCGTGTATAGATACAAAACTGACGAGATCGAGGCCACGAAGGAGGAACGAACGTTAAGCAACAAAGAACGCGAGTCGACCGAAGGAAGTACGCGCGCGTCGACGTCCACTCGACTTCCGGTATGCGGTCCGAGCGCTGCACAACGCGCTGTCCCTCGGAAATTGTGCATTCTGCGTGCGCGTCGGCGAATTCACTCGATCCAAATATCCGCAATTTGGGACGAACGAAGGATTAAAATACTCTATCCATGGAAAATTACTGGACGTCGAGGGGAGAGGGGGGCGAACGGTTTCGTAACGGAAGGCATTTTGATGCATTCGCAGACAGAACGTTCGGACAGCCGCTGTAACGTGCATAAATATGAATATGTGCCGGGGATGGTTATATATCGCCTGCTCTATTTTCTGAATAGGATTCGAAGTAGATGTCGAGAACTTGTCACTCGGTGATTTATACATTTGTCTGCGCCCGAGGACGAGGTCGTTCTCCATTCCCCTTCCACCGGGTTTGTCTCTTAAGCCTGTCAGGTCGTACCAATACGGAGGGTCTTTTTCACCGAGCGACGTAGGAAGCAAGGGAGGGAGGAACGAGAAAAACTGTGTCCTACGAGGCTAGATTTCCAAGGACGAAGTCGAAGCAAGGTCGCCTGGGGGAACCGCTCGATCCGCGTCGTCTCGAAGCCAATTTTAACGACGGACCGTTCGAACCGTCGATCGTATTCGCAAAATCACGCGGAAGATAATTATAACCGGGGATCACCGAATAATGAAAAGCAAAAAATAAAAGAGCGTTAAAATTACACGCGAACGACGAACGAGGCACCGGCGGCCATCGCAAATGAGCTCTCGACAATGACGCAAGCACGAAACGTGACACGGTTATTTTTTCTTCCTGCCATGTTCTAAAAAAAAAAAAAAAAAAAAAATAAAAAGAAATAGAGAATAATACTGTAAACGTATTCTCGCGCTGTCGGACTATTTTACGCTGGCATTGGAATTCCGGTTCGATCGCCTATGAAAACGCAATAACGAAATCGGGTATTGCAAATGTGCACGCCTTGCCAAGTCACGGAGTCGAAGACGAAATAAACGTCACCGCGCGCGATGGTTATAGATACAAGGTGATAGTTTATGGCTGGATCCTGCTATAATTATAACGCCAGGGAATTAACGAGGGTGACGAGCTGAAAATTCAGGCAGTCTATGGCGTGTAATTTTATCCGCGATACTATAAGTTCTTCTGGGGTTTATAAAAATTATTTAAAAAAATTTTTTAAATTGACGTAATTTGGCGAGACGCGCGTAAGAAATTTCTGAAACCCTCAAACCGATTACACGGAATGTAATACGTCTTTTATAAAATTCTAAAGACGCCCTATATTTTCTTTCAGGCTCCCCGTCTAGGTAATTTCTCATCTCCGTCTTAGATGTTCGTGTCTATTTTTTATTTCACGAAAAGTACCGTTAAAACGTGTAAACATATTACGTTGAACCCGCCTGGTTTGTTGTTCGCCGGCACGCTCGAATAGACGGACCCGTTCGAATGAAACGCGACTTCAAAAGCAAAGGAAGTCCGTCGAGAACCCGTACAAGAGGGTTGCCGCACGGTGGTTGGACCGCTCGTTAGCATCAGCTGCTCGCTGCTTAAAAATAACCTCTTCCTAGTCACCGGCACAATCGCTAAATTAACGCCGGCAGCGACGCCCTTCGCGTTGGAAAACCATCTACAGGGCTTTAAATACTCGCCGCGGCTATGGAACTATTATGGATTCCCCGAGTCTCGTGGCAACGCTGGGATCGTGGAACGGAAAAAGAGAACTGCCTCCGCGCGCGCGACGACCACGACGCAGCAGACGAATAAGGATCACGTTTACGAAACTGAGGACAAGCCCGCGGCATAATTCTCAGCCACGTTCGCTGAGTAATCAAGACGTTGCGTCACTATGAATACGACATTAGCATACTTCTCTCTTCGAAGTACGAGACAAAGTGAAATCGCAACTCGACGCATTTTTCGTTCGCCAAGTCCCGCCACGAGTCTCGCGAATTCTAAATGCAACTTTGTTCTAAGCAAATTATTATCCGACACGATTTTTCCCCTCGAATCTAATAAACTCTTTTAAACGAAACGATAAGAGTTGTGTATTACAATCGAAGCTTCGAGAAAAATAATTCAGGACATTAAACATCCGAAGCTTCGAGTTTCCTAACGATTGTAACGGAAATTTTTAAACACGTCTGCCTTGAAATATTTAAACAGCCAGAGAGAAAAACTTTATGGCTACTTAGACCGCGCGCGGAATAAATAACTCGGCGCGAAAGTAGTTAAAACGTTTCCAGATTTATTCTAACGTTTCCTATTATATAACTCGATGTATTCTTCGAATCGCGGAACGGTTAAACAGACCTAACCTCAAATCGGATTAAATTACGTCTGTAATACGATTATAATAAAATTAACAGTAAAATTCCAGAAAATTTACGTTCGATCGATCCGGTTCTTACGTAGAATCTCATCTTGTTCCTACTTCCGTTGCTAAATGATTCGATTTACGGACGTTTCGCGTTGCTCGGGCTTCGTCTTTTGCCGCGCTGCTATGCGTAACTATATCTGGTAAATTGTTTACGTAAAGTGCACCGATGGACGTCCCAATCAGTTAATGCACGAGTTTCGTTCGACTACTCTACCGAGAGGGGCGATAGTAATCGGCACACCTTACGATGCACGTTTATGTAGGACGGCCAAGCCGGCCCGACTGCTTTCACAATTTACGACCGCGTCCGTTATTTATCAATTCTTGCGCCAAAATATACTCCAAGCCACCCGAAGGGGGGTAAAACTGGGACACCCTTCCGATAATCCGGCGAAATCATCCTGGTACCGGATCCAAGAACAACAGAGACCGATCTATAGCCATGTTTACAATATGCCGGCTCGAGGAATTTCTCGGATCCACAGAATAACCTAACCTCTTAAGTCCTATTCGTTCCAACCATTCTCGTGTCTTCTCATAATCATTCACTCGGTACTTGCAATATAATACAGGGCATTCGGTCACCCCTGGGAAAAATTTTAATGGGGGATTCTAGAGGTCAAAAGATAAGGCGAAAATCAAAAATATCAATTTCTCGATTGAGGCTTCATTACAAAATTAAAACATTTCAAATCACTCTGAAAAAACTATTTTCGGATGCGTGGCTCAACTACAATCATTTTTGGTCATTGCACATATCCCCGAAATCCTATCCACTTTCGAGAAAAAAATTCAGAAAGATGGACCAATTTTTCGATAAAATTAAAAAATTTCAAATCGTTCTAAAAAAATTATTTTTGTTTGCAGGGGTCAATTGCAATCATTTTTGGTGAATAGACATACCTATGAAATCCTATCCACTTTCGAGAAAAAAATTCAGAAAGATGGACCAATTTTTCGATAAAATTAAAAAATTTCAAATCGCTCTAAAAAAATTATTTTCAGGTGCAGAGATCAATTATAATCATTTTTAGTGAATAGACATACCCCCGAAATCCTACGCGCTTTCGAGAAAAAAATTCAGGAAGGTGGACAAATTTTTCGACAAAATTAAAAAATTTCAAATCGTTCTAAAAAAATTATTTTCGACTACAGGGGTCAATTGCAATCATTTTTGGTGAATAGACATACCTTCGAAATCCTATCCACTTTCTAGAAAAAAATTCGAGAAAAAAATTCAATAGGGGGCGGAAGTTTAAACGTTAATAACTTGTTAACGAAGCCTCCATGAACAAATTAGTATTCTTGATTTTCGCCCTATTTTGGCCTCTAGAATCTCCTATTAAAATTTTTCCCGAACACCCTGTATAGTTAACGCAAAATTAGGTTGATTGTTAACAAGAAACAAGTGGAGAGTTCATTTTAAATTGTAAATAATTGCAACGTACGTCGTTCTAAGTTTAAGCGAGAATAGAACTTGCTGGAACGAAATATTAAAAATGTCTCTGACCGCAGGGGTTAATTTCTGTGGTGTCCACCGAAGAGTTTTGTTACCAAGAATGAGACACTTCAGTGGACACAGCGTTGAGAATAAGGGTTCTTTCATACCTCCACGAGTGACGACACAACTTCTAGCATGACTCTTAAGAGTAGAACTCTCAAGAAGACTCCAAAGACAAGGCTGGGCGCATACTACACAGTGTAGTGGATCAAAAAATAGTTGTTCTCTCTACTGTTATACTATTTTTTTTTAGTCTACTCGACAGCCTGCTTCTTGCATCAATTTGTATCAAGGAATCGCTCCTACCACTGTTGAATGATAGATAGTTGTGTAATAATTAACAGAGATTAGTACATCATAATACTTTCAGACAAATTTCTTTTATGATAATAATTGTAAGTTATTAATGTAATTGTCATTTAATCTTTTAACTATTAGAGAAGATATAGAAGAGATTTATTTAAAATACTTTTTTGAATTATCAATATTTCCACATGAAATGTGGTGGATCTAATTTGATTGCAAGAAGAGAGGCAGTATCGAGTCAACAAGCACACGACCATGCCTTTTATGCACCGACCGAACTATCGTGTGACAGAAAGTTGATAGTGATTCTTAACTCTCCGCAAGTCTGCTAAGAATGGAATAATGTTGTTTAAGAAAACAATCTTTCTAATGTATCTGTCTTTTCCTTTCACATTATACACGTGTTTGCTTTTCACGTGACAGTGCAATGAATGATGATATTGCATGCTGCAAATGATTAATTGACTCCTGCATAGTGTTGCTAAATCTAGATTCAGATTTCTACCTACGATTCTCAGAAATCCAAGTATATATTACAAAATATATTTTCAATTTATAATGATTTGTCCCCAAAACTTATAATACATTTAAAATTTGGTCCAATCACTCTCCCATTGAACTGTGCCCATGAGCTTAACCCTAATTCTACCAATATGCAACGTATTAACCTGCTAAGATTCTTTCCCCGTTTAAGGTATTAATATTTCCCTCAAGCATGAATTCAGATGTAAATCTATACAATGCATTGAGAGAGTTAAGAACCACCCAGCTTTTGGCCTAATCCTAATCCCAGAGACTTTAGACATCCTTGGTCGTTCGCCCCGGCTCGGAGAGCCTCTGTAAGTCGTCCTCCGGTATTCCTTGGAGGAAAAGGATTGTTTCTATGGCGGCTGCGTTCGCATCCGTGTCCCGTGGAATCAAAGGTGGAGAAGAATAAAGGTGGCGAAGACTCACCTGAACATCAAAGTGAGTGGTGGTGTCTTGCGGCTGCGGAGGTCCCTGTTGTTGTTGTTGTTGCTGAGAAGGCGGCGGGCCCTGCGGGGGCGGCGGAGCCTGCGCGCCAAAAAGCTGCGCCGCGTGCGAGTGTGGATGCTGAAGATGATGCGTGGGTGGGGCTTGGTGATGCTGAAGATGGTGTGGCGGTGCTGGCGCGAACGCTGCCATGAAATGCTCCTCGCTGCCGACCACGTCGACGCCAGGCTTCAGTAATACCACACCGCCGCCACCGGTGCTCACGGCCAGGGTGGCAGCCGCATTCTTCTGGAACTCTTCTTCTCCGGGCGATGGTTGACGGCTCCCTGGTGTACGGCTGCAAAGAATGGAAACTTTAGCAACGAGAACGTCTTCCACGAGAGGATGAACCGAATTTCTCAACGGGGGTCATACTGTCTTCTAGAACACCTGTACTTCTTTAAGTGTTGGGGGTGAAAGATGCAAACCACAACTTGTAAGTGGGACAAGGTGTTATTAAAATATTATATAATGTAATGGTTTGTGCTAAGTTTCTTGTGCAAGTCTTAGTTTGCTTTTTGATGAAATATAGATAGTTCTTAATATGGTGGAGTCTGTTGATAGAATAATTATCTGAAAGGGTTCAGACCATTAGGTTACTTGGATGACGAGATTGTTTCCAGGTCAGAGGGCCACTAATGATCGTAAAAGCCTTTAGAATTCTGAGACGGGATTGTAAGTCCCAGGTTATAATAATAAGAAACTGCAAGAGGCTCTATTGCATCAGCTGGCTGAATGAGTTTACTACTTAGGTTGGAAGGAATCAAACTTTCTGTGGGCCTAACTGTGGTTTACTGATACAATGGGCAACTAAAATTAACCATATGTTTGACAGAGTAATAAAGACGTGGATCAAAATGCTCGTTACAATGGCTGGATTTTACCCCTCTTGGCACTAGGGTGGGAGACCCTTTATCATTACAATGATTTCAAATATAAGTTAAATAAGCTATCAAATATAAGATAACCCTAGGGAAAAAATTTAATGGGAGATTCTAGAGACCAAAATAAGACGAAAATCAAGAATACCAATTTGTTGATGGAGGCTTCGTTAAAAAATTATTAACAATTAAATTAAAAAATTTCAAATCGTTCTGGAAAAATTATTTTCGGTTCCGGGGGTCAATTACAATTATTTTTGGTGAATGGACATACCCCCGAAATCCTACCCACTTTCGAGAAAAAAATTCAGGAAGGTGGACAAATTTTTAGCAAAATTCAAAAATTTCAAATCGTTTTGGAAAAATTATTTTCGGTTGCGGGGGTCAATTGCAATCATTTTTGGTGAATAGACATACCTCTGAAATCCTGCGCATTTTCGAGAAAAAAATTCGAGATGTGAAATTTTTCGTCGAAAAAAAAAAATTTCAAATCATTTCAAAAAAATTATATTCGGTTGCGGGGGTCAATTACAATCATTTTTGGTGAATAGACATACCCCCGAAATCCTACGCATTTTCGAGAAAAAAATTCAGAACGGGCAGAACTTTAAACATTAATAACTTTTTAACGAAGCCTCCATCAACAAATTGGTATTCTTGATTTTCGTCTTATTTTGGCCTCTAGAATCCCCCATTAATATTTTTCCCATGGGTGGCCGAACAACCTGTATAATAATACGAGTCTAATTTCTACATAACCTAATTACATCTGTTCTCTTTCTATTTACAAATCCCTATATTTATCCAGTCGAACAAAAGATTCTCCGACGTATCGAATAAAAAGTAATGGCGAATTGGAGTCTACTGGTAACAGTGAATGCAAAGCTATTTCGATTCAAAAGCCTCGAGGAAATAACAAGATTATGCAACCCTCCGGAGGAACAAAAGTTCTTTTCGCAAAATCGGTTCGCGAAACCTTGGAAGATAAACGCGTCTGTTAACCGGTTCAACAGATGCACTTTTGCGAACAGATGGCGCGTAAATCTTCAGCGACTCGATGCACATTGTTGCGCGCGTAATAGTAATCCGTGGCTCGATGTTTATGGCCCAATAAAATCAGCGAGATATCTCCGATTCGACGAGTCTATACGTCCATTAATTGCACACGATGAACCCTAGCAAACGGACGATAGTTTAAACGTCCGCCTTCGGGGTACTTATTTTCTATATAAAGAAAGTGACGTGAGCTTTCCTAGGTCGTTGCAACCGACAGTCGTAAATGTCACGACCCCCGTTCAGAATTCCTAACCACAAATGCAATTTTCAAACTTTCAATAGATTCGTATTCCCTCCTCGATATACATTATGTTAAAAAGTACACGATTGCAATAAAGTACTGTACTACAATTAGTTCCTTAAACTAAGCATCTTTGTAAATTTCTAGTAAATATACTTAGTTTAATAATGACATACTATTTGCACATGGATGTAATACATATGTATGTCTTTCCTCCATTTACTTTAGTTTAATTGATACTGTCCAGTTTAAATGTTTACCAACACCGATTTTGTACAGCCGCAAAATTTTCATGGAAAAAATATATATTCGGTTGTCTTAATTTATCAGTGGTTTTTGTTAATGTCACCCTGAATAATCTCGTGCAAAACAGCGCCGAAACTAGTCGCGTAAGATTCCACGAATACGCGATTAGCAACGTAACGGGACATTTTGCATAATGGCGACGTAATAGAACGCGAGCCCAAGTTAAGAGACTCTGCAGCACCTCTGATGTCGCGGGGGAAAAAGGAGTAGCGCGGTTACTGTAATCGTGTCGGGCGACAGTGATGGGAAAACATCATTACCATAATGGAATTATTAAGTAGAAACTACGTCAAGATTGTGCAGTCCCAACGTCTCTTTCCGTTTTAGTTACCATATTTATTAACCCGGTTCTTGTTGATGAATTTCCATAACGAATACGGAAGAACGACAAATAATAACACTGTCTCGTCAACAAAGCTGCCCTGCTTCGTGTACACACAAAGTATCCAATAAATTGGAAATAACTACACAAACACAGTACAGCTAACACTAAACGCTATATGATATTGGTAAATGCATCTGTTCTTTTTATTCCTCATTTTGGGGCTTTATATTATTTCGCTTCGTGTAGATTCGTAAACTGTTCCAGAACATAACCTAAAGCGAACTTATCGTTTTAACCGGTACCGACGCTTTCCAGGTAATCAAACTTCGTCGATTGTACCGTTTACTGGACACTTTGTGCAATAAAATTGGCAAAAAAGGAGGTTATAACATTTTGTCGCGAGTAGGTAAAAAGGTTCCGTTTAGAATGCTTGCAAATGGATCGATGAAACTGCAGAGATAAGGACGAGCCGCGAAAATTACGTCGGTAATATAGTCTCGAGGATGACGGGCGTTCGTGACACCAGATGGCGCACGATGACGGTGCAACAAGCATCGGAGAAAGAGACGAGAGCCAATGATGTCATCGTCCGCGGGTAGAGCATGCACGCCCTTGACAGTTACCACTATTACGCTCCTCGGAGCAATGACAATCGTTCACGAACAACCCGTGACACGTTTACGATCGTCCGATTGAAAGCAATTATACGGACGGCTAAGCCACACATGTAAGAAATCATTCGCGTAAAAATTGAATTTGTAACAGCGACTTTGTTATTCGACTCGTAGTAGACAGAGATATACCGAGTAAGCTGATATCCCGCGAAGCTCGGACGAAATTTACCACTCTATTTCTATGGTACCTCTCTCTACAGTGTCTTTGTCGTTTGTGTCCATTTTTTTTTTTTTTTTTTTCTTTTTGATACTTACTTAAACCCTTTGTCATCGTCAAGACCGTTCTGTGATGCTAATCCGTTATTCTGTGGACCTGTGTCGTCTTTAGAACTGTCGAAAGGACTTGCCGAGCCCTTCTCTTTTTCTTTCTTGTCCGCATCGGTATTCTGCGTGCAAAGGAAGTTATAAATATAGCATTCCAATTACCATCGAATATAATACCGCGTCAAATTTTTACGCGCGAGCGCTTACCAATCTCAGGGAGGCCATTCTGGGTTCCAAATCCTTGGGCGTCGTAGGACTCGATCCAAGTACGTACTCGACCATTTTGACTCCCAGACCACCAGTTTCGCTGTAATATTCATCGGTTTGTTAACACGGTATCATAAATAATTTGCGTTCGGTTTTCGAACAGCGTTCGTACCTGCTTCTTGGACTGAGGACAGTTCCGACTTCTGACGTCTGATGGTGATATCCCGTCCCCACACCCACGCGTCTACCGGTGCCCATGGAAATCGGCTGTGACACGGCATGATCTGAAATTTATTAAAAACAACATTAATCATAGTGTCACCTTGGCGCATATTGCACCGAATGAATGCACGACCGCTTCGAGAAATCACTGTCAACGCGTGACGTGGGGGATATCCAACGGTTCAAATTCCAAACATTCCTCCACCTCCTCCGATTGATCGTTAAAAGGGTTCAATGCTCGACGTTGTGAAAATTAAAGTTAAACCGAAAAGAACAACCGAATTCCAATAACGTACAAAAAATTCCTATATAAATTTTACGAAACGTAATTTTAAAATTTTAACACACTATACAGGGTGTTCGGCCACCCCTAGGAAACATTTTAATGGAAGATTTTAGAGGCCAAAATAGGACGTAAATCAAGAATACCAATTTCTTGATGGAGGCTTCGTTAAAAAGTTATTAACGTTTAAAATTCCACCCGTTCTGAATTTTTTTATAGAAAGTGGGTAGGATTTCGGGGGTATGTCTATTCACCAAAAATTATTGTAATTGATCCCTTCAACTAAAAATAATTTTTCTAGAACGATTTGAGATTTTTTATTTTTGTCGAAAAATTTCACTTCATAATTTTTTTTCTAAGAAGTGGGTAGGATTTCGGGGGTATGTCTATTCACCAAAAATGGTTATAATTGACCCCTGCAACCGAAAATAATTTTTTTAGAACGATTTGAAATTTTTTAATTTTGTCGAAACATTTCACACCTTCTCGAATTTTTTTCTCGAAAGTGGGTAGGATTTCGGAGATATGCGTAATGACCAAAAATGATTGTAATTGACCCCCGCAACCGAAAATAATTTTTCCAGAACGATTTGATATTTTTGAATTTAATTGTTAATAACTTTTTAACGAAGCCTCCATCAACAAATTGATATTCTTGATTTTCGTCTTATTTTGGTCTCTAGAATCCTCTACTAAAATTTTTCCCAGGGGTGGCCGAACACCCTGTATATAGGAATTTTTATAATTTTGATAATCACATTAACAACGCAGACAACTATTCTCAACGTTTTGTTTAGCTTAATAATTGCTGTATGAATATGCAGATGGGGTACAAAACTTTAGGTTAGGTCTGAGTTAGCAAGTCGTCAACCTAACCTTAAAGTATTACAAAAGTATTAGTAGTCCAAAATGGAAGATAAGATTGGTTTTAATTTTGACTACAGATCGATAATTTATAATTAGGTTAAAAATGAAACACTAAAAATTCTCGATATGATACGTAATTTGACAGTGACAGTAATAACCGGAGAAACGAGATCAAATTCTAACAAGCGCTCATTGCATAAAACGGAAAGTTTGTTGAAGTAAAATTAGCCTATAAAAGCCTTCTTTTAAAAGTATTTTTCCACGTACGCTGATATCGTAAATGCCAAGGCAAATATTCGTAAATCCACTATACGAAAGAATCAAAAAATATATTGAGAATCTAAATATACGCGTTATATGTGCAAGAAAACGTAAATACCCCAAAACGTTGCCTTGAAGGATTAAGATAGCCGAAATAAATTTGGAAGACAAAAGGAGTATACATCTTGAACACGTTTATAGATCCAATGACTTCTGAAGAGACGTTTCATGCATGAATGTAAGATGCAAGGAATATCTAGATATAAATACGATAATCTTTTAAACAATATACCTTGTGAACTAATGTATTAGTGTAAATCATATATATATATATAATCGTCTATAAATATTTAGAGACGTCTCCGAAACAAAAATTGACGTACGATTTGCAATATATTTTCGAAATATAAAGAAATAATAAAATAATCTCGAAACACCCGTATCGCGCTCGCGCCGGTATCAACCGGTGATCGATAAAAGGCGCGGGGGCGAGAAAGCCGCGGAGCTGTAACGCAAATTCTATTCGTAAAAATCCTCAGCAGTTCCTAGAAACGGTGGAAACCCCTAGACCCCCCGGAAGTCCACAAACTGCAGCAGCTTCAGCTGAATCGCTGCGGCGTTTGATTTAAATAAAACTATTCAAACGACGTTCCCATTGTATCTCTCACGACGCTAACAAAATGCACATTTTTCTTTTGAACGCACCGATTGTTGCATTCGCAATTATAAACTTTCCTTTATTACTTAGTTCGTTTCTGTCACGAGAGATCATATTGCAAATTTACAAATTTATAATATCGTTGATCAGAGTCGTAAATTCTCAATTTACCATTATTCCTGTACCGATGAAATTACGACGATTCGTGTTCCTTTTTTCTTTACAATGACTCTCGCTGCTTGTAGCGAAGAAATTTCTCGACCTTAAGTCCGAACGATTTCGTACGAAGTTTCGGTTTATCTCGGATTACGGACGGAATCGTTCCCGATCGGCAAGGGATCGTCCTCGAGCGTCAGGATTCCGTATGACGCGCAATTTCGCGTCGCGTGCGGGGGTCCAGGTGGGCAGGGGGTTGGCGCGGGCCAACGCTCACAGGGTGGATCAGTAGGTACGACCCTGGGCGTTGGGACGTTGCCCCCACCGCCGGTGATGCCGGGCGTCTGTCGCCATGGCAACAGCCGCGTTGCACCCATCGCGCGGTGACGTACACACACGCATACGACACACGAATACACATACACGCGAGCTCGTTCGCGCGAGCGAACCGTGGCGGGCAACGTGCTGCACATGGAAGAGCCGGGGTAGTACCATGCCGTCGCTGGAATCAGGTGTTCCTTGCATACACACGATGCACACGCACGCAATACACACACCGCACAGCCGCGGTAGCATCGCCCTCGCGCGACAACCCCGTACGAGACTCGGGAACTCCGACGAGAACCAACCTCTTCGCGACCTTTCCGAACAACCTTACACCCCTCTCCGCCAATTACCGCCGCGGATTCATTTAATTGACGAGAAACTCCGATCGCCCCCTACCGACACGCGCGCCGCGGAATGGAACACGACGAAACCGGAATATCCATCTGGGAAATGGCACATTCGTGCTTGGGAGCAACTAATCGAATTTCTGTTATAACAACTATGACTATATTTCTTGGGAAATGATAGTATTATAATTATGTTCAGCGGGGCGAAGTAAAAACGAGGATGTTCGATGATACAGTTCGAGGAAAGTGAGGTTAGATAGGGCGATGAAGGATTTCAATGATGCGAATGATACTGGATAATGTAGACATATGCATATTCGTGTTTGGGAGCAACTAAGGACGTACGCAACGGCTTGTCCCATAATCGAATTTCTGTTATAGCAACTATGACTATACTTCTTGGGAAATGATAGTATTATAATTATGTCCAGCGGGGCGAAGTAGAAGCAAGGATGTTTGGTGATACAGTTTGAGGAAAGTGAGGTTAGGTAGGGCGATGAAGGATTTCAATGATACGAATGACACTGGATAGTGTAGACATATGCATATTCGTGTTTGGGAGCAACTAAGGACGTACGCAACGGCTTGTCCCATAATCGAATTTCTGTTATAGCAACTATGACTATACTTCTTGGGAAATGATAGTATTATAATTATGTCCAGCGGGGCGAAGTAGAAGCAAGGATGTTTGGTGATACAGTTCGAGGAAAGTGAGGTTAGGTAGGGCGATGAAGGATTTCAATGATACGAATGACACTGGATAATGTAGACATATGCATATTCGTGTTTGGGAGCAACTGAGGACGTACGCAACGGCTTGTCCCATAATCGAATTTCTGTTATAATAACTATGACTATATTTCTTGGGTAATGATAGTATTATAATTATGTCCAGCGGGGCGAAGTAAAAGCGTGGATGTTCGATGATACAGTTTGAAGAAAGTGAGGTTAGGTAGGGCGATGAAGGATTTCAATGATACGAATGACACTGGATAGTGTAGACATATGCATATTCGTGTTTGGGAGCAACTAAGGACGTACGCAACGGCTTGTCCCATAATCGAATTTCTGTTATAGCAACTATGACTATACTTCTTGGGAAATGATAGTATTATAATTATGTTCAGCGGGGCGAAGTAGAAGCAAGGATGTTTGGTGATACAGTTCGAGGAAAGTGAGGTTAGGTAGGGCGATGAAGGATTTCAACGATACGAATGACACTGGATAATGTAGACATATGCATATTCGTGTTTGGGAGCAACTAAGGACGTACGCAACGGCTTGTCCCATAATTGAATTTCTGTTATAGCAACTATGACTATACTTCTTGGGAAATGATAGTATTATAATTATGTCCAGCGGGGCGAAGTAAAAGCGTGGATGTTTGATGATACAGTTTGAAGAAAGTGAGGTTAGGTAGGGCGATGAAGGATTTCAATGATACGAATGACACTGGATAGTGTAGACATGTTAGATTTAACAACTGAATATTACTTTACCGATTAAATGGTACTATTTTGTAAACACTGAAATTTAGAATGTGGTGAACACGGACATTTTTGTACAAAATGGCTCTGCGCGTTTCTGGAGGCCCCCGTAACCTCCAAACCCATTCACCGCGAGCATGTGTAATCGAAGAAATTAAGCTTCGAACGAGAAAAGAGAGATCCAACTTGCGAAGAATGCAGGAAGTTTCGATTTCACTTCGTCTCGCACCGTGTACCAAAGAAATATGGTAATATCGTGGTGCATTTGTAAAACATTTTAAATATACGTGCGTGGGATTATGTCTCGACTGAAAGCTAACCCTTTCTAATAAGGGAATCACACGAACCGTAACGCTAGCATTTTAATGGAATCAGATGGTTTCCAAATGTTTTGAAAGGCGTTTTTCTAGAATAAAAATAAAATTTCCGCCAGAAGCAGCGTTCCCCTCCCGCGCGACGACGAAAATACCAGGAAGAAACGACGGTATCGATTGATCGCGTAAGCCTGCTGGAGACGCCGATTTCCTTTGTTTTTGCGAAGGCAAACAGAACGGAGGAGATCTGTTTTGGTAGCGGTGTATCGATTATTGACACTCCGCTCGACCGACGGAGGACAGAAGCGTTTCTACTTCGTCTATATATTGTTCTTTCGGCGCTCTGTGCCAATCAATAAGCGTGCACGACGTAAAACACGCGGCGTGGTATAGCTCGCTTCGCATCTCGATGCTTCTCTCCGCCCTGAATGACCAAAACGTTGCTCGACACACTGGCCAAAACTGACCCGTAACCAAGCAAAATTCTTATCTACATGAAACATCCGCGTAACGAATAACAGACAAACGGCGGCAAAATTCAAACGAGACACACGAGTAGACTAAAATTTATGCAAGATAAACATTGAGAAAAACAAGGGGGTATTTCGAATCAGAATTTTGGATTTTAGGCCACTTTTAAAATAAAGAATCATCACATAATTATGGACGAATGATTTTACAATTTTACTTACACTTTTAGTCACGTTTCAAGACGACACGGTAAAGCAATGTTTCCCCTAGAGAAACGGAGGCGCCATCTTCGTATCGCAAATCGAAACGTAGGAGAAGAAAAAGAATAGGGGTTAGGTCTCGCCGTGGAACGTGTTAACGGATTAATAATCGAAAACTGCTAATCGTGAACACGTTCCCGTGATGCAAGCCATTCCGATTTTTTCTAATAGCTTCACAAGAACGATAAGATCGCGGTGAGAACGAGTTTTCGTCTAATCAAGAGCGACACACCGGTTGGTAGCGATTGCTCGGACGCAAAGGACAAAGGAAACCAGTTGGTCGATGTATCGTTGGTCTGGTAACCACGGTCAAACGAACCAACGAGCAAATAATATCTACGGAGGGTTAATAATCTTCTCGATATCTGTCAGATCGGTATCGACATGCCTCGAGAAAGTGACAGGCAAATGTGGAACACAAAGGCGCCGCTCTAATTGAAACTTTCGCGTAAAAATGAACGCACGCTACGGATCGATGTTAGCGATATACTCATTAATATCGATACCTATCAATTCCCGCGCGTCGAGTCCAAGTATCGAACAGACATTTAAATAAGTCGTCATTACTATAAATAAGACGTACTTGTTGACATTTGTCACGTTAACGATAGAATTTAAATATCGGGTGATGTATCGAGTCGTAACCCAATTATTCGCAGTTTCTTTTTTAATTAGGTGGACAAAGTGTTCGAATGTATGTTACGCGTATCGTGCAGAGTATTTCAGGCCACCGAGTTGAGCTTGTATTTTTAACCCCCTGCGGGCGGACATTTTGGAACACAAACCTTGACCGTTTACACTATATACAGGGTGTTCGGTCATCCTTGGGAAAAATTTTAATGGGGGATTCTAGAGGCCAAAATAAGACGAAACTCAAGAATACCAATTTGTTGAAGGAGGCTTCGTTAAAAAGTTATTAACAATTAAATTCAAAAGTTTCAAATCGTTCTAGAAAAATTATTTTCGGTTGCAGGGGTTCATTACAATCATTTTTGGTGAATAGACATATCCTCGAAATCCTATCCACTTTCGAGAAAAAAATTCGAGGTGTGAAATTTTTCGACGAAAAAAAAATTTTCAAATCATTCTAAAAAAATTATATTTAATTACAGGGGTCAATTACAAGCATTTTTGGTGAATAGACATACTCTCGAAATCTTGAGCATTTTCGAGAAAAAAATTCAGTACGGGCGGAACTTTAAATGTTAATAACTTTTTAACGAAGCTTTCATCGACAAATTGGTATTCTTGATTTTCGTCTTATTTTGGCCTCTAGAATTCCCCATTAAAATTTTTCCCAAGGGTGGCCGAACTACATAAAAATTTATATATTTAAAATAATGAGATAGTATAATTTTTTATATCAAAATTTATAATAATATTTGTTTGGTTGTCTCATGGTTGGTGTTCCAAAGATTTTGTTACCACTAAGGTGTGGTTAAAAATTACTTTATCCAATTTATAAATTTTATAAATCGTTTAAGAGGAAGGAGAATATTGCTGAGATTGTTGAATGGAACAAAACAAGGAAAGCTATTGAAGTAACTACGGAGATTCTTAAAGAATAATCAAAGGTAAAACCAAAGAAGAGACCAATCAAGAGCGATGAAAATTCTGAATGATAGTAGATTACAATTCACCGAGGCCTAGAGTGGATTGGATTTCTAGACCGGATTGCCTCAAACGGTTCCATGAAACGTGTACCAACTATTCTCCGTTGTATAATATGTGTGGCAGAGAGCTAGAGAGAGAGAGAGAAAAAGAAGAATAAAAGCAGAGAGAAGAGGGTACAAATGAAAGAAGTGCGTCTGTCCTCAATCTGAAGTGCATCTAACCTCCAGGCCTTGGGAAAAGATGCACTCTTTCGAACTTTTTTTCAAACTGCATAATAAAAGTTTCCTTCGACTTTTATTTAAAAAATTTCAACGTATAATCAACCCTTTAATGGATAAATTTTTAAAGACCATCTCTGATTAACTCGGCCATTTATGGGGGTGCAACTGTTTTCCTTTGCAAATTAAGAAAATACACAATCTAAGATGCAACTCTAGCGTTGCCTCCCATGCTCGCCACCAGAGGGGCCGCGCTCTCACAAACGCTCGACTGACCCCTCGGTTGCTATATATACACTCCTTGACCTCGTCTAAGGCAGGGCAATTGCAATTAACACAAAGACATTAAGATGTTTAGAAATAAATCCTAGAAAAATATGACCATCAGGGGGTTGAACTCTATATGCATCCTCATCTATGTTTAGAGCTGTTTTTATTTGAAACTTCAGAGAGGAAAAAATCAAATGTAGTGTGTTTTTTCTCATCTAGAATCAAATCCTAGAAAAATGTGACCATTAGGGAGTCGATCTATATGCATCCTCATCTATGTTTTGAGCTGTTTTTATTTGAAACTTCAGAGAGGAAAAAATCAAATGTAGTGTGTTTTTTCTCATCTAGAATCAAATCCTAGAAAAATGTGACCATTAGGGGGTTGATCTATATGCATCCTCATCTATGTTTTGAGCTGTTTTTACTTGAAACTTTACGGAGGAAAAAATCAAATGTAGTGTGTTTTTTCTCATCTAGAATCAAATCCTAGAAAAATGTGACCATTAGGGGGTTGATCTATATGCATCCTCATCTATGTTTTGAGCTGTTTTTATTTGAAACTTCAGAGAGGAAAAAATAAAACCTGGCGTGTTTTTTCTCCAAAATGACCCTACTTGGCGGTTCTGGAGAACTAATACCCCTTTGATGGGGGCTCGAAAACAGCCAGCCTTACCCCGAAGATTACGTAACGATCAGCCAGGAACGGCGTCCGCTGAACGCGTATCGATCAGACCGCGCTTAATTTCGTGTCTGGAGAAGAAAACCCGACGCGGACCGCGATATTTCGAGGGGTTTAAAGGGCTTCGAAGGGGAATCGGACACGAACGCACGGATGCACGGCTCGTGAGATTAAAGTCCGGCTTTGTGCTCGGTTGGGCTTGGCTGGGTAACGATTCAGATTCTCGCCGGACAAAAGCCACGGATACCACCCCCGGCTGTTAATGATCGACAATTAATGAACGGCGACGAAGGCTTTCCAAAATGGAGAAAAAAACCTTAAAAGAATTCTAACACGACGCGAACTTTTAAAATTTAATTTTTTCATCCCCTGGAAATTGAATGTGCTTTTTACCAGGGTGGAAAAAATAGGCAAAATTACTTTGCCGCCTCGTGTCGAATGAGAAGCGAGATTTTTTTGTTTGTCTGATCGTTTGAAGCTGGGGTACACGCAATTTTGACAATAGCGTGGCGATATTCGGTTCCACTATTCTGTTGCTGCGGTATACAGTTCAACTATCGACGATAGAAGGGAATTATGCACAGTGTGCATTCGCCTTTTCGATAATGCTCGCTGATTTTCGGTGGGATTCAGATCCGGGCTTTGTGCTGGCCATTCCAAAACAGAATACGGTCGGGATATACGACCAATTCTGAACACTATTGGTAGCGTGTTTGGGGCCACGATCGCGTTCGAGTTATTTTAATCGCTGAGTACAGTTTCGCTACTATGTTTGGTGGCTGTGTTCTCCGAGTTGGACAGAATCGAACCATTAATTTTCAATTAAAAATCCATCGATCCATTAACTAAAAAAAAAAATATACCGTTAATCAGGACGAAGAGATTGCTGACCTAACGAGGAAACCGATTAGAGAAAACAAAGATGAACTTTCGCGTATTGATTTATCGTGGAGCCATGAATTATGTGGGAGCATTTGAACATAACTGGGGATCTGACCCTAACAACTTCGATGTTACGAGAAGACGTAGATTGGGAGAATTTACGAACGGAAAATACCAAGTGACCCTGAGCATCATACGCCAACCCCTGCGACACAGTTTCCACGTTGGACGCGTATTTGCGGCGAATAACGTGTCGAAGCCTGAACTTCCACGACGTGAAAAAAGAAAGGGAAATTGGAAAAGTCACGGACACGGATAGATTAATTCCTATAAAGGTGGAGGGCACTAATGCGCGCTACCAACGAATTATCGATCCCCATTAACCCCATTTATGGAATATCCCCGGTCTCTCGAAATCCTATTTCCAAATATCCCGAACCCTA
Organism: Colletes latitarsis; assembly: GCF_051014445.1. Taxonomy (NCBI): domain Eukaryota; kingdom Metazoa; phylum Arthropoda; class Insecta; order Hymenoptera; family Colletidae; genus Colletes; species Colletes latitarsis. The sequence goes on along the minus strand of NC_135135.1, from coordinate 26,259,143 downwards.
TTGTCCTTGATACGTACCAGTACCCTCGATGAAGCTCCGCTAATGTATACTCGGCACGGTTGCTCAATGAGCCAACCATTTTCGCGACGTTCCCAGATAGGTAAGATGCGATTCGTTCCTAGTGGAACTCGACTATTATCCTAACCTGTGATCTTTGTGTACATAAACTATCACTACTATCTCTTCTATTGAATTTCTCGAAGACTCAACAAAGTAAGATGCTAGTTTCCGGTTCGTAATAAATATCGAACGATGTGAAAGTAAACGCTTTCAAGCGTGCGCCAATATCTCCTGCTTTATCGACCGGTAACCGATCAGTAGGCTACCGGTCTCGACACTTACCGACTGGTAACCGATTAATCGACTACACATTACCGATCGGTAAAGTGTTGGAATGCATTTTTAAGATTCTAGGTAAAGGTAATGAACGATCGTTTCCCTCGTCAGCCCTTAATGGCGACAGGCACGATCGTCGATATACGTGGCAGGATTTCTCGAAGACTCAACAAAGTAAGATTCTAGTTTCTGGTTCGTAATAAATGTCGAACGATGTGTCAAGCGTGCGCCAATATCTCCTGCTTTATCGACCGGTAACCGATCAGTAGGCCATCGGTCGCAACACTTGCCGACTGGTAACCGATTAATCGACTACACTTTACCGATCGGTAAAGTGTTGGAATACATTTTTAAGATTCTAAGTAAAGGTAATAAACGATCGTTTATCTCGTCAACCCTAATGGTGACAGGCAGGATCGTCGATATACGTGGCAGGATTTCTCGAAGGTTCCGCGTAATCGGATACAACGGAGACGAGAATCCTACCTGAGGTGCTCCACGTCGAATCCCGCCACATCTGGTGGTCGCCCAGGTGAAGTATCCCACCGCCTTTTACACCCCCTTCGTCCTTGGAGCCGCCCTCGTCCACGCCCCAGAGCTTTTTTGCCGAGGGAGCGATCTGAAACAATACGAGAAAACGGATCGTAAGTACACGGGGTCAGTGAACACACGTTTCGCAGACCCGCCGCGTGCCGACACGAAACTCCCAAGTGCTCGGTTGCTTGCCCGTGCACCGAAAGATACGAACGCGAACGATCGTATTAATTACACTAACGAGCCAACCAGAGATCCGCTTAAAATTAGCGTAACTGGCGTGCACGGACGGTCGACGTGGCTGATACGGTGCACACGCACCTTTTCCTAGATCGCCACGATAAATGGCCGCATAAGCATCGATCATTATTAAGATCCTCGATCGGTAACGCGAGTGGAACAACCAAAAGACGATCTCGTCTCGTCTGCCAACTTCACTCGGGTTGGATCAGTTGGATCATACACTGATCGGTTTGTTCTCGAGAGTGTAGGGGTTCTCAACTGAGAGACCGTGTTTCTACGGTTTCCGGTTTAATTAAGATACAGGATGGTATCGTTGCATCGAGAAAATCTAATATAAATTGCTAATAAATAATAATTACGAGTTCTGTAATTGTGAGCATGGAATCTGAATCTAACGTTAATAATCTTGACACTCTTTTAATTTGTTTGAAGAAATTTGTTTAAAAAAGCCTTTTAGCGGGCTTTTCGACTCCAGCGCCGTAGTTCATTGACTGTGCTTTTGATCGTCGATTCATAATACGCTATGCGAGGAAACAAACAAAGCACTTAGCATGGCTGCAACGTGAGTAAATTGGCCCCGAGCCCAGGTTAACGAAGATTAATGTAGAAAGTACCACTTCCAATTCTTGTTTAAAAATTACACAATTGACTGAATAACCGTACTCTTTCGTGGATGGTAACGAGCTAAAATAACACGGAAAAGAACGGGAAGGCTTTTAGGATTCCACTAGTTTTATTTTCTACTGAAAGCATTATCCGTCCGACTATCTCGACGGTTAATTACTCAAACGGTCAACAAACAATGTTATTTTAAAGTAATAGCTTTTAGAATTCTGCTAGTTTTATTTGCCACTGAAAGGCATTATCCGTTTATCTCGACGGTTAATTACTCAAACGGTTAACAAACAACGTTATTTCGAAGTAATAGTAATAATCGAAAAAAAATCACGAATGTAATTAGTAGATTGAACGTTAAAGTCTGATGAAATTATTTCCTCATCGGTAAATTAAATATCGATTTTTATCCGTTTGAATATTCAATGCAGCTCTTTGCGAATTGCAGTTCCCGAATGCGGCTCCCGAGGCTTGTCACCTTGGTCACCTCTGGCATATAACTTAGGAATACACCGGCATAATCCATAGAATTCTGTTCATTAAATCCGAAATCCGTTAAATACAAGTTTTACCGTAGTTAATATCGTGCACCGCCTAACCCTCTACAACCCTAATTATACGTGGCTTTTCAAACATATTATACGATGCCATCGATAGACACTAATACACTGAAATATAGGTAAATTTTAAGAAAACTATCTGGTACGATGCACATACAAGTAATACATGATTATTTCAACTAACATCAAACGTGTTATACAGGATGTACAGGTTCCACCCATGGGAAAAATTTTAATGGGAGATTCTAGAGGTCAAAATAGGGCGAAAATCAAGAATACCAATTTGTTGATGGTGGCTTTGTTAAGAAGTTTTTAACGTTTAAAGTTCCAACAGTATTGAATTTTTTTTCTCGAAAGTGCGTTGAATTTTGTGGGTATGTGTAATGACCAAAAATTATTGTAATTGACCCCTGCAACGGAAAATAATTGTTCCAGAACGATTTGAAACTTTTGAATTTAATTGTTAATAACTTTTTAACGAAGCCTCCATCAATAAATTGGTATTCTTGATTTTCGTCTTATGTTGGCCTCTAGAATCCTTCATTAAAATTTTTCCCACGGGTGGCCGAGTATACGAGTCATATATTATCTTAACAACCAATTTTCAAATGCTGTTTCCTTTATGGCAAAACGTTATGTAAATAAACTTATGCGCTTTTCATGCTTCTTACTTCCTTTAGTAAGTAATTCTCGAATGGAATTTAAAAAATCCTGGGTAATTAAAGGATTATAATACACAGCGAACATCGAGCAATATTACGGAATGCAATTAATATTACTACGGGTACGACACGTGTTTGTCGTGTTGGGGCCATAATTTGCATCTCGAGTGCAACACGTGTTTGTTATATGTTCGTCGTGTATGGACCACGACTTTGGCTCGACGTTACGAAACGATAATTGACACGTTCGCTGCCACGTCGGTTTTCTATGTCCAGAAAAAAAATATAAATATTCGATAATATAATGGTGCACGACAGTTAGATCATTTGCAATTTTATAAATATTAAATTTCCTCCGTTGTCAAACGATTTTACAACGCGTTCTAAGTTTAAAGCGCCGGTCACCGGTGACCGTCACAACGGTCACGACGTTAAAATAAACGTGATCGAAATTCGTAGAAATTCTATTTCCTGGGATCTCTCAAAACCTTCATAAATAGGAGGGCTTACTATAAATGAGCCGTTTATTTTGAAAGTGGCGTAAGTCCATTTAAAACCCTCCCTTATACACTAACTGGAGAAGACTGAATAATAATTAATTTTAATGTAAAAATTATTTAACATAGAATAAAAGTTGAATATTTTTTTGATTTTATAACATAAAAGTGTATACATTTATTTTTATTTAAAGGGAAATTTAGTTTTCCTATGGACTTGTGCTTTCTCAAGAATTGAAAACGCCATTTCATTGTTAATTATGTTAATTGGGATGATAAATTTGACACTCTTAGAAACCCAAAAACATTATTCTACCATGTCATCTGTTACCCATATTTTTAAATTTAATCCAACGCAAATTCGAACCTAAATGGAGTTACGCCACTTTCAAAATAAACGGCTCAAATATGGTTCGTGAGCAACGGTTGAAACATCGAAGTATCGAGGAATCGGTCTTCCTTTCTCGAGTTCTCGACGGTGGCGCCACGTTTCGGCGGGAAAACCGACTGCACGAGATTCGAATCGAAAACGGAGAGTGGCAATCCGTTTGGCGGTGACCCGAGCGCTGCCGCTGCACAGTGCCCGACCTCGCCTAACTCTGGAGGTCAGTGACGTAACCAAGAACGATATAGGTGGTGGGGGGGATATATAGAGGAAAGCGTCCACAGATTGCGGGAACCTAGATGCAGGTAAACTGCACGCGCGACGATGTGACGGTTACGAGATAGCCAACGAGATCTCGTTGCATTTTCATCCGCATCGTCGCCGAAGCCAGCTGTGGATCGTTAAACGGATGTATCGGCTCGATTCACGGCCCCGGGGCTCTTTCGAGCCCTTTCTTCTCGTCGAGCACTATTCACCGCGTAACACGAGACACACGATTCACGCGAATCCCCGATAAACGTTCCCATCGAGGCTCGTTCCAGCGGATAACTCGAGGATTAGCTTATTAACCCTCGACTCCTTCTCGCTGTTCGATAAAATAAAAATGCGGTTTTCCTCGTTCGCGGGACTCGTCGCGAAGCAAAAAGGAAAGGCCAAGATTTTTACTGTCGCCGCGGGGCGAAGACAGACCCGTCTCGAGGGTGCACGCGATATTTATATTTTATCGATCACACCGGCGATATCACGTACAATAGCACGTGCGTCATGCACCGTGTAGGTGTGCAGCGTGTGTCTCGACGCTCAGCGCGTTTCAAACGACCGCTGTTTATCACTCGCGGTGCACCAGTAAACGCGTTAATTATATCTTACGCTACGGCGCGACGTAAGCGGATATCCTTCGCGCGAATTTATTCTTATCGGTGTATTAGGTCATACCACGAAAATCCCGATTAACTCCGTATCCGTGTAGTATAAATATGCAACCGCGTAAACGAACATCTGTTTTTAATAATACGACGATCTCGAGAAGACGAAAGACCATCGCGAATGTTAACTAAACTGGGAACAGTGATATCAGAGTTTTCTTTTTATGTCAAACTCGTAATTAGCCGCATTAGAAATTTTCATTTCAATATTTTAGTATTTAAATCGATTACATTGATCACTGTTCGCAGTAAAAAAGGTAATCGTAAATTTTCACTAAGCATATTCCGTCCTTAATTATCGATCTGACGAGCAGACATGCTCATTATCATCGAGTGCAAGGGTTAAACGTTTTACGCGTTCCGCGTGAGAAAAAAGAAAACGAAAAAAGACCAGACAAGCTACCGTCTAATCGAGGCATTAGCCATGATTTATTCATTGGTAGAGAAAGCAAAATGCGTTAAGTGGTTTATCGAAGAAGGGAAGAACGCTTCTTACAAATGAGACCTCGACGCAAAAGTCCCGAAATCTCAAGTTAACCATTTTTCTTAATTTCTTTTCACCCATGGGAAAAATTTTAATGGGGGATTCTAGAGGCCAAAATAAGATGAAAATCAAGAATACCAATTTATTCATGGAGGCTTCGTTAAAAAGTTATTATCGTTTAAAGTTCCGACCGTACTGAATTTTTTTCTCGAAAATGCGCAGGATTTCGGGGGTACGTCTATTCACCAAAAATGATTGCAATTGACACCTTCAACTAAAAATAATTTTTTTAGGACGATTTGAAACTTTTCAATTTTGTTGAAAAATTTGTCTACTTACTCGAATTTTTTTCTAGAAAATGGGTAGGATTTCGGAGGTATGTGTAATGACCAAAAATGATTGTAATTGACCCCCGCAAACGAAAATAATTTTTTTAGAATGATTTGAAAAATTTCTTTTTCGCCAAAAAATTTCAGCACCTATCCGATTTTTTTTCTAGAAAGTGGGTAGGATTTCGGGGGTATGTGTAATGACCAAAAATGATTGTAATTGGCCCCCGCAACCGAAAATAATTTTTCCAGAACGATTTGAAATTTTTTAATTTTGTCGAAAAATTTGTCCATCTTCTTGAATTTTTTTCTCGAAACTGAGTAGGATTTCGGGGATATGTCTATTCACAAAAAATGATTGTAACTGACCCCTGCAAACGAAAATAATTTTTCCAGAACGATTTGAAATTTTTGAATTTAATTGTTAATAACTTTTTAACGAAGCCTCCATGAACAAATTGGTATTCTTGACTTTCGTCTTATTTTGGCCTCTAGAATCCCCCATTAAAATTTTTCCCAGGGTTGGCCGAACACCCTGTATTTACTGATGTTTTGACTCAATTTTGACTCAATCAAATATAAACGTTTATTGGCTAGTTGCCGCACATAGGGCAAGTAGGTACTGTTAACTTCGTTAAACGTATTCCTTCTACTCGCCACAATGACCAAACATATACGTACAGTTTTTAATTATTCAAATATCGATTATCCTTCAGAAATTGAGGAATTACGAAACAAACGGGGCACAAAAATAGAGTACGTGGCCATGGTTCGAACAATTTTAATCGGAAGAACTGCTTTGAAAATTAACTTCGCATCGAGAAATCGGATTTGGCGAGCTTTCGTTCGATAAAAGCTCGATACTGGCCGTGGATAAAATTCGATGATAACCGAATAGAAGATCGAACAAGAAATTTGATGAAACGAAAATACGCAACCCGGACGGTGCTCGCGAATATTTCAGCGCGCGTGGATTGTGCAAACAACGAGGAGAAAAAAGGAACGTTCGCGTGAAAGCTTACGGCGATCGCGAAAGAACAGAAGAGGATAAAAAAGAGCATAACTCAAGCGTCGATTCCAGCGAGACTCGTACGTCTTTTCACCTAGATCGACAAATCGGCGGATAAAAGGGAACATAAAAAAAAAAAATGAAAGAAAAAAAAAAATCGAACGAGTTACACGAGTCTAGAAACCGGTTAGAAATCCCACGGGAGAAAACACACACGGCAGAAAGAGCAACTCTGGCGATTCGCGTGTCAAGTTGGAAAGCGAATCTTCGTTTGCATCATCTTACGGCACATTTTTTTTTATTCGACTCGCATTTCGTGCCGTTCGAACGAGCCAGTTTTACTCTCTCCTCCGGAGTCGTTAAACATTGCCACTTAATGGCAAATATACAGTAATATTTACGTACTACTACTAAAAAAGAGACAAAATCGACAGAATCTACATTGTTAAAATTCCTGGCCAAAGTTGGCGGGACTGAGCAGCGAATTTTGCTTAATTCTGCTTAAGATTTCGAGGTGCCCGAACGTACTGTACATCGCTAGCATTACGTTGCTAAATTCCCAAAGATCGCGTGACGACGTCGCGCGATACACGTCGGATTTACAGCGCCCTTTCCTCGATATACGCGAGGCTTCTACACCAGGATGATGTGCGCGAACCAGCTGAGTACATATATCCCAACAAGTTTAACCCTTTCCCTGTTTAGTACCTACGTCGTTCCAACCGGGCGAACTGTTTAGTCAACGCGACCGGAGGGAGGGGGCTAAGATAAAGCGCTCGACCAATGATTTCCCAAAGTTGGAAGTCACGCCCCTAATCTTAAAATCGAGGGGCGTCACGGAGAAGCGCAAGAGAAAGAAATCTTTGATGAAAAATGTGGATAACTCAAAACAAACTAACAATATATCCTTTGACCTAAATCTAACATTTTTTTAAACCCAAATAGTAGCATGTATTTTATTACAGTCTTCTTTTAGTCAAAAATGGATTTATCGATTCCTTTCTATTAATAAAAAGAATTTAACGACCATATGAGTATATCTAAAGGCTTCGTTAAAAAGTTAATAAAATTAAATTAAAAAATTTCAAATCGTTCTAAAAAAATTATTTTCGGTTGAGGGGGTCAATTACAATCATTTTTGGTGAATAGACATACCCTAGAAATCCTACGCAATTTCGAGAAAAAAATTCAAGAAGGACAAATTTTTCGACAAAATTAAAAAATTTCAAATCGTTCTAAAAAAATTATTTTCGGTTGAGGGGGTCAATTACAATCATTTTTGGTGAATAGACATACCCTAGAAATCCTACGCAATTTCGAGAAAAAAATTCAAGAAGGTGGAGAAATTTTTCGACAAAATTAAAAAATTTCAAATCGTTCTAAAAAAATTATTTTCGGTTGAGGGGGTCAATTACAATTATTTTTGGTGAATAGCTATACCCCCAAATTCCTACGTACTTTAGAGAAAAAAATTCTTTACCGAAAATATACTGCGTGGCCGGAAATGTTTCTGTAACTTTTTAACGAAGCCTCAATCAACAAATTAGTATCCTTGATTTTCGTCTTATTTTGGCCTCTAGAATCTCTCATTAAAATTTTTCCCATGGTTGGTCGGACACCCTGTACAGTTGACAAAATTTACCACTATGATACTAGAAAAATTTTAGGTTATGTAATCATGCAGAAGATTATACAGTTTTTATCTGACAATGAACGTGTTAAACCACAATTCCTTAATTCCCAATGTATAATGATATTAATACCACCGATTCACCCTGTGCAACTACACAGAATATCTTATAAATAGTATACCATTGATAGCGACAGAAATTCTAAGAATCGACGATGGAGAACAGATCATACAAGATGCCTTAACATCGCGAGATACCGGACCCAAATGTGTCGGTGATATCTCTTTAAATTGTGAGGAGAGGCGACTACGCATTTACGGTTCGGAAACGCACGAGGATGAGACGCAAAACGGAACGTGTAACGATGAACGAGGATACGTCTGAAGGTTTGGTAAGGTAAGGGTAAGGGTAAGGCTCGGTCAACCAGGGGCGATACGCCGTGAGTATCGACCGCGTCGCCGGCCGGCAGAGACGCTTTTGCACGTTAAGCACGACTACAGGGAGAAAGAGACGGGAAGAGGTCGAAATGCGAAACGAACAAGAGAACGTTCAACGCCGGCTTTCTCGTTCCTCGAACGAGAACCAAGAGGGGTCCGGACTTGATTCCACGGACAAACTGATAGGAATATTCTTATGCGTCGTACATACATACATACATACATACATACGTGTTTCGACGGCCGAGAAATGTTTAACCCATTAACGCGAATAATAGACGAAAAGACCAACGCGAAACTCCTATTCGAAATTTCGCGAGGTTTCGAAACACGGAATGCTTATTTGCTCTTTTCGTGTCCAGTTGGGTCCAAGGCGCCGCGTGTATTCATTTGAATACACACACGATTCCCATTTACAGCTACTTGTACGTGGGCCGAGAACACTGCATTGATTTTACACGATATAACGCGAACAATTTTTATAAAAAAAAACAAAGATAAATAATGTTCTTATTCTACCATATCATTACATAATAAAATAGAAACATAGTCCCCGAGAAAGTAAAATTTTTCACGATGATTTACTGACACCCAGCCCGGCCCAAAACTATTTCCATCGACCGTAGGTAATGCCGTAAAAATTGTTGGAAGACGGATAGCCGGAAGCTATTTAACTTTCGTGGAATTTACAACTGGACCTGGGGGCAGAACAGGATCGTGACGTAGAGCATATGGTTGAATGGTCGGGGCACGCATCGACTTTCAGTCGCGCCAGTGATCGGGTGTCAGAGTTCTTTGAAACGATAAAGGATATCGAGGAACGTTTATCGATCAGACGCGCTGTTGCTTCGGTGAAAGAATCTTTGTCTCGAAAGCATCTGGTCGCGAAGGCGGGGAAGGCAAGGGGTGCCTTTCGGTAACGGAACTGCGGCAGACAGCGCGGCGCTTACCCCCGAAACATGTCCCTCGAACGTTTCCCAACGACAGCAAAAATTCCTACCAGTTGCATAACAGCGTGCCGAGAACTAGACACGGATAAAATAATAATAATCCCCGGTGCATTGAATCCGTTCGTTAGGCGAGCGCGAACGGTAGCATTCCATCCCCTGTGAAACCGGTCAGCGAAAACTTTTGTGCGTTCAGCGAAGACAAAGCTGAAGGAGGAGAGAAAATTGAAGAAAAAAGTAAGGGCACGAGGAAAGAGACGGCGGGAAGAAGCGAAACGATGCGCGACGTTGTCGCCTCGCGTTCGATAGACGAGGACGATGTCGTTCCGTCCCTTCGAACCGGCTAGCCAGCAAAAGCGCTTTTGCACGGCCGCGGCTACGGTCGAGAAGGACAAGCGGCGCCGGACAAACAAAGGTGCAACAACGATAGACTGAGGTTCGGCTAACGGGCGAAAGAAAGGGAGAAAAAACGAAACCAAGAATGAGACGAGACGACGAAGAGCAACGGCTGTCCTCTATAGCTCCCAGTACCCCTGAGCAGTGCCCTACCAGACACCCAGCGCCCTCCACCGCTCCACCCGGCTTCCCCCACCGCTCGACGCGGCTGCCCCCACCGCGCGTTGCGCACCGATCTCCCCACCCGTCCTGCACACCCACGAGGTTCCCCCCACCACTCGAGAGCGGCAGCGTGGACGTCGTCGCTAAACTGCCACGGGGCCACCGACCCCTCCCCAGGCCCCTCGGCCGCGGGTCACGGCCACTGTCCTCGCAGAGAATCAGCGTCAGGCACGAGGGAGGCGAACCCTGCCTGTTGTTCTCTCTTCATCTCTCCCTCGACCGTCTCTACCCTTCCGTCTCCTAGACCCTGTTCGTGCGTGTGCGTGCACATGCGCCTGCATCGGCTGAACGGGTGCGCAGTAGCCACGCATTACGGAACACCGTGCTAGGGGGATGGTTCCTAGTTTGTTATTAGACTCCTTTTTCGCAAGTTTAGACGAGATTAAGGCACGGATTCCGGACCTCGACGAGAGCTACCAAAAAAGTGTTACAATCCAATTCGCAGATCGATGATGGCGATTACATTGCTTTTCTTTTTTTAATTTTATTTTACTAATACCGAGATTCGTTGAAAAATGTCTTGTAAATATCATTTAACTTCGAGTATTCGAAACGCTTCCATATTTTTGGAGGAGAAATCTTAATTAGTGGCCATTGCTATAATTAACCCTTCACGGTCCTATGTCTAGACTGTCCGGACATGTCGAGACAGTGTGGATAAAGGAATGACAATTTACTTTCTTGAAACTATTTTTGGGGAGTTTATTATATAAAAGAATTCATTCATCCAGTGTATAATCGAAACTTTCAAGTATTTATGAACTTTTTGATCAAGAAGTGATTCGGCAATCGTGACGAGTAAAATTTTTTACATTCAAAGATCCTGTTCGATATTGCAGAAGAACGATATTAACACTCGTAAAATTTACATACTTGCAGTTATTTTTCGTTTCTGTTATGATGCAATAAAGTAAGCAGTTTTCTTCTTTCAATACAATTATATACTCGTATCAATTCCTTCGGTTATTTTGCATATAAAAGTAATAATTAACAAGATACTTCAACTTCCTTAATAAAACATTCCTTTATGTACTCTTTCGCCTGTACTGTGCGTGTTCCATAACGGTAACAGCAACTAATTTCACCATTCGATTATCTAACCCCAATACTTTTACACGCAGAACAACCTGAGAAATCAATTTCCATTCCCCAGTGTTCAAGCATCGAAATGGCGGTTTCCAAAAGAGTTAAAGATCCAGTTGCGTCCAGTCGCGTCAAATACCATGTACCATAAATGACGTAACTCATTGTTTAGCAAATAAAATAAGGAAATAATTGCTGCAAACGGGGACAAGATAGGCAAATCTTATCTTACGACACAGCTGACTCGGTCGTGGTCGTACGGAAAGACCTATGGAAATGAATTTCTCCTCGTTCGTGTAACACTGCTGTTCCCCGATGACGATTCCGCGAGCGTAACCGATGCGATCAGGTTCAACGACACGCACGCGTCACGTCACGACAAGTCACGACGCGATACGTCACTTTATGACACAATCCGCGGAATACGACACGAGATGACCGACGACGCGATTCTGCATCGAGAATATCGTTCAAGTTCGTATTAAAATTAACAGAGACAAACAGGTCGCAATATTACTTTTTTTTTAAACACCATTATCCTCCAGATCTCTCCTTCAATAAGGTATGGGATCGTGGAAAATACGTTTTTGAAAAATTTGTATCATACGAAACTTTTCATATTTTGGGATTACGTTGACCATTCGCGTGAGAATGACGTGCGTTTTGAATCATATTCTGGGAAGTGTGTCGAAAATTTATCGCAATTTACTCTTGCGATAAAAAAAAAAAAGTTGCGAAACGACCTTTTCTCCTCCGATAAAATGAATCCGTGTTTAATTAATTAAAGTAATTGAATTACTGAAACTCGTTGTTCTCTTGCTAAATGACTAACATTAAAGAAATTGTTAATTCCAGATAGTAGCAAAATCTCGATTGACCTGCAGAGAAGCTGCTTCGTTCAGCATACTGTGTTACGCGAAATGAGAAACGATCGAGGAGAAAAAATGACTAAAATTTGTTGCTTTGATCGCAGGTCTCGCCTACTATCGGTGCAACGTTGCACTATTATTCATTATTCTAAATAATAGGGGGAACCCAACTTGCCTCGAGTCGGGACTCGAAACGGCGGCGAACTATCGATTATCGATGGCGCTTTGCATAAGTTCACTGACATATAACGCGATGTCAATAAACATTCTCGACGGTACGCGAATCGCTTTTTCGCGTGTTTCGATCCCGTTGGCGATGCTGGGAAAGGGATTATTTCGTCCCTTCGATGTCCCTTTCTATAATGTTGCGGAACACCTCTTTCCAAGGGAATGACGTCACTCGAGAAACCGGAAACTGGTTTCATTCTTCTTTTATCGCGAATAGAACACGATAACGTGGGCGCGTATAGTTTCTTAGCAGCCATGCAGTCGCCAAGCAACGTAGCCCAACCATAACGTTGGCCGTGATTCAAGAACGAATATTTAGCCGGAGGGTTGTTTACTTTTTTTTTTTTGCGGTGAATTTTAACATTCGAGAAAGAAAATATCGCGTCCCGTGCACCAAATCCAAAGAAACACCATTTTGAACGGCACCTCGATAAAACGTGCAATAATTCACGAAAAGATAACACGATCTCGAAAGGATTTATCGTTCTCGAAAAGAAAACATAGCAAACCAAATAGCAGGGACGAACGATTTTTCGAAATTTTTGATGGATATTCCTTGTTCAGTTCAAGAAACATGACAATCGATTTAGAAAATACAGACGTCTGAACGGATGTTGTTTATTTTAATACTGTACATTTCAATCGAAAGGGTGTTCAGTCAACCATGGGAAAAATTTTAATGGGACATTCTAGAGGCCAAAATAAGACGAAAATCAAGAATAGCAATTTGTTGATGGAGGCTTCGTTAAAAAGTTATTAACAATTAAATTAAAAAATTGCAAATCGTTCTGGAAAAATTATTTTCGTTTGCAGAGGTCAATTACAATCATTTTTTGTGAATAGACATATCCCCGAAATCCTACTCAGTTTCGAGAAAAAAATTCAAGAAGATGGACAAATTTTTCGACAAAATTAAAAAATTTCAAATCGTTCTAAAAAAATTATTTTCGGTTGAGGGGGTCAATTACAATCATTTTTTGTGAATAGACATATCCCCGAAATCCTACTCAGTTTCGAGAAAAAAATTCAGGAAGGTCGAACACCCTGTATATCGAATAACTTCTGATTCTAAGCTAAAAAGTCAAATGATAGAAAATTGTACGTATGATGACATTAAAAAATTATTAATAGACGACTGACAGCTTGAAATTCTGGTTTACAAAAATCAGTTTCGAATGCATGTATTACTCTTTGATTCTGAGTCAGTAGAACATAAATCGTTATTTCTAGAAAATTATTTACGCGTAGATGTGCATGCTCTCTAGGTCATGTTACGTCTATAAAAATGATTCAGAGGCACTGATCTCCAATACTTTTTTCTTTCACCTTAATAGAATTAAAAATTTTTTATTGTCGATGTTCGTAAAATTTTGTCGATTTATTTGCAACTTATTGCATCGAAAAATCGGTTAGGTTGATAATTGAAAAGGCGACACTGATCTTGTGTAACGATTATCGCGGAGAGGCTCGCCAACCGTAGGCGTAAACTGCATAACTACCCATAACCATCTGTTACCGTCGACTCGAGAAGAGAAAGTTTGTTGCAACGGGGTGACACTCGATATTTTTGTGCTGTAACGCAACATGTAATACTAAACACGACGCATCCAACGTTATCGTTAAGTCAAATCTCTGTATTAGCGTCGGCCTACCTTTCGAAGAAGTTCTAATTCTTCAAAGTTTAACCAAACAATTATAGAGAGAGTCCCAAAATGTGGGCCAACAAGGTGGCCCATCTTCAATATTATTATTACATGTGTATATACGGAAGAAATAAAAATTTTAATGAGAGATTCTAGGGGCCAAAATAAGACGAAAATCAAGAATACTAATTTGTTGATTGAGGCTTCGTTTAGAAGTTATTAACGTTTAAAGGTCCGCCTGTAGAACATCTGCGAACAGCTGCATGCACGCGATAGTGGTTCTCACTCAGCATGAGAAACTCTACTAACAGACGTATCGACAGCCTTACAGTTTTCTGAGTGAGAACCACTATAGCGCGTACGCAGCTGTTCGCAGGTTGCCGCTCTACAGGCGGAACTTTAAACGTTAATAACTTTTTAACGAAGCCTCCATCAACAAATTGCTATTCTTGATTTTCGTCTTATTTTGGCTCCTAGAATCTACCATTAAAATTTTTCCCAGGGTTGACCGAACACCCTGTATATACAGGTTAACCTAATGGGCAAACAATAGATAAAATATAAAAGGTAACGATACGAGGGAAACGATATGGAGCCGTTAAAGTGTACTATTTTAACGAGACACTTTGTGCGTGCGCGAATCCTGAAAGACAGCACCGAGAATGACGAGGCTAATTGAAAACCATTTTGTGGCAAGTAAGGTCAACCCTGAACCTCGGAGTGACTAGAAAAGGAGATAGAGTGACTCACGCGAATCGATATCCCTCCAGGCACTATTTGCCGTTTATATTGGCGCAAGAATAACGCAGTACAGTGTATCTGGCTCGCGAATGAATATATTTGTTTTTTGCAATTTTGTCGAAGGTAGAACGATCGACTATTCCAAGTGACGGTCGTTCGAACGAACGTCTCCTCTACACAACGTAAAACAAACAAATAACGAAAAAATAGAAACTTATATAATTATACGCTGTTATTAACCTAATCTTGAGAAAACAAAAACAGTATAAAAGTAAAATGGCCGATAAGAAATGGCAAAAACAATTGGGTTAGGTTTGGGTTAGGTTAGAAACGTCCCCTCCACCAAAACGTAAAACAAACAAATAACGAAAAAATAGAAACTTATATGTATAATTATACGCTGTTATTAACCTAATCTTGAGAACAGTAAAAACGAAAACAGTATAAAAGTAAAATGACCGATATGAAATGGCAAAACCAATTGGGTTAGGTTAGAAACGTCCCCTCCACCAAAACGTAAAACAAACAAATAACGATAAAATAGAAACTTATATGTATAATTATACGCTGTTATTAACCTAATCTTGAGAACAGTAAAAACGAAAACAGTATAAAAGTAAAATGACCGATATGAAATGGCAAAAACAATTGGGTTAGGTCTAGGTTAGGAAACGTCTTGCTTTTGCGAAATAAAGCTACGCAAAATGTTGCATCTACGGCATCGAATGTGATCATGTTTGTTTACTAAAAATCGAAGCGACAGAACTAACACGTCAGACGCGCTACGCTAAATATAGTGGCAAACTTCCATTGAGTTTTTTAGCACACGCATCGTTCACGTGTGTCACGGTTGCCCATAGGGAACCCTGACAGTGTTTCAATCGATTAGGCGTGCCCGAAGGGGGAACCACGAGCAAGGGGGAAACGTACGCGAAACACAAAGCCGTATAAATTTAAATGGCACCGGCCCAAACACGAAGCACCTCCCCTTCGAAACGAAACGAAAATTCGAAACGCACGATTTACGATCGAAATCGCGCGGCAAACGGACCGATTGATAATTGGGAACAAAAATAAAAAGGAAGAAACGATTCCCTGGTGATAACGAAGACGCAATACCGTTTTATACACTCCCAGCGGAAAGCGTTCTAAGTTCGTGCGAAAGTACATTAACCTAAACAACGCGAACGTTCTCTCGTACCTCCGCGCTTTACTTGCGCACGTGCGAAAACGAGACAGACAGTCTGCGAGAAAGAAAGAGAGGGTAAAAGGAGAGAACTCCGGGTGTCTCACCGGACAGAAATTCGAGGACGTAAACAATACATCCGTAGAAACGTTGGGGGATGCAGAGCTTCGCAAAGGTTCAGCCAGGACGTCTAAAAAATACATATTTTTTTCTACGGTCGAACGCAGCGACGCGTTTGCATAGTCAACAAGAACTTAACACCCATGGGACTGAGATGTTCAGTGGCGCACCCTGGGAGAAAAAGGGTTGCAACTGCTCCCTTGCATCTACTATGCTATAAATATTAATTCCTCAACCATTGCAATTTTTATATATCGTTTCTATATATAGAAAAATTGTTTATTTCGGCTCGAGTTACTCAATAACGATAAGGCGGGACCGAGATTCGGAACATTTCGATTGAAACACACGTGGCACGAAAGTCGACCATCCTTTCATCGCTAACGTGCAAGGCAACACTAGTAACTTCGTTGTTATGTTACAAGGTTAACCGAGTTCGAAGACCTGATTGGCTGAATAACTATCAGTGACACCTCCGTGCGACCGCATTCGCACAAATATTCTACTCACGGCTCTGACAGCTATTCTACAACGCGTTTAATGAGAATTTATGAAAGCAAAACACACACAGTGAAGTGTATTTATAAAACAAAACAAACGTAAAGGGAAAAAAACCATTGTTGAAATAATTAGAAACTTCCCTAGTAATTACATGTGATTTATCTCGATTCTCAACTTGTTCTTTATTAAAATAACGATTAAATCGTTCAGTTCGGATAAATCGACTATTGATAGATATTTAATAATACAGAAAGACTGCGAACACATAAATTTACTCATTACGAAGGACAAACATTACCTTCGATACGAGAACGTCCCAAGTTCGACAAATGACAAAGATAAGACATCTTGACAGATTGCATGGCATATCACATTCGTATCTCGAAAGCTTTTATTGCGTTTACATGTAAAGAAAATGAAAGCATTCTCGTTGCTATTGCTCACAAAAGATACAGAACCGAAAGCAACACAAAACGAAAGTATACTCTCATAAATATAATGCGTCACTTCGTACGTATACGATCACCAGCAAAAGGGTTAGGTATACCGCCAAAAATTTCACTAATGAGTCGACTGCTCTTTTCGCAAGAAAAGGAAACAGAATGTTATTCCGTACGTCTCTAACGTCAACGATCTCGACGAGTGTCAAGTCCCTCGCGGACTTCGTAAACATGGAGGTTTCAGTTGTGGATTAAAAAAAATGATCGAAACATAACCTACAAAAGTCGCAATTCTCGTCGTCGAGATTCAAGACGCGGACGAAAGTTAAAAAAAAAAAAGAAGAAACAATATCAATAAACAAACTGATAGAAAATAAATACCATGTCGGCCCCCAAATCCTTCATGTCGCAGTAAAGGAAAAGATCCCCCGGTGGTTTCATCCAGTCGCCTGTGCTCGTGCCCGCTCCCTGGCCGTACCCTACACCGAAACTCTCCACCGTCTCCAAGGTACCCTCGGCACGGCGCGTCACCTCCGAGAGATTCACCGTTAACCCCGTGGTACACCAACAACGCGAACGAGAAATTCAACACACACTCTTTTGCACGCACTATCCGGTGGACGAGGCTATCTTGGAGGCGATTCGTAGAATACCGACGACGCGTTGCAGGGAAACAAGAAGGCGGCAATCGTACGTGAACCGCGGCGTCAGGGCGCAGACACCGATTCAGCCGGCACTGAATATAATACACACCACTCCCGGTTGTTTTCACGTTCGTTTTTCCTCTCTGAACACGGAGGATAGGCAGACAGACCTCTCGCGAACAGAGCACACCACACCGCCGCTGAACAATACGAATCGCGGCACTACGGACGACAGTGCGAGAGAGAGAGAAAGAAAAGCGTTCGGCCGCCTGTCAAACAGTTCGACACCTCCGTGTGCCTCGATGCTGCCACCGCTACCTATGCTTCTCTCTTCTTCCTCGTCCTCCTCCACCGCCGCCGCCGCCGCTGCCGCCGCCGCTGCTGCTGAAGCTGCTGAAGCTGCTGCTGCTGCCGCCGCCACCTCCTTTCTCCTCTCGCGCACTTTGCACACTCACTCCGCGAATACGCGTTTATTTACAGGGGGGAGCGAGTCGATTACCGCGTTCTTGATTCTAGATTCACGTCCGTCTTGGCATATCGCGGGACGCGTCGTTATCGGGCGTTAAAATAACGCTTAGCGTCGTCACGGTCTTCTTTACTTGTCTCGGCTCCTTAATTTTTCGTTAACCGGCCTCTCTCTTCGACAGAGACTGCCCTCCTAACCGAAACAAAGAACGACGCTCGAACGGCGCGCCCTCTATCGAGGACTCTACCAATCACTATTCGCTTCGCGAACACCGTCGACCAATCGTCGTTCCCCTAGCTTCTACTTTCTGCGTTTCTACGACCTCTCACGGCGACCGGATGAAAATTTGATCGCGCTTGAATGTACCTGGCCACTTTCGACGAAACGTTTTTTTTTTTTCTGTCTTTTTAATTTCGACCAAATCGATATCTTGTTCGACTCAAAATGATGTTACCATGAAACAAAGGATTGAAATGCTATTTCTTATTTCAATTTCAGAGAAAATTAATCCTTTGACTGCGAACGCCGTTTATCATACAATTGAAATTACTCTTGCTTTTATCTTCGATTGACATTTTTTTTTTTGCATCTACAATGTTACATGCAGCAGTCGCTTTTTAGTCGATGAGCACCGTAATCAAAGGGTTAATAACACAAAGGGCAATTCTGAACCAATATAACGTGCAACGTAACGCTATTTGAACTTCTGTAAATCTCGTTACATTATTACGATGATGAAAAGTTAATATTTATACTGTATGTGTACCTTCAGCTATCTCGCCCATAAAATTCCTCGAATTGATTAAAAGTATAGAATAGAACATATCTAAAAGAGTGGCAAGGATAAGTGTATTCTTTTCCTTCTAACGTACAAATTTTTATTTCGAACTCCTTCCAAAGCGACGAAGGCCGCCTGCTTGAGACACGCTAGAAACGTTTGTAATTTGCTATACCGCCGAATTTCGGCCCTGACACGATTTGCACGTGGGACCAACACATCGACTGAACTTTCTAACTGTCCGATTGTTAGTCATTGCCATCAGTGTCAATGACATATCCTAATTAGACACAGAATCTTCGAACAAGAATTAACGTAACAAATCGAAACACGAACGAATTATTATTATTGAAAGATGAAAACAATTTCATACGATGATACGAATCAATACGAAGTCTAATAATAAAAAAACGAAATATTTCTTAATACTGCTAATGATGCATACAAAAGGGAAAAACATACATCATATAGATACTTGTTTATCAGGCTTTAAAAATATTAGGTTATGAAATACTTTTGTTCGTACGTTGACACGTACATTAAAGTATTAAAATTATAAAATTCTTTTCCGCGTATAGCTGAGATTGAAGCTTACTCTTTTATAAAGTCCAACTTCAATCAAATCTATTAACCTCGCTTATTCGACGTAGGCGTACTTAGATACGATTGGTGTTACAAGTTCTAAAGGCGATCTCTCGTAAATATTAAAAGCGTTTGATTTACGTTAATATCTCAATGAAACGATTGGCGTCTCGATATTAGCCATAGAAGCTCGAAAATCGTTAATATGGAAGACTTATTGTTAATTTTTAAATTGGAGCGAGAATACGTCACGGAGACACGTTTCTCTTTTTATATGTAGCGATATAAATAAATACCACATATATTTAAAATATTGGAGCTGGATAAATCTCTGCTCATGGAAGAAACAATAAAGCATCTGCTTGTAAACTTTTCTTAGATGTACAAATATCAATTCCATTTATCTAGTAAATTATACTTGATCTATTATTTGATCTTGTTGTTTCGAAAGGTATAACAAGATAACACTATATATCAATAGATATTTGATTTATACCACGAAATATTTCCGATATAACGAATAATAACAGTGCTTACCTGTCCATTTCTAAACTGCTGTTGCTGTTGTTGTTGCTGCTGATGATGAAAGAGTGCAACTTGTTGCTGTGCTGTCATTTGGTTATTGAGATAAACTAAATGTTCTGCTCCAGGTGCACCACTCTACATAAATACAATAAAATGAAACTGTTAATACTAGAATACTAAAAAATATTTTAACAGATGAAAATTATTTGAATGTTTGATTCGAACAAATGAATTACTTTTAACTGATAAATTAAAAATATGTATTTTTGTCGCAATAATTCTACAGGAATAAACTTGATTTGTTGCTAATTTTCATATTAATGATAATATACATTCATAACAAGTTACTCACTTTAAGTTGCATGGGATGTATCTCGTAAGGTAGATGGACATTGTTCATAGTTTGCAGTCCTAATTGTTGCGGTTGATTCTGCTGCGGTACACTCAGTTTAGTAATGGGATATTTCCATTTTTCTGGATTCTATAAGTTATAACAATAAATCGTTATTATTAAACTATCTATATATATAATTTCTCATTCTTCAAAATGGACTTAATGCACTATCATTCTGATTTCTTAACATACTTACATTATCAATAATCGCATCATCAGCAAGTGCCCAAGCTCGTGGAGCTTGTTTCGTTTGAAAACTTGAAGACTGAGCATTAAATTCTGGTTCTGTGGGTCGTTGGAACACGTAACCCACCATTGCGTCATCTTGTGTTCTGCTTACACCTATTTGATGTGTTTGGCCAGGTTGTATACGCATACTATCACCACCAGCCATTACTTGTCCGCATTGCTCTGCATCCTATCGATAACAAACAAAAGGGACTGTTATGTTACACTGTATGTTGCATAAGTAATTTTGATGTACAAAGTCATGGATAAACTTAAATCAATGCGTTATAACTGTCTATAAAAAATTGCAAAATACATGGATTTGATAAACATACTTTTCGTGATAACATAGCATTAATAAACACACTCCAAATTGTGATACAATTACTTGATTCATCACAAATATACACATTGTTGTTTTATTTATTCTTTATACAAATATGTAAATTCTATAATTAATTCTTTACAGCATGGATACATAATATATGTATATATATATATATATATATTGCTTTGGAGGACTACAAAGAGACCAACAATATACACACCATTACTCCTATTTCGCTGCAATAAGCAATTTAATGAATGCAACCAAAACATCTTCATTTCTATACAATACTCTGCCATGATGGATCAAACAAAGCACAAGCATATGCAATACCCATGCATATGCACAATAGAAAAACTCTTTTCCCATGTTTCAGCAACAGAATAGAACTCCTCTACATTGACCGCCGGTATATTAAACGAAACGAATTACAATGAAACGGAATAACCGTACGATAAATTTCTAAATTGACGTTCCGTAAAACGAGAATCTCCCTGTCTCCGAGACACGTGAGATAGGTTATGATATATGAATCGCACGCAAAATCTTCGCCGTGATAATAAATTTTCCGTCGAGCGCGTATCGATCTGAGGGGAAAAATAAAAAATATCGAAATAGATGCATACCGCGGGTATATGTCCGTTTGCAGAAGGATGGTGTAACTGCACGGAAGGTGCCGGTTCACCCGCAGCACCAGCGCTACTCGCACCGAGCCACTTCATCGTTCTGTCAATCTGTACCGCTGCCACGGGCACGACGATTGACGATCCGACAGATAAGAAGAGCCCTCGCTGTGAAGGTTAGCTCTCTCAGAACCGGCGTCCGGAGCCAAAGGTAGAATCGCCCCGCTACGTCTGTGTCGCGGGCATGTTCCGTACGCGTGACTCTCAACAGTGCGGCATCTCCGTTGTTTCCACGACGACGATGCTGACGACGACGGCGACGGCAACGGGGACAATCACCACAGAAAAACGTATTTATCGCGAAGCCGCGACCGAGAACGCCAGACAGAGTACAGCAATGGCAGCTGGCCGCGAGCGGTGCTGCCGGATTTTTGACAACACTGCCGGACGACACGAAAAACGAAACGAGAACACAAAGAGAATCGTCGAACGAATGTAACTCGGCTCTACTCTACGCGGCTTCTCGGGTTTTACCAATCGACACAACTGCTCCGGCGACGAACCAACGAAACTGGGGGGATGTCGAAGGAAAAAAAAGTGAAACATACAAAAAACGACAACTGCTTGTTCATCGACGGGCAACGGAAGGGAATTAGGGGTAGGAAAACAAAGAGGGGAAGAAACCGAAAGATCCGCAAAATTCAGATCCGTTGTGCCGTTGGTGTACCGATCGTTGCGAATCCGTTTCGCGGAACGACAGCGGGTAACAATTAATGGTGGTGCTCTTTCGACTCACGGTACAAGTTTTACCTCGCCGCGATGACTACAGCGCGACCAGTTGAACGATATACCGTCCGTTCGATTCGGAATTATTCGTACTCTTCGCGGTTACTATGAACGCCTCGGTTTTTCACGCACTCATCTTGTAAAACTAAAGCTTAAAATACACTATTCACAGGTATGTACAACGAAGTACAGGCACACAATGTGCGTCCACCGGCATACGCGTGTTTCGCGCGCAAGGATGCTGCGCGATTTTCGGAAGGGGTCTAGGGGTCGGGGAGAGAGGCGGGCAAAGAAAGAACCAACCCGCGTTTAGAAATACCGCGACACAATGCAGAACCAATACGTTATTTCTGTCAATTTCATGCTTGTCCTGTTTACGATTCCTTGCGTTAATATCTACGTTTACCACGATAACCAATCCATCAATAGCACTGTAACAGTGTTTCAACAAAAATTCGTAGACTTTGCCCGGCGTTAATCGTCCGTTCAGAATTCGCACTGCGCCGTGCACGGTGTGTCACGATTCTAGGTTATACGACAGAATTGCGCACGAAACGAATAGATAGTGATGTTACATGCTAAAATCAAACGTACAATTTTTACCGCCATCTAATATAAAAGCTACGTTCTAAAATTAGTTATTCGTATTCGTAACGTTCCATGTACCATTAACCGCTCTGTAAATATTAATAAAGCTGCTTACTTTACAAAATATTTTACATCCATATACGTAATACTTGACACTAGGGTGTCTCGTATGCGTTACGATATTATATACGTACTTGTAACTAGTTACTGTATGGATTCTTAAAGCGAGCGAACAATTTTATTTCTAATGATCGCGGTCTATCGTTGCAAGCAAGTGTAGCTATTGGTTAAAATTATCGTAACTGTCCAGTGCGAACCCTTCATAATGCGTACGTAAGAATTGTGATTTAGACTAGCAGCACCTGCCACGCGAGGAAATGTTTAATGACTGTAGCTGCATATGAAAAAGATCAAATTGTCAATTTAATATAAAAGGTCTCGTTCCTATGACCGCGTTAGATGATAACAAATGTTTCTTATCGCGTGTTTGAAAGACTCTAATAGAGGTGTTGAAGTACTTGGTAAGATTATTTTGTGCCCATCTCCCCGATATTACGTTATTATTTGTATATCGAAGCGTTTATGTCAGTGAAATTTTTGACAACTACCGATACTTGGCTCTTTTCTGTGTTGTTATTAGCTTTCTTTCGATACGTTTAACAGGAAGTTAGTCATTAACTTTGAATTATTTTACATTATTTTGTGCATGTCTATTTTATCGAGAATAATTCTTACCGTAAAACTGTTTTCACATTGTATATTGATAAACCGCTTAATGCAAGAAATAAATAATGAATATTGTAACATGATACAATTTTTTTTTTGGTATTTAGATAATTATAGTAATAATGTAATTATAGATGTCGTAATGCTACACATTAAATACAACAATCCTACTATCACAATATAAAATGGCAACATTTTGGTCAGGAAGGCCTGGTTGGTTAGGAAAAGTAGGAATAGCATTGTTGGCTACATGGCTTTTGGTACTAATTATATCAGTATCGCATATTTTTAAGACTAACAGTTTAATGTCTGATAGCGAAAGCCCTACAAATAAAGAAAATGCTCAACGTTTGGCCCAAATGGTCAATGACTTTGAAATTCTTAAAAGACAAAACGAGGGATTAAAAAACATAGTCCTAGGGTAAGTCCATGGAAGATATCATAAAAGCAAACAAATATATCTGAAGTTTAAAAGAAAGAGCCTGGTGACCTTTTCGTTGTACAGGATAACATAATTTCCAGAGAAAGGTCAAAATCCATTCAAGGAGATCATTTAGGTTCTATACATGAAAAACTTGACAAGGTTTCACTTTACGACGACTTGTTGGATCGGCAAGATAAAGTAAAACACGGTGTCCCTTCTTCAGAATACGAAGAATTACGACGAAGGATAAGAAATAACGTACAAGAAACCTGGTAAGTGTAATATCTAAAACATAGATTGTTCATCTGCTTTAAACAATAGGAATATTATATACAGTACTTTAATTTTTGAGATAGGTATTATGTTAGCGCAGAACTAAATAAACTTAAGAAATCTTTTGATAAATTGAGCCACGAGCAGAAAGAAAAGAAAATACAAGATATGTTAGAGAATATTTGGGATCATAAAAGATCCCTCACAACAGACATTGACAAATTAATAAAAGCAGATGGCTACAATGAATGGCGTAAAAAGGAGTCAAAAGACTTGTCTGACCTTGTGCAAAGAAGATTTAGGTAATGGTAGTCTCCTGTGTTGTTATCAACTTATAAAGCCAATACACTAATATCTATTCTTTTAAGGTCTTTACAAAATCCTAGCGATTGCAGTAAAGCAAGAAAGTTAGTGTGCAGTTTAAACAAAGGTTGTGGATTTGGATGTCAGGTAAATAAATATGTTCGTATTATATGAAATAAAAAATTTGTATGAAAAATTAAAATTAAAAATTTCATATATTTCAGATTCATCACATCACGTATTGTTTCTTGGTTGCTTATGGCACAGAACGGACATTAATAATTAAATCTAAAGGTTGGAGGTATCATAAAGATGGCTGGGAATCTGTTTTTAAGCCGCTCAGTGATACGTGTCTATCTACGACTGGAATATCTCATGCTAATTGGCCTGGTGACTCTTCCCAGCAAGTAATTTCCTTGCCAATTGTGGATAATGTTTCTCCGAAACCAAGGTTTCAACCGCCAAGTGTGCCCGCGGATTTAGTTCCCAGATTAGAGAAACTCCATGGGCATCCATTAGTATGGTGGGTAGGTCAAGTTCTAAAATATCTAATGCGACCCCAAGAACATGTGAAAAAAACACTAGATTACGCAAAGGAAAGACTTGGTTTTAAAAAGCCTATTGTTGGAATACATGTACGAAGAACGGATAAAGTTGGTACTGAAGCTGCTTATCATGACATAGACGAATATATGGTAAAAGTTGAACAGTATTTTAATGAACTTGAAACACAACCAGAGGTAAAAAGGGTATTTTTGGCCAGTGATGATCCAAAAGTAATTACAACAGCGAGGAATCGTTATCCGAATTATGATATAATAGGTGATCCAGAAATAGCTGAAACGGCATCGGTCGCGAAAAGATATTCAGATTCTTCCTTACAAGGAATAATTATAGACATACATCTGTTGTCCGAATGCGATTATTTAGTATGCACATTTAGTTCTCAAGTATGCCGTGTGGCGTACGAGTTGATGCAAACATATTATCCGGATGCTTATAATCGATTCACATCACTCGATGATATTTACTATTACGGTGGTCAAAATCCACATCCTCATCAGGCTATTTTGGATCATAAGCCAAGGAAAAGTGGTGAAATAGAGCTAAAAGTGGGAGATCTGATCGAAGTTCTTGGAAATCATTGGGATGGTTACTCTAAAGGTTACAATACTCGAACTAGTATGACGGGTTTATTTCCTAGTTTCAAAGTAAAAAATCCCGTGGACGCTGTAGACTTTCCGAAATATTCAAACGTTCCATTATACGAAAACAAAAACGAGTAGGCACATTCTGAATGTGTAGTGATCCTGAAAATGTTCAGATTGCTTGCAAAATAATATAACTTGCCTTCGTATTTAAATTGTTAAAAGCAGTAAAAGAAATAACGAATATGTATATATTTTACTACTAGCAAGTAACAAGTTTTATTTCCACAAACTGACACTATCACGAGTTGTGAGACAAAGGAGTAAGTTATGCTATTTTTTAAGCAAATATACATGTTGAATTTTAAGAAGACTGTATATAAATAGTTGCAAGCTAAAATTATAGAAAGTTTTGAATAAATTTACGATCTTCTTGAAAATTGAGCTATAAATGAAGATCAAAAATTTTTAAATTAGAGACGTATAGAGATATAGTTAAAGTTTTAATTCTTGTTTTAACTTGTACGTTTAAAAGTATGAAACAAATTGAACATTTTAATTAATATAAAACATAGACGAAGGTTATTTGTGCCAATGCATTTCATTCTTAAAGCATTATGTACAATGGCAAGCCGCTGTTTGCATAATAACAAAACATTCGATAATGTCAATTTTTGTAAGTTAAGATTACAAATTTTACATCACTAGTTAATCTCACATCTCATGATAAAAATCTATGTTATAATTAATTGTCATAGCGTACAATTTGTACATAAGATATGCAATATGAAATCAATGTACATTACAATTTTTTTATGATACTAGAGCTTATACAATACGCATAATAAATAATGCATAAATGACATATGCCAAGCATAATATGCATAGACATCGAGCTGGGCTTGAGGCCTATCTTATACATTTAAGGATGTTTCCTGTATACATATTGTAATATATTTTATACTATACACCAAACGCAAATGAGAATTGTTACTATATTATAAAATCTGAATTTGGTTTTTAATAAATATTTAATTCACGAAATGAACCATTTTTTAATATTGATCACTATAAAGTATTTTAATGATTTAAAAAAATGCAATAGTT
The DNA here is from genome assembly GCF_051014445.1 of Colletes latitarsis. Classification (NCBI taxonomy): domain Eukaryota; kingdom Metazoa; phylum Arthropoda; class Insecta; order Hymenoptera; family Colletidae; genus Colletes; species Colletes latitarsis. The sequence goes on along the minus strand of NC_135135.1, from coordinate 26,232,196 downwards.
TACTTGTACTGTACTCCGCTGGCTTGAAGGCCCGTGGCAGGAATGCGAGAAAAGCGGAAGAGGTACACGTATTCCCACGTACACATTGAACTCTGGTTCGCTATTCGTCGTGGCAGTTACATACACATGTGGACTGTCTGAGAGCAAGGGAGCGAGATAGATAAATGGCGGTCCAACTCCTCTTGCCCCTGTGCCGTCCCGCGGGACATCAGGACAGCTGAGCACAGTATCCTTGCACGAGAAAAAGGCACAACGTATTTACATCCCTACTCTTCCTGCAGTCCGCTGATTGGCTGTCACCGATCTTCGTCACCGTTTTCGACCAATAGCTGTGAGTCAACGAACTGGAATAGGAGTGGGGATGTAAACACGCTGTGCCTTCTTCCCGCGGAAGCACGGTACTCGTAGCTATGTATTAGGGCGAGTAATGGTATAAGCATGAAATGCAGCAAGCGTCGTGTAACAAAAATACGACTTGAAATGAGTTAAATATAAACCATAATTTTTATCACTACTTACTCGTTGACTTCCTTATTTTATTTCGCATTTACGATGAATATTGTAGAAAAATTTATGTAAAATTTATGATGATCATTCTCATACGAATGTGACATGTTCACGAAGTATACAATTCTGAATTTTCATCAGTTGACTAACGCTTCAAAGTAGTTATAATATGTATGTTATATTTTGATGTTTGTATTCTGTTAGTTATATTTTGGAGAATTTATGAATACACGAAGAATTTTTAACAAATGGCACATATCTTTCGCGCTTATAAATTCAAAATACCTATAATAATTCGTAATTACGGAAATTATAGTTCTTCTCGCAGGTTAGAATTGTAGAAAGTACCACATATTTTACTGAATTTACGAATAACCTTTAAATGTTTTCTGTTTTTTAAAGACCTAAATATAGTCATTATGAAATATTACGTGTCTCTCCAAATGCAACGCAAAAAGAAATAAAGGATGCTTATATTAAATTATCGAAAGAAGTGAGTCATTTTGTTTAACAGCTTCAGTGCTTCACAACACTGTTTCGAAAGACGTCACGAAAAATCTCAAACAACATTTGCTTATTATTTTTTTTCAGATTATTCGAACGACGAAATTTTTAAATATTTATGGAAAAACGCTTTGTACTTACATTATTTTTTACTTACAATTAGATGCACCCTGATGCTGGCAATAAAGGAAGTCATGAAGATTTTGTGAAGGTTAACGAAGCCTATACAATTTTGAGTAAAAAGAACAAAAGACATGAATATGATAGGAGTTTAAATTACAATGATGTAGTTTATGACGAAAACCCTTTTCGTCGAAACAATTATCAAAACCATTATCAAAACCATTATTATCAAAACAGAAGTTATGAATTTAGAAGGTATATTATAGGTGTATTTGTTTTATGACAATTATTAATGTTAAATATTTGTAAATGTATAAATAATTGGTTTATAGAGCTAATGCGCAATGGCAACGACGAAAAGCAACTGATTATCGTCAGAACGAAGAATCTATACGAATTATGAAAAGACTCTTTACAGTTGTTATATTTATCTTGGTCATGGAAGGATTTCTTAGTTACATGGTTACAAGAAACGACTCGCTGTATAGCAGACGCTCTGTGATAGAAAGGAACATAAAGGATGAGCTTGAGTATGCGAAGCTTCAGGAAGAGTCGAAAGATAAAACATTGACAGAGCAAATGGATCATTTTCGTGAGTTACAAGAAAAATATAACTTAGATCCTTACACTAAATAATGTGTAATAATATATTAGTAAATTAATAGTTATTCTAAATGAATTTCGTCTGTAACATACATTGATTTTAAAGTGTTCAAATCTCAAAACATATATTATGAGGTTTGTATCTTGTATAGTTTGTTTTGATTATTAAATATACTGTATATAATTGTACAATTTTAAAATGCCTTCTTAAATGTGTGATGAAATATGTTTCTAGATAAAATAAATTACTTTTATAGATTGTACTCAGTATTAATTAATAATTTATTATAGTTGAACGTATAATAAATTTAAGAAAAAATTGATTCGTGTTCCCAGAATATAAGTATTAGAGTGTAATTTATTTTCAATGGGAGAAAACAAATTTGTGGTAAAGTTTATTGGGGAAAAGTATATTGCTTTGTGTTATATAAACTTTGTAATTTTTTAAAATTATCAGGAATTTATAAATTATACTAATTTATAAAAACATAAATTACTATACCTAAAATATTGACTACACAGACGTACATTTCTAATTACATTTGACAAATCATGAAAATATTAGGAATTATATGAATTTCGATCAAATCTTTTCCTTATATGTAAGTCTATTACGATAGAATAGTAATAACAAATCCGTATTTTAAAAATGTTCAACAGTGAAAAAAATTGTAACTATTTTCAATCCGGTTTAAAAGTTCGTTTCGTTAAATGTATACATTTATGCACGTAGCAATAAAATAATTATCGTGATAATACGTTAATTCGTATAAAAGTAATAAATAAATTAAATCTTTAAAAAAAAAAAAGAAAATAGAGAAAAATGATCGACACTTTTGAATTGCCGCCAAAACAGATTAAACGAATGCAGACAGTTAAAGAGCAATTGTATAAAACGTTGGAGTGCGTTTTTCAAAGTTATCTTCGATTGCTAAACAGGTACTCGATTTCGAAAATAGATTATGCTGCCGTTCACAATTTCTTAACGTACGTAACGATCGACGTGTGCGGAAGTGCCGGTGAAAATACAGGCTTGCCATCTTCGTCGACATAATCCGCGTAAGGTAGTTCATATATCGGTTCGAAGCCTAATCCCGCGCAAAGTTTCCCGGAGAAGAAGGACGAACAGTCGGCACGTGTGAAGTCAAATCCTTTTTCCCGTCCAACTTCACTGCAAAATGAACATGTAAATTAACCGTATGTAAATATTTATTTATCATTTCTAGGGGTGTGATTATCGAATATCTCTGAATTATGAAATCCTCGAAATCTCAAAATCTTTCCGTGATTTTTGGTTAGCCCTCTCCCACTAAGCTCTTCTAGACCCACCATCAATTTACAGAAAACGCTATTTTCGAACAAAAAATCCAATACTATCTTTAATTACATTTAGCAACAACAGATCGAAAAGTGATAAGTGTGTTATGATACAGAACAATGTTGCAAATACAGTTTCAGTACTTTCTGTAAAATTGAGCATGAAGAGTCCCCCTCCTAAGGATTTTGGAATCTTAAATGAATTTATTTATTGTATATAAACGTTTTTACGTATACACTCGCATAAATAAATAATTACAGTGAACCAGATTATTTAGGTTAGGTTACTATCGAATAAAAATATTAATAAAGAAATTAGAGACCAAATCGTGCAAAAAAAATGATCTTGGTTTCGCATTTGCTGTGACGTCATTATACGGATGAAGTAGGCTACGTATACTGAGGTGCAAATTGTTAATATAAAGGTAGAAAGAATACAGGGTGTTCGACCATCCTTGGGAAAAATTTTTATAGGAGATCGTCGAGGCACAAAATAAGACAAAAGTCAAGAATATCAATTTGTCGATGGAGGAAAATATTAACGTTTAAAGTTCTGCCAGTTCTGAATTTTTTTCTCGAAAATGCCCAGGATTTCGGGGGTATGTCTATTCACCAAAAATGATTGTAATCGAGTCTCTCAACCGAAAATAATTTTTTCAGAACGATTTGAAATTATTTTTTTTCGTCGAAAAATTTAGGCGCCAAATTAGATTTTCGGTAAGGAATTTTTTTCTCGACAATACGTAGGATTTTGGGAGTATGTGTAATGACCAAAAATTATTGCAATTGACCCTCGCATCCAAATATAATTTTTCTAAAATGATTTGAAATTTTTTAATTTTGTCGAAAAATTTGTCCACCTACTCGAATTTTTTTCTCGAAAGTGCGTAGGAATTCGAGGGTGTATCTATTCACCAAAAATGATCGTAATTGACCCCCGCAACCGAAAATAATTTTTTCAGAACGATTTGAAATTGTTGAATTTAATTGTTAATAACTTTTTAACGAAGCCTCAGTCAAGAAATTTATATTCTTGATTTTCGGCTTATTTTGGCCTCCAGTATCTCCCATTAAAATTTTTCCCAGGGGTGGCCGAACACCCTTCTATAATCGGAAATACAGTTCCGGAATATTTCGGTAACCTTCTTGCAACGTTATTGCAATGTCTCAACAATTTTGTCGGAAATGTTACAGAAACATTGCTGTAATTGCACACGACCGTGGACACAGACGATGCGTCAGAAATATTCCTGTAATGTTTCGCGCTGCATAACGATTCTCAATTAAATGTCGTTTAGTTCGCGTTGCTGCGTCGTAGAATGCAAACTACTGATAAATAATATCGTCGTATTATTATTCTATGTCGTAGAATAATAAACTACTGACATTTAAATTGCAGCAACATAACAATCTCACTTACATCGTTTTTTCTATGAGAGCTTTACCGATCCCTTTGCCCCTCCAGCTCAAGTCTACGGAGATTATCCTAATTTCCAGGATACTCAATCCCCGGTACTGCCCGTCGCTGTTCACGTTCTTGTCAACGTAACGCAGTAACCTGAGAATCTTCTTGAACTTTGGATTCTCGCAAGCGGTCACGTATTCCGGTTCCTCGTCGCTCGGCGGATCCATCTTCCCTGCGTAACGATCAAGTGCAATTTATCGTTTAATTAGAAACAAAAGAAACCATAATAATAAGGTAATTTGCTATTCATATCAATCTATTCATACATTTAATTCCAATAATACGTGGTCGTCCTTTGTCGTAAACGTTTCTAATTATTCACATCGTTAAATAATGCGTCAAGTACAACGATCGTGAATAAAAATAATTACAAGCTACGAGTTATAAATTACACTCGGTTGTTGCTAGACCATTAAATTGCGAACGAACCTGAACAGATCTTTGAATTGGGAAAATAATATTACTGCGTTACCGGATCTGTTTTAAGTCTTGTATATCAGATCCTAAGACGTGACGCTATTAATGGTTCGTTGAATAGCATCCAATTACAGGATAGTTTATTAATACATAATTAGTTTAACAGATTGTTCGAACGATTAATAGCGTCGCGTCCAACGCAGGATCTGCTAGATAAGCGATAAATCTAGCCAGCAGATCCGGGATGAAACGAAGTAATAGCACTTCGTACCGAAACTGTTTGCCGGTTACGAGGACGTAACAGTTTTTTAACCGTTTGAGAGTTCGAAGGGTTCAGACGCGACGCTTTGAACATTGAATAAAATTTTCACAACTCGTGGCAGTGTATCTGCAATAATATTCATAAATAATTTCAACATTCGCGACTGGCGCGCTACAGATGTCTAATAAGAAACATTGTTACAAGTCATAAATTCAACCAGCATATAGTACGTATTTGCATACTCATAGTGAACGGCATACGTAAGTATATTCTATTCTAAAGGTCTCTAATTACCATGAAACACGAAGTTTCTCGATATGCACAGGTTGCACATCAATGACGACTTCAGACTGCAACGCCATCTTTAACCCCAAACGGATATTGGTTCAAAATTCGTTCGTGCTCGGCCTGCGTCGTATTCGCGACATAACCTCAGTTTTTATTTTTTCGAAATTTCTCCACCGCGTCGTGAATCATAACGTTTCCCTTTGCCAATCAAATAAGTCGCAGATTGAAGAAAATCGTTCGAATAATTAATACGGACAACCAAGGTGCTATTAATGGTAATTACTCGTTCAGTTACTTTAGCCTGATGAAACGTCTTATTGTAAGGAAATCAGCCTCGGGTGCTTACGTCGAAGGTAACTCTTTAACGTCCACTTTGCATTCGAAATGACAATTTGCGACCGTTTTGCGGCAGACACGAAGTCGTTCATCATTCGACGACGGGAGTCTGTAATTTGTCGCGCGAAACGAGTTGCGGAATTAGTATTCTTTGCGTTGCATTAGAGGAACGCCCAAACTAAGATACAAGGTTATGCAAAGTAACATTCCCGTAAAAATTCCATATTTTATAATATTTATTGCAACTTTATTTGTCTCTCGAAGTTTTGGCATTTCTTGAACCGAATTTTTTAATGTTCAAACACCTTCGAACATGTTCAAGTCTCGAACGAATCATAAATTTCTCCTTTTTTCCGTTCGACGATTATAATGAATCGAAGGGACGAAAAGTAGAAGACCACACGATAGCGTCGATATTTGTTGTTATATCTTCTTATGGATATCGAGTTGACTTTTATAATCTCAATAACACGCGACTAACTGGATCTGTCGATAGATTAATGTAATTACCGCGATTGCGACAACCGGTAGCGATTAATAAGCCTCACTCTAGCTCGGTTACTCGTACAATAATTTATGTAACGTTTGAACAGTACCGTTTCGTAGTAGGTGTGTCCCTCCCCTCCCCGTTTCGTAACTATTTTTCCATACGATTTTTGCGGCGAACAGTGACGGCAGCTGTTTGCGCGTGTTTCGACGCAAGGAAAAAAAAAAAAGAAAAAACTGTTAACCGATTTACAAGGCCTTCCCATCGCGATTCTCGTTATCGTTCGCGTTGATCTATTTCGAATCAAACGACGGCGGCCTCCAAGTACGTGCATCGGCGCACGGGCAAATATTTTGCAGTCTGCTGCACACACGCTGCATCCGTGCGAGGGAATTAAATACGGTATTCAAAGGAAATAAATGAAATGCCCATTTTTGGTATCGCCTGGAAATGAAGAATTCATGCATGGGTCTTTTAGAGTGTCTCCCAAGGAACAAAAAATGTCCTTATCGCTTTTCCGAGAAACGATGGGAAAGTTGTCAAAAATACGTTCAAAGTATGAATCTGATGATAATGGAACTTACGTATACAGGGTGTTCAGCCACCTCTGGGAAAAATTTTAATAGGAGATTCTAGAGGCCAAAATAAGACGAAAATCAAGAATATCAATTTGTTGATGGAGGCTTCGTTAAAAAGTTATTAACGTTTAAAGTTCCGCTCGTTCTGAATTTTTTTCTCGAAAATGCGCAGGATTTCGGGGATATGTCTACTCACCAAAAATTATTGTAATTGAGCCCCGCAACCGAATATAATTTTTCCAGAACGATTTGAATTTTTTTTTTTTTCGTCGAAAAATTTGGGCGCCTAATTAGATTTTCGGTAAGGAATTTTTTTCTCGAAAATGCGCAAGATTTTGGGGGTATGTCTATTCACCAAAAATGATTGTATTTGACCCCTGCAAACGAAAATAATTTTTTTGGAACGATTTGAAAAATTTTTTTTTCCCCAAAAAATTTCACACATACTCGAATTTTTTTCTCGAAAGTGGAAAGGATTTCGGTGGTATGTGTGTTTACCAAAAATGATTGTAATTGAGCCCCGCAACCGAATATAATTTTTCCAGAACGATTTGAATTTTTTTTTTTTGTCGAAAAATTTAGGCGCCTAATTAGATTTTCGGTAAGGAATTTTTTTCTCGAAAATGCGCAAGATTTCAGGGATATGTCTATTCACCAAAAATGATTGTAATTGACCCCTTCAACTAAAAATAATTTTTCCAAAACGATACGTAAGTTCCATTATCATCACATGCATACTTTGAACGTATTTTTGACAACTTTCCCGTCGTTTCTCGGAAAAGTGATAAGGACATTTTTTGTTCCTCGTGAGACACTCTAAAAGATCCTGCATGAATTTTTCATTTGCAGGCGATGCCAAAAATGGGCATTTCTTAACACCCTCCTTTCGAGAGCGAGCTCGTCATCGGTGTAAATGCTGAACGTTTCAGGTCGGTGTGTCATCGTTTCCCCGCTGAAAATACCACGTTCCCGAGTAGGAGACCGCGCGATTAACCCAGATATATCAGGAACTACGTAAACAGAACCGTAGACCGAGTCTTCTCGCAAATAACGTAACGAGCGTCGAAAACAACGGTCGATCTTTGACACAGTTATTCCGGAACGCACGCGTTCAGGTCAGATTCTTACCATTTAACACAACACCCACTATAGCGCCGCTGTTCGAGACCGCCATGAAGCTGAGATTGTTCTCCACCGCCGACATGCTGCAATACTCCTCCAGCTCGAGGCAGGTGCTGTCCTCGCCTTCCGGTATCAGCTGGATGGAGTGATTGAGCGGCTCGTCCCTGAAGAAGAACCTCCTGAGGAACTTGAGTATCCTGAGCTTGTCATCCTTGGTCACCGTTTGGATGTGGTAGTCCATGCCAATGCTTTCGGTGTCCGGCAAATCCGCCAGCTGGAACAACATGGAGGAATAAAATACAGTAGCTTTAACACTAAATTTACGGTACTCGTCAATTTTACGCATTCAGATTATAAACTTGACGTTATAGGACTCATAAGTATTATTTGTTAGCAATTTATGTTGAATTAAATTGATGTTACGATATGGATGTATACTCTAATTGAAAGAAAAAACTGCATTTCAATGCAACTGTCAACGTAGCAAATTATAATGAAAATATGCGCATCGAGTGTCCGTAAACCTAGTGTTAAGAAGTTCAATTAGTAGCTTAAAGCATATAAATTGAATTTTAGTGGTTTTCTTCTCAGTCAAGTCCACTTGGATATAAACTGTAACACTCTGTATCTCTAATTTGTAAGTAAAGTCCACTTAGATGCAAGCTATGATACTCTGTGCTTAGATAGTTTCATAAACTAGCTTTGAAGGGGGTAAAGGGTTACTAAGAAAGAAAGCTACTAAATTTCATTTGTACTGACTGAATCGCCTAACTCGATCACCTTAGGTTACACGTAAATTGTTTGTTATATGTAAAAGTACAAGTGCTAATTGAACTAGGACTTGGACAAAAGTATCAACGCGCAGTACAATAGTTGAATTTTGTGTTATTTTGCTTTGTACGAAGATTACTTTGAGTTTCTTAAGTGGAACGTGTAAAAATCTCTCAAGGTGCACGGGCTAAGCAATCATTATTAACGAAATGTTTTTCAACATAACAAGAATCCGCACAATACTTGACTGATCCCCGAATCCAAACACCAAGTATTTATAAACATGTCCAGCACGACCGAATTTATTGCTACGCAAAATAATATTAGTTTCACCGTAGAAGTGAACGTGACAAGTCACCGTAACCGGTGAAATTTTTTAGGCAATACTGTAAAGCTAGATGTGATATTTGTGGTCGTTTGTTGTTTTATTACTTTCTTTTGGAGCAGCTTAAAATGCTAAGTTTGTCGCAAACTACCAGCGATAAGACAGGAAATGTCGTATCATTATCGCATGTAATGTTGTACGACTTTTGTTACACATAATTTTTCATAAATTAAACAGTTAATAAGTAATTTAAAGTGGGTCGAGTTAGATGACTCACTTGGTTCGGTCACGGTGACTACTTCAACACGTACGATTAAGCAATATTCAATTATCATTTTGGTTAATTTTTATTCACTGCCTCCATAGGCCAATATAATGTTCTGTTCGTTTATTAGACTTTGGAAGGTCTTAAAGGAACTCTTTGAGTTGTGTGTAAAATGATTAATCTACTATTTCAATTTAGAGACAGTGTAGAATCTACTATTTTAATTTAGAGGATTGTAGATAATTCATTTTAGGGTACAAAGTGGTTTATTTTTGTACATGCAATTATACAGGCTGTTCGGCCATCTGTGGGAAAAATTTTAAGATAGAGGCCAAAATAAGACGAAAATTAAGAATACCAATTTGTTTATGGAGGCTTCGTTGAAAAGTTATTAACAATTAATTTCAAAAATTCTAAATCGTTCTGGAAAAATTATTTTCGGTTGTGGGGTTCAATTACAATCATTTTTGGTGAATAGACATACCCCCGAAATCTTGCGCATTTTCGAGAAAAAAATTCAATACGTGCAGAACGTTAAATGTTAATAACTTTTTAACGAAGCCTCCATGAACAAATTGCTATTCTTGATTTTCGTCTTATTTTGGCCTCTAGAATCCTTCATTAAAGTTTTTCCCATGAGTGAAAAAAAATTAAGAAAAATGGTTAACTTCAGATTTCGGGACTTTTGCGTCGAGGTCTCATTTGTAAGACCGTACGCGTTCTTCCCTTCTTCGATAAACCACTTAACGCATTTCGCTTTCCGTACCAATGAATAAATCATGGCTAATGCCTCGGTTAGACGATAGCTCGTTAGATCCGTGTATTTCGTTTTGTCGCGTTTGCATGTAACAACCAACGCGTACCGTTGGTTTCTTTTTGGGACCGTTCGACTCCCACGAGTATTATTCATAGGGATACTCGAAGGAACGTTCGCCAATGCGATCTAACGATTTCACCAATGCAGCATGCCGTCGCGGTTCAGGCAACCCGGCCGTATCTGATCGTACAAATTCTCGGTAACAGTATATCGCGCAACGCCACGTGCGTATGGAAATGTAACCCGATGCAACATTGACAATAACAACAATTCGTTGTTTCTCCGACGAACGGGAATTGAATTAGCGCTTTCACGCGCTGCAATTAACGTGGCCTGGTGCCGCTACTCAAGATGCGTTCTCGTTCTGGCATTTCATCCCGAATTAGTTACCGCGCAACATAGTTCTAAGTCTGAAATTGATTTACGCGCGACGAGAGAATCTAATCTTCTTCTTTTTAAATAGTAAAATTATTCTCGAGTTAGAATGCATGTTCCAAGCTGAACAAAAATTCTCGCGTCACCACCAAGTCTGTACAAATTATATTCTTCTTGTTAATTCATTGTTTAGACGAGTACTCGTTCGATCAAATATTTTCATCGACGAAGATAGTTACGGTAGATGCATTTGGTTGTATCACGACGAAGATGCCATTTAACGAGCGATAAAATTTTGCTGAATGTCCTTTCGTAATTATTAACTTCCCGTAACGACGTCTCACCTTGTCTCGCGCTGTAACGTTTCATCGCTAGCAACGAACTCGTTCTTTTGCTTTATCGTCCGTACAATCGTCTCTGTAATAATCGTAAATTGTTTTCCACGCGTAATATGTTGGATGCAACGAGGAAATTAAGGACAGCGTACGATTGTCTTCTCCACGACTGCGTATAGAATCGAACAAATTTTTGTAAACACCGTAACATCGAAAGTAGTAGTAGTCACTCTTAAACGTTCCATTTTAATTATCTTAAAAAACATATTCATCCATTTTGAACGACAGTGTACGAAACTAGCGAACGATTCTCCATAATTTTGTTGATTTCACGAGCAACGTACATCGGATCCTGGAAGCCATTTTTGTCGTTGCTCGTCAAACGAATAAATCTCCACCGCTCGCTGTTAAATGAAATTAATTTTGCGGACGTCGACGAGAAATTTCGGAAGAATCGTATTTAACACTAGATTTATGAGCATTGATCGCACGTATACTTATTGAAACCTTTCATGTTGACGATTATCTTAACAAGTCAAGCATAGCGTAAGTGTCGCTGTTAAAATATTGCATCAAAAAGATAGGTTTATTTCATAAAACTCGTCATGATACAAAGTCCTGCCACTTTTCCATGACGAGTATACTCATCAAACACAGCTAACTGGTTAAAATTTTTCTTTTAATTAGAATATGTAATCATGCCATTGCATCAAACAAATTCAACATAAGTTGTTAAAAAATAATATTTACGCGTTCTGCAATTTTAAATATGAGATCTGACATCCGTGAAATTGACGGCTTCCGTAAATCTAGTGTTAAAAATGTCCGTTTTAAAAAGTTGTACGAGCTTACCGTGTACTTTTTCTTTTTCTGCATATCTTTGGCGAAGTTCGTTTGTATCTTGGTGCCCTCGATACGATCGGAGCTTCCCAGATCGGACGTAAATATCGTTTCCATGGCGAATAAATTCGATACGGGTTTTCTGTACGGTGCGAATAAACCTTCACGCGACGAGGTCCGGTGCGAAATTCGCGAGTCGATCGAATGGAATCCCGAAGACGTTCGCTCGCGATCGAGTTGATCCCGATGAAACGTTCGATAGGTCACTGAATGTAGAAACACCGGGAGACTTTGCTAATAACACGATGCTCGTTGTTGACGACGACGTGTGGTAATCTAACACTGCGCTTTGTGATAGGACGTCGTCTGTCTTATATACGCTCAGTACGGGCAAAAGCCATTCTTACAGGGACAGGCGAATATAGTTTAGGATACCGTCGATCGAGAACATCGCGATCCAGAACCTGCGCGATCGCGCCTCCGGTTTTTTCATTTTTATCTGATATCTCTGCTCGAGGCGATCGCTCATTTTTATTCCCAGGAAAAACGGTCATTTTTAAGAATAATCGATTTGCATCTTTTAGAACCGGAAAAGATACTTTACATAACGCCCGCGCGCGCGCGCGAGCACGCTCACGTTCATGTTCACGTTTATTCGCCTTTTCTGTTAATTTTTGTTTGTCAATTATCGGGACTGAAACTCACGTTATATATAATTTATTTGATATATATATATATATAATTTGAGCCGTTTGATCATAGGTATCAAATTTATCATCCCAATTAGCATAATTAACATTATTTAAGAAATAATATGTTTTCGTTGGCTATGATTGGACTTACATTAAAAATCAATGTAATGGCGTTTTCAATTCTTAAAAAAGCATAAATCCACAGGAAAACTAAATTTCCCTTGAAATAAAAATAAATGCATACACTTTAATGTTATAAAATCAAAAAAATATTCAACTTTTATTCTTTGTTAAATAATTTTTACATTAAAATTGATATTGATTTATTAATTATTATCCAGTCTTCTCCAGTTTGTGTATGAGAGGGGGATTTAAATGGATTTACGCTACTTTCAAAATGAACGGCTCATTTATTCGAGCGTCTCGAAAATATGAAAGAGAAAAATTAACTTTGATTAAGTTTAAGTAATTTGTAACAATAGCTGGAACTATGGAACTATGGAACTTTGTAACATTATGGTCAGTCGAGCCATTTTTCTGCCCTTTGCGAAGTCCAAAAATTCTCCACCTTGGAATCGTCTGCATTGGCGAATAACAAAATAACGTACGACGTGTATGTATCGTGAAAGTGAAAAAACTGTTCCGTTAATGGTGCTTAATGAGTGTAATTGTTTAACAGTCATCATTAAAGAAGATGTTAATTATAGAGATAAAGTATAGAATTAGCTCCGTTTTAATTTGATCTGTTTCGTTAAATAATGTATCCTAGGTATACTATTACTGTTCTTCGAGCATTTAATTAAGCATAATATCGCGTGATATCGATTAAGGATAATAGTTTTAGAGTTTCGTACCGTTAAATGGAAAAGAATCGTAACAGCGTACGTATGTATAGAAAATCGATGCTTGAAACTTGAAAAATACGATGAAATGGAATTGACAAACGTATCGAGTAGGATGAATGTCAGTGAAATGGAATAAGAGGTCAACTGGGTAGCTAGGGGGATAAATAGAGTGGGCAGTGTTTTGTAATTTATCGATCTGAAGCAGAAATTATAGTCTCCGCGGTATGCAAAACCAAAAGGGTAGGCAGATAATCGCGCGTTACGAAAATACAATCTTCATTTAAACGTTTCGACTCCATTGTTCGCGAGGTCTGCACGACGATTATGCATATAAAGTAAACTCGTATGGTTGCTATGTTGCTATATATTACGTTGTTTTTATATACAGTAGAACCTCGATTATTGCAAGGAAATCGAGGCTGAAAATTCTTTGAATAATCAAGGCGACTTGTCGACAGCTTACAACGGACGAACCACTCGTGCAATTATCGAGGTTCTATTGCATCAACTTAACTTCAACGTCTCAGCGTTTTGCAAGAAAGTATAAACGAAACAATCAGGACGATTTCGTAGATAAAGAGGGCAAGAAACATTTTATTCGATCGGGCAGTTGCACTTTTAAATAATAATTTTAGCGGCGGCGTTTAACACTAGATTTACAGGCATTGATCGTTCATATATTTATCGATACCTTTCATGTTGACGATTACCTTAAAATACGATTTTACTTTTAATTAGAATATACAGGGTGTTCGGTCACTACTGGGAAAAATTTTAATGAGGAATTCTAGAGGCCAACATAAGACGAAAATCAAGAATACCAATTTGTTGATGGAGGCTTCCTTAAAAAGTTATTAACAATTAAATTAAAAAATTTCAAATCGTTTTGGAAAAATTATTTTTAGTTGAAGGGGTCAATTACAATCATTTTTGGTGAATAGACATACCCCGGAAATCCTACGCAATTTCGAGAAAAAAATTCAGTACGAACGGAACTTTAAACGTTAATAACTTTTTAACGAAGCAATCAAATTCAACATAAGTTGTTAAAAAAATAATATTTATGCGTTCTGCAATCTTTAATATGAAATCTGATATCCGTCAAATTGACGGCTTCCGTAAATCTAGTATTAATGAAAAACGACGGTTTCTCGTTCTGTGGTACTCGTTCTCGATCTTCTGAACGTGCGACTTATTCTCACCGCGTACTCGCCGATGGTCGCGTCCTAGGGCCCCGTCGTAATTCATTCCCGACAGAACAGTGCCGAGGGAAAATCTAATGTTCCGGACAGATTTGTAACGTGCCTTGTAACGGCGTTATCGTGCGATATCGCTCGATGCAAATGCAAACGACACGGTAGAAATAATGTGCGTCGAGGTACACGTTCGGCTTCGTTCGCCGCACGCGATCGACGTTTAATAGAAATACGAGAAAAAAGAAAAAACCCGCGGGTGAAATTACTATCCACGTCGATTACTTTGCGTTTATATTGTAAGACCCTGACGCACGCGAGGATGACACTGTGCAAGAACGAACGGTATCAATTAAACGACCGTATCCTCGAATCCGCTGTTCCTCGAAGGTAATGGAGCCGCATCTGAACCGTCGCGGTTTTTCAATTCGTAAGCGTTATAATTAAATACGAGCATCAGACGGATCGCGAGACCGTTTAACGTGCGTATCAAACACGCCTTTTAGTCGTCCAACGTTTTCCTCGAACCTTAAACGACGAAGAATTAACACCCTGTTGCGATCCGTTACGTTAATTACATTAATCAATTATTCAGTCATTGGCAATATTTATAGGGTCTTCTCATTTCAATTCTCAATTTTTTCTACCCGCTCGCTGTTCGTGACCCGTATGTGAGTTATATCGCTGTGCTATCGGATACGCCGCTGAGAGACCGGACAGCGAACGCGTTAGAACCGCGAAAATTTACCGTTATCGAGATATTTGTAATTTTAATGGGAAATGCTCCATAATTCCAGTCTCGAAAAGAGTTTGCACCCGGAAGTTTCAATGTATCATTGCTATTCGCAGGAATTCTTCGAATGGACTCGAGAATGCTTCCTGGTAATCTCTTAATTCGTCGTTCGAGTTCAGTGTACACAGACTCCATCGAAAAACGATTCACCGGCGTGTTGACCGACGTTTCCGGCTACACCGAAAACCGATTAAGGCTCGCTGCGCGGCGGATGTTTCGGGAAATCGCGCGGTACAAGGTACGCTTCGACGAAAAGGTTTACGTAAAATCGACACGCGCGTCGTTTAAATGCGAAACGAGGGGGACGTGTATCGATCAGCGCGACGATCGAGACTGGAAAGCTATTAATTTCATTAGAAAAGTTTTTCGATAAAAATGGTAACCGAGCAACGAATACTAAAATTCGATATCCTTTAAAATTACAGATTTCAGTATCTTCAAGAGGACATTCTCCACCTTCGAACCGAGTACACAGGCCTGTAAGTACATCAATCGTCGTGGCATCCACACAAGAAACTCGTTATCTGGGAATCAGACGGCATCGAAAGAGCGACCTCAGAGGAAACGTTTGGTCAAATTGGTCAAGGCGTTGGTCTGTCGTCGAAGTATCTGATAGCAAACGTTAAATCGCGAAAGAGAAACGAGTCGGTTTCGACGTCGAACGATTCGTTATCGGTGCTCGAGCGAGACAAAGGAGCTGGCCGACAAGGCGCGAGACGCACGTATTCTTGAACTCAAGGTGCACGCGGGTTGTTTACCCGCGAATTATGCAACCTCGTACGAATCGTACGAAACGAGCCAACGTGGCTGGTCGCGGAACTGTCGTTGATCTAAAACCGCGAAGGTCGACGACGAGAACCGTGGCCATACCTTAGGTGGCAGTCAATGATGTCGATCACTGGCTCCTGGGCATCGCGTTATCGCGCTATACACGCGTATCCTTTCCCGGAAGGATACTCGAAACCCGGATAAAAATACGAGCAGCTTCGTCACGTGACGTTTCTCGGAATAAAAATCGCGATCTTGACCCATTTTTTCGTACGTATTTCCTCCAGCCGCGCGTATTACAGGGACATCCTGGCGTCTCTATCGTCCGGCGATCGTTCGCGTATCGCCGAGTCCTTTGAAACGGTCTCGTACAATGCGAATACAATCACCGCGTTTCTAAGCAGCCTTTGATCACGAGGAACGATAAACGAGAGGCGGTCGCTGACGGGCACGAGAATGAAATATAACAATCGTTTGTTCGTTCCTAGAATCCGTTCGAACCGGATTCGGTAGCGGGCGTTGGAACGCGATACGACTTCCGCTATGGACGGCGCGATTTATTGGTATCGAAGATGGGCAAACTGTATTGCGTAACGAATAAGAAACAGTCCTCTTACTCAATTTGAAGTTCTTGGTCGCCCCATTGCAATTGATTTAAACTTATTTTCTTTGGTATTACGCGAAACGACCGAAATTGCACGCATGCATTACGATAAAATGTTTCTGTATTCTTGACCTCTTTTAAAATTCAATTTATAATGTACGACTCGATCGAACGAAGGTCGCGGATAAATCATTTTATTGTGTGTTTATTCGTCATCCGTAATTGGTAGAAACTTTTTCCCATCCCTGGTTAGAATTGATTCGCAGAGGGCAGTACTAATTGCGCGATCTCTATGAGAACTGCACAAAGAATATTTAATAAGCGATACTATTATCGCTTCTCTATGCTAGATAAATTGTCTCCATCTTTATTTTGCCTGAACTGGTGTAGCAAATCAACGAATCCCCAAACAGTGCTCAGGAATATTCGAGAAATTCAACAATTAGCCACAAATCCTTCGAATTATTATATCACCGATTGCAAACGTACAATATTAATACCAGCAATGGCCATTAAATAGGCTCAAAGTCTGTTTTCACGATAACTGATCGCACGGATAATGATCGTGACGAGCATAAAGATTGAAAAACAATTATTTGTTACAACTAATCGAAGAATATCTTTTCCCCCCAAGGAACGAAACGAAGTTTGAACGAAATTTGTCCCTCTGCAATTGTTTTTCCCGCGCCAGGAACGAGTTCTAGTCCACATAATTCCACGACACTGACCTTTCGCTCGATTTCCGCCCCCCTCGCCCATGAGGTTTTCTATCGTGATTTTTCATCGCGTGACGTTCTATCGTGTCTGGTAATTTTCGCGTCGATCGCGCCTCTCGTCGACTAATTTGTTACAAACCGTGCGACCGGTTTCGAGATGAAACACGATAATAACGGGAACAATCTCGACCGACGTACGATGCTTTATCATCGATAGATAGATTTTATTGATTTATGGAATATGAAAAGCTGAGAGTATGTTGTGTCTTCCATTCCAAACAGACAACGTTCCACACAGTGTCTGAACAAGTTTATTTAACGTGAACGTTTCGACCCCTCGATTTTGGTCCTAAAAGATTAATGGTCGAAACGATTATATTAAATAGACTATGCTATAAGCCATTACTGCATTGGTTTCTTTGAATCAAGTATCAATTTTACGGTTTACAAAAAAATTATTGCAGTGCATTATTGTAAACGATCTCTATGATTGCAGGAGAGCCTCGACCATTGCAACGGGTTGACAAGTGGAAGGGGATGGTCACTCATTGTTAGTAACGAGCAAAGTTGGAGGAGGGAAGTAACTGCCAGTAGTGGAAATATACTGTGCGAGTGGGGTTTCTTCTTATTGGATTGGTTCCCTTCATTGTTGCATGAACCTCGAATGTTGCAGCAATTTTCATTTCCGTTTTTCTGCAATAATCGAGTCTCTCCTACGATTTAAATCCTGTTTTCGATTAGAAAATGCTTCCATCTGCTATAATTCTTCTCCAAAGATGAATATTTTTTTAACAAAGGGCGTCTTATACAAGGGTGTTTGGCCACTCCTGGGAAAAATTTCAATAAGAGATTCTAGAGGCCAAAATAAGACGAAAATCAAGAATATCAATTTCTTGACTGAGGCTTCGTTAAAAAGATATTAACAATTAAATTAAAAATTTTAAATCGTTCTGGAAAAATTATTTTCGGTTGCGGGGGTCAATTACAATCATTTTTGGTGAACAGACATACCCCCGAAATCTTGCGCATTTTCAAGAAAAAAATTCAGAACGGGTGGAACATTAAACGTTAATAACTTTTTAACAAAGCCTCCATCAAGAAATTGGTATTTTTGATTTTCATCTTATTTTGGCCTCTAGAATCCCTCATTAAAATTTTTCCCAGGGGTGGCCGAACACCCTGTATAAATTGCGTTTAGTATTAAGTGTAAGGGTTTACAAGGGATCGCAAGAGTAATTGCGTTTAATAATACACACACGTGGGGCATTGAATCATAAGACAGAAAGTCCTCCGATTGGTGGAACGACATTGGCGACTCCCAATTGCTAGAATGTGGCATTTCCAATGTCACTTCGCCAATCGGACGCCTAGTGCCATATACGCGCCATGGCCTCGCGACAAATTCAATGTCCCTTGCCTTCTAACTCTATCTCTTTCATGAAGTTATTGAAATTATAGAAAGAGTAGATTCGACGACTCGCTAGTTACATTTACATGAAAATTGTATAGATCCCTTGGTACTCGACATAACAAATGTCTACTGTATTTGTCTACGTCCATTTTTCATGGGGGTTTTCCGTAGCATACGCCGTAAATGCATGGAAACTCCAATGATTAACTACTTACAATAGCGTCGAGAAGAAACGGGGCGGCGAAGATTTATTTTAGAGTTTATTATTGGCATCGACGTTGCCATAAGCTCTCGCGACTTCGTGCTTTGGCGAACCCGTCACGTTTCCCGATAATAATAATTATTCATCGTCGATGATTCCTCAGCCGTGAACCGTTCGCGAGACCTCTTTGCTCGCCGCGAGACTGAATCGCTTTGAAAGGCGCAGAAGGATACGCGTATCGAATGTACCGTTATTTAGGACACGGAGTAAGTTGAGCTGGATACGTTACTAAAAATCAATCTGCATAAGAATGGCCGAACAAGCGCGGCGTAAATTACTTCATTCGAAAATTTTGTATAGTAGTTGAGGATGAAGTTAAAACATTACTCATGTAGTAGAGGGTTAATTGGTTCTAGACCTCTTTGGTAGTACGCAAGCTCGTTGTTATTCTACATGAAACTAAAAATAATATAAAACTTCTCTGTTAAACAGTAATGGCGTTATCGAAGAAACTCGAGCGATTCATTTATCCAAAAGAAGCGAAGAAAATTCATTTTAATTACTGTTATTCGAGGTTTTAAAACATTTTGGAATTTTTGACGAGAGTTTCAAAGGTTTTAATGCCTCCTATTGACGTTAATGTCTCAATCTCCTAATTTATATCGCGAGAAAATAAATAATGGATTCCGATGGTGAATTGTTCGTTGAATAATTCGCTACCGGTGACCTATACATTGTTGTCCTCATTTTAATTGTTTCTAATTGAAAAAATCCGCGAGTCGTGTCGGTCGATCATTGATATACTTCGTGACGTAACCACCCACCCGTTAAGAGATCACGGTACACGGTACGCGAACATAAATGATTCTCAATCGAGTGTCAGAGGCGGTGCCAGATCCGTAAGCGGCAAACCAATCGGAATAAAGTACACCTTCTCCTGCATTAAATCGCCGGTAATTGAATGTGAGTTCCCTTCGCGGTAAAGTCGAGTATAAAACACCTGACTTTGAAAAGTTAAATCCATTATCGACCCTATAATTCTTTCTATGCTTCACGTTCGAACGATCAGCCCTTACAGTTCTAAATCAGTCGAATTTTATTCAAAATATACGAATTACTCTAACAATTTAAACGACACGAACAATTGTTTAGCTGAGCATTTTTTATTCGAGCGATAGTAGAGCTTGTGAGTATAATAAGAGACAGACTTGACCCCTTTTTTCAAACGCAACGCAACCCCCAAAGTGGAGGTTTTACGATTTTGACACGAGAGAAAATTGTCAAGGATTTAATTTCAAGTCGTATAGTGCAATAATTATCGTAGGTTGTTAGGTTCATTTTTGTGTTTCTGAAGATCCAAAATTCCAGTTGCCCAAATTTTGTCAAAGTACTCGAACGACTCGGCATGGGATAATAAAATATCGATCGACACGTTGCGAACGTTGGATTATTCCGGATCGCCTTGAGATAAACAACGCAACGTGTTCTGCGTAATAAATCCATTAGTTGACTTAGAGACGTATTAGTTACCATTGAACCCCCTACCGTGCCTTGGAATCGGTAATTGTGATTTACACGAGAAGTTGCACGGGATACGCCTTCGACTGATGTCAGTCTACCGATATACAAGCTGTTAAAAAACTTGTGCTTCTCAAAACACGATCTCTCTTAGAATAGTGATATAATAATCCATGTTTCATAAGTATACAAACGGTTGTACGAACATACTTCCCTTCCATATCAATTGGGCATTATTTAAGCCCAATTTAAGGTGAAAATTATATTTATCCTTAACAATCTCTGTAAACTTCTATGAAGAAATGAAAATTTAATGACTATTCAAAAGTTTTAGGTAGAGGTAGCTTCGCAGAAGGGAACCAGAAGGGATGGAAAAGATTACTGACCAATCCAGACTCGAGACGTAGACAATAGAGGGTTGCTTAGAAGTTAATCAACAATCAACGAAGGTCTCGGTGGAAGTGGGTGGTCAAATGGTCGCGTATTAGTCAACCAGAGCATATTGCCCGACGATCGACTCAAATCTCGTTAGTGGAACGATAGGTAGCATAGCGAACCCTGTGGGGGGTGAACCTGTAATAGGACTATGCACACTCATATGGTCTTTGCCCCCGAAGAAGTTTACGCAGGAGGTCTGGAACAGGAATCATTGCCAGAGGGTAATGACTATCCATTTATGGGGAGACTGGCCTCAGCACTGTCCGAGCTTTTGCGAGGAAACCGTCCCCTTGCAGAGAATTCAAACTAAAACTAAAGCTAAAACTAGTAGGGAGAAACAGCAATTTACTTCTTCCCATTACTCACAATTTCTACTTCTACCAATGTCCAAGTCAGCTCTAATATAATTTGGCTGGTGGATCACTCACAGTTTCTACTTCTACCAATGTCCAAGTTAAACTCAATCAAATATAATCCGGCTGTTACGTCTGTTCATTACAGTTTCTATTTTTACTAATGTCCAAGCCAAATCCAATTAAATATAATTTGGTTGTTACGTCTGTCCATTACTCACAGTTTCTACTTCTACCAATATCCAAGTCAAACTCAATTAAATATAATCTGACTGGTAGATCTGCTCATTACTTACAGTTTCTACTTCTACCAATATTCAAGTTAAACTCAATCAAATATAATCTGACTGTTACGTCTATTCATTACAGCTTCTACTTTTACTAATGTCCAAGTCAAATCCAATTAAATATAATTTGTTACGTCTGTCCATTACTCACAGTTTCTTCTACCTACCACTTATCTCAGAAATTTTCTTTTTGTTTGTTAAAGGTTCCAGGAGTGACCTAGTTACCGGGGACTTAGGCGCCGGATGTTGTGGAAACAATCGTCCAGGATGTAAAGATAAAGGAAAGTGTTCCAGGTAGTTCTGTATGCTTGATGAAACGTTGATTGGTACGCGGCATGAATGAACATTTTGTGGCGGAAATATTTGTATTCGAGGTACGTAAAGCGATCACCTAGTGCATTCGATCGGACGTGTATATCGTTGCAATCGAGGCTAATCTCGTTTAGCGTTCGATGCTGTGGCGGTCGCGCTCGTTTTAGAGCTCGTTTCTAAACCAAGTTGGAAGATGTTGAGGGACTGAAACGCAGTACCCAGGACCGATTTCCCAACATTTCATAGACGATGAGATATTTAATCGAGAAGTAACGTTATTTTAAGAGGCACGTTCGACGATAGGAAAACTGTAATTCGAATCACTCGTTTCTAAGATTTTACGATCGTTGCTGTTTTTTCTTTTTTTTTTTTAATGGAGTTTGTGCAATTTTTTCGTATTTCTATTGATCGTAAAATGACAAATTTAATTACCTACCACAGGATATACGAGCGTTCCGGTCGTTTTATCTTACGACATTCGCATCGATACATATTTTCTAATGTTATCGAACAGTTTATGAATTCGTACTAAAATGTATGTTTACTACGATACGCGTCATTGAATGCGATAATAGGGTGTTTAGTTCGTTAGTGTAGAATTGCAGGAGCTACGCAGACTATCAAATTTCTACGACGTCGCATCGCAAAAAAGAAAACTCTACTGCGACTGTGTTTGATGACAGCGTTTAACGAAGATAATAATGAGTGGGAGGGGCAAGTGTACACTATTATTTAGTTCACGATTGCTATAGTAAACAATTCTGCAACGTAACGATATAGAAAAACACGTCGTCATCCTTAAGTTGACAATGCAATGGAAAACTTCTGTCGTAGGAGCTATGATACTTTCAAACTCGTTAACTCCCCTAACATCTTTTTATATTGTTTCAATCCACGCGCCATAAGTTGAAAATCGCGAGAATTGAGAATCAGATTGAGAAAAATGTCTCCTTACGATTTTATCGAGACTGTAAATGAAGTGTATGGCCTTAGGAAGAATCCATAAAGCGACACGCGGCCATTAAATGTCAAAAGGTTCTCCACCTCTGGCATAGACTCTGTGGCTTATGTATAATAATCGGTTCTACCCGTTTAACATGTAGAATGCCAAGTTGTATGAACCACATACCAAATACGGGAACATATCTTAAAAAGTATTTTAAAACAGTATTTTTTTCGACAAAAAATTCACATATGATATACAGGGTGTTCGGCCATCCCTGGGAAAAATTTTAATGAGAGATTCTGGAGGCCAAAATAAGTCGAAAATCAAGAATACCAATTTGTTGATGGAGGCTTCGTTAAGAAGTTATTAACAATTAAATTCAAAAATTTCAAATTGTTCTGGAAAAATTATTTTCGGTTGCGGGGGTCAATTACAATCATTTTTGGTCATTACACATACCCCAGAAATCCTACGCAATTTCAAGAAAAAAATTCAAGAAAGTGGACAAATTTTTCGACAAAATTAAAAAATTTCAAATCGTTCTGAAAAAATTATTTTCATTCGTGGGGGTCAATTACAATCATTTTTGGTCATTACACATACCCCCGAAATCCTACCCACTTTCGAGAAAAAAATTCGAGAAGGTGTGAAATTTTTCGACGGAAAAAAAAATTTCAAATCGTTTTGGAAAAATTATTTTCGGTTGCAGGAGTCAATTACAAGCATTTTTGGTCAACAGACATACCCCCGAAATCTTGCGCATTTTCGAGAAAAAAATTTAATACAGGCGAAACTTTAAACGTTAATAACTTTTTAACGAGGCCTTCATCAACAAATTGATATTCTTGATTTTCGTCTTATTTTGGCCTCTAGAATCCCTCATTAAAATTTTTCTCAGGGGTGGCTGAACATCCTGTATTGTAGAGGGACTTAAAATATATTTGATTTTATTTTGAGGGGTCCACCAGAACTTTTTATTAAGAAGGCTCACGAAGAAGTAGATTCTGAGAAATCCTGAATTACACTGTTATTAAGAGTATATTCAGCAGTACGTTTCATTTGTTTATACGCTCATGGAATAAAAGATTGCACTATCACGTATACATGACTTTAGTTTCGTACGAGGATCAGTATGTCATATAGGTCTGATAGCGAAAGTACGTCTATAATGCGTAATATAGACCTCGACACTGCGAAGAAGCATAAATAAATAAATAAATATGGATGAAAACGCGGTTCCATCAACCCCTTGGCCTGGAGAACCGGATGACCCGAGTCAGATCTGTGCTTAGCTTCCGTGGCGCCCGGGGGCAACATCGACACACGCCCCCCTTTGGCTATTAAAATAAACTATTAAAACAGACACTCCACGACCTTCGTTCTATCGCTTACGTATAAATCCGATAAAAAGATGAGGTCTGAAATTATATTCTTTCACTCTTTGAGAAGCTAGATAACTCTCCCTAATTGGAAAATTATCGACAATGGCGACCAAGTAAAAACATTTCTCTAGAACTCAAAGGTCTAGTGCTCAAAAGTCCAAAAGGTTGGGACAATTTCTACAAAATTTGTGCACCTCGACGTAACAGAAAGTATTTACTAACGCGATATTTATTTGTTTAGTGGTCGTTAATGGGAGGTCGGAAGGTCCCCCCAGTCGGCGTGCTCGCGATTTGGGGCACGCGAGCGGAAATGCCGGGCCAGGCGACGACTGTTCACACTTACGGCTTGCTTCGTCGCGCAGCGGATCGAACGAAAATCAAAGCAGGTGTTCGATGCGTCGGGACGCCGTTCCCCTCCCCCCAGCCACCTGACGAGCCCTCCCCGCTGCCGTCGTTGCGCCGGTGCACGTCGAACACGCGGAACTAGCGAGGATAGGATATTTTGTACTTCGGGCACGTACCGGTGCTCCGAAAGCGGAGCGTGTAATCGAATTACATGCCGACGACGCCGGGACGAAATTATTTCTCGTACAATAGCCGTCGACTTCGCGCAAGAATCTGCCTACTCGGACGTTCGGCTGGACGTTTCCACTCGTCGATGATAATTCCGTTATCGAGTGCACTCGACAACAACGTCATTGTTGCATCGAGATGAACATGGCGCGAACGCATTATCGAGACCGTTTTCATCAATTTTCATCAATTTTACTCGAATTTTCGCGGACCGCAGCGGGGTTTGGTAACTCTTTTAAGGCAGCCGCCATATTGGACAAAGATAAATCGAGCCTCCACACTGTGAAATATTTGTATCGATCGACTAACAATTTCGAGGGGATTTTTACGGTGGCCATAGTAAAAATTGAACGTGATCCTTTTGTTTATTTACTAAATTCAGATAGCTATGGCGGTGTTTATATCGTGATGTTAGAAAATGATTTTATAGCAGCATCTTGCGTAATAGTAATGTTATCTTATAAATGAAAGCAAAGTTTGCAAACATTCTGCTAATTTTAAATAGCTAAAAGTGCAAAGGTTGCAGTAAAGCTACGAGCATTGGATCGCGTAAAAGTAGGATTCGAGCAGAGTCGTCGAACCGAGTGGACCTTTTTGACTCCGGCTTTTCAGAAATATTTTTTACGATTAGTATTCGAACCCCGTAAGCCAACACTGGACTTAATCCTAACCTTAACTATTTGTATCGGCTAAAAGTGCAAAGGTTGCAGTAAAGCTACGAGCATTGGATCGCGTAAAAGTAGGATTCGAGCAGAGTCGTCGAACCGAGTGGACCTTTTTGACTCTAGCTTTTCAGAAATATTTTTTACGATTAGTATTCGAACTCCGTAAGCCACCACTGGACTTAATCCCTTAACTATTTGTATCGCGGCTTATTCTGTCGGAGTAGCGCGCGTACAGTTGGCGTAAGGTCTCGTGTCGCTAAAGTCGATAAGAGTGTAGTTTAACCTTCTATAATCTCTCGTAACTCCAACGTTACATACCTCTCTAGAGTTCTAGCCTCTGATAACCCTATCATCGATACGCATCTATTTTTTAAGCAACACTGCAGCGCGCAAACAATCTATTTACAACTGTTTTACACATGTAGATGGAAATTCGTGTTTCTTGAGATTAACCTACGTAAGTTTTGCAGTTCAATCCAACCCTTTTGCAAATCATATTCACCTTTTCAAATTCAGGGGTTGAAGTGCCCCTGCCAAATACGATTGCAAATACTTCTTTAAAAGATGAAGAGTCTCGAAATGTTCCTCAACGTTTGAGAATTATTTTTTAAAATGAATCCTCTCGATTGTTGCAGCGAATCCCCTAATATTCTCGGCTGGAGCGCGACGCTGGCGTTTATTTCCGTTCGCGGCGACGATCGGGCCGGAAATAGACGGGGCGTAGGATCGAGGAGGACACTCTGCCAATGTCGCCGATGTGTTTGCACAGCAACGATGGACATTGGACGGCGTACAGTGGGTCTCCGCGCTCCCGAGCATCGTCCTCGCGGAAAATATATCCCCGGTTCAGCGGAACGTTCGTCTTTGGGCACGCCAGCCTTACGCGGTGCCCAATAAATCCGGTGATCTGATTATTCCGGCACGCGAGAAAATCGATGTATCGTTACGTGCGAGAATGTCGTCGGCAGCTCGAGTTTTTCAACAATGTTGCCTTTATCAACGTTTTATCGTTACGGGCGCGTAGGCTTCAAAGAAGAAGTAATTAGATCGAACGAAAGAGGCAAATAGATATTGGGGACGACGACACTGAGGAACGTAAACCTATCAGATCACTCGTTTGCACAAACGTAATGAATTAAGTTCGATAGTATTAAGTTAGAGTTGATTTAGAATGCATCCACGGGGTCTGGAGCAAAGACGGTAATTTCTGGTCTCGAGAGGAGTGGTTTTTAGCCTCAATCCCGTGGATATTGTTTTAACGAATTAACCTAGGCGTGAGATACGCGTTCGTTGCCTACCTGGATGCCTCGACGGTGATTTTTAGTCGGTTTTTCGACGTTTCGAAAGAACGAAACACACGCGTCCCCTTCGGTCTATCGCCAACTACGCACTGCCAACTCCCGGGAACAATGTTCGAGCAATAGGGAGGGTCATTACCATCCGGCGCGTAATATCCCTTCGTCGAGGAACCTGTGGAAAGGGTAGACCCCAAGTCTATTTTTCCATTGAATTTGATTAGAGCAGATACGAACCTGTTAGTAATCAGGCCTTCAACTCGATGCGTCGGAGCGATCATAGAAACGCTCCCTAGCGTAACTCTGGACCATAAATCCTAACGAAATCAACCAATTTAATGTTGGTTCGTCGGCCATGTGCCGACGCATTCGCGTTCTAAATCGGTACGCGCGTGAAACGCGGCTCAGAACTTTCCACGGAAATATCAATTGCTCCGTGACGAGGCCCCGGATGGCCTCTACAGAGGCGTAAAAGTGTCAATGAAACAGGAGGGTGTCCACGGATTAGGTGTCCACGGTTGGGGATGAAGGGAAGCCATTAATAGCGATTTCCATTCAGTTTTTTTAGTTAATAGATCGACTGTCATTTCCAACAATTTAAAGAGTCATTCAGGTGATATTTCTTTTTTTTATTTCGGGTTTTACGTCGCATCAATCTACGATGTTGTCGGGTCATTAGCGACGATTAGGACCTGTTTCCTTCTTTTTTGTCTGGTCATATGCAGTGGTAAATGTTGATGTCCTTTAGGTAGTTTAGGGTATTTCCTGTGTGTTTCTATGTCGTCAAAACTTCTGTTGAAGTTATTTTATATTTCTGTCTTTGGGTGTTGTATCTTCTGCATTCGAAAAGTAGGTGGTCTGGATTAGTGTTTCCTTCGTCTCTGTCTGGTCATATGCAGTGGTAAATGTTGATGTCCTTTAGGTAGTTTAGGGTATTTGCTGTGTGTTTCTATGCCATCAGAACTTCTGTCAAAGTTTGTGTATATTGCTGTCTTTAGGTGTTGTATCTTCTGCATTCGAAAAGTAGATGGTTGGTTGTAATGATTTTCATGCAGATGCACATTGGTGGTTCTGTTTTCTTAATTAGGTATGCAGTGAAAAATTCGTACCAAATTCTATTAGCAATTGCTAGGGGTGGAAATCACGACTTTGTCAGCCACCCTCTTACATTCGCCTCTGACACAACAAATATCGTCCGATTCTATTTCAAATTTAATAATCGTTTACATTGGAAACAGGTGGTGGAATAAAAAAAACAATTGTAGAAGGAATAACTTTTAACTTAGCTTTTATTTGAAACACTAGGAAGGCACGTCTTAACGCTTTGAAAGGAACATACAGAATGAATAGGTCAGTAACCCAGACCCAATCGGTCCTATACTTTGTCTAAACAAGCCAAGCTGGGGGCACAGTTGCACCCCTCTTTACTTGTATTTCGAGACGCTAAACGCAACATGCGTGTCGATGGTTTTTGTCGCATAAAGAAAACTTTCTCTTTTAGAAGAGAAAGACCAACAGTTTCAGCATCCAAAAATGGAAGTCTTGGGAAGTAACATTTCACTTGCGCCCTTCTTGGTGCATTTCCGAGCCACGAGCCACGCCGTTCGCGGATTAATGGGAATCGACACGCCTCGCGAAGCAGCGCTCGTACAATTTAACGGATTAACGCGTCTTATTTTCGATCCTCGTATTACTCAGGTTCATGGAAATTCGTAAATACGACGCGGATACGGCTAGCGTAATTATCCGTGTAATACACGAACCGCTGAGTAGCGGTAGCCATGTCTATTCGCGTAATCACAGCGGACGCTCGTAATTACATACTATTTCCACAGGTGTAATCATACAGCGACACGAACGCGATGCTGGATAGTACCGTGTTGCTAAAATTAATTAAATGCGGTTAAAATTACCTGTTGGACGATATCAAAAATAACATCTCATTGCGTAAGATGTTATTAAGCGACTGAGATGATAGAGTGATTTTGTTTTTGTACAAAATTCTAATATTTTCGCGATATGATATCCAAGTTACGCTCAACAATAGCCTCTTGACTTGAATACCTATTAGCTGCTTCTCCATTTTTACTATTTATTCCGTTTGCTCTTTCGAGTTTTTAAAAATAGTACATGAGTTAATATTCGAAAATGAAATGATGCAAATAGGAAGTCGAAGATTAAATGACGAAAAGAATTGAAAAGGCTATAAATGGCTTTGCTCGTCAATCTTTCTTTCATTTCAACGATGAGATAAAAATCGTATTATAGAGATTCGAACTAACAGATAGTAGAAACAAGAGGAAACGACGAATTAGGAATCTTCTTGGTTATTAAAGCGTACAAAACGTCTGTAGTGAGTATAAAAATGCAATTACAGTTTCTCGTTCGAGATTCCTAACAGTTGATATACGTGAAAACGAAGGGCGTTGGTTACGCATTCTCTGAGATTTATGGTAAAACCGCAATCTGATGTCAGCAGATCTGCGTACGCAATACGAGCGAATTGCAATGGCGAAACGATCGATTGTTTTTTATAGCAAGTGATTATACCATAATAATAAGGGTATTATATAATTGTCAGTCGACTCGGTGTCGAAACGAGCCTTAATACTACAATATTCGACAGCTAATTTGCATAACAATCGACAGCTGCCATTTTGAAATAGAGAAATTAACGCCGTGTATGTTACGTAATCTCTTCAAACACGAACGAATCTTAATACTAAAATAAAATGATAATTTTTAGTGTTAGGGAATAACCTTCCTATAAATTGACGGATGTATGTAGGAAAAAATTTTAAGGGAGGATTCTAGAGGCCAAAATAAGACGAAAATAAAGAATACCAATTTGTTGATGGAGGTATCGTTAAAAAGTTATTAACAATCAAATTCAAAAATTTCAAATCGTTTTGGAAAAATTATTTTCGGTTGCGGGGGTCAATTACAATCATTTTTGGTCATTAGACATACCCTCGAAATCCTACCCACTTTCTAGAAAAAAATTCCCGAAGGAGTGAAATTTTTCGACAAAAATAAAAAATCTCAAATCGTTCTGGAAAAATTATAGTCGGTTGCGGGGGTCAATTACAATCATTTTTGGTCATTAGACATACCCTCGAAATCCTACCCACTTTCTAGAAAAAAATTCCCGAAGGAGTGAAATTTTTCGACAAAAATAAAAAATCTCAAATCGTTCTGGAAAAATTATAGTCGGTTGCGGGGGTCAATTACAATCATTTTTGGTCATTAGACATACCCTCGAAATCCTACCCACTTTCTAGAAAAAAATTCCCGAAGGAGTGAAATTTTTCGACAAAAATAAAAAATCTCAAATCGTTCTGGAAAAATTATAGTCGGTTGCGGGGGTCAATTACAATCATTTTCGGTGGATAGACATACCCCCGAAATCTTGCGCATTTTCGAGAAAAAAATTCAGTACTGACCGAACTTTAAACGTTAATAACTTCTTAACGAAGCCACCATCAACTAAGTTGTATTCTTGACTTTCGTCTTATTTTGGTCTCTACAATACCCCATTAAAATTTTTTGCTATGTATATCTAATATCTATTTTATTTTGGATTTAAATCTCCTTTTGATTAAATCATCAAGGGATACTCGAGATTTTTAACTGGATAAAACTGTGGAGTGTCCAACTTGACACGACAAACGAGAGTCTCTGAAATATATTCGCGGTCCCGATTCCGTGGCATCCTCGTCGTATAGTACGCGATAGCAATTAATCGCGATCGACGGTGGCCGCGCAAATCCGCCAACGTGCTCGGCGATATTTTTTCTGCTGGAAACCACGCCTCATAAATCTTTCATGAGCCACGATCCTTTTTTCAATTGCAAACGTAGCCCGACCACGAGTCCTTAAAAAAAAAAGAAAAAAAAAATTAAAAAAAGACCGATCATTCCATCAATTATCGAGATAAACCTCGACCAGATACTCGAACATATCCATGGAATAATCCTGGTAATTGCCTCTTTAAACATTGGAAATCGTCCTGACATTGGTCAAAGACGTTGGTCAATCTCGAGAAGTCCCCTTTACCGAATGGACGCTTTAATGGAACGTGTTGCAACTTTGGTCGATCCGTCTTCGTTCAATGGCTCGCTACGAAAGCATTTAGATCAAGTATAGGGGAGAAAAAAAGAGTCACATCCGTTCTCTGTATTAATCGACACCTCAACAATGCGATTTATGTGCTCTGTTATCAAGGTTAACCACAATCCCCACATTATAGTGGTCATTCTTTTCTTTTTTTTTTTTCTTTTTGCATACCACGCCTGACTCACAAACACGCGAATTGACCGCGCTTTTCAAAACGTTGAATATCGAGGGAAAGGGTGCTTATGTAACCCGGTGTTCTAAAAGAGACGTCGATCGAGGACGAAAGTGCATTGTCAGAGGTTGTCCTTTCACGGACGAGCCTTATCGCGCGGGAAGATTCAGCTTTTAAGACGGCTGGAAGAGCAGATCGGTCGAAAAATGTCAAAACCAGTCCTTCGAATAGCGAATTCCGCCTACGTGTAACGCAGTCGTTACTTGGCGCATTGGCAAGGTTACGCTGTATCGTGGTCAGTCCGAGACGCGCAACATTTTTTGCCTCGTAACAGACGAGGCGTGGCTCTACAATTATTTTACTGTAATAACGATCTTGACGGCGCATGCCAAAGCGTGGCTGCTGAAGAAAGAAAGAGCATTGCGCAAATAGTATTCGATACGTGACAAAGAATAAAATTTCCATTCGAACGATTCTCCCACGATAGAGAATGTAAGACATTTCTAATAGGACGGTGACGCGTCTTCGATTAAAATGGGTTTCAGTACTCGAGAGTCTATTTTCTACAATTTTCTGACCGATAATTGAGATCAGTTTGACAGAATATATCCATGATTGATAGGAATGGTTTGTTAGATTGTTTACAATGACGGAATAATTTGAATTTGGTGCTCGAACGCGCCCACCAGCGCCCCAAGGTGGAAAGACTGCAACTCCGATGCAACTGCACTGTCTTACCATCCCATGAGAACTGTAAAGAGATGGAGCCACAGACGAGGTACATGTGGGTGCTAGGCACAATGGACGACTGAGTGTTGACGCAGAATCAGCTGTCGCTCCTCAGGAAGGGTGAAATGAGGTACTCCCCGTTATTTTTAACAAAACTCTTTTTATTTCGTACGTTCCACGTGTCGGCTCTCTAACCTCTCTGCAGATAGTTGTGCTTGCGCGACATTAGCGCGCTTTACGCCTCAAACCTAATGGTCGAACCCCACATATACGAATAGATCTTTCACCACAGACGAGGTATAAATAACTATTGCGAGTGAATCAAAGATATATAATCATTTACCTGTTATGAAAACACTGAAATTACGGATATCATTAACTCTTTAAAAATATTAGTAATTAAACCAGCATCCTTATATCATATATGTAACTAGTGATTAATTGAAGATGGTAGTTTAAGCACAGACGAGGTATACGAGTATACCTTTCACCTTATGGATTTTCGTAGCCCAATCTGATTGCCATACCGACCTGAAAATTCGAAGGTCATTTTAACGTCCTCTTCTCATGGGTGGCGGTCAGTTGAGAAACTATTTACTGAATTAGTATTGTTAGGCAAACAGCTGTAGTGTTGCGTAAATGCATGTGAGTTGACTATGCAGGGATTGAAATTCATTTCTAAAACGATCGTTGGTCACAGAAGAAACAAACAAAAGTGCAACCAATGAAAGATGCACAACCAACGAAGAGAGTGGAAAGAGTTTTCAAAAGAATTTGTCTTCAAATAAAAATGACCTGTCTAACATAATGGCTAACCAAACACCTGCCTAACTATAAATCTAAATTCGTTTATTATATCAAGAAACAATTCTAAATTCGCAGCCATTAGCTCGGTGTCACCCACGAAGAATAACTTTTCTATCGTGGGTGACACCGATTACCAGGTCTCACCACGTGGAGGTTGCTGCGAGTGGAGACCCGAAAGGAGATAGATGGAATCCAAGTTCCATCGATCTCCCTTTTACATCCTTAGAAACTAGATTAGCCATGCCAAGTAATTATTTTGTTTAAAAAGGGATGAAGCTAAATTGTTGGAGACCCGACGCGACGCGATACGACGCGATGCACCATGCAATAGTGCAAGGAACGAAAAACGCGAACCGAATAGCGAGGTCAAAAGGGTCAGCTCGTTGCCTCTTGGCAAGTCCGATCGAAGGGTAAGGGAATCGACGCACCCGACACAGGTTCCCCATTTCCCCCAAGCATCCTGTTGGGAGCCAAATGGACCCAACTCGGGACGTCTGACAGAGAGAGGGATCCTGAGTCGGGGCTACCGTAGACAGGAACAGTCCCTGATCCCCTCTAAGGCCGAAATACCCTTTCCCTTGGATCGTCTCACTAGAGGACGGCAACTGACCCTTCGGACCAGCTAATCGGCCGATCACTTGCTTTCTACATGGAAGCAGTGGTGATCGGAGGGGACCAGAGACGAGTCAAAGAGAAGCTACTTGTTACATAATTACTTGGCAGGACACGCGGCTACACTAAAGACTTAAGTCTAAATGCCAAGTAATTATTTTGTTTAAAAAGGGATGAAGCTAAATTGTTGGAGACGCGACGCGACGCGATGCTGAACCGTGCAGCAGATCTTCGGATCGAATCGACACTACCCTTGGTAGATTGATTTCTATTTCTAGAAATCGATCTATCATTGGCAGGTGACTAGATCTTTCGGACAAACTGGACGGCCGATCACATGTTTCGTTCGACGAAACAGTGGTGACCGAAGCAAGAAACGAGAGAACGAGTCGAGAGAAGCTACTTGTTAAATAATTACTTGGCAATATTGGGAGACGCATAGAATAGGGACTTAAAATTAACGTCGAAGCTCAAGTCTAGCCAAGTTGAAGCTAAAATTCGGACGATAGAAGGAAACAAAGTTCCTTGGATGTTAGTTGTACCAAGCAATTATCTGGTTAAAAAGAGGGATGAAGCTAAATCGTGGGATACGCGACGCGACGCGACGCGATGCTGAACCGTGCAGCGGATCCGAGGATCGAACCTACTGCCCTTGCTAACTCGATCTCAACAAGAAAACAGAGAACTGCAACCCCGAATCGAGGTCTCCATTTCTCCAACGCAACCCGCCGGGAGCCCGAAGGACCCGACTTAGGCTGTCTGACAAAGAGAGAGTACCTGAGACAGGGTCGACTTCCGCTGGAAGGTATGCGTTTCCGCAGAATACGGAAACTCCACACCTTCCAGCGAAGTGCCGTTTTCCCTCAATCAAGCTTACCAAGGGAAGGCGATTAGATCTTTCGGACCCGATACACAGCCGATCACATGTTTCAATCGATGAAACAGCGGTGACCGAAGCTAGGAACGAGGGAACGAGAAAACGAGAAGCTACTTATTGAATAATTGCTTGGTAGGACGCGAAAATATATAGAATAAAGAAATCTTCGACGTTAATTTTAAGATTCGCGACGAAGCTTAAATCTAATCGACTTAGAATTAAATGTCCCTCGGCGGTTGTGGCGTCTTCGATGTCCCTGCGAATAACCTGAAACTAAAATTGATACCCATATTAGTGACATAGGAAAGGGAATTTAATAAACACCATGCAAACTAGACGAAGCGATGGAATAATTAGTCGTGCTGATGTACCTAAAAGTGAGAATCTATAAGATTCTCGATGCTAGACCTACCTAAAGAAATGTACAAAATTTACACATGTTACGAACAAAGTATTCTACCTATACTTGCGTAACGAGAGTACAATGTCGAAGTAAAATAGCAAATGACTACAAAAATTGTCCGAAGAACCATACAAATTTCAAAGACGAACAGAAACAAAGATTGAAAATCCAACGCAGAATTGAAAATCCAACGATGAAATCAAAGAATGAAAATACCCAAGAATTAAACAAAATATCTTAGCGGAATAGAACAAGAATAAAAATCTTATTCTAATTAGTGACATCGAAATACATAAAATAATATGGAAACAAAAATGGTACATGATCCAACACAATCATGTCAATTCAAAAAATGAGGCAGTAATAGAAATAAAGGAGGAAAACATAATAATCAGATAAAACCGGGCAGTAAAACAACACCGAATTATGACCAAACAAATAAAATAAACTGGTCAGTTTTGTGATAATAATATAAATAAGTAAAGTGGGCTTACTACTTGTTGAGCATTAGTTACCATTACCAAGGAAGCAGCACCAGAGGTCCAGCTGTAACATAAGAAACGATTCGTAATTTAGCAAAAGCGATGAACAGTTCCATAACGTTGAATTGGTATCAAACGACGAAATAGAAGTGGGGGGAGCAATTTTAAATAGTTCTTACCAGTGGTCATCACGGTCCGGCACTGGTCAGTAGTGGTCAGTAGTGGTCAGTAGTCGGATCTCCACTGGTCAGCACTGGTCAGTAGTGGTCAGTTCTGGTCAGTCCTGGTCAGTCCTGGTCAGTCCTGGTCACTCCTGGTCACTCCTGGTCCCCCCCGTGGTCAGCGGTGCACGAGTGGCCTGACGTAGGCCCGCGAGACCCGTTCCCCCTGGATGCTCCAGGGGTACTGAAGAATTTGTCCAGCGGTAGTCTTCATGTGGGGAAGTCGAAGAGTGGGGAGACAATGTCAACGTGTAGAGTTAAGAACCGCTTGGTCTAGAGAACAATACTGTTTCGATTGGTCCCACCTCTTGACCATTTCTGGATCTTCACTGGACCGCTGACCTTGATGTCAACCTCACTGTTGACCACCAGTGACCATAAGCTAGTCATTGTTGACCATCGACCCATTAAAACCATTACGAAGATTAAAGCCTTCTTACGAGGATCCCCTTACAATTTGTTGCATGATCTTTTTAACATTTTGTTCCACTTTGGAAGAGTTGATCTCATGTTATGAGACACTCGTGGTACAGAGATAGCGTTCATCTCACTAACGATAGGTCTATTCTTTACCTCGTTTATGTGCAATAGGCATACAGGGGTACACATGCAAATTGACTAGGGGGAAGGGATTGAAATTCATTTCTAAATCTGTTGGTAACGTTGCAAGTGACACGAAAATGGTAATGGGAATCTAGAGCCCCAGAAAAATGGGCTGAAAAAATACATTGGGTGAAAGGTCTACTCATATACCTGGTCTGTGGTTTAATTCTTGAATTAATAGTCCATTTTGTACTTTCCATTGTTTTCTGCATCATGACCTATTGTCAGAGCAATGTTATTATTGCTGATTTTTTCCTCAAATATCAAGAATGCACTTTGCCAATTATATGTATAATAGAAAAAAGGAAGGTTGTGCAAGTCTGTTACAACTAAAATGTTTATTTTTGAACTATGTTATGACAATGAAATTAAATCCAGTAGTTTCATGAAAGATGTTACAAAACATACTGGTATAAAGTAAAAGATCGGTTATTTTATTCAACCATAAATCATGAATCAACAGATAACTGTACAATAATAATCAAAATATTTACATTAAAAGAGTAACATAACAGTATAATAGTCATGATTAAACAGTAACTATTTTTTTTTTCTTTTTTTACTTTCCTTGAATCTTATTTCCATCACATAACCTTTGTGTTATATGTTTAATTGTTAGACAAATTACATATATGCAGGGTGGATTATGTAACTTGTACAAGTTATATTCCTTCTTTGGTTATGGACAGAAAAAATTGCTACAAATGTTTAAAAACAATTTTCACTAAACATTAATAGTAAATTGATGATAAATTTACGTTAATTTATGTAAATTTTACATGTATTCCTACATGTAAAAACTGACCATGTCGATTTTGTTAAAAAACGTTTTGGGAAGTCGATTATTGTATAAAATTTGCCATAACCTTAAATGTATATATGTATTATAAAAGAAATTAAGTAAACAATCGCAACGTGTGATGTACTTATATATCAAAATATCAATTATTATAATTCATCACGCTTGCTAGACATGATACAGTTTACGAAACACACTATATATATATATATATACGTTACATATATTTTTAATTTATTTATCAATGGCAGGCAATTGGCACCGTACTGGTGTTTATTTTCAATTTTTAATGTTTCGTGAAAGTAGTTAAGAATCTAGGAATCAATCGAAACATAAACCATCCACTGAACACATTCACGTTTAAATTAATGTACGTACGGTTTCGAGAAATGCTTAAAACGTATATTAAAGATATGCATTTCAGGAATGCAGAGAATCGTTCGTTATGTTAGTAAAATAAATCGCGAGGACGATATGTTAGGAACAGTATTTTGCCTTTCATAGCCTGTACCATAATGGAAAATAAAAAAATGGCATGCAATTTCCAACTATTTTTCTTCAATTTGCAAATTATTATGCGTTTGCATCGTCGTTATTTTATTAGATAAAATTAGATGCAGAATTTCAAAAACAGCGTTTACAATAGAATATATTTTAATGCAGCGAATACACGACAGTTTGTTCCGAAATTCGGCCAAAAATACATCTGTGTATAATATATAGATATAGATATATATATATATATATTAAATAAATAAATATATTTCCTGTCGGAAGTTGACTATTAAAATTATTCGTACGCACTTTGGCGAAATAAAACGAGGAAATACAATCGTTAGTGCCTGTCGATGATCAAGATGATTCCGATAATTCTGGAAATTTCTGCCAATGCGATGAGAAAGAAAAAAAAAATACAACTCGTAACGACGTTTCGACATAAAAATCAACGGCAATCAAGTTTATTGCAGCGAGGCGGCTCTCGAGGGACGAAGAAGTCTTTTTCGTTTCACGCTTTTGTTATATTTTATTATTGGAACTGTCGTGTTCCATTAATTGTCTCATCGATGAACGAGAAATCTTCTTCGTCGTCTCTAGTTGCACTCTTACAAGATTGTTTTGTTCTTTGTCTCGTTGAAATCATCTTGTACACAACGAATATTTAAAAAAACGTATCTTTTTCATGGGTAATCAGTTCCACACGCCCGCAACAATGGGACAAAACACGTCCCATCAAGCATGCATTTTGTGTATCTTAAAAATAATAAGTAATAACAGATAATTACAATATTACACTAGACTCCTTCCCGCGCGTTTCAATCTTTATCTCGTCATTATTGTAATACTTAACAATTCGCATTTTCCTTTTGACATAGTACACCACGTGGCCAATTCTCGATCGAATAATTTAACACTAGATTTACGGGCATTGATCGCACGTATTGATACCTTTCATATTAGCGATTACTTTAAAATACGATTTTTCTTTTAATTCGAATATGTATTCGTGCCAATGCATCAATCAAATTCAACGTAAGTCGTTAAAAAATAATATTTTCGTGTTCTGCAATTTTAAATATGGAGTCTGACATCCGACAAATTGACGGGTTCCGTAAATCTAGTGTTAAACAAGAAAAAAAGAAAAAACGAAAAAATATTCTAATTTCTAAGCTAACCTTAGGCGTTATGAATTTCACGATTGACGGTTTTGTTGAAATTTCTAATAAATAGCCGAGCATTCGATCAATTAAAAGCAAACATTTGCTGTTAGAGAGGGAGCTAAGCGTCCTGGGAACTTAAGTTACGATTGCACATAAATTTTATGCCGTGAATTCACACGATCAACAAGAATTACGATATTCCTGCGCGATGAGAAATCATCTCGAACTCCGTGAACGTCTCACGAATAGAAATAGGCCACGTGTCGAATTTGTATGTGTAATGAAGAAAAGAAAAAAAGTAAACATAACATACATACATACGCTCCTATATAAATATTACATTACTTATTAAAATATGAACATGGCTCAGTGTATATGCAAGCTGTTCTATAAACTGTAGATAAAAACATTAGTAGATTCGGTTACAAAGTGCATCTTCCAAATTAAGCAAATTCGCCATATTTCCAGTCAAATTTTAAAGTACACATCTCAAAATCATATTTCAAACATTGTGGTTTTTTACAATTTTAGAACTTTAAGTCCAAGACCTTCATAATAAGCTTCTATGGACTGGCGTTTGTTTTTTAAACTTTTCTGCATTTAATTCTGTCTGCAAATCAAGTAAAATGCTATCTTTATGATGAAACATTTAAATAGTGCCAAGATAAGAGCAATATACACCAGGAAAGTCATTATCTTGCACTGAGCAACAATGTGTATTCGAAGCAACCAGTGTTAGGCCAATAAGCTTTGACAGTGGCTTTTTGATTTGTTGATTCTTCAAAAATATTTTCATTTGAAATAAAAATTAGAGAAGAGCTACAAATAATTTCGTTCGCTATTGAAGGGTTTACTGCAATGAGCAGGATTTTTTAAGAGTTACGTCCAAGATAGCAACTTTCTACCTTTAATTTTGTAAGGTAATATATATCGAATTCTTAATTGATGCACTTTACCGAATCTTTCACTAAATTAATCCTCAATTTATAAAACTTTATGTCGTACTGAAGTAAAGCCAAATGTAAACACAGATGGCTATGAATGATTAATCGTGATAATACGATTTAATATTAAATTTGCATGCATACCGCGCGCGCACACACATACACACACTTGTACTGGCAGTGGGCATAGCTCCCCTCAATACTCTGGCATTATGGAGTTCTTATCACAGAGATATCAATTGTTTGGTACTTTCTTCCCCGTCGATTTCACCATTACAGCGAAAACTGCAGTTGTTTATTTCCAGTAAGATCTGTTTCACTAAACCGAACCTTCCTAAAGTAGCAAATACTACTCGTCAGCGATTAAATATATGTAACAGTATTTTTTATGCATTTCGAAGATTTTCTTTTTTAATCACGAACTCGACTCAACGTTTTTGTACTTGAAACTAACATGTTGCTATTATCATTGTCATAGTTTTGAATCTCGAACGTTTAGTGAAACGTACAAGGATTTACACCATAGATGACCTTATAACGAATGTTAAAGCCTCTTTCATGAAGGATTCTCATTTCGAAACCAGCCGAGTTTTACAAAAGTAGCGACAATCATTGAACAATCGTGTTATTCGAAAAGGGGCCTTAACGCAAATGACAATGAGCTATTAATGACGAGGAAATTTTATTTGCGAATAACGAAATGCATATGGAAGCTAGTGTGCTATTTACTTTAAAATTTTTATTCGTTATTCGCGAATATAATTTTCTCAATTTTGTCGACTGTCGACGATTTCGATATCGCAAATAACTTCGTATTCCGTCGGGTTAGATTGTCAATATAAATCAATCAACGCGATTTGATTTCAAAGAATTAATAAATTCGACTAAAACTAAAGACAAAGGTAATTTGGAAGAATTAAACGTACGAATGATTACAAGGTCGAATGTTCTGATTGTAATTAAGTTACGTATGAACTATTTTTAATGGGGGATTCTAGAGGTCAAAATAAGACGAAAATCAAGAATACCAATTTGTTAATGGAGGCTTCGTTAAAAAGTTATTAACATTTAAAATTTCACACCTTTTCGAATTTTTTTCTCGAAAGTGGATAGGATTTCGGTGCTATGTCTATTCACAAAAAATTATTGTAATTGACCCCTGCAATCAAAAATAATTTTTCCAAAACGATTTGAAATTTTTTTTTTCCGACAAAAAATTTCACACATTCTCGAATTTTTTTCTAGAAAGTGGGTAGAAATTCGAAGGTATGTCTAATGACCAAAAATTATTGTAATTGACCCCTGCATCCAAATATAATTTTTCCAGAACGATTTGAAATGTTTAAATTTAATTGTTAATAACTATTTAACGAAGCCTCAGCCAAGAAATTGGTATTCTTGATTTTCGTCTTATTTTGGCCCCTAGAATCCCCCATTAAAATTTTTCCCAGGGGTAGCTGAACACCCTGTATTTTGTTTCAACGATCGTACCAGTCTAACGACGACGAAATAGAATAATTGCGTATTTTAATATCACTTTTATCGTACGATGGCAGTACGTCCTTAAAAATTTGTCACGCAAGAACAAAATGTTTTCAGACTGACGTCAGTCTTTGTAATTTTGGCAAGATATTGGGATTATTACATGAACATTGGATAAGATTTAAAAACGCTACGATACAGAAAACACGCACGACGTCGAAATTTTATTCCCGAAATGGGAGAACAATATGGCGGTTTATAGGCTCCAGAAATATCGATACGATCGATCGTTTGTTTTAAATTTCTTCGCGTAGGTTTCCGAACAAATTTCAAGAAATTCTGGAATGATATAAAATCTAGTAATCAACTCAAGATAATTTGTTCGGACTCGCTATTTTCTGCTTTAAGATATTTTACATAGAACCTTATCAAACAAATTACGTAGATATTTTTTGTCTAAATAAATATTTAAAAAAAAAAAGAATTGTACCGAAGGAAGCAACAAACTGTTGGCTAACATATGTTT
This sequence comes from Colletes latitarsis, assembly GCF_051014445.1. Taxonomy (NCBI): domain Eukaryota; kingdom Metazoa; phylum Arthropoda; class Insecta; order Hymenoptera; family Colletidae; genus Colletes; species Colletes latitarsis. The sequence continues at coordinate 26,191,035 of NC_135135.1, read as the reverse complement.
ATGGTCTCGACCATGTTCGTTCCAAGCATTTAGATAACAATAATTTAGCAATTTTCGTTAATTTTTACAGTAGTCCGTTGCAGTTAATCATATATACACACATGCACGCATATACACACATATCTGACGTACACGTAACGTGAAAAAAAAAGAAAATTGACGCAGAACACGCCAGCTAAATATCGAAGAAAGCAAAGCAAACGATATCTTTCAAAACACAAGTCCAAGGATACTCGATTAGCAAAATGGAATTACTTCATTTCTCTGGAAATTACACGATCCTTGGATTTGTCAATTTCTATTTTCGCGAAGCCTAAATTGGAGTTCTTTTCCAACACCGTTAAGTCGATTTCTCAATTTCCGGATTAACTCTACGCGATAAAATTACCATTTTATGCCATTTTCAACCCACAATTTTTTGTACGATCGCTGGTTGTTTTTCAAGCGTTGAACAATACATGAGGGCGAGCTCGAATTGCGTCGCGATGTTTAAACAATTCTTGAAACTGCGACTTTATAATTTCACGAACAGTAATTTTACAAATTATTCTTTGACGTAGTAAAATTATTGGACGTTCCTCTAATGGTTTAAGGCTTACGAGGGAAATATTTAAGCGTGATTTCCAGCATTATTCAAACTTTCAGCGCGTAAAATCATAAAAATTGTCAATTCAATTAAATTATCTTCAACTTCATCGTTCGACCAAGATACAATTTTTATGTTGTATACTTTAACACGTTAACTGCCAGACTAAAACTTTGACTTCAGATAATTGCAAACTACGGAATAAAATTCACGAATCCCATTCAAATTTATTTAACATTTCAACTTGAGAATTAATTTTATTAATTTTACAGTGAAAAGTCTTGTCATCCATGCATGGCAGTCAAGGTGTTAATAATACATAAAGTAGCATTAAGGATGAATTTGATTTGCAAAAAGTTGAATTTGTAATGCAAAATCTGCAAATGCACTTTCAGACCTGTGAGCTTACTAAAACTTGGTACGCGACCAAAAGAAAATAACCCATTAAACCATTAACGGGCATCTTTTATTCTTTATAGTCCATTTCGAAAGTTTGAATAAAACCTGAAATCTGACAGTAGCAAAAACCATTCGACATGATAATGGAAACTGTCTCAGATCATAAAACTTCAATGAAATTCCCCGGTAACATAGTCGCGTTCTTTTTACAGCACAAAATTCTCTAGTCTTTTTCTGTCAGCGATGGGCATTGAATTCTCTCTTCTACGAGTTCTGGCATCATTTGGAAATAATGCAAGGGTATAATACTTTGAAAACGTTTCAATTCTTCTACTATTTCAAGGCTCAAAATTCGTGAACGACAGTACGTTGAAAATTTCTTTAAATTCCGTACAACTTTCAGCAGTTGTTTGATCATTTTGGACCCATCGCTGATTCGGTACGTATTTAGCCCCCGATATCTTTGTCAGAAGACTCGGATCGTGTCTCACCGTAAACGAAATTAATACCAGTTCGCCACCGGTTACTTCCACTATGATGCCTTGGCAAACTGAATAACAGAGTTCTGTCTTTGCGATGCGATGAGGCCGCTTCTTTCACTTTCCATTGACTCTAAAATCATCTTGCACCGCTTTCGTGGCGGGAGGATTAATGTCTCTCGCACAGGAATAGCCAGATCGAGGGGGTCTGGCGAAGGTACAGGACTCACGGGATTACTGCTCGGTGGAGTTAGGATCGGTTCCCTGTCGACCTTGATCCCGTATTCCCTCTGCCTTTCTTCCTCGACTGCCTCCAACGCGGCCTCGACTCTTCTACGCGCGTCGTTTCCTGGTAAATTCAGGAGCGAGGAACAATCTCCGGCAAAATCGTTGGTCTGGATTCCAAAGCTATTGTACGTTGGGGAAACTTCAGGGTACAGAAACGTATGGTATTGTTCAACAGGGACTGTCGGCATCGTCTCGAAGACTCTGCCTTCGCCGGACACCACGAGCGGTTGTGAATACTGCTCTCTGGAATATACATAGTATGGAAAGTCCCGTGGAGTGTTGTAAGTAGCAGTGTCATCGCTTTGCTCATCAGTCTTTTGATTCTCCTTATCACTGGCAGTGCTTACACTGTTCGCTTGCGAGATCTCAATCTCCGGCTCAATTGGCGAATCCCGAGGAGATCCAGCGACAGAGGAATCCGAGTGGGTCTTGATGTGCATCTCCATCGTTTTCTTCGAACCAAATGTTTCGTGACACAGCGTACACTTATAAACCTTCTCGCCATAGTGGGCAACCTGAAACATCCAACAGGTCATCGTTACATCGCCAATTTATTAATGTAATACAAAAAATCTATAAATGGTCCCGCCTAAATAGTCATCACGCGGTCGATATACAGGTACCGATGTTACCCAATGTCGGTAATAGTCAAAATTTATCATTCCTAACGTTGAAATAGTCGTTTTTTAAATCGAAGAGCGCTACCGTGTAAACGTAAACCTATTTCAGTACATAAAAACAAGAAATAACCTGATGGAGCTTCAGCACATGATTGTAGCCGAACGACTTGCCGCAGATGTCGCAGGTGTACGGTTTCTCCCCGGTGTGCGTTCGCGTGTGGACCTTCAGTTGCTTCGAACAAGTGAATCCTTTGCCGCAAGATTTGCAGACATACGGCTTTTCACCGGTGTGGGTGCGCGTATGAATCACCAACTGACCGCTCTGGATGAATGTTTTCGAGCAGACGGTGCATTTGTGCGGTCGTTCACCGGTGTGAATTCTCATGTGTCGGTGCAATTTACCGCTATGTTCGAACGCCCGTTCGCACACGTCGCATTTGTACGGCCGTTCCTTTGTGTGGATCCGACGATGCACGCTCAGGTTCTCCTTCACGGAAAACGACTTTTTGCAGTACTCGCACTGGTACGGTTTTTCGCCAGTGTGCGTACGATAGTGTCTCGTTAGTCGCGCGGGAACCGCAAACGTTTTCCCGCAAATGTTGCATCGGTACGGATCCTCCCCTTCTTTACCGTGCGAGCGTAGATGGCTCTGGTACATGGTTTTCTGATCGAAGCTTTTCTGACAGATCAGACATTGGTACGGTTTCTCTTCCGCATTTGCCGACGGTGTTTCAGAACCGCACGTCGACGGCGAGAACACTGTCAAATCTGGACTACAAACGAGACTCTTCACCGAATTCACTGACTTTTCGCTACTGTCCGACATCGCGATTGTATTTAGAAGCGGTTCTGTTTTATAGTTACCCACCATTGTTCACTGACGACGAATGTATCTGGAAAGAAACGAACAAAATTAGTGTCGTATACTTGTGAGACTTTAAGTATAATATACGGTTTAAAAAAATCGTTTGGTAGGTATAATAAAAGTAAAAGATTGAGTAAACTTGTTTCATCGAATTACAAAAATTGCAGAAATGTTTTATACCAATTATAGGTATTATCGTAGAGGATATTTTGTTAAAAAATTTTCAAGCGATTTCGATACTGCGTGCCCCATGTTTCTAAAGGATTTAATTGCGATATTGTATTCGGAAGTAATACAATAACATAATATACAGGGTGTTAAATAGTTATTAACAATTAAATTCAAAAGTTTCAAATCGTTCTGGAAAAATTATTTTCGGATGCGGGGGTCAATTGCAATAATTTTTGGTCATTAGATATACCCTGGAAATCCTACCCACTTTCGAGAAAAAAATTCGAAAAGGTGTGAAACTTTAAACGTTAATAACTTTTTAACGAAGCCTCAATTAACAAATTAGTATTCTTGATTTTCGTCTTATTTTGGGCTCTAGAATCTCTCATTAAAATTTTTCCCAGGGATGGTCGAACACCCTGTATAATAATAATTAGCAATATAATTTTTGGACATACATATAGTATAACATTGCCTCGTTGCAAAGAAAATTTCTTATCATCGTTGTGAATGATTCAACAAAATTGGTACAATTGAAATAGTACAATAAATTGGTAACGATATAAATTCAATTTTGCATTAAAACTTTCAAAAAGTACAAATTGTACGAGATACAGGCTTTCAAATATCCTGGACACCAACTTCCGCGTTCAATGAAAAGCAACAACTGTGAAATATTGTTTTACCCTGTACAATAACAATATCAACAACGTATATATTTAAACATTGGAAGACTTGGGGAGGTAGGTGAAGATGAGGTAGATAGGAAGAGGAGACCAGGAACAATGTCCTGCGTGTGAACGTAACTGTGTGTAAACGCCTTGATTACGCGCTGGTCAGAATCGTTGGGGTAACACAGCCTACTCCACCCGACACCCCTCCATTCGTCCCCTATAAATCCAAAAAAACGCCCACGAATCGCGCGACGCCCCGTGCAAACACGCACGCGCACGCACACGCATCCTGCAACTTCTCTCCGTCCTCGATCCTACCAAACCTACTTATGGTATACCATGTATGCATTATCGACTCACGAACCTGCCATGTTTAGACATTTTTCATTTCTTTTCTTCAATTAATCCTTTACTGTTCGAGACATTTTTTGATATTTCCTTCCAACAGGTTCATGCCCAACTCACCAACTTGTCAGCCATTTCAACTTATACCCTCAGGTGTGCATTTTCTTATCATATAAATAGAAATCCAATTTGTAGTAATATATTTCATATAAATGAAGAAATCACTTACGAAACTATGTTTCACCATTATTCATAAAATTAAGTTAATTTTTCTTTCGGGCTGTTTATTTTTTTTAATTTAAAAATAGGTTTGATATTAGGGTAAATTAATTTTAAGAAAATTGTTTGTTTTTTTACAATCGGATGAGTGCAACAGGTGTTATAAAATTTTATATTAAATAATGAATAATAAGAAGTGTCCTTATATCCCCGAGAAAGTTCAATTCAAATTAGCTGTAGTTTTTTCCAATAAACAAAATTCAAAGTATCCTCGCCGCCCCCAAACTTCGATTTAAATAAATTAAAGATTTTTATGTTACATAAACACTCTTTCAATAAGTATTACGAATTTTAAATAGACCATCTCTGATTCCGGGTCCATTTTTACCCGAATCTGAATTCTATTCTTTCATATTCTAATACAAGCTTTCTGACTAAAATTTTGCGTTATTGTATTTGTAAATTCTTTATCTATTAGTTCGTGTACTATTATTGTGACTCAGAAAAAGTAAAAAACCCAGTACAATTACAAAATAAACAATTTCCATGGGTCAAATTAGATCCAGCGTCCACTGGGCGAGAATTAATCAGACTTATTCTAAACGGACGTAAAAACACAGTGACTTTTGCATATCGTCGCTAATAAAAATATCAAGGAACGACGTTCATGGAAATAAATGTTAATTTTAGAGGCGAAGAAAGTATTTACATAAACTGCACGTTGTAACGCTACAATACAAATTTGCGTAACAGAGTATCTCTATCTATTTGCCCCTCGATTGGTATCAGGATAAATCGAACTGCATTGTAGCAGATATAAAACAGGATTAGGTGATCACCCCAGCAATAGAGCTAAGAACGGACCTAAAAATACGCCTATCGCCGTGCGATGTTCCCGTGAATTAGCAAGGCCTGTTTTCGAAAAAGGGGAAGAAAATGGGAAAACATCGACATGGAAAGAGTATGGCGGCAAGCTTATTGAAGAAACCCGACGTTGTTCGCACGTTCCTACGAGGTCGTCGGTTCAGAATAGGTTAAGGCTGGGTTAAACCTGCACGCGCGGGTCCCTCTCCGAGAGGCAGCCGCTGCGGTCGGCGGTGGTGCAATGCCGCGCCGCGTCGCGGCGGAAACCGCTTGCTGCTGCCTCCACGTGTACTCGCGGCATTTTTTTATAGCGATCACCGACCTCGTGCAACTCGCCGCGCAGTAAGGACGTTGAGTTACATCACGGATTGCGATACATATCGTCTCCTCTAAGAGAATCTATCGCGATCTTTCTCTTCTCCCGTGAGTAGATATTATTTTTTTTCTTTCCGTACACCTTCCGACCCCCACCCTTTCTCCCTTCGTACGACAATATGTACACAGGTAACTTCAAGGATATGAAAATACAATCGATCGCGAAAACAACGCCGCGAGCCGAAGTTCGCGGCCAAGGCGATGATCCGGCCAATTTGGTCGCTCGAAACGACTCAAATTTTTCTAGTTCTTTGGACTTTTCTTATTTTTTTCGAGCGTTTCGATTACTTTTTTTTAGGGAAGTCTCGAATTTTGCCAAATTTTTGTCTACGTAAAAAGAACATTTATTAACATAGACTACTGTAGGGGGTTAGTTTACGCTAGACTCTTTTTGAAAATGGATTTTTTTTTGTTCTGTTCTGAAAATATAATGAATCCACGACTTGCGATGCACTTACCGTAGTATCTCTAGTTCTAGTGGACCAAATGGTAGCAGATTTGGAAAGTCTTCGTTTGAATTACAATTTTCCAAATTCGATGCTTCATATTATATTTTTTTTTAGTTACAGGCAAAAAAAGACAAAAAATAGATTCTTTGAATTTGAAGTACTGCTAATTTTTTAATAGTTTTTCAGTATTCTAGTTACAATCGTGTCCATACTGAATAACATACTTTTTGATTTTCCATTTTTTACGAGCAGAACGACCGAAATCTTGGCAAATATGGAGGCAGCTTCTTTTGAAGGGCCTTTACTAAGGTTACCGTAACTTCTAAAATATTAAATATTTTTGAAATACAAATTTATGTATTCAAACTTTTTTTTCATAGTTTTATTCGGTAAGTTTTTTATAATTATCCTCGGCATTTTCGATGAATGTTGTACAAAAATCTCGAATCTTACCAAATATGTATGAGTCTAAATGACAAAAATTTTTGTATACATAGGCTATTCGATCGAAAGCATTAGATTTTTCATATCAATTTAGGCTTGTTCGACATGTTCTTTCTTTTAGAGATTTTCACAGACAAACATCAAACGAGATTGGGCGATGGGTGCTAAAGTATGATCCCACCCATAGTAGCAGATCGGGCATTCCCTTTGCAGAAACCATAAACGAGGTGTACACCTCTCCGCATTCTCGATTCGTAAACAATCGAGGCATTATGGAGTCTAATACTAATAGTACTAACAAAAATTAATTTCAAAGTGTTTGACGACCTCAGTTAGTAAACATATCTCACGCAGACTAAATGTAAGTGTTCGTATCACAGTACCCCCCAATCTGATAGTGTTTGTATTCCGTTTTTTTTATTTATATAAAATTTATTTAGTCCGATAGATACCAAAAAATTTTGTTCATTAAAATTTGGGACACTCTTGAAACGTTTAATTAAACGGAGAAAATGAAAGCAAGTTCGATAGAGTATTCCAACTTTAGCCCCGAAGTCTACAAAGAATTTATGCAAACGAATAAAAGTAACACATCCATTCGAGTATAGTGATTACAAATACCGAACTTTCAAAATTTACGCAGAAATCTCGATGGCTGGATAAATACACCAGCTGCATAAACGTCAACATCACCCACCTGTGTAGTTCCTGTTAGATCATTCCACAGTCGCGATATCCCACACTGCGTCTCGTCATCCTTTAGATAGTCAGCACAAATTAACAAAATAACTAGGAAAGATCGATGGAACGAAGAAAAACGAATGCACGTGTCCTTTTTAAAACATGTCGCGTTCGTTTATCACTTCTTGCCGTTCGATACCGACGAAAAACTGAAACTTGAAAACCAAAGGACCCGCCTCAGGACACGGCCAATCGTACTGTGCAATGTTTACCGCCTGGCCGTGCCGAACAGCGACGGAAATCATCGATCATGGCCGAAGCGCGTTGCTCTACCTTGCCCCACCATTCCGACGATCCCCCACCACCGCGACACCGACGGCGACCTACAATTTAGGGCGACTAACAATAAGTGCTTTCCGCAGCACGTGGAGGCAGTCGTCGTGGTTTCCGACGACCCTGCTGCGCGAGTATACCACCGACCGACAGAGAGGCCGATGTGAGTATCTCTCCGTCCTTTAGCGGGACGCCATACTATACACGCGTACGTGACGCCACAGCATTTTACGATAAATTTAGTTAATCATGGATTCATTATCAGCGGCCGAATATACACTGCTGGACGTACAGCTAATCGCAAAATTGAACGTACACGTGCATTAGAAATATATTTACTTATGCTGGTATTCCCATTGCTACAAGGCATCATTTTTAGAGTGATCTTTGGTATAAAATATTTACTATAATTGTAGATGAATAATTAAAAATTGTACGTATATGTTTGATCATTGTGGCGAGTAGAAGGAATACGTTTAACGAAGTTAACAGTACCTACTTGCCCTATGCGCGGCAACTAGCCAATAAACGTTTATATTTGATTGAGTCAAAATTGAGTCAAAACATCAGTAAATACAGGGTGTTCGGTCACCCCTGGGAAAAATTTTAATGAGGGATTCTAGAGGCCAAAGTAAGACGAAAATTAAGAATACCGATTTGTTGATGGAGGCTTCGTTAAAAAATTATTAACAATTAAATTCAAAAATTTCAAATCGTTCTGGAAAAATTATTTTCGGTTGCAAGAGTCGATCGCAATCATTTTTGGTCATTACATATACCCCCGAAATCCTACTCAGTTTCGAGAAAAAAATTCGGAAATGTGTATAAATTTTTGGGCGAAAAAAAAATTTTTCAAATCGTTTTAAAAAAATTATTTTCGGTTGCAAGAGTCGATCGCAATCATTTTTGGTCATTACATATACCCCCGAAATCCTACTCAGTTTCGAGAAAAAAATTCGAGAATGTGTGAAATTTTTCGACGGAAAAAAAATTTTTCAAATCGTTTTAAAAAAATTATTTTCGGTTGTAAGAGTCGATCGCAATCATTTTTGGTCATTACATATACCCCCGAAATCCTACTCAGTTTCGAGAAAAAAATTCGAAAATGTATATAAATTTTTCGGCGAAAAAAAAATTTTTCAAATCGTTTTAAAAAAATTATTTTCGGTTGTAAGAGTCGATCGCAATCATTTTTGGTCATTACATATACCCCCGAAATCCTACCCACTTTCTAGAAAAAAATTCGAGAATGTGTGAAATTTTTTGTCGGAAAAAAAAAATTTCAAATCGTTTTGGAAAAATTATTTTTGATTGCAGGGGTCAATTACAATCATTTTTGGTCATTACATATACCCCCGAAATCCTACTCAATTTCGAGAAAAAAATTCGAGAATGTGTGAAATTTTTCGACGAAAAAAAAAAATTTCAAATCGTTTTGGAAAAATTATTTTCGGTTGCGGGGGTCAATTACAATCATTTTTGGTCATTACACATACCCCCGAAATCCTATGCACTTTCGAGAAAAAAATTCCTTACCGAAAATCTAATTAGGTGCCTAAATTCGACGAAAAAAAAAAATTTCAAATCGTTCTAGAAAAATTATTTTCGATTGTGGGGATCAGTTACAATAATTTTTTGTGAATAGACGTACCCCCGAAATCCTACCCATTTTCTAGAAAAAAATTCGAGAATATTTAAAATTTTTCGACGGAAAAAAAAATTTCAAATCGTTTTGGAAAAATTATTGTATATATAATATTTTTCCCAGGGGTGGCCGAACACCCTGTATATATGGAAAATTCCGATACAATGTAGTCTACGGTTTTCTTCTGAGAAAATAATAAAATAGTCTAACAATAGTCTGTCTAGACTGATTTCTATTCTTAACATAGTGTTTTTTCCATTTCGATCAAATTTATCAATGGAATTTATACCTAGAAATTATGGTGGGGTTGATAGTACGCGTACGGTAATAAAAACAAGTTATCGTTTAATGGCGTACACCGCACGTTTCGAGTCGGTGTCGTATTAGAAATAAAATTTCTTGTCATGACCCAATTTCTTGGAACTTATCATAAAATTATCTTTTACAATATTCGGATAAACATATTTATTCGTAGTTTCTATAAATACGAGTTCTCCGAACACCGAATAAATTCATCCTTAAACCATTACACCATTAGTTTCTCTATATTCTTCAGCCTGTATAATTTATAACTATTAGAAAACATAAAGATGAAAAATACATTAAACGAAGTCTATTAACTAAAACTATAACTTATTTAAAGCTGTTTCTGATTCAGAGAAATATTAGAGTTTCTATAGAATTTTAAAGATTCAAGATTCCATACTTTCAAAGGTTTCAGGCTTTGAATCATGTTTCAAGTGATTCGAATCTTCATAGTTTGAAAAAACTTCGAATGGTTTCAAAGTTGAGATTCAGGATGCTCATCGCTAGTTGTATACACAGATTCAAAGCGATTCGAAGTTCCCACCGCTATTCGAAACTTCATTAAGGTTTATAAGAGTCGATTCAAATTACATGCAGATTCAAGACGATTCAGTTGCCATCGATAATTATATCGCTAAATTCTAACGTCGAAACCTAATCTGGAAGGTTGTCGAGCTGGCTTTTAAACGCACGTTAGCATGTAATCTGTCCACGGACAGCCAAATTTCGTTCGACTGAGTCGTGGTCATGCCTGGGACAAGTGTCGTGCGTCGTAACGATTTTGCTTTCGAACGGAGGAGAGCAATGACCCACTGCGCGCGGTGCACGTGTGCTGGGTGAAAACCATGACGACTGCCTCAGGACGGGGCATTGGACGCCGCGTGCGCCGACGAGGACGACGCCTGCGGTGCGTCGATTTCTGTATATGTATGCGTACTACCTCTAGATTGTGGTAGTAGCGCGTTACAGACGACAGCAGTGATAGATGACAATGACACTAACTGCCGTATCTAGCAACAATAAAATTTTGTAGGTTATGCTCATTCAGGAATAACTTGAACTACGAGAAAAACGTTTTTAACACTAAATTACAAAAAATATCCGGCCATCTTACATATCAAGCAAATTTTGTGTAAAATTATAGATTTACAAGTAAAAAATTCAAGTAAAATTTATTAATTTATTTTACTACAATATGCAACAATTGTTAAAAAAATATACACATACATATTTCGAAGATATAATAAGACTCGTATTATCCTCTTCATAACACTTGAGCGTGGTCATGTTACTAATATTGTATTTTGTTAATGATCTTTTTCAATGTTCCCAAAAAATGTTCAATAACGTCAGACGATAGTGGAGGTGTTTTAAAACCATGGGACATATTATAACGTAGCTATTCTTCAGTTTTCCTAGAAGAATGCCATCATTTGGTAAAAACGACTAGGGAGATATATTTATAATTATAAAATGACGCCTGCAAATACGAATCTAATTGTTTGAATAAACGTCTATCGTTACTAGAAACAACGTAAGTCGAGAAAACCTAAGTCAGGGTATGACTGTACGGCACCCCTCGGATAAATACAAGATTTGAACATCGAATTTCAGCAGCATAATAATGCTGCGATACCGTCAAGCTGGGGTCCCCCTGAGCAATCTCCATTATCTGAATCTGCGAACGCGTATCGACGAAGGGTCACTATCGTAACATCATTCGTTATAGCCAAACGTAAAAAAAGGCAGGATATAATGTACAGTAGAGCTGCATATTAAGAAATGTTAATATATATGTGTAAATAATGTTACATACGATAAAGTACTTTGTACCTGTGTGGTCGAAGAAAGGAGCTTTACTCTTATTAATAAAAGAATAATTCTGTAGTATCTATTAATGTGATTACTAATTACAAATGTACTTATTGCTTATTGTTATCTAAAATTGTATTCTTTTGGAACCGATATGGTTGAAAATATCATTTCTACATAATTGTTATTTGGAATAAAAGTTCTTCATAACTATTCCAAGGATCGAAACCGATATTATAACTGTTTTCAATCAAGTTCATATAAATGGAATTCAACCGTATCCATACAGGGTGTTCGGCCACCCGTGGGAAAAATTTTAATGGGGGATTATAAAGGCCAAAATAAGTCGAAAATCGAGAATACCAATTTGTCGATGGAGGCTTCGTTAAAAAGTTATTAACAATTAAATTCAAAAATTTCAAATCGTTCTGGAAAAATTATTTTCGGGCGCAGGGGTCAATTACAATCATTTTTCGTAAACACACATACCACCGAAATCCTATCCATTTTCGAGAAAAAAATTCCTTACCAAAAATCTAATTAGATGATTTTTCGGCGAAAAAAAAATTTTTCAAATCATTCTGAAAAAATTATTTTCGGTTTCGGGGGTCAATTGCAATCATTTTTGGTGAATAGACATACCCCCGAAATCTTGCGCATTTTCGAGAAAAAAATTCAGTACTGGCGAAACTTTAAACGTTAATAACTTTTTAACGAAGCCTCCATCAACAAATTGGTATTCTTGATTTTCGTTTTATTTTGGCCTCTAGAATCCCCCATTAAAATTTTTCCCAGGTGTGGCCGAATACCCTGTATAAAAAATTCGAGGTTTCTTAAGATATAGTCGTTATTGTGTATTTGGATTCAAATTGTAGGGGAAGTTATTAGTAGGCACGCCACAATGTTATATAACACGTTTATAGACGATAACTTTAAAATGTATTCGAAAGATATAATACGTCAGTGTCGTTCGCGTGGATGCAGATAAGATAGCCGTTTAAAATTGCAGTCGCAATATGCAACTACACGACACATTTTAATAGCGTCTTGCAATTCACTTTGGTACGTGTCACTTTTTCGTGTGTGTTTGAAATATCACTTGAAGTCGTAATAGAAAAATTATTAATATAATCTCAAGGAACGATCGACACTTTGACAGCCGTAAACGTAACTTTACTGTTTCAGTTGTGAGGATATCGTTTATTAAACTTAATGAGTTTGTTCAAGATGAATCGAGTATCTCAAACTCAATCAGCTGAGTTTGTTCGTATCTCTGTATTCATAGTTTCTTATAGTAATATTCTTATCATTCTAGAGTAATACATAATATTTTTGTAATCTTTATGTTCATGAATCGAGGCGCTGGCGTTACGAAATACGGCCATGGGAGGCACGTGGGTCAATGCGACTTACGTGGCTCAAATACGCACAGTGTCGGGGTCACGATGAGATCGACAAAGGTTCCGAATGTTGAAGATAGAAAAGGTCGAATGACGGTGGTGGGGACATGGACCAACTAGAAATATCAAGGGCGGGGAGGGACGAATGGTGGGGTGAGGGTCGAGGTAGCAATCAACTCTAGAGCAATGTCGTACCTTGACCAATCTCAACGCGACTTGTTTTAAGCTATGCCAGCGGCGACCTTAGAAGTAACTCGCAATCGTGCCGAAACCAAAATGGCAAAGGGAAAGGAGGACATACTGAACCTGACCTTTTCCTTTTCATTAACCAATCGTACTTATTCATGGACCCACGTGTCGATAATTATGGCAAATGCATGTACAATTTATATGTATACATTCATACCTTAACTTACGCCATTTAGCACTTGTGTCAAAATAATAAAATTATGTATACGTGACAATAGCAGGTGACGACTGGCTGATGAAATTACTTACGTGCACGTGATAATGATCAAAATGTTAGCTGTTAATATAGTGTGGTATTTGAACAAAAATTTGGAACGAAGACACTGATTATTTTGTTAAAAACGGATGAATGATCACTTTCTTATCATACAATATTATAGTATTTCTATATTCAGAGATATTACTATTGTTTACTTATTTATTGAATGTTCACATATTTATTAAACAAATAACAATTGTACACATTGGTTGCCATCTGGTGTGATACCATAAGCCTTATAGCTAACAGTAACGTCAATTGCTAAATGACATAGAACTACGTTACCGATCGCGAATGTGTTAATCTTATTATTTTGTGAGTTGCAGTACACGTTTGTACTAAACTTCTTCTACGTGTTTTCTTTACACTAGGAGTAAAAGTATTTTTCAGACAATGAAAATTTCACAAAGAATAATGTCATGAAATATAGAAGACAAATATTAAGAAACACTATGAGTTCTCTTCGATCTACTACCCTGTATAAGCACCGCAAAAAATAATAACAATCACGATACAATGATCTTTTAAATTAATCTTTAATCTAATCTAATCTTTTGAATTAATTTCTTGTTTAATATTGGTAAACAGTCTTTTGTTTATTTAATATTGCACGTAGAAAGGTGAAGGAAAGAGTAAAGGAGATTAAAGTAAGTAAAACCGACATAGCCGTGTTAAATAGAAAGTAGAAAGTATTTCTAAGGTCAATGACTTAGTCCCACGTGTAACAATGTATGCCACCAACTGCACCATACAGTCTATTACATTTCAAGGTCGCATGTATACGAACACGGTTTTGTTTAGCTTTCTCTTTCCAATATTACATAATCCTAAAATTACATGCAAGAGATGAAAACCTTCAAATCGAATCTTTTAAAATTAATAATGATCAATTTAGTTATATACTAGCTAGATCAGTGGTTCTTAATTTTTCTTTTCTATGGCCCCTTTTGACACGGATGAAATTCATGGACCACTTTTAGTTACATTAATGTTTTTGAAACCAATGTTTCGTTGAATAAGAGGTTATATTGGACAAAAAAGGATTAAGGTGATCTACAATACTTTAGACGTCCGCAGATTTCGTCTTCTAAATCAGCCCTGAAATAAATGTTTTTATTATATGACGTAGAATGGCTGTGGTTCACTACAGGTGTATGTGGAAATGAAAAATGCAGTTCAGTGACTCTGCAACTTGAAGTAGCTGTATTAGACTCTATCTAAAAAGTAACAATTCGACAAATTAACATTTATCGATGAAAACTGTGTAACGATAAACTGCTGAAATAAAAATGTATTTGTTAAGGAGAAAAAAACGTTACGAAAAGCTCGAAGTCTAATCCTTAAACTTCGTGAAATGAAATTGTGTGGTAGTCTTAAGCATGGCAATATCAGCCTGAATGAACGGTAAACAACCGAATAGTTTTCTACAAAAAGGGTATATGTTGCATTTCATGAATTTTAGAGGATAGTGGAAAAATGAGTAACTGTTCATTGCAGTTTTTTTTCATTTCAAAACGTAAATAATAATCCACTCGGGAGAAAGAGATTTATTAACTACAAATCGTATCATACTGGCTGACAATTTCACGATAAAGTGAAATTGGAACATTTGTAATTTGCACCTTTTTCAGAGAATTAAATAAATAACTAAAAATAGAAAAATATTCTTCCAACTATATCAAAGGCTGCGAGAAGTCTGTATTATTTAATGCGACAACTGAACGATTTTAGAAATGAAAATGGATAAAACACCATCGTTAATTAATCCTTGGAACATTTTATCCACAGTAACTACATTTGATGTAGGTAAGTAACACAAACTTCAAAGCTCCATAGGAATACGGTTAGCATTAAGATACGTATATTATTTTTGTTTTGATAATTTGATTGTATCGTTAATATTGTTATTAGGCAGTAATACAAGATCTACATTATGCGTGGACAATAACACTAATCAGAATAATGGGCAAGTTGTGACTGTAGTTGCACCATCAACTAGTCTTTTAATTGGATCGCTTATACAACAGCTTTGCACACTTTTCGAAGGTGATAAAGTATCCAGGAACAAATTATATTTTGGTAATTTGCATATGTTACTAAAAAGGATTAAATTCGATCTATTTCTCTTGATTTTAAAGGCTATTATCTTTAGAAAATTATAAAACAAAGTATATTCATTTTTAAGTGAAATGTTTTATTTAGTAATTGTAACATTTCTTTTTAGCAATCTGTGACAGACTTCACGAATTGAAATTAATCGATAGTTCCTACAATTTAATGGAATTTGATACATTAAGGGGACAATATCAACATGCATTATACCACTTGATTGCAGTTGCACGTACAGCAACTGGTTGTGAAAGTGCACTGCAGATTTCTAAGTATAAAGTTTAAAATAAATTAGCTTTACCAATGTTGTGTGCAAATAGACAATGATCTTTATACATTTACTTCGAACAGTCCATTGACGACTGGTTGGTCCAGGTACTATAGAGAATTTGAAGAAATAAGTTTTATTGCTTCTGGAGGATTCGGTAATGTTTTTAAAGCCTTGCACCGTCTCGATGGTATTGAATACGCAGTGAAAAAAATAATAGTACGTTCTGGCCGAGTTAAAAGTATTATGCAGCATCTTGAAGAGGTTAAAACTCTTGCTAAATTAAATCATACCAACATAGTTTCATATAAAGGCGCATGGATCGAACCGACATTACCACCAGCCTTTCTACAAAGTTTACCATCTACAAGTCATTCTCCAAGCAAACTAAATACTGCAGACAAAAGAAAAAGCATATACAAGTCATATGCAAATAAAAGCTTTAATTCGGAGAGTCAATCAAATTGTAATAATAGTTGGGACAGTCAAACTAGAGAGCGGTCAGTATATAAAGAAAACTATGAACAGGATAAACTATTAAAGCAACATAGTAAAAAGATAGATTACAAATCCGGTAGGTACATTCAGGCCAAAGATGAAAACAGATTTAATGAACTTAATACCTCAGTTAATACTATAGGACATCGAATAATCGAAAATGTTACCGAAGAAAGCACGGAGAAAACTAATTCGAATAGTATATCTTTCAGAAACGATAGCAATCGTCAAGATAATGAAACAGAAAATAGTACAAATTCTACCGACGGTAGCGATTCGTGCGACGAATCTAATAGCAATAACAAACTTTGCTCATACGTACCCCAAGTGGTTTGTGTGAATTCTTTATCTAAACCTTACAATTGAGAACTTTTAGATAGAATTTAATCTTGATTAAAAAAAATTTTAATTTTAAGAATGAACAGTATGCAACGTTGTACATTCAAATGACTCTTTGCGAGAAAACACTTCAACAATGGCTTGATGAAAGGATTGAACTTACTTCACAGGCAATGATCATTGCTGTTTTAACACAAGTTCTTTGTGGTTTGGACTACATACACTCCTGTGGAATTGTACATCATGATATAAAGGTAGCAAAAGAACAATGGATTTGTATTGAATGAAATACTCGAGCAATATCTCTTAATTTTAGCTACGTAATTTTGGATACGTATTAATTAATTTTATTTTATTTCAGCCAAGTAACATATTTATTTCAACATCAAATCGACTTCAAATACAACTAGGCGACTTTGGATTGGCTTGTCCATTGCAAAGTGAAAATCATCACTCCATACTTGGTACACATATGTACGCTGCACCGGAACAACTCCAAGGAAAATGCGATCCTAAGGTACTGTTTTTTTTTTTCAAGAGTGAAATATATATTGAATGAATGTTTACTATTCCAGAGCGATATATACAGTCTAGGAATAGTACTTCTAGAATTGTTAGTACATACAGAAACTCATATGGAGCGGATCGAAATAATTCAAAGCTTGAAAAGAGGTCAAATACCGACAGCATTAACCGCTACTTATCCTAAATGGGTATACCATTAAAATAAAATTTGATAATTCTGGTAAAAGAAAAAGTATTTAAAGATAAAACTAATTTTTTTACAGGCGCATATAGTAAGTCAATTAGTGCAAACAGATCCTAAAAAACGGCCATCGACCAGTCAACTGTTGCAAAACTTAAACGAGGATAAAGATGTAACTATAGCTCAATTAAGAAGCGACATTACAGAGAAAGACAACAAAATACAAAAGTTGGAAGAGAGGATCTCGATGCTAGAAACACAAATTACTAAATATAATATACCATTAAACGATACATAAGTTTTTATGTTAATTAAATCGAAACGAGTTTCTAGAACAAAAATGTATAGTATAATTTTTCTAATATAAATTATAAAACTAGTACAAATTTGACGGTATATATATATTTAGTTTGTAAATTCATCGAAAAATTAAACGATGTAATAATTAATTACACATTTCTATTCAATTTTTGTTAGATAATTAAGTTATGCATTTGTTAAAAAATTGCACTTAGTGCGTTTAGCACTATGAGTATTCGACTCAGTTTCTGCATGCAGTATTAAAAATTACTATTGTATCCTATTTGTTATATTGTCATGTTACCAGATTTTAATATTTAAAATACAATAAATTTCAGACTTTTATAAGTATTCCCTGCAATTCTTTTAAATTTCGTGTTTTGTGTTGAAATATTGTATTTATAAAATATATTACAAGGTTTTCAACTGTCCTTAAATATTATTTAATATAATAGAAATACATTGAAATATTACAAATTTGTTTATTAATATATATAAAAATAATTATTTTCTATATTATGCAAAACTTTTGTACGACACGACGCTTCTTAAATATTTGTTCAATAATTCTAAACACTAATGCATGTTGATTTAATTTATTTCTTCATTGTTCCTCGTCTTTTATTATAGTATCTAGTAATTGTTTAAGTTGCATTCCTGCAATTATTCTAGTGAATGGTTTCTGAGGTTTAACGCATTGTTCTGTTAAATATTGTACATTTGGATAATTTTTTAAAATATCTGCAGGTACATCATGTAGAAGACCACCAGGAAATACACTGTTATTTATATTAAACGCTAATAATATCTGTAAAATGTAAAACTTTTTCACTTAAGGCAATGTTAAGGTAAAAATATTTTCTTTGATATTTACATTGTTATTTATACTTTGTTAGTAATTATCCTGTGCTTTTTAAATAACTGACCTTACATATTGCATAATAATTGTGATCGCTGATTTTGTGATTACATATTTCAATGGGAGAATATACTAAACATTCTGTGCAATTCAAGTTTTCACTATTTTCTTGTAATTGGTCCCAAGTTGTTGATTCTTCTAAAAATATATTTACCAAACTCCTGAATAATATTCGTTTAAAACTTAACATTGCTCTGCATATATATTATGTTTGATTAAGTATGTTAGATTTGCAATGCTATTACCTTTGGATACAAAATTCTTATCAACAATAATCATATTTTCTAAATCCACAAACTTTGCATTATTATTTGAATCGATTGCTATGTTATCGGCTGATATATCGGTTAAATAAAACCCAAAGTCATTGTTTCTATAAGTGAACATGTGAGCAGCATTTAAAATACTTGAAGCTACTTTAGCTCTGAGTAACCATGGTTTGTTATAGTACGATGTCAATGGTAATCCGACGTATTCTTCGATTACAATACGTCCACATGCACCCAAATATTTTGGTACTGGCCAATTTTTGTCCACAGATAATATCTATGAAGAAATCCTTAATATTTTAAATTTTATTATAGATGTTTTTACAATTTATGGACACTTCATATCTATTTTCTTTTACCGTTCCTATTCAATGTCTGTGTTCATAGCATTGTCCAAATGTGTTCTGTTCAAATTTTAAATATTTGAAAAATATAATTATCAATGAATTTGTATTTGAAAAGTGAAAAAGAGAGAAAATTTCTGCTTTTTCCTATCAATGTTACTGTGGTTTGCAATAGAATGCAAGGTCATCCAAAAGAGCTTATTTATGGCTTTTATCTATTAAATATCATAAATTAATTTAAATACCTGAAGTATGAGAGGCTCAGGATTAAGAATAGTAGACGTCCAAATATTAATATCGAGTATTTTGGAATCAACGTGCTTATTGTTAAGATATATATGATGTAAAAGATTGTTTAAGCGTTGTGTATTCGGACAAACTCTTAAGCGACTCAAGTTATCCTTTGTAAAATCTAACGTGACTTCTTGTACAACAAGTTCGTAAAAATTAATATTCGTTTCATTCTGTAATTTCTTTAGGTCCCTTGTACAAATATGAGCAAAGTTCTTATTTTCGCAAAGCATTCGATCGAATTCATTCAATTCGGTCGAATGTGCCAACTTCTTTAATAAAACCTTATTTCCATTAAGAAATCCGAAAAATACGTTCTTCACCCCGAAGAAGTAAGAAAATGCTGAATAGAAATCGTACGGCGTGATATCTACTTTACGAATATCGTTACAGGCAGAAGTGCCAAAGCATGCTGGACATTTATGTAATTCGATCAAATGATCTACGTCTGGTCGGAACGTAATAATCCTGGACCATTTTAAACCGATAAAAACCGTTACGAAGAATAATAACTCCCATTTTTTAAATTTTAGAATGTTATATAAATACGATAAAATCATAAATTTGCACTTTTTATAATTCCGTACGTCACTAGAAACGTTAAATTAGTTTTCTTTATTGCGTTTATTTGTTAAGTTAGTACGTTGATAACAAAATAAACAAAAGAAATCCACTAAAAATAGAGATGGGCGTGCAAAATCACTAACTGTAGGATTCATTTCCTAGTGAATACTTAGAGACGGCCTACTATCATAGACACGCTGCTCAGAACGGTACAATAAAAACTGACTTCGCGAACGTTACCAATGTCTATTGTAAGACTATCAGTTGACCTCTGTCCCATATTTGGCATAATTGAGTGCATCAACGACGACTCTAGTAACGACGAACTTCTTTAGCGTTTAACGGAAACATGAATTCGCGCAACTTCGAGAAATCGAGAAAGAAGGCCACCGTAAGCCGGAAATGTCAGAAAGGCACCGGAGGTGCTCTCTCACACTATGTCAGATCACGCGTACGTGAGCTCGTGGAGTTTCGGAAACCCGACAAAGGCAAAATGATGCATGCTCTTTTTCTCGATTCTCTGAAGCTGCCCAAAGTAAGTTAGGACCGTCTCGTGGGAGTCGAGAGAGAAAGGCCCACACTTCCCTTCTCGCTCTTGAACAACTAATATCCGACCTCTCGTCAACAGGTCCCCATTGGCCTCTGCTGACCGCTGTTGACCACTCCTGGAATTTCTGACAACGTATAACGATTGCGACTGGCTACTGCCAGCCTCTCCCAGCCTCTGCTGGCCTCTGCTGGCCTCTGCTAACCACCGCTTATATTTCTGACAACGCATAACGATTACTACTGACTTCTGTCAGCCTCCGCTGGCCTCTGTTGACCGCTGCTGGTTTCTACATGCCTCTACTGGTGGCTAACTTGAATTAGCAGGTAATGCCATAAAACTCTTTTACACACTTATGCCCCTTTTTACCTGAAGTATACGATTAAAAAGTACGAGGTACAAGATACGGCTACATGTAATTTTGAATTTTCCTACAGACCTCCACTGGCCTCTGCTGACCGCTGCTGACCACTCCTGTTACTTCTGACAACGTATAACGATTACGACTGGCTACTGTTAGCCTCTCCCAGCCTCTGCTGGTCTCTGCTGACCACAGCTTATATTTCTGACAACGTATAACGATTACTACTGACTTCTGCCTGCCTCCGCTGGACTCTGCTGACCGCTACTGACCACACCTGATGCTTCCGACAACGTATAACGATTACTACTTGTTACTGCTTGCCCCTGCTGGACTCTACTTGCCTCTGCATGCCTCTGCTGGCCTCCGTTGGCCTCTGCTGACCGCTGCTGACCACTGCTGACCACCGCTTATATTTCTGGCAACGTACAACGATTACTACTGGCTACTACCACCCTCTGCTGACTTCTGCCAGCATCTCCCGACCTAAGCTGGCCTCTGGCAACATCTCCCGACGTCAGCTGACCATCGCTGACCACTGCTGACCGTTGCTGACAACTTGTCACATGATATAATATAATATAATATGTTTATATGTATTAAAGTTTTGTGTAATGTAAATCTATGACAATAAATGATATAATTTCAAAGTATTCAATGTGTTCTCATCATTTTTTACCGTCCTTTTCCTCTCCAAATCATTCTCTTACCTATAAGATGCGTACCACTTTCTTCGCAAGTTCACCAGCATTTTAGAAATGTTCCGGGAACTTTGGAAATCTGAATTTGACCTTGACCTTGGCCCAGTTTCGAAAGTGGGTCAAGGCCATTCGAATCTTAGAAAAATTCCGGGCAGTTTGAGAATCCGGATTTGGCCTTGACCTAATTTCGAAAGTAGGTCAAGGCCATTCGAAATTTCAGAAATCTTCCGGCCGACCTGGAAATCCGGATGGCCTTGACCCAATTTCGAAAGTAGGTCAAGGCCATTCGAAATTTTAGAAATCTTCGGCCCGACTTGGAAATCCGGATGGCCTTGACCCAATTTCGAAAGTAGGTCAAGGCCATTCGAAATTTTAGAAATCTTCGGGCCAACTTGGAAATCCGGGTGGCCTTGACCCAATTTCGAAAGTGGGTCAAGGCCATCGAATCTTAGAAAATTCCGGGCGCTTTGGGAATCCGGATTTGGCCTTGACCCAGTTTCGAAAGTGGGTCAAGGTCACCGATATTTCAGAAAACACTCCGGGCACTTTGGAATTCCAGTTTTAAGTAGAGAAACGGTTTCTTATAACTAAGGGAATAATGGGGAGAGGAAAAGAAAGGTAAAAGTAATGAGAACACATAGAATTCTTTGAAATTATATCATTTATTGTCATAGATTTACATTATACAAAGTTTTAATACATGTACATCATGTTAGAAGTTGTTAACAAAGTCAGCGTGGTCAGCAGGAGCCAGCAGAGGTCAGCAGAGGGATGCAGAGGCATGCAGAGACTAGCAGGGGCAAGCAGTAGCAAGTTGTAATCGTTATACGTTGCCAGAAGCATCAGGGGTGGTCAGCAGAGGTCAGCAGAGGCTGGGAGAGGCTGACAGTAGCCAGTCGTAATCGTTATACGTTGTCAGAAGTAACAGGAGTGGTCAGCAGCGGTCAGCAGAGGCCAGCGGAGGCTGGCAGACGTCAGTAGTAATCGTTATACGTTGTCAGAAATGCCAGGAGTGGTCAGCAGCGGTCAGCAGAGGCTGGGAGAGACTAACAGTAGCCAGTCGTAATCGTTGTACGTTGCCAGAAATGTAAGCGGTGGTCAGCAGAGGCCAGCAGTGGCAAGCAGAGATCAGCAGGGGCGAACAGTAGCATGTAGTAATTGTTATACGATGTCAGAAGCATCAGGGGTGGTCAGCAGCGGTCAGCAGAGGCCAGCAAAGGCATGCACAGACAAGCAGAAAGCTGCAAAGGCAAGCAGAGACTTGTAGGGGCATGCAGTAGTAAGTATTAATCGTTATAGATTATCAGAAATACCTGCAGTGGTCAGTAGCGTTCGGCAGAGGCCAGGAAAGTTCAGCAGAGACAAGCACACGCTGACAGAGATCAGCAAAGACCAACAGAGGTTAGCAGAAATCAGTAGTAATCGTTATAGGTTGTCAGAAATATAAGCGATGGTCAGCAGAGTCCAGCAGAGGCAAGCAGTAATCAGGAGCAGTCAGTAACAGTCGCTGTATGGTGTGAAAAGTTGTCGGGAGTGCTGTACTTTTGTCAGCCCTGGTCATCAGAGGTCATCAGAGGCAAATAGAAACCAGGAGTAATTTGCAGAGTTCAGTAATGAACTCTAGGAAAGGCAAGTAAAAATACCTGGGCAGTCGAGATTCCGAATCGTATGCCGTTGGCAGCTTCGGAATAATCGAGAAAGAGGGCATGTGTCAGGTTGCCTTTATCGACTTTCCGAAACTCTACGAGTTCACGTACGCGTGATCTGGTATGTGTGAGTAGGGCACCGGGTGCTGAATCTGGCATCTCTGGTGTGAGCCTTCCTTCTTGATTTTGAACAGCTGAAGTCCGTCATCGCGTCAATGATACAATTTCAAATCTTGACTGCCCAGGCATTTTTACATTTCGACCCATATAGGCACATATGTATTAAAGCTTTGTATAATGTAAATCTATGGCAATAAATGATATAATTTAAAGAATTCTATGTGTTCTCATCATTTTTACCTTTGTTTTCCTCTCCCCATCATTCCCTTAGCTATAAGATACATGCCACCTCTTCGCAAGATCGCCAGCATTTTGGAAATGTTCCGGGTATTTTGGAAATCCGGATGGTAAACCGCCCAAGTTTGTCGTGGAATAGTTCGTTACCTTCAACGCTAGATGGCGCTTATTTACCGACCTTAAACCCCCTGGTGCTAAAACGCCCAAGTTTGTCGTGGAATAGTTCGCATCGTCCCCGCTAGATGGATTTCTCGACAAACTTGGGCGTTTTAGCACCAGGGGGTTTGAGGTCGATAAATAAGCGCCATCTAGCGTTGAAGGTAACAAACTATTTCATGCAAATTTGGGCGGCTTTCTCGACTCCCATGAGGCGAGTTCGAAATTATTTCGGGTAACTTCGGAGAATCGAGAAAGAGAGCATGTGTCAGTTTGCCTTTTTCGACTTTTCGAAACTCCACGAGCTCACGTACGCGTGATCTGGTATGTGTGAGTAGTGCACCGGGTGCATCTGGTATGCTGCGTGGAGTCATCGCTGCCGATCGGTGCTGCCCACTGGTAGTTGCTTGCCTACAAGAAGCAATAATATATTAATTCATATAATTAATATATGCATTGAATTTATATGTTTATCTTGTTTGATTTTTCATTTTTATATAGGCAATACTTCGTTGGGTTTTAACTGACTCACTAATGAATAGCGATCACATATCACTCGTCATTTACAAGTAGCAATTCTAGTCATCTCTATTAAAGACCAATGCTTGAAACTCTCCAGTCCCATTATTACGCAGAATTCGTAACCAAATTACTTACTAGATTTAACTTACTAAACATTAAACCGACTTATACCGCGTTTTCAAGCAACGTTTGGGATCGTACACGGAGGGCTAGTTTACGAACAATTTTTTAATCACTTTTTGAGGCGATAGAGTTTTCGAACGAACTTGCTGCGCCGACGTTTCGATTTTACAGACCAATCTGATGCGATATAAAACGTTCGTATTCAATGGAGTACGGTAGCTGAACGTTTATTAGAAGCATCATAGGAGACGTTGTTTCAAGTGAAGTACAATATTTATGTGTCAATAAAATTCTTAGGAGGCGCAACGTACTTGACAGACTTCTAATTAACCGAAGAAGCGTGTTTATTGAGTAAGTAGCCGCGTATAATTTTCAGGCGACGGAACGCCCGCGCGTTTCTGAGGTAACCACAAATCAGAGTCGGATATTACTCGAACATTTTCGAGTAAATATTTATCAAAAATAACTGTTGGAATCGGTTCTTAATCAACTAATACATATAGACATTATCTATTTGTTTCGTATAGTACAGTTTTGTCCCCTATACAATGTGGAAAATTTGTCGTTATTTATTTGAATAATCGGGTAATTAAATAACTAATAAAATAATAATTTGATCATTAAGTGACTACACAGCTTATATCTAACAATATTATATTAATCTTTTCCTTTTGCCAACTGTGATGTTTGTTTTTTCTTTGAATTTATGATGTTTATTGTTTATAAACATCAATTTTTTTTTTAGTTACATCAAAAAGTAAGAGGAAATATTATTGAATAATATTAGTTCAATGGTAATTTGTATTTTTTGTATAATACAATTTGAGACATGGATTACATAGAAAATCTAAATTAAGTTTTCTACATTTTTAGAAAAAATTTTCATTACAATTTATGATCGGTGCTCGAAGATCGTTTTGTTTAATAATTTAACAGTATGTTTTTTAACAAATGAAATACACATATGAAATTGGAATGCATAGTGAATATGTATAAAAGTATAAAAAGCATTAAATACATATTGCTAAAGAGTCAGATAATTGAATAAACACAAGATGTTTAAAAATATGAACAAATTACCTTAGACTACAATACTAGTTATTAAAAAGTAGCTGCAATCTATTAAACCGTTCTATACATATTTATAGTTTTAATATCGTTTATATTTTCTACATTCTACTTAAAATCTTTATACAATATCTTTATAAAATCTAGCATAAGCATAATATATTCCCTTTAATTATATAATGTTTTTGAAGCACACTAAAACATATATTACACATAATTTAATAATAGTGATTATGCTTGATGGTATTCATAAATTTAAGGATATATTCCTATGTCCAAAGAAGTACAAAACACAGTTGCAAATAAATATTTACCACGTGATATTTAAAAATGTATTTTTTGTCATTCTCCGAAGTAAATTATTCTTGTTTCTGGTATAAATCTGTTGCTTTAATACTTTGAACCAATTTATGAACAAATTTAATTCACAAACGAATCTGATTTGTAAATATATATTGTTTAGTATACACGATGAAGATTTGTAAAAGAGATCAAAGGCTTTTTTTTGCAGAATTGAACTTAAATTTTATAGAAAATTATATAGCATTAGTTATGTATAATTCTGAATTGAATTTTTAAACAAGTTTTTGTTGTATGTTGTAGGTATGAGGCGCAAAAGTGAAAGAAACAAAACCAAAGGGACTCCAGAAAAGGAAGTCGAAAAGCCAACCAGAAAGTCAACGCGTAGAAGTGCTAAGCGTATGCATTCAACATCACCAGAACAGGAAACTACAGATGAAACAGCTAAAAGTGTGAGCGGTAAAGAAATAGAAAAGAAATCGACCGTGTTAATCCACCAAAGAAGGGAATTGGAAACGGTAGAAGAGCATAATGAAATAGTTTCATCGACCGAAACGGATACGAAGACCAAATCGCAAGAGAATGAAGAGGACGACAGTGGTGGGTCAGTTTGGAAAGTGGCAAGAGCCGATGCATCGCCTGGCGAGATACAGAAGCTGAAGTTATGTAGACAGCATAACATGTCAGTAGCATCGCCTGATACATCTTTGAGTAGGAAAAAATCGAACAAGTGGCAAGAAAGTGGTGAGGGAGTTGCAGAGGAGGCTGACTCGGCAGACGAGCAACTGGTTTCTTGTACAAGAATGCTCAGTAGCGCTGAACAGCCGAACGATCCCTCCTCTTCATACCCAGGTCAGGACTCCAACGAAGAGGTAAGTGATAGCAAGGAGATCCTGCCTGAAACCACTTCAGCCAACTTGTCTGACGATAAACCAAACATAGATCAGCAAGGTGAATCAAATGAGGCAAATATCCCCAACGAAAACGCTGATAGTGAACCCATAAAGTCGAGTAGTACAACCATATTGGCTCCTAGTTCAAACGGCAACCATTCATCCGAGGAGATAAACGTTATACCAAAGGAAGAAAAATCTGTGGACGATACCAGCGAAAAGACAGCGGAAGCATTTAGTAAAGATACCAGTATCAAAAACATTCATAAAGATACGAGCAGTGACGAGGATGATAATGAGAAAGGAAAAGATTGCGAGGTGAATTCGTCGTCGGAATCTAACGACGAAATTCGTACTAAAAGTAACAGAACTAGTGGCAGAATGTCGTGTGCCAGTCGCAGAAAGCACAGAACCAAATATCGAGATTCGTCTAATTCCGATACGCCAGACTCGGAGGATGAACCTCTTATTAAAAGAGACATCGAAGTAGATTCTTACGTGCAAGAAGAGAAAGTAAGTACAAAGGATTCTCATGAGCAAAAAGATCATTCTCAGTCACCGAAAACAAAAAGCAATTCCATGTTGAATAACGTGGAGATGGAAACAGAACATAACGAAGGAAGCAAACAGAAATTGGACAACCTTAACGAAAAATCGGAATATTCGGTATCGACAGCAGCTCTGTCGGTGACTCACAAACCCGTCAAAGTAAACTTAAAGAGATCGTTGTAAGCATAAATTGTGGAGCAATTTGCTAGCGGTTCTGACGATTATTCGTTCATTACAATTGCGTATATTCTGTTTTAGTTCTGTAAGAATCGCAACGGAGAAAAATGATGTCAAAAAAGACGATACCGATGCAAATGCAAATAACGAAACCAGTATTCCAAATCAGGTTCGTTGTTTCGAGACGATTGATCAGAGATGCAATTAATCAAATAATCTTGAAATATGTACGCTGCTAATTAATCCTTTAATCGTATTTCATAGGAAAATCATGATAGTGTCGAACAAGAATCAAAATGTGTTCCGAGAAAACGTCGATGGGGCATTGCGTTATCTACCGACACTGCACCTTCATTTTCGATTTCTACGGATTCGCTTAAAGTAATACTTTAGCTTATAACTTACGAAAACTCGTTTCATTACAAATACACGCAACCGTTTCTAATTTACAACACGTTACAACTTCGATAATATTCATATTGCACTTTTAACTCTGAATTTGCGGACATCGGATTCTACAGATTTTTATCGAAATTCGTCGTGTTAATTCTGTATATTTACATGGTTATATTAATCAAATTCAACGTAAATTGTTAACAAATAATTATGAGTTCTGTAGCTGCAAGTATGAAATCTGGAATCCATAAGTCTAGAGTTAAAATGCGTCGATACACCTAGTATTGTAATTTGTAAAAGTTCTGGTCTTTAATGCCTATATGTTATAGGCATTGGTGCCAGGAGCGAGGCCATTGTCGATAAATGAGGTTCGTCTATCGAAGGACGACGACGAAGACAGAGATCGTTATCGTGCTGGCGAGAAATGGTACAATTCGAACGAGGGAATGAACGATAATAAGTCCGGCGATGAAATTCTCATGCAAAAGAACGGTACCGCGAAAAAGGGGGATGGAAAAATCGATAATCACATAGGTATATAAATAGTTTAATTATTCCCTGGATGTACATCGTGTAGTGATTATTTCAATTGTGATTTGTAGCAGCCCGGCGAAAGATATCGATTGTGAAAGAAACACCGCACGTTAAATCCCCGAGTCCGCCAGCTACGAAGCCCACGAACATACTCCTAATAAAAAATTTGGTTCGTCCTTTCACTCTGAATCAAATTAAAGAGCTCCTTTCGCGCACTGGCTCGATCGTTGAAAATGGATTTTGGATGGACAGAATTAAGTCTAAATGTTTTGTAGAGGTGCGTATACATTCGTACAACTTTCCAAATGTTCGGATCGCCGAGTCCCGTGATGTAAAATAACCATACACTCGTACATAAAAGTATTCGAACGCTTACATTTACAACATTCAACCAATGAAATATATACGTCGAACCGAAGCATTCGATGTAATATGATACGAATGCTTCGGTTTAACATACATATTTCATTGATTGAATATTATAAAGTAAAGTGTTACATTTGTATTTTTATGTAAGGTTTCTATTACATTTGACGATATGCCCAAACAAATTATAATTTTACGTTGATTGAAACGTAACAGTACGCCAATGAGGACCAGGCATTTGAGACGAGGCAGGCGCTACACGGTATATCGTGGCCTGTTTCGAATCCAAAAAGGCTTCACGTTGAGTACGCAACCAAAGACGATATGGAATTGGCACGCGAATTGTCGAAAGATCAGTCCATTCCAAGGAAAACGG
This sequence comes from Colletes latitarsis, assembly GCF_051014445.1. Classification (NCBI taxonomy): domain Eukaryota; kingdom Metazoa; phylum Arthropoda; class Insecta; order Hymenoptera; family Colletidae; genus Colletes; species Colletes latitarsis. The sequence goes on along the minus strand of NC_135135.1, from coordinate 26,161,893 downwards.
AACCGTTTGTACCATCAGATTCGTGGCAACAGGATTGGAACCGCGAGGAAAGAACAAACACAAAGGTACTTTCATTTTGATCGATTCTTGGAAAAGTTTGAATAAAAAGGAATTATTCCAGCAGTTCACTGGTCAATAAATTTTTTTGTAAATAATAGGTGATGGTAGTCCGAGAATGGGACCTAGGTAAAGAGGATGGCCAGCAACACATAAAAGAAAAGGAGCGCGAAAAGAAGGATCACGATAAAAAGAGAAGGCAAAGGAGTCGGAGTCCTGCAGTGGAGGCACATCTTCCAGCTCCAGCTCGTAAATTTAAAAAGAAAGAGGACGAACCACCACCGGCTAAGCTTTTAGACGATCTCTTTAGGAAGACAAAGGCAACGCCGTGCATATATTGGTTACCACTCACAAACGAGCAGGTGCGTCGATTTTGGGATACCTTGCGTGAGCTACGATGAAAGATAGGCAAATCTACTTAAATTTTCTCATGATTTTCTTTTCTCTTACGCGATAAGAAAAAGAAATGCTTGCTCTGTGCATACGAACATTAGCCCTTTACCAGTTAAGTTTGATCAATTATTGCAACCAGAGACTGCAAGAAACACGCAACAACTTGAGCGTTAATAATGATTATTGCATGAAAAATTGCCTAAAATCGACGTCCCTAAGTAGGAATATTCCTCTAAGGTAACGTATCTAAATAATTTATGAAAGAAAAAGGAAACTGAGAATCTTTGGAGCGATTTTGTAAAAATGACGAAACTGGCAAGGGGTTAATAGTCGATGTTAACCCGTTTGTATAACCGTAATTGTTTGACAATTTTACGTGGTTACAGATTGTAGTGAAGGAAGAAATGAGAAGGCAACATATGGCGGAACACGCTCGGAGATTAGAAGAGATGAGACGCGCCGAGAGAAATAACAGGGACGGCCGTCGTCGTCGCAGCCCGAGAAAATAGTTTTCTTGATTGTCCCACTATCGATAAACGTACCTTTCCCTCTTTAATGCAAAAACTCCGATTTTTACCATTTCCATTTCAAGGCGGTTGAAGATCACAGAACAAAAAAACAAGACAAGATTCTTTCCTTTTAAAGTCGACAAACATTCTAAACGTGTTCTTAAATATTGGTTTCTCAACCAGTTCAACGTTCGATTAGTTTTGCAGGTTGTTTTACCAATTGGCGTTTCAATATATCGCGTTGGAGTGTTAAGCTTCTTAGTTTAGAACAATGGTAGAGTTTCGTTCCGTCGAAAGGCATAACATCCTCGGTGTCTTTTTCGTTTCTATTTTCCATTCTGCGAACGTACGTTTCTCATTTCTATTTTTTTTTTCTTCGATTTGTCGTTTCGTTCGTTGACGAATTGTACAGATTTTTTGCACGATCGAGACACGTCCTGCTTCCCGATTTCCTGTTCCCATGAGTTTCAGCATTAAACTGTACTTCTTACAGGTCAACGTTGACTATCCAACAGAGCGGCGTAACTATAAAACGAACACGACGGTGTTCGCATCGTCTAGGGGGCACGCATCATATTCTACGATACACTATAGCGCGATAATCGCGAAACGAGCCCTGGAAATCGAAGGATCATTGAACAAAAAAACAAAAAAAAACAAAAAAAAAACACCTGTCCATGTAGAAAAGAACATGAAACTTAGCATTCGTAATAGTCGAGAAATACAGTTTGTCTTTTTACGGGGGGAAAAAAAATAACAAAAACATCGAAATTCGGCTAAGTTGTTGAAATCGGCAACGAACGCCGGGCCGAGATGACGAGACTGTCGGAAGAAGTCGTCCCACGCATCGTCGGGGAAATTATCTCTCCCTCGAATCATTATTAATTTTGTTTCGTCTATTAGTAAAGTAGCCTGACTTTCTTGAGTTTGACATGTACTACCACAGACTTGGTAGTAGCATACAAAGTTTTAGCGTTTCTCGCTTCCACGAAGCAAGATCGCGACGGCTAGAAACACGTTTGTACATAAAGTATGATTCGATATTCCGTGATATGACATGTAAAATTATCAATAAATGTAAAACACTATATAGGACATGTGCGAAAGTACATTTTGCCACTTACTTTCTACGATATCCATATTTACAACATTTGTTATTCATCCTTCAATAAGCTCGAGACACACGTGCTTAAATGGTAAAACGAATTGATTCGTAACGTTCAGTTTCGTGTTAATGTACAGGGTGTTTCGAATTTAAATGACCAGTCTTGAGGCACGAATATGGGACCATACAGGTCTTGTTCTCCAAATTCACCTTGTGGGTGACTTAAAGATCAAGTAATGTCGTTTTGTCGTTTTTAGCACTCAAAAGGCGATAAAGTTATTATTTCAGAATAATGACTTTACATCGAATTTTATTCTTATCGTAGTAGCTTAAGAAAACAAACTTTTTAGAAAAACTTGATTTGCAATAAGATGAATATAATTTGCAAAAAGGTTAATTTGGAATTTATAGCCTGTAAAAGAAATGTTTCCTCTGAAAGTATGCTTGCAAACGCCTCATTTAGGAAATAATGTTTTCTGAAGTTACAGGACTTAGGAATTAATAACTTAAAAATATTTCTGTTCTCGTTACTTGATATTTTTGGTGTTAAATCTGACGTTTTCGTAAAATATTTTATAAAATTGTGCATTAATGTCTAAATATTATGTACAGGGTGAATCTCGTTACGTGACAATATCAAGTAATTCGTAATGTATATGCTGTATAAAAAATTATTTGAAACAAATGTTGCCTGGTTTCCAGGGAGTCATGCAGCACCTTCAATTTTATAAATAGAATATTTAATATTTCCTTAGATTTCGATATAAAAATTTCTTTTACGATGTCCACATTCGCGCCTTAAGTCTAATGAAATCATACAAATCTGAAACACCCTGTATATCTGTATATTTCTCGATGAGAAATATCATTTTTTTTTTTAAGTATTACAATATGTAATTGAAAAGGAACCGTTTTAACAAGGAAAATGTTGTAATACAGAACAGATCTGGGGACACGTTTACGGTGCATTGTCGTGAGTAGAGAAACGTCTACATAAACTTATTCGATTTTTATTTATATTAACATTATTAACGCTAACGTTGTAATTGCTTTAACTTACAAAATTCACGAATTACAGGATGTGTGCATGTCAGCCATTGATTAAAAATATTTCAGTCGCAAAATACTATCGATAGAAAAATAAAAAAAAGAAGAAAAATTCCAGTTCAGCGTCCAAATTCATTACCAGATTTTCACATTCAGCACATTTGTCTGCGATTAAGCTAAACTTATCGACATTGTGAAAATTTTCCATATTTTAAATAGAAACTTGGTACTATGATAATGTACACCGTCTGACATTCTTTTTCTTTTTTCCAAGCGTACAGAAACAAATACTCTCTTTGAAATCTACAAGGTGTTCGGCCAACACTGGGAAAAATTTTAATGGGGGATTCTAGAGGACAAAATAAGACGAAAATCAAGAATACCAATTTCTTGATGGGGGCTTCGTTAAACAGTTATTAACATTTAAAGTTTCGTCTGTACTGAATTTTTTTCTAGAAAGTGGGTAGGATTTCGGGGGTATGTCTATTCACCAAAAATGATTATAATTGACCCCCGCAACCGAGAATAATTTTTTCAAAACGATTTGAAATTTTTTTTTTCCGTCGAAAAATTTAGGCAGCTAATTAGATTTTCAGTAATGAATTTTTTTCTCGAAAATGCGTAGGATTTCGGGGGTATGTCTATTCACCAAAAATAATTGTATTTGACCCCTGCAAACGAAAATAATTTTTTTAGAACGATTTGAAGTTTTTGAATTTAATTGTTAATAACTTTTTAACGAAGCCTCCATGAACAAATTGGTATTCCTGATTTTCGTCTTATTTTGGTCTCTAGAATCCCCCATTAAAATGTTTCCCAGGGATGGCTGAACACCCTGTATAAAGAATAGTTCGACCAAACAACCATCACAATACGTATATCGATAATATTCGATAAAATTAACCTTTCGTGGCCCGTTGCATTTCTTTCGTATTGTTCGAATCGATTTTACAGAATGTAACTTTGTACATTCGCAATAATCGTCTTAAAAGAGTTGTAAATACTTATACCGTGAAATAATTGTATTCTTTATAAGTGACTATTCGAACATTCAACAAAATGCCAACCGCTTGAATAGATCTGCCAGTTTTATGGCGCGTAAATAAATACAAATATACATTATAAGAACTGTATTTATACTAACCATATACAAACCTAAAATCAAAAATATTATTATCAGGGACTAGATAAGAGTTCATTTTCGGAAGATATACACATTTAAGTCTCTTTCATGACCTTGATCGAGTATACAGTTTTTAAGATCGTTCGTATTTAGAACAAATAATTTATCATAAGTTGTTTCATCAAAGAAAATAATTTGTAACAAAATTGATAAAATTATTTAACATTTTTCTGTTACTTAATATATTTAAGTGATTTAAATGTTACTTAATATATTTATAACCATTGGGGGGAGGATTATATAATGTAAAATTTTTAGAAATATCGCCCTTCGATGGCTCTAAAGAAAGTATCGTGCAAAAATATGAATTTTCTTATCGAAGTATTATAAAAGTTTAAATTACGTTATTGCGTATAGGTAATCGTGACTTTGGGCGGTTGGCAAAATGTTAGCGATAGATTCAGATTAAAATATAATGCTAGAACGTAAGACCATAAAGGATTCGATCTTACTAGTATGGTAAAACGTCTGTGTATATGTTACAATTAAAATTTATAATCCAGAGAATTCATAAAATATTTGGCGATATTAAATATATAAGACAGAGTGTTTTCTTATTTACATTGTAAATTTATAGTTGTAATTATGCGTTTATTATGATAAACAGTATCTCTAATAATTAGTCGTTACGCCTGGATTACATAATTTATTTGTAACATGTATACATGGTACCCTTGTAGCTTTGATACGTCTACCACATTATCAAAAAGGATGAATACTAAGGAATATATAACAGTGACTGTATTGATTAATTCGCAAGTCAACCAATTAGAAACTTTCTGTGTATTTTCAGGTAACAAAGCAAATGATTAATGGCCTGATCCAAGACCCCTTTTATGCACGCATTTCAAAGTGGAAAAATTATTCAGACGCGTCGGTAAATAAGCATTTCGATATCTTGCGCGATAAAGGCAACGTTTTGTGCAAATACCAGTCGATTCTTCCTTAAATTTTTGCTGTAGCGAGACCTATTTTTTTATAATTCATAACAATTTACGCTGAATATCAAATAGCAATTGGAACTTTAATTGCATAAAAATATAGATCGATATTATGTGGCCACGAAGTAGAAGTTTTAAATTTGCAATAATACACTCGTGCATAAAAAGGGCCTGTTACTCGTGTATTAACATTTTTCACAAAATTAAAGTTCACATCATTCATCTTTGTTATTATTTACTCATACCACATTCATTTTACTTCAGTATCACCGACTGATACATTACTCGACTTTTACGACACTAAATCTTCCGCAATAAATGCAAGATTTTGTACAAATACTAGTCGATTCTTTCTTAAACTCTTGCTGCAACGAAACTTTTTTTTTTTTTTATAACTTATTGCAATATAATGTAAGTCATCGGTAAGCGTTAGTCAACTAATTGTTGTTTCATAATTTATAGTAATTTACATTAAATACTAAATAGTAATTGAAACTTTAATTGCATAAAAATATAGATCAATGTTTCGTGACCACAAAGTAGAAATTCAATACTTTATTCATCATTCTATAATTAAACTAAAAATTATAAATTAATTTATTTCGTAGCCACGAAGTAGAAATTTTAATTCTTTTTTAAATACTACGCTCGTGCATAAAAAGGGCCCGATATTCGTGTATTAACATTTTTCAAAAAATTAAGGTTCAACATCGTTCATTTTTGTTATTATTTACTCATACCACGTTCATTTTATTTCAGTATCATTGGCTGATACATTAGTCGACTTTTACGACACTGTAGATCTTCCGTACAAACCAAAAGCAGGCAAAGAAACCAATCGAACCTATTAAACATACGGAACATATTGTCTTAATATCAATTTCAATATGTTCTTAATATTAAACGTTGCTTTTTACTGAAGTTAAAAATTTTACCTGTTAGGAGAAAGAATAAGTAAACCATAATGAAAGTGTAGCCGAAATAGAGGAACGTAGACGTAGCATCTTCTATGTCCAATTTAGTCATGAAAAAGTGTATACAGTATAGTAATAAATAAAAAGCGGTAAAACCGGATGTCCGGAAACTACGCCACCACCAATGATAATCCTACAAAAAAAAACAAGAAATTAATGTAAATGTACACGTTTCACAAATTCGTGTTTTATCATCGATTCTAATAATCATTTACCTCCGCGCAAAGGTGAAAATAGCAAAGTAAAATTGTCGTTTCCGAGCATGTGATAACGAGAATGAGAAACACCAAGAAAAGGAATCCAAACATATAATATACTTGACTTGACCTGGAAGAATGAAAACAAATTTATTAATATTCCTGGAGATTATACTTTGCACGACAAAATTTCTTCATAATTTATTCGATGCGATCTCAAATCAAACGAGACGGTAAAGCTGAGTAAATTATGGTTTTATTAGTACTCTTTATCATTCTTGATACGAGCATTGTTGACAACGATGTTTTGTAGATCATAAGCGTCGACAAAATCGTTTTAAAATAACTCGGAGAATTCCAGAGATCTCAATTATTGAGATTGTATCGTTTCTAGTTCACTTTTTTTTTTATACTTACCACAGTGAATTAAGTATAAAGAATAATTGTATAAATATGCATCCAAAAGGCAAAACTCCGCCCATTATTACACCTGGTATTGGTTGCGTATAAAAGTTCTGTTCCGGTATTTGCCTAGGAATTTGATTGGTTCTTACAGGATGCTCCAAAGGCTGCAATAAAATTCGTTCCTTTTTCCGTATAACATGTTCTAAACCGTTTGAATGTTAAAAAGAAGAAAGATCTGAACTGTTAAGTTATTGAAAGTTAAGAACTGTCGATATTAATATTTGTCCATTTAAGATTCTGACATTTCAACTCGTTTATTGCTTCAATACGAAAAACAAAGTTATAAATTACCCTTTTTCTGAAGCCGAAATAAGCACCAATGAATGTTAGTGGAAGAGATACTCCGAACCAGAGTGCTAGAAGTGCGATTAGAGTACTAAATGGTACAGCAGCTGAACTTCCATTTGCCCAGAATACCAAATTCATTATGAAGAATAAACTGAACACGATTCTGTAAAATACGGATATTTCGACGTATTATGAATAAAATTTAAAAAAAACATTTCCCTAGATTGCAATTAGAAGTATTATCCATACATATGAAAATCTATAAAAACGTTCTCAAATATTCATTCGATATAGGTTCGATCAGTAAGATTGTTGATTAAATAAATTTAATTACCCGGGACTCAGCATAGACGTGAGCAGTACGTTTGACTTCCATTTTTCACCACCAAAACTCTTGTATATTCTAGCAGATACATAGCCAGCGATGGTACCAAGGCAAACGTATAAAACCATGGCACACGTCATCAAAGCTCCTCTGTTCGCAGGAGATAAAAATCCCAAACAAGCGAATGCTGCGTAATTTGGCAAAATTTTATTAAGTCTCTTACATCGACTGTCATTTAAGAACTTACCAAGCGTCACGAGTGTCATGCAGAAAACTTGAACACCAGAGCCAAGTAAAACAGAGAGTAGCATCCCCTTTCGCGGAGGTCGGAACACATCGCCATGGACCAGTTTCCAGCCAAACTCTTCCTGTGCGTCTTCTCCTGATTCTATCTGGAAGCAAACCTGCGTTATTGCAACACAGACACGGAAATATCATAGTTTTACGACGTAAAACTAACGATAAGTGTCATTTTTCCTTCCTCGGTAGCGAAGAAAAATTATCGTACCAAAAACATCGGGGATCGTTTAAATTATAGAAAAAAATAACAAAATGATATTGTCGATTACGAAGAACGACATTCCTTTAATGTACCTGATTGTATCGTGCAATATCTTTGTGCAATGTTCGAAGCATTATCATGGCCACCATACCAGAAAGGAACAAAATAATTATTAACGAATTAAGAATACTAAACCACTGGATATTTGTGTGTGGCATAGATTCTAAAATATAATCCCATCTAGACGACCATTTGATTGTATTATCCTCCTAAAATTGAAAACACAAATGATATTTTTTCAAACGAAAAATTGACGAAGATATTTTACTACGCGAGAGCTTACCACAAATGTTACGGAATATGTATAAGTGACATCTAATTCTTCGTCAACGGGAAGTGGATCGTGTGGTATATCTAATAGTGTTTTACTATCACAATTGGTACCACCACTATGTTTTATACTTCGAGGAACCACTTTAACAGCTATTAAATGTACGAATACGAAACTTAATAAAATGTAATGTTACAAACATTTATAATACAAATGCAGAGTATCAAAGTTCTTACATATTATACGGCCACCATTCTCTTTAAATGCAGATCCCCACTCTTCTTGAGCACCACTATGATACGTAATTGTAAGGTCTACATGATTAAATAGGTAATAAGTTTTTGCTTTTTTATATGCGCCCTAATAAAAAAAGAATTTATTACTTTTATTTAGTACTGGCGTGTTCGTCAAGTTGAAATAATATAAATACTTTAAAAATATTATTTATTGAAAGCCTGTCTCGAAAACGGGGTTCCTTCCTTTTATAATTCGAATGTAATGCTAATGCATACTTACATTAATGCTACAAGTATCTTGTTGAGATCTTGTTTCTCGGAAAAAACAACCCATGGGAAATCCAGTGCTACAATATTGTCGTTCATCCTCTAATAGATAACACCAAGTGACTGGCATATTATCTACGAAATGATCGAAACACAGATGACAAACTATGTCTTTTAAAATTTTAATTAATTCTATCGTTTAAATCTTACCAACTATCCAATGATGCTGGTAGTTGAGTGCCATTCCTTTTTTTAAAAAGTCCAATTTCTTCTCAGACTCTTTGTCTCCTCCTTTATATGTTTTTTTACAAGTAACTGCACATTTTTTGTTTTCCAAAAACCTTAACTAAAAATTTACAAATAAAAATTATGTGTGTTTTACGCGTAAATATTTTTAATCCCATTGCTATCTATTTATCATGCTATAAATTTTATAATAAAATATATTAAGAGCAAAATCAAATGTAGGTAAAGTATACCTCGTACGGAGACGGCCTTATACGTTCTCCGAATACAACCTGTCCCAAATTTTCAACAGGACTTTCACTCTCATCGGTAGTGCAGAAATCAAAGCTGAAAAATGCAGATTGCATTAATTTCATATTTCGTAAAACTTAGCAAGAATGTAACAACATCTCTTTATAAATTGTACAAAAACTTACTGATGATATTCATATGGTATTACATACTTCTCAGTGTTCAAACGATTTACATACAGTTTGATTTCAGCCTAAAAAAAAGGAATACACAGTATGTTAAGTAAAATAGAATAAGTTACATATTAAAAGTCATTTATAAGCAACAATGGCAACAAATTTTAACAAATATAAATTATAATTAAAGTACAAATTAATACTTTTTGTTCGTCTTGTGACTTTTCAGATATTGTGACAGTTTCCTACCACAGCTTATATCAAATGGATAATGAAATAATACTACACAAGCATAACTTATTTTAAACAAATGCAAAGTGTCTAGTAGGGAAACTTGACATTACGAATATAACTTAAAAAAGTAAAGCCTTGATCATGCTAGAATTAAACCTTTCGTGGCTCAATTTTGACACTGAGAGTCACATGTCGCGAAAGGTTACGCTGAAACAAGTTCTGAGCGATTAAAAACAGTAATTAACGTTCAAAAAAAGGGGGAAAGAAATCGAAATTAAATCGCAGAAATTGAATGGAACAAAAAATTATAAACGATCGGCGATAAATTCTTATTACTTCCGACTATAATTTAAGGAAAGAAGAGATACAATCAATGTGATCATAACCAATTTAAAAAAATGGTTAAGCACTTTTTCAGATACGCACTTTGCACGATTCCGAGACTTCTTCTTTCTTGCAGTAATTCACAGGAGCCAAGCCCGGCAAGTAGAAAGTCAATACACGATAAACTGTACACGTCAAAAACAATAGCCATGGGAAAAATATTTTCGCCATTGTATCGCTACTGTTCGTTGATTACTAACTATTTGCCTAATGCAAGTATAAGTATAAGTCAGATGCTACGTGAAAAACATCGAACACTACACTGCCATAATACACGTCATTGATAACTGACATTGCACACAGATCGGTAATATTTTTGCGTGGCAGTTTTACACTCGACACTAGTGTAACGTCCGCGTAGCGTACGTCTCCCCACTCTGTCCCCTTGTCACCATATTACGTGCAGATAGTCACTAGATGATAAATAACTAGATCGCGGAATTCGTCTCTTAAACATCACTAAATATTATATTCGAGTTGGTTCGAGAATTGACCGTTGTATTCATCGGTAATTTTTATGTTCGGACGTTAATTATTATGCATATTTAATGTGTTAATCAATTGTCAATTATCCATTGTTGGCAAAAGTTAGTTAATTGATGTAATAGAGTTTGAACACGCGTAGGATTAAGAGATATAGATGTTATACTTTCGGATTCTTTTGGATCGACTGACACCCGTGCTCAGGCAAATTTTCGGAGCTTAGGCTCAGCCAGCCGAAATCGAAACTCCCGCCGCCTTGCCGCCATCTTGGCGACTTATCGCAGTAGAGATACCACCCCAACATTCCCGAGGGCGATCCGCGACGTCAGCGCTACAGGGAAATTCACTGCTAGAGCGGCACGCCACTCTCGGAAGAAAAACTAACCGAGTAAGTCTGGGGAAATCCTTTCTTACCAATGCCGACGGAAAATCCCGACGTAACACTAGCGTAACCTTGTTGTAAATCGAGTTTTTATAGAAGTGTTATGCAATTGCTAGGGATGTTCGTTCTAACCGAAACTCGGATTTGCAATTTCACAATGTCCTGGGAATAACGAGACTAGGGATATTATAGCGCCTTTGTTGAACGATAACGATTGTATTTTTTGTTGAAGTATTACCTTTACTTAAACAGTTTAATGTAATTCTGACTTTTGCACAATTATATAAGATTCTTACGAATACTATAAATTTGTGCAGATGGAAGACGTAAACATTGAAGCATTCCACTAAAGCTATAGACAAGGGAAAATAACAGAGAAACTAGTTTATTTGAAATACAAAATGTGATTAAACTTTTTGTCTAACAATTATTATAAAAAGAGTAGGCTCAAATATTGTACATTTAAGTTTAAAGTGTCCAATAATTAATTTTTTCGCAGGCCATTGGACAATACGATGTCATTTCAGCAGACATATTCACATATTCATTAAATTAAAAAAAACCAGCTAATATAAAGAGGCGCGTGTCTCGTATTTGTTATTGTAAAAATTCTAAATTTATTTAAATTCCTTGGGAATGTTTCATGTACATATAAGACGTTGCGACCGGTCGTTTAAATCGTTTTCGTGTTATCACATTTAGCTCTCACGTTTTTCAGAGTCACAGACTCCAAACAGTATCATATAAAAATGATAAATATTTGTTGAAATATTCAAAGTTATATGATAAGCAAGCGATACGATATTCAGTCTCACGGCGTTTGTAATATAAATATCGCTAAAATGAACATTTTTCGCCTCTTTGTTTACAGTTTATTCAGTTCAATATTATTTATCTTCCGAGCAATTAGGTGAATTTTTAATCTATCTCGAATATCTAGCTCGTATTATGCAACAGTAATGCCAGCCGTTTGGAGGTAGTTTCTTAGGTGGTTTGCGTTGGGCTCCGGGATTTGACCAAGAAGATTAGGCAATTGTCCTGGTGACAATCTTCCTAGTCCTTGCGCCAAATGTAAACGCACGTCACCAATAGCTATTTTATTAAAACGTAACGTAAAGTAAGATGCAACTAAACGAATATAATAAAATATGGGTATCATTCTTCCACGAGAAGAAGGCACAGCGTGTTTGTATCCCCACTCTTGCTGCAGTCCGCTAATTGGCTGTCACGGATCTTCGTCACCATTTTCAACCAATACCTGTGAGTCAGTGGACTGGAATAGGAGTGGGGATATAAACACGCTGTGCCCTCTCGTGGAAGTACTTGCAGTTTTACCTTCTAATGGATCCTTCGGAGCATTTTTTGCACAGATCAGTTGACTATATCCTACTTGATATCCGGGCGTATCTTCAATTTCTGGGAATACATTATCTTCCGGTACGGTGCTCTGATCTTGTGGGAGTTCGAAGAATTCTATTAATGTTGCTAATAAACGCGGATAATATGAGTTGTACGGACTTTCTAACATTGCTGGGCAATCGATCAATAAATTTGAAATTCCGATTGCAGTTACTTTTTTCTCGATGCCACCCGATACCTTTTGCAAATCTGCTATTAATACACGTTCCACGACCATACCGAACATTCTGAAAGGAAATGCAATAATTATCACTGTAACTGAACTGAACAGTAAGTGTACTCGAAGTAACTTACTGAGGTTGTATTTGATCGATGATTGTAACCAAACTAGTTGAACCATATCTAATTATATAGTATGCAAAAAATACGATCAGACCCTTTACGAACTTTGTTGTCTTCGATGACGAGAGTCTTTGAAAAAACAGTACAAAAATTTGTTTCATATATGGCTCCAATACATTCCTGAAAAGAATTGGATTAATGTCAATAAAAACGTTAAAGAGAAACGATGTACAATAGATGAAATTTCGCTTGCTATATCGTTGTGAAAACACTTACGGTGCAAAATGTTCAATGATACTTTGCAATAACAGGAAACCTTCATGATCATTGACTTTTGAAGCAATCAGCTTCTGAAATACTCCTAACAAACCACTTATCTTTTCTTGCGCTACGATATGATGTGCACCGTGACTAATAAACGCTCTCAATAATCGATTTAACGGGTGAATGTTAGCTGGACGTTCGAATAGCACGGACGATAGAAGACATGGGAACAATACTAAATACGGTTCTGGTACGTCCTGGGTCGTTCGTAACTCCAAAAGTAGAGCAAGAATTTGAAAAACATACGGCATAAATTCTGAAAGAAATTTACCCGATTAAAAATCATAAATTTCATTCAATATTAACCCTCGTACAGCGAATGTAATATCATTTCGACCCAGGTAAAGCTGTTTCCGTATTTTTTGTTCATGTTCGAGTATTTACTTAGATATTTATGTCATCGATATGACTGAATTTTGTTAAACAAAATATTTTACCTAAAACATCTTGCTGTAAAATTCCCTGGAAAATCGGGAACAACGCTTCCTCGAAAGACGAGACTGCTACTGGATTTGTTTTACAAACAATCCTGGAAACGTTATTAAAGATGTTTCAGTCTTAGTACTAGTACAAATTTTTCTAGTTTTGTTCTTGTTAAATGTATAGTACTTACTTGATCGACAGGCCAAAAATTTCGAAAAGATAATGATTGAAATTTGGACGACTGGGATTTCGGGATACGACGGCAAGTTTTTCTGTGAGCTTCGGCAAAAGATCTGCTAAAAATGGTACGACAACCTCTTGCAAAGTACCAAAGCTTCTCATAATAGCTTTCATTACGTATTCATTCTCTTCTGAACCAGGTATGTTCAAACACGCGAATAAACTCTTTAGTAAATTCGGTGCCAATGGCGATAAATCGTTCCCTTTAACTCTAGAATCAAAATATTACAATCGTGAATAAAACGTATGCAAAACAATTCTAATATCGAATAAAATATTGGCATTCTCACATAGGAAAATTATCAGGCCCTTTGATCGCAAGTATTTTTTCAATCGCACAAGCAGCGTATGTATGAACGACAATATTCGTAGCGCCCAGGTGTCTAATTAATTGTGGTAAACTTCCAACTATCATTTCCCTTGGTAATATTGATCTGAAGGTCATAATAAATTTGATTGCATCTGCCTTAAGTACTGGAAACTCGTTTACTGAAATCCATCGTTAAGAATTAACAGCTTAAAAAACGTTTCGAACATTTGTATGAAATTAATTTCGCGTACCATTCGGTTTGACCAATTCCGGTTCGATATGTTGCATCGCAAATTGTGGCAACGGGACTAGTTCGCTGCTTTGTGTGACGCCGTGTTTTTGCGTTTGAGCTTTGCTCGCACTGCTAGTGACTAAATAAATTGCGGCATCTTTACTTCGCCAATTTTCGGTAGGTTTATCTTCGTAATTTTGTAACATTACCTGAAATCGATAGAATGAAAGGATATTCTACGCAATTGAGAAAAACTATTTTGAGATACAGAAAAATGTTCTAAGGCAAAGTTAAACGGTATCGATATTCAATACAAAATGACTGTAATTTTATTCGTTTTTATGCATCAATGCATATAAAAGATGTAACTGTACATTCTTTTAATCTTCACAAAAAAAGTATTAAGAAAAGTATAAATTTGTACCTGTATGTACGCGCCAAAAATTTCCATTATTTTTGCTTCGAAAGACTTTGAAAGTACTTTAACCAAGTCGCAGGCAGCGCGTCTCCTCGTATCCACATCGCTGCCTTCAATATCTCGTCTGATGTACTCTTCAGGATTATCTTCGAATAACTCATTATCCGATTCTGTTGAATATTAATTTATTTTTTTTACTATAAATCAATAATACTAAACGTTTAGAAGAACATAAAACGTGTTTTATATGTACTATTTTTAATAAATACCTCTAAATTCCATATTGGGTATTATCACTTTCTCGCAAATACTACTTAAAGTAGTTGGGTTATCAAATAGATGCCTGTATTGTACACGATCTGCCACTGTTACTAAGAATTGTAAAGCATTCGAAACTAACTGCAAAAGTACAGAACTTTGTTAGAAAAATTTTAATAAATATGCACTTATATTCGATTCACATACCGAATCATATTTCGGTTGTTGTCCGGTAGATGTTAACAAATTCCACACAGCAGTTACAAACAGCGACAGATATGATTGGAACTCCTCGTCGTATTTCTGAGCATAAAGGCCAATATTATCACAGACTTGTGACTTTAATTGTTCAATAACTCCCGCTTCTTCATCGTCCTATACATACATAAAGTAATGTAATGAATATTGCTATAAAGGTAAATGTAAAAAGAAATTAATATGTAACAGTACTATAGATTGTAGAAAGGGAACATTTGTGTTTAACAATGTATGAAAATTCTTCATCCAAACATCCATATTGTCCTCAAAAAATTCCGGTAAGTCCTAAAATTAAAATAAGTATTATTAGGTTTAGAAAACGGTACCTATTACTATTAAAACATCGCTTATTTTACTCACTTGAAAGTTAAGAGAATAAAAAACTTTACAAAGTATAACCAATGAACTGTATACAACTTTCAATGCATCTACATTGTGTGCATGTACTTCCGTTAAATTCATAGTAGCCTAAAACACGATATTCAATATTTGAATAATTACATTCTATAACTCTATTGCAGATTCAATAATAACATACTTACGACAAAGAGATCTGTTAAAGGCTTGGCAAATTGATCTAGCACAAATTTTATTTCCGTCCATAGAATCTGACTTTTAAACTCGTATCTGTATCTCTTGAATAAAGAATGTGCAGTATGTAAAACACCATTGATAACATGAAAATCCCCAGTATTGAATTTTTCAACCATTTGGTCTATAAGCTCTGGCCATTTATTTGGAAAGTCATATTTGCCAATAATTGAAACAGCATCGGATAGCTGTTTCTGGATAGAATCAGGGGAATGCAACATCAAGTTAACGATCAACCTTTTTATAGCTTCTCTGTCTTGCGTGTGTATACGATCCACGGAATCTTCTTCCTGTTGAATGTAAACATGTAAAAAAGCAATCTTATCAACGTTACATTAACAGGCAAAATAAATAATTACCACTTTCCAATTGCGTTTAACATAGTTTTTAAATGCAACTGCACCAGCAATTCTAATTGTTGTATTGATTTCAGACTTGTCTACCAGGTGCAACAGAAGCAACGGGTAGTTTTGATTCACTTCAACAGATTCTAAAAACTTCTCAGCTATAGAGTACAAAACAGAAATAATGCATGAAAGAAACATTTTAGATGTTTATAACAAGACCTATCCATAAGCCTCTTTTCCTAATCTTCTAATTTATTACAGTACTGATCCATTAATCCCTTCATGCTCATAATTATCAAAATATGATGTACTAACTCATACATTGTCTCCAATCATGACACCGTTCATGGATTAACAGAGGCAGTTGATTAACAAAAAAAAACATTAAGCCAAGTGCAAACTTGTTGATATCTACATGCTAGCAGATCTTTTTCTAAACGCAAATCTATCGAATCGTAAATTGTGAACGAACATTATAAATGGAAAACAATTCAACCGTGAAATTTTGCGTGTAATCGAAAAAACTAACTTGTTTCCAGCTATGTAAAAAGCTCAACGATTCTTCCTTTTAAAGTATTGATGGTAAAGAGGTTAATATTCACCTGGTCGTCTGACATTTATATCTGGACTAAGTGTATGCTTTAGATATTCGCTGAGTGTGAGCAAATTATCATCTGTAAGTTCCATGTCAACTTATTTTAAAAATATCGAATTCCTCTGACTCAAAAAAATACCGAATCTTTGAAAAATAATTTTTAAATACGCAATACACCGGCTTCCGATACATTCAATTTTCCAACCAACAACCGTCGCCGGGCGACGCAGGCTGGCGCTTTCCGCGACAGTTTACGCGGGAAGATTTTTTTGCCAAAATAAATTAAACCGACAATGTAACAGTTACAAAATTCGTATATATTATTTATTACCGGTTTACATTGAACTCATAATACGTAATCATAAATATAAACTATTTGTAATAATTATTGAGCACAGCTTTCTTCTGTTTTATTTTGTTTTCCAGTTTCTTTAACGTACGTTGAGTAGACTTAATTTTGTGCAGCATATTATTGTTATTATTTACCCTGCAAATAAAATTAAAAACAAACAATTACCGAAAGAAGTCTCTGCATTTTAATAACAAAATATTATAATATCGTTGCACTAACATTATATCACGCAACAAGATATTAATTATTAATATTTCGTCCGTGTCTCCGTCAGAGTTTAAACAAATCGAATCGTGTTCCATTTTTAAACTTTCCAATTCTTTCGACTGTATCAACAGTTCGTCTTGTATTTTGTTGTAATCCTTTTGGTATTGTTCTATGTTTCCCGATAAATTTTGAATCGACTATAAAATAGATATTTTATCAGTAATTTTTTAAAAATAATTAGAACGATATCCTTGCAAATATGACATATATATTATCAAGCTTACATACTGCATGTGTGCATCCACAAAATTATCCTTATAATCAGCACACTTGATTTGGAAGTTTCTCCTAAAAAATTATACAATTCTACAATCAAAAATGTACTCGAAAATGAATATACAAATCTTAATTCTGATGTTTCTATGCATCATAGTCATATCTATTTATAAATGGCAAAATTTATATATAAAAAAATAGTGTAATTTAAAATATTTATTAAAAACGGAGAAAACCATTGTCCAGAGGAAAATTCTGCTCTTTCTAGTTTCAAACTTCTCAATTCCTGTTGTTTGAATTTAGCTAGTTTTGTTGCTTTGGAAATTGCTTCTCTAATACGGGCCTCTTTCTTTTGCAATTCACGATATTTAATTTGTCCCGCCCATATATTCATCGATAAAACAGAGAAGTGTGATTCCCAGTAATATCGATTTCTTTTACATTTGTTAATCGCATCCTTCAGTTCCATAAGCTTGAAGAATCATTTATTTATACAAATCATTGCTTATCCATTTTATTTAGTATAACATTCTGAGTTTACAATTAATATATATATGATAATAAATCGAACATCAATTCTAAATGAAATTATTACTTGTTTAATTAAAACATTAATTCGATCCACTTTATTGTTGGATTCTCTATACAATTCTTCCTCGTTCTCGCCCGAAAATTCAGCCACTGTTTTTTTTTGGTTTGTTAATAAATGTTGCATTCTGTTACTGTTAAAGAGCATTTGCGACTTTCGAGTCTTAAAAATTAAAAAATTTATTAGAAAGATGCTCGACTCGAAAAAATTACGCATGGCGCGACCTCTGCCGGGATCTTGAGAAATTAAATACTGTAAACACTAAACAATTTCGTTTTTAAAGGTACAATTTTACTTTAATTTATTCGAATGTATTCCTGATTGTAGGTATTTTTACACATGGCTTTGTAACAAAAAAATTGTACATTGGGCTATAGTCGACTTTATAATGCGAATCATTATAGACTAACAACATTGTAACTCTGTGCTCTATGACTTACTGTTCCATGGACTATGGAGCCATGCTAAGCGAGCTGCGAGAGTCCGATTTTATTGTTTCTCGTTCAGCATGTCTATTAATTTACTTAGAAATAAATGTTCTACTAAAAGAAATAACAAATAATATACCTTTAAGTATAATATTCGTAGGTTTTATAGGACATATTCTTGTTATTGCTTCAAATAAAGCATAATAAGAGGTTGCTAATGGGGGTCCGGTCAATAATGGGGTTACCTTACGACAAATTTTTGGTTCAAGTTGTCTAGATGCCTTTATGCGTTCACTGTCGGCTATTAATACGCAATTTAATTAAATAGAAGTTTAAGTAAAGCCACGTTTCTGCGTATAGTTTATGAAAAGCGTACGGTTGACAGTGTCGAAACGATGCAAATCATGGCATTGTACCAAACTCGTCGAACAATCGAATTATGTTTAGCCGTATGTTCGTTAATTAAAACGAATGCGTCATCAAGCGAATACCATTTACGGACATGAAACTATCATTCCCGATTTGGGATGAGGATTAATTTAGAATTTTAATTTATATAAACAATGAATTTGTACATCTGAAATTATTGTACAAGCAACGTGACGAGAAAGAGCATTCGTCAATGGTTAAAAACTTATTAAGAAAACAGCTTGTTTATCGAATTAGAATTCAATAGAAAACGCATGGAGCATTATTGTTCGAAAAATCTATGCTGGTAACAAACAGTATCAAAACATATTCGAACTAAAAAATCGCAACTACAAAAACATGGGGCGAGATACAAGGTCTGTGATAGTCAATATCGGTACCATACTACCATCGCGTATTTGATGGCGACTTAAACAGTTCTTTTCTTAAATTATAATAATAAACGTTCCGTCCATCGGGGTCACCCAAATTAAATTTCTTTGCATCGCTAAAAACGACTTCACCTATTTTTTCATGCAATGAACGTGTCCACGGTCAAACCCCAACCGTGTTGCTTTATACTGTTCCGTTAAAGGAAGCCGTTGCTTCAATTTCCTGTGTTTTATGTGTTTACATTTTTATAAAATGCGACGCACGTTTCGTAAACTTATTTACACTTGCAATTCTTCGGCGATTTGTTTTGCAGTTCTCTTGGAATTCGACTTGTAAAATTGTTTGCTTTTCTCGAAACTGCGTAGGATTTCGGGGGTATGAATAATGACCAAAAATGCTTGTAATTGACCCCTGTAACTACATATAATTTTTTTAGTATGATTTGAAATACCGAAAAACCGCCATATTGTATCAAATGCTTCGATTTAACATACATATCTTATTGGTTGAATTTTATAAACGTAAGCGTTCAAATATTTTCGTGTACGAGCGTGCATCTTCGTTAGGATATGCGTCTAGTGTAATTGACGTTTCGGTGAACGTTTAAAACGCGTCGGCGGTGTTTCGTAGTCGTCGAGTAGCCGTCGCGAGAAGTGCATCTACGTAGTTTTCCCGTTAACCGCTCGTCGGGATCTAATAGAATTTCAATTAGCCAGTGTGTCTAAAATCGTGCATGGAACGAAACACTTTTCACGCGTCGGTCTAATAGGCGAAACATGTGCATCGATGACTACGATTACATTTTTCCCAGCAAAAGCTTTATAATTCACGGTGAGTCACAGATAACTTGCCTTTTATAACTAATCTACTACACGTTTGTTTCTTTAGTCGTGATAGTATATACTGATGAAATCTTGTGTAAAAGGTGTGATCATCGTTCTGTAACGGAGTTGAATAATATTTAAAAAGGAAACAATTCTTAAATCCAGTGCTACAGTAACGAGGACCACTATAATATACTGGCTGTAGAAATTGTATTATTAATATTGTTACTGCTATTATACGATTCGCCTGTATATTTTGAATCGAGAACCAACATATTTTTGAAAATTATTTCACTGTTTCAAATCAATGTATGCATCTTATAAACTGTATTAAAAAAAAATTATTCAGGTTGTTCGGCCATCCCTGGGAAAAATTTTAATAGGGGACTCTAGAGGCCAAAATAAGACGAAAATCAAGAGTACCAATTTGTTGATGGAGGCTTCGTTAAAAAGTTATTAATGTTTAAAGTTCCGTACGTAATGAATTTTTTTCTCGAAAATGCGCAAGATTTCGGGGGTATGTGTATTCACCAAAAATGATTGTAATTGACCCCTGCAACCGAAAATAATTTTTCCAAAACGATTTGAAATTTTTTTTTTCCGTCGAAAAATTTCACACCTTCTCGAATTTTTTTCAAGAAAGTGGGTAGGATTTCGAGGGTATGTGTAATGACCAAAAATGATTGTAATTGACCCCCGCAATCGAAAATAATTTTTTCAGAATGATTCGAAATTTTTGAATTTAATTGTTAATTACTATTTAACGAAGCCTCAGTCAAGAAATTGATATTCTTGATTTTCGTCTTATTTTGGCCTCTAGAATCTCCCATTTTAATTTTTCCCAGAGGTGGTCGAACACCCTGTATGTTGGAATATATTATTTCAATACAAAACTCAAATATTCCTTTCTAGTTATAAAAAAAGAACATTAAATAAATATTTATCGTGCTGCTCATAACTTCTTGGATTTTTCATTATCTTATCATCTCTTATCAGTGTATCATTTATAAGATGCTTACTATTGTCTCTTAAAGCACGTATCTGTTCGTGCCAATTTCGTATAAAAGAAATTAACAGTATTCTCATAACTTTGAAATTTTCTTTAATTGTTCCAACACTATTTCTATCAAGATTTAACACATATCTCTAGAGGTTTTTAAAGGTGTTGCGCCTACATCTGTTTACGCGTTGAAAATATGGAAAAGGTTTCGAAGATAAGTTTGTCTATTTAAAATTTGCGTAAGTTGATAATCGATTACTCGACTATCGCAAGAAAACCTTGAAACAGTTATTCAAACAAACGAAGCCTAAGGATGCGTAGATTGAAAATTAAAATTATTATTATAAAATATTAATATTCTATTTTTCGACATCTTTTATTTCTCATTCATCGCCTACGTTATTGTTCAGGTACATTGTTTACGCAACTGGCGTCGTTAAATTGCGATTCGCGCGATCGACTATACTTCGTATACTTTTTTAATTACGCATTTCTGAAGGCCGACACGAACACACAGGTTCACGAGCATAGCCAGATTATGTCATCGCTACTTTACTTGCGTGTTTGTAACCTATTTACGTAAAAGTAGCG
Organism: Colletes latitarsis; assembly: GCF_051014445.1. Classification (NCBI taxonomy): domain Eukaryota; kingdom Metazoa; phylum Arthropoda; class Insecta; order Hymenoptera; family Colletidae; genus Colletes; species Colletes latitarsis. The sequence goes on along the minus strand of NC_135135.1, from coordinate 26,140,172 downwards.
TTGTATAAATCTCGAGGTCCTGAAACATCGAAGCTTGAACCTAAATAATAGATTTACGGATAACGATTGCAAATATATTTATTAAAATCTGTCAACGACAACGCCTATCTTTAAATAGAGAAACAAATTAGAGAAGGCATTCTCAGTAAGATTTAATAATATTAAAAAAGTAAAGTGTTTAGTGCCGTACAAAATAAACAGTATTACTTTCGTTTGCTTTTAAAACGTTCGTAACACTTTTACTTTAGAAGCCTCTTTCATATTTTCAACACGTACACATATGTAATCGCTACTTTCGAAAAGCTATACCTGCTTCAAATAAAATTTTCGTCCGTAGGAATTAAACGATTAACTTTACTTTAATGAAAACTACCGTTGAAAATAAATTTATATTTTACGATCACCGATCGAACGATTTCTCAACGTGGTACAGGTTTATCTTTTATCGATATCTCATTACTGTAACGTATTTTTCACACGCAATTGTACGAAAGAATTGCACTGAAAGAATTAAAATGATTTGTCGTTGACAATTAAAAACCCTATTTTTCTAATTTAAAATTTCTTAAATTTTAATTTTTAATCAAATTTTATCTCATTTCGTTGTATGTGATCGTCTTTGGTTTGTTAAATACGTTAAATACAACGAATCTAGGATTGATGCAGCGCAAAATATTCTCGAGTAAATGTATAATTACAAAATGATAGGACCAGGTATAGAATGCGGAAGGAAGGGCGTGGTTGGAATTATTTGATGCGTCGTGTGTTAAAGACACACCCTCGATCCACCTACGCGACTATCTATCTTTTCATCTCATAATTTTATCATATTTCACGTATCGTCGACCTGCGCTTTTTGTACTTTCGCTAGCGTCCACAACTTTCGCTCGTCCGCGTGGAAACATGCAAATTAAGGGGTAAGGCCACCGTAAACACCTGATATAAAGCGCTTTTTTGCGATTTTTTTTTTTTATACAGGGTGTCCAGCCACCCCTGGGAAAAATTTTAATAGGGGATTCTAGAGGTCAAAATAAGACGAAAATCAAGAATACCAATTTATCGATGGAGGCTGCGTTAAAAAGTTATTAACGTTTAAAGTTCCGCCCCTATTGAATTGTTTTCTCGAAAATGCGCAAGATTTCGAGGGTATGTCTATTCACCAAAAATGATTGTAATTGACCCCCGCAACCGAAAATAATTTTTCCAAAACGATTTGAAATTTTTTTTTTCCATCGAAAAATTTCACACCTTCTCGAATTTTTTTCTAGAAAGTGGGTAGGATTTCGAGGGTATGTCTATTCACCAAAAATGATTGTAATTGACCCCCACAACCGAAAATAATTTTTTTAGAATGATTTGAAAAATTTTTTTTCCGTCGAAAAATTTCACACCTTCTCGAATTTTTTTCTACAAAATGGGTAAGATTTCGGGGGTATGTCTATTCACCAAAAATTATTGTAATTGACCCCCACAACCGAAAATAATTTTTTTAGAATGATTTGAAAAATTTTTTTTCCGTCGAAAAATTTCACACCTTCTCGAATTTTTTTCTAGAAAGTGGGTAGGATTTCGAGGGTATGTCTATTGACCAAAAATACTGTAAATTGACCCCCGTAATTAACTATAATTTTTTTAGAACGATTTGGAATTTTTTAATTTTGTCGAAAAATTTGTCAACCTTCCTGAATTTTTTTCTCGAAAATGCGTAGGAAATTTGTACTTCAAATGCATTCAAATGCTATTCAATGCTATTCAAAATCATTATTGAATATTATTATACATATATAAAAAAAAAAATCGCTTTATTTCAGGTTTTTACAGTGGTTTTACCCCTTAAGGGGGTGGATATACTACTCCAGAACCCAAGCTTTGATTGTGATAAAAGACAAAAGAGATTTGTCGTAACGGGCAATTTTTTCCATTATTTATTTTCGAGCAAAGGAAATGAAAAAAATGGAAAACCAAATAAACTTTGCAATATTCTCGAGAAGTATACACTTTCCTAAAAAGTAGTAGCGTGTACCAACATAATTGACAGGAAAGTGCGATGATCTCAGTTTTATGAGGTCGAGTGGTTTCACAAATTAGGAAACATAATTCCATCATTTTAATTAAACAATTGCCCACCGTCGTAGTGCAGTGAATCAGACGGAAAGCATTCTTCTGCGGTCACAGTTTTAACCGCATTGATATAAATGACGATTAAAATTACTTCGAACACTTAGCATACTATCCTTGCTAAGAATGCTTTTTTTTTTAAATAATTACTTTCGGGGGAAAAAAACGTTCCAAGTTCTACGTCTAATATTTTATAAAACATAAATCCATATAAATGGAAAATCTTATATACGTTTGACTCCAAATTCAACTTTTTGTAAATTAAGTTCACCGTTAAACCTTATTGAACATTTATAGAACGGAATAGAAGGACGTTTATAAAATACTGTTAAAACGAAGTATTATTGAAAGTAGTCAGTTTAACATACATATTTCACAAGTTGAATCGTAATAGCGTTTGAATGGTTTCGTATATGAGTATATCTCAGACCAATGCACGCATATCAATTAGTCTTGTTGATAGGAACTATCGCACTCTTTTCTTTCTGTACAGTCGAATAATGTAGCGGATAATGGAGTTGGCCGGATGACAAATAGATAACTATCACTGATAATTAAAACTGAACTGGATTCGTAGACACAGGTCATCTACTTCCCATACATGATGCGGAATAATAAGGGTAAATAATAAAAAACAAACATTCTTTAAATTCAAACGTACAGTAAACTCCCGCTTAACCGACCCCTATGGGATTTGATCCTTGGTCGGATAAACGGACGAACAATTAATCCGAAATTATACACCATTATCATTGTCAGTTGTTAGTAGATGAATACTGAAAAATACATATTCTATGCAAAACGAATAAAATTATATTTTATTTCCCAGAAAATAGTAAGAGAAAACCCCTGCACAGACCAATAAAAATCACAACAATTGGCGATGGCACTGTTGGCAAAACGTGTATGCTAATTACGTACACAACAAATGAATTTCCCTCAGAGTATGTGCCCACAGTGTAAGTACTAATCGGGGAACGTCGTTTACCTCTGAATGCAATGTTCTCAAGCAAAGTAAACTGAGTTCGCTCTTAGGTTCCAGACTGCGATTTCTCTGAGACCAGTCAACTTTGTGTGCTTCGGTTAGGCGAGCTTGCATTTCTAAAACATTAAAAAAAATTCAATTAAGAAGTATTTTTTTTTTTTTTTAAATCTCTCAATCTGTTTTCCTTAGTTTCGATAACTATGCAGGAACCATATACGTAGACGGGCAAGAATACGATATGACTTTATGGGATACAGCCGGTCAGGAGGATTACGAGCGGATCAGGCCTTTATCCTATCCAAATGTAAACAAAGTTCTTTTGAATAATGGTTTCCAATCAATATTCTATTTACTCTTTTAATAAACGTTTAAATTAATTTATAATTAAATTTTATTTTCAGACTGACTGCTTCTTGATCTGCTTTTCAGTGAATTCCCGCAATTCTTTCGAGAATGTTGTAAACAAATGGTATCCAGAAATTAAGTATCACTGTCCAAACACACCTATAGTACTCATTGGTAAGTATTTCCATTATTTATTTTAAAAATAGTTCGAATTTACTTTTAAGGACTTTACACTTTCAAAGAGCAATATAATTAATAATTATTATTATAATTAATTCTTTTTTTTTTCTTCTAATAGGTACGAAAGGAGACCTTAGAAACACAGAAAGTGTAGATACAATTTCACTGAAAGATTGCAACAAGATGAGAAAAAAAGTTAAGGCTTACAAATACATAGAATGTTCTGCTTTGAAACGCGACAATTTGGAAGACGTTTTTGTCGAAGCAATTCGAGCAGTACTAAGGAAACCATCAACCAAACTTTGTTGTACATTTTGAAGATTAAGTTACAAAGTAATATTTATAACTATCTGTAATAATTTTAATATTTAGAAGAAATATATCATTCCAAAGACTACAATTTTCTCGGTATCTTATTTATATAAAAAGTAAAAAATATTCTGTAAACGTGTGATGCTTTTTACATGATCATTTAAGTCAACAACGCTCAGTGTTTACAGTTGTCATTTTGTATATCCGAAAACTAATGTAAATATCCAAAACGAAATATATACAACTTGTACCACGTTCATATTTGTCGCAATTATTAATGTAAATATTTTATTAACGTTTAGAAATGTTATTATAATTTCCTTATACATACAAAATTGAACATAGGAAGTCAGTTACAGTTTCATAATTTCAACGTCCGAACGCGCCATCTGAGATAGGCGTTACTTTCTGTTGTATTATTTTACCATAACCACCTCTTCCGCTATCGAAGTCTGATCTATATTCGTCTCGTACCTGTAAAAATACAATTTTGTTAACAATTATTTTAATGGTAATTTTGTTACATCGCATGCCCAATGACAACAAAGTTTTCTATACTTCTAAGAATGCACAGAATGCACTAATTGAGAGTGAAAATGTATCGTCCTTCCACGAGAAGAAGCCACAGCGTGTTTGTATCCCCACTCTAGCTGCAGTCCGCTGATTGGATGTCACCAATTTCGTCACCGTTTTCGACCAATAACTGTGAGTCAGCGGACTGGGACAGGAGTGGGGATGTAAACACGTTGTACCTTCTTCTCGTGGAAGAATTGTACCTAATGTTTAATATATTACTTTAAATGTAACACTCCAAGCACTTAAATTGCACCTCTACAAAATTATTTACGGGATAACCTAATATATCTCATGCACCAAGTGTATTAAAAAATCTAATATTACATACTTGTCCACCAGTTTTCCCCCTTCCATATTGTCTACCTTCGATAAAACCAGCATCCCAATCTGTCCTGATTATTCTGTCATCCAATCGTGTTCCATTGATGTATCGCATACAGTTCTCAGAGTCTACTCTTTGGTAATATTCAACGAAACAAAAACCGCAAGGAGTTTTTTTATATTTATCTAGACCCATTATAATTCTCCTAATGTCACCACATTTTGAGAACAACTCGTATATTTGTTCCTCTGTTGTGTAAAAGGAAAGATTTCCAACATATAAAGTTGTGGAATTTCTTAGAAGTCTATCCTGCTCTGCTCTGGAACCCTAAACAGAAAATAAATTATCCTAAATACAAATGAAATTTGATAACACGATGGTTTTATATTAACGTAGAAAAAATAAGGATTGAATGATATTATTTTGACGAATGGTTATAAGAACGTTACTTTGGTTATAGTGTTTGGACTTTATATTTCAAGTCCCTGGGAAATACTTTAATATTATATTATACAACGAACCTTAAAATGTTGATCACGATACGAACTTAGTTCGACAGAAGGTGAAGTCGATGGAACTACTTTTATTGCAGCCATGTTAATTATTCTTACAGAAATTTACGAAAAGGTTTCCTATACGTAGGACCTTCCATATCAAACATTTCTAGATCGCCATAACAACAAAAGCGCCATCTATCAACGAGGAAAGAAAAACAAATATCAAGATGTTATTTGAGTTGCCATTTTAACCATTTGCGCTACACTAGCGCCGTTACGGCAATGTTTCATAATATGAGCACAACTTAGTTCAAATTTAATTTATAGTTACTTTTCCTAATGTTTACGATGGCGTCATGACGATGAAAATTACGATGCTCGATGTTGAAAACAAAGAATTTAAAACTATGTCGTTCTGGTTTCAATTAAATTACGAACCCTGACTAAATTATATTGCATAACAGTAAAAATGTATTAAAAATGTCTAACGAATCACAAAAATCCGCAGTTTCCAAGTTATCGAAGACCGATTCTAATTCAGGTGTTAAAAAGAAATGTTACCAATTACTTTTCAGCTGCTTCAAAGATAGTCATAAAAAACGGTCTAAAGAAAACTTTGATTACGAACCTAAGGAATGTGATTACATTGTTGAGAAACTTATAGTAAAACGTGTACCCTTTATCTTCTTCACGATACCAGAAGATGCTTTAGAGACAAAAATCAATGACTGTAGCAAGGACACTAAAGAACCTATAACTAGCGTATCAGAAACTCAATCACTTTCGTATTATACTGACAGATTAAATAGAAATAAATCTACGGAAATTCCTAATAAATATTTACACTCTGATGCGAATATGACTGCATTCCATGAAGAAAACAAAAGTATATTATCTACCAATTATGATACTAGGATTACCAAACTAACAAATACTACGAACAGTGTGCATCCAAGTTTAAAAGAATGCAAAAGATCGTGGAAAGATACATATATGGATAAATTACAGGACAGCAATACTTCTCAAAGTAACAAAACATTTGTTGCTCAACCAGTCCAGGACATGTTTTATAATTTTACCAAATTTAGACAAAAAATGATGGATTCAAATCGATCGAATATAGAAGATTACAATTTAAAGTATATGGATATAAAGTCACAAAGTAATGATAGACTGTTGCATAATCAGAAAATAGCTGTATACGACTCTAAACTTCTAGCCAAAAATATTACGAACACTAATCAATCAGACAGAAAATTAAGATGGAAAATCATTGTAAGGCATTATAAACCTGAAACACTACATTATTCTAAAGGTTCTCGAGAAGCTGATAAGTATTTTAATACAAATTAATACAAAACGCACAAATGCTGCAGTTTGGTACTTAAGTGGAGGGGCAGGCAGTTTCTTTATGAAGTTATGGCCTGCCGTCTAGTAACACTGCTCTAAACTAGTGCCATCTATTTACATAGATAGGTTATATGAGGTTATGTTATCGAATCGAGCAGTTTGATTTGTTGTACCCGGCAAATAGTTGCTTCTTAATACTGCAATTGTTTACGAAAGCCAAACTAAATCATAATTCTCTTCTGATTTTTACACAGTAAAAAAAAAACAAACAAAATGGTAAGTGATAAGCAATAACGCAAAAATATTTGTAAACCGTTTGGAGCGTATTGTTATCCACTATATGGACAACCACATAACCTTAGGAATCACAACTAAATAAACGTTAAAGAAATTGAAATTCTACTTCTTTTACAGACGATCGGTAAGAACAATAAGATGTTGCAACACATAAATTACAGAGTCAGAATCATTTTGCAAGATTCTAGAACCTTCATAGGCACATTCAAAGCTTTCGATAAGCATATGAACTTGATACTTGGTGATTGCGAAGAATTTCGTAAAATTAAACCAAAGAATACAAAGCAACCAGAGAGAGAAGACAAACGTGTATTAGGTTTTGTACTCTTAAGGGGGGAAAATATTGTTTCTTTGACCGTGGAAGGACCTCCACCTCCTGAAGAAGGACTGCCCAGAGTACCTATTCCTGGTGCTGCACCAGGGCCTGGTATGGGTCGTGCAACTGGTCGTGGTATGCCTGCAAATGTTGCTGGAGTACCTGCTGGATTGCAAGGACCTGTTCGAGGTGTTGGTGGCCCATCACAGCAGATAATGACACCAGGAGCCAGAGGTCAAGTTTCTGCACCTCCACAGATGCATCCTGGTGGCCCTCCACGTATGCCAGTCGGAGGCCCTCCACCAGGGATGATGGGTCCACCACCTGGAATGATGGGTAATTCAATTTGCAGACACCATATTATTCTTTAACTCTGTGAGCCCAAAGCACAATCAATGTTCAGATCCAGGAAGTTGAAATTTTTTTTATTTGATTGTAGGTATGCCACCAGGAATGCCACCCATGGGACGTGGAGGTCCACCAATGGGACCACCAGGAATGAGGGGTCCACCTCCTGGTATGATGAGGGGTGGACCACCTCCTCGTCCATATTAATAATTTTTTTAATATATTATTGTATCCGATAATAATAAAAATCCCCTTTGTAATTCTAATGTCTTTTATCTCATCCTTGTACACTCGTTTAAATATTAATTTAATAGATAGTAATGAAACAACAGGAGCAAGTGGAATTTCTGAATTTGGAACAGGATTTGTGCATGAGATGTTATTAGATACTAAACCATTATTATTTGCTAATTGAATACAAATATCTGATTACTTAGTTTAAATTTAAGACCACTGTGTAATTAAGGATAGCAAATATGGAGAAAGTAATCTACATATGAAAGAATACTAACAAAAGAAAGATGTTAAAGGCATAAAAATTCGATTTTATAAAACAGTTATAATAATAATTGGCAGTAACATAATTACACGTACGAATGCGAATAAATCGTGATGTCGATACAGCAATATTTTTTTGAGCAGTTTGTATAGGCAGTTTATTGTTTAGGAGACTAATTCTTTTCTTAAATCTAAGTTTCGTATCGAATATAATATTATTCAATACAAAAACAAAAAGTGATTTTTTTCCGTTTATAATAAATGTGTATGTAGGTACACATTTATAGTCATTGAAAATTTTCTGTTTATATACAATAGATTAATTTAAAAACTTTAAAACAGGGTAAGTACAACTATTTAGAAATTTACAAGAAACAATTGCAATTCTTAGACATATAAATGTTACTTATTATTACCTGGCTTTTAGAAAATCCTATTTACATCTTATATATATTTACAGCAGTTTAATGATACAAAGCATGAGCAATTGTCAGAGACAGAAACAAACTTTTCTTCTTAGCACTAGAAGTATCATATACAAAATTCTGTTGCACATTTAACTGTTACAATGTAATTAACTGTGACATTGTTAACAATATTTTATAACGCATATAAAATTAGCATATGATATTTCAAAATATGTGGGAGACGATGCAGTAATTTTGTAATAATTATTCTCCGAGAAAATATACAATTTATTAGTATTAAAGGTATTTTTGAGATCACTGTCTTTTTCCTTCGTCCTTTTCGTAAATATGGAATGGTAAATTATAATACGTCAGTGAACGTGTTTTCTTTTGCTATACAAAGTAAATCGAGAGAAACAAAACATCCGAATACCTTGGTAGATTTTGAAGATACAAAAAAATGTACGAAACTGAATTTACGTAATTTTTTTTTTACAATTTTTAGGATCATTAGTATTTTTTCACACGGAATATTTTTGTTATTTATTATAATGTAACTAGTATCAGGATAAATTTAATCGAATGACATAATATGACCTTGAACATAGAAAGTCATAAATACGCCATAAAAAATCTTATCTTCGTTCGAGTTGATATTAGCTATGATACAAACATATAGGTTCATCAAAAAATGCTGATGACCTTGAGACTGAGAAAAGTTACGTTTGCTATATTTATTCCTCAAAAGTTTTAAAATTCTTATATATTTTTTTTTGTATCTACAAATTGAATCGAAATGATTTTAGGTGTTCTATTTTTTAAAATATATGTAAAGATATTAAGCTTGAAATTGGTATATTTTATATTACGAATGCAAAACATATTATTCATAGCTATATTGTTTAAAGTAAAATAAAATATTTTTCGGGTTGAAACGTGTAGTTGGAAAACACCTACATCGAAAAATATACTTAAAAGAAGGTTTAATACGATACTGTCAGTATCAGTGTATTTACTTTATTAAATGTTAAATTACCAGTAAATTAAAACTGTTACGTTCGTAGAGTGACTGTAAATTTATCAGTCGTCATTTAATTATAAATTTAATTTAATAGAAGAGGAAGCCATCCATTTTTTCTGAAAGAATAGTTATTCTGTTAAATTCAGTAATTCAGAGAATTTAATGGTATGTACCACAAAAGGTTAAGTTATGAACAATCGCAATTATCGATTTCAATATCACCATTTGTTGAGTACTTCTCAAAATAAATAATACGCACTGGACGAAAGTATAGAAAAACTTGTAAAAAAATATTTATGAGATGAAGTACAGAAATTGTAGTTAAAAAACAATTTAAACGGTACAATAAATCATATAAATTATTTAGATTGTATAAAAATATAAACGATATTTCTTAATAATGAACAAGTAAATAATTACATAATAAAAACCATTAAACACAATTTCGTTAATGTCGAGTATATTATACGTACTCGTATTATGTAATTTAAAAGTACATATTCACTTCTTTTTAATTTCCGTACAATTTCAATAAATTTTAATTCGTTACTTAAAACTTCTGCATTCACATATATTTTCTACACCCTTTTTTTTTATATAAAAGATAAAATATCGATTCATCGTAGCAGTGATAATGAAAGAAAAATATATAAGATGTTTTTGACCAAATTACGGAGTTTTAATAAAGAATAAAATAATTCTTTACTTTTGGTCTACCCAATGGAAGAAGTATTTCAAATTTACTACATAAATGACAAGTTTACAATGTTCAATTCTTCTTTGAGAAACTCGAGTTCCTTGAATATATTTGAATTCGCGAAATATTTTTGCACGTAAAATAATGTCATTAATTTACAAAATGTCTTCAAAGTAATGATGGAGTTAGTTGTTCCTGTTACATGTACTTCCTTAGCATAACAATTTCGTAATATATTTTTACAATTTCAAACTGACCTTTGCATCTCATCTTTAACAGAATTAATTACAGCGTCGGTTTTTACAATTATCTCTTTATCTTGTACATGTAAATCACTATTACTTGGTTCTTTCGAAAGACAAGTGTGTGTATTTTGTATCACAGTCTTATATTCAGAGGTAAGAATATTAGATGATTCAAGAAGATGAGACAGAGCTTTATTCTTCTCCAAAACATCCTGCCGAAGATTGAACATAATGGTATTACCAGACTGAAAAACATAAATCGTAGACTTTTATAATTACAATGATTACTTAAAATTCCATTATTTTGCTACCAAAAATTATCGCAGAAAATTTTCGTTACGTTGGAGAATATTCTATGGCCACAACGAAAGATTGAAATGAAAGAATGAAAGATTTCAGTGAAAATCGATCAAACATATTTTTACAAGTTTTGCTCGTCATTTGCAGATGATATTCATTTTTATCTTTATTCTCATATTAAAATCAATTTTTTCTACAGATTTGTTTTTTTAAGGTATTGTAATACAAATAATATCCGATGGAAAGTTATTATTTTGAAAATCTAGTGATCTATGTATGAATAGTAGTCGCTACCTTTACGTTGGACGTTACAGGTTCCGTATGAGATGAGTTTGTTGACGATAACATAGTTACAGCTTGATCTCCATTGTTAAGTGTAACATGGTGCGGTAGGACATTGATAGAAGCACTATGTTGACTCGTGACACGTAAATTTTTCCCTCCCATAATTACTTTTCCCAACACTTCCTAAAATTTGTAACATTGCTTGTATTTTATGTTCAAAATGTAAAAAATTTATTGATTGAATATTTGTTTACTTACCTTGCCTGCGTGAGAAAGAGTTACACCTTTGGTTTGACCCTTTTGTATAACAATCACGTTCGTTTTAGGCGCTAACTTCGTATTAGAATGGTGAGATATATTTACACTTTTATTAGAATTTAGCGTAACACCCTGAAATATTAGAAATAAAATATTTCTAAATTCAATCTCGATATCGAAGTTGAGCAAATTTTATTTCTAAATAACGAATAAATATTTTACATTTTTTAAATACAATATTTTAAAATTAATTTTCAGAGTTATTTGGAAAACGATCTATTTCGAAATAACATCGTCATTTCATGAAGTATTTCATATAAAAAATGAATTAATATATTTTCAATCGAACGATTTATTTGCCATTTTATGAAATAAATTTCGCCTAGGTCTACTTCATAGTTTACATTCACGGTTATTGTTATCGTACCATTTTGGCAGTGGTTTGATTATTGAACGTCGTAGGCAATTTTTTACAAGTCAGTGTTGTAGTTTGCTTAATTTGAGGTGGTCCTGGTCCATTCGATACAGTTGTACCAGGACAAACAGTCATCAGTCGATGCGAATTACCTAAAAGCAATTAAAAAATGGATGAGCTTGGTACAGATTCTGAATCGATCTGTCATCAAGTAGCAGTAACATTTACTTGAAGTAATGGCTTTAGTTACTGGGGATTTTACATTAGAATGTATCACTGGTACAACACGTTTTGTGTTGCTAACAGTCGAGTTTGAATTCTCAGTATTTGCTGCCTTCTCTAAATTATGGGCCGACGATATTTTTGAATCTGAAATAACACAGGAAATTAAGCCAACTAGCAGAAATATATAAACTCATTGATAAAATCTGTGGTGTTTAATAGAAAACAAAAAGAAAACCGTATCGTACTTAAACTATCTTGTGTGGATGTATCTTGCGCATCAGGTTGCAAGTTGCTTCCAGATACACACGACGCGTTACTGGACATCAGAATTGCTGGCCCAATTTTTGTGCTAAGTTTATTTTGGGCCGCGATTATTTTTCCTTTAGTTTTTGTAATACTTGCACTAACGGGGACCACAGCATTCGTAACATTACCGGATGGAACTGCCAAATGATTATTGGCATTTTCTTGTACCACTGATTCCTTAGAATCTGAATTTAATAAAATTAATTTAAATATATCATACTAAATATGTTATAAATGTATTAAAATTGAAGTTATAACAACCTGTGCATTCCCCGCAATTAATATTAAGCGGTATTATCGTAACATTTTGATGTTGTAACGAGTTTGTTGGCATTCGTGATAACTGAATAGTATTTTCGGGAGACCCTTTCTGAGTGGCACCATGATTTAGCGCTCCTATCGAATTTGAAGAAACTACCAAAACCTGTATTACATATTTTTTGATTAGTTTAGAACAAATTTACGTAAACGATTCGTTAATTATCTATTTACCTTGTTTGGTGGTGCTGTTGGAAGCGGAGACGTTGGTTTACGTTTTTCAGGAATAGCACGTTTTTCATTCACATCCAAATTATTGTTTTGCTTATTCGTTTCTTTGTTTTTGTCCAATTCAGTGTCCTATAATATATTGCAAAAAATAAAACGACTAAAAAAAAAAAATAATAATATCCTTACAATATACTATAAGTATATAACCGATACCTCGTTTGATACATTCTGATCACTGAACTTATCTTCATTAGGTGGAAGTTCATTATTGCTAAGTAATTTCTCTTGTACTTTTGGCTTCTCAGGAGATTCGCTTCTGATTGCTATTGAAACAGATATGCAAGTAATTAATTTTTATTCCATACATGGTACACAAAAAGAATGCTGAATTGTTAAATCTTCTTAACTTACAGTTCTATGGCTGTACACTATTTTAATAGACTAAAACCACACATTTACCAAAATAGATAATAGTTTTCCTTAAAACCTTTTGCATTCTCTGTTTTTTCAGGAACTGGAAGATTCCTTTTGTTTGCCACTGCAGTTGCAAGGGATATGCTATTTGCTAGCGTCGTAAAAGCAGATCGTGCCTTCAGTCTTGGCAAAAGTGGAATAGTACGACGACCTTCAATAGTCCAATCTGTGCCAGTGTTTGGGCCATTTAATCTATGTTGTAACAAATGATTAATATTCAATCAAAACATCTGAGTTTTATTTTGAATATTATAATATAATTAGTATGCAATTGCTTACTGCTCAGCTATTGTTGCTAATTTCTCATCATTTACTGCTCTTCGCACTTCTGCACGATGTCTTTCATTAGAAATATGTAGAACTTTAGCAAGCTCTTGTAATAATTTCTGTTTTTCATTAGTGAAAGGGCCTTGAGCACGTAAGACGGATACCATACTTCCATAAGCATCTAATTCTATATTAAATAAAACACATATTCGCTAAATAAACAATACAGAATATAAATATACACAATACTTTAATCTTTAATTGGTATTGTGAGGTATTATTGCAATCCAGAGATTACATTTATTTTATTTGTAATTAATATTGTATTCTATTATTTTGAGTAACCAATTGTGTAAAATAAAGACAACTATAGAAGGAAATTGCTGATTTTTATTTTTCAATAACATATTTTGGGAGGTTTAAATGCCCTATGATACATTTTGAGAATATACAATTTTAAAAAATTCTAATATAATTAAAGTAACTATTAATTTTATTTTCCTGTTATGTCATTTGTTTTATCAGGTATTAAGAAAAATTTCTGTAGCTTTTTATCAGTCAAATACAGTTTTGCTTTACAAATTTAAATTTGATAATTCAGTTGCAGCAAGATGAGAAAAGCAATGAAATGTTAGAATAGTAATCATTTTTAAGCCACTCATTTATTATTGGTAATGAAGAATTATGTGAATAAACTAATGAATGAAGTTTTACAAAAAACTCAAAACTTTTATATTACTGAAACATAAATGCTTATAGTATTAAGCAACAATTGTTTGATCAATATTATTATATTGCAAGAAAATTGTGAGGATTTGATTTATATTATAAATCTGTATAAATTTTTTTTGGGAACTTAACAATTAGTCTTTTGGTCTTTTAGTCTAAACTTATGGTTTCTTTAATATTAATTGTTGGATATTACCTACAATCGACCATAATTTGTATTTAAAACAATATTATTGCCTGTACAAGAGCATTGTAATTTGTTCATCATTTTAACAAAGGATTTCTATTCTATTTCAAGGATATGTTTTATTAATTATTCATATTTCTAACAATTACTACAGGTCTGGAAAAATTCAGTCAGCTTTTAAATTACAAGTCTAGATACATCAAAAAATTTGTTTGTGACTCTTAACATAATGTTAGACAACATGTAACACAATCCACAGTAAAAATCGCTAAGAATAAGAAAACGGTTTATGATATTCTAATTATATTTAATAATAAATGGATACATATTCAATATCAATAAATATTAATATATTCATAAATTATGGTCATCAAACACAGTTCTTCAGGTTTCCATTTTCTATATTTCAATTATGTAAATCTCGTGTACTACGATACATAATACTTATTTTAAAATTGCGTTATACTCTCGACACATATAACTGTTTTGAGACTGTAAAAGACTGAACGTTACTAAAGTAAAAAAGTGATTGTTTGAAACTTAACCTTACCTAAACATCGTAAATATTTTCTGCATTCATCGCGAGTCATCGTTTCGTGTCTTAACGACCACATGGTTGCATCTTTCGATCGCTATAATAAACGTGACAAAATTTGATCACTATTTGTAAGCTTTTTCCACATTTTCGACGTTTCGTTGACAGTATGGTAAGTTGATGATGAAGTTGTCGTATAATTACTCTTATTGTAATTGTTTTTTGTTGCAATGTTGGTACTACTACCAGCAAAGTTGATAGATGTTTTCATAGACTGGCTAACCTGAACTCTTTTACTCAAGATGGCGGATCGCATGTTGATGGTTTGATACAGCGACCCTAGTATCATCATTCCACGAGAAGAAGGCACAGCGTGTTTACATCCCCACTCTTGCTGCAGTCCGCTGATTGGCTATCACCGATCTTCGTCACTATTTTTGACCAATACCTGTGAGTCAGTGGACTGGAATAGGAGTGGGGATATAAACACGCTGTGCCTTCTTCTCGTAGAAGCACGGTACGAGTCGTGCTAAATGAGTGATAGTAAAGCTGCGAGAGTCCGATTTTGCACTGAAGGAACAGAGACACACAAATGCTGTGTGCTCTTTCTATTACGTTAGATTTAGTGCACAGTCTGAGCATGCTAGACACACTACCCTCATCGAAACCAATGAGAAATCAGCAAAGCTCAAAGGAGCGAAGGCTTCTTTCGCTGAAAGCGTCTTTTTCTTTTTATTTTTATTTGGTAGGTAGTTTTGAACTATACCTAGAAAATGTCTGAGGTATTCAAAGGCTTATATATCCCAATTTGTCCATTTCATTGTCTATGAATACTACATTACTGACTCCAGATGCGAAATCATGCAATTTTTGTTTAAAACATTTTTTTACAGGGCAAATACTTTGCAAATTATTTGACATCACGTTACGAGATACACTCTATATATCAATCTTTATTATATGGAATATAACGTTTAATATTATAGTACAACAACACGGAAACTATTGAGGAAACGTACGATCAGACGTGCTGTACGAGTGACTCATTTTTACAAGTATTATGTAATATTTGCAACTAAATATACACTTCACGTATCAATACTTTTTCCATTAAATGATAAGCGAATATCATAAAACTGGTGAATAGTCAGAATCAATATTTAAGCGTATCGAAGGTGATTGACAAACTATTTGAACAGAACATTTAATAGTTATACAGGGTGTTCGGCCAACCCTGGGAAAGATTTTAATGGGGGATTCTATTCTAGAGGCCAAAATAAGACGAAAATCAAGAATACCAATTTGTTGATGGAGGCTCCGTTAAAAAGTTATTAACAATTAAATTCAAAAATTTCAAATCGTTCTGGAAAAATTATTTTCGGTTGCAGGGGTCGATTACAATCATTTTTGGTCATTAGACATACCCCCGAAATCCTACCCACTTTCGAGAAAAAAATTCGAGAAGGTGTGAAATTTTACGACGGAAAAAAAAATTTTCAAATCGTTCTAAAAAAATTATTTTCGGTTGCAGGGGTCGATTACAATCATTTTTGGTCAATAGACATACCCCCGAAATCCTGCGCATTTTCGAGAAAAAAAATTCAGTACGGGTGAAACTGTAAACGTTAATAACTTTTTAACGAAGCCTCAATCAACAAATTAGTATTCTTGATTTTCGTCTTATTTTGGCCTCTAGAATCCCCTATTAAAATTTTTCACCCTGTATAAATGAAATAATTGGAAGCTGCTCTACCGATAGTTGTTATAACAGTTCTAAGTCTGTTTTCCATCGAATGGACTAACGTAGAAGTAACATTTGGATCTATCCATTGCCATATTTATTTCTAAGTCGAGACTTTGCGGTTGTCGTAGCAACGCACATTTCTTGACTATTTTGACGATATGCTTCGAATCATCGTCTGATCAAGACTAAAGGAATACTTCGTAAATTCAATTTGAATACACTGTCTTTGAAATTTTCCTGTAGAATTTTACAGCCAAAACATGTCTATTATATGGGAACCAATCGATCCCTGATCACAATCAGACGGTTCACCGTTTATTTAATAAGCAAATACGAGCAAGTTTGATAAATTCTTTAATATTCCATACACTGATTCCTTTCGTTATCTTCTATGTGCCATGGACGCCGACTCTATACTCGGAAATTCTCGTGGGTGACGTATAAAGTCATCCGTAGGCTTTTCCTCGTCTCAGTCGACGAACGCCAACGTCCCTGCGATCTATTTAATCGCTTAAGATCGGTATGCACTGTTTCAAATCGCTCGTAAGAAAAGTTGAACCGTGACCGCGACTAACGAATAGAAATCGACGAAATCGACGAGTACAGAATAAATAGGCGAATAAAAAAAAAAACAATCACGGGCGAAAGTGGTGATCGAAAATGCGTGTTACCGCGACGTTAATTGTCGCATTGATCCTCGTTATTTATTTCGTCGATTCCAGTGTCACGCCTGACAAAGGTAAGGCAAAGTGATTACAACTATTAAAATAACCACTGGTCAAGAAATTGTAAACAATAGTTTGTATTCTTTACGATTGTTTCATCTGACGCTTATATGGATAAAAATAAATCGTGTGGAACGAAATTAAATGTAATGACGTTTTTTATTTTTATTTTGAACGTTGATCGATGTATAAAATACGTGTAAATAAATATATAATGGTAAAAGTAGTGTAAAACGTATGGTGTTATTGCACCTGCAGCGCGTTCCCATAACATGTTTACGGTATTGCAAACCAGTCCTCATGCAAGTTGACAAGAAACCCGGTAACGGCGTGCTCCGAACGATAAATCGTTTCTGCAGGTCATTTAACTTGAAATGACTATTTTCGTGTTTACCAATTGTGGGAACGGATCAACGAATTCAACCGTTGCAAATAATCGATTTAAATTTCCAGCTAAGATTGCAATACTCTCCTAAAATAGTGAATATATTTCAATGAAATTTATTGCTGAAGTGGAGCTCATGGATACCTACAAAAAAGTATTAGACAAAATTCTCGTACAGCGTCAAACAAATTTATTAAAAATCAAAAATGAATTCTTATGAAAAATCGACAGGGAGTAGGTGCCTAAATTTTTCGGCGAAAATGAAAAATTTCAAATCATTCTAAAAAAATTATTTTCGGTTGCTGGGGTCAATTACAATTATTTTTGGTCATTACACATACCCTCGAAATCCTACCCACTTTCGAGAAAAAAATTCGAAAAGGTGTGAAATTTTTCGACGGAAAAAAAAAATTTCAAATCGTTTTGGAAAAATTATTTTCGGTTGCAGGGGTCAATTACAATCATTTTTGGTGAACAGACATACCCCCGAAATCCTGCGCATTTTCGAGAAAAAAATTCAGTACGAGTAAAACTTTAAACGTTAATAACTTTTTAACGAAGCCTCCATGAACAAATTGGTATTCTTGATTTTCGTCTTATTTCGGCCTCTAGAATCTCCCATTAAAACTTTTCCCAGGAGTTTCCGAACATCCTGTATATGTATGTATAAATCGTTAGTTTGAAAGCCATAATTTAGAATTGAAGGTATAGATATTTGATTGTGAGTGGTTCCCTGAATGTTTCAAGACGAAAACGAAATTATTTTCTTAAAATATTAGTGTAATTTGTACGTCTTGTTTATGTTTCTTTCCACAGATCTGACAACGAGTCTTCGAGAAGCATGGGTCAACGACGATTTTGCGATTGCATTTTCGAACATAAAAGCGAAGAAAAAATCATCGGAGGCGACGGTCGAGACACTTTTGGCTGTGAGATTCGGCAAATTCAGGACGAAAATGATGCTGATGCTCGACAGACGAACGAAACGAGGTGAGAAACTAGATTTATTCATAGATTGTATCGTTTTTTATTTATAATGTTCTTCTTAAATTAACGAATCCTTCGAGATAACCGTTTCCTTTCCTTCGGCGAATTAATTTGCTTCAGTGATCCTCGAGAGCGTGAACGACGATAGACGTCGAATTACCGAGCAGATTACCGTGGCCACTCTGGGCACCGATGCACCGTTGAAGAATATAATAGTCCTGGTGCATCAGAGTCAACCAGATGCAAGGATGGACGTCTACATCGACTGCGTTTACCAGGGCGTGTTACCGTTGAGGAAAAGTTTCAGGGAGCTAGAGAACGACGAGGACAGCTCCCTCGTAGAAGCAGTGAGTATTTTTTAAAATTATTTACCTTTTAATGCTTGAAATTCCTTATCATTTTGTCCTTGGTTATCTTCGTCAGACAATCTTGATACGAATATTAGATCGTTCTCGAGTTAGTAAATGAAAATGCGAATACTCCAGAGAAAGTATGTACAACAAAGTATGTACTATAGTTATATTTATTATTTTCAATGGAAAATAGAAATTGTAACGACCGGCGTTGAAATTTCTTCCTCTCTTAGGGAGTTTCACGGTTGATACGGACCACCGATGACGTTAGAGATCGTAGGATGATGTCTTTCCAAATATGGTTGGTCAGACCAAGGCTGTTTGTCTTTATTACGCACAGCTGCTAACTCGCGTAACGCATTTAAGCATGGAATTGATTTCGATTCGCTTAGAAGTCATCCATATTGAATATTCACGGCCCACTTTCCTGTAACCGCGATCGAGATGCACACATATAGTCATACGCAAACGTATAGTTAAAAAAAAGGGGTTCGAAATGCTATTTATTATGAGAAATTGTCGATGAAATACATAATATATGAGTTTCGATGATATTTATCGACGACAATCTTAATTTAAAATGTTTGAGTCTACATAATTAGAATAAAAGAAAACATTATCCGTAGGTAAATACATATACTAATAACTAAATGCATGTACAGTGGCGATCATGCAAGTAGGGAAATAACGACAGTTCACTTTTTTTTGTTACATACTGTACAATGTCATTGTATGCCAAGGGTTTAATAAACGCAGTTCTAAAGTCGTCGTGTGTTCAGTTTAAGGAAAGAAGAAGCGATGTGAAGGTGCATAGATCGTCGTCTGTAATCGACGTGCTGAAGCTAGAGGACTGCCCCAATAATACAGACGATCTGGACGCGTTAACGGATCTCTCGAAGGGTAAAGAATCGTCGGAATCGATGAAGTCGAATGAAAGACAACACAATCGTTTTCGATTAAAAGATCATGCTCACGATTTCGCCGTACGGTCAAATAAATTCGAGGATGATTACGAGTTCGACGATTTCGACGATTCGGATCGATACGAGCACTTAGATCAACACGACGGTCTGCAACGATCTCGCCGTTTCAACCATGACCGTCGTTCGACTCGATTGGATCAATCGAATCGGTACGATAAACGTTTTATCGAAGGCTATCGTAGTAAACATTATTCCACGGGCGACCCTGAGGTCGATCAGTCGGATTTGTTGAGTCAATTGGATCATATATATCAACGGACGCGATCCGACGATCTCCAGAGACCGCAACGTATGAAATCAGGGGAAACCAACGAAACGGACGAAATGAATTTGTTGAATCAACCGACGGCGTATTACAAAAGGGTTCCAAGGAGGGGGGACATAGGGATCCAGAGTTTGGACGAAAAAAGTAATTAGTCTGTTATCGATAACAATTTACTATTTGTTAGAAGCAAACGGTGACTGATTGAAAACTTCCATTTTATAGTTTGCATCACCGATAGTCAGTTGGGCAAGACTCTGAACGAACTGATCGCTGCTACCAAAAAGATCTGGAGAGAAATAGAATTGAATGTGAGTAAGATTTGAAAATCTCCTCAAGCTTCGCTGTAATTAGATAGTCCATCGAGTATGGAATGAAAAAAATTATTATTATTTAACTTTTCAGAGAATGGAAACGCAACATCTACGACAACTAATCGAAAATTGCACAGCTTGTCGCGTACCACTCGGTGAGTGAAGTATGGCTGTATTGAAATAATTATTAATTGTCAAGAAAATGTTCTTTGTTATTTCTTTCTCTCGTTTCCGGACGATTCTCCACGATCGAAACGGTTTTAATTTCGCCACAGTTCTTACGAGTGTGCGAATCGACTCCAATTAATGTATAAAACGGCCTTACGTTGCAATAAATGTCTGATTTTTGCAAAATTTAATAATGTTGTGACTGTAATTCTCGCAAAAACATTTAACAAACGGTGTCTGGGCGAAGTAATACAAAACTACAGCGTCTCGGAGAAGATATTGTTGGAATATTGAACCGTAAAACGTCCAGGGTTTCGATTTTTAACGACTAAAAACCGGAAGAAGATGTCGAATCTCCTTTAAACATCTTCGAACAGTGAATTATGAAATTATTGGCACAGGTAAGAAGCGATGGAAATACGAAGTATAAAAGATGTAATAAAAGGTTCCTTTTTTAAAAAGAAACTATAATGTATGGGTCACAAACTAACAATACGTGAGAAATGATAGGAATGCAAAGTATAATACAACATTTTCCACGTTTTTTACGTAAAAAATACAACGTTCGAGCCATCGACGATTTTTAACATTGCCCTTTCAGCTATCCTCTGTTTTTCGATTTCAGTTAAAGTTTCAGGAACTGTGTGGATAAGTGTGACGTCGCGTGGGACAGAATTTGTAACGTGTGTTTCGTAAGTAAAGAACATTACTGTAATTTCACAGTTCCACCGCCGACTACGACGCCTGCTCCGCCTTCCACGTGCGATTATAAGTCACCTTGCTACCCGGGGGCTGACTGTCGCAACACACCGCGTGGCCCACTGTGTGGTGCCTGCCCTCCAGGTTACACAGGTGACGGATACCGGTGTACCATAGTGATCGTTACTTGCGCGAGCAGTCCGTGTTATCCCGGTGTCCGTTGTTACGACCATCCGGACGGTTACAGGTATTTTTTTCAATTAAAAACAACACCATATACTCCACTTCTGGTTCGTATAACCCATTTTCAGCTGGTACCGGAAGTTGAAATTATTACCATTCGATAGAGTTATTAATATTAGGGTGTCCCATAAGTTTCTTCGGCGCCATGCTATGAATGACTCTAGCTGGCTATGTTTATATGTATAGATGAAAAACCAAATGCATTCCAGAACCCTGTTGAGTACTGCTATTTTGTTAAAAATGAACCAAGATGCCATATTTGCGGTGACGTGGCAACAATTAAATGTGCATGGTGTAAGAAATCTTTATGTTTCAAACATTCTTTCGACGAGTACCACTATTATCGAAACTACATACAGTAATTGCTATACACACTGTATGTATTTATAATTTATAAATCGCTGCACTTTTGCCACGATGTCATAGCCGAATAAAAACGCACCTAAGTGAATATTTGGCAAGTAAGCCTCAACAATTTTGGAAAGAGGGCATAATGAGGCTTCCTGAGAGATGGAAGAAGGTTGTAGAACAGAACGGTTCGTGTATAACACAATAAATCAACCTTAAACAACAAATATCGTGTATTCATTTCGCATCAAAACAAGGGAAGAAACTTATGGGACGACCTAATATTTCACACAAGAACCACTACGATTTTCCTTGTTTTCTGTGCCTCTATTCGGTCGTTTCCACCGCGATTAATGAATCTATACATTTTCCAGATGTGGAAAGTGCCCTCTCGGTTACATTGGCGATGGCAAACGTTGCGAGAGACTTAGGAACAGTTGCGAGACTAACCCTTGCTACCAAGAAGTACAGTGCGAATCGGTTCTTTATCCACCATATTACAGGTAGCAATGCGAGAAAAAGATATTAGTACCCCATACATCATTTATCATCAGTATTGTTAGTACACCATAGACTAGCATCAGTACTATCAGTAAAACTTAGAAAAGAAGATCGAGTTAAAATTTTCAATGGTGTCATGGTAATGGTAATTTTTAGATGTGGTCCTTGCCCAGACGGTCACGTGGGCAATGGTTCCACGTGCGTCGACGTAAACGAATGCGAATTGGCACAACCATGCCATCCTGGAGTACGCTGCATTAATCTACGTCCAGGGTATAGATGCGATCCTTGCCCGTCAGGATACAATGGAACCATGATAGAGGGAGTTGGCCTGGAGGTTGCTCGAGTTCATAAACAAATTTGTCAGGACATAAACGAGTGTAAAAATAACAATGGAGGTTGCGGTCCGTACACAGAGTGCATCAACACGGAGGTAACTGATTTTCTATGTTTGAATCCATGTAGAACCTCCAGAAAACTTGCAGGTAGACTAAACGTTGTACTGTAGTACTACCCATGGTGAATTAGAAGAATTATTTCCAAGTTTCCTCCTATCTCCACAAGAATAATTTATGAAACAAGTATATTTAAGAATCACTGATTATATGGATCGTCTGTTTTTCTTTACTCCAGGGTTCGTACAGATGCGGACCGTGCAAAGCGGGCTTCGTAGGAAATCAAACGGTTGGCTGTCATCCTCCACACAACGTCTGTCCAGATTTGACGACGGTTTGCGATGCGAACGCTGACTGCGTCTGCATCGATGTCAATCAATACGCGTGCAGAGTAATTGTCCAAGCATTATAATCAGTTATAATATCGAGCACTCGAGTAACTAACATGATACGATTTCCAGTGTCGCGTCGGTTGGGCTGGAAATGGATTGCTGTGCGGCTTAGACAGGGACAGCGACGGTATCCCCGATAGAAATCTCCGCTGTCACGACCGACACTGTCGCGTGGACAACTGTCCATTGATTCCGAACAGTGGCCAGGAGGATGCGGACCAGGATGGCCAGGGTGACGCGTGCGATCCGGACGCCGATAACGACGGCGTACTGAATTCATCGGACAATTGCCCCTTAGTTTCGAATCCGGATCAGGAAGATAGAGACCGCGACGGGCCGGATTCGGTCGGTGATGTCTGCGACAACTGCCCCTTAGTCAGAAATCCAACGCAAGAGGACACCGACGGAGACGGCCTTGGCGATGCGTGCGACGACGATATCGATAATGACGGTAATTGTACCATTATGAAAAGAAGGTTCAAAATCACTGGCCTACAGTATCGGAATTAATGAAACAAATTAACTTTGCAGGCATTGGAAATCATTGGGACAACTGTCCAAGAACGGTGAATCGCGATCAAACGGACTCAGACTTCGACAGGATCGGCGACGCCTGTGACAACTGTCCCTCCGATCCGAACACGGATCAATTAGATCGAGACGGCGATGGCGTGGGCGACGTGTGTGACAACGACAATGACAGAGACAGAGACGGCGTTCAGGACGACAGAGACAACTGCCCCGATGTGGCGAATCCGGGACAAAACGACGACGATCGTGACGGTATCGGAAACGAATGTGATACAGACATAGATAACGACGGCATACCCAACTATCAGGACAACTGTCCGTACGTGTACAATCCGGATCAACGGCACAGTCATCGTAAGTTTATGGTTGGGGCGATCAATAGACTCTGTGGCAAACTTAACACATTAACGACGGGACATTCTTCTTAAAACTTTCCTATACGATGACTTTAACGAAATAGAATTCCTTCGACATGTGTATACTGAAAATGTGATAAATATTTTTGTAATTAATATAGTTTATTAAAATTTTCAGCAGCTATACATATGTCGATAATAGAATTTTTTTCTTGCGTTGTCGGAGAAATTACTAAAAAAATATACATTTGTCGTAAAACGAGAATACTCGTTTCCTGTCGGTAATGTGTTAAATCCTGTTAACGTTATCCCGATTTCAGATGAAAATATTGGCGACGCCTGTTATAACGACAACGACAACGACACCGTGATAAACATACACGACAACTGTCCTAATAACAGCTTGATCTGGTCGACGGACTTTAGGAAATACGTCACGATCGCTTTAGACCCCGTTGGCACCGCTCAAGAAGATCCAATGTGGAGGATACACAACGATGGCGCCGAGATACAACAGCTCGTAAACAGCGATCCTGGAATTGCTATCGGTAAGGGTAAACTTGCACAACAAATTTAAGTAATAGATTCTGCACACATTATTTCCATCGACAGGTCCGGATGTGTTCAGCGACGTGGACTTCGAGGGCACGTTTTTCATCGACGACGACGGCGACGACGACTTCGTCGGCTTCGTGTTCTCCTATCAAGACAACCGCCGGTTCTATATCGTGACCTGGAAGAAGGGTCAGCAGCCATACTGGATGCCGACGCCGTTTAGAGCTGTCGGAGACCCTGGAATCTTTCTGAAGCTCGTTGATTCGACCACTGGTCCCGGCGAACTCCTCAGAAACAGCCTTTGGCACAACCAGGACACTCCTAATCAGGTGAAAATACTTTGGCGGGACCCGAAGAAAATTGGCTGGAAGGAGAACACCCCGTACAGATGGCACCTGCTGCACAGGCCTAGAATCGGCCTAATCAGATTCAGACTTTATCAAGGCAAACAATTGATGGCTGACTCCGGGAACGTTTACGATTCGACCCTGAAAGGCGGTCGGCTGGGCGTGTACTGCTTCTCTCAGGAGAAAATCACTTGGTCGAACCTGCTGTACAAGTGTAAAGGTAAGTAGAACCCTCGAGTTAACCTTTGTCATAACTATTGTTTAGTACCACCGGTACATAATCGAAAGAGAAAGCTACTAATCTCAAAAATTTCAGAAACGGTACCTCAATCGATTTGGAACGAGTTGCCAGCGAATTTGAAGAAGGAAGTAGCTGTGGATTAGGCCCCATCCCCCTCACAGTCAGCAAAACGTCGCAACGACGACTTCTAAATTTCCATACCGATCGACGAAACTAGGATCTTTATTAAGTTGTATAAATTTATAAGTTATTTGTTACTTATGGATTTCGGTAATGAACGGTATTCCGCAAGTGTTTCAGATCAAAATGCAGTAACCCTTCTAGGAGTAACGCCGATAAATATAATATAATTCATTTACTGCTTTCAAACAACAAATTCAACGCGTTAAACTGTTTTAAGTGGAGAGTTTAATAAAAAAAAAAACCCCAAAGAGGTCCATTTTCCAAAGCTTTCCAAGATATTAACATGTACGAATGTTCCAAAACAGAAAAGAAGGAATCTGGAGAGGGGGAAGGCAAAGAGAGAACAGTAGAAAACGAAAGAAAAAGATCGTTATGCTTATTAATCGTTGACAGAGAAGTTTTTATTCCATGTGTCGAGAAAAGCGTTATCACTTATGAGATGACCTAACGCTTTCAAACTATCGGATTCGCGTCTAGCGATCGTGATCGAGAACGAAACTTATTATCTACGTCGATATTTACACTAAGGAACATGTGGAGCTTTTTCAAAGTTACAGCAATTCCAATTAAACGAGAATTCGTTGGTTAAAGGACATCGAATTGTTTTTTTTTTTTTTTTAATGCATTAACCATCGAAAGAGGCCCAATCATGATTGCGGGGAGCATCTTAAGCCTTAGAAATTGTACATCGTAACATTTACACGATATTCGTATTTACAAATGAACGTTAATTATTGAATTATTATAGCAAGATCCGAATGGAAAATTAAATAATTATCCGACGACACTAACGGCTATTAATTTCTCGTAATTTCGTTCGGATTTTCTTTTATGAAAAGCAGATACTGAGTATATATATGTATATATGTATGAATTTTTTTATCGAAGAAGAGAATGTACGAGGGTTGTTTGATAACCAAGGTCTCCAACGATACCATTTTGACAGTAATGGGGATACAAATTCCAACCTCGAATATTTCATCTAAATTGTAAACTTTCAATTTCTCGTGTAGCTTCGTTAAATAAGTGTTATTTATCGTGAACTCGATTAGTTCATAGCTAGTTATCGATCAACCATCGTATATTTAGTATTCTTTTGCGAAAAGTAGATATCGAGTATATGGATACTAATGAATTTTTTATCGAAGAAGAAAACGTACGAGGGTTTATTTATAACCAAGGTCTCCAACAATACAATTTTGCGAGTAATGCAACTAGTAATGATGCAAATTTTTTTTTTCAACTTCATTTCATAACAGTATTATTTATGATCAATTCCAATTGGACACAGTCACACTAATCATTTGGTTGTTCCCAAAGATGAGGAAACGTCCAAGTTCGAGTTCAAAATAGACCAGGAAAAAATGTGAAAAATACGTATGTGCTTTCGAATTAGAATAAAGTTTTTAGACGAGTTTCGTTAATTCCTCTGAGCTTAAATACAGGGTGTTCGGCTACCCCAGGGAAAAATAAGATGAAAATCAAGAATATCAATTTTTTGACTGAGGCTTCGTTAAAAAGTTATTAACAATTAAATTAAAAAATTTCAAATCGTTTTGGAAAAATTATTTTCGATTGCGGGGGTCAATTACAATCATTTTTGGTCATTACACATACCCTCGAAATCCTACCCACTTTCTAGAAAAAAATTCGAGAAGATGTGAAATTTTTCGACGAAATTAAAATATTTCAAATCGTTCTGAAAAAAATATTGTTAGCTGTGGGGGTCGATTACAATCATTTTTGGTGATTAGACATACCCCCGAAATCTTGCGCATTTTCGAGAAAAAAATTCTGTAGGAATAAAACTTTAAACGTTAATAACTTTTTAACGAAGCCTCCATCAACAAATTGGTATTCTTGATTTTCGTCTTATTTTGGCCTCTAGAATCCTCCATTAAAATTTTTCTCAGGGGTGGCCGAACACCCTGTATATTTTGTAGGATCGGAGACCTTAGTTATTTGATCGAGTCTCGTATATTTAGTATGTCGTAGGCGAGACAAAAGTTAATCGATTAGATTGATCGTATAAACTTCTCTAAGTTCTGAACAGTATTCGTTTAACACGATTCGCGTGGAATAAATTTGAAACGAAACACTCGATCGCAACAAGTGCATTATCTGGTTCACACACGTTGTGGCAGTGGTCGCTCAGAGCTTGATTGCTAAGGCAGTTGAGCGTTGTTTAAACAAAAGGAGCAATAATCCTCTGCCGAAGAACCTTCTTCGACGAGTCTCGTTTTTCAATTCATTCGTGTTCGCTCGCCAGTATACGAGATACATACACATAAATAAATTTTACATTCAATTTCATTTGGAAATCCCTTTGGAATTCGATACCACGTCGATTATTGTTTAAATATTGTACATTATATTAAAAACTAAGTAATTACTAATTAAGTTTTAGTCTAGAATCTTTGCTCACTCCTAGACAACGTTCCGACTACGCCCTTGAATACAAACAAAATTAATAGAAATTCAATATTGATTATTTTCATTTTATTTCAATTTTTGCCTAACTTCGTTCGCATTTAATAAAAAAAAACAGCTTGTAACGCTTCGAAACGAATTTTGACTTGCAAGATCCACTAGATGGCGCTAGCAGAGTTCCCAGAATTGCCCTAAATACTATTGGTTTTCGAGAAACACGAATTTTTCTAAAAAAAAACACGATCCCTGGCGGAAATAAGATTAATAAAAACGCTAGGAAGTTCCATGCGGCTATTAACTTTCGCTCGTAACTGTATATCGTTCCCAGCAACGATTCCTTTATCGACAATTATCACGTCGAAGTATTATATTATAGCACTTAACGATAATGTAATAAATAGTTGGAATTTTCGTTTCAGAACAGGATATTTTATCAAGTGTCATTTTGTATCGACAGAATATTCTAATAAACGAGTCGATGTTTATTTTACTCACCAATGGAACTTAAAGCGTTTCGAGTAAAACGTACTCGTTAATTTCTTTCACTTAATTCTATTAAGTATCCTTTTGATATTCGCACAATTAAAGTAACTTTCAATTAAATACATACTTCTGTTCCCTTTATAAAACTACGTATACTTAACTATGTAGATCACATTTGACGAAATATTAACATTCTTATCTTTTTCTTTAAATGTCGGATAAACCAAAGAAATCATAACCAGACTAAATTTGGTCAACGCTAGAATTATCAAGCCCGTCGAAATAACGGGCCCTTCATTAAGTGCTGAAATCAACAATGTTCGAAGAAATTAAAATATCAAAAAACAACGTCTGATAAATTAAAGGTCCGGTTACACCTGATCAGTGTAAATTTTGTATCGATCTCGAAGACACGAAACTCTACAATTAAAGATTTACGAAAAAGGCAAGGCACTTGGGGACTTGCATTCGATAAAATATGTCTAGATCAAGGCTTGGAAAGGTTTCGAAGATAATTGTTTCAAATAGTTCTACTATAAAAGTTCTGCTCGAAATTGTTACGAAGAACTTCTATTCCGAATAACTGTTATAAAGAATCTAAATTTTAGATTAACTATTTAGCTATTTTTTAAATTCTATATAAGTTTCGATTCAAAACGTAGGAAGATTGAGTTAAAAAAAAAATAACAAGCTTAATCTTTTATCTTAGTTTTTTCATTCTTCTATTTTATAATATTAACACATGGCTTAGATTTGATATTTTGTCGAATGTTCTGAATAAAAGTTCTTCAAAACAATTTCAAGAACCTAAACTCATATTATAACAATTTTCAAGTCCTGGTCTAGATACGTGTTCTGAAGCTGTTAAGAATTATTATTACATATCGATTTGATTAATGTATGTAGGTGGCGTCACTAGCGGCTGTAGTAAATAACATTAACTATGCTTCCTTACTTTACGTTCCTCCCTTTTTCTTATGTATATACAAGGACGATCTACCCATTATAATAAAATCTTTATCTTGCATGTTCCATCGAGCAACATTATTTACATATTACTATCTTTAATGCCCCACGAACCGACTGGTTATGGGCCCAGGGACATCTTCCATTCGTGCAATCTTCCATTTTTGATATTCTGGTTCATTTTGGGGCACAGAATGATCGATTTCACAAATCTAGATCATCGAAACTGGAATAATGCACACTTTGGATCTGCAGACTGTTCCACACAACTGTTATATGTGGAATAGTTAGCGTTTCCTTGATCGTTAAATCATCAAGAAGCCTTTCATTGCAGGCATAAACCTCGTACCGATAGTAATTAGTGTACCTATGTCAGAAATAGACAAATAGAAAAAAACGAGAAGTACGAAACTAGGATCTCTAACAGGATACAATTATGGGACCTAATTTTCGGAAAAAGTTTCCGGGAAGCCCCTAAAACGAATATCTAAAGATTTGGGATGTAATGTTTAAAACGAATTATTTTAATGGGAGATTCTAGAGGCCAAAATAAGACGAAAATCAAGAATACCAATTTCTTGACTGAAGCTTCGTTAAAAAGTTATTAACAATTAAATTCAAAAATTTCAAATCGTTCTGGAAAAATTATTTTCAATTGCAGGGGTCAATTACAATCATTTTTTGTCATTACACATACCCCCGAAATCCTACGCACTTTCGAAAAAAAAATTCGAGAAGGTGTGAAATTTTATGATAAAAAAAAAATTTCTCAAATCGTTCTAAAAAAATTATTTTCTGTTGCGGGGGTCAATTACAATCATTTTTGGTGAACAGACATAACCCCGAAATCCTGCACATTTTCGAGAAAAAAATTCAATACGAGTAAAACTTTAAATGATAATAACTTTTTAACGAAGCCTCCATCAACAAATTGGTATTCTTGATTTTCGTCCTACTTTGGCGTCTAGAATCTCCCATTAGAATTTTTCCCAGGGTTGGCTGAACACCCTGTATAAGAAACTTCTAACGATCTATAATCGAAAATCAATCGATGCGGGAGTATTGGAAGAGATTATAATCACTTTAAAAATTACTTCTCGATGTTTGTTATTAATTAACAAGGAGAGCATATTATCCTTTGAGAGTGACCCAAGGATTTTGGAAAGACAGGTGCAAAGTTTTAAATCCGACTATAGTATTTAAAGACAGGAATACATGAAGACACTGCCCATTACAACTTATTGGAATTGAATTTTTGAGCCAAATATCGACGCCACCTAGAAATCTTAACGAGAACATAATTTTGGTTTACGCGATAAAGGAAATTCTATTTGATATGTATGTGAAATTTTAAGAAGATTCATCGATCCATTTTGTAAATATGGAAGCCACTCGAAATGATAATCTGCAGAGAACATGCAATAACTTGAGTAATAATCGAAATTATTATATGAAAATTATACTGTCTTATTTGAGAAAAATTTTTCTATCTTTAATCTACAATTATATAATAATTCTTTGTTTTAAAAATCGTCTAAAATCGACGTCCCCAAATGGGAACTTTTCCCTTATAGAGTTAATGAACGTGGAATAAAAACGAATCAAGACTATGAAGCGACAGACAAAATGAAACTAACATTTATTCGTAATATTATAAAGGAAAACTCGTATTGTATGTCATAGATTTTACGGAAACGTTGACGAACAATTTAAAATTGTCGTTTTACGATCTCCATCGATCTAAAAAACATTTTTCCTCCATTTTGAACAGGAAATACGATGAATACTAATTGGGGAGATTTGCTCGATAGGAAGTCATATACTGGGTATGTTTTTGAATTGACCCAAGGTCCTATCTCGTGGAAAAATCGTAAGCAGAAAACTGTTCATCCTCGTCGGAAACGGAGAACATGGCAGCGTCTGATGCTTGTAAAGAAGCAATTCATTTAAGAAGAGTCTTATTATTGTTGGTACTCCTCGAAGGCTCATCGCAATTCATATTGACGATCAGAGTGCTATAAAAATGGCGTGATCACACCGAACATATTGACATCGAATACCCACTTCGTTCGAGATGTTGACAAAGTACACTCATCCACGCAAATATTCGAACGCTTACGTTTGTAACATTCAATTGATGAATTATGTATGTTAAACTGAAGTATTCGATATAATACATATAACAAAGATATCGGTTCTAAGCCTACATAAGTGAAATTAGAAAATAATTCAACTCTTATACAATATACATTTAATTCTTATTATATGTATCATATCGTATTAAATGTTTCGGTTTAACATACTTCCTTAGTTGAACGTTTGAATATTTATGAATGTTCAAAAACACTTTTGTGTATGAGTGTACATCATATTGTCATATTGTCAAAGTCGGATAATGGTGGCTGGTGTGTTAACAAAAACTTTGCCAGGTGTCAAGCACAGAATATTATGTGCAAGTAAGTATTATTGGACTTTCTTGTTTGTATCGGAATAAGGGAAATTGTTAAGAATTGCTATTCTATACTAACCTGATGCGACTGTCGCCATGATTTTTCAGCTAGTTCTAATAACAAGTACCGATCAATGGTGAATATGTATTCGTCGTCTAAGCAATCGATTCTAATTCCCGTTATAATGGATACATTTTTTCATCAGATTACTGGAAATGTCTGAAAAATCTTGGCGATAGTTACGTACCACAGCCTGATGGGTGGCGCCCCTAGTGGCTGTAGTAAATAACACAAACTACGTTTCCTTACTTTATGTTTTCCCTTCTTTTACGAACACAATATATTCACTTGAAAACTTTAAATCCAAATACCTTGAAAACAACACATTTTTGGGAAAAATGTTAAACACAAAAATTTCCTATCGAGCATTCAACAAATAAAAAATAAATAAGATATATTTCCCCCTTCGAAATTAAGGAATTTTTGTATTTAACATTTATGCCAAAAAGAAATGTTTGGATTTAAAGTTGTCAAATGAACACCCTGTGTAAAAGGATGTCTACTGTTATAATGAAACCTTTATCTTATACGTTTCATCAAGCAGCATTATTTACTTATTAATTATTTGCAGTGTCCCACAAACCAACAGAAGCAAGTCCCTGTGCCACTGAAACAAACTCAATATATTTTCACTCATTCTTGTATAGATCAAGTACTTATAGAGACACCACAAATTCCTTCTCTTGACTATTGTAAATTCTACACGTGTCTTCGAACCGTGTCTTTACTGCTTCACTTCTTCAAACCATAAAGTTTCTTAGGCAGTTTGTTTCTTGGAAGTTTAGCGATTGCATCTTTCAGTAAATCTTCCTTTTTCAGGCTTTTATCGTGGTCCTAGTCACGTTTTTAATCATTTCTAACATTGATCATAAATTCGCGAAACAAGGGAAATGCAATTTTGAACACAAACTCATTTTTACAGTCAAACATATTGATACTTTTTTACTCTGCTATTCCTCTTCATTGATAATTGAGTCGTTGAAAGCAAAAATGATGCAAGTCAGTCATTTGCCAATTTGATTTACAAGATGTTAAATTTGGATTGCAAAACCTATATCATAATTACCTTTCAAAAAGGAAAGGTTCAATACAAAAATGATATAAATCAAAAGAAAATTGAATAGAATGATAGTGTACCTTCATTTTCGGGGGGAATACAATTATTATTTTAAATTAAAACTTAACAAGTGGTTTACAAAAGAGAAATATAATTATTTTCGATATTACTGTAACTTACATAACTTCCAATTCATTCTTCATTATCCAGAAATTAACTTCTTCGACTTACACCGCTTCAGCTTTCAGCGGCTTCATTTTTTCGAGAGACGTTTCCGATCCCACAAATAACGCGTCTATTATTTACATCCAAGTAACTTTCATTGCCGATCGAATAGCACATATACACGACGATTAAAAAAAAAAAGAATCTTTCACCGATCACGATAAAACGTTTCCTTCGATTTATCCTAATCACTTTGATGTTGTCTTTTTCCTTTGATGCTAGTAGTACTATTGGAATTACTTGGTTTCGCGCGAGGTAAAAGTTCTGGTCACCAAGCCTCCGTGTATCTCACGTCGAACTCTTGCAACGCTGGCAGACATTTTTTCAAAGACTCGAACGTCTGAACGGACAGTTTCGTGCTGTTTAAGTTTAACTTCCTCAGGTTTGTCAACGCTGCAAACGAGAACACCGATATTTTATATTTATCGAACTACTTATTAAATAGTGAGTATTTTTACATGACATTATTACTAACATCGCTGTCTGAGATCTACATTTTCGGAAATAGAGTATTTAACCCAACAGCACAAACGAGGTATACATATCATATTTTCGGTAAAGAATTTTTTTCTCGAAAATGCGTAAGATTTCGGGGGTATGTGTATCCACGAAAAATGATTGTAATTGGCCTCCACAACCGAAAATATTTTTTTCAGAATGATTTGAAACTTTTTTTTTTCGTCGAAAAATTTAGGCACCCAATTTGATTTTCGGTTAGGAATTTTTTTCTCGAAAATGGGCAGGAATTTGTGGGTATGTCTATTCACCAAAAATGATTGCAATCGACCCCTGCAACCGAAAATAATTTTTTCAGAATGATTTGAAACTTTTCAATTTCGCCAAAAAATTTCAACGTCTATTCGAATTTTTTTCTCGAAAGTGAGTAGGATTTCGGGGGTATGTGTAATGACCAAAAACGATTGCAATCGACCCCTGCAACCGAAAATAATTTTTTCAGAATGATTTGAAACTTTTCAATTTCGCCAAAAAATTTCAACGTCTATTCGAATTTTTTTCTCGAAAGTGGGCAGGAATTCGTGGGTATGTCTATTGACCAAAAATGATTGCAATCGACCCCTGCAACCGAAAATAATTTTTTCAGAATGATTTGAAACCTTTCAATTTCGCCAAAAAATTTCAGTATCTACTTGAATTTTTTTCTCGAAAATGCGTAAGATTTCGGGGGTACGTCTATTGACCAAAAATTATTGTAATTGACCCCTGCAAGTAAAAATAATTTTTTTAGAACGATTTGAAATTTTCTAATTTCGCCGAAAAATTTCAGCACCTACCCCCTGTCGATTTTTCTTAAAAGTTCGTTTTTAATTTTTAATAAATTTGTTTGACACTACGGAAATGTTGTTTAATACTGTTTTATAGGTATTTATGAGCTCTCTTTAGGATGTAAGGTCTACTCGTATACCTCGTCTGTGTCGATAGTATTTGAATGGAATAGCTTTTCGCGCTAAATCAGTGTTTCGTCGGTTGAAGAAAAAAGAACGATGGCGCGTGAGTCGTATCGGCGCGAACATTCGCGAAACTCAGTGCGTGCCTTATTTCCTTCTTCTTTTGCCGGTATGAAAAGTGAATAAGTGTGTATGAACGGAAAGTGCGAATGATAGAAATTGAGTGTCGACAATTTTATCTTAAAATTAGCGGACAGTGGATGAGGCTCGTTATTTCTCCTAGATTGCTCTTAACGTGTAGGACTGTTCGCTCGCGGGAAACGGCGGTGGTACGACGCATATTTTCTTTTATTAATAAACGATTGTTTTTCATTGGGATTTATCGAACGGTTATTGATGTCTCCTTTCCTTGTTTCATTTCCCAACGATTAAGAATCGGTTGATTAAAATAGAGTTTTATATAAAAATATGGTTTTACTCAATTCTATCATAAGATTTCAACACAATACTTCTGTTCTTAACTTACATAGTTACTCCCACTCATATTCGTACACTGTACGGTGATTTATTATAAATAAAAAATACTTGTTATAAATTATACTACTCCCTGTAAATCTGATAAAATCACATAAGAATTACGAGTGATCGTATTAGGAACATAGGCAATATTAGGTACTTTTACTCTACTTTACTTTTTGATTCATCCATAAGGTGAATTTGATCTGTGAAAGAGTTAGTTTGAATTGCAAAACCTATTAACTAAGTAATAAACTTGTATGTATTCATGGATCAAAGAAAATGACAAAATACTTACAGGTCAAGGTGGAGATTCCTTTATCTGAAACTGGAGTCTCGCAAAGATTTAAAACTTGCAGTTTCTGCAAATGTTCGCTGATCATTTGCAGACCTGCATCGCCGAACTGTGTGGCCCACAAGTTTAGATATCTCAGGGCTGGTAATTTGATGAGTTGTTCGGCACAAGCTGAAGTTACGGACGTGAAGGCCAAACTAAGGCATTCAAGGTTGCCAAGAGCTCTTCCACCCAAGAGAAGAGCAACATCTGCATCTGTCGCGCGTACTGGCAACGTCAGTTTCCTGGGCCCACCTTTCTGTTGCTGTTTCAAACAAGAAACATTTTGAAAAAACTCTTTTGACGTCGTTCGAGATACAAGTAAGACCACATTTATGGCCAGTTATATCAAATTTCTTTTTTTATGGTTATCTATACAGTTCTATAGAGTCTTATAGTTTACTTACCAGTTCTTGTAAGTTTCTTTGTCTCTGGCAAAGAGCAACGTAACGATTTTTGCCCGACTCTGTCGACTCGAGCGCGTTGACTATTTGTAGTCGCGATTCCTCGTTCGGTAGCAAATGCCATTCTAACATCAGACAGAGAACCTCCTGCGCGGCGTCGCAGCCTCTGACCGCCAGAAGTACACAATCGTCTCGCGCCTGTTTCATCAGCGAGTTGATAAACCTTTTCCGTCGACAGCAACACGCCAACAGGGTTGTTAGCTGATCGTTAGCAACAAAAGTTCGATATCAACAACAAAGGATAGTTAGTCATATTACGAAAAAGCGTAGGGTAAAAAATTAGAAAATTATGCAGTTAGGTTTCACGAAAGAAACGATAAGATGTTAATAACGAGTAAATTCGTACCATTTCACCGAACAATTCGCCCTGATCGGGACAAGCTGGGCTGGATGGCACAGCGATGTGGATCCAACCAGGTCGTGGTTCCCTGACTGGAAGCAGAACGCGATGAACGATACACCTTGTATCTTTTGCTAAACGCTTTATCACGCACATTAATATCGTCTGTTGGACCTCTTTCATAACTAAAGCTTCCTCTGGAAACGGTACTGGTTGCAACAGAGCGCCCAAGCCCGGTCGCCAGTCAGTATATTCAGATCTGAGGAATAACATTTTTATGTTCATTCCTAAACTATCTTGCGTTTACGTTCCATTTGTAAATTATAATACACAAATAATTAGTGTATCACGATACTTACGCCACATTCAGAACCAACAAGTAGCAATTCAACGGTGGTAAAATCGACGATTCCTCGTGTGCTGGTATGGAACGCCGGGCCATTTCGAACCTGTAATCATTAGACTAATAATTGCAATCTTGAAGAAGACGTTTCAACAGTTTAAGACTGGTGATTTTGATACAAGGGATAGGGAACACGTAGAACACGTAGAACGACCATCAGAAATGGAATCCCAGCCCAATGGTTGAAAGCAACTTGGAAAAATGCAAACAGAAGCAAGGTGTAGATATGGCGATACGCCTGTAAGAACTCACCTGTGAAAAATCGCTGCAACGCAGACGGAGACCAGATTAGGAAGGACTCTGGGATGAGGACAATCGCTTCCGGGCCCATGAACGGACGCAATATAGTTTCTGATCGCCTGTTCGCCGTTCTCACTCGTATACAGGGCGGCCACGAATACCTGAAGGAGTTTCCTCATATTCGGAGACTTTCCAAAGTCGACCGTGTGCTTCAAGCATCTGGTGATGGCTGGACTAACGGCAGAAACTAAGGACGATCTTGGATGCTGTTGAGCCAGCTTGGCGAGGACTCTCGCGAGACAGGCCGGGAGAGCAACTTTGTCAAGAAGAGGAGACACCACCGAAAGGGCAGTCTCCGCCCAGTGTTTTCGATCGTTTCGATTTTGAAACGCCTCGTCGGCCATTTTCTCCGACTTTTCGTCCGATTCCTCGACCGTCGAGTCCTCGAGAAGCTTCGCCACGGCTTCTAACGGTGCCGCGGTGACCCTTTCGTCTTGGAGCGACGTCCACAGAGCAAAATCCACCATCGATTTTAGCTCTTTCACCACCACCTCTTCACGCGTGTTTAATGATACCAGGTGCTGGTACTTGAAAATACTCCTCTGAGGATCAGAAAACCAGAAAAGGTTGAGACCCAGGGGTCGAGTACAGCTATGATATCGGTTTCGGTCTTTGAAACAGTTATAAATGATGTTATAACCGTAATTATGTTATGTCGATTCGTCTATTTGCGAGATATAGCAATTATACAACCGAGATATCAACTAAATCTTTAATTCAATGAGCCACGATATTGTTAGAAAATGGCGCTGCCGTGATTTCAATTGCACACGATTTTATAAGTTTCTCGGTTATTGTGGGCACTTCTTCGGTCAATGCAATACAACTGAACGTGCAATATGGTTCGCTAGCTTTTCATTTTTGCTTTCAACAGATGTTCACTGTCAGTTTAACAGTTATCTGCTGACATGAAAACAATAGTCATTGGACAATTTGATTTCGATTCACAGGGTGAATTTGATTTGCAAAATGTTGAATTTGAGTGGACACTTATTTACGAATCACCCTGTATATTGCTTTATGACGTAACACTTACATAATAAGTAAGAAATTACGTCGTTGTTTCAATTGTTGCAAACTAATTATATAATTACTACTGGGAAAACTTTGAAATGTGTAAACTGTGTTGGTCGTACGCATTTAAAAGTTTTTCAATAATAATTGCATAATCAACGTGCAATAATTGAGCTACAACGTCAAGATAATTCTTTACACATTATTTAAATATTACGTCGAAAAGTAACATATTTTAACATTTATGTATCTAGTTCGAGCACGTGGTTACCTCTTTGCATAATGTAGCTCGATAATACTGTTAATGTTGCACTTAGGACACGTAAGTCGCACCGAGCGTTAAAGTTATTATTATCAACGACAATTACAACTCTTTTTACGTAGTGGAACATTTTTATTATTTTATTCCGTTATTTTTCTTTTTGGGCTTCTATACGAAAATGGAAGTTCTGTATTATTAAAATTGAAGAAAGCTCTTAAGAAATCAAACTTGAAATTTGCGAAACAAAAGAGTAAAAATGGGAGGAAAAAATTGCATGGTTCGAAATGATTTACCTTCCATAGTATCGAATGATACCATTGGTCCCTCGTGTAAGCGTTGTTAGCTTGGAGAAGAAGAGAACTGTCCGGCAAAACAATGCTGAGGCAATTCTTGTACGTTGGATCCCATCTAGCAACAGCGTACTTTCGAATGTCCGACATATTGTTGTACGGTATTGGCTGTTGAAAAAATCCCGTGGGCTGAAATAGATAATTTTCCTACGTTAATTATCCGCTAACGATCATCAACGTCAATGATGTCTTAAGCTGGCCTGTTATTGGTACATTTACCTCAACAACGTTTCTTGCCAATTACTCATAAATTCAAATCTCGTATAAAGTCTGATTCAGCCGGTCTTCGATAATCGTCGTTTCGAGAAATATTAAAATTGAACAGAGTTCGTAGAACGAAAAAATTAATTCGATCTCTTTCTTCGAAGCAGTTTGCAATTCAAAAGGTTTTTCATTTTTGCCTCGCGTCACAGCTGCATGCATTTGAATAATTGCGAGTTAAATTAAAAGTTCTCTACTCCGATGTTTTCAATCCTTCCCATTTAATTCTTTGTATTCCGAGAATTTTCATTACCATAAACGACCAGCAATATAGATTCAATTTTGTGGCACGATTTTTAAAAATCGAAAAAAATTAACGGCACCAGTGGAGTTCGAAGTATGAATTGCGAGAATGATCGAAAAATTGAAACCGGAGAACTTTGAAAATACTTTTTATATAAATAATTTTTAAGCGGAAGCGTATTTTTAAACGTTATCAAAATTCGTAATTATGCTAGAAACGTATAATCTTCGTGGCGTGACGTAGTTTGATAGTAAGGAGGAAAATAAACCGCGATAACGAAGCCACATGCAAAAAAAAAGCGTTTTCAACAGCGAGGTGGAAGGCCACATTCTGTTCGAAATTACGCGAATTACTATTCTCACTATACAGGGTGTTTGGCCACTCCTGGGAAAAATTTTAATACGGGATTCTAGAGACCAAAATAAGACGAAAATCAAGAGTACCAATTTGTTGATGGAGGCTTCGTTAAAAAGTTATTAACGTTTAAAGTTTCGTCCGTACTGAATTTTTTTCTTGAATATGGGTAGGATATCAGGGGTATGTCTATTCACCAAAAATGCTTGTAATTGACCCCCGTAATTAACTATAATTTTTTTAGAACGATTTGGAATTTTTTAATTTTGTCGAAAAAGTCAACCTTCCTGAATTCTTTTCTCGAAAGTGCGTTGGATTTCGGGGGTACGTCTATTCACCAAAAGTGATTGTATTTGACCCCAAAATCTAGAAATAATTTTTTTAGAACGATTTGAAATTTTTTTTTCGCCGAGAAATTTAGGCACCTACCCGATTTTTTTTCTCGAAAGTGGGTAGGATTTCGAGGGTATGTGTATTCACCAAAAATGATTGTAATTGACCCCCGCAACTGAAAATAATTTTTTCAGAATGATTTGAAATTTTTGAATTTAATTGTTAATAACTTTTTAACGAAGCCTCAGTCAAGAAATTGATATTCTTGATTTTCGTCCTATTTTGGCCTCTAGAATCTCCCATTAAAATTTTTCCCAGTGGTGGCCGAACACCCTGTAGAAAAGAAGCGTGGAAGTTGACGACTTTGGAGTCACGCGATATTTCTATTCGGTGGTGCTTTCACAATTCGTATTGGAGAGATACAAAGTTGCTCGAGGCGTTGAAATTATTAAAGTTTATTATCAAAATAGGAGTTAGAAAATTCCATGTCGAGCTGTAATCGACATGAGGACTGGCTGGAACGAAATGCACAGTGTCGAGTCCGGCTCGACGCACGTACATACACGTGTACGTGCACGAAAACAGACAAAAGGGAAGTGTGGCTGTGCGTGCGCGTGTGTTTCACTTGCGTCAAAGCCGACCCTGAATGTGTCTTGCCGACAGCTTCAGATTACGTTCACATCGTGCAAAAGACTGCTCGATTCATTCTTTTTCCCCCTTTCCTTTTTGTGACCACCAGGTATAACGATTCGTCCCGACCTGGTTACATATTGTTCGCCAGTAGAAATAGAATGCACGCTAATGTCAACAAATTGAAGCTAATTGATCGACGAACGAAACAGTCCAAGTTTGAAAGCATCTACAATTAGGGTAAAAGTTCGTGATAATGCGTCTACACTATATGACATATTACTATGACTCAAAAAATTACTATCGATGTCGAGGATGGGTACATTAAATAGTAAAGTTATTTAATGTTGAGTCACGTCAGTAAAAATTTAGTCAGTATACGTAATACGATATAGTTGAGATAAGATTGGGACAGTCGATCGAATTTACACGGGTCCATGTCTCCAGAAGCCCGATAGAACTTACAGTTTTCGAAGAAATGCAGGTGTCGTTGAGATAAAGATGGTGGGTCTCCCATCGTCTCAGGAACTTGCTGGACAGTATTTTTCTGACCAAAGTTTTCGTGTGGTTCAAGAAGCACACTTGAATGTCCCCTTCCTCTATGGGCTTGAATCTGGGTCCGATGGGGCCCGAACTGGGACTGGAACTCGAGGAGCCGCTGGTGGGCGAACACCCGGCACTCTGTCTTTCCAAATTCGGGCAAGATCTCGCCGCTGGCAAGCAGAACGTCGCGTCCAGGCTTTCGGGCTTCAAAGTATCTAACCTGGAGCCTTTCTCGCCCACGAAGGAACTTCGTACGTCCGTCGAGGGCGATTCGTCGCTGGATCTAGGATTGATACCCGAAGACAATTGGGGGGAGCTGGTGCTGGTCATTTCCTGGCGCATGGCCCCCCCGTTTACGCACAGGAAGTTGTAATAGGGCACCGTGGACGAGGAGAGGGCGGTCGTAGGGCCCGCGGGACTTAAAGGCAGCGAGGATCCTTCTTCGGTTTCCGTTTCCGTCTCCTTCTCCGACTCGCTGAAATCGGAGATCGAATACTGTTATCCGTTCTGATTCCCAAAACGATTACGACACCCTGTAAAACGACAATTAACACTATGGCGTCCGGTGGCTCCATGTTGGTGCCATGCAAAAATGATGTAAGTCAGTTCTACCGGCGCGACGTGAAAGAATCTAGATTAGACGCGCGGACGGCATAGTGTTAACGATTATTTTTAACACCTTTTCAATCCCTGGCCGAATCCATTTTGCAGAGACGGAATATCGTTCTCCGACGCGGCGATCGCGCGGCAGCTCCTCAAGTTCTCCTCCGGTTCGATGGCGTCGATCAGGACCGACGGGGAGGACTTGGTGAACAGGGTCGTAGTGCTCCCGGTCTCGTAATCGTCGTGGCCGCCCACGGATGACCCGGGCGACTCGATTCCGATCGAATTGCTCCCCGGGGACGGGGACGCCGAGAGAAGGGAGGACTCCTTGTCGCAGGAGTTCGTGGATTCGGTCGATCGGAGCCGAAGAAGAAGCTTCTTGCAACGCCGGTTGCTGTAAGACCGCGAGCCGTTTCGATCCTCGTCGTCCAGCAGTTGCTTCTCGTCGCTGGCCTCGTCCATTCCGTTCGCGGTGCGGACTGGCGACGAATCGGGCCCCGGGGACAGAGTGTCCGGGTCCAAGTAGTCCGCTTTGATGTCGGGAAGAGTGTCCGTGCTACTGCAGTCGGAGAACGATGGATCCTGGTCGATGTATCTGATGGACGAGCAGGAACTTTCGCTGGCCGCCTCGGATCCGCGTCTGTCGCACTTGGAGCTTCCCGAGGACTTGTTTATCGGTAGGATCATGCTCATCGAGGACGTCTTCGTCTTGCTGGACGACAATGGCGACGCCAACACGCGGGACGCGCGTGCAAACGGACTTTGGAAGCAGAACATTCTCAGGACGACGGTTCGATTATCTTTCCTGCTTCTAATTCACGTAACACCTTTCCCCGTGAGACCGATTTTAACCGTTCCCTTTCTCGACGCGACAGAGTTTCGGGGGAAAGCAACGACGTCGACGCCGATGGAAATTGTCTTGGATATAATACGTGGCTCGACGTATCGATTTTAGTCGTTCTGCGAATCTAGTTCGATTTAGAAACGGTCGTTCACTGCACCGAAATTATCCGACGAACGATAGGAGGGAGCATCGATGATCGAGGAATCTTTAGTCGCTTCGAAAACACGTATATCGCACTTGGATCTCCCTGAAGTCTCGGTGATCGGTCGAATCATGCTCCTCGAAGGTGCCTTTGTCATGCTGGACGACAATGGCGACGCCAGCATGCGGGACGCGCGCGGAGGCGGTCTTTGGAAGCAGAACATCCTTCCAAAGGTGATTCTCTCGAGAATGTTTTGACTTTTTATTTGCGTAGTACTTCGATTGGTCGTCCAGTTTCGTCAGTTCCCTTTCTCGATTCGAAGGGAAACGATCGACACGGCAGAAGTCCTAATTAAAGGGTCCGGTGTTCCG
The DNA here is from genome assembly GCF_051014445.1 of Colletes latitarsis. Taxonomy (NCBI): domain Eukaryota; kingdom Metazoa; phylum Arthropoda; class Insecta; order Hymenoptera; family Colletidae; genus Colletes; species Colletes latitarsis. Next base: position 26,097,091 of record NC_135135.1, on the reverse strand, counting down.
CGTAAGTTTCATTTTGAGTCCACTGATTTTTAATTTATTCGTCAACGATGTTCCTGATGTTTCCGTCAGCACTGAATTTGCATTGGTTGTCGATGACCTGAAAAATTTATTGCACCGTTAATTTGCGTGGAACATGCTTTATAATAAATTACGACGCATGGGGGAGACTGATGACGGTTGTAACACTGTAAATATCTCAAAATACATAGCAAATATTAACACAAATTTTAGGTATACAGTGGTTCACGCTGAAAATCATTTCTGAACTACAGTAATTAAAAGACACAGGCGAATCAGATAACTAATTATTATATTTTATTTTTCAAAATAGTCCCCCATGGTAGCGATACACTTAATACATCTTTGATACCTATAAGGTCTATTTAGAGCACGCGTTACATTTTTCTGAATGATCGTTCGTGAATGACCGTCATCGGTCTCCCTTATACGCGTAGGTAGATGTCGATCGTCGGCAATTCTAACGTTAAACCTTTAGTCGCTTCGAAACCGCATCCATCGCGCTTAGAAATCCTTGACGACTTCCCAATCGTTAGAATCATGTTCCTCGAGGATGTCTTCGTCTCTATGGAAGACAGAACACCGATGGTGGTTCAATTTCTTCGCGTTCGAGAAATTTCTGATTAGCGTGATAGTTTTCTCGGTTTGACGACTGTGTTCACCGTGGTACAGTGACCCAATTTCCTCTGTCCCTTTCTTGATTCGACGCGACAGAATTTGAGAGGCAATTGGTCCTAAATACGTGTCCCAGTGTCTCGATTTTAATCGACGTTCCTAGAATCTTTAGAAGCAAGTCGATTAAGCTTCTGCGAATCTCGTTCGACCTAGAAACGGTCGTTCACCGCACAAAGCAATTCAACGAACCAGGGATTGAAAAGGTTTGGAAAATAACTGTTTCAAACTGTTCAATATCGGTTTTAGCTAAAGCTGTCCGAATACTTGAATATTTAAAGTATTTGTGATTCAAACCAAACCAAGTGCTTGATTATCCAAGCGGTTTGAATACTTCACCAAACTCGGGAAAATTCAATCTGTTCAACTGTTTATATCAATTATGAATGATTCTTGGCTTTATGCAAGCTTATCCAAATCTTTTCAAAGGGAAATTTATTATCAAGATACAGGGTGTTCGGCCACCCCTGGGAAAAATTTTATTAGGGGATTCTAGAGACCAAAATAAATCTTCATTCTCAAATTCAAATCGTTCTGGAAAAATTATTTTCGGTTGCGGGGGTCAATTACAATCATTTTTGGTCATTACACATACACTCGAAATCCTACGCACTTTCCAGAAAAAAATTCGAGAAGATGCCTAAATGTTTTGGCGAAATTGAAAAATTTCAAATCGTTTGGGAAAAATTATTTTCGGTTTCAGGTGTCAATTACAATCATTTTTGGTGAATAGACATACCCCCGAAATCTTGCGCGTTTTCGAGAAAAAAATTCAGTATGAGCGGAACTTTAAACGTTAATAACTTTTTACGAAGCCTCCATCAACAAATTGGTATCCTTGATTTTCGTCTTATTTTGGCCTCTAGAATCCCCCATTAAAATTTTTCCCAGGGGTGGCCAAACACCCTGTATAATAAGTTTTACTCAGCTTTTATTTTCAAGTACTTGGACACCTCTAGTTTTTATTGCAACAGTTACTAAGAACCAAAACGATATTATAACTTTTAAATTTAATTTAACATTCGACATTCTGAAATTGACGAAGATACGATGTGTAACTTTTAAAGGCATTTTTATCGTATCCAGTCCAAAATCGTCCAATAATATTCTATGTTATAAAAACAGTAAAAAAACAAGAGTATTGTACAAATTAAGTAGTTTTAGTTATGCCACCCACTCAGGTTACCGTGGAACGTTTATTTTCTTAAAATTATTATTATCGTCGCGACTGGAAACTTAATTAACGTCGTGTCTAAATTGTAACAAAAATATACAATCAGAATTAACATGTATAACATGAACAATTTTCTTGTTTTTAAAAAGTGAATATAATTAAAATTGTCAGCCTAATCGGTACACGTGCAACGTGATTCGAAGTCACTAGTTATAACACTATTTCGGTTCTTCGTGACTGTTTTGAGAACCGAAATCGATATTACAACGTTTTTCAATCCCCCGCGAGCAGCACAACAAGAAGCAAAATCGATGTTTAAAAAACCTTCGCTCGGTCGGAAACCGCGTCCATCGCACGCAGAACTCCCTGACGATCTATTAATCGGTAGTATCATGCTCTTCGAGGATGTCCTCTTGTCGTTAGGCAGTTACAACACGAACGCAAACGGATTTCGAAAACGGAACATCCTCCCGTTGTTGGTTCGGTGTTCAGTTCCCTTCCAAACTCGAGAAACTTTCGATTCTACCGTAGCACTTTTCTCCGTTCGACGACGGTGTTCGCTGGCGTATCCCAATGACCCAATTTTTCTCGGTTCCCTTCGCGATTCGACGCTTGGGAATTGGAGAAAATCGTCCTAAATACGTGACTCGACGTCCCGATTTCAATCGTCGTACCCTAGAATCTCTCGGAAACAAGTCAATCGAGCTTCGACCTAGAAACGGTCGTTCACCGCCTCCCCCATTCAACACAAAGCGACTCGGCGAACACCAGGAAACAACGTCGAACGTTTCGAGAAACCTTTTACACTCGGGTCATGCCACGAAAAAGGTCAAACATCGTTGGGCGATTTTTTCTTGACGCGTTGCAACGGATCGCGGCACATTTTCGCACGAAACTCGCGCACTGGTCCCGTCTACGCCTCGGTTTTCGATCGTCACTCTCTCGGCCGCGTCGAATAACGTGAAACCGACGTTACCACGGCGCGACGCTTCTTCCGAAACGACGATCCGCGACGACGACGAACGACGTCGAAAATTTCGACGCTCTGCGGCGGTTTCCACGGGCTCGATGGCAGTCGAGAATTCGTCGCGATGCCCGAGTCGATGAACGACGAACAGAAAGAGCAAAGGAAAGAGAAAGAAAGAGGGAAACGGAGAGAGTGAGAGAAAGAGGGAGGCGTGTTTCCGACGTGACGCTTAAATGTCTGACACGATTGTGAACAAGCAGGTGGGGACGTTGGGGTTAAGAAGAGGAGAGGGCGTCGCGGCGCTCGGCGTCTCGCGGGCCGATCAATGACTAGTCGCGAGCCTGCTTGGAATTATCGCGCTTCTGTCGCTACCAGGGCATCGACGAATCTGTTAATTTTTATACATAAAAGTTACTTGCGAAAATCTTTTAATGTAAAAAGAATTCTGGATTTTCTATTACTAGCTGACGTTTCGATTCTGTTGTCAGAGTTCTATTTTAACGATTATATTGCATACTTGATTCAGTTTTTTAACGAATATTTACATTCATAATTTGTAAAGTATTTCTTCTGTTTTAAAACGGCCTAAAGCGGTTCTGATCATTTTTTTGCAAGGAGCTACCTAGGACAATATTTTTCGTTCCTAGCAAAGGCAATGGACGATTTTTAACATTGCCCTTTAGCACAAAATATCTGAGATAACCTTTGTATATAGAGTGTTCGGCCACACCTGGGAACAATTTTAATGGGGGATTCTAGAGGTCAAAATAAGACGAAAATCAAGAATACCAATTTGTTAATTGAGGCTTAGTTAAAAAGTTATTAACGTTTAAAGTTCTGCCCGTACTGAATTTTTTTCTCGAAAACGTGCAAGATTTCGAGGGTATGTCTATTCACCAAAAATGATTGTAATTGACCCCCGCAACCGAAAATAATTTTTCTACAACCATTTGAAATTTTTTTTCCCCGTCGAAAAATTTCACATCTTCTCGAATTTTTTTCTAGAAAGTGGGTAGGATTTCGGGGGTATGTCTATTGACCAAAAATGCTTGCAATTGACCCCTGCAACTAAAAATAATTTTTCCAAGACGATTCGTAAGTCTTTTTTTTCACCCAAAATTTTCAGCACTTATCGAATTTTTTTCTCGATAGTGGATAGGATTTCGAAGGTATGTGTATTGACCAAAAATAATTGTAATTGAACCCCCCAACCGAAAATAATTTTTCCAAAACGATTTGAAATTTTTGAATTTAATTGTTAATAACTTTTTAACGAAGCCTCCATCAACAAATTGGTATTCTTGATTTTCGTCTTATTTTGGCCTCTAGAATCCTCTATTAAAATTTTTCCCAGGGGTGGCCGAACACCCTGTATGTAAAAGTTACTTACTAAAATCTTTTAATGTAAAAAGTATTCTTGGTTTTCTATTACAAGCTGACGCTTCGATTCTGTTGTCAGAGTTCAATTTTAACGGTTATATTGTATACTTGATTCAGTTTTTTAACGAATATTTACATTCATAATTTGTAAAGTATTTCTTCTGTTTTAAAACGGCCTAAAGCGGTTCTGATCATTTTTTTGCAAGGAGCTACCTAGGTCAATATTTTTCGTTCCTAGCAAAGGCAATGGACGATTTTTAACATTGCCCTTTAGCACAAAATATCTGAGATAACCTTTGTATATAGGCTCTTTGGCCACACCTGGGAACAATTTTAATGGGGGATTCTAGAGGCCAAAATAAGACGAAAATCAAGAATACCAATTTGTTAATTGAGGCTTAGTTAAAAAGTTATTAACGTTTAAAGTTTTACTCGTACTGAATTTTTCTCTCGAAAATGCGCAAGATTTCGGGGGTATGTCTATTCACCAAAAATGATTGTAATTGACCCCCGCAACCGAAAATAATTTTTCTACAACCATTTGAAATTTTTTTTCCCCGTCGAAAAATTTCACATCTTCTCGAATTTTTTTCTAGAAAGTGGGTAGGATTTCGGGGGTATGTCTGTTGACCAAAAATGCTTGCAATTGACCCCTGCAACTAAAAATAATTTTTCCAAGACGATTCGTAAGTCTTTTTTTTCACCCAAAATTTTCAGCACTTATCGAATTTTTTTCTCGATAGTGGATAGGATTTCGAAGGTATGTGTATTGACCAAAAATAATTGTAATTGAACCCCCCAACCGAAAATAATTTTTCCAAAACGATTTGAAATTTTTGAATTTAATTGTTAATAACTTTGTAACGAAGCCTCCATCAACAAATTGGTATTCTTGGTTTTCGTCTTATTTTGGCCTCTAGAATCCTCTATTAAAATTTTTCCCAGGGGTGGCCGAACACTCTGCATATAAAAGTTACTTACTAAAATCTTTTAATGTAAAAAGTATTCTTGGTTTTCTATTACAAGCTGACGCTTCGATTCTGTTGTCAGAGTTCAATTTTAACGGTTATATTTTATACTTGATTTAGTTTTTTAACGAATATTTACATTCATAATTTGAAAAGTATTTCTTTCTTCTGGTTTAAAACGGCCTAAAGCGCTTCTGATCATTTTTTTGCAAGAAGCTATACAACTAGGAAAGAATTTTTCGCTCGTAGCAAAGACAATGGACGATTTTTAACATTGCCCTTTAGTAGAAAATATCTGAAATACCCTTTGTATATGGTCGACGAAATAATTCAACGATATTACAGAAAATACGTAGAATGGACGGTGATTTTCTCATAACCTGCTCACCTTATGTTTGCCCGAGGAATCGTTTTCTATTTTTAATTCCTTCTGAATAAAATTAACACTATGATGTAAGCAAAATGTAGATATTGATAAGATAATGATCGAACGACGTAGTCGACGACTCCCTCGGGGAAATACTAAAGATGTTTTCCAACGATAAATCATTCTTCCTAACAGTCGACGATCTAACTGAAAAGATACTTGATATTTTACTCATGTTTGTTGTTTGTGATTGAATTTGTCCAGCCCTGTCCAATGGCACAATTGGCCTATTTTACATATTGACGTTTTCCCGCATAAACCGACCGGTTAAGGGTTCTCCAAATGTTTTCAAACGCGTTTACACGTCGACTGTCATGGTGGTCACTGGCCACCAGGGCTTCAAACCTACAATGTGCCTTTAAAACGTTTGTAATTTTGTAAGAATGTCACTGACATTAGAAATATTACAAAATAACAGATTCTCCATTGAACTGACAAATATTTTTATTCGTTATAATGTGCAACACTGTCAAGAATATCCCTATACAGAGAAAACTGGTGTATCAATGGTCGTGTTGATGGAAAATTATACGTTAGAATGGCAAAATATTTTTGTGGTCGATCCAAACACAAAAGTATTTATGTATAATCACCGACACGATTGACCTACTTTCAAAAGAAACACATCTTCCTCTTCTTCCGAATATCCATACTGCCTCCAAACAAATCTCAAGCTTCGGTTAACCTAATTCTATTACATAATTCGATGCATAGTTCTCGTATGAAACGCTCCGGAATATTACGCGAATCGCGTAATGAAACGATACGACGCTCTTTACAAAATTAATAGATGTACGGAACTCCACAAATTAAAGTTACGAGAGCTAATAAATATTATTCGTTAACGATATACGTTGAATTTGATAAAAGTGTAGATTCAACGAAATCGTAAACAATAAATAAATTCGTAAGTCTAGCGTTAAAAAAATTCTGGCACCGTTTCGAAATCGATCGACGCCCGATTGCTTCTATTATACAAAGGGCGCGCGCGTTGCGACAGCCGGGTCGTTCGAAAATAAACTGTCGAACGAAAAAACAAATATAAAAAAGAAAGTAAACGTGACTAAAACCGTATATCGCTGTTCCTCTTTCCCCGTCGTGAAAACAAATATCACTGTTATTGGTTTATCGACGTTCCACTGTTAACTGCTCTTCGCGATTTCTAGGTGACTAAATCACTAGAGGCGATCTACGGGGTCCGACGGTATCGTTTCGCTCGGCGTTCCGTCGCCTGAAAAGTACGATTCGGGTCGCGAGTATCGCTCGGTCATATCGGCTCGAAGCAACCGCAAACTCTGCTCAATCACGCGGTTAACGCTTCCTCGACATTTCGAATCGTTGACACCGCAACCTCGTGACGGCTTCGCGTGTATCGGGGTCGTACGATGCAGCTGACTGTTGTATACAGTCGCCTCGGAAAATACAGCGGTTACATACAAAATTTAACGTACAACAAACTAAAAACTGACGTGTCTCTGAGAAGCAATTGGTAGTGTAAGAAAAAATTTAAACAACAAATCGAGTTATTTTTAGTAAGCTTTATTCAAGGTCGTATAAATTCGCTAGAAATAAAAATAACATTTATTTACATTGAGTCACGAAAAGACGAAGTTTTACACATTGTAAATGCCAGGTGTTCTGTCAACCCTGGGAAAAATTTTAATGGGGGATTCTAGAGGCCAAAATAAGACGAAAATCAAGAATATCAATTTCTTGACTGAGGCTTCGTTAAAAAGTTATTAACAATTAAATTTAAAAATTTCAAATCGTTCTGGAAAAATTATTTTCGGTTGTGGGGGTCAATTACAATCATTTATGGTCATTACACATACCCCCGAAATCCTATCCACTTTATAGAAAAAACTTCGAGAAGGTGTGAAATTTTTCGACGGGAAAAAAAAGTTTCAAATCGTTTTGGAAAAATTATTTTCAGTTGCAGGGGTCAATTACAATCATTTTTTGTCATTACACATACCCTCGAAATCTTACCCACTTTCTAGAAAAAAATTCGAGAATATGCCTAAATTTTTTGGCGAAATTCAAAAATTTCAAATCGTTCTGGAAAAATTATTTTCAGTTGCAGGGGTCAATCACATTCATTTTTTGTCATTACACATACCCTCGAAATCTTACCCACTTTCTAGAAAAAAATTCGAGAAGATGCCTAAATTTTTTGGCGAAATTCAAAAATTTCAAATCGTTCTGGAAAAATTATTTTCAGTTGCAGGGATCAATTACAATCATTTTTTGTCATTACACATACCCCCGAAATCCTATCCACTTTATAGAAAAAACTTCGAGAAGATGCCTAAATTTTTTGGCGAAATTCAAAAATTTCAAATCGTTTTGGAAAAATTATTTTCAGTTGCAGGAGTCAATTACAATCATTTTTTATCATTACACATACCTTCGAAATCTTACCCACTTTCTAGAAAAAAATTCGAGAAGATGCCTAAATTTTTTGGCGAAATTCAAAAATTTCAAATCGTTTTGGAAAAATTATTTTCAGTTGCAGGGGTCAATTACAATCATTTTTTGTCATTACACATACCTTCGAAATTTTACCCACTTTCTAGAAAAAAATTCGAGAAGATGCCTAAATTTTTTGGCGAAATTCAAAAATTTCAAATCGTTCTGGAAAAATTATTTTCAGTTGCAGGGGTCAATTACATTCATTTTTTGTCATTACACATACCCTCGAAATCTTACCCACTTTCTAGAAAAAAATTCGAGAAGATGCCTAAATTTTTTGGCGAAATTCAAAAATTTCAAATCGTTTTGGAAAAATTATTTTCAGTTGCAGGGGTCAATTACATTCATTTTTTGTCATTAAACATACCTTCGAAATCTTACCCACTTTCTAGAAAAAAATTCGAGAAGATGCCTAAATGTTTTGGCGAAATTCAAAAATTTCAAATCGTTTTGGAAAAATTATTTTCAGTTGCAGGGGTCAATTACATTCATTTTTTGTCATTACACATACCCTCGAAATCTTACCCACTTTCTAGAAAAAAATTCGAGAAGATGCCTAAATTTTTTGGCGAAATTCAAAAATTTCAAATCGTTCTGGAAAAATTATTTTCAGTTGCAGGGGTCAATTACATTCATTTTTTGTCATTACACATACCTTCGAAATTTTACCCACTTTCTAGAAAAAAATTCGAGAAGATGCCTAAATTTTTTGGCGAAATTCAAAAATTTCAAATCGTTTTGGAAAAATTATTTTCGGTTGCGGGGGACAATTACAATCATATTTCGTGAATAAACATACCCTCGAAATCCTATCCACTTTCGAGAAAAAAATTCAGTACGAATAAAACTTTAAACGTTAATAACTTTTTAACAAAGCCTCCATCAACAAATTGGTATTTTTGATTTTCGTCTTATTTTGGCCTCTAGAACCCCTCATTAAAATTTTTCCCAGGGTTGGCGAACACCTTGTATATGTTCGTATCTTAACTAAATCCATCATAACGAGATCATCATAAACATTCGCGAAAGGGACGTTATACGTACGAACGTAATTAAATCATTAACATTGTATAAAATTATTGCAAATAATAAGCAGCATCGAGGTAATCTCGTGGCGCTTAATGATACAGCTTCGGATCGATTTGTCGAAGTTTTCTTTTATTTGTACAATGATTCGTGTCGCTTTAATGTGACAAAAACTGATTTTCCTGGCGAGTAAATTTACTTTTCGGGGCGACTGTATCCGCATTACGTCAAATGTGGCTCATATTTGCAAAACTGCGTGGTCTCTACGTAACGGAAACGAACGTAAATGCTCCGCCCCCATCTATCGCCTTTGCCTTGATCGTAAACTTAGGATAACGTAATACGCGCACGAAAGCAGAATGGGGGCTGCGGCCGATGCAATAGAAAAAAAATACACGTGACTACGAGGAGCCAGTCATTAACGCCGGGAAACAGGTTTTTCCTATCATGATTCAACTTTTCATTTCGTTTTCTGTCGTAATGCGAAACATGATTCTCTAATTCGACGTATTCGACCATTAACACGTCAATTGCCACATCAATTTTCATTTGGACTCGACGTTAGTTCAAATTATACCGCAATAGGTAAAAATACTCGGTGATTTAACCGTGTATTCCCAATATCAATGATATTATTAACAAATTTACAAGTATCAATGTTCACTTATTGCAAGCGTTTCAAAGACACGTTATATGTTTAAAGCCCAGGTCACCGGTGACCACCATGCCAGTCAATGTGTTAATTGGAAAATAAATCTGAATTGAACTTACGTAGAAGTAAATACCACAACAAATGTTACATTAAGGAAATATTTTACTCGAGGATTTTAAAGAAACTTAACGGTACGTTAGGAAAAAAAGAAGCAAATGGACGTTCCAATTGAATTTAGACGTTTTAATTTCGTCCTTATCTCGATCAACGTTCACCAGTGCACGTAAAACGATAGTTTGCAAAAGTAGGGAGAAATGACAAACGATCGACAATGCTATCGCTTTTCCCTGCTGTGTGACGTAATATTACAGAGAACATCCCATTGTTGTTTCGTATTATCGTTATTTTCCTTCTCAGACTCGTTTGAAATGAAAATATTGCTATTTAAATCGGCCTGTAATCGTCCAACGCTTTCGTCGCAATCGGCGTCGCTTAAAATAAAGCATTTGAAATTGTTGGACGGCATGGATTCCGATTGTTAAAGTATTTGTTGTTAAAACCCGTGTTCTCAAAAATATTATTTTTTCGCCCGTTAACACGGTGACTTCAAACTTACAATGTGTCATTAAAAATTCTGTAAAACAACGGGTACACTATTGAATTATTAAATATTTTAAATATGGAAAACTAGCGTCGCAATCCCCGGTGACAGGCACTTCAAACTTGTCATGTATTTTAAAATCGTTTACAACAACAGTTTGTAAAATTGTAAATAAGATTGCTGTTAATAGATATTCTGTAAAACAATGGGTATTGTGTTATTGAATATTTCTATTTTTTACACTTCAATTTGAACGAATGTCTTATAATGTTTGTTAAATTAATTTAACGTTATCTTTCTTTTATTAGTTGTTCCCACTTTCTAGAAGTTCGATTACGAGGGGACTCTCGTGCAACAGGTTCCGAAAATTGATTCGTTTTTCTCGTAAATAAAATACAGAATATTTTAAAACTAATCTCTTGAAATTTAGATCTAAAAATCTTTATTTTAGTTTAGTGTATCAAAGTACGAAACATCAAATAGTAAACCAATCTGGAACCTTCATCAAACACTTTTTAAACGCGCCATTCTCCAAAATGGCGACCAGGATAACGAAAGGAATAATCGACTAAATAATAAAACGAGTAAAGAATAAAAAGAATCGTCATAAAAAAATTATTTTCTGCAATTTAAAGTTACCTCCTTGTAACTTCAAAAAAAAATTCAATCCTAATTAACGGATAGTGAAAAAAAAATTCATAAATGTCAGTTATCTTTAGAGCTGTTACCTGCGAATTCCGTCTTAAGGAAGCCAGCTTGAAATTATTTTCCAAGTTTAATAATCTCTCATTTATTCAAAAAATAGCATAATTAACAATTCTTGGCATCCAAATGCAAAGACACATTTCAGCCTAAATAGACACGCACAAATTCGCGGTAAAAAATAATGTTAACGTTGCATAATTATTGCTTCAGATTAAAAAACCATAGTTTTTTGTTTTTTAGTATTTTCGAGTGTAATTTCGTAGAATAACGCACACATCACAGAATAATTCACCGAACAAAAATAATACTGGACGACACTATCATTTTCGAGCGAATTTTTTAACGCTGCGCGGAGTCTTCGCGAAGAGAACCGCACGCGTTCGCACCGCGGCCACGACTGACATACTCGATAATAAGAGCGTACAAGTTCCCTTTCAATAAAACGTAAGATACCGCATCCAAGGTTACGCTTGGCTGCATTTCCTTTCGCCTTGCAGAAAATCGCTACGAATTAAAATTATTTACGATAGAAACCTACGATTTACAATGATGTCTATTAGATTTTTTTTTTAATGGAGAAATTGATATACTACATAACGTGTGTAAGAAATAAATTTTTTTTATTTTCATTCATATCTTCTTCGTACATAAAATATTAAATATATTTCAATATAGCATTCTATGCGCTATAAAAAATGCATGTAAAAATATTTTGCGACGTTATATCTCGTACCACGACTGTTGTTATATCACGAAAACAGAATATGTAACCAAACGGTCTTTGCTCGAAGTTCTTAGTTAAACAGCCGCATATATTATGACGTACCGTTTCTCTCAGTGATCGAATTCCTCTTTCTGCTGTCGGTTCGAATTACATTTTTCTTTGAGCTATCCAATTCTCTATCTCTTCGATGCTGCAATTAAATTATACGTTCACGCTTAAAGAAAAGTTCGCAAAATTTAGAAAAAATATTCCTACACACAGGATGTTCGACCATCCCTGGGAAAAATTTTATTGGGGGATTCTGGAGGACAAAATAAGACGAAAATCAAGAATACCAATTTGTTGATGGAGTCTTCGTCAAAAAGTTATTAACAATTAAATTCAAAAATTTCAAATCGTACTGGAAAAATTATTTTCAGTTGCGGGGGTCAATTACAATCATTTTTGGTGAATAGACATACCCCCGAAATCCTACTCACTTTCGAGAAAAAAATTCAATAAGTGGACAGATTTTTTGACAAAATTGAAAAGTTTCAAATCGTTCTGGAAAAATTATTTTCAGTTGCGGGGGTCAATTACAATCATTTTTGGTGAATAGACATACCCCCGAAATCCTACCCACTTTCGAGAAAAAAATTCGAGAAGGTGTGAGATTTTTCGACGGAAAAAAAAAAATTTCAAATCGTTTTAGAAAAATTATTTTCGGTTGCAAGGGTCAATAACAATCATTTGTGGTCATTAGACATACCCTCGAAATCCTACCCACTTTCGAGAAAAAAATTCGAGATTGTGTGAAATTTTTTGATTAAAAAAAAAAATTTCAAATCGCTTTGGAAAAATTATTTTCGGTTGCAGGGGTCAATTACAATCATTTTTGGTGAATAGACATACCCCCGAAATCTTGCACGTTTTCGAGAAAAAAATTCAGTACGGGCAGAACTTTAAACGTTAATAACTTTTTAACAAAGCCTCGATCAACAAATTGGTATTCTTGATTTTCATCTAATTTTGGCCTCTGGAATCTCCCATTAAAATGTTTCCCAGGTGTGGCCGAACACCCTGTATATCTTCTAATTAATTATCAATAAAAATATGAGATTTAATAGAAATTAACCAGTAGTAACAAAACTAATGCCAGTCTGCAAACATCTAAATCCAACTTGTTACATCTAATAACTGTTAGTGAATGAATTTTAGGGTAGCAGATAATGGTCAAATATAAATAACGATGTAACAAACAAGATGTTTCAATTTGAAATTCGTTTGAACTTACGTGCGAGGTACGGAGGTCAAATTTCGTACTCCAGTGTCCGTTATAAGGACATCATCTTCGATCCTAACACCACCCGTGCCTCGGAATCTTTCCAGTTCTTCAGCAACGATGAATTTCGATTGAACCGGATTGTTCAAAGCTGCATCTAATTGCTGTCATGCATTAATTGATCTCTCGAGTAAATTTAATTCATAGAAGGAAAGAATTCATTCTCATCTTTTCTATGTGCAACAATATATACACATGTCTTAATTATGCTTTTCACACTTACACAATCGATAAAATAGCATCCTGGCTCGATAGTTAAGACCATGCCGGGCTGTAAAACACGACCGGTTCTTAACTTTCTTAATCCAGGAGCTGCGGAACGTTCAGGATGTCCTTCAAGGTATCCACCGACATCGTGGACATCTAGTCCCATGAAATGTCCAAGTCCATGAGGTTGGAAGATTTCGTTTAATCCCGCCTTTAACATGTCGTCGACATCGCCTTTTAATAAACCACCTTCCTTGAGCGAAGTCAACATGGTTTTGTTCGCCAGAATGTGCATGTCTGTCCAAGCTACGTTAGGCTTTGCAGCGTTCATTACTGCGTTACGAGCATCTAGCACCGCATTGTATATCATCTTCTGATCCGGTGTGAACTTTCCATTAGCTGGAAAGCTGCATGTTATGTCTGCTGCATATCCACAGTAGTTTCCACCCATATCGAACAGGCTTGCATGAAGAGAAAAATATAGTATTATATCTGACAGATATAATGTTCAGAGTGTTTATTCTTTTTAATGTGAAGATCAAAGCTCACCACATATCGCCATCTTTTATGACTTTACTGTTAGGAGCACCAGCATGTCCATAGTGCAATATGGATGCATTATGTCCAGACCCACAAATGCAAGTGTAAGATACATGTCTGCAGCCTCCAATAGAATATACATAATGCATGAAACCTGCCTCTGCTTGGAACTCTTCAATTTCTGGCCTCACTAAATGCATAATAAACTTGTGAGCGTCTGAGCTTATTTTAATCACATATTCCAACACCTCGATTTCTTCCGATGATTTGATGACTCTGCTACAAAGGAAACGTAGGTGAACACTTTTAATAGTAATTATTTTCTATACAGATTAAATTACATCATAATTTAATCCACTATAAAATTATAAAATAGTATGCTCGCTTATCGCCGTCATGAAATATAAATAGCAGTAAAGAATTCTTAATTATTTCATAAAAAATTATTCAATATCGTTTACAAAACATTTTATTTCATACACAATATATTATATGTACAATTTGTCCCAAAGTAAACGAGAATTTCGTTTAAAATTTTGGTGCTTGTTTACTACAAAGCACCCTCTACGGTATCTAAACTTTTTAACAAATAAGACGATAATTTGTCAGATTGGTTCCAAAGATCTTGCAATACTAAATAGTCCAATGTCATAACACGAAATCCTAACTTTCTGAAATGCCTTTTCCTCATCACCTGAGGTCCTATCAAGTGTCGTGTATTTCTACAATAATATTCTGGTAAATAAATCAAAACCACTGTATTTATATCCTTTTTCAATCCATTCAAATCGAACATTGGAGTTGATACCATAAATGGATGAATCAATATATCGAGAATATAGAAACTTATGACTGGTAGTCGATTTAGGATCACATTTTTACTCAATTTGTGTTCTCCCCCCACTAAAGATGCTAATGGTTGATATATCATGTTGACTGTTCTTCTGATTCGTGCATCTAAGAATAATGGTTTCTCTATTCGATTTGAATATGTTGTCTTGATAAGCAAGTCTTGATAATCCTTACACTCCAAAGACATAGCTGCATCTAATAGTTTCAATTTGTTTTTTATACGATTAAAGAAAACAGAATGATTTCTCAAATGAAGTTTATGAATCAACTGAGAGATAAATATTTTATCCAAAAACTTTACAGGATACTTTTCTAGATACGTGCAAGAAAGAAGAATGTCCAGAGCATCGTCTAGCTTCAAATCGTGAAATTTCACTAACAATATTTCGTCGAAAGTTTCCCAAAATTTAACAGCATTCGGCGGTTGTACATACAGCACACCGAATGGCGTAAGAATAGATGGGAGCAAATGAATTGGTATATTCATGCTGTGTTTTATAAAATATTCCCCGCATTCTAACAGAATCTCTTCATTCTTGACCTGCAAATTTTTACAATAATTCATTATAGTGGCTATTAAATTAGAGTCTTCAATTTGGGGTGCTTTAGATTTCAAATACTCCTGCAAGGTACTTTCGATTCTAATATCAATGTAGTCTTTTGCATTTAAACTACGTACAAAGTTTATCAAGTCTTTCTCATTGGATGTACTCAGACTTATGCTTGCCCACTTACTGGCACTTATCAAACACTTTGTTGCAGAAACATCATCGTGAAAACAATCCAGTATTTCTGCAATTTGCGTACCCGATAATTTCAACCAAAGATCGGAAAGTTTCCTTTCGAGGATTATTTTCACCATATTTTTACTCCGGTTGAAGTATTTTAGCGACTTGAACAACGCTACTAGCGTATGCGAATTGATTTCTTGTTCCTTGAGCAAAACACCTACCCATAAAGTATCTATCGCTTTGCGATACTTAAAGTCTTTGTAAGCGGACAAAATTTTTATTACATTTATCAATTGTGCAGGCGTGAATTTTCCATCTGTAACGCGACTTAAAGTTTCGTCGCACATCCAATCTCTATACACGTTCCT
The DNA here is from genome assembly GCF_051014445.1 of Colletes latitarsis. Taxonomy (NCBI): domain Eukaryota; kingdom Metazoa; phylum Arthropoda; class Insecta; order Hymenoptera; family Colletidae; genus Colletes; species Colletes latitarsis. The sequence goes on along the minus strand of NC_135135.1, from coordinate 26,081,286 downwards.
AAGTGGACTAACTTTATCTTTCTTCAATGCGATGAGTCCCTGAAGTATTATTTCACTGTCTTGACTATTGATAATTAATTTAATCAGTTGCTTCATCACGATATCTCTAGTAATGGTATCAACTTCAAATTGCCTATTTCTCTGTGCTTTATTAGATTTTTGTTTGGACCAATTATTTTCCAACTCTATAACTTTCTTCAGCCCTTCCAGAGCAACCCTGCAATTAATTTCATGAGCGATCTTGTTTTCTAACAGCGAATACACCCCGTCGACTGTATTGAACGACTGCAATTCCTGCAAGACCTCTTCTATGTCAGAATCTTTCAGACACTCGAAATCAGAGCAAAACAACACCGCGGTTCCTTCGTTGGTTTCGATATCTATTCTCCGATTAGGCGGTCTGTTTTTTATCACGGCGTTAGTTTGAAAGTTTGAAACACTTTTGTTATGAAGTACAGGCTGACTGTTCTTCTTGGTATCGGGAAACTTATCATCAGAATTCGCAGAAGGAACGTTTCTATCATTTTTACTGTTACATATTGCTTCGAGGTCGTTCATTTTTCTGACGATCAACGGCACTTCTTGTATCTCCGGTCCTTCTTGTACAAGAATACTAGTCTGTGTTAGAATCTGTTGGCCAGCAAATTTCCCAGAATCAGACTCGTACCACTGTTTTCTCAGTTTACATATTATGACCGACGGCTGTTTATGCACACGCGTTAGAAATTTTGCCCATACATGACCAGCTAGTATCATCTGGACAGAGCATACAAGCATCTAATGAGATTAGGTCTAACGATAAATCCTTTATCTTTGTTCTATTTATTATACCTTTCTTAAGTTCAACATGAAAAGAACATACAGCGTAGGATAACTTTTACAAAATATCATAGGAATACTTTTAGTTTCTTTGCAATACGTGGCACACGTATTTTCGGAACTACCTTTCAAAATACTTTCAATTTAACAACTGGAATTCCGGTATTATTAGATCATTATTTAAAAAAACTTCATAAAAAAAACCACACAAATGTGGTCACTGATACCCGAAAAGTGGGCACGCGACTTTAAATAAATTAATTTAAAAAAAAAAGACTCGTGTCAGATGTAAAGAAGGAAGTTTGATTCGATTGAAAATAATATCGGTAGTAATATCGATGTGACAAATTGTCAATTGTATAATCGACGCCAACCAAAATTGGACAAATTTCGTTCACGAATAACAAATAAAATTGTTAAATAATTTAAAATTTAAATATTAATTAAACTTTTTAATTTTTAAGTTTCTAGTAAATACTAAAACACGGGCAAAAGCTCGTTTACGAATAATTTAAAACTTTTCATTCGTTGTATATGCATAAACTTTTCCCAATTCTGATAACAACACTATTCTCGTTCAATGCAACATTTTGAAAAAAACTGAATGCAGAAACGATACATAATTGACATATGAATACTTGAGAATCGTTTTAAAACCGATATTTTTATTCGTTATTCGTGAGAAAATTTGCCCAACTCTGCTAAAGGGGATATAGAATATAAACAAATGAAGACCGATCCTCGAGTTCGGTTACAGAAATGCAAATATTCATCAAACTGACATAATATCGGTATTTATTTCAGTTTTCAGTAATATACTAAGTCCCTGATTCGATTTGTATTAAAGAAACGAATTATGCATACTATTTTAGACTTGCGACAAGAATTAAAAAAAAATTTTAAACATAAACAAATAAATTCTTACTTTGTTACACTTACCATTCACATATTTCTGGATACAAAACATTATTGTCCACTTTAAACCTGAAAAAAATAAGAAATAAGCTCAATTTTTACATAATATAAAAATATGTGGAAGTCATTAGCACTTACTGATTAATACCATCAAAATCTGCCCCTTGAGTTTGCAAACCACTATCACTATTTTTCCCATTCTGTAATTATTCACAGAACAAGTTAAAATAGGACTATTTTATGAGCAAATAGTTATTTCAAAATAAAACTTACTAAAGTGAGAAGAAGAGTGGCTTGCTTTGATTTTAATACTTTTGCTATCTCATCAGTGTAGTAAGTCTCCTGCACTGCATATCGTTTTTTAAAATCTTCTAATGTGTGTAACTTTCCCTCCCAAATTGCATATTCTTGTGGCAATCGTGGTACGAACAAAATGGAAATTCCTGTTGACAAATCAATAGCACCGTAACATCCTGGTTCTTCAACACCGAAGCTCCATTGAAAAAATGATTCCTATTAAAAGAATTCTATTGAAATTTGTTGCTTCTTGTCTATTAAACTATAAAACATAAAAGTTACCTGTCTGAATGGCCACTTTATATCTGTGTCATTAAATGGAATTTCAATTCCTCCCTGAAGAATTATAAAACTACCTTCAATTGGGATCTTTGTTTTTGTTTTGATACGATCCACCAATCGTTTTCTATTATTTTGGAAAAGTGACATAGGTACTTTCAAAGTGTGACCACCCCTTTGAAAATAGGGTTCAAGGGTATTTCTGAAATAAGTGTTCATAAATTTACCGAACAGCAATAAATAAAGGGATGAAAATAAATTTTACCATTGAAAATCAAATTAACAAAAAATTGAGGAACATTTTAACTCTTGAAATTCGAATCCTTTGCTTAATTTGAAAGATACATGAAAAATTCTTGAAAGAAGTAGTACTTGTATATAATAAATTAATTCAATTGTGTTTTCTGTATGATGGTACATTTATGATTTGTTAAATATATAATAAACATTAAGTTTTAACATACATTATTTATTTTTTCATTCTTCTATGTATATTAATTGTCATTTGATACATCTTGTTCATAAAAAATTTACGAGTATAATCTTACAAATTAATTTATAACGAAGTGTAATAATAGTAGGAATTGAAATAAAATTCACACGTTTTTATGTTTGCTTTATTAACACAGTTTCGAATGATAAAAAAAATAAATAAATAGGACAAGTATTTTATTATAACTTTATTATTAGAAACAACATTAACAATAAGATTATACAATGAACTATAACAAGATAAATAAACGAAATAAATTTATAAAATATTAGTCATTCGTACGAAGGAATTCATAACCTCAACATTCAATGAAAAATAATATCGTTAAAGGTGTTTTGTTAACATTTAATAATAATTATTGTATCATATAATTATTAAAACGAATACAATGGTACAGAGGAGTTACAATGTAGAGGGAAATAGGTGAACAGAATAAGGGATCGAAGGTAAAGTGGACATAATGAAATGTATCAAGCTCAGTGGTTAATTGATCATTTTTCAAATGTCCTTACAATAATTGTATATTTGTATCTAGAGACAATCAATTTTTTTGCAAATGATGACAAAAAAGCTAGAGCAAGTTATCCATACATACAAATCTGTGGCTTCTGTCATGTTACTTTGTGTCACTTGTCAATTGGCTTGTAGACTAGACTAATATTCTCAATTCCCTTGCTTGGATACTTATTCCAATAACACTTTCGAAATTTAATCGACAGTTTGTATGATTTTCAAGTACGAAGATATCCTTGGTTGGGTGTGACCGTTTTTAATCCAAATACTCGGTTTACATTCGACTTGATTATTTCTTATCTGCGACGTATAACGATAACACATCAGGTGCGTTCGGTTTTTGGGCGCTTACACGCTATAAATATTATTTGTCAATAGTGATTCGTGCTGTAAGAGGAGAAACTTTTCCTGGAAAAGTCTCCATTTCTGGCATCAATTGAGTTGGTCAGTAATATCGGAATTTTGAACAAGAAGCAGAGCTTAAAATCTGTTATAATTTGTTTTGAAACAATTTCGGATATCTATATAATGTATTTGCTGTCCTCAACGGTTAGATTAGACGTTGATTATCTTTTCAAGATATACGCAAAGGGAAAATAATAGCAATAAATATGGAACACTGACAATCAAAAGTTATTAGAATTATTCATCGATCCACAATATGATGTAATCTTAACAAATCCAGTGATCGAAAACATTACGAAGTACTTTCTACGGACGTATAATAGAATAAATTTAACTTTTTCAGTTTGTATCGGTTAAAACTAAAAATAAAGCTAATCGTGAAAAAAGTGTACTCGAATTTACAAGAGAACGGATTTATCGATTTATAATAAACGTAGAATTTAAATAAATAAACACGCCAAGTATTGAATTTCGATTTTTGTTAGTTCGTCTAAACATTAATGAAATACCGTTACGTTCTTTCTACCGTGTAGCTTTATTTAGTTTTTTAATATTTGGCAACATTGCATGATTTGGTTTGCTTCGTATGTAAGTGGGTCATGACTCACTGTACGTACTTCAAAAAGTATCAATTCACAGATAATGTTGGTTTCTAGTATTAGACGTTCAATCGTGAATTTACACATAAATCATTCTTATCACTAATTATGATCGATATACCGATAAAGACTAGCTGGAAAAATATTATTCATTCTTCGCAATTGTTGTAGGTATAATTTATAATACACACGTGCCAATACTTACAAGAAATATAAATAACAAAAACAATTTTAATTGTAGCTATTTATAGCCACGTATTTTATTTACATGTAGAAACTTGAATTATCTATTTCCAAGCGATGACGTAAGAGATTTAAGCACGTCCATCATGTAATAGGAGGGTTATCTATCGTGATTCTTCTCTTTAATTCTATCAAATCTATGTGACTCAAGGTCCAACTGCATGTTTTACGATAAAATCTTCTTTTACTCGTCCACGCGTACGTTCACATTACGTGCTCGTCACACGAATTTAATTTTATTTTTAAATATCTCAGTAACTATTTATTTAAAACTTGACTTATTATAATAAAAATGTTAACGTATCGATATTGAAGGTACAAAAAGAATTTTCTACGAAACAATGAACTGGGAAAGCCATGAAAAGAGTCAGAATAGAATTTTTAATTTCTTTATTCATAATTAAGGTTCGTCGGATAATAAATCCGACCATCACAACGAGGTATAGTTTTCTTAATTTACACTATAACGGTAAATTCAAAGACAAATTCTCTCATTGCCTCTAGATAATCATCGTGCGCAGGCGCGATCACACAGCATTAAAGAAAAATGCACTGTCTTCATTCATACGTACAATCATATGTTCACCGGAACGGAGATTTAAACCAATGCGTTTGCAGGAGTCGTGTGACGCATTAATTACTAGTTTATCTTGCTTGCGGAACTCGATAACGCGTGTGTATATGTGTGTGTATGTGTGTGTGTATGTTGTGTATGTGTACAAGCATAGAACACACGCAAGTGCCACTTAAAAATCGATTACTGCGCCGGGTCCCCGGTTCCGATATCGTAAATAAATCATACTATACCGCTAAACCGGCACGCATGCGCGTACACTGTATATACAATAAATTTACACGCGCGTACAGCATTTGTTGCGTCGCTAACAATCGTTAGTGATAAATAACTATGTATTAAATATGCAGAGCGAACGTAAAGCTTACCGGTCGTCGTAATAACATATTCGTCCGCTCGCGTTATTTGCTTCGTCTCTTAAATAATATTTGCTAAATACTTTGAACGGTCAAATCGCCAGCATAAGATCGTAGACAATAATCGAATATGTAATTCAACCAACGGAATATCGCTGTTTGCCAACAAATAAATGAGATCACTACCCTTCGAGTCGCGACGCTTCTGCGCGCAAACGTGTTCTATTTCGTTGATTGATTCTCAGACGATTTTACTCTGTTATTTCCCTAGCAATAACCGGACAATCCGAACAACTCGAATAAAATTTTCAACTAATACCCTATAGGATACTTTTCCGTTAATACGCGTATTCGTTTCCCGTACTTGACGTTACTACGAAATCTAGAATTTGTATAACAGAGGTAACAGATGAGTTTGCATGGATGTACGGGGTTAGACAGATTACTGTGTTATTGTTTACTACGCTTTCATTCATTTAAATAGCTACCGTGCGTGTTTAAAGATCGAAAATATGATAGAACGGCTCGACATAAATAGAAAAAACAAGACGACCGAACAACTATGCGGATGATTTTTCGTTTAAATTTCGTCACTGATTGTTAGGAATTCTTCTGTTACCCTAGACACGAGCAGCACTCAGGAACTCTTTCTATTTAAAGAGGGACGAAACGATGAACGCTGTCACGTAAATCGAGTCCGGGAACTCGAGCCGAGGCGGCCATAAGTCTCCACGTAAGCCTCGTGGATCGTCGATACGCCGACGATCTTTGCCGAAGTCGGCCGAAGTCGCGTGTGAGATGCTTCGAATAACAACATACCATCATATTTACAAACACGGCCATGTAAGGCGAGTTCTTGGCTGATTATGTTTACCTCGTAGTACTTTCTTTCGTCTAACGACACTTTGCACGCACTTCGAAAGAACGACCGTTAAAGGAGAACCAAAAGTTTCAACCCTGATTCGTACCGAAAATTTTTTCTTTTTTAAATCCCACACGAACGAAATCGACGCACGATTTATTTTCACAGTTCGAGCGGCTCGTACACAGGTTGCAATTGTTCATCTTCGGAATCGTAAAAGTACGGTTTCCTTCGGTACACGGTCGGCTGTTGGTTATCCTCCTCTTCTGAATTTTCTAGTTCGTCCAGATTCGCTTGGAGTCTCTTCACGGCCTCTTTTATTAAACCACCTTCTCTAAGCAATTCCTGCAAGAGCGCGTAAGGATCGTCCTCTCTGGCGTTGGGTCTTTTGTGGTGATGGCTTATATGATGGCGATGATCGTGAGCACCGGTGTTCCTCGTGCCGCAAACCTCGCAGCTACTCGGGTCTGCCCACGACCTCGACGGTATCTGATAGGGCGAGGGTCGATTTTTGTGACCGATGCTCGATTTAGCCTTGAGGCTGGACAATCGAAGATTCTCTTTGATCTGTGAGACGAGGAGATCCACGTCGCGCGAAAGGAAATCCTGCGTCGTGTCTGGCATCACTTCGATCAAGTATGTAGTTTCCTCGGCGCTTGGCATGTCGTACTTTCCCCCGTTTGCCGGCTACGAGAACAAAAGGGCAGTGGCACGAACGTGTTTACACCTCCACGTCTGGCGATACCGAGCAAAAGCCAGCGTTCGCAATAAAGTCTGCGCTCTCTCGGCCAACGTGTTATTGCCCTCTCTCTTTCTTTCCCTTTCTACCTCTCTTTTTTTCTAGTTACATACGGAACGTTGTTGTTGCGCCTCTTTTCTACGGAGCTATACGTTCGTTTCTCGCGTACGTAAATCGACACAGGTAACTAAACTGCTCGACCGGCGTACATGGTTCCTCTGACTCGACATTCAGTCAATGTTTACGAACGTATTTAGGAACGTTCGTATAAACATAGATGGCCTATACTACCAGCCGTGTCTCGTAATCGCATAGAACGCGTGATTCACTGGGTAAATACGCACGATGTATCCTTCCCCCTCTCTTGGGCCTCTCCTTTTCTCGAACGTCGAACGATCATCAAGTTTTGCTTATGCTCCGCTTTCTGGAATCGAACGAACAACACTAGCACATATTCGAGCGTGTTTTAAACAGCGATTCGCTTGGCCGTACACTTTTACCACTTTGTTCTTCTTGTTTCGATCACGATAACTCCGCAACGTCGTTTCTTAATCACATTGTATTCAACTTAAAGACACGTTGCACAACAACAAACGTTTTGACCCAACTCTGCCTCCGACTAGCTTGTTACGTGGAGAATCGAAGAATACGTGTACTATAGTTTCGAGTGATCGTCGAGCAAATGGTTTCGTAAAGGTAAAGGTTTAACGTTTCTTCCACTGGCTTATATATGTATATACATACACAGAGAAATTAAGATACGACCAGCGTTCTCGTACGCCCAAAGCAACCGACCGCTCGTCCGCCAGCCACGAACCTTCTAGGTACTCTCTTATTATTGTTTTGGTTCTGCGGCGCATGCGCACTTTCCCCCACGCTCGTGTAAACAAACCGTTAACTCGTGAGGTCTAGCGAATCGATAATACCTATGTCATTTCCTTGTCTACGTGTCCGAAAGCTGTGTCGAACCGTCAGAGGAAACAATTTGTATCATTGTATTTATCAAGCATTACGAGACTTTTGATTAAGTTTAGAGAACTATTTATTGTGTGCGACAATTTGCTGGACGCGAGTTCCGTTCTTACTCTAAAATACTTGAGGCTTGGACGAAATACATACCAGGATCAGGGGTTGCAGGGTGAAGAGAGAGAGAGAAAGAGAGAGAGAGAGAGAGAATTTGCAATGTACGGATCAAGGTTACACTCGAGTCGTGTTAACTACGTCATCCTTTGCCAAGTTTATCATGCGTGCGCACACACGTTCATCTCGATCGCCAGTTGCAGTGTATATGTTTACGCGCACATTTATCCGCAACTAACGAATCATTCATTACACTAATGCGTAGAGCAACGTAATCTGTTGTGCGGGCGTTTCGAAAACCTTCAATTGATTAGAAACTAGAAAATTGCAGAAAAGGTTATGTTAGTCGTATCCAGAGCTTGAAAAGGTTCTAAAAATAATTGTTTATGTTGGTTTAAGTTAAAGTTCTTACATCAGCTCTCATATGGGTTCCATAACCGTTATTTTTTAGAATCTCCATATACATATAAATTTTGAAACGGTTCTCAATCTACATACTATAGAACTTATACGAGAGTTGATACAAGAACTTTAACAAGTTTTCAAACTCTAACTTGTACCAATATAGTTCGTAATTTAAGTTCTTTATAACATTTTTCAAGCCCTCGTTTGAATCAACAGAGATGAATCTCTACTTTTTTATATCTTTCTTCACCTATTTTCGAAAATTAGAAAATTAAAAGTGCATTCAATTTTTGCTCTATTAATAATTCATATTGCTTTTAATAAATCGATTCAAAAATGAAAATAAATTATACGTTTGTATAGTTCGGTCTTTAACAATTTAAGCTATGTTTTTCCCCAATTAACAAACATTTTTATCTTCCAAGTTCGTCGTTTTCTTTCTCTTTCTCTCGTTCTCTTAACAGATGACGTTGGTGCAGTCCTCGTGTGGGATTTCATATTTTAGGAAAAGTTTGATGGTAATTCAAAAGAACTACGTACGCTTTAGGTAAAAAAATAATGTTGTTTAGTAACAATTTCCTATGCACGTCTCTCTACATGTATCTTATAGAAACTTCGTACAAAACTGCATCTTCTTTATCGTATCATTTTAAAACACGGATACTTGACGTCGCTCCAATCGCCATAGCTATTACACTCGTTAGAAATCAGCTGATCGCTACAGGAATGTGTGTTGTGTGATTTTATTCGCATGCTATCGCGTGTTAGGCAATATTCTAAAGCCAAAAATTCGAAGAATTGAAACAAACGAAGTTCGATTTAACACAACCTATCGTAATAACTATGTTCGGTCGTGTATTTATGTCAAATTTCCGTCATATATCGGTAGGTACGAAACACGTTTTCACGTAAATGTACGTTTACTATCGTGCAATTTGCTTAATAACCGGGGAAAGTTTATGATTTTCCCTGTTGATATGGTGAAGCCGATTCGTTGAACATTTATTCTGTAAATTCGATGGAATTAGCAACATTTTTTCATTTACCGCAAACCACTTAAAACAAAGAAATGAATCAAACTCACCGAGAATGCGAAAGATGAATAAAATAAAAGTTTTACAGCTCCTATCCAGAGTATGGAATGGCCCTAATAGAGCATTGGCTGGTAAACAAGCTGAACAAAAAATGGTAGCAATTTTAAAGAATAAATTCCCTCAAGCTAAACTTATCGAAGTAAGCGACGTGTCAGGTAAAATAATAAGCTTTGCGTTTAGCCACGTTTGTTGGAACTGATTGTTTTCTTTAGATGCATAACTATGGTAATACGATCATAGGTTATGTGGTAATACAAAGTAGTTGCAGTCAACAGGAATATATTGTGTTTAATTCATTTGTAACAATACAAATTATAAATAATTCTCTTCTTCTGAGCATATTATCCGCATTGCATAGTAAAAATTTAGAACTACTTAATTATTCTTATAGGGGGATGCGGTGCAATGTTTGAAATAAATGTGATTGCTCCTGAATTCAAGGGATTGAATACTATGAAACAACATCGAATGATTAATGAAGTGAGGAACAATAATTATGAAAGATTCATGTTTTACTGTATTTTTTTATTACAATTATGCTTTCATAGGCTCTTAAAGAAGAGATCAAAGACATGCATGGGTTACGGATATACACCAGTGTTCCTGATTCTTAAACATTCTTTAATTCTTTAGAGAACTGCTTCTTATACATACAATTATATGTTTAAGATGTACAAAGTTTTGTAAATTTTGCATATACCTATAAGTTAAACTCCTGTTATACAAATACCAAATAAAAGAAACTATGCCATGTAATATTTTAGAACTTATGTGACTATATACATATGTGTATATAAGTATAAATTATATGCCATAGTTTCGTGTTTTATTTAATATATTATTATTATTGTTGTTGTGTGTATGATTTTATTTTTATTTCTTAAATACATAGTAGAAATTAGGTTTCAAAATATCTGTGAATAATAAAATTTTTTTAATACACAGAAGATTTAAATTATTAATAATTTTTACAATCTTGGAGCAATTTAGCAAGGATATTTATGTCATTATTACGTAATACATGTATAATGCTCGTATGCACAGAGATACATGCGCGCAAGCGTGTGTGATTCTCAATGTTGCAAGAAAGAGAATTTAACCTCTATCTTTCTCTGTCCACGCTTACTTTTATCAGTCCAATAATGTTTTGAACATTTGTAAAAATTCGCGCTTCCTACACTCGTTACCAGACGGTTATGAAGAACAGCTGATTCTCATAATGTCCAGTAAGCTTATCTCCGGGATCGTTCAGTTAACAAGTAACTCTTTTGAACTACGAAATTTATTCTTTTTAAAATGTTCCCGCGTAAAATGCACCATTGTTATATAAACCGTAGAATAAATTTACTTCGAATGACGTACGATATGAAAAAGTTATTCTCCGCTCTTGGATTGTAATTTTTTTTTTAAACGATTCGTTATGAATACGAATTGACGCGGTGGTGAAAACAATAAACACAGCATGTGTTCTTCCTAAATTGACCTTTGGCCAACTGTTAGATCGTGGGTACCTTATCGATAAACGTTTCCCTTTCACTGAAAGAAAAGCATTATCAAAGATAGAAGCGAGGCTGATTGTTAGTTAGAAATAACCGCTCGGTACATCTATAGTTTCGTGAAACATGAGTTTCGAAATATTCAACAGATTAGTCAGAGAAACTGATCGACTTATTCAAAATGATATGATATTATGTACTGCCCGAAACAGTTCGTCTGTTCGTAATCACCAATGTGTTCGATCAGGTATGTTGTATTCATTATCCTTGTAATTGTTTTTAATTTCTCCATTATAATATGTCTTATATTACAAAGAACTATAATATTACGGTATAATAATGGATAGAATGCGTTGAATTTGTTTTAAAAAGACCATAATACTTGCAGGAACCAATGTATTGAGTACGATAGTTTTAATTGTGAATGCTACATTAGGAGCAGGCATTTTAAATTTTCCACAGGCGTTCGACAGAGCCGGGGGAATAGCTATGTCACTTATCATCCAATTTCTGTTACTTATCTTCATTACAGCTACACTTGTAATTCTGGCAAACTGCAGTGATGTTACAAACACTTCTAATATGCAAAATACGTTTGCAGAATTTTGTGGACATAGGTGGCTTTTCTTGTGTGCTTTGTTCATTGTGATATATAGTTTTGGATGTTGTTTGACATTTTTAATAATTGTTGGCGATCAATTTGATAGAGTTTTAGCAACCTATTATGGACTTGATTACTGTCATACTTGGTAATTGATATTTTATTATGTTTTCAGAAATGCTTCATTATGTTTATTTATTCACAACTTGAATATTTCAGGTATTTATCCAGACCATTTGTCACAGCAGTAACTTGTAGCATATTCATCTTACCGTTATGTTTTTTTAAGAAATTGGATGTTTTGAGTTATGCTAGCTTTGTTGGCTGTATAACTGTTCTATATGTAACATGGTTGATTGCTTACAAAAACTTAACGAAAACCGAATCTCTTATTAATCCAGTGAAAATATGGCCTGACAATGGATATCAAGCACTTCAAATAATTCCAATAATATGTTTCGCGTATCAGGTATATTTTTGACAATATTAACCTTTTAAACCTTTTGTTCATGCTCTGGTTAAAGTGACTTGTTTAGGAGAGGTGTGCAATGATTTTCATGACTGGCTGTATGCTTAATGTATGAAAAATGATATTTACGAATATTAACTGTACTTTTAAATTTCATTTATAGAGTCACATGACAGCAATACCGATGTATGCTTGCATGAAAGATCGAAGCCCTGGAAAGTTTGCAGTATGTGCTGTAATTAGTATGATTATTTGTTTCGCTGTATACACAGTGGCTGGTGTCTGTGGATACGCGACATTCGGTGCTGGAAAGGTTCCTAGTGATATACTTCAAGGTTATACAGATAAAAGTACAGTTCTCACTATAGCAATCATATTTATAGCTGTTAAAAATTTCACCACGTATCCGATTGTTTTATACTGCGGTCGCGATGCTCTCATGAGTCTTGTTAGAACAAGTTTTAATGTTAGTGATAGATTTCAAGTTTTTATTACATTGATTTGGTATGTATTGTCTCTGGCGATTGCGATATTAGTGCCAGATATTTCACCAGTCATTAATTTATTAGGAGTATTATCGGCAGCTTTTATCTTCATCTTCCCAGGCATTTGTCTGTTTCAAAATATTCTTCTGAAAGATTCGGAATTGCATCTAAACAAAGATCGACTCTTGATTATTTTTGCAATTATTATTATTGCACTCGGTTTTTTCGTTTCTGGTGTTGTCTTTGTAGAAGCTATAAGAGATTTGAACATCGGAAAAACATCGGAAAAACTGCCACTAGTAACTGGTTTTAGACAGCTCAGGGAAAGTTTATGTAGTTAGTGAGTTCTACTTAATTTGATTAACTGCCATAAAAGTGTTAAAGAGAATGAAGAATTGGATAAGGCAAAAAATTTTTAATAATTTCTTGCAAAATTATCGATATTCTGTTATTTGTCGAATGCATTATAAGACTTAATTTTACATTTTTTATCATACGTTCGTACATAATTTTAAGTGTATTACTAGCACAAAGAAAATCAGAAGACTGATGTATATAACGTTTATTACTATATCAGCTGTGTTATTATTTTTGAAAACGTGTTTTATAACCGAGACGTGATCGTTTATTTTTTCTATTACATTTGTATACCTTAGAATAGAGAGCAATAGTAAATAAATAAAGCATTACGTAGTTATTTATACAATATATTACTCCCCTCTAAAGTCTATCGTGATCTTTACAAAAAATTTACTATTATAAATTACTTTAGAACAAAATACGCATCAGGGTTTGTTCATCGATGCATTAAGATCTTTAACACTAGATTTACGCGTTTTCGGTCCCATATTTGAAGTTGCAGAATTCGTAAATATGTGCAGCCAATGTTCCGTAAATTTAGTGTTAAACGTGTTTGTCGGTGCATCAAAATGATTCCGTGGATTGCTCCGAATTTAAACTTTCATTGATAAAATCGTACAATATGTTACCAGAGAGGTCCACGACCTCGTCGATGGTCGCCTTACAGAAAAAGCATTTTCTGGTGTTTAAAAGGTGTCGATCGATGCAAGTACGACACGTTTGATGGCGACAGGGTTTAAATATCACCGCTATGGGGTACGCGTAACAAATGGTACACGTGTTATCGTCGTCGCTTAAAATTTTCGAATCGGGCAAAATGGCACGACATTCATCCAAATATTCAATCATATCTTCTACCATTTTTATTTCTTCTTTCGTTACGTTATCCGGATCTACAGCGAGCGTCAAATATCAATTTATCGATCATTTGTGTTTAATAACGATTTCATATATTCATGCACGGAAGTATTCGAACGTTTTTATACTTACAGTTCGCAAACGAAAACGGCTTCGTAGTTTGTTCTTTTTTACTTTTTGCTTTCGAATCACCCAACATAAAATGAAGGGAACTCATTTGAAAACTGGGTTCCATCAGCAGAGTTTGAGTCACCTTTGATACTTCCGTAACATCTTTCGCTAACAAAGTTTATAATTATTCTTGCATTAAATTATTTCGTATCTCTAATTTATGGTACGATTAACGCGTCGTGAACTGTCACGGCTGTTTTTCGTGATATTTACTAAAATTTTTAAACGCATCGAAGAGAGTATATACTTACATTTAAAAGTGGACATATCTTCATTGAGCAAAGCTAACAGAATACCAGTAACTGCTGCCAATATTGGAAAGTGGTTAACCGATTCCAACTCTGGTATTTCCAATAATACAACATGTTGGAAACAACTAGTTTGCAAACTCATTCTATTCAACACTTGACAGAGTAACTGTAAGAATAACATTATGACAATTACACTTCAAGGAAACTATAGAAGCGTTAACATATGAAGATATGTACTTGGCATAGTCTAGACAACAAATTTTCACTGGATGACTGCGTCGAATCGTTAAAAATACTTGGAACCATCGTAACGATCATCTCTAAAACTCTTAATAGTAAAATCGTTACATCGAAGCACGTAGCACAAATTTTCAATTGTCTGGACTCAATGAAAACTCTTTCCGGTCTCGACGAGACATTGTGAATTTCTTGAACCATTCCAATGAACTCGGAAAAAACCCAGTTCAACTGATTTAGCAAGGAATTTAAAAACTTTGTAGATGCTTGCGGATTCCTTAGTAGCACATCTTTTACGTGAACTTGATATACAACAGATGGACATGGTTCTAAAGAACCAGGAACAAATATGAAAAGATCAGTAACCGTATCGATAATCGAATGTTTTAAAGCATATTATCAAAAGGATAAAAAGTTATATACTTATGGGTTGTGAAATTGATTCCTGCTGAAATAATCTTGATCCAATTCTTTCAGAAAGATGAGGACTCTTTTCATATCGAAAGGCAAAACCGTTACCTTGCCAAAATCTGGCCAAAATCCAATTTGACTCTGCCCATGCTCTGTTCTCGTACGATTTCAACAGGTTTGTGACTACTTTTATTCTACTTTTCTCTGGCACATTTTCCAATACTTCCAGAGTGAGGGGATTAAACACAAACCCAGCCAGCGTTAAAAGTAACGTGCTCTTCGAATTTGCATTCACTATACGAGGGTCCATGAAATGCTCGCAAAGAAACTCTGCTACGTCCAACAGCATTTCTCGATAATCCGGGATATTTTCTATGCGCACAGTCGGATGCATTTGATTCCGTAAGCTGACGCACAGATCAGTGAGCGCTTCCAAGAAAAAATCTGGTACGAAGCTGAACAAGTTTCCTTCTTTACTGGAGTTTTTCAAAGTTAATATTATCACTCTCAGAAGCCATGCCAGTTGCGATTGTTTTTGTTCCGAGTAGACAACAGCGCGAACCCATGCCATGTATCTTGCTTGTTCGATCAATTTAACGTTGAACACGCTGATCGTTCTCGATAATTCTTGATGAATCGACTGGGACTCGGGGTCTTTGTTCTTTTTTATTTTTTCTAATTTGGCTTTCGCGTTCTGCATAGCAGAAATGAATTCTGACATACTGTTTCTGAGAATCGCTACGTTTTCCAAGTGCTTCTTCGCTACTATATGATAAAATAGAATAATGCTGTTGAGTAGTTCGAGCAAAGACAAAGTTGCATCCACGGGACCTAATGGCATCGGGCTTCTGTCTTCTCTTAAATATGGAAAATATCCCAGTCTCTCGAAGATCACAGAATTAGTTTGGTCAGATGGGCTGATGTTGATGACTCGTGCAAGCGTTGACATAATTATAGGTAAATCCACCAGTCTGGTCGCTCTGTTATGCACGTTGGACGAATCTGGAGCCTGATCCAACGCGACGATCACTTCGTGATCGGGCCCTAACTGCTCTAGCAATTCGCTTCTGAACGTTTTGTTTAAGTGAGACAAGACTCCTCCTAGTCTCTCAGTTCTAGAGTAATCGATCGACGCATCGTAGAATGCCCTGCCCATTCCAATTTATAAGGAAATTCTATTACGTAAATCAAACGAGATCCAATAATGCTTACAAAAATACAAAAGGCAATATTAATCGTTGTCTCTTTCTCAAATGTCACGAATTCGCGGTATTGCAAATATACTAAACAGAGAACCTTATATCCACTTTTACCTGCAAGGCACGTAAACTGGAGATGTCCCTACTTCGGTATTCCACAAAATTTTGAATGCAACCAGAAGCCGGTGGAAACAACACAACGTGATGGGAAATGGAGGCTGAAATATTGATTACATTCTGTAGAAATACTGACCAAAAGTATAACGATAAAATAAGAACTCGGAAAGAGTTAAAAGATTATACATTAAAATATACGCTTACACGGCTCAATTCAAGATTTTCTTGCACAAAACGTTTGAATTTTCTTAAGAATATAGTTCTTGATGTTGGCCTCTTATCATCACCGTCAGAATTGTCGAGAAGCGTTAGCAATAATTGCACTTGCACTATTTCTACTTCTACAAAATGTATTCCATAGTAATAAAGACAGACGGATGTAAGGCTACAGAAACATTTGTAAAATAGATCGTACCGGATATGGCAGCTTTTATTTTCTCGCATGCGTCCAGGTAGCTCGTTTTGTGGCTTTCAATGGTCGAATCCACAGGATTCGTTTCCCACCATACGTTACTGACGACGTTAGCTAAGCCTTCCTCGTTCAATGGCTTGACATGCATGAAATCTGCAAATCTCACCCGATCGAAAAGCAAATATTGCAGTAA
Organism: Colletes latitarsis; assembly: GCF_051014445.1. Taxonomy (NCBI): domain Eukaryota; kingdom Metazoa; phylum Arthropoda; class Insecta; order Hymenoptera; family Colletidae; genus Colletes; species Colletes latitarsis. The sequence continues at coordinate 26,064,353 of NC_135135.1, read as the reverse complement.
ATACTGTCGAGTCAATGGATGTTGGCAAATCTTTGTCAACAGAACTAAACTTTCGCACTGGTCGGGATATTCCAATAACAAAGTAACGTGTCTGAACGCAGACAGTAAATAAAGTACTGTACTTTCTAAAAATGCCTTAATTTCGTGATCTTCGAGGAACGCCCACAATAAATCTAAGAATGTTAATAACAGAGACGATTCTTCGGTCGACCGTACATACTCTTTCGAGGAGTCTACATTCGTTTCAGAAAGTTGTTGCATAAATGGGATTGAAATATGGTTTGTAATGTATGGTATGGTCATTAGGGGTCCTGTATGTTTCAAAACGGATCTTGAAAGACACATTAAGAAGGCTTGAATACTTATATTTTCATCCTGCAACATGCTCTGTTCGTTTAAGTTCTCCTGTATATTTATCAATTCCACTATTCTCAAGAGCCACTTAAATAACAACATAGCTTGGATTATTTCTTTCTCTGGAGCTGCTTGTAATGCCTGGTATCCTTCCACGGGATAGCGCATTGGCGTAGAACCGAAATTTGCTGTTAAATTTTCTGCTAATGCAAGACTGACTGTAGGAAAGTAGGCAAAACTAGCGCCCATTGATATATTTTCAAAGGCTCTTCCTAAATTTCTACCATTTCTATAGAAATCAATGGTTCCATCATCCATATCTATAGCACATCCAATAATATCTCCTGTCAGCCATGGTTCCCCGTATTTGTGGGTGGTTACATTCCATTTTGTGACACGATTGCCATCATAAGCATACGAATTAACAGTATCTCCTGGAAAGGAGGAAATATCGAATATTACAATACAAGTTTAATGTAGTAGAAATACAAAATAAGGTAGTAGATTAGAAGTTTCATTTCTGTCCAGTAATGGGTTGGAACAAGATAAATTTATATTTAAACATTATACCAATAAAGAGACAAACCGACTCCATATTCCTGATTGAATTCACACTTGACTGTGCTCCAACCAACTTGCATAACACCTTTAGATCCAAGTTGTAATTCGTAGATCCATTTTCCTTTGTACACGGCAACATTTGCTCTCATTGTACAGAAGCTGCTTTTAGAATTAATGGAGAGTCTGTCAGGGGAAATGATGCATAACCCTTGATGCGTAGATTTGTCAAATCTGACCAAACTTGGACCTATTCGGCCAATTCTGGTATCTTCTACATTTTGTGTCGGTGCATTCTTCGACAGGGTGGCATCTATATAGTTGTTTACCAAGATTAAATAATCCGATACTCTGAAACACGAAAGTAATCAAATTGTTTATGAATTGAAGGACATATACATTTAAAAATTAATCAATACCTGAGTCCTTTCAAACTTTCTTTCTTCAAGTTTTCATCTATAGTCTCTAAATACACATTTGGACTGAAAATGTCCTTCACAATTTCATTGACTTCCATGTCTGAGAGTCTATTGCCAGCATTGAAGATATTTAATGGGTACAAGCTTTAGAATTCACAAAATTGTGCAAGGTAATTTGTTTATTAGATCGACCGGCCAGCCAATATTCTACTTTCGATACAGAAGGCATAATAATCAATATTGCACCCTAGATTTTCCTTACTAGTTTGATTTGCCGATCTGCAAACGGCGAAATAGCTTAAATGTCAATGGAAGTTAACCCCATCGTGCACGGAACAAAAGATTTTGGGTGACGCGCAGAAAGTGTCGAAACGGAACGATGAAATTTGAAGTATGCAAATGCAATTGCAGCGTACGATGCGGGAAAACTGTCGAATATTCTTTATTGTTGGCAAACAAGCATGCGCGTGGTATGCAATTAGATTCTTATCGCTTCTCGAGCGACATGTGCATCGACTAATTGATCATTCGTGTTTCATACAAAATTAATTTACTCTTCTTTCACGCATCATTAATAATAACGTACACATGGAAATTCCAATGTACAATTGGTATTTTAAAAGAGTCCCCAAGATTGGACAGTTTTATGCCCGGTTATCAACATTTTTAATGTTTCGTTACTTCTTATTTGTGTTACTTTACAAATCTAATTAGCGAGGTGTTATCATTCCTTTGTTTCAATAAGCATATAAAGTGAAAATCGATTGGGTCGATTGTGAAACAAATTCGAATTATATTAACAAAAGAGAAATCGATGGGGGATAATTTATTCTACGCGGATAGTAACTTTGCGTTTCTTCCAAAGGAATGTTCGTTTAATTGAAGATCGAAGTTCTGGAAACTTTCGATAGGGAACAAAAAAATTACTTACCGTGGGCATCGAGTTTCTAGAAATTGCATTGGGAGTGATCAGGATTGTTGGATTAACGTTCGATACAGCCTGCAAGTTTCTTTATTGAATATCAGTTAATCGTAACGGAGAATCGTCAAATTAGGCTTCTGCGTCGGTCGAAACATTAAAAATCAACGTGAGAAACGAGATTAAATTACGTGTGAAATTATACCGAAATCCTCTTGGAAATAACAATTCGGTATAAAGCATTGGAAAACTATCGTGAAAACGCAACTTCCGCGAAAGCGATGAAAAACGAACGCATCGTAAAAATCAAGGTTCAGAGTATTCCTCCAACGAATTAGATTTGGGTAAATTTTATTCGCGGTAATAACGAATAAATATTTTAAATTCGTTCTGAAATTAATCTGTCGTTTACGCTTCATTCGTGTATTAGGATGTATTACCGAGTGTTTTATAATCCAGGCGAACGGAACTGCAAGGAAACTATGAACGAACGTAGAATCTTTATTCGTTGTTTGCGAATGAAATTTGCCCGACCTTGCAACAAACATGATACAAATGGAAAAGGCGACAATCCATTGGCTTTAATATTCTTATTGCGGTGGGTATAATACGATAATATTCGTTTTAATATTTGATCAGTAACCATAAAGAGTATTACGTTAGTTTTGTCTAACCCAGTGTTTCCCAACCTTTCATACCTCCCTCTAACGCAATAGCCAACCAAGTTCCGAAGAAGTCTAATATAAATAGGTACTTGAAACGGATGAAAGAAGAAACTGAATGCAATATAGCTTTCTATTTGCACTCGGAATATTAAAAATTGTCCCACGTTGGGAAACACTGCTCTAACCGAACTCGTTTTACTTTGGGCCGTGATATTTTCGAGCGTTTTACTTTTCGAAATACAATTGCAGAATTCCTGCACATTAGTATCGGGTTATTGTATGCGTATTATTCGATAAACGAGTACAATATTTTAGTTGGTTATAGGCAGCGATGGGGATTTGGAACGCTTCGAGTCGCTTCGAATCTATAAAATGGCGGGAAGTTACTTCGACTCTGATACGAAGCTTTAGAAGTCTTGAAAATCTTACAGTTTTTGAGAATTTCGATAATCGATAAGGTTCGAAGGCTTTATTTATTTAATAAATAAATATTCGATGTCTTACATACTTACACGATGCATTTGTTCACGCAATTTCATTAACGTATGATTCGATATGAAAGAAAGTTTCGAAATCTGTAGTAATTGTTAATATATTTTTGTAATGAATGTTTAGTAACTATTTAGTTTTCAATCTTCACTAACTTGGATGATTTTTAAATATGCAGGGAAAAATGTTAATTCTAGAGGCCAAAATAAGACGAAAATCAAGAATACTAATTTGTTGATGGAGGCTTCGTCAAAAGGTTATTAACGTTTAAACTTCCGATCGTATTGAATTTTTTTTATAGAAACTGGGTAGGATTTCGGGGATAGGTCTATTCACCAAAAATTATTGTAATTGATCCCTGAAACCGAAAATAATTTTTCCAAAACGATTTGAAATCTTTTAATTTCGCCAAAAAATTTGGGCATCTTCTCGAATTTTTTTCTCGAAAGTGCGTAGGATTTTCGGGGTATGTGTAATGACCAAAAATGATTGTAATTGACTCCCGCAACCGGAAATAATTTTTTTAGAATGATTTGAAAAATTTTTTTTTCGACAAAAAATTTCATCACCTACCTGAATTTTTTTCTCAAAAGTGGGTAGGATTTTGGGGGTATGTGTATTCACCAAAAATGAGTGTAATTGACCCCCGCAGCCGAGAATAATTTTTTCAGAACGATTTGAAATTTTTTAATTTAATTTTTTAATAACTTACTAACTTACTAACGAAGCCTCAGTCAAGAAATTGATATTCTTGATTTTCGTCTTATTTTGGTCTCTAGAATCTCCCATTTTAATTTTTCCCAGGGGTGGCCGAACACCCTGTATATTATATGCACTGTCGGTCATAAGTATCAGGATATTTAACCAAAATGTTGTCATTTTTTTTTCTATCGAATTCTACAGCTTTCATGCATCATCAAGAGTTTGTTAACATCGAATGATTTTCGAATCGCTTCGAACGCGTCTATTAGAATACAATAAGATTGGAAGCAACGCAAAGCGATTCGAAGTTCCACCACTGATTGTAGGAAAGGGTATGAATACGTCGACACGATACATCGCTTTTTCCTATTTCGTTGAATTTCATAGCAGAATAATTGATACAGACCTAAAACAGACGACGTCGAACCGTTAAATACTCGTGCGTTATTGTACACTTATTATTATCGAATATATCGAACATCATTTTCATATAGTTCTTAATAATTAAAACGCCCTTGAGCGCGTTACATAAAATGTCTAACGATAATCAGGATTCAACTATCTCGATTATCGTTTCACTCATCCTCCTAAGTAAACGAACTCCCGGAAAAAGGCTTTTTTTTTTTCTTTTTTTTTAATTCATACTCACTCGCGTGCATTTTAAAGGAACATCGTACACGACTGTTGCAAACATCATCATACTGATACACGTTGAGGAGAAATATATCCTTTGCAATAAATTACACGTATCGTCCAACGTACAAAATTCGTTTCATTCTCTCTCTCTCTCATTCGGCGAACAACTTATTTTAAACTCGAAACTGTTATTATTCTTCGATGTATTATCTCGCTCACACATTTCTCTCATCGTTTCTCTATCGTCGCTCGATGACTAGAAACATCGTTTCGCGGATCATTTGGTAAAAAAATTATGCGAAAATGGAAAATAGTCGTAGAAAAAATAAACTCGGGCCCGTCGATAGCATCGTACCTCGTTAAAGCGTAACGCCGTGTCGGCGTTCTCTTTCGCGCGTTACTTATACCGGGGTACGACGCTGCCTGCTCGGCTTTCCTTTTATTTCGGGTACAGTAACTAACGTGCTTCGAGTCCTTGCAATTGGGCGGAGTACCTGGTCGATGGGGGCGTGTCTCGGTAGTAAATCTGTACGTTCACCATCGCTCGAACACGCACAAATCGCTGAAAATAAATGTCTCTTGCTGAACGAAGCTCTCTCGACCATCCGGTGGCAATAAATAACCCTCTGACCGCGGAGGACCTTTTCGCGCGTTGAATGTATACATATAGTCCATAGAACAATAGAATGGACAACGTATCCGTGTAAAAACCAATCTTTACAAGCACAAATGAACCAATATAATTCAGTAAACATTAAACAATTAGATTTAGGGTACAAGTACCTTGATACTTTATCATAGAGATTAAAAAACTGCACGGAATAGCGCGATAAAAATAATTAAATTCTATTTAAAAAAGAATACAGAGTCGATCGATCGAATATAGGCGCTGTGTTCGCAGTCAAAGGGTTGATTCGTTTACCCGGCGCTTTGCGTTTGTCCTTCGATGACCATCCAAAGCGAAAAAGAGTAAATTCGGCTTCGAGTCCTCGCAATCGGGCGGAGTACCTGTTCGATCAGAGTTTCTCGGTGGTATGTCTCTACGTTCATCTCGTTCTAACACGCATGGACGAAAGTAAACGTCCCTCGCTAAACGAAGTTCTCCCGACCACCTGGAGCGACAATTAATTCGTCTACTCGGCGCTTTGTGCCTTCGCCTTCACCCGTGGCGCAAACACCACCGCCTATCGGATCAGGCATCGTGTCAGCGAATTTCACGACCCTATCGATATCGAGGTACAGGGACGCTCTGGCTTTCCCTCCATCCTGGGCTACAGTAACTAACACGCATTGGCCGCCGAAAGTAAACGTCCCTCGTTAAACGAAGCTCTCTCTCAACCTCCCCAAGCGATAATTAATTCGTCTGCTCGGCGCTTTGTGCCTGCTTCTCGATCTTCCTCGCGAGCTCGGGGCTCATGTGCGGATGCGGGAAGGGTAGCACCGGTTTCTTCAGGATCGTCGGCTTCACCTTCACCTGCGGCTTGAACGAGGACACCTGACTGCCGCCCGTCAGGTGCATGTCAGCGAATTTCGCGACTATCTTGGGCGTCGAACGCGGCGACCGTATGGGTATCGAGTCGGATATCTGATTGGAGCTGGCCGACCTGACCATCTCCTCCTCCTGTTCAGGCTCGTTTTCCGTTTCCATGCGCTTCAGCTTGGACGCCTCGAGGCTCGACTTGGTGTTCTTCTTCAGCGTGCACTGATTCTGTTTGGCGAACCGCTCCGCGGCCGTGCTCATGTCCGGCGACTCCGGCCCCCCGGTCGGCGACGTGGCCGCTTCCGCCCTGGTGGGCTGGATCGGAGTCTCCTCGTCGGAGCTGCTCAAGCTGCTCGACGAGGCGGACTTCTTGCCCGCGTCCTGGGCGGACAGTGGCAGGTCCATCACGAGATCCGGCGTGTGCTTCTGGCGCATCTCGCGGAACTCTTGCGAGCTACGGAACAGTTTGTGGTTCGGCGGCGCGGGCGGGTTCAGCTGCGTCTGCGACGTCGCCCGTCGTTGCCAGAGTTCACGATTGGCCGAGAAGGTCGGCTGTTCCTGGAGCTCGTCGCCTTGGTTCAGCGAGTTGTTCGTTTGCAGAGCGTTCGCCGTCTGTTGCATGGTGTCCCCCATGCTCTGGGACTTCCAGTGCTGTTTCCTGCTGGTGCCGCGCTTCGATCCGCCCTCCATGCTCATCAGGGAGATGCGTTCCGCTTCTTCGCCGACTTCGTCGTTGCACTGCTGCTGCTGCATCGACGAGTCGCCGAAGTTGGACGTTTTCTCGTTCTCGGCGTTGCTGCTGGCCATGGCGTCCTTCCGTTTCTCCATCTCGGGCGTCGAGACTTTCGCCACGCGGGACCCGCATTCCTGGAAACAGTTTTACGATTGAAGACCAGCCGGGGAATAGTTTTTCTGGAGAATCGTGACACGAACGGAGTAGGGAGAACTGACGACTAGATCACGGATGTTTATGCAAGTGCATATCTTTATAGGAGGTATCTAGAGCAGGGTTTCTCAACGAGTGTCACTTGTCACCAAGTACATCCAGATGATAATTTGATTTGTATAAATAAATCCAAGTATACGGGTGTAGTTTTTCTTAATTTAAATTTATGGAAAAGAAAGGGAGGAGTCCTAGAGGATGATACCGTAGTCCAGAAGGAAACCATATGTAAAATGAGATGGAGAAACCCTGATCTATAGGGTATCCACGCTATTACACTGATCAACAGCAAATACAGTGGGTAACAAAAGTAAATAACCGGTCAATCTTCGTATGAACTTGTGGTATTCCTGAAATGAAAGGGTATCCTTAAGTAAAATAGACAATACAAATTTTGTATAAAAGGAGCACGAAAATAACTAAGAAACTTAGAGTATACAAAAGTAAACTAACTACATGGAATTAAATACTAGCTACATATTATATTTGCATAAACATCCGCGATCTATTAACGACATTGTTTAAAGTTACCAACCATGTTTATTGCAACGAAATGCAAATTATTCTCTGCGTTGTTATACGCAGTGCCCTGGAACATTATCGCAGAGCAGGAAATGACCAGAACTATCTGTAATGTGAATTTCCAAAACACCCAACGTGTAGAATGTTAAGTTGTTATTTCTAGCGTTTCACCTAATCGCGTGATCCCTTTATCTTCGCTAAAAACTATTGTACAGTAAATGTGACGACATTTCCCAACCAAATTAACATACTTCTTCGTTACTTCCTTGGCATGTGTTATCTAGCAGTATCACTAAAGAATAGAATTATTTCGAAACTTTAGAAGTCTTGAAAATTTTACAATTTTCAAGTATTTCTATAGTCGACAAAGTTCGAAGGTTTTGTTCATTTATAATAAATAAATATTACATACTGATGCATTTTTATTACTTCTTTTCACGCAATTGCATTAACATTGAACGCTCTGACGAGCTGTGTGATTTAATAAAATTGATATTTGCACGTTTATTTAACACGTTGAGTACCCAAACATTTTGATGAAACGTAACCTGGAAAATTATTGGTAATTTCAATGTCTTCAATTTGATTCGGATTATTTTCCGGTGTGTGTACATCAATAATAAGTAACTATATTTAAGGGGTGTCTTCTACTATGAACATTCGAAAAACTTAATTTTTCGTTTATGCTTGGTCTCCTAGCATTTCTTATATTTTTCTAATCCCCCAAAATAGAAAGATAAACATGAAAAACCGATATTTTTCTTTTGTCATAGCACCTAAAGAGAACGCATTTCACACTAGAATACCCCCTTAAACGTGTTTTTCTCGAAACCTTATTTTTTAAACTGGCCGACACGATATCTCAAGATCTAGTTGGTCGATTGACGTCAAATTTGGAAAGAATCTTCAGCGGACATGCCTTTATCCCCCGAACTAGAACAATTAAAAAATATTGACTGTTACCATCTTTTTTTAATACCCTAAACATGAAAAAAAGCTAAAACACTGAAACTTTAACTTCGAAGTGCCATCAATTTTAACTTCTTTTTGGTCCACAAAAAATTTTAGAACGTTACTCAGACACATATAGGGTGTTCGGCCACCCTTAGGAAAAATTTTAATGAGGGATTCTAGAGGCCAAAATAAGACGAAAATCAAGAATACCAATTTGTCGATGAAGGCTCCGTTAAAAAGTTGTTAACGTTTAAAGTTCCACCCGTAATGAATTTTTTTCTCGAAAATGCGCAAGATTTCGAGGGTACGTCTATTCACCAAAAATGATTGTAATTGACCCCTACAGTTAACAATATTTTTTTCAGAACGATTTGAAATATTTTAATTTCGTCGAAAAATTTCACACCTTCTCGAATTTTTTTCTAGAAACTGAGTAGGATTTTGGGGGTATGTCTATTCACCAAAAATGATTATAATTGACCCCCACAGCTAACAATATTTTTTTCAGAACGATTTGAAATATTTTAATTTCGTCGAAAAATTTCACATCTTCTCGAATTTTTTTCTAGAAACTGAGTAGGATTTTGGGGGTATGTCTATTCACCAAAAATGATTATAATTGACCCCCACAGCTAACAATATTTTTTTCAGAACGATTTGAAATATTTTAATTTCGTCGAAAAATTTCACACCTTCTCGAATTTTTTTCTAGAAACTGAGTAGGATTTTGGGGGTATGTCTATTCACCAAAAATGATTATAATTGACCCCCACAGCTAACAATATTTTTTTCAGAACGATTTGAAATATTTTAATTTCGTCGAAAAATTTCACACCTTCTTGAATTTTTTTCTAGAAACTGAGTAGGATTTTGGGGGTATGTCTATTCACCAAAAATGATTGTGATTGACCGCTGCAATCGAAAATAATTTTTCCAGAACGATTTGGAACCTTTGAATTTAATTGTTAATAACTTTTTAACGAAGCCTCCATCGACAGATTGGTATTCTTGATTTTCGTCTTATTATGGCCTCTAGAATTCCTCATTAAAATTTTTCCCAGGGTTGGCCGAACACCCTGTATACATAAACCTTGTAAATTTGACTGCAAAAGGTGTTGATAGTTTCTTTGTAAAAAAATTCCCAAAGAAATTCAAATAGAACGCATTTCACACTAGAAGACCCTCTTAAATTTTTTAAATATCTGTCTATTGTTGATGGAGTGTTGTGAAATTATCTTTGTAAAAGTCGTGATCCTCGGATCATACGACAGCTAACGTCGTGTTAATGGTAACACTGGGCGCTTTAAGACTATCCGAGTATTTATAAAATGTTGAATTTAACAATTTCTGGTCAAGAAACAGGAGACATGCGGCCATCGTAGTGTTAAGAGGCTAGAAAGTATACAAGTGATTAAAAATTGTATACCTGCATGCGTTAATGTGAAAAAAAAGGAGTAAATGAATAGATGTGCGCAAGATCGACGGTTCATGCCATGGTAGGATTAAAAACTGCTCGTAAAACTGATCAATGAGTAGGATGTATACAAGCAGGCAAACGCGTGGATACATAAAAAACAGGCCGCTGCATCACGAGACACACCAATCTCTCTACAATAAACAAAGTCAATATTAATTGGACTGGCGGTTGGGTGGGGTGGGTGAGATGTATTTTTACTCACCTAAGCCGAAAGAATATCCGCTGGATAAGTAGACACCTGCGAGTAGCATTCCATTTCGGTTTCGTCTATAGACTGAAATTGTTTTACAGAACGCTAGGATTCACAAACCAACTGAACCGTTAAACAGAGGCGGTCCCTCCAATGAAACGAAAAACACAAACGACAGACGCACACGACACTGGCAGCAGTTTTATCGAACAGTTTTTAGTCCGTTTCGCCCCACTACCTATGTACGTGAAACTTTTTTCTCGTCAACTAAAGGCTGACTAAACGTATATCTGGAAAAATAGCAACCATCCCAACTATTAACATCGAAAGTCGTAAATCAATACTAAAAGAAAAAAAAAATATATATATATACAGGGTGCTCGTTCGAAAACTTTAAATCCAAGTATCTGGAGGACGACACACGTTTTGGCGAATATACCGAACACAAAAATTTCTTAGCTTCGAGGGGGGGAAGTGTACCTTATGCATTTTCTATTCGTCGAACGCTTTCAAGATTATTCAAAGGGTAAAAGAACAACGTTCTTCGAATAACTTTGAAAGCGTTCAACGAATGAAAAATAAATAAGATTTTCCCTTTCAGAAACTAAGGAACTTTTGTATTTAATAAGTTTTGCCAAAGGAATGTGTTGTTTTCGAGATACTTGGATTTACAGTTTTCGAACAAACGCCTTGTATGTGGCACAAGGCACGAAGGATCACAGGCGACACAAGACAAAGAGACCAAGGCACATGCAGCAACAAACACGTATATTTCTATTTTATTTACAAATATTATCGTACAAATGATTACAGCTAATTCGAGACGCCACGATCTCGTGTAAAAATAAACTTAACATAGCTTTAGATTCGTCTTCAGCCTCGCCGGTTCGCTATTTGGTAAGAACAAGATCTCGTCGATCCACGGAATCACAGATTCTAAAAACCAACGACATCCACACGGACAAATTCGATATAAAAATCTGAAACGATGCTTGTCGTGTAGGAAGTTAGTTTTATTTGAGATAAAACCGTCGACTCATGTTTTTGAGTTGACCAACGAACAATTGCGTTCCCCCTCCCCCATAGTTATACAAGTAAAAAATAGTATAAAATTGTATATTTCACTTTAGAATGTCTATTAAGAAATACCAGTCCAGAATGAAATTGTTAATGCAGAAGTTAAGTTAAAACAGAAAAAGAAATAATTTCTATTTATAAAAGTTTACAGTTAAATACAAGCCTTGATTCGTGTGTTTTATATTTCGCTAAAAAAGATAGTCTGAGACGGAGTCTCAAAATGGAGAATAAATGTGCTCGTAAAATCTTCCATTTGCAAACGAATGGAACGTGATCGCTCGTTGGTCGACCCAAACGGTTCATAGAGATTCGAATAAATAAAGGAAAAAAAAAGAACGTCTCTCAGACTCCGATAACGCGAACGAGAAGCAATGCTGATTTTCTACGAGGTGCGATGTGCAGTCAACGAGTCCGCGCCTTAAAACGGGCGCTGTGCATTCCGAACTTACGGTTGCCATTGCATTTTGGAGGAAAACAAATTACAGCACAACAGCCATGCACTTATGCCTAATGTTTACATTTTCCGAGCGCGCCGCAGAGAATGTAAAAAGCAGACAAAATTATGAGAAGAAAAAAAAAATCGAATACTTGTTCGTATGCTAGACAGTAGTTTCCAATACCTCTCGACTGATGATCGGTTGCGTGGACGAGATGCAAGGTACGCTTGTCACCGTTGCTGGGATAACGCCGCTGTTGCTGCTATTGTCTGTTGCTATTATATTCGTAGTCACGTCGGACGTGGTACCGGAAGACCAGGTACCCGGATTACTGGACGGTCCCATCAGCGGTGAATTGTTGCTCGAAAGAACACTGTCCGCAGAGCTGGACGTTCTTCTTCTCATGGACTCTTCGCTGGACGATTTCAGGAGCTCCTTTTCGCGTTCCTCGTCCCTGAACAAACGACAAATGTACGTTTATACGATGAACCATGAGAAGGCTTCTGTTCTTCCGATTTAGAAGAATCGAGCAATAAATTGTAATTATTGAAACGGAACATTCTCAATGTGAACTATTAAAATTAATGAATAATCTTAATTGAGGAAACTAGTGTCACGTATGTAGCCATGTTTAGCTATACTTCGCTTAGTGGTTTCGTGTTCAATCCTTTCCGAAAACTGTTGATGGTACGCAAGCTAAGTGCGTAGCCATTTGTGAATAAATTTTAAATTAAATTTAAATTAAAATCAAAAAGTGAAGGCAGAATGTTCTAATTAATTAATGTTTTGTCTTGTACAAACATAACAAGCGTATTCTGATACTCGTGAGTGTACGTTTGTTAGCCCACAATGCCGTATTATATAATCGGTTAGCAATGCGTTAATAAGAGTCGCTGTGGTTCTTTTTTTCAGCATTTAAAAAGCAAAACCTTGTATTCCTCCGTTCGGGCCGTTAAAGTTTAGTCACGGATTTTTATTAACTGAAAGCATTTCCGCAAGAAAATAAATTTGCCATTGCGTGTTGTGATTAAGTCTCACTTACTTTATCTTGATCATAATATATTTATCGGGAATAAGCCCCTCTCTGCCAGCCAAGGCACCTCGCCACCAGTCATTACTGACTTGTGTGTACAGAGTCAAGGTATCCCCCTTTTTGAAGCTTAACTCTCTTTCGGACCTTGCATTGAAATCGAATTGCGCTGTAGCTTCGAGGTTTTCCGATTCTGGGAATACACAAAACGAACGTAGATCGCGCTCTGCTTTCCGAACTACGATTTCAATTTACAGTCAATGAAAAAAAGTATTCGCGCATCTAGTATTTTTTTGCAATTACTTAAAAAAAAGAAAGAAAATAATAATTCTGAAACATACCTTGTTCGATGGCTTGGTGGTAACAATCATCGCAATGTACAACGAAAAAGTAATCGAATGAACTGTATTATTTGTATAATTTATTCGACTATATTTTCACGGTTCATTGTCATACTTGTTCAAGAAAACTGGGTGTGCGAATACTTTTTTTACCCACTATATTTCTTACTCACCGTCCTCGGATGGATACACCTCGGAGTCCATGTCTTCCTGAACCTGATCTGTCGGTGAGTCGCCCACGTCTCTGCATAGAAAAGCGAATTTTCAATCGGAAATCTGTTATTACTATTGGCCAAAAGTACCTGTCAGGAATAAGAAGTGTATACTTACACGTCGTCCGGTTCTCTACTAATGTATTTTTCGTACTGAGTACCTCCAATGTCCTCCGGAAATATTTCTTCGCAGAACGTGATGATGTTTTTGATCAGTTCGTTCACTTGGTTTTGATACTGCACCTGATCCTTATCCTCGGGCACAGGAACCAACGTTGGACCGAAGCAGATCGCTAGATTATACGGATCCATCATGTTTTCGTCCGAAAATTCTGAAAGGCTATTATAAAAGGAAACGTTACTCAAAACCGTACAAAACTGTTACATCTTATTAATACCCAATAGAAAGTGATGATACTTACTGATTGAGGAAGGCGAAAAGGTATCGCATTACAATGACGACTGGTCTTGGAAGACTCGATATCAGTTCTTTCATCTTGTTAACGAATTCCTGTTTCGATTCTAATTGCGCCAGTTCCATGAGATGTTCGAAGTAAATGATAGGAAAAAGCGGCTCTCTAAGTTCTCTCAGATAAAGCTTCAATACACCAGCGACGCTGTTAATGTCCGACGCGTCTGTGACGTCTGCTAAGGGATCCTCTCCTCTCTCGAACCATTCACGGAAGTTGTTTATTTCCACCTGTGATCCAGATACTCGGAAGATACCTTGATGATGAAGTCCGTACAAATTTATCACTCTGATGCAGCTCTTCATGATCAGTGGTATTTCCTGGTTCGTGCTCTCCAAGTATTCCTCCAACGAGCCACCGAACAATTTCGGTTGCCCGTTCATCTGCAACCGGCCGATTCGTTTCCGTCGTGCTTGCTTCTGTTTCGTCGTCGACATCGATGAATTCGCGCTGGCAGTGGAGCCGTCCAACAGGCTTTGTCGTATATATTCTTGTTTGGCGTCCAGTCTGGCTATTCTTGACGTTCCGAGAAGGTATTCCCTGAATTTCTATAAAATCACAATCATCGTCAACATCATATTTCCACCGAACAATACTCTCCACCAGATTTTATTTCTCGAAAAGGACTTACGGTGAGGTAGAATTCTTCGGTTTCTTGTCTGTCGGCTCTGAGTTTAATTTGCAATGTTTCTGGAGGTCTCGAAGTGGGCACAGCATTGTCCCCGAAGTATCTGGAGCAATCGTAATCTTTCGCGGTTAACATTTCCAGCAGGCTAGCTTCTGCCGTTTCTAAAGTTTTCCAAACTTCTTCGGACTCTGTCCTTAAAGACGTCACTCTTTGTTGTAGTTGCATTAGTCGTTGTTCCATCTCGGTGTGCAATAATTTTTGCAGTTCGGGCTCTGGAGTCTGTAAAAGTATACGATACGCGTTGGCAATGGTCAAACGTGTTCATCGAACCAAATTTTATAACGTTCAAAGAAACAAATGACAAATTTATACGTAGCGTACCTCGTCCCCTCGTTGCCCTTGAAATTCGAACTTTTTGGGAATCATGAAAGCAGAATGATACGATTCCAAAAATCTCTGTTTGTCTGCCCGGGAGTCTAGTGCACCGACACAAGCAGTCAATTGTTCAGCACCCGACTGCAGTGAACGCTGCCTGCCTTCCTCTGCGCTGCAATGCATCAACAATGCCCTGGCGATGCAATTGTGAAAACCGAAATCCATACACTGAAACAATAAAATCAACGATTCGTTTCTTAACGTTCAAATTAAAAGCATTAGGAATAAACAGCTGTATGCTTTCTTGGCCAGTCTTTTATCAGATACAGTTCAAATAGTTGAATAATAATTACTCGAGAGAAACTAATGTTGCATCTGGCGTTCCACAAGGTTCACATTTGGGACCCCTTCTATTTATAATATATATTAATGACATTTCTAAGGTATTCCAATGTACCAGAAGTGGTTCAAAATTCGCTAAACTTTTATATGTAAAATCTTATAGCTTGGATTATTAAAGAATCTTATTAAATCATTTTAGAAATGTCCTACGTTTTCCTCCTCACTGTACTAAATAATTCTTCAGATAAGTAACTATCGCCAAAGCTGGTTAACGCAACTGGTTCAGTGACCTACTGCTGAGTTGCGTGTAGCCCATTAAGAAGCCAGGTTAGTGCTCTTTAAACTATGTTCAAACTATTATAATAAATTCCGTAGGTTGTCGGACGAATACATGCGGGTATTTCAGCGTCGAAAGACGTCCATATTGCTTCAGAAAAATGTAGCTGAACGCATAAAAAATGTATTATTCTTGTGGTGTAACCTACATCAATGAGATCCGACAGATCGTCCACAAAGTATTTGTGTATCGTCGTATTCGATGCTTCCAGGCACAAAATGTATTCATTTCTCGCTTTCAGCGCCTTCAGCTTCGCTTCCTGATACTTGCTCTTTCTCTGAAACAAAGATAAAGTAAATTTTAATCTACGTTCCAGTTTTCTGAACTAGGGTAAAAGGTCCAATTACTTGGGTTCTTCGACTTAGTCACTATTCGATATCTTTGATCCAAGTAAAGTAAATCACGGATTTCTTAAATCTACATCCAACCAAGGGAACGTTTTATTCGTTATTTGTGAATGAAATTTGCTCAACTCTGGTTCTATATAGCAACAGCCACGAGAACTGACTCGTCAAGGCCACTCTACTTATACCGCTGTCTCTTTCATCTCTAGTGTTCTGCTCTTGAAACAAAAGACACGGCGATATAGGTGGAGTGGCCTTGACATTTCCCACCGAGGAAACTTGCACAGCGAAAATCGTTCTTTTTTTTATATAGGCTGCGCTGAAAGAGAATAACTACAAAAATAATTCCTATTATGTACAATCCATTAATGTGTATAAAGGTCTATGGGATGTCTATTTATAGTTAAGTGGTTATATCAGTTGACGTAATTTTACAGAACGTGGATTGGAAAGCTGCATGAAACCCATCGAACAAGTCTATTTTGCAACTGTTTGTATTCGCGATGTTGCATATTCTGCTGATGGGATCGGCGTATTTTAACCTAGATTTGAAATGCCGAGGCTCGAACAACAGGAAGCTTCTTACTGGCCTTGCAGGCGCGTTCAAATAGATTTTATTTAGTAAATTTAGGATTGGAAATTTGTCTATTCGTTACGATTAAATATCGTATCATATTTATACAGGATGTTTACCCACCCATGGGAAAAACTTTAATAGGAGATTCTAGAGGGCAAAATAAGACGGAAATCAAGAATACCAATTTGTTGATTGAAGCTTCGTTAAAAAGATATTAATGTTTAAAGTTCCGCCTGTAGAACGGCAATCTGCGAACAGCTGCGTGCGCACCATAGCGTGATAGTGTGAACTTTAAACGTTAATAACTTTTTAACGAAGCCTCCATCAACAAATTGACATTCTTGATTTTCGTCTTATTTTGACCCCCAGAACCTCCCATTAAAATTTTTCCCAGGGGTGGCCGAACACCCTGTATTAGATTCTGATCAGTAAGCGTTTATGGAAGTGAAATAAATAATGCAAACGAATCGAGAAGACTGTATCTACACAGTACATGTATATGTCTACGTTGAGTTAGAAGCAATCTGTTATTGAGTGGTCCATATAGTCATATACAGCTTCATCAAATCTGCCGTGAAAAATTTGATCCAAATCGATGACCCCATGGCCTTGTGCTCTCCTTGTAAGATTCGAGCACTAGCTATGGGCGTTTCGACGACGGATGAATGAAACCGTACTTTATTCAGAGCATACGTGAGACTCGGGTAGCGTGTCTTCAACGCGAGAACCTCGTGACGGAAATCGATATCTCGCGTGGTGAAGTAAGTACACTCGACCCCTCCAGGGTCAGGCAGTGGCTGAAGAACTAAATCGAAACATGACCATCCACCAGGGGTCTGTTTTACTCGGTAAAGTAAAAGATCCAATACAGTATCCCTGCTATTTTGTAAGTGAGAATACTAAGTCTTGCTCGACAGAAAAGATCTACTTATACTGCTTGATAATTACCTCAAGACACAGACTCAAAATTAAGCCGTATGGGCGGTGTACTCCCTTGATAGAATTTTACTTATATCCTTGAAATATTCTACAGCGTCCAATCCACATTTTGGACGTTGGGTCTTTTACTTTACCTGGCCTTGGATATTATCATACCTTGTTCACTTCCTTTTCGATGAGCTTGTACTTTTTGCTACGTGCAAGCTTCTCGGGCGGGACGATCGCCACTTCGAGCTTGCTACGCTGCTGTTCGGCCACGCGAAGCTTCGTTTCCGCTTGCCTCGATTCTGCTTGGTAAGCCTGGTACGTCTTCATCGTTGTATGGAGCTCGTGCAGCACTCGGAGGATCTCCTCGTGCGTCTCGTAGCCTATTTCACGGCACTGAAACACATCAAGATAAACCATCATTGTCTAGGCAGGGTATTTATTTTGGAAACTTTTCCAAGCAACACATTTTTATCAGAATTCATAAAAACAAAACGTATTTCTGGTCTATAAAAATATACCAGATATATAGAATAAAAATTCTACAGCTTTATGTAACGTTTTTAAGAATTAATCCAATGGCCAACGAGATCCACTGATTTGTTGCTGATATATTTTCTACTGCTAACTCTGGGTTACAGCTTTTATCAACGGTATTGCCGGGGTTGATGCCAAAAAATACTGGAAATAATGATAGTGGATCGCGTACAGGAGCCAAATGAAACTGGAAAGGAAGTTTACGAACGCGTAAAAGCTGCATCGGTAGGAACGATCTTGACCAAAATAGAAAACGTTATACAGGGTGTTCGACCACTCCTGGGGAAAATTTTAATGGGGGATTCTAGAGGCCAAAATAAGACGAAAATCAAGAATACCAATTTGTTGATCGAGGCTCCGTTAAAAAGTTATTAACGTTTAAAGTTCACACTATCACGGTATGGTGCGCACACAGCTGTTCGCAGATTGCTGTTCTACACGCGGAACTTTGAACGTTAATAACTTTTTAACGAAGCCTCGATCAACAAATTGGTACTCTTGATTTTC
Source organism: Colletes latitarsis (assembly GCF_051014445.1). Lineage (NCBI taxonomy): Eukaryota > Metazoa > Arthropoda > Insecta > Hymenoptera > Colletidae > Colletes > Colletes latitarsis. Next base: position 26,045,907 of record NC_135135.1, on the reverse strand, counting down.
GTCTCATTTTATCCTCTAGAATCTCCCATTAAAATTTTTCCCAGGGGTGAAACACAAAAAATTAACTCAATCGTTTTCGAACGTTAAAATATGAATGTATACTTACACGCTTGTATATCCGTTGTACGTCTTCCATCACCTGATTGAGACGTCCCACGAGATGCGTACTGTAGACTTCCGAAAGAGCTGCGTGGTCTCTGCTTAAGGATTTTGTCTCGTTGATGAGTTGCTGCCAGCATGCGTAGCTGGAGAACAGAGGCCAGTGTTCTCGCCTGGAAAGTAATTAAGTTTGGATATCATTTTTGAATTATCACAATTTTTTCTAGACAAAAGTATTGAATATTTTAGACTTTAATCTTGGGGGAAAAAGGTGTTCGGTATGGTCATATAGGTCGAATTAGAATGATCAAAAAATATTAAACAATAGATTTTTTTGAAGTTCTAGACTAGAGTAGCCCCTTAAAGTATGCGACAGCGAAGATTGAAAAGTAAAAGATAAAGAAAAAAAACGATACGTGGCAAGGGTTCGACAGATGCTCGTGAATCAAGGATTAAGTTGAGGATATGTACTTTTGCTTTTGTTCCTTGTGTCTCAGCTGTATGCTCCTGGCCATCTTGTCGAGGGACTTGCTGTAATCGAGCTCCAACTCGGCTCTCTTTCGAAAAAAATCTTGAAGTTCTGCCACAAGGGCGACTTGTGCCTCCATCCTGACATCGAGACATCTCAGCTGTTCGTTCAGCTGCAGCCGTATGTCTGAAAGAGGAAAGCAAAACGACGAATATAGAGACCTGACGCCTTGCAACGTTTTTCGATAATCGATCGATGGGTCGGTTCACCGCAACATGTTTCATATTGTACACGCAACCGCTTTGCTTTATTTTACATATTTATCTCGTGCTATTTAATAAACAACTGTTTTAAATCGTCGAATTATCTAATACAGCGAACGAAATTTCTATAAAAACACCATGATTCATTACCAACTCTTAGCTCATCTGTTCTATAAATACAGGGTGTTCAAAAAATAAGACGAAAATCAAGAATACTAATTTGTCGATTGAGGCTTCGTTAAAAACCTTTCCGGCCACACAGTATATTTTCAGTAAAGAATTTTTTTCTCGAAAGTACGTAGGATTTCGGGGGTGTGTCTATTCACCAAAAATGATTGTAACTAACTCCTGCAACCAAAAATAATTTTTTCAGAACGATTTGAAATTTTTTAATTTTGTCGAAAAATTTGTCCACCTTCCTGAATTTTTTTCTCGAAACTGGATAGGATTTCGAGGATATGTCTATTCACCAAAAATGATTATAATGGACCCCCGCAACTGAAAATAATTTTTTCAGAACGATTTGAAATTTTTTAATTTTGTCAAAAAATTTGTCCACCTTCCTGAATTTTTTTCTCGAAACTGGATAGGATTTCGAGGATATATCTATTCACCAAAAATGATTGTAACTAACTCCTGCAACCAAAAATAATTTTTTCAGAACGATTTGAAATTTTTTAATTTTGTCGAAAAATTTGTCCACCTTCCTGAATTTTTTTCTCGAAACTGGATAGGATTTCGAGGATATGTCTATTCACCAAAAATGATTGTAATTGACCACCGCAACTGAAAATAATTTTTTTAGGACGATTTGAAATTTTTTAATTTTGTCGAAAAATTTGTCCACTTATTGATTTTTTTTCTCGTAACTGGATAGGATTTCGAGGGTATGTCTCTTCACCAAAAATGATTGTAATTGACCACCGCAACCGAAAATAATTTTTCTGTAAATGAGTGATGAAATTTTTGAATTTAATTGTTAATAACTTTTTAACGAAGCCTCAATCAACAAATTGATATTCTTGATCTTCGTCTTATTCTGGCCTTTAGAATCTCCCATTAAAATTTTTCCCAAGAGTGGCTGAACACCCTGTATACATATGTTAGTGACGTGTAAGAATACTATTTCTAATATTACAAATTTATTCTTATACAAATTTCGTCAGTCTTCTGTGCATTAAATTATATTTTGTTTCCAACAGAATTAAAACAGTTTTTAAATAAATTCTATAGAGGGCGTTACCTCTAATGCGACACAGGATTTTGCACCCTTTTAATAACAATTGAACGATATGCGGTGTACAATAGCTGTCGCTAAAAAGAATTTCAAAAACAAGTTTTTCTCACGACGAACTCAAGATCGCCTTGGGTTTTATAAATAGGAACACATATTTTTTTATTTACCACATTGTAGAGAACATCAAGGCGAAATCAAAACACATATTACTCGATTTACAATACTGGAAATATGAAACATTCAGCTTTTGTCAAATATAATTAACCTGAGGTTACTGAATAGAGTTAATTTCTAAAAAATTGTGGATATTCTTCAAATATAGATCGAAATATGTGTTTAAATTTGGTACAAAAACATTTCACCGTTTCCCCTCAAAATTCCAAAGAACCACTAAAAAAATTGTGTTCTAAAATTGTATTAATTGTAAATCTAATGCGAATAATAAGAAAGTTGTCCATAAACAACGATTTAAGAATTTAACACACTTACTTATCAATGAAAAGGAAAGCTATGAACCGGTATTATAGAGAGTATCTTTTTAGAAAAATAAACGAAAAAATATCTTCCCTTTAATATTGTTTTTTTTTTGTTTTCTTTTGTTTGTAGGAACCTCGAGAATTTTCTTCTCGAATTCACTACAGAACGTATCGATTTTCCATACTTCCGTGGTGTGATTCATTCCCCAAGTGGACACGATATTTTCAACCCTGCGGAGGGGCTGAAACGCATGAATCGAGCCGTCTACGCCCATAAGAAGGTAAATAAACGCACTTTGCTGCACGCAGGATATGCCAGGGTACAGATCGATCAAAAAACAAGCGAGCTAAAGAGGAAGGGATATGTCGAAAATATCAGTCTCCCGTCGCAAACAATTTTCGAGGTATTAAATGTCGACATTTTTATTGCTTAATCTGCTGTTTTCATCTTTCAAACAGTAGAAGACGACACCATAACTATCGTCTCCGTGTCTCTTCGACCAGTTTATCCCCACCATTCACCCTATCATGTTCAGAACATTCCCTCAGGGATCTTATTTAAGTTGGCTATATTAGGCTCCAGTCAGGGTTACGCAAAATGCAATCTGATTAATGATTTATGGTTATGATTACCATGCAATTATTCAGCAATTACTGTGTAATGATAATGGTAAAACATTGGATCGTGTAATACCATGTAACTGCTGAGTAATCGTAATCGTAAATCATCAGGTTACATTTTGACCAATTATATCAATTCCTAGTGTTATATTTTACTAAGTTGGTATTAAAATATGTCGTGATCGTTGCATATCCATCTATGTGCAACATAACGCAGTAACGCACGGACTTGATGCACGCAAAGTCAAGCTTTAAGAAAGAAAGCGAAATAACTCGTTAACTATTAGGTTTAGGACTATTAAATACCAATGCTTGTTCATTTAGTATTCAGTATTCTTCCATATTTTTCGTCCAAGTGTTAAAGAAAGTCTAATTATTCGACACCTCTGATGAAAAGTTAATTGTGCAGGTTTCAACGAGAGTTAATTATGCATTGCCGTAATTGTAAACGTTCTTTCAACGATTCGAAACCTGTCTCGTGAACGTACCGATCGATAAGATAAAAACGGTTCGTAAACGGCTGCGCCATTTACCTTTCGTCAAAGCTTCCCATTCTTGGCGTCCAGCGAGCTTGAACATTGTTCTGCGTTATTTGTCAGCTCCGCTGATCCTCGATGATGCTGTTTTATCTTCGTGCACGGATCACTTTGCTCGCGTCACCCGTAAAACCAAATGTGTATTGCCGCGGTCGTAGCACAAAAACACGCGCGTTCCACTGTATATGTGTATCGAGTTACCAAACAGCGTCGCGTTATTTCCAGGTTAGGAAATCTGCCGATCTCTGGAGGCGTAGCGTCGCACCAAAATCACTCGTGGAGATTTTTGACCTTCCTTGCACTCGAAACTCGATAGCATCTAAATTTCATGTTATTATCGTCAAGTTTCGGTGAGCGTTGATTGGCGACGCGTTCGAAATAGAAAAGAATGGGAACGGAAAGAACATGATCTAATCATGTGGTATTATTGTAATGGATTCGATATAATTGCAACGATAGATGCGTATCGTGACATGAGCGATGGGAAATAATAGTTACAAATATGTACTGATAATGAATGATATGTTCGATATGATTGATAATAATCCGATAACGATAATAGTCAACAAAAACATTGGAATGTTTAACTTAACTGGAAAGTTTCATTTATATTACCGGAGGTTTAGAATTCATTTTTGCAACGCTGAATGTATTTCGTTAAACCGATGGAAATTGATAGGAATAATTGGCGATAATTTAAGAAATAAATTTCGTATCTGTATCATTTTCTCTGGGCAGCAGGTCCGTGACTAATTATTGCAAAACTTTCACGCAGCGTTTTAATGTCTTAATCAAGTTTCATCTTAATAAAAGAAGTAAATGTTGTAAGTTTCAGAATAAAGAAAGTTATGTTCGGTAATAATGATCAATCGCGAAAACTGTTCAACAGACCGTATTAAAAATAGAAACATTTGTACATTTAATAATCCTCGCTAATTATTTATTGGAAGCACGCAATTTTAAGGTTAAAAATTACACGGATAGCATTCTTTCTATTTTCCCCTGATTTCGTAACGCGTTAACTTCGATTTTTTTCGACTATTTGGTCAATTTATCCCACTGTTAATCGCTAGCAAAAAACACTATTTGCTCCAGAGAATAATTCTCAGTAATTATTTATTGAAAAAACGCAATTTTAAGGTTAAAAATAACATCGATCGTATTCTTTCTATTTTTCCCTGATTTTGTAACGCGTTAACTTTGATTTATTTCATTTCTATTAAAATTTCGACGATTTGGTCAATTTATCCCACTGTTAATCGCTGTCAAAAAACACTATTTGCTCCAGAGAATAATCCTCGCTAATTATTTATTAGAAACACGCAATTTTAAGGTTAAAAATTACGTGGATCGTAATCTTTCTATTTTTCCCTGATTTCGTAACGCGTTAACTTCGATTTTTTTCGACTATTTGGTCAATTTATCCCACTGTAAATCGCTAGCAAAAAACACTATTTGCTCCAGAGAATAATTCTCAGTAATTATTTATTGAAAGCACGCAATTTTAAGGTTAAAAATAACATCGATCGTATTCTTTCTATTTTTCCCTGATTTTGTAACGCGTTAACTTTGATTTATTTTATATCTATTAAGAATTCGACGATTTGGTCAATTTATCCCACTGTGAATCGCTAGCAAAAAACACTATTTGCTCCAGAGAATAATTCTCAGTAATTATTTATTGAAAGCACGCAATTTTAAGGTTAAAAATAACATCGATCGTATTCTTTCTATTTTTCCCTAATTTTGTAACGCGTTAACTTTGATTTATTTTATATCTATTAAGAATTCGACGATTTGGTCAATTTATCCCACTGTAAATCGCTGTCAAAAAACACTATTTGCTCCAGAGAATAATCCTCGCTAATTATTTATTAGAAACACGCAATTTTAAGGTTAAAAATTACGTGGATCGTATTCTTTCTATTTTTCCCTGATTTTGTAACGCGTTAACTTTGATTCTTTTCGACTATTTGGTAAATTTATCCCACTGTAAATCGCTGACAAAAAACACTATTTGCTCCAGAGAATAATCCTCGCTAATTATTTATTAGAAACAGGCAATTTGAAGGTTAAAAATTACGTGGATCGTATTCTTTCTATATTTCCTTGATTTTGTGACGCGTTAACTTTGATTTATTTCGTTTCTATTAACCCCTAAACGTTCATGGCCGAGTTTAACTGCTTTGAAAAACGATATTTATTTAATTTAACGGTTTAAGGAATGATATATTAGATACAACATTGTAATTAAGAAAAACCGCATTTTTGGAAACAAATCCAATAAAGAAAACTGATCATTCTTGGTTAACTCGAAAAATATGAGCGTTAAGAGGTTAAGAGTTCGACGATTTGGTCAATTTATCCCACTGTGAATCGCTGGCAAAAAACACTATTTGCTCCAGAGGAGGGGGAGGAAAAAAATGACGCTTTGACGAAGTTTAATGTTTCGAAGTATCGTTTCATGGCCAACAAGGCGTACAAAGGTTTTGCTTGGGAATATTGTGAGAGAAAATTGAAAGCGCAGTGGCATAAAAAGTATAGCTCCCGTGAGTCGCGGCGCCTATTATAGCCTGAGAAAGGATTCCGTTAATAGAATGTAACTCTCTTGGACGTTAACTTGCCATATTGCGAGCTTGTATGCTTCGCGATTATCGGTTATGATCGGCCACAGATAATGATGCACGTTGTTGCGTAAAGTTTTCAAAGAGCAACGGACACAGTTTTCACAGCGCGATGGCTACACGCAGAGAATTATTTTTAAATTGCATCAAAGTATGGCCTTAATAGACCGTTTATGCCACGGATGAATCGAACACCCGAATGCTGTTTTCGAAATGCCATCCTTAGAAAACTACGTACAACGCTCTGACACGAGGCACGTGAAACAATTATACTTAACGGAATTTACCACAATTTTAATTCCTTGCTTTAGTCATCGCAACGGAATCGTTATTGTCCAGTAATGGGAAATCGATTTTCGAGATAATCGATGCGAGTTGCGCAAGCGACAGTGATTAAGCGATGCAGTTTTAACAACACCGGGTAAACCAGGACCGGAAAGGGAAGTCGTACGTTTGACAATATAAGATAGAATAAAATAGTTTGCCCCGTGGGCTCTCGTTCGTACGTCCGTCGGAGAAGCAAAACGCCCACGGTCGATTGAGAACGTCGGACAGTTAGGCACAATTGCTCCTAAATTGAGATGCACTTTCGTCCATGCCGTTTCTCTACGGCTTGCTTAACCCTCCAACGGTCGGACATCTTCCAAATTTGCAGTCGAAAATGCAGGAATTTTTTATTCAATAAAATCAAGTCAAGAATTCTGTAACGTTTCTTACGCTTCTAACGTTGTGCAAATATTTTTCCTATTCAACGTGCATCTTCATGTATTAAATCATTAAAAACGATAAGTCGAAGGTCGTGCGTTCTCCTTTGTTAGTATACAGGGTGTTCGACAAACCCTGGGGAATATTTTAATGGGAGACTCTAGAGGCCAAAATAAGACGAAAATCAAGGATACTAATTTGTTGATCGAGACTTCGTTAAAAAGTTATTAACGTTTAAAGTTGACACTATCACGCTATGGTGCACGCGCAGCTGTTCGCAGATTGCTGTTCTACACGCGGAACTTTGAACGTTAATAACTTTTTAACGAAGTCTCGATCAACAAATTGGTACTCTTGATTTTCGTCTTATTTTGGTCTCTAGAATGTCCCACTAAAATTTTTCCCAGGTGTGACCGAACACCCTGTATGTATAACCCAAAGTCAGATCGGGGAAGGTTTAGGGTTAAACAAATATTGATTTGCACACGCGTCATTGGGCAGCTAAATAATATGTTACATACGAACAATTTGCTAACAATCAACAAATACGTGGCTCGATATACATGCTCCTAGTGCATAAGGTCATTATTATAAAACTGGGTAGATAAAACTATGCATCGTTGCATAATATAGGGTTAAATTCTGTAGGGTAAGCTTGGCTAATTTTTACCACAGAGATTAGGTTTTAGAAACACATCAGTGGTTTGAGATATTTGCAAAATATTTTTGCTAGTATTACAATGAATTTAGAGAAATAATGGATAATAAATAAATAATTCGGTACAAATTGACTAATCAATACAAAAATATGGAATACACTCAGAAAATATAATAATGAATATTATGCATTAAACACAGTATATTCAGCTTTTGAATGTATTAACATTTTATAGGGAAGACTCATTACTTTATTAAATGGACTAATATTTCAAACGACCTTCTCTTGTCAGGTTTAATTTTAGATACAAGTAAATTATTGGCGAGCAACGGTGAAGGTATTATACAATTTCAAAATATGCATCATATGTATAAAACAAATACAATTTCGATGTATGTATAAAAGTATGTAATTTTGATTAATTTGTATACTCTACAGGAATAATAGTCTCCTTTGTTTCTGACTCTATGATGTTATACTTTTGCCTCGTTGTTAACATACACTTAATATATACAGGGTGTTCAGCCACCCCTGGGAAAAATTTTAATGGGGGATTCTAGAGGCCAAAATAAGACGAAAATCAAGAATACCAATTTGTTGATGAAGGCTTTGTTAAACAGTTATTAACGTTTAAAGTTCCGACCATACTGAATTTTTTTCTCGAAAATGCGCAAGATTTCGGGGGTATGTCTATTCACCAAAAATGATTATAATTGACCCCTGCAACCGAAAATAATTTTTTTAGAACGATTTGAAATTTTTTAATTTTGTCAAAAAATTTCACAACTTCTCGAATTTTTTTCTCGAAATTGAGTAGGATTTCGGGGGTATGTCTGTTGACCAAAAATGGTTGCAATTGACCCCTGCAACTAAAAATAATTTTTCCAAGACGATTCGAAAGTCTTTTTTTTCACCCAAAACTTTCAGCACCTACTCGAATTTTTTTCTCGAAACTGAATAGGATATCGGGGGTATGTGTAATGACCAAAAGTGATTGTAATTGACCCCCGCAACCGAAAATAATTTTTTTAGAACGATTTGAAATTTTTTAATTTTGTCGAAAAATTTCACAACTTCTCGAATTTTTTTCTCGAAACTGAGTAGGATTTCGGGGGTATGTCTGTTGACCAAAAATGCTTGCAATTGACCCCTGCAACTAAAAATAATTTTTCCAAGACGATTCGAAAGTCTTTTTTTTCACCCAAAACTTTCAGCACCTACTCGAATTTTTTTCTCGAAACTGAGTAGGATTTCGGGGGTACGTCTGTTGACCAAAAATGCTTGCAATTGACCCCTGCAACTAAAAATAATTTTTCCAAGACGATTCGAAAGTCTTTTTTCACCCAAAACTTTCAGCACCTACTCGAATTTTTTTCTCGAAACTGAATAGAATATCGGGGGTATGTGTAATGACCAAAAGTGATTGTAATTGACCCCCGCAACCGAAAATAATTTTTCCAGAACGATTTGGAACCATTGTATTTAATTGTTAATAACTTTTTAACGAAGCCTCCATCAACAAATTGGTATTCTTGATTTTCGTCTTATTTTGGCCTCTAGAATCCTCCATTAAAATTTTTCCCTGGGGTGGTCGAACACTCTGTATATTCAATAAAATAAAACTGTAACAAGAGAATGCTTATCCAACCTGTGTAACCGACACTCCGACTTCCCAGAATATTATAAATATCAGGAACACTCGTTTAACCACGTTGTCTGTTACGATGAGCTGTTCGTTTCGTAGAACGGCGTGGTTCTAAGCGATTATAATCGTCACGTTGTGAATTCGGTTTTTCAAGGACCCCATACCATATGGGCGTTGGTGTCGACGTTACCGACGATCACATGTTAAGAAGCGTCGGAAGAAACCGTGATTCGGAGAAGAAGATGAAAGACGCGATTTGGTCGACTTTTTGCAGCCACAATACTACTAACGAAGAACCACAACATGAAAAAGAGCCACGGGGGACTGGGAATTGTGGTGCTGCGCGCAAAAGCAGATGGTAAATACAGTGGGCTCGATGTAAAACTTGAACAGTTACATTTTTCTACTTCTCGAAGGTATTTATAGCGCGATAAATTCATCGAAAATAAAAATAAAAATTATTGACAAAAACAGAGGCGCGGCATACAACGTGTTAATTAAAAATAGCCGTGCTCGAAACTGATAATTAACCATTGCTTATTTATTGTACCGACAATCATAATACCTTATAATAGAACGGTTCTATTTACCGTTCTTGACACGAAGTACACCGCTTTGTTTCTATGTAAACTGGACCGTCTGTGTTCCACGGACAGGTTGCACGTTTTTTTCTTTTACGTACGAACATACTAATTCAGTCGTGGGACAATTCTTACAATTCCCGCGGAAATACATTGAGCATCAGTGTCGACTTATCTAAAATTATATAGACAAAGTACTCGTAATAAAATTTGGTCAATCGCCATGATAGGTTTACGTGCTATATGCACTCGAAGCTATCTTACTTAAAATTTTATTTAAAATACCAAATAAAATCTCAGTTTCAATTTAACAGTTTGAAACAATTAATTTCGTAACCATTTCAACTACTGGACCTCTCATACACAGAGCAAGAAGTATACCGATATTCGTACCATACGTTCGATTAAAAGTCTTCCATCGGTCACTAATATTAAAAAAAAAAACTGCAAAGTAAATCGTCGATTGAAAAAATCACTGTAAACGTCGGATTGTCGATTATAAAATTGCACGATCGCACCAATTCACGATGTCACACGCGAGAACGACGCTCGTCTCGATCACCGAACTCTTAACTCGACGGAATTAACGTGTGAGTTCGGTAATTGTATCCCATCGTGGAACAACGTCGCGATAAATCGTCCTTTCTCTCGTTTCACCACAAACCGCGACGATTCCCAACGGTTTTTGCGTGTAAAACTGTTTGTGGCCAACGATTCGTCAGCGATTCAGGGAATTTAGTGGATTTCTTTCGTGGAACCGACGGACCGGGCGATCCGTAACGACTACCGAAACGCAACTGGTAAAACGAATACGGAACTCGATCGAAATCGTTTCCTGCCGATAGCTGGCGTCGAGTCGACCCGTGGTCGTTGCTCCTTGCAAGGCGACTGGAGAAAATATATCGCGGCGAGGTTGTACGTTACAGGACGATCCGCGAGAAAGGAACAAACGTAAAATTAGCGATATCTTTACGCGATTCAGGGATAAACGAGAATTATACCAGCGGTACGGAATCAATGGCAAATAACGGCGGCGTGCGGTTTCTGTTGACCGCGAGAGAATCTTGTATAACATTAGTCGACCATTCGAGAGGGACTTGGCCGCGTGAACTGACCAGTAAGGACAGGCAGCTCGTTGCTTTGACTGTCGTTAAATTAACCACAATTACCAGCAAGGCCTACACGCACGCGCCTTCCTCTGTACGCCTACTGGATATATTACTACGCGATATGTATATTCCCGTGTAGGTGCACACATCCGTCTTAACTTCGTTCGTTCGTGTGGGTACACACGCGCGCGCGCGGCTTTGAACGCGGGATAAACTCGTAGCGATGGGATCGATACCGATACTATCGACGGTACTACTTAGAGATTGTAACGTGTTAAAAATCATCGATTTTTGGCTTTGGTCGACCTCGCTTACCTAACAAACACCGATCTCGCAAACCTAACCTCACTTAAGGTGGCGTTCTGGTCTAGAATAGACGAAAATTAAGTAGACGGGTGGCATCCAATATTCTTAAACAAAATCATCGATTTTTGGCTTTGGTCGACCTCGCAAACCTAACCTCACTTAAGATGGCGCTTTGGTTTAGAATAGTCGAAAATTAAGCAGATGGGTGGCATCCTATATTCTTAAAACCGTAATAAATTTCATTGATGTCGAGGAACATTCGGGACGCCAATGAACGATGTTAAAAATTATCAATTTTTGGCTTTGATCGATCTTGCAAACCTAACCTCATTTAAGATGGCGTTCTGGTCTAGAATAGACGAAAATTAAGCAGACGGGTGGCATCCTATATTCTTAACACTAGATTTACAGAAGCCGTAAATTTGACGGATGTCAGATTCCATATTTAAAATTGCAGAACGCGTAAATATTATTTTTTAACAACTTACGTTGAATTTGTTTGATGCAATGGCATGAATACATATTCTAATTAAAAGAAAAATCCTATTTTAAGGTAATCGTCAACATGAAAGGTATTAATAAATATACGTGCGATTAATGCTCGTAAATCTAGTGTTAAAACTATAATAAATTTCATTGATGTCGAGGAACATTCGGGGCGCCAATGAACGATGTTAAAAATTATCAATTTTTGGCTTTGATCGACCTTGCAAACCTAACCTCACTTAAGGTTGTGCTCTGGTTTAGAATAGACGAAAATTAAGCAGATGGGTGGCATCCTATATTCTTAAAACCGTAATAAATTTCATTGATGTCGAGGAACATTCGGGGCGCCAACGAAACACGTGATTCAGTTTCAGCAGTTTTGGGGAGGGAGGTGGGCGGCAATGAACAAGTTAGCTGCCAATTACCAAGTTATCGTTCGTGATAACCGTTGCACGGAACTGACACGTCATGCGAGGAAACAATTGAAAGCTTCGTTGAATTAAATTTTTTACAGCAAAATGTAAAATGATACGAATGATCCAGTAGCTTTATTTGTTCACTTTTCTAATCGAGGAGCTTATCTTGAACATATCTTAACGCTATTTACATCAAATAGTGTCGATAAGGAGTTTATTAGTCATTTGAATTAATAGTATAAGCAATATTCAGACAATTTCAAATTTCTTTTAGTTTCTGTAAACGACAGTGTTACATAAAAACAGAATAAAGTATCGTATACGTCCGGCGAATGAATTTGTTCCTACCATATGGCGCGCGAGCTATGAAGCAACTAGTTTCCGGTCGCGGCAGTTGTGAAGTCCCCCATACCATACTGTATAGGAAATCAGGGGTCCTTGCATGGCTTCGTCAATATTGTTCGAAACTTGGGGTCTCTTTAAGTCGAATCTTAAACGCTATTCCTACCAAAAGACACCTTATAAAATTTTTTCTTGAAATCATTTTTGTTTAACAATTTGTAAAATTGTATCTTGTTAAATCGTATGGTTTGCTATGGTTTCTTTAAATACTCGATCATGGTAGGAATTAGAGATGGCGTGGATCTTTTCACTTTTCATGAATTATGTCCCTAGACTGTATATGTATTATATTGTAATATGGTCCAAAACATAATTTTCTTATTAGGAGAAAGAAAAGAAAAAATTAAAAGTGATAAATAGATATAAGTATAAGTTTTATTTCTCATTGTTTCAACATTCGTTTCATAAATATGAAATTTTTCAACAAAGTAATGCATAAGCAAAACTAACCTGTTTGTAATTTTAAATTCAAACTTGTTTCTTGATAATATAAATATATACAAAATGTTACAAATGTATATAAATTATGTATATGTACATAAGAATTTTCATTACAGATGATTTTATACTTTTTCTTATTTTTAAAGCGAGTGTTATACACCTAAGCAATACTTCATTTTCGTGGCAACAAACTTATCATTTATTTAAATGATCGACCGAAACAATTTGACATTTGAAATGTACAAAATATGCAACTAAGCAGCCTTTTCCATTGCTTAGACTACATTACTATACAATTTAAATTTGGCGCATTTTTAATTCTTTGAATTTCCACCGAGGGGAGTTGGCGGGACACTAACGATCACAGTTAACGTGAACCGCTACTAAAACGCCATCTTTCGGATCACGGTCGTGAATGGAGTTTAATCACGAGCGTGATCGTGATTTTGTGGTCACTGTGATAAATCGCTGTTAGTGATTTTGCACGCCATCTCTAATTCCTACCAAAAAGACACCTTTTAAAATTTATTCTTGAATTTATTTTCGTTTAACCATTAGTAAAATTGTAGCTTGTTAAATCATATGGTTTGCTATGGTTCCTTTAAATACTCGATCGTGGTAGTATACGCGCGAAGCATCGGTAGGTTTGAGGTTAAACGTTTCGGTCGGAACTGTTTTCGATGCACGCATTCAGTAAATCTCGATAATTGGCGACACGCTCTCCGCCCCGAAGTACAATGGCTAATGGGTGAATTTTCGTTGGAAGACTATTGAGAGGCCATCGCACTGTCTTCTGGCCTCATATTACACCGCCAGTTTCTAGTTGGCCACGCACACGCGAACTTCGACACAATTATGGCTCGTCGGTGTGTATCAGAATTGAGATAACGAAAAGCAAACCGAGCCAACGACGCAATAACCATTTGACGCTTCCCTTCAATTCGTGCAGGAAGGAAGTTGATAGAGAAACGTTGCACTGCATATCAATTTGCGTGCGAGTCGTACGCGAAAATTCGCCCTTTCTCTTCTGGTGTCATATTAATTACACAGTAAAAATCACGCGCAGCGTACAAGGATAAATGTTACCAGGTAAAAGAATTCAGAGATAACACGGAAGAGGAGTTTTCAAATAAAATATTTATTGTATGGAAAAAAAAGATTCCAAGGAAAGTTGTTTGGTGCCCAGAGGAGCATGCAATAATTACCGTTTTAATTTGTTTATCAAGACACGAGGGTCATTTGGTGTTTCTTGACTGTATAACGCGCAACATTTGATCGTGCCATTCGAAAGTTCTTCGAATCGAGAATAAAACTTTATTAATGTAAATGGGATAGAAAGTTAATAATTGCCGAGATATCCTTCGGTTGGGTTTCAGTTAAAAAGCTCGAGGTGTGATCTTCGTATCTTTATAGAACAGTGAAAGAAATATTATTGCATCGATAGCCACAACTTGCTGCAGTCTACGTTCCATTAAAATTGTTAATTTCATTGGGAAACGAAAGTGGCGTATTAACTCCTGGAACGAGTTGCGCGAACGCGACGATGACCGTGCGAAATAGTTTATTTAATGTAAGAGCGTAATTCCAGCATGCTTATAATTAAGGATCTGGAAATTTTATAACGACGCATAATAAGTTATTTAAGATAATTTGCATTAGAATGTAGATAACTGTGGAAATAATGGTTCAAAAAAATTAATAAACAGAATGATCCTTTACGTTTTCAATTACCAAACCTGAAAAAATAATTACTCGGCTTCGATGCAAATTAAATGACTGTTCTATCTATGCCGTAACAATGCCGCAATCGTTTCCCTTCGCATCGTTAGAACAGCAAGTTTACGGTACGATAAGTATTGTGCAATTAACATGTAGGGGAACAGATAAATAACGAAGAATACGAACTGCGTTCAATCTGAGAACATAATCGACGGAAAAAACGTGCAGATGAAATCGGGAATGCTATTTACAGTGCATTCAACTCTAGGAAAGACGATCGAGTGACAGAAAGAAGAGGCGAACGAGGACCATATAACACGCCCTCTATGTCAAAAGTACTATTATCGATAACATCGAAATATTACAGACAGTTCGATATATCGATAACGCCGTTAACGAAATATTGCACTCTAGAACGCAATTTTTGGAGGGAAACGGTAAAATATTTTTGTATCAAGTTTCAACACACAATTTTAGTTATTTAGCTGTGCATCAAACAGAATCGTATCTTGCAATAATACAGGGTGTTCGGCCACGCCAGGGAAAAATTTTAATGGGGAATTCTAGAGGCCAAAATAAGACGAAAATCAAGAATACCAATTTGTTGATGGAGGCTTCCTTAAAAAGTTATTAACAATTAAATTCAAAAATTTCAAATCGTTCTGGAAAAATTATTTTCGGCTGCGGGGGTCAATTACCATCATTTTTGGTGAATACACATACCCCCGATATCCTATCCAGTTTCGAGAAAAAAATTCGACAAGGTGGACAAATTTTCGACAAAATTAAAAAATTTCAAATCGTTCTGAAAAAATTATCTTTAGTTGCAAGGGTCAATTACAATCACTTTTGGTCATTACACATACCCCCGAAATCCTACCCACTTTCTAGAAAAAAATTCGAGAAGGTGTGAAATTTTTCGACGAAATTAAAATATTTCAAATTGTTCTGAAAAAAATATTGTCAGCTGTGGGGGTCAATTACAATCACTTTTGGTCATTACACATACCCTCGATATCCTATTCAGTTTCGAGAAAAAAATTCAGTAAGTGGACAAATTTTTCGACAAAATTAAAAAATTTCAAATCGTTCTGGAAAAATTATTTTCAGTTGCAGGGGTCAATTACAATCATTTTTGGTGAATAGGCATACCCCCGAAATCCTATCCACATTCTAGAAA
Organism: Colletes latitarsis; assembly: GCF_051014445.1. Taxonomy (NCBI): domain Eukaryota; kingdom Metazoa; phylum Arthropoda; class Insecta; order Hymenoptera; family Colletidae; genus Colletes; species Colletes latitarsis. Next base: position 26,029,934 of record NC_135135.1, on the reverse strand, counting down.
AAAATTCGAGAAGGTGGACAAATTTTTCGACAAAATTAAAAAATTTCAAATCGTTCTGAAAAAATTATCTTCAGTTGCGGGGGTCAATTACAATCACTTTTGGTCATTACACATACCCCCGATATCCCATCCAGTTTCGAAAAAAAAATTCGAGAAGGTGTGAAATTTTTCGACAAAATTAAAAAATTTCAAATTGTTCTGAAAAAATTATCTTCAGTTGCAGGGGTCAATTACAATCATTTTTGGTGAATAGGCATACCCCCGAAATCCTATCCACTTTCTAGAAAAAAATTCGAGAAGGTGGACAAATTTTTCGACAAAATTAAAAAATTTCAAATCGTTCTGAAAAAATTATCTTCAGTTGCGGGGGTCAATAACAATCACTTTTGGTCATTACACATACCCTCGATATCCTATTCAGTTTCGAGAAAAAAATTCAGTAAGTGGACAAATTTTTCGACAAAATTAAAAAATTTCAAATCGTTCTGAAAAAATTATCTTCAGTTGCGGGGGTCAATTACAATCACTTTTGGTCATTACACATACCCCCGAAATCCTACCCACTTTCTAGAAAAAAATTCGAGAAGGTGTGAAATTTTTCGACGAAATTAAAATATTTCAAATCGTTCTGAAAAAAATATTGTCAGCTGTGGGGGTCAATTACAATCACTTTTGGTCATTACACATACCCTCGATATCCTATCCAGTTTCGAGAAAAAAATTCAGTACGGGTGGAACTTTAAATGTTAATAACTTTTTAACGAAGCCTCCTTCAACAAATTGGTATTCTTGATTTTCGTCTTATTTTGGCCTCTAGAATTCCCCATTAAAGTTTTTCCTAGGGGTGACGGAACACCCTGTATAGCTACTCGCATAAGAAAGATTATAAGGTTATGTTGATTGTATAAGGATTTAGATTTATTCTTATAATAGTTTGTTTTCAATGTTTTATCGAACGACGTTGACTGACTGGTTTTCAAGGTTTTTTTTATTGCTTCCCTCGCATTCCAAGTACGTAACACGAAGAGAAATTCTATACGTTTAGGCGAGTGTACGGTACAACTGTAGCAGTGGCATTGGGTGTTCCTGTGTATCTAAAATGACGGACAGAAGTATAGACACAGCATGCAATTCCGCATACAAACGTTTATAACTATCGAATTAATTGCTTACGTCAATTTTTGTTTCATGTAATATTGAAAGATACAGAATCCAGCTGTGACAGTCTTTGCATATAATTTTGGTGCACCCTGTACAATTTCCATTATTGTATAATGCGAAACGAAGCGCAAAGAAATATGGAGAATTGTATCGATACGCAAAAGTGAAAATATAATGTGCATAAAAATTTGAAAAAAATATACGATGCGTACAAAGGAAAAGAAAAAGAAAAAACAAATGAGTCGAGTCGAATTATGTTCGATTAAATGTAAATTAAAGAATTCGGAAGTCGTATGTTTTATTACAGCTATGATTGTATGCCAGGGTAATTAAAATAACGATATCGATATTTTATCCTCGATTCGAGAGGCACAGTGGGTCATAAAATTATTTGCTCGATATCTATTTCTATAAACATGTGTTGAAGTATTACTGAATTTAGATTATCGAACACTGTAAGTCATCGATAGATCTTGCGTTGATATCTCGATTTGAGAATTAATTTTATCAGATCCACAGTGACAAGTCCTGTCATCCATACGCAGGGCCGGCTTAATACCATTACAGAACCCTGGACAAAACTGTAGACCAGGGAGCGAATAATTCTTTGACCCTCCGTGGTTCGATCGAAGAAAAACCGAAGGTATTTACATCTAACGAATCGTACCTGGAAAGACGTCCTTGGTGTCGGGATTATAAGGATGAATCCATCCGTTTCTCTGCTGAATAATGCACTGGAACATGGTGCCGGGCTAAGCGTAGGTCTCGATTCGCGTCGATCGGTCGAACGTGCATACGAGAGAACAGCAACGGAAAAGGACGACGAAACAGGGTGAAAAAAGACACGAGTTCCGTTATAGTTGGCAAACTCCTTCAATGGGCCACCTTCTGTCCCTCTGTTCCTTTCAAAAATATCCCTAGACCACTGGAACGAAACCGTGATCGAGCTGCTAGCCAAGTTATCGATTAATCGATCGTATCGCGAACCGAAACGCGAGCCACGATTTCTTGGTTTAATTTTCGGGGTTTACTTCTAGAGCTCACTTCTAGTTCCTTTCAAACTGAGAATCGATCAGACGCACACGTACGATCGACATCGATTCCAACCGTCGTAACACCGAAGACAAAAGTCGAGCATCTTGCAACGATTCCAAACGACGACTTATCTGCTGTAGCATCGAAACACACCGAGCACTTCGTCGATTTCCATTACGTTTCTGTAATCCCACGGGTCCGGTTTCATTTTTCTCCCAGATTTTCGTCGCTGCTCGTACGGTCATTAATTACGTCTCGTCTCGAAATCATCCCTCCCGTCCCCGCTTCGCACATGTGCCCCTCGACCTCTCTGTCACCTGGGGCCGGGTCTCCCTCTTCCTGCTTCGCGTTTTCTTCCCTTCAGGCTCGGTTCCCCGCGCGAAACACTTCGAGGGCCTTAACTCTCGTTCTCGGCAGCGGAACGAAACTGTTCGAAAGCGATACTCGCTGTTCGGCGCACACACACGCCGCACGCAACGCGCTCCGAGCCCAGCTCCCACCGGCCTTGAAACGTGCAACGGGGACTCTAACCGAAACCCATCGCGCAGAAAACGTTAACGGCGCAGAGACGACACTTTCCCGTTGGTACGGAACACCAAGGGGTCCAAAAAGACCGGCCCGAACGAAGAAGTCGGGGAAACAAAGGCGCGGCAGTTTCGGAAATTTAAGAACGACAAGGAAAGGAAATCGAAGGCAGAGAGGCGGTCGCCTTCTCCCGTTGCTCCTACGGCCAGAGAGGGTGGCCGGTCGGCTGGCTGGGATCGAACTAGATGGCTCGTCGCCAGGCAACCGGATTTTCTCTCTCTTTCTATCTACGTTCTCGCTCGGATCTCCCTCCCTTTTCATTCGTTCTCGCTTCGTACGGTTCTCCCCCTTTCTCTCATTCGTCCGTCTCAGTTCCGTACCGATTCACGTCTCGGCGCGTTCGCTCTAACCGTCCTCTGCCCCACCTTTCTGCCTCTCTGTTGCACTCCCTCGTTCGCATCCAAGGCGCAGTTCACCGGTTCCTCTCACCACCCCCTGCATCCTACGGAACGCAGAGGATTCTCTCGTACCTTGGCCGACGACTTTAGGCCGACCACGCACCGATCTTTACCGAGCATCCGAAACCAGCGTCGGCGCAAATTTTCATTTAACAAGGATGGAACGCAAGACCCACGGAGTCGCCCGATTTTCACGAAAGGACGACGTTAGAAATCGTCGATTCTCAGCCTCGACCGGGACCGAAACGTTCGTAACATGTTTCCATACATATACCCTCAGGAGCAAACAGTGTAATATTCATTTTGTATTTGTTATGTACCCTCGAAGCTTTTCAGACGTAAGTTTATTATTTGACCTCGGTAATACGCGATTCGACGATTAAATTTTTAATCGTTCCGCATAATTCATTAATAATTAAGTCGATGCTCGATAAAAGTGCGTCGGATCTCCTTATCGAGCGATCGAGGAATTTCAAATACGGTCGAATTCCGTTGTAACGAGCTGAAATCTAGCCTACCCACCATTGTATGGTGGACTAATTCCTAATGAGTTTAATTCACGCGTATTCCCACACGATTGCTCGCTTTTATAACGAGCGTACTATAAGGATATCGAGTTTCGTTATAAGATTGAATATAAAACTCCTAAGTTTTTGCAACAAAAATAAAGATAAAATAAAGTATTCGTAAAGTTTAACGCTCCTATGACACAATCGCGTTCAATCATTCTTCTTTATATCTTACACTCATAAATGCTCAATGAGATTCGAGTCAAGACCGTATGCAGAATATGCTAATGTGATCAGGACACGTTATATAATATTCATTCTTCGACTCTTTTTGTAGTATGCCTCGGGTCATTGTCCTACTAGAAGCAATAATTAATCGATACACTGTCTTTTAAATTCTGTACTATTTTAAGATAAACTTCCCAGTAAATGACTCATTAATATTAATAAGAAAAAAAAACTATTGACTGTAGGATTATATTTGATTTAAAAAACGTAGACAGTGGATATGTGACCTCAGAGTCACGTCGAGTTACAGAGGATTAAATAAAATTAAATAATACACGTTTGAAAAATAACTTTCAATTAAATCGTACGTGAAAGGGTTAAACAAAACCTACGGTGTATGGCGCCTAGTCGATAGAACTGTAAACAATGTTTCTGACGAAGTGTGGAAACTAAAGATACAGAATCGACTTCCGTGGGCAACTAGGAAGAAACTTACCGAGAGCAATTCAACGAGCGAAAAAGACACGAGGGAAATGGGACTCTCGTACATATTTTTATACGCCGACGTGCTTTGCTTTTCCCATTGTGGGAACGTTCTGCTCAGTCGCTAAACGACCGATTCTCACAGTTTACGCGCCGATTTCCGTGATACTTATAAACTGGTCGCGGTTGGCGTAGAAAATGGAAAACGCTCGGAGTCGCAATGGCGAATCGTTGCGGGCGCGGACTTTCTATGTCGAAAACGTTTCACTCGCGAAAGGAAAAAAAAAGAAGGGGGAACGGGTTCGTAGGAAACTCTGATTACAACCGGAGAAATTGCATGCTGCCGATGCGCCGTTTCGAAATCGACTGAATCGCGTAATACCGTTGCGGGAGCGTCGAGCGGAAAGTATATCGTGCGAGAGAGAAAGACGAGAGATACGATGATTAGTGGAGAGGGAGAGAGGGTTAACGAGACGACCCAACCGAGGGAAAAATGCTAAGCTGCGTCTATACTAGGGCACCACATATTATTGCAAAATCTCTTTTTCTACTAACGGGTTATCTCCACTTGTGGTCGTCGATTTTAGGCGATTTTTAAAATCATTATTATAATTCCCATCGTTTTTTATCGATAAAATAAAATTTTATATTTGCAATTCATACCCCCTCTCTTCCAATCCCTGTTTTCAAGTCGATCGAAGAGGTGTGGGCCACTCCTGGGAAAAATTTTAATGAGAGATTCTAGTGGCCAAACTAAGACGAATTTGTTGATTGAGGCTTCGTTAAAAAGTTATTAAAAAATTAAATTACAAAAAATCATTCTGGAAAAATTATTTTCAGTTGCAGGGGTCAATTATAATCATTTTTGGTCATTACGCATACCCCCGAAATCCTACGCATTTTCAAGAAAAAAATTCGAGAAGGTGGACAAATTTTTCGACAAAATTAAAAAATTATTTTCAGGTGCGGGGGTCCATTACAATTATTTTTGGTGAATAGACATACCCCCGAAATCCTACCCATTTTCTAGAAAAAAATTCGTGTAGGTGGACAAATTTTATTAATAACTTTTTAACGAAGCCTCAATTAATAAATTGATATTCTTGATTTTCGTCTTATTTTGGTCCCTACAATCTCCCATTAAAATTTTTCCCAGGGGTGGCCGAACACCCTGTATATCCGTTAGTTCCAAACGACCCAATAACATCATACGACAAAATCAAAAGCAAATTAGTTAGGTGATAATATTTTGTTGCATAGCGTAGATGCAGTTTAACGGACAGAGATGAAATAATAGCAATAAAGAAAGAGGAAACGATGGAAGAGAGACCGGGCTGGTCGCTGGTAGGGGAATCAATGAGCGTCACTAGCGCTACAGCTTTTGACTCCCCTCCTCGTCACTACCGTTGAGATGTACTCTGGTACAACAGACCGTGCTCCCAACGCGTGTTCTATATAGACTCGTTCAACCCTCGAAGCGTGACCGTGACTGTGACTCTGATCAAACGAAGTGCGCGTGTCCACCATCGTGTGTACGCCGGGCTCTGCGCGCCTCTATTTCGCTGCGTCCCGCCTATGACTCGTCTTTCCACGTGGAAACACACGGCTCTCCCGTTCCACGGCCGTTGTTTAACGCGACACACGTGCACTATGCACGCATGGCGGCCTCGACTAATCACAGTTTTCATTTGCCCAACAATTGTTGACCCTCGCCTCGACGGACGCTTCAACGACACCGCGTGTGATCTTCGTTTCTTAAATGGAGACGCGCCGCTACACGAAATTTCGGACACCCAAAAAAGTCTTTCAAACTCTGGTATATACCCGAATACTGCACGTCCTAAAATCGAAATCGAGTCGGGGTCGGGGAACCCAATTATTTTACTCGTAGCATTCGTAGACTCCGAGAGAATCTTACGTCGCGGGTCAGGTGATTTTTCAACCGAATTTTACACAATTTCTTTCAAGATTTCCTATTCTATGTAATTGCAGGATGGAACTCGGAGGACAGAAAAAGAAAAGGAGGGGGTGGCGTTTCGTCCGGGCCTACTCTAGTGGACTCATCTCGGTAAAGGCTTCCTAGCAGGCCCTGCCTCAGTAGACTGGGATATTGGAAAGTCGGTCGAGGATTGCACATATAGCAACCGAGGGGTCGGTCGAGCACTTGTGAGAGCGCGACCCCTCTGGTGGCGAGAGCATGGGAGGCGACGCCACACAATTGTATACCGATCTATTAGTTGCTAAACTTACCATAGAGGGCCAGAAACTCGAAGGGAATTGAGGTTATAAATAAACACTAACACATTCTAATTCAACGTGACCATGGTATCGACTGTATTTATCCTTTTAATGGATGTATGACTACCATGAGGCGTTGTATACATTGTTATTTCTGTTGTAAACGAATCCCATAAAAAGAATACTCGGTGAACGAGATTTGAATCCGCGACCTCGAGCATATTAATTCTATCGCTTGCGCCACGTGCCACTTCGATGAAAGTGACAAAGATTGATATTCATAGCAGTGCTGTATGCAGGGCATAACTCTGTCAGGGGTTCGCCATAATGGAATTTTTGAAGAAACGTACAAGCCACATGGCTATACTCGTATACTTTATTTATTTTCATTTCTTACAATTTAATTTTAATTCTTGTTATTTTGGCAGGTTCGTTCGATACTTTCCGTACAGAAATTGAAATATTTCTATGAATATCACTTTCACTGTCACGTCACTCATATACGGGTGACAGGATTTACCATTATAATACTAGAAAAATTAATTCTCAAGTTAAGACGATGAGAAAAATAAACTTGGATAGAATTCATGAATTTTAACAAGGTTACAAAAATAAGCATTGAAAAAATTTGTAGGTTATGTACCTTACAATGGTCTAAAGTCAAAATTTTACTTTTGCAGAATATTATACGGTTTTGATCTGACAGTGAACGTGATATTTAATAGTGCTAAGACGTTTAATCTCTTTTCGATAAATTTTTATCTCGGGTCCATAGTTTTATTCCGTTCCTTTAAAGAGTAACCTATCCCGTTCCCGTCGGTCCAATCACGTATTAAATCTGATACGTCATAAAAGCACTTACGAAAAATGCACTCTGAACCTCGCGTATTAGCAAGTGGATGGGTCAGCCAAGTGGTTCAATTGAATACCGCGCCATTTCATTGATGCTGCTAACCTTATGCTGAAAAACTGCCGGCCATTGTCGTTCCTACGCTCTGTTCATTTCAAACCCAACATTATTCCTTTGAAACCTTTGAATTCCTTTAATGCAAAACACTACCTGAACGTCGTTATTCGAATATCACTATTCAAATATCGCTATACGAATATTACGCACTAACCAAATATCACTATTTCGATATTACTTAAATATTAAGATATACAGCTTTAACGATCAAAATTAAGCATCTTATTATAGGCTCTGTTCATGATCACGTTTAGGTCACTGTCGTGGAAATTGGAACGCGTCCAGAAATCAGTTTTAACACTAAATTTACGAAACCCGTCAGTTTTATGGGCTTCAGATTCCATACTTAAAGTTACAGAACTCATAAATATTATTTATTAGCAATTTAGATTGAGTTTGATCGATATACAGTAAGTATTAATATTTGTATAGCGACAGTTAAATAGTAATATGCAAACAGAGGTATTAGAATTTTATTTGTAACGTTTGAATATTTGTCAAATATTACCACAACGAACGTGGCAAACGTGGAAGTCTTACATCCGTCGGTAGCTATAGTAGGCGAAGTTCATTCAGCGTGCAACTATTCTAAAACTGAATCTCTATTCGTGATCATTGTGTAGTACCGCTATTTTAAAGCCAAAGATCGTTCGGGATTCCGACCTTCGTCCAGATAAGCGTGCAAATTCAATAATACCACTTGGCCTTCTCACCATGCGTATATTCCAAAGTCTTTGTCGCCATGTTAGATTTCCGTCAGACCGAAACAATCGAGGAGTCTGCAGGAAAAAAGATGAACGTCAAATTTTAACATTTTAAATAAATTCTTCGTTTCTTTTTCAATCCAGTAATAATGTTGATGTTTCTGAGCAACTTGTGACTTTTATCCACAACGATACACGCTTCTTCGCAATTATTATTTAGAATTCGAATTACCCCCATAAAGTAACCTAAAAATGTATCGTCATTACGAAAGACTTCTCTTTTAATTTCTCTTGTGATAATTTATCTCGATTATTGGCTTGCATTGATGGGAAAAATTTTAACGGGGGATTCTAGAGGCCAAAATAAGACGAAAATCAAGAATACCAATTTGTTGATGAAGGCTTCGTTAAAAAGTTATTAACAATTAAATTCAAATATTTCAAATCGTTCTGGAAAAATTATTTTCGGCTGCGGGGGTCAATTACAATCATTTTTGGTCATTACACATACCCCCGAAATCCTATCCACTTTCGAGAAAAAAATTCGAGAATGTGTGAAATTTTTCGACGGGAAAAAAGAATTTCAAATCGTTCTGGAAAAATTATTTTTGGCTGCAAGGGTCAATTACAATCATTTTTGGTCATTACACATACCCTCGAAATCCCACGTACTTTCTAGAAAAAAATTCGAGAAGATGCGAAACTTTTCGACGAAAAAAAAAGTTTCAAATCGTTTTGGAAAAATTATTTTCGGTTGCGGGGGTCAATTACCATCATTTTTGGTCATTACACATACCCCCGAAATCCCACGCACTTTCGAGAAAAAAATTCCTTACCGAAAATCTAATTTGGCGCCTAAATTTTTCGACGAAAAAGAAAAATTTCAAATCGTTCTGGAAAAATTATTTTCGGTTGCGGGGGTCAATTACAATCATTTTTGATCATTACACATACCCCCGAAATCCCACGCACTTTCGAGAAAAAAATTCCTTACCGAAAATCTAATTTGGCGCCTAAATTTTTCGACGAAAAAGAAAAATTTCAAATCGTTCTGGAAAAATTATTTTCGATTGCGGGGGTCAATTACCATCATTTTTGGTCATTACACATATCCCCGAAATCCCACGCCCTTTCGAGAAAAAAATTCCTTACCGAAAATCTAATTTGGCGCCTAAATTTTTCAACGAAAAAGAAAAATTTCAAATCGTTCTGGAAAAATTATTTTCGGTTGCGGGGGTCAATTGCAATCATTTTTGGTGAATAGCCATACCCCCGAAATCTTGCGCATTTTCGAGAAAAAAATTCAGTACGGACGGAACTTTAAACGTTAATAACTTTTTAACGAAGCCTCCATCAACAAATTGGTATTCTCGATTTTCGTCTTATTTTGGCCTCTAGAATCTCCCATTAAAATTTTTCCCAGGGATGGCCTGTAATATCGTATATCTAGATTAAAATTACGATCCAATAAAACTCACTCTTCGAGTCAATTAATTTGACAATGATACACACGAAAGGGGGACGCGTTATTTCTTTGTAATTACTTTCTCGTAACCCGCTGGAATCGTGCTAATTAAGCTTAACTGAAACGAATGGTTCTATTCGAGTGTGAGACTAAATATACGGGGTGTTCGTAGTAACGGTTGCCACGACTTTTTAGGCGTTTATACAGAACTAGAAAAAAGACGATGCTGTACAATTTTCAGTGTGAACCATTGTACGTTTATGAAATAAATGAACTGTTGGTAGATACGCAACCGTGTCTATTATTCGACGGAGCTGCGAGTATACATAATTCCGTATGCTGCCAGGTTACTGGGATCGATATTAAAACAGACAATGTTGCAGTCGTACGGACGTAAATACAAAAGCCAGAATGCATAGAGGAAACAGTCAACCCAGTCACGCACGACTGCGAGGAAGCAGTCGCGGTGAACAGGCCAACTGTGCGCATGCGCCCGTGGGGCATGAAAAAATATATAGATACACATCTACGCGGGCGCCTGAAAATGCTAACGCGCGTGTATGCGTGGTGCGTACCCAAGGGAGAAAAAAAAGAAAGAGGGAGCAGCAGCAGCAGCACCACCGCCAGGGGCGGACGATGTTGAAACAAAACAAAAACGAAGTTGAAAGTTTGTAAACGGAAATAGGGATAGGCATCCGATGCACACTGTTCCGAGAACTTCCAATCAAATCGAATTATACGAATGCTGGACACGTTTTACAGCGAACCAACGAAGGAAATACTGTTTCGAATATTATGAAAAAAATTTCAAAATTTTCTCAATTCTCGAACTGTTCGATCCTGAACTTTTTAAGCACCCTGTATGCGCTCCGGCGATAATGGCCAGGGAAATTGAGCGTTTATACACGCCAATGATGCAAATGGGTTAATCCCCGATCCAAGAACAAATCGTATTATCGAACTACCGTATCGTGCGAATTCGGTGTTCGAAATAATAGAAGAATGATATTTAACAGTGTGGCGAGTATGTAAGAAGAGTTTTCGCCAGAATACAGAATGCCGTGAAACCGATCCCTGTTGCTTCCCACGACTTTAATATGCAGACGAGGCAGTTTCAAGTGCGCCGCGCCAACATTTCAAGCGGGAGACGTGCAAGCACCTCATTTGTCCCCATCGAGTGCCATAGGTGCTACACGATCGTGCATGCATCGATCAAGCGGAACGAAACAAACCTTCCTTTATTTCTCCATTTTTTGTGGAAAATTCACGATCAATTTATCGAGAAAACTAGCCTCAAAGAATGTAATAATTTTCAAAGGTGTCAACAAATCCCTTAAAATAATTCTCTATATTTTTAAACAATTATTTCCACAGTTATCTGCGTCAAAAACTTAACCCCTTAACGTTCGTGCCCGAGTCTGCTTTGAAAAACGATATTTGTTTAATCTAGTGATTTAAGGGATGATAATATTTGTTTTCTTTCAAATTATACGTTGGATATAATATTGTAAGTAACAGAAAACGCATTTTTAGAAACGAATCCAATAAAGAAAACTGATCATTCTAGGTTAATTCGAAAAATATGAGCGTTAAGAGGTTAACACTAGGTTTACGGAATAAGATTCTAAACCTAACGTTACAGAACTTATAAATATTATTTGTTAGCAATTTATGTTGGATTTAAGTAACAAAAACCGCATTTTTAGAAACGAATTCAATAAAGAAAACTGATCATTCTTGGTTAACTCGAAAAATATGAGCGTTAAGAGGTTAACACTAGGTTTACGGAATAAGATTCTAAACCTAACGTCACAGGACTTATAAATATTATTTGTTAGCAATTTATGTTGGATTTAATTGATGTAATGATATGAATATACACTCTAATTAAAAGAAAAATTGCATTTTAATGTAACTGTCAACACAGCGAATTACAATAAAAATGTGCGCAACGAGTGTCCGTAAACCTATTGTTAAAGAGAAAAATAACAAAGTGCATGTTGTACGTGAATTCATATTAATTCGAACTTCTGCTTCGTCCGTATTGTAAACGCACGATCTACGGTACAGTACAAGCAACACCTTTCTCTACATAAAAGCATTGACGTTCACATCATTCTTCGAAATCTCGTACTCTAAGCTCTCGTGCAGCGCGTTGTATACGAGATTTTCTAACATCTGCTGTCCATACTCTCCTCAGATTCATCTCATACTTGTATAAATCAAACGCGTTACGCGTACGAAAACACGTGCAACGCGTTAACGATTCTTAAAACTTGCTGCTTTATTCGTCGCATCAAATAATTTGCACCTGTTTAACCGAGTAGAAGTCGTGTTTCGTCGAAAGGAAATTTCATATCGAGGAAAACTCGGTAAAAATTTTCACATCGAACTTCGCGGAACGAGAGAAAAGCTTGGAACAAAATTGATTTATAAAATCCTACCAAACTATTTTCAAATCCCTCGCATCGTGGGAAACGAACACGCCTGTAATCGGCAAATCGTACGCCGATCGTCGCGAAAAAGTTGACTTTCTCTTTGGCGAAAGATAGGAAAAACGAAACAAAGAGAGAAAGATGCACAAGTGCGTGGCTAGAACTTACTGTTAAAGACGAGCAGCTTCCGCGTGGAGCCAAGCCTCTTGATAGGCGACTTCACGCCGTCGATTTCTTCTTCGTCCATCGCGGTTCACGCAGTGCTTAGATTTCCGTGCGAATCCCCACTGGCTGGGGATGATTGTTCGCGTCCAACCGCGCACCAACAATTTTTACGAACGCGAGCAAAGAATACTTGTCACAGTTTACAGCATTCTCGAGCACGAGGAGGTCACCGCTTCGTTGCGGCGAAACCGGTTTATCGGGGAGCGTTAGTATTTTTCTACGATCCGCACTAGACGCGGTATCAGCGTGTACATGTGCCGGCCGTGCATTCGTCCAGCATATTGGCAGAAAGAAAAAAAAAAAAAAAAAAAAGAAAAAATATCGCGTAAAGGAAAGCGAGAAGAAACGGCAATGAGCGAGCGAGCGAACGAACGAGTGAACGGCGAGTTGTTTTATGCGTCGACGGAACGAATCACGACGCTACGGGCGAACTTAGCTATGACGCGGGTCACTGTGGTAACGCCGATTGGTTTCTGGCTATCCCGAAGCACACCGAGGATATTCTTGGCCTCCCGTATATTAATTCAAGTTCGGGGGACCGGCGTCGCTACCGCCGTCACCGTCGCCGTCACCGTCACCGTCGTGCATCGTCACTTGGCCGCCACGCGCGTCACTTTTGTTGCTTAGCAACTCCTCGTGGCAAGGTTACGGCATCATGCTGCCATCTATGGTTCCCATAGGTCGTGAACTTCAATTTATCGTTCGAACAATTAGGGGAAGTTGAGGTAAGATGGAGTAACAGCAAAAATCTATGGCGATCGGCCTAATATGCATCTACAATTCAACAGTCAAAGCTGCAACGGAACTCTTTTGCATCTAGAGCAACGGAAATGAATGTACCATAGACGAGACATAAGCACAGACGAAGTATACGAATAGACCTTTCACTCAATGTATTTTTCGCCCAAGTTTGCTGTGGAATAGTTCGTTATTTTAAACGCTAGATGGCGTTTATTTTTCGACCTCAAACCCCCTGGTGCTAAAACGCCCAAGTTTGTCGTGGAATGTTTCGTTATCTTCAACGCTAGATGGCGCTTATTTACCGACCTCAAACCCCCTGGTGCTAAAAAGCCCAAGCTTGTCGAGAAATCCATCTAGCGTGGACGACACGAACTATTTCACGACAAACTTGGGCGTTTTAGCACCAGAGGGCAGGAGGTCGGGAAATAAGCGCCATCTAGCGTTGAAGGTAACGAACTATTCCACGACAAACTTGGGCGTTTTAACACCAGGGGGTTTGAGGTCGGTAAATAAGCGCCATCTAGCGTTGGAGATGACGAAACATTCCACGACAAACTTGGGCGTTTTAGCACCAGGGGGTTTGAGGTCGGTAAATAAGCGCCATCTAGCGTTGAAAATAACGAACTATTCCACGTAAACTTGGGCGGCTGTCTCGACTCTCTCTTTGTCGACTTTCCGAAACTCCGCGAGCTCACGTACGCGTGATCTGGTATAGTGTGAGAGAGAGAGAGCACCTTCGGTGCCTTTCTGGCATCTCTGAGAGCCTCTTGAAGGAGAGCAGTCAGTTTACCTTTGTCGACTTTCCAAAACACTACAAGCTCACGTACATACGCGTGATCTGTCATCTCTGGTATAAACCAAAGATGCCAGACGAAGCGCCGAGTGCACCGTGGACACGTCTCATGGGAGTTAAGAGAGGCAGGCTCACATTTGCCTTCTCGCTCTTGAACAACTGAAATCCGACCTCACGTCAACGGCATACGATTCGGAATCTCGGCTGCCCAGCTATTTTTATTTGCCTTTCCTAGAGTTCATTATTGGACTCTGCAAATTACTCCTGGTTTCTATTTGCCTCTGATGACCTCTGATGACCAGTGCTGACAAAAGTACAGAACTCCCGACAACTTTTTACACCATACAGCGACTGTTACCGACTGCTCCTGATTACTGCTTGCCTCTGCTGGACTCTGCTGACCATCGCTTATATTTCTGACAACCTATAACGATTACTGCTGACTTCTGCTACCCTCTGTTGGTCTTTGCTCATCTCTGTCAGCGTGTGCTTGTCTCTGCTGAACTTTCCTGGCCTCTGCCGAACGCTACTGACCACTGCAGGTATTTCTGATAATCTATAACGATTAATACTTACTACTGCATGTCCCTACAAGTCTCTGCTTGCCTTTGCAGCTTTCTGCTTGCCTGTGCATGCCTTTGCTGGCCTCTGCTGAACACTGCTGACCACCCCTGATGCTTCTGACATCGTATAACAATTACTACATGCTACTCTTTGCCCCTGCTGATCTCTGCTTGCCATTGCATGCCTCTGTTCGTCTCTGCTGACCACTGCTGACCACCTCTGATGCTTCTGACAACATATAACGCTTACTACTTGCTACTATTCACCCCTGGTGATCTCTGCTTGCCACTGCTGACCTCTGCTGACCACCGCTTATATTTCTGGCAACGTACAACGATTACTACTGGATACTGCCACCCTCTGCTGACCTCTCCCAGCATCTCACGACCTAAGCTGGCCTCTGCCAACATCTCCCGACGTCAGTTGACCATCGCTGACCACTGCTGACCGTTGCTGACAACTTGTGACATGATATAATATAATATAATATGTTTATATGTATTAAAGTTTTGTATAATGTAAATCTATGACAATAAATGATATAATTTCAAAGTATTCAATGTGTTCTCATCATTTTTTACCGTCCTTTTCCTCTCCAAATCATTCCCTTACCTATAAGATGCGTACCACCTTCTTCGCAAGTTCACCAGCATTTTAGAAATGTTCCGGGAACTTTGGAAATCCGAATTTGACCTTGACCTTGGCCCAGTTTCGAAAGTGGGTCAAGGCCATTCGAATCTTAGAAAAATTCCGGGCACTTTGGAAATCCGGATTTGGCCTTGACCTACTTTCGAAATTGGGTCAAGGCCATTCGAAATTTCAGAAATCTTCCGGCCGACTTGGAAATCCGGATGGCCTTGACCCAATTTCGAAAGTAGGTCAAGGCCATTCGAAATTTTAGAAATCTTCGGGCCGACTTGGAAATCCGGATGGCCTTGACCCAATTTCGAAAGTAGGTCAAGGCCATTCGAAATTTTAGAAATTTTCGGGCCAACTTGGAAATCCGGATGGCCTTGACCCAATTTCGAAATTGGGTCAAGGCCATTCGAATCTTAGAAAAATTCCGGGCGCTTTGGGAATCCGAATTTGGCCTTGACCCAGTTTCGAAAGTGGGTCAAGGTCACCGGCATTTCAGAAAACGCTCCGGGCACTTTGGAATTCCAGTTTTAAGTAGAGAAACGGTTTCTTATAACTAAGGGAATAATGGGGAGAGGAAAAGAAAGGTAAAAGTAATGAGAACACATAGAATTCTTTGAAATTATATCATTTATTGTCATAGATTTACATTATACAAAGTTTTAATACATGTACATCATGTTAGAAGTTGTTAACAAAGGTCAGCGTGGTCAGCAGGGGCCAGCAGAGGTCAGCAGAGGGATGCAGAGGCATGCAGAGACTAGCAGGGGCAAGCAGTAGCAAGTTGTAATCGTTATACGTTGCCAGAAGCATCAGGGGTGGTCAGCAGAGGCCAGCAGAGGCTGGGAGAGGCTAACAGTAGCCAGTCGTAATCGTTATACGTTGTCAGAAGTAATAGGAGTGGTCAGCAGCGGTCAGCAGAGGCCAGCTGAGGCTGGCAGACGTCAGTAGTAATCGTTATACGTTGTCAGAAATTCCAGGAGTGGTCAGCAGCGGTCAGCAGAGGCTGAGAGAGACTAACAGTAGCCAGTCGTAATCGTTACACGTTGTCAGAAGTAACAGGAGTGGTCAGCAGCGGTCAGCAGAGGCCAGCGGAGGCTGGCAGACGTCAGTAGTAATCGTTATACGTTGTCAGAAATTCCAGGAGTGGTCAGCAGCGGTCAGCAGAGGCTGGAAGAGACTAACAGTAGCCAGTCGTAATCGTTATATGATGTTAGAAATTCCAGGAGTGGTCAGCAGCGGTCAGCAGAGGCCAGTGGAGACCTGTTGACAGGAGGTCGGATATTAGTTGTTCAAGAGCGAGATACAATCGATACAATAATTTTTTTATGCAAAATTAAGCCAAATCAAACATATAATACTTAGTTCGTCATAACAAATTGATACTCAAAATATTTGTTAACTCAAAATATATCGAGGAAAATCATTATTAATTAGATACTAAGAACTCTTCTTATTGAAAAATGCCACAGCGTGCACTATACTGGCAAAGAGTGGACTCTCATTTTAATTTATTAATTTTCAATCTTAAAGAATTTTGATTTTGAAAAATCGTATTATTAATATACATATGTACGCTCATACATAGGAATAATAAAAAAATTTCTTCTTTTTCAATAATTAAAATATGATCAGGGGGTCTTAAAACGTGAAAAGATTCCAAATCGTATGCCGTAGACGGGAGGTCGGATTTCAGTTGTTAAGAGTGAGAAGGCAAATGTGAGCCTTTCTCTCTCGACTCTCACGAGGCGGTCCGAAATTACTTCGGGTAACTTCGGAGAATCGAAAAAGAGGGCATGCGTCATTTTGCCTTTGTCAGGTTTCCGAAATTCCACGAGCTCACGTACGCGTGACCTGACATAGTGTGTGAGAGCATCTTCGGTGCCTTTCTGGCATCTCTGGCCGTGTGCTGAATCTGTGCTGTGACACGAAATTTCGGCACTTTCCCGCCAAATTTATTAATCAAAATGAGTGGGAATAGTTAAAGAATTGTGTTGTGATATAATTTTTAATAGTGTCTAGGATTGTGTTTGAATTATAGATTGTCAAAGGTTATTTAGAAACGTTTGGTAATTTGATTTTATGTGTGGCCATTTATATGGTTATGAAAACAGTAACAAACACATGACAGAAAGTACAAACTTGTATATTGTAATAACGATTAATTCAGAAAATTCAAGCGTAATCTTTTGTTGCGACAAAACAGACAAAAATTGAACGTCTACGAAAATGAGTGAAAGTTGCAACGTCAATTATACGAATGGCGAAAATGTGTCTGACAAAGGCAATGAATCCAGTGAAATAGAACTTAATAAAGAGACGATAGACTGCATAGAAAAAGTGGAAAATGTATTTACAGAGGCTCGTGACATTAAGGAGGACATTGACACAGATATTCCTAATGAAACTGTAAAGGAAATAGACAAAGATCTCGTACAAGATGAACCAGACAGTAGCAATGCACATAAAAAGTTTTCAGAAATCATAGATAGCGATTTGGAAGATGAGGATTTGTTCCCTTCAAAGACAAAAAGAGAGAAACCTGTTTACGATAGTTCAGAAAATGAAACATCCGATTCCAAGGAAAGTATTAAATCTAAAGCACCTTTGAATAAGAAAAAAGCTATGTTTCTTGATAGCGATTCAGATGAAACTTGTGACATTACCTATAATAATGATAATTTGGAAATTTCAAATGGAGAAAAGGCTGCAAATGATGTAAGTTTGATCGGTGACCTAAGATCGATTTGGTTATTAAAAATATTCAAATTCATGTTTTACAGATGCAAAATAGATTGAAATCTATAGTCGATTCAGATTCAGAATCAGAAGCAGAAGGTGAAAAGCAAGTACATCCCATCAAAAGCGGTGCACACAAAAAACAGAAAGAACATTCAGAGCCTAAAAGAAAAGTAAATACCTAAAACATTACACCAGTTGAATGTTATATGTTACTTTGTTTTATTTCAAAGTAGCCACTATAAATAATCTTTCTCTTTTATTTTTGTATCGTAGGTTTCGGTAAGAGCCTCCAAAGAAGAAGCTATGAAACAGATACACAGTGAGACACAACGTTTGATTAGGGAAAGAGAAGTGTCTCTTCCCTATCACATCCCTAAACAACGAACTTTGCAAGAATTTTTAAGTAGGAAAAAGGTATTGTCAGCCCTTCCAAAAGCCTCTACAATGGCGACAAAGTTGAAAATATCTTCCACTATCATCGAGTAAGTAATTTTACAATTTCCGTCTATTTATTTTGAATGTTTTTATTACTGAATCGGACGTAATAGTTCAAAAGATTGTAATTTTATTGTTGAACAGCGAAGCCCTGAAAGAAAAAGAGAAAGAAGCTGAAATATTTTACAAGTCTTCGGATTCGGAAGAAGAGGAGGCAGAAAGTCATTCTCTGCCAGAAAAAGAAAACGCAAATATAGAACATGCGCAAGATCTTAAGAAAGAAACAATTTCGAGGAAATTATTTGTCGATGACGATTTGTGTGTGGATAATAACAAAGAAAATAATGCGAACGTAACACAAGAAGTACATAAAACTTTAGTGGAAATAAAAGATACTGAAAATAATAATCCATCGACGGATAATGTAACAGAAAACAATACAAGTGATTCGGCAATATTAGAAATTCATAATGAAATCAATGAAAACGAAAACCTGAAATTGGGAACGACGGAATTAGTCGAAGTATCGGAGAACAAAGTAGACGACTTACTAGAAAAGAAAAACGTTGAAGAGGAAAATGCGAAAGAAAATGCGACGAACAGTGTCGATGAAAGTAGTAATGATAAAAGAAACGAATCAGAAATTGTTAACGAGTCCTTAAATACGTCTACTTCGATAGTTAAGAATGATTATGCGAAGATAGTACAGCAATCGTTAGGAATAACGGCTGAGGAGTCTGACGAATACAACGAATATGGTCTACCACCGCCTAAGTTCGACGACTCTCCAAGTATTAACGAACAGAAAATGTTACTGAGTCGACAAAAGGAGAAACCAAAATTGAAAGGCACGCCAGGTTTAATAATCGATTTATCGGACGATATGAAGCCAAATAAAAGTGGCGTAAATGCGTTGATAGATCGATTTGTGGTCAAACATTCCGCGATTAATAAACAAAATAAAGACGCACGCGATGTAACGGTGACGCAAGTTAAAGAGTCACCGAACGAAGTGTTGGTGATTAAAGAAACGTTTCCATATAAACCAGTAAATATCGAGAACGAAGATCCTACGTTGAGCAAACCTGGGGCGAAGTTAATGCGCTTGAAGGAGGAATTGAAACATAAAATGGCATTGAAACGCAACGAGGAGTGGAAACAGAAAGAACAAGATATGAAGGAGCAGGAGATAGAATGGAACGAGTCTGCGAACGAAGAAGACAATTTGAGCGAACCTTGTTCGCCGAGCATAGAGTCTTATAAAAGTAAAGAAAATGAATCAGAAGAAGAAGAAGAAGAAGACGAAGATGATGATGATATATACGCGAAGAAAGAGAATAAGAAAAGTAAATGTGCCTTTATAGACTCCGAAGCCGAGGTTAGTGACGACGAAATGAACGATAGCGATGAAATTATAGACGAAGACGAGGATGAAACTTTGAAGGAAGACGAAAAGGATTGTGAAAAACTAATTTTAGAAGACGACGAGAGTAGTACTTGCGACAGCAGTAACATATCTTTGAAACCTAGAACTTTTAAACGAATCGTCGAAACTCTGGAAGACGATTCGAGATCTTGCGACGCGGACACCAGCGAGGTTAAGAAAACTTTCGACACAGTCGGTAACGAAGATTTCAGTGGTAATGAAAGTGACATTCCTTTGTCTCAACAGCACGTTGAAACCAATTTAAACGATCAAACGCCGCAAAGGAAGGCGAACACCTTTAATTTCGTCTCTCCTCTGACGCAATTAACGGCATTAAATACTGGTTCGACGTCTGAAAAAGAGTCTACCAGAGAAGAACAATTGCATGCTAATGAAACTGAAACGATACTCTTGGAAAATTCGCAGATCGACGAATTATTTCAACCGACACAGAATTCTGGAAAGCAAGCGTCACAGAAGAAGCTGTTCGTTGATCAGACCAATCTGTTGGACGAGGAGCTTATGGATTTGTGCTCTGGTAAATTCACACAAGATAAAAACAGTCTCAATTTATCCAAGGAGCCGAACATGACGGAATCGCAGTTGTTAGAACTGTGTTCTGGAACGTTCAGTACTCAAACGAATAGTGTCACGAACGCGAGAAATCATTTTTCGACCGATATGTCGCAAGATAAGTCGGTGTCGTTAGACGAAGAGTCGCTGTCCATCGAGAAAGACACGCGTAACAAAGAGCAGCCGTCGAAGGAAGATGAAATGCCTTGGAACAGGTTAAGCATCGTATCGTCCGACGAAGAAGAAGACGAGACAGAAATAAAACGTTCGAAGAAGAAAGCGAAACGGTTAGATATGTCCGACGATGAAGACGAAAACGCGTCTGCGTCCGACGAGCAGACGGAAGACGAAGATAACTATATAGATTACGACTCGGAAGAGAACGAAGTGGTTGTGTCAAAGAAAAATATAAAGCAATACGCTGCCAACTTTTTAGAGAATGAGGCTGAGCTAAGCGAAAGTGACTGCGACGTTTCTGCGGACGAAGACGAAAAGGACTTGGACAAATTAGAATTAGAAGAAGTAGACGACGAGGATATCGATGAGTCGGAAGTAAAACGACAGTTAGGGAAATTTCATATGAGACAAGTGTTGGACGAGGATCAGAAAGAAGTAAATATGATCAAAGAGTTGCTGTTCGAAGACGGGGATTTGTTCAGCGAGAGTAAACGGGAGCGGAAATTAAGATGGAAAAATATAGGTATGTGATTGAACATGTGTTTCCAAGTTATACAGGGTGTTCGGTCACCCGTGGGAAAAATTTTAATGGGGGATTCTAGAGGCCAAAATAAGACGAAAATCAAGAATACCAATTTGTTGATGGAGGCTTCGTTAAAAAGTTATTAACGTTTAAAATTTTTTTTTCTCGTCGAAAAATTTCATACATTCTCGAATTTTTTTCTCGAAAATGGGTTGAATTTCGGGGGTATGTGTAATGACCAAAAATGATTGCAATTGACTCCCGTAACCGAAAATAATTTTTCCAGAACGATTTGAAATTTTCTTTTTTTCGTCGAAAAAAGGCGCCAAATTAGATTTTCGGTAAGGAATTTTTTTCTCGAAAGTGGATAGGATTTCGGGGGTATGTGTAATGACTAAAAATGATTGTAATTGACCCCCTCAACCGAAAATAATTTTTCCAAAACGATTTGAAATTTTTTAATTTCGTCGAAAAATTTCACACCTTCTCGAATTTTTTTCTCGAAAGTGCGTGGGATTTTGGGGGTATGTGTAATGACCAAAAATGATTGTAATTGACCCCCTCAACCGAAAATAATTTTTCCAAAACGATTTGAAATTTTTTAATTTCGTCGAAAAATTTCACACCTTCTCGAATTTTTTTCTCGAAAGTGCGTAGGATTTAGAAGGTATGTGTAATGACCAAAAATGATTGTAATTGACCCCCTCAACTAAAAATAATTTTTCCAAAACGATTTGAAAGTTTTTAATTTCGTCGAAAAATTTCACACCTTCTCGAATTTTTTTCTAGGAAATGAGTAGGATTTCGAGGGTATGTGTAATGACCAAAAATGATCGTAATTGACCCCCTCAACCGAAAATAATTTTTCCAAAACGATTTGAAATTTTTTAATTTCGTCGAAAAATTTCACACCTTCTCGAATTTTTTTCTAGGAAATGAGTAGGATTTCGGGGATATGACTCTCCACCAAAAATGATTGTAATTGACCCCTACAGCCAGAAATAATTTTTCCAGAACGATTTGAAATTTTTGAATTTTGCATAAACCGAATGATTCTATTGATTTCAGATAAACAGTTTGGTAACGATACTTTTGAACCATCGGAAGATAAAGACGGTTGGGTTGATTTGTCGGACGAAGAAGATGAAGCGAAGTGGCGTAAATTAAGGCACGAAAGGGAAAAGTTCCTGACAGAAAAGATGGCAAGATAGATTTGAACAATACTAAAAAATCATTTGCATGACGCATGTTTTTTTTTGTTAATCCGCGTTTTATTTCTAGACGAACGTAAACACTGCGATCGAGGATGATTTAAATAGCAGTCAAGTATTTAAATTTGGCTTAAAAATTCTGAAGAAGAAACGACTCAACGAAGCGGAGTCGCAAAACACGTTGCTGGAGATGAACGACTCGAAGAGGGAATCAAGAATACCCCACACTATAGCGGACATGTTGAATAATTCACAAGTAGATGGCAATTCGCGTACGATACATGTGAGATATTAGAAATTGATGTTTATCGAACGAGACACTTTTATTGGAATAATTATTTTATTCGATATGTTTTAATGTTGTAGAGTGTTATGCAGAAACGTTCGTTTCTCGCGAGAGGAGAGAAATCGCTAGAACGATTAGCTGTTCTGGCAAAACAGAAAGATGCACCAAAGCTGCCAAGAAATGGGAAAAATTTTGTCTTTACGTATATTGATCCGTCCACGGAAAACAAGGACATACCTATCGCCGAAAAAGAACCTGAACATAATAAAGTAAAGAGAAAACGGTGATGCATTGTATTTTTGTATCGACTTTCTGTACATAAAACCATAATTGTGTGTTTATGTTTTTACGAATGTTTATATTGTATAGATATATTTTTGGAAATAAAGTATTACAACTGTAAAACTGATTAATTTATTTGCTGCAAATATTAAAATCAATAACGCGAGCAATGTAATATAACTGAGAGAGAGAAATAAATTAGTCTATAGTTCGTCAAACAATAACGTCTAATTAAACACATTCTCGAATTCTATATCTTTTCATTTGCCAATAAATCAATAATATTTAACACAGCTATTTATTAGTAAGATCTAGGAGAGTATTATATCTGAATATTTTACTATTTGAACGCCTTGAAATTCGAACAAAATGGCACAAGCTCAGTTTGGATAACAGAATTCATAGTTTTGTTGCTTTTTACAGCAGTAAATACAGAATTATTATTGTAACTGAATGTTAAAACGAGTAGCAGTACATATTTCTACGTGTCTTTTAATGAAAAAAAAAACATTGGGAAAGAGGGAGAGGCCGATGTATGGGATGTTTGTTTAATGTAATTCTACCCAATAATGCGCGTCCTTGCCTAGGGCAATTCTCTCACGCAGCACTTACGTGTAGCTACAGTCTGCTCACAGTTTATCACATGAGCTGTTCCGTTTTGAGGGAATGTTCCTCGCAACTTGGTACTTTTAAGCCACAAATGCATCGAATAGTTACGTTTGTTACGTTGAAAAATGTTTCAAACGAAACTTATAGGTTATAAAGTAGAGCATGCATCGTTACGATTATTTCGTCCATTTTGCTTTTTTGTCGAGATTTTCAATTGCTAGGAACACACTATTAAAAACAACTAAAGACATCCATACTTACAAGAACCAACTCTGCGCTAGTAACTTCCAAGAGGACCATATATTACGCTAGTTACGTTAGTTACAACGGAAAACCATACTTCGATCATAATAAGATACGATGCATAAAAAACCAAAGCAATAAAATTTGTTAGGTTCGGTCACAATATTAGAGAAATTCGTCATTCCCCGTCGACGATATGATAAAACTTAATTACCAAGTAAGGTGTACAAAATACTCACCAGGTACAGGTGCAGTTTCGAAGTTGCAAGAGCAATTGCATCGCGGAATTGAAAATTGCGATTTCGTCTAAAACGTTCAGGTGGATTGGTGTTTTGTCGACGCTGCTAGGTTGCAACTGTAATAATCATAATAAGATACGATGCATAAAAAACCAAAGCAATAAAATTTGTTAGGTTCGGTCACAATATCAGAAAAATTCGTCATTCCCGGTCCACGATATGATAAAACTTAATTACCAAGGCGTACGAAATACTCACCAGGTACAGGTACGGTTTCGAAGTTGCAAGAGCAGTTGCATCGCGGAATTGAAAATTGCGATTTCGTCTAAAACGTTCAGCCGGATTGGTGTTCTCTCGACGCTGCTAGGTTGCAACTGTAATAATCATAATAAGATACGATGCATAAAAAACCAAAGCAATAAAATTTGTTAGGTTTGGTCACAATATTAGAGAAATTCGTCATTCCCGGTCCACGATATGATAAAACTTAATTACCAAGTAAGGTGTATAAAATACTCATCAGGTACAGGTGCAGTTTCGAAGTTGCAAGAGCAATTGCATCGCGGAATTGAAAATTGCGATTTCGTCTAAAACGTTCAGCCGGATTGGTGTTCTGTCGACGCTGCTGGGTTGCAACTGTAATAATCATAATAAGATACGATGCATAAGAAACCAAAGCAATAAAATTTGTTAGGTTTGGTCACAATATTAGAGAAATTCGTCATTCCCGGTCCACGATATGATAAAACTTAATTACCAAGTAAGGTGTATAAAATACTCATCAGGTACAGGTGCAGTTTCGAAGTTGCAAGAGCAATTGCATCGCGGAATTGAAAATTGCGATTTTGTCTAAACGTTCAGCCGGATTGGTGTTCTGTCGACGCTGCTAGGTTGCAACTGTAATAATCATAATAAGATACGATGCATAAAGACCAAAGAAAGCAACAAAATTTGTTAGGTTTGGTCACAATATTAGAGGAATTCGTCCACGATATGATAAAACTTAATTACCAAGGCGTACGAAATACTCACCAGGTACAGGTACGGTTTCGAAGTTGCAAGAGCAGTTGCATCGCGGAATTGAAAATTGCGATTTCGTCTAAAACGTTCAGCCGGATTGGTGTTCTGTCGACGCTGCTAGGTTGCAACTGTAATAATCATAATAAGATACGATGCATAAGAAACCAAAGCAATAAAATTTGTTAGGTTTTGTTACAATATTAGAGAAATTCGTCATTCCCGGTCCACGATATGATAAAACTTAATTACCAAGGCGTACAAAATACTCACCAGGTACAGGTACGGTTTCAAAGTTGCAAGAGCAGTTGCATCGCGGAATTGAAAATTGCGATTTCGTCTAAAACGTTCAGCCGGATTGGTGTTTTGTCGACGCTGCTAGGTTGCAACTGTAATAGTGACAGGCCTGGTTCGGGCCTAGGCGGGAAGAAAGGGCGCAAGGAAGGAGAGTCGCAGGTAGCAAAGTAGCATCTAACCGCAAAGTAACAGCCGTCGTTGAAAGCGATGGGTGGGAGATGTCGTTGATTCGGTGGCGAGGCGAGGGCGCTCGGGGCTGTGATGGGAACTCGGGATAAGGGTGGCTTGTTGCGTAAGCCGATTAGAGCATCACGGCAGTCACTCCTGTCTCGTGCGGCGGGCTGGTGTTCCTGGTGCTATTGGTGCACGGGACGCGGATATGCCGGGCAGAGACATTAAAATCGCATCAAATATGTAGAAAGCCGCCCTCTCGCTCCCTCCATACCAGCGGATGCGGGAGCACTCGTCGACATCCGTGCAGGCAAAAAGCTTGCCTATCCTGGAAGTCGCTTCTCCTTCTTTCTCGTCCATTTTCCTTCAGACGCGTCGCACAGAATTCACCCGAAATTCGAGACTATCGGGTTCCTCCGTAGGAACCGTTTAATGCAACGCGTAGGTCAATTTTTCGACAATTTCAGCGTGACAGTCTATCCGTTCGACGAGGTTAGTTTAAATGGCTTCATCGGCAGGGCTGCCAAGGACTTTAGGGATTTAAATTCACTATGATATCTGTAATTCAATTTGACCGGTGGACGTGGTTTGATTTCATTCGACCACTGTATCGTTACATTCTACGATGATACGATAGCATACAGGGGAAGAATACATACGTAAAAAGGCAAAGTAGAGAAAAATAATCGTAGCTATGTATGCTTTGCTTTGTACGGGGGCTAGTAGGAATTAATCTCCTAACTTTGCATGCGTCGTCGCCATTGCTGAACGTCAACGTATCTGTGTTAATACGCGTTTCTTTGTATTTTTTAAATTTTTAAACGCGTAATGCAAACACACAACCGTCGACAAAAAGTTTTCGATCAGACTCAGCGATAGGAGATTTACCAAAAATAGATGTTTCAGAATCGTAAAATGAGTCGTTTATTTTGAAAGTGGTGTAAGTCCATTTTCCAAAAAAATTGTGTTAGCTACCTTAATAGTTAGCTAACACAATTTTTTGTGTTTGATTTTATAACATAAAAATGTATACATTTATTATTATTTCAAGGGAAATTTAGTTTTCCTATGGACTTGTGCTTTCTTAAGAATTGAAAACGTTATTTCACTGATTTTTAAAGTGGCGTAAGTCCAATCATAGACATCAAAAACATATTATTTCTTAAACAGTGTTAATTATGCTAATTGTGATGATAAATTTGACACTCTTAGAAACCAAAAAACCTTTCAATATCTCGAGTCGAACGTAAATGGACTTACGCCACTTTCAAAATAAACTGCTCAAATATTGTCGTATGGGACTTAAGCAAAGATGGACGCTGTTTAACCATTCTGAACTTTTCCAAGAACGTCGATAGAATGTTTCGACTGCTATATAAATATTTCGTTCGAATAATTAATATCTGGAATGAGAATAGCACGAAAGTCCTATATCGGAGCATATATCGTGTTGCCCGACCGCAAAATAAACAAAATCCGTGGGAGTGTCGTGTTCGCGCTGGAAACGCATAATCGATCACGCGCTTCCGCGGGCGCGGATCAAAATTTCATGCCCGATGTAATCATTCTATCGATGGAAGGAACAAAAACAAACGGCAAATGATCCATTATTACGGGCAAACATTGCGCGGATTAATACAGTTTGCGGTAAACGTAAAATATAGGTATTAACGCGGGATAAGTCGGTCGATACGGATTTGCTATGATTATTTGATACTTCGCGAAACATTTTACCACGCGTTGCACTCTCCGCTTCCGGCTACGCGTGCATGAACGCCTGAAAACACCGTTGCGCGTTCAATGCTCGAATTACAGAGCGCCGAAATCTCGATTCTCCGTAGCGTGCACTCTGATTCGTCGATACCCGCTCGAATCTACGAACAGCGATTGTTCGTCGAAATTTTTCCACAGGTTACGCCAATAAGAGCGACGGAACTTTGAATTCTCACAGTCGCGTTAGCTGTTGTTCGCTTGTTCGAGTCATTTGACGTCAGAGGACAAAGTAAAACTTCTGAAAAATGCAAGAACGTGAAATATACAAACTTGCTGTTCTCCATTACGATTTACAGAGGCAGAATAAAAAGCGACGAATAATTAATAAGAAATTTCGGTCGCACCAAAATTTCCAGCTTTTCGTTTGCCATATTTTTTCATTTTTTTCCTATCGACCGCCATTTTAAAAGTTTCCTTGCAACTGAACAAATATTTTACCGGATCGATTGCTCTCCGATTACTATTTCAAACAAAATATCGTTCGAGTCTGAGGCTAAGACGCTGGTGTAAAAGGTGTGTTGGAACCCGACAGCGTGGGAACATTTCAACCGGTCGTCCACCGCGTGGCTGCACGTGACAAACCTGCAATTTAACGACCATAATTGCACGCGTGCGAGCGTAGCAAAACCCCACGGATATTCGAGCGTTGGCGCCTTAAGAATACGTTGCTTTTATTAAATAACGACAATACAACCGTACGTTTTCCACGCGACAGACAGAATGCGAAATAATTCTACGATACGCGTCGCGAGGACAATTGTCAACCTGCGTGGGGGTGGACGTACAAGCCTTAAGACCCCTACGGACGCTGATGCATCGGTTTGAGGGGATATTCTACTGTAAAACGTCTATTTCTAGATTTTCTTTTCACACTTTTTGGCACAGGAAAGGCGTATATAAAATACTGTTGATAATTTGGAGTACCAAAATATTGGAATACCGCGAATAATAGAAGCAAACGATCTGTAAAAATTACATAATATCATAAGGAAACTAATAAACTTTTTTCCATTCGTCTTACAAAAACTGATGCTCCAAATATGCCGGGCTTTCTTAGCGTTAGTCGAACGTTTCGTTATTTTGCCCAACAACGTGCAAACTTCCAAGGTTCGCCAGACAGGCCGAAAATCCACAGGAGCTACCGATTTCGCGGTAGCATCGTAATCTCTTCATCTTCTTACTTAATTACCTGCGGCGTATGTTCGATTAATCGTCGTAAATAATTTCACAGCGCTGATGGATTTCCCGTCGACGTCAACGGACCGAAACGTGTGAACGTGTGGAGACTTTAGCCGATTTCCGTGGTTAATCTCCACCCTTGGGAACCGTTCAGACCGGACAATCGCGCACTGTAATTGGACGAGAGCCCTTTGAGGTCTCGTCAAGACGTTCGCTCGTTCCGTCAGATCAGTGGCAATCAACAATCAACGAAATCGTTGGCAACTCTCCATCTTTGCTTATGACTACTTTTCCAATCGTTCGTTAACCTTTGGAGGACCCTTTTCCAATTAAGTCTCGCAGATTTCGTACCGATATTCCACGAATCGACAGATACAAATTTCAACGTCAACCCTTTAGTGCTCACTTGAAGGGTGACTTTCTTTTTCAAACATATCACTATGGATAAAACTGAAACACTACTGCTTTTTCTTTCGATGATTCCGAAAGGACGACTAGAGATACGTTCATCAGGTATATAACGTATACCATGCTCGGACAGAATGTTAGATAACTGTATAATACAAGAAATAATAATAGTAATAAACGTGAGAATAATAAATAACGTCAGAAGAATTTGAAAATTAAGGAAAAATTCTTAAAGAGAAGCAAATATCGAACAAACTGCAACCACGGGCAAAGTGGATGCACCTTTTGCTCCCAAGGATGCATAGAAACATGCTACGAGGGAACGTTTAGTTTTTCAGTCAAGGCCAAAAGTGGACAATTTCGACCTTTCGTCGACCGTAGGTAGCAAAAATATTCGTCGAATCTAGCTGGACGTAGGGCTGCAAAGGGTTAAGTACTGTTCGTCCGGTAGCTGCGCGG
Source organism: Colletes latitarsis (assembly GCF_051014445.1). Taxonomy (NCBI): domain Eukaryota; kingdom Metazoa; phylum Arthropoda; class Insecta; order Hymenoptera; family Colletidae; genus Colletes; species Colletes latitarsis. Next base: position 26,000,717 of record NC_135135.1, on the reverse strand, counting down.
CAGCGTCTGTACCGTACACCCACATTCATTAGTTACTTACGCGGTCGGCGGGGCGGCGAGCGTTTACACGAGCACGCGCCAGAATTTGAGCGAAGTGGTGGAAGTCGCGAGCAGTGGTGGGGGATGGGGGCTGGAGGACGATCGACCAATCGGAGCCGAGACGTCAGCGAGCTCCCGGGCGGAGCGTTCAAATATACCAGACGCGGTGCAGGCGTTCTTCTGTCAAACGGCGTTCGGCCGTCGAGAAGGGCGATCGTGTGTAAAACTTTTCCCAAAAAAGGGACTCTGAGAATCAGTCCCGGTGACTCAGTGACTGGAGGTCGGGTTCGAAGAACACATTGTGCGGGAATATTCGACGAGACCGTGGTAAACGAAAAGAAAAAAACTAAATCATGAAAACCGTCGAAATCCCGAACGTATGGTCGGTGTAAACGTAACATTGGAGAAAGAAGCATCCGTCGAAGGTGTGCGATCAACATGTTGCACAGTTCTTTGCCCCGGGCGTTCCTGGCTCCCGGACTGAACTATTTGGGCTACTATGGCGACGAGATCCACCAGCATCCGTACTGCACGCCCGCTACCTGGCACATTCCCATGGAGAATCCCTCGAGCTACCCGAGGGTTCCCGAGCAGCACGTTCTGCAGACGTGGGACCTGTCCAGGTCGTCGACACCGTGCCCCCTGGACCTGTCCCTGAAGCCGCCGCCCACGCCGAGCACCCCGAAGACCGAGGAGCCCAAGAAAGCTCACAGGATCCTCAACGATCTGCAGAAAGAGTCCGAGAGCACCAGGTACAGAAGGAACAGCGAGGATGCGGGTTCCCTGGTCGTGGACGACTTCGACGCCCTTCCGCGGAGCTCCTCGGTGCACAGTCACTCCAGTTACGAGCAACTGCTTTCGAAGAACGATGCGATCTCGCTCCAGGACCCCGCGGAGAAGCCCTCCGTTCCGTTCGGTTCGTCCAGCGACGTTGCAGCGAAGTCGTATTACGCTCAGAGTCAGAAGCTTCTGCTGGCCAGTCCCGGGCACTTGCAGTCGGAGCAGGGCTACCATCAACAGCTGCTCCTGACGCCGCAGCATCACTTGCAGGGCATGCAACACGCGCCCATGACGCCGCCCAGCACGCCCTCGCCCCCTCATTGCTCGCGAAGAAAGGTCAGAGAGGAGGACGCCAGTCCAGCGTCGTCGATGACCAACAGCAGCTCGAAAATCGGCTCCACTGAGAAGCTGCTGCAGAGACCGAAGAAGAAGCACGCCAGGAGGCTCAAGTTCGACGAGGACACCAGCAGCCCGGTGTCCGGGACCGTGATCCTGGGCCCCGACGAGGCGGTCGTCACCGGGGACATCGATCCCGCCTTCAACATCGTTGAAGTCACCGAGGAGGCGCGCGCCGAGCTCGCGAAGATCGAGAACCGTCTGGGCCCGTATCAGTGCAAGCTCTGCAGGCAACTCCACGAGGACGCGTTCCAGTTGGCACAGCACAGGTGCTCCAGGATAGCCCACGTCGAGTACAGATGCCCCGAGTGCGACAAGAGGTTCTCATGCCCCGCCAACCTGGCCTCCCACCGGCGATGGCACAAGCCCAGGCTGGCCAACGGCGAGCACGCGTCCACCGCCAACGGCGTCGAGATACCCTGCACTAGGTGCGAGGCCAAGTTCACCAGGCAGGTCGCCCTCAGGAAGCATCTGGCCACCCAGCATCCGGAGGCCAACAACAACGTCCTGATGGAGGCGCAGGGCACCGTGGCCAAGGCGGACGTCGCAGCGGCTCAGATGGTCTCGGACGGCTCCCTGGCCACCGAGATGCCCTGACACGAGTTCCCCGCGAGACCTTTGCCCCGAAGACCCGGACTCTATTGGAGATTCGGACTCGATCTGTAATTATTTACCAATCTTATTTGCATCTCTGCCCTAAGATCGCGTCGGCTGCCCCGGACCAAGTTCCTTTGGACCGTTGGTATTTCCGAATAATTCCTCCAGTATACGAGTAAATGACTATGAGGCACGGTTCATAGAATGATACTTTGAACAATTGTTAATAAGGCTATTCACCAAATTCACTGAAAATATGACTAACTCATCCAACGAACAATTACCGAAATCGGCTCCTTTCTATCGTACGCGCTTGATATGCCTTACAGACGTTTGCTTAATGGGGTTTTCCACGAACTCAGATAATCCAATGGTGTATCGATTACTTTACAGCATTCCTAACTAAAGTAGCGTAGAATTTTACATTTCCCATCAAAGTGTCGGTCATCAGTGACCACCTTGTCAACGTATACTTTTATTATAGTTTTTAAACAGATTAACATTTTGCAAACCCGCTTGACCCAGTCACCAGTGACCACCACGACAGCCAACGCGTTAAAAAATTCAGGCCTTAAACTCGCTTTGCTCCATCGTCCTCTAATTCTTTCGATTCATAATCGATCAAACGGTCAAATAAATACGAAAATAAATAATTTTCTCAGGCTTTACGAGCCTCGTACGTAACGTTTACGGTTTAGATTTTCATCCTAACCCAGACCTAATCATTTGACGATCCGCGTTTAGACGCCAACAGCCAAGAGCGATGGCGGCACGCGTGCGGAATCGAGTTTCGTCCGTCAATGAAAATTAAAATTGCTCCTCATTGTGTTTTCGCGAGGCCCTCGCCAATGGATCAGCGAGGCTTTGTCGATAAAAGTTAATCCAGACGCGATTTTCGCTCGAACAATTATTTAATCACAGCAAATCCTCGACATACGGCGAATTAATTCGTTTTGGAGCTTCCCGCGCGAGTCGAATTCTGCATACCGTGTCCGTTAACAGATGGTTGTTCTACGTGAAAAAATGAACCGAAAATGTCGAGGAATATTTTTCCATACGAGGCTTTGTTTTCGAGAAAAACCGCTACGAACATTCGTCAGTGTACAGCCAGTCTCGCGAGGATTGATACTCAGAGTTTGAAAATAATTCTTTCCCAGTGTCTGACGTTGAATCTTGTATTTTAATTCTGTAGAACACTTTCTGTGAACATTCGAGTACGTACTGGGCGTTAGATTATTGAAAATATGTCGCGTGTGAAAATGGAAAGTCATTCTCTAGTCAAGGAATGGCGAATGAATATCTTAATAAACAGAGAGGTAAGAGATAGTCAATGAGAAGATGTGTCTAGGTTTGTGTTTAGGTGGCAAGGAGGTGCAATTCCAATAACTCGAACGTTTGATTTTCGTGAAATAAAAAAAAATTAGCTTCGTATTTTTTAACTTCGAATGTCATTGAGTAGCCAAAATATGCGACGCATACTTTCGTAACAGCGTTTCAATTCTCATAAATTTGAGACAATAATCAAAGACAAGCACACGAGAAACGAAAAGTGGCTGGCTCGGTTGTAAATTCGCGTAGAATTAGGAACGCTGAATCAATTAGGTTAATCCGGTGTTCGTGTGATGTAAATGTGTAGATAGGGTGGAGAGGGTCGGATGTAAACCGTGACTGCGTGTAAATATCGGGCTGCATTTATCTGTGTTACCTAATATTTATTCCAGCCGACGCGCAGTGTGTTATTTCTGCTGGAATTCGAAATAAATTCATAACTTTTGGATTAACCAATTCCCGACGTCGGGCGTTAAAGTTTAATGTGCCCCAAATTAATATTCGGAATATTAATCTTCATTTTAAAGTCAATATAATATTGTAAAACAAAATTATCCGACATTTTGAAAGGAACTACAGTACTAATTATAATTTATAGAAATCAAATTGAATTGCACTTAAAATTACGATAAAAGGAATTGTTGGACACACTGTGCGGCGATCGGTAATTTTATAGCTTAAGTAAACGTACTATATCGCGTTAGGTATATCGAAGGAATTATCGATCCGCGGGATCGTGATCATACAGCTAAACATCAAAGATAGTTAAGGCAATCGAAGTATGTGTATCTAGTCGAAACAGTGATCAACGTGATTACTCTAAACCTTAGAATCGGTAGCTTTTAATAGTCGAGACGAAACTTAGTCGTTAAAATTAGTATTTCCGTGGCGATCGATCAACCCCGTTGCTCGAATAACGCTAAATTAATAATTAACTCGTATAGTTACTTGTAATTGCTACTAGATATCGTAGTAAGTTACTAGGGACTCGCATAATGGAAATATTGGTAGCTTTGAACCGTTCGAGACACGATAGAAAACGGAAAAACAACGCGAAGTCGTGTTAAATTTTATTACAGGACTGTCTCGCTTCTTGCAAAAAAACCCACCCTTGGAATTTTTTAAAAGGTTCTGCAACTGAAGTTTTTCTAAAAAAAATTGTTTCCCCAAGATTTCGTAATAAAAATTTTAAACGAAAATTCGTGCAAGCAGCGAGGCAACACTGTTTCATTTTTCAAGTATATCAATTTTATAGAAACTATCGCCATTAGTCGAAATATTGATAGTGAGAAATTGATATTAATTTCTAGTCAGGGAGCATAATTTAACGATAATTGCCAAACTGTAGAAATTGCATCTAGTCAGGGAAAACTAGTCATCCTCGATGATAGTACTTTTATAATATACGGCGAGTTTCTGAAGTAAGTGAACAACTATCTATTTCAGAGCCACACCGTATATTCACTTACAATTAGAAATATAATATTCGTATTTGATCGACGTTTAAAGTCTATCGAGTCGGTTCTTACTCGCATAGAAAAATTTCTAAAATTTCTGCAAAGATTCTTCTCTCGATTTTAAACCGGAAATCGAACCCTTTCGGAGTAAAAAGATGATAATACGCGAACCAGATTTGCCAGAATGCGAAAGATACTGTTCATTCGACAATGATGTATACATAAATACTATTAGTACAGTAAATATCAATATTCTTGTTCGATATTTATTCGTTTTAATTATTTAAGCGCCCCATGGATCGAAGCGACTTAAGATGGCATTTAACTGTGCTTTATATTACATATTATATAGATTACCATTTATCTATTGAAATAATTAAATGTCATTTTTATGTCGCCAACGATGCAACGTTTAGTTCGAATTATTTTTTCGTTTCGCCTTATTTATTATTCTATTCGATTAGAATAAAAGAGTGTCATCTAGTCCAAAGCGTGTAGAAGGTACGAATATGTCTGCGAAAGACTTTGCAAATGTATCGGGTAATCAATTATTTATAGAGTAGTCTGTATTTATTCTAGCATTGTTCTAACCGAACGCGGAGATCGGGAAATAATTGTATTTATCGTTGGCTCGAATTATTCGCGCACAGGCTGTCGAATATGTCTACGCGTAAGCGTTAAATATTAATTAAACAAACTCTAGTCGCAGCTAGTTGTACATACAACCCATAGGAAATGTACGAAATGAATATCAACGCGAAAAATAGATTCTAATCGAAATACGAAACTCTGGGAATATCTTTGTTTTGAGAAATTAATGTTTCAAGCACGGTATTTCGGTAGAAGGCATACGAATATAGAGCTGATCGAATTTGGTCTTTATTGTGATTCCTTAAACAAGCATTTATCGAGAAAGTATCGTAGAATTTAGAGAATTTATAAATAAAAAATCGATAATGATAGCTCGTTAAAATGCGTTTAATATATTGCAAAATGGTATAAATACTTGTTTAAGACCGCCAAATTTGCCACTTTCATCGTTTATAATAATATCATTTTTACTCACAGGTGGAGAAAACTATTTATTATTTAATTATTCGTTAGTTGTAAGCGGCGCGAAGGTATTTGTAATAAGAATCGTTGTAAAGTGTCCCGTTCACTATAGCTGTTACACAGAGACGGGCAACATTTTATTCGAACGATACATACCAGATAAAAATTGCATCTTCATTAATGAATGACAATTCATTCTCGAGCTTTAGTTTTTGTATGAAAATTTTGCCCATCTCTGTTGTTATTTACAACAGTCAACGGCGAGATTGTAAATACGCGTGCGTTATAGGTTATTGCAAAGAATTTGTCGACCGCACTGTGCAATGTTGTTTAAAAGTCATTAAGAGCTTATGGGAGTCGAAGAAAACTTGAAAGTATGTAAAATAATTTATTTGTGCATAAGAAATATATTTATCTAGCGATCGTTCTTGTAAATTAGATTAATTTCCCTATCGATGATGATTGCTACTATAGATTTTACGAAAAAGTTCGTTAATAATTTCATTTAATGAAATTGGAAAAAATTAAAATCTCTCCAAGAGATCTTGCCAAGTTACGTAAATTTTTTCGTTAAAGACGCGGGTCACCTACTCAATCTTTAATAACAATAGCTTATTTATACAATCTTAAGAGCACTTTTTCTGGGAGAAATTTCGAGGAACAAAATTTTGGCTAATGAACAGTAAAAACTACCCTTCTGCCTCTACTCAAAAACTTAAGTTCGTCTCTGGCTAGAAGAAAGTGAAAAGGAACTATATTTTCGTTGAAATCTATTAATGCGGATACAGTTTCTTGCGAACGAAAGTATTTGTTTGCGTAATGGCAAATAGTAGATGTTAAAAACGTGTATCATAATGACGGATCGTGAAGTATGCGCAATTGACAAAATGTTTGTAATAATCTTGTCAGCGATAGATCGAGAACTACGTTTATAAATATGTATCATAACGTCGAGTTTGTGCGAGCTTCTAATCCACATTCACAAACCGCAGATATAGTCGTAGGCATAGTTATACGTAGCGTAGATTAATATGGGAATGTATTTGCTGTTCATATCTGTATATAAAAAAGTTTCACTTCTCGTAAATATACATATCTTGAAATCGATATTCTGTTTTCACGTTATTCCCACCCAGTTGTTCTCCTTTCGATAAAATGTCAACCCTTACACGACTTCTGTCGCGTTTACAACAAAAGGTTGTTGATTACGACTTCTGTAATATAGATTCGACGGTTGTAACGTTTCTTATTTTTTTCGTTAATAACTTACGATTCACTTAACATAGAAAAAAATGCCAGCAAACAATTCTGTTTTAAGCGTAATACTTTTCGAGTTACGATATTCCAAAGACAAGGGCTCTAATTTTGCGATAATTCTAATTAGAAATTGATAGGATACGAGAACGTCCCTAGGTTTCTACGACGCATTTCGAAGATTTAGTCCGCGAATTAGCGGGGCGCGATGTTGGAGGGATGATTGATTTCCCATTGATCCGCGGGGATTGCGTAAAGATCAATAAAGTATCGCGCGCTACGGGGAAAGAGGATAGACTGATCCAAGTCTGTATTGTCCAGGGATGATGTCCTTCCACGTTACTTTGCCGCGTGCTGCCATAATGCATCGTCGTAGAATCCATAGAGGAGGGGATTCCTGGCTGTGTAATCTGCGCGGTGCTTTTGTGCTGGCCGAATAAAGAGATCTGTCGCGCCCTCGCCGTTAAAGAGGGACCATTAAATCCATGAAGCTGATTTTTTCAAATTCCCCGCTACCAGGACTCTTTAAATCTACCGATCACGAATTCTTCCGTCCTTTTGTGCCCATATTACCGGTTAGGGCTTAACCGCCATTTCTGGGGTGGGTTCTCATTATTATTCCAACCGACTGTCTAACGTAAATGGACCATTTAAGATTTGAAAAATAGCCTCGACGCAGATTGTCAGAATTGGGACTGTAAAATTCTAACAACAAAATTATTTTTTAATGTCGTCGTTTACTGGGATTCTCGCGTAATAAGCTTTCGAATTCATGGTTACGGCGTCGTTAGATGTGGAGGACCTCTCTTCGTGATGAGCTTTTGATGGAAGACGGAAACCTCGAGCAAATAAGAAAATTTTCCTTCCCCCCCAAAGGCGCGGAATTTTCTTTCCAATTTCGCTAGTGAACCGAAATTTTCGCCAGCATTTTTAAATTAATCTGAGAAATACTCGAACGCTAAGCTTCTCCGGGGGAAAATGTAGGCATTTAACGGGTTAATAAAACCATCTTCGGGTGCGAATGCTTCTTCCCAGAGGCTATATACGAAGCGAGGAGGAAGTTGGGGATGCCAGGGGGCGAAAATTTCTTTTCCAACAAATCCGTCTGCCGCGACAGAGGTCCCCGAGACGTGCTTTTTCCAAAGCTTTCACGGTTATTATCCCACAGATGTTTGTCGTTTACGAGATATCGGGGCGATATTGCCGCAATTGTTTACTTAATGATAAAAGCACCGTTTTCTGTTTGCCCCGCAGCCTTTCGAATCCGATGCTCGACATTCTATTCGCTTCAGTTATGTTTCACCGCCTCTTTAACTCGTACCTGCAGTTACCTACGGAAATACTTAAGCTCGATCGCGCGGTTTCCGTCGCTCTTTTTACGAAATAAAGATACGTTAACAATTGCTTTTAGTTGCAGAAAGACCAATGCCTCAAAAATAACTATTATAAACTCAAATTCCCTTACCCCATGTAACTATTAATCAATTTAATGATACACGTAATAACGCGCGTTTCGAAATGGTTTTTCAGAAAATTTTTCGATGCACACACACACACACACGTAGACGACACACACGTACAGGGTTGGAGATATATATGACACGCCAAGGGGAAGCTTCCCACGGGAGAAAGCGATTCTGAAAATTCTTGGAAGACACGTCAATAAAGGACTATGGTGCTACACTCGAAAGAGCTTCTCTCTCTATTTCTCAGCTCTCTTTCTCGAACACTTTCTTATCCAGCGCGCTGGGGAAATTGTATTTCGGCCCCGGCGAATAGCAAAGCGAAGATGACAAAGTCGGCGAAGAAAAATTGCGAAATTGCTTCCTACAACGGCGCACCGAGATATTTCGAAGGTGTATCTAACCTTTTCGTATGTAGCCTTTCCGTCGATCAATCCATGATAGGAATTTAAGTGGATTTTTTTATTCCCGGCGACCTTTTCTTTTCGGATACCAACATGATCGGGTACACTGATGTACCTTGAAACGCATCGTCAATCGAATTCCTAAACCACAAAGGGGAACAGTGCAAGCTCCTATCTTCCTTCGAGACTTCCTTGCGTCCAAATCAAGCCTCGAAAGATGTTATAATGTAGCTGCAGGATCTCGAAACAGCTACGACGAACTTCTATTCCCAGTAAAAAAATTCTTTGAGAATTCTCTCTGTTCTTTAGAACCGACATACAGTAAAATTCCGATTATACCTACATATGAAGTGATAAAAACGAGGAATACAATCACAGACGAGGTATACGAGCAGATCTTACATCAAATATGATACTCACAACATTAACAACAGGTTACAGAAACAAACACAAGAGAAAGTGAGACAGAAAACGAAATTACAGAAATATTTCTGGCCTCACATCATATTTTCAGTAATGAATTTTTTTCTAGAAAGTGGGTAGGATTTCGGGGGTATGCTTATTCACCAAAAATTATTGTAATTGACCCCTGCGATCAAAAATAATATTTTCAGAACGATTTGAAATTTTTTATTTCCGCCGAAAAATTTTAGAACTTATTGAATTTTTTTCTCGAAAGTGGGTAGGATTTCGGGAGTATGTGTAATGACCAAAAATGATTGTAATTGACCCCTGTAACCAAAAATAATTTTTCCAGAACGATTTGAAATTTTTTATTTTCGCCGAAAAATTTTAGAACTTATTGAATTTTTTTCTCAAAAGTGGGTAGAAATTCGGGGGTATGTGTAATGACCAAAAATGATTGTAATTGACCCCTGTAACCAAAAATAATTTTTCCAGGACGATTTGAAATTTTTTATTTTCGCCGAAAAATTTTAGAACTTATTGAATTTTTTTCTCGAAAGTGGATAGGATTTTGGGAGTATGTCTAATAACCAAAAATGATTGTAATTGACCCCTGCAACCAAAAATAATTTTTTCAGAACGATTTGAAATTTTTTATTTCCGCCGAAAAATTTCACAACTTCTTGAATTTTTTTCTAGAAAGTGGGTAGGATTTCGGGGGTATGCCTATTCACCAAAAATTATTGTAATTGACCCCTGCAACCAAAAATAATTTTTCCAGGACGATTTGAAATTTTTTATTTTCGCCGAAAAATTTTAGAACTTATTGAATTTTTTTCTCGAAAGTGGGTAGGAATTCGGGGGTATGTCTAATAACCAAAAATGATTGTAATTGACCCCTGTAACCAAAAATAATTTTTCCAGAACGATTTGAAATTTTTTATTTTCGCCGAAAAATTTTAGAACTTATTGAATTTTTTTCTCAAAAGTGGGTAGAAATTCGGGGGTATGTGTAATGACCAAAAATGATTGTAATTGACCCCTGTAACCAAAAATAATATTTCCAGGACGATTTGAAATTTTTTATTTTCGCCGAAAAATTTTAGAACTTATTGAATTTTTTTCTCGAAAGTGGGTAGGATTTCGGGAGTATGTGTAATGACCAAAAATTATTGTGATTGACCCCTGCAACCAAAAATAATTTTTCCAGAACGATTTGAAATTTTTTATTTTCGCCGAAAAATTTTAGAACTTATTGAATTTTTTTCTCGAAAGTGGATAGGATTTTGGGAGTATGTCTAATAACCAAAAATGATTGTAATTGACCCCTGCAACCAAAAATAATTTTTCTAGGACGATTTGAAATTTTTTATTTTCGTCGAAAAATTTCACAACTTCTCGAATTTTTTTCTAGAAAGTGGGTAGGATTTCGGGGGTATGCCTATTCACCAAAAATTATTGTAATTGACCCCTGTAACCAAAAATAATTTTTCCAGAACGATTTGAAATTTTTTATTTTCGCCGAAAAATTTTAGAACTTATTGAATTTTTTTCTCGAAAGTGGGTAGGAATTCGGGGGTATGTCTAATAACCAAAAATGATTGTAATTGACCCCTGTAACCAAAAATAATTTTTCCAGAACGATTTGAAATTTTTCAATTTCGCCGAAAAATGAAATGGTTTTATACCATTTTTGAAGACTGCTTGGTACCTGACAATGAGACGTACATCACTAACGATGAGAACACAGTGCTTATTTACAAAATTGTTCACATTTAGAAATGTAAATGTAAATGTTCCAACTGAAACGACGAAGTTGGGATAATAAAAGTCGAGCAGAGGTTCGTTGAATCGTGCATCGACGAGTTCTGGCGTATTAGTTCTGCGATAGGATAAGTAACTTCGCTGTAAATTTAAAAACCGAATCAACTCGCGGGAACAAGATCTGTCGTTCGCGTGAAATCGCTTTCACGAAGGGGCACTGTCGTTGATTTTATTTTATCTCGGGGTATTAGAGCACGATTGCCTCCGAAGCCGAAAATTGCTTTGACCCGACCCCAAGGATGTCTTCGTCCGTCACCAGACTTCATCCTTCGACCATTCTCGAACCAGCCCCTTGGATCAATTGATTCTTACAGCAATCTTTCTCCTGGACCGTACTCGCATATGGGACGCTAACAAAAATCTGGGATTTCGCCCGTAGGTGTGCTAAAACAAACACGTTAACATTTATGCTACCAATATCAAAACAGACTCCCACCCAATCTACGAGAGTCCATCTTTTTGGTAACGATTTTATTCGTAACCGATTAGGAACCAAGGAGTGCAAGGTGGACAGAAAGAATGGACTTATACTTTAATTGACGATGTCTTCTAAATTTGAACTTACTTACGATTCCTAACTTGCCAAATATAGGCTCTAATTATAAATTGGTCGGTGTTAGCGTAGCTTTTGCGATCGAAAACAACCGAGACAGGCATATAGGAAGGCAAGTCTCGTCTGTCTTGGTTACTTTAATTACAGAACAAGGAAAAACGTGGAAACGCAACGTCGACGCTCGTGTGCATCCAGGCTTAGGGTCGTCTTGCGTTAGGGGAACATCCCCTGCTCGTTGCTAACTAAACTACAGAGCCAAGTCCCGGACACTGATACTTTATAGATCGCGATACACACGATTTAGGATTTACCGATTCACGATTGTAACGTCAGACGCTCTGTTTAACGAGTAAGAATAAGTTCAACGACAAATTGTAGGTATTTTAGCTACCAATTGTCTGAAAGCTAAGTTTCGATTTCGTGTACAATTCGAGGGATTTGATACGTGGTAAAATTTTATTTTTTCAGCAGCATACCGTGAAATTAAATAATTCGCGCCTTGTGATTCTCACGACAGAGTCAAATAATTTTTTCTCTCGTTACAAAAAAAGAAAAAAATAAATAGAAATTCGATAGTGAAGAATGCAAGCTGTCGCTTGCGAATTTGTTGACCAGTGATGGTTCGAGGACGAAAAATCGAAGGTGAAAATGAATTCGTTCGCCCTGTAAAAATCCCGTATCGCGTGGGAGCATAATTACTCGAGTAGAGCGTGGCAGAGGGAAACAGAGAGAGAGAAGGGTGGAAAAGACGAGCAGAAAAGGAGGCGAGAGGAAGAATGGCGGTTGGATTCAACCATCCCAGCAATCCGCATTCACGTAAAGGAGGATCAGCCGTGGAAAAGCATCTTACACCGAGTCTACGATATCTAATTCCCGGGAGTTCTTTGATATATATACATATATATATATATAAATGTATATATATATGTATGGTGACCCACACCAGTTCGTTCTGGTGCTGCAAGAGAGTCTATACAAAGAGAGAAATAAATATCGTGGTAATCTCGGATCCGCTATGTGGGACACACTGAGATCTTCGACGTCCCTGTCACCGTGCACCCTGGAAAAAGTTCGTCGCGGACTTCCTCCCGGGGGCACGTTACAGATTATCTTATACAGGGTGTATTTTAAACGGCGTGGAAAAATGTACGAAACTATCGAAGGTTGTCATTGACGAGAACGCAGACTCGTAACATTTTTTAACCTTGCAAAAATAGCATGGTAATTATGCAAACACCCTGTATACAGATTTAAATTAATTTCCAATTAAATAAACAATTTATGATCCAGTTTTATCGCACAACAGTCGTATAATCAATAGGAATTCCTGAAACTTCTTTTGGTATATAGTGTCAAAGTAAATGTCAAAATAAACATAGAAGACAGCATAAATAATAATAGTTGTTAGGTTCATATGATAGGGGATGAAATGCCCTTTAAAATGAGCGTTTGTACGAGTCGATAGCTTTATTAGTTCCGGAGATATAGCGATTTTAGTTTCAAGTCGATGCGGTGGCTAGTTTCGGAGATATAAGTTTGTTTACGTTCATTGTTGACATCGGCGCGAGATGAATGAACACGCGCGCGTGAAAATAGTAAACAGTGCGTAGTAAATTCTTGGAAATACTACGACTTCCGCGTCACGTCTGTCTCGACTCACGCGCGACAAGGAGGTACGACGCGACGCGTCAGACGGAGACAGCGATAGTCAAATTAAGAAAAATACCCTTTTACATAAATTACGATATCTCGAGAACGGAAAGTCCGATCGTCAAAAACCAAAAACCACTTTAAAGGGGAGGCCTTGCCGCTTCTAACAATGCCTCAATAATTAATAAAACACTTATAGTTTCGGAACTGCACGCGTCTAAAGTTTAACTATTTTTAATACGCATTAATAGCCTTTTCTAAGGCGGAGAGTGGAATTTAAAAAATTACCTTTTACATAAATTACGATATCTCGAGAACGGAAAGTCGGATCGACAAAAACCAAAAACCACTTTAAAGGGGAGGCCTTGCCGCTTCTAACAATGCCTCAATAATTAATAAAACACTAGTGGTTTTGGAACTGCACGCGTCTAAAGTTTAACTATTTTTAATACGCATTAATAGCCTTTTCTAAGGCGGAGAGCGGAATTTAAAAAATTACCTTTTACATAAATTACGATATCTTGAGAACGGAAAGTCCGATCGTCAAAAACCAAAAACCATTTTAAAGAGGAAGGTTCACCGCTGCTAACAGTCTCTCAATTATAGATAAAACGCTAGTAGTTTCAAAACTGCACGCGTCTAAAGTTTAACTATTTTTAATACGCACTGTTAGACTGTTCTAAGTGGAAACTGTAGTTTTTCTCCTTTCGTCTTTGCTATACATTTCCTATTTAAATCGTAAGTTAACCAGAATTTGATACCGAATTTTCTCCAGTTCTTTACAAACAAATATGAATCATTCAACCGGTCAGCTAACCGTGGTAGGTTTAGCGTTAATTATTCCCGACCGTTTCGAAGATTATGGCGGACAGAGTCGTCTCAAAGTCCTGTCATTGTTCATCGTAGTTGCAAAGAAATCGAATTGCAATCGAGGAGCCGGGCACGCATCAAAAGATAGGGAAAAGTAATTTGTAGAAAATCGGAAGCATTCGAACGACAGGAAGAAAGCGAGATTCCTTTTGATCGGGCGTTGTCCACTTGCAACGTCAGTTTTTCCAAGAGACGCGTCCAGGACCCTCGTTTGATACGGAAACGTTTGGCCCGTTGTCGGAACACTAATACAGAGAGCAGTCTTCCTTTTTGGCGCGTGGAACGAGGGAAAAGGCTCGTCCTGGCCCGTCGTCCGTTGGTCGTTTATGCATTTCCGCTCGGCTGGGTATCGAGTACGCTCGTTTCGACCCCCTCAAAGGAAACCACAGTACAGAGACGGTCAGTCTCGTCTAATGATGTGGTCGAACTTCTGTTGGACCAGCCGAGAATCGACGTGTCTCCACATTTTGATTGTTGTCGCATCTCCGAGCATTGCCTCGACAAACCTTCCTAACTTTTGCCCTTTCGCGCTGGGATTCAAAACTGTTATAATATGCGTCCCTTTCGACTCTCGAAACACAATTCGCGCGAGTGCATGTTTTTATAAGAAAAAACGGTGCAGTCTGGACTGAAAGGACAGACCTTATTTATTTATATACTTAATCCAGGGACGACGATACACTGAGAGTTCCACGCTCAACTTATTAACGTTAACGAATAATCCCATGATTTTAAACGGAAACAGAAGCTCGAGTATAGATCGTCTACGCGAGAGGAACGATTGATCTGTTTCGTTGAACGTGCATTTTATTTTTTTTTTCTCTGCAATATAATTAATTAAAATATAATTTGTACAAAACTGTAACATCGTACGATTAATAGAAACATATCTATGTCACACACTTTTCAAACGCCTCGTCAACTTTTGAAGAGGATCTAAAAATTTGCCACGGAAATTCTATAAAATTATCGTAAAAATCGAATCGTTGGGAACTTACGACGAACTGTCTATTCTTACTTAATGTTTTTGCGGGATTATACGTGGTCGATCTCAGAATCCGAAAACGAGAACAATGGCGGCGTGGAACTGCTTAGAATCCTATCGTCGTCTGTCCACCAGTGGGGAGACTCGAATCTGCACGCAGGACTGCATTTCAGAATGCACTCTGATACTTTCTTCACCTGAATGTTATTTATTTCATTTCGTAAGTTTCAAAAAACGGCGACAACGATTCCCCAAATTCGTTTTGCATTACTGCAAACTAAAAACCTTCGACCACATCTATTTTTTACAACCTCCTATACTTTTCAATGCCCCGATCAATGCATTTCCTTCTCCTATTGTAAACATAAACATTTGCACATAGAAATTGCACCACCTTAAAAGTATCAATATTATTCAGGGTTAAATGTTCGATTTCCATTAAAGAAAACGTAATTAATCAGAATTAATTAATGAAATAGTTTAAAATAGATGCAATTTTACCAAATTGTGCAAGTTATGTACACTTCCGAGAAATCTAAATTGTGTTTGTTCCATACTCTGTAATTGAGTACTTTGTAGTATTCAAAGGTCTGAAACATTGAAAATCCCACTAATAACGTTAAGAACAATTTCTGTACGTACTTGTGGAACCCTCTTCCGTCGTTTCCTCCCCTGTCTGTGGCTCGCTGGATTCTCCAGCAGCCTCAGTTTGACCCTGGCTCTCCTCTCGGCGAGGATCAGATTCTCGGTGAACTTCTTCACCGCGACGTCGACTCTTCGATCGAGCGACTCGTCCGAATAACTGCTGTCCGTGTCGAAATCGTAAGTAGGCAGTAGATCCCACTCTCTCGCGTAACGTCTGACTTGGTTGCTCGATTGGCTCTTCTTCTGCGAACGATCCTGCGGCGCGCGAAGAAGATGACGCGAATAATCGGTGAGTATCCCGGAATCCAACGATTCGGTGATCAGTTTCGAGTTCGACACGTTCGTAGCAGGACTGGCCAGGCCCTTGTCGAGGAATTCTCTGCTGTCTTGGAAATCCTCGTTGTCGTCGAACGAGGCATCGATCAACGAACTCCTTTGCACCGATAACGATTCGATCTCTGAACGAAGCCTCGTCAAAGAAACATTGGTAGCGCTGCAATACTCGATCGACGAGCTCGGTGTGCAGTCGTGTTCTCGCAAGGAACTGTAATAGCTGCTATGAGAACGATTCAAATCCAAATTCGACGCACAGACGACACAGTCGTCCGTAACATCGATACCCATCGGTCGTTCCCTCGATTCCCGAATCTTGGTGTCCCAAGACGGCGGATCGGTCTCCAAATCGAACTCGTTCACCGAAAAATACTCGTCGTAGTCCTCCTCCAATCTCTTCTTCACGTTTCCGAGAATCATCATCTCGGAGATCTTGTCCTCCATTTTGTAATCGTCAGCGACGAAGAAACCACCCTTGAATTGCGTGTCTTTGCAAACTATGGCGCTGGACGTTCCGATATTTTCGTAGACTCGCGACTCGTTACTAAACTTTCGATAGATCGTCGTCGAATTGTAATTATTTTCGGAGGAAACTTGCCTCCTCGTGTACTTTTTTCGCTTCTTGTCTCTGTTTTCGGAGGGTTTGCCTTTGATTCTCTGCGTCGTCTGCCTCACGTATCGCAATTCGACGCTCGATTTGCTGTTTTCGTAGTTGAAATAGGTACCGTCGGCCTTGAAGATCGTTTTAATGTTCTTGGAAGACGATTTTTCCGTGGGATCGAACGCACAAATTTCCGTCTCGAGGTGCTCCACATCGTCCTTCTTGCGTTTCTTGCGTCGAGATTTTCTTCTCGAGGTTTGAACGCACGCGTTCCTTTTCGATTTCCGGATCGGTGGACCCATCGATTCGACGTCTTTGTCAACGACAGGATACGTTTCCTTTCTTACGTTTTGACTGCGCTGATTTTCGAAAGAATCGGTATACCTTTCGTCGAGCAATTTCGAATCACAACCATCTTTCGACGAATAGTGATTGTCGGAGGGCACTTTCTCCAACGATCGTCGATACTCGCAACGTAGCGTCTTGAAATTCGCTTCTTCGTTCGAAAACGATTCGTGGCTGGCGAGTTTGTTCGAGGATTTCGATACCGTTGATACTACAGAGGTAAAGGACACCGCGTAATCGACGGGCTTCCAAGAAACGTGCAAATAGCTCTGATAACTGCAAATAATTAGCAATTATTTGCGAATTAAAAATAACGTTCATTTGCTTCTAAAAGTTGTTTATCTTGCACATCCTTGTCGATGTCAGTTTAAATACCTTAGCGCGACATTAAGGTACTTCTGCAAAAGTTTCTTGATGTTAGAAATAATCCAAAATTCGGTATCGTGATCTCTGCTTTTAGAGTTGAGGCGCAAACCAATCGTGTAAACTGTCGGTTCCTTTGGCGCGAAATTCGTGGAGACATACTTGACCTGAGACGCTTTCGAAGCACAATAATCTTCGAATTTGCAATTACGAAGGCAATTTATCAAGAATCGAGGACACCAATTTTCATTAGAACTCGGGAACGGAAAGAAATTATGCTCGGTTCGTTGAAAATCACCCTTTGATCGGTCGATGTAAAGACAAGCCATTCCAACTAAATCACAAAAATATTCGAACGCTTAGACCATTTTGTTTTACTTAAAAAATAAAATAAAATGTGTTAAAGTTAAGCATACCTAAGTGTCCGAATACTCTCGTGACTCGATCTATGTTCGATTTCTTCCTACCTGGGAAATATTATTATCATAAATCGCGTACAAATGGTTTTTTTTATCGAGAATTTTCTCATATTTTCCAATCGTTCCGCGTCGATTCTGATCCACGATTCTTCGAATCTTCTTTCGATCATCGAGTCTCAACAGAAATCAAAGAAAACGATCAAAGAAACACATTCCTGTCTTGTTATTAAAATAAGTTTCGAGGTTAATTCGCGAGTCCGTGATATCACATTTTGGTTATTATTAAATTTCTACCTGACTGAACGTAATCCATCCACGACAAATGAATTTCCACGTATTGTTTTGAGGCTACGTCGCATGAAATTGCGCATAAACGGCCGAGAATTCGCTTCTCGTATTTCCCCCTGATCCCAGACACGTAAACAATAAAACGCATTATACAATAAAATACCAATCAAATATCAACGTTCTCCGTGCTGGGCAAAATACTGCAGGATATTATGCATTTCAGTGTGGTTTCGGTGCGTTGCATAATTATTATTTACGAATATTTTTCGAGCTAAATAATGCTAGTTTGCTGGGAAGTTGGGAATCGCTCGACAGAGTGGTTGTATAATTTACAAATACAGCGAATCAACTAATATTTGGACGCTAAAAATTTGTCATTTTATTACCGTTTAATTCTGTTTTTGATCAAATTATTTATAGACACTCTAAAAATCAGATTATTTGATTTTGCATTACAATATTCGCGTTCACGAATTCTGTTATAGTTTGTTCGTAGAATATTTACCCTTTTTCCTTTCCTATTAAAGAAACAGGAATACGAATAGGAATTTAGAAAAATACCCGTTGGAGATACGAGTTAGATAAAATAAAATCAGTTGGAAAAGATATTTGATCTTTTGCCGGTTCCCGTTGATATCAAATTTTGTGGAATAGCCTGTAGGGATGAACTAGCTAAATGCATTTGCGTCTCTGTAATCAAAGAGCCATTATCGTGCTGGCAAAGGAGCTAATGGAGAGCTATGAAATTCCCTCCATGATACTGTCGACGAACGTTGTGATGTTAAGTCATGTGTAATGGAATGCTTCATCACGTAGCCAAGGTAGTTAGTACACGTATTTAATATACATACTTCGTCTCGATGAGTCGATCTATGTTCTTTTTCCGTTCTACGAGGTTAATTATCATGCATCGTCTAATACAAACAATCTCCATCCATCGACTCGTGAATTTTTCTCATAACGATGACGGTTCAAAATTTCTGCAGAAATATTTAAGGTAACACCTAACTCAAAGTAAAGGGTGTACAATCTAAATATTTCTTCTAATCCTCGCGATATAAAAATTATTTTTTACGTGATTTATACGGTATCAAACGACTAATATACTGGGAAAAATAATTTTTTTCCAGAGTTTTGAAGATCATCGACGTTTCTCTGAATATAAGTGTATATTTTAAAATTCGTTTGGACGCGAAGATTCCAGGGGAAGAACCTGTTAAACCTGAGTAACGCCTTTAGACTATCGTAGTCTTAATTTTATACATAATGTAAAGTCTTTTTCTGTGAGAAATAAGCACCGTCAACGTAAGAGGTAAATCTAGGGTAAATAATGTCCGACTATACGTTTATAAATGTAAATTGTTTGGTGTCGTTCGTGATAGATAATAATAATGAAAGTATCGTAGGCTCGTTTTTTCCGTCAGAGCACTACGGGGTCGACGAGGCTAAAAATTTCGAGCAGCCCGATTTCGTGACGAAGCAACAAGTGTACGAGAACAGGGAGAAGACGGAAGCAACGGGCCAGAATGGAGGGGAAACGAGAGAAAGAAAGAGCAGCAAAGCAAACGGAACAGGATGAGAGATAGGCCAAAGTAGTACAAGCAAAGAACTGAACCGACACGAAACCGGGCGCTCTGACAAGCGTGCAAAGGCACTCTTTATTTTACAACTCGATCGTGTTAGCTTCGCGCGAGTTATTTACCACACACAGCTAGTCAAAAAACTCCTGCAACTCTCGTGTTACTCGTAAAAAATCTCAAATTAATTACGTATTTTATAAAAGCTTAATTTTCTCGCGTACCAATGCAACCGATACATTTTGTTTCTACTTGAATTTTGTTAATTTTCGAAAATTGTGCAGTCACTGTCGTTCGATGGAAACGTATATGGCGACGCGAGAGGAAAAATAAAGGGCACGTTCATTTCGTCTGATCTCGAGATCTAAACGGTGGCGTTTTCCCTTCGAGCGAACAGCGATTTTCTTACGACAAAAAATGCAGCAATGCTTCTCACGATATTCAACGTTTAGTGAGCAACCGTGCTCGCTGCAAACGAAGTGTGGTCGGAGTTTTTTATCAGGATCGACACGGCGGAAAGTTTGAGGCCAAATGCTTCGTGCGACCTCGCCGGAGAAAAAGTTTCTACGGCATGTGATATCCGTGCACCGTGCACTTCTCGACTCGCCTCGATTCGTGTCATTCGATATCTGCCCCGACTGTAAAGGTGCTTAATGATTCCCATAGCGATGCGGATCTCGAATCTCGAGTCTCGAACCTCGACTGACGCGCGTCGATCGATCACCCTAGAAACGCGTCGCGGCCACCCCCAAACAGATTTCCCTACGTTTTCGGATCGATGGTCTCGGGGAAAATCCATTTGAAACTGTAATCGTAACGAGAACATTTACGCGACAATTCGAGGTTTCATGCGCACCGGCCTGATATAAACGTTTTGACAGTAAACGAGTTAATGGGTACATGTGTTAGTCGCGTGATCAACGGGACCGTTTGGAAATAAAGGAGGAACGAGAAAAATCAACTCGCAGAAGCTCAACTGGTTGTGGTTTTATCGGTTCTGATCTCGAGTCACGACACCGGCTAAATGTCATTTCGAATTATTATCAACTTTCGCCGTTTCCCGAGTGCTCGCGATTTTTTTCCAGCGAAATAGCAACGGGCAAAACGGGCAGGAAAACTTCTAGGAAAATATAGGATCGTAATAGGAACGAAAATAAAAATAGCAGAAACCATGAAGAATTTTTGTCAAAGGAAAGTACTTGTGTTTTCAGAGTGTCCACAATTTTTTCGTCGATTTTAAGATAGTTATTGAAAGAGTTCTAAAGTGTTTCCAGGGGTTCGACGGTTCCATTTTACTACGTACTTTTGTTAACATTATTCATCTTTTAATCAATATCGTTCGATTGGCGTTCACGGATGGTCTCTGTGCGTTTACTGAAATTTTTCAACTGTTGTAAAATTGTCCGTTGGTCGCTTTAATACCAGGTTTCTGGGTTAGCCAGCATTTATACCTCGAGCCAGCATTGCTCACGATCTTATCCCTTTTTTCGTTATCTACATCGGCTCGTTCAATAAATTACAGTGTACGGGTCTGAAGTGTAAGCGCGAATAATATAGTCCGCCCTCGCATGTAGATTACGCACGCAGAACGTACAACAGCTGCAATGCCAAGCGATTTCCTAAGAATTTGCTAATTGACTGCTCGTGCTACCGCTGCTCTCAGTCTTTCGTACGATATCTACGGAGACTTCTACCAGTATCGCCCTTATGCTCGCCAAATTCAATCTTCCATCGTCAAACAAGTGTAAAAGTAACTCGTATTTGCGAATAAACGATACTTTATTCCATCGAGCTCAAGTTTGACGGGGCACACTGTGCAGTGATTGAAAAGAAACCATATTTTCGACATCTTTCAAAAAAGTTCTCTACTAGTTTGCAATCGTTAAAAAAAAAAGAGAATGAGGTCAATGTCTTGGCTAAAACGCACGCATACTTGGAAAACTTGGCGAAAAAAGCTCTCGCCGCGCAAAAAGCATAGGAAACGCAAAACGACTGTGCACACGTAAGAAACGGAATCGCGAATAATGTATTCCGCTCCCTTATGCGAACTGCTCACGCACAGAGACACGAAACGCTGCTCTAATGTCGGATAATTACGTCGTAATAATTAGTAATTACGCAGGAGACGAAGGACGGGAAAAGGAACGCTCGAGGAAGAAGAGTGTGACTTAACAACGGTCTCGAGCAAGACTTTGAGCACTATCTGGGCCAATGATTGCCCGTGCAACCTTTCACCCCTGTAATTGAATGTCGGCGCGCCACCTTATCTGAATTATAACTCGTAAATATTCTTAGGGAGTCGTTTCTTTCGCGAACCGCTCTTAATTGTGGTTACTTTTCATCGAGAACCGGCTAGAATGCCTCTTCTAATTGTTAGTTTCGAGGCTCGTCTTCCGTGATACGCCATATTGAATTTTCCATTTACGTTTAGCTATCGCAAGTCACGCGGTCGAGCAATAAATACAGTGGAAGAGGCGCGTCTCGATGACACCGCTTTTTAATTTCGTTTAACAGTAATATTTCGAGCACGTGTCGATTTGCCCGGTATCGAAGCGTGGCTTCCTTTTTATGGGGACGAGCAGTGCGTCGAGAGCGAAACACCGACCATGTAAACCAATTTGCACACCATGAAGCCCCTTTGATAGCGATCTGTTGGACGCACGAGGGTGAAGATATTTCCCACAGGAATTGGTGGTTGTGCACATCGTTGAGAACCGTGTTCCCACAGGAGCCACGGCTCTATGGGAACCCATGGAGATCGAAAAGTACCCGTTGAATGCCTGAACGGGTTCGGTAAAACAATGGGGCGTCCTCGTAATTGAAAAGCGCACGATAGCCGCCATTAAGACGCTGATCAGCTACCCAATGAAAAGATACCGACTCGAGCAGCTCTCGTTTGGGAAAGAACCTAATTTAACAACTTGCTCTTCATCGACGATTTAGGGTGAGGCTAACTTGGCCTGGCACAACTTAAATCCCTATGGTCGTACGATTTAATTGCAATTAATTCTTCGAACGAATACTATTTAATTTTGTTGTATATTAGACTTCGAGTCCCCTTTATCGATGCTGGCTCTTTGAACCTACGTTACTTTGGAGCGTAATTTACAAGCTCCGAGAATCCCAGTCTGTAATTTGTCATCGAAATGAAACACCATCTCCATTTTGTTTCGATTCGAACCTCCGTCGCTATCGAATCGGTGCCCGTCCGTGCTTAAACAATCTTTTATCGCGCAGGGATGATTAACAAGGTGACGAAGCGCGACACAACCCTCGACCAAACTCATTTTACAGTTCGTATAGTTCGTTTTCGTCGATTACGACGTACGGTTCTCCGCAGGGACCTAGAGACGATCTCGAACACCGTGAATCAGTGTTCCTTGTACGTATACGGTGTACCAATATGTATTCGGCTGTCTCAGCATGGGAACAACGGGGGCAAGGATCGACGTTGGAGCACAATGGCGCTATAGAAGGTAGAAAGTTTGCGATTTCGACGCGTGCGCGACACGTGCCAGGGCCCAACCTCCGCCTAGATTAACGAACCTCCCTGTATCCGATGCTTTTCTTTTTCCCTACGCGGGTTTTCCTAACTGGAAACTCGCCCCTGTCGCGTCAGAGTCTACGTCAGGGTGCATCGCGTTCGATTGATAATCGGGGGAGCGGGGAATTTATATTTAAACCCACCCCTTCGTACACCCGAACCGGTGGATCCGGATCATTTATAATCCATACTCGCATTCCCGAATAAATTTCGCGTCTAATCGCGTCTAGAAGGAGCAAAGGATGCCCCAGATTTTGTCGTATATACAGGGTGTTCGGCCACCCCTGGGAAAAATTTTAATGGAGGATTCTAGAGGCCAAAATAAGACGAAAATCAAGAATACCAATTTGTTGATGGAGGCTTCGTTAAAAAGTTATTAACAATTAAATTCAAAAATTTCAAATCGTTCTGAAAAAATTATTTTAGGTTGCGGGGATCAATTACAATCATTTTTGGTGAATACACATACCGCTGAATTCCTACCCACTTTCGAAAAAAAAATTCGAGTAAGTGTTGAAAGTTTTGGGTGAAAAAAAAAACTTTCGAATCGTCTTGGAAAAATTATTTTTAGTTGCAGGGACCAATTGCAAGCATTTTTGGTCAACACACATACCCCCGAAATCCTACTCAGTTTCGAGAAAAAAATTCCTTACCGAAATTATAATTTCTGGTCAGAAATGTCTGCCCGAATTTTCACGCGAATCTTTAAAACATCATAACTCCTGAACGGATTGGAGGATTTTAATGTTTCAAATGGCAATCAACGCGTATTTTGGTGAAGTATATGTAGAAATGCTAACAAAATTAAAAAAGTTGTTCCTTGACCCTAAAAAATGAGAAAAACCCTATAAAAATGGCCAAATTTTCAAACAGCCATAACTCCTATAATAGTGAATATAGAAATTTTTTTCTAAACTAGAGTTCATGGATACTTACAAAAAAGTATTAATCAACTTTTCTGTATAGCGTCAAACAGATTTATTAAAAATCAAAAACGAATTTTTAAGGAAAATTGACAGGGGACAGGTGCTCAAATTTTTTGGCGAAAAAAAAAATTATTTTCAGCTGCGGGGGTCAATCATAATCATTTTTTATCAATACACATACCCCCGAAATCTTAGCCACTTTCTAGAAAAAAATTCGAGAAGGTGTGAAATTTTTCGATAAAATTAAAATATTTCAAATCGTTCTGAAAAAAATATTGTTAGCTGTGGGGGTCAATTACAATAATTTTTGATGAATAGACATACCCCCGAAATCTTGCGCATTTTCGAGAAAAAAATTCAGTACGAGCGGAACTTTAAACATTAATAACTTTTTAATGAAGCTTCCATCAACAAATTGGTATTCTTCATTTTCGTCTTATTTTGGCCTCTAGAATCTCCCATTAAAATTTTTCCCAGGAGTGGCCGAACACCCTGTATACACACTGAGTCTATTTCGAAAAATAAAAATATGATTTTTGTTTTAAAATAAGAATTGCCCGACTCTGGTCAACGACGACAATCGCGCTTACGGTTTGGGGGCATCGAAATCCGATACACAGGATGTTAAATGCAATTTCTCGTCGACAAAATCAACAGAAAACATCAAAGCAAACGACGACCCCGCCTTAGGCACCAGAGTGTTCACGTTCGCGAATACGGACTGTGTGGTAGCGTAAATAGAGCCACTCGCACTGAAAATCGTCCACTACTTGCTATCCATTATTTTTTTCAAATAATTACTGTACAGAAACTCCCGTATCGCTTTCTTTTCTAATCGAATTCATTTAATCGGGAATTAACCCTCTATGGGCCGAATTTGTTTCTTGAATATAAACTTACGAGCCACTTACTTTGATATTTGGTGCTGCCAACCGTCATCAATATTGTTATTAGTAGACCGCGGATCTTTATGCAAATTCGTATTTTTATTAATAGAATTAATGAAATGGGAACTTTATAGAGGGTTGTCTCAACCCCTAAATACAATAATTTGTATCTAACTTGAAACATTTCTTATATTTTGGCATATTAAGTGCGTTCTGTAGTTTTTTGAAAATTTAAATTTCCCATAAATGCATAAACATCCGCAGTCTAGTTATTGAGAAAACTAAAATTATTTAGTAAAATGACGATATATTAGCATGTGACCTGAAAGTTACACGGGCTCATAGAGGGTTAAGAAAACTGATCATTTATTATACGCAAGTTTTTAGTAAGATGCTAGACAAAACATACGATACACAATTTAATCTTTATTCAAGCGTATATGTATACCTATCGATATAGAATCGATATAGTATCGACATATTTGTTTATAACTGTTTGAATAAGAACCGATGTGCACATAACGCTTCGACACAGTTATTTTCAGAACCTTTTCGATCCCTTGTAGAAACTGACTCATAGGCCACGTAGACTCGGTCCATTATACCATGCAACCGAAGAGTAGAGGAATCGTTTGTTCGACCGGATTGGAGGTCCGCGAGAAAGGCGAACGTTGGCCAAAACGCTGACAGAGGAAGAGGGGGAGAGGTATTTGTCGAGGGTCGTCGAAACTATACAGAAGCACCCCATAAACAAACAATCTCACAGCGTGAATGTACAACGACCAGAAGCACGCTTTCCGTCTCATTTTGAGGTCTTCTCGACGCGTTTGATCAGATTGACGAGGGTTCATAGAAAAGGGTCTAAGTCCACTAATTTTATTACGCTTTTTCGGTCTCTGAGCATTCTTAATTAGACCCTGTCCCCCGATTCCGACGAGTTCGATTAAACGATCCACGCTATCCAACGACAATTCTCCTCTCCGATACCAAAAAGTTACGCGTGTCGATGAAAAGGTTTCGAACCCTTTAATATTCCATTTTAAACCCAAGGAAGATTGACAAACTCCGATTTTGTATTTTATAGAATGTTCCACGCCCAAGATACAGTGGAAGGTCGAAAAGGATCTAAAAAATCACGAAGCGCAAGAGATCGTTGGCGTCAAAGCTCGACCGATAGCGATACTTTCCCTCTGCTGTATTCTATAACTGCCGGGAAAGTAAAAGTACAATTACAGTTTCAAAGTATATCGATACACTTAGAAGGAAAAAACTTGTATCATAAGATAATAGGGGTCGTTAAACCATATAAAATTTTTCTTTGCGATTTCTTTCTATCTCCACTTATAAAGCTTGGAAATGTGTTCGTGCTTTCCTCGACAAATTCTTTCGACATCTTTCGAGAGTGATTTTAAATAAATTTTCAAGGCAGATCGACTCGACTCCGCACTGTTTTCAAATAAAACACTGAAACGTTAACGTTCTCCGACTGTTATCTAGGGTGAACGACCCAATTACGTATCTTTAGAAGGTGGAAAACACGTTTCCTTCGATATCTGGGAAACTAATAAAGCTAGAAAAATATGTTGAACGTAAGAAATGTCTGGTTTTTCATAGATAAGATAGCGTTATAAATAATCATATCTCGAAAAGTATCAAACAGTGGAGAATAAATGCAACGGGAGGCTGTCTAATAAGCTTCGAAGTTTATTTAAAAAAAAAAAGAATGATCGCGACGAGAGGGTGTTTCGAAGTACCTTGCACGCAGGTACGTCCATCCGGAACTGCCTGTGCCTGCAGACAGATCACTCCGACAGTTACTTCGAATAACTTCGTTACTTTGAAGAGGAGAGGTCGCGCCTGCTCCGTTTAACCCTATTAACGCGCGTACGTCGCGCTTATTTGCTGGATATTTGCTCGACTCTGCGCTCCACCAGCTCCTATCCTCGCCTCTCTGTCCCTAGATCCTCCGCTCTGTCGATCCGAAGTGTACGCGTTAATTGCTCTATTCACGTACAATCCGAAAGGGTTGCCGGTGCGCGATGACTTCTGAATAGTGAAGCTAATACACCGTCGTAATTCGTTTAAAGGGAAACAGCAAGAGCCGCGGACTATTCGCCGAAGAAAAGTCGTGAAAGTTGCGCAACTACGCTCGTTTCTATCTCCGCGAATATTTCGCTGATTGAAGGACCGAGAGAGGGAATAGAAACTGACGAACGAGCCGTGCACCGAAAACAGATCCGAAATTCGAAACTCCATCGATACTTTAAACTAGAAAAACAACGTGAAATTCCGGGCTAAGCGCCCTCTAACCCGGACATCGGGAATATTTTGTCAATTTCATTAATCAAGGGACATACTCATTAATCAAACTCGGCGTTAAAATCACTGTTTTGCGGGGATGAAGAATGTTAAGTATCGGGGACACTTTCGTCTGATTATTGCTACTAATTAACAACGCACCGTATTGCTGTGGGATTCGAATGTTGTGGGTTTCATAGTGGGACTGTATGGTAATTTTTCGTAATCAGCCATTTACGAACGGTGTCGTTCACAGTGACGAAACGTTTCGCCCTGTCAGTCGGTAGTCATCGCAACGGGCATCCTATTAGTTTTGTCTGGCTGCAAGTTATTTTTCACCTCTTCGAGAGGCACCCGGTGTGAAAAGAAACCGGAGACACTGGCAGCCCCATTAGACGACATTTTGGTAGCAGATTGTAGGTTTGCCATTCAAGAGACCGGTACACGGGGGTGGATTCTTTATTCTGGATTTTTCTTTTTAGAGTTTCTATTGACATCGTTCGGTTCAACCGGCAACAATACCCACGGCGACGCAAGCAACTAGCCTCTAATGAGCGCGTGCCACTGACAGAAATACATGGGCATTATGTGTGCATGCCCCTTGTTGTCATAAACGTCGCGGAGAATGCACTCGCACGTGGGCATTTTAAGGGGAGCACGTTTTTCCTTTTTAATCCTAGATCCAGGACTATTCTTATACTCTACTGTTATTACGACCAGTCGCCCTTATTTACGTGTTTAATAATGTTGGGGTACTCGGTCTCGTTAAATATTTAACATAGATCCACCTCTTAGCATTGCGGTCGCACTTACAAACGCGATCATCGTGTTTATACACGACAGCGGTGTCTAATTTTTCTCGATACGCAAAATGACATAAAAATTGTCGAATAGTTTTTTAAAATACATTTACGTTTCGTATAAAAGAAATCTTCGCGTTAGAAGCGTATTTATCATACTATATTAGGCGCGTAAAGTGAACAATGCGATTTAAATGTGCGAACGTATCTACGAGCCCGCATAACTATAAATAACGTAACTCGAGGTCTCATTGTATTTATGATCTCCCGTGCCCTTGATGCGCGGCCATCTTTGAATCTTCCTCGATCCGCCAATGATTCTACGCGTTGCTCTCCGTGGAACGATCGATGTTTATCGGTAAATTGCGGTGTACTTTTAGAAATTAGTAGGCGGTAGCCATTCGCGAATCGCAAAGGAAGACTCGTTTTTACGTGAAAAGGGACGCCCGTAACGAGCGCAGGTGCGTTCCGGCAAGCGTTACAAATTCAATCGATGAACAGCGGCACTCGTCATTAGTATGAATCACCGATCAACCGTCAACTACTTCCAGGGGTTCCTTTCGCTACCGTTTTCATCGAGACACCCAACGTTCAAAGGTTGTTCGCACCTGGACATACACTTGCAGTCGAAAATTAAAAAACTCTAACCGTTCGAGCAAATCGTTGGTTAACATTTCAGAAGGGTAATTGTCACGGTCCTTCCTTAGCACTGTGTTGTTTCGAAGAACTGAGGAAACTCTAATATACAATTTCTTAATTTTGTCGAAAAATTTATCCACTTACTGAATTTTTTTCTTGAAAATGCACAGGATTTCGGGGGTATGTGTAATGACCAAAAGTGATTGTAATTGACTCCCGCAACTGAAGATAATTTTTTCAGAACGATTTGAAATTTGTTAATTTTCTCGAAAAATTTGTCCACATTGTAGAATTTTTTCCTCGAAATTGGATAGGATTTCGAAGGTACGTGTATTCACCAAAAATTGTATTCTTGATTTTCGTCTTAATTTGGCCTCTAGAATCCCCCATTAAGATTTTTCCCAGGGGTGGCCGAACACCCTGTATAATATATTTAATTGGCTATCTGGACGAAGCGTTATCGTTTCAGAGACTGTGAAAATATTTCCACGTTGCTCAGAACGATCGGAAAATGGAGTTGGAAGCATCCCTATTTCGGAACGAAACAGCTGTCAGTGGACGACCATGCACGTGCAGCCTGATAGTATGATACGTGGGAATATCAAAATTTGTCTTGGACGCGCCATTAGACGCTTTCGATTGTGCGACCGTTAGTTCGAATTCCAAACGAGTTTAGGGCGGCTGGGGACGTTACTGTAATTAACGCGTCGATGTTCGCTTAGGACCCCCAGCAAACAGGCGGTTCCGATCGCGTGGGAACTCCACGAGGATGAGCATTCCTTCTGCAACGCTCCACGCAGGAAGTTAACAACTTTATTTGTTGTGCGTTCACACGGCGTGCCTTACATTTCAATTAAAATGTCAGGTTAGCCGATAAGCGACGTCGAAATTTCATAAATCACACGGGGTCAATATCTGTCGATTATATTCTCGATTCGAGCGTGGTTGAGAAAAGCGACATTTTTCGGCGCTCGTCAACATAGTTTCCGGCGGCTCGAGTCGTTGAATTTCGCGAGACCGCGCAGAGAGACGCGAACAAAGTGGCCAGAGCCTGAAATACCGGGCTCGATCAAGTTCGTTTTTCCCCCGATGTCCCAGAAACGAAAGGAGCCCTCGAGCGTCTATTATGGCGAATCTATTTTGGTTGACGCCACCCGTGTAGGAATGCGTCCCCCGGCACAGAGCATACGCGACCCTGACAAAGACCACTTGATCTCTTCACCGTAAACAAGATTAAGGATCCAATTATAGAATTCTTTTGTAAAATATTACGCCCCGCCTATTCCTACGCCTCCTTTGGGAATCAAATCTTTTTCCAGACACTTTGCTCACGCTCGAGGAGCACAGTTTCTTTCCTCGCAGGTTTCGAAAAAAATCATTCTCTAAAAATCCACTTCTCTAAACATCACTTACGTACGACGTATCACATTTGTTAAATTATATTAATAAATCGCAACGGTAGTATATTTCATTGATTTCCAAATGGATTATAATGTTCCAATCACTATCTATTAAAACGATTAGCCTTTTCCTTATTAAAGAATGTATCACGAAGAAACATTCTCCGTTTCGCGGAGTAATTAAAAATATTTTTTAAATCAATTTTCGCGACGCAGAAACAGTGGGGCAAGCTTGACGATTCGGACAGTTTCTTGTTCCAGTTTGCGAAAGCTGCGGTGAATGATGGTGAACCTTAAATAGTACGGTGCCAATAATTCACGTGACCCTGAAGAAGTAAAGGGAGTCGGATGCAGCGCTGAATCAACGCGTAGTGGCTTGTGGAACTATTTCAAAGCATCGTGTGTCATTGCGTGCACGCAATATTTAGCCGTACCCCCTACCGTCGGATGTCGGTGTCGAGTGAGTCAGTGCGACGACGTCAACGACATCCACGACGACAACGTCTAGACGCCATCACCCCACCGTCATCGTCACTGATTTGTCCAGTGTCCTTCTGTTCTTGCTACCTCGTAAAATGGGTGAAGTCATTCCCGGTGCCTAATCCACCGATACAACGTAACGAACCGCGACATTTTAAACACTTCCAAACCGGTTAAAATTCATACGCGGATCTGAACGTATTGAGAAATCCAAATATTTTTAAATTCTCGGAGTACATTCGAAGAATAATCTACTTCCACTGTTGAGAAATCTCGTCTTGTATATTTTGTATACACGATTGATACAATTACTCTAATTTAGATCGCTAGAAAATTGGTATTTCTCTATGAATTTTAAGTTCAAGATGATTTAAAAAATTTTGAACTACGCTTTTCTTTTGTTAGAGAATATTGACACGTTAACCAACGCACTCAAAGGAAAGGAATCGCCCGCGTTTGGTGTGCTCGATTTTTCAAGTCCCGTTGATACGAAAGAAAGAAGCAACAGTTCTGTATTTAGTACGAGTAGTACATATAGCTATGGCAGGGACTATAGAGAAAGATATTCTGGCACTAAAGCTATATTTACTTTTTATGTATGTTAAACCTCGCCAAGACCAAAACTTTGCCCCTAAATAAGAATTACTCGTAATAATACCAATAGGATTAATATTAACAGTTAAGAGGATTAGATAATGTTATTACCCCAATAACAAATCCACTCTAGGTTGGGTTTATTGGGTTAAATTTAATTAAATGCTGGTGCTTGCAGACTTAAAAGAAAAATGGATTTCAAAGAATGCAGAACTTGATTATTTATTTTATTATTCGAAGATTCCCTTACCCAAACGATATTTTATCTCCCTATTATTTCGGATACCGGAGACTTCGCTGCATTTGGACGAGTAGGTGCATGAATTTGCAAGCACACTGCAGACACTTAACAAACTTATGCTTTAATATGTTATTACCGAACCACGCGTTTCGAGTGTCGGTCGAAGCAGAAACCTCGATCGATCATAATCAAAGTTTTACGAATTAATCGCGAATGCAACGCTCCGCAGAAGTTTCGTTAAATATATTCTAACAAAAGTCGCGATGTGTACGTGTATACCTGTTGTGAACGAACACGCGAAAACCAAGGAATTATAAATAAGAAAAAGATAAAGGAACATCGTAATTATTGGCAGAGATATACAGGGTGTTTGGCCACCCCTGGGAAAAATTTTAATGGAGGATTCTAGAGGCCAAAATAAGACGAAAATCAAGAATACCAATTTGTCGATGGAGGCTTCGTTAAAAATTTTAAATCGACCTGGAAAAATTATTTTCGGTTGCGGGGGTAAATTACAATCATTTTTGGTGAATACACATATTTCCGAAATCTTACCCACTTTCGAGAAAAAAATTCGAGTAAGTGCTGAAAGTTTTGGATGAAAAAAAAGACTTTCGAATCGTCTTGGAAAAATTATTTTTAGTTGCAGGGGTCAATTGCAAGTATTTTTGGTCAACAGACATACCCCCGAAATCCTACTCAGTTTCGAGAAAAAAATTCCTTACCGAAAATACAATTTCTGGCCAGAAATGTCTGCCCGAATTTTTCTGCGAGTCTTTAAAACGTCATAACTTCTGAACGGATTGGACGATTTTAATGTTTAAAAAAGCAAACTACGCGTATTTTGGTGGAGAATATGTACAAATAGCAAAAATATTCGAAAAGTTGGTCCTTGACCCCGCAAAATGAGAAAAACCCCATAAAAATGGTCCAATTTTCAAACAGCCATAACTCCTATAATAGTGAATATATTTCAATGAAACTTTTTTCTGAAGTAGAGCTCATGGGTACCTACAGAAAAGTATTAGACAACTTTTCTGTAGGGCGTTAAACAAAATTACTAAAACGAATTTTTAAGAAAAATCGACAGGGGGTAGGTGCCTAAATTTTTCGACAAAAAAAAATTTTCAAATCGTTCAAAAAAAATTATTTTCGGTTACGAGGGGCAATTACAATCATTTTTGGTCAATAGGCATACCCCCGAAATCTTGCGCATTTTCGAGAAAAAAATTCAGTACGGTCGGAACTTTAAACGTTAATAACTGTTTAACAAAGCCTTCATCAACAAATTGGTATTCTTGATTTTCGTCTTATTTTGGCCTCTAGAATTTCTCATTAAAATTTTTCCCAAGGGTGGCCGAACACTTTGTATGTTCAAGAAAGAAAAGCGTCGAGACGATAGCTTGCAAGTTTTACGCGTTTGGTCGACTAAATAATGCAAATCGATCGCGGTATTTATCGTAAACGAACAAAAATAATCTCTGTCGCGAAAGTATCTTACGAAAAGTAAGACGATTGCAAGCTCTGGAACTCTCGAATGTCTCGAGTCGTAAGATTATCGAGATTTTCAAGATTTTCGAACTCTTTAAGATTCGAATGGCTGGCTGGAATAGTTCGAGCCTGGAAAGTTGTGTCCTTCGAGGGTAATCCTGGAGTATAATGATCGACGAGAATTTATTCGATGTTTCGTAACGTGGTGGACGCAGAAAACTTTTAGTCTTTCTCGCGAGCCTAAGCGAGTAGGCATCAAGTAACTATAGTAACACGATGGTTCAGGTGAATCATAGTCGCTGTGGCGAGTTGCGTGTGGCACCCTCCTGGTGAACGCGGTACCCTTCCGACCGGGTGCGTAAAGACACGCATCCCTTGGTAATTACTGTGGCGACGCATGCCTCGTCATGCCAGGTATGCGATCAATCCCGATAAACATCGAATTCTCGAAACCCAATAAAGCCAGACGTACACCGGAGTCGAGGCAGAAATAAATTCGGATTCGAAACGTCCATCGATCCTCGTACACCGAATCCAGGGTTCATTTTGACCCCGTAGTTGGCCAAATTTTATTCGCGAACAACGAACGAAACATTCCACGTTCGCTGTTTCCGTGCTCTTCGTTTACTCGAAACGGGTAGAAGTTACAGAAATATTTCGTTATGAATAAAGAACACGAGAATATTTAATTATTTATTTTCCGACCAGAATAGATGGAAGAAAAGCACCCGGGGTTCGATGGTGAAATAATTACGCATGTATCGAAAAATTGAATCGACATTAACATTCATAGGGGATATTAAAGAGCCATAAGTTCGCGCGATGCTGCGAAACGGTAGCATGCTGTATTTTAAACGGGCAATTTTACGAGTCCTTGGTCACTGTAGTGATTTCATCCCCTGAATGGCGGAAGGGCGCTAACTACCCTTATATCTACTTGCGACAGGAGGGACGCGTGTTCTCCCCCGCCCTAAACGCATCTTGAACGCCTCAACAGGTCCATGAATAAGTTAAGGCTCGACGCGAAGTGTCGAAGACGTAATAGATTTTTGAGTCCCCGCACTTTTAAAGGGGCTTTTCTTCGAAATTGAGTAGAAACCGAAATTTCTTTTCAACGTACTCCGAGGGAGAAGAGCTACAACTCGATTTCTCACTCCGACTGTATCGTTCGTAGAACGATTTTATTCAAATTTCTTGTACGTGGCTCCCGGGGATCGATTTTCGAAAAATCGAGCGGGTTAATTGGATGCTACCGCTGCAACAATCCCGCGAAAAGTAAATTGAATCCTATCCCAAGATCGAACGAAGATAAATGCAAATGTCTGCAATGAATTTGCATCGAGAGTGGCTCTTAAACGGTTTTTCCGGCGTCCCTTGTCACCCCCTGTTCTCTCTCCGATGCCACGCTACCTCCGAACAGATTGCAAGGCAAATTTCTTGCAAATTCGGTATTAAATTGCTGGATGTATTCACGTTGCCTGCGGTGTCTCGTTGACACGGCGGAATAACTTTCGAAATTTTTTCCTGTTTTAGTTCTACCGAGCCTGGAAAACCAGTGGTCGAAACGGTACCGGAAGTAACTGTTTCAAACCGTTGTGCAGCGCTCCGATGAGGGAATTTTCAGATAATAGACTTAAATTCCATTTTTATATATCTATATAAAATACAGAAATACGCGAAGCGTACGTAGGTTTTCCAATAAACGTCGAAATCGGTACACGATAAAAAATTACGATCGGATATCGGTAAAGGTAAACAGTTTTGTCTAACGAGAAAGACAAGTTTCATACATGTTTGTTGGATCGATTAAATATTTTTATACTCGAATATCATTGGTCCCGGTGAAATCCGAAAATATGTCGTCGCGATGCACGAAATGT
Source organism: Colletes latitarsis (assembly GCF_051014445.1). Classification (NCBI taxonomy): domain Eukaryota; kingdom Metazoa; phylum Arthropoda; class Insecta; order Hymenoptera; family Colletidae; genus Colletes; species Colletes latitarsis. The sequence continues at coordinate 25,965,907 of NC_135135.1, read as the reverse complement.
CACCAACGCTAATCGCGTTTCTGGTTACGTTGGAACAAATCTATCTCGGAGGAAAGGATATAAGGTATCGCCTGTCCCGTTGGCTTCGACGTCTTCGATAATTCATTACCTGTTCTATCGACAGTTCCGATCTCTGTCTCCATTTTATCCGACGTTTTTGTCTCAGAAACGAATCGACACTTCCTGTCCGGCAGTAAGAAATCAACGAACGATCGAGCGCGTTTGTTATTAACCGCAGACAGGATTATTGCAATCGCTCTATTATTTATCGGTACACCGACCGGAACTTTCAGACGGAGAAACTATTTTATTCCACTCATCTACCATTTACTAGCGGTCTAATGGTTTTACGATACTAATTTCTCGCGACTGCGCCAACTCGTGTACTTTCACGTTTGACCGTATTAAAAAATATTTTTCCATCGTCGGGTGCAAAATTTATTGAAAATTAAATGTTCTGCGAACGCTAAATTTGCTAAAACCTGTGTATATAAAAATGACAACTTAAACTATGTGATTGTAACATAATAAAGGAAAGAAGTTTATTCGAGGAAATTAAGTTTGTACGTTAATTTATGTTTTCTAAACCGGACGAGGAAATGTCCGATAACCGTGGGACAGCGTCGTATATCCAGGATAATAAAATATTCCCCGCATTCTGGGAGGATAGACGGTGGGAGAAATAATTGATAAGTTAAGTTTAACTGACCGTTGATGGAATTGCGATCAAATAACCATCGAGCTCAGAGAGTTACGACGATGACGATACCTACGATTTGCAAGACACGTGGTCACCATGGACACCCCTCACGGTGTCTATGGGTGTTGGGCAGGAGCCAGGCCTTTTCAACGTTCGCCATATGGTGCACCTATGACTGAACCATGATTTATACCCACCCCTCTACCTACCGGGTACGCAACCATAAGATTTTATTAATTAACGTTGTCACGGCACCGTTCGATGGGAATAAAAAACGAACCGGACAAAACGAATTTTACGCTCCTCGCTCACGACATTATAATTTACCTCGAGGCAATTTTTAAACTGCCGCGAATAATTATGAACTCGATATACCTACGTTTTCTCGTTGGAACAGAAATTAATTTCAGGTAAAGAATTACGAACGATCGACAGAATTTTAAAAATAAGTGGTTGGAAAGTTCGATCGAAGAAAAAAAAAAAAAAAAAAGTTTCATCCCAGACATTATTATAATCTGCAGCATAGAAGGTTTTCTCCGCGCATTAAAAACGAAAAATAAGAAAGTTTCGCGATCGATGTTTCATTAAAACTAAACTAAAAAGTTAAATAAATCTTGGAATCAACGTTTGAAAGTTTTATCTAGAGCCGGTCGAACGCGGTAAACGAACAATCGATAAGGTTGTTTTTTCGCTACGATAACTTTCACGACATCCCTTCGAAAGTACTGAAATTATTAACCCCCCGGCGAAGTTTCACCGGGTACATTATTTTTGTTGGTAGAATTTTTAAAAAGTTATAGACTACGCGTGTCTGCCGTGTACACTGTGCCGGAACACGCTCGTACGTTTGTTATAGCATTCGATAAATATTAATCGAAGTAAGCATCGATCATTACGATTCAAATAAATAAATAAAAGATTTTACAAATATAACAACGCGAAAATTAAATCGAAAACCTTATGGTAAGATTTATACTCGGGTCAAAATGGACCCACGCTCCGTTGTTCGAACGAGCAGTTATTGGATACAGAATAAAAATGCTGTAAAGGTAATTAAAAATTTTTTTTTCTCCGCGAGTTTGAAAAACACTGGGCTAAATAGGAGGAGCAAACTTTCGAGATATAGCATTAATGACAGAATAAGGAGAAAATAAACGAAATAATCGACTTGTATGTTTACGAGAGGACAAAAAGTTCTGACGGCAGTAATCGATTTCGTACACATAATACACGGACTGACCATCGATCGAAGTAATTGAGAACACGTGTACGTACATACACGCAGTATGCGAAACGTAACAGAGTAAATTGAAAGCCTCGTTCGTGGTCGTTCGACTCGATCACTTTCAACCCGTTCATGGAAACCTGGCATCGGCGTTTAGCGATCCTCCCTACGACATCGATCGAAGAACACAGATATGTCCAGTCTGTTATACAATTCCTGGCAATAAGTTTCTTACCAAACACGATAATAACGAAGCGATTAAAGCAAAAACTTTATTTAATTATCTACGGGAGAGGAATATATCGATGATCAAACTTGGAGAATAGCAGTGTTTTTCAAACTGTCTAGAAATCTCGAATGTTTCGAACAAGTGGTAGATTTAAAATAATATAAAATGAAACGAGAAGAACTGGACATTTTTGTGAAACGTGGCTGTGCAAGGGCTGGGAATTTTTTATCTTAATAATTTGCAAAAGGTTCGATTTCGTTCGACTTAACACCGACGTGAAACGTTCGACGAAGATACCTAGCATGATGGACACGCTGCAACGCAGATCGATTGGCAGACAGCAGGGTAATTTTAATGAAAGACGATACTTTCCAACCACGTAGATAGGTTCACGCGTTACAGCTAATATATGTATTGGAAATACATGCTTTGATACCCCTCTTTGGAATCCTCTACTTTCGTTTCTTCCACGAGAAATAATGCCAGACGAGACCCCAACAGGGTTGGCACTCCAGTTGTTATAATATCTATTAAATCGATAAATAGTTACAGCAGTAAAATACGGAGCTTCTCTTATAAAAAAAAAGTGGTTCAGAATCGAGTTATAGCATCGAGTCTTGATTCGAACACCATCAAAAGATAAACAAAATCTATCCGACCATCGAGTTGCAAGTATAATTAATTATTCACAGCTCTGTGTATATATTTGAGTATCTTTTATGGTCCTGAAATAGCGGTGTGATCGGGAAATGTAATACCTGAACCTCAAAGTATTTCATTTTTCACAACATAGGAGCGTTATTAGGCATATTGGGAATACGTATTAGGTGGTTTATCCTATCGAATTTATCCAACAACACTTTTGCAGCATAAAAATACATTCTATCACTGTAGGTGCGCCCGTTTGGCTCGTGTCCTTATCCTCACCTGCCTTTTGCAGCTCAACCACCCGGAATCTCTCCGTGCCCCACCCGTACTCCCCTCGACCATAACGCGGCAGTCCTATGAGCCCACTTTCCCCCTTTATGGGCTGAAGCCAGGTGATGACTCACCCCATAACTCCACCAAAAGGGAACCCCGTTACTCCTTCTTTTCTGCGAGAGCGTGTGTGCAGCCAACGTTCTCTCCTCGTCTGTCGATTCTTTCCTCGTGTTTTCGAATACACGCGTGCCAATCCTGCCCAGATACCGACTCGTGCGTGAACGAGCGGCGGTGGGGGGGGGGGGGGACACGTATTGTGCACCCGTTTACCCACCTAGGATTGGATTTATGTCGTGCGCCATGACTATGCAGGCAACCGACCACAGACAGTACATCAGAAATTAATTTTGCCACGTAACGCGGTACTTCGACTCGGAGGGATGCTTATTGGATTCCATCACACGATTCTTTCTAACGAGACAGCGAAAGAAACTTCTAAAAAGATCACTTATTTCCAGAAAACCTTTCGGTGACTCTCGTCGAAGTGAAAATATTTGTATCCGTTTAACTGTTTCGGAAGTACTCGTTAACTGTGGCTTCCAGGACAATGAAGCGTAAAACAATGTTGTTATACTGTCTTGAACAGTGTTGGAGAGTAACGAAGGTGGTTGGAATAAGTCAGTTGCCTTTCCGGTCCACCTTACACCTTTATCTCGGGACAAAGACTGCCAAATAATAAGCAGGCGTTGGCTTACAAGTTTCTTGGGGTTCGCCGGTCGGTTCCGAAGACAGTGAGACCTGTTTCTCGGTTGTCGCGTGCCCGTGTAATACCTTCTGCTCGCCAGGTTCTATTTACACGACGCACCCTCGACCCAAGACTCGCCTCCAAGGAAAGGGGCCTCATAATCTTTTCTCCATTCAAGAGAACGACTGCCTCCGCCCCATGGAAAGCTACTCACGGAGAGGAATTCTTACCCTGTCGGACCCCTGCACCGGAAGACGCGAGTTTCGCTGCAAATTGTAGGGTTGCCGTTAGGCGATCGTTTACGCGAAACCAATCCAGAAGACTAGTAACACGATTCTGCTGTTATACATTCAAATTTCCCTTCGCTCTCTTCCCCAAGAGTGCATGCTTTTTTAAATTTTTACTAATTTCATCAATTATTTTTGTTGGTGCAAATAAAAGTATCTCCAAGAGTACCAAAGTGGGCTTCGATATAATTCCTATCGTATTATGATCAGAATTTACTTGGTCTATTTCAACCTTCAAATTCTTCAGCGTCGAGTGTCATAGGAATTATGAAACGATTGTATAATTGGTTCCATTACTTTGCATACGTTTTGCATAAATATCTGCAGTGATTGCTCGCGTTAAAATTCTTTTGTAATTCGTCGTAAGAAGCGGTCGATTTCTCCAGCGCTCGAAATAAAGGCATTATTATTAAATTTGTCACATAACATCGTTAATATAATAATTCGAAATCTAATCAGAATTTATTTGCAAAGATTCGTTGACCCAATTTCTCAATTTTATCGTTTTCTCGTCGACAGCAAACGGTATCGAATTTGTTGTCAATTTAAGGAACAGTGTTACTAAACGAACGATCGATAGGAAATCTGACAATTTTATCTCACAAAATTGGTCCTTTATGTAATTTAAGAACAAAATGCTGTCTAAGGTACAAATACGATTCGGTATTAAACTTGTCTTAGAACTCGTACCTTTCAAATCGCTAAGAAACGCGACATCGAAACAGAAGTTTGGGCCAAGTTTCGAGTGAATTTGCCGATGTTCGTTCGTTTGATGCGTTCGAAATTGGACGAAAACGTTTCCAAAGGCGACACTTGTTTAAATTATAAGGAAGATTCACCCCAAAAAGTACGTTTGCTCTTTACTTTGTAGGAGGAATTACTGGTGTCAGTCAAGTGGCGCCAGTCGAATTGTCGCGTTTCCATACGCAAGACAACTGGCGCCAGTCGAGTCGCGTCAATAAACTTCGCGCGTGAAAACCCTGCATAAGTTACGCAAAATTCGAGTATTTTACTTGGAAAGACGTTTTACCACGGCACAAAGAACGTGCACGATATTTTATTCACTTATCTTTACGAGTTCAACCCCTAATTCATGATGCATCTAACAGGGGAAGAAACCCTCAATCGTACAACTTCGATTTCATGCTGTTTGTAAAATATTGCCTCTACCGAGACTACATTTTTTACGTTCATATATTTATTGCTATTTTCATGCATGCATATGAAAAGAAAAATGATTGCACTACAATGGTGTAATTATAAACGAATCTTCACCGATCCAAAGGCGTAGAATCTTACGCAACTTTCGAAAGCAAATAAACTTGGAGTCTTTTTTGGTTTCACAGTATTTGGTCGGAAACACCGACCATTGGAAGCGAAAAAAAAAATTTTTACTTTCGAAACTAACACCGATAAAGTTCCACGACAACGTTGTCAACTTTTTTTCTCTGCATCACGCTATTGGTTTCATTCACCGTAACGTTTTGGACCCTCCGAGGCGAAGGGGGGGCAAGGAGAGAGACGTATCTACGGCTTCTTGCCGTAGGTCGTATTACTTCTTTTTCATTCATGACTTCGACTCGCGCACGTACACGTACGCCGTACGCGGGAATGTACTTAGGTTCGCGTGTACGTGCATACGTTAGCGGACAACCGAATAGCCTTTAGGGCGATTCTAAGGTCTCTAGCTTCTCGTTTCCTTCGGTTTTCGTCGATTCATTCATTTCCTCGGGATAGTGAAACGCGTGGCTGCGTGTTCTGGCGCACCCACCTGCCCCAGAAATTGATCACGCGTCGGGGCATTCTTCCAAGACGAGTTAGAAATGTGAAATATATTTTTCTCCGACTAAAAATTTCAAACGCGAAGCGGCTCGTCGTAGTTACAACTCGGTATTTGTCGCGGTAAAAAGAGTCCTGATTCGTAACGATCGATTCGAACCGCCTGCAGCAATAGACTCAAACCCACGCATCTGTTCGACGCGTGCTAACGCATCCTCTTGAATGAATTTGTCCAGGTGCTCGGGTGGACCACCAGATTCCAGTTTCGCGTTTCAATTCATCCTTCAACTCTTTCACGCGAACACGCGAAATACGGTTCCGTTCGGAGCAACGACCGTGAAAATTTAACCCTAAGGAACTCTTGTAAAATCTCTATTTCATCGAATATAATATGACTAAAAATACAAACGAAGACCAGCGGTTGTTGATCGTTGGAGGAGAAAAAAGGACCAGTATGGAAATCGATCGTCGTGGCTCGCATCTGCGGCGGTAATTCGATAATAAAAAAAAACTAATGGGTCAGAGGCGACATTAAAGTGCCCAACCAGTTCTGGGAAAGATAATACTAGGCAAACGAAATTTCAGCAAGTATTTGCTTTCTGTGCAGATACGGCGGCGGGACCCTTCCACCCCTGGATAGCCTGGAACCAGTCGAAGGGGATGACGAAAGAGAGAGAGATCTACGAGCGGCGAGGGGAGGGCAGGAAGCACGCAGCTGCCTCAACTCAATGTCACAGCTTTCCGACTTACAATGCGAGCCGCCACAATGCATGATTTTCGCCATTGTTTGCATCCTAGGCTGCACGCGTCTAGCACGAATGGATGCATTCCTGCAGCCCCAAGTGACGTGTGCCGCCACTCCAGAGGAGGTCGACACGAGCCAATTCCTTTCCCCGGGACAACCAATGCAAACCCCATTCATTGATTCCGACCATCGACGCCAAAACGGCGCAGTTGCTAATTTATCCGCGCGATCTACGCCTATGCTAAATAACGAAGCCGGTCAGAAGCGAGAAATTCTCTCGTAGCACGTTTCTACGAACCCTTAACGACTAAAAGTGTAATATCCGTTTTGTCCAGACACGACGGGGAAGTTACGAAAAATGCATTCGAACAGCCGATCGCAATTCCTTCGATTTTTGATGATTGCGAATTTGTATTTAGAGGGGATGGCGCAACCGTAGAGGGATTTCGTGAAATCATTGTTAAGCAAACCCGGATAATTGCATGGGTATGGTGTAATTACACTGATGGACTGCCATAAGTAGGCATCAAACCCTCCAATAACAGGACCAATCATTGTGAGTCCCTAGCGAAGGGCAAATATTAGCGATCCAGGAAATATTACTCGCAATTTAAGTATATTTTGACTAGAAAATGGCGCGTGACTCGACAAAATATCGCGTATTATAGTTATTCCGGACTATTAAATGTTTTTTTCTTTTTTTAATTACAGTTAAGTAGATTCGAAGATCGTCCCGGTGGTTTCTTTTTTTTTTTTTTAATTAGCTGGCAGGAGAGGATAGGTGTATTGTACAATCTGTTGTACCTTAGCCCATATGGTTCCGTGTTTACAAACGCGTGCAGCATTACGATGCTTAGCTATTAATTAATTGGATACGTACTCAGTATGCAGATAAATGTATCTCAGGTTGGTCATCGATGTTGCTCGCGTTCCATATGCGGCACGCACGGGCTCGAATGTGTTCGATCGTGACGATCGCGCCATTGCTGCAACAGAAACACGTAACAGGTGGTTAATTTAGCAAACGATGAGGCGCACCGTCTCGACACTCGTAAAACACGCTTGAAATGATCTAGAACAGGCGTTACACGTATATGTTAATCAACTACACGTTCCAAGGACCGCGTGGACGTCGTTCCATTCAATTGTCTTTCACTTTTTTCCTTTTTTTTTTATAACGACACGCTGCAACGAAATCAGTATTCAAGTTCGTGCAAAGGGTCTGACCGAAACGGTTATTAAACAATTACTTTATCGAATCCTGACACGAGCAAGCAACTTTTGCTCCAAGATTTCTATTCCGAAGGCATAGGCTCTTGCTACGCGTGGTCAACAAATGCATAGAATGTAATTAAATAAATAGATTACATATAATTGTTCGCTACTTTCAGCATCCTGCGAGAAAAGGCTAATATCTTTAATAGGTTTCAGTTATCCGGTGCCTTGAGCATTTCCTTTGATCGATATTCCGCCCCTGTTGGGGTGCAGAGTATGGTGCACCTAACCATCTTTGTGTGTACTCTGGTGAATACGATCGTCTTTGTGCCCCCTTTAAGAGACGGTGTTGTTCGGTGGCACGCGTCTAAAGATATATCTTGGTGAATGGACCTTGGTGCACCTTAAGCTACCCCATGGGCACGAAACCGATACAACCTGCTTCCTTCTGACGTTTACACCGTGACGTCACCGGTTCTTACGAACACACGCGTCTTCGAGACTTTGTGCTCAAGGTGCGCGTCACGTGACGTCTTCGACGGCCCCCCCATTGGCGTAATCCACACGCCGGACCATATGGGATTAAAATTGTAAAGCTCAAGGTTGGTAAATGGTAATTTTTAAATTACGAAAATGGGGCGTCATAAATATCAACGATACTCACGAATTTGAGATACTCGAGACTCAAATGTTGTTATTCAAGGTTACACGTGTTTTTACTCTGTGTACACTAGTTCTCAGGCCTGTAAATTTAAGAACTAGCGAAAAAATCGTTCGTCCTGAAGAAGAGTGATCGAACAAATCGATTGATATTTTTCAGCTCGTTCCTCTTTGCTTCCTAGTTTGTCCTAACTTGTGAGTCGTTAATGGGCTTAAAAATAAATTCTAAATCACGGGTAGAGAAATTCGGGAGTACCTAAGCCTATGGGCGCAAGTCTGCCCTTGGCATAATCGCGGTACCAGGGCACGCTACGAAGCCGCGGTGGTCTTTCTGGGCTTTTTGTGCCGGTGCATTGTCGGAATCAAGCTGCAGCTGCCTGCAGAAGAACCCCCATACGCGCCCCCATAACAGAGCCACGTCATACCACCTGGCCCTATCTGCATGTGTGTACAGCGAGGGGGTCGTGCACCCTTCGGAACTTTAGGTACACCGGGCTCGAAGGCTTCGTAAGGGTGTCGCGACGCGTATACGTGCACGCGTGCCACGTACACGCATTTCGCCAGGGCGCTGATACCTTTTCACTATCGTCGTGCACGGGCCACCACGGCACGTGTGCATTTTCACACACCAGAGCATCGGACCACGCGAACACGCGAACACCGCCCCGTCAAAATACCCGTGAATCGTTTCGGGCGGATTTGTTCCGACGCACCTAGGCGCGACCAGATTTCTACGGGCCCCAGAAAATCGCCATCGGTGATTTTTAGTTAAAACTGTCCAAGTCTAGAGACGAATTTATAATTAAATTTTTACGCTACTTCCGTCGAACACTTCGAAATCGATACCTAATATAGACGAGGCAATAATCAGGAAATACGGTGTTCTGCTTACTCTAATAGACGTTCGAGATTTATCGAGTTCCGGATCAAACGCAATTATCGTATCCAAAAGCAGAAATGTGCCGAATTTGTATCGTGTTGAATATTCGCGTAACTCAAAATAGCGTTTTCCGGCTAATCTAGGGGCACTACATTAAACGTCTTAGACGTTATGGAACACTGTGACCTTACAGTGTTATTTCGGATAATTTTGTAGCCACATTAGGGGAGCGTTTACCAGCGATACCGAACGTATTGTGGAAACACGTTCGATTAAAAAGGAAATCAGATACTTGATGGACGCCTGCCCCATAAATAGATATCGTTCTTTTTTTCACCGGAATCTAAAGCCTATTGGTTATTATACGCTAACGGGTATTACCTCGTGCCGATATGGTGGGCCATGCACAACTTACTTTCCTGTATTTTCATAGATAAAATCAGCCAGCACGTGGCGGGGCACGCGCCCTCGTCGCGGAACAATTCGACGAATCGACCGGCTAATCGATGCAGTTGCCATATTTTCTCACGTTTGATAAACTCTTTTTTGTTTCTATATAATTTATTTAAAAAAAAATACGTACGAAATGGCTGTTATTATCACTCCTTAACAGTTAGTATATAGGGTGTTCGACTACCCCTGGGAAAAAATTCAATGGGGGATTCTAGAAGTCAAAATAAGACGAAAATCAAGAATACAAATTTGTCGATGGAGGTTTCGTTAAAAAGTTATTAACGTTTAAAGTTCCGCCCGTACTGAATTTTTTTCTCGAAAATGCGCAAGATTTCGGGGGTATGTGTAATGACCAAAAATGATCGTAATTGACTCCTGCAACCGAAAATAATTTTTCCAAAACGATTTGAAATTTTTTAATTTCGCCAAAAAATTTAGGCATCTTCTCGAATTTTTTTCTCGAAAATGCGTAGGATTTTAGGAGTATGTGTAATGACCAAAAATGATCGTAATTGACTCCTGCAACCGAAAATAATTTTTTTAGAATGATTTGAAAAATTTTTTTTTAGTCGAAAAACTTCACAACCTACCCGATTTTTTTTCTCGAAAGTGGATAGGATTTCGGAGGTATGTGTAATGACCAAAAATGATTATAATTGACCCCCGCAACCGAAAATAATTTTTTTAGAATGATTTGAAAAATTTTTTTTTCGTCGAAAAACTTCACAACTCACCCGATTTTTTTTCTCGAAAGTGGATAGGATTTCGGAGGTATATGTAATGACCAAAAATGATCGTAATTGACCCCCGCAACCGAAAATAATTTTTCCAAATCGATTTGAAATTTTTTAATTTCGCCAAAAAATTTAGGCATCTTCTCGAATTTTTTTCTCAAAAATGCGTAGGATTTTAGGGGTATGTGTAATGACCAAAAATGATTGTAATTGACCCTCGCAACCGAAAATAATTTTTTTAGAATGATTTGAAAAATTTTTTTTTCGTCGAAAAACTTCACAATCTACCCGATTTTTTTTCTCGAAAGTGGATAGGATTTCGGAGGTATGTGTAATGACCAAAAATGATCGTAATTGACTCCTGCAACCGAAAATAATTTTTTTAGAATGATTTGAAAAATTTTTTTTTCGTCGAAAAACTTCACAATCTACCCGATTTTTTTTCTCGAAAGTGGATAGGATTTCGGAGGTATGTGTAATGACCAAAAATGATCGTAATTGACTCCTGCAACCGAAAATAATTTTTTTAGAATGATTTGAAAAATTTTTTTTTCGTCGAAAAACTTCACAATCTACCCGATTTTTTTTCTCGAAAGTGGATAGGATTTCGGAGGTATGTGTAATGACCAAAAATGATTGTAATTGACCCTCGCAACCGAAAATAATTTTTCCAAAACGATTTGAAATTTTTTAATTTCGCCAAAAAATTTAGGCATCTTCTCGAATTTTTTTCTCGAAAATGCGTAGGATTTTAGGGGTATGTGTAATGACCAAAAATGATTGTAATTGACCCTCGCAACCGAAAATAATTTTTTTAGAATGATTTGAAAAATTTTTTTTTCGTCGAAAAACTTCACAACCTACCCGATTTTTTTTCTCGAAAGTGGATAGAATTTCGGAGGTATGTGTAATGACCAAAAATGATTGTAATTGACCCTCGCAACCGAAAATAATTTTTTTAGAATGATGTGAAAAATTTTTTTTTCGTCGAAAAACTTCACAATCTACCCGATTTTTTTTCTCGAAAGTGGATAGGATTTCGGAGGTATGTGTAATGACCAAAAATGATCGTAATTGACTCCTGCAACCGAAAATAATTTTTCCAAAACGATTTGAAACTTTTGAATTTAATCGTTAATAACTTTTTAACGAAGCCTCTATCAACAAATTGGTATTCTTGATTTTCGTCTTATTTTGGCCTCTTGAATCCCCCATTAAAATTTTTCCCAGAAGTGGCCGAACATCCTGTAGATGCTTAGTTCCTCTTGACGTTCGTTCGTTAACTGAGAACGAATTAATCGTCTCACACAGGTACCCCCAGAGTGGTCCTGCGCAGTTGTCATAAATCGCGATCAGGCAAACGTACCGATTTCGCGCGAGATTCGAGTATGATAATTGCTACGATCGCTCCTATGAAAATAACGAACGTTACAAGAAAGCAATTCATTATTATTTTGTATCTTGTAATTTGGTTTAGTTTTAGAAACAGATATACGCGAGTAAATAAAATTCCGACGTTTCTAATTCGTTGTTACGAACGTTGTACGACGCCATACATTATCCGTTATCGCGCGACAACCCTCTGCGAACCAGGATTCGGCAAGCGATCGCGTTTGATGTCCCGATAATTGTATTTGCTCGTCGCCGATCGACGAAAAAGAAAGAATAAAGGCACGGTTGGTCGTAACTTTTAGCCTAAACGACCACGATCGAGGCTCGTGATTGCGATGTGATCGACGCGAGCGGGAAAATTAAATTTCGCTTCGCGCGTGGACGAGCGTGAAATTCTGACGCACCGTAAAAACTTTCATCTAATCGGCCCCGTTTGCCAATTCTGCTTGATTAGTGGACGGTCCCCGAAACTTTCGAAGGATAAACGAATCCGTTTTCTGTTTCGCTGCTGGAAAGTTCCAACCATCTTTCGACCTTTAAAATACTACTTTCACACGTTATTGCGTTTAAATGGCTGTGAATTTTTTCAAACGTACGAAAATTGATTATTGTAGTACCCCAAATTACCAATGCTATTTATTTGCTTCCAAGTGACTTTTCTAGGGTGTGCACGAAGACTTTCGCGATCGACTGTATGCGCCAACGAGCTTTGTACAGCGCTAAAATATATTAGTTCTGATACCAGTGTACACGGAGAGGCGGGATTATTCGTACGCATCTGTGCATGAGCTTTTTACGTGTCAAGTGCGCACTATGAATAACAATGGGCTGTCGCCCGTTTCGAAAGGACATATTTAACTGTGCGTGTGCATCTTCGTTCGGGAGGATTCGTGGCATAGCACTGTTCAATCGAGCGTAGAGTGGCCCCTGCTCGATACACGCTCACGTTCGCCAGTAATGGTGATGCATAGCGTTTCGATATACGAAACGCGAACGCGATCCAAAGTACTCGAGTCTTCGACGCAGTCGATTGGGGTGCGATGAAAGAGGCGGGAATTGAAATGCGAGGTCAAAACGTGACAAATACCGATCCTAACAGTTATTGCTCTTCCCTCAGATAGTCAGTATCTACTTGGCATTTAAAATCAAATTAGTAACTTCGAATCAGTAAACAAGATTAATCGTATCTCGAGAAGAAAGAATGCAGGATTCAATTTTCAGTTTTCAAAGTTTATGTTTGCGTAAAATATTGTTTACTCGGCGTGGTACGGTAGCTAGAAATGGTACTGCACGTTTGATAATCGTTCGATTATCCGGAAAAAATTGTGAATTCATCCTTGGCCGATTAATAGTATAGCAAGGACCCGGAGCACAGTGTATCTCCATTGAAGGGAGTTCACTAGAAATTCTCTATCCGCGGAGTGCAACCACTTACACATCTGTCCACCAGCATCCCTCGGTAAATACACGGTAGAACGCATAAAGCACGAACAACGGGAACATTAGAAGTTCCATCGTTCAAAGTACATTGACCACATGCCGAGCGTGTCTGGTATATATCAATAAGAAGAGAAAAGGAGTTCACCGTTGCGAGATCTTAATCGCAGATTAGCCAGCCGAGGGAGAAAAAGTTCATTACGCTTCTGAAACCAACATTTGAATTTTACGCGACATCTGTTTGGGGAAATCAAGTTATCGGTACTGATTACACGCACTGTCTCAAATATTAAGTAAAAATAACGTTCCAAAACATTTGGATGGGAAGAATCGCTAGCAAGAGCTCGATTGTTCTTCAAAAAATAGACGGAAAGTATCTATAATAAATAACTTTAATTTACATAGTAAGGGAGAATTCTTTCTATTTAACTCGGACACTCGGAATATTTATAATACACGACACATAACGCGTTTAAAACTCATGCTGGTAGTGGAACGAGACGCAGAGAATGGAACCATTGGAATTCGATGAGAAATTGTCGAACCTGGGTGTTCTCGAGACGTTTCGTGCAGTGGGCCAGATAGATTGGGCCCGTATATTTGTATCGTTTGGCAGTGATACATATGGGCACTTGGAAGTGTCCAGAAAACTCGAGTCATCTTGAAAATATCTTGGCGTTCTTCACCCCTATGCGGTCAGGAGTATTTTAAGTGCCGGTGCGAGCACTCTTTTAACGAGGCCAGTGCACAAGACCGTCTGAATGCACTCTTTGAAAAGAACAGCCGCGACGAGGATCGTATTCCGAGGATTCCCGCAGCGACCCACATTCTGCGGGTTATTTGGAATAACTCGAAAATATCTATAGCATTTATAATGCAATAAAGAGTTGACGATTTCGCTGGCGGTGGATCGTAGAACTTCCACCGATCGCGCGGATCGAGTCGCGTCCAACGGATTGCTTGTCGTTGCAAGGAGTTCTCGATAACGCTAACGCTGTTTAAACATTTATAAGCAAACGCGTGAAGACGAATAAAAAGCATTGTCTGGTATCGATTTTCTTCTACTTGAAATGTATCGTTAATTCGGTTGTCAATTTCGAATTCAAACGACAAAATGGAACGTCGAAGATCGGAGACTGTCTCGCTTTAAGGAATTTTTAATATTTCATAAACCTGGTGTATTTTTGGAGTAACACGGATTACGAGACGAATTGGTTATTATTTATTTCACGTGCGATGAAAGTGCGAGGATTGTTCTATTTCTCGCTTCCTTACTTTATTACGATGACGAACTTCGCTTCGTAATAATATCGCTAAAAATATTTCATTTATCGCGGTCGATACAGAAATGGAACTAAATATTATGACGAGCTTGTGTACACAAGGTGTCCCGTTTCTTTCTGTCGCAACATGGTCTTCGTCAAAAACCATAAAGAATTTGTTTAACAACTTGTTCGTACATAGTTTTTAAAAATAGTATTAAAAGAGGCGGGTGAACTTTTGAGGCTTGTTTCCACCACAGCCAAAAAGAAGTATCATCTGCATCGCGATACGAATCTGCAAAGTTTCATCAGGATCGGAGGAGGGGATACTTCCCGGACGTTCATTGTTACGTTGTTGAATGCACGGTTCAGAGTATACAGGGTGCTCTCAGTTTAAACAGTTATACTTCAAGCATGAATTTTACAAAATTGCAAGATTATAGGGACTCTCAGCCCCTTTATTACTTTACAAAGATGAAAATTTAATTATTAAAAATATTTTATGCTCGCTCTGGTCTCCGTTTCAACGATCGAAAGTTGAAATCTATACAGGGTGGGGCAGTAACTATTAGCACCTCAGATATCTTGGAAACTATAAGTTTCACAGAAATGTTTGCTAAAGTAAATTGCACAGTACGAAGGGCGCTATTGGGTGGCGATAATAGTTTTTTTGCAGGTGGAGGTACTTCGGACATTTGAAGGTCACATGCATTTTTTTAAATGAATCGGTATGTTTTTGCTTCCGTATCACGATAGAGGATCTTAAAACGAGTTCAACGACCTATTACACAAGGTCATTGAAGGTCATAGAAAGTAGAGAAAGGCGATAATACTTACGGTTTTGGTAGTAAATGAAACATACGTTTCGTCAACAGTAGAGGAATGCGTAATGCTTACCGTTTACTTCACTGAGAATAAACACTGCTTGAAGGACACTTTAATAGTTTGCAGAGTAAGATAAACATCATAAGATTAGTATCGATAAATCGGTCAATCCGGCACGATGTATCCGTTTGAAGAGCAGGTTGATATGCTTCTTATTTATGGCGAATGCCAACAAAATTCTGCAAGGGCGAAAAACTTGTATGCTGAACGATATCCACATCGGTCTCAGCCTTCGCGTCAAATATTTAAAAATGTGTATGATAAACTTAGGCAAACCGGTAGTTTAAGTGTTCGTAAAAGTGAACGCCAGAAACGAGTAATTAACGAAGAAATGTAAATCGGTGTGCTCGCTAGTGTGTCTAGAAATTCTCATATTAGTTCGCGACAAATTGAACGCGAATCTGGCATTAGTAGGAGGAGCGTACTTCGCATTTTGCACCGTCACAAATTTCATCCGTATCACGTTAGTCTTCACCAAGAATTGCATGGGAACGACTTCATGAATCGCGTTGAATTTTGTCGATGGGCTATACGTCAGATTCAAAACAATGAGCTTTTTTTTAATACCGTCTTATTTACTGATGAAGCAACATTCACAAATCACGGGAATGTTAATTTGCATAACATGCATTTATGGGCAGCGGAAAATCCACATTGGCTGCGACAGGTTGAACATCAAAAACAATGGTCTGTGAATGTATGGTGCGGTATCATAGGTGATCAAATTATTGGACCTTATTTTATCAATGGAAATTTCAATGGCAACGTCTATGCTAATTTTATTAAGGATACATTGGGTCTTTTGCTAGAAGAGTTACCTTTATTTACACGACAAACCATGTGGTATCAACATGATGGATGCCCAGCACATTATTCATCGATTGCGCGAAGGGAACTCGATGAAAAATTTCGAAATCGTTGGATTGGACGCGGCGGTCCAATATCGTGGCCAGCTCGTTCACCAGACATAACACCTTTAGATTTCTTTCTGTGGGGAACACTGAAAGAGAAAGTGTACAAAGAAGTACCAACTACATCTCTCGATATGCAACAGCGAATTATTGCAGCCTGTGCATCAATAAGTTCTGACGCTGTAAGACTTGCAAGTCAATCAATCGTAAAAAGAATCCAACGGTGCATTGACAGTGATGGTCATCATTTCGAACACCTACTATAAACATGTTTCATTTACTACCAAAACCGTAAGTATTATCGCCTTTCTCTACTTTCTATGACCTTCAATGACCTTGTGTAATAGGTCGTTGAACTCGTTTTAAGATCCTCTATCGTGATACGGAAGCAAAAACATACCGATCCATTTAAAAAAATGCATGTGACCTTCAAATGTCCGAAGTACCTCCACCTGCAAAAAAACTATTATCGCCACCCAATAGCACCCTTCGTACTGTACAATTTACTTTAGCAAATATTTCTGTGAAATTTATAGTTTCCAAGATATCTGAGGTGCTAATAGTTACTGCCCCACCCTGTATAAATACACCCGTATCTAAGGAGATATACTCCCTCAAAGACTATTTTCCTAAAGTATTCTGCGATCTCTTGGATGCCCCGTGTTCGAACACCTTGTGTAATATTTTTAAATGATTCGTCTTGAGACGGAGCAACGTTGTTAATTATCTTTTTGCCGAGTCACAGAGCGATTCTCTTTTTTTCTGACCGAGTCATGGGAGTGGAGGCACGTGCGTACGGTATCAAAACACGATGGTCTTCGGGAAACATTATACCATTAAGATGCATCTGGTACGAAATTATGTATATCCACCTGGGTTCTCCCGTGTCGGATATACCCAGCTTGTTATGTATAGCATGGTTGGCAAGGAGGAAACGCGTAAAGGGATCCGTTGGCACGTGCCAGGATGCGGCGTGTCTTACGCGATACCTTTTTATCGATCTAAGGGAAGTCACTTGCTGATAGGATTTATGCACTACGCACACGGTACTATCGTTATTAATTTTGTTAACTTTCGATTCTGTTATCGTATAGATCCATGGAAAACAATCGATCCTCGAGTCGAATCGCTAAATAGATAGGACTCGTGAATTTTTATTTTTAAATATTGCAATCGGAGCAGAGGAACGGTGAAATACGGTGCACGTGGCATCATCAAAGACACTGAATGAAAATTTGCCCGGGGAAGACATAAATCAGCGTCAAATATTATATTCTCTTTGAAGCGGCGAGTGTCACTCAACCAAGGTACCTACTTATCTGTGGGAATTAACATTTCAAGGTAAGGAGACTATACGGCCACTTACACATTCGTTCACACAAGCTTACTATATAAATTTCTTTGGAAAACACTATCACGTTTCCCGTTGCAAGAATTTTTTATTCGATACGCGGTCTACGAACGAAACGATGCTTCCGTTTTTGATCTCGCGAACAATTTTACTTAATATATTATACAACACGTTTCCCATCCGTATTGATCTTCATATTAAACTTATAGTAATCGAGTTTCACGTCTTACGACGAAGTCTCAATTTTTGTTACCAGTAAGGACAAAGAATTTTGAAGGAACTCGGAGAAAAATTTTTTAGTCTTGAAAATGAATATTGCAGACGATGATTTATTTGAAATCGATGTACGATACGTTCAAACCGAGAGTGAAGCTATTTGTTTAGAACAAAAGGTCTAATTTGATGAAAATAATTGTTAAAGAGATAATATAAAGGGGTTGTAGCTCTGCAACCCTTACGAACAGCCGGTCACTGCTTAGTATATCGACCACCCCTGGGAAAAATTTTAATGGGGGTTTCTAGAGGCCAAAATAAGACGAACATCAAGAATACCAATTTCTTGACTGAGGCTTCGTTAAAAAGTTATTAACAATTAAATTAAAAAATTTCAAATCGTTCTGAAAAAATTATTTTCGATTGCGGGGGTTAATTACAATCATTTTTGGTGAACAGACATACCCCCGAAATCCTACCCACTTTCGAGAAAAAAATTCGAGTAAGTGCTGAAAGTTTTGGATGAAAAAAAAGACTTTCGAATCGTCTTGGAAAAATTATTTTTAGTTGCAAGGGTCAATTGCAAGCATTTTTGGTCAACAGACATACCCCCGAAATCCTACTCAGTTTCGAGAAAAAAATTCCTTACCAAAAATATAATTTCTGACCAGAAATGTCTGCCTGAATTTTCATGCGAATCTTTAAAATGTCATAACTTCTGAACGAATTGGACGATTCTAATGTTTAAAAAAGCAAACCACGCGTATTTTAATGGAGAATATGTATAAATCGCAAAAATATTCGAAAAGTTGGTCCCTGACCTCACAAAATGAGAAAAACCCCATAAAAGTGGTTCAATTTTCAAACGGCCATAACTCCTACAATAGTGAACGTATTTCAATGAAACGTTTTTCTGAAGTAAGGCTCATGGGTACCTACAAAAAAGTTTTAGACAACTTTTCTGTAGGGCGTCAAATAAAATTACTAAAAATGAAAAAGGAATTTTTAAGAAAAATCGAAAGGGTGCCTAAATTTTTCGACAAAAAAAAAAATTTTTCGAATCGTTCTAAAAAAATTATTTTCAGTTGCAGTGTTCAATTACAATAATTTTTGGTGAACAGACATACCCCCGAAATCCTACGCACTTTCGAGAAAAAAATTAAGTACGGTCGGAACTTTAAACGTTAATAACTTCTTAACGAAGCCTCCATCAACAAATTGGTATTCCTGATTTTCATCTTATTTTGGCCTCTAGAATCCCTCAATAACATTTTTCCCAGAGGTGACCGAACACCCTGTATATTTTTAAAGCGCAAAGATCTCCCCGATCTGTTGTTAACGCGTTAAGAATCTGCTAATACACCATCCGTGAAGAAACGAAACCCCAGCGAGCCGAATTAGTTCCACACTCGTTCGTCAAGCTTTCAATCATTAAACGCGTATGGTTTCGAGAAACGTTTCATTAAGAAGCAGCGACGGGACGCGAACGCAAACAAAGCGAAATACTAGGAACGTTGTCGGAAGGGCTGAGGAGAAACCCTCGAGAAAATCGCTGGTCGATTCGTAGGTTTTAAATGTTTTTACTTGACCAGACACGGCCGTTTGTCGAGGCTTCGAAAAACAATCGATGAGCAAATGTGCACTCTTCCCACGATACGCGACAGAAAAAGGGGATGATGGTACGCGATTCACGGTTTAACAGGAGGGGGTGTAACCTTCCTTGTACAGGTGGGACAAATGGACGAGTTTATGGTTTTCGCTGTGCAGCTATGGG
Organism: Colletes latitarsis; assembly: GCF_051014445.1. Taxonomy (NCBI): domain Eukaryota; kingdom Metazoa; phylum Arthropoda; class Insecta; order Hymenoptera; family Colletidae; genus Colletes; species Colletes latitarsis. The sequence goes on along the minus strand of NC_135135.1, from coordinate 25,946,109 downwards.
AACTTGCTTCCCCCGCGAAAATGAATCATACGTGGAACTTTCATTGTTCCAAACAATTTCGCATTTTTAACGACAATCCAAGGCTCGACTCGTATGCCACTTATTGGTATAGTCCGGGCCACGATATAGCGAGGTTGTAAACTCGAGTAGGTGTCAAAGTTTACACGTTTCAGCTCCCGAAACATGTGAATTGACAGAAATACGAGCAACTAAGGACCTTAGACCATAGTCAGGGCCGTACGAAACATTTTTAGAGGTATCGTAACAGGTAAAGATCTTACTCAAGTCTTTAATATCTTAATTCACCTGCTTATAATATATGCATGTAGAATATGCATTTAGAAAGACATTCAAAAAGGCACCCTCAAGCAAGATGTCATGCAAGACCCTAAGTGTCGCAGTAGTAGTCGGTCCCAACCCCCAAGAGTTTAATTTACGACCTCGCTAAAGGACACTGCATACTTGATAAAAATTATGTCAAATATCAACCTCGATACTCCATTCGATTCTGTCACAAATTCAACGTATTTGGAATCACGATTCCATCAAAAGTGAAATAAACAAAGAAACGTACAAAATAACAAATAATATATCAGGTTTCGTAGGACGTGTTCTTCGTTGGTTTGAGGAAAATATGATGAGTCTGGCGAGAAACGGGGACGTTTAGTTTAGGCGTAAGTACAGAGTGAACCGAATTCATGATCGATCGACGCTCAATTGCTCAACAGCGGAAAGAGAGGAGGGAGAGAGTGACCGAGAGGAGTATCGGTGACGAATATTGTTCGCAGCATTCGTGCGGGTTCGAGAGCACAAGACAGGGACACCGTAAAAAAGTGGCTAGATAGGCAGGAGGCGACCAGGAAGGAAGTGTCGTGGCCGCTCTTCCGGGCAGCTGCTCTGGATATCGGTATATAGGCACTATGGTAAAGTAATCCACTATAGGACACCATATAAGTGCCATTACTACCGGGGACACGAAGGGCTTCATTTAATACCTCGTGGTTCATAATTAGGATCTAGATAAATATTATATTTACTCGTTTTTTCTTTCAACCCCCCTAACCACTTGTCGTTGTTCTCCCTCTTTTATTTATTTGTTCGTTTTCCTTGTTCTCTGTCGCGTCGAACGCACGATAAAAACGATCGCGTTCAATAACGAACGGTCTTGTGAAAATGTTCCGAATTTCGTTTATAGACAATTTATATACAGAACGTTTATACATATACAAATACGTAAGAAATATGCAAACGATTGAGATTATACAGGACTTTGAGAAAGGAAAATTTGACGAACATAATTGCTACACTTTCTTATTGTTCGTGTTAATTGTTTTCCAACATACCAAACTACCATTACTCTTGCTGTAGTTGTGTTTTTCTGCGCCCAACGAGTCCCTCCCCCTCGATCTTTAACGTAATTACTCGTGACTCGGTCTTTCTGGAGTTAATATTTGTATGGACGTCGATAACCCCGGCGGCTGGCGTGACTTTAAACGTCGCTCGTAGCAAAAGAAATAAAGTTATTACGCGCGAATAAAATATTTGTAAAATGTGTAATATCACTGTTCGTGTTCGCGATTATAACTGGGTTCGATAGTTTGTCATACTTTTCACGGTAGAAGTACATCGGAAGTACGTTTAATGTTCCGTCGCGAAGCCATCATCGCGAAATAATTTTTCTATGAATTTGTAAATCTGCTAAATCGTTAATATTTCTTTTCTTATCGTACAATATACCTACTGGGACTGCTCAATGAGTAAATATTTAGGCACCGAGCTGGCACGATAAGGTGACGAACAGATGCGAATAGGCAACTTAGATTATCGCGTTGAAACAGGAAATCGATGTTTACTTTGAAAGGGTTGATTAGCAGGCCTTTGTCAACCAAACATTTTTTTATTCGATTCGACGGGTAGATATCTATCTTTATATACCAAGATATAGATACGATTGCAATTCGGATGCAAATCATTGTGCAAATAATTTTGTTGTTATTGTTATTAACTGTGCAATGACTGTTCGAAATCAAGCTCGATTTGTACCGCGCCTCCGAAGACACTGCAAACGAGAATTGTTAATCGACACGAAATTGCAATTACGCGAATATGCTAGACGTCGGCTCCTACCGTTATTATCACGAAGGAGAAGTAAAAACTGGTACGAGTTAATTTTATTTAGAGCGGCTACATTGCTCTGAGAGCAAACGTTCCATCTACAAGGGAAAGACCGTGAAGAATGTCGGTAGGTTAATATCTCATAATTGTTTCGCAAGGAACAAAAGTGTCAAACGTGTCGGGAAACGGCTGGTTATTAGCATTAAATTAATTCGGGGCAAGTATTAAAAATTACTCTGCTCCTTCCCCTTTACCAGTCGTCTTTTTTCCCTTCGTACTGTCTCGTTTCATAAATTCTTAAAGTATTTCCCGAAGAATATTACTAATAACTCGCGAAACAGTAGATGCAATCTCACGTCCGGCGCTAGTTCACATTTTATCCTTAACTTAATTTCTAACTAGATAAGTGCCGGGCATCCCGGCCTAATTGCAATTAAAATTCCAACCAAAATGAACTTTTAATCGCGTGTTATTAATACATCGGGGCAGGGAAGACTCGCTATCAACCGTCTTCCTCCCATCTTCGAAAATGCGGTACTGCAACGATTTAGGCTCGAGCACTCTTATTTTGTGCAAAAACCAGCCCCAAAATTAAACAACGTCGATAAACGCGTCTCGTCTTGCGACAAGAATTTTTCAACGCTGCAAGATGATATGGCCAATCGCGTTCCTTTGGTTACACAGTCGCTGCTCGAACGAAACTATTGAAATTTTCAGTTATTCTTTTACTTTCCACGTAAATAGAACATTTGCAATTCGACAAATTGCAATCTGTGTAGAATCCAATGTCTGTACTCCTCGTTTGTATCATAAGTAAAAGAAAACAAAGATGTGTTCTTATACATATACTCTTATAAAGCAGATTGTTTTCGAAATTTGTTATCAATATTTTCACGCCACGGAAGTTCTACTTTTGTGTTTCGTTTATCGGTGCCGTTTTAATTACTCGTCCGAGAGATTTTCAATTTTGGGTTACCGTTAGATTAATGCAGAACCAAGTCTACGCTAGTTCTCACGAAGCAATCATCGTGGAGAGCCTTCGTGCTAGACAACAGTATACGTGCAAGTATACATAATAAGATCTCTATCGAGTGGCGGTCACGCCGGTAATTTTCATCTGAGACTCGTTTAATTGCGCAGCTCTGCGTCGCCGTGAGGGAGCTGCATTAAGAACTAATCTACTGGATTGCCACCGGAGATAATGTTTCAACTAGTGTAACTATCGGAAAGGTAATCGTTTACGTGCACGACGTTTTAGAAACCGACCACACATCCAATAAACAACAAATTTCTGAGCGCGAAACCCGACGAATTTCTCCCGATATTCGGTAAAATTATCCCTATCTGTTACGAATAAACGTTATTTAAACTTCTTCTCGCTACGAAGCTGTCGCTTCTTCGATGCTCGAGCTACGTCCAAACGTCGAGCAATTACCTAATTGCAATGCAAGACGTAAAAATGCAGGGGTACTCGAATTACGTGCAGACTAATCGAAACGAGCAATTGTCAACAGGATATTTGCAGCGTTTGGAAATACGACATTAGGACGTCAGAGAATCCCTAGAAAGCTGTCAGTCACGCGTCGCGTATATAAAAGACGAAGAGGGTGGACGAGTACTTCTGTCCTTGCACCCTTCGTTCGCATAACTGCGCGGAACAACGAACTCCGACGGGGCTAAGAGATCGTTGATCATCCGAAATCTAATGCGTACACAAGCCTTTCCGTGTCAAATCGCAGAATAGTAATTGCAATAGATAATTTCTATAAACTAGTACTCGAAAAGGTTATTGCATAATTTAAAATACAAGTTTTTGTCATCGAGCGTTGATATTTTCTTTACGAGGAATCGCGATCTGAACGGTTCGCGAAAAACAGCATCGAGCCAGGAATCTCGTGACGTATTTATACGAATTTCGTCTAAGGCTCCGGCGAGCGTTGCATTATCACGAGCAATTAACGATAACTTCACGCCAAGTATAAAGCACCGTAAAACTGTCGCTCTCGGGTTAGCCGAGCATGCAATCAACGAAGGCATAAAACTGTTGTAAAGTTCTACAAGGTTCGAGTAAAATTTTTCTGAAGAGATTCGAGGCTACGATTAGCGAAAATTAAACGAGAACCGACGCTGAAGACTTTCCGCTTTCGATCAAATTACGATCGCCCTACCCAGGACCGATCGAACGCTCTAACGACGTTGTTCTGCAAAAAGTATATTAAAAATATTCTGTCTTTAATTTAAATCGAGGGAGACGATTAAATATTTCTTCAACCCAGGAAAATGGCATTATTTATTATTGTTGGAATGTACGTAAATATTATAGTCTCGATCTATGCGCCATCTGTGAATAGAAATGTGTGAAAAAGAGGGGGAGTGAAAAAGATGGCCATGATGGATAGACTATGCATAGCGATAATGATAGTATTATAATTAAGTGTGTTTATTTCTTACAATATATGCATATTCTATCCATCATGACCATCTTTTTCATTCCCCCTCTTTTTCACACATTTCTATTCACAGATGGCGCATAGATCGAGACTATAATATTTACATACATTCCAACAATAATAAATAATGCCATTTTCCTGGGTTGAAGAAATATTTAATCGTCTCCCTCGATATTAGTTTCAAAAAAAGTGACAAGTATTATTTATCAACCACATCCCTAAGTATCCCAACAATTATTATCGAATATTTCTATTTTACTGTAATTCGAACAGAGGGTGTCTCTAGATACGAAAAACCATCGTGGTAGCGAACGTCTATAAAATCTAACTTCTATAAAATATTCGATTGTTTGTTGTTATTTGAATGAAATTGGTCCAAACCGGTAGCGTGCAAAGCCGAGCGAGTTCGTGATCGCTACAGAGAACTTTGGAAGTACGCATCGATCTTCTTGGAGAAGGTAAAGGCGGGGTTGTAGTTACGATAAGAAAAAGGAAAATGATCCGTAACCATCCGCGGAACCGCGCTGCAACGACCCTATCGGAAACTGCAATTTTCTGGCAATCATTTACCCGCGACACGATGTAACATTTACTGTACGGATATGAGCACGTCTCGTGCATGCGTCACATGCATGCTGGCTAGATCGTAGATTAACTCTGTACTATGTAGGACGGTGATCCGAGATACGTTTTTCATCGTGCACGAAAGGTTGTTTACAAAAAAAAAAGTGCATTTTAGAAGCGTTTCGCGGCTCTGTGGTACAAGAGACACCGTGTACGAGGATCGTTGTACGAAAATTGATTGATAACTACGTCGTGCGAGTAATGGGGATACAAACAAATCTTGATCCATATTTGGCTACCTCTTTGGTCTAAAAACGCGGTAAAAAGTCATTTTTTTTTAAATTGTTCCTATAAGGAAATATTTACTAACACATGGAAGACAATCTTCGTCAACTATGGAGCTTCTGGTAGTCGCTATTTGAATCGATGTTTATAAATCGTTTCACGCGATCGAGTACAGTTAATTGCGTTAGATCGATGCAATAAACGAAATTGATTCGAACGGATAAGATGGTGAACGCACACACACGACTGTATACCAGCTCTCCGTTCAGTGATGTATCGTCGAGCGATCGATTCTCGCATCTGACGTTTAAATTTCCGTTGCTCGGTAACCGGATGTGCAATCCACGCCGAGACAAAACGCTTGGAATACGCGGAAGATGAACTCCAGTACAATCCGGTACCATGGTTGCGTCTTTCGATGTTCAGTTACGTTTAATCCATATATTTGACGAGTAAGGCATTCTTACAAAGTCTGAACTAGTGGACTTTATCATTCTGCTATTTTCTATGATCTATAAAGGGTGTTGGCCTAGGAAAAATTGTAATGGGGGATTCTAGAGGCCAAAATAAGACGAACATCAAGAATACCAATTTGTCGATGGAGACTTCGTTAAAAAGTTATTAACAATAAAATTCAAAAATTTCAAATCATTCTGGAAAAATTATTTTCAGTTGCGGGGGTCAATTACAATAATTTTTGGTGAATAGACCTACCCCCGAAATCCTACCCACTTTCGAGAAAAAAATTAGAGAAGGTGTGAAATTTTTCGGCGAAAACAAAAATTTTCAAATCGTTTTGGAAAAATTATTTTCGGTTGTGGGGGTCAATTACAAACATTTTTGGTCATTACACATATCCTCGAAATCCTACGCACTTTCGAGAAAAAAATTCCTTACTGAAAATCTAATGTGAAGCCAGAAATTCTTTCCTGAAATTTCATGCATATCTTTAAAACGCCATAACTTCTGAACGGATTGGACGATTTTAATATTTCAAAAAGCAATCAATGCGTATTTTAGTAAAGAATATGTAGAAATTGTAAAAATATTGAAAAAGTTGCTCCTTGATCCGGTAAAATGCAAAAAACCCCATAAAAGTGGTTCAATTTTCAAACGGCCATAACTCCTACAATATTGAACGTATCTCATTGAAATTTTTTTTTGAAGTAGAGCTCACGGATACCTACAAAAAAGTACTAAACAACTTTTCCATACAGCGTCAACCAAATTTATTAAAAATCAAAAACGAATTTTTAAGAAAAATCGATAGGGGGTTGGTGCTTCAATTTTTCGACGAAAAAAAAATTTCAAATCGTTCTGAAAAAATTATTTTCGGTTGCAGAAGCCAATTACAATCATTTTTAGTGAATAGACCTACCCCCGAAATCCTACCCACGTTCTAGAAAAAAATTCAGTACTGGCGGAACTTTTTAACGAAGCCTCAATCAACAAATTGATATTCTTGATTTTCGTCTTATTTTGGGCTCTAAAATCCCCCATTAAAATTTTTCCCAGGGGTGGCCGAACACCCTGTATAATTCGCATACTATGTTGCAAATGTTAGCCCTAAGATCGATGTGCTCTTTCATTTTTAATCGTTATATTTGCCCTGGTTTCAGTACGCGGGAGCAAAATTTCACGGTCCAAGAATAAATCGACGTTTAATTATTTTCTGTTGCCCGTTCGGTTTGGACAGTAATTTTGTACCTCGAATCCGTTGACGTAGGATTTCCGTGGCGGTATCAATAATTATTTCCCACGAACAGGTGGTGCTCAGGGGGAAAAAAGCACAGACGTCCACTCGGTACCGAAGTGGCCTTTTTGTTTAACGAGTGGCTCTATCGTATCGCAACCGCTATTGTTGGGCATTGCTTCGGAACCCATGGAAATTACAAAGGTGCTTCACGATCGCGTAAATTGCCACGATCTCGAGCTCGTATTGTCACCTATCCCGGGCGTGGCTTAATTTTTTGTCAATATTACAACAAAGTACGAACTCGCAACGAATAGCCTCTCAGAATGCTCTCTTTTGTTAAAATATAAGAATCGCGACAGGATGGTGCAGCGGTTCTCGAGGAGGTACTCTATCGTAAAACTTTCGATAATTTTGTTTTTTTAATCGAAACACCTCGCGCACATTCATCGACGTTCATGAAATACGTACACACCTTTTACCGTCAACCATTTTACACATTTGAAACGAACGATGAAGGGTTCTCCGAGTCTCTCACGCTATAATTTGAACCAAATTTCGAGAAAAACTAGCGTGTCAACGAACGTGTTAATTTTCACAATTGGCGCAGTTGTTCTAATACTAAAGAATCAACCGAACGATTACGACAGTTTCGCGTAACAGTTGCGAAATAGGGGTAGTTGTATGGAAATTCATAGGGTGCGAATATGTTGCTGGTCTGTTCAGACTGGTGAGTTGTTAGAGTAGTGGCTGCAACAGGTGAGCCCTTTTCAAGACTCACCGATCCCTTTCATACCTCCTTCGTTCGCATAATGATGCTCTATCGTGTCTCGCGAGAAAGATGTCATCGAATGCAATCTATACTGCTCGCTAGATTTACGGAACACAGTCTCAGCTTCCATATTGCAAAGTTACAAAACCATAAACATTATTTCCTAGCAATTTACGTTCGAAGAGCAAGTCATCGATCAGCATATCGCGGACGAAGCACTAAGCATAATTAGAGTTTGATTAAATAGGAAGTATACAAAATGGAGGCGTTCGATCGATTTTGTGAGTTATCGTGGGCCCACTTTTGGAGATAAATGGCGACCAAAAACGATGGAAATTTTGTATAATTCGAGTCTTTGCATATCTTCGAAGCATTCCTACCGGCTGCGGGGCATTGCATGCCCTCTTGTAACCTAATCTTGAAACGAATAGTCACGATACAGTTCAATTAGCTAAGTATGCCTGCGGCGGGACATTATTACACCGCATTTTGCTACCCACCGAGTAATATTTCCGTTTCCCTCCCTCTCTTCTAACCCTAGAGCAAATAGCCGACCCGAAAGGGTGCCGGTCGCATACAAAATTTCCAGTCACGCTAGGAAATGGAATAAACGTTATTGATGCGACTGCTTTCGATACAAGTATATCTAGGGGTGAGGAGGTAGCATTCCCTGCCTCCTTCTTGCGATTCAATAAAAAGTTTATTGAATCTTTCATTGAAAACGACGCCATTTATCGTTCATTCAGAGGTTGAAAACAGCCTTCGAAACAAACAACTATACTTCTCGTTCACGATAAAAATTCTGTTGGAACTGATATACAGAGTGTTAGCCAACCCTGGGAACAATTTTAATGGGAGATACTAGAGGCCAAAATAAGACGAAAATCAAGAATAACAATTTGTCGATGAAGGCTTCCTTAAGAAGTTATAAACGCTTGAAGTTCCGTTCGTACTGAATTTTTTTCTCGAAAATACGCAGGATTTCGGGGGTATGTCTATTCACCAAAAATGATTGTAATTGACCCTTGTAATCAAAAATAATTTTTCCAGAACGATTTGAAATTTTTTATTTTCGCCGAAAAATTTGTCCACTTACTGAATTTTTTTCTCGAAAGTGGGTAGGAATTCGGGGGTATGTCTAATCACCAAAAATGATTGCAATTGACCCCTGCAACTAAAAATAATTTTTCCAGAACGATTTGAAATTTTTTTTTTTCGTCGAAAAATTTCACACCTTCTCGAATTTTTTTCTCGAAAGTGGATAGGAATTCGGGGGTATGACTAATCACCAAAAATGATTGTAATTGACCCTTGCAACTGAAAATAATTTTTCCAGAACGATTTGAAATTTTTTTTTTTCGTCGAAAAATTTCACACCTTCTCGAATTTTTTTCTCGAAAGTGGGTAGGAATTCGGGGGTATGTCTATTCACCAAAAATGATTGTAATCGACCCTTGTAATCAAAAATAATTTTTCCAGAACGATTTGAAATTTTTTTTTTTCGTCGAAAAATTTCACACCTCGAATTTTTTTCTCGAAAGTGGATAGGATTTCGGGGATATGTGTAATGACCAAAAATGATTGTAGTTGAGCCACGCATCCGAAAATAATTTTTTCAGAATGATTTGAAATGTTTTAATTTTTACAAAAACTTTGGGCACCTACCCCCTGTCGATTTTTCTTAAAAATTCGTTTTTCATTTTTAATAAATTTGTTAGATGTTCTACGGAAATTTTGTTTAGTACTTTTTTATAGGTACTCAAGAGCTCTACTTCAGAAAAAAGTTTCATTGAAATATGTATATTCACTATTGTAGGAGTTATGGCTGTTTGAAGATTGGACCATTTTTATGAGGTTTTATAGAAAGAAAGTATAGAAAGAAATCTTACAGAATCTTTATAAACAGTGTTTTTAAAGAACAGATATTTTAAAATCCGTTGTAATAAGAGTTCCATGGAAACAAGTTATTCCAGGATAGTTTATTAGAAAAGTGTTAGTTTAGAAGAACAGATATGAAAATCATTATTAATATAATTACTGATGTATGTTGAGCACAATGAAAATTGAAAATTTTTGGAATGTTTTATAGTTGTGACACCGTAGTGTATTTTTGCAAGAATTTTCAAGACAATATGGACGGTTTAGAAATTAAAAAATGACTTGCACATAAATGGCCGTCACTGTATATATTTCTCATGGTTAAAATGCGTATGAAAACCGGGAAAATTCCCACCGTGACGTGCACCATCGGCGAACGTTTAAGCAGTCCCACCGAAAATTATAGACCCCTCGCAGCGAAACGGGGTTTATAACCATAAGTAATATAATTTTTCTGCGTTTATGATATTTCTGTATATCGAAACGACGTCATATGGTCCGACTATACGAAACGTTGCCAGTATTCTCATTCCTCTGCTGATATTCTCACACGCAATCACTATTTACATTTACTGACTCACGAAATCGATCAAACACTTCGCTTCGCTATACTCTTTGTTCGATCGAACGCTAATTGTCGATTGCAAATCTTTGGGAACGTATTTAAATTCCTACATTAATAAAAAAAAAATACGAAACGTGTCGGAAATTGGACTGGAGAGCGTGAACGTTAAACGGATAGTTTGTTTTGTAGAATAAATTAGGAAAGTGTAATTATCTATTTCCATGTCAACTTGCGTGAGTAAATATGGATGACGTTATCCGGGAACAGTGACGAAAAATAGAAGCTTTCATTCGCTCGTTTCGTATTGGTTTCGGTTAGCTTTGCATTTTTTGTTGTTTTTTTTTATTTTTACTGGAAAAACGTTTTCAACGAAAACCACAACACACTGTCGGGAGGGGGAGGAGGCAGCGACGATTTTATCCGGACGAAAGACTGACGATAGTTGTAATTAAATTATAATTATCGCGAGCCTATACTTTGCACGAGATTAGAAACACATTTTCTTTTTAAATTCTATAGAGTGTTCGACCACCCCTGGGAAAAATTTTAACGAGAGATTCTAGAGGCCAAAATAAGCCGAAAATCAAGAATACCAATTTGTTGATGGAGGCTTCGTTAAAAAGTTATTAACAATTAAATTCAAAAATTTCAAATCGTCCTGGAAAAATTATTTTCGGTTGCAGGGGCCAATTACAATCATTTTTGGTGAATAGACATACCCTCGAAATCCTACCCACTTTCGAGAAAAAAATTCGAAAAGGTGTGAAATTTTTCGACGGAAAAAAAAAATTTCAAATCGTTTTGGAAAAATTATTTTTAGTTGCAGGGGTCAATTGCAAGCATTTTTGGTCATTACACATACCCCCGAAATCCTGCGCATTTTCGAGAAAAAAATTCAGTACGTGTGAAACTTTAAACGTTAACAACTTTTAACGGAACCTTAGTCAAGAAATTGATATTCTTGATTTTCGTCTTATTTTGGCCTCTAGAATCCCCCATTAAAATTTTTCCCAGGGGTGGCCGAACACCCTGTATAGTTTTGATTCCAGCATTCGATGGAGCTTTTAATTTCTCGGTGAACCGTAGCTTCCATGGAAATTCCAGAACAGTCCTCGCGAAAAAGAGATAGTCAAGGTCGCGATAATAGTTATCAGAAACGTCCATGGAACGAATAGGGGACGGACACTTGGCAACGCGAGTCTTAAAAATATCGCAAATCGACCGTGAATACCAATGTCGCGCCCGCATTGTTAGACCTTGTCACGGTTTTGTATTGCTAATTCGAATGTTCCTCGGCAAATAACAATGCAGAGACGAGTCACAGGTACCAGAATCGCGGAACGAGAACTCACGATAAAACGAAATATTTCAATAATTATCTACGTAAGAGGCAATTGACACTATACCGCCTGTTTCGACCAACAATTTTGTAACGTGCTATTTACCAGTTATTCGAGATGATCATCTACGGTGGCACAGCCTGTATAATACAAAATAGTTTAAGGTAGCCTAAGTCGGTATTTCGCAATCGAATATAATGGGCGACCAAAGGAGGGTTCGAGAATGAGGTATGCGCGGTATGTGCCGCGATTCTACCAGGAAGGGTGTGAAACACTTTCCTATGACACACACACATACAAGCACACTACAAACTGTGATAAATTTATACGACGAGACATTTAGATCTCCTATTCTAAACAGCCTACTTTACTATTTTGTACCAACGAAAAATGTGTACGTATCCTCGAAAGGTAAACAATAAACTGAACAAATTCAGAAAGAATATGTCTACTTTGCTGGAAGCACACTACAAACTGTGATAAATTTATACGAGACATTTGGACCTCCTTTTCTAAATAGTCTACAAATTTACTATTTTGTACCAAAGAAAAATGTGTACTTATTCTCGAAAGGTAAACAACAAACCGAAAAAATTCATAAAGAATTTGTCTACTACAAACTGATAAATTTATACGACGAGACATTTGGACATCCTTTTCTAAACAGCCTACTTTACTATTCTGTACCAAAGAAAAATGTGTAAGTATCCTCGAAAGGTAAACAACAACCTGAAAAAATTCATAAAGAATTTGTCTACTTTGCTGGAAGACCCCCTCAAATTGGAACCACTCGTAATAGTAGGTATTCGAACAACTTTTGGATCGAGACTTACCCTTAAAATGTAGTTGTATCGCGGACTAGAAATAAGAATGTCTATTAAAAGATGTCTCGGACCGCCGAAGGGTTGAGCATTTGAACCGCGGATAATGCAGAAGCGACGACACGTGGTTCCCCGAAAGGATACCAGATCTAGGCGCGCGCAGAAAGGAACCCCCGGAGTCCCGAGAGAATCAACCCCCCCGCTCCTCTCGTTGAATCTCTTACGCCGCGACGGAGGCACAATAACGTTACGGTCGGTGATGGCGTAACAGGGTGGACGGGAGTGCGCACGCGCCGGGAAGGGAGGAAATCTTGGAAATTGGCCGAATGGTGGGGCGTAGCTCGCGAATCCCAGAACGGAACGGCGTCTGGAAGCGATTCTATAGGGCGTGACGAGCTGCGGGGAGGGGAAAGGAACGGTGGGGAATACAAAGCGAAGCTTTGAAAAAAACGGAACCACGGAAGTGGGGCACGCGACAATTTGGGGTTCTCGTCGCAGCTGAAGCCCAAGTGCACGTGGTGGGGGTAGAGTAGGGGAGAGTGGGGGATATATGCAGTTGGAGCGCAGCGGCGGAGTTTGAGGTAGTCTGGAAGCAGGCGAGCGACTGTGCGCTTGCGTGGCCCTCGGAGAACGGTTTTTCCATTTTCATTCTCCTCCTCATTTTCCTTTTCTCCTTTTTTTTCCCTTCTTCGACCCGTTCCTCTACGTTTTACTTTCCTCTCCCTGCGTCTTTTCCTTCCTGGCTCGAGCGAGGCTCGATCCAATCTCCGAGGGTCCACGACCTTCTGCCCTGCTTTCCCGATTCGAACACGTTCGAATTGAAATCACCGAGAGAGGCCGATCGTCGAACCGGGACCGGACCGTTCTCGTACCAGCTCTGAACCGAAACCGGAAACGGAGTCGAGGGGACACCGAAGATGGATCCATCGAACGTCGAAAATGCCAAGACGCAACCCTGTCGCTATCGACGTGAGTACAATAGACCAAATCAGTACGCGGTAAACGGTACACGTTCGATCGTTCGTCGACGAATCGCGGTTGAGATCTTGCTCGGTGGGGATCGTCGAGTCGTCGAGATCGGGAAAGTGCGAGAAATAGTAACATTCTATTCTCCGTCGTCCTCGGGCTTCGAGGGCTTGTATAAAGAAGATTGTACATACGCAATACGTACGTTTAACTTGTACAAAGGGAAGACAAAGTGGCGAAGAGAGAGAAAGAGAGAGAGAGATAGAGACGTAGAGTACTGATGCTAAAAGTACAATGCTACTCAAGTCACTAGCTCGGGGAATGAGAATTTCCTTCGAAGTTTCGTACTAGTCAGCGTTACAAAATTGACGAAAGAAGAGAAGCCCAAGTAACATTATCGTTCGAGACTCAAAAGAATTATTCCACCGAAGACACCCAAAGAATAATCTACCAAATGCAGAAAATCGGTCGTCGATGGAACCACGACTGTGCAGAAATTGTTCGCCGAAACTTACAACCTTGACCCTGACACTGTCTCGGTATGCTAATTAATTCAAGTCCGCAGCTCGTTTAGCATCTATTTCGAAATTTAAGTACGAAAAGTAAATCAGAATTTCAATGGAGATTTCAACTCTGAGTCGACTGTTTATTAATACAAATGTAGATATACGATTAGGATAGGTGATTCTAGCTTTAGTTATGCTCGGAGCTGGGTAAAATTTACAGAGAAAATATTTTAAATAATACATTCGTTACGATTCAAATAAAATAATATCTCGAATAAGAAACAATATTTTCTTATTTCTATCGCACAAAAATAATGAAAAGTAGTCCATATCATCGATTTTGTTTTTATTAAATTTAAGTATAAATAGCATTTTACCCAACTTCGATTACATTTGTTAATAATATTTTCACTAATCGTAGATTTATTCTTGTTTAAGTCTTTAGGAAGTAGCATACGTATAAAAAAATATTACTGTAGAAAAGTTTTCAATCACGCTTTTACTATAATTTACTGTTACTAAAAATGCAGCTGGAATTATTCTAAAAAAAGTGATGAGAATTTTCTGTTCAGTTTGAGAATCAAAACACGAAATCTAGTCGAAATAAAAAAAAATGTAAAGAATTTAGTCAAACTAAAGAAATAACAATCTAGTCAAAATCAAAAATTAGTAAACAAAAAGTATAATCTAGTCATAAAATATAATATTCTAGTTTCGCATCTAGTCACGTACATTTAACATAGACGAATACGGATTTAATTTAATTTCGCTTTACGCTAAGTTCAAGCAATAATGTATATATCTTCACAACGTTTCTTTGTGTTTCTAGTCTGTTTTAATAATTAGTTACTTTCAATTAATTGGTAAATACACTAATTGTATCAATTGATATTCACCAACTAATATGCAGGCCACAAGTAAATGCAATTTCGATTTTTATTTCAAAGTATCGTATATGATTGTGTATCGCTCGTTTAAATACTTGCGCACATCGTTAGAATAAAATTATCCGTGGATACGATGCCATAGAAAAATTAGTTAAGTTAAAAAAGTATAACATTCATTTATCTGTAACCAGGGTTGGGGAAATTTTATTCTCAAATGACGAATAAAAACTGTTAAGATTCACTCGTAAACTAGGTTTTGAATATTGGTTTCAAATATTCGTTAATAGATTCTAATTTATTAGTTTAAGAATCAATCTAACATTTATATTCGTTATCGATGAATAAAATTTAGCCAACTCTATCTGCAGAGTTCGAAGAATCGCTGTACCTTAGTCATAAAACGACCGCCAGATGTCGCTAGATTCTAGTCGTTCGTTAGCTTCTTTATCGATAGGATGAGTCTAGTCACTTAACTGGTAAGATGTAAACATAATGTTTTTCCTTTATTTTGGGAAACGTGCCAGTATTTTATTTTAATATTACTATCGTATAGAACGTTACAAAATTAATAACTTTCATATAAAAAAAAAACTTAAAAAAAATATCAATTTTCTATAATTATAATCCATCATTAAAATCATTGAGATACAAATAAAAATTGGCTAGTTACGTCGATTGTTTTAATTTACACTTACACGATCCGATAATTAAATAGTTACTCGAATTTGTTCAAATATTCATCTATACGGGAGAATTGTCCGCATTGGCAGCTTACTTACGTAGAATTAAGTTATTGTAAATTGAATTATGATTTTAACGAACCACGTACAAAACTGCCATTAATTTGTAAACTAAAAAAAAAGACATTACGAGTTGGATTAAACGGCCAATAAATAAATACAAAAAAATGTAGCGTTTAAGAATTGCGAAGTAATTATTAGCGGGCTGTGTTTAGTAATTAGAAATATTGTATTAACTGAATTTAAATCGTTTAATCGTCAGAGGTAAAATCAAATTTAATTCAACATTTATCGACGGAGTTTCGCGAGCGCCACCTGACGTATCTCGATTAAATCTAGTCTTAGCAGGTATTCCAACTCGATCTCAAACTAATTTTATTTATTTCAAGGAGATTTAATGATTAATGTATTCCTTGTGCACGTGCAACGATTACCAAATAATAACAAATTCTAGTCACGAATATGGACAAATAAGATACGAGTATAATCGATCTATGAGAATGTATTATTAAGAGTGGCCTCTAGTCAACGAAATCACGGACATCAACTCGAACGGTTTAACCCAAGTGTATAATTTACGAGGCAAAAGATAACACAGACTAATTAAACGAAAACATATACATTTCAAATATTTCATTGATCGACAAAGAAACGTACTGTGTTTAATAAACATTTTGGTATCGTAATATTTGCTGAAAATTAACTCCTGAATTTCACTTGGCGAACTTAGTAGGGTACTCGATCTCAGTCCATGATCAATAAATCTAGTCTATGATATTCTACGGCAGTTTATACTGTACAACTTCACGAAAATCCGAGAAAATGTACATAAATATTAGGTTTAGCGATTGTAAGTTATTTGCAAAATCTACTGTATCGAATTGAGTATAAGATATAGTACGTTTATGTAAATATATTTTAAAGACAATACGATGTGTATCGAAACAAATAATTTTTCATAAGGTTTGCGTGTGAAATATCTATTAGAATGAATTTAACGTGTAATCGTTTAATCCATAAGGTTATCGTACTTATTATCATACTTTTATATATATTTATGCTATAATGTATATTGTGTGTGCGTGATCGTGTCTCATTTACTTATTTATTTATTACATATTTATCAATTTATATTACTATAAATCATGTTTTCCTTACATTTTTTACATATTTAACTCTGATACATTTTTATCAAATTTGCATGTCGCGCGTGTGTGTGTATGTGTGCATATTTTTTATATCGAATATATTTATTTTCTCACTATAATCTGAATTATACCTGGTGGTTTCGTTCATAAATGTACTTTATGTAGTTAATCGGATACGTTGCATATTCAGAATTCATAAATATTAACAATCATGTATTTCTCAACCCCAAATAATTGAACGTTCTAAAAACGATACAAAATTTTAAACCTAATACAGAAACCTGTAATGAGTTAGATGTCGATGCGATGTTAAATATCTGCTTAAAAGAAAAAGAAGAAATATTTTTCCCCGAATGCACCAAAATTGTAAAAATAAAATTATAAACAGCAAAACCACAATTTGCGTTGCGTTACTATCCTTTTCATGAAATGCGCTATTCTAGAAATTTTTTAGATCTTAAATCTCGTTAATGGTATTTTCTTTTTTTTTTTTCTTGAAAATGTATGATTTTAAAGGAAATACAGACGAAACATACTCATGCTAATATTTATGTACTAGGCTTCCTGTCAATGTTTCGAAATACTTTGATCTATTGGTTTATTGTTTACATTACTTACGAGCGTTGCTTCAGTTCCTCGCAAAATTTGCTTTCGTCTTATAACGTAGCGTGCCCGGCCTCGACAAGTTTCGACAAGTTCATTTTCTGTTGAAGCGTTTTCCCGAAATTACCGCCCTTCTCGGAACTACGACCATCGCTCGTCTCTTATTACCGAAAGTACAAGGTCAGTATCACGAAATAAAGACGTTCTCAACGACTATGAATATTCATGTTTGTACAGTAACATATTACACACAATAGAAAATAGGTCTGCCGATAGAAAATGCGTGTCAAAGATTTTCATCGTTGCAAGCATATATTTATGTATCTCGAAATATTTTCGAAATAGTCTTTAAACGCAGAGTACGCTATAAAACTATACTTACAAGGCTGGTGCAATTTATCAAAGGCAAACTTCCATTGAATTGTCTAGTTCATCGTGTACATTGTCGACGCTGTGGTATTTATTCCGTTAGACACGTAAGTACCATAGAGAGATGACTTGGTGGCAAGACACACTGATTGGCTGTAACGTTAATAGCGACACATGCCTCACACGCACTGTCGTTATTGGCTGAGTCGATCGCAACTACAATTCCATCGCGTGATTGAGAATGCGACGAAATGTGTTGGGACGGAGTACGGAGTAGTTTAGATTAGAAATATAATTTCTCGATTATATCATCATGAAAACAATGTATATTTCACGTAAGAACATACAAATTAGTAATGAATAATAGTTTCTTTCGTTCCATACAATTTTGTTTATATCGTATATATAAATTATAGGTTTATAACCTGTGTGTATTTTACTTCGTTCAATAAAGGATATGTTAATAATTAAAAATTAATGAAATGATTCTAATTCGAAAATGCAACGAACTAATGAAAACAATGAGATTGTATAAGACATTTCATTCAAACTTTTCAACATTATCCATTCAAAATGATTCGTATTTGTTCTGTGGTTCTGTGGCAAAATCAAATTCCAATAAATTCGGCATACAAAACACAACGAATTTTAACGATAACATTAATAATAACGATAGCAACAGTTTTCAATATAATATCATGCGATTACACCAGGACGTTAAACAACAATACGTAAAGTTAAAAGATATGAAAGAAATCATCGAGGATATAGAAAATAATAATCGCGATTTGTCGTCTAGTGAAAGCATAATGTTACTTAAGTGCTGTGGAAATTTGATGTACGATACATCCTTGAAATGGCGGCAAACATTAACAAATTGTGTTTGGAATCACATAAACAAAAAAAACCACGAATTGACGATAGAACATTATCATGCTTTGTTAAACACGTACATTGATAATTCCAGTGCTATTAATTCAGACGAATTTTTAAAAAATATGATTGTTAAACCACAGTACGATACTTATTGTCTTTTATTCAACTTGACATCAAAGTTGGGTGATATTGCATCAACCGAGGCTCTTATCTCAAACATACATAATGAAAACTTCCCTTTGAGCGAAGATGCTTACAATGCATTAATATACGTGTATGCTATAAACGGAGAGGTACTAAAAGCTAAACATGTTATAAATACTATGATGGCAGAAAATATTATACCATCAGCTAAAAGCTATGAACAATTAATGTATGCTTTTGCAAAAACTGATGATATAGAGTCATTAACAGAAACTTTAAAAACTACTACGATGTCCATGTCGTATCTTATGGAACTTGTTAAGTTTCTTAGTTTATCAGGAAAAGGAATGCATATACCAAAAATTTTGAAATACATGCACCCATTACGGAAATCTGAAAAAGATGTTTTGGCTGTTATTGTACAACTTGTAAATGCTGGACACTTTTCAGACGCATATAGAATTATTACTGAAATTCCTATACAAGATACGTTTGAAAATACAAGAAAAACATTTGCATTTTGTTTTGTAAAAGAAATGATTGAATCAAATGGGGATCAACAAGCTTTGCTAAAATTTATAAACGATTTTGAAATAAAGTATCATATTTTGGAAATTTGGGAAAAGGCAGCTCAATTTGCCTTAAATGCAAATAATAAAACATTAACACTCACAATATTCACGGAAATGAAGAAGAGGGGCATGGTTATTCAGTGCCAATATTATTGGCCTTTACTCTCGAAAATATGTCGAGATAAAGACTACGATGATATATACTTAATTATTAGACACATGTCATCCTTAGATGTTAAAATAGATTCTGAAACATTTATTTCTTTTGTGTTTCCATATATCAATACTAGTGATCCTGTTCGTACAGTTCAAAAAATATACGAACATGGGGTACCACTTATTCGCACAATAGCACCTTTTATGAAATTTTTATTTAGTGTGAATAGGGTGAAAGAAAGTTTGCATGTGTGTCGTATTTATAATAAAAAAGTCGATTGCCAAGACATGTTAGATTCTTTGATTTTGCATTATAATCTAACAAAGGATATTCATAGTGCCATATATCTTTTATTTGACTTATCCAGTAATGGTCATGGTTTTACTGGAAAATTCTTACGAAAATTAGTAAATCAGTGTGAGTTTCAATCATCTGATGTAAACAATATTTTGAAATTTTTGAGTAGTATGAAATTACATGGTGCAGTTTTGGCTGCTGATGAGAGAGACTACATAGAACAGACAATTTTTCGTCTAAATTTATCCAAAAGTTTAGAATATCAAATTTCGTCTCTGTTTAATGATATAACCACAAATAAAAATTCGTCTATTCGTCCCCCGTACATGAATGAAGATCAATTAAAGTCACGTTACTATAGTCTCAAAAATACTGGAAAGTATGATATACATATAATTCGAAAATTATTCCAAGTCTCTTGCTATGCAAACAATGTAGTTCTTGTGAATGAACTTCTAAAAGACATAAAATTACATAATATTACATTTTCACCTGGAATGGAAGTGGTTTTATTCAATTTTTATACAAAAAACGAAATGATCGACAAAGCCAGTTTTAAATTACATACGATTCAATCTCTATTTCCAGACTTCAAAATTGATAATTTTAAAATATTACAGTATGTTCAATTATTAATCAAGCAGAATAGAATAAAAGAAGCTTTTAGTGTAATAGAACACACAAACGTTAATCAAAAATCAAATGTGATTAGATTTTGTTGCCAATTAATTAATTTATTAGCAGAAAATAATGAGAGTTATGTTCAAAAGATGCTAGATCTACTAGTTCAAAAAGGTTATTGCGAGTATAACAGTACTATACTTAGTTGTTTAGTAAGAATTCCTTGCAAAAAGGGTGATATTAAGTCGGCTGTAGATGTATTCAAAGAATGTGCCGTGAAATATAAAATTACACCGGCAAAGCATTTAATATTATCAACATTAATAAAGGAAGCTCCACCATTATCTCCAAAAAACACACTCTTACTGGATGAAGTTTATGATTTTATGGTAAAAGTGAATGGAGAAAAAAGAACAGCTGCAATTCTTACAATAGTGTTAATACAAAACAATAAAATAGAAGAATTAAAAATTTTCCTCAAAGTATTACATTATTATTCATATTTACTATGTACATGAAATTATATATTACATATATATCTTATAATTGAAATATTTACTTTTCAGAAGCAGAATATATGTAATACACTTTTAGTGACTTACTTAAAATATTTATCAGACGATGATATTCTAGCAATTTCATGGAAAATGTTGGAAATATATAAAGAAATACTGAAAATAGATTTAAACCCCATATGTAATTTAATTCTGGCCATATATAGTGAGTAATCGAGTTTTTAATTTATAATAAATGCTCATATAAAAATTTGTATTTTCTATTTTGTATGTGTAGGGCATCGAGGCAAATTGAAAGATGCTGAGGAGTTGAGGGAAAAAATGTACAAGAAAGGTGTGATACCTTCTAAAATTTTTGAAAATACCTTCAATGCACTACTGAAAAGTCATAAATTAACGGTAACGAATTCATGAATCACACCTAGTATAATAATATTGATTAAGAACTACAAAAAATGATTTTACTTAATAAATTATTTTCAAATTTTCTTTTAATATAATATTATAATTAGTTACTGAACTAAAAGTGTTTTCTTTCACTGGGCCATAGTTGCCACGTTCTTTTAGCTGAACAATAAAATTTCTAATTTTTTCATGTTCTTCCATTAACTTTTCTACTGTACTCTCTAATATATTAATTTCAGCATATATTTCATTACGTTGTAAATGTTGTTTTATTTCATTATATTCGAGTAGAATTTCTTCGAGTTCTCGTTCATATTTTGATTGCTGTTCTTTTAGTTGATCACACTTTGATATTAATTGTTTTTCTTGTATTGTCAATTTAGTTTTTAGACTGTCTACGTCTTCTAAAACCATTAATTTGTTTTCTTTATTATTTATTTTTTCGTTAAGATCAGTAAATTCTACTTTAAGTTTCTGTTCTAATATCTTCATTTTACTTAAAATTTGCTGCAACTTTAAATTTTCTTTCCTTAATCCTTCTAAACTCTGATCCTTATTATATTCATTGTAAGAAGATACACTATTCAATATAACCATTTCATCGCCGCCTACAAAATCTACGTCGACATCCAAAATATTTGAAATATCTTTCAAATATTCAATTACTGTTGTCTCTAGTTCGTACAATTTTTTTGTTTCAACCTGTTTATTTTGCTCGAAAGAAGACATAAATTGTTCCATGATTTCTTCTCGCTTACGAAGTTCTTTATATTTAATTTGTTTTTCAGATTGGTTGTCCTCTATATCAGTTTCCAACTGTTCAAGTTCCTGTTCCGTTTCTTGAATTCGCTTCTTCTTCTCAGTTAATAATGCTTCTGCAGCTGCAATGTCTATATTGTGTTGCTTAATTTTGTGTAATAATTTTTCTTTTTCTTCTTCTGGCGAAATTCTGTGCTTCTCTTCCTGCTGTAGCTTTCCTCTTTTCTCTTCCATTTCTACAATTTTAAGATGTAACTTAACCGCTTCTTGTTTTAAAGGAGACAATGCTATTTCTTCCTCCAAAGACATTTGCTCTTTGTATAACTCATCCAATTCTTGCTGCATTTTATTTGCTTTTTCCTCTAAACTTGCTTTTTCTTTCAACAGCTTATCATATTTCTCTCTTGTATTCGAGTCCATGCTTTCAATTAGCCTCTCTGTTCTCTTCTTTTCGTTTTCTAATTGTTTTTCTATCTTACTTAAATGTTGTTCCAGTTCCTTCCTTTTTTCAAACATATTTTCAATCTGTAATAAACTTTGTTCGTTCTTTGTTGCCAATTCTTCAGTTTCCTGATCAATGATTTCCTTTCCAATGTCGGATGTCATTTTATCTACAACGATATTATAGTCTGCTAACTGCCCTTGCAAAGCTGTTAATTCTGTAGCTAAATCTTTAGCTCTCTTATCGTAATGTAGATAGGTGGCTTTTTCTTTATTTTGATATTCAATATCTTTTGTAATAATGGAAATTTCTTGATTCAATTCCCTTATTTTTAGTTGCATAATACCAATGTAATATCTCTTATCTTGAATTTGTCTATAAATAAAAGTCCAAAATTATAAAATGAAGAGGTCAGAAACTATTGGTACTATTGATTACTTATTACTATGGTGCTCTTGATTTTTTAGCTCAAAATGAATTTACCTTGTCATTGACAATCCTCTGCATGTCCCAGGTCTAACACCTGCTACTCCATGCTGAGTAATTGGCCTTTCCATAATGTTTATATTCATATGACCAGGCAATAAAAATCCTGTGTTTAAATGAGGAGAATTCCTCGATGATGTGGTCAATCGTGAACTGTCAGTTTGTATTGGGTTAAACAAAACTGATGTTGATGGTGGCCTTGCCAGAACATTTTGACCAGGTGTTGCAGGACGATTATTTCCAGAAGCGACGTACGATCCTCCCAATTCATTTTTTATTATTCTGTTAGGTCTTTCGAATTTATTTTGTGGTGTAGATATACCCGTGGACGGTCTCTTCTTTACACTCGATTTATCCGAAGCACTGTCGTGATCCCAATGCCATTGAGACATAATTATTTACAGACTTTTAACAAGTGTAATTCTTCAAATGCTATATCGGATAAATTATAAAATAGACCCAATGGATCTAACAGTCGATAAAAGTTCGTGTCATCATAAATGTGGTTGTCATTAGCAACCTGTTCGTCATAAACCTAACATTGCAGACGAGGACCGAGTTACGGAATAAACACAAGTGTAAGAAGTAATTAAAAGCATTAGTGTAGATCTTTTAATAATATCGTAATTTGCGATGTCACCACCCATAATATTACAATAAAAATATCTTCTAAACTAATGATTTTTTGCTATAAGCGGCTGTTTTTTTTTTTTTGTACGTGGGGAAATCCTCATGGACACCCCGAAGCCCCTAGATAAGGTTATAAATTACGTTGTAAATCAGATTACACAAATATTTGATAATCGAATAAAATTAAGGAACAGGTCACATTTTATTGTTCAACTTTGATTTTTTTTAAAGCTGTATAACATTTGTATGCAACATTATTTTAAAGACATAAACGACAACAATAGCTACAATAATAGTAAGATTTCATTAAACTTAAGTCGCACATGTTCTATAACTCCAAATAGATAAAATTTCGGGTTTATGAATAATGAAGATAAAATTAAGGCGTGTGTGGTTGGTCATTAGAAAATAAATAATACGTAATATATATTTAGATTTATTGCATGTGCTGACGCCTACTGCGTGCTGCTCTTTGCTTATCGAATCGCAATTCCATTTCTTCGAGGACACGCGGAGTATACCGCACAACTAGCTTCACAGAGTTTTGTGCTTGTTTCAGTAATTCCACTGCTTTTTCATGATTTTCTCCTTCAACGCACTAGCGAATAACATAAATTTAATGTTAGAAAGTAAATTCTAAAAAAATTTGGTTTATAAAAATAACACTAACCACTCCATTCACTGACAGAAGTTGATCGCCTCGTTTCAAACCACCATGTCGATCAGCAACGCCACCAGGAATAATTCGTGAAATGTAAATGGGCGAATTTTGTTCTTTACCACCCATCACATTAAAACCAAGGCCTTCTTCTGTTTTTGGTAATTCCACAACTCGCGGGTGTGCATGGCCTTCGCTTGCTGCAAAAGCAGCAACTGTAGCTTTTGCTGTGGCTGATGCACGCACATCTTGAGAACCCTGAAATTATTAATATTAGTATTGCATCAAATAAACTATAATGCGTCTGTGCAAGTACAATACCTGAATATCTACAGTCTCGTATACATGTTCATACACCTCGCGTACAGCACTGAGAAAATCACTTTGTAAA
Organism: Colletes latitarsis; assembly: GCF_051014445.1. Taxonomy (NCBI): domain Eukaryota; kingdom Metazoa; phylum Arthropoda; class Insecta; order Hymenoptera; family Colletidae; genus Colletes; species Colletes latitarsis. The sequence goes on along the minus strand of NC_135135.1, from coordinate 25,921,454 downwards.
ACTTTTTGTAAGGCAGCTAATTTTGTTGCAGGTACTTCACCTCCTAAAATAACAAAATGTCTAATCAATAAGCGTATATGTGTAACTAAACTTAATTCATTACTAGATGAAATTTATTACAGAATGGTGTTACATACAGTTACTTACTTTAATATTTGGACACTGCAATACTTTCAAGTTTATCACTTTGTTACTTAGATTATTAGAGTATTCATTCACTTGTTTTTCACTATGTTAATTTATTTATTACAAACAGAAATGTAAGTTGTTTTATAATTGCAATATTTCTCAACAAATATTAAACACCAATTCACCAATTCCAACACTTAATATACAGATAATAGTTAATATAATAGACTTGAATTTTAAAATGCAATCATCTATATAATACATCTAATTCATTACCTTTTTGTAGTTTATCCAGTAACTCTATGGACCGTTTAACATCTACAAATGAAAAGAATATCATATTTAATTTTTATCTCATTAGAATCTAAGTTACTAATTAATAAACACACAAAAAATGATATTATACAAAGTTAGTGTTTATTTTTTTTTTTTAAGTACCATTTTTACGGGGTGTATGAAGGCTTTTGTAACTGACTGTATATAATAATAGTTACCATTTGCTAAAGTGAGAGGTTCGCCCATCGCAAGCATGTCTGGAAACAAGTAAAAGTATCTTAAAAGATACTACATAGAATAGTTGCATTTTTGCAATGTTATAAAATATAATATAAATAACTTAGGCAACTTACGGGTCTACACTTTACTCTATCTGACTCTGACACAGTCGCAAACTGTCATAAAAATACAACAATTCGATCTATCGACCAACTACTTTGGACCAAGAATGTAAGATAGCTTGAAAGGTGTTCGAATTTTCTGTTTGAAATATCTTTAGTAATTTAACAGAACCAAAATAATTCCCTATACGGTGAGCCTGTTATAATTGCATTAATGAATAAAGAAGTTTTATTTTTTTTGCAGTTGTAATTTCTATCTGAGGCATTTTCGAGCATAAATATCAACAATATTATTTGAAATTCGAGGTTTAATCTTTCCGTTGGAAAAACGTCGAAAATCAAAGGCATAGGACTTTCACCCATCTACCGCCTAGCTCGTGATGTCGCTGCTACTGCGCAGTACGTCATTCGCAACGTGAAAATTGGCGCGATCAGACGTGTTTGTAAGACGGTCGTCTCACAGATAATAAGGTACGTACATTTTATCTATTAACATCTAATTGCTTTTCATTTAATTATTATTACTCTCTGCCATTGTCTAACGGTACTTTCGTTTAATATTAATACATTTCTATTACGAATTGAATCGAAATCGCGAAGAAAGTTGAATCGGTTTCGTGCATTTTTGCCAACATCTAACCGAGGTTGATCATCGTTATATTCCTCTAAATATAATTATATACAGTTTCGTACAACATATTTCAAGTTCGATCGATGTTTAATTGTTACATAGGTACATTTATATTAAGATATATAATCAAAATTTGTATTTTATTTCTGTTACAGTTTCGGAAGTTGAGGGCGCCACCAGTCATTGATGCCATGACACTTAACAGTCGAATCGAACGAATCATTCGAAACGGATTTGGTAAAACCGAAGATTGGTAAAATCTAATTTATCATAGTAAATAGCATATTTATACTTGTTTATATATGTTTGTTTCTTTTATTGAATTTTTACAGTTCGTAAGTATGATGTGTGATTGTGTAACAATTCAGTATTAAGATTAAATAAGAAAATATGTAATGCACATTTTTTCCATTTCCTTTTATAACGGTCACGTGGGTGGGAGGTACTAATGGCGTCGGTAGATATGGGCGAAAAATTGGAATTACCTACATTTTACTGTATTTCGATCGCGATTGATTTTTCTGGGTATCATATTTTTGATTAACTTTTTATAAATTTGTTGTTACGAAATGTCGGAATTGCACGACAACTTACAGAACTTTAATTTTGCAAGATTCAGAATATCTGTAAAAATTCAAATATATTTCAAATTGAGTCTGGGTTAGGTGCTTGTTTAACATTTCTTATTTCCCTTTTATACAGTTCTTCTTTCAGGAATTTTGATGATCGCGTGCAATGCGGCCAATAGAGTCGGTGCTTGTTGCGTAGATAGTTTACTTTTCGAAGCATAGTGGCTTCGAGTAGTGTTTCGTTTACACTTTAGGCACACGCGAAGGTCGAGCCAGTGTCTATTGCGCATTTGTATACTCTTTCCAGAGCATCGTGGCTCATTGCTTTCTAAATCGTGACAGTAAAATCACTTGTTCGCCGAGCTTCATTTTCGGTCGCGTTTATTATTTCCTTTAATATTTTTTTTCAAATATTCCTTTGAGAAGTAGAATTACTCGTTTCCGGTATTAGAGTCAGTGCATCGCTGAAGAGGAGTTTTAGACGATGCTCTACGAGCGAAAGATGTAAGTTTTGAATACGTAAAGACTTTTATATTAAATTACGAAATGTTTATAATTTTTACAGCAGATTATAATTGTTTCCTTATTCTTTACAGTTTCTAGATTTCATCTCTACACCCTGGAAACCAGCAGGACTATGCTGACTGATGGATGACTTGTTTGATGACTTCCAGCAGGCCAGCGTCGCCGCCATGCAGTCATCGCAGAGGTATATTAGTTCATCATTGGTGAGTCGCATGTGATTTTCGTTCCTCTGGTCCTCAATCATGTTGTAGGATGAAAGATCCGAAACAACACGGGTGACTAGTTGTATACTTAGTATTTTTGACGAGTTAAGTGACCGCGGGTTTGAAAAATACCCGTGAATAATAACATTAATTGTTATATATTTTTAGTGCAGGCTAGGGGTCTTCTTGCATTCGAGTTTTTTAATGTTAAAAATAAACATTATATAATATGATTATTATAAAATTTTTATTAAAATATTTAAAACAATTTCTGTAAAATATATTTTTATTAACTTTATATGGATTATATGATTGAATACAATATGAATTTATATAATGTGAAAACATTATATTAATGTTTTATTACGTTTAAATATACAGTAATTTTTATAATATTAATACAATTATTAAATATTGATTATTTTCTTAATACATCACATGATGGTATTTTACATGCAAGAAGACATTTCGCGACTGGTCGATTTTTGACTGAAAGTAACATACATTGCATACTAGTTTGATCTTTTTAAAAATTTACTTTGACGACAGAATCGACCATGGATAGTTGAATTTTTTAAATAATAATTTAATAAATCTGTTTCAAATACCTTCAATTTTCAAAGTAAGTTATTTTATTGTAAAATCTCAATTAAAGTCTTTCATTTTAAATAATTAAATTTAAATCATAACAGTCTTCTTTAATTATAATATTTTTCAATATTAACATATTTTATTATTGATATATTAGATATAAGTCGAGTCATTTTGTCCAAAAATTAAATAAGAAATATCGTTTAGCTATATTTAATTAACCACTTTTTTTAGTCAGGATTTTCAGATTAATCTTTCCGTGTTCGTTGCCCAAGTTCATGCACATGCCCAGGTGCTATTTGCATGATCGAAGGCAACGGGCACGATGACTTAGTTTATAACAATTTATAATAACGTATAATTGGCGACTGACATTGGTTAGTGAATCGTGCACGACGTACTCTCCACATATGTGTGTTTGTGGTTAGGCTGTGGAAGTGCGTCGTTTCAAAAATTTTTATAATTATAATATCCATACACAATTTTGCAACATTTGATTTTTATCAGTTGTCATAATAATATCAAATTTTTACATACAATTTATTTGACTTTATTTGTAATATTAACAAATGCTTAATAGATTTTCAATCTTATATTATACAGATTCTAGAGTGCAAAATAAGACAAAAATCAAGAATACCAATTTGTTGATCGAGGCTTCGTTAAAAAGTTATTAACGTTTTCCACCTGTAGAACGGCAATCTGCGAACAGCTGCGTACGCGTGACAGTGATTCTCACTCGTCACTGAGAGTTTCTCATGCTGAGTGAGAACCACTATCGCGCGCACGCGTTGTGCGCAGATTGCCATTCTACAGGCGCAACTTTAAACGTTGATAACTCTCTAACGAAGCCTTAATCAACAAATTGGTATTCTTGATTTTCGTCCTATTTTGGCCTCTAGAATCCTCCATTGAAATTTTTCCCTGGTGTAACCGAACAACCTGTATGAATAATAAAATTACGCAATGGTCTCTAGCCCGTGTCAGTCGATTTCAGGAAATGGTACGTACATTTAGAGTGTGAATGTTTGCAATGTCCGGGTGTCGGAGGAACCCCGGGGAGTCCTCTCTAGTTTAGGTCGCGCCCGGGCATTAAGAATGAGAACCGTGGAGTGTATGTTTGTGAGAATGAGTTTTGCAATTTTTTAAATATAGGATTAGGTAGGTAGGTAACTTATTCTCTGGTGTGTATGTGTTAGACCTAAGTAGGTAGGGTCAGGTTAGGACTGTCCACATTAGTAATTCGGGTAGGCACATTTTCGCGTGGCAGTCCTGTACCTGTAGTTACGATCTCAAGAGTGGAAAAGTTACCCGATTTAAACGGTTTCTACCGTTTGTTTTGGTGTTGTTTTCCATTCTTGGAGTCGCCTGCGACTTTAAAGTCGTTCTTCGCGCTCGCGGTCGCGATTAGGCCCCCTCGAAACGCTCGTCCCGCTCGAGTTTCTCCACACGTGTTCCGATAACAATTCCTTGAATTGTTGGAGGTCTGCGTATTGCACGGAGTGCTCGAGCCTAGTGTTAAGTTTCAGGCTTTGCCAGGACCGCCGAAGAAAGAAGAGACTCTCAGGAGTCGAAGAGGCCCTGACAAACTGTCTCAAGAGTGGGCTGCAACGAATGGCTCTTCATTTTCATCTTCGGATGAGAATGGAGAGTCATTACTGTTACTATCGTGTCACTTAACTCGTCTGTAGTGTTGTAGTTAGTTTGTTTATTTGGCTGGCTCACGTATGCATGTACTTTGTACATGATTGCACCGTACATGCCAGCCACCGTGCCAACTCGCGGTTTCAATATGAATATTAACATGTTTACTGCCACCACAAGTTTACATTCTTTAATAATACTTGGAACGAACTCTAACATTTTTAATATAAAAATAAAATAACAGGTACATCATTGAATATGTTCAATATATTTATACTTTTCATGCAATAATTTATTTAAACGTGGCAGCAGTCAATATGTTAATAAATTTTTATTATAATAGAGTCGCGAATATACGACAATCGCGTTTGCTTTTAGAGTTGCGGATTGTTATTTTTCGCGTTTCCTTTTCAGGGTAGCGTTGCGACTAGACACGATTCGCGATTGTCTTTAGAGTTGCGAATTACTATTTTTCGCGTTTGCTTTTCAGAGTAGCGTTGCGAATAATTACCATTCGCGATTGCTTTTTAATTGGAAATATCGTTTTTAGGGAAGTAATTATCTCATACAATTACTTACTGCCTCTGTTTATGTTTCAGGGAAACATCGTGGGATGAACAAACTCACCAAGAAGAACATATCTTCTTATATTTCTTTGTTTTATCTGAGTTATATTTATTGTATTTGTTTGTATGTTTCAGGAAAGCATCGCGTGACCATCAAAGGCACCAAGAAGACAACATTTTCTCCTATTTCTTCGTTTTATCTGAGTTATATTTATTGTATTTGTGTGTATGTTTCAGGAAAGCATCATGGGGCTATCAAAGACACCAAAGAGGTAATTTCTTTTCACGTTTCTTTGTTTTATCTGAGTTATATTTATTGTATTTGTGTGTATGTTTCAGGAAAGCATCGTGGAACTATCAAAGGCACCAAGAAGACAACATTTGCCCCCCAATTCTTTGTTTTATATGATTTATATTTGTTGTATTTAAGCGTATGTTTTAGGAAAACATCGTGGGATTGACAAAGACACCAAGAAGAAAATATTTTCTGATATTTCTTCATGCGTTTACGGATTGCGTTAGAATATAAGTATAAATGTATATAGATTATAAGATAAACGAGTGTTCCGCGGCGCTCTAATAAATACCACCGAGCCACGAACGTATATTTAAGTAGGGACAATTAATATTAAGGTACATATTAATATTGTACCTGGTTGGGTTCATACGTGCAGTTGCACTTTTCAACTTCGTTCTTCAGTGTCTCATTAGGCACTATTGTAATACAAGTGCCTATTCAAGAGGGATTCATATCGATTATGAAGTTCATATTGATTATGAAGATACATATCGGTATTCTAATAGTCAAGGTTCATACGTGCAGTTGCACATTTCAATTTCGTTTCTAGAAAACATGTGGTGGATTGCCACACATGTATCGAGATTTTGTTAGTTTTTTGATCTGTTTATCGAGCAGCTGTTCTGATAATTTTTCTTTTATTGTTAGTTTCTAATAATGGTCGAATTCCGACCGCTTTTCTCTCAGATGTTAGGATTCCTCGCCAAAGGTGGGTGGTTGGGGTGAGGCTAGGGTGGGTCTCCATTCGCAGCAACCTCCTCGCGGTGAGACCTGGGTCATATTATTTACTATGTAATTAATTTTATCACTTGTTACTGTATAATATAATTATTTAATAATTAATTACATAAGAAATAATATGAGCTAATGGCTGCGATCTTCCTCGCGTAGTTTAGCATAAATACAGCTTCCTCATCAGGCCCAAAGCGATTGATATGTCGATATTATCAAATCATAATTTTCGTCACATTTAGTTTTAATTCTCATAGTCGATTTTGGATTTGGATTTTGCCCCGAGACAGTAATAACAGCCTAGAGCAGTGTTTCTAAAATTTCTCTTAGCTTTTGAGTCTCTGATTTCTATTCATTTCCGCGATTAAAATAATCGACGATCGGTAAATTCAATTATAATTCCCGGCGTTCCGCTGCAGTCTTATTCTTCTCTGAGTCGGTAACGTTGCGAGTGACATGCAACGTGCAGTCGATAAAATAGTCCGTGTTGCAACCGATTAGTCTATGCCTGGTCCGTGATGATAGGGATCTGTATAGGTCGAGTAATTACCATTCGTCGTTAATTGGCTCGGATAGGTGTCGGATAAAGCCTGGAATGGTTTGCGTTGCGTGGATAAACAGGATGGAAACTCGACTGGTAGAACATTCGGCGGAGGAGCACGTCGAGAAATCGATATTATCCAGGTTTACCTCGACCGAACGAGCCCTTGCCGGAACGTTATATTTAGATATAGACCCTTCCCTCGTCATCAAGTGGCAAGGTACAACGGCGGACCTTGCTCGATTGCCCCTGGAAACCGATATTAACGCGGTTAGCGATGCCTCTGCGCGCGTTGTTGGATCTTTGGAGGAGCAGGTTCGCGGCACAATGCGAAATTCAATTCCGTCCACATAGATTTCGGGATATCGCGTATAACAGCGGTATCTCGGTTCGTTGGATCGTCTATCTTGACGAACCATTGTGCATTTTTCTATCTTCTTCCGTCACTTCGCGATTTTATCTTCGAGTTTTTCCCCCGGGAAAATAACAGCACAAATCTTCCGCTCGAGTCTGTCTCGAGTCATCGATCGTTTAAAAAACGTGGGTTCAAGACTCGCAAACGAGGTAGCATAAGAGATTTTAGTTCGTTATCTTCGCTCGCTACGAAGCTTTTTCAAAGAAACCGAAAGCAAGCGCATTCCAACGCACCTTTAGGAAACTAAAAGCGCCTTCATGGACCGTAGAGAACGTAGAGTAACGTTTCAGACTTTGAATTTTATCAGAGGAGTACGCGTTCCAATTTCATCGTTTTTTCACCCGGAATCATCCGCGACCGATATTAGAATCTCAAAGCATAATGGCTCGTATGTACGCGTTTCCACGCCAGCCAAAGCAGATATTGCGGCGTTCGATTCTACGTTCCACCTTCGCCGATACTTTGAGTATCGTATATCGCAATAGTGAATATTTGCTTTCATACGTGTATACGTGGACGGCTGCGGTTTCACGGCACACGAGAAATCACGACGAAGAAAGCGGTACGAACCGCGTTACCAGGCATTTCTCTTTCGCGGCGTGTTTGAACCGTGAAAACCTCCGCCGGGTGTTACCATGAAAGGATTTAGGACTTAGGGGCCGTATAATACTCTCCCTACACCTACTACCGCGAGTAACAAACGGTTGGGCAACGTAGCTTGGAATATACAGGGTGTTCGGCCACCCCTGAGAAAAATTTTAATGGGGGATTTTAGAGGCCAAAATAAGACGAAAATCATGAATACCAATTTGTTGATGGTAGCTACGTTAAGAAGTTATTAATGTTTAAAGTTCCGCCAATACCAGAATGATTTGAAACTTTTCAATTTCGCCGAAAAATTTCAGCACCTACCTCCTGTCGATTTTTCTTAAAAATTCCTTTATCATTTTTAGTAATTTTGTTTGACGCCCTACAGAAAAGTTGTCTAATACTCTTCTGTAGGTACCCATGAGCTCTACTTCAGAAAAAAGTTTCATTGAAATATATTCACTATTATAGGAGTTATGGCTGTTTGAAAATTGGACCATTTTTATGGGGTTTTTCTCATTTTTCGGGGTCAAGGACCAACTTTTCGAATATTCTTAGAATTTCTACATATTCTTCATTAAAATACGCGTCGTTTGCTTCTTCAAACATCAAAATCCTTCAAGCCGTTCAGAAGTTATGATGTTTTAAACATACGCATGAAATTTCAGGGAAACATCTCAACGGTATGGTCAGACATGATATTTTCGGTAAGGAATTTTTTTCTCGAAACTGAGTAGGATTTCGGGGGTATGTCTGTTGACCAAAAATGCTTGCAATTGACCTTTGCAACTAAAAATAATTTTTCCAAAACGATTTGAAATTTTTTTTTTCCGTCGAAAAATTTCACACCTTCTCGAATTTTTTTCTAGAAAGTGGATAGGATTTCGGGGGTATGTCTATTCACCAAAAATGATTGTAATTGACCCCCGCAACCGACAATAATTTTTCCAGAACGATTTGAAATTTTTGAATTTAATTGTTAATAACTTTTTAACGAAGCCTCCATCAGAAGATAGTCGTTCAAAGGACCACATAACAATCATCAGAGATGAAAATAAAATCGAATAACATAACGTTGCAATGTACACAGTCGATTGGAAAATGGCTGGAAACAGTAATTTTTAGTTGGAACTTTCCTTGGATGTTTTGATAATTCGCAAACATCGAAAGGAAGTTTGAAACTTCCGTGGTTTCTCTATAAACATTCGTTAAAAATTGTCCTGTTACTTCGTTCTTTTTATTACTCGGTGCGATGAAGTTTCAAAATTCGATATTAGTCTTCGTGCCAACCCTTGTGTCGCGGTGTACCGAAAAAGAAGGAAATAAGAACGTCAGTTCTGAACGATAGTATATTTTCCCGACGTTTCGGCCAACTTGTGGTAGTCGTTTTCAGGAAAAAAAATATATATTATCCCCCATGGGATCTCCCTTGTCGCCACTGTATAGCTTATATTGTGATGGAGGATCTGGAGGTTCGAGCATTCAATAAGTTAAATTACAAACCATTTGTTCCAGTAATAGATAACACCGGTACAAAGAAAATATCGACTTGGACGTTTCGATCGGAGACCGTAACAGCGACCATCTAATTACGAAACTTTGATGCAGTCTCTATTCCCGATCGATATCGATCAGAGCTTGCTACGAGAGAATAGGTTTAAGAAAGTTTTCAGCCATAAATTACCCGAACCAATCTAATTTTCATGACTATAAATACACGAATCTACATCTTTAATTTTGTCCATCCGTTCGTAGACTTTCCTTTTTGCAATACCAATGTCTTTCCTTGCCTCTTACAATCTCCTTTCACACACTATATTTTCATCGTTTATAGAATGTGTATTTTTCCTCGAAGATCCTTCGAAGCTGTTTTTATTTCTTTCTTCGGCTCCAATATAATATTGAATTTTAAAAACTTCTCTAAAAGCGATTCCTTCGATTCTTCTCGACGATACTAACACCAATGTTTACGTTCTACTTTAATAATACGGCGCATACGCGTTTTTATTAGTAACACGTGAGGTGCCAAGGAGAACGCGGTATATGTATATACGCTCAATGAATGAGAAGCTTCTGTCTTATTTTTCCGGGGTAGTTTTCCGGTTTTCGCTGTATTGAAAATTTATTCGAGACAATCGTGCCATTTTTTCCCCCATTCTCGACCTACATTGCAAGCAGCCAGTGCCCCTAATGACGCAGCTTCACCGAAATTAGGCGATACTCACTATTGTATTTTGTTTTCAACGTACGAATCGCGAGTGTAACAAATCCCGCGCACGAATATTCGTGGCGTCATCGGATCCCATGTTTTTTTCCCGTTGTTTTTCGCGGTCTATATACGCACGCATCGAACATCGATTTACGTTGTATCGTGCACACCGGGCGTCTGAAAAGAAAGACGAACGATCGTCGGGAACCTTTGTATAAATTTATGCGGTACAGCGAACAGCATTATACCGAACACCGATTTTTTTTCGTCTTTTAATGAATAATACATGCCCTCGAACTTGCACGCAAATTCCCGACGATCGAGAGTTTGCATTTTCGACTCCCGGTACGTACGAAGCGCAACGTGGATCGTAAAATAGCTTCCCTCTTTTATCGACGGATGAAGATCGAACGTACGCTTCGAAAGTCCGTTATTCCGTCGTGCGATATTCTGTTCGAATTTTTATATTACATAAGGAAACATAGTTCTATTCGAAAATGAGAAACATTGGTAACACCATTGTCGAGATCAGCGACAAAATTGGACTCTTCGTTTTAAAAAATCGTATTACCTTCTTGCAAATCGAATACGCGACCTCGTTTGAAATTGTATTCGATTCGCAAGAATGTAATACGACTTTTTAATACGAAAAGTCCAATTTTGTCGCTGATCTTGGCATTCGTCGATATATTTCCATCTTGAACGCATTCGAAAACAACGGGCTGACACGATCCTCCGAATCGAGTATCGCAGAGAACCGGTCGATTCCTTTCGAGAATCGACTCCCGAGTTTGAAAGAATCCCACCACCGTCGCGATCGAACATTCATAGAATCTTTCGCGTAATTGCAAACGGAAATTCTAATAATAACGTTTTAAATTAGAATGCCTCGTCAATTAGCGACCGACGAGAATCGAAAATTACGTGATTGCTTTCGGAATGCCGTTGGCCTTCGTGGGTGGTCAGCCAATATTCGATAGGAACGATTCGAAACGCGACCTACATTGATTTCCCGGGACCCGAACATGGATCATCCGTCTGTCGGCCTTAGAGCGCGATGTATCGTGTCGTTTTCGACGGACTCTGGTGACAGGGTGCGTCAAAGCGGAGCAGATCGACGGGGCTGAAATCGAAGCATAGAAGTCGGATCGAATCGGCGCGGCCGGTGCGCCAGCAACAGGCGACTCCTGGCTTCCCGGAGCAGCTACGCGTCCGCTGGTATATGCGCCTACTGCGCGTACATAGACATTGCTACCTGAAAAGCTGCACGATATGCCTCTGTGATGTATTGATTGGAAGCTGGGGCTACAGGTGGCTTTCTGGCGCCTGCGCCGTCCACGGATATGAATAAGCTCTCGTTTCCTTATTAAAATCCCCCATGAGCTCGCTCGAGTAATCGTTACCTCGGCCCGAATCTACGTATATCTTCCGTTTTCTCTCTTTCTTTGCCTCTTTGCACCTTGACACCACGATCGTTACCCTTTCCTCCAGACCCAACGATATTCGTTAATTTCTATAAAATATTGCAAATAATCAGCTCGTACCAACCATCCTTTGGCACGGTCCATTCGTACATTCGAGTTTATTCAAACTTTTTTTGACACGTTCATTTTTCGTACAGCTTTAGTCCAAGAAGGCTCCTCCCCAGTTTGGGAGGCATAGATCAATTTACGAATCACGTCTGAGGGGGCTCGTTTTAAGAATCATTACTGTGAGAGTTGCACGGTGTAAGTACGTATCTCGTAGGTTTGCACTCTTTTGGTATAAATACAATCGTGACCATCTGAGATAAAATTATTTATAAAGAGTATCTGGCAATGTTTATGTACTATACAGGGTGTTCGGCCACCCCTGGGGAAAATTTTAATGGCGGATTCTAGAGGCCAAAATAAGATGAAAATCAAGAATACCAATTTGTTGATTGAGGCTTCGTTAAAAAGTTATTAACGATTAAATTCAAAAATTTCTAATCGTTCTGGAAAAATTATTTTCGGTTGCGGGGGTCAATTACAATCATTTTTGGTCATTATATATACCCCCGAAATCCTACCCACTTTCCAGAAAAAAATTCGAGAAGGTGTGAAATTTTTCGACGGAAAAAAAAATTTCAAATCGTCTTGGAAAAATTATTTTTAGTTGCAGGGGTCAATTGCAAGCATTTTTGGTCAACAGACATACCTTCGAAATCCTAACCATTTTCGAGAAAAAAATTCGAGAAGGTGTGAAATTTTACGACGAAAAAAAAAATTTCAAATCGTTCTGGAAAAATTATTTTCGGTTGCGGGGGTCAATTACAATCATTTTTGGTCATTATATATACCCCCGAAATCCTATCTACTTTCCAGAAAAAAATTCGAGAAGGTGTGAAATTTTTCGACGGAAAAAAAAATTTCAAATCGTCTTGGAAAAATTATTTTTAGTTGCAGGGGTCAATTGCAAGCATTTTTGGTCAACAGATATACCTTCGAAATCCTAACCATTTTCGAGAAAAAAATTCGAGAAGGTGTGAAATTTTTCGACGGAAAAAAAAATTTCAAATCGTCTTGGAAAAATTATTTTTAGTTGCAGGGATCAATTGCAAGCATTTTTGGTGAATAGACATACCTTCGAAATCCTAACCATTTTCGAGAAAAAAATTCGAGAAGGTGTGAAATTTTACGACGGAAAAAAAAATTTCAAATCGTCTTGGAAAAATTATTTTTAGTTGCAGGGATCAATTGCAATCATTTTTGGTGAATAGACATACCTTCGAAATCCTAACCATTTTCGAGAAAAAAATTCGAGAAGGTGTGAAATTTTACGACGAAAAAAAAAAATTTTAAATCGTTTTGGAAAAATTATTTTCGATTGCGGGGGTCAATTACAATCATTTTTGGTGAATAGACATACCTTCGAAATCCTAACCATTTTCGAGAAAAAAATTCGAGAAGGTGTGAAATTTTACGACGAAAAAAAAAATTTCAAATCGTTCTGGAAAAATTATTTTCGGTTGCGGGGGTCAATTACAATCATTTTTGGTCATTATATATACCCCCGAAATCCTACCCACTTTCCAGGAAAAAATTCGAGAAGGTGTGAAATTTTTCGACGAAAAAAAAAATTTCAAATCGTTCTGGAAAAATTATTTTCGGTTGCGGGGGTCAATTACAATCATTTTTGGTCATTATATATACCCCCGAAATCCTACCCACTTTCCAGGAAAAAATTCGAGAAGGTGTGAAATTTTTCGACGGAAAAAAAAAATTTCAAATCGTCTTGGAAAAATTATTTTTAGTTGCAGGGGTCAATTGCAAGCATTTTTGGTCAACAGACATACCTTCGAAATCCTAACCATTTTCGAGAAAAAAATTCGAGAAGGTGTGAAATTTTTCGACGGAAAAAAAAATTTCAAATCGTCTTGGAAAAATTATTTTTAGTTGCAGGGGTCAATTGCAAGCATTTTTGGTCAACAGACATACCTTCGAAATCCTAACCATTTTCGAGAAAAAAATTCGAGAAGGTGTGAAATTTTACGACGAAAAAAAAAAATTTCAAATCGTTTTTAAAAAATTATTTTCAGTTGCAGGGGTCAATTGTAATAATTTTTGGTCATTACACATACCCCCGAAATTCTACGCATTTTCAAGAAAAAAATTCGAGAAGGTGCAGAAGTTTAAACGTTAATAAACTTCCAACGAAGCCTCCATCAAGAAATTGGTATTCTTGATTTTCGTCTTATTTTGGCCTCTAGAGTCCCTCATTAAAATTTTTCCCAGGGGTGGCCAAACACCCTGAATATCATTGATGAGAAATTTCTAACACAGGTCTCCAAAATTCTCTGTCGCTAACCTTCGAGCGTCGACCAAAAATGTTATCAATTTCGTTTTTTCCGATAGAAGTTTCCATCGTCCGATATTTCTTTGTCAACTGTAATTTAATCGAATTAGTCTCGGACGATGGGTTTCTCTTATTTCGTAGTTCTTTTAAAACTTTTCGATAAGGAGTCCGAGTAAACTTTACAGGTCTCTTTTAAACTTTCCATCGCGCTACATCGAAGGATCTTTTTGAGTGAAATGAAATTCTAACTTTTTGACCAAATCCATCCCCTCCCTCGTGTAGGTCAAAACAAAAAGTTTTTCCAAATTTATAAATCTAGTCGTACATACTCCTTACTCGACCCTTGAAGTAATCTAGAGCTTTCATAAAAAGAAAATCTATATACCGAATCGTAGGAGGGTTAATTTTATATACTGAGTCGAAGACAAAAAGGAATATAAAAATCAACGATTCGTTAAAATTTTTCTATTTCCTCAATAATTCGTTCGTAGTACCCATAACGCCACACGAACTTATTTACAGCTAATAAATATGTAAGTGACAATGGCTGTCCGTATAATTGTATAATGTAATCACTAAAGAGGTAGTTTTGAATTCATGGTCGCCAGTATATCCGCGTCGAGGCACGTGGCAATTTGTTGCTTTTACTTTGGACCTGGCTAGAGTTCCATTTTATTATTTTCTTCATCCTCGCTTACTCCTTTTCCATCGTGTTGCAACTATATGTTTAAGATCGAGTTATCCATGAAAAAATATGCGTAATTTTCCTTTCGAGAAGCGAGTTTGTATTCTCAAGATTCATCCCGTATACTTCTTCGCGGAACAAATAAAAATCAAACTTCTCGATCGCGAGTCTACTTCTGCTTTTGCATCAAAAGCTCCCACGATTTCGACGACCAAGTTTTCCCAGGAATCCTTTTGTTTTTTAATTACCAACGAGTTTCGAAAGTAACCGTCGGAGTTTCCGGCTGAGGAACGCGACAAAATGCTCGGTGTTGCTGGATGGAAAGCAACGGGGGTAGTAACGACGTCAAGTTTCGCAACGGGCGAACGAGAACCGACGACCAAGCCCCGGGCACCGAAATGAAGAATGTTGTTTCGAACCTTCGCGCCCCGACGGACCATCGATCTTTCGTTGCTCCTTGTGAAACTTCCGTTCTCCACGGCGCTCTTTGGGAGCAGCTGGAGCGTCTGGCGTCGCGATGGACCGTACCCGGAGACACATGAAAGATTCACGAGTAACGCGAAGACGCCACGCCGCGTCGTTCTCTCTCCTAGCAACTTTTTAATTAGATGATCGAACCGAGTGTTTATCGCGCCTGGTTATCCTCAGCTCCCTCCACGCGATAAAAGGGGATGAATTTTGAACGCTGCTAGCGCACGATCGATCGTCATTTAAGGGTTTGGAATCGATCACGGAGTATTTCGACTTTTCTTTACATTTTTTATCGTTTATCATACGTAGACAAAATTCTTTTCAAATACGAAACTTTCGTTGCAGAGATCGATTTGTTTCGTACGAGCGACTCCGGAGGTCACGAGTTGAAATTTATTATAATTCCCCCGAGTCTCTCACCCGGTTTGATTAATAGCGTAATAGATCATCGAAGTCGAAATCGTTTTTGAGATACGGGTAGTCGATCGGATAATTATGTGCAGTCGACCGGAAAATTCGTCGAATATTCGTTTCCCCCGGAACAATTTAATTAATTACTCGGAGACTGATTGAAATTTCAAAATCGAGCCGCCGCTAGAGTCGGCTCGGATGCTCGCGCGTTGGCGTAAAGTTGTATAATTTCGTGCTTGGACCGTTTTGCAGGAATCAAATTCAAGTTTTATTAGGTTTCATTATCGTTAAATGAAACAAGCGAGTGGAGACGTAATGCATAGAATGGTTTAGAGCGATTCTTGTGATTGGGAGTATTCTTGGTATGCGAAGACAAATTGGAAGGGAGTAAATTAAACGAATAGGTAGGAGTCTTTGAGGCAAGGACGTCGTAGACAAGACAGCCGAGACGTGGAATCCATCTTTGCCGCGTGTTCAGCCAGCCAGAATGTTGGGGCAGAGGAATAATGCGATGGAATTTACGGGGACTGTAGCAAAAACTTTATTCCTGATAAACAAGAGAGCTTTTTATCGAGACGATTAGTATTACGGCTTATCTGGTATTATGTCCCTCCATTACACGTCTAACGCGACGAAACGATTTTCGGGAAGATCTTGATTTTCCAACCTACAAGTCCATCCTAATATAAAAGTTGAACGTAATTTTCTGTCTTAGATTTCCAGTTTCTTTACGAAAAGTCCACGGTTAATTAAAGTGCAGAATTTCTTCCCTAGGAATATTAATATTTCATCCGGGGTGCCTCAAAGCTCGTATCTTAGCTTACTTCTGTTTAATACCTTCATTAATGATATTTCGAAAGTTATCTTTGGTAGGGAATTTATTCCGGGCGCTTTTTGTGATTATAACTCCAATTAAATAGACTTTGGATGTAAAATATAGGCGTACAGGGATTGAAAATATACGACGTTTCGTCCTTCCTCGGATATGGATTCTATTATAATATCAAATTACAAGAAAACGGTTTTGGAAGTTTCCGAGTAAGGGATGATGCTCGAGATGATAAACTGGAGCCATAAACCATATTGCGGATGTCAAACAAAGAAACCACCGAAGATTGGAAAGGTACGAGGTCAGCGTGGGTGAATGAAACGCGACGAGGATGATACGTGAAAGACGTAAACGTAAAAATGTAGGGCGACACGGCAATATGACGGTCTAAACACCTAGATAGGTGAAATGTTACACGATGATGCTCGAGGAAAGGTTGCATTCTACGGAGAGTTCAATCGTGACACTAAAGGGAAGTAAGTTACGTGGGTGGGAGTTAGAGCCAACAACCAACACGGAGGATTTGAAGGGATTTAATCGCAAACTATGCAAGATGCACCAAGATGAAAGCATACGAAGATGATCTACTATCTTGCACGCACCAGACTTAGGCCAACGAGGATCATAAATCTCGAACAATCGGGTTCGCGATGTTTTCAGCCGTCGATGATCCCCACGAGGGCGTAATCGTTGACATAATAAATCAAAATCTTACGTTTCGACCCTATTGAATATACATATATGGATATTTTGTAAAATATGTTCGCGTGGCTTGACGTTAAAATATACTACGTTCTCTTGGAGCACGATAAAACGTTCTTTAAATGTTGCTTAAATTGGAAAATGTCTTAAGGGCATCGTCGTTCGGGAATATTATTTATTTCGTAGCAAGTACTTCGAAACATAGGAAAGAACGATGTTCTTCGGCTGGAAACATTTCAGCCGCGAACGTTTTGTTCGGAAAACACATTTTTGAGATGTTGAATATTCCTAGCATACGCCGACGAGTTAAACTTACTCGGAAAGTACTCGAAACTGTTACGCTCGAATTTCTTTTCTATTTTCAACGCGTTGCAAAACGGTCTCGAATAGCGAGGGGAACCCGAGCCGTCGAAAATTTCCTCTTTAAAGGACCATTTCAATTTAAATCGAATTTTCAGTCTCGCTGGCGAGAGGAACATTTCGCCACGCGAAGAGTCACTTTTAAGAGTTGACATTTTCGATGCAAACGCGTTAGGCCACGCATCGTTAAAAATTCACGCGGTTTATTGTCTATAAATTTGATCTGAAACTTTCCTAATCGGGGAAAGTTTTCTTTCCCGTACGCGAGGGAAATTTGTCGGACGAACGAGGGGGCGCGGGTCCCGGTGAATCGTTTAGAAAATTTTTTAAATACTTGCTACGCTTCTTTGGAAAATTATCCATTCCTTTCCGCGTTGGAAAATGCTGTTCCCGGTCCGCGTGATTTTAATGGAATTTACCATACCCATCCATTCATTTTGGTTTTGCATGCAGGATGCGTGGAGAAACTGGGCTAAGCGCTCCTTAGGCGAAGATAGAGAACGTTGCGAGTGAAAAGTATTATATCATTTAATATAAATTATCCTTCTTTTTCGAAATACGCGCAGACATAAACGAAATATGATAATTATTATACTCAGCACCTTAATTGATAGAAACTGACGAAACATAGAAACGTTAAATTCAAAATTTGTTCGAGTTGACGTTCCTCTTACTTCCCATGGAGTCTTCATATATCGTAATTGTCTCGAAACAGTGGCGTAGCAAGATCGTAGATACCGTGGCTGTCCAAACAATGCTTCCCTATTACGAATGTGACCGCTGGGGCCTCTTATTTTCATACTTTCTTTCTAGAAGTGCAACCTACCGGTAGCCTTACTTTATATTTGCGTAGGTTCGCGTGTACTGTGACACTCTTGCAAGCTGCAACTTCTTTAAAAAAAAAAGACGTTCGAGTGTTCGTTACAACACGCAGCTGTTCTGAAACAGTGGCGTAGGAAGGTCGGTAAATACCAGTGATCGTTCGAACGATACTTTAGCCAATATGGCCGCTTGAGGCCCTTACCTCCATCTTTTCTTTTTCGATACATGGTACTGGGTACTTTATCTTACATTTCCAAGTTGTGACTTTCTCAGACAATCTTAGAATCCAAAATGACGCTTATTTATTATGTCAAAGAAGTCCTCGCATATTCAAACTTTTCCAAAACAATGGCGTGCCAAAGATGACAGATACAGTGGTTGTTCGAATAATGCTTTCCTTCGACAAATACGATTCTTATTTCTCTATTTTCGGCTTGTCAACTAGTGGTAGATGGTACAGGTACTTTTAGCTTATATTTGCATGAATTTAGTCGCGTTTCATGCTCAAATTGTTCGAAAACAGTGACGTGTCAAAGATTGCAGATACAGTGGTTGTTCGAATAATGCTTTCCTTCGACAAATACGATTCTTATTTCTCTATTTTCGGCTTGTCAACTAGTGGTAGATGGTACAGGTACTTTTAGCTTATATTTTCATGAATTTAGTCGCGTTTCATGCTCAAATTGTTCGAAAACAGTGACGTGTCAAAGATTGCAGATACAGTGGTTGTTCGAATAATGCTTTCCTTCGACAAATACGATTCTTATTTCTCTATTTTCGGCTTGTCAACTAGTGGTAGATGGTACAGGTACTTTTAGCTTATATTTGCATGAATTTAGTCGCGTTTCATGCTCAAATTGTTCGAAAACAGTAACGTGTCAAAGATTGCAGATACAGTGGTTGTTCGAATAATGCTTTCCTTCGACAAATACGATTCTTATTTCTCTATTTTCGGCTTGTCAACTAGTGGTAGATGGTACAGGTACTTTTAGCTTATATTTGCATGAATTTAGTCGCGTTTCATGCTCAAATTGTTCGAAAACAGTGACGTGTCAAAGATTGCAGATACAGTGGTTGTTCGAATAATGCTTTCCTTCGACAAATACGATTCTTATTTCTCTATTTTCGGCTTGTCAACTAGTGGTAGATGGTACAGGTACTTTTAGCTTATATTTGCATGAATTTAGTCGCGTTTCATGCTCAAATTGTTCGAAAACAGTGACGTGTCAAAGATTGCAGATACAGTGGTTGTTCGAATAATGCTTCTCCTCGACAAATACGATTCTTATTTCTCTATTTTCGGCTTGTCAACTAGTGGTAGATGGTACAGGTACTTTTAGCTTGTATTTAGTCGCGTTTCATGCTCAAATTGTTCGAAATCAGTGACGTGTCAAAGATTGCAGATACAGTGGTTGTTCGAATAATGCTTCTCCTCGACAAATACGATTCTTATTTCTCTATTTTCGACTTGTCAACTAGTGGTAGATGGTACAGGTACTTTTAGCTTGTATTTAGTCGCGTTTCATGCTCAAATTGTTCGAAAACAGTGACGTGTCAAAGATTGCAGATACAGTGGTTGTTCGAATAATGCTTTTCCTCGACAAATACGATTCTTATTTCTTTGTTTCTGGATGGGGTACAGGTACTTTCAGGTTGAAGTTGCGTGGATTTAGTCGCGTTTCCCGGTGACACCGTTACAAGTTAATCCATTCGCGTCTCGGCCCTTCTGTTCCGCTACCAGTCGCAGGAAAACCGCCAGCGATCTCCGTTCTGTCCCCCCGTTGATCGTTCGCCGTGTGTACACGTAAACGCAGAGGGGGTTGGAGAAGCACGTCTGCGCGATGCGCGTCGAGAGTGGAGCGAGCCTCTTTCGCGGCCGGTCCGACGTGCTTTTCCACCCTCGACGACAGTCCTGCCGCACCGCCGAAACGTGCCACACAATCGTGAGTAAATTTTCTCCACAATTGGCTGATCACACTCTCCCTCCCATCTGCCCCGCGCCCTTGATCGACTCTCGAACCGGACTCTCGCTGGTACGTGACGATTTCATCCCTTCGACATTAGAATTCGTCCTTCGTTTTTCCGTCGTCCCCGGTCGTACGAAAATAACTTTTACCAAACGCGTATTCGAATAAAAGAATTTATAATTCAACGTATAATTAGTTGTTTTTTTTTTTTTAATATACGTAATCAAAGAGAAGCGAATTATACTTTGGTAGTTCGGTAGAAGAAACTCGAGGCGAGAAGCATTCGTTATCTTTTAATAAGGGGTTAATGAAGTAACGACCTTTCCCCAGGGAGTTCTTCGAAGGGTTGTTTAATGTTCCGTTCTCGTTGGGAATCTTCTATTTTTTAATATTTCGTGAAACGCTCCGGGGGAGCTTCGCGACGGAGATTAATCGATCTCTCGCGTTTCCTTTTTCATTTTCGATCTACGTTGCGGGACGCTTTAACGAAGTGCGCCGAGAGACCGGTTTAAGGGTTGATTCAGCGGCGCGGCTCTTTATTCCGTCGTTCGTTTTTGAGTGTTCGTGGAAAATCTCGTGGAACGGCGGGGAGAAAGTCGCGTTACTCTGCATGGATGAATGAAGGGTAGAGAATGGAGATTAATCTTTTCGCTGCCGGTTTCTCCTTTGTCTTTCCGAGGGGTGTTCTAAGTGATACTTCATGGATCGTGATTGGATTGAACTTGTGTACCATGTCTTGAACGATCTCGAAGAGTCTTGCGAAGGCTGCGAAGTGATTCTAAAGTGTGTGTCGACGCTTCTTTGACGGGTTCGATACTCGAAGCTATCGAACGATAATTAATTCCCTCGTCTACATGTTTTAACTAAATAATTACATTCTTGCTAACGATCGAGGGTAATAATACGAATCGCGATCGAGACAATTATTACCTTGAATACCACGATTAATTAAATAATTAAATATTCGGCATTACGTATTTTACACCGATGATTAAATCTCTCGTAATCGTTAAATTAAATAATTGCCACTGACGTTACGTTTTTTCTATCGATTAAGAAATATTCCAATTATCCAACCAAAAAGGCTTTTAATAACGGGAATTATTCATGAGCAAGATAACTTTTACGTTAAGTAGCGTCGTCGTTTACTTTGCACCGCAATTAATTTCACATTGGATATTTCGCGTATTAAATTTTCCAATAATCAACGCTGTGTCAGACGCTCGCGTTGGTATTAAACGATCCAGAAACGTTGGCTAACGGTTCGAAGGCGCTTGATCTTTTCGTAAATTAACAGTATCGCGTGTTTCGTATCGACGATTGAATATATTTACGTTTCAGCGGGCGGAAATTTTCACGTTGAACGATATCGGTTAACGTTATCAGTTCTCCGCGCGAAACGTCGTTTAATCGAAATTTTTTTCACGCGGGAGGCAGATTTGCCGCGTCGCTGCGCTAAATTAATGTTCCTTGGGAGCCTGTCCGACGCCTCCCACGCCCGTGTAGGCAACAAGAATCAGGAAACGCGGTTTTGCTAACCGGCCCGGAGTAGCTTCTAAACGATCCAGGAAACGCGGTTAGCAAAACGAGATTACGGACGACGGTGTCGCATTAACTCTTCGTCTACTTTGATACAAAGCAGACACACTCGCAGACCACCTTCTCCTTCACGTCTTCCACGAGATTTGCCCTTTATTGCGTTCGTGGTTCGGCCGAAGAATTCGCTGCGTACAATTTTCCTCAAACCCTGTTAAACTCGCGGATAACGCGATTAACGCGAATGTAACTTGACGTTTCTCTGATCGTTCGATGTTACGGAACGAAAAGCTCCTCGCAAACTGGATAAAATACGAAACAACAATAGATAACATACGTGTAACCTCCTTTTAAATTTCGAATCGAACCAATTTTACACGACAATCTCAATCGAACCTTGAATTTAAAATTCTTTCGTTCGATGTTCGAAGCCTGAGAGTGATTGATTTCGTTTGACGTGGTATGTTTATTAAGAGAAGACTAAGTTCGAGATAGTATTTGCATATGGAAAACTTTTAAAATTGTAATTATTCGGTGACCTAACATCGACATTGCAATCTTACCGCAAACTAAAGATTTTGTAGGAGCTTCCAGCATCGGATTTAATGGCGTTTGACGTAGGTTTCTCTTCAGCCAAGCCACGGACGCATACATATTTATACGTATAGAAATTATTTTCACGCAGTGTTACATACACGGAAAGACGTGTTATCCTGACAGCACAAACGTCCCCTGTACGCCACGTTTTCTTCTAAATGTAAATCACGACAATAAGACCGAGCACAAATATCACCTCTGTGTGTACGTGTGACGATTAATGTTACCCCTTCGAAGCTCTAGCGAATATTTCGTTTCTTTCGACGGAACGACGATCGCGATCGATGCTTTCACACTTTCTCTCTCTCTTTATCTCTCGACAGAGAGTCGTTTCAAATGAAAACTGAAGGGGCTTTCGATAACAGCGCATCGATGCGCAGAGGGATATCATTACAAACGGGATTATTTCTGTTACACGGACCATCCGTTGGCAAACAATGTACTGTTCGTGCGCGAATGCTGATTATAAATCTGCCTTTACGCTAATCCATCGAATTTCGGATAAAACTAAACACGCAAAATGTGATTTTGTTCCTCCAAAATCGATGTTACTTGTATGCGTGATTGTTTAGAAATGGGAGTATATATTGCCTATGTTGTTATGATATAATTTGTGGTTCTTGTTAGGCCAAGAAAAATTGTAATAATATTGAATATAAAAGGGAGAAAAAAAAAGAAAAACCGGATTTAATTTACATGTGGACTACATCTTTCAGGCCACATGTATGTTATTTTCGTGATATTTTCTTTTCCTTCCCTTCTTCATGCCCTCTCTCTTGCGCGTAATATTAATATAATTTATTGATCATATCTTTTCTACCTTCGTATTTAATCCACATGTAAATCATTTTCATTTTCCTCCCCTTTCACTGCCTCTTTTTCTTACTTCATATTATTACAGATTACACGGCTATAAATCTATATTTTGGACTTAAAATTTCTTTGCCTGAAGAGGACCATAAATTAAGCGGTTAAAACCCCAGTCTGGATATTGTATATGTATATAATGGGAGATTCTAGAGGCTATAATAAAACGAAAATCAAGAATACTAATTTGTTGATTAAGTTATAGAAACATTTCCGGTCACAGAGTATATTTTCGGTAAAGAATTTTTTTCTCGAAAGTACGTACGATTTCGGGGTTATGTATATTTACCAAAAATATTTGTAATTAACCCCCGCAAACGAAAATAATTTTTTCAGAATGATTTGAAATTTTTTAACGAAGCCTCAATCAAGAAATTGATATTCTTGATTTTCGTTTTATTTTGGCCCCTAGAATCTCCCATTAAAATTTTTTCCAGGGTTGGCCGAACACCTTGTATATGCTCCCATTCCCAGTATATCATACGTATCACATACTAAGTTCGGATAAAAGTTTTCAGCTGACATTATCAAAGTTTTCGAATGATACTGTCACGACGGAAATTGTACGAAGGCGACTTAGTTTTACCAGGAACAACCTATTCGACTACGTCGAAGTATTAAGACGACCAATGATTATCCTCCGACGTAAATATTCGTTGTTTGGATCGAATATTTCTATTTTTATACGGATATTAATATCTTCTTATTCGAAACAATATTCACCGTATAGACGAACCATCGTTGTCACCGTTAATTTTATTTATTCAACGCGTCCTTATCGCGCGAGAGATTAAAGTTTATCCACTATTGAAATAAAAATTTTGTCTCGCTCGCTTCCAACGTATCCCGTTTGTTCTCTTCGTCGAATGGCACGTCGATGCTCGATTAAACGCGAGATAAAAAAGGTCGATTTCTGGAAAAGAAAACGCTGACTTTCCCGAATCTATAAAAGCTAGTAGACTCTGTTTTACTTTTATAACCAGGAGTTGGAATATTTCGATTTATTTTTATGTATTTATAAACGGACGAGAAACAATTAAATTTATTTGCACGTATTGTCCGGTAATCTTTTTATATTTATCGATGCTCTTTTGAACCGGGTTTCGTTCGAGAGAAAATGAATTTTGGAAGTACGTGTGCGTGTTTGTCCGGTTAGATTGAAATTCATGGACGTCTCTTTGCATTCCTTGTACGTTTCTACATAAAATACGCGGGCTTAATTAGAAGAAAATATTATTTCCGAGTATGTGTTGTTCATCTACACATTGCATACGAACATGACAGACGTCTAGACCGAGATCGATTAGGCCGAATTTTAGTAAAACGCGCACGCGTCCCGAACAGTTTCAAAATCGATTTTCACGGAAACGAAGCCTACTGCGAAAAAATTTTATTTCATCTTTTACAACTATTTTTTAACGTCGAATCGTACTCTTTATATCTGACCATCGAAATTCAAATTTCTGTGGTTTGTAGGAGGTTCTCTTTATATACGATATAATTTCGATTAGTTCTCAAAATGCATTCGCGTCTGAATCGTGTGTGAAACACAATATACGATCAGATACCAAAATTGGTGGTCGAAGACGATACATAATCATATCAGAGTATATATGGTCGTATCAAGCAATGTACGTACTATGTTGGTTCCTACACATACGTATAAGATAATATGTGTCTATATCGTGTCCTAGATGACAATATATTAATTTCAAAGGTCAGACATAATTGCACATAACTGAGGTCTGAAACGAAATCGTAATAAAATATATTACGGATGTAGTAATTAATAATTACATAGGTACACAAATTCAGAGTACACAATATTATACAGATACATACAAAAATTCGTATAATGGTTCGTTTTCCAGATAAATTGAATTCGAACGTACAGTCTGGTACGCGCGAAATAAAACAGGACTTTGATATCGGCGCAAGTAGAAACACCAAGTAATGGTCAGACGCATCAAACAAGTAGTATTTAATTACACGTGTGGCCAACTACTTCTCAAATATAATTATCTCGAGAACGAAGCCTAATATGGCGAAATTTTATTCCACACTTTCGAACGGAGGATAAGCTGTTATTTTGGTTCAGCCCAATCAAGATACTAAATTAACTTTTTTTAAAAATTCGCTAATATTTTCGGGTAAAATATTGAGCGGAGGATAAGCTATTATTTTGGTTCAGCCCAATCAAGATACTAAATTAACTTTTTTTAAAAATTCGATAATATTTTCGGGTAAAATATTGAGCGGAGGATAAGCTATTATTTTGGTTCAGTCTAATTAAGATACTAAATTAATTTCTTTTTAAATTCGCTAATATTTTCGGGTAAGATATTGAGCGGAGGATAAGCTGTTATTTTGGTTCAGCCCAATCAAGATACTAAATTAACTTTTTTTAAAAATTCGCTAATATTTTCGGGTAAAATATTGAGCGGAGGATAAGTTATTATTTTGGTTCAGACTAATTAAGATACAAAAATTAATTTCTTTTTAAATTTGCTAATATTTTCGGGTAAGATATTGAGCGGAGGATAAGCTATTATTTTGGTTCAGTCTAATTAAGATACTAAATTAATTTCTTTTTAAATTCGCTAATATTTGCGGGTAAAATATTGAGCGGAGGATAAGCTGTTATTTTGGTTCAGCCCAATTGAGATATTAAATTAACTTTTTTTAAAAATTCGCTAATATTTTCGGGTAAAATATTGAGCGGAGGATAAGCTATTATTTTGGTTCAGCCCAATCAAGATACTAAATTAACTTTTTTTAAATTCGCTAATATTTTCGGGTAAGATATTGAGCGGAGGATAAGCTGTTATTTTGGTTCAGCCCAATCAAGATACTAAATTAACTTTTTTTAAAAATTCGCTAATATTTTCGGGTAAAATATTGAGCGGAGGATAAGCTGTTATTTTGGTTCAGCCCAATCAAGATACTAAATTAACTTTTTTTTTAAATTCGCTAATATTTTCGGGTAAAATATTGAGCGGAGGATAAGCTATTATTTTGGTTCAGTCTAATTAAGATACTAAATTAATTTCTTTTTAAATTCGCTAATATTTGCGGGTAAAATATTGAGCGGAGGATAAGCTATTATTTTGGTTCAGTCTAATTAAGATACTAAATTAATTTCTTTTTAAATTCGCTAATATTTTCGGGTAAGATATTGAGCGGAGGATAAGCTGTTATTTTGGTTCAGCCCAATTGAGATATTAAATTAACTTTTTTTAAAAATTCGCTAATATTTTCGGGTAAAATATTGAGCGGAGGATAAGCTATTATTTTGGTTCAGCCCAATCAAGATACTAAATTAATTTCTTTTTAAATTCGCTAATATTTTCGGGTAAGATATTGAGCGGAGGATAAGCTATTATTTTGGTTCAGTCTAATTAAGATACTAAATTAATTTCTTTTTAAATTCGCTAATATTTTCGGGTAAAATATTGAGCGGAGGATAAGCTATTATTTTGGTTCAGCCCAATCAAGATACTAAATTAACTTTTTTTAAAAATTCGCTAATATTTTCGGGTAAAATATTGAGCGGAGGATAAGCTATTATTTTGGTTCAGCCCAATCAAGATACTAAATTAACTTTTTTTAAAAATTCGCTAATATTTGCGGGTAAAATATTGAGCTTCGAACGAAAAATGGTTAAAGTACGGTCGATTCGATTTCGTCGAAGAAACTGGTAGACTTGGGGGTGGGGTAGTCCCGGTTACAGTTTCGGAAAATAACCACGCAGAACCCAGCCTCGTAGGAT
Organism: Colletes latitarsis; assembly: GCF_051014445.1. Classification (NCBI taxonomy): domain Eukaryota; kingdom Metazoa; phylum Arthropoda; class Insecta; order Hymenoptera; family Colletidae; genus Colletes; species Colletes latitarsis. Next base: position 25,894,364 of record NC_135135.1, on the reverse strand, counting down.
CGACGGAGGTCGAGCAGCCCCGTTTCTCCGTGCACCTAACGCGACGCTCGCCCCTAAATATAGCAAACGGCACTTTCTACCCGGTGAGACGAACTAGATTCACCGAGAGCAAAGTTACGTCGTGCGCAGGTATCATAAACAGAGTGGTCCATGAGTGGCTCCATTGTTCTCGGCGAGAAGCGAGCGCGTTCTGATTTCGAGCAGTTCGGGAACTGTTTTGTCGTTAGTTCATTTCGTATGCCAGGCTCATATTAAACAATGCGCGATTCTGCACCGTGGACCGGCGACAGGATGCAAGGGAGGGGAGCGGACTCGTCGGTTTAGGCGTCGCTTTTTAACGCACCGTTCGAAGGGCGAACCGCGTAACTGGGTCAAAGTTTCTCGATCGATCGTGTCGCGAAGTTCGATGAGTCGGCGAAAACCAAAAAAAGGAGAGTCGATGAAAACCTGTTGGCTGCTCGCGCGAAACTGTTCTTGAGCTCTCGCGTTGTCCACGCGTGAGTGTCACCCTTCGCGATTCCCAAAAAATGGACGACGATTTAGAAGTCGAATAATTTCTCAAGTCCGTTTTTAAGGATAGAATATTCGATATTGTTACGTATAAATATCTGTGTCGAATTTCGCCGTCGTTCATTTTGAGAATCATTACTGAAAATCTTTCGTTCTTGGGATTGAAAATGTTCACGAAACGTTTGGGTTAAGTAAGTGTGGTCGTACAGAGCATACATTGACGTTGAAATATACATGCGATCGAAGTTTGATGAGACACAAAATCTGTAAGATCCTTTTCAGATGGAGGATACGTTGTCGTTCGTTGTACAAAGAACGCACGTGCAATCATTACGCGTTGCACTTGCCTTTGTAGTAAATTCTTTTGAACGTAAGATATCGATTCGATAGAAAAGACAAGGATTTATCGGGTATCGACGCGATAGATCATCGTATTATATTATAGGTACTAAATATCCAACGACTCGCGGTATATTTTCCTGTGTGTCGTCGTGACTTTAGAGCAAAAGTATGACTTTTATTTTTGACACCCCGGTGGAATATATCCTGTCCTGTTGCATAATTCTATTCAGAAGCAGAGATTTATTTTTGCTATAGACAGACAACGACAAAGAATATTCAGTAGGGTGATTCTAAATACCGATCAATCAGCGGGATTTTGATCGGTTCGAGCCTTTGATAGATTTAATATAGATTGACAGGTCTCTACTATCGCTATCACCCTTGGTTATGGCTGAATATTTTGAACCTAGGCAGACGAGAGAGAAGCGTGCACGTAGGGATGTTTCTCGGACACTGCGATATCAGTTAGGGTAGTTCTGTCTACAGCGGAGCTCCTCGCGAAGCATTGTCCCATATACCAGAGGATTTATATTGTGCTAACGGAGACGCTGTCTTGGAAGGTCCCTAAGCTCAGCAGCTTATGTTGGACAGCACTGAATTAGAGTTTCTGTAAAAGTACAAATAATTCAGGAAAATTCGATAAACTCGCTAGGTACGCGATGAACGCGTTTATTGGAGCCAATCCTCTTAGTACTTTCCTCAGACGTGCTTCAGAGTCTGTAAGACTCTCTACATTGCTATGGCTGAACGACGACCGGGGTTCGGGGTTGAAAAATCATCCTGATAAATGTACCGAGAAAATTTCGAATATTGCCAGCTTGCAATACTCGACGACTTGGAATTATTTAAATTATTAGGGCGTCTTTAGAAAGCAATCGTATTTGTTTAGAACATTGTGCTGGTTCTTTGGACGCGTAAAACCATTCGCCATAATCGTTGAATTAATTTAAAAAGTGATAGGTTCGAAAAAAAGAAATTTGAAGGGAACTTCGTTCGGAGCAATTTCGCGACAGCCACCGAAGGAACTTCTTCCTTCCGGAGTAATCATGTTCCTCGTGATTGGAGACCTCGGATGCATATGGTAATTTTCCGGATCCCCTTTAGGTCCTTCTGGGCAGAGTTGTTCGACGACTTTCCTTCGTGCTAAGCGAAATCTGTTTTCAATCCGGTTCGAGGACGAGAATCGTGTTATCTTATTCGATGGATCCGACCGTCGTTCCGCCCAATTGAACCTCAGCGATCGCAAATCACTTTTTACTGCAATATAATTCGTCCGGGGGTTGGGTTTTAGTCGAGAATTGCTTCGCAGACCTTATTAGACTCTGTACCAATAATAATAATAATCCATATAGAAAGTATAAGGTTCCACGATCGTGTTTCGATTTCTTATTCGTCACGGTCGAACGAACGAATTTAATTAACCGACCCCGCGATCGCGTCTCGATTTTTTATCTGTCACGGTAGACCTGACCGATTTAATTTCAATTAATCAGCGACGTATTTGCAAAACGCGGGACAAAAATCGAAAGCGACGGAACGACGACGGGAATGTCGACGCGGAATCCAATTTCCTTCGTCTCCGATTTTTTTTTTCCCCCCCCCGCTGCAGTTTTATCGTCGATGCGTCGCGTCGTCGCGAATCATCGTCCGCGCCCGTTCCGTCGATCGTTAATTTCACTTCAGGACCCGATACCGCCGTCGATAAATCGTATTTCCGTTCGTGATTCACTTACTGATCTACCCACGGTGTCGTTAATTAACGACGGTCAAAACATCGAGGAGGAAAAGCCGCGACGAAATCGAATAACCGATCGCGATTGTACGCGATCTCTTTCCTCGCGAACGTTTCGCGATTTATTAAGGTCGTCTCGCGGCTCGAAGTTTCTCTAACTATGCACCCTGGAACACGTAATATTTTCCTTTCGTTTCTCGACGCTTGATTTCGACGATTCTTATTTAAAATATTGTAGCCTACGTGCTTCCAGTCGTCTCGCGAAATCCTTCGGGGAGAGAATCCACGGAGACCGTGTTAATTAACGTTGATCGTTCGAATCACCATTCGCAAATCGTTCCTATATGTGGACATTTTCTTGGTAAAAATATTTTAATTCAAAGGAAAAGCGTCCGTCGTTGTTTCGTTAATCTTCTGTTAATTAATTCTTTGAACTCCCGGGAGTCGAAAAAGACTTATCGCCGAGGGCGACTGCGATTTCACCTAACTTTCGATCGTCAGCCAGATTTTCCACGTTGTCGGTCTAAGTTGAGAATAAACGGATCTTGCTGGCTTCCCACGCGAGGATCGCGTTTTCCGTCTGTAAAATCGTCGAGCAACGGCGAGGAAAGAGCAAAAATACGCGCGTCGAAACATTGAAACTCGTTTCGCCACGTAATTGTACGAGCTCGAAATTGTTCCATCGAAACGAAGATAATTTTTCTTGCTAAGATTTTTTACCCTTTTTCTCTCGATCGTATTTTTCTTCGATACCGAAGGGTTCGTATAAATAAATGAAATTGAGAATTAAATAATCCCCGTCCTTTCTCGTCGGTTATAGAATTATTTCAGAACCACGAGGCGATTCTTACGTTTTACAATATCGAAATAATTAACGTGATTAAATACTCGTTAAACGGGGTTTCAATTTTACTACCACTTACTAACGGCTTGATTAAAGTTTGCGTGCTGATGAAAAATCTAATTGTGCAATGAATATTGAGAATATAATTATATTAATTTATTTAGCCTCGGATTTAATAGTTTTTATTTTATCGAGAACGCGACGACAGTGGCAGCGAACAAACTCACTAATTTCCGTGGAGTCGTGGATTCACATAATCGATGGAAATCTGTGCCGCGCATCGTGCTGGACGATTTAATCGTTATCAAGATGAATCGTTTAATTATCGCAAAATGGAGTGACTCGCTTCGTTACGCCTCTGAATATGATCGTCTTTGACATTGTGGCAACTTGTGTGTTCTACAATGAAAGGGATTTAAAATGTATTCCAAAGGGAATGTCAGAAATTTCATTATAATAAAAAACAATTACGTGTTCAGTGTAAACGTAGAAGGCGTACATGTTATCAATGCGAGCGAAGTGAGCGATTAGAGTACAAAACTTCTCGCACAATATTCAACTATTGCAAAAGTCAATTTAACTTCTACCCAGGGAAGACATCTTCCGAGAAGGTTTAAAACTGTTAAATGCAACCGTAGTTGAGCAATTCTAGACGATCAGATTTTATTTGAACAATGGTCAAAAGCATCGCTCGTTACTTGAATAGTATCTATAGAAGATACTATAAAAAATGTCTTACATGCCAATAATAATGAAAACAAATACTCGTAGACTGAATAAAAAATGTATAAAAGTGGAAAATAAGCAAAAAGGAATGTATAGATGTAAAAATAAGTTTACGTTACGATACAAAGGCGAGATATAAGCTGTTAATAACCTGACCTCGTATAACTTCAGTCGACAAGCGTAGTAATAGTTGTCTGTAGAAAATTGTAATGTTACATTTTGTTTAAATTGACAGTCTTCTATGTTTCGTGGAGGATCGTACAATAATTTTTCGCTACGTGATTAGTCGATATTTCTACATATAGAAATTATTCCCAAGATCAATACTGAAAGCTTAGGGTGAAGAAACCCTTCCATCGATTAAAATACCCCTTCTGAGTACGATAATTCAAGATTCAGAATCAAGTTTTTTTTCTCTTACGAGCAAAGTTGTTGAAAAATGCTCTGGAGAATTAAGGGTGGTTAATTTGGAGCAACGGGGGCGTGCGTACAATGTTTGTATAAAAATAAAATCTGACTGATTCACCGTGAAGAAGTCAATTAAGCAATCCTGATCCCCGCTCGCAAAATATTTGTTCCACGCAACGCGATCAGAATTAATGGTGCAAAGTGGAACAAGCTAGCTCCGGCGGACCTTAATTACCCAATAACGTTAACACGACTAATTGGGATTAATTAATATCCAGATCGGTCTGCCGATTAACTGGCTGGGAATCGTTTGGGCCGTAAAAGCCACAGATGTATCTTCGGCGAGAGCACATCTGGAACATTTGCGTCTCTATACAGGGTGTTTAGCCATATCTGGGAAAAATTTTAATGAGGGATTCTAGAGGCCAAAATAAGACAAAAATCAAGAATACCAATTAAATTAAAAAATCTCAAATCGTTTTGGAAAAATTATTTTCGGTTACGGAGGTCAATTACAATCATTTTTTGTGAATAGACATACCCCCGAAATCCTACCCACTTTCTAGAAAAAAATTCGAAAAGGTGTGAAATTTTTCGTCGGAAAAAAAAAATTTCAAATCGTTCTAAAAAAATTATTTTCGGCTGCGGGGGTCGATTACAATCATTTTTGGTCATTACACATATCCCCGAAATCCTACGCACTTTCGAGAAAAAAATTCCTTACTGAAAATCTAATATGAAGCCAGAAATTCTTCCCTGAAATTTCATGCATATCTTTAAAACGCCATAACTTCTGAACGGATTGGACGATTTTAATATTTCAAAAAGCAATCAATGCGTATTTTAGTGAAGAATATGTAAAAATTGTAAAAATATTGAAAAAGTTGGTCCTTGACCCGGTAAAATGCAAAAAACCCCATAAAAGTGGTTCAATTTTCAAACGGCCATAACTCCTACAATACTGAACGTATCTCTGAAATTTTTTTTTGAAGTAGAGCTCACGGATACCTACAAAAGAGTACTAAACAACTTTTCCATACAGCGTCAACCAAATTTATTAAAAATCAAAAACGAATTTTTAAGAAAAATCGATAGGGGATAGGTGCTTCAATTTTTCGACGAAAACAAATTTCAAATCGTTCTGGAAAAATTATTTTCGGTTATGGGGGTCAATTACAATCATTTTTTGTGAATAGACATATCCCCGAAATCCTACCCACTTTCTAGAAAAAAATTCGAAAAGGTGTGAAATTTTTCGCCGGAAAAAAAAAATTTCAAATCGTTCTAAAAAAATTATTTTCGGCTGCGGGGGTCGATTATAATCATTTTTGATCATTACACATATTCCCGAAATCCTACGCACTTTCGAGAAAAAAATTCCTTACCGAAAATGTAACGTCTGACCATACATTGATATGTTTCCCTGAAATTTTTCGACGAAAAAAAAGAATTTCAAACCGTTCTGGAAAAATTATTTTCGGTCGTGGGGGTCAATTACAATCATTTTAGGTCAATAGACATACCCCCGAAATCCTACCCACTTTCGAGAAAAAAATTCGAAAAGGTGTGAAATTTTTCGACGGAAAAAAAAAATTTCAAATCGTTCTGGAAAAATTATTTTCGGTTACGGGGGTCAATTACAATCATTTTTGGTGAACAGACACACCTTTGAAATCCTACCCATTTTTGAGAAAAAAATTGGATAAGTTTTGAAATTTTTCGACAATATTAAAAAATCTCAAATCGTTCTGGAAAAATTATTTTCGGTTACGGGGGTCAATTACAATCATTTTTTGTGAATAGACATACCCCCGAAATCCTACCCACTTTCTAGAAAAAAATTCGAAAAGGTGTGAAATTTTTCGCCGGAAAAAAAAAATTTGAAATCGTTCTAAAAAAATTATTTTCGGCTGCGGGGGTCGATTACAATCATTTTTGGTCATTACACATATCCCCGAAATCTTACGCACTTTCGAGAAAAAAATTCCTTACTGAAAATGTAACGTCTGACCATACATTGACATGTTTCCCTGAAATTTTTCGACGAAAAAAAGAATTTCAAACCGTTCTGGAAAAATTATGCCTCCATCAACAAATTGGTATTCTTGATTTCCGTCTTATTTTGGCCTCTGGAATCCCCTATTAAAATTTTTCCCAGGGGCGCAAAGAAATTCATATTTTTCATTTTGGCTCAAACGTTATCCAATTTTTAAGGCTTTGAACTAGTTAGATGCCTGAAGTATGCGTTTCGTATATGGTTGAATATTGTAGAGCATCGGCGAGTGGATAATGATAATGTTAGACGCAAACTACATCCTCGGAAACACGATCCACGTGGCGTGTGGTTTGCGTCCGCGCAATCGTTACAGCGTTATGTTCCGTGTTAATAATTGCATTTACGTGAAACGTTCTGATATACCGAGTGCCCTGTTTCAATGGTTAAACCCATGTGCTCCGGAAACTACGGTGAATTTATCGAATCTAGTCTCGTGTGGCTGCGTCCAGTAAGAAAAATCGCCGAGTCGATAAATTACAGAATTTATTAAAAATCCTTCGAGATCACAGGATATCCAAGTTTCAGAAAAATCATTATTTCCCAGTCGTCGACCAAAACGTTTATTCTCGTGAATTTTAAATTATTTTTTCTATTAAATCGAATTAATTGTATTATTGAACTATTTCTACGGTTACCAGACCCCACCAGGGATGTAACAACGTACATACAGATATTGTGGTTTGAAAAGCGAACTCCGTACGACGTTATTGGTCTCCGGTTACTATTATGCTTTCGGAAAACTTGATAGCGCAACATGTACAGCTCGTATAGTACGGATAACTGTTGGATGTCAAAAGGAAATCCTAACCCATACTCAGTGTACGTATTTCTCTTTTCGAGTTCGAACGTAGCCCAGATTTCATCAAGAATTGCATCCAATTTTGATTTACGCCCAACGGAAAAGCGAGCCTCGATTAATCTGGACTCCATCGAATTAGACTAGCCGAGATCTAACCTAGATCCGTAGCTCAACATTCCAAGTTCCGTGATGAAGCTTTAAAATTAACAACATGCCTTCGTGTTACGTCTCTCAACGCAGGATCGATGTAATTCGTTCGAAATCGAAAAGCTTCGTAAAAAACGACGTAAATAATATCGTAATTACGCGTTCAGTTGCAAATAACTTCAACCGTTATTAAACGAAACATTAATTTTCTTTCCTCTGTGTACATTTTCGCGTTTCGATTCCATACGCTTTTAATATTTCGAAAATATTTACACCGAACATCCCCGTTCGATTCGTTTTAGCCTCCGTTTGAGAACTTTGCGTGGATCGTAGGAGGCGCGTTTCGTCGCGGAACCGCGACAGAATTCAATTAGTCAGAGGGAAGACAAGCTTTTACCGGAAAGAACGATGATACCGCGGCTCGGAAAGGCGATACAGCCTGTCTGTTCGATGAAACCCGAGACGACGACTATCCTTTTCCGAGACGACACAATTTTCAAACAATCTCCAAGCGGAAATTCGTTTCTCCTCGAACGGTCGCTCTGGCCGAGTTTTTCACGATTTTTCCGCGACGCGAGTCGAACGTTGAATTTTTCATGGGCGGCAACTCGAAGTTACGAAGCGCGTTTATTTATAAGCGTAACGACGAACAAGTTGTAAAATACAGGTTAGGTCGCATTGAATTTCCACCGAGCCGCGAATAAAAATGCGAATCAAAATGTCCGTTTACACTTTGCGATACGAGACGTACTCGTCGAGATACGAACGATCGAGAGCTGATCAGCCGGGTGTGTCTTCGTGAACGTGGCTCCTTTATAAAACGGTCTTCGTAACTCGCCAGAGAAGTTTGCTTAAACTTTTACACACCAGTCCCCTCTCGATTCTATAATCCATGGCTCCGCCGAGTCTGGCGTATTTTTTAATGAATGCAACTGCCGGGAAGTTGGCAATTTAACGGGCAACTTTGTCGAAACGATTTTTTTTCTCGGTGAGGCACGTTTCGAGAAACACTATAAAATGATCGTCCGGCGAAACTTTCGTGGAAGGTTAATTGAATCCAGCACCGATAAACGTTACGAGGAATATTGTGGAATACATACGCGTTGTCTCCGCGCGAAAATTAAAAGACTTTCCAGCGTGTAGTTGCTAAGATAAGACGTCGGGAGTAAAACAATTTCAGTCTCTGTGCTCTACTAGCAGGCAGATAGTTTGGCTCGTTAAAAAAATTTAATTAAACAAGATACTTGGACGGGTCGCGAATTAAGCTTTGCACGTTTTGTCGCACTCTGGACTCCGAGATCGTCTTACGCAACTTCTCACTCTTTTACGAAACTCTTGAAGAATATTTCGACGAGTCCAAGTTACTTATTAGACAAACAGTGGATATAAAACGGTCCAGAAATATGTCAAATTTGCTTCGCGTGAAAAGAAATCATGTATAATTTTATATCAACTACAGCGAATATTCATTGATATATTATACTTTCAGAGTAACAAGATAAACAAAGTTAAGGGTTAAATCGTGCTCGAGTATTTTTCTTCGATTCCGTGGCTTAAAGAAAAAAATCGTAGACACGGAGTGTTAATTCGAGAAGTTGTAAACGCTGAGAATTAGGTTCGTTGACCTTAGGGCGAAGCTATCGCGAGCAAAGCACCCGACCAAACGAGTCTCGTCAGCGTTTCCGCTGTCGGATTTCCCCCAACGCGGTCTCTGATTTTCCGATTAAGAGGACCGCGACGAACCTTATCGCTGGCCAAAGTATCCAGGCTGGTTGTAATAACGGATCAGGTGTTTGCTAGTCCCGGCTTATCGCGCTCAACAACGATACGTTTCGTCAAACGTACAATCACGTCCCGAGGGCTCGTTCGCAGTTTCCAACTGTTCCTCTCTGCTCCCGTATTTATTGATTAAACTCCTTGCGTCGAGCGTTGTTTTCTCAGGGAAATGGAAACAGGCTTTCTTCCTACCCCCGTGAGCATTAATTTTACACGAGATCCTGGTAATCGCACGCGAAACGGTACAAAGTAAAGTTTCATTTAGATCGACCGGAGAGGAAATAATCTATCGATAAAAATTTAATTTTTTCGGTTAAATGGATTTTTACTAGGAAGTTCAGTCGAATAATCGTTAGATTTGATTATGTAGATTATAACTGTTATTATCAGATTTAGCATGGGTCATTATAAAGCACCAATTGTCTTCTGTGCTTTAATCTCTAGTGAATCCCGTCGCTGTCTCTGTTTCTCTTTGTTCGACTGCCACCTGTTGAGAGAGAAAACTTGTCCACGAGGTTCTTCGACACTCGAGCACCCAGTAGCTAAGGTGGTGTTGGTTGAATGTGACGGCAAAATAATCCACCGAGGAACTTGCAGCAGGAAGTAGAAATTAAATCAGTCGACGGTAGAAGAAGATTTGATACGCTTCCACAGAGAATTTCTCGAGAGGTATTACCAGTTAAAAGTATGACATCAGTTAACTTGCCCACTGACTTTTTATAACAGAAAGGGAATTAAACTTTGTTCGCGTTATAATTTACCATTTAATGGTTCCTCTCTACGTACAGGCTGTTTTAAATACAAAGTCAGGGAAGATCGTTCGTCTTGGAGGTGCAAATCATTCCGACAGATACTTTTATCGCTGATTCATAACAAATGTGTAGAGTCAGAGTTTATTAAATTTTCCATAGTCGATCGAACAGCATCGTTAAAATTTAAGGGGAACGAATAAATATAATAAACGCCAAGAAGAATAATTTGAAACAACGATTCGTAAACAGAATTAATTTGATATTTCGATAAATTAATTAACGTGCTTTCCATTTGTATTGCATTTCTCCATTAATTCTGCAGAAATTATCGACGAAAAAATGTAATTTTACTCCCTATTAGATAATGATAATGTGGTATAGAAAAAGTAAAAATATTCGAACGATTACCTGAATGAAAATCTGTTCATGGTTATTCGATTCTTCGTTATACATCGTTGTCTCGTTCAGGTCCCGACGATACTTGGTGTTTAAATCGCATCGATAATGCTATAAATATTAACAAGTACACGATATCGATACCAATGACAGCTCATTTCGATAGTTGTTTGATGCCTCGACGCAATGCTTGGGAATTGTGTGCGTCGATTCCACCAGTTTCTGTTCGTGATAACTGGCTCCACACCGTGCATGTTATAAAATTTCCTCGACTCTTGTAAATTGCTCCGCGACTCGTCAAAATCACACGCAAAATTCCGCGTCGAAACTCAAAAATCGTTTAAATTATCAAATTACTCTGTGTAACTTAGCGTTCGTCTCAAATGTATCGAAATACTCGTCCGTATCGCGTCAGAGAACCGAAATTTCATATCACTGTGTACATGTTTCAAATGCCCAGCATACGTATGTATATGCAAAGGTCGTATCTTGCGATTCTATGTCAAAGGTAGCTATCGGAGATTGCATTTACTTGGAACGTCCTAAATTATTCCGGGATAGTACGAGTCGCGTGTATCGTTCTAATATATTCGTAATATTTATCGCGGCGCATCGAGAGATTGTGGTTTTCCATTTTGTTACATCTGTCACTCGCGGGGTCGTGCGGACCCCTTTAAAAATCCCTGCCTCGATCGACCAGGCTGCCAAGCTCTCAATTTATGGATATTATCTGATTCGACGGAATTCCGGGCGGGGTTTTTCGACGCGAACGAGAAACAGATGTTTCTCGCGCCGGAACATCCCTTCGCGGAGGACTCGAGTCTCGAGGGTCGTGGAAACGATCGCGATACGTTATTGCGAGGTTGCCTCTATCGTTTCGAAATTTTCCAACGAAGGACCCACGAGAGGCGAACGATACGCTATCGGCCATTAATCTTGATTTCCCGAAGACGATATTCGTAAATAGGAGCGACCGCCCTTTTCTTGCGTGATGGGTCGTCGTTGCAAATCGAAGGATAACGTCGGTAATCCAATTTGCATGCGCTTCGCGTAAATGCACGGCTAATCTTCGATGTTGCTGGATTATATATGGGGGCTCGTGTACGAATAAGATATATCGCAATAAAAACTTGGATTCCAAAATGAATTGAAACGAATTGAATTTTCTGATACGATTTCTGGTATTTCTTGTCAGTTTCCAGCTAGGTGGAATAATTCAAGTAGCAAGTAGAAATAGTCATCAATGGTCAGACGCGCCAGCCTTGGATTCGTTCCGCAGAAATAAATTGAAACAAATAAAATTTCCTGATCTGATTTCTGGTATTTCTTGTCAGTTTCTAGCTAGGTGGAATAATTCAAGTAGCAAGTAGAAATAGTCATCAATGGTCAGACGCGCCAGCCTTGGATTCGTTCTGCAGAGATAAATTGAAACAAATAAAATTTCCTGATCTGATTTCTGCTATTTCTTGTCAGTTTCTAGCTAGGTGGAATAATTCAAGTAGCAAGTAGAAATAGTCATCAATGGTCAGACGCGCCAGCCTTGGATTCGTTCTGCAGAAATAAATTGAAACAAATAAAATTTCCTGATCTGATTTCTGGTATTTCTTGTCAGTTTCTAGCTAGGTGGAATAATTCAAGTAGCAAGTAGAAATAGTCATCAATGGTCAGACGCGCCAGCCTTGGATTCGTTCCGCAGAAATAAATTGAAACAAATAAAATTTCCTGATCTGATTTCTGGTATTTCTTGTCAGTTTCTAGCTAGGTGGAATAATTCAAGTAGCAAGTAGAAATAGTCATCAATGATCAGACGCGCCAGCCTTGGATTCGTTCCGCAGAGATAAATTGCAACAAATAAAATTTCCTGATCTGATTTCTGCTATTTCTTGTCAGTTTCCAGCTAGGTGGAATAATTCAAATAGCAAGTAGAAATAGTCATCAAAATAGTTCCGCAGAAATAAATTGAAACAAATAAAATTTCCTGATACGATTTCTGGTATTTCTTGTCAGTTTCTAGCTAGGTGGAATAATTCAAGTAGCAAGTAGAAATAGTCATTAATGGTCAGACGCGCCAGCCTTGAATTCGTTCCGCAGAAATAAATTGAAACAAATAAAATTTCCTGATCTGATTTCTGGTATTTCTTGTCAGTTTCTAGCTAGGTGGAATAATTCAAATAGCAAGTAGAAATAGTCATCAAAATAGTTCCGCAGAAATAAATTGAAACAAATAAAATTTCCTGATACGATTTCTGGTGTTTCTTGTCAGTTTGTAGCTAGGTGGAATAATTCAAGTAGCAAGTAGAAATAGTCAATAATGGTAAGACGCGTCGGTCATGCGACAAAAATGAATGCAACTTTGAAATATTTCAAGGTGCTACCAGATAATTAAAATAAGATACAACGAGCGTTTATCAGGGTCGTGTCGGAGTTCTTTTATCGACGCGTTTTATTCAGGATGTTTTAGGAAGGGGAAAAGGTCAACGTTGGGGCATCCATGATAGAAACAGATTCCGCGAGGGGATCTGCTTTGAGATTGGCATTTGAAGTATTAAATATAAAATATTTATTGCGCCTCTGTGCGGTTTTTTCGTATTTCCTTTATTTACCTCTTGTCGGGCTATTGTTTTGCTCGCGAATGTATTTTTACGACACGTTGTTTCGATTCGATCGTGTTTTCGCGTGTGGAACGGAGCTCGCGTAAAGCTTTAATAGAATAAAATAATTCTAAATCGAGGCGCGGATTCGGTTGAATGGAACATTGACAAACGCAGGGAGAAGTAATTAAAATATTTGGAATTCTTTCAAAGGAGATTTCCAGTCTCTTTTTCGAATAAATTGCGATCCTTTGTGCACGCCTGTTTGCAAATGCATTCGTTCCACGGATTATACTCGAACCGAATCGAAAATTAAATTTGCTTTCGAATCGATCGCGGTATCTGTGGATACGCAAATTTTTGTTGTATCTAATTGTAAATTATATTTTGTTTTCTGTTTAAATATCTTGTTAGCCCCCCCAACGGTGGCGTGGCTATTGCACGCGGATGAATTAGATCCAAAGTAGTCGTGGACGTTTATAGTCGGGCTTCAGAGTTCCGAGAATCCTTGCAGTTTTCTGTGCAAGTACTTTGTCAATTTACATTATCGTGCTGAAGTTTACTTTAAGTTCAATCCAACGACGCAGAACTTGCAGGAAGTTCCTCGCGCGTAATAAGAATATTACAAATTAATTACAACTTGCGCCTCGCGCAAATTATACTTAGGAAATTATTGTATCTTAAATTATCCCAGGACAACGTTCGAGCGTCATGTTTTTTTGAAACAGTTTACACAGTGGCGAACAAATTTCTGACCGTTCTATTTCGAGACAAACAAGCTGACATTCAAACGAACGTAATTCTCTTTGTTCGCGACGAAGGGGTTAAAGCATGCTGCCTCGGGCGACCAATAATCTCTGAAGGTAGAGGAAGCGAAACAGTTCGATTGTAGGCAGTCAATTGACGAGCAACTTCTGGTTGTTGTTATCGACTACTAATGGTGGTCCGATTGTTGATCCGCTTTGCTGTCGTCCCACTTAAGTAAACTGCGACATCGATTTCACCGTTGATAATGGCAACGTCGTTTGAGTTAATCATCTACGAAACTAGAATTTTAATAACTTTTACGCGTGAAATGTAGTTACACCAAAACTTTAAACCCTCGGAATTTCAACAATATTGCGACGATGATTAATTACACTTACATAGCTAGCGTTACGCTCTGAATATAGGTTGCAGAAGTCCAGGGCTTGTAAACCGGAATTTCAGTGATCGCTGAACTTCCCACTTGCAAACCACGCGACGCGTCACTTCGTCTGCGACCTATATTCATAGTATATTCCTAGGGATGCAACTTTAATTAATCTTTAAAACCATCCACTATCCACTTATTGAATTATTGATCAATCGTGTTGTAAAGAGGGCTGTAAAATTGTCTTGTAGAACCCACTGAAGGCATTCAGTTTTGGAGAACAGAAATTGTAACGACCTGGAGGCCTCTTAGAGTCTACCAAGAGGTCACATGCAAATTTCTTTTTGTAGCAACAACGACGCCCCATTGTCTCTTCCCAATTTTTCGTCCCTTTCTGCTCACCCTGGCTGTCTCTCCACGGCTAGGGAAACGCTCTAATGGAGTTCGTAGCACAATAGACGCATTGTTCAAGCTCTGCCAACTCCCCCGACCAAACGAGTCTCTCTTCTCTCTCGTTCTCGCCTTCCGTCGACGCGATCTATCGCTTTCTCGCGCGTTGTTCGGCTTGTTCACCCCCTCGTCGCAACGTAAATACAATATCGGACGATAGTTTCGCCAACGTTCAATCGACAGCCGTGGAATCGCGAGTGTAATATTGCATGCGCCATCGAAGATTGTATTTCGTTTGGTCATTTTCGCGTTTCAGTCTTTTCACGGTTCGTCGACGGTCGTTGGAAGAACGAAGTTGAGTTTCGTGACATTTTCGATTAAACGAGCGAACAACTAGGTTACCCTGGACAAAAAGTCGAGACACGAGGTATCAAAAGCATCTGATTAAAAATAGATAACAGAACTTTTATAACCACCGAATAAGATAAACGTAGTACGTTTATATTGTTTAAAAATCACACGCGGAGTCTAAATTTTTTTAAATATTTCGCAACGCTGCTTTTAAAACTTCGCGTTTCAATTTTTGTTTTTTTAAAGACCGACCGTGTAAATTGGATTCAAAGCGCTTTTAATGAACATGGAAGCTCGACGTGCTCGTTTCTCAATTCACAGAGGAATTGTTTACTTGCGAATAATCTGCGCCGTGCATCGTCGCGTCTGCTCGCGATAATCGCCCATTTGGAGCACGACGGACAGCTCCATTTATTTCGAAAGTCAGAAACAGACTTTGGAGTTCGAGTCCCGGACGTGTAGGATCGGTTAAGTTGGTTGACAACGTCGTGTCAAATTTGGTACAAGTTTCACGGAGTTTATAAAGCTGCAGCTTTTCGACCAGAGAATATTACGATACGTTCTGTTGTTAATAAATAGACGTACTTTTCAGTTACACTCTGTACGTAGAAATCACCGTATCGAAGTTATAATACATGTTCGAGTCAGGGGAAAATCGATTTCACGCTAAACACAACTACCACTCTGTTGGCGTTTATCAAGTTACGACTCTACAAATGAATTCTATTCAGCGTCGTTTGGCCATTGAGAAACTTTTGTTGCTTATAGAATGCTTCGACGAATCGTGAATATTCGACGCGTTCACCGAAATGCTTGGAATCAGCGTTTGGAATTGATAGCTAGGTGCACAGGGAACGTTTCGAGCAAAAGCGTGCAGGTTACGTTTCATTAAAGCCATGGAAGGCCGTGACGCGTCCTTCACGCTCATTTTCATCGGCGGAGAATTAATCTTAAAATAGACGCCGACGATGACAGTCGACTGGTTAAATGTGCACGACCAGCGTAACATCTTCCAGTCGATCGATGATCGGAGGGACTTTCGGAGAGATCATTCGAAGGGACAAGCTTATACAGAGTGAATAGGATTGATAGATGGTCGAGTACTTGCGAGAGAGATAAGAGTTAAGCGTGGCCCTCTGCTGGCGAGCGCGGAAACTGTCGCCACAGAAGTCTTAACTGGCTAACGAAGTATTTATCATTCGATCGACTTTAATAATATTGGAAACAATTAGATCGTGAACCTATATTTACTCGAACTCTTTTGCTCGTTTTGCTGCGAGTTCCATTAGTCGGTTAAGACTGTATAGTTCCGATATACCCGGTATATTTGATTAATAAATCACCAGAATGGAAGAGCACTCGCGAATATTGGATTTTTTTAATAACGATGCAACGCGAACAATTGCTAGTGGTATATTAAATGTAATTATTTTCTGAGCTATCCTGGAACAACGATAAAGGGATTCGATTGACAATTGAGAATTTAATTACGCTGTAGCGGTCGTTGCGTAACGTTCCATGCAAAGTGAACGGCGTAATCTTTATTTCGAAAAATATGGCGTCTATGATGGATGGAATTTTTGTGTAAAATAAAAAAAATGAAATATAAGAATAGGGAAATGGAATGAAACGTTTATTCTCATCTTCTCCGGAGCCTGGAAAGTTTCATCGAAAGTGGAAGGGTGGTAGTTGGCGGATGTTCCTCGTTAGTCCGAGAACAACGCGGGTTATGGTCGCGCGCAGGTCTCGCGACTTTTCAGTCAGCCAGACGCGCGATGAGAACATCGCCGTGTCTGGATGAAACGGCGGCGTGTTATCGGTGGTGGTAACGGTTTGTCCAGTGTCTCTCAATCCTCCTTAGCTCGCGAACACCCTCCGAATTTTATCACCCACTTCCCACGAACAGTCTGCCATTTTGCTATCCGAGGATTCCAGAAACTCAAGCTCCCAAAGTCTTTCTCGAAGGCGACTGACTTTCACTTTTTACGTATTTTTCGTGTCAGTCTGTAGTTTATACTGACAAATTCATGCGAATATTTTGAGACAGCAGATATCTTGAGAAACTGCTTAGGTACCTGCTTAAATGTAAGAAATACACAACTTTTCCCTAGATTGAGTAGTTTTTGAGACATGGTTTTCACCCCCTAGATACGAATCATTGCGGGCAAAGAAATCTCGTATATAAATTTCATGATAATTGGCGCGTGGTATCGTTCTGTTTCGATAGTTTTGGAGGCTCGTTAAGTGGTAGCATTTTCCGTGGCTCCGGTCGTGCTGAGCCACGTGGTCCCCGTTGAGAATCCCTGGGTTAGTTGACCCAGTTCTACGGAGCCGCTGACCCAGTTCCACGTTTATCCGTCGTCGATCCGCTTTGGCCCGTCTACGTGTGGACGCGTATACGAGAGGCTACAGGCATCCCCTGTTGCGCGGAGGCGGCTGGCAGCCACCCGGCCAGCTCGGCTGTTCGCGAATGGTGGTGGACGTATATAGGGGGTGACGCGCGCCCTACTGTACACAGCCAGCCAACAGGTAGCTGCGCCGGCTCCCTGGCCCGTATAAATAGACACAGCCGGGATCATCCCTGGACCGACGCGGTTGCTACCCTCCTTTCATCCCCTCGACCCTCCACCGCCGCCTTTCTTCTGCATATCTGTTTCCCCGCGCGTTCTCCCGCGCGAAGGTTTCTCCGTTCCCCTTACCAACCCCTTTATTCTCTCATGGTTTCAACTCTTCCTTCCTTTTCATCGTTTTCATCCCCGTTCCGTCTCCCCCTTTAATTGCAACGCCAACGAAACGTCGGTTCGATGGAACCAAACATCGATATCGGCAAAGAAACGACTCGAAGTTTGGGGCCAAACTCGCGCTCGTAGGCTTCTTAAGCTCACTCCAAAACAATCGAGAGCATATTTTATATTTTTCGTCCCTTAAAAATTTAAGAAGCTCCGAACAACTTTGTCTCGTCCAGTAATCAAGCTGTAATGTAATTTTAAAGACGAGCACCAACGATCTATGAATAACACAATTCCGTAACAACATTTTCCACCTCGTTACGCGCCTCTTTCTTCGTCCACTTTTCAACTTTCTTACGTGCTGCTGCCTCCCGGTTTTTCCTTCTTGCAACCTCGTGTATCTACCCGCCGTTTTTCTTTCCCCAGGATTTGTTCCACCCTTTCTCCACCACCCCCCCGTTCGGTTCCATTACTGCGTGCTTTAGCGAATATCGATGTCAGCTTTTTTTTTTTTCTCGACTCCGAGGTTTCTGTTCTTCTCATACTCTCGCGATTTATCGCCCCTCTATTTTTAACCGGTCGCGGTGTTTTCCTTCCGGAACCTCGACCCAGTAATGGTTTTAAGTGCCGTGTAATGGGAATTGGCGGATCGTTGTGCTTCATGGTCGTGAACGTGACGTTCGACGTCATGTTGTGGCTTGTTGGCTCTGGAATTAGTTATTGCAATCCGGTCGATGTTGTTACTTTAACGCTAGATTTCGATTTCACATGCTTTTATTAATCAAGTTTAACGTCAATTGCTATAAAATAATATTTAAAAATTTCGTAACTGTGAATATGCAATCTGAAACTCGTCGAATCCACCAAATTTTCTTTGTGGAAACTCACGTCACGTTCTCACCGAGTTGCTTTGACTGCCGAAACGGGAATGGTCTCCTTCAGGATCGATACCATCCTCCTTGACTTTGTGTGTTCCCACGAGGGAAAGTCCTTAGAATCGAGTTCTGTCCTTGCATGCCTTTGCTGCAACATCTGAAGATCCACTCGAGGAGGATGGCGATGCACCGAGGAGTGCTCGAGTCTGCTTATCGCCACTCGTGGCATTGTCTGTTGCAGCTCGACCATCCGCTACCCCGGAGTTTGGTTCGAGAGAGGTCGATCCGGGTCGAGAACATTCTTTATTCACTGATTCCCGTTTTCACGCACGCGTTTCGAGAGAACGGTCGCGTTTTAATTATAAATTTTTTACCGTCGCGCTCGAGGACCGTACGTCAAAGCCGGAAACACCGTGCACCGTTGTAGAAACCATACATCGAGGAGCGAGCGTAGTGCATGGCAAACATCGTACAACGTGTGAACAGTTTAATGAACCACGCAGTAATGAAACATCGAGCGCCTTATGATCGAGAGGAATTCTTTTCTGCTATTAGTGGCTCGTCCGAGTATTAGCTCGCCGGTGTTTTCTCATCCTGTTCGAGACTGTTTACAGTAAGACGCGCCAGAGTGTTCCGCAAAGAGCCTAGAATTTCATTCGAAGCGAAACGGTGAATCGAGTCTTTCCTATCTTTTATAATCCGAGCTTTTCTATCAAGTATACATTGTATCGTCTGTCACTATCGAAAACGTTCGTATCAATTATAACATCAACGATGAATCAACTTTGGAACATGGCGTGGCGCTGCTTTGCTGCAGTTAGGAACTCGTGAGAATCTCGTAGGGGGGCAGAAAAGAAAAGGAGGGGGCGCGTTTCGTTCGGGTCTGCTAGTGGAAATCAGTAAAGCTTTGGCAGGGTGTTCGGCCACCCCAAAATAAAACGAAAATCAAGAATACTAATTTGTTGATGGAGGCTTCGTTAAAAAGTTATTAACGTTTAAAGTTCCGACCGTACTGAATTTTTTTCTGGAAAGTGGGTAGGATTTCGGGGGTAGATCTATCGACCAAAAATGATTGTAATTGACCCTTGCAGCTAATAATAATTTTTTCAGAACGAATTGAAATTTTTTTTTTCGCCGAAAAATTTCAGGGAAACATGTCAATGTATGGTCAGACATTACATTTTCGGTAAGGAATTTTTTTCTCGAAAGTGCGTAGGATTTCGGGGGTATGTCTGTTGACCAAAAATGATAGTAATTGACCCCTGCAACTGAAAATAATTTTTTCAGAATGATTTGAAATTTTTTAATAACTTTTTAATGAAGCCTCAGTCAAGAAATTAATATTCTTGATTTTCGTCTTACTTTGGCCTTTAAAATCTCTCATTAAAATTTTTTCCAGGGGTGACCAAACACCCTGTATATAGCAATCGAGGGGTCGAGCATGGGAGGCGACGCCACAATGGTATTGTTCACCGAAATGTGTTTTTTCTCCGTTTTGGGCAGATTCGCGTTTATTTTCGCGCCAAGTGGGTCCATTTTCCGCTTCGTTTTCTTCGAAGATCGGCCAAGGTCTGGTCCGTACCCTTCAAAATAACGACATCCAATCGTCGAGCTGCTTTGCAAAAGGATCTCTTTGTCGTAATGAGTTTTCTTTACCGGGATACGACTTCAGATAATATCGAATTTAACCGTTTGTTAGCTGTTATTTGAGTTCGTCGACGAAGTGTTCCTTTCATCTTCGCTTGGCCTTGCGTACTAATTTCCGGGAACCGTACTTTCAGCGTTTCACAGGATTGAAACCTCAAACGGAATTCTCGACGGGGCCTTGTGTTTTTGTAATTCGCGGGATTTTCGTTCCTTTGCGGTGCAAATCCACCATTCTACGCGTTCGGAATATTTTTCTCACCCCCTTCTCCGAAATTTGTATTAATGTATTAACTTCGCACGAATGTTCGTTGACCCGATCTAAGAGCTAAAAAAATTTAAGCACAAATCCCTGAAATCTTCAGACATTTTATTTTATTTTATTTTAAATGTTCTTTTTTTACGACGTCGAATACGATATGACGTACACGGTCGATTCGAATATTTTTCCATCGCCAGCTTCATTAATGAAGTACATATTACGGATTGCGTATCGTACAAAGAAGATTCTATCGGAATAAAAAGCGAATTTTCTGCTTTTTACGGAGGTCCCTTTTATTTCAATCTTTTTTTTCTCTCTCTTTTGCTCCCCTTCGTTCCCGCTGGAAAGGATTACACCGCGAGACAGAGAAGAAATGGAAAATCTAACAGGCTTTTTCGCGAACGGCGAGGCGGAAGATTATAAAACAGCCCTTTTAGAGATCCGACCTCTTTCTATTTTTATCAAAAATCGACGTCGAAGTGGCTGTCAATTCATCGGCTCGTTCCTTCCTTGGGATTCTCCTCTCGATACGGGGAAACGAAAAAGACAGAAACTGTACGTCGAAAGGGAAGCAATCGCTACAAAGAGCAGGAAATTTCTCTTCTTTCTCGTCATAAATATCTTACGGGAAGCGTGCCGCGTTCCATTTACCGTCTGACCGGCGCAAAGAAAATTCAATGCAAATACAAACGCGCGCGAGCTTCGACGAAACGTACGCTGTCAGGTCTGTTCTGCCGTCGATCGTTCCAAAAATACATTTCATCGATTCCGTAAAGAAACGTTTTGTTCATTCTGTTCCCTTACCTGTTCGCATCGCGAGTCAAACGAACGCCAATAACTTCGATCAGTAGATTTCGTTGCAACGCGGCGGAACCAGCTCTGTATTGGCTTGTCAACATCGATAAACATTACTGGGTTCCGTTTCTATTCTAATTCCTCGTTGTTGACAAATTTTATTCTTTCATCGATCCTAGCCATGAGAATGTTTCCCTTTTTCGTTTCAGCCACGCGTGTTCCAACATTCTTACTCGCAATAAATCGAGCAC
The DNA here is from genome assembly GCF_051014445.1 of Colletes latitarsis. Lineage (NCBI taxonomy): Eukaryota > Metazoa > Arthropoda > Insecta > Hymenoptera > Colletidae > Colletes > Colletes latitarsis. The sequence goes on along the minus strand of NC_135135.1, from coordinate 25,872,856 downwards.
AGCCGCTGAAAGTACTCTCTTTATCCCGATAGGCGTGCATCAAAGAGTTCTCGATTTAATTATTCGTTGGCTCGCCACTGAGGCAACGTTTAATTTTAACGGCGTCGGTACAAATCGTTTTTCCAACAGAACGATCGTGCTTGCGATTCTTGTCCATATAAAAATTTCGAACAGTAATTAAAATTAGAATTCAGCTTGTACGCCGAGAGAACTGTCGAGCAAATACTTCAGTGAAAAATAGGGTTAAATTACCCTGGAATCGAGAAAGCCTGTACTTATTCTATACAATTTATTGTAAAAATTCTAACCGTAACAAGCTCTATTTATTACAGGGTAATTTTTAGTGGATAATTCTGTCCCTGTAGTAAGAAACATTTAACAATAATGAGATGTTTCTGTTAAAAAAAAATTATTAGGAACATTGAAGCGAATTCGATGGAGTTTCATCGAAGTAAGTGTACGATGTCATATAAGATTCTCTTCAAAAGACCTTTGAACGCGCTAGATTGAAGTGGCAAGTTCGAGAAACTTACAACATGTTGACATTGTAAGTTATCGAACGAAACTACTTCATCCTTGAAAAGCCTTACGCGTCCCTTGAGATTTCCTTGTTCCATACAGAGAAAGTATTTTCCCCGCGACTTCGCGTGTATCTGTTTCCTCTGACGAAATTCTCTTCAAAGGTACGCGAGATTTTTCTCTCCGACCAATTTCGTCGAGTGGCCCTTTCTCTCTTTATCTATTTCCAAGAATATTTTTCTTAAAAAAGTCGATTCGCGTTACTTTGGAGTTTTTAGAGATTTATTTTGCCGTCGGTGAAGGTAATTAATTATTTTCGAATGAAATTCAGCGAAAATAGGGGTTTGGAGTCGTGGCGATCAGGGTTCACAGTAATGTATCGGCGTCTAATATGTCGAGGAAAGTTTGAAACCATGTTGGCGATTCCGTTACGAATATCGAATGGAAATCTGAAATGTTCGCCAAACAGCAAATTGGTTCTACGAACATCGAGAGGCGTGCTCGTTAATTATCATTCCGTTTCCACGGAACTCCCTTATCTGCACGGAGGACCGAACAGCCAGTTCCATTCGAAACTTCCTTATTACCATGGAAGCGAAACGCTGTTCCCAGATTCGATTGGGATCTATTACTGCATCTATTCAAAAAGTCAGTTTCGTTTCACCGCGTAACTTTTCAACTCGTCTGTTCGCGGCTTCGATCCGACAGGACGATGGTCGATCGACGAGTTGATAAATTGTTCCGAAGGAAATCTATGCGAACAAAAGTTTTAGACAATTTTTACTTCGACTTCCAGCAGAGTATCTACCGAATTAAAATTTTGTTCCGTACGTAAGAGGAACATATCGATCTGCAAGCCAATTTATTTACTCTTCCATGTAGGAAATACGACCTATCGAATAAATATTTTCTTCGTATTTATCTTTGAATCGAATATTTTTCATTTCTTCTCCAAGCTGAACGCTAGCGGAGTGCCCGAAATAGATGAAAAATTGCGAGAGTGGAAACGTTAATAAATATTGCCGCAGCGATTCAAATTTCAGCTTCACTCGCGTCATCGTCGGTCTCGTTTCCGTTAGAAGTATTAGTCGCCTATTTGCTATCGATGAAATTGATATTTTTCATGATTTTTGACGTAATTCTATATCGCAAAAAATAAAAGAGTTTGATAATCGTTCGGTAAAGTTCGAGGTTATTCCGTCGATATTTTTTAAACTTGGTAGTTTAATGTTAAGTAACTCAATAGTGCAAGACGACAGAAAGATGGTGGCCAACAGTTGTTATTTGATAAAATTCCATAAATATCCTAGAGTACTCTCTTAATTATTAACCGAAATGATTACTTCCGTTTGGAAAATTTCTATAGCTCGATGTCAACTTGCACAAAGCTCTTTTATACACCGAAACGAACAGCAGCGTTCCGTTTGAACGGGAACCGACGTAAAACCTCCGCGAAATTTCCCGCTGTAAAGGTTTACGATGAAAGTATCGTTGGGGTCAGCGGGTATTGTCGCTTTGTGTTTCACAGACCTCCAAAAAAGATCTATAAAATTGCCACCTTTGAAGTTCGCGTCGCCCCGTTAACGTTGCTCGTTTTTCATTTCGAATGTCGTTTTTTGTACGTTGCAGTCGCAGCGTAAGGCATCTCGAATATCTGACGGACAAGTTGACCGGAAAAGTCGCGCCCTTTTTTCACCCCCCCTACCTACGTGAAATTGTCAACGCCCCGGCAGCAAACTTTGTAATATAACTTCGTTTCGAAACAATAATTCTTTTCTTTTTCGATCGAAGCGAAAAACGAAAATCGTTATTTTTCGCCTTTTAATAAATTTTATTTTCGTTTCAAATCAACCAGCGGTATGTAGTCCCGTCGAAAACCTCGGAGAATATTCCTGTTGCTCGTTTCGACGGAAAAATGAAATTGCAGGCGGGCACAGTTCGTTACAATTAAAGCGTACACGTACTCCCACAATTTGTGTTTTGTAAAGTAACTGCGGCAGTACGTCACCGGAAGCTTTTTGCATCGTCTAGCGAGGCAAATCCGACCGCGCACAGGTCAACGCATAATTTACCGTCGAGAAAAACGCGCGACTGTCGAATGCAACGGGCACAAACGGCGGATTTTCACGTTCCACGAACTTTGAACGATTTTTAAAAGGCAGAATGACGAACGACGGTAAATCGCGGTCGGCGTTGCGTGCGATAGTTGTCCGCGACGCGCGTCGCTCGAATTTTCCGCGGTGAAAACGAACGAGGAAAGAAAGAGTCTTCTCGACAAGAAGAACTCGGGAGAAAAAGGAAAGCCAACGAGGGATGTAAAGACCTCTTTTGTCGAGGTTCGCTAGTTTTGCGTCGCTGTATTTTTAGAACCCGAATAGACGGAACGACGTATACAGAATGTTCCACCTATTTTTATCATCAGAAAATTTGTTCGATCGATCAATCTTACCAGCCAAACGGATATTTCTTGCACTTTCGCTAAGTTACCAGGGTAATAGTAAAAAGAGTTGGTCATTTTTTAAAAGAAAGAACATAACGAATTGTCTGTCTTTCCAGTGTACACGAAAATAATAACGCGAGATTATCTTTTTAGGAGGTCGGGTCGATGGGACGTTAGACTGATGGTACAGTTTTCTTTTGGTCGCCGGTTCGAATTCAGCTGGACCAGCGACAAGAAAAGGACCGCGTCATCAGTCTAACGTCTTATCGACTCAAGTACGCTCGTTTGTAGATAGTCATACTATCGTAAACTATTAACCATTCGCGTCTAAACTCGGGTGTTTTAGATCCATTAATCTCATCGAAAGGCTTTCTTGTAACTTCGTTTTTAATCTTACAAAATGCAGATACTTTTCGACCTTCGTCGACATCAGTTCACCCTTAATTCACTCTACCGGGAGGGTCCTTCGACATCGAACTCTCAATGAACTTCCAGTTTCTTCGAATTCGACAGACTCCCGCGGTGCCGTCCGAAATTAGAACTTCTCCGTCGCGAGTGTCGATGTCACATTGCGGTATTCTGGGGAAGCCACATTCTAGTTTCCTTTCTCGTCCTGGGAACTTCGATACACTCGAAACGAGGCGCGAGGTAACGCAAACAATTAAGCGCAAATTACTCTATAAAATCGGGCAATTTTTATCTCCATATTTTCCAAGCATAGCGGAGCGTAAACGTGACAAAAAGTGGCGGCGATTGTTCAATTTCACGGCCACGTTTCGACAGTAATGAAATCGAGACGCGAATCGGGTCGCGGCAGCCATAAACTCGTTCCGTCGATACCAGTTTTCGTTAGGCCGGATACGTATGTAGCGACTGGAGGCGACGACGATATAAAGGCGCGGAGGTTCGCGGGAGTTTGCAGGGACTGGAAATCGGATTTTACGGGCCGGGCACCGCAATTACGGGACTAATCCCTAAAATACGATAGCCTGCGACCGAGTTGCTCCCGTTTTATTCTCCTGCCTTTTAGTTTGCCTTTCGGGGTTCGCTCGATTAAACCCGGTAACTACCAGAACATGGCCGAAACGCGCGCCGTAAAACTGGCCCGACGGTTCCCTTCGACGATAAAATTACACCAATTTAAATTCGTAACTAATTTTCGTCGAACAATACGGATTACTCGAAAGCAAAACATTCGCGTCTCTCCAACGTCTGTTTTATAATCTCAGAATCTCTGCGTCGGACGATAAAGAAATTCCAACGTCGGGATTTATTTTCGAATAAACACGATGCTCGCGGGAATCTTTCGTTGGGCGATTTCGAACGGCGCGCCATTCTTTTCCCGTTTCCATTCACAGCCTCGAGACTCGCGCGAAACTCATTCAATCGCGTTACGAGGGAATTTCGTGATTTCGTTTCACCCAGATTTCTTCTTCGTTCCTGGCAATTATGGAGCACGTAAAACGTAGAAAGGGTCGTGGTCTTCGTTCGAAATTCCCTTTTTACATCGTCTCGAAGCGATTCGTGCCCGTAGTCTCTCTTTCAATCGGCAGGCGCTCGAGGGTTCTCGCTTGCGAATTTAATAACCGCGGGTTTAACGTCTCGTTTGGATACACGTCCGTAACTTGGTTAGCGTAAGTGGATTCTATTCGTTCATCTAGTCGCTGTCAACGGGATAAACCGACCTCTTTTGAATTGCAAATGAACGTACAACTATTTATGCTGTCTACCGTACACTGCACTTTGTACTGCTCGCGTACGGGGTGTAAAATGGATATTTGTTACGGCTGGAGATTCTCCCGTGACAGATCGAAAAGTAACCAAGCATTGTCAATTTGTTTACGAATATCTGTGATGTGATCTATGTCCATCCTATTTTATTATTTATTAATTAATGTAGAATCCCGACCGCTTGTACCATCGATATAAAATAAAATGGATTCTCATCGACGCGAGGGAAAGGCGGGTAAAAGAATTGTCTGCGAAATCACGCGAGAAAGAAATGTCACGTGTCATTTGGCACGAGTGCCTGGGCATGCACGAGTCTCACAAAAGAAGGAATTCGAAGATTGGTCGTTGAACCACCGTCGACTGATTTTGCACCCTCCTTTCTGGATACTGAAACGGATTCGGAAATTGCTATTTCCCTGGACACTGGCATAGGCTTTTGAGTTAAACGGAACCCCAACCGATGATCCCACTTTCCCCTCCTACTGATCGACGTTCTTTTCCAAGCAATGGAATTCGAACGGCGAGCTACGAAATTAATAAAATGCCGATGCCGTGCTTCTGGAAGTCTCAATTGGTAGCTATTGTCGTCACAGGGAGGAAATTCTTCCAATTTAAACGATACACCGTATTCTCAGCTCGAATACCGATCGATTGAAATAAAAAAGAAATATATTTTACTAAGACACGAAACATTTATTAAGTGCACTAGGGAATTTCAGAGACCTTTAAATGAGCAATCTTAGTAGTTTCTATGGGAGTGTTACATGTTCATAAACTTTGGATCACTCTGTATACAGTAAGAATTCTCCTTCTAATCATTGTTCGCTCACCTAATCATCGTGTTTCTCACATCCAACAGTAATTTTCCTTTCAAATGCCTGTATTCACCATTTTCGCTTTGGCACGTTCACAATGGCGTCTTATCATTTCTTGTCATCGTCGTCTCTTTCAGGTTCGTCGTCGTTTCGTCTTAGATTCATCATAGTCGTTTCAATGCAAATTCATCGTCGCTGCCTTGATTCAGTCGCGTCGTAGTCGCCATAATCGGTCCAAGTTAGATTCGTCGCAATCGTGTTCCTTTCAAATTGTCTCGTTTCTCGTGTCGTTGATCGCAGTTTCGGGATTCGTCCGTATTCCATCGGGAAAAATCAGTAATCGTATCTTCGAGGATTTTCGAAGACTTACGAAACCGTCTCTGGAAAATAGGAAGTTCTAAAGTTCTGAAAGGACTCGATGGACGACGAACGTGAAAATAAAATCGATATCCTTCAGAATCTGTAATTTAACCCATTAATTATCAACGTCCTGTTCGGGGGAAATTCAGTAAAAAATTTTCTCACCGGTATTAAAATTCATTGAAATCCATATAAAGAGACTTTTAATCATTTTTCTATGAACCATTACGAATAAAATAAATATTATATTCAGGAAATATTGATTTTTCTAATCGTAATAATTCTTTTTTAATTTATTTTTTGGGAATATCAACTTCTCTGCGTATATCAGCGTTATTAATTTCAAACTCGACAGTCGATAGAAACAAGCAATTTATTTAGAATTAAATTTTAACATTCACAGAATAACGAGGTCAATAATGTTAAACATTCATCTTCGATGTTTCGATGATTATTTGAAACGTGAAGTTGAAAACGTTAAGCAAGAAATCGATTGTAGCGCATATGAAACATTTAATTTGCCCGAAATAGCAGGCAAAAATCGTTCGTGTCGTCGATTGCAACGTATTCGATTCCATCTTGGTTGCATTTAAAAAACTAATATTCTCGTGTTGAAAAGAATTCTATTTTTCCGAGCCACATTTTGGCCAGACGTTCGCCAGTATATTTTCCCGCTTTCTATTTATTGCGTTTTAATAAATCCTCAGAAAAACAAACTACGAGTCCCCGGAATCGGAACTCGTTGCTTGCACACCGACCAACGAAAACAAACTAAATATTTTCCGTCGGTGTACGTTTCACGCAGAAGCGCATTTATTGTTTCCATCGCGGTCGCAGTGTCTGTGCATTAAATTCAAAACGCGATATAGTAACATTTGAAATTGTTCGACTGTGGTCGGCCTCTATAGATCGAAATCGCGGTGTGTTTATTTTCCAAAGTTATCCGTATCGATCAGAAATATTAAAACGCGATACGAACGACGAGTTCCACGTCGATTTTATATTCCGAAAATTCTTTTACCACGCGGTTCCCGACAGTTTCTCGTTCGCAGTTGAAACGGCTCGGCCGTTAATCGCAATTTTCGCTGGAAAAACGAAAGTTTGCTCGGCACGTGGGTCGGATTCCTTGGAATTCCCTCGTTTGACAGTACGGTCACGCTTCGAAGCCCTGTTTCGTAGGCACACGGCGCGCCGACGACTAAATCGATAGAGCAAACTGTTGATTCTGACCCGAGCGTTCGCTACGATTCCGGATTTTGCGGGCCACGAACTATGCCGATTCCGCGAATTAGTCCTTTGGGAGCTTGTGGGAGTGGAGGAAGAGGCAGGGGATTGGAATTCAGGCGTCACGGCGCTTGACGTTCACGCCGCGTTAACGCGATTCTCGCTTGAGAGTATAATTTCATAGTGGAAGGAATAATTTTCACCGAAACGCTCCTTCTGTTTCGAATCAAACGTAGATTGCGCGCGAAATCGTTGATACGCGGCTTGTGTCGCAAATTTCGTTGCATACCACTCCCTAAGCCACCGTTTACCCGAATCTGCATTCGAAGATTCTTTATAAAATATCCTTCGACATTTTGGGGAGGACAGATTTATTTATTTTAACTCCTTAACTAGAGAATTCATTTTTCTTCGGGGGATGAGGCTCTCGAGTAGTTTGGAAATCTCGCGATGGCGTCTAATGGACATTAGTAGCCATTTTGTTCGTTCCTGCTCGCGAGTAACAGATCGCTAAGAGCGAAATTTCGTCGACGAGCCCGGATTACACGTTTCGGTGACAAAAGCTCGTTCACGGAAAGTGTTTCGCGCGTTAGTCAACGAGGTCGACGTTCGAAACAATCTGCAAACTCGTTTGGCGTCAAGTTCGCTATAAACCCCGGATACAATTTCGCAAACAACTGTGGGAAGTCGGCGACGCAATCTCGAGCGTGTGCGTGTCGGCAAAAGGCGCGAAGAACGTTTCGTAGGCGTGGATTAAACGAACGAGCGCGATATCTCTGCGCCGGAGCTTTTGTCTCCCCGGTCTTCCGCAAGACCGGAAATTCGCAATTGAGTGTCAGGATGGTCGCGTCGCCGCCTCGTCTTCTCGCCATTCTTTTCTCTCTCGTTGGACAAGAATTATTATTGGCTTAGAAACCTTCAAACTTTATTTATTCATTATACGGGTAAAATTGGCGTAAAAGAGAAACTATATCATGTTTACAGTTCAGTGGAGAACAGTGCGTATAGCTAAAGAATGTGAAAAATCAAAAACGAATTTTTAAGAAAAATCGACAGGGGGTAGGTGCTTAAATTTTTCGCCGAAATTGAAAAGTTTCAAATCGTTCTAAAAAAATTATTTTCGACTGTGGGGGTCAATTACAATCATTTTTGGTGAATAGACATACCCACGAAATCCTACGCATTTTCGAGAAAAAAATTCGAGTAGGTGCAGAAAATTTTCGTCGAAAATAAAAAATTTCAAATCGTTCTAAAAAAATTATTATTAGTTGCAGGGGTCAATTACAATCATTTTTTATCATTAGACGTACCACCGAAATCCTACGCACTTTCGAGAAAAAAATTCCTTACCGAAAATGCAATGTCTGACCATCCATTGACATGTTTCACTGAAATTTTTCGGCGAAATTGAAAATTTTCAAATCGTTCTGAAAAAATTATTTTCGGTTGCGCGGGTCAATTACAATAATTTTTGGTGAATAGACCTACCCCCGAAATCCTACCCACTTTCGAGAAAAAAATTCTTTACCGAAAATATAATATATACATAATATACAAATACGCGGTAAAATAGAATCGATCGTGAGATTTATAATTCAATTATAAATTGTAAACCTGATTTTTGAACAGGGAAATTTTACTGGCAAAAAATTCAAGCCTTGTTGTTAGCGCAAATCCTGTCAATTGATTAAATAAAAAATTTCGTAGATGTTTAAGTTTAAAAAACAATTAGACCCCGTCAGATTTTTGCGTACTTGAGCGAATCACAGTATTGTATCGGTCCGGTATCGTTCTTTTCTTCGTTCCTTTGTGTCACGGTTTCCGGTTCTCTGCCACCCCCGCGAGCTTATTCATCTTTCGTAGCCGTCAATCTCGTACTCTGCTCCCCCTAGCAGAGACCCAAAACTTGGGCGACAAACCCTCGTGCAAGGGGGCTAATATCGCGGGCTAACCAGCCCCCGTGCGAAATCGATGAAGCTTAAGTCCCCCGGACAACGAGGGGCTGACGAGCACGTGGCTGTTGCTCCGATCGCTGCGTCGTTGGCCAATTTTTGCCGCTCCTGGCATGCCTGTTGGACACTTTGGATGCGTAGTACGACGTCCTCGAGGAGCTCCTCGACACGGGGGGTCTAACGATCGTGAAAATATCTCGATACGTCCGTCTGAGCCGGGTAATTTTAACCGAAGATTGGGCGCAGATACATAAGTATCGAGGGAACGACTCTTTTAATAAATCTCCATCGAAGGGTCCTCCTTTGAATTTGATTAAATTTCCTGACAGTAAAGAAAAATGGAAATAGAATTAATTCAAGGATAGAGTGTGATCCTTTAAATTGTTTGTCGTGTATAATTTGGAGTATGGTTGTAAATCTTGCAATTATTTCAACTCCCGAGCGCTCTGTCCCATGGTAGGGAAAGTATCGATTATTAGTATAAAGAGCCATGAATAATTCGCATAGCTAAATGTGCAAGTTCTCTATAAATGCTATAATCAATAAGCGCACTTCGGAATCGGAGTCTCGGTTATTTTTAAAATTAATTTGTTCCGTTGTTCGGCCGTAGCAGGAATGATATTTCAGAAGGAACCTTGATCCGTTAGAAGCCTGACAAATTAATCAAATTTATGTATCCGTGCCAACACGAGGAAATTAATGACTTTCGCTGTCTCGACGTCGTACCGAATGTGTTTTGTATCCCTCGACGTGCCTCCTATAATTTTATTCATAATATCTAGGTCACGGAAGATATAATCATTGGGAACTTAATGAACACATTATTTGAATGGATTTCGTTTGCTCGTTTATTTACCTCGTTATAAGAATTAATTAATTTAATTAAGTTCTCTTCGTTTCTTCGATTCGTATTTTATTCTAGTTCCAAACTATCGTGTTATAATAGACAGTAAACGAATAAATTTCTCCATGAATTTTATAATAGTCCCATTGTATCTACGTTGAACAGTTGGACGATTTTTTCTTCCAAACGTTTTCGAATTAAACGCTCCGCGCGTTGTCGACGAGTCGCGTCCCGTAAGGGATGAAATTACTACCGAACTTTAGCCGTCGAAACTGTTCAAGGGGTAAAACGGGGTGCACTCGTTTCGTTCTTGTTGACGAATTTTTAACTTGGACTCCGTACACATCGACGAGGAGCTGGTTGCATCCGATCGATCGTAGCTACGGGGATGGCGAATGCAAAGCACGTGTCAAGGTAAAGTGGTTGTATCGGAGGTAAATCTTCGGTGAACGTCGGGAAACGGAGCCCCGGTGGCTGCCAGCAATTCCTACGGATTGCAGTTTTACCTTTGCACGTCCCGTTTGCTTCAGAAAGCACACCGTTGTCGCAGCTCGATCAGGGATATTCGAAACATCCTCTTCCTCCATTTTTCACGCAAAGCCGGATGCTGGGCGTGGTATTCCAACATCGTGTTCGTATTAACATCATTACACAGGGGTAAAGCGTACGAAAACAAGATAGTACGGACGTGTTGTGAACTTTTGATCGTTTGCGTTTAATCGTTTTATCAATTCTAACAACACGGTGCTCGATTTTGTCATAAATCCGTGATCGAACGGGGATTGAAACTCGTTTGTTTACAATCGGCGGAGCAACGCCGTCCCATTGTTTTCTCAATAAAGATACGCGAAACGTAATCGTTGGCAGCCAGTTACGGCAATTCGGCATTCGAATCACGTTCTGGTTGCAATTTACCATAATCGACCGTAACTATTAATTGCTCGGTACATACGCATTTCTCTCGCGAGATTTCACGATCGGCGAGATAAGCGGACGTTTCGGTGTAAATTATCGACGAGCCTGGACGAATTCTAAGTGGAATTACTCGGCGTACGTATGGTTACTTTAATATTCGAAATAATAATGGAAATGCCAATATTCATCGGAAAATTCGATAACACGTTCAATTTGCTGTTTTCCTGCCCCCTTTGAATTTTTAACACTGCTAGCATAAACCATGGAACATTCAATTTTCATCTGCTGTACTCACAGAGAGTTGACGAGGGATTTTTTTTATTTATTTATTGCACGGGTAAACCCCATTAGCGTGCAAGAGAAAATATATTTGTACGGTCGAGCTAGAGAACAGTGCTTGTAGATGAAATTTCTTTAAACGCTGGCAAATTTTCTAAGCAACAAACATTAATATTTGAACGACAGTTCCAATCAAATCGGTATTGAACCCTCGCGCGGACACACGATGCTCGATTGTGTACACAACACTATTGACGAAGACATCACGCGTTGGAAGAAAGGCGCAGTAGCTTTTGTTTGCTCGTCGGATTACTTTCCTCGCCAGTGGTACGTACCCGTCACTGTGCGGCCATCGTCTTGTTTGCTCATTACTAGGAAAAACAGATTGGTTATTATCGCGCGGAACAGAAACCCATAACCGTCTTAGTTGGCACGGGAGTACCCGTCGTTCGATATTCCAGGTTATCGTATTTTTGTCAATCGTGGATCGATTATAGTTTAGTTGCATCGGCGCAGACTTGGATTTTTTAAATTTTAAGTATTCGAAACGGTCAGTTAAATTTAGTTACGAACCAACTCGTGAAGCTATCTTGGATTTTTTAACACGAAAATACTGAAAAACATGAAGGCAGAAATACATTGAAATTCACGTCAAACAAACGTCCAGAGCTACGTAGACTACATTAATGAGGTTCTACAATGTACACGAATTTTTTCCTCGAGTTCTGTCGAATATTATTGCACAAAAGCTGCTCGTGAGGTTATTCTACTATTTAAAGAGAAAATATACTTCCCGACGCGGGTAACTTGCAATTATTTTTGCATTTCTGCAGTGTGTAACATTATTCAGGAAGACGAAAAGAACCACGAGGTTGAATTTATCGTTTAGCTTCTGATTTATTTTGTGTGTGTCTCCCGATCAGATCGTAGGATGGTACGTTGCTGGTCGAATCGAAAGAAATAAAATTGGTTTTACTCTCTTTAAGAAGAAGATGGCGGGCAGTGGCCCTGTGTGAATCGTTACAAGCGATTCGTGTCGCTCCAGAATTTAGAATTGGAAATATTTTTTCTTTAGGGAGAACATTTTTGAGCATCTACTACGATTGCAAATTAAAATAGTATCTGTGTACAAGTAGCAACAAAGTACCAGATCGTATCCATTTCGAGAACAAACAAGCTGCTTAAAGTTTGCTCGAAGTTAACGGAAAGCTTCTTCGATTCTCTTGAGTTCGTCGCATGGCTATACTTTCGCGAGATGTAAATTTAACAGTCCAACTGTAAGAGCCCTGGCTAATGAGCGCATTAATATTGAATCATATTTGTGTTTTAAAAATATCTTCTCCAGCAGTACGTCCGATATTTGCACGTTCCGTTGCGTTTGATCGACTACTTTTTTTTTCATCGAGAGTGATATCTTTACGGTTATTTGCAGACGAGAATTTGCTTTCCTCCTTTATGCTTTACGTTCGCGTTCCAAGGACTTTTATTTCTATCGCGTTTTATTATACGACTGTAATTGTTCACCGAGTGTGCCCCATTTATCGTTGTCTCGAATATCTTAGTCGCTTTCGACGACCTAAGAAAAGTGTTTCGTGCAGAATTTATTCTAGAAAAATTACGATATTTTTCTGTAACAATTTTTTTTGTTTGGTACTATATGTATTAATCAAACATTGATTTTGTACGTATTAATGAATTCGAGTCAGAAACGTCGGATCTCGTTATGAAAATTTCATTATCTCGTCTGGTTTGCTTACGTTTTATTTATCTCCTTTCCACTTTCGATATTGAATTATTTATTCTGCATTATTATTCTGGCGATGGTACACATGCAAGCCTCTGTAGAATTGAAATGCAATTTTTTCAAATATTTGATCCTTTCGATGTAAGTAAATTTTATAATCTTAACTCTTTAAAAAGTCAGAAACGTTTTGTGGTTCTCGCGCAACAAATTGTGTATTACGCGTACTTAAATGACGTCAAATGATTTCGTTAATGATTTCGAAATTACCCATTGAACGCATGCGCGTGAAAATTCATGTTCCAATTTCATATTATCGAAACCTATATTTATCTTGTATACGTTTTCGGTTATACGAGGAACGATAAATTAATATCGCGAGTTCGAGGATAAATTTCCATAAACAGGTATTTGTTCTTTAAAATAGCGAGCGCATATTAATTATTATTTCAGAATCGAGTTTACGATAGGATACACTTGTACGATGAATAAATATTCTCCGTCCGCGAGGTAAATTTTCTATTCGCCCTTTGGTAGGAAATATGTAACAAATTAATATTGCTACTTCACATTTGCGTTCCAATGGATTTATATTTTAGATGCTTTTACCAAGATAGATACCAAGATTTACCATTTAGATACCAAGATAGATTTCCTTTTTACAGATTATCAATTATTGGAAAAGGTACGTCTCTTCGTATTAAAGGAAACTGTGTCACCTACATAATTTTTAAGCCAGAAATTTCAATTATGTATCAAATTATTAATCGGCCCACGTCGCATAGTCATAATCGCGAATTTGTTTTTTTCATCTCGCTCGCATTTATTCGCGAGTGCGTTCCACGTAACGCCACATTGTGTTTTCTCTTTTTCCGTTCGTCTCTGCTGGGACATTAATCAAGAAAACAGACGCTCCGTTCGTTCCCGTTGGTGCAAAAGTGTTCTCTCGATGAGGAAGTAACCCTCGTTCCATTTTTATTCCAACATTTCCGTTCGTTCTAATTTCCCCTCAACCGCGGCCTTCCTTCGTCCCGGAAGTTTTGATAACTTCTTGACTCGCTTCATCGCGTCTTTAACTTCCCCATTTCCTTTGGTGTCCTGTCAGATCGTGGAAATAATCTACAGTCTACCCCCCTCCTCCCCCTTTGAATATCAAATACCACTTCTCGGTTGTTTATTCGGAAATTCAGCAAGTTTGATAGAAGAACAGAGAAAAATACGACACAGTACTTTGCAACGTTTCGCACAACGTTGTCGCTTATTACGAAGTAACTTGAAATTTGTAGAAGTTGTATTCTGTTTTTTTATCGACTCGAAGGCGCGAACAGGAAGCGAAATTTCGCTAAAGTTCCCGGGTAAATGACGCATCCTATAACGCGGGAAACGAGGTTAATGTACAGTTAAACAAAACAACGCCTTCCAAAATGTATAACTCGCTAATTGGGTTACACGTGAACATCCGCCGTGCACTAAATTGTAGTTTGCCCTTACGTTTCTGAGTTTTTCTCCAGATTTTCTTTACAAATTGAATAGATGTTCGTGCACGGGTTGGCTTATTCAAACCAGACCGCATTAACGTATTTTAAAAGAAATATAATAAACAAGGAAATACGCGAACGAATATTAAACGGTTTCAAAGAGTAGTTTTATCGAAGTTATTTTCCTTTTTAACTTTTTTAACGAGGTTTCCGCAACGATGTAATGGAATTCAGAGGAATACCTCGAATATGATTATATTTCATATTACATTTTTCCTCTTGTTACCGGGAGCTTGCGATTCAAGCTTTCGATGCGTATTTTTTTAAAACAATTTCATTTGCCAAAAAAGGAGTTCGACGTACACGAGATTGTCGCTGGCGGGACAAAAGGGAAGGAAAAAGTGGCGACTATCGCGAACGAGGCGTGAAAGTTTGCTGTCAAAGGAAACTAAAGCGACGCGAACGCAAATAAAGCGGGAGGAATGCAGAGGAGTGGCGGGGAAAAAAGTGTAAACAAGAATAAAGAAAGCGTGAAAGCGGCGGGGGTTCTAAAGGAAAGAAACATACCTGAAAAAGACGAGAGTTTCAAAGGAAGTAGAAGTATAATAGCGTGGATGGATTAAAAAATTGCAAAGCTGATGGGTCTTCCAGGAAATTATTGCAAAAATGTCCATATGATTAATGACGGGACCGATACTGTGAGTTCGCGAGAAGTTTGCGAGTGAAAGGAATGCGACTCTGATTGGTTCCTCGCTTTAGAGTACACGTTCCTATTGGTCGAAACGACGAAAGTGGGGATGGGCGGAGCAAACGAAGTACCTCTCTTCTCGCGGAGGAATAATTTTGTGACAACTATTGGATCAATGAGTGGAACTATTATTTTTCAATAACAGTACTAATGGGGAAGTAATTAAAACGGTATCAGGAATCGATGTCGGACGAAATTAGTCCAATCAGTATGATGATAACAATAATGCACGGACACACAAAGAAGGGTAATTTTCTGTTTGCTGTCGAAATCGCGAACGAAGGTCCGCGATTGGGTATCGATTGATATATGCGGTTTCACCGTGCGCTCAAACATCACAGAAATATGTGGTGCGGTTTAATTTCGGGCTTAATTAGTTCTCTGTTATCGTGCAGCCATTTCGCTCCGCTGAAACGATCGTCGCGAGTCCTAAAATCGGGAGAAATGAATTCGTAGTAACAGTAGTAAATATCAACGATACTTCTTTCGTTTTTATTTTATTGCACGTTATTTTTCAACCTAACAATCGAATATTTTGCAAAATTCTTCATTTTGGTTCCACTGGCTTCCAGATCGTTTCTAAATCAACTATCGCTGTTCCGGTTCGGGGTACGGCGGAAAAGACTTCCCAGCGAGGATGTAATTAAACCACCGCTCGCGATCGGGTGAAATTAAATCGTCGGGGACGGTGGTCTTCGTTGATTCGTTTCTTGCGAGCTCGGAACGTCGTCGAATCGTTCGCGCTCGTCGATAGTAATTAGCGAGCATCGATTTCGTATTACCGCCGGGCCTTCCAGGCTGACGATTAAACAGGTTCGGAAGGACTTTATGGAAAACCGTAATAACGCTAAGTAACCGTGGGGATGCAGATTCGTGGAAAACGAAGGGCGGGTTTCGACGAGGGTGGCAGGGTACTCGTGTTGGAGAAATTTCCGCGAGAGAGGCAAGAAACTTTGGAACAGTGCTTTGCTCGCAGATGGTTTAAAGAGTATTTGAATATCGTAATTAATTTTCGCAAGAGGATAAAGCGTTTCAAGTGCGAACTTCCCCTCGAAATACTGTCGCTTTCGACTGGCAAATAAATACGATTTTTATTCGATCGAAACCAGTGGAAAATTGACAGACTCGTTCATTTTGAAATGTTTTCGTACACGGAACACCTTTCGTTTAACGATATATTTACGGCACGCTCGCGTTATTTCGCGGTTCGTCGTCGCAGACAATTATGTTCCCCTTTCTAAATTGCATAATTGCACCCGTCACGCTAGAAACGCTAGAATAGTTTCATTCCCGGAATTAATTCCTCCGTTTCACACGTCCCGGACGAATTTATTTCGGCGTTAATGCCTCCGCGCCTTCGTGTAAATATATAGAATTTTGTCGCCTGTTTTGCAACATATTGCCCGCCTTGTTTTTGGACGGTTCCCTTCGCGGTTGCTAAACAGCTCGTTTCGCCGTCCGACCTGTTGCAGTCTGTTCTACTTGCGCCATTCGTTAGAGCTGAAACCGACCGAGTTATCGCGTCTTGTTCTACTGTCTGGCACGTTACAGCTTGTTCTACTATTTGACGTATGTACTACAGCTGCGTTTGCTGTCCCACGCGTTACCTTCTTCGACTGTCTGCCCCGACAGGGCTCGTTTTATCGTCCCACCTAATAGAACCAACCTCACTGTTTGATCTAGTATCGATCTACCGTCTGTTACGTTTAGGTTCGTTCTACTTCTCAGCCATTTATGATTTCTAACGTCTGTGTCGTCGTAGCTGATTCTACTGCCCGACTATAAGAGTACTAATACAAATTTTACGTTGTACAATTGTTGATTTTTTATCAGGTCGAAAAGTAGTCGAATTCCTTCGAAACGAGATTTAACACCGGCGTTTCGAAACACCGAGCACAGTAGAATTTCCAGGAAACGCGCAAGTTTCGACGCCATTGAATTAAATTGTCGTTTCAACGGTTTGTCGCGCGAGACAGTTTCTCCGGGGGTTGTTCGTCGTTTCGATTCGCGATTCCCGCGAATACCTCGGTCGTTTCGTCGACGCGTGGAACCCACGGTGGAATGGAAAGATCGAAAGACAACCGGCAAAAGAGTCGTAGCTCGTCGAAGCGTCGAACGGCTGTCGATAATTGGAAGGATTCAATTTCGAAAATCCTACGCGCTGCTTCTCGACCACTGGAAACGTGACCAGGCATCCGAATGAAATCAGAACTTTATACGAGGAAGCTACTGCACTGGGAGTTCCAAGTTCAAACGTTCCCCACCTCGTGAAGAAAATTAATTATAAAAATCGGGGTTTGAATTTGAAAAGAATGAAATTTAACAATCGTTGAATCATATGGCAGTTTGCGTGCGAACGTAGATTCAATTCAAGTTGCCTGATAATATCTTCGTGTTATTATGTTGTAGATCAATATTTAATAACGTTAGATGTATACAGGGTGTTCGGCCACCCCTGGGAGAATTTTAATGGGAGATTCTAGAGGCCAAAATAAGACGAAAATCAAGAATACCAATTTGGTGATGGTGGCTTCGTTAAGAAGTTACTAACGTTTAAAGTTTCGCCAATACTGAATTTTTTTCTCGAAACTGGGTAGGATTTCGGGGGTATGTCTACTCAACAAAAATGATTATAATTGCCCCCCGCAATCGAAAATAATTTTTCCAGAACGATTTGAAACTTTTCAATTTCGCCGAAAAATTTAGGCACCTACCCCCTGTCGATTTTTCTCAAAAATTCGTTTTTCATTTTTAGTAATTTTGTTTGACACCATATAGAAAAGTTGTACTTTTTTGTAGGTACCCATGAGCTCTACCTCGGAAAAAAGTTTCATTAAAATATATTCACAATTGTAGGAGTTATGGCTGTTTGAAAATTGGACCACTTCTATGGGGTTTTCCTCATTTTGCGGGGTTAAGAACCAACTTTTCGATTATTCTTAGAATTTCTACATATTCTTCATTAAAATACGCGTTGTTTGCTTTTTTAAACATCAAAATCCTTCAATCCGTTCAGAAGTTATGATGTTTTAAACATACGCATGAAATTTCAGGAAAACATCTCAACGGTATGGTCAGACATGATATTTTCGGTAAGGAATTTTTTTCTCGAAACTGAGTAGGATTTCGGGGGTATGTCTGTTGACCAAAAATGCTTGCAATTGACCCTTGCAATCAAAAATAATTTTTTTAGAACGATTTGAAATTTTTTAATTTTGACGAAACATTTCACACCTCGAATTTTTTTCTCGAAACTGGGTAGGATTTCGGGGGTATGTCTATCCACCAAAAATGATTGTAATCGACTCCCGCAACCGAAAATAATTTTTCCAGAACGATTTGAAACTTTTCAATTTCGCCGAAAAATTTAGGCACCTACCCCCTGTCGATTTTTCTTAAAAATTCGTTTTTCATTTTTAGTAATTTTGTTTGACACCATACAGAAAAGTTGTACTTTTTTGTAGGTACCCATGAGCTCTACCTCGGAAAAAATTTTCATTAAAATATATTCACAATTGTAGGAGTTATGGCTGTTTGAAAATTGGACCACTTCTATGGGGTTTTTCTCATTTTACGGGGTCAAGAACCAACTTTTCGAACATTTTTGCTATTTGTACATATTCTCCGCCAAAATACGCGTAGTTTGCTTTTTTAAACATGAAAATCGTCCAATCCGTTCAAAAGTTATGACGTTTTGAAGATTCGCATGAAAATTCGGGCAGACATTTGTGGTCAGAAATTATATTTTCGGTAAGGAATTTTTTTCTCGAAAATGGTTAGGATTTCGAGGGTATGTCTATTGACCAAAAATGATTATAATTGATCCTTGCAATCAAAAATAATTTTTTTAGAACGATTTGAAATTTTTTAATTTTGACGAAAAATTTCACACCTTCTCGAATTTTTTTCTAGAAAGTGGATAGGATTTCGGGGGTATGTCTATTCACCAAAAATGATTGTAATCGACCCCCACATCCAAATATAATTTTTCCAGAATGATTTGAAATTTTTGAATTTAATTCTTAATAACTTTTTAACGAAGCCTCCATCAACAAATTGGTATTCTTGATTTTCGTCTTACTTTGGTTTCTAGAGTCCGCCATTAAAATTTTTTCCAGGCGTGGCCGAACACCCTGTATAATGGAGTGTTATTAGGGGCAGGTTTACATACGCGAGTACTTAAATATTAATATACAACGCGATAACGTTGATATTACTGGTTAAACAAGAACTTGATTCGAATCTCTGTTCACACGCTAAGCTTCGTACCGAGAACCGTCGAAAGTAGTTTCCACGAGGATTAACGAGTGCCCTAAGTTAATTTTCATCGGTCGAAAGTGAGAAAAACTTGTCAAATATTGGTTTTGAGCAACGTTTCGGGAGGAACAGGGTAATTGGAGACTAGAGGGATTCGTGTCGCGCGTAAAGACTTAATAGTCTCGCGTGCGCGTTCCCCGGCAACAAACGGCGAGCAGCCTCGTTGGATGAGCGACAAAAAGCGAGAGAACGACTGGGCAAAGCCAGTTCGATACAAAGACAATTTTAACAGTCTGTCGATTACGTACCTGTCGATATCGTGTGACGCTCGGGCCTTTGTCCGCTAACTCTACGAACGAAACTACGCAAGTGAACGACCAAGTCGATACCGGACTCCTGGGGGAGGTGTGAAATCGCGTTACAAGCTCGACCGTGTTTCGAATCAAACGTGTACATGAATCGACGTTTTTAAAAAAAAATAAAACTTCACGAGGATTCGGAATGAAACCAATGGATCTTTGCGGAGCAAGGCGAGCAACATTGTTGACGTCACAAAAGTACTATCGCATAAGGCAATAAGATCGTAGCTGGGAGAACAGAGGGAACAGTGGGATGTAGATCAAGAACAAAGATCGTGATTATAATTGCTGAACGAGGAGACCTTAGAAACGTAAATAATGGAACCATCGTAGTTCGACGCGAGCGTAGGATTAAATTTTGCCCATATTGTGAGAGGGTTCCTTCGAGTCTTGGGCAGAATAGATCAATATTTTTGCAGCCTTTTTACGCGGTGAACATTGAAAGCATAGATACGATTTCCTCGTTATATGAAAACTCTTTGAACGAGAAGATCTTTTAGAATTTATACGCTGGAGTAAAAAGTGTGTTTCTATTATTAAAGTTTTCCAACGGGGTGTTTATTCGACGATGAATTTGATTGCTCGAACAACGACCGAGGAATCGCGATATGGAGTAGATTTTTTCCCATTCCCGCGCACCGAACCGGGAATATTCAACCGGGTAACGTAATTGCGAAATGAAAGCTAGGTCAAACTGATTAATAAAACAGAATCGCGGTTCATCACGACGCATGGCGAGCTAATACCTAAAATCCTGCGTGCCTTGTGTTTCGGCTGCACACACATCTACGTGCGTGCATAACTACGCGCGACTATGCGTTTGAATAGTCTCAAAAGGAATTCCTGTACTATTCGGTGGATATCAAAGCGAAGATAACGCGCCCGCGGATCTCGTGACTCGAATTAGGAAAAGGGTTGCGTTTGAGATACATGCGAACGTCGACATTTTGTTGTCGTCGATGACGATGAGAATTTAATTCCCTTTAATCCCTTTTTTCGTTGAATTATTTGCAAAACGACGAACCCTTTATTAAATATAGTCTTACCCTAACGCTCACTCGCGGTTTAATTTAGGGTGAAAAATATTTTCGTGGATCTCGCGCGGGTAAATATCGTTCGGAATAAATCTTGTGTTACGAGCCGGGCGAAATAATATCCCGTGTTTATAAAAATCCAAGCGGCAGCGAGAGCCCCGGAAGTAAATAAAAAACGATTTCAGCCGTGCAGGCTCGCGAGCGCGGTACTTTAAATTTTCGACTCTCGAGCGTGATACACCGGCGAACAAATGGTACCGCGGCGCCATTTCCTTCGCAATATCATTTAAACGATATTGCTCGCTGGGAGTACGCTCCCGTAGATTTATTGGAACTTTAAGCTAGACGAACGAGCATTTGTTAGCGTACTTTTGGACGCGTACACGCACATGTTGCTTTCTCGAACGGGGGCCCAGGACTGTTTGTCCGAAAGTCGTCGACCGAAATTCGCCCGCGAGTTATCGGATTCATTGCCAAATTCATGAACGTATAATAAGGAAGGGGGGCTCGGGAAGGCGGATATCCGATATCGGATATTGGCATTTGTGTGCAACTAATTGAAATATTTGCCGATATTTCGCCGGGCGTCGTGCATGGATCGCATCGTGTTTGAAAGTTCTGCGGTCGGATCGCGGAACCAGCACCCTCTATTATTTCCTCGTTCCATCCCAACTGTATCTCGTAAAACGTTTCGAGCAAATTAGATCGACCACTTGCGAACGTTAACGTAATAATTTATCAACCACACAGCCTAGATAATCTGTCTTGCGAATGTTAACTTTAGATCTTGGTTCCCGCGGACGTCTCGTCGATCATTCTCTACTCGTGTACGATGATATCGTTGACGTAATCTCTGATTACATTGTTACGAATCGTTGTTGATGATTCGATTCGTAAAGGTCTAAAAATTAATATAAAAAATTACGCACGCAGTTAATTGAATTTGCAGAGTGGTAGCATGTAAACTTTACGGTGAATTCGCGTAACGATAACAATAATAATCAGCAGATCAAACGAAAAGGACTCGTTTCAGGGAAATAAATCCCTGGCCGAGTTCCAGTTCCGTGGCTCTCGAGCCCAGCTAACAACGAGGTCTTTCGTTATTTTAATTTTAATCTGACCTTCCCGCTTAATAGACGTCCCAAGCTCAAAGCACCGCCGCCAGGGGCGGCGTATAAAATGAAACGGGGGCCATTGTTGGGGGCCAGGGGTAATTCTATCGGGCAGAAAACGAATAAACTTGAAACAGGAGATGCTGGCGTTAACTGGTCTGCATGCGGGTTTTTTTGAAACTGTTCCCGTTGTTTTGTCGCTTCGCTTCCCTTCCTGCCGGCGACAGGGACGCGTACCTGACCGATAAAAGTTAGTATCGAAGACACGCTCGTCCGGCGTAAACGTTATTTTCGATCTTTTGGATCTTTCGCGATACACAAAATTACAACGAATGGAAACTGCAGAGGCTCTAACAGGGAAGGGTGGATTGCAAATTACGAATTAAGTAATACGGTAAAAGTTGAAAACTATTCGAAGAACTTTCCTGTAACAAAGACTTTGCCTAACGCTGGTCGTTATGGTCGACGATGCTACTTTTCAGCATGATAATGTATCCATATATAAGGCTAGAAAAGTTCAGACTGGCTTGAAAAGCACTAAGATAAACTTCTGAGAGTATAAAACTGTATGGTTTTTTAAAGTACGGTTTTATAATATTCCGAGCTTCGTCTCGAGAACGTGAACGTTTGATACTAATTGAGATTAGATTCTAATTCATGGGATAGTATCAGTAGTATCGATACGTTATCATTTGCACCACTGTTCGAAATCTTTCGATTCTCGTTTCGAGAAGACGTTAATGGGAAACGCGTCGAAATCGATCAATCTGCTCGTCCGATCGAGGAAGAAATATCCAAAAACGCATACCACAAAGCGAAATTTGACGAGTTCCAGTCAATATTCAATTTAAATAAAGAACCTTCGCGCTCCGACGATTTCGTTATCGTCTTTTATTTAAGTAAAATATTTATTCCGTTGGTAAAAAAACGAGTAGCTGTCGCGATAATTCCTTTCTCAATTTCACGTACCACTGATCTTCGCGTTTTATTGATCTCTCAATTCTCTTCCATACTCCGCACGGTTCGCTCTCTGCATTGTTTCGGGGAAAGTAATATCCTCCGAAAATATTTAAACAACAGCCTCGTCGATTACAAAAAAATTGCGTATATTAAATTATACAGAATATTCAGAATATAATATTTAATTTCGTTTGTTTCGTGATTCGATGTTGCTTGTCAAGTGGATTAAAGGAAAAATGAACGGTGGAAGAGACGGAAATTAAAATGAGAAAGGCACGGATTCATCTAGATTCATTTGAGAGTTCTTTTGTCACAGTGAGCATAGCGTAAAAGATTTATTCGTTGGACGTTCGATAGAAACATGTGCAAATTTCCGCAAGAGATCCTCCAATAACATTTTGCTCGTCACCCAGTACCACCGAAAGCACCTCCAAGTCCATTAAGCCACATCCTGCCTTCGCTAAAACACAGTTTTAGTAAACTTTCTGCATAATTGAATTTACAGTTCGACCTCGGGTGTGCTCAGCAACATAATTCTATGTCGCTGCGTTACAATTTAACAAACTACGATCCGACTTGTCTCAACGGTACGCACGGTCTTCGCTCGTGCATTATCTAAAGCCACGTATCCGCTCGTTCGATCCATTAATTCATCGATTGACAGATTAAAACCGTACAATCTCTCACGAGTCCAAAAACTTTGATTTCAGACATCCGCGCAACTTAAAATTTGCCTCGATACTTATTTTCGTAGCCTCAAATTCACGAATCCTATTAAAATTTATTAACGTTTAAAAATTCGACAAAATTTACTCGACTGGATGTTTGAAAACCGTAGTTTTCTCTAAGAGTTCTAATTTCTTTCGTGCAAATAAATACACCATAATTGTTGGTAGTTTTAGCATTGAAATGCTCATAGTCGTTCAGATATTCGAATCCTCTCGAGCTGCAACGTTTCGGGACCCTTTCGAGTTGCAGATTCGAGCGTCCACGATTGCTAGTCGAATTTCTCGCCAGTTTCTCCAGACTCCACGGTGATTCCATAATTTCCACGATCGAATTACGCTGGTTCGATTCTGGGTTAACAGTCGAACGTGTGAGCACGTGTGAAAGCTTTCGTTAACCGGGATCGAAGCTCGAGCGTCGAAGAAGGTGCGCCCGATCGCGGTTAGAAGCCTTCGTCGGGGCTTGGACGTCGTTCGCGATAGGTCGCCACGTGTCGGAAGTCAATTAGGAGCGGCCGGAAGTTGTCCAGGAGGGGGCACGCGGGGCCGGAAGAGCGGATTTTGCGCGACTTGACGTGCTTCGTGGTAACTGGACCACTAAGTACGTCACCGCGATCCTAGTTCTCTGTAAATTTAAAGGACATTCACGATATTCGAGGCACTAAAATTGACAGCGTTCAGAGAATACCGAAAGGGTGGCCTTTATACAGGGTGTTCGGCCACCCCTGGGAAAAATTTTAATGGGAGATTCTAGAGGCCAAAATAAAACGAAAATCAAGAATACCAATTTGTTGATGGTGGCTTCGTTAAAAAGTTATTAACGTTTAAAGTTCCGCCCTTACTGAATTTTTTTCTCGAAAGTGGGTAGGATTTCGGGGGTAGGTCTAATAACCAAAAATGATTATATTTGACCCCCGCAACAGAAAATAATTTTTCCAGAACAATTTGAAACTTTTCAATTTCGCCGAAAAATTTAGGCACCTACCACCTGTCGATTTTTCTTAAAAATTTGTTTCACGCTCTACAGAAAAGTTGTCTAATACTTTTTCGTAGGTACCCGTGAGCTCTATTTCAGAAAAAAGTTTCATTGAAATATACTCACAATTGTAAGAGTTATGGCTGTTTGAAAATTGGACCATTTTTATGGGGGTTTTCTCATTTTGCGGGGTCAAGGACCAACTTTTCTGATATTTTTGCGATTTGTACATATTCTCCACCAAAATACGCGTAGTTTGCTTTTTTAAACATTAAAATCGTCCAATCCGTTCAGAAGTTATGACGTTTTGAAGATTCGCATGAAAATTCGGGCAGACATTTCTGGCCAGAAATTATATTTTCGGTAAGGAATTTTTGTCTCGAAAATGGTTAGGATTTCGAGGGTATGTCTATTGACCAAAAATGATTATAATTGATCCCTGCAATCAAAAATAATTTTTTTAGAACGATTTGAAATTTTTTAATTTTGACGAAAAATTTCACACCTTCTCGAAATTTTTTCTAGAAAGTGGATATGATTTCGGGGGTATGTCTATCCACCAAAAATGATTATAATTGACCCCCGCAACCGAAAATAATTTTTCCAGAACGATTTGAAACTTTTCAATTTCGCCGAAAAATTTAGGCACCTACCCCCTGTCGATTTTTCTTAAAAATTCGTTTTTCATTTTTAGTAATTTTGTTTAACACCATACAGAAAAGTTGTACTTTTTTGTAGGTACCCATGTGCTCTACCTCGGAAAAAAGTTTCATTAAAATATATTCACAATTGTAGGAGTTATGGCTGTTTGAAAATTGGACCATTTTTATGGGGGTTTTCTCATTTTGCGGGGTCAAGAACCAACTTTTCGATTATTCTTAGAATTTCTACATATTCTTCATTAAAATACGCGTCGTTTGCTTTTTTAAACATCAAAATCCTTCAATACGTTCAGAAGTTATGATGTTTTAAACATACGCATGAAATTTCAGGAAAACATTTCAACGGTATGGTCAGACATGATATTTTCGGTAAGGAATTTTTTTCTCGAAACTGAGTAGGATTTCGGGGGTATGTCTGTTGACCAAAAATGCTTGCAATTGACCTTTGCAACTAAAAATAATTTTTTTAGAACGATTTGAAATTTTTTAATTTTGACGAAAAATTTCACACATTCTCGAATTTTTTTCTAGAAAGTGGATAGGATTTCGGGGGTATGTCTATCCACCAAAAATGATTATAATTGACCCCCGCAACCGAAAATAATTTTTTCAGAACGATTTGAAACTTTTCAATTTCGCCGAAAAATTTAGGCACCTACCCCCTGTCGATTTTTCTTAAAAATTCGTTTTTCATTTTTAGTAATTTTGTTTGACACCATATAGAAAAGTTGTACTTTTTTGTAGGTACCCATGAGCTCTACCTCGGAAAAAAGTTTCATTAAAATATATTCACAATTGTAGGAGTTATGGCTGTTTGAAAATTGGACCACTTCTATGGGGTTTTCCTCATTTTGCGGGGTCAAGGACCAACTTTTCTGATATTTTTGCGATTTGTACATATTTTCCACCAAAATACGCGTAGTTTGCTTTTTTAAACATTAAAATCGTCCAATCCGTTTAGAAGTTATGACGTTTTGAAGAAACGCATGAAATTTCAGGGAAGCATTTCTGGCCTGAAATTATATTTGCGGTAAGGAATTTTTTTCTCGATAATGGTTAGGATTTCGAGGGTATGCCTATTGACAAAAAATGATTATAATTGGTCCCTGCAATCAAAAATAATTTTTTTAGAATCATTTGAAAAATTTTTTTTTTCACCGAAAAATTTCACTACCTACCCAAATTTTTTTCTCGAAGAGGGGTAGGATTTCGGGGGTATATATAATGACCAAAAATGATTGTAATTGACCCCCGCAACTGAAAATAATTTTTCTAGAAAGATTTGAATTTTTTAATTTAATTGTTAATAACTTTTTAACGATGCCTCCATCAACAAATTGGTATTCTTGATTTTCGTCATATTTTGGTCTCTAGAATCCCCCATTAAAATTTTTCCCAGAGATGGCCGAACACCCTGTATGTTCTCCAAACTTCTGGTCCACGTTTTGGGGCTTAATCAGGACTTTACGGATGTTTTTAACCCCTTCATGCTCATATTTTTCATGTTAACCAAGAATGATCAGTTTTCTTTATTGGATTTGTTTCTAAAAATGCGTTTTTTGTTACTTACAATGTTGTATCCAACGTATAATTTGAAAGAAAACATATATTATCATCCCTTAAACCATTAGATTAAACAAATATCGTTTTTCAAAGCAGTCAGACTCTGGTATGAACGTTAAGGGGTTAAGCGGGATTTATCGGTGGTATATTTTTGTACGGTAAATATTTAAATAATTCTGTTAATAGAATAGAGAATTTTTTCTAGCTTTTTATCTCGAAAGAGAAACGAATTCGGAGGAATTCGAGACTCCCTCGGTTGCAATGGATTATTGGATTGTATATCGAAACATGGTACTGGAATTCCAGTAAAATGTTGCGAAGAATTATTTGCGTTTGTAGAATTTTTCAATTTCCACCCGCGGTGTTATTTCGAGCCACAAATACGATCGAACACGTCGATCGTAGTAACGGGAGAAATTTTAAAGAAACGAAATTTCACGTCGGAGAAATGTTAAACGCGCGTCCTCGTTAATACGAATTTAATAAAATTTTTATGAAACATTTCGGTGCAGAGGTAACGGTAGAGCGAGAAACAGGAGTTACTTTGCAACGGAATTTCACGTGTACTTTATTAACGCGTAGTATTTATCGAGAAGCAAATAAAAGGTAAAGAGCTCGTTAATTTGATTTTTATGAAAATTTTCCGCGAGAACGGAGACAGATAAAATTGGCGAGTAGAAAATAAATAAAAGAAAAATATGGGAATACTCGGGCGTTTTACGTGTGGCAAAAGGGGAAATATTAAATTTTAAATGCTACATCGACGTATCCCTTGATTACAACGCGAGATGAAATTTATCGCAGCGAAATATCTCCATGGACGGAGCGTTTATTACGGGACCATATCGAATATCGGTGAATGTAATTTTAATTTTAAATTTTAAATTCGTCGAAACTCCTGACCGCGTTTTTCTATGTAAACACGCCCGCGGATTTCTCTGTAAATTCTATGTACAGAGGATGGCAAATATTGAATCAAGTTTTAATGAGCCGGCCTTCGTACGGTTGCGTTTGCCGCGAACTTCCTCGTGTAATCGGCAAAACTGTAATTTAATAAAAGTTGTAGCGATTCTGAAAAAGAAACTACTATCGGAGAACGGAACTTTAATACGCGTTCCTATATCCGGTTTCGACGTATGGCGTTTCCGTTCAAAATCCTGTGTCACGATTTTTCGACGACGCTTCCGAAAAGCAAATCACTCGACGAATCGCACGATTTATCTGTCGCGAAGTTATATTAAAAAATTCAGTGCTTTTCCACATTATCAAATAGTAAAAGTTTAAATCGACTAGAAATATTCATTCGAATAATCCACAATTTATAGGAATTACTATACATATAAAAAGTAATTGTTCGATCCTTTGGCTATTACGACCGCGTTTTCCATACACGGTGTACGTAGAGAAATATCGATTGGCGGGTGAACGCAAGTCGATCATGGATCGTCGTAGCCTCGTTCCAGTCGACTCTATCATGCTCATCGGCAATTCAGATTCGCATGCCGTGCAAATGAATCGGTTTGCGTGTAATACAGGCTTGTCGGTTGTGTAAACGAGCCATGTTGAATGTAAACATCATTCATCTATCAAACGCGACGATGTCGTCTCTGAAGTTCGACGCTCGCTCGGAACAGGCGCGACACTGATATTTGTAACGACGTCACAGCAGCGGTTACGCGACAAAATGGAAGGTAATTGTTCACAGTTCACCTGTATCGATGCATTTACCGAGCACCGCAAAAATAGAGACCCAATTTTCGAGCCGATCTAATTACTAGGCGAGTGCAGTGGAACCAGCAAAATAAGAGACTATTAACGAAAATTACTCTCTCGATACTCCTATACGCACGCGTGTGTTTTAGTTCGCAACTGGGTTGGTCTAAAGACGAGCAACATTATAGTTTGGGACTGCGATATTCTTGGAAAAAATTCACTAGAACCATTTTAATAAATATTTTTATCGTGTCGTTCGAAAAAGGCGAAACGAAACAATTTATTCACGATCGTCGACCATCCGTATATTTTTTGGTTCTTTACTACTTTTACAAACTTTTGAATAGTTGATAATCTAGCAGCTAGCGAATTATTCAGAGCGAATCAATTTTTACTAGCGTTTGATTCGCCACGTATGATGGAAAAGTACGATTTTTGTCGAGCAAATTAGGTCGGTGTTTTCGTCAATATTGATCGTAATCGTTCCAGTTGCTGATAAAAAATTTCCATATCGATCGATCAGGCTATTTTCTCTTCCATTTCCCATCGAACGTAAAATTTTTCATAGTCGACTCTGGTTTTGCCTGTGACGCAATCGATTGTCCAGAATTTAGTTAAAAATTGATGATTTCGGATGGGAAAGGACGAATCGCTTCCTTTACTCGTCTGCCATAACTCCGAACCATTATTTATTCAAGAGTTGCTAAAAACGGTAGCCTGGAAAGGAGCGAAGTATTGACGCAGTCAAAAAATACCTGACTGAATTATCGATGTCCTCGTGCAGAGATAAAAGAATGTTTATAAAAGATAAAAAAATAAATAGATTAACGACAATACATTGTTCGATCCTGATAAAATTGTGAGGTGGTGGTAACGAATAGAAAATACTTGATAAAAATTAAAGTTTCATCGAAAGTGTTCGAGCAGGTTTCAGCGAAGTTTCAATTTCGAAATACCAATTACATTCTGAGTAATTAAATAAAATGTTTGCAACCGCGTGCAGAATTTGTCGAATTCCTCGCCGAACTCTACGGAACAATTCAATGAATTATACCTCCGGAAACGATTGGTGGTATCCAAACGCAATAAAGTTCCCAGTAACTCGAAACGAACGGGCTAAGAGAATTCCTCTTCTACGATGCACGAGCGCAATTTAAAAATCGTACAATTCGTAAAACAAATATCGTACGAAGAATAAGGCTGACACGTCGAATTAAACGAAAATCTTGTACGTCGTTGGAATGTTGATTCTCGCCCGTGAAAATACTTACGGGAAAAGGTGGTACGCTGATCGGAACGAAAGTCAGTAGAAAAATCGAGACCAATTAGTGGCGTGTATTTATGGCTCGGATTCCGACGAAGATTTACATGCCGAATCAGATCTTTCCGCTGAACATTTCATCTCGACGCGTGCGTGATTACCCCGGTTATTTACGACCGCTGTCTTTCTTTATACATTGCGTTCGGAACGTCATCGTATTTCACCGGTCGAGATAATAAAAATTTCACCCTTGTCGCATTATAGTCTCCTAACGAAACACGACCGACCGTCTCCCATGATCGATGAAAATACAAACGCGATTAAAAGAAAAAAAATTACAGAGGGGGGCAGCGACAAGCCTCGACGTCGAAAATGCAATTAACGAACTCGTTGATCAGACTTTTCCCAAAAACAGTCTATTGTTTCTAAACGAAAGTCCAGGGGACGAGTGCATAATCGATAGTTGTCCGAACTGAATTATTCAAACTGTTCGCGTGCACAGTCGAAGCCCGAAACTAATTACTCCTGTGAATTTTTAAAATAATAATACGGTTTTTTGCTCGCGTCGATACGTTTATAAAACCTGAACGCGGTCGTTGCTCTTAACACACACGCGATAAACAACATTTAAGGTGATGTTCGTTTTGTAAATAAGAAAAATAGTAATAACAATGATGACAGTGCCAGCAAGTATATTGTCTATTTTAAGAAGTTCCAATTCGGCTCGAGTTGAGCTTATAATCTCGGTGCTCGCAGCGTTCGATGGAATCGCGCGGATTCGTATCACGTGATCGTCTCTAGTCTCTGGATTACAAGTAACCGCAGGTTCGTTCTCGCTTGGACGATGAGTTCGGGGTGGCCAGCCGAATCTATTTCCGCGCGTGTTTATCACTCGAGGTAGACAGAGCCAGTTTATCGAGTTACCGAGGCGGGAGGTTAATTGGCTCGTGCGCGGCCAGTTTGAATAACGAAATAATTGCCGCGTGACGCCGACGAGAACTCGCGCCGGCGTACCGTGGTCGATTTTAACAATCCAGTGGTCGTAATTATTAAATAAATTAACGTTTCGACCGGAATGTGCTCGTACTTGTTATGCAAATTCGCGGGAATTGCCTTGACGAGCTATCGAACGGTTTCGGTTTTCCCTTGGAAGCCATCCACCGAATCAGAGATTATTTATGACTATGATAGAGACAGTAGTGAAAGTTAATTTGATCTGGTAGCTTCGTTTTTGAAATTTTTTTTATCGACAAAGACCGCGTAAATTTAAAAAATGAAAATTAAGGTACAGGGGAAGGCACGTTTTTTAAATTGAAGTTTCGAAGCATGGCGTTCGGGGCACGCAACACGAATGGCGGTCGAGATTTCAGGAAACCATTTTTCCCAGATTTTTTTGAGGATGGAAGAGTAGAAAAACATCGACTCATTCGAAATTAAGGTATTTAGAAGGAATATATTGTATGGACACTCGTGTTGCCAGATAACTATTTCGTAATATTTAATGAAAAACACCGTATTCTAAGAATGACTGCGTTCATTAGCGATCACGCCTCGCTGTGGCGGCTGTTAGGACGCTGTTCTTTGTTTTAAACATATCTGGATATAATGGAAAATTCCAGAATCATCTGGTGGCACAATAACGTTTATTTTACATTAGTCGTTTCAGTTTTTGTATTGTTTTTTTATAGGATTTTCAACACGTAAGAACGATTTGACGCTGATTCGAACAGCGTCCGTTCGGTTCTAATTAAGCTGAATAATCGAGGTTCAATCGTAATCACGTCGAATTACGTCGCGTTATATCGAACCGTGATAATTGACAGGATTGATGACGGGTATAAAGTGTACTGTGCTAAACCCTGGCCAATCGATAACTTTGTAACGTCGTCGTTCGTAAATAAGTTTTTTTACGATTAATTAACCCCGATTGGCTTGGCGTAATTTTCACGCGTTTCGAGTGCGTAAAAAATTCTGCGAAAATTCACCGAAGTACTCTCGCGATAAAAGTTGAAGTATCTTTTTATTTACGCGAATGGATACTAATATACAGAGTTTCGAACGACACGGTCGTCTAATCGAGCGATTCATAAACCATTCGATCTTATCCAATAATTCAGAGTATCACTTACGCCAGCGACAATCGATCCTGCGTCGCATCATTCGCGATCAAAGGGACGATCTCGTTGAAGCACAGCGAAAAGAATTGTTTTCCAAGGCAGTAACCTTCCGGTCGAAGTCTATTGTGTGACCCAAACGCAGAGAAAAATCTCGAAACGAAAACCAATAATTTCCGCGGCGAGTTACGCGATACGCGACGCAGAAAATTCGACAAATTGCAAACACGGTCTCCGGGTACGTCTTTGTTCCCCGTAAGTGACATTCGCGTTCGATAAATCGCCTTTGTACACCGTGAATTGGAACGTTTCCTTGAAACAATGGGAAACTGTGCAGTTTGGTAGGCCGTAAACCGATTCGCAAAACGCAATGACGCGGATGAAAATGGAAATGGGGCAACGAGATCGAGAACAGCGTACCGCGTAACGTTTTCGTTGATCGGATTATGCATATGTTTCGACGTCGCGAACGCGTACGCGGTTGTATGGACGCCAGTAAAACGTGCAATTAATGATAAGTCGCCACACGAATCGTTAGTCGATTCAATTACTGTTCCCTCGCGGAGAAACTTCTCCTCCTGGAAGACGTATAGTTTGTACCGTGCCATGTGGGAAACGCTTCGGGTATCGATCGGGGACGCGAGATTAATGAAAGAACTTTGTATCAATATGTTTCCTATTTGTTATTGCTCTCGAGTTACAGACCATTTTGTGGCTCTGCAATTTGCAGTCGTAAGAATCGAGGTAAAAGAAGGGATCAGAGTTTTAAAACATAAATAAAATACTATCTGAAATGTGAAATTTGAAACAAAATTTTATTCGTTCGTTTCGACATTACCGGTTATCGATCGACCAACGAATGATCGATAGGGAAACTTTCGACACGAATAGAATGAAACTATAATGGCTATAGTTTCTCGATCTATCAACTGATTCTGTGTAACGAGTAATGCACACAATGTCGGAGTTAATTAAATTGATGTTTCAGTCGGCACACAATGAACAATAGACAGCGCAACGAACATATTTTCTCGAAATGCAATCATCGTATATCTGCCTCGTTGATGTAAAATCCAAATAATTAGTGTACTCGAAGCAAGTACAATGCGGAGGTCGATGAAATTTTGAATCGTTAGAATTCGACGAGTTTCTCGATTTCTTACTCGGCGCCTTTCGTACGAACGCAAGCGTTTTTCAGAAAAAAACGTTTCGACCGTTGCTCGTCGAGTTTGTTATCGTTTATTTTCCCCCGGATGTTTGTGTACCTGCTTTCCGCCGTTACGCGCGGGGCTTCCAATGGAAAACTGTTTCTGGTCTCGTTGGTGTTTTCAATAAAACAAATTCGTACGCTGTAATACACGATGCCAAAGCACGGTCACGCTTCCGCGGGCAAACAGCACAGAAGAAACCACGCAATTTTTCAGGAATTTGCTCGCGGACCTTTTCCCGCGACTGCTCGCCGCGCGTTTCGCAAACACGGACAAACCAGTGTGCGTGTTCATGCTTCGTTGCGCACACAGCCGGAATGAAATTTCGCTTTATGAAAGTCCGATTACGCGCCAATAACCGAACGTAATCAGAGGTTTGAAAAGCTGCGGAAAATACATAACGAAAAGCAGTTGCCTTGCGATATACAGGGTGTTCGGCCACCGCTGGGAAAAATTTTAATAGAGGATTCTAGAGACCAAAATAAGACGAAAATTAAGAATACCAATTTGTTGGTGGAGGCTTCGTTAAAAAGTTATTGACAATTAAATTCAGAAATTTCAAATCGTTCTGGAAAAATTGTTTTCGGTTGCGGGGGTCAATTACAAACATTTTTGGTGAATACATATACTTCCGAAATCCTACCCACTTTCGAGAAAAAAATTCGAGTAATTACTGAAAGTTTTGGGTGAAAAAAAAGACTTTCGAATCGTCTTGGAAAAATTATTTTTAGTTGCAGGGGTTAATTGCAAGTATTTTTGGTCAACAGACATTCCCTCGAAATCCTACTCAGTTTCGAGAAAAAAATTCCTTACCGAAAATATCATGTCTGACCATACCGTGGAGATGTTTCCCTGAAATTTCATGCGTATGTTTAAAACATCATAACTTCTGAACGGAT
Organism: Colletes latitarsis; assembly: GCF_051014445.1. Classification (NCBI taxonomy): domain Eukaryota; kingdom Metazoa; phylum Arthropoda; class Insecta; order Hymenoptera; family Colletidae; genus Colletes; species Colletes latitarsis. The sequence continues at coordinate 25,838,967 of NC_135135.1, read as the reverse complement.
TGAAGGATTTTGATGTTTAAAAAAGCAAACGACGCGTATTTTAATGAAGAATATGTAGAAATTCTAAGAATATTCGAAAAGTTTGTCCTTGATCCCGCAAAATGAGAAAAACCCCATAGAAGTGGTCCAATTTTCCATCGACCATAACTCGTACAATAGTGAATATATTTCAATGAAACTTTTTTTGAATTAGAGTCCATGGGTGCCTACAAAAAAGTGTTAGACAATTTTTCTGTAGAGCGTGAAACAAATTTTTAAGAAAAATCGACAGGTGATAGGTGCCTAAATTTTTCGACGAAAAAAGAATTTTTCAAATCGTTCTGGAAAAATTATTTTCGGTTGCGGGGGTCAATTACAATCATCTTTGGTCATTATATGTACCCCCGAAATCCTACCCACTTTCGACAAAAAAATTCGAGTAAGTGCTGAAAGTTTTGGGTGAAAAAAAGACTTTCGAATCGTCTAGGAAAAATTATATTTAGTTTTAGGGGTCAATTATAATCATTTTTGGTCATTAGACATTCCCTCGAAATCCTACTCAGTTTCGAGAAAAAAATTCCTTACCGAACATATCATGCCTGACCATACCGTGGAGATGTTTCCCTGAAATTTCATGCGTATGTTTAAAACATCATAACTTCTGAACGGATCGAAGGATTTTGATGTTAAAAAAGCAAACGACGCGTATTTTAATGAAGAATATGTAGAAATTCTAAGAATATTCGAAAAGTTGGTCCTTGATCCCGCAAAATGAGAAAAACCCCATAAAAGTGGTCCAATTTTCCATCGACCATAACTCGTACAATAGTGAATATATTTCAATGAAACTTTTTTCTGAATTAGAGCCCATGGGTACCTACAAAAAAGTGTTAGATAACTTTTCTGTAGAGCGTGAAACAAATTTTTAAGAAAAATCGACAGGTGATAGGTGTCTAAATTTTTCGACGAAAAAAGAATTTTTCAAATCGTTCTGGAAAAATTATTTCTGGTTATGGGGGTCAATTACAATCATTTTTGGTCATTAGACATACCCCCGAAATCCTAACCACTTTCGAGAAAAAAATTCAGTACAGTCGGAACTTTAAACGTTAATAACTGTTTAAGGAAGCCTCCATCAACAAATTAGTATTCTAGATTTTCGTCTTATTTTGGCCTCTAGTATCTCCCATTAAAATTCTTCCCAGGTTTGGCTGAACACCCTGTATATTCACTGGCGAGCTGTTGGCAATGCGTACTACTTATGAATAAATCTCGATACGTTTAATTTTTGGTATTTAATCTGTGCCATTTCGAGTCGTACCGTAATTATTTCTCGGTTTTCGATAATACTCGACCCACGAATTCGAGCGAATTAAATAATTAACTATTTTTTGTATACATTGATTATTTAACCGGAGCAAAGTCGATGAGTATCGTGCAGAGTTTGCAAATTAAATTTCATTCGCTTTGTGTTTTAATCGATGGTCGACCCAATTTCATTGCACGCCGTATCATTCGTATTTTTTATACATACGTCTTTTCGACAAATACAAACAGACGCAAGGATAGCCAGGAACAAAATTGCGCTTCATGAAAGCGCGATTACACGCCGATCGTCGAGTGTAATCAGAACTTTTAAAAGCTCCGCGAAACACATGACTCGTTTCCGGAAAGGGAGAACTTGACCCGTATGTTTCGCTTTGGAAAAGAGTTTTCCTCGTTTGTTATTGCCATACTTCTCCTGCATTCTGCTTCTAAAAATTATCTACGGTCGACCAAAGCGTAAGAAACATTTTTTATTTTCGGGAAACATTGACGGTACGAGAATAATAAGCACAGATTAAACGTTTTAATTTACATTGTCTCGCTGGGTACGTTTAAAAATCGTCTCCGATTGAAATCCGACTGGAGAGGCGACATTGTATTTCCAGCGCGCGTAAAAACAACATCTCGTTCCTTTTCTCGGCCAGAAACTATTTTTCAAGCTAGCGTTTCTTTCGATCGAAATAAAACAAATATCCCCCGGCACGTCACGAAAATCCTTCGTCGTATTTTCCCAGCCGCGACAAAATATTTCCCAAAAGCAGCGTCTCGTTCGCTGTTCGACGTTTAAACGAATTCGTTTTCGCACGTTCTCTCTGCGACGAAAGTCAGGAATCCGGAGGGTGTAGCCCGAAAATTCAGCGAGGGAAGTTTCTCCTAGTCCCGGAAATTCGTCGCGAGTTAATCAAAGGGAGATCGCAGGGTCCCTTTTCCGCGTTCGCGTCCCTTCGGAGCAACGGCCTCGCAATAAACAGCGGGCAAAAATGATCGCTGAAGCGGGGGGAAAAAGGCGACATTAACAAGCAATCGAGTTTGTGAATTATTCGGGTCTATTGTCAGCGGTAATCAAAGAAAGTGGTTCCCCGACGGTACGTTTTGGTCAATAAACGAGAATATTTCACTCGTTTTAATACGATATAATGAAATCGGCGGTTGAGATTTACTATAGACGACGTTAAAGTAATATTTTTACGAATTACGAACGCTTGGAAAAATCAGTGCTCGAACTTGGGCAATTTTCGAAGATTTAACCCCCCTAGAGGATTTATTCGATCGTAAAGATTATTACAAAATTCACATTTTATTTATCTTGGAATGTTTTATAAAAATATTCAGGAAAGTCCAGAATCGATTACCATTTGTTTAAAAAGAGCCTGGAACCTCCTTTTTCGGAGGCTCACCCTTAACGCGATGCACGTGGCTGACCCAGCATCCCTTAATGGTTTTAGGGTGAGTCGCCCCACCGTGATATTTCCCCAGCGAATACCAAAATGCTCGTTCGGCGAAGATACACCGTGAATCTCGCGTTCGTTGTTATTCCGTCGGTCTTTCCGCAGGCCTTCTCTCCTTTATTTTTTTTAATGTCCTCCATCACAACCACCTCCCCTCTGTTGTATTTTGTAGAAATTGTACATCAACGCCTGTCACCGAATTGAACGATATACCTCTTATCATTTTTCAGCGGATGTCTCATTAAATAAATCACGGTTCGATCGCTTTCTCGAGTCGCGTATGATGGAAATAGTAAAAGGAGAATTGAGTCGATCGAGTACTTGCGAGAGAGGTATGACTCGAGCGTAGCCATCTGCTGGCGAGCGCGGGAACATTGTAAGAGATCCTCCCTTCGTAAATTCTAAATAATCGTCGAGTATCCCAACTTTGCGCTCGGTTGGTTAATTAGTTGGTTAATTGGTGCCGGATGAATTACTCGTTTTAGATGTTCGTGTCGCGAACCTGGTCTTGGAAAGTTGGTAATCGTCGCGTTAGAACGCTTTCACGAGTAGGCCTTTACAAGCCAGCTGCGCGTATCACGCGAAGCGTGATCGACGCGGCGACCGCACATATTATCTCCATTATCTCGATTGATGTCCGATCGACTGATCAACGATGAAGCGCACATAATAATGCAGTCCGCGTTATTGGTACACAATGCACCGCGGGCATGTGTATATAATGCGAGCTGTACATTAGCAGCACGGTGCGTCGTGAGCCACTCTATTTACCTTCATTGACACTCGCATTAGTTGGGCCTCTTTACTCGAGCCACGATAGTAGACGAGCAAAATCTGATTTCCATCGCAGACGACTAATAAGAGTATACTATTTGGAGTATGTACTTTAAGCAACCATTGCAGAGAAAAAGGAAGGGTCTTCTACTTCTGGTAGATTAGGGGTTTTGGTAATTTTTTAATGCGTAAGTTACACGTTCGAACTTCTATTACATTAGTGATATAGACAGAAAAGTGAATTGAAATGAAATGTAAGTTAAATTGAGAAGTGTAACGAGGAAGCTTTTAGAAGTATATGTTTTCGTTTAAACCGCGAAGAGTTAATTCCTGAAAAATATAACAATTTTCGTAGATACCACGATGATGCGTATCTATTGTAATGTGATTGGCAGGCCGTACGAAAACACCTCGCGGGCCACAAATACCTCCGGGCTGTATGTTGCCGACCCCTGCAGTAGATCATTTCCATATTTTGCAGCCACGTTTATTCATCCTTCCTCCCACTGGATGGAAATTTTTAACCAAAAATATTAAATATTCTGAAAACCAGAGGTAGTTGGAATATATTTATAAAAAGTCTCTCGCTGACGTTCATTGTAACGTTAACAATGGGAACCATAGTTTTTTAACCCCTTAACGTTCATGTCCGAGTCTGACTGCTTTGAAAAACGATATTTGTTTTATTTAATGGTTTAAAGGATGATAATAATTGTTTTCTTTCAAATTATACGTTATACGCATTTTTAGAAACAAATCCAATAAAGAAAACTGATCATTCTTGGTTAACCCGAAAAATATGAGCGTTAAGGGGTTAAAGGGCTCAAGAAAATGATTCCCTTGAAAATTTTAATCATTATACGCCAAAAAAAGTGTGTTCCGTTACTCGTAATTTTTCTTATCCGAATTCTGGTGACTCTCCATTAGTTCGGTCTGCGGAGACTACCGATAACGTATGATTCAATACGACTCCCACGAAAGGTTCTCCATTCTTCGTGGAATAGAATACCTTCGTTCCTTTTGAAGACACGACGGAAGGCAGAGGAGAAGATTGTTCGTTTCGAATGAGCAAGTTTTCCGATAAGCAAACATTTTTATTCAGGGTTGTATTTCGCGCGGACCTCGAGGTCGAGGAAATTTTTTTTTTCGTTAAAAATAAGTATTCATTCTCCAGAACTCGACCATCGATACAATTTTTACATGCAACTCTATGTCATTAAATAATGTTAACCAGCCGCCATTAACCATTCGTCGCGTCGTTAAACGTATCGGTTACAAAGGTGGCCTATATTTTCATTAAATTAGAGTAATTTCGAGCTCACCAGCAACCGTAATTGTCTCCTGCGCGCGGCAAATAAATACACGTTGAAACTCGCCGGAAATTCGCCGAGGCACGTTCAAAAACGAATCCGTAGAATGGAACGAAGAAGAAATTAATCAAAAGTTCCGCACAACTTCCACATTACGGATGATTTTGAGTTGACCCAGCAAGACTGGTCCTGACAGTCTCCCTTCTGATCGCGCGACGTGTGCTTAGTCGACGGAACGCCACCCAGCCGCACTGAATTCATATCAAATAGCAGTGCTCGCATTAATCATAAGGACAGTGAAGTCGGGATCTCTGTGATTTAAACGACCCGTCAGCCCGACGATCGTGACCCTTTGAAAACTGGCGTGCCCGATTAATTTCTATCTCCGCTGCGTCGCGGAGGACGATTTATCTCGCGATACACACGATAAGACGGGATACCTTGCACGAGAAAAGTTTTTACGCTCAACGATCGATAATTTAGTCGGTAATTAAAGAATTTAACTTTCCTTTCGCTTTAAAACTTTTTAAACAGATATCCTTCAATGTATTGCGCGTACGGGAGAAGTTGGCTCCGCCCATCCCCCGCTCTCGTCATCGTTTCGACCAACAGCGACGAGCATTCCTTTGACTCGCCAACTTCTCGCGGACGTACAGTACGCGTATGGACGATCTTTCAGATTTCAAATGTCAATGGCGTTCGAGATTCCTTTTGTTAGAATCGTGGGTTCGTGGATCCTTCGAAGGGCTCCGACGAACGCGGGGAATGAAACCGTTCGCGTAAAAGTGCTTCGGAACATCGACGAATATTCCATTAATTATCTTAATTAAATCGGTACGGCGACAGGGCGTAACGGAACGTTCTTAATTGAGACGGAAACTAACGCGACGGAATGTTCGATCCAGCAAGTTGCTTAATGTTAGTAAGAACTTACTAACGACGCGAAATACCAAGTCCGCGGGTACAGCGTTTAAAGCGAATGGCTATTAATTAATTGTCTACGAAGTGCCCGTAGGTTGTATAAAACTTACCGGTACGCGACTGTATTCAAATTATCGAGATAAAAGGGTTGGGATTGCAACGCGTGGTCGGTCAAAGCGTATTCGATAACGTTCGACCTACTGTGAAACTGAATTACGTCAAATTGAGTTTCACACGCCTCTAACCGTTACAGTTTTTGTGGAAATATCCCGGGGGTAAATGAATTTTTGCCATCGTAAACTTTTACGATCAATTTTGTTTAATACCCTCTGTATATCTTTTCCTTTTTATCGTAATTGATACGCTTTGATTTCCCAAATGGCTGCGCAGCAATTACACAAAACGAGGTGCCAAAAACAGGCCGCACGAACAACTTGTCTGCTTTTGGCGATAGAAAATAACGCGTTAAACGATTTATCGTTCGAAAAATGGCCCGTTTTGGACGCCTAATTTTATTTCGAAAGAAGCTCGAAGATTCATCGGTAAAGAACGCGCGTAATCTGAAATAATCAATCTACTTCGTATGAAACTATCTAAGTGTGTCTATATTAGATCTTGTTTGAATGAACTTTTATGTGTTGTTTGTTAGAATTATAGCAACATGTAAATAATAGCAAAATATTTTACAGACTCGAGCGTATGCCTCTGTGGTATGTATTTTCTTTGTAACCTATGGGTGGTACGTCTTATGTGTGCTATCTGTTGTATCTCTGTGCATTATGTGCCGCGTACTGAGTGTTCTGTGTTATATGTTGTGTACGACGAACAGGGAAACACACGATTATTTTCACACTCAAAGAAAATTCATTCGATGTGATGACAAACATTTCTATGTTTTGATTTTCCATATACCACAGACCCACACTTTCGTATACAATTATTAACAATTACATCGCTAGATTCTTTTATCTTCTACGATGAAATTCTTGGCGACACGCCGCATGAAATTTCGCGAGCTGCTATCGATTAAGTTGAACGAAGACATTCGATTCAAAGATAAATGCCACTCGTTATCACGTTAACACGGAAATGCATCGAATTTTTCTTTTTGCATTGGATGTTCTCCTCGTGTTGCGTGTCTCTTTGTTCCGACGAAATTCGAAAGCGTTCTTCGTGTTTCTTTTTTCATTGGAACGGGGCAACGAAGATTTTAATTAATATACTGCACGCAATGGTGTAATAGAGGCTTTCGTTGGAAGTTTCTTAATCCCGTTTCCTCGCGAAATGCGCTCCCCGTTCAGTGCATTTCTGCGTGCGTGCGCGTATTTACCGGGCTCCGCATTAAACGTAGGAGCACGGATAATGGCGAAGTTTCCTGGGTTACCGGGGCCACGAAATTGAACCGAAATTCGATCAGGCTTTCTCGCCCGGCGATTCAACAACGAACAAAGGCGGACCACGGGGATTCTGTGTTTTCTAAAATTCAATGTTTTATCGCGTCACGCGACGAGACGAAACGTCGCGTGTTTCATCCTTAATGGAAATTTCTATTTACAATCCACGTCGCGGAACGTTCGAATGAAAATTTAAATATCGTCTCGCGTGACATTAACGTCAAAAGTGACGTTCACACGCGTTTCGTCGTTTTCAATTTGCGTGTACGGATTATTGCAAATAAAAGAATAAGATAATCGACGAGAACTCGTACCCCTTTGAGAAGGCCAGAGTTTCCAAACTGCTCACCGATACGAGTTTCAGTGTACTTTTCGCGTGCAGTAATTGTCAACGGTAGGGCGTTGAAAGTTCCGAATTGAGTTTTCGAAACTTTTCGAGGAAGCGAGCGAAAAAGAACGCGACGAAATTCTCGATACCTCGAGAGAGGAATAAAAAGACGGCCACGACTAAGCAAATAATTGCGAAGCGGTTAAATAACCTTTTCCCAATTAACGTCCGTTATTTTTTTTTTTTATCGATCGGTACGCTAACGTTTCTGAACATTTTCGCGTCAACGACAACGGGCAAGACCGTAACGAGAATTTTTATCGATCGCGAGGGGAAAAGAACGGAGAGTAAACAATGCGTCCTTTGGTTCGAACGGCAATTTGGAAGTCAAATTTGGTAGACGTTAAACGACGATGAAAATGGCCGTTAAGCGATAGCGCCAGGGAGGAGAATGGGTTTCATTTACAGGGTGATTGGTTCTAATAGATTCTGCTTTGCGGCTATTTAATAAAAGCAAACGTTACATTTTTCCACCCATATTTCATGCACGAGGTATTCTTCGATTAATAAAAAATCTATAATCAGTTTTGTGAGCTCGTAACCTAGCGTGAATTTTATCCGACGAAAATTGGGGATTTTCGAATACAAAGCATTGCACATTTTTAATAATAATATCGTCGGTGTCGATTAAATTCAGTTTATTCATTTTTCTATTTACGTACAATTTTAGGGTGCGTTTGAAAAGTGTTATAGTTTATAAGGGTGATTCTTACTCCGTAACTGACGTTGATAAATGTAAATTTTAATCGATCCTCGTTGTCAGCGCACGAGTCCTGCACAATTTTTCGTTTGGATTAGCTATCGAGTCTGGAAAATGAACCGATAAATTGTACATATCGGTCGATAAATCGTACGCTTTCCTCGCGACCCACGACGAAAACATACATTTTTCAACGTCGCGTTGAAGTTGGTTGCCTCGTTGTTCATCCCTGGAATTGACTCTTGTTCCTTGTATTTTTTCTTCATTCTTCGTTAACATTGCGCGTGACGCGATTTCGACGGGTACTTTTTCACGTGGACGTGAAAAACTCTGCGCCTGTTTCGATTTTTCACGCTGTTCCGATAATAAAATCATATTAATATTTCGGTTTGTAATTTCAGCTGTTTTTATACTTGAAAAATTTTGTATTTTCCATACTACGACAGAGCGATTTCAACACTCGGATTATTAGTGTCTCGTAATTTGATATCGCGAGTTTTCTCGATGTTTCTTTATACAATTTTAGAGTAGAATTTTTCGAAATACTTTTTCGAGAAATTCGTACAATATAAGCGGAAACGTTTGGTATTCGATGAATGTTAGTTCGAGCGTCGTTGAAAAAAATTCGGTAGAAACGGTAATAAAAATTGGAACGGAGAGCGAGTTCATAAATTGGAGCAAGTTGCAATTCCTGTGAAATTGAAAATAGAGAAAACATAGATCTATGCAATGAATTTTACAAGGATAGTAGTGTATTTTTAGAGACTGTTTTATCGTTATTTCAATCTCTCTGAGAGTAAGACTTAATTAATTACTATCGTGCCAAAATAGATCTCGTGTTCAAATTTGGACGTTTTAAAATTAAACGGGATTCGGATCAGGTCTGGTTTAAGTACGATCGATGCTCGTTTACTGCCTAATGGGAGCGTCGATACGTATTCATTGATTAAAAGAGTCGTTAGCTAAAATAGCTCGCTATAAAACGTTACTTTATTATCTGGTATCGATGCTAGTAATTTAGTTTTATTCTCGTCGTTATTGATTATTACTTGGCGAGAGAGGCGGACCAGAAAGCACAACAGAACGAATACCGGCAGCTATTGGAAGCACAGTTTGTATGGACAAACCACTCAAAAACGTTTCGAAAGTACATCCACTCGCGACGAAATTTCGCGAACTACGATAAAAAGCTCGGGAAAGAATTCTTTCCCGGACCAGGAGGAAAGTTTTTCTTTCGAATTTCGTCTTTGGGCGAGAAGTTCGCAGAAAAGAGGAAACTGATCGCTTGGAACATTCCGCACTCTTTCCTTTCTCTTCTGCGAATTTTCTACGCGACTTCAATGGCCGTATTTCGCATAGTTCGTAATTCTGTATTAAGAGAATCCCTCAAAATCACATTTCCAGAAACGTTTTCTAAATATAAAGGCACAGTTACGGTTTTGTCGCCTTTTCGTTCGAACGTCGTCGCTGTATTTCGGCGAGAGTTATGCAAAAATAAATCAACGGCGACGCGAGTGGAAGCTGAAAAAGGGAAGCAATTAAAATTAAAAGTCCACGGGAAGATAGTCCTCGAGGTCCCCTCTGTCGTGCAAGCGTTAGAAAGCGTTTGTAAAATCCTTTATAAAGGTTCCATTACCGTGTCTTTATTTCGCGAACATCGGACCATCTGGGTGGTCGAGGTACTTTCTGAAAGTGATCATAAAGAGAAGAAAGTCGTCGGACGTACGCCATAGGAGGTTAGGCCACTATTAAACTGTATTTCTCGGTTTATCGCGTCATTATGTCCGGAGAACAATTTGTAGATAAATAGCTGCCCGTTGGATCGCCGATGGAGCAGAATGAGCTACAAAACGCGTACGAGATCGTTTCTGGGTGACTTCTTCGAGGATCTTCGTGCTAGATATAAAATTCTATTAACGCACTGGCGAATCGTATCGTTACCAAGCCGGTTAATGCCGCAATCATCATCCTCGTAGTGTTAAAGCGATGACAAGGAGTAACTATAAATTCGAAAGAACAATGGAGAGCTCGAACTAAAAGGATATTTAGGAAATTAAAGTCGTTCTACTGTGCTTTCTTCTCGTATATTTATTACTTATTCGAGTTTCTTTCGATATAGAAATCCAGGGGGTAACTTTAAATAAAAGATTAATAGATGAAGATAGAAATAACTAACAGAGGCAAAGGCTGGTTTCAGAATCTGGAGATTGACGTAAAGCTCATTGAAGAAGCTAAAAGAAAGAGAAGATAGGGTACAGAGCTCTCTTATTAACTCCCTTTCCATTCGCCGGGCTGCTAGAAAATTTATGAAACTCGATGTCTTCTGTGTTACCATAAACATTAAAGTCTGTTAACCTCAAAATAAGACGAAAAGCAAGAATACCAATTTGTTGATGAAGGCTTTGTTAAATAGTTATTAACGTTTAAAGTTCCGACCGTACTGAATTTTTTTCTCGAAAATGCGCAAAATTTTGGGGGTATGTGTATTCACCAAAAATGATTCTTTTTTCGTCGAAAAATTTAGGCACCTATCACCTGTCGATTTTTCTTAAAAATTTGTTTCACGCTCTACAGAAAAGTTGTCTAATACTTTTTTGTAGGTACCCATGGGTTCTAATTCAACAGAAAGTTTCATTGAAATATATTCACTATTGTACGAGTTATGGTCGTTTGAAAATTGGACCACTTTTATGGGGTTTTTCTCATTTTGCGGAATCAAGGATCAACTTTTCGAATATTCTTAGAATTTCTACATATTCTTCATTAAAATACGCGTCGTTTGCTTTTTCAAACATCAAAATCCTTCAATCTGTTCAGAAGTTATGATGTTTTAAAGATACGCATGAAATTTCAGGGAAACATCTCCACGGTATGATCAGACATGATATTTTCGGTAAGGAATTTTTTTCTCGAAACTGAGTAGGATTTCGAGGGAATGTCTAATGACCAAAAATGATTATAATTGACCCCTATAACTAAATATAATTTTTCCTAGACGATTCGAAAGTCTTTTTTTCACCCAAAACTTTCAGCACTTACTCGAATTTTTTTCTCGAAAGTGGGTAGGATTTTGGGGGCATGTCTAATGACCAAAAATGATTGTAATTGACCCTCACAATTGAAAATAATTTTTCCAGAACGATTTGAAAAATTCTTTTTTCGTCGAAAAATTTAGGCACCTATCACTTGTCGATTTTTCTTAAAAATTTGTTTCACGCTCTACAGAAAAGTTGTCTAATACTTTTTTGTAGGTACCCATGGACTCTAATTCAAAAAAAAGTTTCGTTGAAATATATTCACTATTGTACGAGTTATGGTCGTTCGAAAATTGGACCACTTTTATGGGGTTTTTCTCATTTTGCTGGATCAAGGACAAACTTTTCGAATATTCTTAGAATTTCTACATATTCTTCATTAAAATACGCGTCGTTTGCTTTTTTAAACATCAAAATCCTTCAATCCGTTCAGAAGTTATGATGTTTTAAACATACGCATGAAATTTCAGGGAAACATCTTCACGGTATGGTCAGACATGATATTTTCGGTAAGGAATTTTTTTCTCGAAACTGAGTAGGATTTCGGGGGAATGTCTGTTGACCAAAAATGCTTGCAATTAACCCCTGCAACCGAAAATAATTTTCCCAGAACGATTTGAAATTTTTGAATTTAATTGTTAATAACTTTTTAACGAAGCCTCCATCAACAAATAGGTATTCTTGATTTTCGTCTTATTTTGGCCTCTAGAATCCTCTATTAAAATTTTTCCCAGGGGCGGCTGAAGACCCTGTATATATTTATGAGTCTAATCAAACGACTCTAACGTCTGTTGTCTCGAGGCTTAATATTTAAGAGAATGCGAAAAGAAATTGATTTTTAGGCCCTTCGAAGTTTGTCCAGTATTCTCCAAGCTAGAAATTCGAAAGAAAGCAAATACGGAATGGGAAGAAATCAGTTTTTATTTCTGGACAGACCACTTAATCAGGCCACGAGGCGAGAGTGGCTGGTCGAAAAAAATGAGGAAGCATGCGAGAAAGGGGAGGTAATAAGAAACGAGACCTCGGAGGGTAACTTTGCTCCCAGCGAAGCGTCACGTCGGAGACCTGTTCGTTATTAATATCAGCTACCTTCGAAACCAACTTGCAAGGTGAACTGCCGTTTCCCGTACACTTCCACAGACTTGTATTAATTTCATAGATTACCGTGATACTGAGATTCTGCTATTTCCGTTTCGTTCGATCGCTATCTATTTGATCTTCCTCTTTTCTCGCGTAATGCATTACAAATTATTATATCGTTCGGCAAAAGGCCTCGAAATTAAGATCAAACGCGTTAATATTAATTTTATTAGCTGGATCGAACGTCGTAATGTATCGGTGACGAGCAACATGGACACATGGGGTTTGCAAATCGGCTTCGTAACGATAGTTTGCGTTCTGCGCGGACGCGCTGATTAGGTGTATGCATATCCAGACCTAAGGGGTTGCGTCTCTGAAGCCCTCGAGGCGGTAACTATCACGCTAATCGCTAAAGCAGACTGTACTCGATGCTCGTCTTTCGTCCAACTCTTCTCAACCACAGTGATCACTTAAAATACTTTGGACACAATACCCTTATCGATTAACTACAATCAACCCCCTCGTAGAGCGATAGATTTCGTCCCTATGTTTTAGGAAAGTTTCAACAAAATTTCATCGACACGAAAGCTTTGACCTTTAAAAAATAATTTAAATTAGAATTTTATTTATACGCGCCATCCCCTGTAATTCGAAGGAAGGTCGATTCCTGGAGAGCTGTCGAAGACCAGACTGGGATTCGTTTTCAGATAACCGGGGAAACACAGTGTACAGTGCGTTCGTAAACTGTCGTAATAGAATTCGTCTTCGCTCGAACGCGTTACGATGCAATAATAAAGCTGGGATTCCGGGCGGTCTCCCTCGTCGTTTTTCTATTTACGCCGCCGGTCGTCGTCTACCCTCTCCGATCGCGCGACGACGATAAATAAGTCCCGGAGCGTATTCAGCGAGCGTAGCGCGAAACTTCCATTCGCTTCGACCGTCGCTTTCCTCGATTCCGCGCTGATCCACCGACATAAATTCTTCTGCGAAACAAGGAGGAACCTATGGGAGTTTCGGGGATCACTTTCGTTTCCTTTCCCCCTGTTTTTGTCGCTCGTTTCGTCCCCGATAGTGATGGGACTGACAGGGGAAAAATCGGCACGGCAAAGCCCTCGATTTAGCGGACTAATGGGGGACACGACGTGTCTGTTAAATCCGAATGTCCGTCGAATCGAGCTTACCTGGATAATTCCAACTCCGTTGGCATTAAATTTTTAAACAGAACGTTTCCCTTAGCGTTGTTCCTATATTTTAAAGTAGAATTCATCGTATATCGTAATATCGGACACTCTATTAAGCCTCTGACAGGGAAAGTTGCAAGTATCCCTAACGCGGATCCCCAACCGATGCAACAAGCGAGGCAGTGCTGTAGTAGGCCAGCTAGGTACCTCAGATTTAGGCGAAATATTTGATATTTGAATTCATGTCGATAGTGAAAGAAGTGTTCTAGTCAGCAAGTACGACGATTTATTTAAATAATTGCAGATATCTGATGCATGTATCCCTAACGCAGTACTGTGCTGGAGTAACTAGATCTCGCTGACACAGAGCAGGGCAAAGTACTTGGTAACGTTTGAGTCATCGAGTTCATCTTACCGATGTCCGTGACAACTTATTCGAATAATTGTTTGATATCCGAACCGAATGCTTGGAAATTGACACAGGCATTAACGAGTATCTGATTGAATTGGCCCCGACACTGTGCAGTTTCTGGCTTCGAGTTCGTCACAGTTCCCTCTGTTTTCCGCGTTGCTCACCAGTATCGTCATCCCCACAATGGTTGCTATGGGGATACCCTCTTGGCTTCTGCTCGTCGAGGAGTAACAGCATGCGTGATTTCCTCCTCCTCGCGTTCCTCTCTCGTACGTAGACGCATTCTTCTTCCTTTTCCCTACTGTTTCGTGCCAGGCTTTCGGGACTCTCGGTTCTGGTACAGGGTGGGAAAGAAGCGGTCTCACCACCCCCTCCAGATACGAGTTTACAGTCGAACAATTTCAACCCTTCTCCGTTCAGAGGCACAGTTAAGTGAAATATTAGGAAACATCGAACTTTGAAGCCAGAATTTTGGTACTCGTTTTTGCAAAACGGGAAATATTTTTGTCACGCCCTGTACGTTTCTCCACCGCGAGGAGAAAGTTGTCCTCGCTTCTGGGGCTCCGTGGAGCACGACTTCGCTGTAAATCTAAATTACCTCCAACTAACCAGCTGGCTTTCCGTTCGAGAAAGTCTTTTGTCCTTACGGTCGAACGATCCGGGAACGCTTATTACGCCTTCGTCGAGAAATTAATGGATGGGCGTCGAGTTGAACGGGTAATAGAATTTAAAGAAAATTAAATAACATTTGAGACAGTCGACCGTGAGTAATGCAATTAAGCCAGGAAAATTGTTTGCAGACGCAACAAACCGTTTATTCTCCGGGTGACAAAAGTCAATGGAACAAAGATACGAATTTAAGTCTGCCTTTAGTTTCTAGCCTATTTCTACTTCATACTCTAATGTAAATTTCCTTCTTCGAAGCGATTTGATTCGAGTAATCGAAAATAGTCGAAATAAAAAAGAAAAAATATTTACAGAAATCAAATTCTGGTATCGACATCGGTACGTAATCTAGCTACACGATTTTTTTAATATTTATCTAGTTACGTAAACTGTGATAAACTATACCCCGTAAGGGATGGTTACAAAAATAAACAGAAACGCGATTCACGTCGGTGTGTTTCAACGCCAACCTGAATAAATTTGCAAACGTCAATAAAATGTGAAAACAGAGTGTTTGATAAATATCTATGTTATCGATTACCGGAGTGTATCGAGAACGATGGCTAGAATGTTTTAACGAGTCCTTCTATCGTAGAAAAACGCGCAGATTTTTACGGATTTTCGCAACTCAAACAAAATTGAACGCTCGTCGAGTGTTGCAAAAATGGAGTGTTGCCAAGCGATTGGCTAATCCTGGTGCTGTCAATTGACGTCACAGTGAGTGCAATGTCCCGGATGAACGGCGTGAATCGACGTCGAACTACATTGTTTGAATACATAAGCGTAAAACCCATTTTCATTTACGAAATTTCCAACGATGTCGCGCGAAAGCAGAAAATTAATCTGCAACGAACATAACCAACGCGAGTGTTCCGTAGAAAATTTCAATTTTTAATTTCCTTACTAGGAAATTTTCTTCGCCGTGAAAAGATGAATGGAAAGCTATTTCTATCGCGACGAGACCGATTGCAGTGCTTTTCGAGATATCGTGGAATTCTATAATTTCGTTTGATCGCATGTTCCAGCAAATACGTTAAATTGTTTCGCCGTAATCGCATAAGCGTTCAGACTGCAGGCGAAGCACGTGAGAATTCGTGGATTCGAGGGAATCCTGACTGTTTGGATTCTGTGCTAAGAAATTTCTATCGATTTTAGACAATTTAGGCCGTTCTAGACGATTAAATCTTATCATTTAATTTTATTTCGTAGTTTCGGATCGAGGGGGAGATGTTTCTGTGGTAGATCTTTGTTTGGATGTCTGGTTCGTGGTTAAGCTCGAGCTAAAATTGACAAATCGCAGCTCGAACGCTCGCATGGGTCATAATTTTCGGAAAGTTACGGACAAACTGGTCGTAGAATGATTTTCATGGTGTCGAAAGCGTTTTATTAGCTTTGCTATTCGCATTTAAGAGCCACCTGTGGATCAGTGGCTTCGTAAACGTCAGACTGTTGCTTCACGATGTTCGAAGTGCCATGGAACGAAGTACCATTGCGACACTATCTTCGCGAATGAAATTTATGTTTGCTCGAGGGAAGACATTTGACAAAAAATGTTACGATAAATATTCTCAGAACCGATTAAACAAGAAAAATTGTTTTACCTTCGTTTCCACTGAAAGTTTAAAGAGAAACGTCGAGATCCATCTCGAAAATCGTGTTAATAATAATCGAGCCGTGTAGCGATGCTGGTCGGTGGTGTATTTCCATTTCGTTCGAATGCAATTCCGACAGTTCGCACTGCGGAGCCGTAGTGTTCGTTGCGTCGCAATATTTTTCATTTTATTTGACACCATTTTTTCCTCCCCCCGAAAATGGTGAAAATTCTACGCGTCGGAAAGGGTAGAGATTTCACGTTTAAATGTCATCGTTTGCAGTATTCGTCACGATGGATATTTATCGCGACAGTCGTTGGTCTATCAATTTTATAAAATTTCTTGACAAAATAGAAACACGTTTTTTCCGCAAATAACCATTCCGAGTACCCAATTCGATGAATTTCTATTTCAATGCAAAACATCGATTCTCTAACGTTGAAAATTGAATATTATTCGTAGAAGCTTTCCTTTCACGAGAAAAAAATTATAAGATCAAATTTTCGTAGCGCCGGTTGTAAACTTTTCACGTAATGTAACTTTGTTTTTTGTTCGCTCGTAGCATCGGGAAAACCGTTCTCGTCTTGAAAAGCCGCGGACGGCACTTGGTACGTCGCTTCGTATTTTCTACCGTCCTCGGATGAGTTTTCAGAACGACGCCAGATGAGTTTTTCTATATTACCTTCGAGGTTGGATCTGATTAAGCCGTTCCTAGTCGACCGAGAAATGCGAACGAGCCGCGGAATTTGCAAGCGAAACTGTCCCTGTTCTTGTAAACGCGATGATTCCCGCGACAGCATTATTTATTTTCGCGAGATTGAAATCGCCGGAATGCGCTTTCAAGTTCCAGCAAAATGCAATATTTTCCTGGGAAACGAGGTCAGCCCGATATCCCACCGAAAAGATCGTAATCACCGCGTCGAATCGTGATGAAATTTAATATTCCGAACCTCGGGAAACAAGACGAATGGGTCGATTCGATGTTTCGTGGAAAATTATTAACAGATCGAGAGGGAATGAAAAATCTGCTCGATAGACGAAACTCCGTGCTACGCTCGAAGGGTTAATCCAGGATTAGATTTAATCGCAGCCTATCGACGAATCTCCCCCTCTACAGATATACAGGGTGTTCGACCACCCCTGGGAAAAATTTTAATGGGGGATTCTAGAGGCCAAAATAAGACGAAAATCAAGAATACCAATTTGTTGATCGAGGCTTCGTTAAAAAGTTAGTAACGTTTAAAGTTCCGCCCTTACTGGTTAGGATTTTGGGGGTATGTCTAATGACCAAAAATGATTGTAATTGACCCTCGCAACTGAAAATAATTTTTCCAGAACGATTTGAAAAATTCTTTTTTCGTCGAAAAATTTAGGCACCTATCACCTGTCGATTTTTCTTAAAAATTTGTTTCACGCTCTACAGAAAAGTTGTCTAACACTTTTTTGTAGGCACCCATGGGCTCTAATTCAAAAAAAGTTTCATTGAAATATATTCACTATTGTACGAGTTATGGTCGTTTGAAAATTGGACCACTTTTATGGGGTTTTTCTCATTTTGCGGAATCAAGGACCAACTTTTCGAATATTCTTAGAATTTCTACATATTCTTCATTAAAATACGCGTCGTTTGCTTCTTCAAACATCAAAATCCTTCAAGCCGTTCAGAAGTTATGATGTTTTAAAAATACGCATGAAATTTCAGGGAAACATCTCCACGGTATGGTCAGACATGATATTTTCGGTAAGGAATTTTTTTCTCGAAACTGAGTAGGATTTCGGGGGTATGTCTAATGACCAAAAATGCGTGCAATTGACCCCTGCAACTAAAAATAATTTTTCCAAGACGATTCGAAAGTCTTTTTTTCACCAAAAACTTTCAGCACTTACTCGAATTTTTTTCTCGAAAGTGGGTAGAATTTCGGGAGTACATATAATGACCAAAAATGATTGTAATTGACCCCCGCAACCGAAAATAATTTTTAATAACTTTTTAACGAAGCCCCCATCAACAAATTGGTATTCTTGATTTTCGTCTTATTTTGGCCTCTAGAATCCTGTATTAAAATTTTTCCCAGGGGTGGCCGAACACCCTGTATATACAGAAATTAGTTTAACACGGTGATCAAATGAACTAGGAAAATATAGATATTATACATGCATAGAACAGTAGACATATTATTACTATTCATTTTTAATGACGCGTCGATCCGTCGCATTAAATTACAGGATTGGAAGGATTATTCGTGTAACGATACATCGAAAACGTGGGATAAAATTTTTATTACGAAGCTTTGTTTTCGAGAATCAATTTTCAAAACTCATGGAATTATTTTTGTCGGTGCGGAAATCAGTTTAAATTAATCAGATCACCGCTGGTTGCTTCTAAACGCAAGCAAAAATTATGAAATCTTGTTTTATTGGTTCGAATAATATAACGAAGATACGTAGCCTCGAAGGATAATAGTTCTCGAACCTTTTACGAGCGTGTAGCGAACGCAGAGTCGACCGACCGCGGCGAGACTTAATTTTAAACATCGCGGAAAATCAATTACCGACCTGATATAATAATTACTCCACGGTACACGGTAATTGACAGTTATTAAAAGTTGCGGCTCAACGGGTTGAAACTTCCTTTTTCTTCGATATTCCTCTGTTAACTTTGGGACTTCCGGTGGCCATCGCTGGCCCAATGCACTTCTAAACCATACGTTTTTGCAATCCATAAAAGAGGAAAGAGCCTCGAAGATAATCGAGTAATTTTGTTACGGTTTCATTTAAAACGTGGCCATTGAAACTCGTAATTACAATTTATCTATTGATTCCTGAGCGTACAGTGCATGTTGCTAGCTCGAAACGAATCGTTTATGCAGTGGCCTGATCGCGAGGCACGGACCGTCATCGCGAAAATGAATATCGCACCGCGACACGTCGAATAATATTCCATCGATGACACAAGTGGACGTTTCAGTGTCGGTTAATGCGAACCGCAATGCGATGTCATGTCCTGTTGCGTTATTGCGACGCATGGCAATTCCTGTCGCGTCGAAATTTGTTTAGAGCTTCCGTTACCTTCGACGCGTAATAGACTCCCGATACTTGACGCGTACAATCACAAAAAATGAACTCCCCATCGCGTAACATAAAAGATACGTCGTTCAAAGTGGATCGAATGTATTAAAAATCGAAACACTTTTCACATTTACTTCTAATTTATCATTTAGTTAATTTTACCCGAATATTTCACGCGTTATTATCTCGACCATCCATATCTATACGCAACGATCGACGAGCGGTGATTTAATGAAAGTTTCGGTATCGAAGAGACGTCCGAATAGATGGTTTTGCGCCCGCGAATCGTTTATCAAATCCCTGTCGAGATTTGTACGCGAGGATTATCGTTTAACGTCACCGTCGCGGCGAGAAAGGATTAATTTATTTAACTTTGCGGTTTCGACGCGAAACTTTTTCTCAAGATCGCTCCAACTCCCGAACGAATACGAAACTCCGGTCTCGCGGCAAGCGGAGAAACTCGAGGAACTTGTGGAATTACAGTCGGCAAGGTGTGAATTTCGGAAACACTTTCCCTAACTCCGCGGAAACTTCCAACGAAAACATTGTTTCCTTGGATCCCCTCCTCGCGATACCATTTTTTCGAATACTTATTAAAATTTCGCTAGCAGCGACGTGGGGTCCCTTTCCGTACTTTTCATATTCTACAGAATTCTTTTAAAAGTTTTCAAATTTTCCGCGGCATTCTATATTTCCTGTCGCCGTTGCACATTCATGGATTCCTCGTTTTAAGAATCTCCGTGTAAAACGACGAAATAATCGCTCGTCGATGATAGCGGAATAAGCAACGGTGCTCTACTTTCGCTAGAAATTTGCATTCAAGATGGACTGGCAACGCGTAAATATTTTACAGTAATACTAAATTACTTTCAGCGTCACGTTTTCACGGTGTTCCTACAATACATTCAATTATCCTGCTAACAAATTATTCGTACGGCAGCTCGTCGAATTTTAATCGCCATTAATTTCAGCGACGCGCGCCTCGGAACGAAATGAATTTAATTAGAATAATTATTAGTAAACAGCGTCCTTCGTATAAACGGAATAGATTACGCGGCCGCGGTCGGAAACGCGACGCTGTAATTGATTTTACGTACAGCGACCGTGATGTAATATTTTCTCGTTCGAAGTCTTGGGGAAATAAATGCCGTGGCTGCAATCGTGGAAGAATTCTTTTGCTCGCCGGGGAACGACCGTAATTCAAATGTGTCTGACGGAAGCCACGGCGCGCGGGAATAAAATAACTTCTGGACAAGATGCGCCCGTGTTATGCAGCCCGTAAATCACAGGCACTCGAGCTCCGGTTAAAAATAGAACGCAAGATAAAAACGAAAGACGGCCATTTGCTCGACATAGATCAGCGAGAGGCGTTTCAACGTGCACGGATCAAGTGTTAAATATACATTTAATATCAATTCGATCGCTAAAACTCTTCGAATAAAACGCGTTCACGATTTAATTAAATTTAGAACTTATTCCGGTCTGCCAAGTAGAACTAACGCGGACATAGTCGGGCAATCGAGTAAGTAGAATGGGTCGCGCGATGGTCAGACAAACATATTGGTAGTCGATTAGCCTGCGATCGGATAAGTAAAACGTAGCACGAATGTTTCCAGTAGAATTGGACGCGTGTATGGAGCCAGACGACCAGAATGCGTCGAATATAATTATGGTGCAGTCAGGCCAGTTGAGTGTGGCCAGTGCCTTATCGCGCGGAATAGGTCGCTCGCCTGATGTTGCCCAAGTAGAGTAGGACAGTGCATTGTCAGACACGTATAATCAACACGTATCTCGGGGAGATAGGACGCACCGAAATATGGTTATTTCTCATACGAACGGACATAGGAGAGGATTATATCGTGCAATCCGTGACCTCGCTTTTTAGTTACGAACATTTGAAATTCTGGAGCCTTTATATAGAAGAAAAAACAATTGATCCTAGTATTGAAATTGGACTTCTCCATTTATGCAGAGAAAAATATTTGCTTAACACTTTCATTGTCACTGTCCACACATGGGCGACGAGACATTTCACTTTAGAATTAAAACAATTCTCGAGCTGAAACGTCCAAGGAAATAAACTCGAATAGGACACTGGAGTTTTAGGGTGCTTAAAAAGTTTCGGTCTCGTAAGAAATTTTACAGTTTCGATAGTTTTTAACCCAGACCTGACCCAGGGGAAATCCTGCCAGAATGTTTTTCACCCCTTCGAAGAAAAAGAAAAAGTTGGCGTCCCCACGCCTTCGACAGGTTCGCAGGTCCGCGAAGGACGATGAAAATTTTCATAAAGCGAAACGTCGCTCGTGCCGCCCACGCGGATTAAACTTTCTAAACGGAAAGTTTCCACGCGGCATTTAATTTTGTAAATGTATTCCGTCGGATCGCGAAGTTGTACGGCAGCCACAGCCACCGTCTGGTTCCCGTGAGGAGATTCATCCCGCATCCGCGGGATCAATTATCCAATTACCTCCATCTGGCTGCTTTGTCCGCCGTGCCCCTGTATCCTTTTCCCTCCTGGTCGACGGTCGGTCGAATTAGCATACGAATGGATTTAAAATAGGCCAAGCGTCCTCGTTTCCCCTTGAACCCCAGCATCCGGCGACTGCCTTTTACGGGACATAATTTCATATTCCGAGGCACGCCAAGTTCACGGCGCTCGATTAAGGGAGCATTCCCGACCCTCGAGTTCATTTTTAGGTCATCTTTCGGAACCTTTTTACGAGAAGCGAAACTCACGAGGCCGAACGTCTTCGCCGTTATTCGCACGTCCCCTCGCCAGACGTACATTTTTACTTTTTATCGATCACTTTTGTATTATCTGTGGAAATGTGCTTGCCGACTACACGTTTAGATTTAATAAATTATTTGCAAACGCATCGTGAAACGAAAGGAGTAACCTGACAAAATTTGTAAAAACGTCGCTAAATGCAAGAAATCGTATACCATTCGAGAAGTTTTACTAAAGTCTCATAATATTTCAGTCAGAATCATTTGCTGTTATATCTTAAGCAACGATTCTAAATTCGCAGCCATTAGTTCGGCGTTACTCATGATAGAAAAGCTTTTTTATCGTGGATGACACTGATTACCAGGTCTCACCACGTGGAGGTTGCTGCGAATGGAGACCCGCACTAACCGATTCCCAACCACCTTCCATTAATAAAGATCTTCTGTGACCAAAGATGCACAACCAACGAAGAGAGTTGAAAGAGTTTTCAAAAGAATTTGTCTTCAAATAAAAATAATCTGTCTAACGTAATGGTTAACCAAACACCTGCCTAACTATAAATCTAAATTCGTTCACTATATCAAGAAACAATTCTAAATTCGCAGCCATTAGCTCGGTGTCACCCACGAAGAATAACTTTTCTATCGTGGGTGACACCGATTACCAGGTCTCACCACGTGGAGGTTGCTGCGAATGGAGACCCGCACTAACCGATTCCCAACCACCTTCCATTAATAAAGATCTTCTGTGACCAAAGATGCACAACCAACGAAGAGAGTTGAAAGAGTTTTCAAAAGAATTTGTCTTCAAATAAAAATAATCTGTCTAACATAATGGTTAACCAAACACCTGACTAACTATAAATCTAAATTCGTTCATTATATCAAGAAACAATTCTAAATTCGCAGCCATTAGCTCGGTGTCACCCACGGAGAATAACTTTTCTATCGTGGGTGACACCGATTACCAGGTCTCACCACGTGGAGGTTGCTGCGAATGGAGACCCGCACTAACCGATTCCCAACCACCTTCCATTAATAAAGATCTTCTGTGACCAAAGATGCACAACCAACGAAGAGAGTTGAAAGAGTTTTCAAAAGAATTTGTCTTCAAATAAAAATAATCTGTCTAACATAATGGTTAACCAAACACCTGACTAACTATAAATCTAAATTCGTTCATTATATCAAGAAACAATTCTAAATTCGCAGCCATTAGCTCGGTGTCACCCACGGAGAATAACTTTTCTATCGTGGGTGACACCGATTACCAGGTCTCACCACGTGGAGGTTGCTGCGATTGGAGACCCGAAGAGAGATAGATGGAATCAAAGTTCCATCGATCTCCCTTTACATTATTAGAAGCTAGATTAGTAAACCAGAGAGATAGAAGGAAACAAAGTTCCTTCGATCTTCTGGTTCACTTCTGCCAAGCAGTTATTTTGTTTAAAGGGGATGAAGTTAAATTGAGGAAGACGCGACCCGACGCGACGCGACGCGCTACTGCAAAGTGCAGTAGGTGCAGGGAACGAGATACGCGAACCGAATAGCGAGTCCAAAAGGGTCAGCTCGTTGCCTCTTGGCAAGTCCGATCGAAGGGTAAGGGAATCGACGCACCCGACACAGGTTCCCCATTTCCCCCAAGCGACCTGTTGGGAGCCAAATGGACCCAACTCGGGACGTCTAACAGAGAGAGGGATCTTGAGTCGGGGCTACCGCAGACAGGAACAGTCCCTGATCCCCTCTGCGGCCGAAATACCCTTTCCCTTGGATCGTCTCACCAGAGGACGGCAACTGACCCTTCGGACCAGCTAAACGGCCGATCACTTGCTTTCTACATGGAAGCAGTGGTGATCGAAGGGACGAGGGACGAGTGAACGAGAAGCTACCTGTTAAATAATTACTTGGCAGGACACGCGGCTACACTAAAGACTTAAGTCTAAATACCAAGTAATTATTTTGTTTAAAAAGGGATGAAGCTAAATTGTTGGAGACGCGACGCGACGCGATGCTGAACCGTGCAGCGGATCTTCGGATCGAATCGACACTACCCTTGGTAGATTGATTTCTATTTCTAGAAATCGATCTATCATTGGCAGGCGACTAGATCTTTCGGACAAACTGGACGGCCGATCACGTGTTTCGTTCGACGAAACAGTGGTGACCGAAGCAAGAAACGAGAGAACGAGTCGAGAGAAGCTACTTGTTAAATAATTACTTGGCAATATTGGGAGACGCATAGAATAGAATAAAATTAACGTCGAAGCTCAAGTCTAGTCAAGTTGAAGCTAAAATTCGGACGATAGAAGGAAACAAAGTTCCTTGGATGTTAGTTTTACCAAGCAATTATGTGGTTAAAAAGAGGGATGAAGCTAAATCGTGGGATACGCGACGCGACGCGACGCGATGCTGAACCGTGCAGCGGATCCGAGGATCGAACCTACTGCCCTTGCTAACTCGATCTCAACAAGAAAACAGATAACTGCAACCCCGAGTCGAGGTCTCCATTTCTCCAACGCAACCCGCCGGGAGCCCGAAGGACCCGACTTGGGCTGTCTGACAAAAGAGAGAGTACCTGAAACAGGGTCGACTTCCGCTGGAAGGTGTGCGTTTCCGCAGAATACGGAAACTCCACACCTTCCAGCGAAGATCCGTTTTCCCTCGATCAAGCTTACCAAGGGAAGGCGATTAGATCTTTCGGACCCGATACACGGCCGATCACATGTTTCAATCGATGAAACAGCGGTGACCGAAGCTAGAAACGAGGGAACGAGTCGAGAGAAGCTACTTATTGAATAATTGCTTGGTAAGACGCGAAAATATGTAGAATAAAGAAATCTTCGACGTTAATTTTAAGATTCGCGACGAAGCTTAAATCTAATCGACTTAGAATTAAATGTCCCTCGGCGGATGAGTCCCTCGGCGGATGAATCCCTCGGCGGATGAGTCCCTCGGCGGATGAGTCCCTCGGCGGTCGTGGCGTCTTCCCTCGATGTCCTTGGAATCGATCTATAATAGATCTGACCTGAAACAGAAACTAATACTTGTGTTAGTATCACATGGCGCCTTCCCTCGATGTTCTTGGAATTGATCTGTAATAGATTTAACCTGAAACAAAATTTAATAAACACATTAAACAAACGATGCTGAAGAACCTAGCTAGAGAGTCGAAAAATTCTATCAAATAAGACAGATCTCATCAGATAAAATTGTATTAATATCACAAGTAGTGAAAACGACAAAAGAATTTCCTAAATAAAATCAGAATAGAAATTCTGATTAATCGATGGACGATGCTGATGGACAGCAAAACAGTAAAATAATTTTACGAAATGAGGAACTCCTTATCAAGTCAGATTTAATTAATACCATAAGTAGTGAAAACGACAATACAGTTTCACGAATAAAATCAAAATAAAAATTCTGATTAGTCGATAGACGATGCTGATGAACAGCAGAACAGTAAAATAATTTTACGAAATGAGGAACTCCTTATCAAGTCAGATTTAATTAATACCATAAGTAGTGAAAAGGACAAATCAGTTTCACGAATAAAATCAAAATAAAAATTCTGATTAATCGACACAGATATGAGTTCAAGAAGCAACTTGGAACCAGAAACAGTAAATGATCGGAGAACATATTACGTTCAGAATCATTTCCTTTCAAAGCCATAACGCAAAAATTGACCAAATAATAGAAGCACTGGTCAAGAGATCATCTCATTATATGTCAAAAATGGAGGAAACATCCACAGTATCGAAACAAGTACGGATAAATTAAACAAACCCAATATTTCATCAAACAACAGTCAAAAATAAACGAGCGAATTTAGAATTTGAAAAATAAGAGAGAGAGGGGAGATTTAAATATCACTCACCACTGGTCAGTAACTGGTCATTGTATGCTCACCATTGGTCAACTAGTTACCCTGGTCACCCTGGTCACCCTGGTCAGCTTGGTCAGCCTGGTCAGCAGTGGTCAGCCTGGTCACTAGAGGTCCCCACTGGTGGCCACTGGTCAGTAAGGTTGTTCCGGAACGTCTAGGTAGTCCAGGTGGTCCGCCCTCCCCGGGAGCCAGGTAGAGAATGAGAACCTTCGGTCACAGTGACTCCATATGAGTCCTACACATGATGGCGGAGGAGTGGGGAGACCACTGTCATCCATCGCTACCGTTCACCCGATCCTCACATGTTTAACTCTGTTCCCTGATATAAATGGATCAATCTAGTGGTGATTTAATAAATATCACTTTGAATGTTTATTAATTCATTTGTTATATGTAATGTCGTGCGAACGATTAATAAAAATACATACTCCTTCATTAGCGAAGTTCTTCAATATACGTGAAAATGTATGCTACTCTCGTGCATGCGAAACTAAGAGGACCAAGAATGTTTAATCGAATAATTCTAGTACGTAGCAATGTTGATTGAAATTTCACAGATTTTTCGATAAAATGTCACGAGAAAGCCATACTCTTACGGAGTTAGAGTTCAAAAGTTCACTTAACGCCGGAACGCGATACATGTGGAATCAATTACGCAAAGATTATGTTCGTCGGTGTGCGCGTGATCCGCGGACATTCGTCGCGTGGGCAGCTCGTCACGATTTCGTGCGTTTACATCATCAATGTTTAATCGTATACGGAATTAACAATGTACCGTTATTACAATTAATGTTTGCATTATCAGTAACTCTGTATCGGAGGCGAACCTAAACGCACGATTGAACGTAATGAAATATATTCCGACGCGAAATGGCTTGCAAACAGCGGCTGGTATTATTATTGTATAATTCGGTAATGTAATATGAAAATCGTCCGTATAAAATGGGGCTTTGCTCGTGTAATGCTTGATGTCTGGTTTCGAAATTGTTTGCAATAATCAGGTTGGTTCTACGATGCAATGACGCTGATGGTCGCGTTGTCTCAATTAAAATTTCATATCCAAATACGCTATGAAACTAATTATTTATATTACTATTATTTATTAACGTCAGCTCTGTACTATTCGGTTTCTGATAACCAGAGAGAGACGGTAAACCCTCTATTATATTAAATTAATTCACAATCGTAGATTCGTCTGGGAATTAATTAATATTCAAAGATTATGTACAAATCTCAGGAAATTATTTAACATTTCGTACGAAATTCTCCTACGCACGGAGATAGAGTTTCGTGCGAGTGGTTCGTCGTTATTTCAGCCCCTCGTTCGCGCCTAGCCCTCGGATTCATCAAGGCGCGAACGTTCTAAGCATCCCATCGGCGGCGGGATTAGAAAAATTACGACCCGGTGAAAACGTTTCTAGCGTTTAACTCCGCAAACATTTGCCGAGCCAAGTTTACGCGACGACCCTTAGTCGTTCCACCGGGGGTTGCCAAAGTTGAGGATTCGAGCGTTCTTCCTCGCGGAGGCTTCGAACTTCGTTAAACGAAGAGCTTGATGGACAGCCCCGGTCGATTAATTCCGTCGTGGGCGAGGAATTTGGTGCACTCGTCTTGCGAGGTCGAAAGAATCGAGTTTTTCGAAATTTCTCTAAAATTCAAGTTTAGAAAAGTATATTGAAATCCCAAAGAAGGGTGGAAACGATCGAGAGAACTTGACGTAACTTTTCAGGACAACGACACCCCCCTAAAAATTCATTATTTCCCACCCATGGGGGGAAAAGAAAAACGTTTTGTGTGTGTCTTTTGCAGGTCGGCCAGGCCCTTGCCATGCGATGTCGTTGCCGAGCCCCAGACTTCGACATTACAGGTCGAAACGCCAAATCAAATATACAAAGAGAGTTTTGCTATACGCTGAATACGAGGACAGACATGCGGCTCTATTTCTATCTATCCTTCTTTCTCGCTAGTAATTGTGTACAGGGTGGGTTGCGAGCTCGAGCAGAACCGACGGCGCGTGCAAAAATACGTAAAAATGGTGGAACAGGTGCTTTTTACGCGGGGCTTTGTTTTTGAGGAGAACCACGTTGAACATTTCCGATGTCAAAATATTCGGTTCCGTCTGCGATCAATCTGCTTTTCGATTCAACTGAACAAAATTAAGTTTGTAAATTTGCCACGCTAATAATGTATTATTTTTAAAATTGTAAATTACGAAGATCGGACGCTCTGCTGCGAACTTAAATTAAATAGTCGGGTTAATTATAAGGAAGGAAAAGTTGAGAACTGTAAAGATAGGTAAATTGAAAGGAACGGACGAGAAAAGTATACACTTTCCATTAATTTTTAATTAATTTACTTACGAAACTCAGTCGCTGTTAAAATCGAAAACTATCGCGAAATACTAATTCGGAGATACTTTAATATATCAGTGCAATAACGATAGCTGCCAGGAGTTTCTGTAAAATTGTCATTGTTTGCAAAAGCAAAGCCTCGCGCGAGAAATAATTTCGTCCACATTTTCGATTTATTTTTGCACGTGTAATCATCTTAATCCAGCTTGCATCACGGCATCCTCGCATTATACCAACACACGTAACGATATATCTCGAGCTGTTTCGCTGCATCCACGCTTCCGAAACGACGTTTATCGACGATCCCTCGAACACGTTTCGGCAACTCTGTGCAACCACACCTGCGTCGCAGTGTCTTTAATGTATACGTTGCTCCATTTAGCCGACCGTTCGTCATGCACGTCACCGTCACCGCCCACGCACACGGCGTGGGCGTCAGCGTAGCGCGGTTTCGTCTTTTCGGAAAACGTGGGAGGAGGAACGCGAGTTATCGCGTATGAATTTATAATCGACACGATCCTCCTCCGAGTCTCTGCTTCGCGCTTACGACACACTGTTATTTAAATTAGTTAATGAGATCTGCTTGTTTTGAAACTGACAGGTGAACGGAACAACCAACACTACCAACACGGTTTAACTCGTTTATTCGGTTAAGCGACCCGACCCCGTGATTAGAGATCCCTTCTCGGTGACGTTGGACCTTAATTCGAGTAATTGTTTCGTAAAATTTACGCGATCGTTTTCGTGCAATTATTTAAATCGAGGCTCCACCCTCTGCCACCGACGGGAGTTGAACCGTTCGATCAAATAAACGAGTCGAACCGTTCTCGTATCGGTAGTTCTTGTATTCGACATTGTTATATTCTTCCGTAAGTCGTAGAGTTAATGTTCTTAACGATTATATTACGAGGAGTTGATGAAATTCCGAGACGTTCTCTCAGAGTCGAAATGAAACTTTGAGGATTTTCTTCGTCTGCTTTAACTGTCCGAAACAGTCGTCTATTTTTTTATCTTTTAACGAAACGCGACGTTCAACAGCGTCGCGTAATTAAAGAGCAAATATTCCGAAAGGGCGAGCATACGAGCATGAATCGAGCAAAGTTTCCTCGTTAACTTCATGCTCGAAATCGAACCAGCAGAGCGTCTCTGACGAGCATCAACGCCCCTAAGTACGTAAACCCAAGTACGTGCCAAGTTACAAGTATAGTCGTTAACGTAGTTTGCTTGAAACTGAGCTGAATTTTGCTTGATCTTTCCTCTGTATTTTTTGTTCCCCCCCCACCCACCTCCAAGCTCCATTCCCCGCGTAATTAGCAACTCGTCGAGCATGGAAGCGTA
This sequence comes from Colletes latitarsis, assembly GCF_051014445.1. NCBI lineage: Eukaryota > Metazoa > Arthropoda > Insecta > Hymenoptera > Colletidae > Colletes > Colletes latitarsis. Next base: position 25,809,387 of record NC_135135.1, on the reverse strand, counting down.
TCGAGCAGTAGAGGGTAGTTGGAGAAACCACGACTTCGACGGCACTTTTGTTAGCGGCTGGTGTTTGGCATGGCCTGGTTTCGCCCGTAACTCTGTCGTTGAATAATGGCACCTTTTCTCCTAGAGTTACATTTTCACCGCCGTCCGTTGACGGATCGTGGCGATCCTTTGTCCGTTTAAATCGAGATCGAGCGTTTCCGTTCCAGGACCATGACAGCGATCTGCTTCGTGTGCAACCTGCCGATCCTGAGCCATCAGGTCGGGCTGGAATGGCAGGGAGGAAATGGCTGGGACGACCTGGTGCGGGAACAAGTGGAGGAGTCCACTTTGCAGCAACGACTCGGTAACGATCTTTCGCCAAACAGTATACGAAACGTCAGAATTTTGTTTCGAATGTATCGCGAACAAGACGAAGATATTTAACTACTTCGTTTCGCTTCGGTGAATTGGACGTTTGACGATATCGAGGAAACGTCATCCGTCTGTACGGAGCCGTTAGATTCACGTTTCGAACAGTAGTTTGACACATCATTACCAGAGAAAACATTTTTAGTCATAACAATGCGCGAACTGTGATTGGAAACTAATTGGAACAGCCATATATGGCCCCGGAGTCGAACTGATTTCGAAAGCAGTGTACTCGACAGAATGAATACGTTCCGTTCTCCTGTTTTCTGTGCATACAAACGCCGTATATTTGCTCGAGGAAGTTTGAAAAATTTGACAATTTGTAGAAAGTGAACGACGACTAATATCTTGGAGAAATATTCTTCATTTTTTCCGGCACAAATTACCGTATCGTTCGAAGGACAAGTAACTCGTAAGCGTCTTTCCAGGAACCGGAAGACGAGACTCCGCGACGCAAATCTCGCCGCCAAACGAACCGCAGGAAGTGTCGCCGACGAATCAGCGCCGTCGACGGTCCAGCCTGGCACAATTGACGGACATCCTGAGGGAGTGGAGCAGCGGAGGTGCTTCCGGGAAAGCTGGACGCGGAAACAAGCTTTGCCGGCGGGAAACGCTGGCAGACATCGCGAAATCCATGCCCTGGTCCAGGCAGACCACCGACGCCAGCCACCTGGAGAGACTCCGAAAACGACGCGAGAGCTCCGTGGACAGCGGGATCAGGAGCCAGCCGTCGACGAAATCGAGACGAAACTCGGCGATCAGCGAGATTAAAAACGACATCGCGAAATTATGGAGCAAGAGGGAGGCTGCCCCTCAACCCCAACCACCGCCGACCGTCATTTCACCAACCCCTCGTCGAGGTTCGTCGACAACTTATTATTGATACTTGGTATCCTCAAAAGTAATTTGTTCATTTATTTTAACAGTTAAGGTCACGTGTTTCCACTTTAGATGGTGTCAACCTATTTCTCCAACGTATACGTCTGCAAACTTTTTGAAGAAAATACAAAAGATTGGCTACGAAAGTAGTCTCGATAATGAATTGATGTTTGCGTTCCTCTTGCAGGGTCGGCGGAGTTGCGGAGTTCCCGTCGCGGTTCCAGCGAGAGTGCAAGGTCCAGAAGGGACTCGATGGTCGCTGGACAGACCCCCAGTTCCGGCGAACGGAAGCATAATTGCCGCCACCACAGGCGCAGACAGTCGGAGCAGTCCATGGATGGCGGCATCGGGGCGACGGCTGCCAAATATTTTTCCAGCACCGACAGCGGGACCAGCAACGCTGTCAGGTACTCGATAAAGAGAATAACAATCTATACGAGCCTGTAATTTCATATTGCGACCATCGATAAACGTCGTGGAATAAAAAAAAAGAATTCTTTTCCACGAGAAAATTGTACGTCCTAGAATATTTTAATTTAGGTAGCTTCCTTTCGGTGGAATCTCTAAGGAATTTCGATTTCAGAGACCATCTGGAGACCAGGAGTTCGATGGACAAGAGCGACCGATCGAGCAGCCTCGAGGCGAAGACGGGGGAGGCTAAAACGATAACAGCCACGACGACCACCACCACGACGACCACGTCGGCGATCGACGGCAAGACGCCCGTGATTTCTGCCATTGATTCAAAGTCGTCGTCCACGATGACGACCTCCGCGTCCACCCGGACTGCCACCATGTTGACCGTGGACACGAAGGTGGTTTTGGACAACAAGAATTTAACTTTGGACTCGTCCATCACTCCCCCCACCATCATAATGTCGTCGACGACGCCGCCGACGATCTCGCCGACGATCGGTAGCAGCCTTCCGCTCCCTGGGACCTCCACTTCCGGTAGCTCTAGCCCAGTCGGTTCGCCGAACGTTCACACGCCTACGCATCCTCTGGTCGCCACCAGAAGAGATTCGACCACCCAGGTGGGTAATTAAATATTATCAAAGTAATAATATCCGAATATAATTTCTGCAAAGTTTCAAAGTTGCATCTCCTATGATCTCGAGGATCATGATTTAACGTCAGCAGGTCAGACGTTCCACCGCGAGGAATTGGAAGTAGTAACAGTCCGTATGCAGTCAGACACGCAGCGTACAATTTCATTAATGTCTAATAATTCTCCAAGTAGGGCATTGGTACTGGGTTAAATATATCGGAAACGGTGCTGATTGGAAATCCACGGATTTTGTTGCAGTGCTATTATAAGGGAAACGAAGCGTCGCCGAATAAATTATCGAGATTAACGCGACAGGCGGCAGCAATAGACGAATCGATGCCACCTGCAGGACGTCGCGGGAGTCAACCGACTTTATCGCCGGATCCTGACGAAGGAGGTATCGTTATGAGATTCGTTTAAAATAAATCCACGGTTGCACGAACGTGTTCGCGAATAGAAACCTAAAGTATTTCGTTCGAGCGGCGAGTACTTTCGAATTCAAGAACACCTATGAAAGCGTTTTCGGAATGTTTGCAGGTCGTAAAGCACGCAGGGACTCGCTGAGCCCGGATTGCGCCTCTTATCCGAGACGTCGCGACTCCAGGAGCCATTTGAGTCCGGACAGGAACGTCGATAAAAGGGATATCAGTCCTATCAGGCAACGAAAGCATCAGCTCAGAAGGCAGTCGACGTCCATGGCCAGTCGGCCACCGAGGTATCTGCCCTGTATCGATTTTCACGCCGCACTGTCTGCTGATAATATCTCTTTACTGATAAAAACGCGACTCTACGGTTAATAACAATTATTATTAATTACTTATCCTCGATACCAAAGTCTATCAAACTCCAATCTTTGATGCAGAGAATGTCGTTTCCAAGTGATCGAGCCAATTCGACTATCCAATAACATGTCTAGATTTTATTAAATCCTATCGAAGATGGAGAAGTGAAAATTCATGTTTTAAATATTTCCCAACGATTGCATTTAATTGAAACAATTGGACTGTCCGAAGTAGGTGTTTCGTAACCGTTCTCGACTCTCGATATTCATAAAATTGATTGTGATTTTTGCATTCGAGGTCGCCGGACAGCTCTACCTGCTCGTCGAGAGACCCGAGTCCTTGCGCGCGTGCACCAGGAAGCAGCCAGCACGCTCCGGTCAGAAGACAGTCGACGACCAAAGAAATCTTCATAGCTCGCGGTTTCCGGCGCCAGGGCACCACGGAAGAAATATTGAGATGTCGAAATTTTCGGAGGCAGAGCTCCCAAAGCGATGAGGCGGTTAGTTTCCTAAATCGGTGTATTTTTAATTGAAAAAGAAGGGAAATACGAAAGGCGACGTTGTCCTTTTTACGTTCTTTGTTTATCAGGTTCAAAGATACCGAGGACGCAGAGACAGTTCCGCTCAAATTACCGATGGCACATTCGCTTCGATGACCGTCGAGACATCGAGCACCTTTTTCGATAGCAGTACTCAAACTGGTGAGTCACGCATTTCACGATCATTATCCCATCCTCGCGAATTATAGTTTAGAAATTCACTAGAAGCATCATTTTCCTCGTCTGAAATCGATCAAGTTCGTAAAGTCGATGTAAATTTTTAACTTCTTGCTTTGCCAAGTTTCAAATATCCCGCCGCGTTTTCAGTAGTATAACCTATCCATGGCCAGACCCGGCGCCCATTCGCTGGTGTTTGAATTTCGCGCTGAACGATGACGTAAACATCGTCCATAACGTTCGATGCTCCCTTCCACTAGTTTACGATTTGTAAATAATTATCGTCGCTTCCACGGCTTAGAAACAGCGTGTTTAGTCTCATGTATTCGATCGAGGTGCTTCTTGTGTCTGAAATTTTGGGCCTTCGAGTTTCAAAATGTTCAAGAAACTTTCGATAAAAATTATATTAAAACTTGCCAAACAAATTTAATGGGTCCAAATAGCTCCGGGATTCGTACATAAATTATCCACTCTATTCGACACAGGTCAAAGACTAGGATACTCATCAAACATTTAACTATTTCCACGCTTCACACGTAAGCATTTCATACGTGAATCATTCTTTACGCTCTCATATTAGCCTGATTCAAATTGTGCAAATGGACTTTGCTCAAACTTGCTCAAAGCGTTCGTCAAACGTTTCTCGACCCTCTCGACTCTCTTTCACCCTCAAACCACATTCGATTCCTAGATCCCAGTCACGTTCTACGCTTTCATATCAACATAGACTCGAATAACGAGAGTTCAAACTAGGTCCAACCATCAAACGTTCCGCTTAGCTCGACTCGAGTCAAAATACGCGCCCTCGGGGCGGTTGGTCCTCGTTCGAATCGAATCGCGGCGCGTCGACCGGCGCGGCATGCGCCCTGGCAACGCGTTCGTCGCGATCAGCCGGCGTCGCGACGCTTGTCCAGCGTCTCTGCGGACGCAGGCGTGGTGCCAGCGGCGTTAGTTCCGAGCAGACGACACTGGGTGCACGACAGTCGATAGCCTGCCAAATAGAAAATCAGCCCCGACGAGCTGCTGTCTGGCGAGCGTGTTCGTGTCCTTATCGTGTCTCGACGACTGTTTCGCGACGTATCTAGGTCCTGGGAAGGACGACGGTCACTCGTCCAGCGGCAGGATCCAGGGAACAGTCACGCTTTCGACGTGATCGCGACGTGTGCGGCTGGTGTCGGTGCTCGTGGATCGTCTCTTGTTGTCCTGATCGACGATCGAACCAGTGCGTCCTGGCAGGATCCGTCAGCGAATCCTCGACTCTGTTCAACGCTGGTCGTCGACGGGACCGTCCAGAACTTCTCGAGGCTCTTTGCTGCGCGTGCACGTCGTGAACCGATCGTCCTGTCAGGAATCACCTGTTCCCTTCCACGGTCTGTTTACCTCCGCGGCTGGGAATCGATCCTCGAGGCCGACGTCGAGAGAATTCGTCCTGCATCGAGGATTCCAGCTGCTGTCGTCGAGCAAACACAGCTTCCTCTGATCGTGGCTATGGGTGGTGTCGTTCGTAACGCGATCGAGGGATCGATCGGCTGATTCCGCGATCCTCTTCGAAGGATGTCCACCTGTGCAACTGGCTGGTGAGGGTCTCCTTCGCGACACGCGGCGTCCTGGTGGACGCAACCACTTGTGGCGGTGATCGTGCGTGCTAAACATCTGACACTGGTCGCGGCGAGCTGCTTGGAAGCTGGCCAAGGACTCGTGCGTCGGTGTCTACGCGATCGAGAGGGATCCTTCGATGAGATCGCGATCCTCGGGCTCGGGAATCGCTGGTGGTGCGCGTGTGACGGTCCTCGAACGGTTGTCCGCGACGTTCACCTGTGACATGTGATACGTGGTGCACGAGCAATGGGGAAAAAGGACTCGTCGGATCGACGAAGGATTCCGTTGTTTGTCCAGCGGCGGGATGTGGTTGCCGCCTTTCGTCGAGCCGCCAAGTCGCACGCACGACGGCTCGTCAAGCTGAACGGCGTTTTCGCGATTTCGTTTACCGTCTTTTCGTCCGAAAGGAACGTAAGTTTCTTCACGTTTCCTTCCTTAAATACTTTTGTTGGGGAAAGAAAACGAGGGGTCACAGAAAGGTTTTCGACAGGAATTGTAAAATGTTAACGCGCGCGTCTGAAACAGATGGGTCGAGGTTAGGTCTGTACAAATAACAACAACGTAACAAAAATGTTTGTTCGTCGTCTGGCAAAACAGAGACACAGCTCTGAATGTTTGAGCGGTAGAAAGTCTTCACAGTCTATTACTGACATTTCTCTTTTATTGTTTTCTATGGAACACGTTTAATATTATCGAATGGCTGGCGTTATCTCGTTGAGAAATGAAATCTTTAGAATTATAAAGCGTTCTCGTTTCGAAAACTAAAGCACGCAGAACGCTGTTACTTATTTTACTAGATTCACTCCCCACAAAGTACGGCCTTGTATATTCCAGACGCACTGTATTTATGACTCGGTTTTTCACTTTCGTTCCCCATAATATGCAGATCGCTACAATCTTTCAACTCGTGCCTCGTCCGTTTCGTCACGTCTCTGAATATTTTATTCCCACTTTAACATGTACGAATGAATAATTCATCCACACCTCAACGCGTTCCCGTAAGTTTCGTCTTACTATTATACATTTTAATAATTTATAGGTTCGTTGTTGCACGATTTTCGTGCACTATTTCATGAAAGTCTGATTTCAAGCGTTCAAAAGAACCTACCGAGTCGCTAAAATATTCTAGAAAATCGTTAACATTCCGAATTTCGCGACGAAATTTATAAGATACGTTCTCCAGGCTATCCAAAACGCGAGTGATCGATTTTTTTGCCCGGAAGTATTGGTCTGTCTTGAAAGAATCGCGCGTAGGACGCGAAACGAGACGATCTCGCAGTCGACCAGCGAGCCAAAAGTATTTTCATCGCGCGTTTCACGAGCTCCGTGATCAACGGAGCGGAGAAACGCTTCTCGTTAGAATGCTTTCATTGTGTCGTCGCGTTTGATTCCATCTTCTCGCTGAAATTCGACGTGTCGCTGCGCGATATGATCGCGGGGAATAGTTTGCCTCGCGAGCTTCGCGATCGTATCGCTCGTTTAAGAGTTTACATCGCTCCAAAAGCCAGGGAAAAGGCAAATTCCCTGTTTTTTTTATGGAAACAACTCACGATTAAATTGTCACTTAACGTTTCACTAATATAGACGTTTAAGATTACATAGGAAATTAACAGACAATCGTATTTCATTATTTGTACCCTCTCAGTTACGCTAAATCGAATTTCACATTTCCTCTGTGCTTCTGCAACTAGTTTATTAATCGTTAAAGTCTTTTTCGTTGAAACAAATAAATCATATTTAAGTCAGGCTTTTCAATTAATTTAATTAAAAACATTAAACTGCTGTCGATTTATTATCCGTGTTTATCTATTATATTAATAATACCATCGCATTCGTACGCGATTGGAGTAAATCGCGTTAAAGAAGTTTGGTAATTGCGTCCCGCGTTCTTTTCTGACGGTTCGATAACAGCAGGGAAGTTTCTCGTCATTACGTAAACAGGAGGATACTTTTAGCAAAATTTACGCGACAGCATAAGTTTTTACACAATTCGCGCGACCCCTCTAGCGAGAGAGACGCTCGTTACGAAAAAAGTTTGAATAACTCCGCGCCGGAAGTCGTTACAACGTTTCTTCTGCTCCCGATCCCGTCGGTTTCCCCGTAACCAACTTTTAATTTTACTCGCGAATATCTGCCATCGTGATTATCTCCGACGAGGATTCCTTCTCTATTTGGATAATTGCGTTTCTTGAACCGTGCTTCTGGCCCTTTTAAAATTCACGGACGCAGACCGGGGTAACACGTGTCGCGTTGGAGATAAAAATTATCTACTGCACCCTCGTTTCCTGCGATAGTCGAGATTTCGATGTATAACGAAAGAGGGGGATGATTTCTCGTTTAAAAACGAGTCGAAAACGTGGAACGAACATTTTTCGTTCTCGCGATAATCGATTTTAATAATACGCGGGACACGCGTGCCCTTAATTGACAATAAGCGACCTTATAATTGGCGCCCTTAATTCGCGCTCGAACAATATTTCTTGCAATTAAAAAATGTTTTCAGTATTTCGGTTTCGAGCACAAATGTTTGCTTGCAAATTGCGACCGTCGTATATCGTGTACGAGCTGGACAATCTGTAATGAGGTCCATTCAAACGAATTTAACTTAAATTGGCGCGTGCAACCACGTACTTGTAAAATCGATTATCTCTGAAAGGAACCTTCCTACGACAAAATTTTATTTTACATTTCTGGTTTATTTTTGTACGAGGTCATTAAATTATATACGTTACAGGATGAGTATTTATCGGACCATACACAGCGTTTAATTTTCGCTTTATTAATTGTCTATCGACGTTTCGACCTCAATTTCCGGTCCCTCTTCGGGAAACATATTAATTGTCTGGAATCGATTCTCCAGATACGTAATAAATATGATAAAATATATCTTGATTCAGTTTCGATAAAACCAATAATACTCTTTATTTGTTCGTTATAAGACGAAGAGTAATTCTTGCTGTGCGATAAAATTATAAATTCAGACACGTGCTGTACGCAATTAAAGATCCACGTTCCAATTGTAATCTATAGATCAATATGTCTCTCGAAGAGACATTATTGAGGTCGAGACGTCAGTGGATAATTAATGGTATTAAAATTAAACTGCTCTGTATCAATAAGAATCAAAGAAGCAAAGAATTTATTCAAGTTACCATTTTATATAGTTTTTATCGTACGAACCGACCGTGCTTCGTAAAACTTTTTTACTTAAACACACAGCAGGAAAGAAATTTAACACGCTCGCTGGCAGAGTAATTTCGCGACTATCGCTTGATATAAAATTTCTCGTAGTTTTTTAATCGCACCGAAGTTGAACAAACGCTTTTAAAAGAAGAACGACCAGGAATTAGAATAACAGAAGTATCTAATACGTTTGGAGCAGTATTTGAGAAATGTACTCCCCTATAAAGAATCTTCCATTGTACCACGAATTACCGGCCACCCCATATAATTTCCATTATCACAGCTTCTTATCGTTATTCCCAGCGACACTTCGTCCCTTCCAAGGCGTTTCCTCCCCCGTCGGTCGCTTCTGCTTTCCAATTCCACGCACTCGGACGAAGACAGGGGGGAAGAAACGGAAAAAAAGGAAAAATGAAATTGCCCTTAATTCACGAGCCGCAGACTAATGCAATTCCGTTCGCGACGCCATTTCGAAATTGCGTCAGGGGCTGGTTCCGCGTTCCGGAATAATAAGGTGCAACATACTCCTGTTACTTTCTCGATTCCTCGGTCCCTGTCTTCTGATTTTCTCGAAAACTCGGAGAACGACGACGGGGAGAAAGCGAGAGAAAAGAGGGTTGTAAAAAAAGGAAGCGTAGCAAGACCAGGGTCGGTCGATCAGCATCGTCCGTTTCCTTCGACCACTTGTAGACTCGAGGACCCCGTCGAGGCACAATGCCAGCGTCCGGACGAAGACGGAGGCGGAGGAATTGCCGCCGCGCTCTGAATGGAAATTCGATCGAACGGGCTGATCGCATTATTCCCTAATCTAACCTCTTCCTCCCGGCCAACGTCGCGTCACGCCGGGCTTAATGGGCTTTTAATCGAAAAATGTTAATCGAACCAAGGGTCTGCACGCGAAATCCTCGCGGAATTGCCCTTCGCGCGCCTCCGCGACGTCTCGTCGGATACGGTCCTGGAAATGTTTGAACGCTGGTACAGTTTTCCCATTTGTGCTCGAACAGTACTTAAATCGACGATAACAATTATATTTTAATGGTACGTAGAATAAAATAGAGTTGATATTTAGATTTATAATTTACAGAATTATTTTTGCGTCTGAATTCTCTTCGAGATGGATTTAAATCTAGCAATAAAGGATTTGAGGGTAATACGAGCGTAGGTTACTACTGTTTATAGAAATATTTTATAGAGAAGAGTATGCGAAGGGCGCGGTAAATATAGAGTCGTTCTACTGAGTTATTCCACTGCTCATAGGTGGTACTTTAATACCACGAAGGAAGGACGAAAGATGTTCGAAATATTCAGTAATACTTGTGGGCGGTATAGGGTTCTACCACTGTTTATAGGAATATTTCATAGAGTCGGAGGAAATGCGTGGGCAGAAATATTTAGTCTTTTTACCGAGCATAGTTATTCTGTCGTCTATAGTATTTTAATAGAGCCACACATACCTGTATCATTGAGTAAAACTACTGATCAACAGAGTCTGATACTTTCTCGATTCTCAATTTTTTAATAATATATTTCAATTTAAAATCGCGTTGAATTTATTCAAAGCATCTATACTCAGGGTGTATTGGGGCAATTTTATTTTTATTGACCTCTCGGGGGGTGCTGTTTATAGAAATATTTCATGGAGAAGGAAGATATGCAAAGGGCGGGGCAAATAGTGAGCTGTACTACTGGGAGGACTTATTCTATTGTTGGTAGGTTTTTAAATATACGAAGTACGATAGATGCTTGAAGTATTGTGTAGTACTAGCGGGTGGCCTTCAGTTTGACTACTTTTTATAGGAATATTTTATAGAGAGAAAAATGCGAAGGGCGTATGAGAAATATTGACTCGTTCTACTGAATGCACACCGCTGTTCATGAACGAATTTTAATATCGCGTTTAATACCATTAAACATAAATATTACGATATTAAATAAGACTATTAGGGTACGGAATTTTATTTCTGTTCGTAGGAATATTTTGTAAAAAACAAGAAAATAACATTCGCGATTCAGTTTTTGAGGCTGTTTGTACGTGTGAATTTCACTGTTGCTTATTATTAATATCGCAAAGGAGCAAGGAAAATGCAAAAGACACGAGAAGAATCGAGTTGTTCTGTCGAACGCAATTATAATACTTTTTATAGGTAACCTTTCGATAGAGTGGAGGTGGTGCGATCGATGTATAAACAATTGGGATGTACTATTGGACGTCGTTCAGATTTATACGAAGTTATGTGACTGTGGGTAAAAAGAATCTGTACTGTGCACGCAGTATTGAAATTATTATACGTCCAGTTATACCACTGTTCACAATTCTGTTGCTTTTTGCAGATTTTATAGAAACAATGAAATTTCTATTTCTATAATTTGTATCATTCTTAATATTTACTTGATCAGAAGGAACACCAGAATTCATAGCGTCCTTAAACATATGCATACGATTAAAAAAATTAATATAGCAAGAAATAATCGTTTACAAATCAATGGTAAAATATAATTACGTTGGTAAAAAATTTATTACCTTCACCGTGGTGTTCTTTCGAGGAATACACTCGGATATATTGAAAATCCAAGATTTAATACCTGGAAAATGATTTTCCGTTTTATTTCTCGCAACGTTCCCTGTCCTCGTGCAATATCGACGCGAAATAGTTCGCCAAGAGAGGTAATTCCGTAACTTTGAAAATTTCACCTATCCGCAAGATCAAAACCGCATGTCGTACCTCGTTAAATAAAAAACCAAGTATCTAGAATTTCAAGAGAAAGGAAATTCCACAAAAGCGATGGAAGGGAATGCAGTAAAAAAAAGTTACGTGCCACGAGAACCTTATCGCGTCGTTAATCGATCGAGGGGATCGATAGGTGGAATGGACGTTCGATTTCTCTTCGCGTTTACAAACGTACTCGTAACATTTACTTACAAAAATCATTTATACACGCGTTTGCAACCTGTTCTCGCATATTCGATATATTTCTAACTATTGGGAGCTAATTGCAGTGAAAAATTTAGGTGCATTATTTTGCAAATTTCATATTATTAAATTTTCGCGGGAAAAACGTTAAGATAGAAAATATCGTCCACGTAAAATCTCAACGAGGACAGCAACAGCGTCGACTCGATGGCCGACAAATCTGTTATAATTGACTTCATCGGTTTTTTCGTTCGCGGTACGCGTCGAGGAATTCGTCGGCCGCAATAACTGGCCCCAAGAATAATTATCATTTTCACGGGACGTGGCCGTAATCGCCAACGTCCCGCGATTCCAGGAATTTCATTAGTTTCGATAAATTCAGCCCCCGTGCTCCTCTCGTCTGTCTTCCGTCATTAATTCTCGACAACGCAGCCGCATTCATTACTAATTCCGATCTAACACGCCAACTTGATTCGCCCGGGATCGATCCGTGGCCGTCCCATTATTGCCAGAAACGTCCTAATTGCCAGTTTTTTCTTTTTTTTTTTTACGTAACTCGGACGATATAAAACTTATCCGGATCGCGGTCGCGCCCCGTGTCTGGTTTCGATCCGTCGATGGTTCGCGTGATCGTGGTTTCGCGATTTTCTTGAGCAAGGAATTACGCTAAACGACCGACACGACCGTCGAGCGTCGTTAGTTGAGTGCGAAACGATAACGAGGGTCAACATCGGTGGCGTAATTCTGTTCGAAACTGCGGGTCCTGCTTAGAACAGAACGCGTAATCGCGATAGAAATTAGCTTGGATCACTCTGACGATTGGTTCCTGAAAAGTTTCGCGCGTATCGAGTTTTGTAAATTGTTTCTTTCTACTTTGTTCTTCCAAGAGAACGGGCATAACTTGAATGTCCTAAAAATAGACTCCGCCAAAGACGGATACTTTGTTATACTCGGATATCGTTTACGCGATTGATCGCCTGGGGCGTGACAAATGTTATGCAGGACATATTTCAAGAAAACTGAAGGGCTGAGGAACGTTACAATAATTGGAAACATTAATCAGGATTTACTGTACACGACAAAACACCGATCGACTCGTATTCGATTTATTACAAGACGGCGCAAACTTTACATTTTCTGAGAGATTACAGAGAAAGGCTCATTTTGAAAACATTAACGATCCTTAATGATTCAATACAATTAATCGAGAAAACGATGAGTTCGTAGGAATAACTATTTCCACTCTATCGAAAAAATGGTATTTCCTTCGTTCCAGAGTCGAATCTCGCTCAATAGCTAGTTTGAGCGTACCTGGCGCGAGTAAATCACGGTAATGATTCGTACGCGTTAGGAAATCGCGTATCGAAGTCGCGGAAGAACCGTTTCCGGCGAATCAGCGGGCCAGTCGCGGGAGACAGGCGTGAATTCGCGTCTAATTGCGTTTCACGCGGCGGGCACGGTTCTAATTGCATCTCCCGCTTCAATTTCCCAGGGACGACGTCCGCGCGAAAATCCAACGTGTTTCCCTTTTTTCTTTTTCGTTTTTTTCTTTTTTCGATTCTCGTTCGAGCTCTTTTTACGAGCCGTTTTCAGACGCCGGAGACCCGAACGCAGATAAGCCAGGTGGCCGTTGCCACGCGTGGAAAAAGAGAGCAAGTCCAGGTTAAAGCACCGATAAAACCGGGCTTCCTATCGCGGGGCGCGTGCTCCTGCCTCGTAACTTCTTCTTTCTCGTTTCACTCGCGGGAACTCGCGATCGGGCGTGTCCAACGTTGTTCACCGACGACTTACACCCACCACGTCCGTTAAACAACCAGATTCCAGTTGTAGGAGGACGAAACAACGCTCAAAATTATTGTTTCACTCTCTATTTCAATATTCAACACGACGAAATACTATTTTGTACGCGCCTTGACGCCTGCGTTTGTTAAACAACCGGATTCCAGTTGTGGGAGGACGAAACAACGCTCAAAATTAATGTTGCACTCTCTAGTTCGATATTCAACACGACGAAATACTATTTTGTACGCGCCTTAACGCCTGCGTTTGTTAAACAACGCAGTTGTGGGAGGACGAAACAGCGCTCAAAATTATTGTTTCACTCTCTATTTCAATATTCAACACGACGAAATACTATTTTGTACGCGCCTTAACGCCTGCGTTTGTTAAACAACCGGATTCCAGTTGTAGGAGGACGAAACAACGCTCAAAATTATTATTTCACTCTCTATTTCAATATTTAACACGACGAAATACTATTTTGTACGCGCCTTAACACCTGCGTTTGTTAAACAACCGGATTCCAGTTGTGGGAGGACGAAACAACGCTCAAAATTATTGTTTCACTCTCTATTTCAATATTTAACACGACGAAATACTATTTTGTACGCGCCTTAACGCCTGCGTTTGTTAAACAACCGGATTCCAGTTGTGGGAGGACGAAACAACGCTCAAAATTATTGTTTCACTCTCTAGTTCGATATCTAACACTACGAAACACAATTTTATATGTACCTTAACGCCTACCTGCCACAGATCTAATCATCTACACTGGCTTTGCTCATTAAAACAATCGAATTCCAGTTGTGAGAAGACGAAACAACGCTCAAAATTATTGTTTCACCCTCTAGTTCGATATTTAACACTACGAAACACAATTTTATACGTACCTTAACGCCCATCTGCCACAGATTTAATCATCTACATCAGCTTCGTTCATTAAACAATCGAATTCCAGTTGTGAGAAGACGAAACAACGCTCAAAATTATTGTTTCACCGTCTATTTCGATATTTAACACTACGAAACACAATTTTATACGTACCTTAACGCCCATCTGCCACAGATTTAATCATCTACATCAGCTTCGTTCATTAAACAATCGAATTCCAGTTGTGAGAAGACGAAACAACGCTCAAAATTATTGTTTCACCCTCTAGTTCGATATCTAACACTACGAAACACAATTTTATACGTACCTTAACGCCCATCTGCCACAGATTTAATCATCTACATCAGCTTCGTTCATTAAACAATCGGATTCCAGTTGTGAGAAGACGAAACAACGCTCAAAATTATTGTTTCACTCTCTATTTCGATATTTAACACTACGAAACACAATTTTATACGCACCTTAACGCCCATCTGCCACAGATTTAATCATCTACATCAGCTTCGTTCATTAAACAATCGAATTCCAGTTGTGAGAAGACGAAACAACGCTCAAAATTATTGTTTCATCCTCTAGTTCGATATCTAACACTACGAAACACAATTTTATATGTACCTTAACGCCTACCTGCCACAGATCTAATCATCTACACTGGCTTCGTTCATTAAACAATCGGATTCCAGTTGTGAGAAGACGAAACAACGCTCAAAATTATTGTTCCACCCTCTAGTTCGATATCTAACACTACGAAACACAATTTTATACGTACCTTAACGCCCATCTGCCACAGATTTAATCATCTACACTGGCTTTGCTCATTAAATAATCGGATTCCAGTTGTGAGAAGACGAAACAACGCTCAAAATTATTGTTTCATCCTCTAATTTGATATCTAACACTACGAAACAGAATTTTGAACGCGTCTTAACGCCCACCTGCCACGGACCTAATTCTCGAAACTTTCACTCGTAGGTTTCTATCTCGCCTTGAGAACAAATTTCTTCAATTGTTATTTTTCAGAGAAAGGTTCTCAAGATACTTCCAATTTATGTTTCTTTTTTAAATCAAAGGTTCGTTGTTTTGATTTTACAGCAGCTTTCGCGGATTTCGACGGTCGTGAAACACGTTTCGATATTTATTTCCCGACAGCGGGGAAAATTACGGCTATTTTCCGGTCCCGTTCGAGATCGAAGGCGATAAAATGCGCGCTTTCGCCGTTAGTTTTGCACGAGTCGCGGCGAAAGGGGCAGCTTCGGGATATTATTCAAACTTTACGAGCGCGATGGCCGGCGATTCGAGCTACGAGACTGCCGCCCGGGAGATGGACAAAATTCTTATCCGCGTGCACGGATATCGAACGAAAAATAGGCGCCCAGTTCGAGCAAAAGTAAAATAAAAGTCGCGGTCGTCGGGCGGGGAGGGACATATTTTTTGTTCGTACGCGGGAAGGTGTATTCTATTTATATTCATGAAAGAGCGTTTCTTTCTAGGGGCGCGAACTAGAAAACCACCGTCACCGTTGCTCGGTCGCTCCGACGAGTCGCATTTCATTATCCGCGCGAGAGATCTTAATTAATCGGGCTTTGTCGCGGACCCTTTCGCGAAGCCTCGAATTTTATCTCGATTATCGCGGAATCAGCGCGTGAAGTTCGCTTCCTGGCTCGCGAGAGCGTTAACCCTTGCACCGAACTGTGCATCTCTGTGTGTATAAGCGTGGGCGTGCCAAAGAAAAGAGACAGAGAGAGCCAGGCTCGCGTAATACTTAATTTTCTTCTAATGGTTGTATCGATTAAACCGTCGGTCTACAATCCCTCGACGCTTTGCATTAACAATTTCCTGTTCCGAGCGGCTTCTCCCAGCCCGCGTGTAATGCGATTGCTCTCGGTCGAAAAGGAACATTTCCCGCGCCGTTTAATGGACGATTCGTTACTTCGAAACGAAGATTTCCCGCTCGCGATACCCTTTATTTCGTCACGGCCATTGCACGGTTCTCGATGTAACCTTTCCGTTCCGCGAATCATATTCAGATTAATGTAATTGGTTTCCCCGAAAGGCGGTTACGTGATCCGTTCGATGCAACATCGTTATTCGAGATGGAAGATCTTCAACTACGCGCTGCACCCTTTCCCCTAACAATTCTTTCTAACGTATTATTCACAGTTTCCCTCGAATCGAGGCAACGATTCTCGATACGCATTTCTTTTTTTTGGACAAGCAGTCTCCTGTTTTATAGAATATTGGAATAGGTACGGTTATGAGACGTATGATTTAATTGAAACAACAATAATTAATGGTAGAATTTTTATACTTTTTATTCAATAGGTTAAGGTATATCTTAGAGTTCCGTATCGTTCTCTAAGAGATCTGTTACTGGACTGTGACTTCACTCGCAGAAGAAAGGCAAGAGTGAAACGCAGTTCGTCCTAACGACGAACTCTTATCTTCGTACAATAAACACCATGAGTTCGTAGAACCCATGGCCAAAACTAAAAGGAAACTCCAGACATAGAACATTGCATTCTCCGTGTACAAATCAGAATATTTTAGTAAACATTTCTTTAAAAGCACCTCACTAACGTTGTACGTAGCTTGCCTCTAAACATACGAGATTAGATGCGACTGTTCCATTTATTTCTTATCAAATGACGAATACCCGTAAATAGATAAATATATGACACAGTCAAAGTGACTAAATGAAGTGTTACACGTAGGGAAAATTAAGGCAGCCCACCGGGTGTCCTCGTAAACATCGAACTATCGTGTGCAAAGGCAGTATTAGCATACGATAAGAGTAATTCGTTTTGGTGGCGGGAGGGGGCTGGCGAACACATTGCAAGACATCTGAATCGAGAACGTAGCTGCGTGCTTGCACGCAATTAGACGTGCCTACGGTCACGAAAACTCGACGCGGCGTTGTTCCCCCGACGGTGTCGGCGCCGCGACGCCAGGCTTTCGCCGCGATATCAAAATTCCGTGCTCAGCACGCGCTGGAATTCTTTATGGCCCCCACGGCGGCGTCACGAGAGAACGGACCACACCCCTCGACGACGCGGGCTCGAGAGGTCGTTAAGTATAAAACACGGGCAAAAAGGGAGAAAAGTGGCGATCGGGGGCTCTCGAAAGAAGCCCGATCGAACTCCTGGGACGCGTCGTGACTCTGGCCCGACGACCGGTGCCTCGAAATTGATCGATGGGGGGACGCAACTGTCCAGCGAAAATTGGGACCAAAGGAAAACCCATTTCCAACGAAACAGAGACGGCCACCATTTCATTCCAACAAGAGAGAAACTCCGATCCAGCGATTTATTCGATCGTGTAGTCCTAACTCGTCCGCTCCTGAAATATTTCTAGATCTTATTCGACCTGTAACGAATCAGAAATTGTCTATCTTTTATTAGATAAGAAATCGTGGGATTATTAGCGATAATTGTAATTTAATTTCAAGTTCTTCTAGACTTCAGATTTTAGTAAAAGAAACAGAGACGGCCACGATTTCATTCCAACAAGAGAGAAACTCCGATCCAGCGATTTATTCGATCGTGTAGTCCTAACTCGTCCGCTCCTGAAATATTTCTAAATTTTATTCGATCTGTAATGAATCAGAAATTGTCTATCTTTTATTAGATAAGAAATCGTGGAATTGTTAGCGATAATTGTAATTTAATTTCAAGTTCTTCTAGACTTCAGATTTTAGTAAAAGAAACAAAGACGGCCACGATTTCATTCCAACAAGAGAGAAACTCCGATCCAGCGATTTATTCGATCGTGTAGTCCTAACTCGTCCGCTCCTGAAATATTTCTAGATCTTATTCGACCTGTAACAAATCAGAAATTGTCTATCTTTTATTAGATAAGAAAGCGTGGAATTATTAGCGATAATTGTAATTTAATTTCAGGTTTTTCCAGACTTCAGATTTTAGTAAAAGAAACAAAGACGGCCACGATTTCATTCCAACAAGAGAGAAACTCCGATCCAGCGATTTATTCGATCGTGTAGTCCTAACTCGTCCACTCCTGAAATATTTCTAGATCTTATTCGACCTTTAACGAATCAGAAATTGTCTATCTTTTATTAGATAAGAAATCGTGGAATTATTAGCGATAATTGTAATTTAATTTCAGGTTTTTCCAGACTTCAGATTTTAGTAAAAGAAACAGAGACGGCCACGATTTCATTCCAACAATAGAGAAACTCCGATCCAGCGATTTATTCGATCGTGTAGTCCTAACTCGTCCGCTCCTGAAATATTTCTAGATCTTATTCGACCTGTAACGAATCAGAAATTGTCTATCTTTTATTAAATAAGAAATCGTGGGATTATTAGCGATAATTGTAATTTAATTTCAGGTTTTTCCAGACTTCAGATTTTAGTAAAAGAAACAGAGACGGCCACGATTTCATTCCAACAAGAAAGAAACTCCGATCCAGTGATTTATTCGATCGTGTAGTCCTAACTCGTCCGCTCCTGAAATATTTCTAGATCTTATTCGACCTGTAACGAATCAGAAATTGTCTATCTTTTATTAGACAAGAAATCGTGGAATTATTAGCGATAATTGTAATTTAATTTCAAATTCTTCTAGACTTCAGATTTTAGTAAAAGAAACAGAGACGGCCACGATTTCATTCCAACAAGAGAGAAACTCCGATCCAGCAATTTATTCGATCGTGTAGTCCTAACTCGTCCGCTCCTGAAATATTTCTAAATTTTATTCGATCTGTAATGAATCAGAAATTGTCTATCTTTTATTAGATAAGAAATCGTGGAATTATTAGCGATAATTGTAATTTAATTTCAAGTTCTTCTAGACTTCAGATTTTAGTAAAAGAAACAGGGACGGCCACGATTTCATTCCAACAAGAGTGAAACTCCGATCCAGCGATTTATTCGATCGTGTAGTCCTAACTCGTCCGCTCCTGAAATATTTCTAAATTTTATTCGATCTGTAACGAATCAGAAATTGTCTATCTTTTATTAGATAAGAAATCGTGGAATTATTAGCGATAATTGTAATTTAATTTCAAGTTCTCCCAAACTTCAGATTTTAATATATGGTGTGAACCAGTCCGCCATTCGTCGTGGCTTACTGTTTATTTCTGTGTTCGATGTTGGAAAAAATATAAAGTAGTTTGCATTTAAAATCGAGAAAGGGATGCTCGTAGGTTCCATCGATCCAAGGGGGTTAAAATTGTCTCCCCCCCTAAGCGGAGTAACTTTAATCGAGTCTGCAACAAATATTTACAAGATGATTAAACTTCGTGCTTGCGTTTGTTGTTTCAAGAGCCATCTCCGTTGTACGACAACAATCACTACCACGAGGAATGCCTAAAATGTAACAGCTGCGGCCTGAATCTCACCGGACCCAATCAGAAACGGGCTAGACGGTGAGTAGAGAAAATCGCTGCGATTCTAGTTGCATATGCGGCCGAATCGCGTCCCCTGTATTTTCTACGGAACGGACGTGCCCCGTAATTTCGCCCGGCTGCCGCTTTAATTTCCTATTTATGGAGAAAATACTGGCCAACGGTCTCGCAATAAACGTCCGTCCGTTATTCGCCGCTCGGGGAGAAAACGCAACATTTACACTCGCCGCGGAAAGTATGTTGACAAGCCAGAAAAACGTACGCTCGATCGAGAAAGTCGCCATTTTATTACACTCGTTGCTACAACAAAATACTATTTCTCGCTAAATTTGCTTAAAATTGTGCTCAGAGGTTGAACTTAACCTATCCTTCGATCGTCTTAAGTCGAAAAACGAAGTCGATCTTTCAATTTTTTAAATTTATTCAAAGATTTATCGAAGAGAGAATTTTTTACACGCACTCTTTAATTCAAGATTCTTTACTTCTCCCTACGATGCATTTAGATTGACGATTCTGGAGTTTTCGAAATCGTCGAAAGGAGGAGGTCGAATCTTCCTCGAGAAACGTCCTCGATCTCGTTCGATCGTCGAATTCTCCATCGGAGCGAAACGTCACGGCAACTTCGACGCGCGATTCAATCAGTTAAAACACTCGCGATCGTAACCGTTCGAGATGCATCGACGCGCCGGCGGTGATTTCAATCAGCGCAACGAAAAGTCGTTTTGCATTTCCGTTTTATTCAAGATCCGCGATACGAGAAACGCGGGTAACTCGATTTACAGTTCGTCATACATTATTATTCCGATCATAAATACGCACTACGTAATTCAACAACGACGAGTATCTTTCCTTCGTTTTTTTAAAGGTAATTTCGCGTTCTTTACGAAGTAAACCTTGACACGATTATGCAACGATATCGATAATAATGTTACAACGAAAAGCGTAGATGAAATCGGTGTCGATTATGTAACAATCCAGGTTGCACAACTTTACGATCTCCTCGGTGACTGAATATTTGATTTAAACTGTAATCTATGCATGTCACGTACGGTGTAACAAATTGCCTCGTTCATTATTCGATCCAACGTTTCTGATTATTTCGTCGACTGAATCGATCGACTTCGAAAATAAACAAGAACCTTCTGTAAAAGCGTAGAATTTTATAGACGCGTAGAAAATGGAGTCGATCGGATGGGGTAAAATATCTAGGGCCCGCGAGGTCGTCGAACAATCGGAATAGTTGGAGAAGAGTTTCGCGCGAATCGTGATTCGAGGCGCGCCTCTCCGTGATTTTAATTGGTATCGCGTGGATTCGCGATAATAAAAGATGATAAAGGAGATAAGGGGGTCGGCGTGATCCAATAACGACCGACGTCGGGACGCCGCCGCGGATTCACTTTTCATCGAGCGGCTTCGACTTTCATAAAACTTTGCTTCACGCCGATTCCAGAGTAGCCAGAATTATTAACAGGTTAAAAAAAACGAAGTTACGCGTAAACTTTACGATTTTTATCACCCCATAGAAATTCACTTTGATATATCATTTAATACGTGAATAATAAAAATGTAAATATTGCCCCTCGAGTGATAAATTTTTTAAAAAATTTCCTTGTTCGTAGGTTCAAAAATCAAATACTTTGCGATCTGCACTTTGCTGACGTGACGCTGATGGAGTGCTCGGACTTCATGCAGCAGTTGCGCAGCTTCAAACCACAAAGTTTAGGCTGCGCAGTTGCGAGAAGAAAATCATCGACGACCCTGATCTTCCCGCTGCCGCCGCAGGCGTGCTCAGGTAGGATCACCGATGCGATTTATGGGATCCCTTTCATCCTCGAATCGTCTCGATTCCTTCGAGATCCGTCGCGTCGGGGTTCGAACGACCATAGAAGAGACGCTCGACTTGCCAACTTTTACGAACGCGCATATGTATGAGCCGAAGCTACAGGTGGTTCTCCCTGTCTTGGATTATACGGCTTTACATACGCTGTAGACCAAAAGTATGAAACCAAGCCTCGTTCATAGCGTGAAATTATTCTGTGACAACGATTAGTCGAAGCCATCGTGGAACTGATTCTGCCTTTTGGTCTTCTACGTGGTATTTAAACCGTGTACGAAAACAAAATTAGTAGTACGTTAGAAACATAATAATAAAGAATTTAAAGTATTTGCAATTATACGAGAGCGGAGAAGAAGGTAAATATAGTGTTAATGTTTTGGAAATATTTTATAAATGTAAAAATAACAGTGGTGTTTAGTCCATCTATAGATGTCTGATGTGTTTGACCAATACTACTTATTTCTACTTGCATCGGGAGTCCGCCACGATATCGTTTGTTACGACTGACTCTAATTAGATATCACTAATTTATAGAATATTTAACATCTAAGGAGTAAAATTTATTTTTTTTTTTATAGGAAATCCAAAGAAAATTAGTATTTAGCAGAGGGTATTTTTACCGAAGAGACATTCGCGATGATGTTAGCTTCTTTTATCGTATTATGTGGAAATTTCAAATAAAATGACCCAACTCTATATATAATGTATTTTGCCGACTTACCACGAGGCAAGGTGCGTATTGCATATATATGAGTTAGGCGGGGTTGACGTAACCTGGAACGGTGAATTATAAAACGCGATCTGCCGTGGGAATATTAGAAATTTAGAGCGACACGTATTAAAGTAGAATTAAGTTTACGAACGATAGTTGTAAATATTTAAATTACCGTATGATGTACTAATATGTCCAAGTAGAAAATATGTTTATCAGCTCACGCTGGAAACGAGGTAAATCCGTCGACCTAAGCGTCTAACTTTACACGTTAGAAATTTATAGGAGCGACGAAGATCGAGCGGAAAAATTAAATCAAACACGAACGTAGCTGCAACAAGCTTAGGTTTGATTTAATTTTGCGCGATCAACAGGCGATCATTTACGTTCAAGGGGTGACTGCCTCCGTGGGAGCTACCAAATTTTTAATTTTCATGAATTTTTTAAAGCCAAACGCCACGTGTAACATCACGATTCTTTTTTGTAGTTTGTTTCGCTACATTTTAGTCGTACATACAGGGTGTTCGGCCACCCCTGGGAAAAATTTTAATAGAGGATTCTAGAGGCCAAAATAAGACGAAAATCAAGAATACCAATTTCTTGATGGAGGCTTCGTTAAAAAGTTATTAACAATTAAATTCAAAAATTTCAAATCGTTTTGGAAAAATTATTTTCGGTTGCGGGGGTCAATTACGATCATTTTTGGTGAATAGACATACTTCCAAAATCCTACCCACTTTCTAGAAAAAAATTCGGGAAGGTGTGAAATTTTTCGTCGGGGGAAAAAAAATTACAAATCGTTTTGGAAAAATTATGTTTAGTTGCAGGGGTCAATTGCAAGCATTTTTGGTGAATAGACATACCCCCGAAATCCTATCCACTTTCGAGAAAAAAATTCGAGAAGGTGTGAAATTTTTCGACGGAAAAAAAAAATTTCAAATCGTTTTCGAAAAATTATGTTTAGTTGCAGGGGTCAATTGCAAGCATTTTTGGTGAATAGACATACCCCCGAAATCCTACCCACTTTCTAGAAAAAAATTCGGGAAGGTGTGAAATTTTTCGACGGAAAAAAAAAATTTCAAATCGTTCTGGAAAAATTATTTTCGGTTGCAGGGGTCAATTGCAAGCATTTTTGGTGAATAGACATACCCCCAAAATCCTACCCACTTTCGAGAAAAAAATTCGAGAAGGTGTGAAATTTTTCGACGGAAAAAAAAAATTTCAAATCGTTCTGGAAAAATTATTTTCGGTTGCAGGGGTCAATTGCAAGCATTTTTGGTGAATAGACATACCCCCAAAATCCTACCCACTTTCGAGAAAAAAAATCGAGAAGGTGTGAAATTTTTCGACGGAAAAAAAAAATTTCAAATCGTTTTGGAAAAATTATTTTCGGTTGCAGGGGTCAATTGCAAGCATTTTTGGTGAATAGACATACCCCCGAAATCCTATCCACTTTCGAGAAAAAAATTCGAGAAGGTGTGAAATTTTTCGACGGAAAAAAAAAATTTCAAATCGTTCTGGAAAAATTATTTTCGGTTGCAGGGGTCAATTGCAAGCATTTTTGGTGAATAGACATACCCCCGAAATCCTATCCACTTTCGAGAAAAAAATTCGAGAAGGTGTGAAATTTTTCGACGGAAAAAAAAAATTTCAAATCGTTCTGGAAAAATTATTTTCGGTTGCAGGGGTCAATTGCAAGCATTTTTGGTGAATAGACATCCCCCCGAAATCCTATCCACTTTCGAGAAAAAAAATCGAGAAGGTGTGAAATTTTTCGACGGAAAAAAAAAATTTCAAATCGTTCTGGAAAAATTATTTTCGGTTGCAGGGGTCAATTGCAAGCATTTTTGGTGAATAGACATACCCCCGAAATCCTACTCAGTTTCGAGAAAAAAATTCAGTACGGTCGGAACTTTAAATGTTAATAACTGTTTATCAAAGCCTTCATCAACAAATTGGTATTCTTGATTTTCGTCTTATTTTGGCCTGTAAAATCCTCCATTAAAATTTTTCCCAGGGTTGGCCGAACAGCCTATATACATTTTTCTATAGAGTTTTAAGCAATCTTACCCTTAAAAATGGCGTTTCGCTGGCTCAGATGATTGGAGCTCTCAAAAATTGAGAGGAGGACCCCTTGAGCGTGAAAGTGTATTGTAAGGAATCTGACCGATGTCTTTGCGCTGTTACTAACGTGTGACTTTGAAGTTAAAAGAAAAATACAGTTCCGGGGGTATCTGATCGAGATTTCGATGGCGAAAAGGAAGAGGCTCGTAAAGCCCCGCGTCGGACGTTCTCAACAGCAGGACGTCGTCCGATGGCGTGGGACGACCGTATCGAATACGTGGTTCTCTTCATTATTTTATCACGTCGAGGGGAATCTCGTGATCCTGGGGACGCAAGGAGGGAGCCCAGGGAAACTGGAACGCCATCCCCTCTTTCCGTATCGACGATCAAATTTACGGAGCACTATAGACCATTAGTTCCGGCGAGAGGGAGACGAGATTAGAGGGATGGAAAGACGACTTGGAATCAGGGATGCAACCACGGCCGGTTCACTTTAAGTTCGCATACCAAGCCTGTCTGTAAACAGTTTGGTGTTCTACCTTACAGTGAGTCGACCGCGGTATCGTTAACGGCCGCGAGGGACCGAAGGAACCGAAGGGTCGAAGGTCGGGATCGATGAAGGGAGACGTGGCGTCGAGGAGGGGGCGAACGCATTATCGACGATACGTGCCTAAGTGGACGGAGAGTCACGTTGCACGGAGGAAAAATCTCTGAAAGACGCCGTACGCCGGACTCGTGCTAGACGAGATCCTCTTCAACGCGGATCGGATTCCTCCCTTAATGATTTCGAGTCGGGTGGCTCGGTCCCCAGCGGCTTCAGTGATTTTCTCGAGTCTACACGTGGCCCAAACAAACGCTTCGCACTCGAGGACACTTTCCACGGTTCATCTTTCAAGGAGAAACGACGAAGATTTACCCTTCGAGTCTCCTGGGACGCACGAGGGGATCCTTCTTTTTAATTTTAAATTTAAGGAAATTAATTAGCTGGTCATTGGGTATCCCGCGAATCGATTTGCAACGATTTAAGCGTGTCGTCTTGAACGAAACGGGTCGTATAGTACGCGAGACGCGAACGTTTTCAGCGGAGAGACGACGGGGAATCGTTTAAAGCCGCTTCGTTCGATTTCCGGTTGCAGATGAATTCTGTACAGAGTTCCCGCACAACCTGGTGCCGACGCCTGGATACTGGATCGAGTGCTCGAGACAGCAGATCATGTCCGACACGATCCTGGACGAGAGCGAGAGCGGAGAAGCCACCGACCTCGAGCAGGGGGAGGACCAGCCGGAGCCAGCGCCGAGACGTCAGGACAACAATTACTGTTTCTACGAGGAGAACGAGGTGGAGATCGACGAGGTGCCGCGGAGGAAGACCACCATCGAGGAGCAATGGGAAAAGAATCAGGGATTCGAGCTCACATCCGTCGAACAGGAGACCTACGAGAAGTACTTCTACCAGAGGGAGCATTGGAATTACTTCACCAACGACGAGGACCTCGGACCGGTGATACTGAGCATCAAACAGGAGACGCTCAACGGCCGGGATCAGTTTAGGATCCTCGTTAGGGCCATCAGCTACACTGTTCACGGCCTGATCCCTGCCAGCTGCGTCTTCGCCGATCGGTAAAACATTCATTTCCGTAGGATTTTGGAAAAAATATTTATGGACATTCGCGAACCTGTTTTTCGTTAACATTCTTAGTAAATTTTAAGCAAAGAGAATATATATTCATGTACGAATCGTTAAAATTAGTATCGGTCTTAACACTTTATCGATCGCCAATCGATTGATCGACTTTTGAGCACAGACGAGGTACATGAATAGACCTTACACCTTATGGGACTTTCGTGGCTCAATCTGACTGCTATACAGACCTGAAAATTGAACGAAGAGCGTCACAAAAATTTATTAAAAACCAAAATCGAATTTTTAAGAAAAATCGACAGGGGGTAAGTGCCTAAATTTTTCGGTAAAATTAAAAAATTTCAAATCGTTTTAAAAAAATTATTTTTGGCTGTAGGGGTCAATTACAATCATTTTTTGTTAATACACATACCCCCGAAATCCTACTTACTTTCAAGAAAAAAATTCCTTTCCGAAACTATAATGTCTGACCAGAAACTGATCTGTTCTACTGAAATTTCAAAAAAAAAAATGGAAAAATTATTTTTGGCTGCGGGGGTCAATTACAATCATTTTTGGTGAACAGACATACCCCCGAATTCCTACGCAGTTTCGAGAAAAAAATTCCTTACCGAAAATATCATGTCTGACCATACCGTGGAGATGTTTCCCTGAAATTTCATGCGTATCTTTAAAACATCATAACTTCTGAACGGATTGGAGGATTTTAATGTTTCAAAATGCAAACAACGCGTATTTTGGTGGAGAATATTTATAAATTCTAAGAATGTTCGAAAAGCTGTTCCTTAACCCCGTAAAGTGAGAAAACCCCCATCAACATGGTCCAATTTTCAAACCATTATAACTCCTGCAATAGTGAGTGTATCTCATTGAAATTTATTTATGTACTAGAGCTACAGCCCCAAAAAAATCGACCGAAATAATACATCGGATGTAAGGTCTATTCGTATCCTTCGTGATTCGAGTGTTCAAATATTACAAATCGCGATGAAATTCTATCATAGTGCTTCGAAAGAAGGGAATTATTTTCCTGTGGGATCGATGAAGGATTATTTCTTCACGAAGAACCGTATATCGTAGATACAATCGCGAGGAAGTCGTTCGAAGTCTCGGCAAAGAAGTGAACGTGAATCCACCTCTGACGTTGGGCCAGCTACCGGACACCCAGGAGGAGTTGCTCAAACTCGACCAGGTGTTCATCAAGTCGGAACTGAAGGTCGGGGTGATGTACGTTCAAGAAGGCCAGTACACCGAGGAGGAGATACTCGACAACAACGAGAACTCGCCGCTCTTCGAGGAATTCCTGCAGATCCTTGGCGACAAAGTTCGACTGAAGGGTTTCGACAAGTACAAGGGTGGCTTGGACACCATTCACGACCTGACGGGCTTCTACTCGGTCTACACGAATTGGAGAAGCATCGAGATCATGTTCCACGTGTCCACGCTGCTGCCTTACGAGAAGCACGATCCTCAAAAGGTAAAGTTCCCGATCGACGCGCTAAGATCGAGGGTCCATCGTTGCAGTAACTATTTATATTCTTAAAAAATTTTCTAAAGCATTTAATTAGACGGTCAAATATTGGTCTGTTTGATGTTGAATTTCTTAATCGATGATCCTTCGATCTCTGGCATCTCGAACAATATTCACGAGCGTTCGATGACATCGCTTATTCACGATAGAAGACATTAAACGTGCCAGCGGCTGATTTAAACGATGTATGGGTGTAATGAAAAGAAATGATTTCGCGTTACGTAGCTCCAAAGAAAGAGACACATCGGCAACGACATAGTGTGCGTCGTGTTCCTAGAAGCTGATAACACTGCATTCAGTCCGGCATGTATAAAATCGCATTTCCTGCATACGTTCATTTTGGTGCGAGTCAGTCCACGTATAAAAAGGAAAATCACCAGGTACGAAGTGTCCGTCGTTACCAGGGACGAAGTCGGAGCCTACAAGCCCTACCTCTGGGAGCAAAACGTCTTCGAGAAAGGTAATCGACATTTTAGATTCTCCTCTCCCTATTCTCTCAAAGACACGCTAGAGTAATAAAGTTCATTCGTAATAACATTATTACATTTCTTGTTTTCTTAATCCTTTTGGCTTAATAGATACGAATAATAGATAAAATATAAAAGATTTGATAAGAGCATCGAATCGATTCAACTCGAGGTCTAAATTATTCGTTCCTCCGTGCTCAGGTCCCATGTTTCGCGAGTGGATACTAACGAAAATCGTGAACGGAGAGAGAGCAAGTTACTCGGCGCCGAAATTCGCGAGAATGCAAGAGAGGACCCGTAGCCAAATGTTGGAAGACATCGTGGCCAACTTGGCCAATCACGTGCAGACTGGTCAAATCCCGAAACCATACAGGTAAAGGAGAGACAGAAATTACGTATCACGTGTCCGTAATACTGTTGAAAAATGCAATACTCGATGTATCAGTCGACCAATAAGTTTGAAACCGCTCGAATCTCATGCGGTTTCGCGCTTATGGCCACCCGTGGATTGTACTTCGTATATTAATGATTCGTAAACGAATCAACAGGAGTCGAATGAATATTTTCAGACGCGGTTCCTGGAGACCGATTGGTCACATGAGACCGTCGTCGCCGCTTTTGGACTCGGTCAGAGACCAGTTCGAGGACTACGATCAGCTCGCCAAGGATTTCACCAAAGTGTTTTTGAACAATCAGGAGAACGCGTCGGTGAACGCGAACCTCTTCGACGTTTCGTTCTTGGTCCCCGGTCAGCAGAAGCAGAAAGTCAGGTTCATAGGCGTTAGGGCGATTCTGGCGGTCAGAAGCAGGTGATGAACAATATTTAAAATAACCTATCGAAGTTTGTTTAAAATTAGCCGCGTGGAAACGTTTCGTGCGAGCCGCGGAGGCTTCTGACGATCCGTTGATTCGTTCCAGAGTGTTTCAAGAGATGCTGTACGGGATCCAAGCCGGTTTCGGAAGTCCTCAGGTGCCGGTCGCCGAGCTGCTCGCCAGGCCAGCGCCCACCTTGCTCAGCCCGCAAAAACCACGCAGTTCGAACTTCCTCCAAGTTCCCGACTTGGAGACTCCAAGGTTCGTATCTCGATAATTAATTCCTACCGGCGGTAGTCTGGATTCTCGTCGTCCAGCTGCGAGTTTCGAATCTTTACTCACGAGAATTGTCACCAGAACGAAATTGTCGCGCGATCTTTGTTCGATCGAAATCGAAATTTGGCTCTCGGTTAACGTTACTCGTCTTCCGAAACTATTCGAACAAGTGCGCCGTAGAGTGGTTTAAAGACAATCGAACCAAGTAACGAAGCGGATTTGTTAAGAGAATTGGAACGTACGGTGAGACTCAATGCCTGTCGTTGTCGAATGTACTTCTATATTGTATATTTAATCGTAATTATGTGTATTTTGTACGGCACTTCCATGTCTCCTATCCTCACAGCACCGCATGATATTTTCGTACCAATCTTATCTCGCAGTTGTCGGTAATTTTGCTCGAAGTAACTGCAATCTTGAGGTTCGCAGTCCGATGTCTCGTTCGTTTCTTTGTGAATGACAAATGTGGCATGTACACTTCTCTATTCGGGGAACGAAACACTGCAAGATCGATCGAACTCACCGCCCGGCCATGCTAAATATCTTCTCAGCTTCGTGATCGAACTGCCGCGTACGAGTTTCTATCTGCGTTTCCTTTCGTGGCTGTCGTGCTCTCTGTACGCCTTGCTCTTTCGAAACGATCTCTAAATCGGAATCTCACTTCTATCGCAACGATCTCGATTCGGCTACCGGCATGCAAACGCACGGGGCTAATTCCAAACGTACTCCAAAACGAAACTTACCCGCGACGAGTGGTACGATCGAGTTTCGCACGTTTCTGCGTGTAAAAGTTAATCGAACATGTCGAATAAATTTGTTTCATAAGTCGCTTCATTTGTTAAATATATTTGTTAAATAGAAATTGCTTTAATCGATGAATTTTCTCGAAGACCTCGTAACAATTTTATTCCTCATTTTCTATTCCCTTTTTTACGTAGAATCTCCTGTTTTTCGATCGTACAACTTCGTTGCTGGAAACTCTGTACACAGGGTGTCCAGAAATATTCTGCTCGAAATAATTGCTGAACAGAATTTCGAACGTCGAACGTTTTGGACATCCTGTTGAACAAATTATCGCGACATTGCAAACCACAGGGAGGGGGGCCGTGCTTTCGTCGTTGTCTCGTGTTCGTTTCTTCGTGTTCGTTTCGATGCGTTCAGAAAGTCCGAAACCTCCAGCACCTTTACGAACCGATTCCTCCAAGTTCCCAGCCTCTGGCAAGAACGTTCCCAAAGATGGTTCCCCGTTTCCGTACCTTGAGGTGCCGCTCTGCGGTTTCTGTGAGATACTGGCTCTGACCTGTTTAGACCCAAAAGCGTGCCCTCGTCGCCGATGGTGATGCGCGCGTTCTCGAGGCTGGGCACGATCACCGCTGGCTGGGGCAGAAGCATCAGGAAACACGGCGGCGGCCACACGTTGCACAGCGACGACCGGAAACGATGGGCCAGCTCGCAGGATTGCAGCAGTACGTACCGGTTACACGTTACAAAAGACAATCCAGGGTCTGACAAATATTCTCTTAAAATTCTTTTACCGCAGACAAAGAAGCGAAAGAGAAGGAAAAGGCTGCTCAACAATTGGCGGTGCCTAGACTCAGTGTGTTCGCGGACGCGCAGAAGGTCGACAGAGCAAAATTAGCACAGACAGAGGTAAAATTAATATTGCATCGTTTATAAAAGCTAGTAAAATGATCATTGTAAGGATAGTTTTAGACTGGTTAAAGATCGTTCGAATTCTATTTAGACATTAAAAGCGCTTTGTCTCGCTATATTCGACAGTTCGATATAATCGAGTTCGACCCAGAGACGTTCAGAATTCTCCTGGACTATCTGCACACCGGTTCCTGTTCGCTGACCTGCAGCAACATCCCCGGGCTGATCTGCGCCGCGGAGCATTACGACCTGCCGGACCTTCTCCAAGCGTGTTTCCACCACGCGAAACAGTTCCTGCGCATCGAGATCGTCTGCGTGATGCTCTGCACGCTGGAGAACTATTGCTGGCGGTACACGTCCGCCTCGGAGCTGGTTAACATGATCCTGGCCTTCATCGAGACGAGGGCGCGACAGCTGTTCCAGAACTCGGGCTTCCTGACGCTCAGCGAGTCGATGGTGCAGATGATCATGTGCAGGGACCTGGAGGTCGGAGAGATCGAGAAGTTCGCCGCGATGCTCAGCTGGGCGGAGAACAGGATCAAGACCAAGTCCGCCAAGGTGGACTCGAACGTGGAGTTCAAATGCATCATGGAGAGGCTCAGCAGAGACCTGAAACTCTACAGGATACCGCCGCATTCGCTTATAAACGTGAGCCTCGTGTTGGATGTCAGAGAGGGGAGGACATTTTGTTCTGTTTATTTAAACTATTATTTTAAATTTAGTTCAATGGCTATGACCGAAAACTCTATGAATATTATTACGTTCGTGATTATACGGTTTGTTTCGCGATGAGTTCTAATAAATGGAGTTCTTTTTGCTAAATATTCTAATATAAGGCCGACGAGAGAAACTTGTCGACCACCCTAGTAACGAATTGAATATGTTTCAGATCGTTTTGAAGTCGAAAGCGATTAGAAACGAGAGGATCCTCGAGACGTTGATGTACCAAGCGAACTCGGGCACCTACAACAACGTCGGTCCCTACGTAGAGTCTTTCCAGAAGGAGGTGCAAAATCAGAAGAGTACCGACTGAGGCATGTAAATGATTTTTACAATGAAAATCGAGAGAATCGCGAGTTCGTAAACTAGGGAAACTCGAGTTCCGAAAAAAAAAAGAAAAAAAAAAATCCAGAAACTCAACACCACAATTTCGTCGTCGATCTCGCGAATATTCTTGGTCATTCGAGAACTGTTCAGCGATAAAAGCATCAGCAGGAGGGTGTAATTACGCCAGAATCGTGATGGATCGCGAAAGAGGTTCGATCGTCGTCGAGGCGAAATTGTTTGATGAGCTAAAACGCAGTCGTGGACGCGGTTCCTCGAAGAGGAGAGGAAAATAATCAGTTTACTTCGTGTTACGTTCGCGACAGAAACTGTAATCAACTTTCGCGCGAGGTAGAAAATGTTTAGTTCGTAATAGAGGAATGTTTTCAACGAGAAAGTCGGTGCTCGGTGCTCCTGGAAGTCTCGAACGAACCGTTGAGGGTTTCTGACGTTCTGAAATTCCGAAGATGGAGAGAAAAAGAGAGCTACGATCGATTGGAAGAAGATTTCGTCGATCTCGGGGGTGCTCGGTGCGGGTTTGGACTTCTTAGTTTCATACGTCGGTAAGAAGAAGAACACCAATGGGAAAAGTAATGCACAAATTTCATATCGTTCTAAAAAATAAGGGGGAGAAAGGGTGGATTCTTCTCCGAGGCGAAACACCGAGAACTCGAGGGCGTTTAGAGTCGATTAGACGAAGTAAATAATTAGGGGATCGTGTGTCGCTGCTGAAAGTAGCGTCGTAGCCACCGGTACCTGCATATCGCGGCCATTTTGTCGTGGTTACGTGCCACGAGACCGCAAGAGGAGGGAGGGGGAGAATAGATCCATCGTAAGCATCGTTTTCGCGGGAGAAACGAGAGGAGAGAAGAGATTGTATCCGAGGCTGAGGAATTTTAACGGCAACGAGATGCCGAACATGACAATCTGTATCATAAACAACAACAAAAGAAAAATGAGAGAGAGATACGAAGAAAGAAAAAAAAAAAACGTTACTAATAATACGGTAAACGTACGGATTAACTACTTGGTAAGCTTGAATGAATTTAACTATACATATGTACGTATAAGGACGACGCTAATAATAACAATAATAATAATAATATAGGCGTAACAAGAATAATAAACGATAGTAATAATAAGAAATGATGTTGATGTTGAATGTGGAATTTAAAAAGACGAAGGAAGGCGAGACAAACCGAAACAAATGGTATTCGAAGTCTGTTCTGTTTTCTATCGTAGTTTTTGTATCTTCAATACTCTAAGGCAGAAATTCTAAAAAAAAAAAAAAAACAATTCACGAGAACAGGCTGGAAAGATATATAACGACGTAACAAGAGAAAAAAAAGGAAAGAAGAAGTCGAACGCAAGAAGGCATTTTCTCGTTTTTAAAGGATCGAAGAACGGAGAGACGCGTGTAACAAATTTCGGTTCGATGATTTTTCTAATAACGCGTACGCGTATCGACGTCGTTCGCTTCGAGAACGGTTCATTTTATCGCGACGTTCGAGCTCGTGCTCGACATACAGTTCAGACTGGCCTGGCTCCCGACGTTTCATCGACTGCATTTTCACGAGCAAACCGGAGATAAAACGAACGCGCGATCTCGTCGTACAACCACTAAAGAGGCTGATTTTCGTCCACCTGTCTTTTACCCTCTGTCACTTTTCACTGTCGCTCGTGTCCGCTCTACCCACCCCAAACCCCGAAACGACTCTTCTCCAAAGTTCCAAGAAAAAGAGATATTTTTTACACGGTCGTCCGTTGGCGACACCAATGCGTTTCCGGTGCCCCCTGGTGTTGATCGTGTTTGCGTTCGTCGTGCACGCGTGGACGCGATCGTTCCAACGGGGCCAGGACTCGACGCGAACAACAACCGCGGGAAATAGAAATTAAAAAAAAAAAAAAGTATTAAAAAAAGAGATAAAAATAAAAAGAGAAAAAAACACTCGCCGATTCCCCGACGCGTCGCGGGGAATCGTCCAACTGTTAAGTGTCTTATTGTTCAGGCAACCGGCTGGACGAAAGTAGATCTTTTCTCGGTGCTGTCTCTCGCAGCCGATAAACCGATCGCTGAAGATTTATCGCTTGTGATCGACCCTCGAAGCCGCTCCGTGAATCCGGACACGTTTGTGCCTCCATCCGCGAATCGACGACTCGTTTAGACAGAGAAACCACAGAGGGCTATTTGTAATATTTTTACAGAACCTGTAGAACCGAGAGGTACAAATGTGACGTACGAGCAGAGTCGTGAGACAAGACAAACTAAGAACAAAGTAAATAGGTAAATAAATATGCAAACGTATGTATAGCTGTAAATTAACATAAACAAAACAAATATAAAACGATTGTCGTTGTAATGAACGTTTGTAAAGAAATCGTGTCGAATATCGATGGACGATGATCTGTCGCGATCGCTTGGTATCTGTCCACGGAGTTGGGCGAAGTTTACTTCCGGTCAACGAATAGAATATATTAGATTCGCGAACCAGCGAACCCATTTAAGTTTCATGAATTAAAATCCGTTAACCGATTTTTATTCGTTGTTCGAAAATAAAGTTTGCTGAAACATCGGGAATCTTTAGATCGACCATGACGCGGTATTCGCTGAGCGTTGTATTACATTTTAAATGATACACATAACAGCATGCAAAGGAAGAAGTTATGGAAGAAATTATGGGTACAGTGCAATAAATAAACGCGAAATAGAGACCTTTAATGTGGGATATCGTAGTTCGTTAGTCGAAAACAGTAGTCCACTGACTATACTATGGGAGAAAAGAACGCCAAGGGTGCAGTTTAGGGAAAATATTAAAGTCTATAATCTACAATGTTAGAAAAGTAGACGTAAAATTTTTATCTGCCCATTGTGAAACGCTATCATTTCATAATTAAAATTGTTATCTTCGTTTAACGAGTAACATTTTTTTTTTATCTTACATTCGTTACTCGAAATTGGTATCTAGATAAGAATTTTATTCATCCCCAGGGTTGTGTAATGTTTAATAAGAACGTTGTAGGCCCAATTATGTTTTTAATATAGTTCCTTCGTTCCTTCTTTAAACTTCGGTATATTAAATTTGTTGGATAAGCGTTCAGCGAACGACGCGTTAACGTTTTCGCAAGCGTATCGCAACTTCGCGATCCATTGATCGTGGCACGATCAACGTCTAATCTTCTCGTCGCTGTGCTCTCGCGTTGTCGTTCATCTTCGTAAGTGCGATACAACAGTAGATTTTCCGCGACACGCGTCGTCCACGAACAAAGATGAACATTACCAGGACACCTTAGAAATTATCATCAAAGTCTCGATCGTAGATCGAATCGAAAGGAACGACGATCGTGGATCGCGTGTAGTCCGAAATTCTACTAACTCTGTATGTAAGCGTAGGTGTTTTAGTGTGTGCTCGAAGTGTAATCGATCGATCGCTGTATCGATCTACGAGGCGCTTCCGGAAGTTCCGAGGAACGCTGAGGAGCTCATTTTTACGAGCGTAATTGAGTACAAGGTCGCGAGAATGAGGCTTAAACCAAAGGAAAAGGAAAAAATAGAGTTTTGGTTTCTCGTGAAAAAAGATTAAAAACGTAAATGCATTTAGATCCTTTGAACTCTCAAAAAATATTAAAAAACATAAAATATGTTTCTCTGTTATTTGAAATATCGTTTCTAAATTAATTCAGACAAGCGAACCTGTACTCGAATTCGCACAAACGCCACGAGTCAGTACAAACTTACGCCTGTGGTGTCCACATCCTCCCCACTCCTCCCACACACCCTCGTCGCGATCGGATGCGTGTGTACTTGTGTACAAAGCGAGTTCTTTTATCCACGCTCGATGACAGTCCAGTTGCGTTTCGTTCGATAGAAGACGAGGAACAAGAACGATTAAAAAAGAATACCGAAACACAGGATCGAAACGAAGAGATAAGCAAACGGTAACTCCGTGACACCTCGAACCGATACAGGAAAGAAGAACGTAAAAAAGAACTTTCATCGAACGCGATTCTGTCCAGCCATTGCCGACTACTGTTCAACCGTAGATGTACACACACAAAGAGATATAAAGAAAAAAAAGAGAATCTACCTTAGATAAAGAAAAATCAGAGAGAATGATTATATGTATATATATGCATACACATGATGTACACATGCGCGCGCACGTAATACGTTCATGCGCCATTTTGCACAGCTAATGCTACGCGAAAGGACGAGGCTCGTTAGAATCGTAGGGATTATTTTCACCGGTGTAGTTTTAGTTTTACATGTTCCACAAGAAGATCGATAGACTTTAGTGAGATCTCCCGTATGAAAAGATTACGTAGACTCGACTTACTTATCCAAGTGACCCATTTCATTCAAGTTGCATCCCACGTATCTCGAGATAACCTGTAAAGTTACGAGGAGCAAAAGGAAACTGCAATCAACACTCAGTTCAAGGTTTTATTTCCTTATTCGTATACAGTATTGCGTTACATGTTCCGAGGTATTGTCATTCATGATTTATACATAATACTCACAATCCATAGGTTTGGTTAAGTAACCATTTTCCGGGTATCCGAGTCCTCGCCTACCGTTCACCGAGTGTTTCTCAAGTACCACGGATACTCGTGTCTACGGAACACGAATACAATCAACAGGCGTGGATAGCGATCGCATTGCGTGTGTGTTCGTGTGGATGCATGGATGGGCGTATTTTTTGTTTTTCCTGTGTGTATGTAAGTACGTGAAAAGAAATTCCATGAGTTTCGTCGATCGTTATATTAAGCATTATCGTTGATAAGGTAATACTTAGAGAACCGAGTGGTATTTTAATATGATCGTAAGGGGCTCCCGATTAACTTCGTCATAGTCGATCGTCTACATTACTGTGAACGTTTCATAATATGGTTGTCGCGTGCTCGAACCAGCTTCGTGGCGAGTCAGCAATATCATTCGGATTCCGCGTACCGCGTGCATTTTGCAAATCTGCCACGATAGACGTTCCGCTGTGTTCGCATTATTTGTGGATATTACCGTGTCGTGACGAAGAAAATATCGGAAACGTATCGTATCGTCGTGACTGCCGCACAGATCCGAATAATATTTGCGGCCCTAATTCGTGCTGTCGTCTAGTCGTGCGTGGATTACACGTCGTACACGTTTGCACGGTTCTCTCTCCTTCGTCCCTCTGCCGACGCGCGGAAAACCTAGCGAATTTTGTAAATTAGCGACAAATTCGGGACTCGCCGTGTCACGCTTGCGTGGTAACGAATACAAAAGCAGATGAAATTATGAACAAAAAAAAAAAAAAATTTATTGTATATGAAGCTACTGTGATGTTACTGTTGAATATAAAAAAAAATATATATATATATATACATAAAAGATGCTGTATTTAAAAAATCGTCTCGAGAGTTTCTTCATTTGTTCCTTCTTCGGTGCGAAGAGAATGAGTGAACGGAATCGAGAGAATTATAAGAAAAAAGATCGATTATCTATTATATATTTGTGTCTTTTTTGTATATTTCTTTCTGGTCTAAAAGTGAAAGTTCATCGGCGTTATAAAAAATGCACACTTTCAGAGAAAAATATCAATTTTTATTTCGCAGTTCATAGGTAACTCTTCGTCATTTTGGTTGAACAATCGTGAAATCTGGTTGACGGATTTTATTTATATCGAGCGTTTTCGAGCTCGATTTAAGCACAGCCGTTGATAACAGAACGCCAAACGAAAGCTCCATATGTTCTTAACTCGACGAGATTAGTAACGTCCGATTATTTTGACACGTTCTTCTTTTTTTTTTTTCCTTTGCGTTTCTATTTCCGTCACCAATGTCTCGATTACAATCCGTCATCGGTACACGTGCACGCGAATTTGAATAATGGCTAATGCGGTAAAGGTGTGTGCACAGTTGTGCGAACAATTTTGTGCACACAACTTCTACGTTGTACTAATTCCATTCGGAAGTGTCGGATTACCTTTGTCGAATGTAAAAACGACACGAATCTTTACAAGCTGTCGTTCGAGGTCGGAATATTATCTTAAAGCTAGATCGCGTTCGTGTTTGCGTAGAATGATGCGCACATTATAAAATCAGATTTATTTACAATTCTACAAGACCGTAGTTTTAGTAGTACCTGTACAAATCGTGTTAATCGCAAAGACGTATGCGTACTTATTAAAAAATCCTAGTCACCATATTAAAACATCGCTTCTGACTCTAGTCGTAAGCCAGCGTTAACGGATACAGTATCACGTAAACTTCGCTAATCACGGTTCGTCGATGGGTCCAACTCGTAAACCGAGACACGCGTGCTTTCGTGAAATTGTTTTTTTTAGACCATTGCAGTTACGTGCAAAGCCCGACACAGTCTTATTAAAAACTCAGACCGTAACGGTCGAAATATTATGTACAGCTTTGTACACTCGCTAATCGCACGTAGTCACTTCCAGGGTTCCTGAAAATAATTTCGAGACAAATTAGCATCGTCTTATTGTCAATTTTAACATCACTTCACCATTTAGCCCTAACACTCCAGTCTTTCGGTGTCCAATGAAGACTCTTGGGATCTATTCTGATCTGCCTCTTTTCCATTGCGGCTGCGTGTTGCTCGATTATATCCCTGCGAATAAATACGTTTGTCAGTGAAGTTC
This sequence comes from Colletes latitarsis, assembly GCF_051014445.1. Classification (NCBI taxonomy): domain Eukaryota; kingdom Metazoa; phylum Arthropoda; class Insecta; order Hymenoptera; family Colletidae; genus Colletes; species Colletes latitarsis. The sequence goes on along the minus strand of NC_135135.1, from coordinate 25,771,152 downwards.
CGAGGAAATCCTTCCTACAGAAAGAAACTAAATTTCCGTATAAATTCCGCTCGATTCGTTCTCTAACGATCCATTGACCATTACCTATTTAATGTCACAATATATTGTCCTTTGTAGTAATTAATGAGATTCAAATTCTGTAGCGTCGATATCACGTCTTCTTTCTTAATCGACGTCAATTCACATATTTCACTTATCGTAATCTGAGGTTTCTCGTTTTCTACTATCGGTTTTATGTTCAATAAAATGTCCAGTATCGTGTGCGCCCAGTAACTCCGATACGACAGCAATCCCAAGTCGGACAACGGCTTTTCAGGCGAACCTGTTTTCCCCTCGAATTTGGAAAGTTCGTAAGAAAATTCTATCAACAATTTCCCGTAACCTCTCCTTTGATAAGGTGGTAGCGTAAGGATGCATGCTACGTTATGATCCTCCGTTGATTCCTTCTCTTTCGAAAAGTAACCAACTATGTGGAACCCCCTGCTATCAAAATCGGTCATTACGTAGAATAAAAAGGGGTCTGTATCATAGTATAGAGTTTTATGATCCAAGAATAATTTTGCTAGTAGACAAAGATTTTGTGCGTAATTCTTATTCTTTCGGCCATCGATTTCAAAAAACGATATCGATCCTTTCCTATATATTTCGTTGCCAGGAGGATGCCGTAAATTGCACTTTACGAGGTGCCTCTCCAAACACTTTCGACTTTTTCTATATTTTAGGCAAAATTCACAAATATATATACATGGTAAGTTCACCATTTCTTGTGGATACGGACTAAAATACCAAGGTCTTATTCTATGACGACCCAACTCTATTAATTCGACATTTTTCATTCTCGTAACAATATCGTCGTGATGATGAGCAACCAGTGAACCGGTCGGCCTCGGACCTGGTGTTTGGGGCGGACCATCCTGAGAATCCTCGTTTTCGATAAATGCGGACTTTCTCTTTCTAGACATTTTCTTTTGCAATGCTGCTTGTAACACTGCAGAACCATTAACCGGTTCGTTGCTAAGACTGCTAGGACTAGGAGGTCTACTAGGCGCTTGTTTTTTCGGGGTGGCTGCTGCATCTGTACCTGGTGCAGTTCCATCTTTGCGAGGATATTGAACTTTCCTAGTGTCCAAACAATCTTCCGTAACCCACTCATCTAATCGTTTATTAACTAAAAATTTGTAGATTTAATTAAATTGTTGCTTATGCGCATACATAGCTCCTTTCTTCTTAAGCAAGTTGTAATATACTTACAATCTACGTAGTGAACGTAATAGCACTTGACACCGTGTACATCTTTAACACTGATGATTTCAGCAAGAGCTGTAAATGATAAAAGGAAACTTTTGATAAATCCTTATCGTTCCTAGGTTTCTAGATTAAAGTATATACGCGTACTATCGATGTCCGAGTTATTTAAGTATAACCTAAAACTACGTCAATCGTAGTACGTGGATAACAAGTACTGGAAACATTCTATCGACTATATTTCTGATTTCAGGGATGTTACTGTGATAATATTACGCGAATGAAAGGTCTGTGCGTACGAAGAACGGTCAGATAATGTGATTCAGTGACACACTTATCGGACGATTTTTCTGATACGAGATCGTACACGTATTTTGAAGAAAAAAAATTGCGGCACTGTCCAAAGTAGAATGATCGTAAAAACGAACGTGTTACTTACGCCAATCGTCCGTGCCGTGCATTCTAACCGGTAAACGGCAGCCTTCCACCAATGAATTCTGAAAGTGAGGTTAGAATTTGATAATATCCTCGTATTCGCCCCTTTTTGGTCTCTCTCTCGGGAGAAATTAACGCTGTCACATTCAGCGAATCGCACCACTTACCACTGAATCGCATATTGTTTCGCGTTCGTCGTGTTCCTCGATCATATCAATCCTAAATCAAGAAACTTGCCACCAAACACAACCTTGTTTTGAAGCTCTCACGGCACTGACGCGAGCGCCCCACCACTACCTATCATTTACGAGGAACTAATTCAAACGGCTTCCCGCACAATCGAAATCAGCCATATCGATAAGCGAGAGTCGAGTATCGAACTAATCGTGGAATCCGCGAAAGTTTCGAACGCGTATCGTTCAATAATAAAGCATCGAGACGTTGAAAACAATGGTTTACTTACCTTTACAAACGTTTGGGGCTAAAAATTGAGGATAGATATTCTGTATTTACACGAAAAACGTTTTAATTGCTGCTTTTACTCGTTCAAATCCTGATAGTTTGGTTCTAGGTGATTTGTTTATATGACAACAAAATTGTCGAAGAGATTATTAATGTAGACTAGTTCCTCTATCGATTGTAGTTTACCAGATAGTTTTACTATTGCGTTTCTTTAAATAATTCTAGTACTAGGCTATCATTCGTAATTCGTTTCTGAAAACGACTGATTTTATTATTACCCGACGAACCAGAACTCGGCCTTAAATGCAGCTGACGGATGCAGAAGGAAAACGAGGTACGAGTTCGTGCTCGTACACGGTATGAAATAAAATTTCCCTTTAGTAATACGATGGGACGTCGAGTACCGTGTGGGATATGATTAAGTAAGAATAATTCAAATACACAGTCGGAGAACGAGGGTTACACGACGTGTCGTGAAAGGTGTTCGCATTTGCACGCAATTAATTCTGAAACCCCGTATCATTTCGAAAGATGTGAATTTAATGTAACGTCTCTTCCGCGTGTATTTCACGTAGTTTCCAGGCGCTGTCTTCATAGTCGTGCTTTTCAGGATTGTAACGCGAAGCTATTTTAGTTACCCACGGAGACAATTTCAGGTGACATCTTATTCTACTTCGTCTAGTATAAAATAGTAATATCAGTAGGGTAGACTAAGTTTCTTTCCGCGTTTTCCTCGGAAGTGTACATTTCGTAGAAAATGTTCTCTGCATAGAAATATTCTTTTCCTCTGAAGTGACGCGTTATTCTATTCAATTCCGCGCGAAACGGTCCAGCGCCGAGAGATTACGTAATTTTCGCGTACATTTGAGCCGTATTATAAAGATATACTCGAAACACCGTGCACAATTTGTAGTGCTATTTATTAAAAAGTTTATTCTACAAGTTCCATAGTTATTCAAAATTAGTATATACCCCGGAGTGAAATTATGTCAGACCGGATAAGAACTAATTAAATTCTAGAAACTAGGGAACAACTGTTCACGGGCGCGTTCAATATTATTTCCTTGGGCGAAATATTTTTATTTTTATTCGTAACGTGTTACAAAGGTTGCGCCTCGACGATTTAACGTCCAAATAAATTTAAATACCAGTAAAAGAAAATATTCCAGAATGTACCCTTAAACGCGACAATATTTTTGCGACCCGAAGCGTTCGTTTTATCAACGAGCAGCGACTCTAATAAAACTGTTGGACGGCCGTTCGCAGTTACCAGCTCCACGCACGCGATCCTGCATAACGTTTCGCGTAAAAGAATAGCAACCGATAGCGAGCCGTTCATTTTTAGATAACAGCACGATGCTAAAATTACGACTGGTTCGATCGACCGTGTCGTATCGAGAGTTCGCCCGCTGCTATCCGCAGTCCTGCCGAGCCCCACCCGGTACACACGCTCCTACGCCTATGTACATCGCCTCGTGGATATATGTACGCGCGAAATCTGCACCCTTACATATGTACCGGCACATAAGTGTACTCGCATCGGGCATACATAAGGGTTGATAGTGCTCGGGCGGGCAAGCCACCCTTATATGCAGGGCGTGGCCAGAGTCCACCAATCAGAGGACGGGGAATCCCTGAAAGACCAAATCGAACCAAGTAAAAATTTCAGCGGTCGCGTCAAACGCCAAACGCCAAAGGGGATGAGCGCGGTTGATCCGGGCTTACATTTTCGTTACTTATCCTGCTTTCGGTATCTCCCCGCTCCCGTCCCTGCTTCTTTTCCCTTTCTTAAACGCGGCCCTTTAATTGCGATTACGAGACCCGCGCGTGTATCTCGCGCCACCGAGTTTAGTGCTGATTTATCGTCTCGCGCGAGGGACGAAACGCTGTCGATCTGCACGGTTCTTTTACAGTTTAGAATTTACAAGCTTGACGGAAGAAATATTTTGTTTAACCCTCACGATCGTGCTACAGTGTTTCCAAAATAGCATATAACGCGTGGAAAATTGTCCTGTTTATTCCTCGTACATCCTCTCTCTCATCAAACTCGTCTTCGTTTCTTTTCTTTCGCGGATTGGTCGCTATCCATGCAGTTTGTAGACCACCGGGGGCAAAGCGAAATTACGTCTCGCTGACTCTCGAACAATTTAAACGAGGATTTTTGTAATGGAACGCAACAAAAATATTTGCCGCGCGATCGAGGCCCTCGGCGTTATTAAATTTCTATGCACACCGCGAAAGTAAGAAACTACCCCATTTACGCAGGAGCGACGAGAGAGAGAGAACGAGCCGCGTCGGCGTCGTTGGCGCGACAGAGAACGCGAGACAGACTAGCGGGGTCTGCGTTTAATAGCCGTAGTGTTACCTCGGAGGCCTTTCGCCATTAAGAATCCCACAAGACCGTCCTCGCGGGCCCTCTCCGCTCTCCAACTCGCGTTACCCCTTTCCGCAATTCCGACATATTACACGGTGCCCCGGCAGAGTGGATGTAATACGTGTTCGCAGTCGGCTATAACTATACGTTGCAGAGGTATACCTCGGTACCACTAAAATCATTAGAAACACGTGCGCCTGGCAGCGCGCAGAATCCTGGTCCCTTGCCATTAGAATGCTTAGACGGTGTTGTATCCGGAGATCAATATCAAAACAACGCCGCATGACCGTCCACTCTGACGAAAAGTAAGGTAACAGTAAGGTCGAGGCTTCTAAAAAAAAAGTGTTCCACGGTTGCGTATATTATTTATACGTATACACCTACGTTGAATGCTTTGGAATTAAACGCAATCGTTTTCGAGTAAAAAGGTCAAACGTTCGAAAAGTAAGGGACACGATCGCGTATCCACATTTCCAAATTGCGTTGCCTGTTTTTGTATCGGATTAGCCGGTGTCAAAAGAGAGGAAACGGGGAGTCAAGAGGGTAGGAGCTCGACGGGAAGGAACGAAGGCAAACGTTGACGAAAGGGGTGGCAAAAGATGGATAAGAAAGGAGGTCAGACCGGAAGAAGAAGAAGAAGAAGAAGAAGAAGAAACGGCTCGTAGTTTCCGGGCGCTGCTTAAAATTCATAAGACGCTCTGTTTACTTACTAAAGATACGGCGGGGCCTGCGACCAGCCTTTCCCCGGCCGCGCGCGCGCGACGCCGTGCTTTATCGCGGCAAATAAAATTATTGGTTGCACTTTTTCTCTCGTCGACGCGGCGGCCTGTTCTTTTTATCGCGGGTCCGCGTCCGTTCCCGGACGAATCGACACACTCGAGGCTCCCGAGATTTTTCCGCGCCGCGTTTAAAAAGCGCCCCGCGGCTGTCGGGGACGCGCTCCCCGAGCGCTCAAAGAGGCCGTTTGATATGCTGATATCGCGCCGTTTATTTTTGCTATTTCCATAACGCGGCGTTCCTTAGCCGCGATTAGAAATGTAAATTCGAGAACGACCCTTCTCGCAGCTATCGGTGCCAGTTGTTTTAAAAGCGTCGCGTCGCCCTTCAGGGTGGGGGGGGGGGGCGGGGGAGGCTGGAGAGAATCCTTGGCCGTGGATTAACTCGTTTGTGGCCGCGAGCGGTTCCCTGCTCAAAGTATCCGTATCTTACCGACCAGCTTACCCGTAAATATTTCTTTACTCGTTGATAAATAAAAACGGACGCTCCTCTGAAACGGGAATGCCAGCCATTGAAATCTTTTTAACTTTTTAAGTCGAACTATCCGAAAACAATTTCCCCCGCCAGGCGGTGGTAAAATTCAGAAGAGCGTGACCGTCGTGCACGACGAAAGTAAAAACAACCTGCTGGCGGGGCGGGTGGAGGGTGGCGATCATCCGCGTCGAATGACTTTTCTCGGCTCCGATCGTCCAACGCCTCGGCACCTGTGCTCGCGCGCGCGTGCACACACAGCCCTCGCAGCATCCAACCCCCCCCGCAGCCCTCTCGTCGCGTTATAATCTCGTTGCTCGGGGCGACGTCGAATAAAGTACCCGCGGTGTGACGGTAACGCGAGGCACCAACTATTAACTCATTAGTCGAAGTTCTTCGTATTATCGCATTCTCTTTGAGGCCGGCTCGGTATTCTCGCATCCGTGGGCTCGGCTGGATGAGGAGGGGGTGGGATGGGGGAGGGGCAGGGGGCCACGGGCCGAGCATCCGGCGGGTTAGAGGGGGGTACGAGGGGACGACGATGGAAATAGGACGCAACGGTGACAGGGGGCGAGACGGAGAGGGTGAACGAAAGGTACGCGAGGGACGAACGCGGGGAGGATGGTCCCGGAGAACCGTTGGCAGAAACGGTGACGATGTCGACGGGGGTGGTCGGGTGGAACGTAGGTGGTGGTAAGGGTTGAGGCGAGAGAGCACGCAAGGGATGATAGGGCAAGGAGAAGGACAGGGGGCCGGGGGTGTCGTGGGTGGTAAGAGGTAGATGGTGCGGTGCTCGCAGAAAGGGTGGCTGGCTGGCGAGGGTGTGGGTCGGGGGTGGGTGGGTGGTTGCACGCCCGGCATTGTTTCGAACAGGCGTGTACACGTACATACATCTATTTGGCACATAGATAAAGCATCTTAGAGACCGCGTAGAAGGGAACTACGACGGGAGAGAGCCTGAGGACGAGGCAAGAGGTTGAGGTGAACTGGAGAAGAAGCTGGAGCACGGGATGCGGAAGGACGAGAGAGGGTTAGAGGAAGAGGGAACGATACGGAGGCAGAGAGCAGCAGGAACGGCGGCGGCGGCGGCAGCCAGCCATCTTGCCACAAACTTGACTCGACCAATCAGCGTCGAGGCTGTGGTCACCGTTGTACCCTCGCTCCCTTCCTCCCTCGTCACTCCGTTCCGTGTTCTCTGTACGGTTCCTCTCTTTCTCCCTCTCTCTCCCTCTGTCTCTCTTTCTCTCTCTCGACCTTTCTCTCTTACGGTCCGTAGTAACCCGGCAGCAGCACCTGCCAGCCAACCCTTTAATTCTAATCAATTTACTCTTGCGCGAGCCTCAACCCCTCGTGTATCCTCCTGAGCACGACTGAACCTCAACCGCGCGCGCTCTCCCGCCACCCCATTTCACGTCGAGCTTCCATCCTCTCGCAGCTTCCTCCCGGACCCGTTCGCGATCCCTCTCGAACGACCCCTACTACATCTGATAACGGAACTACGTTCGGCCGCACGGAACTCCTGCTAACCGGCTAAATAATTAGCGCGGGGAGATTAATTGCTGGGAGTTAAGTCGCGAGGCTACGATAACGACCCTCTTCACGATCCTCCTCGCTCAGACCGCCCCTCCCTTGACCGGAGTATCGTAATCGAACCTAAATGCCACGATGGAAACTATATATCTACGATATGAACACTGATAAATTCCAACTGGCCATTCCTTGCACGAACAAGTTTAAACAAAATTAAATAGTATACGTTCATCTGACAACAGAGATTCAACACGAATCGTAATATTTATAACGAAAACAGCGAGCACCAGCTTCTATAGATAATAACGATTTTAAATTTACATTGCCTAAGAAGATCCCAAAATGGATCTTTGTCTTTCCGTGCCATACGCGCGAGCCTCCAATTATTAATATTTTATTTTCCATTACGAGGGTCGTCGAGTACTTGATCGAGGCTCTTTTTACCTCGTTGCATTTTTGTTCGATCGGACCGAGTGCCACTAGACGCGCTGTTCCTCTCCTCCTACCCGGTTGCTTTCCGTCAGGAATCTTGAAAGCGCAGTAATAAAAGTTGGAAAGGGCGCTCCTCGACGGCGGAGGCCATGAAAGAGGTGAAAAACAATTTGATCGGCCCTGATTCAGGAGCAGACGGTTAAAGTTTACGCTACCTCCGGTGCCGGAGGTCTTCGCGGAGGCTTACATAATTTAGTTAATGGCTCGTAGACTAACGACGGAGCCAGTGTTTAAGCGTCCGCCGTTGAACCGCCCCCGTTTCCAGCCACTGGCGAGAGTTGCCAAGTTTTCTCCGCGATGCGCCCTTGGACAAAAATTTATGTTCGTTACTTTGGCCTCGCGCCTTCGGATGAATTATCGCTTAGGCTCCTCCCGACACTCTCGCTTTCGCGCGGCGCAATCGATACCGCCTTAAAAAAGAAAACGAACCGCCAAGGTTGCAAAATTCGAAACAAATAGTACCCTCTTCGAGTCCGAAGTGTCAATGCTAGAAACAACTTTCCCACTTGTATCGTGTTACATAAATATTTTTATTTACAGGGTAAACAACCTCGGAACAAGGTCAGCAAATGGCGTCCACTTTGAGCAAGTTTGACTTAAGGTACATCAAATTCAGAATGTACGAATCTTCTCCATTTATATCGTGTTGCATAAATATTTGTTTCATTTGCAGGGTAACCAGGGTTGGAAAATTGAAATCAATCATGGTGTTCTCTTCGTGCAAGTTTGACTTATGGTGGACCAAACTCGGAAAGTACGAACCTTTTCCATTTATATCCTATTACATAAATATTTGTTCCATTTACAGGGTAACATTTTTAATTAAGAACTAACCAATCCATATAATAAAGAGTACCCCTTTCGTGGTTGCACGAGGGTTTCAATAGTGAAAATTGGACGTCTGAGCAGGCTGTCGTTGATAATGCCCCGCCATATTGCTCGATGGTGTATCAGCGATAAAATCGCCTCGAATAAATCGCGGACGTCGTTCTGATTACAGATCGTCCGTGGGATTGGCAGAGAGTAAGCGTGGCTTAACGACAGATCCGATCTGCAGGAGTGGAACAATCGGTTCTCCTCGAACGGTCTCCTTCTCCTTTTTATGCCGACGTATTTCGATGCCTGATCGAATACAGGGATTCTGGGCCGACGGGGAGAAATAGACGGTGAGGTCGATTTATTTATGTCGGTGATTGCGAGCACGGAAGGTAAGGGCTTCTTTTGCATTAATGCCGAACGAGCTCGAGGGTGGCTTCTCTGTGCCCGTCGTTTCGATACGGCGATACGTTATCGCTCGCTTTAAATATTGAGGCTTAAACAAATTTACCGGCGATCCTCCGTCGAGTCAAACTGATGGAGACTTCTTTCCTTCGGGGGGGATCCATTTATCAATATTATTTTAATTTCGGATCGTCACAACGGGATCGTCGCGACAGAAACATTGGAACGAATTCAACTGGCCTGACAAACTTCAGAAAACTTCGTCTCATTCTAAACGCTTCGACCCCTAATTCATCTCTACGTTAAAAATATTTGCCAAGCTTGAATAATATTTTCTGAGCCACCCTCGCGGCGATGTACGAGTTTAAAGACGACACGGGGCTGGCGAATTTTTATTACGGTGGAAATTCTATTTTGTAATTATTTTAAGTGCACCGCTGTAAGACGCTTCTTCATTTTATCGAGCATAAGCGTGTAGGAACTGGATCCACGCGCGTCGGGTCAAAGTAAAATTGAAATACTTTTACCCACAGGTGACGGTATTAAGAACTTAAGACTTCGTAGCAACCCCTTTCCGGTTCCCGGGGTGCTCAGGAACTCTTAAAGGGCAATAAACTTGTTTCTCATGCACGCGCCGCTCATTATAATGAACTGCGGAAACGCGTGCACCGTAGGCATTCTTCCGGTTGACAAAGTGTTCGCTTATGAATACACGGGACGCTTTAAATGACGACAAACGTCTCTCGAAGAAAAAGGAAATGGAAATCTTCTGCTTTCTCTTCGTCGTTCTGTATCGTAGTTTGCAGCCCTGAGCCTTTCCGAGTCGGGAGTATTATTTACTTTTCCAGGGGGTAAATTTTGTTTTTCTTTTCGGTAATTCGTCGATAACACGAGATTCGTTATGCAACGAACTGTAGAATAGATAGAACTTGTAAAACTCTGCAAAGATAAAATAGAAAATTGCTTGATTCGATCGCCTCGTCTTCATAATCATATTGGACATAAGCAAATAAACTCCAGTAACGATGATGATAGAAGTGGCCAGGATGAAGGATAAAATATGAACTTGCAGCAGAAAGTAAAATAGCAAAGAACAAGAGTGTATCGAATATTAAAATAATTTTAAAATCAATTCTAAATGCGCAGCTATACAGGGTGAATAAAACGATCTTCGGATATTCGATCGTCGAAAAGTTAGATCTGTCTGATTTAAATGCCTTTCGCGTTAAGAAACAAGCTAGGACAAACGATCGGGGCGACGAGCAACCCTTAAAGCACGCGTAGAGCCGCGTGGCCTGGAAAAAGAAGCCGTCCCGCCAGAGACTTTCCCAAGGTTTCTCAGACCGTCAGCGGCACTTCTTGCCAGAATCAAACGGAATAAGCTCGCGAGGAGGAGAACAATGGCGAGGGCGAGCGTCGACAAAGCGACACGCTCTTAATTCGTACAAAACTACTTAATAAGGCAAATGAACGCGTGGTTCTTTTGACTGTTCGACGGCTGAGAGCGTCGGTTGGGGGTGGTCGACAGCGAAGGGCGAAGGGGCGCCAGAAAACGACGAGAGAGAAGTACGCGGGTCCCGTGGACAGAGAGGGACGAACGATTTTTTTTTTCTTTTTTCTCCTTTAGCCCCTACGGGGGGGATGGCGAGTCTCACCGACTACCAACGACGACGACGACGGCGACAACGACAGCGGCGACGCCGGGCGACGTCGACGACGACGAGTCGAGTGGTTTTCAAGCTAATAAAAAAATTACCGCCGCCGCATGAAACCCGACGACGTATAAAACGTCGGTGAGCGCGACGATTCCCAGCCCCTGCCGTCACTTCGGCCGCCCCCGCTTGGAGAAAAAAAAAAAAAAGGGGGAAGAAAAGCCACCGGGAGTCGTCACCCTTTTGTTTTCCTTTTTACCACGACGAGGGAACGAGACGGATGCAATTTGCTCACGCACTTTGATACTCGACGTTATTCGATTCTGAATACGGTGTTGATTTCTGTTCGACGATACCCACCCCCTCTCTTCTTCGTGGTGTTTTCAACCACCTCCGTCCCTTTCCGTATTTTTTATGTCGCGTACGACGCGCGGCTGGGAGCGCTCGAATAATTTAGTGTTTGAATATTTTATGGTTGTTCGAGTACAGCGAATCTCTAGCTGCCTCGTGATGTATACCATGTGATTTTTATTATTATTAAATCGTTACGGGTTTACGAGGGAAGAATATTATAGTCAGATATTTTATTTGGGACTTTGTGCTCGTACGTTTCTCGCAAAAGTCGTTTTAGTAACGATTTTCGTTGTGAACGATGGTGTTTTCGAAACACGGTACGCGCCGTTTTGAACAGATCGCCGCGAGGACGCGTCTAAAGTGGCGGAGTGACCCGAGAAATCTCGAGCAGGATCCGAGAAATTACGATATTTCCCCGCGGTATTAATTAACGAGGCAAACTCTTTAGGGAAACACGAGGAGGGCGGGGCAACGGAAGTTCAATATTTGAGGCTTTTTTTCTCTCCATTCGCCTCGACTTTACGCTGGCAAGTGTGCCAAGTTCCCGGGTACCGGAGACAAATCGCTTTTCGCGTGTCGCGAGCCAGCCTGTAATATTACTTATTAATCGGCCAGAGGGGTGTAGGTTAGTTAAAACGAAGTCTGGAAGGAAAACTCGCGGTGTGCTTCGCTAGATAATAATAATTTTATTAAAATCAAAAATTATTTACTCGATTTTAACGTATCTTTTCGTCTTTGATAGTGGAAGAAATTTGTCCGACCAAAGCTCGTCATTTCCACTTGCGTTGATATAAATATTAAGTCGTGACAATAGCATCACCCATTTTTCATCGATATTTCAATATCTTACACAGTTACAATCGGTCTCAGCAAATAATATTTAACTCGGGCAAACATTAACGCCTACGAACTCTCACCGCAAGTAGAAATATCTAATAATAGCCAGCCGTGCCAGAGAAGCAGTGTACTTAGTGATCGATGAAGAGTTAGTATGTTTATTCTACGCCAAACAACGAATAAAAAGTGTATGATAACGTTTTTCAATCTACGATTTGCTTTCGAGAAATTTGTCTGATTATTGCTAGTCATTTCCACTTGTGTTGATATAAATATTAGGTCGTGACAATAGCATCACCCATTTTTCATCGATATTTCAGTATCTTACACAGTTACAATCAGTCGAGGCAAATAATATTTAACTCAGGCAAACATTAACGCCTACGATCTCTCACCGCAAGTAGAAATATCTAATAATAGCCAGCCGTGCCAGAGAAGCAGTGTACTTAGTGATCGATGAAGAGTTAGTATGTTTATTCTACGCCAAACAACGAATAAAAAGTGTATGATAACGTTTTTCAATCTACGATTTGCTTTCGAGAAATTTGTCTGACTATTGCTAGTCATTTCCACTTGTGTTGATATAAATACTAAGTCGTGACATAGCATCACCCATTTTTCATCGATATTTCAATATCTTACACAGTTACAATCAGTCGAGGCAAATAACATTTAACTCAGATACACATCAATGCCTACGAATGCTGAATGCAAGTAGAAATCCCAAATAATGGTTGGAAAAGTCACGAATTTTCAACGTCGCATCGCTTAAAAACCGGTCCCCATCTTTTATTCGTTTTCTCTAGCGAAATTACCAGCTGCCACTCCGTGTATTTCTTCGTCGTCGATTAATTTCGCGGATGTGCCCGGTGAGGGTACTAGAAAAAATTGGTCGAAAACGTTCGCTGATTCCGAAATAAAAATTCCGCGATCGTATAATGGTCTGAAATTCCGACAGCGTCGCCGGTAACCCGTAACGACGGGCTCGAATTAACGTCAGTCGAAACTCCTCGCGTCCCTCTCTCGACTGGGGAAACGAGAATTTCGCTGTCGGATTAACCCTCTTGACCGAGCGCGAGAACACAGCCGAAGAAAGGGTAACGTCGCGCTACTGGGAGGGGGGGGAGGGTACGGGGGTGAGCCAGCGACCATGAGAAAAGGAAGCAAAACGAGGCTCGGGGACGCGGGGGTGTGGGAAGCCGGGAGGGGGATGAAACGGTGGCAGGTGAATTCTAAGCCCGAGATTCTCCATCCGTGGCTGCGCGCGCTGGAAGTGCGCCCCGGTGCTAATTAAAATCAGACCACGTGTCTTTCCGAGCCATGGTCACGAAAAATAAACGGAAAAAGATCTTTTCAACGGTGCCCGTAACCCACCGTTCCGCTGCGCCCTGTCCCTCTCTATCGCGTCCTCCTCGTTGCTCCGGGGTTCCTTCCAACCCCCTCCCCTTGTCTCCGTAGCGCACCCCACGCCGGCTTAATTATCGTCCAAGTGTTCTTTAAAGAGCGAATTACACGCTCGATGTTTACCGCAAGCTCGAAGCTTTTCATTCGTCCCGTTCCCTTTTTACCCGTCAACCCCCACGCTCCTACGCCAGCGTCCTCCCCTTCTCGATAGCTCGCACCCTTCTCGCCACTGGCTACGAAACACGACGGAAAAATAACCCTGGACCGCGCTTCTTTCGCGCCTCGGAGGCCTCGTCAACCAAGTTTCTTAAGCAACTTATCGAAAATTCTTTTAATCGTCGCTACTTTTCGACTACGCTCGATAATCAGAAGGAACAGTAAGTTATCATTTTTTATTTAATAATGATAGAGCAGAGAAGCGCACGTTTCTTCGAGCACCCAATCTTATCGTTTACTTCGCGGTTCAAGGAGCCCCAATTACGCTCGAAGGAATAAACGGGTTGTAGGGAAACTCACCCCCTCCGAGTATCGCGGAGGACGCATAAAAAAGTTCCCGCTAAAAAAGAGACCCGCGTTGCGGTGTGAATCGTTAGGTCGGGACTGTCTTCTCGTTGCTTTCGATAGATGGCGTTTATTAACCTGTCGGGGGCGTTCGTATGCCCCGTACAAATAGTTTAAATAAACAAACCATTACAAATTACTTGGCAATTTTTATTTGTAGGATCAAGACTTTTATCTATTCGAACAGGTCCGCGCAAATTACGTGGAATAACTGTTACTAGATGCTTCTAAAAATGGGACAAGGGAGTGTATTATGGAGTTGTGTCTTAATTTAAAGTTTCGTAGGAGAAACCCTCTACTGTCCGGAGACGAAAAGTTGCTTAGCGAGTCTGACTATTTAAAGTACAATCTCCTCGCGATATTCCCACGCACACCTCATCTTTGTACCAGGTCGAGAACATACGAGTAAATAAATAAATTGGTGACGCATTCTATAAAATGCACTAAATGTCGTGGAATAACTGTTACTATAAAGTGATTTGTCATTAGTAAATGCTTCTAAAAATGGAACAAGAGAGTCTATTACGCTAGAGCTGTCTTAATTTACAGCTTCGTAGGAGAAACTCTCTACTGTCCGGAGACGAAAAGTTGCTTAGCGAGTCTGACTATTTAAAGTACAATCTCCTCGCGATATTCCCACGCACACCTCATCTTTGTACCAGGTCGAGAACATACGAGTAAATAAATAAATTGTTGACGCATTCTATAAAATGCACCAAATGTCGTGGAATAACTGTTACTATAATGTGATTTGTCATTAGTAAATGCTTCTAAAAATGGAACAAGAGAGTCTATTACGCTAGAGCTGTCTTAATTTGCAGCTTCGTAGGAGAAACCCTCTACTGTCCGGAGACGAAAAGTTGCTTAGCGAGTCTGACTATTTAAAGTATAATCTCTTCGCGATATTCTCACGCACACCTCATCTTTGTACCAGGTCGAGAACATACGAGTAAATAAATAAATTGTTGACGCATTCTATAAAATGCACCAAATGTCGTGGAATAACTGTTACTATAAAGTGATTTGTCATTAATAAATGCTTCTAAAAATGGGACAAGAGAGTCTATTACGCTAGAGTTGTGTCTTAATTTAAAGTTTCGTAGAAGAAACCTTCTACTGTCTAGAGACGAAAAGTTGCTTAGCGAGTCTGACTATTTAAAGTACAATCTCCTCGCGATATTTCCACGCACACCTCATCTTTGTACCAGGTCGAGAACATACGAGTAAATAAATAAATTGTCGACGCATTCCACGAAATGCACCAAGTTTCAAAGCGAGAATACGAAGCATTGGTGGACGTACGATCACCGATTCGCGAGTATCCCCGTTGCAGGGTCTCCGGGTCGCGAAAGGGTTGTTTCCTCGGAGAGATTCGTCGGAGAAGGCGGTCGAAACCGCAGGGTGTCGTAGGAACGAATTTCTCTAGGGGCTTATAAGCCACCAGGAGCGATCGGGAGGTGAAAAACTCCCGGCGATTTGGTGCCGCGAGATTTCGCTGGCGCTCGTTTTTCTTCCCCTTTATCGGGAATTTCTTGCCGCTCGCGCTCTCTCGCCACTTTGAGACACGCGATTTCCTCGCCCGTCGTTTTCCAGGCCGACGTCGATTAACGAGCCAGCCATTGAGACCCGGATCCGCGTGTTCTTGCCCCTTTCTAACCCCTCTCCCCCCCCCCCCCTCTTTCCTTCTCTGTTTCCGTTGGTTCACCTTTTTTTTTTCTTCCACCCCCTTTGGTCCGCTTTTCCTTTAACTTTCTCTCCCCTCTCCGCTCTGTTTCGCAGCTCGACTGCGGCCGCGATGCTTTCGCCGCGGAAAAACGCAGCGAAACGCGGTTAAAGTACACGCTAAGGGGAACAAATTTGAAGCTCATTACCGCTCCTCTTTTCAGACGCGCCAAGGGGACGCCGGATCGCCGAGTTGAAACCTTTATGCGCGTGTTCGTGCTCCTTTTTCGCGACTTCCTTTTTCCGTTTCTTCCGACCCGGCCAGAAGAGTCTTCGCGATACCAGAGGAGGCGATAAATTCCTCGCGAATTTATTAGAACGCCTTCCGAACCGTGATTGCGTCCCAAGGTTATTTCGACTGCTGCTATGCAACTAGAAAAACTCATTCTCCATGAATTTTAGCAAGATTACAGAAAATACTATGTGATTGCAAGACTAGCAACGAGCGCTTTGAGTAACGAAATTACTAATTTTCAGCGATCCAGAAACGATAGTCTAAATATAAAAATATTCGCAATCCCACGATTCAGGATGAAAACATCATTCGAGACATAACGGTTCGCTTGTAAAAATTAACATCGGTTCTGGCAACGAGCGCTTCGAGTAACGAAATTACTAATTTTCAGCGATCCAGAAACGATAGTCGAAATATAAAAATATTCGTAATCCCATGATTCAGGATAAAAACATCGTTCGAGATATAACGGTTCGCTTGTAAAAATTAACATCGGTTCTGGCAACGAGCGCTTCGAGTAACGAAATTACTAATTTTCAGCGATCCATAAACGATAGTCGAAATATGAAAATATTCGTAATCCCATGATTCAGGATAAAAACATCGTTCGAGATATAACGGTTCGCTTGTAAAAATTAACATCGGTTCTGGCAACGAGCGCTTCGAGTGACGAAATTACTAATTTTCAGCGATCCATAAACGATAGTCGAAATATAAAAATATTCGTAATCCTACTGTTCAGAATAAAAACACCGTTCGAGACGTAACGATTCGCTTGTAAAAATTAACATCGGTTCTGGCAACGAGTGCTTCGAGTAATGAAATTACTAATTTTTACCGATCCAGAAACGATAGTCGAAATATAAAAATATTCGTAATCCCACGATTCAGGATAAAAACATCGTTCGAGACATAACGGTTCGCTTGTAAAAATTAACATCAGTTCTGGCAACGAGCGCTTCGAGTGACGAAATTACTAATTTTCAGCGATCCATAAACGATAGTCAAAATATAAAAATATTCGTAATCCTACTGTTCAGGATAAAAACACCGTTCGAGACGTAACGATTCGCTTGTAAAAATTAACATCGGTTCTGGCAACGAGCGCTTCGAGTAATGAAATTACTAATTTTTACCGATCCAGAAACGATAGTCTAAATATAAAAATATTCGTAATCCTACTGTTCAGGATAAAAACACCGTTCGAGACGTAACGATTCGCTTGTAAAAATTAACATCGGTACTGGCAACGAGTGCTTCGAGTGACGAAATTACTAATTTTCATCGATCCAGAAACGATAGTCGAAATATAAAAATATTCGTAATCCTACTGTTCAGGATAAAAACACCGTTCGAGACGTAACGATTCACTTGTAAAAATTAACATCGGTTCTGGCAACGAGCGCTTCGAGTGACGAAATTACTAATTTTCAGCGATCCATAAACGATAGTCTAAATATAAAAATATTCGTAATCCTACTGTTCAGGATAAAAACACCGTTCGAGACGTAACGATTCGCTTGTAAAAATTAACATCGGTTCTGGCAACGAGCGCTTCGAGTGACGAAATTACTAATTTTCAGCGATCCAGAAACGATAGTCGAAATATAAAAATATTCGTAATCCTACTGTTCAGGATAAAAACACCGTTCGAGACGTAACGATTCGCTTGTAAAAATTAACATCGGTTCTGGCAACGAGCGCTTCAAGTGACGAAATTACTAATTTTCATCGATCTAGAAACGATAGTCGAAATATGAAAATATTCGTAATCCCATGATTCAGGATAAAAACATCGTTCGAGACATAACGGTTCGCTTGTAAAAATTAACATCGGTTCTGGCAACGAGTGCTTCGAGTAATGAAATTACTAATTTTTACCGATCCAGAAACGATAGTCGAAATATAAAAATATTCGTAATCCTACTGTTCAGGATAAAAACACCGTTCGAGACGTAACGATTCGCTTGTAAAAATTAACATCGGTTCTGGCAACGAGCGCTTCGAGTGACGAAATTACTAATTTTCAGCGATCCAGAAACGATAGTCGAAATATAAAAATATTCGTAATCCCACGGTTGAGGATAAAAACACCGTTCCATTCGAGACATAACGGTTCGGTTGTAAAAATCAACATCAGCAGACGATCGAAAAGCTATTTTCGCGTGAAGAGAACCGTCTGCGGAGCGGAAGCAGCGCATCGTGGATAAATAAAAAGTTTCCCAGTCGCGCCCGGTTCATCGATATATATATATATAACGAAATACAACGGGAAACATCGAGTACCGTCTCTATCCACGCAACTAATTTATTTAAAAGCCAAGCGCGAGTCGTTGCTCGGTCTCTCGTCGCGGCGTACCCGGGCATTGATATTTCTACAATTCGCGGAAACAAAACATCCAGAGGCACGGAAACGTCGATCGCGTCGCGCTGGTGTTCCCTTCAGTCGCGAGTCTCCTTTCGGGCCTGCTTACACGAATCCATCAACAACCATCGGCGGCCACCGGTTCCCGACGATTTCCGTTTGGCATATTTCCATCGTCCTCCGATATCATCGTGGCAAAGGTAAAGGGAGGAAAGCCTGTGTCGAGCGACGAAAGGCCTTCAATCCCTGGAAGCAACGAATTGTCCTACCCGCCTCGTCCTCCCCTCGGTCCCCTCGGTGCTTCCAGTTTCCAACCCTCAGCCATTCGATTTTCCACTATTTTCCGATCGTCCGTTCCTACCCCTCCCCGCACCCCGGCCCCCTTCGTTTCCATCAGTCTCCAGTGACGTTTATACTTTCGTGAACGGACCCGAGGGCTCCGCGGGGACGAGTTAAGGGGGTGGTTTTGATCGCGAGGGTGAGCAGAGGCGGAAAAGACGATACGCGGACGTACCGGAGGGACAAGAAAGAGGACTGTGGAAGGAACGACGGAGCAGAGAGAAATAGGACGCAGGAAAGGACGCGAAAGGGGGTGGTAACGGCCACCATCGGGGGCGAAGCAACCCTCCCTCTCTCACTCTGATATATTGCCTCGCCCGCAACCCTCACGCGCCCTAAACCATCCCTTATAGCCGCCATCTTGAAGGACTCCCAGCCACCCCCTTCCATCGTGCCCTTACCATCGCTCAACTCCCCCCCTCCCCAACCCCCGTTACTCTCCCCTAACCCGGCCACCCCCGAACTGTGGCCTGCACTCACCCGCCCGCCCACGATCGAAAATCCCGTTAGACTTATACGGGCTTAGCCCGTCCATTTTGACGAGGGGGTACGTGCCACCCCTGCGTACCAGCCACCCTCTTTCTTTGCCTCTTGCGGAATTCCGTGGGGCTTTTTTTTTCTCTCTACCCCAACCCCTGGAGCTGGTTTTCCAAATGCCGTCGGACGTGACTGCTAGGCCTGCGCCACCTCTCTCCGTCGCGAACTTTCATTTTTAAGCAAAGAAGATTTCTGCATCGGGGGTTGGATTCCCGTAGACAGAGGGCCGGGTTAAGTTCGTTTCACTTGTTGACGTAATTATCCGCTCCGTGGGCCGGGGATCTTCCGGGGGCCACGTTGTCGCTAGAATTTTTCGACGTCGATCGAAAATCAGGGGTGGTTCTCCTTTCCGCGCGATCGTCGACGATTCGAAAAGAAACGGCGAGGTTACTAATATCGGAACGATCTAGTTCGATGATAGTATCCCTGTTGTGAATAGTAACTGCTCCGTGAATAGTATTAAAAAACATCAGACTGTGCACACGGGAATAGTGCGAGAATTAATGTATTTTTCTGGTTTTCGGGTAGATCAGTTCAATCGAGGCTCCTGCAAGTGAAAATAGAAGTCAGAGCATGTAAGATTTTTTTAAGAAGAATTATTGCACTTACTGGAAATGTGTCCCTGTAGTAATATCAATTCTTGAAGTGCTTATCCATGGAATCTCTAATAAATATCGACCTAGAAGAAAGATAAATATAAATAAATCAGTTTCAGAGTTGGGGAAAATTTGTAAACAGCAAACGAATACGTTTAAATCCTTGGTGAACTAGCTTTTAATCAAGATGTCGCAATGGTTTCTAATTTACGAATGGAACGTAAATGTTGAAACAACGTGGCTTCATAATAGCGCGATGAGGAGAAACGGAAATAAATATTTATGCTCACCTGTCACAATTTTTCTAGAACAAAGGACGCAATAGAGTGTCTCCTTGGTACCATCGGTCTCTAAATAAGTTTATCCAACGAAATTCCAATGAAACGCATAATTACTTCCGCCCTCGACCTAGAAACAAACACAGATTTTCGATAAAAATTGTCAACGGGCCGAGTAAAGTAAATAAAAATGAACGGAATACGATATTAAATTAGATCCTCTCACTGCATGTAAGATACGAATTATTATATTTAGGGGTTGAAACAACTCTCTACAAAGGTCTCATTTCCTATACCTATAAATCTGAATTAGTTTCTGGATTTAATACAGAATATTTTACAAGACAATTCCATTAATTTTCATTATTCCTTTTCCGTTTTCCGTGTCCATAAGGAACACACGACACTCGTATCTATCGACATGCTTTTATTTACAACGTCGTTTCATCTCGGAAAATACCTCTGACTTAATTTAATGCAACTGTTTATTTTAAAAAATACGTCATTTGTACCCCATCTGGTAGAACTAGGTAGATTCCTTGGTAGTTCAATATTCTGTTCAATAAGAAGGGGTAGCAAATAAATTCACATTACACAGTGACGAAACACAGTCGTCTGTGATCATTAGAAGTTGTCAAATTAAGACAAAGATATAATGACAGAGCATAGTGATATAAAAAAAGGAAATATCGAAGGACCACGAAGCATTCTGTTCAATAAAAAGGGGTAGAAAACAAATTCACATTATACACTGACGAAACACTGACGAAACAGTCATCTGTGATTATCAGAAGCTGTCAAATTAAAACAAAGATATAATAACAGAGCATAGTGATATAAAAAAAGAAATATCGAAGGACCACGATGCATTTTGTCCACCCAGAAGGGCCACTAAACAAATTCGCGTTTGTACACCGAACGAAACACAGTCCAACCATTGGGTCCTCGATAATCCTCAAATTGAATCGAAGATATAAGAGTACAGTGATATAAAAAAAGAAATACCAAAGGACCACGATGTAGATTCGAACCCCCGAAAAAAGTCGCGCAGTCAATCCGGTTGGAAGCTCCATTTCGATCGCGGGGGCGACGCACCCCAAACGTCGTCGACCCTCCTGCGAATTCTCTCTTCGCAGTCCCTCGCGCGAAACGAGTAGGTGTTTCCGGTTTATTCCCGGAATTCCGCGCGGGATGGCTGCGAGACACGGGGAACCCCTTATGACCGGGCCAAAGGCAACACAGCACAAGGGAGGAAGTGCATTTTTCGGAGTCCTGGCGTGCCCGCGGGATTCGTCGACTCGCCCCCCCCCCCCTTCCCCCGTTCCTCGGCGACTCGCCAGGCATTCGGGTACTTCGCATTCTGCTACATCGTCGTCGGATTTGATTATGCAAAGCGGCGGTCCCCTCCCCCTTAGGCCGTTTGCACTCCTTCGTCTCTTTCCAGTTCCGGCGGTTTTCGTTCCTCCTCGACGCGGACACGTAGGCGGGTGACTTTCAGCGCGACGGAACCGCGTCCCGGGGCACCTCACCTGCGGATTTTCCCCCGGATTATTCCCGCCGTTTATGAAAATTGAATACCTCCGCGAGCTTCTTTCCAAACCATCTACCGCGCCCCGCTATCGGGAATCATTTCGAAAACCGAGTTGGAATTATTTAACACTCCGGGGTTTCCAGAAAATGTACGGGTAGTTTTCTTATACCCATACGAACGTTAAATCAAACTTTGCGTTTACGAAAGCGTTTACTACTACAGATAATTCAATCTCAATAACCAGACTGCAGATCTTTGTGCAAATTCAGAGTTTTATTAGTAGAGCTTTGCAGAGGGTTGTCTCAGCCTCTAAATACAATTCGTATCTTACTTTAAGTGTATTCTGTAGCTCTCGGAATTTCCCATAAATGCACAACCATCGTCTACTGATAACATTTTCTATTTTCACGACAATCGATTAATATCCTTGTAATTATTCACGGGCAGTCTCGTACTTCGTATCGTTCAATTTTTTATTTCTGTTCATCTTTGTTACGTAACTATCTTCTATACTTGTGTCTCTTTCTGTATCAATGGGTATTTTAATCTCGTGAATAAATAAATAAATATCTAGGCTACCACGCGTCTGATCGAAAATACAATTGGACCAGTATGTTTGTAAAGAGTTACAACGAATCAGGGCCCGCATTAGTCACACCGTGTATTCGTTATGTATGAATGTGTACATATCCAGGTTAACGTTTTTTGTTAAACTTTCGAGTTGTACAACAACAGTGTCGAGCGTTTATTATATCTTTCCAAATATACATATTATTATTAATTCTAAACCGAAGAATTTTTAACCGAAGCTACAAAATTTCAGATTCGGTGCCCTCTAAAGCCACTCAATTTTTGAGACATTTCTTACGGTCGTCGACAGTTCGAAGTTTAGGGGCTGTTTAAACACTTATCAACCTCGATTAACACCGAATCGACGTATTGTAAATTGGCTCCTGTTTCCCCCCCAATCGTCCCCTGTTCCTCTCCGGGGCGGTACAACGTCGTTTCCGGTAATCGTCGGACGAATCGTGCCGACGACAGTGGTGGAAATTATTGAACGAGTAACCGTTACGTTGGTGGCCCTCGTGAAAATCCTAAACCGTGCGTTATCGAGTCTAGCGATAATCGGGAAGCGGCGGGTATCGGAGGAGGGTGGTTCTCTCCCTTCTTCGACGTCGTCTTTCCGGAACATAAAATCGATCGAATCCGTGGAAGGCAGCCGGTAAGCCTCGGGCTTAGGTAGCTGGGTACATCGCCTCGGATTTGAATACCGTCGATTCTCAATTGTTGCGGATCACGCGCGACGCTGTCGAAAAGTCCTCCGCCGAGATGGAGCGAGACGGGGCGATCGAACGTCACCGGAAAAACCTCGAGCCTCGTGGTGAGGGAGAGAGAGAGAGAGAGAGAGGAGGAACGACGCGTATAAATTCGGGTCCCAGTCGGTCCCCGGCAGCTGCGTGGGTCCCGATATGCAAAAAAGGGGTTGCCAGCACGGAATTAGAATATCCTCGCGGTCTCATTTGAATTTCAATCTCGACGCGCGGACAGTTTTCCACCTCTGCGTCGTCGCTTTCGCCACCCCTGGGGGCCCCAGCCGCGGTATCTACCTACGGATTCTCAGGTAACCAGCGGCCAGAAGGGGTTGCTTCTCTATCCCGTTCGGTGGAGGGGAGGGAGGGAAAAAAAGGAGAGCACGCCGGTGCCCCATTAAAAATCCGCCGCGACTACCTGGCGAACGAAAAAGGAACGCGGCGCACCTCATTAGAGCCGCGTTGAACGTTAAATCCGATGCGCCGGGGGTAGTTTTCTCCCTTCGCGCGTCATTGGACGTACAACGGATTCTAAAGGTGTCGCTGGTACGCCACGCGAGAATAACACGACGCTGGGCGCCGTTGAATTAGAGGCCAGAGGCTTATCGCGCGACCGGGAAAGCGACGGAATCCTCGAAACGACCCGGAAGATTAGAAGGTTAGACATTCCTGTGGATCGAACTTTTACCGGCGATTAGCTTTCCATAAATGGAGGCTCCGTTCCTCTGGATTTATTATTTTATTTCATTCGAAGTGTTGATGAGGTCAAGGTACGAAATAATAAACACACTTAACGAACTAATTAGAAATTTATCAAATCAAATATGAGGTATACAGAAACGACACGATAGACATGCAATTACGTAATGGACGACGATTTTATCGACTGAGAATATTCGTCCCTCTTTCTAACAAGGAAGATGGTTACAAAAAATATATAAAAGCAAACATTACGAAGCTAGTGAGAGATATATTATAAACAGCTCCAAAACTTGGAATAAGCTTCATAGAACTATATTTTGCTCAAGATTCAAAGAGCGCTCCGAGTACGTTTATCTCTCAACACTTCGACTGCCATCTCATCCATATATGGGTGACAGAATTTTTTACTATGAAACTAAAGCAACTAATTCTCAGGTTGAAATGTTAAAGAAAGTAAATTTGAAGAGGATTCATAGATTTTAGTTAGATTACGAAAATAAGTGCTAAGTTTAGAATTGTGTAAAGTTAAAGTTTTAAAGTTGGAATTATTTTTGGTGAGTAGACATACCCCCGAAATCCTAGGCATTCTCGAGAAAAAATCCGCGTAGGTGGACAAATATTATTAATAATTTTCTTAACAACTTTTTAACGAATCTCTCATTAAAATTTTTCCCAGGCCGAACACCCTGTATATTAAAATCAACACGTTTTTACATTCACGAGGTATTCGCAGGACAAATCTATCCCTTCTCGTGGCCATTCTTTGTATGAACAAATTTAAACAAAATTATTTGGAATTAAATCATACGTCAAGGGGTTAATACCGGAATAGGGTGAATTTCCTGGCGAGGAACGCGTGCCCGTGTATTTTTACCGTTACCCCGAGGACTTTACTTTACGGGACATCGTCACAGCACTCTGTTAGGCGTATCGCGCGTCGTGCACGCGCAAACACGCGGAGATGGACGGAAACATCTTCGAAGGAGGAACGACGTCGCGAAGAAAGAGGGTGGAAGATGGATAGGACGAGAAGCCATAGCCTGCGGCCTTTCCTTCCGCCCCATATTCTCTTTTTTTTTTTTGTCAGACTGGGCGTACAGTCCGCGCCGGAATCGAAGTCCACCCCCCGGTTGGAAAACCACCCTCGCACCGTTTGATGAAACCCAGCTCCGAAAACCGACCCTCCGTCCTTGTTTCCGTCGATAAAGCCTGGTATTCGATTGGTCCGAGGATCCGGGCGACGTAAATACCCACACGTATGAACGCGTGAAGGGAGGCGAGGGAGAAGTCCGTAGATAGAACCTGGGGAGGGTGGGTTTTATCGTGGCTCTGCACACCTCGGTCCCTCGCGACGACGGAGAAATATAACTGGGCGTTCAGGAATTCTTTACTTTCGCGTTGGAAGCCTGTCGGTATCGTCGTCGAGTTTTGATACTTTCAGCATGGCGGTTTATGCGAGGTGTGCGTTGAAAACCGCCCCTCGGATTCTTCCTGGACGCTCTAGCCTCGTTCGACGTAACTCGAACCTACAGATTTAGATTCTGAAATCACCTGACCACTCTTCCTAACGTTTTTGGACTTGGAAATTTGTCTATTGAACTTGTATACATAAAACAATACGTCTTACATTTTATTATGTAAATTATATCTTTATCTGTACGGTCCACAAATTCACGAATCTTTCGTTTCAAAATTAGAAAGACATCTTTGTTCATCCCTGTAGAATTAAAGTACGATAATAATTTATTCACGAAATGAATATTGATTTTATTCGCGATTTTTCCATCTTCGATGCAAGAGTTTCTAGAAATAAGGTTTCGCGGTTTCGTATCAGACGCGTATCAACAGTTAATTGTCCCGCATCGGAGTCAGCCTCCCTCGAATCCCGGAACCAATAACCCAAATACCTCGAGACCGGCGCGAAATGCAAACAGACCGACGCGTCGATCGTCAGAAACAAATCTAATTGCGATTCTCCGACGAGTCGCGCGGTTTCCGCCATCCTCCATCGATCTGGAGGTCCCGAAACGGAGATTTCAACGACACATTTCGACGATCGATTAAATGCGAAACCAAAATTGTGCCACGAATAATATTATCGTGCCTTTATTATTTTTGTACGCAAGAAACTTCCTTCGCGTTTTCAAGATAGCGTCAGGGGTTGAAACTTGGTAGGGTAGTTTCACCCCTTAAACTTCGGTTGCAGCCGCTAAAAGAAATACGCGTCCCTTGGTTTTGGCTGTTCTACAAACCTTGCAAAGTTCCATGAAAATCGGGAGAAGGAACGCTTCGAGGATCCTTCCACTTTGGGACTCGGAAAATTTCGTCGAGCAAACAATTATTGCCCGCGAAACGGGTAACCTACATCTTGAATATTATTCGTGTTTTTATCTGCGTGGTACTCTCTTACATATCGATCAATTATTCCGCGGGAGCCCGGGTAAACCAGAAACAAAGACCTCCGGGGAAAAGTTCCCGCTGAAATTTCACTCCGGGAAAACTTCCGGAGAACTGTTACAAACGAGGATCCGTTACGCGTGCTTCTTATTTCGTCAGACTCTGTCATAAGTATCGCGGAGCATGAAAAATAGCTTTCCCTCAAAGGTCACCGTTCCTCCTCAAAGAGCCAAAGGCATCTTTCAATCAGTCCGGATAAATAACTAGCAAGGAGGAAGAAATAAATTCCATTACTCGCGAAGACCGTTTCGCTAACAGTGATTATCGAGACTCTATGGCACAAAGTACATAAAGGACATAAGCGTAAAAATCGTAAGCGACTTCTCTTGACCAAAGTTCCATGCAGAGTGACTATTTATATACAGGGTGGGGCAGTAACTATTAGCACCTCAGATATCTTCGAAACTATAAGTTTCACAGAAATATTTGCTAAAGTAAATTGCACAGTACGAAGGGCGCTATTGGGTGGCGATAATGGTTTTTTTGCAGGTGGAAGTACTTCGGACATTTGAAGGTCACATCCATTTTTTTAAATGGATCGGTATGTTTTTGCTTCCGTATCACGATAGAGGATCTTAAAACGAGTTCAACGACCTATTACACAAGGTCATTGAAGGTCATAGAAAGTAGAGAAAGGCGATAATACTTACGGTTTTGGTAGTAAATGAAACATGTTTATAGTAGGTGTTCGAAATGATGACCATCACTGTCAATGCACCGTTGGATTCTTTTTACGATTGATTGACTTGCAAGTCTTACAGCGTCAGAACTTATTGATGCACAGGCTGCAATAATTCGCTGTTGCATATCGTGAGATATAGTTGGTACTTCTTTGTACACTTTCTCTTTCAGTGTTCCCCACAGAAAGAAATCTAAAGGTGTTATGTCTGGTGAACGAGCTGGCCACGATATTGGACCGCCGCGTCCAATCCAACGATTTCGAAATTTTTCATCGAGTTCCTTTCGCGCAATCGATGAATAATGTGCTGGGCATCCATCATGTTGATACCACATGGTTTGTCGTGTAAATAAAGGTAACTCTTCTAGCAAAAGACCCAATGTATCCTTCATAAAATTAGTATGGATGTTGCCATTCAAATTTCCATTGATAAAATAAGGTCCAATAATTTGATCACCTATGATACCGCACCATACATTCACAGACCATTGTTTTTGATGTTCAACCTGTCGCAGCCAATGTGGATTTTCCGCTGCCCATAAATGCATGTTATGCAAATTAACATTCCCGTGATTTGTGAATGTTGCTTCATCAGTAAATAAGACGGTATTAAAAAAAAGCACATTGTTTTGAATCTGACGTATAGCCCATCGACAAAACTCAACGCGATTCATGAAGTCGTTCCCATGCAATTCTTGGTGAAGACTAACGTGATACGGATGAAATTTGTGACGGTGCAAAATGCGAAGTACGCTCCTCCTACTAATGCCAGATTCGCGTTCAATTTGTCGCGAACTAATATGAGAATTTCTAGACACACTAGCGAGCACACCGATTTCCATTTCTTCGTTAATTACTCGTTTCTGGCGTTCACTTTTACGAACACTTAAACTACCGATTTGCCTAAGTTTATCATACACATTTTTAAATGTTTGACGCGAAGGCTGAGACCGATGTGGATATCGTTCAGCATACAAGTTTTTCGCCCTTACAGAATTTTGTTGGCATTCGCCATAAATAAGAAGCATATCAACCTGCTCTTCAAACGGATACATCGTGCCGGATTGACCGATTTATCGATACTAATCTTATGATGTTTATCTTACTCTGCAAACTATTAAAATGTCCTTCAAGCAGTGTTTATTCTCAGTGAAGTAAACGGTAAGCATTACGCATTCCTCTACTGTTGACAATACGTATGTTTCATTTACTACCAAAACCGTAAGTATTATCGCCTTTCTCTACTTTCTATGACCTTCAATGACCTTGTGTAATAGGTCGTTGAACTCGTTTTAAGATCCTCTATCGTGATACGGAAGCAAAAACATACCGATCCATTTAAAAAAATGGATGTGACCTTCAAATGTCCGAAGTACTTCCACCTGCAAAAAAACTATTATCGCCACCCAATAGCGCCCTTCGTACTGTGCAATTTATTTTAGCAAATATTTCTGTGAAACTTATAGTTTCGAAGATATCTGAGGTGCTAATAGTTACTGCCCCACCCTGTATTATAAACAAATTAGGTCATCCATACGGAGGAACCCTTTTACTACGCAAGTTTGAGGAGCAGACCCCCTAAATACTTTGCTCATCCTAGTCTAAACACTTCCATCGACGCCAACGATAACGCTTCCTCGGTCCAAACACATATACACTTCTCACAAATTTGCGTTAAAATTCTAATTTGGACAACTTGCAAATGAAAGTGTGTGATTGCATCCTTCGATCAGGGGATAAATTGCTTCTGGAACCATTTTTAAGTTTTGAACTAGTCCAGGGTTGCAATCTGATACAAGGAAACTGATCCCAATGGATGATTTCTAGTCTCTAAACATGAATTTGGATGACAGAGAAAAGACAAAAGGCCCGAGTTCTCGGTGTTTTCGACCCAGGGGGGGCTTGGTCTGGTCTCCCCCCCCACCTGGTGTGTTGGCGAAGGCAGATTATTTGGTTCGCGAGCTGCGTCGTGGTAGGTACGAGGACGTACGTCGGGGTCGGCGGTATGCTCGTTACAGCGCCTCCACTCTGCGAGATTCAATATTCTAACCAAAATCCCCGGGGCTAAGAGGGGTCGAGGAGGGGGGAAGGGCGGTACACGGGCAAAAGTTTCCAGGCGTGCGGCCGCGTCGAGACGCGCTCGGGAACCAGCGCATCCGAGGATGTGTCTGGTCTAAAGTTTCACCGCCGACGTAGACCTCTCCCTCGTCGTCTTCGTTCACGTCGACGACGGCAAACTCGCAGTCCACACACGAGTTCCGTGCGCGGAAAACCGGAGGACGAGGCCCGCCCCGACGAGTTGCTTGACGGACTCGACCTCACCCCCCCTCGACCGACGAAATTTTTACCCTTCGACGGCCGCTATCACGTACGCGTGACTTTACCATCGTTTCGATCAATTTTTCCATTTTCTCGGTCGTTCGACCGTTCATTAAACGTTTCAGGTCTGTTTATTTAACGGTCGAAGTTCCTTTAGATCGGGCAAACATCGAATTTTATATTAAATATAAAGTATGTAACGAAAATTTTGTCTTGTTCGTTATGGAATGTCTTGTGATGATATTCCTAGAGAAAACCTTATAGCGTGCAGATAATATATAATATTTAGTCGTCGATAGACATGAATAATATAATTAAAATTCATAACAAGATCGATATTGCCCGCAGTGAGATTCCCCGGTTGAACTCCTGTTAAATTCGTAATTCAGATATAGTTTAAAAGTTTCTCATATCGACGAACGACGCGACTCGATAAAATCGTAGGGGTGATATTTAAATAAATACGTTGGTCACGAGAATCGAGATACTTTTCTGCTTCTTGGGTCATGAATTATGCCGGTTTGATCTCGGAATTACCTTGGATTTCGCACGAGACAAAGTGGAGTTAGCGCGACGAGTAGCTTTGGCCGAAGTTAGGTCAACGCTGCGCCGGTTCGCGAATAAAAATTTCCCCGGGTTTCGGGGTAGCATGATACGAGGCAAAAAAAAAAAAAAAAGAAAGAAAGCGGAGAAAAAAAGTTGAAGTATGTACGTACATATGTACGTCGGCGCCATTGTATTCTACAAGCATGGTCGGAATTTTCTACCGCGGTTTTATGCCTCGTCGACGCAAGTGGATGCGAAACGTACTTTCCACTCGCGGGGTATAAAATCGATTACTTTATGCGATACGCGAAACCGTGAAAATACCTGCAACCGTTTTCACATAATATTTTTACGATTTCCGGCTTAAAATACGCCGGACGTCGGGGAGCACTCGTAAATGTTTAGTAACTCGCGACGCCTGTAAGTTTCGTTGAGTAATATCGATGCACGGACGCATTTGTAATTCGATTCGTCTACCGTAAACAAAACTATATAATTCGAATTGTAAGTCTTGCTCGACACTGTAAAATTTAGTCTAAGATCCTATTAGGAGTCTACTATTCGTGTATACCTTATTTTAATCGCGTTTCAATTTTTAACAGAGAAATTCTGGATGGCCCATCAAATTTGCAGAAAGTACTTCGTGGTTTAAAGTTTTCAGTAACGCATTAAACATTACCCCGTAATGTCCAGATCAGACATAGAACGTTTGAATACGTAACGCGCGCAAGATAGGAGACTCCAAGAATAAATAATTCTCTGTTTCTAAAGATAAATTTCATTCTGGAAGAGGCGACGGGAATAAATATAATATCATCGTCGAATGACTGCGGGCGTCGAAGATACAGTTCCTCAACTACCCTTACGATTCTACAGAAACGCGTAAATAAAATTAAGATAGCGCTTGGAGAACATATTGTTAAAAACGTTCGACGTTAGTAAAGATTGATCTGATCATTGCACGTGATTTATGATTCCTATTTAGATTCGATACATTTTAAGTTTATAGACAGAGTTTAAGCCTCGGTATTATTCATACGTAGGAAACCGCAAGATCGAGGTAAACGAAACTAAATAAATAATTCACGAACGTAATCGGGGTGGGCAATATTTCATCCACGGTAGGTTTCGCGTGGATCACCCCTTGGAATAATTTTCGCCTTTCGGGGACGAAACGAATTTAGTTTTAATTGGCGGGCCCGTGCGTCCAGCGTGCACGTTAGCCGGAAGAGGCTTTGGGGCCCGGTGATGTACGAGGGTCGGGCCGTGTTTCCGCCTGTTTTGACCACCGAAGGGGGTTGGGGCCGGACAGCACGCCCAGGGTCACCGAGGATGACCCGTTCGGGGGCCATCCGTTGACCCCGTAGCTTTCCAAGCACGCGCCCGTTCCTCGACTGACCGGAACGGACCTTCGGGGGCCTCGGGGTCGCCCCACACACCCGTACAACTCCAAATTAACGGAGTGTCCACTCCAGGTATACGAGACCCGGAGGACATCGCCTTCTGAAATATGGGTCGCGGTCGAAGGTACGTTTCAACGATCTTGTCCGCCGGGCACGCGGACCTTGTCGAGTGCGGACCGTGGCCATCACCTGCGCCCTGTCTTCCCCGAAACTGGATCCGTGGATCACGGACCGTTGATCCAGGCCCCCAGGTACCAACGAATCTCTCTGCGTTCCAACATTTGCTGACCCAATTAAGGTCGTTGAAAATTCAACCGATTTCGAACAGAAACGAGACCTTTCTCCACAAACCGCTAGAGCAAACCCTTGAAACATTCGAATTTGTCCTGATACTTACTTTACTCAGATTTATTTCCTTCGAATTTACGTTTCGACTCGAGAATTAATTGTTTGGGTCGAATTGATAATGCAGGACACGCGATGGATCCAGAGGAACCATTTTTATTATACAGGGTGTTCGGCTACTCCTGGGAAAAATTCTAATGGGAGATTTTAGAAGCCAAAATAAGACGAAAATCATGAATACCAATTTGTTGATGGGGGCTTCGTTAAAAAGTTATTAACAATTAAATTCAAAAATTTCAAATTATTCTGAAAAAATTATTTTCGGTTGCGGGGATCAATTATAACCATTTTTGGTGAATACACATACCCCCAAAATCCTATCCACTTTCGAGAAAAAAAATCGGGTAGGTTTTGAAAGATTTCGGCGAAAAAAAAATTTTTCAAATCAGTCTAAAAAAATTATTTTTAGTTGCAGGGGTCAATTGCAAGCATTTTTAGTCAACAGACATACCCCCGAAATCCTACCCACTTTCTAGAAAAAAATTCGAGAAGGTGTGAAATTTTTCGTCAAAATTAAAATATTTCAAATCGTTTTAAAAAAATTATTTTTAGTTGCGGGGGTCAATTGCAATCATTTTTGGTGAATACACATACCCCCGAAATCCTACCCACTTTCCAGAAAAAAATTCGATTAGGTGCTGAAAGTTTTGGGTGAAAAAAAAGACTTTCGAATCGTCTTGGAAAAATTATTTTTAGTTGCAGGGGTCAATTGCAAGCATTTTTGGTCAACAGACATACCCCCGAAATCCTACCCACTTTCTAGAAAAAAATTCGAGAAGGTGTGAAATTTTTCGTCAAAATTAAAAAATTTCAAATCGTTTTAAAAAAATTATTTTTAGTTTCAGGGGTCAATTGCAAGCATTTTTGGTCAACAGACATACCCCCGAAATCCTACCCACTTTCTAGAAAAAAATTCGAGAAGGTGTGAAATTTTTCGTCAAAATAAAAAAATTTCAAATCGTTTTAAAAAAATTATTTTTAGTTGCAGGGGTCAATTGCAATCATTTTTGGTGAATAGACATACCCCCAAAATCCTATCCACTTTCGAGAAAAAAAATCGGGTAGCTTTTGAAATATTTCGGCGAAAAAAAAATTTTTCAAATCAGTCTAAAAAAATTATTTTTAGTTGCAAGCGTCAATTGCAAGCATTTTTGGTCAACAGACATACCCCCGAAATCCTACCTACTTTCTAGAAAAAAATTTGAGAAGGTGTGAAATTTTTCGTCAAAATTAAAAAATTTCAAATCGTTTTAAAAAAATTATTTTTAGTTGCGGGGGTCAATTATAACCATTTTTGGTGAATAGACATATCCCCAAAATCCTATCCACTTTCGAGAAAAAAAATCGGGTAGGTTTTGAAATATTTCGGCGAAAAAAATATTTGTCAAATCAGTCTAAAAAAATTATTTTTAGTTGCAGGGGTCAATTGCAAGTATTTTTGGTGAATAGACATACTCCCGAAATCCTATGCATTTTCGAGAAAAAAATTCGAGAATGTGTAAATTTTTTCGTCAAAATTAAAAAATTTCAAATCGTTTTAAAAAAATTATTTTTAGTTGCGGGGGTCAATTACAATCATTTTTGGTGAATACACATACCCCCAAAATCCTATCCACTTTCGAGAAAAAAAATCGGGTAGGTTTTGAAATATTTCGGCGAAAAAAAAATTTGTCAAATCAGTCTAAAAAAATTATTTTTAGTTGCAGGGGTCAATTGCAAGCATTTTTGGTCAACTGACATACCCCCGAAATCCTACCCACTTTCTAGAAAAAAATTCGAAAAGGTGTGAAATTTTTCGTCAAAATTAAAAAATTTCAAATCGTTTTAAAAAAATTATTTTTAGTTGCGGGGGTCAATTACAATCATTTTTGGTCAACAGACATACCCCCGAAATCCTACTCACTTTCTAGAAAAAAATTCGAGAAGGTGTGAAATTTTTCGTCAAAATTAAAAAATTTCAAATCGTTTTAAAAAAATTATTTTTAGTTGCGGGGGTCAATTACAATCATTTTTGGTGAATAGACATACCCCCGAAATCCTACCCACTTTCCAGAAAAAAATTCGATTAGGTGCTGAAAGTTTTGGGTGAAAGAAAAGACTTTCGAATCGTCTTGGAAAAATTATTTTTAGTTGCAGGGGTCAATTGCAATCATTTTTGGTGAATAGACATACTCCCGAAATCCTATGCATTTTCGAGAAAAAAATTCAGTATGAACGGAACTTTAAACGTTAATAATTTTTGAACGAAGCCTCCATCAAGAAATTGGTATTCTTGATTTTCGTCTCATTTTGGCCTCTAGAATCCCCCATTAAAATTTTTCCCAAGGGTGGCCGAACACCCTGTATAGATAACTCTCGAGAATAGCGTCTAAATCGTCTAATAGTCTATGCAATGGTCTATGGAAATAAATATTTGTCTATTAAAAGGATAAGTAATCGCAATTATTGCCACACTGTCGCCTATATACGAGTTAGCAGTTGCATTTCCAGTTCTAGGTGAAAATAGTTTGCGCTCTGTCCAAGTGGGTTAACGTACCCAGCAATTAGAGCAGCGTTGTTTCTTTTCCGATCGCCTCTCTAGGATGCTTTGACGCTCGCCAGAGTTCCGCGAACGCTATAAATACAGGGCACGCGCGGAATCGGAACGGGAAAATTGAATTAAACGACCGGATCCGGTTCGACAAAGGGCCGATGTAATCTCACGACAAGTACGCACGGTACTCCACGGACTCGCAATGGAACTCCGGGACGAACGAAAGTGGATGCCCTTATTGAAGCAAAGGGCACCGTGCTTCCTTTTTCCTTTCACATTTATTTTCACGGTGGTAAATCGTCGGGGGTGACTCCCGGCGACTTTATCGTTAATTGCGTGCACTTTCTTTACGTGACACCCTCTCGCGCCATTCTCTGCTACGAAAAGTTCGGCGTAATTACGCGGTCGATGCACTCGTTAAACAATTTTGTCTAAACATTATTTTATACTTCTACAGACCCTCGAAACGAGCAGTATAGGATCTTTCCCTTCGTGCTCCACGATGGATTAAAGAATTTCGTTATAAATGTCTGTTAAATTCCCACGCGGTCGAACAGTTTACGAAGAAGACCTCGTTTCAGAATTTCGTGTTTATTTTATAGCCAGTGCAGCAGTGGTCTGAATTAACCCGTTCGTTTAAAAGTCGCAGTGGATCAGTCACGCGTCAATCACACCGAATTCTTAACGGAGACATCAATTTTCTAACGTTGCAATTTTGATATCAAAGATGATAATTACATTACCACGATCGTCTATATCGAGACGCGTATAAACATCGCGTTAAAAATTAAATAGAAAATTCGGTAAGGGTAATCTGGCCTCTGACAGATAGAACCATCGACAGACATGGAAGACGCGTTGCGGTCCGAGCGACGGGAAGACTCTTCCCCGTAATTAGAAACGCGTACTATCGATCTTCCCCGCGGAAGTTGACGGAAGAAGCAACGGCTAACGATAATGTAACAGCCTCCGCGGAGTTTCGCGTGCTCTCTCTCTCTCTCTCTTCCCACGCATATGTTGCACGGGGAAGATGTAAATATATGTACACGTACATCGAAGTCGCCGGGGGGTGGGTTGAGGGTATATCGACAGCAAAATAAGGGATCGCCGTGGGAGGGTGGCTACATGAGGGATGCTTCGCGAAGCCATAGACGTTCGACTGCTCTCCATCCATCCGCCCTCGTCCGCCGCCCGACCAACCCCCTCGGCCCGCCGCCCCTCGATATTAAAAATTTCAATATCCTAGCCCCAGGGGTGGAAAACACATAATGTATTCAGGTGACGTCCCGGCCATTCTATCGGCGAGAAAAACGTACAGTTTTTCGAGGAATCGAATCCGTACCCCCTCCCCCTCGACACCCCGACGTTCCCCGGTTTCCTTCGAGGCATCGCCGCCACCCACGTTTTCGTCCAACCCCCGCCGCCCTTCTTCCTCTTCCATCCAGTCGACCTGACCCCTCTCTCGCCCCCCGTCCGTTTGGGTTTACGTGCCACCCTCGAGGACGACGATGACGACGGAAGCTTCTTTGTTTCTTTCTGTCCTGCTCGCCACGTGGAGGCGCCTTTATTCGCGTTCCACGGCGGTTCCCGTTGCTCCCGCGACAGAGCCCCCTCGCGCGGAATTGGCAAGTTCGAGGAACTCGATGGTCGTTGCCTCGCGACGCGCCGCGAACAGTCGACTGTGTCATCCACGGGAATACGAATCAGTCACGGGACGGTAAATGCGAAAAATACACGATCCTACGTGATCTCGGCCAGCCAATTACCCAACGTCTCCGGTTTCGCGTTTGGAAAATCGTTTCCAGAATACGGACACATCGTTATCTTCGCCCTTAGATGGACAAACGTATGGCAATTCTGTTATTTTTATAGATTTTCACCGTTTTATCTCTCTTCCTTACAATTTCCCCCCCCCCCCTTCTGATTCGAATAATATATTTGGTAATTATTTGGAATACACTCTGTGTACAAGATCGACGAGTTCCGGAGTAGATTTATTCAGGGGTTGGGGTTGAACAAAAATACAATAATTACTTAAAATTTGAATGCTCGAAGCAAATGGAACACCAACTATATAAACATTTAGGATCCACCGAGCAAATCTTTGTTTCTTCGTTGAATTTACAAGCAAATTCCGGTCCCTTTCGCGTTCACCTTTCCGCAGAAAATGCCACGTATAATGTCAGAGAAGTTCGATCACGAGTAGGGCAGAACGTGTGTGTCTAAATAAAATTAGAAATTAAGACTTGGTAAGGTCCCGTAAGGAAATTAAGAATTCAAAGGTCTGCAAACATGGTCCTTTGAACGATGTTAAACAGTGTTTGATTTTTTTTCGAAATAAAAGAGTTTCGTAGGCTCGTGTACGAGATTAGGATCGTTTCTCAGTTTCGGTTCCCAGCTTCCTCCTACTCAAAGACATCGAGAGCGATAAGCTGCATCGAGTGAAATTGCCGGCGATCGTTAGAATCGTTGACTAAGATCGCTAACGTGAAATACTATTATTACCAGTCGTTGCTCCCTTTATTAAGAGAGAAATTGCCGAGTCCATTATTGCCAGCTGCTGTTGGATACAAGAAATAAAATTAGCCAGACTCCTTATACCATTCTAAATTGTTTTCCTCTGGGAAAAAAGCGAGCGCCGTTATTAAGTTCGTTTCTGAACGCCAAGAACCCCGGGCGCGGGGAGTCCTTCGAACGTTGAAGCGTTCGAAAAGAAGTCTTTGAAAATCCTTGGACCTTACAGTTTGTAATTACAAGGGGCAAAACGACGGAAGACCAAGCCCTGACGCGCAAATTGCAATAAGCTTCACGTTTCGATCGCCGATTTCGAGTTTTATTAAAATATTCTATCGTCAAATTCGTCTCGTGGCACGAACTACTCGATAAAATAGAATTGATTAGTATTCGTATAAATAGCCACCCTCAAAAGGAATCCGCAACAAGTCCTACGAATGGCGGATGAATATGTCGATTAATTTTTTATTTACGCTAATGATAATAAT
Organism: Colletes latitarsis; assembly: GCF_051014445.1. NCBI lineage: Eukaryota > Metazoa > Arthropoda > Insecta > Hymenoptera > Colletidae > Colletes > Colletes latitarsis. Next base: position 25,734,378 of record NC_135135.1, on the reverse strand, counting down.
AGAACAAGCGCCATGTTGTACTCCATTCGAAGTGAAGTATAATAGCAAAGAAAGTTATAAATGAAGATTCGAGTTGTTGCGAAAAGGAGGCTTTGGGCTTCGAATTCATGGCGATTTTAGTTCCCATTAAATAATTTTTATCTCTGTCTTGCTCAAAAGGATCTTCGAGCCAATTTTCTCTCACGAGATCAACACTCAATTTCCAGAGAATCGAATACTATTTAATGTAATATTTGTCTGAAATTTCCAAGCTCGTACATAAAATGCACTCTTTTTCGTAACCAGTGGGATCTATCTGGTCGAAGTCGGACAAAATAAAAGTAAACGTCTCATCTTCTAAGCGAAAAGTCCTGTCATCCACATTATGGGTGATAAAATGGCTCCGGAGGAAGGCTGTCGTGCATCTTTCGAGTTACGATGGTCCTGCTGCTTCTAACTAACAATTCCTCCCCGGAAGCTCGGGTCCAGAGAACCACCCCAGCGATCGGTGGAGGAATTCGACGATCGCGGGGTTTCTGTCGTTGGAATGGCGTACGCGGGGGTGGTGCAGATATCCCTGTCGTTCGAGTCGCGCGCCCCGTATCCGGCGAGGAGGAATGGGACGGCGAGAAATTGGTAGAAAGTGAGTCCTCGGAATCAACCCCCGGGGGCCGTCGAGGGACGGGTAGTCGAACGGTTCACGGACCGCGATTCTAAACAACTTAACGATAAAATTTATAGTTCCACAGCACGCCTACCCTTAGCCCTCCGCGGGGCTTTGTTAGGGGAGGCGCGGGGCGATCTGGAGGAAGGAAACGAAGCAAAGGAGGACGGCCAAAGGGGGCGGCTGGAGGAGACCTCGAGCCGTACACAGGAGGTCTCTTGTACAGGACTTTTACCCTGCAGAGTTGCGTCGTAATTTATGGATGCCGTTCCCTTATCCGCAGGATACGAACTCCACTCTCCCCACACGTTTGCTGTCCTTCTATCGATCCTATATACCGCTAAGGAACGGGTGTCCGCGAAGTATCCGCGTACCCCCCGGTCGTTGGACGCGGTTTACGCGCTCCGAACGGGGGCCCCGGGGTCGTCGGGTTCGCGGAAAGCGAAAGTTAATTGGGGGAGCGGAAGCGAGACGGCGGCATTTGTAATTCAGATTTTTCAGTTCGCTTTCCCCGTCGGTTGAACGAGCTGCGGCCTCTTTCTCCCACTTTGGGGCGGCCGCGATTCCTCGGTCCGTCTCCTTTTTCTTCGCTGAATTTATGGAGCGCGGTCGGGAACTTCTTATCCGCGCGGATTCGTAGCGTCAGGTGTTCGCCGGGGCTGGCTTGGTAATTGCTACGACCGGTCCCACCGCCCACCACCCGCTAATTTGCCTCGTTCCTTCGATAAGGATTCGCGCGCGGGTACACGGTCCTTCGCCGAGTAACGCTTCCCGTGTTCGCGGGCCACCCGTTACATGTCGAAACACACCCTGTACAGAAACGCTTGGTTTGCCGAGGCGCGCTGGCGCTCCTCGCTACGTGTTTGCATGTGCGCGCGCGCGCGTGTGTCAGTTAGTCCACCCTCGAGGGAGAACGGTGCTGTGGCTGGAGAGGATGAGGGATGGAAATGGATGGACGAGGAGGAGGGTGGAGGCCGGCGAGACCCGGATAGAGGGAGGAAACGAGACGGACGAGGACCCAGACGAGAGGAACAGAGAGGACGTACGCGTAGAGACAAACACAGGGAGGGTGGCCGAGCGCGAGCGAGAGGGCAGGAATACGTGGAGGCCCGTCTTATATTGATTTCTGTCCACGCCACCCCCGCCGGGCCTCCACAGCCCCTGCGAGCCACCCTACGCCCGAGCAGGAGCCAGCGACGGCAGCAGGTGTGGGGTGGTTCAAGGTGGAACAGAGCGCGATAGACGGGAACGGAACGGAAGAAACAGAATGGTGAGCGAACAGAGAGAGGGAGAGAAGACCCTCTCGCCGTACTTTCTACGGGAGAGGCCCTCGGGGGTGGCACTCTGTCACATTCAACCCCCGACCACCGTCCCCGGTCCGCCACCCTTCGTCTCCCCTGTCTCTAGCCCCGTCTAACCCTCTCTTTCTCTCTCTCTCTCTCTCCTCCCCATTCAAATAACAGGCACCGTTGCTTTGGAGCGTGGATGGTGGTGGCGATGGTGGCGGTGGTGCCGATGGTAACGGTGGTACGAGGCTGGTAGATCGGAGGGCGGGCTGACAGAGGGTGAGTTTCGTCCGGCCGAAGCACACCTCGATCGATTGGGCTTGTCCAAGGGTGGAAGAGGTATCCCGTCTCCCTCTGCTCCCCGCGTGCTCGGCCTTACCTTCGCCCACCTCACTCCCACCTCTTCCTCCTGCAACCCCCTCGTGCAGCCCAGCCTCCGTTCTCGTCCCTCCGCGACCCCCCAGCCGCCCCCTCGGCCTGGCGAACCCCGAGAGTGAGCATCACGCGTGCATGTGTACGTGCCTTTACGCGCACGTACGTGTATGGCGAGGGGTTACCATGGCAACCCACCCTCGCCACGGGGGTGAAACGCCATTGGCCGGCGCAGGGTCTCGACCGATCGCGGCCCACCCCTGTCTCTCTCTTTGTATCGGCGTCTACGTATGCCGCGACGACCGATCGCGTTCGCTTTCTCCAGCCCCGTGGTCGCCAACCTATGACCCCGAGGGTCGATCAAACAACCCGTTAGAAATCTGCCACGACTGACCCGTCGTTTGCCGGCTCCGACAGACGGACGACGCTTTAACCGTGAAACCAATCGAAACTTTCTGTAACTTTGAAAAGTTACTTCCACGCGTCAACCCCCGTTCGAGTTTTCGCGTCGTCTGTATTTGGGTGACGGTGGTTTTTGCTCTGGAAATTATTTCCATCAGTATTTTATAGCGAACGATTATACATATTAATCGATCCTCTCGAACGTTTCTTCCGATTTACATAATGCAATTTCAATATTTCTCGTAACACCTTCGTTAATTTCATTTAAATTCCTCGGTCCAAGGTTACTTCAAGGTCGTAGCACGTTAGGTCCAGAAATTTAATTGTGAATATACCGTAAAATTATCGACTTTGAAATATTACGAACTCGCATGTAGAAAGCTAGTTTACTTTACGTTGCAATTTTGCTTCCCTTGAAATCTGCAATTCGAAACGTTGTAGAACCACACCGTGTACGATTTCCAAGTATCGAAGATCACGGTCCTACGTTTAGGGTCGGTGCTGTAATTGCTAATGCCCCGATGCAACTTCCAATTTAGGCGTCCCCCAGGACACCGAGCAATGTTCAGAATGACAGTAGCGGTTAAGTAATGGTGTGCTTGCTTAACCCCTGCGTGCCAGCACTTAAATGCGAAGATGATTATTTTACAAGACACACAACGAGACTGTACACCCCCGTCTTTATTATTTTAGTTGTCTCAGATTTTCTACTAGCCTCTCTAGTTTTCACAAAAACAATTCATAAAATTTCTTCTTGTTTCCTTTCCTAGTATCTAGTATTTACCTTTCAAAAATTACTCGATGACAGAATATTTTACGAAGAGGGTTACAAAAATTATGTCCCCCCACAAAACCTGAATAAGATTAACGAATAGCCACCGAGACAAACTGACCAGAAACGAAATTGGCGATCAGCTTTTTAAATCGTCGAGGCTCCCGATCGTGTTACGAATTCGAAAAGCTTAAAAACTGATGGCTGGTGTAGACGGTGGACACCAGAGATGCCTTCTCACACTATGCCAGATCATGCGTACGTGAGCTCGTGGAGTCTCGGTCAGTCGACAAAGGCAAACTAACACATGAAAGGCTCACACTTGCCTTCTCGTAACGTACATAACAATCATATGAAAAAGTTAAATGAAACTAACAATTTTTCAATCTATTATATTTGGCACGTCATCAATCTTGGGCATTCTGGCTGTCGATAGCGGTATAGTCGATCATAAAATAACATGTACTTTTGAATTATGTTACAGGCTTCCGCTGACCACTGCCAATACTTCTGACAACGTATAACGATTACTACTGACTTCTGCCAGCCTTTACTTGTCTCTGCTGACCTCCATCAGCCTCTGTTGACCGCAGCTGACCACTCCTGATACTTCTGACAATGTATAACGATTAATACTGACTGCTGCCAACCTCTGCTGGCCTCTGTTGACCGCTGTTGACCACTCCTGGTAATTCTGACAATGTATAACGATTAATACTTGCTCCTGCTTGCCCCTACTCCGTCGACCCCTTCGACCACTCGAACGTCTCCCCGACGAGAGGGAGAGAGTCGTGGAGAAAGAGAGGGATTCGTTTCGAGCCGTTATTCTCGGGTTTCGCGCCAATCGGTTGACCTTCCCGCCGAAGGGTGGCACGCGGCGACGCTGAGGGTCGATAATTCTTCCTCGACGATCTCCTCTTGGCTAACGCCTTGTTTCGCTCTTCGTTCCCATCCCCCGACAGCCCTCTCTATCTCACGGTGCATCCGGAGACACCGACTTACAGGTGGGTTGTTTATCACGGACGACGCGTCGCGAAAGAATAATTACTCCTCCGAAGCCCGGATTCCGCGATCTCGGTGTTGCCTCGCGTCTCCCGGACGACGCTGTTTCTCCCCGTTCCGTGCCAGTCGAGATTTTCGTCGACCAAAGTCACCGGGAAAAGCAAAGTTTCTTCGGTCGTGCAAAGCTCGACGCTTGGAAATCGAATTCGAAGCCTCGTGCATTTGATAATGAGAATTTTTTTAACTATTGGACATCCAAATCTTAAACGATTCTTTGTTGCTGTATCGATCTTCGTTTATATAGAGTACCTATCGTACCTTTCGATATTAATTATTGAGTCCTAGAACGTTATTAATAACTTTTTAACACGAGGTATCTCTATAAGTGTGTATATGTAAGTTTCAGTAAAGTATCTAGATATTATCCACTTTTGAATTAAGAAAAATCCCATTAATTTATCTGTCAATCCGATCGAACGGTAAATCTAAACGAAGAATAAACAAACCGTTTCGAGAAATCGGGAAGAAAAATGTTTGTTTTGGCGGGAAACGGCAAGCTGCGGTAAAACTGTTTCGAAACGAAGAACGCGGAAAGTGAAAAGCAAGAGCGGGGCGATGTAAAGCAATAATCGCGTCCGTTAACTCCAGAAAGATGTCGAAGGTCGGAGGGGGTACTTTTCGAACCATGATTTTGTTTGCTCGCGCGCCAGTTTCCTCGTTTTTGCCACGCGTAAATGGGGAAACTTTATAAAGTTTGCTGCACCGGCTAAGTTTCTCCGCGACGGAAATACCAGAAGCTCTCCGTCGATCGTCCCAGTTGAAAACGGGGAACCGGAACCGCGCTCGCGTTACGCTTAAAATCGAGGCAAAAATCGCACCTGTCGGCCCGTCGAACGTGTCAATTTCACGAAGCAATAATTTTCAACCGCTCGATCGAAACGCTATTATTGAATGGAAGAATTTCGGGAAGATTAAATATTCGTTGATTTTATATTTTTCTCTTCTACTGGAATTTTCTTTTTTGTATTTATTTAAATAGATACATGATAAAATACAAAAATGAAAATTCCAGTAGAAGAGAGAAATATAAATAAATGTCAATGACAATGAATATTGTAGAAAATTCTCAATCAACGAATCTTCTCGAAATTCTTCCGTCCATTCAATCATAGCGTTTCGATCGAGCGGTTGAAAATTATTTCTTCGTGAATTTGACACGTTCGAATTTACTATTTTGTATTTATTTAAATCAATACATGATAAAATACAAAAAAGAAAATTCCAGTAGAAGAGAAAAATATAAATAAATGTGAATGGAAATGAATACTGTAAAGGGTGGTTAATAGATACGACTAAAATACTGAACAGTGCCTAATAAAATACATCTACTCTTCGGTATAATGTTTGCATCCAGAATCGACGGAACCACCGATGTTACTTAAAAACCAACACGGTACAAATTAAAACAAAAATAATATTTCTTCAGAGTACCACCCCAATAGATCGTTTCCTGTAGGCGACGAACGAAACAGAAGTAACGCGAACAGTTAAGAGTCAATTTCCTGTTCTCCTCCACGGTAGAAAATGACCAAAATTCAGTCGTTTTCCCATCGTTCCCCCAATCCGGAATCGAAAACTCGCCCCGAGGAAAAGTGGTACGGCGGCGTTCGGGTGGTCGTTCGTCGAGCGGCAATAAAATTCGTCGATGAATGAAATTAACGAGCGGGATACCGGGGCCGATATCGAAAGCGCGGCGTAGAAAATGAAATGATCAGCTGACGTGACGAGGTCGGGACCGAGAGGGTTCGGGGGCGCCGAGGACGCGGAAAGTTTCCGTGCAGTTCGCAAAGAGTGGCTCGCGGGACGGGGAGGGGGTTGGTGCGAGAAAAGACGCGGCTGATACTCCGTAGTTGCACAGAGAAGTCTGGAAGAAAAGGGTGGCTCACGCCGCGCCAGAGGGGGGATGCCAGGAGGAGGGGGACGAGGAGGGGGCGGAAGCACGGTGGAAAGGAGACGCGGGGGGAAATAAGCCTTTCGCGGCGGGTGCACGCGGATCGTACGGGGGATGACTCGCGGGGGTAATGGCGGAAGTCGTAAAATAATTTAACCCACTTTAAGAAGAAAATTAACAGAATGGCGAAAGTCTTTAAGATTCCCCGCAACTCGGTTTCCCCCGTTCCTCGTTCACGGTTCGCGCGGCTCTTCTCACCCCCTCATCGCGCCCCCTCCTTCCCCGCCGTCGGTGTTCTGCGTCTTTCTTCTTCCATCCGACCCGTCGTCTCCGACGTTTTCTCTCCATTCTTCCTCTCTTACCCTCTTATTCATTGAGCACTCGCCCACCCCCTTTGGCACCGAGGTCGCTGGGAGTTTCTTCATTGACTCTTTCTTTCCACTACGCGAGCGTACTACGTTTCCCGCTCTCGCGCCGACAACTTCAACCTCTCTCTGTTTCGCTCTCTTCCGGTTCCCGTCGTCTTATTTCGTGCAGCGCGCGCCTCTCCTTCCGCCGCGGCGCCTCCTGTTTTTTCTCTAATTATGAATGAAATCGCCGCTGAGGCGAGACGCTGGGAGACGCGCACCGTCCTGGCCCACCCCCCCGCGCCAACCCCTCTTTTTTCCACGCTTCTCGCCGACGCCCGGACGCTTTAATGTTTTCCCCGAGTAACTTCTTCCGCGCGCCTTTTTCCGCGGGACGCTTCTCTCGCGCGAGCGCGACTCCTGGCCTGGTTACGAGACGGTAAATTGCATTGTTGTTTCCTTCCTGCTTCCTCCTCGAGCCTTCTTCGCAAATCTGTGCTTTTTTAGCTCGATCGAATGTCAAAATCAAATACTTTAGAAACTTAAAATCGCATTTTGACAGTTCAAGGCATTCCATAGTCGCTGGAGGAGTGTATATACGTATAGAAATCGAGATTCGAGCGTTTCCAGTTGCCAACGCGAAGGCTTGTAAAATTATTCTCTGCTTCCTCGAAGAGTGTAAATTACAAATTTAAGAATTTCCCGTTTCAGACGCTCAATAGAAAAAAGGATCGTTTAAAATGCAAAGATCCACGACAAAGACTTCCGTTCGAACGGAATCGAGGAACGAGTCGCGTTGCAACCGACGCGAACGAACCAATCGTCGTACAATGCTCGCCGCGACAATCGCGAGCAATTAAAATCCTCGCCCGGGCCCCGTTCGCGCGTTAATTATTATTTAACAGAACGGAACGAAATAAAAATGGCGAATCGCGCGGAACAAACGAACGTTTATCGCGAACGTGGGTAGGGCTCGTCGTTAATTGTAACATCGAACGTTCAACCGAGCCGCGCGGCTCGCTTTGTTTTATTATCCGTCGTCCTCTGTCGCGCTGACCTACTCCCATTTTTTGTTACTCTTCTAATTATGAATGAAAACTTCGGCAAGTGCCGCGGGGGAGGAGGCCACGCGGGAACGAACTCTTTGCAAGCCTCCTCTTCTTTCGCTCGCGTCGCGCCGACTCGGCTAGTAGTACTTTTAGTTTCCCAACCTTTCCGACACTCCGCCCTCCCCTCCCCGTCTCACCTCCGCCCACCCACGGTCCCCCTTTCTCCGAGAAAACTCGCTTTCCACCGGGGAAAACCGCATTATCGTAAAGTTTGACGTTCCTTGTCGCGGCGAGAGCGTGCCGTTTTGTCGCTGACAGTTCGTTTTCATTTTATTCCCTAGAATAAAACGCGGAGGTGAGGCGGAAAGAGGGGGGGGGGGGAGGGGCGAGCTTAAAACAGGAATATATACATGCACGCGGGGAAAAATGTTACGGGACATTTATCCATTGTCGTCGTGGCAGATTTCTGTTGCTGTTATCGCGTCACGGAGACTTGCTAAGAGTTTTATCAGATCGTCTGTTATGGATCTGACAGTGACGTACGAGTCCGGGCGACGCGACGTTTTCTTAGATAATAAAATATCGGGGCACGTTCTCTTGCCTCGGACGCATAGAACGCCGGAAACACGACGTTCCCAGCTTCTCGACAACGTTTGGAAATATTACGTGTACGCATGTAATAAAGAATTTTTATTCTCGGGAGTGAGTAGGATTTCGGGGATATGTCTATTCACCAAAATGATTGTAATTGACCCCCGCAACCGAAAATAATTTTTCCAGAACGATTTGAAATTTTTTTTCTTCGTAGAAAAATTCAGGCATCTACTCTCTGTCAATTTCCCTTAAAAATTCGTTTTCGATTTTTAATAAATTTGTTTGACGCTGTACAGAAATTTTGTTTAATACTTTTTTGTAGGTACCTATGAACTCTACTTCAGAAAAAATTTTCAATGAGATATCTTCACTATTGTAGGAGTTATGGTTATTTGAAAATTGGACCACTTTTATGGGGGTTTTCTCAGTTTAGGGGGTCAAGGACCAACTTTTCGAATATTTTTGCGATTTGTACATATTCTCCACCAAAATACGCGTAGTTTGCTTTTTTAAACATTAAAATCGTCCAATCTGTTCAGAAGTTATGATGTTTTAAAGATACGCATGAAATTGCAGTAGAACGTTCAGTAGAACAGGTCAGTTTCTGGTCAGGCATTACAGTTTCAGAAAGGAATTTTTTTCTCGAAACTGCGTGGGAATTCGAGGGTATGTCTATTCACCGAAAATGATTGTAATTAACCCTCGCAGCTAAAAATAATTTTTTTAGAACGTTTCGAAATGTTTCAATTTTGCCGAAAAATTTATCCATCTTCCTGAATTTTTTTCTCGAAACTGCGTAGGAATTCGGGGGTATGTCTGTTCACCAAAAATGATTGTAATTGACTCCCGCAACTGAAAATAATTTTTCCAGAACGATTTGAAATTTTTTTTCTTCGTAGAAAAATTCAGGCATCTACTCTCTGTCAATTTCTCTTAAGAATTCGTTTTCGATTTTTAATAAATTTGTTTGACGCTGTATAGAAATTTTGTTCAATACGTTTTTTTAGGTACCTATGAACTCTACTTCAGAAAAAAATTTCAATGAGATATCTTCACTATTGTAGGAATTATGGTTATTTAAAAATTGGATCACTTTTATGGGGATTTTCTCAGTTTACGAGGTCAAGGACCAACTTTTCGAGTATTCTTAGAATTTCTACATATTCTTCATTAAAATACGCGTCGTTTGCTTTTTTAAACATCAAAATCCTTCAATCCGTTCAGAAGTTATGATGTTTTAAACATACGCATGAAATTTCAGGGAAACATCTCCACGGTATGGTCAGACATGATATTTTCGGTAAGGAATTTTTTTCTCGAAACTGTGTAGGAATTCGGGGGTATGTCTGTTCACCAAAAATGATTGTAATTAACCCTCGCAGCTAGAAATAATTTTTTTAGAACGTTTCGAAATGTTTCAATTTCGCCGAAGAATTTGTCCATCTTCCTGAATTTTTTTCTCGAAACTGCGTAGGAATTCGGGGGTATGTCTGTTCACCAAAAATGATTGTAATTAACCCTCGCAGCTAAAAATAATTTTTTTAGAACGTTTCGAAATGTTTCAATTTTGCTGAAAAATTTATCCATCTTCCTGAATTTTTTTCTCGAAACTGCGTAGGAATTCGGGGATATGTCTGTTCACCAAAAATGATTGTAATTAACCCTCGCAGCTAAAAATAATTTTTTTAGAACGTTTCGAAATGTTTCAATTTTGCCGAAAAATTTATCCATCTTCCTGAATTTTTTTCTCGAAACTGCGTAGGAATTCGGGGGTATGTCTGTTCACCAAAAATGATTGTAATTGACCCCCGCAGCCAAAAATAATTTTTCCACAACGATTAGAAATTTTTTAATTTTCCAAAGTCCATAAGGTGTAAGGTCCACTCGTATACCTCGTCCGTAACGATACTTTTCAGCGTTAACGCACGCTGGAAGTAAATCGCTTCGTTCGTTCAGCGAGCAGGAAGCGCCCGGAGTCCCGTGGCCCGTTTTGCAAGCACATCGTCGGACTCAAAGAGCATCGGTTACCGCCGCAATTCTTCCAGGAACGCACGTAACACGCGAGCTCATAAGCCCCTTATTAAAATCGAGTGCATCGCCTCGGCTCTCGCGTCGCTCCAGCCATTAATACGCTTTATGGGACGTCGTGCGCGTGTCCCGCGTTCCCAGCCACGGAGATCCGTTTAATTATGGAACAGCCTATCATTTTCACGGGCCCTCAGGACGACCGGGAATCGCCGGGGCGTCGTTTCGCCATTATACGGCTTAAGGTGAAGCGTACCTACGGGGGTTTGCTTCTAACGAACCCCGTCGGCCCCTACGACTGCTTCTAAGACACCAAAGAACCCCGTTATTTAATCATCGTCTTCGTTAACAATGTCTTCCTTCTCCTATAAACTCTAATCTTGTCAGACTTTTTATTATTAACATTATTCGTCCTAGCTATTGGCGAGTTACGATTAACATAAAATCTCGTCACCTCCCACGCTCTCACAAGCGCTCCACCGACCCTTCCGTTGCTTATACATATATCTCACCGTTTCGGTAACTAAATTTATAAAGTTCTGCTCTCCAAATTAATCCTTTCGAGGATCAAATTCACCAATTCAAGTTCTCCCTAGAAGGATAGCAAACTTCTTGTTTATTCTTCGTAATAAATAATATTTATATTGATACAAATAATACAGATTTGCACCCTATTGATCTTGGAAATCAAAATGGTGAATGTGTATATAGGAGATCTACACTTCTCGACCGACTTCCCAATATCCAGTCGTCCAAGGCAGGATCTGCTAGAAAGCCTTACCGATGAGTCCACTAGACCACCCTCTCCTTTCCTTTTCTACCCTCCTACGATTGTTGTCGAGATCCTATCGCCAGCGAAGCAGCGCCACAAATGTGTAGACGATACGTCCTTATTTTTGACACCCCGTATGCACGGATCGTCGAGTTAGGGGACGGCCACGAGACAGGCAACTGCGCTAATAAAACCGTCGCTTCGAAGGCTTTAAAGCAACGATCGGGGCGCCAGGGAAGCCGGATGAACGATTTACGCGCCGCATCCTCGTCCTCCCCCGGCGAACAGTCATAATTGCCTCATCGGCTAATTAGCGGGGGTTATCGGGACCGACAAACGAACGAAGATTTTCTCTATTATTGCGAACGGCCTGGGAGAATCGGCGTCGCGCGCAAAACCCCGCTCGAACGTCCGCGAAACCAGCGGTGCTTGAATATTTCACGAGAGCAACCCCCACGACGAAGGGGGATGGAGGATCCGGGAAGCTGAGACAACAGTCGAACGTTTCAGCCGTATCGTTGCCATCCCGGAATCTATCTTCGAATTAATTGGACCGTTCGATTCCTGCCTTTTCCATCCGACGTGGAAAAAAAATGGAGCTTCGAAAATTCGCGAGCAGGATTTTCCGCCGATAACTCGAGCGGAACGCTTGCGAATTAATGGGACGCGGGTTATTTCGGGAACGGGGGACGGAAAGGATTTTTGAACGTCGGTTTCGAGCGGAGAATCGACGGGGCGTTTACGAATTTATTCCACTGAAAATTCGATGCTCCGCGGAGGTCTTCGACTTCGGTGTAAACGCGTGTCTTCTATTTATATCTCGAGCTGATAATCGACGATGGAATTCTAGAGTTCGCGTACAACGAAACGTTTCGAATTTGAAAAGATTAACTCGCGTAGATTAGCTTGTTTTAAAAATTTTTAGAGCTCTGATAAGTTAACCCCTTGCCATGCAATAACGTGTCTCGTAACAAGCTCTTGATCGTCATCGAACCATATAAATTGAAATCAACACATTTTTACTTTCACGAGGTATTTGTAAATCTATTCTTTTTCGTGGCCATTGTACGAATGAATTTAAACAAAATCAAATAGTACACGTTTGAAAAAATTACATTGAATCGTAAGTCAAGGGGTTGAAATAATTCAAGTTTTGACAAGCACGGGTGTCTCGAACGTAGGCAACAAATCCGCGCGGCGTTCCAGGCCCATCAAACACGCAATTTCCGATTTCTTCTCGAATCCGCGCGAACTGGCAGACGAAGGGGCGAACAAGAATTAGACGGAGGTGATTCTCGTTTATCGACGATCATCAGAAGGGTCGGATAACGTCGTTAGGCATTCTCGTCGTCCTGCTTCCGTTTCCAGATCTATACGGCTAATTAAATCCATTGGCGCGCGCGCTCTCGACGCGCCTCGAAACGTCGATCGATCGATCGCGGTCGCGTCGAACGACGTTAATCGATGTAACTCGCGCGAGTCTTCGCTTCTTTAATCTCACGGTTACACGACGGGAAATGATATTCGATTTCCTCGCGGCTGATTAAACTCGGGCGCGATTTATATCGTATCTACACGACTTCATGGAATAACCGATCGGGTTCATCCTATTGTCTCATTAACACTTTCGTTCCCACTCTAATCACCGTATGAACAAAATTATATGCCATTTTAGTTTAAATAGCTCGTGGCTTCTGAATTGAATTTTATCGTTCTTCGATATTGGGATGAAAAACACATTTGATCTGGAAAATTACTGTAGAGAAAAGCTTCTTAAAAGTATCTGTTTGTTGGAAAAGCGTGTTTGATTTTTCTGGTAAAATGTGAGTTGAATGAAGGCGCCTGGGAACAGTGTATGTTCGACTGTCGCTATTTTAGTTTAAATAGCTCGTGTCTGGCTTCTCAATAGAATTAGACGTTTTATAGTTCTTCGATATTAGAATGAAAAACATATTTGATCTCGAAAATTACTGTAGAGAAACGCTCCCTAAAAGTATCTGTTTGAATAGTGTATTTGATTTTTCTGGTAAAATGTGGGTTGGATGAAGGCCTGGAAGCAGTTTACGTTCGACTGTCGCTATTTCCGCACGATCGAGGCGAGTTATCGTTTAACCGAGTATCGATACATTATATCCACAATGCTACAAGAATCCCTTCTTCCCTCAATCTCACGGACGATTAATTTCCCGGGGAACCTGTTACCCGGCAACTCCGATCCACCGAACCCTCGGCGTCGTCTCGAACGTTGACGTTCGCGAGAATGTAAATCAAAGGTGACTGGCACGAGCGGAAAACAGGCTTGCGCCAGCTCGCGGAACCTGTAACGCCACGGGAATCCATCGGAGATTCACCTGCCATCCGATGAGAAACCTGTTCCTCCGCCACTTCCGGCTGGACGCTGGACGCCATTAAAGAAACCGTCAAAAACGGAGTTGGCAAAATATAATCTGATCACGTCTCGTTAACGCTATCAAATTCAATCTAAATTGCTAACAAATAAAGCAGTCGAAATTCAGTGGATCTAGCTTCAGAGAGCAAGATGACCGCCATGATGGAATCTCCTAAAAATTTGCTCAAATGTAGTTCGATGTACCTATTAAAGAAATCGTGAAAAACAGAGTTGGCAAAATAGGATCTGATCACGTCTCATTAACGCTATCAAATTCAATCTAAATTGCTAACAAATAAAGCAGTCGAAATTCAGTGGATCTAGCTTCAGAGAACAAGATGACCGCCATGATGGAATCTTCTAAAAATTTGCTCGAATGTAGTTCGATGTACGTATTAAAGAAATCGTCAAAAACAGAGTTGGCAAAATATGATCTGATCACGTCTCGTTAACGCTAGACTAACGCTATCAAATTCAATCTAAATTGCTAACAAATAAAGCAGTCGAAATTCAGTGGATCTAGCTTCAGAGAACAAGATGACCGCCATGATGGAATCTCCTAAAAATTTGCTCGAATGTAGTCCGATGTACGTATTAAAGAAATCGTCAAAAACAGAGTTGGCAAAATATGATCTGATCACGTCTCGTTAACGCTAGACTAACACTATCAAATTCAATCTAAATTGCTAACAAATAAAGCGGTCGAAATTCAGTGGATCTAGCTTTAGAGAACAAGATGACCGCCATGATGGAATCTCCTAAAAATTTGCTCGAATGTAGTTCGATGTACGTATTAAAGAAATCGTCAAAAACAGAGTTGGCAAAATAGGATCTGATCACGTCTCGTTAACGCTATCAAATTCAATCTAAATTGCTAACAAATAAAGCAGTCGAAATTCAGTGGATCTAGCTTCAGAGAACAAGATGACCGCCATGATGGAATCTCTTAAAAATTTGCTCGAATGTAGTTCGATGTACCTATTAAAGAAATCGTCAAAAACAGAGTTGGCAAAATATAATCTGATCACGTCTCGTTAACGCTATCAAATTCAATCTAAATTGCTAACAAATAAAGCAGTCGAAATTCAGTGGATCTAGCTTCAGAGAACAAGATGACCGCCATGATGGAATCTCCTAAAAATTTGCTCGAATGTACAGTGTTTTCAGATACTAATATTTCAAAAGGAAAATTGTAAGCTCGTGAACGTGTCAATTATGAACATCAAATCGTAAGATTGGTGGTCTGACGCGACTCTTGATTATCCTGCAACAGATTCTTAGCTCCCTAGCGTACGAACGTATCAAACAGACGTAACCGAACGTTGCAATATGTCGCAGAGATTATATTCGTTGTACTCGTTATTATTCGTCGCACGTTTTGATTCGAAGGTTCTACGACAAGCGTTATTCTCTGCTGTTATCGAATGGCGTCGAAACCTTCGCCCCTCTGTGGCCAGATCCTTCGGGACAATATCTTTGCCCGTAGACAATGCATCGACACATCGAAACCTCCTATAAACAATCAATCCCACGACACCCAGCCAGCTACGTGACTTCGAGTCGCTATTTAACCATCCCTCGGCCGTTTCAGGGTGTCAAAGTTCAATTCAGCCGCGCAGAATAGCTATTAAGAGAGGTTAACGCGCGATACTGGTCCATGGTTAATTTGTTCGTTAAATAGAACGTAGTTGTCACCCATATGTTGATCTCTCGCGAGAATACGCGAACCATACGCGTGACGTCCTAACGAACTCGTTAACCCTTCAACGCGAACTCCTGGGTCGCTTCGTGTCGATCGCTAACAAGGGGAACTCGGTACAGGTGTGGAAATCATCAGGATTCAGGATGATGAATCAAAATTCTGGATGATTTTGTCAAATTATCGAATTTCACCTTTCGATCGAGCCCTTGGAATTTTGAGAAAATCGTGTATTACTCCGGACGTGTTGTTTCGATGCAACAAAAATGCTGTCGCTAGCTATTAAAATTATTCAATAATTTGTATTACAGGGGGTTAATTAAATTTGATCTAAGCTCGGGATTTACCCTCCTCGCGGCGTATAATCCGTTGTCCAAAGGGTTAATCGGATCGTTGGGGCGATAGTTTTCAGGGGATGGAAAACTCTTTCGACGGAGAGGGGGGATGGTCGCGGTTTTCAATTTTCGATGATTCCACCGAATTCGGTAACAGTGTTAGGGGGGTAGAGTGTTGGCATCGTGCATATCCACCATCCGCCCCCCTCGTGTCCCCCGTCGGTTGTGGTGGCTCTTGGAGGGTGCATAGGGTGGGCCGCCGGTTCGACGGGGGTTTAAGACAGCGTGTGTGGGAGTGGGCGTGGCCTTGGGGTGGCCGCTGGCCAATCAGCTGCCGGGGGTTGCTGGCCACCCCCGACCCACGTGGTCCACATCCCCTAACATACATATTGATCTCGTGGTCCTCGTCGACCGCCGCGCCAACCCCTCTCGCCCTCCGCCGCCTTCTCCCTCTCTTCTCCCTCTCTCTCTCTTTCTCTTTCACGCTCGACCTGTCTCTCTCCCTTTGGGTTCCCTCGTCCTCGTCACCCTTCTTCCCCAAAGGGCGTCCTCACCCGAGAGAGAGAGAGAGAAGGTCGAGCCTGACCAGCGCGCAGGAAAATTTTCGAAAGTAAGCGGCGTCTGGTTTTCCGCGACTCGTGTTTCGGGGGTTGGGGACAAGATCGGGGGCGGACGTTGAAGAGAGACTCTCGTTTCATCGTGTTCCGTGAAACGTGTACAGGTTGTCGCAGAATTTTTCCAACGCGTCGGGAATGAAATTATTTACTCGTTAATCGAATCGTTTTGGCCCTCTTTGGCGCGTAACGTCGAGGGGTGGGTTTAGAATCGAACCTGAAGACTATCGTTCGTTCGTCTTGTAAGTTCAGTCGAGGTATTTTAAAAGTTCTGGACAAATTCATATCGATGAGTTTCTATTGGATCAAATGGAATCGAGAACTTCTACTTAGAATCCATTGTCTTTAAAAACTTGGGGGATCATTTACCCTGTTATTACGAATCCTGTAAAATAAAGTTCGATGTAAAGAGACCGAGAACAATGGTGATATTTATTAGTTCCACAAAACAAAACCGATAAATATCTTTCGACAAATCAGCAACGAATTTTAGAGGTATTTCAGAGGTTCTAAACGAAGATATAGTGTCCGTTTAATTGGTTAATGTTTCTCTCGCGCCGTGTCGAGCATTAACACGGTAGTTTTCTTATTTTCTGCTCGGCGTTCGCGTTACAAGGGGTGGGATTTCATTTAGCACGTAGTAATTGAGAACCGTTGGCGGCTTAATGGCGCTATAAAGATTCAATTATTGTCCTATTTAAATCTCCCTCGATTAATTCAAAGGTTCTTAAGTCAACTAACCGACTCGCTTCGCATTCTTCGCTCCGCGCCGTCTATTCCCCGGCTCGTCTCTGTAAATAACGAGCGAGATTTTCGAGCTCGATTATTCAACGGGGATCGCGGGAGCTCCTTCCCACCGCGGCGAAATTTTTATCGAGAATCGCGGAGAGTCGTTTGATTTCTTAAGATCGTAAAACGGAGGGCTCCGGCCTTGTTACGGTTTATTTTGCCTCCGACGATACCGGTCCACGCGAAGACGTTTTCCACGCTCCACGATGGGATCGTTAACTAATTTATACCGAGCGTGGATTATGTAGATCTCTTTAGTAATTCCTCTAAATCGAATCAATCGTTGTAATTTGCCCGAATATATCGACGGCTAGAAAATTCGTCTTCGGGGGACCAAATTAAATTATTATTAATAAGATTGCAGGCGTGTTGCGATCGCGCGGATGATAAATCTAAAGAAGTTCGAGACTGACGTATTGTCGTTCGTTAAGAAACATGTTTCCATCGTCCGCGGTGGCAAACACGATTAATAAATCCGCGAAACGCGCTCGCCTTTGATCCAATAACGAACGATCGTTAATTAATCTCCCGTTCCGCGGAGGTCTACGTCCTCGCGATGGCCGAAAATGGCTCCACGCGCGGGGAGAATGGCCAGAAATTTTCCGGGATTCTTCAGACTCGCTCGGGGGAACCGGTTTCCCCCCGGCTCTCCGATTTTCGTGAATCTTTGAACGACGTCACGTTCGTTGTCAGTTTACCGGCGACGTCGCGCGTTTGCACGTTCAAACTGGAAGTCCCGTTTCTCCCGACCCACCCCCCTTTGTCCGTATTCGACGTTTTATTTGCCGCCCCGTGAAAAATTCATGCCCTCGCTGGAACAGTCTGACGACTTAACGGAGCCAATTAATCGACTCGAAATAACCGGGCAGCTTCGAAAGGGCCGAGACTCGTGCAACTTTCATCGAATTATCGCTGCGCCAAAATTACGCGATCGAGAATTTTAACTGGCCTACTCTCTATGCGGAGGATTGTCTCAACCCTTAAATATAATAATTTGTATCTCACTTTAATTGCCAGTATTCCTTTGGATTTATATTTTCCTCCAGAGAGAAAATAATTAAAGAAAATAAATTACAGGATTCGTGAATTTTAGAGTGGTGACGAAGACCAAGAGAAATTTTAAGTCACGCGGTTTACGGTTGTTTGGGATCAAAGTTCAGGTTACAAACGGGAGGGAACGTTCGCCAGGACCTACCTCAAAGTCGTCGTCGTCGCGGGAAAGGATTTCCTGGGGACGAACGAGGCCGTAAAATTCACGATTTCTAACAGGATTGGGGGGAGGTGTATCGTCGACGAAGGGGTTGTACGCGTCGAAAGGAAAGCAACGGCCGCGGAGAGGCCGGAGGGGGCCAGGAGGGCACCACGCGGCTCCGTAAAACAAAGACAAACGCGCGGGGGGCGGATCAGGGGGGACAAATTACGGATTCAAACGGCCGCCTTTTGTCTATTCTTTTTTTTTTCGCGTTTACTTCTTTGTTTTACCGTCGTCCGTATTGTTTCAGCGGAACGACAGAAAGGGAAAGAGGGGCGAGTGGGGGGAGGGGGGACGGCTGGCGGAAGGTCAGGCTTTGCCTTTGTGGGGGACGGTACCGGTAGCTTTGTTATTCCTCGAGCTTTCTCTCTGTCCGCGACTCCGTTGGTCCCCATTTATTTTTCTCTTTCGCTCTTTCGTCGCGTTGCTGACCCGTGTGCCTCGTGCTCTTTTCACCCCCTTTTGTTCTTGCTCGACGCGACAAACGACAGCCTCGCGTGCACCTCCGAAGTCGATCGGTCGTTCACGGACCTCGTGGAGCTTGGACGGCTGCTTCCTGCCGCGATTAGTCCCTATTATTCCCGGGAATTACGATCGTTTCTCATTAACAGGATGAGACTTCGTCCCCCACCGAACGGAGACCGGGTGGCTTTATTTCGTTGGAAGGTTCATAGACGCTTTCTGTGGGCTCGGAACACAGAAACACGTCCATTGCAATTTCGTCGAATTTCAGGCGGTTCGAGACTATATAATAATTGTTACGAATGGAAAAAGTTTTAATGGGGGATTTTAATTGGGGATTCTAGAGGCCAAAATAAGACGAAAATCAAGAATACCAATTTCTTGACTGAAGCTTCGTTAAGAAGTTATTAACAATTAAATTCAAAAATTTCAAATCGTTCTGGAAAAATTATTTTCGGCTGCAGGGGTTAATTACAATCATTTTTGGTCATTAGACATACCCCCGAAATCCTACTACCTTTCTAGAAAAAAATTCAGTATGGGTTGAACTTTAAACATTAATAACTTTTTAACGGAGCCTCCATCAACAAATTAGTATTCTTGATTTTCGTTTTATTTTGACCTCTAGAATCTCCCATTAAAATTTTTCCCAGGGGTGAACACCCTGTATATGTTTCAGTTTCTGGTTCTACTCAATTCCACATCAGAAACACTCGAAATAAGATGATCTAAATAAAAAAAACAAATAAATAAATTCTAAGAAAATATTTACAAAGCGACATAATGTATCAGAGCATCCGTGTAAATGAAACAGTGAAACATATATGATACAAAGTGTTCTTCAAACTGGAAATTAGGGGTTGTCAAGTGATTCGTGGAACGAACGCAGCGAGAGTTGTCTTTAGTCGTCTTCGAAATCATTGCAATAAGAAAAACAATACATAAATTATATGAAATTAAATCGTAGGAAAATATTTACAAAGCGAAATAATGCGTTAATGTGTACCCTTGTGAAATAAATAAGATTCAAAGTGATTTTGAAACTAGCAATTAAGGGTTGTTAGTCTCTAGTCGTCCTCGAAACACAAATCGAAATAAATTAAATCGTAGGAAAATATTTACAAAGCAAAATAATGCGTTAATGTGTACCCTTATGAAATAAATAAGATACAAAGTGGTTTTGAAACTAGCAATTAAGGGTTGTTAGTGTCTAGTCGTCCTCGAAACACAAATCGAAATAAATTAAATCGTAGGAAAATATTTACAAAGCAAAATAATGCGTTAATGTGTACCCTTATGAAATAAATAAGATACAAAGTGGTTTTGAAACTAGCAATTAAAGGTTGTTAGTGTCTAGTCGTCCTCGAAACACAAATCGAAATAAATTAAATCGTAGGAAAATATTTACAAAGCAAAATAATGCGTTAATGTGTACCCTTATGAAATAAATAAGATACAAAGTGGTTTTGAAACTAGCAATTAAGGGTTGTTAGTCTCTAGTCGTCCTCGAAACACAAATCGAAATAAATTAAATCGTAGGAAAATATTTACAAAGCAAAATAATGCGTTAATGTGTACCCTTATGAAATAAATAAGATACAAAGTGGTTTTGAAACTAGCAATTAAGGGTTGTTAGTCTCTAGTCGTCCTCGAAACACAAATCTAAATAAAGTACCAATGTGTCGAACTATCCCTACGAAATGAACTCTGCAACATGCAAAATGCAAAGTACGTTTAAAGCTGGCAATTAGGGGTGAAATGATATCCGCGGAGCGCGAGCAACGAGAGTTAAAAACCCAGTCAATGTTCCCTCTCGTTCGAAACCGTTAAATCGTTTTCGCCTCGGCGTAACGAGGAGAACGTCTTTAATCCGACCCACTGGGGCTCAATTAAGCCCCGCTTTCTTCGCCCCGGAGTTTCAAGGCCACGGCGATCAAAGAAAACCGGGGCGCGTAAAATTCCTCGAGGAAACTTTTCAGCGAACTCTTTCCTCATTTCCCGCGCAGTTGAATTATTCACAAGCTTCTTCTCGCTTTTGTTTCTGGGCCAGGGTCGTCGCAACGATCTCCGTGGCTCTCACCCCTCTCCCTCCCCCCACGGGTTCCCGGTCGACGAACTTTCTCTTAAGTAAGACATTTTCCTAACTACTTTGCGCTATTCACCAGGATTCCGCGAGCAGCGACGTTATTTAAGCGAACTCGTTCGCCGAGCGACTCTTAGCACGTGGTAACGTTTACTTCCTTCCTTCCTTTCGCCCCCCCCTCAACCCTCCACACCCTTTTACTTTTACTCCTCGAACTTTCACCCCCTCTGGCCCCTTCTTCTGAATTTATTACACGGAGACTGAATTTCGCGCGGTACGCTCCGGGGACTTTTTTCTCCTTTCCTCGAGAACCAAGTTCTTCGAAGTCGTTCCACTCTCCGCGATTATTTTCGATACGAATTGATTTAAATTTGTAAATTCGAGAAGACGAGTCTCACGATTTTTCGAAAGATCGAACGTGAGATCGACCGTACCGAAAATACTAAATCCTCCTCCGGGTCGTCGAGTATTGAATCATTAACGATCTCGACTCGAGAATCGACACATAGCGGGAAGTGGAAGGTTCGTGTCGGGTAATAATTAAAACGGGAATATTTCACGAGCCCTTTAAACGGTTGACTCGAGGCCAGACAGCAGGACGACGGTTCTTGATTTCCGAGGATGGAGCGTCACGTACCGCGTCTCGAAAATGGAAAAGGGCCGCAGAAGGGTGTCGCGGGTTCGCACGGCTCTCCGACGGCTGCGTTCGAAGGTAAAGGGTTACGTGAAAACTCTCCGTCTCGACGACAAAGGGGGTCTTATCTCAAATTTCTAAAGTCCCACCTTCCTGTCTCTCTGCCCGACGTTTCTTACCCCAGCGACCCTTTCAAATCCGCGTAACCCTTTCCGGAGCGATCCCGTCGGATGTATCCTTCTCTATTAGCGGTGTTTCGCGCGCGTTGCGATATTTTTTTCTCACAGCCAACTGTCTCTTTCTTCCTGTCGACGTTCCTCGCGGGGACCAACTATCCAGAAATCCTACAAGGCCGTTTATGGCCGCTGGGGACCCTTCGAGTTCAGTTATTAATTTTTCCACTTGGGGAACCTCGTGGCAAAATTGAAATTCTAAGCATTTGGGAGGATGGTGCACTCTTATAGAAACACCCTTAAAGTGTATTTTATATTAGAATACTGTATGTAGATATTATTATTATTATTCATTTATTAGTGGAATTAAACCCTTCAGTACAAAGATGTAATATGTAAGGAACTACAGATGTGGATTTTACATAGTCAAGTATTATCTTTTAGTGAATTTAACAAAATAAATTAATTTACAATATGTTGCAAGGATAATTTTAGAGTTTCTAATGATTGGTCAATTAAATCCGTTTTAGTGTGTACAAAATTTTACTAATCATTCTATTTACACAATTCTGGGATCCAAACGTAACAAAATAAAATAGAAAGTGATTTCTTAAATATCTATGGTATGTAAGAAGTATTTATTTTTTTGGAGTCATCTCCAAGGCAAAATTGAAATAGTAAACATGGAGGACTGTAGTTCTCCTTTATAGGAATGCCTTTAAACAATGATCTATAACAGTGTGTTTAAAATTGGTATACTGTATACAGATATGCAAGAACTGTTTATTTTTCTGGGTCATCTCCAAAACAAAATTGAAATTGTAAATATGTCCTCCCTTATAGGAATGCATTTAAACAATGATCTATAACAGTGTGTTTAAAATTGAGATACAGTATACAGATATGCAAGAACTGTTTATTTTTCTGGGTCATCTCCAAAACAAAATTGAAATTGTAAATATGTCCTCCCTTATAGGAATGCATTTAAACAATGATCTATAACAGTGTGTTTAAAATTGGGATACAGTATACAGATATGCAAGAACTGTTTATTTTTCTGGGTCATCTCCAAAACAAAATTGAAATTGTAAATATGTCCTCCCTTATAGGAATGCATTTAAACAATGATCTATAACAGTGTGTTTAAAATTGAGATACACTATACAGATATGCAAGAACTGTTTATTTTTCTGGGTTCTCTCCAAGACAAAATTGAAATTGTAAATATGGAAAAGGGTGATGTTAACAGTAGTCCTCCCTCATAGGAATGCATTTAAACAATGATCCATAACAGTGTGTTTAAAATTGGGATACTGTATACAGATATGCAAGGACTGTTTATTTTTCTTGGTCTGCAAGACAAAATTGAAATTCTAAACATGGAGGAGAGTGATAACTGTAATCCTCCTTTATAGAGAGAGTCATAAACAACAATCCATAACAGTGTGTTTTATATTAAAATACTGTATGTAGACATACCTATATACAAAGTACATATTTCTTTTGAATGATGAAATATTTTTAGAATAATTCCAGTATGAAAATAAAGACTGAAATTTGGTAGACTGCGATAACGGTGGACGATGAAAAATGAAAGATTATACTGTTTGGAGCTATCGATAAATCCGGGCGTTTAGAGAGAAATTTAGGGTTCTATCAAGGAGTAGGTCGAAAATTCCGCGTTGAGGAATCGAGCGTCTCCACTTAGGCGCTGCCGCTTCCGCTTATGTGTGTCAGGAGGGTGCTGCGGGCTCTCAGGCTTCTTAGCTGGGAAGACGAATATCAGTTATTGATGGAAACTGCGCCCTCCCCCGGGGAGCCACGACTACGGAGATATCGAGATGAGACGCGTAGGACAGAGTCGGAGGTGAATTACGTTTCGCCCCCGTACCGTCTATAGGGACAAATCAGGCCAAATCAGATCTCGCGACGTCGAGTCGACGCGCGAAATTATGTACGCGGTTAATTTCGAAGCGCGTTTCCGCGTTTCGTCTCCCAATGACACGGAATTCTCTCTGTCCCCCGTCGTCTCTCTTTGCTGGAAATCCGGCCTTCCCGGTTGGCAGTATGTTGCTCGACTAACCGTGGACTTATTACTAATGCAGCGTCGCCGAGTCTCGCGCGAAAGTTACACCCTTTGAGTCAGTTATTCATAACCTGCCGTGGAACACGCGTTGGAAAACTTTCGAAGTTACCCTCGACGACCCTCAAGATTTTTTTAATAATACCCAGTTTTATTTTCTAACCCCGTTCTCGAGCAGTTCTCTTCTCTTTTAAATCAGAATTCTCCTGTCTACCGAATTCAAAAGGGCACGCTGAAAGGTGAAGATTTCTATAAAAATCGTCCCAGTTTTCAGAATTTAACCTCGACGACCCTCAAGATTTTTTTAAACTCGGTCCTAATAATACCCGTTCTCAAATAGTGCTCTCCTTTTTTAAATTAAAATTCCCCTGTCTATCGAATTCAAAGGCGCACGCTGAAAGACGACGAGAAATTCTGTAAAAATCGTCCCAGTTTTCGTGCTCACCCTGTAGCATGGCGGCGAACGCGGTCCCTCGATGGTTCGTTCCTCCCTCGGAAAGTCGGTAAAAAAGAGGGGGTTCGAGGAAGACACGGGGATCGTCGCGGGGCAGAAAACGCAAATCGCCCGGAGCGAAACGATCGCGCGCATCCACGGTACGGGGGACATGAATTTATAATTTCCGTCGCGGTGTGCGCCCCCCCTTCGGTTTCGATCGTCGAATCGAGCCGTCGGTCGCGTCATATAAATCAAAATCAGACGCATTGTACGGTTCCGTCGAAGATTCGGGCCCGCAGAGGGGTATGTCGAAGAGAAAGAGGAGTGGGGGGGGCAGAGAAACTCGGTCAAGCTACAACAAAACCCCCCGTCGGGTTATCCAGGTAGAAACTGCGATACGCGTGCGAGGGAATCGACGCAGAGAAAGACTGAGACGTAGCTCGGAAGGGGTGTCGAGGGGTGGCGGAGATAAAAAGACCGAGAGAGGGAGGGGGGGGGGGTTCAGAGGAGCAGAAGCCGAAAGTATCGGTCGGATATACATATGTATGTCGGCCGGGGGTACAATGTATTCAAATTGCGAGAAAAAGGGTTGGCCCTTGCGACGGGTATATAGGTGATGGGTAAAAAATGCGACAGACTGGTTAACGAAGCGAGATGGTCCATTGAATGGATCTCAATGGGATGCTGGGACCGTTCTCGCATCCGTTTCCACGTGAAGTTTTGTATACGATGCGCGCGCTAACTAGGCGGATATACCCGGTGGCAGCCATATGCCCGGGAAAAAGGCAACCTGACCTGCCTTTTCTTTCTTCTACCTTCGACAGACGAGACTCTTTCCATCGGAGACTCGCGGACCGCGGAATATTTCATTCGCCATCGACGAGTCAAAATGTTAGATCCCTAGACTAGTTTCTATGAAACGTTTGCTGACTTTAATCTGTAGTCCTGTTTAGGAACAAATCTAAAATCTAGAATGTTAATTTCAATCTGGTTTAGTGTCCTAGAGAGAGCTTTGACGTAGATTAATTCAAAGATTCAGAGTACGCTATGTCGAGAAATCACGAATCGCAAAAATTAAGATTGCACGACCGAAAATTTGCCCCCTATTTTCGATCGACGAGTAAAAATGTTAGATTCCTAGACTAGCTTCCATCAAATGTTTGCTGACATTAATCTGTGGTCCTGTTTAGAAACGAATCTAAAATCTATAATGTTAATTTCAATCTGGTTTAGTGTTCTAAAGAGAGGAACTTTGACGTAGATTAATTCAAAGATTCAGAGTCCGTTATGTCGAGGAATCACGAATCGCAAAAATTAAGATTGCACGACCGAAAATGTGCCCCATATTTTCGATCGACGAGTGAAAATGTTAGATCCCTAGACTAGCTTCCATCAAACGTTTGCTGACATTAATCTGTGGTCTTGTTTAGAAACGAATCTAAAATCTATAATGTTAATTTCAATCTGATTTATTGTCCTAGAGAGAGGAACTTTGATGTATATTAATTCAAAGATTCAGAGTCTGCTATGTCGAGGAATCACGAATCGCAAAAATTAAGATTGCACGACCGAAAATGTGCCCCATATTTTCGATGGACGAGTGAAAATGTTAGATTCCTAGATTAGCTTCCATCAAACGTTTGTTGACTTTAATTCATGGTTGTCTATTACGAACGAATCTAAAATCTATAATGTTAATTTCAATCTGGTTTAGTGTCCTAAAGAGAGGAGCTTTGACGTAGATTAATTCAAAGATTCAGAGTCTGCTATGTCGAGAAATCACGAATCGCAAAAATTAAGATTGCACGACCGAAAATGTGCCCCATATTTTCGATCGACGAGTGAAAATGTTAGATTCCTAGACTAGCTTCTATGAAATATTTGCTGACTTTAATCTGTAGTCTTGTTTAGGAACGAATCTAAAATCTAGAATGTTAATTTCAATCTGATTTATTGTCCTAGAGAGAGGAACTTTGATGTATATTAATTCAAAGATTCAGAGTCTGCTATGTCGAGAAATCACGAATCGCAAAAATTAAGATTGCACGACCGAAAATTTGCCCCCTATTTGCGATCGACGAGTAAAAATGTTAGATTCCTAAACTAGCTTTCATCAAACGTTAATGACTTTAATCTGTAGTCTTGTTTAGGAACGAATCTAAAATCTAGAATGTTAATTTCAATCTGGTTTATTGTCCTAGAGAGAGGAACTTTGACGTAGATTAATTCAAAGATTCAGAGTCTGCGATGTCGAGGAATCACGAATCGCAAAAATTAAAATTGCACGACCAAAATCGTCCCCCCATCGAGTTACGACCGACGAGTGAAAATGTTAGATTCCTAGACTAGCTTCCATCAAACGTTTGCTGACATTAATCTGTGGTCTTGTTTAGAAACGAATCTAAAATCTATAATGTTAATTTCAATCTGATTTATTGTCCTAAAGAGAGGAGCTTTGACGTAGATTAATTCAAAGATTCAGAGTCTGCGATGTCGAGGAATCACGAATCGCAAAAATTAAAATTGCACGACCGAAATCGTCCCCCCATCGAGTTACGATCGACGAGTAAAAATGTTAGATTCCTAGACTAGCTTCCATCAAACATTTGCTGACTTTAATCTGTGGTCGTCTTTAGGAACGAATCTAAAATCTAGAATGTTAATTTCAATCTGGTTTATTGTCCTAGAGAGAGGAGCTTTGACGCAGATTAATTCAAAGATTCAGAGTCCGTTATGTCGAGAAATCAAGAATCGCAAAAATTAAGATTGCACGATCGAAATCGTCCCCCCATCGAGTTACGATCGACGAGTGAAAATGTTAGACTCCTAGACTAGCTTCCATCAAACGTTTGCTGACATTAATCTGTGGTCTTGTTTAGAAACGAATCTAAAATTTATAATGTTAATTTCAATCTGGTTTATTGTCCTAGAGAGAGGAGCTTTGACGTAGATTAATTCAAAGATTCAGATTCTGCGATGTCGAGGAATCACGAATCGCAAAAATTAAGATTGCACGACCGAAATTGTCCCCCCTATTTGCGATCGACGAGTGAAAATGTTAGATTCCTAGACTAGCTTCCATCAAACGTTTGCTGACATTAATCTGTGGTCCTGTTTAGGAACGAATCTAAAATCTATAATGCTAATTTCAATCTGGTTTAGTGTCCTAAAGAGAGGAGCTTTGACGTATATTAATTCAAAGATTCAGAGTCCGTTATGTCGAGGAATCACGAATCGCAAAAATTAAGATTGCACGACCAAAATTGCCCCCCCCCTATTTTCGATCGACGAGTAAAAATGTTAGATTCCTAAACTAGCTTTCATCAAACGTTTGTTGACTTTAACTCGTGGTCGTCTATTACGAACGAATCTAAAATCTATAATGTTAATTTCAATCTGGTTTAGTGTCCTAAAGAGAGGAGCTTTGACGCAGATTAATTCAAAGATTCCGAGTCCTCTACATCGTATCACGTAAGATCGCACGATCGAAATCGTCCCCCCTTTGAAATTAAAAACGTCTCGAAATGCTCGCGGGGAGCAGCTCGACCGAGATCGAGGACCGGAAGCACGCGAGCGTAAGTGGTATCCGGGTACCGCGAGGCCGTCAGACGTCGCAGGCGTCTCGTGGTGCTCGTTCGGCGACGCAGACGACGACGACGACAACGCTGTGGGGGTGGGAACGGTGTCTCCCTCTTAAAGCGGAACTTTGCCGGGTGCTTTGCCTTTTTAAAACGAACAAAAGAACGCCGACACGTCTTAAATGAACGCGCTACTTGTTGCACGGAGAAAAGGGGTGGAGGTTGGCGTCGGAGGCGTGGAGGAGGAGAGGCGGCCGGGGGTGTTGGAAGCGGAAGAGAAAAGGGGGTGGCAGAAGTTGGTCCCCGTTGGTAACGCGGCTCTGGAAGGGGGTTAACGGGGCGAAAGGAGCCGGGGGTGGGCCGCTGGCGGCGGCGGCGTCGGCGGCGTCGACAGAAAACTGTTTCTCTTTTGTTTTTAGCGTCTGGAGGAGCCGGCGGGGAGGGGAGCGCGAGGAAGTCGCAATTAAAAATGTAGTTCAAGGCCGACGCCCCCAGGTGCGGGGGTGAGGGAAGGTTTACCTTGAGCCCTCTTTCTCTCGTTCTCACTTTTCTCTCGCCCCCCTCCCCCCTTGGCCCCCCTCCCTCCCTAGCCCCGTCGCGATCCGTCTTTCTCCGTCCCGCCGACGCTTCCGCCCCTCTTTTCTTCCTGCTCCCGTGGTTCGCGTCGGCGTGGGAGGATTTCACGCGGCTCTCTCTCTCCTCTCTCGTGTTCCTTGCGTTTTCTTCGCGACCGCGAACAGCCCTTCCGGGAATACCGTCGGCCCGCGGAAGTCGCGGAATCATAAGCTCCCCGTCGAGATTAAGATTAAGATTATTTTAGCGCGTCGCTTCTTTCACGCTGCCCCCCGTCCACCCCCTCGCTTGCTTCTGTTTCGCTTCGCGACTCGAGAACATCCAGAAGGGAAATGTTGTTTCACTAGGGGGCGAACAGACATCGATGGACTCCGATACCCTATCTTATAATTATTGTTGTTGAAAGAACATAGTAATTCACCCTTAACGATCCAGTATCATCGTATCGAATGTTACCACTTGCTGCTCTGAAAATATATACTTGATATCGGAATATTTAATCCCTGATTTCTCTTCGTATGAAACAGAAGTAAACTTGAAGTACTCGTGAGTTTGTTACTCGACGAGCTCCCCTTGATGTTTAACGTAACCGATAGATCAAAAATTAGCGACGAACGCCCGAGTCAAGAACTACAGCGCGAGGAGCGTATTCCGGAGAGGGTTGGGAGGCTTCCAGCGAGGAAATCTTGACTTCTCGACTGGTTGTCGATCGCCGAGAGCATCCCTTGTCTTCCCATCGTTGCACCCTCCACTCGAAAAATTGGCTTCCGCGGCGTCGACCTGCTCCTCCTCCCATCCCCCGATTCTCTCCAGCGGCGATCATCTATCTCGGGTACGGATCGACTCTCGTGCGGCTCTGTCGATTTCCTGGGGGGTAGTTTTCCCTACCTGGCGGTGTTTCTTCTGGTCCCTAACCGGCAACTACCTTACGTTCCGGCGGGGAGTCTGTCGGATGATATTTCTTTTTTTTTTTTCCCACTGAAAGCGGCATCACCTGTGCCGTTTTCGGGATTACTTTTGTCGGTTTCAGCGCCAGTCGCCACCCCTCGTGTCGCTACCGAAGTGCACGCCGGGGGTAGAATCGTAAATATCGTCGAGGCAGGGTGAGAGAAGGTCGGCACAGAATGCACGGGGTAACCGGGCACAATGGGGAAACAGCGTTATTGGCTTTTCAAAATGGTATTTACCGAAAATAACCAATTTGAAAGGATAATGGCGCGCGACTGACGTCGCCCGGGACACAAACGTTCGCGACGGGCGACGCCCGCCAACCCTTTGCCGCCTTTCCACCCCGTCCCAGGCCAGGTTGCAACGACGCGCATCCGCGTCGATCGTCTACGCTCGGCGCTGCTAATTATTTCGCGATTAATTGGAATCGGGAGGGTTCCAGCTCTCGTGTGATCCGCTTCCCTCGAACCTGTTCTCCGCGAGTCCTTTGTCGAGGGAACGCGAACAGGGATTTGTGGACGGATCCTCCGGGCTTCGTACCGTTCGCATTACGACTGTCGAGCACGATACTTTGCCAGAAAGTACCGAATTCCTCGGTCTACGATCGTCGAAGAACGATACACCGTCAAAAGGGGAATTTTTTTCTGCCCTTTACGGGAAAACTTGCGATCCAGAATTTTATTTTAATACGAAGCTAACGTTTCTGTTCGTGTTTTGGGTATCTGTTATTTTTAATAAAGCTACAGCAGGGTCACTGATTATTTCTCTGCGTTCAAGATCAAAAATGTACAGTCCCATTTTAAGTGTCAATATCACTGTAATTCTCTATGGAACAAATTGCTTTTGATATTTCTTATATTCCTACTTTGTAGACTATAACTTGGAAACATTTTTTCGTCAGATTATTATAACTACTAAGTGTACTTTTGTATTTCGATCTTTCTCTGAATTTTCGATATCTTTGAGTTTGGCGATACTAGAACCAAAATTTATATTTCCAGAATTTTTGTTTGCTCGTATATCCAAGTATATGGAAGAATATTTCCATCTTAGTCGTGTAAATAAACTTATCTGCGTCTGCTGTCCTGAGATGGAAACACAGTTGGAGAGATCGCGTTGAAATTTGAATCGAAAAATACCCCCAGTTAAAATATTATTACGAGCACCGTGTGTAGCTTCACTGCTGGCTTTGATCGACGGACATCGGTATCGATTTCCTGTCAGACGCGAATCGACCTTTCAACCGGAAGCACACGCGTTAAGAACAGTTTCAATCATGCATCGTTCATTATAAAATAAAGTTATCATTATGAATATTTTTTAATATAATAATCCACGTATAATAGATTGCACTCCGAATTATTAAGTGTTTTATTTGAAATTTATCTGTT
Source organism: Colletes latitarsis (assembly GCF_051014445.1). Classification (NCBI taxonomy): domain Eukaryota; kingdom Metazoa; phylum Arthropoda; class Insecta; order Hymenoptera; family Colletidae; genus Colletes; species Colletes latitarsis. Next base: position 25,703,724 of record NC_135135.1, on the reverse strand, counting down.
AAAATATCTGTTTTATTTACACTGTTGTATTTTGTAATTTCCAAGTGTATGAAATCTATTTGGACTTGAAAAAATGTCGAGTAGGATTTAACGAAGGAGCTTCTGAGATAAAAATTGATGTCACACTCGACATAGGAGTGCAAAGAATAGAAATAAATAGATTTCGATTTCATCCGAAACGTACTTTACAGAACCTTCCGCGATTTTCTAGCAAAGTTCCCGCGACGGCTCGTTAACCGTGGCTAATTAGATCATTCGTGAGCGCGTCTCGCGCGATTCCATCGTCCCCCCGTCGTGGTCCCGCGACACGGGGAGCGGATAAAAGAGTTTCGTATGTTTTACGAGCGCGAGGCCACCCCCGCGTGTATTCAATCTTTCCGGCGGGTGCGTCGAAGGATTAGCCCCCGCTAAGCCCTCGAGATCCGGGCGCAACTTTCATCTCCTTTATGCCCGACGCGGGGCGGAAACCGATTCTCCGATGGCGAATTTAACGAAACTCGAAGGCGATTCGAGCCACCGTCCGCCCCCTGTCGCGGGTAGAAAAAAGGAGAGAGGCAATCGGGCGGAAGAACCGATGGACGAGTTTAATCAGCGTCAACAGCCAGGGCGAAAATTCCAGCTTCCCTTATCCCAAACTCGAATCGCGAGGAGAGGGGCGAACGCGTCCTTCGTCGCGGAAGAAATCGGGAGGAACGTTTCCGCAGGCAGCCTCGCGGAATGAGATTCGAGCCGGGGAAGATGGAAGGCGGGCAGTCGGAGGAACAAAGGGGCGAGAGGGACCGTGGAAACCAGGAAAACCTTTTCCGTCGCCCGGGACTTCCGTGTCTCTTGCCTCCGGGGGTGTCTCTGATTCGAATTTCGACCACGCGACCCTCTCGTTACGAGGGAAGGGCGATGGAAGCGCGCCCGGAAGGCAGGGAATCGTCGAAAGAGTACGAGAATATAACCCGGGAACCGTGAAAAGAAGTCGTGAGAACCGAGGCGTGTTGCCTGCCGCGGAATTGAATCCGCGCGCGGAGCAAGATGGCGACGACGCGCGGCCCGCGGAATCAAAAGGGCGTCTTCCATCAAAGAAACTGGAACACTGTATCCGTTTCTTTCCGCGCGCCTCCGCGCCTTTTCTTTTCTCCCGACCAGACGTTCGAGAGCAGAATGACGATCCTGGTTTTACATAAAGACGCCCGCGACCCGTGTTTCGAGAAGCGTCAAAGGGCGCGTCACGGCCCTCGCGCAGTCGAACGTTTTCGGGATAAACGAGGGCTTCCAGGGGTGACGGAGAAGCATTTTCGATGGAAAATGTCTCAGCGTTGCGGGGTACGCGTCAAGGTTTAACCCCTTAACGTACGATTTAATTCCGAATAATTCTTCAAACGTATAGTATTTAATTTTGTTTAAATTTGATCGTGCAAGGAATGGCTACGAAATGAAAAATGTGTTGATTTTAATATACAGGGTGCTTGGCCACCCCTGGGAAAAATTTTAATAGAGCTTCTAGAGATTCTCGAGGTTGAAATATATCGAAAATCAAGAATACTAATTTGTCGATGGAGGCTTCGTTAACAAGTTATTGATATTTAAAGTTCCGCCAGTACTGAATTTTTTTCTAGATAGTGGGTAGGATTTCGGGGGTAGGTCTATTCATCAAAAATTATTGTAATTGACACCTGCAACTGAAAATAATTTTTCCAGAACGATTTGAAATTTTTTAATTTTGTCGAAAAATTTCACATCTTCTCGAATTGTTTTCTCGAAAGTGGGTAGGATTTCGAGGGTATGTCTAATGATGAAAAATAATCGTAATTGACCCCCACAACCGAAAATAATTTTTCCAAATCGATTTGCAATTTTTTACTTTTGCCGGAAAATTTAGGCACCTACCCCCCTTGTTGATTTTCCTTGAAAATTACTTTTTCATTTCTAGTAATTTTGTTTGACGCCCTACAGAAAAGTTGTGTAATACTTTTTTGTGCTCTACTTCAGAAAAAAGTTTCATTGAAATATATTCACTATTATAGAAGTTATGGCTGTTTGAAAATTGGACCATTTTTATGGGGTTTTTCTAACATTACGGGGTCAAGGAACAACTTTTCGAATATTTTTATAATTTCTACGTATTCTACACTAAAATACGCGGCGTTTGGCTTTTTGAACATTGAAATCGTCCAATCCGTTCAGGAGTTATGGTGTTTTAAAGATACGCATGAAATTTCGGAGAACGATTTCTGGCCTAAAATTAGATTTTCGGTAAGGAATTCTTTTCTCGAAAATGCGTAGGATTTCGGGGATATGTGTAATGACCAAAAATGATTGTAATCGACTTCTACAATCAATCATAATTTTTTCAGAACGATTTGAAAATTTTCTTTTTCGTCGAAAAATTTAGGCACCTTCTCGAATTTTTATCTTGAAAATGCATAGGAATTCGGGGGTATGTGTAATGACCAAAAATGATTGTAATCGACTTCTGCAATCGATCATAATTTTTTCAGAACGATTTGAAAATTTTCTTTTTCGTCGAAAAATTTAGGCACCTTCTTGAATTTTTATCTTGAAAATGCATAGGAATTCGGGGGTATGTGTAATGACCAAAAATGATTGTAATCGACTCCTGCAATCGAACATAATTTTTCCAGAACGATTTGAAATTTTTCTTTTTCGTCGAAAAATTTAGTCATCTTCTCGAATTTTTATCTTGAAAATGCGTAGGATTTCGGGGGTATGTCTATTCACCAAAAATGATTGTAATTGGCCCCTGCAACCGAACATAGTTTTTCCAGAACGATTTGAAATTTTTTAATTTAAGTTTTTAATAACTTACTAACTTACTAACGAAGTCTTAGTCAAGAAATTGATATTCTTAATTTTCGTCTTATTTTGGTGTCTAGAATCTCCCATTGAAATTTTTCCTAGGGGTGGTCGAACACCCTGTATAAGGCTTGATAACTATCGAGTAGCCTCATGGTCGTAAAACTTGACACCAAGAACTTGTCACGAGTCATTGTATGCCAAAGGGTTAATACGCGCGGTAAGAACGTTCGACTTTCGATAGTCGTTTCGATAGTGTCCAATGGCGGGCAATTTCAATCTTCACAGAGTTGTTAACATTACAAAATATAAACAGTTCAATTTTTAATCATTTTTCCCGACTGTTTGGAATCGTATATAGCATCTGAAAATTCCATCGAGAAGAAATTTCAGAAGTCGAAGAAAGTTCGCCGTGTTACTCGTGGAAATGAATTTTCGACGCAAATGTGTATTCCACCAGCTTCGCGTAACGCGTTGCACGGCTGTGCGTATCCCCGCGATAATAAAGAAACGTAATAGTAACGATAATACCGGTAACGGTTAGATTTAAAATAGCGAGAAGTGACGAGTCGAGCGAGAGAAGCCCTCCCCAGGAAACGGCGGGACGAAAGAAATTAAGGGCTGGAGCGTTTCGGGGGTCGACCAATAACGGAACCAGCCACCTACGGTTTCCGCTCGCTTCGCTATCCCCGGGAACGACCGGCATCAAGAACCTCGATCTCCGTCGTGCCGCGAAATTCCACGGATCCGGCACACCCTCGAGAAACAGATCCCGTAAAATAGAAACTTCCGACGGTACGTACGGGCTGCATATTCCCCGCAACGAGGACTTCATACCCAAGTTTCCACGAGGACCCGGGTAGGTCCTTGTAATTTTGCCTGCCAGCATCCTCCTCGTCCTTCCCTTTACCACGGGCTTTCTCCATCCCACGTTCTGGACCACTTGCTCGCGGTGATCCCGCAAGTGGAGGCTGGGAATCGCAAAGGCAAAGAGCAGGGCATAGATAGAGGACAGAGATGTACACTGTGTCTCGCGAACTCTGCGTCCGTTCGGATATCGTCGAAATTCTCCGCAATATTGCATAGCGTTTCGCGCGCGAACTCGAGGTAACCAATTCGACGCGATTAGTCTGCTTACGTAGAAGTCATATTTTAACACATTGACTGCCATGATTTTTTACTGAGGAGCTAAAACAAATAAATCTATATAGAACTCTTGAATTTTAACGAGTCTGCAAAAATAAGTTCAATAACAAATTATGGGGATGCTAGTTTCCAGTGTCAATGGCAGTCAACGTGTTAAATATAACAGAATCGTGGATTATGGATTTTTTAATCCACAACCCTTACGATATTTCTACAGGTTAAAATATTGTTAACGACCTTGGTGAGCGTCGGATGAATTAGAAATGAATAAACTTTCCTCCTCGAGTTCTTACGTGAGAAGGTGCGTCGTTGGCGAGATATTTTGATTGAAAGTTTTCAAACGAACACCCTGTATGCGTGCAGGGTGGAAGCGAGTCGGACGGAAAGAGGGAACACACCGGAGGGCAGAGAGGGTACGAAAGAGGAATCAGGAGGTGGCGAGCAGGAGGTATACGAAGGAGGACGTGCCTTCATTTGTTTCAGCGGGCACGGCGGTGGGTGGTTACGTCACGTGTTGGTCGTCATGGTAACCTTCTGGGCTTGCAAACGGGGGGGTGGGGGATCCCAGCGTGTTGCCTGTTAAGACGACCAGGGATCCTGATCCTACGGGATCTCCCGCGCGCATAGAATTCGAGGGGAGCGTCTCCGACGTCGTTGCTGCCTCTTCTTTGAAGTCTTCGATCGTGAAACGTCCGCCAGATTTCTTTTATCGTCCCGCAGCGCGGATGTTGCGAGCACGGGAGCAGATAGCGGCTGCAAACTCGGGACTCGCGCGCGTTTTTGGGGTGGAAGTAACTCCTACAGGACGGGGAGGACCGATCCACGAGTCTGCCTCTGAGAACTTCTCGTAGAAAAATTTCTGTGCGGTGGCAATGTCCAAGAATCACTTTTCTATCATCGTGGACTGAAGCCAAATAACGAGAATCGAAACTGCATAGTTTACGTAGTTTTTTAAAATCCTACGTGATTGCTAGATATTTCAGAACCCTCGAGAAGATTTACGTCGACGCGTTAAACGAATCTTCGCGGAGTAAATTCGCGATTACAATCCGCGGGTACGTTTTTACTTCGTTCGCGTTTTACGGACGTTCAAGTATCCATTGTCGTAAAATATTCCCGACCCCTCTGTTGCTCTACACGCTACCGGAGCACGCTGGGCTTCCCAACCCTCTGTCTTAACCCGCTTTCGCGGGCGACACTTTTGAGCTCGACACCGTTAAAACTCGAGCAACTTGTTTTACGCGTAATAGTAAATACTTCGAACGACCTCGATTAACGAGCCAACCCCGTACGAAACGCACGCGTCCGCCATTGACCCTCTGCAGACTCCATTTATTCACGGTATTTCGTGAGGAATAAAACAACTCGTCGTTTTCGCTCGGAGGGGTTCAATTCTCAAACTCTAAAAATCAACGATTGTTTCCAGGTTGCTTAAAATATTCATAGCAGAACTCATCGAGAAAATTAGACCCGACAATGACTGCGGAAGACATCGCTGATGAATGTGGCGTGTTTAGGAACGATCCACTCAACTGCTTTGTAACAGAGATTACAAAAATCGTGACCAAACTGTTGTCTGCTTTGCTTGTTCTACATTTGGGCCAAAATCTTCATAGCGAGTCAGACTCGGTAAAGTACAGAAAAGAGTTGATTATCCCAACCTCGAAGATTCTGTGTGTCTCCGTTTCTTCGAACACCGTCCATCTATGTAACGAACGAAGTTCCAAGAACAAACCCTATAGTTGGTAATTAGGAATAAAGATCGTCGGTGAGGGGTCCAGGACGACCAGGGTCGTCGCGGAATTGACTCGTAAATCTAGTTTGGGGTTCGAAAGTGTCTCCCCCGTCCGCCATGTTGGTACCGCGCGTGCGGAGGCGCTCGTATTTAATCTCGGTTAGAGCCGCAGCCGCGTTTCCCGTTGGCTCTTCCGTTTTACGAATACGTCCCCGTATCGTCGAATAAAGCGGGGACGGTTTAAGCGTGCATGTCTCGCTGGAAACTACGCGGCTGGTGTCCTCGGGGCCGCTCGAACGCCTGCGGGTTCCCAAAAGCGCGCGCTGGCAAAGTAGCAGACTGCAGCGGCAGCATCTTTGAGTCTTCTCGTTCGTAATTACACGACCGTTCCGCGAGGCGTTTCGCGTTTCTCTGTCCTTACCCTCCCCCTCCTTCCTCCCTCTGTCCTCGGAGACGCCTCGAAACCGTCTCTCACGCCGCGGATCGAATTCCATTAACATCGCTACGGTTCTGTTCCGCCCGCGAGGACCACGCTCCTCCCGACGCGATTCTGCTCCCGAAAACCGACGACAACGTTTCCGCATTTTCCTCCAACGTTCCTACGGACCCGACCACCGACACGCAGAAGCCTCCACCGCGGCCGTTAAGTGGATTTTACGCTGGGGTCGCTTTTAATTCCACCCCCCCAATTCTTCCTCGATTTTAGAGACGTTCGATGCAGTCTACAAATTTTTCTTTCTCATTTTTTAGTTGGTTATCACGGCACACTTGTGGGGCAGTTCTATGCCAAAATTGTGGCACGTTATAATATTTATACAGGGTGGGGCAGTAACTATTAGCACCTCAGATATCTTGGAAACTATAAATTTCACAGAAATGTTTGCTAAAGTAAATTGTACAGAACGAAGGGTGCTATTGGGTGGCGATAATAGTTTTTTTGCAGGTGGAGGTACTTCGGACATTTGAAGGTCACATGCATTTTTTTTAATGGATCGGTATGTGTTTGCTTCCGTATCACGATAGAGGATCTTAAAACGAGTTCAACGACCTATTACACAAGGTCATTGAAGGTCATAGAAAGTAGAGAAAGGCGATAATACTTACGGTTTTGGTAGTAAATGAAACATGTTTATAGTAGGTGTTCGAAATGATGACCATCACTGTCAATGCACCGTTGGATTCTTTTTACGATTGATTGACTTGCAAGTCTTACAGCGTCAGAACTTATTGATGCACAGGCTGCAATAATTCGCTGTTGCATATCGAGAGATATAGTTGGTACTTCTTTGTACACTTTCTCTTTCAGTGTTCCCCACAGAAAGAAATCTAAAGGTGTTATGTCTGGTGAACGAGCTGGCCACGATATTGGACCGCCGCGTCCAATCCAACGATTTCGAAATTTTTCATCGAGTTCCCTTCGCGCAATCGATGAATAATGTGCTGGGCATCCATCATGTTGATACCACATGGTTTGTCGTGTAAATAAAGGTAACTCTTCTAGAAAAAGACCCAATGTATCCTTAATAAAATTAGCATAGACGTTGCCATTCAAATTTCCATTGATAAAATAAGGTCCAATAATTTGATCACCTATGATACCGCACCATACATTCACAGACCATTGTTTTTGATGTTCAACCTGTCGCAGCCAATGTGGATTTTCCGCTGCCCATAAATGCATGTTATGCAAATTAACATTCCCGTGATTTGTGAATGTTGCTTCATTAGTAAATAAGACGGTATTAAAAAAAAGCTCATTGTTTTGAATCTCACGTATAGCCCATCGACAAAACTCAACGCGATTCATGAAGTCGTTCCCATGCAATTCTTGGTGAAGACTAACGTGATACGGATGAAATTTGTGACGGTGCAAAATGCGAAGTACGCTCCTCCTACTAATGCCAGATTCGCGTTCAATTTGTCGCGAACTAATATGAGAATTTCTAGACACACTAGCGAGCACACCGATTTCCATTTCTTCGTTAATTACTCGTTTCTGGCGTTCACTTTTACGAACACTTAAACTACCGGTTTGCCTAAGTTTATCATACACATTTTTAAATATTTGACGCGAAGGCTGAGACCGATGTGGATATCGTTCAGCATACAAGTTTTTCGCCCTTGCAGAATTTTGTTGGCATTCGCCATAAATAAGAAGCATATCAACCTGCTCTTCAAACGGATACATCGTGCCGGATTGACCGATTTATCGATACTAATCTTATGATGTTTATCTTACTCTGCAAACTATTAAAGTGTCCTTCAAGCAGTGTTTATTCTCAGTGAAGTAAACGGTAAGCATTACGCATTCCTCTACTGTTGACAAAACGTATGTTTCATTTACTACCAAAACCGTAAGTATTATCGCCTTTCTCTACTTTCTATGACCTTCAATGACCTTGTGTAATAGGTCGTTGAACTCGTTTTAAGATCCTCTATCGTGATACGGAAGCAAAAACATACCGATTCATTTAAAAAAATGCATGTGACCTTCAAATGTCCGAAGTACCTCCACCTGCAAAAAAACTATTATCGCCACCCAATAGCGCCCTTCGTACTGTGCAATTTACTTTAGCAAACATTTCTGTGAAACTTATAGTTTCCAAGATATCTGAGGTGCTTATAGTTACTGCCCCACCCTGTACTGTAACAGTTCTGGTCATCAATTTTAAAAAGATACTATCGATAACACAGATTCTTTGTTCACAAAAATCAACCTATTTCCAAAAATTAAAGACACAAAGATTATCAGGATCACGGATTCTCTGTTTACGAAATCAAAGAATGTCAGGAATTACTAAGCCCCGCGTACGAGGGACGATACAATTGAATATTCGGATCGAGCACACCCACGCGGACCGATCAAGTATATTTCAGAGACCTCGACGTCGGTCTTGACATCTTCAGCAGACATTCCGGCAAAGTTTGCTCCCCCCCGGTCGAGGGGTAGCTCCCGATCCCACTGACAATTTGAGTTTTCATTGGAAAATAATTATTATGGGACGCTCCGGTGCTCGAGACGTCCTGCCTCCCACGGTCCCGGCATTAAGTATTGTTTCTCCCTATGTTTGAAATTAATTTGAAGTTGCCTAAGCAACCCCCGACGAGCTTCCAAGGTGTCCCGTTCCCCCGTCAATAAGAACTACCCAGCGAAGCAGTTTCGTGAAACTTGGCCCGGCTTGGAAAGGGATCGACCCGGGCCGGGATCGATTTCTGCTGACTTTCGCGGTAAGAGATACGTTTCGGCGTCTGAGGATCCATCGGGGTAGACTTAAACCCTCGCGCAATTAATTCCAGGGGCGGCGGAATTATTCTCTGTTTCGTAGATTGAGTGCATACGACGGTCATTACTGTACCGAACCGAATCAATTATCTAGTTCCACGACTTAAATTGAATATAATATAATGGAAACGTGTGGCGTTGTTTTACAATGTCTCGATCTACTTTATACGAGGCTTTCTTGGATTTATGTATAATTGATTTCCAAGACCTTGGACAAGACTAAACCGTGCTGAGATAAAAGGTTTCAGAAGTAGAAAACTTCCACCGAATTTAACCCTTGAGTAGATTATTACAACTTTAAACTAATAATTCTCTAACCCTTTGCACTCTAAGGAAACACAATATTATTGTTTTACAATGATTATATAGGACAAAATACATAAGCAAAGCAAAATTTACTATCTCTAGAAAGAAAGTACTTCGTAGTACTTCAGTTAGTAGTGGTCGAAGAAAAGTCTTCGAGTGCACAGAGTAATTATATGAAAATTTATGTAAACCTCCATTAGTTCACTATTTTTTAAATGCTTCAAAGGAAAGTTGATTTACCAATTTGGTAAAAATTAAGTGAAATAATTCAATTAAGATTGAGAGTTCACTTAAGGGTTAAAACTGGAAAGCTAGTGTCCCGAAATCATAATCGAAGGAAGCCTAATATGAAATACTTTAGGCCCCCAATTTGGGGATGGAATTTTGCAGCTTCTACAGAGTTCGTAAAAATCATTTCTAATTTTGCGTAAACGATCTCGACGCTCGTGCAACGTCAAGGACCTATATCTATCGTGCATATGTGTAAGTTTCGTACTGTTGGGCCACGTCCCCCGACGAATTAAAAATTCCTCCGGGTCCAGGTCGCCGCCCGACGGAAGCAACGCCATTCCACGGGCCGGTGGAGAGTCACGAGCCATCTTGCGCGAGCATAATGTCAGTTCGTCGCCCTCGGTATCCACGAGGGGGTGGTTTTCGAAAGACGGCTCGTGGGACGGGCTTGCCAAAACCACCCCGACCGTACGTCCTCGCGCGTACATACACCGTAGCGAACAGAAGGGGCACGGTGTACGTGCAACGGTACACGATAGAGTCTGCCGGCTGTTCCATCGTCCTGGCAGGATGCAAGACGTAACATGCCTAACGATCTTCCCTCTCCTCTTCCTTCCCAGCGCCTCGTCCTCGTCTCGCTCTCTTCCCTTTTGTCGAATCCCGGCTTCTCTAGCCTCCTATCCGCCGTTTCCTACCGGGTTCTCTTCTCTTTTCCCGTCGCGATACGCTCTCTCTCTCTCTCTCTGTCTATCTCTCTTCTCAGTCCTTTACGTGTTCCACTCCTGCAGGATCCTAGCTGACTCGACGCACCCGAGGTCTTCGCAATTGCTTGCCAGTGGCTTAGCGTCTTGTGCTGGTTTACGTCCTGCGCGGAGCCCGCCGCCAATTTGCGCCAATTTGCGTTTAGCATTGCTCCTTAGAAATCTCTGCCACCGGCATCGCGAGGCGTCCTTTCACCCTGTCTCTACTTTTTACCACGCGAACAACGTCGAAACAACCTCCAAACGTTCCCTTTAAATTGTTCGTATCGTTACGAGACCGCCATATTTGATTCTGGCAACGAGACGAGTCTGGACCACGGGCTCCATTGGAAATTCACTTCACCGAATTCACCCGGAAAGGAAGAATTTTTCCATCGACTGTCAGATTTCTTATTCTACATTGCAAGCTGCGTAACGTGAAACTTGTACTTATTTTCGTAACATTCACGAATCTCATGTTCCCTCAACGTCTCGAGATCTTCTAATTCCATAGTGGAGAATCCTGTCATCCATATGTATGGATGATAACCCTAACCCTTAGGTGGACTCTCAGTGCAACAACTGGTAAATTGGTAAATCTTACACATAAAAATATGTGTTGACAAAGACAAAATGACATATGGCCCCTTTCTCGATTCACCGAAGCTGCCCAAAATAAGTTCGGGGAGTCGAGAGAGGAAGGCACACACTTCCCTTCTCGCTCTTGAACAACTAATATTCGACCTCTCGTCAACAGGTCCCCACTGGCCTCTGCTGACCGCTGCTGACCACTCCTGGAATTTCTGACAACGTGTAACGACTATGACTGGCTACTGTTAGCCTCTCCCAGCCTCTGCTGGCCCCTGCTGACCACCGCTTATATTTCTGACAACGTATAACGATTACTACTGACTTCTGTCAGACTCCGCTGGCCTCTGCTGACCGCTGCTGGTTTCTACATGCCTCTACTGGTGGCTAACTTGAATTAGCAGGTAATGTCATCAAACTCTTTTACACAGTTATGCCTCTTTTTACCTGATGTATACGATTAAAAAGTACGAGGTACAAGATACGGCTACATGTACTTTTGAATTTTCCTACAGACCTCCGCTGGCCTCCGCTGACGGCTACTGGCCACTCCCGTTACTTCTGACAACGTATAACGACTATGACTGGCTACTGTTAGCCTCTCCCAGCCTCTGCTGACCCCTGCTGACCACCACTTATATTTCTGACAACGTATAACGATTACTACTGACTCCTGCCTGCCTCCGCTGGACTCTGCTGACCGCTACTGACCACTCCTGATACTTCTGGCAACGTATAACGATTACTACTGGCTACTGCCACCCTCTGCTGACCTCTCCCAGCATCTCCCGACCTAAGCTGGCCTCTGCCAACATCTCCCGACGTCAGCTGACCATCGCTGACCACTGCTGACCGTTGCTGACAACTTGTGACGTGATATAATATAATATAATGTGCTTATATGTATTAAAATGTTGTATAATGTTAATCTATGACAATAAATGATATAATTTCAAAGTATTCAATGTGTTCTCATCATTTTTTACCGTCCATTCCCTCTCCAAATCATTCCCTTACCTGTAAGATGCGTACCACCTTCTTCGCAAGTTCACCAGCATTTTAGAAATGTTCCGGGAACTTTGGAAATCCGAATTTGACCTTGACCTTGGCCCAGTTTCGAAAGTGGGTCAAGGCCATTCGAATCTTAGAAAAATTCCGGGCAGTTTGAGAATCCGGATTTGACCTTGACCCAATTTCGAAAGTAGGTCAAGGCCATTCGAAATTTCAGAAATCTTTCGGCCAACTTGGAAATCCGGATGGCCTTGACCCAATTTCGAAAGTAGGTCAAGGTCATTCGAAATTTCAGAAATCTTCCGGCCGACTTGGAAATCCGGATGGCCTTGACCCAATTTCGAAAGTGGGTCAAGGCCATTCGAAATTTTAGAAATTTTTCGGCCAACTTGGAAATCCGGATGGCCTTGACCCAATTTCGAAAGTGGGTCAAGGCCATTCGAAATTTTAGAAATCTCCGGGCCGACTTGGAAATCCGGATGACCTTGACCCAATTTCGAAAGTGGGTCAAGGCCATTCGAAATTTCAGAAATCTTCGGGCCAACTTGGAAATCCGGATGGCCTTGACCCAATTTCGAAAGTAGGTCAAGGCCATTCGAAATTTTAGAAATCTTTCGGCCAACTTGGAAATCCGGATGGCCTTGACCCAATTTCGAAAGTGGGTCAAGGTCACCGATATTTCAGAAAACGATCCGGGCACTTTGGAATTCCAGTTTTAAGTAGAGAAACGGTTTCTTATAACTAAGGGAGTAATGGGGAGAGGAAAAGAAAGGTAAAAGTGACGAGAACACATAGAATTCTTTGAAATTATATCATTTATTGTCATAGATTTACTTTATACAAAGTTTTAATACATGTACATCATGTTAGAAGTTGTTAACAAAGGTCAGCGTGGTCAGCAGGGGCCAGCAGAGGTCAGTAGAGGGATGCAGAGGCAAGTACAGTCCAGCAGGGGCAAGCAGTAGCAAGTTGTAATCGTTATACGTTGCCAGAAGCATCAGGGGTGGTCAGTAGAGGTCAGCAGAGGCTGGGAGAGACTGACAGTAGCCGGTCGTAATCGTTATACGTTGTCAGAAGTAACAGGAGTGGTCAGCAGCGGTCAGCAGAGGCCAGCGGAGGCTGGCAGACGTCAGTAGTAATCGTTATATGTTGTCAGAAATTCCAGGAGTGGTCAGCAGCGGCCAGCAGAGGCTGGGAGAGACTAACAGTAGCCAGTCGTAATCGTTGTACGTTGCCAGAAATATAAGCGGTGGTCAGCAGAGGCCAGCAGTGGCAAGCAGAGATCACCAGGGGCGAATAGTAGCAAGTAGTAAGCGTTATATGTTGTCAGAAACATCAGAGGTGGTCAGCAGAGACGAGCAGAGGCATGCAGTGACAAGCAGAGATCAGCAGGGGCGAACAGTAGCATGTAGTAATTGTTATACGATGTCAAAAGCATCAGGGGTGGTCAGCAAAGGCGTGCACAGGCAAGCAGAAAGCTGCAAAGGCAAGCAGAGACTTGTAGGGGCATGCAGTAGTAAGTATTAATCGTTATAGATTATCAGAAATACCTGCAGTGGTCAGTAGCGTTCGGCAGAGGCCAGGAAAGTTCAGCAGAGACAAGCACACGCTGACAGAGATCAGCAAAGACCAACAGAGGTTAGCAGAAGTCAGTAGTAATCGTTATAGGTTGTCAGAAATATAAACGGTGGTCAGCAGAGGCCAGCAGTGGCAAGCAGAGATCACCAGGGGCAAATAGTAGCAAGTAGTAAGCGTTATATGTTGTCAGAAGCATCAGAGGTGGTCAGCAGAGACGAGCAGAGGCATGCAGTGGCAAGCAGAGATCAGCAGGGGCGAACAGTAGCATGTAGTAATTGTTATACGATGTCAGAAGCATCAGGGGTGGTCAGCAGTGTTCAGCAGAGGCCAGCAAAGGCATGCAGAGGCAAGCAGAAACCTGCAAAGGCAAGCAGAGACTTGTAGGGGCATGCAGTAGTAAGTATTAATCGTTATAGATTATCAGAAATACCTACAGTGGTCAGTAGCGTTCGGCAGAGGCCAGGAAAGTTCAGCAGAGACAAGCACACGCTGACAGAGATGAGCAAAGACCAGCAGAGGGTAGCAGAAGTCAGTAGTAATCGTTATAGGTTGTCAGAAATATAAGCGATGGTCAGCAGAGTCCAGCAGAGGCAAGCAGTAATCAGGAGCAGTCAGTAACAGTCGCTGCATGGTGTAAAAAGTTGTCGGGAGTTCTGTACTTTTGTCAGCCCTGGTTATCAGAGGTCATCAGAGGCAAATAGAAAGCAGGAGTAATTTGCAGAGTTCAGTAATGAACTCTAGGAAATGCAAGTAAAAATACCTGGGCAGTCGAGATTCCGAATCGTATGCCGTTGACGTGAGGTCGGACTCCAGTTGTTCAAGAACGAGAAGCCAAATGTGAGCCTGCCTCTCTTAACTCCCATGAGACGTGTCCACGGTGCACTCGACGTCTCCGTTCCACAAAATCCATTTCCCAATGATCCACTTAAGGGTTGAACGACGAATCGTCGGTTCGTTTGCCAAAAATCGTACGATAATACTTTCCCACGACCTGAACTCTGATGTCCATAACTTCTAAAACACTAGCAACTATCCACAACACCACAAACTATGGCGCCTAAACGTTCCTTCATCCTCGTTGTAAAAATATGAACACCAACGAACACTACACCACGTTCTTCCTTGAGGCTTCCACCAAGTAGCAGGAGCTTCCGTATTCGTTCGAAGGAGTCCCTCAGGACTCGGGAACGATCAGTCTTGGTCGCGGGGCACGGTCACTTTTCGACCGCCAAAGTCGTTGGTAGGAATCGAGCGTGGAAGCGGGCCATAAATCAGCTCCGTGAACCCGGTGGGCTGACCCCGGGGAAAGATTGTTTGGGCTGACCCTCGACCCGGGTCAGGGGACCGGTGACCTCCGTCGGATTGGCCACGAGACGCAGAACCGGAAATTCTGGTTTCCCCTTCCTCTCCTACTCGGCGAATTGACCTGAACGATAATGTCCGGTCACTCCTCTCTGCGGCACGCGCCCCGGAGAGCATTAGCCGGTGATTTATCGACGGGTCGCGGACCACGGCCACTGCACCGTCGATTTTTAATCGTTTATTTCCACTTTCTACGCCCCACTCGCCGCCACAGGTATTCGTAAATATTGCACTTTGCTAGGCTTCGTTCCTTCAGCGCCTTGCACTTTGTGTCCGGGGAGTTTGATTTCAGTTTTATTTGGCAGCGTGTTTCGAGTGTTTTATAGACTCTCACGACAGCGTGGATATCATTCTTAGGTGAGATATACAGGGTGTTCGGCCACCCCTGGGAAAAATTTTAATGAGGGATTCTAGAGGCCAAAATAAGACGAAAATCAAGAATACAAATTTGTTGATGGAGGCTTCGTTAAAAAGTTATTAACAATTAAATTCAACAATTTCAAATCGTTCTGAAAAAATTATTTTCAGCTGCGGGGGTCAATTACAATCATTTTTGGTCATTACACATACCTCCGAAATCCTATCCACTTTCGAGAAAAAAATTCGAGAAGGTGTTGAAGTTTTTCGACGAAAAAAAAATTTTTCAAATCGTTCTAAAAAAATTATTTTCGGTTGCGGGGGTCAATTACAATCATTTTTGGTCATTACACGTACCCCCGAAATCCTACGCACTATCGAGAAAAAAATTCCTTACCGAAAATCTAATTTGGCGCCTAAATTTTTCGAAGAAAAAAAAAAATTTCAAAACGTTCTGGAAAAAATATTTTTAGTTGCAGGGGTCAATTACAATAATTTTTGGTCATTAGACATACCCCCGGAATTCTACCCACTTTCGAGAAAAAAATTCGAGAATGTGTGAAATTTTTCGACGGAAAAAAAAAATTCCAAATCGTTTTGGAAAAAATATTTTTAGTTGCAGGGGTCAATTACAATAATTTTTGGTCATTACACATACCCTCGAAATCTTGCGCATTTTCTAGAAAAAAATTCATTATGGGCGGAACTTTAAACGTTAATAATTTTTTAACAAAGCCTCGATCAACAAATTGGTATTCTTGATTTTCGTCTTATTTTGGCCTCTAAAATCCCCCATTAAAATTTTTCCCAGGAGTGGTCGAACACCCTGTATAAGACAGAAGGGAGCAAAACGTAGGAAATCGAAAATTGGATCGACCTGATTGTCATTTTCTACGCCCCCGTTGGAAAATCGTGCTAAAAATGTTTGCTGGATTACTCGTTGGCTCTGTCAGGAGGTGTGTACAGAGAATCTTGTGAAAAACCTTGCTGAGAAATATTAAGAAGAGAGGGATTCCTTCTTAAAAACAAAAAATCTAAATATTCTACGATCTAACACGTTCGCTGTCCGGTCTCTTAGCGGCGTATCCAAAAGCACGGTGCTGTGAACCGTACGCGGGTCATGGACAGTGAACGTGTCAAGAACTAAATTTGCAAACCTTACGTCGAGATTTTCTAAAGAAGAAACACCTGTCGTCGTAGAAATGTTGTCCCGAATTTGCAAGAGTCGAGCAGCTTTGGGGAAAGAGTGTCAGGTGGAGCAAGTTCCCGGCGTTTCGACGTCAAATTTAATTTCGCGCTCGCTCGACTCCTCTTCAATAGCCGCCTCATCGAATTATTCACGGTCAAGCAGAGAGCGACCAGCGGTCAAGCGTTTCGCAGCGGGACGCCGACGAGGAACTCGGTGAACCACGCCATTTTGAGGTAATTGAACCGATTCGAGTTTGGGGTTGGCGGCCACGCTGCTGCAGGGGTGGCGACGAGGGGTGACCTTTACAAAATGGCTGCGAGCCATTTTCGCGACGAACGCGAAACTGTTCTTTCTCAGAGCAAATGTAAAACTCGACGAACGGGACTCTAACGTTTGAATAAAAATTAATACCAATAACGATATTTAGTAGAATTTTCTTGACTAATTATCCTTGAAAAATAAATTTCAGAATATTTGTACAATGGATTTGCACCATTATTATTCTGGAATTAATTCTGTTTTGGATTGTTCGATAAAGCAAAAGAAACACAGATATCGTTACAGGTTATCCCGTGTAGTAAATAGAAGACGAAGAAGAATCGTTCTTATTAATTTTTTGATATTTTCAAGCACGGAAACGATCGCTTAGGAATACCGATAATAGATGTTCGCGCGATAAAGCCGGATCTGCAGATCTCCGACGAAATAGTTTTATTCCCGTCGCCTGAGCGACGGAATAAAACGCGCGAAACGGAAGTATTCGAACATTCCTTAACGACGGATGACTCAATGAGAAGTTTATCGCTCCATTTTCCCGTCGATCATATTTTAAGGCCGCTATTACACGATGCTCCGAGCCCGATATTACTTTTGCATTATTCCGATTCTCCGACGCGTATAACGCGATCCAAATGTCCGCGGAGGGAAACGTCTCCCGATGGAAATAACTCGCCTTTAAAACCCGGGGATGGAAAAATGAAAAACCAGTAATTCCTTTGTCGTGCTGCGGCGAGGGTGGAATTCGATCTTCGCGCGGCGACTGCGATCCTCGATCGCCTCGGTGATTTTAGAAATATTTTAAACGCCTCCATCTCAACGTCGTCTTTCGTTTACATTCTTGGACATTTTATTTATAGAATTAATGAGACGAGAGCTCCGCAACGGATCGTCTCAACCCCCCCACAAATATAATAATTCGTATCTTACGTATTTCTAAGTTCATTAGTTTTCTGAGAATTAAAACTTCCGCAGACGGTTTATACATTTGTCTCTAACTGTACGATTTAATTAAAATTAATTCTTAGATCGTGTCTCGCTTCGAAACTTGCATATTTCTCACAAATAACACGCGATGAAAACGAATTACCACTAACCTTCGATCGGCGGATGCGTCGAATTCCTCGCCATCCAGGTCGATTCACGGAATATCCAGAGAGATCGAGGGATCTACGGGAGCACCGCGCTCGAAACGTGTCGCTGGTCGGAGGTGTTGCCTCCGCGGTGCCAATCGAAAGACTAAGCGAAAGGGTTAACATATTCCTGAATACAAAACGCATGCATATTCTATTGGGGTCCCATGTGCGTCTCGAGCCTCGGTTCACGGTGTGCGTGCACACACGCGTGGGGGCCCAGGTGGGGCCCCCCGTACGCGTATGGAAAACGAGCGTGGAACGCCAGGAGCTGGTAGCTACCTGGACCCGTCGTTCCGCGATCACGATGGGGTGGCTCGAAACGACTGCCAGGGAGTTAGTCGTGACAACTATTGCTTATCGTAATGTGATTTTCATGCGGCAGGATCGTGTCTATAGGCGATTATTAATGATCGAGAGGAGACGATCTCGACCGCGGAGAGTCTCGTTATCCGGCCGTAAAAAATCCAATTCGACGCTCTTCGGCTTTTGCTAGCGGCGTCACGCGTTCGGTATCTCCGTTGCACGGAGTCAATGGAGCCTTCGACTGGCTCGACAGACAGGTCGATCGATGGGTAATTATTGTGGATTAACGAGAGCTAGGGGTTCCGGGGCGGGGGAGAAACGCCACCGCGACGGTAAACAGAATCCGGAGATCTGAACGAATCGAACGGTCGCGCTTTAAAATGTAAATATTGTACCCGTTACGTGCCTCGATCGTTCGACTCTGATAGGCAGACGGATGTTTATACGTTTATGGGGAATTTTTAGTCTGAACAAAATTGCAGAAGCCACCCCCTTGTCGTGCAATGACGAATCTGACTTGTTACTAGTTCTTGATGTCAAGTTTCACAATCACGAGACTACTCGTCATCGAGTCTTATATATTTATTTATTTGTTCATGGGATTAAATACCCATTAATATAGAAAGAGATACAGGTATAGAATGATATGGAGTGAGAGACTGACTGTGAGTAATTACAGGGATCAATTGTCATGAAAAGAGAAAATGTTAGTAGTAGATTGCAGATGGTTATTTGCGGGACATTTTAATTCTGAAGAAAACTGCAGAATGCACT
The DNA here is from genome assembly GCF_051014445.1 of Colletes latitarsis. Taxonomy (NCBI): domain Eukaryota; kingdom Metazoa; phylum Arthropoda; class Insecta; order Hymenoptera; family Colletidae; genus Colletes; species Colletes latitarsis. The sequence continues at coordinate 25,684,904 of NC_135135.1, read as the reverse complement.
AAAAATATAAGAAATAGTTAAAACAAGGTACGAATTATACAGGGTGTTCGGCCAGCCCTGGGGAAAATTTTAATGGGAGATTTTAGAGGCCAAAATAAGACGAAAATCAAGAATACTAATTTGTCGATGGAGGCTTCGTTAAAAAGTTATTAACGTTTAGAGTTCCGTCCGTACTGAATTTTTTTCTAGAAAGTGGGTAGGATTTCGGGGGTAGGTCTATTCATAAAAAATTATTGTAATTGATTCCCGCAACCGAACATAATTTTTCCAGAACGATTTGAAAGTTTTTAATTTTGCCGAAAAATTTAGGTTCCTTCTCGAATTTTTTTCTCGAAAGTGGGTAGGATTTCGTGGGTATGTGTAATGATAAAAAATGATTGTAATTGACCCCCGCAACAAAAAATAATTTTTTTAGAACGATTTGAAATTTTTGTTTTTCGTCGAAAAATTTAGGCACCTTTTCGAATTTTTTTCTCGAAAGTGGGTAGGATTTCGTGGGTATGTCTAATGACCAAAAATGATTGTAATCGACTCCTACAATCGCACATAATTTTTACAGAACGATTTGAAACTTTTCTTTTTCGTCCAAAAATTTAGGCCCCTTCTGGAATTTTTTTCTCGAAATTGGGTAGGATTTCGGAGGTATGTGTAATGATCAAAAATGATTGTAATCGACTCCTACAATCGCACATAATTTTTCCAGAACGATTTGAAATTTTTTAATTTCGTCGAAAAATTTAGGTTCCTTCTCGAATTTTTTTCTCGAAAGTGGGTAGGATTTCGTGGGTATGTCTAATGACCAAAAATTATTGTAATCGACTCCTACAATCGCACATAATTTTTCCAGAACGATTTGAAATTTTTCTTTTTCGCCAAAAAATATCAGCACCTATCTGAATTTTTTTCTCGAAAGTGGGTAGGATTTCGGGGGTATATGTAATGACCAAAAATGATTGTAATCGATTCCTACAATCGCACATAATTTTTCCAGAACGATTTGAAATTTTTCTTTTTCGTCCAAAAATTTAGGCGCCTTCTGGAATTTTTTTCTCGAAATTGGGTAGGATTTGGGGGGTATATGTAATGACCAAAAATGATTGTAATCGACTCCTACAATCGAACATAATTTTTCCAGAACGATTTGAAATTTTTTAATTTCGTCGAAAAATTTAGGCACCTTTTCGAACTTTTTTCTCGAAAGTGGGTAGGATTTCGTGGGTATGTGTAATGACCAAAAATGATTGTAATCGACTCCTACAATCACACATAATTTTTCCAGAACGATTTGAAATTTTTTAATTTCGTCAAAAAATTTAGGCTCCTTCTCGAATTTTTCTCTCGAAAGTGGGTAGGATTTCGGGGGTATGTGTAATGACCAAAAATGATTATAATCGACTCCTACAATCGCACATAATTTTTCCAGAACGATTTGAAATTTTTTAATTTCGTCGAAAAATTTAGGTTCCTTCTCGAATTTTTTTCTCGAAAGTGGGTAGGATTTCGTGGGTATGTGTAATGACCAAAAATGATTGTAATCGACTCCTACAATCGCACATAATTTTTCCAGAACGATTTGAAATTTTTCTTCTCTTTCATTAATTCTTCGAATAAATATATGAATTCGCATAAAGATCCGCAGTTCGATGAATTTTGTCACTCTGCCCAATATCAAAGGTATCATTAAAAAATTCACGAGCCTCAATTTGCCACAGCCGTTTCCAAAGACCAAGTGACACGTAGCGCGAACAAAATGGCCGTTTCCCAAAGGTTATCGGGGCAGCGATCGCCGGATTCGAGGTCCCTCTGACCCATGAGAGGCTCCACGGATCGTCCAGCGATCCCGTGACAATCGTATTAACTCGTTTCACCGCGAGGGACACCTCTTTTGATCCCCGCGTCCATCCTCGCGACAGATGTGGAAAATCGCGATCGCTCTGACCGGTGTCGGGGACGCTCGATCGTCAGAACTAGGTCGACCCTATTTTTTTCTCCTTCTAATTCCATCTCTGTCTCCCTCTACGCTCACGTAGGACTTAGTTAAGACGTCAGCGGGCCGAACAATGCGGTCAGCCATGCGTGCACGGGCTTCGCACCTTTGGCTGCGGCGCATACAATTTTTGATTTTTATCTTGGAGGGCACTCGATGGGTGCCGCGATTTGGAGATAGCCTGCATCGTTTCGAGGGCCCTCCAGGACACTCTGGCCCTCGTTTCGAAACCCACGGGGCCCGTCCTCGAATGCGCAGTTCGCCGGAATTTTCAATAACCCTCGGTTATCTGGCGCGAAACGACTCTTTTTCAGTTTCAAATTGAAAAAATATTCGCTGGTCTCGTCGAGACGACAGGGGGAATCGAGTCAAAATTTATAGAATTTTTAAATACTAGTCTGTTCTGCATCTCGACGTTCAATAGTATCCTATCTATATTTTAGTTATTTAATCACGGCTTTGTGAAGTTCTGTCGATATTTGTACTCCACATAAATATTATTTAAATAGGAAACATCGTATTTTCTTTGGGAACAACATCCATTGTCGTCTCGATATTTCATCCATCGATAAAAAGAGTTACGGTTGAACCAAGCGACACGTGCGTATTAGTCGTCTATGGAAATGTTAGAAGAAGCTATTGGAAGGGTCCACGGTCCAATATTCGAAATAGAAATCCTTGGAAACCCTTCCGACGGCGCTGACCCCGATTCGAGCGCGACCCGATCGCCTTCGAGACTCGAATTCGCCAGAAATTCCCACCCCCTCCGGAGGAAGAAGCTTTCCTTAAGCAGGGGCTGTAACCAGAAGATCCGTAACAGAGAGTAGAAACTCCCTGAAGGGTGGAGAAAGAAGGGGGGGGAGGGTTTGGCGAGAACGCGGATCGAAACTTCCCGTGCATCTGCCGGCGTCGCTTCCGCTCCAGTTTCGCTCATCGAAAACGGCGCGTATCGACGGATGCATCGCGACCAAGGGGTGGATCGAGAACTGAAAAAAAACGTGGGATGCAAATTCCTTCACCCGGGTTTCCTTTTTTTCTTCCCTCTCTGCGACCCCAATGAACGCTTGCCCCGTCGTTGCGACGGTTACTCGTCGCCCTGCGCGGCAAAGGAGGCCCGAAACGCGGCGGAAAAGAGAGGCGCGTGGAAGAAGAGAGCGACAGAACCTCCGTCAAATAAATTTGAATATCGATGCCCATTGAATCCGATCGAAGGGTTCGGCAGAAGTCTCCTTTCACGGGCGAAAGGGTTGCGATTTGAATATCCTCGTCGGGGTAACTAGACGGCGTATCCTTCGAAGGGGAGACATAGGGTTCCTCTCTCCACCTCCCCTTCTCCTCGACGCGACCACCCCTTGCTTTTTTTCCTATTTGTATACTTCGCGAGCTGCATTGTGCCCGCGAGGAAAACCCAACACCCAGCCACCAGCCCCGGGGCCATTCTGTTCCATTATTAAAGTAATCAGCGTCATTGTGACGGGTGTTCGGTTTTGACTAATACATTACGGGGAAGGCGGCCTCGATCGGCACAGGTAACCGTTTCCCGCGGAATCGAACCTAGAAATCGGTACGTTTTACGCCACGGGACCAACGAGCTGCTCCTAAGATTTGCCCCGCGGGCAACCGTTCGCCCTTCGAGAAGCTTCGCGTCTTTTTGGTCGCACGATTCGATTTTTTATTCGGTGTCTGTTTTAATTTTCTTCTCATTATTTCATCGATCATCTCTCGAACTATTCGAGATTCTTTTTACTGTATTTATTTATTTGAAAAACAACAAGATTTGCCCCGCGGGCAATTGTTCGTCCTTCGAGAAAGCTTCGCGTCTCTTTGCTCGCACGATTCGTTTTTTCAATCGGTGTCTGTTTTAATTTTCCACCAATTATTTCGTCGATCATCACTCGTACTATTCGAGAATCTTTTTACTATATTTATTTATTTTGGAAACAACAAGATTTGCCCCGCGGGCAACCGTTCACCCTTCGAGAAAGCTTCGCGTCTTTTTGGTCGCACGATTCGTTTTTTCAATCGGTGTCTGTTTTAATTTTCTTTCAATTATTTCGTCCATCATCTTTCGTACTATTTGAGAATCTTTTTACTATATTTATTTATTTTGGAAACAACAAGATTTGCCCCGCGGGCAATTGTTCGCCCTTCGAGAAAGCTTCGCGTCTCTTTGCTCGCACGATTCGTTTTTTCAATCGGTGTCTGTTTTAATTTTCCACCAATTATTTCGTCGATCATCTCTCGTACTATTCGAGAATCTTTTTACTATATTTATTTATTTTGGAAAACAACAAAATTTGCCCCGCGGGCAATTGTTCGCCCTTCGAGAAAGCTTCGCGTTTCTTTGCTCGCTCGATTCGCATTTTATTCGGTGTCTGTTTTAATTTCCTTCTCATTATTTCGTCGATCATCTCTCGTACTATTCGAGAATCTTTTTACTGTATTTATTTATTTGGAAAACAACAAGGTTTGCCCCGCGGGCAATTGCTCGCCCTTCGAGAGCTTCGCGTCTGCTCCCACGATTCGATTTTTTATTCGGTGTCTGTTTTAATTTTCTTCTCATTATTTCGTCGATCATCTCTCGAACTATTCGAGATTCTTTTTACTGTATTTATTTATTTGGAAAACAACAAGATTTGCCCCGCGGGCAACCGTTCGCCCTTCGAGAAAGCTTCGCGTCTCTTTGCTCGCACGATTCGTTTTTTCAATCGGTGTCTGTTTTAATTTTCTTTCAATTATTTCATCGATCATCTCTCGAACTATTCGAGATTCTTTTTACTGTATTTATTTATTTGAAAAACAACAAGATTTGCCCCGCGGGCAACCGTTCGCCCTTCGAAAGCCTCGCGTCTTTTTGGTCGCACGATTCGCTTTTTATTCGGTGTCTGTTTTAATTTTCCTCCAATTATTTCGTCGATCATCTTTCGAACTATTCGAGATTCTTTTTACTGTATTTATTTATTTGGAAAACAACAAAATTTGCCCCGCGGGCAACCATTCACCCTTCGAGAAAGCTTCGCGTTTCTTTGCTCGCTCGATTCGCATTTTATTCGGTGTCTGTTTTAATTTTCCTCCAATTATTTCATCGATCATCTCTCGTACTATTCGAAATTCTTTTTACTGTATTTATTTATTTGAAAAATAACAAGATTTGCCCCGCGGGCAACCGTTCGCTCTTCGAGAAAGCTTCGCGTTTCTTTGCTCGCTCGATTCGATTTTTTATTCGGTGTCTGTTTTAATTTTCTTCCAATTATTTCGTCGATCATCTTTCGAACTATTCGAGATTCTTTTTACTGTATTTATTTATTTGAAAAACAACAAGATTTGCCCCGCGGGCAATTGTTCGTCCTTCGAGAAAGCTTCACGTCTCTTTGCTCGCACGATTCGATTTTTTATTCGGTGTCTGTTTTAATTTTCTTTCAATTATTTCGTCGATCATCTTTCGAACTATTCGAGATTCTTTTTACTATATTTATTTATTTTGGAAACAACAAGATTTGCCCCGCGGGCAACCGTTCGCCCTTCGAGAAGCTTCGCGTTTCTTTGCTCGCTCGATTCGATTTTTTATTCGGTGTCTGTTTTAATTTTCCACCAATTATTTCGTCGATCATCTCTCGTACTATTCGAGAATCTTTTTACTATATTTATTTATTTGGAAAACAACAAGATTTGCCCCGCGGGCAATTGTTCGCTCTTCGAGAAAGCTTCGCGTTTCTTTGCTCGCACGATTCGTTTTTCCATTCGGTGTCTGTTTTAATTTCCTTCTCATTATTTCGTCGATCATTTCTCGTACTATTCGAGAATCTTTTTACTATATTTATTTATTTTGAAAACAACAAGATTTGCCCCGCGGGTAATTGTTCGCCCTTCGAGAAGCTTCGCGTTTCTTTGCTCGCTCGATTCGCTTTTCATTCGGTGTCTGTTTTAATTTTCTTCTCATTATTTCGTCGATCATCTCTCGTACTATTCGAGATGATTTTTACTGTATTTATTTATTTGGAAAACAACAAAATTTGCCCCGCGGGCAATTGTTCGCCCTTCGAGAGCCTCGCGTCTTTTTGCTCGCACGATTCGTTTTTTCATTCGGTGTCTGTTTTAATTTTCTTTCAATTATTTTGTCGATCATCTCTCGTACTATTCGAGATTCTTTTTACTGTATTTATTTATTTGGGAAACAACAGTTGTTACATGTTATCACTACTGTTACAACGACCATTGAAACTTGTTATTATCAATACTTTCTCATGTAACACGAGCTAAATATGACTATTTGTTGCTACGATAATTTAATAAAGGGTGTTGAACCCTACGTGTGACACGTTTTATTAACACTAGGTTTACGGAATATGTCAATTTGACGCATTAAGATTCTAAACTTAATGTTACAGAACTTATAAATATTATTTGTTAGCAATTTATGTTGGATTTAATTGACGTAATGATATGAATATATACTCTAATTAAAAGAAAAATTGCATTTTAATGTAACTGTTAACACAGTTAAGAGTGTCCGTAAACCTAATGTTAAAAATGAATTCAGCAATATATTCTCCAGGTTGCTACGAATATCGTCTTTCAAGTTGCAACGGAGTTCTAACACGAACAAAGTATAAGAATTCGTTGCTACGATAATAGTGTTGAGCCCTTCATGTGACACGTTTTATTAAAACTGAATTAAGCAATATATTCTCCAGGTTGCTACGAATGTTGTCTTTCAAGTTGCAACGGAGTTCTAACACGAACAAAGTATAAGAATTCGTTGCTACGGTACTAGCGTTGAGCCCTTCATACGACACATTTTATTAAAAATGAATTAAGCAATATATTCTCCAGGTTGTTACGAATATTGTTTTTCAAGTTACAACGGAGTTCTAACACGAACAAAGTATAAGAATTCGTTGCTACGGTACTAGCGTTGAGCCCTTCATGCGACACGTTTTATTAAAAATGAATGAAGCAAGTTTTAAGCATAATGTTCGACTCAGGACTGGCGTGTGTTATTATAGTAACTGCATAAGGCATACTCGCGACAGAGTCAACCCCCACCGATGTTTATGTTCCTGCAAACTCGAACGACTCGAGCGTTCGGCAGCTGCGTAATTAAAAACTCATTTGAGCGGCTCGTTTGAGTTCGACCAACTTTCAGAGCAGAAGTTTCGCCCACGCCTCCCTACACGAAATCTGCTGGTCCTGATTCGATCGCAAGAAGAGAATCGAGTCGATCTTCGATAGTTTCCCTTACAGAAGTTGAAATGAACGTAGCAACGTTTAAAAACATACGATAGAGAGTGTGGCTGCAAATTCACCCTTTAATTTTAACCCTTAAGTAGGCTTTCAATCCCAACTGAATTATTTTACTTAATGTTGATTTTTACCAAATCAACTTTCCTTTGAAGTATTCAAAAAATAATGGAGGATTGTATAAATTTTTAAATAATTACATTTACATGTATTAAATAATTATTAGCTTAAACTTACAAAGGCCCCAATGATCCACTTGAGGGTTAATATTAGGTTTCAGACTCGAAACTCGACGTCACGGAATTCGTGAATATTATTTATCAGCAATGCACGTTGAATTTTTTTGACGATTTTGATGCAAGCACAAGTTGCGTGTAAAAATCATTTCCTTGAGCAACACACAGATTGAACGCTCATAGGCGTTTAACGCACACAGTCATCTGATTAACTGAGCCCATACAGGCGCTTTTAATAGTTAAAGGGTTAAAAGAGAAACTGTGTTTCGTTAAAAATGTCAATACAACGGATCACAATAAAAATATGTGCAACGAACGTCGCATAGTAGCTCTGTATAACTGATCGACTACCCCCTGGCGAATCGTAATAAATTTCTACAATAAAAAATGGTCTTCCCCCCCTCTTGGACGCACAGTGGTCGAAGGGTTGAATCGACGAGAAGTGTGACCTGCTGAATATTCCGCGTAGCGTCGCGGTGCCCGGCGGGGGGGCGGCAGCTAGACGACGCCGAGGGCGAAAGAAGAAGGAAAAGAGGCAGTCGGCGCGGGGGTGGCGGTCGAGCCGCGAAGAAACGGGAGCCACCGTGGCGGTGGTAGACGGGTAAGCGCGAACAGGAAGGAGAATAAGAAGAAAATAATGACTCTTACAAGTCTGGAGCGGCGGCCGAGTCTGCAGGCGTCTGAGGGGGCGTCGCGGAGGAGGAACAGAAATAGGGGGAGGGGGTTGGCGTAGTCGGCGCGTCTACGGCCGTGACCCGGTTTTTTCCGAAGCAACAGGTCCCTTCTAATTAAGAACACTTAAGAAAACTTCCCTCTTAAAGCCGACGCCTCTCCCTTCGTTCTCTCGCCTCCACCTGATAACGCCATTATATTTTAATAAACCCACTAGTCGGCCTTCTCTCTTCCGCTCCGCGGCAGCCCGTCTCTTTGTCCTCTCTCTTCCATCCACGGATCACAAGAAACCGACGAATACTCTTCGCGTTGGCAACCGTCCCGTGCAAAAGAACTACTCGCGTCCTCTCGCCCCAGAAGGAACCATTAGCGCGATTAGCTTCCGTTTGTTTCGCGAACCAACGGTGGAATTGATCCAACGGGTCGATAACCAAAATGTTTACGATCGACGATCGTGTTGCCCCTCTGTGGCTCTCACGCAGACTTTTAGCAAACTCCCACGATATGGATTAACCTTTCAAACTTCTGGAATAGCACTCCTCCGTGGAACTCTTTGAGCTCGAAGTTTCTTCAAATTTCACGTTGTAATTATTGTTATTTGTTTGTCCAGAGACCTGTGCAAACAAAAGTAATGTGTTTCAGACAATTAGCTACCAGTGATTTGACAATTGGTAAGGTTCCTGTTACGAAACTTTTACGAGAAATAGTTCGAGAAATGTACTCTCGAAAACATTGTTACGACCAAAAAATTCTTGAATATTGCCTTTAGTTTCAGTCGTCGCAGTGGTTTCCTCCCTTAAATACAAATACTTCTTGCGTAGAATTTTTTGTCAATGCTACTTTTTAGGGGAAGGACTTTGTTCCTGATCGCTTTGTTTCCCTCAGACGCAAGGGAGGAGTTTTACGAATCGAACTGGATTTCGGAAGACTGGCAATACAAATGATCTGTATATTCTTCAAAAATTGACATCTGCTGTATTGTCTTTAATTTTTAAGTTCGATACAATTGGTACAAACACCCTCGTTTTGTATATTTTCATGTGAGACGAAGATCTCCGTAAGTGGATCAGCAAAGCCATGTTTTCCACCCGGATGCTAAGGAAATTAATTCTTAATGTGAAACGTTAAAGAAAATAACGAAAAAAATAACGCAGAAAATGTCTCGAATTAGATCTGACAGGCAACGAGTCAGAGAATAAATAAAAAATTGAAAGGATACTGATTGACACGTTCAGGACGATAGCGATATTCTCGGAACATTTACCGTCGTCTATTCTCCTGAAATATTCATCCTCGATAGTCACTTTCGGCTTTATTCATTCGATTAGTTCGATCTCGCAAAAATATATAAAATAGTGATCCACCGACGGGTCACGTCGACTAATAAAATTTCGATTCCTTCTCTCGAAGTTTCTTCTTTAGATTTGGAGTCAAACGATACTTCCAAGGGGTTGCAAATACTATCTACACTCTAAACCATAAAGGTTGATATAACATTTGTAAAATCATTGCAATTTTCGTGATCTGGTGCCTTGTCCTAATTACTACTAATTGTACAATCTAATAGAACTATCGACTCCAAATTTCAACCCTCGTAAATTTAATATTCCTATTTGGAATCTTGATTCAAGAATTCTCCAATTTTTCTCAACCCCCTCTGATTTCTCCAACAATATCGAGGCACATCGTGTCCCGCCACTACCCCATCACGATTTTCATCCCTAACCCGTGGCGATACCGCGCGAATTTCTCGCATCAAGCCCCATCGACCCCCGATAACCGGTCTCTGTTTCGATGCTCGAGGATCTCGAGACTGTGATCGGTTCCAAGTATTCCTTGCACACGTTTCGGTGATCGACAGGCCTCCCGGTGATCTCACGATATCCCTTGGAAGCCCTTCGGCCCGATTTCCGGCGTAGTTCGCGCGAGACGTCGCTCGACGCGCGAAGAGAAAATTATCACTCGCGTGTGGCTCACCCTCGCGCTTAACGTGCCAATAAATTCCGGCGGTTTCGGCTCGGAGAGTGTGTTGAGAGAGGTTGGGGGGGTAGGGGTGCGCGTTATATTCGAGGAGGCACCGTCTACTCGAGGCGAAGGGGTCGAAGAGAGACAGGCGAGCGATGTGCACGCGCGTAGGTAAAGATGAGGAAAAACAGAGGAGGTAAAGATCGAGAGAGAGAGAGAGAGAGGAACACGGTAGAGGGCGGAAGGGTGGAAAGACAAAGGGGGGCGAGTAAGAGTAGTATTGCCTGGTTGGCAGTCAGTGGCTGGGTCCTGAAGTTAAAGAGCTTCGGGGGCATACGTGAGAGGGATGTAGAGAGACCGTGAGGCCGTGGGGTGGGGTGAGGACGGCGGTTACGTGGGGTGGGATGTAGAGGGATATAGTAGGGTGGGTGGCGTTTCTGGCGGCCATTTTGAACGCATATATCGATTGTTTGGCGGCCGGGCTCCGCTCGGCCATTCGCAGGGGTGGCTCGTGTGTCACGACGACCACCCTCCACCCTGCCCTGCTCCCGGCTCGGGAAAATCGTTGTCGTTTTTCCGCGATGCGTGAGCCGTCATCTGGTACCCGTTCGCGAAACAATTCCCCCAGCCCCCTGGCGTACGTTATTTCCGCCCTTGGTCAGGCCTCGAACGCGATCGAGGCTCCTCGATTGGCGAAATATTAGGTTTCACGCGGGAAAGTACCATCAGGATGAAAATAAGTCGACGATATTACTGGGGGATACAAATTCGTTGCTTCCTTGCGGTGAAAAATGTGTCTTGAATCAGGGGGATGTTCGCGAAGAAAGATACACGACGTACGTATTCAAAGTTTATTAATAACACGATCTCAACGAACTCGAGTGGTCTCTAAATCTCGACTGAATTATTTTACTTAATATTTAACATTTAACTTTGAAGCATTTGAAAGATAATGAACTAACGAAGGATTACATCAATTTTCAATTACATTGACATGTACAATATTAGTTTAAAGGTGAAACCGTGTGCCACTAACGGTGCACGCGACGTGAATAGTGAAACACCAATTCTCGCTACAATTTTCATAGAAATCTTTCAAGTTTCCAAGTCGAAAGGGAGTTATTAATAAATAGACTCGGTTGTCTCGGAAACCTGCCCTACGACAAGTTGATCGCCGTCTCGATCGAACGAAGCATCTTGGCTCACCTGACGGGGGTTGGTTGCCACGCGCCAGAAAGGCGTCGCGACGGAACAGCGTCTCGCGAGCCACCTGACCGCGGGTCAAGCCGCTCGTCGCCCTCCATGGTCAGAATAGGAGGGTGGTTCCGCGCGTAAACTGCCCCTAAACCGGCTTAGAACCCGCCCCGGCGTAACTGGCTGCTCCAATCGGCTTCCAGGCCCTGCCATATGATTCCGGTACGAGCCGAACGCGCAGGTCCGGCACTCGACGAACTGGACATCCGGCTGACCTACCCTCTTTCACCCTTGTCCGCACGCGACCTCGACAGGGTCTCTTTGTCCGCGTATTTCTTCAGCCGTATTCCTTCCTGAAATATTCGCTAGAGTTATCCAGAGAAAAATATTCGAGCCTTCGTGCATCATCAATAATTAAAACAATACTAAACGTTGAGAGGTTGTATTTTTATTGGGCTTGGCGACGTGGAAATATTTTTAGAGACTATTCAATTGATTATAATTTAAGCTTGTCGAGGGTAGAAGGGTATTTATAGTCTTCGCAAAATAAACTTGTAGTCTATGGGTTGCGGAGCTGTTATTTCGATTATTTACAAAATTTATTCGAGAGCGAATTTTGGAACAGACACACTTTTTCCACGCGTGGGAATCGATCAAATGCAATGACAATTTCGTCAGATGAAATGTATGCACAATAAAGTTTCTTATTTATTAGTATATACAGGGTTAATTAATGTTTAAGATCGATAGATTTTTGGATACACTCCAAAAAGCTGTAAAAGCAATTAAATCGATGGGTCAGTACCTGTGCTCTGCGATCAGGTTCCGACGGAATTAATACTATCATCCACCAGCATCCCTGTCACGAATATTTTCTACCCTAAATAGCACTACTAATGCATAAACTTCAAACTGTTACAATTCATGAACCACTGACTTTAAAGCAAAAGTACCTTAATATTTTCCTATAGAAATAGAAAAATTACATCGAATATATGCAGTTGCATATCCAAAAACCGCTATAAAATATATCTAACGCGATCTGTGACGTATCTCCAGCCCAACAAAGGCCACGATCGAGCAAACTGACCCAAGATCGCCCAAGAATCCAAGTATCCGTTCGACATTGTTTATTTATCGCGGGACCAATTCGTTGCCCCGGTTTCCGTCGCGGAATAAAGGAACTCCGGGAAATAATTGGAGGATAAGTCTCTCTCTCGCGGCGTCTTAAAGGGGAAGTTTCGCGACGAGGCGAAGTTCCTCGGCCTCGCTTCTTCCGCGTTCCGCCTCCGTCGTGTGCCGCTCCTCCGTTTATTTTTTATTTTTTTTTTTTTCTTTTCTTTTCCTTTTTTTTTACCCTCCTTTCGTCGCCCGTCTCGCTCCTTTCGCGGCGCGCTGGCGTCGCGCCAACTGGGTGAAAAGTGTGGAAAGTGAACTCGCGATTTACGACGGCACGCGGAGAGAGACAAGGGGTGTGAGAACAGGGTGCAGCCGACAGGGGGGGGGGGCAGAGGAGTACGGTACGCCGGGGGGAGAGGGCGACGAGAGAGTGGGGCACGGAAGTAGGACGAGGCGCCGGGCGTTTCGCTCAGAAATTTATTCAAATTAAGCGCCCTGGACGGGGGAAGAGTTTACGAACCGGCGGAAAAATCGAAAGTGGACGGGATAATTGGCGACGGTGAAAGTCGACGACTTTGAAAGCCGCCCCGTTCCGCTCCACGGGCGGACTTTCGTTCGCGGCGAACTTCGTCGGCGAAGTTTTCTCCGCGGGACTCTCGTTTAAAGAAAACCGCCCGCGAACCGGGACAATGAATTTCCACGACGCGCGGGCACAGCCCCTTCCGATAATCGCCGAAGCAGTCCGGTCCTGAACCTCTATGAATCGCCTGACGTACGCTACGAGACTGTCGGACTGGGCGAAGCTGAATTCTATACTGTTTTCTATGACAAAACCGAGTGATTACAATCACCGAAGCTCAAATGTTGCATTGAAATTTAAGAGGCCTTATAACGCGCTTTGTAAGGGTCTTGGAAGCTCAGACTCGGAATCGTTGACCCCGAGAAAAGGAACCTGTGATCTTAATAGCCCTCGCCGAGAACGTCGATCCGCGCTTTGTGTCCCCAGGAAAAATGTATCTTTCGCCCAGACCGTCCGTCCTCGTCTCGCTTCTCGCAGAATCCCGTTACCAAGACTTCCCCGGTGCCGCTTACGCGGATCCACCTCCACACGCGCGAGGCTACACGCTCGGCCGCATATGCACGAGACCGCGATATATCCAGCGACGTGCATACGAGCGCGTGCAGGAGCGTATGTGTGCGCGCATATCCCGGAATACGAGGAGCTCTAATCCCCTTTTAGAGACTCGGCTCATACCACGCGTCGCGATATGCCTTTGACGGCCGCTCCTGCGACGCTATTGGCTCCGCGTAATCTCGTGTAAGTTGGGTTGCCTAGCCGCAGGAGCCCCCGAGCTGGCGGCCCGTTCACATGCGTGTAACCCCTGCGAGACCCGGGGACGGGCGCGCTACGCGTCTCCTTCGCCCTTCCGATGCCCTTCGACCCGATCGATAGGGCAGATGCCTGACGTACGGGTCGGCGCATGCCCCCGTCGACCCGTGGACTCGAACTTGCGCCTCTGACCTCCAGAGCGCGCCAGTACGCGTTTCCCAGGCGCCCGCCTTCGACACGCTGGACAGGCGAGCGAGGAGGGTGGCCTGCCACAGGGGTGTGCAGACGTCACGATCCTCTCTATTTTGCAAACACGTAAAAAATTGTTCACCTTCCGTCGGGGGAAGTAGACTTTATCAAGGAATAGCGTTTCAATGCGAGACAGAGCACGAGGAATAGTTCAAAAAGGCGGTTCGCGGAATTCTAATAACCCGGTCCCTTCGACGTTTCTTTCGTCCATGCTCTTAGGCGACGTTATTTGATAATTTATTACGCAACGTTTATAATAAATTGTCTTTAGATTGAACATTCTCGGGAGTAATTAACAATTGATGCGTTTCCAAGCAACCGTGAGTCTTTCCTTCGAATGGAATTCCAAGATCGTGAGTCTCCGTTATTACTCCTCGAGCGAACGAAAATCGTTTTAACGCCTTTGAAATATTTTTTATCGGGTGTACGACAACCTACGGCGACGGTAGACTCTATTAAAACGTTGGAAGAAGAGCAATAATAGTAATTTGACTGCTAATTCAACCCTAAATAATAATCGTTTCACGATTATCTTTAACCCGAGTAAATAGAAAGATGTCCATTGTGTTTGTTAAAAGCAATGAAGGTGGACAGAACGCTATAAAATATTCGATCCGAGTACAATCACCACGTATACATACTTTCATGAATTAGAAAAAAAGATACACCTGGGAAAACACGGCCCACGCATCCTTTCTACTTCCATTCACGATGTGAAAATTGAAATTAAAACTAATCGTGCGAGTGCAACTACTACATAATTTAAGAACTCGAGGAAGCGAATAATAAAATGTTTAAACGTTCGCGGTGGTTTGGAACACCTGGCTGGAATAAAGTAATATCTTGATATCAAGTAATGAAATATCTCGCGAAGCATTGCGTTTTCATTAATCGTGAACACCTTGGCGGACGGTGGGAAGATATAAGTACATAGTGCTTTTAAATTGCGATATTAAAAGTCGAGGAAACGGTTTATATAGAAATAAAAAATTGACAAATTCCAATTTACAAAGTAAGAAAAATCTTTAGTATTATAGAGTATTTTGAACGGTACAAAATTTCATTTTATTCTATGTATTTACACTGACAAAGCCATGAAGAAGTTTTTAGATTGACAATGGAAGATGACCAATAATATATAGGGTTGTAAATATTGTTTTAAAGCTTGCATAAACGGAGGATCAAAATTCTCTGAAAGGGGGCTGGTACTTCCCACGCACGAGGCCCCCACCCCCTCAAAAAAAAAGAAAAAAATTCACACAGCAGCGAAACACAAGGGTCGAGCTCAAACCGTCGTTACGATTACACCCGGGGACCATAATCAGCCGTTTCAGTTTGTAATCTCGCTCTTATCGCGACCGTCTCGAGGTTGTCGCGGCGAATTGGACCTCGCTGCGACGACGTCACAGGCAAACGTTCGCGGCTGCCACCCACGCAAATACACCGCCGAAACGGTTCGAATCGCGGATCCAGAGACGCGAGAAATTCCTAATTAGATAAGATTTTCGAACGACAAACAAAAAATAAACAACTTCCCATCCGCAGATTCTATAAAAATCGTGTCGTCGGTCGAACGGTCGCTTTTTCGTTTCCAACGTTAGAACTATAATCGCGTGGCCTCAAAACGCGAGCTTCCACGTAGAGAAGCTTCCTCGAAATTTCTTCTGATTACGATATCTTTCCCGTAGGTCGTGGAATAAAAAAAGAATGCCTGAAACTGCGTTTCATCGTTCTTGATTTTCGGTCTTATTTTGGCACGTGTAATCACCCCCTAAATTATTGCCCACCTGTAGGCAAACACCTCGCGTAGCGTACAGTCGCCTATTATTCGAAGAGCAACGGTGGCCATCCACGGCCCGGATCCGGCGATTAGGGCAATAAATTAATTTCCAGGCCGAAAAACCTCCGTCCGGGATTCGTTCGTCCGTGGTCACGCATAAGGTGGCGTCGCCGCGGCGAGATGGAGCAAACAATTGTACAAACACCGCCGTATTTCATGATAACACATGTACAAACAGCCTTACGTAAAGCTGGCAATTACGATAAAACTGGACGGACGAGAAAAAACACGAGAGCACTTTTCGTGTACACAAACCGCGGGCGGGACGGGGGACGCCAGGCGTGGCGACGACGACGACGTTCGGGGCTCACGTGCCTTTTGGGTCATCGTTTCGACGCTGACGTTTCCAATTTTCACTCGAAGCGACCGTCGAATATTAGGAGACTTTCGTTGACCTCGGAACAGAAGGCTTTATTAAGGCTTTAGGGTCGTATTAAATAGAGAAAGAAGAGGATTTATTGTATTTAGGGGGGACGTATGTATTTAGTTTTCTTTATAATCAAATTGCGATGCAATTTCTCATGTTTCAAGATTGGGGAGAGGGTTAAAAATGTTTGTTCTTCCACTGTTACGGATACTACGTAGGGAAAGGAAACGAGAGGAGCATATTGCTCGAGCAATGGCTTGGAAAAGGAAACGAGAGGAGAGAGTTACACAAACGAACACAAAAGGAAGTGAAACAGAAATTGAAATTATAACATTAATTATATATATATATATTAATTAAATATTTATTAATATATATATATTTATTATACTAAATCTATTATTATTAAATTATGGATTATATTATTATATATAAATTATATATTTGATAAACCCATAGATAATTATATATAATTAGACTCTTAGTATATATTAATAGATGTATATAGATTCCAAGATTTATAGATAATTGTATATAAATTAATATATTTATTATGTATAATATGTAACCCATGTATATCTGTGACCCATTCCTGGTCACAGATTATATTTTCGTTAAGAAATTTTTTTCTAGAAACTGCATAGGATATCGGGGGTATGTCTATTCACCAAAAATGATTGTAATCGACCCCCGCAACCAAAAATAATTTTCTTGGAACTGTTTGAAATTTTTTAATTTCACCGAAAGATTAAGTTCCGATTAAAACTGTAACGAAAATGGCGGACGCGAGGCTCCGGAGATGCCCAGTGGCGGATCGCACTTCCGTGTCCGGGTATCGTGTACCCCCATTTTGCGAAGTTACGAATACTCCGTAGGCCAGAAGGACGCGTCTACGTGGCAACGAACGGGAAAAAGGAACCCGGAGACGGCGTTCTTTCGCGCCATCTAATCCCATCGGACGTCTATTCGGTTCCCGTGCGCCATCGCGCGGAAGATCGGGTCGCCCCCTATAGAAATTTGTCCGAGCAATTTGCGAACATTCACGATCCTCGTCGGACCACGGAAACGAATCCCCGTTTGAGGAGGCGTGCTAGACCGTGTGACATAATCCTGTCGGACGCTCCGTGCACTTTGTCCCTTTTTCCGAGACGCTGATCGGCGCGTCGGGACGCCCTACGGTGGGGGGAGGTCGAACACGAACACGTAAATACGGAAAACAAGCCCGGGCACAAAGGGGATGACCCAGAAATTCGTTCGCGGGGTTACGTCGAGCGGGATTCGAATCTCTTTCCGTCTCCTGCCCGCCGTGAAAGAGTATCCCCACCCCCACTCCCGCTTTTATCCGCGTTTGATTAAAGATTCTTTGTCAGCCGTTCGACGGGCCCGCTGAAAGGAACGCCGAGCTTATGATTTCCTCCTCTTACCGGATTGATCAGACTCTCTGGGAGCCGTCGAAAAAAATAAGACGATTAAGTAGTCGGGAGCCGAAGTGGCCGATGACCGGGAATACAAAATGGCGCCTAGGGAATATTGGGAACTTAGGACGGGGACCGATTTCTCTAATTTTTCTATTCCCTTTTGCCTGCAATTTATAGAGGCTGGGATTCTCTTCGCGACCTTTTGCTGGTATTGTTGTTTATATTTTTAATATTGCATCTTAAATTACTTTGCACTTTTCTTCGACCACTTACTACTTACTTATACAAAGTTTCTTGCAAGTAAACATATCTTTTTTTTACATTCTCCGCTTATGTATTGTTGAAACAATAATATAGTTGTGTTTCCTTGGAGGGTACATCCAAAAAAGATAGGAGAATTGTGAATTGGAATTTACTTGGACACGTGGGTGGTGATCCTCACCTCTTTTTAGGTTAGAACGCACTGCTCAATAGGAACTATATAAGCATATTTCAAGGTTAGATTTCAACTTCTCGACAGTAAATTTTAATCGAACCAAAATTGTAATAATATGAACGTGTGAGCGTGTACAGTAAAACGTAGACTGTCCTAGCAGGTCCAAAATGAAATACAACTCGATCTGTCCCATTCGAAGCGATTGTTTGTTGCATCCAATTCTTATTTTCCTCCAGTGAAGGGTAAAGCCAGCTTCTCAAAAAATAGAAATTAATAGAAAAACCTGTCCCCCCATCCATCGATGCTCCGAGTACCGTCGACAGACCTGACCCAGAAAAAAACACACGCACACGGAGCACCGAATACAGAAAAAAAGAGATCTCTGTGCACAAAGGGGATGCATGTCCAGAGTCGAGGAAGCGATAAGTGGAAGGTGAGTGAATCGAGGGGGCAAAGAGTAGGAAGAGAGGGCAGGTCAGATGCATCTCGCATGGACGCAGGTCCTTTGGAGCTTATTCGTCCAGGGAGGAAGAATGGACCCCCGGAATCCTTTTGGTCGGTAATTCTGGACGGGGCCAGCTGCAAAAACCAGCGTCCCCCGTCGTGATCGTCGTGCGTTCTTACCCTCGGGAAAGGATACCGTGCGAGAAGGGGGACAAAATCTTTTTTCATACATCTTAGATCCTGGCCGATCATTTTTTTACGAACCCTTTTCTCCCCCGGCGCTCGCATCCGTGAAGGAGGGACCCCTTTTTTCGCGCAACTGTCGCGTTCCTCTCTCTCTCTCTCCACGGACCCCTCTCGTCAAAGGATCCACCCCTGGTCCTCGAACGACGCCGCAACGACCGGTATACGCGCCCGTAGATCGCGCTCCTCTTTCAGGAAAGACGAATCATCCTTCGAAGATACCCGCGACAAAAGGGACGTTTCCGCGAGGAGCGTCTTTCGGTTGGTCGTTAGGGGGCTAAGTAGCGACGACGCACAGACGACGAGTAGTCCTTTTCAGTAACGACTCCGCTGACAAACTGATTGAAGTTGCTCCCGGAATCTTTGAGCCAGCGCGATCCTTGGCTGGCGAAGCGACTGTTGCGAGAGCAACGTGGAAATTAAAAGGGACGCGGGGGGGGGGGGAGGGGGGCTCTAATGAAGACCACACAGACGAGACGGGCTGCAGGGCTAGGCGGTTTCCGGGCGGGCTTTCGGGGCTGCCTTCCGGATAGAAAAATTCGATAAAGTTGTCTTGTTTCTTGGGTCTTCGCGAGAACACGATTCTGGGATAAGAATGACGCGATGAAACATTGAATAAAACGTATGGCGAAGGATTTTATTTTCGGTGGAATTTAACCCTTAGAGCTCTATGGACGCATATATGCGTTTGGCGAATGTCATCCGTGTAGCCTAAGGCCGCATTTATGTGTTTTCTCTAAATTATCCGCCTGGACTGGATTTTTTCAATCAATATGCAGTTATTTTCGTGTAAAATTAATACAGGGGCACTCGTTAGTAATTTGCCTTCCTTAAGTAGCGGTTGGTCAATATTAGGGTCATAAAAATCCGAAATGGAAATCCCATTTTACGTCCCACTCTCCCAAAAAAATTATTAATTCCTGTTGTAAATATCAAATTAAGTTTTTTGGTTGATTGTAATATTTGATGTTTTAAATTGTTAATGTTTATAATACATAATTTTAATGCTCGAAAATAACAGTCTTTAATTATTTAACCTTCTGCAAAAGAATCACTATAATTTATTACTGTTTGCGCCTTGAATTGTCACTTCAGTGTGGCAAAAAAGAATTCCGCCCCCAGCGATGGTCAGCGATAGCCGCGATAGTCCCTACGAACCGTTTCGGCCAGGAGTATTCAGAGTTCAAAGGGTTAAGTATTGGAGAGGATAGTTTGTATGTTTAATATTGTGTCTCAATTGCGGCCATTGAGTCGATTATGAAACGTGTCAGTTTGAAATAATTGAATAAGGTTAGAGGAAAATTCGTAATAACGTTTTTGTATGGAACTTCACAGGTGGAAACTTTTATTTGTATTATTTTTAGGAAATATTCAAGGTACTGGTATAAATACTTTTTCTACGTTTCAAACTTGAAATTATAATGAGCTAGGACTCGATGTACTATTTAAATAAATTTAGAAAGTCCGTAAAGGGCTCGAGCATGAATTTGAAGTATACCTAACGAGGATTTTTCATGAATTAACACTAGATTTACGGGCATTGATCGCACGTATATTTATCGATACCTTTCGTGTTGACGGTTACCTTAAAATACGATTTTTCTTTTAATTAGAATATGTATTCATGTCATTGCACCAAACAAATTCATCGTAAGTTGTTAAACAATAATATTTACGCGCTCTGCAATTTTAAATATGGAACTGACATCCGTCAAATTGACGGCTTCCGTAAATCTAGCGTTAAATAAATTTCATCGATTCGTTGGTAAGTATTTTACTCAGTGAAAGAAGTTCGGTGGGTTTCGTGAGAAAAATCGAAAAATGGAGCATCGTTTCGGAGTCACCTGGTGTCAGCTGTCCAATAGTCAAGGGGTAACCTTCATCCCTCCCAAACGGAACGGCGTTTAGTATCATCCGTGATCGCATGCTTTCCAGTCCACTATCGGTACCATGCACGACGGGGTTACGTCCAGGACGAGGCTGGTTCTGCTTACGTTTTTCGCGGTGCTCCGAAGGTCTGAAGGTATTGACCGGTGGCCCTCTTGGTACAGCTCGGTACCAAGGCCCCCTGTAAGGCGTGCCGGGTATATGGCCATCCGTGCTGGCTGGCACCGACTATTGAACAAACTGACCAGTAGTCACGATATCCCACGAAACTTACCCTTCGTGGCCTCCTACACCTGTTCTACCGAGCCATTGTCACGGTTTTTAAATCGCCACTGGACGTCCCACGATTCCCTCTATCCACAAACAATCCTCGTTAACATACACGTTTCTATTTTACTCGTTCGATTTTCTAAAAATTATCCGCATATTAAAGGGTCTAGCCGAATAAGCATGGTAAAAGTGCCCCCAAACCAAATTGAACGGGGTTAATACCACTCGATAGGTGGTTCGAAGAAACCCCTTTTCCCAAAGTTTTAATCCGGTATCTCTACTACAGGGGTAATTACGGGGTGAAAATCATTTTTTGGTTTATCCTTAATATCTCCCGTTCTACTCAATTAAAGATTATGAAAAAAATCATGGTTATTCTATCGATTGATGTACATGTTTGAGAATTTTTTCAGAATTTTTGGATGCAAATTCGATTTTTAAAAAATTCGAAAATATTTTAACCGTCGATTTTTTGTCGAAGTTATCAAGTGACCACATTTGTTTTTATACAGTATAAAGCTCTCAAAAGAATTAGTAATCCCTAATTTTTTCAGATTTTTCGAAGGGGTGGAACGTAGTGAAAAAAATAAAAAATGATTAAAAAATAGTGAAAAAGCTTTATATTGTCTTAATTACTTACGTGACCATGCTCATATTTTTACAGCTATAGCGTAACATTATGACTATTAATGCGTAATTTTTTCAGATTTTTTGGAAAAGTGCATTATTGTTAAATAAATATGAATTCATATTTCCTACTTTTTCATACCAAAAAAGGCCGCACATGCTTTTAAAATAGATATAATTAAAATATATTTGTTTATATACTTTGTTAACTGGTCGCTAGATGTAATTTCAAATAATAGTCATAATGTTACGCTATAGCTGTAAAAATATGAGCATGGTCACGTAAGTAATTAAGACAATATAAAGCTTTTTCACTATTTTTTAATCATTTTTTATTTTTTTCACTACGTTCCACCCCTTCGAAAAATCTGAAAAAATTAGGGATTACTAATTCTTTTGAGAGCTTTATACTGTATAAAAACAAATGTGGTCACTTGATAACTTCGACAAAAAATCGACGGTTAAAATATTTTCGAATTTTTTAAAAATCGAATTTGCATCCAAAAATTCTGAAAAAATTCTCAAACATGTACATCAATCGATAGAATAACCATGATTTTTTTCATAATCTTTAATTGAGTAGAACGGGAGATATTAAGGATAAACCAAAAAATGATTTTCACCCCGTAATTACCCCTGTAGTAGAGATACCGGATTAAAACTTTGGGAGAAGGGGTTTCTTCGAACCACCTATCGAGTGGTATTAACCCCGTTCAATTTGGTTTGGGGGCACTTTTACCATGCTTATTCGGCTAGATCCTTTCCTCGATATCTCTATTCTTCGATTATTAGGGGAAGTTTAAACATTTTTTCGAAATCTTACTCTATATCGAGGCTAATAAATTTGTATTCAATTTCTACAGTTGGAATATGGAGGAAAACTTCCACTTTTGTTCTTTTAAAATTCTCTAGAAATCTTACTCTGTGTATCGAAGCTAATAAATTTGTATTCAATATTTACAATTGGAATATGGAGGAAAACTTCCACTTTTGTTCTTATCGAAGTTAATAAATTTGTATTCAATATCTACAACTGGAATATGGGGAAAAGCCAAGTGTCACTTTTGTTCTGTGAATCTTAAAATTTGTTAAAATTCTCATTCTATATAGAAGCTAATTTTGTATTCAGTATCTACAGTTGGAATATGGGGGAAAAGCCAAGTGTCACTTTCGTTCTGTAAATGTTAAAATTGTCCAAAAATCTCAGTCTGTACCTAATAAATATTGTTCTAGACTCCATCGATTTTCATTTCTGATCCTTTCGACGGATGTTTTCCCTCCCAAAGAAATAGTAAAATAAAATTGCAAGTTTCAACTTTTTCGGAGGCAGGTGGTACCCTCCATCGTCGTTTACGGAATCGCGAGGGCACGTCGTTTGCATCGGGACACCCGTTATCGTCCTTACGTGCGCACACGTGCTTCGTTGTATCGCACGCGAGTCCGATCTTCGATAATAAGCCGTTCTTCGCGGACCGATAGAAAGCTGCATCGTTACGTGTACCGGCCCCCGTACATGCACGCGAATACTATACGCGTCGTACGTAATATCGCACGTAGGAACGATATTTATTGCCCGGGGGCCCGGCAAACAATTCATTATTCCCCAGGTCGGGGGTAATTAGCACGGACCGAAACGACGTTCTCGAAAGTCACGTCGCGTCTGCCCACGTTTACCGTGTCTACGTATCGCGCGTCGGGGGTAGTTCCCCGACGGGGGAGGAAACGCTGTGGAAAAATATTGGGGCCCCGGAGAAAGGAGGAATCGGGCCTGAAAACTCGGCGAACAAACACACACGCCGTGGCAACGGAATCTAGAAAACGGTGATTTATGGTATCGTTAGCCGCGCGTACACGATGGACGCGTAATTGACGTCTTCGCGGACGGTTATAATTATTCCAGCCGGAAGTAATTAGAATAATTAGTTATCTGGGGGGGGACCAGCGCGACGGAAGACGCGCTCGTTTGCGACGAAACATTTTCTTAGACTGGTAGCGTCTGCGAATAATAATTACTCTAACGACTATTCGAAAATTTCTCTTTTTCGGTATCTAAATTCACAGAAACGGTGTACATGTTTCCCTCAGAGAGGTTCGATTTATGATTTTTTTCTGAATCATTCTATAAAAAGATTCTTTTTTATTGATCTGGTACGTTTCAAATGTTATTTTGGAATATGATGGTGGGAATAGTTATAGAGTAAGAGTAACTTTATCTAAGCTGTAAATGAAACTTCCTCGTCGCTCAAGGCTCTCTTGATAATATAATTACAAAATATGCGATAAATATGATACTTCAAATGACATATCAACCCTGTACAAAGTGTTCGGCCACCAATGGGAAAAATTTTAATGGGAGATTCTAGAGGCCAAGATAAGACGAAAATCAAGAATATCAATTTCTTGATGGAGGCTTCGTTAAAAAGTTATTAACATTTAAAATTCCGTCAATACTGAATTTTTTTTTCGAAAATGCGCAGGATTTCGAGGGTATGTCTAATGACCAAAAATGATTGTAATTGACCCCCCTAGCTAAAAATAATTTATTCAAAACGATTTGAAATTTTTTTTTTCACCGAAAAATTTAACCCCCTGTCGATTTTTCTTAAAAATTCGTTTTTCATTTTTAGTAATTTTGTTTGACACCATACAGAAAAGTTGTACTTTTTTGTAGGTACCCATGAGCTCTACCTCGGAAAAAAGTTTCATTAAAATATATTCACAATTGTAGGAGTTATGGCTGTTTGAAAATTGAACCATTTCTATGGGGTTTTTCCCATTTTCCGGGGTCAGGGACCAACTTTTCGAATATTTTTGCGATTTGTACATATTCTCCATCAAAATACGCGTAGTTTGCTTTTTTAAACTTTAAAATCGTCCAATCCGTTCAGAAGTTATGACGTTTTAAAGATTCGCATGAAAATTCGGGCAGACAATTTCTGGCCAGAAATGATATTTTCGGTGAGGAATTTTTTTCTCGAAAATGGTTAGGATTTCGAAGGTATGTGTAATGACCAAAAATGATTGTAATTGACCCCTGCAATCAAACGTAATTTTTTCAGAACGATTTGAAAGTTTTTAATTTCGTCTAAAAATTTCAGTACCTACTCGAATTTTTTTCTCGAAAGTGGGTAGGAATTCAGGGGTATGTCTATTCACCAAATATACTTGTAATTTACCCCTGTAACTAAATATAATTTTTTCAGAACGATTTGAAAGTTTTTAATTTCGTCGAAAAATTTCAGTACCTACTCGAATCTTTTTCTCGAAAGTGGGTAGGATTTCAGGGGTATGTCTATTCACCGAAAATACTTGTAATTTACCCCGGTAACTAAATATAATTTTTTCAGAATGATTTGAAAATTTTTAATTTCGTCGAAAAATTTCAGTACCTACTCGAATTTTTTTCTCGAAATTGGGTAGGATTTCAGGGGTATGTCTATTCACCAAATATACTTGTAATTTACCCCTGTAACCAAAAGTAATTTTTTCAGAACGATTTGAAAGTTTTTAATTTCGTCTAAAAATTTCAGTACCTACTCGAATTTTTTT
Organism: Colletes latitarsis; assembly: GCF_051014445.1. NCBI lineage: Eukaryota > Metazoa > Arthropoda > Insecta > Hymenoptera > Colletidae > Colletes > Colletes latitarsis. Next base: position 25,659,830 of record NC_135135.1, on the reverse strand, counting down.
CTCGAAAGTGGGTAGGATTTCAGGGGTATGTCTATTCACCAAAAGTACTTGTAATTTACCCCTGTAACCAAAAATAATTTTTTCAGGACGATTTGAAAGTTTTTAATTTCGTCGAAAAATTTCAGTACCTACTCGAATTTTTTTCTCAAAATTGGGTAGGATTTCTGGGGTATGTCTATTCACCAAATATACTTGTAATTTACCCCTGTAACTAAATATAATTTTTTTAGTATGATTTGAAATTTTTTAATTTTATTTTTTAATAACTTTTCAATGAAGCTTCAGTCAAGAAATTGATATTGTCGATTTTCGTCTTATTTTGGCATCTAGAATCTCCCACTAAAATTTCCCCCAGGGCCGAACACCTCGTATAGACTACACAACTGGAATAATTAATTCTCAAATTGAAACATTAACCCCTTGCCATACAACAACGTGTCTGACTCGTTACTATTCTTGATGTCAAGTTTCACAATCACGAGGCTAGCCATCATATTTTATATATTAAAATCAACACATTTTTACATCCCCCAGATACTCATAAAACGAATCTATTATTTCTCGTGGCCATTCCTTGTACGAATAAATCGAAACAAAATTAAATGATATACATTTGAAAACTCATATTAAATCATAAATCAAGGAATTAAAGGGAATAAATTTGAACAGGATTCGAATACCAAATCAAATTATAAGTTACGTATATTAAACTTCAAACTACCAAGAATCTCGAATCTTTCTTCACACTTATCAACATGGTTTCCTGTACCGAATTTGTCCGATCGATCGTGCTCAAAAATCATGGCGCATCGTTTACACGTCAAAGAGAAAATTTGCTTATTGGCGATCGTCTAGTGTCCCGAAAGCTTCGAGACAGGAGTCGGAGTAACCGATTCGGTAGAACAATGGGAGACCTGAATAAAAGGCGGCCGCGAATCCTCACCAATTCCCCCCCGAGTTTAACCAGTCATCGAACGAAACAGAAGGAAGCGTGGGCGCCAACAATTTCGCCATGAACTAACGGTCCGACGTAACATCTCCTTCGTCGCCGCTAGGATTTAGCACCTCGAGCGTTTCTGTCTCTTTCACGCCTACGGGACACGGCAGATGAGTCAGAACGAATGGGCGGATTCTCCTCGCAGGCAACAAGACGCCGGGGGTTAAGCACTCGATAAGGAAACCAGCCTGCGGAGGGAGTCTTGAGGGATGCTAGGATTTTCCAAGTCCCAAACGCGAGCCACCAGCGCACCACCCCCGCTCCTAACGAAAATAGAAACCGAGTATACACGCTGTCGCCGGGGTTAGGTCTGGCGCGAGACCTACGATTTTCGTTCACCTTCGAAACATTTTATTTTCTACCATAGACAGTGGGAGGGGGACACGACGAAATTTGACCTGGGCTTTTGCAGTTTTTAGGTGCCCCGATTCGACGAGGAATCGATTCTTGCAGAGGAAATCCGGAGAGCTTCGTTTAAAAATGAAGTATCAAGTTTAGAGTTATTTACGAAACTCATTTTACTCCTGATTTTCTAATTAAACTTTACTATATGGAAATTGAGTTGAACAGTTATCGTGGGGGGCACGAAATTTGACCACCCTTGGGGTTTTGCACTTTCGAAGCGTCTCCAATCGATCTTTGCAGAGGAAATCCGGAGAGTTTTGTTTAAAAATGAAGTATCGAGTTTAGAGTTATTTACGAAGCTCGTTTTACTCCTGATTTTCTAATTAAACTTTACTATATAGAAATTGAGTTATACAGTTATCGTGGGGGGCACGAAATTTGACCACCCTTGGGGTTTTGCACTTTTGAAGCGTCTTCGATCGATTCTTGCAAAGGAAATTCGGAAAGTTTCGTTTAAAAATGAAGTATCGAGTTTAGAGTTATTTACGAAACTCGTTTTACTCCTGATTTTCTAATTAAACTTTACTATATAGAAATTGACTTATACAGTTATCGTGGGGGGCACGAAATTTGACCACCCTTGGGGTTTTGCACTTTTGAAGCGTCTCCGATCGATTCTTGCAGAGGAAATCCGGAGAGTTACATTTAAAAATGAAGTATCGAGTTTAGATTTATTTACGAAGCTCGTTTTACTCCTGATTTTCTAATTAAACTTTACTATATAGAAATTGAGTTAAACAGTTATCGTGGGGGGCACGAAATTTGACCACCCTTGGGGTTTTGCACTTTTGAAGCGTCTCCAATCGATTCTTGCAGAGGAAATCCGGAGAGCTTCGTTTAAAAATGAAGTATCGAGTTTAGATTTATTTACGAAGCTCGTTTTACTCCTGATTTTCTAATTAAACTTTACTATATAGAAATTGAGTTAAACAGTTATCGTGGGAGGCACGAAATTTGACCACCCTTGGGGTTTTGCACTTTTGAAGCGTCTTCGATCGATTCTTGCAAAGGAAATTCGGAGAGTTTCGTTTAAAAATGAAGTATCGAGTTTAGATTTATTTACGAAGCTCGTTTTACTCCTGATTTTCTAATTAAACTTTACTATATAGAAATTGAGTTAAACAGTTATCGTGGGGGGCACGAAATTTGACCACCCTTGGGGTTTTGCACTTTTGAAGCGTCTTCGATCGATTCTTGCAAAGGAAATTCGGAAAGTTTCGTTTAAAAATGAAGTATCGAGTTTAGAGTTATTTACGAAGCTCGTTTTACTCCTGATTTTCTAATTAAACTTTACTATATAGAAATTGAGTTAAACAGTTACCGTGGGGGGTACGAAATTTGACCACCCTTGGGGGTTTGCACTTTTGAAGCGTCTCCAATCGATCTTTGCAGAGGAAATCCAGAAAGTTACATTTAAAAATGAAGTATCGAGTTTAGATTTAAACTCGTTTTACTCAACCCCTGAGTTTTGAATTAAATTTTACTATATAGAAATTGAGTTGAAAAATGATTTTCTTTTTCCTTCCGGGGCATGCAACCGCACCGCAAATTTAAACGACGAATAAATTATTCGACGTGACATCTTACGAGCAGTCCCAGCAACGAATGAGCCCCATGGCTGTGTTTACGTCCTCGTTTCCCCGGAGTTGCGCGTCGAAAACGGTGATTTTTACCGGCCAATTACAGCCAATCGTTCCGCACACATAATTCCCCGTATATTCCCGTGCGTGATATTTCACGGTGAAATTACAGCTGTTTAGGAATGGCAAGTGGCGATCGTACAACCTTTTCCGTGTAGCCGATAATCGTGATGCCGGGACAGCTCGTGCTCGAGCATTTTTATTCCTTATGTGGCACAATACTCGACTATGCTAATTAACCCTCGACTGGCAAAGTGAGGTCTAAATGACGCTTTCTTCGATCCATTGTATATGTTTATAATAGTTTACCCGCGCTCGACTTCCTGCCAAAGTTCATTACGCGATGACGGTTATTAGCGTTCTTCCGACGAAATAATCTCCGCGGACTTAGAAAGTTTTGGAAAGGTCTCCACGCGTTGGTTCCTGACCTTCGACGAATCTTTTACATTCTGGACGTCGATTCCGGAAAGATTCCGTCAAATAAATCGTGTATTGTGTATTGTTTGATTATCCACTCTAAGAAATTAACAATGTAGGCAATTTTACTATTTTCGTGTAACTATTTTAATTCGTACAACCCTCGATCCATGAGGCTACTCACTGGTCATGAAGTCTTGTGTATATTAAAATCAACAGATTTTTTATATTCAGGAAGTATTAATAAAACAAATCTATTCTTTCTCGTGGCCATTCCTTGCAGGAACAAATTTGAACAAAATTAAAATTGAAAGATTGCATTAAATCGTACGTCAAGGGGTTAAAAATATCTATTGCCTGTTCCATACAAAAATCTTGCCCATAGATTGCTTAACAAATATTTTATATTATCGATCTATGGTGTTCGTGGTCTCCAAACAAACCCGATTACCTCCGACGACGAAGAAAGCTGCAAAGAACAGCCGATCGGTTGAGGTATCGACGCCATTCGTCAACGTTACGAGGTCCTCGTCCCGGAATTTTCGCGAGCGTAAAAAAGCTCCCCCGTCTGCTGGTCGCAGACTCGTGGGAAATCCCAATCGCGAAACACCGACATTTTTTTTTTTCCTCGCGCGTTGCATCGTGAAAAATTCTCGAATCTCCGGATTTCCACGGCGTTTTTTTTACGCCCGGGCTAGTGGAGAGGAGGGGATCGTGAGAAATCCACGGCGCCATTTTTCCCCCTTAACGAGAACCACGACGATAAAAAAGAGGAAAAGAAAAAATATCGAGGAGGGAAAACACCGCGAGTGACCCGAAATCGCGTTTCGTTTCGTATTCATGAGCGATCGAAGGCTACCGGTGTCGATCGATCGGTCATTGTTCGACCACCCCCCAGCCCTCTGGTCTTCTTAACGACGCGCATCTTCCAGCTACGGGGTGCCCCCCACGTGCATGCGTCATTTGAATAAGCGTGCATCCCCGTTCTCCCCTATTATGTGTAAATTGTATTATTTTTACCCCAAATACATCTCGCCCCATGCGCGGCTCCGAGGCCTCCGGGGTCAACGGGTCAAATTGCACATGTCCAACCAGAGTCACCCCCGGCACGGTCGCGAGCCACTCCCCTCGTCCCTATTCTACCCCAAAGTCACGTACGGTTCGCGACACGATCGCCAGCAGCCAAGATTTTTGGCAAAAAGCTGAAAATAAGAGAAGACCTAAGCTGGAGGTTCTGTCGCGTCATGGTTTTTTCCGTGGGAAATCGGTCCTGCAGGATTAGAACAGGGACTCGGTATAGGAAGAAGAATTTAAGAAAGGTCGAGCACTCGCGATATCATGAAAAATGAACAATTTCGAGTGGTTGCTCGAAATCGTATTTTCAACCCTTGGGTGTATAGTAGAAATTTATTTATTTAATTTCTTTCAGAGACGAGCATTTTATTTTCCATCCCTTGTGTTCTCTTTCAGTCTCTGTACGAATTCATTCTAATAACTGATCAAGGCTATAGCTTCTGATTTAAATGAAAATAGATTGTCTACGATTATTACATGTTCGTGGTATTGTTTTAATTTTCTATACAAATTATTGACTTTTCTACTTTTCAGAATTTATGAATAATTTCACCTCGAAGAGGGTCGTTACAAATTACCAAAATACATCGCTAATAACTGTTGCACGAAACTGATTTTAACCCTTAAGTGGATTGTTGGGGCCTCTGCAAGTTTAAAACAATACTTGTTTATGAATAAAATTTATGTAATCCTCCGTTAATTCACTGTTTGTTAAACGCTTTAAAGGAAAGTTGATTTCCCATTTATCAATTTGATAAGAACCATAATTAATTTCTCTATTTCACATCGACGTCCCAAATATTCCTCGAGCAGGTCGAAATAAATCTTCGAAAAATACCAGGTTGCAAAAACGATCGCGCAGAGAAGGCACGAGATAAAAATGCGCCCGATGGACGGATAAGGGTGCAGCGGTAAAAAGTTAACGAATCTTGCGTGAAAGGGTTGGTCCTGCTTCCCACCAGGGGGGGGGGGGGCCCAACCGAGCATAATAATTTCTCGCGTGATTTTAAAACCGTAAATTTTTTACCCTTTAACCACCGCGCATGCGCTACCCCCGGTACGCATCCGAGACTTTGTTTTTGCGACAACAAAAACAACCGAAGACGCCGTGCTGTATCTCGATCGGTTATCATTTCACACCGATTATAATAAACCAACGGGAGAGAGAGAGGGGGTTGGAAAAAACTGGGAAGAACGGGGAAGGGGTAGGAAGGGTAGAGGGGTAGAAAAAATAATGCGGGCCATCCGACGATGGGAGGAGAGTGAAAAAAAAAAACGTCCCGTTCGGGGACCCTCGAGGTAGCCGGATCTTAAATAAGTATATAATAATGCTCGGCCCGTTGGGGCGTTTTTAACCCCTTCGCGAGCGTCCTCCGTCGCGTCGAGCTCTCTCTACGATCTTTTTTTTTTTTTTCATTTCCCCGTTGCTTTCAGACGGAATCCTACGGTTTTTTCATCCCGGCTAACGGATAAAATCTAAATTAACTAAATTAAGGGCTCGGGGGCCTCTTTCGCCTCGTTTTTGCGCACGATTTATACACACGGTTTTTGCCCGTCGAATAAAAAAAAAAATGCTAGACGAAACGGGAAGAATGGTCCACGAGAGGCGAAACAGAGAACGGGGCACAAGTGATTCTCTGCCCCCTTTTCTTTCTCGGATCCCCCCGTTCGTTTATCCGCGAGCTTCTCGTCTGTCCCTCGCGGAAGATCGTTGAAAGGTCGATTTACGGTTGGAAAATTACTCGCGTGAAATTCGAGACCGTGCTGTGCGTTTAACGGGGAGATTTATGCGAAGCGCGAAGGAGGATCGAAGCCTTCCGTTGGAGAATTCGTTCGTCGATCTCTTGTACGCTCGTTGTCGTTGAGACGTTACTTTTTTTGGGGGGGAAATTAAATAGTCAACGGAGGAGTTAATCGTTTATCTATTCACGGGATTAAATACACATTAATACGGAAAGAGATACGAGTATAGAAGATAGTTACGAGTAATTAAATAATAGAATTGAATGGTTAGAAACATCATCGACGAACAATTATAAGGGTTATAGGAGCCATAAAGTGTTCGATGGTGCTCTATGTGAAATAATTCAGAGATCAGACCATTAAATACCCTGTTAACAAAGATTAAGTAAGCTACTTTTCCGCGGTGTTCAAGCGTGGTAAAATTTAATTTGGTTAGAACGTAATCGTAATTATGAGAATATCTAGTGGTCCTTCGAGAGCGTGAATATAATAATTTCTAAATATTCTTCGAATTTCCAAGAGGATTCTAATCAAGAAATGTTGCTTGAATCGACTAGAGTCAACGTAGAAATAATTATCGACGCGATATAATGATAAACGGGATAAAAGTGGCTTAACAATGGAGCAAGTTGGGTGGAAATTCCCTCATTAGCAGCCCGAAAGACGCAATCTGTTCCTTTCTTCGCTCCTTTACGCGCAACGAGTGGATATACCGTGTCGAGGGAAAGAAAAAAATCTGGATTTTGGCAACAGTGGCGCGCGAGGGTGCAAATATGCCATTCAGTCCCGTGACTTTTTCACGCCGCACGAACGCGTCTGTTTGGTCATTTTTCCACCCTCTTTTTTGACCGTTTGACCATATGTGACGGTCACAGCGATCGATTGATTTCGTGCAATAAAAGACAGGAAGACCCCCGTGAAAACGTGCACCGTTATGAATGGCTGGCTCGTTTGGCTTAGTCAAATTACCGGAGCGGTGGCGGCATTCACCTAAGTTGTAATGATACGTTAACTTCGCCCTGCGGGAAAACCTGGCTGTGTCACTGGGGGAAAATTGTTGGATTTGTTTAACACGAGAATATTAAAATACGCGCCATTTTTATTCAGCTTGGTTCGTCGAACTATTTCCGAAAATTCAACGAGAATCACAATATTACAGAAAAGTTTCACGTTGAAACTGACACTCGAAGTCGATATCTGCCCCTCTCTTTAACCCTTAAGCGAACTCTCGATCTGAACTCTATTACTTCACTTAATGTTGACTTTTACCAAATTGGTAAATCAACTTTCCTTTGAAGCATTAAAAAATGATAATGAACTATAACATTGACGTATATTAAACGATTATTAGTTCAAACTTGCAGTGGCCCCAATGATCCACTGGAGGGTTAAACAATAATGCTTTCAAAAATGGTAATTGTGTATCATTCTGGATATTGTGCTTCAACAAGTAGTTCGGAATTTCCAGAGCAAAGCGAGAGACACACTCTTCCACGGAGTTTTCACCCCCTGTCGATTGCCCAACGATTCACCACGCGAAAGTTTCTTTAGGAACAAATAAAATAAATAATACAGGAAGTATTAAAAAAATATGAAGAGATAATGAAATCTGAATTTTGATTGAATTACCCAACCCGGGATAGGAAGTCTCGAAAAGTCGAACGGAATCGCGACGGTCCTTCGAAGCGCGAGATCAGCGGACCGATCAATGAACGTATTAGCCGGGTTTTCCCGCGATTCAGCGAAAAAAATACATTTGTCAGGGGTCCGCGATTCCCCAGCCGGAGGATCTCTTTCTCCGCTGGGATTAATTACTACGGCCGGTCGCCGGCGAATAATTAATTAACGTCGGGAATAATGAAATGGCTCTCCTTTGTTTTTTCGCTGACCCCGCGTCGGACGACGGTGTAATCAAAAGGATCGGTTTTTCGGGGTGACCCTCGACGCTTATCACTTATTCGTCGTACGAATTATCCAGGACACGGACAGTGATCCACCTGTCGACCCATCCACCGATCGTTATTTTTTAAAACCGCATAAACTTTTTTCCTCCCCACGATCACCCGTAGCTTCCTCTTCCTCGTTCCGAACGACGTTGTTCGAAATAAAAAAAATTCCACGCACCGTGAGACACGGGTCTCTCGTCCCCGTCGGAGCGTCGGTTACCAGCGTCGACCGTTTTTTTTTCTCATGCTGTTTGCAAAGGGTTACGTTACGCACGGAACGGGACATCGTCGTGGAATCCGCTCCGGGACCTATGCTAAACAGGGGTGCACCGAGAAAAAAAATATATTAATAGCCATCCAGCCTCCCAGGATTTTTTCCGTGCGCCCCTCTCGCTTCTTTCCACGGCCAGAGTCACCCCTGTAACCGGTAGGCCGCCCTTGTGCGGTAAGATATATCCGTGATAACCAACTTTTTTCCTGACAGCCTCGCGGCCACCATCCAAATGAACATTCGCGCATCATCGAGTACAAACGCTCCCGGGATTCCATATTTAACCCCTTGTCCCGTGGAAATTTATTTTAACCCTGGCCTGGGTCCTTCTCGACCCTCCTCTGGCCTCTTAACGGCGAAATTTATTCGAGAAACAGAACAGTTGACGCATATACAGGGTGTTCGACCACTCCTGGGAAACATTTTAATGGGAGATTCTAGAGGCCAAGAATATCAATTTTTTGATTGAGGCTTCGTTAAAAAGTTATTAACAATTAAATTCAAAAATTTCAAATCGCTCTGGAAAAATTATTGTCGGATGTGGGGGTCAATTACAATCATTTTTGGTGAATAGAAACACCCCCGAAATCCTACGCACTTTCGAGAAAAAAATTCGAGAAGGTGTGAAATTTTTCGACGAAATTAAAAAATTTCAAATCATACTAAAAAAATTATATTTAGTTACAGGAGGCAATTACAATAATTTTTGGTCATTATACATACCCCCGAAATCCTACGCACTTTCGAGAAAAAAATTCGAGAAGGTGTGAAATTTTTAGACGAAATTAAAAAATTTCAAATCGTTCTGAAAAAATTATATTTAGTTACAGGAGGCAATTACAATAATTTTTGGTCATTATACATACCCCCGAAATCCTACGCACTTTCGAGAAAAAAATTCGAGAAGGTGTGAAATTTTTCGACGAAATTAAAAAATTTCAAATCATACTACAAAAATTATATTTAGTTGCAGGAGGCAATTACAATAATTTTTGGTCATTATACATACCCCCGAAATCCTACGCACTTTCGAGAAAAAAATTCGAGAAGGTGTGAAATTTTTCGACGAAATTAAAAAATTTCAAATCATACTAAAAAAATTATATTTAGTTACAGGAGGCAATTACAATAATTTTTGATTATTATACATACCTCCGAAATCCTACGCACTTTCGAGAAAAAAATTCGAGAAGGTGTGAAATTTTTCGACGAAATTAAAAAATTTCAAATCGTACTAAAAAAATTATATTTAGTTACAGGAGGCAATTACAATAATTTTTGGTCATTATACATACCCCCGAAATCCTACGCACTTTCGAGAAAAAAATTCGAGAAGGTGTGAAATTTTTCGACGAAATTAAAAAATTTCAAATCGTACTAAAAAAATTATATTTAGTTACAGGAGGCAATTACAATAATTTTTGGTCATTATACATGCCCCCGAAATCGTACGCACTTTCGAGAAAAAAATTCGAGAAGGTGTGAAATTTTTCGACGAAATTAAAAAATTTTAAATCATACTAAAAAAATTATATTTAGTTACAGGAGGCAATTACAATAATTTTTGGTCATTATACATACCCCCGAAATCCTACACAAGTTCGAGAAAAAAATTCGAGAAGGTGTGAAATTTTTAGACGAAATTAAAAAATTTCAAATCATACTAAAAAAATTATATTTAGTTACAGGAGGCAATTACAATAATTTTTGATTATTATACATACCTCCGAAATCCTACGCACTTTCGAGAAAAAAATTCGAGAAGTTGTGAAATTTTCCAACGAAATTAAAATATTTCAAATCGTTCTGAAAAAAATATTGTTCGCTATGGAGGGTCATTTCTTTTAATTAAACAAGTACAAATAATATTTACGAGTTCACTAACTCCCAAGCAAGGAATCTGAAACCCATCAAATGCCACTTCATATTTTTTTTTTAATATTCTTCTGCAGATTCACCCCCATCCAGCTTTCAATGACATTTCTTTAAATTAAAATACACTAATAAGTAGAAATAATATTTACGAGTTCTCTAACTCCAAGCAAGGAACTACGGTCACTCCAGATTTTCTAATTATTTTTCCCCCCCGTAGATTCTCACCCCCTTCAACCGTCCAGTTCGACAACGTCTCTTCTGTTTCTAAACTGTCCGAAAACTGTTTAACTCTGGACTCTATACCAAATGACAGAAGTAATCGTGGTAAATAAATTCGTCAATCGAACGGTTCCCATCGCGAGAATCGTCCCGTCATTTTCCACCCCCCGGGGGTAAGTTCCTGGCTAGAAAGAGAGGATTCTTGGTTTGAACGTTAATGGACTATGGGGCCACGCGACGAACCTGGAGAGAGTATTCTCCCGATCATTGCGCAAGCTGCAAGATGACGCGCCCCCATGCAGCCCCGACGGGCCATATGTATTCTGAGGGGGTGGACGAAGGCGATAGGTGATATAATGGGAGTGCAGGACGGTCGGCTTTCAGTTCCACATGCGTGAACCTCTGAGCATAACAGAAACCCTTTCAGAGCTTAGAGAGGAGACGGACAGTCCGACACCCCCATGAAAATGCCCCGCAGCCGAGCTTGCGCAACAAAACAACAGCTGCTCCGGACCAGGATCGTCAAAACAGACGGATTCCGCGGCCACGCAACCCTTTTCGCCGTGACCGTGACATTTTCGGTTCAGAGGGATTCCTTGGTCCGTCTGCAGACCTCGGGGGAGGGGGATTTTTCGAGGAAACTGCAGTCTAACGTTTGGGGGGATGTTCTTCCCCGGAATAGTGGACCGTGTTGATCGTTTGGAGAATACAGAAAGCAGGGCGAAGGTGTCTAATATCGTCTGGGTTTGGGGGAAAGTTAAACGTCGATATTTTAATTTTATTTTCGTGAAATACGAGTGCTTCACGTGGGGCTAAATTCTCTGCCTTTTTGGGCCTCTCGACTCTTTTAAATCTAGATTTTAAACTTGGGTTTTGGGATAGACTGAATTGTAGTGTAAAAATCATAGGGACGATTAAATGTCTCAAATATTGTGGAAGAGGTAAATAAATGTACAGGTAAACGCAATTACAAAAGTATATAAAAACTCTCGCGTATGAAAAATTGACGGAAAGAGGGTTGAAAGGAAAGCATTGGACTTGGATATTGGACTTTAGACAAAAATGCACGTTAAAAGAATTTACCATATGTCCATTACACGAATTTCAAAGCTGTAATAATAAAAAAAAGTCCCAGTAGTCATAGTAGAAAAATAAATTGAAATCGTGGAATAAATTTTGTATGCACGATTCTATGATGTCGAGGAAAATCTTGAAAATCTGTTGCACAATTATACGGATTGCAAGCAGCGATTTAACACGGATTTTGTTATAAACTGTACGCGGAGACGATAGTTTCGTGGATAAGGATAAAGGCAGTGATCAAAGGATCACGATCAGGGGCGTACAGTACTTAACGATTATTCGTATCGCCAAGGTGGTAAATCTCGAGAGCAGGTGTGATTAATTGGACAGCTAAGCGCCAGGTAATAGACTGTTAATAAACTGGAGAGAGGCAGAATCGAATCTCGACTTCAATATAATTTCATTATCCTCCTTTATGCATTGTACGAAAATATTGCTATTATCAAGCTACAACTTCTATTCGCTCTACTGCTCCCTCAAAATTAATCGACACTTCGTATATTTTCAAAGTTGAATCTCGAACGTAGAAAATATATCGATAGAAATAATTGCAATTCGTGCACTGGATAGAAATATCGTTAGAATTGTTACAAAACCTAATCGAACACAGTTTATAGAGAAATCCACTATGCTTAAGGAGGCTTAAGAATCAGCTTTGAAAATTGGTCTATGCTCTATCTATGCTCGCGCAAGATTAATCGTAGTTAATAATTGTTACTTCCTAGGTTTTTCAATTTATTTAACCTCGTACGGTGATGCACATATTTATATCGAAATTTCTTTTAACACGTTGACTGCCAGTCTAAAATCCTAAAATTGTTTACAAGACCAGCACTTTCATTTTAATCAATTATACTCAATTTAAAAGTTGCCCCAGTAGTTACTTTCGTAACCTCATTAAAATTTATTTTCTTTAACATTTCAAATTGAGAATTGTTTTAATCCCACTGTTAAAAGTTTTGTGGCCCATATATGGGTGACGTGGCAGTCAAAGTGTTAATATATGTATACATATACATCGATCGAGTCCAACATAGATCGTTAAAAAACAATATTTCGAATTTACAGCTAAATCTAACATTAGTACATACATGTGATCTCAAAGAGTTTCTATCAAAATAACTTATAAATTCCAAAGCCATCCAAAGTCCTGATCTTTCAGCTTCAAATTAATTCGAATTAATGAAATTGAACGAACTCGCTGTACTTGGCCGATCTAGCGTTCTGCGAGAGCCTGTAGATCGAGCAACGAAACGACTCTGCTCTTCTCGTTTGGCTCGCGGCGAGTGGAGCCGGTATCTCGCTAGTAAATTTCGGAACGAGGCATTCTCACAGGCGCAGGGCCCCCGGGGGTACCCGGAAATCAAGCAGCGGGGCGATGCAGGTAGGATATGGTCCCGAAGCCACAATTAAACGGCCTTGTTGTTCGACTACGCGCCGTGCCGGTTATTGAGCATTCATTAAGAGCGGCGTTAACGGGGCTGGCTGGGACGACGGGGGCAGGTCCACGTGCGAATATCTTCTTCCTCGCGCTTCCTTTCCTCCCGCCTGCCCCCTCCTCGCGTTAGCCTCTTTCTCCGTTTCCTCCTCGAGGAGGAGAGGCCTCCTCCGCGCGGACTTACGACGACGACACCACGGTGGACTGAGGCACGCCAGGTTCTCCGGCGGTTGCCTCGTTCAGTCTCGTTCGCGGCGCGTTAATTATGAGGGGCTTCCGGCGATCTAGATTTCATTCTTTCCTCCGCTTAGGCACCGGGAAATGATAATAGGTACGTGACCCATGGTGGTCAGTTCACACGAGAAACGAGCGCTACTTCGGGGTACGTGTCCCGGTGCTCGCGGCCTGTTGTCGAGCGTCTGAAGGGGGGAACGGGGCACCCGGGGGACACAGGAGCGAGGAGGGGGGGGCGAGGGCACACGGTAGACGGGGCACGAGGGGGCAGGGGGGCAGCGTACTCGCGCCGACTCGCGCGTTATACGGCAGCGACGTCGGTGTCGGCGTTCCGACTTCCACAATGCGCCTTGTACTCTCCCACACTCAAGGAGTCTCACGCCCTCACATCCTCCCGCTGCACGCCGTGGAACGCCGAGGAGGACCCGAGAGAGGAGAGCGTCCGCGGCCATTTCACCGAGGCGACCTCTGCAACCGACAGACTCGACCAATTCCGCGCCAACGGGCCCCTGGGGACCACCGTGAAACGATCGACGTACCTCCTTTGGACACTTTCCGATCACCGTCGCGTGGAATTAGAAAATTAGCGTGTCGTCGAGCACTTTCGAATTTTAGCAAACCATCACGGTGCACCGAAGGGCCCCATCTGTCGATAAAACGATATTATTGGGGTCAGTTGCCCTGATACGGAATACTTTTTTGTGTACACATGTTTCGCTTGCAGAACTTTTATGAAAACTTAAATATTACGAATTTATGGGAAATTTTATGCTCTTTCGACTGGTTAGAGTCAAATTTTAAATATAATAACGGTTTGGGAGATGTTTACTTTTTTTACTGAGGCCCCCAATATGGAATACTATGTTCGAGTTAATATGAACAGTTTTAGATTATTCTTTCTTTTCTCCAAGTTCCAAGATAAATTAATCCATTGTTATATCTACTCAAACGAGTATATCCATTACACTACATAAATCTGATATAACTCTAATCTTTGTAGAACAAGTATCTTTAGAACTAGCAGAAGAGATTTTTAAAATTGAAGATCAAGACTACCATTACATCACTGTATCATCTAAAAAACGTTACATTCAATTTCCACGTACTATAACCAGTTTGCTGTACAATTAGCTCCCCTACTCGTTTACCTGTTATTAACGCAAAAATTACCATACCAAACATGGAATTTGAAAAATTGTCGTTCCCGTCATAGAAGAAACTTGCATTCCACGGTTTCTATCAATTTGCCAACCAGAAATTTGTAAGCAGTCCTCGATGACGAGCAGATAAGAGCAATTTTCCTTTCGATTTAATCGAATAACGCTTGTTCGTCTCGTTAAAGTATAAACTCTCGATGTAATTACACAGGCCTCGCGACCGTATTATTTTTCCTTTGCACGAGGAAGACACTGTTTCGTGTAAAGCGTAAAAAGGTCCGCGGACGCGCAGAAACATATGGCGGTTGTCAAATCGTAACACGAAGGCGCTGCGTCTCGAAGGAACGCGTCGCGTTCGAACAAATTGTCTCATTACTGGCTCGAGGCATCGTCGTTGAATGTAAATCGTCGAGAAGTACCGATGTTCGTTTCGGGTCCCAGCAACAAAACTCGCAATTTAATTACACACGTCGCGCGTCGTCATAATTAACTTCGCGATAGAGCCGCGAACCATCGGGAAACGTGCGCCAAGCGTGTGCGACAACATTGACATTTTCCGCCGGCGGGAGGGAAAAAACGGGCCCGGCCAACGCTCGTGGCGCGTGAGTTATCCAATCGCCGAGTATATTACAGGCGAGAAAGCACCTGGGAAACCTAACAGTTTCGAAAAGGCCGCGAGTGACCGGAACACGGCTCTCCTTACCGTACAGGTAGCAACAACGTGTGCTGCTTTAGCGCGCCGCTTATCTCCGATCTTCGCTCGTTTCGTCCCGAGCCACCAACAAGCCATACTCCGTTTCATTAATGTTAATAGTCGCCCTCGCGAGCCGTTTCAATGCCCCTTATCATCCGTTAGATATTTCTTTATTTCCCTAATAAAGGGGCTCGTAACTCCTCGACAGGTAGCGTCTCTGCCTTAATGCAACGCGCAGCCTTTATTAACGAGCCGTCCACTCGCCTTCCAAGAATTTACAAGACTAGCGAAGTCCCACAATTTTCACGATAATTTCAATTCCTTTTCGAACCGAAGCGAGTACATTCCTGACGTTAAAAGGGATCGAAAAGTCCTTTTCCGTTTCGCGATCCAATGCTCCGTTCGCGAGATACGGGCCATCGAAGTTTCAGTGACGTCACTCGCGACACCCTCCGTTCCTGTCGCAGTCAGCTGGCCGCGCGGCGACACACGCGAGAGCACCGGGGCCGTAAAAACTTCAACTGGCCGTATCTCGAAGACGAGGCCTCCTATTGCGAAACGGCAAAGGACTTTTCGGATTCTGTTCGCGCGAGGAACAGCTGTATTTCGCAACGAGCAAGAAAGAGGAGTAAATTAAGGGGCTCGAGTTTTTATCGCGTTGGAAACTGGCATTATTTCGCGTAACGAGCGCCGCGTCGAACACTCGCGGCGCGATTAGTTTATTAAGGGCATTCCTGACCCCGTCCCGCGACCTATACGAATATACGCGCTGGAAAAATCCGTCTAGCATACAGAGAAAGTCTCCCGATGGCTCTGTGAGAAACTGGCCCTGACTGCGCGCCGTCTCGTTGCGCGGAAAAACGCGCTGTCGGCCGGCCTACACCCGGGGGACTTTCCTCGACTTGCGCCAACCGCGTCGATTTCATCTTTGCCCGCGGGCCACCGTGTCTTACCATGCACAAACAGTAAATAACGAACGCTAAAAAAAATAAATACGTTCGAACGTACGAAAAACGGGAACGGGAAACTTTTTCCCTCGTCGATGCTTCGACCCCTGATATTAGGTGTGGGGACCCTTGGAAAACTTTTTTTTGACTGGATTTAAATAACGGTCGATATATGGACCGTTTATTTTGAAAGTGGTGTGAGTCCATTTCTTAAACAAAATGAGATGTCGCGTAATTTATGCTTGATTCAGTGTAAACTTTTTATTTCTAACGAGTTGATATTTAATATCTTAAAAAATGTTCGATTTAAAGTTGGCCAGTTTGAGGAAAATGGTGTGAGTCCAATTTCTATAGACAGATGGTGAGGTCAGTGGCTACTTTTGTTTATAAATTTCTGTAAATTACGCACGGAATTGTACGTTGTGATTAAATTGAAATCTTCGTTTCTTGAGTGAAAAATTGCAAAGATTGCACAGTGTTCCCGGTCTCTAACGACGATTGAATTAACGATCGATATATGGACTGTTTATTTTGAAAGTGGTGTGAGTCCATTTCTTAAACAAAATGAGTTATCACGGAATTTATGCATGATTCAGTGTAAACTTTTTATTTCTAACGAGTTGATATTTAATATCTTAAAAAATGTTCGATTTAAAGTTGGCCAGTTTGAGGAAAGTGGTGTGAGTCCAATTTCCATAGACAGATGGTGAGGTCAGTGGCTACTTTTGTTTATGAATTTCTGTAATTTGCGTTGTGATTAAATTGAAATCTTCGTTTCTTGAGTGAAAAATTGCAAAGATTGCACTGTGTTCCCGGTCTCTAACGACGATTGAATTAACGGTCAATATATGGACTGTTTATTTTGAAAGTGGTGTGAGTCCATTTCTTAAACAAAATGAGATGTCGCGTAATTTATGCTTGATTCAGTGTAAACTTTTTATTTCTAACGAGTTGATATTTAATATCTTAAAAAATGTTCGATTTAAAGTTGGCCAGTTTGAGGAAAGTGATGTGAGTCCAATTTCCATAGACAGATGGTGAGGTCAGTGGCTACTTTTGTTTATAAATTTCTGTAAATTACGCGCGGAATTGTACGTTGTGATTAAATTGAAATCTTCGTTTCTTGAGTGAAAAATTGCAAAAATTGCACCGTGTTCCCGGTCTCTAACGACGATTAAATTAACGGTCGATATATGGACTGTTTATTTCAAAAGTGGTGTGAGTCCATTTCTTAAACAAAATGAGATATCGCGTAATTTATGCTTGATTCAGTGTAAACTTTTTATTTGTAACGAGTTGATATTTAATATCTTAAAAAATGTTCGATTTAAAGTTGGCCAGTTTGAGGAAAGTGATGTGAGTCCAATTTCCATAGACAGGTGATGAGGTCAGTGGCTACTTTTGTTTATAAATTTCTGTAATTTGCGCGTGGAATTGTACGTTGTGATTAAATTGAAATCTTCGTGTCTTGAGTGAAAAATTGCAAAGATTGCACCGTGTTCCCGGTCTCTAACGACGATTGAATTAACGGTCGATATATGGACTGTTTATTTCGAAAGTGGTGTGAGTCCATTTCTTAAACAAAATGAGATATCGCGTAATTTATGCTTGATTCAGTGTAAACTTTTTATTTCTAACGAGTTGATATTTAATATCTTAAAAAATGTTCGATTTAAAGTTGGCCAGTTTGAGGAAAGTGGTGTGAGTCCAATTTCTATAGACAGATGGTGAGGTCAGTGGCTACTTTTGTTTATGAATTTCTGTAATTTGCGTTGTGATTAAATTGAAATCTTCGTGTCTTGAGTGAAAAATTGCAAAGATTGCACTGTGTTCCCGGTCTCTAACGACGATTGAATTAACGGTCGATATATGGACTGTTTATTTCGAAAGTGGTGTGAGTCCATTTCTTAAACAAAATGAGATGTCGCGTAATTTATGCTTGATTCAGTGTAAACTTTTTATTTCTAACGAGTTGATATTTAATATCTTAAAAAATGTTCGATTTAAAGTTGGCCAGTTTGAGGAAAGTTGTGTGAGTCCAATTTCTATAGACAGGTGGTGAGGTCAGTGGCTACTTTTGTTTATAAATTTCTGTAAATTACGCACGGAATTGTACGTTGTGATTAAATTGAAATCTTCGTTTCCTGAGTGAAAAATTGCAATGATTGCACCGTGTTCCCGGTCTCTAACGACGATTGAATTAACGGTCGATATATGGACTGTTTATTTCGAAAGTGGTGTGAGTGCATTTCTTAAACAAAATGAGATGTCGCGTAATTTATGCTTGATTCAGTGTAAACTTTTTACTTATAACGAGTTGATATTTAATATCTTAAAAAATGTTCGATTTAAAGTTGGCCAGTTTGAGGAAAGTGGTGTGAGTCCAATTTCTATAGACAGATGGTGAGGTCAGTGGCTACTTTTGTTTATGAATTTCTGTAATTTGCGTTGTGATTAAATTGAAATCTTCGTGTCTTGAGTGAAAAATTGCAAAGATTGCACAGTGTTCCCGGTCTTTGACGACGATTGAATTAACATCGTTTCCAAAAATTCTCGAGTGGTTGTTTATTTTTGTATGCACGAACGCACGAGAGTCGTTTAAAGCTAAACAAACCGTGGCGCAACAACACGGTTAATTAAAGCGACTCGAAAGTACCAAAATAATATTCGCATCCACTGTTTGCGGCGCAATTAATTACGCAATTCCCGTCAACGGCGAAACCTTCGTCGTGAAAACATTTTGGGGCACAATTTCGACGTTATCAGCGTTCCGAAAATAAGTTTATTGCCGCGCTGATAAATGCGTCACCGCGCGCATCGGGGATTAAAAAAGACGTTCGAAGGCGATTGTCTCGCTACCGTTCCGATACGGACAAATTACGTTTGTTAACATAACTCGCCAAACAGAGGGAATCAGACCTCTTTCGCACGCAAATCGCACGTGAAGGCGACGATAAGCGTCCGGAATTGCCGGCGACGAAACCCGCGCGGGTCACGAGGCTCGTGAAACACACGTTCGAAAGAATTTATCAGCCTTCCGAGCGACGTCCATCCGCGTCGCGACGTCTCCCCCCCCCCCCTGCCCCGTCGACCGTCGCGGCGAAAATAAAAAAAAAAATTCGCGATAAAAAATTTTCGTCACGGTTCGCCTTTCACAAAATCTCCAAAAGGCATTAATGTTATTTGGTATTTTAGCTCGAATGGATGAAACCTACCGCGACAGTGGTTAGATAATAGTTTACGGGGGGGGGGGGGGCTCACGTGAACGCGAAACAAAATTATGTTATCGTTTGCTCGCGAATCTGACTTTTCGCCAGAGAGTCGTTTCTACGGAAACGATAGCGTTTCACAGTGGGGTGGAAATTTGCCATTCGACGTAATGTGAGTTATGAAAGGTGACTGGTGAATTAGGTTTAACGATCGTAATTGAAAAATCGACGCACGTTGACCCAGCGTCGAACAATACGTCGTCGCGCGATAAGATAAAACCCCGACTCAGTCGAAACGAGTCACGAGTGGAATCAAAAAATGGTGAAAAAGGAGGAGAAAGGGGGATGAAAGAAAGGTTCGTTTTCTGGAATAAAGAACAGGAACGAACGCTGGACGATGCACGCGCTTCGTTTGAAGTTAATCGCGACGTGGCATCAGTCTGCGCTGGACAGCCCTCATGCGTCTCTCTCGCTCTCGGTCTATTGAAAAACCGTTTATCTGATAGGATGCTTTGTTTTAAAGTGGACCCGTTCATTGTCGAAGCCACGGACCTGCCTCCGCTTCGACGAACGGAAACACGACGGGGACGCGGGGATCGGACTGGATTTTAAACATTTTCATGCTTCCATTCGTATACAGGGTGTTCAGACACCCCTGCGAAAAATTTTAATGAGAGATTCTACAGGCCAAAATAAGACGAAAATCAAGAATATCAATTTTTTGATGGAGGCTTCGTTAAAAAGTTATTCATATTTAAAGTTCCACCCGTATTGAATTTTTTTCTAGAAAATGAGTAGGATTTCGGGGGTATGTCTATTCACCAAAAATGATTGTAATTGACCCCTACAGCCAAGAATATTTTTTTTAGAACGATTTGAAATTTTTTTTTTCGCCGAAAAATTTAGACACCTACTCCCTGTCGATTTTCCTTAAAAATTATTTTTTCATTTTTAGTCATTTTGTTTGACGTCCTACAGAAAAGTTGTCTAATACTTTTTTTTAGGTACCTATAAGTTCTATTTAAGAAAAAAATTTCAATGAGATATCTTCACTATTAAAGTTCCGCCCGTACTGAATTTTTTTCTAGAAAGTGAGTAGGATTTCGGAGGTATGTCTATTGACCAAAAACGATTGTAATGCACCCCCGTAACTAAAAATAATTTTTTTAGAACGATTTGAAATTTTTTAATTTTGTTGAAAAATTTCACACCTACTCGAATTTTTTTCTGGAATGTGGGTAGGATTTCTGGGGTATGTCTATTGGAAAAAAATGATTGTAATTGACCCCTACAGCCAAGAATATTTTTTTTAGAACGATTTGAAATTTTTTTTTTCGCCGAAAAATTTAGACACCTACTCCCTGTCGATTTTCCTTAAAAATTATTTTTTCATTTTTAGTCATTTGGTTTGACGTCCTACAGAAAAGTTGTCTAATACTTTTTTTTAGGTACCTATGAGTTCTATTTAAGAAAAAAATTTCAATGAGATATCTCCACTATTAAAGTTCCGCCCGTACTGAATTTTTTTCTAGAAAGTGAGTAGGATTTCGGGGGTATGTCTATTGACCAAAAACGATTGTAATGGACCCCCGTAACTAAAAATAATTTTTTTAGAACGATTTGGAATTTTTTAATTTTGTTGAAAAATTTCACACCTACTCGAATTTGTTTCTAGAAAGTGGGTAGGATTTCGGGGGTATGTCTATTCACCAAAAATGATTGTAATCGACCCCTACAGCCAAGAATATTTTTTTTAGAACGATTTGAAATTTTTTTTTTCGCCGAAAAATTTAGACACCTACCCACTGTCGATTTTTCTTAAAAATTCGTTTTTCATTTTTAATAATTTGTCTAATACTTTTTTGTAGGTATCCATATGCCCTACTTCAGAATGAAGTTTCATTGAAATACATTCACTACTCTAGGAGTTATGGCTGTTTGAAAATTTCATTTTTAGTTATTTTGTTTGACGTCTTACAGAAAAGTTGTCTAATACTTTTTTTTAGGTACCTATGAGTTCTATTTAAGAAACAAATTTCAATGAGATATCTTCACTATTAAAGTTCCGCCCGTACTGAATTTTTTTCTAGAAAGTGGGTAGGATTTCTGGGGTATGTCTATTCACCAAAAATGATTGTAATTGACCCCTACAGCCAAGAATATTTTTTTTAGAACGATTTGAAATTTTTTTTTTCGCCGAAAAATTTAGACACCTACTCCCTGTCGATTTTCCTTAAAAATTATTTTTTCATTTTTAGTCATTTTGTTTGACGTCCTACAGAAAAGTTGTCTAATACTTTTTTTTAGGTACCTATGAGTTCTATTTAAGAAACAAATTTCAATGAGATATCTTCACTATTAAAGTTCCGCCCGTACTGAATTTTTTTCTAGAAAGTGAGTAGGATTTCGGGGGTATGTCTATTGACCAAAAACGATTGTAATGGACCCCCGTAACTAAAAATAATTTTTTTAGAACGATTTGGAATTTTTTAAATTTGTTGAAAAATTTCACACCTACTCGAATTTTTTTCTAGAAAGTGGGTAGGATTTCTGGGGTATGTCTATTCACCAAAAATGATTGTAATCGACCCCTACAGCCAAGAATATTTTTTTTAGAACGATTTGAAATTTTTTTTTTCGCCGAAAAATTTAGACACCTACCCCCTGTCGATTTTTCTTAAAAATTCGTTTTTCATTTTTATTAATTTGTCTAATACTTTTTTGTAGGTATCCATATGCTCTACTTCAGAATGAAGTTTCATTGAAATACATTCACTACTCTAGGAGTTATGGCTGTTTGAAAATTTCATTTTTAGTTATTTTGTTTGACGTCTTACAGAAAAGTTGTCTAATACTTCTTTTTAGGTACCTATGAGTTCTATTTAAGAAACAAATTTCAATGAGATATCTTCACTATTAAAGTTCCGCCCGTACTGAATTTTTTTCTAGAAAGTGAGTAGGATTTCGGGGGTATGTCTATTGACCAAAAACGATTGTAATGGACCCCCGTAACTAAAAATAATTTTTTTAGAACGATTTGGAATTTTTTAATTTTGTTGAAAAATTTCGCACCTACTCGAATTTTTTTCTAGAAAGTGGGCAGGATTTCTGGGGTATGTCTATTGGCCAAAAATGATTGTAATTGACCCCTACAGCCAAGAATATTTTTTTTAGAACGATTTGAAATTTTTTTTTTCGCCGAAAAATTTGGACACCTCCTCCCTGTCGATTTTCCTTAAAAATTATTTTTTCATTTTTAGTCATTTTGTTTGACGTCCTACAGAAAAGTTGTCTAATATTTTTTTTTAGGTACCTATGAGTTCTATTTAAGAAAAAAATTTCAATGAGATATCTCCACTATTAAAGTTCCGCCCGTACTGAATTTTTTTCTAGAAAGTGAGTAGGATTTCGGGGGTATGTCTATTGACCAAAAACGATTGTAATGGACCCTCGTAACTAAAAATAATTTTTTTAGAACGATTTGGAATTTTTTAATTTTGTTGAAAAATTTCACACCTACTCGAATTTTTTTCTAGAAAGTGGGTAGGAATTCAGGGGTGTGTCTATTCACCAAAAATGATTGTAATTGACCCCTGCAACCGAAAATAATTTTTCCAGAAAAATACCTTGTATTACGTTTCTCGACTGACTTATAGACGAGTCCATTAGCAGGCCCAAAACGAAACAAAAGCGAGATAGCTCTGTTAGAAAATGTAAGTAGTCGCCAAAGAACCCAGAAACTTGGTATATATTTAACAATTTCCATCGAGTGTGATTTAAATTATTTTTAAATATTTCAATTTTATTGCCAGCAGCTCCCAACGCTTCCAAGTGTTTTATTTGAAATTTAATAAAGGAACAAACAAATTCAACTAAATATCTGTTTTATTTACAATGTTGTTGTATTTTATAATTTTCATATCTCTTTGGTTTGCAATAGGAGTGCAAAGGGTTAATTAAATCGAGATATATTTAATTGTAAAAAAGAAACAATAACGTCGTAGATTTTCGAAAGAATCGCGAGCGTTTTCGGGGCGGCAAAGTAGAAACGAGCCCCCTCCCCCCTTGGAGCTACGGTAAATTCGTAGGGTTGTCCCCGATGGTATCTGGCGCGCAGGGCCCGCGTTTCCTCGCCGATGACGTCCGTCCGTGTTATCGTTGAATAAACCGAAACTAAAAAACGGACGGATGAACGGACGTTGTCGAGATGAAATGCTGGCACTGTCCACTGGTGCCCCACCTGTGCCCTTATCTGTACAAACAACGCGTATCCCGTCGGTTACAAAGAGACACGGGTCACTCGGGGCCCTCGAGCCGTTTCCCTTCTTTCTTTCCGGTTCCCGACGCGGCCCGCATACACCAGGCTTCGAGCAGAAATCAAACAGATACGAGAAATACTCGGGCCTTTTTTTACCACTTTGCCAGAAGAAACTGGGTTACCTTGACTTTACATGCAGTTACAAAGAATAAACGCGCCCGGCGGGGGAAAGAGATTAAGAGAAAAAGGTGCGAACACGGCTGAGCACTGGTTGGAAGTATTCGAGGAATTACCAGCCGGACTATTCAAAGATTGGCAAGAACAATCAAGGCTTCTCTAGCGAGTCTTTCGAGCACGGAATCGTATTAAACGTCTCGACCCTCTTTGCGGGGTCCTTTTCAAACAATTTTAGGATCTCCTGCAGATCGCGTTAAAATATTATTCGAGGCGCGATGGTAAACGTTTTCGAACGGAGTATTTACATTATTTAGAACGGTAGTCTCAACGTTTAATTAATAATAGATCGAATCTCAGAATACACGAGTTAGATCCTTTAGTAATTTACTTTGGTACACGACGTTTACGTACCCTTTATTCGATGCTCAATCATTCTTATCAAGTTGACAATTCCATTTTCTCATCCACTATGAAGCCTATACTGTATTTACAAACTTATCTTATATAATTGAATCTATATCTATATTATCAAGTTGACAACTCTATTTTCTCATCCACTATGAAGTCTATATTGTATTCACAAACCTATCTTGTATAATTGAAAATTACATTTGCTTTCACGTATCGACAAGGAAGACGTAACAATTACGATAATATTTATCGAAGAGCAATCACAATCTATACACATAATCGTGTATCGTTTGCTCGTTGCATACTCTCGCGAGTACACTAATAGTTAACAAAAATTAAAATAAATTACTCAAAGCGAGGATGCTTGAATTTACCATTCCTGTTAATTTTCGCTAAATTTCGAAGAGGAAAAAGGACGAAGGTGTGTAATATTAATTTTGGCGGTCGAATTCGAGTCTCGTCGTTTCTCGCGAGCAGCGTTCTCGCGCGGGATCGCGTGCGCGAATCGACCGATTAGAAATCGTTTTCAGCGGATGCACTTTCGATGCGCGCTGTACGTGTAGGAGCGTGCAGAGCCGCATAATGGAATGACGGACTCACAATGCATCGCGTCTAGGAGTCACAAGGGCCCGCGAGGAGAGTGTTAAGTGAAAGTCAGGTAAAATCCCTGACCACGATGCTCTCCGACCCCCCGGTTTGCCTCGTCGATCCGCCGAGAACCGCGTACCTGCGAAACGTTTCGCGCAACGAAATTTGCGAAACACGCTCCTGGACGTCGGGGCAACGCCCTGCTCGACGAACAACAACCCAGAGAAATACTACGGCCAGGCAAAATGTTTTTTAATCCCCTTCTACCGTACTTTTGACATACACGAACTTGGACACGCAACGTACTTGGAAACTTCCATATTATTCTTGAATTTTCGTTGGAGTATTTTCTCACGTATAGCGGAGAATTGCTCGGGCATTTTCTCAACTTTTTCTAAGGAATTCTTTTAGGAAGATTTACCTATCATCGTTTTAGAGCTTAAGATGTACAGTAATATCCGCATAAAATCTAAAATAACGTTCTCAACGTGTCAAAAGTAATTCGATACAATTTTTTTTCTAAACTGTCCGGTGTCTAATATTTTCGAAAGTCTACCAGTGAATTTGTCGTATCCACGCTACGGGTGGGAATAATCCCGGCGATTGCACGCGCGATTTCCCTCCTCCTTCGCTATTCTATTCGTTTTTCTTTCTTTTCTTTTTTTTTTTTGGGTGGTCCACACTTTTACGGATCCTAATCCCGAAAGGCATTATTGGTGCCACGACTGTCCCCGGGACGTTAAGGCTTTCTTTGTCGCGGATCCGGTAAAAATCCACCCCCGAACGCCTCTTCTTACTGTGCCGTGGACCCAACGCGGGCCCGAGTTCATCCTCGACGCGTGAGGAGGCACGTTACAGGCGTGAAACGATCCGTAATTTGTCATGGACAGGCTCGTCGGGCTATCCCGTGACGTGTCCTCGGAATAAGGTCACGACTCGACCTCGCAGCTACGGGGCAGGATGTTGTGCCAGCCTGAATGGACCGTTTTGTCCACGCGGAACCGCACCGACCATCTTTTTCTCGCGTCCCCGACGACCGTCCGGAAATCCTTTCACGTTTAATAGATCCGCCTCGCCAGCGACCAGGCTACGTAAATACCACTTGCCACGTCGATCCTTTCCCGATAACTGGACTTGGCCATTTTTTTCGACTTTCTTGCACTCCGAACAATTTTTCACGTGATCAAACGATTTCTTCTATCTGCATTTATTTACAAGATTTTCAATTTAATTTCCTTGGACCTTGGTCCTCATCGAACGTGTTATTTTGTCATTTTTATCGACGATATTCGCAAGATTTTGAAATTTATTTCTGTGGACCTTGGTCCTTTATCGACGATAAAAATTACGAAATAACACTTTCGATGAGGACCAAGGCCCACAGAAATTAGTTTCAAAATCTTGTAAATATCGTCGATAAAAATGACAAAATAACACGTTCGTTGAGCACCAAGGCACACAGAAATTAATTTCAGAATCTCGTAAATATCATCGATAAAAAGTCATAAAATAACACGTTCGTTGAGGGCCAAGGCCCACAGAAATTAATTTCAGAATCTCGTAAATATCATCGATAAAAAGTTATAAAATAACACGTTCGTTGAGGGCCAAAGTCCACAAAAATTAATTTCAAAATCTTGTAAATATCGTCGATAAAAATCACAGAATAACACGTTTCTTAAGGACCAAGGCCCACAGAAATTAGTTTCAAAATCTCGTAAATATCGTCGATAAAAAATCACAAAATAACACGTTTCTTAAGGACCAAGGCCCACAGAAATTAATTTCAAAATCTTGTAAATATCGTCGATAAAAAGTCACAAAATGACACGTTTCTTAAGGACCAAGGCCCACAGAAATTAATTTCAAAATCTTGTAAATATCGTCGATAAAAAGTCATAAAATAACACGTTCGTTGAGGGCCAAGGTCCACAGAAATTAATTTCAAAATCTTGTAAATATCGTCGATAAAAAGTCACAAAATAACACGTTTCTTAAGGACCAAGGTCCACAGAAATTAGTTTCAAAATCTCGTAAATATCGTCGATAAAAAGTCACAAAATAACACGTTTCTTAAGGACCAAGGTCCACAGAAATTAGTTTCAAAATCTCGTAAATATCGTCGATAAAAATCACAAAGTAACACTTTCGATGAGGACCAAGGTCCAAGGAAATTAATTTCAAAATCTTGTAAATATCGTCGATAAAAATCACAGAATAACACGTTTCTTAAGGACCAAGGCCCACAGAAATTAGTTTCAAAATCTCGTAAATATCGTCGATAAAAATCACAAAATAACACGTTCGTTGAGGACCAAGACCCGAAGAAATTAATTTCAAAATCTTGTAAATATCGTCGATAAAAATGACAAAGTAACACTTTCGATGAGGACCAAGGTCCACAGAAATTAATTTCAGAATCTCGTAAATATCATCGATAAAAAGTCATAAAATAACACGTTCGTTGAGGGCCAAGGTCTACAGAAATTAATTTAAAAATCATGTAAATATCGTCGATAAAAATCACAAAATAACATTTTCGTTGAGGACCAAGACCCACAGAAATTACTTTCAAAATCATGTAAATATCGTCGATAAAAATCACAAAATAACACGTTCGTTGAAGACCAAGGCCCACAGAAATTAATTTCAAAATCTTGTAAATATCGTCGATAAAAAGTCACAAAATAGCACGTTTCTTAAGGACCAAGTCCCACAGAAATTAGTTTCAAAATCTCGTAAATATCGTCGATAAAAATCACAAAATAACACGTTCGTTGAGGACCAAGACCCACAGAAATTAATTTCAAAATCTTGTAAATATCGTCGATAAAAATGACAAAGTAACACTTTCGATGAGGACCAAGGTCCAAGGAAATTAAATTGAAAATCTCGTAAATATCGTCGATAAAAATCACAAAATAACACAGAGGCCCACAGAAATTATTTTAAAAATCTTGTAAATAAATATAAATAGAAGAAAACGTCTGTGGGGTAACCAAAATTGTTTAAGAGTTCGAAATACGTCTCCAAGTTGAAAAAATTTATATGGGTTATATTCCTTGGAAATTTCGACGCTTCTTGCACTCGCCAGCAGAGGGCCACGTTCTTAATTCTCTCGCAAGTGCTCGACGGACTACCTATTTCCATATATA
This sequence comes from Colletes latitarsis, assembly GCF_051014445.1. Classification (NCBI taxonomy): domain Eukaryota; kingdom Metazoa; phylum Arthropoda; class Insecta; order Hymenoptera; family Colletidae; genus Colletes; species Colletes latitarsis. The sequence continues at coordinate 25,631,892 of NC_135135.1, read as the reverse complement.
CGTTCTTGGATCGACTTACGAACGAGTCGACTATCCCGCCACGCAGCGTCAATTTCGGTGTCCGAATTTCCGGCTCCAAGGTTCGATATTTCGATGCCCCGTTAGTCCGGGGTGAGTTTTCCCGGTGCAAGGTCCGGTAAAAAAAATTCCAGCCCGAAACCGGGACGAATCCCCCGGCGTTCCCATGGAAAACCTAACTGTTTCCGTGGCCCTAATATTTGATCGAATCTCTGGTTTCAATTGAAAATCAACAAGGAGAGAGAGCGTCGAACGATTCTCGATTTCACCCCGAAAAGAGAGACGCGGAAAAGAGCAAAAAATCCCGTCCGGGGTGAAAGACACGGAGGGGTAGAAAAAAACTTCCAGAGATCGAAACGAGGCCGGAGAACGAACTCTCTTGCGGCATTTTTAAAAAAATGCACCGTTTCGTTTTTCCAGAGCGATACACCTTCTCTCGTCTCTCTCTCTCTCGCGATCTCTGTTCCATTCTTGGTCGTCGTTCTACTCCCGGCCTGCGGGCCTTATCTTTACGATATTTGCGCGCAGTATCTCGCGGCGAATACACGGGCCGGGATTTCTTCGCCGCGTTTTCGTTTGTCGGAGAACGAGAGAGGAGAGGAAACCGGGGCTCTTTATCTGCGCCGGAGGCATTAGTTCATGCTACTCAACACACTACTCGCATCAAACTGTCATTCCACTTTCAAACGACCGGACGAAACTACCCACGAGAGCTTGATGATCGTGTTGTGCCGGACGATCGTCGCAAAAAACCGCTCGAATCGGCGTTTGGCGATCGCAATTTGACGACGATTACGTTGCCAGGCCACACGTTATGCCTCATTGTACAACAACCCCTCGCGACTCTATCGCAACTGTCACTTTCGTTTAACAGGGTGTGACTATTCCTCGAACTGACTGAGAATCGTCATACGGATGTTTATGCAAATGCTTGAATTAGTAGACTACATAGTGTTTATAGTGTCTGGTTTCATTAGTCACAACTCGATGCTTCAGACTATGACTATCTGTATCTGACAAGTGCAACGAGTATACCTCGTACTAAAGTTCGAATTATCAAACTATACAATGCTTCCAACTGTCAGTCCATATCCAACTCTCTAGACTTGGCTATATTTCAGTACCTTGATTTTAGACGATTTTATAAATAAAAAACTATCACAAGATTATACCATCGAGGATTTAAAAATTCCTCTGTTGCATTTGGTCGCTTTCTTCCTAGAATTCTGAAATAAAAAACGTGCAATTTTTATAATAAAATGTATACAATTTGTTCATTGGAAAGATACACAGGATATCGCGGCTAAACAACCATATCAATATTTTTCCTAACCTTCTTCGGACCGTGTGCATTAAGTGTACGCATTAAATGGATAGACCAGACGTTTCTATTCGGTGGAATTATTTCAAATAAGTTGCTCCAAGAATGAACGATCTCCGGTGCCCTTCTTCTTGCGCTGAAAAATAATAGTCGCTTCCGTCTCCCCTCGGCGGCGTCGATTACTTCCTATTACGACGTTACGCCCGGGGTAATTAGCATAGTCATCCACAGGTGGTTGATCGTGAAATACATCGTCGGGGCCGTCGGTACATAGGTACCACCGTATATAAAACGGAAGCTCGGCCCGCGGAGAACCGGAGAAAAAAGTCCGGACGGCGAGTCCGCCGCGGAATAATAAGGAAGGGGATCCCCGCGAAGGATAATCGACGCTAAGGACGCCCCGGCTTAAGGACGCGGCTCCGGGGTTTCCTCCGAGTAACTCGCCGTCTAGTTGAGTTTTATGAATTTCCTTTCGCGACACGTACCGACCGTTCCCTTATTCTTCTTCTTTTCCACGGCGGACGACGCGATGATTCAATTGTGTCGAAGCAAATTGCACGAATTCTTCGACGGGCAAACATTTTGGCGAGATTTACTCGCTGGGATATCGTTAAAATATTTTTATGGTATGGTACATGCAACGACAGTGACGTAAAAGAACATTGTCCTAGAAGTTTATGTATAGTTTAGCTCTATGATAAATTGAAACTTGTTACACTGGATGGTGAGATTTCTCTGGTGAAATTATATTTATTATGAAGATTATTTTGTGGGAAGATTAGTGGACCAACAGTTGGACCACGTGAGAGAACATTGGCATAGAAAGTTGTATATATAGTTTAGCTCTACGTTAAAATTGAAACTCGTTGTACTGTATGGTGAGATTATATTTATTATGAAGATAATTTTGTGGGAAGATTAGTGGACCAACAGTTGAACCACGTGAAAGAACATTGACATAGAAAGTTGTATATATAGTTTAGCTCTACGTCAAAATTGAAACTCGTTGCACTGGATGGTGAGATTATATTTATTATAAAGATAATTTTATGGGAAGATTAGTGGACCAACAGTTGGACCACGTGAGAGAACATTGGCATAGAAAGTTGTATATATAGTTTAGCTCTACGTTAAAATTGAAACTCGTTGTACTGTATGGTGAGATTATATTTATTATGAAGATAATTTTGTGGGAAGATTAGTGGACCAACAGTTGAACCACGTGAAAGAACATTGACATAGAAAGTTGTATATATAGTTTAGCTCTACGTCAAAATTGAAACTCGTTGCACTGGATGGTGAGATTATATTTATTATAAAGATAATTTTATGGGAAGATTAGTGGACCAACAGTTGGACCACGTGAAAGAACATTGACATTGAAAGTTGTATACATTTTAGCTCTAAATTAAAATTGAAACTTGTTGCACTGGATGGTGAGATTATATTTATTATGAAGATAATTTTGTGGGAAAATTAGTGAACCAACAGTTGGGCCACGTGAAAGAACATTGACATGGAAAGTTGTATATATTTTAGCTCTAAATTAAAATTGAAACTTGTTGTACTGTATGGTGAGACTACATTTATTATAAAGATAATTTTGTGGGAAAATTAGTGGACCAACAGTTGGACCACGTGAGAGAACATTGACATTGAAAGTTGTATACATTTTAGCTCTAAATTAAAATTGAAACTTGTTGCACTGGATGGTGAGATTATATTTATTATGAAGATAATTTTGTGGGAAGATTAGTAGACCAATAGTTGGACCATGTAAGAGAAAATTATCACAGAAGTTTACATATAGTTTAGCTCTACGTCAAAATTGAAACTCGTTGTACTGGATGGTGAGATTACATTTATTATAAAGATAATTTTGTGGGAAGATTAGTGGACCAACAGTTGGACCACGTGAAAGAACATTGACATGTAAAGTTGTATACAGGGTGTTCAGCCACCCCTGGGAAAAATTTTAATGGGGGATTTTATAGATCAAAATAAGACGAAAATCAAGAATACCAATTTGTTGATGGAAGCTTTGTTAAAAAGTTATTAACGTTTAAAGTTCCGACCGTACTGAATTTTTTTCTCGAAAATGCGCAAGATTTCGGGGTTATGTCTAATCACCAAAAATGATTATAATTGACCCCTGCAACCGAAAATAATTTTTCCAAAACAATTTGAAACTTTTTTTTTCCGTCGAAAAATAACACACCTTTTCGAATTTTTTTCTCGAAACTGAGTAGGATTTCGGGGGTATGTCTGTTGACCAAAAATGATTATAATTGACCCCTGCAACCGAAAATAATTTTTCCAAAACAATTTGAAACTGTTTTTTTCCGTCGAAAAATAATACACCTTTTCGAATTTTTTTCAGGAAAGTGGGTAGGATTTCGGGGTTATGTCTAATCACCAAAAATGATTATAATTGACCCCTGCAACCGAAAATAATTTTTCCAAAACAATTTGAAACTTTTTTTTTCCGTCGAAAAATAACACACCTTTTCGAATTTTTTTCTCGAAACTGAGTAGGATTTCGGGGGTATGTCTGTTGACCAAAAATGGTTGCAATTGACCCCTGCAACCGAAAATAATTTTTCCAAAACAATTTGAAACTTTTTTTTTCCGTCGAAAAATAACACACCTTTTCGAATTTTTTTCAGGAAAGTGGGTAGGATTTCGGGGGTATGTCTATTCACCAAAAATGATTATAATTGACCCCTGCAACCGAAAATAATTTTTTTAGAACGATTTGAAATTTTGTAATTTTGTCAAAAAATTTCACAACTTCTCGAATTTTTTTCTCGAAACTGAGTAGGATTTCGGGGGTATGTCTGTTGACCAAAAATGGTTGCAATTGACCCCTGCAACTAAAAATAATTTTTCCAAGACGATTCGAAAGTCTTTTTTTTCACCCAAAACTTTCAGCACCTACTCGAATTTTTTTCTCGAAACTGAATAGGATATCGGGGGTATGTGTAATGACCAAAAGTGATTGTAATTGACCCCCGCAACCGAAAATAATTTTTCCAGAACGATTTGAAATTTTTGAATTTAATTGTTAATAACTTTTTAACGAAGCCTCCATCAACAAATTGGTATTCTTGATTTTCGTCTTATTTTGGCCTCTAGAATCCTCCATTAAAATTTTTCCCTGGCGTGGTCGAACACCCTGTATATTTCAGCTCTAAGTTAAAATTGAAACTTAGTTGTTGCACTGATTGATGAGATTTATAGCAAGTTTCTATATATTTTAGGGAGATGTATAAATGGAAGATCTCGGTTACTCTGTCCACTTTGTGGAATCGTGTCTGGTCCGTGAAAAGGTTCAAAGATCGCGTGGCTATTGGGAAGGGAAGTTTAGCATTGTTTCGACGTAAGTTAGGTCTGCGTGGGTCCACGATGGGCCCACATTGGACGTCGTTTTCTTACCTGAGAGGCGTCATAAACTGGGAATCTCGGACAGCCGGACATCGTGTGCTCCTAGGCTCGACTATGGGTCACATCGACCGTTAGTCCTCGCAGGCTAATTTCCAAGAATCCTAGAACAATACCCATCAGGAAGAAAAATTAGAAACCTTTCGTGAAACGATCGTTTACGTGTCCACCTCCGTTTTATGTAAAACTAACGTTCAGCGCCAATTCATCGCGGTATTTAATCAGGGAATATCGCCAGTCGTTCAAACAGAATGCATCGATAACGAATTTTAATTTCTTGTAAATTGACAAACGAAAGTTCTCTGACATTATCATTTTATCAACTCTCGATTCGTTTAAAATTCTGTTTCGCGATTCGAAGATAAAAGAGGTCTCGTAATACATATATTCTTTGAAGTGAAACATAATTGGACAATCGAACTCGTTTACCATAAAGAGGATCGCACGAAATGACGAACGTTGAATCTTCTCATTTAATAGACACTATTTAGCATACGACCTTCTGTTGTCTTTGGTACTTTTACTCACCTTTGTTACGCGGTGTGCCGTACAGCGTACCCGCGCACACCGTTTAAAACTTACATCGTGACTTTACACGATTTTACGTTCATACCGCGCGACTCTCCTCGATAAATCAAATTTTCACTCCACTCTGAAACCACTCTACGTAGCAAGTATGTTCGGCGCAAAGTATCCTGTTAGAAACAGGGTCGTTGCATAGCAATCGAGAAAAGCTTTGCTTGCTTTGTTATACCGTGACGGTGTGTTACACCGGTGTACAATCTGCCCAACACAACCGATGAATCAAATTATCACTTCGCAGTCAAGTTGCTAGCCACAGAATGTATAACTCACAGACCCTATTAGAAGGAGGATCATCCTTGACGGGCGATAAAATCTTTGCATTGCTAATATGGCTCTACCGTGCAGCCCATTACACATTGTTTATGATAGTCGACCGCCATCTAACTGTCTTTCGACTACCACTCGATCCAAAACGAGCACCACTTCCTTTAAAAATTTAAAATCACACCGTCAATTAACGCGTTGACTGTCAGACTAAAACTACAATTTCTCACGGGACCAAAACTTCGATTATATGTAGAAATAGGCGGTCCATCGAGTGCTTGTGAGAAAGAGTCAAGAGCGTAGCCCTCTGCTGGCCAACGCAGCAAATGTCGCCAGAATACTTGTAATAAATATCGATATCGATATCTTATCTCCAGACTGGAGAATAGTAATCGAATAAAATTGCAGCATGAATCTCCTACGCAAACAAATAAATAATAATACCCATTCCCACGGAATTTGACCAGACCGAAACTACAATTTCTCACGGGACCAAAACTTTAATTATAGAAATAGGCGGTCCATCGAGTGCTTGTGAGAAAGAGTCAAGAGCGTAGCCCTCTGCTGGCCAACGCAGCAAATGTCGCCAGAATACTTGTAATAAATATCGATATCGATATCTTATCTCCAGACTGGAGAATAGTAATCGAATAAAATTGCAGCATGAATCTCCTGCGCAAACAAATAAATAATAATATCCGTGCCCACGGAATTTGACCAGACCGAAACTACAATTTCTCACGGGACCAAAACATTGATTATATGTAGAAATAGGCGGTCCATCGAGTGCTTGTGAGAAAGAGTCAAGAGCGTAGCCCTCTGCTGGCCAACGCAGCAAATGTCGCCAGAATACTTGTAATAAATATCGATATCGATATCTTATCTCCAGACTGGAGAATAGTAATCGAATAAAATTGCAGTATGAATCTCCTGCGCAAACAAATAAATAATAATACCCGTTCCCACGGAATTTGACCAGACCGAAACTACAATTTCTCACGGGACCAAAACTTTGATTATAGAAATAGGTGGTCCATCGAGTGCTTGTGAGAAAGAGTCAAGAGCGTAGCCCTCTGCTGGCCAACGCAGCAAATGTCGCCAGAATACTTGTAATAAATATCGATATCGATACCTTATCTCCAGACTGGAGAATAATAATCGAATAAAATTGCAGTATGAATCTCCTACGCAAACAAATAAATAAAAATACCCGTTCCCACGGAATTTGACCAGACCGAAACTACAATTTCTCACGGGACCAAAACTTTGATTATAGAAATAGGCGGTCCATCGAGTGCTTGTGAGAAAGAGTCGAGAGCGTAGCCCTCTGCTGGCCAACGCAGCAAATGTCGCCAGAATACTTGTAATAAATATCGATATCGATATCTTATCTCCAGACTGGAGAATAGTAATCGAATAAAATTGCAGTATGAATCTCTTACGCAAATAAATAAATAATAATACCCGTTCCCACGGAATTTGACCAGACCGAAACTACAATTTCTCACGGGACCAAAACTTTGATTATAGAAATAGGCGGTCCATCGAGTGCTTGTGAGAGGGTCGAGAGCGTAGCCCTCTGCTGGCCAACGCAGCAAATGTCGCCAGAATACTTGTAATAAATATCGATATCGATATCTTATCTCCAGACTGGAGAATAGTAATCGAATAAAATTGCAGCATGAATCTCCTACGCAAACAAATAAATAAAAATACCCGTTCCCACGGAATTTGACCAGACCGAAACTACAATTTCTCACGGGACCAAAACTTTGATTATAGAAATAGGCGGTCCATCGAGTGCTTGTGAGAAAGAGTCAAGAGCGTAGCCCTCTGCTGGCCAACGCAGCAAATGTCGCCAGAATACTTGTAATAAATATCGATATCGATATCTTATCTCCAGACTGGAGAATAGTAATCGAATAAAATTGCAGCATGAATCTCCTGCGCAAACAAATAAATAATAATATCCGTGCCCACGGAATTTGACCAGACCGAAACTACAATTTCTCACGGGACCAAAACATTGATTATATGTAGAAATAGGCGGTCCATCGAGTGCTTGTGAGAAAGAGTCAAGAGCGTAGCCCTCTGCTGGCCAACGCAGCAAATGTCGCCAGAATACTTGTAATAAATATCGATATCGATATCTTATCTCCAGACTGGAGAATAGTAAACGAATAAAATTGCAGTATGAATCTCCTACGCAAACAAATAAATAATAATACCCGTTCCCACGGAATTTGACCAGACCGAAACTACAATTTCTCACGGGACCAAAACATTGATTATATGTAGCAATAGGCGATCCATCGAGTGCTTGTGAGAAAGAGTCAGGAGCGTAGCCCTCTGCTGGCCAACGCAGCAAATGTCGCCCAGAATACTTGTAATAAATATCGATATCGATATCTTATCTCCAGACTGGAGAATAGTAATCGAATAAAATTGCAGTATGAATCTCCTGCGCAAACAAATAAATAATAATACCCGTTCCCGCGGAATTTGACTGGTTTTACCCGTGGATTTCGGTACATATTCGGACCGGGTTTAGTCGTATATTGCGAGTAAAGTCAACAACGGAGTTACACGGTGTCCCAATTCGACGGGAGAACGTCTGTTTCGATGCTTTATCGTTTCGCCAAGCAGACGTAGCTCGTAGACGGGTATCGGTAGAACGAGGAGCACGTCTGCACGGGTACGGGGTATTATGCGCTCGACGGAAACGCACCGTGTATCGCGAAGATCGGCTTATGGCTATCGATCTCCATTACGCGAACTGATTGGCTTCGGAGTCGAGCTACTTACTCGTCCTCAGACTCGTACGTGCGCGTCCGTGTGCGGGCGGATTCCGACGAATGCCGCCTGGAAAGTCCCACTCTTGTTCTATGATAACGTATTACGGGGCCACTCCGCGATGCACGGGATCGGTAGAAGTGCTTTATTATTCGGCGGAATCGTTCGACGGGACGAAAAGGGAGTAGCATGTTTAAAAATTTAATGGCCCCGCGATAACGAGCAACGGAGGAGCACCGAGCGGGATAATAAGGTAAATGCCAGGAGAACGCGATGGGAAACGGTAACGGCGCTACGGCGACGACGAACAATCATTTTTTTTTTTTCCTTTTTTCTCTCTTTCTCTCGAACCACGGTTTGTTCTGGGTATCGCGGAGGAAACCCGGAGAGCGAAACGGAACACGAAAGGAAATCTTTAAGGAGCGTGTATCGTCGCCACTCCCGCAGAGGGGGTGTATCGACTGATGAAATTTAATTTCAGGATCGTTTCAGGGTGGTTTCCCGTGCTAAGTCGTGCATTGGGATTAAACGACAAATCGGGTTCGATCTAGATCGCCGAAGATTGTTTATGTACCAAAAATATCAGGAGACATGGTCATCCAACGCTTTTCAACCCTTATACAGGGTGTTCGGCCAGCTCCGGTTAAAAAGTTATTAACAATTAAATTCGAAAATTTCAAATCGTTCTAAAAAAAATATTTTTAGTTACGAGGGTCCATTACAATCGTTTTTGGTCATTAGACATACCCTAGAAATCCTACTCACTTTCGAGAAAAAAATTCGAGAAGGTGTGGAATTTTTCGACAAAATTAAAAAATTTCAAATCGTTCTAAAAAAATTATTTTTAGTTACGGGGGACCATTATAATCGTTTTTGGTCAATAGACCTACCCCCGAAATCCTACCCATTTTCGAGAAAAAAATTCGAGAAGGTGTGGAATTTTTCGACAAAATTAAAAAATTTCAAATCGTTCTAAAAAAATTATTTTTAGTTACGGGGGACCATTACAATCGTTTTTGGTCATTAGACATACTCTAGAAATCCTACTCATTTTCGAGAAAAAAATTCGAGTAGGTGCTGAAAGTTTTGGGTGAAGAAAAAGACTTTCGAATCGTTTTGGAAAAAATATTTTCGGTTACAGGGGTCTATTACGATCATTTTTGGTCATTACACATACCCCCGAAATCCTACTCACTTTCGAGAAAAAAATTCGAGAAGGTGTAAAATTTTTGGACAAAATTAAAAAATTTCAAATCGTTCTAAAAAAATTATTTTTAGTTACGGGGGACCATTACAATCGTTTTTGGTCATTAGACATACCCTAGAAATCCTACTCACTTTCGAGAAAAAAATTCGAGAAGGTGTGGAATTTTTGGACAAAATTAAAAAATTTCAAATCGTTCTAAAAAAAATATTTTTAGTTACGGGGGACCATTACAATCGTTTTTGGTGAATAGACCTACCCCCGAAATCCTACCCATTTTCGAGAAAAAAATTCGAGTAGGTGCTGAAAGTTTTGGGTGAAAAAAAAGACTTTCGAATCGTTTTGGAAAAAATATTTTCGGTTACAGGGGTCAATTACAATCATTTTTGGTCATTACATATACCCTAGAAATCCTACTCACTTTCGAGAAAAAAATTCGAGAAGGTGTGAAATTTTTAGACGAAATTAAAAAATTTCAAATCGTTCTAAAAAAAATATTTTTAGTTACGGGGGACAATTTCAATCATTTTTGGTCATTAGACATACCCCCGAAATCCTACCCACTTTCTAGAAAAAAATTCATAAGGTGTGAAATTTTTCGACAAAATTAAAAAATTTCAAATCGTTCTAAAAAAATTATTTTCGGTTGCAGAGGTCAATTATAATCATTTTTGGTGAATAGACATACCCCCGAAATCCTATTCATTTTCGAAAAAAAAATTCAGTACGGGCGGAACTTTAAACGTTAATAACATTTTAACGAAGCCTCCATCAACAAATTAGTATTCTTGATTTTCGTCTTATTTTGACCTCTAGAATCCTCCGTAGGGGTGGCCAAACACCCTGTATATCCCTGTACTTGAATAAACTAAACTCAGAATGTAATGAGAAGTTAAATAAATTTTTTGTTCAACCATATTTTCGACAAAACATCAAATGGTCCTGAACGCTTTTTAACCCTTATATATCTGAAACTCACGATATATCTATTTTAAATATACTATATTCTTTTACTTGAATAAGCTAAACTCTGAATGTAATGAGAAGTTAAATAAATTTTTTGCTCAGCCATATTTTCGACGAAATATCAAATGGTCCTGAACGTTTTGTAACCTTTACTCTTTGAAACTCACGATGTACCTATTTTAAATATACTGTATCCCTTTACTTGAATAAGCTAAACTCAGAATGTAATGAGAAGTTAAATAAATTTTTTGCTCAGCCATATTTTCGACAAAACATCAAATGGTCCTGAACGCTTTTTAACCCTTATCTATCTGAAACTCACGATATATCTATTTTAAATATACTATATTCTTTTACTTGAATAAGCTAAATGTAATGAGAAGTTAAATAAATTTTTTGCTCAGCCATATTTTCGACGAAACACCAAATGGTCATCCCTGAAAGTGACGATGTATCTATTTTAAGTAAATATCCCTCTACTCGAACGATAATTTTCTATAAAAATTCTGTACTCTGTGAGTGTAATAAAGAAAAGAAATGGTTTTGGTGAGAATGAAATCGACGCGGACGCAATGGACATCGAGGAATAAAAATGGACAAGTATTGTTCGAGAATAGTGCGGGAACGGCAATTTTTGCTGGGAGAGCTGACCGTGACGTTGCTGGTGTGCTCATCGTTCCTCAGATAAGAAGACGATCATTTGTTACGTTCTAGGCGAGGCCATTGTTTCGGCCGGATCGATAGCTTTCTCACACCCTTGTACATTATTGTTTTCGTCAACCCCTCCCGCGTGAAGGAAGACCGCGACATATCCCGATTGCCGTGCGGATAGAACCTCTTTTCACGTTGTTGCGACCCTAAACTGCTTATCTATCGCGATACTTGTTCCAGCTTCCGGGGAGAACGATGCTTCCAACGAAACACGGTGAAAAAGTCGCCTGTATATGAAACCGAATATGCATTTTATCGAAACGTTCCAATATTCCCAAGATTTCATCTGCGATACTCCATCAAACGAGCAAAACTAGAGTTCGAAAGAATCGTTTTATTAAAACGAAATTATTAACTCTGGCACCTAGTATAAATTATTAACACTGCCACCTAAATAGATGACACGAGGAACGAACTCGCTGTCGTGCTTCAGGATTAATTTATCAAATTTACTCCGCTGTACGAGGTAATTCTAGAAACTGGGACAAGCTGTAACTCTTTTCTAAGCGGCCACACGAAATATTCGAGAAAAGGTTCGATCATCCATTGCATCATAATTTCTGTTTCTTCCGGCACAAGGAGCACCAGAAAACTAAACAGAAGCGTCTGACCACCGAAAACAAATTTCACTACACCGTGATTCTAATCGTTAACAAAGTTCTGTTCGATTGCGAAAAATTCGTCTAAAATTGCAAACTTTATTTCGAGAGGAGAATTTCCGTAGATTTCAGGTTGCAATTGTTTTCGATCGAGGCGAACGTGGAATCCTTCGCGGAGATAATCGAACACCGAAACGGGTCAGTAATGCTATCTGCCAGTCGCCGTGGAAAATTTCGATCGGCGCGATCTCGATCCCACGGAGCTGTCGGCGCTCGTCGATTTCTCGTCGCGAAACGATTTTACAGCCGCGCGGATGCTGCCTTTAAGTGCAAGGAACTGATAACTAGACGCTAGAAACAGAGCACTGGATACGGCGATCGCGTAATTTGCTTCCCTGTATCGGCAACGGTGATTGCAAAACGCCTGAACGTCTGCCATGAAATAAGCAAATTGCACGAGAATCGTTTTTTCCTCATCTAAAACAGTACCGACTTTTAAGTCTGATTTGATAAATTTTTTTCTTCGATTGTAACACTAGGTTTACGGTACGCGTCAATTTGACGTATTCAGATTCTAAACTTGACGTTATGGGACTCGTAAATATTATTTGTTAGCAATTTATGTTGAATTGAATTGATGTAACGATATGGATGTATACTCTAATTAAAAGAAAAAACTGCATTACAATGCAACTGTCAACGTAGCGAATTATAATAAAAATATGCGCAACGAGTGTCCGTAAACCTAGTGTTAACCATCGAACGCCCGTCTACGAAGTCGCTAATACCGATTACAGTAATGGAATAATGCTTTCTTAGAGAGTAAGTTCCTTCTTATACTCGAACACGCGATATTTAATCGACCACTCTGCCATTATAGGTCACTGTGTACTCTCAAATACAGTTATATAAGAGAACATTACTCGCGGCTAATAAACAAAAGTTTCTTTCGCGTTGTAACGCAGACGGATACGGAAATTAATAGAAAATGAGGATCGACGCGCACGCGTTTAATCAAATTCATTTTAAGGGCGAAATAATGACGGTTGGCGAGTCTTTGTTGGGCAATGCAAGTGGATAAAGCACAGCTTAACGCGAAATATAAAGTTTCTTGGGTAGAAGATTTTAATCTCGGTGGAATTACACGGGATCGCTGTGTGAACCGGAGAGAAACCGCCGAAAAAAATCGCGGAAGATATACTGGGCATACAGGTAAGGAGAAAAGACGGATTGCCTACATCGATTAGAAAGGTCGTGCATTCTTCTGACCAGGATTCGCGGTATATCCATTTCCAGACGCCGCGATCTGGAGCAAGAAATTTCGGTCCTAGAAGATTTCCAGCGAGCGATCGCGATCGCACGGCCGATAACGAGCCACGATTTCGCGTCACCTGGAATCCCGACAGACGCTCCGACGAGCTATCTACGATTTACAACCAACAGAAAAATTCCTTGTTGCTCTATTAGCAAAATAACAGCTTCCAAAGTCGATCGAAAGAAACTAATCCGCGAATTTTTCGTAGGCATCGCGTATTCTCTGAAAACGTAGCTGAAGAAGGATTCTTTAGAACTTACAAATTAGAGATTCTCGATGAAATTATTTGAAAGAAATTTGGGGAAACTTTGGACGGGGCTCAAAGGAATCGATTTTATAGAAATTTAAATTATAAATTGTTCAATTATTATATGGTGTATTAAATTGCGAAATAATCGAGGGACCGCGTTGTCGAGTATACAATTTGTCGAAATGCCTAGCAATTAATCCTTCGCGCGCTGCAAACTATAATCAATATCACCAATTTCCAAATACTTCAAAAGACTCGATAGTTGATGCTTCATTTACTTTGAGCAATATTCGACGCTCCGAAATTCCAAACACTCGATGCCGCAAATTCCTAATTACCAAAGTACTTAATATTTCGCTTCTAGCCCCTTCCGAGTAATGGCGTCAACTTAGTCCACGATAAAATTGAATATTTAAAACGATTAGAATCTATTCGATGGTGATACTCGTTGTTACCAATCGGAATGTTTCGTTTCGAGAAAGGTAACCTAAAAATTTGACACGATCAAGTTCAAAGTTTTACAAGATTGCTGATCAATTCTGGCTACAGAGAAACTGGAGTCAATATTTCAGTTTAACTTTCACTTTCGTAATAAAACGAAGAATACATAGATTGACGTAATTGGTCATGGATCGTTTAATGTATCGACGAGCACGGTTCAAAATGGCGTTGAAACGGTATCAAAATGCAAACAAGCTCGAAAGGAACCTACTGATCCTTCGCGTTGGTGTTTTAGGCAAACTAGAGTCGATATTTCAATTTAACTTTTACTTTTGTAATGAAACGAAGAATACACATGATGACCAGCGTAATTGGTCATGTGTCGCGTTTCAAAATGGCGTCGAAACGGTAGTAAAATGCAAAAAGGCTCGAAAGGAACCTACTGATCCTTCGCGTTGGTGTTTTAGGCAAACTAGAATCGATATTCCAATTTAACTTTCACTTTCGTAATGAAACGGAGAATACACACGCTGACCAGCGTAATTGGTCATGTGTCGCGTTTCAAAATGGCGTCGAAACGGTAGTAAAATGCAAAAAGGCTCGAAAGGAACCTACTGATCCTCCGCGTTGGTGTTTTAGGCAATCTAGAGTCGATATTCCAATTTAACTTTTACTTTTGTAATGAAACGAATAATGCACACGCTGACCAGCGTAATTGGTCATGTGTCACGTTTCAAAATGGCGTCGAAACGGTATCAAAATGCAAAAAGGCTCGAGAGGAACCTACTGATCCTTCGTGTTTGAATTTTAGACAAACTAGAGTCGATATTCCAATTTAACTTTCACTTTTGTAATGAAACGAAGAATACACACACTGACCAGCGTAATTGGTCATGTGTCGCGTTTCAAAATGGCGTCGAAACGGTATCAAAATGCAAACAGGCTCGAAAGGAACCTACTGATCCTTCGCGTTGGTGTTTTAGACAAACCAGAGTCGATATTTCAATTTAACTTTTACTTTTGTAATGAAACGAAGAATAAACACGCTGACCAGCGTAAGTGGTCATGTGTCGCGTTTCGAAATGGCGTCGAAACGGTATCAAAATGCAAAAAGGCTCGAGAGGAACCTACTGATCCTTCGCGTTGGTGTTTTAGGCAAACCAGAGTCGATATTTCAATTTAACTTTTACTTTTGTAATGAAACGAAGAATACACACGCTGGCCAGCGTAATTGGTCATGTGTCGCGTTTCAAAATGGCGTCGAAACGGTATCAAAATGCAAAAAGGCTCAAAAGGAACCTACTGATCCTTCGCGTTGGTGTTTTAGACAAACTAGAGTCGATATTCCAATTTAACTTTTACTTTCGTAATAAGACGAATAATGCACACGCTGACCAGCGTAATTGGTCACGAATCGTTTAATATACAGTCGATATTTGAATCGAGGTGCGCGTGTAATGGCGTCGAAACGGTAGCAAAACGCAAGGAGACTCTCAGGCGAACGAAAAATGGATATCTCGTGCTCGTGGAGGGCTGTCCCCGTTTACCAGGTTGCCTTGGACGATCTCTCGCGTCCTGGAGATCCTTGGTCACGGGGATCCCAGATCCCACGAGAGAGGCTGGTAGCTTGGTCGTCCTGCATCGATTCTCCGGGGCTAGGGACGGCGTGGTAGGCGCGCGGAGCCGATAAGTCACGGGCTAGAGACCCAGGCCACGGGAGTACTAGCTGTACAAGTTGCTCTTCTACGTCGCCGTAGGAATGGAAGGCGCACGGCGCGGGACAAGGAGGGCCGAGCACCGGGGGGACCCAGACGCGGAGGAACACGCGGCTTGGTAACGGCGATACGAAGAAATAGAGACAGAGTGAGAGTGGCCAGGGTTGTCTGCCGCCCGTTAACGGTGTGTGTGCAAAACGGTTGGCAACCCGTGTGCATGTGCGGGAAGATATCGCGCCGGCCATATAGGCTAGGTCGGTATACATGGGAACTGATGCCGCGACGCTGGAAAAAAAGTCCACGATGAGGCCGAAAAAATGAATTCGTGCGCATCCCGTGCCCACACATCTAACTTTCACTTCGCTTAGGGATCGGGCAGCAGCCAGTCCGCGCCGCGCTACGACGTCGCTATTCCGCGAGATATGTCCGACGTTGCTGAACAAACTGTGCCTCCTATACTCTCAGACCGTTGCCACCTGGACGCCTAAACGATCACGAGAGCCCCCGATACTTGCGCGAAATCGTCCTACCAAACTTGGTACGCGCCGTCCCCCCCTCCCTACGGGAATTAAAAAATTTCGAGATACGATCGTTCGTACGGTACCGTAACTGTCCGTCGACCCACATATGGGTCACGACGATTTCGACTCGGACGAGAAGTCGAATTCGAGAAACTGCTCGTCTGACTTTCGAAGAAAGGTTATGCCAATATCATTGTTTTAAAGTAATGTATGTTTACTTGGATATTTACCATCTATTTCGTAAGAAAGTGTGCTTGAGTTGGTAGAGTAGGTGGTCGGAGAGAAGTTTCCGCGTGTAAAGGGTTAATAAACACAAAGAGGATTAACTAAACTGCCAAAAATCTGAATATTTCGATCTAAGCTTTTAGTCCGAGCAGTTCCGTGATTCTCGATCCTGAGTGAGGTGGTGAATTTTTCGAGGGGAGTTTGAAGCGTCGGGTCCGCTAGGATGTTGGAATGTAAAACTCTGCTACCCCCTGGTCGCCTGTATCTCGAGGAAGTTGTAACTGCCAGTAAAACCAGGTACACGGGTCCGCGGGAGTTCGTAACCTCAGAAATTAAAATTGTCCGCTTAGAGGCTCGTTTCCGCGTTCCTGGACGCGAACCGCCGGCGCGAAGGTTTAGGGCGCGCGCGTTGACGAAAAAGAAAATCGTAAATTTCGCTGTCGGCCGGCGAGATGATTACACGCGCGACGGGCGAGTGCATAGGTCGCGTGGAATTGATTGAAATACGTCCCCCTCATCGACGGTCAATCCAGGGATTCTCAACAACCCCCTTTCCGAACCCCCACGATTCCTTTAAGGTGTCAAGAATGGGCCACGAAAACTGTTGGGAAAAATACAAATGGTATCTAGGGGGGATTCTGTGAAAATTGTCGAAAATATTAATACTTGGCCCCTGACTAGAGGCCAATATTCTATTATGAAGAGATATTTGTATGTTATTAGTCTCAGAGTCTCGTAACTTTGCAACACAGTATCACTCGAGTGAATATCGTTGATCACCGAGGGGATGGTATGTCTTTGTTTTAAGCTCTCTTCTAAGAGAGTGGTCGAACTCGCGCCGCGATAAAAACCGTAAAAATTACCTCGATATCAGGTTTGATAAGGCGTTCAGGAGGGCAGAATTTGCCGGCGCGAGTCGCATCCTTGAACGTGGCGCGGAAATCAACGGCGTCGCTGATCTATCGCGCATCCGTATCGCGATAACGATCTCGTTTCGGTAACGATCGAAACGTACAGTGTTGCACCGTTCAGCGAGGCAGAAGATACGGTGGTTTCTCGATAGGCATCGGTCTCTCATATGTGAGAGCTACGGCGGATAGAGGAATCCTTAACGGCCAAGTAGAACACAACCCGCCGCGAAACGGTTCTTCCGCCAAGCAGATGTTCCCTAGACTACATGTATTAACGTTTCAGCAAATATTCACGGACCAACGTTCTAATCGTTCGAACCATAGACGCTGTTAACCGTCGATTTAATAATAATTCACCGGACGCGTTCCCCTGGCTAGCTAGGATCGCTCGAAACCGGGTCGAATCTAAATTTATTTCGAATTTATCACGAATTTAAATCGTAATTTATCCGGCAACGTTATCGATAGCGCCTCCGTTTTGGAGCGTGATGTATCGACACTCGTCCTTAAGCGTCGGTTAATAAACGACCGATATTATGCGAGCCGTCGAGCGCTGAATGCCTCTATTAGACGCGTGCTTTTGCAATCAACGCGTAACAGATAAAACCCCGATGACAATACCGTAGGCAAACGGCCATTGTCGTTCGCGAAGAACGCCTGGTCTCCAGTAACGGACCTACGATTATCGGGGCCAGAAACTAATTATTTTCAAGAGTCCCTTCCTTTGAAATATTCCATATTAAATCATATTAAACAAATTAGCTATTTTTTAGAAAAATTTATAAATTCGAAGCTGTACAAGAACAGTGAATCTCCAATAGCTGGGAATGTTCGATGACAAATGACGTTCAATTATGTTTTATAGTTTGTAATTCCATTGTTAGTTTTATTTTGTGCTCTGCTTGGACTATAAAATGCTCCAACATAGAAAATTTAAGCTTACAGGAAAATATTTTAACAATACTCTCATTCAATGATCTATTTTAAGAGCCGTGGAAATAATTCTGCAGATTTTTAAATGAAATTAGGAAAGAATCGGAGCTGAAACGAGAACCAAAGGAATTGGTCTTTCCCTTTTTTATGTTTTCTAGGTTCCACGGTAGATTCGACCCTGTCTATGCAGACCGTCGACAAATGAATATTACTTCGCTAGTGTCGCGTCGATCATTGTTTTCTCGCGTTCGCGGACAATCGTAGCTCCAAGTAGCACCGACGCGGCAGATATCGCGAACGACGAAGCTGCATTGAAATCCTGCTTCGTAGAATGCACGCGGAACTTTCCGTTTCGTTTCGTCTCGCGCGAAGTTCGTAGACTCAAAGATGGAAATCGTGTTCCTGGATAATTGCTTTTGTCTCGCTAATAGTCCTTTTAATGTAGAACACTGGGGAAACTCTGGCAAACTTGTACCACGGTGATATTAATATACAAGTATTTTATATCGCTCGCTAATACGAAACTTCGAAAACAGGGGGAAACAATTTCATCGCGTTTCTCTTAATTTTGGAAATTCAACAAAATCCCAACCCTTATCATTCTTCGTTTAGACCAAAATATTATGTACTGTTTTCATTCTCTAAGAGTATCTCTCTGAGGGTGTCTAAAATATTAAAAGATCGCTGAGTCGTTCCAAAAAAGTTCCCAAAGGGTCTCGAAATTGCCGGTAATGGAATAATACTTTCTTAGAGAGTAAGTTTATTCTTATATTTGAATACGCGATATTTAATCGACCAGTCTGCCATTATAGGCCACTGTATACTCTCAAATACAGTTATACAGGGTGTTCGACCACTCCTGGGAAAAATTTTAATTGGGGATTTTAGAGGCCAAAATAAGACGAAAATCAAGAATACCAATTTGTTGATCGAGGTTTCGTTAAAAAATTATTAACGTTTAAAGTTCCGCCCATAATGAATTTTTTTCTAGAAAATGCGCAAGATTTCGAGGGTATGTGTAATGACCAAAAATTATTGTAATTGACCCCTGCAACTAAAAATATTTTTTACAAAACGATTTGGAATTTTTTTTTTCCGTCGAAAAATTTCACACATTCTCGAATTTTTTTCTCGAAAGTGGGTAGAATTCCGGGGGTATGTCTAATGACCAAAAATTATTGTAATTGACCCCTGCAACTAAAAATATTTTTTCCAGAACGTTTTGAAATTTTTTTTTTTCGTCGAAAAATTTAGGCGCCAAATTAGATTTTCGGTAAGGAATTTTTTTCTCGATAGTGCGTAGGATTTCGAGGGTACGTATAATGACCAAAAATGTTTGTAATTGACCCCCGCAACCGAAAATAATTTTTTTAGAACGATTTGAAAAATTTTTTTTTCGTCGAAAAACTTCAACACCTTCTCGAATTTTTTTCTCGAAAGTGGATAGGATTTCGGGGGTATATGTAATGACCAAAAATGATTGTAATTGACCCCCGCAGCTGAAAATAATTTTTTCAAAACGATTTGAAATTGTTGAATTTAATTGTTAATAACTTTTTAACGAAGCCTCCATCAACAAATTTGTATTCTTGATTTTCGTCTTATTTTGGCCTCTAGAATCCCTCATTAAAATTTTTCCCAAGGGTGGCCGAACACCCTGTATAGATGAACATTACTCGCAGATAATAAACAAAAGTTTCTCTGGTCATTTTTCGTTTGGACCAAAATATTATGTTTTCATTCTCTAAGAACAGAGTATCTCTCTGAGGGTGTCTAGAATATAAAAAGATCGCTGAAACGTACCAAAAAAATTGTCAAAGGGCCTCGAAATTGCCAGTAATGGAATAATACCTTCTTAGAGAGTAAGTTTATTCTTATATTTCAACTGTGTGTACTCTCAAATACAGTTGTATAGATGGACATTACTCGCAGATAATAAACAAATATTTCTCTGGTCATTTTTCGTTTGGACCAAAATATTATGTTCTCTTTTCATTCTCTAAGAACAGAGTATATCTCTGAGGGTGTCTAGAATATAAAAAGATCGCTGAAACGTACCAAAAAAATTGTCAAAGGGCCTCGAAATTGCCAGTAATGGAATAATACCTTCTTAGAGAGTAAGTTTATTCTTATATTTGAACTGTGTGTACTCTCAAATACAGTTGTATAGATGGACATTACTCGCAGATAATAAACAAAAGTTTCTCTGGTCATTTTTCGTTTGGACCAAAACATTATGTTCTGTTTTCATTCTCTAAGAACAGAGTATCTCTCTGAGGGTGTCTAGAATATAAAAAGATCGCTAAAACGTACCAAAAAAATTGTCAAAGGGCCTAGAAATTGCCAGTAATGGAATAATACCTTCTTAGAGAGTAAGTTTATTCTTATATTTGAACTGTGTGTACTCTCAAATACAGTTGTATAGATGGACATTACTCGCAGATAATAAATAAAAGTTTCTCTGGTCATTTTTCGTTTGGACCAAAATATTATGTTTTCATTCTCTAAGAACAGAGGATCTCTCTGAGGGTGTCTAGAATATTAAAACATCGCTGAGACGTCTCAAAAAAAAAAAAAAAAAAATTGCCAAAAGGCTCCAAGAATTAAAAGACCCAACCTGCGTCTTTCGATTGGAATTTTTCGCGCTCGCAGAGGCAATCGTACGCGTTTTTGCGAGGCAACGAGCGGCGCTCGGTCGTCTCTGGAAGCGCTCAGCTTCTGACCAGTGGTTACAGAAACTCCCCCTCTTTTGTCGCGGCGAAAAAAATCGACGAAACCGCTAAGAGCGCAATCTGAATACCGCTTCGCCGCGTCACGATTCGGTCGGAGCCGTGGCTACACGAGGCGACGCCGGTCGTCGCCGTGGCCTCCGTCCGCCGGGACGCCGTCCATCCTGCACCCCGTCGGCCTCGTGTAACGCGACCTCGCGCAATTTTCATTAAACATTGTGATTTCGTGTAATGTGCTTCGGCGATTTTTTCCCCCTCCCCGGACGTCGTCGCCGCCGCCTCGACGTTTCGCTTCCTACTTCTATTATTCTCCCGGTTAAGACTCCTCCACCGCCTACCCCCGCCATCCCCCTGCACCGCCGCGGACGTCCACGAATTCTCTATTGCGGCTCTCTCTTTCGCGGGGACAATGGCGATTGCGAACACCGGCCCCGCAACGAAGAGATTCTGCCTCCTGAATTATTTTTTATACACATTTAGACGAAAGCTGATGGTGCATGCACGGAATTTTACGAATCCTTTTCCACAAAGTGATGATATTGGACGTTTTGAAATGTCCGAAGAGGGAGGGTAAATTCGAAGAATTAGGAAAATTACGATAAAGTAAAATTGCAACGTTGGAAGGAGTGCGATGTTTTCGACTAAGTCTCGAGGTTCGTGAGGTACATCTAAATGTAGAATTTTTGTGTCGTCGTTCGAGGAATCAGGAAAATGATAATAAAATGAAATTGCAACGTTGGAAGGAATGCGATGTTTTTGACTAGAACTCGAGGTTCGTAAAGTGTATTTAAATTTAGAATTTTTGTATCGTCGTCGAAACGTTTGTACAGGAGGGGATTGCTTCGTCTTCGAGAAGTACGAAGTAAATTTCTCGTGAAAAATGCGGAAACGTCTCGTCGTTTCGCCCGAAGATCCGCTAATCTTTGCTTCATACCGAGCACGGCGATTGTCTCTCTTCGTCGTCGAAGATAAAAGTTTCTTAACTTCTGGCTGTTGCTTAATTACCTGCAAGATTCCACCGCGATTGCGAATAAGAAGTTTATCCTACCTTCCATCAACAGGCTGAATAAAATCTTCGATCTCGTCTAAACGAATACTATTAATGATAATTGTTCCTTGTACAATTAACCGCCGTAGACTTTTCGCGTCGCGCTACGGTCGTGTGACTTTCCGTCACAGTAAAATACTCGAACACCGATTTTTGGTACATGTGTGACCCAAAGCCTCGGGATTATTATTCGAATAAAATTAGCGAGGATACCCTAACGCTGGAAACACCTTAAATTCAATTGAGATTTTCGAGTTGGAACGTTTAAAAAATTCTGAAACAATTCTGACCGTCATCTCTCAATTTTCTTTTTTGGAAACTACCCACAATTCGTCATAGATCTTATTCGTACAGCCTCCTTAAAATTGAAGTCTCATCTGGATTTATATTCTTCGAGGTCTAATCTTGACGATTAATTCTTTTCCAGGTGACGAATGTATGAATTACCCTCGACTGTTCTGACATCTAAACTCGTCGATTATGTATCAAATCTCTCGAATTGTCCAAGTGAATGAAACTATGTGTTTAGACAATTGGAAACTATCCACAATTCGTCATAGATCTTATTCGAACAGCCTCCTTAAAATTGAAGTCTCATCTGTATATATTTTCTTCGAGGTCTAATCTTGACGATTAATTCTTTTCAGATGAGAAATGTATGAATTATCCTCGACTGTTCTTACATCTAAACTCGTCGATTATGTATCAAATCTCTCGAATTGTCCAAGTGAACGAAACTATGTGTTTAGACAATTGGAAATTACCCACAATTCGTCATAGATCTTATTCGAACAGCCTCCTTAAAATTGAAGTCTCATCTGGATTTATTTTCTTCGAGGTCTAATCTTGACGATTCTGACATCTAAACTCGTTGATTATTATGTACCAAATTCCTCGAATTGTTCACGTGAACAAAACTTTGTTTTTAGACAATTGGAAACTATCTACAATTCGTCATAGATCTTATTCGAACAGCCTCCTTAAAATTGAAGTCTCATCTGGATGTATTTTCTTCTAGGTCTAATCTTGACGAATAATTCTTTTCCAGGTGACGAATGTATGAATTACCCTCGACTGTTCTGACATCTGAACTCGTTGATTATGTATCAAATCTCTCGAATTGTCCAAGTGAATAAAACTATGTGTTTAGACAATTGGAAACTATCTACAATTCGTCATAGATCTTATTCGAACAGCCTCCTTAAAATTGAAGTCTCATCTGGATATATTCTCTTCTAGGTCTAATCTTGACGATTAATTCTTTTCAGATAAGAAATGTACGAATTACCCTCGACTGTTCTGACATCTAAACTCGTCGATTATTATGTACCAAATTCCTCGAATTGTCCACGTGAACGAAACTTTGTTTTTACACAATTGGAAACTATCTACAATTCGTCATAGATCTTATTCAGCCTCCTTAAAATTGAAGTCTCATCTGGATTTATTCTCTTCGAGGTCTAATCTTGACGATTAATTCTTTTCCAGGTGACGAATGTATGAATTACCCTCGACTATTCTGACAATCTAAACTCGTCGATTATTATGTACCAAATTCCTCGAATTGTCCACGTGAACGAAACTTTGTTTTTACACAATTGGAAACTATCTACAATTCGTCATAGATCTTATTCAGCCTCCTTAAAATTGAAGTCTCATCTGGATTTATTCTCTTCGAGGTCTAATCTTGACGATTAATTCTTTTCCAGGTGACGAATGTATGAATTACCCTCGACCGTTCTGACATCTAAACTCGTTGATTATTATGTACCAAATCCCTTGAATTGTCCACTTGAACGAAACTTTGTTTTTAGACAATTGGAAACTATCTACAATTCGCCACAAATCTACAGCCTCCTTAAAATTGAAGTCTCATCTGGATTTATTCTCTTCGAGGTCTAATCTTGACGATTAATTCTTTTCAGACGAGAAATGTATGAATTACCCTCGACTGTTCTGACATCTAAACTCGTCGATTATGTACCAAATCCCTCGAATTGTCCAAGTGAATGAAACTATGTGTTTAGACAATTGGAAACTACCCACAATTCGTCATAGATCTTATTCGAACAGCCTCCTTAAAATTGAAGTCTCATCTGGATATATTCTCTTCGAGGTTTAATCTTGACGATTAATTTTTTCCAGGTGACGAATGTATGAATTACCCTCGACTGTTCTGACATCTAAACTCGTCGATTATTATGTACCAAATCCCTTGAATTGTCCACTTGAACGAAACTTTGTTTTTAGACAATTGGAAACTATCTACAATTCGCCACAAATCTACAGCCTCCTTAAAATTTAAGTCTCATCTGGATATATTCTCTTCGAGGTGTAATCTTGACGATTAATTCTTTTCTAGGCGAAAGTACGGATAACCCTCGACTGTTTGTAGCGCGCTCGCGGTGCTTATCCGCTCGCAGGAATTTCCTTTATGGTCTATTAATTAATCCGATAAATTTCGCGGGTAGATAGGGTTGGCGGGCGCGCGTGCTCGCGCGGAGGCGAATATAGGAAGGAGATCGAAGAAGGAAGAAAAACGGTAGGCGGAGAGGAGAGGCTGGCGGTCGAAGAGTATGCAGATGAATAGCTCGCAGAAACCGTGAGAGTCTACGGTTGCCCTATATATCGGGGAGCGGAGAGCTATGGAGAACTCGAGGCTGCTGGCGAGCGTTCTGCTCGCTCACGACTCTCGTGTGTTGTGTGTCGCCCGTCTTTTAAAACTCGAACTCGGTCGGTCTCTACGACGTCGCTGAGAGGCAAAGAGCCACCGGCTGCCGCCGACGAGAGACCCGGGGACTTCTGCCGGCTCTGTCGCGGCCACGGAGGTGGAAAAGATCCTTAGCCCGAACGCTGGGGGATCGCCGAGATTCGCCGTTCAAACCGTGAACTTTTGGCTTCTGGCAGTAATGACCCTCGTCCGTTCACCGTCACGAGACCCGCGTCCGAGTAATCAGTCGACTTTAATTGATCAATGCCTCCGTGCATCCCGATCCGTGTAGTTATCGAGCTGCTGGTCCCGGGACCTCGAGAGAAACTTCTCAAAGTCTCCTTTGGTGGAGAATTTTTTGGAAACGTGAATATCTATCTAGCTTGGATAAATTTTAAAGATAGCGTTTCATCCGTGGGATACTCGAGAACGTGGAAACTCTGTTTCAGCATGTTACGCGATGGATTCCTGGGACCATAAGAGCAGATTAACGCGATTATAGCAGAGGAACAGTATCGAGCGTTTGAGCGAAGAGTTAAATGTCGTCCTTTCGACGCGGAACTTTGCTCTTTTCTGGTCACATGTCGTTAATTGATGAGTGTGGCGTGCATCCAGCCGTTCTTAATTGACCTGGTTCGCCGAGGGAATCGAACGCGGGTCTCGCGGTTTCGTCTTTTGCGCGGGTTTTTGATAGTCGTTCAACGTTTGCGGCTGCGAGCGTGACTGGGTCGATTTAAGAGGATCGGCGTATCTGTCCGGGATTGGCAATCGTGCTTCTTCGCTGTGCAGATGCTGTTGCGTATCCACGTTTCAAAGTTATTGTTCTTTCCAATATTTAGGAGTAATCCGATATCCAAGTTCCGTTTAAATTTTGCCCCCCTGCATTTCGAAACGACGATTCGAGATATGCAAATGCTTCCTCGCGCGAAGAGAAATCGAAAACTCCTCTACCATTTTGCAACAGGAGCCATTGTTTTCGAGATGCGAACGTTTAATGTTTAACAGCGCGCCATTTGTATTCCAGTCAGCTGATAGCCAGGCGCCATGTGCAATTTAACCTGTTCGCGTATCGAAAACCAACTCACAGATATTCTCGTTCTACCGTTTATTTAACCCTTTGACTACGGTCAATTTTAAGCACAAGTATAGACGTTATACGCACACTTTTAATAATCAAAGGGTTAAGGACGTTGTATTGACTTTAGACGTCGAAGACGATTGATCAAATCGATACCCAATCTTCTCATATCGTCGATTACTTATCTTTATACCAAAAATTATTAATTATTGGCGTGGAGTGTGGTCGAGAAAAGAAATTGTAAATGAGAAACGCGTCGCGAAAGGAGGGAATCGAGAGGACAGAAATCCTCCAATTTAAAAATGGCGTTACTTTCTTTTCCGCCTCGTTCGCGTTCGCCGATAGTTAAATGGAAGAGCGTTGAGCAATCAACCGCGATTCCATTCGAAACCGACGCGTCCGCGTGGAAGCGTTTCGGATCAACTTTTACGAGCATCCCACGCACGGATCGCGAGCAGGCGACCGTCAAGCTGGCAACCAACACGAGCCAAGGGTCAAAGCGTTACGCCGAAAACGGGGCCAAGTTTGCAATTTTTCTTATCGCAATTACCTTCGAAATTAACTCTTTCTTCATCGCAGGGTTTTAAAATGTGACAAATTTACTTGCTTAACCCTCAAGCACGTTGAGAATAAGCATTGGAAGGTCAGTACTACCTGAGGAGGACACTCGTTTATTGCACCCTCTGAGCGTCTCGCTTTTTCTTTCAAACCTCAAGCTAAGAACAGCCTTTTCGTTTTGTAAAACTACATTAATTAACCATATACTTAGGTCGAAACTCCGTTGTATTTATTTGGCAAATAACTTTTTCATGCCTCGTAAAACACACAGATTGAACACACGTGATTGACTGACAGAGCGTCTATGGATGCTTTCAGTAGTCAAAGGGTTAATAGGGAAAAATATCACTTGGCGTATGTGATCTTGACGACCACGGCGAGCGTTTATCGATACGCAGGAGTTTTCCAGGCGGAAAGTAAGGCAACCAGCACTTTCGTAACGAGCGTTAGAGATATTCCCGGGGCGCAGGGCGCAGAGATACGGTACGTGCATGTCCTTTAAAACTAGAACTCGGCCGACCTATACAGTTGGCCGCCGCTCCGGAGTCAAAGAGTCACCTCGTCGGCACCTCTAAGAACGAGGATAGGAAGAGAGCGAGCAGACCGGGCGGAATAGAGGGAAAGAAGAGGAGAAGAGTACGAACACGAGGAGGAGAAGAAGAAGAAGCCGTGCCTAGCCGTACCGAGCCGTGCCGGTTAACCGTACCGATGAACTTTCGGCTCCCGGCGCACGGCGATGAGTAGTGACCGTCGTCCAGCCATCGCCGACACGCGCGTTCGTGTGCATCCGCGTACACATCCGCGAATCCCCGATGCACCGACGTCGGACGTGCAGGCAGCCACCATCGTGCCCGACCACCTACGACACAGGCTAAACCTTCACCGTAGGTTGCACCGAGAGAGGTCGTGCCGAAGGTGGCCCAGCATCGAGGATCGTGCGAATGCGGCCTAAGAGAGGCCCGCGGAACGGTGAACAGACCGAGCAGACGATGGGTGGGAGGTGGAGGGGTGCCCGTGACGGATGGAAAAGGGGGGACCTTTTATAGACGTCGTTTGTAGGACTCGATATATCGGACGCGATTGACGATCGATCGGATGGCGTCGGTTTCGAGGGACACCGACTCCTTCTCGGCCGATTAGCGAGCACCGGGCACACCGAGTTCCGGGGGAACTTTCCAAGGGAAACACCGTAACGAGACCGAAGATTGGCGTCAATCCGGACGACTTTACACTGTCAATTCGAGAGGCGGGTACGAGCTTTCGCCGTGCCTCGTTACGGAGGCGACAGGCTAAGATTGGAGGACAACTGTTTTGGCGAATTGGGATGGAAGGGGTCAGAGGTTATGGGACGTTACTGGGGATCAAATTTTAGATGACACTTTTAGCTAAGATCCATCGATAGGAACAACGGGATCTTTGACTATGGAGTGTTAAAAAATGGTAGTTTTATCTGCTATGATAAGGTCCTTTTCGTGGCCATGTCTATCTAATGAGGCAATTATTCCTAGTATCAATCGAGTGAACTAGACTGGTCCAAACATTTACCTCGAATCGAACTCAAAACGAGACTTTGCACTGTCAATTCTAGTTACGGAGGCGATAGGCTACGATTGGAGGGCAACTGTTTTGGCGAAGGATTGGAATGGAAGGGATCAAGGGTTATAGGACGTTACTGGGGATCAAATTTTAGATGACACTTTTAGCTAAGATTCATCGATAGGAACGACTGGAACTTTGACTATGGTTAAAAAATGGTAGTTTTATCTGCTATAATAAGGTCCTTTTCGTGGCCACGTCTATCTAATGAGGCAATTATTAATCGAGCGAACTAGACTGGTCCAAACATTTACCTCGAATCGAACTCAAAACAAGACTTTGCACTGTCAATTCTAGTTACGGAGGCGACAGGCTACGATTGGAGGGCAACTGTTTTGGCGAATTGGGATGGAAGGGGTCAGGGGTTATGGAACGTTACTGGGGATCAAATTTTAGATGACACTTTTAGCTAAGATCCATCGATAGGAACGATTGGATCTTTGACTATGGAGTGTTAAAAAATGGTAGTTTTATCTGCTATAATAAGGTCCTTTTCGTGGCCACGTCTATCTAACGAGACAATTATTCCTAGTATCAATCGAGTGAATTAAACTGGTCCAAACATTTACCTCGAATCGAACACAAAACGAGACTTTGCACTGTCAATTCTAGTTACGGAGGCGATAGGCTACGATTGGAAGGCAACTGTTTTGGCGAAGGATTGGAATGGAAGGGGTCAAGGGTTATGGGACGTTACTGGGGATCAAATTTTAGATGACACTTTTAGCTAAGATCCATCGATAGGAACGACTGGAACTTTGACTATGGGGTGTTAAAAAATGGTAGTTTTATCTGCTATGATAAGGTCCTTTTTGTGGCCATGTCTATCTAACGAGGCAATTATTAATCGAGTGAACTAGACTGGTCCAAACATTTACCTCGAATCGAACTCAAAACGAGACTTTGCACTGTCAATTCTAGTTACGGAGGCGACAGGCTACGATTGGAGGACAACTGTTTTGGCGAAGGATTGGAATGGAAGGGATCAAGGGTTATAGGACGTTACTGGGGATCAAATTTTAGATGACACTTTTAGCTAAGATCCATCGATAGGAACGACTGGATCTTTGACTATGGAGTGTTAGAAAATGGTAGTTTGATCTGCTATAAGTTCCTTTTCGTAGTCACTTCTATCTAACGAGGCAATTACTCCTAGTATTAATCCAGTGAAATAGATTGGTCCAAACATTTACCTCGAATCGAACACAAAACAAGACTTTCCACTGTGAATTCTAGTTACGGAGGCGACAACGGCGCTGAGGATCTACTATGAATGCAACAATTTTGATGAAGGATTTGGACTATGATGGAAGACCCTGATGGAGGAGTCTAGAACCTTGCCCTACTAGGAGAAAATTTGCGACCCTTTTCAGCATTCGTTGATTTCTTTCTCCAAGGATCTATCCAATTGGACGACAACAGTTTCGATAACATATCAGTACTGTGATGGAAGAACCAATTGGGGGTTGTAGAAAGGAACGTTCTACCCTACTATTTCTAACCATCCCCTCCTAGCATTTGTTGATTCTGTCTAAAGAAGGAATTCGAAACTAATAACGAAAAGCCATCGTTGCAATCTAGTTGCACCCGAAGTTTAGGTCCGATCGTTCGTTCTCGCGAAATTCCCGACGGTAAAAGTAACTTTGCGGTAAACAGGAGCGTGTTTACACTGGACAGCATTCCCGGATACGAACGGGGGTAAAAAGGTGACAACTAGCAGGGTTCGCGAGCGGATAGAACGTGCTGGAAAAAGAGGAAACCGTTCGGGGGGTTGGTTAGCCGTGGCCAATCGATCAGCATTGGCGGTTTTTGCGCTACCCATATGTCATAGTCGACCAGGCCGGGAACATGCCGCGGCATAGAGAGGACAGCTTGGGCCGTGTCCATTCATGATATGTGGGTAGAAATTTCGCTGGGTGGCCGACCGACCATTTCGGTTTCGCAGCTTCTGCCCCTCGTCTCGACCTCGTTTCGGATTCAAATCAGGAAAAGGCTCTTCCCTCGAAACTGCTCGCTCGGAACCATCGACGATAATTGAATTCCGTGGAAACGTCCTAATTGCTCGATTTGTCGAGAAAAGTGTCGAGAACGGCCGGTATTAATTCTGAATTGGAAAACAATAAGTCCGGTTCGGTTTGCTTTTCGATAAATCCCAGAACGAGGAAGCGTTCGTGGAATTCGAGCATCGTCTAGAGTCAGAGAAATATTCACACGAATGTCAAAAAGTTACCCTCTCGGGATCCACCTACTTTAGGTACACTCGTTAGATTCTGAATAAGAAGATATCGATTGTATTTTTTAGTTCGAGAATCGTTTCAACCCTCAATCTCAACAAAATTGAAGCATTTAAAACATGGTGGAGTGATGGAGGATTGCATAAATTTTCAAATAATTACATCGAACACTTAAGGGTTAAATAGCATGTTTAGTCAAAGGGTTAATAGTCGAAAGATTTTAAAGGGAAGAAACAAACAAATGTGATTGAAATTTTAAAGGAAAATGGCACGGCGGTACCGGGGGCGTCGCTCGATCCGTGGATCGGTGGTTTCGGGGGGACGTAGATCGCCGAGACGTGAGATCATCGGCCGCGAAATCGAAGAGCGTCGCAATCTCGAATTCGACACCACGTGACGGGACAATGGCTAGAGAGAATGACGCGGAGACAACGGTGAAACGCGAGAGGGTAGAGAGGAGAGAAACCAGGATCGCGACGAGGAGAGACGTGGAGGGGCGCGGAGGAGGGAGTACGTGGGTGCAGCGGCGCACACCACTCCGCTAGAAAGTGTCCCAGACCGAAAGGAAAAAAAGAGTCCGGGTCAGTTTGAATAATTTTGACCACACCTCTCGTCAAAGCAATACACGAGCGTATGAATACATACATTTAAATGTACCCCGACGCCCGGGGAACTATTGTCCGAATTTTTAAGCAGCCACGGAGCCGGCGACGAAGCCTCGGGACTCTCCGGTGCCCGCGTCCTCCGGTGACCGATATTTCTCGCCTACGACCAACCACCTGACGGTTTTTTCCAACCCTCCGTGGCTCCACGGTGCGTCGGTTTTACCTGTTTCGTCAAAGATGCAAATTTATGCGGGATGCAAACCGCCCCTCACGCTCGCGGGAACTCGACGATGGGGGTGAGCGACGAATTTTCACTAAGATCGTCGCGAGGTGAAAATCTGAATTAGACACCGACACCTGTTCCAAAAATCTCTCGATCGGGGATTTAAAACATATACACACGATGCGATATATTCGAACGATAATACGTGAAATAATGTAATACCTCGTGACACTTTTCTCTGTTGGTTCCCTCGCTCTGTGTACGTCTCTTCTATCCTGGGCTATGTTTGCGACTGAACGTTATTGCCCGAACTCACCTTCGAGCTTCAAAACAAAATTATACATTCGCACCAGAAACTGTACAACGGTATTCTAGACAAACGACTCTCGCTCTGTCAAATTCATCCTCGCATACCTAAAACCAACACTCGCAGTTTGCTCGACATTTTTCTGCTTGCATTTCAAAACGACGGAATTTGAAAAGTGATCTGAATATGGTCTGAATCTCAATCGCATGCCACGGATGTAAATTGATATTTCACGCGTTATTGAGTTATACTTTCGCCCGAGACGCAAGTAGCCCCTTAAACAGGCGGGGAATTAATAACTGGTACAACAGGGATTGAGAAGGATTAGTCAAATTGGTCGGGAGCGATCGCAACAAATGCTGGAATAATGGAGGAGCGACGGCTCGAACGTGCAGATAGAGAGGAGGCATCATGCGAGCTATCTCGTATGTATGAATAAATTACGTTGTTGTATTTTGTGATGTATTACATCCTGGAGAAATTTCAATCGCGTCGAAGTACGATAGCATTCCGGTTACGCAACCCGGACTAATTCAGACCGTATTAACTTTCCTATAGATCTTCGAGACTCCTACGACTGTCTATAATTATTTTTATTATGATCAAAGCTAATCTCGATCTAAATAAAAGACCAAGGATAGTTCTATAGTTTCCCCAGGAGTAAAATTGATCTGGAATCGCGGTGGACCACTCTTCGAGTAACTTGAAAGCGACCAGTACCGATACAATTTCCACAACGAAAAGATATTCGTACCCTTGTTAGGGGGGGTTGAACGAGGAAGTTCCCGGTCGCGCGGATGGATCCGTTTTACGGAGAGAGACACGTTTCCTCGGCAAACAGCTGGTTTCCAAAGCGACGGACGAATCGCGGCCCCGGGAGACAAATTTTTATCTCCCCCGATATGATTTTGGCGGAGCCACGGCATCGGATCTCGTACCGTTAAGAGCCCAGCTTAGCGTTCTCTCGCGATTTGAATATCGGAGCGTATAGAGAAAGAGCCCCGTGGACGGGGGAACGCGCGGGGCGACGCGGGGGGCGCGCACCGGTGCCCCAGCGAGCGTACGTGTGTGTACGTGAAGATCGATCGTGAAAGATCACCTCGTACGTTACCCGGAACGTAGCCTCTTCTCGCGGATTCGATCGTGCCACGAACCAGAGTCCAAGATCTCCCAATAACATCCTATCCCGGCCGCCATTAGAATCTCGACGACCGCGAATCCGCGATTTTCGGTCCGCGATCTCGAGGAATTCGATCCCGGGATCTTGCGAAATCGGTGCCTAACCCTTGGCATACCTAGGTGGGGTCTCTCACGGAACACCTTGTCCTTTTCTTTCTAATTATAGACGAATGCTTCTGTATCGTTTTTAAATTTCTCGTGGACACTCGATAATTATGGAGACGATGAACTCTCTCATAGTTAACCCCTCGACGTACGATTTAATCTTGTTTAAATTTGTTCGTGCAATGACCAGGAAAAAGAATTTGCTTTACGGATATCTCGTGAATGTAGAAATGTGTTGATTTTAATGTACATACCAGATTGTAGTCTCCTTTGCGTAATTTTAATGTATACCCGTCAAACAAATAAATAAATAAGCGTAAAATTCGACGACGAGTAGCCTCGCGATTGTGAAACTTGACGAGTGTTAAAATAAATATTTGATGATGTAAGAACGAAGTTACACCTTTGTCTGAATAACTTTCGATCGTCGAAATCATCCGTTGATTCGATCGGTTCGCGAAAACGTTCGAGTCATTCTCTGGTAGCTAGTGCGTGATCGATAAATGTCACGTCGGTTGACAATGTTGAAATAGGCCGGTGTTTCTACCTGGGCGGTGTTTGAATTTTAATGGGCGAACTTTAAGAACGCGTTCTTTGGGTCGAGGCGAGAGGAAGAGTTTGTGTAAACAGGTGGTGCTGGCCGAATTGTTAGGGAACTGTTTACGAAGACCAAGCGTGTTAGATTGGTAGATTTTCTATCGAAAATGGAGGGGGGAGGACCATCGAAAGAATTCGAGCTACTCAAAATATACATATACGAAAACACTGTGAAAATAAAACGGAGGAAAATTCACGAACATTCCGTTTTTGTGAATTCTCGCCGATCTGAGCGTGTAGGAGAGCGTTTCGATCGACTTCACGGCTCGATTCGGCGTAAACGCGACACGAATCCCGAATAATATTTTCCGTTCCGACAGTTATTTCGACTTTTACGGTCCCGTAGTCCCCGAAGACATTATCGGTGACATTTGTCCGCGCCGGACAAAACATGTTCCGGTCCGGTAGGATGACCCTAACGCCGCGCCTTTTGTCGAGCGAAAGGTACCCAGCCGACCCGGCGTGTCTTTGTCATTATATAACGCCATTGTGGCCACACTTGCCCGGCGTGGAAGTCGACTATACCTTTGCATATTATTAAAATGACGATGATTGTCATTTTTCTCCCCTCGCCCCCTCGGCCCCTCCCAGCTACGACCTCCTCCTCCTCCTCCTCCTCCGCCACCACCTTCTTCGTCGTCTTCTGCCTCGGTCCCGTGTTCTCTGCCCCCCTCCCCCCGCCTTTCTTGCCCCACGACATCGACTCGAAACCGACGCTCGTCGTACGACCACCAACACTTGCACGCGGAACGCCCGTTTGCCTTCGTTTCGCGTAGGGCCATTCGAATAATTTAATCTTCGAATATCGTACCAGACCACGGTCTCGAAACAATTTTTTCTAGCAAAAAACAAACGATCCAGAGAAATTTCTATCGACTTCGTGGAAAGACAGGTTCTTTTTATTGTTCGTTGATTTGCGTACGTTCGTAGAGGGTGGGGACGTAAACGGTACTGCGTCCAGACGGCTGAACGAATTTCAATGAAACTTTATATTTAACGTCGTCGGCTGTCCGCTGACCCACATGCGGGTCAGGGCGATTTTCACCCGAGGACATCGCCCGTACTGGCAATTTAAAAGATTTAAACGAAAATATGCGGTTACGATTACGCACAGCGGAAGGAGCAGAATTTTATATTTTCTTAATAACGATATCTTCCCTGGAATGAGCTAGAAAGCTATTTTTATTGATAAACTCACCCCTGCTGAACGTGATTAATTTTGTCGCGATACAGTGTTTATCTCATAAATGATACGAATTGGAGTTTGGAAAAATTCATCGAAAAAGTTATTCAGCGCCAGTTTCGTATCGAAAGAGAGACAGAAATTCCTTCTTGTCCCCATTTACCCTCTTCTTTCGCTCAGACTGACTCTTATTTTTGCTCGTCCGTCGTTCGCCGTCTCTCCTTCCGCGGCGTTTTCACCGTCGCTCACTCCCACGCATCGTTCCCTCGACCGCCTCGCCTCTTTCCCGCTTTTCGCGCTGAAACGCTCGTCCTCGTCCGCCACGTTCACCGTCCAAGCCGAAAGAAGCCTCGAACGCCGTCGATCGCGACGGTGGCCTCTTCTCGAGGCCACTTCCGGGTAAAATTAATCGAAAAATAATTCATCTTCGAGCCACCTTTTACCTATAATTCGATCGTTTAACACTAGATTTAAAATACGATTTTTCTTTTAATTAGAATATGTATTTATGCCATTGCATCGATCAAATTCAACATAAGTTGTTAAAAAATAATATTTACGTGTTCTGCAATTTTAAATATGGAATCCGTCAAATTGACGGCTTCCGTAAATCTAGTGTTAAGAACCACACGTATTCCAATTTACAGAAAATAAATGCACGAACGAATTAAAATATTTTTTAATAAAATATTGCTTATAACGAGTAAAAGAGGAATAACTTTGGATCGGTAATATAATCCGAGTCCGAACGATACGATCGATTTATGTTTCGCGTCGAACGAACGAAAGCTTATTCGAGTAACTGTTCGTAGGAATGAACGTCGCGAATAAATTGTCATAGATAGTTTTTATTTGTCGTCTATTATTCGAACGAAAGGCTGGCCCGTCTCCGGGGCACCGGGTACACGCTCCGATAGGCGCGCGCGCTTACGAAGACGATAATCGTAACTTACGATGTCGATGATACTCGAAACGATCGAGCAAACTGAACGAAGAACCGGTGTACGCTACCAGGGGCCCGAGAGACACGCGAATCGCTGCCCATTCAGCATCCAGCTACGACAGATCGATGAATCGCGTCGGCGTTAAGAGATTTCCCCGACTGATCGATGCTCTCCTGGATTTCGGTGGATATTTAGGCTACGCTTTCGAGCTGGTTCACCGATCCACACGAGAAATTTGTTTTTATGCGTTTAGTTTAGGTCTAAAAGAATGCACTTGATAAGCAAAAATGTAAGAAATACTTAAAGATACGAATTATTATATTTAGGGGTTGAGACAGCCCTCTACGAGGCTCCCGTTTCATTAACCAGTTAACTGTGTCGCTTCGTGTTGAAAGTGCGAATTTCTGTGAACGAAAATCGATCGATGACGAATATAGTCGTCAAGCATAGAG
Organism: Colletes latitarsis; assembly: GCF_051014445.1. Classification (NCBI taxonomy): domain Eukaryota; kingdom Metazoa; phylum Arthropoda; class Insecta; order Hymenoptera; family Colletidae; genus Colletes; species Colletes latitarsis. The sequence continues at coordinate 25,596,131 of NC_135135.1, read as the reverse complement.
TAAGTGTCGCTGTTAAAATATTGCATCAAAAAGATAGTCATGACACAAAATCCTGCCACTTTTCCATGAGTATACTCGTCAAACACAGCTAACTGGTTAATTCTACGAATAAATTATTTCCAGATGTAACTTCCTTTAAAGAATGTGATCGACATAATAACATTTACAAAAGCTAACGATCCAAGGATAAAAAACTTCAGAGAGGATGCTGGACTAAGAGATCGAACGCGAAAGAAGCCTATTTATCCAGCAGCTTGTGGATCTATCCGTTTCCGCCGGTTTGCAAACATGGATGGGCAAGATATAGAAGCCTAGATCATCAAACATATCCTCCCTCTTGAAATAAAATTTGGGATCTATATAAATCGAAGCCAAAGCCCCAGATCGCAAACAAAATTCTATAAACTACTGAGAAACGAAAAGATTAAAAAAGGAAGTCGTCTTGGAGCAAAGATGTAGGCTCTCTAGTGAGTTTGCCTTCTAAATATCGACCAATAATTTCTGAATCGACGATCGCGTTCTCCGAGCGTGTGGATCGCTTTGGGAGGCGAAAAAGGAAACTGGTAGGAGCGTCGCGACGTTTCGTCAGCGGTTCAGTCCACGACGCGGAGCATCGGCGATGCAACAAGGGGCCTGTTGACGCAACGCCACGATTCTTTCGGTCGTCCTCCGTCGATTCTTCGGTAAATTCGATACACCTGTGTGCCAATTGTTTTGACATGTGTCCCTATTGTGGCCTCGCCGTCCGCGGGACGATACGAGGAGACACGCGCGCGTTCCGGCGACCCATTCGGTCTCTCGTCTCGTAACGACATGCGGGTCGTACAGTCCAACATCGAAATAACAAAAAAAAAAAAAAGAAGGACAAGCTACCCGTGAAAAAGAGAACGAGAAGAGAGACCGGGAGAGGACGATTCAATTTTCTGATTAGACGACGTAACGGTGCGAGCTCCGAACGCGACTAACCGCCACCTGAAACCACACTGTCGGCCCAGAAATACCCTAAACCAGATACTAAATGTCGAACAATCGATTAGACAGAAATAAATTGCTCCAAAAAATTTTAATTACGGTTTAAATAACGATTACAGTGATTAAAATACTACACGATTTCATTAGCTATCTGGATACACAATTTTTAGTAATAAATAAAAAGTAAATAGATGCTCCATAGAATCCCACAGAATAATAAATAAAAATTGTAAGCTTTTACTCTCCTCGGATGTGTAATCTGTTGAATTAGAATACTAAAGTAATCCTTGGATCTACGTTATATTTTGACGGATCAGAAACGAGTGAAAAATGGGAATCGATTTTTAAGTAAAATGCAGATCGGAAGAGGAACGGTACGTGGCGTTGCGGAGGCCCCGTGCGATTTTTTGGGCACGGTCTACGACACAGGATGTAGCTACGACCGCGCGGAGAAAGTTATGGCTTTTCTATTGTTTCGCGCGGCTGCCACGACCATCGTGGATCGTCGTTTTCGAATGGGGTATCGCGCCGTGCCCCGCGTCTCGCTCCTCGAGATGTAACGACAGGCCGGAGACCAGCGAGAAGAATGTTACGACCTCGTCGTTTCGTCGGCTATCCCTTTGTTTAACTGTCCGACGATCCACTTGAGATGTTGGCGAACTTTTTGCTCGGAGTCCGTTCCCGTGGACGAATTCGAAGCTTGCGTTTCGACATGCAAATTCATCGAGTCGCGATGTCCCCGACAGAGGAGGTCAAAAATCTTTTTGGGACAGCGAATTTCGAGAATTTAGAATGAAATATCCGAGGATAAACAAATTTTCATTGCAATTTGTCCATGGTGGCGTTTGACAAATTGTTATAACGGTCAGGATTGATAGCATGCCACTGGCAACCTCCATTAAGATGCCATTATGGCATGGCTTAAGCCTATTTGTAATTCTACTATGAAATTAGGCCTGTCGGATGGATTCTTATTTAATATTTTGCAGTTCATCGAGGGAATTCTGTTTTTCTATATTTATACAATTTTTTAAGTCCTTTCTATTATTTTATTTATACTCAATATCTGAGAATCAGTTGGTCCTACCTTTGACCCGTATGCGTTCCATGGCTGCTCCAACGCGGTGTGCTCCAAATTCTACAAATAAAATATACCTTTATTTGCAAATAATTGAATCTGGCGAAGGATTGAAACCTAATCGAGTGCATCTAATAAATTGACGGATCAATTTCGTCCGCGGGGATTGATTTTGATTTAAGTGGCGGGTCCAGAGTTCTTTTTTTCAGTGAAACGAGTCGTCGAGTTCGAATAGCCGTTGAATGGCTCGTGGTAGCTCTGATCAGTAGGCTCTTCGGGTCCTTCGTTTTTTTGCTGCCTCGACTGTACAGGTGGTCAGTTGTCCCGGCGTGGCCCGCATCGTGTAGGACAGGTGAGGGCCAATGAGATAAATTCGATCTGACCCTCATGACCGTAGGGTACGTTAAAACGCGTAATTATGCAAATATCCATACAAGCTCTGACAAGAAGAAGGTCGTGCATTATTTGGGACGCGTGGCCCCAAACGGATCCGTGTATTCTCGGAAACTACTGGTCGATGGAAATTGTAAAGCGACGATAACCGGGGGCATTGAAACCGTTCAACGTAAATTTTCAGCAACGTCAGGTTTCTCGACTCGAATATTACGGAAGCGCTAGCGAGTCGAAACTCTGGTTTATCGAACGATAAAATAAACAATTCTCGAGAACCTGTATTTTGTAAATACGTAAGTCGTTCAATGTTTAGGCTATGAGTTAAGAATGTTTTAAAAACTAGTCCTCGCGAATGTCGACGTTTGTTTACAATCTTATCGCGTGTCGCCATGTCTGAAATCACTACTACGCCGATATCGATAAATTCCAAGCATGTAATTTACTTTAAAGTACAGAAAATGTTTTCACTACATTATTAATATTCATTTTATTTAGTTAAACGATCGAGTAAATGTCGAAGGTACTTACCAGGGCCTGCTCGAAGTCGGTTGGCTGCTCAAGGTTGCTTCTCTGGCTCGCACCGCGTCCAGTATCCCCACTATCACCGCCATCTTGCTTGTTCGAGGCAACGCGAACGAATGCTTGCAGGTGCGCGAGCAGCGACACGGATCCAGCGAGCGATGGTGGGGGTGAGCCACGAACGCGCTCGAACGGCCACTCGATTCAGCCTCGTACGTTAAGCTCGTTACAGACTTGTCTGAAACGTAATTTTGAATCTACGATTTTAATTCTAATGAGTTGGATGGTCTGTGCTGATGATAAAAACAGTATATTAATCCTTAAGTGTACTACTGGGACCCTCTGCAAGTTTAAGCTAAAATTGTATAATATATGTCCATGTAATTATTTGAAAATTTATCTAAAGGAAAATTGATTGTCATTTTCCAAGTTGGTAAAAATCAAAATTAAATAATATAATTCGAGATTGAGAATCCACTTAAGTGTTAATTAATTTCTCCCATTCCACCCCTGGGGAAAATTTTAATGGAGGATTCTAGAGGCCAAAATAAGACGAAAATGAAGAATACCAATTTGTTGATGGAGGCTTCGTTAAACAGTTATTAACGTTTAAAGTTCCGCCCGTACTGAATTTTTTTCTCGAAAATGCGCAGGATTTCGGGGGTATGTCTATACACCAAAAATGATTGTAATTGATCCCCCTAGCTAAAAATAATTTTTTCAAAACGATTTGAAATTTTTTTTTTCACCGAAAAATTTAGGCACCTACCCCCTGTCGATTTTTCTTAAAAATTCGTTTTTCATTTTTACTATTTTCATTTGAAACCCTACAGAAAAGTTGTGTAATATTTTTTTTTTTAGGTACCCATGAGCTCTACTTAAGAAAAAAATTTCAATGAGATATCTTCACTATTGTAGGAGTTATGGTTATTTGAAAATTGGACCACTTTTATGGGGTTTTTCTCAGTTTACGAGGTCAAGGAGCAACTTTTCCAATATTTTTAGAATTTCTACATATTCTACACTAAAATACGCGTAGTTTGCTTTTTTAAACATTAAAATCGTCCAATCCGTTCAGAAGTTATGACGTGTTAAGGATATGCATGAAATTTCAGGGAAGCATTTCTGGCCTCACATTAGATTTTCGGTAAAGAATTTTTTTTTCGAAAGTGCGTAGGATTTCGAGGGTATGTATAATGACCAAAAATTATTGTAATTGCTCCCTGTAACTAAATATAATTTTTTTAGTATGATTTGAAATTTTTTTTTCCGTCGAAAAATTTCACACCTTCTCGAATTTTTTTCTAGAAAGTGCGTAGGATTTCGAGGGTATGTATAATGACCAAAAATTATTGTAATTGCCCCCCGTAACTAAATATAATTTTTTTAGTATGATTTGAAATTTTTTAATTTCGTCGAAAAATTTCACACCTTCTCGAATTTTTTTCTCGAACGTGTGTAGGATTTCGGGGGTATGTATAATGACCAAAAATTATTGTAATTGCCACCCGTAACTAAATATAATTTTTTTAGTATGATTTGAAATTTTTTTTCCCGTCGAAAAATTTCACACCTTCTCAAATTTTTTTCTAGAAAGTGCGTAGGATTTCGAGGGTATGTATAATGACCAAAAATTATTGTAATTGCCCCCTGTAACTAAATATAATTTTTTTAGTATGATTTGAAATTTTTTAATTTCGTCGAAAAATTTCACACCTTCTCGAATTTTTTTCTCGAACGTGTGTAGGATTTCGGGGGTATGTATAATGACCAAAAATTATTGTAATTGCCCCCTGTAACTAAATATAATTTTTTTAGTATGATTTGAAATTTTTTTTCCCGTCGAAAAATTTCACACCTTCTCGAATTTTTTTCTAGAAAGTGCGTAGGATTTCGGGGGTATGTATAATGACCAAAAATTATTGTAATTGCCCCCCGTAACTAAATATAATTTTTGTAGTATGATTTGAAATTTTTTAATTTCGTCGAAAAATTTCACACCTTCTCGAATTTTTTTCTAGAAAGTGCGTAGGATTTCGAGGGTATGTATAATGACCAAAAATTATTGTAATTGCCTCCTGTAACTAAATATAATTTTTTTAGTATGATTTGAAATTTTTTAATTTCGTCGAAAAATTTCACACCTTCTCGAATTTTTTTCTCGAACGTGTGTAGGATTTCGAGGGTATGTATAATGACCAAAAATTATTGTAATTGCCTCCTGTAACTAAATATAATTTTTTTAGTACGATTTGAAATTTTTTAATTTCGTCGAAAAATTTCACACCTTCTCGAATTTTTTTCTCGAACGTGTGTAGGATTTCGGGGGTATATGTAATGACCAAAAATGATTATAATTGGCTCCCACGACCGATAATAATTTTTCCAGAACGATTTAAAATTTTTGAATTTAATTACTAATAACATTTTAACGAAGCCTCCATCAAGAAATTGGTATTCTTGATTTTCGTCTTATTTTGGCCTCCAGAATCCCCCATTAAAATTTTTCCCAGGGGTGGCCGAACACCCTGTATAGCGTTACACTTGGAATAAAATTGTCTCTCATTCCCGGCGCAGACTCTCGACATCATCGAAGGCCAAAACGAATGCCTCCGAGGCTCGAACGATCCACGGTCCGTATAATACGTCACGAATTCGATTCTAGATCCTCGGTAGCACGAAGAGGATCGTTTGAGGCGAGCCCATGGCCCCCCGGGGCCATTCTTCCGGTTCGCCAATGATAGCGCGGAGCAACTCGAAATTAACGAATACTTGGTGGAACGCGCGAACGGTTCTCGAGAGCGTTCAAAGCGGATGCTGGGGGGATGAAAATCGAGGGGCAGCTAGAATAATAGAAAGATGTGCGCGGTTGAGATGAAGAGGATAAGAAGGCAGAAGACGGATCCAGGGCCGTAGGTGGCTGGGCTCGGCCAACGGGACCGACAGAGCTCAACGGAGACGGACGGACGATCCTAATCTCCCGGGGCTCGGTCGAAAATTCAATTAAACTTTTGATATACGGGCAGCCGCGGCGCGTTCACGGCCAGGACGCGGCTGTGTAAACGAAAATTTCGCAAGGTTCACGTACTTTCCTTGGGCCGGGCAACAAAGATACGCGCAAAACGTAGCCGATGATGCCCTTTGCCTCGTAAAACGATTAAGCCACCGCGACGCGGCTTCCTCCGTCGGGGGTTGCCTTTTCATACGGAGGGTGGCCATTGCCCGCAGAGGAGCCAGAAGAATGCTCCTGGCCGGGGAGCGTGGATTGATGCGAAACGACGCATCGTCGAGGAAATCTGGAAATTTATCTCGGACGATTTGTCGGATTCGCCCGGTGGCGACGACGCCTCCACCAGAGGACATCGACGACGCGCGTGTGGACCTCTTCCTCTTCTTTTTACCCATCTTTTTCACAGCCATTCCGCTCTTAATGCGCGGACAAAGGCTCCTAGACCCTAGATAGGTGATTTATATCGATTTTTTTCTTCAAGATTACGCGCCAAACCAAACCTTCGAACTGTAAATAACCTCTCCGCGGAATAACAGAAATTCCGAAATTTACTCCGCAGCCAGGGAAAAGTAACGCGAAATATTAACGAAGAAATCATTGTCGGGCGTAAAAAAAAAAATAGTTCCAATCTTCGACATCAAAGAACCGCAGGAAATATTAAACTTCGCAGAGCACGTGATGCATCGGTTGCATACACTGGCGAGGTTATTCCGTGCCGTGCATTATTTATGAGAATTTTAAATCTACAATTCTGCGGGGGTTTATGCAAACACCGTTGGAACAATCTACATTATGCCCGTGTACTTCGATCGTTAATTCTTTATTTAGAAACTCCACGTCGGTCCAGATGTAATTTTCGCGCGAACCGATCGAGGATTGACTTAACATTTTCGATTTGTTTCCACCAACGATGGGTCAGAGAGATTTTCTTTGTCCCGTTCTGGGCGATCGACGATACTTTACGAGCACAAAGATCCGCGTTTCGATCCGATTTTCGAACACGCGCGCAGGGAACGCGACCCGGCCAATTGGCGTGGAATTCCAAGTTCAAAGATAGAATTGTCCAGACGCTGGGCCATATTTTGCCGCTCGATCGACCGGGAGACGCGACACGATTTATTTTTCGACACGGCCAACGACGCGGAGGGAGAGTCCTGGAGTCTTCCGCAACGAGGAGAAAAAAAAGAACGAGTCCCTACAAAATTGGACCGATCGGTGTGGAATCGGCGAAATGTGGTCCGACCGTGTTCCAAGGGGCTGTGAATGAGAGAAACTCGCACGTCATCCCGGGGAATCTGTTCGTCACGTCGTGGAAGTCCATTCTGGGATGAATCGTCCATCATAGGCAAATATGACAACCGGGCAGCGCCCCCCTCCCCCTACAATGGGGACCGGTACCGTGAAAAATCTGGTCGAACTGACTCTGCAGATTCGGACCACGCAATCCGGGCCCATAAGCTGCGCAAAAAGAGAGATGCATTCAATGGACGACGTTGGAAACGCAGAAAATGTGAGACGGAGCTTTCAGAGAAGGAAATCGTGACCGATTTTCTCGAACCGTTCCTTTCCTTTTTGACAATGGCTTTCAAACAACTTAACAAAATCGATAGAAGAAAAGTTACGAAATATTGCAATCTCGAGCAACGAGGCCAGAAGTTCGATCGCGTAAAAAAAATCGTACGAAGCGTCTCGACGTTGGTCCACTCGGTCGCGTATCGCGTATCCGAGATTTCTCCTGGATACCGCCAGGGAGGAAATTATTTTTTCCGTTTTGTCGGCTATTTTTGCGCCGGTCTTGCGCCCAAGGAGTGACTGACCTCTGGCCAGTTCGCGGTACGGGCGATCGCCTATTTTTAAACGCACGAAAAATGCATAGTCTCCCTTTCGAAAGAACTCGACGAAACGGAGCCGCGGAAGAGGAGCGGGGCGGAGGGAGGAGGGATCGAGAAAGACGAGAACGGAACGGAGGGGGACGGTGGGAGTCGGCCCGTCGTCGTCGATCCTCGTGGAAAAATTTATTTCGAAGCGGCCGCGTGTCACGGTCAAGAAAACCACGGTCTCCTTTTCCCGAATTCTTTCGACGCGTCCGCGGAATCGTTTGTTTGTTCGCGGTCTAAAATATGTCCCGCGGCAACAACGGCGCAGACGACAGCCCAGAGAGTGGATTTTATAACGAGGGGAACGGAATCGCGGGAAATTCACCCTCGCTGACAAACAGTGGCGTCTGATTGTCCGCGCGAAGTGGCGTCGATCTATTTTCGGACGCGTTTCTCGACAATCGCGACGCAGACGACAAAGCGGCGTTCGAAAAATCGCGGGCTCCGGACGCGCGCTTCGATGCGCAGGAACCTTTGCGCAGCGATGGCCCTCGCGAAGAACATAAAAAGTTAGCTTCACTCTGGCTGGATTTTGGAATAAAAATAAGTCGAAGAAACGTTGAAAAGTAGATCTGAGTTAGGAAATGTACGATTTCAATGGCGAAATCCAGCTTTTATCTGCGAGTAAATAAATGGAGCTTTCTTAATAGTGATTTACTCAAGGCGACGTGTCTTCGGGACTAACCTGTTGCAGTATGCTTTAAGTTGTACGATGAAGTTCTACTATAACCGAAGCACTACGTACTAGCATGATGGAGTTGTAGTATGCTTCATAAACGCACTGATGACGGACCGAGCGCGATGGATCCCATCTCGTATCCTAACAAGTATTTGCTTTGGGATACATATTTGCCAAACTTTGTGTACCTGTTCGGAGCTCGTCGAGCCTAAAATTAGTTTTAAAAGCGGAGGAACCCCAGTGCTTCGATCCCAATCATCTTTTATGCAATGATAGAATTCACGATTCACCATGTTTATGGTACGAAATAGGCCCACCCAGCATTTTCACGAGTCCCACGATGAGGACTGCGGCGCGTACTAATAAGGGCCGAGGAAATGGTCGACTCTGACCGGTTTCCGGAAACGAGGCCTGAAACTGACCGGTCTACCTGTTCGGATGCATCTAGTCGGCCCGGTGGCTCGCCAATTTAAAAGTAATTTTCTCGGTCCCGTTGAGAAAAAAGGCAGCGCGATCGCCTCTTCCCACGGGTGGATGGTCAGCTGGCCTGCGTCTGTGGACCATGATCCTCTTTCTCTATCATTTCTCCTAGCGCCCCTGCACCGTGAGCTTTCTGTTTTTTTACGAATTTCGATTTTTCTACCTGAGATCTATTCCCCGGGTCACCCGAGCGCCGGGGACCAGGTCGTCCTTTACAGTTACGCAAGATCCGTCGAGACGGATAGAGAAGATTTGTTATTCCTCTCACGGACGAATTATCAACCCCGAGTGTCGTCCAAGAGGCTGATTTCAACGTTCTCATAACGATGGGTCATTCTATCTACAGAATGTTTACCTTTGAATGAAAATGCTTATAGAAATCTATAATTACATTTTACTATTGGGGGGGGGGAAGAAAATGTTCGATACAAATGCAACTGTAATAACGTACGATGCACGGAATATTCATATTAAAAATCAAGTCACTTTTCAGAATCTAGCGTTAAAATACTCTGCTGGTGTGAGTATGGAATTTACGTTGCCCCGATTCGTTTCGTTTAACGCGACCAACCAGACATCAGAGATCGGTAGCAGCTGAACGGAGTCAATTTTGTCGAAAATCGAGCCGATCGTCACGAGATCGTCGCGATCCCCGGGGCAAAAGGGAAACGGAGAAGAAGAGGGCCAAGGGAGGAGGGCCGATCGTAGAATCGATCGGATGAATGGCCAGAAATTCGATCAAAGGACGAATCTGGTCGGTCCGCGCAGAACGAGAGCCGCTCTCTCACGAGAAATTTTCAAGAACACACGTGGTCCATCGCCCCCGGGCGTCCCCCTGCGTTTTTTTTTCTCAGATCGCTTTTTATAAACCTCCTCCCTTCGTTTTTTTTTTTTTCTGTGGGCCCTAGGATTTTTTTCTTACCCCTTGGCCGGCCATCTGCCGCTACGGAAGGGGCGGCCAAGATGCAGGATCCGCAAGAGGGGTTAACCAGGGGGGGAGAAGAAGGAAGGAAGGACGCTGACAGAAGGAGAAACCGAGACGGGAGACACGATAGAATGGAGGAGATGAGCTCCGTCACCCTGGGCTAACGGCTTAAGTCCCATTTTCGGGTCGCAGCAGTTCTATTGCGCAGCTTCCATCGACGCGAGTCGAACGGATGCGTCACGGGGCCCTGCGAGGAATCACGTGAAACAGAAAATTGCTTCGAAACACAATACCGGTAAATTATCGAGTTAGATCGAACTACGTTTGGCGTAATCGCCGGACGAATTTGAAACAGGCGATAGCTCGGAATCTTTTTCTAAGAGCCTGCAAATCGGAATAACATGGTCTCGTACAGAAATTTGCATCGTTCGACAAGTCATAGCAAATTAGAGCTACCGATGGGCACGATAAAATATCGCGTTACGAATATTTCGGCAATTATCCTCGAATTTCAGAACGATATCGTAAAACGTTCTCCCACTTTTAACAGAAACGAATTTCTCCCATAAAATGGAATTTCAAAATATCAATAACTTCGTGACGCTTTCTGGGAACGACTATGGCTTCGTAAAAAATGGCGATTCCCAAGGGTGCAACGGAGTCCGGTTCTCACGAAGAAGCGAGATTTTCCCCAAAATCCAGCGGGGAAATTTTTCATCCGGCCTCGCCGCCACTATTTTAATTTTTTTTCCCTTCCTCCGATACGTTTTTTCCGCGCGTGTTCCGTTGTCGGAGAATCTGTGCCACTCCGGGTACCGTAAACCCCTCCCCGCTTTCACCCTCGGAACCTGCCCCCCCCTCTTCGTCGTTTTTTTACGCGGTACAAGGTGTTTCCGTCGCCCAAGTTCCGGTGCACCCTCCCCCCTCCATCGACAACCCCTAAAAAGCAGGCCCCTGCGTCTAGGAAGTCGCACGTTACGATCCCCGATCGACGGAATCCACCTAACCCGCGTCCTCGATCCGCTACCCCCAAAACTGTTCCCTCCCCTTATGCACCGTCTCCCGTCAGGGTGAGAGTTTTTTCTCGCGACGAGACTGGACATGGGAAAAAACGCGTCTGCGGATCGTCGAGTGGAAGGAACAGATCGGACGATAAATCAAATGCTGCGGTTTCTGGTCGAACAACGAAACGATCCAGGGCCAGTGTGTGCACAGCCTATGGTCCTGGAGAGGAGTCCAATACAATTCATCCAAGAATAGAACCCTTGCAGTGATCAGAACATAGAGAAACAACATAGTGATCCAGATTCCCGAGAGATTGGAAGCTTTTCCAGATATCTTAACCCCTGTGTTTCGTCCAGGTTCGAATTTGAGAATTCTTTTCTCTGAAACTGGGTTTCCTCGTGGAACAGGACACCTCCTCGCGGTTCAACGACCCCCGACGGACCCAGGATCGTCATCGACAGATCGAGGCAGCTGCCCCGGCAGCCTTCGTACCGTAAATTAGTGATCGGTCGTGCTGCAAATTTTGAGGAAGTCTTTAAATAGCTGCACGAAAATCTAGCCCCGAAAATATCCCGTTGACGCGAAGGGGAGACGACCAGTCAGCCGCGGTACGACGATTTTCCTTCCCTACGTGTCGAAACGGCTTTCCGGAGGAACGTTCTCGCCTTTCCCCGACGCAGGACCTAACCCTTGAGAGAAGGATGGTCCAAACACCCTTGGCAAGGGGTCTCTGGTTATATTTGGTGTCTGACTCCTCTCCGGGACACATGCTGCATTGGCGTAGCCTGGTCATTGCATCCCAATTTTTTCTCAGAGGCCATTCTCGACTGGTTATCAGCCTTTTTCCGATGCTTAGTCATCGACAGAAACTTAACATTCTGGTCAGAGGTTTCTTTCCTCTAATTTTGTCTATTATATCTCTTGATGGCTAGTTAAATAATTAATATAGATATTAGAACTATATAATTATTTGACCAACCCAGCTGAGGAAAATATAATTAACGAAACTGGACCCAAAATGGCGGCTATAATTCTCGTTTGCAGGGGTTGGCCTGCGCCAAACGTTTTCTGCGATACTGTTTGCTGTGGCCTGAGGTGGAGTGGCAAGAAGGGGTAACCGCGGCACCCCCAGTCGAAAGGGCCGGGACACCTGCTCGAGATTACTTAATTCAGCGTCGCGATCTTTCCGTTGGCTTGGTATCTGGCACAAGGAGCGTGCAGGAAGGCTGCAGTGCGGTTTCGGGTCGACCTCTTGACCATCTCTGGTCACCGATATACCAACGCGAGGCGCGCAGCCGCTTTGGGGACGCGTTCGCTTTTATCTCCGGACCACGGCGTCCCTCTTTTCCCTCTGGTTTACGACGCCGTCGAGGGTGGGAGGAGGACGCCTGGCCGGGGTGGCTCTCCGGCACCGCGGGGGGACAGAGAGAGCGATAAACTCCCACGAAGAGCTGGACGCGGGGCAACGAAAAGCGCACCGAAACCATTCGTCCTCCTCGTCGTCGTCTTGGTCGTCGTCGGTGCGAGGCACATGTGCACGTCGCCGAGTCGCCAGACAGATCTTTTTTGTCCCGAAGTAAAAATAATCTTTAAAACCCCGAACAGGATGCGTTGTTAGGGCAGGGGACGAGGAGAGAACGGAACGAGAGAGAGAAAGAGAGAGAGGGACAGAGGCGTACGGAGGAGTCCGTGCCGGGCATCGTCACCAAGATGGTCCACGCTGGGTTTTTTCACCCTTTGGACGTTCGCCTCTCTGTAACGGGTGTCCGAAATTAACGTCCCATGTCACGAGGAGGGCCCTCCGTCGCGTAGCGAGCCGTTGGCTGCATCTGTCGGATGTACGGATTCGACGTTCGTGCTCTCCTACGGGATCCTCGCCTTTCAGAAGACACCTAAGGTCTCACGATGCCCTTCTGACGTTCAAGCATGGTTTTTCTTTTTATTGGGTAGTCAATCGGTGGATAATTATTATTTTCTGCCAGAGGGAGATGTAAATATCGAGAAACCCTGGAAAAGCATTTAATCGAGATTTTTGTCATGGGTTCTCGCCTTTGAGAATACACCTAACCGGGGAATAAGATCTCACGAAGAATGGCCTTCTGGCGTCATAGTTTTTTTTTTATTGGGTAGTCAATCGGTGGATAATTATTATTTTCTGCCAGAGGGAGAAGTAAATATCGAGAAACCCTGGAAAAGCATTTAATCGAGATTTTTGTCATGGGTTCTCGCCTTTGAGAAGACACCTAACCAGGGAATAAGATCTCACGAAGAATGGCCTTCTGACGTCATATTTTTTTTTTTTATTGGGTAGTCAATCGGTGGATAATTATTATTTTCTGCCAGAGGGAGAAGTAAATATCGAGAAACCCTGGAAAAGCATTTAATCGAGATTTTTGTCATGGGTTCTCGCCCTTTGAGAATACACCTAACCGGGGAATAAGATCTCACGAAGAATGGCCTTCTGGCGTCATAGTATTTTTTTTATTGGGTAGTCAATCGGTGGATAATTATTATCTTCTGCCAGAGGGAGAAGTAAATATCGAGAAACCCTGGAAAAGCATTTAATCGAGATTTTTGTCATGGGTTCTCGCCTTTGAGAATACACCTAACCGGGGAATAAGATCTCACGAAGAATGGCCTTCTGGCGTCATAGTTTTTTTTTTATTGGGTAGTCAATCGGTGGATAATTATTATTTTCTGCCAGAGGGGGAAGTAAATATCGAGAAACCCTGGGAGGAACCCTAGAAAAGCATTTAATCGAGAGTTTCATCATGGTTTCTCGCTTTTGAGAAGACACCTAACCGGGGAATAACACGAAGAATGACCTTCTGGCGTCCAAGAATTTTTTTATTGAATAGTCAATCAATGGATAATTATTATCTTCTTCCAGAGGGAGAAATATCGAGAAACCCTGAAAGGAACCCTGGAAAAGCCTTTAATCGAGAGTTTCATCGTGGTTTCTCGCCTTTGAGAAAACACCTAACCGGGGAATAACACGAAGAATGGCCTTCTGGCGTTCAAGAATTTTGTTATTGAATAGTCAATCAATGGATAATTATTATGTTCTTCCAGAGGGAGAAATATCGAGAAACCCTGGAAGGAACCCTGGAAAAACATTTAATCGAGATTTTTGTCATGGGTTCTCGCCTTTGAGAAGACACCTAACCGGGGAATAGCACGAAGAATGGCCTTCTGGCGTCCAAGAATTTTTTTATTAAATAGTCAATCAATGGATAATTATTATCTTCTTCCAGAGGGAGAAATATCGAGAAACCCTGGAGGGAACCCTGGAAAAGCTTTTAATCGAGTCGTGGTTGTTTCGGGCTGGAGTTGGTTTCATCTTTCTACTTCTTAATTTTCGGGTACGTCGGCGCTTCTTGGACTCGGATGTGTTGTAACAGCGCTGCTATTCGTTGTAAATTATGTAGCGATCACGGGACCGTGTTCGTGGCTGCGCGTTATCGCGGTCTGCTGTTTGACTTAACTAGGCGGCCGCGTTACTAAATGGCACACGTGTCCACACATGGCGCAAGCGGCCTGAAGCTCCGGAACGCATAAAGTAAAGAAATCGACCGAAAATTCCCCTCGGTTTCATCCGTCGTTGATTTCCAACCGATCGACGAAACGCGATTTCTACCGACTGGCGATTATTTATTTATTCATTCGACAAACCGGAAGCCCCATTAGTGTGCAAAGTAGGGGTGCATGATAATCGAAGTAAAGTTAAAAAGGTACTTTCTATTAGGTAAACAACGCGAGGGTAAAATGTTGGCAAAGTTTAAATACACAGTTTTTAACTACTGTACTGAACAATAAGAGTTTGGACCTTGAATTGAGGGGATCTAACCTAAACTTGGATCTATTGACATCAGGGAGAAATGTGCGTGAGAATCTAAATGGCCTTCGAGACATTTGGGACATTTCGGGTCATTTGATTACACGCGAATAAATAAACTCCATTTGTATTTATATTTCACTCCATCTCACTATAAATTCTCGAACTTGTTGATAAATGCCTCGCATCCGGTGGCTAGTTTCCCCCGGGACGTCGACGCATTCCAAAGTCTGGGGAGACCGAGTCTAGCGACCCCTGCACAGTATGTATCTTGAAAAAATTGTAATAACAAGCAATGCACCAGGCTCTAAATTACCGGGAGCCAAGGATTTTTTAAAAGATTCACAGTTTTGACTTAATTCCTTGGCGTCCGAGTCTGATCGACGTTTCCTTTAAGGATCTCAAAGAAACTTTCTATCCAGTTCCTTTGGTTTCCGAGGTAACCTTTTGTTCTTGGCTGAGCAGCTATATAAGTGACAGGACACAAGTCGTTAGGCTCCTTAATCAGTACTCCGATAATTTCAGCGCTTCTTCAGGCATTCCAGCTAGGCTCTCATCCGGGGCCCTTTTTATCATTTTCAACGACGCAATTTTTCCCTGTGATCTCCCTTTTCCGAAATTGGACGGTCAAAAATGGTAAGAAAACCAATATTTGGAGCAATCCTCGTCAATTTCAATAACGAAGAATAAAAATAATCTTTCCGGTCGAGCAAGGGTCATCAGGATTCCCAATTAACGCTTAACTGGACTCTAAATCTCAACTAAATCATTTTATTCAATGTTGATGTTTAAGCATTTAAAAAATAATGAACTATCGGAGGACTACATAAATTTTCAAATAACTACATTGATACATATTAAAAAATTATTATTTTAAGCTTGTGGAGGTCCCAATAAGCCACTTAAGGGAGTATTGCTGTCTAGGCTGTCATTTCTTTGGCCTTTGTGATTTTTTTTTTAACGACAGGTAGGTTGTTTTGTACCGACATTTTGCAGAAATATTTATTCGTCTTATAGGTATGTGCAGTATTTTTTCCATCAAAAAATATTAAAAATTGCGAGAGTTATAACTCCTTGTTTAAAAAAAACGCATTTAAACTGGCTTATATGATATTTCAAGATCTAGCAGACCGATTTACTTCAAATTTGGAGAGAATATTCAACAGACACGCCTTTATCGCTGGAACTAGAGATTTAAAAAAATATTGAGTTTTACTATTGTTTTTGATACGCTAAAGACAAGAGATTAAAAAATAGAAATTCGAAACTCGAAGTGTCGCCATTTCTTTATTCATCAGGATTTTGACTTCTCCCTAGTTTCTGCTATAACTACAACCTTCCCTCTGTTTCAAATTATCTGGAATTCTGGAAGCCATTGGAGCACCTTTTCCAAAAGAGCCATTAAATAAGAAGCTATAATTTCCACGATTTTTAATATTTTTCATCTACAAAGTCTCAGTAGAAAACAGCTAAAAAAAAATCACAAAAAGGACCGTAAAATTGAGAGTCTAGGCAGCAATGCCTCCTTAAGGGTTAAAATAATATTTTTCGAAGAGAATCGAGCGTAGAGAATTACAGGAGTAATTTGAACGTTAAAATGGTCGATGATTGTTTGAGGCGATGGCTGGCGGTTTCTGGCCCGAAAGGCGTCGCGTAGAAAAATATTGCCTCGCCTTGGAAACAACGGTCGCGAAACAACGTACTCTCGCACCGGAGGAGTGACCGTATAAGACCTCTTCCTGTGCGGGGAATCGTAGAAACCCACGGGTTAAGACGCGCGGAAAAATTGCATGAACTTGCGGACGTTTGAAACACAGTGCCCCACGGTAATGAATGTGGGAGTTTCACACGGGTCAACGGATCGCTGCGTTTTCTAGGGATACACACGAGAGATGCACTTGGAATTTCTCCTGGCTCTGCTCGGCCCGCACTATATAGCGTGCACGTCCGTAATAAACAGGCTTGATAACTTATGCATTCCAAATAGACGATACGATCTATCTAGCACTGCAATAAATACGACGCGCGCTGGATACCGCCGGTTATAAATTCGCCAACATTTTCAGCGGAGTCCGCGCCGTCGCCGCTGCCCAATAAACCTCGTCGGGGCCGAGCAGTCCAATTTTTGCGATCGATCGGGAATCCCGTCGATCGTGGTCCAGCGAGCGGAACGATCGTTTTCTTAAAAACCGGGACGCGGCCACGTTGGAACGAATTTTACGAAAATATCGCGCGACGTGAAATATAGAAACGCCGCCCGGCTGTAGGCGAGGACAGGGTCGATTCGAGCAAACATAACAGGGAACCGTGAAATAACTTTTTGGATTCGGGGGATCTCGGGAAAACGATTCCGTCGGTGGGGGGGAAACTAGTATTCGAGTCATACTCGAGTCACATTCTTTCTTAACTCTTTGACTGCCATGTCACCCATATATGGATGACAGAATTTACCATTATAATATTAAAAAAATTAATTCTCAAGTTAACACTTTGACTGCCACGTCGCCCATATATGGGTGACAGAATTTACCATTATAATACTAAAAAAATTAATTCTCAAGTTAACCCTTAAATGCATGATGATGTATATGTACATCAGTGTTTTCTTCCTTACATAATTTCTAAACGGTAATTCAAACACAGTATTTTTTACTTTTAATAGGTGCTAAAAATATCTATCTTAGTTTTTGAACGCAAACTTTCATGATATGGCAGTTCACTTTTTTAACTAACAAAATTTGGCAGTTTGGCGCAACACTTTCAAATACACACTTTGGCGGTGAAATTGTAATTTCATTTTAGTGGATACTAAATAGTATTATTACGTGCAAAAAGTCATTCACTGCAGTAAGCCTAATTCGAAGACAATCGTATAATAGAATAGTACTTAGGGTACATTATTAATAGTAACTGTAATGCATACTGATGTAGATCTACATCAGTAAGTTTTCTTTATAAAAATATACTTTTTAGAAAAAAAAAATTTTTCTTTATTTTTCCCTTAATCTATGTTTAATTATCTACCTGTTTCAATTTATTGTATTTAAAAAGGAAAAATCATGCACTTAAGGGTTAACACTTTGACTGCCACGTCGCCCATCTATGGATGATAGAATTTACCATTATAATATTAAAAAAATTAATTCTCAAGTTAACACTTTGACTGCCACGTCGCCCATATATGGGTGACAGAATTTTTAACAGTTAATTCTCAAATTAAAATGTTAAAGAAAATAGATTTGAATAGGCTTCGTAAATTTTAATGAGGTTACAAAGGTAACTACGAGAACTTTTAAGTTGTCTAAAACCAAAGTTTTGGTCTCGTAGACAACTTTAGGATTTTAGACTGGTAGTCAACGTGTTAAGACGTTGAGAGAAATAAGGTTGAATAGAGTTTGTGAATTTTAACAAGGCTACGAAATTAAGTAGCGAAACAAATTTTAACAATGGTCTGAAATCGAAATTTTACTTTTGCAGAATATTATACGGTTTTGATCTGGCAGTGAACGCGTTAAAGAAAGATCCAATTTTTTCGATCGTAAGACGCCCTGTAATCATTTTCATCGATGACTATATACGGTGTAGTTTTATTTATAAAAATATTCTACTCGACGATTCGATCGCTTTCGTATCGTTCTCAGAGAAGAAAACGTAGCAACTAGAATATTATAACGGCGCGACGCGATTACGGTCACGGCACGGCACAATTAAACTGGATTTATAAGGAAAGGTGCACGAAAAATAATAACACGTTTATCTTAATTGAAGTCTCGACCCGAAATCGTCCGTTTAAACAACCGTCCTGCATTTGTACGAAGAATATTATAATTTAAACGTGATAAATATACGAAAACGGGAATCCTGAAACAGATATTTAAAGAACGATAAAAACAATGTATTCTCGAGCAGTAAAAAGTACACTATAGTAGATACTTGTCTACCGAATTATTTTTATAATCCATTATACGATGCATTAATTTTGAATTTCTTCCCCTGAACGCTATACAAAAGTCGTGGGACAGAAAATAGCGGAAATAAGTCGTTTTCTTTTAATCTGAAATTAGCTGGCAGCTCGTTTGAGCGTTCGAGAGGCCAGGATGGAAATATCGGTAACCTTAACGCGAGAAACAGAACGAGCTCGTGTGCGAGGTATCGCGAGAAAGCTCGACGGAAATGCGATGTTCACAGTCCGTGCACGACGCGGCGCGGCCAGGCCCAGACACGGTGTCGTTTCACAGATTGGTCGAGATATCTGGGACAGGTCCGGGGAACACTGTCCAGGACCCAGGAATCTGTAGCAGGACCAGCGACAGATAATTCCGTCGGTTAGTCGAAAGTCACTTCAGATCCTTCGGTGAGAAACGCCGCGGACAGGACAGCCCCCAGGCCTGGGAAACGTTTTCGGCACTCGTGGCCCTCCCTCCCCCGTTTCTCGAGCCGAAGGAAAGCAGAAAAAGGCCCAGCCCCACCCTGGAGGCCAAATTAAAGGGCGCTGGTCGACGCAATTAGAAATTTAACGATCCATCGCCATTAACGCTACTGAAATTTATCTGATAAAAATTGCTACTTAAAGTTTTAAGAAATGAATAATTCTGAAGCGTCGAAAATAATAATCCAGAGTAAAATGTTAAACTTGCATCGATCGAATAGCTTTGCTATTATTTGAAACACCGTCGTTTTTTTTAAGGGGTCTGTTAAAGAGTTTGGAAAACACATCCGGACAAACGATAAAATCCAGGATAATGCGAGGCTCTGTCCGTTGGCTGGCGATCGTCGCCGTCCTCGTCGCTCGTCGGGATCGCGCGTTCGATTCGTCTCCCTCTCGGTTGTCTTTCTGTCTCAGGATCTCGATCCTTGGGCGAGTAATCCCGTGGAAAGATCCGCGTCGCGGGTATCGATCCCACCGTGGATGAAGGGTTTAGTCACGGAATAATTAATGTGAGAGAGCAGGTATCTCCTTGCGTACACTCGTCTACTCCACTTTCTCTGCGATTCGACGGTGTACGTGTTTACGGGAAGTTCGAAGGGGACGAGCGTGCATCGGTAATCGCTCCCGTGAATCCATAGCGTCGCTTCGCCTAGTGACGAATACCACGAGATCATTGTTCGCGCGAATATAGTCATAGGTAGGATGCCACCGGCTCGGATCTAAACGGTCCGTTTTAAAAGTCGAATGAGCGCCCGGTATAATTCTCTCCATGTTTTCGTCGCACGGTCAATGGGCTGTTTTGAATCTCTCCGTTTCGGTGACGATTCTCCGCGATGAATTAAGGATGACGCGAGAAATCACGAGCCTCCTTTTCCATTAATAGATCGAGAAGGAAACATTTTCTTTCGTGGAAAGATGGAAATGTCAAAATTCAAGACACCGAGTACGAAATCTGGAAATCATAGATAAAAAAAATGTCGCCTCGAACGATTAACATTCCAACGCTATCGTTTCGGTTTTCAGTAACGCGGAGTAACTGTCGTACGACTCGAGCAAAACATATAATTAATACGCCAAAACAAGATACAATTACTACGAGCACAATCTTTAACGAGTTGCGTGAAAGACACGTTAACCCTGCATTGCATAATTTACCCAATTAGGAATCTAATAAAAACAATCCTTGTAAAGTTTCGCTGAGAAAATTTTGTGGGATTTGCGCATTATGGGGAGATCTAATAGCTCTGCTGGTTCGCTCATTTACTGTCTGATTGGAGTATTAATTAATTCATGGACGCACAACTAACCGGAGGAATAATTCCTGTTTTGAGAGATAAAATAACATTCATACAATAGATGGTTAAAATACACGAGCAGCCCTTTAAGTACTAATTGCTTATTATCTGAAGTATATTTCGAATTTTAGTTCGGAGTCTTAATTACGATCGATGTCGGCGATACGGAATGCAGACGTGATAAACTGTTTATTAGTTCGATGTTTTCGACCGATTATTTATGGGTTACGATAATCTACGTTGAAAGGAAAGTATATATAAATTATGGGGTCGATCTACGGGACAAAAAGAATTACTCGCGGAGCGTAATAAGAGGTCGTACTAGGCTACAGATAAAAAATAATGCACAAATTTGCAGAGAATTACGTTTCGTATTCTTTTGAAATTTTGACAGTCTTCGTTGCAAACTGTCGTCGAATCGAATGCTAGCGCCCGTATGCAACGCGAGACTACAAATAAACTCGTCACTTCGAAACTGCTCTCGATAAACGTACCTCGAAGCACCGCGAAAGTGATCGTCGGTCGCGTAAATCGCGGCGCAATATTTATACAGCAAAAACCGAAAACGAAAGGAAATAGAAAACGTCGCGACGAGCGTCCGAGCGGGCAAGGATACCCAAAGAAATTTAGAGGAGGCGACCCGGGTAACGCGAGTATAACAAATGTGACACCGATCGTCAACAAAAGCCTGGCGCCGGTCCAAGCTGCCTTAACACGCATAGAAATTACCTCGGGGTAATTTAAACGCCTGACCAGCGTTAATCGTATCGTCGCCCCCTGAAAACTAACGGCCTGTGTATTTCGAAAACTCTCGATTCCCCTCCCCGTTCCGCCACGGCAACCTGGGAACCGTTAAAACAGCGTTTGGAAATGGAGGGACCGAGGATGTCGGAAATCCTAAAAACGCGGTCAAAAAGTGTGCTTTTTTTCATTAAATATAAATCGAGATCTTCGAAATAGCGTTTAGCTGTTGGGTTAGGTCCGCGGTTAAGTTATTGATCTTCCCTAGCATGAGATGGTAACGAACATTGGGTCCGTGCTCAGAGAAACGATCGACCGAATCAGGGTTAATTATCTGGATCACACTTTGCTGGATAACGAATAATAGAAACTGCAGATTTTGTATCCGATTTAAATTATACGTATTACGGAGTGGATATTTTATGTCGAGTCGTATGGGAGGCTTATTTCAAATGGAATAAATCATCTATCAGCGAGTGCAGGATTTTTGCAATGGAACAAAACCGCTAATCTCTCCTTCCTTTTAACCCTTTTACATTCATGACCGAGTCTGACTGCTTTGAAAAACGATTTAAGGGATGACAATATTTGTTTTCCTTCAAATTATACGTCAGATACAACATCGTAATTAACAGAAACCGCATTTTCATATGGCTTAGAAACAGATCCAATATAGAGAACTGATTATTCTTGGTTAGCCCGAAAAATATGAACGGTACGGGGTTAAAAACCCCGCAACCCCCCACTCTTGCACGCGATTCAAATTAAACTACACATCCTTTACGAGCGTATTGCTCTTGAATTCTTGAGTCGATGGTTGATAACAGCTTCCTGATCTACGTTCGGCGAGAGTAACAATTATTCGTTACCTTGGGACCGAACGTCGCGGATACGAACCGACAGCGATGCTCGCGTTCCGTTCGACGGTATCCCGGTTGGAGGAAAAAAGCGAGAACAGCGAGGGGTGAAAAAAACGCGGCGCGACTACCCCTTGGTGTGATGAAAGAAGAGGATCGCGGTGCGTCGTCCGACGGACACTCTCCTGGAGCCACGAGACTCGCGACGCAGCCTGGACAGAGAAGAATGATCGAGCTGGGCAGAGGAGCGGAGGGAGCGAGAGATCGAGGGAGAGGTCGCGGGGGGAGGACTAACGCGGTTGTAGGACTCGCAAGACCGAGCGTGTACGTGCACGATGAGAGAAGGGAGACCGAGAGAGGCGAGCAGATGCCTGCGGACTGAGAGAGAGAGGCGTCGGGCCACCGAGAGCGTCGAGCGCCGTTGCCGCGACCGAGAGAGAGGGGGATCGCGTTACCCCCACCACGGGGGTGAAAACTACCCCGAGAGCGCGTGGGGTGTCCGGCCTCGGCGCCGAGCCGAACCGAGCGCGTCCGAAGCGAGCGCAGTGCCCGACACACCAGGTCCCGCACGGCACGACTAGGCGCACCGTCCGGCACAGTCCACTCAGAGATACGACCCATGCTGGACCATCGTCGCTCTGGTCCACGCCGGCATCAGGCATCCAGCATCCTCCGCGCGTCAGGCCGCACGAGACACCACCACCAGGCCGTAGAGGACGAGCAGGACACGCGACTCAGTCCCGGTTACGCGTCGCGAGACACCGGAACAAAGAGGGACCAGCGTCGGCGACGGTCCGCGGAGACACTTGGCGGTGCCGAGACGCGTGTCGCGATACCAAAGGACCTTGTTTTTGTTTTCGTTCGCGTTACTTTGACGTCTGTTTGTTCCGGTGAGTGAGAGAGACCGAGGCCCAGTGACGAACGGTCGGAATGATCGTAACTCGGCCGTGACTCGACGCGACGGGCAACCAAAAGTGATCGGTTTACCAAGAGATTCGTTCCCGTTTTCGGTGGTGACCCGTGTGCTGTGAGAACGAGCGGGAATAATAAATAAGGCGCGTTCGGCACCTGTGCGGCACGCGGCGGGCGTTCCGTCTGTCCGCGAGGGAATCGGTATCGGTATCAGGTGTGTCGTATGCGCGCCGCGAACCGCGTCCTCCCGTCCGGCTCTCGCGATCACGCGGAGCAGACCGCCGGTCGAGGAACATGAGGACGCGCGCCAGTTGACGAAGAGGCGCGACCCGGCCGACTGTCAGTTCCGTCAATCGTCGCGGCCAGGTGCGCGAGGGACGATCGGACGCGACAGATAAAGGACCAGGGGGCCGACAGGGCGCGAGAAGCCAACAGTGCGTCGAACAGGGGGGGTCCGGTGTAACCCAGTAACTGAAATACCGCGAGCCCAGTGAAGTTTATCAAGGTGGAAACAGGTGAAACGACGGATGGACTCGTTCCTCAGAGGCGGAGGTGAGGGGGAGGAGGAGGGCTGAAGCGTGACGATCTTCCCTCGTTTCCCCGAAGGAGAAGACGCTTTTCCTTCCACCGTGGTCGTCCTCGCCTCCCGTGGAAGGAAAAGTTTACAGACACGAGGGAAACGCGAGCACGACGACCGCCGCGAAACGACCCCTTCCGTCCTGGACCGCCGAGGAAAACGCATTTCCAGACGTGCTAAGCGCCGCGAACACCGAGAACGTCACCATGAGGATCAAAATGCCCGCGGTCAGGATCGCGCAAGGTGAGTGCCAGACAACCGAACGCCGACGGAACCGAGTATCATTATTTTTGGATTCCGCGCCGTCGACGAGACCCGGCCGCGCGCGCTCAGCTGAACTTGAAAAGTAGAGCGAAACTTTTCGCACGCGAACGCGTCCCTCGAAACTGTTCCCCGACGATCGACGAACTTTTGCTAAACGCGACGTTCCGCGTATAAGGGGGGTTCGATCGTTGGAATTCACTCGCGCGGCGTTCGAAACGCAGGGAGTTCCGTTCGTCGATCTCTCGCGGGCGCATTGTTCTTTCGAGAACATGACGTATTCACTCGGGAATTCTTAATGCCACGTTCGTACGACAGTCGCGTTTGCAACGGGAATATCAGCGTCGACGCTCGAAAACGAGGATCGAGTTTCAAGATAAAAAGGCGCGCGGGTTGCGTGAAAGTTTAAACGGCTCGGCGAATGATCGAGGAAATTGCGTTTGAATTCCAGAGGATCCGAGAGAATTAACTGTAAAGTCGGATAATAGCGCGCGAGGAGGATCGATCGCGCCGAAAGATATTTAAAAGGCCTTGACTCTCGCGTAAACGATCGTCGTTAAATCCTCTGGAGTCTGAGAGCAGTTATCTTCGATCCCGAGCCCTCCGGATCGTGCCCTTAACCCAGTCGCGTAGACGGTAAATCCAGCCTGGATGGATCGAGGAAATCTCGTCGCGTTTTCTTCCCGCCGCAACCTGTCGCCCCGCGTCGGAGGGTCGCGTGGCCGCGCCGGGAAGAAAATAAAAGAGGCGCGCGGACGTCTCGAAGGCGACGCGGAATGACGCGAAGGAGCAGCGGGCGGAGGAAGAAGGGGCCGAAGGAAAGAGAAAGGGAAAGAAGGAATGAATGAAACGGGAAGGATCCCGACGGGGGGGGCGGCGGGAAAACCGGGCCAACGTCTTGGAGGGACTCGTCGACGGTTGAATTTTTAATTAGTACCCCGACGAGGCCCCCCCACCCGCGCTCATCGGGGGTAGAAAAAGACGAGCAAGGTGGCGGCCAAGGCGGAGGTGGAGAAAGAAGAGCGCAGCGGGGTGGGCAAGAAGGTGGGGCGGCATTGTCATGCGCGCGTTTTTCACAGACTTTTCCACCCCCGACGGTTCCACGCCACCATCCCCCGCGTCGCCTCGAGCCTCGAGCACCCCCTCGCCCCCCACGGAGAGCAGCGGCGGCGGCGGCGACGGCGGCTCCGTTTTCTTAATTACAACTGCGATATTCTTTAGTTCGCGCGATGACGCCGCCGCGAAAAGATACCGGAATATTTCTCCACCGATTAACCCCGACGTTACGTTCGACGGGGACGCGACCTCCGCGACGGTCTGTCGATCGATCGGTGATCTCGATCGGTCAGTGGTCGATCGTACGGAGGAGGCATCGACCGTCGCGAACCTCGAATCGCGAGACGACCGGAAACGGCTTTAAAGCTCGGTGGTCGTGACTCGTGTCTCGCGCGGGGGTTGACGATCTTTGTCGGCGATCTCTGTCAGTGTCCGTAGAGTGGTCCTGGTTGAACAGCAAGATTCTGTGAAGGTTGAACGCCGGCGCACGCATGTCTAGTACGAGGAGTAACGGAAACCGCTCGCGGAATCGCGGCGCGACGCTCGTCGAACGTTGACGAATGGGATCGGTGGTCGGACCGATCGAGATATGTAGCGTACGAGATAGTTTCGAGAAGAATCGAAGGATCTGCCGTCGCGTTTCGAGCGTGACGCGAGAACACTCGTTTTTACTCTGAGAGTGTACACCCTCGAAATAATTCGCGTACGATTCGAGAAACTTTGCCCCGATTTTCACGCTTGTCGAAGTAAACTCAAAAGTGGCATAGAATTTCCAGAAATCCAGATTCCGTATCGATACTTCCGGATTTAACGAGAAAAATTGCCATTCCGTACGCTAATGGGTCGAGAGCTATCTGTCTGAAATATTCGCTCGTCTCCGAACCCCGGCATGATCGGTGTCTTCCCCAAACGACCAACGTCTGTCAGTGTCAGAGAGTGGTCCAGGTCGAACAGTAAGATTCTGCTAAAGGTTGAACGCCGGCGCACGCATGTCTGCCACGAAGTTGGAATCCGAAAACCGCTTCGCGGAGTCGTCGACGTGTCTCGCCGGCGTAAAACTCGTCGCACGCTGATGAACGATCGGCTTTCAGCGGGATTTATGCTCATAATTTGCACACGGCATTGCGGGTCGTCGATCCAGACGTCGCGTATTCGATAATTTCGAAAATTCCAGGACCCTCTTCCCCATTGTCCGTTCAGGTTCAAAGTGCCACGGTAAACACGAAGTTTATTTCGTTGGTCGTTGGACTTTAACAGGACTTTATACGATCGTAAGAACGGAGGCAGATTCGACTTATCCGACGGAAGAGCGATCGGAGAAATAACTTTAATTTATATTTATTTCTAGAACGTGTAATGGTTCGTAGAGTTTGAATATGACCTAACGTCCTCGTCGCGAACGTGTACAGAAAGAAAATGTAAATTGAGAAGTCCTATCCTAAATTACTTTGCAATATCATATTTAATTCGTATTAAAAGTTAGAAAAATGAATTATATTTGGAGTTTGTCACTCTTTTTGAGAATCGTAGGCTGTAACGGGTTTATGGTAACAACGATATATTCCTGCGGTTCCTTTTAATAGGACGCGTCTTCCTTTGCGCTCGTTTCTAGAGAGCGTTGATTGTATTCCCTCTCGAAATGACTCCGGGAGAGTTGGACGTCGAGAAACTTCGGGCTGTCGTTCAAACGGACGTTGAGGGAATTTAAGGGAGCGCGGCTCGATTTTGGCGACACGAGGCTTTAAATTTCTGTTTGGAAATGTGGATTATATCCACTTCCCAGAAACGAACATACGTCTCCTGTTTACATCGCGATTATCTACCTTCTCGCCCGTCCTACATATGTACGTGTGACGAAGTAAATAGATCGCGCGTTTGCCCGGCCGTCAAACGGCAAATACCTCTCCGCACAATTACCTCTCGATTTATGGTTACGATTTCGACAGGAGCGCGGATTTCGGCTCTTCGATCTCGGACTTGGACGCCTTCGGAACGAATTTCGTCGACGACGACGCGTGGGAGTCGCGAGCGCGCGGACGTTTTGAAAAAACAAAACTTGAAACGATTAAATTTAGGTGAAAACATTCGTGAGATTTCTTTCTGTTTCTTTCCTTATTTACGACAGCTTTACGAACGATAAATTCATTTGATCCATTTGATAAACTTATTTGTAAATTAACAGAGACAGGAAAATTACCTTACCAACGAGCGTCGTACGGTTATTTGGAGCGAAAAATTTCGAATTGTAAATCAAAGATTCCAGAACGGAGACGCGTAATAATGTCAGCGTAATTAGTTTACGTCTTGTTCCGTGCTTCGATCGTATTTACAGGAAATTAATGTTGTCGAATTCAATAAACGACGTTGCCCGATAAACGAGGCCGCGAAGGAAACGTTGGAAAAATTGAATGAAACGAACGTCGAATGTTCACCCGGTCGTCATATTCATCGAACCGCCATTTATTAAAACGTTTGCATCGAAGAAGGATACCTTGGGTACATTTTGTTATTATTTTACCCCGTTGGCAAGTATAAAAGATTACAATTATCCGCGATGCTGACGCGCCCTTGTAATTAAAGCGTATTTAAATTTTAATTATTGTTTACGGCGTACGTTCGAAGAATATTTTAAATAACGTTCGACTGGTAACTAATATTTACTAGCAAATTAAAAGAATATTCCCTTTGCAGCGTCGAAATATAATTATATGTACTTGGACTCCGAACAATTCCGATACGAGCGTATCTCGAATAACAAAAAAAAAAATTCTCAGCAACGCTCATAATGGTTTTTAATTAAGAATAAGTTTCCACGCCGGCTCGTGCACGCTCGTTCCTCCTGGATACGAATTTTTTTCACACGTCGACGATCAACGATCGAATTTAATATCAGTCGCGATGTAACGATTCCTTATCTGGATAAGCAAATTCCCAATTAAGATACGAATCGTGCTTCGCGTGTACGCGCTAACGCGATGACGTTTCTGTCCGAGGAATGTCGAAACAGCTGCTGTTCGAACACAAAACGGCATTGAATCGAACGAAATATTAACAACAGACCGAGCGGAATAAAGTGTCGAACGACTTGCCTCCGACACACGCTAATTGTCGCTCCGCGGAGCGAGGAAACAACATGGAGAAGAGAAGGGAGCCTTGAGAAGGTCCGCGACGTTGATCAATTATTCGTTTATCTTCCTGGACAATGTACGATCGCGTGTTTCGTGTGGAGAACAAATACGGAGGATCTTTAGAATACTACTTTGGACGCAAGAAATTTTTTAGAGACGTTAAACGAGCATAAAGGGAACAACGCGATTCAGCGATAATTAAAGCATCTCTAATTAAGAAGAAAAAATAATTTTTTTAAAACTCCAGGCGTTCGAAGCCTGACAGCAGCGAGCACAATAATTTTGTATACGTTTGGGCCACTTTGCGCTTCGTCTGTTCTATTTAGGAATTTTCGGTGGTGTCTGGAGGCGTCGCGACGAGCGAAAAGGGAAATTTATCGTCGGTAGTCGCGCAAAAGCAATTTTATCAGCCGCGTCGAAAGCGTGACTCGTTAATTGACGCAATTACGCCCGCATAGCAGGACACCTAGCGTCGCGGCGTCCTGCAAAGCCTCCCTGGGAGCCACGGTATCGGGCCGGGGCACTCTCGAGGACGTTATTTAGCAAACAAAGCTGAGTTTTACGCGCCCTTGTCGGCACGTGCGCGGCATATGCGCGTTTTCTATGCCCGCGCGCGTTAAACATTGTCTTTGACGCGGCCCGTCGGAAGCCCTTCTTCGTCTTTCAGCGATCTTCTTCTCCCCCCCTTTCCTCCGCCAACCCCGCGTTTCTCGCCAACTCACCACCCTTTTTCGTCCTCGTTCTTATCCCGCGAACCACGGTTCTTTTTCTCTCTCATCCGCGTCCGACGCGCCCCTGGCCCCGGCAAAAAACTACTTTGATTTGATTTCTCAGATTAACCTTTCGGGGCGTCGGGCGTCGGGCGCGTGGCGAACCCTTCTCTCCTCCGACTCTCTCTCCCTCTCCTTTTGTCCTGCAAGTTCACGGTGTCCTCCGGTGTGCCTCTCCTATCTGTTTCGGAGGCAGCACGTGGCCAGGTAAGAACTCTCGGCCGATCGTGCACCGAGGAACCCGACTTTTCGTCCCGGAAGCACGCGAGCCGCGCAAAAAGTCTTCGCGACACGAGCCTCCGCTAATAGGTGCCACGTTCTTGACGATTTTTCGCCAAACTCTTACCCAGACAACGATATCAAGCTACAGATAAAAGATAAACGACTATTTGTCCGGTTACTCGATGACAAAAATAAAGATTGGATCGGTGGCTTTTCGCTGCTTCAGAGTTTAGTAAAAGCTTCCTTAGTTAATATAAAATACTAGTTTATGCGTAGATTGCCTATAAAAATTCAGTTTGTCATATATTTAAGACTAAAATGCTGTTACTGATAACGAATTCAACGAAGGGATAAATTCTAGATACAATTTGAAGCCATCGTAACGCCAAATCCGAAGAAAATAAAGCAGAAAAGAATGAATTTTGTCTACGTCTTCCGCAACATTCCCACCACCGTGGTCAAGAATTTTACATAAAATCGAATTGCAGGAAGAGTATATTGAAAATGGCCTGCAGATCCACGACCAACATCCGAAGAACGTCATACTCCATTATTCCACAGGCATAATGGAGCGAGACTCCTCTCTCCACCGCATAATTCATCACCCGATTCATTGTATTATAGACATCGAGGGTTATAGAGATTAATTTGCTTAATGAAATAAATTGAATAGATCAATTTCTTGTGTTTCTGATTCCGTATCGTCCATCCTGAGCAAATATCTATGATTTTCAAGGGGTTAAAAATATTATAAATATTCTTTAAACGAAAGACTTCTATCTCCCCAAGACAATCCACCATCAAATATTTATTACCGTCACAATTTGCGAATTGTAAAAACCAGTTTGGTCCATAGAAAGCAAGTAACTTCTCTAAGTATAAATATTCCTTAAACGAAGGGTTGCTATCTTCCAAGACACAGTCCACTGTCCACTCTATTCATTGGACAGCTTGCAGATTGCGAGAATCGGTTAAATGGACGAGGACAAATAACTCGCGCC
This sequence comes from Colletes latitarsis, assembly GCF_051014445.1. Classification (NCBI taxonomy): domain Eukaryota; kingdom Metazoa; phylum Arthropoda; class Insecta; order Hymenoptera; family Colletidae; genus Colletes; species Colletes latitarsis. Next base: position 25,566,109 of record NC_135135.1, on the reverse strand, counting down.
CTCCTAAGGGCGACCTACCCTCGAGCAGCCTGGAGGAATGGTCCGGAAAGAGTCGAAACGCTCGACGTCTCGTCACGGGGAGTCCCTGTTGCCTCCGCGCGGATTAGTTCATAAATAACGGGAATGTTTACGAGTAATCGATCGACTCTCGAACCTCGGGGAAGATAGATGGCGCCACCTGGCGTCGTACGACGCCGCGTCGACGCTCCGCTACTGGATAGAGAAAGAATGCTCCATCCGCGTGCGGTTTAAACTTCGCCGCTGAGTAAACATCACGGCGACGCGGCCATTTAGGCTCTCCGTGGCCGCGTTCCGCGCCGTCCGATGTCGTTTGAAAATAGTTGCCTGATAAGATAAGAAGCAGAAACGCTCGAGTTCCAGCCGACGTCGTTTCCCGTTATTTCTGGACCCGGGCGACTTAATAACCAGCGATCGCGTAATTCTTTGCGCAGAGTACACACTGGTCCGTGGCGAGAGACGTCGAAGGCAGAAGTAATTAAATCCATTACCAGGAAGAAACGACGGGTCCGTGGAGTAGAAATTAATTAGCCATCCGGCCGGGGGCTTTCCTTAAATCCTCGTCCTTAGCCGCCAGGACAGACGATGTCGATACAGCCTCTCCCGTCTCGCTATCTTTCCCGAACTCCCGGGCTGTATATCGTCCGTCCAATCTGCCGTTGGGCAATTTCGGCTGAAATACGATGTCGTCGGGTTCGCGAGCGAGCCTCGACGGCCCCGGCTTATTGGCCTCCGTGCCGGATCCCTTAAAACGGGGTTAAGACCGCGAAATCGTCCGTAGAACTGGTCGCGTTTTTTATCCGACCAATCGAGGATCCCCGCTTCGAGAACGTTCCGGGGATTCTGAATGAGCTGATCTACGGTTCGAGCAACGTCCAAGCTGTTCCCGTTGCGCACATCGACCTACCATTCTTCTTTTTAATTAATTGATCCATGAGAGTTACGAGTCACAACCTGTTTCCTAATTGCAAAAGTATACATTCATCGACTCGGTTTAGGACTACAAAGGGTGAGAGTTTTAAAACGCAAAGTTCTGTTAGGTAAATATTCTCGAATAGATTCTGAAACTGTTCGAATGGCGGCAGAAATAGGAGAAGGGACACTTCGACTTTGGGGCCATAATGGATTTACAAGCACTCCAGAATAGGCTTTTTCAGATCCCGACAGGGTCTCTGGACGGGGCACGGAGTACGGAGTTATTTGTCCCTGGGTACTCGTCGGTAAAAAAAGAAAAAAAAATAGAGAACGGAGGGAAGAATGGAAGCGTCCAACCTGCGGATGTCCGAGCGTATAATGCTAGGTGCCGTAGGAAAATTTATGTTGTTTGCAGTCTCGGTTTCCCGGTCCATTGTCCACTATTGTCCGAGTCCCTCCTTCCAAGGTGCGAACACCCTTCGGGGCGATAATCTGCTCGCGTTATTGTACGCTTTGTCGGTCCGTTCACTTGTCGGAAGGGGGATCCTGACGGCTACCTGACCAAGGGTCACTTCGTAGCGCCTTCCACCACTTGTCCAAGGTGAGATTCCCTCCCTGGACCATCGTCGACGGTGTCTCCCCGTTTAACAGGGTGCATCGACAACTAGGGTCAACCTGACCGCCTCTCCTTGCGATCCCGGACCCCTTTGCGGTCGACGTTTCGCTAATCGCGAGGTGCAGAGGTCATGTTGCCACGCGTGTCTTCCTTCTCCGTGAACCAAGAGGCTCTCTAGGGTCTGGCGCGATCGATTACGCGTATCTTCGAATCTATGCCACGCGTCAGACAGCTTCAATAATTATTCGTCGATATCTTCAGGATCTGCACGAAAGCGACTTCGAGGCAGGTGAGTCTCCTCCGTAGTCAGCACATGTCGACTCGTCATCGCGGTGGAAGGATTCATCGGTGCCTGAGCTCTGTTTAGCGTCTTCTTAGCGCGGATACTTGTTTATAGAAAGCCTGGAAGCCTGGCGTAGATCCGCTTTCTTTCAGGAATCGACGCGGTTTTAGCGATCAATTATCGAAAAAGAACGCTTTCCAGAATCTCCGTGGATTATTATCGCGTATAGGTTGGTCGGGCTCCCTTGGCCGTGGTCACCCGTTATAATCTAATATTCGAGGACGGTGCGTGTGTAGACCATGTGGCGTGTACGCGTCCCTTCTATAAATAGGAGCCGCTGGAGACCAAGTTCAGAGGAACGGGGAGGACCGCGATCGTTTTTAGATTTTCCACCGGTTTCCAGTCGAGTCTGAGGTTAGAACGCCGCGAGCTAGTTATGCGCGCTCGTTTAGGAACGGCGTAACTTCGGGAACTTGAACGCCGCTTCGGTGCCACTTTACGGGAAGCCCGGCCCTGCTGGCGGCGTGTAATTAAATGGGAAAGAGGAGCCACCGTAATGGCGCAGCCTTGAGGATTTTCGTGGTGTTCGACGGATTCGGATTCCCCGTCTTCGTGATCCACTTCCCCGGGACCTCCGGAGGAGCTCCCTTTACCCGGCGACCTGACTTTATAGACAACTCCCGGAGTCGTTCGGGAAGTGTATTTTCGAGGTTCGAGATTTTCAGCCCGTCCCGTTGACTTCTCCGTCGTCAATTTTATCGGGGATTTATATCCACGCCTCTTCGTTTAAAAAGTTATTTTAAAACGTGGTGCTTTTCTCTGAATATTCCTCGACTACCAAGAACGTTGAAAAGATTTTTATTAAATAACTCTCGAACGATTCATCAACCCAAAGCGTTAAAAATATATTCTTCGATGCAGACCCTGTCTAGAAAGGATCGGTTCTAAATATAAACGCTTCTATGATAATTAATTAGTCGACGGAGAAACGACACGACGAACATTTTTCACCTACGAAACGTTCGGTTACGCAAATCGCGGCTCCATTTGTTAGCACCGGAAGGGGAAGCGACGATTCGAGACGCGATTTTCTGGCCAAGGCAGGATATTTGCTTTAACGAGAGACGGCCATCGGTCGAGAGAGCGCGTAGATAAGGTGACAGAACGTAACAGAGAGACCGTTCGTAGTCATGTCCGGCCATCGCGTCTCGAGCGTTCCGGAAGTTGAACGAGAAGAAAAACCGGCTCGAAGGTCTGCCGGTTCGACCAGTGGCGTGGCCGTTTCGACGGCCGGTCTCCCGATTGGCTGTCGACGACAAAATTGCACAGCGGGACGGGACTTTTTTTCGAAAACGTCCACGCAACAAGAAGAGAGAGAGAGGATTGTCCGAGATAATTCATTGTACCGGGCTCTGGACCAATTGCGTGGCCGATCCGCGGGGTGCTACGCGACGGGATCCGGGCACACCGGCGTGAAAAAAGAAATTAGGGGTCAGGCTTTTTTTCTCCAATGGCGAGAGTCTACCGAGCAGATAATAATAGGGCTTTTATAGATAATCGATCCTAACCAATGCGTAACAATTTATTCGTGACGCTCGATCGAACGGTTCTAATCGATTTCTTTTCTTTTTGTCGTCTATAACGATTATGATTTTTAGGTATTCGTGCGTGAAAAGTAGGATGGAGTTAGTCTGTACGATATTTCTATTTTTGAAGTAGAGTTGGAGATTCGAAGTTACCGGATGGGTGATTTAGACGGGTGTATATTATTTTAATATTTTGGGTTCGTGTTTTCTCGATTATCAATTCCCATCACAATTTTTGAATCATACAGATAAAAGTACGTATACCCAAGGTACAGATCGGAGCATCAATTATGAAATTTTCCTTTAAAGAATGTAAAAAGCTATCGATAAGGGAGGTTATTGTAATAGATATATTTTGGGTGACCGTGCTCTAATGTGGGGTGTCAAAGGGGTCGGTGATAGGATTTGTCGTGGATCAATTTATCGCTCGCGTGATCCTCGATCGGGTGGTTTATCGAGCGGAAAGGAGGAACAGCGAATCGAATCGGATGTGAACGGAATGCCTATTTCGAGTCCCCCCAAAAAATTACAATTTTATGAAACAAATAACACAGAAGATTTAACAGGCTCCTCGAAACCGTGTCGCGTCCCAGGACGAGTCGCCTAATGAATAATAGACTGAATGCAGAACGGAGGAGACACGAGAGAAACGGTTGCAATCAAATATACTCGTCAAGATGGTGCCCTTTAAGTACTTTTCCTCCGACGTTCAGAGGTCTTGTAAAACTCCCCGCTTTAAATCAAGCTATGGATACGAGTGACGAGAAGGAAAATTATAAATACATAAAAAGACACGACCAGCTTTGTCGCGGGACGAGAAGTCGAGGTAAATCCGAGCGCCCTTTCTCGGGACGGTTCTCGTAACGTTTTCGGGAATCGCGACTTCGCCGCGGGAAATTTCGGGGGCGAACAACGGGGCGTCGAGCGCGGCCGCCTGGCCGCGTTAATTCTCGCTCGAGAAAATTCGCGGCGGTCGTTAATTATTTCGCGTGACATGCTTCGGCACTTCGCGCGTCCGCGCGTTGTCAAAAGTTTGCATTCGGATGTTTTGCGGCGAGCGGTAGCGAGTTTCGCGAGGGTGGGAATGGGGAGGGGGACGTTTTGAATAATGTAACAACGAAACCCACCCCCCCTCCTCCTCCCAGCGACCCCTCTTTCCTCTCTTTACCACGGAACTTTCTAATTAACCGACGCTGGCCTGGGCGAAAGAGCGAGCCGGAGAAACGGTCGAAAGCGCGACGAAGACACCGACAACGGAAAAGAAAGAGAACGCAAGAGAGAGAGAGAGAGCACGCTGGACAATAAAAGGCCTTCCATGGTGTTTCGTCGCGTTCCCCATTGGCGATCCTACGGGCTCGTTGTTGCCGCGGTTCCCGTCGTTTGTTCCCCCGCGTCATTGTCGAACCGCGAATGGCGAGCGACGCGTGCCGTTTCGCGATTTTAGGCAAACGAATAATATACTCGGGGACCCGGGAAGAAAAAGGGAAAACGTCGTGAATGGCAATGGCACTCGGAGTCAAGATGGCGTAGTTTGAGTACCCTTCCTCGAGGATGCAGGGAACGTCGAGAGGGTTACTCTAAATCGATTCTGGGATCAGGTGGTTATAGGTGAACGCGACGTTAAATGTTTAGACCTTGTTCCAGAAACTGTCCAAATGGGTTTTTAATTACGCAGCTGTCGATCGTTCGAACGTAAACAGCGATGGGGGTGATCTCGTTCCAAGTACTATTCGGTACTTGGCCAACCAACCCTGGAAAGACTCCTAAATTTATTCCTTTGCGAGTAACGATGTGTAACGAGAGTCAGTTAGTTACTTGTTGGAGTCAAATGCATTTTGGTAGAATTTTGGGGGAGGATCGTCGCAGAATTTAAAGTCCAGGTGCTCTTGAGCCCTTTGGTCGGAGAATTTTGGTCTCAAAAGTCTGTATCGAAAGGAAAACTACAGTGAACGCGTAATTGATGCTTCGATATCATTCTTCACACCGACTTCCAAGTTTCCCAAGTACGAGACTCTCAAGGTACGACAACCGGAAGGACAGATGGGCGTAGTAAATAAGTCGCTGTTATCTCTCTGGCAGAGATGGGCAGAATTTAGATGCGAGTTCCGAGTAATGAATAAAATATACTCAATCTTCTATTCATCGTTCGTTAAATAAAGAATTTGAATTTCCATTATGCGACCAAGCTCTGTTTCGCGTTAAAACATGGTGATTCCGCGTGATTCTTAAACGCTTAAAAAGTATACTCTAATTAAGCTTGTAGGGCTCTCTGAACCATAAATATCAAGAACAAAGTAATTAGAGCCGATCTAACAGTATCTGCAATAGTTAGGGTAATGGAATTACGTTCGCACGATATATATTTTTATATCACTGTTTCGGATCGTGCACCTGGTCGACGAAGCGAACAGTAACATTATCCTTTCATTCCCAGATTGTTGCAAACTTACGGAATTGTTTCGTTCTTGTAAAATATCTACATTTTATATTATTTTGAAACTTCAACATTTTTAAATGTGCATAGAAATATATGTTATTTATACAAAACTGGAAGGAATCGGTATATATTTACGGATGGGAAGATCTAGATCAGTACCTCTCAACTTATGGGTCGCGACCCGGAAGCGGGTCGCGGAAATATTTGTAGCGGGTCGCTGAGCTGCACACGGTCTCCAGATAAGGTTCCAGGCTTTTATAAAAGAAATTATTAAAATCTCAAATTAAACTCACACTATGGATTTCGATAAATCAAGAAACAATGGATCAAATTCTGTAATATTCCGTGCATATGAATACTCATTAATAGCCCCGAAGAATATTTCACGGTCTCTCCGTAAAATTTTATTTCAAATAATATAAACAGTATTTAATAATTTCTTTAAATAAAAATAAGGGTTCCAAAGAACTGCTAAATAATTTGAATCCCCCTTCGAAGAGATTGAAAATCACCGATCTACGGCGACAGTGGTATTTTGAATACGAATGTTCGTAAGGGGGTGGAATTGTTAAAACCGAGCAAGCGCGTTCGTAGCTCGTTACACGATACAGTGGAAATAGCTGACGCGATTTCCGGATTTACCTGGGGACCGTGTCGAAATCAAAGGCGCCTCGAAGTTGGATTTCTCAAAGGTGGAAACAGTGGTCGGAATACTTGTTCGAATAGCGTAAGCTCCGCGAACGCGGCGCAAAGCTCGATAGGCGTCGGTAAAGCGTTCTCGCGCGACTTTTCCTCGATTCTCGGGACGCGGAATAATCGCGGAGGCGATTGCCAGACGCGGGAGGATGCCTCTAAGAACGAGACGCGACGTTCCCAGGAGCCGAGCATCGATTTCGACTCCCACGGAAGGTGAAAACTCGGTTAAAGGCCACGCACGGCCGCGTGTGCAGCCGATCCGGCACCGAGATGGGGATGTGACAGGACGTCAGAATGGGATTTCGGAGTCCGCATCCGTCGACAGTGAGCGCGCAGAGGCAGCTGGACCGCGTCTAACTGTACCCACATGATTTATTTTGATCAAAAAATCACGGAAAGGGGTTTTCCTTGAAAGAAGCTGCGATTGAAAAGGGGACGGTACAGGTCAGCTCTCTAGGACCTGTTTGGCCGTTTCTCAATGGACAATGTCCTGCTGCCGGCTCACAAAGGACCCCCGGGACTAGAGATCCTCCCACGATACGCATGTGGAGCGACGATAGAGAGAAGGATCTAACCCGACGAGTGGGAAACCGACGAGAAAGAGAAAGACGCTGCGCCGTATACCCATTCACGGCCCGTGAGAACCAGATTTCATATTTCTCATAACCGCCTGGCTGGCCCGACCGCGGAACGGATAGAGCGCAGTTTTCTAGCCGAGTCTCTTGGACCACTAGCACGATTCCCAAACTGGTCAAACGATTTCACCCGTTCCGTTTTGTCCACTCGCGGCCCTACAGTCCGTTTTCTTCGCTCTTCCGTGGGAAGAGACTCCCGTTTTACGCGGATATCCGATGTGACAGAGACATTTTGGAAATTTTCAAAGTTTCATTGATCTAGGGGTCTTTGGACCAAAGTCGATGTTTCGATAGGCTAGCGATCACATGAGAAAATTCTGATGGAGCAGCTATCACCGACACCTTACTTTCGACGCCACGAGTCTGTAAATCTTTAGCGTTACCTTATTGCGTGACATCCGCAAGTAGGGTGACTACAAATTGGCTTAGCGAGGCTAAAATTCCTGGTTCTCGAATGGCAAACGATCAATCCGATAACAAGACTTTCTCCAGATACGAATCCGATTGGAAACGTCCAGAGGAATTCGTAGGAAAATTTATGCCGACCATAAACGGCTACCGAAGAATTAGAAAATTCTAATTTCATAATGTATGGTATTTATAATTTGCAATTCTATTGACACTGTTTTCGATGCACCTTTAATTTCAAAACTGTTGCAAATTCACTTCTTTCCTATAATAATATGAGCTCTAAAGAGAAAATCAAAGAAGATACCCGAGAGAAATGAAATCGACATACGACCAAATTGTATGGATCATCTTGCTAGCGCGTGTTATAAATACTTAACGCCTGTTCTAGAGTTCAGCATCGATTGGAGCCAATTAATTTCGCGCCATGGTTGCGCAACAGGAGTTTAAAATTTGCACGTCGGTTAAAGAGATGGACGAAAGTGGCTCGAAAGAAAAATTGAAAACTCGAGAAGAAATTGCCCGGTACAAAAGGACGTCGAGATCGAGAATAACCGGGGTAGACAAGCTGGACGGTCTTTTTCCCGTACTGCTTATGTATTTCTTACAATTCGATCCTCGTTCCTCGTGCATTTAACGCGAATGGACACCAACACTACGCCCGTGACCTCGATTCCATTCGAAAACAAGTACCCGTTAGGTCCCCGGTCTCGTGTTCTACGGCGAGGATCTTAAAGAGGCGTCCTTAAAAGGGAAAACGATCAAAGATACGGAAGAAAAGCTTCCGTGAAATAGGCCGGTTCACGAGATCGAGGCGACCTCCGTCCTTGATCCGCGCGATCCACACAAAAACGAGCCCGATTTTTTCCTCGATCGACGGGGTCAGCGTTTTTTTTTTTTTCTCTTCGTCGACTGGGTGCAACGAGGCGCGCACGACCAAGGGTCCCCTGGAAAAAAACTGCATCGACGACGCCATTTTGGATCCTTTGTGGGGTAAGCGTTTCGTACCGACGCGACGAACTCGTTCCGTGGGGAGGTTAAAAACTGCTCGCCCCTGGTGGAAAGTCGAAAGGACGATGGGGTTTCCGTGCGCGGAGAGAGAAAGGCGGCCCGCGGGAAAAAGGGCAGTGAAAGACGAGGGAAAAAAAGTGGGGGTTTCGTATAAAAATTACCCCCACCATCGGGGTAAGGACGTGCCGGTAGGTCCTTTCTTCCTTTGATATCCTGTCGGCGGGGCCCTTGGCCGACGGGCCTCTGCGCGTGCCCCCCCCGATGCTCTCCAGTCAGCATCCGAGCATGGAAGAAACCAGATCTCCGCCCTGTCGATCGAACTTGTACGCGTCTCGCGACGATTAACTAAATCCTCGAACGGCGATGCTCTCGTTCGTCGATCTCTGTACCGTGTACGCGTGTGCTCGCGTTTGAATATCGCTGGTTCGCGATCGGAGACGCGACTGTGCTCGATGGAACTGGCTACGCTTACCACGCGGGGACGCGTAATGGCGCTCAAAGGTAAATCAGCCAAACGGGGAGGGGGTAACTAAATTGAAACACATCGATGTGTCATAATTTCGACGGTTTTCTGACGCACAAACGATAGAATTTGTGCAGGAATATTCGCAGTACGACGCGTGCGGAGGAAACCCTGATAATTCTACGATCTGGTAAACATTGTTCGCGAGCAGCGTCGGTTTCAGTGCGTTTATTAGTTTTTTCTGGAATCGTGGAATTTATATTCTTGCGTCGATATTGTATGCACGGTGGTTAAGCATGACGTGGCATCGAAGAATTCCACACGTATTCGTATTAAATTTTCAAGCAAAGGGTGAAAGGATCAGTACCGTGAAATTGCCTGAGTTTCCTCCGAACAGTAAAACAGTTTTAGGGTTTAGGAGAATTAGTCGAACGAAGGTGTTGAGTTCCGTGTTACGGTAATTCTTACTGATATTTAACCCTCAAGTGGATCATTGGGCCCTCTGCAAGTTTAAACTAATATATGTAAATGTAATTATTTGAAAATTTATGTAGCCCTCCGTTAGTTCACTATTTTTTAAATGCTTTAAAGTTGATTTCCATGTACCAATTTGGTAAACATCAATGTTGAGTAAAATAATTCAGTTGAGATTGAGAGTCCACTTAAGGGTTAAAATCTCGAATGTACACAATCGTCGAAAAATAAAACCGTGTTAAATAGTGAAGCAATCTCCAAAGTACTTACTTTTTCGTCGAAATGGATGGGATAAAATAGCAGAGCCGGTCCGAATAGTCCAGGATCGTAGGGTTGTGCAGAAAGGAGAGATTTCGCGTCGGAGGGCAGACGCATTTCGGGTTTCTGCGAGTCCCCGAAACGACGTTGATTTCATCTAGGCGACTCTATTATCGACGATATCGCGGATCCGTCCGTTCCGTGCGGTTCGATATTCTCCTGCGACGTGTGCCAGGAGTCTATCCGTTTCTTGATCCGTTTCTATATTTCGCCGTGGATCGACTGCCACGTACGCGGCGCGTACGATGCCACGGAGAAGGAAATTGGCGCGACCCAATACTAATGGATAATGGAATTATTGGTTACGGTCGGAGCTCGCCCTGGGGATGATCGTAATTCAATTGCTTCGATGTGTCCTCTGGACGTTTTGACAGGACGGATGTCCTAACAAGGAAACCGCCTCGGGGTATCTTCGAGGTTTCTACGTGTTGGTAGCGTTTGTATCGCCGTCGCGCAGCTGTGTGCGACAAAAGTCATCCGACGCTCTTGTTTCGAACCGTTCGACGACGCTGGGAAATAGTTTCGTGCCTCCTGAAATTGCCGCGGCATTCATATTTTCTAATTCCTGACAAGCCGGTGTCGCGGGACAATAGAAAACTGTTTGTCTCGAACGTACGCTGCGCGAAACGCTCGCGAGTATCGATCGTCGCTCGCTTCGAGCCCTTCGAATGCGTCCAATGATCGTTTCGGGGCTGCTGGATCTGAAACACAACGTTTAAAAATTTATATTAGACATAAAATATTTTATCGCGTTAAGAACAGAGTCAACGCGAAACAATTCTTCGGTTTGTCTTTCTCAGGAGACGAGGAGACGTAGATCGTCGAGGGCGAGAATTATTATTAAAATGAAGTGATTAACGACGTAATATCGGAAGGATCGTGAGTAATCGATGCCTACCGCCGATTCTCTGGCCCGGACGTTTCCTCTTACTTGGAGAGGATAGGAAAGAAAATTAATGTGAAAGACTAATAAGCTCAGGACGTTTCCTACAGCGATTCCCATACGTATCTGCCCCACTCGTAGATGGAAATTACGAAGTCTCTCGCAATAAGGGAGCCACGCGGTACAGTGATCGAGGCATTACAGATGTATGGGCCAATTTGTAAGCAATCCAACTTACATTCGCGGGGCAATATTGTATTTTTATGTTATCTTTTCTCGGCTATTCGCGGTCTATCCTCCGCAGACGATGCTCCCACTCGTGGCCACTCGCCTACTAGGGTTTCTCTGTGTTTATGCCAGACGAGCAATCGTGGAAGAATCGAATCAAAAACAAGGAAATTAAGGACCTCCTCTCAGGAACCGATATAACCAACCTTCCGCGTACGATGTTTACAAAGTTCTAATTGCTCCGCGTAAGCTCAGCGATTCGAGTAGATAAAATTCGATCCTGACGAATCGATATGTAGGAGATCGAATGGGAAAAATGGGGGTTGACAAATACTCGAGCGAGACTGTAATAAATATACTTGCACGGAGAATCCGTAAAATTGTTTGAGACACGAGTACTATAGAAATCAATCGTTCGAGAGTGTATATGAATTTGTAACTGAAGATAATCGACAAAGTGTACGAAAAGGCCTCAAAAGGGTGCAGATTCCCCATCCCAGGATCAAACCGTAGCACGCGACAGCCTGCTGCAGGAACATCAAACGAACGCGTACAGCTCACAGGCACGTACCTTATCGAGCCAATGAACGCTCAACGGCCGCGACGACGTCCCTAATTTTGCAATAAACATAAATGGATCGTGCCAGCTGGGAAGCTAATTAAACGAACAAGTTTCAATTCTCGCGGTGGAGGCGTTTTATCATCGACTGTCTTATCTATTCGTCCAAGAATTGTTCGAATTGAGGCAGATACCGAGCTCTATTTATAAACAATGAGATAAGCATAGTTCATTAATATCTTTCGAAATAATTATAGCAACATAGCTTGGAAACAAGGCCGAATAGGACGTATGTTTATGCGAACTTTTTTACTGTTTTCACGTGTAGAATGTAGTCCCAGATGCTACGAGGCATAACAGATATCGCGATTCGGAGAGTGAAATTGATTTTTCAAATAATTGCAGACGATTCGGGGTCGTGATGGGGTTGGGACCGTTGTACCGTTGAAGGAATGAACGATCGTAGCGCGTGTCTCCCTCGGAGCGGTTCGCGGACAGGTTCCAAGGAAGACAAAGTTCCATCGGGAGGTCGCGTGAGCGCGTGCGCAGGATAGGGAGATTCACGAAGCGACGAGGTTAGACACGTGTCGGTCGGGTGTTCCTCCTTCGCTCACCTTCGGCGCGGGGCCCTGTCGAGGCGAACGCCAGGGGTAGCGGGTCTCCCGTACCCGTCGTCGCAGCTCCCGGAGCCACGGTCCAACATCTGCCCCCGAAAAAACAAAAGCCCATTGTCGTTAACGACCGGTCGCGCGTCTCTTGTTTCTAACCGAGCGCTTTTGAATCGTAGGCGAATAACGGACCCCGAAGTCCATTCAGAGGACCCGGGGCCCTCCGGTCTCCGTTCCTTTTCCGTTCGATCTTACTTTTTGCCCTCTTCCTCGTCCTTTCCAACTTTCCTCCCCCCCCTTGGGTTAGAGAAGGTCGCCACCGCGTTCTCGGCTTTCAAATTTCCATCCGCGCTTTCTTCGCGATTTTTCTTTCGTTGTCGATCATCGAACGATCAAAATCTACCGTGCCATCTCGGGGGCACGATTGTCTCGTACGATCCACGCGCACGGCCCAACTTATCTCGCTTCCTGTTCGCCCCAGGTACGGTGTCCTTCCGGCGACGGGGGAATTCGAAACGCTCGCGAAGAAAACTCACAACCGGTGACGACGTTGCTTCGGGAATGAATGCTTATCTTGATTGCGGCGCGAAGAGCCGTCTCTTCGGATCGAAACTCGCTTTCGAAATTCGTTTTTACGCTATTCGCGCGGGAAATTTATTTCACGGGACTCTGAGGAATATATTGGCTTGAAAAAGGTTTAGACTATCGGATATTTTGCTTTTAAACAGTCGGATGCTACTCGATTTTAAATTTGTTGCAGCATTTTGTAAACACATCAAAATTGATAGCTCCTACGAGTGAGAATAAATTTTTCCGAGGGTACGTAAAATGGATGTTTGATTTTTCGAAAATTCCACGTTAACCTTGACTGTTTGGGAAAGTTGGGCGAATTTTATTTATGGAACAATAAAATGTTAGATTCTTAACCCTGACACGTCACAAGTTCCTGGTGTGAAGTTTCGTAATCGTGAGAATCGTGAAAAAATTGAATGAGAGATTCTGGAGGCCAAAATAAGACGAAAATCAAGAATACCAATTTGTTGATTGAGGTTTCGTTAAAAAGTTATTAACGTTTAAAGTTCCATACCGATCGGAAAATTTTTCGGTGAAAAAAAAAATTTCCAATCGTTCTGGAAAAAATAGTTTTGGCTGCGTGGGTCAATTATAATCATTTTTGATGAGTGGACATATCTCCGAAATCCTACGCACTTTCGAGAAAAAAATTCCTAAACGAAACTGTAATGTTTGGCCAGAAATGTTGCCCGGAAAATTTATGCGAATGTTTAAATCATCATAACTTCTGAACGGATTGGAGGATTTTAAAGTTTCAAACGGCAAAGAACGCGTATTTTGACGAAGAATATGTAGAAATTCTAAAAATATTCGAAAAGTTGTTCCTTAATCCCGTAAAATGAGAAAACCCCCATAAAAGTGGTTCAATTTTCAAACGACCATAACTCCTACAATACTGAATATATTTCAATGAAAATTTTTTCTGAAGTAGAGCCCATGGATACCTATAAAAAAGTATTAGACAACATTTCCACACAGCGCCAAACAAATTTATTCAAAATGAAAAACGAATTTTTAAAAAAACTCGACAGGGGATAGGTGCTGGAATTTTTCGGCCAAATTGAAAAGTTTCAAATCATTCTGGAAAAATTATGTTCGGTTGTAAGGGTCAATTACAATCATTTTTGGTCAATAGACATACCCTCGAAATCCTACTCACTATCGAGAAAAAAATTCGAGTAGGTGCCTAAATTTATGGCGAAATTAAAAAATTTCAAATCGTTCTAAAAAAATTATTTTTGGCTGCAGGGGTCAATTACAATCATTTTTGGTCAATAGACATACCCTCGAAATCCTACTCACTATCGAGAAAAAAATTCGTGGTGAACAAATTTGATGTCAACTGTCGCAATCATGAAACTACCCCCCTCGTCATCGAGTCTTATATATTAAAATCAACAATTTTTGTATTCTTTCTCGCGACCATTTCTAGTACGAATAAAGGTAAACTTTAAATAGTATACGTTCGAAAGATTATTTGGAATTAAATCGTACGTGAAGGGGTTGAGAAACCTGTTAATGGATTCCAACGGTAAAAATTGCATTCCTGGGTATAGAGGGTGGCATGACGGTCAAGGGAGGCCGCGTTTGCGCGCTGTCCAGTGGTCAATCAAAGCTCCGCCCCGAAAGAATCGAACGGTGTGCGCGCATCGACGTAAAACGCAGAAAGGGATGAAGAGGGACGCGTGTATAGGTGCACGTAGAGGCACGGGGTGGAAGGATCGAGTCGAAAAAGGAGAAACGGGCCGGACAGATGATAGGAGATGTTGGAGGGAATAAAAGGACGAAGTCACGTTCGCCGGGAACGTCTTGCAATGAAAGCGGAGGGAAGGGCGAGCGTAAAAGACGAGGAGGAACGCGAGGAGTCGGGCAGCGAACAATAGGCAGAACTACGGGGCAGACGGTTCTCTTGTTTTTACGCGGGGCTGGCGTTCCTATCCGAATGGATATGGATACTTGACTCGCCGAGGGAAAAGATCGATGTATGAAACTCCTGCCAATCTCTATGTTAATGGCGGCCCCGAACTGTGAGCGGAGGGCAACCAACAGCCGCGAGAATCCCCGCCAGGAGGTCTCCTCGAGGACACTTAAAAGTGAATTGTTACGTCTGCGGCTGACCCCGGGACCTTAGACCCTCGAACGTCGGTGAATTATAAGAGCTGCGTAGAAGGAAATTAGATCTCTATATCAGCCGGCTACCCCCGTCTTCCTCGGGGCTAACTAAATTTCCCTTTCCGTTCGCTTCCACGCGCGAAACGCACGAAATCCGGCTACGTGGGTACGGATTTATGCGCGGACCGCGATTTAATTACGAATCCGCGACCGCTATCGCCGCGGCGGAAACGATTTAGAAATAGAATCGCAAGTCGGTTCTTTACGGAGCGTCTGGGCGTTTGTAAGCTTTTGCTTTGTCTACGATCGCGACGGCTTTGCTTAATATTCGACCTGAAAGAGTCGCAGGACTAGAGCTTCTCGTTTGTTGAACTATGTTACGTACGAAATTAAAGGTGTTGTAAGATTGGTGTTTGGCGTTATCGAAGTAGAATTTGCGTGCTCTATAAGATTATAGTGCAAGGACGAATAGAAACCGTAAGAATATTTTGTTAGGCTCGAGGTAAGCAGTTGACAGCAAAGATTGCGTTGGAGCGAAATTTCTTGGGTGGGCCAGGACACAGGTCGAAGAAGAGGGGCCTCGAGTGCTCGTATCCTCAAACACTCGAGGGGATCTGTTTAGTTTCACGGGACCGTGCGTGTGTTTCTTTTGTAAAACGAGTAGAAGCGGGCCCACTTGTGAAAATGCGAGCGAAAGCGTGCTGCGCGACGGAAAGGACTCAGGAAAAGTGACCCACGGTGTCCGATACGTTCCCCTCCGTATTGCGGATCGAATCAATTTCCCAAAATCGTTTGCCCCGTTACAAATATTAGGATGTGCCAGAAAATATTACACGCTCAATTTTAATAAGGTAGAACGAACCAGCTTGATCGTTGCCATCGTTTAGGAGGACAGTTTGAACTAAGAGGAAAGATTATCCAAGGAAGATGCAATAGTTTCTGGGACGACCTAGTATATCTGACTTGACTCTAGCGCTTAGTGATTAGTTAGAAAATAGAAGAAACGAGCCCTAAAGTGACTGTTTCGTTTGCAGCGGAAACCTCGCAAGGTACCACATCCCCAGACACCGTCCAATGCGGGGGCTGCAGGGCGTCCTACCCCCTTGGCGAGATCGTACGGTTCATCGAGCACAAGGTTAACCACTGTCGGAGCACGCTCCAGGGCTGCCACAGTCCATCGGCGACGGCCGCTCCGGAGGACTCCGATCCCGAGGACGCCCTAGCTCTGAAGGCCGTCGATCAGGACTCGAAGCTCAACTCCGTGCCCAGCATATCCGCGCCCATCAACAAAAGGGCGGGTGGCAGGCTGGAAAGCCCTCCGACGCCTCAAGGCTCGGGCCCGGACACCGGAAGCCCGATCGAGCTGAAGGCTAGCGCCAGCTCGACGCCCAAGAGACGGACGGAGCCCTCCGACGAGGATAAAGAGGATCTTCCGAAGAAACCCAAGACGGAGTCCGTGGACGCGGACACGAACACAGTCAATTCCGGTGAGTCCCGAGATCTCCTATTTAACCCTTTGATCCATCCTTCGCGACGAATTGAGAACATTGAGGGCGATCGAGGGATGGAAGTAAGAAATTGTAATATTTAATTTCATTCGAGATCAAGACTTCATAGTTTGCTTTCTTGTACTAACCACGTTAGATATTTGGGATTGGAATCACTCGAATCGTACGAAACTTGGTGAAATTCACCGTTGTAATAAGTTCTTGCGTTTCACGAATTATACAGGACTGTGATTTTGACGAGCATCGGACTCAAAATTGCCCAGAAAGTTTACGCAACAAAATATGACCAGCGTGGAAAAATCGTACTTTCTATCTAGTAATCGGAAGGTTCCAGTTACCCGTTTTTAACGTAAATATCGAGTAACGACGCCGAAAACCGAGACACGTGCTAGCAAAGCGCATTCGCGATGTTTTGACATATTCAGCTTCGAGTTCTGCGTCGGGTCTCGCGAGTCAAGGCGATCTCTATAAATACTGCGCGTATGTTCCGGCAACAAATGCTCACCGTGACTTTCGTATTCTATGAAGCTTTCGGACCAACGCTCGAGCAGATCGGAAACGATCTTGGAGAGATTTTACGACCGGGGACGAAGCGAATCGCGGAAGAAAATTCCGTTTCCGCCTGCTCGTCGAAAACCTGCGTGTCAACTTATCGTTTTTTGTCCCTCGAGTGTACGGTTTGGACTATAGTTTCGAGTCCCGGAAGCTTGAGAATGGTTGATAATCTTTTAATTGAAATTAAATTAGCCAGCGTTGATTCTCAGGAATCGCTGGAACTACTAAAAATCGAAACATCGACCCGAACGCCCCGGAAAACGAGATCCATCTGCGCTGAAAATTCTGCTTTTGGGCTCGACGGTCGGGGGGAGGAAGAAAGAGAAAAAAGGGAGTTTTAAAGTACAGTTACAGGCTGCCATCTGATGTCGATCGTGGTTCAACGGGCACGAACAATGCGGCGGTGGATTCGATTTTTGAATTTAAAGAGCTCGCTCGGGAATTGGGGTGAACCTGCCCCCATAGTCTCCCCCACACACCCCCCTCTACGTGACCCCTTTTTATCGGTGACCACATTGTCATATTTTCAGCAGCTTAACGCGCAAACGTCCGTGCTCGTACCATGTCCACCGCTTAAAATTATTTTTGCTTCGCGTTATTATGGGGTCAGTTGTTGAACAAATAAATAAGAACGGTCGAAAGGAGGTGAAATTAGAAGCCTTTTCTACGGAACACCGCGAACTTTCGAACAGAAAATCTCTTACGACGCACATTAATGAATGCCTCGAGCATTCTTACGGAGTAATTACATGAATTGTTACCGTGTAAACGTGCGAAGTCTTGTCACGAGTCTCGTACACGATCGTCTCGGTACGTTGCACCTATTTTCGCGTACCAACTTCCAGCGAACTTTTGCGATATTAATTTCCTGTGTGCTCGAGCTTCCGACCCGGCAGAAATATTTAACGAACACGCATAGAAAGCGCCAACCGAGAATACCGATTAATTTCTTTTATTTACGCGTAAGGGGTGGGATGAAAATTCCACCCCCACCGTTCGCGATTCGAAAATTCGGACTTTCCCTCGACTCTCGGTTTGCAAATTTCCGGCGACGACCTGACACCCTCGACCTCGCGTCTCGTGATGTCGGGTCCTCCAAGTTCCGCACAATCGCGACTCGCGGTTACAAAAGGGTGACGACTTTAATTTCGCACCCACTCGTCTCGACGAATCGACGCCGCGATCGCGTCGGTTTACTCCGATTAACTTCAAAGAAGCGCCGCCGCGGCTCAAACAAAATTCATGCAGCCCGACGCCCTTGATGAATTGAAAGCACAGCCTTTGAGATTCTTAACTCCAGTGCTTACCTGTGCAAATTGACGCGGCGGCCTGTTTTGCATCGCACAGAGAGCGACGGAGAGAGAAACGGAAACGGAGAGAGGCCAGCGAATCGCCAAGACGCGTCGCGATGAGAGCCACTGGTGCCCGACTCCTCTGTTTCCCTTCTTACAATTAGCGTCTTCTCACTTTTGTAAATATTATTACGTTCGGTGGAACGACCCCCCTCCGGTACTTAAAGCTCCTCGAGTCTTAATTGTCTCTCGTTCGAAAGCGACGATTACAGGGAAGACTCCGTTCGCCACGGATAATAATTTTATCAGACGCTCTACGCTTTGAAAATTCCTCCGCGGACGCGGATTTCTTTCAGCGCGAGACGCGCTCGAGACAAGGGCAAAGAACCTCCCACGATTCGAGGATCGGAAATTTAACGACAGAATTTATAACATAAGGACACGACGCTTGGAAACTTTGCCCTATTTTTCTGACAAATTACTAGGGACAGGTTTCAAGATATGATGGAAATAATAACACTTACATTTGATAATAGAACAAACAAGTAAACAGGCTAGGTGTCGCGATTGTACACCATTAATGTAAACACAGATCTACCTAATATTTTATTTTATTTAATCGATAAACGGGAAGGTAATTTTAATCAGGTAAACAACATGAGGGCAATATGTTAAAAAAATTAAAATGTACAATTTCTGAACGATGCAAGTGCCCGTAAAAAAATTCAAGATGGTGCAATAAGAGTTTGCGAATATTATAAACACCTGTTAATATATCTACTAAATATTTTGTCAAACATCGACTAATATTCCATTCGTGCCAAAGGGTAGTTTCTTCAAATAAATAATAATACCAGAAACTGGATCCAATAACTACCCTAAACGCGCCCAAAGATGGAAGGTTCATATGTCGCTCGTTTCCAGCATCGTCGATGGAATTTCGCCTACCTGTATTTCGAGTCGTTCTTGCGGGGTAAACCCCGATCGAGTAACGAGTCGAAGGTCATTACTGCACACCTTATTCCGTCTCGCGTTAGTTTGCAAGTAGACGCAGCACGCTGGGGTCGGTTGGTGTTCGCGCCCGAAGGGTTAGTTCGCGTTGCAACGAAACCGCAGAGCCTCTCGCTTCACAGGAACGAGTGATTAATGCAAACGATCATAATTACGTAACAGCTTGTTGATCCCGCGCTCGCCCGGTGTCTCTTTAAAATTTCATCACGGTCCGTGAAACTCGTTTCGTTGTCCCCCTCCTGGTACCTACTCGCGTTAACCCCATCCCGAGTTCTGCTAGACGAACAGAGAGATGATCGTGCTCTCGTACGCGTCAGGGTTGTTCTACGGATAAGCCCCCTTTCGTCGCCTTTTTTGTCGTGTTTTTTCGTTATCGACCGGCCACGTCCAAAGGCCCAATTAGAATCGTCCTATTGTCTGGCCACGTGGTGCGCACGAGCCGACCGTGCGTGTGAATTCGACGCGGCAGTGTGCGATCCTGTATCTAGTCCGGTCTCGTCGCATGTGTCCAGGTAGAACGTGGTGCCACGCACGCTGGACCCAACCCAGAACCCCCCCTTTATCCGGCTTTTTAGTGGCTTTCCATTCGCCGGCGATCGAAACTACAGTTTATCTCCGCTCGAGAGGAACAACGATCGGAATTAGGCGACCCTACGCTCCAAAAATAATTTGTAAAATAGACTAGGAAGATAATGCAACGACAGAGTAACCGGGGGAGTTTGATAAACATTTCTCTAGAAACTTTCCTCGACTCGGGATCATCGAGAATCTATAATATTGCAAATTTACAGGGGTCGCGTAGACTTCCGCGTGACCAAGGGCCCCAAGGCTGACTCGAACTTTCCACGTAGCGAAAGTTTACCGGCTCAAATTGCGAGAATTCTTCTATCTACAGAACTCTGGGAGGACGATTTCCTCGGGAAAGTAAAAAACAAAAATCTCTTGGAGGAATTCTAATTCGAGGCTTTCGAGAAAGTTGCGCTAACAATTTAATCTGTGGGTTTTTTATTGAAATTTTGTGCTTGTAATTGTCAAGAACGACGCAGTATCCGTTCGGAGTGTGAAGAATCGTAAGTTCGAAGGGACCAGGAAGGCGAGAGTTTGCGCGTCGAGAGGGATAAAGAAAGCTGAAGGTTTTGGGTGGAGGTGGGAAGGAAGCAAGACAAGAAGCGATAATCCGTCGAAATTGACACCGAGCGCTCCCGGTGAGATGCAGATTTGATCTATCTGTCACGTTTGTCTGGAATATTAATTCTCGTTCGCGGGCGAGGCTTCTTCTCTCCGGGCGATTTTTTTCACGCCGGTTCCACGACCCTCTCGTAAACTGCTCTCCTTCTTTCTCCTCGGTCCTCCTCTGCGCGGACCGCCCGAGGCGCGTCGAGAATTGCTTGCGAATTGGTTGTATTTCAGGGTTTCGAGGTCCTGCACCAGCCCCTTTCCCCCCCTCGTCCCCTTCTCTCCCTCGCTTCTTGCGCCCGCGGAAGGAAGTCGACGAGGACGACATAAAACTGATACGCGCGCGGTTTCTCCTTTGCGATTTCTGGATAACCGGTTACACTCTTCCGATCTACCTTTTCTTTTCTGCTCTCGCGGATTTTCAAACGAGCACCGCGGAATAAAAGTGTCGTCGCGTTCGGGGCCAGGAGTAATATGACAAATATTCCTTTCTTGGCTACGCTGGCAATATTTCCCTCGAACCTTGCTCTCTTTCTTGACTTGGGGGGTGGAATCAAACGGACGACGTAATGCGAATTTATTGCACAATTTAAACGATGCTTATTCTTCTTTGACGGTTCTCTTCTTCCTGGCCATCTTGGATCCTCGCGCCGGAGTATATGTATATTGCGTTCCCCCATCATCTGGTTAATCGATGTGAATCTAAATGCATTGTAATTGCAATAAAATAATCCTGTTACGTCCGTAACGATCCAAGATCCGACCAAACGGTGAAACGAGGTCTTTCGATTCGAAGAAATTCAACCAAAGAAGAAGTCTACGCCGTTGCAATTTATTATAACGAAGAATTTGCCAATACGCGTGACGAGGCACGTTTCCATTTTTCACGAGGTACTTTATTGACGTTACACGATGCCAAGAAATTTCCGGAAACTTCATTTGTCTTTCGCGAGAGAAGCGCGACGAAGACAACGGGGGCCACGTCCCCCGGAAGTCAAGGAAGAAGAGAAGCTTTAATATACCGCGTTCGAAAACGCTGACGTGCTTATACGCGCCATTTTCTTTCTTTCTTATTCCGCGCGCTGACAACGACTCCGCAAGACGAAGTCGCGACGCGCAAGAATTTCAAGAAGATCGCCGCGGAGAAGAAACACTTTTCGGCACGCGTACACGCCTCGCTGGAAACTTTATTTCGAACCGGACATCGTTCTGGGATTCTTTGCTTTTCTCTCTTCGTTTATTTACGAGACGAGAGAGTTAATGGTCGACGCGGTCCGTTCTTGATGTCTGCGGTTGGACAGAGGAACAAGCCGGCCGAAGGCTCTTAGAAAATACTCTGACCAATCGTGTTGCCATTTTATAGTGACCACAAGATATATATATATATGTGTGTCGTGAGAGCACTCGGATGTGCATCCGTTTTGTTTGATAGAACCCAGAGGCTCGAGGGACTTTCGGTGAATTGTTCTCGAACGTACAGACTCTGCCAAATCTATGGCCTTAAAATGTTTCTTGAGAATTACGTTTGTAATAGCAAGAAACCACCCATCGAATTAAAATTTAATCAAGACTAATCATTAAGATACACAGGGTGTTCGGCCACCCATGGGAAAAATTTTAATAGAGAATTCTAGAGGCCAAAATAAGACGAAAATCAAGAATACCAATTTGTTGATGGTGGCTTTGTTAAAAAGTTATTACCAATTAAATTCAAAAATTTCAAATCGTTCTGGAAAAATTATTTTCGGTTGCGGGGGTCAATTACAATAATTTTTGGTGAATACACATACTTCCGAAATCCTACCCACTTTCGAGAAAAAAATTCGAGTAAGTGTTGAAAGTTTTGGGTGAAAAAAAAAACTTTCGAATCGTCTTGGAAAAATTATTTTTGGTTGCAGGGGTCAATTACAATCATTTTTGGTCATTACACATACCCCCGAAATCATACGCATTTTCGAGAAAAAAATTCAGTACGGTCGGAACTTCAAACGTTAATAACTGTTTAACGAAGCCTTAATCAACAAATTGGTATTCTTGATTTTCATCTTATTTTGGCCTCTAGAATCCCCCATTAAAATTTTTCCCAGGGTTGGCCGAGCATCTTGTATATTGTCACTCCGTGCGCCTCAAATTTTAATAAAAACTATTTCTTTGAGAAAAATATCGACGAGTAATGAAAAGAAAGAACCGTCCAGAGAAACAGAGACTGTAGGGTACGGTTTCTATTTTGAGCCGGGAGATTTAACAGTATTTCGATGCTTTATGGGAACTAAAGATATAATAATAAACATAAACACGGTATTAGATTTTCTTGAAACCGAAGGCCACAAAGGCCCTCGCGCTTTAGAAATTGTTTTATTGCCGGCAACCCCATAAACCGGGTTCTCGTATGCTCGAGCCTGACCATGGGTCATTCCAACCGTTAGCCGTCGCTGGCTGATTTCTAAGAACCTCAGGTCAAAATACGCACCAGGAAAAATATTTTTGCTCGTAGAACCGAACCGTTCTCTCCATTCCACGCGGCTACGAGAACGCCAGCCTGACACGCGCGAGAACACGTCGACCGACAGAAAACGCTCTTGGAAACCAGCCACAAACAACTCCCGTACACATGAAACAGATCATACTTATCGTTCTCCAGCAGCTATACACGGTTGTTATCGTTTAAACGTATCGAGATCTCGTACAGTTTTCTCTGTACAGTCGATTCGTTCTTGATTAATTTATCGACTCGATCGCGTTCATTTTACTGATGGACTCGTTCGAATTATGCTTCCTTAAAATTTGACTATAGTACAACATTGGGAAGTTCGATAGTTTTTTAGGTACAAATAGAAAGATACAATGCCAGACTAATTTTAGAGCTTGCATATAATATTATAAAATTAAAATTTCTTCGTAACCCAAGGAGGAAGGGGGATTTAAGTTCAAATATAATTTTTCACGAATTAATGCACCTCTAAACTTTCGTATCAACTTTATATCTTTTATTTCTTTCGGTTTGACGAACGTTTGCGTAAAGTTTCGTAAAAATTGGCTGTGCAACGCTCGTAAGGGAACATCCAAGAGCGAACAAAACCACAAGTGAGCCTGTCGAGTGAATTTCACGGCGCGGCGGAATTCCGAAACGAATTTCGATCGGTCATTTCTGGAATACGTATAATCCGCCTGACGGCCCTGATTAAAATCGCCCACAATCTAGCTACCTGGATATGATCCCGTGCACGTTGTCCCTTTTAAGTGCAACCCTTGTACGTAGGACAAAGTGCATACGCCGCATACGTTGGCTAATCGATATTTTAATATTGTCACACGCCATTCTGGATTAAAGGCCTTTGTGTGTATGTATTATGTATGTGCATGTGTGGGTCGTGACGTCATAGACGGCAGATGTGCCCGGCTGAAAAGCGAAAAGATTTCCTCCGCGTCCGCGCGCAACTATAATTTTAATAAATACATCGCGGAAAATATCGGTGTTTTCCAACGATTGTTGCTCCACTCGAATCGGAATGGATATTTTCTCGTACGAATTTTCGTTTTTGGAAGATTCTATTCCAGAAATGCATAGAAGTATATTCGATTTTGGAAGTGATTCTTTATCTAAAAGTCTGTCATTTTCAAACGTGTAAAAAGGAATTTTTTTAGAAGGAACGTACGAAATAAATGTGATAAAATGGATAGAATGAAAATGTCCACCGCGAAAAATGCGTACAGAGTCGGGATTTGGAAAATTATTTTGTAGAGAGTGTCCCCACGACGAGGGTAGCTAGGTTCCGTGTGAAATCTTCCGTGAAGGGGTTGAAAAGAGGTATCCGTAGGTTGACCAAGGCTTGGCTCGTCGTTAAACAATGGCATTCCGAACGATTTGCCCGTAAACGTCGCGTGGGCCAATTTGTCGGGCAATTTCTGAGGAAAATCGTTCGGTCACTATCGCGAGCGACGTAGGACAGAGATTCGTACGCAGCCATATTGTTCGTTTGGTCCCATGATAGCCTGACAAATTTAGCTCTCGGTCATGGTTCGCAGCACGACGAATTATAAAGTATCGGGCTCCTGCAAAGTGAAACTGTTTAAAGGAGAAAATCGCTCCCTCAAAACTGAAACGTATATTCTCTAACTTAAGAGCTTCGATTGTATTCTAATATCGTGATTTATCGGTCAATGTAGATCAATATGATGCTCGCGAATAAAAAATTATACTTTAAACGAGTGTCAAAATATCGGAAATGTTTAAACAAAAGTATAAACGTAGGTTTCCTTTCGTTACGTTATTTACACGAAAAGTTTAATTCCGTGAATCATGATGGATGCGTCCCTCCCTCGTCCTCCCCCGAAGGGTGAACTGTTTCCCATAGAGGATCGTAAAAATCTAAAGAAATAATCCTAACGGATGGCCACCCGCGACGTTTGCATATGAAAAGCGTTCTGCCCGTGGAATCGATACACCTTTATTATGCTCGAGCACTTGCTTATCTCTGGTCGTAGCTGGTCCCCTTTTCTCGGCTCGAGGAAACTCGGCAATATTTTCGACTTCCGGGCAGTGAGTCGTTCGCGAGGGGCGCCGCAGGCCGGAGGCGCGAAACAATATGCCGAATTTTCACGGTTTGCCCACTCGATGACCCCTCATTTGCGGCGTGACTGGTCCCTTTCCTCGCTTTCTAATTTTCTTTTCGACCCGGTCCTCGAAAAGGCTCCAATCGATGACTCGATGAAAACACAACGCGTCTCTTTCGCCACGCTCCTCGACTCACACTTAAAAATATTTCACTCTCGCGTTTGTTTGTCTTCTCGAACATTAATAAACGTTGCGACAGAGACCGAGGTTTCTAAATCTTTAAGCTACTATTAATCGTCCTATTGTGATTCTTAAGATGAATTCCGTCGATTCTACGCACGCGAAAAGTCGGTAAAGATTCGCACCATCGTTCGATTAGCCGGAATTCCAACAACCAGGAAGCGTTTTGCTCCACCTACCGCGAATACTTGTCGCACAAAGGCGTTTAATTGACAACACGCGCGATCCCCTCTCCACACAGCCACTCCATGTTCTATTCGTATTATTTGTATTAATCCTAGAAAGACTGGTTGCTAGCCAAACAGCGAGAGCGAGTTCGTCGAGTACAATTGTCCACGACCATTTTCGATCATCCTTCGCAAGTAATTGCACGAGCTTGTAAATCGTGCACTCGGTATTTATAATGGTAGTTTGTATCACCGTGCATAGGAATTCTTACCTGACAAAGGGTCAGGTAATTTCTAGATTTTCCACCCTTCGAGGCACTCGGTGGTCAAAACTCGACCAGTTCTCGCGCCGACTCGTCGTTTCTCATCGTCGTGGAGGTTATCGGCGAGGGATCGCCGGTTATTTCTATCTTTCATTCCGCGAGCGTTTCTCACCGCGACGCGTAAACGCAAGCGTAATCGTGGTGAAAGGTCAGCGAGGCGGGGAAGAAAAAATCCGTCGCCCACCGGCAGCCTCGTTATTCTACTTAGCACCTTGTTACATGAGGCGATATGTGTTCCATTGTGTATTGTCGCTCAGCGTCCTATCACTTACTAAGTTGACGTCCCCGAGTTGTTTCTAATTTAATTTAGGATTCATTGTTTACCTGTCGCATTGTCGCTGGCATCCGAGGGAACGTGATTCATTTATTGGACATCGGGCCGCGTTCGCTTCTGCACATATTCGCCATTCACGCGACATGTTCCAACATCGGTTCCACAAGTATTTTCAGCCATTTGCAACCCTTTCGAAATAGGTCTTTCTACGTTCGTCGATTTCATGCTAAATGTGTTCGTCGCTAAATATCATGTATCGTTACGCGTGTGTTTCATTATTGCCCCACTATCGGTTTACATTAATCTCAGATTTCCAAATCTTGGGAACATACTATTTCGTAAAAATTCACGAAGAATATCGAGCTGAAGAAACTCGCGTAAAACGTAAACTCCGGTTTAGAGGAAGTTCGGCTTTAAGACGCTTTCCGAGAGACTTCTTCGCTCGAACGTCTCCCCCTATCTCGAACAGCCGTTTAATTACGACTGCTTTATTTTCCCCCGGATCCTTTGTCCTCGGTTAATTTTTCCTGTAGCTAAACTATTCTGAAACGACGTAATATGGAAAACGAACTTGATAATAAGAAAATGTACGGAAATAACTTTCACAGCGATTTACGAACGCCTCTAAATAACCCCATTCTAAGTAAAAAATACAATGGAAAGTAAAGGCAAAATCTCGCGACGGGTGTTTCGACTAAATAAAAATAAAATACATAGTAGTAACGGGACTTATTTACAGTAAATAAACAATAACGTTTCGCAATTTGCAGCTCGTGCACGCCCCCTAAAACTGCGGCTTCTCTACACCCTCACGATCGTCCCCAACGACCGGAACTACGGGGACTGCGAATATGTTCCCGAGGTTAGGTTCGACGTCGTTTTCAAGCCGCGAAATAAGGGTGGTCGTTCTTCGAGCACATGGCGAGACCATCGCGACGACGTCTGTGCCTCGGTTCGTCCGCGAGGGTGGCCTTGAATTAATAAAATCCCACGGACCGTGAAAAATGGCCGAAAATCTGATATTCCGAGATTAAAAACATTGAAATTCAAAACCCGTCCCTCCCGCGCGTTCTGCCCCACTCGCGGGGCCGCAAGAGGGTCGAGAAGTCGTTAAGGGTCAGTTTCAGCCGCTCTGCCGCAACCGATCTTTCCCCCAACGCCTTCGACGCCCTTTCGCCCACCCCCGGGCGCATCAGCCATCGACCATCTTTCACGGAGATATTATTTTTAAGCCCCCGCGACGCAACGTGCCGGCGGAGCCGCAATTTGACACAGGCGCGCCGTTTGAATTCCGAATTCAATCGGCGGACCCGATTTCTATCCCGATCCCGCGAAATTAAGGGTGCCCAGAAAATTGATAGTTGGGGTTCCCGGCTCTGTCTACGTGTGCGACACCAACACCGCGTCGCTCCTCCGCGTGTCCCGTATTTTCAACCGCGTCGCCATTGATCATCGAGCCCCGCGATAATCAGCCTGTCGTAACTTATCGCGCGCATAATCGCCTCCGGCCGCGTCGAATCCGAACGGATGCCTAACCAGTGTTGAAACAGGCAACGGAGTTTCTCGTTCACTGCGACTCTTTGTGCTTTTAAGCTGAGAAGCTCGAGTCCACCGTATCGGACGACAACGTTCGGTTGGAGCGAATTTTGGCATCGTTAACGAGTTATCCGTTGCTTGTGTTCAAATTAGATGAGCTTCTTACAAGGTTGAATTTCGATTCTTTTTACCACGTCTAACCAGAGCCGCGTGATTTTGTTATGTTTCAGAACCGAGATGGCTGCAGTGCTCGCAGTGCTCCAGGAGACTGTCGTCGGCCTGGGAGCTGCTGCAGCACGTGCAGAGCGTGCACGGCGCCAGGCTGTACACCTCCCCGTCGTCGTCGACGAATTCCTCGTCGAACACGCCGGCCCCGAGTCCGCCGACGCCCACGCCGACCCACGCTCACCATCTGAGTCCGCCGAATCACTTGAACCTGAGCGGCAAGTCGACCGGGAGCTCATCGGCGGCAAACTCGTCCGGCGGTACGAACTCGAGCGGCAGCAGCGGCGGGCGACAGCAACTGCAGTCGTCCGCGTCGCTGGTCGGTGACCCGCTCCACAGCTTCCTGAGGCTACCTCAACACCTGGAGCGCAGCTTCCCGCCGATGTTCAGGTCGGACTTTCTGGCGCTGAACCCGCTGGCCGGTTACAGGGGCCTCCAAGAGCTCCAGACCGCGACAAGGAACCTCCAGAACCTCGGCGATCCACTCCGGGGCATGGACGGTTTGAACCTCGGCGACCCGTTGGTTCGTAGCTCGTTGGACTCGCTGAACAACGCCCGCAACCTGGCGAACTTGGCCGAGCTGTCGCACGGTCGCGGTCTGGCCGGCCAAGCGCATCCGCCACCACTCGAGACCAACCTGGATTTTTACTCGGCGCGCCTAAGGAGCCTCGCTAATCCGTCCTTAGGCGCGGCTCCACCTAATAGCGGGAACACTACGACCAACGCGAATCCCCCTGCCCCGGTACCGCCTGTACCAGTGCCAAGTACCGTCCAGCAGCAGCAACAGCAACAGCAGCAACCGCAACAGCCGATCCAGAACCACGCGCAGTCCGTCGAGCCCCCGAGCCCGGCGGGGAACAACCCCGCGATCATCGCCCACGCCAACCACCAGAAAGAGAACTCGCCGCCCTGCTACAACCAGAGCCCGGTCGGCCACCACAACAACAACAACTCGACGGACAGCGAGAAGACCAGCCCGCCGGTCGCCTCCACGCCGATCATCACCGATTCCGCCTCCGAGACGATCTACGCGTGCGAGGTGTGCGACAAGAAGTTCCGTTTCCAGTCGAACCTGATCGTCCACCGACGGAGTCACCGCGACAAGGAGAGGCAGTACCAGCAAGAGGGCACCCAGGACGGTCAGACGACGCCCACCAGGTGCGAGGTGTGCGAGCTGGAGCTGGCCAGCTTCGCGGAACTGAGGAAGCACATGAGGAAGGAGCACCAGGAGGCTCTGAACGCGGCCAGTCCTCAGGGCAGCGTCGAGACCGTGCCGGACGACGGGTCCAGCTGCGACGAGAACATGGACCTGGACGAGGCGGAGGAGAACGACCAGAAGACGGAACGCGAGGACACCGAGAACACGCCCGAGGATCTGAGCACCACGCAGGGCCAGAGCGGGGAGGAGAGCAGCGGCCGGGTCGATCAGAAACCGGCCAGCTTGGTGGGCGACCTGATGGAAAAATTTGGCTTGAGCAACATAGCGCAGTACTCGGAGGCCTACCGGCAGGCCCTCCAGGAGAACCATCGCGGAGGATTCATCAAGACGGAATCACCGTCGAACCTGACCAACTCTCTCAACAACAACAAAGAGAAAGACAGCGCCCTGTCGCCCACCAACTTCAATTCCTCGACCACGCCCAACATATTCTCCGGTCAGGGTTTCCCCAGGTCCTCGGGGCCGGACTTTGGCGGCCTCTGGCTGCCGAGTCCCCACTATCTGGAGAACAACGAGTTCCGTAAGGCGACCAAGGCCACCACGTCCAGCCTCGCTCTCCAGGGCCTGCCCAGCCCGTTGCTGAAGAAGGAACGCAGCGGCAGAAACGACACGTGCGAGTACTGCGGCAAAGTGTTCAAGAACTGCTCGAACCTGACTGTTCACAGGCGGTCGCACACCGGCGAGAAGCCCTACAAGTGCGAGCTGTGTTCGTACGCGTGCGCCCAGAGCTCCAAGCTCACCAGGCACATGAAGACCCACGGTCGACACGGCAAGGACACCTACAAGTGTCGTTTCTGCGAGATGCCGTTCTCGGTGCCCAGCACGCTCGAGAAGCACATGAGGAAGTGCGTGGTGGTGGTGCAGCAGGGCCCCAAGCTGGGCATGTCCTACCCGGGCAGTCAAGACGAGGACTCCTCCTTGAGTACTAAGGATACTTGATCTTGGAACGGAAGCCTACCGCCGATACCGCCACTGTGGCCGCACAGGCCGCCCTACCCGGTGTACTGAACAGCGGATCTTCCTCCTCGGGAGAGTAAGCAGAGACAGAGTAGACGGAAGGCATATCCTGAGCAAGTAGGAGTCCGAGAACGACCGATCCGAACCGTCGCGATTCGACGCGACGTCCCCGTCGAACGCGACGTCCGAGCGTACCGAAATGTCCAAGAGAGCCTCTCAGGATTAGGAGAGGTGGGGGAGGGGCGGTAGGTCGGTGAGGAAATAGCCGATCGAAGGACCTGGAAACGGTCCCGACGACGAGTACGCGGGGAATCGAAACACAACGAGGAAGAGACCCTTCCGGATGCTTGGCTCGACCCGAAAGCCGACCCGAGAGCACTTTCGATAACGAACACTGAACCGGAAGAGCACACGGTTCCGCCAAGCGTAGGAGAGAGAGAGAAAGAGAGAGAAAGAGAAGAGACAAAGAGTGGGGTACTCGATAAAAAGACCTGCTCCGAGTTTAAAGATTCAACTAGAGAACGAATGGTTACCACTTTTGCGAGTCTCAGCACAGTTATTTAAAATATATCCTTATAAATAGTTATAAATAAAGACGCTATAAATATATATATATACATATAAAGAATATAAATATATATATATATAAATATAAAATCTAAATGCAAAAATTATACAGAATATAAATATTATACATAGGATAATGAACATAGTGACTTTATTATCGCATTTGAAGATTATTTATTTAATGATAGATATATTATACATACTGTATAACGTAATATATATGTATATATGTATGTGAAGCGTGTTTGTGTATATATATGTACGTTACGTTATATACTATGGAGACCTGCAAACACTCTGTATGTATTAGGGACGAAAGGGAAAGGACGAG
The DNA here is from genome assembly GCF_051014445.1 of Colletes latitarsis. Classification (NCBI taxonomy): domain Eukaryota; kingdom Metazoa; phylum Arthropoda; class Insecta; order Hymenoptera; family Colletidae; genus Colletes; species Colletes latitarsis. The sequence goes on along the minus strand of NC_135135.1, from coordinate 25,535,350 downwards.
AAGGGGAGAAAATGCGAGGAAAATCTTTTTGTACATTAGACCCGATGTCGCTGACGCGACAACGCGTCCAACGACGCCGCGATTATTCGTTTCCTTTTTTCTATTTTGTTTCTTATTCGTTTTTCTTTTCCTTTTTTTTTTTTTCTTTTTAATAAATTTTCTTTTTTCTCGCGGAATCGACGATCCTGTCTGTACATACGCGCGTGCATCGGTATCTCGAGAGCTCTGTTAACGCGTCTACGCTTAGGATACTTTGATCGTAACGCGAAGCATGGCAACGGAACACGCGTTGCGTTTCTAGATTTTAAGCACCTAGCTCGATCCTATGTAAAATGTATCATAGTACTATTATTGACTTAAATTGTCTACTATTATTATTACAATCTCTATTATTGCCTATTAATATTATTATTATTATTGTCATTATTACTATTATTATTGCCTTTATTATTATTACTATTATTATTATCCATTGCCACTATTATTATAACGCGGTTGTGCAGCGACTGTAAACGCCGTCTTCATTATTTTATCCCGATATTAAATTATTATCGAAAACTGTTTTAAATGGTTAAGAAGATGCCAAAGTTGTTTAGGTTTATCGGCGCTATGATTCGTCGCGCGAGGCGTCCGTCGAGTATTCTCGCGCTTCTTCTTGTTTTCCGCGATTACGCGAATGGCCGTTCTACGTAACGTTAAAAAGACCCGACGACGACCGATCGGAGATGTTCGCGTTCCAAACGAAATGGACAAAAAAGAGAAAAAAGAGGAAAGATGAAATGTGGGCGAACGGAAGAAAGTTTTTTTTCTTTGATCGTTCGACGCGCGAAAACATCGTCTCGATGGTCGCGTCGTAATTACGCCGACGCTATTATTGTAGCGCGTTTTGTTCGTTGGTTATATTTATTGTCGCGATCCGGTAGCGATCGGCTTTCGTTGGATCGAGACGCACGTATCGTTGATCCTGCGAAAATCGTCGCTCACCGACGCGACGTCGCGCGACGGCCGACGGTTGGTTGACGATGAGTTTTCTGTTCTTTCGTTCTAGCCCAAGACTGAGGTATTCCCGGGCGACGCGACCAACGTCGCCGTTAACGATTATACGATTCTTTTTCTTGCGTTCCATTAACGATATATAGTTTCTGTTTCTTTTTTTCCCTTCCTTTCGTTCATCCTAAACGCCTCGTTGTAAACGTTTTCGAAGGGGACTGTTCCTAAATAAAAAAAAAAATGAAAAAATGATCTAGGCAATAAGGCTATAAAAAAAAAAAAAACTTCGGTGACCGAACGACGAATGGCGTACGTGTTATGCGTGTGTGTGTGTGAGTTTGCGTGCGTGTATGCATGCGTGTTCGTTGAAATTGCGCGAAAGAGGAACGAACGAGCGGATTCGTCGTGCATCGACGAAGATGATTGCGAGCGAGAGTAATTAATAAATGGAAAAAAAAGGAAAAAACTCATATCAACATAGTTGTCTCGGTGTTAGACGTGTACGGCCCTAGATAAAAATCTCGTTATCTAGTTAAAGGAAAAAAAAAAAAACGTTTGTTAGATTGATTCTGAAATACGTACATGCCCAGGCTCCGTTTATACGATATTGTAAATAATGGCACTGCCCGTAGCGAATGAGACGAAAGCAGGGAGGTGGAGAACCGGGCGGAGAATAAGGCAGACGAATGTCGTCACTATTCGAACGAGAAATAAAATAAATCATCACTACTTATTAATTGCATCAATTTTTTCATGCGAACAAACAATAAAACGAACGGCGTTTCCGTCGACTTTTGGGAGAGAATCCGCGACACGCGTCGCTTGTTTGGCTCCTCGACCAATCGAGAGCGACGCGAGCTTCCGTCGACGAAGAGGACCCACGCTTTGGTTCCAATAGTTTTCCTCTCGTCTTTCTTATTCGAATTCATCCTACCATAGGACCAAGTTCCCTGCCTCGCGAAGCGAACAAACGAAACAAAAAATATGATAAAAAAAAAAAGTAATGAGACTCAATCACACACGCAAATCTCGCAACGGGCGATCGGGCCAGCGGGACACGCCGCGAACGACATTCGAAATCCCGAAGGTTTCGATCGTCGATCGTCGACGCGATCGAAGCCCTCGTCGTGGTCGAGATCGTCTCACGGTGTTCGATCGCGTCGTGTCCCCCGCGGTCGGTTTCTAACGTTTCTACACAGGGTAAATCGAGTAAAATAAAATAAACAAAAAAAAAAAAAATAAAAAAAATAAAATAAAAATGGTAAATGATAATCCCAGACGGAAAGAAGAATGTCGGAAGTATAGCGAAACGAAGTATCTAGACAGTTAAAATAAATAAAGCTAAATAAAGATGATAAAAAAAAAAAGAAGTATTTCCTATAATATAGTAAGCGACGGGAAGAGAGGTAGTGAGAGAGAAAGAGAGAGAGAGAGAAAGAGAGAAAACCACGCAAGGATGAACGCAGACAAGCGAAGCAATTGACGGGTGAACGAAACGAGGCGAACAAAAGGTATCGGTAGCAGGGAAATTGGATTTTTAGCGAAAAATCTTCTGATCCAGGGTAAATAATCTGAAGCTCGGTTTCTAGAGAAACGACCGGGTTGTTAACCTGGCGTTTGGAGCACTTTTAAACCGAGGATCGACATTAAGGCAATACGAAAACGCAGGCGTCTTCGGGCGAAGTACGGCCAAAGAACGCGACACTCTTTGACCGACTTTTCCACGGGGAAGTCCCTAATTATAAACATAGCAGATACGGTGTATGTCTTGTGCGATTCAAATAAACCACATTGTTTTTAAATAACCCGTGTTGTCTGCATCACTCACACTGGCCTAAATTGCTGCCACCCCCTTTCCTATCAACCACCACCCTCGCGGACGAGCTTTTCTTGGGTTCGTTTTTCCTAGAGAGTGAAATAGATGACTCGATTGATTAACTACTAATTATCCGTACGTGTTCCTGTTATTTGGCGATGGGAGAAACAGCACGGTAAGATTATAAATGACGGATACACAGGAGAGGAGCTCTGAGGGCTCGAGCCTCCCCCTATTGGACAACAAAATTTAATATTTGCATTCTATTCCTATTTATAATCACTACAGATGAGATTCCCGAGTTTTTTTTCCACGATTTTTTTGTTAAAAAGTAACTATGTATTCTCTCTTCAGGAATAAAAAAAGTAAATAGAATAGCATGATAATATACCTAATAAAAGTATGGCGAAAATAACATATCAAATAAAATACTCTAAAATAATGATAATAACATCTTCGTAACAGATACGTGGAATATTTGAGAATAAATTATAATTAGAATACGTTTAAGTTGAATAAGAGGAAAAGCGCAGCTGTAAAAACTATAGTAAAACCTAACCTCATCCTTAATTGATCCTCGATGCTAATTAATCGATTGGTTGGAAAGCCAAAGGGCGATTCGTTTCACACCTTTGAAGACTATAAAAAGCTCGTTACATAAATTATTTAACTCGTTCCGAGGCGTTACTACTAGACGCTTATTAGGTTCGTTGCATAACGCGTTTCGCAACGCCGCTCGACCATCGTGTTTTCCGATAACGAAACTGCGTTTCGATACCTTCATGGTAAGAATCGAATCGTTTACTGATGATTCGTTCGACGAATTTTCAAGTAACAATATAAGCTGCGTTTCTTTATCATTTCCCGATTCGTATGAGCACACGCGATAGGAGTTGCAGTTTCGAGCGAAATGCACCGCGCCATCTTGCGATACAGGTTGGAATCACTATTTGGACCTCAGGTAAGGACATTCGTGCATGCTCTAGGGTACGTTCGGTTGCAGTTGCAAGGGGACGAGTCACTGGCACCCTCGAAGCAGGTTCGCCGCTACGCTAAACCCCACCGCGTCGAATCATGGAGGTCACGATTCACTGAAATTCTTTTCTAATGAAACCTGTACCCTGGTGGTCCGAAATCTTCAGGGTCTGACCACAATTAGAAGTTTCCAGGTTTAAATAAAAATTGTTGCACGTAACCTCGTGGAATAACTTTGAAATTCTAAATGGCGAAGAGTGATCAACCTGTGTTTTCACACAGGTGATCAAGCACACGCGTCGTAACCATTATTATTTTGACGATATCAGCTTAACGACGCTCGAGAAGATCGTTCTTACTTAAATTTTCATATACGGGATGAATGGCTTTCCGCGACGCGAGGATCTAAAGCTGGCTCGAGCGTGCCACTTTCTTCTGATGTTCTCCACTTACACCACCCAAGACCAGCGTTTCTCAACCGAAATTTTACCCTTTACAGGGGCGTTAATTTAAACGAACAGACGAACAATCAACGCTCATTCGACACTGTTCTAAACTACGTCAAATATCTGAAAAATTCTCTGTTCCATCAAGAAAGAAAATTCTCCTGCTCGCGGTGCATTTTCCAATGCCCGAGACACCGGAAAAAGCATCGAACGAAAGACGCGTAGCCCGATGAGGCGCATCCCCGCGCATATTACGCGGACTTACCGCCACCGATGGGTTACCCGGGGTGCTTTTATCGCGCGTATCGCGCGCGGAGGCGCCGTAAACGCGTTCACGGGGCGCGTCTCGTCGCGCTCGTTCATCTCCCGAACGCGTCAAAGCCAAAATACACGTCATAAAGTTCGAAATCCGGCAGTAACGCCCGGGACAATCCGTCGTCGGGCGCGTAATCGAAAGCCCCGGTGTCGGAAAGCTCTCTCTTTCTCTCTCTCTTCTGTTCCAAGTCGGCGAGGGTGGTACGCGCGCGTCTCTCTGTTTCGCGGTAATCGACTCGGCGCGAGCAAACACACCAGCCGCCGCGCGAATTCGAAGTTAAGACAATGCCGTTAATTTTTGGTCGGTCCCCATTGTTCTACCCGGGCACATTCATCTGTCAACCGGCAGCTGACTTCTGGCACGTTCGCGGTAGTCGACCGACGACCGGGATTCGACCGCGGCGATAGATCATCCGCCCCCTCCGTGGATCCCGTTCCACCAAGACCAACCCCTTTCTCGTCCACCCCCGCGCCTCCTCGGACAATCGAGCCCCGATCGAAAGAAAACCGCGGGTGCATCGTCGATTCGCCCCCGCCTCTCGCTGGTCAATAATTTCGCCGCTCGTTCCTCCGACCCGTTTGAATGCGTGTTAACTATGGTGACGTCACCACAATGGCGGACACTAATCTCCACGTCAGAAGCAGAGGTGCCCCCGTGCTCGCCCGCCCCCAACCCTTTCTCGTACCGGCGGCTTTCGTCCCTGATCTGTCGTTTCTCCGGACAAAATATGTCAAACGTTCCCCCCACGCCCACGCTTCCGTTGTCGCGACCGCGGAAAACAGCGTCGCGGCTACGAGCAGTCAACGCGATACGAAAAAAAAAAGAGACGAGGACGGAAAAGAGAGAAACGCCTTCCTTCCTTTTCCCCTTTTTTTATCGCGACGTTTCGCCCGACTATTCCGCGGCGTTCGCGGTGGCCTGTCGTTTCGCCGAATTTTTTCGGGTTTTCGAGAATTCGCGTTTTTTCTTTCGCGAAACGCTCCGGGGCTCTTTCTCGTGCTCCTTTGACCCTCGAACTCGAAAATGTGGGACATTTTTGATGCTTTTTCCCCCCCTTTTTCGAGGGGGGAATTCACGGTTTTCGTGGCGCTCGCCTCTCCTCGACCCGTGACACATTTTTTCGCGGAGCGCTACGATTCTTCCTTTTAATTACGCGACGATTAGTCGGGCGCGCGGTGTCGTCGAGTTTCGGAGTTGCGTCTGTTAAATTTAAATAGTATAATAGCATTTATACCGAACCGAAGGCCTGTTGAATTACGTTACACATTTTTATCTATGTAAATCTGTGTATTTATTTTAGTATATACAGTCAACGCGTAAAAAATATATTCCATTCTGGAATAAAATTAACCCTATATACAATTTGTGCTTGCGTTAAAATTGACCGTAGTCGAAGGGTTGATTCCGAAAACCGCAAAACTTGAGAAACGTAGTTCGAACTGGGGATTTGCACCCAGCAGTGTTTCCAGAAATTCTGTTACATAATCGTATTACATTGTCGAATGTAACAATTAATTATGCACCGGGAATTTAATCCAAACAAATCTGAATCGAATATAGACTGTAGATGTTCCCGTTCGAACGGTTCCGAATGTTCGTGCAAATTTCAAGCGCTCGCTTCACGCGATGCAACAATTTCACGGCTGAAAATAAGTTGGAAACTACGAGCGGAGGGGGTGATATCGGCTCGAGGATCTCATACTTTTTCTTCGTTTCTCGCACCTGAGCTACCCGAACTCGGGCGGCGTCGATGCAATACACGGTTGCCTACTAATAGGTGGTACACTTCCCTACAAAATTTCCTCCCCTAGGATCCGGTTAGCCCCTGCAGCGAGAGAGACCCCTGTACCCCTGAAACTCGAACGAGAAAATCGCGTTCTACCTTAACATCGAGAATTACAATATTATATTTCGAGCCTCTACTTCTAAATTTTGCAACGTTGAAAATGTACTAGCCTAGTTGGTGCGGATATAGGACTACTTAGAAACACGAGAGATCAATACCTCATACGATATTTTGCTTGACTAATAATATACTTCTATATAGGTAATTAATTAAAAAATAGTTTGAGAAAAATAGTCTCGTTCTTAAAAAATAGTTTAATTTTTGTTGAGTTCTCCCCTAAACGAGAGCATATTTGTACGTTTTAAATTACTATCATGGCCACAGAAATTTCGTTACCATCTTAGGGTAAAAAGGGGGGCGCTAAAAAGTTAGTATATTAATTCGCGTAATCACTTAACGCGGATGCAAAACGATTCGTATCGAGCAAATAATATTCGCGCATTCTTCTCATGGCTGGCGATAGCTCGCGAGCACGGTTGTTTCCCCTTAAACGACAGCCATTTCGCTATCTCCTGCAGACACGTATGATCTCGCCAGGCGTTAAGCGATTACGTTGTTCGCTGTATCTTAATGTCCGGTGTTCATTTCCCGGGTCCCTTTCGGGATGGAACGAAAAACTGCAACGGAGGTTAACTACCGGGAAGGAAGAGGCGCGGAACTCGAAGTTTGTTAGATCGTGGAATTAGTCGGCTGTTAAGCCAGATAAGCAGTCAACATGGACGAAAACAATTGCGCGGGATTAGTTCGGTCGCGTTCGCGACGCTGTCTCGTTCCCGGTTAAAAGATTAAGTAATGTTCATTTGTCAACCGGCGAAACCGGCGTTCCTGGGCGCCTGTATTGTCTCCTGGCGGGGCGTTAAATATCGCGCGAAGAAAAAAAAAAAAAAAACCGAGAACCAGAGCAAAGAGAATAACGAAGCAGAGGGTAATACGGACGCCATCACGGAAGGTGAATCCGAGGCTTAGTTGGGCAAATTTGTTGAATTATCTTATCGTCGAATATCTCGTCGGCCGGCACGACGTCGAATTAATTTCAATCTCATTATTGCCGATACTCCGCCGTTCTCGCGACCATCCTTCTCGGTTTCCCGATAAAGAACCGGGGAAGTATTGTCGGCCGGAGCTCTTGATCTCCTAGCCTCCGTCGCGTCTCCGCCTAATTAAATGGATATTCCTAAATCAATTGCTCAAACATCTCTTTACGCGGGCCTCGGCGCGATACTTTGCCTTAAATTTCCCAATTTGCGGCTGGAACGCCCCGTTTCTAAATCACTGCGACCACGGTTATTAAAACTAACCGTTGCAATTTTAGTTGTACTCCTCAGACCTATCCTCCAAAGTCAAAGAGACTATCAAAATTTTTGGAAAATTTATTCCACGCGATACTTTGCTATCAATTGTCCAATTTACGGGCGAGTACGACCCTCCTCGTTGCTGAATAAACGATCGGGGGGAGAGAAAATATGCAACGCGAAACGAATCAGTTCGGGTTGCTGAAACGTCCGCATACGTTTCTGCGACCTACCCCTCCGCTCACCGTTTGCACCGGGGGGGTTGCAAAAGATTGCCGATATTTTTCAAGGGAGAGAAATCCACCCCCGAAGGGTCAGTATTCGCCTACCAGAAGGGTGGCTTTGACCAATCGCACGCCTGGGCTCGCCACCCCTTTTTGCTGACCAATCGAGGACAGCTTCGACGTGCCTACTCGACCGATCTCTTTGGGGATATGTCGCCAGCCTAACGAGTTAGGCGAGAGGCTGAGGGTTCGTTAAAACGTCACGCTGCGAAATTTCCGTAATTTGTCGAGAAAAATTTTAATTTACACTCGACATCATCGCGATCCAACATGCATCTTCCACCGACGACTTCCTTTGGAGATATTTTTGCAACTGGGAACAGTACGATGTAAAATTCTTTGCTTCGGGGGTTGAAAAACTATTTTTCGGACTTTTTTCTCGCGTTCGAAGTTTGTTATCGCTGTAGACGAAAAGTAGATAATAAAATGAAACTTGCAAATGCTCGTGAAAAATATTAGGAACATCTTCTAGCAATCTGAGACTGATGCATTAAATATAATTCAATGTTCTACTATGAAGTCCTTATATCCACTGTTTTAATAATGTTTTAATTACATTAGTGTAGAAATTCTCGTGAACGTATTTATTTCTGTCGATGTTTAATTTGCGTTTCAGGCCCAATAATTGACGAAGCTTTACTTTCGAAATTAAGATGGTTATAAAACAGTCTCATTAAAATATACGAAACAAGCATTTAATGCTCGTCAAGCTGAACATTTTGTAGCGTCTCAGCGAACGTAGTAAAATATAAAGTAAAACAAGAGAGCCAAGCAACAAGTTAATTTTCCATCAAGCTTTAATTCACTATCGACGTCAGAAATTCTGAAACAGTGATAGTGGACACAGAAGCGGAGAAAAGAAATGTGAAAATTCGTTGAAACTGTTGAACGCGGAGCGGGATTTCTGCAAGGAAAAGTTCAGAACGGGGAAGAAAGTAAAAGAATCGAGGCAAGGGGTTGGAATATAGTTGGCAGAGAAAAATGATTGTCCGTCGGTGGACCGATCGCATAAAATTTCCGAGTCGCGTGTTACGCGTCCAGGAGGCCGTCGTCGCGAAGCGAGCGCAAGTATCGCGTGGGTTTTGCAAAATTCACGCACGCCGGGAAGGTGGATACCGGGGCAGCGAGATAATAATGATGAAGTTCGGTGTCCGTGTAGCCGAGTGGATGGCGAGACCGGGAGGGTTGAAGCCGGCGGAAGGAGAAAGGCAACTCCGTGCGGAGGGGGTGGGTTATACATTTGAGTACATAAATGTATGTAACTTTGAGTTTGTGTTGGAGTGGGCGTCGGCCATCTTGTCCGGTGGGTATTGACCGAGGCGACCGCCAGGCGAGAGACATGCCATGGCGGGCAAACCACCACTAGTTACTACCCCCGGCGCTAATTGCTCTTATTAGTTAAATCCGTGCGGTATCGTCGCCGAGTCGACGTCGACCTGGCACCGGAAAAAACCTTCGACTTCCGCTCCCTCGGGATCTGATCTCCCGTACGACCACCCCCGTAGCCAACGGACCCAACCAACGTCCGAGAAAGTTCGCGCAAAACGTCCAGAAACTAGATCCTTCGCCAAAAAAAGTCGAGCAATAATTTCTCGGCTGAGACTTTTTTACGAAACTTAACTCTCGAATTGAATTTTACTCGTAGGTTTGTAGAAAGAAACTATTAGTTAAATTATGAAATTACGAGTTAATTGATACTCTAAATCGGTATTTCTTAAAATCTAGTAAGATCGAAGTAACCATCGAAGCTTAGCAACTGTTACGAAGCATGTTATAACTCTCTGATCTAAACAACAGTGAGTGACTTTAACAAACTTAAACGTTTGAAAATTTTCCTAGATAGCTGAGAAAAAATCGTACAGTAAAATTCGACCAAAAAAACATTCCTAAAGCTCAAGTTGAAACGTACAGGATAGCATGAAGAAAGAATGGAGGGAAAGATGGTTGAACAGGGTTGGTTAAGGTGGGTTCTTAAATCTACTCCAAGGCAGAAACGTACGATTTTCTGTCCGACGTAGCCGCCCCTATTCGTTAGACCTTGTACCGAGAAAAGGAAAAATTAATTGCGTCAAGTTTCCTTATTATTATTCGTTATTCCCGTTTTCGAACTCGGTTTACTCGCACAGCCGTGCGTAAGTAAGTGTATACTTACCGGCGCACTTTCTTTGCGTACAACATTTAGCGAGCAGAGGAATAGAAAATCGTAAGCTTCCACGAAGGAGTTCCGTTTAGATTACCCTCGTACGAAGAAATCTCTAACATCCGGAATACACGACAAAGCGGGGAAGTTTTCAACTTTACGGCGAGGACGTAAAATTTGCGTCGAAACAATTTGGATATCCTATGGAGCAACGTATCTGTCTCTTATTTATTTTTGTGCGTTGCTGTAGGCGTTCAAGGGACCTCGAATCGAAAAAAAATTAAATTTTTAATTCTTCCAGCTCGATCAACTCCTTTAATTTTGATTTATTATCGACGAGCAGAGAATTGCTTTTAAGGAGAAGCATAGAAGCAAAGTTCGCGATATTTTCGTTCGCCCGATCTTTCAAAATATTTTTCAGCCCGTAGTTTTTCCCGCTAGAAAAACACCGGTGCCAAACAAAACTTCGCGAGACTCGCGAGCGAAGTAAACCGTAGGTTTAATCAATGTCTTTAGCGAGGTAATTATGCGAAACTTTTTCTTCGAGCACGGCCAGTTCGAGGCACGCATTTGCATTTGTCTCGGAAAGTTCCTTCGCTTTCTACTTTCCAGCGATTACACGGTGCTGGCTCATTTGTGGACGCCGCGAACGCGACTAATAATGATACAATCTTCTACGATCGCGCGGAGATTCGCAAAGAAGCTCTCGGAAACGACCATCTATCCTATTCTTCTCGACCTGTTAAAATTCAAGGTACGCCTTTGATTCCGGACGTAACCTATTTGTCTCTCCCGTAACCTTCTTGTTTCTTTCTTGGGTAGAAGGATCCTCTCTTCCCAAGAGAAGCACTTAATTCGAAGGATATTATTTACACCCTTGATTTTTGATATAAGGATTACGTTGTATCTTTTTGTAAATTAAATTTCTCTCGAACACCTTTTCCTAGCAATTGGTGAACCTCCAGGAAACGATACATTTATTTAAAACATTCTTCTGTAAACGAGAAGATTTAAGTTATATAGGACACGATGTCGACGTGCTTGTTTCTACATAAATATACTTAAAATTCAACAGTGTTAATTTCGTCGCGTCGCTTATAACTAGACTGCGAATCTTGATGCAAATTCATATTTTTACTATTAGAATTAATAAAATGGGAGCTTTGCAGAGGGTTGTCTCAACTCCTAAATATAATAATTTCTATCCTATGTATTTTCTATAAGAGCATTCTGTACTTTTTTGGGAATTAAAATTTCCCATAAATGCAATACATGTCGACAAAGTCTTCTTCTTTAGTAGTTGGAAAAATTCTAACGAACGATCGGCTCGTTCCATAGACTGTGCGTCCGAAATAAAAACTACCCTCTAACCTAAACCATATTGAATCCTTTCGACAGATTCGTTAAAATATTTCGCGAATCTTTCGAAAGAGGAATGAATTTGCAATTGCATAGAATGCAGCGATTATTTAGGTAAAGTGTAGTTGGCGAAGCTGCGATTACCGGTTACCTTTGGCTGAGGTGGGTCGCGCGTTCGTGGAGGAGCGCCGCGAAAAAGAAATTGGACCATCGGAGCGACCTGCGGGGTTTGCGAAGCCGCAGACTGGAGCAATCGTCGCGCGTCGACGAATTGCGGAATGTGTCACAATCAACGGGCGTCGTAGTCGTTGTCGGTGGAATTCTGTGCGTCGCGCGATACAAGGTCCGTCCCGGAACGGTGCGAAACGCCAAGGCGTGGAAACGGCGGGGTAGCTGACGGTATTGCGGCTGGCGAAAATTCCGAAGGTTCGTCCGTTCCCGTTCGTCGGTGGCCGCAGGAGCCATGTATACAGCGCGGACTCTAATTCACGCCCGGTATTTCGCGCGGCGTGTATTTTAAGGCTAGTCCCCGGCTCTAAAATTCCACCCTTGCGCCCGTTTCGCTCTCTCGCCCAGCCACCCCCCCTCTCTCTCTCTCTCTCTCTCCTTGTCTCTTCGCGTTCGGTGTCTGTCCTGCTTCGTGTTTCGCTTCTATGTACTCCCTCTCCTGTTCAGCAAGCCCGTTTCTCCCTCTTGGTGGTCTCAGTCCGCCTGCAACGGCCGCGTTCGTTCCTCTCACGCTTCGACTCGATCCAACCCTCTCTGGCCACCCCCTTTGCCCCTTCGTGGAACACACGAGTAACCGAGGTAGGTAGTGCGATGCTCGTGGTGGTGGTGGGTATAGTGGCTGTAGATATAAAGGTTGTTCAGCCGAGAGGGTGGCTGCGCGGGGCAAGGGACGACGAAAGAGAACGAGACGAGCAAGAGGGTCGAAGGGGCCGCGGGGAGGGATCGACGGAGAGGCATCGCGAAATGCGAGAGAACGGAAAGAGAGGAGGACACGGATGTGGAGAAACTGAACGGGACGGAGAAGGTAGACGCGGTCGAGAACGAGAGAGAGGAGGACGGAACGACGGAGGAAGAGGGAGAGAGACGGTTCTTGGACTCGGTGTGGTAGTGCAAGGGTTCGTTCGACCCTTAAGGGGTTGTGGCTAGCATCAGCCCCCCTTTGCCCCAGTCCTCAGCCACCGCTATCCCCTTTACCGACCTCCAGCTTCTCTTCCTACTCCTTCCAGACCTCGTCGACCACCCAGTTAGCCACCCTCGTAGCCACCCCACGCCGGGCAAAACTACCCACCGCCGGCGGCCATTTTACTCTCCCTTCGGCCTGGACTCGCCAAATTGTAATCCGAGGCCCTGGAATTCCGGGTAGAGCAACCGTGGTCCGGCCTCAAAGGAGGCTTCTCCTTCGCCTCTCGACTTACCCTTGGATAATGATTAACGGAGTGCTCCTCTTTCTCGCCCTCGCGGCTTGCTCTCCCGCGCTTCGCAAGACAAACAAAGACGAAAGGCCCCGCGTTTCGGATCACGGCGTGCCGGTTGTTACACCCCGTACACCTCCTACCCCCGTAATAACGCGAAAGGTCGCGGAAATTTTATTCCGCTAGCTGCGCCGACCGGCCGTTTGATGTTCTCCAGACACGTGTTTTCGCGGAATGAAAACGTCGCCTTTGTGCTTTTTTTCCCCAAGAACGAAACGCGAGCCTTACGTCGAGACACACGGCTCTCTCGAACGAAACAACGATTTAATAATTTCGAAATCGATCGACAGGGTCAAATGCCTCAAGGACTCGAACCCTCTGGAAGAGGTCGCCGTTTTCTAACGCCTGGCGACGCCTGGAAGATCGAAATTAACGATACCCTCGATATATTGAATAATGAAAATTTTTCAACCCAAGCTACCCTTGAAATCGGACGCTCCTGGCGATTCCGTAATTTCCAACGTATCGTTGCCATCTTTCGTCGAGGGCCCGGAACGCCGTGAATAATTTCGATTCAATTATTGCGTCGAGAGACCCCAATCCGTTCCCTGATACGTAGTTACTGCGTTCCCGCGAGAACGAGCCGTGGAACGCGTAGACAATAATTCCATATCTCGGTGTTCCCGGTTTATCTGATTGGGCAAACGGTATCGCCCGGGAAATTCGCGATTATCTGTTTATGGCGCGGTTAATGGAGGTCGTGCTCAGTCGAAACGGCTCGAACCTCATGTCTGCCCGATATTGGCCAATAATGTAGCACGTACTTACCGTACGGTGTCTGCGCGGCTTCGACGAATAAAATTAATGCCTGAGGAGGAGAACGTGCGACGGGAATGGAGGATAGGAGCCTGATGAACCACGGGTCAAGACCCTGCTGCGTTTATTTCGTCTCTCGATTTCTTCTCCAGCACTATTCTCGCGTAGGATCATTTTTACCCAAAAAGTTCGACACACTGACTGCCGTTCGGAGGGGGTCACCGACCTCGAGTTTGTAACAGTTAACCCCTACGCGAACTTTCGAAGTCTCGATTAATTTCGTTGCAAACCTTTCTCCCAGTATCTAATGTTTTTTTAGACACCGTTGGTATCTTCAGTCTTGTTAAATTTGTAACGATGAGATTAATATTACTCTACTTTGAGTTGGATAAATCTGTCCCTTTAGAACGTAAACAACGACTGAAATTTCGAGCATGGAAATCTGGTATTAAAGGGTTGTCCAGAAAAACCTGGGTTACGCCATCCGATGGTTATTTTAAAGTAGTAATAGACGCAATATTCTGCATACGCTCTTTGGTAAATTCGCTAACGCGAACGTTGTTTCAACATTCATTCCAAATTCACACCGTTGCGATTAATTACCATTGTATATTATTGATAATATGTCGGTGACCCCCATACGTAAATTTCTTATAATTGCTCGTTAAAACAGCGAAAAATTCACTGTGCCACAAACATACGATACTCTCTCGGCAGTCAACGTGGTAAATGTAAAATTCACTCGATCTATCGCATAATCTTCCTCCCCGCGTAGCTGCGACTAATGTTCCGCGATGCATCTTAACACGTTCGCTGCGGAATACTTTCCGTATCGAGTTCAATTCCATACGAGAAATAGTTTGAGTATTCGTTACATGCACGAACAAAATCTCTTTAATTTTTCTAATATCGTCAGGATTCGCGGTATATCAAGTTAACCCCCTAAAATGCAAATGAACGTGTTAAGAGACAAAAGAATCTGGGCAGTCCTTCCCGGCAAATCCATCCTTCGCGAGACACCTGCAACAGAAAATGAAAAATGTAAGCGCGATGCTCGATTAATCCTCCCGGGTTTTCGAGAATTATTTCGCGAAGGCGCTGAAAGTGGCGGAATAAGGCAAGTAGGGCGAAAAAAGATCGATCAAAGGGCGCTCGACTCTAAACGCGGTGCCGTCTTCGAGCGCCGTTTGTCCAAGTTGCGAATAGATTTTATCACCTCGTAATATAATTTGTTGTGCAGCAACATTAGCAGTCGCCACAACATTTGTCATCCTGTGCGCGCGCCTCTGTGTTGACAGGACTGGCCCCGTTTCGAGGGCGAAGTTCAACGTATAAACCGGACCGGGAACTGGATCAACGGGTACCAGGGCCCTGTCGTTCCTGCATCGAGTGACCACAATCGCCCGTGTAGACAAATTCGCGTCAGTGGTGATCAACTGCGTGTTCCAAGACGGCTACATCGTTATTCGATACCGACGATTACATATTTAACGCGCCAACACACCCCGACAACGGACCGATACGAATCACTCGGTCTCTCGATCTTCACTCGTGCACGATATATATAAATAAAATTGAATATTCGTCTGCAATTGCACAATTTTGATTCACACATATAGATGGTACCTGTACTGAATTTGTTAGAATTTTTGTTTATATATTCTGGGTTATTAAAAATGTTTTAACCCAGGGCAGAGGATATATTATCGTCGTACCTCGTAATTAGTGCTTTCTTTCTCTGAATCAATTTTGATTCAGACATATAGATGGTACTTGTACTTGTACTGAATTTTTTAGAATTTTTGTTTATATATTCCGGGTTATTTAAAAATGTTTTAACCCGGGGAAGAGGATATTTATCGTCGTACCTCGTAATTAGTGCTTTCTTTTTCTGAATTTTGATTCAGACATATAGATGGTACTTGTACTTGTACTGAATTTTTTAGAATTTTTGTTTATATATTCCGGGTTATTTAAAAATGTTTTAAACCGGGGAAGAGGATATTTATCGTCGTACCTCGTAATTAGTGCTTTCTTTCTCTGAATCAATTTTGATTCAGACATATAGATGGTACTTGTACTGAATTTTTTAGAATTCTTGTTTATATATTCCGGGTTATTTAAAAATGTTTCGACCCGGGGAAGAGGATATATTATCGTCGTACCTCGTAATTAGTGTTTTCTTTCTCTGAATCAATTTTGATTCAGACATATAGATGGTACTTGTACTGAATTTTTTAGAATTTTTGTTTATATATCCCGAATTATTTAAAAATGTTTCGACCCAAGGAAGAGGATATTTATCGTTGTACCTCGTAATTAGTGCTTTCTTTTTCTAAATTTTGATTCAGACATATAGATGGTACTTGTACTGAATTTTTTAGAATTTTTGTTTATATATCCCGGATTATTTAAAAATGTTTCGACCCGAGGAAGAGGATATATTATCGTCGTACCTCGTAATTAGTGCTTTCTTTTCCAATCGCATAAATCGGGAAAGAAAATCATTTCTGGTGTACAGTTTATCTTTGAAGTTGGTAAAGGAGACCAAGAGATATATTGAAAATTCAAATCGATATGGGAATCTCGCTTCGAGTAAATATCGTATTCGCGAATTAATTTAAAAATTGCTGGACCGGAAACACCGGAAACAGGCGGACGCGTCGTGGACGGTGTTAAAATTTCGATATCGTTCGACCTATGGATTCTCGGTGGAGAGAAATGGCTTATGGGATTCCGGCTGATCGTTCATTTGAAGAACGTTCGCCGGGATAGTCGAAGCGATCGCTCTGTCCAATTTTCTGGATTTCTCGTGCACGAACTTCTACGTATCCGAGAACGAATGTGAAACGAAGCTTCGAAAAAGGAGAAAGGGTGACACGAGACGACGAGGGGGAGGCGGACAAGGGGCGGTAAAAAGGACTTTTCCAACGATGGTTCGCTCCTGAGCTTGTACCATCCACGTATACACATATCGGCATCGGTCATGCATGACAAGACGCCTGACTGGCCACGCCGGTAAAAACGAGGAAAGCGCGGAGAATACAAACTCGCCTCGTTTCTTTCGCGCCATTTCAAGACTCTGCTCTCCGACTACATCTTCCCGTTCTTTTTTTTCTCGGATAACACCGCGGACGATCTGCGCGACCTCGACGTTGATACGGGCACCGTGGCTCGACGAATTTCCAAATCCAATTTCGAGTTACAAACGAAAGAATAGCCAGTTTAGCCATTTTTCTAATTTCTTTAGCGGCTCTAAACGTACTACTCTGTGCATTATTCGTTTCTTATCAAAGGGTGATTACTCTGAATCCATTTTTAAACCCATGTTTAATCGCAGTATCGTCCCGTCTAACGAGAAACAAACGAAATAAGAAGCTAAAAGCTGCCGCGAAAATTAAGTGGCACGAACATATTAGGCGAGAGTCAGGATTCTTGTCTCTGTTCCGATCCCTGGTCCGTAAGAACGCTGGTAAGAAGGAAAAACGAGCCATCCCTTCGTGTGCCGCGGCTCGTAAAGGAGGGTAATAATCGAAGCGCGGATGGATGCAAACCCGCGCGGCGAAACTCGCGCGCGTTACGAGGGTCGGCAATCTCTTCGTGCAGTTTTTCAGGAACGAGCCACGAAGGACCGTGTGCCCGCGGCTGATAAGGACACCTTTATCAAAAATCCCCGAACCCTCCCCTCCGGAGACGCTGTCGCGGCCACGTTGGAGGGTAGAATTTTCGACCAGCCTACAGCATCCGTCTCCAGCGGCGTGATTCTCGAATTTATAGCCAGGTACCGGCGGGCAACGGCGGTTATTACGAAAATTCCAACGGCCTGGCAAGATGGCGGCGACGTTTGGGGGGGCCCTGGCTGGCCCGACGGCGGCTGGCGTCCAAGTCGGTATCGATGATTCCCGTCGGCGGTCGAAACTCGAAAACGAGCGGGAAAATCCAGCGAATTTCCAGAACAGTGCGTCGTATCGATTCGAGTTTCCGTGGGCGTTGCTATGAGATGGACCCTTGTACAGCACCGAGAGACCGAGAGCGAGCGAGCAAGGTAAACGGAGAATGAGCGAACGCGGGAGCGAGAATGGTAGACAGAGGTCTTGAGTGTCGCCAAGCTACCCTCCACCTCCTTTGCCTCCTCGCGACAAACCCACCTCCGCGTGCTCAGCCTCCGGTCTCTTCCTCCGACTGCTCGCTCTCCTCTGTTACCCTGCGCCTCCGTTATTACTTCTACAAATATACAAGCTATCGCATCCCGCGATCGAGCTTCTCGAGACCCAGGCCGCGCCACGGGTAAATTCGATGGAATCGGCTGGCTAATACCGCTTCAAAAGAAACGCGCCGTCGACTTTCACCTTTGAGAGGCGCGATCTCGCCTGAGATCCGCGGCCTCCGTGCCTCCGCCCCCGCAACCCAGTCCTTTGTTCGACCTACGTGTCTCGAGTAGGAAATAATGCGAAAGATCGCGCGGAAACGACCGGAGAATCCTTGCGTCGTCCTTCTATGCGGAATCTCGGAAACCAAAGGAGAAATCACGAAAGGGGGCGGCCTCCGTCCAAGACCAGTCAATTTTTACCAGCAGACTTTTATTCGAATCTTGTATAATACTTTGAAGCAGAAAGGTTGCGATGTATGTTCGACACTTGTTACGCAGAGCAGGTTGGAGCCGGTGGTCCAGCATCCGGTCAAGCGAGATCAGAGATCACGGGTTAATCTTTCCCGCAGCTCGTCCATCCAGTTCTGGACCATGAGAATCTTGTTTGGAGGGATGCTCCCTCCTAATATTCTCGTCTACGTCCCAAACGAGATTGTGATTCGAGTCATTATTCATTCCTAGCTGCGACCCTGTCGCATACTTCGCTGATTACATTTGCGAACATCTCCATTGTCCGGCCAAGCGACGACGTTTCCTTTGCTGGTTTAAAGCGAAACACCTTACGACTCTACCTGCGAGGCGCGCTCGATAAACTTCGAACTGTGTCTCGAACGCTTGGTTTCTTCGATTCGATAGTAGATATAATTTATCTATCACACAATCCATCGTTGTAACTGTTATTAACCTGACTCGTCACAAATTCATCGTCGATATATTAAAATCAACACAGTTTTACATTCACGAGGTATTCGTGACACAAATATCTATTCCTCTTATACGAAAAAATTTAAATAAAAGTCGGGGGGTTAAGATATTCTGTGCTCCTAAAATACTCGATCGAAAACCGTTTGATCGTTGGGAACGCGGAAAGAATTCTTGTTGCGTACAGGAAAGGGGGCGAGCGGTGACCTGGTGCTAATAAAAATCACGATAAAAATCCTTCTTTTGTCGAAGGTAACGGGTAACTAGCCACTCGCGGGGGCAAGAATTATGAGTTGTCGTTTTATTCTCGCATCGTTCGCGCAGGAGGTTGAAAAAGGTCAACAAGACGTGAATCGGAGGGTTGGTATCAACGGAGCCCGGGGTTCTTGAGGACGCACACGCGTCCTTTCCGGAGGACTCTCGGGCTCCTTCTTTCTTCGTCCGGCTCTTACGGTTTCCATGACGCGCGTACGTCGCGAAATAACGGGTATCCTAGACTCACTTAATTGGGTCCGCCATTTTCGGTGGCGCGACCCCTCGAAAATCCTCGTCGTTTCCTCCACCCCGGTCCGCGCCGCAACCCCGCTGGAAAGGACTTCACAGAAGGGTTGCCCAACGCCGCTACCCGCCCCCGACCCTCCAGGCCTTCCTGCTCGACCCGAGTGGCTTTTGTTTTCGCCCCCAAAGGGTCCGCCATTTTGAATTTATGATACCCCGAGACTGCGGGTCTCGGACACCGAAAAACTTCGGTCGTTAGTGAAAGTTAAGAGCCGACCCTCTATCGTCCGCGCCGGAGCGCGCGGAGTCATTTTCTGTAATAGGAGATGGAGACGTTCCTGATGGACGCGCGTTAATGATACACGCTTCGCTGACGAACACCGGTCTTTTGAAAAATTCTCGGATACCGGTCTGAACCTCCGCAGATGGAGGGGGTATTAAATCTTTGGCGACGGTGATTGCGAATTTCCGTGTGCAGAGTCAGGGGGAGGATCGATCCAATATGGCGCGGTATTTCCTTCGAGTTTCGATCAACGAATCGCGAATCGAAGTTGCTTGTTTTCTTACTTTACAGTATCGAGATTATTCTGCGAGGATGTATGAAAATACAGGAAGCGTAACGGGTAGAATCGTATTTGCTGTCAATTAAAAACTTGGGTTGTTAAGTAACTCTTAACGGCGACGGAACTTGTTGCGACTTTCTTGTTAACTTGATTTGGTCTTTGAACCTTTTCGTTCTTGAATTATTAAAAAGTTACGGGCGAAAGAATCGCGCTATCGTGCATAGAAGTCGATTGGTTTATGAAAATAATTTAGTATAATTCAATTGTATGTTTCCCTACGGTTTAATTAGAGCGTCGAGCGTGTGCGCGAACGGAGCAACTGGAAATCGTTACAACGTTCGTTCAAGTGCTTTGTACAACAAAGCTGAAGTAGTTCTATAGGGGTTCCGGATAATCAAGATCAAGCGCGTAAATAAAATACTTGACCTCTTCCGCTTAATCCCGAAAATGCACATCGGTACACCGATTCGACTAATCGTCGACGACAAACTGCTTCCATAAATAAAAGGTGTTGTTATCACAAAAATTCTTTCCCATCACAGGGGGTTAACGTTTTAATTAATTTAAAATAGAAAACTGCGATAGACGATGGTTGTCGGTGTATTAAATGATTTCAAGCTCTTCGATGGAAAATTTTCCGTAGAATTCGGTTGAAATCGGACAAAGATCGACGATGGGATTTATAGGAACGCCGGAGCCGTGGTTCCCCGAAGGCCTCTGCCCTGCTTTTCGTTTAATAAACCATCGAGTAACGAGGACCAAGCGGCGTCGTTTATCAGAACGGTACGTACACGTGCGGCACCGGGAATATTCGTTTACGACAAATCCGATTTCCCGCGACGATCGAGAGAGGAGGAGCCGAAACGTTCGGGTCGCTTTTTCCAGGAGGTCGCGATAATCCGATATTCCGGCGGGCAGATAGTTTAGTTCAAATTCGATGTCCGGAGGAGCGGCTAGGACGCGGCTCGGGCGGAGATGTCAACTTAAAACAATTGCTAAGCTGCGGGGGGGACATAGCGACACGCAATATCCTGACTCCTCTAATTCGATTAGGGAACTAGCTACGTAGACGCGGTACCAGGAGTTCCCTGCAACCAGTCGACAGACTTCAGGTACGCTAGGCCTCCACGACGACGGATACAGTCACGCAGGTACTGACAGAGCCAGAGATAGTCATCGAATTATCGGACTCGATGGAAGAACCGGTTCAATTTGCCAAATTAATCCGATGCATCCCCGCCATTCCTGCCGGCCAGGCCACGGAGTCGGGGTTTTCGATACAAAACGTCTATGGTTCCGCGAGTTTCGCCAAACCTGTCGATACACGGTGCTTGGAAATCCCAAAAACTAGGTATTACTAATTCATTCTAAAATAGAGTTATCCGCATATCGTGCTCGATCGAAGCACAGTCGTCGATAATTATTGTTTGGGATACCTAGGACCACTCTGGGGCTTAAATTCGATTTTCTAGTTCAGGTGTATTTATGGAGTGTTTGGACGAGAGATAAAGTTCCTCGTAAAAAATATCGATCCCTTTCTGATTTACAAATAATTGGCACTTTTACTCTGAATATTCTGCACCACTGTCAATGAATACCCTGTACCTTTAATGTGAATAAATAAATAAATATAAAAGGAGGCAGAATTACCTTGGATAAAATTGGTTTACAAGTTTTATCCTACTCAGCAGCCAGTCAATGGCTTCCATGCCATTACTACCCTCCCCCAATCTAGCCAGTGCAGTCCTGCAGTGTCCCTTTCGCGCCCCTAGAGCCAGCAACCCTTACGTTCAGGAGGGGAGTCGCTCGTTGGACAACCCTGGGAGATAGAGGGGGGACCCATCGAGCTAGAAACTAGATCTAGGAACTAGAATCGTCTGCATTACCGACTACCTACGAGAATCGTCCGCATCGATGATTTGACCGTGTCCCATCCACAGATGTCGTCACCACCGTTTTACCAACCCCTACGATACCGTGTTCCGCCCGACGAGCCCGCATAGCACTCGACGATTCTCATAATCGGGAGAAAACGATACATCGAAGAAGCCCTGCCGACCCGTATCAACAAGTTTACTTTTTTCTCATAACGCTGGTCGAAGGCTACGGAAACGAGACCGCCCATCGACCGAACGCGGACCGCCTCTAATTGCACGACATCGCGGGAATGTATAATTAGTGACCTGTACAAGGTAATTCAGAAACGCTCTCTATTGACCCAATTACGATTCGCCCGGAAATGCCGTCGTCGACGTTTGCAACCAGCCGCTGTGTAAACACGGCATGCATTTCGACGTGTCCCCGGAAGAAATTCATCCCCCACGGTTCCCGTTTTCACGAAGATCGCGAACACGAACGCGAACCGTTCATATTTTCTTTTTTTCTCTCTCTCTCTCCGCGCAATGTTGAATTGTTCGGTGCAAAAATCAACGGAAGCACGCGAGAGACTGCAACACCGAAGAAAGTTGCTCGACGTGGCGTGCGTGTGGCGTGGATTGTTCTCTCCTCCTCTCCGCAAACCACCCCGGAACGTTACTCGAAACGCGTATTTCCCAAACCCTTTTCTCTTTCCCTCTTCCTCTTCCGGCCGTAGCAGAGACGGCTGGGCCGTGAATGGTCTGACGTATCGTCGGCGTGTCTGTGCCTGACACCTCGGATTTTTCCATTAAATTTTCTCGACGCGAAAATCTATCACCGGTTACAGTTCCGGAAAAACCTGCTTCGACTCTGTAAAGCGATTCCCATTACGATTGCTCCGCGGGATCCCGTGAAACGTATCGAGCGCCATTGAGGGTGGCCTGCCGAAAAGAGGCTTCTTTCGCGTACTCCGCCTCGTTGGATTAATAAAATTTGTTGTAACCCTTCTCCCCAGTCCGGCGGAGGAGCAAAGCTGCATTCGAAACTTGATTCCTCGCGAATTAGTTCCGTTCAACGAGAGAATATATTGCTGCGATCTTTCGGTAATAATAAAAACGGGAAATCGTTAAAACAGGTGAATAATTGTAAGGGGAAAACGAAAACAGCAAATAATTGACGAAATAGATCGACTTGGTATTGCTACGTGTATCTAAGTTCTTAGCCCTTTGTAGAACGCCTCGCGTATAAGTCCTAGACCAATAGGGTGGCGTCGACTTTGCGTAAATACGGATTTCGCGCGCCTCGTTCAAACAAGGGTCGCTCAAATACAGATGGAGTCCCCGGTCGAGTGTTTACTCGGGTAATAAGATCGACTAATTTATCAATAAGAATTCCAGAAGTTCCCGTCTTTGCTCGACGTTTCGCGAACGAGATCGGCGAACGTCAAGTTTCGCCGAAAAACAACCCCTAATTTTGCGCGCATCGATTCCGACGCGCGGGGAAATATACGCATCAGACGTCGGGGTGATATTGTGACGAGCAGGTTACTAACATTGTCCGTCAAATGTCAAACGTCTCCAGTCAGTGACAAACGCGACTCGAAATTAACGACAGACGACATAACAAATGTATTCTTTATTTCAGTTTTACATTTCGTCAATTATAAAAATAAACAGCTGAAAAGTAGCGTCCACCAGCAATACTTGGTGGAAATAATGATTCATATTTGGGAGGCGTAAACGTGGAGAATTTCACTACTTTGCTAGGAATAATCATCTCCGAAACGTATCTTTTACACATAGTTAGGACACTATTTTTGAAATTTCTATAATAGTTAATTTCTGAAATTCGCTGGTTGCTAAATGTTGTATTAAATATTCGGTATCTACGCCAGCGAAGCTAACAGCGAGCTACTATTTGGGAATTTAGTTTAATTTATTGTAATCCTCCGTCTACACGGTCAAGGGGTAGAATCGAAGCGGTCGTACGCGTGCATTATTGCACCGATAGGAGGACAATTCCCACGACGTGACTCGATATTGATCAAGAAATTGAGATACACAACGAGGGGACGCGTTAGGTAAAAAGTAGGAAAGCGACATTGACACGACAGCAGTAGGAGGGAGGGGGAGAAAGGAAAAGTTTAGGAGCTTGTCTTAATACCGCGAACAGAAGCGGAAGGGATGTGCCGCAGAGGGCAGCTTCATTTTTCAAGGAATCTGCGAGAAAATGCAAATGCGCGGGGCATCTGGCAACAATGGCCGTGGTCTGTGGCCCCTATTTTAAGGGTTGGTTTTTTGGTCGACGTGGTAGTAGGTGGGGTGGTCGGAGGCAGAGGGAAAAAGCATCGAGCAGGACGAGGACGGAGAGACCGTTAGAGGGTTGGGGTGGCAGGGGAGGGTCGACCGGGGAGCTTTGCCGGCCATGCAAAGCAGAAGCACAGAGCGGCGGCAGCGGCAACCCCCGACGACCGACCTCGGCTATATACTGGCTCTCCCAACCCCCTGATAAGGGTGGACAGCCACGATCGATTAGAGGGCTACCCACCCACCTACCCATCCGTCCCCTGCCTCCCATCCCCCCATCCCACACCCTCCTTTACATCCCACCCACCACTCACTCTCCCTCACGGCATCCTCCACGGAGCTTCTACCCATATTCTGATTCGCAACACGGCCGGCTAACGATCCCTGGTTTAAAAATACCCGCGATCCTCCTTCTCCACGCGCCACCCTTAATCCTTCCAACTTTCGTAGTTATTCCACTCTTACTTTTCACCCGGACGCGTGTGCACACTTTCGCTCTCGCCCGCGCCTCCTCGCCGCTAGACTTCGTTATATCCTACTTCATGAAAATTTACGAGCGAAATTTAGCGAGCTGGAAATTTGTTTACTCTTCGTTTCGAAGGAACTCGGTACGAATCGGTGTCCGGTGTCGACTTCTCGCCCGAATTCCGCCGAGCCGTCGAAACAAGCAACGAAGATGGTCGTCGGACTTACCCCGTACGCGCGATATCCTCGGTTTAACGCGTTCCCTGTCGCAGTTCCCGCTGTCCGACGAAAGGCTAACAATAAGGAACGATCTCGAACTACTTAGGTTAAGTTCCCGGGCGTCCTTGCTGCTCGAAACTTCGCCGAATGGTCGGTCCGCTTCCGCGAGCGGAGTCGCACTCGCGCGTATCGCGAGTTCCGAAGTGTCGTAACTGCTAACACCCTGTTTTCCGGCGAACAACACGCGCCACGCGTCGTTTTTCATTCAACTTTCCCGGCACGGAAGCGCGGCGACAGATTTTTAATCATACGCGAACAAACCTTAGACAAAAGCAATCGTCCTTTAAATATTCTTCTAACGAAAGACGAAAGCTTTTTAATAGGATGAGAATCATATGCGAGAATAATATCGAAGAAGTTTTGGATTCGATAAATAATTAAAAATCGAGCGAACGGTTCGAGCTTGTTAAACGGCATGTTTTGCGGCGAAAATTGGCATCGATTGATTTTCAATTACGGGCGTAGTTTAAAATACCTCAAGGTCAATGGCGTCGTAGCTCAGGCTTCTTCGTCGCGGCGAAACTTCGCAAGAAAGCCTCGCGACGCGTTTCCATTCAATTATCCGACGCGAGATATTTACTGCTACGCGCAAACGGACGCAATTTCGACGTCCCCGCGCGCGCTCTATCGAGCCGGAAATAAATCTAAAGGCTTTTTAAAAAAATTGCCAATAAATCGTCGCGTTAGCCCGGTCCGGTGGGCATTTTCCCCTCGGACTTTAAAATTCCTTAATTCGGTGGAAAAAAAGGGTGACGCGCAGGCCGGTTGCCCTTTCGTCGTTTGCGGGGTCGACCTCTTGCCCCGAAATCGATATCAGCCGCAATGATATCATCCGACGGACGCGTTCTACGCTCGCCGCGAATTCCTTACGTAAAAACCAACCCCTTGGCGTGTCTGAGATCCTCGCGCGAAGTTCTGATTCCGATAACGGGTTACGCCTGGCCAGCCAAAATACTAGAAACTTTTCTCGAATACGACGTCGCGTTTAAACGGAGAAATAAATCTCACTGTAAAACTCGATTCATAATATTTTGTACGTAGTGAAAACTCGATAAAATCGAGAAGGAACTACGAGGGGTTTTATATACAAAAATTGAAAGTGGCCTGGGAAAAGGAATTTTAAAAAAATGCGTAGACCGTTAAAATGGCTGTAAATATTGCCAGGCGTTCTTTCGACGACGACAGCGGCTTGTCGCTACGTATTACGATGGATATGAGTATTGTAATCATTGTAAAGGGTTAGAGATATGTGTATCTAGGAGAGAAGCGGGCGCTTCGTGCAAGTGAACTTACAAAATCAACAGACAAAATACACAAATCCTGTTATGACTCCGCAGACGAGTCTGTGTATAATACAGAAACAGTTCGGTAACGATAACTCGAAAACTTGCGTGTGTTTTCAGAAGTATCCGAAATTGAAACTTGGAATCGCGCTACTCCCGAAATCTAGCCCTTCTACGACGGTCGTAACTCGTAACTCGTAACTAAAATATCGTATAACCTACGGATTTTAGCCTCCTCTTTGTCGCAAATAAAAACTTCGAGAATTGGAAACACTTCGCGGGCAAAATAATCGGTAATTTCGTCTTTTTTCGAGCTCCGTGGCGGCCGTAGCCTCTTAAGTTGCAGCCGAGTAATGGCTTCATCGATCAGGGTAGCTATAGTGCGCGCCGCCACGGCCGCTTTCCATACTTGGGAAATTATAAATTTACCGTACGGTCACGGAGGCAAATGCGTTTAAACGCGCGACCCTGCCTTGAAAACAACCTCGTTCCGATAAAGTTCCGCTCCGAAGGAGACGTTCGCTCGCTAAACCATCGGGACACCCGTTAGAGCGCGGTAAGAAGATACACGGACGGGGGTGGAGAGACGCGATATAAGAAACCAACGAGGGATGGAACGGGCGAAGGAAACAGACGTCGGAAAAAAGCTGATATCCTTGGAATTTTCATATCGACACAGAATGACAGTTTTTTAATATTAAATTCTTTCCGACCTTTTGACTTCTTTTTGCCGTCGACGTCGCCCTCGACGAAGTTCCGCGCCGTGAAAGCGCGCGCGGAACGGGAGACGCGGGGATGAAACAGAGCGAACCAGTC
Source organism: Colletes latitarsis (assembly GCF_051014445.1). Taxonomy (NCBI): domain Eukaryota; kingdom Metazoa; phylum Arthropoda; class Insecta; order Hymenoptera; family Colletidae; genus Colletes; species Colletes latitarsis. The sequence continues at coordinate 25,508,511 of NC_135135.1, read as the reverse complement.
GAACGAACGCTAATTTTCGTTTCGCGTTCGTTCGTCCGGCTCTCCGTTAAAAAATGTTGCACACTCGTTCCGTCGAATTAGTCGGAATAAATTGGAGAAGAGCGAGGCACGAAGGGAAACGGCGAGTATCTTGTTACGGTTCGGCAATCAACCCTTCCGGGGGGCGGATAACCCTGTCGACATAATTTTTTTCGAATGAAAGTCGCCCGAATTATCTTCGACGCGCCGACTACTTACGCGAGTGGCAACACGTTAATTGAATTGCTTGGATGGTAAAAAAAGTATTTTCCCTACTCTACGCTCGGTATTGAGAGTTTATACGATCCACAATTTTATTAAAAAATATTTTAGAGCAGTTCTAAGTCGGAGGTACAAAACGTTCCCTCCGCCGTTCGGGGGTTAAATGAAATAAGGATTTGGAAAAGTTTAATCCCTTTACGAGCAAGGAAAAGAACGTTACCGGGGGACGAGACTTTAAATCCGAGCAAGGTGGCAATAAAATGCAAATTTTTTTAAGCATCATGCGAACGCGTTATAATTTCGTATTAGCAAATTTAAATGGCGTACACCTTTGTACCCCCGTAAATTATATTAGTGAAATTGTAGGTTTTTAGAAAAGAGTTCCGTTTGTACAAAGGAGCGTAACTTCGTGAAAAAGCTCAAAGGGTTGTTTCGCGCAGAACGCAGCCAAAGTTTGCCCTCCAGCCGAGCCACCCCTGACATAAAATTGCCGTTCGCCTTTCTTTACGCCTCCTATCATGATATCGCGCTCGAGACGCTGGAAAGTTTTCAATTTACAAGCAATATTAAAATAACCGTGCTCGGTATCAGAATCGACAAATAATCGGCTCGCAAAGGGGCGAATCCGTTCGTAGTCGTAAACCTGTTCGATTTTATCTTGCAACGGTCCTCGCGGTGGACTCGTCCGCGCGATGAAGCGATCGACGCGGCGGCTGGGCAAAGTCGATGGAGACGCGATCTTTCCATCCCGATACAAAACCGAGACGCAATAAATATCTAATAAATTTCTAGCCGGGTGGTCGCCGGGGGTCCCGACGGAAGGATGAGAAGCGACGACAATGGGGAGAAAAAACAGGATGCCCGGGTGGCTGGATGAAAGCACGGTCGCGCTACAAAACCCAAAACAGTTTCCAGAACGACTGTCATTTATTTCGTTATTTATTTTCGTTGCACTAGCGACAAACGGAAAGGAGAGAGTCCCGACGTTTTCTGGGGATCGACGTTACCCTTCCGGGATCGCTCTCTTTCTCTCAATTTTTTTTTTTTCACCCCGCGCGCGTGCATTGTCGAGTCGAGTGCAAGTTTTTAACCCTTAAAATTCGACGGAAAGGGTACCTATGTAACCGGGAGCTTTCGGAGACAGACGGGGCACAGAAGTCGACGCACGATGGGGTTCGACGATGCGGAGAATGCCAGCGGAGGGGGGGATGCAAAGTGCGGAGCGAACGAACAAGAGAGAGCAAAGGAAAAAAAATCGCAGCCTGAAAGGAAGGATTACATCGGGGATTTTGGTTTTCGCGTTTCATCTGGACCAAAGCCGATTTCCCGATTTTCCGTCTTTCCGCCGGCGAGAGACCCGCCACTCGAATTAGATGTCCATTGTACGAGCACAGAGACGAGACTCTCCTCCCGCCGCCTGGCCCCCCGACTTCGTGACGTCGCATATTAAGTCGCGTTCGACCCTTTAATGGAGTCTACCCCCGAACCCCGAAGTACGAAAGACTCTCCGCCTAATATGCCCGATAATATCTCCGACGGTGGCGTTTTGGAATTCAATAAAATGACAAGCCCGTGGCTGAATTTCCGCCCGTAGACACGGAAGAACGGTTTCTCCAAAATATCGATCACCCCTGCCTCGCGACGCAATTAGAAAACGCTATTCGATTTTCCAGGCTCCGGCTAGATGCCGCTAAAATAGAAAATGGCGAGAAATTTTCTATCCAGAGTTCCTTTCCTACTCATCGTGATCCGTAAGTCACGTATGGGTGTGTTTGTTTGGACAACGACTGTTTTTCACCTTTCCGTCGGTTCGTATCCGCCTCGTGGGAAACGGGGCCCCCGTGACTCATGGTATCGATCAAAAATATATTAGTCCCCGATATGACAGCGCGGAGTGTTTTCCTTCCACGGGGGTACGGGCCGTAGGGTCGAGACGGGGTTAAAAAAAAAAACCCCCCCCCGAGAACGGAGGACGACAGTTTTTTTTTTCTCCTCTTCCGTAACCCACGAGAGCGGCACAAAAGGCGCGGGCATACCTGCCCGACCGAAAGGGGTTTCGTCTACCTGTAGAAAAAATGAAAGAACCGACCGGCCAAATTAATGATTTAGTGTCAGTTGCGATATTTGGGGTGACGATTCCTTCTCTCCTCTTCTCGGTTCGCGAAACGATGAATCGAGATCGCACGGCGTTACATTTTGTTACTCGGAGTAGGGGCCACACGCTTCTTGGGAAAACCCTTTTACCGATCCCCTTGGAATCGAGGAAAAAAAAGGAGCCGGGTATCGCGGAAGAGTTGCAGCCAGTCATCGAGATTTACGAGGTATCCGCTCGGAGCCGGAGGAAATGAAGAGACGCGATCCACTTCGTTTCGGAGGGGAAGGGACCTAACGTCGACGAGGATTTGTTAAATGAGAAGAAAAACGATACGATCGCTGACGGACCCTCCGAAAATACCGTGAGAATCTTATCTCTCGTTCGTTCGCGTTTCCGAACGCTGCTGAATCCCGCGACTGGAAGAGAAGAAGATTCCACCGTGATCTTTAAGGGTAACTCTTAACTGCAAACGCGACTCCGTGAATTATCCACGTTCAATCAATCGACGTACCGATTTGACTATTTCAAAATAACTGTGAACGCGTTCCGTAACTAGGACAATGGATATCTAAGTATGGACAGCCGAATGTTTCGATCAGGTATTAGCACATTTAGAAGCTATCGCGGGGGAAATTATTCTGCCGAAGCAACTTTCTTCTGTAAAATCGTTTTCGTTAATTTCCAAGGCGGAAGGACGCGGTATTTTTGAGACAGTTACCCTCTACTTAATATTTTTCACGGTTATTTCGCGCCAATCGTCGTCGATGCGAGGGCCGCGAGGCCTCCTCGTAAATAACTCGAAAATGGCGACCATGCGATGTATCTTTACGGGGTTATTTGGAATTTACAGCGAGGGTGGAGCCGCCGCTTGCCGGATATATACGCGTCGGGGAAAGGTCTTCCCGTTGACGTCCCGCGGGACATCTTCGGCCGATCCTGTTCAAAAATTGAAGGACGTCGAGACCGAAAACTGCATCCGATGGCTGACCAGGGGACTCCGGATGGCTCCGGTCCCCCGGGACCATATGCCAACTCCGGAATTCGAAATTTAAATTCAGATACACGGAACGCTCCTCTTTTTTTCTTTTCCTTCCTTTTTTTGATCTCAGCGTAACCGTACCCCGCGAAATTGGTACATCGTTTTGATCTACGACGAGGTCGACGCGTGGGACAGACGATCACACAGAGCCAAAACACGTACACAGACCTGCGTACATACGCAAACGCGTACATATGTACGGGAATACTCGTGTCGAGGGACGAGTTATGTATCCTTCCCGGGTCCTCTCGTGGAACGACATCAAACCCCCGTGGCCCTCCGACGTCTTCTACTTCCTCCCCCGTGCGCGTGCGATGGCATACCTTGCGCTCTATCCAACCCTTTCTTCGGTCCGTCCTTTTTTACAGCGCCAATATACCCCCAAGATCCTCTTTTTTTCAGCCGTCCTTTCCCCTCGAGCTGCTTTGATATCGCCAAGTCTCGCGCGGCTCCCAAGTAGCTCGTCTTCTTTGTTATTGGCGTTCCTCGAATCAGTTCCCGCTGATGCCGCTCGCCGTTCCCGCGCCATTTTCGTACGATTCCGAGTAACGCGGCGTACGCGTTTGCGATTGTTTTCGATCCGTCAAGAAATCCTACTTCGAGAAGAATGCCATTCGGGTAAATTCATGGCTACGGTTCCTTTTTAAACTTTATCCTTGCTGTACTAATTTTTACGATTCCTTCTGTACAGTTTGTACATCGAACTTACGTATACAGGGCGTTCGGCCACCCTCACAAAAGTTTAATGGAAGATTCTAGAGGCCAAAATAAGACGAAAATCAAGAATACCAATTTGTTGATAAAGGCTTCGTTAAACAGTTATTAACGGTTAAGTTCCGACCGTACTGAATTTTTTTCTCGAAAATGGGTAGGATTTCGGGGGTATGTCTATTCACCAAAAACGATTGTCATTGACCCCCGTAACTAAAAATAATTTTTTTAGAACGATTTGAAATTTTTTAATTTTGTCGAAAAATTTCACACCTATTCGAATTTTTTCTACGAAGTGCGTAGGATTTCGGGGGTATGTCTAATGACCAAAAATTATTGTAGTTGACCCCCGCAACCGAAAATAATTTTTCCAGAACGATTTGAAATTTTTGAATTTAATTGTTAATAACTTTTTAACGAAGCCTTATTTTGGCCTCTAGAATCCTCTATTAAAATTTTTCCCAAGGGTGGCCGAACACCCTGTATAGTAATTAACCCTCAAGTAGACTCTCAATCTCACCTGAATTATTTTACGTAATGGAAATCAACTTTCCTTCGAAGCATTCAGAAAATAAAGAACTAATGGAGAGTTACATAAATTTTCAAATAATTGCATTGATTAGTTCAAACTTGCAGAGGGTTTGCGATGATGAGACAATGATCCACTTGAGGCTTAAAGAGTGATTTCCAGTTACGTATAATGTAACGATTAGTCTAGAATTCTACCAACCCCTCAAAATCTTGCACAAAGCTATCTCGGAACAATAAACCTCGTAGCTTGAATTCTATTTTGCGACATATCGAAGAATAATTGCGGATCTCCTTGAATATTCGTGGAGGCGACGTGTCCCCGGCAGGAGCGTACCGTCAAAACATCACCGAGTGTGTATTTTGAAAAACGCTTTTTCGCGCTTAAAGGAAGACGGTTTCGGTATCGATGCTACCCGTCCCGCGGTAGGTGGGAAAAGAAGCTTCGTCTACATGTACGTCGGGGGCGATGGCGGAGGCTCCATTAGCGTGTTTGCGCGTCGAGAGCCGGGGTTCTCTAAGTGATGTTTTGTGCGGCACTATTCGAATCGTCCTTTATGCCCGGGACGTTCCGCGAGCCGGGGGCAAAGGGCGAGAAAGAAAATTTTTCCGAAAGATTCGCCTGGAAGGCGTCTACCGACGACAGGGTTGCTTTCTTGTTTTTTATTTTTTTTTTGCTTCTCTTCACCCGACAACGAGATGCACGCGTTCCGCTGGATACGCGCTTGTTATTCTTTCGGACTGCGAACTTGTTATTCTCGCTGAAAAGTACGCGCGCGTAACGTTGCAACCGACGACAACGATAATGAGAGCGAACGCTGTTACAGAGGAGGCGAGGGAAAACGCGTGCAACGTAGTAACGGGGGCTTCCTTTGACGCGACGACGAAGCACGCGCGCGTTTCCGCACAAAGCGAAAGTGTCTGAATTCGTTCTTCGTTCGGTCGCGAGCAGACGTTGTTAGCGCCCCGCGAGTTCAATTTTCACCTTCGGTCGGCGAAAACCGTTCCGACACCGGGTATAACGACCAGGCGCAGTTTCCAGACGGGATAAGGCAACCGCGTCGGAAGAAGGTGTTGGCACGTGGTCAAGAGTTGTCAAAACTAGTTTCCACGCCGCTCACGGGGGCTTTCAGGGTCTATGCGGAGGTCAGTGCAGTCTACGCGGACTACTTCCGGGTCAAAAACCGGCCGCTGCCCTCCCAACCCCCTCGAGAAACCGTAACTAAATACGCCACGGGTACACGAGCCTCGAAAAATATGATTATAATTATTTCGCGTCTCCGTCGACGATGATCGATTCGCAAAATAATTGATAGGTTTGACGAAACGACGATTTGAGTAAATAATATTGCGAATGAACGTGAATTTTCAATTGGTCGGACGAAATTAATCGCCCGGAATTTGTCCATAAATATTTTAAAAAGTAGTAGTAACGTACGAAAGCAAATTCTACTCTCGTCTAGAAATAACGTCGTCTTTAACGTGAAAGCACGATCGCGAATTTCTTGCGCAAAAATATTTGTTCTGTCCTTTGGTCCGTTGGAAATTCTATTTCCTGGAATAATAATGGTCGAAATACGGTTCGCGGGTCTTCGTATTCTTTCTGATAGATCCTTCTTCGCGGAACGTTAAGAACTTCGACGGGAGTATCGCGTTGTTGAATTTACCTTTTGTCAGCGACGAACAAACAATTCCGTCGATATAGAATAAATATTTGTGCATGAGGGGTGTACGTCCCGGATTTGCCAGTGGACGATTAAAATACGAGAACTCGCTAAATTGAATTTCAATATTCGCTCTCCAGCCACTAGATAACAGTGATCGAGAGCTGTCGTTTATAATATAATAATACAAAAATAAACTTAACGAAGAGTCCGCCGTCGAATAATGCAAGCTTCTCGCATCTCGTGAGATTTTCTAGAGCACGACGGTAGAAGCAACTATCGAATATTCGCCCTGATCGCGTCGTAAGGGATTAAAATACTCTAAATGTCACGATCTTCGTCTGAATTTTACACGAGGGAGTTCGATTCGAGAGCGGAGCCGCGAGCCCGTGGAAACCGATAATCCGCGTTCGACGTCGCGGCTCTCGGCGGTTACTTTTGTTATTGGACTCTCATTTCGCGAGAAGGGCGGGCGCGAATCGAAGACCTCGGCCGGAAATAACGATGGCAGATAATGTGGAACGCCTCGCTATCTGCGGGATCAAATCACCTTAAGGTTACCCCGACACCGGAACCTCTTAGCTTAACAATTTCTATCTCTCTCCCTCTACGGAGGCCGATCGCGAAGAGGTCAATCGACCAATCGCGCTGTCTCATCGCGATAAAATAGTTCCCCATCGTCGACGGACCTTTTCCACCTTCGCTCGTCTATCGTTATCGCGCGGGGTTCGCCGCGAAGTTTCCATCGTCGCGTAATATCCACCGTGTGCACGGTTCCCCGCGTCTGCACAGGGACACGAGGGAGGGAGGGGTACGGAGGGGTCAACAGCCGCCATTTTATTCCATCCCCCGGGGTCCAACCTCCCCCGAGTACGTGGTATTGATAAAAAAAAATGCGCTCGTCCCATTGGCCGGCTGGACCATAGGGTGACCTCACCCCTTGAGTGCTGACCAAGCACGAGCACCCACTAGAATTCTCGTTCACACACACACATACGCACGCACGGATCGTGTGCATACTCGTACCGACACGTCGAGCTCTCGCGCCACGGAACCGGAGTGCACCCTCGACATTTTTTCCTCGTCTCCCCCGTCTCGCTTTTCAGCTCTGTCCCTCCGCACCTACGTCCGTCTCTCTCCCGCCGATTTCTTTCCGTCTCTCGTCCCCGTCGGCTCTCTTACGCCACTCGCTGAATATTGATTAGTAAGGACGTCGCGTTGCAACGGAGACGAACGGTCAATTAGTCGAGGCAAGCCTGACGCCGGGAACGCGGTCGTTAATTAGACACTCGTCATTGATCCGTCACTTCAATCCGACCGATCGCGCGTCACCGCGGATTATACTCGAGCCGCCGGGACGTTGATTCCGATCTCGCCAGGAAAAAAAAAACAGAAAAAAATGCTACCCGTCAATGTCCGCCGATCGAGGAACGCGCGTTTAACTCCACGCAGAATTTTTACCAGTTATCAAACCTTTCGGTAAAAATTTTAATTACCAAGGGGAGACGCTAGGAAGACTGAGTCAGTCTCAAAAAATTCTTCCAAATTTTATGAATAAAGAATATCGTTGAATTTTCAGGGCTCTATAATATAATAAGTATCCTTTAATTAGCCCAAATTGATTACGGTGTACCGTAATCGGCCATAGCGACGTATCTCGTTATTCGGTCGAAATGATCGCTTTGTCCGCGCGACAATTAGCGTTAATTATTCGTCGGGCGCCGCGGAATCACGATCGAACTTACCCCGGGACGCGGGGAATTTTTACGATGCTCACCGGAGTCTTCCTTCTTTCCGGAGGATACTTTCTCGTCCGCGGCAAAGTTACGCAAAGTATTCAGGAACTTTGCCCCTTTGACGAACACGGTTGACCTTGCGTCCTCGAAATAGAAATTATTTCCTCGAGCGACTCTCGCCTTCGAGGGAAACTTTTCGCCGTTAACCGATCGCGCGAGACGGCCACGCTTTTTTTTCTTTTTTATTCCATCGAAAATCGGAACGACCAAGAAAGAAAGATCGATCTACGGAACGAAGTCCCCTAAGAGCGTTAGTCGAAAGTACAGCAAGTTAACTGATGGGCTTGTACAAATTAGATAAATGAAAACTATTGATTACGAGAAACAATTAGAGTAGTCTGGGCTAATCTAATATCTTAACAGGTTGTTGATCGGCAATTTTGCACAGAAACTATTCATAAATTGAAATAGATAATGCAAGTGCAATGACGAGTTAACTCGTCACTAATCAACAATATTTTAATTTCAATTCTACTCGTTGCTAATGTACAGGGTGTACGGCCACCCTTGGAAAAGTTTAATGGAAGATTCTAGAGGCCAAAATAAGACGAAAATCAATAATACCAATTTGATGATGGTAGCTTCGTTAAGAAGTTAGTAACCTTTAAAGTTCCGCCCGTACTGAATTTTTTTCTCAAAAATGGGTAGGATTTCAGGGTTATGTCTATTCACCAAAAATGATTGTAATTGACCTCCGCAACCGAAAATAATTTTTCCAGAACGATTTGAAAGTTTTTAATAACTTTTTAACGAAGCCTCAGTCAAGAAATTGATATTTTTTCGTCTTATTTTGGCCTCTAGAATCTCCCATTACAATTTTCCCCAGGGGTGGCTGAACACCCTGTGTATCTACCTCGAATTTGCTAGCGAAAGACGTAGAGATCGATGACTGGAAATTCGATGAAAAATAAGAACAAAATGATCGTACAAACACAATGTACCTGTCTAAAATTTTTCACGCACAAATTCAAGCTCCTTCGATGTCGAGCCGTGTTGAATCACCTTCCGAGTCGTAGACGATACAATCACAGTTGTTGTGATCGGTCGAGGTCGCCAGTTTGGAATTTGTGGATAAAACTCGACGCGATCGTGTTGTTGTCTTGCGCGAGCTCGAAACGAGACTGGGCTCCGGAAGATTTCGTTTCTCGTAAGAGGTGTGATAGGGCCCCGAAAATCTTACCTGAGGCAACCTTTGCGACAGAGGGGGGCTCAGGTAGGAAAGGGGTATCGCGGGGCAGGACCCCCTATTATGCAATACGATTTTTGTTCTCTCTGGTCGCGCGCGATTCATTGACGAGGATTCAGCGCGTCTGCGAGGCTGGCTACCTGGGATGCAAATGCCTGTTAACAGGGTACGCGCGGGTTAGGGTCGCACGGGCATGTGCGTGCAACTACCTGAGATGCAAATACACGGGAGAACTCGATATTCCCGTGTGCTCGCGGGAAGGCGATCGTGTGCGTGAAATCGAGAAAGAGGGCGAGAGGGCAAACTCACATGCGCGCATGCACATTTTATCGCGGCGAAACTGTCTCCGCGCGCGTGCTTACGAACCTATGGGAAATACATTTTTGAATAACTTTAAGAAACGTGGAAACAACTCTATACGCTACTGGTAATGGTATTCCATCGAACGGTGATTTAAATAAGCGTCCGTCGCCTGGAAAATGACAAAGTTGAAAGTGTCCTAAACCGTGTGTCTCGCACCCTTTTAGTTTAATATTTTCTAATTGTACTTGGTATAAATTTATGATCTCCCGTGAGATTTTGGAGCGCGATGGCTGCCGGAATTTGTTGCGCGACGAAAATTAATTTCATTTATTTCTATCCCGCTGCGAGGGTTTGCAGGATGGACTGCCAGGGTAAAGGGTTGCTGGGCGCTCGTGAGGCGCCAGATGACGTTTTCCAATTTCCTGAATGAAAAGCGAAACCGATTCACGGTTTCGTCACCTGGCGCGCTTTTTTCACGCGATCCGCAGCCTCGATTGCCAACGGATCTCCGTGGAAGAAAAAAAAACGTAACGGTTCGCGCTTCAACCCTTTCATCGGGGTAATTCGTTTTCTAATTGCTGTCCTCGGGGCTTTGATTTATGAACGGAACGATCATCGATTAAGATAACTCGAACGCGATAGGGAAACAATCTGGCATCGATGATGTTCGTTGTTTGGTACGGCCACCCACGGAGAGGAAATTTCACCCAAAACAGCGTGGAGTTTGGCTTGAAACGACACTAAATCAGGTTTATTATTGACGGGTATGTGCGAGAGTGTACCTGCAGCACGCCAACCTGCTACACAACAGCGATAAAGTAGAAGTGCTTGAATTCACCCCTCGTGCCGGATTACGCGCTTTTGAGAAAAAAAGTGTCGAGCACACAATGGACCAGGGGTGGTTTTGGGTGAAAAAACGTGAAAACCGACACCCAAAACAGGGCGGGGAGCGAGAAATTGACGACAAAGAACGCAAATAATACCGCTAAAGCAGCGATATCCGATTCGTGACCGACCCCGACCGAGCTACATATTTTTTTCTTTCCTCCGTCAATCTAAATCCGATTTCGATCTGCCGATCGCTCGATCGTCCTGCAGGTTGTTCTCGACATAAAAAATGCGAACAAAATAAATACACTGATTCATTCTCCTTATACCAATTCGAAACGTTGTGTTCTATAAACTCTCATCGATCGTATCGCTAAAAATTAATTTCTATATTATATCATAAATTTCCATCGAGTAAATGAACAACTTATATCTCGAATGAAAAAATAACGAAAGGGGAGAAATTATTGATGAAATAAAAATATTGTGCCGCAGTCGCAAGGTGGTGGGTTCGGAAATGGCCGCCCCGTCGTCCGTCTATCGGGTGGGCGCCATACTTCGCACTCTCCTCGATCCAGCAATCATACAGCAGAATATTTGCGTACAGGCGGGGTAGAATAACACGCGAACCCACCCTTAAATACTCGAAACGCTTTGAATGCCTTATCTCGGGCATCTCTAGAACCCTCGATTTCGGTTGAACGCTTCTCAGAATTATCCGAAATCTCCGACGAGGTGGGTTCTCGCGACGTCCTGGCGGCTGAAATCCTTGTAACCGATCGAGATCTCCATTGTGAGTGGAAAAGCAACGGGTTCTTTTATTTAGGTTTCCTTTTTTTATGTTTCTTTTTTTGGTTGACGCGCCCGGTCGAGAGGGCCGGTTGATTCCGAATTGCTTCGAGTGGATTCACTTCGCCCCGGCTAATCTATATCGGGGACACTCGTACCGCTCCTCTCGACAGAGGGACACTTAACTTTTGCTGTCTGATTGCATCGAGAGGCCGGGATTGAAACCTGCACCTGTTACGCTCGCATCTAATTAATTATTTGTTCCCTTTGAGACGTCGTCGTGACGACAGAAATACTCGCCGCCCAATATTCGCTCGAGAACATTTTTTCAAACCGTAACGATACTTGCAACGCGCTGCTTGTGGCTCTCAAAGGTAAACAAAAAAGTTACATAATTTAATTTCGTTAATTTTCGAAACGAAACAATTATTTTGTATGGCAAAGTACCCTATGTGTTTCCTCTTCTATTGTATCAAAGTTTGCCCTGAATGCCTCTTCAAACCAAAGGATAATTTAACGAGGAGTATCTATCGAATAAAATGGTAGCTGAGACTGTAAGCTAATTGTAGCGCCATGTTCTCTTCGTCTTGTAGGGTATATTACGTTTAATATAAACGTTTAGAAAGGAACTATGCGATTTCGTAGTAAAATCGATGGAACCTCGACGAGCAGAGGAGATCAGTGGCCGGAGTAGCCGTAAGAAGTCTTTAATTTTCCGTGGTTGCGGTTTCGCGAGCTGGTAGGAGAGACGGGAGCCCGAAAAAAGAAGGGTCCTCGGGATTAACCGAAATGAAAATGCAGAACCTAACGGCGCTCGCGCCCATTCGGGGGCAGAATCGATAATGCAAGTTCGGCGCATCCCTAATCCTCTTCAGCGATTTTTTAACCCCATCTGTCGTTCTCCCGGCGCGCATCCATCCCATGAGCGCGCGTATAGCCGCGCGGAAACCACCTATGCGACCTACTTCCGCGGCCAGAAGGATTGAAAAGGGAGGCGAACACAGAGGTGGAAGGAAAAAAGGAAAAAAAAAAGAGAGAGAGAAGAGGAAAGAAAGAAGCGTTCGACTGGCGTGTCCCTGTTCTTCCTGCGGGCTACCTGGATATCGCGTCGCGCCAGCCCCCCAGGATAATCCATTAACATAATTTTACATGGAGAGAGGTTCGCAACGGCGCGCCGGGGGGAGACATTATATCGACGGATATGCCAGATGCAAAAGAGAAGGATCGGGTAAAATAATGGGAGAGAGAGGCCAGGTATACCCGGGGCCCACGACACCGCCAAAAGGGGTTAATTCAAATATTTAAAAATTTCACCCGTACCGATTTCTCGCGTAACGACAACCCACCCTGTGTCTCCACCCCTTACGGACCGTACCGTCCTCTCCTTTCCTCGCGTCGCGCCTTCCTTCTCGTCTCTCGCGTATACCTGGGACTGGTAACTCTAGCCTTCCGGATGAAATAGTCGTATAACCTAGCGACCCCGCGCTACGCCGTGGCAGCGTGTCCGCGCGCTACACTCGACGATCCTCAAAGGGTTCCATTATCGTTACGGAACGAGCTCGAACCACTCGTTGGTTCGCAAGCCTTAGCTAACGAGGGTGCTGACAGCGAGTTCTGCGCTTTCGCCCTGTGATTCCGCAGTGTACATACCGGGCTGGCTCTACCTAGCCCCCGTCGGGTACGTGGAAAACGCGGAAGTCTCGCAACTACGTCGTTCGCGACGGTTCTTTCGCTTTGAGGCGACAATAAACGCCGACTGGTTAAGGGAAACGCGCGATCCGTCGGAACGTGTGATTCGATTCGGTCAGAGAAGGATTTAAGTCGTACGCCGAACCGTTCTCACGTGCGTCCCGACCACGGAAATGGAACTCGTTTGTCGGGCAATCTTCCTTCCTCCAGAGGTTCACCGTGTACGCGAATTCAACAAAATATATATTAAACGTTGAAATATTAATGTTGTTCCCTGTCGAGACGATACACTCGCAAACGTTCATTATTGAGTGTCTTGACTTCTTGCTGTTTCACTACTCTACGGTTTCGACATATTTCCACTGCTAATTTTGCGGGACCATACTGTGGTAGATTGGTCATATTATAGAAAGGAAGACGCCTAAATAACAATTTCGCTAATTATAAATTCCGTCGAGATTCTACCTGATCTGCATAACCAGTCTACCTACTTTGAATATACCCCTGTTGGACAGTGGATTTTTCGTACAACTAGGTTTAATATTGAAATACACGACGGATACTTTTAGCGATATAAGTACGACAGTGTGACGTCGTGCTATCGAAGTAATTAGTTATAACGATTAGGACAATTTGTCTAACAACCCCGCTCCGAAAGATTTAATTTCTGTTGCGCGTTTTAAAAACTTTACCAAACCCCCCAAGCCAAGAGACTGTCGTTCGCGAAAGCAAACATTTTTCTGTTCTCGATCGAAGGCCTTTGTTAAAAGAAGAACGACGATCAAGCTCGGTGTAATTGGCGGAATCTATATCGATGGTCGTTAAGGGCCAACGCCGTAGACGCGTTAATTTTGCAAACTTTCCCCGCGCGTCGTGCGTCCGTTAAGCGGATTATTCCTTCTACGGAGTGACAGCGAGAGAGCCCGGCGAAACAAGGACTCGGAATCCTACGAGGACCCTGGTCTTTCGTTCTGAGCCTTGATTTACGAGAATCGTGACGGGCCATTTGTCGGGGGAGCCCCTCGGACAGCGCGAGGAGCGTCCTCCTTATCAGTCCGCGACAGCGGCCATTTTCAAAACCGCGCGTCCTTCTCCCGCGTCATCCTTCGCGACGGAAAACCGGGTGGAAAGGGAGGGGTGAAAAAACCGAGAAAAAGCAGGAAAAATGGTCGTTCCCTTGGCAGTTTAATTCCCGACTCGCTGTTACCGCGGGGCCAGCGTTCCCTCCCCCCCGTTTCGCATCCCAAGCGTTCATTCAATTTCTGAATTGCCGTCATCGCGGAAAAAACCATCGCTGCCTCTCTCGCGGTCCGCGGAACCGCTCAAATCTCCGTGTCCCTCTAATATTTGCGCCGGCGATAGAAGTTTGTTTCGACGAGTCTACCGAGTAGACTGAATTGCGCGAGGCCGCGTAATTACCGCAACTTTTCTTCGCCACTCGACGGTGTTTTCAGGCGGACAAAAGTGACGTGCACGCGCGCGCGCGCACACACAGCGGCCACCAGGGCTGAAAAATTCCGAAAAGTCTTTTCGCCGCGCACTTGAAGGTTTTTAGTCGAGCGGGCATCGGGGGTAAAGCGACCGCGAAGGGGACCGCCAGTCAAAGATCACCGGAGAGACAGCTCCTCCTCGAGACAGATGAATTCGACTACACATCGAAATTAAGCCAACCCCCTCCCACCGGTGCCCGTTACCGTTCCCGTTCCCGGTTCCATGCGCGACGAAACCGTGGTTGGGAAAAAAAACAGAAAAACCGCAAAAAGGAAAACGAAGAAGAAGACAGAGAAAGAGACAGGATGCCGAGGGGGGGGTGGCGGTAGGATCGATATCAGCACGAGGCGAGGCTACATTTTTCAGAACATTGGGTACCTCCGCGGTAAGCCGGTCGTATGTATTCTTATGGACCACCCTGTTTATGGCGCGCAATTTATTTTGAAATCGAAGGTAATGGCCGCCGGTTTACGCCCGGTATTCTGGCCAACCCTTCGTCCCCGCCGCCCCCCCGCCGCGCGACTTTGCTCGACCGTTCCACCATCGTCGAGATCACATTAAAATTTCAAACAAATACAAAAATGGCTGGAATCGACCCGAATATGTATTGCCCTATTTCTTGCGGTCCCGGGCAACAAAGGGACAGGAAACGCGGGAACGCCGAACGCACGAAGGCGTACGGAACCGCGCTACGAAACTCGTGACCCGCGGGTTCGAGCTCCATGGACAGATCTGGTTCAGTTTCAGCGTACGTAAAAATTATTCATTGTTCCCGGGGAATATTTTTTCCGCCGGTATTAACAGTTCTTTGTTTTCCTTTTTCGTCCGTGCATTTTTCCCCCGTTTTGTTTTGCTTTTTTTTATTTTTATTACAAGAACGATTCCAGCGTTATTACCGTTCGCGACCCGGTAACGAAAAGTCGATAAACCCGGGCGGCGACGATCGAAATTCCGCGATCCTCGCTGGAAACGCTGCCGCCATTGTTCGACCACGGTCGGCCAAACCGGCAGCGCGGCCGTTCGACGGGAAAGAAATCGACAAAACTTTCGCGACACGGACGCGATATCGTACAGGGACCGCCGGATTTCGAGCGGCTTTCCGGGGAACTACGGAAAAATATTTCCCGACGTGTCTCGCGAAGAAAATTTCCGCGATCGGGGCGGGGGAAGAAAACGAACGCCTCCGAATTCTCGGACACGATGGTTGTATACTGTTTTGGAGACGTTCTCTTGGAAAAGATTTCATCATTTTTGAAGAGGCACAACGCGAGAAAATTATCTCTAAATGTTAAATTCATCGTTGTTTTATGATTCTAAATTGCAAAAGTATTGTTGGCTGTGATAATAAATAGCAATTTTTGATCGACTCAGGAGCGATAGGAACCGACGCGAGGAAAGTTGTCGGATCTTGTTTCAAGGAAGTGTATCCGTAATTTCCTCCCGGATAAAAGAACGCGTCTTCTTTCCGCGTCAATTCACGAGGAGATGTACCAGCCGCGAGAAAATCGTCAGTGGGTCGAGGGTCGTCCTGTCGGGTTTTTCAGATGGATCATTTTTCGATCGCGCGCCGATGACTCGGCAATTCCTCCTCTCCGTTCCTCTTTCGGAGCAGAAGACGGCTCTTGTCGGGTTATCTTGGGTGGGGGACGGCGAAGGGAATGGACGAGGGGCTTCCTTCGAACGGCGTTATCCTAGGGATTTAAGGGGACGAACGAAAATTCGGCCTTCTCCAGCAGCCGACTGTGCGACGTCGGGGACGCCTCCAGTCAATTTTTATCATATATCTGAGAGTTTCGTCGGATTGGCTTCTGCCTGACCTATGCCCAATGGGCCGCGCGAATTCCTGTGCTATCGCGCATGGCTATCGTCTGCGCCCTGAATCTTCTTCGAATACCGGATTTTTCCCTCGGAAACTCCCGTCGCCGTGCATGTTTCCTGCGGGTTTTCCAGACGCGGCAAAAAAATTTCTGATTCCCGCTGCGTGCGGAACATTCGAGTAAACGCCGTCGTTCCGCGCGTCGTAAAAGGAGCGACGCTTGACCCGCTTGCACCCCCAATCCGAGCGCCCCGACATCCAGAGTTCGTTCGATGTCAACGAACAGACATAACGACGAAATTAATCTCAGGTTTTCGGGTTTATTTACCTCCCGACTTCTTAATAATCCTTCTTCCCCCCTAAGAACCCTCTAATTTTGTGAAAAAGTATACGACTAACGAACAAACCCCCCTGTCGACCATTTTCATATTGTAACAAACTAGTGGAAAATCGTACGTTCGTCGAATTTGTATTTCCCCAAGCCAAGAGGAAGACGGGATATACGTAAATGCGATGAACGTCAGTTATTTCTGAATTTTTAACCCGGGAGCATCGAAGCAGCGTTTCCGTATGCCCGACGGACGAATAGGAAAACGGCTGGCGTGCATCTAGTCGAGTAACAGCATAGGCATCTGGGTCGAAGGTAGGGGATGAGCCAGTTGCGTGTACCTGGTGTGCTACCGTGCACGCACACGCGGGCCTCGACGAAATCTTACCCCTTTACCGTGTCGAGAGGGGTGCCAGTTTTGGGTCAGACTTCGCACGCAGCGCATCAGGTAAGAGCCCTTTGTGTAATCTGATTTTCGCTGCCCTCCCGCCACTTCAACGGGATCGATACAGATTCGGGAGCACTCTCGATCGTTAACCTATTTTCTGCACTTACGGGACCATAATTCGTCTCTTTTCACCGACAAGGTGTAACGATGCTTCTCGAACGATCGTCGGCGAACACGTTATTCCCCGCTACGTTGTGCCGCGTTTCCATAGTGCGGCTTACTTTGGCGTTTCGCGCATCGGGATCTACGCCACGGCCATAATTTATTTAAACACGCGACCGATAAAATACGTTCCCAAGAAAAGGTGGCAGTTTCGGCCGGAAAGTTGCGTTTTTTTATTAAAGAACGAACGATACTCGTAATAATTTTTGTGAATATAGAAAAGAATACATAATTGTAAAAAAGTTGAGAAGATCTAGGGTAGACATTCCGTATTATCTCCATATTTCGAGAGATAATTCTGTACGAATAGATCGTCTAAATTTTCTACATTTGATTTGTAAGCAAGTAAATAAAATACCTCGATCGGCAAAATGGCTGCGTGTGCTTACGCGGAATCAACGCACCTGTATCCAATTACTCTTGGAGCATTTTCTGTAATGAGCTCGAAAGAACCTCGCTAACCTTCGTGTAGATTTGCCCCTCTGAAGTACAAACGCGCGATGAAAAATCACCCCCTAAAATAGCACTCGAAATAATTACCCAGAAGCCATGTTCCGCGGCCGAATATCGTCGAATAGATTCGTCGCGACGACGCGTTAACGAACTCGAGCGTGGAAGCGAAAGATCAAACGCGTAACAAGTCCTTAAATTGATATAATATCTTGGCGAATCTTCGAAGGATACTCTCGACGGATCCCGAGGAACGGGAGGCAACAGTTCGGGGGAAAAAAAGGAGTCTCGTCGGAGATGTAACAAACGAGAAGATTCACAGGAAGAATAATAAGGTGGAAGTCGCATCGAGAGGCTCCTCGAATTTTCCACGTTATATCTACGTGTGGCTTATCCTCGTCTTTCCGATGCTGGAACTCCGAGATGTTTGAGAGAGTGGTCGTCGGAGAGAACAGGAGGAGGGAAAGGTGGAAGGGCGCTCCGGATGGTTTCCGAACAACCGAAGTCTGCGGAATAGTATCGATCTGGCTTGATATATTAGAACCAAGGTCCACCCTGCCGCAGCCCTGGCAGGACCTCGAAATATGTTTTTTATGTGCGCCCTCCTGCGGCGGATGTAGCCGCCGCTCGACAAGACACCACCACCCCCCCGAGTCAATGTCGCATTTTTTACTTCCAGATGACTCGGGTAGAACATTTATACGCGCGATTATTGTTCCTCGACGAGGGTTGAAACTCGACGGTCGAGAAAGCTCCAGTTCACTAGAGTCGTTAAAATTTTGTTTAAACTGGAAAAATTGCGATTTCCCCGTGTACTAATAATAACCATTCTCGTAAGTTTACGTTTGAAGAACCAACCGATGGTATACATCTGCATAAAATTATTAGAAAATAATTCATTCTTCAACGGAGCGTATATTTTTTCCTTTTTACGAGAATCCTGTGTATTATCGGGATTTTAGCCATCGTTCGATCGCGTTCTTAAAATTCAGTTGTTCGCTTCAAAGCGGGAGTCCCCGTGGCTGTATCTAGCATTCGATAGTTGCTACATTTTAAACGTCACTCGAAGCCCAAGAGTCTCCTCGAGCAGTTCTTTAAAAGGGACACGGAAAATATGTACCAATAAATGGCATCGAGGGGCCGATAACAGCGTAACTCGTTTCACAAAGACCTTTTCCTCCGTCTGAAGAAGCTCGCGAGTCCGACTGGTGTATAACGTCCTAATTTTCCAAGCGGATGAAAACATATGAAAATCTGCGAGGCAAACGAGTAGACGTTAGGGGGCGCCAAGTCAGAGCCAATAAAAATCTCTTCCCTCCCCTTGGCTCGCCCCGGCTTTCCCTTCGTCCGCCTTTTGCTTTCCGTCGCTGCCTCTTTGTCCGTTCCTTGGTGGATACGTCGTCTCTTTCGTGTTCGTATCTTACAGCGAAAGAGAAGCGAGGCAACCGGCGAGCAAAAAAAATGGACGAGTAAAAGTTGGCAAGCAGTAGCCAGGGCAACTTCAGGAAGTTCTCGATCTTGAACGATCTTCGAAACGAAGTCAAATTGGCCCGACCGAAAGAAACGAGATAACGCCGAGGTCGTTTGCATTTCAATTGGCGGACAGTTGCCCCGAAGAGACGTTAATCGGTTACAAGAACCCCCCGGGAAAATAATGAAATTATCGTAAATCAATATGCGCGACGAGGATCCACTTCGCTCGGTCCGCGGCACGAGTTATAAGCGCGCGGTACAGTTGGCCGCAAGACTTTCCTGCCTCGATAAATCCCTGCGAAAATTGCTCTCTTCTGGAGCCGCGGTGCTCGAGGTAATTGTTACGGTAAATTTGTCTCTCCTTTTCTCGGGCAATCCAAATATCGTGCCGGCATTTGATTGGCGAGATCAGAGTTTGCCAACGGGAAAAGAATCGAAGACGAACTCGCGAAACAGAAAACGACGATGATGCGATTATCATCGTCGAGAGATTATAAGATAACTTCCAACTTTGGACGAAATTCTCTGGACTACGAGATTTTATCAAACCTCTCGGATTCGAAGCAACGAAATTTACGAAGCGTCTCAAAGCGATATGTATCGGAACGGTAATTTGGATCTTTGAAGATGGTATTTTTTTTAAACGAAACTTTGAAGGGATGTAGTTGAAACTCAAATGAAATTCAATAATTATATTAATAATATTTCCAAGTGCGGAATATTACAGCAAAAAAACCTCTTTTGGTTTCTCGTAATATTTAATTAAAAAGAAACGCAGAAAATGGAATAAAATTTCTTTTTTTAACGCAACCCTAAATGGTAAGATCTCCGTAATTGTAATTTCTAAAAGCAACCTTCTACGACTTAATTAGGCAAATTAATTCTTTGCTCGATCGTTCGTCTCTCGAGCACGTCTATCGAGGAGTTTGGAATTTTTAATCCAGATGTTCGTTGGAGTAAGTATATCCGCATCGAACTTTTATGGAAACAGCGTCCGTCGCGTCGATATCGATATCGCGGCAGGGACAACGACCTACACCCATGTAAGAAAACACGTAAAATGACCCCATATTGTTCCGGGAGGCTGTTGCCTGGCCCCTTGGACAAACAGAAATATATGTCGGGAAAAGATGTCTTTCCACCCTAGGACTCGAGGCGTTCCTTTTTTAAACGACGAAACAGTTGCGGCCACGAATCGATGGTAACTACGCGCCGACCGGACCCCGGTACAGTCCGACGAGAATCTACCCTGCGACCTCGACCTTCGACACTCGGAAAATCGACCCTTTTCCACGCGACGCGTTCCGTTTTCCACGAGCAGCCGCGTCCTCGCGACCGTTCGCTTCGCTCCGTCGTTCGCGTCGCGTCGACGGACGAGAGAGAGGAAAGAATCGCGTCGTCGACGTCGGGGGTGAGACGATTTTCTTCGCCGTGTGTACCGTGTTAGGATGCGCGGGGTGTTCCAGTCTTTTGCATACATTTTGAAACGTAGAGCCTGCCACCGCACCGAATATGCCGGCCGGGCAAGAAAAGGGAGGAAAAAAAAAAAGAAAAAGAGAGGATCCAGCGCGGGGAAAACAAAAATGCCCGTCTCTCTTTCGCGCGAGGGCGGAACGAGGACGAAGACACCGACGACGCGAGGGATGAAGGAAAGAGGGAAAGGGACAGGGAATAAAAACGGACGGGTAAACGAGAAACGCGAAAAATCAGGGACCGCGTCGCATTTCCAAACGCACAGGTACGGTCCATTAAATGTTTCTCCTTTTTTTCTCTCTCTCTCTCTCTCTTCTTTTTTTGCACCCTATTGTTTCCGATTCTAACGATACTGTGCAGGAACTGTCCCCGTTTAGTCGCGCGCCGTACTCGGAAATTTGGGACACGAGCCGACGACGACGAAACGTAAACGATTGGTGGAAAGTTAATGACATGTGTCGCGTGACACGACGCACCGCTGAATGAGATACACAAGATGGTGGAAACTTTAGGGGTCGATGGAACCCTTTGAAAGAAATGCACGCGTCTACGGTTACATCGACGCTTTCCAATATTTTTTAAAGGCATCGTTGAAGAGGGAGAATTTTAAAAAATTCGGTTAATACAGAGGTGCAATTTCGAGTAAAATAACAGTGGCGCACGATACCCATTTCCGCGAGGTAAAATGTGATATTACCGCAAACTTTCAACGGAGAATCGAGCAGAAGCGACAACGAACGGGTCTATCGGCGGCGTCGTTAAAGATCGACGCTTCGATTTTCCCGGGGATCGAGGCGGACGAAACAAGCGACAAAGAGATCGCCGTAATACGCAGGAGGGTTTCGCAACGGACTGACGCGGAGGGTTATTCCGACGCTATCGGAAAAATGTTATTTACGCAGGGCAGGAGCGAGCTACAGAGGCTGTGTCCTTATTTACATGTGGTAAGTCTCCTACGGGACCAAATCCCGGACCGCGCTCGGAACCCTGATAATTCTTCCTTTGATCCCAGTCCCGTGGGCTCGGAGCCCCGGCCCAGCCAGTCCTGTCTGCGCCAGAGAACGAGTAAAGACCCACGGACGGACGGAGGGAAGGCGAAAAAAAGGAGGAAAAAAAAGTAATCGGAGAAATACCTGTCGCTCGGAAAAGATTGCGCCGCGTCGCGAGAAACGGTGAATTTTTTTCGACCGAACGATGAACACCGGGAAACCGGGAAATTTTTGTAAATCCAACGGCGAGCCGAAAATCGTCCGTAGGGCGTGTTTCCCTTCTAGGACACCTTCGACGTATCTCGGCGAGCGGGGGCTGGGGCGCGCGGAATTTCCAATACGCCGATAAACAGCCGCTCGGCCGGAAGTTCAAAGAGGAAGACGCGGCCCGCCGTGGTAACCGCGCGGTCGGAAATCGATCCAAATTAACTCGCGACGTCATTTCCAGCGTGAACGTCGGCTCGAAATTTCCGCGCGGCTGTTCCACCCCTCGCCCTCGGCCTCCCCTGCCCGGCGAGCCACCCTCTCTCGTTCACGGACTCGCTTGCTTTAAGGTGTCTTTAAGTCAGCGGCTTGATCTGAATTTTGGCAGAGTTTCAAGTCCCATTTGCTTCAGTAACGGCGGAACCTAACGAAAAGGAGAGACGCCGATATCATCTCGGGCAAACTGCTGGGACGACCGCCGACGCTGGACGGATACAGGGTGTCCTACTATTATGCTGATAACATTCGTAAACACCGGGACATACGGTCGCAGCGACGCCACCTTGCGACACCGTTTCGATCTCACCGTGTCTAGCGGGTGACGCGACAGCGAACGATCTCTTTTCACTACGTTCGAGGCTGAAAATATTTCGGTATAGTGTTTTCGGCCGCCTCTACCGTGCGTCTATCGAGTCTCTAGCGATCGGAAAGGCTCGACGGTACGCTCTAAGACTGTTCGAGCTTGCAAGAAACGAACCCCTTCGAAGGAACGATAGGACGGGGTGACTGCGGAACGGTTTCCCTAAAATCAATTACGACACGTGCACCGGCCTGTTTCTCCGCCGCGAGTTATTCCAGGTACGAGACGGGTCGAATAATCGGGACAGAATTCAACCCTGTAAATTCGTTGTAATCCCTCGTCAGAGATTCCTCCGCCAGATGAGACTCCGGTTAGAATTCCAAGGCCTGTAAGCATCTCGACGGAATCCCTCGATATCGAACGCGCCACCCGGTAGGTAATCTCTCCTCTCTCGGTTAGTTAGCGGGTCTCGAGGATTCGGGCCGTGAGTATCCTTGTCGGATAGAGTATCCCTCGGGAGGTTTTCGTCCAATCGGCTGGCTGGTCAGCTGGTCCACGTGGTGGGGGTCGGAGACCGACCATTGGTCAGTCGAGGGGCGGCTTGGTATTGAGCGACTCGCTCCGGGGGTTGAAAAAACCGCCCCGAACTGACCTCAAACGTCCTACCCTCGTCTCGTCTGGAAACCCTGCCTAATGTTTCCCTCCCTCCCTCTCCGCCGCCGTCGCCGCTAACCCCGACTTCTCTCCCCGGTTTTACAGCCGCCCCGTTCTCCCCTTTCGCACCCCTTTGCGCTTCATCGGTTACGTTCGCCTCTTACGCGCCGTTCTCCCTCGTTATGGTGGACGTTGTCGCGTTATTTTACGCGCTACGAGCAAACGGAACTTGTTGGACGTTCTGATAAAAAATCTTTCTCCCTGGAAACACCCTCGAAGGCCATTTCGAAAGACGCCAGGGTTGCAACATCGTTTGTCTAGTTGAGAAAATAATACCTTCAAAATATTAAAAGTTGATTCGATTGCTCGGAAGAAAAATCGAAGAAGAAACCCGACGTAAAATTTAAGTACGCGTAATTGGCGGGCTCGAAACGTGGAATTAAATAAATTTCCTGCAGACGCCGGTTGAAAATATTTTTTCTCCGAGTTGCCTCTCGCCGGTTTCTCGTTTCGCTTCCTACAATTAGCTCGCTCGAGGGGAGCACCGTCGCGACCAGGCTCAAAGCGATTTCTTCACGCGAGAAAAAACCGCGACCGGGCGACCCGACGATCGCGGCATCGACGAAATTTCGGTCTCGCGAGCATCGGGAAAGAGGAAGAAAAGGAAAGCGTAAAAAAAAAAAAACGCGAGCCGTTCTCACGTAACTCGGGGGAAAAAGTTTTGCTTAAACGCCGCGCGCTAGGGTCCGTTCGGGTGGAGGACTTTGTCGAACAACGGTGTAACGAGGCACGGTTCCTCGCGATGGAATTTTTTAAGAGCGTCCGCACACGGAAACCCACCCCCTCGGAAAATACGATGCGGTCTAACTCGAGCCTGCGAGCTCTAAAGTATATTCAGCCGGTCTAAGTCCAAAGGCTATTTGCACAGGCGATATTATATCTTCGCCCAGAAACTCCCTGGCACCACCCCACTCATCCCCCTCCTTTCTTCGTTCCTCTCGCTTATTCTCTTTCACCTTCTGTCTATACGTCGCCTCGCCGCGGCTCTTTCTCTTTCGTCCTCGTCGTTCCTATCCGCCAACCAACCCCCAACCCCCCCCACCAGGACGCCTTGGGATCTCTGGAATTGGATTAGTAGTGGTTCACCCGAGTAAGACTTGGACTATACTCAATTTGAACTAAGATCGCGCCGCTCCGGAATGGGCAAATTGCTAAATCAGTTTTACGTGATCACCTATTCAGAAAGTTATTCGCGATCGAACGCGGATATTCCGCCGGTGAGGATGGACCGGTCGCCATCCGAGGACTTAACGAGAAAGGATACGGGAAGGACCCGGATGATGATTTCCACCGATTGATGGGGATTTTCGGGCACTTAGGATTACCGCGCCGATCGGAACCCTCGACGAATCAGCGCGCGAAACGTCAAACGGAATCCAGCCTTCGCAGAGTTACGCGATCGACGAGACGGCAGAATCCGCTGTTATTTACGCGAGCTTATCTTCGCTTAAAAAATTGAAAAAAGCATTTTTCCCCGCAAACAGATTGTTCGATGTCGAGGTTTGAACGCCTTTTTCTTGTAAGTACATTTGTCGAAACGGTTGACACCATCTTTCGAGGGAATTTCCATTTATAGTTTCCATTAGCTTTTTCATTATGCTCGAGTCGATTTTAAAAATGCTCGAATTATCCTAAATCTGGTACGAAGAGTCGCCCGACGGTTATAATAAACTCTGACCTTTCGAGCAATCTTAATTCGAAGTGAGAATATCCTCCCTGTCGTAGAAGTCTCGAATATTATCAACATTCTAATTTTATAAACACTTGGAATAAATCCCCAAAGAATGGTTACGTTTCAACGGAGGAAAAAACTACCCCTTTAAAGGCGAGCGTAATCATCGGTCCAAGTTCGCTTAAAAATTGGACGAACTCGTCCGGATTGAGGGTAGTTTCGCATCCGAAAGTGCGAATTGCTCTTCCGGCGTGCTCCGGGAATTCTTTGCATCGGATTAAAGGACCGTCGCGTCTCCGCGTTTCTCGGTCGAACGTTGCTCCGTCCGTTTCTCTTTAAGACGTCTTCGAACAAAGATTTTGCAAACATTAGCGACTCGATTAAGCCGCCGTCTCGGGCGCTCGCCTTTAAAGTCTCGGTCGCGCGGAAGTTTCACAGTGAAATCGTTACTTAAGTTTCCCGCGTTATGCACTTTCACCGCGTTCGAAAAAGCTCGTGGACAAAGTCGCGTAACGAAACAATTAAAGCTAAACGACAGGGCGTAAATATTTCTGACGTTCGCTAATTAATTAAAGTTGGTCGCGTTGGAAGAATAAAAACATTGAGGGGAGATAGACAGAGAGATATCGACGACTCGTTAACTGGAATCTGTCAAATTAAGTTGCAATTAATAATCGTTTGCCAACTCACCGTGGCAGAGATTCTGCAAGTTTACCATAAGCGGGCGTGCAAACGAAATTCAGCTAGAGGTAACCAAGCGCTATGAATAAAAAAGTAAACGAAGCGCGATCGTTTAGGGTGGAAGAGGGAGGCGGATAGTAGAGCGTTCCCCGTTGAAAAATCCAGCGTAAAATGGCCGGTCGTAGGTCGAGGAAAGCGTAAAGAATTCCAGGGTCCCGGTCTAACGCAGTTAATTTGGCGAATGGGGCTGTCCCTCCACCCTTAACATGGCCACTGCCGTCGCATACACGGGACTCCTCCGCGCGTGACGCGTGCGTGTGCACGAGCCGCGCACACATCGAACCGGTACCGTTTGCACGTCTATACCGGGTGATCCTGTCGGAGTCTAATAAAAAGCATCCCCGTGAGCCGTAGGATGGTTGGGTCAGAAGTCCATTCGGAAAATGGAGGGACCCGGTCGTCCAACTAAATCTACCCGATAACGCGGACGTATTGTCCGCGCGAGGCAGCCTTCGAAAATCGATTGCGCCCGCGTCGACGCGAGTTAAGAGACGAAACGGACGCCGTCGGATCGACCACGGTCCGAGACGTCATAATGCGTCGCGAACGACGTCCCGACGCGTTCCAGCGATTTTAGACAATTTTTTCCAACGCCCACGGATCCGACCAAACCTATCCGGTCTGTTAGCAAGACGTATGGGATACGGCTAGTCCTGGCCAGGGTTCGACTCGACTTCCGACTTTCCCTGCAGAAAACATTGAGTCTGAGGGGTGGCGGTCTCATCCCTACCCGCCGGGATCGCAAAAGACGCTATAAATTCTGGCCATCCTATCCCCTTTCCTCGTCTCCTCTCCGCCCCGGTGAACCCCCTTGTCGACTTCCGCGGATAGTAGCCAAAAGTAAGAAGAGTAGCTATATCGATACTCTCCCTTGGAACTCGCAGTTCCTCGGTGTACAAAGTGCTGCTGGGACGCTTTCATTTTTGTCGAAACGCTGCTTCGAGGGTAAAACCGGCGTGATTCATGGGACGGAAAACAACTCGCGCGGAGACCCAACGGTCCACGGGTTGTTTAAATAATTTCGACAGCCGATCTTTGGCGCGATATGACGAGGGGTTTCTCCATGGCACTAAAATTGTTACGGTTCAACTTGGGTACGACGTACGCGATAACTTTATCTATTTCGAACCTTTTTAAATAGTTTTGTAACAAATTACCCTTGCAAGTTACTAGTTTAATTTTGATTTCGAAATTGTTGGTTGACTATTCTGGGCGCGAGTTTGACATCAACGCAATTAACGTCCCCTGTCGGATTGTTTGGTCGAAGCTCGATCAAAAATTAAAACGTCGCGATTCTACCCCATCACTATTGCAAGACGAATTCTACTTCTGAAAAATTCATGCTGGAGAACTTCGATCCGACACGTTCAATATTTGATCGTTCCTGTATGAGCCAAGAACGAGGATCGTTAAATTGTTAACGCGGAATTCGAAGAATGTACCATGGTTAACAATTCATTTTGTTTCGAGGGCGATAAACAAGCACTAATTTAGGGTGGAAATTTTACCTGGAAATTAATATTTACCGGAAACCCTTTAATTTTCGCGGGAGGAACGACAAAGAGGACGCTGCGATGAAAAACCATGAACAAACCCATCTTGGCGGTTCTTCCGGACCGGAAATCTGTGCCCGCCACGGACCGTCGACCAATCGAATCTCACAGGGAATTTAACACCCCTCTGGTGGACGGAAAAAAGCCGAAATTTCCAATTTTATCGAATCTCCGGTCGTCTGTCCCTTAAACAAATATTATCGCGACCGTTGGCTGATCGATGGGAAATTGAAATGAAATTTATTACGACTTCGACTCGAAAACGGACATTCGGTCGATAGTTTGCAATGGAAGGTCGACGATGGCTAAAATTGTACTCGAATCCCTTTTGAAAAATAATACAGTCGACTCGAAACATCGAGTCAGAGAACTGTTTAAAAGACATGTTAACTTGCAAAGAGAAATAAGGGACGAGAAGACGAAGATCCATCGACCCAGGCACAGCATCTACGTGAACGACCTTATCGGAAAGACATAAACGCCCGGAATCCTAGCCGTAAATTAAGATCGACAGAGCCGGACTCTTCTTCCGTTACATCCTTTCCCGCCTTCTACCGTGCTCTCTTCTCTTTGCTCTAACATTTTCGCCGTCTCTTCGACTTCGAATTCACGTCGAATTCATATGACTTTTTACATCTATCTGACCTTAGTAACACGTAGTACAAGTTCAGTCCTAGCCTTTTTGGACGGAGTCAATAATTTATTATCAGAATCAATGAAATGGGAGCTTCGTAAAGAGTTGTCTCAGCCCCAAAATACAAAAATCCGAATCTTACTTTATTTCTTATATTTTTGCAAACATTAAGTGCATTCCGTAGCTTGTTCAAAATGAAAATTACCCATAAATGCATATCCGGAGCACCGTATACGATCTTTCGTATTATTATACGTTTTATAGGAAGCGATCCCCCCGTCATTCGTTCGTTGTATCCAAAAATATGGCGGCCACGTAGGTCGCGTGACCATTACACAGGAGTCAAGAATTTTTACGGCCGCCCAAGACGAGGGGTAAGGATGACGATCCTTCCGTCGATGCTGTCGGTGCTAGCGCCAGCAAAGAAGAGAGCCAGGTTGATGGCGGGGTGTTCCGCGGTGAGAAGAACGGTGTGGGGCGGGAGAGAACGGGGGGGTAGCAGTGGAGAGTCTATGCCGTAACAAGGGTGGCACGATTTCAAGAATGCGGAGCACGTTCTCAACCAATGCCAGCAGCCAGGCAGTAAAACAAATACGCCCTCCCTATATACGGGGTGTCCTGGCAATACCGCGTGTCTACGCTCTCGCGCCCCCTCTCATCCCCCCCCATCTCCCCCCTTCGCCTAAATCCCGGGGAGTCGGTCTCGTTACCGATACGAATGGAGGTAACGCGGCGTGTACGTAGCGAAACCTTTTGATGGCCTCGTCTTTGCAGACGAAACTAAAATTAACTCGAGACAGAGGAAAACTCTTCGTAGCGACGAAAGAGTGTTTCTTGGCTTCGTTCATCGAAGGGTCACGGGTATGCTTATCGGTCTATCCTTCGACGAGTTCGCGTTTAAGCTAAGGTAATTTCGACCTCGCGAATCCTGGCCCGTGCCTACATTTTTCAGGACTGTTTATTCGGCGATGACTCGAGCCGATCACGTATCTACGGTTACGACGATTACGTATCGACGCGACGATCGGCCTAGAATCCGGAATAAAGCAGTCAATTATTGTTGGCTCCCTTTTCAAGTATTCTCCGCGACGAGCACGAAATCCCCGGGTAGAACTGAACGTGAAACGGCCGATAAAAACCGTACAATGACTGGTACGAGCACGGAAACGCAAATGTCCTCTTTCAGCGAGACGTCTTCTTTGGAAGGGCAGCGAATGATGGACAGGTGAAAGAAGTGGCCAATGTGGGCTGGTTTCGGCGTCTCGTGTGACACACGACGTCGCCGGCCTTTATTTTCTTTCGCTCTTTTTTTTCACTTTTGATCGAGTGCTCCGGTACTCTTTTGTCCCTTGCATCGAACCCCTTCTTTCTGCGTTTTATTTTTTTCTCCCTTCCCTACAGAGAGTTCGTTTAGACGAGGATTTTCTCTGGGACAAGTCCGCGGAAATCGAACCGGACAGCTCGATACGAGCACGAGAGAAGGGTTGTTCCACGACAATAATATAAAACGCGAACGAAGGGGCGTACCCGTGTCTAAGGTTTTACTCCGGCCACCCTCTGCGAATCCAATTAATCCGTTCCGATTAATTAACGAAAACTTTTGTTTCGTTCACGCATTTATCAGACGTAAATCTCTAACAAGCGATATGGATTCGTAAATGAATTCCGAAATCACTTATACGGTACCCCTGGTAGTCTTATAATTAAAAAAAAAATTTCATTTACTGTGGTGTTCTGATTGCAACTCGTACGCAACCTGTTCCCGTTCGCGGAATCGTGAACCTGTTGACGATCTCTGATCTTTGATCGGTCAAACAGCAAGTGGACGGCCTGCTCTCATTTTGAAAAGGGTCCTCCGACGATGGACCAGTTTTCCACCTGATCTGGATCACGATCTATTTTCGTTCGTCGTCGGAGTGTCATCCCTTCGAGCGAAACCTGTTCGCTCGCGTGGCGAGGTCCTGCCCCGCTCGAACCAGAACAATTCCGCGGATACTGGGCTGTTGGAAAACTGGTCCATCCGGAAAGGGATGCTGCCGCCTCTGAACAACAATAGCCGCTGTCCACTCTATTGTGTACCAAGTCAAACCGCAAAATGCATCGAGTTAGCCTTTGACTCTCGTTCTAAAATCTTCTCGGTCAATTTCCTCTGACAGAGGACTGGTCCACCGGAAGGGGGGGATGCTGACGCATCCCTTTGTGTATAATGGCCAGTGTCTACTTAAGAGCAATAAACTCGATACACAAAACGTGGAACCGGTTGGCCTTTGACTCTTGACGGAACGGGGATGAGCTATCTCGCTCCCCCTTTTTATATTCGTCCCCAGTGTCCCGTACCGGGATAGGTAAACGTTAAATAATATAAATATTGTGAAAAATAATATGTGCTTTCAAAGGAGAATTAATAAATAATTGTCTTTATCGTGGATCGGGTAGGGATCGAAGAATATTCTGAAGATAAAGTTAAATTAATTATTTGTAACAAGGACGAAATAAAGCTTACAATCGAGGAATATTTTTATTTTATTTCGAGCATTGTCCCGCCATGGAGGTTCGATTTCTCACCCCTGCAACTTAGGAATTGCCCTCTGACGAATGCTACGACAAGCTGCGAAACGGAAGTTGATATTGGAGAAACCTACGGTAGCTACGCACGATATACGATCGAAATAAAATCAAATCACAGACGAGACATACTCGTGTGCCTCGTCTGTGCCTATGACTCGTCTATGATTTTATTTGTTCATCGGAAACGAATTGTTTCTTACCGGTAACGTGAATTTCTTTCAATACCTACAGTAGATGGGGCAGAATTCCTAGAATCGACGAACGTTACAAGATGGAGGCACAGATTTGAATGGAGGGAAATAGATTTCGACGAATATTTTGGTCTTCTAATCGAAATTAACGTAATTATTGAGAAATATAAAATTGTATACGTAAGCAAAATTATGTTTGCAGTCCGTGCAAATCCCGATAGAGTTTGTGTTGTGTTTCGATCGTTTCTAGGCAACGATATGTCGCGTATCAGACGCATACGGAGTGTCGCATCGCGCGTCAAGTGTTATGGATTTCTAACGTCTAACCAGAAAAAGTAAGTGTCTCAGCTTGCAATGTACGCGACGAACCAACGATCGTGCGACAACTCGACCGAACAGCAGCAGGCTAGGCTACGAAAGATCAAGGAACTGACCGACATCATAAAGGTTGACTCGCACAGAAATTAGAAATCCACCTTGCATCGCGTAATGTCAATCTTTTGTTTCGCAGGACACCGACAAAAATCTGACCGTGTGCGAGGAGATATTGGCTGCCTACGTGAGGAAACGTCTGAGGGTAGGTGGACAAATTAATTTACCCCTTCTGTAACGTGAGTTATTTATTCTCGTCGTGGAAGTCTGAATCACTGTACAAAGTATCGAACGACCATCGATGGATTTTCGTTTTAATTTTTTGCTTCGTACACCGGAAACTCTAACGATTAATACATTAATGCTCAGTCTTAGTATCGTGGCAATCGTTCCTTTAAACTGTCTAACGATTACTCTGTGCAAAAAATTTTACGTGCCAAGGAATAATCGTGATATATGTGTATTTATTAAGTCTCGAAAACGTCGTAGACGGTGGCCCCGAATTTACCAGCCACCGTGCCAACCGCGATATCCGCCGTATCCGCCGTATCCGCCATATCCGCCGTGTCCACCATATCCACCGTATCCGTGACCATAATACAGAGGCCAACCAGGGTACCAGCCAGAGTACCATCCGTACCTAAAATCGAAACTCGTCAACGCCTAAAAAAGATAGCCTACTGTCGCGTTTCCGATCACTGCAAAACTTCGTCCTATTACAATTACACGTTCGTGAAAAGAATTAACATCGACTTCTATCTTTACGACGAATTTGCAAAAATTTCAGATTGGAATCGATACCGCTAAAACCATACCAAGTTGCTCCTTCTAATCTTAAAATTCTATCAAAGCAAACAGACTAAAACGACACGTCTAGCTTTTGGAGAACAATCTTCAGCATTCCAATGTCTACCTCTCCAACCCTGCTTTCTCGAAGTTTACGTACCAAGGCCATCCGTAACTATAGCCTCCATAACCACCCCATGGTCCCCAACCGTAACTTCTTTTCGCTAGTTTTTTATCGCCCTCTCCATCCTGTGGATTAACTTGGACTTGGTTCTCGGTGACTGTTTGCTCCGGCACGTCGTTGGCGCTCGTCACTTTTTCGGGGACGTTGGTGCTGGTGGCGGCGGCAAAAGCGACCAACAATAGTAGCGACTGAAATCATGATCTGACGTCACTAAAGCACTGTTTCTCCCATAGAGATTAATTAACGACACTGTTTCACTGGCTCGAGACAACGGAGAGGGTTTCGACATTTCGAAGGTAACTCCGTCGCAATGGAACCGCGCCTTACCAGAAGATTCATGGTTAAACCTGGCTCACAGTCACACTGTGTGGTCCAAAGGGCGGTCAGTTCTTTTATACCCATGTGCTTCATGGAAATCGTTGCCAGAGTTATGTACGCCACCGGTATTTTCTAATGTCCTGACTGACAAGTTCGCGGTACAATTGCCATTTAAGGGATCATCCAGCTACGTAACGACTTGCACCGATAATGCATTCATCTGGCGCGAGTGGCGAAAACACAAGCATATAACTGGAACTCCGACGACTTCCAACAACTATCCTTAATTGAAACGGAATCATGTAAGCGGAATCTTTTGTCATTATTGGTCAACGATCAATTACTTTGATTCTTCGTTAATAGGGCCCATTTTCGGTACGACTTTCAGTATCGTTAATAGATCTGTAGTTTATTTTGTGCTAAATATATTAACCCTCGGAGGAGCCATGTTTTATCTTCCACAAACACGATCTCATTAATTAAATCTATTCGTCGCGAATAGAACCGAATGTCTGCCATTAAACCTGCCCCTGATTGATGTAGTAGTTAAAGCGGACTTGGAACTTTTCTAATCTCTTAACGACTCACTCAATGGTTGTAATTCATTGCAAGGAAAGGGATATTCCTACTACGGAGTACTGCTCGTAAAGAATTCCTGAGGAATGTTTGTTCGTGATATAATTTCCAAGGTACGCGAAACAATCGCAGGGACTTGATCGATCATTTACTCTCGATAGAAACAACTTTAGATCGATTCGATTATTCGTCGGTATCCTATTTTTTCGAACTGTAATGTTTCCAGATTGACGAGCGACGAGCACTAAAATACTTTAGAACGCTGTTCTAAAATAATCTACGCAACGATTCTGAGCAATCTGTGTGCCATATTTATCTCGTCCATTGTTCCCAGGGTAAGGTAATGCAGAAAATAATCCTGAGAACGTTCCCAAAAGCTGCACACGCAATTTGCAGCGTTTCACGCGTCGTGTAATCACCGTGTTATAGTAATTAAGTAATTACGGACATGACAGTCGATCGAAACAGGCTCGGAACGAACCGCGGCGGCAGCCATTCATGGAGTTGCGACAAATGACGAACAGGAACTCGCGGTTACATAAATACAAGCCCTTTTCTCGAATCGTTTTACCAGTAAAAACACCCGTCGTTAATTTTTTGTTCGAAACCGCGTCGCAATTGTCCTATTAAGGAGTTTTTGTCACACCAGTCCAGGAAATCGAAACGACCTCCGTTTGTTCGAACTTTCTCTGGGTGGAGAACAGGTGACATAATCGGCACACTTATGAAAGCCCCCCGTGGAAATATCTAAACGCGACACGGCTTATTATCGTAACGTCGTCGTTAATTCAGCTACATATGCGATACTTTGAAATCGAGCTCTTGTTACGCATCGAGTGCTCGCGTTTCCCAACGATCGAACATTCCCGAATCGTTATTTACGAAACAACGATTTTACGCGTATAAGTATGTAGTTGTTTTCGCTTGCTCTCTCGCGACGCTCGATTAAACTCTTCTTTACGTACACATTTAATTGGCTCGTTTCCTGCGTTGCGCAACAATTGCAGAACGTCTGGTAATAAAGTCGTTCGAATAAAAAGCTTCCGGAACAACTGATCCCTATCCGTCTAATCTTCGTACCAGGACAATTTCGCGCGGAGATTTCTTTCCTCGGTTGGCGTGAAGCGTTAAAACTGCGTGGGTCAATTCGGATTACGATTCACGGAAAGTCTACACGCGTCGACAAACTCCCACCCGACAAAGGACGTAGTGAAATCATACGTTAACGAGTGTACGCCTAACGATTATCGCTAAAAATGAACAGAGTACGTCTGCACCGGTTCAGGGCGCGCTTCTTCCAATTTAGTGCGTCAAACGTTGCTTGAAATTTGAAATATACTGTCAGTATCGTAAAACCACTAAATCGTGTAGAAATTCCTATGCATATTCTTCTTAGAAACAATTTTAAATTTGAATTCTGCCCCAAGAGAAACCTTGAACTTACGCGATTTCGTCTTTTTTAGTACTCGACGAACTTAAAATTAAGATTCTTCGGCAGGCGGGGATATAAAATCGTAACTGGCTCCGCGGTTCTCTCGAAAATCTTTCGTAATGGAATTATTAAATGCCGCGCGCAACGAACACCGAGGTAATTATCAAGGGGC
Source organism: Colletes latitarsis (assembly GCF_051014445.1). Taxonomy (NCBI): domain Eukaryota; kingdom Metazoa; phylum Arthropoda; class Insecta; order Hymenoptera; family Colletidae; genus Colletes; species Colletes latitarsis. The sequence continues at coordinate 25,474,316 of NC_135135.1, read as the reverse complement.
GATCGTACGCGGTCCCCGTTCGTTAGGAGAACGATAGCCATCGGCGTAATTACGCGTTCGCGAGTACGCGTGCAGTTAAACCGTGTCACAGTCCATTGTGTACGGTTCGAGAAAAGGCAGCGCGCGGTTTCGTTCCCGCGGTGTGTCGTCGTGCCGCTTCAGTTGTTGCAAATCAACGGCAGGTCTGTGCAATTGAGGAGAAACTCGGCATTTCTTTCCGACGTTATGCAAAAATTCGTCCCTCCCCCTTCCCTCTCCCACCCAACTCGCGAACTTTGTTGGACGACGTTCGAGCCGAGACACTCGGCGAACAGTGGTCGCGGAACGCTGTGGCACAAAAGTACTGCGCGCCTGGACCTCGCGAGAGTTTTACGCGCGATGGCGGAACATATCTCTGGATCCTCGGCATCCGGCAGAGTTCGGTTATAAATCGCGTCGAGTACTACAGTTTACTTCCCTCGCGATGACACGGGAAGTCGACGTTTCCGGTTTGGATACAGAGACGACGCGATAGAGGATGTCAACTGGCCTAACAGAGACCGCTCGTAGCCATCGAGGATGAGACTTAGGACACTCTGCGTTCTGTGTTGGCTGTGCGTGCTGTGCACACGAGGCGCCACCTACGAGCCACCTGACTCGAACTCCTCGGAGTCTCGGGACGACTTTAAGAATTTCACCAGCCCGCGCGACAAACGGGCGCTGGGTTTGATACTGTCGGGTCTGGCGCAGGTTTTCGGATACAATGTGAGCCCGGTGCAATTGGCGACGTTACCCAACGCGAATCCCGACCCATCGGCGGACGGAGGGACCACGTCGTCCTCGTCTCGACAAAACGCGCCATGTTCGAACTCCACTCAGCCGTCCCCGTCGACCGCCGCGACGCCCAGACAACGAGAGACCATCAGGTTCACCGGCGTCCTGAACTTTGGCAACACCACGAGCCTCCTGAACCATTTGCAAGAATACGAGAGCATCTTCCACGGTGGAGGAGGCGTTTCGAACGCGACGCAAGCACCGCCGTCCTCGACGACCCTTCCTTCGATCGATCCAAGGACACCCGACTCCGAGCAACCCCTCTTGGTGACCATCCCCTTGCCTGCCGTGCGAGAGCCACCTCTGCCCGAGATTCCTCCGCAGGACATTAAACTGTCCTACCCTCAACCGTACGTTATCGTTCAGCAGGGTCAGATGCCCGGAAGAAACCAGACCGCGAAGAACAAGGAGACTCAAGTGGCGAAAGACGTGCAAAGCACGCCTCCGCCGATCGTTTATGCTCAGGAGCCTTACTGGAAGAAGGAGTACGAGGACAGACTAGCTGAACTCGAGCGGAAACAGGAAGAGCAAGCGGAAAGGCTGAGGCAGCAGGAACGGTACAGAAATCGAGTGAAGGACGGTGGCTATAATGGCGAATACGAAGAGAAACAGAAGGAGTATAAAGACGAAGATTCAGGATGCAAGGAAAATTGCAAGACTAATTATTCAACGGAGGAAGACGATTCTAGGGAGAGGTACGAATACTCGGGTCAGAAAGGGTCCCAGGAGAATCAAGATGATAAGTATCGCGAGTACGAGAAGGATGCCGTTAACAAAGACCCCCCGTCGTCGAACTATAGTTACTTCAACGTGGAATACGACAAACCGCTGCCGATAAGCGACGACGACGAACAACGACGACCGGAGGAGCTTCGCGACAGCTATGGCCAGCTACTGAACAGTCGCGAGCTGATAGACGATGGATTCGCCAACTACTTCGGGAAGCTCCAGCAGTCGCTAAGTAATTTGTACAGTGGGCCGGAGGCTCCTAATTCCGGCGAGGCCTCCAGGGAAGAAGAGGATTCGTCGAGTCGTGAGAACGAGGATGACGGGGGAAGCAACGAGAAAGTGAAGGAGTACGATCTTCCAGCGACCAACAAGTACGAAGAGTACAGTTTGGAGGAAGACACGGACACGAATAGGAAGGACGTGGAAAATTCCAAAGAGGATATTTCCGAAATACCCGCGAGGAATTCCAACAGAATTCCACCCAACGAGAATCGAACGTATCTCAATGAAGAGAACTCGAACGAGCGGGTGGATTACAGCAAGTTCATGCCTCTGCTCGTCCCGGTTCGGTACTTGACTGCTCCCGAGGAGCAGAAAAGAGCCGAGAAATCGAGCAAAGTGAATAAATCGTCGTCCAAAGAATCGAGGAGACCGAAGAAGGAGAACCTGAAGCCCAAGATAGGTATCCCGGAACGACGATCGTCGAAGAAGCTCCACGAGGGCGAGCAGAAGGAGTTGCAAGCGTGGCCGGCGCCGTTCGACTTTGTCCTGGACAGTACGATTCAAACGGAAGTGGTTACCGAGAAACCGGAACGCTCCAACGTCAAATCTAACGTGCATCGAAAGCTGGAATCGCACGGTAAAGGGAACGGAAAGGTTCCGCAGGTTGAGAGTCTAGCGAAGCATGTCGATAGTCCGAGACGAACGAATCGCAACTATCCCGAAGACGTTAATTACCGGAGGTACAAGGAGGATCTCGAGTCTCGACAGAGAACGTCTACGGCTCGAACGAACCCGAGCCAAAAGACTTCGAATCGCAAGCATCCCGAACCCGAAGACCCTAATCTTCATCAAAGAAAAGAAGTATCGAACTTTATGAAACGCTACAAGTACACATCGAACGATAATAATGGGAAACTGGAACGACCAAATGTTAAGCAGTTGCAATCTGCTCGACAATTTCCACATTCGATGTATCCCAAAAGGATGGATCCTTTGAAACGGAGCACGGACACCACCGACCCTGTTATGGGATATTATCATAGTGGACAGTATCCTGCGGAAGCGTCAGGTGGTAAAGGTCAAGATACGCCGGGTTTTCAACTTATTTCGCAGAGATCGGTGCCGTCGATGGCTTTCGATACTCCCGTGGGTGGCCAGGATTTGTTCAGTTTCAGTGGAAACCATCGTCTCGATCGCCAAGAAAAAGACGAGAAACCGATCGGATTTTTAGAAGGGGACAAAAAGATTAAGGGGAACGATGCAATGATTGGCCTAACCGTGTCGCCGCATAGCGAGTATCGTTATGGCGAAACAACGAAATTCGCCAGTGAACCGGAAAGCAAAAACGAGAAAGTTGAAATGGGATATTACGTGAACAGTGAAACTGTTATGCGTACCTCGGAACAAAAACAGATTAATCCGAACGAATCGATCGGTTACATCAACTTCGCCCACGTTTTGTAACATTTAGCAATCTCAAAATTGTTTATACGCGTCGAACAATTTCAAGACGTAAGTGATTATATTTATTATTATCGGAGATATTCCGATAGTTGGGGATGCTAAGAACAATTCAAGGTTGCTTGGATTTTTTTAATTGTCACTCTGTGCAATGATAAACGTAAAAACGAAACGATAAAATACTACTTCATTGTTCATTGTTGAACTGGAGATGTCTGAATAAGTCAGGAACTGTTAAGAAAATATATGGAAACCTTGAAATGTCTTAAACATTTTCACGTACCATCTTTGAATTAATATTCTAATATTTTTACCATAATATGTACTTAAAAACGAACCAACATGCGTTAAAGTGTATTTATTATAACTTAATTAATAAATTCACCAGTATTTTGTAGGTTGGAATGTTGAAGAATGCTAAAATTTATTCCTCAATATTTTCTATTCTACATAATATTAATAAACGTTTAAAATAAATTCTATTTAATCCAATGCAATACTATACATATTGTGTGATTTATTACGAGTGCAAAATAGATTAGTAAATGATGTAAAAATTTAAATAAAATTCCAATAGTGTGATTTTACAAATAACAAATAACAGTACTATTTCTATTTATTTATGTACATTAATGTCATAACGTTCCTTGTATGTTATAGCAATGTCCAACAATTCCATTAATATTACGTAATATTGCAAATATGTTGCAGGATAAGCAAGAAGAAATGCAAAGACATACCGAACTGGAGATCAAGATGGCCGACATTCTGGAAAATTTGAAGACACGCTTGCTTGTCGAATAAATCACTGTTATATATGTGCATATTGAGAAGCTAAACTAAATTGATACAAAAAACTGTCAACGATGCAAATACGCGTTATTCGTTGCATAACTAATACTTTTCCACCACTTCTTAACACTGTTTGAATTAATTAAAGAACAGACAAATTAACTACTCTTATCCCGCGCACAACAGCCATGTTTCTGAGCAATTATTTCGATTATCGAAATATGCAATACCGCGCTCACATATCGATTGTTCTCGAGATAGATAGACGACTAGGGTGCGCTACTGTTGCTAAGTGAACGTTTCAAAATGTAATCTAACGAAGGCAGTGTGCTTAAATATCATTGTTTTAATAAATAAATGTATAAATGTACAATTAAATAGTTCAGTATTACAGATTATATTTTTTATAAGATTTGATTTTAAGTTATATTCTTAACACGATGGAGGAATTTTTACAAAATATCGGTGTAGGATTGAGATCTATAGATGACGAGTTTTTTGAGGAATCGTATCGTGCTTGCAAAATCTTTCAACGAAAAGGCATTACCGTTGAAGATGATGAAGAATTGTGTCATGAAGTGTAAATAAAAGCTTTTTTTATTACTTGTATATATTTGAGTGTACTACATAACCTAAAACCCGTGACATTTTCAATTAATTTCAGTATAAGAGAATTTCCTTGTTATGCTGCTGGTTGTAATGCCACGTTTCAAACGTTGCTTGATTTTGAAATGCATTACAATAATTATCATCGTTACGTTTGCATAGAGTGTAAAAAGGCTCTGCCAAGTCCTAGATTGCTAGACATTCATATTCAAGAAATTCACGACAGCTATTTTCACGTTTTATCTGCGACTCAACCAATGGTATTTATATATTCCACGTTGCTATATTTTATATATTATATCGTTCACTAACATTTATATTTTCTTTCTAGTATCAATGTTATGTTTCCGAGTGTAATTTAAAGTTTAATGATTCGGTGGAGAGGAGGAACCATTGCACGAATGTACACAAGTTTCCCAAGAATTTTCGTTTTGATAATACTCCTCATTATGTGAAAAAAGAGCCAAAAGATAAAATGGACATTGACGACCCAAAGCACGAAAGGAAGGAGCCAAAAACTAAGAAGGTTCAGTTAAGTAAAAATCAAAAAATTAAAATGTTTCCACCCATAACCAGAAGTACAAACATAGTCAAGTCTAATTTTAACGAGAACCAATCGTGTTCTTCTAATCCTATTGTTGGAGCATCTTCTCTAACTTTTATTCCTCGGCAAATACAAAAATCATACACAAAAGCACTCACTAATAATCAGAGTAACGAAAAGAATGTTCTTGAAACAGAAACTATGATGGACTTGGCTGAATCGTTACCTACATGATACTAATGATTAAAGTAACGGTATATGTTGTATAATTTCAGCAGAAATATTTTTAATAAATGACATTTTTTTATTATAAATATATTTTAAATATCGCAACAATATTTATATGTACAGTGCAGCTTAAAAAATTTATTATCTTAGGTCATTTCTAACCTATTTTCATTTATTTACATATTTCTCCCTGCTTATTTTATTTTATACATAAATTCGGTTGCTTTGATCTGCTCGTAAAATGTAAAATACCTTCTCCGTCAAAGTACGTGTAACGTTAATATAAAAATACGTCAAGCTTTTATACTTCGGATAAAGCTAATACATCAAATAGCCTTTCTAACGCGATCTAGATTGCCTTACAATTAACTTGGTGAAACTAGCAACTTTCTTGGAAAATTACTCTCCAGATATTAATACTATGACTTCGAAACACTTTTTCTACGATATACGTTGAGTCCCGTGGACCGTAGACAATCGACTGGATGATTTTACGAGCAACAGTAAATCTAAGAGAAAATATAAATATTCTGCATGCTTCCGCCATCTATGAAAATCGTGTACCTTCCGCCATCTATGAAACTTCGTTTGTTCTTCGTATACCTTGTATATACACTGTAAATATCTATAGTTTAAACGATCGAAAGCATATATTGACGATTTAAATACGTTGCGCCATATTGATTTACGATCGATAAACGGTTATTCCAGATTATCGCCATGTTTACAATTACAAGTACAAATCAAAACAAGATTACATAGCGAAATACGTAATATAGCCACGATCGAATGCATGCATACCGGATAGACTTTCGAATTCGATTTTTTCCACGGTTCGCGGGATTCCCTGTACCATAAAGAAAATATCTGAAAATCGTAATCTGTAAAAATTCTATCTCGAAACTAAGAATTAACCAAATGAACGTACGAGGAAAAAAAAAATGGCGGATATTTACAGGGAATTTGTTACTCATAAAATACAATAGGAACGTTTACCCATCCGCAGATCTTCCGATTAAGTGCTCGGGAAATGAATTTAATTCTTCGTGAGCACCAGAAGAATAATAACAGCTTATAGTCGAGCTCTGTACAAGATATCCTGCTTCTAAGTCGTGTAAACCATACATCTTAGCTTGGCCGTTTCGTTTCTGAGTGCAACCAGCTCGTACTTCAATTTCATATTCTCTTGTTCCAAGAAAGCCGCCCTGATAGCGATTTCGTCCTCCTTGGCCCTTCGAGCGTCCCTGGATCGTTTCGCGGCTTCGTTGTTTTTCCTCCTCCTTTCCCAGTACGCCGCGTCCTTCTCGTCCACCGTGCTGGTTGGCAACACCGGGCTCTTTGTGACCCGACGCATTTTAATGTTCGTTCCCTCGTTCGATCGCCTGACCGATTCCAGCATTCGTTTCCGAAATTCCGAGTACGCCTCGTTAGAATTCGGATCGTACATCATCTCTGTCGATCCCATGGTCAGCGACAGCGGGTCCTTCGGGTACGCTTTGAACGGTCTCGGTGCTTTCTTTCCAGGATCTGAAGACAAACCCGATATCGTTTCGTTGCCGCAGCTCGTTGGCGATGTTATCGTCGTCGATGTCGCGGTAGCACCGATCATTTGAACCGGCTTCGACACTGCGTTGCTTTGAGGGAACAGCGTGGGCAGCACCGTAGGCACGATTGGAATCGGAATGCTCATCGGTAGAATCGAGAAACCACCGTGTGGACCGATCGCGGTGTTATCGGTAGTCGCGTTCGCGCAGTTGTAAATAGGCTCGTATTTGATCTTCTTCGGCGAATCCGACTCGGAAGGTGGCGTCACCATGAATGTCCGTCCTTCGAAAGGACTCTTTCGCTCGGAATCCGTGAAATGACTCGTTTGTTGTTGTTGTTTCTGCGTGCTCGCGGGCGAGTTCGAACGCGAAACCGATTCCCTCGTCAACGCGATCTGCTTCTTGCAGGAAAGGTCGAGAACCGGCTGCTCGACTGGTCCCGCGTGCGATTCCCGCATCGGGCACGATGTAAAATCCAATGCTTGCAGACTGGCCACCGACGACTCGAGATAGGCCTCCATTTTACTTCCTACGCACCTTAGAGTGGGAAAACAATCAATTAAAAACGGGTACTTTGAACTTGTCGATAGTGATATTTCGATTAACCCTCTGTGGGCGCGTGTAACTTTCAGACTACATGCTAATATATCGACATTTTACCAAATAATTTTAGTTTTTTCACAAGATGACATATAATGTCTCTGAGATAATCAACAACAATATTGATGACGGTTGGTAGCAACCATCAACTTGAGATATCAAAGTAAATGCCTTGCAAGTTTATATTTAAGAAAAAAATTCGACCCATGGAGGGTTAATATTTACGGAATATTGTACACTGTTCCACGGAAATGATCGTGACGAACGAAAGTAATAGTTAACGATCTTTCGAAATCGTAGAAAGCTGACGAAACGAGTAATAACTGTACACTTTGGAAAATCGGTAATGGGATCCTCTATGCTTGCAAAGAGATTCGAGCAATCTATGGTTAACGAATAAAAAATAGGGACTGTAAACAGCAAATTCTTCTTACCTAATAATTAATCCGAGGTCGTGCACCAATCACTAAATATCACAACACCGAATCGCGGTCTCTGTTCGACTCGCGTCACCGACAACCGATCGAATCACTCGGAACGATGGAACCCAGTATGGTTTTTGGGCAAAGGCGCTCGCACAGCAAATCACCAAAATCGTTTAGAACGAGAGGGTGTGCACTTTCGCTTATATACTGGCCAACCCTTGCAAGAACCAGGGGTAGGAGGTCTCCTTAGAAAATAGTGGGGAGGGGCTCGTGATGACCATAGCGCCGGGGTCGAACTGGCACGCGTTCGCCACTTACCATTTCCAAAATGTTTATGAAACGTCACGTTCGCGTTATTACGTAGTCGTGATCTCGCGAGCGGGCTAAGTATCGTCGTATTTACCATACAACAACCGATCGGAACTATTTCGATAACAATACCGCCTCGAGCGAGTCAATACTTTTCTAGCAACGCCACGGCTACGATACAATGAACTTTTTATTACAACATTTAGAAATAAAAAATGCACGAAATCGTAGATTATTTGCAGTGGAAAATTTATTTTTATCGCACTTTTCGTGAGAGGATGGAAGTAAAATTTTCTTCGAACTTCGACATCCAATAATAAAATTAGAAGATCGATCGTATCGCGAACGCGAAGCAATGTTTGTCTAAATTTTCTACTCGTTGCGAGTATAAAAGCGTAAAAAGGAACCACGGGTCGCGACTTAATTGTTCCATCGCGTCGATTCAAAGACGTAGAATCCCCGCTACGATGGTCGTGATACATAATTTCCTTACACCGTACACAGTCCGCATCGAATGTTTCGGTAAATCGAAGAGTTGCATAAAGATTTATAGTTCTAGGTAGCCATGGCCCCGCCACCGTACCTGTAACAGCAATATTCTTTCGCCCATAATGGAAACGATTGCAGTAACTTCTTGACGTCGAACAATCGAATCCCGCTAAATGAATCCACCCGACGTGCCCCAGGATTTCTAGAAATCCAGTTACCAGCTGGCCCACTAAACCCTTCCGGTTCATCCTCGAAAATCCAGCGTAAGGATAGGTTAATGTTCGGTTTTAAAACGGTCGAGTGTTTCGACGTTTGGTAGCCGGTATCTGCGTCGCGGGGCGTCCATTCGTGCGACGCTTAACTGTCCAGTCGACGGTACACAGGATCGCTGCATAACCCTTTCGTTGGGCCTTCCCTTTGCTATTTTCCGTAGTATTCCGTCGGTTCGGTAAACTGCTCATAAATTAGCCGGGCGAAAGTGTTGCGGCCGAGTGAAATTTGCGAAATATTTAAATGTCCATCGACTCGAGGATAAGTGAGAGTTTCGAGCCAGCGCTTGCATCTTCGGGCTCTCATTGTCGTTGATAGATCTTTCCTCGGTCCTTACTCGTTAGGGACCAACGACATATGGCAATTTTCGTGCCGTACCGCCGAAAGATGGGCTTCTTTTCTCTGGCTGACTAATGGTTCACTCTCGATAACCGGGTACGCAAGCTCCGTGGGTTAATCGTCGTGTAGGCGGACTTTCGTACTTTTCATGTCTTTTCAAAGAAAAAATGTAAATTAAGTAATGAGACTGATTTTAAAAAATTTTTTTATTCGAATAGCTTCCTTGGGAAGCCACACAGCTGGAGATAATTAAAAGTGTCGATTAACCGTCTGGTCTTGGAGCACAAACTGTTTGTGGGCGATTCCCTAGCTATCGAAGAAGCAAATCAGCATGACTTTTGACCCATTTTTAGAACGCACTAGAAAGAACTGTTTTACGAAAACAATTGCTACAGACAACCAAATGACTTTGCCAGTCTCATTACATAATTTACACACCACGTAGTTACAAATCTTTGGAAATACTCGAGGGGACAGGAGAGTGTGAGAAAAATCTAGCAACGACGAAAGGGAAAAGCGAAAGTACAGTTACACGTCCGATAGTGGAGACGTCTCATTATGTCTTGGACCCAAGATCACGCCAAATTTAGTCTTTCGTTTCGGGCCCCGTTAAAACGTCGTGTCGAGCATAGAAAAGCACCCCTGGCGCTCGATTCACCGCGCCGCCTCCTTTTCCGTGTATACAAATTTTTGCTCTTTTGGCCACATAACCCACATTTCTATGGTGCAGGGACGACCGCAACCCGTTATTTGCGATTTTTCCCGTGGCCATCGGCCAACGACAGATGAATGCCTCGTGCATTTGCATCTGCTTCGGGGACCCACGAGAACGATACACAAACCATGTAACGGTACGGCGATGCAAACCATTCGTGATGATTTGCCGTGGAAACGTCTCAATTCACGCACCTCTGAAATCGTTTAAATTGCCCCGTTGCGAGCAATCCGTTTCTCGGTAAAAATCAATGGACGAACGCGACAAAGATTTCCGTGTCATCTCGCTGATAGAGTAGGCCCAAGACTCCATTTTATTTCGTCTTAAAACTCTGCAGAGGAAAAAAGGGGGTTGACGACAATCAATTTCCATGTAAAAGCAACTAGTTGGACGGTCGACGAAAATGGTGAATGTAGGAAACACCATTTTATCAAGTTTTAATAATATTCGTTTGCGAACAAACGGTATAAATAAAGTTGCGTTAAGATGGCCGGGGAATGATTTATTGCTTCTGGAAATAATGTTGGAATTTACTGCCACAGGCTTCGGTCGTTACTAAATTTACAACGTTTTCGTGATGGGTACGCGGTAGCCCTTTTCGGCGCAAGTTTAAATCGCTTCTATAGAAAGAAAACCAAAATACAGTGATTAGAATCGAACAGTACTTCGTATGGCGAACTATAACGAATAATAAATCAGACAAAAATTAAATTCGTGTTCAATGGTGTGGGTAGACGTTTATCTTCTAGCCAGAAACGTGTCGAGTGAAAATGTCCTGGGTCAAAGTGTAGCTCGAAATTCGTGGCCTACGTGAGTTCCGATTGTGGCTTTACTGATCGCTCGCGGGCTTGTCGACGCAATCGTCAAATTATCGGTGATTTTAGTCCGGTTGTTTGCGCGGAACGTTAGATAACGCAAATGACTAATAGAAAGTAACATAGTTTTGAACAAATCGTCGATTTTCTCGATATAGAAAACCCTCTTGTCCGATAGCGATAGTGCTTCGAGGAATCGGATTCGCGCAATGTTTGATATTCATAGTTTGTCCAGTGTTAAATAATCTGGACCTTGAGATCCTTTTCGAAATGAGAACCCCGCTGATTTCTGAATGGTCGAAGGATCCATGATCAGTGTTTTAAAAAAAAAAGAGTACATTTGAATTAAAAGAAATCATATTTGATCGGAGTAATTTCGAAAATACTGTAACAAGGGTAATCGTAAAGCGTGAATGGACATTGTGTGGCGTTCGTTGAAAGGGGGAATGGTTTCTTACGAAAAAGGCATACTGCCCGGACAAAGTTGGCAGGTAGAAGGTATAGTTTCTCTATAACGTGCAATATAACGATTCGCAGCTCGACCGAACCGTCCACTAATCGTGACAAATGTTTCGGACTTGCCCTCCCCCAGCCATGAACATAACATCGCATAAAGCCAGAGGCAATATGCTGGCTACAAACTCATTATGGGTTCCTATGGAACCGTGCTATTTAATGAAGACTCTTCGATAAAGCGAACTCTTGCAACGCAACAGTGCGTCAACGTGGGTTCAAAAACAAATAAACGTCGACATCGATCGTTTACCTAACTCGAAACTTTTCGAACAAAATAAAGTAATTCCGCTGACAGTGATATTATTATTAGTGTCTGTGAATTTACGCTGGTTTTGTAATGTTAAAGTGTACAGTGAAACCGAAAATAATTTATGCGTCGTAGGTTTCACGTTAGCTCGTCTCCGAGCAGACATTAGCCCTTTTAATAGAATTCGACACCGAGGCTGTCCAGAGTGTTTAGAAAAAAAAAGAAAAGAGGAACATAATGGCTGGAGACGCATTAAGACGTTCGAGGCGAACATCGGCCAGAGCAATTACTTTTCGATTTATCTTACGGCCGGACCACCGGCCAAGTTTTGCCAACAGACTTTCGAGATTTGCTTATTTCCGGTCCTGGCGCACGCCTCCTATCCCCGCGGGAAACCCCTTTCTTTCTCTGGACGCTTTCGCGTTTCGTTATGTCGCAGGACACGCCCTGGGGCCGATCTTCGTCGACGTATTTCGTTCCTTGACCGAGTGATCTCCATTCAATGGCGACTCTAAGCGAATACCTTTCCGTATAAACAACTTACCCGATACGTCTTGTTTGCCACAAAGATGATTCGGGTCCCACGAAAAGCGTGAGAAAACCGAGTGTGACGACAGTGAACCACGACTTCGATAGAATAAATATACTTTAATCTCCAAAGTAGGAGCAAATCAATCAATAGAAAAGATATTACAAATGATACATTTTGTTTTTGCAACTCTTTCCTAGGACTCGAGGCCTCCGTCTTGGAGAACACAATGCATTGTTATCAAAGGCGTGTGCAGGGTCGCGTAAAGATCCATCGATCGCAAAATTTCAGCCTCCCCGGAACGGCGAAACCTGGTAAACCGAAACTAGAAAAGCCGTTTCGGCAAACGTAGCAAACCGAGGACAAAACTTTCGAGAGCAGATCGCTCGGTGTCCGATTACTAAGCCGCACGGTAAAGAGTTGAGAATCTCGACAGAGGCCAAAAGCGTTTACGCGCCATTTGTTTGAGAGGCCTTCGAGAGGAGTGACACGGTCGCTGGAAGATTTCTGCATTCTGTGTCCTCCTGTCCGGCTTTGTCGTCGCCCTCGAACTATTTCCACGTTATTCTCTTTCGAGGTTTCTTTCTTCCTACGAAACAGCTTCCCTCCCGCGACGTTCCTGAAAACATCCACAGACCTCAGTCTCTGCTCCTCTTTTAAGTTTTCACAAAAATTTTATACGCAAAGACACATCGATTAAAAATATTTTTCTTACCAAAAGTCTCTTCTATATTCTTTTACTTACATTTTTTTGAAGGTTGAAAACATCCACACACCTCAGTCTCTACTCCTCTTTTAATAATTTTTACAAAATTCTTGTACGCAAAGGCACATCGATTAAAAGTATTTTTCTTACCAAAAGTCTCTTCTATATTTTTTTACTTACATTTTTTTGAAGGTTGAAAACATCCACAGACCTCAGTCTCTACTCCTCTTTTAATAATTTTTACAAAATTCTTGTACGCAAAGGCACATCGATTAAAAGTATTTTTCTTACCAAAAGTCTCTTCTATATTCTTTTACTTACATTTTTTTGAAGGTTTCGACTACAGTATAAGCTACCAAAGAAATTGACTAACAGCAAGCGAAAATGCGAGTTACGAGCGAGTACGGTTTATCAGGACGAAACGTGTATCGACAAAGAGACCGTGATTATTGCGGAAAACCGTAATAAAGCAACCGGTATTATATAAAGGGCGAAGAGGTCGTAAATGGGAATGTCGCGTTCTTCCTGAAATCTCGAGTCAGGTACACGCTTGTCCGGCAACGTAATAAAAGTAGCTGGATTTTCTAGCGAACTTTTTCCGTGCCAGCTAAAAACGTCGTCCAGGAATACCGTCGTTTGTTTTTATTGTACGCGTTTACAACGGATGGAACGGGAACCAGAGGATCGGCTGGATTAAGGAAAACTCGATTATAGCGCAACGGATTAACTTCGCCTGACTTCGGGAACAGTTTAAATTAGTTAACGACCATTGTCGCCCAACGCGTGAAGACTCTACATTTCGCTTACCCCTGGACTCCTTTTTTTACGATCGACAATTTTTTCCCAAATTCTGCAATAACACCATTTAACCATTGTCTGCGAACGGCCGGAAGAAGCGCAACGGGAAAACTTAATAACCTCGAATCCGTCCTGCGCAAGCCTTTTGATAGCAATCGCTACGATCGTCCCTTCCGCAGGTTCTCAATTCTCTTTTACCCTGTATCTCGTTTACCTCCTAATTCTAAATTACAAAACTAAATGTTACGCTTCGAATTTCTGTGCTACAAACTGTAATCAGAAATGGAGGATACCTCTCCACGAGGTACTTCTCCAACATCTGCTGTTTAATCCGTTCGAAGAAATTTAATTGGTCCGCCTAACATTTTGAGAATTGTACCAGCGAAACGGTACACACGGCCAGCTGTTTTGCGCGCGTTAATTGAAACGGGAACGTTGCGTTAGAGGATCGAGGCGACCAGGTTGAGAGCCAGTCTCTTCAAAACATCGAGATATTGGTCAGCGTGTCATATGGTCAATAGCCAGTGGCCGCGTGGGTGGATGCAGGGTGCAGATGCTGGAAGGCCAACCCTTCCGTAATAATGTCCAAAGAAGGGGGCTGCGCCCGGGACCCTTTCCGCATTGTGACATCCCGATATACTAGGGCAACAATGCGTCTACGTCTCCTCTCGGGAGGACGATCCAGCTAACGGTAAACGCGCGGTGGGGATCGACAGCCACCTCGTACGAAATGTGTGTCAAAAGGCCGCAATTTGTGGGCCGACCAGATCCGGAAAGCGTGACCTCGCTAAACCCTTCCATCGATCGAATTCACAAAGGTATACGGACAATTTTAATTATCGTATTTTGTTTAAGAAAGTATAGTTGCCGAACTAATACTAGGAGTAACAACCTATATCACATTATTTTTAAACTTAAAGGAAACTCAATATTTCAAACGTTTTATTTCCCGATTTTTACACAACATTACAACCATCTCCACGCGTATATTCTCTCACGTTTTCTTAATCGGATGTGGCAAATCGTATTTCCCTCGAACGCATTTTATCTTGACACCGGGAGTATCTTGCAGCTTTCCCACCCTGCACAGCACCACGTTGTGTTCTTGGAGATTGTGGCCGATTTCTGTAACGCAAAACGATGCAAATATCGACTGTATCATAATTATCCTTCCGGTATACTTACTGGGTACGTAGGCGATCATTTCCTTGCCGGTCGAAAGCCGCACCATAACGCACTTTCGATTCGCTGAATTCGGTTTCTTTGGTTTTTTAATCAGCGTCTTTATAACCACGCCTTTCGCGAACGGTTTCCCATCCAGTGGATTTTTCTTCTTCTTATGCACTTTGTAAGGTCTGCCGAGCTTGTGCATTCTTTGCAACGACGACCCCAGTCTTATCTGTTCGAATCCTGGGGCAAGAAAACAATTCGAAGATACGAGATATTAACGCTCGAAGGCCCATTACGAGAGCTTTCTCGTTCGCTTTATGCAATTACGTCAATTTATGCAATTGGACGTATTATCGAAAGATTTCGATCTCTGTGCGTACGTATACGTTGGATAAAATAATTTTTGGATACACGGTATTCTGCAAAGGGTTAATACGTTTATTGCCCACAATTACAAACGTGAATACCACTCGAAAGTCGATACAATTTTCGTAACAATAAATTCTACCTTCTTTTCTAAACAATAAGCTTATTCTGACAACATACCTGCCGTGCTTAATTTTACAAAAGCTCACGGTCTCCTTTCCTGGGCCGAAAACCGTTGAAATCCTAAACTCTGAGAAATCGATTTTTTTCGACGATCCTGACCCGTTGCAGGACTAGTATTCCCTACGGGTGATCTTTTTTATTAATTCCCAATTATCGCGGGGAACTCTGTACCGACTTTCGAAGGGGATCGTCGTTCGAACTGCTCCCCGAAGGCGTCGATTCAATTTTCATCGCGGGAAGATTGCGCGTACGCGACAAAGAGACTCGGAAAACTCGTGGAGGAGCCAGATAGAGAAGAAGAGAGAGTCCCCGAGGATCAACGCGTCCTAGTCAAGACCATTGTGGAAATGGAAGACCCACTGCGCGGTAACGGTACCGGGAAACTGAAAACTCTTTCGCAAATAATCTTACGAGCCTAAGAAAAGAGGGTCTCCGCCGACGGAATATCAAATATGACGGACGCCTGACATCTGCAAGCCGCTCGACGAAAGCAGTCCTTTCTCGCTCGAGCGTGCATAAGCTTATTAAGCAACATTGTTGCGGGGCTTGGTCCACCCACCCTTGCAACGAACGTCCGCGGTCCGTGAGATCGCTGAGACTCGAACTGAACGCCGCCATTTGCAAAACAGCGCAACGGAGGAGACTGATTAAGAACTTTAGTTACTAGGATTCGTACGAATACAGAAAATGACGACAGAAATTTCCTAATTTCGCTTTAAACGTTTGGAAAATACATCGTGTGTCGAATGAAATTCGTAACCCAAGGGGGGAGGGTTCCTCGAGTATAAGTGAAACGTCGAGGATGACGGGACAATTTCGTGATATTCTCCGGGGTCGTGACAGTCGATGATTTTTCCATGGCCTCTTGGCCGGGACTGTACCATTGTTGTTCATTTCGAGATCTGGCTGACCACCGTCCGTCAATACGACAGATGTCCAAGGCTGCCACTGCTAATCCGACCTAACTCGGACTTAACTAAGCCAAGAGACCAGCAGAACCTATTATGCACGGAAGGCAACCCCTTTTCCCCAAGATCAATGCGCAAGATTACATTGCGAAAATTTTCGACGTCGCGGTTACGCCTTTGTCGCGTCCGCGCAGCCAAGATCCCGTCCAGGTAAAACGGCTTATCTTTGGGTTACGAACCCCGCGTGCCCTGCGAAATATTCGAAATTTTGCGTAATTAGAAACTACTCAGACACGATCGCGCGACGCTCGGAAGTGTTATACAGGGTGTTCGGCCACCACTGGGAAAAATTTTAATGGGGGATTCTAGAAAAATTATTTTCGGTTGCGGGGGTCAATTACAATCATTTTTGGTGAATAGACATACCCCCGAAATTCTACCCACTTTCTAGAAAAAAATTCGAGAATGTTTGAAATTTTTCGACGGAAAAAAAAGATTTCAAATCGTTCTGAAAAAATTATTTTCGGTTGCGAGGGTCAGTTACAATCATTTTTGGTGAATAGACATACCCCCGAAATCCTACCCACTTTCTAGAAAAAAATTCGAAGTGTGAAATTTTTCGACGGAAAAAAAAGATTTCAAATCGTTCTGAAAAAATTATTTTCGGTTGCGAGGGTCAGTTACAATCATTTTAGGTCAATAGACATACCCCCGAAATCCTACCCACTTTCTAGAAAAAAATTCGAGAAGGTTTGAAATTTTTCGACGGAAAAAAAAGATTTCAAATCGTTCTAAAAAAATTATTTTCTGTTGCGGGGATCAATTACAATCATTTTAGGTCAATAGACATACCCCCGAAATCCTACCCACTTTCTAGAAAAAAATTCGAGAAGGTTTGAAATTTTTCGACGGAAAAAAAAGATTTCAAATCGTTCTAAAAAAATTATTTTCTGTTGCGGGGATCAATTACAATCATTTTAGGTCAATAGACATACCCCCGAAATCCTACCCACTTTCTAGAAAAAAATTCGAGAAGGTTTGAAATTTTTCGACGAAATTAAAAAATTTCAAATCGTTCTAAAAAAATTATTTTCTGTTGCGGGGATCAATTACAATCATTTTAGGTCAATAGACATACCCCCGAAATCCTACCCACTTTCTAGAAAAAAATTGGAGAAGGTGTGAAATTTTTCGACGGAAAAAAAAGATTTTAAATCGTTCTGAAAAAATTATTTTCGGTTGCGGGGCTCAATTACAATCATTTTTGGTGAATAGACATACCCCCGAAATCCTACCCACTTTCTAGAAAAAAATTCGAGAAGGTTTGAAATTTTTCGACGGAAAAAAAAGATTTCAAATCGTTCTAAAAAAATTATTTTCTGTTGCGGGGATCAATTACAATCATTTTAGGTCAATAGACATACCCCCGAAATCCTACCCACTTTCTAGAAAAAAATTCGAGAAGGTTTGAAATTTTTCGACGAAATTAAAAAATTTCAAATCGTTCTAAAAAAATTATTTTCTGTTGCGGGGATCAATTACAATCATTTTAGGTCAATAGACATACCCCCGAAATCCTACCCACTTTCTAGAAAAAAATTGGAGAAGGTGTGAAATTTTTCGACGGAAAAAAAAGATTTTAAATCGTTCTGAAAAAATTATTTTCGGTTGCGGGGCTCAATTACAATCATTTTTGGTGAATAGACATACCCCCGAAATCCTACCCACTTTCTAGAAAAAAATTCGAGAAGGTTTGAAATTTTTCGACGGAAAAAAAAAATTTCAAATCGTTCTGAAAAAATTATTTTCGGTTGCGGGGGTCAGTTACAATCATTTTAGGTCAATAGACATACCCCCGAAATCTTGCGCATTTTCGAGAAAAAAATTCAGTACGGGCGGAACTTTAAACGTTAATAACTTTTTAACGAAGCCTTCATCAACAAATTGATATTCTTGATTTTCGTCATATTTTGGCCTCTAGAATCCCCCATTAAAATTGTTCCCAGGTGTGGCCGAACACCCTGTGGATTTCACGTAGTTAGGACCTTTGTTTTTTAATGGAACTCTAGATTTTAAAGATTTTTTTTTAACCGTTTGTTTATTTAATGAAATTGTAAGAAATTCTGTCCACGTCTGGACATTCTCATTTGATTTTAGATAGATTGGAAAAAATCGATATGATTGTCGTAGTGCTCTCTTGGTAGGTTAGCGATAAATGGGAAAATTCGAGTCCTTCGCAGGCTGTACCCATCGCAGATCGTTTCTGACAACTGGTCAACCACAAATGGACACGTCACCCCCTTCGATTCCCACCGATTTTCGGTATTGGCCACGGAGGAGGGCTCTCCCCATTCGTGTCCTTTCTTGCGGAGTAGCCGGATCCCTTTTTGCATTTCGAGATCTCTTTTCGTGGGGATCAAAGAGGTAGAGACTGCGTGCGCTTTTGCGAGCCACGCGCATTTTCGCGAAGAATAATGCCGGAAAGCCGTGGTCCCTTTTTAGCTCGACCACCCCTTTTGCCGCATTTACTCCAACAGAGATACGGATCCGTCCAAAAGGCTTACGGAAACTCGAGATGTCACTCGAATTCCCAAGGCATTGTGCGGCCTTGTTACACTTATGGGAAACGCAAACAAGGACCATGAAATTTCGCACGATTTCACGTAAATGGGGTCACCGTGGTTTACGGAAAGCAGAGTACCGTTTTTTACTAAATTTTAGTCATTGTGTTTCGACCACTACTCTGGCCCCTTAGAATTTTAAAAACTGTTTCCTTTACGTTTTGACCATTGCAGAATCAAAGAATGAAATCTTGTTCAGTGGTAAGTATGAGACAAATGTACCGCTTTAATATATACTATGTTAAAACATTACCTTGTATTATGCTTCCAATGCTTGACTTAGCATTATTCAATAGGCTACCTGTTGAGGAAAACAGAAACTTTTACTTCTCAGACAAATTATTTCATTCATAAACTGTAATATATTTCATTTTAAGATTAAAATGAATACCTTGAATGTCAGGATTCGCATATAGTCTTGTTAACTGTGGTCTGCTGCCTGCAACAGATGAACACACTGTTGATTGCAAATACATACACATATACAGTAAGTAGTGGTAGTTCATAAATATTTAACGCGAGAGAAAATTTCTGTAAAAGTAAAGTAAGGTGTTGAAACTAACCTAAAATATAGTAGCACGATTCTCAAATAAAATTAATTGCATTTGCGTAACAACAAAAGGTAAGTGACTCAGAGTAATCGTTGCTACGTATACTAAATTCTAATTATATACAAAATTGTGAAATATTATTCGTAAAAGCAAAACTGTTGCTAAGTTATTTACAAAGAGGTTATGTTTTTGAGGTTAGATAAAGAAATGTACAAATAAATATAAAAATATACCTCCGATAGAATTTTGTAGGCAGGACCTAGCAATGTTCACTACACTCTTAGTTAAAATGTTCATGACTGACGAGATTAAATTGTTTTTCGATAATTATCCACGTTTAAAGAATTGCATACCACCATAACAATGTTTTATCATAATCTGAAGAAATCTGAAGTACCGACTGTTATCAAACTCTTAATAAGTTACTTACAACCGTAACCCTGTACAAGGTGAAAATTAAAATTGATACGAAAAGACATTACGTGCAATATCTATTCTATATCTCGTCTATGAATGATTAGAACTAATTTTTTAGAACAGACAACATCTTTGACGAGAGAACAGAAAATTTGTCAAGAAATTATACCATCCTTCACTAGATAGCACCACTAACCTCATCTGTGTATTGGAACAATTGCTTGTTTCTAAATATTAAAGAATTTTTTTCTCGAAAGTGCGTGCGAATTCGGAGGTATGTCTATTCACCAAAAATTGTTGTAATTGATCCCTGCAACCGAAAATAATTTTTCCAGAACGATTTGAAACTTTTCAATTTTGTCGAAAAAATTCGTCCACCTTCCTGAATTTTTTTCTCGAAACTACGTAAGATTTCAAGGTTATGTCTATTGACCAAAAATTGTTGTAATTGACCCCTACAACCGAAAATAATTTTTCCATAACGATTTAAAACTTTTCAATTTCGTCGAAAAAATTTGTCCACCTTCCTGAATTTTTTTCTCAAAAGTACGTAAGATTTCAAGGTTATGTCTATTGACCAAAAATTGTTTTAATTGACCCTCGCAACCGAAAATAATTTTTCTAGAACGATTTGAAACTTTTCAATTTCGCAGAAAAATTTCAGCTGTACCTTTCACTAGATAGCACTACTAACCTCATCTGTACATTGGAACAATTCCTTCTTTCTAAATATTAAAGAATTTTTTTCTCAAAAGTGCGTAGGAATTCGGAGGTATGTCTATTCACCAAAAATGATTGTAATTGATCCCTGCAACCGAAAATAATTTTTCCAGAACGATTTGAAACTTTTCAATTTCGTCGAAAAAATTTGTCCACCTTCCTGAATTTTTTTCTCGAAAATGCGTAGGATTTCGAGAGTATGTCTGTTGACCAAAAATGATTGCAATTGCCCCCCGGAACTGAAAATAATTTTTCCAGAACGATTTGAAACTTTTCAATTTCGTCGAAAAAATTTGTCCACCTTCCTGAATTTTTTTCTCGAAAATGCGTAGGATTTCGAGAGTATGTCTGTTGACCAAAAATGATTGCAATTGCCCCCCGGAACTGAAAATAATTTTTCTAGAACAATTTGAAACTTTTCAATTTCGCAGAAAAATTTCAGCAGTACCCTTCATTAGATAGCACTACTAACCTCATCTGTACATTGGAACAATTCCTTCTTTCTAAATATTAAAGAATTTTTTTCTCAAAAGTGCGTAGGAATTCGGAGGTATGTCTATTCACCAAAAATGAGTGTAATTGACCCACGCAACTGAAAATAATTTTTCCAGAACGATTTGAAACTTTTCAATTTTGTCGAAAAAATTTGTCCACCTTCCCGAATTTTTTTCTCGAAAATGCGTAGGATTTCGAGGTTACGTCTATTCACCAAAAATGATTGTAATTGATCCCTGCAACCGAAAATAATTTTTCCAGAACGATTTGAAACTTTTCAATTTCGCCGAAAAATTTGCCCACCTTGCTGAATTTTTTTCTCGAAAATGCGTAAGATTTTGGAGGTATGTGTATTGACCAAAAATGATTCTAATCGACTCTCGCAACCAAAAATAATTTTTTCAAGACGATTTGAAATTTTTCAATTTCGCCGAAAAATTTGCCCACCTTGCTGAATTTTTTTCTCGAAAATGCGTAGGATTTCGAGGGTATGTCTATTGACCAAAAATGATTGCAATTGCCCCCCGGAACTGAAAATAATTTTTCCAGAACGATTTGAAACTTCTCAATTTCGCCGAAAAATTTGCCCACCTTGCTGAATTTTTTTCTCAAAAATGCGTGAGATTTTGGAGGTATGTGTATTGACCAAAAATGATTCTAATCGACTCTCGCAACCAAAAATAATTTTTTCAAGACGATTTGAAATTTTTCAATTTCGCCGAAAAATTTGCCCACCTTGCTGAATTTTTTTCTCGAAAATGCGTAGGATTTCGAGGGTATGTCTATTGACCAAAAATGATTGCAATTGCCCCCCGGAACTGAAAATAATTTTTCCAGAACGATTTGAAACTTCTCAATTTCGCCGAAAAATTTGCCCACCTTGCTGAATTTTTTTCTCAAAAATGCGTAAGATTTTGGAGGTATGTGTATTGACCAAAAATGATTCTAATCGACCCTCGCAACCAAAAATAATTTTTTCAAGACGATTTGAAATTTTTCAATTTTGTCGAAAAATTTCTCCACCTACCCCCTGTCGATTTTCCTTAAAAATTTGTTTTCGATTTTCAATAAGTTTGTTCGTCGCTCTACAGGAATGTTGTTCGATACTTTTTAGTAGGTATTCATGAAATAATACATTCACTATCGCGGAAGAACCTTTAGAATCAACTACTTCTTCCTCGAATCCCCGAAGCTATACGAAGCGCCAGTCGGCGACGAAGCGAATCGACGGTTCGTAGGACGACGAGGAAATCGAGGACCCGAATCTAAATAAATCGATCAGTAAATAGATCGAGCCTGCTTCCTCCTACTGTTTTGCGATTGGTTAGCAGGGGGTGCAGGGAACGGGGATGCTGGGGGGAGAAGGGGCCGTGTATTTGTGGCGTTCGAGTCGGCAGCTGCGATTTGCCTTCTGGCAAACTTTATCGTGACACCGTTTTGTGCGTGTTCGAGAGTTGGCCGGTTCGTTCGTTCGTTCGATCGGTCGGTTCCGCCGTGATCGATCGGTCGGCTTTTGTGCTCTCGATGAATCCAGTGATATAGCAATTTACCCTGTGCATAGTGGTGCATCGTTCCTGCGACGATCCCAAACCGCGAGATTCACTGGCAAGTAACGGAGTTAGAGGCGAATCGTTGTGTAAATTCATCGCGCCGCCTAGACTATATTCGTTTCGGTCGACGCGTGCGGCCACTTCCGCGTACATACTACGAATTCCTCGCGGCAGACACTGCGTTCCGACGTTTCGATGTTTTTTTTTTTTTATTCCGATTTTACCACGTATTTTGCGCCGCCGGAAGACGAACGTTCGATTACACGCGCTGGAATCGAAACGACCCCGGAAATCCTCGATCGTGACCGATCGATCTGCGCGGCCGTCGGTTCGTTGCTGGCTTTAATCGGTATTACGTAACGAGGGTGACTTTTAGGGGAATGCGCCGCGACACTATTCACGTGCAATCTCGTTGTATTTTACAAATTACGTTTTCCAAGTATCTTTTCAATGTCAATGTCATTATCGATTCTGTTGCTTTCCTTCTTTCGTACGCCCACCACCGGAAACCGGAAGAATAAATTAACGAACGACCGTGAGCTCGCGCGCGAACGATCCTGCGCCAAGTTCCGGAGTCTTTCAGATTCGGATTGCATGCGGTTCCGGTCGACGCGCGCACTCGGTGTTGGGCAAAATGCAATTCAATTGACAATTGACAATTAACATTGGAATCGTTTCAGTCGTTGATCGTAATTGACAATGAAACTTTTTAATTGTTTTCAAGTTGCAGTCAACGAAATTGATAGATTAATGCCCAACACTGCGCGTCAACGCGATCGACGAAGCGGCTCGAGGAAATTCAAGCTCGCCGAACTAATTCTGTTTGTTTCGTGTTACATAATCGATCGAACCTAAGCGGAAATCCCTTTCGGGATTGATCTTTCGAACGTGGAGGTCACGGCAATTTCAACGTGATCGCGAACGCACGATTTTCAGATGTAGATCAACATGGCTATCAATATAAAATTCACAAAATTCGACAACACACCATGGGGATTTCGATTGGCCGGTGGAAGCGATTTTCCACAGCCACTGACTGTCATCAGAGTACGTATCATTTGTTTTCACTACTCTTACTGTACCATTAGAGCACGCTATCGTTAATGCACACGATTGTCCAGAATTTATCTTGCAATACACACTGATAAAATTGGTATAGAAATATCTGGGATACTCTGTGTATCCTTTTATTGACGAAGAAGTCAAAGATTAGATGGATTTGCCATAATTTCGTTTGTAGGAGAAATTAATAAATTGTCGATAGTCGAATGTATAAGTTAATGCTAATTAAGTTTGGTTTTACATCCATATCAAAATTAATTTAAACAATTTGATACCGATTTCGTATACTCGTGAACGTCTATGGAAATGCAGCGATGCACGAACGGTTGCATACTCGTAGGAATATACTTGTTTACATCGTCGATAAAGTAGAAACGCTTGGATCATTTTGAGTGATCTCTACTTCTACCTTACCGACGCTTAGTGTGAACAGGGCGGTAAATACAGTTTTCTCACAAACTGCTGAGGATATCTAAATTCTTTTTAGTCGTTTCTCGTAAAATTTCATGAAAAGTATGACAGTGTTTGCAATTTTAAATAGCATTACCAAAGACAGGCAACATTTTCTCATTTCGTTGGCAAGCTTTTTGGTACAACAGAGGTCATTAATGTTCCCAGTAAATATACAAAAAATTTGTATGATGAAATATCATAGGTAAAAATATCCCACGACAAATTAATCACAGACAAAGGTATGACACATCACCAATTTGGGGGGGAGGGGGTTAATGAGTCAAGCGTAGATATACTGTGAGTTCCTCCCCCGCTCACGCTTTCGCTTGATAATACACGTACTTATTGCTATAATAAAAAGCATTCGCTAACGATGAACAGTCAACTGAAAATAGTAAAGCTATTACACGTTCATTAATTAAGTTAACAAAAATATAATTAGAAATTACCGTGATATTTGTCATGAGATATTTTTGCCTGCGATATTATGTCACCAGACGATGACTGATATTTTGACGTGTGTTATTTTCTCGTGCACCGGTGTACTTATCTATTTTTTAAAGAAATTCAAACACAAATATTTATCGTACGATATAACGACCGTCTAAATATTCTCGATAAATATACGATGACTAATTTTAAATTACGAACGGTAAAACATATTTCTGTAAGTTATTGCCGCGCATGCATTAAATATACTACTGCAAATTGGGTCTTCGTTGCTACGATAAGGAAATACGCAGAAGCCGTCGGTTATAAATAGCAGTGGCTGAATAGTGAGATACCAAAATGTCTCGGGCCGCAGAGGGTTGAAAAAACCTATAAATTTAAAGTTTACAAACTTACACGCTTCTAGGAGACAATCTCTAGGTTCCAATTAGGGGTTTAAATGTTTAGAACAGTTCCAGCCCTGTCATTGTCACGTTATTCCGTGTTTGGCTGAGCGTCGAGGGTGGTTTAGAGATAGAAAAGAGATGGAAAAATGTGTTTCTCAGGTAACGGAGGAAAGCCTCGCAGAATGCATGGGCTTGAAGGTCGGCGACGTCGTAGTGAGACTGAACGATCAACCCATCAGCAGCTTGACCCATGGTCAGGCACACGAGGAGCTCACGCGAGCGGGGAATAATTTCGTTTTGGGTGTGTTAAGGTAAGTTAGCGAAAAGAGAAGATTCCTAATAAAAATATTGCCTTGGACCTCCGTTTTTCGCGACTGATTTCTGCGGCAACGTAGAACACAAGCTCCAGGACATAACAGAGAAAACAGAGTGTAAACAAAAGTTGCACTCGCAGCGTAGAAAACTATAAACGACGAAATCTAACGTAAGTTTCTCTGAAAAAATTCTGTTGGAAGTCGTTGGAATGAAATGTTGAAACAATTATCGAGCACAACGTCAATAACGCTTGCAATATCGTTCGACGTAATTAATTATCGGCTTTCGACACGATCTCTACAGGGCTTGTTTCGCTCGATATCACCTCCTGGACCACCCCACCCCTAAAGACGTCGTCTTTTTCGGCGACTCGCTCGACGAATTCGCGTTGGTCGGAGCCTGGCCTAGGACGAAAGCTTTCGTCGTCCGTCGGAAGTGACTCGGTCAAGTTAACCGTGAAAATAATCGCGTCCCAATGTCAACGACACGTTGTTGCATCGTCTCGATCCGCTTGGACCGCGAAGCTTAACTTGAACTACTTTCGACACGCGAGAATTTTATTTCGAATACGCGTCGGGCTGATTCATCGCCCGGCGACGCTTCGCGACGCGTCGATCCCTCGTTCGAACGGTTCTTCGTCGACGGAATTATTATTTTCTTTATTTTGTGGAAACAATCGTTGACGGAATCGCGCGAGCAACGCACGGGTGTCCCTGTACGTTCGCGCGCATTATAATAATATACGCCGGGGGCCAGAATATCCCGGCGTACGGGCATACGTGTGGCAACGAATTGCAACACTTATAAATAGGTGACCCAGAATGAAATCTGTTTATCATTGGTCGGCGATTTTATTGCTGGCATTTACACCGAGCGCCGCGGTTTGTTCTCCCCGATCCCTCATTACCCTTTCGCGCGCGGACCGGCTCAGAGGCGTTGGCCTTTCGGGAAACGAGTCAAAAATCGTTGCACGTTTCGCGTAAAAAAAAAAAAAAACGCGACCGGGTCGGCACGTCCAGCCCAGAACCAGCTAATCGGCACGGTTGTTGCGCAGACAAGAAGATCCCCTCAAGGCTTTGGAGGCGCTGTCCGAGGAGAACATCGTTCCATACAAAATCCCAGTAGGTACCTCCAGCAAGATCGATCGACCCTTCTTTTTTTTTAACCCTGCGATACTGTACGCGTAGTCTCGTCGACGCTGCAACCCCGGGGAAATTGCACCCCCGGCTCGTGAAAATAAATCTATTGACAATCTAATAGTAAACACGCTCTTTAAAATAGTACTGCAGGGTTAAAATAGATCGAACACGATCGCTTGAATAATGATTTCCTGCGATTAATCACGATTTTGAGCGCTTTATTAATGGCTTCCTGCGATAAATTGTGGCTTTTCGGTAGCTGATCGCGGTCGAGACGAGCCGGTCGCCATTATTCAACCGATATTCGGATACCTTTTTCGAGCGTAGAGAATAAATCGTCGCGCAGTCGGATCAAAATATGAATGGAAACAGCTTAATTATTTATAGACGATTTATTAACGCCGTTCACTGCCCCCGGAATCGCGAAAACCGCTCGAACTTTCAGTGGTGTATTTATAACTACGATATCCGATATAAGAAGTTTTTAAATTATCGGTGAGAGTGATATTTATTTTCTGTTCGGCGAATTCCTGAGTCAAAACCGTCCCGACCCACATGTGGGTCAGCGGACAGTCAACGGCGTTAACTGTTGGAGAATGAATCATAACGTTTCGACTCTCGTCGTGGACCCGCGAACGCTTTACGATTTAATCCACGACGATTAATAAGAAATATCAATCGTCGTTTCCTCGTCGTAATCGGATTGGTTAGCTCGCAGACTTGCCGCCGCTGTTCCCGGAGGAGATCTTGAAGGAGGAGACCGTGATCGAGCGGACGGTGGTGACGACCACGTACGAGGAAAAGCCGCTCGAGGAGGAGGCCAAGCCAGAAGTGGAACCGCTCCCGGACAAGCCCAAAGACGCGAACAGCGAGATCGTGCCCAATCAGAACCTCACCGACGACGAGATCGCGCAGCTCATTCTAGAGGAAGAGGAGCTCTTGAACGATAAAGGAGTTTTGGGGTACCGATTCGTCGTTTCTTCTTTGCTCCTCGCAAAACTTTCGCCAAACATTCTTCCAATCGAAGAATTTCGTTCAAACGTTTCGTATAATTCCAAAAGAATGTTTCCAAAAGACGAACTTTGACCTTTAGTCGGACGAAGATGGATAAAATATGCCTCTTTATATGAGAAATTTAGTAAAATGGACGTAACATACGACGACTAAGGATTAGAGAGTGTTCGATGTTGTTATATCCTATAAATTTATTCTCGCGCGTGTACTGTTTATACACGAGAAGAAGGCACAGTGTTTTTACATCCCCATTTCCATACAGTCAAATTGCCAATAACTGTAATAGAAGGAGAGTCAGTGGGCTGCAAGAGGATCGGAGATGTAAACACGCTGTGCCTTTTTCTCGTGGAAGAACAATACACGTGTATACTTTTTCCGACCCAAAGGGGCCATACTCGTTAAATAAATTTATCTATCTATTTACGAATATTAATTCATCTAATATATAAATTTCTCGAAGGATACATTAAAAAAGTCAACAGACACAAAGTATGTATTAGCAGTAGTACTTTGAGATGAAAGTGCGAGTAACCCTGAAGGATCTCGAGGGACCATTGACCCATTAATAATTTTAAACAAGCAATTTAAGAGAGCGCTATAGTAGGACGCGCGTCTTAGATAATTGTGAGCTATAAAGTGTAAAATTGTTTGCCGCGTTTCCAGGGTGAACTTCAAGAAGCTCCGTCCCCGCGTGACGTCGTTGAAGCAGTCGAAGGTGATAGAGGAGCTGCAGAATCTCGCGACGTCCGAGCCGCCGTTGGTGGAGCAGCTGAAACGCACGTCCGTGTTCCTGCAGAAGCCCCAGCGGCCGATCCCGGAGCCCCGCAAGAAGTCCGAGGAACAGGAAGAGACCGAGGTCGAGTCGTACAAAGTGGTGATAAAGAAGCAGCAAAAAAGGACCATCACCGACCGGCTGCTGGAGAGCGGGCTGCTGAAACCGGAAGACGAAAAGACCCCGGAGCCCCCGACTCCCGAGGTAAACATGGCCAGTAACGAAACGCTGGCGATAGTCGAGGAGGACGATCGTTCGTCGGTCGAGGTTCCCTGCTCGCCGGAACAGGAACAGCTCGAGTCATTCGCCACGCGGTCCGAGGTGTTCGTCACGTATCTCGAGATCGACCCGAGTCGATGCTCGTCCCGCGACGGGGAGGTAGTCGCGACGCCCCAGTTGTCGAAACGCAGGGAGAACGCGTCCGTGGCGCGACGACCGCCGTGCAAGCGCAGGTTAAAACGGTTCTACACGAGGGCGCACTACCTACGCGGGTGCCTGTTCGGGAAGAGGGCCCACGTCGAGGCCAAGAAACCGACGAAACCGAGGTCCTCGTTCAGGGAGCGGCTCTGCCAGCCGAACGACGCCTGCGATCGCGCGACACCAGCCGCCGTCCTGGCCGCGGAGCAGTCCGAGGAGCAACCGCGTCGCGGCGGCGTCGAGAAATCTTCGAGGTCCAGGATGAGGGGTCGTTACCTCGAGACGTATCTGAAACGCGTGGTCGAGGGGCTGCTCGAGGGCCCGGACGGCGGCTCCTCGAGCAAGCTGCTCGATCTGCTCGGCGAGAAAGAGGTCTCGTGCAGACGGACCCGTTACGCGGAGAGGATCCTCGCGAGGACCGTCCGGTTCCTGGTCGTTCGTCTGCGTTCCGACGTGTTCGCGTACCTGGAACGCTCGACGAGCGCCGCGGTGCCGTGCTCGCGGACCCGCAGGCGTCTGTACTTCAAGGGTCGTTACTTCCAGCGCGTGATCCGGAAGAACCTCGAGTGTCTGACGAATTATATCAAGGGCGTTCCGTCGCCGGTCGGCGTACGCGGCGCCAGGAGGAGGAGCTCGACGATGATCAAGACGAAGGGTCGTTACTTGGAGAGGTGCTTGATCCGGAACGGTCTGCTCGATCGTTTCCCAACGCGCCCGTCCTCGGTGGTCTCCTCCAAGCGGAAGCTGTTCGTTCGCGCTCGTTACGCGGAACGCGTGGCCAGGATGCATCTCGAGTCGCTCCGTTCGATCGTTCGTTACGTTCGTCGCCAGGTCCTCCAGGGTGTTTCCGATTCCTCGTCGAGCGGCGATCTGATTCGTTCCTCGAAAGACTTCATCAGCGCCGAGGTGTTCCATCGCGGTAGCAGGCGTCTCTCGAGGTCCTCCAGAGTCACCGTGCCCCGTGAAACCTCGACGAGCCTCGCGAACCTTCTCCGCGGTTTCGTTCCCGATTTCGATTGGCTTCCGTTGATCTTCGCCCGCGGATCGAAGGACGTAGAAAAGAAGGCGGTCCAGGACGGCGATCCGTACGGTCGCCGGTTGTCGTTCGTCCCGACGATCCTCTACGAGGGCCTGACGAATCGCATAGGCGTCGATTTCACGAGACTGGTCGCGTACGCGTTCGTACCTTGCACCTCGATCATCTTATTGTACATGTACAAGTAGATCGTTCGATGGTTTATAACCGAGTATGACACAAACATCGGACAGTACTGTTATAATGCTTACGATTATGTTTAGATTTAAAACGACGTCACATGTTCTAGGACATCCCTAACAGACGCTAGATCATCATGGGCCATCTGTAAACGTATAGAAACGAAAATGATAATGAAACAGTGTTCGTCGTAAAGTGTGTGTTCTGTATCTTCTTGTCCAGTGTAACATGTAACATGTTTCTCGTGACTAGAGGCTGTTGGTACTTGTCCCTGGGGCCGTGCACAGGAAATAATTAACTAATACTCGATTTATTTCGATCGTTGTAACGTTTTACTAAAGTAACAGCATCTATCTTAACCCCTCAGCGACGGAGGATCGCGACTCTCCGTTTCCGCGACCGGAACCAGCGAGTCGCGTATTCCGATAAACTCGTTCACTAATATACGTCTTATTAACTCAGTTTAATATATATTCAAGATTCTTATTTGTACGATACTTATAATAATCTTGGCGGGAGTCTGTACCGTGGTAGACCGACTCTGAGGGGTTAATCGGTACTTTATTCTCTGTTCGATCGGTACGGTGCCCCAGAAAATATCGTGTACTTCAACATTCTTATTCGGTAATGATCTTCTGCCATCATTCTTACTTCGTTCTTTGTAAAACATGGTAATTGGATTCAAATTCTGAACTAGCGATTGAAATTTTTCGAAAATTCCTGAGAGTACAAATTATAGAGTTACACTTTCTTGGCAATTCAAAAGAAATTCAAGATATAATCTCGTAATCGACAAAATAGATTTCCTACAACGTGCCAGTGTATCGTTTTATTTCGAATAAAATTTCGAATGATTTAAAGATTCCAGGGAGCAAAGAGACCAAGATTTTCTGAGGCACCCTAACGTTCCACGTGGCAAACGAATCGTTTGTTTCGAGACGGTGTAACGCACGGCCCTGCAAGTACACGTAACCGTAGTACAATACTTATTAAAAAAAAAAAAAAACAAAAGTCGAAAGTGATCGTCACTAGCACGTCGAATTCATTCGCATCTAGTCTAACGAGTGTAGAGTAGAACTCTCGAATCTCGCGTTATCATGCACGCGTAGATCGATGCATGTATCGTATCTTACATATACTCTCATTGTCAATGTACGCACAAACATGGATTGTCGAGAAAAAAAAAAAAGTACGTTCGAAATAAAAAGCAAATGTATCTGGATGCACCCATTGCTAGAGTCTCGATAACCCTTTAATGCCAAACAAAAAAAAGAAAAAAAGAAAAAAATAATAATAGAAGTTGTTGGGACGCAGCTGTCTCGTCCGGAACGACGATCTATCCCGATATCCTGTCCGTTCTCCGGAAACGAATACGAGTACTAACTCACCGTAACGAACGTAAGGTACTCGTAACGATAACGATCAATCCAAATGCGCACAGAATCCGGGATCGGTGGAAATTTGAAATTTTCGAACGTATTACACGCTATGAAACGGCCTAACCTGTTCCCACCTTCTCTTATTTTGAGATTATCAATGACGGGTATCAAACGTCGCCATCTTCGAGTCAATCGAGTCGTTCGAATCGTTGAAATGTCAGATATTTAAATTATGAAAAAAATTCACGATCCAGGCCATCTGCAGAGCCAATCGTAAACTTCCGTAACTAAGATCGTGAATTTGTTTGCTAATTTAAACAACGTCTGAAACCAATCAATTTGGACTTTTCCTCCAAAAGGCAGCATACCTTCGAGGTATCGTCAGAGTTTGCTTTCTCAACGATCGGGAGTTTCTTCGTTTCCAAAGTGCGCGATTAAGAGGCGAGCTTAAACCGAGCCAAGAGTTGGAAGCTAGCTCGAAATCCCATCGCTATCTATAACCCGATGGACGAAAAGTTTCGAGCGGAGAGGAGAAGAAAGGGAATTCTGTGCGCATTTCAGTCCCGCTTCTTTGCACGACCAGACCAAACAGACAGTTCGCCCTACACGATCCCCCAATTCTGTAGCTGTTTGTCTGAATTTAGGCGACGCCGTCGGCGACCCCAGACCCCGGCTGTAGATCGGATCAAGAACGCGAGGCGGAGTCGCGTCCGGAATCGAAGGCGGAATCCTCGAGACCGGAAGAGTCCGAGACCGATCAGCGACCGGAAGAGAACGTTTCCTGCGACGAGGAGACGACCGTGGTGACGGATACCGCGCGCGACGAGGACGCGAGCCGCGAGCAATCGACGCGGGAGACCGTTTTGAACGAGATCGAGAAAGAGATGGCTGACCTGGCGTCGAAGGTCGACAAAGAAAAGATCAGGGAGCTGGTGAACTCGGAGATCGACCTGAAGAAGCAGCTGGACAACGTTCAGAGGCAGCTGCTGGCCCTGAAGCAGCTACCCAGCGAGATCGAGACCCACCTGAGAATCGTCTCCGAGCAACTGCAGAAGATCATGGAGCTCAGCGGCGCCCAAAATGGCGCCGCAGCCGACGACAGCGACGAGTCGCGCCGAGGTTAGGCTCCTTTAGCTTGGTCTCGATCGGTAATCCTACGGCCAGCCGCGAACATATTTTCAAATTTCACGCGTTTATGGCTTTTGAGGCGATGCCAACGCGCCGCGCAACCAGGTCAGAATTCGGTCGACGCGCGTCCAAAATACGGACGCGAACAAATTGACGCGACCACCGTACACGCTTGGCAAATTTTACTTCAGGCCCGTTCGTAGATTTTGAACAGCTTACGAATACAGTTTTGGAACGTCGATTCTGCTTCGTGACTTATTTGGTTTCATTGTTTACCAGTCTTAACTAGCGAACGTTTTCAAGTTACGAGACAATTTTAAATCGTGTAGTTTATGATTTTAGTAGTGAACGCGTTGATACGATGTTTCAGAGGCCGAAGAGCCGAAGGAGGCGACGAAAGAATCCGAGGACGAGGATCACGAGGATCAGGAGGACACGGAGGAACAGGACGTGACCGAGTTCACCGAGGATTTCTCGTACACCGCGTACTACGACGAGCACCAGCACACGCGGATGGTCGAGCAAAGCGTCGAAGAGGAGGAGGAGGACACCGAGACGCAAGAACTGGACGGAACATTGTCAGTGAAGAGCGAAGAGGGAAGCAGGGTGAAGAAGTTCGTTGTCTCTTACGAGACCAAAGTTCTAAAGTCGCCCAGCCCGGCGCCCTCCCATGGTAAATACTTATTTATTCCTTTTTCCAACGAACCGACGTTCGAGGTATCTTTACTTTAACGAACAGAATAATCCTAAAGACCTTAATCAGTTTTTGACGAAACTGTTTCGCCAAGTAACGGTAACGAAAACGAAGCGTTGTGTATTGTAGGAAGTTTCGAACCAGATCCGAATCTAGCGCCAAAAGATCAAGTTATACAGGAATTGCAGGTATTCCGGAGAGTGATGTGGAATGTATACGTTACTTGTTCCCTGGGATATGCTCCTTTTCTCGTGAATTTCGTCGTTACGTCGCATTTCAAGTTTCGCTGAAATTTAGATGCATTTCAGGTTCTATGGAATCTCAAAGAATCGAAATTTCAGCTCAATCCAGTATGTTGGTCCAAAAAAATGTCCAATTTGACACGACCCCGTATGGAACAAACGTTCTCGTACGTCCTCCCCTCGCAGTGCTCCTGAAGCTGCGTTTATATCGAGCAAAAGTATTAACAAATCAATAGAATAGAACGTAGTAGTTTGAAGGAAGTTTCACAAAATATTACAGAAAAAGTGCCATTTTAGTGGAACGACTTTGATCGATTCGGTATTAGGAGAAGTTGCCCGAGGCAAACAAAGCTTAAGAGAGCCGAAGCGAACGTTGAACGTCCATTAAACGTCTAGAATTTATCCGTGACACCGTACGTAAAACGTTCGTTCGAAAAGTGTTGTCCTTCGAGTTTTAAGGTCCTTAAACTTCGCGGGAAGTGAAAGTATCCGTGTCACGCACGTTACCCGGTTATTTGGCCGCGAAGCACGTGAATCCCTCGGTAGAACCAGTGTCGCAGAACGTTAACTTCAATGGCGGAATGACGGTTTCGCGTTTTGCAGCAAAGAATGCAGCAAAGAGGGAGGAAACCTTCGCAAGATCTCTGGCCCCAGGCTAAGCAGGTCGAGCTCACTCTCGGCCGCAGATGGAGGTGTCCGAATGATTTCTTCAACGACGAAATGATCGCCGAGGTTCTATCTTCCCAGGCGGAAGTTATTCGAGGCAGAGCCCTAGGGTGAGGCTACCTTTTCTTGTCGATTCGATGGAAACAGCTTTCAATTAATTCCTCTCGCTACGAAATCATCCGCGAGCGCACGACTCATCGCATTCTCGACACGATGATCTTAACCTGTTCCGCTATAACAAACATTTACTAAATAAAATAATCCTGACGAACATTAACACGTGAGAAGTTATTGTAATACGTCCTTCAATGAATCCTAATCTTATTAATGTAACGCTTACAGTCGTTGGGTTGCACCACAATTATTTTAAATAATTTTTTGGTAGAAGTTTTGAAAGAACAGAAGAATTAAGGTAACGTTCGTGAAATAGAAGATTACAATGAGCGAAGGGCTTAGCGGCTCTGTTCTTTTTTTAATTTCCTCCTTTGCTTGATCGAACTGTTCGACTTGAAGCGATCTCGTGGCCTCTTTGCTTAAAGACATTCCTGAGATTACAATTCTTATTAGTCAGACGGTACAACGATGCGCCGATAATGTATGAGTAATTGAGGTTGCACGCTTTATAATGGTATATATGTATAAACGTGCATTTAAATGTTTTATCTCGCTAGTTGTGAAAAAAGTAATTATGGTACAACCCAATATCACAGAAAAATAGGCTACTAAAATTTTTGTAGCTAGCTGCAGTATGCGAATAATTTTTAACAAAATTCGTCCAATTAATCTAGATATTGTACGAACCGTCTCTCGCTGAATTAAAAGAAAATATCAATATTTAAGTTAACGATCCACATGTACCTAATTTAATAAAATTGGCAGGTTCGTTGTGGAAGTGGTGTAACTCCATTTATCTTCGTGACTCCAAAATATTGATAAGCATCGATAAATGAACGAATTAAAAGAAATATATTCTCTGTGATCACGAACGGACTTTGCATCACTTTAAAAAATGGCACTTGGATTTCTTTGGACGACAGGAGCCTCTGGAAATATTTTGTATTTTTATCCGAACGATTTTTGCAACGCGAAACAATTTTCCTTGGACAAAAACGCACCATGCTTACTTCTTTTTGGATGTCAAGTTAAACGTGACAACGAATCAATATATTTTTACTTTTTATCGAAGTTTTTGAAATTATCGTGGTGAAGGAGGTATATTTTGTTATTGCAGGAACATTTGAACATTTTTTAATATATACGTACTAACAAATTTAGAGATTTCATAACACTAGTGCCTTGTTTGCTTTAAGTAATAAAATAAACGAAAGTCGTTGATTACCGAAGGATTACAGCAATATAATAATTAATTGGACAAATATAAAATAAGACCTAACCAACGATTGTATAACTAAAACGATGCAACAGATTTGAAAGTTGATTTTATTCATACCGTGAGCAGCGATATTATAGCGTACGTTAATAATCCAGAACGAAGTATGCATTGGTAATCGTCGATAATTGATTGGCGCAGAGTGAACTTCAAGAAGTACGAGAAGACGAATCTACCGAACTACGATCACTTGATGAACTCGAGCGTCTATAAGATGATTCATAAGATGGACCGGGAACCGAAGAAAGGAATTCCAGCTAGACCCGCGAAGGTGAACGCCGCGGAGGACATCATCGAAAGGGTCGTACGTATTTCACAAGCCTAGCAAGGAAGATCGTGATCTAAAAAAACGAAGTTCAAATTATAGACTTCGATAATCAAAAACGAAATGTAGACCTTTAATTATCATTTTTCTCTCTTAAATTTCGATCATCCGTTTATTACGTACATATTAGATAAAATTAATTATTTTCTCATAAATTTCAACACTGATTTTTATCTGTAATACCCACTATCGATAAACATTAATTTCGAGTAGTTTAATCCTCCCACTCCAAAGATTGAATATCACAGTCCTCGACAGTCTGATTTAAATATTTATTCAAACGTTTCGTGTTTTCAACGCTAAGATAATATTATTTTTCAAATAAAGTGCAGTATTCAAAAATGGCGCCCATAGACAAGCGTCCTCAAAAACTTACGCTCAAAAACTTACTCGATTTCAATTGGAAGATTAAAAGTGCCTCTGAAATTATTTATTCGAGAACTTTGTCGCCTGTTGCAGAAATCTCCGGCGCTTAGCATGGCGGACGACAGGAGCACTCGAAGCGTCAGTCATTAAGGCCGCGGGGCATCGACGACGAACGGAAAACAAGAATTTCTTTTCTCTCGGATGCGAGAACACGCTGAACAAACACACCGAAACGCGACTCGTCGACTTTGAAACGATTACGAATACGTGCGCTGCGATCGAAGAGTGTCGAGCATAAGTGTAATTAAGTACGTGTGCGTGTCATATATGCATGTCTCCGGCTGCGATACATTGTCAAAAAAAAAGAAAAAAAAAACGTTATGAGGATTAAGTGTTAATAAAAAAAAAGGATTGATTCTTTTTCGTAAAAAAATAAAACGTTGTCGCGTTCTACCTCGCGCCAACAAAGAGATCCTTTTGTCCGTTCGCCTGGCAATTTTGTGGCAACGATTGCTAACCTTGCAGCTGCTGTCAGCATCGGTTCTGCTTACTTCCGACACGGGTGCAGGCATTTCCATTAACCCATATACGAGCCAAAGGCATTCCAACCCGCCTTCAACGTTTCAGCCATTTTATTTCCGGCTAATTTCGGTAAGGAAAAATTAATCTAAAAGAAGGTGGCGTATCAGGACAGAAATTATTGTAATAAGCTTCTGTAGCGTATATGGTGGCACCAGGAAGAACTGCTCGGTGTACCTAAGCTCTTATCGCCGGTTTAGACAGTCGCATCGCCGGAGAACAATTAGAAAAGTTAAACAGAGCAATCCCAGAAGAACGACCACAAATAGTCGCGGGTCGACGCAAAGTGGTTCTGCTCCACGACTTCTAAGGCCACCAAAGGAACATTGTCCAGAGTTAGAATGGAAAATCCTTTCGCGCCCGGCTCTCCGCGCGTTGCTTCATCCAATTTTTATCTATTCGGATTGATGCAACATGGTCTACGTGGTATGCGAGCCAGGAATGTTGATTAAGTCTGGAAACGTGGCGGTGATTTCACTGTCCCGGAAGATTACTCATTCTACCGACTCGGAATTAGCCTATTCAGTGACAGAAAGTCGTGTATCGTTACGTATCAGTCAGTTTTTATTCAGATAAGTAATCAATTATCTCTGAAATAAACTGTGTGGTATGTGGTACCAAAATAAATTTTCCTCGTCGATAACGGTGATCGACAGTGAAAAAAGAAGTGCCCCCCCTTTCCCCGAATCGCGTGCAAAAGAGATTCTATTACATTGCTGACTTTTAAAGATTCTCTTTTAAACGATATATATTGTTTTCTTGGACTTTACGGTGTTGTAGTACGTTTGGAAACTCTGTGCAGTAAATGAAGCGATTTGCACCCCAATTTTTTATATTCTAAGAGGCAAAAACTCAGCTAAACATCAAATACTGTTACTCCTATTGAATTGGGATCATCCCCTGTAATTGTCTGCTCTAAGAGCCTCCAATGTTGATGGGAAATATCGTTAACTTTTACGCCATTTTGAGGATAGATTAATTCTACATTCTCGCCCCATTTTATTTTAGTTATAATAGTCAGAGCCTCCAGGATGAGCCAATATCCCAGAAAATAAAAGGCTCTAAATGGACCAGCCGGTCGTTCCAAAAGCAAAATCCCGCAGAAACCCAGCGTTCTTCAGGGTCCAAGAGGCGAAAGCCCCCCGTAATCGCGTCGCGAGTCTCGTGAGAAACTGTTCGTAGAGGAGATAAGCCAAGTTTCATCTGGGTCACGTCTCGATCGTAGCGTCCTGACGCAACCGGACCGACGGTTCGCGATCCACGCAAGATCCTTTCGCGGAATCGGATATCCGAGGACGGATCTGATGAGTCGCGCTCGTACTTTCACCTTTCCGGAGTTTCCGACTCTCATCGTCGTACTCTGGTGCGTCCTGTGCGACGGCGTGCGTGCGCGGATAGGCTGAGTCACTTCTGCCTCGGCTGTTCCTTCTCCGTCCTGCTCGCGGCGGTCGCCTCGTGCTCTCGGGGTCCGAGAACGTGACGTCGGTCCCGAGCAATTTATGTAAAGCATTCTAGGCATGATTCACGAACTAGTTCGCGCCCTCGTGACCGCCACCGGCGCTGAAAATGCAGCCAAACCGCTCGACACCACGAAAATGCTCATCCGAATCGCCTCTCGATCATTTCCCGTGGAAAATTCCCCTCGACGGGTTTCAGTTTAAAAGAAAAAGATCAAAGAGGCCTCTGAAAGCCAAATGGAAGCTTTATGGATCTTGTACGAAGAACCTGTGATGTTCAGTTTATGGAAAGTGCTCCGAGCAGACGATCCGTCGTAGGGTTTCTCAATCTCCGAGACATTCCAAGTATTTGGTCGGATTCGCTGGCAGCCGTGCACCGAGATATTTCAACACCGACGTGTGCCGAATAAACAAATGTTCTCGAGTGGCCCCAAAAATCAGAGTCCAACGGTTCCTGTGAGCCAGCGTTCGCGGTTTCGGACCCTTGGATCCCGCATTACGAACGCGATCAATTGGCTCTCCGTTTAATAAAGACGTTATCGATGGATTGATTTTATCGGGTCGTTGATTCGCGCTCGACCGACTGGCACAGCGAGGCAAAGGGAGAAACTACGGAGTGCCCGTTAGCCGATCGATCGTCCCTCTGGCTTCGCGAATGAATTATGGCAAAGAGAACTGCATGGGCGGACGGTGCACCGAGCAAGGTGCTTCTCGCCAGGGTCAAGACACCGGGAGCAACGACAGAAGGTGGAGTGGTAAGAATCAGCACCGCTCGAGGAGGAGAGGCTCGACGGAGGGAAAAGGACGGACGCAGATGTCGAGAATGCCATCCTGATACCGCATCCTCCTCTTCGCCGTCCTCCGCCTCTAGCTGCTTCGCTCTCGTTTCAAGCCTCCCGGTGTCCCTTTCGTTTCGATCCTAGTCCCCTAATCGTTTCGATACCCTCGCGGTGCCCCCCTTTACCCGAATCGCGTGCAAAAGACATTCTATTACGTTCCTGTCTTCTATAGATCCTCTTCGAAACGATATATACTGTTTTCTTGAACTCTACGGTGTTGTACGTTTGGAAACTCTTTGGATCAAATGATTTTTAGATAGGCTTGCCCCCCAATTTTTTATATTCTAGGAGGAAATTAATTGTAATGCTCCTGCTCTTTTCTTAAGAGCCTATGTTGGTGGGAAATATCAATACTTGACTGCAATACTTGAAATCGAAACTTTGTTTTTAAACATTTGGAAACTGGAATACCCACAATTTCCTATAGAACTTATTTTTATAGTCTCGATAAAATTTTGGAGTCCTATTTAGAGTTACTTTCTTTAACATCTAATCTTGAGAATTCATTTTTTTAGCTCCTTAGTGAAAAGTGTTGAGGAAGCATTCTGGGTTGGACGATCTTCGAACCTTTTTTGAGTACTTTTTGCAAAGCAACTGTACTAATCTATTGCTCCTATGTTGATGGAAATACCGTTAATTTTGATGCCATTTTGAGGAAGTATTCTGCTCTGAACCATCTTCGAACCTTCTTGCAAAACTGTACTAATCTATTACTATAGATTAACTCTACATTCTCGTATTACTTTCAGTTTCTTAGCCTCCCACGCTGATGAAAATATCTTCCTTAATTTTGCTACCACTTTAACTATTCTGGTCTGGAGGATCTTGGAACCTTTTCCCGGGAGCTTTGTTATTTGGAATTACAAGGAATGGGTTTTGCGAGCGTATCGGTAGGAAAAGCGCAGCGAAAAGCTCGTTGCACAGCCGAAATAGATAAATCCTGATCGGTGTTTCCTTCCTTTTTCCGCTCGAAACTCGCCCTCCGTTCGTCGTCTTTGCTTCCATCCCCCTCCCACGGCGATTCCGGATCGCGTTCTCGTTCCTTCCCGCGTGCGTTGGGTCTCTATCCCTATCCCCGCCCCCAGCACGAGCGGCGGCAGAGTCGAATCGGATGGAAGGAAGGCAGCCAGGCAGGCCCCGCTGGCCGACTGACCGTCCTCGACGTCTGTTATACCTTTACTCCGGTCTGCGCGTTCTTCAGGAACGTACGTGCCGTTCTCCCTAACCGCGCGATTCCGCCTCCTCGCCAAAAGGCAGACGTCAACCGTGACCGACCCGGTGCAACGTGCATTCTCTTTGCTCTTGAATCTCAGCGCGCGCTGGTTCGCCAGGAAATTCTCGTACTCGCACCGAGCGTCGTTCGTCGCGCGACAGAGGATTCAGTTTTTCTTTTTAAACAAAAAAAAAAAAATAATCGTCAGGTGAACGATAACACGTACAGTGACAATGGCCCAGCTGATCAGCGTCAAGCTCTCCAGGTTCGACGGATCCCCGTGGGGCTTCCGTCTTCAGGGTGGCAAGGACTTTGGCACACCCCTCGTCGTGCAGAAGGTCAGTTGCTTTCTTCTTTCTTGGGCGATCACCTTGGCGCCCGGTTGTCTTTCTTCGCCGCGATTCCCCCGGTGGACCCGTTCAGGGTCGCGTCTGACAGCTTCCATCCGTGGATCGACGCGTCTATTCCGCGAAATGTGATTTTCATTGGACTCGATGGCGCTCTATTAATTTCCCGCCGTAA
Organism: Colletes latitarsis; assembly: GCF_051014445.1. NCBI lineage: Eukaryota > Metazoa > Arthropoda > Insecta > Hymenoptera > Colletidae > Colletes > Colletes latitarsis. The sequence continues at coordinate 25,433,614 of NC_135135.1, read as the reverse complement.
CGCCGATTGGAAACAATTGCCGATGAGTTTAGATTGCACGGCCGGCTGTCTAACGACGCGCGGACGAAATTTTACTCCCATCGGAGACCGATGGATCCCGATGGATCGACGATTCTATTTTTGTTTGTACACTGTGCGATTGTGGGTTAGGTGGGCCATCCCAGCTTCGCCATCTTCGTCCAACGACTTTGTTCGTCGCGTAAAAACAGAGAGTGTCCGCGGGGGGAAGTGCACCAAGGTTGATGAAATAACGTTAACCGCGTTGACACCAGTTTTCCCTGTACAGATATCCACATTTCTTTAAATTATAGGCGCGACGATTCGATAGGAGTGTGTCAATGAGCGCCGGTCACCGGTGACCACCGCGACAGTCAACGTATCGACTTTAAACATTAATATTTCCATAATGCAAACTTCGATTCACCATTCGAAGATCACCGATTGACCCCTTATTCGTCTGTCATAATTTTTATCCCGAGTCGACAACTCCTCGATCCTGCGTGTCACGGGGATCGATAAAATCGTCGTGGCGCGCTGATTGCGCGAAAACGTCGGATATTTATCGGATCGATGATTTATCATCGTCGTATCGGCCGTATTCGCTGATGTCACGATCGGTTTTAACGCGCGCGTGTCAGCGCTGACACGGAGGACCGCGCGATTTAGCGAATCTCGAAAACAATTCTCCGATATCTCGAGTACCGCGTTTCCCTCAGGATTACACATTTTTTAAATAATTTACCGCGGGATTTCATCGTTTTAGTACTCGCGGTGCGTTCACGGTCGTCTAGGACGTCCCCGGGCGCTGGCGACGATCGCTTCGATGAAAAAAAATACTATTTTACGAGCAAAAGAGACGCGTCCTTTTCCGTCGTCGCTGTCTGCGAAACGGCGGTTACGTAATCCGCCAGCAAACGCCAAATTATTTCACGCGCATCGGTAGAAATCGCTGCCAACTACGTGCGAAACGCGCGGCTCGTCGTCGCCGCCGTGTTTTGGCGACGAGGCTCGCTGTAACACGAGAAGCTTTTGGCTAGCCTGGCGTAACCGCGAACTTTCGAGCGAATTTTCAAAACTTTCTTCGTTTATCCGCCACGGCACGCCCGGCGTCGATCCCGCCAGAGGCGTCGCGACGGATTCCCCCGGCCGAGCATCTTCTCGCCGGTCTGACCGTGCTAGTTTTCACTGTCATGTCTATTATTAACGAATATTATAGCATACCGGCCGAATTGCCCCGCTCCTCGCACGGGGGATTATAGTTTATAACCAGTTGCAGAAGCACGTTGCTACACGGAAGCTTCCACTCGTATAAACGGACATAGCGTTACGGATTGTTGCTCCAAAAACGAAACAATTCCGCGAGAGTAACACGGCGAAATCTCGATTTAACGGATGGGGGAATTCTGCGTTTTCTGCGGTTCGATTCGAGCCATTTCAAGCACAAACGGAATTAAAATAAAATTTACGATTGTAACTGGAGCTTGATTAACGCGATTGGGAAAGTAAATGTTTAAAGAAATGCCTTCCAGCCTGAGGGAGATCGTAGCTCGGTTAGGTTCCATTCATACCCATATTTACAGAGCCATTCGCACATCCCTGTATATTCTTTCCTGTGATTTTCACTTTAATGCGTTGCTGTATAAACTTCGCGACAGTGTGACAGCGTTGTGTCATTGAAGAATTTAATCGCGAATAATTATTCGAAAATTGTAGCGCTTAGTCTGTACGTTACAAAATAACTTGGAAATTAAGTGGACGTGTACGTGTCGGTATCCTTGAAGTAGAATGAGCCATAATTGCGCGCGTCGGTGAAGAGTTGAAATTAGTGTAACTTTGAAACGATACGTGGTCATGGAGTGAGAGTAAAATGCGTAAACGTTTGAAAAATACAGTCTCAAAGTCCTTCTGTCTCTGTATTGCGTGTGACATCACCGCTCGGAACCTCATTAGTCCACATTTAAACTGTCTAATGATTCCATTTGACACCATTAACGTTAGGAGATATGATAAATACTGACATTTGGCAACCTGTGTTGTTTCTGCTTACAGCGAGTCATTAGCTGCGTTATTATAACGGATGAAAACAGAATGTGACACGACTTGCCTCGTGGCGGTCCACGTATACAAGGTGTTCGACCACCCCTGGGAAAAATTTTAATGGGAGATTCTAGAGGCCAAAATAAGACGAAACTCAAGAATACCAATTTGTTGATGGACCCTTCGTTAAAAAGATATTAAATTAAATTCAAAAATTTCAAATCGTTCTGGAAAAATTATTTTCGGTTGCGGGGGTCAATTACAATCATTTTTGGTGAACACACATACCTTCGAAATCCTATCCACTTTCGAGAAAAAAAATCGGGAATGAGCTGAAATTTTTCGGCGAAAAAAAAATTTTTCAAATCGTTCTAAAAAAATTATTTTTAGTTACGGGGGTCCATTACAATCGTTTTTGGTCATTAGTCATACCCTCGAAATCTTACCCACTTTCTAGAAAAAAATTCGAGAAGGTGTGAAATTTTTCGACGGAAAAAAAAGATTTCAAATCGTTCTGAAAAAATTATTTTCGGTTGCGAGGGTCAGTTACAATCATTTTTGGTGAATAGACATACCCCCGAAATCCTACCCACTTTCTAGAAAAAAATTCGAGAAGGTTTGAAATTTTTCGACGAAATTAAAAAATTTCAAATCGTTCTAAAAAAATTATTTTCTGTTGCGGGGGTCAGTTACAATCATTTTTGGTGGATAGACATACCCCCGAAATTCTATCCACTTTCGAGAAAAAAATTTGAGAAGGTTTGAAATTTTTCGACGGAAAAAAAAGATTTCAAATCGTTCTGAAAAAATTATTTTCGGTTGCGGGGGTCAGTTACAAGCATTTTTGGTGAATAGACATACCCCCGAAATCCTACCCACTTTCTAGAAAAAAATTCGAGAAGGTTTGAAATTTTTCGACGAAATTAAAAAATTTCAAATCGTTCTAAAAAAATTATTTTCTGTTGCGGGGATCAGTTACAATCATTTTTGGTGGATAGACATACCCCTGAAATCCTATCCACTTTCGAGAAAAAAATTTGAGAAGGTTTGAAATTTTTCGACGAAATTAAAAAATTTCAAATCGTTCTAAAAAAATTATTTTCTGTTGAGGGGATCAATTACAATCATTTTTGGTGAATAGACATACCACCGAAATCTTGCGCATTTTCGAGAAAAAAATTCAGTACGGGCGGAACTTTAAACGTTAATAACTTCTTAACGAAGCCTCCATCAACAAATTGGTATTCTTCATGTTCACCTTATTTTGGCTTCTAGAATCTCTCATTAAAATTTTTCCCAGGGTTGGCCGAGCACCCTGAATATTATAAACTTAGAAGTACGTATAAATTGTAACAGATTGCAACGTTGAGAATCGATGTAAAGTATTAATTACATTACAAAGTATAAATTATACGTTTAAAAAGTATTAAACGTATGGATGAGAAAGCTTGGGATAGCTGTCGAGAAAATAGGGCGCGCTGGATGGTCGAATTTTGACTGTTCGAGTGTCGATGGTTCACGGTTCGATGAATCGATCGCGAGCGCGGGTGGATCCCGTACCGAATGGCGTTCAACAGTTTTATCTTGCAATCGACATTTCGAACTTGGCCTTCTTAGCAGCACGTGCTCCGTTTATTTTACGAGGCCGCAAATACGACGTCCGGCCGCCTCCTCCGAGCTTCTCGGAAAGGAGAGAAATACGAGTCCCCGGATGTCAGAATCTCCCACCCGAGCCGGAATTACGAATTAATCGCGTGTAATCGCTAGAACGAACCTCGCTGTTTCGTCGTGGCAACTATTAACGACGATTTATAGATCCCCCGCGCGCTAATCCCTCCCCCACCGCGTTGCAAAAGCTCTGACGTCTCGCGAGGGAAGCGCTGCGAACTGTCAGACACGCTGATTTTAACGAAGCTTCGCGAAACCATCCCTTGCGTCGAACCTTTCAATTTTATTTGCGACTCGTAAATTACGAAAGATATCCAGAAACTTTTTGGGTGCAAATTAAGGAAAAACATTGCTAACTTTCGACCCTAATCGCGACGGGAATCAAAGAGAACGTGGACACCACGAGTAAGTAGAATATGGACGCTGTCGAGTGTTGGTCAGACACCACTTTTCTGGAATTTTGCACAGACGATGTTGGGGGCGAATCACTCTTTTTATTTACCCCCTTATATTTTTATTTCATTATTAAAACTATCAACTGCACCTGTTTCCATCAATTCAAAAACATTAATTTACATACCAAAAGTGTTCTAACGTTTAGCTACTGGTTTGCAGACCTCCAGGAGCAATCTTTTATCCGAAACATTCGTATCTTCTGTGACTCAAAAATCATCCTCCTTTAGAGTCGTAAAGTGGAAGCAACAAATTCTGAAACGGTTCTTAGCCTTTGAACGTTCGCGGAGAGTTTCATCGAAACCGACGTCTGACAGTTCGCAGTGTTCCCCTGTCAGCGGATCGGAGGAGTCGTAAATTCTGGAGACGCGAGCATCGTTCGCCATTTTATGACATCAACAATTATCCGTATTTACCGCTCGAAACTTTACGTACTCAGAATGTTGTTAACATATTAGTAGCGTTCCTACAATGTTCCGAGATTTACGGCCTCTGGATATTCGCGGACGAACGGTTGCAGGAGTCGTAGTCGTAATACAGCATCATTAAAAAAAGAAAAATTTACGTTGCGTGGCTACTCGTGAACGTTTCAAGGGGACCTAAAAGAAACGCTCGACACTGGATCGCAGTTCGTGGCATTTTTTAAAAAACTAATCTTCGAGGAACCTTCGACTCGACGAAACCATCGATTCCGATGTTTACTGTCAACTGTCGGTTTAATCGATTAGAATGTTTTATCGCCCTCATTGAATGTTATTATTAATTGATAGTAGGGTATTTGGTCAAGACTGCTGGTCGAACGTCTATCGCTTATCTATCTAATTTACCAAATTAATATAAATGAAAGCTAATCGAGGAATTTACGATAACCAAAATGATAAAATTTACGATTATAAGAGATTCTAAATAAATGAAATACGCGTTGAAATTTATATCGTATGCTTGGAAATTTGTTCGATAACGCGGAGAATCGTGGAGGCGGGATTTTCGGGGGAAGGAAAATGGAGGCGATCGAGGGACGTTTCGAAAAGAACCGATGTATCGGATACGGTGTAAAAAGCAAGATAAAGGAGGGAGAAAGAGATAGAGAGAGTCAGCGACGCGTCGCTGGTAATCCGAGGCAAATTATTTGGGCGTTCTATTTCTAGAAGGTGCCTTTGCGAAACGCGCGAGCCGGGTCGAGCCCCGCTCGCGAAGACAACGACGAAGACGAAGGCAAACTACGACGACGACCACGACGACGACGACGACGACTACGGTGGTGTCGTCGACGGCTACGGGGCTTCCTGGGCCGCGTTGGTCACCGCGAAAATAAATTTTTCGTCGGAGGGAGCGATCTCGTGTCGATCGATAAAAATACCGATCTACGACGCGCGCCACGTGCGTCTTGTCTCTCGGCCCGCTCCACGGAGCTGCGTAGAAAAAGGAATTTCGACGCGACCACGCACGTCGATGGACAAAATTCTTATCCGTGGCCAGCGTTTCGAGTTGCAAATTAAAAAATAAACGTTCGCATTTTATCATTTTTAAAAACGCTACCAGATACAAATTTCAAAAGAGTATGCAAGAGATTTATGATTGAAATTTGTATCTGGTAGCATTTTTTAAAATTATAAAAACGTGAATTACAGCAGCAACAATTTTTATAGGAAATAATTCTTATTCGTTGCTCTGTTGCGTATCGTGGATAAATTAAGATTTCTGCCGCATATTTTTCGTTCCGCGAGCCACAGCCACGCGAAATTCGAAACGCGTAAGACGTTTGCGCGCCATTTTTCGCGGCAAATGCAACGTGCACGTTTTTGATCGTGCGAATGGCAGATTACGCGTCGAAAACGTATCCCATTTTCGAGAATAGAGAATAATACATCGGTTGAAAAATTCTGAACGTACCGACGTGCCTGAATACATTACTATTCTCTAAATTCCTCTGGCCTAAAAATAAATGTGGTTAACCCAATTCTAAATGTTAAATCGTAAAATTACAGAAGAAAAGCAGAAGTGAAGCGTGCTCTTCCTCTGTAGTCTTACGAGTCTCGGTATCCGTACATCGCAAACACCGATACGAAACAGATTTCACAGACGTCGAGCATGGAACTCGAAGAGACCATCGGACCTGAAGAATAATTTTAACACCGTTCAATATTCAGGAAAATTCAACGTTCATTCAAAGCTGTTGAATCGAAAGTTCATCGATGCTTTCGATCGCGTTCGAAGGGAGAAATTTGTCGAGTCGCGGCATCTATTCTGGTCCAGCGAATAATAGAAATTTTCGTTCTGGTTTCTCGTAATCTCTAGCGAACAGCTGCCCGTATCTGCTCGAGGGTTTCCACGATTTCCGACGACGCCTCGTCGCGACGTGGGCGCGTTTGTTGCACCGATACAGTGCATTTCGACGCGCTATCGCCACGTTGGAAGGACTCGGCATAAATTCCGCGTGTCGTTAGCCGATTATAGCGTCACGCCGATAACGCGTTCCTCGTCATTAGCATTCTTTTCTGTTTCGCGTCGTTCGAAGAGCTATCCCCGGTGTCTAATTATTCGACGCGGCTAACGAGTACCAAGGACGCGCGCGCCAACGATCCAAAAGATAAATAAATGACCGCCAGCGGCGCGAGAACGGTTCGAGCTTCTCCAGCGAACCGATCCGAGTCGTTAAAATTCATATTTCTCTCTTTACGAGCCTGTAATTCTTTTACGAAAATTATGGAAGACTTGCTTCTTAAATGGGAACGATTCTAATTGCGCTGTAATAATGAAATTACGGAGCTTTCGAAGATTCCATCGTGACCGGACTGAAAATGTCACTCGACAATGCACTTTTAACAAGACCAATCACGCGTCTCATTCTTGGGAAACGAGTCGCTGATAATTCACCAGCTGTCGTTAAGAGACCGTTATTTTAGAAAAATTTTTTTCAAGCAGAAAATAATTGGTCTTGTCTAAAAGAAAGGACTCGATTTGTTCACCAAACTTCAGAGCTTTAATATAAAATCACCTTGAATAATACCTGTAACTTTTCCAAATATTCAGCCAGTTCGAAACCGTAAAACTTTGATTTTAGACGATCGTAAACTACACAATTTAAAACTTGTAATACTAGCTTTCCTAACTTCGCTAACATTTACGAAACTTATTGAAATTTATTTTGTTTAACGTTTCAACGTGAGAATTAAGTGTAGTAGTTCCACTGTTCCACTTTTCTGTCGCCCATGCATGGATTACGTGGCAGTCATAGCGTTAATGTCTGCGATTTTCCGTCAGAAACGAAGATGGACAACAATGTTGCGTAACGATGGTAACAGGTAGCCCAACCTCGGTCGAAAATACCTCTCCTATCTGAAGGAGGGACTTCCTTCCGATAAAGGTTAACACACGAATGTGGCAATAGCTGGGATTCTGCCAGCCGCGTGGGAAGAAAAGCGATTATGCCGGATCGTCCGGTGAAAAATGAAGTATCGCGGTGCGTGAAACGGATCCGGAGTAAATTATGTACACCGTTCCCGCTAAACATAGAAACAAACTTTCGTAAATATCTTTTGGAGGACAGTCTCTATTAAAAGAATCCCGTCGTTCGGCCCGGATGGGGGACAACACCGGCGACCGCATGTTTTTCGAAAAGAAACGCGAAAAGGGACCGAGGGGGCGAGGGGAACGAGGATAAAACCGCGTTCTCGGGTATCGGGAACGGGCGATATTTTCGTCATTATCGAAAATAAGCCGTCGCCGTCGAGTCACCGTTCGCGAATTCTGTTTATGTCTACCCAGGCCCGATTTCGCTCCGCTCCGTTGCACACGAGAACGTAATCGTTGCCCCACACGAGTTGCACGCCCGATCTGTTTACGACTCGCCGTACACAATGTCCCAAATTAAACGATATAAGGTAAATGTCCCAATTATCGACACGTCTCGCGGCCATTTTACCGATACGTGATCTTTAGAATTACATCATGGCTCGCGCGTCGCCCCGGCGGGGCTGACGCGTCGTTTAATAAACTTTAACGAGACTTGGCTTTCGCTACGGTAAATTCTCCGGATATTTATAGCTGTAAACACTGGCTTGCACGTAAAAATATTGTCAAACCCACGGAGACCCTAAAGAGCATTCATGGAAAAGTCGAGTTCGCGAGTTGCACATTTTAAATCGCCATGTTCGATAATCGTACGAGTTGGAGCCGCCATTTGCCTTTAACGCGGCTCCTATTCCTCTCACAATACGTTCATTCTGCTTTTGAATGGGTTCCAGAACAACGTTATTCCCGTTCTTCCGTCGAAGCGTCCCGCTATTGCTTTAGAGACGTTTAGAGTCTGCTTCTCGCTTTGTTCTTCGGGACTGGCCACGGTGGGTGATATTTAAATCGGGTGATTGTGCTCGCCAAGGGAGATGTTGTCATTTATCTCTGGTGCTCTTGAATGCAACAGTGGTCTCTTCTGGCCGAGCACGCGGGTGCATTATCAACGACATCGTTGTTAGGAAACAATATTTAGAGGATCCGATCGTCCGGAACGACGTTACCCAATATTTCTTGGCTCCCGATCCGATCTTACGAATTCTATTTGTTTTTTTTTCAAATATCCGTACCTTTTATTCGAGCGACAAGGACGCGTTTTTCGTTCTCTCGTACGGATGCAAATGGGTCGAGGGAATCGGCGTTTCGAGTCGAATGGCGTCGCGTATTTTGTCGCGGGCTGTACGAGAGCGGGTGCAGGCCGCGAATTCGAATCCGGCGCAGGATGTCGCCGGCTGCACCGCACCGAGTGCAACGTCGTAATTCTGCCGAAGATACAAAAAGACCCCGGCGAGGGTCCACGGCTTTCCACGAAGGCCGCATTTGTCGGGGTGTTGTTCATCGAACTCTGGATCGAACCCGCAGAAAATTGAACGCGAGCCCACACGCCTGTCCAATTTCATCCCCATAAATAAAATTCTAATCTCGTCCTAAAATTTCTATCGAAACCGAACCGTCCATTTTTGGAATTCTTATCCGTCGATTTTTTCGAGGTTGACTCGAAATTTAAACTGTCGACAGCAACAGCTTCAATTTTCATTTTAATTTTCATTAATAAATTGTCTGGGACTAAGTGTGGATGGAGAATGGATAAAATACACCGCAGGGTGGATGTATCGCGGTATAAAAACGAAAACGACCGTCTAATGGGTTTTAAATAGAAAAAGATGTTCCGAGAATACCTCGACTCGATTCGACGTCGATCTTTGTCATCCCCCCATAGGCCCGCTTTTTTTAAACAGTATCAAATGACACCCGCTAGCTAGGCTATTAGCCAGTGGTTTCCAGATAATATGGAAGACGCCCCACTAAGAAAAAGAAACTTTCCGCGCCTGTGATGAATGGCAGGTTTAAAATCGTTACGTAAAGGCTCGCGACCATTTACGTTATCCACGATTATCTTACGGGAACATCCTTCGACAATAAATATTTTCCGATAACAGTTTCATACAAAATTACGAGCAAAATACATATGTAGAACGTATCTACCGATTACACAACGAGTTTCATTTAACTGTAACACCTCAAGTACAATAATATCATTAAATAGATAAAGATCGTATAGAATCAGTTCCTCCGTAATCGTTTTAATCTAATCGTTATATCTGTCAGCCACGCGTCAATTGCATATTGATCCACCGTTTTGTAGATTAAAATTTAAAAAAATATCGAAGGAATCGATTACGATAACGACGAAATTCCATTTGCTTGCATAACCGAAGCACGCGAAGATTCTTTCGCTCGTCTAATAAATTAATATCAACGTCTGGTGGTTCGATGATGGAGGGTGGCCGTCGAAGAATGCTCTGGCAACTCCTTCCGCGGCTTGGCAGTCGTCGAGTTCCCTGGCAGCAGTCGTGCCCGACTCTGTTTACCGGTTTCATCGTTATCGATCGAAATACATAAAACGTTCGATTATCTTTCGGTTCCCGCGGTCGGTTATCGCGTTCCTCGACGCGCATAACCGCGCTATCGGCGTAATTGCATAGTTCGCGAGCGTGGCCAAAGTTCCGTGTCTCTGGGGCTTTACGCGGAATAAAAAAAAAAAAAATTCGAATTATCCGCGAACAATAAATTGTTTTAAACTTGACACCGCTAATCGAAGTAGCACAAAGGTCGCGTTCCTAGCGAGACGTCAAGCGTTCGCGGATGCGTGACCCACGAACGGGGTGGGGGTAGATCGAGGGTCAAAAGCGACGAGTTAAATATTTGAAAACTGGTATGTTCGACGGTATATTCCGTGACTAACATCCCAACTGTTTAAAGTAATTTTTTTAGAAATATTCGCGTGGTGTTAGAGTCGTTGATCGCGTATGCAGAATTGAAATTACCAAATTCAATATGGCGGACACAATATGGGGAATCTAACCCCTAATAATCAGCGTGAATCAAAACTTAAATATCTAAGTTTACAGACATTTTTAAAGGACATTGAATCAGAAGTCTTTAACTAACAAGTTCCATCGCCGCAATTAAACGTCCGCTTGTACGCGTTGGATTTTTTTAAACGACCGTAGATTGGCCTAATCGTTCGAGGATTTGTTTTCGCGCGTCGGTGCGCTTCGAGCGATTCGTTCTCGCGCGAATTCTTGGACTGTCGGGGCGTGTGCATACGTAAACGGCTGGTACCAGTTTTTCGTAGCGGCGAACACGATTTTTCAATTGTTCGAACCGCGTGTCCCGCCTGGAAGGCAACGAAACTCGTTCGCGATATATATATATATATATGTATGCTTTTTTTTCCTTTTGCGCGCAAATGCAAATGCAGTCAAGGACACGCTGGCGCGCAATCGTGGGCGCGGACGTCGACAACTTTCCGATAAAAGTGCTCGACATTGTTCGTTTGCCAGTTTCGTACACTCGATAAATATATAGCCGTTTCTTCCTCGTTGGCATTTCGGAGCAACAAACGTTAATGTTGAAAATTGATTTATTTACGCGACGCTTTGGCACGAGCCGAGACGTTTTCGGAATTCGTTTCTTTCCTTCCTTGTTTTATATTTATATTATCGCTTATATATTCCTTTTGGCGCTGTAGAAAGAATCGTCAGGTTAACAAATCGAGGAGACTTGTCGCTCCAACCGCATTTTACGACTTTTCGCCGAAACCAGCGGCTCTTAATCGCCATTTCACCGTGGTCAGGGATTCTGGAGTCTCCTATTATTAAGTTCCACGCGAATTTTCCAAGGCCGCTGGCCGTCTGCTCGCAAATAATATTTATTCTGATATTTTCAGCCCTGACCGCGGTTTTTCTTTCCAACTTCCACTATTCGCTGAAGCAATCGTGAAATTCCATTTATCTTCGATCGAAAACCAAGATTGCTATTCGTCGTTACTGACTCGACATTTCCTGTTTGTTTCAGGTGAGTCGAGAGATAATTAAACACAGTCGAATCCACAGTCACTCCCCGGAGAAATTTCTCCCAGGTAAACAGGCAATATTTCACGTCTCGAGATATAAAAATAAATTTTTAGATATCGATCTTGAATTTAAAAAAGTTAATACCTGGGAGTTTCGATCGCGTTTTGTACGAAAGAATAATTAAATTGTTGCGCGTAGGTGACCCGTGAATCCGTGGTCGTGGAAAATTGGGTTAAAATCGGCGGACAGGTGCTTTCCTTGCAACTGTCGCGTAACTTGGAAGTTCGCGGAAGTTCGACGCGGAGGCGGAATTATATTTTTTTTTTCCTTTCCCCCCCAATCGGACAGCCTCTCTTTCCGGTGGCCGATCGTTGGTCCGCCTGTGCGAAGAGAATTGCTGCGGAGGCCGAAAGGAAGCCCGGCCCGTGGATATTAATAGAGGCCGAGGCCCGGTGGCGTCCGCCACCGACGAGCTTACACCCGTGGATATAAAAATATCGCTTTTATTTCTCACCGCGTCCTACCGACTACCCGTCTTTTTTACCGTTTTCCCGACGCCACGCACCTCTTTTATTTTACACGATTACTCCAACGCGTCGCGCGCCCTCTTCCATCCCGCCTCGTTTCTTTTTACTCCTCGGTTCCCGCGAGCAGCTATAAAAAATGCCTCTTAGCGATATTCAACCGGCGAGAAAAATCGCTCTTTGCGACCACGAGGCCATCGAGTCTTCAATTTTTAAGATAACAACCTTTTCACCAACGGTTGGACCTAACCCTTTCGAGCCTGGAATTCAGACGCGGTTTCCGGTCAGATTTCACTTAATTTCGATTGCAAGCTTACGGTATATTGAGAAAGATTGTTAAATGACTAGAAATATATAGCTAGAAATTATTGAGATTGAAACGTATGGTGAAAAGTTGAGTCGAAGCAAAATGGTAACTACTGAGGGTGATTTTAATTTATATAAAACCAGCGATCATCATCGTTGCATATTTTTTTAATTTTCAAGTAACAGTAAATTCTTATATGTTCCACAATTGGAATTTTTAGTTTCGTTTAAAGAGTAACGAGCAAATATCTTATCTTCTTGTTGGCTCGACAGTTTTATCTAGCCAAGAATTTTATCCATTTTTGCCTCAGATGCGACGCGATGTAATCATTGATTCCTATACAAAGGAACGATAGCTTATCAGATCTATCGCTTTGACAGTTAAAAATTTGCTCGAAAATTGAAAGTCAATACAATCTCGCACACTCGATGTATCAAATTAAAAACTATCGAACATGTCACCGTGAAGACCTATCGATCATACTAATTAAAATCACCTCTAAGCCGTTGTTTAGCTTAAGTTTACGCTTTCGAAACGTCATAACGATCCAAGAGTATTATCTTCGACTCTTTACTATCGTTTTTGCGCAAGCGTTTCGATAAAACAGAGTCGTGCGAAGACTGGAGCAGTTCCTCGAGGTCCACCGAGAAGGGGATTGAGAACCGCTGCGCGGAATCGCGTCGATCGGAGGAATGTTTCGTCTTCATAACGTTATTTACAGGAACCGAACATTATCCGGACGTCGTTATCGGCGGTTCCATCGCGATGTCAGTGTGGCGAACCGAGAAAAGCCAGACAAGGCGGGGTGAAATTGTATCTCGATGACGGAGTCGAAGATTTAGGAGCGCCATCGTAAATGCCGATTCGATTTCGGGAATGAAGAGAGACACAGTGGGAGGCAGTTGTGGGAAATTTGCCAAAAGTCGGAGCAGAAATCAGTCTTCTCCCGTATGTTTGGTCGTTGGTGGAGTAGCGCCTCGTGAATACGTGGGTAACACGACACCCCTCGTCGTACTCGTAATCGCGTCACGATTACGACATTAACGAACTTGAAATCCGTCGCGCGACTTTTTATCTACATCCACCAAATACGTGCAATGTCTTCGATTCCTCGACCGACAGACGGACTCTAAAAATATTATCTCGAACGCGTTGTAATTTTCTCGCGCGCCCTAAACGAATTTCAAGATCAATCTGTGAACTGGTCGTTCCAGCGATAAATTTCGTTTTGAGATCAATTTCGGTGGCTGCTCTTTTCCTACATTTCTATGAATTCTGTCCTGGTAACTTGAAAAATGTTCGATCGAACGACGAATAAAAACGCCGACGTTGCGGCGATAACGCTAATCTACGGTCGTTATACGGTCGCGCTACCCCCGTCGTTTCTTTATCAGCTGACGAAGAAGCGAGGTGAACTCATTTCCAGCGTTCCAGGCCGCGTCATCGACGAGAAGACCGACTGGAGAGCGTCTCGAGTTCGATTCCTCGGAGCCGCGTCTCCGCAACAAGGACTCTTTGTGGCGTTCGACGTTCTTCCGGGCGGAATGTGTCATTGGGGGCCTAATCGCGCTCACCTCCGAGAACCGTGTCCACCTACAGAGCATCCGTTGACCCCCGTTTCCTGATCCCGGAGTCGAAACTCGCGGTCACGTGTCCGCTGTTCCGAGAAAAACGTCCCAACGAAGCGCAAACCGTGGCCTCGAGGCATGTCTCGCGACGAGCGATGGCTTCGAAATCGCTTCGAGTCGGGTCCAGCTCGACGATTCCCTAATTTCTCTAACAGAGACGCTCAATTTTCGTAAAAACTTCCTCGATATCTGTTTCGAATGTTGCGCCATTTTGTTTAGGCACGCGAGGGTCTATAAAATGATTCTAAACGGTCTCGAACCCGTCGCTTGTCGCGTTTCTCATCGCGTAGGGGCTCCTTAACGAATTTTAATGAAACTCCGTAGGTGTGTGGTTTACCCGTGTACCACCGTGAGCGTAGGCGGTCGATCGTTCGAATTTCGTGCGATAATTTCTTTCCGGGATACAGGTTTCTGAAAATGACTCATTTTATCACCCAACGAACCGGAACCTCGCCTCAACGCGTCCAACGCAGCTAAGGAAATGCACCAGACGCGACAATGCAGACTTGGTTTTGTAGAACCATTTTGTTTCCGTTCTTATGAGGGAAGACTTCGTTTTTAATCCATCAGACGTGAAATTATTTCGAATAATTCAGTCAAACTCCTATGCTGTACAAAAATTGCCAAATATCACTTCTCGTTTTACCATTTTACGCGAGTAAGATAGCGGAGGTTGGAAACGCTGGTTGTAAACTCGACGGACGATATCGATGCGTTTCACGGGGCCAAAAATCGTCGATCCTCCGAGTACCCGGGGGCACATCGATGTCGTCGATAGTCAGCCTTCCGTAGAAGGAGGTTTACGACACGATTACACGCGTTTCTGTGTTCCGCGATCGCACGGTGTGCGTATTGTTACTCATTCTGGGCGCGAACGCGCAGTGTGTTCGAAAAGATAAGGCCAGGTCGAACCGTAGACCAATAATTTCGGCCTGACGTCATTGTCTATTTCTTCCGCTCTAGCTTAGGACAACAAAGGCCACCGTTGACGTCGTCTACGCACCGTTCGCGGCCACCGAACATTTCGACGAATCCGCGGGAATATAATTAGAGTGGCGCGCCGCGAGTATCCGCGAATGCAACGGAAACGCCATCGTCGTTCCAAACTCGCGGATCCGCCTAACACTCTGAAGGCCCACGCGTGCACCGTCGATTATACCACGGTCACTTTTTATCGCCACATTTAAAAATATCCAGAAACTCTTCTTTAAATTCCAAAGAGTAAACAATTGGAATTTTATAGACAATCGAATGTTACAGAGCACGATAAACTGTATTCGTTAAGCTTCCCCGAGGAGACAGAGGAACAGGTATTTCTGTGGAAATAAATTCCAGTTTCCGGCGGAACGGAATATCTCCGCGATTTTAGCAAATTGCACGAAGAAGTTTAAATATAGTCAATGTTGTTCGAACATGAATAACCGCGAATAGAACATGCTGCACACGTCGGTGGTTCGAGAAGTTTCATTGAGAAGATAGAAGCGAAGATCGAGAAGGTCAAGGACGCGAGCCGACAATGGATAGAAACGTTTCGATAGTCGAAGAAAATCGTGTATTTGCATCTGGACTACGATGATATTTAAAACGAAAGCTTCGTCCAGCTGCAGGAAATATTCTGTACAATTTTTGTTCATATTATTTTCGTGTCTGTCGAGCTCTTTCGTCCGTGATAGTCTTATTCCCAGTGGCACGGATAATCGAAGAGAATTCTTCGTTCGCAGGCCAGGGAAGTCGAGAATAGACCCGAGTGTCACTAACGATAAGCTAGAATTAATTTTAACGAACGATGACGCCGAAGACAGTGGGTGCGTTATGTCTTCGTGGAGTCCAAGACGAAATAGATCTAGGTGCCTGTATCCGAAGAAAAACCGAAGATCGTTTTAGGCTCTTGGTCTGATATTTTTAAATAATAAAAGAAACAAATTTGGATAGGATTCGCGAATCTTTTAACGAAATATCACGGGGGTTAAGGCGATCCGTCGATTCCCCCGTAGCAATATGGGAATCAATGGCGGGGCCAGGAACGGAGTCGAATAAGTACGCGAAAGTATCGTTGACATATTTCTTTCGAACGCGTTCCCTCTCGTTCGGTCCGATTAAAACCGGTGTCACTGACCGGGAGGGCCGTTCCCTCCTCAGACCACGTTTTTCGTGAGCGTACGACGCGCGAGTATGAACGAGCCTTAAGCCCTCAAAGTGAGAGAAAGAAAAAAGACCAGAGATGCATTCCAGCATGGAAGGTGGGATGGATCCGTCTCTGATAACCCGCCCATTGGAATGCGTACCTCGTACACCTTGGCGTATTCTCCCTCTCGGTTCGACTGCATTCAAGTGCATCTACTTGCACCGCGTCACACATATTTCGGGTGTATTTTTAGAACCGTCGTTATTAATAATACCTTGAGCCCTCCGGCTACCAAAGGCACGCGTGTCCTCGCGAAATTCCTACGTTCGACTTTTAAAACAGCGAATCAACGCGCTTTGTCCACCGTTCCTCCATTCCCATCCACGATTTTCTCGGTCAAAATTCCACTACGAACCCCTACTTTTATCTTTTCGATCGAAAGGAGAAAATCGAGGAAAGACTGGTTGGATTTTATTTTCAAAAATCATTCGGTCGGGCTTCGATCGTTCTTCGTCGATGGGGCCCACGCTTCTTATTTATTATATTATAGACAGCTTTCCCCAAAACTCTAAGGCCGTACATTTTGCTCATTTTGCTTACTAATTTATTACAAATACAGCTTTCGAAACAAGATAGAAATTAAGTACAAAAAATCAGTGGAACAAAATTCAGCGCAGAACTTAAGCTTCCATAAGATTTACAATCATTTCTCACAGTTTTCATGTTTCATATAAGAAATTGCATCGTTCGAAAACTGTATATTTAAATGTTTTAACATCTTGTTCCCCGCGTTGTTTACCTAATTTTGATTAAAATCGCCTTGTACTGCTTTGTACGCTAATGGGACCTGCTCGTGTATCGAATAAATAAATAAAAATCGACGGTACCTCCAGGTGCATCTAAAATGACTGAATATTATCGAATGATCGTGTTTATCGCGTCGATTTGGGACTCGATGGGCCCCGTTTAGGGCGTGGAACCGTCGAAAATCGTCGTACTATTATTACGCGAGGCATAAGGCCGTGCAAGTACATACGCGTCGTAAGCACGGGTACGCGGTGAGCGAGTACGCGCGTACTCGTTCATTCATCGCGGTTCACGCGGTGGCAGAGAGCGTCCGTCTCTTAGAATGAAAACGCTCGGCCCGATATGTCATACTGTGCAAGACTATGCTGCACCTTGGTTGCATTCTATCTCTCGGTTTGGCTTGCTACGAGGTGTACGTACGAATAACCGGCGTACGTGTTCGGGGCCCTATTTTTAGACCGGTCCGGGACTATTTTTAGAGCCAGGCTTTCACGGTGCCCACCGAGCTTAACCCTGACTTACGTCCACGTCCTACGTGTTCGCGGGCCTAGGGACAGCCAGAGGACGGCTGGTCAGAGGTTCCTTGGCCATTGGTAGAGGATCGACCGAGGTCAGGTTTGAATTTCAGCCTAGGCGCGAAACGTCGCTCGTGCAAACCGCCTCTTCAAACACCTTCAACAAAAATAAAAACCATCTACTCGAAATCCACGGA
Organism: Colletes latitarsis; assembly: GCF_051014445.1. Lineage (NCBI taxonomy): Eukaryota > Metazoa > Arthropoda > Insecta > Hymenoptera > Colletidae > Colletes > Colletes latitarsis. Next base: position 25,415,980 of record NC_135135.1, on the reverse strand, counting down.
ATTAATATCCTTCTTGGAAAATAATTCGTGAAAATACCTGGTACGAGATGTCCTGATAATTGGATTCCTGAAATACGACTCTCGTAGATCGTTCAGCGAGACAAGGAACCACAGAATTCTTCGGTTCGAGTTCTAGGATAAATTTCCAAGTTCCAAGAAACTTTGCTCTCTATAAGAGATCGTGATACCATCGAGACGCGGTGTCCCGGGATTTCGGAGGTTCGAGAGACGATACAACGGTCGTTATCGGCCAAGAATTCGCGAAAGACGATTCACCCGGTCCGGAGTTGTAACGTTGTTGATAATAACGGGACGGGCAAACGTATCCAACTATTACGGCAACAACGATGACGCAATTTCGCGGTTCCTATTTCTGGAGGCAGACACGCGAATCGAACGAACGACTCACCCTCTGGCCTGATTTCGCCTCTGTGACGCGAGCCTGGGTCCAGGGGGAAACCCGGACCGCTAATAATTAGAAACGCCTCGCGAGTCGAAATTCTCTGTCCACCATTTCAGCCTACATTTTCGAATGGGCTGAATGGCCGTCAGCTGACGACGAACACGAACGTTTTAAACGCGTTCGCCAAGCCTACTGCAACTGAAAACATTTAGACAGATCTGTTAAAATTCATCCGACGATTCTTCGAGCATAAATTTAACATCTTTGAATGATTGCTGGATTGTACGAAAGTCCATCGAGTGGAGCACGATGGTTTCGATAAAAGTGGCTATAATAAATCGCCTTGTGCGTATTTCTAGAAAGAACCTATTAATTATTTCCGATTACTCCGTAACGCGTAAAAAATAAAGTGAAAAACAACGGTTGGCGGTTCTAGCTGTAGGTGGTACTTAATGAGCGTTCGTTCGGCGTGTTCTTTTTCCACCCCTCGTCCTGGATGTATCGATTACTCTCGATCATCGGTCCAAAAGAGTCTTGGGAGACCAACGAAGACGAACGAAACGCGCGTCGATCGCGTATACCGGTTACCGAATGTATTAATAGCGTGATTAACCTCGAGGAAAATCAGGGTTGTAAGAGTGCGCGAGGTGTGACGCGATAAATTATGATGATTTAAAGCGACTCATTGATCACGCGAGGTAATCCGTTTCCTTAATTGCCCAGGCGTCTGTTGCTCGTTGAATAAGGCGAAGAGAGATAAAGCGTCGCGACGCATAAATAAAACCGCGATCGGCAAGTGTCGCGTCTGGAGCGGCTCGAGTCGACCTAGAAGATCGATCCAGGAATTTATAAACGATCGATGCGTACGTTGCACGATACTCGAACAAACTGATCCAACGTTTCGCTCTTTGGCCCATTAATTTTTCGATAAATATCGTGGATGGTTCGTCGGATCTATAGTATACTACTACGTTTCGATATCTCAGAATTATTTTCTACGACTTTCCAAGACTTGGCGATCTATGCTGTCGACTATAATAAGCACTGTGTTAGATTCAAAGGATTAATTTGACGAATGCAAACGAAAACACTGTGCAAGTACGAGCTGCGTTCCGAAGAACAGAAGCCTGATTCGACCGAGCAAAAACCATTTCCTCGGACTTTGATAATGCTTCCCTTGGTTCTTCCCTGGCGTCCATGAGTTCCCGTCGAATTAGTCCGATTTTTTACGCCCTTTTTTCCTCGACTTCGCGCGAATGAATGCACAGTGTCCGACGTTCGAGGTGTAACGTGATGCTCGCAGTCCGCAAAATATTCAAGATAGGAACAATTATTTCAAAGGATTTTTTATATTCTTTGAAACGTTAACGTACGAAAATTGGGGTAAAGATAAAAATCAATTTGTAAATATGTCGTGGACCGTAAATATAGCGGCTCGAAGCCTGGACTCTGGAGCAGAGAAGAGTCTTGTGTTCGAACCGCGTGTCTCGTAAAAATAGACGCGTATCGATGACGGGACCCGAACTATAGTGAAACGTCCATTATTCGAATCCTCCGACTTCCGCTGGTAACGTTCTCGAACGCATCGAGTATTCTCCGCAGAATTTTTATTCTCTTCTACCGATGGATTTCAATAAATCTCTCAACAGGCGTGATTTAAGTGATCTCGAAGACGGCTTCCAACTTGTATGGGTGGTTTTTTTTATTTTCTTTTTGTGTGCATAAAATTGCGTGAAAATTTCGCTTAGGTAAATATGAAACAACTTATGAAACGACCTGATATATAAATAAAACTCGGTTGTGTTCGTCCGTTTGTTACCGCGTCGCGAGAAAACGACTACAGGGATCGCGATGAAATTTGGAACGTATCCATTAGGTGGCCCAACTTAAAATATAAGCTACATAATATCGCAATACTCCTGTCAAGAGAGAGGGAGGAGGGTGTGGAACGCTAGGAAAACAACTGTGTTGCTCTGTATAGTTCGATTATCTCCCTTATCGTTGCTTTCACAGCAAAAACATACGAAACAAATGTTACAGAAAATTACATTTGGAAACGTTTTTTTCATATACAAATTTTCACTAACGATAATAACTGAGTTATAGAGAAAATTGATAAAATCTAAGATGAAAATACAATATAGCTAATAATATTTTATCGTCCACTTCGGTATAAATATTCGTAATAAAAGTGAATTCTAAAAAGGAAGGATATTCGTTGACGATAAATAAACTACTAAGTACAAGCAAATGATGCAAATATATAAATACTTTATCATTCGAACGATAATCTTCGAAATTCATTTGCGAAACTCGGAATACCTATAAAATATTTGATTATTAAACGATTGGGATAATCCCAGCTAGTAGTGTAGACGTTGGGGCTAACTTGCCGCGATACCTAAGCGAATGTTGCATATTTGCAGGTTAATAGCGGCTCACCGGCGGAAGCAGCTGGCCTGAAGGCCGGCGATGCAGTTATCAGGGTGAACAACACCGACATGTACAACCTGAGGCACAAAGACGCGCAGGATGTCATCGTCAGGGCTGGAAACAATTTCGAGCTGACCATACAGAGGTAGCAGAGAGCCACGTACCGCGATCCTAACATTCCTCTGCTTTCCCTATCGAGGCCCCAACTTAATTTCGAATCCCACCTTTAATCAGGGGCGCACCTAAAATATTTGGCACCCGGCGCTCCGGTTCTCTCTTTGGCACCCACCCTAAACGATCCTTAAATTTAAACGCCAGAGCAAATTACTTTTCTAATTAGATTCTCGAACGAGCACCGTCGCGAAAGAGCGAGCGAGATTCAGTGAAAATTTTAATTATAAGAATAATACGACCATCGAGGTGTTTACGAATCGTTCCGAAGACACGAAAACGACTTTAATATATTACGTACGAACACTGTTGTTTCAACAAGGCATAACCTGTTTTAAGATCGCATGGCGCGAACCGGAGTCTGTAATCTTATGGGAGATCGTGTATTATCGTTGCTACATTGTGTATTATTATTGAAGTATAATTTTAAACTGCTACTCCTAAAAGGGACCGAGTAACCAGCGAGAGCGTTGGGTCGTCCAGAAGGACTATATTGTTATTAGTATTTTTTACAAACACTATTCTCGAAGCAATCTGATTGCATCGTTGGTAGCTTGTTTGCTCTGTAATCGGAGAGTTAGTCCAAAGGAAGCACTCGATCAAATCGTTTGCTGAATTTCGATTTATCTTGTCGTTTGTTTCGACAGAGGCGGCGGTACCTGGAAGCCACACGTGTCTCCGTTAAATTCGACCCTCCCATCGCCGTCGCCCACCGCCTCGATCGGTAACATTGCTCCAGTTACGAAGACATCCTTGGCAGCCAAGAAGCAAGACGGATCGAACATCGGAAGCGGCCACAACTTCAGTCCAAAGCCATTCGTTAGTGTCAATTAGCTAAAGGAATCGGGCGACGTCCTCGATCCGAATTCTAAAGAAAAATTTTATTCAACAGCCGAACGGGACCAGCGACGGCTCGATCAAGTCCATCGTGAACAAACAGTACAACAGCCCTGTGGGCATCTACAGCGAGGAGACCATCGCGGAAACTCTGTCCGCGCAGGCGGAAGTCCTGGCCGGAGGTGTTCTCGGGTAAGGAATCATCCGGAAGCAGAGACAAATTTTTTAAACGATACGAAACAGTGGTAAAGATCGTGCTTTTTGCAGGGTGAACTTCAAAAAGAACGAGAAGAACTACAACGCCGAGAACAGCGAGGTGTTCAAAATGGTCCAGGAAGCGGACAAAGAACCAAAGACACCGGAGCCTGGTTAGTAACGCGATGGCCAGCTTGCCACGTAGCGAATGCATCGACGTTTCTAAAAAAATTGTCCAATTCTCGAGAACCACTCGCTCGAGTCTCGTTAATGGTAGTCGAACGTTTCCTGCGAAGGAAAAAAATCCCTGGAGAGTTGTTAATCGGGTCGACGCGCGAGAAACATCGTTTGTCGGAAGTTGCAAAGATTAACCCTTTGACGTACGATTTAATTACAAATAATTTTTCAAACCTATACTGTTTAATTTTGTTTAAAAAGAATAGATTTACGAATACCTCGTGAATGTAAAAATATGTTGATTTTAATAGATAAGACTTGATCGTCAAGAACTTGTAACGAGTCAGACTCGTTATTGTATGGCAAGGGGTTAATAATAGAGAAAAGGAACGAGAAGATTATTTGTTAACGACTGGTCTGGGCTACTTAGGAAAGCAAATAGCTCGAGGCGTCTAACGATTAAATGAAACGTTGGTACGTTCCCGAGGGAAAATATGGAAACGATGAGTAATAGTCTATTTCCAAAGGTAATGAGAAGTAATTATAACAGTTTCCGCAACATTCAAGCTTCGGAGAAACGACGTTTCGTATGCATCGGTCTAACGACTGGCGTAACGGCAGTCACGAGGCGCGAAGCGTGAAGCAAACGCTTCGCAAAGGGGTTACACCAGGCTGAAGACTGCGATTATGGTCTCTAAAGACTATATAACAGCGAAAATATATGCTCGAAACGTGTTTACAGCGCCGTGAATATTATTTGCAGAGCGCAACGATTATTTTGTCTCGCTGGGAGCTCGATTCTTCTAGAAATGGGGGCCCTGGGAGGACGATCGATGCGTTTATCTTTTACTCGATAGTTTGGTTCAGCTTACGCTTGGTGTAGCCCCTTGAAAATGAGAAGAAGGATAGGTGAGGGAGTCGAACGATCTCCAGCGATTTTTTCGAGTGGATCGGCTGGCTCCAGTCAGTCTGGTGCATGCCGGTACGATAACTTATTTGCGAAATAGCGGAGCCAACTGCGCAGAGCGGCGTGATATCGCCGACCTCGCCGGCCCTGGCAGGACTGAGGCCAGTCTCGGCGCCTGAGACCAAGCAGCAACAACCGTCGACGCCCCAGTCGAGCCTTCCACCTGGACAGAACATTTGTGCCGAATGCGAGAGGCTCATCGTGTAAGTTCACGCGTCGAGTATCGAACTCTCGACCCGTTACACACCTTCTTTCAGCCGTAAGCGGACACGGTCGTCGAACGAGAACGGAAATAGGATGACGATTATCCTTTCGACCAGGAAGAGAGCGACACGCTAGCGGCCCGGACCTTCGATCGCCAATCGAAACAAAATTATAGTGGACTAGTCGATTCGATAACAAAGCTCTGCTACTTTGAGAGCATTCTCCGACACATGGATCGAATGAAAATTTTAATAAACGCATTTAATTTCGAAAACGTGGATTCGATTCGGCGGATGTGGAGGTCCGTGGTGCAGCGTAGGGCGATAGATGACAGAGAATATTCCCAGCGATCGAGGGGTAGTTTCTGGCGGTTATTAGACAGTTTTTCGTGTCCAGCCGTGTCACATAGCGGTCTTTCTACTTCCATGCAGTTCCTTCGAGAACAGAGTTTTACTCGTCGGTGAGCCACGCCGTTGGCGGGAGGGCCACCTCGCCGAGATCACCCACGCCTCTATTTCATGCTCTCCACGGCGTTGGTCCGGCCTTCAATTCCAATGAATGCTCGTCGAAACGTCTGCCGCAACGACAGGAGTCCTCGTCTCCCTCTTGGGGCCCGTCTACCGTCGTTTGTAGCAACTGCGACCGAGCGATCGTGTAACTATTTCACGTGACAAATCCTCTCTTCTCCCTTGCACCCCGGTCGAGATGGATCGGGATCTGTAGCTTTTCGACGAGTACGCTTCTATAAACTGTCTCACGGCGTGGAAAAGTGTCGCGCGTGGGCGGGGGAACGAGCTCGCGACGACGAGGAAACGTCCCGAGCGACGATTCGATCGTGGAAACGTATAGTATAACTTTGTAGCGGACCTCGAAACAGTTATGGAACATTTTTCTCTTCGAGACGCACACTTGTAATGAAAACAAGTATCGTCCGAATGTGTGGGCTCGCGAATGTTTTAAGGAAGCAGGCTGAAACGGAATTCATTCCGTTCGAAGAGTTCGTTCGATATTTTTTTTAATGTAACAAACATTTTTTTCTCTTTACAGGATCGTTTCTCGATCGTTCGTTATACTCGCGTTTGCTCGTGAATCGCGATCCTCGTTCTCGCATTGGCGGCCATATTTTTACGCGCAAACTGTACAGGTTTCCTCTATTATAATAATGAGACTATTAGTACGCGTAGTTAGTCGTTAGTGTTTATTCTGTTCTATTCAATCTGCATTTAGCATGTATCAAACTCTTTCTAGAGCCTTTTCTTGCGACTTCGTAGCATAAACGCGATCTTTTAACACCCTTCACGCTCCAACTTCTATTTCTAGAATTTTTCTTTAGCCTCTCGACTCCTCGAGCTCTTCTAGGTCAACGCAAAATGGCTAATGAAAGAAGAAAGTCGCTAGATTCCCCCATTTACACGTTCGTAAGATCAAGATTGGAAAGATAATCTCGTAAACTTCCCAATGGTCCAGGAAAAATGTTGCAAATATTGGAAAGCGGAAAGCTTGCGCGTAAATACAATATGGCTGCCAGTGAATTTGAAACTATGGCCGCCTGGATTGCTCGATTGTCGTATGCTGGTATCGTCACGTGCTTTGAGTTAGACGAGAAAACGTGCACCTCGCAACTCGTCCATCGAACATGAATCGATCATCTGTGTCGAGCTTTACCAGTCGATAACGATCGAAGCGAATCGATCGACGACGGAAGATGTTGATGTTTCTTTTTTTTTGTACACATGCACGTTCAGAGATGGGCAAAACGCTTATCTAAATACAAATTTCGATCTCTATGCTGTACTTGAATCAAAATAAAAATTTCTATCGTAGAACGAAGTTTAACTGTTAAATAAATTGCTGCATATTGGTTTTATGTACATTGTCTATTGTACTAATAAAAATTTGCCCAACTCTGTGCACGATTTGCCGCTATGTTTGAATGGTAGCACAGACCCTCTCTGTCGCCTCTGTCGTCAGTATCGCTTCTTCTGAAAGGACCACCATTTCCCGATTCTCATTATTTCTTTCGGGGGGGAGTGTCGATCATTCTAGCAATCGTACCGAGCTTCCTGCTATTCATGTTCATCGGAAGTGTCTTCATTCTTCAGCCTTTATATCGCATATCTCTTCAACGCACCCTCGGCATTCTGCGTACTCATCGAACAAGATATGTTCTTGCCGAGCAACGTAGAACACGCTTTCGATGTTGTGATTTTTTCCATGTTTTTCTCAATTTTTTTCTCTTTTTTCTACACACTATTTTTGGTTTTTTTATTTTTTGGTGTCAATGTTGTGTTTTTCTACCTCTATTTTTGTGGACACTTTTTGTAGACACTTTTTGTAGACACTTTTTGCACATTTTGACCACCGCGGTTCTCCTTTTTTTCTCGCGATCGCGTACATTTTTGCAAACAGAAACGACGTGAACCCTTTCCGACCTGGACTTTAAACACAGTCGTTAAGCGATCATTTTTGCTCGAGTACTTTTGGTCAAATTTAATAAAATTAATAAATATAATAAACGACTGTTCAAACCATCGTCGAATACAAATAATTTCTACAGACTTAAGACATTCGATATACAATCGTAACACTATACATAAAAGAGAGCATAATTACAAATCTCTCGATTTTTTACATTAAAAAGGGAGGCATTTCTTTCACACTATTAAATCGATCGCAAACACCACAATACAGCGTGACGAATCTTGTGTTTTCGGCCTCCGTCGTCGAGGTATCGAACCCACCCTCGTTCTTTCTTACTCCGAACACTTCGAACCAAGAAACTCGTGGCACATCCGACATGAAAGAGCACTCTGCACTTATTAAACCAAGAACGGAGACCGCGAGAGAAACGTACCCTCAACCGAACGTCATCTTTCGCAGGGGTGTCTTCGCCAGGATCAAGGACAAGAATCTTCACGTGGAGTGCTTCAAATGCTCTACATGCGGCACCTCCCTGAAGAACGTCGGCTATTACAATATCAACAACAAACTATACTGCGACATTCACGCGAAATTGGTCGCCAGGCAAAATGCACCAGCTGGCCTTGTTCCAATCACCGTGCCACCGTAAGCATTTATACGTTTCTTTGCATTATTTATTTTATCATCGCAAGGAATACGTATGGTTAGAAGGGCAGAAGCGTAAAAATAAAGATAAAATGGGAATTAAACTTCGCAGAGGCGGAAAGGCTCCGGCTAATACCATTTCCGCTGCGCTCGCGAATGCACCGTTGTCTCCACCCCTGAGCAATCACGCATCGTCGCCTCTACCGTTCTCTGTGAGTATCCTGAATGCAATTTCTTCACGCTGCAATCGCTTACAGTGTCGGCATTGCTGCACAGAATTGTTGCTTTGCACGCGTCGGTCATGCGATCGCTTCGATTAAAGACTGAGATGCGCATCCTTGCCTGAAACACGTGTTCCGCAGCGTATTCCGTGCTTCTGAGATGATACGAGGACTTTTACTTTTCCAATTTATTCGCAATCGAGGCAAACGCACCAGCAGTTGGACTGTATATTAATAACTATTATGTTTCCTTCGGAGAATCGTCAATGAGGATCGACTGTTGGTGCAATTACCTTGAGTATTCGAGATAGAATTTCTTTCGTTTTCGAGTGTCGCATTTAACAGAGTCCCGATGGAACTACGATTAACACTAAACCTACCGACACTTCACTTTTGCGTAATTTTCATCAGACAGGGGATAAGACACCCTTGAACACGAATTGTGTTTCATAAATAATTCAGTTTTATCGCGCAACAGTCGTATAATCAATAGGAATTGTTGAAACTTCTTTTGGTATATAGTGTCAAAGTAAATGTCAAAATAAACATAGAAGACAGCATAAATAATAATAGTTGTTAGGTTCATACGATAGGGGATGAAATGCCCTTTAAAATGAGCGTTTGTACGAGTCGATAGCTTTATTAGTTCCGGAGATATAGCGATTTTAGTTTCGAGTCGATGCGGCGGCTAGTTCCGGAGATATAAAGGACGGAAGCGTTTGTTTACGTTGCGAGATCAATTAACTCGCGTGACCGTAGTAAATAGTAAACGTGACGTCACTCATTGACTCGGTCAGTGGGTCAACGTGCGACAAGGAGGTCCGACGCGACGCGTTAGACGGAGACAGCGATAGTCGAATTAAGAAAAATTACCATTTACATAAATTACGATATCTCCGAAACGGAAAGTCCGATCGTCAAAAACCAAAAGCCATTTTAAAGGGGAAGGTTTGCCGCTCCTAACGATGGCTCAATTGTTAATAAAACACTAGTAGTTTCGGAACTGCGCGCGTCCAAAGTTTTAGTATTTTTAATACGCGTGAATAGACGTTTCTACGGCGGCGAGAGCGTGGATAGTGGAATTTAAAAATTACCTCTTTACATAAATTACGATATCTCGGAAACGGAAAGTCCGATCGTCAAAAACCAAAAACCATTTTAAAGAGGAAGGTTTGCCGCTTCTAATAGTGGCTCAATTTTGGATAAAGCGCTAATAGTTTCGGAACTGCGCGCGTCCAAAGTTTTAGTATTTTTAATACGCGTGAATAGACGTTTCTACGGCGGCGAGAGTGGAATGTAAAAATTACCTCTTTACATAAATTACGATATCTCGGAAACGGAAAGTCGGATCGACGAAAACCAAAAACCATTTTAAAGAGGAAGGTTTGCCGCTTCTAATGGTGGCTCAATTTTGGATAAAGCGCTAGCAGTTTCAGAGCTGCACGCGTCTAAAGTTTGTAGTATTTTTATTACGCGTTAATAGGCTTTTCTAAGACGGAGAGTGGAATTTATATATTTTTCTTAGATAACAAACAATAAGAATAGAAGTGAAGATTGAAAAATTCATTGTACGTATGCTATAAGAAAAGTGAAGTTATTATTGAAAAATTTTAAGTTAAAAAAACTATAATAAAATGTCGTGGTAGGTTTAGTGTTAAGACTGAACGCGTGTGCGTGTGGTATTTGCTTGGCACTAATCGCTTTTCCAGGCTTGCAATCGTACGAGTCCCGATTACGGATCCCCGAATCTTCAGCTGTCGTCGTTGAATAGGAACGGATGCATCACGAACGGCGAGTGCCACTGGGAATCGAAAACCTTCACGAGCTCGATCACCATACAGACGGGTTGCACAGAGGTTGGCAATAATCGCGAATTTTGTTCGATCGTAAAATCGTCTGTGACACCCCCGACGCAGCCCCATTTTGTTTACCGATTTCAACCACCCCCTTTCCCCCTACGGTTGGCTAAAATTCATTCGTTCAAAAATAATAGATCGATTTCAGTGACACCTACAATTAGAAGGAAAATTATATTAAATAAATTATCTACGCGATTTTGATAATCCGTCATTCGATTTACTTAAAGTTAATTTCCAGAGTTCGAATTTAAACGGTTTCCTGCAGCGTTTAAGTAGGTACGAAAGAATCTCATTACATGGTGCTCGGATATATTCGGTTCAAGGTAATTGACCAGGCTTCAAGTATATGTAAATTGGATTGGAGCATTTGAGCATCCGTTTCAGGGCCAACTTTAAGAAATAATTTTAAATCATCGGCGTATAGCGGAGCATTTGCATATCGAAAAATTGCTAACAAGATCGGTAATGAACAGGAGAAGTAATGGCCCTAAAAAGCCACGCGAAACGCTCGGGGATACGCTGGAATTATCAGAATAATAATTACGAAACCTAACGACTTGTATCTTATTACTTGCACAGCTCCGTATACGGAACAAGATTATCCCAGAAACCAAAGAAGTATAGCTTGTTAAATAGAATGCTGCAATCCGGCGTTTTTTAAATTTCTTTCACGACTCTTTTCGTTAAACGATATACAATAATGCTGTAGATTGCTATCAGGTTAACCGTCGTATTTTCACAATTTTAGGGGCTAATATCCTTGACGATAATCTGGTCTGCAATACCAGTCACTATGCAAGCGTATTAAAACTCTGAAATCAATCGATTGTCACGCTACGAATGAATTCTAATTCGCCGTGTCAGAGAATTCGTCCCGGAAGTCCAAACATAGAAAGTTCCGTCGTACAAAATAGGTCTGCCATCCAATTATACCCTACGCATCAAACTTTTTCGAGGTAGAATTTATTTAGGAGCGAATAATCAGCTAAAATAACCGGTGAATCGAACCGATCGGGGCCACGTAGCGAGATAAAAATCGCAAGGTATAGGAAACGCGGTCTAAGTTCGACGAGGAATCTTGGCGACGGGTATGATCGATCGTTGCAATTCTTAATTCCATTCGATGATTTTTTTATACGATATTCGGCTAAATATAGCGTTTGTTTATCCGTAAACGATCGCCAGGAATAATCGCTGAATCAGGCCGATCAGGAAACGCTGACTGTAAGCTCAATGAAGAACCTTGAGATGATCAGCTGCGTCGACTATGATCGGAATCATCGTTATGATATTCGACCCGATCGTCCTTCCGATCCGCGAAAACCTCTTCCTCGTATCCGCGACGTCTATTCACCTGCCAATCTTGATTGTTCGCGGTTACTATTTCGAACCATGTGACTAATTAGCCTGGCGCGATCGCGAGTGTGCGTACTACCACGTGATATCCCCGAATCCTTTCTACCCCCCCTTTTTTAATTACCATCGGCCACGTGACATCGTTCTGTCGTTTTATGCATTGCAGCCCACCCGCCTTGGCACATCGCCCGTCGATCCACCCAGTTTCCGATCAGTCCAGGTAATGTCCCAACGCGGCTCGTCTTAAACGTCTCGCGACACGAAACCCTACACTTCGTGAGGTGCGTCCTTAGCGATCCGATGAAAGCGATCATCCGCGGTGCCGCTGCTTTGATCGCCAGATAATGCTCTCCAGAGAAGTACGTCGAGAGAATTAAAACGATTGCTCGACCCCCTGGGAGTTACTCGGTGCACGGTGATAACGGAATTCCTCCCGAATTCGTGGATTTCCCGTGATTTGGTGCGCGAAAACGGGAGTAACCGCGTAACGTGGCGAAATAAACGATAGAGGAATAACAGAAAACGTTGGTCTAGAACTGCCGATATATTTAACGTACACTCGTTGGTATGGGAGAAAGTCGAAGGTAAAGGTGTATTCGAAATTAATCTTTTAAATATCCATCTTATATCTGCAGAAAAATATTGATTTTCTTTGGTATTCGTAACACTGTAAAGACGAATTATAGGTATTCCGATGTCAGAGAACACATGAAAATTCGTTGTAACACCCTGTCGATTTTCACTCGACACTTTACCTAGAGAAATTCATAGTAAATGTTATTTGTTATAATTTTTCATAGCCAAGTTTCCTAAGCAGCGAAGTATCTGTACAGCACGCAAATACCTTTAACATAACGAAAGATGGAGGCTAAGTGATTCGACAAATATACTCGTATGTACTATGATCAGCGTTTATGCCAATAATCGGTCGTTGCCCTCAAGATCAACGTTTTCTTTCATTCCGAAAATTACCAGAGAGCAAAACGAATTTCGTTATTCTCGATGCAATGTGCCATATTCCGTGAACGGTGGTGTCAAGGCAGCGGAGAGAAGAACCATCAGTGTCGTTGATTTTCAAACTAATCGGCTAGTTTCACTAGTGCACTGTGCATATCGCGTTTGTCGTGTTGTTCGTCGCGTACTAATCTCACGCCTAACGAAATCGCGTTTGCGTTCATTTTATTTGTCGGAATGCGAAACCACCACCAAGTGCATTGTTTTCGTTGTTTGTTCAGCCATTCAGGCCAGTCCCCAGACAAAGCAAAAGATGCAATAATTGCAATCATTGCATTCCGCGAACCTCTGCGGCCTGGCCTAATTGGAGACCGTGTGGTTGCTTTAAGGGACGCTCGAATAACGCAATAATTTCTATCGAACAGGCGCCAACGTCCAACAATCTAATTGGTCCCAAGCCTTTCGGAGGATCGAGTAATCTGTCATCGAACCTGTCGTCGCCTCCACTGGTGAATTCAGGGAACAACACTTTACCGCGACCCCAGAGTCAAACTGTGACTGGTAAGTTCTCTTCTCCATTATTAATCGCGATAACGCGGAAAATTTCTCGTTCCGATTGTCGGGGTTACGAACGAAACTATTCTTCCAACGTCGACACGTTACATAATCGCGGTCGTGTTACGTAACGGTAAACTTTTTTCGTGCCAGCCGGAAGTCCGTTGAAAAGAGTCGCTAGAAAATTAATAACCAACGTAACGTGTGGTTGCTCTTCTTAAATTAAACGAATTAAATATCGGCAAAGGTAACTATCTATTATTGAAAGAGACCTTTTCTCTCGATAGTCCACTTAATCTCAACTAGGATATTAGGTCTATCTCTGATGGTTGAGAGTGTATAAAACATAGTTACCTTTGCATACAGGGTGTAACTAACAAGTATAGCCAAACTTTGGAAGAACGAGCTTAAAGAATTCTTGTGCAATGATGTTGTAAGGGGTACGTGCTCACAGAACAAGTTGAAGAAATATAAATAGCGACGGAAGTGATTCGATTTCAAGTATCCGTAACGCCCATCGACGCAACAAGCGAGGCAATATACCGCGTTATTCGATCCTCCAACTGTAAAGAGCGTATCCCCAAAGTTTGACTCTGCTCGTAAGTTTCGCCTACGTACAATATATCGGAAGGAAATTAAATTTCCTGGTAGTACAAGCACGTCGTGCGTTAATACTCGTGCGATTCTGAAGCGCCTCGTGTTTATCCCGTCCGTTACGTGCACGAAATTCCGCGTCGCGACGCGAGCATACCGACGGTAATTACGACAGGCACGCCAGAGGTATGTCAAGACGGGGGTAACGTTATCAGGAAACAAAACCGGAAATCGTGTCGTCGTATAAATTACGGACGACAAGCACGACTTTCTCGTTCGTATCTGGAGGAACGATCTCTGGTCGATCGTGTAATCCTAACGGGCGAGACCCGCCTATTTATCCTTGGCCTCACTCTGGTCTTCGATTGTTGCAAATAGGTCTCTTCTCAGCCCTGCCAAAGCCAAAAAGTACGCCCTTCAGAGGTATGCCGAATAGAATCGAGCCTGCTGACCGAGTTTCGAGCTTTGGCTAATACGCGCCCCATTTGGCTTACGTCCTCGCATATTTTTTTCTTTTTCCTTTTTTTTTTTTCTTCTTTACTTCTATTCGCATCATCCAACCCCCCATTTGTCTCTCATTTTCTCTCTTTCTCGCATCCACCACGAATCGAATCATCCGACGACGACTCGCGCGCGTCCCAGTCGTGATTGCAAGCTCTTACGAACTTTATCTGCGCCCTTTCATCTGGCCGTCGTTCGCGGGACGACGACGGCGAGTTCTGAGAGCTGCGACTCGTTTCATCCAGACCTCTGGGCACTTTTGGAACAATACTTCTCCGAAATACTGCTTCAAACAACGCGTCATCTTTTTTTAAAATGCTTGGGAGAACTTTCTATTTCACGTACGATCTTCATCAGGGATCGAACGATACACTACGACCGTTAATTAAGATCGTGGATGTATTGAGCGACGATGATGCGGGCTGATCGAAACGAAACTAGGACGATCGAATCGAGACCCGAATAGCGAATAAATAAGTCGAGTTTCCATCGACAGAAAGAGCTTACGTAACAACGAAGACACTTCGGTATAAATATCTACGCGTTTGTTTTTCGGTTTATTTTTACCTTTTTTTTTTTATTTTTTCTTTTTCTCTTTCGAAACTAGGAATCACGTTCGTGCCTCGATTAAAAAGCCATTCGTGTTCATGCTCCTCTTTCCTGGACATAATTTTTTCTTTTCTTATCTTTTTTCAGCCGGTCCATCTTTCAACCCGAAACCCAGACCTTTCTCCCTCACATTCGCATGAATCGGTAGCTCTCAGCTGCGCCATCGTCGTCCTTGTGCTGACAGCCGAATCGAACAGTCCGATTCTATACGACAAACATTTATTATATAATTCGACGTTCACGATTTGATCTTTGCAATCTCGAACATCGTGATTCGAACGAATTTTCTTTCGAGAAAAGAAAGATAAGAAAACGAATATCAGCCGCTTCGTTGCCCGTTCGCGACTCCATGATCTATCCACGAATCGCGAATTTCGAGATCGATAAAGCATCCGTGAATCGCGTCGACGATTGTTTCCTGGAGAAAAAATAACCAAAAAAAAAAAAAAGTGTTGAGAATTGAAATGCTATTACGAAAATAAAGCGACAGTTAAGCCGAGCAAGCTCTTCGCTCGATACATGTTGTTCCTTTTTCCAAACTTCATGTCACACACGTCGTCACGGATCCTCTGAAGTAAAAAACCGTTGTTTAACTATTGTTGTCACCTGGCTTTTCTCGCATCGAGGCTCTCGGGGTCGCGTCTCAGAGGCAAGAGGCACGCCGACTCGCAAACGCCCCGGATATTCGTGGCCCCCTGTATTTTTTTACGATCGTCCAGAGCTGCGGTTGATCTTCGATACTCGTAGACATTTTTCCAGCCGGTGTGCTCGAGAGCGGCGAAACGACTCTCGAGTAAACGCGACTGCTCACTCGCCACGCTTGGTCGACCCGTTGACATCACCGACATCAACCACGCGCTTTTGGCTTACTCGTCTGAATTTAGGGCGTCGCTCTCGATTAATCACGGAAAACTGTGCACACCTTTCCGCGAGACGATAGCTGCCGTTAACAGCTTTCTTTCGTTCTTAAGTTGCGCTTCTTTTTTATTTTGCGTCCTGGACGTGTCCGCGATCCGACCGAGACAAAGATTTAGAAACGATAGAATCGATGGATCGCGGCCACGCGCCGTTCAATGTGCTTCTTACTCACCGCTGATTTCTTTGTTTTTTTTTTTTCGTTCTTTCTAACACGCCCCTACCTTTCGCCTACGTCGTCAAACGCATGCCTCACAAACTGTTTCGTGTGTGTCTTGTACTATTTGTTACGTGTTCGCCCGGCGTCGATCGCGCCCACGCGCCTCTCCCCGCGAATTCCAATCCCTCGGATCCTGATACGATGTTCCACGAAACACCGTAATCCCAGAAAACACGACGGAAACCCACGAAAAGTCCTATTATTACGAGCTCATCGAGGAGACTAAGACAGAGTCCCGGCCGAGTTCCGTGAAATCGAAGAGCCTGAATTGGCCACCGCAAAAACCGATCGAGGACGTCACGTACCCGACCGCTAGTCCCTTGTACATCGACCCGAATCCCGCCCTCGACAGGAGCAACAAGCAGGCGGTCAAAGAGAAGAAGGCCTGCATCGAGGCCTGCGAGAGGGCGTTGACGAGAAAGAGGTGCGAGAGCACCGATCTCGAGGTAGAAAGAGCCACCGGGCAGTATTATCGGTTCGACGAGGACCCGATGGACCGCGTCAGTTGTCCAGGTCCCGTGTACAGAAAGGTCGAGCTGGTGGAGTGCGACAGACAGTCGAGGAGCGAGATCACCTCGAGGCCCAGCTCCACCGACAGCGTGAGGAGGTCGCTGACGCCCACCAGGATCACTCAGCCTGTACCGAAACCATGGACGGCCACCGTCTCGACGGGCAACAGCCTCTACGAGCAGAGCTACGGGGGCACGGAGCCGCCTAAGGTCTGCAAGAAGTTCCACTCGAAGGAGATCTGTCAGCGGGAACGAATATGCGAGAGGAACCAACCGTTCCGGGAGGAGCATCGCTCGTACCAGTCGACGGTCTGTCGACGGGAGCAAACGATTTGCGACAAGCCTCCGCTGCCTGTGCAGCACACGGTCAAGCAGGAAGAGACGAGGGAAGAGGTCACGGAGATCGACAAAGAGGTCACCGACTTGAGACCGGCGGACGAGATCGACGACGAGGACGGTAAAGGGATCGGAGGGGAGCACGATTTCGTCACGGAGACCACGGAGGAAGACGTGGACGGAATGCACGTGAAGAAGAAGATGACGTTCGAGAAGACCGTCGAGAAGCTTCCATCGCCAGCGCGACCCAGCACGCCCATGGTCACGGAGGAGACCACCGAGGAGTGTTACACCAGGACGTCGTCGACGCACGTCGACAGAGAGGTCCAGGAAACGGAAGAGAAGACCGTAGTGGAGTCCGCGGAGATGGTCACGTCGGCGGTGGACGTCCAGCAGATGCTGGAACAGGCCAAGCGGGACGAGGAGGAGCAGAAACGCGAGCAAGAGGCGGAGGAGAGGAGGAAGCAAGAGGAGGAAGAGAGAAAGAGACGCGAGGAAGAGGAGCAGAGGAGAAGGCGCGCGGAGGAGGAGCAAAGACGACGGGAAGAGGAGGAGGAGAACAGCAGACGCGTGACCTTCGAGGAGGAGGTGGTCGAGGAGGTTCGGGAGCAACCGCTGGGAAGAACGGTAGTCCGCGAGGAAAGGATGACGGAAGAGGAGGGCGACACGCCTGGCAGCAAGAAGCTCATCAAAGAGACCTACGAGGAGATCACGGAGGAAGTGTTGGTCCAGGAACGCGTCAGGAAGCTGGACATCGAGGACGAGCGCAGGAAGAGCCTGCGGGAGCAGGTGGAGGTCCATCAGAGCCTCAGGGAACAGCAGGCGCCCAAGGAGCGCCGCGTCTGCTCCAAGTATCCCCCGGCCCAAGAGATCATGGAGACCAACAAGAAGCACGTGCAGTTCGTCAAGCAGACGGACAGCGGACCGAAACCCATACCCCACTCGGCGATTCAGAACTCCACCCCCAAGGAGTGGAAGTCTGAGATGGTGAACGCTTTGACGACCGCGCCCGACCGACCCTTCACCCCAGGCGGCACCACCACGTCGACCAGCGTCAAGGAGGTCTACACGGAGGAGACTATATACTTGGACCACAGGTGTCGACCGAAACCGCCCCCGCAAGACATTCGTCCGATCTCGCCGTTCCAGCAGGCCCTGATGATCGCCCCTGAGCGTCCCTACACGCCGCTCAGCCGCGAGATCGGCCCCGAGGACCAGAAGATCTCCAGTCGTGCCGGTACCCCAGCGATCCAAGGGGAGAGGATATGTCCACCGGCCGACATACTCTTCGGGGAGGTGAAACGGCCACCACCCTCGCCTAAACCGTGCGGGCCTCGACCT
This sequence comes from Colletes latitarsis, assembly GCF_051014445.1. NCBI lineage: Eukaryota > Metazoa > Arthropoda > Insecta > Hymenoptera > Colletidae > Colletes > Colletes latitarsis. Next base: position 25,397,557 of record NC_135135.1, on the reverse strand, counting down.
CTGCCGACCCCGCCGCCCGATTATCGACTCAGAGACCGCTCCGCCTCGCCCTCGCGATCCAGACCCCAAACGCCCAGCAGCAAATGCATCACGGCCAGCTTGAAGAAGCCCGACACCATCCCCTCGTATCAGAAGAACTTGGTAGCCATGAGGAGAGGCGCCGTCGAGAGTCACACGTACCAACCTGGTAGCAGGACCCCGACACCCACGCCAGGAAGATCCAAATCGCCCGCCCAGGGACCGCCAGAGCCTCCCTCTTGCTACGTGAAGGCCCACGCGCCCAGGATCCGCGACGATCCGCCACCCAAACGCAGCGCCATCCACTTCCCCACCAAGAAGAGCGTTTCGTACAAGGTGGACGAGGACACCGACGACGGGCACCGACACGCCGAGTACGCCGCCACCAAGACCGTGGACTTCGACGAGAAACAGACCGACGATCCGGGCCGCGGGCGCACGGACGCCGTTCACGCCCAGTACCAAGAGAAACGGCTGATGACCAGCGAGGAGACGCAACAGAGCAAGCAGACCGTGTGCAAGAAGTCGCTCGAAGTGGTCGAGGACTTCGAGAGGTGCGAGAGAAGGGTGCCGACGAGACCGCTGCCGGAACCGCGCGAGAGACCGAGGACCCAGGAGCACAAGAGCGTGTGCGCGATCACCAAGACCAGCCCCTCGCAACCGACGCTCTCCTGTCCCCTGACGGACTCAAACCCACAACCAGTCTACAGCAGCTCCACGGAGGTGCGTCACGTCAGCTACGGGACGCCCTCCCCTGCCAAGACCTGCCCAGACACCGGCGTGACGGTGATGCCCTGCAAGGCAGTCTCCGACCGGGGCACCAAAGCTGGCGTGGTCGTGGTGCCCTGCGAGGGGCCAAACACCTGCTGCCAGAAATCAGGCGTTTGCGTGGTGCCCACCGCCGATCGGTCCGGCGTCTGCGTCTCGCCCTGTTTCGGCGCCAAAACGACGGGCATCTGCGGTCAACCCTCTGGACGCTGTGGTCGCGAGTCCGCCTGCGACCTAGAGATACCAAACTGCCCGGTGTCCGGGATCTGCGTGTCGCCGTGCGACGACGGTTCCGTCTGCGTGGCACCGTGCAGCAAACCGGGCCAAAAGGGACTTCCCTTCCCTCAAATCCCTTTCCCCTTCGAGGATCCGGCTCCCCCTGCTCCTGCGCCCGCCCCTCAGAACAGAAGCTCCTTCGAGCCCATCCACAAGCCTCGCACTAACCTGAGTGGGCAGCTCGCGCGACTGACCGCCAAGACAGGCCACAACAACACCCCCACCGTTCAATTGTACAAACCCCAGGCTCAAAGTCAGACGCAGAGCTGCTGCGAGTCCAATAGCTACTGCTGCAAGACCCAAAGTTACTGTTCCACCAAAACCCGCTGCCAGTCGGGCGGTCAATGTTCGATCAACACCCGCTGTCAATCCGGGAATCGATGTGAGACCCAGAATAACTGCCAGGACGGTATCCACTGTTCCCCCTCTAGAAATACCCAGAGTTTAGTAGACCCACCAAATTTGTCATCCCACCCGGATCTAGGTACCGGAGTCGGTGGCCTCGGTGGTGCCGGTTCCAAGAGCGGAACATTCGCTGGCAGCAGCGCGCCGAAACGCGGAAGGGGCGTCCTCAATCAAGCTGGTGGACCGGGATCGCGATTGCCCCTCTGCGCTCATTGCAACTCTTACGTCAGGTACATTCCCCCGTTGATCGTTCATCGGTGTGATGTTTCTTTCTTTGTTTGTTTCATGTCAGTGTTTTTGCGTTCCGTCGTCGCTGTTACCGCCATTTTGATTCCCCGCGCTTCATCCTCCAGCCTGTTCTTTTTACGCGTTTTTACGTTTCGTTGGCGTCCCCGTTCCCGGAAAATCGGGACGCATTCGGCCGCTTTGGAGCACCTGCACGAAATTCAATATTAATTTGTTTTTGTTTTCATTTTATCCAAGCTAATAGCAACTATAATGGTTTGTGTTTTGTACTGTCGTGATTAACAGTGTTTACTTTGCACGATGTTAACAGCTAACGGAGAAAATACTAATCGCAAGTCGAACGGTCTCCTCATAAAACCAGTCTGCTGTAAAAACGACAAACAGTGCACAAGGTTCGTAATATAGTAGACTATATGGACGAAAAGATTTTCAATATCAGTGCTAGAAAAATAATAATTAATTGTGAATGTCTGGCTTAATTGTCGTTTCTTGTCGCTTCGTTCTGCTTATTCGCGTTAAATCGTCGCGACGAATAATCGAATCCACTCGAATCCGTTCAGGGGGCCGTTTATCACCGCCCTGGGGCAAATTTGGTGCCCTGACCACTTCGTTTGCGTCAACACCCAATGTCGTCGACCGCTTCAGGACATCGGATTCGTGGAAGAAAAGGGACAGCTGTATTGCGAGTACTGTTTCGAACGTTTCATCGCGCCGTGCTGCAACAAATGCAACAACAAGATCAAAGGAGTAAGTATCCATAAACTTAATCTTGAATTCTTACGAACTGATTCGAACTGAGTCGATGCTCGATGTTTCAGGATTGTTTGAACGCAATTGGAAAGCATTTCCACCCTGAATGCTTCAAATGTACATATTGTGGCAAGCTCTTTGGAAACAGTCCGTTCTTCCTCGAAGAGGGATTGCCCTACTGTGAAGCTGGTTGGTTCCCTCGATCATTTATCCTGAAAACAAAAGCCAGAATAAGCGTACATTTCGTTTCGTTCTTTTTCGCAGATTGGAACGAGCTGTTCACGACCAAGTGTTTCGCGTGCGGATTCCCAGTCGAAGCTGGAGATCGTTGGGTAGAGGCCCTGAACAATAATTACCACAGTCAATGTTTCAACTGCACGGTACGCAATTAGTGCGAGAAACGCTTCTCGAAATAAACCGATCGATTTCTTGGCGAACAAAGTCCAAAGAAACGGATTGTCAATTGCCCTCTCCTTGTATCGATTTGCCTCGACTGCCGCAGTTCTTCCAACTGCGTGACATTTTCCGAAATAATTTACAATCGTTTAACAACTTCTTAATCTCAGCGGCTATTAAACGTGCCAAGTCTCTTGACTTTCGTTCTTCGAAACGTCGATTTCATGGAGATTCTTCTTACTTTTCAGATGTGCAAGAAGAACCTCGAGGGCCAGAGTTTCTACGCGAAAGGAGGACGTCCGTTCTGCAAAAATCATGCGCGTTAATGCCCGACGCTTGTTGCCCTAACGCACGAAAGGAAAGGGAAAACTGGGTATTGAGGGGGGGAATTACAGAAAAATAGGAAAAAACGGACAAAAAATTGCGGATAAGACGCGTATATTAGCTTTACGAGCACGAATTCTTTCTGCACGAATTGTACTTTACCGTGATTATTTCTTGTTCTTCTTGTATCGTTTCGGTCGATGACGACGTTACAGAACTAACACAGCAGCCGCGAGAGCCGCTAAATTATAATCGATAGGACGATCGACGAACGTATTTATTACGAACGAATACGCCCAATAGAATACGAACTGATTTTATCGATTGTCTAATGCCATCCTCCAAGTCGACGCCGCGACGGTGTCCTTCGTAGTTCGAGGATCACGGTTTCAGGACGAGCACATTTAAATTGAGTTATAATTTCGAGAAATTAATAGGTAGTTCAGAAACGAATGGAGGATTTTAAATAATCGTAACTCGATTAAGACTAGGCATTACTCTAAGATCCTGGAGTCGATAAATTCCTTAAAGGTATTTTCGATAGCATTAGGAATTAAATTTTCCAAGTGTTTAACCCCTTCTGTGTTGAATTACTTACTTTATGCTTTAGTTGAACGAAAAAAAAAAATGATACTTTACCTGAAAATATTAGTGCGGTAGGACCACGAAACATATTTATGAAAACGAATGTATTGGAAACTAATTGGAGAATACAAATATTATGTAATATTATGTGGCATCATTGAGAGAATGTTATAAGAAATCAAGAAATTCAGAACTTGGAAGAAAATTGTAGATACTTTCTTAATAAATTAATTTTAATCTTATTTGTAAAATAAAATGCAATATATACTTTTAAGTTTTCAATATGTATATACACCGATGCAAATTATTTCACTGGCATATTGTTTTGCAACTGTTATAATAACGTGACCAATGATTCGTCGTAAGTAGAAACAAGTTAAGTAGTCGAATGTCATTGTTCCATCGAATCTTCGTGCATACATCTAAGAAGATTAACCGAACATAATGATATACCATATATAGCAATTATAAAAGAAATTAAAATTTACTAATGAATTTATATATTTATTACCGAATGATAATCCATCGGAAACCTTTGTTCCGTCGAATCGATAGATCAATAGGGAAAAAATTCTAGCAGAAAACGTTCGTCGAAATTATTCATTCCGAGTTTGCAACGTAAAGTACAATTTATTACCGAAAAACTTTTGCCAATCTTTATAGTATAAATATTGGCAAACGCGTACTATTCAGGAAACCGCCATTTATTTCTGAACTACCTAATCATCTTCGAAGGTATCGAATTGGCTCTTTGCACTTGAAAAGCAACTCTCAATCGTCGTTTAATATATTTTTATAATTTTCTTCGCTCTGTTGCGCATCGATTGATTTATTATTAGTAAAAGAACCGATTGACTTTGCGGACCATGCAATTTCCCCTGATCCAGGAAACAGCTCGAGGCTCGAATAATGTTAATACATTTTCACGCTCGAGTCTCGAGCTCAGTTTCTTCAATTGCATCGAATCGACGGCTGTGAGTTGCTCGAGTGCAACGAAGAGTTGAGATTTCAAGTACTCCTTGCAAAGGTCGTTACGATGGCGATATTTACCGTGGTGTCGACATTCCACGGGTAATTGGCGGATCGAGCGACCGTAAAATATCGTCTGGGGGGCCAGAGGACCCTGTCAAATGGCGTTTCCATGTGACGATGCGCCTCGAATACCTCGTAAAATTCGGTTGACGCAGAAAATTCTGCAACGATACGACGAACGATCGTCTCCCCGGTTCGGATCACGCAAAGGTCATCCAAGCAATTAGTATTACCAACATTATCACATATTTCGTGCTCCCAAGGTGCATCCGGCGCGTCGTCACGATAATGTCGACCCCCTTCGCACGGGGATTCGCAAAGATTGGACTGCGTTTCGACGAGGAGACGTCTTGGTGTTCGATTTCCAGTAAAACGATGTTCAAAAAGATACGAGGGACGTTGGAGAATTCGAATTCGAATCCGACTAGTCATCGATGCATGCATACGTAGCGCTGATTAACGTATAATCGATCCGCGGTCGTCGATCGACGTCGAATCATCGATCAACGAACGTTCGTCGGGGACACTTGTTAACTTTATCGATTCTTGGAGCGGAGTTCGAATCCTCGTGCATGCGAATCTCGCCGTAAATCAACCGACGGAACCGTTCGTTTTCGAGACAGCAGGGATCAACTTCCATCTGTCGTTTAATCGCCCGACCGTTATCCACCCAAGGTTCTCAGTACACGCGAGAAGATACGACGGAAGGAGAAAAATCGGCTTCGAGGATCGAGGGACTTGCACTTGATAGCGGTTGTCGTATAATTTTTAGACAAGGTTACCGATTTCTGTGCCATCTTCGCGGGCTCGTGTCAGACAGTAGCTGCAGCCGAACATGCTGGCGAATCGAAGGACATTATCGAAATAGACGTTACAGAATTTTAGTAAATAAGAAACCGTGTTGAAAATCATTACGCGCGAAACGATCGGTTTCGACCATCGGTGTCCGTTATCCGAGCACGAAACGGCGCAATTTGTGATTATTGTTAATTTAGGTCGACTGCTGGCTGAATACCGCACGAGCCTCCTGTATCCGTGTTACGTGTTGCTTACAATAAAACAAAATGTTCATGTAAGTTTCGTTGATCGCGAGTGTTTCTCAATTGCCTCTCCTGACACAGTAATATCCTTAAATTATTTATAGATCGAGCTTCCCAGAGTTTTAATTCGCCTTGTATATCACGAGTGCCGCGGGAGCGAATCCAGAAGGTTTGACATTTATTGAATAATAGTTTAAACCCCTCCTCTGGATCCGCCACTGTAAACCCGTACACGAAGCTAATAATAACGATAATTATCGCATTGAAAACAGCAAAATGTCACGGGACACGAATAGAAACAAAGAAACGTTTCGATGTCACGCGAATTATCCGTGTCTCGAGATCGTGGTCAAGTTCTCGAAGGGAAAGTGTTCGCAGCGCAAGAGGAACTCGAGACGCGTCGAGTGCTAAGTCGGAAACCGTTTCGTCTCTAACGAGGAAGTAGCTGATGGAACGTCTCATCGATTTGTCGTTAAAGTAACCTTGCGGTACCTCCTACCTCCGAAGCTCAGACACGCGAGACATTTTTCTGGCGAGTCTTTTTGCAACAAATACGTCATCGCCGCGGACTTCAATGAACGTGTACCTATTAATACGGATCGCGAAAATAGATTCCAAGGAGCTCCACCGGAAGCGTTTCGACTACTCGGCAAACAGAGACTCCCCGGAAGGTCAAAGGAAGCAGAAGAGAAGACGTGAAAGGGAAATTTTTGTTTCAGCAAAATCGTAATCTGTTTCGAGAGAGGTTCGCGAAAGGGAACAACGACCCTGGAAGCTCGAACTCGAACCGTTATTCTTTCAGTTATCCTGGTAGCTATGATGCAAATCAAGACTTTTTATCGAATATTTTGTACGCGACGTAGACTGAGATACTGAAATAGTTTTAATACCGATAGAGCGTTCGAATATTCGATATCGAGTAGTCCCAGCCCTAGGGTAAACTCGCGTGTACGCGATAACGATCTGTAAAGGAGTATCAGCGAAATTCTTTCGCAGACTCGCGACTTGGGTGACTTCCGGTGTCCTTGCGGTGTCGCGGTGTCCACCGGAGGCCCATAAAAGCTGTAGAGCGTCGAGGAAATCCGGCATACGGGCAACCTGCGCACCTGCGACCAGGTCAAAGCGATTGCGTAGACCGAAACGTGGCGGTGCACCAGTGGGAATCGGGATTCCGGCTCGCCTGCATGCGGTTCCATCGAAATATTTGAATGTCAAAGGCTGCTAGTCGCGAAGAATGTCGGCTCGAAGAGCTACCAGCCGCGCTCGCTGAGGGATATCTCTGTAACGAACAAACGAAACGTGACAGGATGGTATCCTTCGGACCGAAACGCTCCAATACGAACACGGATGCCTGAATTGTTCAAGCCTCGAAGGACCGCAACGTTTTTATGAATGAAAAGATCGAGCTATGGCGAGATAGAGGATCACATTGCACTCGAAAAAGGTGAGTTGGATCAAATATGCATATCGTTTCAAGAACATTGGACTTCGAATGTCCTGGACTCGTGAGATATTCTATTTAAAACCATTGACAAAAGTATTAAATATTTACTCCGAATTTCTGAGACCGTGGGTCTGTGTATGCTCGAACAATTCAGATCGACAATTTGATTTATGTTTTCAGACAAGCACAAGATTTCCTCCGTTTCTCAAACCGAAGACTCAACGTTTGTCGGTCGAGACATGATCTACTGACCTAATCGTCTTCCCGCGTCCCGTCTAAGTACAATGTTCCGGTATGGCAGTGAAGTACTTGGACGGGCCCTTCGTGTTCAGACTTAACGACAATGGTGCAGGACCCCATCTCCTTGTACAGGTATAAATCGCCGAACCAAAAGTAAAAAAGAAATATATAAACACTATATCCGCGTTTCTAGAAATCACTCTGGCGTTCGAAGACGTTGATCCATCTATTAAAACACCCTTTAGTGCATTCCATATTGTGTTCCTGCGATGCGAGGAAGTATTCCTCGAAAAATCCTAATTGAAAATAGAGAATTATATAATAAATATATAACGAAGATATTAATATATCCGCACTTGTAAATAGTCTGTGCATAATAATAAGTCGAGTGATTTATGACTGACCTCGAGTACTATAGTCCGAATTTTTTAATACCTTTGCTTCTAGCCTTTGCAGTTACCTCCGAAGGTTCCCCGATTTGGTGGCATTTCATTCCAATTTCTATTCACAAAACAATGCTAGTTATAATTAAACAAAAGTAGCGTACGGAACACAATTTAAGAACTCAACTTTTTCCCCGTGTCAATCTTTTGGTATCTAAAAACTGCTACGGATAATAATAAGTAGGATAAGTATTTTTAACCACCGTCGGTCGACAAATCGATGTAACAGATTTTACGGCAACAGGTGCGAATAAACCCGTAGATAGAAATACATATTACAGTAGTATAGTCTCCGTCCAGTGATAATAGTCAGACACGGTACACGAGTATTTCTCGACGTAAACGGATTAAAAAAATGTGCAAGATCTCGATATACGACGACAGAAATTCATCGAGGCACTCGAGTAACGATTGTACTTCGAATATGGGAATTTAAAGTTATCTTTGGGGCCAGATTCTTGTGATTTTTAATCGCTACCTGTGTACATATAAATATCGGATACTGTCACGCGTTTATGTCGCTTGGTATTTGCTCGACACGATTACAAACTTAGTCGTGACCTTGAACTGAATACTTTTCAAGGTACGTACGGTGTACGTATGCACGTGCATACCTGTCGAGCCGAGCGGGACGCGACGCGCTTCTGCGTGCACCACTTTTAGAACCACCGTTGGGGCTATTAAGTAAGTGCCACATGCAATAATAAAAGGGCAAAGAATAGAGACGTCGTGGATCACGGAAAAGATTGTTTTGTCTCTTCCTGACTTGCACGAAACCCGGCTTCCCTCGTAAAGAGTGCCTCGTTGGTAGCTGTCGACGAATCGTGACGTTATTAATAATTGTTTCTGTCTTCATTAAGAAACTTTATCGAGCTCAAGACGCAGTGGTACCATATACTGATTTTTTTTTTAAAGGCTACGTTTCCTCGTGGTATAGATGATTTCTGCCTCCTGAAATCTGAAAGATAAATTAAAATTAAAAATTGAACGATACCAGTATGACTTTTATAGCCGTACTTAACTGTAGTCTGATGAAAGAAGGGTGTTGGCCTGAAAAAGATTTCGTAAAGGGGCGTTAGACCGAAAAAGGTTGGGAAACGGTACTCTAGACGGAACGCGAAACGTTGCGTAAAAATTATTTCGCTAACGATTCTGGGTAAGGGAACCAGGCTACAATGACGCCAAAGTCGATCGTTTATAATTAGAGCAGGACAGGCATTTTCTGTCGTCATTGTTAAATTTGCACATCGAACGGTCCGATCGTTTGTCGCAAAAGAATTCAAAGTATAACACGAATCGATACAAGGCTGCAATTCGTTTTCCTCTTCTATGAATAGAGAGATGGAACGGTCTAAATTAGGGATGAAGAACCTTTTGGTATTGAAAAGCCCGCATCGTTTATAGCCATTTTCGTTTCAGTTATCAGGGGGTAGAGTACCATAACTCCAACCCTTAGTTTTGTTAAGTAATTGATCGACCGGATAACTTCCCTTGTTAGTCTAAATATGGGCGTTCCGAGTCCGATAACAGGCTACGGAGTAACGTCGAAAAGTATTCGTACGTAACAGTGGCAACGGTGGTGTAAATGGAGTCGACGTTCTTTCGGGGCGGATCGATTACGAAGTTGTAAGAAAATGTTTCATTGTACAGTCGAACAATAAAAGTAGGCTACCGGTAACAACGGACAGGGAATATACAGTCGAATTTAATTCTAATTAAAGGCCTTGGCTCGGTTTTGATGTATAGCGGTAGCCATTCTTAATGCTCTAATAACACGACAAATAAATCAAGGGCATTCTCCGCTATTTTCGCGTGCATGCTCGAAACTTTGCGAACCCTGGAATGCGTAATATTCGGGATTTAATCGGCGCCTACTCGGTGCTTTACGTCGACCCGAAAGTCGCGCGTTTAAAGGGTTACGACAGGGTGAGAGTTCTAAAAATTTAGAAAGGTTTCGGAATTCTTAAAAGTAACTTATACCCTACGCATTTACAAAAGTATGCTTTTTTTTATACGTCCGCTATTCACCACTTAAGCAGGTATCGCATATTATGACTCTGTCTATTATTAATATTTTATGTCTCAAACTCGACGCGATCTATCGATCTCATTTACCCTGAAAAAAGAGAGATGTTCCTGCTTGCAATTAGCCTAAGCGAGTTCGAAAACGGAACGAGATTCGTATACTTTTCCACAGGTTTGCACGGAACGCGGCTGGAGGGAATACACCGGTGACAATAATGTATTCAAAGATCGATGGAATTTATGGTGGCGGTCCGGCGGTTTCCCTTCGCCTCATTACAGGCCGTTGCCCTGGCAGGTAACGACACATCGGGTCCTTTCGTTCACCTAAAAGTTTACTCGTAAATCTTATCGGATAACAAATTAATTAATAACGCAATTGCATAATGTCACCTTAATTGTTGCACGAGCTTCGATCCTCGCAGAAACGTTCGACCCTGCTTTGTTCTTGCAATAATCATTCCTAGTTAAGACTTCTAAGCTATCGATCTCGCAGTTCGTCAATAGAATTCCGAAAGGGAGCTCGATCTGCAGAAAAGACAATCTCATCCGTCACCTGAGATGCATGAAGAAAATGCACGGCTCGATCTACGACTTCAGGTAACAATCTTGATCCCTGGAACGAGTGTTTGATCGTTAGAAAAATTGGAATGCGTTATGCTAGTCCAGCAGGATACAACTTACCGTCGGAATACACGAAACTGGCGGAGGAATGCAGCCGTTGCGAGGAGGACAGGATTTGGATCTGTAAGCCGGTCGGTCAGAGCCAAGGGAAAGGGATCTTCCTCTTTCGCGTGAGCATATCGTTTATCGTTTCGAACGGTCTCGCCACGGACAGGGACAAAATAAAAAGATTATTTTTCAGAAACTGAGCGACCTCACATACGACAACACGACGATCGTGCAAAGATACATCGAGAATCCTCTACTGATCGGCGGCTACAAGTTCGATTTACGATTGTACGTCTGCGTACCCTCGTATCGCCCTTTGACGATATACTTGTACAAGGAAGGCTTGACGCGTTTCGCCACGGAGAAGTTCTCTTTGGAACACCTGAATGATCCCTTCCGGCATTTGACCAATTTCTCTCTGAACAAACTGGGCCCAGGGTACGCAGAGAAGAAGGAACGCGTCGGTTCTGGTACGAAAAACATTCTGAGACTGTTTTCGAAGGCTCTCAAGGCTATCCTGCGATAGAAATTCAATTTCCATAGGTTGCAAATGGACGTTCAAACAATTGAGAAGGTATTTCGAACAGACGGGTTACTTCGACTGGTTCCTCTGGCAGAGGATCTCCTGTTTAGTGAGTCTAACGATACTGAGCCAAGCCGCGGGTATACCTAAATCTTCCAATTGCTTCGAGTTCTTCGGGTTCGACGTATTGATCGATAAGAATTTGAAACCGTGGCTACTCGAGGTGAACAAATACTCCGATCTCGTACGAGACCAAAGCAATTGTCCCTAACGCGCGGATAATCGGTGCTACAACAGGTCAATGTCAGCCCGGCTTTGAGCAACGACTGCGAGATCGACTCGGAGGTGAAGAAACCGCTACTGCACGATTTGTTCGATTTACTAGGTCTTCCGGTATGCAACACTGGACTCTCTCTATTCAAGATATGGTCGGCGAGCCCGGTCGACGACGAGGTAGAAGTGTCTTCCAAGTTTTGTGGAGGTCGAACCGCGAAGAGGAAATCTAAAACCGGCCGGGAAACCGACGGTTTTCTAAATTTATGCACGGAACTTCAACCTACTGTATGTATCGACATCATTTGTCTCTCCGCCATTTTGGTCCTGTCGCGGACACGTGATTTTGTGTAAAATGCTCTGTATTTGATTGTATTTGATGAAATAATTTCGATGGTCAGCTCAGACAATCATCTCTGCACGATTGTTCGAACGCGTGGTCCCGTTACAATCCTTTGTTGGTGGACAAGTATATTCCTCGCGGTTTCCGAGGCACCAACCCAGAAAATCACGATAAAACATCGGTATGGGATAATGGCAAGGACTGGAGTACGCCGTGCGTGAAGGAAGGAGGATGGGTTCGCATCTACCCGTTGACTCGTACGAACGATGACAATGCGACAGAGTATGCGCCGTCGTCGGTGTCAGAGTCTTCGCGCGTCGTGGAGAAGGACATTAAGAACACGGTTCTCTGTATACAGAAGTAGCGGTCCCTGATTATATGCGTTTAAACAACGTCGAGATACGACAATTGTTCAACTCGTCGACTTTATTTTTTTCAGGTATCTGAAAGCTGCCAAAGAAGTGTATAAGAAAAATGAAAAATATAGGGACGAACAATGTAACGCTATGCTACGAAAAGCGCTGGAACTAACTACCGAAATTTGGCTGCCAGGAAAGTGAAATCCTTGTCTTTCGAGCGTTCTATTTTTTCTTCGTCTTTAACGCAATATTCGGCACAATACGCTTCGACAATTTAATCACTTTTACGAACGTGATTTGAACGGATCGTGATATTTACACGAATTATATTAAACTTTGATTTTCTACCGCCGCTCTGTTCATAACGCAGTTTCAACGGCCAAACTGTTAATGATATTTTTTTAATAGCGAGATAGATTTTAAAATCGTATTTTAAATGTAATTACGCTAAATACTACGACAAAAGAGACCGCATTCGTGTTCTGTCACTAATGTGTTCTGGATATGTGGGTCCTGTGCGAAGATAATTGATGTGTAGGATGATGGTGAAATCACGTCTTTTATTCACCAAGAAATTCTCGGTTTATTGAAAGTTTTCTTGAAAATGTACATTAATTCACACCCTTCGCTGCTAACCTCTTGTCGCGCTCTTCGGCAATCGAAAGCTTAACACCTTTGTCTCTTGGTAAGCTAATGTACGGTTTCGTACCCTTGCCAATGATAAATACATTGTTCAACCTGTAAAAACGATTCATTGTAATCTTTGACGCATTCAAGTAATATAAAATGAAATTTAAAGCGTTTTTGTTTCCTAAATGGGTAATACTGAAAAGCTTATGTAAAAGCACACAGTGACCAATATAAAGGAATTTCATTTTGGCCAACTTTTGACTACAATATTTATTACGCATTACCGTAGCTTCGATTATGGCCACTATAGAAATTAATTTAAACTTTTTGCAAAATTTTAAATGGACTGTAAATTACTATATAAATAAATAATTATCGATGAAAATTACCTTGTAGCAAAAGTATGTCCTTGCGAGTCTTTTATGTGGCAAATATCAAAAGATCCGGGGTGACGCTCGCGACTAACGACCGTGCCAACACGCCCTAAATTTCTACCACCGGTAATCATGCAAAGATTACCTATAACATAAAAATTAATATTTCGCGCCTTTACCATAAACATATTTACAAATAAACCATGTATAGAAATAAAAATATTATACCTGAATCGAATCGAATAGAGTCCAAAATTTTGCTAGTTGCTATGTCCAAATGAATGGTATCGTTAACCTTGATTAGAGGATCTGGATAACGAATGGTCCTACCGTCGTGCGTTACCAAAAATGGAATGCCCTTAGGTCCAGTCTGAACACGCTTCACCTTGCACAATTTGTACTGCAAAAAAAAAAAAAAAAAAATAATTAACTTCTTAATCAAACCAAAAAACAATCCAAACTATATTTTTATGTCACTGATAAATACCTTAGCTTCTTCAGCAGTAATTCTGTGGGTGGTGAAACGTCCTTTAACATCATAAATCAATCTGAAGAATTCACCAGTTTTTTTAATGGTAATTACATCTGAAACAAGCAAAGGCTTATTTAGCCTTCATTTCTAGTATTAAATTTCTAAAATATTTGAATACATAGGAAAAGAATGTGCACTTTCTGGGTGATACAGAAAGAATATACTACTCAATCTGTGACCAATGTAAAGAGCTTTTGTTTAATATTGGCCATTGTTTGACTAGAAGTATCCATTTAAAAGATATTGCAGCTTCGATATGGCTCCATTCATACAGTTGGAAAAGACATGACATGTTGTAGCTTACCCATGAAACCAGCAGGATAATTGGGGTCAGTACGGACCTTGCCATCAACTCTGATCAAACGTTGCATCACAATTTTTGTTACTTCACAGTTGGTCAAAGCATACTTCAGTCTGTTACGAAGGAAAATAACGAGAGGGAGAGATTCCCTGAGTTTATGAGGTCCTGTAGATGGACGCGGAGCATACACACCCCCTAATTTGTCTAACATCCATGCTTTCGGCGCATTAAGACGCTTCAGATGCTTCTTTGGACCTCGAGCCTGAAAGTGTTTTAAACGTTTTCATTATTAACACTAAACCAGCAGCATACGCACTCAACAAAATGTATTCAATATCGAAGACATCGACTAATTCACTCTACATTGCCGCACTGTATTTTTAGGTTAGATTACCATTTATGTTTTTTGTTTTATTTCGCTAATTACACTGGAATTTTTAAACAAGACGTATTAACCGCATCTATCACATCAGACGTTTGTCTTTATAAAAAAATTATGTCAACAAGTGTTCATACGACGCACTGATAAATGTACGAGACAACAAAATGAACCGTACTCGCACAACCTAACCAATTTTCTGTCCGATTAAAAATACGATGGGTTTAAGGAATTATATATCCATCAATATTCACGCCGGTTTTTATAGTTTACATTTTAATTGAATTCGACCGTCTACGACACATCATACATTCGATGCAAATGGATTTTATATTGACAGTGCGTGACAAACTTACCATCTTGGTTTTCTAAACGGAAAAGGCACGAACTCGCAGTGTCTCAAAACACATCAGGAAATCCTCGCGACGCCACTATAGTCAAAATGGCGCCAAAATATTGTCAGTCGGTTAAGAAATCATCTCATTTTAACCCTTTGAAAAATTGTACATACTTGGAAATTTAAAAAAAGTATAATGTAGATCTTAATCAAATTCTGTAGATGATTTTATCGATTGCATACTGTAGTTTTGGAATTTGTATAGCTAGGAAATCAATCTACAGTAATGTCTGTACTCTTTGGCTTGTAGCATAATGAGAAAACATACTTTCACTGCACGTATTTTCACACCTCACAAAGTACTATAAAGTCATCGATCAAAGTTAAATTATAATCTATATGAAATTTGTGGGATACTGAACCCATTGTTATAAAAAAGGAACAAAAATTAACAAAATGGCGCCGCTTGAAAGAGTTTCAATTTCACATTTCTCGACATTTAAGGTAGAAGAAAGCATCTTTTTTTAAATGTTATTTCGGTTCAGTAACAAATAAGAAAAAATAATTTTATTAAATAACATCATAATTTAAAGTTACTTAGTTAAATCGTTCTTAAAACCTTTTTGTGTATCAGTTTGAACAATATGGAACTCAGAAAAATGCGTCTAAATTTTCGTATGGAACATTTTAAAATATACTACAAATTGCTTCTTCGCCAAATACATTATAATACTTAAGATTAATGCCTAATTACATCACAATACTGTTTATAAGTGATAATGTTTCGACTGTTCGTCGTATTCACATTCGTCAATTTGTCGATTTGTTCAATTCATATTGTGATGTGTACAATTTTAAAAATTGGTCTTAGTTTGGTAGGAAATATAGGAAATATTTGATAATGTATAGCTTTCTTTTTATTAAAATGCATATAAAAATATATAAAATAATAAAAGGTTATATACATGCATTCATATAAAAATATAAAAAGCATTGCATATATGAGACAAAGTTACTTTGGACATACTGTTGCAACAATATCATCCAACAAACTAGATGCACCAATTCTAAATAAATCTTTGGTTAACCATTCATCTCCTAATTCCATTTGCACCAACATTATCCATTCCAAAGCCTCTTGTGCAGTTTTAATACCTCCAGCAGGCTTGAAACCAACCTAAAGACAATGCAACTTAATAGTAAATATCTAACAAATTAAACAGGATTCATTGTATTTTGTTCAAGACAAAATCATGTACCTTTTTTTGTGTTGCTGCATAATAATCTTTAACTGCTCTACACATAACTATCCCAACTGGTAAAGTTGCATTTATTGTTTCCTTTCCAGTAGATGTTTTAATAAAATCAGCTCCAGCCATCATTGCTACCATAGATGCTTTATATACATTTTCTAAGTTAACTAACTCTCCAGTGGCAAGTATAACTTTCAAACATACTTTATTGCCACAAACAGTACGAAATAATTTCAACTCTTCATATAATTCTTGCCATTGGTGCATTATAGCCAATGGTCGATTGATGACAATATCAATCTCATCTGCACCATTTTCAATGCCTATTTCTACTTCTCTGAGACGTGTTTCTAATGGAAATTGTCCAGATGGAAATCCTCCACCTACTGCTCACAGATTAATGATAATTTGTATATTATATTACAATTTGTATTAAATTAACAAAGAAGTGCATTACTTACCAGTACCTATGGCAACTTTATGTTCTTTATCAAGTTCTTCTAATGAAGCCACTGCATCTGCAAGTTTCAAAGGAAAAACACATACGGCTGCAGTATGTAAAGATTCTGTTGGTATAGGTGATAACTGAAGGGGATTAACAGCCTACAATTATATATTAATGTATAGAATTTAACATAAATATATTCAAGCATAACTGTAATAGTTAGGGTTACCTTTCCACAAACAGCTTTAACTTTCATAGGTGTATCATCCCCTCCTAAAGTAGTTAAGTCTATATAGCTTATTGCTTTCATTAACCAACTAGTTTTAGTATCTTTTTCCAGTGCATTAACTTTGGAACGTACAGAATTAACTTTCTCATCTATCATTGATTGATCAAAATTCATTGTAACTAAAATGAAGGAATTAAAACATTTTTTAAATTTAATTAAAGCACATAAAAGTTAAAAATGTACATGTAAATACAATTTTAATTAAATTTAATGTTTGGTATAAAAAGCAATTTGTAACGTTTAATGTGGAACATTAAATTGCGTACCATTAGCCAGTTTTTGAATATCCATTGTAGTGCAATAAATAGTATCTCTTATGAGTAATTGAAAAGTGTCCTTCGTTTAACTCAATTATTACCGAAGAAAGCTAAACTAGTGCGCAATAGTGAGACAGAATGGAAAAGAAACGTAAGTGTCTGTGCGACGAATTTTATGGAAGATACCGTTGAAAAGTACGATTTGATAACAATACAATCGTTTTTAATTTTGTGATTATTTGCACGTGATATGATGCAAGATGTAAGTTTTGTGTGTATTTGTAATAAAACGATTAATATTAAACGATAAAAGCAGGATGCTATGAATATGGTACATTTTGGTTAGAAATTAATCTATTTGCAAATGAATTTTGCACAATAGAATATATCAGTCTTTATTTGAACGTTCCCTACTTAATTGAATCGATTAATCGATTTAATAATAAGACTGTAGCCATGTAGTTTTGCGGTATATTATCATGTTGATGTATTTCGATAGATAACAATTTTTTTACTTTTTTAAATCATTAACGTAATTTGTTCATTTGATGCATATCTTTGACATGCGTTGTGTGTTTATTGTCAGAAATTGTTTACTACCTTTTACTTATTGTGGAATAATGAATTGTGAAAGTAGTGAATGAAATTCAATAATTGTTTCTTTATTGCTGTACATTATACACAAATAAATATTAGAATAAATAAATATTAAAACAGAAGTAAATAATATTATAAATACTTTAAATTATTTAAAACATTTTGCATAAATTTCAAGTACCACGCCTAAGAAAATGGACATTTTCATATTAACATAATATTTAGTTATAAAAGATTTAACTAAGAATTTATAATTTACTGACTTAGATAAATGTACTAGAAAAAGGAACTACTGAAATTTGTGCTAATCTGAATTAGTATTATCTATGATGTTGCCACTGATCCCAATATTGTGCAGTTTGCATTTCTGAAAGTCGTGATACAGTACGATCAAAAGCAAAGAGTTCTTCTTCCCCAGTAAAAAGATTAGATTTATGATCATCCTATAAATATTATAAAATTATAATTTGATACATCAACATTTAAAAACGACTAATATCATTTAACTTACAGAACCATGTGATATTTTTAAATCATCCATTAACATTCTCTTTTCATCTGTATAGTCATTATTACCTTCTGGCACAAACAGTTTTGTATGTGGTACAGCTGCAGATATAACAACTCGTACCTAAGAAATTGTTCATTTACATGGTAGATTCCTAAAGTTATTTAATTGCTTAAAATCAAGTGTTAAAGACATAATCTTACCCTATTATCATATAATGTATCAATTAATGTAATAAATCTTCTAGTTTGAGATTTAAATCGAAAATCTAATTGTGGAACATCTCTTATAAACACAGTGTGAAATACTTGACTTAGTTCTAGATAATCACTAGCACCAAGTGGCTACAAGCAAATGTAAGAATATACAAGAGAGACAGACATATAAAAATATACATGATATCGAAAGTAGAAGATATTAAAGAACCTACTCTATCACACAACTCTTCAAATGTGGAATCCAACACTTGCCCACAAGTTCTTTGAAAATTAACATTGCGACCTCTTATACAAATGGTACGTGGTCTCACAATATCATTTTCCTTTGAGCATAGATACTTAAACACCTTGTCTACATTATTACTTGCCGCATCTTTCCCTTTACTACAATAATTATCTAATTTATTTGACCTATATAAGCAAACGTTTTATTGTATATTCTATCTATGAATAGTTTTACATACATGAAATAAATTTTTTCATCGCTAAGTCCAGTTTTCAATCTATAATCTATACCCGAATCTAAGGAATTTACAATGCAATAATTTTTTAATATCTGTATGAATGGAACAAAATTTCCCCTTTGCAATCCATTCTTGTATAAATCATCCGGTGCTCTATTACTGGTTGCAATTACTATTACACCATTGCTAAATAATTCAGTAAATAATCGTTTTAATATCATTGCATCTGCAATATCAGTTACCTGTGATATACATATTTTCTATTAGTGTATGTTATTTTGAATCCTCTATATTCAATTATATGTTCCATTTTTAAACCTGAAACTCATCAAAACAAATTAACCAAGCCTCTTCGGTAATGCTTCTGGCAACTGGTGGTATCGGATCAAATGGTTGAAGCTTTGTACTGCTAACATCTCGAACAATGGTTTTCTTTACTTCATGAACTTTATTATGTACATCCGCCATAAAAGAATGAAAATGAACCCTTCGCTTGTTTTCAATCTGGAGTAATATGTTTCACAACAATTATTCGTTTGTTCCTAATTTAGAAGATTTATTTTACATTGTACTGCATATGGAAAGCCATTATGTAGTACCTTTATCATAGATAAGAGTTTTCTTTATTCCCTTTGTTATATAAAGTAAACCCTTTGTTGCAGCAATTATTCTATTATATGTGTGAATTATTCTGAAAAATATTATGAATTGTCATATCCATAATCAACAGAAAGTTTGGCTCCCCATGTGCACTACTTACAGAAACTGCAAAACGATCTACCTGACAGCATTCATAGAAAAGATCCATCAACATTGTTTTACCTCCACCTACAGCTCCATAAAGATATAATCCTTTTGGTGGCTGTGGCCTTTTTCTACCAAGCCATTTGTCTAATAGACCAGATTCTTCTGGCTTGTATCCATTTATGTCTTCATAAATAGCTTGCAAAGTTTCAGCAACTTTCATCTGATGATCATCGTTCATTAATTCTCCTCTTGCTACTTTAGCCTTTAAAAGAGCAATGGGTCCCTCCTTGTCCAAAGTAACATCAGTGGCATATCCATACTTCTGTACAAAACCTAGATGTTGAAACTGTGCCAGCAAATTTGAAAGATAGCTGTGCTTTGGAAATTTCTTTGGGAGCAAACAAGTCATTATAGAAGGAAATGTCCTAAAAAAAAGGTCATTATTTGTTATACATATCACTTATGCACGTGCTGATGATTAGTCAATAAAAAGTGCAATTTCACTCTTGTAGCGTAATATTTGGAGAAATTTACATTTAATTGAAATAATCGAATTAAATTGACTAAATTGACTAGATGCGGTCAAACTTTCAAATAAATACGATTAGAGATATTAACATATTCGATGTAAGTTACGTTTGACAGACGATCAGGTACGCGCATTAACCTTTATATTACGTACGAAAATGCAATATGTATATGTATCTACCTCAGAATAGAACACTCACACTAGGAAATTTAGAAAGGTAAGTATAAAGCATAATGTTCGAGTAAACGAACTAATTAATCAAATATGTACATACATTCGAAACGTGTAGAATTTTCTCTTCATTTTTTCGTAATCACATCATTATCCATACGTGTACAGTATTTTGATATCGATAAGTAAAAATCGATAACGAAACCAGATTGAATGTTTGAAATTTTTATCTATCCCGCGCTACAGTGTGACGTAATCAAAAAAAAAAAGAATTGTGGGAATTTTAATCCCGCCATTATTATTAGTGATCGTTCATAAGAGTGACGATAGACTCATAAAACCTAACACACAAAGAAGAAATCGCGTAGTTCCATGAAAATTGGAACAGATGAAATGCATCTTATTTTTTTATAATTTTAATCAAATTAATATCTTATACACGTGATATGGGTATTTACATAAACAGATAATAATAAACTAGAGCGCACTACGTATTTAACAATTTCTTTAATATTATTTGTTTAAAATAATAGTTTTTGAGACCATTTTGCCACTGAAGTAGTGGCATAATCGAGAGTATACAAGGCGTAAAAACACCCGGATTCGAAGGGCCTCAACTTTGTAATAAACAAAAAACAAATATATTAATGAATATCTGATTCTTTTATAACTGTCCGGTTTTCTTTTGTAAATATAAGTTTTATCAAAAATATATGGTATGAAAATTTTGTTTAATCTAATAAACATAGCTTTGTAAATTTTGATAGTTCTTTTTCTTTTTTTAATTAAAAATGCTACATTATTTTTTTTAAATATTGGCAAAATGAATTTCTTTCATTATGAATATCATTGAATATCATTCATTATAGCACCCTACAGTAGATCCAAAGAATTAAAAAATTTTCAGTCATTATGATAAACTTTTGTACTGTATGGAGTGTACATTGGTAGCCTTCGTTTATCAGGACTAATGCCTTCTCTTGACGAATAAAAACGCCTTTCAATAACTTTATCAAAAAATCTGCTTAATTTGACAGATGAGCTAGAACCAGCAGCTAATGATCTCATTTGACGACAGTCCTACAGAAACAGAGTTAATTAAAACCAAATATTGATCAATACAATCTTAAATAACTAAATAGCAGACATACCAAAAAAATCTCATCAGCACCACATTCCTCTGCAATAGTCGAGGAACGTCTATGGATATTTGATCTTACTTCTGCAATTAGGTCTAATTTTGTACCAACAACTAGAATTGGTATCTGTAAACAAGAATTTTCTTTATACAGAATACTCTTGCACAAAAGTATATACTTAAACTACTAGTGATTATTGCTACCTGAGTAGATCCTACAAATTTTTCAGGATCAAAATCATCAAAAGGTTTTGATTTCGTGTAATTATTATCTTTACACAAAACTTCTTCAAGCCATTTTTGAAGATTCTGCTGTGACTTTCTGTTTGTTAAGTCATGGACCAATATTATACCTAAATCATTAGGAATGATTATTCAGTTCCTGAATTTCATTCATTATTACATTATTTTAAACATATTAGGTTTATACCATTAGTGGGATTATAGAAAACAGATCTTGTATTTTTATGACTTTGACTTCCACCAATGTCCCATAATTCAATAAAATATCTTTTCTGATTAGGTGTTCCTTCTTTATATTCATGCAATTTAACTTCTACAGAACAACCTATGGTCCATGAAGGATTACTAATAGGCTGTTGCTGACATATTATATTTGTCAATGATGTTTTTCCAACACCTATAAATGAAAAACGACAAAATATTCAATAAGTATATAAAAAATCACAAAAGATATACGGATCACATAACCTAAAAATGTTATTATAAAAATGAATATGAAACAAGCAAAATATAACATCTGAATCCAATAATAAATTAAATAGTAAATTGATTTGAAACAATATACATCATGGCAAGTTTGATTCTATTCGTATAGTAACTGTCAAAGTACAAATAACAATACTAATAAATGTATATTGTATTGTATAATTGTTTGAAATGCATTCTTACCAGAATCACCGACGACAATAATTTTAACTTTATCTATCGTAGCCATTGATAATGTTTATCAAACTATGGGAAACTGTATTCTGTTGTTTTTATGGTCCTGTCATTTGACAGATAATCTGTTGGGAGTTTTATAACACGAATACATAACCTAAAAACTATTGAAGTTATAAACAAGCGTCCGTCGGAACGGTATCTTATCGTTCTTAAACGATCGACGGAATAATGAATCTTGTCCTTTTGTTTTTTATTTATTTTACAAGGACACACGCATAATATTATGATGTATATTTTAATTTACTACTATTAACACTGATTCAAGATATTTTGTGATAAAAATACTGTTTATGCGACTTTAAAGGTTAGTATTTCTTATTAGGGATAGAATGAAATCTAATAAAATGGATTGTAATAAATCTTATGCTAATATTTTTTTTTTTAATTAATATAACACCAACAGTTTTCAAAATAAATTGTAAAAATAAATAATTTTAAATTATATAAACTGTTATAATAGCTTATGCTGTACTTACATGCAATATGAATTAATTACATTTTCTTTTCAACAATTTTCAGTAATCCTGATATTTTATTATATGTAACCACAAGAAAAATGAGTGGTGAAGAACGACTTGTTACAGAAGTTCCCAGTAGTTTAAAGCAATTAGCACGTTTAGTAGTACGTGGATTTTATACAATAGAAGATGCATTGATTGTTGATATGTTGGTTAGAAATCCATGTAAGTATGCCATAAATGAAATACAATATTATTACATTTTAAATACCATATATAAAATTATTTTTCATTTAATGTGATTACATGTTTTGTGTGACCAGGTATGAAAGAAGATGACATCTGTGAACTTTTGAAATTTGAACGTAAAATGTTAAGAGCTAGGATATCTACATTGCGTAATGATAAATTCATACAAGTAAGATTGAAAATGGAAACTGGGTCTGATGGAAAAGCACAAAAAGTCAACTATTATTTTATTAACTATAAGGTAAAGTATTAACAAAGAATATGACTTCCATTGCTTATCTATTAAAGAAATTATATATATATGTGTGTATTTTAGACTTTTGTAAATGTAGTAAAATATAAGTTAGACTTAATGAGGAAAAGAATGGAAACTGAAGAACGAGATGCTACCAGTAGGGCAAGTTTTAAATGTACAAATTGTTTGAAAACTTTTACTGATCTTGAGGTAAGTGAATGATTTTACAAACACTGTTGCAAAGTAATTGACCACAAGATATTTATTAATGTAAAATAATATAGGCAGATCAATTGTTTGATATGACCACTGGTGAATTTAGATGTACATTTTGTCGTGAAGTAGTAGAAGAAGATCAGTCTGCCCTTCCAAAGAAAGACTCAAGGCTGTTACTAGCCAAGTTTAATGAACAGTTAGAACCTCTTTACATTTTATTAAGGGAAGTGGAAGGTATCAAATTGGCTCCTGAAATATTAGAACCAGAACCAGTTGATATAAACACCATTAAGGGGTATGTATTTTTAATTAAATTACTAATCTTGTAAACAAATTGTTATGCATGTGATTTATTTGTCTCTAGTATCGACACAAGGAAACCAAGTAGTCTAAGAGCACCTGGAGAACAATGGTCCGGCGAAGCTACAAGGTCGTCAGGTTTTATGGTAGAAGATACCAGAGTAGATGTTACAATCGGCGATGAATCCGCTGACGATAATGCAGCAAACAGAAGGAAGGAAAGACCAATCTGGATGATGGAAAGTACAGTTATCAACTCTGACTCACAGGTATACATATGTCTACTTTCATCATTTTAATTGTTTGTCAAGATTGATCACTAATAATTGTTGTATTCAGCCTGATGGAGTCAACACACAAGAGAACATTTTGGATAAAGCTGCAGCCACTGCCACTAATACTACTATGACGAATAATAAACAGGGTGAAGATATTATGTCTGTATTGCTGGCTCATGAAAAGAAGGGAGGAACAAATGCTGCAGCTGCTATAAAATCTGTATTACCTCAAGAATCTAGTGATAGTAGCGATAACGAAGAAGTTGCTGAAATGCAAGCCATTGATACAGGTATGGCCCTTATAAACCAGTTTCAATGTATGAAATTAGTATACATTGAAAAACCATATAAATTTGTTGAAATCGTTTAGGAGATGTAGAAACAATGGATTCTGAAGATGATGACCTTGTACCAACTGTAACTGTTGCGGGAAAAACTGTTGCCATTGCAGATGTGAACGACACATTAATTGCAGAAATGACACCTATAGAAAAAGAAGCATACATTCAGGCATATCAAGAATACTATTCTCACATGTATGATTAAACAAAATACAGTCAACATTGTTAAATATTTAACAATGTTTCACAAGACTGAACGGTTATTGAAATCCTTATACTATTTTGTATAGTCATAAAATAAATAATTTTCTGGGTTTGGTAAAAGATCGAGTTTCTTTTAATTCGATTAATCGAATACAGAGGCGCGCGAAAGTATTTAAATGCTTCCGAATGATACGTTTAAGCGTTTAAAAAAATTGAAAACTATCATAATAACTTTAAAATAAATATTTTTATTAAGTAGTAACATTTAATGTTTATACTTTACCATTTTAAATAAATGTTTATATCGAATATTTTTCAACATTCAAATACTTTTGTGATGGTCCTATATTTCAATGTTTCCAAGGAATGCTTTGCAAACATTATTTACACAGACGTCCGTATTTTGCAATGTTTTTATTTTTCTTCTAACATACAGATTATAACTCAACAATGCCATCGGTTTGTAATAAATTAACATTTACAGACACGTTATAATCATAATAAATCAAAATTAATAGCATACATGTCACTTCTGGTAAGGCGGGAAAGTTTTAAACATAGCCGAATATAAATTATTTATAAAGCTTACTTGGAATCATTTTTTTTTGTTCGCCTTCATGTGAATTTCTAACCGACCACCACTATCGGATAAAAATTCTAAAGCGATATACATTTTTTTATCATACTTTTCGCTTTTTTTTGTATTTTTTTTTGTTACATTTCTCTTCTTATATTAATATTTATTTACTTCCATAGGTCACTGCGTACATATATTGATATTGTAACCGTTTACCTTCTATACCTTTTTATTCTTCCTTTAATTTTTCAGCATAATTTACATCAAAAGAATCCTAGAAACGACGCATTCTACATATATACATTGTTTTTTATAATATTCTACTAATTTAATATTATTCTACCGAGTTCTGAGTTAAATGTATTATAAAGTATGATTAATCTAAGATTTTTTTGAAGTAAATATTTGCCTTATTGAAAAAGATTTATTCTGGCTCGTTCAGACGCAGACGAGCGAAGTCTTCGAACACGATATTATCATCATCATCATTAGAATAACAAGAATTCTCATAGCGTGTCCTGTCGACGCTTTTGTTCTTCTTCAAAGTAGCTTTTTCTTTTTCTGCGACTCCTACAATAAAAAGTAAAAGGTATACACTTGCAAGTGTAAGACTGAGAGATATAGAAGTGAATTCTTATATTATTTCCATTATTTAAGCTTGCCTACCTGGAGCTGGATGCATTAATTTAAGCGGAACATCTGTAACTAGTTCACCGCCCAAGGTACCACAATTCAATTTCACTCGCAGAGAATACGAGATAACAATACCCATAGCTTCGTTAGGTGCTTTGCCCTCGGCAACCATAGTTGAAGATGCGAGATTCACGTCATCGTCCTGCATATCAAATACACAAAAAAGTTTCATGAAAACAGAATCAATTAAAATAAATTTATTTTTAACGAAGTGACTTTCTCTATACTTTTAGATGTCCATCGAGAGCAATACCACGACGATCTTTATTGCTACTAGCCAGTGGAACAAGATAGAACTGCTTTGTAAACGATGCGCCAGGTGTAATCGGGCATCCTTCGCGCGTTTCTAAGCTGGCCACGTTTCGAGAGAATTGAGTATTAACCATTGTTACCTCGCAATGCTGTACCACAAACAGCTGTAAAATGTAAAATATTAGAATTTCATGTAACATATCATTCTAAGATTGCTAAACACAGAGATTTCTAAATACCTTGATATTTTTTACTGCTTTTCGAGAATTGTTGGTAACTATAACGTTTGCAGCTACTTTTTCGCCATGGTAGTAAATTTCCCTGTCAAGTGTAACTTCAAGGTTCAATTTGCCCTGAGAGAAAGTGAATCCCTTGGAAACCAGTGAGCTAGGTAGTTTACGTCCTCTCGTAGGCGGAGCGTATTGTAGCTTTTTTATCGCTAATGCAACAGATGATCTTTTATGTCCCTGCATAGAAATTGGAGTTCATTTCCATATGTTTTTTATTGTACTAAATAAACGTATAATTTAAATTAGCGTATTACCTTGTCTTCTTCGTGTTCTCCCACGTATATTCTAACAGTGTACTCAACACCCAGTGGTTTCCCTTGATCATCATCACCAGGTTGTAGTGTAACTGAGCTGGGAGAGTTCTGTGGAAATTGGAACAAGAAAGGATAGGCGGTAGCTCCAAGTCGTTTCAAAAGTCGTTCTTGAACGGGTGTCATATCTTGCTTCTCCTTCTTTATTGGCACTATTTGCTCGCGACATAAGACAAGTTCTTTGCTGAATTTGACACCCATGACCTCGTCCTCTTCGCGGCCATAGCGGAAAACTGTTGTCACCTTTACAATGTATCAATTAATTATATACTGCATCGATGTTTTTAAACGCTGGTTTTAAATAAGACAGATGTTTGTTTTTTACCTGTCCGTAAACTTTTCGTCCCTGAAGATAATCATTTTCAACAACAACGATGCCATCA
Organism: Colletes latitarsis; assembly: GCF_051014445.1. Classification (NCBI taxonomy): domain Eukaryota; kingdom Metazoa; phylum Arthropoda; class Insecta; order Hymenoptera; family Colletidae; genus Colletes; species Colletes latitarsis. The sequence continues at coordinate 25,370,476 of NC_135135.1, read as the reverse complement.
ATGGGATCTACGCTATCTAAGTGGTCTATGAAGTCCCGTTTTCCAAGGTAAACTGTAAGCTTTCCTGTAATTAATATAAAAACATAGCGTTTTTAAAACACGAGAAAACTTTCGTAAATACAAATCACGTTATTACGATCGATTTTAAAATAGTTGTACACTATTAAGTATCGATATCTTAAGCATCAGCTTTCTATCACTTACCATTTGGAGTAGTTTTTTTGAATACTTTGATGGCTACAACGTAAGCCAAAAGCAAGAGAGGAAACATTTGGCACTTTTTTTCGAATCAAATGAATTAGCCGAAGTTTGTTTCCCGCCCAGAAGTGACAGTCTCTCAGCATGAACAGGGAACTTCATATAGTCTCGGAAGGGCTTCTTTACTCGAAGCCATATTACTAATTGCATTATTTTATTACACAAGTTGGTTAATAAGATTAGAACACACATGTAAGAATTTTGTTGCGTGCATTGCAGAGAACTAACTCAGTAGCTCATGCATATCCAACCAGGAAGGTGATGAAATTTAAAAGTAGTGCAAGAGTTTGTTTATCGTTTCGTTTAGTGCATGGAATAATACATTGTAAATATACATAAAACAAGTATTAAGATTACAGAATATTCGAATTACTTAAATTTCTAAATAGAAGTATTTTGTTTACACGCATGTGCAATTACACGTTCAGAGGCTAAAATAAAGAAATATACGTGATCAGTCTTGGACTTGTATTTATTTCGATAATAAGTGCTTACATAATATAATATGGAGGTATTTTAATTGAAATTAAATCCCCTGAATGATTGAGGAATCACTTCAGTGTATCTTTTCACAAATTTTTCTTAAATGGTAATCAATATCTATTGTTTCTCAAGTAGGTATTACTTATTATTAGTAAATAAAACGACTTGTATTCCTCTCTCTTTTCACATTTAGCAGTCCATAAACACTTGGTATATTATGTACACACTATTGTGCGAACACTATTTAGTATTGTGTTCCCAAATCGTTCTGGTAACTGAAAGACACCTTTTTTTTTTTGTGAATGAATAAGGCAATTGTTAATGCCCCTCTTCAGAATGTAATTTCACAGATGGAGAAACAATTGTTCTTTCAATATATACTTCTTAAATAGTAATAACACAAATTTGTAATGTGCTGACTCCTTCAGATAAATGTTTCTTGGTGCTCGATGCTTTTTTGATATGAATAAATTTCATGCCACAACAACAACAAAAAACGCATGCAGCAACCAAGAAAACCACATTCACATTAATCATAGTTTATTATTTGAACTCTTTTTTTTTTGTGTATAAAAAAAAGAAGGATGAAAAAGCCAAAATCAGCGCAAGAAAACGAGATACGATATAAAAACGAATGATTATAAACTAAAAATTTTACGATCAATATCAGTAAGTAATACATACTAGAATTATCGCGATAAATATGTCTAATAATAGGCACAGTTAAAGTATAGGTATAATATATTCATTATTCACTGTTTTATTATGCTACAGAAAGTCGTTGCTACCAGGGAACAGAAATATTTGCCAAATTTTATGAAATCTTTATTTCAAATACTCGTTTTTGACAATACGTTCGTACAATGCTATAGACTATGTTACTTTGACCTCTTTACAAATCTTCGTATTTGTATTTTAAATTAGATGTTTTACTAACAAAAAATTTTGTAATAGGCAAATCTAAACGAATGTAAATTTTCATAACATATAAATGATGCATTTTAAAATAATAAGAACCAATTGTTTAATCTCTATAAGAGGACCAAATTTTCGCATCTATTTAAAGCATTTTATATATTTTAATTCTGTGAGTTATGCGTGTTACCTAAATTCGAACACATCCATTTTGGGGAATGTTGCTCACAATGGTAATTTATACATGCAATAAATCATACGTAAAATAAAACAAACATTTCATATCACGACAGTCAAAATAAATTTTCCTAAATACGTACAATATATTTTTTACTTTCTAGAATTAAGATATAATTAAAACTCCATGGAAATAAGTTTCCCTGGTACATGGGTTTTATAATCTCTCTTTGTATGCACAGTATTTCTCACCAAAGATTTCACTTGCACATTTTTGCATGTGTAAATTACAGGAGTATTTGTTATTGCATATAATTGAGCAATATCTAATACAATGTACCATCAAATCGGCAAAAAAGTTATTTGCATTCTTACCTTATAGTTCGTAACGTTCTCCGTTATAACGTGCAAGAAATGAACATTTAACTAATTTAAATCGATTACGCGACGTTTACAAAGCCCTGTGCGAGCCAAACAAGTTTTGTGGCTCCTGACTTTAAGCATAGTTATGCACTGTATTTAACTTCTATATGTATTAATATCTGTACATAACTAGAATCTTAGTACAGTTCCCTGATACCAGCGCATTTCTAACATCAGCCAGTACAAATATTGTTAGTTCATGTAAATTCAATAGTATACACTGTAGATTTTCGTAGTATCATTGTTGTCGCTGCAAACCTACTAAACTTACTAGAGATTTGTGGCTTTCACGGCCCGGTGTTGTACAGATCTCACTGTTGAGGCTTTTAGATGTAAAGCTATGTCCTTTACGAGAAAAGTATCCCGTCGTTTTGCGTAGTATTGAAACTAGTTTCATTAAGAGGTCAAGTGATACACTGATACAGTATCAGTATTAAATATCAGTGTGTCACTTGACCTTCTGACGAAGTTAACTGCATACTCACGAAATATTGGTATACTTCTTCCATGAGAACACTGTTTACACCCGAAAGTATAAACAATGAGATCTCCACTAAACTTACATTACTAATTTTTTTTCATTTTTTACCAGACACGTTTACTTTTTTTGTTTTTTTTGTTTTCTTTTTTTTTTTAAAGTAAATCATAGTATGAATTTTCTTAAAGACGTTTTCTTGAGCGAGGCGGTGCTGCATACCTCGACTTAAACTTCAAGCAAAATTTGTCTCACACAGTAGAAATCTATAATGATAGAAAAAAGAAAACACTGATAGAAAATCTTACTATATTCATGAAAGGAATTAAACACTTGGTCCAAACAGTTGAAATTGAGCAAGTTTGTATCTATATCTCACCTAATATTCTTCACAGAAACATGTCCTTATAAATAAGAATCTTGTTTTAGGATAGATCTAAAAATAGAAATTTTTTTTAAATAAAATACATTTAGAAACGATAAAAAAACACTTTGTTGTATATGACCTGTAAAAATTACTTACAACTCGGTGCTGCAGCTGTCTCAAATCGTTTCTGTATTTGATCGTATGTAAACTTTACAAAAGCATCATACTGCTCTGATAATTTCATGTTCAAAATCTGATCATACTCTTCTCGAATTTGTGATTCTTGTTCTTTGAGCATTCGCTCGCAAATTAAACCGACCTTTGAAATAATGAATTATTCAATGAAATCTAATGTTACTATTAATATAAATCATGTTCTGAATAATAAATATATTTCTGTACCTGTTTGAATGTGAATAAAGGTTTTTCCTTTCCACTAGGATTATAACTACATGAATTTGAACCACATGCGGATGGGCTCGAAGGACTAGCAGGACTTTCCATGTCTGAAGAATCACCACTATTGTTTTGAGGACTAAAATGCAATTGTTTGCGTCGATGCAGTCTCCGAATTTCTTCTCTTATATTGGCAACCATTTTTTCTATACATAAGAAACATTATTTGCACTTAAAACATTGTGCCTCTTTAGAAGATTATACTTTTTATATTGACCTTTTAAAGAATCTTGTTTAATAAATCCTATAAATTTATTATTTCATTGATATAACATTTAAGGTTAATATTAATACCTGTCATACTTATTAAAGTATGTTTGACCCACTTAGATCAGTGGTATAGCAATTAATGATATTGAACTTGCAATGCTTATTTAAAACACTTACAACAAATGCATTGTACTACTTATAACATAATAAATAACACATCATAAAAAAAATCAAAGATTAAATACAATGTAGAACAATTAAATATATTCATTTTTGATAACATAAGTTTGAGGAAATATTAAGAACAGTAATACAAAATAGTGGAGACTTGTGTAGCAGTCTATCTTTTTAATTTATATTCCATAGAACTTAAATATTCTTGTAAACAAATTGCAATTCTTTTCAAATTTATAACGGACACGATAGAAGATAAATAATATTTCACAGACAATTTCTAAAAACTAAAATAAACTTAAAAATAATGTTTAAAGCTGGGTAGAAATATGAAAAGGGTGGTTGATTTCCCGATGTCCGTTACTACATTACCATATGATTTACGCGTCTCCCCCTCCAAAACGCCCTACCCCTTCCCCGCCCCCTTTTTAAACGTCGCGAAATCAAGTTTTAAATCGCTGGAACGGCCTCCTAACCACCCCTTCTCTCTGTCACATTGTGGCGAGGAAATAGAAAGAAACGGAGGGGAAAAATAAAGAAACAATAAAAAGAAAAATGGCCGTAGCTTATACTTAATTACCAGGCGTCAGTTTGTGGGTTACTTCGCCGAAAGGCGAGGGATTTTGTGGCCTGGAATTGGCTTGCGTCGATGTACCGGGAGAAACACACATTGGTACGCATCTTCGTCGTTTACTAGGACGTCCATGACTATGCACCGGGTCGAACTCCAAAGATCTCTTTAGAGTGGCGCAGGCCATTTCTACCGTTCGCCGTCCTGGTTCACGACTGACACCCACAGATAATTATGGGCTTAACCCGCGAGTAACGATGATTATGCCGAAAAATACAGCAAAACCACCGTATACGCGCACCGTCTGAATAGTTCCTTTAAATGCACTCTAGCTGTTCTGACTTCCTACGTGCCGATCTCCGCGGATTTCTTCGTACTTCGACCAGGCTGCACCAAAACAAACACTGCGGTAAAACAATATGGCTGGCAACCACGGTTCATCAGCTAGGAACGACCACGGAACGAATGTCTCGACCATTCAGAGCACCATCTTTTCACTGGGCTACTGCTTGCATTCCGAAATGTATACGTCGCAGACTCGACTGAACGAGTCTTCTCGCCTCTGATTGGTCAATATGTTCCATGATGGCGCTCTGTGCATATCCTTCCTGCGACTTTCTTTAATTGAAATATGAAAATTTGGATGTTCGCGTATCTTTGAAAATATACGTTTCAGAGTTATTTTTTTTTGTCTGTACCGTTGAACACTTCAAATACTACATGGATTAAACAAAATTGATTAACGTTTCGAAAACGATCGGTTCTCCCGTATGAAAATACTTGGTCGTTCACAGGACTGTCTAGTTGATTTGAGAAATATCCAAGATTTCGAAATTATTGGCATATTGTCGTTCGTACTCGACCCGAACGTTCTCAAAATTCTAAAAGCTTCGTTAGGGTAAATATTTACATAATGGAAAGACGTTTGAATTCAAAATAACATCATTTTCTAGAAATATCTATTCCCTGATGGACGTCATTATATAAATATCACATCTGAAATTTATTTATCACATTCTTAGTCACACGGTTGATTAGTTCGTCGTAATAAGTTTTGCTATTCTGAATACTGTCATGAATTTTTCATGGTGACGAAACATTTTACAATTAACATATTGACGATGGGCTGTTCCATAGGTTTGTGTAAAATCTTTGATTTTCGTTTGAAAATGATCTCGTAAAGCATGCGCATGACTTCCGTCTATCTTGATCTATCCCCCATCTGTTCACTTTGGGGAATTTTAAGTGACGACAAGAAGATTTCTCCGCCATTCTATATTCACAATTTTTACCAAATTGTTATACAGTTTATTCTTTATCTCGTAGCCCGTCCAAAATCGCGACAAATAATGACATCGGTGAGCCCTGTGGTGATAGCAGCAACAGCCAGACATACAGCTACAGTAAGCGAAAAATAAGATTTTTCTCGTTATACCTTCTTTTTGGTTATACATAATTCAGAGTCAGTCTTAATTAACCATAAGTTAATTATTCCTAATATAACATTATCATGTAAATGTCGTACGTCCGTGCCACATTTTTTTTTTGTGATTTCTATTTTCTATTCTGTAGTTAACTTTTCTATTGTCTTCTAAAGTTTAAAGGTCTTGATACTAGAAGTGACTTTTTAAAGCAACGAATACTTCACTTATTTAACGCTTTTATTGAGCATACGCGTGAAAAGATTTGAAGAGATAAAGGTAAATAATATCATGTATTTAGATAATTTTATCAATATTGTATAATATAATTTTATCATACTTTTGTTATAGCTCATATTTCTTCATGGATTGGGAGATACAGGGTAAGATGTAATGTATTATATAATACAATAATCTGCTTTTATAATATGGACTCTTTATTTTTATAGACATGGATGGGCTAGTTCAATGAATGCAGTACGACTACCTCACATTAAAGTTATTTGTCCTACAGCGTATGTATACCTTTAATAAAAAAAATGAACAGAATAAGAAGAGTACATATATAATGGTATCTTATTATTTCAGACCAACAATGCCAGTGTCTATAAATGCAGGATTTAGAATGCCTTCTTGGTGAGTGAGTTACAAATAACTATATACAATACATTGAAATATTTTGTTCACTAATATTTTGAATATAGATTTACACATTAATAAAATGTAGGTTTGACTTACGAACATTGAATCCAAGTGGAGTTGAAGATGAAGAGGGTATACGCAAAGCTGCACAAATGGTGCACTCTTTAATTGCAGAAGAAGTAGCAGCAGGAATACCTACAAAACGCATTGTCCTTGGTGGTTTTAGTCAGGGTGGTGCCCTTGCTATATATAGTGCTCTTACATTCCCAGAACCTTTAGCTGGAGTTATAGCTTTATCGTGTTGGCTTCCTTTGTATCAGAAATTTCCTGCTGTACGTACTCAGTATGAAACATATCACATTGTACTATTCTAATGTTTACAATATTACATGTTTCTTAGGAAGCAATAGGAAATAGAAATACTCCATTGCTACAATGTCATGGTGACTATGATCCAGTTGTACCATACAAGTGGGGCCAAATGACTGCATCCCATCTCAAACAATTCATGACACAAGTAGAATTTAAAACATATCCAGAAATGATGCATGCATCTTGCGATGAGGTAAGAATAGTATATGTCTACTTTTAATAGGTTTGCTACTCACAAACAACCAAATGGCGCCCTTATCTGCAACATGTATTTTTTCAATTAAAATAATGCATAATGTATTTGAACAGGAAGAAGTATACTGTATAATTATTGCAGTGTTTCTAGAAATTGATAATTGAACTAAAATATAAAAGACAAATAACAATTTTTCTTATAAATGTTTAACAATGATCGTTACTTTCACAGGAAATGCACGACATGAAGAAATTCATCGAAAAAGTTTTGAAGCCGTAATAATTCTATAAAATATACTAATATTTTAAGCGTTAACCTTATTACATTATTGTTCTTTATTAAATTAATTACTTCCAACTTTACTGCTACTTAAGTCTAGTGCTTGGCGAAGAAGTAAAGACAGCAGTAGGTGAAATGTTTAAATCCTAAAGGAAAAGACACATTGCCAGTAATGAATTATTATTTGCGGTAAATATTTATTTTTATTCTCTTGTCATTTACGTTTATTTAATCGAATTTTTGTTGTTTCAAAATACCAAAGTTGTTATTATATTTCCAACTTCTGATTTTACAATGCACGTTAATAATCGTATCTCTTGCTCCAATTCTAAATGTTTTACTATACCTGAAAGATAACACTTGAAGACAACAATTTATCTTATGCGTATCTTTTATAAAATTTCGATTCAATTCGAATTATTTGTGTAAACAAAATTCGACTAATTTCATAGTTTGGTGAACATAGAAAAAAATTATTATTTTAATTCATTTTTAAATAAAATTTTCATTTCCTGATAGATATAATAATTTTTCTTAATTTACTTTTATTTTGTGAAAAATGTTTATATGTAATTGAAAGTCTTAATTTATACATCAGGATAATTATAAGCATTTAGACATTCTTTATAATATTTCCATTTTAAATAAGTTATATATATAATGTACAAACATTACTATTTATGAAATATTGACTTTTGTAGAAATGTTGTCTAGGAGACAGTAATATGGCCATGTAATCTGTGGTTACAAAATATAGTTTTGAAATCAATAAGAAATTTGAAATGAATCATTTTTAGTAGATTACATATTTGCAAATGCTGGTCACAAAGAAATATGTACATCAGATATGATAATATCGACACATGTATAAGTACAAAAATACACTATCCTTACAGTACTTATTTTAGGTTTATTCAAATGGTACTACTACAAATAAGTGAAATTACGATTATCATTATTTATAAATCAAATATCTATTTGAAAAGCAATATTAGATACATAATGCAACATACGGATAATTGTTTGTACCGTTTACAAACGTATATCGCTAAAACAAAACAAATCATGCTTACTATGTGAATACGTCTCTTTGTTTGATATTTTGTACAAAAGTATGTTATTATACGAACATTAGAATCATATGATAAACTTTCCTATATTAGTAGCTGTTTTCATAGTACAATCATTACTTTCTATATTTCATTTAATCTTTCTAGCAAAAAGTTATAGTGGCTGTGATTTGCTAAAGTTACTACCACAGAACAGTAAATTTCTTAGTATTATTGTAAGTGATGTGCATAAAATGCACTTCAAAAATTGAAGTTCAATCAAGTAGTTTACTGGTTTGTGGAGAACAAAGGAAAACACAAGGTAGTATTGAATATCTTTAAGATTATGGATATTTTGTACCTTCATTATTTATCCCTATTCTTAATTTATTGTAAAAGATCATGTTATTATATGAATAAATTTTGTTATTAGTTCCAGACATTCATATTCCATATATGCTTCACAATACAACAATAATTATATGTAATTAAAAATTATAAAAAAATTTCTGAACTTTATTAGAGTTGTTAAAGTTTAAATGTTATAACTATGTATAATGTACTTATTGATAATAGTAATACCAATTTTTAATGACAAGCAAATTTATTATCTATAGATCATTTTTTCTCGAAAAAAATATACACATGAGACGTGAGTTGTTTTTCATCCAGTATATATTACAGTCTTCAAATACACAACTATTTTATATAATGAAAACTAAAAGTTCATCTAATATTTTGTGTTCCATAGAAAATGGTATTCAGAAAATCGTGTTGAATCGACCAGAAAAAAAAAATGCTATTAACAAATCGGTACGTAATTAGAAATTATATAATGTATTAATTTTAAGGTTGGAATGCACATCAATATGACATATTAACATCTTTCGAATGCAAATTTATCAATATATCTGCTGTACAAGCAGAAAATGTTGACATAAAAGCATCGACAATTTGAAATATATGAAAAACAGTAATGTTTTATTAAAACAGATGTATGAACAAATGTCACAGATCTTACATGAATCTGTTCAGAACGATGATATACGCATGGTAGTGATAACTGGTGTTGGAAATGTTTTTAGTAGCGGAAATGATTTTAATTCTCTAGCAATGATCGAAGATGATGATGTTGAAAGCTCACTTACTACTTTCAAGCAAGTATTCATATGTATTGTTTAGTATATTTCAATTTCGATCTTTATACTTTTATTTCAATTTAATTTCGAAGAATTTTTTAGAAATTTTGTGGATAATTTAATTACATTTCCCAAGCTTTTAGTAGCCATTGTAAATGGTCTTGCAATTGGAATTGCAGTAACAATGCTACCATTATTTGATATGGTATATGCATCAGATACGGTAATTCTTATATGCTGCTATATAACTACTATGATATAAAACTATATCATTTTGTATGTACAATTAATGTGTAATTCATTGTTTTTCTAATACCACAGGCTAATTTTCAAACACCATTTACTAGATTAGGTCTTGTTGCAGAAGGATGTTCTACATATACATTTCCTAAACTATTTGGACAATCTAAGGTGTTTAGTGATTTATTACTGTTGCTTGTTAATAGTTTATAATTTTTATAGTTATTTCCCTTTAGGCTGGTGATATATTATATTTAGGCTACAAAATGAATGCTCTTGAAGCTAAACAATATGGTTTAGTTAGCGAAGTATATAAATATGAACATCTAGATGATGTTTGGACATATTTAAAAAGAGTGACTATGCTTTCACCTAGTGTATGTTTCTAAGGCATCTATTTCATAGAGAATAGTAATGAAGTTATTTAAAAACAAGTAACAAATTTTTTTCCAGTCAATACTAGCAATTAAAAGTTTAGTTAAAAGATGGAACAAGGAAATTTTATTGGAAACTAATACACAAGAAACAATTGAATTGAGAAAATGTATGCAATCTTCTGATTTCATAGAGAGACTTGTAACTATTATGTCGCATAAAAGCAAAATTTAAAATTACTTCCACTTCCCAGTACATTAATTTAATGGTGATTAAGGAATGAGAAATAATAAAGATGCATTTATATTAAAAATATTATAATAAACATTATTTTATAAATTTTTATAAAATATATTATTTTTATAGAATACATGATAATTAAAGTTTTTTATTCAAAATGGAATTTTTAAATAAGAACGTTACATTATCAGACATTTCTGATAACATAATTTCCTAAAAGAATGTTAAAATTAATTACCAGAATTGAGTTTTAATATTTATAGTATTAAATTGTTTTTACCTGCATTAGTTCATCTGGAATTGGTTGTTGATAATGTTCCCATTCTAAAAGTTGATTTATCGTTAAATTTTGTTGAGGCATTTTATTTTCTAAAATTAATTGATGTTCTCGTATGTCTTCGTGATCCGATTTCTCTAATCTCTTTTCCATCTTTTTATAACCATTGCAATGACACTTCATTAAATCGTGTGTTGAACATTTTGTATCTGTTGTTAATGTAAATAGGTCCTGAAAGTATTGCAACTACTATAAACCAATACCGTTTTCATTTAGTGAATGTTTCAAATTTGAAAAAAAAGTAAACCTTTAATTCATTCATAGACAATTTTAGGTTAGTAAAGTAATTCAGATCCATCACAGTTTCGCTTAAGCCTGCTTTACTAACTTGTCTTTGAAAGATTTTTTCTTCAATGGTACCTGTTGTTAGTAATCTATAAATTTTTTCGTATCATTTTGATATTGATTTATAGCGATATTTATTAACAAATTTAGAATGTCCTAACCGTAATATATAAACATCTTTTTTTTGTCCATCTCGCCAAATTCTTGCCATGGCTTGAGAATCAGATGCTGGATTCCAATCTGAATCAAACAATATTAATCTAGATGCACCAGGCAAATTTAATCCAACTCCACCAGCTTTTGCACTTAATAAAAATACTTCTGCAATAATTATATCGAAATTAATCAGTCATACTGTATAATCAAACATTTAATTATAACCACACTACTGAAAATGACTTCAATATAATAGTCTAACTGCTATAATATACTAACTACTGTTATCAATTTTAGAATTGAACTGTTCAATGATCTTAGGTCTTGAGCTGTTTGGTGTACTACCATCTAATCTGAGAAACTTCATATTTTCTGTGTTACAAACAGTTTCTAATACATCAAGCGTTTGCGTATAGTACGAAATCAAGACTAACTTTTCATCTGTCTCTTTCAAATTTCTCATTAATGTTTGTACAACCGAAATTTTTCCACAATATGCTTTTTTCGAAGCGCTTCCACAATTTTTTATTTGGGAAATTTTATTTACATTTACGTTATGTAAAAAATCGTTCTTCTCGTTATAAAATAAGTCAGGATGATTACAGATCTTTTTGAGAACTGTTATTACTGTCAGATGTGGAATGCTGTTACTTGGTAGTACAGTTGTATTAAACCAAGCGTCTGTAACGAGGGAATATAGATGTTCCTGTTCGTTCGATAGACGGCAGAATACAACTAGCTCGTGCTTAGATGGTAAATATTTGTTAATTGTGTCTTGTGTGCGTCTTAAAACGAAATACTTAGTTTTTTCATTTAGTTCATTGGCCCTTTCTATTCCCAGAGATACAACGCTGTCAGGCGCATGAGGACATTGTGAAGCTACAATAGGATTTTCATAATAATTTTTAAACTCGTAATTGCTACCCAATATACCCGGGTTTACGAAATCAATTAGGGCAAAAAATTCCCGTAAATCATTTTGTACAGGGGTTCCACTCAAGAGAATTCTCCTTTTGCAGTTCATGTTGTTTAATATCTGGCAAGAAAATAAGAGTTGAACATTTTTTTTTTATTTTAATGATATTTAAAAAAAAAATGTTTTTTTCGTCAAGACTAGTAGCATTACCTTTGCTGCTTTAATATCATTATTTTTTAATCTATGACCTTCATCGCACACAATTAAATCAAAGGTTATTTGTTCAAGTTCTTCTTGACATCTAATAAGCATATCATAACTAATAATCATTATTGAATTTTTTATTTGTTTTTTGAAATCTTTCAGTTTGTTTTTGGCATTTACAACATACGGACAGATTCTATGAAAACCCAACCAGTGTCCAAATTCTTTGTTCCAGTTATTGCACAGACTACTAGGAGTTACTATTAATACATATTTCAATACTGGTTTCCCATATGGTCCCTTTTTTAACAGTGTCCAAATAATTGTAATGCATTGTAATGTTTTACCAAGACCCATTTCATCAGCCAAAATTGCACCAGAGCAATTAGGTACTTTCAAACCCATGATGCATTCATATAAAAATACAATACCATAACGTTGATGTGGCCTAAGTACATTTACTAAACATGCATCAACAGACACTTCTTCCTCCTTTTCTGGAATATCATTTTCCATCCAATTTCTTGAAGTATTCAATGAAGGCATTACTAGAGGATTGCATGTTAATTTGAGCCCTATAATACAACATAAATATTAATATTTTCAATGTATTACAAATTTTGATTTTCAAATAGATCTTTTGGTATTTTTATTTGTGTTAAACCTTTTTTTAAAGATCCAAAGGGAAGACATCCACTGGAACTTGAAGTTTTTAACTTTTTTCTGGGTGGTTCTGGAATTAATTCTTTGACTGGCTTATTTGACAATAATTGGCTTGATGTTGCTCTATCAATAATCTGTAAATAATTATAAATTAATCTTGCATGCAAATTAAAATAATTTATATAAATTATTTGTTTTTACCTCAATCTCTTTATTATCAAAGTATAATCTAACACCTTCCACAAGTGTTTCTGGATTAACCACTTTCCTATGAATAATCTTGCCTTCTGAATCCTATTTAATGTAAAAATTAATGTAATAACAGAGAATTAAGTGTATTATTATGTGTACCACCTTCAAAATTGCGTGTTTTCCTGTAACTTCCAAAGTTCCATCATCATCCCATTTTTTATGTTTTCTTGTAGATTTTTTACCAATTACTACGTTGAAAATACTAGACGAAAAATTGTTATTAATAACAGAAGGTGAGTTTTCTCCGTCGCTCGAATTGTTTTCGTTCGCCTTAGTCGAATCATCTTTTTCGTGTACTTCTTCGTTACAATTCTCGACTGGTCTTTTGAATAAATTAAGAATTTTCGTAGTACTTCTACAAGTAATTTCATTTAGATTTTCTAACGATTTATCATTTTCTAAATTCTCCTTGGTCTTATTGTTCATTGATTGTTGGCATTTTAAAACAGGTTTGAAACCCTTTATTTGATTGTTTCGATACATGATACATGCATACGTAAAACTAAAAAGTATTGAACTAATATATCATATAATTACATGTTGTTACGTTTATCAAAAAAGAATTAATTACACCAGTACAACATTTGAATTCGCTTCGTGCAAAACATAATTATGTATCACTTTTTGCGCCAAAACAATGTCACCAGAGGGAGCTGATTTCATTTGTTCGAAGTTTATCATTGTACAAATTATAGAATGGTATCGACATATTAAATTACTAATATATAAAAGTTACAAATAAAATGAAAGAAATAATACATAAACAAAGAAGAAAAATGTTTGATTAAATGTACTACAAAATAATTAAAGAAAATTTCTGTGATCGGTTTTGTTCATTTCAAGGACAATCTTAAGGTTATCCTTATGAAGCGAACATTGGTATTCATTGACGAGAATACCATGACTGTATTCTGTTTAATTCATGATTGTGCGTAATCGTATTTGTAAAAATTTAGGTGGGTGATATTTGCGTTAGCATGGATATCTGCCGTTAAATAGTTACGATTTGAAGGAACAAAATGTTTCGAGAGAATCGTAGTGCTTCCAAATAAGATATCGAAGGTAATATAATAGTCTGTGTATTGACCAAAGAATTTATAGATCAATTAAAGGAAAAATATTACGTATTCTTCCTTTTTAGAGAGGTTCTGTGATAAATGAGAGAGCTAGACTGAAGAGTTGTAAATACATCTTTGACAACTATAAAAAGGGAAAAGATGTATTGCCTACAGTGGTTGATTCCAGTACTGCTGATACCAAAGCCAGTAAATCCAGCATTGCTACAAACACATGTCATGTTCATGGGATTGTACTTAATCGGATTCTTCCTAGAACGAAAGCCATGCACCATCTGCAGTTTAGTGTTTCTTGTTGCAGTTTTCCTAATTTGTTACAGTGGCATTGGTAATTGTCTCCTTTGGAGTACAAATTGTGATACAATGAGATGCGACAATAGTTAAAATTGTTAAGACACTGCTCTTAGGTTCTGCAATTGTCATTACTTTCATTTCTCTTTTAGAAGATGTCAAAATTAGTTCTTTGATAAGTAAATCCATTACTGAATTAGTATATATGTATATACATATTTTGGTATTTCTGTGTATATATATATGTATTAGTCAATGTATATAAATGTGATTTTTTTATGGTTTTAAACATAGTTTTTACAGTCCTTGCAATTGGTACATATACATATTTATACATATGGTATATGCAAGTATATCAAATTGATAGGCCATAAAAAAATTTTACATGACACCAAGAAACTTCTGTGCAAGGTCATACAAAATGATTAAAATATATCATCTTTGTATATATATTATTAAATTTAATTCCAATTAGTTTAATGTTATCGTTTAATCTTCTTACAATGTATATAAAATTATTTTCCAATTAGACTCATTGACTCTCTTGTAAACTGTATACTTTACAAAGCAAGACTTCCTTTGCTGATTGCTTTATTTGAATACACTTTTGTGTGAAGAATTTAATAACTGAGTAGTATTTATCGTGTATGAAATTAAATTGTCATTAAATGAAACTCAGCAATACAAACACTGATATTATCAAAGAAACATTAAAATTATAAAAATTATCAAATTGAAGTCTGCTTACATAAAGAATATAATAAACATTAGTATTCGTTGATCGAATACGACGAGCGGTAGAAATAAATATTGCGATAAAGCATAAAATCTAAGTAATTCATCATATGTATTGCATTAAAACTTCTGATTGTAAGTAGGATTTGAAAATGATTACTTTTGACTTGTTCATAAAATAAATATATATTTATTTTACCGAGCATATAAAGTAGTAGAAATTGAAATGTAACTTGGCATTACTTGGAAATTATGCATATATAAGCGATTAATATTTATATGAAAATAAAACATGATGTATGCTGTGTGATTAATGCATCTTTCCATTCAGTGTAAGTATTAACAATTTAATTGGAAAAATTTTAGCTTTTAATAATTGCAAACAGAAAGCCTATACCATATTGCTAATAGTATTTAAATTTCTGTTTTAGTTTAGGCAAGAGAACACATTAGTAAGAAAATAGTTTGGTTTTACTTTGTTTATATAATAAAGTAATTGAAAACTTTTTATTTGAAGCTTTTGCTTTAGCACAAATATATATCTGTGATGTTCCCAGTTTCATGCGTGCCTTGTAAAAAATGATATTGATCAGTACATTTACCTGCAGAGAAATTCTGATTTCCATAGTTTATAATTGTGAATATAGATTATCTATTATTTGCTTCCATAGTTTTACATATTAGTAACTACTAACTGTATAAGTTGTAAGTAAATGTACATTTTCATAATGTAATAGAAAATAAAGTAAAAAAATTACTTTCACTCTTCATTTTTTTTATTTAAAATAAATATATAATTAATGTTTTAATATAGGATGGATGATGGAAATAATAAAACTGCTACATTATGAAAGATTTATTTATTTTACATTAAAATATTATTGTGGTTTACCACGACCAAAACCACCGCGGAATTCAACATCTCCTGTGCCTGCACCAACATCTGCCTTTTTGTCACCAGGGCCTGCAGGACCTGCAGTACCTCCAGGACCTCGTCTGTATCCAGCACGATCTTCAGTGGGCCTAGACGTTTCGCTTCTTGTAGCTGCTGCTGGTCGTGGCCTTGTGGTTTCTGACTTAGACTGTCTCTTCAGAGTGGAAGGTACAATTTCAGGAGGTAGATGCAGGTAACCACGCAAAAATTCAATACCTTCATTTGTCAAATACCAATAAAAATGTCTCCAAGCAAACTGTTCTTTGACATACCCCCTAGACTTTAAAGACTGCAACAGAAAATTAATGCAACTGTGAGTAAAACAATATATTAACAAACCAAACAATAATGTTGAATTACATATAATTATTACCTGCATAGCCTTAATAACTTGAAGATTTGGAATAGTTTCCAGTTCTGGATGTTTTGGTGCATGATAGTCTTTTTTTGCAACCATAACACCCTCTTTAAAAAGATATTCGTAAATTGCTACGCGGTTCTTTTTTGGCATCAACATCCTGAAAGTAACAAATAGTAATTTAAAAATTAATAACCACCACTGTGAATACAATTTTCTACAATAAATTATTGAAAGGAGAAAGTAAGATGTTTACTCATTACATTCTGTTTATAACGAACAGGTTTTTTGTTACTTAATGAAGAACATAACCGTATTTATAGGTTATACGAACTGTTTATTTCTTCTCGTCTAAAAGAAATTCTAATATTTCAAATTTGGATAATAGAAATAACATATTTTTTTCAATTAGAGTAAACAAATTTAAAATACTGTGATATAAATTTACATTAACAATACAAGGTAAATAAGAAAATTCTCTTAGGTTAGCCGCATAATGTCAATATTATTCGATATAATAATACTGAAGAAATATCGATAATATAACAGTTCTTTAATTCAGTAAAGATAGAAGAATTTTAAAAACATTCTACTTTCTCATTATATTTATTTATAACTACGATTAAAACAGATATTATGTGAAACCAAACGTACTTGACGTTTCAGCGCGAACCTTTTATCGGAAAGAAACTTTTCTCACGCACGATACATCGTATACGTATCGATATATCGTTCGAGATTAACCGGAAGTAGCGATTTATTCCAAAACGAAATCATCCATAAATGCATTGTAATATTTTTATAAATTATAGACATAACATACAATATCAAGTGCTGAAATTCTTTATATTGCGCATTTATGTTGCATAAACGTAATAAATTTCTGTACTGGTCAGTGACTCGTTATTATTTCATTCCGTGGTGCGTGTATTATTATTTTATGTTAAACATTTTACGTTATATGATTTTTTGTTTTATTATCTCGACGAGATTCAATTTAAAATGACCTTTATTTAGGTTTTTTCAAACGGGGCTTCCAAATTCAATGTTGTCTTAGACCCCATGAAAATATAACCTGTCACTGGTAATAATTTAGTAACTTCGCATAAAGAAAATTTGTCACGAAGAAAGAAACAAAAATTATATGCATGTAATCCTGAAATGAAATATTAGATTTAATACAAATTCTAATTTTTATTTACTGTATCGAAAGTTTGAAACAAATTGAAATATTCAAACGAGTATCTGATCTAAGTACTACTACTCAACGTTTAAAAATAGAAATTGCAACGGGCGCCGTGGCGCCTACAAGATTACAAAACAAAAGTGTTGGGAATGTGGAGAAATTAAATATGTTTTAAAAGATGGAAAAAATAAAATTATATAGTAAATATACAAAAATTTTGTATCGTGTCGTTGTATTCAAAACTTGGTAACTTTTAAATATAATCTTGAAATTTTACCATTTGCATAATGGAATTTCAGTTTTAAAAAGTTATATTCATTTACACGTTAGTGTATGTTTGTATTTATGTAAGTAGTAAAAAATGCGTCAGCTTTAATCGCATGAAATATAGTTGTTGAGCGGGTGTAAAACGAATACGCCTATTGTTAACGAATAATGCCAACAAGGTAATCTGACAATACGTAAGTACTTCGTGCAGTTAATTACAAACGTAATTATATTTGATTATGATATACAAATGAAATAACGTTACATATGTTAACTGTTAAATACGTAAATTTACGTTTGATTCGTTCTAATGTCTGTTGAGTTTCATTTGTTACATATGTACATATACATATAATTATTTTTTACATACCTTATTAATTTAAACAAAAATTTAAGTTCTTGTTTATTCTATTTTATTCATTGTTTATTATAATTGTATTTTTCAGATGGTGGAATTTTCTCAGAAATGTATGCATATCCATTTTTAGACACAATTGTATTTTAATTGTGTATAATGTGGTGTTTTTTATATAGATATTTTTGTACATTTTGGATTATATTTTTACATATGTTCATTTTGTTAAATAACTTTTGTATGATGTATCTTTCTAATTGCCAGTACATATAAACCACTAGTACGTAATTTTACAAAAATGCATTTTTCTATACCAGATACACAAGAATTTATTGATACAGCTGGTAATACATATGTGGTAACTATTTCTATTGTAAAGTATGCATACAATACAGTGTGTTAATATACATTTATTTTGTTTAATTTAAATTTGTAGGGTTATAACATTCATATAAATGGATTATTTCATTGTACCGTAAGGTACAAACAGTTGCATAATCTTCATGAACAATTGACAAAGGATTTGGATATACCTATCCTGTTATTTCCACCAAAAAAGTTCTTTCCTTTAACGTTAAATCAGCAAGAAGAACGTCGTTTGTCTTTGGAAAAGTATATTCAATCGATTGGACAAAATGCAACAGTCAATAAATCAGGAATGCTGAATGCATTCTTACTAAATGCTCAACAAGAAACTATAGGTGGATTATCCAATAATGAAGTTATGGACGTTTTTCTTATGAATGGTTGTAAGATAACAATAAATGTTACCTCTGGAGATCATTCTGGAATTGTTTTAAAGGTATTTTCTTATTTAAAAAAAAGTTTACAGTACGCAAAATTAATTAAAATTTAATTTGAATTTTTCTGCTTAACAGAAAGTCTACAACCATTTTAAACTACCAGAACAATATCATATATATTTTGCATTATTTATTGTTGCTCAGGATGAAGGTAATAGTGTCTATTGTAAGTTTAATTTTGTAGTAACAATTTGTACATTACTATTCCATTTAATTTTTAATCCTTTATACATAATGTTTTCAGTATTACGAAAATTACAGGATTTTGAATCTCCATTTATAACAAACAAATATATACACACTATGGGTAGTAGGGTTGTACTTGGAAAGAATTACTGGGATGTGGGATATGATCTTGAACTAATGACTAATGCAGTAGCAATGAATTTATTGTATATTCAAACAGTTGCTGAAATTCAACGAGGGTGGATTTTAGTTGCAGACGAACTACAAGATCGTCTGACCACTTTACAAAATCATGCAAAGAAAAAAGAAGTATGTTTTAATATATAATGTAATAGGAAGACAGAAGTAGATTGGTTTAGGTTTTGGACAAATTTTAGAACCAATTGCTTGTTGATTACTTGTTAAATTACCTATGGACTAATAAGAATATTGTTTGCTGCCTATTACGTCAATCTACTTTTGATTGAGATTTATGGTTTCTATAATTATATTATTTTCACATATTCATTTATTTTAAATATTATCATTGTAGTATCTGGATATAGCGCGTACTTTAAAGTATTATGGTTATATTCAGTTTGCTCCATGCTTTTGCGATTACCCTCAAGCAGATTCAAAAGTATTAGTTGCTATAGGTAGAAATGAATTGAATTTGCGTACGTTATCCGACGGAGAACAACACGAAGAAATGTTTAAAGTTTCTCGAATGCGTTGTTGGCGAATAACTACTGTACAAAATGTAAGTAATTATAATATAAAACCATATTTTAACTCTGTTATGTAAATTAATGTTTACTGTCTGAACATTAGGGGATTGACAGATGCGAAGAAAATGATGACATCAGTTTGGAGTTATCATTTGAATACTTAGTAGCTAAGAATCAATTACAATGGGTAACAATTACTTCGGAACAAGCTATTTTAATGTCCGTATGTTTGCAAGCTATGATTGACGAGTTACTGTTAAAGAATGTTGGCGGCAATAAGATTCAGGTTAATAAATATTTATTATTATTAATTTGCTAAATAAAATCAAATATTTGAGAATTTATTTATAGGATACGTCACCCGGAAAATCGTGGACATATATTATGCGAGATGGACAGAGTGTCACAATGGGATCATCTTCGGATGAACAATCCGACGGAAGTAAAAAGGTATGTAATTTGAATCATACTTATGACCATTTTTTATATCGAATTTAATTATCGTTATATGTCGTTTTAGAGTCATTGTATCAAACAACCTTCTAAATCAGAACCAATTATGAAAAAACTTGCGGATAGATTTTCGGTAGTTAGAATAAAAAAATCCAATAACGTTAAAGTTAGCACAAATGATAAAATTCAAAGAAAGCATATATCAGAATGTGATATTATGGAAAATAATGCATTTAACATGATTGGTGATGATGATTTATGAATATATGAAAATAATGTGATGAGACAGGGTATGCCTTATAAATATCTAAATAGTTTTCTAAAACTTCTCAAATGATATTAATATATTTTTGCTGACATGTAACCAAGTGATATAAATTTATAAGATTCTCACATTAAGTGTAGAAGGATAATTTTATACTTATGTACTAATATCATAACAATTTCGTTGACATTAATTTTGAAAAAGCTGCGTTACTTTTAACTTTAAAAAAGTAACATAAAAACTACAGAATTTAAATGCTCGAAAATTTGTAATAA
The DNA here is from genome assembly GCF_051014445.1 of Colletes latitarsis. NCBI lineage: Eukaryota > Metazoa > Arthropoda > Insecta > Hymenoptera > Colletidae > Colletes > Colletes latitarsis. Next base: position 25,349,310 of record NC_135135.1, on the reverse strand, counting down.
TTTTTTTGTATAAATGTTATTATTAATAAAAATATGATCAAGTTTTGAATTCGGTGTAAACAAGTTATAATGACATAGGCAATGACTGTATAATTTTTATTTATTATAATTAAGTTCGATAATAATTTAATTCTTTATAATAACATAAGTGTAAATATGAAATGTGCATTTATAGAAAGTGAATGAGTTGTAAAAAAGGAAGGAAAGTATAAATTTTTACATAATGTACTTACATCTTATTCGACAAAATAATGAAAATATCTGATAGAAGTTAAAAAGAAAAAGAAAGTTGGAATAAACCGAAATATGCACAATATTTTATTATTGGTAAAATCAAATACGTAAAAGGCAGTGTCTCATACGAATGGCTGGAAACAAGGCTAATTTCGAAGTCTGCCCCCTCGTGTCGATCCTACAAAGTTGGGGGGTCACATATTAGCCTTGAAGTGGTCAAACGTATTTGAGTTCTACCGAACGCGTAATTCTGCAGGAATAAAATTTATTCGTTTCTATTACATTATTAACGCATATATGTTGATGGAGTCGCATGTCGCAGTGAATGGTGCGTTCTATTTTTCATCAAACAGTAGAAATATTACTTTTTTTTAGATTATAACTTATTTATCTGCTCATCGTGTTAACAATGGGACCCAACGCTATTATTATGATAATATTGTGTGTCATGGTAGGGCCATATAAAGACTGGATTTAATAATTAATATTCGAATTTCCTTAGATTGTAATGTGCATATTTTCTATATCAAAAATATGTTGTTATTCTGTATTGTTACTTTCTAAATAAACAGAAAAGTCAGTTCTGGCTATAGCGTTTAAGTATTATAAATCTATTTCCGCTACTTTTAAAATAGCCCAACGTCAGCAAAGAATTACTCCACTATGTTGTAGCATTCTTAGTAGTACATACATGCGTTACTATTTCTCGGGCATGACCTACACCAACCAGTGCTGGGCAAAATTTAGTCAAAAGTGACAATCAACGATTACGATTGAAACGGGTAATCTTTAATCGGTTACGATTTAATTAACCGGCAATCGCTCGTAACGATCGATGATTAAATTAATCGTGAATCGCTTCGGTCACGTAAGACTATCGAAGAGTAACCGTTAATTTAATTGAAGATTGCCTTAAGCGACTGACGATTAATTAACCAGATGAATCGATCTGATGAATCATTATTCGGTAAGAATAAATGATTAATTTGATGGTCTGTCGTCGTGAGCGATTAACGATTAATTTAATTGTCGGCCATTAATCGTGAACGATTAATTCTGACGATTAAATTTTGAGTTGCATCGTGTAATCGATTAATTACCTAGTTGAGAAGAATGTGTCGATTAATGCCCAACTCTGATACCAGCATTCATTGAAATTTGTATAAAAAACACAATGATAACATATTTGAAAATCTTACGTACGAAAATTATTTAAAAAAAATAAAAAAAAATGCATTTCAATAAAATATAAATTTATATAAATCTAAAAATATTGTAAATCTTGCCATTGCTTTGTGATGGTCATTCTCAGCAATTTAAATACTGATTTAACGAATTAGTGAAATATTGAAATACGTTCTAATACGGAAGACTAATTTCAGTAAATTCATTCGTCATATGTATATTTGACATTGAGATGTTATCACTCTCATTTCTAATCTTGTGTGGTATAAAACACTACCAAACAATTCGCGATTTCCATTTTACAAAACTTTAAAACTAAGTCATTGACGTGAGAACGAATGTTCCATAACCTAATATTAATATCTGTAGGTAAACGCGTAATAATATCTATGGCAGTAAAAAAAGGAGTAAATTCTTTAATACCTTCTAAAGTTTGCTCACTTATCAGAAATTACTTCGCAAGTAAACGATACATTAGCGCACAAGATTATATAAATATACTTTCGGGATGATCTCCATGCATGTATTTCGTATGAGTGATGATATTTGATAATGTAATATTATGGATAAAATAAATGGCATAATAGGTGACTAGCGTAAGACAAAAACCGAATATCAATTTCACGTGGACACCTCACTGATTTCTTTCTCAACAAAAAAATTACAAATATGGCATTCTAATTATTCCACTCCCATTGCATTCGATTGCTTTTCTTTTTTTTTTTTTTGCTTTAGTTTCTAAAGAATGCTGAGGAGATTCCATAATATTTCTATGAGAATAGCATATTTAACAATAGATAGGTAAACGTAATGATAAAAAATTAAGTATAATGATTGTTCACCTAAATCATGTAAAATAATTTACATTGGTGACGTGAGGCTATTAGCTAGTATTAGTTACTCGTTCTTAATTCATAAAGAGGAAGAACATTGGCTTATAAAGAGAAGAAAATACTTTAATTGCTGTCGCTCTTTTCGTTAGCTAAATATGTAATTGAAATGTCAACGTTCTTCTCTTTGATGAAACTAAGGTCGAGACGAATAAAATCTATTCATTTATACAACTGTACACCCTTTATCTATCGTCATCACACCTATTTGCATAAAAAAAAAATTAACCAAACTGTTAGAAGTTCTGCTGACGTTTCCGCTTAGTATCCATGGCGTCAAGAATTGGTTGTCTCTTCGTTTGGTACCTTCTTCTTAGTTCGTCAATTTCTCGCTCCATTTCTGCATCCAGATTAGCCATTCGTTGCTGTAGTTCCTCGTATGAGAGAAACTTCAGCTGCAGGATATGGTTGTTTATCTATATTCAAGTTTTTTATATATGATGCCTAAAGTGGCATTAGGTCGATTGATTTTCAGTTAAAGAAAAAAATGCAGAATACTGGGAATCATCGGTAAATTATTTTTAACTTTATCTAATTGAAAATTAATGAGTATTCGTTACTTACGAAATCGAAATCGCGTTCCGCGAAAACATTTTGGAACTTGGATATGTTATTATGAGGTTGCTCTTGTACAGGATGAGAAATCTGGTTAAGCTGTAATTGTAGATGACTTTGAAACCTTTGAGATTCTGTTGGGCTTCGTAATTCTAATTTACTTTCGTTATCTGGATTATGCGCCCCAAGTATTTGTCCATTACCCTAAACAATTAACAAATTAATTTTTTTTGCATTTTACAGTATAATATGCACACATACAACAATGTGTTAATCTTACCTTTCCTATTTCAGGTGCTTCCTTTTTGTCAAAATGATCTAAAAATAATGGCCGGTATTTCTTTCCGGATTCAACTGACCCTGTATTATGACCTGCAAACAAATTATATCAACTACTCTATCTCTTAATTTTTTATATTATGGTATAAAACTATTTTTACTAACGTTTCATAGTTGCTTCGGTATCTGTGTCACTATTAATAACCATTGTTCCTAAGTCCAACATTGCAGAAACAAGTGTTCCTGTATCTGGAAGATCGTGACTTGGTACCAAAGTTCCTGTGTCCTCTGGCAGAGGTTTCATCGTTCCGCTACAGTCTTCTTCGTCCTAATGGCAGGCGTTAAATATTTATTGTGGGTATTAGTATACATATATATAGTGTCATTTATAATCTATTTTTAGCTAAATACCGAGTCTTCCGTCTGGTTTTGATTTTTTATTGCCACGTTGTTAATAACATGAGCTCGATGTGCGCTCTGTTTTTCTCGTATTTCATGAGCGTCTGCGATCATTTGACTCAGAATACTCGGTTGTTTGGCATTACCTAAAATAAGCATTATTGAAAATAATGCATAGGACATTTTGGATGTATCAAATCACTATACTAAAGTGTCTTATTAGACTTTACCTATAAATTCATGATTCAAAAGCTCGGTTGCAGTAGCTCTTTCTTCTGGATTTTTAACAAGGCACCCACTGACAAAATCGATAAATTCAGAACTCCACTGATCAGGTTCTCTAAAGCTAGGTGGTGGTTTAGTTGGTATCATAAATATTGCTCTCATTGGGTGTATATCACCATATGGTGGCTTGCCTTCTGCCATTTCTAAAGCAGTTATACCAAGGGACCATATATCCGCGACACAATCGTATCCAATTTCTTGTATTACTTCTGGAGCCATCCAGAATGGAGTTCCTATTACTGTGTTACGTTTTGCCATTGTATCCTAAAAGGAATCTTTCAGAATTGTCTACTGACCAACAAATTATTTTTACAAATAAAAATCACGCTACAAAGCTTACAGTTAATTGTCCTGCTACTCCAAAATCTGCTAGCTTTGCATGCCCCTCATTATTGAGCAAGATATTTCCAGCTTTAATATCTCTATGTATTTTTCTTCTCAAGTGAAGATATTCTAAACCCTTTAAGGTATCACTGAGGATTGTTGCTATTTCATCTTCCTGAAGAGTTTTCTTCCTTAACCTCATAATATCGCTAACAGATCCAGCCCCACAATATTCCATTACAATCTGCAACATTATACCCTTATAAATAGAAATGAAAATTAAGTATGGAAGTATAACTGCTTATCATGATGGTGCTTAAGGTTACCCATAAATCAGTGTTTTTAAAGTAGCTTCCATAATATTTAACAACATATGGAGAATCACACTGTTGCATGATAGAAATTTCTTTTATAATTTCCTGTAAGTCTGTATCGACAGGTACTTGTTTGATAGCAAGTACCTGTCCACTTTCTTTGTGCAATGCTTTGTAAACTGATCCATAGGATCTGTGCAAGAGAAAACAAATAATTACAATTCAAAGTATATTAATATATATTTTCAAAAAAGATTCCTTTAAAGAATCATACAATATTTTTTTTATATTTTCTTAAATCTGTCAACTTACCCCTCTCCTAGCTTGCATATTATGTCAAACACTTCTTCAGGTTGTCTTGTTAAACTTTCCTCTGACAACTTTTTTAATTCACTAAAAAACAGACCATGTCAAATTTTTAATTGGGTAAAGTCTAATATTCATAGTTGTGTAATAGTAATACGAGAAAGCAACATTTACATCAAACGCGTTTTTTCTCGCTCGATAATAAATTTATTGAGCAAGATGTACTTTTATGGCAAGTACCATGCTACACAGTAATGTTTTACTGTAAATTAATATTTAGATTCGAATATGAGAAAGAAATAACAGCGACTGTTGTAAAAGATATTAACAAGGTTTTCAAGATTCGATGTTTTATAAATTTATTCGAAAAATCGAAAGCGACTACGAGTTCCATAAATAATGTGGCGAAATTGATAATGCAGGTTAACAAAGAAACAAAGAATCAATACAGTGCAATTGTTTCATGTAACAAGAGAAACGCGGTAAGAATCAAGGGGCCGATTCTTTCTAGCTACAAATAACTTCCATCCGTGAGTTGGCGAAGTTCTGGCAGTTTAAAAAACACCAAGTAAAAACAATTAAATACCTCTTCGAAGACATTTTCGCTATTCGCGTCGAGTTCTTACTTGAATAAAAACACCTTCAATATTTACACAAATAACTTAACTTGGATAAAACAGGTATCATTCCGGTTGTAAAAACATAGTCAATTTAAAATAGAAGTGTTACATTTTTGTCAATAAATTAAAGTAACCACACAACCGAAATATCGAAAACCATCGACCATCCAGCATTGTAGATGGCGGAGTTTACACGGGCTCCAGAAAATCTGGCCGAATTGGTGTGTGCGTGCATCGCATCGTTGCTCGAATTATCGTGCGTGATAAACGAGGCAAGCAGAAATAGACATAGAAAATAGAAGCGAATTTCTATTTCGATTCGAGCGATCGCGCAATTTCGAGTAAACAGAACCGTGAAAAGTCGCCTGGCGCACGCGTTCAATACGAAAGAAATTATATTCTCAAAGAAGTTCCAGATGATCGTCGACCAACCAAGATACAATTGTATGTGTGTACACCGCAGCTTCCTTGATTTTGTAAACTGTACTTTAAGTACAAAATTACAGAATCATTCAAATGCTGCATAGCTGAAAATACATTGTTTATAAATTGCCGATTTCGAAGCGGTATCTCGAATATACGTTGTTTTGTACTCTTGTTACTGTCGATGCCAATAGTGGTGATCGTGATACTATTTGGAATGTAATATTAAGAAATTTTACATCGCAGCATCGAGAAATAAGGATTGTGTTTATGGAACCAGACGTTTTTTTCTGCATCGAAAGTCGGTGGATTGCGAATGAAGAATAACAAGAGTGGGCCGTAGAGATTCTGAGAGTATGACCATTTCAAAGAGCTACTGGTAGCAGAAATGTACGTATTCAAACTGTTACGCGAACAATATTGTTTGTTAATGAGTTCGAAACAGAATTAATCGATTGTGACTGCAATTTTGATTTACTCGTGCTGCTATTATATTTTTCTTACCGGTTGCAGTTTATTTTTCGGAATGTATCTGTATTAAATAGCTTTCAAAATTCCCGGATAGATGACGCGATTACGTAAGAGAAACAAATGGCAATTAATACTTTTGTACTCGGAACAGTTCACAGTTGGAATATTCTAAATTGTGGAGTATAAAGATAATAATAAAATCGATCGTATTTCATAAAGTGGAAAAGAAATTTCTTATACGTTGTAAGAATCATAACAGATGTGCATTAATTGTACATTGATTTTATGAGCGAGACATTTTTTACATTTATCGATAAATAGTAAACTAACAATCATTATAGTTATCTTTTTTCAGAATAATTTTGTTTTCGATATAAAATTGTAATTGTTGAGGCGTTTATAGTATGTTTCATTGGATAAAATTGGATGTAAACAAAGCTTGTCACATGACCAAAATTTCATTGGTTCGCTATGTTGACATGAGGCTTCAGTCAGGGATGTATTTTAGATCCAACGCATTATGGATCGAAATATTTGTATTTTTATTATATTATTTTAATACATACATATACTCACATTTTTCTCTTGTTAAAGTGGCGCATATAGAATTGTAAAATGAGTCACTATTATTTACGTAAAGATATGGAGACTTGTACAAATTTTGGTATATTTGGACGTATTTGGGGAATAGCGTTTTGTCAATACAGCCCTGTTACAGTCACGTGGTTTTATTTGTATCCACTTCATCATCCATGGAACATTCTAAAGAAGCAGGTGAATGTCAAACAGATTTACAGTACTTCTTTAAGGGGACTGTTTAGTTCGAAGCTCTGAAACTTGTGTGATAACAAATTCGGATATTAGAAAGATAAAAATACGTCAATTGTAAATTTTGTATTTATCGTGGTTCACTCGATAACCATATTTATACTAATCAAGATGCTCTTTATTTTCAGTTGAAAAAAATAATATATATAGATAAGTCTTATGGTTTTTTCGTAAAAAATTCCCGAAATAGGTTTAAAAAGTGACCTAGACCAGAATATCCTTTTAAAGAAATTTTCGTATATACCGCCATTGTGGTTTAGTAGGAGCGACGGCCAGCAGATGGCGCGAGGGTCGGAGCATCGGTTGAACAGACGGGAGTTTCTAGGCCCTGTACGTAATCGCGTGTCCACGCACGGTGAACGCTAGCACTCGTTTGCTAGACGGCCGGCTAGCAAAACGAGTCGATTTCTCCTGGTGCGCGATATCGCGGTAAACGGCGGTGGAGACGTTGCTCGTCGAGGGACTCGAGGGTATTGTCGTGGGCACCGGTACAAAGGGGAGCCCGTGGTAGATCGCAACGACGACGACGGCGGCAGCGGCGGCGGCATTGTCCTGCTTGTTTTGTTGTCTCGCGCGAAACGCACAGGTGGAACAGAGACGAAGCTATCGCGTTGTCGAGGGACCGAAGAGTGACGGAGGAGAGCGAGACGGTGTGTGTACGACTGCTCATGACTGGTCGTTCGCCGTGTACACGACGTGCGCATAGGTGTACCGTAAAAGAAGACAACTCGAGGAAACGCGAGGAGAACGTAAAAGGTAGAAAGAAAGAGGGAACGGTCTCGGGCGAGAACGGGCTCGCAGCGAAAGAGAACGACAGGAACGGTACGAGATAGATAGATAGACAGACGGAAGACGGAAAAGGTGGGAGCGAAAGGGAAAGACGGAAATAAAGAAAGAACGAAAGGTAAGGCCAGTGGTACAACAGGACACGAGGAGGGAAAGACGGGCAGACCGAAAGCGCGTTAGATCAGAACTGCGTGATCCAAAATGGCGCTGAACCAGGACGTGGACCAGTTGTCGAAGAGCAATCTCGTGGTGAGGATCGATCAGAACTCGGAATCGGATCTACAGGCGCTCTTCGACAGCGTCCTGAAGCCAGACTCGAAGCGTCCGCTGCAAGTGCCACTGCGCATGCGCAATCTACCAGATTCCTTCTTCAATCCACCGTCGACGGGTAGCAAGAGTCCCTCGATCTCGCATTCCCGGGAGAATTCGGCGGATTCGGCGTTCGGTACAGCGGCAGTCGCCGCCGGTGCCGCTGCACCCGGTGGAAACACGACCGGTACACAGGCCGCCGGGGCTACCTCGGCCACCGGTGGAAGTGGTAACAGCGGTGGTAGCGGAACAAACGCCGCAGGTGCGGCTGCGGCTGCAGTCGCGGCCGCGGCCGCGGCTGGCCTCACCGTCGCTCATCCTCGCGCCCACAGCAGCCCGGCATCGCTTCAACAGACGTACGCGTCGGCTCAGCAGGCGCCTCAGCACGCGCCCCAGCCGCACGCGCGTCACCACCATCACCAGAAGCAACGCAGCTACGACGTCATCAGTACGGTCGACGACCTGGGTCCCCTGCCGCATGGATGGGAACAGGCGCGCACCCCCGAGGGACAGATCTACTTCCTCAAGTGAGTTTCTTCTCTTGACCGGTAGCTTTTGCTTTCCTCCGATCCCTTACGTTTCCGACCCTACGCGACACCCGTGTCAAACTGATTTTTGGCACGAGGGCCAATACACGCTTTGCTACCATGTCGCGGCCCGCCGATCTATAATTATTTTACGACACTCGAGAATATTTTAAAGCCTATTTTGCAGTCGTACGGACACCAATTGTTACATCGTCCTATGTCGCAAGCAAATCTGTATAGCAGCCATGTCGAACACGGGCGGTCCGTGGAGTCGCACGGGCCCCCCCCGATCGATTTCGTTTTAGGGCCCGTTTAACCATCTCTATTAGTTTTATTTCCGATTTTGTCACTCGCACGCCTATATATCTATGGTCAGGAGTATATATTTACGCGGGCAGCTTCGTTCAGTAACGAGAGACAATAAAACGACCGGAAGATAAGATTAATTAACCGTTCAACACCTTTATTCAAGTTCGAAACTAAGTATCTTTAAGGAAACGAAACGATGAAACAAGTATTTTTAAGGAAACGAAATAATGTTATTTCAGACAAAAATATGTTTGCTACTAATGTACCTACGCCTTTTGTTAAATAAATGTATTCTTTGGCTTATTTCTGTAAGAATTATTGTTTTCTTTACAATCCTATACATCAGGCATATCACACCCATTTTGGCTCGAGGGTCAGTTTATACTTTGCTGCCATGTCGCGGGGCGCAGGTACATTAAAACCAGCAATTAGTTACTGAAATAACATTGTTTCATTCTCTTAAAGATACTTGCTACCGTTTTGCAAACATTAAATGGTTAAAATTCAGTTACTTGAATCTACAACGAGGCATGTTATATTTTGATTGTTTCGTTGTTTTTCATTTTTGATAAAGGCTGTTCAATATATATTCCCAACCATAGATGGAATAAAAAATAATTGAAGGGTCAAGTAGGCCTCAAAATTTAATGGATGGGACCCCATGCGGCCCCAGACAGCGTGTTTGACATGCCTGCTATAAGAGATCATTATCATCGCTGATAATTGGACGTGTCATGAACCAAAAAGCTCAACTCCACTTTTTGAAAATTTTTTAATTTCGACGTATTGTCATAATACTATCGCCGGAGTAATATATCGAAATTGAAAAATGTTCTGGCCAGTGTTGTTGACATAAGTTCCAAATATCGAGTTCAGATTTTAGGGTTCAAATCTGGAGCTCTATTTTATAGATTACTTGCAATGTTTTATAGAATCGTAGTTCTTAGGCTGTATCTGCCTAGTTGTGACAATAGTCAACAGGCATTTGTACCAGAGATTAGTGAAATTCTTATTTCGATAAGAAACGTGGACAACTTCGATACTCTTAGAATAGAAATTACAGTTCAAATTATGGATCGAAACACGTCTTATTCGCCATCTATTATTACAGTACACTGATAACCTTAGTTTGCTATGACAATTTCCCTCTCTCGACGATGGACAACGTCTTTCTATAACTTTATCAAAAAATTCAACGGATGAGCCATAGCCGGCTGTGATCTCACTCGATGACAGTCTCGCAGAAATAGAGTTAATTAAAACCAAATAGCAATGTTGATGCACACAATCTCGAGACATTGACTGCCACGTCATCCACACGTGGATGACATAACTTTCCACCGTACAGATAAAAATATTAATCCTTCGAACCGTTTCTAGAAACTCTGCTAAAATGTACTTTTCGTATTCCATTATTAGCGTTTATCGTGTCATTTCGTTCGCAAGTATATTATGTGGACTGTAGGGGCGTAAAACCTATACGTTGATCGAATTATCTAAACGCAGATAGGAAGGGTTTCAGCGACCAAGTGACGTTTCGAGAGTCGCTTCGTAACAGGTGCGCGGTTTCCTACATTCGGTTCATGGTTAACTCCTTTCTTCTCGCTTCCATCTAATGACTTTAAAAGCGATTCGGATTTAACCGTTCAAACGGGGGAATCCACGATGCTCTTACAACGCCGAACGTTTTCGTCGTCTGTGTCTGCACGCGTGTGTTGGGGTCCCACATACCTCAAGGCCGTCACCGTCTTTATCGCCCGCCACGGCTCACTCGTCGTCGTTTCTCCGTTCCTTTTCCATTTCTCGGCCGTACCTCCCACTCTCCTCACCCCCCCTCCTCCTATCATCAGTCAGTCGCTCGCCAGAGTATCGTTTGTCCCCGCCGTTCCTTGTTCTCGTCTTTCTCGATCGTAGCCTCTCCTCGTCGATCCTCAGACGCCTACCCGACACCGTCTCTCCCTTCCCCCGTTCGTCTTCCATCTCTCTGCCCGTCTAACCTGATCCACCTGCGCCGTGACTAGGATTCCCACGTGTCACCTGTCGTGGGAAACGCTCCCCGTGTGCTTTGTCGCCTCGTTCACCTCCCTCCACCCACCTGTCTTTTGACCCGGTCGGGACCTCTCTACGGGTCACGTTTATTCGGGGTTGATTACCTTCCATCAGGGACCGGTGTTAGTTTGCATTATTTTTATACAAATTTCATTGAAATACACGATTCATGGTAGCAAACAACTCGGGGAAAAATTTTAATGGGGGACTCTAGAGGCCAAAATAAGACGAAAATCAAGAATAATAATTTGTTGATGGAGGCCTCGTTAAAAAGTTATTAACAATTAAATTTTGAAATTTCAAATCGTTTTGGAAAAATTATTTTCGGTTGTGGGGGTCAATTACAATAATTTTTAGTCATTAGACGTACCTCCGAAATCCTATCCACTTTCGAGAAAAAAAATCGGGTAGGTGTTGAGATTTTTCGGCGAAAAAAAAATTTTTCAAATCGTTCTAAAAAAATTATTTTCGGTTGCGGGGGTCAATTACAATCATTTTTGGTCATTACACATATCCCCGAAATCCTACGCACTTTCGAGAAAAAAATTCCTTACCGAAAATCTAATTAGGCGCCTAAATTTTTCGACGAAAAAAAAAAATTTCAAATTGTTCTGGAAAAATTATTTTTGGTTGCGGGGGCCAATTACAATCATTTTTGGTGAATAGTCATACCCTCGAAATCCTACCCAGTTTCGAGAAAAAAATTCGAGAAGGTTTGAAATTTTTCGACAAAATTTAAAAATTTCAAATCGTTCTGGAAAAATTATTTTCGGTTTCGAGGATCAATTACAATAATTTTTAGTCATTAGACATACCCCCGAAATCTTGCGCATTTTCGAGAAAAAAATTCAGTACAGGTGGAACTTTAAACGTTAGTAACTTTTTAACGAAGCCTCCCTCAACAAATTGGTATTCTTGATTTTCGTCTTATTTTGGCCTCTAGAATTTCCTATTAAAATTTTTCCCGGGGGTGGCCGAACACCGATACACATACGTGTATTAAAAAAAACCAAATTTCGACTTCATTTCCCGGAACCATCTTACGCAAGAACGTATCGTAAAAAACAGTCGTAGATCTTTATTTTATTCATAGCTGAAAATAAGAATGTATCGTAGTCATCGATCTTTTTTTATTACATTTAAGTTTCTATTCCCGTTGCTAAATTTATATTTAGCCCATTAAGAACCACCGTCCTACTTAGAGGCCATTCGGGAAAGCGTGTTTTTACCGATATTAAAATTTATTCGAGCATCGTGTGATTTCTGACCTTCGAATCTTTTTCTGTCCGCAGGAATAAAGTTGGTAACGTATTAAGATACGTTCCGAGGCAGTTGATTAGTTTAGATATATTGTTTAGAAGCTTAGGGAACGTTAATTCAAGAAAAAACGTTCTATTCGAACGCCCCGTATCTTCCTCGATCCCTCGAATCTCGACTTGCTATTTTAACTCCTGAACAAATTGGAGGATATTAATTTGTCAAAACGCAAACAACGCGTATTTTAATGGAGAATATGTAGAAATTTTAACAATATTGAAAAAGTTGTTCTTTGACACCGTAAAGTGAGAAAAACCCCCCAAAACTGGTCCAATTTTCAAACGACCATAACTCCTACAATAGTAAAGGAATCTCATTGAAATTTTTTTCTGAAGCAGAGCCCACGGGTACCTACAAGAAAGTATTTATAAATTTACTAAAAATGAAAAAAAAATTTTTAAGAAAAATCGACAGGGGGTAGGTGCCTAAATTTTTCGGCGAAAAAAAAATTTTTCAAATCATTCTAAAAAAATTATTTATGTTGCAAGGGTCAATTACAACCATTTTTGGTGAACAGACATACCCCCGAAATCCTACCCATTTTCGAGAAAAAAATTCGAGAAGGTGTGAAATTTTTCGACAAAATTAAAAAATTTCAAATCGATCTGGAAAAAATATTGTCGGTTGCGGGGGTCAATTACAATCATTTTCGGTCATTAGACATACCCTCGAAATCCTATCCACTTTCGAGAAAAAAATTCGAGAAGATGTGAAATTTTTCGACAAAATTTAAAAATTTCAAATCGTCCTGGAAAAAATATTTTCGGTTGCGGGGGTCAATTACAATCATTTTCGGTCATTAGACATACCCTCGAAATCCTATCCACTTTCGAGAAAAAAATTCGAGAAGATGTGAAATTTTTCGACAAAATTTAAAAATTTCAAATCGTCCTGGAAAAAATATTTTCGGTTGCGGGGGTCAATTACAATCATTTTTGGTGAACAGACATACCCCCGAAATCCTACCCATTTTCGAGAAAAAAATTCGAGAAGGTGTGAAATTTTTCGACAAAATTAAAAAATTTCAAATCGTCCTGGAAAAAATATTTTCGGTTGCGGGGGTCAATTACAATCATTTTCGGTCATTAGACATACCCTCGAAATCCTATCCACTTTCGAGAAAAAAATTCGAGAAGATGTGAAATTTTTCGACAAAATTTAAAAATTTCAAATCGTCCTGGAAAAAATATTTTCGGTTGCGGGGGTCAATTACAATCATTTTTGGTGAACAGACATACCCCCGAAATCCTACCCATTTTCGAGAAAAAAATTCGAGAAGGTGTGAAATTTTTCGACAAAATTAAAAAATTTCAAATCGTCCTGGAAAAATTAATTTCGGTTGCGAGGGTCAATTACAATCATTTTTGGTGAACAGACATACCCCGGAAATCCTGCGCGTTTTCGAGAAAAAAATTCGAGAATGTGTGAAATTTTTCGATAAAATTTAAAAATTTCAAATCGTTCTGGAAAAATTATTTTCGGTAGCGGGGGTCAATTACAATCATTTTCGGTCATTAGACATACCCTCGAAATCCTATCCACTTTCGAGAAAAAAATTCGAGAAGGTGTGAAATTTTTCGACAAAATTTAAAAATTTCACATCGTTCTGGAAAAATTATTTTCGGTAGCGGGGGTCAATTACAATCATTTTCGGTCATTAGACATACCCTCGAAATCCTACCCATTTTCGAGAAAAAAATTCGAAAACTGTGAAATTTTTCGACAAAATTTAAAAATTTCAAATCGTCCTGGAAAAATTATTTTCGGTTGTGAGGGTCAATTAAAATCATTTTCGGTCATTAGACATACCCTCGAAATCCTACCCACTTTCGAGAAAAAAATTCGAGAAGGTGTGAAATTTTTCGACAAAATTTAAAAATTTCAAATCGACCTGGAAAAATTATTTTCGGTTGCGAGGGTCAATTACAATCATTTTTCGTCATTAGATATACCCTCGAAATCCTACCCACTTTCGAGAAAAAAATTCGAAAAGGTGTGAAATTTTTCGACAAAATTTAAAAATTTCAAATCGATCTGGAAAAATTATTTTCGGTTGCAGGGGTCAATTACAATCATTTTTGGTGAACAGACATACTCCCGAAATCCTGCGCGTTTTCGAGAAAAAAATTCAGTACGAGTGGAACTTTACACGTTAATAACTTTTTAACGAAGCCTCAATCAACAAATTGGTATTCTTGATTTTCGTCCTACTTTGGCGTCTAGAATCTCCCATTACAATTTTTCCCAGGGGTGGCCGAACACCCTGTATATTCCCGGGGCCGTATAAGAGGTCTGGGGGCGTTCATTCAGTCACCTTGTCCCGCGAGAATATTCATCGTCTCGTTTCGCTTTCAGCGTTCGTTTATAAAAGCCGATTGAAGGAGGGCTTCCGTTCGTACCGCGCGCTCTATTGTTCTCCGCGTTTCCAAGTATTTCTGTCTTCCTCTTCGTTTCGTTTTTTTATTCCTTCCACCACTGTTTATTTGCAAACGGAAGAACGGTTCACAGAGAAGACGGAAAAAACTCGAGAAAGCACCTCCCGTCCCTCCTCCGTGCACGCGTCCTTCTTTTCAGACGGGCTTACCTGAGCTTAGCAGGACCGCTCGAGCCGTCCATTTTCTGTTTCACCTGCGAATCCTTCGCGGTCGGACCTACCTGCCGCTAAAAATCGTGAGAACGCGTACGGGGCGGGTCGTTCTTTTCGGTACTACCGAGAACTGCGTCTCATCCTTCGTGAGAAAATCGTACTTTCTCGACGCGTCTCAGTGCGCAGTGTTTTTACAGCAGAATGGAATCACGGTGGACCAGAGTCAGGCAAATTCTATTCAATAACAAAATGAAATAATTCTAAAAAGCTTGGCAGCGAACGTGATAACGGAAGAAAATTATTTTTCTCTCTGAAATTCCATTTTTATCTCGTCTATTCCGATAATAGGCTTTTCTAAGATTAACGTTTCGGCTAACCCTCGGACAATGAATGCGCGATTGGTGCTTCCTCGATAGTTTTCATTTTTTAAAGAAACACAATTCAAATTTGGTTTCTCGAGAAATTGATAAACGTTGTAAAATTAATTTTAATTAGGCGTTGAGCATTTTTATTTGAGAAGAGTTTCAGAAAGGCCTCAAAAATTTTAGTTATAGGTCTTTCGTTATGTTCGTGTTAATCGATCGCTCGTTCGAGAGCGTTTTCTTCCCAGGGAAATCGGCTGCACTTCCGGTTTACGCTCGTCCGCGTTTTCCCGCGCGACGTTCGCAATTCCAACGTGAAACTCGAATGGACATTAGCCGCGTCGAGATGTTATCGTGAAAGTCGTAAAGTTCGTCGATACGTTACCGTGTCGTTTACGAGCAATTCGACGATAATGTATCCACGACCTTACTTCTACGAACGTGGCGTTCATTAATTGGAATTTAATCGCTCGGCGCGGAGGATCGTTCGCGATGCTCTCCGTTTTACGGAGTCCTTGGGCAAAAGTTACGTAAAAAGGTAACGGGATATCTGTCCATCTTTCGACGTAGTTCGAGGAGTCTAGAATATCAAACTATACTTCCCAAATACTTCGACTTTGGACAAATTTCATTCACGAACAACGAA
This sequence comes from Colletes latitarsis, assembly GCF_051014445.1. NCBI lineage: Eukaryota > Metazoa > Arthropoda > Insecta > Hymenoptera > Colletidae > Colletes > Colletes latitarsis. The sequence continues at coordinate 25,333,305 of NC_135135.1, read as the reverse complement.
TATGGTAATTTTCGTGTCATTCGCGCATCAGCTTTTGCTTCGTCAACCCTCTGTGGGCCAAATTTTTTTTTTAAATATAAACTTGCAAGGCATTTACAGGGTGTTCGGCTACCCCTGGGAAAAAATTTAATAGGAGATTCTAGAGGCCAAAATAAGACGAAAATCAAGAATAATAATTTGTAGATGGAGGCTTCGTTAAAAAGTTATGATCGTGTAAAGTTCCAACTGGATTGAATTTTTTTCTCGACAGTGGGTAGGATTTCGAGGGTACGTCTGATGACTAAAAATTATTGTAATTGACCCTCGAAACCAAAAATAATTTTTTCAGAACGATTTGAAATTTTTAAATTTTGTCGAAAAATTTCACACCTTTTCGAATTTTTTTTTCGAAAGTGGGTAGGATTTCGAGGGTATGTCTAATGACCGAAAATGATTGTAATTGACCCTCACGACCGAAAATAATTTTTCCAGGACGATTTGAAATTTTTAAATTTTGTCGAAAAATTTCACACCTTCTCGAATTTTTTTCTCGAAAGTGGGTAGGATTTCGAGGGTATGTCTATTCACCAAAAATGATTGCAATTAACCCCCGCAACCGAAAATAATTTTTCCAGAGCGATCTGAAATTTTTAAATTTTGTCGAAAAATTTCACACCTTCTCGAATTTTTTTCTCGAAAGTGGGTAGGATTTCGAGGGTATGTCTAATGACCGAAAATGATTGTAATTGACCCTCACGACCGAAAATAATTTTTCCAGGACGATTTGAAATTTTTAAATTTTGTCGAAAAATTTCACACCTTCTCGAATTTTTTTCTCGAAAGTGGGTAGGATTTCGAGGGTATGTCTATTCACCAAAAATGATTGTAATTGACCCCTGCAACCGAAAATAATTTTTCCAGAAAGATTTGAAATTTTTAAATTTTGTCGAAAAATTTCACACCTCGAATTTTTTTCTCGAAAGTGGATAGGATTTCGAGGGTATGTCTAATGACTAAAAATTATTGTAATTGACCCCTGCAACCAAATATAATTTTTTCAGAATGATTTAAAATTTTTTAATTTAATTTTTTAAGTCATTTTTCAGCCTCAGTCAAAAAATTGATATTCTTGATTTCCGTCTTGTGTTGGACTCCAGAATCTTCCATTAAAATTTTTCCCAGGGGTGGTCGAACACCCTGTACGCGTCATCTTGTGAAAACATTAAAATTGTTTGGTAAAATGTCGATATATTATCATGTGACCTGAAAGTTACGTGGGTCTATAGAGGTTTAACAGTCGCCAACCCTTGTCGTACCAAGGACGACTAATTTATTAATTTTTTATTAGTTTCGTATTATAATGATCGTCAAAGTGAAAGTGACTATATCAAACAAATCTATAACGTTGTTTATTTGCAACGCACACTTTTAATTTTGATAAACCAGAACGGAAGTTGACGAACGAATCTGAGAAGTACGAGAGGTTTTTTCGCTTTGTATTTCGTTCCACGAAATCGTCGATACGCGGTGTGTTACGTGGTCAGTGTTTTCCCCATGAAATGCACTTTTTGCATCGATGGCTCCCTTCCACCCGCCGTATGCAATGCAGGAAGTTGCGCGAAAAGGTAAACGAAAAGAAAGGAGCGCCCCGTCTAATGATTGTCTGCCTGTGCAGCGTATACACCGACGAGTTTATCGAGTTACATGTTCTCGCGGTCGCGATTAGTTTATGGCTATCCGCTCGCGGTGTGATCCAACGTAAATATTGTTCGATCGTTTTGCTGGCTACCACTGCGCGTCGAGTTATCGAACGGGGAGAAAAATGGCAGACTCAACAGACAACAGAGGCGATCCAGAGTCCGCGAATAACCCCTTCGTTCCGAAATTATATTAAAACAAATACCTTAACACGCGTATCCGACGGCGTGCAATCGATATATAAAAATAATTTTACGTTCAAGAACAGTTTTCCATTATTTCTATTACGTTCCATTCGAGGCTGAACGTTCACACTGAAAGCAATAACACGTACGAGTAAATACATATATTGCAAAAAAAAAAATGAATATTCTCCTGTTAGATATCGGTATCGATAACTTCGTTAGATCGTCGAGAGTGTATGAAATACTAATTTATTTTCTGTTTTCTTTATTAGATGGTGGAGTCGAATGCGAACGGCGAAAGAGCGAAAATAGAGATTAGCGATGTACTCGTGGTCGGGATACTTTCTGAAATGCATTTTGCCCATCCCTGCTAATGAGTAATACGCAGTCTTGGGACGAACGGGCGCGAGAGTTTCTCGCTCGCGATGCTCGTTGTTAAAAGAAGTGCAGCCAACCGCGAGCGAGCGCGCGCTCGGTTGTGTTGTATTATGCGGTAATGACTGCCGCGTCTTCTGTCTCTCTCCCTCTGCCATATATTCCTCTTCCCGGGCCGTTCGTCCAATTACCTCTGGCCGTCTCTCGGAGCTTTTGGATCTTATCCAGAACCGGGACTTATTAGAATCTAATTTGCGTAATTGAAACGTGATTCGAGCCGCGGACAAACTGACTCTTTGAAATCCTTCTAGGAAGCGACGCCTCGCCCCGTGGAACGTTACCGTCGATTCTATATTCTGCCGCGAATAAGCGAAAAACGAGCAGCTGGATGCATAAACTATTAACGCCTTGAATGTCGCCCGAGACATCGGTGACCCGCGATATTTATTAGCGGGGAAAACTTTCGTTGAGCGGACCTCGGTCGTTACTCTTCGTTCCGGGACAATGTTTGCCTATTAGGCCCAAAATCCCGATATTCGACCACGGCCATCGCTAAAGTGGTCAGATTGAATTTTTCGTATTCTATAAATTGAATTTCTACAAGGTATCATTTTCATAAAACTTCAATTAAACAAACTACTCCATTGTAACCGAGCAATATTTTGTTATAGGTAAACTATTTGAATTTTAAACAAAAGAGTCATGAGAAGTGATTTAAAGAATAGTACAGCTATAGAGGACTGAATCTGAAAAACGAATCTCAAGGGAGATCCAAATCTGTTGTATCATTTTCGTTAGATTTCAATTAAACAAACTACTCCATTGTAACCGAGCAATATTTTGTTATAGGTAAACTATTTGTATTTTAATGTGAACAAAAGAGTCACGAGAAGTGATTTAAAGAATAGTACAGCTATAGAGGACTGCATCTGAAAAACGAGTCTCGAGGGAGATCCAAATCTGTTGTATCATTTTCGTTAGATTTCAATTAAACAAACTACTCCATTGTAACCGAGCAATATTTTGTTATAGGTAAACTATTTGTATTTTAATGTGAACAAAAGAGTCACGAGAAGTGATTTAAAGAATAGTACAGCTATAGAGGACTGAATCTGAAAAACGAGTCTCGAGGGAGATCCAAATCCGTTGTATCATTTTCATTAAATTTCAATTAAACAAACTACTCCATTGTAACCGAGCAATATTTTGTTATAGGTAAACTATTTGTATTTTAATGTTAACCAAAAGTTCACAAGAAGTGATTTAAAGAATAGTACAGCTATAGAGGACTGAATCTGAAAAACGAATCTCAAGGGAGATCCAAATCTGTTGTATCATTTTCGTTAAATTTCAATTAAACAAACTGCATTGTAACCGAGCAATATTTTGTTATAGGTAAACTATTTGTATTTTAATGTGAACAAAAGAGTCACGAGAAGTGATTTAAAGAATAGTACAACTAGAGGACTGAAAAATGAGTCTCGAGGGAGATCCAAATCTGTTTTAAACGGAGATCAATTAAGAGCCACGTTGGAAGCTAACCCACGAACGACTCGAGGCTTTCAGGCTCGACTTAGAAGTTACCATTACGACCGTTTCTCGACTCCCAGCCATAATAGGAAAGGTGGAACATTGGACAAATGGATATCGCGGCAATTGATCGTGGATGATCGATAGCAAGGGCGATCGTAGGTGGATTTTCTTAAACAGAAATTTCGAAACAGGGCACCTTGGATACTTTTACAATATTTTCACTATAGTGGAAAGCAAATTGAACTAAGCATCAAGCGAGAAATTTGATACGTTTCGAGCCAACGTCAGGAAGATTTTTCAAGCACGTTGCTAGACTTTTTCTTCGATCTTTCATTTACTGCGCTCGCGCGTTACCACGCTGTATAATGTTATACGTTAGTCCCGTTACCTATGTTCGAGTATTACACACCTCGAGGAGGAGCGACCGCGGCTCCGACGAAACAAACTTCGCGAACCAGCAGATAGATTTCATTCTTTGCGTTTCATTGGCCACACGGGACTCGCGAACCAGCAGTCCCATCCTGCTCTCTTCGATTTACGTGCCAAGTAGCTGGTGAAAATTGCCCCTCGATGCATCTTCGACTCGTTTTTAGACAATCCAAAGCGATTGGGCGAGTCGTGGACCAGAGATGGACAAAATTTTCACGTTCCATCCGGTCTCTGGTGTTATTTGCGACACGCTTGATCCCATCGCTAGCTAAAGAGGCGCGCGCGCTTCCAACGAAAGGTCTTGGCAGCCAGAGAAACACGTTTCGCCGCCAGGTGAACACACGAGACACGACGAGCCAACAGGCATCCAAGGTTTTCCGTCAACTGTATCGTTTGACGAAACATTAGTCACGAGCAGAGTCACATTTTATCCGTGGAATTCGCGCGCGCCTCTCGGATCTCCTTTATCGAAGTCGTCGTTCACCGAACGATCGACATTTTTGGCGTCCGCGGGTCGTTCGGGATTCTTTGGCCGACTCGAAATTCCTGGAAGGCGTGAAAAGTACGACGATAGTCACGGTTATTATAGATAACGAGCTCGGAATAGCTCGTTTGTCGAAATAGTTCGAGAATATCGCACGGACCGGTTCGCTCGACAGATTTTTTTCTTTTTTGCGTCTTCTTATAGTTTAGGGTTCAGCGTCGTTGAAATAGGAAGTCAGGAATCGAAGAATCGACGAAGGTGTAGGATTTTTAATAAAACTTCATACCTACCTTGGTTAGGTAAAAATTAGATACATCGAATGCTTCGATAGTTAGCAGATTTTTAGGAAAACTCTGTCGAGATAGTATATACAAAGTTTAGTCTTCGATTTTCCTTCGAACGCCTCCAGATTTTCGCGCGCGGACGTATGTTTGAACGCCGCGAGTTAAAATCGTTCTTTGAAACGTCGAATCCGTCGAAGAATCGAACGTTGTGCGGTATTTCACGACTGCGACGTTATAATGGTCGTTGATTTACGATCTACCGCATGAAGCTGTAAAGATTACCCTTGAATGATGCCCATGATGCGAGAAATGTGTCTTCTCGTCCATAAATGTGGAGTACAACGCTTACTTTGTCGTTCATTTACATTGCTCTGGGTCCCAGTGAGCCCCAAAATCAAAATGGCAGACTGCAATCGATGCACCGATTCTTAAGAAGGGTTAAGTCCTTAACCATTTTGCAATCTGAGATTTTCAGACACAAGTAGGACACTTTATAAAAAGAGTAGGGTGTAGGATACTGAACGTGTGATTTTAGGACTGTCCTACCGGAAACTAGGCCACGTGGCAGCCCTATTTCTGACCCAGTTCCGAAATAAATTTCGACCGCGGCCATCTTTCCCTCCGCGTATTCCTGTTTTATAAGGGAACGAATAACGTTTGCTCATTTTTCCACGAATAAGAAGAATAACAAAATGTACAATTGCCGTTCTGCGCTGTAGTTCGCACCGAAATCGGTCAAGTTTACGAACGTCGGTCGTTCTACGATCGTTACTTGGCAAAGATTGACGAAGCGAAGAAGACGGATGAGCGAGTTCCGTATGAGTTGAGCGACGCTAGGATACTTGCGTCCGTCTCGATGTTTCGGAGAAACAAAGTCCATCTTTCGAACGAATCCTCGTGCAACGAATTCGACAAGTTCTTCGTCGATTCGAACGACGGAATCAGTCGAAACGGGAGAAAAATAAAAAGGTGTAATCGCGTGTTTTGCGGAAATCGATCTTCTTCCGCGAAAGAAAACGACATTTTGTACGCGTGCTAGGCTTAATAAAATCACAGGTAGACGTGTCGGTCGTTTTTGCTCGTAAATTCATCTCGAGGACGTTTAGTATGCATTTTCGAATGCAGTGAAAGTCGCGAGCGCGTGCGATATCGGCATCCTGTTATGCTCAGGGTCAGATCGACGGTATGGACAGCTTTTTTCCTGCGTTTAGCTCTCAGCGCGTGCTTTTAGAATTTGAAAAGTTGAAAAATGTGGCCATCGACAGGCACGATTAGACGACTGCTGGAAGTCCGTCGGAAACCCCATTATTTTATCGATAACTTCCTATTGCATAGATTATGCTGTGTACTAAGGATTAAATAAGACCCTTGGATACTTGTTTCAACGCGTACCAATTTTTAATAACCTCTATAAGTAAATTTATTTTATAATTCATTAATAAAATGTAATTAGCGTAAAGATCTTACCGTTATTCAAACGGGGTACGTGACTCAACGTTATATCCTGGTAGGATTAGGGTTAAAGTTGTAATCCTCTTCTGCATAATGCGCTCGATCGGGAACGCAATAGAGACAACCCCAATAAAGTTCACCGAGGCAATTTTATGGGATTTGCGTACAATGCTTGCTCACAGAAACTTCTAATAGCTCAGCAGACTCAGACACTTGTTGTTTAATTTCAGTATTTATTTTCAGCTCCATTGTTCCAATAAATTTATAATTTTATACTCTGGATCATACATGGGAAGATCAATCGTAAAGAATAACAATTTGTTCGTTCCAGATATACGAATTGGCTTAAGGTTTCGTGATTATTTCCAACGTTATAATTAACGAGATAGCTCGAATAATGTTATTATTTGGGGTCCCCGTCGATGATTAATCCGCCACTGGCCGACGAGGGACGTTCTTCTCGATAAACGAAAGGTGGACGGCGATAAATAACATCTGTGACGCGTGGAGAACTAAAAACGCGAAGAGATAAACGATATACGGCAGACTTTATTTTACTTCTACGTCACGTTCGATCCACAACGCGTTAGAAAAGTCTCTGCGGCGAAGTTATCTGCCGACGAGCGATCGGTGGAAAAGTCTTGTTATTCACGATTCAGGTGGCGAACGGAAGAAATTTTATTCATAGCAGACAACATTCCTATTTCTATTATACTAGGCGCGATTCGACCCGGCTGTACTCGTCAAACGATCAACAGAGTTACGTACTTAAACTTGCAGACCTCATAAATATTATTCGTTCAAAAGAAAAATCTGCATTTTAAAATGTATGTAATCGATGCCCCATAATTCTGTTAAGGTACAATATTTTAGTAGCATACGGGTAAATTTCCAACAATAGATCGTACAATAGAAACGTAAACAGAAGGGTTAATTTACGAAAGTATCGAGGACCTTAGTTCGTCGTTAATAAAATATGTCCGACTACGTCGATGCAGCCAAGCATTTCCCAGCAGCGTAGATACGGATGCAGGCGTAGAGACTTTTCTAACGGCCTGCATTTGTATCGCGATGCACCGTTGGCATCGTTGCATCGACAACGCGCGTCACAGCGATCGTCCAGGAGAGGCAGTGGGTCGTGCTCTTTCCCGTAAAGTATTACAATGCGTCCCGCCTGCGAGTATCGGCGTTTTTACCTCGCCACTCGGAGGCTAAAGACCCCGACACACCTGTAGAGACGAGAGTGTTGGGCTACGAACGCGCCAGAATGCCAGATAGGAGGACAAATCTCCGGGAATACCACGAATGTATCGAAAGTTCAAGGCAGCGCGAGCGTCCTCGCCTCGCCTCGCTTCGCTTCGTTCGACTTCGCGATCAGCGATCTCGTCGTTTGCAAACTACGCGACACCCGGTATCCAAACTTTTTCGAAGGCCTCGCCCCAAAAGAAACAACGTCTCTTTCGAATAAACGAAATTTACAAACGAATTTCTGTCACGGTTAATTTAGAACCGATTTATATTTAGATCGTTGCTGCGTTAACACGTTTTCCATATCTAGAAACGTCCTCGATTTTCATTGGGATCGTAATGCGAAAAACAGTAATGTTCGACGATGGCGGCCGTAAGCGTCTTCCATTGTAAACGATTTTGCAACGCGTTGTAGGTTTGAAATAAATCGAACGGGGAACAATCCTATGCTAAAGAGCATTCGAATAGTGCAACAGCCACGATACGTGCTATCGGAAATATCAATTTCTGATTAGATTAAAATAAACGATTGGAACAATAGTGTTTCAATTTTATAGAATTATCCATTATACGGAGTTCACGACAGTGTTTGCAACGTGATAAAGTTTACTAAAAAATCAGTTTTCCGTTTGTGTTGTACGTTTTTCTAACACGCGGAACTACTATCGCTCGTAAAATACTTGTTTTCAAAGGCCGTTTTCCAAAGATAATTATGAATAACGCGGTTGGCCTCAATGAGCCCCCTCTTTCCCTTAGCCTTTATCGTGATTGCTCGAGGCTCACGATCAATCTTTCTAGGGCTACTCGTGTCTCATCCTTGTAATTTAGAAGAGCATATCTGCGTTGTCTTAATTGTTCTTATATTTCATTCTCTTTCATATACTCTTCTTGAACTATTCACATTTTTGTTGCATTACAGCAAAACATGGCGACTAAATTTACAAGTAAATGTAATTATCAAGTTTATCTTGTATACCTCCAAGGAGAAAATAAAAAATTTTGTCGCACGAGTAGTTAAAGTATTAAAAAATATACTATAAATATCAATCTCTATCATCAACGTGGCCGTGTCGCAGATAGTGTAAGTGGGCGGTTCGTATGTTCGAAATCATGTGTTAAAGCCCTGTTTGCAGAGTATATATTTTTTAAAATGGTTTCTTTTAAAAATAACAACGTTCTAGCCGTAATTAAAAATATAGTTTGGACATAACTATCGTTACATGGCTCAAACATTCTATTTTTCTTTTGCAAACGAAGAAATACCACTGGTAGCAGTCTTTCAGACGACGTTGTTAAATATCGCGTAAGAATGTGTTATTTTTTATTTCTAACATGGTCCTGATTCTTCGACCTGGTTCGATAAAGATCAACAAATAATTACTTGGTACTTGACAATCGATCTGGTCGATATTATTAACATTATCTGTGTCAGCATTATTTTTCAGACAAATAACGTCGACTAAATCCAAGCTCTGTATTCCAGTTTTTTCTTGAAAACCAAAAGCGAGCGATAAATATCTTTTTCTATAGATCGCACGGATATATTTTTCCCTCCGACATACTTCGAGGCCGTTTAAATTCGTGGGGTCGTCGACACAACATAATTACTATCGTTTTAATTATAGAATCGTAGCTTTCTTTCAAACAATGACGCAGAAGCTCCAAATCTTTCGATCGTTCCGCGGTACAAAAATAAACGAAAGTGATGCAAAATATTATATGTTTTCATAGCCAATGGAATAAATTGTTTCCAAATTCTGTTTCCATAGACGCAGAATATTTTGTTCGAAGCGCGAACGAAATTTAAACCTGGAATCGCACGCTTTCGATATTTGATACGAAATGCGCGCGAAATTTGAAAGGTCGTACGTCTTTGACTTGCGTTTTTCCCGCGTTTGTGATTCTGTTCCGGAGGAGTGCAGTATCGTTTGGGGTATCGTAATGGATAACGATCGGTGTCCAAGCTGAGTGGTTCTCCGCACGGTGACACGAAAAAGTGTCCTGTCGTTTCACGGGTAACCTTCGCTGTAAGTGACTCGTAGATCTGGCTCGGATAAAGAAGCGGTTTTCCGGGTATGAATCGGCCTCGGTGGCGCCAAGTCGCGTTTAACTTTAAATTTCGTATACCGTTAGCGTTACCGGGCAGTTCCATAAATATCGTCTATGACATCTTAATCGCCCCGTGACTATTCATTCATATTCCCGCGCGTACGTGCATTTTCGCAGCTGGTAGCACACAGCGTCCCGTTATAGACGTTTCGCCTTGGCCGGTGTACGTGGTCGCGACTTTGCGACTCGCGGTTACTTTTTGAGGTAAATATTCGCGAATCGTCGTGCCAGGTTTCGGTGGGACCGTTTCATTCATTACCAGGCGACCCACGATGCGACCAGCGATCGACGAAAGCAAAATAAATCGTCGGACAATCGCGTTAGATCCTTCGATTTTGGAGAACAAACGGTCTACGATTCCACGTTCAGCCCCTCGATCGTTAAAGTCTCTATTTTTTATATTCCCTCTGAAACGATCCTTGTATTAACAGCGTAAACGCATTTATTGCTCCACAATGGTCTCTAAAAGAAGTTAGTTTATACGCACATCGAGTGTTTCGAAATATTCCCTCTAAATATAGCTCGGTTCTAACAGTCATTAGCCATGGCGTCACGGAGTAAAGATATTACTACGCGAGAATATATCCTCGAGCATGAGTTCGTTAACAGCGAAACCGAAGATACGTTTATCGAAATGTTTGATCGGTCTGACGTTATACTATTTACGAACAATACTGTAGGAAATAATCATTGTGACAGTGTTTGCGTTCCGTCGATTGGAATCTTCGAAGTATTTGGCGTCGAGAGAAAACTTGAAAATCGCCTCGTCTCTAAAGGTTAACTCTCTTCCAGTCGATCTATCGAGTTCTATTACCGTTTTGAGCTTGTAATTTTTCAACGAGCACGTAACAGTATTCAATTACAATCAATCATTCATGCATACTCCTCCATTATTAACCGCATCCTTTCAGCATGTTCCGGCACTTCTCCATTCCCCGGTAAAAAGTCGCATCCTTTGAAAACGAAACAATTTTCGAGCCAGTTCTGCGACTCTTCGTCATTATTAATAGCAACGCGGAAAAGATGAAAGCTCGGAAAACACGGCAGACGCCGTGGAACAGCGTTTAACGCCCCCAAACACGTCGATTCTAATGCTCCGGAGGAGGGAAGGTAAAGAAATCAAAAATATCAAAAATATTTGTTTACGTACATTACGTCTTTAAAAATTAACGCTATAACTATTCGATAATTACGATATTAATCCCTGAAAGAGTCTAGGATCCCCCAGGACACCATCGATCATACTAAGAAACACTATTGGAATATTTCAATAACAATCAGAGTTATCCAAGATGTGAGTAGAACCTTTCTCGTAGAGAATCGTGTCTCCTTTAATTTCGATAATAGCTATCTTTTGCATAGAATCATTCACGAGATATTTCCGAAAAATTGTCCCTAGGTTTCACGACGATTTCGACTTTCTGGCAAAATTTAAAACGGGTCCCCTCTGTCGATCGGGGTTCGTACCGCGTTCGATGCGCCGTGGATCCTTGGGAGCAGAGAGACGGAGACGCTTGGGATCTAGGATCGTCCATCGGCCGGGGAGACTCATCTCGTAGCGTTTAGCGGCGTTGATCGCGGGCCATTAAAAGATCGTGTTAACGGTACTCGCGCGTTTCGGCGATAAAGCTGTGGGGTGACGAGCCCGCTTGTCGTCTCGGTCCTCTCTCGAAGACGATGGGTTTCTCGAGGGAGGGTGCCAGAGGGAGGCCAACGCGAACGGCACCACGACGACGACGACGACGACGACGACGAAGACGACCACGACGACGGGAGAGAAGAGCAGGCAGGCGAAAGAGAGCGTCGGTGCGAGAGTGTCTATTTACGAGTTGTCCGGCGCCGTGATGTCCGGAGTAAAAATACATCGTAGTCCGTATGCCGTGCGCCACACAGAAACCCTCTTGTAATTCTCCAATGCTCTCGAGCTGCCTGCCTGGCTGCCTGGTCGCCTGTTCTGTTCGCCTGCTGGCCTGCTTGCCTGGCCTGCCTGACTGCCTGGCTTCCTTACCTCTCCCTCTTTTCCTCGTTTCTCTCCCTTCTCACCCTTGCCTCTTTGCCCACCGTGTCTCTCGTAGTCCTCTCCACCTCCGGCTCTACTCGATTCTCTTGGAACGCGTCCAACCGCTCCCGGAGAGACCCGCGACATGTAGCTTTTGGAACACACCGCCGTTCTGTATTCCGCCGTGCCACCGATCACGCATCCCCGAACGATGGATTTTCGATCTCTTTACGTCGGGACCGCCCCGCGCCGTGTGGTCCCCGACCGCCATTTTTTATCCGTACCCAAACTTAACGCTTCGACGGGGATGTTCAATGCGGTTGGATCTTCGCACTCAATCTTCATAATATTAACGTCTGCGTTATTTAACACAGTTGTTTTTGATTGATCTTTCGGAACTGGAAGAAGCACAGTAGTAGAATAATAGTGTTCGTAAAGGATTGGATCTTCGTACCTTTATAACACTAACGTTTGTGTTATTTAACCCTTTACACTTAAATGGCACCTCCACGATGACATAGATAATATTTACCAAAACTCGATTTAAGGGTTATTTATAGTAACTAAAAATATTTCTAAATATCTCTCAAAATTGCATTTAATGAATTCTTGGAGTGCAAAGGGTTAAACCAGTTGACTTTGTTAAGCTAGCAGAAACGCATACAATAATATTTAATAGAAGAAAATGCTTCAGTTCCAAAGATGAATCTGTGTTTCGTTGAATGGAAACAAAAATTTAGAGAAAAGTAACAGTATCGTAAAAGCGTCGCGAATAAATAGCTGTAAATATTCGAATACAGGAAAATTTGATAATTCCGAGCGTAGGAGGTCTGCGAGGTAGACCAGGCGTCGTGGCCTTCGGATCTTGAATGAAACCTGTTGAGACGAAGTTCGAGACTTCCGGTGATCGATAAGCGAGCATAAACACACGCCCGTTATCTGGCGATCGTACGAAAAACTTCTCGTCCCGTTCCTCCGTCTCTCGTGGATCGTTGGTGAACGCAGCGGGTTTAACACGCTCGATCGGATATATATTCCGATCGGATAATGCTCTTAGCGTTACAACTACGTCAAACGTTCTGTTCCGGCGGGTATTATTAACCGAGTAAGAAGATTTGTTTCGCGGCCGTGAATAACGCGAACGCGCCGCGCGATACGCCGATTTAGAGAACTTGTTTGCGACCTCGACGATGGCTTACGACGACGCACCACCTTGCGGGTACTGATTAAATGGGTGAATTTAAATATTAAACATTTTTATTTTGTATTTAAAGATCCGAGAAATCGATTCGTGATCGAATCGTCCCTATTTTGGACCAACAACGAAGCTCGAGCGCTCCTGGTGCGATTTCACATTTTTCTTTGGAGGCTTCGAACGATTAACGATGTTTTCGAGAATACGGTGGTTCGGTTTCGGGTTGCACGCTTAACCGTGGCAATTAGAAGACTCGCGGCGTAAAAGCGTTTAAGCGCGAGTGGACGGATGATAAATCTCGTTGAATCGTGCGACTTGTCCCGCGTCAAATTTGTTCCGTCTTCAAGCCCGAGGGGCGGGACAGTCCTAGTCGACGCTAATTTCTATAAAATTGGTACAGGATGGTAGACCTAGGAAGCGTCTGCTAGATTCGTAAACAAATGGATAGGCAATCCTCGTTCGGTTCTCGATGTTCGACAAATTAATTTACTTCGGTTTGAACTACTGTAAATTATTTGTCTTAGCAAACTTTCCATTCCATCGACTACGGTTGTATTTATAAACTCTTTAGAAACGAAAATAAAGAAATTAGTAATTCGTAAAAAAGATTTTGACAAAGTTGAATAATAAGGAAGTTAAACGAGCATACAATATTTATATACGAAGGTTTCTAATGTCCACAATCGAAACACTACTCTGTTCGTATACTTAGCTCCAATAACACGTGGCCGTCCCTTGGCATGAGCGTTTCTAATTGCTTACACCGTTAAACCAAGGAAGACACGTAACAGAATATATTAATTACTGACGTTGTAAATCGCGCCGACCGCTGGTAAGACCGTTTAATTCGGTCGTACGAAACTCGCTCGAACACCTATCGTATTCACTCCGTTTTTCGCGCTTAATTTCTCATACTTCTATAAAAGAAATCACCCTATTTAAAAAATGCAATATCGACCTGGCCCATGCAGCGTGCTAAAATTAAAATAATTTGTCGAGTTTTTATCTGGAAAAAAATGAAGAATCGCGAACAAATGGGTTAACGACCGGATACGGTTTCTGGGATCACCCAGTGCGCAGAGGGGGGGTGGAAGGGGGGGGGAGAAAAAAAATTAGCATCGTAAATCGCCCGCGATGCATCCAGGACGGTGCATGCACCGTGCGTTCGGAAAATTTTTTCGTTAAGTGGTAACATGCCACGGGGTGTCGCGTTGAGCTTATGTTCGTTCGTGTGTCTAAAATTTCGTTGGAGTCGTGCAAGGTAGCCGGTTCGCAAAGGTATTCGTTTCACGGAGGTAAATAAGAGTAGACGGGAGTCGCACGTACACGGCTCCGTAGACGGGTGTAGTGTTTTCCACTTCCTCCCGACTGAAAAATGACACGCGAGTAAGGTAAATACGTTAGGGCGGCCGGGAAGACGACTGGCGGCCAACGACGACGACGACCACGACGACCACGATGACGACGGGGATCGGCAATCACAGCCATTAGCCGCTATTTTTGTCGAGAGCCGAGAAACGTAGTGTTTTCGTGCAACTAAAGCCGTTTCGGACTCGAAACGACTTCATCTTCGCGCCGCTGGCCCGGAACGACGCGCGTCTTTCGGATTTAATTAAGCGCGATCTATCCCAGCCGGCGATTACGGTCGGATCCGCGCCAGACACGCTGAAAAATTCGGGTGAACGTGACCCCGGTGGTTGTTCCGAGCTATCGATCTATCGACGAAAGTCGTCGAGAAATTGTATCGACGCTCGCCTCGTACCCGTAACTAACGATGTTCGAATTTCAGCTTCGAAACGATTTTTCAAGACTACAAGAGTTATAAATAGAGTTTTCTTTATTTGAGTGTCTGTAAGTTTCCGGTGAAAACGAGCCTCGTGAATTTTATAACTTTGAAAGTAAAGCGTAGACCGAGGAGCAGGTACGTTACCCTATCTTGAAAGTGCTTTTGAAACTTTTAAACGCCCCCTTCTCAACACCGTGTTTCTGGGAACTGTCAACGCCGTATCTTGGGAATTATCGAACCTATCGATTTGAAATTGTGCTTCCTTGTAAAGTAGATGTCTGTTTATCGTATCTCACAGGATTAAATAGATATTTTGATATTTTCTATTCGCCTTTTAGCTTTCTCAAAGTTCAGCGAGGGTCGACGAATCGTTTCAAATACAGATAAACGCGCCAATTGTCTATTATAACCTAATAATAGTTTTGTTTATTCAAGTTCAGTTTCACTTGTCGATATATTAATCACAGACGAGGTATATGAGTAGACCTCGAAATTAAAAAATTTCAAACCGTTCTGGAAAAATTATTTTCAGTTGCAGGGATCGAATACAATCATTTTTGGTGAATAGACATACCCCCGAAATCCTACCCACTTTCGAGAAAAAAATTCGAGTAGCTGAAATTTTTCGGCGAAATTGAAAAGTTTCAAATTGTTCTGGAAAAATTATTTTCAGTTGCAGGGATCGAATACAATCATTTTTGGTGAATAGACATACCCTCGAAATCCTACCCATTTTCGAGAAAAAAATTCGAGTAGCTGAAATTTTTCGGCGAAATTGAAAAGTTTCAAATTGTTCTGAAAAAATTATTTTTGGTTGCAGAGGTCGAATACAATCATTTTTGGTGAATAGACATATCCCCGAAATCCTACGCACTTTCAAGAAAAAAATTCTTTACCGAAAATATACCAGTCAGAAATGTTTCCCTGAAATTTGGAGCTTACGTTTAGAAAATCATAATTTCTGAACGGATTGAAGGATTTTAATGTTTCAAAATGCAAGCAATGTGTATTAATGGGGTTCTAAAGTGCCAGGAAAATGGGGCGAAAAAATATATTCAATGTAAGGTCTACTCGTATACTTCGTTCGTGATCTTAACGATAGTTTCGATATTATCGACATCTATCGATAACGTAGTCGATATCTTAACGATTTTATCGACGCACAAATGTATCGATAACGTTATCGATGGTGGCACCGACAGTTTTAGCCGCGCGTTTAAAGCGAAGCATAGTGACTAAGAGAGTGAAACGTAATTCTCGTTACCTATTAGCAGGAGTTCTAATAGGCAATCGTTATTCCTCGAAACGGAGTTCAGGTGCTCGCGGAAATATGATATAGCGTTCTGCAATTCGTTCAGCCGCGAGCAGCTTTAAAATACAATGCGACGTCCTCGAACGGGCGCGTGTGTATCTCGTGGCCGCTTATTTCTCTCGGGACGTTTCGAAACAAATCCTACGAACAAATAAATAAAGGGAAGAAATATCGTTTCGCCGAACAACGAGTAGGCGTCGATGGAATTATTCGTGCGAAGTTTCTCATCGCCGGTGGATTCCCGATCACGGAATGCATTTCGGCATCGTCCGCGTTGTCGTCGTCCCCACGCAGCAGGAAATACGCGAAACCACGTTTTATTTGAGAGACGAAAATGGCGATGGCCAAAATTTTACTCGAAACGATGACGAATAACGACGTATAGCGATCGTAGAGCGACGCATTTCATTCTATATCACGGAAGAAGACCCCAACATCGAATTAAAATGTACGATCGTACTTATACTCAATTTAGTGCTAAAGAAGAGTGTCATTATCGCATTTCTTTAAAATGATTGGCTCCTAATCAACCATTATCGATGATAGAACCAGCACGAATGAAAGGAGCTTTGTTTACAGTGCGAATTAATATACTTGCAACATGGTATAACTTTATTGAATCCTCTGCTTTCAAATCTTCAAGTTGAATTTCCTCGAAGATCCTTTTACGACCATAAAACGAGCGAGAGAAGCGAAGAAATCATTTTGAAATATTATCAAATCCACCGAGAACCGGAGTATCTACGATTAATGTTATTCGACGAGTTGTATTTCGTATTCGTTTCGTTCGTTGCTCGAAACTGTTGGTCCGGACGAGAATTTTGCCCATCTCTGTTCCGAAAACTTAACGTACCCGACCACACCGCTAGGCGCCCGCTGTTACTCCTTCGTGTCGTCTTTTGAATGGAACTATTTTTAGAGTGCGCCTACTATATGTGGATAACTGTACGCGCCCGTGGCGTATTCAGTTTCTGCACGGGGCCGCGCGCGCTGTACGCGCAAAATAGCGCGGACGTGTTCTGAACCGCGTTATAATTTTATTTTCCAGCCACCTGACGCGAACCACGACATGGGAGGATCCGCGAAAAACAGCGGCCGCGGCGAACGTGGCGGCCGTGGCTGCCGCCGTCGACAACGGAAAGTCCACCACAGGGGCCACAAATTCTCTGGGTCCGTTACCGGACGGATGGGAGCAAGCGCGCACCCCCGAAGGAGAGATCTACTTCATCAATCATCAGACACGCACCACCTCCTGGTTCGATCCGAGAATCCGTAAGTCTCACCTCCTCCACTCGTCGTAGAAACGCTTTAGTGCTCTCGAAAGGTATTTACCTAAAAAAGAAAGTTTTTTGCAATCGAAAAGTCCTTTGTCATTTTCCAATGTACGGTCTCGTTCTCGAGATATACGCGTTTAAAGTTTTTACGCGCGAGGGTGACATAGATGGCGCGCACGTGTTTCCGGGCGATCAGCTGACCCGGGATATAAATACCGCACCCCGGAAGTGACATCGGTAAATCGCTTGTATCTCGAGAACGAAATTCCAGATTCCAAATCGATAAAGGAATCTTTTATTGCACCTCGAATATAATAAAAATTTCAAATCGTCGTGCAACCTTGAGCTCACCGATTTTTTTATGTCTATTATCGTACATCGATAATCGTAGGAATTAATTCATGGAAGGAAACGATTATTTCAGCGACGCATCTTCAGAGGGCTCCAACATCGGGCGCCATGTTACCGCAGAATTGGCTTCAGCAACCCACAGGTGGTGGTATTCAGAGTAATCAAACGTTGCAAGCGTGTCAACAGAAGCTTCGTCTCCAGTCGCTACAGATGGAACGCGAACGTCTCAAACAACGGCAACAGGAAATCATGCGTCAGGTTGGTGTATTTGTGTTCCCGGATCGTTTATTCTTTCCCCACCCCCTCCTCCCACCCTCCCACGTCGATGGTGACGCGACGAATGTTTCTTTCCGTAGCAAGAACTGATGCTCCGACAGAGCACCACTGACGCTGCCATGGATCCGTTCCTATCTGGAATCAACGAGCAACACGCGCGCCAGGAGAGCGCGGACAGCGGTCTGGGTCTTGGTTCTGCATACTCTTTGCCACACACCCCGGAAGATTTCCTCGCGAACATTGACGACAACATGGACGGTACAAGCGGTGAGATATCCTCGCAGGTGTAGAAATATATCGTAAAAGAAAGCACTGATCGAGAGACAACGGGGTTGTTTTTCCATCAGTTTCAGACACGTCTCGCAACGGTACCGGGGTACTAAAGCGTCCCGTGTTTTTCTTTTATTTTTGCAGATGGAGGCGCACCCATGGAGACCCCAGATCTTTCTACTCTGAGCGACAATATCGACTCGACCGACGATCTCGTCCCGTCGTTACAGGTACTTGTCGGAATTAAGTAACCGTGCTTACCGGGCTGGCCACGGTTGCGTCGAATTTAACGTAGTTCTCGTAATTTTCCTTCCAGTTGAGCGAGGACTTCAGTAGCGATATTTTGGACGACGTGCAATCGCTCATAAATCCTAATCCGACGAAACCTGAAAACGTGCTGACGTGGCTGTAGTATGGCGGTTGGGAATTGTCTATGACAGGCAAGCAATTTAAGAGAATCGACACGATAAACAAAAATTGCAATTTTAATACGTCTAAACTGAATGGGACGGTCCCATGGGATTTTACCAGTAAAGTAACGACTATTCCATAACGACAAAAAACAAAAACAAAAAAAAAAAAAGTAAAAAAAAGAAAGAAGAAAACGATAAGAAAAACGCACGTGAACGAGAAAATTTTTTTAAACGTTTAAGTGGTAAATGGAGCCTTAATTGCGACGCGTTATGCTCAACGTATACACGGAAACGTGTGTACAGGAACATTCACAGGGTGTTCCAGGAAACATTGACGTCGAATCCAAAGATCGTGCTTCTTATTGAGTTCCAAACCGCAGATTTCGTCTTATCTGTCGCGCACGTCGAGCAACAGGCTTCGGAAGTGGTAAAGAATTATAGAATTCGAGGCCTTAAAGTCTAGTGTTCATGGCAAGCTTGTCGAGTCTTCCTGAAGAGATCTTTGAGAATATTAAGCAGGCCGCAATTATCGCTAAGGCTTCTCGAGAAACGAACGTTTCGTTACCATTTCTACAGCTTGTCGCCTGAAACAGTCGACGTAACTTTGGAATTGGAATAAAGAACACGATCTTCGATATTTGGAGTTCGACGTTTTGGGGGACATCGTGTACATGTAAATGAACGTATTCGGATCTTTCTCTTTCTCTCTTACTATTAGGGTGTGTTTGGATGTTTGTATGTTTGTATGCGTGTATGAGTGCATTTCTCCTCCGCAACATTTTGTATATAAGTTTGTATTTCTATACTAAAGCACTGTACGAGAGGGAGAGGGAGAGAGAGGACTGAATATTTTGATAATAATATTTAAATGTGCGTGAACGCTCGTTGATTAATAGGGGAGCGCAGTGAACGAAGAAAGCTCGATATACTTCCCGATAGTACGGAGTAGACAAGTAAATTGTTGTTTAATTATATTTATATCACGTTGATTTACAAATGGTAATCTGATATCATGACATATCAGATTGAAACGATCATAGATCTCGCGTGTGATTTAAATTTATAGAGGGGGAAAAAAAAGAAAAAATGAAAATAGGAGAAACACCATACCTGATGTGTTCACGGAATTTTGATCGTGAAACGAAACGCAAAATAAGTGCAATTATTAACGGAAAACTGTCCGCGTAGAGAAGAAAATAGGAAGGTATGATGTTCGATAAACGATATTTTATTCGATATTCGTCGATTGATACAGCGGTGATCTTTATACGGTGTTTACGGAAGCAACGGCGAGCAACGTCTAAAAGTATCAAAGCATTTTTAATGCACGGACACTTGTCTATACCTTGAAGTTGGCATACGGAGCAAATCGTGTTACGTGTATAATTCAGATTCGAAACAGATTTCTTCGAATCGCGTGTCCAAAGTATATATACATACATACATATACACTGCAATCGAGTGTCGATAATGCTCAGACTATTTTACAAGCGATATATGCTTAAACGAAGTGCCTTTTCATTGCAATCGATTTTAACGACGATATTATATATGTTGATCGTCATCTTTCAAAGCAATAACCGTCCATACGAGATGTTTATGTGAACATGAGATAATTGTTAAAATAGACAAGCACGTTTTTTTAGACCCTTTTAAATACTTCGAAGAGGGGAACACAAAATGAATATATATATTTTTTTTATATATAAAGTCTATACTTGTTACGAATTGCAGTTATATTGGTATTTTGAAAACACTGTTAGATTGTAAAATTCTCTTACGTTTTATACTACATACAGTTATATAATGGAGATTACAAAAGAAGAGTATATGATATTTATAGATTATCTTTAAATATCTTTAGCCTTAAGGTGTTTTTCGCGTTCTTCCGTTTACCCGCCCTTTTGGGGGGACGGGAACGATCGAAAAGTGAAAAAAAGAGGCCGTTAATCTTGTACTTGTCTGTTTCTCGTGAAACAACGCGTAGTAATGGTTATTATCGAACAAATCAAAGCGACTCGGTAGAAGCGCAGACAGCGTGCGTACACATATATTTTTAGTTACATGGCAGCTTAAGTGTACACATACGTCGTAAAAAAAAAAAGAAGAAGAAGAAAAGAGAAAAAAAAAAAAGAACGGAGGTTGACGTAACTTCTTTCGTTGGTTCGAAAAAGAGGCGGCGATAACGATTGATAAAAGTGGTACCCAGTGATAACAATCGCGCAATCATGAATTTTATCCGACTGATCTTTATTCCACGTTTTACGTTTCTTTCTCTGTCGAAAGGAAAAGAGAAAACGATTTTATTTTTTCAATGATACAAACCATTATCTTGTTGAAGTTTATTTGTTAATTGTCAAATTTGATTGTTATTCGAATCGTTGCAGTTACGTCTGCCCGCCGCGGTTGTTTGTCGAGGATGATGTAATTTCGGTCCTTTAAAAGAATAAGAAAAAAGAAAAAAAAAAAAATGAAATTGACAAGCCGTTGAAGCTCTCCTGCCTTTTCTTGCGACAAGGAAAAGTTCCGGAGACGCGAGCCAGACTTTGGTTTACAGTTACCCGCACGCTCGGTTTGATAATTTTTCTGTTCACAACGTTTGACGTGCGGGTAACGAGTATTCGACCTCTTACTTTTTATTTTTTAATGAAGTTATAAAACGATCATGTAATATTCACTCGATATTTTGTGTTACTATCTGTATTATACGACTGAAACTTGGAAAGCGATCGCTGTACAGTCACATCTGCCAGCATAAAACACAGTAGACCTCACGTTCGTTTTACAAACATTAATCATCGTGAACGTAACACAGAAAAAAAACGTTTTATAAATTATCGCGATATTTCGCAACAAAATGGAAAATAAAGAATAGAAGGGAATGATATTAACGCGACGTATTGTTTCTCGAACAACGAGTGTCTGTTTCTTCCACTGACGGTCATCGTGCATCGAACGTTTCTATAGTATTAGATTAGTATTGTAACTGTATAAAAATGGCGAGGAGTTACCGAAACAATGAACAAACAAACAAACAAACGAAGTCGCTCGTTGACTTCGGGAAACCTATTATCGCGTTAAGGGTTTTAAACGCGTACGAACACTCGGTTCAGAATTTTATGTCGTTGATCATGTCGAGAGGCACAATACATTTTATTTCGTCGATCGGACACCGTCTACTGTGTTTTCTGTTTCATCGTGTTCGTTCGCAACTGTCGACTGTGCAACGCGAACCGTGAAGAATCTTCGAACGCGATCCGCGAATGTTACCATCGATTAACGAGGATCAGGCGAGATCGATGCGCTTGCGAATAATTAATTGTTCACGTCTACGTCACGAAATTACGTGGTTTTACACTCGATGCGATAGCTTCCAGGCATGTCAGGTCAGATACATTTAATGTATTATTTTAATTGCTAGTTATCGATAATATTAATATTACCATACACCGTATCTTGCTTTTAGTCTAAACTCAATTTAGTTGTTACGTTCAGGGAGGGAAGGGCGGGCGGGGGAGGGGGGGAGAAAGGGGCATCGCGAGGAGTGAGAAACCTCTTGTAAAGTGCCTTCATATAACGCGAAGAACAACTGTTTTACGATGTGGGAGGGGAAAGCGTTTGTTAATAACGAGTCGAATACAGAAATAATAATAATAATAATATTAATAATAATAATAATGATAATAAAAGGAAAAAAACCGTCTTCAGACTCCCTTTAGGTGGCGCATCCATAATATCTGAGATTATAACTACGAGAAGCAATTAGTTGTTTAATATCAGTATTTAAATATGCTCATTGGCAGTAATTTGTGACGTACATTTTTATATCGGTAACAAGTGCCTTAGTAATAACGATAATGATAAATATATTGTTTACTTACGTACTGACAAGCGATGTCATTGAGTCTTTTATTTCCTCGTCGACACCCACCCTACGTCTATCCACCTATTTTGGCATCGAACGATGTTATATTTCATTCCCGACAAAAATTATTTAACAGGACATTGTTAAACATCCTTACGTCAGAAATTACTATTAACAGATGATACGTATAGGTTGTTCAATGGTTATATCATTGTTTTAAACGATATACGAGCAACACGTACATTTTTTATTTTATCATTCTTGAAGATGACTTTTGTTTCATACTTTTTCCTCATTATAACATGTAAATGTTTATGTAATAAGTCACGTACGCTTTTACATTATTTATCTTTCCTAAGATAAGCACACTTCGTGTGGTCGAAATGTTTATAACCACTTAAAGCACGTTTACCTTCGCAAAAATAATTTTTTCAGAATGATTTGAAATTTTTTAACTTTGTCGAAAAATTTGTACGCCTACGACACTGTTCCACTTCAAACCTATGTCCTATAGAATACAAAATAAGTTAGAGAAACTTCTTTCGGAACTAAAAGAGCAACTACTCAACAATTTTATCCGAATTAAACAGAAATAGAAGCACAGTCGAGGTATACGAGTTGACCTTTCACCCAATGTATTTTTTCGGCCCATTTTTATGGGGCTCTAGAGACCCATTACCATTTTCGTGTCACTCGCAACATTACCAACAGATTTAGAAGTGAATTTAAATCCCTTTCCCATAGTCAACTCGCATGTGTACCCATGTATACCTGTTACACATAAACGAGGTAAAGAATAGATCTATCGTTAGTGAGATGAACGCTATTGCTGTACTACGAGTGTCTTATAACATGAGATACACTCTTACAAAGTGGAACAAAATGTTAAAAAGATCATCCATCAAATTGTAAGGAGATCCTCGTAAGAAGGCTTTAATCTTCGTAATGAGTTTAATGGGTCGATGATCAATGACTAACTTATGGTCACTGGTGGTCAACAGTGAGGTGGACATCAAGGTCAACGGTCCAGTGAAGATCCAGAAATGGTCAAGAGGTGGGACCAATCGAAATAGCATTGTTCTCTAGACCAAGCGGTTCTTAACTCTTCACGTTGACACTGTCTCCCCACTCTTCGACTTCCCCACTCGAAGACTACCGCTGGACAAATTCTTCAGTACCCCTGGAGCATCCAGGGGGATCGGGTCTCGCGGGCCGAAGTCAGGCCATTCGCGCAGCGCTGACCACTGGGGGGACCAGGAGTGACCAGGACTGACCAGGACTGACCAGAACTGACCACTACTGACCAGTGCTGACCAGTGGAGATCCGACTACTGACTACTACTGACCACTACTGACCAGTGCCGGACCGTGATGACCACTGGTAAGAACTATTTAAAATTGCTCTCCCCACTTCTATTTTGTCGTTTGATACCAATTGAACGTTATGGAACTGTTCATCGCTTTTGCTAAATTACGAATCGTTTCTTATGTTACAGGCTGGACCTATGGTGCTTCCTTGGTAATGGTAACTAATGCTCAACAAGTAGTAAGCCCACTTTACTTATTTATATTATTATCACAAAATTGACCAATTTATTTTATTTGTTTGGTCATAATTCAATGTTCTTTGATTGTCCGGTTTTATCTAATTATTATGTTTTCCTCCTCTATTTCTACTACTGCCTTATTTATTGAATTGACATGATTGTGTTGGATCATGTACCATTTTTGTTTGCATATTATTTTATGTATTTTGTTTGTATATTATTTTATGAATTTCGATGTCACTAATTAGAATGAGATTTCTATTCTTGTTCTATTTCGCTAAGATATTTTGTTTAATTCTTGGGTATTTTCATTCTTTGATTTCATCGTTGGATTTTCAATTCTGCGTTGGATTTTCAATCTTTGTTTCTGTTCGTCTTTGAAGTTTGTATGGTTCTTCGGACAATATTTGTAATCATTCGCTACTTTACTTCGACTTTATACTCTCGTTACGCAAGTATAGGTAGAATACTTTGTTCGTAACATGTGTAAATTTTGTACATTTCCTTAGGTAGGTCTAGCATCGAGAATCTTATAGATTCTCACTTTTAGGTACATCAGCACGACTAATTATTCCATCGCTTCGTCTAGTTTGCATGGTGTTTATTAAATTCCCTTTCGTATGTCACTAATATGGGTATCAATTTTAGTTTCAGATTATTCGCAGGGACATCGGAGACGCCACAACCGCCGAGGGACATTTAATTCTAAGTCGATTAGATTTAAGCTTCGTCGCGAATCTTGAAATTAACGTCGAAGATTTCTTTATTCTACACATTTTCGCGTCTTACCAAGCAATTATTCAATAAGTAGCTTCTCTCGACTCGTTCCCTCGTTTCTAGCTTCGGTCACCGCTGTTTCATCGATTGAAACATGTGATCGGCCGTGTATCGGGTCCGAAAGATCTAATCGCCTTCCCTTGGTAAGCTTGATTGAGGGAAAACGGCACTTCGCTGGAAGGTGTGGAGTTTCCGTATTCTGCGGAAACGCATACCTTCCAGCGGAAGTCGACCCTGTCTCAGGTACTCTCTCTTTGTCAGACAGCCTAAGTCGGGTCCTTCGGGCTCCCGGCGGGTTGCGTTGGAGAAATGGAGACCTCGATTCGGGGTTGCAGTTCTCTGTTTTCTTGTTGAGATCGAGTTAGCAAGGGCAGTAGGTTCGATCCTCGGATCCGCTGCACGGTTCAGCATCGCGTCGCGTCGCGTCGCGTATCCCATGATTTAGCTTCATCCCTCTTTTTAACCACATAATTGCTTGGTAAAACTAACATCCAAGGAACTTTGTTTCCTTCTATCGTCCGAATTTTAGCTTCAACTTGACTAGACTTGAGCTTTGACGTTAATTTTAAGTCCCTATTCTATGCGTCTCCCAATATTGCCAAGTAATTATTTAACAAGTAGCTTCTCTCGACTCGTTCTCTCGTTTCTTGCTTCGGTCACCGCTGTTTCATTGAACGAAACATGTGATCGGCCGTCCAGTTTGTCCGAAAGATCTAGTCGCCTGCCAATGATAGATCGATTTCTAGAAATAGAAATCAATCTACCAAGGGTAGTGTTGATTCGATCCGAAGATCTGCTGTACGGTTCAGCATCGTGTCGCGTCGCGTCTCCAACAATTTAGCTTCACCCCTTTTTAAACGAAATAATTACTTGGTACAACTAAACTAGAAGATCGAAGGAACATCGCTTCCTTCTATCTCTCTAGTTTAGTAATTTAGCTTCTAAGAATGTAAAAGGGAGATCGATGGAACTTTGATTCCATCTATCTCCCTTCGGGTCTCCACTCGCAGCAACCTCCACGTGGTGAGACCTGGTAATCGGTGTCACCCACGATAGAAAAGTTATTCTTCGTGGGTGACACCGAGCTAATGGCTGCGAATTTAGAATTGTTTCTTGATATAATAAACGAATCTAGTTTTATAGTTAGGCAGGTGTTTGGTTAACCATTATGTTAGGCAGGTTATTTTTATTTGAGGATAAATTCTTTTGAAAATTCTTCCAACTCTCTTCGTTGGTTGTGCATCTTCCATTGGTTGCACTTTCGTTTGTTTCTTCTTCGACCAACGATCGTTGGTCACAGAAGATCTTTATTAATGGAGGGTGGTTGGAAATCGATTAGGGTGGGTCTTCATTCGCAGAAACCTCCACGTGGTAAGACGTGGGTAATATTATTTATAGTTTAATTAATAATCGTATCACTCTTGGCTGGGTAAGGCAATTATTAATTAAAAACTAAATAATATTAGCAAATTGGTTACGATCCGCCTTACGTAGGTCATCATGAATATAGAGCTTCTTACGTTAGTTTTGATTCTCATTGATTCATCAAAGATTCTAGAGTATTGTCAGAGACGAGGTAAACGAGTAGCTCTTTCACCCAATGTATTTTTTCGGATGATTTTTATGGGGTCTCGAAACTCTATTATCATTTTCATGTCCTTCGTAACGCTATCAACAAATTCAGAAATGAATTTTAATCCCTTCCACAGTCAACTCACATGTAGTTACGCAACACTACAGCTGTTTGCCTATCAATACTAATTCAGTGAATAGTTTCTCAACTGATCGTCATCCATGAGAAGAGAACGCTAAAATTACTCGGTGTACTATTCATGCATGCAAAGTCGATAAAGGCAGCCTGAAGGAGCCGCCCAAGTTTGCGTGGAATAGTTTGCTATTTTCAACGATAGATGGCGCTTATTTTTCGACCTCAAACCCTCTGGTGCTAAAACGCCCAAGTTTGTCGTGGAATAGTTCGTTACCTTGAACGTTAGATGACGCTTATTTACCGACCTCCAGCCCTCTGGTGCTAAAACGCCCAAGTTTGTCGTGGAATAGTTCGTATCGTCCACGCTAGATGGATTTCTCGACAAGCTTGGACGTTTTAGCACCAGAGGGTTTGAGGTCGATAAAAAAACGCCATCTAGCGTTGAAAATAACGAACTATTCCACGATAATCTTAGGCGTTTTACCATTCGAATTTCCAAAGTGCTCGAAACATTTACAAAATGCTGGCGGCCTTGAGAAGAGGTAAAAGTGATGAGAACACATAGAATTCTTTGAAATTATGTCATTCATTGCCATAGATTTTCATTATACAAAGTTTTAATACATATAAACGTATTATATTATATTATATCATATCAGAAGTCGTCAGCAACGATAAGCAGTGGTCAGCAGTGGCGTGCAGAGGCTAGTAGAGGATCAGTAGGAGCAAGAAACTGACTGGGACAAAGGCAAACTGAAACATGCTCTCTTTCTCCTCGTGGGAGTCGAGACAGCAACCCAAGTTTGCCGTGGAATAGTTCGTATCGTCCACGTTAGATGGATTTCTCGACAAACTTGGACGTTTTAGCACCAGAGGGTTTGAGGTCGGTAAATGAGCGCCATCTAGCGTTGGAGGTAACGAATTATTCCACGACAAACTTGGGCGTTTTAGCACCAGAGGGTTTGAGGTCGGAAAATAAGCGCCATCTAGCGTTGAAAATAACGAACTATTGCACGACAAACATAGGCGTCTCTCTCGACTCCCACGAGGAGGTTCGAAATTACTTCGGGTAGCTTCGGTGAATCGAGAAAGGGAGCATGGCATTATTTTGCATAACTCTGTACATTGGATGTTTCAATCCCTTTTTTTGCAAGTTACCCCATTCGATGGTACTCGACGTTCGTTCATGGCGATCGTTTCCTTTTCATTTTGCTTCTGCTTGAGCCGCGAAGCGTTAAAGTCTCCGGTTGATGGTTTTTCTGTGCTCTGCCGTCGTTATTGCTCGCCATCGTTCCCGTCGCGTTTCGTGGCCGGAATGATCGATCGGCGAAACGATAGGAGAGCTTAATGCCGTAGTATGTTCCTTTTCCACGATGGCTCCGGTCATCAGCCATCGCTGTTCGTACGAGATGGAAGCGGCAGATTTCTGATTTGGCAAGGGGTGGGTATCGCCGCGATGGGGAAGGAAAAAGGCAGCAGTTTGCGAGGGTGGCGACGATCCGTCTGGACCCCCATCAGGTCCGCCACGCTCCACGAGTATTTTTATGGTTTCTTCCGAACCATGGTCGATCGTTCTAAACGTCACCTTCTATTTACGTATTCCACCCTCGTCCAATCGAACGGTTCACCAAAACCTCGCGGTTGTCGATATGATCAAATTGCTATCCAAACTAACAATATCCAATAGATCTTCAGAATAATAAAAAGAATGATAATTGTGTCTGAGGCAAGGGTTACTGGAGAACACTGGACTGACGAGTCCACCAGTAACCTAGATCTAAACACACTATTGGGAAAAGCAATTCTCCCTATTAAAAATCATCTTCTACGTCTTCTTAAGAGATGATTATTATTCCGTAAAAGATAATTGCAGAAAGCATAAATTGCCTCTAAGGCAAGGGTTGCTGGAGAAGCCTTATTGACCAGTCCACTAGTAATCCAGATTCTAACAGATCCTAAACACACTGTTAGGGAAAGCATTTCTCCCTATTAAAAATCATCCTCTAAGTCTTCTTAAAAGATGATTCTGTAAAAAATGATTGCAGAAAGCATAAATTGCCTCTAAGGCAAGGGTTGCTGGAGAAGCCTTATTGACCAGTCCACTAGTAATCCAGATTCTAACAGATCCTAAACACATTGTTAGGGAAAGCATTTCTCCCTATTAAAAATCATCCTCTAAGTCTTCTTAAAAGATGATTCCGTAAAAAATGATTGCAGAAAGCATAAATTGCCTCTAAGGCAAGGGTTGCTGGAGAAGCCTTATTGACCAGTCCACTAGTAGTCCAGATTCTAACAGATCCTAAACACACTGTTAGAGAAAGCATTTCTCCCTATTAAAAATCATCCTCTAAGTCTTCTTAAAAGATGATTCCGTAAAAAATGATTCTAGAAAGCATAAATTGCGCCTAAGCCAAGGGTTGCTGTAGAATCCTTACTGACGAGTCCACCTAGCAACTTAGGACAAAATGCAAATTTTTAAAACCCTACAATTCCATTGTTAAACGTCTTTCGAATCTTCTTAAAAGATACGAGTCGTGTTAATTTTGATTTTTTTTAAACGGTGTCGATTTAGTGCCCCCCGAGAATTCCTGCGAATGCTTTTTCGAAGCAGTTTGCGTTAAATCCGTGTCCACCGGCTCGTAAACAGGAAACGGTCCCCCGGTTAAGCCGGACTGGTAAAAAACCGGCCGCGTGGGCATGACAGAGATTAGTGGCTGGGTACCTGAGCTTTTTCAACCCTTTCTTCGCGCAGCTTTTCACCAAAAGAAAGCGTTCAGGGTCCTGGATTGTCTGTACCCGCAGTTTTTTAAGTACCCTTTAGACGCGCGCAACAACTACGGATAATCCGAGTAAAAACGCGCGTACTTTTTTGCGCGTAAAAGAACATTCGAGGGAATAGAAATTACGTTTCCACCCCGGGTATGTTTTTTAAGCCCACGGAGGAACGTTAAGCGTCTCGTGGCGAACAATCGGAGCCCACAAAAACGGACGGGGGGAAGCAACGTAATGCAAACTGTAATTCCCAGATAGGATCCTTTCCTTACGTTTTTCGGGGGAAAAAATGGACGGTTGGTCCTAGAGAAATTTCTTATTGCTTCCACGACGGGGGTTAAACCCTTTTGTACGGCGTTTGAATGAAAGTACGGGGGATTAGAGGATTTTTTTAATCGACGGGGTTCTTCTTCTTTGACGAACGATCGCAAGATGTAGAATTACCTTCGATAGAGAAAATATTAAATTAAAATCGATACAACGACTTAACGAGAACACTAAGGGTGAATAATAGGATCGTTTGTAGTGCATTTTGAGCAAAAAAGTAGCAGTGCACTTGTATTGCAGTGATCCAATGCGGGGGATTGAAGGATTTCTTTAACCCCTTAACGTTCATGCCCGAGTCTGACTGCTTTGAAAAACGATATTTGTTTAATCTAGGTTTAAGGGACGATAATATTTGTTTTCTTTCAAATTATACCTTGGATACAACATTGTAAGTAACAAAAACCGCATTTTTAGAAACGAATCCAATAAAGAAAATTGGTCATTCTTGGTTAACCCGAAAAATATGAACGTTAAGGGGTTAATCGATGGGGTTCTTCTTTTTTGACGAACGAATGCAAGATGTAAAATTACCAAGGTTGAATTAAAATCGATACAACGACTTAACGAGACTACTGAGGGTAAATAATAGGTTAGTTTGTAGTGCACTTTGAGCAAAAAATCATTTATCAAGGATCTCCCCGTCTCTGGAGCGATGCAGGTAGCCGTGCACTTGCGTTGCAGCGATCCGATGCAGGGTGGTTTTTTGTCGATGGGTAAAAAAAAAGTAACTCCACGCACCCTTCCCCTACGGTGCACCGCGTCTAATAGAGCCTCTCGAAAAAACTCCCCTCCTCTCAACAGGTTGATGCCCATTGTGTAAGCCGGTTGTAACGCGAGATCGATCGAGTGTACCTAAAAAAAGAAAAAAATTAAAACTTCCCCACCGGCAACAGGTGATCCTTTCAGCGCAGAGGGGCTTTATAATCGCCCCTGTTCGAGTCACTTTCACCCTTTTAGCTTCCCCCTCTATCAAAACTCGAGGATCTCAATCAACTCGCTGAGCATTTTTGCCCCGTTCGGAGATATTAAAATTTATTTCGGTACTTTTAATTACTCGATAGATACACATGTTTCACTTGTAGAATTTTTATAAGAACTTAAATATTATTTTATTGGAAATTTTGTGTGTTTCACTGGTAACAGTTTTGGAAATTTTTACTTTTTTTTTAGTGAGGTCCTCATTTTCTATATTGGGCTCATAGTGCTCGTAATAGGGAATACTATATTTATATTTGAAGAAATAATCGAGCTAATAGAAAGTTGATGCACTTATGAAAATAATTTTTTTAGAACGATTTGACATTTTTCTTTTTCGTTGTAAAATTTCAGCACCTTCTCGAATTTTTTTCTAGAAAATGGGTAGGAATTCGAGGGTATAT
Organism: Colletes latitarsis; assembly: GCF_051014445.1. Classification (NCBI taxonomy): domain Eukaryota; kingdom Metazoa; phylum Arthropoda; class Insecta; order Hymenoptera; family Colletidae; genus Colletes; species Colletes latitarsis. The sequence goes on along the minus strand of NC_135135.1, from coordinate 25,302,278 downwards.
CTAATGACTAAAAATTATTGTAATTGACCCCCACAACCGAAAATAATTTTTCCAGAACAATTTGAGATTTTTTAATTTTGTAGAAAAATTTCACACCTTCTCGAATTTTTTTCTCGAAAATGGGTAGGAATTCGAAGGTATATCTAATGACTAAAAATTATTGTAATTGACCCTTGCAACCGAAAATAATTTTTCCAAAACGATTGGATATTTCTTTTTTCTATCGAAAATTTTCACACCTTCTCGAATTTTTTCCTAGAAAGTGGGTAGGATTTCGAGGGTATATCTAATGACTAAAAATTATTGTAATTGACCCCCACAACCGAAAATAATTTTTCCAGAACGATTTGAGATTTTTTAATTTTGTAGAAAATTTTCACACCTTCTCCAATTTTTTTCTCGAAATTGGGTAGGAATTCGAGGGTATATCTAATGACTAAAAATTATTGTAATTGACCTCTGCAACCGAAAATAATTTTTCCAAAACGATTGGATATTTTTTTTTTCCGTCGAAAATTTTCACACCTTCTCGAATTTTTTCCTAGAAAGTGGGTAGGATTTCGAGGGTATGTCTATTCACCAAAAATTATTGTAATTGATCCCCACAACCGAAAATAATTTTTCCAGAACGATTTGAGATTTTTTAATTTTGTAGAAAAATTTCACACCTTCTCGAATTTTTTTCTCGAAAATGGGTAGGAATTCGAGGGTATATCTAATGACTAAAAATTATTGTAATTGACCCTTGCAGCCGAAAATAATTTTTCCAAAACGATTGGATATTTTTTTTTTCCGTCGAAAAATTTCACACCTTCTCGAATTTTTTTCTAGAAAGTGGGTAGGATTTCGGGGGTAGGTCTATTCACCAAAAATGATTGTAATTGACCCCCACAACCAAAAATAATTTTTCCAGAACGATTTGAAATGTTTGAATTTAATTGTTAATAACTATTTAACGAAGCCTCCATCGACAAATTATTATTCTTGATTTTCGTCTTATTTTGGCTTCTAGAATCTCCCATTAAAATCTTTCCCAGGAGTGACCGAACACCCTGTATAAATATCGCCTTTTACAGATTCTGTAATCCTAGTTGACGTACAAACTTAAAAACTGTATTGCCGTGTATAGTTTAAGAATCTTGCACCTTATAAATCTTAATTATAACACACTCTATGTACCTGAATGTATGAGCTCGAATCGAGCTTAAGATTTGTTTCAATAAATACAATAAATTAGGAACGTATTCCACATTAGACGAAAGTAATCCACTGCTTTTTATGATTTAATTCGAAACGTTCAAGACAATATGGCGTTTATAGCGTGTACGTCTCAAGATCGAGTTGGTAAACTAAGATGATTCGACGACGTTAACATAAGATAGTTCGAACGAGCAAGTCATTAATAACAGTTTTCAGGAGCAGCTTGCGTGACGCTGTTCGAGCGGAACGCGATACGATTTTTTGGAAAAACGTGCGGCTCGTTAGCGACCATATGGTGGTAGGATGACGTTGCAGATCGATCGATCGTCCTGACCGATGCGGATTTGATTTGCACCGGTGTGGGACTCGCGTCTCTCCTTTTTTAGGGGGCATATTTCCGTCACTTTTCAAAACCGACCCGGATGCAGTGCATTAAAACGCGTTCCCGACGGCCACGGTCCCCGGTTCCTTTGTCGAATAGTTTCCATTTAAACTCCATCCCGGTAGTCGCGATGATCGGCGAAAAACCTCCGTCGGGAATGGTGGAGAAAAAATAGAGGAGACATTCTCGTTTTTCGCAGACCTTCGAGTCCTCGACCGGGGTTTGGAACCTTTCGAATGTTTTCTCGGTATTCGAACATCATTATTCAACGCTATTCGTGTACACCAAAGACGTCGACAGGCTCCTTTCGAAGTTGAAATTATTTTTCAAATTCAATATATTGGAATATTCGAAGGACTGAGTCAATTTGACTGTTGCTATATATATAAAAAACTTGAATATTATTTTTTAATAACGTATGTTGGTTTTTAATTCCGTAATGAATTATACATAAATATGAATTCCTCTCTTCGATTTACCCCCTGATTTCGTATTGTCGAGTGTGGTATACCTATTTTTACGGTTGTGAGCCAATTTGACTCATAAAATGATTTAACAGTTAATAGTTAATTACGCGTAAACATTCATGTTCAATCTTGTCAATTCATTAGTTAGCTGGGATCAGAAAGTGTCTTATTTACCCACTAAAGTCAATAGAATTGAATTTTCGAGCAGTGAAGATGAGGATCTTCGTTTTATAGCTCCTAGCAAAAAAAAGAATTATTTCTGATTCTGAAACTGAATATGTAAAAAACGTTTCCAATGAAATTTTTAATAATAAATTTTGTTGTATGAATCAAATTGGCTCAATTCAGTAAAAATAGGTATACAACACCAGTAAATCTAGTGTTAAATAAACCCAGGACGATAAAGATAGAACACTTCATCTGCAAGTAAAAGTTAAATTAAAAAATTGAATCGTTTTGTAATAGGGATTTTGCTTTCGTTTGTAATTCGTTACTCGTCGTTTTAATAGAATTTTCCGCGACACTGTCAGGGAGAAACGTAAGAGAGAAAAGGGAGGTTAAAGTAAGAGGAACCGCTAATCCTCGCTGACATGGGGGGAGCTTGGAACGAGTCATTAACCGTAATAACTCGTAAAAGGGTCGAAAAGAAGGCTCGCGGATGGCGTGCTTTCTCCGTGGAACGCGTGTGCCTTTCGTATCCAGGAATCTCGTGGAAATTTACTGGCAGCCACCTTCGAGCGGGCGCCAAGTTCCGTATTCCTTTCAAGATCGTCGGATATATACGTAAAATGGCTCTATAAATAGGGTAAGAGAGGCGCAGCTGAGGCGGAAAACGGAAATCATGGGGAAAGCACGAGCTTTTGGGGTCCGTATCGTGTGTCGACGCGGCGGTAACAAAAAGAAGAAAAAAATTGGAAAGGGAGAAAGACGAAAGAAACGTGTAGGACGTTCGGGGGGTAGGGGCATATTCGATTCCTCTTGGAAGCTTTCGAAGAACTCGGCCCTACGACGAATCCCTCCGGGGACCTAGTTTGAATCAGAGTTAGGCAAAATAGTGGCAGATCCAAAGGGTGGAACAAAATTAATGTCTGAAAGGTAGCAGTTGGAGAAGCTTCTTTATTTTCAGTGAAATCGAGCTGACAATATTAATTTTACAAAATCAATTTATTTATCGATTACAGTGATACAGGAGGAGCGATAGAGGGTGAAACAAAATTAATAGCTCCCTTGAAGGGATTAAATAATGTAGCAGATGGAGGAGCTAATTATTTTATCTTCAGTAAAATCAAGCGAGCAATTTTAATTTATTTATCGATTACTCTGTGATATGCAATTCCGTTCGTTTCCACCCCCTGCTCTAATATTGCATTTTAACACGTTGACTGCCAGACTAATACTTGTGATTTCAGACAATTGTAAACTACACAAAATTTCTTTTAGTAATTATTTTCGTAACCACATTAAAATTCCAGAATTCAAATTTATTTTCTTTAACACATCAGTTTGAGAATCGTTTTATAGTGGTCAACTTGTCAAACGAGCTGGTGTTTTTTAAATATTATTATTTAAAGTTCCGCGGGGATCAAGAGGTCCTAATTTCGTGTAATTCGAGACACGACGACGCACGAGACTCGCACGCGCAATCACGTGTTCCGGGACGACCCTCGGGGTGTCGAGGAGCACAGAGGTAGGAGGGAGAGAAAAAGGAAAAAAAAAAAGAACGCAGAAGGGCCAAGACGTTTGAAAAGTGGCCAGAATTAACGCGTGCGCCTTGGCCACCCTGCGACCTCCTGGTTCTCCTGGTCGTCCACCCCTCGTGCACGAGGGTGCAGCAGCCCCATGCTCCGCCCTTTGGAGGGCCGACTCGCCCCTCGGCGGCCGACACACAAAAAAAAAAAAATAGCCTATAAATGAAAATGATCGGAGCTCCACCGACGAACGACGGTTTTTCTCGTTTCTGCGAGAACGAAATCCGATTACCGGGGCGAAAATGATGCTCGACGAACGATGGACGATCGAACGAGGACCGTTAATCTCTTGTAACGAGCCACGGATTACGCGATTATCTGTCCACGCGCTTGTTAGCTGCGTTTGAAATCGGAACGATGGATACTGGGACCCGTAAATATTGTCTTTTAACTTTTACGCGCCAAGGAGCGGAACGAAATTCATTTTAACACTTTAATGGCCGCATGTATCACGCGAAGACCTTTGTTCGTCACCACTGATATTGTAGACCAAAGTGAGATACACGAAGATGCTGGGAATATTATTATAAGGAATTATAAATGTAAAAATGAAATGATGAATGATACAGTAGATCACGCACACGTGACAGTGGCCAACGTCTGCTAGCTCGCGAAGTCACGTATACGTGACAGCGGCCGTCAAAGTGAATTCTCTGTTCCAATGTTTGTCACTCGACAACAGTACTCGTATTACAACGAATTGTCGCTTGATTTTTAATTAAACGATCTGTAACCACGCAAAATTTGTTCTTTCGAATAATCTTCTTTTCCAAGAAACGAATATAGCAATTATTAAATTTATGGGAGACCGTAAAACGTGTAATTTGTTCTCGTAAAATAGTTCGAATTTTTGGGTTTCTTGGAAACCATATGAATTAACGAAACAATTATTAATGAAACGGAAACAATATGAATTAGGGGTAGTTCGATGCAATTAAAATTTCATAATACTTTTTAAGTCTTATTAATTTCGAGAGCCGTAGTAAAACCAGTAATTCGTAATGATTCGCACTCGTTAGGCCCCGTGAGAATTTTCTGACTTCGTTCGCGCGTTTCTAGCGCCTTTGGCATGCGTACTGATGCGATTAGGGGTAGTTTACGTTTGGAGAAAAGGCGAACGACGACAAACATCATCCGTGCAGGTAGTCATAACGCGAGTTAAAAGTTAAATCAAAATTTATACAACATAATGCTATAATATTCGTACGGCCGACAATGGGATCCATTGTTCCTCGTCTTATTAACTTTGGGGGTTGGGTTCACCCCACAGTAGTGATGGAAGGTCACAAAGCCAGTAATTTGTCACCATAAAATAATTTATGGCTAATTGATAGGTTTCTCGAGAATTCTGCGAATTCTTTTGTGCGTTTCCAACCTCTTTCAAATAATTAGGGGTAGTTCACGTATCTTGAAACGATGGCAACAACATTATCCGTGCGAGTAATTGTAAAGAAACGAATTCGACGGAATTTTAGAATATTATATTTGAGATATTTCAGGTTTCTTTATTTTAATATAAAGCCCATAACATTAATCGAGGATCACAATGTCTTTAAACGATCGCCTCGACTTTTTTTTTACAAGTTCGACTCGTTCTATCCAATTTTCTATTAGACTATTACATAATTGGGGTTCTATTTCATTAATGGCGGCTATAATATTGCTTTTTAGTTCGTCAATTGTTTATTGCCATAAACTTTACTTTTTAAAAAACTCCATTGGAAAAAGTCTATCCAGTTGATGTCTCCTTGAACAGAACTTGAACGTTTCTAATAATTTTCAACAATTTCCACACGTTGTTGCACAGTGTAGCCTTCCATGACGATTTATTTACAATTTGTATAATTCTATACATATAGTACTCTCCTACTTTCTTATTACTTCGAAAACGAGACCCAAATAAAAAGGTACTCGTCAAATATTTTTTAAAAAATTCATGCGTTGTTTTCTCACAGATTCTGTCATTTTTACCCCACTTTGGAGGCCACGAAAACTATCGATGTCCTAAAAAAGTGGTGTCACCGATAGTTCGAGGACGTTTTCCAGTTCCCATAAATACGTTGGACCGTTTCGTTATTAGGCCCGGTCAGTCATTAAGCTCGACGCACGCACCCCGTACGAGGTAGTGTCCGGTTTTCCGGAGGGGGGTGAAAATGCGATTCCCCGAGGCTTTCTCACCCGACAATCGTCGCGCGGATTCGAGAACGACGGCTGCAGCGGCCGTTTTCCAAAAATCTCCCGTTCGTCTCGGGGGTCATTGGGGCCAGAATCTGGCCGGACAATGGTCACGTATGCTTCGATCTATAAATCTTGCATTGTCCGGCGTCGATGTTTAGTCGCCCGCATATTAACCCAGGGGTGAAAAGGCCGCGCACCCGGCATTGTTCAATAGTTGACCCCTCTCGTTGGTACCGTGACCCTCGGGCGTTCTTATTTATCAGGTTACGAGTCGCGTCGCTCGTAACCGATCCACAGGACTCTCTCCTGCTCGATCCTGGTCCTCTGGTCCAGTTCTCGTCCCTTCTCTCGTCAGTCGCGCCCCTTCGCGAATACATCCCTTGCCAAGCCGTTTCGATCCGTGCTTCCGCGATTTTCCAGTCGGGGACGACGCGAATTTCCACGCAGAGGACCTCTATTTAAACTATCTAAACTATTCGAACTATCAAAGTGGTCAACCATTGCATTTTTCGGAGTCCAGGTATTTTTAAATTATGAAAATTGATTATTTATTCTTTGGATTTGAGAACTTGCAACGCCAAAATTACTGTAGACTCATCGTTGGTTCCAACGTCCAGGGTTGGGATTAATTTATTATTTTTAACGACTGTAGAAAAATGTAATAATAACCATTCCGTGCTTTGACGTTGATTCTATCTTTGTGAAAGATAATTTGAAGCACTGTGAGGCATTAGAGCTTTCAGGAAAATTGTGAGTCGCGTCCCTTCGCGAATACATCCCATGCGAAGCCGTTTCGATCCGTGTTTCCGTTTTTCGCGATTTTCCAGTCGAGGACGACGCGAATTTCCACGCAGAGACCCTCAATTTAAACTATCTACACTATTTGAACTATTACAGTAGTCAACGATTGCATTTTTCGGAGTCCAGGTATTTTTCAATTATGAAGATTATTTATTCTTTCGAGTTTTGCTTGGATTTGAGAACTTTCAACGTCAAAATTACTGTAGACTCATCGTTGGTTGCAACGTCCAGGGTTGGGATTAATTTATTATTTTTAACGACTGTGGAGAAATTTAATAATAACCATTCCGTGCTTTGATGTTAATTCTATCTTTGTGAAAGATAATTTGAAGCACTGTGAGGCATTAGAGCTTTCAAGAAAATGGTGAGTCGCGTCCCTTTGCGAATACATCCCTTGCGAAGCCGTTTCGATCCGTGTTTCCGTTTTTCGCGATTTTCCAGTCGAGGACGACGCGAATTTCCACGCAGAGAACCTTTATTTAAACTATCCAAACTATTCGAACTATCACAGTGGTCAACCATTGCATTTTTCGGAGTCCAGGTATTTTTAAATTTTGAAGATTATTTATTCTTTCGAGTTTTGCTTGGATTTGAGAACTTGCAACGTCAAAATTACTGTAGACTCATCGTTGGTTGCAACGTCCAGGGTTGGGATTAATTTATTATTTTTAACGACTGTGGAGAAATTTAATAATAACCATTCCGTGCTTTGACGTTGATTCTATCTTTGTGAAAGATAATTTGAAGCACTGTGAGACATTAGAGCTTTCAGGAAAATGGCGAGTCGCGCCCCTTTGCGAATACATCCCTTGCCAAGCCGTTTCGATCCGTGTTTCCGTTTTTCGCGATTTTCCAGTCGAGGACGACGCGAATTTCCACGCAGAGAACCTCCATTTAAACTATCTAAACTATTTGAACTATCACAGTGGTCAACGATTGCATTTTTCGGAGTCCAGGTATTTTTCAATTATAAAAATTGATTATTTATTCTTTGGAGTTTTGCTTGGATTTTGCTTTGGAACTTGCAACGCCAATCATCGTTGGTTCCAACGTCCAGGGTTGGGATTAATTTATTATTTTTAACGACTGTGGAGAAATTTAATAATGCCCATTCCGTGCTTTGACGTTGAATCTATCTTTGTGAAAGATAATTTGAAGTATGAGAGCTTTCAAGAAAATTCGTTCGAGTGACTCTGAACAATTAATCGGAAGTAAAGAAAATTTTCCAGGCGAGTTGGTCAATTTTTCCTAATTTCAAGGTCCTTCTTTGGAGAAGATATTTTTGCAAAGTCATTAGAATTTGAAAAGCAAGTAGGAATTTTAAAAGGTGGCCGTTACGAGGACTTGATCGTTGTCCAAAGGAAATCGTAGAAACCATGAATGGGAGTTCACGATCGGGATCTAGGATCGTTGATCTTGACGACGAGCACCAGCCAGATGCTTCGAAGAGATCGGAGGTTAAAACACGCGTGAAACAGTGTTTTAACGATTTAATAACGATAATAACGAAAGCTAGCATGACGTTCGAATTTTTTCAACGCTAATTATTTGAAAATTGTGTCTAGTTTGACGTCTCCATAGAATTCTCCTTTTAGCGCCACCTTGCACCCCGTTTTTTGCCAGAAAAAAAAATTGTTTCCCAATCGATCGAACCCCCTGGTCTCGTCACCTTCGAAGGGGGAATTTTTTGTAAACCTGTTTCTTCCGCGATCCGTTTCGCCTCTTTTTCAATTTTTTTTTTTCGCTCACCGTGCACGCGCTCTCGATTCACCGTAGGGCTGACAGCCGACTAACGATCCCCCAAAATACGAATACGAACGTGTGTTTATTACCAGCGACGCGAGTCGCGCCACGCGCTCGGAAGAGCCTCGAAGGGCGGAGGGAAAAAAATGGGGAACAAGGAGGAAGAGAGGGATAGACAGAGAGAGGGATGGTTTCGTTCTTCCCCGATTTACGGGAAGCATAAAAAGCCAGGGGAGAGAAAGGAAGAAAGGAACGAGGGCTGGGAAAGACGAGGGGGTCGAGAAAGAAACGAAACACGCGGAGTTGTGGGTAGAACTGGCGCACGGAGTGGATTCGGCCACTGAATATCGAGAGCCCTTCAATCCGCAGAGGGTTCGCAGAGACCGTTTTCACGGGGTGGGGATCGGAGGGGAGCCCGTCAGGGGGGAGAGAAAAAAATCCATTTCGAAAAGCGACTGCCACCGGGCCGCTGACCGCCAAGTCGTCGCTTAGGAGTCTCTTTCAAACGGCGCCATTTCCTTTTTTTTCCTCCTCATTCTTTCTGTTCCTTAACAAAACGCCTGGATGTCCGGCAAAGTGAGATTAATGTCCTTCGAGGCGAACCGTTTTTGCAGCCGAATGTCCGTTCCAGGAAAGAGTCACGAAACGCAACGCGGCTGCTCGGCGAATATATTACTTTAGATACGTTCAGAAATCAACTTCCGGTCGCGTTTCCTTCCTAAGTTAAAATCAGCTCGAAACTGTATTGATTCAATTCGAAAATTCTTGCATTTGTATCGATTCAAGTTGAAATTGTCTCTCGCGTATAGTAGCTTCCATAAATTATTTTTTAGGGGTTGTATAATTGTATCTGTATAACGAAAATATACAATGCAAATATCTCGAAAGGATTACGAAGAACAATACACCGCGACGAAATAGAAATTGTACAATGTTAAATATTAATTTTACTAGTTGATGTTGTATCATTGAAACTGTGTCAATTCTAGTTGAAATTCTTGCATCGTCTCTAGCGTATAGTAGCTTCTATAAGTTATTTTTTAGGGGTTGTATAATTGTATCTGTATAACGTAAATATACGATGCAGATATCTCGAAAAGATTACGAAGAACAATTACACGGCGACGAAATAGAAATTGTACAATGTTAAATATTAATTTTACTAGTTGGTGTTGTATCGTTGAAACTGTGTCAATTTAAGTTGAAATTCTTGTATAGTCTCTAGCGTATAGTGGCTTCCACAAATTATTTTTTAGGGGTTGTACAATTGAATCTGTGTAACGTAAATATACGATGCAAATATCTCGAGAGGATTACGAAGAACAATACGCCGCGACGAAATAGAAATTGTACAATGTTAAATATTAATTTTACTAGTTGGTGTTGCATCATTGAAACTGTGTCAATTCTAGTTGTAATTCTTGCATCGTCTCTAGCATATAGTGTCTTCTACAAATTATTTTTTAGGGGTTGTACAATTGAATCTGTGTAACGTAAATATATGATGCAGATATCTCGAGAAGATTACGAAGAACAAATTGTGCAACGTTCAAATGTTAATTTTGCCAGTTGTAAATATGGTGATTATAGTTGGTTGAAACTGTATCGATTCAAGTTGAAATTGCTTCTCGCGTATAGTAGCTTCTATAAGTTATTTTTTAGGGGTTGTATAATTGTATCTGTATAACGTAAATATACGATGCAAATATCTCGAAGGGATTACGAAGAACAATTACACCGCGACGAAATAGAAATTGTACAATGTTAAATATTAATTTTACTAGTTGGTGTTGCATCATTGAAACTGTGTCAATTCTAGTTGAAATTCTTGCATCGTCTCTAGCGTATAGTAGCTTCTATAAGTTATTTTTTAGGGGTTGTATAATTGTATCTGTATAACGTAAATATACGATGCAGATATCTCGAAAAGATTACGAAGAACAATTACACGGCGACGAAATAGAAATTGTACAATGTTAAATATTAATTTTACTAGTTGGTGTTGTATCGTTGAAACTGTGTCAATTTAAGTTGAAATTCTTGTATAGTCTCTAGCGTATAGTGGCTTCCACAAATTATTTTTTAGGGGTTGTACAATTGAATCTGTGTAACGTAAATATACGATGCAAATATCTCGAGAGGATTACGAAGAACAATACGCCGCGACGAAATAGAAATTGTACAATGTTAAATATTAATTTTACTAGTTGGTGTTGCATCATTGAAACTGTGTCAATTCTAGTTGTAATTCTTGCATCGTCTCTAGCATATAGTGTCTTCTACAAATTATTTTTTAGGGGTTGTACAATTGAATCTGTGTAACGTAAATATACGATGCAGATATCTCGAGAAGATTACGAAGAACAAATTGTGCAACGTTCAAATGTTAATTTTGCCAATTGTAAATATGGTGATTATAGTTGGTTGAAACTGTATCGATTCAAGTTGAAATTGCTTCTCGCGTATAGTAGCTTCCATAAATTATATTTTAGGGGTTGTATAATTGAATCTGTGTAACGTAAATATACGATGCAGATATCTCGAAAAGATTACGAAGAACAATTACATCGCGACGAAATAGAAATTGTACAATGTTAAATATTAATTTTACTAGTTGATGTTGTATCGTTGAAACTGTGTCAATACAAGTTGAAATTTTTGCATCGTCTCTAGCGTACAGTGGCTTCTACAAATTATTTTTTAGGGGTTGTATAATTGAATCTGTGTAACGTAAATATATGATGCAGATATCTCGAAAAGATTACGAAGAACAAATTGTGCAACGTTCAAATGTTAATTTTGCCAGTTGTAAATATGGTGATTATAGTTGGTTGAAACTGTATCGATTCAAGTTGAAATTGTTTCTCGCGTATAGTAGCTTCCATAAATTATTTTTTAGGGGTAGTATAATTGTATCTGTATAACGTAAATATACGATGCAGATATCTCGAGAAGATTACGAAGAACAAATTATGCAACGTTCAAATGTTAATTTTGCTACTTGTAAGTATGGTGATTATAGTTGGTTGAAATTGTATGGATTCAAGTTGAAATTGTCTCTCGCGTATAGTAGCTTCTATAAGTTATTTTTTAGGGGTAGTATAATTGAATCTGTGTAACGTAAATATATGATGCAGATATCTCGAGAAGATTACGAAGAACAAATTGTGCAACGTTCAAATATTAATTTTGCTATATGTTTTGGAAGTTTTAAAAAACGAGGATATCGCGATGGAGAATCGCGAGGATGGGGAAGGGCCGTGGCAGGGGTGGTGTCAGCAGATGAACCATAAGTATGGGTCAAGCCAGCACGAGCGTGGGTCAGCTGTCAGTTGTTTGTCCTCGTGGAAGGGCGCCATTTGTGCGTCGCAGGCTGCAACGCAGCCGCGAACGGCCACCGATGGCTCCTAGACGTCCTCCGTTCTGCTCTTTTCTATTCATTCGTGTTCTCGGACCCCTGGACCGTTGCCTAGGACAAGGATTCGGGGCACGAGTCTTCGTTTCCCTCGAAAATCTCGGGGAACGTTGTTAAAAAAATCAGGGAAGTCTTCGTTTCCACTCTGAGCGTCCACGTGTTGCACCCTTTCACCCCAAATGCTTCCAACTTTCCATTTTTTTTATAGAATCTACGGGAAACTTTACGACGAAACGTTAACAGTATAATTATAACAAAGAGAATATGAAAATGTGTATCTTTAAATAAGAAACACTGAAAATACAAATAACAGATTAGTCTCAGTCGTCCCTTGGTAAAATAGAAGCTAAAGCTATCGATGGAAAATATACATAGCCACTCGTACAGTTTTTAAAATAAATTTTTGGATTCGAGAGTGAAGAAAATTTCATTTAAAATACATAACAAAAAAAGTTTAATAGACTCGAAGAGTCTTCTAATCCGTGACTAAGAGTCGTGTAATCGCGAGGAGCAATTTTTCATGGGGATTTTGGTGAAAAAACGCCCGGTGACTCCGCGTGTTGTTTTCCCTGCGTTGGCGGAGCAAACAACCGTGTCGGAACGCGATAACAACCTAGCCATTGTCTCGATAGATTATCGTTTTATGGTTGCGGCTAATCCCGAGCGGAAAAATAATACCGCAGCTCGGTCGGTCGTCGTGGGCCAGTCTGCCAGGTCGGGAAAAAACACCTTGCATCCTTAAAAATATCGGGACCGGTGAGTAAGCCTGTTTTCTTCCCCGAACAACGAGGAGTCGAAGGATACTCTCGTATTTGGCGACTCGAAAGAGGTTCGGAGGTTTCGATTCAACGAAACAAATCGTCCGTATTCGTGGAACTCAAAGGGATAAGCATCAGTTTACTCCATTAGTTCGAGAAAAATATGTGTACTTAAAAAAACTAGTACTTAAGTATACATCTTCTTGTATATTTCACTGTCGCTCGATTTATTTATCTAAATTAAAATTTGAGAAATATGTCTCGTCCCTTCTGAATTTTTATTTCCTCAATGTCTCGTTTCGTTCATTTTTAATTGGAAACTCAGAGCCATCTTGTTTAAATTTCTTGTGGTTTGCTCTCGCATGACACATCTTCGCGTCTTTATGTTAGTCATCCACGATACTTTCGAAAACGCTGTGTTTATCAAAGTCCGGAAGCAGAGTATGCCAAATACGAATTTTTCTACGAGTTGATTTCCGACTAAAAAATATTATCTCTCCCTCCTTATCCGTAGAGATTATTCCTGATGGGGAAACTGTTTTCTATCGATGATAAATAAATAGTAGGCTTAACGATGGCAAATCGAGGGTCAGCGATAAAAAAAGCAAATCTCATTAGGCGGGATCGGTGACTCAAACTCTGGAAAACGCTATGAATCGCGATAACGCGAAACGTGCTCGTTAAAACCTCTGTGCGTTAACATTCCTCGCGTTCCTTGTCCAAATTTAAAGTTACCATTTCTTGTTACCATTTGACTCGTCGCAAGTTTTTGATGTCAACTTTCACAATCTCTACTCGTTAAGTCTTATATATTAAAATCAACAGATTTTTACATTCACGAGGTATTCGTAAAGCGAATCTATTCCTTGTACGAATAAATGTAAATAAAATTAAATAGTATACGTTTGAATCGTACGTCAAGGGGTTGATTTTGAACGAAATCCGTTGACGTACGAGCAATTTCAATAGATTGTCCATCGAGAATCGATGTTAGGATGACACAGTGTTTCTGAAATTCGCGAACATATATTTTGAGTGAGCAATGGAATGGAAAGAGTTTTACGCGAGGCAGTTGTATGCGTGTTTATCGGTTCGGGGCGGAACGGAAAAATATTTTTCTGCCAAAATTTCGAGTGGCCCGGGGGGAGGGCTGCGAAAGGGGTTAGAGAGAGCAGCTGTTTAAACGATCCTCGACACACCCACGCTCAGGTAAGGGGATGCATATTTTCCGGGGCTCTCTGCGCGAGTTGATTGAATTTCTCGCAAACAATTAGGAACGACGCCTCGAAAGTTGCACAGACGTTCGAGACGAGGACTGGATAAATTAACGTCACTCTATAAAAGGATGCAAACGAAAGAAATGTAAAAGCTTATTCTTTTCAGGAAATAAATAGTTTCATTTTGAAAATTCACGAATGTTTAAATACTGAAATTGTCGAGAGGAGAGCCAGAAAGACAGAATGGCGGTGATCGAAGGGAGAAAGGAGTGAAACGGGGGAGGGGCACGTGTCTCAACCTCCGCCCCTGCCAGTCATCGCGGATAAACAACAATGAACGAACTCTCAGTAATGCACACGCGTCCGTTCCCCGCTTTTCCACGTCTCTGGCCCCGAGTTTCGTATTTTCGCCCGAATTTCCGCCAGCCGTGCCCCTCTATCAAAAATACTTTTGTCCTCCATTTAACTGTACTCGAAACGTCCACGACCAAAACACATTCCATCTTCAATATATCGCTAAATATTCTCCATTAATTTTTCCATTAAAATTAGAGAACGTATTATAATAATGTTTATACTTTTATTCAGCCATCTTTTTTGGAGACAGGCTAGTGTAAAATATTTCTATCGAATTTCCAAGAGAGCTGAAATATTTCACCCTCGTATCACATAAGCTGTAGAAGTTTCAATTAAAGCACATTACAAGTTTGTGGTACGAACTGTATTATGTATAATTTTAAGCGATCTAAGACAATTAGTCGAGCACGCAAGAACGAGGCTACGCTCGTAAAAGGGCACGTTGGCCCTTAACCAGGTCAAATTTTCGCCCGCCGATCGCAGAAGTCCACCGTTAGTCGTTCCGACGTTTTCTTTGAAGGGATTAATTCCGTAGGTATGGAAACGGTGCGAGAACGCTCGATTTTTTCCCAGGGAAAGTGGCCCGTGGCCCCAGGTAGTGCCGCTCCCCATAAATCCAGTTCACAATTATACAACTTATTATCTGATACCGAGAATTCCGGGGTCGAAAGGCTGAATTTTCGCGTGGACAGGACTTTTATAAGACGGTACCGAAAATGCGAAAACAAGTCACGCTCGAAGGTGGAACAGAGAAAACGCGAATAAGCGAACGAAAGGGCCCAAACAGCATGGTCGTTTCTTCGTTGAGACAATACGAGGGACCTCGTCGCTCGAGTTATTGCGATCGTTGGTCAGACAAGGCACCAATCCTTTTTGCATGATATATAGCAGTGCAATCGAACACTGTTTTCACTCTATCGATACCAATTGACTGTTTCCGCGTGCTCGCGTTTGCATTCGATCGATGCGAGTCCCAAAGATGGAGGAAATAACTAAAGATCGCTTTTTGAAATTCTATTTTTGATATCAGTATAAGTAATAATTAACATTGGAAACGTTGGTTGAAGGGTTTTTGATATCGTAATAAAAAGTTAGAAAGTTAACTTACATTTAAATTATATTTCGTATTTACAAGCAACGATCTTTCATAGAATCGTCAACTTTGGAAAATTAGTCGTTTCCAATAAATATTGTTGATGTGCTTTCGAAGTACAATGAATTAATTTTGCTTTCAGTTTCATTAATTCCTGTTATCTGAACCGTACTTTCCCCATAGAAAATGGTTACAACGAAATATCTCGATGATCGTCAGGCCCGATTTCGGTAATTAGTCGGTAACGATAGAGTTGGTTCGCAGAGCTCGTTAGTTGCTCGATAATTTGAAAAAGTGCTCCAAAGATATTCGAAAAACCCCGTTAAGTTTTCGAAGGATCCCTTCGCGTTTTGTTTGCACGTTCGCTGGACACCGGGTCACCGTTTTCGAAAATTTACAAGCCGAAAGTCTCGTTCTCATTGTCCGTATTTCGACTCACGGCGCAGGGTGTACTGTTACTCCCCTGTAACGGGGTTGAAGAGAAACTTTCTCTCCTGCTGTACCTTTTCGCTCTTTTCGACGATCCTCGTGTCCTGGTACCCTTTAACAACCGCAATCGTCCATCGACGGTCCCCCTGAACTTTTAAATGTCGGAGGCAACTGACAGAGGGATGGTACCGCTAATTCAATGGCCTAAATCCTCAATATATTACTATTTCTCGATATTTCGTCAAACCAAGAAATAGAAATATTCAAGACATCCAACATTGCATAGCAAATATAGAAATTTATTTAAAATTGTTCTTTCGTGAAACTTTTAGGGGATGCAGCCTAGTTTTTAGTTCGACGAAGCCCTTAACGAGGCAACTTCCACCCCTAAAATCTACGAGATCATTTTAAACCGACTAGCGTTAAGTTGGAACGGCTACAGCTCGATCAAAATGGCCCTGCATCCTTAAATTGCAATTCTAAACATTCGAAGCGTCCTTTCAAGATTTTATAAAAAATTTGAAACCAAAAAAAAGAAATTGTACTAATTGGATTTCGTCGATAGTGCCATTGGGTCGACGGATTTTTCAAATTGTGTTTGTCGTTTCGCTTATTGGTGTCTCGTAAATAGCTGCGGTTGTGTCTCACTGCCCGAATAGCGAAATCCAATTACTCGCACCTTCGAGTGGGCAGAAGGTGGTACAATAAAAATAATCGCACCTTCCTGGAAACGGTTGCAGTTAGACCTGCGATCTTTTGTCTCCTCACACGCGCTGGCCCCCAGTAATATCTAAGCATCCATCGACTTTCGACAATTGATACTCGAAATCTCGAATTTCTACGTCAGACTCTTCGAGGATCGACGACGATGTCTCGATATAAAGAATTTAAACGAAACCAGCGGCACTGTGGTCAGCGAATGATTTACATTTTGAACTGTACACATTCTAAATTTTTCGGCGAAAACAAAAATTTTCAAATCCTTCTAAAAAAATTATTTTCGGTTGCAGGGGTCAAGTACAATCATTTTTGGTGAATAGACATATCCTCGAAATCCTGCGCATTTTCGAAAAAAAAATTCGAGAAGTTGAGAAATTTTTCGACAAAATTAAAAAATTTCAAATCGTTCTAAAAAAATTATTTTTAGTTGCGGGGGTCAAATACAATCATTTTTAGTGAATAGACATACCCTCGAAATCCTGCGCATTTTCGAAAAAGAAATTCGAGAAGTTGAGAAATTTTTCGACAAAATTAAAAAATTTCAAATCGTTCTAAAAAAATTATTTTCAGTTGCGGGGGTCAAGTACAATCATTTTTGGTGAATAGACATACCGTCGAAATCCTGCGCATTTTCGAAAAAAAAATTCGGGAAGTTGAGAAATTTTTCGACAAAATTAAAAAATTTCAAATCGTTCTAAAAAAATTATTTTCGGTTGCGGGGGTCAAATACAATCATTTTTGGTGAATAGACATACCCTCGAAATCCTACCCACTTTCGAGAAAAAAATTCGAAAAGGTGTGAAATTTTTCGACAAAATTAAAAATTTTCGAATCGTTCTAAAAAAATTATTTTCGGTTGCGGGGGTCAAATACAATCATTTTTGGTGAATAGGCATACCCTCGAAATCCTGCGCATTTTCGAAAAAAAAATTCGAGAAGGTGTGAAATTTTTCGACAAAATTAAAAAATTTCAAATCGTTTTAAAAAAATTATTTTCAGTTGCGGGGGTCAAGTACAATCATTTTTGGTGAATAGACATACCCTCGAAATCCTGCGCATTTTCGAAAAAAAAATTCGAGAAGTTGAGAAATTTTTCGACAAAATTAAAAATTTTCGAATCGTTCTAAAAAAATTATTTTCGGTTGCGGGGGTCAAGTATAATCATTTTTGGTCATTACACATACCCTCGAAATCCTACCCAGTTTCGAGGAAAAAATTCCTTACCGAAAATCTAATGTGAGGTCAGAAATGCTTCCTTGAAATTTCATGCGAATCTTTAAAACATCATAACTTCTGAACGGATTGGACGATTTTAATGTTTAAAAAAGCAAACTACGTGTATCTTAATGTAGAATATGTACAAATCGCGAAAATATTCAAAAAGTTGTTCCTTGACCCCGCAAAATGAGAAAAACACCATAAAAATGGTCCAATTTTCAAACAGCCATACAATTGTGAATATATTTTAATGAAACTTTTTTTTGAAGTAGAGCTCATGGGTACCTACAAAAAAGTATTAGACAACTTTTCTGTAGGGCGTCAAACAAAATTACTAAAAATAAAAAACGAATTTTTAAGAAAAATCGACAGGGGGTAGGTGCCTAAATTTTTCGGCGAAAACAAAAATTTTCGAATCATTCTAAAAAAATTATTTTCAGTTGCGGGGGTCAAATACAATCATTTTTGGTGAATAGACATACCCTCGAAATCCTACCCAGTTTCGAGGAAAAAATTCCTTACCGAAAATCTAATGTGAGGTCAGAAATGCTTCCCTGAAATTTCATGCGAATCTTTAAAACATCATAACTTCTGAACGGATTGGACGATTTTAATGTTTAAAAAAGCAAACTACGCGTATTTTGGTGCAAACACATTCATCCGTCTAAAATACTGTAAATTATTATTTAAAATCAGAGAATCATCCTTGCAATAACCAGAATATCGCAGAGACGATAAGAATTAAATAGAAAAATTTTAATCGTATCACATTAATAATATTTAAGGAGACTCGAGTGATAAAACAAGTTAAGAATTTTTAATTGAGAGGGTAAAACGTTTGGATATCGATGGTCCAACTAGGCGGGTTAGGTGCCGTTAAAAGTCACGGAAAAGGATTACGGTAACAATGGCGGACCTTGAGGGTTTAGGTAAATGTAGAACGCGGCGATGTGTCTCAGGGTGTAGGTACTCTAAGTGGTCAGCCTCGAGGGATCGTACCGACCTGAATAGAAACGTAGAACGTGGTTAAGGGCTAATCGTGTTATTTATTGCGACGTAGTGTCACGGAGTGATTCTATGAGCGTTTGCGCGCGTTTCGATGCTTGCCAGAAAACGGTACAATTGAGCCTTTTGTTCGCGGGAAGTTTAAAGCGTTAGATTCGCCGACTTTTCGCAGAAACAGTAATTATTTACTGCGTTTTGCATTTCGTTTCTGGACCCTCGTAAACAGCTTCGAAACGTGCATATTTTATTGGTATCGAAAGTCAAAGAATCCTCAGTCTTATTTCAATACGCTTTACGTGCTAAATACCCTTCTCTTGACAGATTTCCTTCATTTTCAGATCGCTAGGAGCTTTTAAAAAGCTGCTTAGTTCGATTTTACTTTTAAATCTGGCAAATTGGGATTGGATATTTCCTATCTTTGGATTATTTTAACCTTCCTTGAATCTGAGGTCATCATTTTAACCAAATTAACTGAAAGATCTTGCTTCCAAATTATACTCGTGTACTTCAATAATAAATTCTTAATCGCAGTTCTGTTTCTAAAGTTTTGAATTGCTCAGCTAAATTTTTGAAACTGGCACGTGATTCTCGAGCTTCGTGTCGAGGTAGTTTTCCGCTCGCAACGATAACAATAACAATAAAAGAGAAACGTGGAAGACAAGATTGTCGAAGTGTAATAGAAACGAGACACGGTGAAAGAGTCGAAAGCGTCTGGCGGAGGAAAGCGAGATAATTTTATTGCGAAAACAGGGAAAAACGAGGCCGTTCGAAGGGTTAGGTCATCGAGTTTTTCCAGATTCGGCAAGAAACGAGGAAACAGTTAGAAATTGTCGGACTCCCGTCACCCGTCACCCGTTTTCCGGCCTTCTTTTTTCTCTCTGTCGCACCCCGGCGCGTCGTTTAACTGTAAAAGCGTCGTAAACGCTAGAAAGCGACGGTTCCGTTCACTGGAAAAGGAGATTAGAAGGAAAGGGTTGAAGGGGATTTTTTGATGAAGCCTTTACGGCCTGCAGATTTTTTCCTCCCCCGCCCCTCGTGCGACGAAAGGGTTGAAGGACGATTTACAGTGTCCTCCCGTGTACCTGTTCACGAACCCTTCGAGGACACGCTTCGCACGACTCTTATAAAACTTTTCGATCGTTAAACTTTACGATTTCGCGAGAAATTGCCCACCTTTCTCTTACGCGTCGCTGTCTTTTCGAATTTCTCAGACGCCATTGTTTTCCCGCGATTCTGAGACAATCTTTTCTCACTTATAAATCGTCGATGCAAATGAAACCACTCTTGTTTATATACCTTTTTGGTACTTAACCCTTTGCAATCGTACACTTGAAAATTACAAAATACAACAATAGTGTAAATAAAACATTTAATTGAATCTGTTTAAATTGCCCTATTTTTTAGTTAATGTAAATTTCAAACACTTAAAAGCGTCGGGATCTGCTGGCAACGAAATCGAAATATCATTCGAAGTGCAAAGGGTTGAGTCGCGTCATCCAAAAATTCCCGTAGATAAACAAATTATTGCGAAGTTCGGTTTTAAGTACTCTCCAGCGATAACTGTGCGTTTTTTTTGGATGGTAGAGGGACTCTAAACTTTGGAAATTTCCTTCTGTTTTCTTGTGATTTCGTAGCCCGACTAATGGCGTTTCGCTGGATGGTTTTCGTAGGGAAAGGGTGCGATCTGTCCGAACGGATAGAAACCAGGCTGCCGAGGACGGAAACAGAAAAGGGCGAGCACGCGTATCGACGCGGTTTTCGGTTTCTTTTCCCGGCGACAGAAATCGCCGACGCTAATTAGAGGATCTTCCCCCTATTTTTAAACTCCCCGTTCGTGGCTCGCGAGTCGGATTCTCGCAACGCGCGGACACGAACGAGATACCCAACCCTTTCGATGTCCAAACACGCGTTCCGTCGTTCGAAACTCTTAAAACGATCGTTGCTTTTCGCGATCTTGGCGAAAAAATCAGACGAACGTTCGAAAAACTTCGTGGAATATTCAGGGGGCCGATCAAAGTTCTCGAGGCTCAGGGGATCGAAACGAGTGGCCATCTTCATAGGGGAATTGTTATAGATTAAAATAAAAATTTTAATTATTTGTTATTTACTGTAAATAAATCCATTCGTAAATGAGGCCTGAGAGATTTCAAATTTCTATTCCAGAACTTTATTCGACTTCAGCGACCGCCATTTTTGCACTCGAAATTAATATCGTGCTCCATTATTTTCTCTAACAAGCAGTCACTATTTCCCATTTTTCTAGTAGCAATCATTTTACATAAATACGTTGATCTCAAAGCAATGCAAAGCGTTGTATTTTTATTGCATAACTTTATTCGACCCTTGACTGGGTCGACGCTTCAGCGACCACCATTTGTGTTCCATTATTTTCCGTAACAAGCAGCCGCTATTTTCCACTAACAATTTTGCCAGTAGCAATCATTTTGCATAAATACACGAGTACGATGATTTCAAAGCAACGCAAAGTGTCGTATTAACCATCGAGAAATAAATCGTGTGTTTCATTTTTGAAAAACGGTGAAACAAGCGGGGGATGAAATCGAGGGTCGTGGAGAGGGAAGTAAAGGGTTGAAAGTACAAGAGCGAAGTCGTGAGAGTATCGTGGAGGTGGTGGGGGGCACATATCCGCAAAAAGTCGTGGATTAGACATTGGCGCGCTCGGTACCTGGTGGGGTGAGATTCAAAAACGTCTACGAACTCGTCGGGGCGGGCTCGTGATTGGACGGAGTGGCCAGGCCGAGCGGAGAGGGTAGCTGCCCCTCGACACGATCCACAAATAAGCCCATACACCACTTTGGGACTTAGTGTGTCGTCAGTCGACTTCGTGCATCCACACGGAACGCGAGTCGCGACGGGGATTACGGACGCGAACGTTGTTTACTCCGTTTCGTGAAACGTTTTATCGTCGTCGCGTCCAATCGGGAGTTTGATCAGTGAGAGGTGATCGAGGAATCGTCGACAATCGAGGAACACGTCGTCCACGAAGCCTGGAGGAAGCTGGAGATTCCGAGTTCCAGGTTCGTCGAGCGACACTTGGTACACTTTGACCCCGTGAACACGTGGATGTGCGATTTCTAAGCTCACGACGATTAGGATAGAGGATCAGCCAAGTATAGAGGAGACAGGAACAATTTTCCAACGTCCATAAGTCGATTAACGAACCGTGGAATTAAAATTAATCGACGCTGTTCCGTCACTCTTGGATCTTACCGAATTGTCCATGATTTTTTTAGTTTTCAATCGATTTCTGTGGAAGTTTGTTATTGTAAAGTAGAAACTTGGTATGTTCATTGCACGCGTAGAAAATACTGAAATCGAGATCGGTTCAACTCGTATTATTCATTGGTTTTGGTTCTCTTCAGACGTGAAAGCATCGTGTGTGTTTCTTTCGAATATCATCTTGGAAGAAAGGGATACATTGTAATTAATTTAACCCATTTCACGTGAGTAATTTTGATATAATATCAAAGCAAAAGAGCTGTCAGTAAATAATACGATAGATTGTATCGACCTCGATCTCGTCAGTTACGTTCGAGAGAGTAAATCGTTTCGAAAATCGAACGAGTAATTAATTTATGCAAAGGTTGGTTGTCAAGGACAGAGCGAAAATGATTTAGATTTGCTTCCACGATTGAAAATTTCATTTAACTAGCAATGGACAGAGTTATTTATCCTTCATCAGTCGCTCGAGACTCGTATCCAAACTTTTGCTCGACTTTTGCTTCGAGGTACCGCGAATCGAGGAATTTGAATGCTCGCGTACCATTCATCGCCCAAGCAAATATATTTTCCTAAAAGACAAAAAATTGTGCTCTGGTTGAGCATTGTTTGTTTGTACATCGTTACGAGTCGGGAAACAGAAGAGAATTTTAAATATTTAAACTCAAAAGTACGTTTCTTTAATATTAAAAGCTATTATAGAATTTGTAAGAATAAAATACGTTATTGATTATTTACAAAAGAGTGTTCCAACCAACACGAACGTAGCCACAGAAATCGTTAAACACCTGAACAATGTTCCGCGAGGTCGCGATTTTTAATGGATATTTTTTTTTTTCTTGTTCGCTCTTTATCGAGTTTCGCAGTTTTTTCGCGCCGTTCAATTGTCATCGCGATAAAACAATCGTCGAAACGACGAACGCAGCGATTCGTAACGACGTCGGTTTTCCATCGAGGAATTTCTTTTACAATCGTCGACTTTCGAGCAGAGAGGTATGTACCATTCGCGCTCGCGCTCGAAATTGGCCGTTTGTTTGTGTGTCTCGAAAAGCATCGACACGCCAATGACATTAACGCACGACTCTAACAAACACCGAGAAAATTCCAACATGTCCGCGATCGGAGAAACGTACGGAAAACAATCGAACGCCTCGTGAATTTCACGCTGGATCGGTGGAAAATCTGACCGGAAATAATAGAAATTTCAATCGCCAAACGAAATCTGTTCGATCAAATTGGTATGGGTCGAGGAAATTGATTATCCATTCTTCGGAGTTTTGCTTGGATTTGAAAACTAAAATTACTATAGACTCAACGTTGGTTCCAACGTCCAGGGTTTGGATTAATTTATTATTTTGTAGCGACTATGGAAAAATTCAATCAATAATCATTCTGTACTTTGATGTTGATTCCATCTTCGTGAAAGATAATTAGATAGTTAGAGTTTTGAAGAAAATTCGTTCGAGTGACTCCGAACAATTAATCAGAGGTAAAGGAAATTTTCCAGGCGAGTTGGTCGATTTTTCCTAATTTCAAGGTCCTTTTGTATATTAAGAATTTTATACGAACAATGATGGAATCGTACGCGCGAATATTAAATGGCGATTTATTTACTCGGATGAATGTTTCGTTCGTCTCGGCGTGTATATAATATAATAACAATATCTATGTGACAATAGTCACCAAATACCTAGAATTTTAATTTAGAATGAGAACACGGCGCGAATAACAAGTCGACAGAGGCAAACAAAACATTTTTGAATTAAATTTTCGATCGAATGAAATCTACTAGAATATTAACGCTAGAACTGCTATTTATACCACAGAAATTAAAACGATAGATACTCGAAGAGACGCATAATGCAATGGGAATAAATGTTTATTCGCTCTTATAGAAAATCTTAGCAAAAATTCGGTCCAGTAATTTTTTTGCTATTTTTATTAGAAATTAGTCAATTTAATCGATTCAATCTGTCTCAAACGGAACACAAACGTGTGCAAATCGTTTTAAAAAATGAAGATAAGCTTGCAAAAAACATCAGAATCCTCAGTTTTTCAATTTTCGATAAAATTTATATCAAATAAGACAAATCGTCATGGAAATAGAAATAATTGGGATACAGGAAGCTCTGTTGCTCAATTTTCGTCCCAAATTCAACACATTTCCGACGGGGAACGTATATTCTCGTTTTACAAGTATTTTTCAAGTAATGTTTTCTAATATTATGCACGTATAGCTCCCGAAAATTTCAAGAAAACATATTAATTACAAAAACACTCATCACATCTTTAGTATACACATATTGAAGGAATTCTATATGATCACCCATTGTGTAGGAAAGTTTGAATAAAAATGATACCTGAAAATTCGAATTTCAAATAAAATTTTGTTCCTCGTTTACAGTTGCATTGGTAGTTTCCTCAGTCTGGGTTAAAACGCCTTCTCGTTTTACAAGTAATTTCTCTAAACAGTTCTAATATCATCCACATGTAGAAAATTTCAACAAATTATATTAATTACAAAAATCACATCTTTAGTATACACACGTCGAAGGAATCATTATAAAATCATCATTAACCTGTTAAAATATATTTCCCCAATTTCGTCGATGTCGTCAAAATTTCCCACCATCGTAACTCCAATTATTCAAATATTTTATCAATAATCCAACGAAAATTCTTCCAGTTAGGCAATGAAACGTTCGTATAGTGGAATATTCGGATACTAGAGATGGTATTTTCGTCGGAAATTGGCGAAATGTTTTCCCATTTTCGCGTGGTCGTTTTTTTTCTCTACGATCCAAGGTCCCAGTGGTTCTCGGTACGTCGTTCTCTCTCGCCCCGGTCCCCTCAGGCCGCGGCTTTTCTATTTACTGTTGTGATTGTGCTCGGAATTTGGAAAGACTTGGCTTCCTTCGACCTTTGCCAAAGTCTTTTTTCTCCCTCTTCGGGCCAAAGACGCCGAGGGTTCGCTTTAATCGACTCTGGAATGCGAGCGCCGTTTCTGCCAGAATTTCGCGTCGCGCGGTCGCGCGGATTTCTCGAAACTCGAGGCTGTTCTCTCTCGAGGTCGCGGTGAGAATTTTGCGCGAGTAGTTTAGTTAGTTTACGTTCATCCTTCGTTCCATTTCGCGTCGATCGTCGCGCCTACCCGGTCCGTTTTTCGTTGGCTGCCACCGCGAGTGTTTGCAAATCGTCCAAGAAGAATCGAGAACATCAGTATCCTGAAATGCAAGGTAAACGTATCCTCTGGGAGCCTTCGACTTTCTCCCCATTTGCCAGAATCATAATTCACAGTGATCAGATTCTGTAGGAAAAGTTCGTTTCGTCGTGCTTCTCCGTTGGGCGAAAGTTTCGATATTTTTGTGGTTCCAGGGACTCTGGGGGACTCTGGGGGGCTCTGGGGGGCCCGCGAACGCGTCACAGGGGGGTTCGAGAGCTTTTACGAGAAAAATTAAGCTAGCAATTATTTCTGTCGCGCCTAAGAGCGAGAAGGAAATTTCGATTTCGATCTTGGCTCTGTTGGCGCAGTGTTTCTCAACCCCAGTTGCTATCCAGGAGCGTTTATTAATTTTTATTTAATTAAACACTTAACTTTTGGAACTTTGTACTCCTGCGAGGTAATAAAAATTATTCTGCTTAATTTGTGTTTTCGAGGAAGGAAGCGTATTTTGCACGAGGGTGTGGCACAGGTAAATTACTATTGTAAAATCGAAAGGCTGGAGAGAAAATTAGGAGCATCCCCGGCGCTGTTGGCGCAGAGTTTGTTTAATTAATTTTATTTAATCGCTACCTTTGTGGTTTCAGTGAACATTGTGTATTCTTAATATTATATAATATCGATACGTCGAAAGTTAAATGTGTTAACGTAATAAATTGATAATTGTTATTGTTTATTAGTATCCTTGCAGGAGGATGTAAATTATTTAGCTTCTGAATATCTTTGCGTTGTTGGGAACGAACGAAGTTCACCTTTATTCATAATACTGGGACGGTTACGAGTTTTTGATAGCAACCGAAGATTCGATTAAATAAAGCTGAGAATTCGACGGAAAATAATTGTGTTCTTCCCCGTTTCACAGATCGTTCGGAATTTTTTTTCCCCCCATAAATATGTATCGATATAATTTTTCTAAATTTTTACTAATTTATTGCACGGTGAAGTTAGTTTTTCGCAGATTTGAATATTCCACGAGCCGTTAAATTACTCCGCGCTCGAATGTTCTCGTAACGCGGCGCTATATATTTGTTTATCCATAGTATCTGTGTAATATTTTGGTAATACTTTTCCTTGACTCATTCAGTAGTTTTTATAACTCCTTGAACGCTCGCTGGGGACAGGAGGGGAGAAATATAGTCCTGATTGAGAAATTGTTGTAGTACGTTTGAATTTTAATACAGATAATAATCCATCGTTTGTAAGTAAATTTTAACTTAATATTTATCCGGATAATCGGTAAGGAACGTCTCCGGAAAATTAGAATAAATTTTTCTTACAGTTACGATCCTTATTTTTAACCCTTAACTGGATTATTGGGACCTCCACAAATTAATTATTTGAATGTTTATATAATCCATTAATTCATTGTTTTCTAAATGCTTTAAAGTAAAGATCTCCATTTACCAATTCGATAAGAAACATCAAGTGAAATAATTCAATTGAGATTGAGAGTCCACTCAAGGGTTAATATCTAAAAGTAAAGTGAGATGTCGAGTATATTGCACATTTTCCAACAACGTTTTTACCCAAGTCCCAAGGTTTCCAATCGACTTATTACTGTCGTTAATTTCACAAGTTCGAATTACGTATCGGAAAGAAGGGGTTGCGTGGAAATTGTCGAAGTTTGAGAAACGCTGACGCAAATTCACGGATTAATAGCATTACCCATTACGAAAACGCAATTTATGGTCGAAAAGACGCATTTCCTTTCACGTCGAGCGTAGTTCAGAGACAGTTTTTATTGCACCGTGCAGTAAGTAGCAGAGTAATTGCGTTTTCGGATTGGCGGAGGTTTTCAACGGGGGGAGGGAAAAGCCTTCGTTCCTTTTGCAAGGGTTGTTTGTTTTCGGCCGGTTCCCGGGGTGGGGTACCGCTCGTAGAACGAAGAGAAAGACGCGAACCGAGGCTGCTTTGAATTTTATTTATGGTCGCAGTCTCACGGGGCAGAAACGGACAATAAGATTTTCGCCAGAAGTCAAAGGCGGAATCTCCCAACCCGGTCTGCCGTCGACGGGGTTCGAAAGTATGCTCCACTTGAATAAATTAGCTGGTTCGTGGGCCCTTAACCCTGGAACCGTTCTACCTTCGACCGGGGAAATCGCCAAAACGACTGCCCTAAAAGACAAGGATGCACGATCGTTTGCAAATTCGTTCCTGGAACTGTTTCGCGAGTACCACGATCCTCGAAAGACAAAGAAATATGGTCGATCGACGTTACAGAACGACACCAAATAATTAAAATACTAAACCCTTGCACCCCAAGAACCAATTTTAGTCAAATTGAGTGGTTACTTAAATGCAATTTTGCGATATTAAAATTGTCTTTTTTCCCCAGAGAAATTAATTTTCTTCATTTGTTTCGTTAATTAGTGTTACTACAGTTGTGATACATCGAAGCGCAAAGGGTTAACGAAACCAATTGTACGCAAATCTCAAAACTTGCAAAAGTATCGTTCTGGATCCACAGTATGTATCTCTGTATTTCTAGATTCCCATATTTTTATCAATGTTTGTAATAATCTTAGGCAATCGGTAGATTTCAATCATCGAAATGCCAGGATATTGGGCTTGAATAATCAGAGTCGATATATCCTGTAGATGGAGAATTTAATTTTGATGATATCGAGTCTCTAGCAGACGAATTTTCTACAACGATTCGACGGTTCCGTTTGTTGTTCTCGTCGAATAAATTAGCCTGACCGTGTTCCTGTTCCTGAAGGATATGTTCCTGCAAGGGCGTCAAAGGCGAAAGGACGACTATGGCAACGTGGCAAACATTGTGAAATAATTTTACCGAGAATTCGCTTTGGAGCTCACCTTCGAGCAGGCATAAGCTATTTGTCGCCAGCCGCGGTACCCTTCTTCCTGGAAATTCGCATAAATGCCCAACCCTTTTCGACCTCATTGTACGATCGCTTTTCACCTGTTTCTTTATCCTATTCAAATTTTGCGACGACTCGTCCGTGGAATTTTTCCCATCTGCTCCCCCCTCCACCCCATCCACCCCTGCAATAGTAATTTACGATTTACTTTAGTACCCATTTGCAACTTATTTGCTGGTCGGTTTGAATTATTATCATTGGAAATTCCTTTTATAACAGTATCGGCTAACCGTATATAATGCCCACTGTAAAACGAACGATATCTCGTTTATAGTTGATTTTACGGCGAAAGTGCGTATAAAACAAAATGGTGGAAATTACATTTCGAAATTCTTTTGTTCTATAAAAAGTCTCGATTATTGGCGGCAGACAATTAAAAAATTAAATGAAAATTTGAATCTCTTTTCTACCGTACTTTAGGGCGGTATATTTAAGTAACAGACTTTACTATAAATAAAGAGAGAAATAGTGAAGTGGTGAAAAGATCGAAATGAAATATATCTTCTCATGTCATTCGTGGGTAAGAATGCATTTAAAATGCAAAAATATAAGAAATACTTGAAGCAAGATACGAATTGTTATATTTGAGGGTTGAGACAAACTACGAATCTCTGATTTTGAATATTCAAACTCGACTCGTTTCGTAATTTCAACGAGAATAGACTGTCCATCGTTGGCTAGATAATAATTTCTCTATTTCTCTAAGCAGAGTGACAAGATGCGAGGGAACTGGGACACGGCGGAGCCTCTGGTACACGCGCCAAATCAGCAGCGGCAGCAACAGCAACAGACCATCGTCGAGGAGCAAAATCATCCCCTCCATTCGCCAACCACGCCCGCTTGGAGTATCGCCGATAGAATCGTGGTGAGTAATCGCTTCAACCCCCCTCCGATCGAATCTCCTCTCGTTTCCCTTCTCGCTCCCTCGTTTAACTTATTCACCCCTCTCCGGTCCGTTTGCATCTCGCCCTCGTTCACCCTTCGCGTTACCGTCCTCTGTTTTTCATCCCCCCACGATCCTCTCTTCGTCTCTCTCATCCATCCCCTTTCGCTTTCGCGATCGACAAAATGTCGTTTCGCTCTCGGTTCGATGAACCCTTGGATGCCCTTCCTCCACAGGCTGCCTCTCGAAAACTACGCTTTCTCTCCTTGGCTGATTCAACGGTCTTCTTCGTCCACCAAAGGTTCAATCTTGGGTAATTTCACGTAAAAAAAATCCATCTTTACATTTTGAACATTAGTCTCTCGAAAACATTCTGGAAAACATTGTCGAACACTTATAGAATTTTTCTTTCTTCTTCCAGTGGCGCGAGGTATCTGTAACACCTATTATAGTACACTTGCACACCCTATTAAGGGTTCAGTCTTGGGTAATTTCGCGTAAAAGAAATCGATTTTGAACATTGGTCTCTGGAAAGCATTCTGGAAATTTTTTTCTACATTTGCACACCCCCTTTGTACCTTAACCCCTTGACATACGATTTAGCTCGAAATAATTTTTCAAACGTACACTATTTAATTTTGTTTAAATTTTTTCGATCACCTCGTGAAAAAAGTATTGATTTTAATATGTAAGACTCGATGACGAGTAGTCTCACGATTAGTGAAACCTGACATCAAGAACTCGTCATCGTACGAGTCAAGGGGTTAATATTCTACAAGTCTTCGTTGTTTCATTTTTCCTTTTCAACCACGATTCGAACTCTATCGAACGACGTTGCTTCGCAGAAGGAAGAGCCAACGGAGGACAAGAACAACGATTCAGGCGTGTCGCCCGATCACTACAACAGCAACTCGGTGTCGCCCAGGAGCAGACGTTCCTCATCCACGGCGAACTGTAGCCTGTCACCAGGAAGCGCCACGTCGCAAGACTCGAACAACATGCAGTGCAGCACGTTCGATTACAGCCCGCAGCGGATGTTCAAGAATTGTGGCGGTTCGCCGCTCGAATTCGCGAGGCATCGTTCGATGGACGACCACCGACCGGAACAGGCCATGGACGTTGTCTCCAGCACGGTGAAGCCGTCCAACGAAGATACTGAACTCAGCCAGGACCTCTTGCAATGTCCGATCTGCACCTTCTCCTCCATGAACAGGTAAACTATCAAATCAATCCCCATCTTTGGTAGTCGACAGAAGTCTTTGCAAGATTCAGATTCGAAGAAGTTAACTTAACCCTTAAGTGGACTCTCAATCTCAACTGAATTATTTTACTTAATGTTGATTTCTATCCAATTCGGTAAATGGAAATCAACTTTAAAGCACTTAACAAATAATAAACTAACGGAGGATTACATTGACATATATTAAATAATTATTAGTGTAAACTTGCAGAGGCCCCAATGATTCACTTGAGGGTTAAATCATACACTCGTACAAAGTAGCCATTATAGACACACATATGCATACTGATATACGACAACGATAACGTTTAGATAGACAACTATTTTACAGAGAAACATAATAAAATTCATCCAAACATTTGTTGTCCTTTCCAAAAGTCTTGCAAGAACCCAACGTCATCTTCAGATCCGAAAAATGTATCTTGAATCATACAAAAGATAAAATTTCTCCATTTGTTTTCGAATAATCCAATACTAGACACTACGAAGAACGAAGAACCCATCGACGTACCAAATAATGATTAAAATTCCGGTTTTATGACGCAGGCTAACGTTCACGGAGCACCTGGCGACGCACTGCGCGACGAAATGCGAGACGCCGGATTTCACGAAGACGATACTGGACCAGTTGACGGCCTCCGGGTCGATTCAGGATGAGAGTCGATCGTCGCCCACGCAGGGCGAGCGTTCTGAGCACGAGTCTGAGGAGGCGGACGAGCCGGGGCTCCGCGTGCCCCGCGTGAACTCTCAGGGCAGAGTGAAAACTTTTAGGTGCAAGCAGTGCAACTTCGTGGCGATCACGAAGCTCGAGTTCTGGGAGCACAGTCGGGGCCACATAAAGGCGGAGAAGCTGCTCACATGCCCCAAGTGCCCGTTCGTCACCGAGTACAAGCATCACCTGGAGTACCATCTGCGCAATCACTTCGGCTCGAAGCCGTTCAAGTGCGACAAGTGCTCGTATTCGTGCGTGAACAAGTCGATGCTCAACAGCCACCTGAAGTCGCACTCGAACGTCTACCAATACAGGTGCGCGAACTGCTCGTACGCGACCAAGTACTGTCACTCGTTGAAGCTGCACTTGAGAAAGTACTCCCACCAGCCGGCGATGGTGTTGAACGCGGATGGGTCGCCGAATCCGTTGCCTATCATCGACGTCTACGGGACGCGCCGGGGCCCCAAGCAAAAGTCCTTCGTAAAATCCCAGGACGACGGTTCCCCGAACGCCACTGCGCCCAGCAACAACAACAACATCCAGACTCCTCTGTCCTCCCCTCGAATGATGCCTCCTCGGATAGCACCGCCTCAGATATCCCCTCCCCAAATATCTCCTGTGAGTCACCATCTTCCCAATCCCCTGAACGGCCTGAACTGCCTGAACGGGGTGCCCCAGGTGCCATCGATGATGGCGTTCCCCTACAGCCAACTGTTCGCCAGCTTCCCCATCGCCGCGACGCGATTCTCCGCGGACGAGAACATGCCCGAGAATCACATGGACCGCCTGAAGAGCACCGTTCTGATGGAGTACGCGAAGGCGATCGACGACGAGAGGATCAAGGACGAGTTCCCGCAGGATCTCGCGATCAGGTGTTTCGGGGCGCCCAGCGTGCCCGCGAGCGACGTTTCGTCAGCTGCGTTGCCCGATCAGGAACAGTACTCGGAGACGAAGGCGACGCCGCTGGACCTCAGCAAACCGGAGCAAACCGGCTGCGCCCAGGCCAGGGCGCCCGCGAGCTCGCCCAGGGCAACGGGCACGAGCAGACGCAAGGGCAGAGCCGTGAAACTCGAGCGCAGGGTCATCGAGGAGGACACGGACGACGAGTCCCAGCAACCGCACGAGGAACCGGAGAGCTTCGAGCCTCCAGCAGCCAGCAGTCCAGGTTCCAGGGAGGAGAAAGATAGCAAAGATGGAGGATTGGGGGTCAGCAACGAGTTCACCTGCCAGTACTGCGAGATCGCGTTCGGAAACGTGGTGATGTACACCGTGCACATGGGTTATCACGGTTACAAGGATCCTTACACGTGCAACATGTGCGGACACCAGTGCACCGACAAGGTGTCTTTCTTCCTGCACATCGCCAGGTCGAAGCACTCGTAGCTCGGAGGGCTAGCCGTGAAACGGATCGGTTTTGGGACACTGATGTTGACAGTGCTGGCCAGATATTGGGAGTAGAGTTACTTTTATTCAATTCCAGAGGATTCGAGGAGAAGCAAGCGTGATATCGAAGCTAGGGATCAGGGATTGTGGTTTTGTAGGTCACGAGGTATTTTTGGCGGTCGGCTTCGTTGGAGAACAGCGACAGGCGAGATTCTCTGTTCGAATAACAGACAACGAACGAGAATAACATTTAGCGATCTGCTCGCTATTTGATCGTTCCGTTGAATTTTATTCCGGCAGATATACTTTCGTTTTACAATTGAACTTGTAAGTTTTATCGGAGTAACGGGTTGGTGTATCTTTTATTCGTTGTTCGAAAGTTTTACCGCGTATCGGGAATCTTGTTCGTCTTTGAATACGCCATCTTGGGCGCGCGCGCATGGCCGATCGCTTGAAATCAAGTGTCGATACTCTTGAGCGTTCGGAGCAGTTGTGAATTTAATTATGTTTCGTTTCAAACCAGCATTCGATAATTTTCTTTGACACTCTGTTGCTTTTGAAAATTAAAAAGATACACGATAGTATTGGATTTAGTAAATACTTGTATCGTGATCGATACGTATGCTGGGACGATGCGTGTTACAAAAAACAAAATTGTTTGATTCGTGCACAAGAAAATTTCAGTTTCCATGTTATATATGTAAATATCCCAGTGTACATATTCATTAAAGTATTAATTAAATACAATATCGATAACAAATTTATTTTCAACTTTGAAAGAGTATTGGTATCAACTATTTTTTTCTTTTTCCTTATGAACTTGTTACAAGCCTCGATGGTCTACGGTACTTTTGGCACAAAAAGCTGAACTCCGTATAAGTGAAAGTTCTGCTTACACTTAAGCGGGTTAACGCCCACCGAAATTTAACAATCGTTATTCTGTGATCTCTAGCTTCGGTAATTAGAACTCTGGCGCCACGAGAACTTTGTTAAGGAGTTGCACCTATCTGTCCTAGTTGGATCCTTCGAATTCTCGCAGAAGAGAAAGAGTGGTCGCTAGAATCGACGGGGAACGTTCGTGGAAACGTTCCTGTCGCGCATCAAATACCTCGAACACATGTACAAATTAGTGCTTAGGCGTGCGGATGAAAATTGGTACTATTCATATACAGATTATATTATATTTTTCATAGAGATCGAGATTCTGATATCGAAGAGTCTCGATCGGACGTCCAGGCGTGCATTGTCGGAACCGAGAGTCGAAATTGTGTCAATCAAAGCTCCTGAACAGCCTGCTCGTGAACTCAATAAAATGTTCCAGTCGAGCCAACGATATTTTTTATACAATTTTCTATATATATACATGTAAATATTATACGTATTTATATTATATAATAGAAAAGAAGGACGACGATCATTTTACTCGGTTTCGAGCGTTCGAGCGGGTCGAATTAGGAGCAAGCTTTGTTTCTTTATAGGGGATTCTCGGTTCCACGGCAATTCGGTGGATCTATCGTCGGGTGATCGTTGAAAACAAACGATAGATTAGGTTGTAAGTTACGCGTAGTAACAATTGGAGGTTGCACGATACGTTTCGCGACCGACGAGCGAGATCAAGGGCGGGGACACGAGAAATAGAGGTTAAAAATCGCCGAGAGGATCGAACGAACGCGTTGGCGGAACTAAATTTCTCGATTCTAGTCAAAAATATACCGAGTGGGTGTCTTGGTGTGCAATCTGAAGGGAACAGCAGCGCGTAATTGGAATTTGTTTTCGGCTGTGCGCGAGGACTTTCGAAATTTCCCCTCCCCCTTTCGTTTTTCTCCAAACTTTTTCTCCAAACAGTCGATTTTCAACGCGAAGCTTCGACAGATTCTTAGCTTCCTCCGGGTTGACGATACCGATGACTTTTTCTTTTCTTTTTTTTTGCTTTTTTCGTTCGTTTTACGCCTCCAGAATGGATTTTACGCGACAGTCGAGTCGTTTTAGTTTCGTTTTACGGTATATACTTTCTTTTTTTTTTTGCTTTTTGAGGACACGCTGACGAGAAGCGAGCGTGAATTTAACTTCGTTTACCTTCGTGCGTTAGAAAACGGTTTGCTCTTTACTCTTGACAATGTATCTTATTCGGTTCACCGTTTTCTTCGAGTTCTTTTTTTTTTACAGAGGACCATTTTTAAGACTGATCGACGCGTCGAGGGGAGGGGGGGATTTGTCTGTCGGGGATCGTAGGAAGAGTACATCGTAAGATAATATTTTTTTAATGCCCGAGAGATTCTCTGTTCCTACCGAAAGAAAATAGAAAAAATCCTTCGATGATGGTCGACGCAAAGGACCGTTTCTTTTTGTTTTTTTCCTCCGGAGAATTGTTTTTCGTTTCACAGATCAACGTCCGCGTTTGTGTCGCGATGAACGTACTTAAGACTGAGAAGAAGAAAGTCTGAGAGTTTCGTTCGCGAGCGTAAGGCTCGATGAGGACCAGCGACTCTTTGCACCGCGATCGTACGTTACAGATGTTTTCGATTAGGCAAAACGAAGAAAATTTATGCAATCGTCGCGTGAAACAGTCGCTCGTCCACGTTGGTCGATCGCACGAAATTATTGCTGG
This sequence comes from Colletes latitarsis, assembly GCF_051014445.1. Taxonomy (NCBI): domain Eukaryota; kingdom Metazoa; phylum Arthropoda; class Insecta; order Hymenoptera; family Colletidae; genus Colletes; species Colletes latitarsis. The sequence continues at coordinate 25,267,379 of NC_135135.1, read as the reverse complement.
CATTTGTATATTTCTTTTTCTTTTTTTTTAACTTTTTAGTTACCCACAGCGTGCATTTTCGTTCTTTGGATGCAGTTTTACATCCAAGTTGATCTTTCGTTTATTTTTTTTTCCATTCGTTGCTGCGTGTGCAGATCGTGCGAGTCGACCAAGAAATTCTGGGTTCCTAGCTTAGTGTAATTTAGTATAAGGCAATGTAAGATTTCGACATTCCTCCTGCTATGTATATGTAACCATAAAATACATAAATTATTTATCTAACTTGATCGTCTTTTAAAATTTTAAATCAACTGTCCCCCCGTTTAAACGACCAAATTTAAAATCGATATTGAGCTCTGAAGTTACGAGACTACGTATACCTTTAAATAATTCAGGTCTCGTTCCCCCTTTCGGTCGATTTTCGATATCGAAACGTCTCGCGATCGACTCGAATCGACGATTTTGACGAGCTTTCAGTAAACAAAGATCGAAATGGAGTCTTTGGAAGAAATGGAAACTGTCTGGACGCCGGATCTGGTGGGTCCCATTTTCAAAAGGCATACGATTACATTAAGAGAGGTTAGTTAATCTATTGTTTACGGAACGAATATTAAGATTTCACGAATTTGCTAGACTTTAGTTGCACTTTGTTAGGTATTGGACGCTCATCGGGACGACAAGAGTACGAAATCGATGGCTACCTTTATCCCGGACGAGCTGATCTACGAGCCAGATCTAACCAGAAAGAACTTTCGCAAATTCAACGCCGTGATGGCTCTGATCGACGTCTCGCGGCTCTTCGATCTCTACGAGAAGTACAACAGCGCTGAAAATGGAGGCAGCTACGCTCTGGTCGCCCTGTTGAACAGCTACATTGGCGTAATAATCGAGGGGGTGTACAGCAGTTATGGAGACGTGTTGAAGATCTCGCGTACGTGGCACAATCAACGTTTATCAATATCTATTTATTCGAGGAACAAGTTACAAGTTCTTGATTTCAAGTTTCACGATCATGAGGCTACTCACTCAACATCAAATCTTATACATATATTAAAATCAAATTCTTTTTCCTGGCCATTGTACGAACAAATTTAAACAAGATTAAATAATATATATTATCGAATTATTTGAAATTAAATCGCACGTCAAGGGGTTAAAAAATCCTCGATGTAATTCCTGAACGTCTCGTTTGAGAGTATTCTAAATGTTCGAATGTATAGTAAACTATTTAAATCGATTAGGCGACGTGCTGTTGGTGATGTGGAAGGCGAACGCGGAAGACTTCTTCGCCAGGATGGTGTACAACGTGATTTTACACGCGCAGGTAATTCAGGCGAGAGTCGCGACCATGAAGGGAAAAATAGTTGCTCCATTAGGTACGACACCAAGCTTTTAAGATATTTTCATTCAACGATAGGAAAAATTCCACGTACATTCAATGTTTATACTCGTTCACGAATTATTCGGTTGCTTGAATATTTTTTTCGATGATAAAACAAGAGATTCTTTTAGACGAAAAAATATTTCACGCATTTTCATTGTTAAAAATCACTTTTAAGTAAGAATAGTACGTTGATTGTTCGAGTGTTTTATAGTGGATATCGTGCTCTCGGCTGGCGAGATGACCTTTTCTGTGATCGGCGATGACAGCGCGAGGCATTTCGTGATCACTGGATCGCCGATCGAGGATCTGAAGCGCGCCAGGAGGATCTGTCTACCAGGGGACCTCGTGTTGTCTTCCAGCGCGTGGGAGCACTGCGCCCCTAGCCAATACGAGTACGTCATCAAGGATTCTGACAACGTCAAGGTGAGATTAACTCGTGAAAAATTCCAAATTATTCGAAAAATTCACGAGTTCTCTCCAAATTCATTTCACTCGACGTCAAAGTATTCGTTTAGTTCCTCGAAAAGTCCTGTCGTCGATATCTCAGTAAAATTTAATTAGAAATTAAATCAATTGGAAATAAAAATTTCGAGTTTCGTTCCAAGTTCGTAAAATTAAAGAACAAAGCCTTTGTGCTTGCTTTTCTCAGTCGTCCTTACTTCCAAGTCCTTTTCTTGGCTCGTGACAGATAATCAAAGTCCTTGGTCCACCGGTGGAACCCGAGAAACCAAACAAAGTCTCGTTTCTGGCGAACTTAACGTCCGACCGTATGTCCAGCGCCGACTACGAAACCCATTCCGACATCATATCGACGATCTCCGACATCTCTATGTACTCCGATGTGGATTTGGCCTCCTTCCAAGGTAAGCGTTCGCCTTCCACGTTGTGTAATTTACTTGAAAGAGGCTGAAAACCAAACCTGGTGAACTCTCCAGCCAGAGTATCCGTGTTCGACGCGTTGAAGAGGCGTCTGGGCGGCAGCCTGAAGACTTACATGATGGAATTGGTATTTAAACAGGTAACCGTATTCAAAATCTTCATCGAACTTCTCCGACGAAGTCTTTGTTTTACAGATCCACGAGGGCGTGTCGTTGAACTACCTGACGGAAGTGAAAAGAGTCACGGTTGTCGTTGTCAACGTGCTTCCGAGCAAGTGTTCCACCTACGAGTTTATCTCTCTGGTCGATCAACTCTTCAGGATTCTCCAGCGGTGATCGTCTTAGCCTCGAAATATCCGATATTCCTTTTCGAGTTTTTTTTAGTTGGTGAAATTATTGATGTTCTGTGACAGCATAATCGAAGAATATTCTGGCCAGATCAGCGTAGCGAGTGTCTACGACAAGGACATTCTGTTCCACGTTTTGTACGGGATCGAGGGATACAGCGATCGAAAGAGCAACATGAACAGGGCGAAACGCGGAATTTTGTCCGCGTCGAGGATCATGGAAGAGATGAAACGCATCATTGGGGTCAAAGCAGTATTCGTAGGCGTCTCGACCGGTGATTTTCTGGTTTTTAATTTTGTTTAAACAGAGATCTATATTGGTCTACATTTTTGTCAAAGGCCATCGTCGAGGGGTAGTTAAATTCCTGTATCATTAACAGTTTTAAACCTTGTTTCCCTCCTTCAACACTAAACCTACCGGCACTTTATGTATACTCATTCCTAGTAAGACTGGTCAAATAACTTTCTTTTTCTCTTTCACGGGGCAACGTGCTTCTAATTTTTACATTATATATATAGAAAGTTGTGTTTTTCTTGAAGCATTGAATTCTAAGAACCTGCATAAATAGTACTTTAATAATATTAGTAAATTAGTAATTTTCATCGGATAGACGATAAAACGCTCTTGAAAACAAATTTTCTTTCAAATCGATACCGTAGTTAACTCCAGAGAAAACAATTACTTCCGAAAAAATGGCATAGTAATTATGCAAACACCCTGTATACAAATTTAAGTTCATTTTCAATTAAATAAACAATTTATAATCCAGTTTTATACCACACCAGTCGTACGATCAATAGGAATTGCTGAAACTTTTTTGAATATATAGTGTCAAAGTAAATGTCAAAATAAACATAGAAGACAGCATAAATAGTAATAGTTGTTAGGTTCATATGATAGGGGATGAAATGCCCTTTAAAATGAGCGTTTGTACGAGTCGATAGCTTTATTAGTTCCGGAGATATAGCGATTTTAGTTTCGAGTCGATGCGGCGGCTAGTTTCGGAGATGCGACGCGTCGACCGAAGCGTTTGTTTACGCGCGAGATCAATTAACTCGCGTGATCGTAGTAAATAGTAAAACGTGACTTCATTCAGTCACTCGGTCAGTGGGTCAACGTGCGACAAGGAGGTCCGACGCGACGCGTCAGACGGAGACAGCGATAGTCGAATTAAGAAAAATTACCATTTACATAAATTACGATATCTCCGAAACGGTAAGTCCGATCGTCAAAAACCAAAAGCCATTTTAAAGAGGAAGGTTTGCCGCTCCTAACGATGGCTCAATTGTTAATAAAACACTAGTAGTTTCGGAACTGCGCGCGTCCAAAGTTTTAGTATTTTTAATACGCGTGAATAGACGTTCCTAAGGCGGCGAGAGCGTGGATAGTGGAATTTAAAAAATACCTCTTTACATAAATTACGATATCTCGGAAACGGAAAGTCCGATCGACGAAAACCAAAAGCCATTTTGAAGGGGAGGCCTTACCGCCTCTAATAGTGGCTCAATTTTGGATAAAGCGCTAGTAGTTTCAGAACTGCACGCGTTTAAAGTTTTCAGTATTTTTAATACGCGTTAATAGGCGTTTCTAAGGCGGCGAGAGCGTGGATAGTGGAATTTAAAAAATACCTCTTCACATAAATTACGATATCTCGGGAACGGAAAGCCCGATCGACAAAAACCAAAAGCCATTTTGAAGGGGAGGCCTCACCGCCTCTAATGGTGACTTAATTTTGGATAAAGCGCTAATAGTTTCAGAACTGCACGCGTCTAAAGTTTTTAGTATGTTTAATACGCATTGTTAGACTGTTCTAAGACAATGGACACTAAAGATTCTCTCTTTTCGTCTTTGCTATACATATATTTCCCATTTACATCGGAAACTGACCAGAATTTGGTACCAAATTTTGACCAGTTTTATACAAAAAAGTTTAAATCATTCAACCGGGTAGGTTTAGTGTTAAAAAATACTCGTTTAACAAATAATTTCAGGTATGGCATTTTGCGGGGTGATCGGCCACCCTTGCAGAAGACAGTACATGATCTTTGGCACGCCCATCGACAGAGCCACTTCGTTGATGATGATTTCCTTCGGAAAAGTTTGTTAGAGCGTTCGATGAACGTTATTTATCAGCGAGCTGTCGATGTTTCGATTCTTTTGAACCCTTTTGCAGATCTCCTGCGATTACGACACGGTTTTCTACAGCCGTTTGAGCAGGGAGAGGTTCCGTTCGCGAGGCATGAAGACGCTGAAAGGATTCGGGAAATATTACGTTTACGAAATCCTCGATACCTTTACGTAAGATTATAAGTTGTGGTCCTAGGGCTCAATTTTTTATTTCTTAATATAACGTGTAACAATTTTCGTATCACACTTTTCGAGTTATTTGCTTTCAAAAAAAGATTGAATTGAAAATTTCTGTATAAATAGCTAGCAGGGGCAAATAGAATTCCAAGCATTTGATTCTTTTCCCCCAAATCTAGATTGTCGGAGGAATTCCTGAACATCGAGTACATCTACCCCATACTCGGTCGATTTCAAGAAGTGGAATACTTCAAGGACATCCTCGACGACATCGGTGTGCACGAACGAAGCTATTCAGGGATACTGATCGAGGTTCGATCTTCGATTCCTCTATCTCTAAGTCCATCGTCTCGATTCGTGATCGATCGTTCAGGGCCAAGAGAGATCGGGCAAGTCGAGACTGCTCGACGCGTTCGTCACGATCGTTCGAAACAGGCAGATAAAGTTGGTCCAGCTTCCCTTGCACGAGTCCTTCGCGGAAAAGGAGTACGCCGTGCTCTACTACGTGCTTCTTCAGGCAAATAAAGAACCTAATCGACCCTTTAAGTACTCCAATTCTGACGCTTTGACGATCTTTGTCGTTTTAGATGTTCGACGCGATGGATTGCACGACGATCGACGATCGCGAGAGGGTTCTGCTGAACAAGCTGACCGACATCTTGGCCCCGGAAGATTTCTGTTACCTGAACGTGATCATGAGAGTCCAGTTTCCACTTTCGAGGGAGTACTGCAGGGACAGCGACTGGAAACGTCACAGAAAGACCATCAAGATCTTCGGTGACATTTTAACCCAGGTCTGGGTTCTATCGATAAAATTTAAGGGACCATTCTGGACTTGGAATTACAAAACAGAAAGCTCGAATGCGCTTTCGTTGTCTAGGATAGTCGCTAAAATTTTTTTTGGGGCAGTTCGACACACTTAGATCGTCCTACTTCAGGGCCCAGACTATTAGATCGATACGACGATCAATTACATTTTTATTTATTGCTTGTAAATATTTGCCCAGGTCGCAGGACACGTTTGTATCCTCTTGGACGACGTGCAGTACATGGACGTCCTGTCCTGGCAGTTTCTGTCCGCTGCTCTGGACAAGGACAACGTGGTCTTGGTGATGACGCTGCTGGAACCAGTGTCCTGGGACAATCTGTCGCAGGTGGAGGCAGGAATCTGCGAGGACAAGAGGCTGATGAACAGGGCCCTCCTAGGACTCGGTTCCGAATATTTGTCGGCGTTTGCTTGCCAGTTTCTGAACGTCTCAGCGATCCCCAGGACATTCGAGTCGTGAGAAACTTCAGATTTCTATATTCTTTAGATTACTTTCAATTTCATTCAATTTTCAATGTTCCAAATCTGTTTTGGGCATGTATATTTTTATTAAACGCGAGAAATTAACATGGAAGAAACTAGGGTAATTTTTAGGAGCCTCAACTCCGATTTTGATGACTTTGTAATATGATATAAAAAATAAGATTCTAAACTTTTTCCTATATATACATTCGGCCATCCCTGGGGGAAATTTTAATGGGGGATTCTAGAGGCCAAAATAAGACGAAAATCAAGAGTAATAATTTGTTGATGGAGGCTTCGTTAAAAAGTTATTAACGTTTAAAGTTCCGCCAGTACTGAATTTTTTTCTCGAAAATGCGTAGGATTTCGGGGGTATGTGTAATGACCAAAAATAATTGTAATTGAACCCCGCAACCGGATATAATTTTTCCAAAACGATTTGAAATTTTTTTTTTCCGTCGAAAAATTTCACATCTTCTCGAATTTTTTTCTCGAAAGTGAGTAGGATTTCGGGGATAGGTCTATTCATCAAAAATGATTGTAATTGAACCCCGCAACTGAAAATAATTTTTCCAAAACGATTTGAAATTTTTTTTTTTCGTTGAAAAATTTCACACCTTCTCGAATTTTTTTCTAGGAAGTGGGTAGGATTTCGGAGGTATGTCTATTCACCAAAAATGATTGTAATTGAACCCCGCAACTGAAAATAATTTTTCCAAAACGATTTGAAATTTTTTTTTTCCGTCGAAAAATTTCACACCTTCTCGAATTTTTGTCTAGGAAGTGGGTAGGATTTCGGGGGTATGTCTATTCACCAAAAATGATTGTAATTGAACCCCGCAACTGAAAATAATTTTTCCAAAACGATTTGAAATTTTTTTTTTCCGTCGAAAAATTTCACACCTTCTCGAATTTTTGTCTAGGAAGTGGGTAGGATTTCGGGGGTATGTCTATTCACCAAAAATGATTGTAATTGAACCCCGCAACTGAAAATAATTTTTCCAATACGATTTGAAATTTTTTTTTTCCGTTGAAAAATTTCACACCTTCTCGAATTTTTTTCTAGGAAGTGGGTAGGATTTCGGGGGTATGTCTATTCACCAAAAATGATTGTAATTGAACCCCGCAACTGAAAATAATTTTTCCAAAACGATTTGAAATTTTTTTTTTCCGTCGAAAAATTTCACACCTTCTCGAATTTTTTTCTCGAAAGTGAGTAGGATTTCGGGGGTAGGTCTATTCACCAAAAATGATTGTAATTGAACCCCGCAACTGAAAATAATTTTTCCAAAACGATTTGAAAAATTTTTTTTTCGTTAAAAAATTTCACACCTTCTCGAATTTTTTTCTAGGAAGTGGGTAGGATTTCGGGGGTATGTCTATTGACCAAAAATGGTTGTAATTAACCCCTGCAGCCAAAAGTATTTTTTTTAGAACGATTTGAAATTTTTGAATTTAATTGTTAATAACTTTTTAACGAAGCCTTCATCGACAAATTGGTATTTTTGATTTTCGCCTTATTTTGGCCTCTAGAATCCCCCATTAAAATTTTTCCAAGGGTTGACTGAACACCCTGTATAACCACCGCAGGGCCTTAGTTTCCAAGATGTTCACAAAATTCCTTCCCTGCTACCTCATTGAATTTTGCAAATACCTCGGAAACTAACACAGTACGGTGGTTATATATATATTAGGAAAAAGTTGTTCAGAATCTTATTTTCTACCACATATTTCACAGTCATCAAAATCGGAGTTGAGGTCCCCTAAAGTAAATAATAACCGAAACTAGATAAAGTTCCTTTTATTTAGTATCCTTCGAAGACGGAGCAAGAACTCTATCAGCTGGTGCGAGGCGTTCCTGATGTCCGCGTTGCAGGCGGAAGCCATAACCTTCCTCACTCTTTCGCCGATGGAAGTGAAGTTCTACAACCTTGTTTTTCCCGATTGTTCGCTCCTGGCGAAGATACCGGCGGACATGACGCCCGAGGAGCTGGCTCCGCCGTTGCACTGGTCGCAGATGAGCGCCATAAACGTGTGCGTGTCCTCCGGGAAGCCGTTAAGCTTCCTCGAGACCGATCGCGACGTCACAGGTAACGTCGAAAAGAAAAATTAGAATCATCGGTAAACGAAACATATTTTCTCGATGGTTCACGAGCGTGTTTCTCGTACGACACAGGCTTGAGGATCGACATCTACAATAGAATGAACTCCTACGAGCAGGATTTCATAAAGTGTGCCGCATCGTTGGGCACGGTTTTCCTTCGAAGCATGCTAGAAAGCGTGATGACCAACTTTGCGCCACTCTACACTGCTAAAGGAAAGTACTGGGAATAAAGTGTTGGCTGCTCAAGGTCGTCGATCGATTCTCCCCTCCACTACACTGTGTAGCTACTCTCCTTCACTTCACAAAGATTTTCTATCGAATTTTATTTCGTACAAAGCATTGAAAATAGTAAACAAACATTCAGATTTGTTTGAGAAATTATTCATCGTTCGTTAACTCTTAAGTGGATTATTGGGGCCCTCTGCAAGTTAAAAGTAATATTCATGTAATATACGTTAATGTAATTATTTGAAAATTCATGTAGTTCTCCATTAGTTTACTTTTTAAATGCTTTAAAATGATTTCCATTTACCAATTTGGTAAAAATCAATATTTAGTAAAACAGTCTAGTTGAGATTGAGAATCTCGTGGGCGGGAAAGATCGTGGAAAGATTAGTAGTGGGAGGTGACCTTGAGCGACCAATAATTCTTGTCCCGAATCTGTGGCGACCGGTGCAATTATCGAACCAGTCCTCGTCGTTCCAGCAGCGGTGGCAGAGATGGTAAGACTGAGGATCCTGGAGTGTGGCATGATCCAGAGGAAACACTTTCACATAGACGACTCGTTGTACTACTTGTTCAAGAGACGGAGAACCTTCAGCAACGTGCAGCACTCGGTGATCTGCGAGTGTCGACCCCCACGTTAGTCGATATTTATTTAATCCAACCAGTTGGACAATTTTTTAATTCCCTGTCGGGTTCCTGTTTGACAGAGGATAGAAATAATTTTCAAAATTTCTTTACGATAGAGAACAGTTGCACAACAGTGAGCAATTAAAAGATTAAAAGGGGAAGAAAAAGGGGGATGAAACGAATTTTAAAAAAAGTACAGACACAACAATGAGAAAGATCTTTGCACTGTTTTGTTTAAGGCATCTTTGGGAGCAGAACGTTGCCCTTGAACGCGCATTGTATGTTTCTGGAATTCACGATAGCTTCTTACCGGAAGCTCCTGTACGACATATTGCCACCCCATGAGAAGAAAGAGTACCACTCGAAGGCTGCTGGAATCTTCCAGAGGGACGCCAGGAAGTGCACCACTTGCGGCAGCGACAACTTCCTGTCGATTTTCACGAAAGAATTAACAACTCCACCACCGCCTGTGAGTTATTCTTTAAACACGATAATTAGCGTGAAATTAAGGGAGTTGTTTAAAACTCGAAAACTCAGGAACGGAGAAGGATGAATTCTAAATGTTAATTCCATCGATTGTTGAAGTTGTACCACGTGAAATAGTTTGATTTTATAGTTTTTATTCACGTAGAAATATATAGGATGTTCGACTAACTTTGGGGAAAAATTTTAATGGGATATTCTGGAGGTTAAAATAAGACAACAATCAAGAATATCAATTTGTTGGTCGAAGCTTCGTTAAAAAGTTATTAACGTTTAAAGTTCACAAGTGTAAATAACAAACATCTAGTAGAAATATTTGTAATATGCAAAATGGAGGAATATGTTCTCGAATGTCTATTTTTTGTTTCCATATTGCAAGAAAGTCAAGGCCCCACCATCGGCGATTAGTCTCTCGTTGCAGAGACGAGCAACGATACACAGTCGATCCGATTTATGGGAATCTAGACGAAGCATATTTCTTCCGGAAAACATGGATCCTCCAAAGAAACGAGACAGCATAAATTTTCGTAGAACTTCTATTCTACCAGTTTACACCGACAACGACGATGACGACGGTGAGTACACTCCTCGACACCTCGATCACCACCAAAATTTTCTAACAAATTTTTAACTTTACCGCTGTCAGTCAACGCGTTGAATCGATCGAATTCCGTTCGTCAGATCACACAGCCACCTCTGAACACGCGAAACAGGCCTCGGATAGTTCAGAGACAGCAATGGACGTTTCTTGGGAGATCCAACTGAAGAACTTCAACCATATAGATTATCGGAACTGTCGATGCAGCTACACTATAAGCTTCCTCTTCTGGACTCTAAACCATCACATCAGGCTCACCAGTAACAAATCACTAAATTTTCACTTTTGCACTTTCATCGTTAAATACGTTTCTCTTAGACGATCTGGAGGAACTGTTGAAGTTCATGCTGGAGTACAGCGCTGGACTGCTCCAAACAGCGCAGCCAGCTTTCGCCACGAAGTTTCTCGCGAACACCAACGCCCACATCGAGATCACGAAGATCAAGGAGCACATAATCACGGACGTCAAGTACACGACCACCAACGAAGGAAGCATCTTGGTTCTTTTGGGTAATCGAATTTTCACCCGATACGTCAAGAATTCTTGAATAAAAAATGTTTCGTTGGGATTTTTGCACCGATCAGGGGACGCTTACGTCGCGTACGGATACTATTCGCAGGCGAAAAAGTACTATACAGAGGCGTCAGCGTTGAGGACCGTTCCTCTGCAAACTGCCAAGGAGGTCTGTTACAGCACCATGATGGAAAAATTGCGATACATGTTAAGAGGATTCTCCAGTTTCGTTCTGAATCAAGTGTCTGGCAAGATGGCCGTCGAAAAGTTGGAACTGGCCGTCTACATGGAACGATTGTCCACGGTTTTATTGGTACCACAATTGCAATTAATCATTAAATATTAAATGACGGGGGCTTCGAGTTCGTCTGGTCAAAATTAATATTGATTTTTCAACCCCATTCTTTAAGTATACCTTTTCGAGAGGAGAAAGAAAGATTTCGTCCATTCTCGATTGATGTTCACAGTTGGAGGATCAACCAAAGATCGCGAGATTGATAGTACTGCAGGGTCTTCGAGCCGCGTTCCAAAGCGTCGCGGGATTCGTGGAGAAAGGAAGGATCTACGTGATCGCGGCGAAGATATTCCGGCGTTACGGGAACTTCGATTTGTTGTACGATATCGAGTGGCCGATGACGATGGCCATCGAGGAGAAAACCAGCTGGGATTCCGCGGAAGAGCTGACTGTGCTGGCGGAAGTCTATCAGACGCTGTACGAGAACAGGTGACGAACCTGAAGACCATAAAACTTAATCATTACACCAACAAACCCATCAAAATAAATTCGATATTTTAATTCTAGATTTACTGAATTAATTTTTTATTAATCTCAAACTGTACACTCGAAGTTGAGAGAATTCCTAAGTGTTATTTGCTAATAATTTACATTGAACTGAACCCATCAATTTTTTATTAATTTCAGACTGTGCACTCGAAGTTAGAGAATCCCTAAATATTATTTGCTGACAATTTACACTGAATCTGATTAACCCCTCGTCGTACAATGAGTTCTCATATATTAAAATCAACACACTATTTCATTCACGAGATATTCGTAAAACAAATCTATATTCTTTGTCGTGGCCATTGTAGAAACAAATTTAAACGAAATTAAGTGGTTAACGATGCATAGAGATTTGTTCTTCACGGTTGCGTCTCACTTAAAGAGTGCTGAGAGGCAAATTGGAAGAGGGTATCGAAATCGGGATCAAGCTGCTGAAGATATGCAATTGTTTACGAATCAACAGAATAAAATTTGCTGTACTTCCGTCTCTGATAGAAGTCTTGGTAAAGAATTTCTTCTTTCATGGTGTTGTAGCGTTCCATACACGGTGTACTTTAGGTCTGGACCAAACACCTTAACGAGGCTGTCGATCTGCTGAGGGAACTGTACTATTGCTCCAAGGAGGACGTGGACAAGTCTGCCATCACCTGGTATTACGCTCTGTCGTTGGAATTGCTCCTGGATGCTGGGATGGTCTTGGAATCCTACGACACTTGCTTCGCGTTTCACTCCAAAGTCACTGGTAAGCTTCCAATTTCTTCGCCAACATCTGATCGTTCGATTAAAAATTTTTTAATTCATTTAATCTCTTCGAGGATACTCATATATGTACGTTCAGTATTTAAATTACTTTGAATATTAATACATCATGTGCATAGTTAAATCCAACGATGTCACGTGGCAGAATTTTCAAAAAATTAATGGTCGTCGTGGGTGAATTTGCATTTTTGTTAATTGGGAACAAAATTATTTGATCTTGAAGAGGCTAACCCTTTGCACTTCAAGAGTCTTTGTTAACCCTTTGACTACCACTTCCGAAAATAAAAAATATTCTTTTTCTCACAAAACTGTATAAACACCTATAATTTAAATTTTATTCCTGTGTTTCCTAAATTTAATTTGTATTGTCATAAATGAAACTTGAATCGAGTGGAATGCAAAGGGTTAATAAAATATATCCTCCAAATTAGTCAGAGTGGTTCTAGTGATCCATTTTCTCAGGTTCCAGACGAAGAGCCTGCGTTTCACGGGACCCCGAAAGCCTGATGCGTTTGACGACCTGTCTGGGCATCTGGCAACTGAGAATGTGAGAAACACACTGTCCAGCTCTGGTCCACTTATATTTATTCATAAACTTGCGTTTAGGAACGTACCAGTCATCGACGAGTTCATACTGGACGTAAAAGTGATCACGAAAGGCATCCATCGCGCGAAGTTCTCGCAAATTTACAATTGCGTCAAGGTACTGGGCCCCAAAAATTTAAATAATTTAAAACAGTCTGTGTTCTTTCGATCGTTTCTCTTCGAAGAGTCTCGAGAGCTACCTGCTGATACTGAATCGTCGAATAAACATCAAACAGTCCAGCGATCTGATCGATCGAGTGCAGGACGTGAAGACTATCATCGGGGCCCTACGAGATCTACGAACCGACGCGTTGTTTGTTATGCCATTTTTATACCTGATGCGATGCTACATGAGCCTGCAGAGAAGTCGTACGATCACGTCTCGAATTTTCATGAAAAAGTCAAGGAAATGGTCCTTGTACCAAGGGAACCAGATGATGCTGGCTTGGACCATGCAAATCAAAAGGGTACGATATCGTATATTGCATCTCTAAGTTCAGAAATTCAGACGATATTCGAATATTTGGTAGTCCATACGAAATTAGAGGGGGTTTAAGTCATCGTTTCTCCCTTCTCGTAATTGTTTAAAAAATACGAGTCTTCCAAGTTTGCAATTTTTATTTTCGTTCCATCAAGAGGAATCTTCGTAAATTTTCCTTGGATCGTAGAAACGACTTTTACGACGCAAAAATATTTTTATTCTGCGAACTTGACCCTTGAATCAAAAAAAAAAATTCACACAAGAGAATTATTTTGGAATTTCTGCGTTGTAAAACAAGATCGATGGTTTCCTGTTCACAGACCTGGACCGGAAGTTACAACAACATGGCGCGCTATTGGACCGAGCACGTGGGCACCGCGGACGCGATTCAATGGCAGGAAATTCACAATTTCGACCTGGATACTTGGTCCACGATCATGTTCCCGCTTCCGATTCCGGTTTCCAGTATCTAACGGAAGTCTGTGAACGCATTTGACGCGTAGTCGACGAGGTAAGTATAAATCGTTGTCTCTTCTTCTTAAAAAAACTAGATTGATTTTAAATTAGCCATCGAAACGTTACTATTATAAATCTATCACTGCAAAAATGTTTTCAAGCTTAGAGATTGCGAGAGAACGTAAGAAGATAGCCTAGACTGTTCATTTCGCGTCAGAATTGGAGTTCTAAATAACAGGGGGAATTGTAGCGAAATATTTATTGATTAAAGGCGTGTTACAGTTTCAGGTTCTAAAAGGTATACACGACGATCCCCTCGTATGCACGACAGTTCGTTAAAATGAACGTGCACGTTCTCTCGGTTCGTTCCTCCTCGGCAAGGCGACTTCCGGCGCCCTTTGAACAGTTCGACGAGTCGAATAAGATCCCTGGACTCGTCCGTAGCCTTAATTAGTAACACTCAGAAATTCTCGCTGAAACCGCTGATCCAGGATCGTTATTCCACTCGTCGAGCTGCGAACTCCATTTTTTTTTTAGGAAACCTCTCGCGACCGACGATTCCAGTTGCTTTCGCGCGCCCGACGTTGACAGAATTATGATTTACAGTGTAGTTAATTGACCTAACGGATTCGACCGAGTACGCCAAGGACACTCGAGGCGAAGAAAGGTGGGGGAGGACGAAAGGATCGGAGGAAAGCAAGGAAACCGAGGAAAATCGCGACGAATCGATCGATAGATCCTCTTCTCTGGGACGAAAAGAAGACATCCGTTCTTCTAACGCGACTCGTAGTCGTTTCCAACTATTTTGTAACGGTGAAAAGACCGATAAAGGATGGACTCCCGATTGGTCGAAATTGCGACTTTGTTATACAACGTAAAGTTTGTTCGATCGGACAAAATAATTGAAAATTACTGCGTTAAATATCTTCGTTTCCAAGGGGTAGTTTAATCCTGAGACTTTAAACGTAAGCTTTTTTAGCGCGTTAATTTTGAAAGTGGTATTAAAACTGTTGATTTCAAACTTTGTACGTTTGCATACGCTTAGAGTATGCGTAGAGATTTTTTCCCCCAAATATTAACGATTATTCCTTCTTGAGTTGTACATTATTTTGTCGTACAACGCATAGAAAATAGTTGTTCCCTCTAGTTTCGATTCGAGGTCAGATTTTGTCCACGGTGTAAGAGTTTGACTCGGAAGATCGGTCCCCTGACGCGTTAATCGTAATTATAAAACGCGAAGAACGTTCGTGTTGATCGTATCGCGCGTCAAACAGGATTTCCTATCGCCAGCAAACGTGTGGATGGTCGATTAATACGTTTACGTCGCGTCGATTACCGGCGATGCCATTTTGGTGCATCGTTAATTAATCGTATTGGATTTGGACTTGATTATAATTATCGAGTGATGATTAACACTCTGTTTCAGAGGGCGGTTCTTCGAGAAGCTCAATTTTACCAATTGATACTTGATATTATACAAAGTGTATTTAAATATATAAAAATAGTTGAGAGTTAGTTCTGCTTTAGAGAAATAATATAAAATTACCAATAGAGTCGATCTATCAATTTTATAATAAAAATATTACACTAGTGTACTGAGAAAAATTTTGTAAATTCATGAAATCTTTCAAATGTAGTTTTTACTGTATATTTTTATCAGACGTTGAAAATCTTGCTTGACGGCGAATGCGTTGGCTTATTTAAGCTAATTACCGTCAATTATCGGCGTACATTAATATAATATACGCCCGTGACGGCGTTGAACGTAAAACATTTACCTTCCATTTGTCAAAGAAACGACGCAGAGCTTCGAAACGACCGCCCATCGTGCTTCCAGCGTGTCCTTACTCGCCTGAAGGAGATATTTCCTATCAGCGTCAGACGCGCGCGTCTAATCTACTGCGGGGAGGCATTAGTCCTGAAAGGAATCGTGAGTCGCGTGGGTTAAACTCTAGAAAACAATTACTAATTCTACCTAGAAAACATTAAAAATAGAACAAAAGATAAATTCTTTTAGGAGGATAAAAATTCAAACTTAAATTGTGCAATGAGAAATATGTGCAATTTAGCAATCAATGGGACTCGTTAACCGATAAGAATATTATTCCCGTTAAAGTGAGTGATTTATTATTCAAAAAGTCGTTCTATAAACTCAATTTTCATTCAATATTCGAATACTTAATCATTCGAACAGTGTTCAAATACTCAACCGAGCGGTATCCAAACACTCAACCACTCAAACGGTATTGGAATCGCGAAAGTATTCGAAAATTCGAATACCGGAGATCTCATATTATTATCAAATACGTCGTTGGTCCATAAATCAAATTCTTTAAGCTCGTCCTTCTTTCATAAACTCAACTCTCGTTTAATATTCGAATACTCAACCATTCGAACGGTATTCAAATACTCAACCAGTCAAGCGGTATTGGAATCGCTGAAGTACTCAAAAATTCGAATACCGGAGGTTCCATAATATTATTAAACAGATGGTGGTCCGTAAATCAAACTCTTCAAGCTCCTCGTTCTTCTGTAAACTCAATTTTCATTCAATATTCGAATACTCAATCATTCGAACAGTATTCGAATACTCAATCGAGTGGTATCCAAGCACTCAACGACTCGAACGGTATTCGAATTCCACTTACCGAGTATTAGCCAAAGTATCCAGAGATTCGAATACAGAACAATTTAAGCAATAGCTCCGGATGAGTGAACCTAGACAACCGCGTGCGACGTTAACAGGAAACGACGGTTAAAAGACACGATCGCGCGACGGTCGTTTCGTCGCGAGCCGTTTGTTTGATCGCGGGAAAAGAGAAAGGGTGGACATGTTCGAGTTTGATGTTTCATTGGCGTACTCGGCCCGGTATGAACGGGTTCGTCGGACGCGGTCGGCGGAGAGAAATTTGTGACAGGATTTTGACCGAATGGTTAGGTGTAGAAACGTGTTTCGTTCCCCCCCGGTGGCGCTTAACTCTTCTCGGCTGGCTGGTCCTCGATCGCACGGAACAACGACGGTTCCCGTTCATTCGTGCGCGTCGACGTCGTTGTCGATGCGACTGCTACGTATACCGGTCTTGCCCGTCCACGGGTAGATGTCCGGACACGTCTGACAGGTCTTCATATACCTCACGCCGCTCTTGTGCCAAAGATTGCAGACCTTCGGGTTGTTGCACTTTTTCGGCCGATCCTGCACCCATACCAACAATTATTACATTCGTTACACAGTAATCCCTCGATAAAACGACTCATTTTAAATTTAACATTTTTTTAAATCAATGTATATTATCATGACATCCTCATGAGAGTATAATCAATGAATAGTCGAGGTTCTCCCGGTGAAAACGAACCCAAACACGACCTAGTTCGGACTATTTTCAATTATATGGAACTTCAAAGTTTTTTAACTTTTTTATTAATAAAATTTGTTTTATTTATGGATCAGGCTCTCTCCGTGAAGATAGATTAAGAAATTTAATATTTGTATTCCCCCATCGCTGGTCGAGAGGCCGACTTTTGGGGCACTTTGTTATATCGAGGTAGAAATCTATCGTTATATCGAGGAATCGTGTTTTCTCTGAGAATTCTGGTCGAGTTCGAATTCTGCGACATATTTTAACCTGACCTGAGCGATTAAGTCCAGAGTAACTCTAGTCGAGAGGCCTATTTATACCGCACGTTGTTATATCGAGGTAGAAATCTATCGTTATATCAAGGAATCGCGTTTTCTGCCCAAATCCGAATTCTTTGAGACGTCTAGCTAAGAACGAGCTAAATTAAAATGTCTTTCACGATTCACGTACCGGGTAGTTGCATCCGAATGGCTCGAACGTATGCATCAGAGGCAACGGCGTGGGGTTCCTGACCCACTGTATCGCCTGCCAGTTCGTCACGATCCAGACATCGTCCATTGCGACTATGGTGTCGAGGAACGAAATGAAACCTTCCTTGTGATGAGGCTGGGTGAACCAGGCGGCGTGGTAGAACAGCCCGAACGGTGCTCTGCAAGTAGTATCGGTTTCGAGCGATGAAAACAACGTACTTTGATCGTTTGTTAGCAGACTATCGACTGCGTGACGGACCTGTTGGTGGTATAGTGTCTCTCGAAGTTCTTGATGAGCATCTTATAGACGCCATCGGCCGTTGGGGGGTTGCTGCACGCGTCTCCCATCGAACATCTGCCACCGTTCAGGTCTTGCCACATCACCATAGGAACTTCCCACAGGCCGGGATAGGACCTGGTGGGGCACGGGGGGATCATGCAGTCATGGAAGAGCTTATAATCGAGGGTGTAGGGCCAGCTGGGGGGTCGGTTCTCGTAGATAGGCATCGACGAGTCGTACGTGAAGTTCGTGTCCCACAGCATCTTGAACATGTTGTTGCCCCCAACCTGTCGACGAATACCATCGAGTTTTGAACAGATTCCCTCGATACGAGTTACATTTCATTGTATGGCGAACTTTACCGATAGGAAAGGAGCTCTCATTCCCCTGACGTCCTCCAGCTTGACGCCTCCGTAGGCTGAGAGGATCTCGCGTTGTCCAGCTACTTCTCGCGCCCACTTTCGCTGAGAGAACTGCTCACCGAAGCTGTGCCTGTTCGTGACGATCCGTTAGTACCGTCGATCGACAGATTTTTCGGGGACCAAGCGTTCCGCGGGGCCAGAGTCCAAGAAATTCGCGATTGAATTCTTTATCGTTGTTCGACGAATCGTGGAATTTTTAAATGGAGACTATTCGAACATTCAAGCATTCAGGTACCGGTGTTTAAATATTTTAGTATTCTAGTATCATTATTTGAGTTATATGTTCGAATTGTAATCGTCGAATAGGTCTCCATAATGGCGGAAGTAATTTGTAGAGCCACAAAATAAAGGAGGGGATGATTGTGTCTGACGGAGGACAGTTTGACTGGCGACAATGGGTCTTAATTGAGGCTTTGGAACCGGTTCCTCGACCCACGTGACCCTTCCTTGCACTCTGGCCCGCAGCAAGGTGCGAAAGCGGCTTCCGTCTGAATAAGCGATTGGTGCCTTTGATCGGTCCCGACTAGTCAAGCTGGCATTAGTTTACTAATTAATTGATCGGCATAATGACAGAGCGTGAACGACTATGATTCGCCGTTAATTAAGCGACGCGAGATTGCCCGATGGTGGAATGATACCGTGATTAATGATCGAGAAGAGACGACGGGCGCGATTACCAAAATGGTCGGGTCAGCTTCCTGTTTTCGATTGCTCGATACGCTTCTCCGTCGACGTTCAAATATTATATCGTCCCGGGAGTCTCTACGAAAGGATAGAACACCATTCTTCGCGTAGACATTTATTGAAACTTGCTAAACGAGAAACCAGTCGAGGATGACGTTCCACCATTTTTTATTCGCGGAATTCACAGGTATTCCGTTGAAATTGAGTATCTATCGAGCCAACGTGGAGAATAATTCCAAATTTAAAAATGTTATAAACGCACTAACAAAATAAGAAACGTCCCCATTTCTGGAACCTTGTGCCCAAAAGTGCAATACCCATTTAATTCATTTGTAAACTATCTGTTCTTATCGTCAAAATTTTCTCCATTAAATTCAAGAACAGAGCTTTCAGAAAGCAATACGAATTTAGTGTTTCACTAGGGCAAATTTTATTCGTAACGAATACAAATAGTAGATTTTGCAAATTAAATTCTATTAACCCTATTTTGCTTACAATCGATACTGCAGAAATATAACGATGTATCCAACGCTGAGGAGGGTTAACTGTATCAAATTCTTCGTAGACCACGTTTATTGTTAACGTTAAATGAAACAAATAAATGAACTATCGAACGCAGAGACTCCTGGGCCAACCTGATCGATCCATCGTCGCGAAAAAGGGATCCGAATCAGAGTTCTGGCAGTGGGTACTTACGAAACCGTGTGGGAGGCAATCTCATGGCCGGCGGCATAGAGATTTTGGACCTGGCTGTAGTCGGTCCACTCGTGTGAGACGTAGAACGTCGCCGAAATGGGACAGCCGTTCGGATTTTTCCGTCCCTTCTCGAACAGGTCGGCGTAGAGACCCTTGTTCAGGTCGTTCACCGAATCGTCGAACGTCAGGAGTACGATCTGCGGTATCTCCTCCGGCAGGTAGTCACCTGTTTCAAGATCGTTTCCGGATCGTAGGGGACGGGATCGTGGATCGTTCGCGCGGGACGTGGTACCGATTTTCGTCGTGTTTTTGTTTTTGTATTTAATATTTCGTGTTTCGAATCAAAGTCAAAGACGTTCGAATGGAAGACCGATAGAGTAAATGGTGTTTTTTTCGTGAATGAATATCAAAGTTGCAAATTTTCGGTGGAACAGTTTGTAAGTGTTTCCCCGTGGTCGAATCGCGCGTGACGGAGTGGTGGTTGGTGGTGCGTGATGGGAATATGCGACGGGATGACCAAGTGATGCGAACAGAGAGTGAAAGAGAAAGAGAGAGAGAGATAAAAGAGAAAAGTTTGCGTTAGCGTGTCATTAGTATACGGCACAGGTGCGCCTCGCCGGTGAAACTGCCTCGCGACCCGTGTCATCGTTCATCTCTCGATCGACGAGCCAGTTTCACCAACCTGGCGGCTGCAATTTTAATTTTATCGCGATTCCCCCCTCCCACCCCCTCCTCTAATCCCCGAGGATCCTCTAATTGCAACGTCCGTGTACGGCCGGAACGGAAACGGAGCAATTTGTTCCGGAAAGCTGGCACGTTTCGAACGCTTCGACGCGCGTCGATGGAAGACGCCTCGTCGCGACGATAGTATCGATGTGAACAATGTACGAGGCCGGGATCTTACTTGCAGATGACTTTGATCCTCTTTCAAATGTTGGAAAGTTTCATTACGAGCGTTGACTCTTTTTGGATCAGAGTATCAAGTAATACAATAGAACAGACAAAGAAATATACTCTGATAGTAAATCAAATCGCAGACATCAATGCATATATTATTAAATTCCAAGTAGTCCCAGTGTTGTTTCGACCCGCCATTTTGCCAGCATCGAAGTTGCTTCGAAATTAAAGGATCCTCGAAGGGACGAAGCGTTCCCCAGTCCTCCTTCCTCTCCGTTCTCCGGAGGAAGGAGATCGCACACACAGAGGCGACAGCGGAAAATTGTGCGTCCAGAGAAAGAGAGAGAGAGAGAGAAAGAGTGAGAAAACATTAGTCGAAGAGAGGCGCAGGTGATGACGTTCGATTACCTAGCATTTGCACGTATTTCGACGTACAGTAATCTCTGCAGAACCGAATCAACAAAAACTGCAAAACTCGTATATTTTTCACTGTATCGCCGCGAGAATGTCGCCAACGTATTCGTCGTGTTCTCACGATGAAAACGAGTACCCACACGACCACGTTCCGACCACTTTTATTCCCGCAGGATTGCCAACTCTCGAAAAATAATTCGGGTACCGTTTCGGTAAAAGTGGTCCGAACAAAGCCGTGTTTGGGCTCATTTTCATCGGTGGAACCTCGTCGATTCGTCGACGATGCTCCCGCGAGGATACCAACGAGTACAAACATATTTCGGGGGATACTTTCGTTTCAGTTATACGGGGATTACTGTAACGGGAGAACCTGCGGTCTCTTGAACTTACGAGACAGTGTGCGATGCCATCTCGTGGCCGTCCGCGTACAGGTTTTGCACCTGGCTATAATCGGTCCACTCGTGCGAGACATAGAACGTGGCCGTGATCGGGCACCCGTTCGGATTCTTACGGCCGTTCTCGAACAGATCGAAGTACAACTGTTTGTTTAGATCGTTCACGGCGTCGTCAAACGTCAGCAGAACGATCTGCGGCGTCTGTTCCGCCGGTATTCCACCTGGATACACGATATCGTTACGAATCGATCGACTTATCGCGCGTTCGACCCTCGAGCTGGGCTCGTTCTCGCGTCTCGAACGTTGGCGATCCTTCCCTGTCGCTCATAAAACGCGTACTCGAGCTCCCTTGGAGGAGATTTTTACGCAACAGTGACTGTGATTTGTACAATTCGGAACAGATATCTCTAGATTTGCAAAACCTCGTAAAACCAAAGGGTGAAAATTCCATTCAACGAACACCCATTTATTACGATTTTCCGCTTTATATTTTCAGAGATATCAAAGTTATCTTCCTTGACCATCTTCGAGACATTTCTCCAGAATTATACAAACCACAAAACATTTCAGGAGCAAT
Source organism: Colletes latitarsis (assembly GCF_051014445.1). Taxonomy (NCBI): domain Eukaryota; kingdom Metazoa; phylum Arthropoda; class Insecta; order Hymenoptera; family Colletidae; genus Colletes; species Colletes latitarsis. The sequence goes on along the minus strand of NC_135135.1, from coordinate 25,245,391 downwards.
TTCGAAAGAAATTAAGAATCGTTCGGGATCCTTTGGGTGGTCTTTGGGGGGATCGGTTTCCCAGGATATTCCAGGATATTCCAGGGTTAATAGCAACCCTCTCCCGGACGCAAATCATCGCGCGACACCGCGGGTTTCCGATACCATCGCGATTTTATCCGAAAAGCAGGATCTGTTGCCCGGAAAAGAAACGTCGTGTGATCCATTGCTCAATTAAAAACGAAACGTGGGCAGAGGGACACCGCGACGTCGGTAGATCCTTCCGGATGATTTACGCGTGGTGTGCGGTTGCACAATCCTTTCTAGACGCAGGAACACTCGGTTAAGGCCGTTTTAATGGCTTACGTGCATACCGCTCGCCCGCGGGAAATATTATTACCGTGACTCGAGCGCTCGGTTCATTCTAACAATACGCGAGTACAGTGTTACACGGTTCGACCATACGTTTGTTTTCTCTGTACCCGGCACGTCAAACACGTGGCTCGATCCATTACATTTCGCTTGACCTTTTCCTTACTTTCCATTTTATTCGATCTTTTCATTATTTCTTTTTTATTCGACGTTCGATCTCGTACTATCTACGATCAAAACTGCACAGTGTCTGCACGATTCTTCACTTTAAATCAAGAACAATAATAATTATTGCTCGCATTAGCACCGCATTTAAAACATTTCGGGCCCCAATAAACGCTCTTTTGTAATTTTACAATTTACTGCGAATGAATTAATAGATTGCGTGTTTCAGGCTTCTCCTTTTCGACGTATAAGTGGCTTTTGAGGAAACATGCGCTTTGAGATCCCAAATGTTTGTAGAATCATTCGTGTCTTGTTAATTGTATCTTAATTTCAAAAGTGTAAGGTCAGCAAATGCACGCGATTACTATTGCTAATTTAATTAGCGAATGTGCACTTCGATATTCCCGGTTGACATTCGCTGGCGAAAGTGTACTTTCACTGCTCGTCGTAATCGACTGTTATTCGCGTTGAATATTCATTCAAGTTCATATTCAGGGTTGCCGTAATAATTATGATTTAATTATCATCGTTCGAAGAGAGACGGCCGACCTTTGGTCGTTTTCATTATCCCCGGTGAACAGAATCGAACCGGGACTCATTAGAGAAAGTAAACTAAATCCAATCGATAGTAACGCGCGTTAATTCGATCATATACACGGGTACGGAGTTACACGATCGATTACATAATCTCTATTATTATTTACGACAGTACGCCGTTTAAAAGGTTAATACTACACGGAATTCTCGGAATTAGAATATGTACATAATTGCAACAGAACTTATTTATGTTACAGCCTAATAGTGAAGGGGAAACATACTGGAGAGTGAATCGCTATTAAATGCTTTACAAACGAACGTGCATTTAATACCAACGTCCGTCGATTAGACTTAAAGACACGCTGAAACTTTCCCATATGTACACGATCAAACCTGATCAAACTCGACAGCCTAAATTATATTTCAACGATAGGAGATTAGGTTATCATGACAATAATGAGAGTATAATCAATGGCTAGTCGAGGTTCTCCCAGTGAAAACGAACCCAAACACGACGTAGTTCGAACCATTTTCAATTATATGAAATTTCAAAATTTTTAAACTTTTTTATTAACAAAATCTGTTTGATATATGGATTAGGCTCTCTTCGTGAAGATAGATTAAGAAATTTAATATTTGTATTCCCCCATCACTGGTCGAGGGGCTGACTTTTGGGGCACGTTGTTATATCGAGGTAGAAATCTATCGTTATATCAAGGAATCGCGTTTTCTCGAGCATTTCTGGTCGAATTCGAATTCTGTCACATATTTTGACTTGACTGGAGCGATCAAGCTCAGGATTACGCTGGTCAAGAAGCCTACTTATACCGCACGTTGTTATATCGAGGTAGAAATCTATCGTTATATCAAGGAATCGCGTTTTCTCGAGCATTTCTGCCCAAATTCGAATTCTGTGACATATATTAACCTGACCTGAGTGATCAAGCTCAGAATAACGCTGGTCGAGAGGCCTACAGCACGTTGTTATATCTAGAAAACTCTACATTTCGAGCCAGTTTGGGCATTTCAAAGCCACCCCACTTGCCAAAACGCTCCGTCTAACAATGAAAAAAGTTTTGAATTATTCGAATTGGAGATTCTCCGGGTGTCCCATATTTTTTAACACGGTTTCCGCGAAAGATTCGCCCGGAACGGAGCGAATACGAATCGAAAGCAAAGTTCGGGGCGGTTTGTGATTCCGGCCGCGCCTGAGCTTTCGATTTCAAAGAGTGCACGCGCGTGCAAAATCGCGACCGGACGTACGACGGGGTCTGTTTCACTTTCGAGCGGCGTGCACGACGGTTATGTGTAACGTTAGAATCGGGAGAAAGTCACGGTGGCTGGCTAAACCGATCGGCCAAACTTAACATTCGCCTCGCGTTCGACGCTTGCGTCACTCAGTCCTGCCCACGTCGTGTTGTTTTCGACGATATCGATCTGGCCGTTTCCGCGTGCCGTCGATCGACTCGCGTGTCTCTGGACACACTCGATGGAACAAGTATAGCGATCCCCGTGAAAATGGCAGCGCGCCAGCAAAGAGCGTCCTTGACTGCGGACCGCCAAGAATTTCAGGGTTTGCCTCGAGAATGAACGTATCCCAAGTACTAGGAATTTCTCCGATATCCAAACAAGCCACGATTTAATCAAATATTTGTTCAAGCAGTAGTGTATTCTAAGAATGGTCTGACGGAGACACGAAAAAATGGATTCTTGAAATTTACCATAAAACGAACAAGGTCTACGAGAAGTTTAATCGATCGAGGGAAATTTTACGGAAGAAAACGAATAATAAACGTGATATAAATATTTTCCGTACGTTGGCTCGTGCTTGAGATAACCGAGTGCAAAGTTGGCTGGCGAGTCTGCCTGCTACTCGCTGTTTCTACTTCCTCCGAGGTCCAATTTCCCTCGATTTTCTTGATAAAGGAAGCAGTATGGGAAGTAATTTTATTTCTTGGAGGTTATACTATATTTTGAGAACTATATAATGGAAAAGAACTTGAGTATTTTGATAGATTTCTCGATTCTGACGAGTACGCTGCGTCTGTCTGGTACTCGCTGTTTCTACTTCTACCGGAGGTCCAATTCTCGATTTTCTCGATAAAGTAGGCAGTATGGGTAGAAATTTTATTTTTGGGAGGTTATCCTATATATTGGGAACTGTATAATGGAAAAGAACTTGAGTATTTTGATGGATTTCTCGAATCTGACTACGAGTACGCCGCCATATTGAAAAAGTGGGCGCCACATTGAAAGAGCGATCTTTTCTTTGTTCAAATCAGTACACAGGATATTCCGTTGGGGTCAGAGCAAACTAACATCGAAAATAAAGAGATAATTTCAATTTTAATTATAACTAAGTCGAGAGAATAGGAGATCGCTGAGTTTGTTCCATCGACTACGCCGTAGGAGGTGAATTATTATGGAAGATGGTCACGTGTGCTCTTACCTGGAATGTCTGAGCCGCCGCAGCTGCAGTCAGGAATCAAGCAGACGTCCCTGCGACACTTGGCCGCGGGTTTGTCGACCTGTGGGGTCGGATAAATCGCCGACGGCCTCGTCGGCGGGTACCTGTAGATGTCGATGAACTCCTGCGCCTTCGACACTATTTCCGTGGACGGTTTCAAGGTTGGTCTCGATCTCCTAAAACCCGAAATCAACAATTTTAACAAACCAACGACAGGGAAAACGATACGAGGTTCCAAAAAGCAAACAAAAAGTGATTTTTAAGTTAGCTTTTCGACACTATTTCCGTGGACGGTTTCAAGGTTGGTCTCGATCTCCTAAAACCCGAAATCAACAATTTTAACAAACCAATGACAGGGAAAACGATACGAGGTTCCAAAAAGCAAACAAAAAGTGATTTTTAAGTTAGCTTTTCGACACTATTTCCATGAACGGTTTCAAGGTTGGTCTCGATCTCCTAAAACCCGAAATCGACGATCTCAACGAACCAATGACAGGGAAAACGATACGAGATTCCAAAAAGCAAACAAAAAGTGATTTTTAAGTTAGCTTTTCGACACTATTTCCATGAACGGTTTCAAGGTTGGTCTCGATCTCCTAAAACCCGAAATCGACCATTTCAACGAACCAACAACGGGGAAAACGATACGAGGTTCCAGAAAGCAAACAAAAAGTGATTTTTAAGTTAGCTTTTCAACACTATTTCCATGAACGGTTTCAAGGTTGGTCTCGATCTCCTAAAACCCGAAATCAACAATTTTAACAAACCAATGACAGGGAAAACGATACGAGGTTCCAAAAAGCAAACAAAAAGTGATTTTTAAGTTAGCTTTTCAACACTATTTCCATGAACGGTTTCAAGGTTGGTCTCGATCTCCTAAAACCCGAAATCGACCATTTCAACGAACCAACAACGGGGAAAACGATACGAGATTCCAAAAAGCAAATAAAAAGTGATTTTTAAGTTAGCTTTTCGACACTATTTCCATGAACGGTTTCAAGGTTGGTCTCGATCTCCTAAAACCCGAAATCGACGATCTCAACGAACCAATGACAGGGAAAACGATACGAGATTCCAAAAAGCAAACAAAAAGTGATTTTTAAGTTAGCTTTTCGACACTATTTCCGTGGACGGTTTCAAGGTTGGTCTCGATCTCCTAAAACCCGAAATCGACCATTTTAACGAACCAACAACGGGGAAAACGATACGAGGTTCCAGAAAGCAAACAAAAAGTGATTTTTAAGTTAGCTTTTGTCCCCCAACCGCGATTTCTCCTTTCTTCAGCGACGAGTTCGCCGTTTAAAGTCGATCGAATCCTCGAGATCCGATATGGCAACTAACGGGGATTGGAGGGGGCTAGAATTTTACTTTTTACGCGCTTTTCACGACAATTAGCACGGTATTTACTATAAACGAATAATTGTTTTGTAAGTCGGACGGCGTACGGTCATGCAACTTGCACGCAATTAACTTTCTAGCCGCATTAATTCGATGGCTACGTTCGTTCACCTCGAGAAGCGACACCCGGTGACGCTGGCCAACAGATTCTATGGTATTCCAGACTCTGGACCGGATATCCGGTTTCGTAATCGTCCAGGAGTCGACGGAGAATCGCTATGGACGCACCAATTCGGTAACATTGACGATTTAAGCAACAGGTTTCCTAAATTGTACCTTTGTTTAAAGCAACGAATTTTTGGATGGTAATAATAGAAGATGAATGTCTTATTAATGCATGTTCTATCAATAAATAAACAGAATACAAGTACCTGATATACAGGGTGATTTTAGGAACTGCAAAAGATTATTTTTCTAGAAAATACAGAGGATCTTTGTAAATAACAAAGCACCCTAATGAGTTTAACGAACGTGAAATATTGTAGAATGAACCTATTTTTACAAAAACAGATCGTGAATATTAAAGATTCAAACTCAAAGTAGCAAGCACCAAGATTTGTAAATTTTTATCTACCTTTTTGATTGGATTGTTTCACATATTGACTGTCAGACTCGATAATAGTGAATGTATCGGAGAGGTGTGATTTAGGCTACCGGTACAGCTTAGGCAACTCTCGCCTGATCGAAGATTCGCGAGAGTCGTGCTTGGCTTTTGTTTGTTTTGCAACAGTCATGGCTCCTAACTGCAGTCTTCCGTGATAATTTTCCGATTAACAAGAAAATTACGTCCAAACTGGCGATCGTGTGCTCGATTGCTCGCAAAAAGAGAACTCGAACTGACTTTCTAGCGAGTCTCTTCGGACCAGTTCGCGTCAAAATGCTAGCTTTAAAGGCGATTCGATCGAGAGTCGTCTCGTCCGTAGAATCCTGAATCCTGAAAAAAATGCCCCTGAATACGCGGGAGAAATCAGTATCGCCAATAATCGGTGCCCCGGTAATATTTATTACTCGTTGATACATCCGATGTAAAATGTTCACCGCTGAAAAAGTTTATTTAAACGAATTCTACCCAGGGGCATTTTCTTCGACTTTCCACGGCAGAAATTTGTCTCTTCGCCCGTAAAATGTGTCTTGGGGATATTTATTAGTGAGTTTATGGGACGTAAAATCATGATCTACGTGAGATTTCTCAATGTTTACGATTATTATATCTGAATTTGAACTTACGGTGGTGCCGTACCACGATGGACCTGCTGTGGGCGTCCTCGACTGAAAAAAAAACAAAAGGAAATTGCAGGCGTGCCTAGAAAGGAGGACTCGAGACTATCAACAATCTAATAATTAATTGCTATTGAAATATTGTAGGATTCTAGTAATTTTATTTGAGTGTCCCAATATCGTTGCTCGAATATTTGGATATTTAAATATTTAGAACTGGGACTATTCGAATTAATCGAATTGTTTAAATATTAAAGTGGAACAAAATTCAACAAAGTGTACACAAAGTGTATGATGATCGATACGATGCAAGGAGTCTCGTATTAAAAGGAAAATGTCCGGAGAGAAAGCTAGCGCTTCGTTCGAAGTCGAGTGTTAAAAATACTGTAATTTACGACGATTGTTTCATTTTTTCCTTTTGTCTCTTTTAATACAGTATATTTATTGCTTGGATTTGTTTTGCAGTACGCGTTGAGATTGAAGTCGTCGAGACAGATGTTCAGAAAATTGAAAAGTACGATTCGGTGGGAAACGCCAAGATCACGGATCGATTATACCCGTGCGAAAGAGGTGTTATTTGAAGCACGCGAAACAAATAATGGATCTTGTTTACGAGTATGAATCAGAACATGACATTATGTTGGATGAATAGTAATGATTAATTATTACAGAACTCTGGGCTTGTCTTTTTCTGCATTTCAATATTCCAATACTGTTCAATAACAATGACATTTGAATACACAAAGATGTCGAAAATTATTATCATCAACGTCCACAATCGTTTAAGTACAAAAAAAAGAAAATCGAATTCTTCGAATAGTCACAGTTCTACTAACAATGAGTACGATCAGTGTCCAAGATCCAAACGCTAATCGAAATCACATTCCAGTGCGAATCGTTAAATCATATGAATCCGTTTTTCCGCTGAAATAGATACGAACTCTAGATTTATTACTAAAACAAGAATTAATCGTGGCTCTAATGTATCAGTAATAAACTTGGCTCCGATCAAACGAGATTCTGTTTAACGTTCAACTGTCGGAACTTTTGATCTCGACGTCTTCGATCTCGCCTTCGGGCGACGATCAATCTCTACCACCACTTTCACGAACTATTACGCGCTAGGGTATAATAAAAGCGAACGCGTGCTGACGCACCGGCCCGTTCCAGCCAATCACCGACAACGATTAATTTTCACCGTGCAATTTGCAACTGTTATTATAAGTAACACGCTGGACAATTTTGTCACGGTGGTACAGTTTGGTTATTTTGGTCCAAACTGTCCATTTTCTATTATCCGAATTTTTTTAAATGGTCCCTGAAATGATACCTTGGTAAATACTATTACAAAAATTTTAGAAACATATTCTATGCAATTCTCTTTACGCTCGTTAGATTTATACAAGGCGATTTTAATCTCCTTCTTTCTGGGCCCAATTGGACCCACAATATAAATATGTAGAGATTGGTATGAAGCTGTAAGCTTTAAATAATCATTCCAAAGGGGACACAAAATTGAAGGACAGAAATTAAATAAAAATATTATACTAAATTTTGTCTAAACCTCTTTCTGGGCCCAACTGGGCCCACAATATAAATATGTAGAGATTGGTATGAAGCTGTAAGCTTTAAATAATCATTCCAAAAGGGAAACAAAATTGAAGAACAGAAATTAAATAAAAATAATACACTAAATTTTGTCTGAACCTCTTCCCAGGCCCAATTGGACCCAAAATATAAATATAAATAGATTGTTACGGAACTGTAAGTTTTAAATAATCATTCCAAAGGGGACAAAGTAGTAAGTGTTCGAGATTAAAATAAAATAAAATACTAAATTTTGTTTGGATCTCTTCCTAGGCCCAATTGGACCCACAATATAAATATACAGAGATTGTTACGAGGCTGTAAGCTTTAAATAATCGTTCCAAAGGGGACAAAGTAGTAAGTGTTCGAGATTAAAATAAAATAAAATACTAAATTTTGTTTGGATCTCTTTCCAGGCCCAATTGGACCCACAATATAAATATACAGAGATTGTTACGAGGCTGTAAGCTTTAAATAATCGTTCCAAAGTGGACAAAGTAGTAAGTGTTCGAGATTAAAATAAAATAAAATACTAAATTTTGTTTGGATCTCTTCCTAGGCCCAATTGGGCCCAAAATATAAATATGTAGAGATCGTTAGGGAGTGGCCAATGAATTTTCCTTCTTCCCGCGGTATGAAAGATCGTTCAGCCGCGATCATTGCGTGTCTATTCCCGACTGGTTGCGTAAGTTAAAAACAAAAAGTGGCGAACGACAATCGCCTAGGTGCACGCGGATACCGTACCTGGGTGCGTTGACCGTGTAAGGCCTGCCGGTGGTGGTCGGAGGCTGCGTGGTCGTCGTCAACGGAATGAACGTGTCCACGATGGCGTTCGGAGTCGTCACGTGCACGACAGGGTGGCTGAGCACGTTAGGTCTGAGCACACGCGACTCTTAATTAACAAATTGTCGAGAAACGACGACGACGATTGCCGCGATTCCTCGAAGAGAACTTTCATTCGCCTGGGGGACCCAACCCAGCGTCCCATTTTTGCTCTATTAACCCTTAAACGACCGCCCTGGAGGCCTACAGTGATTCTTATTTATCCAATAACTCGTTAACTTATCCACTTGTAATCTCAAGTTTTTTCAACGAATCCTAATACCGTAATTTTCACTCGTTTTTATATTTATCAGAAAAGATAAAGCTTTTAGGAAAGAACTATCGTTAATTTGGATGTGATTTTTTTTCTGGGTCTGAGAAGACCCAAGAATTAATGGGAGAATATCGTCAGCCTCCTCAATGATGGAATCTGCCGATTGGTTACGAATACAAAGCTTGATTTTATCTTATAAAATTTGTCTGGAAAGTCTGGAAACAGCTGGTCTAAGCGAGCCGCGTCTATTTTTACTGGCGATTAGATCGCCGACCTCGCCGGTTTACGTAAGATCGAACGGTTTTCGCACTCGATTTTCACGGAATAACGGAATAAATCTTAAGGACGCGTCGACGTCATCTTCGTATTCTTCCATAGAAACGTAATTTACGAGCATGGTCGATGAAAGCTCAAGGCGACGCGCAGGCCAGTGGTTCTCAACTTTTTTTGGAATTTTATACACCTTTTGCGATTTCTCAACCAAAATTAATATTATATACCAACGATGATTAAGCTTCTTTAAAATAGAAATTCTGTATTTTATCTTTAGTAACATAAATAATGACAGAAAATGGATAATAATCGACATTATGAGATCGTATAAAATCGTCCCTTAAAGTTTCTAACTCCTATGGCCAACCATTCCGTATATAATATTACTATAATATTTTTTTATTATTTTTCGCGACCCCCACAGAAATTGTGATTTATCGTCTTTTCTAACGCATCGCGACCCCCCGTAGGGGAGACCCCCGTTGAGAATCAATGGTGTACTCGATCGCGGCAATTTTCTCGTCTCTCGAAACGTTTCACGCTCGAGGTGCCATAAAGTTTCTTTTTTTTATCAACGAACGATCCGTCTCGATTAGGAAAAAAGTTTCTCACCTGAACGACTGGCCCTCGTTGATACGGAACTTGTTCTTGTTCAGCTGAGCCTGGGGGACCGTGTACAAAGAAGCAAAAAAACAACGAAATGTACACAGTTCTAAATACTAAAACGCAAGATTGACTTTAACAACGAATCAGGTTTGAAATTTTATTATCAACAGACGCTGAGCGTTTTCTGTACCTCAAAATAAATCGCAAACTTAAATAATCTATTCCTTAAACAAGTTTATATACAGGGTGTTCGGCCACGCTTGGAAAAAATTTTAATGGGCGATTCTAGAGGCCAAAATAAGACGAAAATCAGGAATATCAATTTCTTGACTGAGGCTTCGTTAAACAGTTATTAAAAAATTAAATTAAAAAATTTCAAATCGTTCTGGAAAAATTATTTTCAGTCGCGGGGGTCAATTAGAAGCATTTTTGGTAAATAGACCTACCCTCGAATTCCTACGCAATTTTGAGAAAAAAATTCGGATAGATGCTGAAATTTTTCAGCGAAAAAAAAATTTCTCAAATCGTTCTAAAAAAAATACTTTTGGCTGCAGGGGTCAATTACAACCATTTTTGGTCAATAGACATACCCCCGAAATCCTACCCATTTTCGAGAAAAAAATTCGTGTAAGTGCTGAAAGTTTTGGGTAAAAAAAAAGACTTTCGAATCGTCTTGGAAAAATTATTTTTAGTTGCAGGGGTCAATTGCAAGCATTTTTGGTCAACAGACATACCCCCGAAATCCTACCCATTTTCGAGAAAAAAATTCGAGTAAGTGCTGAAAGTTTTGGGTGAAAAAAAAGACTTTCGAATCGTCTTGGAAAAATTATTTTTAGTTGCAGGGGTCAATTGCAATCATTTTTGGTCAACAGACATACCCCCGAAATCCTACCCATTTTCGAGAAAAAAATTCGAGTAAGTGCTGAAAGTTTTGGGTGAAAAAAAAGACTTTCGAATCGTCTTGGAAAAATTATTTTTAGTTGCAGGGGTCAATTGCAAGCATTTTTGGTCAACAGACATACCCCCGAAATCCTACCCATTTTCGAGAAAAAAATTCGAGTAAGTGCTGAAAGTTTTGGGTGAAAAAAAAGACTTTCGAATCGTCTTGGAAAAATTATTTTTAGTTGCAGGGGTCAATTGCAATCATTTTTGGTCAACAGACATACCCCCGAAATCCTACCCATTTTCGAGAAAAAAATTCGAGTAAGTGCTGAAAGTTTTGGGTGAAAAAAAAGACTTTCGAATCGTCTTGGAAAAATTATTTTTAGTTGCAGGGGTCAATTGCAAGCATTTTTGGTCAATAGACATACCCCCGAAATCCTGCGCATTTTCGAGAAAAAAAATTTAGTACGGTCTGAACTTCAAACATTAATAACTTCTTAACAGAGCCTCTATCAACAAATTGTTATTCTTGATTTTCGTCTTATTTTGGCCTCTAAAATCTTCCATTAAAATTTTTCCCAAGGATGGTCAAACACCCTATGTACAAAAGTGACAACATCAAAATCTTATCGAAAGATGGATACGAACTCCTTAATTTCTAAAAGAGAAAATGTTGAAATGTTATAATTTATTTTAAAATTGAAATTGCAGTGAGTTGGGGTCGATTTTTAAGTATGTCTCGCCTGTTCCTAGTCGCGAATACGGTTTCCTGTCTTACCTGATTCTCGTATATATCGTAGTCCTGCACCGTGACGTCCTGATTCAGATTGTACTTGTCCGCCTCGTTCACGGCGACCTTCTTCGGCTTCTGGTACTGCTTCGTGTTCACCTCGCTGATCTTGACGCTCGGCTGAACCGGCACCGATTGGTTCACGGTGTACTGGTTGTAATCTAACCGAGAAACGACGGATCACCGTGATTACGATCGTCTCTGAACGTCGTTGGATCCGTGAACTTGGATCCAGAAAACGCGAAATTCTTTACGCGAATCTATAGACTTTCTGTCATAAAAAATCTTGCGAAGAGGATCTTAAAGGCTTGTCCACGAACCAGAGATACCGATTTCTCTCAGGAAATAGGTAACAGCTTACCGTCGTCTTTGTAAATGGACACGTCGTCGTCGTAGATCGTGTAATAGGGATAGCTCTGATCTGGATCATTGTAATACGCCTTAGAGATCACAGGGGAGACGGTGGACGCCAGGATCTTCGCCACCCTGGGCGACTCAGACGACGGTACTTGAGTTCTGTGATAATAAACACAGCCAAAGATTTTAATACTGATAAAAAAAATTCCATCAATATAGAATCGTTGTATAAAGACTTCGTAACCATGTCTCGCGTTAAAAACACGCAGAAACATTACAAATTTGTAAGTTAAGATCGAAAGATTTATTCACAAAAGTAGCAAACCCCGATTATCGGTCATTTCCAGCACAGTACCGAACTATTATCAATAACTCGCTTATTATCGCAGCAAATTCCTCGAAAAAATTCACGAAACATCCACGCAAGCGCGTTAAATAGTACAAAAAATTTCAGTTCGATAGGTGGGGTGCTTCTCCAATAAAAAAAATCCGAAACGAGACGCGCGACACGAGGGTCTTAATAAAGATATCCGCTCGTTTATCTTGAAATCTTGACGTTGACGTAACGTTATCCAACACGGCGTCATACAGTCTCTTCGAAGCTCGAAAAAAAAGCGCTGGATCGTTGCATAAGCACGGGGGACAGCGAGCGAATCAAAGAAGCCCAAGGCGAAAGAGAAATCGAACAAAAAGTTCGTGGCGCGCGACGTGACTGGGTCGATCTTGTTTCAAAGTTGATTTTACGCACCTGTAATGGGCTTCTGTTTGGGCACGCGTGCTCACCAGACTCTCCTTCTCCCTTTCCTGCAACACGTTAATTGAGAAATTAATTCCACCGATGGTACGATTAATTAACTCGTTAATCACCGGCCGTGACAAAATCCATGCCAATAAAGAACGTTCGCCCCCCAAAAATTATTGCTTTTAAATCCGATGTATGGTCACGCGTGAAGTGCAATATATATTATCGATCCTCTAAAAACGTATGCTCGATGGACTATTTAAATATTCGAATTATAGATAAATCTTCACCCCTTCACCGCGATGTATTTAATTCTACCATTTAAATTTGTTCTGTTCATCGAAACCCGTGAAAATTATTTATTTGTATTTCAATGAATAATAGTAATAATATTACTACTGAACGAGGGTGTAAAATTAACAGCATTAATTTTGTTGTGGCGCTGGAAATAATAGAAATCAGACTTGGGTCAAAGTGGACCCGCGAGGGTTAAAGCAGTCGTGAAAGAATTTCTCCACAGTTTCTGAATTGCACACACCCTGCTGTGTCTTCGAAGTCAACCAGGGTGCTCTGTCAATTATGCGAGTTTCACGAGTATTTCGATCGTAACCGCGACATTTACGACGACTACCTGGGAGTTTCGTTAACGCGATTGACCCTTTTAACGCCGTTCCGTTAATTGAAAGTGGTCGATTCCAGGAATCGCGCCAATTTCGTTTCAGGTGCGATTTTATTATTATATTGCACCGCGAGTGAAAAGGTGCCTTCGTAAATTACGTACGCGCTTCACCTCGTGGACCTAATTACCGGAACAATATTAGGGGTTTTCCATCGAGCTCGAGCAGGTATATCGCCGGTGGTCACCACGCGAGGAACGGAACAGCCCTTGTAAACCGGAAACGTACGGAATAATGAAAAGAATTCGTGCAAATATGTGTCTTAATTGGTCTTGTTCCCAAATACTTTACCGTTTCTAGCATTTCTCGTAACTAATTCTATTACAGTAAATTATTTACATAGGATGAGACAGAATCCAGCAATGGGTGTTTCCTTATGAAGGGGGAAAATAAGAAAAAGCAAGGTTTAAACTGTTTTCATTTCTCGTTCTGTTTTTCACGCAGAAATATTTTAACGACTCTGTGCTCATCGGTTATTATCTTTTACAACTTTTTTCAGAGACAAAGAAGAATAAAAACTCAAGATTCCTTTGGACCTAGGACCTAGGACCTTTCTTCTGTGGTCGAAAGGGTTAAAAAGCAATTCTGCGAAGACGAAGGAGAAGGATCATTAACTCACCGCGATTACGTTCCTTCTGAGGCCATCTCTGTCGCGCTGCACCTGGCCAATCGTCGAGGGCTGTCCTCTGTAGACGCGTTGCTGTCTGTCGCTCTCGACTTCGGAGGCAGGCTCGTACTCTTCATCGTGATAATTCCTAGCCTGTTGCCTCTGACGAATCTGCTTTTCAGTGATCTGTGGCAGAGGGGGCGGCGTGGTCGTGACAGGCTGCCTCTGAACAGGTCGTTGCTGTTGCTGTTGCTGTTGCTGCTGAGGCTCGCGTCTCTGCTGCTGCTGATCGCGAATCTGTTGTCTGTGGTGCTGATGATGGTGCTGCTGTTGCTGCTGCTGTTGCTGTTGCTGTTCCTGCAGGCTCTCGATCTTCGCTGACCTGAAATATCAAATCAAATCGTGGTTGGTAATTTATTCTTGATTCTAATTACTCGTACGAACACTGTTTCTTATTATTTCTGGTGGATGGTTTTACTATTATGGGTAGTTCTAAATTTGATCTTCTTTGTTTTCTTAATCACTCGTTCCACCCTTTTTTTGTATTTCTCTGGAATAGAGAGGCAATAGTTTTTAATTTTAGAAAATTTTCTTCCTTGAATATTTCCATTTGTGGTACAGAGGAAGACTCTCGAGCGTTTAAATTGATTATATAAAGCTTGTGCAAGACCGGAGACTCTGAAACGTTTGGTATCAATTAATCCGCGCTTTTCAGACGTCAGGAACCGACGGTATTTCGCAAACGGGACAGATTGGATCGCGAATGAGAAAATTGCACGATCGAACGACGATGGAGGGATCTCTAATCGTTCGAGGGCTGTCAAAACGAATATTTGTTGCTTAAAGAGTGCATACACAATTTCCAACCAATTCCTAAGCAGTGCATTCTTCTGTCGATCCAATTTCCATCATTAATGAGTATTCAAATGGTACTCGAAAACTATAATTGATCAATTTCCAAAGAATTCCTAAGCAGTGCATCCATTTTTCTGTCGATCCAAGTTCCATCATTAGTGAGTATTCAAATGGTACTCGAAAACTATAATTGATCAATTTCCAAAGAATTCCTAAGCAGTGCATCCATTTTTCTGTCGATCCAAGTTCCATCAACGAGTACTTGAAAAGCAAATCCTTTGAATATTCGAGGAAAAGGCAGTTCGACTAGAAGGGTGATCTCTGATTGGAGTGTGTCGAACCAGTTTCGCCGAAACGCGTTCGCCACGAATGGCAAGGACGCCGACGCGGATGCGTCGAGACGAAGGGAACCGACGTCCGTTGGGAAACCGCTTCTTTTCCCCGATTAGTAGCGGCACAATACGTTAATGAGCGACCGGCGACCGCCAGTTGCTTAACATTTACTTGCACAAGGAGACCCAACGCTATCGTACTCTCTTTCGAGAAACGACCTACAGAGTGGGAGAGTTCATTGTAGACGAGCACTCCCGGTTATACAACAAATTCGTTTCCGCTTGATACTTTCGGCGAGCCGTTTACAAGCTGAGAATCGACGCGTAACTAGAATCGAGATCGATATCCACCCGGTCTTTCAAACTGTCGCAACGTTCGCGTAGAAACAAAAATGACTCGAAGAAAAGTCATACAAATATTAAATCGAATTAAAAACACATCTTTTGGCTCCGACATTCTCCAGTTCGAGTACTATGATAATGTTTTCTCTTGGGTCATTTCATCCTGGTTTAATCATTCATCCAGCAACTCAGGGTCTAAATCGACCCGGAATACATCTATTTAGTAATTCGAAAAAACAAGAGAAAAGTCATATAAAATTCATACAAATATTAAATAGAATTAAAGACACATTCCTCAGCTTCAACATTCTTTAGTTCGAGTACTATAATAATGTTTTCTCTTGGGTCATTTGATCCTGGCTTGATCATTCATCCAGCAACTCAGGGTCTAAATCGACCCGGAATACATCTATTTAATAATTCGAAAAAACAAGAGAAAAGTCATATAAAATTCATACAAATATTAAATCGAATTAAAGACACATTCCTCGGCTTCAACATTCTTCAGTTCGAGTACTATGATAATGTTTTCTCTTGGGTCATTTGATCCTGGTTTGATTATTCATCCAGCAACTCAGGGTCTAAATCGACCCGGAATACATCTATTTAATAATTCGAAAAAACAAGAGAAAAATCATATAAAATTCATACAAATATTAAATCGAATTAAAGACACATTCCTCGGCTTCAACATTCTTCATTTCTAGTACTATGATAATGTTTTCTCAGGGTCATTTGATCCTGGTTTGATCATTCATCCAGCAACTCAGGGTCTAAATCGACCCGGAATACATCTATTTAGTAATTCGAAAAAACAAGAGAAAAATCATATAAAATTCATACAAATATTAAATCGAATTAAAGACACATTCCTCGGCTTCAACATTCTTCAGTTCGAGTACTATAATAATGTTTTCTCTTGGATCATTTCATCCTGGTTTGATCATTCATCCAGCAACTCAGGGTCTAAATCGACCCGGAATACATCTATTTAATAATTCGAAAAAACAAGAGAAAAATCATATAAAATTCATACAAATATTAAATAGAATTAAAGACACATTCCTCGGCTTCAACATTCTTCAGTTCGAGTACTATAATAATGTTTTCTCTTGGATCATTTCATCCTGGTTTGATCATTCATCCAGCAACTCAGGGTCTAAATCGACCCGGAATACATCTATTTAGTAATTCGAAAAAACAAGAGAAAAATCATATAAAATTCATACAAATATTAAATAGAATTAAAGACACATTCCTCGGCTTCAACATTCTTCAGTTCGAGTACTATAATAATGTTTTCTCTTGGGTCATTTCATCTTGGCTTGATCATTCATCCAGCAACTCAGTGTCTAAATCGACCCGGAATACATCTATTTAGTAATTCGAAAAAACAAGAGAAAAATCATATAAAATTCATACAAATATTAAATCGAATTAAAGACACATTTCTCGGCTTCAACATTCTTCAATTCGAGTACTATAATAATGTTTTCTCTTGGGTCATTTGATCCTGGCTTGATCATTCATCCAGCAACTCAGGGTCTAAATCGACCCGGAATACATCTATTTAGTAATTCGAAAAAACAAGAGAAGAATCAACAACACTCTTGAGTTCAAGCATTATCACGACGAATAATCCATGCAGGGTCTAAATTGACCCAGTATACCTTCATCGAATAATTCGAACAAACAATAGAATTACTCGCTGCGTCAAATTTTAATTTACTTAGTTCACAATTGTCCGAGATCAAAGTTTTTTGGTCCGACAGTCGACTCGTTAAAAAGCGAGTTTCCAAGAAATTTATGAACAGCGTGGAAATCGAAGAACATGCTCTTTTTTGCGACACGATCTAACAGTTATTGAGAAACGCAGTGTCAGAAAAATTCTCGCGCGATCGAGCCAGCAACGAAAGGTTTCACCTTCGAGTTTATAACTGTGAATACCGGTCGATCGACGCCTAAGCGTTTATTGTTCGATCTTTGACGTCACTGCTACCATTTTCTCAAGGTTCGCGTGCTGCTGGATCGTTTGTACCGACGTTTTCGAGCGAAAGAAACGCTTCGATCCTCCGCTGTCTCGATCTCTCGATCGCTCAGTTTTCTTTTCTCCCCCCTCTCCCGCCTTTTTTCTTCGAGAAATTCGAACGCGGAGTCGAATATCGAAGGTTTCGTAATCGAGGCTCGAAATCTTGCGCAATCGACGGACGTCCGGGCGACACGGATCGATGGATCGCGAGACGTACGTACGTACGTTTCCTGAATAACTTTCGGTGGGTCGAAAAGAAAGCAGATCGCGATCGAGAACAGTTTTGCTCCGAATAATTACGATCGTTACGATGTCGAGGATTAAATCAGAAATCGGATCGATAAAAGTTTCTTCGGCGTTTCGAACCTGTAAATCGTAATTATGCAATTTGTCTGGAGCGTAATCGTGCTGTCTGAGTTAACATTCTCGAGTTTAAATATGTTCTTTTTGAAATCGGAGTCTGCAGGATGCAGTGGGACCAACTGGCCGCCATACTTGTTCAGTGAAACGGACGAAGCTTAGAACTGGAAGTATTTGAATAATTTGGTGTTAGAGTATTTTAGAGATGGTTTGACTCAAACTCAAGTATTTAAATATTATTTTATGTGTATGTTCAGCAATAATTATTGTACTCCATTTTTCTACGCCGTTGATCTTAGGAATCTCGTTTATAACATGTCAGTTTGTACTTTATTATATACTAAGGGGTTTCATAACTATTTATAGATAAATAAATTATTCGAAGGGTAGATACTATTTGAGTATCAATATTCGAATACTTGTCCAATGTTTGAGGAGTACTATAACTCTCGATATATTACGATAATGGAAGGATGTTGGGGTTCATCGATCTCCGTGTAATGGTTACAAACGACAAGTTCCAGCATCGAAAACTCACCTTTCTAGCAGCGGGTCTTCTTCCGTTTCCTTATTGGGGGATCCGCCTCCGGGGCAGCCCACGTTCCGCGGCCAATCGCACGTCTGCAATTCGTGGCTGCGAAAAGAAAAGCGACACGGTCTCCATTAGTATCGATATTGTTCTTCGTGGCTATTTTTAGCCAAAGCAATCGCGATTTGGAAACCATTTGCCTCCACGATTCACTCAAACACATCATCATATGCTTGATCTTTGAAGAAATTAATAAATAGAATGCCTGAAATTTGCAACAACAAACATTTTCCTTTTCCATCAACTTTAACACTTTGACTTTGGCTACGTCATCCATATATAACAGGACTTTTCACTGTATAGAGCTAAAACAATTCTCAAGTTGAAACGTCGAAGGAAACAAATTTGAATAGAATTTGGGAATTTGAACATTTGTGAATTTGACAAATCTTAATTGTGATTTTACAATGCCTCAACAGCTTCCAAACTCTTTAACACTATATCGTAGCATCCTCCATGCCATCTTGCGGTTCGCAAAGTTAAAAAATTTTATCGTTCGCCCATTCTGAGAAAAAAATTTGCCAAATCGCTGGTCCAGGGTGCAAGACACCCTAAAAAATTGTCAGGAGCTGGA
Source organism: Colletes latitarsis (assembly GCF_051014445.1). Lineage (NCBI taxonomy): Eukaryota > Metazoa > Arthropoda > Insecta > Hymenoptera > Colletidae > Colletes > Colletes latitarsis. The sequence goes on along the minus strand of NC_135135.1, from coordinate 25,226,557 downwards.
AAGAACGACCGATTTCTTCGATTCTCGGACCGTGAACGGAAAATGAAGCGTCCGGGGAGACGTTCTGTTTCGTTGGTCACGCGGAAAAGAAAGTTTCAACGCCTTCGTCGGAGATCGAGGATCGGGTCTATCGTTGGGTGTCGTTCTCCGGAGGATTTTCGATGTAACTGAATTTAGAATCGCGTCCCAAGCTCGCGAGCATCCTTAATTGGACACGACGTTACCATCGGGTACCTTAGGCTACGCTGGCCGGTTTTACAACCAACTAGTTTGTGCACTGTCGTATCGGGAGAGGTGTGGCATGTTGATTTTTTCCGCCAGGGTTATGCGTGCTGGCTACGACCCCCTTTTACCGCGCAAATCCAGATCGAAAGTGCTCCAGGATCGTAATCGTGCCCCCCAGACCCCTTCACCCTGATCCAAACTCGACGTTACACCCTTAGTACTCCACCTAGATCATTTGATTCGGAGATTTCGAAAATAATAATCGTAATTTTTATTTGCAAGGGACTCAGATAAGTGATTAATAATGGAAGTTATAGTATTCTATCTTCTGTGAGTCGAACCAAAATCGTGCAATTTTCTAAGAGACCAAAGCTTTGATTCTAAATTTGTTTCGGTACTTATTTGTTTACAAATTCTCTTCGACGTCTTGACTCAAGAATTTTGTTTAAATTTCACAGTGAAAAGTCTATTTGAGAAAACATTTTCACCGACAGTTCAGACATTCGTAGCGGTTCGATTAAAATAGGTCAGCTTTACATACAATACATACAATTACACGGTTAACGTTTTTACTACTTCCGAATTCTAACGTCCAGGGTCGCCGGTAATTTACGATCGAAATTCAAATTTGCTACGTGGTAGATCTAATCGCGAGACCGTGTTCTACCGGGTCGTTCACCTTCCGGTCCCGTAAATCCCACGAAACGGTGGACATCCACGCTCGATCGTTAATTCGCGCTAGTAAACTGATTATTATTCCAGCTTTCGACGACCTTTTTCCTGTCGAACGCGGGGAAACAGGTTTCCACGATCGATTCTAACGCCTGGTTTCACTCTCGATAAAAAAAAATACTTAATCTAACATTTTGTCACGGTACAATTTATTTCTCTAACGTCGTCGAAATTCACGAGCTCTGTCAGATTTATTTTTCTCGACCTCCAAGGTTCGAGGGGAGTATTAATTCGCTTAGTTCCTCGATGAAAACGTCGCTGGGGAATTTCGAAGAGCGAAATAGAAATCTTCGCGGAATCTTGCGATACCACGGGCCCCTGGGAACAACGGAGATCCATTAAACTTGTCTATATTCGGACGACAATGCGTCGCGTTTCGCTTTCGATTCGACGCCCCCGGTATTATTTGCTCGCGTTTCGACCCAACGTGCTCCGTTGCTCCCATATTAGTCGATCGGTCCGGGAACGACGTGGATCGTTTCCACGATTCTGTTCGAAAAAGAAGCGTTAACGAGGTCGCGTGTGTCTTCTCGATCAATTATCTAATTATCCACGTAGACTGCTACGCGACAGTATTTACGATCGCGCAAGAACCCATTCTGTATGGCGACACTTGCTACACTCGACACCAGAGGGCTACGCTCTTCGCTTTCTCACAAGTACTCGATCGTCCACTTATTTCTAAATATATAAACTCCTCGACAACCCTGACAGACCCTACTATGATATTATACAATAAAAAGGACATTCAATGGATAGTTTTGGAGTGTAGACACAGACGAGATATACGAGTAAGTAGCCTTTACATGTAAAGTTTTTCCCACTTTACGGGGTTGAGGAATAAGTTATCGAACACTCTTAGATTTTGTAAATATTCTCCATGAAAATACGCGTTGTTTACCTTTGGAAACATTAAAATCCTCCAATCCGTTCAGGAGTTATGATGTTTTAAACAAACGCATGTAAACTTAAGAGAATCAGGGGTTCAGACATTCATGGTCAGACATTATACTTTCGGTAAGGAATTTTTTTCTCGAAAATGGTTAGGATTTCGGAGGTATGTTTATTGACCAAAAATGATTGTAACCGACCCTTGCAGCCAAAAATAATTTTTTCAGAATGATTTATCGATTTTTCTTAAAAATTTGTTTTTCATTTTTAATAAATTTATTCGACGCTGCACGGAAATGTTGTTTAATACTTTTTTGTAGCTATCCATGAGTTCTACTTCCCAAATAAATTTCAATGAAATACAGTAGTTACAATATGATTTCCAATTGTCTGAAAGCAAGGTTTCGATTTCGCTGGACAATATTTCGCTTTCGTCTGCCAGTGTTAACATTATTGAAGAATTTCGAGTATTGTACGCACCTGTACATCAAACCTCCGGTGCACGATTCGAGCAAAGCACCCCCGAAGACGCATACATAGTACTGCGTGCAGTCGCGTGGATGAGGGTAGTAACCGAACTCTTCGGGGCACTCGAACTCCAAGGCAGCTTCGTTTCTGCTCGCTCTGGCGCTCCTCGGGATGGTCCTCTGGCATTCTGCGTGACAGAGAAAACACAGACGGTACTTTTCACTGAAAGATAAACATCCATACGGTCGGGAGACATTTCGTCAGTCGCGTTAAATAACCATCGATTATGTCCTGTCGGCGGGAACGAGAGCGGTTCTCGCGTCGCGAATGGAGCGAAACCAGAATGCTCCGGGTACGGCGAAACGGGTCAAACGCGGAGCGAAAAAAGTAACCCAGACGGGGCGAGAAACGTTCTCGAGTGCCTCCGCAGGGCGCGTCGATACAATGTGAATTATGAACGGACAGCCTTCGGTTGTATCTGGTATCGGCATATGGATCGCCGTTCTGAAACGTGAGCGGCGAGCACGGAGCTGGACGATTGCGCAACCGGAGAACCGTGTAACCGGATTTTTGGTCGACCTTGCGTCGTCGGCGCGTACACAGAGCACGAGAAACTCGACCAGAGTCGGCGATTGCTCGCATAATCCGCGGTCTGGATCGCCAAAGCGACGACGCCTCGAGGGCACGAGCGGGAATCGAAAGACTGGCGCCAAATTTTTCGTAATCCCGAGACGACTTCGATTCATCGAATCAACTTCTACTTTCGGGAGCAATAGATGTGCACAAAATTGTATTCATTGAAATAGACGAGGTATCCCTGAGGCATAATTTGAAATAATTACTTTAAAGGGGGAGTTTCTTAACGCTCATATTTTTCGGGTTGTTAGTTAGTTTTTAGGTTATTTTTTAGGTTATGCCCCCCTCCCGAGGGTTATTTATAGGGTTATTTTACACCTTCTGAGACTGCAATTTTTGTACAATATTTTTCATATATGAAAACAAAATTGATATGAAGAACCCAGGGGGTACAATAATGGATGATGCAGTAACGACTGGTAGTTATTTTTTAGGTTATTTTGCACCTCCTGAGAGGATTTTTCCTATAAAGACAAAATTAATATACAGAAACCAGGGGGTGCAATAATGGATAATGCAGTAATGACTGGTAGTTATTTTTTCCTATAAAAACAAAGTTAATATAAAGAAACTAGGGGGTGCAATAAGGGAAATCAAGAAAGCACTTTCCTCTTTCGATAAACATAAAAGAAATTTACGAATTTGGATCGCTGAAAGAGTGTAATTTTGATTTAAATCGAGGGGAATTAATATAAAGAAACAAGAGGGATGCAATGAGGAAAATCTAGAAAGCACTTTCCTCTTTCGATAAACATAAAAGAAATTTACGAATTTGGATCGCTGAAAGAGTGTAATTTTGATTGAGATCGAGGGGAATTAATATAAAGAAACTAGAGGGATGCAATGAGGGAAATCTAGAAAGCACTCCCCCCTTTCGATAAACATAAAAGAAATTTATGAATTTGGATCGCTGAGAGAGTGTAATTTTGATTGAGATCGAGGGGAATTAATATAAAGAAACTAGAAGGATGCAATAAGGGAAATCTAGAAAGCACTTTCCTCTTTCGATAAACATAAAAGGAATTTACGAATTTGGATCGCTGAGAGAGTGTAATTTTGATTGAGATCGAGGGGAATTAATATAAAGAAACTAGAGGGATGCAATAAGGGAAATCTAGAAAGCACTTTCCTCTTTCGATAAACATAAAAGAAATTTACGAATTTGGATCGCTGAGAGAGTGTAATTTTGATTGAGATCGAGGGGAATTAATATAAAGAAACTAGAGGGATGCAATGGGGGAAATCTAGAAAGCACTCCCCCCTTTCGATAAACATAAAAGAAATTTACGAATTTGGATCGCTGAGAGAGTGTAATTTTGATTGAGATCGAGGGGAATTAATATAAAGAAACTAGAGGGATGCAATGAGGGAAATCTAGAAAGCACTTTCCTCTTTCGATAAACATAAAAGAAATTTATGAATTTGGATCGCTGAGAGAGTGTAATTTTGATTGAGATCGAGGGGAATTAATATAAAGAAACTAGAGGGATGCAATGAGGAAAATCTAGAAAGCACTTTCCTCTTTCGATAAACATAAAAGAAATTTATGAATTTGGATCGCTGAGAGAGTGTAATTTTGATTGAGATCGAGGGGAATTAATATAAAGAAACTAGAGGGTGCAATAAGGGAAATCTAGAAAGCACTCCCCCCTTTCGATAAACATAAAAGAAATTTACGAATTTGGATCGCTGAGTGAGTGTAGTTTTGATTGAGATCGAGGGGAATTAATATAAAGAAACTAGAGGGTGCAATAAGGGAAATCTAGAAAGCACTTTCCTCTTTCGATAAACATAAAAGAAATTTACGAATTTGGATCGCTGAGAGAGTGTAATTTTGATTTAAATCGAGGGGAATTAATATAAAGAAACTAGGGGGATGCAATAAGGGAAATCTAGAAAGCACTCCCCCCTTTCGATAAACATAAAAGAAATTTACGAATTTGGATCGCTGAGAGAATGTAATTTTGATTGAGATCGAGGGGAATTAATATAAAGAAACTAGGGGGATGCAATAAGGGAAATCTAGAAAGCACTTTCCCCTTTCGATAAACATAAAAGAAATTTACGAATTTGGATCGCTGAGAGAGTGTAATTTTGATTTAAATCGAGGGGAATTAATATAAAGAAACTAGAGGGATGCAATGAGGGAAATCTAGAAAGCACTTTCCTCTTTCGATAAACATAAAAGAAATTTACGAATTTGGATCGTTGAGAGAGTGTAATTTTGATTTAAATCGAGGGGAATTAATATAAAGAAACTAGAGGGATGCAATAAGGGAAATCTAGAAAGCACTTTCCTCTTTCGATAAACATAAAAGAAATTTACGAATTTGAATCGCTGAGAGAGTGTAATTTTGATCGAGATCGAGGGGGAATGAATAATATTTGCAGCATCGTTTGCAAAACGCGGGAACGGAGACGCGTTGCGTGGCGTTTGGAGCGTATTGCGGCGTCTGGCCGCTTCGTTACGCGGTAAATAGCACGGTATCGTTGAAAACGGTTTCTGCGTGCCGGCATTGTTTCGCCCGGCAGCGGATTCGATTATCCCACTAAAGCTCTTTCTGGCACAGAGTCGGTATCGTGGGACCGCGGACGCCGCGCCAGCGAACGACGAATTGATTTGTTGGAAACGTGACTTGCGCCATTCTTGGGCCGCACTTTCGACGTGAGAATATGTCTATACAATATAACGCCATTCCTTCGCCATCCCCGGCGAGCTGGCCCGTTTATATGTAAATCATTTTTCCGCCTCGATACCCGGTTTGCGTAACCGCGCTCCACTTTCGAGGACACTTCCGAAAATTGGTCAGTTTTCAAATTAATATGCAGGCCTCTGTCGTAAATAATTTGTATTTATTTTTTTTTTTTGGTAGTCTGTACGGGTTAGATTCCATCGAGGCTAGAGCTCGAGTGAAAATTATCTCGATAAAAAGATGGAAACTGGACCCTCGAAGCTCGATGTTCGTTTCGATCGCTTATTAGTTCATTATGTTAAAATTCCCAGGGGTTAAACGACATGAAGCACGGCGTTTGAGCATTTCTGGGTCACAGTTTTTGTGCTCGTGGAACTGAAAGGCGCAGTGAAATCATGGAAGTCGGACCACGCGTTCCTTTGGGTTCCCATAAGCGGCCAGGGAACAACGGGGCGATTGCGTAATTGTCATTAGCGCGTCTGACGCGACCAGTAATGAAATGTAGCATGCCCATGGGAGCTCTGGTACCGTTCGAATAATCAAATTGCAATTTGCATCGTCGAGAGCAGAAAATTCCTGGGTCCATTTTGACCCGAATCTAAATCATCAGTTACATGTTATATGTTATTGTTATTTGGCGAAGCTTGAAACTTTACGATCCTAGAATAGACAGTTTTTAAGTGCTAACCCTTTGCACTCCAAATTATATTTCAATTTTGTAACCAGCAGCTCCCAACATAAAATAAAGCAATTTGAACAAGTTGAGGAACAAACAAATTCAATTAAATATCTGTTTTATTTACACTATTTTAGTATTTTGTAATTTTTAAGTGTACGATATCTCTTTGGTTTGGACTTGAAAAAGGAGCTCCTGAGTCACACTCGACGTAGGAGTGCAAAGGGTTAAAATGGTCCTGTGGGTATAGAAATCGTTAACTATTTGAATCACCCGAGTTATTCGAGCACAGAAACGTTGCAGTGGCGTGGGTGGAACGACGGCTAGAATTGGTCAACAGCGAGTAAGTGGAAATTGTCTCGACTTCGGTGGGAAGGAACGGTTTAAGCGGGAACGCGTAGACGAGGCTGATCGCCAGGAATGCGACTAATTAGATCAAGACCGGTTGATTGAGGGATCGATATCGAGCTCTTTCGAAACACCGAATCACCCTTGTCTCTTAGGGGCAATCGCAACAAAGAGTTGTTCTCTATACGCGATTGCAGTCGCTGTTTCAACACTCCTCGCATTAGGTCTGTCGACCCTGAAACGCGTCGTTAAGCACACCGGGAGTATTTCTAATACAGAGACGGGCGAAATTCCTATCCGGATACGTTTCACGCAAAAATTTACACGATTGCCTTTATTCGAATAAAATTCTGATATCTGCATTCTGAGAGACGTTTAGAAACGAGGGTAGCTATCATAATCATGATTAATCACTAGAAATGGGAGCTTTGCAGAGGGTTGTATCAACCCTTAAATACAATAATTCGTAACCTACATTATTTCTTATACAGGGTGTTTGGCCACCCCTGGGAAAAATTTCAACGGTAGATTCTAGAGGCCAAAATAAGACGAAAATTAAGAATACTAATTTGTTGATTGAGGCTTCGTTAAAAAGTTATTGTATGTTTGCATAGTAAGTGTAGCCTGTAATTTCTTGAAAATTAAAATTTTCCATCTATTAATCCCATATAAAATTCCGTGCAAACTTTTCTAGCAATATTACCACAGGTTGTAATTCAATTAGAAGTATTTTTTTACTCGTATATGTTTTTAAACATCGAACTCGTTGTGTATTGTATTTTCGTACGTATTCTATGTGTTTTGATTTCGCGAAAACAATTAGAATTCCTTAATTTCCGACACAACAGTGCGTTAGATTTTCGCGAACCGTGCACGAAGTCATGCGGCAAGGGTTCGACGTACGTTGGAGATTTTCTTTTCCCGGCAGCGCAAAAACTGGTGACCTGGTTTATTACCGCGACGGTACTTTCTATTACCGATCCAACGTGTTTAGAACGAACAGCCCCCGCGTAAGTATGCACATCGTGGAAGCCACGCCGATTCCAACAACACGATTCGTGGATCAGGCATTATTATTCTCGCCGAGACGTCGAATGACAAATCAATATTTTCCAAAGTTGGACGATGCAAAGGGGAAAGGGGGACACTTGTAATTATAATTTAAGCGTTTCTTTATATAATTGATACCTTAAAAATTTGGTAATTGTTGCAATTTTTCTTTGTCATTCTAAATTCTGTTCTAAATGTTGGCCTCGATCGAACCTGTACGTTCACGTTTGACACATCGTTCGGTTTCAATTATTCGTACGACGGAAAAACGCAACAATTCAAGAAATTGCAAATCCCCAGCGCCAACATTGCGTTGACGTTTCGTAATGTGGCTGCAGAAATTCCATCAAGGATTACTGTCACCGATCATTATTGTACGCGATGGCGCGAATGGACTATAGGACCATTTTTCCAGGGATGATTTTAAACGTAAAATAAGGTGGAAATTAACCCTTCGACGTGAGTTTATATTTGGGGGAAAAAGAATTCAATAATGTCGAAATATAATCTTATCAAGGTATAGAGAATTTCGTTATATATAGATACGTAGAAAAGCCACTCGATTCGTTGTTTTTGATTTTCTTCTTATTTTGGCTTGCACGATCGTTCAACTGAAAAATTGCCCACCCATGGTTAAGCATCCTGTATAGCAATCATGCGTCGATGCGGATGTCGTCGACTCGAGAACTCATCCAGTGACATTGAAAGTAGCTATGGCACGCAAACCGCCTCGAGACATCTTGTGTTAAGCAGTGACGCTCAAGAAGGCTCTGCGCGATTCGAAAGACGCCATTTAATGCCAAAAATTTCTATGAAACGTCGCATTTAATTTTTATATTCGCATTTCGAGGCTTGATTAAATTTTTAATGAAATATATCTCTGGGTAGCGATGGTTAAAATATTTTTCTGATATATTTAAGAAGAAATGATTTTTAAAACAAGTCGAATTATACATAAGTCGAATTTTGTTAAAATTAAGCGAGTTAACCGATCATTCGTTGGCTACAATATCGTGTTGGAGCTACAATGGCGCCTGTGGATGGAACGATGAGATCAGGCTTCAAACATGCAGATGGAAATGTGACCTCGGAATCCCGAAGGGGATATTCAGGGTTAACGATTATTTGTGGAAAGGCGGATGAAAGTTCGAAAGATCGGGGAATCTGGAAAATAGAATCGACAGTATCGCTTTTTAATATTGATAAAATCAAATTCTTCGATGCAACAAGAATAGAAGCAAACAAATCAGAATGTCTGTTCTTAAAATAAAAGTTTACTCAATAAGATCGAGACAGTTCCTATAATTAATTCTTCCGCTCATTAAAAGGCTATCGATCACGGTATCTCCGAACGATCGAAACCCCGCGCTAATTTAAATGTTAATAGAGATTCAAATTGCAAACAGGCGGATACGGATATCGCTCGATTGCTCAAGTGCGCGTTAAATAGGTCTTTTTACGTGCTTTATCGCCGTAGTAAATTTGTTTAATTTTCGTCCGGTGGCCTTGAGAGAATATGGAGTGCAAGGACCGACAGAAGCGAGCAATTAGACCAAACATACTGGTACCGTTCTCCGGGACGACCTTCCGTGAGGCCGTTCGCGACCCTGGGACCGCAACAAGGTCGGCGTCCTCGACCAGAAGGCGATCCTAAAATTCTTTTCGCCGGCGCTGACCTCCGCGCGTTCGTTTCGGAACGGGACTCCAGGTCGATGGCTTCTTTTCGAGACGAGTCGATCGACGAGTTCGATAAACAATCGCATCGTCACCGTGAAACGACCGAATTAAGGTAGCCGTCCGAATAATCGAACATGCCCCAATATTTGAATTTCGTTTTTTTAACATCGAGAAAACAGGTCCAGCTCGACTGTCACCGCCCATAATCGATTCTAGGCACGATCTTTGTCTCCAGGTATTTTTAGAGCCTACGACATTCAAAACACATTATCTCGAGAGTGCTCATTATTGAAATGGCTTCCAACATCGTTTGCTCTTCAATTTCATTTACTTCCTGAGCTAGGAAGACTATACAATTTTTTTTTTAATAGAAGAATATTAGTTACTATATAATATTGAAATATTCGCGAGGACTTTTCCAGCGTGAGTCGATTGAATAATTATGACATCGACGAGCGCGTAGGCGCGTCGTCTTTTTCATCGAAGGAGCCTGCAACCGCGTTGTAGGGAAACACAATTTGCTTTCAGAACGTCGACGGAGGATCGTACATCATCCTCGAGCGATCCTTCGAGCTGCCAGTTAATAAATTATGGTTTCGGGACAGTCTATTTCTACGTTGAATGAAAATGAAGTTTGGAACGATCGACTCGAGGGACTTGATTTATAGTCCACGTCGCGCCAGTCAAATACCACTAATATCTGAATTTCTTGGTCGAGAATAGCAAAAACGAATGTTGATAAATGGTGTCCCCTTTCGTACAATTCTTAGTATATTTGCAATTTGCAATTTCTTACAATCGACTCGTGGGTTCAATTAGAAATTTTAGAATTTACTCGATAAAATGGTTGGTTCGAATTAATGCATTTTGGGGGGTTCTCTGTTTCTTCTACATAACTTGAAGTAACTAACTGAAATCGACTATTTAAACGTTTCTTTTATGTCTTAAAAATTTTACAATCAATTTGTTAAAATGTTTGCTTGGGATTATTGCATTTGGAAGTGATTTTCTGTTCGTTGGGGCTGACCTAGAGGGGAAAATGAAGTTCCTTGACCGCGATGGTCGTTCTCCCAACGCGTAATCGATTTCGTAGTCGCGGATCCTCGCCCATTTCTCGAACGATAATGGACTTCTCGGCTGACATTTGCTCCGCTATCGCTTCAACTGCAACGCGATGGAGCGTCACGGCACCGATGACGAGAGAGAAGTTCGAGAGGCGTTCTAGAAAGGCGAATAACGCGCGTCCCGCGAATGCAAACGCGGTGAATTAAATGTCAAACGAAACGCGATCCCACCTGCGGCACGCGTCGCCTATTTTTCGATAGCGAAAATTCTTTCCACGCCTCTTCAACCCCCTCCAAACAAACATATGCAGTATATTAAAAAATTTTAATACCTTTTCAATCCGAGATAACAATTACTTTATTCGATACTCAACGCAGAAGATTTCTGTAGGCATTTGAAACGCGAGGAAAAAATTTTAATCCATATTCCAAGGATTTTTAACCCTTTACCCTAACCAAGGCACGAAAAAGTTTTCCGCAGACAGCTTGTGCTTGCGTCAAAATCGACCGTAGTCAAAGGGTTACTTTCCTTTCTCGTCGATCAAGTTTAACAAACTATTGTTGATAAATAGTTGACTGTGCATTGGCCAATATTGAAGCAGTTTTTATCGCTGCTCCGCGGATAGTAACGATCATCGTCATCGAGAAGGATCGAGAGTAAATGGCAAAATGCGTTCGTTGAAATAGTCGGGGCGTTTCAGGCGCGTGGCCGCCGAGGCATGCACCCTCGTGGAAAAAATCTCGATAACAGAGAGTAATCGAGGAGTGGCGCGAGCCGCCATTGTGATGAAAAATTACAAAACTCGTCAAACGGCCGCGACGACCAAGATTTCGCAAGAGCCTGCGGTTTTTGGCGGAGCCTTTTTGCCAGAGAGATACTCGTTGAATTTTCACACGAAACGAGCAGCGGATGGCAGGTAAAGTTACACCATTCGGGGTTATTGAATGTTGCGGAAATGTGAGAACTGTATCGCCCTGGCAGAGAGAACGAACCCACCTACAGAATCTGGTTCTCCGATTTTTAATCGAGCATTTGGTGGCAAATTGCTGCCCCCTTTATTCCAGTTTTTATTCGGAATTTTAATGAAACATTTTCTATCCATTAGGGGCAAGGCAGTAGAATGTTTATTTTTTTATTTTGTGTGGAATTTAGTAAAGGAAGTCTAAGAATTATTCCCCCTTCAACAATTGTTATTTAAAGGAGTAAGATAGTCCTTGATAATCGATTTTAATCGTGCATTTGGTGGAAAGTTGCTACCCCCTTTATCATACGTTTTCTATCCATTAGGGGTGAGGCAGTAGAATGTTTATTTTTTTATTTTGCATAGAATTGAATAAAGGAAGTTTAAGAATAATTCTCTCCATTCAAGAATTCTTATTTAAAAGAGGATAGTCCTTGATAATCGATTTTTAATCGAGTATTTGGTGGCACATTACTACCCCCTTTATTTAAGGGCCCTCTTATTCAATAATTCCTGAATTTGAGCAATCATCACATCTTCTATCCATTAGGGGTGAGGCAGTAGAATGTTTATTTTTTTATTTTGTGTGGAATTTAGTAAAGGAAGTCTAAGAATTATTCCCCCTTCAACAATTGTTATTTAAAGGAGTAAGATAGTCCTTGATAATCGATTTCTAATCGTGCATTTGGTGGAAAGTTGCTACCCCCTTTATCATACGTTTTCTATCCATTAGGGGCAAGGTAGTAGAATGTTTATTTTTTTATTTTGCATAGAATTGAATAAAGGAAGTTTAAGAATAATTCTCTCCGTTCAAGAATTCTTATTTAAAAGAGGATAGTCCTTGATAATCGATTTTTAATCGAGTATTTGGTGGCACATTACTACCCCCTTTATTTAAGGGCCCTCTTATTCAATAATTCCTGAATTTTAACAATCATCACATTTTCTATCCATTAGGGGTGAGGCAGTAGAATGTTTATTTTTTTATTTTGTGTGGAATTTAGTAAAGGAAGTCTAAGAATTATTCCTCCTTCAACAATTGTTATTTAAAGGTGTAAGATAGTCCTTGATAATCGATTTTTAATCGAGCATTTGGTGGAAAGTTGCTACCCCCTTCATCATACGTTTTCTATCCATTAGGGGCAAGGTAGTAGAATGTTTATTTTTTTATTTTGCATAGAATTGAATAAAGGAAGTTTAAGAATAATTCTCCCCGTTCAAGAATTCTTATTTAAAAGAGGATAGTCCTTGATAATCGATTTTTAATCGAGTATTTGGTGGCACATTGCTACCCCCTTTATTTAAGGGCTCTCTTATTCAATAATTCCTGAATTTTAACAATCATCACATTTTCTATCCATTAGGGGCAAGGCAGTAGAATGTTTATTTTTTTATTTTGTGTGAAATTTAGTAAAGGAAGTCTAAGAATTATTCCCCCTTCAACAATTGTTATTTAAAGGAGTAAGATAGTCCTTGATAATCGATTTCTAATCGAGCATTTGGTGGCAAGTTGCTACCCCCTTTATCATACGTTTTCTATCCATTAGGGGCAAGGTAGTAGAATGTTTATTTTTTTATTTTGCATAGAATTGAATAAAGGAAGTTTAAGAATAATTCTCTCCGTTCAAGAATTCTTATTTAAAAGAGGATAGTCCTTGATAATCGATTTTTAATCGAGTATTTGGTGGCACATTACTACCCCCTTTATTTAAGGGCCCTCTTATTCAATAATTCCTGAATTTTAACAATCATCACATTTTCTATCCATTAGGAGTGAGGCAGTAGAATGTTTATTTGTTGATTTTGTGTGGAATTTAGTAAAGGAAGTCTAAGAATTATTCCCCCTTCAACAATTGTTATTTAAAGGAGTAAGATAGTCCTTGATAATCGATTTTTAATCGAGTATTTGGTGGCACATTGCTACCCCCTTTATTTAAGGGCCCTCTTATTCAATAATTCCTGAATTTTAACAATCATCACATTTTCTATCCATTAGGGGTGAGGCAGTAGAATGTTTATTTGTTGATTTTGCATAGAATTAAATAAAGGAAGTCTAAGAATTATTCTCCCCGTTCAAGAATTCTTATTTAAAAGAGGATAATCGAGTGAAGCGGGATTCCATAAAAACGAAAGTGAAAATGATCCTTGAAAATCGTAGGCTGAGAGGTGAAAAATGTTAGCCAGGATCGAAAAGGCCAACTGGCTGGTTCTAGTTCTGTTCCGTAAACGTAACCGGGATAATCAGGGGACCCGTGTAACAAGGTGTAGCACTTTGAGCCCGCCGTTCGTTCCCATCAATCAACGTCCATTGTTTCCGTTCGAGATTCCTCGATCGCGCGCGGTCGATGCAGCGCAAATCGCGTTCGCGATGCTGATTTATCCGTAACAGGACCGAGGAAAGGATAAATCGGTCGACCCGAGGATTCAATGTTACCGTCGAGTCGAACAAAGGCTGTCGACGGTCGATCTTTTTGCAGGAACGTCGAACCACAAAATCTGTAACGTTTCGCGTGGGCTCGATTTTTCAGGGATCGTTTATGAAATCTTTTCGATCGGTTCTGTCGAAACCAAAGGTTCGCTTTTAGGTCGTGTTCGAAGCTACGCCTCGCCTTTGCGCAACATTGTCTCGTTAGATACGTTCACTTTCTTAATTTGCGTAATAAAGAGATCGCAGTAATAACATCGTTAACGGGGAAAAATCGAGCAACACGATCATTTCTACAAAGTAAATCGACTGTAATTAAATTCCAATTGCACGGCAATTATCGCGGGATAGCCGTGTGATCATTAAAAGGTATCATTACGAGGTAATTACGACGTAATTTGTGGGAGTAATTGTGGCAAATGTAATCAGATTACGTTTTGCTCGAAACTATACTTTCGGAAACTATTATTTTTTCTAATCGATGCATCATCGAATTAACTTATTTCTTCCTGGAAGAAGAATATAATTGAAGAAACAGGATCGTTCAATTAAATTGAACGCTTGGTACTAGGAGATTAGTATTGCTAATTCTTATCACGACCAGCAACAAATGCACACGTAATTTAACAATCCCGGCGCGTAACGACCTACCTGGGACTCGTGCACAGGTGTTCGCGTGCAATTAACACCGGGCAGGTTGTAATTTGCGTAACCAGCACTACGTTCCAGGCGTTCAAACATAATTTGGAAACGATAAAATCATCGTCGACGCAAAACCAACGCTTAAACGACCCTAAACACGCGTCGTAAATCGCTCGATCCCCCCAAAGTCGGTCCAGTTCGCGGAACACTGGTTAGTATCGGAAGCAGAACGCTTCTGGGTTTGAATATTACCGTAAATTCGTTGCCCTAACAACTGAAAACCGTGTACGGTGCAAATAACGAACTCGATTTACTGTAAATCGCGCGATTGTCCCTTTTAAGGCGACGATTACAATTTTTATTCCTCGTCGAAGCTCCCAGTCACCCAGCACGACTCTGGAACCTTTCCAGCCTAATTAGCTATCGAATGTGATTTTTCCCCGGATAACTGAAACGTCGAGAACAGGGAAACGTTGCAAGATAGACGATCTAAACGATCCAAAGGAACTGGTGGTCGCAGCTGGAGCTCGTAAACATTGTGGCAACAAATTAATGACATCTTTCGCGTGGCAGGGTACGCCTGGAAAATCATACGTTCCTTGGATCACGCTCGATCACGCAACATGTCCGTGCAACTCGATCGGAGGCCTTCGAAATATAAAACCCCGGGAAACGTTCACCGTCGTCGGCTTTCTTGCGAATTCATCGGTCCGAGCCTCCGCCATCTTGCATTTACTACTCGAATAATTCGATGTTTTAATATTAAAATGTTTCTATTCTTGGCTGAAACCGCTAACTTGCAATCTACGATGAATTTTCTCGATCGGGAACAAGCTTAAACCAGACAGAGGCGCAGAAAGCAATCGCAAGAACGCGAACGCATATTAATAGAAACGGAACAGAAGTTAACACGCGAGAATCAGTGATCGTTAATTAGCCTACTGCTTAAATTGCAATGTGTATAAACCACATGGCCTAGAACATCGCTGTTCCACGATTTTGCTCGTACTCCGTTCCAGTCATTAACGAGTTTCTTGGTTCACCTTGTTTACTTTAATCTTGATATTTAGTTCTCTTGCAACTGCATCTAATTTTACAGACGTTACAATCTCCAACACTAGATTTACGGACATTGATCGCACATATTTTTATTGATACCTTTCATGTTCACGATTACCTTAAAATACGAGTTTTCTTTCAATTAGAATATATGAGCCGTTTATTTTGAAAGTCCATTTATGTTCGAATAGAGATATTGAAGGGGTTGCGTTGGATTAAATTTAAAAATATGGGTAACAAATGACACAGTAATCCCAATTAGCATAATTAACATTATTTAAGAAATAATATGTTTTTGATGGCTATGATTGGACTTGCGCCACTTTCAAAATAAACTTTATCATCGCTTCATTAACCAGCAAATTTTCGTGTTACAAAATCTTAATGATTTTAAGTATATTAGTAACAAGTTGCTTCGGATTGAAACGATCATGTAAAAATGTAACTATTAAGGTAGCTAACTCGACTTACGCCATTTTCAAAATAAACGGCTCATATATTCATGTCATTGCATCAATCGAATTCACCAGAAGTTGTTAAAAAATAATATTTACGCGTTCTGTAATTTTATATATGGGATCTGACATCCGTCAAATTGACGGTTTCCGTAAATCTAGCGTTAATACGCTATTCGAGCAAGAAGAACGCGAATATCGAGTTCTATCATCGTTTCGTCGACGAAGCAAGCCGCGAAACAAGATAACGTTCGAAGCAGTGTTTCAAATAACGTTATTCCAGAAGTGCTCTCAGACACGAACGGCAGAAAATCGTTTCCGAGTTCGCTTTCAACGGTGCACCAGTTATCCGAGATGACCAGATCGCGATCTCGTTCGGAAGAAAATACGATATCCGAGCTCGTACGTTGTTGCAGTAACGTTAGAGGACCAAAAAGTAGACTTGGAAAGATTCGCGGCCGCCGCAAACCGCACGCGAAGTTCACGAAACAGGAAATGGCTCTTCGCGTCGTCGCTGCACTCGTAAATCAGAGCAAATCAGAGTTCCACGAACCCCATTTCAGCCACGAAACAGCAATATACAATCTGGAACGCACGCCTTTAGAAAACGATCGAAAAAGTCCGAAATTACAGAGTTCAGATTTTTACTTTAATCTCGAATATATTTATTTTAAATTTCAATTAAATTTCTCCCGACGTCTCCTGGGCGTCTCGATAATTTCACCTTTTGAAATTTCAGCGACTCCGTAACGCTCGAATCCTGGAATTTCTCCACAAAACTGCATTTCATTTCAATCTAATTATCTCCAGGATCGCGTACTTCCGGTGAAATAAATGAATAAGAAATTTCCGAGTTAGCTGAATAGCTGAAAAGTTACTGCGAAGGCTAAACGGAAAATTCGTAAACACAGGTTGTTCTGATATTTAGCTTTGACGCTAGAGCTACCGGAAGTGGTTGAAAATAATTTGTAATTTCCGAAAATTCACCGTAGTTTTCTACAAGGGGACGAATAAACATTTGTTTCTATTGCATTATACATTTTACGAAGTATCTATCGTTTTAATTTCGTTGGTACAAATAAATACATAATTGTTGGTAGTTCAAGCGTTAAAAAATTCGAGCTACGTTACGATGAAAATATGGTTCCAAGGGTCGGAAGCGTTGGTTTGTTGTGTGTTATAAATTGTTAGGCGGGTTATGTTAAATAGATCGTTTGTTCGCGTCCCGCGGACCGTAGTTGGGGAAACGTTTCTGTAAATATGTGATCGTTTTCTAAGGCGTTACACAGTGGAAGTCTGCAGAGCGAAAGAACTCCGGAGGCCTAGGAAGGAACGACTCGAACGAACCTAAGAGAAGTGAAAGTCATGCGAATGGCAAACCGGAGGGAAGGAGATAGACCGAGAAAGAGGAGGGAGAGAGAAGTATCGTGATAAAAGAGCCTGGCGAGTGAATGAGTGAAAGTGAGCTGGAATACCGAAGCAGGGCTTTAAAACTGGAACACCGCTTGCATAATATCGGCCAGTTTAAACAGTTTAAGGCGCGTGTCCACCCTACAGGCGAACATATTGCACGGAAAATTAAATACTCGACAACCTCCATTATACGCTGTAACAAGGAGGAAAATCTTTCTCGAGGCAATCTCGCGTTTCGACCGAAACAACCAACTCGGTACCCTCGAAAAGTAAATAGAATCCACTGTTTTTTATACGAAACGAAATCGTGGTAACGGAGCACTTGTTTCCATATTATTCGTTTTATATTTGGGAAATAAACGAACATTGCAAAAATCTCTGTTATTTGATACATATAATTTATAATCGAGCTTCAAAATTTTTATTTGTATGGATTGGATCAGAAGAATCGTATGTTAAATGATTATGGGACTCAATGTTCGATTTGATCGAAACAACCAACTTGGTACCCTCGAAAATTAAATAGAATCCACTATTCTTTACGCGAGACGAAATCGTAGTAACGAATTCGAAAAAAATTCTCCACTTTAGAGAAAAAAATTCGAGAAGGTGTGAAATTATTCGACAAAATTTAAAAATTTCAAATCGTTCTAAAAAAATTATTTCTAAGTTCTGGGGTCAAATACAACCATTTTTGGTGAATACATATACTCCCGAAATCCTATCCACTTTCGAGAAAAAAATTGGGTTATGTGCTGAAATTTTTGGGCGAAAAAAAAATTTTCCAAATCGTTCTAAAAAAATTATTTTCGGTTGCAAGGGTCAAATGAATAAAAATAAAATAAAATCGTTCTATCGAGGGAATTTTTAGATAATAAAATAATTTTTAAATATGCAGGAATAGAAGGTGTGAAGAGACACGTAAAAGTCAAAGAAACCTACAAAACGATTTTCTTAAGGGCGTACGAATCTGGTTCAGCTAATAGATTCAGTTTATTCTTCCCCCGGGGGGAATAGCGTTATAATTCAGTAATTTGTAGCGCGTTGAAAGTAATAACGAATCCGCGCCAGGAAACGGCCGACACGAATTTGATGTATGGACTCCGTTGATTGTAAATCGGCCGAAGCAAGACGTCTGTGCTCGGAATCGTTTCCCTGATAGACGTACGCCAGAAAGGGAACATTTCAGAGAATACTCGAACGCTTCCCTGACACGCCGGGCTCCTTTAAAAACTAAACGACGAACGTCTGGCAGACCAATCAGTGTCAGAACCGTTAATCTCGCGGGGAGAATCCTGAATCGTCGAAGCAAACGATGGCACATCGGTGCACCGAGGAATGGCGGACGCGTGACAGCGTGGACAGTTTAGTTAAACGAACTCCTTTATACCTGTCGTTTGAGATACTTAACGAACACGAGTTTTCCTCGGAGAGTTACTCGTTTCTATCGATTATTCGTCAGAAGATTCGCCAGAAACCTATTCCTCGATCCTCGATGACGAGTCAGAGCAAATGCGTGGGAAGGAATGATTAGCGATAATTTGGGAAGTTTCTTATTATATTTTCGAGAACCTGTCGATATAAATTTTCGTACGATTGCAGAACTCGTAGATTTGTCAGCAATTTACGTCGAGTTTGATTAATGGACTCGAATTGTGTGTATCGAGGAAGAGAAAGAATTGCATTTTAATGTGTCAACAATGTGTTTCGATAAGAATATGTGCATTGCGTCGATTCTTTGAAAGGTGCTTCTTTGTTGGAGGTTTCACGAAGCGTATAGTAATTAATACTGTGATTTAAATATAAAATTGATGAGAAGGAAAGTTTATTGGTTAGGCACGCGTAGAAAATCTGTGGAGTGACGTAGATCTCAGCAGTGTATTTACGAATCCGTAACTCTAGACAGCGCAGCTCGAGGATTTATTGTATCCCTCTGTTGCAACAATCCCAAATCACGTCCGCGCGAACACGAGAATGCAGTAACGCGATATCGTAAGCAAACTCGAGTCACGTTAACGCCAAATAAACTCGGAATCACGAGATTGCGAGATCTATATCCTTGCACTTTAATTAGTTTTAATGCACGCGTTAAATTAAACCTAACTAGCCTTTTCAAACGGTTCGCCACGAACATACCGCCCAGAGACGGTATAACGAAAACCACTTTCATTTATTTTCTGTTAGTATTATCGTAACGTGAAATGAATAAAATTCATCCATCTTTATTTGCAATTTCGGATTTCTGGTTATTCGACTAGCATTGTAATATTTCTATGGCTTGCAACGAGGAACCAAAGACGATTAGGCGATGTTATTGATAATTGAAACGTTCCAACTCGTAATTTTTATCTAATAATGTAATATCATTGCAATATCGAATGATTGTGAAGTAGATATATCCTGAAATGAGCTTCGAAACAAAAATATAAATACTAATAAAGTATTTAAACAATTACGAATCCATTTAAAACGTTACAACTCGTAGTTTTGATCTAATAATGTAATATCATTCCAATATCGAATGATTATCAAGCAGATATATCCTGAAATGAGCTTTGAAACAAGAATATAAATACTAATAAAGTATTTAAAGAGTTACGAATCCATTTAAAACGTTTCAACTCGTAGTTTTGATCTAATAATGTAATATCATTCCAATATCGAATGATTCTAAAGCAGATATATCCTGAAAATAGCTTCGAAACAAGAATAGTATTGAAACAGTTATGGACCAATTTTGGAGCAACCAACGCGAAAGATTCGAAACGTTTCGCGACAGGAGACCTTCTGCGCTCGACGAAAACGATCCAGGACGTAATCGTAGAATAATTTGATTGCTCCTTACGAGGACTGCTACGGTAGATGGTCGAATTAGCTACGCGCGCGATTACGAGCGAGCCGGTTTCATTTGGGGCCGGTCACGCGTCCAATTACGCAAAGGAAAAGTGTGTAATTATTATAGATCCAGGGCTCGTAATCTCCGTTGCCTTCCGCGGGCACGCAACTCTGCAATAAATCGTCGAGTTGCCATCCTCGAGGATGCACCTGCTTCGTCCTGCGGACCTTGAAACACGTGCAACTATGTATTCCTAATACGGTCTCTCGAGACATAATATTTTTGGTCATCGCGAGTAATCCGTAGGAATTTCTTTGTTCGACGAATCATTGTTCGCGTTGGAAGTTTTTTGATCGTCGTAAAAGTCACCTTAACAAAATATACTTGGCCGGTTTGAGGAAAGGAAATTTCATGTTTTTTGAAACCATATTTCTGGATTAGAGAGGACTTACGTCCAGATTTACTGTTTTCCTTACACCGCGTTTTTCTGACAAATGAAAAATAAATTTCTCGAGCACATGATCGAACATTTTTTAACGGTAGTACACACGTATGTATTCTCAACCGTTAGAAGCGAGGAACCGGTTTTGGGGGACAGGTGAGCCCACTTAAAAATCAAATACCAAAATACTGGCATGTAAACATTGGAACGAGTTTGCTTTAACATTGATTTACTTTTTATGAACTCCAAGCGATTTCAAATTGGATTAAGAGTGACAGAGACCATTGAAACATGTCAAAAATTAATATTAAACTCGCCACGACCGATATTATCGTTCCCCCGAACGCGGGGATGCAAATTACGAGCTCGGAAAACCTGGACTCCCGCTGAAACTCCAACCATAAATCACCCTAGAAATGATTTCTGCCGTTAATAAATGGCACGGCATATGGGATAGAGCGTAATTAACAAAATCGAGGGTACGGTTGCGATTTCTACGCGGAAGCTCGCGGAGCACGCCTCAATTTCACGATACAATTTCGATTCGCGGGTTTGCTCGAGTTTGCCTCTCGTTGGACCATCGATCAGCGAGCAAAGTACGGTGATTTCTCTCTTTCTCTTTCCCCGATACAGTTTCCTCGGCTAAATCGCGTCGATCGGGCGCGGTTTCGTAATCGCGAGGCGCGTTCCGTGGCAAAATAGTCCGCGAATCGAAAACGCGAACCGATCAACCGGTCGGCGAACCGTTTGAAGACGTAGTTTCATTGCCAGACTTTCTTGTTACGCCACATGCTCGCCTACGAGTCGACGATCGTCCGTTATTCCATCAATTTTCGAATTTATCGCGTGGGAACCGGCTCCTCGAGTTCTTAGGGAATTTGTTTCTCATTATTTTTATCGATAAAGTGGCCACTCGATGCTTATTATCCGTCACTAGGCAAAATAAATTAACCGACTTTTACGAAAATCAGAGTGACTCGTAGTGTTCGAATACTACGAAATTGCAATGGCGAACGAGGCGTTTCGACGTCGATCCCGTAAATCTTGTGAATTTATACCGCTTGTTCGATCCACTTCCGACCAGGGACTAAGTATCGCGGCTGAGGGGAGAAAAAGAAGGAAAGAATTGCCCCAGAGCCTCTCGAAGGTGTCTGAGCTGAAAGGCTCGAACAGTAAAATGGCCAATCCGTCCGTTCGACGATAAATTAAGAGGAAAAATCGTTTCCGCGTCGATCACCCACGGTCCTGGGAATA
Organism: Colletes latitarsis; assembly: GCF_051014445.1. Lineage (NCBI taxonomy): Eukaryota > Metazoa > Arthropoda > Insecta > Hymenoptera > Colletidae > Colletes > Colletes latitarsis. The sequence goes on along the minus strand of NC_135135.1, from coordinate 25,204,609 downwards.
TCTGTTCCCTGTAACGGTTTTTAACTTTCCTCGCGTGACTTCGGGGATCGATTCAACGGCCTAAGTGGACCGTCGTAACCGCATCGATTACCGTAAAACCCGTTGCACCCCACGTTCTGTCCTGTCAGACGGAAACGGGGATCGACGTACGGCTCGCCGGAACACGACACGCCGCCGACAATCTACAGACTTTGTAACCAGAACCGCAGAGACTCTAAAAATTGTAGAAACAACGGCGTTTCGACGCGAAATACGTTTCAAAATAATATCTTTCTATTCTTTATACTTACAGTGTGGAGTACTTGAAATCGTAGACTCTAGGTTTTGGGTAAAAAATGTAATTTCGATGGAGGGGATGGTTCCAATACGATAAATTCATAAAAATAACTAGGGTGTAACCCCTTAAAAATGGCCATCGAAGATCCACTTTCGAGGCTTCCAAACCGAGGAATTATGAAAATTGTGCAAAATGGCGATTGCAAGCACTGAAACCACAAGTTTAAGGGTGATTTTCGCCCCTCGAACTCGAAAACGAGCAATAAGCGGAAGATTTCATGAAAGACGTGGCGATACGATCGTTTAACGTGCCTCGTGAGTATAATTTGTATTTCCCTGCGCAGTTCGCGCGAAGATCCTTCGAAGATCGAGAGATCCCCGGCGTTCGAGAAGGACGAGAGATTGGGATCGAGCGGTTGGGCAACGGTAACGAAGTGGAAACGGCGCAAGATTCGGTGAAACATCCGCGGTTCGACCTTTCTCGTTATTAAACGACCAAGAACGACCTTCGAGAGAGAAACGGCTGGAAAAACGACGAGGCGGAGAGATGCGCATCGCGCTGTATCACCGCGAACGTTGGAAGTTGCATTATGCTAATGATCGCAGGATGCGTAACACGTTTACGCAACGGTCGTTCCGTCTAGCACGTACGGTTTAGGCGACGAATCAAAAGCTCCACCGTGACAGGGACCGAAAGTGAAAGGTGGAAACGTTCTGACGATTAACAACAATAATTGCACGCGCTGGCAACGGGGACGACAGCGGGCAACCCCCGTCTCAGACTCGATTCCCACCAGAATACAAGGAACTCGACGCTGAGTGTTCCATAGAAAACGTAATAACTCGTTTACATTTGTAAAATCTTCAGTGCTCTTTACGATTCTTAAATTCAGTGCTCGATACTTGAGTTGTCAATTAAATCGATCCTCGTCGTTGGCGGCCATCTTACTTTTTCCGAGACGCTCGAGTAGCTATTTCTGAAGTGTATATACTAGAAAACAAGAAATAAAACTATTCTTGATCGGGGAATTTTGAAATTCTGTGCTCGAAATACGACGATCGATCCTCGTCGTTGGGCGGCCATCTTACTTTTTCCGAGACGCTCGAGACTCGTGTATTTAGCGATGCAACAAACAATTTTTATAAAGCAGCTACTTCTCAAGCATACATAACAAAGAAATAATTCAGAAATAATAACTAAATTATTCTTAATTTCATTATACACTGTTTTAAGTTGATCATCCCATAAAAAATCACTTTTATCATCGCCTCGTCTTCCGATTTCGAGTTATCGTGGATGATTAGCGACTCCATTGCAACCGGTTGCGATCGTTTCGAGCGGATTTGAAATTTGGCGGTAGCAATGGCGCTTCTTGGAGGCCCAAAGGTGGGGATCGAGCGTAATTAGACGTTCCTGCGAGAATCGTATCAGCGCAGCCGGCAATTAAATCCGTAATCTCGGTTTCGCAATGCGAGATGATACGTGACAGCCGCGAATAACGCCGCGACCCAGTTTCTGGCCTCGCGTGGACCAATTACAAGCGCCGAGGAAAACTTTCTTAGGGGGATTTCTCTCGAAAGCGATACATACGGTTAACTTGGTCATTGTGCGATCCAGAACGCATCTCGCTTTCGTAACTCTTGTTCCCTCGTTATTAAACGCAACACGGGGGAAGGTGCTGCGCCCTTTTGGATCAGGAATGGTCGAAAATTCGAATAACATGTGTATTTATCGTGTATCATTGTGTTTGCTCTTTTCATTTTTCATTACTATCGATATTGATTAATTATTATATGGTCGATAGGCCTATCATCGTTTGTAAGAAACATTAGTTTCTGTGTTTCTTGAATTTTTGAATCGTGTCTCTGATTTTGATTAATGATTTCCAGAGTTCAGATATCCATTGTTGCTTGGTATTAATACTACGTGGAGTATCATGAGCGAATACCACGAGTGGCAAAATTCTTCTGTGCAGTAGTCGTTCAATAATGGCGACTTTCTTTCGCTTCTTGGCACCATATTAGTTCGCGGATGCTAGAGGGAAGATGATTTCTCATAGCCAACGAGATTACTGCAAGCTGGTGCTCACGGCTCTCGAGGCTGGTATGACGTTGCTTGCCATAATTGATGATTTCTTCCTTCACTATTAACGTTCTTAGGTCACGGTGAATAGTAACGTTAAGAATCCAGAGATCGTAATCTCTGTAATCCTTTGCGGAGTCTGGCTGAACTCCACAACGAGATTCAACAAAATTTAAAAAACGATCCTAGTCCATTTAAATTGTCCACGCTTAAGTAGACAGTTATTGTACTCTTATGTTCACGAATCAAGCTTTTCGAACGAAACCCCATCGTAACAGAAAATAAATTAAAAAGAAATCTATTATACAAAGGGATTTTTGATGAAATTTGTTTGACCGGGTGAAACGTGGACGTTCGATTCGAGGAGTTCGCGCAGGTGTTAACAGATCCCGATACGCGAGCGAGTACGACCTCGAGGATTGTGCCATCGCGTTCATGGAAACGGTTTTCTAGCTGGATCGAGGGGGATTCCCTGCTCGAATCGGCCGCAAACCGAGAATCCTCCGGTGAAAGAGAGTTTACAAGGCCGCGGCTGGCTTCTTGGTCAAGCGAGTCGGTGTTTCTAGACTGGCGTCTCGGTGTGTGAATGCAATCGTGTAACGGTGCCACGTCCAGCTGGACGTGGCCTTAAAAGTGAAAAGACGCGTCCGCCGAAAGAGGCGACGATCGCTCGAGGTCGCTTTTCCGACCAGCGTCGCCATTTCCTGGTAAATTCAGAGAGATTCAGAGAGTGGACCAGGATCTGTTTACAAAAAAAAACAATAAAACGCACGTTTCTACTGGCTAATCCGACAGATAAACATTGACTGGTGAAATACGAACAGGATTTATGCAATAAAAATTCGTCGTAATTAGACGGCAGAGATTAAATAACAGGCTCGATTCGTAATATAGAAGCAACTCGAGCCACGATTTCGTTGTTTCGATGGGAACCCATCGATTACCGAGGCATCGGGGCCAATAATTGGGGTCCCGACGCGTCAGCGATAAAACGGTGAACACGAGTTCCAATCTCGCGGATCGGTAGATCGATGGGTGTAGATCGACCAGTGTAACACCGTGAACCGATTCGAGGGGGAGAGTGACGTGAAAGTAAAGCTCGGACCGATCGACTACCGTTTCGCAGCTCCTCCGCGAACCGTAATCCCTCGTTCGAGCGAACTTCAAACGGCCAGTCCGGGTTCCCACGTGCTAGACGGCCGATTAGAACGTCGGACTTATCGAATAGGCCTCTGGGATTAAACGTTATTAACGAGGGGGGGCCTCGCGGCGTGCGAGCGTGACTCATTCCGACGTAACAGCGCTCTATCTGCTCGCAATTATGGGACTTGTTAATTATTCGTGGCTTGTATATCTCTTACAACAGAAATATCACACCATTAAAGAAATTTCTATCACGAAGGAACCATAAACGTACGACACGAGACTCGAGCAAACTCGATCGAACAGTGAAATAGCGAAATATTAATTTATTCGATGTCAGACTGTCTCGACAAGGGTAAACTATAAACATACTTAAGACTCGAGTCTGAACAAATCGATCGATGACAGTGAAATCACGTACGCGTGACAGCGGCTGTCGAACCAATGATTTTCAATCGTGTCGTTTCAAGAGACGCTGTTTTATGATTTCAGTGTTCGCCAGCCAGAAATTTAGCTCGCCGTGGGATAGACGTCGCGTCGTTCCGCTCACCCTTTTAACCGTGATTAATCGCCGGTTTATGAGAAAGACGGATCCGGGAGATCGCGTTTTGTTCTCCTTTTCAGCGATCTACACGCGAGAGCACGTACCGCGAACCGGTGAACGCCCCTCGCCCAGGCTCTGCACCCTGCGGATCACCTGGGAACACCCACTCACGATTCACCTGGTCCCTGAAGATTACTAAAGCCACCTCCTCGACCTCGTTGGCATTCGTGGCTCGATCCCACGATCCTCTCCCCCTGCGTCGATCGTTCCCTGGCTACGAGTCGCGGTGAAATATCGGACGAGCCTCTGGCGAACGACGTTCGGAGGATCGATCGAAGGTTGACTCGCGAAACACACCCGATCGGATCCTTAACCTTCCGAATCAGCCGTGAAAGCGGCACGAGGAAGAGGAAAGCATCGATGACTCCGTAACCGGATACGTGACTGAGTTTTCGACAGCCAGGTGACGGAAGCAAGGCGTGCCAAGAGGCTCGAGACGATCGAAACGATCGTTGATCCTTTCGAACGCGTTGCCATTCATATTTAGACTCGAGCTCGCGAACTTTCGGGATGGAAAAATATGTGCGACAAATTTTAGATCGTCTCTAAGTCTTAACGTTATTTAATAGTGAAAAGCTTTGCGATTTAAGGGATGACAATATTTGTTTTCCTTCACATTGTACGTTAAACCGGATGAAAACTGATATTTGTCGACTGGTTCCCGACGTACGAGTTCGTCTAAATGTAAATTAGCATCGGATGGTGATAAACGAATAATCTTGGTTGTGTCACGCTGCTGGTTGCTCGTGGCAATTTCGAGACCCCTGACAGGAAATTTATCGAAACCGAACGAATGTGGTCTGCGTGATAAAATTGACGGTCTTCGAAAATTAGCAGAACGATCGAGGAAACTGAGATATCGAGTAAGAAGAAGGTGTCTGTTGCGTTGTACGCGGAAGACTCGGTTTACCGATGCGAACGAGGATCGTATTCGGTCAGATGGGCGGTTAATTAAAAGCCACCGACAGCGATGCAACCGTTGTTATTGCGATTACGGGTGTTTGGGTGCGGAAAGAAAGCAGTTCAAGCACGGTGTAAGGTAGCAATTGCGATCAAAGATCGCGCGGATTCGGTCCCCGTGTGGACGTAACGGTCTGAAACATGGACGATCGTTGCTTCGTTAGGCACGATTATTCCGTTCCGAACGAGCACGCTATTAATTACCGTGCCCGGTGATCGGTATCGGTATCGCGGTTGCGTCAGCCCCAACAATTCGGCGCGAATCGTCGAGGAGAGAGTGCGAAAGAAAGTACGAAAACAAAAGATCTCGCGTGGGTTTAGCAGACTTCCGCTAAATGCTCGACGCCGTCGTTGAAAGTAACAAAACGAGAGGCAATTTCTTCTGAATGCCACGGAGGCGCATCTAAGCACCAACGTAATCGTTTAGATCCATCTCGGTTATTTTATACTATATGTTTTTGTAATTTTTGTTCGTTTAGAAATTCGAGTCAAAGTCACGTTTGACTGTGAACGTAAAAGAGTCATCCGTGGCTCCGGAGGATCGTACAATACGAAACGCGACTTACGCAAATCGATTTATTTACAGTAAGAATCGTGGACCGTATTGAAATCTACATTTCCTCGCTAGTATCTTGATCTGAGAATTTTAGATTTTAGATTTTGAAACTTTTTGAAGATGTTCCGATAGTTTACGCGAAGTATGTCGACGAGGTAGTCCCAGGCCTAGTTTAGAGAGGCTGCACGGAGCATTCCAGCCTCGATTCGCGGGGATCTGATTCTTTATAAATGCAAACAAGCGTGGAAACGTATCGATCGACCATGAAGGTTACGCAGTTGGCAAGGGGTGTGCGCGAACGACGTGTTTCACCTTTGCTATTTCGTCGAGCGCGTTAGAAAGGCGCGAAACGACCGGGACAGATTGTACGCCGGTTTCAAAATTTCCTGAGACCCGTTCCCATCGTGGTTGCGTTCCGATTTTGCCGCCCCCGCGTCCAGGACAAAAGCGAGACACGCACGATCGCTTCCCAAGTAACGATTTGCACGAGTTCGGGTTCCAGAGCCCATCGTCTCGCGATTTAACTCCGTCGCGGCGTCGTGGATCGCGCCTGTTCGCGAGTATCGATCCCTGGTCCAGATACGAACCCGTTACACAGTTCCATCTAGGCAAAACTGCTAAACAATGACAAGCTATCTCGTTTATCTTCACGGGGAATCGGTCGTAAATCCGTGGCGCTCGTTTCCCCATTGAGAACGGGCCCACGACGGTGTCGAATCGCGTCCTAACCTTTGTCAGCGATCGTACACGCGCCGCGAAACCGCGACTTTGCGAAACTCGGCACGATTTCAGTGGAACGAGACCGCATGGGAAGACACGACGCGAGTAGAACGGGGAAACAGGTGACCAGACGCGTCTGGATGTCTCTAGAATCCCGAAAATAACTCTAAAGCTTGAGTTTTTTAAATCTAAAGGTCGAGTTAACGTGAAAAAGTTGTTCCGTGACTTTGGAGGATCGTACAATACGAAACGCAACTTACACAAATATAACGTTCTTGAGATTTAAGAAAATTGACACAAATAGCGAAGAATTAATACCTAAAAGAGCAAAAGAATGGAATTTTATTCGTATAATGTTTCGTTTTCGAGATAATTTAATTTGAATGTTTGTGGATTATGGCTGTCTATCGCTCGCTGCTTCTACTTGCGTCGCGTCACCCGCTTGGGTTGATATTTTAAAATAGATTGCATCGAAAACGAAGCATTATTATTGCTCGTATAGTAATTTAACTGCAACCAGAATTCTGATACATTTCGATAGAATATTTGCAACGCTCGCGTACGAAGGTTTCTCATTTAGAAACGGAGCCATTAGGGTGTGATAAATGGATCCGAGGTGTTGATACGATTATTTTAGAGAAAACACGTTGAAAAATTAGAGGTGTATTACATCTTGAACGGCACACCAAGCATTGCGTTTGAAGAGTTAATTAAGAATCGATTTTCTATTCGTTCAACCTACCGCGGAGGATTTCCTTCTTTTTCAATTCCACGTGAATTTCGTTTTCCTTTTCTCGCAATGGGAGCGTTTTTGCTGAAGATTCCACGTGGATATTTCCAAAGAATTATTAGAAAGTCCACAGAACTATCGCCATTGCCACACTACATTTAAGTACTTCGACTTCATCGTTCGTTCTTAATCTTCGTTTTTATTAAACGGTACCAAAACTATTATGAAATATTCAAACGTTCCAAGCCCTAACATAAACCACAACCACAACCTAAATCAAGACACGAACCCAAAATTGATTTTACGACTACCGATCGTGAAACCTGAAACACGCTCTTCGAATTCTCTACGCCAGTGTTTCTCAACTTGTATCATTCTCTCCTGTAAAGGGAGGATTCTGAATATTTTGCAGCAACTAGAAAATTATATTGTTCGGTAAAAAAAAATCACCATTGTTCTTTCATGTTAACAGACATTTCTTTTTTTGAATTAATAAAATCTTCGAGGCTGAACAAGATCGAAAGAGTGTTGGGAAACGCTGGTTCGGGCGGAAGCAACCAAACGACGACCGATTATAGATTCTCCGCGCGGCGTGCTGGCGGTCGAAATGTCCGAGCACATTTTCCATGGGAATATTCCCGCGTCCGAGCGTTTCGAAAGGCCTCGATCTCACTCTCGCTATCGCGGATCGGTCCGAGCGTTATCTTTTTCGCTCTCAATGTCCGCCACGGTACGCTGCGCAGCCGTGTAAACGCTCGTCGGACTGAAACACGCGCGCACGCGCGTTCCAAGCGCGGGAACAGGGTACATAATGAGGTGAACGGTTCCTGGAGACACACGAAGCCTTTTTGCATCTCCTTTTTCCTTCGACCGTTACGGTCTTCGAGAGAAGAAAGGGTTCCGTTTCGTTAATCCCCTCCAATGGACTTTATGACCCGAGGGAGGGGATTCTGCAGTGGCCTTGAGCGGCCAACACATTCGGGGCTCACGCTTTGGCGTCTGAACTCATTAGCAATTCTCAAATCTAAAAGTCTTGGATGGGGATGGACGAAATATGTGCAATTATATTATCGAACCCTCTTTTCTATTATTTAAAATACGTTTAAATTGATAAAAATCGGTAGGAGTCACCATTGAAGTTATTAACGCGATTTCAGATATGGAAGTCAAACTTTAAAGAGTAACGTTTGAAGTTTTACGCATAAAAGAGCATGAAACTCGTGCAATTAACCTACAAACAGATACATCGAAACTAGATCGTGTTTATCATGGTCTGATTGCACTATTTAAATTCACCGCATAGTTTTGCGATTTCGATAAATTTTCAATATTGTTCGCGATATTATTACAGGCTCTGAAATCTGTGTATAAAAATATACCGGATTAGAGCTCTTTAAAGTTCCTTATCAGCGATTAAAAAAATGCAAACGTGGTCTAGTTTCTTTCCGTTTCGTGTGTAATGTTGCTGGTTTCGGTCGACCTTAATTTCCGTGGTCGAACACACCCACGGAGGTGGGTTTCTTCCGCGCTGGTGGTTCCTGACCCGGACATAACGGATCACGGGTATCGTTATGTCACGTGGCGACGCGTTTCGTCATTCGTAATACCAAGACGATCTGGGATTCTTTCGGTGTCTCCTCGGTTAGACAGCCGCTAGGAAAACAAAAGACGGGACTTTCTATGGAAAGTGGTTCTACCCGAGAAGTCGCGCAGCAGCTACCGTTCCGTTCGTATGAATGGAAATTAAGAGTTGCGCCGGTGGTTATTACAGTCACTGGATACTAAACACCGCCACTGTTCTCGCAATTAATAGCAATACAAGCAACTGCTATTATATCGAGGATTATACAGACTGTGGCGCAACCTGAAAAAGTCTCGTTTGAATTTTAACAGAAACATTACTAGCATTTCTCAAAGTCCCCATCTTTCCCTTTGGTTGATCAAATTAAAACAAAAAAGCAACACTGCATAGTGGAATTTTAAAACTGGAAACGGAGCATCGACTTTTAGACATTTCAATCCGATATAATTAAAATTCCTCGTTAACATGCAAGAGCGTGTAAAAAACACTGTGATTCATTTAATCGACAAGATATCGGATGTTTTCCTCGATCCCTCACCAAGTATGCAAATAGTTTCACGAAAGAAAAAGTATCGAACCCAAGATCCGGTAGCAGAAACTCTTTTTCTCCTCAAGAGACCGATGATTAACGACCTGTCGTTGATTGTTTAATTTCTGTTTGTCGCGTTATTTTATGGGGATTCGAAGAGCAATAAAAATTCCGTGTAACTAAATACGTTCGTTGGCATACGTGGAAAGGAATGTGGTCGAGGAACCTAAACTTGGGTCAACCAACGGCTGGGCAGGAAAATAATGGGACGAACGATCTTTCACAAATTCTAGATTAATTTTACGGTATTTCTCGCCGTACCATAACCAGCATTAGGAAATCTACGGTCGAGAAGATTGCTCGTATTACCAAAGTCGGGCAAAGAGTTTTTCTATTGTTTCGCGTATTTATTCATCATTATTCGGAGCAACCAAAACACAATTGCGCTGCTGTACGTTCGTACTAATTTGTGGAAAGTGCACAAACAAAAACGGGGCCGTTGTTTACACCGTAGTCAGAAGTATGCGAAACAGGCCTCTCCAAAAAAGGGTCCCGCGGCCCACTTTCTATAACCAAAAATTTACTCTGCAATTGAAAAACTTGTAATTGTAATTCCAGTTGTTAAGCGAATTAAATACACTTTAATCTTTCAGAAAGTCTAAAGTATTTACAAAGTAAAATCTGCATCGATGCTCTTGAGGAAAAAAGTTCTATTATAGGACAATGGAAGCCATTAAAGCATTTTTATTTATCTTTCTTTAGAACTATAGATCGCTCGGGCATTAGAATCACATGTTAGAAAATGATTTTTAAAAGATGGAAAATGCTTTGTGGATTACGGTAGATATTTAAGTGAGTAGCACTGAATATGTGGTGATGAAAATGAAAGGGTTAACTGGCGTTCGTGGAAACCAGCAACGGGCTATCGCGATCAGCGATCGAACGGTTGTATATCTCTTGCCACGCCCATTTATTTCCTAACAAACACCCGCGATCGATCTACCTATCTCTCGTCCCAATTAATTTTCGGCACGCGCAACACGTTCATTGTGTTCAAAAGCTGTGAAGGCTAGGAAAGCGTCCATTAGCCAACCGTCAGCCATCCTCGATTTCAGGTGAAGCAACCTGTAGATCGCTACAACAGACGCAGCTGCGTCAAACAGAGAAGAGGTATCCGCTCAATGGACGTCCAAGCGCATGGCCTAAGCGAATATCCCCTAATTATTATTCCCCTAACGCTTCACTCACTTTGGACCTCGACAAATACAACAAAACATAGTGCTTAAATTTAAAAAAAAACCCCCACAACACCATTTTTATAGAAAATTTCTGTGTCTTCATTTTTGGTAATACCTATCGTCGCAGTAACTACGATATTTTCCGAGATATTTACGAAAGATCGACTTTTTCACACCTGTCGTAAGCTTCGAAAAAGTTGCTTTGTTGCTAGTACAAGCGTGAGATATTTGAAATGTTTGTATTCGTGTATGCAGAGCAAAGGATCGATAAAAGCATTTTACATCCACTGTGTTATGATCTAGAGCGGTTGGTGAGTCGTTATTTCTCTCAGCGTCGACGTGGAAGCCGGTGCACCCACGTAATCGACGCACGTACACGCGTTTAAGCGTGTCTTTAATGCAGACCTGTTCAACGAGCGCGTGTAACGAGGTGAACGTCTGTATGCGACCGCCTTCGATCTCGGTTTCATTGGTATCAGCTGACCGCCGGGAATGGCAGTCGCTGGCTCGTGTTTTCGCTGCGCATTGACGATCGAAAGTTTGAATACGCACATAAAGTTTCGCGGACTGGAGAAATTACATCGTTCCTCGACCGATTCGCGTGTTAATATCATCGACAAACAAAAAATAACAATAATTTATCAAACGAGTATTCTTCTTTTCAATTTGATAACACAAAAGAAAGTCATTATCGAGTCCTAAACTGTTTAGAATTCCACGTGCACGTGTCAAAACTTTCGAATGTACGCGCCGTGGAAAGTCTGTTCTATTAGCGTCGAGAAGGGTTTGGCTCGTCCCGATTTTAATTGACTCGCGATACAGCTAATTAAGTACCCCTTTGACAAGCAGTTTCAACGATCGGAGAGATCATCCGTAATCTGAGATCAATCGAGGCAGAAAGTACCCGAATAATCGTATTATTTTGCTTGGATGCTTGGTGATTTCAATGCTGGAGTTCGAACGCCAGTGACTTCAATGCTGGAATAGGAATATCGGAAGACTATGGTTTCAGATCTACTCTCGATTCCTCCCCGGAACGGTTCAGAGCACAACAGACGCGCGATTATGCAAGGAGAACGCGTAACATGTTCGCTGAAAACAATTGTCCCGGCTGAAATTGGACGACCAATCGCCGATCTCGAGGGACAGTTTGCGCTTTGTTCCACTCTGATTATCCGTCTACTTATCTTTTTGACGTGTGTTCTTTTTGTCGACGACGACCGAGCCTCTCGTGGCACAACTTTGTCCCTACAGTAAAGACAATCTAGATTTGCACGTGTCACGATATTACGCAATATTTAATAGGATTTCTTATAACGCTTTGGGAAGCTTTACCTTTTCACCGGATCAACGATTTTATAATACTCCCGAGTAAACGACGACTTTGATATTTTTATGTACTTGAACGTAGCGTAGTTTTCTTTTAATATTTTTACCATCTTGCGGGTTGCATAATCTTCGATTTCCACGTAAGCTACTTTCTTGTCTCATTTCATGAATTCTTGTTCCTTATATAATTTTTCCATACGCTATATTTTAAAGATTCCTTTATATCACATTTCCAAACGTAGAATAATATTTAATCGTTGGAATTGATAATCGTTTCTTCGCCTCGAAGAGAATTAAGACGTTGTAAAACCAATACGTGTGGTTTGGTGGTGGGGCGCGGCCGGCCTCGCGAAACCTCGCGTTGAGCGGCTCTCTTTCGCTACGGATCCGTTATCGTGTCAACATCACCGTCTAAGGAAAGGAAAGGACTCGTCAAAAGGCTTCGACACGCCCGGGAAAGGATCTTCCAAATCCAGCTGGCCTCTGCCCCAGTAATCAGGATCACTGCCCGCCATCTTCTTCTTAAAGAGTGTAAACACATTTTTATTTCTTTCGTTCCGTCTTGAATGGAGACACGCACAAAATAAATCAGAAGCAAAACGATAAACTCAGCCTCGTGGTTCTTTTCATCTTCCCGAATAATGTTATAACGTGCTCGAAATCGTTATTGAACAATACGTGTTATCTTCGTGTACCTTCGTTCGGCTTGACCTATCTGTTGATCGAGGTAAGTCGTAGCGATTGTACAGGGTGAGGTAACAATGCTTACTCGGCAGAAATTCAAAGTGAAACTTCAACTGTTATATTTTTATTCTGTAATTGACAGAAGCGAACGCGTCTGCATTGAAATTGCCCGTACGGTAATTCAGCGAATCATCATTTAGTACCACGTATTAACCGAAAATAACTTCCTACTTCCCATATTTATGCCTGAAAATTAAATTCGACTCGACGACTAGAAATTAATTTCGTATCGATTGAAAGTTACTCGATTAGTAATTGCCTGGCGCCAAATTTCGCCCGGCCGCCTGGAATTTTCATCGTCGTTTGCGCAATCGAAACGATCGACGGAAAGTTTATTTTTTTCTCTCCCTCTTTCCCGAGATGCGATTTCTTTTCTCCCGTTAGTCGGCTTTCTCCGCGCGCAAGCACACCGTACGCGAGTAAATCAGAACCCGTCGCGGAATATCGACGCGTATAAAGTTTCGCCCGCGGACGCGATTTAAGGACACCGGTCACCGAGAAAGGAAAGCGTTTGTCCCTGCGATTACCGAATCTGTGTCGTCGTCCAATGAAAATTGCGCAAACGTTATGCAAATTTTCGACTGCCTCGCTGGAACATGTAATTGTTATCACGGTTCTATACAGGGTGTTCGACCACCACTGGGAAAAATTTAAATGGTAGATTCTAGAGGCCAAAATAAGACGAAAATCAAGAATACCAATTTGTTGATGGAAGCTTCGTTAAACAGTTATTCAAAAATTAAATTAAAAAATTTCAATTCGTTCTGGCAAAATTATTTTCGGTTGCGGGGGTCAATTACAATCATGTTTGGTGAATACACATACCCCCGAAATCTTGCGCATTTTTGAGAAAAAAAATCGGGTAGGTGCTAAAATTTTTCGAAAAAAAAAATTTTTCAAATCGCGTATTTTACTGGAGAATATGTAGAAATTTTAACAACATTGAAAAAATTATTCCTTGACACCGTAAAGTGAAAAAAAACCCCTAAAACTGGTTGAATTTTCAAACGACCATAACTCCTACAATAGTAAAGGAATCTCATTGAAATTTTTTTCTGAAGCAGAGCCCACGGGCACCTACAAAAAAGTATTTATAAATTTACTAAAAATGAAAACGGAATTTTTAAGAAAAATCGACAGGGGGTAGGTGCCTAAATTTTTCGACGAAAAAAAAAAATTTCAAATCGTTCTAAAAAAAATTCTTTTGGCTGCAGGGGTCAATTACAATCATTTTTGGTCATTACACATACCTCCGAAATCCTACCCACTTTCGAGAAAAAAATTCGAGAAGGTGTGAAATTTTTCGACAAAATTAAAAAATTTCAAATCGTTCTAGAAAAATTATTTTCGTTTGCACGGGTCAATTACAATCATTTTTGGTCATTACACATACCCCCGAAATCCTACCCACTTTCGAGAAAAAAATTCGAGAAGGTGTGAAATTTTTCGACAAAATTAAAAAATTTCAAATCGTTCTAGAAAAATTATTTTCGTTTGCACGGGTCAATTACAATAATTTTTGGTCATTACACATACCTCCGAAATCCTACCCACTCGCGAGAAAAAAATTCGAGAAGGTGTGAAATTTTTCGACAAAATTAAAAAATTTCAAATCGTTCTAGAAAAATTATTTTCGTTTGCAGGGGTCAATTACAATAATTTTTGGTCATTACACATACCCCCGAAATCCTACCCACTTTCGAGAAAAAAATTCGAGAAGATGTGAAATTTTTCGTCAAAATTAAAAAATTTCAAATCGTTCTAGAAAAATTATTTTCGTTTGCACGGGTCAATTACGATCATTTTTGGTCATTACACATACCCCCGAAATCCTATCCACTTTCGAGAAAAAAATTCGAGAAGGTGTGAAATTTTTCGACAAAATTAAAAAATTTCAAATCGTTCTAGAAAAATTATTTTCGTTTGCACGGGTCAATTACAATCATTTTTGGTCATTACACATACCCCCGAAATCCTACCCACTTTCGAGAAAAAAATTCGAGGTGTGAAATTTTTCAACAAAATTAAAAAATTTCAAATCGTTCTAGAAAAATTATTTTCGTTTGCACGGGTCAATTACAATCATTTTTGGTCATTACACATACCCCCGAAATCCTACCCACTTTCTAGAAAAAAATTCGAGAACAAAATTCAGTATGGGAGGAACTTCAAATGTTAATAACTTTTTAACGAAGCCTTCATCAACGAATTAGTATTCTTGATTTTTGTTTTACTTTGGCCTCTAGAATCCCCCATTAAAATTTTTCCCAGGCGTGGCCGAACACCCTGCATAAATGACTAGGTTTTACTGAAACTTTATATTTGAGTTCTCAATATCCGAAGATCTAGATTCTTAGTAGAAACGGGCAACGATTTGTAATTTCTTGGAGGTGGACCAATTTTGTATCGAAAAGTTAAACGAAGTTTGTGTGTTTGTAAAGGAAAAATTAAGGATTTGTGTTCGAGTAAATTAGAAATAAAAATCAATGGTTGTATCACGTTGGAAACAATAATTCTAGTCCGATTAGCGAAGTACAGCTGCATTAGACAGCTTACAGACTAGGTTGGGTTACTCTCTATCGACTTTGTAATTAAAAAAATAAAAGGAAAACTACTTCGTAACACCCCATAGTTGTAATAAACATCAGTTAAAAATAAATGTAAAGAATTGCACATGAGAAACAAGTTTCCTTTCAGTTACCAAGTGAATCACCATTATAGTGTAGGAATACAAGTGTGGGTGTAACTGTATGTAGCGCCAATGTATTTATAAAAATATCGTTTCAACTAAATGTGCCAAACTTGGGCGAATCGTTGGAGAAAATGGAGAAAAAGGATCGCGATACACGTTGCTCGAGGTTGCAAATCGGTTTACAAGATGTTCGTCCCTTGTTCGTCGAGCGATCGAGCGTGTGCAGGCGTCGATGACACAAAAGGCCTCGTGTCCAGTGACGCAACCGGACTCGCGCGATCGTGGAGATCCGTGGCCTGAAAAATAGATCAAAGTCGTCGGCGACCCGCTTCCTAATCGACGGGGACGACCTTCGGACGGGGGAAACAAAAGCAACCGGATCACGGATAACCGGTCGTACGTATCCGCTTTCCGTTGACGCGCGAGAACTTTCCACGAGCGGTCGGTTCATTATCATATTCGTTATTGACACGCATCACCGGCGCGTTACCGCTTCTTAATTGGATCGAGCGTTGTTACGCGTCGTTACGAAACCGGCGACAATGGCTGGGAATATAAAATTTCAGATCCGCGCGGCGGGAATCGGGGCTCCCGGCGCCGCTCGACGAGAAGCTTATAAATCTTCGCGAACTTCCTTTCCTCGCTTTCTTCGCGACGTCTGTGAGAAAGCGTCCTCCGCGAGCGGGAATCGAACGTCCAAAAGGCCGATTAATAAAGCGACTCCTGCGATCTATCCACGAAACTTGTATTTCGTAAACGGGGAGATACCGAGATCGTTGTATTTCCAGCCAACCGAAACGTGGTTAAATTTACGAAAACGTCGACACGAATTCTGAACACTGGGAGAGGATAGGCGGGAACAAAGACAGGAACCATAAACCACGTTGCAACAATCGAAGAAAGAAACCACCGAGGATTGGGAAAGCACCAGCCTAGAAGTGCATTGACAAAATACGACGAAAAGGATATAAAAGGCAATATTGCGCACCGAAAATACTGCTTCTCAAATTCTCCAGGAAATTACTTTAAATATTTCGGGATCTGTAGAGAATTGTATATCATAGGTGCCCCTACGTTAATTATTATACATGCCTATGCAACTAGTTCATACCACTGTGTTTATACGTACAGGAATGTTTTATAATAACATCGTCGAACGACTCGAATTTGAATACACGATCAGCAGAAAATGATACCGACGCTCGTAACGCATTAGATTGTTTAAAGGCGTGTAAAGGAGCAATAAATGCATTCAGTCGACTGGACGCCATTTTGCTACCTGTAGAAGGTATGTGCAGATTTTAATTCAGAAACTGTTCGAGCGAAACTAATATCTACACGCAATTCTATAAATTGTACCTCACGCTGAGGGAATCCAGAGAACTGGCAGTTATAAATCGAAACAGTTGTGGGTCATCTGCGACCCAAAGATACCAACCGGAAGTTAAAGAAAGTCCCCAGTGATCCCGATCGATTAACATTAGTCTTCGTGGCCCAAATTGCACCTGTTGCGAAACAGGTCCATCGAAGAAGGTTTCGAGGGGCACGTCCTTTGCAGAGAGAAACGAAAGGATATATTTTGAACGCGTGGGACACGTAGGAGGGGGGCAGAGAACATCGGCCCTGAAAATGGGGCTACTCGAACGTCGCGACGAAGCCAGGCGATAAGTTAGTGTCGAAGGTCCGGCGCTGGCGATTTCACTTTCACGAGAGCGCGACGCCTGGCGTCCGGGGTCAGACGGAGCAAAGAATTCGGCGACGATCGCCAATTGGATTCGTTCGTAAGATCCAGGGAAAGGCTTGGAAACGCGTCTCAAGGCTACCTGAGGGATATACCTGCGCAGGCGTTATACCCAGGGCTTTTTCAATGCGTGGTGCACGACGTTCACTCGCGGAACCGACGTCGACGTTGACTTTGTCGTTAGGCGAACACGGATCTTTGTTGCTGCAACATTCAAATGACAAGATTCTGGCTCCATTTTAACTTCCTGCAATTTACTTTCCCGTTTTGCACTGGGATACTTGAGACATCTCATTCTATTGATGGTTGGTCAAAATTCAAGACAATGAAAGGTCGAGTACTTGTGAGAGAGAAAAGTGAAGCGTAGCCCTCTGCCGGCTACTTCTATCTACTCGAAAGGTCTAAAATTGACTAAAACTTCAAGACGAAAAATTCTTTGCTAGTAAGCTCGTTGAACGACCATTTTATAATCGTTCTACTACTGTTCAACTCTGCCTGAAAACCTTGGAATAAAATATCTAGTCCTGAGTAACTCCACGCCATGTTAATCAAGTTTCGATCGAAGGATGAAAAATTTATACGATTAAATTCTGAATGGACGTCCGTATCATCGATGTTGCAGTAAGAGTTTCCTTCCTTGCGTCAGTTTCGCGTGATTATATGGCAACGCGAGTGTTTCGCGTCCGTAAAAAAATCGTAATCCCGTCTACGTCAGAGCGTTCATTAAAATAACGACGCGATTGTTTCCGATTTTAATAACCGTTACGGGGTTCTGACGTCGACTCGCTGGCACTTCCCAAGGCGAAACGTTGATGAAATTTTCACGTTCCCAGAACCGCGGAGGCGAACGACTGACCTTTCGTTCCCGATACTCTTTCCGCGGGGATGACTGGTTAACGATGGAAAAATCGCGTTCTCGGACGCGTTGCGGTAGATCGACGCCGAGATACGGCTCGTTTTCGAGATAATACGAGTAATTAGATGGACAGTTAGGGCCGATATCGTGCGGTGTTGGTTAAGTCCTGGACTATCGTGGGTCGACGGCGTGGTGCAATATGCCACATGGCTTGTTTCTGTTCCTAATAGAACCCCGGCCCCGTGTAATTTGCGCCTCGCGTACGTCTACACTGGGTGACCATAAATTAAACGATCAAACTCTGACGGTGTTTGAACCAGACAAAGACGAAAACATTATACGAACGTACAAATTTCGATTTTATGGTCTACGATCTGGGAGAACTCTAGGGGACCAAAGAATTAGTTCCCTACTTTCATGATAAGTTTAATATCCCAAGAATTTGTATATTTGTATATGTAAGTGTATTTAGAGTACTAGAGCATCACTCGAAACGAAGTGATTTCGAAGATGGGTTTCAACTTTGTGGATTATTCTACGAACCATTCTTCTAACAAACCACATAGTGTCTGCTAGAGAAAATTAATCTTCTATAAATCATCACTTTGAAATGTTATAGATTCGTCGAGGAAAATTTTAGGGAATCTTGAGCGACTTCTGATTTATTTTGTACGGAGAATCAAAGTCTTTTGGTGATGTTGTTTATCGTGGGATACCCTATATATCTTTCAGCGATGGAAGCGCGCAATAAACTCCCCGCCATCGAACGAAAAGGGATCGCTAATGCTCATTGCGGCAAACGACCGCAGATTCAGTCGTAATTGCTCGTTTCCGCGAGTTTTTCCATCGCGGATTGTTCATCTGGCGGTCCGCTAATGGACAACGAAATTTTATCTCTCCTATCGGGATCGACGCGTTTGATTGTTTAGCTCCGCCAATTTAGCCCTGCATTGCGTAATGTCATCGATTGGAAAGCTAATAAAACCACTCCTGCGCGGCTCGATGAAGAAATTTTACGAGATCTGCTCGCGATATTTTCTTACGGATACATTTAAGCTAGTCGTTCGAAAGTAATGTTGTAGGAGTATAAATAACCCGGCAATAAACGTTTTTAAACGATAAAATGACATTCATGGAACATGGCGTCGACGTTACGACCGTACAACTGTGATACTACTCTTTATATAAATGTATAAATTGTACGAATCAACGAGTAAATATTCCCAAATAGGGGAAAATCGTGGAATTTTTACAACATTAAACAACTTTTTAACAATTTTTAGTTGAAAATTCGCTCGGTATATAAAAAAATAATACTTGATACCAGGTGTCATTGGCGTTCAATATCAAAATTGTAAATTCACTGTTCGTTCACATGTGTAAAATGACTTATGTAATTTTCGAGACTTGCAGAGAACTATAATTTCGATACCACTATGGTTGTATCGTTCTTGTAGCAAGTTTCAAGGCTGCACGAACGCAACAGGCGTTAACCATGCTTCAACTCCGGTCTGACTGAAACGAACGTACACGATCGTTTATGGATCCAAGAGAATATAGCGCCTAGATACACGAACAGCATATATCGGTTCCGATCTCGAGCCGCGCCATTGCTTATACGCGATAGTATATCTGCCCGGCCGTTTCAAGTTATCACGCGGAATCCTGTTACGCGTTCAGGATGATCCCAGCCAGAACCACTTTCGAGTAACAACCGTCGTAAGAAAGCATCGCTTCGAGTAGCATGGGTTGCGAAATTGCCGCGAAGCTCGAGTTCGTTCGAATCCGCGATTATTTGAAAAACGAACTTCCCGCGATGGACGATACTCGTTTCGAGGTTCTCGCGTGTCAACGACGGGCACGGATCAGGAAAGGAACACGATATCCTTGCTTTCCATCGCGAGAACAAAAAGGAACACGACGTAATTGTGGTCTGGGAGTTCGGATCGAAGGAACCTGGACCTAAAGAAAAATTGCCGGGAACTTTCCCGCGTAAAACCGGTAATTTACACGATACGCAGACGTTCTGTCGCGAAGAAAATTAATTCTTGTTTCATGAAACCTGGTTTTTGATTTCTTTTGCAGACTCGGGGCAGAAGGATCTATAGACATCGACAGGAGGTAAGTCGTAGATCGAGAACGGCTGGTCTAGATCGTGGGTTGTCGATTGTAGGGTCCGTGGAAAATAATAAAGATAGATCGACGGAGTTCTATGGGCGACTCGAGGGGTTACTGCGATCTCAGTCCATGCTCGATCCGAGTGGCGATCCAGAGAACGCAGCATGCATCAACGCGAAACGTGTCTGTATTCGCGTCGCTATATTCGCTGGAGACACGGAGATACGTCCCTTCGATAGCATGATGCGAAACGAGAGGGTCAGAAGCGAGACTTATGACTGTTGTCCACTCTGAAGCGAGAGAGTATCGAGAATACGAGCTCTTTCGTGTTCAAGTTGCTCCATCCACTCTTGAGAGGATATTCTACTCGGATACATTCAAAAAATCTTGTTTTCTCACAGCCTGGGGATCTTGAAAAGCTATCAAAATTTTTTATTTAATTTTTCTTGGACCTTACATTTTTCTAGAGCTCCATTATACATTGTGTTTTCGGTAAGGAATTTTTTTCTCGAAAGTGTGTAGGATTTCGATAGTATATCTATTCACCAAAAATGATTGTAATTGTCCGTTGCTATCGAAAATAATTTTTCCAGAACGATTCGAAATTTTTTTTTTCGCCGAAAAATTCGAGCATCTACTTGAATTTTTTTCTCGAAAGTGCGTAGGAATTCGAGGGTATGTGCATTGACCAAAAATGATTGTAATTGACCCCCGCGACTAAAAATAATTTTTCCAGATCGATTTCAAATTTTTTAATTTTACCGAAATATTTCAACACCTACTTGAATTTTTTTCTCGAAAGTGCGTAGGATTTCAAGGGTATGTGTCTTGACCATAAATGATTGTAATTAACCCCTGCAACCAAAAATAATTTTTTGACAGACTAATAAGGCAGACTATTAGTTTCGTTCTAAATTCCTGGGAACTGTCCGTCAGACATCCAGGGGCGTAACCAAGTTCGAGAAATTTGCTATCGGGGATACATGCATCGTTGACATACGCGCACGTTCTCCCTTTTACACGGTCGATCGCGATCTGCACGAGTTTTACCGCGTTGCGACACATTTCTCGCGAAAGTCGTCCTTCCAGCGGCTGACGCTGATATGCAAAGGTAAATCGTGACCCGTCACGTCGATTTCTTCTGAAACGCGAACACCTGGGAATGGCTCCCGTTACTCGTTATTAACATCGTTCTTCGTACGTCTCGCGCACGTGCCCAGAATGCCCAAAGAAAGAATTTACAGAATCGCTAACGAACAAGCCCGAAAACTTATTTTAATTTTTCCCACGTAGTCCCATTGTCGGGACCAAAAATTGTCGGTACGTTATAAAATCACCGTATTATGCCACGATTATATAACACGCTAAAACGTATTACCCGTTAGGTTGTAAACCTGTTGGTTGCGTGCTTTTAACATTACATCGAGGCTGGTCAAAATTAAATCAACCGTTGCACTGCCCAAAAACGAAAGTCGAGCACATTCTGTAACGTCTACTACAATTTCGTGAACAAATTCGGTTGTTTTCAGGATCGCCGATGGCACCTTACGGCAACCTTACTCTATTCTCGGCGATGATCGTTATTTTTCTAGAGAGAAACACCGCCGTTTCAGGCCACGGATCAACGACGATCTAGGAGAGCGTGAACGCGTCTATCAACGGAGCGTTTCGTGTCGTGATCAATTTTCTCGCTGGCGAGACACCTATCATCGTAGGTGCAATTTTCTGGCAACCCTCGCGTGCAGAGATGTTTCATTCTCGTTAGGAATCGCGAATTACCAATTGTGTCGATGCGTCCCTGAACTATCGACAAGTGCACGGCTGTTACGCCACCAAATTCTGTGCTCGATAAGTCAGAGGAAATAATTAAAGAAAATATAAATTTTATTTTCTTTTTATAATATACTGAAGTAAGATGGGATAAATTTGAAATGAAACACTGACCAGGTACAAAAAAATTCTGTAATAAAAATATATTGTACTCTCGAGGCCAACGAGCAGGAATTTTAACTGTGTGTGAAAGGGATATTACTTTCTCCGTGAGCAGGCTCTGTGGAACTAATTTTTTGTAAATTATTGGCACACTTGTATTAAATATACAACCCTACTACAATAAGGAAATGGTTCGATGACGGGAACAAAATATGAAAAATATCTAGAACTGAGTTGCTATTACTTTTTGAGGTTTAATTTCGTATTTCCTTGTGGGTAGGTCCAAATAAATGCTAAAGAATACGTTCTAATCCCATTTTTATAACCCATCGACGATTCTATCGAGCTCTGTTGGAAGTCCAATGCTGTTCGTATTATACAGAATTAATAATTCGAGACAGATAAAGGAGAAACGAAAGATCTATCTGCGGAAGAAGTAGGATTTACGTCCAGGAGATACGTCCGATAACGCGTGCGCGTAATCGTAATTACTTTCACCGGTGGATCGCGAGCACGCGCTCAACGATGGATCGAAACCGGAAGGATCTCGAGCGCGTTTCAAAGGCCGCGGCTGTTCGTCGCCGCGATGGAAACCGCTCGTTCCCCGTTACGGATTTCCCGGTTTGGACGAACGTCGACGACTCGTAACAGAAATTACACCGTTGAAGCTCGACTGTGGAAGAAGACAGCGACGGGGACTGGCCATTTTAACCCCAACGTCCTCCCCCCCTCACGTTCCTTTCGTTTCGTTCGATAATCGCGTTACGTAAACGTCCGAGACTCTATCCTTCGACGATACTCGCGCGCCTAACGTGCAATATTTTCCCATAAATCCGGTGCTCGAGATTCCGATTATTCCTGAACACAATTTTTTTGGTGGCAGGAACAATTTTAAATCTCGGTAAATTAGCTTTCGAAGCTTAAAATTGAACACTGATCTAGATAGACTCTGTCTAGACTTTCTTAGAATTTCTAAATATTCTTTATCAAAATACGCGTTGTTTGCCTTTTCAAACATTAAAATCCTCCAGTCCGTTCAGGAGTTATGACGTTTTAAACGTACGCATGAAATATCAGGGGAATCAGACATGGAAGGTCAGACATTGTATTTTCGGTAAAGAATTTTTTTCTCGAAAGTGTGTAGGATTTCAAGGGTATGTGTAATGACAAAAAATGATTGTAATTGATCCCTGCAACCAAAAATAATTTTTCCAGAACGATCTGAAACTTTTCGTTTATGTATGTTTCACCAAGTTTGGTTCGACTTTTTTAAATTGTCTAGAAATATTTTTTTTGTGATAGGTATTATCATAGAAATTATTTGTGACATTTCAGGCAGTATATCGAGTCCCCACAGAATTCAGTCCAACCTGGTCATTTTTAAATTGTCCAGGAGTGCGAAGAAAAGTAGTGGAAAAGTATGAAACTGATAATTAATTTTGGTGTTTGAGTAACGAGGGCCCGAGGTTAACGCGACGAATGGTTTTCGTGGCGCGTAGAAAAGGAAACTTCCATCGGAGATGGAGAAAACCGAAGGAGACCGCCGACGCGCGGCGTGACGTCGAGCAAACCGAGTTCTACTCGCCTTTCTACGTCCGTCGCTGCCATGCGTGTTAACACGACGGTTACGTGCCACGCGTGTTTCTTAATACTGTATACGGTTACCGTCAGATTTCCGTGGGAGTGCGCGGGATCGGTCCCACGGATCGATCAAGGTTTTACGTTACCGATCGCGGCCACTCGAGAAAGGAACAGCCCTCTCCGTTTCCATATCCCCGTCTCCGTTTCGCGCCTTTTTCACCTCCATCGTGCCCATTGTCGAGATAGATCGCGATAACAGATAACGCCTCCCCGGGTCGCCGCGTCTCTCAACGACGCTGCTTTGTTTTTCGTAATCGGTTTGCGCAACTTTCTTGGACTACGCCTAATCGACTACGACTTTCTTGCAGACAGTGTCTGTTCTCTTCGACTCTTCCCTCCTGGGGGTCGTTACTTCGATACGACCGTGAGTAGAACACCCTCAGAGGCGAGAAACTAATTTTTCAAACGCGATTTGAAATTCCTTTCCTTGGTCATTTGACCACTGACTGATTTTGGAAGCTCACTGTCTCCACCTTTTCCACTTTTCCAACCCTCTTTTGGCAGTCACGCGAACACGCAGAGATTAGTCTACAAATAGTCTATTGTATTGTACGTCGTTAGTTCTCGTAACTTAGTATTCTGACATCTAATAAAGTGTTGTTAAGAGGGACACAAGATTTGATAGTGGGCATACATCTTTCACGAAGACTATTTTACGAAAAGAATTGCAACGCGTGCATTTATAGCGGATAATAACAATTTGCCACGAGTTAAATAATGACCCACGGCTTCTGTAATTATATTCGAATATTCCGGTTGCTGGACGATGTGTATTTCGGTGACCCTGGGACGCGGAACTCTGCAGTCGAACCTTTCGATAAAACGAAGAAAAGTGCAGGCCACTTTTTGCATGGTCTATCTTAAACGAGATCAGTGGGCCGATGATCGAGGTCTGGAGACCTAGAGGAACCAGAAGATCCTATCTGTCCGTTGGTCGATCGAAAAATGATTTGATGCCCGGAGGGTGCCCGGAAACAGGACCGGTCCGACGGTTTCGTAAACGAAGGTCGAATTCCCGAGCAACTATTCTCTCCTCTCTCGTCGTTCGGATGATTTATCGAGGTCGTCAACGTCAGCGGAAATTTGCATCGTGTTTTCGATGGTTTTGCACTCGTTCCCCAGTCGTGGAAGGATGCAAACAATCTATTCGTTTTTCGAGAGAAAACAGTATCCTCTGACAAATAATCCTTGGACGATGTCGGCGGAAAGAAACACGCGATATCTCGCTTATGGTTGCCGTTAGGGCAAAACTGTATAGGACAAAAGTTGTTGGAAATTGAATTTGGAAGACTTTCGATGCTACGAAAATTTTCGATAGGATCGATGGTTGTCGAGATATGGGCCAAGATCGACGCCAGGACGTTCGTTGACGTTGCGACAAAGGAAACGGGCAAGGACGCGGCGAACTCCGGGTTCGAGGTATTTTTAGGCGACTCAGAGATCTCGCGTACGGCGGGGCCAACCCTTTCTCTCTCAGCTGTTTACGAGGACTTCGAGGGACAGGATAAGACGTCGACCTTGAGCCGCAGACTCCGCTTTTTTTCGCCGTCAGAAAATAGCGCGAAAGAAAAGGAAAAGGTGGCCCCCGTCGACGCGACAGAGCGACGTAAATCCTGGTCCTCGTGTAACCGACGCCTACGAAAGGAACGCGAAAAGAACTCCTTTGACACGTTTACCCTTTCAACGGGTCGACCCTCTGAACCCGGACTCGCGGACACGGCTAAAACCACACGGAGACACAACGAGCTTTCCACGGCGATAAATTATCTGTTATCTTTTCCGTTTGTTATGCGTCGTTGGTCTCGTAACGTAGCTACAGTTTCGAAAAATGTTCCAAGGTACGAATATTTGCGCGGTCGGTGGACCCATGGGGGTCGAAAAGACGATTAAGGATGACGAACGACCATTTTGACTCCTGTGACCCTACGGGTAGAGCAATTTATGTTGAACTTGATTAATCCCTGGGACTCTCGATCTCGAGTGAATTATTTTAGCGAATGTTGATTTTTACCAAATTGGTAAATGGAGGATTTAAACTTGCAGAGGGCCTCAATAATCCTTAAAACTTAAGGGTTAATGTAACGTGACAAATATATGTTCTAAAAATCGTATTTTAACGTAACTGTTTTATATAATGGATTTCAATAAAAGTACGTACAAGGAATGTGTATAAATCAAGCGTTAAAAAAGTGCTACGGAGTCACGAGACGCGTTAATATAGCGTGACGGCGCGTTCTCCGCTTCCAAAACGATCGGAACGCGAGGAACTGGTCGCATACCCCGGATTCCGACGAATTCCTTGGATGAATGACGACACGGTGGGCGTTCAGCAATATTTATAGCGGCGCCAAACGAACGATCAGAATGCATCCCGATCCAGGGATCGATACGGTAGAAACCAGGCACGCGCGCTAAAGGCCGGAGAGGCGTCGAATCGATCGTTGTTTTTAGCAGCCAGCCGCGAAAAACAAGTTGCATGGCGGTATCGGGACGATCTACGATCTTCGCGAGGAGGAAAGAGACGCGCTCGAGCCGCGACGAGGGAGAAAAAAAAAACCGCGAAACGCAATTGCCGTTCGTGCACGGTGGCTAATCTCCGCTGGGAATCGGCGTTGAATACTTTTTTCACGGATTCCTTAATTAATTAGACCACGCTACGCGGACGACTCGATGATCACACGCTGTCTGCGATGAAACTTTTGTCTGAGCGACGAAAGTGATCCCACAACCGAACGAGGCTCACGAGCGACGATTGCGTCCCGTTCTTTCCTGGGTCGATGGCTAAACTCCCCCGTTCGTGATCCAGCATGCGAAATTTTCTGTTGCAACTAGGACTGCGGAGACTATTCGAATACCTCGTAGGTACGGCGTTCGAATATCTGATAAACTTGCAATATTTCTTACGCGTCGAATTTATCGGTATTTTAGGCGTGAAATGCGATCGGAAGAGAAAGAAAATTGCATGAAATCGAGTTCTCCGGAAGGTAAACAACGGTCATTGCGTTTTGAAAAATCACTGTCGAGCTTTGATTTTTATTCGTTAATTTCCAAAGCTCCAATAGAAGTTCTATCAGCGGGTGGCTCGATTGTTTCGCGATCTTTGCTCGAAGATTGCCGGTTATGTAATAGGGCATCGAATGACAGTCTGCGATTAGCCGTTCTTTACGCGTAACTCGAATCGACTCCGCGGCGTGTTGGTAATTGCGGACCCGGTCAAGGAAGAGTTTAAACGCCAAGATCGCGACTGCATTTCCTACGCGATCGAAACCTTTCCTCCCGCGAGCGATTACTCGGTTGCACAATTTCATTACGAAGCACGAGAGACCATACGAATTTTGCTTTAATAGTTTGACGATAGTGTAGAAGAAACTGGAAAAATGTGGTAATAGTTAAAGTATGTCTCTATGGTAAATATTGAAACGATCGATTAGAGCTTCCGACACGTGTTCTTGCGTAGAAATTGTTTCGTGACACTTGACATTTCCCCGTCGCATAATATTCAGGGAATGTTATTATTCCAGCGATTCAGTGATTAATAATTATATAATTTTCGCGATTTGAAAAGGTGTGGCCCATAAACGTTAGCCTCTCCTGGCCTGTTACCAATAAAATAATCGAGTCTCGAATCTCTCCTGCACTTACTCTCGCGAGGAATTGCTAAATCCTCGTTCGAAACCGTCGATTTTCGATCGAAGAGCGCGAAGTTGATGTCGGTGTGAATTTTAGAAGCACTAATGAAAAGCGAGTTACGAAATAAACGCGTCGCGGTAATGGCTGGCGAAGGATCGTTCAATTTGCGCGAGAATTCTTGTGTCGAAGCAAATTGACGCAAAGTTTGCTAATCGTCAAGCTGGAGAGGGTAAAATAACGAAAATGAATTCTCAAGCTTACGAATTTAATTTGAAAAGAGTCTATTATTGATAAACACGCAACTTTTTCCCCCCTCATTGCCCATATTTAATGGGCGTTTTTTCGAATACATAACTTTATTTATATCGTACGATTCGAACGCGAGACGCTGGCTTTAAGAGTCGACTGGAGCCACGAAGGTCTTCCAAAAAGTTAAGAGCCGTTCAAACGACGGAACAAGAATGCAGAGTTCGTTTTGTCGGTTACGGAAGACGGAAGGTTAACCGCACGGTTTTGTCGCAACGCTGTAGCGCGTGTCACAAGATATTTAATTTCCGCGAGAGCAGGTTGGTCAGGATAATTGCGCTATCGTCGCGGCCTCGGTAATTGCACAAGGATCCACGGAGCAACGAAACGTGGAATGCACGTCTGCGCGGGCGTAGACTCGTTTTCGATTTCGTCGTGCCGGTGAAAACAACTCCTCGGAGGCGGAGGAGGATTCCGTGCGTGCCTGGCGAAAGAGAAGGTGAAACCTCGTTTCCACGATGCGACGAGGCATCTTTCGAGGGCACCGAGAGCTCGCCAGCGCGTGCCTCTTCTCTACTAGGGGCGGCCGCCATTTTGGTGCACACATCTCCTCCGTTGTAGACTCTCATCCAAAGTTTAGTGTTTGTTTACTTAACGAGTGAAGTTCCTTTACGTACGAAATTTTGTATAAAATGTTAGATGAAGAATGGGGAAATAGATTAACGATCTATTGAAGAAGCGAATGTTTATGCAGTGCTTTTTAACAGTCTTTGGAATATGAATGGCGTAGGGCAAAGTATAGAAAAATGTCGAAAGGAGTAAGTGCACTGAAATTGTTGAATAGAGATAATTCCTTTTTTTTTGCAACAGGTCAACCGTGAATTGGGTGACCGTGAAAGCGACGCGATTCATTATGCATACGACGCTTAATTGCGTTGGCCGAATAGCGACACGATCGGAGAGAGGAGCCAACGGCCGAATTTCGTAACGTCTAGCAAACCGCTACGCGTCCAGGCTCGATTAACATTGGGGAAACGATCTATCGCGTTGCGACACATTAAATCATTTCTCCTCCGGTAACCAGTTCCCTTTCGTCCCTACTCTTTGACAACCGTTACGACCAACCGTGATTGCGTTCCTGCGTGATTTCTATCTTCACGAAACTCGTGGATCCCCCAATTCGTCAACTTTTTTGCCTCTCGAATCGGGGGAATCTCGTTCGAGGAGTCTGAAAATTCTTTTAAACGAGACTTGTTCTCCGTGAGACTCAAACGGTAGCCTTGCGAACAGAAATTCTAAAAATTACTTTTTTAGTATTTTTACTGCGTAAACCCAAAGTTGCCTCAAGTTAATCGGTGCGTGTAACGTTTGCCAAGCTTCTCGAGGTCAATTTAATTCTCGAATCCAACGAGAATGGCCTATTAAAAAATTCTCGAGCACCGACATCGAGCAACAGTGTCTCGTATCGAGAGCAACAATTCCATCGGGGCGTATGTGCCCGTTGAACAACGCCCGATAGAAAAACAATGGCAAATAACGGTCTGCGAAATCGCTCGTCAATATCTCGTTGTACTAATGGGGGGCAGCCTTACGACACTTCTGGTCGATTTCGAGATAACGAGATTGCGTCGCTCAGCCGGAGCAGGATCCTGTTCGAGACCGTAGGTAGACAATCGTTCGGTGGTAAATCATATCGAACTTCGACGTCCCTGGCGACGCACGTGGAACGTGGGCGTTCGTTTCCGTCGCGAAAAATGCTTGACCTACGACACCCAGCCACCCCGAGAAACCTCGCGAGCGTTACAACGCGCGGCAATAAACAGCCCGGAGGTTTCATTTAACGAGCGTGCACGCTCAGGCCCTAACTCATCGCTTCCACCCCCTTCGTTTATTTATGGCGGACGCGTAACGCTCGAAATCGAGCGCCATCGACCCCCGGAGCATCGAAAACCAGTCGTTGAATTTTATTATTGAAGGAATTGTATTAGACTTTCGGCGAAGTTAATCGAACTGTTATGGTTTTCGGTTGTTTCATTTAAGTTAAGGTTGTATTGGTTGATGAGTCTAGGGAAGTTATATTAAAAATGTTTGTTAATGATGGATTCTAAATGTTAATTTCATCCATTGTTAAAGTTGTAAAATAGTCTGATTTTATATTTCTTTATTAACGTAGAAATATACAGGATGTTCGACTAACTTTGGGGGAAAATTTTAATGGGAGATTCTAGAGGCCAAACTAGGACGAAAATCAAGAATATAACGATCTTGTATCTTATAAATGTGATAAGAATTTTATTACAGGAGGAATTGTTTTAGATTTTCAGCAGAGTATGGATTTAAGAAAAATTTATTTATCGGCTGATGTAGCCGTTTTTGGTCACGGTTGGCTACGTTAAAAATGTTTGCAGCATTTTAAACGTGGTCGAATAAAAATAAGGAAATACGTGTTTCGAAGATGGTTTTAAAATTGAAATCGTAAACATTTAATAGCGCTGCCTCGACCGTGTGAAATAATGTATTTTAATTTAAACACAGTCGCGGCATCTGAATATTTATAGTAATAGAAATTTGCTTGCGTGTCATAAGCCCGTAGTGTTGAAACCTTATTCCTTGGAACGCGATTCTAGCTTATCTTGATTTTCTTTTAGATTTATTCATCTCACCCTATCTCTACGCTAGACTTATTTATCAGAGGCTATGCAACGTTTCCTCATCGTTTCTTTCTCGTTGGAGCGTTATTTAAATAGCGTACAATTTAATGTGAATACTTTAGACCGTACGTTCCTTTGAAAAAGATTGAGGTGTCCATATTAAATTCACGATATTATAAAGCAGCCTAAAGTATGGATCGTATAGGTCTAAATTAACGCCTGATTCCGTGATCTGCAACGTGACCCTCGCGAAGGAGTATTAAACGAGTATCCCGTTCAGCAATAAACGTATCGCTGATTTTATCGCGAACGTAAAGCAGGAATTCCTAGCTACGAAAATTTCTATAAACATACCGTGTGTCTTCCTTAAATTGTTTCCTGCCGCCATTGTTCTCCGCAACACGACCTTTTCCACAGAACATTAATTCAACGATGAAATATAGCAATATATAGAAAATTGACACAGCTATTAAGTTAATACTTCGTTAAAATCGAAGCATCTTGATACACTTTCGATATCGATGAAAATGTAGCAAGTAATTCACTTGTCAATTTGTTATTTCGATCAGTAACTCGAGGATGTAACGTATAAAAAATAGACACAGCTATTTCACTTCGTTAAAATCGAAGCATCTTGATTTCACTTTGATTAGCGATTCAAGAAAGTACGAATACTTTTTCCCTCGGGTTTTACAGTCGTTAAGGATTTTGCTATGTTTAAATTTGAATAAAATATCGTTCAGAAGCTGCGTTAATTTTCCACATTTTAGTATGTTGCTCGGTAAAAAAAATGGTGTGCATCCTGGGGCATTGCTTTGCTCGAGGATATCCAATATCCTGCTATCGCACGCTTGTAATTCCGTTTTGCCAGCGCGTCTGTCGGTGCTCGGAGCGTCCCGGCGGTCTCGCCGCTTTGTGTCGCGGAGGAACGTTCCACGGGCCATTATCCTTCCCGCGGGATTCCATCAGCACCCACACTCTCCTCTTGTTCGCAATTACCAGGAGAATTTACCGCGGCGTGCATAGGTTATGCCACGTAGTCGCGTCGTTGTTGCCTATTACGTTCCCTCCGCGGCGTTATCCATCGATGTCCGCGCCGTGGGCTCCTCGCTGCTCGCCAATTACCAGGAGAATTTACCGTGGCCAATGCACCGATATCAGTTCCTCGACTCCGGGCCTCCATTATCCTTGGACCGTCGACCGGGCTTCACGGCCACAACAACAACCCGAACCACTCTCTTCCAGAAAATAAAATACCTACGATCGCTCCAACAGTCGAAAATCCCGACAGTCCCAAACTGACGATGAAATTTTTCATTTTGCGGAGAACGAACTAGCTCGGTTCAACCCCTAAGTAGGACTCTCGATCACAACTGAATTATTTTACTTGACACGTTGACTGTCACGTCACCCACACATGGATATGTCATACAATTAATTCTCAAGATTAGATGTTGAAGAAAATCAGCCAGGAAAAGTAAGTTCAATAACAAATGATGGGTATATTAGTTTTCGGTTCTCTGGAGACAAAGTTTTGAGATGTTTGGCCTGGCAGTCAACGTGTCAACGTTGATTTTTACCAAAATGGAAATCAACTTTCATGAGGATTACATAAATTTTCAAATAATTACATTGACGTATATTGTACAATATTATTGTCTAAACTTGTGGAGAACCCCAATAATCTTAAGAGATATCCGAAATTTGAAGTCGACCGGTGAACGATTCGTAGAAATTTGAAACGAGTAAGAGACACACGCCTCTTTTTAGCGCATTAAACCCAGAAGACCGCCTTAAACGAAAGTTCAAGTCGGATTAACGCGCGCGTTTCGCACATAAACGCGTGACCGCTAATACAGCGTAATGCTCGGTTATTTGCAGACCCAAATATGGATCCTGGTTTATCGATCGATCGTTCCGGGGGCTCTTAAGAACGATAGCCGGCAGTTTTGCGCGCGTTATTGGCTTGGCTCCCGCGATTAACAGTTTCCCTCGCGTATTGTCCCGAACGTTTACGAGCGATCATAATAGTAGACAACGGGTTCCCATCGATTCTATATCCGGCGAAGTTTTATGCGAAAATCGGTTATGAAATCTTACTACGAAGTCCTCGTCTTTCATTAACTTTGTATTGAGTCATTTTGCAAGCTTGCATGCACTATTGGATTCGATGTTGTCGTATTGCATCCTAATTTTCGGATAGACACTGTTATACAATATCTATTAATCCCCATTCGTATTCCTACACTATAATGGCGTGGATTCACTATATATGAAAAGAAACACAGTTTTCTTATTATATTCTTTCCATTTATTTTTATGAAATATTGTTTATTATAATTTTATTACCGTATTACGAAGTGGTTTTTTTTTAATTTTTTAATATTTACAGGCAAGTAATATCCAATTACATACCCGATAGAGAGGTATAAATAACTATAAACAGTATACAAATCAATAATGCGTGGGATTTTTTTTCCTAGCAGTAACCCATCCTAGTTGCACGCCGCCCAATGCAGCTGCACCAATGCGACACAACCATTGACAAATTTTATTTTTAATTTATCTGTATACAAAACCCTCTCAATTCACAATAAATAAGTTTCTTTTCAATTATAGCGACTCACCATAATGGTGTACGAATACGATTAGCCGTACACGTATTAGAAAACATTAAACTACACACTTTCGTCTACTATTTGCCCAGGTTCTATACATATATCTTTTTTGATAAATTTTCGTGAAATAAAATATATTTTCGATCGTTCCAAATCTCTTACGAACGTTTTTCCAAAGAAGAAAATTCAATTTTGGCGTTTCGACGAGAGCTTGAAAAATTACTTAGGTGTCGAATCAAAAAAAAATTGTAATTAAACGTTGGAAATCTAAGAATTGGTCTTGATCTTCCAGCGTGATCCGTATGTCACACCCCCGCCCTATAGCGTCGTGTCTTCCGTTAATCGCGAAGTGCAGCGCGGGTGCATCGGAATCCAGGGGAAGAAGATAATAGTCGTAGGAACGTGTGCGGCACGGCGTGTATCGTATTCCTCGGATGCTGTTCGAGCTACGTACCCGCTTGAGGTATCGGTTTTAGTGCGCCGCGCGAACATAATTTAACCATCGGACCGTCGACGGATAAAATATCGTCGGCTGGGTTACAGGAATGCTTGTAATCTGGCCACTTAACCCTTTAGCTCATGGGCCGTGTTAAATTTAGCACGCTGAATCGCTTATATGTATTTTAGAACGGAGAGGGGAGCCATTTCTACGCCAACTGAGTCTCTTGTTGCAGTTAAGCGGGGACCACCGGATTTCGCGAAGAGAGGCTTCAAATTATCGAATATAATTACTAACGAGGCGAAGAAACGTAAACGGATCGATGCATTAATTTCGACTGTATAAAAAAAAATTTCAAATACTCGGAATATTGCTACTCTGAAACGTGAAAGATTCTTTGATGAACGTATGCTAAATTTAGAGGCTGAACACGAACGAAACGAAACTTGGCGAAGTCTCGTATACGTGACAACGGCCGTCACAGGGTTGGAAGAAGGATCGATCGGAAAGCCCGTTAATATAATTCTCTCGTAGTAATTGTTCGATGAAAATGATCTGGCTTAGCTCCCGTTGCGCTGGAACGCGAGGGAAACAACTTTTATTCCCGATAATTGGAACGATTAACGAGCTGATTTCTCTTTTACTCGGAACCCCGTCAACCCGAAAGTAATACGAATTTTTATGAAACGGTCGTCCGGGCAGGTTCGCTCCTGAGAGAATGGAATCCCGCGAGTAGTCTTTTTAATCAGCGGCCGCCTCTATTGCAATTTTTTTTTCTCCCCCTCCGTTACATGACGACGCGAGTCCTCCGCGACGACAACAATATTCTAAGAACGCGCTTTCCTGGCACGATCGCGGAAGAATTCATGTAAATGCATATTTATAGGCACCGGTTCTATTCAAACTATTATCGGACACTTCGGAAACGAAAGTTTACAATCCCTGTTCAGGATAACAGGCGCCTCAGATCTCTGCAAGCATTCGATTTATTTATTGGAAAACGAGAATTATACTTGGTACGAATGATAAATTAAATCACACTGGGCACGATTCTTTTTAACGCGAATTGCAAATATATAGAAATCACATTTGTTATCCAGGGCTACTTGTTACCCATTACGTAATAAATAAAAATTGAATACAATCACAGTGTTAATATCATTCGACGATAATGAATGAAATTTTATTTTATTTCATACGATTCTAGACTTCAAAGGGTTAAAACGATATAAGAAAAATATTCGTAACGGTAACTCCAGTTTCCAGATCGATGAAATATTAATATAGAATATACATAAGTCACATTTTCTTGGCGTTAACGCTGCTTTACAAGATTATTAAACATCCAGTCCCGTTGGTCGCGAGACAAACGACTATAAAGCGCGACACTCGAGTAAAAGAAGCGTTCGCCAGAATGATATCCCGTACGATAATGGAAAACCGAGGGAACGGTAAGGTAATTCATGCTCCGTCGGAAAAATGGTACCGGTTTGAAGAGATTTCCTCGAGCCGCGCCCTGCAGCCACCCAAACGTAATCTCGATAATATTTCCAGCCGAGTCCTTGACGCTGAGTCTCGGATTGGGCGGCGGATAAATTACTGGGCGTAAACTGCATCCTGACAGTAAATTATCCGATAGCGGTGGACGGTACTACGAAACGGGGCGCCTACGCGCGAATCCACGTCCGTTTCTGCATGATCGAGGATGCTAGGCTCCTCTCGGATCGATCGCGCCAAGTAGAGTGTCTTGGGGCATGCAGTAGTGCCTCGATTATTGCACGAAATCGAGACTCGAGAGACTTGCAACGATCGAGGCAACCTGGATTCGATGGTAGCTTTGCACAGAGAATCTTTACAAGTTAGATTCTAAATCTGAGTTTTGGAATATCTACCTTCGTTGTTTAGGGGTCATTTGTTCACAATGGCGGCAATAAACGAGGCCTACTATACTACGTCGAACGGAGTGACTTTGCTCGGTTTTTAAACTAAAGAAGGCTTCTGTTATCAGAAGAGACGGCGCGAAAGGCTCTCGCTATTGATAAAGGAGTATTCTAATTGAATGTATTGGCTTAAGAGCAAAGTTCCCTATTATAAAAAACTAAGCCAGAAAACTTCATATATTTTCAAGCAGAAAAGTTGCTATCTATTTGTTTATTTTAAATTCTTAAAGAACGAGTCATCGGTGTGAATAGACACTGTTTAACAGGTTCTCCAGATTCTCGATTATTTCGTTTCCCTTAATCAGTGATTTCGATCACAATGGCGAGCCGACGACTACCCGGTTAATTGTCCGGAATAATTTTATCGGACTTTACTGCTTGTTTCACACCCGCAGGAACGTA
This sequence comes from Colletes latitarsis, assembly GCF_051014445.1. Lineage (NCBI taxonomy): Eukaryota > Metazoa > Arthropoda > Insecta > Hymenoptera > Colletidae > Colletes > Colletes latitarsis. Next base: position 25,169,209 of record NC_135135.1, on the reverse strand, counting down.
TTCTAATTCGAACACGATTTATGCCGGGACGAGAACCAGTGGAAGGACGAGGATCGAATAAATTTGAATACCCGTTGCGCGGGCACGTGGCCACTGCACAGCTGTTTTCACGGATATCGTCTTCGTCGAGCCGCGTAGCGGTGGATTTCTACAGGGTAGAAAATATCGAAACCATCGTCGAAGGTCGGATTCCTGCGCGTACTACCGAGCTGCCTCTCGGTCTGCCAGAGAATGTCTATGGTTGCAACTAAATTACACGTAACCGCTCGTCATCGTTGCAATAACACGATTCGATTAAACGACCAACTAAGCACCGCGATGGAGATCTCAAGAGTTTCTCAGAACTTTGGCTGACGCACGTTATTATCGGGAGCGAAATGAATCCGAGAAACCATTACAAAATAATTAACGGACTCGAATATTCATTTAACATCCAGCGTTTCGCAAACTGGAGCCCGCGAACGTGATAGCCCGGAGGTCCCTGAACTCGTAATACTTTAATCTTATTAACGGGGTTGTTTCATTTATCGCAATTCTTTACGAATTTTTCCCAAATTTATCTGGGCATATTTATTTTTACCAAGAAAATTTCTTTGTTCTGTTTATAGAAAACCTCGGGTTGCAAAAGTCCAGTCGAGTTAATTTTTTGTCATTTTTATTAGGAATTATTAGTGGGTCGTTTTGACCACTTTGGTAGTTCTATTGTTGATAGAAGGACTTAGGAAAAGTTCAAGTTTATAGCTTCGACTTTTCAAGTTCCATCGATGCACAAAACAAAATATTCTCAATTTTTAATTTTCTTCGAAAATGCTTTTCCTTGCAGTACCTAAAAAGACTTCGAAGTTTCTAAATTCTTAATAAGCTTAATTATTATCTCGCTTCTGTTCAGCAAATGTTTACAAAATTTAAAGACGACAATTAAGAAATATTTGTCCAGCCAGTTTACGATTAAATAACGAGTAATGTTTTTAATACAGGGATCGATATCACCCGTGTCTCATTCTAGATTTGCCCAGCTGGATTCAGCAACGACTCAGAGCCTGCCATAAACGCGACATTAGCAATCGTTCGAACAGTCCGTTACAACGAATTACGTGGTTATAAACTATCGATTGATAGGCGACTGTTCGAATGATTAATAGCGTTGCGTCGAAGACAGGGTCTGCTGATGAGCCTTAATGGCACGTCTAGCTACCAGATGTGTTACTTATTACATAAAATAGAAGTTGCCTTCGGTGCATCGAGGATTTCTACACTTTGCGACTAAAGGACGTGGGACTCTCGCGCCAGTGACCTGGACCTTTCTCAATCTCCGAGATTGATCCTGATCCAGCATACACGATCGATCTATTTCTATTAAAATAGTTCTCGTTACTCGAATGATCACGAGTCTCCAAGGAAATCGTTGTATTTCCGTGATTTCCATAAAAACATTTCCAAATCGATGTATAATTTAATATCGTTCTGTCTATCAACTGTTCGCGAATAGCCCGAAGCGATCGTCGGATGTACGCTTGCGACGCGTTCCTTTCAGATCTCAGATTCTATCCGATCGCTAGAGAACACCTCCGGCGAACAATTTCGCAAAAACAATCGTTCCCTCAGTCGTGTTACCGAAATGTACTACAATGCTGTTAACGTACCCCCTTTGTCCGAATCTCCGCCGTTTCCAACCGTTCTTGAGATTCGATTCCGTAAATCGAACGCTCGCGACGATACGATCGCGAACAGCCTCGGCACGATCGGCCACCGGATCTCGCAACAGGTTCGCTGTTGCATAGATCGCTGATTGGACTCGCGTTTTACCACGGAATCTACCCCCTCGGATCTGTTAAAGACGCAGGTTTTGTTTCCTTAACAAGAAAGCACCGGAGATTTATTATTGAGGCGTCGACTCGAACACCTCAAATTGCACGGGAGAAGGATACTCTGGTTTTCAGAGTATTGGAAAGTGATATATTCGCCATTTTATTTCGATGGGACATTTGAAATAAAAGAATTTGTATTCTTTGGATTCGAACGTTCGAACTTTATTTGTAGCGTTCTGGTGATGAAATATGAATTAATTCTCGAAAAACTACAAACCGCAGTTAATATAATATGAATTTTTATATTTAGGAGCTGAGACTATCCTTTGCAAAGCTCCCGTTTCATTGATTGTATTAATACAAATATGAATTTCCAGTCTAGTTATCAGTTTATCTATTGGTGACAATTCAGGTCTGGGTTAGGGAATTAAAAATATGACTTTGCAATCTAGCTACGAATTTATCTATTGATATCGTTCAGATCTGGGTTATATCTGGGTTAAGAAATTAAAAATATGATTTTGCAGTCTAGTTACCAGTTCATATCTATTGATATGGTTCAGGTCTGGGTTAGGAAATTAAAAATTTGCAGTCTAGGTATGAGTGTATCTATTGGTATCGTGTCTGTGAAGTAATTAAAAATAAATAATAGGAACGATCGAGTGGACTCGGGTAGAGAAACTCTTGCAATCGTGGCCACACGGTAGGCGGGTTTCGCGAAACGACCGCTTTGCGAAATTCACAGCCACGCTGGCCGCAAAACCCGAGAGGAGGCGTCTCGGCGAATCGACGAAAATTAACGGCCACGAAATTAGATTGAAATCGTCGGTACCGAGTCGCTGCGTAATACTTGAACCCCAAAAGAAACTTTTTCCTGCGTTTCAAACGATAAAATACATTTTCTTGAAACTTACGGTAAATATAAGAAATGGTTAAAGTAAGATACGAATTATTATATTTAGGGGTTGAGACAACGTCAGAGCTTCCATTTCATTGAATGTTACGGATCGCGTAATAGTAAACTAATATTCTGGATGGAGAATGCAAGGGTTTTGAGAGATTGAAATTTGAGTTTCTCATGTTTATTACACGTAATTAAGAGACTACAGAAAGATGTGTTTGATCGATGATGATACGACTAAGTTCCCAATGTTGTGAGAATGTGAGATTGATGAGTAACGTACGATGATTGGCGTATTGAAACGAAATCAGAATGATGTTTGATGATTCGATTGGTAGAACGAACTGTCTGAAAGACAACTCCTCCCTTCCAAGCACCCTTGCAACGATGCCCTTGGAAGGGGTTGCTTGTCACGACGGAACAAAGACGTCATTTGAGGACGTTGGAGAAAGATGCCGTTGTTGATCGACGAGCAGGTCAACTTTCCCCAAAATAGTTGGGGGAGGCTCATGGTAGGGCTGTGTGCTGGCGTGCAGACGTGAGAATCGAAGAAAGAAGTTTTCCCTACCATGAACCTCGCTTTGAGCGCGATTCTGCGCTCAACATTGATCCTATTAACAAAAATATGAATGTCCAGTCTAGTTCCTTAGTTAGAAATAACTTTTCGTTCGAGTAAATTGCACGAGAAATAATTACCACGAGTTTCATTTTAATGCACCGGGGTGCTGAGGGGGGGAACAAATTCCAATTGGCTCTTTTTCGAGCAACGTGGAAGGCCCTTAAAAAGATATTCAAAGCGATATCGAGCGTTCTCGATGCCTTTCGATAAGAACCGCTAACGAGTAGCGGATTTTTACCGAAAGCGGTCCACGCGAATTAAGCCGATCTGTCTATTCGAGGAAGCGTGTCGCCGTATTTGGGACCGCGGGACGGAAAAAAAGAGGTTCCCGCGCACCCTTGGGGCACACCCTCGGGGACCAAAGGCGTTTTGCTTCGTTTCCGCGTGTACCAGTTATTCAACGACCCGACGCCGTTACGTAAACTGACATTTTCGCGGCTAACGCGAACGAACCAGCCGGGTTTGCCGCCTTGGTCACTAGCGATGGGATCAAACGCCTTGCAAGCACCTTTCAAGACCCGACCAATTAGACTCGTACCCTCCACGAGCGATTCCAAAGACAAAGGAACCCCCTTAAGTACACTCGAACCATTCACGAGCGCTTCCGAGCAGAAAATTTTTGATTCGTTTACATACATACGTTATCAGGTTTCAATTACGCCACCGTAATTGAATCGTTAAACAACCGTTGCTAACGTCCAGGGTAATAAAATTTTGATACCGCGATGGTAAATATTTCTAGACTGTCGATGTTCACGCGAGATATGCAGAGAATATTCATGCAACGTGAAATTAGCCTATTCTTATGCGCGAGAAACATAGACGCGGGTTCGAAAAATATGCAAAATATGCAAGTGATATCTACGTAAGATGTCAGTGTAAAATACTATTAATATTTATGGATTATTTATACCGTGGTATTCAGAAAATTTTCCATCGATGGGGATCTTTTTTCAATAATAAAGCCTCTATTTTATAGTAAAACACAGGACAAATAATATTTTCGATACTTGCAAAGTTTTAGAAATTCGACCTTAAATAAAAATTGGATCCCCGTTTGATGGATGATGGATTCGACTTTTCCAAGAGCTCTATTCATCGTTGCTTTCAACATTGATGATTTGTTTATAACTCTTGCAACAGAGTAATTAGCACACACCCGATCAACAATAGCGACGCCTCGACAGGAGACGAAGTTTCGTCATATTACGGATCGAAATCGTCTTTGTAATCGTTGGATCAGTACTCTGGAGTCATCTCGATACAAATAACTCGTAAATATCGATGCTATTCGTAAAATACACGTACATTGTTCGCGTGACCGATACTTCTATTTCTCGAAAATGATTTTACTCGAGATTTTCTCTCCAGACAAAGCTGTTCGACGTTATATAACGCGAACTATTCGAGATATTTGAATACAGGTCTGTGGCGCGCAGCCGTTCACCGCCCGCGATCGGTTTTCCTCACCGACCTTCGCGATTCAAAGACAACCGCGCGAAACCAGCGAACGCGTAAACTCCGTTTGCGATCTACGAGTATCGCGAACAGGCTTCGAATGGTAAAAAAAAAAAAACACACGGTCGAGAATGTCACGGTTGCACGATCGTCGGGCTCGCTGAATCTAAAATTAAAATTCCTGTCGTCGGGTGGAAAGAAAGATCCAAGTCCCCCGGACTTTGCAAAATATTGTAATAAAAACGATCGACACTCACCCACTGTGGACGCCGCCGCCAGTAGGAGCAACACGGTGCTAGCGACGATCATTCTCGTCTCCCTCTCCGTGGATCGTGGTCCAAAGGGTTGCAAGGTCGAAAGGTGGGCTACTCGAACGTCGGAGGATGCGCGCACATACGAGACGCGAAATAAACGAACCTTTGAGATCCAGCGATCGCACGCGTACGGCCGCTGCGATTTCTTTTCGTTTCTCGCGTTGTTGCGTTTTTATATAACGAACGCGTGAGCCACGGACAGTCCTCTGGGGTACTGGACGTTGGAGAACTCGGTGAAAAATCCGGGGTTAGGGAACCGCGGGCGAGAAGAGGAGCAGAGCAGCAAGGCTTCGATGTGGGCGCCGTTCAAAGCCGCGAGAGCTCCATCGACGTCGCAAAACATATGCTACGGTCACGAAGAGAGAAAGGTGACTGGATATACGCAAGGCGTGCTCAATACCTCCTGTCTTCTTGGCATAGTCACCTTTCTAGCAAACCAGCAACAAAGAAGAAGGGGAGTGTTGGTCGGTGTACCGCGTGGCCACCACCATTCTCGCGCTCCGCGATCGCCAGAAGTGGTGGTGGACAACGTGCTCGGTGGTGGTGGGCCCCAATGGTGGTGGTACCCGCGGCTCCACCGATCCCCCGATCCGCCTCGCCGCGACCAAATCCGCCTTCCTTCGATCAGATTTTTTACCCAGTTTCTCGTATCGGTAACCCTGAAACCATTCTCGGCTTACGTGACCAGCCGACCGGAGAAAAGTTGCTCTTTCTCCCGCCAAACGAAATACACCGATGGGGTTACCAACGAACCGACCGTAAAGTCCGCTGAATTGTGTGACAACCCGGGATGGTTCTAGGATCGTCAAAGCCCTTCTACGGAATGGAAAATCGCGTCGAGAGCTCTCTAACGCCGCTGGGGTTCTTCGACCGTGGTCCCTGGGACTCCAAGATCGGTGGATAAGGTCCTTGAGGTCTGAAAATTTGCACGTTACTTTCTGTATTTTTATTGCACGGTCTAAAGAGAGAAATACATATTTCGGTGTCCCTGAACTTACGTTTCGTTGGAATTAGCTGATCCCTTTGAAAAATCGGGAATATTTTTACGATTCGACATCGTTGGTCTATGTTTTGGATTTTGTGATACTTGTCGGTTATAGGATCTGAAACAGAATTATAAAAATATGCAGGATGCGTTCTAATATGTGGGACCTGTTACAATGGGTCGGGGACACAGAAACGCTGAAAAAAAGTTGACACGGACGTGGTGCCCTGCTTGTCCTTGTTCCTGAGTTATGGTCGCTTCTGCATTCCAGTAATGTGCAGTTGCTTACCTTCGTAGGAAGTGTTCGAAATGGTCATCTTTGGCCAACAGAATAGCCTAAATTCTATATTTAAAAAAAGACACGAATAGACGCGCTGTACATCCTTAAGGAAACAAACGTCGAAAAAGAACAGAAAAATACATCGAATTCAACGGATAGAAAGGAAAACTGGAGGATATAACAATATAGAAAATTGTAAAAAATTGTTGATCATTCTATACAGGGTGTTCAGCCACCCCTGAGTAAAATTTTAATGAGGAATTCTAGAGGTCAAAATAAGACGAAAATCAAGAATACTTCTAGAAAAAAATTCGAGGTGTGAAATTTTTCGACGGAAAAAAAAAATTTCAAATCGTTTTGAAAAAATTATTTTCGGTTGCAGGAGTCAATTATAATCATTTTTGGTGAATAGACATACCCCCGAAATCCTACCCATTTTCTAGAAAAAAATTCAGTACTGGCAGAACTTTAAACGTTAATAATTTGTTAACAAAGCCTCCATCAACAAATTGGTATTCTTGATTTTCGTCTTATTTTGGCCTCTAAAATCCCTCATTAAAATTTTTCCCAGGGGTGGTCGAACACCCTGTATAATTAAGAATATCTAAAAAATTAGAATTTGAATAATTGAACAACGATGCAGGCCGATAAATAAAATTAAAATATCCATTGTAATTGGACCACAAACAAAGTTATGCATAATAATACGTTAAAAGATACTGTTCCTGCGAGAAGGTGGATCGTGGGTTTGTATAAAAACTTTATTTTCTCGGCCATATAAAATCATTCATATTTGTTCAAATACATGTTATTCTGACGCAACAAGATTACATCGACGATCAGCTTCGAATTAATGAAAACCATCGATTCGCTAAATAATGTCCAAACCGTCTACGTCAATGTTAAAATATCCTTCTGTTAAAATTAAATATAATGTTTTTGGTACCGTAACAAACGCAACACTATCGCGAGTACCTTTGTTCAATGCAAAAGCGATCGTTTTTGCACAGTCCCGTACGTAATTACATTCAAGGGGGCGAAGAGTTTGCAGGAAAAAAGAAGCAAAATACATTCTCGCTGCTATTCGCTAATTAGAAAATTAAAAAATAAAAATAAAAAAAAAATAGTAAGCTATCGATAACGAAGTATTACAAAGTGAAAAAATAATTCTATGCGTATACCGTAATCTCGCGTATCGAGCGAACATTCCACGGTTGAAAATGGAGGAATTGATTCGAAACGAACGATTCTTCGTTCCTGCTGACCCTTCGAATAGCGAAATCAGCGATACGATAAAAAATATAATATTTCTCGTAAACATATATTATTATAACGCGCAACGTTTCCGCGACAGAAGAAATGCCATTGTTGGAATTACAAAATCCTTTTGAATCCTGTCCCCGATGATTACGAATATATCACATGATAATTATAAACGTATCACATATACATATATATATGTACACATTATTTCCTTTGTATATGTCGTGGAGAACACAAATACACGGCATCGGGTTTTTCTTTTCTTTCGCTATAATCGTTTGCTTTTCCTTCGGGCGTACCAATGTAAACGAACATGAACGACTAGACGTACTTGCGATATTGTCACAAGTAATTTCTTACTTCCTCTCAAACGGTCTCCCGAGAGCTCGTTAGAACGCAAACGGAACCGACGAAATGCACGAGAATCGACCGGGTCCCATGCGTGCCCGCGAAACGAACATAAACGTTAAACGCACGCGGTATTCTTACACAGAGATACATACGTAAAAACCTTGGAATACCTTCTACGTACATGATTACAACTTACGAATAATCTGCGCTCAGAATGCGCGGCGAAACTACGAACGTACACGTGTTGGGAAACAAAACGTGATATTTCCTTACGCGCGTACTCGAGTTCGACGCGACGACGAGCACAGATCGAGGAAAGAACACCAGCGTCGAGCGAATTTTATCCGCAGACAACGATTAAAAATATTAAAAACCTTTATTCGTTCGTGAACCAGCATCTACTCGCGGTAGCGTTCGTAACAGATCGAAAATTTCCATTCGTTATTCGCGAATAAAATTTACCCAAACCCGAAGAACACTGATCGTTTGAGAAACTTACCCGAGAAAAATAATACGTGTATCGATGGCCATGAACTTACGTTGATTAATAAATTTATTTCAACTATTCGATCGGAGCGTAATAAAAATTAGAAATGCAAAAATAAAGACCCAGGATCGCGAAATGATCCATCCCTGAGGCTTAAGGTATCGGTAACAACGACAGAGGAAAGAAAAAAAAAAAAAAGAAGACGTAAGCGTTCCGGCGAATTCGGTGTTCGAGCGATCAATTGACTACGAATTAGAGTACCTCGCATTGCTTCAAAAAGGCCGGTTTTTAAAGTCGAAGAACTCGTCAAATAATTTTCCTTCGTTATTTCTTTTTTTTTTTATTTTTTTTTGTTTTATTTTTGCTCGTTTTATTAATAACTATGAAACGATTCGTATGTACATCAATTGATTACGGCGATCGCAACGACGAGATGCGTGTCCCGTGGCCCGATTCGAACTCGAACAATATCATAGGTTTACCCCTATTGTTATTTTTGTACAAAATTCATTTGCGAATACATAAAAGCGCAGAGTACCGTCGTTTCCTCGCAAATGAAAGACCGTCTCGATTCGTTGCCCGACGACCATCGACAACACACAATGGCGCATTAACTTGCAACGTTGCGAGTGTTCCCTATATAGGTTAGAATAGCCCGAGCATGCACGCGCGACCGTAACAGCAATTTGCGCCACTAACGTTTCGAAATGTTCCGAGACTATATAGGTTGCTCGTCTCAAGAGTAGATAACTGCGTAACTGATAAAATGTCCTGTATAATACTAATTACTAACTAATTCAATTTGCCTATATTTCTTGCGCAAGTTGCTTACAGGGTCTTTGAACAGAACAGGGTCGAGCCTCATATTTGATCGCAACAACGGCATGTAACCGAAAACGGCCACGAACGTATTCATGCACGTCTGCCGTTGAATAAAGTGATCTGGATCGTTCCAAGGGGATCTGAAAATTATCGTCGAACACAGACGTTAAATAATCGTGCACCGCGGCCCACGAATAAAATACTCCGCTACGCAGGTACGGCGTTTCTAAGGATGTAGGTAATTTAGGGTGATTCCAGTCGGTAAAATAGCGGCACTTATGGTCGAAGATAGGTTGAGTGAAAATTTGGTCGTGGTAGTGAAGAATAAAGAGGTATTAGTTGTTACTAATAGCACTTGCCATAACTCGATAACGGTCAAACATTTCGATATAATTTTGTACACGCGTAGACGTAGTCCCCCACTTAGAGAACCACTTTATATTAGATTTTAATCGCGATAGCGTTGCAAGAAAATTTTACAAGCTCTTCTGAACCGATATTCACGCAGATAAAGTCACGGGAGGAAACTAGTACACGAATGAAATGGCTATAATCGTTATCGATACATTATTTCTCGTTATTATTTCGTATCTCAAATACTTTCAAATATTGGTAAGAAACTGTTTCGATTCTGTAAAATTCGAATAAAACGACTCACCATATTGTCGTGGCGCTGTGGCACATTTGGAACGTTGTCGAAATGGTGTATAACAACTCACGAAAGAAATCACTGTGTTATAATATGTATACTACTCGATGTAACACTTAATAACCGTCGATTATTACGCACGTATCGTGGAAAAATCAAAGAACTGACTCAAAAAATTGTATAATTGCTGATAAAGTTTTGGCGGGATATGAACGCCAACTACATCAGTTCGATCTACTAGCGGGAACTTCTGGTATTAACGGACAAACTGCATTTCGATTATCGAAATAACGATATCAATTTAGATCTCGATTCGGTTAGTCGTGAGCGTCGTGAAACATTACAAAATGGTGAATGTGAATAATTCATAAGTGGCACGCTTCTTTATATTAATTTTGAACAAGTTAATGATAATTTTGTAACAAATGTGAGAAAAATGTGTGACCAAGTTGCCGGCGACACGGAATATCGCATATCGAAGAGGGCAAAGAAAGTCGTACGATCGTTTAGGAGAAAATGGTGGCGGGCGCCAAAAGTCGTTCGAAGGATATATACCTGCGTAGACTCGAATAAGGGTAAGTAGCACATACCTGATTCCAGCCACTGTAGTATCTTTATACAATTTCCGTTGCGTCACTTTAATAGGTGGTCTTCGAGTGACGTGACTTACTAAAAAATTCATAAGTATATCTTCGCAATTTTGCGACTGTTCAACAGTCTTATGAAGTGTCGAGCTTAGTAATTCGGTGTACAACGTATTATAATAACGATGATAAAAGGCGGCACCAGTTAGAATTATACTATAATCATTTGTCCATTTGCTTGTGTAGCCCCACGAACGCTTTAAATATTTATGAAAGACGTAAATAAGACGATAAATCTTTGGGGGGAAAATAGGTTTGAAAATCCACTTACTTTAGAATCGTCCCAATAATGCGATCTTGCTGGGTAGCCAACTATTCGATCAGGAAACGATCGCCAAACCGTAAAGGCGAAATCAATTTCGTCGGTATTGAGCGTGGCATCTTCGTCTAGCGATAATATGGCACTAGTTTTGATTAACGGATGAGGATAGAAACGTTGGGATATACCGTCGACCGTGACGACGTGTATTGACGCTTTGATCCCTTGCCAACGTGGCCTTCTTGGTAATGGAATATCTGAATTCCACATTAGAATAATCTGAAACATAACGTCGTACTTATCATCTATCCGTGACAGCCATAAAAAATTAAACAAGACAAAGTTGTTATTATCTTACCTTATCTAGGTATTTACTTTTTGCGACACTTTTAAGCAGACGATAAAGAACTGCAGTAGATCCCAACTGCGAATAGATGATGGCAGTGAAGGTATTACCTGGATTACTATTTGAAAAAGGAAGTTCTTGTTGACTATCAGCAAATTGCGGTAATATCGCTAATGCTCCAGGACTAGTATTCCAGACAAGTTTTTCCCTAGTACCTTCCCATGGTAAACGCTCCCGAATATTCTAAAAGTTTAATATTGAAACTTAGAAAATGGCGACGACACAAATTTCTTATCTAGTTCCATCACTTTGAGCAATTACCTCGAATACTGTAAATACGATTTTTTCTATCGAGGAAAAGTATCGTTCCCAAAGGAATTGCGTCTGCTGCCGTAATTTAAGTATCTGTACATTGGACACAGACCGTACTATGTCTGGAATCTGAAAGGATCAAGTTAAATTGTATTAAAATTTTATTTTATTTTTTCTTGTAACAAGATATAAATTAGTTTCAATTACTTGAAGTAACAGTCTTTCGTCAGAAAATATAACGGCTTGTGTCCAATCGATACGTTCATGGAAAGGAAGTGCCCAGCCATTGCTTAGAATAACTGGAATGCATCCAGCCCTTAAAGCTTCTAAAAAACGAAAACTACCAAGTCTTCTTCCTCGTGGTACGAGACAAAAGGTAGAATTCATTAATAAAATTTCATAATCGTACCTGAAATAACACATCACATATTAAGTTCTATATCTTGACTGAAAAAAATATTATATTCCAAAAGCTCATACTAACATATCATATTCCTGATTATCCTGTTGACAGTGTTCATCTTGTAATTCTCTCCATGCTTTACCATGGCGACAAGTTGTGACAAACACCAAGTCTTTGCCATTATGTAAATGATAAAGAGCATTTCTAGTCTCAGAACCTATGCCATGGACGTATCTTTTACCCTTGAAAGCTGCGACGTATTTTTTATTATTAGGAAAGTTATTTTCTATAGCTTGGCCTGGTTCTCCACCACGTTCTGCATGTTGTTTTCCAAATAATGGTATAGATATATCAAAGTTTGGTCTATGCCTGAAGACAGACATGCTAGCTTTCGCGAGCATAGCATATCCTAAATCAAAGGCTAACGACTCTTCTGCGTAGTCAGGCCATGTTCCAGAATACAAATTAAATATTAAATGATTTCTTCCATTGTTCCAATACGGTAAACGCATTAATTTTGCAGGAAGATTATGCACAAATTCTGTTGACAATGGATCCCTGTCCAATGTGTCCAAAGCTAATACAAATATACATGCTCGAGTTGGATCTGAAGTATAATATCTTGATTCCGTAATAACATTTAATATTTTTTGGTATAGTGGGCTTATCACATCTTCAACTGGGTAAACATACACTGTGAAACCTTGCTTGCATCTGGTAAAGTCAAAACAAGTCTCCATACGGCATTGTTTTGTACGTTGAGACATAAGGGAGTTTCCATTTGATGTCCTTAAATCCTTGTCATAGAATTCCTCATTTAGACTTAAATATGAAGGCAATCGCTCGTAAGGCAACTGAGATCTGCCTGGCCACTTTTCACTTTTTAATCGGTAACCACCAAAGTAACAATAACCAAGAAATGCGCATGTTACAAATAATAATAAATAGCGCTTCTTGGCTTGCATTTTTAATGCAGTCAGGTTATACACAAATATACATTAAATCTAGACATTATTTCTCACACTTAGAACAGATGCATTTAATCATAAATGCATGGTAATCAAGTTCTTACTTGTTCGATTTTTTTGTAGATATATAAATCAAAAATTATTCTAAAATGGAATTAATTTCATTCCTAAAGTTTGCTGGAACAAAATAAACACATATAACAAATATTTGATATATATTGCTAATATGAGTATTTGGCAAATTTACTTCACAACTTTGTAAACTATCACCACGCGTCAAGAACTGTGTCACTTCTATCGCTATTATGTTCGCATATAATGTTTACATTACTTATCTTTAGACGAACTATTGAAACCAGAAAAATGAAATGTGTGTTTAGTTACCTTTGAATTCGAAATATTCGATATTCGATATTCACTATCAACAGGAACGTTTTAAGAGGTCTGATCATTATAAAATACATGGCAAAAGACGTGCTACATTCGCAGAAACTTCACCTCTATATTTCTATTTATACAGTTACATTATCATTTACAAAATGTCGAATCTAAATGACAGATTGTAAACGGTCGATGGACGCCTGTCGTGAGTTAACCTATACGTGAATTATCACGGACGTTGCACAAGAAAAGCGACAACGTCGAACATATCGAAGTCGAAGTTCGATGAAACGACATCGAACGATGGTTCATACTTATTTAGGACAATTTATTTTCCTTGTTAGAACGTCACAGTAAAGGGGCTTTTTTTATTTAGGTTAGTTCTGACGTACATCCAATTCGAAGAATTCGCCGGCGTTATTGCGCCCGTAGGCATTTTCGGTCGGCGTCACCACACACGCGTGACATCGATCGGTAAACGCCTCCAAGTGCAAAATCATTGCACGCAGCGCATTAAATAATTGGTTTAAAAAGCAACGCGAGTTATGCAATGACGTTGAGAACGATTAGACTGGCAAATCGCTTATTGGTTCTTTCACGCGGAGGTCTCGAGAGATGTTTGACTCAGTGCACTAGTGTGCGTATGTGTGCTGGAGCACCGTCGCTATACTTGTGCAAATCTAAACAAAACTACCGATCAAGGTTATCACGCTACCTAGCGGTCGACCAATAAAGCTTTCGAGCCGTTTCTCCCGCTTCGATTAAATTTATTAAAAGCACGCATTCTTTTTTATTGCAAATCAATACTCTATCAAGGAGCGTAGCTTATCGCAAAGCTTACGTGATACCAGTAAAAAGTAAGCGCAATTACATTGCGCGTGGGCTTCCTCAAAATTAAAACGTTCAAACTAACGGTAGTTTTTACAATGGAGATACCATAACGATACGTGGGCGTACTTTTAGTAATGAGAAACTTACCTAGAGTTACACTATTATCAAAGAGAATACTGATGGGTGAAATTCACTCATTGAAGCCACGATACTTTTACAAGACAACTTTTTTAACAATTTAAAAATTCGCGAACTAGTCACAGCACTGATCGTTTATTAATATATTAACTGAGTATTGAGCAGCGCGATCACGCTGCTGTCATTCTTCGACAAAAAGCAGAAGCACTATCGCGTCACGTTGCACTATTTGTCACGGCTTCCGAAATTATCTCTGAGTCCGAAATGATTAAATATTGAATTAATGCGATAAATAGATGACCTTATAAATATTGTCCGATTCTGAACAATCTTCCAATATTAGCTTCTTGAGATTTATTACGTAGGAACGCGTGAAACTTAGGAGAAATTCGACGACACTTCTGCTGCGTCTATGAAACTTAATATTTCCCCACGTTCTGATACACCTTGCTTCACAAGAACGCTCTCTGCACCACATCACTCACTCGAGTAACTACTCGAACTGTTTTCACGGAAAATATTATTCCACTGCCACACGGGACTGCACTGCTTTACCTTGATCGTTGATCTATCCGCAGTTTTTCTAAGTCTGTTATTACTATACACTTTCTACAGATAAACATTTTTTAGCATCGAATTGCACGCATCCACGACAGATATTTCACAATCTCTCAGAAACGCAAATGTGTGCGATTAATCGCATGAATATTTATAGTATCGTGTCACGAACTCCTCTGGCTGTTTTCAATGACTCAATAATGTAAACGCATTTTTGCATCGTTAAGATAATGTCGCGCACGAGGACTTGTTTTATAATATTTCTTTATCAACTGCAGTCATTTTTCAATACAAAGATGTGTTATTGAAAATAAAGGTCATCTTCTTTTTCAGGACGTCTCGTTAAATGTAATTATACAGCACTGAATACACGTACTTACACGTAAACGAATGGTTACAGTATTTTTTACAAATGTAGATTTATCTCTATTATACGAAGATTTTTTTCGTACTTCATTTGCAAACTAAATCATAGAGGGCAATTAACATTATTAGGTCAAATTCTAACTTTACTTTAATTGTAAGCAATAAAAAAAATTTTCTGTTCTGTCATGGGAATTGATTTACTCTAATTCAGGCATTGAACAGTTAAATAATTTGATAAAATATTTATTACATATAATAATAGGAACAAAAAAAACGAAAATACATTTGTAGGGTCATGGTTCATAGGTATCAAATGAATAATCAAATTTAACATATGAAAAAATAATTTTAATAGAATAATAATATTTACACTTCCTTTTCAAGCATAATATAATCTGAAGTTTTATTGTTTAGTTCTTCATGGGAGTCTTTATTTACTTCTGATTCACCATCATAAATTTTAAGAGGTGTGTTCGAATTTTGTTTTGTACGTTTAATTCTGGTGTCAGGTTTCAAAATTAATTTTTCTCCCCTCACTACTGGTGGGTCTCTGATCTGTGATAAATATTCTACTGCCATTTGTATGGTTTCAAATTTAACCATTGCACCTCTAAAAATGATTCAAAGGTTTACCTTAGTCTGTAAGAAAAATATCCAAATAGCAAGACACAATTAAACAATAAGTACCTATAATTTTGTGAATACGGTTTCAACATTTTGGCAGTCACACATCCTGGAATAGCTTCCTTTAATTCTCTAAGTTTGGTTCCACATTTAATGTTGGACACAAAGAGTCTGTCATAACAAATTCCGTCGTTAATAGATTTAGAAATAGACAACGAAAATACGATTGATACTTACGTCCTCGTCACTTTAACATCTTCTTCTATAGGAGGCAAAACGACCTTTTTTTTCGCTAAATTTTCAGTGGGGTTTTTTGATTTCGTAATCGCAGATGCAATTACCACGCGTTTGCCATTTATCAGCGTGTTTTTCGCAGCTTCCAAATTTTTCATTTTTTCCTTGACATCGGCAAATATCACGTAGCAATATTTGCTAGCCTGTCGCGTGAGGTTCACTTTGAAGTCACCGGTAAATAATTTCGCCACGTCCTTCTCATTCCGTATTACGTGCGGTAAACGAACATACAAGGCTCTTTCCTTTTCACGCATTCGTTCATGAAAGCCCTTCACGCGACGCATTTTCCAGCCGTTACCTTAGTTTCCGCTTTACACGTGTTACACGCTTCAGTTTTTAATTAAATCGAGCATGTTTACATTGCATTGGACCACGTTGGCGCAGTTTTAGGTTATATTTACGTTCGACGAGCGTTTAAAAAGGCACGGAAATACAAGACGCGTGCACCTCCGCACGCGACCGGACGAGCCTATAGTTCTCTATGAACGAGTACTGAATGAAACACACCGATTGGTCGTTACCAACGAAGAAAGGTCAAAGAGGACAAATATTACGAACGCTCGCATACTGTAGTCGAAAGAACGATTTAACCAATTGTCGTACGATTCTTTTGGTACGAAAAATGACGATTGGTTTGTAGCGGGGATGCGCGTGGCGTACTGAGGCGACATCTGGTCGGTGTCGCGAACTTGGCGAAAACGTTTCTCTCTTAAGAAGTCACAGATGGCCGTCTGAAATCAACAACCGGTGCACCGAGCGAGCGAAGTGACGCGGTTATGTACGCAAAACAATCGCGTCGAACGCGGAGAACATTTTGAAACATGTAAGGAGTCGTTTTCGCGGGTGCAGTCGCCGTTGAATTTTACGTTTATTTTTGTTCTACGGCAAGCTTGTGAAAAGCGAAAACGTCGTTACGATCCCGTCGTTCCGTTTACGAGTCAGGTTTTATCGTCGGTGACGTACGGTTTTACGGAACACCGAGGCCAAACACAAATCGACGCACGAGGATGAGCGCGAACAATGTACAGGCACTCTTCGCGTGTTCCAGATGTTTTTCGAGGCATCCGTTCGAGGAGCTTTCCCCAGGACAGCAGTTGTGCAAGGTAACGTTATCACGGATTTTCGTGTGATTCCCCTCCGAATTCTGCTCCGCGCTACGACCGATTCCTTTCGAGCGTCACTTTTCACGTTTACGAGACAGAAGGCTAATAATAGAACTTTCAATTCAAACGCGCGTTTCACGCATCGATACCACGACGAGTCTCTAAACGAATCAGTTGTTTATAAGATCTATCATCACGTACGAACACACGATCCTTTCACGATCAAACTTCCAGAATTGGTTGTGCACGATGTTTGTTTCGACGAGAGAGATAAGTATCCTTTCAGAGGTTTTGTTTGGAATTTTTGATACACACGAGTTTTCTTTCAAGTCGCAACGAACAACTTCTTACACTGTTGTGCATTTTATGCGATAGCACGAGTAATGTGTGGATATAGAAATTGGTTAAATGTTAAACGTGTACGTCACAAATTTTTTTATAATTGTTTACGATTTTTTTTCCCCTCACAAACTTTTACCACATTGTGTTGCTTATTTAGGAGTGCAGAGGTGCATTCCCTGTGGTGAAATGTACGTATTGTAGGTCAGAATTCCAGCAAACAATGTAAGCACCCCACTAAATAATGCTTTGTATTACGATTTCTTCCTTACGTTTAAGCAGAATAATTATGGTTTCTATTTTGCAGAAAGGGTAATACTAGTACGATATGTAAAAAGTGTGAGCAGAATGTGAAGTCCTATGGTAAGCCGTCAGCCTGTGAGTATTGCAATACCATAGCTGCGTTCATTGGTAGCAAGTGTCAACGATGTACAAATTCGGAGAAACGTTATGGACCACCAGTCACTTGCGAACAATGCAAACAGAAGTGTGCCTTTGACAGACAAGACGAAGACAAAAAGGTGATATTCCACGCGATAATTCGCTACTCGATTGTATCGCTTTTGGGTAATGCTAACCAAGCTGTTGATGTTTCGGTCGAAGGTCGATGGAAAATTATTATGTTGGCTGTGTACGCTGTCTTACAAACGAGCATTGGCGAAAACGAAACAGTCAGACGCTGAGAGGAGGGCGCATTTGAAACTGGCGCAACAACGGGCGGCGAAACACAAAGAACAAAAGTAATTATACAAATACATAATGCCACAAGGTAACTTTGTGCTCAGTAGTTTTAATTGTATTCATCATTATTTCAGTATCTCTTCCATGTAAGACGTTCGGGTAAAGTTTAACGCGCATTACTTATACGCGAATTTCGCGTTCATACTGTTCGCTTTCTTTCAGATTAAAAGGTCACAATAAAAGACCGCACAGAGTGGACGTTACGAAATTACCGCCACAGTCGGAAGGTCCGGAGACGAATGGCCCTGCTCCAGTGAAAGCGGCAAGGATGGTTGGCGTGCACGATCCGCACGATCCAAATAGTTCGGATCATGTGGTGGCGGTTACGCAACTTAAAGAGAAAATAGCCCATCTTCAAAAACAGATCACAATTAAGGATGGGCAATTACTTGCTAAGGATAGACAGGTAAGCTACTCGTTTTGCAAAACATCATCAAATTCGATTAACACGGTCGCGACCAACGATGATTCAGACCATGAGTCGTGCAAGATTTTATAGGTTAAAAATGTTGGCGTCCATTGGGAATAGTACCTTGCGATAATAGAGAGTTGGGCGTGTTAAATCGTAGCGTCAACGATTCAGGTGTGACCGTTTCTGTTCACAGATTACAGAATTGAAGGCGAAAAACTTCACGTCGGAAGCGGAACTGCGCAACAAAATGAAAACAACGGAGAAGGAGTACGAAAATAAGGTATCGACTATGCAACTCAAGATCTCCACATTATTAAAAGAAGTTGCTTCATTGTCGAAGAGTTCCAAACGGGGCGACAGACTGGCTGCCACGAAAACGGAAGCTGGGACCAACAGCGGAAGCGGAACAGACAGTCCTGTACCTTGATAAGGTAGGACAATTCACAACTTAATTATTCTACATCCATTAACGTCCGAACGAGAATATTTTACATTTACGTTTTAATTCGTCGACACGACATATCTTAAAATAATAAATCGTTGTATCATTGATTATATTTAGCGTTTGGAATGGTGTCTTATTTGTGATTTAGTGTTGTTGGCTTCTTAACGTTTCGTTTCCGTTAAGGGCCATTACGTTACGAGAAAGGATTCCATAATTTTTTTTTTGTGTTTTCCGTTGTGATTTATCGTTTTCCAAGTATGCGTGCAAGAATGTATTATTTTCGCTACCTCGTTCATATATTTTCATACAAAGGCATACATCTATTCGGAGCGATTTCACGACATCGACAGCGGAGAATCGAGTTTTCGTTCGCCCTCGTGTTACGTCTAAAATTGTGCGTTCGAAAGGAATTGATAACAACGAATACGTTAATCTTTCCTATTCCGGGATTACTGTTATCGCGAACGTGTCCTATCCAACAGCTTTTTACATTGGCCTTATCATTTGGATACGAGAATCTACCGTGTTCTTATCGGTCACGTTGCGTTTGGCGTACGTTCGCGTCGCGAGCTCCGAGTAATGTCGTTTCAAATATAAGAAAATGGAACGTGTAATGTTTCCGGGAGATGAAAGACTTTTCTTGAAATTGTTTTCAGGGACTTGGTTAGCTGTGACAACACACACGAATGTCCATACCCGCATAAATCATGTGGTACATTACGTATAGCTAATTGTTTCCATTAACAAGGCAAAATCTGTATTATTTTTCTAATTAATATAGGAATGTATATTATCCTCAGTGTGTGTACACGGGGATGACGATGCAAGTGGCAAAAAAAAAGTGTTACTTTCGTAAGTTAGGTAGCTTTTCCCCTAAAGCCCGTTTCGCTCCGTGACAACAATCCACGAAAACGCGGAACGCGAACATTTTGCGATCCGATGACGCCGTGACAGAGTATGTTCTGTGACTATGAAGAAGCTACGTGTAATCGTTTTAATTATAAAGTAAGAAATTGGACAGGCATTCGGTCTGACGAAACAAGTGATTTAAACAAAAAATGAAAACGACAAAAAAAAAACAAAATAATAAGAACGAAAACAAAATAAAGAAATGACATGAAAAAAAAAACTTTTACGATTACGAACGTCGATGTTTGCGTGAAACGAACAGAGTTATATGTGCAGACACGCGTAACACAAACAATACACACACTATGTTAATTGAGCAATAGTGCTGCTGTAACATTTTTTTCCTATTTATAAACGATGAAGATGTAAACGACGATGAACCAGGATATGGTGACTGTAGATCAATTTACAATAAAAGGATGAAAACGATATACCTCGCCTTATGAGTTGAAACATATCCTTGGACTTCCTTCCTGATAGGAGGATCCGTCTTTCGCGTTTGTTTTCGATCTGGGTTGGGACTGCTTGTCTAATTCGAATATTTTTTGCATTGGTCAACTATCTCGATATTCATAATATTTGTAGCTCTTCGACGTTAGTTTTCTCTCGGTTATCACTGGCGTAATAATCAAATAGATTGCATAAATTCTGTACAGAGTGTTCGGCCATCCCTGGGAAAAATTTTAATGGGGGATTGTAGAGGCCAAAATAAAACGAAAATCAAGAATACCAATTTGTTGATGAAGGCTTCGTTAAAAAGTTATTAACAATTAAATTCAAAAATTTCAAATCGTTCTGGAAAAATTACCTTGAGTTGCGGGGGTCAATTACAACTATTTTGGTGAATAGACATACCTCCGAAATCCTACGCATTTCCGAGAAAAAAATTCAGAAGTGTGGACTTTTTCGACGAAAAAAAAAAATTTCAAATCGTTCTGGAAAAATTATTTTCGGTTGCGGGGGTCAATTACAACCATTTTTGGTGAATAGACATACCCCCGAAATCCTACCCACTTTCTAGAAAAAAATTCGAGAAGGTGTGAAATTTATCGACGGGGGAAAAAAATTTGAAATCGTTTTGGAAAAATTATTTTCGGTTGCGGGGGTCAATTGCAACCATTTTTGGTGAATACACATACCCCCGAAATCTTGCGCATTTTTGAGAAAAAAATTCAGTAAGGGCAGAACTTTAAACGTTAATAACTTTTTGACGAAGCCTCCATCAACAAATTGGTATTCTTGATTTTCGTCTTATTTTGGCCTCTAGAATCCTCCAATCAAATTTTTCCTAGGGGTGGCCGAACACCCCGTATATTGTGGCAACGTAGCGAAATGTAGTATTTTTATTCCCACGTATGTACATCATTTTTCTAGTTTTGTAATTTAAAATCAATTGTTATCGATGAAACGTAGACTTTTCACAGTAGTATTCGCTATGCTATGAGAATGGTTTGAAAAACGAAGTCGTAATAATACACCAAGGTCAGTCCTCTGGTATGATAGCGTAAGCAATGTGTCATTCAGGAATCGAGTCGAACGTTTCCAGTAAAACGATCTCGATAAAAAAAACATTTTGATAAATCGTTGTAATTGAGATTTCGCGAAACTAAAGATATCAAGACGAGGAAGATTGTAGTCCCCGTAAAACTGGTTAAAAAATTGAATATACTCTATGCTTAAATATTGGAGCAACGGTATCGGAAAATTCAGATATTCGAGGTATATCCGTAGTGTTCCAATGCCTATAAAATATTCGAATATTAATAAATACGAATAGTCCCAGCTCTACTTCGGATTTCTTTAACGCGTGTAACGCGGCTTACGTCTAAGGGGCAGGTGCGAATGATAGGTAGTGATATGTGCAATATAAATATCCAACAGCCATATATTTATTCTTTATTTTAAGAAACAAATGCTAATTGAGCATTACCTATTCAATAATTGTAATGATAATAAATGCGTAACAATTTTACTATATACGAAGTGTAAGGATAATTAACATTTAATTTATAGTCGTTTAAATACGTTACGAGCGCTTACACGCGTGTACAGTACAGAGTTGGAGTTATCGTTTAATTATTACGAGATGGTAAGAACTAAATATTGCTTGTTGTTTTGTTGTCGAGGCGGTTTAGTCGCTTGCTTCCTTTCGATCATATCTACTTTCAGCGGTATTTACACGATCTTCTCGGTTTCTCCTTTTCCATTTCTCTACACCGTCTTCACGTCTTGTTCGTATGCTTCAAAATTCATTATTTTTTTTTCTTTATTCATTTTTTCTTTTTTTCGCAGTTTAAATCTTACAAGCTAGGTTCAAACTCTCTCCCGTTTACGCTCGTACATGTACACACACACGTTCTCTCTCTCTCTCTCTCTTTCTCTCTTTCTCTCTCTGTCTCCCCACTGTTCGTCTCATTATTTATAATAGTGCGTTTATTGCAGGCAAGGTAGGGAATCGAGGCAATATACGGAATGACATTCGACGAAACGTCACTGGAAACCATCGCCCGCGATTCGAGATTGCACTTCGAGCGTAATAAAAAAATATATATACTTGTGACATCGATCCGTTCGTCGTTAACGCTTCTGCGAACGGGGTTACCCCGGTCGTCGGGACGCACCAGGCATCTTCTAGAACAGTGTTCCTCGAAGGTCTCACGAACGAAGCACATAAACCAGCTATGTCGATAGATCTTGACCATCTTTGGCTCACAGCGTTGTTTGGAAGACCGTTTCGTCCTTTATCGCTCGTGGCGTTCTTAATCACAATTATAGTAACAACGTTAAAAACTATGAGAAATAAAAATTCAACAGATTGCACGATGAAGCTTCGCGTATTTTGAAGAAACTGCGTCCCGCGATCGAGGGAGTCCACGATATTCCCCGCTTTGGTGGTTCAGATTTTTCATTCGGACGTGACCCGTCCATTTTGTTGCTTCGAGAAAGGCTGTTCTAGGACCCCGTCGGGGTCTTTCGTAGTCCAAAAAAAGTATCGTGCGTGTCCCGAGTTCCCAACTCGCGGTCGCGAAAGTCTTAAAAGTTTCGACGATCGTCGATGTGCATCTGTGTTCATGTTCAACGGGTAGAAAAACGAATGTGTCGCGTGTCGTGTCGAACGAACGTAGAATTTCCACTGTTATTTCACGCAGGTCTCCGTTTCCAATGTCGTTTTTCGCGGCGTAGAGCGTCATCAGTCACCTCGTGTTCTCCGTCTCCTTCTCTCCACGATCATCAACGCGTTAGTTTTCAGCGTCCCGCGCGTTTTGTCCCGACTGGTCGCTTACACGTGAAGTTACTTCTAGCCTAGGCGTTCGGTAGAATGCCCGAGTCTTCCACGTTGCCTGTTAACGTATCGAAAATTCAGCGTGAAGGCCTTGCGAATCGTACCGTTTCTCTCCGTGACACTATTGCCCCTCTTCTTGCAATTAAATTCGGGACTCTTCGTTGGAACTGGTTCGAAGTAACATAAATAGTGAGGGGGGGGGGGGGATCTGTTGCAAGTATCCGAAACGCGGACTCGGTGCAAGAAGCGAGGCATTACTGCGTTCTCTTCGTCTCTATCGCGCGGTACGTGGAATGAAATTAAAAAAACAAACACACGCAGACACACACACACATACGCGTACATTCTCTCTTTCTGTCTCTCTCTCTCTCTCGTGTTTAAAGCTGCCTTAAACTTACGACGCGGCGAAGTAACGTTTCCCGATAGAGAGATTCGAAAGCTGAAAAGGGGTGACGGCGAAACAACGGAAGAAACCAACTTAAAAAAAAAAAAAGAAAAACGACGTTCCATTAGAAATCTTACGACGAGCACCATGACATTTGCAGGAACCATTGAAGTTGTCGCGTTCCAAGCTAAACGAATAGACGACGGATGTGTGTTAACGTGTTCGCGGTATTGGAACCTTTCATCGTTTTTCGTTTCGCGTGTCCCGCGAAAGGAAATTCTATTCTCTTTTTTTTTCTTTTTTTTTTTTTCGAAATTGAGGCTTCGAGAAAGGAAGCGTGCCTCTGCTCTGTCCGCCATGTTCGTTTCTTTCCTTCGTTTTGTTCCTGTTTATCCGGATCGTTCGCTCTTGGAATTCGTATCGCGATGCGCGCGTAGCTTCTTTAAAATTCTTCTCTTTTAGACGATCGACGATGATCGTATATCAGTCTGCGATACATCGTTTGCGTTCAAGTCGTTGTCGATCGGCGATTCGTTCGATAGTCACCGGTTTTCGAAGTAGAGCCGCGACCATTCGAGCAACTTAATATTTGGACGAATGAAAATAATTGGATGTTACGAATAGTCGAATAGTCCAGTCCTTTGTGGGATACTCGTTCGAATAATGGAGTAGAGAAACGTTTTCTTTTTCGAGTAGTCTCGGCCCCGTTTGGCGAATCGCCGGCCGACGATCGACCGTTTCGCATCTAATGGTAGGCTGCGCTTTTTCAGTGACTTCGACTGTCGACGATTGCGGCACTTAAAACTTAATGGAAGTACGAAGAGCGACGAAATTACCACGAAACCGATGGAAGATACGAAATCGAACGAAAGTGGGGGAATCATGGTACGTGGCAGAGTTGGGCAGCAATCGGTTACCCTCGCGATTACTTTTCCCAATCGATGGGAAAGTAATCGTGACGATCGTTGAAATCACATTTGCAATTTTACTCAAAGAAGTCGAGGAACAAGTTACTATCGAAGAAAGAATAGTAATTTATTCCTATCTCAATGGAAGATTACTCTTCTTCTTTCTCCTTCAATTTTTTGACTCTGTTGGTTCAATGGTAACGAGAAGTGTGGTTTCGTGATCAACGGGAGCAACGTTCGGCCCAACGCTGGTACACGGTGAAGATTCTGATTAAAAAAGAATTTTTTTATACCTCTCGTCGATTGTAGCGTCTCTCTAAAACGACCTTAGACCTAGAAAGATACATTTCCGTTACGTCCTAGCCGTTTGCGTTGAATCGAAGCGTGATCTTCGAGTTCGAGGAAAGGCTCGGGCGGATCTTGTTTAAATTATACACGAAATACCCACGAGACCGGTGTGTTAAGAGTTTTCTTCGTTCTTTTTTTTTTCTTTTTTTATACTTTTTGACTAGATTTCGTTCCTCTCTCGTCTTCAGTTTACGATTCAGCGAATTCTCTTCACCCGTGAGGTGTGTTTACCCGTGTTTAGTGTGCGCTTTCGATTTGTTCCCGATTCGAGAATCGCGCCCGAGTCTTCGCCCCGTCGAATATGCTCGAAAGAAATTTTGTTTTTTTTTTCTTTTTATACACCTAACACCGCGAATCGATCGACGATTTAATGCCTTCTCTTCGAATACTGTGTGTTTGTCGAAATTAACCCTGGAAAGCCTCGTCAGTCGGTAAAGTATTTCCAAAAGAATTAGTTATTGTCGCTTACGTTTCAGAATAAAGATAAAATCGTGTACGCGGATGAATCAGTTACTCAGAAATTAGTTATTTTTTGAGTTGCAATATTATGTTATCAGTTTGTTTACGAGTAGATACCGATATATTTTATCGTGTTTTACGAATCGGATCGCTCTTCCAGATATTCGAGCGAAGTTTATAAGCATTTCTTTGCTGCGTATGAAATTATTACGAGTTTTAAAACAGTAAGTAATTATTAATAGGACGTTGATCGATTACCATATCTGGGAAGTATCTTAAAATAGTATTTTGTAAAGATCATTCTGCAATTAGAAGCACGGTAAACGTAAGTGGACTCGACGTCCATCCCTTCTCTTCGCGTGGCTCGGTCTTTCCGGGGTTAATTTCATCCTTAATCGCGACGAGCACGGACGAGAATTTGTGCGCGATCGCGATCAGATGGGAAAGATTAGAGAACGTTTCTCCGTTGGAGAACGATCAACCGTGCCGATTAAAATCGCGGATTCTCGGATTATCGTTTCCCTGCATCGGCGACGATGGAGAAGAAACTGTCCGTTCGAAACGATCGATCGAAACGAGAAGAATAGCGCGAAGAAAGGCGGAGTTCGAGGCAGGGTTCTGTGTTTCGTGTGTCTCTATGTGTGTGTGTGAATGCGATGCTCAAATGTTTCGAGCACGCTTCGATCTCGATAAACAGTAAATCGTTTTTTGTACGCGTATATTGGTTTCGTTGGGAGAATTGTACTCTTTAGTATCGAAAGGATTCGTGAGATAAAACCGCCATTTTCTAAATATTCTTACGAATATCGTAATACTCTGCTGGAAACACGAAGTACCGAGTTCGATCATTTTCAAGTTATTTAGTTCTTTTCAAGATACGACGTAAACGTTTCTTTTTTTAGAAAAGTTTGGACACCATTCGTTCAGAACTGAAGAATCGATAGACGCAGCTTAGGGGGGCTAGTTATTTATTCTGAATAATTATTTTTTTAGTTGTACCGATCGTATCGTGATGTTAGTATCAAAATAAATGTCATAGTTACGTCTGCTGTGGAGCAACAATCATTAAACCATCTTTATTAATTTCCAAGCTACATGGTCATTCATGATCGAACAGGTACTCGGTCTACAGATTAAAAATGCGATGTCGACGTTCAAATATAATTATAATTTTCATCGACAAGTGAAAAAAGGTTCCCTTGCATCGAGTACGGAGGATTGCTCGAAACTTTTGAGCTTGTGTCTTGCGTGTGCGCGTGGGGGGGTGGCGGGCGTGAAAGGAAAAATGAAAAAATTCGTTCGCGTGGACCGAGAGACTATGCTTTCCATTTCGAAAATTCCACGACAAAAGGACGCCTAAAAAATATATATATATATATTTTTATATATATATGTATATGTTATGTATATGAACGTGTATAAATATAGATATATAGATACTCGATCACCGAAAGCTTTATTTCCTTATTTTTTTTTTCTTTTTTCTATTTTTATCTTTTTTTTTTTTTGTCTGTTCTTTCTCGATTCAACGTTTCGCTACGGAGTACGCGCGCGTAGTAATAAATTACCTAAACGTTTTCCGACAAAAGGTGTCCCGGGTTTCGAAAAGGATTTTAACCGTTTTGTAGCGCAGCCTACCGTTTCTCGCCAACCGACGACGATGTACATATACATAATATATAATATAAAGGTATTCATAAATTAGAGCTCCTTATAATTATATTACCTTTTAAATTATATCGAATAATTAATAGTAATGTTAGTATATACAGGTACAGGTCTCGTATAGTTTTGCAGTCGTGTCGTCACTGGTTGTTGTTTTGTTTCTTGTTTGTTCGTACGTTTGTTCGATCGTCGCGTCTCTCTCGCCTCCATTGTTCCAAAGCGCGGTTCTCCCCGTATTAAAATTGTCGCTGCTGGCGGCGGGTGCCGACAAAATCCGCCGCGTTTCATTTTCAGCCG
The DNA here is from genome assembly GCF_051014445.1 of Colletes latitarsis. Lineage (NCBI taxonomy): Eukaryota > Metazoa > Arthropoda > Insecta > Hymenoptera > Colletidae > Colletes > Colletes latitarsis. The sequence continues at coordinate 25,141,854 of NC_135135.1, read as the reverse complement.
CCTCGAGCAACGACGCGTAGAAAATGGTACCGTGGAAATACGCGTCCCCCGCGTTCGTATTTCATCGATCATCTCGGGAAACCGAAAATTTCCCTCCGGTTCCCCGCGAGATGTCGTCAGATGGATATCGTGGTACAACGGGGGGAGGGCCATTTTTGGGCGCCATACTATCGACACTCCCGTCAATTAAACTTAATCGAGCGCCATTCGTGATTCCTCGGTCGTCGAATGGGCACTTGGATCGTTTTATTAAATTTCAAATCCGTAACGACGGGGACCATTTCAGTGATGAGCTGTTAGGCGATTTAAAAAGTATTGGTCTTGGTTATTGTTAACCCCTTACCGCGTCAAGTTTCACAATCATGAGGCTACTATTCATCGAGTCTTATATATTAAAAACGAGGTATTCGTAAAATAATTTCTTTTTCGTGGCCATTGCACGAACAAATTTAAACGAAATTAAATTTGAAATTGAATCGTACGTCAAGGGGTTAAGACTCGTTGACATTCCTTGCATTGAAACCTTCGTTAATTTTTCACAGTACTCCTCCTGTTTAAATAGCAGTTCGAATAATTTGTAAATGTTTTCTCGTGAATTCTTGATCTCGATTGCAGTACCTATCCAACCAAAATAAAATTCCAAGCTAGGTTACGAATTGATTCGAGATTTCGTGTGAGCGATTAAAATTTGTCCATCGACAGGAAGTGGATAGTATGGGTCCAGCCTCGTGTCGGGGGGGATAGAGCCTGTCGCGATGGAAGTATTGGCGAGGAAGCCTGTTGATTTGTATACGAGTAGCAAAAAACGTGTTAACGGCACGACATAGCACCGGGGTTGTTAACGGTACCCTTTTCTAAGCATCGCTTTAGGGTAGCCCGTGGAAGGATAATCGAGAAGCTCGAACGACTTTTGCCTCCCCCGTCTCTCGATTCTATCCGGGAAATGGCAGCGTTTGCTCGACGGACTCGCGGTATCTCTAACGGTAGAAAATCTTATCGTTTCGTTCGGTCCGTTCGTCGTTCTTCCGTTTCGTGTTCGGGTCTCTCTTCGTTGGTTCGTGTGGCTACCATAGAAAAAATATAGAAACGAGTATTTACAAGGAAGGAACTTTGTTACGCTCGTAGCTCGGGGAACCGCGTCGATTCTCGTCCGTCCGCGTATCGCGATCGAGTAAACCGGCTTCCGGGAGGAGTATCTCTGCTAAAAGCTTTTAATTCCATTCGCGGTATCAACAAGTATAACCAAGCAACAACGTGTTTTAACAATCGCTTTCGTGTCGCGCGGAGACGGGCAAAATCCTCTGTGATCACCAATCGTCGAACAACGAATGAAAGATAAGCGTTCCGTCCGTAAACCGTCGAACAAAAATAGAATTAAAGATTTTCACGAACGAAATTTTCACCAAACTCGCGTACGGACGCGTCACGAGCCAAAATGCCTAACTTCTCTCAAAATCTCCATATATTAATTTTTTTTTTTTAAACGCATCGCCAATTCTTCATTTTAGCCGATGACGCGTCCATATAGGTTTTGCTGGTGTACGGTTCTAAACGACGCGAATAAATTGCTACACGTTGGTCTTCGTTGGTTGTCTATTATTCGCGATTGAACGTTGCCCATCTCTGATTCGCGTTCGCCACCACCCATCCTCCCCCGCGTACAGTTGATCGGTCGCCGCGGGGCGAATGAAATTAAGAAAACACGTACGGTGTCACCGGGATGAGTTCCTCCCCTCGCGTGCCGCGAGAGGGAAGCACGACGAGCGCAAGAGCACGGGTTTTTTCTCTCTCTCTCTCTCTCTCTTCCTCTCTCTTTCTCTTCTCTCTCTCACTCTCTCTCTCTCACTGCCACCGCGCGCGAGGGTAAACGTCGCTTTCGTTTGTCGTGAGCAACTCGTTTACCATTCCACGGCTGGATTTTGCGCTGGAGCGAAAGGGCTCATACCCCCGGTTTTAGGTGCACTCGATTATGTGAGGCTGGGAGGTCTCTATGACGCTTGGCCGACTCACGGAGTTCTCCAGATTGTGGAGGGACGTGGAGTGCGGCCCGTGAGCGGATCCGTGCCTCTCGTAATTGTCGATGTGCTCCAGTTCGCATTCCTTCGGCATGTTTCCTGAAATCGAGAAAACGGACTCGTTACGTCGACGGTAATAACTCGAAACCTCGTACAGAGCGTTTCAGACGTACAGGGTGTTCGGCCATTCCTGGGGAAAAATTTAATAGGGGGTTCTGGAGACCAAACTGAGACGAAAATGAAGAATAGTATTTTCTTGATGAAGGCTTCGTTGGAAAGTTATTAACGTTTAAAGTTCCGCCTGTGAAACGGCAATCTGCGAACAGCTGCGTGCACACTATCACTTTAAACGTTAATAACTTTTCAACGAAGCCTCGATCAACAAATTACTATTCTTGATTTTCGTTTCATTTTGGTCTCCAGAATCTCCCATTGCAATTTTCCCCAGAGTCGAACACCCTGTATACCGAAATAATAGGCGTTTGGAAGTGTAGTCTCTACAAGGAGGGAAAAATTGCCATCGAATTTGGACCATCATATTTTATCAATTTCTAATATACATATTGGGTCGTTTAGAAACAATTACAAGGCGTCTAATAGTGAAGCTTTTAACCCACATAATTAATTCGTTTTTTTCTTTCGTTCCACGTAGAATACGTGTCTAAAAATGCTCGAAATGGTTTACGCAAAGCTCGATAAATGTTCCAAGATCAAAAGTAGCTTCTCCATAGTACTCACCAACATTCATGTCAGGGCCGTACTCGTAGTACGTCGGGGAACCCACGGCCGCGGCTAGGGCAAGCTCGTCCTCGATATTGTTCGGCCTGCAGCTGGTCGTTTTCCAGTGGGTCCTAAGGCCGCTCGCGCTTATGTACTTCTTGTCGCAGCCTTGGCAGGTGTAGGGCCTCTCGTTCGTGTGTAACCTCTTGTGCAGCTTTAGATGAACGAACTGGGTGAACTTCGCGGGGCATAGGTCGCAGGCGTAAGGCTTTTGGCCGGAATGCAGTCTCAGGTGGGTCTTCAGGTTCGAGGTCGAGCTGAACCTCTTCTTGCAGATCTCGCACTGGTGTGGTTTTTCCCCTGTAACGTTCACAATTACGTTCCCATTGCGATTCTAAACTTTGATTTCGTCAAGATTGAAGTTAAAAGAGACACAAGTTTTTAGCCTGCTAAAATTTATTTTCTTTAACATCTAATCTTGAGAATGAATTGTTTTAGTTCCTTAATGAAAAATCATGTCACTCATATGTGGATGATGTGTTAATGACACCTAAAGTAAATCTATACGAAGCAAGGCTAGACTGTGTTGACATTCCCATTTCGTTTACTACGCACCCTACTAGGGCACGCGTCCGCCATTACCGGTCGAAGACCGACGAAGTAATCAGTAGTAAACAGGTACCAAGGGTGTCAACACACTATCTACCCAAACGTGAAACAATTCTCGAAACTTGCAACAGCGCCAAATATACACGTGGGATTTTTTTCTTTTCTCAGTGTGATTCCAAAGCGCGTGTCTCATCGAGTGAACATAATCGTCAAGTGTAAGTGCGTGTCTACCAACAGTGAACCCGACTCACCAGTGTGAACAAGATGGTGCTTCTGCAAGTGGGCCAGCTGCGTGAAGCTCTTGGTGCACACGTTGCACTTGAACGGTCTCTCCCCGGAGTGCGTCCTCAGGTGGACCTTGAGGTTCGACAGCTGACCGAAGGTCTTGCAGCATACGTTGCACTCGTAGTGCATTTTCCCGTCCTTCTTCTTGAGAGGATAAGGGAGGGATCTGTAGCCCCTGGATCCCTGGGAGTTGGGGCTAAGGGAGCCGCTCTGCGAGCAACCATGATCATCGGGCGACAGGGAGCTGGCAGGCGAGTACCGGTTCATCGACGAGGAGTTCGCGTGGATGGTGAGGCCGGGATGATGGCCCAGGTGGAGGTTGTGCGTGCCTGCGATCAACGCCTGGTTGGTGTCGATCTGCATCGTGGAGGAGGTGGGCAGCTGGTGGCTGCTGGTGGCCGCCTCCAGCCTCCTGCCGTCCGGCCTCTCGTAGACGACGTTTCCGCTGGGCGTCGGCGAGTACGCGGTGCAGTTGATGGTCAACGGCGCTACATTATGGTGCAACGAGCCGTTCTGGTGGTAGATACCGTACGGATAGGAGGAGGGCGACTGGATGGGCGAGATGGGCGACACGCTCTGGTTGCTGCTCACCGCCGATCCTGGGTACACGGGACTGGACTCGATCTGACATCCGCCGGAACTGGAGTAGAGGATCGTGGGGGTGGAGGCGCCCGTGGGGTTCGCCGAGGGCGACGGGCTCTTGGTCTTCCTCTTGGTCGGGCAGGCGGTCGTGGACGAGTGGAGGTTGCTCGTGGACGTCAGTATCGTGCTGGACGATAACACGTTCGAGCTAGTGTGGTGATTGGCGTTGCTGGAGGAATGAATGCCGCCCGGATGGGACTGGAGGACGTTGTTGGGCCCGGTGCTGGAGTGGAGGTTGCCCGTGCTGGAGTGCAGGTTGCTCGTGGGACTCTGCATCGGCAGGGCGCTGTTCCCGCTGGTGGAATTGACGCAGGCGTCGGGCTGCATCGGCAGGTTCGAGCTGGAGTCCGGACTGCAGGGCAGGATGTTCCCGTAACGATGTGACTTCTTGTACGAGTAGGCCATCTCCGTCGGGCTGGACGGCGGCGGCGTCACGGAGTCCACGTGGGTCTGATGGTGGATCTGATGGTGCTGATGGTGCTGCTGTACCCCGTTGTGATGGTGATTGTGACTGTTGTTGTTGTTGTTGTCGGTACTGCTGCGCAGGAGGATATTCTCGAGGATGGAGCTGCTGGGGCTGGTCAGGTAGGCTGGTCGACCGGAAACGGTCACGTTGCCCTTCGCCTCCGGCTCGTAGAAGGGTTTAGGGTTCTTCTCCGGGATCTCGTCCTCGTTCACCGTCGACAGAACGGAGTTCTTCTGGAGGATGATCGGCGACATCGGTTTCTGAAGCTCCGGCGTCACCGCTCTGCTCGACAGCTCCTGATCCTTCTCCTTACCGTTACCGTCCAGGCTCTTGGTCGTCTGGAAGTTACCGTAGGTCTTCGTGATCTTGATCTTCACCTTCCTGTACTCGTTCTTCGCCGCTGCGTTGTCCTGCTTTAGCACCTCGTTGCTGCACACCGACGTTTTCGCGTTCTTGCTGAAGTCCAGCACGTAGTTGTTCTCCGAGTCGGACTCGCTGCTCTCCTCCGGCGGCGTTAGGATCTCGTCGTGATAGTTCGAATGGTATCCCTCGTCCGATCGTACGGAACCGTCCGTCGGCGTCATCTGCGATCGTCTCTCGTAGATCGACGAATCCTTCAGCGGGGACACCACGTCTACGCTGGGCGGGATGATCTCGGTTGGTAACGCCGATTGTTGTACTTGTTGTCCTGAAGTAACAGAACAAGAAATGTAACTCCATATTTTCTACGAGAATTTCTATTTTAACCCTGAAGTGGAAATGCTGGCCAAAATATGAAGGTGTCTTTTTGTTATTCTAGGATTTTCGAGATCGTTGATTACGAATCTAAGAGCAAAATTTCAAAAAACAAAGTCAGGATGTGTTCGAGTATGTTGAGAAAAGTGGTAATATTGTAATTAAAATTGAAATTAATGACTAGACTTAAAAACGTTTCGATTGGATATGAAACTTGGGATGTGCCTTAGCAGAATGCTGTACGTGTCTCGTTAAATTTTCAAATAATCACATTGACGTATACTATACGATATTAGTTTAAGCTTGTGGGGAACCATAATAATCCACTTAAGGGTTAAGATACTCACGTATTCTTTGAAGCATCAGTTCGCCCGTTAACGGGTAATTGAGCCTTTCCGCGAACTCTCTGCAATACCACACCAGAAGCTCTTGGTTCGGTAGTATCGGCTTAATTGTGTAAAAATAAATGTTCATCTGTAAAAAGGGATAAAGAAATCCGGATGAGCCTCGAGCGTGTGTTGGAAGTCGCGTAAAAACGCCAAGCGAATTCGACCCACCTTATACTGGCATGCTATCAGGTTCTGCGATTCGGACGAATAAGCCGGGTTTACGTAACGCATCCAATTTGATTTCTGGACGTCGTAACCGTCGATGTAATAGAACAGCTCGTTGTTCTTGTACACCTGTCAAATAGAAACGTCCGTGACTCGGTTGCAAAGCTATTAGGGGGTTAATTTTTTGATCTAGCGATTCGAAGAGCTTCTCGAAAAATAAAGAGATTTCGTGGCGAAAGGGTTAACGCGATATTGCGTGGACCATCGACGAAGACAAAGCGCGAGCTAAATCCTCGACGTTCGAGGCAGTTGAGCCGGGGAGGCTAGGAAATATCGGCGATTTAGTAGGGAGAATCGAGAGGGAACCTAGGTTCTCTATCGTAACTCATCAATTCGTTACGAGGCATCAATGGCTTGGCGGGTTTCGCTTTAAGGCTCGGCTAGATCGGTCGAAACCAGTTTCTGGTCTTCGCTGTGCTTCTCTCTCTCTCAATCCTTCCTTTTTCCTGTTCCCGTCTTAACAATATTTCTTTTTTTCTCTCTCTCTCTCTCTACGTCGTCCGCGAGAAGACCGGCCCCGGACGATGATAACCGGCGCTCGCGGAATAACCGAGGTCTTCGAACACCGAACGATTTCTTACCCTCCAGAAGTACTTTCGATTCGCGTCGGCCGGCACCGAGTCCTTAGTGTACACTTGGCCCACAAGTGGTCCGAACCTCGTCCCTTTGGGGATGTAACTCGTGCTCCAAACGCCCAAAACCTAAACACCCGGATAACGGTCGATTAGCCTTTACAGTTGCTCGGGACATTGGGCTAGGTAGAACCTTCTTTATCCAAACTCTTTCTTAAACGTTTTAGATCGGCTCGAAAGATGGGTGGAACTAATTCCGATCGTCACAGGTTAGCTGACAATCGGATTTGCGTCTAATAATAATAGCAAAGTGGAACTTGTCGAATTTTTTTGGATTTCCTGGCTAAATTGGAATCTCTAAAGTATTCCTATTAGTGAAAAAGTATGTTCACTTTCAGGCAGTTAAATACGTAAAGGAGCTAAATTAATTCCCCTATCGCAGTGTGAATTTTGAAAGATCGAAGGATCTTTATCTTTATAGGAGCTAGAATGGATAATGGAGATTCTACTCTGTTTTTTCCTTCGTCTTTATGTCGATTGCAGAACGTCCAGGTTTTTCGGGGACGCGAGAAAATTATTTAAAACATGGCGGATTCGAGGACGCGATGTTTCTTTTCTTCGTTGAACGTCGAGCGTCAGCCCAGGCGGAGCTTCAATAATGCAGAAAGCGTTTTTTGTCGATTCAGCTGCCGTTGGCATCGCGCTTGGTATTAAACACTTTTGTCCGCGGGACGTTTTCGAAAAAAAACCTTGTATTTGCGGGGGGAAACGTTGAAGATTGCTCGACAACGGTTCGAATGAAATTTGGAAAAAAATCTGGTTTGCCAATTTACGAGTAAAATTAGTGGTCGTGTTAATTTGGTCGCTTCTGGGAGCGACGCGCAGTGACCAAGGCTATCGTTCTCGTTTCTCGTCGGCGAGGAAAGTGTAACGATTGACTTCAGCTCTAGGTCACGCTCGCTAAGTTGATTAGCTTCGTTACTTTATCGAGTTCGATTCGCCGGGAATCCCTTGGTCGAGATTGTTTACTCCGAATCGAGCGAAACGTCCAGGCAGGGCCAGAGACGGGCAAAATCTCTATCAAAAAGTTTTTCAAATGATCGAAATTCGTAAACATATATAGACAAATAAAAAATAGTCGACTCATGGAAATAAGAGTGGGTGTTTAGAAATTAACACGTTGGCTGCCATATGAGCGTCTGTCATATTAAAATTAGAAAATAAAAACATTCCATAGGTCGATAATAATTTCATTTCATCGATTTTTTGATTTATCTTAAATCTTTAGCGGGCATAAAATGTTTCGTTTTCGATGGGAATTTTTGGTACCGCGGCAGCCAAAGTGTTAGCCACGCGATGTGAGTAAAGGGGCCCTAATGTTTCGATTCGGGGGACAAATTTTCATGATTCTCGCGACTCTCACCGAGGAGGTTTCGAGAAATGATTCTTTGGCGGAGGAACGTACATCGTTGAGGGCCTGAGAGGGCTTGAGGACCAAATTTCTCGGCAGGGACGCTTCCGCGCGATTGGTGTCGCCCGGCGACGCCGCCACATCCGGTACCAAATACACGGCATGCTGCTCGAATTCCTCTTCCCTCAAGGTCGCGTGATCCCACTCGCTGGCCTCCATCCTTCACTGCACAGAAAAATGAACAAAAATATTAGATGCCTCGTTAACATAATTGATCTGTCGATCACATATTTATTTACTTGGAATATTTGGTCGATTGGAAAAATTATTTTCTTCTTGTCTCTACGCGTGATAATGGCGTAGATCAGTATACGTATTACTTGACTTTTCCCTTTATTTTGCTCTCGTTTGTACGTAGGACAACAGGGTAAAATAATATGTACATTGTTTGGTTTTATCAAATAATAATTGTAGGTGTGCTTTGACAAAAAAAATGTTCAGTCGATTTTCATTTATTTCACACGCATGCTCGATAAGAAGTTTGTTTTATTGTAAGATAAAGCGATAGAAAAATGAATATATTATTTGGTTTTACCAAGATGGCTTCTATGTCGTAAATATGTATGTTCTTCTTTGAGTATAAAAATAGAAACATAAATTGCTAGAGTATGAGAATCCAAAACGTCTACAAAAATCATAATCATCAAGGTTGAGTAACTCGAGTGTAAAAATGAAATCAAGAAGTCTTGGAAATAAATTATGCAGGCATTTACATACTTTAATAAATTACTGGTATGGTCCAATAAAAATATTGCTGATAGTCACGAACACATGCTCCGGTAATTAATGTTTTTGGACTTGGATTTTCACATTTTTACATTCGAATCGTGCACGTCTTAATATGGAATTGAATAAATTTTGCATTGCGTGTATCTTTTTAAAATATAGTAATCATTGCCTTATTTATTGGGTTATAAAATTTGACAAGTCATGTTTATTATTTGGACAGTTTATTAGCCTCCATAAATGGATTCGAGCCTATTCCACCAGAAAGCCAGAAATTGTTTTGTGGGAAGTGTCCCATCGAGTTGTGATTCACCGTCATTTATGTGAGAAAGACCATAAAATCGGGGTCAAAGTCTACCAAAAAGGTGTGCTGAATGGAGTAATAGAATCCTCGACTGTTACGACTCTCTGCTAAAGGAAAAGGTGGATTTTTCACCAAGACTCAGCTTTCGTAGCAAAAACAACTTGAGAATGGCTATGGAAAAGTGTCTCAAATTTCATTCCAAGACTTGTCCTAAGTTTAGGTTGAAATAAAATTGATAATAAACTACAGACAAGTAGTAATATTTACTATAAAAGTTCAGATAGCCTGAAGGCTACTTCGATAGAAACAACTCTTACTGTGAGTTGTGTGTGAATGAATTCTAATTAATGAAAAATGAAAATGTACTTGCAACTGGATTATGGAAGGATTAGGTAGGATTAGGATTAAATTCATACATATGTACTTGTGAAATTATGCAACGATCTTCCCCGATATATTTAACATCGCAAATTTAGAATTCGTCTAAAATTGCTTCAAAAGCTGTCAAATTAACAAGCATCTGAATTCTAAATTGAAAAGAATCGAAACGTTTTAACTTGAGTTTAGGATCTTTGGATCTATAGGATTCTATAGGAATTTAGACACCGTTATTCAGGAGTTGTTTACCAAATGTTTAGCGCTTATATCAACGCCGTTATTTTCGACTTCCCAGAGACAGGTTCGATCGGTTTTCGTGTTTGTTTCAATGAATTTCGTGGTTGGGTAACTTGTGGTTTCGAAACGTTCTTTGTTACGTTCTTTGAATCGGTGCCATAATTTCTTTGGGGAGTCTCGCTACAAATTTTGGAGCTGTTTTTAAATTCTGACAGATCGAGCACGCTATATCTATCCTTGGACATTTCGTATGAATTTTGTCGTTTCGTATCGCATTACGTACGAAGCGTATCAGAATATTTATAAATTCTTTATAAACGCGGAAATCGAGATGGAAGTATCGATGCATAATGATGTCCAACAATGTGGAAGGCTATAAATATAGTCACGATTCTCGTAAATCGATACAATCGATAACTCTTGGAGGCGTTCATTTTGAAAATACTTAAAAAGGTCCACGTGTCTTTCGTTGAATGGTTTTTTGGTTTTCAAATTAAAATAGTTATATTCTTTGGTTGGTCAGAATTGTCTAATTTTGTATTGCATTTAATTTCTCACTGGAAATCACAGTGTTGACTACAATAGTCTGCAGTTCTATAGTATTTCGTTATGGATACTCCCAAATATGGACTTCAGATCGAGTATTATTTACATGTTCTTCTTAGAAACACATTTATTTGTAATAATTCTATTCTGCTTTTATTTTTATAAACATTGGATTGTTTTTGTTAGCATTAGTCCGTAATTGTTGTCTCCGTTCTTCCTCTATCATCGTTCTAAATTTATCATTATTATATTTAATCGCGTTTACTTTTACCGATAAACGGGATGAACTTTCATTCGAGATATAACATTATTTTATTCGTACTTTTTTGTATTTTTAATTTATTATAAACTGTATGGAAAATTATAGTGTGCTATGCACAATTCGAGAAAATCGTGCTTTTTCAGTTGATGCTTAAAAGAAACTCAACTTTAATAAATTTCTCTTTTGTTTTTACTTCACTATGATTTTCACGACGATTCTACGTAAGAAAACGAATCGAAAATATAGAATAGACTTTCAACTTTTTCGGGGTACGCGCATGTCGGGCTGTTTTACTACATATTACTCGCATTTCTGTTGAAATTAATTCCATTAACTATTCAGGGATACACAAAACACGGAACGTTCACTTTCGAAATAGTTTATTTCATTAACTTACTTTCTACACTATTATCGTTTAAGAAGTTGCTCTAAATATCATCCATTTGCTTCGTACGTGCTCACCCTTTCTCAATAAACCTCGACGAGTACTTAACAACATTTTCCTTGAACGTTTAATATTCACGATATTGTTATACTACGATATTAAACAAGATTAAAACAATCAGAATACGAAATCGCCTACCCAACAAATTTTCAAAGTCGATTTTCTCGAAAAACCTCGTACAAAAGAATTTCATTCTTCATTTTCGTTCAGTTCCTAGACATCTACGTTACTTATTTCTTAGAGATTTACCAGCCTGGTTTGATCGACTTTTCAAATAAAAAAACGATCGTTGAAACCTCTAATAAATTATCGACAGTGTACGGGGGTCGTAAAAATAAAATTTGAATCATAAAATTCCGTCGTTGACCGATCGGTGTTCGCCATTTCGTATTTTTCGCGACGACGTTTAACGCGCGCGACGCGAAAATCGCGTTTTTCTGGCCGTTGAATCGGCGATGGTGCAACACTTTAACACCGCGAAAGTGAAACCCGTCCACGCATTGATCGACTGCAGGGGTGAGTGGGAGGGGGACGGGGCATAAACTCCGAAGTCCGCCCGCCGCCACCCCCTCTCCCACCCAACAGCCCAGCCAGCGGGGGTTTTCGCTACTCGTTGAATTTCCATTTCCGTGGAAATCGCGCACTACCCCTCCCGTTCACTATTCGTTAACTTTCCGCGTAACTTTTTGCTTTCCCCGGACCACCCTCTCGCCTGTTTCATCCCCCTTCGATCCAGAGGATTCTTTCCTCGGTTCATCGGCGATATTAGCCGTTCTCCTCCGATTCATTCACGTTCTCCTCTCACGCAGGGCTCCTTTGTTTTGATTTTTAAGGGGTTCAAACTCGTCTCTATCGTTTACGATTTTTAAGAAATCGACGTCGTACGCGATCACTGGTCGCGTCTGGTCCAAAGTGGATGACCAAAGGGGCTGAAAGTCGGTGCAGCGGACAGGGCATCGAGCTAACTTTTGGTGAATGACCGTTGCACTCGCAGTGTGCAGGGCTGAGGCTCTCGACAAAATCGATGCCCGTAAAGGGCATGTGCAATGTTTTCACCCCCGCAGCGTTTCGTTTTCACCGAGAGTTCGACTGATATAGCAACTGGGAGGATAGGAACAGGATCTTTTGAATGAATTATCTTTGAAATCTATGACGATCGGCGTGCATCGTTACTCACGCCTTTTGGTGCATCGGTTCCCTGCACCGTCTGGTTGGTTTCGGCTGGTCGTGGAAAGAAAACAACAACGGGTCTTCCGGTTTCCCCCTTACGTGATCCTGTGATTTCTAAGGGAGATCGGCATCCCGCCGAGTCTGAGGACACCCGGGAGCCTGGGCTGGCCTGCGCTGAGGGACGAAACACGACGCCGGTTACCCTGAACATTTATTTCGTAGATTCAGCCCCCTTCGGGGGACAAATTTGTCGAACGTCGATAAGGCCGATCGCTGCCGGCCCCAGGCGGTCCTCTAGCCACCTACGCGACGCTTATCGATTATCAGGACATCGAGAAAACGAAATTGGGATCGGCGCTGCCGTTGCACCCCGGGCTCGATCAACCGCCGACACTCTCCCTTCTCGCTGTTTATCAACAACAATCCCTCTCCGATGCTGTTCGCTCGCGGCACCTCTCCCCCACGGGGTTACGGGATCCACCACTTTTCCGGGACCAGCACTCGGGGGTCGGTTTTTCGAAAAATCACACCGCAGGATCGTTGGAAAACTATCCGTGGAAGCACACCGTGTGTATTCGTTTCGGAAAACGCACACGCGAACCACTTGGACGCACTTCACCTCTTTCCGTCTACGCACCCCTCTCTCCTCCGGCACCCCGTTTTACTTTCCCCAGGTGTAACAACCGAGACAGACGCTCGGGCGCCTCGAAACGGCGTCGATCGACCGTTTCGAACGATTCCGGATTCGTACGTCACCACGAAACAAACGACGAACTTTCCCGTCGACCCTCTCGACGAGAGGATCGAGGCACGCCGAGGAGGTCCGGTTCGTTCCCCGAGGGGGGAGGGCAAAATTTGCAGGAAAAAAATAGAGAATACGAAATCGCAAAAAAAAAAAAAAAAATGATAAACCGGCACTGGGATCACGGTTTACTTCGGGCACACGCGCGGGTCCCGCGATTTCCCCGTTTCACGACCCGTTTTTCGAGGGTGGTCTCCGCCTTTCGGGGTCTGTTCGGATGGCACACGCAGAGAACGATGTGTGGAACTCGGGTAGACCTGACCTAGCCCAACGCGAGTCGGCTTGGCTCGTCCTCCCTCTGCGTCGGTATTGGTCGCTGGCTGTCCCTCTCTCTCTTCGTCCTGCTTCCTTTTCCGTCGAACGCGGACGCGGTGGTGTGCCAGCAAAGCTGCCAGACCAGAGCAGAGGTGGTGCATTTCTCTGCGCTGCGCTTTCGATCGACCCGTTGCCAGAGGTTCCCTCCCCCTCCCTCTCGTGCCTCCCTTGCGCCCACGTTCCTCATCCTAGCGGACCTCTCACTCCGACTATTGGTCGTTCTCTCCCTTCCACTCGCGTCTCTTTCTCCCTCGTTCCCCCTCGATGCACGATCGTCCCTTCCTCGTCAACCCCGTTGCTCTGTCCTCGTCTCGCCCCACCCCTTCGCGGTGGCACCTCTCGTGCATTTCCCTCTTTCGTCCTGCTCGCTCGACGCGCCTCGTTTCTTCCCCTCTTTCTCGGTCACGCTCTCGTTTACCCCTTTCAACCCCTCTGGCTACTCCAGCGCGTGCAACCGTGTCCCCTTTCTCTCTCTTTCTCCCATCGTCCTCGGATTTTCCATGCCGCCAGCTCTGTCTCTGTTCGTCGATGCCCGACAGGGTGCATGCGCCGATCGCTTCTAAGTTTAATTCTTCGGTTAAGTTCTCGGCGATCGCAAGATGCTACCGCATCGATGCGTCCAACGTGAACGAACGGGGGTGGGGGGGGGGGCGGTCGGAAAAAAACGATCGCGCGTGCACGCGACCCCATGTCGTCCAGGTGTTTACGCGCGGGGGCGGTTCGACCGTCGAGGTAACCCCCGACCAACGGTGGCGAATTCGAACGGGTTTTGCAAGACGTCTCAGTTTTGGCGGGGGTGGTTTATGTAACGCGTAAAATCGATAAGGCGAACGGGTGGGCGAATGATCCAAGAAAAGAAGCGTTTACCTTCTGGCACGCAATTAGAAACGAAGAATAGCGGACTGGGGAACGACGGAAACACGGAACGATCCCCCTCCCCCCGTGAAAACATCACCTGACTTTCGATACGATTTAGGGGACTGCGGCACTTATCGCGATGGCTAGTCGAGAAAGTTACGCTAGGGGGTCTGTTTAGTTCAAGTAGGAAAAATAAGTTTTTCTATTTTCTTGTTGTCTCTTATAGCCTCGAAGTCTTGTGAAAATATTACTGGTGAAATTGGAGTAATTAACTATATGTACGGGGAACTTTCGAGGCGAAAGAAATGAAGTTTTGTTTAACTCTGAATGGGACTCTCAATCTGAACTGAATGATTTTACTTAATGTTGATTTTGCAGCGGCCCCTATAATCCACTTGAGGGTTGAAATTCTTATAAGTTGACAAATAATATTTCAATTGATGTCCCATTAATTCAAAAAGAAAAAAATCTCGAATCGTCCATTTTTTGGAACCCCAAATTTTTGTTTAATAAACTCAGAGCCAAGATAGCGTCTTCGGAGACATAAATCATATAGAAATGCCTCCCAAAGATTTCTACACGAACGTAGAAGCTAACGATACAGTGACTTAATTGTACATCATCGTACAAAACAGTGGAATTAATGCATAAGGATTCTTTTGATCGTTTAAGAGCCTGTGCAGGGTTTCGTGCGCACTGAAATCTATATATACCGAATACGTATTAAACCAAATTCTTATATAACTTATTTCCAGGTGGTTTACGTTTTCCGGAAGGCCCAATAGGGTGGAAAACGTTAAAGTCGCGCCTGTATCGATCGAACGACAATTGTATAAAGAGTTTGTTTCGCGTCGACGATCACGAGAGCATGTAAAACGTACCCCGTAGGTCAGGGAACTCTTATTAACAATGTCATCGAAGGACAATTTCTTCTGGTCTGGTAAATTTTCAAGCCAGACGACCGTCTACAAAAATCCTGCGGTGTTTTTCTACCGTCCTTGTTTACTCCTCCTTTGAGCGAGTGGTTTTTCTACGGTGCGTCCCTCTCGCACGGTTTCTCCGCGTCCGTTGTCCTCTCGCAACCCCTTCACGGGGACGTGCATTTAACCCCAACGCCACCCTTTGCTTACTCCCACCCTCTTTCCCCATTCACGGCTCGGTGCATACACCGATCACGTACGAGCCGCGTGAATGTAAATCGGCCCAAATCGATCCAGACCGGTCTAGTATCTACACCCTTAACAATTTTCACCCCCAAACGATTCTCTCTCCATACACGATTAACACTACCGTTTCGCAAGTGGTTTACGAATCTTCGTAAAAAGGAAACCCCCTAAACGAAAAAGATCATTTCCACGCCCTAGATGAACGCTAGGTTCAAAACGATGTGCTGGGAATATACTCCAACAGGTGTTGACCCTCTGAATTATTTTCAGCCTTGAAAATTATTCAACCCCTTGGTGTCTGAATCTTATTTTATTTATGTTCTTTGTTGGATACATTATGCAATACTGGGATACAGGGGTGAATTTTAACAGAAACTTTAAATCCTGTCCATTGATAATCAGCACTGCGAACCCTTTGACTACTAAAAGTGCCTATAGGCGCTCAGTCAGTCGACAACGTGCGTTAAACGCCTATGAAAAAGTTTTCCGCACGCGACTTGTGATTGCATCAGAATCAAAGGGTTGAGAAGAATTTTGTAAAGCAGCAAGACCTCTCCAATATCTGTTTTAAAACAATTTTCATAAGTATAAATGACTTGGGATCGAGAACGTTTATATACAAAATTTTTACGCATCGAGTACTTTTGATTTTAATTCTGGTTACGATCGACTTCGAATCGTCACCTGTGGCGATCGTAGGAATCTTTGCGGAGGTGTCGAATGGTTTTTGAGGGAGATGGGGGGGCCAGTGCTTTCGGTACACCGGGTGTATGGAATCCGACTGGCCCAGACCCCGGGCCAGAGTCACGGCCACTCGAGATCGGTAACCCCGTTCACTTTGGCTGAACGGCCATTCGCTGTGCGGCTCTTCTTTTCGTCTACGCGTCATCGCGACGGCCTAGCTCTCCCGGGACCATCGACACCTCGTGTAACAGAGAAACGACGGTCGTCGAACCTACGCGGATCCTAATCCCGAAGACCGGTCTCGATTCCATCTGCAAGGTTACGCGAACGAAATCTGTCGCGCTAACTCTGACGCGAGCGCACACAAAGGACCGATTCTCACCGGTCGAGATAATACGTCCCTCCCCACCCCTGCGACGGTCGTTCACCGTGAATACCTTTATGTATTCCCAGCGTAAACAAGCGCACGACTTGCAATTAAAGATGATCGACCGTCTACTGTAAAATCGAACACTTCAGAACCCATCGAGTCGATGGATAAGACATTCTTACTCGTCCTTTGGTTTATAATAATTAACCTCTTGACGTATAATTTAATACCAAGTAATCTTTCAAACGTATGTTGTTTAATTTCGATACAAGGAATGGCCAAGAAAATTAATAGATTTGTTTACGAATACCTCGTGAATGCAAAAATGTGTTGATCTGAAATATAAAATTTGACGACAAGTAATGTAAAAAATTGTTTCGTATTTTTTCGTGACAATAACACTTTCCTTTCTTATAGGTCGGAAAGTAAAAATACTCCATTGGAAGCACGGAGAGTAGCGCAGGAATTTTCTACAATGTAAGTCTATTCAAATGAACTTGTTTTTCCCCCTTGTTTCTGTTGTTATATAATTTTGAAAATACGCATCATTTTTTAACTGCTCCAATCTCTGCTACTCCTGATTTTTTACGAATCAACGATATGAGTAAATAATAAAAATTTCACAAAATCCATGTACCAGCCATGATTTCGTGAAACTTTACGTTCGTAAAAAGTCACATTTTCTTTTCGTATCGATTCAACGGTTAAAAATTTTATTCCATAATTTGGATGAATATCGAGAATGCTTCTAACGTGTTTAACGTCTATTTTTCCTGGCGAGCAATGTAGAAATTTAAATAGCATGTTCGTGTTCCCGTAGCCTGACAAAACGCGCGCGTATAAATGAATCAGAAATGGCGGGATTAGCATTTTTCGGACGATTTTTCGGTAGTCTCGATCGTCGCGCGCCGCTGCAGTGTATCGACTGGCAATAATTCACTCGGCGGTGTTCCTGAAATTAATAGAATATCGCGTCGGTCGTGATTTACTCGTAATTCCGTGGAAATGCCTCCGCCGGCGGAATCAAATTTATAGTAGTAATTGCGCTTTATCGGCGCCGGGCGCGCGTCGCGTCTCTTTTCACCCAAAATAAAATGATTCCGCTTTAATCCCGTCGTGCGTGCGAATTTTAACGGCAGGACGCTTTTAATCCACGCGACACCGACTACTTTCGGCCGGAAATTTGAAAATAATTAAATTCGTTCGCCCTCGTAAACATCGCGACCATGCTCAGCGCGTTTCGATCATTTTCCACAGCGAGGTCTGTCAACGAGGCTGCGAAACGTCATCCTGAAAACAATAATGCTGATTCCTTTCCCCCAGAAATTAATTCGCGCGGCAAATTGTAACGTGTTCGGTTTATATGATTTATTCGCGTTCGTTAGAAGCAATTTGTACACGTATAGAGACCATTATAAAAATATACAGGGTGTTCCGCCAACCCTGGGAAAAAATTTAATGGAAGATTCTAGAGGCCAAAATAAAACGAAAATCAAGAATAACAATTTGTCGATGGAAGCTTCGTTAAGAAGTTATTAACGTTTAAACTTCTGCTCGAATTTTTTTCTCGAAAATGCGCAGGATTTTGGGGGTATGTCTATTCACCAAAAATGATTGCAATTGATCCCTGCAATCGAAAATAATTTTTCCAAAACGATTTGAAATTTTCTTTTTTCGTCGACTTTGTCCACCTTCCTAAATTTTTTTCTCGAAAGTGCGTAGGATTTGGGGGTTATGCGTATTCACCAAAAATGGTTGTATTTGATCCCAGAATCTAGAAATAATTTTTTTAGGACGATTCGAAATTTTTTTTTTTCGTCGAAAAATTTCGACACCTACTTGAATTTTTTTCTCGAAAGTGGGTAGGATTTCGAGGGTATGTGTATTCACCAAAAATGGTTGTGATTGACCTCCGCAGCAAAAAATAAATTTTTCAGAATGATTTGAAATTTTTTAATTTAATTTCTTAATAACTTTTTAACGAAGCCTCAGTCAAATATTGATATTCTTGATTTTCGTCCTATTTTGGTTCCTAGAATCTCCCATTAATATTTTTCCCAGGGGTGAAAATTAATTTTAATTTTAATAATGCTCGTGTAAAAATCTCGATACGATGTTACGATTTCAGTCTCGGGTCATCGAATATTAATTTTAGAAACGAGGATTCGCTTATCGACGTAATTGCATCCGCAGAGATACCGAAATCAAGGCTGCATCGGATTATTAAACATTTTCGTGTTTAATTCACTCCTGCAAACTCTAACGAAGTCGCCTCAAATGAGTTATCGATCGACGTTCAACGGGGCAATCAATATTTCGTTATTTTCGTATTAAAAAAACTATTTACTCGACGGGTGAGGAATCTTCGGAGTAATATTGAATAATTACAGTAGAGAGTTGCAAGGAGTATTCGACAGGTGATACAGGTTGCAGAATTTCGGGCGAAAATACGCGCTGGATGATTCATGAACGGCAAATTAATAAATATGCGTCGCCGCGTATAAATTAAGCTTATTGCAGGATAACAAATCCTCCAAAAAAAAAAAGAAAAAGTTCAACGTATCGCCGCGAGCATTAACGTTCTTGCGCGTACGATTTATACAGCCGGATTTGCCGCGAGTCGCTCGATAGGTTTCCTTAACACGCTCGGAGCCCAAAGATTAATTAACCCGTGGATTCGCCGACAGACACGTTTGCTACATTTGCAATAATTAATAGGTCACGATCAGTTTTCGTTTGTATAATAATATTATCATTCGATCGGGTTCATTTCTATTTTCTGAGAAACACGCTATGAAGTATCGTCATCGATATATGGAACCAAAACAATTCTCAAGTTGAAATGTCGAAGAAAATAAATTTCATACTGGCAGACAACGTGTTAAAAGTAGCAAGATCATAAAAATATTACTTTCGAGGACCGAAGATATTATCTAAGCTCGTATCGACCAACAAATAGACGTTCCAAAAAAAAACAAGTATCCCGGATTGTGTTTCTCAAATTAAAATTCTTCGTTGAGTCGAAGTTTTAATTGTAATTGCTTCGTGTTATTTGTTTGTTTTTCGAGTCTTTATCGGTTCAATGGACGCGGTTGGTCGATGAGATCCGATCTGCGAGCAATTTGACGACGCCACTCCGGAGAGTGACTCGGTCGGGTATGTGGGCGAGGTCGTTGACCTCCTGGCGAATTCGTGTGACGAAATTTCGTTGGTTCGGCACCGTGGCCCGTCCGAAATTTCACTTTTCGAGGGACACACGCACGCGCGTCGGGCACACTCGTGCACGTACCCACACACGCGAGGCATGAGCGAGTCACCTTGCGAATTTCCACGTTGCCGAGCCCTCCTAGCGAAAGAAGTTTCCGCGTGAATCGCCGACGACTACTAACCCAGATACGTTCCCGGGTCGTCGATCTTTTCCCTCCTCGGAGGAACGACTGTACCAGATATATTAATTTCCTTCGGTTCGACCGCTTCTCGCGAGAATCGCCATCGGCACGATTTCGGGACAACCTGCATCCTTTAACCCTCGAATACATCCTCTCATCCCCAACCTTCCAATACCTTCCTAATCTATTAAACAAATACCACTTATAACACCAGTTCGAATTTGGGTCGAGTAACAACTTTACTATTTCAATATTTAAATCCTACAAACAAAATTCGTGTAAATTCGAATACTTGTTCGAATATTATTGTTCGATAGTATAGAACTGTCCCAATTGAAAAATTCGAGTATCCAAGTAAATTCGAATACATGACTATTCGTACATTTAAGTGTTCGAATTGAAAAATTCGAGTGTCTAAGTAAATTCAAATATTTCTGTTCGAATATTATTATTTTATAGTGTAGAACTGTTTCAATTGAAAAATTCGAGTGTCTAAGTAAATTCAAATATTTCTGTTCGAATATTATTATTTTATAGTGTAGAACTGTTTCAATTGAGAAATTCGAGTATCCAAGTAAATTCGAATACATGACTATTCGTACATTTAAGTGTTCGAATTGAAAAATTCAAGTATCTAAGTAAATTCAAATATTTCTGTTCGAATATTATTATTCTATAGTATAGAATTGTCCCAATTGAAAAATTCGAGTATCCAAGTAAATTTGAATACATGACTATTCGTACATTTAAGTGTTCGAATT
Source organism: Colletes latitarsis (assembly GCF_051014445.1). Taxonomy (NCBI): domain Eukaryota; kingdom Metazoa; phylum Arthropoda; class Insecta; order Hymenoptera; family Colletidae; genus Colletes; species Colletes latitarsis. The sequence continues at coordinate 25,121,312 of NC_135135.1, read as the reverse complement.
GAAAAATTCGAGTGTCTAAGTAAATTCAAATATTTCTGTTCGAATATTATTATTTTATAGTGTAGAACTGTTTCAATTGAAAAATTCGAGTGTCTAAGTAAATTCAAATTTTTCTGTTCGAATATTATTATTTTATAGTGTAGAACTGTTTCAATTGAGAAATTCGAGTATCCAAGTAAATTCGAATACATGACTATTCGTACATTTAAGTGTTCGAATTGAAAAATTCAAGTATCTAAGTAAATTCAAATATTTCTGTTCGAATATTATTATTCTATAGTATAGAACTGTCCCAATTGAGAAATTCGAGTATCCAAGTAAATTCGAATACATGACTATTCGTACATTTAAGTGTTCGAATTGAAAAATTCGAGTGTCTAAGTAAATTCAAATATTTCTGTTCGAATATTATTATTCTATAGTGTAGAACTGTCCCAATTGAGAAATTCAAGTATCCAAGTAAATTCGAATACTCAAATATTCAAGCGTTCGAATGTTATTTCCATCGTAGAAATTGTTCACAAGTTTCCTGTGAAGAAGTAACTCCGGAAACGCGTCTCGAGCAATGAATATCGAATTCATCATGCCTCGCGAACACTTTAATGGGCCAATTGAATCTATATTACGATTTTTTCGACTTGTCAAAACGGTGGATTTGCAGAAAAAGAGTTGGAAACGTCGCTTTGAAGAGGATTACAATTTCTAGAGACCGAACGGTGATGTGGCAGGCGCCGATTCACGTTGGAGGATTAAACGAGCACGCGCGTAATAGTGATTTATGCGTAATAGTGGACGAACGAGCCTTTTTCGAAGATGTTTCGGGAATCGAATTACTCGGGCTGTATTCGAAACAATAACGAAAGTTCCGACTCATTTGTATGGGGGACGCGCCGAAAATGATTTCAGGCTGCGTAAAAATCGTCGAAGCTGTTGCAGATATTGCGACATGTACTTTCAGTGACATTAATATTACATTACGACAGTTATGCCGCGTTAGAATCGTCGTAGAGGCTTATTAATTCTGCAAGAGCGCGCATCGACACGTTAAATTGAAACAGACGCTATACATGAATCACGTGAATCCATAGATCAGTCTATGCACTATACTCATATCTAAAGTTAGAACTTTAACAGTTCCCTTTAAGATTATTAATTTTTATATTCGCGTGTCGCTTTACGCGTAACAATAATAGTGTTCGTAGGAGCAAATTTGTAACGATTATGAAATTAAAACTGAATGGAAAGAGGAAATTAGAAACAAAGGTATACTTGTTGATATAAAGACGAGATATAGCTATACACTGTTATTAACGTAACCTTGATATTGAAGTGTGGGTCACGTGGTTCTATTAATTGCACTGTTTTCCCAGCCAGTAAGTATGCGAGCAATTTGGATTTCTCCTTCGGTGCATGCAATCTTTCAACAGCCAATTGTACGAGGCATTCTAACGTTAGGATTACTCGATCGTATACGCAACATCCCACACACTTCTTTCGTTCTGTCCAAATTATTTTTATTCGTTGAGACGAACAGACGATTTTTATTTTTAGGTACTATTGATTTCAAGTAAACAAAAGTGACAAAAATAAAATCCTTCGTTTCTCGAATTCGCGTCCACCGAACCAAGAAATCACAGGGGATTGCAATTTATTTATTAAAGTCTCAAACGCAATTACTAAAGCGTGTTTCGACGAAAGCTTTAAAATCTCTCCCCCCTTAAAGCAGCTTTTAAATACGCGTCGACGTAGGGCAGGTCCGCGCGTTTCCTTTTATTTTCCGTTGTATCTGTCGTCGATTGTCCGTCGAATAACTCGTTAATGAACTTCGCGTGGGCGTTGATCGATTCGTGGATTCGTGCTGGGAAGTTCGGGGGCCACTTCTAGCTCCGGGGGGGCCTCCGAATAAAACTTTCGTGGTGAAAAGCGACGGTTTCCGTTGTTTCATCGATTCGTGCGCTTTTCAGCGTCCCTCGAAAGGGAAATTAAAGCTTCTCGACGCTTTGTATCCCCCCTCCCCCCTCTCTCGTCCTCCACCTTCTCGAACACGGAACGACGCGAGCGAAACGCCTGTCGCGGGCCTCGCGAGTTTCTAATCAGACGCGCGTAATAGCGGCCGCGAATAGAAAACTGAATGTGAACCGGAAATGCCGTTTCCATGGAACCCATTCGAATCGAACCGTTCCATGGTGCAAGGTGCTTTACCTCTCTCGTTCTACACTCTCGTAACTGTTACTTTAGAGAATAACGGGCCGTGTGCGCTCGCGCGATGGCGCGCGCGTGTTTATCGCGCCGATTGCGTGTACACATACGGCTTTCCGAGAATAACGGGCAGACATTTTTGTCTACAACGTCGAAACGAGGATTCCTCTTTCATCCTCTCCTCTTTTACATCGGTCACGGTCCACTCTGACAACCTTCTTTTTTCAACCATTCCCTCGTAGCTAATTTTTGACGAATTGTAATTGTATTTGACATTGTTTTATTTTCAAAGACGTTATTTTTGTATATTTTTCTTCGAGTCGTGTTTCATTTGTATAAAAACAAAGCCACTCGAAAAATTGAAGGCTATATATTTATCGAATTTTTAACCGTAGACATCGAGTTGAGAGTCTTTCAGTAGGCTGGTGTTTTGGGAGCGTTATTCTTATATTTTTATATTCGTATGAAAAGAAAGAAGAAAGCTCATTCGAAAAATTGGAGGCTATATATTTATCGAATTTTCAACCGTCGAACCGTAGACGTCCAGTTGAGAGTCTTTCAGTAGGCTGGTGTTTAGGGAGCGTTATTCTTATATTTTTATATTCGTATGAATAGAAAGAAGAAAGCCCATTCGAAAAATTGGAGGCTATATATTTATCGAATTTTTAACTGTCGAACCGTAGACGTCCAGTTGAGAGTCTTTCAGTAGGCTGATATTTTGAAAACGTTATTTTTATATTTTTATATTCGTATGAAAAGAAAGAAGAAAGCCCATTCGAAAAATTGAATGCTACATATTTATCGCATTTTTAACCGAAAAACTCTCAACCGTCGAACCGTAGACGTCTAGTTGAGAGTCTTTCGGTGGTGTTTTGGGAACGTTCGGGGGTGGTAGTAATGTTATCCGTGAAAATGGTTTGAGTCTGTCGACCCATTAGCGAGGGTTCCGAAGGTCAGAAGCCCGGGCAGAGTTGTCGCATCAAATATTCATTTCGTGTTCTCTCGATGGTTAAGAAAGGTCTGGACGCCGGTAAGAAGGTCGATGCTTCGCCGAGTCGCCGGGGTCGACGACCCTTAAGGCTTTGAACCGGGACATGTTGCGTTCAAGCTTTTTTGTAGAAAGTGCTGTTACTCCGATGATCTTGCAACAACGAACTTCGTTTCTTTACGCGACCGATAAAAACCGTCTACTATTTTCTGCGCGTCCCCGAAGAACGCTTGCTTCCGTTCCGTTAACTGATTTGAATTTTCTTGAGCATCGCGAACCACCCTCCTCGAAAATAATCTCCTCTCGAAGTATTTCAGAACTCTATTCTGGGCGATGAAATTTTTCTGTACCTTCGAGATGTTTAAATTAGAGCTTAAATTAATTTCGAAGCGACCTGGTCCTTCGCGACCCCAGATTTTCGGAGATGAGAACCACCCTGTTCGAAAATAATCTCCTCTCAAAGAATTTCAGAACTCTGTTATTCTAGGTAAAGAAATTTTTCTATCCCTTCGAGAAACTTAAAAGTTTAAATTAATTTCGAAATGGCCGGTTTAAAAAATTTTGACCATCGCGGGTTCAGAGCGTGCCTCTCCGCGGTTCTTCGATCCACCCTCAAAGGGGGTGATTGTTTACCGTAAATGACTTTGCCCGGAGTCAGAAATAGCACCGGAGTAAAAAAAAGTATTCAAAGCGTCGGTCTATTTTAATCGTCGCCTGCGGTAAACACTTGTAGCACACGTTTGTAACTTTGAACCTAACCGCGTGCAACGTTCGTCTCGTAAGAGTAACGAAAGTCGATGGACGAATCTAATTTTTGCGATTGTAGAGATCGATGTTTATCGCGATTCGACGCGATTGTCAGAGGAATCAAAATTAGGTTTACGCAATTCAAATTACGAACCAGACTATTTGCACAGAAAATAACCGCGGCACATTTCGCGATAAATCAACGCCAATTAACTCGATAAATCAACAGGCGTGTCTCGTCCATCTCGACCCATTTTCTCAGGACCTACAGAAACAAATCGAATGCAATTTTTTCTACCAAAACCAGAGAAATTGCCGGGGTATATCTAGAGAAGGAATTTCGAAAGTGACGCGTCCATTTGCAAAAAAAAGAAGAACAATCGACATTTCCAGCGTCGTGGAATTCGTAGAGCACTATTTGTTTGGGAATATTCAAAGTCCCCTCAGTGGTTAATTCTCCATTAGTTCATTATTTTTTGAATACATCGAAGGAAAGTTGATTTCCATTTACCAATTTGGTAAAAATCAACGTTAATTAAAAAGTCCACTCAAGGGTTAAATATAGAAAATGGGTCACGATTTTCCAATCGGTTGCCAGTTAGTTCCAAGACATATTCGTCGAAAATTTGCCGCGTAATCTGGCGTTTGTGTTTCCTCCTTCTGGCCCGTTACGCTGTTCTTGTTTCATTCCGCGCGGTTGGTCCCTCGCGAAAATCAAAGTCCCGTTTCCGGGCGCGTTTCTCGAGCTGCAGCCGGCTGGCTAGTCTTTAAAGGCCGACGTACTCTCGGCTGGTAGCAAAATGTAAACCGGAAAAGCAACGAGCAAGTGAATTAGCGAAGTGAGTTCGCGATTCCCTCTCTCCCTCCCCTTCACTCCTGCCACCTCCGTCTCCTCGTTTCGTCCTTCTTTCTCCTCGTTCGCCTGGCCACCTTCCATTCTCTCTCGCCACGGATCTGAAAGAAGGTCTCTGCCGGTCATTGTCCCACTTGGAGGTCTACTTGGACTTGGACTTGGACCACACCATAGGCATGGTGCGCTGAGTAACGAGGTTCCGATACCCCCATAGGGGACCCCCTTTTGCGCCTATATTCTATACGCAACACGTACGTTGCCCGTTCACAGACAGGGACGGACGGGGACAGTGTTCGCCGCCGGTGAACGAACTTTAAACGCACCGTGATGCCAGGTATGCGCGAAAATCTTCCTAAACGAGCCTACGCTAGCCAGGCGATTGCTATATTCGAATACGATCGTGAAATATTTCAGAGGATCCTCAACGGTTCGTTAACCTCTTCTAGAACGTTGACACACATGTCTATAAATAAACTTCACAGTTTTGGAATCGTTTGTGACCCAACCCAGACCTGAACCGTATATTTTCAAAATTTTCAGGGAACGTGGTTATCAAAGTTGGCGTGAATTAGTTCGTGACACGCGAATCCGTTGATCCGCCCCTGCATATCGCCACGTACCGTCGTCGAAACCAAACCGCGTCACTCGCCTAACTGTACATAGGCTTGTGTGTACCGAGGTACCGTACAGGTACGACGCGGCCAAACGGTCGTAAAACCATGAATACGCTGGGACGTTTACACGTGGGCCACTATGCACGAGCGTCCACCGTTCTATGCGTGTACAGGTGCGTATAAAGCACCGTTGCGCGGGCAACGCGCCTCTCGAAGGCGCGGCCAAAAGTAAAACCGAATTCGTTTTCGGTAGGACTCCGACCTGCCGTGTTTCTGCTTATCTTTGCCGCCTTATCTCTTTCTCCTTCACTTTTCCCATCGCGAAACTACGCTCGAACGCTCGTACGAATTTTTCTCGTCGACGTATCGCCGCGAATCCTGCTCTCGGAGGGTTTTTTCGGGGTCGACGATTACGAACCCGGAGTTGAAAGTATCAAATCCAACATGGCGGCGCTCTCTCGATTGGCGAAACGCGTCTCGTAGTTTCTATTCTAGACGCTAGATAGCGCCACCAAATTCTGGACACCCGACGCTGCGTAGAATCACGCTCGAAACCCGTGTTTGTGATTTCCCTGTAACATCTACCATTCTTCTTTGATTCGGTTAAAATTTCGTCTGGTTGAGCTTTGCACTCCGATGGAAAGTATAGACTATCTGATTCCGGGGGAAATATTCGCTTTAAAGTAGGCTGCGAGGGTTTGAACGAGCATAGTGTTCTCTATCGACTTGTCACGTAACGAATAAAATTTGTATTATAGAGGGCTAATGAAACATTTTTGAATGACTATAACTTATATTTTTGTTTGTGTACAATCTTAAATATTATAACGAACCAAGAAGGGGAATATTTTTCAAAAAAAAACCTACCGTTATCGCACTCCTACACGTTCGTGCAACAGTTAAACATTTTTTGTTCGTTTTAACTACAAACAAAAGAACAGAAACATAGCAGGTTGGAGCGAGCTGTACGTTTTCGCACGGTTCCGCGGTTTTCCGTGCGTGGATCAGTTCGAAATAAAAAATTGAAGCATTTCTGTGAAGTGTACGCGAATATTGTGTCTAAAAAAAAAAAAAAAAAAATTGATGAAAGAATCATTTTTATGGTTTTTTATTGTAAAACAATCGAGTAAAAATTCCCCTGCGTGTAACGCTAGAGGTGTACGTTACGAACAATGTAGCCACGTAAAAATCCATCGAGCATGAAAAATATGAATTTGTGGCAGCGTTTGTGGTTTTGCGTCTTTAGAAAATTCTGGTTTAAATAAAAATTTGGGAACCCTTTGCAATTCTGTGGCGTTAAATTTCTCGACACGATTCTTAGATAACGTCGGGTTATAAAATCGGTATTATCGTGATTCCCCTTAAATCGCGCTATGATCGTGCGCAGGCGCGTGCCGTAAAAGGTAACGCCGGCATCCTCCGGCTCTTATGTAACCCAAAGGCGAGAGATGAATCGAGCCATGCCGGGTCAGAGACATCGTCCTGCATCCTCGGGTTCAGGACCCCGAGTCGTGGGGAATTCGTTGAACCTCGCGAGTTCATCGTATCGAGCGACGACGGAGCGTTACGTTGCGCCGATCGTGATTAGCCGATCGAACCTGGCGGCCCTGAATTCGCCCCGGTATCTTTTCATCGATCTCGACAGGAACAATGATAGTCGAGAGAGGCTGTATGCGCCGTTCCTCATCGTCGATGAAGTCACGAACGGACCGTGACCGAGGCTGATCCTTTTTCTCGGTCGGTTCGTGGCATTCTAAATTCTATTTCGACTCGACGAGTTGTTCCATGTTGTCAGGAACGCTACGACGAGACCGCAACACCTGACCTGGAGGCATTCCTCCTACGCGAAAAATTCTAAACCTTGGGAGATTTATTTTCAAGTTAATTGTACCGTGATTCGAACGCTGTTTGAGTGTTGAACGGTTCGAAAACGTTTCGAGGGATGTATAGTTGAATATTATTTAGGTAATTCAGGTTTAATGTCTGGATTTGGTAGAGTTATGTAGGCAGACTCGGATCAAGTAGAACAAGAGAGAACGTGCTTTGGTAGAATAGCAGTTGGAGTCAAGATGGTGTCTTAAAGTGGTTTTTCTTGACGACACGTTGAGAGGGTTAATAATTCTGGAAATAACCCCTTGGCGTGGAACGATAAGGGGTAGATTACGCGATTGTGATCTCTGCATCGTGGCGGTGTAGCTTGAAAGAGCTCCCGCCAAGGCGTCGACACGCGAGGCTAATAATTATTTAAATATCGAGGAGTTCGAATATTACGTGCAGATATTTGTAGTATTCTAGATTTGTTAACTAACGACACGTCATTCGAAAATATTGGAATAGCGACAGTATCAAATAATTGCACATCGTTGCCCAAATTATTTCAATAAAGAGTGTCGCCGATAAATATTTTATATTCGGCAAAAAATGAAAGGAAGTCGATAGTACATTAACACTTGGATTGCCACGTCAGTGTACCATATCTAAATATGCTTTTGACGTTTATTCAAATTATAATGTGAGAAATAGAAACATTCTGTAACATTCCAAATTGAAAATTGCCGGTCACCGGTGACCACCGTGGCAGTGAACGTGTTACATTAGAGCAGGTATAAAATAATGGTGGTAGAAATGGTCAGAGGGGTTAAATTAATATCATACATGCCTTCTTTCGTGATAAACAATTTCGAATCACGTTGAAAGCTGCCGGTCACCGGTGACCACCATGACAGTGAACGTGCTAGGAGTAGGTATACAATAATCGTGACAAAGATCGGCAGAGGGGTTGAATTACTATTATATACGCCTTCTTTCGTAATAAACAATTTTGAATTTCATGTAAAGTTGCCGGTCACCGGTGACCAGCAAGGCAGTGAACGTGCTAAGAGTAGTTATACAATAATCGTGACAAAGATCGGTAGAGGGGTTGAATTGCTATTATGTACGCCTTCTTTCGTAATAAAATATTTTGAATCTCGTCCAAAGTTGCCGGTCACCGGTGACCACCATGGCAGTGAACATGTCACGTTGGAGTAGCTATAAAATAATCGTGACAAAGATAGTCAGAGGGGTTGAATTGCTATTATATACGCCTTCTTTCGTAATAAACAATTTTGAATTTCATGTAAAGTTGCCGGTCACCGGTGACCGCCATGGCAGTGAACGTGCTAGGAGTAGGAATAAAATAATCGTGACAAAGATCGTCAGAGGGGTTGAATTGTTATTATGTACGCCTTCTTTCGTAATAAACAATTTTGAATTTCATGCAAAGTTGCCGGTCACCGGTGACCGCCATGGCAATGAACGTGCTAGGAGTAGGAATAAAATAATCGTGACAAAGATTGTCAGAGGGGTTGAATTGCTATTATATATGCCTTCTTTCGTAATAAACAATTTTGAATCTCGTCCAAAGTTGCCGGTCACCGGTGACCACCATGGCAGTGAACATGTCACGTTGGAGTAGCTATAAAATAATCGTGACAAAGATCGTCAGAGGGGTTGAATTGCTATTATATATGCCTTCTTTCGTAATAAAAAATTTTGAATTTCATGCAAAGTTGCCGGTCACCGGTGACCGCCATGGCAGTGAACGTGCTAGGAGTAGGAATAAAATAATCGTGACAAAGATCGGTAGAGGGGTTGAATTACTATTATATATGCCTTCTTTCGTGATAAACAATTTCGAATCACGTTGAAAGCTGTCGGTCACCGGTGATCACCATGACAGTGAACGTGCTAGGAGTAGGTATACAATAATCGTGACAAAGATCGTCAGAGGGGTTGAATTGCTATTATATATGCCTTCTTTCGTAATAAACAATTTTGAATCTCGTCCAAAGTTGCCGGTCACCGGTGACCACCATGGCAGTGAACATGTCACGTTGGAGTAGCTATAAAATAATCGTGACAAAGATCGTCAGAGGGGTTGAATTGCTATTATATATGCCTTCTTTCGTAATAAAAAATTTTGAATTTCATGCAAAGTTGCCGGTCACCGGTGACCATCAAGGCAGTGAAGGTGGTATAGCGTCGGAGGAGATATGAAATGATGGCGGCAGCGTTGGTCGTAGGGAAGTGGTTAGATTAGTATCGTGTGTGCCGTTAAAACCGAGCGTCTCGCAAAAGTACAAGTGGAAACGGAGGGTATCCGGTCGGCCGTGGTGGAACGCCGCTCTCGAGTGGTTCTAGTCGACGTCTGGCCGTACGTGGACGGCCGCTTTCAATGGGGACACGTGATCGGCAGAGTACGGCAGTGGTGGAGGTCGACCGGCTGGTTCGCGCGGATGGTTCCCTCTCTTTCCTTTCCGTTCCTTCTGTTCTCGGCCGAGGACCTCCTCTGCGTACGCCGGCACGCCGCGGAGTCACGGACGACCGCTATATCATTTTCGCTACCGGCCTGCGCGCCTCGGTTCACCGTTCCCGTCGGTTGTTGAACCCGACTCTCTTCGCGCGCTGCATAACCCATTTTGTAATAGCACACTTCGAACCGGCGCACCGGTACCCTTCCCCGAAATCGACCACCGGCCTCTCGATTCCCATTCTCCCAACCTCACTATTCCGACATCTCCAACGCGACGAATTCACTTCAAATATTTCACCATTTCGATACAATTTTTCAAATATCATTTTAAAAAATACCAAAAACTAGAAATTACGAATGATCGTGCATATCGCGTTTCAGACTTCAAATATTCTAGTTTGTCCATATCAATTTGTCCAAAATTTCTATGTAAACCTAAAATAAAAATTAACGCTCGAAACTCTACTTTCAGACCAAAGAGAAAACACTGAACAGCAATCGTGACTCCATCGCGAGATAAACACGTGAGTTCTTCATTTATTCTTCAGATATACATGTTTTTTCGTGATCTATGGTTTAATATTTAGTGCACTTCTCTGTAAGATATCAAAGCTTTCTAGGAATTACCACGGTCGTCATTTTTTATCGTTAGGGAAACAGTCACGACACAGTTCGGCGATCGAACTGGGATCGAGTCGAGCGTTCGAGGAATCCGGAGTTTCTGGAGAACCTTGAAAACCGTGGAATTAATTCCGTCTATGTTTTTTTTCCCCCCCTCCCGACGTTATTCTATTTAACGAACGCCGCACGCTAGCGGAGAAGTTGCTAGAGCAGAGAATGAAACCGTAGAGATTTTTACGGACACGAGTGAAATGAATTTGTGCTAGGTCGCAGGTTTCCATTCTCGTCGGTTATTGAACTTGACTCTCTTCGCGCGCTGCATAACCCATTTTGTAATAGCACACTTTGAGCTCGCGGTCTCGGGCTCCGTTCAAGACAGTTTTGCGCTACGATCGCCAGCTTTCCAAGAATTCGACGCTTCGATCCCCAAAAAACAAATTCTAAAGGAACCGGTGGGAGGAATTTCGCTGCTCAAAACATCTCACTTTCGCGGATTTTCGATCGAATATTTTAATAAATCTTCCCTCGGCAATATATCAACTATAGGGCACAGAAATTGTCGATTAATTTCTCAAAATTAGCGGGACTATTTATTTAATTATTCGAATATGAAAACTCAAAAGAGTTTATTCGTAGTCCACTTATTGTATACTTCAAATACAATATCATTCGAATACAGATAGTTTTCGACTGCCTCCTATCATGCACGAGTATTAAAAGACTGTCTTTCATAAAATTACCTACATTCTTAGATTATGAATTTCGAGCTGCTTTTTATTGCCGCATAATTATGAGTGCGTGTCTAATTTTAGTTGCGTGGCGTGTGAGAGACTAATTCAGTAATTTAATTGCATTAATTAATTAGAAGCGTTCACATGCTCGGCTCATTCAATTTACAAAGATTTTTAAGACTCGTTTCTGCATTCCTGTTTGAACGTGAAGATATATTTTTCACCACCGACCAACCCGTTAAATATTCTACAAATCGGATTTACCTGTCGCGTCTGTCCATCGCTCGCCGTTTCTACTCGCGCTGATCGCCAATCTCTATTGATTCTCCCCGTGTAATTTTCAATATCGATTCTTTCGAAAACATAGTTCTCGTATGAAAAATATTCTATATTTTTGATACATCGTTTCACTTATTATTAATAAAGGTAGCTATTTTTCCTGCGATCGGAAAGATAATTTCCGGTTTGCTCGTCGGTCGTCGACCTTGGGACCCAGGTTTATGACAAACCTATTTTGTAATTACACGAACCCGCGGCGACCCGCACTTCCTATTACAAAATGGGCTCCGTATCTGTGTCCTTGTTCGAATCGCGCTCTTCGACGCCCGCATTCCAATAATCTTAGCTCGACGTGCAAAAAGCGAGTTTGTAGCCTGGATAGAACGAATCGATATGCTATTTTACTGCAAACAAAAAATCGTGCCCCCGATAGATTAACCCTCGAGGAAACCGAAATGGAGCCAAGAAGCCCCCCAGTGGAATTCTACGTATTGTTTCAAACTAAACGATAGTAGAAAGGAATGTGTGGAATATTTGTTTTTTAAACTCTGGATCGACGATTTTACACGCTGTGAATTTCACGCGGCAAAAAGCAAACGAATGGACAATCAGTTTGCGTTTCGACGATTCCGGAAGACGGGTCGTACGGTTTCGAAAATGTCCCCCCCTCGTAACCGAGCTCGTTTCGCCCCTCCTTTTGTCCACGTAACCCATTTCACAGTTGAAACGGGTCCTTGTTCCATTTACGCCGACACCAGTACTCGTTTACCGCGTTATCGCGTCGCCGTGGAGCACAAAGAACGAGATCAAGAGACAAGCTTCGCGCTTTTCCAGAAAATCTTATCGGTGAAAATAGTAAGACACATAGGCGAAGTGAAAATCGAGGTCCACGGGTAAAATCGTTCGAGATTCGCGGCGTGGAATAAATTTTTTAACCCAAATTAACTCTAAATCGCACGATTTCTCCAAATCGGGCAGCAGCGCGCTCGCGTTAACGACTCGCATCGTGGAAAAATAATTTTAATAATCGAAAAAATTTGCCCGAGAATGTTAACGCGGTAATACGAAATACATTTATGCGAATTATTGGAAACTAATTAAAAAGTACACGTATAATGTTCGACAGGATTGATCAGCGACAAGCTTCGGAAATTGTAACCGTAAATTGCACTTTGGAACGCGTTAAATATTCGAGCGTACGAAAATCGATATTTAATTTTCCGATGGGAAAATAATTTCGTCGGGATTGGACGGTATGATAATAAACTTCGACGTTTGATCGACGACTGCCAAAAAATTAAAAACGCCAATATGGCGTGTATTTTTCCATCGAAAAAAGAATAATTCCATTCTCGAAATACGTTTAAATAAATGCGGGAAGTTTGAGAGTCAGTACGAATGGTGTAATAAATTTAAAAAGGTCTGTTTAATCCCAGAGAAAAAGATCGTCGGGGGAAAGGCGAGGGCGGGAATTTTAAAAATTCAGGATTTCCGCGACGACTCTGATAAACGACTAGTACGCGTCACGAGCGCCGACCTGGGCCACGTCGGTGGGGGAAATAATTGTCGTAGCCAGATAAGAGCGTCGGTTATTCGGGCATTGTGCTCGGCTGCGTGGCGTAAGGCAGGTCAGGCACCCTCCTATATCTCGTTCGGGGGCTCCTACTTTTCAAAGGGTCACGGAAACACGGCGTTCCAATTTAACGGAAGAAACCTCGGTCGGACCACTCCCTCCCCAAAGACCAACTTCGCTGAAAATATCGCGAACAACTATCTTCGAGCATTAACACCGATTTCTTCTCCATTTTCTCACGTGAGTACACAAATCGTACATTATTCGTTCAAGACATCTTTCTCTACAACAGTCCCTTCCTTCACATCCTTAAACAGTAAAAGGAAAATAGTTTTTAGATTTTATAAAGTAATTCTTCAATTTCTTCTGCATTTTCTCTCGTGAGTACACAAATCGTACATTATTCGTTCAAGATATCTTTCTCTACAATAGTCCCTTCCTTAACACCCTTAAATAGTAAAAGAAAAATATTTTTCTATATTAGATTTATCGAATACACACGTTAAAAATTAACGATATTAGTCTATTAGTAATATTTTTTAGATTTTATAAAGTAATTTTCCAATTTCTTCTGCATTTTCTCTCGTGAGTACACAAATCGTACATGATTCGTTCAAGACATCTTTCTCTACAACAGTCCCTTCCTTCACATCCTTAAACAGTAAAAGGAAAATAGTTTTTAGATTTTATAAAGTAATTCTTCAATTTCTTCTGCATTTTCTTACGTGAGTACACAAATCGTACATTATTCGTTCAAGACATCTTTCTCTACAATAGTCCCTTCCTTAACACCCTTAAATAGTAAAAGAAAAATATTTTTCTATATTAGATTTATCGAATACACACGTTAAAAATTAACGATATTAGTCTATTAGTAATATTTTTTAGATTTTATAAAGTAATTTTCCAATTTCTTCTGCATTTTCTCTCGTAAGTACACAAATCGTACATTATTCGTTCAAGACATCTTTCTCTACAACAGTCCCTTCCTTCACATCCTTAAACAGTAAAAGGAAAATAGTTTTTAGATTTTATAAAGTAATTTTTCAATTTCTTCTGCATTTTCTTACGTGAGTACACAAATCGTACATTATTCGTTCAAGATATCTTTCTCTACAATAGTCCCTTCCTTAACACCCTTAAATAGTAAAAGAAAAATATTTTTCTATATTAGATTTATCGAATACACACGTTAAAAATTAACGATATTAGTCTATTAGTAATATTTTTTAGATTTTATAAAGTAATTCTCCAATTTCTTCTGCATTTTCTCTCGTGAGTACACAAATTGTACATTATTCGTTCAAGACATCTTTCTCTACAATAGTCCCTTCATATCCTTATACAGGGTGTTCGGCCACTCCTGGGAAAAATTTTAATTGGAGATTCTAGAGGCCAAAATAAGACGAAAATCAAGAATATCAATTTGTTGATGGAGGCTTCGTTAAAAAGTTATTAACAATTAAATTCAAAAATTTTAAATCGTTCTAAAAAAATTATTTCTAAGTTCTGGGGTCAAATACAATCATTTTTGGTGAATACACATACCCTCGAAATCCTACCCACTTTCGAGACAAAAATTCGAGTAAGTGCTGAAATTTTTTGACGAAATTGAAAAGTTTCAAATCGTTCTGAAAAAATTATTTTCGGTTGCGGGGGTCAATTACAATCATTTTTGGTGAATAGACATACCCCCGAAATCCTGCGCATTTTCGAGAAAAAAATTCAGTACGGTCGGAACTTTAAACATAAGCTTTCATCAACAAATTGGTATTCTTGATTTTCGTCTTATTTTGGCCTTTAGAATCCCCCTTTAAAATTTTTCCCAGGGGTGGCCGAACATAGTAAAAGAAAAATATTTTTCTATATTAGATTTATCGAATACACACGTTAAAAATAGTGTTAAAGATATTAGTTAAATCCTCTATTTTTGCATATTCAATAAGCACATTAAAAGATTCTTCTCTAAGAAAAAGTGGATTATAACGAACGATGAAGCTGCTATTTTATTTTGGCGATTACAGTGAATGTATTTATGGGAGCCATTAGAGAAAAAGCGTTGCGGAAGCGTCGTACGGAGGATGGTAAATGTTTCGTAAGGGGAAATGATTCTTTTTTAAGTTGTTGCAAGGAGTATCGCGGAGGAAAACAATGATATCTGTTCGCGCGCGGCAATAAGAAGAATTCTAGTCGGGTTCGTTCGACGGAACACGTAACGCGCATTTGCGCTTCCGGTCGATACCTCCGGCCGATAAAGCGTTCCCTCGTAATCGTTGTGAAAGAGATTAAATAACGGAGTTTGTCCGTTTCCGCATTGAATAGCACGAACCTCAATGTCAATGTCAGTCGCCCTTTCACCTTATATAACGAACGAGCGCGCTCGCTCGCTCCCGACCGCCGCATATTACCAACTTAACTCGCTACGATCCAGAAGACCAATCCCCGAGACAAAATTCTTCCCTGGATACGAGCCTCGAATAACTAATAACGAATAAAACAACCGTTGGCCCGTTACTCGCGGAATAAAAATGAACATTTCAATCACAGAGCGAGGAATTTCCCTACGAACAGATTCGATCGAACGAGTTCGACTCGAATAAATTGATACTGGTTGGTCAAACGATCGATCGTTTATTCTTCGAATCAAATGTTCCATTAGGCGTTGAAGATTCGATTTTTTGCGATGACAAGTAAAGCGGAAAATAAGTTAGCAAATTTAGAATCGATTGTAGCAATTTGTATATTAATTTGAACATTATTAACTGAGAAAATAGTACAAGCATGATATCGTTTACAGTAAAAAACGATTTTAATCTTCCCTGGTATTAATTATTATAAATTTGAGGAGGAATTATACAAAAATTAGCATCGAGTCCACATCTTGATCCAAACCTATCTGTTTACAGTTATCTTGAACTTTCGTTGTATATAAGTATGTTTTACTTTCTAATCCAATGGTTTCAACGTAAATTGACGTCCAATTAATTTTCGTTTAAATTTATGACCCGTTTCTTGTGTGGTCAATAACTTATCGAGTCCAGTGAATTAAAAAATTTTAGACCTTGTTAAAAGTACAAATTTTAGTATTTGAACAAACTTGATATTACCATAGATGTAAACAGCGTCACTTTATTTATGACAACTTCCTATATGCACAACCATCCGTACAAATTCGTTTCCGCTTCGAGGAAAGTTACTAGAGGTTCTCTATTTCCCCTTCTCGTTCGCGAAATGCTTGGAGTTGTCGAACGCCTAGTGACTTTCCCATGAAACGGGAACGAATTAATGTGGTCGAGCGTACAAATGAGGCATCGAGTCGTTTTCTATGAGTATTTTTTAACCCTAATTCCACCAGGATGCGACTTCGGCTCAGAAATCGGGAGAATTTTCGTCGAACAACTATACGAATTGAAAATTAAATTTATATTTAACGCGTAGTCGCGTATCAAGATCATGGTAATTTGTTTAACAGCGATACGATGGTCTCCATTAGAGCTAATCGAGTGTTTCAACGAGATCCAAAACGTGCTAAACGTACGATCTACGGAAGTGAAAATTCGATCTGTTTTGCTTTATGAATTTAAACTCGATCCAATTGGAATGGAAGCGGCCCGGAACATACGCAAACAACACAAATAAAACCTAAATAGTTGTAGCGCTATGCAATAACTAGGTTAAGAAAAAACCTAAAGAACGTAAAGTGTTGTTATTTTTTCCAAGATTTCAATAACTCTATATGAAACACCAGGAAATGCGCTATTTAACTTTCTTCAAAATCCTATAAAAGTATTATTCTTAACATAAATTTTTCAAACATCAATTCGATACTTCCCTTGCAACCCATGGTCACGACCCTGCAGAATTAAGATTAGGGTGAAATTTCTTGTAAATCTTACAAAAGTATTACGGTACATTGTACCAGGATTATCAAACATTTTTTAATGAACAAAATTACGTAGATTAAAAATTATGTTACTGTCAATTCGACACTTCTTTTGCAATCTAAAGTCACGACCTTGTGGAATTAGGATTGGGGTGAAAGGTGATAATATCGAAAACACAAGTTAAAAAAAAAGTGTCGAGAACTTGATCCGAGGTTCGATTTCGATCGGGAAAACGTTCCTCGAGGTCGCGACGCGTAAGAAATGGAAAAGAAAGATGGCTACCGGGCTGAAAATCGTTCACGGTGTCAAGACGAAATTAGAAGCCGACCGCGTGACCGTTTTGCATTGCAAATCGGCACGATCGTTCCGCAGGCCCGTCGCCGCTCATTCGAAGCCGTTCCTTCGCGGGTACTTGAGAAAATGGAAATTCCGCGGGTTGTCTTTTCTAGGTAAGTGTACCTCTTCTTCGACGGCACGAACGACAGTAAAGCGCTTTTATTACCGCGGTGAGAGTAATGGCTCCGACTCTAAATTTAGCTTCGATAAACGGGGGGGAAAAACGACAGCAGAAAATTGGCAAAATCGAGTATCGAACAAACGCGTTGCTCGAGCGCTGCTCGAACACCTTCCTCGCGAGAGGCTTCCTGGTTTACGCTCTTTCGATTTCGCCCATTGGTCGCGGAGATCACGCGACCGTTCGACTTCTTCATTTTTGGACGTTTTCGACCCTGTACCTCGATATCGATCAACATCAAACGGCAAATATTTTACAAATTTTCTGCCCCCCTTCGTTTTTTAAACTCCGTGTATATAAATATTGTATTTCTTTCGAAAATGGGATATTTCGGTAAAATTTCATACTTAGAGAATAGACTACCTTCCATCAAAGCTTCCTAAAAGCGCCCTCCGGAGTTTAAAAACA
Organism: Colletes latitarsis; assembly: GCF_051014445.1. Classification (NCBI taxonomy): domain Eukaryota; kingdom Metazoa; phylum Arthropoda; class Insecta; order Hymenoptera; family Colletidae; genus Colletes; species Colletes latitarsis. Next base: position 25,103,607 of record NC_135135.1, on the reverse strand, counting down.
TAAATAGTGTTTATTTTCGCAGGACCATTCGGTGCTTAAATACTTGCTTCGATCTTGCACCCTCGGGGGTTGAGATCTCGATAGAATTGACAAAAATTCACGGATAATCGAGAAGATCTTAACCTCTTAATAAATTTTCCAAGGACCCACGCTAAAGGTTGTGGAATTAAAAGATTAATAATTGAGTTCTCGTCACTTGTCTTATTTTTTAATTACACTGTAACTATTCTAGGTCTACCCCTATTTCTCTATCATTCCTATAATCGACCACAATTTTAACCCCCACGTCGTTTCAGCCCCCTAAAGTTTTGTCACGAACGATAGTGGCGTATTAAAAATTTTCACGTCGTGTGAGTGGTAAAAATGGACTTGGTGGGCCGTTTGATCATACTCTAGGATGGCTCGTGGCCGTCATCAGGTAGAGCAAGGCTATAGCGAAGCGAAGTGAAGCGAAGGGAGGGAATCTCACGGCTGATGGCTGGCCGTGACTTTACTCAACTCAGCCGGCACTCGGGCCGGCGCAACGCGTCAATGTAGAACGGTCATTGACTCCTGGTGCTCGGCTCGACTCGGCTCGCGAGCCTCCTATATACGTGCAAGCTCGAGCCTTCTCCTTCCTTCTCCTCGGTCGTGCTTCTGCGCGATACACCCGGTATGTGACGCTGCGTGCCTCGCCGTTCCTTGTGATACTTCGGCCTTCTCCACGTGATCATCGAACTCGACTCATTTCTGGCCACGTTTATTTAGTTTCCCCCAATCGCGAGCCCTTTGTCCCGAGAAATCAACCCCCTAGGGTGAGAAACTCCTTCGAAGAACAAATCATTTAACCCTGTCTCAAAGAGTGTAACGAGAACGTGCTCCAACAAAGGGTTGAAGACATTTTCGGTGTCTAATAACAAAGAACTTTCTATGTACTGTTTGTCGACGATCATTCATGAACACCGATTACTGTACATAAGTATAATCGCAACTATGGACGAAAGGCACTCGTCGCGTTTGCAGTGTAAAATTTTAAATAGATCGAAGCTCTACAACGAGCACTATTACTGAAAGGCATTAGCGATCGTGTTGCATGAATATTTTAGATGTCGTTTAGGGTGTTCGATAGATGGTTCCAGAGATTCAGGAGTTTCCTTTCATTTGTTATTATTGTCCGTCATTTTAGTTCTCTATTTCGTAGGTTATGTTGTCATTTAAATCTTTATCCACCCATGAATATCGCACGGTTCAAAACTCGACCGAAAAAATTCCAGGCGTGGAAATCGGTTAACTGCAACGTCGGCTCGTCCGGAGCAGCCCGGAACGTTCTAGATCGCGACGCCAGGAACGAAACGCAATAGTACATTTCGTCGATGATAGAGCGTCGATGTAGGACGGTTATTGGCTCCTCGAACTAGACTCTCGCGGCCCCTTGCGCTCGCGCACGTTCGCCATTCACGTTTCGAGTTCCCCGGAGTCGTTCGTCGCGAGCCACCCGGTACGTGATACGCGGCTCTTCGGGACCCGCGATACTCGAGGCTTTTTCGGTGCACCGAGCACGGTCAGAAAGTTACGATAATTTTTCTCTACCCCTACGGGTTAGTATCTCGGTTCTTCGTACTGCAATCTCCCGAAGGAACGATAAAACGCCTCAGAATGAACACGTACTCGTTGAATATAAACTGCTACGTGTCTTGTGTTAATGGCGTTTCCCGCGGAACCGCGAGCGTGTTTATTTATTTTTTTTTTTTCTTCCCTCCTCCTCCTCTTTCTCCGCTCCTCCCCCTACGGCTTCGATTGACCTTGGAATCTGGCGAACCAGGAATTTTATGATATTTTTATGGAAGATTTACGCGCCGTTGCCGCGAACTTTATCGCGTCGAATTCCTGCAGGTTGAACAGGGTAAGTGAGAATGAGGAAGTGAGTATAATGGCCTTTATAGCGGGGCGCATCCACGCGAGCGCAGCTCGCTTTTAACCGGTCCTGCGCGCCTTCTCGATAATAATAACGACTGCCACGATTAAAAATAATGACGACGATCGCAATGGATCCGTCTGTTCGACGATAACACCGAGAAACTGTCACCAACCAATGCTCTCGGACTCCACGTTTCGACCATTTCGATGTTATTCGCGCTGGAAATCTGTGGGTTTGTGATTCGCTTGTAACTTCCACCATTTTCGTCCGAATCGAATAAAACTTTGCTCGGGTACTCTTTGTATCCTGAGAGAAAGCATAAGTTACTTAATTTGCGGAAATCTTGGCTGTATTAGTAAATTGGGTAGTAGGACACTTTTAATTCGACGCTCGTGATGGCGATTTTGGAGCCAAATGGTTCTGTGCACCGATACTATGAACTGTTTCTTTCCGAAATCTGTGTGTTTGTGATTTTCCTGTAGTTTAGCTGTGTCTTACAGAAGTTAGAAGGCTTTGAACTAGTTATGATTTCTATATCGAGTATAATTTAGCTTCGAAGACTATTGCAGGGTTAAGGAGTAAGTAGAATGTGGAGACTTTCCTGTCTGTTAGTGGTTACAGCAGGGAAATTTCAACCCTCATACATAAACCATCAATACTATTAAATTTGTCGAAAAATTCTAACGTATTTTAGTTATTTATCACAAACTAAGGAAATTTGGTACGACGTGTGTACGTATGCAAGAAGTTTGGCCTCCATTTTTGGCCAAAAGTAGGTTCACCAGAAAATCGTGAATAGTTTCTGCATATTCCATAGAATCGTCGAATCGTCATTAACATAGATGGCGCCAACTTTGATTTGCCAGGCGAACTCTTACGGACAGAAGCGAATTCCAAGTTGAAAAGTGGCTCGAACGCGTTGCATTTAATTAGGAGTTTCGACTGTTAAAAGCGAGGAAATTTGATGTGCAAAACTAACACCGGGAAAGTTCCCCAGGCCACCATCGCCTGGGCTTCTTTTTGTCGAGTCACAAGCGTTACGAAGCCTGACTAAAACGTCTGACCCAATACGACTCGCAATTTCTTCCAGGACTGGTCTTTCTTTCTCCCTACAATACTTCCAGTCCGTCTCACCGCGTAGTCGCGTAATTGAGGTTATGGTACCGTGTTATACTTCGGAGTCTAGTCTACGCGTGACGGAAAATGAGGGACAGGCTTATTTCACTGCCGATTTGTTCGATAGTAAAATATTTGCGCACGCTGGAAACGTCTGTTCCCGGTTTCTCTAGTGAAAATAGATATTAAACTCGAAATAATGCTTCGTAAGGCCAAGTTAATTAACTCGGATGCCTGTTTCTCAAATTCGATCACTAGACTTTTTTTTTCAACCATCGAGAAACTCAGCGATTCACCAACGACTTACAATTTATTAAGTCACAGATCTTTTTTCAGACCCGTATTTTTATTTTTATGCACATTTATGGTACCATTAACAATGTTCTGTCAAGTAAGAAATTTTCTCTCATTAATTTCAAATTAGGCGCCTAGTTCTAGAGATCTCTATTACGTTCTTTTTTCGTCGCATTTCATTCTTCGTTTCCATTGCACAGTCACTGGTAATTTAAAAAAAAAATATTGTTCTTGGATGTTTCGATAGTTTTAGCCAACTTCATACGATATTTCTAGGACGTGGTCTATTAGCTGTTAATTCTTTTTTCATAATCGAAAGGGTGATAATTTATCGAATCGATCTTGCAGTAAGTAAAAATAGAAATTTAAAAATTATGGTCAAACAAATGAAGACAGAAGCGAGAAGACTCCAAGAACGTTTGTATTTAAAAAATAAAAAATGGCGTTTGTCGGTTCGCGGTAATTAATAAGAGGTAGTAGATCGCGTGAAACCGAACACCGTGTATATGTACCGGACGGTCATCGTTACGGTAGCGCGTAATACTTTACGGTTCGGCGTATGTATTATCGCGGAATCGCAGGACAGGCGCAATTTTTGCATGGAAAATGGCGCTACGGTACTTTCAGCCTCGCCGCTCGCCCGCGGCGTACGAATCTAGGCTAGGCCTACGAACGACACGGTCATCGACCACCCTTGATTCTTTTTTTTCCAAACACCGGAGAAAGCGACGCTACTTCTGCCTCTTACTAATTGGATTACGCCAGGAATCGAGGAACTTGAAAACCCCGCGACGCTTTTCAAATTCAGACGACGAGACACGAACCGCGAAAAACTTTCCAGGCGATTTTCTTTCCAAGTTTCTCTCGCTCCATTGATAACGCGGTTACCGTAACGCGAACAATGTTCAACGAAAGAGCAAGTAATCGAATATAAGTCGGTTCCGAAGTTCTCGTCTCTTTCGCGACAAATCGAAACGCTTCCCGAGAACTTTTTAGTATTAGAAAGAAACGGGCATCGTAAATTGTGTGTGTCGAACAGACACTTTCATCATTGTTCATGGTCAGACGTTATATTTTCGTTTAGGAATTTTTTTCTCGAAAATGCGTAGGATTTCGGGGGTATGTGTATTCACCAAAAATGATTGCGATCGAGCCCCGGGACTAAAAATAATTTTTTTAGAACGATTGACATCGTAAATTTACTTTCGCTTGAAAATTATTTCGAGTATTCTATATTTGCTAAAATTTTAACGATCATGACCCCTGTTAAATCGCTTATAGCAGAGGGCAAGTTTTGGTTACGTTTGAATAAAATTGAAAAATTAAAAAAGGGGGGGTTTCCAAGACGTTTTCCGGTTGTTGGGTTTTCCAAAAGGACGGCGACGCTCGAATCAAGGGCACGGGCGCAAAAATCGAACGATGGTCGAGGAGGAAGACGATCCGGTCGCCTCGATCCTCGTCTTTCGCGACCGCGGAAACGTACCGACCCCATCGGCGAGTGGCCCGTTTGAAAAGTGCAACGACCGTTCCAATAAATCGACCGCCCCCGTCCCCCACCCCGAAATGATTACATACACGCGAGTTCGCAATGACCGTGGCTACGAACCGCGGTCTGCGGATCCCGTTATGTCACATTAGTAGGCACCTGCAGGCGTCATTATCCTCTCCCACGGCGTGCCATTCTTAAAATCGAAAACCTTATACGCTTCGTTTCTCGACGTTCATTCCCCTAATTAACAAACCCTTTGCTCTCGACAAATCCCCCAAAAATTACGCATCAGATGCAAAGCTGACGATTTTCTCCGTCCTGGGGAGATCCTTCGTCGAGATCCGTGTTTTTCCCTTCACAGGAAAAGGTTACAGGTAAAAAGAAAAGAAAAAATGGAGACGTCTCGATCTTGCTCGGAAAGATTTTCGAACGGCCCGGCGAAGACGGAGAGAAAGAGGGGGGCCAACGGTTCACGGTTATGTCATATTAGGAAATACGCTCGTTTAACGGTGTATCTATAGGCGACTCTCATTCTCCTCGAAATGGCACCCGATGAATTTATGCAGAATTTTGCTAGTCTTCCGTCGAATCCTTTCTTTAACGCGCGAGCTACCCCACTGTCCTATTTATAGAATCCTCGAAAAAATTTCATTGCAATTTATTCGAGTTTGATTTCTAGAGCACGGAAACTAAGTCCCGAATTAAACCTGGTAATTGCAATTATATATTTAATTCGAACCAATTACATTTCAATATAAAAAAAATACTGTTGGTAGCTGTTTACAGCGCTGCTCGTTTCTAGATTCTTCTAGGTGCCACTGTCCTATTTATCGCACACGTCATAACTTTCGAAAGAAAATTTTCTTTCGTCGGAGAATTGTCGTTCTACCAAAGTACTTTTCATTATATAATAAATAAACATCAATTTTGAACTGATAATATATTTGAAAATCTGGAGGGGGCCATTTCTTTGGTCCAATCGATATCACTCCGTCTTTGGTACCTTTCTCTACGATCTTTCCCCCCAAAAAACTGTTTAATTTGGTTCAATTGAGAGGATTCCACGGCCATGCTGGCGTCTGGGACGAAAAGATCGCGTCGTTCGTTTTACCGTTCCCCGTTTTCCAGGCTTTGACTTTGGTCCCGGTACCGTTAGGGCCAAGGCTCTCGAAGAACCGACCGTGAAGTAACACTTTCTGTATCCAAAGAGCTCGGTTCTGTGACGTAACGCGCGAACCAAAGGGCCCCCGACCGTTTGAAGCAAACGTCCTCCGCGTTATTTCATTCCCCGGCTGTTATGGTGGCGATTACGCGTCGAGCGCTATCCGCGGAGCGGTTCGTTAAACTCCTCGGCGCGTTCCGGGTGTCGGGACGCGTCGAAATCTGTATTCGACGGGATCCACGATCGGGAGTTTTGCGTCGTTTGCTATCGAAACTATGTCAGGTCACCGGCTGTTTTCCGGACCAATCCAGAAAACGGAGACTGTTCGAGACTTTTACCAGAGTCGCGTTTACGGTTAACCGAGCGTAAGGACGAACGAAGAAACGCTCACCTTGTACGGTTCCCCTGGACGCCGGGTGAATCCTGGTTCACGACGAACTGTCAAAGTTCACAAGTCAAAGTCACTGACATATCTTCCGGTCCCGGTTACGGTCCGTGGAACGATCACTCGCGGCGACAACGAGAACCGAATGTCATCGACTCGAACTCGGAAACTTCCGCGTGGCACTGGACGTCGGTCACCACGAGTCCCGGATACGAAGACCCCGGAGCCTCCTGGTCGATCCTCCCGATCGCCGGGTGTATTCTCTGTCACTAACTCGTTCGCACGGGGTTCTTGGTCGCGTCTTGATCCACGGGTTGATTCGCGCGCGGAAGAGCAGTCTCTGGAGGATGATCGGTCGCGTCGCGATTCGGGACCTCTGGTGTTGGGTGTTTCGCGTAGTCGCTGGCTCCGTCCTTGACGTACGGTCGTGTACACCGTGCGAAGCCGCGTGGTTCGAACTGACGAGCACGGCGGGTAAGGTGAGTCTAGGTGTCTCCTTGTGTGTACGAGCCGCGGTGTTGTGCGCGCGTGCACGCACCAACGTAACCCACGTTTGAGCGCGGGACGGGTTCGTGTGCGTCGCCGGGAGGACTGGTGGAGGGCGAGGAAGCAGAAGAGGAGGCCGGCTGGGCTCCTTCGCTCGGCTCGGCCAAGTCTCTCTTTCTCCTCCGTTTCTTTTGCCCGGTGTTCGCGTCCTGTTTCCACGCCGCTTACGCTCTGTGGGTCCCTCTCTGTCCGCGTTCGCGGCTCCTCTGGCCGCGAGCATCGGCGAACCGAGCGTGATCGGTCCTCCTTGAGCGTCGTTTTCCTTCTTCCTTCGGGGGGCCGGGCCTTCTTTCCTCGTTCCTTCCTTCCCTTCGTGATTCTCGTTCCCTCCGACGAGCCACCCGGTACGTTTTCGTTCGGTTCGGTTCGGTTCAGTATTCCCCCGTCGACAGAAGCAACGGTACTCTTTCCCCACCCCCTTTCGGTTCGGTTCGAGTTCTCCTGCACACAGGAGGCTACCGCCTTCTCTCCTCTCCTTTTCTTGCCTCCCTGCGCCCGATGGAAGCGTTCCTCTTCCCTGCGTTCCGTGCCCCTCGGGCCTCTTCGCCTCCCTTCCACCGGTCCTCCCGGGGCTCCCGCTCTTTCTCTCTGTTTTTCTCGCCGCGCGAGTACACGCGCTCGCGTAGGCCTCCGGGCTTCTTCCGTCTCCCTCCACCCCGGAGGAGCGCGCGACCGTGTCTTCTTCGACTCTGGTTACTGACCTCCGAAAATACGAGCCGATCGCCCGTGCCCGGTTGATCTTTTCGACCCTCGACCAGAACGCAGAACGATCTACGACCCGAACTGGAAGACACCCCCTCCAGCGAGTGCAGTTTTTCACCGTTCGGGGTCTTGGGAAACCCTTTCCGTCCGGGGATGTTGTCTTTTCGTGCTCTTGATTATTATTTTCACCCTTTATGTAAACGAAGAATCAATCTTCAAATTAAATTTAGCCCTGAGGAACTCACGGTAATGTCTGACAGATGTTACAACTGGATTCTGATTTTCTGACATACTTGGGACTATACGTATGAAGTGATAACAATGAGGAATTCCAACATTCTTAGAATTTCTAAATATTCTTCTCTAAAATACGCGTTGCTTGTCTTTTGAAACATTGAAATTCTCCAATCCGTTCAGAAATTATGATGTTTTAAACAAACGCATGCAATTTCAGGGGAATCGTTATTCATGGTCAGACATTATATTTTCGTTTAGGAATTTTTTTCTCGAAAATGCGTAGGATTTCGGGGGTATGTGTATTCACAGAAAATGATTCTAATTTACTCCCAGAACTAAAAATAATTTTTTTAGAACGATTTGAAATTTTTTTTTCTTGAACGAAGATTGGATAATTTATTATGATTTTACAGTTTGAGAAAATGAGAAAATTTACACCAATAGATGATCAAGGAATAAAATTGATGCAACGTAGGGTTAAATAAAATGTCTCGAAGGTTTCTTAGTGCCGATTCGCGAATAAAATTTCGAAGCAACCGGTTGAGAATTTTGTTCACCGATCCCTAGGAACCGCTCTAGCGTTGAACGTGTTAATTATTTCGCGGGTTCTACCGTAAACCGGACGTATCGGAAGGATAATTTCCAACGGACGTTGCGTTGCTACGGTAACGAAATACCGCTGACGTTTTCTTCGCCACTCGCGATTTTTCTCGCGTTTCGCTTTTTAACCCTTAACCACGGTCGAACAAAACTATCATCTATTTACATACATCGAGCAACGATTGAAAGGCACCCTATTTAGTCGTTCTATATTAAATAAGAAATCGAATTTAAATTATAGAGTGAAACCCAATTGAATAAACGTCCGAAAATAGAGAATTTAAATTTAATAATTCAGTTCGATCATATTAAACTGTATTCAATCGAATGAAATTCCTATAAAATGAGATTTTCTTTCAGAAATATTTCTTTCTTATCCTATATTCTGGGTTTGATTTTTCGTGAAATTAATTTTTTTTAACAAAGATTTTAAGCGACTCGTATCATTCCTCCCTAGTAATTTAAAATACATTGTTTTAATGCACGGAAATATTTTTACTGCCATTTTGGTGCTCCTGCAAAAGGTTTCCCCGACTCAATAATATTAAGGCCCGCCGGATTTTGCCGACCGGCCAAAAACTCGAACATTTTTTTTGTTTTGTAGAAAAGTACTACTTTACCACGTTTGCAATATGCCCTACAGCATTATCTCGTTGGAGTATATAATTATCTTCGGTAATTTTTCTGGCGTACGTATTTATTTGTCCATCAATCATTTCGAGATACTTTCTGCTATCCGTTCGGCCTGTAATAAATTTTATAATATTTCCGTTTTACCGCGGCGTCAAATACCGGCCCAGATATCACTAATTACGCTGCCACCTCCCATTTGACAGCGGCTGAAAAATTATGCCTTCCTTTAATCGCGATAGCAGTGACTAAGGTCATCGAGTCCATTCAAATTAAATTGTGTTTACGTTATAAACTGCAAAGTAATAAAACGTAAAAACTAAAATTGTTAACAATTTGACACTGCTCTTATTTTACCGAAAGAAAATAATTTTTTAATTTTCCAAGGACCACGCGATTAAGGGTTAATTGTCAAGTAAATTTCATTTTAGAATTCGAACTCAACGAGCAAGGAACTCTGAATGGAGGGAATGCGTCACGAGGGATATCGAGTCACGCAAAAAGAACCGAGTTTTGAAGTAGCCTCAGCGTCGATCGTGGCGAGTAATTATATAATTTTAATCGGCCAAGCGTTTTTATTGGGCCCGGACTCTTCCGTGTTTCTTGTCCCTGGTTACTGACCTTCGGAAACCCGAGCTATCGGCGCTCGATTTCTTTTCGTGTTTCTTCGGCTTCGTTCTTAACGGCCGAGAAGCAACGACGGGGAATCTGGTGTCGATGACGATAGAAAAACTCGCGGATCGATTTCGCGCGATCCTTTCCTCGCTACGATAATTATCGACGGAAATCGCTGCCCGTTGCAAGCTTTGCTCTTCTTCATTTTCAAATCGCGTATCGTTTGAAACCTTCATTGCCAACCGTCTTTCGACGAGCAATCTAACTTAATCAGATTATAATCACAGGTTGGCAAATTTCTTTTCTTGTTCGAGGCAAAATTCACTATTATTTGCGTTTTAGTCTTCATTTCGTCCCAAAAACGAATCTTCTGTATCGTTAAACAAAATAAAAATATCCTGAGCCAAGTATCTTCTTTTGTGTAATTTCACTTTTGTTAAATTCCAATTACATTCTCTACGAATTGAGATAAGAAGAATCTACGTTAGGGATGGAAAAAAATACAGGATAACGATTAAAGTAAAAACAGAAATTAGAGAAATTGTGGATTGATTTTCGTTGGAAGTAAACAAAAGGGAAAAGGGTCCTGGTTCTGGTATAGAATAAAAGGGTTAGAATTGACCCTGGTTGGGGGTGAAATTGTAATAAACCGAGAAGAAAATATATGACTGGCTTGCAGCGTGCGTGTGTCCGTCGCGAACTGTTCTATGCGGGCGTCGAAGTCTCCAGGATCTCCGGCCGCGAAATACGCGTGTCCAAACAGCCGCGTCGATTCGTTGAGATTTAACCCTAGAAAGACCAAGAGGGCGGAGCTCGACGAGCCCATCGCTCACAAAACATCGAAAATATGTTATTTCTCTCGTGCAAAACATCTTTAAAGCGCTCAATTTTAGTCAAACTCCTTTACGAACTTTTAATTCGCATCGTTTGCCTTTCGTGGTTGTACAGATTTGTTTCCAAACTGAATCATAGACAACGTAGGCGGATTCGAAGAGCCCCGTTTTTTCTAGGATCGATCCATTGCGTAAGAAGCATTCGACGAATAAATACGGACGTCCCTGCTCATACGCAAATAGTAAATTTGAAAGTCGATCGAAAGTAACACTGAACGAATTTTATTTTGCTCGATCGCGCTCGCTCGTGAAATCGAGAAAGAAGGATACGACGTCTGGAACAGGAAATCGCCGGCGTTAACGAAGAACGATAGGATGCGGCCACTTTTACATAATATCGCGTACGCTCGGGAAACCGGCGCGCTGAAACGATGCCGGGATCGATCGACCGTGTCACGTCCAGCGACGATTTTTGTCGCGAGATTCTCTCTCGATCCACGAGATCTCGCGAGATTAATACTGTCTTGGTTCTATTTTCGCGTTCTCGTAATCTGTAATACCGAGTCGCAAAAATGGCTTCGATACGACTGTTATCGCGGGGCACAATCTCCGTTCGAAGTTGTAAATTGTGAACAGATTGGATATTGATGCAAATGCAAAGCAGATAGACCTGACTCAGAAATCTGCTTTATTTCTGCACGATATAAACTTCTATTTATTAGAATTCAGTGGATATTATCACATTGTTGACTGGGGATTTTACACAGAATTCTAAACAGATAATTAATGAATTAAGAAATAGATAATGCAAGTGCAAACACGAGTGTCAACAATGTGTTATTAAAAAAGTTCTGGACAATATCGAAATCCTTTTTTCGAGGCTCGTTTCCGTGGATAGTTGATACACTTAATCTGCTCGTTTCGTCCGTTTTCTATCCGTGGGCCCTGTGCCAATTGTGTCGATAGTAAAAATACCTCTTCTTGGATAGCTGGATGGTGGCTCGAATCTCCTGAAATATTTATTAAGACGGGGCTACGAAAGTTCACGATTTTATTTTGCAAAAGTCTAATTTATCATTCTCGTAAACAGAATCTTCGGTTCTCTCAAAGTTCCAAGACTCCAGGTATTTTTTAAGGTTTATAAGTTAAATTTTTCCTTTGAATCGAAATTTTCGGGGGTTGCAGTGCTTTTCTCGCGAAGATAGGATCGATGCATCGTCGAGACGTTGTTTGGGAACGGTGAGATTTCGTTTCTCGGAACAAGGCAGGAAAAAATTCATCGACTGTAGCCTCTCGAGGAGGAGAGCGATCGGCCGTAGAGCGCGGAGCGGGTAACCGGAACGGAACGGAGCGTTCGCGAGTGGTTACTGACCTCTAGCATCGAGCACTCTTACGCTTGCACTACTTAGCTAGCTCGTTGTTACCGAGCTGCGTACCGCGGCACCGTGATCACGCTAAATCGCCACTTTTCTCGGCGTACCTTCGACGTTACGGCGTTACCTTTACCTTCACCTTGCGCCTCCCGCCTCGCGCGCCGACGCTTCCGCTCGCCGAGACGGCGGAAGGCCAATACCGCGTTTCGCGGCCTCTACCGGAAGTGCATTCTGCAATCTGTGTCATAGACGGCCGCCTTGGCGAGGGAATTCTCGTTTATTCTCGCCAAACACTCGAAAAGTACGGTCCAAAGCCCGGAAAGGTCGTCGATATGTCCGGTTACCTTGGGTCAGTGTTATTTTTTTATTGGGCCGTACAAATATTTAACAACGTACTAATTCACCTGGCAAATCTACCTTGTACCATGCCATCTTTATAATTATCTGTAACGAATATGATCGATGTTGGCGATCTTTAGTACGCTCTTTTATATTTAAATTTAGTCACGCATCTGCTTGAGAAACGTGTCGATTGTTAATTTTCGAATAATTTAATCGACATTGTGATAAACCTAGATTCATGACCAAAATATTACTCCTAATCTTTACATCAAATCCTCCTCGGGTTGATCCAAGAAAGATATTTTGACTCGTTGCATCAAGAGCCTCGAAACAGGAAGATACACAAATGTCAGCATATCGAGTCTGGTCCAACGAATTTCGAAGATGGTGTAACGCAAAAATCTTGACATCCTCCGGATCGATGGAGGCCTGGTCGCTGAAAAGTAAAAGGTCAAAACCGAGGGGACAAAAGGCGATTCGAATGGAGGGGAAGCCCGGCGGTGTCGGAGCGTCGACTTTCGAACGGCGCTGAAATTAAAATCACGTTCGCGGAATCGGGTGAAAAACCCGGCGATTTCCCCCCGGCTACTCGTGATCCGTGGCTCTCGGAGAAGCGCAAAGTATGACACGGCCGGCGAGAGATGTCCGCCGCGGGTTCGTTAACCCCTGAAAATACTCTCTTGCGTCGTGGTTGCGTGCACGGTGCACCGGGATGCGCTAGTTTACTTCTTTCAGCGACGTTGGAGGTGGTTTTGTCCCGCTGACGACGACGCCGCGATGAGTCTTCACCGGTACTTCGCATTAGAAACTTCACCTACATCGCGGCAGGATCGGTCGGCTCGCGAGAAATCTCGTTTCGCTCTTAGCTAGACGCCCCGGACGAAATTATAGCCACTATCGAACGTACGAACCGGCCAATTAGCCGCCATTAATCCAAAATTATAATAGTAGCTGATAACCGAACGATTTCTTTATTTCTAAATTTAATTTCTGATAATAACATCGATGATTCTTGATAACACCTTCACTTGATGGGAGTTTTGTGACTTTATATGCCTGATATTTTAACGTTGAATTCAGGGACACAGTTTAAATTTTATTTAGAATTCTTTGGTACTTACACTCTATTTTGTGTGGTGATAACCTCCTCCCCAGTCGCGAGGATACAAAAAGATTTTATTGCGACTGCAAAAATATTTTTCCTGTTATTTGGAAACAGAAGGCAATTTGAATTGACACTCGTGTTTTTTTTGTCCATCAAGATCGCAGACGAGAACCTGCGAATGTAAGCAAACACGTTCTAGAAAACCCGACCACCGTTACATTAACAAATTGCTCGAAAGTGATCGGGTCTTTTAGAGACACTTGTGGAATACTAAACGTGTTTACTCGCGTTCGCGGATTCTCATCGTCAGGGTCGCTGATCTTGATTTAAATCGACTATGCAAAGATATAAAAAAAAAGAAAGTTTAGTTACGTTTAAATAATATTAACTGCAATTTTTCAATCTTTCGTTTCTTTTATTCGATTTCAATCGTCTCTTGAAACCAAGATGGCGCGCCAAATGTATCGCAGGGAGCAAGAAAGGACTTGGAAGGAACCGTGGACCGTATTGGGTCAGACGTTCTCGTCGGTCCTCGTAAGGCTTGCAACTAGGCAGAAATTAATCGATACTACCCACATTCCCTCTACTTGTGGTACTGCATTATTCTTAACCCGGGACTGACCTTTATTTTCCCCCCACAGTGTACACAGTGGCGCGAATAATTATAGGTTCGAGGGATTTCGTTTTTATTTCGATAATTCCCGCGACACGGAACGACGTCGAGTTCGATCGTTCAAACTTTGACCACGTTTCCGTTCCACCGTGGTCCCGCGGAGAGATATTAGAAAATGGACGTTGTCCCCTCGATCCGATCGAGCGACGATCATCGAGGAATGACAGTTGGTTTTGTTCCTGGGAATTTCTCGATGGTTCGCGTATCGAGACGGAAGGATGAGGCCCGCGAAAGAAAGTATTCCTCTTGATTCCGAGCCGTTAGGTGGAAAACCTACTTCACCTACATCGGGGAGACGCGTCTCGTTTCCCCGCGACGAGTAATTACGGTCGCAGTCGGCGATGTTCTCGAACGCGATAAGAACGGGCGGCGATCGCTGTGGTCACATCAAAGATTTGCGATCTCTCGAGTAATCGTTCGAGATTTATACCGGAAAAGGTGCTTGAACTATCGACGCGTCCATTTTTCTTCCTCAGAGAATAATTCAAGAATTGTTTCATGGTAGCATCGAAACAAGTATTAAAATTGCAATTTACAAGAAATCACCGCAAATAAAATAAATAAGGGTTGGAGAATTAAATGGTTAAACGATGTTGGGAAAATCAACAGAGATTGATTAGAAAGATTGTGGGAATTTTAAAGACATTTTCTGGTAGATTGATATTGTCTGTCATTTGAATTCTAATTCTACTTATTTTCGTGGATATTTCAGGGTGAGGAGGGCCCATCGTCGACTTAAAAATTCTGTTTCGTTCCCCGTGGAATCGAGGTTTAATAACCTAGGTGGTCCTTGAACGCTAGACGGCTCCATCCTCGAAACATTCTTGCGTCCACTATTCAATTTCGTCACCGTGTCCTCGACGAAAGGTCTCTCTGGCGTGACCTTCGCCATTGAATACTCGAGGGACAATTCGTGGTAGCACTGAACGACTCGTTTCGCAATTAGTCCTCTTCGATCCATCGACGCTGAAGGAACGCCGCGCGAATCAAATCTCTTTTGCTTGAAATATTTTTCGCTGGACGGTTCTATTAGAAAATATGACGCCGAGAGTAATTTATTTAATCGACAACAGCGTTACAGCTTTCTTTCCTGGGGCCCTCTTCGGGTATAGAAATAGCTAAAAAAGGGGGAGGTATTTACACGAGTATAAAAATATAAACAGTGTAACGTGGATGTAGAAAGTACGACAAAGAAGATTGCGCAACAAATGTAAATTAAAATTAAAAATATTTCTACCGGAACTTCTGTTAGTATATATCGAGTGGAAAGAGTTAAAAACAAACTCGCTTCCGCGGGGGGGGAAAAATAGCGATGACGATTCGAGATATTTTAGAATTCTTTATTAATGGCAGAAACGCAGAAGCCCTGGCGCAAAAAAACTTGTTTCCATCGAAAAGTACGAAAGAGAAATGAAATTCACGCTTTGTAGGAATTTGGACGAACCGAAGGATCGATTCCTGGTTAACCTAAATCCCATTGAAATGTGACTCAGGTCGCTTTTTAAAGAAAATTTTACGAATAGGATTAAAAATTGCAGACGTACGAGTGCCTTGTTAGTTTTCACGCGAATAGTAAATAAATAAAAAAAAATATGTTGAATATAGTTTGCCACGAGAAATTAAAAAAGAGAAACTTTTATTCCATATTGAGCTAAATTGGCTAATGATTTTAATCCTCGCCGATCTAGGTCAGCGCGAAACAAAATTTTTCTCTCTTTTAATTTCTCAATTACTCAGCGACTAAGGGTTCTCGACGTGGTTTCTTCCATAGTGTATTTAATAACACTCGACCAAAACACGACCGTAGATTTAACATTTCTGAGCATCGAGGCATTTTTAATCGTGAGAATACAATTGAAAAAATACGATAAAGTAAAAAATCCCGGTCAGAATGGGGTGTTGGGTCCGAAGGGGGCTCGTGGCGCGTGGGACTGAGACGATCGAGCCAGAGCGGGTCTCGGTAAGCTCGAAGGGCGAGACTCGAATGGAGCAGGAGGTCGAGAGTAGTAGCGTTACTTGCGTGGTTCGTTTTCATTTGGGCCCAGAAATTCGAGCGGTACGTCCCTGACGGTCTCAACGTCTGGCTAGGCTAGGCACGGGAGTACTGTTAGCTTTGGGGCCCGAGTCGAGGCTGAAAGGAGAAACGAGGGAGTAGGAGCAAGAGGACGAAGACGAAGAAGAAACTCGAAAGAAAGGGAGGTGGCGTCGGTGGACGAGGAACGGTGGCGGGGAGTGGGCCGCATGGTGGAATCCTACGTTGGGGCCATAATGTAACACCGAGTCGGAAACATCGAGGTTCGTCCTCGCTAGCCTCGAGCGAGGGACGCCGCCGACCCGCTCGCTCGGCTCGCTCGCCTCGAGACCGCTCAGAAGTGAAGTGGCACACAATGCGTAAGAGTATTTTCAGGGGTCGACGACCGCTCTGCTTCCTCGAGGCTGTCCCTAGCGATGGCTTCGACCGCGAACCGAACGGTATCGACGATCCTCGCGGAACACCGCGAACGGACCCACGGAATTTCGCCCCGACGAGTCGCGGGGCCCTTCTTCCGGGGGACGGGGGCCTTCACCGGGCAACGGGATTTTTTCGACGCGACTCGATCGTTATTTTTACTCTGGCCACTTTTTCGCATTTTTCGTTACCAAATGCACGCGAGGTGTGAATTTTACCTGTACATACTCTGGAACGAAACGGCAATGACGATCATTTGCAATTTTAAATGGACACAAGACATCGTTTGTTCAACCCCCCCAGATGGCGATTATAGCGTTTCTTTATTTGGCACCGAAGAATTATTTTTAAAATGGTCCCCTGGCTAAACGTTATTTAATTTTAATTTTTATACTGTTGAGATTCATAACGTGTGTATATCACACCACTCGAGAAAGAAGGTTATCGAAATATTCAGCACAGTTGCGTAAGACAATCTTGTGAATTTTATCTCACCGAAATGATTTATAAACATTTCTCTCGAGTTCTAGAGAATCTTACGACCTATAGTTGAAGTTCGAGAAAGACTAGAAAGGCCCAGAGAAGACCCAGCTCAATATTGTCTTCGATTTTAGGTCACGTACAGTTAACATAAACAGGGTTATTGTGTGTTTGCGAGCGCACAATTCTGCGTGGCACAACATGAGGAATCTCCCGCGATCGTCGACGCGTTAACGCGTTTGTTTTTCTCGATTCACGCTGAAAAGTCGATAGCCCGGCGAATCGGTGCAATTAAACTCGCCTCGAGAATTTCCAACAATAGAACTTGCATTTGCCTAGCCATTACTCGGGATTCGAAAAAAAGGTAAATGGTATCTGGAAGTCAGGAATAGCTTTGGATTAATATACTTTGCGAAATGGCTGGCGAAGACAGGTTTAAATACTTGCTATACGTACGGCGAGAGACTTCGACGTTACGATTAATTCGTTCCACCATTTTCCGCATAAATCGAATACCACGTATGAACGGAGAAAGACAAAATCAGTTTGAGGCTAAATAGAATGCGATTCTAGGAGTAAAGAAAACGTAGACATTAATCTTTTGGGGGCATTTGGAAAATTGTATCGTCTATTCATATTATACTCGGTGAGGTTTGTCTAATAAATCTTGCTTAGACTTGAATTTAAACGTCATGCCTTGGGCAGAATCTGCTAGGTAAGCCTCGTCGATGAGTCCAGCTAGCGGAAACACGGTACAATAGTTCCCGTTTTCGAGCGATGAAACGAAGGATTCGCCAGTTCGCTTGAAACCGGGGTGGGTAGTGATTTTTATATCAAATTAACACGTTCGCAGTCCGCTGACCTATATTCGGGTCAGCATACTCCCTATTCACACGTTCCTTGACCCACATGTGAGTCAGGAGCGGCGTCGGAAGTCACATACTTCTCAGTTTATCTTCAAATATTTACACTATCATGTAATAAGAAATCAGTGTCCGATTTTTATCGATAAATTGCAACAAGAGAAGCTTATCGAGTATGTTTATATCGTTTTCTAAGACGCACAAGGGAATCCGGAGTAAAAATTAGCACTCGAAAGCGAGAACTGATCAATCGTTTCCCTTTGTTCCAATTATGTTACTTACAGTCGCTGAAATATAGATCGTTCGTACCTCGAGCGTACAAATTTCTGAATTATGGGTAGATTTAAGGTCCCCTGTAAGCGTTGGGCCCACCAGCTGACCCCCTTGTGACAGGGTTTGCGTTGATTCGAGTCGAAGGTCAACGATCAATATCATGGGAATTGGATCAAGCCCATCGCTATTGAATCCCCTCTTCTTTTTCTCGCGCCCTTCATACCCGCCCTCTCCTCTCTCCTCGATCCCTCTCGATCCTGAAGCTTTGGAGAACGTGAATCGCTCACGTGCAAACGGCGATCTGCGAAATCGCGTATTCCTTTGTCCCTCCATTTTACTCATGATTCGAATGACTACTATCTTCTGTAACAAAATTCGATAAAATAGGAACTTGAGTTCCAAATGTCAAGGTGTCAAAAATTTGGGGTACTCGACTCCGAGAAATCAAATTTAAATCATATAAAATCGAATCAAATCGTGTTGGGAGAATGAAAGGAAACGGAGGTAACGCGTAGAAGATCTTTGACACATATTCCCATCAAAGAAAGCGTTGTATTCGGGGACCAAAGATTTTTTACCCTTGGCGTTCAGGACTCTCTGGTCTTTTTCTCCGTTTTTCGCGACCGGTTTATCATATTTTTAACAACCGGTTCCTCCTCCCGGCCGACCGTTGGATTCTCGTTACCGATTGTATGCAAAATTACGCGCGTACGCAACGGGGAAGTCGTCTCGCGTTGGAAAATCCCTGAACTTCGTAAGACTCGCGATCCTCGAAGCAAAAGCGTTGGATACCTTGGGTTTCGAAAAAACCGAGGAACGCCACCGAATCGCGTCGGAGGAGTAAACGAAAAATGGTGAACGTGGCCCGTTCTATTCCGCCATCGAGGATTTTTTTTCGCGGCGAGTTCAACGCTCGAAGGTTAAAGACCCGACCGTGAAGCCTCCAACCTGTCGAATTCGTGGCCGTGCCCGGATCGTGACTAAGCCACCATTTATCTTGTATCGGCGATCGGTTTATTGTCGTGCTATTTCGTAACCGAACCGCGATACTAGAGGCCGGACTCCTCTCCGCGTCCTGTCGCGTTCTGTCCGCAGGAAACGTCGCGTACGTGACGCAAGATCTAAATCGACGGCATATTGCCAGGCGGATAAAACACTTTTAACGCCTTTGTGAACCGTCCACTGCTATAACGGAAACACCGTGACCCACAAGGGTATCCTGCCCGTAAACGCTGCACGACGTTCCCGATAATTTGGCGAAAACGGAGCAACGATGCCCCATGGACGCGAACAATATTATTCAAAACACATAAAGATGCAACATTTTCTTCATAAGTCTGTTGTATCTGTGTTATTTTATTTATCGATTTATTTTATCGACCATTAGGGATACTCGCTATCATCGTTGTTTACAATCTTCGAGTAGACTGACCAGGTGTGTAGCTAAAAACCTATTAGAACCATCGATCTTTGCATACTTGCAGTAGCTTCTATAACGCTGCGGAAGTCGCCATCTTTGAGAATGAATCGCATGCGCCACCTGAACGACGACCAAAGTACTACTCGCTTTGAACAGTAAGAAGGGAAAGTCCCCAGTTCTGGCACCAATCGAGGCTCTTCTCCGTTGGGTAGGCGTCTTGATTGGTGTCAGAGCCCACGATCAGGACCGTGTCTAAATACTCTGGCGCCCTGGACAGTAATCACGTACACTGAACCTTCTTTTGATCAATTTTGTAAGTAAAATCTTCGACGACAGAAGATTGGAGGAAACACGAACTTTGTGTTTAATAGTGAATTTATATTCTATGGAACTTCCACTGTCTTAGCGCTGCTTGTCTATATAAATACTGTGCTCTTAATTTTATTTTGGAGACTACAGTTCCCTTACGAGGTCGTTATTTTCGCGCGTCGTTAATTGTCGCGAA
This sequence comes from Colletes latitarsis, assembly GCF_051014445.1. Classification (NCBI taxonomy): domain Eukaryota; kingdom Metazoa; phylum Arthropoda; class Insecta; order Hymenoptera; family Colletidae; genus Colletes; species Colletes latitarsis. The sequence goes on along the minus strand of NC_135135.1, from coordinate 25,083,618 downwards.
AAAGAGCAATAATTACGGGCCGTTTATTCGACATTACGACGGCGATGATAAATTCGACGGAAGCTGGACGTGTTTCGATTTAAATAAACGGTCCGCGCGGTAATGTAATCAACCGTCCAGAAAAGTCGCGTCGATTCGATCGATAGATGGGAACCAAGTCGTTGGCAAACCAGAATTACGACACAAAATTCAGTTTCTCTTGCGTTTATTAAATTCGACAACCTTTGTTGCCAGAAAATAATTCGAACTTGGACTTAAATTCGTATTCCGGTAAAAGGTTTTCGGTTATTTATTAAGGAACAGTTTCTGGCGGATGAAAATGGACGTTCGAGGCTTGGGAACGGGAACGAGGAGAAACAGCGCGGACGATTCCGCTTTGAAAAGGGAATTCTCCCGTGACACATTCGTTTTTATCGAGCTCTCTGACGCGGCCACGAATCTCAGCGGTGGTTTCCGGGCATATACGGAAAGTCGGCGAGTCGTATACTGCTCCGTATACGAGGCATTGACCCGCCTTTAGCGTTTCGTCGCACCTCGCCACGCTTCTACGGAATCGTACGCGCGCGTGCACACCTTTCTCGCGTACCTGTGCGTGTACGTAAACAAATCCGTTTCTAACGGGCCCCCCTCCGAAACGACGCTGTTTCCCCTCACGAATACGGGACCCAGCTTACGTAATCGTCGATTTCGGTTTGGACACTCGCGCTGTACCGACGAATTCACAAACGCCCGGGCGAACCACGAGAAAGTCCCAAAAGAAATGGAATTTTCTTGAGAATTCTGCTCGCGTCCGGAATGCTCGATGGCGTTGAACCGGAGGAACTCGCGATCGTCCGTAATCGGCGCGTTTAACGCGGGAGGCGTTGAACTTTCAGGGGTGGTCGATCGTCCTTGCGTATTTTCGACGTCCCCAAACGATTTTAACACGCCACACTTTCGAGAATATTTTTCAGACACACAATGGAAGTGGATCAATTTATTATATACGTATTAGCGAGTGTAACAAGTAAATTTCTAAACCAAAATAAAGTTTGACTTTTTAACTCCGTGTTAAAGGGGTTCTGTAATAAAACAAATTATTCAAACTGTTCTCTCGAAGCCTCCTGTATTGAAAGTTCCAAAAGAAATGGGAATTTTCGGATCGCCAGAGTTCCCGAGTCGATTGCTCCAAAGTAGGATATCACACCCCATATCATAACGGAACCGGCGGACGAGCGACGTCGAAGAATTTGGTCCTCGTTTCGCAGGTCGTAATAATAATATGCATATCCAGCTGGTCCATCTAAATTGAACTTTTTCTCCTCTGAGAAAATTATACCGTCGATCGGGCCAACGCACGCATATTCGTCGGAATTTCAGCCGTACGATGTTTTTTAACGCGGGTTTACTCTGAATTTTTTTTGCGTTTTATGCACGTTGCAAAGTGCATTGCAGGTCTAACGGTCAAAACAGACGCTGTTTAATTCGCCTAAAATATTTTCCAAAGCGTATTTAGATAGATTTGAACAGACATAGGGCGTGTATCAACCACGTTGGAGTTTATCCAATTTTTATACACGTTGGAATCTCAAGCTTGGATCGTTTGCTCTCCTCCAATTACTGTGGATCAACGAGATTTTGCTGTAGTGAAAAAATAAAAGCCTGAGATTGTGGTACGTCTCGACAAGATTAATAAGATTCCTCAGGAAGGGACTTCGAAAGTGGAGACGAGCGACTGGGACGAGATTAGGCGATTAGACCGTCGCCTAGGTCTGCAGCCTGGCTAGCGCGTGTCATCTGATATCGTTTCAAAGAAGTAAGACTGTAACGCAAACTCAGTTTGGTCGTTGTACAGGGTGAATCAGGAGAGACACCTAAATATGTCTCATTCTGGATTTAAGATAACAGAAATAATACTAAGAATTGTATGAGAGGAGAGGGGTACTGTCATACAAACTGATCATCGAGGCTTTTTTAAGCGGTACCACATATTTTTGGCTTCGTACGACCTCTAATTAATTTTTTCACCCCTTTAGATTTGCTCAGAAAACAATAATATCTTCCAAGGGAACAGTTATGTGACACATTGGTGGATTCAGTAGGACGATATTCGTGAATAATCATTATGCATAGCTCAACAAGTTTAATCAGATCCCAGGGGTAGTGGCTCGAGTGACATGGATGAGACCAGGCGATTACTATCGTCGCCCTCCGAGGATTACGTTGAAATTTATTAATCATGTAAAATCGTCATTTAGACTACGCGTTGGTTAAATTCATGGTTCCATTATGGAAGACTCAAAGTGATCGAACTTTACGAGAAAACAATAATTCGGTTTCGAAATTTGTTTTGAAATTATAGCCTGACAAATAGTAGCATTCGATAGTTTAGCACTTGTTAATTTGTGGTATTCCTAATGTCAATTGTTAACGAATTTACAAGTATCAAGGTTTGTCGGTAGTCGAGGTGTTAATGGACGGAGCATCCGATCCGAGCCAGGTGGATGACGCCACGAGGTATTACATCTTTTTGACCAGTCATCGTCCAATATATTTCAAGGTAGCAACATCCACTTCGCCGGGAGAAGGTTAATTCCCGCAGAAACCGCGAGCCGGGCTGTCCAATCTCCCAAGTTGGCTCGCATCCTTGTCGTTTGGCGTGCGACGTCGTCCTGTCTCATCGCTGTTGAGCCCGTTGGAAATCATGGAGACCACGCGGGTCTGCGGTTGCCTTCCAGCGGCCGATTAACCCTTATGTCAATAACCGAGCACTCCGGGTACCCTTTTCCGTCTCTCGTTCAAAAATTATACTTCCTTTCCCGACAAAAGCATCAAAGACATTTACAAATTCAGCTTCTGCGCGTTTACATTGGATCCTATATCGATTCTGAACTTTCGAAAATATTTCCCAACGCGATAGACATCGTATTTTTGAGAATTTCTGACTCTGGGCCCAGATGAGGCCCCGAAACCTTCATATTAGAACAGACATAACTGATAAAAAATTCTACAATCTCGATTATAGTGTCTAACAAAACACAGCACTTGTAAATCTAAATTGGGCCTTATATCGATCCCGAATACATAAGAGACATCAGCCAATCTTTTGAAAATATTTTCCATCGCGATAGCCATCGTATTTTTGAAAACTGTCTGAGTCTGACTCTAGGGCCCAAATAGAGCCCCAAAACGTGACTTTCTAAGGGTTGCAGAGGGAAATGAAACGAACGGTGCATGTTCTGGTGGCAGGTGAGTCTGTAAGGTTGAGGTTTCGTGCCAGACGGATTCGCCTCGAGAGGATTGCACGCTCGGCGCCCCGGTGCATTCTCGGCGTCGTTGGCCGCGCTGGCGAGCGTGTGCGCGCGCGCGCGGGGACTTAGTTGGGAACGAGGAAGACCTAGTTCGAAGGTAGAACGCTTGCAACGGCACTAGGTCACGCATCGCAATTCCTGAACGGCGCGAGCGTCGTCTACGTGTGCGTCGCGTGCATGTGCATGTGCATCGGGCCCCGCACGCGGCACGCATACGCGATCGAGCGAGGCCCCGACGATGGTCGCCAGCTCGACCAGGGAACTCGTTACCTTCGCGAACAATCGCTGTCGCGATCTTTCGAACTCTGAAAATTTATTTGTTTAACTATCGACGATGAAACTTTGTGATTTTTGTTTTTAAAAGCTGGGAAAGGAGAAAATTATCGTATCGAATTTATTAACATTGTTGGTATCGTGGTATATTTTTACTAGTGGGAAAGAATTTTACAGGTCAGGGGAATTATAATCTGAATTTAGTTTCTTTTATTGCAATTATCGCGAAGAAAGACAGTTATTTGTAATATTGATAATCTCATCGATTTCAGTGATTTCGAAATTAAAAAGGGAAGGTTTGAGAGCGGTTTGGAGCAAAATGATCCTTCACTCTTAGTTTCCAAGATATAATTATTAGATAGGAATCGTAGTACGGAACCACGCCCTCGTAAGCATGAGTTTGAAGCGATTCAATCTGTACACGTAAGGCGCTAGGCGTGTTCGGACTCTTGATTGCTAGAATGAGCAATTACCACTCTGATTCTAGCAATCGGAAATTTTTTAACGTCCTCGGTTGCATCAAAGCACTATTCGTTATTAAAGTAGAACTAAACATGTGGCATCGGTCTGCGTATACAATGGTTTCACTTTGGTAAATGTGTCCCACTATTACGATTAACGCGGTCAGTTATTCAAGCAATAACCATCAAATATGCAAACGAAACGCAATATTTAATTATATTTTTAACGACGAATTCTTCGCTACCACTAACGTTAGAATTTGTTTAATGCAATATATTTTATTCCACATTTGCAATTTTAATTTCTATCCCGTCATGAACAGTAAATATTTTAATTATTCGAATAATAGATAATCCCAGTGGAGACTGTAATTATTTATTATATTACTATTTTGCACATGACCCTTTTATAGATACGGATTTAAGATCTAAGTCAGGAAAAACGACATTAAAAATTTCTCCACAGTTGGGGAACCGAACTCGAGACCTCGAGAGTCATGGATAAGTGTCTAATGCACGGAGCCACGAAGGGCTCTTGATGATAAAAACTATTTATTATAAAGCAACCTGATATTAAGGTTCTGTAATTGCAATTTTTATTTTCAATCGCATAGTAACTGTTTTCGATCGTTGGATACTTGTGTTTAGATGAGAATATTGGCCATCTCTGGCGATTATTACGTGTTTCGCGTGTTTCCTGGTCCCCGACGGAGGCGCGTTAGAAAGTTCCCTTGGATAATGTAATAGGTTCCATGATCGTTTCCACGGATCCGCGTCCAGGTTCCGCGCGTCGAACGCGGTTAACGATAACGGTCTCCAGGGCAGCCTCGTCCATTCATCTCGAACGTTCTCATAGGGCTTTCACCCTTTTCCCACCTCCGCCTACCGACGCCCCGGCACGAGCGTGTCGATCGCTCCGAGGGCTAACGGTAACGCGGCGTCATTTTGTCCTGATTGCGTTTAGGGAACTTTTCCACTCGTCGTCAACGAAAGTAGCGGCTGCGAGAGAGTGAATTTCGTCACCACGGACCCACGGACCGAATTTACATCCGAAAGATGTACTGTTAAACGACCGCTCGAAGCGAAGGTGAAACGAGTGGGCTGTCCGGGTTCAATGGAACCAATAAAACGGCCATAGATTATCGACGACGCGGTCCCAATCACGAATTTTCGCGTCGCTGTACAGAAATTTGTTTATAATACTTCATCCACTAGTTTAAATTTAAAAAGTCATTTTTAAACCATACTTAGCCCTTGGGGTCTGGGTCCAGTTTGACCCGGCTCTCGTTTCGTTAATTTCCGTGGATGAAAATGGACCGGAAACTCGAAATCCAAAATATCATCGACGGACGGAAGATCGCAAGTCTTCACTTTTCTATAATATAATATATAGCGAATAAAACAGAAAATTGGAACCTTCTAATCTGAGATCCGCGTAACGTCGAAAAGACGAACGATGATTACAGTTAAACATTTATGTATTAGCGATCTTTTCGCGATCGTGTAACGTCGAGATTGTATTTTCGAAACGTCCACGTAACTCGTTGGCGAGTACCGAACAGATTTCCGAGGTGTCGAGGCGTAGGCAGAGGGATTTTTCTCGTCTGCCTCGAAGATGGACGCCAGTGCCGCGGTAACAATGCCAATGGGATGAACGTCCTGATCCCGTCGCTGTCCCCAGGACAACGACCCCTCTATAAAATTTGACGAACACTTGGTTTTCACCACCGATCTACTTCGATCGCGAGTCTCGCGACTCTGGGCGTCGACCGTGTCGTCGATCATCTATCTTCGCCTGTTCCATTTTAATGGGCACGCTATTAAAGATTCTTTTCAAACTCTCCGCCTTGCTAATTCCGTCCAAACCGAAATACCGCTATACTCCGGACTCGGGCTAATTTTCTTTAATTTACTTAGACTCCACTAATCTAGGTTCCTTTCGTTAATGCAATATTAACGTACAGTTATGGATTTTCTATTTTCTTTAACGTCAGAAGCTAGATTAAAAGTTATCCGTTATTTGAAAATGAAATTTTATCCTCGTACGATGTATAGAAATTTTTAATTTTTATAGAATTAAGTATTGCTCAGCTTAGAAATTTATTACCATTAATTTGATTAAAAATCATATTTAATTCTTGACGAATTTTTGGAGGATGTTTGACACGTTTAATATTGCGTCGAAAATCATGAAATTTGACAAAATTTACGGAGATCGGTCGTCTAAGTGTTTTGACTTGAATAGTATTTTATTGAACGTATGATAGCGGTTTTTCAGGTGTTGGTAGATTGCGTCACACCAACGAGGAAGCGAGCGGACAGTTTAATAATAGTGCGGGGATGTTTCGCGGCACGATGGATAGGAAATTTGATCGGAATCGACGATACTCTGAAAAGGGAGGAATATATTCGGATTTTATGCGAGCGTGCGATCCCCTCAGGCCAACGATTAATGGGCAAAGGATGCATTATGCAAAAAGATGATAATCAAAAACTCCTAAGCTGCTCAAAGCGTATTCAGTAATAAAGAAATGTTTTGAGTATCTCGGTGCTTGAAGCAGCTCAGGGAATTGAAAGCATCGATGACAAATATATTTTTTTTACTCTCGAATATGTGAAAGGTCTACAGATTTAATTTTGGTCGTCTCGCTGTCTATGATGATCTCAAAGGGTGAAGAATAATTCCTTGCAAAATTCTTCAAAGATTGCAAATACTTTGATGACCCAGATATTGAAAGCATAAATAATACCTTTTTAATTTACACCCAGGTCTCTGTGAGGACTCAATCTTGAATGTTCCATTATATATGATGACTCTCGAGGGCAAAGAATAATTCTCCAATCCTTCCAATATTTTTTAAGAATTATAAATATTTTGGTCACCCAGGCATTGAAAGCATCAATAACTGATACATTTTTAAAAATTAACTAGAATCTCTAGAAGGTCTAAAGACTCAAATCTCAAACGTATCACCACTAGTAATAATTCCAAAAGAGTAGAAATTAATTCCATCTAAAATTCTAGAGTTTGACCTAGGGGAACCATGAACCGTGGATCGAGGGTCGTTGGTGTAAGAAGGGGGGAAGGTTCGTGGCGTGTTCGATGATAACGAGGGCGCGTGGTTTTCGTTTTCAGATGGCGCGCGTCGTCGGGAACCGGCCGGATGGAGTTCGTCCGAGCGGAGCGCGATTAAAAGTGAAGCCTCTTTGACCACGTGGCCGGAGGTCATAGTGGCGTAGGCAGACGTTAACTCTCTTCGTCTGGTTGGCGGGCAAGGTGGAAGAGCGCCGTGGCGGCGGCTGTGCGAGGCCTGGTTCGTCGAGCGGTATGGTAAGTGTGTTAACAACGTAAGCAGGGTGAACGCCCTCGATAGACCTAGACCCAAAAACCGCTCGTTCCATGGGCACTGCCACTGGCACTGGGTTAAGGCGAAGTCATGTGACGTGGTGCAGGCACATAAGTCGTGCACAACACATACACACGAGGGGGGGACGCGAGAGGCACACGCACACCGAACCGGGAAGACCATTACTTTCACGCGTATGCGTTCGTTTCTGCTCGCACGGACGAGCACCGGGGTTCGTCGGCCTGACCATCTCCGCGGAATGCCACGGAATTGTTCCCCGACTTGTCACGATTTCCTTCTGCGGCGACCGCCGTCTCTACTACTAGGACGCCCGTGGGTTTTCAACGCGGATTTGTGCTTTTCTTCCCCGGGGTTCAGCGATGGGACCGATCCAACGTTCCCAAACCAGCTGATGAAATCTATCCAGACCCTGTATCCTACATTTATTACAGTATTCATGCGATTAGACAAGGTAGAAATTTGTTTCGACTCATTTCGGGGCATGAAAAACTTCTGAAAACGTCTGGACATTCGTCATAATCAGCTCCTTTGACACTGATCGATCGAGTACTTGTGAGAGAGTCAAGAATAGCGTAGCCCTCTGCTGTCGAGTCCGGAAGCTATCACCTCAGTAGTACTCTTCATCCGTTCAGTGTTAGGCCCCCCACTCAGACGCCTCTCGAGAAGCGTATACAGGGTGTTCGACCACCCCTGCGAAAAATTTTAATGGGGGATTCTAGAGGCCAAAATAAGACAAAAATCAAGAATACCAATTTGTTGATGGAGGCTTCGTTAAAAAGTTATTAACAATTAAATTCAAAAATTTCAAATCGTTCTGGAAAAATTATTTTCGGATGCGGGGGTCAATTACAATCATTTTTTGTGAATAGATATACCCTCGAAATCCTATCCACTTTCGAGAAAAAAAATCGGGTAGGTGGTGAAATTTTTCGGCGAAAAAAAAATTTTTGAAATCGTTATAAAAAAATTATTATCGGTTGCGGGGGTCAATTACAATCATTTTTGGTCATTACACATACCTCCGAAATCCTACACACTTTCGAGAAAAAAATTCCTTACCGAAAATCTAATTTGGTGCCTAAATGGTGCGAAAAAAAGAAAATTTCAAATCGTTCTGGAAAAATTATTTTCGGTTGCAGGGGTCAATTACAATCATTTTTGGCGAATAAACATACCCCCGAAATCTTGTGCATTTTCGAGAAAAAAATTCAGTATGGGCGGAACTTTAAACGTTAATAACTTTTTAACAAAGTCTCCATCAACAAATTGGTATTCTTGATTTTCGTTTTATTTTGGCCTCTAACATCTTCCATTAAAATTTTTCCCAGAGGTGGCCGAACACCCTGTATATACAAATAAAAAAAGGTGGATCGAGTGCTTGTGAGAGAGTCAAGAGCGTAGCCCTCTGCTGGCGAGTTCAGAACCCATCTTCCTCGATACTCCCACTGATGAACGGAAATTTTTACGCGAACCAGCTGGGTCTTCCCAGACCCACATGTTATCTACAAGAATATTCATGCTATTAAATGAGATGGAAACTTGTTTCACTGGTTTCGAAGGCACTTATGAATTATATAGTCGGTTAAGTGCATAAATAATGCGTGAAAACGTCTGTATATTAGTAGAATTCGAATGGAAAGAAAAATGTAGTCTATAATTAGATAGTTTTTACACGCTCGGGAAATTTACAATTGTAATTACACGGTAATTCGACCGGTTATTACCGCGTGATTACAGGTAGTCGCGTCATGACAAATGTAATCGGACTACACTTTATCCGACTTTGTATTTGAACATATATCGTAGGCTGTAAATTATACGTCTATCTGTGTTTGTTTTGTGTATAATATCGTAGGTTCTCGCGGGAGGCCTTTGATCTCGCTCGCAATTAGCGAAAGTTAGAGTAACCAAGGTCCCATTTCGGCAACCTGACGCCTGTGCTTCTTCGAATCTTTATGAATCATTAGTTCCCCGCCTCTCTTCGACCGTCAAAGCACTTTCTTTCCGATACTTCAATGCCGTAACAGTATCGGGAATTCCGTCGGAACTGCACGGAGTCATCGATTCTAATAATCGATCGTCCGTTTCGTCTTAAATCTTCCGTTCTAGATATTTTATTTCCCCAGTACACGCCACCTAATTATATGTTACATGTACTAGGAGTTGTATCGTATAATTAATACTTTATAGAAATAGTTAAAATTCGTTAAATTGCTGACACTTTAAAATCCTCGCGTTCTCGAATTATTCAAAAAATTAAATAGCAATCATTTGAAAAGGTCTTTGCTTCCTTCCAACAAGCATAAACGCGTTTCACGCGTAACATGAGGAACCAGAGAGTTTTGCCTTCGCTGTACTGCATATTTGCATGGATAGGAATGCATTCTCCTGATTTATACAGAGGAAATGGCAGATGCAATCGAGCTTTTCCTTTGGCACACGCCTCTGTGCCTCGTTTTCTTCGGAGTTTGCTATTACACCTCTGAAAACGAACGTCTTCCTGTTTCCCTTGGTATTTCGCCGTTCTATATTAATACTTGTACACCCCTGGGCGAAAGTGAACTAAATTTATTACCGCTCGTATTACTAGCTTCTATCAAGCTTTTCAGTGTTCCTCAAATATTCCACAAATATAATTGAAATATCATTTGAGAATAGTCGAGCATTCGTAATGTACGAATTCTGTAACGTGGATTATAAATTCTGTAAACTTTATTTACCATTTGGAATTCGTCGCGATAAATTTAACGCCCCCGCGGTGAAGAGGACATTGAAATTTCGGCGTAGAAATTGGAGTTAGGAACTTTCCAGTGTACGAAAACGATACTTTCGGTTGCGGTAAGCTTCTTTGGCAAATTTGGAGCGAGCTAGCACGGATCGGTGATCTAAAGATTACACGAGAATTTCCCTCGTTTTCTACGATTCCTGTTCCACATTTCGACCGATCACGGCTCGTTGACGTCATTATTCGCTTCGAGGCGGCCGTCGAAAGAAAACAACAATACTTTTTCTCTGTGGTCGTCGACCCCGAGTGCTGGTCGGTGCTTTTATCCGCGAATAAACAAATTTATTAATGCGTGTCGATCACCACACACCGATACACCGGCGTGCAATTCTTCGAACGGAGTCAAAATATTGTTTTTTTCAGCCTTTTGCAGGGAAAAATCTTGATTTTGCATTGTCGTAAAATTTTCATGCGACGAATTTAAAAATTTGTCACGTAGGAGGTTAAATTGTCGAGCTACATTTTTGAGAAATTTAATTAAACAGCAACTTGGAGGGCAGGTTTTGCACCACCCATTTTTTTTTTTTATCAAGAAATTATTTTGCAAAATAATATATGATTGAACGTACTGGTCCCTGAAAACTAAACTACGTTGACTGTGCAAAAGTCGCGCGACAGTCGACGGCCATTTTCAGGTCCAATAATCGTGGTCTCCTTACCAAACTGTCTTGAAAATAGAAATTGATCTGACGCGAGAATACAAATATTTATCGCCCTGTTCCGCTCTATATTTTCGTACCGGAAGTGAGCGTTCCATGTTACGACGAAGGAATGTCTTCCAAAATTACTCTCAAGGGATCGTTCTATTGCCTATTTTTCCGAATGTTTCTATTATTGTTTTATACATCCATTGTTCGCCCATTTACGCTTGTCATTCTTAAATCAAACGCTGTGGGCCATTCGACATCAAATATCCTACAAAACTGTATTTCCTTTTGCATTTCTGTAAAGGAGATATGTTTACAGATTACTAAATTAAAAACTGGACAAATTAGCGATTTTAGAGCTACGTGTGAACGACTAGAAACATCATTGTACCATCAATAAATCTCAAAGGCAGACCAACATGTCTGACCCAGTACGGTCTCAAGCTACTTCCAAGATTAGTCCTCCCTGCGAGGCATTAGATGCATTCAACCACAGCTCCACACACATACCCTCCTAAAAAAAAAGTAATAATACACACAGAAGCTTTAACACTTTGACTACGGTCAATTTGAACGCTCATGGGCGTTGTACGCACACAGTCAACTGATCGACTGAGTAGTCAAAGGGTTAATAGTTAAATGTCTTACTATTTATCTTAACAAGATTTTTCATAGTCAAACACCTGTTTCTATTTGGCCTAACGATAAGTTCACGATCGAGATCGAAGACCGCGGAGAAAAGCTCGCAGAAAAAGCTGAAAATCTGAACGCGCCGGCTCCGCTCGAGGAGGATCGGGGACGCTCGCTACAGGATGATTATCCAGGCTCGCATAACTGGCGAGGAAAGGCATGGATGTGTATAGTACGTCCCCCGGCCGTCGGTGGATGGAAGTCCATCCTTGATGGAGGTTACTCCGGGCCATCGTCCCACATCTCCTTGGATATGAACTTCGTGTCTTCGTTCGACTTGCCGGTCGTCTCCCTTCGGGTTCTCCTTCCTCGTCTCCTTCGTCCTTCTTCCTGCCGTCTCCGCCGCGTTTTCCCCTCCTCGCCCTCCCCGCCAGCCGCGTCCAGCCACCGACCCCCCACCACGCGACGTTTCGTTTCGTTTCCGACTCCGTCGTCCACCGATTAGCCGCCCCCACTACGAATTCGATCGCCGCCCGCGACTTTTCCCCTTCTTTCCTCTTACAGTGCGCCGTTCTGCCGTCCGAGGGCGCTGACAGTGGCGCGAGTAGCCCGCGATTACGGATTCCGAGAGTCGATCGAATCGTTCCACCCGGTCGATTCGCACGCCGCGACCACGCAGACTTTCAGCCACGTTTTCGACCAAAACCAAAGGTATCGAAACGAAAGTTGACAGTTAAAAATGGTACATTTACGATGACAATTTACCGTAATATAGCTTGTGTTTCATTTTAATGTCTTTTCACCTTACGAAAATAAACGATGATACTTGAATGGTATTCTTGGAAATTGTTATGGAAATTTGTAGGTTAATAATTTGTTGTTTTTACAGATTAGGTCCACCGAAGTGGGAGGCGAAATCGTGTTATCTTTGAAGGTACTTTTTCAGGACGGTTAGTAGCCCATATCTTTTGCGATATATTGTATTTTTCTATGAAAAAATTCACGTAACTTGGCGAGATAGATGCAAGTAACTGTGCAAAGTTTAAATTTAATATCTCAAACAGCTTTTCTTTTATAAAATTTTTACTCCTCCAGCTACTCATCATTGAAGATCTTTCGTCGAATGTTATAAGAACCGATAGTTGTTAGTCCATATCTTCGAAACTATTTTACATATTTCTATTAAAAAATTCACGTAACTTAACAAGATAGATACAATTAACTGTACAAAGTTTAAATTCAATATCTGAAATAGCTTTTCTTTTATAAAATTTTTACTCCTCCCAGCTATTCATCACCGAAAATCTTTCGTCGAATGTTACAAGAACCGACAGTTGCCAGCCTATATCTTCGAAACTATTTTATATTTTTGTATTAAAAAATTCACGTAATTTGACGAGATAGATACAATTAACTGTGCAAAATTTCGATCTAATATCTCGATTAGTTTTTCTTTTATCAAATTTTTACTCATCGCCCTATTTATCACCGAAGATCTTTCATCGAATGTTACAAGAACCGATAGTTGCCAGCCCATATCTTCGAAACTACTTTATATTTTTCTATTAAAAAATTCACGTAACTTAACAAGATAGATACAATGAACTGTGCCAAGTTTAAATTCAATATCTCAAACAGCTTTTCTTTTATAAAATTTTTACTCATCGTCCTATTCATCACCGAAGATCTTTCATCGAATGCTACAAGAACCGATAGTTGCCAGCCCATATCTTCGAAACTACTTTATATTTTTGTATTAAAAAATTCACGTAATTTGACGAGATAGATACAATTAACTGTGCAAAATTTCGATCTAATATCTCGATTAGTTTTTCTTTTATCAAATTTTTACTCATCGCCCTATTTATCACCGAAGATCTTTCATCGAATGCTACAAGAACCGATAGTTGCCAGCCCATATCTTCGAAACTACTTTATATTTTTCTATTAAAAAATTCACGTAACTTAACAAGATAAATACAATTAACTGTGTAAAGTTGCGATCCAATATCTCGATTAGTTTTTCTTTTATCAAATTTTTACTCATCGTCCTATTCATCACCGAATATTTTTCGTCGAATGTTACAAGAACCGATAGTTGCTAATCTATATCTTCGAAACTATTTTACATTTTTCTACTAAAAAATTCACGCAACTTGACGAGATAGATGCAATTAACTGTGCAAAGTTTAAATTCAATATCACAATTAGTTTTTCTTTTAAAAAATTTTTACTCATCGTTTAATTATCGTCGTTTGGGTTAAATTATTCTTTCACGGTCAATTGCGGGGAGTTGGCCTACGCGGAGGGTTCAAGATTTGAAAGTTACATCACTGTTTATTTCTCCCTCCCTTCGCTCGAACGGACTCCCTCTCGACTTCGTTGCTGAACGTCGCGGAAAGTCGACGGGCAAGGTGGCACGACCCGGATTACGCTCGAGTCGTCGGTTCCTTCGCACTTTTCTTCGCTCCAGAGTCCTCTCTCAGGGTCAAGGCACTCTCCGGTTCCGTAAATCCTTCCTGATTCTTCGGCGGAAGGCTCGAGCTCGAAGCTGGCGCGTACGTAATCGTTACTTTTATTATCATTACTCAAGAAACTGCTCAGAAGTTTGTATTTTCGCGTATAATTTCCCTGTAGCTAGAAACAAAATTAATTTCTCAATATCGAAAAAGTCGGTGGACTCCAAAGAACTTTTGTAACCTTATTTTTTTGTTCAGATTTAACACCTCAATGCGGGAATTAATATCTCTGTTCTATGGTTCTGCCACCCATAAATGAGAAAAGCGTTAATTTTTATCTCTTTCACTTTTATCTAATTAATATAAAATTATAAAATTGGTATTTCAGTTCTATAGCCCTGCTACCCATAAATAGGCAGTGTTAATTTTCCTCACAGATCTCCCCAACACTCTTTCAATTTTGTCTATTAACATCAAACTATAGAATTAATATCTCTATTTTATAGTCCTGTCACTTTGTGGCCCCCAATGGGCAAAGTGTTAATTTTCCTCACCGATCTCTCCAACATTCTTTCAATTTTATCTACTAATATCAAACTAATATCATTCCATACTCCTGTCACCCATAAACTTGTATCTATTACAATGAAATTATAGAAAAACAAAAATAGCGGAGATTCGGTGTCCAAAGGGTCACGGAGTACAGTTTTACGAGGTTTGTCAGATTTTGATCGTCGTTTTCCCGGGTAAATAAGGTCTCATGGTAAATAAATTTTGGCGTTGATACGATTTTTGGTTGAAAAAGCTATGGCGGCGAGTGTCGAAGAGTTTGTTGGACAGGCTATAAATATATGGTCGCGGAAGAAATGGTAATGCGGCACATGGCGGAACGTCAATGGCCAAGGATTCGGGAGGGCAGGAGCCCGGGCCAGGTAAACGGCCCGTACGTTGAACCGACGAATGACCTCCGACAACAACGGCCCCCGTTTTCGGTGTCGAAATCACCGGTGCGCCGGAATAACGCCTTTACGGCCTCGTGCTTCTGACTTTTACGACCGGCCGTTAAATGAATCCTCCACCTTCCCAGCTGAGCTCCCGAGCTTGCTTCGGATGCAAAATGGAACACAGGAACAACACTGGCTCGCGATGAGTCTACATAACACGTTGGGGAAAGTACGATTGTAAAACAATGACGTTATTTGCTCGATACTTCGAGCCTGATTTACTCTATCAACACGAAACATTGCCTAACGAAACGCATTTGCCATTTCTGCTACTCTAGATCGAACATCCGTGAAATATTCTGGTCACCTTGTATGTATATTATGTTTGTAAAAACGCAAAATTTCAATATTTAGTCTCCTCAAGCTCGATGGATGCCGAAATAAATTTAATTATGCTCTTTTTGTCGCGTTTGAACGTAGAAAGATTGCATTTTGCTTGAAACCGGGGTAGGTAGTGATTTCTAGACACTGCAGACGAGCGCGTTACTTGAAAGCGGGCGCTGCTGGAGATCGAAGAGAATTTTCTTGGATTCGCCCCGAAATTTGAAAAATAATCTTTGTGAAGCATACGCGCGCGGATAACTCGCTTAGTCATTGGGCCACGATCGACCATGTTACAGTGGTTGTTCGGAGATGTTCTGGCGCCGACCGGAGGCAACAGAAGACGAGGGATGAAAAAGAAAGAAACGAAAAGGTCCTCGTAAACCGGCCTCCTGGAGACGTAACATTACGTCTGCTGAATTCCAGGGAGGAAACCTTTTTATTTTAGCCGATTCGTGAAATGAATCTCTGTACTCGGTATAGTTAATCTAGAAAGTATATTCTTCCCCAAAGTTTCTTTCTTTCCCCAGTCGTAGCTTTTCCACGCTAGTGTCGGTAATGATATATGAATAAAGATCAACGATCTCGTACGTTCATTAAACAAACTAAAAAAGATATTTCTGAAAATTATAAAACATAAAATATCTCTTTTTCTCTGCGCCTCTATCGTTCTTTTTACTCGTCGATTCCTCCCTAATTATCTGCCGATAATATAGAGTTACCAACCCAGCATTTAACAAATAATTACCGACAATTCGTGCACCCCGTCGATACTAAACGTCATCCACGCGCGTACCCTTCGAAAATCTTTTTCCACGAAACTCGACCGCCGTGAATCCTCTTTTCATCCAATTACGCGCGAGGGATTAAGGCTCGCGTCCCCCTGGATGCAATCCGGGAGACTATTGCCCCCACGGGTCGCCTGGTGGACGGTTGGAAACAGTCGGAGGAACGGGGCTGAAGAAGAAACGAGGGTGCAGCGGCGTCGACCCAATGAGAACGGGGGATTTTCAGGGACAGTGGCGTCAGGAGCGTCGCGAGGAGAGGGGATGTGGGGTGGGGAGGGCGTGGGAGGGGAATCCGGTCAAGAGAAGGGTCCTCGGGATGCGGTCGAAGACACGAGACACAGAGCTGCCGCTCGTTACATAAGTAAGGTAAAGGATCTCCTCTTCTGCTCTCCTTGAGCCGATCCACATCCGCGATTATGCCACTTTCCATCGACCTCGCTTCACCTCGGCTGTGCGTGTGCTGTGACGAGCGCGCGCGCGCGCGCTCCGCAACGGAAGTCCGACCACCCGGTGATTTCCTTTCCGGACCGATCGAATCCTAGACCTCTCTCGTTAATTGAAGGACACTCGACGACGTTCCTCGCCCTCCTCAAGTTCGTTTTTTTCAACGATATTTCATTTTCCGGCTCGGTTCGATCGCGGGACTAGGTCGTCGCTTGACCCAGTGCTTCTCAAACGTCCCTTTTCACGAATATTATTTAAGATAAACAATTATTTTACGAACCTTCCTCGGTAAAAGTAAATTCTCATCTGAACGGACGTTGAGAATGAATTTGGATTCTTCGAGCAACACTTTCCCTTACGGTAGCAATACTGCGATTGGTCCTTTAAAAAGTAGCATTTATAATTATTTTTCACGTTGAAAATTTAATATTAATATTTTGCTTTTTACAATTTCTGCACCGTTTATCGCTTAAAAATAACGAAACTTAATCTCCAACGCGTTACCAAATGCAAATGTCGCTGGAGCTCGCGTGAAGGACCAATATGGCGGCCGTGACGATCTGGAAGAGCGACGAAACTCGCGTCGAAGGCCCCACCGGAAGTCTGTACGCGTTACCCCCCGTCACGTCAAAGCGCAGTAATGTAATTTCATCGTAATCAAACGTTGGTCAGAGTTTCAAAGGAACCGCTGGGCTCTCATCGCGGTCCCAGATTATGTAAAGCGATTCCCGGACGCTGCTCGACGGCCGTCTTGCATCGCGGACCAATTTGTTACCGCGGTTTTTACGGAAAACCAATTCCTTCGCGGCCGTGTCCGTTGATTTTTCTCTCCTTTCCCCCTCCCCCTTCTCCCCCACTGAGTCATACGGTCGTCTTGGTCGGTTCCGGTGTAAAGTTAATTGGCGTGGCGTGCTCGCGGCTACTCGATTTACCAAGAGTTTTTAATTAAGCCGAGCCTCGCTCCGGGAACGAAAACGTACAGGAATTTTTCTGCAAGTAACTGTTACGTGTTTTATGCCACCGCGAGCTCGCGATACGAATCTTCAAGGTCGTAAATTCTCTTTTTTAATATTACCGACGATAATATCCCCGGTAACAGGCTCGTTAATTCGACCCGCGCGCGTTTCGTCAATTACGTATCGCCTCTCGTTTCTCTTTTTCCTACGCTGCCGGGCTGGGGGGGGAGTCACGAACCTTTGGTTTTAAGGATCTTCGGGCCGATGGACGCGATAGACTTTTACAGTCTACTCGTATACAGTCCGGGCTACGATATAGCGAGGTCGTAAACTCGAGAAGGTGTCAAAGTTTACGCGTTTCAGCTCCCGAAACAAGTGAATCGACGGAAATATGAGCAGCTAAGGGCCTTAGACTGTGGTCAAGGCCGTGAGAAGAAATGTTGCCATTTTTAGAAGTATCGTAACATCTACAGGTCTTACTCAAGTCTTGAATATCTTAATTTACCTGCTTATAATATATGGATGTAGAAAATGAAGAAAGGTAGTGCAGTTACGGACATAGAAAGATGTACGACCCTAAGTGCCGCAGCAGTAGTCTGTCCCAACACTCAATAGTTTAGTTTACGACCTCGCTATATCGTGGCCCGTACTGTACCTCGTCTGTGATATTATTAAAGAATAAATATCCGACACTATTCGTAGTAAAATGTGCTTTATTTTGTAACAAATGTTGAATAGTTCTAGGAAAGAAAGCAAGTGATATCTCGCTGGGAACTTTTATTTTTAGGTAATGGCGACCAGCGTGAATTCTGAAGAAGTTCACCAGATATTGTTCGGCGTTTTGTCGAAGGTGTAAGCAACTGTGACACATCTACTTCCTTCAAACGCATTTTGCCGTTGATGCCGAAGCTTTTATAAATAAATTAAATTGACGAGTAATAAATAGTAATAATAAGAATTCTTGTAATAAAGAATGTAACTCTTCTATCGAAGATTCGATCCGTTGTTTCGTTTCTATTTGACATATTCTACGCAACAATGACAATTACGTTATTACGATACATTATAATACGAAAACGTTAGTACTCTATACTTGATACGGTGATCGTAATATTCATAAAAAGAATAGAATTTAAATACAGTATAAGTTTGTTTTATTATATACAAAAACAAACAAAATTTCGCGTACCTAGTGGCACGAATTAACGAAATAATAATGCGCCTATTTGTAAAGGATCGCACCGTCATTTGCTGAAGGAACGTCCATAGTTGGCGTCAAATAGTTCACCATGTGCGACGCTAGATGGCGAGCATTTTTCGACCTCAAACCCTCTGGTGCTAAAACGCCCAAGTTTGTCGTGGAATAGTTCGTTATTGTCAACGCTAGATGGTGCTCACTCGTCGACACTGGCGCCCTCTCTTGCTAAAAGGCCCAAGTTTGTCGTAGAATAGTTCGCGTCTTCCACGCTAGATGGATTTCTCGACAAACTTGGACGTTTTAGCACCAGGGGGTTTGAGGTCGGTAAATGCATGCCATCTAGCGTCGCGAAAAGCGAACTATTTGACGTCAAATATGGACTTTTTGCAGGAAATTGTAGATAATAATAGTTACCCTACAGTAGGGTAAGAGTCTCTGAGACTCTTGAAGAAAGAGCAGTCAGTTTACCTTTGTCGACTTTCCGAAACACTACAAGCTCACGTACATACGCGTGATCTGGTATAAACCAGAGATGCCAGACGAAGCGCCGAGTGCAGGCTCACATTTGCCTTCTCGCTCTTGAACAACTGAAATCCGACCTCACATCAACAGCATACGATTCGGAATCTCGTCTGCCCAGGTATTTTTACTTGTCTTTCCTAGAGTTCATTACTGAACTCTGCAAATTACTCCTGGTTTCTATTTGCCTCTGATGATCTCTGATGACCAGTGCTGACAAAAGTGCAGAACTCCCGACAACTTTTTACACCATACAGCGAC
Organism: Colletes latitarsis; assembly: GCF_051014445.1. Lineage (NCBI taxonomy): Eukaryota > Metazoa > Arthropoda > Insecta > Hymenoptera > Colletidae > Colletes > Colletes latitarsis. The sequence goes on along the minus strand of NC_135135.1, from coordinate 25,064,214 downwards.
TGTTACCGACTGCCCCTGATTGCTGCTTGCCTCTGCTGGACTCTGATGACCATCGCTTATATTTCTGACCATCTATAACGATTACTACTGACTTCTGCTACCCTCTGTTGGTCTTTGCTAATCTCTGTCAGCGTGTGCTTGTCTCTGCTGAACTTTCCTGGCCTCTGCCGAACGCTACTGACCACTGCAGGTATTTCTGATAATCTATAACGATTAATACTTACTACTGCATGCCCCTACAAGTCTCTACTTGCCTTTGCAGGTTTCTGCTTGCCTGTGCATGCCTTTGCTCACCACCCCTGATGCTTCTGACATCGTATAACAATTACTACATGCTACTGTTCGCCCCTGCTGATCTCTGCTTGCCACTGCATGCCTCTGCTCGTCTCTGTTGACCACCTCTGATGCTTCTGACAACATATAACGCTTACTACTTGCTACTATTCGCCCCTGGTGATCTCTGCTTGCCACTGCTGGCCTCTGCTGACCACCGCTTATATTTCTGGCAACGTACAACGATTACGACTGGCTACTGCTAGTCTCTCCTAGCCTCTGCTGACCGCTGCTGACCACTCCTGGCATTTCTGACAACGTATAACGATTACTACTGATGTCTGCCAGCCTCCGCTGGCCTCTGCTGACCGCTGCTGACCACTCCTGTTACTTCTGACAACGTATAACGATTACGACTGGCTACTGTCAGCCTCCCCCAGCCTCTGCTGACCTCTGCTGACCACCCCTGATGCTTCTGGCAACGTATAACGATTACAACTTGCTACTGCTTGCCCCTGCTAGTCTCTGCATGCCTCTGCATCCCTCTGCTGACCTTTGCTGGCCCCTGCTGGCCACGCTGACCTTTGTTAACAACTTCTAACATGATGTACATGTATTAAAACTTTGTATAATGTAAATCTATGACAATAAATGATATAATTTCAAAGAATTCTATGTGTTTTCGTCACTTTTACCTTTCTTTTCCTCTCCCCATTATTCCCTTAGTTATAAGAAACCGTTTCTCTACTTAAAACTGGAATTCCAAAGTGCCCGGAGCGTTTTCTGAAATGCCGGTGACCTTGACCCACTTTCGAAACTGGGTCAAGGCCAAATCCTGATTCCCAAAGCGCCCGGAATTTTTCTAAGATTCGAATGGCCTTGACCCACTTTCGAAATTGGGTCAAGGCCATCCGAATTTCCAAGTCGGCCCGAGGATTTCTAAAATTTCGAATGGCCTTGACCTACTTTCGAAATTGGGTCAAGGCCATTCGGATTTCCAAGTCGGCCAGAAGATTTCTAAAATTTCGAATGGCCTTGACCTACTTTCGAAATTGGGTCAAGGCCATTCGGATTTCCAAGTCGGCCCGAGGATTTCTAAAATTTCGAATGGCCTTGACCCAATTTCGAAAGTGGGTCAAGGCCATCCGGATTTCCAAGTCGGCCCGGAGATTTCTAAAATTTCAAATGGCCTTGACCTACTTTCGAAATTGGGTCAAGGCCATCCGGATTTTCGAAGCGCCCGGAATTTTTCTAAGATTCGATGGCCTTGACCTACTTTCGAAATTGGGTCAAGGCCATCCGGATTTCCCAGTCGGCCGGAAGATTTCTGAAATTTCGAATGGCCTTGACCCAATTTCGAAAGTAGGTCAAGGCCATCCGGATTTCCAAAGTGCCAGGAATTTTTGTAAGATTCGAATGGCCTTGACCCACTTTCGAAACTGGGCCAAGGTCAAGGTCAAATTCGGATTTCCAAAGTTCCCGGAACATTTCTAAAATGCTGGTGAACTTGCGAAGAAGGTGGTACGCATCTTATAGGTAAGGGAATGATTTGGAGAGGGAATGGACGGTAAAAAATGATGAGAACACATTGAATACTTTGAAATTATATCATTTATTGTCATAGATTTACATTATACAACATTTTAATACATATAAACACATTATATTATATTATATCACGTCACAAGTTGTCAGCAACGGTCAGCAGTGGTCAGCGATGGTCAGCTGACGTCGGGAGATGTTGGCAGAGGCCAGCTTAGGTCGGGAGATGCTGGGAGAGGTCAGCAGAGGGTGGCAGTAGCCAGTAGTAATCGTTGTACGTTGCCAAAAATATAAGTGGTGGTCAGCAGTGGTCAGCAGCGGTCAGCAGAGGCCAACGGAGGCCAGCAGAGGCATGCAGAGGCAAGCAGTAACAAGTAGTAATCGTTATACGTTGTCAAAAGTAACAGGAGTGGTCAGTAACGGTCAGCAGAGGCCAGCGGAGGCTGGCAGACGGCGGTAGTAATCGTTATACGTTGTCAGAAATATAAGCGGTGGTCAGCAGAGGCCAGCAGAGGCTGGGAGAGGTTGACAGTAGCCAGTCGTAATCGTTATACGTTGTCAGAAGTAACGGGAGTGGTCAGCAGCGGTCAGCAGAGGCCAGCGGAGTCTGACAGAAGTCAGTAGTAATCGTTATGCGTTGTCAGAAATATAAGCGGTGGTCAGCAAAGGCCAGCAGGGACTGGGAAAGGCTGGCAGTAGACAGTCGCAATCTTTATACGTTGTCAGAAGTAACAGGAGTGGTCAGCAGCGGTCAGCAGAGGCCAGCGGAGACCTATTGACGTGAAGTCGGATATTAATTGTTCAAGAGCGAGAAAGGAAGTGTGAGCCTTTCTCTCTCGACTCCCATAAGATGGTCCGAACTTACTTTGGGCAGCTTCGGTGAATCGAGAAAGAGGACATATGTCATTTTGTCTTCGAAGATACGACTCGATCCGTTTGTATGATTCGCTCTGCATAATCAATCGATATACAGTCACTCACAGTGAAAATCGTACAGGTTCTATTGTGAAAAAGATAATTATTCTACAGACTAATACTTTGTAATTATTTACACAAGGAATAGAAAATTGAATATTATATTTTATTAAAGAAAAAAAATTATAATCGTATGCTAAATGGACCTTACGAACAAAATCGTACATAAAAGTATTCAATATATTTATATAGTAAAGAAGAAATAAAATTTGAATAGTTAATTCAGTACTTAGTAGGGTAACCGTGATTATCTAGAATTTCCTGCAAAATGTCGGTATTTGACGTCAAATGGTTTGCTTTCTGCGACGCTAGATGGCGCGCATTTATCGACCTCAAACCCCCTGGTGCTAAAACGCCCAAGTTTGTCGTCGAATAGTTCGCATCTTCCACGCTAGATGGATTTCTCGACAAACTTGGGCGTTTTAGCACCAGAGGGCCTGACGTCGGTAAATAAGTGCCATCTAGCGTTGGAGGTAACGAACTATTCCACGACAAACTTGGGCGTTTTAGCACCAGAGGGTTTGAGGTCCCAAAACGAGCGCCATCTAGCGCTGAAAATAGCGAACTATTCCACGACAAACTTGGACGTTTTCCCACCAGGTTTTTTTACATTTTAATTTTGGAAAAAGAATATTTTTCTCGAAAATGCGTAGGAATTCGAGGGTATGTGTATTCACCAAAAGTGATTGCAATCGACCCCCGCAACCAAAAATAATTTTTTTAGAACGATTCCTCATATCGATCTCTAAGGGTAGTTTAACCCTTTCACCGTCAGACTGCAATGCAAGACGCCCGACTATAAAAGGCACTCGCCACTCCACTCGTCGAGCTCCCTGTTTCGTATAACTTGGTCACCAGCAAAGAACTCGAGACGCTTTGTAAATAATTACATTTATTTATTTATCAATTTCACAGTATAACAGTGTATACGATACGCTGAATATAGAATAATCTCTGCTCTTTATCGTTTACTAATTAAGGCGATTAGTATGTGAGTGATCGGTAAGAACATACATTATATAGCACGTGTAATTTATTGGTCATCACGATCCTTTGTTGTTCGCGCGTCGAACGTTTCCCTTCATTACTCGTTTATTTCTTTTTTTTAATTCCCCAAACATTTTCGCGAGTTCTTTTTTTTTCCTTTTTTATCGTTTTGCTCTTTCGTCTCTGCAGTGGTTCGCCCGTTCGCTTGCACGCTTATTTTTCCCTTCCATCGCCTCGACGATGTATAATAAATCTCTATCAAGTACCAATGTAACGATAATTATTTCGTATGACGTTAGTTTACCACCTATGTACTCGTGCGGATAAGGCCACAATTAGTGTTTTCCGCGTGTGCGTGCCCGCACACTCGTCCTGGTATGCGTGTCGGTGAGTGCGTGTGATTAATCGTGTTCCTTTTTATTTTCTAATACTATTATTTATCCAGTTCGTTCCGACCGGTGCTAAAATGCCCGCAATTCGCGTGGTCGTTCCGATCGCGATCAGCTTTCTCCCTCGAGAGGAAAAAAAAAAAGAACAGCAGCGATCGAGGAAGAAGGTCGATCGTCTACGATGGAAACCATCTTCGTTGATGCACGAACACATACACTGTTCTTTTAGCTCGGTTGCAGAGGCTCGTTTCCGATGGAAGCGTACGCAAAGAGACTCGGGAACCCCAGGTGTTTTCCGACCTCTGAACCTCGAGGATCTAAAGAATCTAAAGATCTAGATTTTGGTCCTCGACGACCCCAGTCCACGGAGACCTAGGTTTCGCGAACAAACGATTCTAGGACTTCGGGATCTCCAACGATCCAGGAGTCTCTGGGTCTCCGATAGTTTTCAGCGCGAAATCCTAGAATCCCCAAGAGACCTAAGTTCCAGGAATCGATGGTTCTTGGGCCCCGCGGGACTTGGGAGTCCAGGATGATAACAATTCCTTAATGCTAGAGATTCAGCGACTGGTAGTGATTTTAATTCCGGAACACTTTAAACGCTCAGGAGTCGGATGTTGGGACTCTCGGGGCTTAGAAGTCTAGGTCAGTAACAATTCCTTAATGCTAGAGATTTCTCGACTCCTGAGCATTTAAATGTCAGAATCCTTTCGAGTCTTCGACGTCAAGGGGACTCCCTAAATCCTAGGATCGTTTGGGGGGGCCTAGATCCCAGGGATCCGGTAATTCTTGGACTCCTAGTTACTTAGTCCTAGTATCCTTTTTGGTTCCAGGAGCCAGCGGTTCTTGGACTTTCGATACTCGGAAGTCTAGGTCGACAAGATGTCTCGTGGGTACTCAGATCCCAGAATGATCTTTAGAGTCCTAGGGTTCCAGGGCGTAAGAGTTTACGTAACGATCCCTTAACGTTAAAAACGCTTTGTATCTCGTAAAATATTTAAATCCCAGAATCCCTCGCCCACCAGGAAAGTTCTAAAAGTCCCAAAGGAAGCCTCCTGGGATTCCCACGCGGCCTCCGTCGCGCCAACTTCCGTTTCACCCGTTTCCAGGCGTTTGTCGCGAGTCTTCCTGTACAAGTATCGCGTCGAGAAGGGTGCAGTGGCGTGTCTGTGTCTCCGTGTGTACGTGTGCGAGTCTGTGTGTATGACGTGTAAGTGTGTGAGTTTAAGTTAAATAAAAATAACATTATTACGTACGTATATCAAATTTAGTTTCCATAAGAATATATAGGATTCATCTTCGTTTGCCTTCGAAAGCGAAGAAACAAAAACAATAACGTTAATAACAATTCACGACGGTGTACGCGGGCTTTCTTCGTATTTTTTCTTTTTTTCTTCATCTTCTAATCAACGCAATGCAACGACTCCGACGACAGTAATTACGTTAAGGCGGTTTGATTCTCGGACTCTTCAAGGCATTTGTTCGTTCCGTCCCTCCGTTTTCGAGGCTTCCTCGCCGCGCGGAGTGATCGAGAAATCACAAAACGACTACGGCCTCTAAAACTACGAAGCTCAGAAGCGCCCGGTAACCGGTCTCCACGATCGACACGAGGGGATCGTCCCTGATGAATGTTTTTTTTTGTTTTTTTTTTTGTTTTTTTAATGGTTTTTTTTGTTCGATTTCGATAAGGACTACCGCGTTTCCCGGCTATGGGTATACAGAGAGACATATATATATATTTCCTGAAAATATAATCGAGGGGGTGGGAGAAACACGGTAATTTTTATCGTCGCTTGGATTCCGAAAATGTGGTCGAACAACAGCGTCGTGATCAAAAACTCTTTGTTCGCGATTTAAATTCGATCGTTTCTCATTTTTTTTTTTTTGTTTTTTTTTCGTTTTGTTCTCTTTTTTGGAACGGAGTTCTTCTCGTTCCTAACGGGGGGAGGGGGGAGAGAATCGTGACGTGGTTGGTTTCGTGTCCGCGTAAAAACGATGGACCGAGATGTGATCTTCCGACGGTCCAAAAGATTTAATCAATTTTCCTTCCTCCGTCTTCGTTTTTTCGGTATCGTCGCCCGGGCGCCCTTACATCAGCTTCATCTTGGCACACTCGGGGCAGATGATGTCCTCGTTGTCGGTGATGAAACCACGGCCGACCAGCGAGGTTTTGCAGCCCGCGCAGATGAAGCAGTCGTTGTGCCAATGCCTGTCCTCGAAAGAGATGAAGCGAGTGCCGCCAATGCCTGGAAAACAAACGAATTAGATTATTCTAATTATTCTAGTCGATCCATCAAATGTTCCCTTTCCCTAGTTATAGCTTTCAACCGTTTAAAATTTATTAATTTTGCCTAAGAAGTGTATTTATTATAGTCTTGCACCGGACATTAGCCAAACTAATATTAATAATACAAGTCCCCCGTCAGTTTTGTCTCAAGAATAAAAAGTAGTCAAAGTGTGTGACTACCAATTAAAAAAATTTGATGGGGGATTCTAGAGGCCAAAATAAGACGAAAATCAAGAATACCAATTTGTTGATGGAGGCTTCGTTAAAAAGTTATTAACGTTTAAAGTTTCACCAGTACTGAATTTTTTTCTCGAAAATGCGCAGGATTTCGGGGGTATGTGTATTCACCAAAAATGATTGCAATTAACTCCCGCAACTAAAAATAATTTTTTTAGAACAATTTGAAATTTTTTTTTTTCATCGTAAAATTTCACATCTTCTCGAATTTTTTTCTCGAAAGTGGGTAGGATTTCGGGGGTATGTCTATTCACCAAAAATGATTGCAATTGACCCCCGTAACTAAAAATAATTTTTCCAGAGCGATTTGAAATTTGTTTTTTTCATCGTAAAATTTCACATCTTCTCGAATTTTTTTCTCGAAAGTGGGTAGGATTTCGGGGGTATGTCTATTTACCAAAAATGATTGCAATTGACCCCCGCAACTAAAAATAATTTTTCCAGAGCGATTTGAAATTTTTTTTTTCATCGTAAAATTTCACATCTTCTCGAATTTTTTTCTCGAAAGTGGGTAGGATTTCGGAGGTGTGTATAATGACCAAAAATAATTGTAATTGACCCCCGCAACTGAAAATAATTTTTTTAGAATGATTTGAAAATTTTTTTTTTGCCGAGAAATTTAGGCACGATTTTTCTTAAAAATTCGTTTTTGATTTTTAGTAATTTTGTTTGACACCCTACAGAAAAATTGTCTAATACTTTTTTGTAGGTACCCATGAGCTCTACTTCAGAAAAAGGTTTCATTGAAATATACTCACTATTGTAGGAGTTATGGCTGTTTGAAAATTGGACCATTTTTATGGAGTTTTTCTCATTTTGCGGGGTCAAGGACCAACTTTTCGAATATTTTTGCGATTTGTACATGTTCTCCATCAAAATACGCGTAGTTTGCTTTTTTAAACGTTAAAATCGTCCAATCCGTTCAGAAGTTATGACGTTTTAAAGATTCGCATGAAAATTCGGGCAGACATTTCTGGCCAGAAATTAGATTTTCGGTAAAGAATTTTTTTCTCGAAAGTGCGTAGGATTTCGGGGGTATGTGTAATGACCAAAAATGATTGCAATTGACCCCCGCAACTAAAAATAATTTTTCCAGAGCGATTTGAAATTTTTTTTTTTCATCGTAAAATTTCACTTCTTCTCGAATTTTTTTCTCGAAAGTGGGTAGGATTTCGGGGGTTTGTGTAATGACCAAAAATGATTGTAATTGACCCCCGCAACTAAAAATAATTTTTCCAGAGCGATTTGAAATTTTTTTTTTTCATCGTAAAATTTCACATCTTCTCGAATTTTTTTCTCGAAAATGGGTAGGATTTCGGGGGTATGTCTATTCATAAAAAATGATTATAATTGACCTCCGCAATTGAAAATAATTTTTTTAGAACGATTTGAACAATTTTTTTTTGTCGTAAAATTTCACACCTTCTGGAATTTTTTTCTCGAAAATGGGTAGGATTTCGGGGGTATGTCTATTCATAAAAAATGATTATAATTGACCCCCGCAATTGAAAATAATTTTTTTAGAACGATTTGAACAATTTTTTTTTGTCGTAAAATTTCACACCTTCTCGAATTTTTTTCTCGAAAGTGGGTAGGATTTCTGGGGTATGTGTATTCACCAAAAATGATCATAATTGTCCCTCGCAACCGAAAATAATTTTTCCAGAACGATTTGAAATTTTCGAATTTAATTGTTAATAACTTTTTAACGAAGCCTCCATCAAGAAATTGGTATTCGTGATTTTCGTCTTATTTTGACCTCTAGAATCTCGCATTAAAATTTTTCCCGTAGATGGCCGAACCTCCTATATATTATAGTCTTGCACCGAACATCAGCCAAACTAATATTAATAATACAGTCCCTCGTCAGTTTTTTCTCAAGAATAAAAAGTAGTCAAAGTGTATAACTGCTTTAGACTTAAGGACGTTCACGGGTCAGTCGAAGAGTGTCTATACGAGTGAGGTAGGTCGAGTACTTGTGAGAAAGCGTAACCCTCTACTGGCGAGTACAGGAGTTACCAAAATGACCACTGTTAGCGACTGCTACCTATCAACAACATAACGAAGATGCGTTTCAAGTGAACAAGACGGTTTTAAATTTCATTTATCAATGCAAATGCATATAATTAAATTATTTCAACGATCTACTAACGAACCAGAGAAGAATTTTAACGAGAATGCAATTTTGCACGTTTTCAAAGTTGAAGATCGACGGTTCTAGGTGTGTCCTCGTTAAAGAGCTATCGATAGCGTTTCAGAGATTGTGTCTTTCGACTAGTTAATCGAGCAGAACTCACCGGTGATCGGTTTGGAGCAGGCGGTGCATCTCTTGGCGAACAGCTCGCCGAAGCAGTCGGCGCAGTAGGGCTTGTCGTCGCGCGACGTGAATCGCTGGCCAGCAAGGGAGTTGTTGCAGTTGCTGCAGGTGAAGCAATCTCTGTGCCACGGCTCGTTCTTGTACGTCACGCCACCGCTGGTGATGATCTGCAAGGCAACAAGACGTCTTCGTTTACCTAACGCGAACTCCGTTTCGGAATAATGAACGTTAACCCGTTCACTGTCCATGACTCGTATACGGGTCACAGCTCCACGCTTTTGGATGCACCGTTAAGAGACCGGACAGTGAACACTGCGATTTCTTTTTAAGTTTAGAAATTTCTATCGAGGGAAAGTATCTTTTCGGAGGACAGGAAGGGACCGTACCTTGTTGCACTTGACGCATCGTGTAGCGAACTTGTCCTCGTAGCATCCGGCGCAGTAGATCTCCTGCTCGCGCGGAATGAAGCTCTTCGTTCCGATCGGGTTCTTGCATACGACGCAGCAGAAGCACTTCTCGTGCCACTGCCTGGTCTTGTACTCCATCTTCTTCGTACCTGAAACACGATAGGCGATCCTCAGACGTCGCAATTACAGTCAACACGAAGAAATACGAGAAACGAGTAAAATAACAAATCTAGAGTGCCCTGTTATTTATGATAAATCCCATTTGCAGGATCACCATTAATGATGATTAACACGTTCACTGTCCGTGACCCGTATATGGCTCGCATCACCACGCTATTGGATACACCGCTGCGGACACTGGACAGTGAACGCGTTAATAACGTGACTGTGGACCTTACGTAAAATTTCAGTAATTGCACAGTCTGTCAGACAGCTTATGTCATTAAGTTATTACACACCCCCGGCAGAATTATATTTTCTTTTATAAATTTGCATGTAGATAGATTTCTTCGAGAGTGGGTTGCAGGTGGATCAATTCCACGTTCTAGAAGAGATTCATGGCGCAAAACAGGCTGAGGAACCCCGACTCTGGACTTATTCTTAGTTTCAGAGCCATCTGTAAGTTCAACTCGGTGATTCGACGCATCTGCAATGTCTCACGTTTTCGTGTTGCACCAGCGACACAAAGGGGTGGAATATTTTAGAGTCTAGACCAGGAGTCGTCGAACTTTGTACGAGAAGGGTTAAATAATCCAAATTTCAATATTAGTCTAGTTAAAATACAAGTTAACCCCCTCTGTTTCTTACAATTTTTAATAGGAATATTCTGCGCCTTCTATTTTGCTGTGGGTCGTCTGCGACCCAAGGGTACTAAACGAAGGGTTAAACTCGCCATTTGGAGCGGTTCTGTTCAAAGCAGTCTGTAAACTACCGGTTCAGATAATTTTGTTCGCGAAAGTGGCCAACGTTGGCGCCGAGGGATGCATTTTAGCGTCGAGACGATCGCGTGAGGCGCCATTGCTTCGAGCTGTTCTAGGTTCGCGTGCACGAGCTAGTCCCCCGGGGGATGAATTCCCCAGGAGTTCGCTCGATCGACGACGGGGAACCACCTTTCGAGGAAATGCAATCGTACGGAATCTGAGCTTGTAAAACAACAGACTGCAAACGACTCGAGACACGCGAAAAATTGCAAGCTTTAAAATTTAATGGACATGAATTGTTTCCGTTAAAAACGATTCCGAAATAGTTTCCGGCTTTACGAGGGTGTTTTGAACGGATGTCGGAAGAGTACGACCTTTCGTGTTGCTAGAAAGTTCATCGACATGCGCAAAAAGTCGCGCAAAACCGGAAGATGGCCGACGAAGATAGGTGTCATCCTCTGCGACGTAGAAAAGTTTCGTTCGACTTTCTAGTCACGGTCGCTAAATAACCTACATTCAACGATCGAGTGCGCTTGTTTCGATAGAATTGGTCGACTAAAAAGGGAAGGGTGTAAATATTTCCATTTTATCGAAGCGTTTCAGAAGATATCGGAAATTTTAAATAGCTTTTTAAACGCTTTACGATAAAAGGCATATTGATTGCTCCCTCGACCGCATTCCTTCGTTTTATTTCCCAATTTTTTCCACTTTTCCTCGGAATGCAACAATATACTTGTAATTTATGGCAGAACTAGGTGTAATATAAATTGACCGTGTCGTCGAACGTTCGCTTCCCACGCGAAATCGCGCTTTCGACGATCGCCTCGACGTGTCCTATACGGAAAGATTCTATAAGGAAACGGAGATTAGTCACGGAGGAATATGGAACCGTGCATTTATGGTCACGGAACGGCCTAACGCGTGGTCAATCGTTAATTTTACGAGCGTTCTTCCTGTTCGCGGACACGAGACTCTAAATTGCATACTACAGCGGGAATAACATTATCCTGAAACGTAAATTTTATTCGAACGATTGATAATCACCGATGTGTGGCAATTTATTCGAACGTTGAAATTGTTACTAGAAACATTTGCATATGTTCGTTTTAACATGAATCGTAGACGTGAAATAATTTCCATTTTTCTCTTAACACGTTCACTGCCAGATCAGAACCATATAATATCTTACAAAAGAAAAATTTTGATTTTTAGACCATTGCAAGCTATATAACGTACAATTTATTTCAGTTCTTATTTTCGTAACCTTGTTAAAATTCACAGTGGGAGATTCTAGACGCCAGAAAAAGACGAAAATCAAGAATATCAATTTCTCGATTGAGGCTTCGTTAAAAAGTTATTAAAAAATTTCAAATCATTCTGAAAAAATTATTTTTGGTTTCGGGGGTCAATTACAATCGTTTTTGATGAATAGACATACCCCCGAAATCCTAACCATTTTCGAGAAAAAAATTCATTACTGAAACTATAATGTCTGACCACGACTGTCTGTTACCCTGAAAATTGAAAAATTTCAAATCATACTAAAAAAATTATATTTAGTTACAGTGGGCAATTACAATCATTTTTGGTCATTACACATACCCTCGAAATCCTACGTACTTTCAAAAAAAAAATTCTTTACCGAAAATCTAATTAGGTGCCTTCGACGAAAAAAAAAAAATTTCAAATTGTTCTGAAAAAAATATTGTTAGCTGTGGGGGTCAATTACAATCATTTTTGGTGAGTAGACATACCCCCAAAATGCTAACTATTTTCGAGAAAAAAAATTCAGTACGAGCGGAACTTTAAACGTTAATAACTTTTTAACGAAGCCTCCATCAAGAAATTGGTATTCTTCATTTTCGTCTTATTTTGGCCTCTAGAATTTCCCATTAAAATTTTTCCCAGGGGTGGTCGAACACTCTGTATAGATAAATTTTAGAATTGTTCGTGATGTCCCAAAAAAAAGAATTTACTATTAAATAGTGTTTCAACAAGGATCTAACCTTCCAGAGGAAGTACCATAACAGTGACAGGCGAACAACTATACTACTGTCCCCGCGTTTCTATGGATCATGTCACCGAAGACTTTGATACTAAATATCTCGTAAATTATCGTATTTTGACAAAACCAGGATCGAGGATCGTTGGCCTCGGTATTTTAATTTTTATCGTTATGCAAAATCTCATTGACCAGCTTGTGCGCTGCGGGATGTCGTTAACGAATGACCAGAGAGGATCCTCTCGTGGGCGTACGAGCGTCTTTCTTTCGCTGATTGGTCCTCTCTGTCTTCCTCTTTCTTTCTCTCTTGCGTCAAGGGCAAGTCGAATTAACGGCTAGTTATTCCGAAAGGTGATCTAATAGGACCGATCGTCGTACAAAACCACTCACAAGGGGACCTCACAGTCGTGGAAACTGCTTTCGAAACGATAGGTGTATTATAGTATATACTATCAAAAAACCCTGATAGGTTTCTCACAATGGGACCCCATTTTCGAGATATTTCGATTTAAAGTTTGCTAGATTTGTAATAAGAGATGTACTTTTTAATTTAGTAGACAAGATTTGATTGAAATGGTAGAGTGATTAACTACGAAGCTTTTGGTCCCAGGTTCGAATCGCCAATCAAGTTCCTTTCTTTTTATTATTTTTAAAATATTAATTTTTAATTTGAGACTGTAACGAGAAAGCTTGGAATGAAGTTCGAGGCGTCGAGAGTCGCGCGAATAATTATTCGAGCGTCGAGCATCTGCCGCCGCGTACGTCAATTATAATCAACGCTTTATCATCCCCGACGCGGAGTACGGTGATAAATGAACAGCGCACCGTTACGTCTCGATGGTAGTCGATCAATCAGACGTCGCAAATTAGCACGCGGACAAATGAGATTTACGATCTGTTCGCGTTCGTTCGATTTCAACGTTCGCTGCTCGTCGACTTATACTTTGGCGAGCCAACCCCTTATCCGCTGTATTTCGCCCCCCTTTCACCCTGCTCGTCATACTTTTTATTTGGCTAACGAAATCGGTGGATAAAAAATTCATAAATCGAGCAACAGGTTCCTTCGATCTATTCGAAGTCGTCGCGGAATTTTAATCCTGGAAAAATATGGAATGAAACTATTTTTTAGATGGACATTTACGTAAATTCTAATGTTCTCGAACCTTCTGGAACCTTTTCGAACGTGTTGTAGTGAGAAGAGAATGGAAGAAATTTATTTTCAACCACGACTGTGATTATTATTATGTGAACTGGCCCCAAAGTAATTCCAGGAATAATTGAAAACAAAATAAAGCGAGGGAATAGATTAAAATAATTGCTAGATGGAAAAAGTCGTACAAAATAAGGATGAATAAAATATCTGGTGTAAAGGGGAGTAGGTTGGAAGATCGTTGTAGTAATGAGAAGAAAGGTAGGAAAATGAGGCCTGGAATTTATAAGCATTGTATAAACGAATAACTGTGAATGGAACGAGAGTGTGAAAGATTTCTATAGATAAGATTGACAAGATAGGAAGAATCGGTGCTAAGAGTCTTACGATGTTCAAGATACGAGAGAAATCTGTCTTTTCACCGATGAGATGCCTCTTCGCGACAGCTGTGCTCGTTAACAATTAATACGATACTAAATCTTGGCTAGCAGTAGATTGATTTATACAGAACAATTCAATTATATTCACAATCGTGTTACCGAACACCAAGAAATGTTTATTCGTATCTGGGCGAAGAAAATTAAATTTCTTAATTGATTTTAATCGAGGGTCGACGATGACGAATTTCTTGAGCTTCAGAGTATACAAGCGGGTAATATTTTATTTGATTTAGCCAATACTTTTTCACGCAGAACTTTTAACGTCGATGGCAATCGACGAGAAATAATTCTTTATTAGTATTCTACACGTTCAGAATCTCTGAAACGATCTACCATTCCTTTTAAAAAAATTAACCCCCCAAAGTTCCCACGATTAATAAAACGTGCTATATCTCGCTTATGCTCGCTTCCACGATAAAATCGCGTACCACATAATTTATCGAGAACTAAATTTAGAAACTTTTTTGTCCCCTAGAGATTTTCGATACACGTGCGCGATCGAGTTTTATTCGCGCGAACGTCGCCGAGGTTCGCAGCCTCGCGACCAAAATGAAAGATTCTTCGACAGAGTGGCCAGAAACGATTTTTGTCCAGTTTGGTGGACAACTGGTGGTGTCGTGCGATGGCTGAAGGCATTTGTTCGCGAGCTTGCTTCGACGGGGACACCGGGTAGCCTAGATTCCAGCTGCCCTCGACGAAGAAAGCGATCGTCGCGCTTTTCGCGCGCTATTCCTCGCGGTGGTCCATCGTGAGTCAGGAGAGGAGGACCGTGACGTCAGTACGTCCAAGCAATACCTCCGTATATGTATAAAGTCTGATGGTCCAAGGCCGACGATGTGGTAATCTCGCATTATGCGTCGCCTTAACGCGCCCCGCCATCGCTCGAGCAAGCCTGATCAGCCGTGCAAAATCGCGTGATCCGATTTATCGAGACACGATGGACAGTCTCAAAAAAAACATCCACGTTTCCCCTCGACAAATCTCAGCAACGACGAATTAAAATTTTAGCATTCATCAACAAACCAGCTTTCGATCGGTTTAAAAATCGCTGGAAATTTTATTCGAATAATCCAATATGCAACGAGCAATAAACGTTTATTTCTTGTATTCAACAATTTCGTTCAGATTAGATTTGTCATCTAATGATAACGACGAATTAAAATTTTAACATTTATCTTAATGAATCTTTCGATCCGAATATTGGTTTAAAAATCGCTGGAAATTTTATTCGAATAACACAGTCAGCCATATTCACTATTCAACGAGAATAAATAAATGCTTGTTTATTTTTTTTGTATTCAAGAATTTCGTGCAGATTAGATTTTTCATCTCACTTGACATCTATCAACAAACTAGCTTTCGATATTATTCGAATACAGTCAGTGTATTTATTATTCAACGAGTATAAATAAACGGTTTATTTTTTTTTTACTGCAATAATTTCGTCTAGATAAGATTTTTATGCATTTCAAAGTCCTGAACGAAGCTGAAGAATAGGAAACGAGAGTTCAAGGATCGCGTCCCGGGAATCGTTTCGAATTTTACGAGGTCTCGAATTGCAGAGACGCTGGCGATACGTCGGAAGCTGCGATCTTCGAGCCGCGTCAGGTCTAAATATAAATCCGCGATCTATGGAAAGAGTAGTCCTCGACTTTCCCGATCTCCGCGAGAGCGACGATCGACGATCCTTCGATGGAAGTTTCTTTCATTTTTTTCGCCCATATGCAGCGCCCTGATAGCGTCCAAACTCGTTTTTATATCGTTCCGTTGCATAACCGTGTTTAATCGTTACATAAATCTCTGCTCGTTCTCGAACCGTGGCCATGACGCGTGTCAAACGCGACTTAACTCCTCGCTGCATATGAATTTTAATCATTTTTAAACTCCTCGGTGCACAGTCGAAAATAACTACCTTACGATTTTCTTTATTTTTAAATTAGCACTGCAGCGCCATTACTTACAAATTTAATCAAAATAAATTTCGTTTCTTACGATAAAACATGCGACTCTCCGAGAAAACTCGTCAGGTTTATTTTTAAATTTAAATTGGTCCAACTACACGCTCGATTTAAATAAATTTAGTTTCTGATCGTTCGAAAAGTGAATAATTTTTCAAATTCAAAGATTGTTTATTAAATCTGTTTTTTTTTTGTATCCTCAGGAACGTGAAACGAATGGAAAGTAGAATTTAACGGAGATCGTTTGACTACCGACATTAATGGACGATCAGAGCTGAAAAAGATTGCGTCACGATAAGAAGTTGAACCGATCGATATCGATCGAACACGCCGTCGTCGTTCGAATGACATCAGAGATATTAATAAGGTTTCTTATCCGACACAAAATTTTTGAAGTCAGCGATCTTTTTCAAACGATTGACTTTTACTTCCTCTTTAGATAATCTGATCGATCGCGATTGCTGTGCAATCTACATTGTTTAGAATCTCAAATATCGTAACTAGCGAAAGAATTCTTTGACTGCAACTTAAAATCGAAATTTTCTGCTCGTGACTACAGTAATATACTATATTTATCAATATTATCGATTCGATTCCAATTCGATATTAAAAATTATAAAACTCACGATCATTACATTTTACTAATTCATATCGAACAAATCTGTATTTTAATTAAAAGAAAAATGAACGCGATAAGTTTGAATAAAAATACAGGTAATAAGTGTCCGTAAATCCATCGTGAAATAATAAATAAACATCCGGGAATCGAAGATGCAAAATACTACAAGAGAAGAGATAATGATCCATGGGACGAGCGCGAGGACCGAACCGACGAGTTTCGAGCGATAATCGCTAGTCCCGAGATCTATGATTTATGGAGTAACGAGCATAATCGACGGGCATCGCGGAACAAACAAACGATTATATTGTTTCGATCGACCGGTCTTCCTTGAATCGTTTCTAACAGAGGAAGCTCCTTTCATGGGCGTCGATCGTTTTCGTCCCGATTCGCGATTCAAATTTCTTCGAACGGAGCTCAGCTTCGCTGGGGCAAATGCATGCGACAATATTTGCTCGTCGTTGCGTAAAAGAGCCTGGAATTCGCCGCGGTGCGATTCAATAATGATGTCACTTGCTGTTTATTCGAATAAATAACCGCGCGTCTAACGCCTGTTGGGGGGGAAAATTTCACAAATCCGTCTGTTTTCCTACGTTCCAGCATTTATTTTTGTTGGAAACTCGATAGATAGCTTTCTGGATACGTTGTGACAAAAAGAGAAGATTATTTCATACGATTGTTTGTGCCGATAACAATTTTAGGAAATAAAATGTACTGCAAAAGAGGTGGTTGTTATTGCAAGTGACAGAGTAATTGATGTTGACTATTGTGGTAATAAAATGAAAATTACTTATGTAACTCGATGAATATTTCGGGATGAAAGATGTACTGCAAAAAGGGTGGCTGTTATTATAAGTGATTGAATAAGTCATTTTGACTATCTTAATACAAAAAAATTACTTGTGTATGTTGATAAATAATTCATGAAATAAGATATACTGCAAAAGGGTGGTTACTATTGCAAGAGGGTTAAATACTCGTGTATAGCTTTGAACACTAGAATCAGTCACTATCTTGGTACTACGAGGTAGAAAAAGAAGAATTTATAAGAAAAAATGCACTGCAAAAGGAGTGTTTCCAATTCCAAGTGACAGAACAATTTCAGTTGAACATTTTGAGTATAGTTTTGAACACTAGACAAAGTCACATAAAATACTTTCTTGGTACGATGAGGTAAAAAGGAAGAAATTATAAGAAAAGATGTACTGCAAAAGGGGGGTGGCTGTGATTGCAAGTGACAGAATAATTAATTTCGACCCTGTTGGTTCAAAGGTGGGGGGTTGGAATATTTCGTGTGGGGTTTCGAGGGATTCTCGATTCCCATCGTCGCTAATTCTCGATCAGTCCCGCGGATAATTAGCGAGTTCGTTAGCCATGTGCGCCGAGGACAATCGAGCGTGGCCGTGCTCGTGTTTCCAGATAAGGTCGCGGTTCCATTCGGGTTCCTTCCTCCTGTCCATGGCCCTTTCTCTCTCGCTTCGCCTGGTTTGATCGACTAGTTTATCGCCCAGCCGGTTGCGCCGCGTCGACCCACGATCGGCGTGCCGACGTCGACCTTAGGAAAACTTTGAGAACGGGACCTTATTCCGCCGCCCCCGCGTCCACTGGCCGGGGTTTTGCAACGTCCTCGTATACTCAGTCACTCGAAACGCGAACGCGTCCAGGAGCTTTCGAACAACTGGGATTCCACTCCCCAACAAATAGATCTCCCCCTCCATTACGCTATTTTTTAGACCCCCCATATCGAAAGATCTCGATTAACAGTGACCCACTTGGTGGACGCTGAGAAGTGTATTTCTGGGTATAGAAGTTCGCCATTTTCTTTTTTTTTAATTTAGAATAATTTCCAATAATAGAATAGTTTCCATTACCCATTTGTGTGTGCTTTAGCACAAGAAAGCAGTCAGAATGGCTCGTAATTGCTAATGGAGCTTGTTAAGAATTGGCTCGACTGAATTTTTGAAAGTTTATAACTTTCTATGAGAGAATGAATAAACAGTGTGTTCATTGCAACGTTCCCATTATCTATTTGTGTATGTTTTAACTTTAGACCTACCAAAGCAGTCAACATGGCCCATAATTGCTAATGAAGCTTGTAAAAAATTGACTCGATTGAATCTTCGAAAATTTAGCACAACTTTCTGTAAAAGAATGAATAAATAGTTATTTCTATTGCATTATCTATCGTTTAAATCTCTTTGACACAACTACACTATAAGTGTCTGTAGATCTAGCGTCAAAGAAACTATAAAAATAAGTAACAAACAATTGTGATCTAGTGGACGTTCTGTAAAACATGTTCTGGTATTAAAATTCAAATATTATTAGCTTCTTTAAGGAACGATGCCTAGAAAATCGTATTGTAAAGTAAAATTATTTCTTTCAACCCTGTTGCACCCCAATTTGCCGATCGACAACCCCGTTTCCATGGAAGAATGAAAGACTAATACGATTTCGATTGCTCGATTCGGTAGATTCGATCGATTTTTGAGGGGAATCAGCGAGTTTTCCGGAAGATGGTCACCTGGGTCCGCCTTTTTGGGGTCTCCCAGGACGCAGTCCTTGCCCAGGCAGCACCTGAACTTAGGGTCGCCCTCCATCGGGAACATGCTGAATATCGCGACATCCTCGTCCTTCTCCTTCGCCCTCTTTATCCTCTCCTCACCCACGGTCTTCGTTTGCAGGTGAAGCTTGCTGGACAGCCGTTCGCTCAACGCGTCGGTGGCCATTTTTCTTTACTATTCTCGATATCTCCGCGAAAGAAACGTGCACACTGATAATTCACGATGATTTTCTCGCTCTCGATTGCTCGTTTATCGTAACGGGTGTCGCGACGACGATTAATCGGGACACGGAAGGGGTTGGAAGCAGCGGTTCTCAACCCCCCTCACGATACAGCTTAGAAAGAAATAAGAAATTTTCACGCCCTTGGCATTTGCAACGAGCCAATAATAGTTTCACAGAACATTGTATCTCGAGTTTTCACGGTAGTTTTCAAAAACAAAAGACGACAACAACCGAACCAAAATTATTCGACTGAGAAAACGAGAATAATAACAAACGACACAAGTAGAAAAAAAGGGGGGATGATAACGTGTTGTTACTCACTATTATTCTCACTTTCTTAATCCAATAATTTCCCTGCTTGTTTTGTGTGTTAAATAGAAATTAACGATTGCATTGAATTCTTTTAAGCACGGCGATTCTCGGTTTTCGGGGATAAATTTCGTGAAAATTCGAACCGAGAAGCGAGAAAACCGCGGGTAAACCTACGGGCAGAAACGCAGCCGGGCGACGTGAGCGCGATCGCGACGAAAAACACGACGAAACGCGATGAAATCGTGCAATGGTGCGATTGGCCCGGAGTCTTGGGAGTCACTGAAGCACCGTGGCCAGGAACAGCTCGCTGGAGTCGGCCTACAGACCACGAGCACGCGCAACGTGTCTTCTACTTCACTGATATAAAGTTCGAGCCGTTCCACGCTCGGCCAGAACCACTCTGGATCGCATCCACCCGTATCTATATAGGGTGTCCCATCCTAACAGTCATCACGATTTTTTTTATTCGACAGACCTCACAGAGAAGTTATTAGTATGGCCAAATTCAACGTTAGAGATCACCAAACTACCAAATAAAAAATATAGAATATTCTATACAGGATGTCCCATTCCGAGGATCGCCACGATCTTTTTTAAATCGATCGATCTCACAGAAAAGTTATCGTTATGGACAAATCTTGGAAAACACTCGATTTACGGGGGAAATTCAACGTTAGAAATCGCCAAACTACCAAATGAAAGATACAGGATACATCTTGTTAAACGAAACGACTTAGAAACAGAAGTTAGTGTCAAATGTACGAAGCAGTAATACTTTAATAACGAAAGCGTATGATTTAAATTGTATATTTGTTTCGACACGAGCGAACTAGTCATCGGTTAATAATGGTCAAATGACGAATTGATACGTCAGCGGTCGACAATGTGTTAATATTAGTCAGTGAAACTTTGTAACCGAATATAAACAGTAAACAAATTAATCTCGTTCTTGTTTATGGTACAAGAAGTATATGTTAACGCATAGTTGACTTACAATCAATAAGAGACTGATAATAAAAGCAACTTTATCTGATATCCGTGAATTAGCCTTGGTGACATCAACTATAATGGACAAGTTACACGATATCGTTCGAAAAGAGCCATGATTCTGATCTTTCATCGAGGAAGAACTACTTTGACAATTTTTAACAGTCTACTGAATCATCTAAACCGACTAATTTATAATCAAGGTAATTAAAAATCGTCCAATTTGTGCTCTCAGTCTTTCACTATGAAAAAACTATCAGTGCACTTAAAAATTATTAAAATATTTTATTTCGTCGTCTTAGTTAAAGGTAATTTTCTAGATAATTATTCCACCTATTGATTATTCGTAAAATTCACAACATGAGTCAACAATTTCTTAAAAGATCATGGAAATAAATATATAATCGAGGTTCGTAATAATCTCCATGTTCGATCCATCGTATATTTACAATTTTATCGCGACGATTAATAAATATAGGAAGGTGAAAATCTACGTAATAAATTGTTTACAGATCTCGAGAGATAATTCTCGTTATCTGTCGTTATTAGGAAATTAATTTTGCATCTTATTAATGGCCGTGTTTACGATCGAGGATAATTTTCTCTGCGCCGAGGCGTAGTCCTGCAAACATTTCCTTCGTCAATTACGCCGCGAGGCTGTTAGGTGATTAGCTTGCTGGCGATTAGCAGCAACGAGACCCTCGAAATCAACGACGTTAGCGAATTCTCGCAGCCTCTTCAAAAGGACACCCGATAACTGAAAAATGTGTTGCACTTTTCTGATTCATCGCTTCGAGTTCGAATAAATCACGTCTCGCGACACGTGGACCGATAACAGACCGTGCATTCAATTTCACATTCGCGGTTTTCCAACAGAGTTCTAAGATCCTTCGACTATTTTAGGAATAAAAAATTTATTTCAAAGAAGCGTTCAACTTTCGTTCGAAGTACTTTTCCTCCACCAGTCTCTGCTTCAAATTCGACAATTTTTCCAAGACGAAACTTATCGTATTTCTCTCATTTTAAAATTGTGGAATGAATTTAGAAATTATGAAAAGATATTTTCCAAAAATCGTTTGAAGTATTGTTCTTTTACCAGGGAAGACAAACTTCTGCTTTCGACAATTTTTCCGAGACGTAACTTATTGTTTCTCCCATTTTAACATTGTGAAATGAATTTAGAAATTATGAAAAGATATTTTCCAAAAATCGTTTAAAGTATTGTTCTTTTACCAGGGAAGACAAACTTCTGCTTTCGACAATTTTTCCGAGACGAAACTTATTGTTTCTCCTATTTTAAAATTGTGAAATGAATTTAGAAATTATGAAAAGATATTTTTTAAAAATCGTTTGAAGTATTGTTCCTTTATCAGAGAAGACAAACTTCTGGTTTAAATTCGACAATTTTTCCGAGACAAAACTCATCGTGTTTCTCCTACTTTAGAATTGTGAAATGAATTTAGAAATTATGAAAAGATATTTTTTAAAAATCGTTTGAAGTATTGTTCCTTCATCAGAGAAGACAAACTTCTGCTTTAAATTCGATAATTTTTCCGAGACGAAACTTATTGTTTCTCCAATCTTAAAATTGTGAAATGAATTTAGAAATTATGAAAAGATATTTTCCAAAAATCGTTTAAAGTATTGTTCTTTTACCAGGGAAGACAAACTTCTGCTTTCGACAATTTTTCCGAGACGAAACTTATTGTTTCTCCTATTTTAAAATTGTGAAATGAATTTAGAAATTATGAAAAGATATTTTTTAAAAATCGTTTGAAGTATTGTTCCTTCATCAGAGAAGACAAATTTCTGCTTTAAATTCGACAATTTTTCCGAGACAAAACTCATCGTGTTTCTCCTACTTTAGAATTGTGAAATGAATTTAGAAATTATGAAAAGATATTTTTTAAAAATCGTTTGAAGTATTGTTCCTTCATCAGAGAAGACAAACTTCTGCTTTAAATTCGATAATTTTTCCGAGACGAAACTTATTGTTTCTCCAATCTTAAAATTGTGAAATGAATTTAGAAATTATGAAAAGATATTTTCCAAAAATCGTTTAAAGTATTGTTCTTTTACCAGGGAAGACAAACTTCTGCTTTCGACAATTTTTCCGAGACGAAACTTATTGTTTCTCCTATTTTAAAATTGTGAAATGAATTTAGAAATTATGAAAAGATATTTTTTAAAAATCGTTTGAAGTATTGTTCCTTCATCAGAGAAGACAAATTTCTGCTTTAAATTCGACAATTTTTCCGAGACAAAACTCATCGTGTTTCTCCTACTTTAGAATTGTGAAATGAATTTAGAAATTATGAAAAGATATTTTTTAAAAATCGTTTGAAGTATTGTTCCTTCATCAGAGAAGACAAACTTCTGCTTTAAATTCGATAATTTTTCCGAGACGAAACTTATTGTTTCTCCTACTTTAGAATTGTGAAATGAATTTAGAAATTATGAAAAGATATTTTTAAAAAATCGTTTGAAGTATTGTTCCTTCATCAGAGAAGACAAATTTCTGCTTTAAATTCGATAATTTTTCCGAGACGAAACTTATTGTTTCTCCTACTTTAGAATTGTGAAATGAATTTAGAAATTATGAAAAGATATTTTTAAAAAATCGTTTGAAGTATTGTTCCTTCATCAGAGAAGACAAACTTCTGCTTTAAATTCGATAATTTTTCCGAGACGAAACTTATTGTTTCTCCCATTTTAAAATTGTGAAATGAATATAGAGATTATGAAATAACGCGAGTCGCACGAGATGCTGTCACAGATTAAAATAGACTGTTCGACGTGAGTGTAGGCGGTTTTCAAAAATCGAATTTACGGAGAACTCTGACTGACACAATTTACGCAACAGCCTAATAATAGGTACTAGGAACGGAGCCTCTGACAGGGCTAAGTACATCGTAGATAAAGTATCGCGTTCGCGATTGAGCTTGCATGCTATTAGAACGCTATCGAATGGCTCTGTCGAAAGGTCGGTAAGTAAATCGAGAAACGGGAACCATTTCCCGTGACGCTCGACCGCAATGCACCGCGCTAAGGCGAGTCCAGGCTCGATCCTGTACCAACTAATGCCACGATCCCACTTATACTCTAGTTAAACAAAAAAAAAAAACAATTGCTCGAGCAACCAATAAAATGTACAAACTTATTGATGTCAGAAGTACTTTACGACTTCGATGACCAAGAGAAAGTTAATTGTTCCAAGTTTATTACAAACGAAATATAGTCCCACATTCTCGACGTTAGATCAAGTTTCATATTCCAACGTAATTGGGCATATTCGCGTTTACAATCTGTGTGTTTGTGATTTCCTTCTAACTCCTACTATTACTGTCCAATCCGGATGAAATTTTGTTTAGTTTCTCCTTATATCCCAATGGAAAGTATAGACTATTTAATTTGCAGGGATATAAACTCCAGTAATCATAATTATTTCTTCATATTCCAACGCGGAAGATCTAGTAAAATCTCTGTTTTTGTTAGCAATTTATATTAAATTTGACTCAATGCAACGATAAAAATATTAACTTAACGGGCTCAAATAAGAATATGTGAAATCAATGTCAACAAATCTGACATTAAAAAGTTTCCCCTAATCGAACAATGGAGAGAAGCTTAATTATCTCCATACAAAAAGTTCCCTAGCAGAAGCAGAGTCTATCAGAAGATTACCAGGCATAAGTATCGACGATTCTGAGTTCCTATCGACGAAATGCAAGCACGATCGTGGCGTTAGGTTTCTCCAGTGGTTGAGGCCGGTTTGAGAGATCCTGGTGTCTCGATTCGCCCTTAGATTTCGCAAGTTTCTTCGAAAGGTCGCGTGCACGGACACGCGCTGGCACCAGAGTCATTTTCACGGATGGAAACGATACCCTGGTGATTCTGTCGCTATCTAATGCTTTTTATCTACCTGGCCAGGTATGTACGATTTAACGAAAACTCCCACGCGCGTCACGTAGCTCGAAAACGGAGGCGAAATCGATGCCCCGTTCCTAGCATTGCTTTCCCCGATCCGACGAATGTTTCTGCCGCGATATCCCCGCGACGACGTTCCCAGAATTTCGTCAGCGGATAGTTTCACCTTAACCTCGAGCGTACTTGACCGAATTATCGTGGTCTCCCTTTCCTCCACCTTGTTCGGTGGAAAATATACGAAGAAACACAATTTTTTTTTAATTGTAACCCTAGTCCATCTGTTCGAAACAGCTGTGCACTGTACTTCTTTGCCAATGGCTAGAATGAAATATAAAAATATGAAAGGTCCTATTTGATGAAGTGAACAGATGTTACAGACCCCTAAAAACCACCTAAAGGTAAACAACTTCTGTAAGACGTAGATGTAGATGGGCTTGATTTACGTATGTGGGCGTTTAAAGTGCTTTCGGAGTGAAAATCACCGGTGACGAGGATGTTTAGGTCCCCGACAGGGTCGCGAGGACGTGAATCACGCGTTAAATAGGTCGCGGTGCACTCCACGCCGTCTGCGATCGGCGAAGGTTACGAGAGACAAACCTATAGTCTTGAGTTCAGAGTCATCCGAAACGGAAAAGGTCGGCCGGATAATTGCCCAACAGCCTTTTTCGACCCACTTTCCCACCTGGGGGTCCCCTGGACCCCGCCAGGGGCTGGGACGACTCGATTATTTCGATATCTCGATGCCCAAAATGTAAACACGTCATCGCACTTTAAGAAAACACAAAATTTCTATAATAGATCGAGAATGAAGTTCAAAACGAAACGTCAAACTTAAATAATTCGATTTATAAATACCAAGAATATCTGGATATACCCATTCGATGGACAAAATATTCGAGTATTTAAATATTTCAGTGTCCAAATACTTCGATACCCAAAATATAAACACATTGGTCACTCTTTAATAAAATACGAAAATAATAATATTTTATAATCGAAAATGAAATTCAAAACGAGACGTCAAACTTAAATAATTCGATTTGTAAGTATTTTATCATCCAACGACGGTCGTTGACTGCGCACCTCTCTATCTGCCCGCCTCGAGAGTTTCAATTACGCGGGAATTCTTCGATTTCGATTTTCGCGGAGACGTAGGTGTTCGAAACGCTGATAATTGACTCGAATGCCGGATCCTTGGCTTCGTTGCCTTAATAAGAAACGCCGAATGCAAGATCTATGGTCCGTTCGGGATCCGTGAATCATTGTTCGGAGCACGTTGGCGATCCGAGGTTCGCACGATTACGAAGCCCGACTGTCGAACGCGATTCTTATCCTCGATTTCGAGGTCCATTTTATTTCCATCGATGAAACGATCAAAAATAATACTGTCGAATTCCTTCGAAGTAAACACTTCGAGAATTCCCTCCCAAATAAAAAACAAATCCAGATCCTTTCATAAAATGGTCGATAGTACCTCGAGGAGTAAGAATATTTCTGTTCGGAAACTAGAAATTAACTTCTTTTCGAAAATAAAAACTCAAAGACAAAAGCAATTAATTAATTTTCGAGGGATCAAAGAATTTAAAAGACAATACTGTCGAATTCCCTCAAAATAAAGACTTTGAGAATTTCCTCAAATAAAAAACAAATCCAGATCCTTTCGTAAAGTGGTCGATAGTACCTCGAGGAGTAAGAATATTTCTGTTTGGAAACTAGAAATTAACTTCTTTTCGAAAATAAAAACTCAAAGACAAAAGCAATTAATTAATTTTCGAGGGATCAAAGAATTTAAAAGACAGTACTGTCGAATTCCCTCAAAATAAAGACTTTGAGAATTTCCTCAAATAAAAAACAAATCCAGATCCTTTCGTAAAGTGGTCGATAGTATCTCGAGGAGTAAGAATATTTCTGGTCGGAAACTAGAAATTAACTTCCTTTCGAAAATAGAAACTCAAAGACAAAAGCAATTAATTAATTTTCGAGGGATCAAAGAATTTAAAAGACAATACTGTCGAATTCCCTCAAAATAAAGACTTTGAGAATTTCCTCAAATAAAAAACAAATCCAGATCCTTTCGTAAAGTGGTCGATAGTACCTCGAGGAGTAAGAATATTTCTGGTCGGAAACTAGAAATTAACTTCCTTTCGAAAATAGAAACTCAAAGACAAAAGCAATTAATTAATTTTCGAGGGATCAAAGAATTTAAAAGACAATACTGTCGAATTCCCTCAAAATAAAGACTTTGAGAATTTCCTCAAATAAAAAACAAATCCAGATCCTTTCGTAAAGTGGTCGATAGTACCTCGAGGAGTAAGAATATTTCTGTTCGGAAACTAGAAATTAACTTCTTTTCGAAAATAAAAACTCAAAGACAAAAGCAATTAATTAATTTTCGAGGGATCAAAGAATTTAAAAGACAATACTGTCGAATTCCCTCAAAATAAAGACTTTGAGAATTTCCTCAAATAAAAAACAAATCCAGATCCTTTCGTAAAGTGGTCGATAGTACCTCGAGGAGTAAGAATATTTCTGTTCGGAAACTAGAAATTAACTTCTTTTCGAAAATAAAAACTCAAAGACAAAAGCAATTAATTAATTTTCGAGGGATCAAAGAATTTAAAAGACAATACTGTCGAATTCCCTCAAAATAAAGACTTTGAGAATTTCCTCAAATAAAAAACAAATCCAGATCCTTTCGTAAAGTGGTCGATAGTACCTCGAGGAGTAAGAATATTTCTGTTCGGAAACTAGAAATTAACTTCTTTTCGAAAATAAAAATTAATTAAATAAATTTCTGAGAGGTCAGAGAATTTAATTTTCTCTGAACTGTTTGGGGCAGTTAGTCTACATTTTGTGTGATCCTACGTAAGAGCGCAAAGATAAAAAATAATGTATTTTAATTAATTTCCGAACAGATAGAGAATTAACTCTGACTCGCGTGACTCTAGAGAGGAACGCGATCCCAGTTGAATTTCAAGCGTCGCACCCGGTATGCACGCTAATTCATGCACCGCAACAAAGTTATTATTACCATCTTCATAATCCCCGAGTATTTATAACATTTCGTAAGCGGCGTGCGGATTCGTTCGCTCGAAATACCGAATACTGCATCGCGGACGAAGTTTCGCGGCAGTTTCTGTATCGATTTCCGGGCGAATTTCAAACGATTGCATTAGAATTGTCGTCGATTACGTACCAGCACGGAAGATCTCGCCGCATCCGTCGCAACGGCTGGCGAATTGGGCATCGTAGCAGTTGCCGCAGTAGATCTTGTCCACCTTGCTACCGAACTGTTTGTCCACCAAGGACACTCTGCACCTGTTGCAGAGGAAGCAGGCCTCGTGCCAGTGCTTGTCCTTGTACGACAGATCCTGCGAACAGCGTTCGAATTATCGCAACCTGGTCTCATCCTTCGCGAGCTCTCTAAGCCTCGGGGCCAAAGATTCGCCGCCATTTTCTTCGAATAATAAACAACAAACGCGAACGAACTAACCCCTCCAGCACAGACTATTTAATCTGTAAAAACTGGTTATTTTGCAAAAAGGAAACACCTTTTTCAAAGAGTAAAATAAATTAAAGTTGCATTGTTACTCTTCTTTTACAATTTTGTTTGTAGATTAAATCTAAAATGTTCCGTTGGTTCTCGCTTGATATTACCAAAAGATAGTACTCTTTTTAAAAGAAATAAGTACTTGGGGAACAGGAGAGACAATTTTGAGCGCGAATATACGCTACGAAACAGAATGCTTGGACTTGGACGAGCAGAAAATATTGACTCTGGGACAAGGACATCGACTCTAAGGAAACCATAACGCGGTCTAGGTCGCCGTTAAGGAAGTAGAAAACGATCAACCGGTTCACAAGATCGACGTAAACGCCGGGGATTAGCGAATCGTTGCTGCCGAGACGCCATTAACCTAACAAGCACCCGGAGGAAATATTATTTTTATCTGTATTAGAATTTATTTTAATATTACGCGATTTTTAATACACTTAGTCGATACCTAAACGAAGAGTATCGCGATTCTTTTGGAAAAAATACGATATTCAACAACGATTTACTTGATTTTTCTGGTCTGGAATATTCTCAGAATTTGATTGATAAAACTGATACGTTAATTGTTATGATTCTATGATTTTTCAATAACAAAATATGCTTGTAGAAGCTTACAGTATTATTGTTTATTATTTTGTAAATTGTACGCCACGATAGGGACGAGAAATTGGCTGGCGTGTCTGATTAGTAACAGGTATAATCTCCTTCCTGTAGGCGCGCCTTTTCCTGGGTTTGTAGAAAGGAGATTATGCCATTCTTGGTCAGACTAGTTAGCCCAGACTCTCGTCTCCATCGTGCACTTTAACGTTATCGTAACTTTGAACGAACTTTTTCCTCATAAAAGAATTATTTATCGCCACGTATTCCAACATTTGTATTATACGAAAATGTTCTTCCATAACAATTAAATTAAAGACTGCGAAAGACTAGTTATCATTTTTATGGACGGTTGTAACGACGATTCATACACCGAAGAATAAAAATTGAATTCATTAGACAAGCGATCGCGCGGGTTTCCATTTCTGGATCGATTATAATCGCGATCTCGTCGACCTCTACGACGATCGTGCGTCGTTTCAGGAACGTGGATCCTTGGATCGACTGATCGCCCGTTTCGTTCGTGGTCATGCATCCTTCCTCGCAGAGTTGGGCAAAATGAAACAAATAATAAATCTAACATCCATTTACTTTCACGTTCCCAAATTAGAATCTGTGGATAGATTTTTCCAAAATAATCTCGAACATCGACAGGCTTTAAGTTTGGAATTGCATCGGGGTAAAAATGGTGTCTCATAACGAGACATTAATCGCGAAAAAAACAATGGACCAAAAATAGCAGGACTCTAAAAATTTAGAAAAAGTTTGATACTCGAGTCGAAGTTACTAATACCTCGGAGCAATTTTGTTTCTTGAAATATGATTAGAAGACGACTTGAATTTTGTCTTGGAACGCTCGCGACTCGTTTCGAGCGAATTTCTGCAACTGTGAGCGAAGGAGGGGAAGACACGAACAGCCGAGAAACGGAAATAAGCTCTCGAAGCCGATACGGGTAGCGGCACCTGCATCATCGTTTCTATTTCTAGGAATGAGTAAGTCAACGCCCATGGCTGCTCGCGTATCGCCATCTCGTCTTGTGATTATACACGAACCGATAATTACCCGATTTTTGCGTGGAATTACTCTTTACGGAACATCCTCCGCGTCCCCGGAAGGTCTTCGACGAGAATACGACGCAAAAGGAACTCGTTGATCGATCGAAACACCGATGTAAAAACGCACTTTAAAATCTCGAAGCTCCATTTGCCTCTTGAAAGCTCCCCGAACTAATCCCCGTTTACGTGCAATCTTTCCCCCCGGTTACAAGCAAATTCTTTGCAGAAATGTCCATTGATCCGATCTACTGTCTCTCGTTGTTCCCAGTTATCATATTTATTTACTTTTACCTTATATTTTTGCAAACACAAGTTCATGTCTATCCTTCTTCGCCGCTTATATGCAAACACTCGCGTTCAAAATCAGTGTGTTTGTGATTTTCCTATAATTTGTATGTTTTCTGTTCGATGTGAATGAAATTTTGTTTAGTTGCTCCTTATATTCAAATGAAAAGTATATGCTACTTAATTTGCAGAAATACGAACTCTAATAATTATTATTATATACGAAATAGTTCCTCATTCTCGACTTTAGATAAAGTTTCATATTCAAACTTAGAAGACTCATTCGCGTTTAAAATCTGTGTGTTTGTAATTTTTCTATAACTCGTAATATTTCTGTGCAATCCGGATGAAATTTTGTTTAGTTGTTCCTTATATTCCGATGGAAAGTATAGACTATTTAATTTGCAGAAATATGAACTCTAGTAAATATTATTATTTTTTCAAATTCCAACGCTGAAGGCCTATTCACGGTTAAGATCTGTGTGTTTGTGATTTCCCTGTAACTCCCACGATTTCCGTCCAATTCGAATGAAATTTTGTTCGGTTGTTCTTTATTATTCGACCATGGGTTTCCAATGTATAAACTAATGGACGTGTTTGTACCTTCGAGTCGATGCCAATGATTTTGTTGCATTCCTCGCAGCCGTTCGCGAAGACGCTCTCGTAGCACTTGATGCAATAAGGGTGTTCATCCCTGAGAACGTAGCGTTGACCGGTCAGGGACTCGTCGCACTGCCAGCAACAGAAATGGCCGCTGTGCCAATCCTTGTTCATCGCCTTCGTGTACTCGCCACTGAAAATCAACTGCAAAAGGAAAAAGAAAACGCGTCGAGTTTAGAACCAGATCTCCATATTCACTCTCGTAACACTCGTTAGACACGATCTCCCCTGGATTAATCACTGTACGGACACGTTCTTCGACAATGATCAGCAAAGTTAATGAAAATTATTGTTTACTATGTTATCGTTGGACTGTGAAGTACACGGTAAATAATTCTCAGCTAATTTTGTGCAATTTCCCGATCGTAAACACTACTGCACGCGCGGAGGGAACTAAATGAAGACGATTTACGGTGCCCCGTTGCGTAGAAAGTTACGCAATCTCTATTAAATATTAATCGTTTCGGACCTGAATACTCGGATACAAAAATAACTCGAAACATACTTCAACTTTAGCTTTTTCGTAATAGCATTCGATTCAAACTTCTAAACTCTGAGGTTTCTGGTATTTCTATGCATTAAACAATTTCTGAACTAATCGTTTCACGAGCCAAGTGTAATTCTTATTTTTAAAACACGAAGTTGGAATGTTAGGAACCAAGTAATTTTTGCAAAAGAAACTTTTAGGGAACACCTGTTATAATATTTAACCTACGTGGAGAATATTTCGTAAGAAGCTAATACTATTAGTTAATAGCGTGAATTAGTGACTTTAAAACATTACGTCAGGTCTGAAAAGGTTAATACACAATGTGAATGACAAATGGTAAATCGTCTCCGGTTGACAGATTAAACAGCACGAGGATCGACGTCGATGAAAAACTTCGATGCACTCCTCTCACAGCATCGTTTTTTTTTTTGGAATATTTTTTTTTTCCTCTCTTTTCGTTCACGCGAATTCCTCCCATCTCGCGTTTCCGCGTTCGACGGTGTAGAATGGATCTGTTGCTGGTCGGTATGTACCTTGATTGAGTGCTGTTGTATGTGCTGGCTGAGTATTTTTTGTACGGAAACATATATCTATCTACTATGTGACGTAAGCATGTATCGTGACGCGAATGGAGCCTGGGATTACTCGTCGATATTTTTTTCTAATCCAATATTCGAATATTTTAAGTACCAGTCAAACTGAATTTTCAAAATTCTACACAGTTTGGAACACAAAATTTAATATTAGTTCCGAAATTCTACATAATCGTATCTGCAGAATATTGGAAATAAAAGATCTAAATTAAAAGAGAAAAATTCACGGATAGAATAAAACACAACTGTCGAAGATTTTACAGAGCACAACTGAACAGTCTACTGTTTTTAATATGGAGAGTAACTGACCCGAGTACTTAAATATTTAAGACTGGCAAAAAGAGCCACCGCCGCGACGGTGTTAAAGATTCTCGGTCCTAAAACAGCCATTGGTTTAATAATTCAAGTCCTTTAAGAGCGTCGTTCTTTCTTCATATTCTGAACAACGAAATCCTCGAGTAACGATAGTCTAGAGTACTAAAATATTCGAATACTTGAACCTTTTGGACCCAGAATTTTTATTATTGTTTCATAAATATAAATTGTGATACTTTTCCCTCGATCTTGTATACAATAATTAGATTTTCCCCGTTTGGTGAATAAATAAAAGTAGCAATTGTGCCTTTGGCGTATTTCGAATACTCGAGCGTCTGTAAATTATTTCGATGGTCCCAGCCCTGGGGGATTCCCGCGGGAGTCGCTAGTCTATTCGCTCCTGTGAGAGAAGAGCGTCCCTCTGGGGCCACCGCCCTCGGGATCCGCGAATTCCGTCGAAAACATCGGTCGAAAGCTCGTAAATCCACGGAAGCGAACCGTGGCGACATTTTTAGGTCGAGAAAACCAAAACTGGGAGGGGTGACAACGATCGAACCGATGCGATGGCGACGAGAGGGTTTTCATCTTCCACGAAAGTGGGTCGCCATGCAGAAGCAAGTACAGCTTGTTTCATCCAAAAAGGCGACGTTCCTACGAACATCGTGAACACCATTTTCAAAAACTAATTCGGTTCAAACTACTTCGTGCGACGTAGAATGGATAAACAGAAGGATTTCGATTGGTGGAATCAGCTTGGTAATGCACACATTAGAGTGAACAGTTTGAACTTTGTACATCTGTGAACTGAATAGCTTGAACTTTGGAACATCGATCTTCCTCGAGGATTTAATATTCTTTGAGAATAGGGCTGATGAACACTGTTCAAACTAGAATGGGGATGAACAGAAGGCTTTCGATTGATAGAATCAACTTGGCGATACACCATTTGCTAACGAGAAGCTTTTGGAGCAATTCGAACATCTATGAACTGAATAGTTTGAACTTTTGAACATCGATCTTCCTCGAGGATCTAATATTCCTTGAAAAGAGTGCTGATAAACGTGGTTCAAACTATTTCATTCGAACTAGAACTTATGAACAAAAGACTTTGGAGCAATTTGAACATCTATGAACTTTGGAACATCGAACTTCCTCAAGCATCTAATATTCCTTGAGAAGAGTGTTAATAAACAAGGGTAAATCTATCTTCGTGTTACAACGAATGAACAGAAGCCTCCAACGAGGCTTTTATCGATAGAACCAGAGCAATAACCCTCTCGAATATCTATGACAACAATACCAGTATCGTTTGAACCCCCCGAGAGGGTTCACTCTGATCCCCCAAAGAAGCTCCCATTCACGAGGACGTTTCTATCCGACAAAACAAGCTCTACTCGCTATTTGCTACCCATAGAATCCCACCGACGTCACCCTCAAAGCCCCCCAAAATGGACCTTTTCTGTTTGCAACCCCCCCGCGAAATGATTCTCTCGTAAGCGATACTTTTCGAAAGAAATCTGTACTCGAACGGCACTGTGGACCGATTTGTCGAGGAACAGATCGCCGGGGGTGGCGGCGAACGCTCGAAAAGGGCGTCGAGGGGATAGAACGGGGTACGTAGGAACCGATTCTCGGCACGTCTGCAGCCAGCACATACTCTTCGATGGCGTGGTGGTTGTTCTGCGAGCTGTCGACCTCGGTGATCGTGACCTCGGCGTTCTGATCGTGGCTCTCCCTGCGCTTGGTCGTCTTCTTCACTTTGCGAACCTTGCGCTCGGTGGTCGTGTACACTACACTGTCTACGTCCGCCATGTCGTTAATGATTCGTTCGACGGTTGGTTACGGTTCGCGCGTTTAATAATGTCGCGGTTTCTGACGACGGTTCACACGACGAGGAAGAGGAGATCGGGACTTCGGGAGACTCTGTGCCGCGGTGTACGCTGATAGGGGATTCTGGTCGATGGCTTCTCCGTCTGGTCGCTATGGAAATGGAACAGAGCGTCGGTTCTCCGTGTAACCAGCAGCTTTCGAGCTTGCGAACTGACTGAAATCTAGGATCGGACCGCTCCGGGCGTCATCATATCGGGACGCTATTTTCGGCGTCCCGACGACTCCAGAATACGCGCCGTGCGCGTCCCTCCCCCCTCCCCCCTTCCTCTCGTTTCCTCCCCACTGGGTTCTCCTTCCGCCGAGGTTCTCGTTGCAGTGTGCCGGGTGCAACTTTTCCTACGACGCCCCTTCTTTCTCCCGTCGACGACGATGTCCCGGGGCTCTCGTTGGCGATCCACGGCCCACGGACGCGACAGGTTACCCTCGCGCGATCCACGGGGAAACCGCGTCCTTTTTCTTCGCGTTACTCGTCTTTTTTTTATCCTCAACGGAGATATTTCTGGACACTGACGCCCGCCGCCACCGAGACGAGAAACAGATCCACGCGCGATCCACGAATTCCAGAGGATCGATTACCGTATACCGGCGGGGGCTCCGTGATCTAGCCAGTCGGTGGTTCTTCGCGTTTCTTTTCTCTGGAATTATGGTCGTACCTCTTCCGGAAATACGGAGAAATTTTTATGGGCTTTAATATATCGACATTTTAGCAAATAATTTTTGAATTATATAATATCGACGATGGTTGGCAGCGTGGTTCGAAGGAAATGTCGAAGTAAATGCCTAGCAAGTTTATATTTAAAAAACAGAATTCGACTCACAGAGGGTTAACACGTTCACTGTCCATGCCCCGTGGATGGATCATAGCGCCATGCGTTTGGATACGCCGCTGAGAGACCGGACAGTGAACGAGTACTCCAAGTGCATAATAATGCTTACAACAGAAAGATTGCAAAGTTGTAAACTTTAAATTTGATGAATAGGGCTAGAAATCAGCTAGAAATCACTGTCCATTCAATAAGCAGAGTGAAATAGTGTAAAGCCTCAGTCACGAGGGCAAATATAAGAGAACACGAATCGAGTTTTGTAGATCCAGGAGGGGGTTGTAAACGCAAATATTGGTTCCGTTTGGAATTCTCAAGGTTCAGAGCGTTCGATCGGGATGCGATTATGGAATCCGCGTCGAGGCACGAAACGCCAGAAGCCGCGGCAGCGAAGCACGCGCTGCTTGAGCTCGCGGTGTATTTCCGTCGGCCTTTCATCGACGCGAATACTCCTCATTGTCGGAGCGGCTGACGCTTCGCCGGAGAATAGAGCCGTAAACATTGTTCACGGACGAACGTGGCTCGATCGAGGCCGTAACACTCGAAATCCGAGGTCCACGATTTTTAAAAAATTTTTTATTCCCTCTCGTTTCAAACAAAACCGCCATATACGGATCCAAAAATCGTATGCAATGTGAGAAATTAATATACGTACAAGAATTCTTTTAGATTTATCCGTTTTAGATTCACAGGAGAGTCGCAATCGTGTCACTTCGTACACGTATTTCGGTAGCTCTCGCAATTGTTGCCATTTTGTATAGAAAAAAAATTGTAAGCACTCTGAAATCATATTTCCATGCATGTCAAGACCACTACCTCAAAACGTCTAAGAGTTTCTTTAGGAAAAAAGTTATTTAAGAAGTGGTTTTCAACGTCCCCATAAACCGGAAGCCCCTCAATTCTCAACAGTTGCATCAATTGAGCTCAGAAACTCCCTCTAAAAAATTTCTGTACATGGAATTTTTGAACGAAACAGCTTTGCAAATATTCTAAGAACACTACTAAATACTTAGGAAAAATCAGTAATAAAAAATGGGAGAGGAAAATGATTAAAAGAACATATTATCTGGTCTGTGAATCAAAATGAGGAAATCATCGATGGTATTTTTAAACGAAACAGCTTTGCAAATATTCTGAGGCCACTATTAAATACCTAGCAAAAATCACTGATAAAAAATGAGAAAAAGAGCAAAGATTTAGACCTGTGCATCGAAATGAAGGAATCATAGAAACAATATCGTGAGGTAAAGCAGAGAAAAAGGTATTAAAAGATTGTTAGAAGAATTTGTAGAGAATTCTGCGCGCGATGTGTCGCGTTAAGCGTGTTTAATGGCGGATATTCGGAACGATGGTGGCCAGGAAGGATGCCAGAGGGTCGATCGGAAGCGTTTCGTCTAGCATCGAGCAAGTTTCCTGATAACATCGACCGTCGGAACCGACGCGACGCCTTGATCGCGTGCCAAACAGGTGGTTCCTGGTCGGGGGCGGGTACGCGCGAAAAATAGAGAAGAAATCCCCGATGTAATTGGGTCGGAATGTTTCGCACATCACCAATACCTTCGACGACACCCACGCGAGACGAATCCTTCCTCCAACGTCGAGAATTAAACTCGAGTCACGAATCTCTGTGGGAGTGGCGCGAATCGTACACTTGCAATTTCTATTAATTTCACTGCTATGATTCGACAAACGCGTCTAATTTCACTCGCCACCCCCGTTTTCATTCTTATTCGATTATTCAGTCACATTTTCGCACGCTTGTCCTTCGATCATTTTAATTCTAAATTTATCTTCGATGTTACATGTACGTAAACTTGTTGTATCATTTTTATTTTTGCTTGTTTCGTTAAGGGAAACGTTCGTATATGTTTAGTATTAAAAATAAATTTTATTATTTGAGTTGAGGTATGTTTGTGTCTTGTATAAAAACAAAGGTTTCTTTTCTGATTTGCTCGGAACTCATATCCGAGACCAACGAAAGATTTTTGCAAATTATTTTCCATCTGGGCAAATTTATGTTGTTATATTGCTAATTGGAAATGATCGATGCTAAAAATGTATGTTAAGAACATTCTTTCGCGATCTGTTCGATTACGTAGCGTGGAACAGAGCCCACGAGACGCATAAAGAAACAAGAAACGAAGAAAGTTAGGATCGTCGAAGGAAGTCAGGCCAAAATACCGAGTGCTATCATCGATCTAACGCGAGTTAACTATTAATAAGAGATTTTTGCCACGCGTCGAGGACCACCGAAGCGTTCATCGGGGCAGCGTGCCACTAAAGGCTATTAACCCCTTAATGAACAAACAAATAAATCCCCGACGGTTTTAGACGATCTAGCGATCGAGGAGAATTTACCGCTCTCTAACGATCGCAATTTCGCGGTGAATCGCCTTTCCATCGCCGCCAAAATAGTTGAAGAACGCGGGTCGGTCGTATAAATAGCCGGGGGAAATGAAAATCGTCTGTGACAGGAGGACGTGATCGCCCACGCGGATCGGGGATCGGTAACGTAATATCGAACGAGGGTCCCCCGGAAGATGCTCGAT
The DNA here is from genome assembly GCF_051014445.1 of Colletes latitarsis. Lineage (NCBI taxonomy): Eukaryota > Metazoa > Arthropoda > Insecta > Hymenoptera > Colletidae > Colletes > Colletes latitarsis. The sequence goes on along the minus strand of NC_135135.1, from coordinate 25,026,886 downwards.
TAAAAATACTACTGGAGAAGAAATCGGGTCGAACGAAAAAGAAAAACAACCATAAATCTCGCGGCTATATGCAGCGGAGCCCAGTTAAATTTTCGTCGGAGTCATTTAGGCCTAAGAACCACTTCTCACACCTAAACATAAATGTTTTACAATATTTTCTAAAGTTGAGGTTACATTTCACAGAAACAAGACGTTCGAAAACGTAACTAATTTGGCAATTCAAATCCTGAAAGCACTCGTTCCTTTCGACAGCTAATATTCAACCATATATTGCAACAAATTCATGCAAAATTTATTATCGAACAGAAGCACTTTGTACCATAAACAAAAAATTCCCATTGGATTCATAAAAGACTCTCGATTAAATTTTTAAATAATTATAAAGCTCTCCGGAAGATAAGGAAATTTATCATCGAACGAAGACACTTTGTACCATAAAAAAAATTATTTCCCCCATTAAATTCGTAAAAGGCTCTCGATTAAATTTTGAAAAAATCATAAAGCTCTTCGAAAGACAAGGAAAATTATCAAACAAACGATCAACTGTCGATTAAATTTTTTAAGAATTGCTATCGAACAAGGGCACTTTCTGCCATAGGAAAAATAATTTTTCCATTATATTTGCGGGCGTTGGGTGGCGAGGGAAATTCTTGGCAAACATATCGAAGAAAAAAAATAGGAAAGCGTCTTCCAAAGTGTCGCCAGGGTTGTAAATGTCGAGGCACGCGGTATATGCGTGCATTATTTGCAGACTGGCGTGAGATTGATATTTTGGGAGACCCCACGCGAGCCACACGGCACCAACGGCCACGAACCGCGAGAGTGTTTCGAGCGGAACGTCGCGCGACCGGGATTTTCTCGCCTCCGTCGTCGGAGGAATTTTTCTTTCCAACGCGATGGTGAAAGCTTCCAACAACGTTTTTTGGTCACGACGGCCAAGCTCGATGGGCCATCCTGATTCGTCGTCCCACTTCGACAGGCTTGGCTGGTTTATCGCGTGGCTCGACGTAACCGGGAGTTTTGATCGGGCGCGAATTGCGCGAGGAACTCGCGACCAAAGATCGAAAACAGGAACGAAACGCAGAAACAGGTGAGAAACCTCGACACTCGCGCTAGATTCTTTTTATCCTGGTCTTTTTTCAATCGGAGTTCAGAAATTTTGTACAAAAGATTGCACAGGATTTTGCATTTCAAAAAGTCGCACAGATAATTCCAGCCAAAAGATAGTCAGGTTGCAGAATTTAATGGAGAATTTTTTATTTTTTCCCAGGTTGAATTTTCCAGAGAGAAATCTGAAATTGCTCTCGTGTTTTTTTAAAATTTTTGTGCGACAGAAATTTACTGAGAACGGTGATTATCAATTTTTGTACTGCAATTTCCCCCTGAAACTGTAGGAAAGAAATAGTTTTGTTTCTATAAATGTGTCACTAAAATTGATCATAGCTATTGATCTCTAGAATGTTAAAGTCACTGGGTGAGTTTAGATTCTACGAAAATGGGTGGAACTAGGATAACTGCTGTGATCTTTTTCTACGACGTGTGGAAAGTACATACAGAACGGGGACGTGCTGGGAAAAATGAGGTAAACCATAAGTGCATCGGGTCTCGGTAACATAATGCATTCTTATGTTGCACCAAAGTGGTTCGAGCTCGAATTCCACGGGAGAGAAATTATTATTTGTGGTTTCTCTGTGGGTTTCGTGGTACCTGGAGTGTCTGACTACTAACAACGCATTCCTTGCGGTGTTTCCTACGAGAACTATAAAAACTAATGTCGTGTACATGCTTGTTAACTGATACTAACAGTCGAGTGAATAGTGGTAGTAACATAATGTGTGTGAGTTTTCGAATTAACGACGGGATCGAGTATTATTTATATTCACGAATTATTAAATTATTTAAAACAGATAGTACAGGTAAACTCAAGTAGTTTAACTTGAAACGAAGGGTTGTTTATATTTTTAAAATTTGTGATATTTTCCATAAAACAACAAAATACGGTATTTAAAAAAAGGATAAATAATTCTAATTCCTTTTTACAAATTTAAGAGAAGATAAACCGTGTCACTATGCATTTTTAGAAACACCTCGTACACGGATTTCGGTAACTCTCGCAAGTGTTGCTGTTTTTATCCGGAAAAAAATTGCGAGCACTCTAAAAACATGTTTCCATGCATGTCAAGACCGCTACATCAAAGACTCCTCCAATTTCCTTGGAAAAAAACCTACTCAAAAAGTAGTTTTCAACGTCCCCATAAACCGGAAGTCCCTCAATTCTCAATAATTCCAGTGATTTCACAAACTCTCCCCCAAAAAATACTAATCTGCGCTTGACACTGTCTTGAAAGTTTCCCACTGAATAAAATTTCACACAAATCCACTCGATCCCGTCGCTAATTAACAATTCCCCAGTGTAAGTAAAAGATTAACACAAGTGTGCTCGGAAAGAGACGGGAGGAGCTTGCATCATTACCCAGAAGGCTTTGTTTCGATCTGTATCCGGTATCGAGTACTGTATGGGTCCAGTTCCGGCACTCACATCCTCCGCGTCCCAGTAGTCCAGATCGTCCTCGAACGAGGACACGGACCTCGACCCCTTCCTCCTCTTCTCCTCGTCCTTAGAGTCGGAATCGGTAGCCAGGATGCTCCTAATTCTCTCGTAATCCTCCACCTCAGCTTCCTCGAAACTCGATATCTTCAACAACCGCGCTGTATCCTTGGTCTCCTCCACAGAAGCAGTCGCATTAATCACCGACTGATCCCTAGACTCATCATCCACCTTGTCTCTGGACGTCGAACCACCGAATCTTCTGTTCTTGAAAAAGGATCTTCTACCATATCGATCCCTGGACGACAAGTCTCTCTTGCTCTCGGAGAGCCCCACGACAGAATTCTCCGACTCAAGACCAGCCAATATCTCCTCGAAACTAGTCTGCACCTGTACAGACACGCTCTTCCTGCTCTCCGACCTGGACAACGCCGGGCTCCCAAGAGGCGAGGTGTTGGTCCACTCGTCCCTGAACGACGCGGTGCTCGCGATATCCGACTTCCGCCTCTCTGGCTCGCGGTGTCTCTTCGACTTCCTGGCGAGCAGACTCTCCGCGGACTTGCTGACCTCCGCGTTCTTCGACTTCAGCCTGGTGGGCTTCCTGACGATCGTGCTGGACGACTTGCCCCCCTTCTTCCTCTGACTGGATCCCCTGGGAGCCTCTGTCTTCGCCTGGATCGACCTCAGACACCTCATAGGGTCCGGAGACCTCGAGTGAGACTTCCTGAACGGTCTCCTCTTCAGGATTTCTCGATCATCTGACTCGTCTCTGGAGGAACCAGCGTCGGAGGGGCTCTCGTACCGGTTGATCGACCTCATGGTGGGCGCCTCGTTCCCAGAGTCGTTGTCGAACGACGTCCCCACGTCGCTGGACACTCCAAGGCTCGAGTAGTCCTCCTCAGCGTCGAAGGGGATCGGCGTGGGCACTCTTACGTACTTGTCCGGCTCTGGCGTCGCGACGGACAGCGGTCTGTCCCTCGAACTGTTCTCTGTTCTCTGATTCTCTATGGCGTCTTCGTAGGATGTTTCACCATCGAGTCGTTTATCATCATCCTTGAGCTCAATTTGAGGTCTGGCCTGCACCAGGTGCTCGAAATCGGGACTCAGTCTGGGGTCTGGACTCGCCTGTGAGTCCTGGAAGTAGTCTCCAGGAAGACTATAATCGACGTTTTTATCCGTTCTCTGATTCTCTATGGCTTCCTCGTAGGACGCGTCGAGTCGTTTTTCGTCATTTTCGATCTCAATTTGAGGTCTGGCCTGCGCCAAGTGCTCGAAATCGGGACTCAATCTGGAATCTGGGCTCGCCTGTGAGTCCTGGAAGTAGTCTCCAGGAAGACTATAATCGACGTTTTTATCCGTTCTCTGATTCTCAATGGCGTCCCCGTAGAACGTTTCCACGTCGACTCGTTTCTCGTCATCCTCGAGTTCGATCTCGCTGGCCTGCACCAGGTACTCGAAATCTGGACTCAGCCTGGAGTCTGGACTCGCCCGTGAGCCGTGGAAGTAATCTCTAGGAAGACTGCACTCTGACAATGTACCATAATCGAAGTTCTTATCCCTGGATCTCAGCTGGCTCCTGATCCTCAGGCTGTACTCGTGCAGGTTCTCCAGCTTCTGCTTGGCGCCCCTCGTCATCCTCGCTTCCGTCGAGTGGCTGTAGCTGCAGATGGAGTCGTGGGTGCTCGCGTTATCGTTGGTCTGCTCGTGGTACGACAGACACGGGGTGGCCGGCTGGTTGATCGTGATTATCACGCTGTCGGATACGTGTCTGAGGCAGGCGAGCAGCTCCAGGACACCCACGCAGCCGATCAGCACCGACAACATCAGACCCATCTCGATTCACGGGTAAACTGGACAACGAAAACTGTCATCGGTTCACTGGTCACGTTTACGTATCCACGTCAGGGTTCACCGGAAGCGTCGACGTCCTCCAAGGACGATCGTTCGCGAGGTTGGCGGGGTCCATGAATCACCTGGGCGATCCTCTAACGGGCTGACGTCAGAGAGAGAGAGAGGGACCAAGTTAAAACACGATTCCTCAGGAGTCAGGAGGGGCACACCCACCACCCACGCGCGTCCACTTCTCCACGGTGAGCCACCGACGTGTCTCTCGACTCCCTCGATGGGTCCTCCTCGCGAGATGATTATCGATGGGTTATCCAAGCGGCCGGATGGCGGCCAGAGAACTGTTTTATTCAAAGTCAAAGCGTACGGACACCGGGGCAAACTGGTGGCCGTTCGGTACTCGTTACTTCTACGTAACAGACGTTCGACTCGAGCCTGCTGGTCCCCGCTGGCCAGGCTAAGGCTAAAGTTAGAATGTCCCTGGACGCGAATCCCTGTCCTTAATGCCTCGTGCGCGTCGCGATCGATCACCGACGGTTAATTAACTGCGATGGATCGCGATGGGTTTTGGCAATCGCGCGACCGACCGGCCAGTTTCGCAGGCTGATAATTGGCCGGTCGATTGATAGACGACCCGGTTATCGACGCCCCGAATGACCCGATCGTTGAACGATAGTTCGGAGGGCCAAGCGCGAAACGCGTGGGCGTTTTCGATATTTCTACGCCGGGAGACGCGCGAGACTTTGGCAGCCACGGTCGCGATCGTTCCGCGGGAGGAAACTGCCGTACGCTTGGCAATTTGTCTTGACGTTCCGGCGACGTCTCGACTTCGAGGTTAATTGGGGAAGGAGGGATCTTTGTGGTCGAAGACGATGGTCCACACGCGAGGGGAACTTGCGGTGGAAATTGCTTTTGAAATTATAGCAAGTCTTAGTGTACAGTATCGGAAAACTCTGATTCTTTCGCTGTGGACCCTCGTTTTCGAGATATTTAAAGTTTCGATACGTGTGGAATGAGAGAAGTATTTTTTAGTTTATTGGACGAGACTTGGTTGAATTGATAGAGCAATTAGCTACGAAACTTTTGATATTGGCAAGTTGTAGCATGTACCTAGTATCGAAAAGCTCTGATAGGTTTCTTCACTGTGAACTTTCGTTTTCGAAATAGTTTGACTTAAGCTTTTATTACGAGTGTAATGAGAGGAATACATTTTAATTTATTGAGTGAGATTTAGTCGAGAGGTAGAGCGATTATCTGTGAGCCTTTTGGTCCAGAGTTCGAATCCTCGCCAAGTTACTTTTTTTATTATTTTTGAGTGTAAAAATATGTTTTATTTCTTGTGTATGTGTGACATAAATATTGAAGCAAGCAATCCTTAAGTTTTTAATGGAAAAAGTAACAGCAAGTACCCTGGGAAAAATTTTAATGGGGGATTCTAGAGGCCAAAATAAGACGAAAATCAAGATCACCAATTTGTTGATGGAGGCTTCGTTAAAAAGTTATTAACAATTAAATTGAAAAATTTCAAATCGTTCTGGAGAAATTATTTTCGGTTGCGGGGGTCAATTACAATAATTTTTGGTGAATAAACATACCTCCGAAATCCTATCCATTTTCGAGAAAAAAATTCGAGTAAGTGCTGAAGGTTTTGGCAGAAAAAAAAATTTTTCAAATCGTTTTAGAAAAATTATTCTCGGTTGCAAGAGTCGATTACAATCATTTTTTGTCATTACACATACCCCCGAAATCCTACTCAGTTTCGAGAAAAAAATTCCTTACCGAAAATCTAATTTCTGGTCAGAAATGTCTGCCCGAATTTTCATGCGAATCTTTAAAACGTCATAACTTCTGAACGGATTGGACGATTTTAATGTTTAAAAAAGCAAACGACGCGTATTTTAGTATAGAATATGTAGAAATTCTAAAAATATTCGTAAAGTTGTTCCTTGACCTCGCAAAATGAGAAAAACCCCATAAAAATGGTCCAATTTTCAAACAGCCATAACTCCTACAATTGTGAATATATTTCAATGAGACTTTTTTCTGAAGAAGAGCTCATGGGTACCTACAAAAGAAGTATTAAACAACTTTTCTGTAGGGCATCAAACAAAATTACTAAAAATAAAAAACGAACTTTTAAGAAAAATCGACAGGGTGCCTAAATTTTTCGACGAAAAAAAAAATTTTTAATTAATTCTGAAAAAATTATTTTCGGTTGCGGGGGTCAATTACAATAATTTTTGGTGAATAGACATACCCCCGAAATCCTACTCAGTTTCGAGAAAAAAATTCCTTACCGAAAATATAATCATAAAACTGATCCTTGGAAAAATATGAGCGTTAAGGGGTTAAATTCTGTAACGAATCTAAATAGAACCAGCATCACATTAAAGTAGAATACACTGTCGAAACCAGACAGGAAAACGTGAATATACCATATGTAATAACAAAGGTGTATTGTTACTAAAATACGCAGCATCGACAAAACTGCGACATTTGGCCGACGCTAAAAATTCCGAATTTCAAGGTACGGCATTCTTGTATTTCGCTGAAGACGCATAAACGTATAAATAAACATCCCAGAATACGTCTCCTATCTCTCAAGTTCGCTATTGTAAATCCTGTCGTGTGCGAACAGAAAAATGCCAAAAATACAAAATAAAAAGAGATACGAGTTCAAAACTAGCAATAAAAATACGTAAAGTTTGACTACCCTTAAAGGCAAACTTCAAAAATAATGTACGTGTTGTGAAATAATAAACTATCCTTGCATTGTAATTATTTTACAAAATTTTATTAGCAATCCCCCATTTTATTCTTCCTTACATATTGCCTCTCTTTGTACTGAATTTCCCTGTCAATAAATAAATAATAATTACAACTTTCTAACGAAACAATTCCATTTAAGATGAAAGTGATAGCGAAACTTTTGCTTTGCTTTTCGACGCATTTCGAGATTATCTGGAAGAGACTTCGATAGGGTCGATAGAGAGCTCGATTCCCGACCTTCGAGGAATGGCGCCAACCGAGCGACGCTCGCGTTTCATTCTCGCGTCGAGCAGCGCACGCGACGCGTAAATTCCGCGATGTTTATCGCGGCCAGAGATGCGCGGCCGAATTTCTGGCGTGGCTCGAACGATTTTATTTCGGGTTACCTCATCGGTTACGAATCAGCGAGACCGGACCCGATCTCCGATACACGGTTTTGCGCGCGGTACGTCGCCCTGGCCGCCTTCCAACCAGATATCGAAACGACTGGCGTCCAGCTTATCGAACCCTCGATGATCTATATTTGCCAGAACACGTTCGACTATTCGTCGCGAACGCATCGGAAATCAACGATTAAAATCAAAGCTAAAACCTAAATGCAATAAAAACAATAACTGCGACGAAAGGTGTCATCCTAAGACCGACGAATTGTGATCGATCGTCGTTGGTATGGAAGCTCCAAATTTTTATCAATCGTCTATTTTGTAGTATACACTGTCGATCAATTAGTATTTACACGCTGCAAGACGAATGTAAGAGGATCATAATTTTCTCGCAGAGGAAAATACTTCGATCGTTTGCAGGAACTTACACCGCGTTTATCACTATTGATTTTCGAATATTTTCTCAGGGATAGTATTCCAAAGTGGCCTGTTTATTTGATCGAGGGAAAGAAAAGAGGAGCATCCGCGGCTGCTCCATCGAGTATTTAAATCGCGACGAGTGCTCGATCGGTTCAGGGCCGGTTAACTATCGCGATAAATGTATCCCACGTACAGTTCCATCCAATGGATGAACGTCAATTTCATCGTTGGTCGTCGAAAGTGCGATTACGAAACTCTGGATCGATGGAAGGTCGAAGAAAGATTACTTAGAGCAAGATCGATGGAGGTGTTCCGGCCGTAGAAGGCGCGACATTACACTCGTTCGACGAAGGGTCGAAATTAGTCGACCCGGTTTGCCACGAGAGCCGGTTCTTCTGGAGGGAAACGGAACAATGCCAATGTTATTTCGGTCGATGATCGAAACGCGTGTGCCACGGTCGGAGAAAAGCGTGCCACCGAGATCTCGGCGAAGCCACTTCGCGAGCCAACCGAATTAGACCGCCAGAAACATTGCAGCCGTGTCTGACGACCGTAGGACAACCTTCCCTTTGGTCTTCGTCGCTCCACTTGGTGCCAGGTGGACGTACACCCCCAAGAATCGTTCGTTTTACCGCTCTTTATCCTTCAAACACCACGTTTCTAAACTTTCCTGGTAGCATTCCAAGAGAAATGAAACTTTCTGGGCTCAAAATCAGTCTTAAGACACTCTCAAACTTACTCAAACCTCTGCAATCTGCACCTAATTGGAACTAAACGCTTTCGAGATCTTAAAGAATCGCAAGATTTTGAATAAAAAGACTTTTACAGCCTTCTTTGGTCTTAAAACATTCTCAAATTTACTCAAATCTCTGCAATCTTCACCTGGTTGGAACTAAACGCTTTCAAGATCATAAAGAATCGGAAGATTTTGAATAAAAAGACTTCTACAGCCTTCTTTGGTCTACAAACAATCTCAAACTTACTCAAACCTCTGCAATCTTCACCTAATTGGAATTGAACGCTTTCAAGATCATAAAAAACCACAAGATTTTAAATAAAAAGACTTTTACAGCCTTCTTTGGTCTTAAAACATCCTCAAACTTACTCAAACCTCTGCAATCTGCACCTAATTGGAACTGAATGCTTCCAAGATCATAAAAAACCACAAGATTTTAAATAAAAAGACTTTTACAGCCTTCTTTGGTCTACAAACAATCACAAACTGACTCAAACCACTGCAATCTGCACCTAATTGAAACTAAACGCTTCCATAATCATAAAAAGCCATAAGATTTTAAATAAAAAGACTTTTACAGCCTTCTTCGGTCTACAAACAATCACAAACTTACTCAAACCTCTGCAATCTGCACCTAATTGGAACTGAACGCTTTCGAGATCATAAAGAACCACAAGATTCTGAATAAATTGAAGACTTGAGAGCCTTCTTTGAACTTAAAACATTCTCAAACTGACTCAACCCTCTACATTCCTCATCTGAATGAAACTTCATAACCAGATCTGTTTAAGAACCTATCAGTCCTTCAGTTCCAAGGTTTTTAAGACAGTACGGATCTTGGAGAGTCCCAAAAATTTAAAAACTTGGAAGTACTAATCATCTTCTGGTCTATTCTTGCCCCGAGAGATTCTCAAGATGATTTATATCTTCTCATTCCTGACTCGCTCGACATTCAGCTAAGCAAGAGTATTAAAGTTTCCCTTGTCCGAACAGGGGGCCGTAAAACAACCGTGGAAACGTTTATGTAGATAATAAACTATACTCGCGAATGCTGCAATTAGAGTATTTTAGGTCGATCGAGGACGCAAAGACAATGGAAAACGTTCGTGTAAACATATGTCCCGTTTAATCTTGTTCGTGAGCAACAGCTATTATTGTAGTACGACTTAATGATAAATCGAGTCTGTTAAAACTGGTTTTGCTAAACTAGTTCTACACGATGCTCAACAACGCCTAGTTTTCCTTAATGGAAAATTAATAGATCGATCGTACGTCAATTTCTTTAGCGATCGATCAAACGAACGATAGAATTCCGTAACTTGTAAAACTGCTGTAAATCGAAACGATAGACTGTAGGTAGTTTTTGTTTCGACAAATGAAAAGAATTTGATGATAAATGCGTTCTTGCGCCACCGTTTCAGTAATTAATTACGCGAGTTATTGGAAGAAGTTCCATTAGACGCACGTCGCACGGTGATTTATGGATCACGATCACATTTCAGCCAAGTAGCCAGACGCTTCTGGAACGATTTCCTAACAGACGGATAGATCCAGAAGATTTTTATTTTCGGGACCATTTAGACACACTTGTTTATCGAACAACCGTGGCCAATGTTGAAATGTTTGAGAGGTCGGGAAACTCTGTGAGAAAACGTTTGCAGACCCTCGTGTTATTACAATCTTTATTGTATCCTCCATTTACAGCTCATCTACCAAAATATTGCTATATTTCTGTTACATGTGTGAATTCGGGAAATAATGAATATTTTTTAAGAGAGATCTTCCGATCGAAAAACGACGAAACAAAAATATGATCGATACAGAGTTTTATTCGAACTGAAAAGGTCATTTCAACCGTTTAAAAATATTGAAATCGTTTTAAACGGTGAACAGCGAATAATATAACAAATTTTCGAATTGTTTGTTGGAGTTGACCTCGAGGAGGCGACGGGTCGAGCATCCCGGTGACCCGGAAGCGGTCAAGAGCAAAGACCAAGGCAGAACGCGTGACTTTCGGAGCAACGAAACCCTCCGACGACTTTCTTCGTCCACCAGGGGTTGTTCGACTCTTTCTTAATTATTTTAGTCGAACGACCCCGCTGACCCAAATTCACGCCATTCATCTTCGCGTTGCAAAAGCTCGACGCTATTTTCGGAACAGCGGCCCTCTGCGCCGTGTGTCGTTCGTGTCGTCAAATTAATTTCGCGTTTCCAGCACTGTTAGAATCTTGTACAGAAAATGTACAGTAAACGAAGAACATTTCCAGATGGAAACTTGAAGAATTTTTTAGACAGAAACTATTCTATGACTGGAATAATGAATTTTATAAAATATATCGATGTTTAGTATTTCCATGAGAATAAGTCTATTTCGTAAACGTTAGTTGAACAAAATTTTCTGTAATTCCTAGACGAAACGCTGGACCTTTTTATTTCCGGAAACCGCTCGGAAAGAACCACGGAAACAGAAATTCTGGCTCGATCTTTGTTATGTTTGGCTACCACGAGACTATTTATCGTCATCAGCGTTGTTCTCGGTGGCTAATAAATCATAACCGCGAACGACCGTGCGATAAATTTATTTCCACTCTCGCGAATTCTCTTAACGAGCTATTCGAATTATTTCAGAGACGCTCGAACGCCCACGAATAAATCTCGATTCGATATTTGACCATCGGTGTTCCATTCTAGCAAATACAGGACAATTGGAAACCACTGTAAACCAGATTTACTTCTTTCAACGTCTCGCCTCGAGGACAAATTTTCTCAGCTGCTTAATCGAAACGTGCATCGATCAACGCGTTAATTAATCCTCCCCTTGCCAGATTAAAATACCATGCGTTGACCTTATCCTTAATTTCAATTTCAATTTTATTCAGAACGCGAGAATAGTCGTGTACAAAGCAATACTCCACTGTCCATATTAACAGTGCAAGAAACAAATTGTACAATTACTGAGAGACACGATAAATGATAAATAAAAATAGGAGTAACGTGAGTGTATGGTGCAAAGTAGATTGAACAAACTTCCACGCGTCTCGATAGAGAAATGTCGAAGAAATGTTGCACCGGTGCGTCGCGGCGACAGGTCGACGTCGCAACACGCGAACCGCGACGCCTCCCGAAATAGAAAACGCGGCCGGAGTTTTACGTGGACGACGTTATAGCCACCCGTTGCGTCACCGTCACGCCCATGCTTTTCTATAAAGACCGTTTGTCTCCCGTCCGTGGGCTCAGAGAGCGTCCTCCGAGATGATCGACAAGAGCTCGCGTCCGCGTCCCTCCGCGCGATATTTACGAGCCTGCTAACCACTCGTCCCAAACACTTTACGACCCGAACGATTCTTTACGATCCGTCACAAACGCCAGGAAGGGAGGAACGCGTGCTTCCGTCGGTCATTTTTCTATTTTACCGCTGGACGAGGCGCGAGATTCGATCAAATTGGGACGAAAGACACGGGGGAGGCTAATAGATTGGTCGTTGAGTCCATTTGGGGGGAGCTTTCGATCGATAGATTGGTGGACATTGGTGGTGAATAGTTGGATTGGTGATTGGATCGATGAGAGACTCGATTGAGAGATTCCGATTGACGAGTGGGAGTTTTAGAGACTTGCATTGGTAGCGTAAAATTGGGAGAGTAGATTGGTAGGTTCAGATTAGTGTCGAGCTTTTGAATTAGTGATTGGACAGATAGGAGATTCGGTAGATAGCATCTCTCTGGCAACTAGAAAAGTTTTCAACTTGCTCTTGGTAGAATAAAATTGGTCGAATAGGTTGGAAGCTCTCAATTGATAGAATCACATTGGTGTTGAACATTAGAATTGGTGATTGAATAGATAGGAGACTCGATTGATTGAATCTGATTCTGACTTGGATAGTTATAGACCTGTTCTTAATAGAATTAAATTGGTTGAATAGGTTGGAAGCTTTCGATTGATAGAGTCACATTGGTGTCAAGCTTTCGAATTGGTGATTGAATAGATAGGAAACTCGATCGATTGAATCTGACTAGCAACTAAAAAAGTTTTAAACTTATTCTTGATAGAATAAAGTTGCTCGAGAAGATTGGAAGCTTTCAATTGATAGAATCACATTGGTGTTGAACATTAGAATTGGTCATTGAATAGATAGGAGACTCGATTGATTGAATCTGATTCTGACTTGGATAGTTATAGATCTGTTCTTAATAGAATTAAATTGGTTGAATAGGTTGGAAGCTTTCGATTGATAGAGTCACATTGGTGTCAAGCTTTCGAATTGGTGATTGAATAGATAGGAAACTCGATCGATTGAATCTGACTAGCAACTAAAAAAGTTTTAAACTTATTCTTGATAGAATAAAGTTGCTCGAGAAGATTGGAAGCTTTCAATTGATAGAATCACATTGGTGTTGAACATTAGAATTGGTCATTGAATAGATAGGAGACTCGATTGATTGAATCTTAGCCTGACTTGGATAGTTATAGACCTGCTCTTCATAGAATAAAATTGTCGAATAGGTAGGAAACTTTCGATTGATACAGTCACATTGGTGTCAAGCTTTCGAATTGGTGATTTAATAGATAGGAAGCTCGATTGATTAAATCTAAATTCTGACTTGGAAAATTATAGACCTGCTCTTGATAGAATAAAATTGCTCGAGTAGATAGGAAGCTTTCGATTGATAGAGTCACATTGGTGTCAAGCTTTCGAATTGGTGATTGAATAGATAGAAAACTCCATTGATTGAATCTGATTCTGACTTGGGTAGTTATAGACCTTAGTAGAATAAAATTACTCGAATAGATTGGAAGCTTTCGATTGATAGAGTCACATTGGTGTCAAGCTTTCGAATTGGTGATTGAATAGATAGGAGACTCGATTGATTGAATCTAAATTCTGACTTGGGAAGCTATAGACCTGATAGTTATAGACTTTAGTAGAATAAAATTGCTCGAATAAATTGGAAGCTATCCATTGATAGAGTCATATTGGTGTCAAGCTTTCGAATTGGTGACTGAATAGATAGGAAACTCGATTGATAGAATCTGACCAACAACTAGAGAAGTTTTAAACTTGCTCTTCGTAGAATAAAGTTGCTCGAATAGATTGGAAACTTTCGATTGATAGAGTCACATTGGTGTCAAGCTTTCAAATTGGTGATTGAATAGATAGGAGACTCGATTGATTGAATCTGATTCTGACTTGGATAGTCATAGACCTGCTCTTAGTAGAAAAAAAATTGTCGAATAGGTTGGAAGCTTTCTATTGATAGTCACATTGGTGTTGAACATTGGAATTGGTGATTGAATAGATAGGAAACTCGATCGATTGAATCTGACTGGCAACTAAAAAAGTTTTAAACTTATTCTTGATAGAATAAAGTTGCTCGAGAAGATTGGAAGCTTTCGATTGATAGAATCACATTGGCGTTGAACATTGGAATCGGTGATTGAATAGATAGGAGACTCGATCGATAGAATCTAACTGGCAACGAGAAAAGTTTCAAACTTGTTCCTGGTGGAATAAAATTGGTCAAATAAATTGGAATCGATAGAGTCACATTGGCACCGACTTCCTTTTGGCAGTGTAAAATTGTATCTCGAATAGGAAGCGGTGGTTGTCGTTGGTGGGGGATTTGTATCCTGTGTGGTGGCTCGTGTGGTGGCTGAGAGTGTGGCTCACTTCACTTACCGGAAACTCGAGACCACCTTTCTCGTCTGCGATACTGTCGCGCGTCGAGCGTCTTCGTGACGTCTCCGTAGGGTCTCGCCTGTCGTAAATTCGAGTTCGATCGAAACCACGGGCGAAATCGAGTCGACGGACGAACGCTCCCTCTCTCGTCTTCCTCGTTTATGGCGGATCGAGAAGGCGAGGAGCGGTTTCGTCTCGATTATTCTCGCGGTTCGCTCGGCTTTCGGTTCGCCTCCAATTGACTGACTCTAATAAAAGACGGGGACGGTTCTCGGTGTCTGGACAGGCCGCAGATCGTGGTGGGAGCTTCGACAAGAAATCAAAATAGATTACCGACCCGACGCGGGCACGATCAAACGACAGGGTTTCCGGTTGGAAGAAAACCAATTCAAGACGCTGTTACACGGACGAAGAGAGTAACGAACGTCGACAGCTGACGTTTCGCGGCTACCTACGAGCTGTCTAGTCCACGTTTTAAGGAAACGAATCGTCTCCAACTAGCTCTTGATCCCGAAACAGAAAACGCGCGGAAAATTCGATATGTGATTTTTACAGTTAACCGGGTAGCAATTCTAACGGTAAAATAAGAGCTTCTATACCAGTCTTAACAAGAACAGAGACACCAAACTCCCCTATGTGTCATCTGAGCGGACCCAACTAGATTGCAATAAGAGAGGCACTACTGCACGCTGAGCATTGCAACTCTGACAATATCAAAAGTACACGACTTGGAAATGTTCTACACTGTTATATTTCTAAAATCACGAGAACAAGTATTTACATGTATAGTTTTACAAAAGGAAAGTTTGAAACGGAGCACCAAGAAAGATGTAACGATTCTTTGACGTTCGACTTATCGCAAAAATTACAATTTTAAAAATGAAAGATTATTATTTACAGTTGATTAATGGTTCGTTTGGCCCAGAATCGCGGTGTGCAACAAATTTTTTCAATTTCGTTGGACGCGTGAGGGGTCGAAAATACACCAGCGTGCAGGATTTGGATATTAGTCATCGGTTAGTCGGAGATAAAACGGTCGCGAGTTTCGTCAAATCGTCGTCGATTATTCACGTTTTTGCAACATAATTCGCATTGCGCAGCCCGAACGGTGACGAGCAAGCGTGTATGATACTCGATTCCTATTTCCGTCCATCTAAATAAAGCCGAAACCGGCCCAGTTCCCGCGCGACGCGACGAACAACGCCGCCATTGCGCGACACTTAATATCATTATGCTCCAGATATTTTCGGATTGTTTACGATTAACCGACAAACGCTGTCCAAACTGTCCCGTGTAATTGATCGTTCCGTCAAGAAACCGTGCTCGCGGCTCGAGGGATGACAAACTGTCAACGAAATGAACGCGAATTTCATTAAAATCTACGAAACGTTACCAGATATGGCGTTACAAGTCCACTGGTATAGTTTGAAAATTACGAGCATCGATGATTATGTATAATGAAAAAATTGGAGACAAAATTCATGTAAAAGTTCATAACAGTCGTCAAATATTCGCTTTGCAGTGGATTATGAATCTCGACTTAATTATAGCATTCTAATTTTGACTGATATTCGTGGTAGAATCTGATTTTAATTGTAATGTACAGTGGAATTTGTACGAAATGACGACTCTACCAAAAGAAGGAATTTCACTGGTTTTTTTATCTCTGACTAGAGATCCATAATGGGTCGAAGATTAACCGAGAGAAATTGACAGAAATTCCTATCGAATATAGAAGAATGAATGTTTCGAATTGCGAAAAGAATGTAGGTTGCAAAGTGACCTTAATTTAAAAAAATCGTTTCGTAAACACATAATAAAATAAAAAGATGTAACGTCGTCCCGTTTTCACGGTGCTCGACGGTGAATTTACAGGAATCTCATCAATATCGTCGGATAGATCGTACATGAAAACACGAACCGACGAGTCTCGTTAACTTACGAGCTATAAAACGCTTGAGCTTGGCACGAATCGCGATTTATGCGCACCTTGACAGCCGGTCGGTGCATTTGGGTCGCCGACGGGATTTCAGGTTTTCTTAATGCGAAGGCAATGTCGTTCGAGCGATAAAAAATGCCTGGCGAAAGGATGTCGAGACACCTCCGTCAGGATTCTGGTCCTTCATTACCCGTAAACGGGGACGAGAAAAGATAAGCGCGAACTATTTATTGTTTTCCTTTTCGTTTAAATCGTCAAAACAGGGAAAGTGTTGTTCGATCGAGTCGAGCGCTTCTCAACTTCCCGCGTTGTAGTTTGAAACGCGACTCGAGATACGTTTCGAGCAATCGATAAGTGCATAATCGAAAGTCGAAGAGTATCTGCTGTCGGTAAGAAAGGTTTCAGTAGATGCAGACGTTTCGATGCAGACCAACAGTGGCAGTCGAGTACCGACCCTACTTTCATTTTAGATATTTTAGTAAAGATGCTCAAACTAAATGTTTCACCACTACTGAGCAACAATTGCTTGATACTAATCGCTCTTTTTAACACTCGTTCGTGGCACTGACATTTCGTTTTTTCCCCGGAAGGATTATTCCAGTTCCCTGCCTCATCGACGAACGATACTCTCGTCTGATCACAGACGGGGTATGCGAGTAAACATGTCCGTCCACCCAGTATATTTTCGGTAAAGAATTTTTTTCTCAAAAGTGCGTAGGATTTCGGGGGTATGTCTATTCGCCAAAAATGATTATAATTGACTCCCGCAGCCGAAAATAATTTTTCCAGAACGAAATTTTGTTTTTTCACCGAAAAATTTCAGCGCCTATTATTATTACGATCCAACGCTTTGCTGATAATTGTCGCTGACGTCTGAACAGTCTTTTTTACTCTCTTGCACGGGTACTTTAAGAATTCGAAAAACAAAAATTAAAAATGTACTCACCTCGTCGCAAGCCGCGCACCTGGGTTTCAGCTGTTCGGCGTAATGCCTCTCGCAGAACAGAGTGTCATAGTGCACGCAGTACGCGAGATCGACCAAGAGCTCCTTGCACTCGGAGCACCGAAAGCACCTCGGATGATAAAGAAGGTCCAATTTGCTCGCTGACACCGCGAGACTTCCGTATTCAAGGGGCGCGTGACATGCGCCGCAATCCTGCTGACAAACAGAATAAACTGGATGAAAATAAAGTCGCGACTCCGTCTACGAGTGTTCGTGGATCCACTTCGATTACGAGCAGACCTCCCTCGATAAAGCAACACGTCCAGATCCGACTGTGTACTTATATCGAGGTATTTAATTTTGAAACTCACGATATCACACTCGAGCACTTCTTGCACGTTCCCAATGTCCAGCGCGATCTCGTTCCTCGCGGCCATAAAGTCGTCAGCGCTGCTGGCGCGTTTCGGATTCAAGTGGCGACAGTAGGCTGTGGCTAAGTCCTGCTTAGGCAGCTGAATCGCTAATTGTCGGTCCCTGTATCTTTCTCCGGGCGTGCCGAGCCGCGGCACGGAGATCTCTGGCAGCATGGAAAAGTACTCTTCCACCTGCAACAGGTGAATCGATCTTGTTGCAGTCAGCGAGACAAGACTCGTCGCTTACAAGTGACAGAATCGAGACTGTCGATAGATTGGCGAGGTTTCTTCGACAAAAATAAGTCCAAACACGACCCCGTTGGGTCTCATTTTCATCGACAATACATAGGCGATGATATCCCGATGAAAATGAGTCCAAACACGGCTATATTCGGAACACTTTTAACTTCAGATTATTATATTAATTTCTGAAATATTTTGAATGATGTGTGACTAAAAGTAGTCAGAAAGTGGTCGTGTTTGGGTTCATTTTCATCGGGAAAATATCGTCGATAATGATCTCATGACTATAATACGAATAGTATAGCATTTTTGACAGGACCGTTGAGAGAGTATTCTTAACAGATAGGCGATGTAATCCCGATGAAGATGAGTCCAAACACGGCTATATTCGGAACACTTTTAACTTCAGATTATTATACTAATTTCTGAAATATTTTGAATGATCTGTGACTAAAAGTAGTCAGAAAGTGGTCGTGTTTGGACTCATTTTAATCGGGAGAATCTCGCCGATCCGTTGACGATAGCCTCGCACAAATACGACAGAGATATAAATTTTGTTTTCCGTCAAGTTGTTAAATAAATATAAACGAGTGATTCTGTTACTCGAGTCCTAATCTATTGTTAAAGTTATCGTTTGAGTACGAGAGTACCGTAACGTATCGAGGAAACGCGTCGAACGATAAAGCATCTGCTGTCGCGATGATAAAGACCAGCCTCGGGGCGGTAATTTATGTCTGAGGGCTTTGGAAAATATTGAAAACTGGGAGCGTGCCAAGCACGCGCGTGCTCGTCGCCGTTCGTAAACCGACTACTTAACCGCGAACGCGGAACAGCTCGTTCCGACGAGCCTATTATATCTCGTTAGAGCCCGATATCGTTTCGATATCGACATCGAATCGTTTATTGGATATACGAAATGCTATTAGAAAATTATGATAATAGAAAAAATGAAAATACACGTTGATTTTCGATTTGCAAGTCGACATATTAGTTTTTATATTATCTGGGCCTGATAATCGGCGCGTTAGATGGACAATTGGTGGCGTTGGATGAAATATTACCGACCTTGTGGGCCGGAAGACCGGGTGGCGCCCAAGCCAGGCCCTTCTTTCTGGGATCGAAACCGACTGGCAACGAGGACTCATCGCCTTTGAGGCCCAATCGAGACCTGACCGACACCCATTCTTCGTGGCACACGTCGTGCGCCTCCCGCGGGCACTTGCAGCTCGTGCAATTCTTCCTGAAACAGAAAACAGAATCTGAACTAAGCAAACTACAACTAAACAAACAACAAAAATCGACGACCATTTTATGTTCGACGCTTCGAGCTAGTTCTGCAAACTTCGAAATCGGTTTCATAAAAATGGCAAACGATATAGAAAAGTTTCCAGAGCCTTTGTTACTTTAATAACGCGGAGAATTGTCACACAATGTTGGATAAGATTAGAGTTCAAAGACGCGACTTAAAACTCACAGAGGGTTATGGGTAGATTAAAATTAACAAAAATTGTATTCTATTCTGTAACTGTTAAAGAGCCAAACGCAAGGAAAAGTGATGGCGAAAAAATCGATTTTGCTAGTCAAATAAGAATCGCAGATAAATGAGATTTCCAGCGAGCAGAGAAGATTAATGCCTCGCCGCTGCTTAGAAAAGTGCCTTCGTGTGTATGTGGAGCGGACGTTAACAGCTTGTTGAACGTATCTATTAGACCGAGGATATCACGGACGATAAATATTTGTCCGTGGTGTTTCATTAACTCCAGATACGCGTCGGCCCTGATAAAGCCTCTAATCGAGTTTTATTGCGCTCACTCCGCAACAAGATTCCCGCTAATCGTCTAATTAATGCAAACATCGACGTCTTTCTCGAACGACTCACGCTTTCCACTTATCCTCCCGCCAAGCAAAAAAGAATATCAAACAGGCTTGATTTACCAGTTGAAAAATCATAAACACATTGGATATTCCGGAACTTTTACTTGACAAAGTTTCAAAATGGTCGACTCAAAGGGGAGCACAAATTTTAAATCAGTAAGTTATTATTTGAAAATCACCAAATATTGAACAATAAAAAGCAGCGACTTCTCTGCATAATTGTCTCTATTTTATGCAGTCGACTATAAAAAAAAAATAAAATTCAGCACTTGGAGGGTGTTGAAATACGATACCAGTTAAGGGTTGAAAAAAACAATTTTCTAGTTATTATCTTCTCCCCCACCAAGGTTTTAAATACACGCGATTATATTATAAAATAAAATGGTGATAGATATTTCGAGTGAAAAAAATGTGATTTTAACCGAGACTTTTGGCGGGGAAGAAGGGTGGACGAGGGTTTGGCTAACGAAGGAGAGCAAAGGACCCTCGTGGTAGGACAGGACGGCGAATTGGAATGAGTTACGATCCTGGCTGGTTGCGTTCCGCGGTCGCGGAGTTAACGAGGCGTCAACGTTAATTTGCATCCACCCTTCGGCGCGACGGTTTCGCGGTGGCTCGTAAAATATCGGCGAACGTCCGTCGACGGGAGAGATTCAACGTGTTATCGCCCCTTAACAAGGACGCAAAAAGGAAGAAACGCTATGGGGGAACTGTTTGTCGTTGAAAAGCCCTTTCCGCGAGTTACGGTCCGCCGGCAAACAAGGCGACCGTTTCGCCGACATTATGGACGTGACATTACGGTGACCGTTTCGCTGCGCCCCGGAGGAATAATTCCTGAAAGGTGCCGCGAGATCCTCGAGAATCGTTTCCGCGTGGTCTTTCGAGGCTGTCGGAACGCAGTAAAGTGTTTGAAATCCACGTTAAAACGTTACAAAAATTAGTTTGCCACTTGGAGAATCGAATATGTAGAAAATAAAATGCTGGAATTACAGCATTACGATCCTTGTAATTTAATTGACTCGTATCTGTGCAAATTTACGCTTCTATAAGTTTCATTTCGTTTATAATAAAAAATCGATTAAGTAAAATGCACATTGTGACTTTGCAAAAGTTAGTTCATCATCTGGAGAATCGAATATATAAAAGACAAAAATGGTGGAATTATAGCATTAGAATTTTTGTAATTTAATAGACTTGTGCCCACGCAAATTTCAATAATAAAAATAAAATAGTTTTATCGTTTTCATTATTCTTAACACAAACGCAAATTATTTTGGGCGTCCGCCATTGGAAGGGGATGTAACTGTCGCAAAATGTTCCTCGTTTCTGTTCAATATACGGACAGATAGAAAATATTGGTGAATTTACGAGGGTACTCCTCCTGTCTCCGCGGTGTTTTATTCTTCTCCACCCCTGTTTCCTCCCCCCCTTGAACGAGATAAGGGTCTCCGTCGCGCGAGTTATCCACCGACCCCTTATCGTTGTATTATCGACGACGAATGCAGAAAATATAGAGAAGGGAAGGTCGTGTTAGCACCACCGACGACCTTCGACATCCGGAAGGGTGCGGTGGAACGACGATGAATGCTTGCAAATGCATCCCCTTGATTATATACGATTGACGTACGACCATTAGCATGTGGCACGCGGTCTTCGTGAGCTTTTGCGTAGCGAAATGATGGGTCTACAGCGATCGATGCTCTACGGACTACCCTGGGATACCATCGACTCTCACCCCTAAATTACGATCTTCAAATAGTATCGAAATAACCCCAAAGAAATATATATTTCATAATAATTGAGAAAAAAAATATCTTTGCGTTCGCCTGTGTGCGTCAGAATTTTTATTTTATGGTATCTCAAAGTACACGACTAAAAAAAGAAAAAAGAACACTATTTGAATTGCAGAGTAAAATATTAATCGAGTGTAAAAGCCAGGGTGTCGAAGAATACTATGAAACAGCTTTCTGGCGCGAACGTGAAATTGGGACGCTCCCTACGTCCGTCATTTTCGTCTATCTGTCGAATCCGTACGGAGTTCGTAAAAAATAAGCACCGAAGGGGGAGAATTCGTTTGAGAAAATGGGCGAGATACCGAGAGGGTGTGTGGGTTCTTCGAGTGTCCCAAAATTCTAGTCTTCCAGCGTCCCTCGCATTATCTTGACGAAGAACACTGTTTCTTGGATACGCGTGGATCTATGTTATCGAACGAATCGTTTCAATTTACAGTAGAACCTCCAATACGGGGACCCTCGTTGTCCAAAATGGTCCACCGTGCAAAGAAAATTAACAGATCACTCTTCTAGCTCGATCGATCGACGCGTACGATAGTCCCTCGTTATAAGACCGAATCTCTCCCCGGCAAAGAGGCGTAAAACCATACTCCTACCACTATTTTCTTCAATCCAAGGCTCAAAAATCAATTGATTTAATATCGTGTGAGACCTTTAAATTAGACGACTGATAATTAAAAAATTTAAGTATATTTATTTAAATTTCCACGCAAAGAAACTCACGATAATTTAATATTTCTTAAGCAATTAGAAACTCGGTACCATTTTTGAAACAATATTAGCTACAATATTAACAACGTAAAGATATCTCTGCTCAAGTGTCTTTGAAGATTTAAAAGTATCCAGGGTCCCAGAAATACCCGAAAATCGCTTTGAAAGCGACAGAGTAATGAAGACGCGATCATTATTTTGCAACAAAGTGACCATTTCAAAATCTCTGGGCGTTACGGCGGCGTAAAAATTTACGACGTCTCACGCGCCTATTTGCGTCTTTTGGTCCAGTCGGCGAAACTATACCGGGGCAATTAATTCTCCGGACGATATATAAACCGAGCGATTTGTCTCGACATTCCACGATGGGTGGTACACGCGTAAACGCTTGTAAGCGGCGTCGTTCGAGCGGAATCCGAAAAAAGCGAAAAAATCGAGGCCACGCCCGTCGACTCGTATTAATTCCGTGGCGGTGTCGCGGGAAAAGAGACGTCGAAAGAAGAACGCCCTCGAAGCTCCAGTTTATAATTTGTGGACGAAGCAAACCGGGTCGAGTCGACTCGAACGACGCGTACAGTAGTCCCTCGCTATATGACTGAATTTTGTCCCCGACAAAGCGACGCATAAAATCATCCCCGCGATTTTCTTTGCTTCCAGGTTGAAAAATTGAATATTTTCTAAGATCTTTGAACTAGAAAGATGATGATTTAGTTTCTTGATGTAGATTTGGTCCGGAATCGTACAGAAATTCCACGGTTTTGTTTTAGTTGTCTATGCTTGGGTGTTTGAGATCGATCGCTCTCAGGAATCTTCAGTTTATCTCGCGCTTCGGAAATTGAGACAAGAGGCGATTTTCGCTCGTTTTTCTCCCGGAAAAAAGAACACGGAGACGCTGTTTTTCCATCGGCGACTCCGGTTCGGCGCTAACGACAGTTAATTATGTTTGCACGGTGCACGCGGCGCTAATGGACCTCTAGAATTTTAATTGGCCGCGATCTTATCGCGCCTTCGCGAATACTTCGCCTTCGGACGATTAGAGCTCCGGTGTAAGGGACGATAAGTACTCAGTTTGCGAACGATCGATCAACCGCGATGGCACGTGTCTGGAAGGAGCAAATATTAGCCGACGCGAGACACCGTAAGCATATCAAAGGGACGTCTACTCCATACTCCGCGTCTCTCGAAACATTAGATCGCCAAATTCTAATCCCGTCGTAAAATCCAGCATTTGACGAGACAGAAAAAGCTAACCTTTCAAGCGATATTATTATAAAGCTTCAAAGCTTTAAAAAAAGCTCCGTCACAACGCTTCTAATTCGAAAACCACTAGCACTTCGCACACGAAACACAAAAACAACGTCCTCGAGGGATGGCCATGCGCATTCTCAGCTCAATTACCTAACTATCAGCTCGAACAGCTCGAACTGGTCGAACACCTTACAGTACAGATGCAACACCCTCACGCAGGCCCACTTCATGCCCGGCCACGGGGCCAGGCTGAGGTCCAGCCCGTCCTCCAGCGGGCACCTGCCGATGGCTATGCTCCTCTTCAGTTCCGCCCCCGAGATCGTAGGAAAACGATTCTTCCTGTCCAGCATCGGGTTCCTCTTCCCCCTGGGCGCGTCCACGGACCCAGGGATCATTCCCCTCTTGATCTCCGCCCCGGACAGCGTGGGGTACCTGTCGCGACGGTCCAGGGACGACGTCTTCCGGTAAAACTCCTTCTCGGGCACCGAGGGGCACCTGGCGCGCATCGTCTCCAACATCGGAGGACTCATCGGTCGCTTCTTGGGCTCGGGGATCTTCACGCGGATCCCCTGGGGTTCCCCGCCGGGCCCCGTGGCGCAGGACACCCTCACCTCCACCTTGGGCCCCTCTTGGCTGGGTCCTTTCGGACTCATCCTGGGGCCCGCGCCGGCCAACAGCTGCGGCGTCGTGTGACGCCTCTGCAGTTTGTCGTTCAGGATGACACGGAACCCTCGATCCTCATCGTTTGGGACCACGAGGCTCCTGCAGATGCAGACCGTCCGCGGGGACTCTTTTCACCGAATAATTATTCGACAATTACTCTTTGGTAAATCTCTCAGGTGCGGTCTAGACGTTGTTTTGGGTGTTCCAGGCCTCGCCGACCGAACGAAAACGTGGAAAGTTCAGTGGACTCTGGAAAATCGCGAGATATTCTCTTTTGGGGGAAATAGTTAATTGTTTACGGGGGATGATCGAACGTTCTCGCCCGGAAGAAAAGGATTCTCTGCCCCGTGCCATCTCCCGTCCATTCCTCGCAAAATGGACGATTTTCTGTAGTTGCAGTTTGTCTAGGAATAGGTAGTAATTATCGACGTGTTTGTAGGGATTCTAACTTGGTCGACTAATGGTGTAACTGCTAATTAAGGGTGCAAGTTCGCGCATATAGGGTTACTCTTGGGAACGCGTTACCATGACAATTGTCAGGATTCGCTTTAGTATTCGTAGAAAATTCTATAACGATCAGGAAACTCTGATATTTTCCATTATTATTTATATCGTTATTTAGCAAATTTGTGGAGGTATACAAATATTCATCTAGTTAACTACAGTAATAATTATTTATCGATATCACATTCAATCAATACGAAAAATCTGATATTTTCCATTATTATTTATATCGTTATTTAGCACATTTGTGGAGGTATATGAATATTCATTTAAATAAACGTATTAATAATTCGTTGTCGATTTTACACAGCATGATCTGAAATTTTGAAGAATTAAGCTTCGTAGTTTGAAATAATACAAATGACAAATGACAAATAAAAGAGAATAATCTATGTCTGATTGTTCTGACCATTTCCAAATGCGTAGCAACGATTGCTTTTTCTCGTTTCAGTATAAATCCAGACTCCATGCATTTTCGTGATAATAATTTCGATGATTATTTTTTTTAAATTTCGCGAATAACGAATGAAAATTTGAAATTGAACCGTAAAGAATTCACGAACGGATTCCAGCATGGATAATATTCGGTTTGTAAATAAAATTTGCCCGACCATTCGGGGGCCCGCGAGCGTTTCGTTTGTTTCCGACGATCCCATAAATCAACTGCCAGTAAGAGGCTAAAATTAAACGTAGCGAAGATTGAAATTAACGATCGGCGGGTCTCGAATCTAAGAAGTTTCGGGCCAAATCGTTTATCACCGCGGAGGAGCCGGCTGCAACGTTGGAAAGATATGGATTAGGCTACCGGAAAGAAGGATAACAGGGGGAGTTTGTAGCAACATCGCGAAATTGACGCGCGCGGAGTTTATAATTCGCGGCGAAATGAAGGCCGATGGTTTGTTTGGTTATCGACGAGCGGTCCCGTTGGAAAAATTATTACGAATGGACGAGAACGGACGAGCCTCTGGACGCGTACGAGCTTTCGATTTATTTTCATTGCGGAAATCGCCACGATTCACGAAGTCGTCCGGTTATTTATAGGGGCGAGGATCCTCCGCGCGGTGGCTACGCTTGTCGTTTAGTATGAAAAAGGAAACGACGGGCTTCCCCATTCTTTTCGAAAGTCCTTTCGATCCTCCAGATCGATCCTCCGCGAACTACGGTACGATATTTTGTCTGTTGGCTACCAAGTGAGTTCTAGGGACTTTCGATCGAATAACAATAAGAAATTTTCTCTTTTCTGTTGAACAAGTTCGGTGAAATAAAACGAATAGCAATATTGGCTCTGATATTATTGAAAAGTTTCTACGCCTTGTCCAATAAGACGAGACTGTTAATTTAATATTGGGCGTTTGACCTTGTTTGCTCTTGTTTGCTCTTGTTTGGACAAGGTATTGGGTTCACCGGAAAGTTCTGACCCTTCCTTTAGCGAAAGGAAGCGATAGATTCGTGTATCGATCATTAACATTTAATTTGTAACGTAATTTCTACGAATATTAACAACTGTTTTCCATCCTGATGGCAAACATTCTAGTAGACCTGTGATATAATCGAAAGAAAAGTTCCATGACGATTAGATCGATTCAGAATTGTTTTCTTGTAGTTCGAAAGAATCATATCTGTGATTAAGATGTGTTGTATTTGGGTTAAACTGTTCTATGTGTTATCGCATTCGTAAGACACGGGCGTTCAAATGAAAAATGCGCTAAATAGTGGAATCGATGTGAAACAAATAGCGATATTAGCAATCTCGATAAACGTAAACGCAGAGATACCGTTCAGCGAGCTAAGTAGAATCGCAATAAACTCGAGCTATCAGTAAAAAAGTTTTATCCTATATTTTCTGTTTCTCTCTTCGAAATTACTATCTTTTCTATTTATCGCGAAACGCCCTCGGTCCGTTTCGAACTTAATGAAAAGAAATCGTGTTACGGCCGACGATAAACGACGACGATCCTTTTCCAAATATGTACAAGGACCTCCTTCGAAGAGACGTCCTTTCGATACGGTTTTTCGCGATGAAAACGAACCAATAAAATCGAAGTGCCGTACGGTGTCGTGCCCGAAATTATCTCGATAAATCTGACATGGGAGATAACGGGACGAAAGCAAGCTGGTTAGTCTTTCCTTGCACTCTATCGACCGTCTCGTGTTCCGAGGACACTCGAGATAAATGTCATGTGACATTTTACAAACTCCCGACTAGGCTCGAGTCTGGATTTCTTATCAATTGTCATTGTTAGTTTTGTATCGCCTCTACTGTTCGTAATGTCTGCATAGAAACTACTCGAATTTTTCTCGAAATCTTCGGAAACTGTAAATGGAATAAATGAAAGCAAATATTCTCTTATTTCAGTGACGCCATTTTAAATATTCCAGACCACGATCTTAGAACGCGGGATTTTTCAAATAGAAAATAATTTCATTCGATAGTTGAATGAACTAACACGCGATTATATTTAAATAACGCTTACTTAAATGAGATGGTATATAATTTCTCGAATCGATAATACTCGAAACTTGGGGTCGATCGACCTATCGATTAATCGACTCGCGGGGGAGGTTGACTTCCATAGAGATATCGATACGAGTTTCGATGGGTCGGGTGAGGCCATTTGGTAGCTCCGACGTATAAATAACGCGTCGAACGAACTCTTGCGTTGGTCAGAATTGACGTAAGCGAAAAGGAGCTAATAACGTTCGACGTGGACGCGTGACGCGGACGTCAGGGCATTAACGGCTCGATACGTTAAAATCCGACGGGGTGAGACGATCTTTCCATTTCTGAAACGGTTCTACCTGGAAGCTCGGCTATATTCCGTCGCAGGTGAATCATCAAAAGCGCAGAGAAAGGGAAAGGACAGAGGTCGACGCAGTTAGTCAGTCGCTGAATTGCACCCAGGCGAATTCGTTTGCCAGGAATACGATCTAAAATGCTCGTTCGAGGGCGAATCAGAGAAAAACGAACGCGATTCGCCCGCGAGTGAATCATCGCCGCGATTTCGCGGCTCGAACCACATCTCGACCGCGAAAAAATCGGTCCCCTTTTGCTCTCGCGATCATTTAAGGCAACGATACTTTTTAATTAAGAGAGTCGTGTGATATTTGATACAAAATTAATATTCGTCACTTGACAATGATCTGCACGTGCTAAGAAATCACGATCCAAAGACAAATGACAGTCTTTTTAGAAGTCTTACGTATGAAAATTTAAGGAGATTTAAAAATCCACGTTCCTAAATTTTCCTCAACCTCTGAAATAATTTTCTATTGCATAGGGTGACCGTGTGCATTTAAAATCAGAAATAAAACTGTCATTGAACGGCTGTAGATTATCAGATTAATTTTCACTTTGCACCCATCTCTAATAAATAGAATAATAAATAGAAAAATAACGTTATATTTTTTTTTATAATATTTACGATCCGAATTACAAAATAAAATTGTGTTTCGCGTTTGGAGGACTCGATTTTGGAGGACTGCTTTGATTTCTGGAATCGTTCGAGCGGTTCTATTGTCAAAATGTGATAAAAAATTGCCTCGCGAAGGAGGTGACAGGTGTCACGGGGGCGAAAGAAAGGCGACAGGAAGCTTTCGCGTCGGGGACAACACGTCCAGCCGGTAAGCCGAGCTAACTATCGAGATCGTACGGCGCGGCTAATGGCTATTAATTAGATAAATGCTCGCTATATTAAGCGTCGCTGATGCCGACCGTTCGAAATAGCCGCCGTCGCGGGATAACGCGCAGTTTCGCGTTGTTTCATCTCCTTCGACGTCGTGTTTCGACGCAAACAGAAAATAAAACGTCGAAAAAACGATTTAAAACCGACCCTATCGAATGGAGAGGAAAATGAAGGACAAACAGATCGAGATCATACTCGATGAACCTGCTCGATAAACGATCGTTCTCCTCGCGTACGATCTACGAGACGTCGGATGAGTGAAAGTAACGTTGGATATAGTGTAATTGAAGTGAATTTTGGGGGGAAAAGAAACACGCTGAAACCGATATTTTTTGGAGTGGGTTCTACATTTATGGTAAATTTATATTTCAAACGAACGTCTGCGTGGTCGATACAACCTGAGAAACACGTGCTGGGAATCCATGGAACGGGGACGATATTGGTAAATTTTCCAGAAAAATTGCACACGAATCTTCTTCCTGTACATGATCTATAGGAGGCCAAATAGTTAATTGCATTCACGAACGTGAACTTATTAATACTCCAGAATAAAATGGGGGACGATATCGGTAAATTTTTTAGAAAAATTGCACACGAATCTTCTTCTTGTAGATGATCTACAAGAGGCCAAATAGTTAACAATTGCATTCGCGAACGTGAATTTATTAATACGACTGCAGGATAGAACGGGGGACGGTAATTTTTCCAGAAAAATTGCACACGAATCTTCTTCTTTTCATGATCTACAAGAGGCGATATAGTTAACAATTGCATTCACGAACTGAATGAATTTTTTAATACGACCCCAAGATATATCACGTGAATTTCATAAAAATTTGCCCGATGGCCCGCAGAATCTTCTAAAACCCTTCGAATTTTCGATCGAAATTAATTTTGTAAATGTTATCGAGTGTTTCTCAGAGAAAATAGCGAAAACAGCGGTGGTAATTATTGAATCGTGATCGAACCGTAGTCGATATTTCACCGAGTAGGAATTAGTAAACCCGTCCATCGGTAAGAACGTTCGACCTCCGGACGCGCGAAGATATATTGCGCCCCTACCGCACGTGAGTACACAGAAGCGCACAGAACGCGTTCCGAGCGACGCACAGATTCACAAGGCGCGAGCAGCGGTGTCGTTGCACGCTGTAAATCATCACGAGGGTTAAAAACAGGGGAAAAAGAGAGAAAAGAAGGAAGACGATTTACTTGCCGCGCCGTGTCTCGATCGGGGACGCGATGGACGCGAGCGCGTTCCGAGCGCGGGAGATTTGAAAACGGTCGCGATCGCTGGCCAACGCGAGAGAGAGTGCATTCGCAGAAGGAGCGTACTTCAAACTGGCGCCACGAGATTCGACGGGGACGTAGGTAGGTGTGTACCTATGCTCGCTATACCGGGTGGCACCGAGACACCGGAGCGTCGCGACGCCTGGCGCACGCGCGGAATCACTCGCGTGCCGTCGAAAGCTCCGGGACATCGAAGCTCCCACCTTGTCGGCGAGATTGCAACCAGAGACCGTGGAATCAGAAGCGGACGATCCCGCGATTCACAAGCGTCGCGACGCTTCTCACGCGCCCACGACTCGAGGGAATCTTTTTAACGAAATTTTTTAACGCCACATCCACGTTTCTCACAGTTAGAGAATTCGTAAATAATACGTATATTTTTCATGTATCAATAAAATTACTTTTGTGCGTTCCATATGGCATTAATTTCTTCGAACCATTATAGCAATAATGGTATTATCGAACACGTTATTAGTATCGATATTTACTCTAATTATGTATTTTTATGTACAATTTGACGAGTACTCGAAATTAGAGAATTCGTAAATATTATTTGTTTGCAATTTATTATGTTAGCAGTAATAGTAATAATAATAATTTTTGCCAGTTTTGCGTCGTTATCCATAGGCGATTTCTATCGTGCGTGTAAATCGCGATGTAAAACGACTCCGCGGCATTTCATCGGAATCAGCAGTTCCGATTAGCGTAATCGAAACGTGTTCGTACACCTGTCGACGGAAAAATTTCGATCGACAGAAATATACGGACGATCCAGGGGACTTGGTGGTCGAATTCCTCCGAGGTGAAGTCATCTTTACGAATTAATTCCACGAGAACCGATCGAGACTACAGACTTTTCCTTATACGCGACCTTTGCTTGTATCTTATAGCGAAAGAATTGAATTTTCTTCATTAGACACGCCTATTCAAAATGGGGAAATACTTTTACACTAGAAATCGAAGTCTTGATTCGGGAAATGCTTCAAATTTGACTGTGAAAAGTTTTAAAAACTTGGACAACTGAATTATTAATATATCAACCCCTTGTTGTACGAGTCTACTCATCAAGTCTTGTATAGCAAAATCAACGCATTTTTACTTTCACGAGGTATTCGTAAAACGAATCTCTTCTTTTTCGTGATCATTCCTTGTACGAATAAATTTAAACGAAATTAAATAGTATAAGTTTGACAAATTATATGGAATTAAATCGTACGTCAAGAGGTTAATATGAAACTTGAAACGGATAAAAATTCCCCTGCCACTATCCTATTTTGTTTCAATTGTGAATCCTAATAAATTCATTTTTAAACGATTATTTTAAATAGTTAATAATTAATATTTTTAAAAATAGAAAATTGGAGAAATTGAAGACACTTTTGGCTGGAGTTGTAAACCTTTCCCCGGAACGAATAATAATAATTTCGCGTGCCACGAGTTTCACCGCGTTTCGACAATAATTATAACTGTTGTTTAACGTTCTCCGTGTTTCTGGGACTATTGCACCGTGGCTTATAGTCGGTACGAAATAAAAGATTGCACGAAAACGGAGTGGCCGTAGGGTAATGCTTGTTAAACGTCGCGTCCGCTATTAGGACGCGTTTCGCGGGAATCTCCGCGCCGTTCGACTTTAATTATCGTCATTATTATTTATTATACGCTGACGTGGTTTCGCAGCGACGCGGAAGACACGTCCCCGGCCGAGTTATCTCCGACTTTTTTCGAGAATCTCGCTCGTAAAAGGTGCTACGAGCGGCTACAACGAGTCGCTCCGAGATACGAGTTCTATCTCCTGATTAAGGTATCTTTAAACAGGCCCGTGCTTGGATATTTCAGCGCCCCCGGGCAAAAGTCACGACTCGATCGTTCTACGTAAGATTCACAAAAAAATAAAAGTGTATTACAGATTTCAAAAACCGTAGAATTTTTATTGTTCGAACGGTTTGTTTGAGGAAAATATTTGTAACTTAAATTTTATATTTGATTAGATAAAACTTTGCTCGTTTGCTTACAGAGTAACCAAACGAAATATTAGTTAAATCTCAGGGAAATCACAAACACACAGATTTTAAATGCGATTGGACACCTGCAGAACGTTTATATATTGAACACGAAACGTAGATTTAAGATTGTTAGTTTCGTAATACTCGATAATAACTTTCAGAGACAACTCGTAGACTAATGCAATTTTTTTTCTCCTTAGGGTGCCCCCTGTGGGAGACCCAGATGTACCCCTTCTGGTACAGGCTAGTTACGGGCCTGGATCTAACGCTCGAAGTCGATTTTCTCGACGAAGGCAGCGTCGGTCCAGGATTTTGTTTGAACAACAAAACGAAATAATTTCCATACCGGTCCAACTGCGGAGGAAGGTGAAGGATTAATCAGGGAACCGGACGCCGCGTCGGGTCGAGTCTTTTTTAGGACTCCTTTCAATCGCGCGTCTCGTTACGTCAGAGGTGAACGCACCCAGAATTCATGCCCCGTTTCCAATGGACACCGGAGGGATCTGTCGCGGGCATTTTTCGCCGGTTTACGTAAGTATCGCGACATTTCGAAAGCGTGACACAGCTCCATCACGATTTTGGCATGGCCTCCCGACGACCACGCGCAAAACAGCCTCTACGTAAACACGAGAGTCCATTTTCGGATTTTCCACGGCTAGATTTTCACGGTTACCAATCGTGCATACTCTGTTTAAACGATTTAATACCCCCTCTTTTACTCCATATGTTTTCTACGCGATTTTTATACTATAAGCGACGCAATGGTCACCGGTGACCGACAATTCAAACTTGGAACGCGTTGTAAAATTTATAACGAAAAAATAGACAACTGATTAATCATGTGTACTCTGTTTAAATGATTGTACACCCCCTCCCTTTTGGATGATATTTTTTTCTACGCGATTTTTATACTATAAGCGACGCAATGGTCACCGGTGACCGACAGTTCAAACTTGGAACGCGTTGTAAAATTTATAACGAAAAAATAGACAACTGATTAATCATGTGTACTCTGTTTAAATGATTGTACACCCCCTCCCTTTTGGATGATATTTTTTTCTACGCGATTTTGGTACCATGAGCGACGCGATGGTCACCGGTGACCGACAGTTCAAACTTGGAACGTGTTATAATATTTTTTTGTAACGAAAAGGCTTTGTTGCTGGTAGAATTTTAAACAACATTAGTCTCGTTAAGAATGCCAACTCTTGGAACGTTCATCCTATAACGCGAATCAGTATTATCGCTAGTAATTTATGCGATAACGCGCTCTTATTCTCGAACTCGTTAAACTCGTTCGTACGTTCCATGCTTTCAGCTATCTAAATTAATTAACATGATTAATTTATTCGCGCGCGCGTACGTTCTTCCAGGCTTCTTTGTTACTTCTTTGCTTCGTTAACAATGTTATTCTAAAAATTGTGTAAGGAACAGACGATATCGCGTATAAAATAGTACTTATACATCGAAAACGTTGATGTGACTGTCGTGACAGGCTATTTGTTGTTCGATAAGCGCAATGAAGTCAAGAATTCTATGAAGAATTCCTTAGGATAAAGCATGAATGTTGCAAGACGTTTTAAGATAATTCAGCGTTCGTAGAATCGTGTTATTATTTCGTTTTTGGAAGTTCAGTGGAAATAATAAGTGTACTGGGACGAATATATGTACAATACTGCCTCGCTTCAAGACAAAACACTGGGTCCACTGCCTTGAATCGAGGGTGTATACTAGTAAACGAACTCCAAGAATACCTATGTATAATCCATTAAAAGTTCAAATGTTCCAAATACAACCATATTTAAAAAATACTTCTTTCTTCTGGCAAGAAGTTCAAAAATCACTAAATTAGACAATTAAATTCAACTAGGTGCCAATTGCTCCAATCAATTTCACTCCAGGGCTCCAGAAAGTAAAAGTACCGACTCCAGCGTCTTGCTCGCGGGGAAAAAATTCAGTCTTAAAGCGAGAGACTACTGTACAAAGCATCTTCGATATCGTTTCTTGGAGTTCAACGCCTAAAACAGAATCATTTCGATAGAATAAAAACGTTTCAAAGAGTTGGAGCTCGAAAGTCACCGAATCTCGTGTCGTAAACAATTCTCTCAATTTTTATCGACACAGAAATCTTCGTAGATATAACTCGATTATTAAATTATTCTACAGCCAACGCTGGCTGCTTTATTTCGTTCGACAGCGATAAATTCCGGGCTAAATCGACTCGTAAGAGAAACATGGAGGATCCCACGACTTCTGCGCGCGATTTATTTGAAAATAAATTCACGAACACCGAAGACAGGACGAGGAGATTCGACGAATCGAATACTACCGGGATCCCGATTCGAACGAATCACCTTGGCAATGAGTCGGTGACTTATTCTGGTCCGGAATTGAGCAAGATTTATCCGACGAGCTCGCGTATTTTGGCTTACCGCGGATTTCTAGTACGAAACCGGCTTTGGAACAATAAGCTTTCGAACCGCGTCCGTCGTGAAACTGCACAGATCGACTTCCTGCATTTCGAGTCTCGTTCTTTTTTCTCCCACCCCGAAAACAGGCATCCTTGAGGATGAATTTCGCTCAATACGTCACCGAATTCACGACGGTTCGACGAGTCATCGCGATCTTCGCGGATTTGCGTCAGCAATCTCGCGACCGAAACACGCCGTAATCGTCGATGTCGAACCGCCTCGAGGACACGTTCGTCTCCGACCGACGTGTCACCGTGAAATTCGAATTGCGCAAACACGATGGCGAACACGCACGAAACTTCGCGGAAACGCGGTTGCAAAATTTCGCGCAATGTTTCTAATTTTTCTCGGTACTGGTTCGCGTGTCGAAAATTTTCGCGAAACACAAAAGGTTCCAAATTTCATTCCTGACAGATCATGTTATGAGCACTTTTATCGTGGGGGCGAGCACGAACGAGATATCGCGAGTTTTAGGACCGAAAGAATTTTATTTTAAGTCAGCGTTAACATTCGGCGATTTGAAGTTAATTTTTACAAAAAATTAGAAGTTTATAAGTTTGTGTCGACGAGATGAGTTTGAAAATTAATTGAATTTAATTGCACGGGATCGAAAATTGACGCACGCACCTGCGTCGTGGAAATAAACGTTTCGTAATCCGTAGTAAAAGCGTATTTACGTTTGACGCGATATTACAAGCGTTAAAACGCGAGACATTAACGCGCTCGTCCGCCGCTGTATATTCGAACCGCAATAAATTGGGGCTAAAATGACGGAATCGCTCGTTGGTTCGGTTTGGCGAGACGCAAATTGCTTGTACCAAAATTACCGGGCTCGATGGATCGACGTTGAACGAACGACTAAAGCGCGGCACAGAGATCCCTCCGAAAGATTGCAAGTGACACATTTAACGGACAGGTTTCGAGAAAATCGGAATTCCAAATGCGATCGATGCGAGGCGTTGCCAGAAATATCCGACGCGCATAGAAATTGTTACATTCGATTTAATTTGCATCTATCCGAGGGAGCAAATTTCTGATTCGTCGATCGAAAAGGATTTAGGAAAATCGAGAAAACGTGTGGCTTTCATCGCTGTACAGAGTCGGAGCTTACGGGACCGTGAAAAGCTGACAGATTGTTGTCATCGTTCCCGTCGTCGACGCATTTCCTCAATTACCGCGTTAAAACGAGCAAACGATGTGGATTGCGATCGTAATTCATTACGATGACTCTGATCTAGGCTGCAGAATTTGTCTCTACTCGAATATTTCGAGTAGAGACAAATGGACTGGATTCTTTGTTAATATATTTGTCTTCGATTATTGGAACGAACGGAGAAAAATTGAAAATGTAAAACTTCTAAGGGCACTAATGAAATTACTGATATATTGTTTTACGTATTAAAAATTATTATATATATTTTTCTATAAATTTAATTGCGATATATTTTGGAGAATTATTCAGTTTGAATGAATAAATAAAAAATAGTGAAGTGGTCGATTAGTTCCAGTCATATTCTGAATTCCGTCTTCGATTTTTTCAAGCGTGGTTTGGCGAGAAATTACGACTTTCTTTACCGACGCTGATAGAAACATCGACTCCCAAATTTACCGAAATCCTCGCATTTTTCGGATTTTTCTCCGCCACGACACGGAATCGCACTCCGAGGCTCTATCTATAGGGCCGCTGATCTCGCGATAAATTAATGCCCCAAGATCCAAGCAGAAGACAGGCGTGACATAACCTGTTATACTAACCGAATCCACTCAACTTGAAACGAAAGTTAAACTTTCGTAGATTCCGTGAACCTTAACGTTCCTCCTCCGCTTTATATCTTTTACGCTTATTTATATTGCTATATGAGATCGTTAAGGTCCAATATTTCAAACGCTGAGAGCGAATAAATTCCCCCATCGATCTTACTTCGAGTGAAACAATTTTCCACAATCTTTATTTTCAAAAGTCCACGAAAAACAATCTATCGTACCGTACAATTTTCATAATATAATCTTTTCTACGTCTAAAAATTAAGAAAAACATTTCAGGCGAACATACATCAAATTCTCAATTAATGATACGAATAAATTTCCCCCACCCCTGCACGAGCACGAGTACGAGTACAGTAGTGCCTCGCTTCAAGACAAAACGTTCGATCCACCAGCTGTCTCGAATCGAGGGTGTGCGTTAAAACTTGAAATTGTAAAAACATACAACTATTTCGACAGAGTATAAATATTTTAAATATAACCACATTTAAAAAAGACTTTTTTCTCCGGTAGAAAGTTTGAAAAATCACTGAATTTGAGGATAGAATTCGACTGGGTGGCAACTGCTCCAGTAAATTTCACTCCAAAGGGTCGAGAAAGCGAGAGTACCGACTCCATCGTCTTGCTCGCGGGGAAAGGATTCCGTCTTAAAGCGCGGGACTACTGTACGCGTCGTTCGACGCCCGAGATCCGTGTTTGGAACGAGTTCCACCGATTCAAACTAAGCGCCCTTACAGTCTGCACGCGTTATCGTTGGAGGAGTCGTCGTGGTTGTCTGGTTGCTCCTCCTGGATGTCGGGCGGCGGTTCAGCAATCGGCGACGCATTTCCCAGGCTCCACGAGAACGCTCTTCTGACTCCTCGTCTCCTCACCGCGAAATTCCGCTCCCTGGAGGGGAATCGGGGCGTTTTCTTCCTCATCTCCGTGAGCTCCGTCACCGACAGCCCGTTGTTCCAACCCATCGTGGCGAAACACTCGCGCGAACAGCAACGATCGACGTGGTAATCCGCCAGGAAACGTAATTACGATTCGTGCGAACCCCGTTACGCTCATGGAGGGTTCGCGACGACCATAACGCGGTCGCTAGAGTTTTTCGTGCGTGGCCAAAGCGGTGTCCTTCGCGGTCGACCAACACTGAAACCAAACGCGACCGAATGAGGCCAGTCGGCGGTCCGACACTATTTGGAACGCGTCTCCGTCCCCGGCGATCCACCGGCCGACAAATCGAATTAAACTTAATACTGTTACGGGGTATCTTGGCTGGCGTAGACCCGCTGTCTCGTTCGCGATGTCGCTCTGACGCACGTGACACCACGGGGACGATCGTTCGCCGCGAAACGGACCACCGGGTGGACTATCGCGAGAAACTCCGCGCAGCTGCGGTTCTAATGATCGCTTCGAATGTCGGCTCTCGCCTCCCGGAAACCGTCGAACCGTATCCTTCGAGCGTTACCAACCGAAACTTCGATTATTGGGTCGATGCTACCGTTCAAAAATTCTCTCGAAAAAAATGTTTCCTGAGAGGATACTGGATCTTCGAAAATGGATTCGAGATGATTGAAAACTCTTGGAATGGCTCGATCTCCTGAGTGGACTATCAGTTCGACGACTGAGTTATTTTACTCGACCCTTTGACTACTGAAAGCGCTTATAGGCGATCAGTCGATCAGTCTGTGCGTGTAACGCCCATCAGCGTTCAATGCGTGAAAAAGTTTTCCGCACAGAGGGTGGTCAAAGGGTTGAATAAAGCTTCTGTATATTTTATTATTTTTTTTTTTATAAGGGAACGTGTAATTAAATTTGAAAACGAAGATTCAATGCACCTAATGTCTGGCAGAGAGGACTAATCCTGGAAGGAGCTTGAGACCGTACTGGGTCAGACATTTTGGTCTGCCTTTGAGAGACTAAGAGGAGACTTCCTTTATTTATGGTACCATGATGTTTTTAATCGCTAGCAACATTCACATCCAATTCATACGTAACTCTAAAATCGCTAATTTGTTCAGTTTTTAATTTAGTAATTTGCAAACATATTTTCTTTACAGAAATGCAAAAGGAAATACAGTTCTGTAGGATATTTGCACCTCGAGAAATAGAGATATTGACCTCCTTACACGAATACGCAATCTTGCGAATCGACACTGCGATCTCTTGGGTTTCCTCAAGGACGGCCACGCATCCTTTGGATCTGATTTATGCAAATTGATGTCTTGCACAATCTACGATGCTCTTTCGAAAATGTACTTTCAAACAAACACTTTCAAACGGATACCTTCAAATAGACTTGATCGAAATAGCTCTCTTCAGGTGTACCTTTCGAAGATGTACTTGCACACAAATACTTTCAGATACTTTCAAACACGACTCCTTCAACGAGGTTCTTTTGATCAAACGCACTCAGACTCGATTGAAGATGTTCTTTTTAAATGCATCTTTCCAACAAACACTTTCAAACATACTTGATCGAAGATCCCCTTTCCAGATGCATCTTTTGAAGATGTACTTTCAAACAAATACTTACAAACAGATACTGTCAAACACGATTCCTTCAAACAGGTTCATTCAAACAAACTTGATCAAATCTTCCCAGGTGTACCTTTCGAAGAAGTACTTTCAACCAAACACTGTCAAACACGATTCCTTCGAACAGGTTCATTCAAACAAACTTGATCAAATCTTCCCAGGTGTACCTTTCGAAGAAGTACTTTCAACCAAACACTGTCAAACAGATACCCTCAAACAAACGATTTCAAACACTTTCGAGGTAGTTTCGACGATGATCCACCCGATTCGACCTACGCAAATGACGTTTTCGGTGCAGTTCAATGCCCGCGCGAGCCCAGGTTCGAAATTATCGAGTTCTTACGGTTCGTGATCGTCCGGGGAACGATTTTAACCACCTTCCGCGGCGATTCGCGAGTTTCGACTGGCCGTGTTCGTCCTCGTCGCGGCACATCGCGTTCCGCTCGAGGGCAGAAGCCTCGACTGACGTTTGTCCGACCTTCGTTCGCCGGTTTCCATTACGTGCACCGTGTAGCTTCTGGATCGTACGCGTTCCGGTGTGTTTCGTCGCTCGATACGATCGAGAGTCCGTGTTCCAAAGGTAAAAGTTCTCGTTCGCGCGTCCGTCGCGCGTCACCGGGCTGGATAACGCGTTCCACGTGCTCTCGGTACCAGCCATTTACCGAACTCTCTTAGTCACCGGAACGCTTTTCATCTCTCGAGTCGTTCGTTTCGCTTCGAGATTAACGCGGAGTCCGGATATCGGCCAAATGGCTCCTCGAGAACTTTCCTTTTCGGATTGAAGTAACGTTGGATTAAAAATTTGAAGAATCACGAGGTTCAAGATTTTATTCATCACGAGTCATCAGTTTGAAAAACGTTGATTCTAAGAACCTTTGTACCTTCTTTTCGAAGTATTACGAGGCGCGTTTTCAAGGTATATTTTCGAGTCATTTATTAAATGGTTCGATGTCGGATTAACGCGATACCTACGTCGGATATCAAGTTTCGTTATCACGAGTTTCGTTACGCACGGCTACGCGATAATATTACGGCTCGGTGTTACAATATTGTGAACGCTACTCCTAGATTTCTCACAGGATGGATCAATAACGATTACTATCCCAAACGATCGGTTAGTGAACGATTGAAATAATAGAAATGTACAGAAACTACGACTGGATGGAAATACGACGATCGAATTTCCATAATCTATCCACTGACTCAGCAGAGATCGAAGAAGAATCGACGAAACAAAAAACAGAATTCAACCGGTCAGTTGCTTGATAACAATTAACCCCTTGCCGTACAATGACGAGTCTGACTCGTTACAATTTTTTGATGTCATACTCACTGGTCACGCAGTCTTATTATATTAAAATCAGCACGTTTTTACATTCACGAGGTATTCGTAAAACAAATCTATTCTTTTTCGTGGCCATTCCTCGTACGAACAAATGTAAACAAAATTAAATAGCACACATTTGAAAAATTCTACTTAAATCGTACGTCGAGGGGTTAATTCAGAGTCGACGTGGGTTACGCCAGCCATAAGAATACCCCTAATCTCCGCAGTCTCGAGGGCTCGAATGCAGAACGCGAAACGAAACGATCGAGTGTGGTTGGCCAATTGGCGAGAAAACCTCGTCGTTGCTCGACATTGAGTAGGACTTTGACTTCTCTCTAATCGTTTCTCCCTCTCCCTCTTAATCATAAATTCAATCCTCGAGTTGTAAGATCTAATCGTCCGGTTATTTACGGCCATCGACGACCGGAGAACGCGTTCCTCCTTCGATGCACGGATAATCGGAAGATATTACCGAGAATTCGTGGCCACGGGATACGGGAAAAACAAAACTGCACTTTTCCAACGCGAGCTTCTGTAACGCGAGCGTATTCGCGGGAGCTCCGGGAGCGACTGAAACCACAATGCCGGCAGCGTTCTCGCCGATAAGGATTATCACGAACGAATAACCTCGTTATCTCCGGCCTCCACGATGCGTCGCGATCGTCCCTTGAAACGGGCACACACGCAAGGACGTTTAAACGTTGCATTTACATACAATCGGATTCTCGAAAGCTCTTTATCGTACGCGGTTCCAGAGCAACGAGCCACCAGGGTGTCTTCGAACCGATGTTTACGCGCGCTGAAACATTATTTATCCCCCCCAACCCTTCGCGATATGATTTAAAGAGGGATTCCAGCGCAACAGCGTTAGTTTTCAATTTTTTCCCATAAAGAATTAAACGTTCTATGATACTAGACTTTTGGGAGTACGAAGAGGAACCCTCAAATTGTACGAAAACATTTTTTATTATCTTTTATTGAAGCAGTAGTTGAGTAATGAAGCTGGATGAAACGTCGAAGTAGTTTCTGTCGACAGATTCTTTTTTTGTATTTTCTTCAACCCTGTTTGCAAATTGAGTATTTTCGTAGGATAGAAAAGGTTTCTAAATTTGGAGCAAGCGTAAATGAGATATCGTTTATGATCGATGCTCCAAACACGAATTTAAACATAATGGAAGAATTTTATTTTTAACTGTCAATCGATGCATAAAGTTTATTTTAATTCAGTAAATTGTTAGGTATTTTCTGTCTTCGAAAACAATCGAATTGTCCAGGATCTGCTTCGAACGCCTTGCCATGAATTTTTGTCCAGCTTTTTCCACTGGCAATTGAAATATGGTTCTTTTATCTGATCCCAGTGTCGCAACACACATAGGCCACGACGGAGAGAATGCAGCACAGATTTCTTCAATTTATTTTCCACCACACCAGCGCACCTATTGCCATAATTATGATCCCATACAGTCGCAGCTCGGGTTATTGACTCTCGAGCGACCGTCGTACGACGACTGACCTGCTCTTTGTATATAAACGAATCAATCAGCTGATTACTTGGCCTGGTATTCTGCATTAAATGAATTTTCCATGATCCAGTTAGAGAAACTCGCCATAGACTGTACTTTATCGCACTATGATTCACAGAACCAGTCGATTATTTCTATCAGTCACACTAATCGACACGAGAATGACAGATCTAATCTTTCTAAACAAAATTTTTCGAATTTCCAGACTCGATTCGAGGGAAATTAAATAAATTTTTAACCATTAAAAACTCTGACCTTTCGATCCTCTACGATCCAAATTTTCCAAATGCAAAATTGGAGTTTCTTCGAAATTTTCTTTTATTTTTGATAAAATAAAGATCCACCGAACTTGGGCGAGAAAAATGATCGAAACAGATTCCAGCGTGATGCGAAGAAATGGCCCTGAACGACCTCG
Organism: Colletes latitarsis; assembly: GCF_051014445.1. Lineage (NCBI taxonomy): Eukaryota > Metazoa > Arthropoda > Insecta > Hymenoptera > Colletidae > Colletes > Colletes latitarsis. The sequence continues at coordinate 24,985,183 of NC_135135.1, read as the reverse complement.
TGGGGGGGTGAAAAACGGTAAGACTTTAATTGGGAAGTCACGTTCTGCTATCGAGTATCGAGAAAAGGGATACCTGTCGGGTTTCTCAGACGCGGTGAATCCTTACTGTTCTTCTAATCGAATTGTCGGAGCTTCCGGTCGTTTTTCCTCCCTCGCGCGGGGGTGGACGCGTCGAGGAAAATCGAACTACGAAACGAACGCGATCGGCGCGAGACGCTGAACGGGTATTGTACCGTCGATCGTGTCACAATCGCCTCGTTCATTTATTGTAACCGCAGAGAAACTTACTCCATTACGGAGATGGCTGGCTGCCAGGCAGATTTACAAGTCTGATACGTGACACGACGCGTGCATGTTGCCCTAACGGCTCAACGAACCTTTCATTTTTCGTCCAAACGTGCTCCCGATCCATTTGTAATCCGAATCTCGCGGGGGATCGATCGATGGATCGACGTACAATGGCTAAGTAAATCTAAAATTAGCCATTTTCGAATGCAGAATTAACGGAGACAAATTTGTATAAAATGACTGGAAATAAAATATATTAATAATCCTTGGGTTTAGTTGATTTTCCTGTTCCTCCTGAACCGAATATTTGAAAGTTCATTTTAACGCAGCGTACAGCTCTGTGTGCTTTTCAACGCGTTTACTGTTGCAAAGTTAAAGTTGTAAAGCGTCCTAAAATACCATAAAATATGGTTTTCGGACTGGTCTTCTGATTTATATTTAGCTTCTCGGAAAATTATTATCGCCCGTTCCTCGAGGCTCGCGTTTAGGTCCATTACTTTTCATCAATGACCTTGTTGACAATCTAGCCAAAGCATCTACTTTATGGTGATGATCTTAAACTATTTCTTAGGAGTCGACGACGTCATGCCCAGCTAATGTGTTCTAAACCGATCTTAATAGCCTTACGACACAGGCGTGTAAACAGTACATTCTATCTCAACATTGTCAAACGCGATATAATGAGGATCGAGAGTATTTATATGTGTTTTTATACGTTAAATAACCATTAGAATCTATCGACTGAAACGCGTGACCTAGACACGATCTACGATAATAAATTCTCGTTAACTATGCGCATTAGAGACGTTTACAGTTCGATCGGGTCACGCTTTATCATACGTCGTTGCTCAGATTTTAAAAAAAATATCTACTTGCAATACTTCTCTTTCTCTCAAAATGAAATTCCAAAACCAACCTCTCCTACGTCGATTCTATCACTAGTTGGACTTATTTTATTTACGATCATTCTTCCTAAATTAAAATTTTACACCTACAATAATATATACAGTGTCCTCATTTTACATCAAAATATTGCACACAATTTTGGTTTAATTTCTGCTATTATTTTTCTCGCAAATAGATCGATCTTGTCAACTTTCATCTAATTAGCAATTTTAAGATTCATTTCATTTTAGAAAAGGACTTTTCGCGATCGAAACTTTGCGTGAAATTGAGTATATCGACAAAAGTATGCCCCGTTTCAGCCATGGACTCACCGTCTGGCGTAGTATAGCGATTCCTCGTTTCCAGATACGCGTTTCGGACCGTCCCACTTGTCGATCATGGTTGGCCCGAGTCTGCGCGAGTTTGGCGCGCTCGCCACGTGGACACGCGACACGATTCGCAGACGATCTCTCTCGTACTGAGGCCTCCGGTCGAACGAACCGCCAGAAACGAAAGAAACCGCGCGAACATCGACGCTGAAGCTCGTTGGAACGATGGCGTCGAGACTCCCGCGGGAAAAAAGGAATTTAAATTTGACGGAGTCGTTTGTCGCCCGGTTATTCGTCCCGATAGCGCGAACAACCGATCGTACTCTAGATTTAACCGAGAACGATCGCCTGGAAGCGTAGCGAGCGCGCACGCGCACTCGAGATAACGAATTCGACGCATCGATCACGCGGATCGAAACTGGAGTTGGAATCTGCAATTTTTTCGCGATTCAATACGTTCGATTGAATGAAAGTTGTTGACAGATTGAATCGGTAGTCGAAAACTGCTAGAATGTTGGTTTAAGGGCGGTGGATGTCGGTGGAAATTTGAATCGAAGTTTTGGCGGGAAAATGAGGAAACCTTTAATCGTTCGAAACAAAGCGTATTAGTTTAGAGATTATGGACTCGTGTAAGAGCTCCAAAGGATACTATTGGAAATTTAAACTGAATTTTTGAAACCTGATGTGTTAATAAAAGATGTAAGTTGCGATTGGTTTTCAATAGGATCGAACCAATATGACAAATATTTGTATTATTATCATTTGTATTTTGTATTATTATCAAAAATTATCATTTTGCAATGCTGGTGTTCGATTCTAGGAAGAATTGTATAATTTTTTTTGGGTAAAGTTTGAGAAATTGAGCGAAGGAATATTACTGGAGAAGTGTGTAGGAACGACTGTAAAATGTTGGACGATTAAATTGTTCCGCGGCTTAATCGGAATCGCCGGCTGTCTGCTCGCGGGCTGTTAATGTCGGTTGATTTGAGCGCTGTTCTAGAGCATAATGCCCCCGTTCATAGCTCGTGCTCGCTAACAGAACGGCACTTTTGTGAAAAGGGTCTGTCGGAGGAGCCACAAATGGTTTTTCAGCCGTGGAACAGGCGCCTCCAGCCGGAAGCCTTTCCGCTTTTAAAACTGTCGTTGCGCCAGATTAGAAAGCATCTTTGTTTTTCATCGAAATACCCCTCGATGCTGGCAACACATCGTAGGAAACTTTCTCGTATCGTCCGGAGTAGTATAAGTCAAACATGATCAGACCAAATATCAGCAACGAAATCGACTCTACGATGCACTATTGTCAGAGAACTTCAGACACGAAATAAATATCTAATAGTTGCTGGAGTCATAAAGCAATGGGTCTTAGGAGACCCACTAGAATCTCAAATAAGTATAATTTTGCAAACCAATTTTACCAATTTCAAATATTCTCTACTTAGGAATGTCCAAACCTTGATTATTCTTTTAACAGAAAACATTTTCCTCTACTTTTAATCGAGACTACAAAACCAATCAAAGATTTTCAAGAAACAGGTTCTAATTATTGGACACTCCTTTATATTTTGACGATTACAGGCAAAAATGTCGAGGAGAAGATACTTGTAATACCAGATGTACGTGTCTCGAAAATGTTTATCGAGCTCGATAACGATATCGAGATTCGGTGAAACGTCGCAGATCTTCGTCGACGCGTACAAAACAATCGAACGTGTTGCAATCGGTATGTAGAAAATATCGTCGAGTGAATGAACGCCTACGAGACCGCGCGCGGTTGGGAGTCTTTCAATTTGTTTAATGGGAATAATTTATCAGATCTGCCAATGCTATTACTTAACGCGACTCGTTGCTCAATCGCGGTGTTAATGAAAATCCCGCAGACTCGATTCGTTGATCGATGGAAGCGAATCGACTCACGATTTTCTTCGAACGAACATTGCGATGGGAATACAAAAGAATGTGTTAATTCGTTAAGTCATCGAGAACTTGAAATTTGAGAACATCGAACATTTGTTATATCGATTCGAGATAAAAGCTAAAGATACGTATTTATATCGAGGAACGTACGTCGACGCTAATGGAAAAAGCTGATTTGGAAACTCGACTTTGGCAACGCCTCGAAGATAACTCGCGATAAGGATGGAACGTGCGGTTCGATTAGGGGACTATATTTTTTCATCGCGTGTAATTGAGAAAAAAGTTAGATCACCAAACCCCTCGTACTGTCCACGAAAAAGAAACTTTGTTTTTAGACGATTGGAAACTCGTTGAAAAACCCTTTGCTTCGATAAGACTTTTCTTCGATCATCTACTACCAACTCAAGCACACTTCCTTACGAAATATTCTTTGCTTATGTATTTTGCCCCATATAAAAATAGATATTATTAAAACGATAATGTTGTATTCTCTTAGATCGAAATTCTTTGCTGCTCGTCCTTTCAGAGGGGACAACCGAGTGCAAAGGGTTAAGCCTCGTTTGGATCTATTTTCTTCAGCATGTAATCTTGAGAATTAATTTTTTTCAGGGTTCTCAGACGCGTGAAATCGAATTCTTCAAGCAGAAAAGCTGCGTACACCGTGGTGGAGGCGCTTTTGCGAGGAATTCTAATCCCTCGCGTGCTTTCCACGCCCACGCGTCGCATTCCCGCTTGACGACGGACCGACGACGCGTGTCGCAGGTATCTGGTCGCTCGCATAAGCGAGTACCGACGCGATCGAGAGCCTCGATATGATCTCGTCGCGCGAGTAAACGCTCTTTACTCGCTGACGATAACATCGCGTTTATTGTACGGAGTTGTCGCGCGGCTCGCCGCTAATGGAAACGACGCTCCCGACCGAAACCGGTACAAATACGCGGCTCTTTTCTGTTTCCACGTAACAACTGCGCGAACACGGTCGCTTTCAAGTAATAACTCGGCTGTCGACTTCGATACTTCACATTTATTCAAACTTTTCTAGTGGCATCGTTCGTACTGCAAATACTGATTCATTCACGATGGAAAAATTCAAAATTTCATATTTATCAACCTCTATATTTAATTAAAATTAATTTTTTCTAAAAGTTATTTAATAGTATGTTTTTTCAATGTTTATCTATTCACGATCCTACCGGGTGTCGTTAATATCGAATTCTATTAGAGTACCGAGTTACTCTCCTCTGTTTCCACTTAACAACTGCGCGAGAATGGTCGCTTTGAAGTTATAATTTGGGTATCGACTTCAATATTTCACATTTATTCGAACTTTTCTAACAGCATCGTTCATATCGCAGATATTGATTCATTCACGATGGAAAATTTATTACAAATTTAATATTTACAACCACTACGTTTAATTAAAAATAAATTTTTTTTCAAAGATTGTAGACCATCGTCACGGTACCACGTCAATATCGAATTCAACAACTGCGTGAACATGATCGCTTTAAAGCAATAATTTTCTAATAAAATTGGTCCTATAGCTGTATAGTTCACACTGTCGAGCATAAATAAAGTCGTCAATCGATGCAGATCGTAAATGACTCGAGCAAGGAACGCTAAGAAACGGTGAGAATAATTCGTGGACATTTAAGCGGACAGATTCGTGGTCATTTAAGCGGACACTATTGCATGCGACAAAGTTAAATACGAGTCATCGAATGGGATCCAGCTAATCGTTTCGAACCATTTCATACGCGGCGACAGTGTGTTCGATCGATCACGGAGATTTAACGGTTTGTTTTAAACGGGGCCGTATCCGCTGAATTATCGAAGTGTTTACCAGCACGGGAATTATTGCCGATTTATGGTGGATAAATTCCACCGGTACTTTACAAGCGGGTTAAGTCAAATAAATAGCCGGGGCGTGCGGTGTCCCGACCGACCGCTGCGATATTAAATATAGAGCTTTGACACACATAGAATGTCGCGGCGATAATTTCGCGCGCGGAGAAAATAAATTATGTAAAATGCAACTTTTCGAATGGACCGTGCGTGCCAAGTTCTCGACGGTTTCCGCGTTTGATCTTCGATCCCGGTGTAACGGACGGATCCGGTCACACCGTAATTCGGGAAATGTCTAAAACCGACAAGACACGAATATATATACAGTGTACGTTTCGTAACACGTGCACGGAAGGCGACGGATCCCACGTGAAGAAATAAATCGCTGAACGTAGAATAACAATTTTTCATTCGTGGGGTATCGTGTTTGAGAAAAGTGACGAATGCTGACGTTCGACGTTGCTCACAGTCGATAGGCCAACGTGGACTGCTCGTGTATATCTACTTTATAGCGCGACACATATGGTCCCGTGAGTGTGTGGAAGCGAGCGACTGTAAACTGCGAATAAAGAATCTGGTGTGCGTGGAAAAATACTCTTTGTTTTGGAACGAAGTCAAAATAAAATAAATCAAAGTACATCTTGTCAATTTCGTTGCCCAACCCTTGCTTCTTTGGAAGATATACGGTCGAAAAACTACCCCTATTGCGGTCCTGTAAACTTCGAAAAATGTTCGACCAAGACATCGATCGTTGCCTCAATAAATGAAATTGTTATCCAAAAAAATAAGATAAATTCTGTTGTGTAATTTCGTTATCAACGTAGAACTGCCCCTACTATGAATCTGTAAACCTCGAAAAATGTTCGACCAAGATATCAACACGTCTCTGATCGTTGTCCCAATAAATAAAACTAAATCCTGTGTAATTTCGTTACCAATTACGTAGCAACCCTTTATTTTTTTGGAAGGCAGTCGAGAAGCTACCCCTATTACGATCCTGTGATCCTGGAGGAACTTTCGACCAAGATAACGCGTCGATCGTTGTCCTCAATAAATAAAACGAGCTTTTTACTCCATAAATAAAGTTGTTATCCAACGGAATAAGATAAATTCTCGTCGTGTAATTTCGCCGCCAGTTACGAAGCAGCCCTTGTGTCTGTGAGAACCAGTCGAACGTAGATCCTTGAAAAAGGTCTCTCGTGTCGACGTTTGTTTGCCAAACGGCTTATAACCGATCCGCTAAGTAAGTGATTCAGGTCCCCCGACAGCCCAGGGATAGGGTGCACGCTGGAACGCGATATTTACCAGAAATGTCACCCGCTACCCTTTCCCTGAAATTCTCGAATTACACGCGGCCCCGTTACTGCTTTCTAACGAGCCCGTAAGCCTGTCCCCGGCTATATACGGCCGCACCGTGTCGCGAATCGCTTAAAAATGTCCCGAGTTATAGCGTTTCAGATATCCCCAACATGGCGGGCGGCTTCGATGCTCCTTTTTCCGCGCGCGCGACGACACCCACCCCCGTCCCTTTCGAAGTACACCACGCATAAATCAATTCGCGCGTTAAAGTCGCCCGAGTACCGTTATTATTGTCCCCCTACGAGCATTGTCGTCGCCCAGGACAACCATGTCCAGCGCGTTCGAGCGAATTGAAACGTCCCGCGAACAGAGACAACGACCCAGACGCGGTTTATCAAACCGAGAACCATCAACGTCGTGTTCCCTGTCGCGCTTGGATTTCGTCTCCTCGAAATTGCCACGAATTCGAACCATAAATTTCTCTACGCCTCGTATTCTTCGTACGCGAACATATCTTCTTTAGAGCCCCCTTTTTTCGTCGCCCCGTTGGGTCTCATCGAAGTCGACGCAATGTTCGCGCCAGAGAAAGCGTGAAAATTTCATTCTTGCTTTGGGAATGTTTCGATTTTTTTTATTTTATGGTATGGTAAATTGTCGACTGTCGTTGGTGGTCACCGGTGACCGCTCTGATTTTGACTTTTGATGCTTTTAAATAATAAATATGCTCTCTGATTTGGTCCAAAGGCATTTTGCTGAATAATAGAAAATATGTTTCTCGATTCTAGTTTTAAATTGATTTTCTAGAGGGACGATGATTTATTGCTTTCGACGTGTTGTTTAAAAAACTTTCTATAAACCTCAAATTGCAACGCTTGCCCAACACAGGCAACGATCCAATTAAAACAACTCTCTCCTTGCATTTGTTTGTGTTTGCACGTTTTGTTTATTTTACAAGTCGCGATAATATCGATGTTTTGCGATACCCTATTATTAGACAGAAAACTGTACCTATTATTAAAATTTCGATTCACTGACTGCGAATCCCAGACGCTTCGAGTGATCGAGATTTCTGAAATTTTCTATTTTCTTTAACGTTGCTCGAATGGAATTCGAGTGCTCGAGTATCGTGACATTTTGCACATCGATCTGAAAATATTTCCAGTATCGGAACAGCACAATGTGGGGCGATAAATCAGTCTGTCCAAGTTTACCGTCCTTTCTTAAACTCTATTTTCATTTGGCTGTACAACGTATTCGTGCAACGAGCGCTTTCGATATTAAATTACAGCGAGTGCAGCGTGTAGATCGTGACAAAGCTTCACACGCGATCTTGTGCCCCACCTTACGCTAATGTAAGACATTTTACGACAGCGATTCGCTACACTCGTACACGATTACGCGCGTCTGTATTCGTACACGTCCCCACACAAGCAGATTATTGTAATCGTCTTGTACGAATCGTCGATACCACTTACTGCAACGATTCATTCGTATGCATGACCCGGTAATCGATCGATGACAAGATGTAACGTTCGAACACGCTTACCCATATTATTCGTACGGTGCAAGTGCGCCAAGATATATTCGTTCGTACAATAATTTGAGAATTTTTACATTTTAAGAGTCTAGTAATCGAACAATTAAATTACTCGAGGATCGAACGATCTATGCAACGAATGTCGAACATCCACGATCGTTCTAACGTTTAGGGCCGATCCTCCCAACGAAAAGGAAGCAGTAAATTAATCACAGGCGTCGTTCGACTTCCATTTCCCTTTGTCGCGATCTACATACGCGCACGGATGTTCAAGGGGACGATGAGTCTCATAAATAATTCGAGAACCGACCAGACAGCTCGACAAGGACGATTCAATGAAAACGCTTTGTCGAGTATCTCGGAAAACTCGTTCTACCAGTGGCTGCGCCTCCGGGACGATCTCGAAAGACCATCGTTTTTGGCGCGAATATTTCTTTTCCCGGGACACTCGAATCCGACAAAAGGCGTTTTCAACGAAACGAGCGACACGGGGCCGGCAACCGTGACTAAGAAAGTCAAAGTATAAGAATGATCTCACTGCGACACGCGTGGGTGACGTCGTGGTCCCACACGCGTGTTCCTGGCACCTGCGACTCCTGGTAACAATATTGCAACGAACGTCGACGAGGATCCTCGCTCCTAAAGTGTCTGACCCAACGCAATTTGCAATTTTTAGTATTCTATATACTGTAAATAAAATATGATCCTAAATGTACGATATCAAATTACAATTCCTTTGGATAGTTCTTTTATTTGCTGGGATCACTTGAATTTTTCTAGCACGCTAAAAATCAATTTCTATCATCGTAGATCTTATTACATACTATCATATACAAGGTGGTTTCTGGGAAAAATTTTAACAGGGGATTCTAGAGACCAAAATAAGACGAAAATCAAGAATACCAATTTGTTGATTGAGGCAGTGTTAAAAAGTTATTAACGTTTAAAGTTCCGCCCGTACTGAATTTTTTTCTAGAAAGTGGGTAAGATTTCGGGGGTAGGTCTATTCACCAAAAATGATTGTAATTGACCCCTGCAACTAAAAATAATTTTTCCAGAACGATTTGAGATTTTTTACTTTTGTCAAAAAATTTCACATCTTCAGGAATTTTTTTCTCGAAAGTGGGTAGGAATTCGAGGGTATGTCTAATGATCAAAAATGCTTGTAATTGGCCCCTGTAACTAAATATAATTTTTTTAGTATCATTTGAAATTTTTTTTTTCACGGAAAATTTGTCCACTTATTAAATTTTTTTCTCAAAACTGGGTAAGATTTCGGGGACATATCTATTCACCAAAAATGATTGTAATTGACCCCTGCAACTGAAAATAATTTTTCCAGAACGATTTGAGATTTTTTACTTTTGTCGAAAAATTTCACATCTTCAGCAATTTTTTTCTCGAAAGTGGGTAGGAATTCGAGGGTATGTCTAATGATCAAAAATGCTTGTAATTGGCCCCTGTAACTAAATATAATTTTTTTAGTATCATTTGAAATTTTTTTTTTCCCGGAAAATTTGTCCACTTATTAAATTTTTTTCTCAAAACTGGGTAAGATTTCGGGGGTAGCTCTATTCACCAAAAATGATTGTAATTGACCCCTGCAACTGAAAATAATTTTTCCAAAACGATTTGAGATTTTTTACTTTTGTCGAAAAATTTCACATCTTCAGGAATTTTTTTCTCAAAACTGGGTAGGATTTAGGGGACATATCTATTCACTAAAAATGATTGTAATTGACCCCCGCAACTGAAAATAATTTTTTTAGAATGATTTGAAAATTTTGAATTTAATTGTTAATAACTTTTTAACGAAGCCTCCATCAACAAATTGATATTCTTGATTTTCGTCTTATTTTGGCCTCCAGAATCCCTCATTAAAATTTTTCCCAGGGGTGGCCGAACACTCTGTATATTACCAATATTAAAAATTAATCTGACGTTGAATGTATTACTCGTCGAACATGTAGATACCTATTATTATCCCGATTTGAGTATACGTAAAATACAGAACAAAAAAATAAAACAATAAAATAGGGATTACAAATAGTATGATTTCTAATAAGATTAATTTTTGTCTAAATTTGGAAAAAAGTGTAATTATTTTCCATCGAATGTTTGGTCCCATTTCCGTGGAAACGGCTTGTTTTCTCGTGTCCAGGAATGTCTAAAAATGGTTTAGCCTGATTCCTCGAACGCTGGGATGTCAACCCTAATCGGGGGACACCGATAGGAAGGTGGTCGGACACTTAACCGTGAGTTTCGGCGAAAAGGCCAGGGCCAGGGTACGGGAATAGACTTTTATCGTGTTTTCGGAAGCAGCGACGCTCCGGAGGGCGGCCTGGCGGTGGGTGCCGGTTGTAAATCAGCGTTTAGTGCGTTTAAAAACGAGACCGATCGGTGGCTGGATTTAAAATAGACGCTCGAGTGCGCGCACGAGCATAGGCCACGCTTAAATCGCGCGAAACGAAAGAAACCGCCCCGTTAGATTTTCCGCGTTTCGTCGTTCGATATTCCCGCCATTGAAGATCGAGAAGTCGCGGTCGAGAGTACCCAGCATCGTTCGAATGCGCGGGAAAATTATTTTGCTCGTCGAAAAATTCGAATCTCTCGCATTAAAACTAGCGTAGTTTAATTTTTATTTCAATTTCCCACATATTTTAAATATTTTTGCAAGCTTGCTCCGTTAAAGTTACGCACGCACCGATTCGAGACTCGAGACTCGTTAATTGTTCGAATCTTCAGAATTATAAAGTCACCAGGCCAGGGTAAAATTCGCACGGAAATTTAATCGTCCGTGTTTTCCGGCTCGAAATAACTAGACCTGCATACCACGACACTGTGTGGGCTCGCAGAATTATCTGCGTCGACGTACATACGTGCTCCTAAATATCGTACGAAGGCAGGTGTGCCCGAACTATTGCATACATCGATGCTGGGAGGATGATTAGGATCGAAAAATCTGTGAACAAATGGGAGAATGGCTCCAGATTTTTGGCTAAACGATGAAATCGTTACAGAGGGGAACGTCTGATCGGTTTGAGAAGTCTAAGAGCTGTTCGATCGTAGAACCAGCATGTTGTAACGATTCCAAGCGCTGTATCCGAGTTCCCCGTATGGCTGTAACACGGCAAATGGATGTTAACGGTACGCGACCGAGTTAACGCGCCCAACAACGTGTTACCAGCGACGCTTTCACGGTGATACACGACCATAAGAGAAGACAGACGCGCGGCGATACCGTCTGCGTTTCGTGTAATCTCTTCTGGTGCTCTCTTGCTAGCCGATCCTATCTTCACGAACAGTGACGACCATCGCTAAATATAAAACAATTAAAACCCGTATAAAAGATTGGCCAAAATAAGAAAATGATTTAAAACATGAAAATTCGCGAATCAGTTCCATTTATAAACGTTAGCAGTGTTTGTCGGTCAGTGAAAATCTGTCTGACAGATCTGCCTTAACCCTTTGGCGGCCACTGTCACGCGTACGTGACTTCGTCAGCCATTGTCGGCTGATTTTGTTATTTCCGACACAAGTCATCGTTGGATCGAGTCTAGTTACACTATTCGTCACGGTATTTTTAGTTTTGCAATCTTTTGTAATAATATTACACCACACTTTGAGGATCTATGAGTCGCAAGTTTACGTAAATTCAAAATTCCCGCGCGAACGACTACTCGAGTAGAATCTTTTGGCGCGAAAAATTTCCCAGTTTAAAACCCATATCTTTTCCTGTTCGGTTATAAGCCTGTATAATAATAAATAAATAATTTAGGCGTACTTTGCAGTAAATATTTCAGTCATACGGAGACTTTACGCGGTGTTCGCGTGAAATCTGCGGCCATTAAGGAGTTAAGAGTCGCCGCGACGACGAGGGTCGCTATCTGCATATCGATGGGCGATCATTGCGAGGAATAGATTCACGGAGATGGCTTGGGCGCGACGCGAGAAGTCTCCACGGGCTTTCGAAGGTGGGATTCCGGTCGAAAACGCGACGATTAAATGGATAACGGAGCAACAGGTGCTCCGGCCCGACCGGAATCGATCGCAGCCAGTGGCCCCGTTGATCTCGATCAAACGGGTTAATCCTATTTTACCTATACGCTGGACGGGAACGAAAGCAGGTATCTAGACCCGACTCCCACGCACGGGACACTCTCGAGACGTCGAACCCTGGAAACACACGACGCGTCCTGAATAGAATCGTTACGATCCCAGGCACACCACTGTGATCCCGCACTCTCGCTTCGTAGAACGATTTTCTAGCGTTCAGACTGGTCGACGTACGCTGCAGAGCGAAAGAAAGATCAGTTTTGGGGGCAACGAGACGTTAGAAACTGACACGACTGTCGTGGGGGTCACTGGTGACCGGCGTTGTAAACTCAACGAGCCTTAATACTCGTGAATCTTTTAATAACATCACTGACAATAGGAATAAAGTAACGAACCTAATAGTCACGATATAATATGGAACAAAAATTAAATATGAAATTAACACGACTGTTGTGGGGGTCACTGGTGACCGGCGTTGAAAACTCAACGAGCCTTAATACTCGTGAATCTTTTAATAACATCACTAACAATAGGAATAAAGTAACGAACCTAATAGTCACGATATAATATGGAACAAAAATTAAATATGAAATTAACACGACTGTCGTGGGGGTCACTGGTGACCGGCGTTGTAAACTCAACGAGCCTTAATACTCGTGAATCTTTTAATAACATCACTGACAATAGGAATGAAGTAACGAGCATAATCCTAATAGTCACGGTATAATATGGAACAAAAATTAAATTTGAAATTAACACGAGTGTCGTGGGGGTCACTGATGACCGGCGCTGTAGATTTACGTGTCTTTGATTAACAAACCATTGTATGTTTATTGAACTTGGAGTTGATCAGTTCTGTTTTGAGGGAAGACGTTGTATGTTATTTTATTTTATTCGAAATCGAAAATATATTAAAGATTATTGACTCGAGCTGTTTTCATACCACACAGATGCATCCTCGTTAGTATGCATCTCTACAACGTATGTTGTCGATGAAAAGGATCATTAGGATATTTTCTGCGTAGTCTTCTAGGTACATTTGCTGCATGTATAATGGCTTTTTGGTTAGGCTGCTGGGGTGACTTTCTAATCTTATTCTTCATCTCCTATACGGACAATCTCTTCTGTTGGGGGATTAAATCCTAAGTTCTTTGAATATTTACATGTTCTATGTTTTTTTTTTGGTAATCAACGATGTCGAATCGAAAGGGTCAAATTAAAACACTACAAATTATTATAGATTAATCGACAAAAACCAGTTGACATGGATAATTAAATCTGCCGTCCAGAAACACAGGCTCATCCCGTTTAATTTCACGATCGAGACGAAGAGTGTTTACATCGAAGCGAAAGAGGATCGCGTAATTCCTCGGAATCGATTTCGGGGAGATGCCACCAAGCGTTTCGAAGAATGGACGTGTGGCACGAGAGCCGCGAGATGCGTAGAAAGAGCGTGTTATGTGCGTGTGATGAATCAAGAACAACGTAGGTACTGTTGCTCCAGAGTGAGGAATATTTAATCGTACGCGGTGTCAAGTTCGAGTTGTCCAATAGAATTGTATTTACATTGCAACGATTCTTAACCTCTCATTTACCACGAGCCCTCTTTAAATCATTTTTTTATCGTAGAGAACCCTCGAGACTTAAAAATAAGTGGAGAATGCAATGCTTTGATACTGCAGTCTGGGATTGAAACGATCAAAAACGCGTCTGTGCGTCTTAGAGGGGTCTCACAGTACTGCCTCGCTTCTTACACGGTCTGTAGCCCCGGACAGGTGCAACGGAATCATCCCCACCCACTGCACAAGATTCTACCGACCAAGAATTGCTACTGTAATTCATAAATAACGATACATTTATCTGTATTTATTGGTAATGTTTTTGGTGTTTTGATTGCATTACAATATTCTGTAGTGTTATAAATACTCTTACTCAAACGGAATACCGAAATGATAAAAATTGAAATATTATTTACAAAGGTGTTGGTATTTTGGTATTTTATCGATTACAATATAGTTTTGTTGACATAATACCAGTATTGAATCCCTGCTACTGACCCAGTGCAGCGTCCCATTCAGTTCTAAGAACAAGAAATCTCTCCCAAACCTCTCTACATGAAATCTACCTGAGCTTTGATTATTTGAACAGAAAAATCAAAAGACAGTGAAAAAACAAAATTGACGAACTCCTATTGTACGAACTAATACGATCTAATTCTACACTATAATAGATATACAGCCATGTCTTACACTAACGAGCAGTGTTTCCGAAGTCTGACCAGAAACTTTCGACCCTATACTACTGATTCCTCTTCAGATTGAATCCTTCCCCCTGCAGTACATAGATCTCCAATTCTATTCTATCCAATTCCATAAAATTCCTCATGCCAGTGATATGGAAACCTCCCGAAATTCTGAGCCAAGTCTCTCTGATCTTTCTTTCCGCTCGCGGTGCACCGACGTCTGATCAATTTGTTCGATCTAGCCACTCACTCACTCGCGTTTCGTCGAGCCTGGGTGGCAAATACAGAGGGCAGATGAGAGACGCGGATCGTGTCTTCGGCCAGGTGCGAAGAGTCGCGGCGAAAAGGCAAAAAGGAACTCGCGCGAGTCGACGCTGCTCGCCGCCAGCCCTGCACTGGCGCGTATTTGCTCGAAGCACGTGTTCCTCCGAGCCGCCAGGAGGAGACGCGCGATGCAGCCGCTGGCAGCTAGCACGGGGAATGACTCACGAGCTTCTGGTGCGCCCGAGGACGCCGCGCGACGATCGGCGTCGGTGTGCCGGGAGCCTGCGTGACTCGGGTTTCGAGCAATTGCTGCCCAGGGCTACCGGTTTTACGCGTCGCTCCGCTTCGAATCGGATCCTCCGCTCCTTAGCCAGCTCGACCGAAACCGGCGACGACTTTGGCAACTCGAGAACCTGACAGACACCGCCAAACAGCAATTTTTCCAATTTATTGCGATCTAAAGCGTTCAACAAGTGATCATCCAACGCCATTTTTCTAGCGTATCTTTTGGAATTTTTTGTGGTGTACGGTGAAATATATTTGTATCAAATTTCAATGCACATATCTAGATCTAGGTTTGAAGAATAACTACAATTTTTTTCAGAAAAAAATATTCAATAATTCAGGAGATATCTTCATAAAGATCTATGGTTGCTGGAATCTTGGTATTATTCAACCCCATTTTCTATCGGTACTTTAGGAATTTTTTGTGGTGTACGGTGACATATATTTGTATCAAATTTCAATGCACATATCTAAATCTAGGTTTGAAGAATATCTACAATTTTTTTCAGAAAAAAATATTCAATAGTTCTGGAGATATCTTCATAAAGATCTATGGTTGCTGGAATCTTGGTATTATTCAACCCCATTTTCTATCGGTACTTTAGGAATTTTTTGTGGGGTACGGGGAAATATTTTTGTATCGAGTTTCAATTTGTGTGTTTAGATCTAGATTCGAAGGATACCTACAATTTTTTTCAGAAAAAAATATTCAATAGTTCAGGAGATATCTTCATAAAGATCTATGGTTGCTGGAATCTTGGTATTATTCAACCCCATTTTCTATCGGTACTTTAGGAATTTTTTGTGGGGTACGGGGAAATATTTTTGTATCGAGTTTCAATTTGTGTGTTTAGATCTAGATTCGAAGGATACCTACAATTTTTTTCAAAAAAAAATATTCAATAGTTCAGGAGATACCTTAACAAAGGTCCTCGGTAGCCACAGTCTTGGTCTGGCTCATCAGAAATTGTATCGAACACCATTCTTTAGCGGTAGTTTTGGAATTTTTCCTGGGGTACGGTGAAATATTTTTGTATCGAGTTTCAACGCACATATTTAGATCCAGGTTTGAAGAATATCTACAATTTTTTTCAGAGAAAAATATTCAATGTTTCACGAGTTAACCTTAGAAAAGTTTGCCACGATTCTGGTCATCTTGCTTGTCGAAAATGGAAGAATCAAAAAGCATATCAATCAGGATATAAAATCGATTTTCTTAAAGCTCTAAAGTAGAATACTCCCTTAAGGCAATTCTAAACATTTCACAAGCGCAAACTTGAAAAAAGAAATATATATTTCCTTGGAGCTTCTACTACCCATTTCATAAACAAGTGTGTCGACACTATTCAACTGAAGTTTTCTTTATTTTTAATTTAACCCCTTCAGACAGTAACAGTGACTACACTGACTGACAATGATCAGTGTCGATATACGGATAAGGATCGACGGTGTATCGTTTCAAGACAGAGTTCAAAATAAGTCGAACAATAAATTTTTTAACGAGTTGCATTGAACGAAAATAGAGGTTACGGAGTCGAGTAGCGTCCGCGAAAAAATGAAACGGAGAAACAAAAAGCCTTAGTCATCGCGAGTGCCAGGGACTCGGTGTTGCAAATTAATGCGATCCGTCATCGACACCGAGGGATCTATGATAATCTCGTCGCTCGATCGCTCGAAGGCTTTCCTACGCCCACGTTCGGTCCAGTCTGGACCATGTCAAGCTTAGTCTGCATTGGACCTAGACTGTTCTAAGCCTAGAATGCACCGAATCTATACTACTCAAGGACTAACATTACCTAGATTTTGACAAAATTTGGTAGATGGAGTTCTCTAAAATATTATACATCGGAGAATTGACGGAAGATGTGTCAATTCTTCTCAGTTTAATATACAATATAATTAAGATTTTGATCGCTAGCTACATTTCAACAGACTATACACTCCTATTCCATACTAATAAAATAAAGTTTCCCTACGTAACGATTGTCACATCCATATTGGAGGAGTGAAAACTACCCCCAAGGTCGTAACTGGAATACCTGTCTCTCTCAAAACCTAATGGACGCTAAGAAATATAATTTTTCGACAATCTAGCAAAAATTTCACACGAATGTAAATAAAAATTTGCAATTACTCCCATCGAGTACGATTCGAAAGACTGTTTGCGCCGCGTCGACGGAAAAAACCAGCTCGTAAAAGCTCTTTTTCGACGTCGAGTCGAAACGATCGCGCATTATTATCGATGATTTACGTCGCTGTGATCGCGTATTATTTTATGACGCGTGCAGAAATATTACCCTTTTATTAGAGCCCGCGCGCGAGAGACGGAACGGCGTCCACGGTGCCGTCGATGTTTGGCAAACAGCGAAACCACGAATAGGGGCCACGTGTTAGTTGCAGCGGGGGATCGTCGCCCCGGAACGCGATACGCTCGTAAAATTCGCTGAGTCCGCGTTATACGACAGCAAAACGCTTACAGCTACTGGGCTCATTCGTCGACGTTGAATTGCAGCCGCGAATTAAGGCCGCGGCGAACCGACAAGCACAGGTTCCCGCGATTCGCGAGACTTTGCTTCCGTAGGTGTTTGGCAACTGATAAATCTATAAATAACAGCACGTGCCACGGAGAACGACGATCTTTGGTAAACAGCTGCGAGAATCGGATTATCTTCTACTCCACTTTGGGATCTCCGAGCAAACAGAATTTTATGAGAAAATTATATTCGATGTTCGAGCAGCAAAATATCGCGATCTTATTTCGGGACGTAATATAGAATTTTTATTTTAAATAGCAACAACGAGGTCGAAATAAAAAGATGGTTCCAAACGAAACGAATTCAACTAAAAACCTTTGTTTACAAACGTTACACAGTGCAAAGGCTTTTTTGGATGTTAAACGTGAATTGGGTCGTGCCAGAATTGAATTTGGCGCGGAGATGTCGAGCGTTGCGAGTCGAGCGATATCTCGTATCGAACGGTCCCGCGAATCGATAAGAAAGTTTATCGGTCGCGCTAGGCCGCGACGTCGGTGCAATTTTACGCGTCGAACGACAATCGAAAATACGCCGGCGAGCACGGCCCGTCGACGCCCGCAACCCGTTCGCTTTTATTGCGTAAATTATCGACGTCCATAGGCGTAGGCGCTCCGCAAACGGAGGCGCGGTCGCGTAAACTTCGACGGAAATGAATTTACAACGACTCGTTTCGCTTACAGACACGATCGAACATCCATGAAAATTCCTAGCCTCGACCAACCGTGGACAGAATTTAATTTTAACGATACACTCGTTGCATTTTATTTTTCAAAGTCGTATTGTTCTTAAACCCTCGTCATACAGTCACGGGTCTGACTCGTGAGTTCTTTAAACTGAATTGCATTCGTTATGAAACGTTATTAAAATCATTTTCTCGTGAGCAAGGAATTTACGAACGTATTTAATATTTATAGTAGCACTTATTCCTGTAATCTCGTAGAAAGAATTTTTAGTGACTTTACTGATGGACACGATTTCCTACGAAAATAATTTGTACAATTATTACTGCTTTAGAATACGATGATAAAACTGTTCCTTAATCTCAGTAATTGTGAGATTAATAGATTCTTACTAAGTTTAAAGCATATAAAAATAAAACTGTTCAATCCCAATAATTGCGACTGAGAGTAATATAATTCGTGTTAAGTAGTATTGGTAATCCAACGAACCAAGGAAGGCAATTATTTATTGTACGAATGAATATACAAAGCACGCGTTTCGGTATGGCAATAAAAAATGCAGGAATTAAACTCAATTTGGCTTCGATTACCGTCAATTATTAAGCTCGAACGAGACGCGGGCCCGGAATGTAGGGCAAATCGACGGCTGGAAATGAAATCGCGTCGTCCGGTACACAAACCCATTTCGTAACGCTTTCCTCGTGAATGGAGCACGAGAAATTCGAACGATACCGATCGAGAGACGCGAATCTTAATTATCTAAATTTATCGCGACCGGGGCACACACGCCGACGACCGACGAGCACCGACCACGCGCTCGCGTGTCAACGATTTATTTTTGAAACGAGCTATGTCCGCCTCGTCGAATAATTGTAACAGTGTCTACCAGACGGCCCTGTTTTTACGACGAGCCTAATTTGACACGCGACGGAAGAAAAACAACTGGCGATCCGGAAGAAATCGAAAGATTTCAACTCGTCCATTAAACGATCGCGACTGTATCTCTTTGTGTGTATAAAATATAAAAACAAAATAACCACGAAACATTTTTGCGCATAAATACTCGTTGGAAGATCGCTGACCAAGAATTTGGTAAATATTTTCCGTTTCTGTTAGGGCGATTAATTCAATCTTCAATCTTCAATCTCTTCAATCGACTACCCAATATCACGATGTCTAAAATTTCTATCTCTCATCCAACGTGACCCCACAGAATCATCTTTCGATCTCGAAGGAGTCACGAGTTTTGAGAAACACCCGACGCAAGATGAAATTGAATTCGAAAACAGGGATCGTAGATGCGTAGATCGAGGCGACATTCAAGTAGCCAGTCGTTTAATTCTCGTTTGGGTGGTTTCGAATGGCTTTAGGTGGCATAACTGTGAATTCGTCTCATCGAGGCTATAAATGCACCCAGGCGATGCTGTCCCAACCTTTCTCCTCGAGGCTGCTCGATGCTGGAAGGAGCAACGACGCCGCCCCTCCCCCGCAAAGCACCGTGCCCGGCCAATTAATTCGTTATTACCGCATTGCTGGCCCGTAAGTCACGGAGGGTAATTACCGACCGGTAATTTCACCGCTGTTCAGTTACGCTTCGGATAATGGATACGCCGTGGAGCCTTTCGGGCAACAGCTATCCGGCGATTCGGTCACGCCGATCGGACACCGATCTTTTGTCTCTAGCTCTCCTCCGATCGTGTCCTCGATCCTCTCGCGGATCCACCTTCGACGATCCTCGAGCTTCACGCTCCGATCGCCTCTTCTGTTATTTTACCCTGAATCTCCCGTTCACGGGGGGTTGGAACAGTTATACTCTCTTACGATAGACGAAACGGGGACTTTTGTAATTATTTATTTTGTAAAAGTTTCCGAGTTATGGGTGGGGCACAATTTTATGACAGTTTTCGAGAATGGGGCTAGAAACTGTTGGAAACTATTTTGGAGAAATAAAAATAATCCCGTTTGTTAAGCATATAAGCTCGAAAGATAGCCATTTTCTATCGAGTTCGAATAAAAATTCTAAATTAAATAAAATTTAGGAGAAACAGATAGAAATATTGTGGGAATAATAGAGGAGAACTTCCAGGTATAAGTTCCGAAGACATCCACGGCGCCGCCATATTGAAAACACCCAATTTCTGCTTACTTTCGTTTAAAACAGAGCTACTAGTATATGAAACTTACATTATGCTTTATATTTACGATTAGATACGGGGTTTTAGTGGGTGGACTCGCGAAAATGGCGATCGTCGGGTGAAAGCGAGCTTCCGGCGCGAGCGTTTAGAGATTATTCCGTTTAAGGACGGAACGTATTAAGTTTTCTTTTTCGTGGCGACCGCGTTTCTGCGTTACCGCTAATCAAAGGCCAGAAAATTACGCGTTTCCTGTCCTTCGAGCTAATGGACGACGATAATTATTCCGAGCGAGCAACCCGATATCCTGATTAGGGGACCACGTCGATCGATATAATGCATTAGACGGTGTACAGCTAATTGAGAAGCGATGGGATCTCATCGATCACTCGTGCGGATCGCGTACGAGCGTCAACGGGCGCGGGAAGACTTTGAAGACGTCGAAGCGTGTCGATGTTATTCGAATACTTGCCAACGGAGGCGAGATTCCCGGCTTGGAATATCGTCGAGGCTCGCGGAAGCTCGTTTCCGGTTTACCGTTATCGCGACGGAACTTTCTTCGCGCGAATTTTAATCGAACGACGAACAAAATAGTCTCGTCCAGTCGTTTGTCATTTTATTCCCAACGAACAGGAATTTTCGATTCGCGAACGTTTCTCGACGGATCTGAATAATAAAACTGGTATCGTTGAGAATCGAGGCTGCAACCTGGATGAGAAAAGTCGTTTGAGAATCTCAAGTACGATCTATGAACGGAAGAAATAAATTACGTTGGTGGTTCGTAGATGCTATCGGCGAGGATACAGCTGTTTTTTGCTGGTTTTTTAGCCTGACAAAATACAGTGTTCTGCAATGTATTCGATTCTAAGAGTATGCAAGTAAAATTTGTGTATTTTTATTTATTTTTTAAAATAGAAATTACGACTCGAAAACTAGCCTGTGTTATGGATCGAGGAAGAACAATTCTTGAGATTTACCAAGTTTAGTAGCGTTTTTCGAAGCTTCGAACTTACCTCCATGTGTGTGGAGAAAATCCTGAACACGTTTCCCCGCACTGCAAACAGGGCTGGCCCTCTTCGACGTCCGTGATCAGGACACCCTGTAAATCAAGAAAAACACGCTGTTAATCCGTCCCTCGATCTTGGGTCTTATCAAAATGGAGACTCTCTTGCATTACAATCTAAAGAACGATTTCAGAGGCCTTATTCGAGGTAAATAATCAAGTCGGCGTTAATTATATATTTGAAGTACACACTAAGATGCGTTTAGAATATGTACAACGAATGGAACGTGGAAGATCCTATTCCACGTTAGAAAGTGATTATAATTTTCGACGAAGATTACGATTACGAAAGGAAGAGAAAGACACGTCCAAATAAGGATCTACGATTAAGCAACGATTCGATAAGGATAATCGTCCTCCCGGCGATATCAGGTCGCGTTAATTGCAAAACGGTGAAAGGTCTGGATCATCCTCGCAAATGTCAGTCGCCGAAGGCGGCGGATTCGATGAATCCTTGATTCGACCTAACGGAGCCTTTCGTTATTTCAGTTACGAGAAGATCGAAATGCTCGTATCGAAAGCCTCCAAGAGGAAATACAAGATTGTGTCCACTGGTGATTGACAAAACGCGAATGGAATAGGCTACCGATAAAAAGAAACGAGACAAGGCCTGGGTTAAAGGATAAACCAATTTTTACCTAAAATACAATGCCCACGGTTGAGCAAAATTCACGAATAAATTTCGAGCAATCGTGATTCGTAAAGAATATTTGCACGGGGAATCGAGGCATAAATAACGATGCAGAAGGTGTTTAAAAAAGAAAACCGATGCTCCAGCAGAGCCTAATATCTCGACGAGGTGTTCTAACCGTCCTCACCCACGTCCGCGCCTTTCAACGGTCCACTCGGTGACATTTTGACGTCTCGAATCGCGATACCAAACGCGTCGCAGCGTTTACGAAGCTGGAGATAAAAGCATCGAAGGATGGAAAGCTCGAGGCGCGTTGGATGCGTCGAGGAACCTTCCGGCCCGTCATATATGGTCGGTCCGCCTACGGTGGAACGGCTCGCGGCTCCGTCATCGCCAAATATCGAGTAGACAGGGTACAAGCGCGATGGAAAATATGTAAGACGATGTGTCTCTAGCTCTCTATATATAGTAATCCTGAATAATGATCTCCCGGAGCGAACGAACTCGCCAGCCTCCTCTAATTAACATATTTTTCGACCTGAGTCACACCGGTGAAAGGACGCCTCTTTTCCCCTCCGCGACCCCCGACCAAACATCGCCAGAAAACCATCTTCGCGTTAATTCATCCGATCCCTCTCCTCTCGACAGAGCATTTCAATCTCGATCTCAGCCAGTTTCGTAACTTCTAATCGATTACCTATTAACCTAATGAATAAGCCGTTACTTTAATTTGTGTTTAGTCCTCGAGATATTTCATAAATATTTTGAAATATTTCAGGAAGTTTAATCCAGATCTAATTTTCACGTGCAATTTGAGACTGGCTTTTTTAAGACAGACTAAAATTTTATTAACAGGCAGAAAGAGTTAATCTTCGAAGGTTTTACGCAAGAGTTAACGAGAAAAGATGATCGTAAATTATTTCGATCGTGCCACTCGCGAAGTAGACTTATTTAAAAAGTTCGTGCACCATCGATCTATGGAAATGTTACCGAATGTTTTTACTTGGTGGAACTTTCGACGCGTCGTTTGTTCGCGGATCGCTCGATGACTCTTTCTTCCCGACTATGATTCTGCCCATCTCCGATGGACGGACGTTAACGACGATCGACGGCCGTCGATTATTACGCGGACAAAGGCTTGGGCATTTTTCACCACGCGAGGTAAGACGTTGATCCGCGACTGCGTGGCGTGTCCTACACGCGGCGCGACCATTCCATTTGTGGGCGGTTCGCTGACATTTCCATGACGCGTTGGCCAATAGACACAGGAATTACGTAAGGACATTGAAAACTTGCGTTAGGCAGAGCCAATGATACGATGCAACCCCTCGAAAAATTTCTATTTCACTCGTCGTACCTTCAAGTTCAAACGTTTTCGATCCTACATATACAGGGTGTTTGGTAACTGGTGGTACAAGCAAAAAGGGGGATGATTCTACATGAAAAAATAAGTCTAAAATATAGGATAAAAATTGTTCATGTGAGGCTTTGTTTTCGAGAAAATCGCCTTTGAATTTTCGCCAGGTGTCTTGTTATAATATATCTCGCTATAGATCATTGTCTCGATTGAAATTTATGTTGATAAACACTTCCAGTATCATGGAATTGTTTATTAACTTAAACTTAAATTGCAATAATACCCATCAAGACAATCATCTATAGCAAGCACACCTGGCGAAAATTCAAAGGTGATTTTCTCGAAAACAAAGCCTCACATGACAAATTTGTATTCTATATTTTAGACTTATTTTTTCATGTAGAATCATCCCCCTTTCGCTTGTACCACCAGTTATCAAACACTCTGTATAACTATCCGCTCGAAATATCGTAATTCGATAATTACTTCAACGATATTTACAACATAATTAAGATTCTGTCGATTTGTTTGCATTGCAAGATCCAATTGTGAAAATCGTGTTGGTTAAAATAAATGTTAATGTATTGAAATTTCTAAGCCATACAGTCATACAGTACGCATCGAACTTAGTTTTGTAATATTTCAGAATTGATGTTCCCAGCCGAGAAACAATCTTGAACTATGGATCCATTATACCTCGCGTATTCATTTAACGAATGATTTATGGTGGATTATTATTCGGTAATGGATAGCGATAGTACGAATGGGACGGAAAACGACAGTCGAGAAAGTTGATATTCGCGCCACGCATTCTCGACAGGTTGAAAATGAAAATAAAAAACACAAAGTTCAACGACTAAATAACGACTGCGTCGATTAAAGGATTAGCGAACGCTGACAGCCAGACTACTGGTCAGTTTGCTTTCACCCCGATTTACCCAGTGACTTTCAGCGAATTTCTGGTTACCGTTAAAATTATGTAACGAGTGGCGATAGAATTTTACTAGCCGAACGAAACGTTCAATTACGAAACAACCCCCATTTTTGAGTACCCGTTCGCCAATGCAATCATTCGGTATTCGTATTTTTGTTGATCGAGAATATTTTTTAATATACTTTTATTTAAAAATTTCTGAATTCGTTGTCTCGTTAATTCAGCTCGCATTGCAATTAAATTTGCAAAAATATGAAATATTTTACTGAGTCTCGTAATGCTGTATGTCGTTAATTTACGATAGCGATAATAATACGGTTACGATGTACGCGACTCTTGGCGTTTATAGAATTTATTTAATCGGCTTGTACTAGAATGAAAAGAATTTCGTTCGTCCGGATTGAATTTAATCAAAGCACTTTCTACGTTTACTCGTACGCCGCGATAATCCTACGAAGATAAAGAAGTAATTACGTTCACGATTACTTTCACTCGTTTCGTACATGTTCGTCGGATTCCATCGACCGTTCGACGAAGCGTGTCCGAGGATCGCGCGAAAAAACCGTGCACCGATGGCAGAAGGAAAGATCGAGCTTCGAAGGAATCGCGGATCGTACTGGGTCAGACATTCGTAGAACGTTCGTTCGTAAATCGCATATCAGGTGTGATTTTTGTCACCAAAAAGTGAAAATTAACAGAGACGAATGCGTCACAATCATTTCCGACACATCACTTTGCTGCTACTCGAAAGTACAACCGTGTGATAAAAATATTTTCGCGAATATATCAGTCGATAGACGGTGAATTTGTAAAATCGAAAGGACCTCGAAATAAAAAGTATGGAAAGTTAGGATGGAAACAACGAACGATACATTTTAGAGTATTTTATTTTATTTACATTCTTGTCTCTAGGTCTCTTATAATCGGTACGCCCAATCTTCGATATTTATACAATCGAGGAATATATGTGAAGTATGTACATTACAGTTCTTCGATTTTGTGAGTGTACTTAAGAAATTAATTCGGAAAATTGTGACCCCTTTGTCTCGGTTAATTGCTAATAAAGATGGCTATTACTTTCGTGCTGTGTCGCTGAAAAGCTTGTGTAATTTAGGTAAGATTCCAAATGACACTGAGAACGTCACCTACACCAGTGTAACAACAGTTCTAAATATCGATAACTTCCAAGGGACATCGAAATCCTCCAGAGAATCCGAATTCCATCAAATAATCGAATCGTCATTTACCAAAATGATACCACGTTTGCGTTTCCGTCGAAATTTTTCCACGTATCGCAAAATGTCCACTTTCGGTCAGCGTCTCGAGCCAGCGCCAACGTTTAAACGTAACTTTCATTTACGCGGAGTCGTAACTAGCTCGAGCCGTTATCGAATCGTCGACCAGCAAAAATCGACCGCGACAATCTCGATCGTCGGTCGAGCAAATCGCGCGATAAACGCTCGCACCCCGAAACGATCCACCAACCACGCACTCCGGTGCACACTCCAGTCCAACAGCAGCCACGGAAGAAAAGAGAAACTTCCGGTTTCATCTCCTCCATCGATTAATGAATATAGCCTCCCGTTTCTGTACCATGAACGACCGATCGAACGCGATTGACTCATGAAAATGCCATACCCCTTCGCGATAGTTCCAGATCCGTCTCGACGGCGTCGGAACGCCTCTGGAGGATCTCCTGCGTCGATGTTCGTCCTCGTCCTCCTCGCTGTCGTCCTCTTCGTCACCCGCGTCGTAACGCCTGCGTCTTCCAGCGTGGGTGTCCTGCGGGGGACGACGTCGACGACGCCTCTCGACGGTCGTCTCCGGGCTGGAGCGGATCCTGATGATGGTCGCGCCGTTCCTCTCGCGGGTGAGGGCCTGATCGTCTTGGAACGAGGCTTCCTGGTCGTTCGTGAACTCCTGGAGACCCGTTTCCGGCGAGGGATCGCGCTCGATCTCCGAGTGGCCTTCGGGATTCGAGCGGAACCTGCCATTTTCCCGCAGATATTTAACAGCGAAGTGTCTGTTGCTCTCGTGCCAGGACCTGGCGTCGAAATCCTCGGCCCTGGGGTCCTCCGAACCCTCTGGATCGGGGTCAGGCGCCCTCTTCGGTGGGGTCAGGGGCCTGGAGTGTCTGTCCGAGCGTTTCTCGAACGAGTCGTGGCTCTTGCTTCTCGCGGATGGCCGTCGACGAGTCGACCAGTCCTTATCCTGATCCTCCTCGTCCTGGGTTTGAAAGGACACCGTCCCGAATTCGACGTACCTGCCGTTGGGAGAGTGCCTCTTCCTGGAGTCGTCGAACCCTTTGAACCCGCCATCCACTGCTTGGTCCTCGTAGGAGACGCCAGCGAACTCGACGGTCTTCTCTTTGAAGGAGTTCTTTCGTCCCAGGTCGCTCGAGCGTTCCTTGAACGTGATCCTGCTGACTCCAGCCGCGTGTCCTTTCGACGGATTCTTTCGCTCCTCCTCGTCGTCGCGGTTCCTCGACGCGATCCTCCCGTAATCCGAGCCCTCCTTGAAGGAATTCTTCCTGGACGCGTGTTCAGTGTTAGGATCCTTCCCGAAATACTTCTTCTCAACGTCCCTGGACGAGTTCTTGAAGGAGGCCTTCCTACCCAGACTGGACTCCCTGTCTCTGCTCTTCTTGAAGGAGCTCTTTCTCGTCGCCTGTCGATCGTGATCCTCCAACGATGCTTTCTGTTCGATTCCAGCGTCCCTCCTGGGTTCCAGGAGCGCCCTCTCGTACCTCTGTATCCTCACGTCGAAATCCTCCGGGTTGCCCTCGTAAGCGTAACTCCTCCTCTTCGGACTGTCCTTCCTGCGCGGAAGACCTTCGTCCTCCAGCTCTCTGGATCGCCTACGGTGACTCCTCTCCGAGCCGTTGTTCCTCCTCGAGTCCTCGAAACCGTTGAACTTGTCTGCCCTGCGATCAACGGATCGACTCCTGCCCGCCTCCTCGTGCTCCGTCTCCCGTATCTTCAATCTACCGGACTCCCGATCGTCCTTCTGGATCCTCGTGCCTCTATCGTTGACACGATCCTCGTGATCGTTCCTCGCGTCCCCGCGACCGACGCTTTTCGACCTGGACCCGTCCTTCTCTGGGCTCTGCTCGTCCCGTTCCCTCCTCGACCTCAATTTATCCTCCTCTCTGGTCTTGAACCGCTCGATCATCGCCCTGATCCTACGATCGGGCGATCTACCCTCCACCGCCAGGTTCTCGATCTCTCTCAGCAGCTGGTCCCTCTCGTCCGCTCTCTGCGCGTCCTCCCAACCCTCCTTCCTTCTCGATCTGCGCGACTGTTCGCGATCCACGTCGTTCCTGGACCGACCGTTCGTCAATCTGGGATCCTCGAAGCGGTCGGTCTGCTTCCTCTGTCCGAGCCTGTCGTCCTGCACGATGTCCTTGAAGTCCCAGGCGCCAAAGTGCTGCCTGCTCTTTTTGTACAACGCGTCCGCGTCCTCGTCCGAGTGGTCCCTGTGGTCGCGACCGTTCCTGCTCGCCTCCTCGTCCCGTGGTCTCGTCATGCCGAAGTGGTAGCGATTCGAGCCGTTCTTGCACGACCTGGACTGGTCCTCCTCGTCGCGGAAGCGGTCGTTGGCCAGCCTGGCCCCGTCCTTTATCGATGATCCGCGCGGACGGGACATCATTGCACGCGTGTCGCGCCGTAAACTTTACCGAGGCTTCGATTCCAGTCTCCTCTCGCGAACGTTACCGTTTACGGGGTTTCCCCTCCGCACCAGAAATCACACGGCTCGGATCACATATCGGACGAGTCGAGTCGATTCGATCGACGATCGACGTCGACCGGTCAAGGAACTCGACGCGTATCCGTGATACGTGGCGACGAAACCGATTCGACGTCCCGTCGATCTCGAGCGGCTCGAGATCGCGTCGCGGTGTACGCGGATAACGTTTTGGTGGCTCCTTTGGTCGCGCGAGAACGAGAAGCCGAACCCGGCTTCGACCGAACGAGCGGAGCAGACGACCCTGAAAGTCGTCTGTGGACTTTCACGAACGCGAGCACTTTGCCGGTCGGAGTCACCACGAGAGTGTGCACCGGAGGAGAGCGTGTTCCTCCTCTCCTCCTCCCCCCCTGACGTCCTCCAGTCACCCCTTCCTCCGGTGCCCCGTCCGTGTCCACCTCCCCCCGAGCGTCGCGATCCGCTCCTTTGCACCGCCGTCTCCTTCTTCGCTTGTCCTCCGTCCTGCGGTCCTCCCCGAGGTGAGGCGGACCACTCGATTCTCCCGTTAATCCGGCTTCCCCCGCGTCCTCCTACTTGATATCAGCCGCGACGCGACCACGTGAGCTGCTACTCGATCGAGTCCGCACGGGATTCTGGGATTCCCGGCTCCCGGGGATGAACAAGCCAGTTCCCCACCAATGGTATTCTCTTTTTCACTTGAACGTTGTCGTTTTTAGATCGTTTCTTAATATCGAATACCACTGCAATCGAACCGAGACGTCACGAATCTTAACTGGTGCAAGTCCAAACACTCAAATATACTACAGAAATTATAAAATTTCGAATCGTTCTAGAAAAATTATTTTTAGTTGCGTGGATCAATTACAATCATTTTTGGTGGAGGCACATACCATCGGAAACCTACGCACTTTCAAGAAAAAAAATCATGAAGGTGTAAAATTTTTCGACAAAAATAAAAAATTTCAAATCGTTCTGGAAAAATTATTTTTGATTGCAGGGGTCAATAACAATCATTTTTGGTGAATATACATACCCCCGAATTCCTACGCACTTTCGAGAAAAAAATTCTTTACCGAGAATACAATGTCTGACCCCGAAATTCCGATTCCCCTGAAATTTCACGCGTATGTTTAAAAAATCGTAACTCCTAGACGGATTGGAGGATTTCAAAGTTTCGAAATGCAAACAACGCGTATTTTAGTGGAGAATATTTAAAAATACTAAGAATGTTCGAAAAGTTGGTCCTTAACCCCGTAAAGTGAGAAACCCCATAAAAGTGGTCCAAATACCGTTATTATTCATATCTTGCTGGGTCGAATGAGAATAATTTCGTAGAATGCGCACGTAGACTTTCATATATTTTTGGGCCAAGAGACGATGCATGGTACGAGGGTTTGACTGTGTTTGGAACCGAACATGAAGATCGATCGAACGCACGTGGAGCTCGAGGAGCTTGACAACGCGTGGCACGAGTGTGCGACGAGTTTGTCGCGAGTTTGCGAGAGTCGTTTAAGGCTGGGGAACCGTAAATCACGGAACAAAAGAGTCGTAAGAGTTGTAACTCTATGATTTACCGCAATTCGGTTCGGGTTTATTCAAACATACACCCGGAGGGGTCGGATAATGTGTTACGAGCAGTTCTTTTTCTCAAACTACTGCAGATATCGACTCACATTTTTGTTCAAATTGCACGTAAGAATTATTCGACTTTTATCAACTATGGATCGAGTGTAGGACTCATCGAGTACGAGGAAAACTAAGGAGACGGAAGGTGAGGAAAAAAGAGAGAAAAATGGTCAGACCTTACACGGAAATCTCTTCGATGGTACTTCCATCGACCAGGGGAACGAACCTGGTCAATGATTCATGGTGCAAAACGAGAAAGATAAAAATCACCAAAGCCAGGCTTTTTTCCTCGTTCGTTTTATGCAGAATTGCTTCGAGACGCGGGGACGACGCTCTGCGTCCCGAAAACGGTCGGTCGCACGATAAAATCGGCAGTGCGCGTCTAATCGTTTCTCGGACGCATGGTCCCTCAGGCGTGGAACAAAGTGTGGGGAAAACATTTCGAGTAACGAATGAAAGACTGACTCTTTCCGCGTTATTCGTCCGGTAAAAATTACCGTGTTAATCGCAAAATAAAATTACATTTCGCCTTGAACGAATTGGTAAATGGCACCTCGTGGATATTAAAGCGGTCATTTTGTAATTCTACCCAGAGTACAAATAAAAACAAATTAACGACTTTGGTTAGGTAAATTGAAAATTCGTGAAAATAAAATTTTCTAAAATAATTGCATTCTATAAAATTTCATAGAACGTTAGCATTGAGAAAGATCGAAGATATTACTCATCTTTCGAGGCGGGGTCGACAATTTTTGGCACGCTACGCGCGAATTCTGACCCATCATTCGAGACCCTGGCTCACGAAGCAAAGACCCTCGAGTCCAGTGATCCCTCGAGCGAAAAGTACGTCGATGGTTGCTTAATGAGACAGGATAATTTCGCTTAAACAGGGCGACCGTCTCGTTAGGTCGAAGACAATGCGGACACCGGCATCCAAGGGGTGAAATATCGCGCTGTAACCTACCACCGATTACCGTCCCACGTTACGATTTACAACGGACGCGATTTATCGCGCGTGGGTGGCAGTTCGTCGTAAATCGGACACGGACGGATAATTTTCGATCGGGTTTCAAAAGGGGTCGAGCCGTTTCGAAGGGGTCTCTGTAATAGCAATAGAGATATTCCAGCAAAAATATCGTCTCTCGGGGTTGAAAATACACAACCCAAAATATCACATCCGTCTCTAATTTTTCACGTTACTTTACTTTTTTCACCTTCTACTCGCGAACCATCGACGCAATTGCTCTCTGTATAGTTTGAAGAATATCAATCTATGTGTTTTTGGATCCTCTTCAAAAAAGTATCAGGGGTCCGATGTCGAGAATCGATTGGTTACGATTCCAGTTACGAATTCGCATGAAAGCGACGCGTCGCGCGGCAGCTGATCGTCGAGTCCGTAAGCAGAGCCGTTTCCAAGCACGCGTCAACCGTTTAACTGGTCCACTCCGCGACGTAAACGCTCGCAATTAAGTTCCGCTCTCTGCTAATTGCCGGATGAATTTCTAACCGCGACGTCGCGACGACAAAATGGCTCGATAGCGTTTATTCTGGCCAAAACGTGTTCTCGACTCGGTCCTTCACCCTTGGAAATCGTTACTACTATTATTAAAAAGATGCTACGCGAATAAATTTAAATTCAATTGAATTATATCGGTCCCGTGGCGATGTTCGACCGACTTTTTCAAAGGATCGTCGTAGGAGAAGATGCAATAACCGACGGCCTTGATTTCTCGTTTGTGCGTACGGAAAGATCGTTCGTGAAATCGATCGCGCGCAGGCTTTAGCCTACATAACCAACTCCGATATGCTTCTCCTCTCTTCGTGTCGGGCTTCCCTCGTTCTCTTTTCTCCGAGAGTCTCAATGCCGTGAGCACTTTTACTCCGGACTCTCAGACACCGACGAAACGAAATTAACGATCGTTCGAATTTTCAAATTTCGCGCCAAACGTCTCTCGAGATCCTCTTCGAAATCCTGCGCCAATTTTCACAGCTTGCACTATATTTCTGCCAAAATACTTATATGAGGATACTATTACGATCTTGGGAATGTTATACTATGTTTACGTTCGTAAGTTTACGATCACATTCAAAATTTATAAATTAGTAATCGACAAATTGAGTCGCAATGTTTGAAGGGATAAAAGAATAGGGAGAAGTATTGAAAACGTTATTATATATAATACTTATTATCTTGGGAATGTTATACTATGTTTACGTTCGTAAGTTTACGATCACATTCAAAATTTATAAATTAGTAATCGACAAATTGAGTCGCAATGTTTGAAGGGGTAAAGGAATAGGGAGAAGTAATGGAAACGTTATTATATATAATACTTATTATCTTGGGAATGTTATACTATGTTTACGTTCGTAAGTTCGCGATCAAATTCAAAATTTATAAAGTAGTAATTGACAAATTGAGTCACAATGTTTGAAGGGATAAAAGAATAGGGAGAAGTATTGAAAACGTTATTATATATAATACTTATTATCTTGGGAATGTTATACTATGTTTACGTTCGTAAGTTCGCGATCAAATTCGAAATTAAAAAATTAGTAATCGACAAACTCTGTCACAATGTTTGGAGGTGTAAAGGGCGAAGTGTTGGAAATGTTTTCAGAGAGAACGCGTCTGGAACGAGGAGACTTTGTGGAACCTGGAGGTATACAGCCCTGTGTGTGGGTTGCGACAAGGTCCTGTCACAACGCCCCCGCCATTTTGCACGGAGAGCTCTAACCACACGGTGAACGGGGCCTTACGCGCGTATCGACCTTTTTGCCCGAAATGGTGAGACCGAGGGTATCCTATCGAATCGACGGTTTGCTCTTCGATTATCTGTGTCACGGAGAGCCTCCGCTGCCCCTCGCGAGCAAAATAATCGAACGTTCGAGAGCCTAAGAAGACGATGCGCGCCGCCATTCGCGTCCTCGTCGTTCTTCGTTATAAATCAAGGGGTAGGGATCTTGTTTCCCTAAATTTTTTAAGCGACAACTAAACAGTTGTTCCCATTTACAAACACAGTGATAATTATTTCCAAACCTAAAAATATATTCTCAGATTTGTTTCAGATTGTGCAAAGATAAAATACATACGTTTTGTCATGTTTTATAGGATCTTGGTTACGAATCGAAACTCGTACACGATTGTGACGTAAGCATCGACGCCGGAGGTTTCGATATCGCAAGCAACGAGTCTAAACCGCGTTTGGCCTGATTCTAGGTTGCGTTTGGTACGCGACGGTTCGAATCGACAGCATCGGACAGAGGAAGGTTTCAATCGGCGACGATTACGTGGATCGATGAACACGAGAGTGCGGGGTCGATTGCAAATTATGTCTGCTATCGGGGCTGGCCTGGTATTCGCGTGCCCATTAATTATCGGAGGAACGTGTGAACGACGCCTTAAAACTGTTGCTGCTCGCGATACACCGCCCTTGAATCCGAGAAATATGTGGGCAACGACTGTGTCACGTTGCACTCGTGCCTGTTCCCGGATTAACCTCGTTTTTATTTATTTAACGGGGCCATCCCCGTTCGTTTCTATCAGAAATCCTCCAACGGGCATCGTACGGACCCACAGAGACAGATTCTTATTTTTTTGGAGGGAGCAACATCACACAAATTTTGTAATAATATACCGTGGACAGTAGTTCGAGTCAGAGAAATTCTAGTCGAAGTGGTGGACGTTCGATTTCCGGAAAAATGAATATTGAAATCAGTCTAGTGTGCTCATATGCTGTGTATGCATTTATCGTTAGCATTTGAAGAGAATAAAACGTAAAATGTATCTAATTTTCAATACCACCTTCGACTTTGGAATTAACTAGGGTTCCTGTAACCTTCCAAACTTTCAGAATTTTGTCACCGTTGCTCGGTACGCGAGACTAAGAGTTTACACGTTTAGATTAAGCATCCAAGGTTATCGAATACAGACTAGAAACCTTAGATTATCGATCGACCCTCCGCGAGCCCATCGAACAAGTTCACCATCGTTCTAAAAGGAGTCGAGGAAGCCACTGAAAAGCTCTAATTCAATTTAATTCTCCGGTATACCGTTAAACGGTTAGCGACTCGCGCCGCAATTGTTCAGCGCTG
The DNA here is from genome assembly GCF_051014445.1 of Colletes latitarsis. Classification (NCBI taxonomy): domain Eukaryota; kingdom Metazoa; phylum Arthropoda; class Insecta; order Hymenoptera; family Colletidae; genus Colletes; species Colletes latitarsis. The sequence continues at coordinate 24,951,482 of NC_135135.1, read as the reverse complement.
GTTCGTAATATAGCAATGAGTCACTCAAACCTGTGGCTGAAAGTTCCCGTTCCACTAGAGAACCGCGCGCCATTGCTGTCGAAACGAAGACCTTCGAATAAATCGACGCAAACGTTTCGAATTACGAATAAAATATGGGCTAAATACTATCCGTTCGTCCGTTTCTTTCTAAATATTTCAACTCAAAAAGTTCTCTCGCTTGAACAGTTATTTCGGATTCCATTTTGATTTTTGGTAAACTTAAAACAATATACGACCTTTTGAAATATGTGTAAATCGATCTGTACAGTTTGGAAAAGTTATCGTTATCAGGGTTCGGTAGAAAAATTGACGAAAATGTCGTTTGGAACCGGAGGATCCAAAATGGCGCGTAGAAAGCGGCCATAACGGAGGACCATCGACGAAGATCGTGCTATTTGCGACCTTTTTACGCCTCGCGGTGTTACTATTGTATCGCGAGGCTGCATCTACGAGACGTTGATTGATAGATTATGTTTCAGGTCGGAGGGAAGAGGAACGCCGTTTAGAATCTAGCCATCAAGCCTCGGGCAGGTTTTTGCTCGCGTTGCCCGTTAGCTACTCGCTCGCGCGACGAAAAAGCGGATGACGTTATATCCGAGAGCACGATACGCTGTTACGTGTCTGTCATCTGGAAAACATTTCTCGGGAGAAAAAGGCGCGCTGAAGTACTGATACTTTCACGAAGTGACGAGAAGCCGCCCAGGTCACATTCCTCCGACCAGCTACCGGGGAAAAACAAACATTTTTTCCAAGTTCAGAACCTGAACTACTCGTCGAGAATCTTTTTAGCGTGGAACGAAAACAAATTCTGAAACGAAACCTGTTCGTTCGTTGTATTTTAAAAGAAATCGACGCGTTGTGAATTTAAAATTTAAATCGTTTGAATTGCGCGCGGTTCGAAATCGATCGATCGCGGCGGTTTAATCCGACGGCGACATCGCCCGGTGATTGCGAGACCGTTTCGATGAATATCGACCGTATCCCAGGCCGGTGTTGCAGGGACCTGTAACGCGCTCGAAATTTGAATCTCGAATCTCGAATCTCGTATTATCGAGCGAATACACGACGGGTCGAAGGAGAAAAATAAATCGAACGTCGATTAAAATTTCTGAATACGGCGGTACGACCTCCCCCGTCTGCGCGGGAAAACGCGACGTGTAATTTAGGTTAAATTGTATGATTATCAGGCGATGAATTGTCGAGACGTCATGTTACGTCATCCGTATTCCGCGTTAGCCTTGCTCTTTAAAAGGAGTCGTTGAAAGTGATTCTTAATACTTCGATTTGTCGTTATTATTTGCATTATTATTGCCGTTATTTAAAGAGGCGTGCTCGTTTCGATGTAGCTGCTCGTCCATCGAATATATAAAATAAGAAAATCGAAAATTAAAACATAAAGGATCAATTATCGAAATTCGATGTCGACCTCAATCCCGCATAATGTGTACGTCGATTTGAATTACGGTAACGTGTACGGTCGGTATTGGATGCAGATGCTGGGCAAGGTTACTCGTCCGGAGAAGTTACGGAACAAATACGGGAAACGAGCGTCACACTGCGGGGGAGTTATTCTACCTATTCCCAGCCGTTTCTGATAAACCATTTTCTGCTTACCCCCGATTCGACTCGCGGCCTCCCATAATGCAGTTATTCCACGGGACGATCTTGAAACTTTCCGCCATTGTTGGTCGAAACCAAACTAATCTCCCACTACTTTCTTCCAAAGAGCACAAACATTAAAAAAAAACATACAAAAAAGACTCTGTGTTCTTACAACTTCATCGAGATTCATCGAATCCCAGATTTATTTTTTTTTGAAAATTCAATTTTTAATTACGCATAGCTTGAAGGGGACTGCAAAATATTAGCCAAACACGTTGTTTGGCTCGTCGAAATCCAGATACTGCACGAGTAGAAAATATAGTTTGCGATTTCTTTTTAACGCTTTGCCGTTCCAAAGAGTTTTAACGCAACTCTAAGGATCCCAAGAGTCACGGATGCACGCAGCGATGGCGCAATTGCGTATCGCGCACCTACGAGAAAAATCCCATCGCTGGAGAGACGGTCGTCTTTAATTGCTTCTCGTTAAGAGAGAAACCATGGAGAGTCTCGGTTTTCCAGCCCGTTCTTTTCGCGACGACGACGATCGTTTTCGCGCGGAATCGTCGCAAACAAACGTCGACATTGAGCGACAGCTATATGATGTCACGCGCGCGGAAGTGGCGTCACTTGGCCGCTCAATTTAAAGCATAAATAATTCGTGTCTGGTCGCGGCGAGACCTTTATTTCGACTCTACGCTCCCAGCATGATAATTCGTTCCTCGAATTCGTTTGCACGAAGATTAAGATAATTTCTCGCGACGAATCGAAGGCGAAGAGACGACGTCGCCGACGGGGATTACGCAAACCGCGCCAAACCATCGATACGAAACACGCAGAGACCAATCGAGGCCTCAACTGTTCCAAGATTTTGCATGGAATTTACTTTTTATTTCTACAAAATCTATCGAGGCGGTTTCGAGACGAGCTTTCGAACTGAGTGAAACGAAGTTCGACTTCAAATTACCAAACCATCAAGAAGAAACACACAAAGACCAATCGAGGACTGAAACTGTTCCAAGATTTTGCATGCAATTTATTCTTCATTGCTACAAAATCTATCGCTACGGTTTCGAGAAGAGCTTTCGAACTGAGTGATTCAGTTCAGAATCAGTGATTCAGAGTCATCAATAAGAATCACACAGATCAATCGAGGCCTCAAACTGTTTCAAGATTTTGCATGGAATTTATTCTTCATTGCTACAAAATCTATCGCTACGGTTTCGAGAAGAGCTTTCGAACTGAGTGAGGAGTTCGACTTCGAATTAATTAACTCCCAGAAAAAGTAGATGTTTAAAATTTTATTTTGAACTCCTCTTCTCGAGACGAAACGTTTCAGTGAACATCGGGTATCGGTTGGATCAGGGTTTACCGACAGGTGTGGCCCGACAAAAGCGTGGGTGTATCGCGAAAAAAATGCCTGATAAATTAATGAAACGACTTCATTTGCAAAAGAGCTCTTTCGTCGCTCGGAATATTTGCTACTATCTCCTTTATTATTTATTTGTGGTAATAAAATTTGAATTTTATATTGATCGTGAATAATTATAATGAATACGATCAAGCAAAAATGTTTTAACGCATCGACTGACGCGTTATTTTTATAATAGCTTTTGCTTGCCCAATTAGGAGTAAATTTGGCATTGGTGAAAATAAAATCGACGTAGAGTTGTGTTAGATTTGCAGATTAGGAGCACACTGTCGTTTGTTCTTGTTTGGAATGTGCGATCGTTATACGTTAGGCGCGTTTGGCGTTGATAGCTTGCGTTCGAAGTGATTCAGATTAGATTGTCAGGCATTGGATACACGTATGGCACTATGACCGAATGCAGTCAATCGTTTGATTAAATTATAATTGCTCCACGGGTAGAAACCCTGGCCTGGAAGGACTCGCGCGCGAATTTAGCGTGACATTCAACGCGTTAATGGAACACACGCGGTTTATGCAGATTATTGATACCGAATATTAAGATAAACTAAGAATATCAAAAGGAAGAATTACTTGTTTCTATAATTTTGTGATAGAGTTGGAAACAACTTAACGTGTCTGAGTAATAATGACGTCAAACCAGAAACGTAGTCAACATTATGAACGTGAATTTACGAGGGTAGAGCAGGGCGAAACATAAAATTAGATTATTTCCAACAGGGGAGAGCACGCAACACGTACCAGCACATAATTTCAAATTAAATTGTAAGATCCGCCACGATTCCGCGATCTCGCAACGGCTAGATTAAGCGTTTTCAGTGGTAGCTCATTATTATGGTCAAGGATAGACATAGGTTGACCTACTCCGCGAGCAGCTACCGTCAGAAACTTATGCTGCACTCTTTCCAGAGAGTACAGTGTTATTTCGAAGCAGATGGAAACCAAATAGATGACTCATATTCCAACCAGGATCTAACAGATGCGAAATAGAACGATCGAAAGCGTTACGTGTCTCTTTCGAATCTATTATTAACGAAGTAAGAAAGCCAAAGGGTCCCGTGGCAGCCTTTCCTGCGTTATCATAGCGATTTTAAAAATCAAATCTTGGTGCAACGAATGCACCAAGGTCGATACTTTCGTTTGTTACAGGAGACGACCTCGTTACGAAACATTTTCATACTCGTTTCATCGCGATAAATTTATCATTCAGATATTATTAAAATTATATTTGCTAGGATTATCCTCCATTTTACAATATTCGATACTTTCACTCGTTTCAATTATCAATGAATACCGAGTTCCTAAGTCTTTAGATACCAGCAATACTCCCGGAACCTTGGCAACTTATGTTTGACCGATTTCAGCAACACGTGGTCGATCGATTGTTTCCACTTTGATGTACTTCCTACCAAGAAAACCAGCACGTAGGCTCGGGACAAATCGTTATTGTTAACACGAGGTTCGTCCGTCAGGGAATGCAACTGGTACATTGTTCAATCAGTCAACCGCGTTTGACGACTATATCCGTCACGCGTAAAATTAGTTGCCATTTAAATTGTAATTTTAACGAGAACTAAAATATATTCGTAAATTTCAGTATATTTAGAATCTTTGGAAAATAAACAAATGCGTAAAAACTGAAAAAAGGTCGCCATATCTAACTGGTTAATTACTTCTACAAAAGTAAACTTCGATTTCCGCACGATGCATTTATCTCGAGTCGAGCGAGAATAAAATTTAAATAGTCAAGTATTCGCGGTCCCGTTGCGCGCGCATCGAAAATAAAAAGAGCGGGAAAGTGTCATGGAGGTCGCGTGCTGCCATTTTTCGGATCGCGCGATCCCCGAAAAAGCCATCGCGAGATAAGAACACCAATTTCGCGTGTTTGATATTTTTCAGCGCGTGTCGTAAGTTTTTATCCGCCGGGGGAAAAGGGAAAGGGAAACGAAAGAGCGAGAGATACGGACTCCGGGAGGGAGGGGAAAAAAAAGCGAATGGCGGCGTGCCAACTGCAGCGTTACAGCATCGTTCTTCGATCGTTTTTTTTTTTCGCCCCTTTTAATCTGCATATGCCTCTCTTTCGCTATTAGACTTTCGACCGACACGCGACCGATATATCGGCGAAGGATTAATCCAGCAATCGACACAGTTCCTTTACGTCATCCCTACAGGCGGTATCGTGCAACAAACCAGGGGCTTTCCCTTTCTTGCCGCGACGGATCCGTGATTCATCGAATCGTTAGCACCCGGCCGCCTCGCGGGATTCGTTAACGAACCGCTCGAAAGCATTCCAATTAGCATTCCGTTCTTACATTATTCATAAAACCGACCTACCGGAACGACCTACGCTCCGCGGCGACACATTCCGCCGAATCGAAAATGCACGTGCCGGAACGGGACTCCGTGGATCACGTGGAACGTCAACAACGATCACAGGAACCTAACGCGCCCACACTAAACTCCTTTGCACAGTAACGAAATTGAAATTATATTAAATAAGATTTAATATAAAATTTCTTACAAAAAATAGGGGGCCTTAAAGTACTGTAATTTAAATTAGAACAGAGTTTCCGTAACCTTTTTATCGCTCTAATGGAGCTCATAGATCTTGTGGATTTAAAAATAATTTAGATAAAATTTAAGTAGAATTGTTTCGAGGATGATTACAGTGTTCACGTTTCGGTGATTTTTTCTTAATAAATCGGTAGCTAAATTTTGTTTAAATCCATGAGAAGATCTGTGAGCTCCATTAAAGGGTTACGAAACTCTTCTGTAATTTACGTTACAGTTCTCTAAGGTCCTCTATTTTTTGTTTAACGTACGGTCCAAACCTCAAAGAGAAGAAAGTATGAATAAGAGTACGTGTGTGCCTTTGAGCGCCATTTTGAATCGACCGTGTTTCCGATAGAGGGTATGGGGGAACGTCAAAGAAGCCATGCTTCGTTTAAAATTCGAAATCATGCGTTAGTTGGAGGAGGAACGTCAATTTCATGTCTGTTCTCGTTCCTATTTCCCTTAGGGAGTCGCGAAGGATCGGACCGATCAGCGGCGAGGAATTGCGTCGAATGTCCGCGAGCACCGGGGAATCGAGAGGACCTGGAGGCCCTCCGACACCGACATTCCCCAACGATTGTGTCACGCGTGCTTATAGGCTCTACGATGCATTTTCGTCCGGTCTGCGGGCGCTGTCAGGTCACTGTCACCTGTGCTCGCTATCACCTGGCTATCAACGACAAAATTCCATCGATCGACGACTTGTGGCTCTGTGAGGCCCAGAATCCACGTTTAACCCTTTACTTCCCGACGGAGCAATATTTTTCAGAACAGTACAGACTTGTTAACTCTATATATACTCTATATATTATTTATATACAAAAAGATTATCAGGTCGATATAAATAATCGACGAGTGAGTTATTTATAGTTGATCAATTTATAGAATGAAGGAAGAAGAGCAAACTCCAGTCTACGAACAAAGTTATGGGAATTCTTTGACAGTTTACTAGCGGAGATGGGTCAATTTTGACCCGTATGGTATTCGTACCAACCATTTACTCCAAATTACGAAAACTATAATAAACTACGATACAATAACTTTTAACTGCAATGTTTTAACTTGATATAAGCTTGTTCGAGACGCATTAAACTTTGTCGAATTCTGGTTACAAGCTCTCGAAGTGTGTACGACGCGGTTTTTATTCGAAACGATCGCATGTACGTCACGCGGCCCCCCCTTTATTAGTCAATCAAATTGCGCGTTTGTTTTGTCCGTGATTCGATTCCTAAAACTGGATCCACCCCGCAGTTTCGAACGCGGGGTCTAAATTTGAAGTCTGACCGCGCGATAAAGGCCATTGATAAAATTATTTCGCCGCCTACTAATGTCGCGGGACTTCTTTGACACCGAGAAAGCTGGGTCGATCGGCTTACGCGTTTCCGGCGTTCGACACGCCGTCCTAGAGTAACGAGGGATATTCTCTTAAGAGGGAACACCGCTGTCAGTCGTCGATTTTTATAAAACTTTCCACGAACGATCGTTGATCCACCGTACAATTATAAATTACTCGATTTCTACTAAGACTTTAAAGAAAAAACCACCCCTTATGAAGCTTCAATGACGGATTGTTAAATTTGACGAATGGCAGGAACGAAATACGGCATAGTTTCTGTGTTGGGCCGAACATCTGTACAAAGTTTCGTAAAAATCGACGTCTGACAGTTGGAAGCGTTGTCGGTAGCATTCCAGATGTTTTATTCCGTCTCCGCGCGTCGAGTGTTCGCGACCGTGCGATCGAGTTACGCCTCCGGATTTTAAAATTCAATTGCTGTCGCATAGATGAACTTTTGCACGCTCCCCTTCTGGCTCAGCCTACTCGAATAATTCGATATTCGAATGTTCCATAAGCATTCGAACAAACTTGGAATATCTGGGGATCCTGATGTCGCTATTTCCATTCGAGTAGCATTCAAATAGCGTTCGATAGTTCAATGTTCGTGTAGTCGACTATTTGAATTGCATTTGGTAATCAAATCTGAATAGTCAAGTACTCGAATAGTCGAACATTCGAACAGAATTCGATAGTTCAATATTTGAATAGTATTCGAATGGGATTTAAGAGGTGAATAGTTAAGCATTCAAATGGTCAAATACAAATGATTCGAATGGTACTCGGTACTCAAATATTCGAACGGAATTCAACAGTCGAATATTTGAATAGTATTCGAATGGAATTTGATTGGCCAAGTACTCGAATAGTTAAGCATTCAAATAGTCAAATACTCGAATACAAAGGATTCGAATAGAATTCGATAGTCGAATATTCGAATAGTATTTGAATGATCAAGTACTCGAATAGTTAAGCATTCAAATACACAAATACTCGAACCCAAACGACTCGAATGGAACTCGATGCTCAAGTATTCGAACAGAACTCGATAGCAGAATATTCGAATGGGATTTGGATTCGTCAAGTATTCGAATAGTGACAATTCCGCTTGCCGGTTCCACTGCACTCGACCAATGACCACGATCGGAATGCCGCGCCACGCGATCCGCTATATTTAGACACGCGAGTTTTAATTGAGCACGCGACAACCTATCGGGACGCGTGTTCGACGTACCGAGACAGCTGGAGGAACGAGAATAAAAAAAACGAAAAAAAAATGAAAAGAATACCGTCGCGACGGGTTTTCGATATTCCCCGTCGCGTGACAATCGCTCGCTCGGCGGCGCGACAATGCGAATCGAGATCGACGATCGCGAATCGCGAGCAGTATGTTGCAAGTGGAACGCGGAATTTAATGGTGGACATTATTGTTCCGCCTCTGGCCTTGAGGTGCGAGCCAACGTCCGCTCGCGTTGTGAATTGCAAACCTGGGCGTGAACAAGTGTTTCGAATCGAACGACAAAGCTCGACAAGGTGGTACGATAGTCCCTCGCTTCAAGACCGAGTTCTCTCCCCGCCTACAAGACACGGAATCTAGTCCTCCGACGAAATTCCACCAAGAAGAGTAATTTTACTGTATTTTATTATATTTCAGGATTCGTTTTGCGCTTTTTCGTTACTTCGTAAGAGTAGAGAAGGCAACTCGCCACATTCCACAGAGAATTCTACGGGGTTTCGTGGATTACGGTTTCAAGTGCGAAGGTTAACATTCCTCCACGCTAGTTTTAGCGTATTGCCGTAGCGGGACCGTCTTCCACGCGTCCGCAATTAAGTCATAAACTCAATGCCAGCATGTTTTCCTAGCAATCTTCCTTATTAACGGCAGGGGGACATTATTGTTCAAATGCTCGGTACATCGCGGGAAGTAATTTTCTTTTATCCTCGTTTACCTAACCGTCGTAAGCGTTTACGGTGCTACTGACGAAGAATGCCTGTTGTTTTTTCGTTAATGCCCCGTCATCGAGCTAACATCTCAGATAAGAGTCCATTACGTTCTTTCTACTTTAACTCGCTTCTGCTGTAAATGATTAACGACCATTACGTTACGTTGCATTGATACGCTCTTCGGGAGGGGAAAACATCTATGACGTTAAATTAAATATGGCTATGCAAAAATATATCTCCGAGAATGGTAAGCCGTACACAGAAACGAACAACAGGGGGAAACAGGGAATTCACGAATAAATATGTATAGGCTCCTCCAATCTTGGAAGGAAACATCTCTCCCAAGCAATATATTTTTATTTATATCTACTTTGTTTCCCTCTCTTGCGTTTGTCTTTTTATGTATGTATTTTTCGTAAGATCGCTCGGAGGAAATTTTTATTTTTCTCATCGTGTTTCCGAGTACCACCCCTTTAATTGATATTTATCGTTGACCAGCAACAATGGTTTATGACGGTATATTATTCGGTTGAATAATGGGCAACCAACAATGTATTTATGTTATCTCATCCTCGTCGACGTTGTAGCAAATCACTCGCTCGAATCAGCGCGATCAATCGAATGTCTGAGAGAGCTTGGCTGGGATCGGGTACTGCGATTAACGTGGGCGGATGACGTCCGCCTGAGTCCACGAAAATAGCAATTGGAGGAAAACGTTGCTTCTCGCGCGAACTTGCGGGACGAACGCATAAACGAGCGCGCGTACATCACGCCGATCCGAGCACAAAGGACATCGAGCGCCACACGAGTTACATAAAATCAGTGGTTCTTACACATTTTGTACCGGGCCCCCTTTTGGGCCCTATCTCCCTCCTAATCTCTCGATATTAACTAAATTTTAATCGTACCTTTCGAGAAATTCCGAGGCGAGATAATGGTTTGGCAATTTTGTAATTTAATAAACTGGAATTTTTGTAAATTCTCGTGATAGCACACCTGTGCAAAAATCGATGCTTGGGGGGCCTGTGATTGAAATGGAAGGAAAAGATAAGGCGATTCTACCTTAGATGCCCGGATATTGGGAGTCGATCGAGTGCTTGCGAGAAGAACGGTCCCTCTAGCGGCGAGTACGGGGAACGACGGACCCCACAGATATATTAATTTGAATTAAATATTCGAAAGATAAATGTGTAGACGTGAGTCAGAATTACAGTTGAAAAGAGATTAATCTGAACTTTGGTACGTTTGGTCACCAACGAAGACCACGGTTGAATTTATCCGTGGATCCTTTGGAGGTCCCATGGTTAAGAACCACTGTGCAAAAGCGTGAAACGCGAACGCACGAATGTAAATCCTGTCGCGCAGATTTACTATGACGGAAACAGCCGGGAACGGGGGAGGATTAACTTTTAAGATACGGCCGACAACGGAGTTAGGCTATCCGAGTATTTAGGAGGATGTCCAGGCGCGTGTAACTCAGCGAGAGGGGAAAAAGGGAGAAGCCAACGGTCATAATTCATAAATTATGCAATGGCGTGTTAACATGGTTGACCGTAGGGTAATTGACCCTTATTAAATAAAGTGGTACGACCCTGACACAACCAGGAACCACGGTCAATCCTGTGTACCCGGCTTAATGTAATTTAATAACGCGCTTCCTCAACATTAATAAAAGTACGCTATCGTGCGCCACGAAACGTCTGACAATCCTTATGGCTCGCTTCGATTAGGTTCCTCGATCAATATTATCGCTCGCCGCGGATTACCTCGGCCTACCTTAGGGTTGGGATAGGTGTAGCCACACTGTGCCCCTCGTATGTGCTCGTTAAACTGCCCCGGACCACGTTTAGGCCAACAAAGGGAACGAGTCTAAATAGAGAAGAATAATTCAAACTGATATTGCTTCCTATCGACTAAAATTAATTCAAATCCTCTTATTCAACGTAGTTTAATGTTCTTCGAAGAATTGTGAAGCTGGATTGCAAAAAGTAGAATTCAATATTACCCAAATTACGACTTTTTGAACCCCTAATAGATATGTGTGGGGTCCATCGCTTCTCGTACTCGCCACCAGAGGGTTACGCTCTTGTCTCTTTCTCTCGCAAGCACTCTATCGATCTTCTCAACCCTGTGAAAAATTTTAATGGGAGATTCTAGAAGCCTGAATCTGAAGTTGATTGAAGCTTTGTTAAAAAGTTAGTAACTTTTCCCAGACTTCTCGACCGACTGCACAATAGACAGCGTCTAAGGCAGTTTGCTAGGATCACATATGCATCGAATAGCTTTCGGGATGAATAAATATCTTCCAATGTGTGTTGTCTCACAGACAAGAAACAAAAAGAAGAAAAGCTTTTACTTTATTGGCTATTGGAACCATCCACGGACTATGGACGTTTCTCTATCGACGATCCAATACCAGTTAACATATAACCTTACACGCAGCACTAAGTTGCAGAATTTCTAGCGATCTCCCCCCCCCCTCCATGTTCGGTGTATGTACTCGAGCTAAGCCCCTAATAGACTAGGTCCAAAGTAATCCAGATTCCACGCAGCTTATAGCGCTCAACGTAGAGTCTAGTCTCTGCATAATGTAACAGTCCGTAGCAAGAAACCTAGATTCCTGTCGGTCTCGCGGCGTCTGTCTCAGCCTTTAAGAAACGAAGCCTGGGAAGAAAAATTTCGCTAATGGTAGACAGATAAAAAAAAAATTGCTTCACCGGGACGAACAATGAACGCGTGGGTCGGACTTATCGAGTTGTCGCGCCTCGGAAAAGAATGCGTTAACTGAAAAGCTACAGAAGCAATGACCCTAAAATTTATCGCGGCCGAACGATCGTAAATTCTAAGTCGCCGCCCGTGTCGACCACGACGACGATAGTCTTACGGAATCTTTCCACGAAACCGTCTACGCGATAACGATACACCTCTGTACGAACCGCGAACTGGGTAAATTAAACGGGCAAATTATCGCCAAGTTACGTATTCAGCTCCCGGAGTTCGACGCCCCCCGAGTGCTTTCGAAGCTCGCGCGCGACGCGTCGCTTTGAAGTTATACTTGCGGTAAACCGTCCAGAAAATCGATTCTTTTCTTTCACATTTTCGTGTTAGGACAGCAATATCCTTTCCTCCCGATACCTGATCGAAATACCTGATTTTGCTTCTGTTTTCCTATCGTTATTTTCAAAATTATAATCGAAGATAACAACGTCGAGCTGACTGTGCAGGAAAGTACAATTATCGCGTTGTTATCGTTTAATATTAGATCATCCTGGAAGGTTTCGCGGTCGCTGTGGTATCCGAGTTCGATACCGTATACTTTTCTGCTATCGTACAGACTCGGTTATGCGAGTTTTATGTTACGTAATCGAAAAAGAAGACGCCAAACGGAGGAGAAAAATGGCGGAGCAGTGGCTGATAAACAGCGACGGGGTCGCGGGTGATAAAATTTTTGCTTGAAGCGAGGTATCTAACGAGGCGTCCAACGCCGGGATTCCTCGAACTTGGTCGTCGCGTAATCTTCCGTCGCGGGAAGAATCCCAAAGACAGAAACGATCCGCGAATGAAAAGCCTTCTGTTCTTTCGCCGAGCGCGCTTTTTCTTCCCCGTCTCCCACGGCTCTTGTTCGCTTACAAGGCACCCGGAGACACCCAAAGAGACTCATTCGCGTCCCGATGCATCCGCTCGATGATCACCAAAAAGGGAAACCTGGTGGTCGGATGTAAATCAGGCCGAATGGCCGTTGGCTATGCCACGTGCTCCAATCCGACCGCGAGAAACGTCGCTAGATCTCAAAGTATTGTTTCGCGTGTTACGCCGCGACCCCGATTTCTCTATTAACCGACGTCCCTATCAAAATATCGAGAAGGACTTTTTTCTTCTATTCACGGAGTGTTGTAATTACTATTTTTATTTTAGAGAACTCTACGCGATCTCCCTGTCGAATGGACCAAATTCTATTGTGGCGACGGTTCGTGCGTTCGCCACTAGAGGGCTACGCTCGAGTCTTTGCTCGCAAGTGCTCAATGGACCACCGTCTAAAGAGGGCTCAGGACCGCATGAAAACTCCTAAATTAATTATAAATTAACTAATCCTCTATTTCTAGTCTCATTGCCCGACACACAAACGATAACGAGGTTTTTGAAACTTTTCACCCCATCCTAACATAACTAGATACTAACATTCGTACTTTAAATGCAAGATACTGCAGCCACCCAAGAAAAAAGGACCAAAAGAGAAGGCTCAGAATGGAACTCTCCTTTCCTCCTGCTATCTGGCTCGCTTTTTTACTATTAAATAGAGTACAATAAAATTATCAAACATTTATCTGTTTGTAACTTCCCCAAAATTAACTAAATATAATATACGCAGCCTGATAGAGAATCGAGGAACACACGTGGCGTTCCACTGAGAAAGATTATATGCCCCTTGTAAAAATAACATCTCGCGTTCGCGGAAACCTTTTAGATTTTCTTTCCGCGGAACAGAGACCATCCAAGGGTGAAACGTTCGCGTAAACGCAGCGAAATAGAGACTCCGAAGGACGTGGGACGATTATTCGAATTCCACTCCCCCGGTTTCAGCGGAGATTCGTCCCTCGAGACTTGGTAGACGCGAGCCACGTATAGGCTAACCTTTCGCCGACGAATCAGGGGGTGGGATGAAAAAGATCGAAGGGTGCAGCCTAGATAAGGTCTAAAAAGGGCGTGGCTGATTATATACTCCGCTGTATAATGCGAACGATGTGTTCACCTTTTCATGGTTGACACCCTATCCCCAAAGTTCCGATCCAATTAATCGAAACCCGACACGCTTATTGGAAAACGTTTAGGCGAGCGTACCGAATTTTCGACGACGATCCTCGCTGTAACAGCGTCGTGAACGGTCCCTTGAACGCGAACTGTTGCGTTCGCGGCAATATCTGCACGTCTGGCTACGAATCTGACTAACAACGTTTCCGTCGATCCAATTTGCTCGTCACGGAGAACGAATCTGACGAGCGTGGCGCGGTTTAACGCGCAAAAACCGCGTAATTCCTTGATTTTCGAATATCATCAAGCTTCTCGTGGGGAACGGATGCTCGAAAACCTGACGAAAGTTCGGTGAAAGAAGGGACAACGAGCAGGAAACGCGGTGCACGCAAAGTTTGCGTTGCTCGCGTTCGCCAGTATTAGAATACGATAATTACCGATCGTTTAGCGTGACTCATCGATTAAACGTATCTCCCAAGGTGTTCCGGTGCTTTTATTAGTCCGGAGAGGGGAAAAAAAACAGAATGGAAAAAAAGATGTTATCGCGAACGCGATCAACGATCAGATACGACGGCTCGTAAGATCGCGTCGTCGATAGGTAATTACCGATACGCCGGTGGAATTTGCACGATTACTAAGTATTTGCTTTCCATTACATTCGTACGCACGAATTCGCCGCGAGGCTCGACGTCAAACGCGCGACAAGTAAATACCTCTACGCGCGAACGAGTAAACACTCTGAACGCAAAACGTCCCTCCCCTTTATTCCCTCGCGATCCTCTCTGCAATCGTACGTACACAGACCAACGGTGATATAATGAGACTGATTTTTTTTATCATAATCGACCACTAACGGGGTCTATAAATACCGCGATTGTGTAAACTTCGCTATCTCTCGAGGCTTTTCGAAAAGTGGCTGGAAAAAACGTCCACTCTTTGGAGGCTTAAAATAACACCGGAAAAATATACTTGATCGATCGCCAAACTTTGGTGATCGACGTTTCAATGTGGAGAGGTCTTTTTAATTTTTTGTAAGAACACGAATTCTTTTATTATACCTCCTTATATTTATCGTAGGACTGGACTGGACATCTAAATGAAAGCACCCGGAGGGTTTAAACGGTTTCACGTTTTTTTAATATGAATTTTGTACAGGGTGTTGACAGAAAAAGAAAGAATTCTATCGCTGCATCTACACAAAGATGGCGTCGTGTTTAATAAGCAAGAAGCTTTACGTTCGTATTGAACGTTTCGTGCGACACGAAATGACTTTGAACGTAACCGTGGTAGCTCTTTAAAAGTAAAATCAGCCTCATTAGTTAATCGTCGGTCCGTGTATATTTGCAACACGATGGAATGAATTAACCGGCCACTCCCGAAGCGCGACGTCCATCTTGGCCGTTTATAAACGCGTCTCGCGGGAATTCGCGTTGTCCAGTTCGCGAGCCAGTGTAACTTGGCCACGTTGCATTATGATTTCTCCTCGAGCATTAGGTAAGCGTCCCGAGGGAGTCACGCGACTCCCGGAGGACATCGATTACCGATAGACACGCGATCGTTCCATCGAACCGGCCCTCGGGTTTCCGCGACGACAATTTTTCCGCTTTTCCTGTTCCTACGAATCCTCAATAAACGCAAGAGAATATTTCTCTATTCTAAATAAACTCAAATACATCACTCTTCATCGTGAAAACTTAAATCACGAAAAGCAACATAAGTTTACTTTAATCGACTCAAATCACCAAAAATAAATGTAAAAGATATTAACCCAAAATGGTAGCAAACTATGGGGCTTCGTACTTTGAGAAAATACAATTTCCAAGATGGTGAACATTATTTACCCTTCCAATTGTGCACCCTTGACCAGTCTGCTGTGTTTGACGACTATGCCCATCATAGAGAAATGACAGTATTTTGTGTCACGTCGACTATATCCGTAAAATTAGTTACCATTTGCTATTTAAATAGTAATTTTAGCAGAAACTAAAGTATATTCGTAAATTTCAATATGTTCAGAATCTTTGAAGATCGAAACGAAATAAAAATTACCATTTTTGGGCATCGTCTATTTGAGAGGATATGTTCAAGTCCACCGATATGAACTTGAACTCCGATTAACTGAGAAATCATATTAGAATTAGATGGACCTTTCGTCACTGCACACGAAAACGACTGTAATCTATCGTTGCTCGAGGTACGAGGCGGCTTCTCGCCGGTTCGCCTTTGATTCGTCCCGACGACGTCGCAACCGAGCGAACTTTTAAGGAAAATTGCGAACGGACGAAACCCGTTAAATTGGCGCGAAACGGAGAGCCGTTCGAGGCGACGAGAAAAAAAAAAAGAAAATCGACGTCGACGCGATTGGAAGACAGAGAAGCCCAGGGTTGCTTTATCACCGGCAATTACCTCGATCGACCGTCGCCGCTAATTGAAATCTGTTCGATATAACTGGGTACACGTGTAACCCACCTACCTACCGGAAGCCCCGCGGAAGCCGTCGATTTCGTGTTTCCCGGCGCCAACTAAAATACAGAGCATTAAGCATTTAATTCGAACGCGTTAACAATTCCTAAACTATTAGACGAGATAACGTTCAAACGCCGCTGCTCTTCTTACGATCGAATCACGAGGTACTCGGAGTACGATCGATCGTTTCACGAACGCGACGATCCTCTGGTCGACACGCCAGGTAACCATGTTCGAGGACTCGTTTAACCGTAAATGAAAACACCACGTAGCGACGTTGGCACGATTCCTCGTCGTTTACAAGACTCCCCTTCGTCTCGCTGTTTCGAAACCGAATCGAACTCGCGTCGATACGTTCGATCAGAATCCAAAAATGGACACCGATCGGCGCGATCGGTTCTTTCGTCGGACAATTTGTTCGACGGTCGACGCACGATTTTTCCATTCTCGTTTCGCATGAATTTTCGCTCGAATTCGAAACGACTCTAACCTTTGGACGAGACTAGGCCACTCCGTATCCAGGGATAGGCACGAACGATTTTGTAACCGAAACGGTTCTGTACGTACACGCGCATGCGATCACGTAACAAATAAAGCTCGTTTTTATTGCAAGTATAATTGTACAGGGGATGATTCTACGAGTAAAATGAGCGTACGAGTTCGAAGGAACAAAATTTGTCTGACGCGTCTGACCAGTGATCGCTGATTCTACTTGCGGGTAAAAAATGATGTATCCCATTTGCTCTTAAATAAATTTCGAATTTGTTACTTTGCAATAAATCGTTCGAAGAATCTAAAAATTACGTGAAAAACCATGAAAATGCAGGTGTTCTTTCGAGTGGCTGTAACTTTGTTAAAAAATAGGATTTTCCGATGAAATTGCGCTTGTTTTCAAGGGAAACGATCAACTGTTAAGTTAATATCGATAATCGACTCCTCGAAGGGTGACTTTAAACCTCGATCGTCAACTTAAACAAAGTTTATCAATTTTTCTAGTAACGTACGAACGATGCAACACATTTCTACAGTGACGTAGCTATACGAACGCGGAGCCCAAAGGGTTAGAAAGAGGCTACCGTGGAAGACGATTCCATAAACCGCAGAAAAGAAACGGATCAACGGCACCTCGGTTTCTTAACAATGTCCCGCTTCCAGCGAGCGACCGCTTTGGTTTACGACTCGCTCCAGCAAATGATAATAATTGACCTAATTGCGGCAAATGAGCCGTTCGCTTAAATACGCCGTATAACTCGCGATTTGCGGCGGCCGTTTGCGAAATAAGATTAATAGCACCCTGTCCAGCGTTACCAATGATCGATCGCGTGTTTTATAGCGGGCAATTTCGTAAGTTGCGGCAACAATGGCCCTCTCCTTTTCAACGACCGAGTGGTTAGGCTCGCGACGTTCCTCGAGCACGGAAACGACCACGGCGGGCGTCGACGACGAATCGAAGCTCGGATCGATAGGCAAATCGCGCCTAAAACTGGAACGCAGCAACCCCCTAACGAGCCACCCCCAAGGCTCGACCACTCGGCGATCCGCGATTTTCAATCATGGCAGGATCCTGAAAAATTTTAACCTTGTAACTGCAATTTTTACGTTAACTTAGACACGTGGTGTCAAATTACACATCTCTTTAATTACTATTGAGATCTAACAACTTTATAAATTTATATACTCAAGATAAATATATATAACATATTTATTAGACTCGAAACTGGTCTATGGATCTATTTACAAAATGGCTGAAGGAGGTCATTGTTAATTAAATTTTGGTTCCCCTCTGGACCCTACAAGTTTGCAAGCACAGTGAAAGTCCCGGTGGTAACGCGAAACTGAAGTTTATCGAAAGACAGGGGGGAAAAAAGGTAAAGAGACCGGCCACGGGGGGGAAAAGAAATAGAGCTCCGTCGAATGGTTTTCCGTTGCTTTCACTCGGGACACAAGACAGAGCAGCCTTCGAGCGTAGCCGCAGCACGCGCGACTGGTTTATTGCATCTTAATAATGGTGAGACCTTGCGCGCTAACCGTGAGTCGTCTAAGCAAAATATTGAAACGAGATCCTTCGGCGTGCCAATTTAATTAGCGACGCCGGCCGTCACAAAGAACCGTCCAACCGAGTGTCGCGAAGAAGAAACCAAGCGAATCGAGCCGTGGAACGCGTGGACGATCACTGTTCCGCGCCGTCTGACACTTTTCGGGTTTCCGGTTCCCCTTCCTAATCTGTCTATTCGGTTTATAACGGTGAACGGTTCGAAGAGAACAGAACACGTGTCACGGGTAAAAGTCGTTACAATTTTTTAATGATATCGCTGTCGTCAACAATTTAATTCTAATGTAATTAATTCTAAGGAGAAACGCGAGTCTGCTAATTTCCTTCGTATCTATTATTTTTGGGAAAAGATGATATCTGGTGAATTTCCAGTAACGGTGTATACATGTGTCTAGAGTGTCTTCCCTGTTTTGGGTTCTACGAACTCATGGTGTTTATTATACTAAGAAAAGAGCTCGTTGCCAAAGCGAGCTGCTCTTCACTCTATCGTACAGTTTAGAAACCGATCTCTGAGATATATCTTCACGCTTAAAATAAAGACGTAACCCTACTGTTCTAATAATATTAAAGAATAAATTGTACAAAGTGTTCGGCCACCCTTGGGAAAAATTTTAATAGGAGATTCTAGAGGCCAAAATAAAACGAAAATCAAGGATACTAATTTGTCGATGGAGGCTTCGTTGAAAAGTTATTGACGTTTTAAGTTCCGCCCGTACTGAATTTTTTTCTAGAAAGTGGGTAGGATTTCGGGGGTAGGTCTATTCACCAAAAATTATTGTAATTGACCCCCGCATCCGAAAATATTTTTTCCAGAACGATTTGAGATTTTTTACTTTTGTCGAAAAATTTCACACCTTCATGAATTTTTTTCTCGAAAGTGGGTAGGATTTCGAGGGTATGTCTAATGATAAAAAATGTTTGTAATTGACCCCTGTAACTAAATATAATTGTTTTAGTATGATTTGGAATTTTCTAATTTCATCTAAAAATTTCAGTAACTACTCGAATTTTTTTCTCAAAAATGGGTAGGATTTCGGGGATAGGTCTAATGATAAAAAATGTTTGTAATTGACTCCTGTAACTAAATATAATTTTTGCAGAATGATTTGAAATTTTTTAATAACTTTTTAATGAAGCCACATTCAAGAAATTGATATTCTTATTTTGGCCTCTAGAATCTCCCATTAAAATTTTTCCCAAGGATGGCCGAACACCTTGTATACTAGCTCTATACTAGCGCACGGTAACTAACTTATCATAATATATGATTTGAAGAAAATAGAAGTTGAACGAAAAAAAAAACGATGAAAATCTACGCGTGTAACCCCTTCAGCGTCCGAAACGTGGCGGTTTTTGTGCGCCGGTCAGCAAATCGCGTCCGAGCAAAAAGCGCGAGAGAAATCGCTGGGCGATCGCGTTACGAGATTGCACGGCGTTCGTCAACGCTATTTATATCGGTTACACCGACTTCCTCCCCATGGGTCGCGTTATCGTCCAGCCACCATGCGTAAACAGCATTTTGGAGACATCGGACTACGCCTTCGTCTCCTCATCCGGGACACGTCCTCGTTTTTCTGCGCGACTACGCAAATTCCGCGAACCGCACCAACGCTCGTGAAACCTAAATCCCCGTCGTGCCTCGAGATTCTTTCTTATCGTTCCCCCCCACTTACACGTTCAACCAACATTATCAACAATCACCTGACATTGCTCGTTTTCTTAATGCTACAACTACCGGAAGTGGTCAAAATGACTCGTAATTTCTAATGAAAACTGTACAAAATATAATCGACTGGAAATGAACATCTATTTCCATTGCATTGTAGTTCTAGTGCTAACCCTTAACACTTTCACTGCCACGTCACCCAGATATGAGTAACAGGATTTACCACTATGATACTAGAAAAATTGATTCTCAAGTTGAGACGTTGAAGGAGACAAATTTGGATAGAATTTGTGACTTTTAACAAGGTTGAAAAATAACTAGTGGAACAAATTTTAGATTATGTAGCTTGCAATAGTTTGAAATCAAAATTTTACTTTTGCAGAGTATTATACGGTTTTGATCTGGCAGTGAACGTGTTAAGAGTAGTGTTAGATGACCAACACGACCATACAAACACCACTCAGTCACATCACAAACATTACAGACTCATCCTCATCGAAACATCCTAATCACGATTTCTAATCCTTACTTATCCTGAACCTCGCACCCTTCCTGAGTCACACTGCCCCTTGACCATCTCCAGCAATAGTATATAAAAGCTGGCAATATTGAAGAATCGTCAGAAAGAGTCTAATACCTAGTCGACCTAATACAAATTGTACGAGTTTCTTAAGCAAATAAAGCGTTATCAATTCTACTGGAATCCAACAGTAGACCCTCGCAATAGTAGACGTTCATTCAAAAATAGACCTTCTTTGCTTATTTAACTTATCTAATTAATTTATAATACGCTTGTTCTTACAATGGACCTAACGAAGAAGTTTACTTCGTCTCTTAGATGTTTCGTGGACTAAATAGAATACATTGATGGCCCTACAGAGGTCCCCTTGGGCTTCGTGAATCCCTAATCCAGGAGGGATCAACCTCTGCCTCAGTGGAGTCGCGTTGCCATAAGCCTGGGCGCAGGTATCGCATTACCTCGGTGCACCGGCCTCGGCGTTAAGACACCTAATTGCACGTTATGTTCGACGCGCGCGTACGCACACACGCGTGTCCCTTACCGAATGGCAATGCTCTCCACGGTGGCCACCGCAACGGAGGAACAGAGAGAGGAAAGTGGGTGAACCCGGCTCGCATTTGCGGCGAGTGGCTGGTGTGCACGCGTTTCCTTTGTCGTCGTGGATCTCTCTAGACTCTCTCCTCCTCCTTTTTCTCTTTCTCTGTCCGGACAAGCTTTCCCGGAGAGGATTCTCTCCGCTGCAGAAGAAGACGGACTCGGACGTCCGAGTGACGTCCAATTAAAACGCGAATTTTTTCGCTCGTTTTTAGAGAAAGCTTGTTAATGAGCCCCGCCGTTAATTATCCGTGCAAACCCCAGGGGCGATATTCGGCCTTTGCCCGAGGATCGTATCAAACGACAAAAGATTTAATCTTACGTGGGGCGATCGGACTTTTGTTTCGAACGGTAATAAAAATCGTAACTGTTTTCCAGCGATGGGAGAACAACTTTTTAACTTTTCAAGGGCTAGGTTCCTTGACTTTTGACTTTATATGGAATAATGGTCCTCGAACTGTATGTGATGAAAAAGTTGTATCGTATATCAGTAGCGTATAAATTTGCTAGAGAACGCCCAAAGAGAGGCCTAGCTTCTACGATAAATAGAACTTGATTAAAAGTACTTACTAACGTTGAAACATGTTTACTAGTTTGTTTAAAACAAATTCTTGGACACTGCCTTTCCTAGAGCGGACGTTCGATCCTCCAACGTCGACTTTTCGATCGAAACCTCCAGCGAAAATATTTCTTCCTAAAAAGGGATAACTATGTTTGATGAAAAAAGAAAAAAATCAGAAATATACACGGAAGCCATCAGGTTACACGGAGGGCATCGACACGCGAGGTTGTACGATATAAATCCAACCACGATCGATGTCCTCTTGGTAACGAGACCCGAGGACATTCCATTTCGTCGCGATGGGCCGGGAGGGACTCGAGTACGAAAAAAAAAAACTTCCGAGAAGCGTTCAAGTTGCTCAACTTTTCGTGGAAACGACTCCTCGGGTCCCGTGACGCTCGATCTTGGAATCTATCGTCGCGCGAACGTCGAAAAAGGACGCTCGAGAGATTTAATCGATATTAGTGTTTGCCCGAAAAAAAGTACACGCACGCACGAACACGCGCGTAAAGGCCCCCCCCCTCTCTTCCTGAGGATGAGCCGCATTGCGGAAAGAGGGGAAGGAAAAAAATATACATTCGACGTGGGAAAACGGCTATCGGGGCCACGGATAGGCGTAATAGAGTGGAGAACGTAGAGACAACGATAGAAACTGTACGATCGTTCGCTTCTGCGAGAAGTAACGACCTCGTTCAAGGGCGCCGTATGTACTGGGTTACGCGGGCCAAGGTCGTCCCGATTACGTGTATACACATGTCAAACGACGCTTTTTAAACAACCTTCGTCGCCTCGGTTTACATCGTCGAGCGCCGATAACCTTACAAATCGAGACACGCTTACCACCACACTGCCGCGACCGTCGTATTTTTCTTCGAGAAACTGTCGCGCGCCTAGCCACCGACCCGAATCCGTCGTATATTTGTTTACAGCGACCGTACAAAGTGGCATAATTACCAGTAACGGATCTAGAATTATCGAAGCCTGTAGATAATTACTTCGCGTGGTCCCGTCTCTCTTCCGAAATGCTTTCTGAAACGCAAAATGTTTCCGTTAACCTTTGGACGACGAGCACTGTCCAATTTCATTCCCTTCGGAATACTTGCACGCTATCGAAGCGTAAAATTTCTGCAACGCGAGCGATCCCCCCCTCCCCCCTCCCCTCCTCACTTAAGCGTTATCGGATTAAAGAAAAATATGTTTGCTATTCCATAAATATATTAATGCGAACTTGGTTATACGTTTACCCCGGCTATTATCAATTTAATAAATATTGGAATTTGAATTATAGGATGAAATATATCATATTTAACGAGCAAAAATTTGCCTGGGCAACCATTTAATCAAATAAACGTTGCTGCACGTTGCTTCTACTCGACTCCCTTTATTCGAATTACATTTTATCTACCTCTGCTTACTAATTACAATAAATTACATGTACGTTGCTCGTTTCCTGCGACCTGAAGATAAAATACTGCTTTGAGAGATACTCACACGGCGATGGTAATATTCTTATGCATAAAGACAACGTTTTTTCAGGCGTACTTCTGCTTCTTCCCATTCGTCTTCGCTTTCCCTCCAAAAGAAGGAATACGATTATCGAAATCTTGCACGACGCTACTCGCAGCTATGTTCACGTTGCATACTAAAATCACGTATTCGTATTATTTCGCGAAAACACCTAATTATCGACGTGCTTTATGCAGTTTTAACCAGAAATGGGCTACGCTTTATTCAAACGATAGATTAAATATTTATTTATTAAGTGTAACAAATATACAAACGAATAAAGAGTTGCTTGTCTCCTATTGGTTGTTCGAAATCTGTATCTAGATAGGGACTTTACTTGTCCCTGGGTTCGACCACAAATTGCGTATAGGCCCAACACAAGGGTCGACAACCTTCCAGGCAAAAAAATTCCACGCGTAAACGAACGAAACACGAGAAGTCGCGCGTAGCCGGAACATAACATTTATCTTTATGTTTAAACTTATATCTTTAATCAATATTCGACACAATTCATGTTTAAGTTTTTGTACGTGCTCGTGAATACCAATCAAAGATTATTATGCGATAAGTATTAATCCTTGCGTTACGAGAATAATTTCTCAACAGGTTAGTCGGGGTTCAAACATTTTAATAACGTTCTGGAATCTGAAAACACGATACTTGTAGTTAAATGTAGTGGATAATGGAAAATACCCTTACATTTAGAAGAGTGATTTAGAAGAAAAAACAATTGAAAATGTGAAGATTACGTGCACGAGCGTTCATGTGTCTGGCCCAAGAATAAAGTGAAATATTAAATCACATAACATACTAGAGTAGCTAACAATATAGAAGGAAATCCAAGAATTGTGACAAATACAAATAATTCGAGACTAACTTGCCTGAAATTAAGGTTATAATCAGAATGTCTATGAGTACCCTATTCTATTGTTTTTCAAATTTTTAGCTCTTCCTTAACTGCAAGCAATCTCATGAAAATATGATTTAAATCGTCTGCCTCTGATCAAAAATGACGAGGGTGGCCATCCACTGATCTAGGAGCAGAGACAGGCAAAATTCGAACAATAAACAACAAAACCAGCGCATAGCTATTATCAAAATATTCTATAATTAAAATGTTTAATCGACGAGCATCGGATAATCCGACGTTTATCTTTTGTTTCGTATCTCCGATTCATGACTAACAGATAAACGATAAATTCAGGTAACGTGAGCAAATTGACTCACCTTGACGTCGAAGGCGTCGGTGGGCATTCGCTGCACGCCGTTCATTTTTCGTCGTCCTGTCACTCCCGCGAGGTAAAGTCACTCTTTTTTTTTTCACAGCCTCCGGTCGCGCGCGAATTGCGACCTGCAGAGAATCCCCGTCGCTCAATTCTCGGCGAGTTTTCGGACGTCACGGCGACACGCGCGAACGCGACGACGACGGCACGTCAAAAGTTCAAAACTGCTCGAGCAGCTACGAGCCGCCACGACGCATCCTCGTTCACGTGCGCGCGACAACTGGAAGGCGTTCGCGCGCGTCTTTCGATCCCTCGAATTCGACCGCAAGCCCGCGCACGTGCTCGCACCTTGCCACTGGTGCCTCTGGAAACCAGACCGAAGATTTCATTGGTCGTCCTGCCAGGATGAATTCACGACTATTCGAACGACGAACACCTTGCTAATTTCTATTCTGTTCGCATTCGAATAAAACTTATTCTTTACTAGTCAGATAGATAATGTAAAACAGTCTATTCGATATTTTACTTAGAAAAGAGTTAATATTCGATTGCCACAGAACGCGATATATCAGGTTAATCTTCGTTCCAAGCACCGAATACACAGTATTACAGTTGCAAAATCAGTCGAATGTGACTCACGTCCGATAAAAAGTTATCGATATCGCTAAAATACACCTTTATTTCGTCCCCTGCCTCGAAGGATGGGGATGCCGATTAACGACCGGAATATCGATAAATCTATGTTACGCGACGACGAAGAAAACGTGCATCGCGTTACGTCACGCGCGATCGACTTTGAAACCAAAGCTTGTTTACAATCTTACTGCGCGTCGTTGATCTTTGGAACGGGATTCCTCCGAAAGGAGCTTAACGCCGCGGAACGAGTCGTAGGTGCCCAATGAGGCATAAGAACGATAAAATAGTACCGCGAAAGAATGCAGATATCGTCGAGGCTGGGGGATCTGGAATCGAACACGAACGATCTCAAGGTTCTTTTGGGAACTGATTATCTATTCCTGAGCGAGCTTGATTTCGATACTCCGTGTATCCCGGTGGCATCGCGTCGATGGCACGCGAGAGCCGACTAACGTTCGCCGGGCTTCGCGGAGAACCACGCTTCGCGGTCTGGCGATAAGAGATTTGAACACTCGGGCGTCGAGTTTCGCGCGTGCGCCGATTGTATTTTGCTCGTCGCTTACCCCGAAACACGTGGTATCCTCCCGACCACTTCCTTCCGGCATACAGTACGATAATAACAATTACTATTATTGCAACGTTCCTGAGCGCACAAGCAACGGCATCGAAACGTTAACGCAAACAGTTCCTGTTCGACAAGAAAGTTTCCAATCCTTCCAGAAGGTGGACTCGAATTCCTCGAGCGCCGCGCGGCCGCTAATGTCACCGATAAATCAGTTACTTTCCTCTCGTTCGCTGAATGTTTACGAACGGCGTAAAAGGTGGACGACCCGGCGGGATCGCGTCGGCCCGATGAAATAAAGATCTACGAGGGAGAAAAAAAATATTTGGCGTGTAAATTATACGTGTTCTCGGTCGTCGCGTGAAACACCGGTTCTCACGGATAGATTTTCATACACGCTCGAACGCTAGAAAGGACTTGGACCGAAAGATACCACGAGCGGGTACCGCGAAGGCAGGCTACTCGAAAACTCGACGTGTTCCATGTCCGAGGGGGAGTAAAAACAGGTTTAAGAACGTAGTTGACCGGTCGCCTTTTAAATCGGTCATCCGTCTAGCCGAGTAGAAATCACATCGGTACGAAATCAGGCGCTCTCGTACCGGGCGGGTTTTACGTAGACGACTCGAAGACTCACCGAAGATCGGTGTGTGGATCAGTAGTGGAACCGGTAAGTCGAACCGCACGAATTAAAAGGAAGGTGAGCGCGTTCGCGTTCGCGTTCGAGCGACGGTCTCGCGACACCGTGGAAGAAGGAGGACACGTTGCACTCGCGATCGGATAAATAATACGTCGCGGATAGGCACATGGCGGGCATGTCCCCGCCGCAGGATTATACGTAGCAGCCGGCGTTCGGGCGCTCCGCGTCGCGACTGCCGCCGCGGCTAAAAAACCATACGATGACCTCATCACACCGACTCTGTTCTCCTGCCCATGTCACTACTACTAACCATCCTAAAAACATCGTCACCTGCCATCGCCTCCTGGAGGTTGTTGATTCCTGTGGTTAACCGGCATCGAGGACCACTATCCTGTCCTTTAATGGGCGATTAAAAATGAGATTATTTCGATAACGGAATTCTATCATCGACGAAACATTTGACATATTTTGCAGACATACTTACACACAAAATTGATATTTTAGGCATTCCAAGCTCCGATGAATCTGTCGTCCGAGCGAAGGTGTTTTTACCGTCGACAGGATTGGCGCCGTTCTACGGATGAAAATGAAGATATTTCAAAAGGGGAAGAAACAGAAGTTTTCGAGATATCACTGTTCTTGACAATATTTTATAACTTCGATATTTTGTCAAATTAGAAAATAAAGCTTCGGAAATACATCATTAAACGATCAAACCTTAAAAAACGCAAACAAAATTGTTTGGTTTCCCCCATCCTGCGCCATGTTTATTTTCTTTGGAGTCCAAGAGTACGAACTTGTGTTTTCCTTTACGTTCGTGCACGGCTTTCTTCGAAGTATTGTAACCTGTAATTATTCATCAAATATAAACGATAAAAATTTTCAAGAATACATACTTTTACAATATCTAGTTTAGAAGAATTTTGAACGTGCCTAATGGGAACTCCTAATCGGGTTCTTAATTGCAGGTGGGCTCCGGATCACCGATTCCTACAAAAACACGATAGAGCTCTTAGATCGCAAGCTTGTTCACAACTGAACCAAATGAAATAGAATAACTAAAAAAGCGGATTTTAGTTTTATAAGAAACATCACTCACCGGTAACACTCCGATTTTTTTAGAACTTTTTTTATGTTCCAATTATACCTCGTGTCTCACCCCGCTTGCATCACACCAATATATGAACCAAAGGTTATTGTCCTTTCGAACCTGTAGTCTAAGTATTAGATTTCATTTCCCTCCAAATTGTATTTATATAAGTTACAGTTGTAATGTACGCAACAATTCTACTAAATGTAAACTAGTACCAACATACAAGAATCTAACTATCTATTTACATCGATACATTATTCTTGCAAACCTTTATTTAAACATTTCGTTGAATAAATGAGTACCAAATTCACCACATGGTTTTTTCATATTACGGATTAGTAAAAATGGAAGAGTATCAACAGTATGGTCGTACGTGTGCGATGTGTCGAGTATGTAACATGATGCCAGCATCATATATCTGAAAAATTGCAAATTCTATTAGAAAGAAATACCCAATAAGATATTTTATTATAATGTTGTATTTATTTGCTGATATGTATGTATCTTAATAAAATTCATTTTATTACTAAAACCTTTATTATTATCGTGTGAGGTTATGTGCGATGTACTGTGCTTTAAATTACAATAATAAATCAATCCTAAAAAAACACTGCATTGAGAACACATATAGTTCTATATAAGAATTATTAATTGACTGAAAAAAACCGCAAGACTTTTATAACATTTGTTGATTATCGATATTCAAGAAATAATAATCGTCAACAATGGCTTCTGATAAGTCTGTTAATTCAAATCATACGCTTTCGACAAACGTTAAAATAAAAGTAGAGCCTGGGACATCGATGCCTGTTTCCATAAAGAACATTAAAACTGAACCTGGCTTATCTACTACTACAACAACAACCAGGTTAACTTCTTTCCGCTTGCCAAGAGACTTAACATTGGGAGGCAATATTAAGACTGAAAAATCCAAAAAAGTATACACGCCAAATTTAAATGCTCAAAGGACAAAGAAGAAAGAGTAAGTTACTTTTGTCAAAGGCAAGTCTTGTAACTTCTGTAATTGATACAGATTGTGTAAACATTACTCATTTTTTAAGCGATGGGGTACAAAATGATTCGATAAAACCAGTTAAGGGTCAGGAACATAATAGAGGACGTGGCAGGGGTGACAGAGGTAAAAGGACCGATAGAGGACGTGGAAAAGGAAGCAACCTAATACAAGTATGAATAAAAATTAATTTGATTTGTGTTAAGGGGTATACTTTACTTGGCCCAGAGTACAAACATTTATACCTCTTAACACTAGTTAAAATGTATTGAAAACACTCGTTTAAACAATATGACATTATTCTGTAATACTCTACACATATTTTGTTCATTTCAGTCTAGTGGTATATGGTCTAGTGGCACATCAAACACGCAAATAATAAAACACGGCGGCGGCGGTGGTGGAGGTGGTACTAGAGATAGTGATAGAAGCACTCAGTCAGCCCTAGAAAGGCCAAAACTCGAGTTAAATCGCAATATTAATAAAGCAGAAGAAGAGGAAAAATTAAAACAATTGCTGAGAGATGATTTTATAGATGATGGAGAACCTTTAGATTATGAGAATGGACCTATTATGTTACCAATGTTCAAGGAAGGTATATATTTTTATTAATAACTATTAGTGGTAAGTATTAACGAACTTTAGAACGATTTTATCGATTATTTCAGCGAAAGTGCACAAAGAAGAAGTTAAAGAGAAAATCGAAGAAGAACAGGACAGAAAACCAACTATTTTGGAGAATGGAGAGAGTAAGTATAAATTTCTTTTTCTGTGTAGCAAAACGTGCAAATAAAATGATTACTTTCAGTATTATCACCAAAACATGAATTTAAAGTTAAGGTACCAAAATTTGGTGTGGAATTGAAAGAAGACTTTGATAGCATTCCCAAAATGATTGAAAATAAGACAAATTCTTACATTTTAATACAGGTAAGGATTTATTAACAGAGGGATGTATATTTATCTTTATTATCGATATGCCAATATAACAAATAAACTGTAGTTTCCAGATTGTTTACCAGGTTTTGTAAGCAATGAAGAAGATACTAGACCAACTCGTTCGAACGCTTCAAATCACGACAAAGAAAATGCACACAATTCGGAAACAAACATGTGCACTTTAAATAGCTTGAAGCCTGGTATTCTAGGCAAATTACAAATTTTAAAATCTGGCAAAACACGCTTGTTATTGGGTGAAAACAACTTGATTGTGGACGTTGGATCACACCTTAGTTTCCGACAAGTACGTATTTAAAACATGCAAAAACATTAAATGCTATAATTGAAATAATTATTGTTAGGATCTCCTCGCCGCTAAAGTAGATACCGAACAATTAAATGGCGATTTAATTAATCTTGGACCTGTCAGCAATACACTTATTTGTTCACCTGATTGGGAATCCATGTTGGCCAAATTGTAAATATATTTATATTAAACATAATTATATCGTTACGTGTTCCTTATTGTAAAAAAAAATGCATTAAATGGATAGATTTATATATCACTACAAGTACGAATTACTTTTTCTGAAAATCATGTATTTTCAATACTACAGTATACGTGAAATAAGCTCTATCGCGTTCAATTTTAGTAGTAATTCTGAACTATAAGTAAAACGTGTAGTGATTTGAGGTTAAATTTCACTACGTAACTTACGCGTACAAATGCCGTAACAAGAGGGTGTGATAATAGTCTCGTACAAAGCACAATATTCCTTTTCAAGACAGAATTTATTTTTATTTTTTTCTGATCTTAATATAGATACTTTGATGGAAAATTATTTTTACACAAATAAGATTTACAAATTAAATTCATCGTATTATACAATGAATTTTAATTCATGAAATGAACTTACTAACTAAGGGGGATATAATTTCTTTACTCAACTGCATTAACGTCTTGAAAAATGTAGAAATCGTACATTAAAGTGGCACAAGAAATTACTGTCTTTATTGTGTTCAGATAAACTACTTCCATTTCGCTAAGAAAACAACTACTGTGTTCATAATCGTAACTTCGTAATTGTATGCTTAAAGAGGTTATGTTTAAGCTTCGTAAAAATTAAGACCTGTTCATTAAAAATTAAAAAAATTAAAAAAAATGAAATTTTTGATCTTATAAGTTTTGCACAAGCAAGTATCGTGATACGATTAAATCCTATCATGTTCAATTGTAAACAAAAATTAATCCTTAATACAGTTCGAACAATACAGAGGTATACACACGTTACACACCCTCCGTGATAATTCACACAAATTCTCAATCACTTCTTTCTATACTATGTCCTTTTTTCATTGATTTTAATGCCTTTTCCCGCAATTTTTTCTCCAGTTCCTCAGTATTACCTTCACTTACGTCAGATTCGTCAGAGTCCGCAACCTTCTTCTTTTTGTGCTTTCTATGTTTCTTATGCTTCTTATGTTTCTTGTGTTTTTTATCCTTCTTCTTCTTCTTCTCCTCTACCTCGCTTTCCTGAAAACATCAATTACAACAAACGAATGAATCGTACTCTCTAAATATCAAGTATTCGACGCAAGAAACAATTACCTCTGATTCACTGGTACTAGTTTTAGTCTTCTTCTTACGTTTCTTTTTCACTTTTTCCTCGTCTGAACTATCATCTACTTTTCTCTTTTTCTTTGCATCTTTCTCTCCCGCGTCATCATCGTCCGTACTTGAATCCCGTTTAGATTTCTTTAGCCGTGCTTTCCCTTCATCCTCGCTCGTAGAGTCTTTCCTCGACTTCCTTGTCCTTGACTTCTCGTCCTCCGAAGAACTATCTCTTCGTTTCCGTGTCTTTTTCGGTTCATCGTCTGAACTAGAATCTTTCTTAGACTTCCGTGATCTGGATCTATCTTCGCTTTTGCTTCTTTTTGTTTTTTGATCTTCATCGCCCGAGGAAGAATCCTTCCTAGATCTCTTCGATTTCTTGGTTTCTTCTTCTAATTCTTTCTTCGATCGTTTGCGAGTCTCGTTTTCATTAGTTTCCCGCTTTCTATTATCTTTTCTGTCCTTGGTACGGTCGTCCAATGAATCTGTAAAAGATAATAATATTCTACGCATTGTAATTAATTCCAATAAACTTGAATAACTGAATTTTACCTCCTCGACTCGACTCTCTGGTCTTTTTACTTTTCTCCACGTGTTTTCTTTCCTCTTCGGAGTCCGAGCTAGAAGCACCTTTATCCGATTTCTCGTCGTCCGTAGAAGCTTTCCGGGATTTTCTCGACTTCTCTAATTTTCGTGGCTTTTTCTTACCTATAGAAAATAACAAATTTTAACCTCGACTCTTGCTCGTGTGAAAAATAATAAAACAATTCATTTGAGTTATGCTCACCTTCACTTTCACTGTCATTCGAATCTGTGGAACCATCACGTTTTTCTCTCTTCGATTTTTTGATCACCTCTACCGATTTTTTTAACAAGACTGGCTCCGACGTCTTTTGACCAGACTTCTTGTCTTCTGTCACTGTCTTAATGGATTTTATCGACTTGTCGTCCTTCTTCAATGGGAAAGTATCTCCGGACGAGAAACTCGACTCTTCCTTCGGTGATTCTTCCTTATTATCTTCCCTGGGCGTACAAAATAATCAGTGAAACTAGATTTTCAAACCGCGATAGAAATTGGCTGAAAAATTCGCGAACTTACTTTAAAGGTTGTTTAACTTTAACTGCAGCTATAATATCTTCAGTCTTTTTAAACGGCGAAGGTGTTCGGGACAAGCTCTTTGAAAACTAAAGAAACGAATGGACAGGAACAGTTCAGATAACACGTAAACATATTCAGTGTACGGAAACAAGAAATACTGGACTTACTCTGTGCCTGGTTACAGGTAGCACCGAAGGTTGAAGTTTCTTAGGAGAAACGCTAGGTTCTGGTTTCTTGATGGACGCGGTTTCAGTTTTTTTAGCATCCTTCTCGGGACGTTTGATCGGCTCCTCTTTGACAGTCTTCTCTTTTTCCTTACGTTTGTCGTCCACATGTTCTCGTTCCCTTTCGCGATCTCGTTTCTCTTGAGACGATTTCCGCTCAAGCGATTTTCTGCGCACAGACAATAAACAATGCATTCTTAGAAAATGAAAAAATTCCTCACGTATAGCTAAGCGGGAAACACAACATAGCTGCGTTACGCTCCGACAACCGTAAGGTCTGTAACAAAACATGAAAATACGAAATAACTTCTTTACTCACCTGATCGCTTCATCCTCATTGCTAGAGGAACTACTTTCGCTACTTTCCGAGCTACTTGACTTAGACCTTCCATTTCGCAACTCTTTTCGCGATCCTGTGTCAGCTGACTTTTTAATTTTCTCGTCCACCTTCTTGTCCTTGGTCTTGTCCTTAGAATCCTTCGAGCGATCGGGCGATCGTTTTTCATCTCTTGAACGATCCGCCGACGATCTGTGATCTTTCGATCTTGATCTACGATCCTTAGATCTAGATCTTCGATCTCTGTCCCTTCTGTCTCTGTCTCTGGAACGGTCTCGCCTACTCGATCTGTCGCGAGAGGAAGATCTATCGTACCTGAGGGATCGATCCCGTCCGTCTGGCGAACGACGTCTGCTGTCGCGACGATCAGGGGATCGACGCCTGTCACGCCTCTCCGACGATCTTCGTCTGCGATCTAGAGATCTGCGTCTGCGTCTATCACCAGGACTGGGCGATCTGCGACGATACCGTGCAGGGCTTCTACGAGGAGGACTCCTATAGTAAATAAAAATTCTCCGATATTAGAGACGATACTTATAAATTCATAAGCGTGAGCTAAATTGTGGGCTAAAGGTAGCTAAAAAAACACTTATATCCCACTTATTTAATGTAATGTCTTCTACCTTCGCCTGCTGGGCGCTCTGCGCACTGATGGTGGTCGCATACTGCGACTACCGCTGTATCTGTCTATTCTCTCACGTTCTCTTTCCCGTTCTCGTTCTCGTCTTCTTTCTCGTTCTCTATCTATGGATCTCCTAAACAAAATTTACCCGAGGGTTAACACATTAGAACAAACGTTTCGCTGCTTACCAGGACTGAGCAAAATGTGTTTCAGAAAGTTTCAGAAAATCAATCGTATGTGCCAATCACCTTCTGTTCCTATCTCGAGATCGATCGCGCGACCTATCTCGTGATCTATCCCGTGACCTATCTCGCGATCTGTCTCTGTCCTTGGATCGACCTCTGTCTTTCCGCGGCGTAGGGCTTCTTCGTTTAGGCACAGATTTCCTTTCCCGACTCGAGTCACTTTCACTACCACTGTCGTCTTTATTTGTCTTTCTATACGACCTTTTCGCCTGCACTCCATCCTTCTTCTTCCTAATCTCAAAATCGTTCTTATCTTTCGCCCCTTTGTCTTCCTCAGACTCGGAGCTACTACTTGTGCTTGCGTCTCGTTTCCTGTTGGAATCGAGATTATCCTTTCTCTTATCGGGAGACTTTGAACGAGATTTCGACGACCTGGAATCGCTCGAATCGGACCTTGACTTTCTGGACTTACTTCTGTCGTTGCTCTTCGACCTTGACTTCTTCGATCGCGAACGAGATCTCGAACGCGATTTTGGCGACTTTGACTTCGTGCGTCTCGATTTCGAGCGATCCTGGGACCTGGATTTTGATCTTCGGGATTTGGATCTGGATCTCGATCGTCTCGATCTTGATTTGGAGCGAGATCGCCTCGATTTGGACGCGGGCGATCGAGATCGTCGTGTTTTCGAATCTCGACTCGGTGATTTGGATCTCGATTTCTTCGAATGGCTTATAGGGGATTTTGATCTAGATCTAGATTTCTTGGCTTTGTCCAGAGATTCTGGGGATGGAGTACGATTATTCTTCTTTTTCCCGTCAGCTATGCTCATTAATTTAGCTTGTAGTCGAGATATCGCGACAGCAGCTTCTCTGTTGAAGTACATTAATAAATTATCTTCAAACAATTGATATTACGTGACAATTTGTTAACACTCACGGTTTAGTTTTAATGGGCATGAGTGGTATTGCATTCTCAGGTTGAGGCGAATCCTCACGTTCGACTTTAACTTCCGGCATATCCTTTCCGTTATCCTTAAGAGAATTTTTACTAGGCGATCTTGAAGATGAGCGTCGCTTGCGACTCGATCTATCGCGGTCTCTATGTCGATCTCTCGATCGACTTCTCTTACTTCTGAAAAGTTACATCACGTTTACAATCTGACGAATTAAACGAAAGTAAGGTTAATTATTTGTTTTCAAAAATACCTGTCCCTATCACGATCTCTACTTCTGTCTCTTCTGCGCTCCTTCGATGAACCACGTTCTTTGTCTTCCTTTTTTATCTTATTCTCTGCTTCATCCTTCTCTTTCTCCCTCTCCTTCTCCTTCTCCTTTTCCGCCAAAGAAGCTTGGAGTTTCTCTTGCTCCTCCTGATTTTAACGTATCGTGATTTAAAATACCGTTAATAAATCACTTATTTCTAAATAAATATTAAACATGGAACTAAACTAAACCTCATTGCATCGAGATGCATTCGCTAAAACGTTTTGTCGAATGTCAGAATCTATCGATTCAATTGTTTCTATCGATTCAACGCATTCGATATAACAAAATACGAACACGAAAATTTGTAATTACCAAACGTTTTTTAATTTGATCTTTCTTTTGTTGTAAGAAAGCCTCTGGAATACCCGTTACGCTCTCTTGAGCAGAGGCCAAAAGGTCCCATAATTCACCCATGAAAGATCGGGCATTTCTGCCATTCAGAAAACCCGTGAGGTTGAGCTGCATTTTACGGGGGTCCGGGAACTGTAAAATATATAGTATACAAATTCATTTTTCCATGCATTTCGTTGTAAGTTATAACAATTGAACGGCGAACGTTCAATTTTCACACAATAGTTGAAATTACAACAGTGTCCATTTCCCTATGTTGTTACTAACTGCTTTTCCCCCTCGAAAAAGCAGATTACTTTTATATTTCTAATGTATCTTACCACCAACTGTGAATTGCTCGTTTCACGTCTGCTCTAATAGCGACACGCTAAAGAAAAAAACATTATACTCATCGATAAACGCACAAGTAGCACATTGATACATTGATACCTTCTCAAGTTCAAAATACTGCTAAGGTAGATGCTGAAATGGGATTCATAAATATTTGTCGTGTTAACTGAAAACGAAAGGATTAATTTGGAATATAAGGAACGCCGTTCCACCAACCTGTGACGTTGACAAAGTGTCAAACCGAGTAGAGATACCTCCGGGACGTGGTCCACGAGTCAATCGCGTCTGTGATTGACCCCGTATCCGAAGAATCATGAGTCAGCGAACAGACCTGCACGATGGAAAGATGCTTGGATCTTCGGGGTGGTACGGTAAGTACGACGAACGAGCCAACATGTATCTCGGACGTCAGCTGCGTCGATGTCCTTGCATGATGAACATAGCACCGAGGCGGACGAGTGGCGATGGTTTCCCCTTGCTCGAACACGAAACTGCCAGACGCCAGTTGATGGTCGATGTTTGAAAGCTGTGACACAGCTTTCGCCGTTGGAATCTTGGCGCGTAACCACCTCGAACGAGGCAGTTGTATGCAGGAGAAGATGACGAAGGGTGCAGCTAGCAGACGACACGACTACAGCTACGAAGACATCTGCAGAACGGTAGAAGACGCCCGGGCAGAGCTCCGTATAAAGTTGAGAAGCGCAGAGAACAGCACGATGCGGCGTGATTATTGCGTGTACGCAGATTCTCCGGTGACGATGAACCGACGGTGGGCGAACTGCTGAGGCTGAAGTTTCAGCAGTGGTTCTAAGATGACGTGGACATACCAGCTGGCGTCAGCTAGCGTTGACGGCTGATAGAAAGGCAGCCAATCGGATGCAGAGAGGAGCACATCCGAATGCCATTTGGACAATAGGGTTGAGCCCCACCAACGGTCTCTACTTATACTAACGGGGAATTCAAACATATGTGATAAAAATTGTTTGCAGATGTTACAGAGTTGCAGGATCAGCTACATCAGTTTTTCTTTTGTTGAAAAAGGATATCGCTTGAAAGGGATACTTGAGGTAAAATAGAAACAGGTCACACAGGATTAGTAGTGGGTTCAAGATCAAGTCAAATCCCATCGAATCACTTTGAACATTATTCCATACCAAAAAGTCTTGAATGTCTTAATTGGGTTTGAAAACGTTGATCTTGAAGTCTTTAAACTTTTAATGAGTCTTGAACCTTCTGCATAGATAAATACAAACTGTTGAAAATTCTTTAAAAGTTTCATGATTCAACGAGACTTTAAGACTTTCAAGACCAGTCAAGACTTCTAATTGATTCTGGAATGGAGTAATGCTTGTAACAATTCAAAACTTCACGGACTTGAAAGGTTTGAATCTCTTTCAAAATATGGATTTGAACACCCATCACTACACAGGATGTAAAGGAATGATGATACTTTCATCAAAATTCAAAAAGAAAAAAAAAACAATGAGGCACATATAACTAACATGGTTTCTGCCTCCTTGCTTTTCATCTCCAAAGTCAGCACAGTGTGCAGATTTTGGATGATAGCATTTTGTAACTGGTACAAAACATCGTGCTGAAATAATGTGTATTTATCGATTTCCTATGATGAGGGGAAAAAGCCAAGTGAACGCATTTTATATTTTATTTTTTATTCTATAGTCTCTTAGATCTAATTCCAATCAAATCTACAATGAAAGAAGTTCCTTACCTTTTCTTCCAGTTGATTATACACAAATTCTACCAGCACATCATCCTCCATGCCTAAAATTTGTGTTATCTTTGTAGTGATCCAAGGCTTGATGACATCAAGTTTAACTTTGCTCATATCCACCTAGAACCGAAAAAATTTATGATAAAATTCGAAAATAGAAAGGACAATAAAACACTTCTTTTGAGCCTTGAAATAGTTGTTTTTTGAGATTGTACACAACGTGGATCTACCTTCTGTGTGAGCGAATCACCAAACTTCATTTGTTTAAGAAGCTTTTTCTCCTTATCGCTGAACCTCGTGTCCTGCGACGCGGTTGTTCCCTGTAATTGGTAAATAATAAATTTGCAAATCTGGAAAAGTTCGAAGACAACATCCTTCGATGCAGCTACAACTATCCAAAATTACGTCTCATTTTGATCAAAGGGTCGATTAATTTACCGTATACATCATATTGGCAACGTGTAGATTCCAAAAGCTTCGCGGATGTTCGATGTTTCTAGCTGGCGATGTACCAAATCCCACGTCTTCAACACTAGATGAGGAAAAATGATTTCAAAAAATACGTTGTTAAACAGCGAGTCCACTTTTATCCACGGAACTACGTTACGATTTTGCTGTACAAATATCGAACGTTAACACGGATCGTACACAGACGCGAACGTAGGATAGATCAATCCACCAACATGGCGGCCGTGTCGCTAATCGGTAGATTGAAGTTACTCGACGATGAACAGTACAGCCGCGTTTACTAAGTGCTACCAACGTTCGTGCAAGTTGCAATCAGTGTTACCAGACTCCTCATTCCACTTTCGCACACTATGCCAGATCACGTATACGCGAGTTCGTAGATTTTCGAAGAGTCGACAAAGACAAGCTGATACTTGCCCTTTTTCTCGAATCCTCGAAGAGAGAGTCGAGAGAGAAGACAAAGTGAGCCTTTCTTTCTCGCTTCGAAAGATTTTTTTACAGGAATACAATCGAGAGCGAGAAGGAAAGGCCCACATTTGACTTCTCTCTCGACTTTCTCGAAATGATACGAAGTGTAGCCATGCTCACTTCGGGCATCTTCGAGAATTCGAGAAAGAGAGAGAGTATCAATTTGTCTTTGTCTCTACGAGCTCACGTATACGTGATCTGGCATAGTGTGCGAAAGTGGAGTGAGGAATTCTCAGTGCTCTCAGTGTTTGGTCTGGTAACACTGATTGCAATCTTTATTTCTTGGCAAACATTCCGATTGCACAAATGTATTTTTAAATTTATGCGATCCAAAGTCGTCGAAAACATTGATATCCACGTAACAGTCTATACACGAGGTCCCGGAAATCGTAGTAGAAAAACATTTGGTATGAAATTTTTTTATCCGGGGCTCCATTTTAGAGAAACGGAGTTTAAAGTTTGTTCCTCTTTGTGAACGATTTTATTGTCGTCTATTCTTCTATCGTAGTTATTTCCGTACAAAATGGTGTTTTAAATAGGTAGAATGATACTGGAAACGCCAGTATCATTCTACCAATTGAAAGACCAATGTTGTTTCACCAATCAGAAGGCTATGCTTTGCAACAGTTCAATTCCTTCCTTTTTGAAACTTTTTCGTCGCGGGTAATATCGAACTAATCGATTAAGAGTATAATTATATATTTTCTTTAGAAATAAAAATATATGTAAAATATAACATTTTTGTAATATATAAGAATGTTCGTAAACAATAAATTGTAAAGTTATTTGATCCTACTTATCCTAACTTGTAAGATCTTTGCTAGAATACCATGCAAATGAATTCGAAATACATACTACGGTAAACTTTACTTATGTCTAAAAAATGAAATTTCGTATCGC
The DNA here is from genome assembly GCF_051014445.1 of Colletes latitarsis. Taxonomy (NCBI): domain Eukaryota; kingdom Metazoa; phylum Arthropoda; class Insecta; order Hymenoptera; family Colletidae; genus Colletes; species Colletes latitarsis. Next base: position 24,912,791 of record NC_135135.1, on the reverse strand, counting down.
GAAATGATAAATAGGACCCTCGAAAGAAATACTTTCGTATGTAGTTCGAAAACAACAACTTTATTAAAGTTCTTATAAGAAAAGACAATACAAGCGAGTTATATTCTTCTTTAAAATTTCGAGAACTTACACTAAGTTGCATTTACATTTATTTTAATATAGTATTTGTGAACATCGTATGCAGTCGTAATATTGTACATAATTAGATGCACGTTTCATTACATGACAAAGACACGTTGAGTTGTGCAAACAGTTTCGCGTGTAAAAAGAATATGAAATCTAACATATTTTTATTCGTGCATTGCACAAAAATGACCTATAAGTTCTTTTGAGCGGTACACATTTCTCGCGTAGATATTGAAAAAAACATTGTGATTTCCTTATGGAAAAATAGTTTTAAAGTTTTCTTTCAGTTACATTCTTATATTCTTTACAAAGGTGTTTACAGTATGTAGATTTGAATCAAAATTCACCAAAATTTCTAAACACCTTTCATACAGCACACAAATATTACAAATATCAGTATCATAGATTTTATAATTGCCATATTGCGATTTTTTCTGTAATATTATTAGTTTTTCCACCTGAAATTGTAAATTACATATGTGCTAAATACTGTCTGTTTTATCACACAATATGATTATAATAGGAGTACAACACAAAACAATATTCTTATATATTTTTTAAACATAACACGAAAATGCTACACTCAAGTATATACAAAATATGTACTAAACATAAATGCAGTAAGAATAATTAGTTCCAATATAGTGTGCACAAGTAATACTGTTATATATGTATAACTTAGTAAAGGCAATAAAATAGAAGATGTTAAAGTACAACCAAGAGGGCTTATGTCATAACTTATTATTGCTAATAATATTTTACATTATTCCCATAGCTAATATGTGAAACTGACATTCAGGTGCAAAGTGTGCTGTATAAAGTGTGACATTTATTTTAATAATTGGCTTACAACTCATTCTCAACACAAAAACAAATGTTTTATGCAATAACTATAGATATAATAAATAGTCTTCACTGTAATTGATATAATTATTTGTTTAGTTAGATTGCTTCTTGTTTTCAATGAAACTTGAGTTTTAAACTTTTATTGTACCATATGTTATATTAAAAATCTAATGTATCTAAATATTTCAAAAATATTGGCCCTTGTAATTGAAGTAAATATGCTATTATGCAATTATTATGTTACACTGTTTCTTTCCTTTGCATTCTTACCTACAGTTCAGTTTTTAATCGTTATATTACTCACAGTTAAGTATTAGTAACATCTTATTGTATATTTGTAACTTTTGATCAGCAATAAAGTCAAGTTTCATTTGCATAATTTTTCTTTCAATAACATTATGTTTAATTGAATAGTTTCAAACGATACGTAACAATTTTTAGAATGTAAAACATAAATTTTATTGGTAAATTTAAAAGTTTCTTATAGTACAATTAGTAATACATTTAGAATCTTGTTTCCATTGGTTCAAAAGTTTGCAACCCAGACTAGATGCATTCTATCGTGATATTATGGATTTACTTAAATATTTAATAAACATAAGGATGTGAAACTAAGGATTAACAGAATTTTATTACTCTGTTAACGAATAAAAATATAATCGTGATATAAATAAGAAACAAAAAATCATTGAATTTGAAAATATAAATTATTTTGATTTAACACTTCTTTCTATTTCATGATGTTAAACTTTTTGTCTGCAAACACTTGCACGTTTTGTTGGTATTTTTCTTGTACTTTATGTATTAAATGCACTGAAATGCAAAGAAATGTAAAAAAATATTCGTATATGTCAATAATATAGTGTTCTTGTATGCAGATATATAAATTCAAAAATTGATGTGTTTAATATGCTCGTATATTACAGGAAATTAATGTTCTTAATATGCGAATAATATAATCACTTACAGTTTAATGCAACTAACATTGGCCTTACTGAAATTATTGTTTTGTACAATTATATTTCATTTCATCATAAAATTCTATGTTGTCATTGAAATAGACATATAATTAAAAATGTTTTCTGTTAATAGTAACCACAGAAAAAATTAATTTTCTATGTTTATTACACGACAACAGACGTTCATTTATTATATGCTTTAACTAATTTATTCTTCCGAATTAATCAGTCTAGAAATTGCTTTGAATTTGGGCTATGCTTTTTACTTTATAATAACCAATTAGGCAGCATAAAAAACATATCTTTAACAATTGTATTATTTCTAAGGTTTTCCTTTCAAGCGATGAAACCTGAACATCTTAAAAATTAATTATAGGCGCTGATTTAACGTGAACGTTACATATGAAATTTGCATATGCATATATACAACTAACACTGAGGTTTGTCCGTAGGAACAAGGCACAGCTGTTTTTCTTTATTAAACAGCGTTATTATTGGTTGAGATTTAGCAATCAAGTACAAATCTTTCTTACTTTGACAGATTTTGTAAGATATGATTTTCATTTCTGCCAAATTTTTAAACAATTTGTATTTAAGTTTCACATCTATCTCTTCATAGAATTACGAACTTACATAAATTTTCTAATATGTGATTTAAAAAATTATGTTTGTATGATTGACTTCGCATTGAAAAATATTTTCTTTTCTATCATATATCACAAATAAATGGATATTCCTTCAAAATGGTATTTACTATTGCCACTCCTACAGCAACAGTAACAATTTACTATTACATCTTGCAATTCCACTTCATAGAATATTTGCAATCCTACTTAAGATACCATATTATAAAACACACATGTAGGATATTATGAAAATCCCCTGAAATGTTGCCAAGTCCTCCAGACAGATAGTCAAGTGTAGACACATTTTCACAGTATGTAGTAAATGAAGAAATAAAAATGATAACGTTTATATTAATATAGCGCGATCGAAACTATCACATAGGTGGTAGCAATACATATATCTCAGTGAATAAACAAATATTAATTAAATCATTTGACTTGCATAGATATAAACATTAAAATGTACTCTTTACAATGAATTTCATATAAAAAAGCTTAAATCGTCTCTCTAGATACTTTCAATACAGCTCAAACATCCATATTTAATAGCTGTTCGTTAAAATGAATCTGTACTATTCTTTATCCAAATAAAGTAAAATTTTCATTATATTATTGACAATTTTATGTTATTAATGTCTTTCATCAGATAGGTTTTTAAAATCGTATTATAAATGTCATGTCACGACTATAATGTTATGAAATATCTTACGTACCTCATTTACATAAATTAAAATAAACATTTCAAAGAATGGCTAATTATAACAGAAATTTGCAGAACTGTAAAAATAATTTTCCGTAACGAACTTCGTTAATAAAACCAAAATTTTGTTATTAAAACCTCCTAATTACGATCATTTAATTAATGGAACAGACATCGTGATCAAATAATTCTGTATAGTAATTTCAATTAACTACCTATGTACCTAGATTATAAACATTCACTTGGAATTGAGAATTCATACACTCGTTAGTTTTATTAGTCAACATCAAGAGTAATATTTAAGGCAGGAATATTTTTACTTTACTACATCGTAATTTCACTCATGTTTGAACGTAATTTCTTGTATAGCATAAAACGCTTTACCAGAAGCAAGAGAGCATATACGCAAACATATTATAATGTATATAACTAGATGTTATAAAAAATAAATGAAGGACTAGGAATCTCAATGGATCCTGATGGACCTTGGAACCTTCATTGGCTGATGCTTGTGTGCCAATAAATGTTCCGTATTTATAAAAATTTTCCAAAAGTGCTTCTTTTTCAACCCACCTATCATACAACCATTTAGACAATAATTCTGGTTCTCGCGGAACCTAGAAATGATGTCGCAATGAAGTATTTCTGTATAAAACATAGATAAACGATGGTTTATATATCGAAACTTACCACTGAACTAGGAAAAACTCGATAAAACAGTACTGTTTCACACGGTGGTCTAGAACCAGTTATAATTGTAGGTAAATCAATTGGTTTACCTTGAGGATATGCTATTGTTATATCAAGAACCCAATTGATTTCTGGCTTAGCCACTATCATACCTGTATCAAAAATAACGTCTATATATTCAATCGTAATTTAATAAAACGTGAAATAATACCTTGTTTAAAGTGCAATTTAACAGATTATTTACTTGCTCTATTATCTAATTGTTGTTCCGAACTATTATTATCCTGTGATGGACCAATTGTATCATATATAGTCTGCATTGCTCCTACTCGAGGTAAAGATACATTTTCAAGGATAGGCAAATTATTCTTTTTAGCATACTTTTGCGAAGTCTCTCGCCTTTTACATAAAAAACCTCCTTCCGGGAATAAAACCATCCACTTTCTATTAAGCGGAATATACGAGTTTATCAAATGCTTTTCTAGCTGCCTTAAACTCTCTTCCCTTCGTTTACGACCCTGACAAATAATAAAAAATATCTTGATTATGTATATTAATTTTCTATATTGTTAATGTATTATTAGATACACATTAACTTACAGACATGATAAAGAAGTCTTGATGTAATATGGAAACTATGCCAAAATTGGTAAATTTAAAAATCCTGTCCATGATCCACATCAGATTAGGCAATACATTTGGTTTTGCATTAAATGTTGTCATTAACATAGGAACATCTCCGGTACTTTGATGATTTGCTATTACTAACGTTTTTTCACTAATGATCTTTTGTATATCATCACCTTGTTCTATTACTGTTGATTTAAGATTCTTTATTATTTCCTATTAACATTTACACTATAATCAATACAGTGAGTTCTTGGGTTACACAGTTAATTCGTTGTGGAGCTTTTTGCATAAGCTAAATAGTATTACAAGTAGAAAAAAAGGTCAGCCTTGAGTTAAGAGTAATGCAACAGCATGAATATGGGAAATATGAACAATAAAATAATTTTTGTATAGTCATGAACCTTGTAAAGGCTGACTAAAAACATTTGGTCCAATATAACTCATAATTTGTTCTAAGACTAATCTATTTTTTCCCCTATAATATGTTCATTATACTACTTTATAAAAAAAAAATCTACAAGAAATGAAAACTGTATTTTACATATATATATATATACCAATTATATAGAAGGATACAAATGAAAACATAACTGCATATCTACAAATCTGTGTAATTCAAAGACTCACTTTTTAGCTTTCGATTAGATATGTACTATTTGTGTACTTACTATCATAGCCTGCAGACCAAGTCCACATTGAAACCATTGCTAATAACCAATGGAAAAATAGTCCTTCGATCCGCCAGTACACTTGAGGTTGATAAACTTTTACAGGGAATAATAGTGTCATCCATACTACATATGTAGGTATACAATAAGCATTGTTTAATATCACAAAGCTGGTTCGTGCAATACATTTTATAAAAGTCAACACGTTACCAATTACCCTAAAAAAAACAAACTATTGCAATCATTTTGTCAACAACAATAAAGTACACATACAAGTATAATCTAAGCAACCATTTTTAAATATCCCAAATAATTCTTCTCATTTTTGTTACTCAACTTTTCAAGATATGTAATAATTTTATTTAAATATTTCATTATCACTAATTGATCAACTTTATACTTTCTCTTGTATAAAAACTGATTTACCATTTACAATAAACGTGTAAATCAATGTAAAAATAATGATAGTTTACAATGCTAATTCTTACATTACTGTGAAATTACCATATCTTACATGCATTATACAAACAACAAAATAGATAATATTATCTTTGCTCTTAATTCTGTTTCCAATGACAATTTTTAGACAACATCATTTTTAAATATATTGTGCCTAAAAGACTTTCAAGACAAATTATTTTTATCTATTTTTACATTTTGAGTTTCATCTATCAAAAGAATAATTGCAATTTAAACGTTAGTTATAAATATAAGGTAAACGAAACTGCATTATTCGTAAATTACAGAGTTCGAAATGTCGTAAACAAGTTAATTTCAATATTAAAACGTTATTGACGTTCTAAATTTATGAAAAAAAATAAGTATGATTCAGCTTACGTTTATTATCGATTCGTTTGATTTGATATTACTAATTTGGCCGAGTGACGCGATTGCAAGCGTAGGCCAAGAAAAATTAAGAAAATATGATCGATTAATGGAAAACAACAAATAAAACTATGTCTTAATACAATCCTCGTATCGTTTTAGAAATCGCATTAACCGATCGCACAAAGGCCGGCTCTCTTCCACGATTATAGGTTAAGAATATGTTTAAATAATTATCTAATCAAAAATTAAATATATGGTTATCATGAAATGTCTCGATGACACGTACGCGAGTTTTTTTTTTACGTTTAACGATAAAAGAAACGGAATAAGCTTTCGTAACACGCGTGTTAATGGAGAACGGTTCATCTTACCTCGCGAAAGTAGAAGAAGAAGAAAAGTCAGTCATTTTTTAAGGACACCGTTCGTAACGCGAACTCCGGCAAATTTCATCCACGTTTTTTCGACCATAGCATTTCCCCGATGCACAAATTACATAATAAGGATCATTAGATCGGATGACACACAAGACCCGCGTGCTGTTTACATGAGACTCTCGAGTCTTAATAACAACACCAATACGGTAAAATCCAATCAACCTGCCGCGTGGCTTTATCGTAGAATAATTGTTCACGATATCGCCGATTCTGATTCATGCACAGCTAGCAAGATAAAGCCATTGCTAGACGAATTTATCGGCTCGTTAACCATTCACGTGACATTTTTTCAAAAATACACCATAGTTCTGTCACGTCTGCTATACGTGAAATCACCACAGCGGACGTAACGTAAATAGAATGGCGACGAAAGTTAACAGGCTGGTGGAAAAGAATTTTACGTCTTATCGATGTTTAGCATACGTAATTCATCGATTACCTTAGCATTCGAAACTGAAAAAAGAACAATTAAAAGCGGAATAAGATTCCATAATCTGTCTGTCGTATATATTAAAAAATCGCGTGGTTTTGAAAATTGCTAATGACCTTTGGGTTGATGTAATCTTGAAAACAAAAAAAAAAAGCTAAAAAGAAGAAACATGTTCGAAGTGTTCACATTTGCATTAATCAATTTTTCGTAGAATTTTCTTCTAAAATACGTTCAATTGTATATTTTTCAATCGCGTGAAGAAATACGAAAATTTATTATAAAGAATACAGTACGCTTCATACGTTCGATTTGATGTTTGGTCATCAATTTAATTATTAAGGAAGATGGACCAATTGTGAACGTATTTTGTCATGCGTTTGATGCCGTTTTATTTGCACGTGCAATATATTTAGCATCTGCGCGTAGTTGCTAAAGTACTATCTACCTATTACGTATTTTGTGTCTGATTTTCGAACCGCTCACTGACTTTACCGAATAATCGGTTACGTTGGTTAGTTTAGTTTCTTTTAATATCCTGACGGATTGTTAAAAGAAATAAACTTAAAAACTTAATCAAAATGATGTCGAACGCGTTGAAACGTACACTCGTCAATCATGGATTACGGGAGTTCAAGAAATCCTCAAAATTGTTAACATTAAGGACGTCATTGAATACATCGGCAGTTCTCAAAGGCGATTCTGAGGTAGTGATATTTTCGTATCAAATATGATTTGGCGGCATCGGCCGTGTAAGTTTCACCGATGACATTATGCACGTTTGTTTTGTCGTTTACCTTTTCCCAAATTCGTCAAATGATTTTTAAAGTAGTTCGTCACCGGTCTTTACATAATCATCAAAGAACCCAATCCTAAAATAATTTTCGAAAGATTATCGCGAAAAACACCGTATCACTTATGAATAATATTACTTGTATATTTTTAAAATGTCATTATGTCATTTGTAATATAACAATTGAACGTTTTTTGACATTTAATCATTAATCAATCGTGTGGAAGATCGGGATATGCTTTAATGATAATAAACGTTTTAAAAGCACCACTTTATCGGAGCACAATGGTACGCAACGAATTATTTGTATTTCTGATAAGGATTTGTAAAAATATTTCGTTTTTACGTGAATAGTTAGTTGCATATAATTGCAAAGGTCAATAAAACCAGTTAACTATATAATTTTAAATCGCCTAATTAGCCTGATTGAACTTTTCTTTTTCTTCGAAATCTCCGAGAATTTATGAGCTCGTAAAAATTGGCATGTACATACACATATATTGCCCATATGTATATGTACTGTGACTAACTGGCTTCATTTGACTGACCTTCAATTTCCCCTGCTCAGACTACTGTTAATATCTATTGCAAAACTACACTTGCTTAGTTGTGTTATATAATTTATCCTTTTGTCATGGTATGATATACATATATACATAATTCAAATATTTTTTTTTTAACTTAATTTGTTCTATATCGTTTTAATAAATTTTTTCATATTATAATTACAGGCTACTGAGTATCGGATTGAAAGAGATACTTTTGGTGAGTTGAAAGTTCCTTGTGACAAATACTATGGTGCACAAACTATGCGATCAAAGATGAATTTTCCAATTGGTGATGCCTCTGAACGCATGCCTGTAAGAAAATGTGATATATTTTGTTGAACAAAACTTTTGTGTATAAATGCTTTAATTTATGTATATTAATTTTTTAGTATAATGTAATTTGTGCAATGGGTATACTAAAGAAAGCTGCAGCAGAAGTAAATAAGGAATTTGGATTGGATGCAAAAATAGCAGATGCTATTAGCAAAGCTGCAGATGATGTTATAAGTGGTAAACTTTACGAAGAACATTTCCCATTGGTAATTTGGCAAACAGGTTCTGGTACCCAAACCAATATGAACACCAATGAGGTATCTATTAGTACATGTTAACTAAAAATTTATATAGAGTACAAACAATGTTTCTGATTCATAATTTCTAATTAGGTAATCTCAAATCGTGCAATTGAATTACTTGGTGGTAAACTTGGATCAAAAACACCCGTGCATCCAAATGATCATGTGAATAAATCTCAAAGTAGTAATGACTCATTTCCAACTGCTATGCACATAGCAGTTGCTTGTGAAATTAATAAAGTATTGCTTCCTGGTTTGCACTGTTTGTACGAAGCATTGAATGAGAAAGCTGAAGCATGGAAAGATATTATAAAAATTGGTAGGACTCATACTCAGGATGCTGTGCCTTTAACATTAGGTCAAGAATTCTCAGGTTGGTATTGATATATTTTTTACATTTATATATGCAGTAAAATAATTACGAATTAATATCAATTAATTCATTTCAATATTTAGGTTATGCAACTCAAATTTGCAATGGTATTAAAAGAGTAGAAAATACTCTTCCACGATTATACGAATTAGCACTTGGTGGTACTGCAGTTGGGACTGGTTTAAATGCACCAAAGGGTTTTGCGGAAAAAGCAGCAAAAAAGATTGCACAACTTACTGGTTTACCATTTGTGACTGCTCCTAATAAATTTGAAGCTTTGGCTACTCACGACGCTATGGTAGAAGTGCACGGTGCGCTTAACACGTTAGCAGCTTCAATTATGAAGGTACATTTGCAATTAATTAATCTCTTTGACATTAAATTATAAGCTGAATATAATTATTATGATATTTGTTATATTTTTGATTTAGATAGCCAATGATATTCGATTTTTGGGAAGCGGACCGCGTTGTGGTTTAGGAGAACTGGCGCTTCCTGAAAATGAACCAGGAAGTTCAATTATGCCTGGTAAAGTAAATCCAACACAATGTGAAGCAATAACTATGGTCTGTTGTCAAGTAATGGGTAATCATGTTGCCACAACTGTCGCCGGTAGCAACGGGCACTTTGAACTTAATGTATTTAAACCAGTCATAGTTGCAAACACATTGAGATCTACAAGACTTCTAGGCGACGCTTGTGCCGCATTTACAAAGAACTGCGTTGTAGGCATTAAACCAAATACTGAACACATTAAGAAGCTCTTAAACGAAAGTTTAATGCTCGTCACAGCATTAAATCCACACATTGGTTATGACAAGGTATTTAAATTCGTCTTCTTGAATAACTAAAAATAAACATTTTACTATGATTTCGAATGTACGATAAAATGTATGCTTTATTTTAGGCTGCTGCAATTGCAAAACAAGCTCATAAAGAAAATCTCACGCTAAAAGCATCAGCACTGAAGAATGGTGTGACTGAACAACAGTTCGATGAGTGGGTCAGACCCGAAAATATGCTTGGCCCTAAATAAACATTTTGGTTAAACGGATAAATTATAGGAATTCGATATTCGTTTATTTAACTTAAAATTTATACCTAATTTTATGAATGCGAAGTAATATTTATACTGCCATTGATATTGTACATGAAAAATTGTCTTTCGTATTTGTATGTTACGCGTAATAGATGATTTATATATTTCGTAATTAATGAAAAATTCTACTGTTAATAAATTCGAATGATACAAATACTCGTTGATTGTGTCTCCCAAATACTTTTACAATCTTGCACAGGCATAGTTATCATTACAGTATATTTATACGTCGAAAATCTCTTATGTTATCTACATTATAACGCGAGGGCATAGGTCAATGAAGAGCAACTATTTCGTGTTCAATTACAAACTGAAACAACGGATGCAACATTAATATGTTATCTAGAATACAAGGTGTCATTGTTACATTTGGAGTTCGTTATTATGGCAAAGTCGGAATAATTGGTGTGCCATTTGAAAAAGGACAGGTATAATATAAAGTAATATTGCAATAACTGTTTACTTATTAAATTCATTGTACAGCGTAAGGAAGGAGTAGCACATGGTCCAGAAGCGATTAGAGCAGCCGGACTAGCGCAAGAATTAAAATCTCTAGGTAAATATTAGATTCCATTAGTTTTAAATATTTTAACAAATCTTTCAGCTAATTTCAATTATGTATGTTCCAAAATTAAATAAGGCTTGGATGTAAAAGATTATGGCGACATTCTGTACGAAACAAAGGATGTACCAGGTGTGAATAATATGTCTCACTTGGGCGATGTTGCTGGTTGCACTAATTGTTTATCTGAACAAGTTCAAAAGGTTTTAAACGATGGTTGTCGAGTATTAACTATTGGGGGTGATCATAGTTTAGGAATTGGAACTATAGATGGTCATGTTAAGGTGTAGTATGAAAGGAAAGAATGTTATTTATTAATATCGTCTATAACCACATATTGTATGTTATTTTTATAGGTAAAAAAAGATGTAGGTGTAATATGGGTTGATGCTCATGCAGATCTTAATACTAATAAAACCAGTGAAAGTGGAAATGTTCATGGAATGCCTGTAGCATTATTAACTTCTGAATTGTCTGATTATTGGCCACATCTTCCAGGCATGGATTGGCAGCAGCCTATGTAATTTTTATAAATATCCAAATATTTAAATTAATAACCTTTCATTTGATCAATAGGAAATGTTGAAAATATTTTAGTTATTTACTTGCAGGCTATCTATTAGGAATGTGGCTTACATTGCATTAAGATCTATAGATCGTTATGAAAGATTAGTTATTGAAAAATTTGGTATTACTGCTTTTGGCATGGAAGATGTTGAACGTTATGGTAGTATTTGAAACTTCTTGTATACCACAAATATTTATTGCTTACTAATTCATATTTTCTGTTAAGGGATTCATGATGTTGTTAATATGGCAATAAATAAAGTAGATCCTGACAGTTCTAGGTCACTACATGTTAGTTTTGATATTGATTCACTTGATCCTTTAGAGGCACCAAGTACAGGAACACCTGGTAAATGAAATTCCAACTTTTCACGAATTTGTTATTTACCAAAATAACTTTTATTTTAATTTCCAATTTTATAATTTTAGTGCGTGGTGGATTGTCTCTTAGGGAAGCTGTTCATCTAATGGAAGAATTGTATAGAACTAACAGATTGAATGCTGTTGATCTTGTAGAGGTAAATCCTCATATTGGTAATTATCAAGATGTTCATTTAACAGTTGAGGCTGCTATACATATAATTCAAGCTGGTTTTGGTTATACAAGAAGAGGACTTAAGGTTCCAAAGGGTGTTACAGATATGCCTTTACAAACATTCAGATAGCAGTGTGGTTTTTTTTATTCATATTCTAAATATAAATTAATCTACCATATTTCCTCTTGTTTGAAGCCTATACACTAGTAAACTTTTATACACTTTTAAACAGTACCATAAAAATATAACAGAGAAACAAAGAGCAACAATGTATTTCATGGAATTGTTTACTGAGTTTCTTTAATTACAAAAATTTTATTTGGAATATCAGCAAATTTAATTTCCATTTTCGTTATTGTTGGTTTTTCGGGTTCTGCAACTAAAACTTCGCAATTTAGAGTTCCTTTGGTATTAGATCCTTTTAAAGCAACAGAAAATTTCCTAATCTCATCAAGTTTTTGACTAAAGGTTATTTTTCCTTCTTTTATTGGTTCTCCTAAATGTAGCACTGTTTTCTCATGATTACGAACAATTTCCAATGCTGATTTGTATATTTTTGTTTCGCGAAGTCGTTTTTCGAACAAATACGAAAAACTACAAGCAGTTACTCCAATGATGACGGCTCCAATTCCAGCTACTTTACAATACGTCCGTAGTGTGGGCATCTGTGCAAAAAAGAAAGGCATTTTTCAACTTATTTCAGTTAGTATTAATACTATGTAGTAGAACTAATATAAATATTACTTATATAACTACATTCAGGATGTTAAATTGGGGCCTTTTGTAGGTTAGATTTTACTAAGGGATAAAAATGTTTAAAATTTAAACATTCTAAGTAAAAGAGATTTTTAAAATGAATTAATCAAACACATTGACTACCTACCTTTATTTATACGACAAGTTTTAACTTAATATATCTACAAATTAACAATTTTTCTACATTTATACACTTTCCGAGCAACCTTCGTACATCGTATTAGAACGGTACTACCAGAACTACCTATTTTCATGAAATACTGGGTCTTTAGTCGTATCTATATTTACAACTATACTCGTTACTTATGCAAAATAAATGCTGCCAAAAATAAAATTATATCTTGTTAGATATCCAAGAAGCTAAAATTTAGAACATTATGCTTTTATAATAAAATAGTATTTCTCAAATTTCCTTTTCTCGTATTGATATAGAATAATAAATATTACTCTGTGGTATTGATCCCTCGTTTTGAAAGATGCTTCTTGGAAATTAAATGGAGCAAGAAGTCATACTAAACAAAAAAAAATATGTCAGTTTTTGAAAAAATGTGGTTTTAAATTATTTGTAGATAAAGACGCACAGTTTGAAGATACTATTATTAATAAATATTATAGGAATTTTTTTTATTTTTAAGAGTTCGCCATTTTAAAAGATGTAGAGTAGATTTACACACATCGTCACGCGATCGAATTGACTATGATAATTTATTTTCCACTACTTTATAAAAATGTAATGAAATTTAGTCAATGAAAAGTAAGAGAAACATGCTCTAATTAAGTATGGGTAAGGAATACGCTTTTGAATAATAAAGATTGTCCGATTTATTTCTTTATTTCAACAAACACAATATGTCTAATATCTGCACAATGCATCAGAACAACTGTGTTGCTGTACACAAAGAATTTTTAATGCCAGTTTGCATACAGTCAGTTAACAGTTTTCAAGTAAATTACACATTTGTGAAAGAGTGATTCGAGTAACGAGATGCCTTTACTTTTGCGCGTCAATGTTACTAGTTAATTTAACTTTAGATACATATGGACATTACAACAATATACACTAAATCCGTAAGCTTAATATGCTCCTCCCTCTGATAGTGAACTACAAGTTGTCAGGTATATTTCTCTAGATAAATATAAGTATTCTCGGTGATATAGTAAACTTTGCTCACACATATTTCGATAAAATCTTTATGTACAAAAAATTACAAAAACTGAATCGTCACGAAATCCATGATGACGTATACAAAAACGAAGATTGTATAATTCACGTACAATAAGAGGTATTCCATAGAGCGCATACACATATTATCAGAAATGTATCTTATGTAAAATTAATATACACATTATAATATATAAAATAAGACTAGATGCGAGTGTCACGGGGCCCTACCTAAACTCTATGGTCAATAGAGAGTGTAATTCGAGACACAACTCAGAAGCAAAAATTGCCTGCCTTAACGCAAGAGTATGCGGCACAACAATGGCTGAAAGCGTACTGGCAAGAAGAAGAGAGCAAATTGTATTCCTCAATATTTAATATCATTTTTCCTGATTTTCATCGATTTTCCCGTGAACTTTACGGTATTCTCACTAAGTGGGACACAGTACTGAAAGTAAATAATTATTTTATTCGTATATCTAGTGTTGCAGAAGCGAACCCGAGGACCCAGGACTTTAAAACTCATTTTACTACTTATGTAAGGCTCGCTCTTACAACACTACGTATATCATACTTCCATATTAAGTTACAGTAATGAAATACAGTAATGAAATTCTATTACCTTTGAGTATATAATCCGTTAATAAAGTAGGTACGGTTGGACTGTCTTCGTTAATTGCTTTTAATACTGTAACAGAACGTAACGACGAAACGTGAAACTGTAGTCATCGGTATTTACTTACCGGGTACTTACTTTTTATGAGAACCTGTAAAGCTTGATTATCTGGTGGGCCACTATCTGTATGGTATGGGATTACAGTCGTCAGATACTAAAAATAATATCGTTTGTTAATCTTAATCGTCTGTCGATGAAAATGTTCCAATGTGTATTACCTTGGATTCGTGTAGAGATCTATGTTTTGGCAAAGGACTAGTACCATTTTGCATTTGATTTCGTTTTTTTGTAACGTGATGCTGCCTACGGCGGTTTTGTACTGCTAACAACAACGAGATAAACTGATTTTTCAGCTCCTTCTCGTACTCTAATTCGTCCCTTAGCGCTAGTTCCGCAATCAGAGTCTCGCTCAGAGCTCCAACTAACGATTCCATTTCGCCAAGGAGCTCGGTCAGTTGACTGCAGCTAAGTTGTTTCAGCTCTAAAACAAACAGTAACAATTCAACGGAGCCCATATTCCGATATGATTTGTTGTTTCAGATCATCCGATGAAAATATACTTTTCTCGTGAAGCGGCGAACCGAGAACCTCTCTGCTCCTTTCTAGAGCCTCATCGCTATCCAATAAGGAGCCATCCGAATCTGGCGATCTCTCCATCGAAGGACTCTCCTACGAGCAAGATTATTTATTATAACGATCGCAGCAACATTCTCTTGGGCGTGGATTTATGTAACTTTACTCGCGTTACAAGCCATGATAATCTTAATATCCCTCTTGCTCTTTCAAGCGATTGTCTATTTTTCAGTGATATAATTATTACAGAATTAAAATTCACTCATTTACTATTATGTATTTACTAACATTTTTTAATAGTTGCAGATCATTACTGAAAAGGACTAGAGTCAAGAATTCGATCGAAACGATCAGAAGAATATTAAATTTATTTTATCCAGGACCACTAACGAAATTTAGATCTTAATACTTGCTTGCATTATGTCGTCTATTTCGCGGAGTACTTCCTCGGCAGTCTTCATTGGTTCCTCTGGACTGTGCGTGTCGGTGCTGCTGGACAATATCAAAGCATGCATGTCCAAATCAGTTGCAACAGCCTCGTCTTCGCTACTTAAATCCTCTAGTTCCGGTCTACAGCAAACAAAACGAAAGCGTCCAATTTGCAAATATTAAATGCGGCATCGCATTCGACGATCACACTTTTGGTTTCTCTCCGTCGTCCCGAAGAACGACCATTTCAGCAACGAAAGCAGCAAACGAACGTTGACTGTGGAATGGCACATTGGGATCTTTCACGATCCCATTCAAAATTTTCTTCAACTTTTCGACATTTTAATTTAGTACTCTTAGACACTCGAAAGTGTTCCAGTGAATCTTTTACACATTCGATCCGCACGAGAATCACGTAAAACCTGAGAGATCCCAGTGTGACGCGCGATAGTCAGAAAAATAAGGTACCATTTCCAGGGTTAAAAGAGTAGAAAACAACGAGCTCTCACCTGTCGTTCGATATCGGTGCTTCGTTCAGATTAAGCGCAGGCATGTGCATTTTCCTCGCGTACGATTTGCTCCAGTCGATCGGTAGTATGTTACCAAAAGTGCCAGTGATCGTCCACCACATTCTAAACCGATCACGATTAATTATTCGATAATCAGGGGAAAGAAGGAAAAGTATCTTGAGGAGAGTTTTAATTTTTTTTTTCCTTGGAAAGGCAAACATCTTAGGGCGTGTTAGTAATTATGCGTACGCTATACAAGCTGACTCATATCCTCTCGTTGAATTCCTCTCTGACGTTTTACAAACTACGAATCGAATTAGCAGATTCTATTTTTGCTTCTTAAAGCTATACCGTTTCTCAGAATGTACGGTCGAACTTCTCCAAATAATTGATGGACCATATAGTTCATTTTTTATATTCGATTAGTTCTTTTCTCTTGATCTTTTTTTCGTTTCAATTTTGGAAATTTCATTTTGCAGGGAAAGACGATAAGATCGCGCAACCATATTTGGGACAAGCCTGAAAGTTCTTTACAACTGACGACAGTGACGCATTAACTTTTGGGCCAGGCACCGTCACTCGCTTTAGCCCGAGGGCCAGTTTGCACTCTGGTACCATGGTACCAGAATTATCTTTCAACGATCGACGGTATTTTAAAGGCAACTTTTAAAGAAAAGAATTTCCGAAGAGATTCACCACTGGTTCTCCGAACCATCCTCCGGTGTACTCGTTCCTAGTGATCCAAGAATGGTGATCCCAGTTCTGGTCGAACCACTATCGCGTTCGATCGTCGCGGAAAATCACGACCGTTAAATTCAATTAAATTCAATCGAACGGCGGATCTAAAAATACCGTCGCGGTCTCGTTCGATTACGCGCATTATGCAATTCTAATTGTTTACAAATCATAGGTGTGAGAAACGGGGCCCATTCATTTGCCGTTCACGGGCACAAATGAGAATTCATTTCCTTAGAATGGCCGCTATTGTTATCGAAATGAGTTGCTCTCTGTTTTGCACGAGATCAAGCGCGCCTTTATCTGTGTCTACGCGTGTACGTGCATACAGCCCAGGAAACGCCTACGAGTCGAGTGATTCACACGCTATCCTAGAAAACACAGACTTAACAGAACGCGTGTCTCCGAAATCTTATCGCTTCTTTCATAGACGTTTAACGCGCCAACGAATAGCCTGGGAATCATCGACTTATTTTCGCCACCTTTTAATCTAGATCGCGGTTCGACGCGCCTGTGAACCTTCCGGCCTCGATCAAACGGGTTAAAAAATACCGTAAAACAATGGCACGTTAGTATCTTCACTCGAGACAAACTGAAATAAGCGAAATATAAAATTAAAAAAGAAATGTTTTACTTCCTCGACATACGAGGGATATCTGACCGACCCCTTAAATTATTTAATTTCGGTCAATTCAAGATAATTTAGGAACACGACACCATGACGTAGAACTGAAGAAGTTAAAAGGGGGGATTACTTAAAATGGCGTGTATTAATTCTATCAAGTCTCTTAATCGTGTGCATTACAAGTAGTTTTTCCAGTAAATTGCGACGGAGATAATTATAGCTTTAATAGAACCTGTAATATAAATGGTGACCATAAAATTAGAGATTAAGATAATCTAATCTTTTTATTTTGTCGTTTCAATAAACGTACACGTAAAAGTGAATTTTTTACTTTCTTGGACTTGCAGCTTGCATAAATTTTATTGGTGGAGCGAGAGCAACGTCCAACTTCAGCGAATTCCACGCTTGGGTCATAATTAATCGAGTGTAATTATGGTCGATCTGCGTTCGCAGTTGCTCCGTGAAAATTGAAATTTTGTAGTTTTTAATGATTCTTAGTGAGGTTCCTGAAGTGTTCAACAGATTTTTACAAGACTTAAATTGTAGGGGGTTGAAACGTTCTTCAAATCGACTTACAAAAGACGGTTAAATAATTACGATTTAATGGGCCTTATTGATTAAATTGGCGGTTTCCGTTCGAAGTATACAGGGTGTATCTTTAGAATTGATTGAGATATTAAAATTGTAATTTTTCCGTCGTGTTTGTCTTACCGTATGCGACCAAATAACAATGTTTTTTAATTTTTTCACAGATGATTGGACATAACTTTTGACGATACTGACACGGTCAGTTTCCAAAGGGACACCCTGTAGTATTTCGCGGCTACCACATTGAAAATAAAAGGAGCGCACAGAAGAACAGCGACCGGTCGATGGTGTTGGATTAACAAATGGAGGTCAATTCGACCCACTTGAGTTTCTCATTAATGTTAAGTGCATTAAAGCAGTGACTTCATCCTGCGCGCATGTCGATCGCGTCAAAACGGCTAAACATTTGAGCCGGGGTGTAGCTGCTGAACGAATCATGGTTGGGTTGAAAATCGATATGCTCCAAAAATAGAATTATAAGGGAAAAAATACCCCACACGCTGGTGTAAACATTCCCAGGCTCAATATACCAAAGGAACATCGAAAGGGACAGTCTTTTCCTCGATTCCAATAATTTTCTCTGGTTTTGAGCCATTTAAATATGTACAGGGTGCTTCAAAAGCGACGAACATTAAGGATTTATAACAATGATACACGAAAAGGTAAATAAAAGATGAACAATACAATTTGTTGGAACAACTCTTGGACAATGAAATTAAAATATATAAAATATTTAATTTATCATATAAAATTATTGCTTACATTTTCCAGAGCACAGATAATAGTATAAATAATCTGTAGATAAGAAGGTGCATGAAATAAACTCGAAGTTACGACCTATATGTACTATTGATCATATATCATAACGATCTAAATAGATCTTGACGTATTCGATACAATTGTTTAAAGTGATTTCACTCTCAAACAAGTGATTTTGTTATCTACTGATAATTTATATTACGCGTATTTTGGAAAGTTTAAACAATACCTTTTCTAACAAAAAGAAACAATGTTTACCGTGTCTAGGTATCACCGCGAACGGGACAGGAAAGAGTACTTTTCTTTTTTGCAATGGCTTCCGCGATTGCCCTATCTATCGCGTTCAGGCTACCCCGTGTACCGAGTCAATAATTGGAAAGCACCGGGAAATTCAATTCCAGGGATGGATCTCCTGCTTATTAATTCATTCTTCGGTTCAACGATCCGCTACGAGCCTGGTATGTTATCTGTTACGTAACACTGATGGTTTACGAGCAAAACAACGTGTTTACGAATATATCATCCAACGATAATAAAACTATTACGTGGCAATTACCATATTTAGAGTCGGAGTAGTCTGCTGAAATCGTCAGGACAATATATGGAATGGAAAGAACGAAACCGGTTAAGGGATTACGCCACCTTCGAGTCGACAACACAGAGGACGTGTTTATGAATATTTTACAACGACACTGTTCGCTCGATCAAAATTATTTTTGTTATCACGACTAAAACAAATTATCTTTATAAAAAATTGTTTGCGCTTAATACGTTCTTTAAACTAAACGACTCGTAGTTTCATATATTCATTGATAAGATAAAGAATTATATAACCTTACTCGACCTCGTACCGGTTATCTGTAAATATATCAATGACAGTTAAACACGAAATACATAAAAAGTAAATTAGTATGAACAAACATATTCTAACTTACATTTTATAATGAAAAAATATTTCTATTCGTTTCGCTGCAAAAGTGGCGTAACCTCTTAATATGTCGTGCATCGAACGCGCCACTTTCAGCATATTTCTGCCAGCTCTTTGCGGCATATTGACGTCGATGCGCTTTCGTGTTCCTTTCCCTGACAAAAATGCTATTGGAATCCGATTTTGGCACAGTCAACGAAAAATTTGACGCTATCTCAGTAGAATTTACATTCATATTCAGAATAATAAAAAAATTAAAGAGATACGACATACGCATTACTTATTTTCCCTCTTAATTTTCGTGCATCATGTATTGTGCATTAGACGCCTAGCCTAATCTTTTGTATTTCCGGTTAGAATTTATCGATGCACAAAATATTTCTGAACAAGGTCCTGGTCGGTACTGAAACATAAAAATCGACTCAGACGCGACGTATGTACACACATCCCGTCTCATTGTTAATATTTCTTTCATAAATCGGAATAAATTTAACCGAGCGAAACGGGATGCGAATATGCGATAGCCAGGGAATATCATCGCGTCGGTGGTCGTTGGTTGCTTCGTATAGCGCATGCGCAGCTTTATTGACGTTTGTCCATCCGGAGGGTGGCTCGATACGAACGACGGAACAAAACCCAGAGATCAAATTTTCATGCCCTCGCGCATTCGATCATGCACGATTTCTTGCCACGAGGCGATCGTATTATCGGTCGTTCGAGAATCTGAATTTCGTTGTCCCTTGTGTTCTTCGTGATCGCGTGAGTATTTATGTTTATTAAGGTTAACGCATGGCGCTGAGTTCACCATCCGTCGACGATCTTCAATTTTAGGCGAACAAAGCTCCTGGATATCACATAAGCTTCCCTCTGTATACGCGAGCATAGTATTACGTTTACTGTACAGCGAAGTCTCTCTAAACTGAGTTTCGTCTAATCCACTTTCGATCCAGCTTAATCCGAAGTCGCGATACGAAGAAAAATTTGTTGATACAGCGGTAGCGAACAGAGGTCGCTCGATTCAACCTTTTTAAGGTTTCTCTATTCAGTTTTGCGTGTAACGTCGAACAGCCGCAGTCGTTGTTCGTTGTTCTTTACACGTAACATACCGGTAGACGGTTGGAAACGAAATAGAAGAGGAATTGAAAAGTAGCTCGATGAATAGAGTAAAAATACAACGGCGTAATAATTCAGTATGCGACAGTGACAGCGATATTGCGATGACTCACACCCGAGCGATCTCAGCACGGTGATGCGTAAAATTCTTATCTAGATCAGGGGCGGATCCAGAAGACTTGTTTCAGGGGGCGAAATATATAGAAAGCATTTAACATATTACGTTTCACTTTTTAGCAATTAAAAAATTTCACTAAATTACGTTTACGTGCCGAAGAAGGGAACTCGTATTTCAAGGCGAGCATGAGCTATCGTTTCTTCAAATTGCTCGGGCAATCAACAATTTCACGGCTTTTAATGCGTGACGGGAGAAGAAGAGAGGTCGTCGCGCGCACGAGAATCTCGGACGGCCCGCGGCCTCAAAAGGGGACGAGGAAAAAAAAAAAAATTGAAAGAAAAGGAAGTTGTTGGGCGCCGTGGGGCGAGAAAGCCTTTCGGATCGTGCGAGCGAAAAGAAGTCGAGCGCGGAGCTACTGTTTCGTCGTATTTGAAAGAAGGAATCCCCTGGAAAAGAGGTGGGTAAACGAATACGACCTTGCTTTGACCTGTGATTTCGTTCGACAAACGGCGCTCCCAGTCAACAGACTGTCTACGCGCGACAAATTGGATTACTAACAATGCTCGCGACACACACCGGATATGCACGCGTGGATGCGTTTTATTCTTTCGGGGCCCGATGCGTGCATACGAAAGCGACAGCAATGACCGAACAGAGACACGTGCAACAGCACGTGTCGTATCTGCTAACGTCGGCCGCTGACCTCAAGCTGACTTCTCCTAGAGGCTTATATCGAAACGATCAAGAAGACTGAAATTGGACACTGCTCGTGGACCTAACCTAACCCAGAAATTTAGCAAGGAGAATGGCACGTAAGAATCGACAGAGACGAGTCGGACTCGTCGCAAGTTTTTTACAGTCTCGCGAACCGAAAGGTTTCAAAGCTATTCAAACTTTTTCCAGATCGTAGACTCTTCACGTAAGATGGAATCAGTCTGATCCAGACTGAGAGAAAGATGGATCTTACGTACCCCGTATCTAATTATACGCACGACTGCAGTTACGTTCATGCTAGGTGCATTTGCTACGAACCTGTAAACTGCAAAGTCCATTTAGGAATAAAAAAGGAAAAACGGTTCCGTTACGCTTCAAGCAAAGTTCGACGACAGACTGAATAGACAGTTCACGAAGGTTCAAGTATAAATGTATACACAGCTGGGATTCACAATCGAACAGATACTGATTCTAAAACAACAGCGTGGGTCGTTGCAAACACACCGCAACAATACGAAGGTTAACATTCGGAAAGCTGTTCTGCATCATGGTATTTGCATAGTTTCGACGCGAAGGTATACTTTCCGAAGAAAATGGCTCGTCATTGTTCTTGTTTTATTCATTTCTGCGACGTTCTTCCGATCGGCTTGACAAAAGTCTAGACTCTAGACGGATTTTGCGCGACGGAGGCGTGACTTCAAAGAAATTATGCACAACGGTGGACAGTGAAGTTCAAACGAGTTTAAGAGCCCTGGCGCGTTGCTCTATACCGAAGAAGATACAATTTCACGCTTCGTTGGGCTTCACCTGCAGTCTCGCGGCGCTTGTTAGAAGGCACAATTCGGTCGGACACCTGCAGCGTGCGGTTACAATGAATATTCCCTGAAAATATTTACCCGGATCCCTTTCGACCCCAGCTTTAGTAAATTTTGATTTTTTTCCATCGAAGAATGCTTTTCCAACCGACCATAAAATGTTTCTACAGCTGAAAGAATATTTCCCTGGTTCCCGACCTTCGCGAACGTTTCATTTTACCTGGAACACTTTCCTATCCGAGTATTAAAATCAGTTTTCATACTCGAGATAGGAGTTTCCATTTACACCCATTTTCAAACTATTTAAAATTGTAATTTTGTTTTTAAACATAATTATTAAATTAAATTGAAAATTCAAATTAAGAAATGACTCTAAAAGGATTGGCCGTAGATAACAAAGGCGTGATGAGGGTAACAGATTTAATCTACCTTTAGATTAACGAAGTAGATTAAATCTGCGACCCTCGTTGTCTGTTACTTATATCTACTGTTATCTTCAAGAATTTTTGATAGGCATTATCGATTTTCACTGAGAAGGACTAAAATAGTAAAGTCGGAAGCTTCTTATTTTTACTTGGAAAATAAAAGCATGCTTGCCAAATAATACCAATTGTGTAGTCCTTTTGTGAACTATTCTTTGAAACCGTTGCACTCCCCTGGTAGAAATCGGGCCAATAATAATGTGCAAGAAAGTAGAACACAGCCAGTTTAAATGCTAAAAAATGTGAAGCATTGTACTGACTGGTAAATAGCAAAGTAGGCTTCTCATCATGTTCAGTGAGATTTATCAGTATAATGATAAAACAGTATTGAATATAAATGGTTATATTCTATATTTCTTTTCATTATATCTGATAAAAAAATGTACACTGTATCTAGATACAAGCACAAGAGGTTTAATTATAATATAATTGATATGATTATTATTCTTGGAATTTTTCCGTATAACAAAAAATTAAACTAACATCTTATGTAATGTATATTTAAATCTAAACCATCTTTAAAAATTCTTTGTAAATCAATTGTGCAGAGTTGATTTGCTATTCTAATTAGAAGGTGAGTTTCTTTCTTGTTCTAGCACACTGTCCACCTTCGCAGAGAGAAAGCTGCAGAACTCGCCGCAAACGTCATGTAGAGAGTACTCGTGGCGGCACACTTTTCAGTTGGAAAATCGATATAGTGATCTTAAGGATCAGACCTTGCGGCAAGTACCGTGCATCTTTGCAAGAATGCTTACAACTCGGTTATAAATATCAAATATATGGTGAATGCTTAACGACCAGGCTTCTCTAACCAATCTTCTGCAAACACTTTTGGGCAAAGTGTTAACGTATGATGTAAAATCCATTGAGAAAGATCGTTGCACAGTTTCATAACTGCATGCATAAGTAAGTTTGAAGAATAAAAAGGAACGATGTACGAAGCACCTACTTATAATGCTATGACCATTACTAACAAAGGTTCAGTCTGTATTGAAATAAATTATTTCCAGTGTCGTTCGTTGATGTATTTGTTTTGAACGTATCAATCCTCGGATCCACCGCAAGCAGCTCTAACGAAACCATACGAAGTCCCCGTTCAGCGATATCGGTTTAGCGCGAGCATCAAGTGAAACTGTTCGCGCGTTTAACCGTGTATCGAAGAAAGCGTTAACACGAGTATTACTTAAACAGGATATATTATCTGCAAACAACCAGTCTTGGATCGACGAGAGGCGTGATCCTTGGTTACCTTTTTTGCACGATCTTATACGAACGATAAATTTACGACGTAAAAAGAGGCTCACTTAGCTAGTAGGGGGTTCCGACGTTCTTTGAATTATGTCACTGAAATACCGCTGGCGGCCTAGTGATTACAATTCCCGCGCGACTAATATAACGGCGATGCCGTAAACGATTACTTCCGTTCGTCCGGAACACGTCGGACCATAATTACCCCGCGGACTACGGCGATGGATCACAGAGACTGCACACGGCTCGTAATAGATATCTCAAGGTAAATGCGACAATTTGAACGCGATAACTCGACGATCTTCGGGGTATTCATTTACCCGAGCCGCCGCTACCATCGGTGGTTTATTTTTTAATCGTACCAGGTGGTCGTGCGAACCGGTATAACTGTACCCGGAGATATCGCGTGACCCAAGGGTAATGGAAACTTCTCAATCATGCACACTTACTGACATAATTTTCACTCGCGCAATTCCTTCATATTTTTTTTTTTGTTAAATTACTTTAAAAGGTTGCTGGACGGATGCAGGAAGATAGGCCGGAATGCTTGTCTTTGAACAGGTGCTTTCACAGAGTGGACCTAGAGGTAATGGAAACTTCTCAATCACATGTATTTACTCAGGACTATAGGTAGGTATTTTGGTGCCTGGGACAACAATGGCGTACGACGCCCATTGTTAGTTCATATTCAGACAGATGATGATTGATCTCATATTATGTGTACAGGGTGTTCGGCCACCCCTGGGAAAAATTTCAATGGGAGATACTAGAGGCCAAAATAAGACGAAAATCAAGGATACTAATTTATTGATTGAAGCTTCGTTAAAAAGTTATAGAAACATTTCCAGCCACACATTAGATTTTTGGTAAAGAATTTTTTTCTCAAAAGTGCGTAGGATTTCGGGGGTATGTCTATTGACCAAAAATGATTGTAATTGACCCCTGCAACTAAAAATAATTTTTCCAAAATGATTTGAAATTTTTAATTTAATTTTTTAATAACTTCTTAACGAAGCCTCAATCAACAAATTAGTATCCTTGATTTTCGTCTTATTTTAGTTTCTAAAATCTCCCATTCAAATTTTTTTCCAGTATATATTTGGTAAGAAATAAGGGTTCGATTAATACATTAACAAAAACAAGAACCTTGGGGCTCTTGAGAACTTACTGGCATTCGTTCATGATCTCTTCTTGTGTCCTCACTTGCACAGGAGCCAAAGATTCGACGTCGGTGCCGTAATCGCGAAAGCAGGATGTTATCTTCTCGTCGAAGGTATTAACAAGGTCCTCGAGACTGCCGCTGAAGGGGCTGAATGTCCCCTCGTGGAGGGTATCAGCGGTGCCATTTTCGTGGGTCGCCGTCGGCGGCTCGTTCGCGTTGCAATTCTCGCCGTAATCCGCGTCCAGGCTGGCATCCAGCAATTGTTCTAAATATAAAAGGAATCCTCAGGTTTGCACTCTGAGCAAAATTACAGAGATGGACGAAAATTTAGACGTTTGGAGGAGTAAGGTCGAACTCAGCAAAAGGTCGCATAGTCGAAGAATTTAAGTATATTATAATAATATAATTATAAAAGTACATAAAATTTTTGTCGAGTCTGTTCTTACTCTGCTAAATGCCACAATTATGATCTCAATTCTCTCGCGATTAGTTTACAATTGGTTAATGTTAACAGTATCGAAACACAGAGTAATGTTATTGCGTTTTGTCCCAAACCGGATAGCTCAACTTATCAGTAAAGCCTATCTAGCAGATCTTGTCTTAGACACGATGTTATTGATCGTTTGAATAATCTGTTCAAATTAATTAAGTACTAATAAACTGTCGAGTAATTGGAGGGTGTTGAAACGATTAATGGTGTCATGTCAATAGCATAATCTGCGAGATAAGTCTTGTCGATAAATTCAACTCGGAGCGACGAAACGCAATATTAATCCTTGTACCGAATATATTATCAAAGGTTATCAAAATTATTTTTAACCGTATAATATATTTTTAATAACGTAAACCAAAATATATTATTTTATTCCCGTCTTTATCAGAGAGTCGGGTCGGTAAAAAATGCTCTTTGATTTTATCGCCCCCTAGCGAAAAAAGTTGTGCAGCACCGTCTATAGTAACCTTCTCGTCGCTGAATTAATCAATGGTACGAATAGACTGTGCTGAATTAATTTCACGGTTCATTTTGTAACCCTTTCCACTTGGACTGCCAGTAGTGTTGACAGTTTAGAAATCTATGAAACGTACAATTCGATCAATTTTTTAAATTAATAAACTTACATACGCGTATTAATGTTTCCCTTTCGCAACAAGCAAGTAGTTGCTTCTGAAAAATTCCGTTTAATAAATATGTGTTAAATTAAATAAAGAAGCAAAGAATTCTACAGAATTCATACGAGTGTTCTCTTTGACTCGAGCATCTAGAATAATATGGTTACCCGAGCACGCTCGAGCACAGCAGTTGAAAGGTTACCGAGGGTAACAGTATACCGTAAACCGCCCACTGGAAAGGCTATATGTATATTTTCATCGATATTTTGACCAGAATCTCGCGGATTGAACAATGTTGTCGTTATGCGTCATCTAATTGATTGCAACGACACGCAAGCGAGTACGAGTCATCGCTGCTAGTCGATTCGAGGGAAGAGTAAACACGAAGAGCCCGACAGTCGCGGGACGCAATAAACGCGAAAGATGGGTCACCGTTTGTACACAGGGCCGTATCGCACGGAACATATCGGGAGAGACAGTTTCCAGGGAGACCGTAACGCGTTCGACTTACAAGGCAACCGGTATTAATTACGTCTGCCGCCATCCGGGTGTTATCAATTACATAAACAGTGGATCGCGTACTTTCGCGTGGAAGCCAGTGACGCATAGCAGATCGAATGTTTTCGTCGGGATTAAATATCTAATGCTTTAAATATTTCGTGGCTTTTTTGTTTCAAACTTACAAAAAAAAGAACTCGCCGGTAGTCGCGTAACTAACAACTTTCCGTGTTTCCGCGCGTAAATCGCCGCTTCGTTTCGCAGGGCGGCTTTCGTGCGTGAAAAGCGATACTGACCGTACCACGAAGACAACCTCGAAAACTTTCGAAACAACGCTACCTAAAACACAATTACGTTACGCGCGTTTCGTAAAATAATTGTATGTCTGAGACAAGGAAACTATCGATCGGTAGTAGGACGCGAGTATCACGATTGCACGGTGATACTGTTCTCAAATTACAGTTCGACTCGTATTGAAACGTTTGCAATTAACTCTCACTCTTGCAGACCCGTATAAAGGCTTCTATTATCCTATATTTTCTGTCGTCACGCAATCCGACTCGTGAAAATGTAATCGTTTTTTATCGGCGTTAGAAATGTTCGAATATGGTAACGTTTTACTGCCGTTACATCAAAGAAAGAGCTACATTGTTTTCATTCCGAATAACGTCATTTTGAGTAGAAGAAAGGTACGCCCAGCTCCGCCCGTAGGATATTAGACACCAATTGTACGCGTGACGTAGCCTTTTGTCGTGCTCCGAAGGTCGCTTCTTCATGGTGGCTAAATACGCTACGCCACCCTCGTCATTTGATTCGCACGTCTGCAAAACGAGCGTGACCACGCGTACACGCACATTTCACGCGTTTACGCGGCCACGAAACCTGTTCCCCACTACCGCGACAACTCTTTCGGTTTCGAAATTTCCGCTTATAGATACGCCTCGCGCTGACTCGCCGGGTTTTCAGAAAACCAAACAGGGACATCGACCGTACACGAAATGTTTTCATTAATGTGCAACTACGGTCACCCCGTTTTCGATACAGTTCAAGATCGATCGCCACGCGAGAAAATTTCAATCGTTTTCGTAATTCGACGATTTCCGCCCGTTGGCACGTCTCTTTCTTTCAGAAAAAGTACAGAGTGCGCAAACCCGTACGACCTTCCACGAATCGTTTTCATTTATATGTATACCTCGCGAGTAGTATCACCCAGTTTCGAGGCAGTTCGCGAGATCGATTACGACGAGAATAGAGAACGACGATGCCCCAAATCGCCGGAGTCTCGAGCCGACGACTCTTGCTTTCGCGTAATTTTGGCACTTGATGCAATACGCTCGTAACACAATCGTTGCGAATCGGGAGCATCGCGATAAACTTTCGATCCGCGCGAGGTTACGCGGATCCGTGACAGAGCGGCGGCGAGATGCACGACAAACGAGTACGCGACAATAGAAATATAACGACGTGTATTCTCGCACCTGTCAGCAG
This sequence comes from Colletes latitarsis, assembly GCF_051014445.1. Lineage (NCBI taxonomy): Eukaryota > Metazoa > Arthropoda > Insecta > Hymenoptera > Colletidae > Colletes > Colletes latitarsis. The sequence continues at coordinate 24,884,316 of NC_135135.1, read as the reverse complement.
GTTCATATTCTTCAGGCTGGCTGTGTCCTCCTCCTCGAATCGCGCGAGGGGTGCCTCGAACTTCAACTCGGCGATCTTGCCCGCCATGTCCCTCATTATTGACCGTGTGGGCAACCCGGGAGCAGAGTCGATCACCGCGATGAAATTCGGCACCGTACACTTGCGGCAGCGCCCCCGAGGCGCTCCGTCTTCTTTGTTTTACGGTTTTTCACGGGGGTAGGCAAGAAAGGGCGAGAACACGCAAAAACTATCCGAGAACCACGCACAATCCGCCGCATGCGAGACTTCGCGAACGACTGACGCAGAGAGGGCTCGTTTGAAATGTAGTGGGGGAAGATGATTGCTCGTTGCCATGACGACCGCTGGCTGAGCGCGCCGATGGCACGATGCATCGTCAGTGACGTATAATGGAACACCAATCGCCCTGTAAATCGACGACCCCAATTTCGAAATAACATTATTCAAAAGACGTAAATGCATGTATACTTTTTTGTCGTTACGAATAATCGATCGGTACATATTTTCTTACTTATACATCGTCGATACAGTCGATTCCCGCTGCAAGCAGAGTAATGCATAAACAAATCTTTCCCGACATCGATTCTCATGTGGTTCCATAGACTAGTCATACTGTATAGACCCAGTAACTTATGGAAATTGTGTTACGCAGACTGAAGTACCGACTTCGTGATAAAGTAGTGACTTGCTGCGCACTCTATGCATAAAAATGGTAATTCTAGGAGCTATATCCGACTCATTACCATTTTCGTGTCACTCGCAACGTTACCAACAGATTTAGAATTAAACACAAAAGGAAGTGAGACAGAAAATGAAATTACATAAAAGTTATAGCCGAATAAGGGGGTTAAATGTACCTTTGAACCAAATTTGACATACGATGGATCCATCGATAGAGTAGATTGTATTCAGAAATATCAGCAATGTTTCTAAAAGGTGCGATGGTACAGTGAATAAGATTCTATTCCATTGTTTCTCTAGCTGTGTATTCGCTTAAATACCCCACTGTTTTATTTTTTCTACGTTAAATGAATATATGTGCTTAGTTTAAAAATCTCACACCTATTAATTTTCGTGCAACATTAAATTTTTATAAAAAAAAGTATGATTTTGGGCAAAAATGAGTTACTACATGAAAACTAAAAACGCTAGGAAATTCCAGGTGGTTTTGATGAAGTATAAAATAGTATTCTCAAATAATTTTAAACGTACACATTACTGTCTATTATGCAACACATATAATAATGACAACATAAACATTTTGAACAACGATTTAATAAATTTATATTTAAAAATATTTTTACATGAATTTCATAGGCTGACCAATCAAATATGTTACTAGACCTACATATGCTTTTTCGTTGTAATGTAAATTCTCCTTTTGGATATATCAGTATCACGTGATTTCCGTTCAGTTCGGTCTTTTCCTTTGCGGTGGATCTAGAAACTCGGGTGCTTGTTCTCTCTTGTAGAGCTAAGGTTTTTATCGACGACTTGCACTATTATTAAAATACATCCAACTTTAATATAAAATATACAAGCAGAAAATATGACTACGAAAGCTGAACTTGCGTGCGTTTATTCGGCATTAATTCTTGTGGACGACGACATCGCTGTAACTGTGAGTATGTATTGTATGCATGTTTGGTTTTACGCGGCGTCATAAAGAATTGAAGTATTGTCTTTTATTGTTATTAATTGTTGCATAAATTATGTACAAAAACAAATTATTAAAATATTTGAAAGTAATGCTATCAATATTTTCGATATTTGTTTGTCTAGGGTGAAAAAATTCAAACAATTCTAAAGGCTGCAAATGTTGATGTGGAATCTTACTGGCCTGGACTTTTTGCTAAAGCTCTGGAAAATGTTAATGTAAAAGAACTTATAACAAACATTTCGTCGGGTGTTGGAGCTGCACCTACAGCAGGTATTATTTTTATAATATATATGTCCTTAATTCAGGAATGGCATTAATACTTACACCAAACATGTGCTTTTGCAGATGTTGTACTTTGCTATGTCTATTCTGATATAATTGACTCTTATTCAGTAGAATAGTTTTATAATCTATAAATGTTAAATTGTGTATAACTAAGGTGTCTTAGAGACAAATGTGTTGAAAACTAATTTTAAATGCTTATAGTTATTTTATACAATTATATTAATATTCCTCTACATCCACCGACCTAAGTAATACTATTTATTAGAGCGGTCAGTGAATGAGGAAAAAGAAAAAAGAACAAAGAAACTATTGGTCATACTTAAAATATGATCTAAGTTTTTTTGGGCAACAATTAAATATATATACAGTCAAATATATTCTATCATATTATACTATATAACTTTACTAGAATTTTAGTCCATAAATCTTTATACAAGAATATTTTCATATGTATATGTATATTTTCAGCACCAACCGCTGCAGTACCTGCCAGCACAGAAGCTGCACCAGCTAAGGAAGAAAAGAAGAAGGAAGAACCCGAAGAAGAATCAGATGATGATATGGGCTTTGGTAAGTATCATATTTATAATTTAGTAAGTATAATATAGATTGTAATAAAGAAAAAGTCTTACCTTCAATGATTATATAATGTATTAGCTACTGAAATTATACGTGACGACATTCAAGAATGAGAATACCGTTATAATTAAATTATATGCAGCAAAAAGAGAGAATCTATTTTAATTGTATTTTCCTTTTTACCAGGTTTGTTCGATTAAATCCAAGGATCACAATTTGGCGGTCCATCTAATTTTTGTACAGTTATATTGTACAATGAATAAAATATTTTTAAATTAAAATACTTGACTATATAAATGTTAGGTGTTTCATAACCAAAGGAAAAGTAATTTCGTATAATCAATATCGATAGCTATCGATAGGTATCGATATAATTCGACCTTTCTTTTTCTTTTCGTTCGATACGATGACCGTATAGCAATAAAACGTCATATCTTCTCGATCTGTGTGAATTGAAAACCATTTTAACACTTCTGCTGGGTGGTTTCATGCTAAATAAACATTTCGTAGAAATGCAAAAGTCGAACGGTTTTAAAACGCGACTTTTTACTAAGGGTGATACGGTAATTCTGCCTGTAGATTCGTGTTTAAGACAAGACTCTATAAGGGCCACTTAGTGAATAGTATAATCAGATTAAAATAAAGTGGTTGCTCAGGACCTTTACTCCACTGATTTATACAGGAATTGATATCTTTCTGTTTGAGATAGAAAGATTTTGCTTGTCAGTTTACGCGGAGTGGTGAGTTTTCTAGAATCATATATTATATAAATCATACGTTTTACCAAGAAGTCGAATATTTTAATATCATAATATGTGTACATACAAACATAAAATTCCGAAGTAGTTAAAATACAATAAGACAAAGACTAATGAATAAATATGGAACATGATTGTTACAATTATAACATTTACTTAATCTGTATTTAAAAATAAATAAATATCAAAATAACATTTAAAAATACTGTTTAAACTTACATGTTCTAAGTTGCTTAAAAAATATATTTTTTACAAAAATCATATCTTTTACAAAATATCATGAATATCAATATCTGTTGATGTATGTTCTTATTAACGAAAGGATTAATAACTCGTTTTTAAATCGGACGGTTTTTTTTATAAAGTTCTTAATGTTTCACTTCAGTGAAATCATCACAATAAGTTTCTGGTTTAGACAGTGGTAACCATTGTGCAGATGCACCTTTTCCTGATAATACACGATGAAAAAGCTCCTTTTGACACTTATTAGATACTTCGCATTTAGCTAAAAGCTCACCATTTGCTCGTAAAATGATAAATTCTATCATGCATTTGGACAATATGTCATTATTAATATCAAAGCTTAAAATATCGTTCCATACAGGGCTAATTGTTTCGCGTTGTATACTAGATCTCTTCTTTTTGATACTTTTACTATCTTGAACAATCTTCACCTAACAAAATTAAAATATATAAATTTTAACTGTATTTTATAAAGATTATAGAAATTTTACACACTTACTTTTACATATAGATTTGCGTTTGTTGAGTCATTAAGACTAGGTAAATTTTTTGCTCTGACAACTATAATCGTTAATTTCTCTGTAGACAATTGATATGAGAGAGAAACCATTAGCTCTCCCAAAGATGGTGTTTTGAATCCATTCTCGATACTATATCGAAGGATTGGTTTTGTAATAAGAGTAAGTGTTGTATCCAAAAGATCAATCACTGCAGATAAAGGAAGTTGTACATAACCCAAACAATAATGTCTGGAGAAGGCATCAAAGTCATAAAGTAGAATTTCCAATGTTCTTCCAGTTAATGATTCAGGCATTACTTCAAAAACGAAGTCCTCATCAAACACTATTAATCACAATTAAAATTAAAAATTATGTCGAAGTTTGTTTTCATTACTTTATAAATATTAATTTGTGTATATGAAATTTACCAGGATTGAGAGTCCGCCTATGTATTCTAGTTTGCCATACATTACTCCAATCGGGTAATAGACGTACTTTTCCATATGGATCCGCAGTACCATTTAATTCTCTTGCATGAAGATCATGCGCCTTTTATAATAAATATATTTATATTTGAATAAAAAGTTATAAATATAGATGGTGAGGTATTTAAAATAGACCATCTAGATAACTTGACTACTTTTTATGGTAGAAGAAAATGTATTCAACCAATTTTACTCCAAATTAGTTTGAAACATTTCTTTTAAAAAGTAGGCAATTTATTTGGATGACCTGATTTAAAATAGATGCATATATGTAAAGTTACCTCAACAAGTCTAACAGTAAGAATACCAGCGCTTGCATCATAAATTAAACCTATTTGTAATTCACCTCTGATTTCATCAGACAACGACATTGACGAGGAAGAAGACAGCTTTATCACATCAAAAATTAAAATATAGATAAACAGATTTTTTTAAAATATTGATTAATTTTTTAAAAATATTTATACCTTGTAGCTAGATGTCTCACACTCTGTACTATTAAGTCGAGAATGTGAGTCAATCATACCTCTTGATGTAGACTTAACAATTACCATGCATTTTTCTGAAGCAGCCACTGCTCCTTCTGGTAATAGTGGTGCAAAAGAACTGACAGGTGATATTGAAATATCTTCAGACTCTGATAAATACTGTAAAACTAAAAATAAACAACTAATGCATTATAGATAATATAAGCATAAAAAATAAAGCTAGTTTTTTATATTGCCAAAATATTTACCCTTTTTTGATGAATCACTTGCAATGCTATCAAATGCATAATTAGATTGCCATTCTTCATCATTACAATGATTATCATTATCTTCTGAAGTTTTATTTTTCTGATCTAAATTGACATTAGATCCTAAACCAACAAAATTATCTTTTGATGACAGTGTCGCTTCTTCTGCTCTATTTAATAAATCCTTTTCAAACCTAAAATATATACAAGCTTTAAATTCTATATTTTAATCAATCTTTGTTGTCAGTTCTTTTAACCCGTTTTATTTCTATAAATTACTGTTAACTTATAAAAAGTATTTATGTAATTGATAAGATATACATACCAATTAAGAGGACCTCTACCTGGAACAAGAAGGGATAATCGTTTGCGTTTGATACAAATTGTATAAACAATTACAGCTGAAATAGCCCCAGTTGCAGCCCCAACTGTTCCCAAAACAGCAACAATCCCAATACCATGAACATCCATTTTTAGTTTAAACTACAAACATATTAAATTTACATGTATGATTTAATTTAATAAGGTACTGAATACTTTCCAATATTATTTCACTTAATATGTTTACTTACCTTTTTACATTATTTCTTGTATTACACTTTTATATATAATTGTTTATATATAAAAATATATTTAATTTTCTGTACACTGAAAAATAAGTATTATGTTTGAAAAATTGTATTTACATTACACTATAATACAGCATAAACATATGGGCATGTTGAGGGTGTATTGAGGGGTTACAAAAACAAAGACAGTCGACGTATTGACTCTGGCAAGAACGAATCAATATCTACTATTTTTATGTATGATACCATAATAAATAACTAGAAGTTTTCATCGTATACCTTTTATTATAATACTAGAGATTCAAGTCCTTACATATTCTAGTTAGTGTACATTGCAATTTAAAGATTATCGCATCCACAAATGATTGTTTTCAAAATACACTAGCTGTGTAACTCATAGGAACAAAAGACATCATAAAACATGGCCATTGCAGTATGCGCATGGTTCTCATTAATCGCACAAAAAATTAAGAATTCTTCTTAATTAATACTTATCATACTCAAACAACCTATTTATAAAATATAAATTACTTCAGACAATTATATGGACATAGTATGATTCTCATAAATGTAAACTTATTACATTTATTTATATTGTAATATAATTATTGTATTCGTATTAAAATTGACAAGGAATTCAAATATTTTATTTCTTTTATCACATTTTTTTTGTGGACTACATTAAACTATGTTTAATCCATTCAGTACATGTATAATAGATTCACGTACAGCCGACTCTAGTACAAGCCATACTGAACGGAAGCACTAAAGCTGCGAGAGTCCGACTTTGCAATAGATAGACAGAGATGCACAAATGTTGTGTGCTCTTTCTATCAAATGGAAAATCAGACTCTCGAAGTTTAGTGTTTCTCGTTCAGTATGGCTAGCATCGACGGCGACATTAGTAACAACGAACGGAATGGTAGCAAAAGCCGACATATCCTACCGCACGAGCCATGTTACGAGAGTTCGGCAATTCGCCCAACTTCTTATGCAATTTTCTTACACCGCAAAAAAAGGACAAATAAAACTGTATAAATATTGTATATTTTTATAAATCTTTATCTAATCAAAACTATAAAAATACATATACAAAATAATACATTAGTTATACTAATGCAATTGCTAATTTTAATGTTTAGCTCTTGACTGAGATAAACGTGCTGAAGTTCTCTGTGAAGTAGACACTGGTGTTGCAGGATTTTGATTTCTTCTTGATACTGACAATCTGGTTGTATGAACTGGATTAGTATTTTCATTCCGATTTGATAATTTTCTTGCACTTGGTTTAGACGAGGTTGCCTTAGTTTCTATAAAAATAATGATAATTAACGCAATGAAATTATTTTTTACTTTTAGCAATACATACTTTGCTCTCCAGAAGTTTTCTTTGAAGTGGAGTTCGTATCTGAATCCGAATCAGAACTTGCTTTATTTGTGCGACTACGTGATTTTACCTTTCTAGCACTCTTTGCTAAAATAATTTGAAGTCAATTAATAAATATATTTAAAAATAGTTTACATGCAAAGAAAACGTACGTTTTGTCATGGGCGTTATATCGGAATCACTGTCTTCCTCACTACTACTCCTATATTTTGATTGTCTGTTGCGCTTTTTTCGTTTTGGCACTTGGGGCGGTGGCATTATTTCGTTATTGCTTTCTTCATTTGTACATTTGAGAAGTTCCTGTATTTTTGCTTCCAATTCAATACAAACTGCTTTTGTATTTGGCTTTTTCTTTGACTGCTCTATAACAGTCTGCAAAGCTTTCTGAACATGCTTGTGGTGAATTTTTTCCTTTAATAGAGGTAAACTTTCGGTAAGACGATGTATACCTGATAAAAATTGTTTAATTTAATAAAACGTAATATTTAATAAAATTTGTATTTGGTTACTACTTATTATTTACTTTTCGGACCAAATTGTAAAAGTGACAAACAATATGAAAAATCACGCCACTGTCTTTCTGTAGTAGCTAGTTGGAATCTGGTACAAATTTTATCAATTATGGCATCAACTTGTTTTTCTTTTTGTAATAAACTTAAAATATATCTGAAAATATAAATTATTTTATTAAGTTGTGAAGTCTGTATGTTTCCAGTTTAGTAATGAGACATACTTTATAATCTCTTGGAAATCAGACTCGCCTATATCTAAATTAGGATCAGTTAATCGAGATAATATATCGGGCATCACATTATACAAGGCATTGGTCTTCTGTGAAAGTGCCTTGAAGAACTGTTTTGCATCTTGACGAATTTGAGTATCTTTATCTACTATGCAGAGAGCTAATTCTGATATCTGACCTCTTACACGCACCATGTCTCTCATTATAAGACTTGATAAAACATGGACACAGGTACTTCGTACATTTGTATCTGTATCCCGGAGTCTAAACATGAATCGTATTTTAAATCGATTATAATGATATACAGTAGGGCTTCGATTAATTAGTATAATGTGGATCGAAGCAGGCTGGATAATTATTAAAATCTAAGAAGTAATGATTATTGTATTTAAAATTACTTGAGTTTTATCTGTAATTACCTGTTATAAATGTGTTTCATCCATGGTTCAACTTGATTTGGAAACCTAGATGTAAGATCACTTACTCCAATAAGAACATTGGCTCGAATGGCAGGATGCGGCGAACGTTCAAGTATTGTAATTAAAAGTTGCAATGATTCTTCGCAGAATATAGAACTCACTGTCATCATTTTACTGAGAGCAAGAGTGCTGGCAGCTTGTGTATCTTCATCATTGTACTTATCATGATTTTGACATACATGTAATACCACTGGGCTGAAATATAGAGTTCGTATACAGACATGTTTTTCCATGACATAAAATATATAAATACCGAATTCATTAACATACACAAATTTTGCTAAAAGTCCATCGCCAGTTACAATGTGATTTTCAAGAACATCATTTATTAATTCTGCATTTGAATCATCTACTGCTCCTACCACAGCTTCCTCGCCATTATCTTCTGCAACTATACTTGTCTAAATACAAAAATCAGAAACAGAATGAATTCCAAATATATAATATAAAGCACCTAACATGCTCACCTCGAGTAACTTGTAAGTTATAGGTCGTATGAAAAATTGTCATTTATAAATTTGTAAAGTTTCAGGAGAGTAGGGGAACAGTATAGAAGGCAACAAACTTAAAATTTAAATCTTCAGAACGACTTCAAATATAGTTTATTACATGATCCCACATATTAGGAACACCCTGTATATGTATCGTACCTCTTTATTACGAAGTATCCGTCTTGCACTGTTTGGAGTAGATAATGTTTTTGACCTACGAGATTTAGAAGAATTAAGTTTACTTCTATTTGAATTCTTTTCTTTTTTTAATTTTCGTATGGTATCTCTTCGCTTTAATTCCTTGTAAACTGATGTGTCCAAATGTACCATTTGTCTGGCTGCAATATGCCCGATTAAGTATAGTAATTTAGATAGCAGAAAGAGTGAAACAACATGTTCTGTCGAATCAATATTATTAAATTGTCCTCGATTATACACTTCTAATAATAACTGCTGCATTAGATGATCAGGCTGATTTGCTAACTACAATTTCAAAGTATTTTTTATGAAATACAAGAACTATCTTTTACAATTATGAAATAGATTGATGCAAGACTTACATAGTAAATAGCGCTAACTGCATCTGTTGCAAATGACACATATCCATCTTCTTCCATGTTAGTAAAATTTTCTATCAATAAATTCAAAATTTCTTTAAACATTTCATGATCATTGGGATACCTAAGAATTGTAATAATTATTTGTGATTAATTGATATAATTAAACAATCGTTAAAATCTTATATATCTATCTTACCTAACAGGTGATTTATTAATGTCATCATTTCCACTTTTTATCTTCAATAATGCTCTACATGTATCTCTGGCCAAAAGAAGGTCAGTTTTTGCTCGCGGGCCTAAACCCACTTTTATTAATATATTTAAATTTGTAGTTATAATATTACTCTCAGCTTGAGCTATCATTGTTATCAACATTAAAGCAGATCTGCTATCTAATGGATCTTTGTCTGACGATTTCATTGAAAATTTTTCCCACAAAACCTATGAAAGTAACTGTGAAGATAAACAAATTGACTGATATCATGTAATTTCAAAACTAAGTATACTATTACCTGTATTTCTTCATTACTTAGTTCATTGTTAGTATACCACTCTACAATAAGTTTATTCAAAGCTTGACTTTGACCTGGTTGAAGTTCTTTCAACAATGCAATCAAAGCTTTAACACGCATAAGTGCTTTTTGTCGATTTGATATTTTATCTACGTTGTTATTTAAGTAAATTTCTTTATATACAATAGCTACATTCTTGCGGACTGATTGATCATGGTGAAATACTTGATGCAAAGCATCGCGTATAGCAGTTACAGCTCCAGCTATACCAAATTGATAGGCAGTCCCAAGGAAAGTACATGCTTCAATAGCATCACCTGCTGTTGTAGAAAAAAGCAATTTTTCTACCATGGTTATAGCAGTTTCCAGCTCGGTTGCAAATTCTAAACAATTCTAAAATAAAAATGTACAATTGGAAACTATCAAAAGAGAAAGTTTATTGCACTAATATAAGATATCCAAATACATACTTTTAAATAATTTACAACTCGTTTTGTTGCTGTTATTTCCTCTTCATCATTAGATTTATCTTTATCTGATGATTGTGCTGTATCTGCACATACTTTTACATTATCTAACTTATCCTCTGATTCCATAAATATTTTTAGTAAAAGTAAAAATAAAAATTCCTCTATTGCCTCTGAAGAAAAATTTTTCTTGTCTGGCTTTGGCGTCAATTTAACATATACTTTCCACAAATATGTCACTGCTTCAGAAATTTTTTCCTTTAACATCAACTGCCTCACATGTTCAAATCCTATATTAGGATCAATGTTTTCTTCATTGTCATCATTTTCATCATCTTCATCACTTTGTTCTTTATCTTTTTTCTTACTGACAACAACTTCTTTTAATGCTTTATTTATATTTGGAAGTAAAGTGTCCCACAATTCTAATCTCCGATAATCGCCACAAACGCTTTTGCTTACACTATCAGTTTGCATCTTTCTCAATTTCATTTCATTTTCTTCTAATGACTTAGAAATTTCTACTTTATTTAACTTAGCTGCATATGGATTAGCCTGTAGTAAAGCCCGTAGTAATTGCAGTGCTTGTTTTCGTACATTTGCACTTTTATCTTCTAAACGTAATGCTGTAGCAGCTAAAAGTTTTCCTTGTCTTGCTAAAGGTATTGCTCCTTCGCAACATAAATGTTGCCAAACTTGCAAGACTTTTGATCTAACATAAGCATTATTGTCCAACAAATGTTCTTCTAAACTATTCAGACATTCATCACGTTGATCTTTTTGTTCTTGAGTAAGATTATCTCCATTTAATGATTTTCGTACAATTACACCTATAATTATAATTGTACAATTCCTCATAGCATAATGTTCACTATCCAAATAATCCCTCACATCATTAAGGATAGGCATTATGAGGTCTGGTTGAGTAGTAGCAATGGTTTCAAGAAATATTGATATATAATGACCATCAGTTTCAGATGGTTCACTTTGATCAATCTCTTTCATTACTTCTTTTATTAAACCATTACAACCGCATTCATTAATCATTTGAATAACTCCAGTTGCTATATGTGATGCTAACATATCACTTACTTTCACCAACTGAATAATTCTTATTATGCAGTTTATTCCATGGTTGTATTTTTTAATTGAAGTTCCTAAAATCTCAAAAATAGTTTGTCGTATATGTTTTTGTTTTATATTTTTACATTGTTCTAAAACTTTATAGCACATTTTAGTAAGTAATATAATAAACGAATCCTCAACAACAGGAGGCTGCCAAAGTTTTTGCAATGGTAACTGTAACAGTCTATAACAATATTCCAATGCTTTCTCCTTAGTAGAATCCCATTCTTCTTCTATATCTGATTTTGTATATTTTTTACGCTTTTCAATATATTTATTGCCTGCATTTTTAAGAATTTCTTCATCTATATGGCAAAAAAACCAAGAAAATAAATACACAAGCATTTTAGTAATGTTAAAAACTTGTAATCGGTTTTCTTCTTCCAAATCGTTTTCTTTTTCAAATGTGCCTTCCAAATCATAAACCAGCATTTCAATAGCTTTATGAATTCCAGTGAAACCTTTCATAATGATAGGTAAGTCAATTTTATTTCCATGTACAATTACAGAGAAAAATGTGTCAAAGTGTTCCGTGATAAAATTAATTCCATTTGTTTGAAATGCTGATCGTGCTTCATTTAATGCTTGTGGTATCATCCGTATTGGAATGATTTTTTCTACGTAATACTGTCCACTCCCAGTTGTTTGTAAAAGTTCATCTTTGTTTAATGGAATAATAAAGTGTTTTATCATTTTAGGTTCATTTATTGCTTCTTGTAAACTCTTAGGTAACTACTTCGCCTTTATATCCAAAAATGAAAACTTCTATTATTTATAAATCCATAAAACACTTTCACAATTACAGTAATGTTTAAATTCAAACTACACGTTTAAATTGTTAACTATTAACATAGTATTAACTGTCAGTTTTCAAATTCATTGCTACCAACCACTGTTTCTAGGAACTTTCAGAGAAAAGAGACGCCTTAAGTTAGGGCCCCTAGTTTCAACGGGTCATCAACCCATAACATAATTCCTCATTCTCGTGAAACTTCATATTAGTGAAGTTCATAACAGAAACAAAAACAAATGAAAGTAAATAAAGTACAATGTCGTTAGAAGTAGAAAATGATTTAATACGTGTAAGTAATCAATTGTGTGATTTTTCTGCAGACGGAAGATTCTTAGCGATTGCGTATCAAACGAATTTAATTATAAAAAATAGCAAAACATTCGATACCATTCATTCATTTATATTTGCAGACATAATTGAGGTTAGTGTCAGATTTCATCATACTAGCAAATAAAGTATTTAATAACAATATAGTTGTGTTTTATTATATCACAGGTTTTAGAGTGGTCTAGAAATAGTGAATACATTCTTTGTGCAAACATAAGTAAAGCTGTTATTCAAATATATTCCATTCATTACCCTGAATGGAAATATAAACTTATAGAAGGCAGTGCTGGTTTAGAAAGTGTAAATTGGTCTCCTGATAGTAAATACATTTTAACATTGTCAGATTTTAATGTAAGTAAATTGTCCTTATTAATACTGTATTTATTATTATTTTTTTTTTAAATGTAACAAATAATATTTATCATTTATTTCAAATGATTAAACTAATCAGATTCAGGCATCTATATGGTCTTTGGAAAATCAGAGTGTAACTCATATACAAAATGTGAAGTCATCTTTTCATAAATTACATTTTAGTCCAAATGGCAGTAGATTGGCAATAGTAGTTTCAATTGAGGGTCAAGACAGTATAGAAATTTATAAAACTGATACTTGGAAATTAAGTAGAGTGAGTAGATAAATGTAATTAATACCTATAATTAAGATTAAGTGTACACTATTACTAGATAAAAATACAATTATTTTATGAGTCCTTTAATTCTGCAATCTCTATATCATATATTTTAACAGTATAATCAGATCCACAGCTTGCTAATTGTAGAGTACTTGAATATTCTTTTTGCGGTCGAAATTTGAGCCTTTTTACAGTTAAATGATGCGCTTGAGAAGAATTGTATACTATACATTTGTGCCATACAAAATTATCTATAAATATTTGCAACCTTTGTATCTGTATACAACCTGTTTCAAATCCTATTGCTAAAATGTAAGTATGTTCAGAAATACTCTGTAGAGAAAACGAAAGTGCTGTAACAGAATCTTTTACATACAAATTCGTTGTTGGGACAATTTTGTTATCTATGAGTTTTGGATTCCAAACTCCAATTTTTCCATCTCTGGAACCAGTTACAAAGAAACATGAATCATGTGTCCATGAACAGCACCATATTATACGAGTATGAAAATTATCTTTTTTCAAACTGGCTGCTATTAAAGTGTATGTATTATCGTTATACTCAAACAATGACCACCTTCTATCTCTAGATACAGATACTAGGTATTTGTCATTGGGTGAAAATTCCATCTGTGTCACAGTTAATTGATGCGATGTAAGTTTCTGAACTTGTGACCATGTACTTGTATTCCATAATAATATTGCAGAATGTTCTGGTGAAGTTGATTTACATGCAGTTGCTAATAACAATCCATCATGTCTGGCAGTTATAGAAAATATTTCATATCCATGACCATAAACTTTTTGTAATTCTGGCCATAATGTATTTTGCATTAATTCTTCCTCAGTTGGAGGAATGTAATCCTCATTTTTAAAATCGTCGATAGTAACATTTTTAATTTTAATGCTATCATTAAATGTTGCTTTATTTGTCAATCCAAGAGCAGGAACCGATGCACTGTCAGCCATTGTATTTTTGAAGTCATCAACATTAGCAATTTTTCCTAAATAATTCTTAAATGTTACTGGAGCTGTGAATATACGTACAACTTTCTCTTCTGCTCCTGAAGCAAACATGTATGGTGTTAACATAACTAAGCAAGACATATCATATCCATGAACTTGTGGACGTCCAATTTCATGCCAAAATTCTGTTGTTCCATTTTTCCATGGTGCATGAATTCTTGTTGTTTGATCTGCACTTGTAGTAATGAGAAACCTGTAATATAATAGTGTATATTGAAACCTTTTTTGCAAATTATACACTCTATAACAAAGCTAAAGTACAATTACAAAGTACTCCTCACATGTTTGTTCATATACAAACCTTCCTTTTGGATCCCAGCAAAGATCAACTACTTCTGCAAAATGACCACTTGGTATTGATTTTGGAATCCAATTTTGTACACTATCCAAATATTCCCAAATATGAAATGACCCTTGATATCCATGTGCTAATATATTTAATCCATTACTGCTGAATTTACAGCCATAAAAGCCCAATGAATTACCACCAACTTCTCCCACTCTTACTTTTTCAGACCAAATTCCAGTTATTTCATCTGGTTCCCATATAATCATGGATTTATCTAATGAGCAAGATAATAATCTCAAGATCCTATTTCCATTACTCATTTGCTGTGGATACCAGTGTATACCATAAATCCAACCATCATGACCATAAAGTACAGATTCCAAAATAATATTATACTTTGTATCATTAACCATAAATACTTGTTCTTTCTGATGTAATTCATCATTCAAAGATTCTGTGGCATTTGCAGAAATTTTCCATAATCTTATCATAGTATCTTGAGAGCCAGTTGCAAGTAAAATATTATTATTCATATCATAATTAAAATCAATACAACGTACCCAATCTTCATGTCCACTTAGAACTTGGACTTTTACAAAATGTATTTCTTTCATAATATCAGTGTCTGTTGTATATAGTTCAACTGTTGAATTTTCTGTTGCAACAGCTAAAAGTGGGTAATTTGTGCTAGGCAAATAAGAAAAGGAAGCTTCTATTGGTAACTTCTTCCCAAATATAAATGTTTGAAAACATTTTATATCTCCACATGTGTCTCTGGACCATAATTTCAAATCTCCATTAACTGATCCAATACACACCAACAACTTGGGGAAGCTTTTATCATTTTGAAAATTGTGATTAGGAAGATACAAAGAATTACTAAATGTAAGAATATCATCAGTCTCAATTATAGAGGTGCATTTAAAACATTCGTTTAATTTGCTCCAAATAATAGCAGTTCCATCTACTGAACTTGACAATATCTCTGATTCGCCTAAAAAGTCTGTTCGTTTTATCCATCGAACCGTATTAATGCGTTCTTTATGTCGGTGAAGTGTTTGTGTTACTTTCCCAATTTTTGAAATCGACGGGTCGTAAATTGCAACTGCATGACATGCTGCGAAGCAAATAAGTCCGTTTTGTCCCCAGTCGGCTGAATGTGGAACCCGATTACAAGCACATGATATGTAAGATGTCATAACTATTTATTATTAATAAGTACTACATATAACTGATTGTCAGACTGATTGATTATCTAACCTCAAAAAAACTACAGTAAATACGTGTATGATACACGTGGTACGACTTCATTTTTTAAAACAGAACCTTTATACCATTAAAATAACTAGATCTTGACTTGGAGAATTACTCCATAATTAGTGATTTTTCGCCCATTTTAAAATTGAATTTTGTGTTGTAAAATTGAATATTTTTAAATTGAATTGAAAAGTGATTTAAAAAAATGAGGAGTCAAAGTAATCGAATTTCATGAAATTTGTTATTCAATAAGTTGCATTAACGCGTCAGTCCATACACCTTTAAGTACAGATTTTTATGTCAATCTGATGAAACAAAATATTTCAACTTAAAAATTTCGATTTATGTTTCATCATAATGTATAATTTGGGACTAAAAACGGGCAATATTTGCGGTCACTCTTCATTACGTCAAATTTTGATTTCTGTTTTTTTTTCATTTTCAATCATTCTTTTTAGAAATTAATATGTGGACATTTAAATAGTATTGATGGGATATGTTGGTCGCCAAATAGCGAACTACTATGTATCTGGTGTTCTTTTGGGAATGAGGCAAAATTAATTACTTATTCAAGTGTGTTGGACAGAGATATAGGAATTTTCTGTCCCACACAAATTACAGATTCGTCTGAAACAGAACATAGTTATCAGATTCAATTAAATGGTATTGAAACTGTAACATGGATGCCTAGTGGACAGTTATTGGCTGTAACTGGATTTAATGAAATGGTATAATAATATTTCAATAAGTTAGGAAGTCGTAACCAAAAATTTGGTGATATTAATTTAATATAAATTTATATGTAGATTACATTATTAAATTACGTGACATGGAAACCACTTTTGCAATTGTATCTTGACCCAGTAATTAAAGAAAATTATCTGAATAAAGTATACGAAGAACGTGTAATTCAAACAAAGTTTTCTAATACGAATACAAGTTTATACAACAAACATATTTGTAAGTAATATCATGGAAATGAGAATTTATACAGGGTGTTCGGCCACCTCTGGGGAAAACGCGCGATAGGTTGAGGCAGGTCAGTCCTAGTGGTTCTCACTCAGAAAACTGTAAGGCTGTCGATAAGTCAGTAAGTAAAATTTCTCATACTGAGTGAAAACCACTGTCACATGCACGCAGCTGTTCGCAAATTATCGTTCTACATGCAGAACTTTAAACGTTAATAATTTCTTAAGGAAGCCTCAATCAACAAATTGCTATTCTTGATTTTCGTCTTATTTTAGCCTCTAGAATCTTCCATTAAAATTTTTCCCAGGGGTGGCCGAACACCCTCTATTGACCGGTAAGATTAAGAATATAAATATTTGCAGTGGAAGAAAAACATGAACGTCCAGTAAATATAAGGATCAGTAAGAAAAATGACATTGACAAATTGTCAGTTGCTAAATTCAGTATATTGGAATTTAGTTCATGTGGACATTATTTAGCCATAAAGCATGAACTTTACCCTACAACATTATGGATATGGAATATTATTGAAGATTATCTCGATTATTTACTTCTAGAAAATAGTATTGTGGGTGAGCATTTAGATATCTTATTTGTTTATATATTAATCATTATTTCTTATAAATGGTATTAAATTGTACTTTAAATTTTCATTTAGCTATAAAGTGGAATCCTAGGAGTGCCCATCTATTAATATTTTGTAAATGCACATACATGTTTGAATGGACACCATATAGTGCAACCTGCATACCAACTCCCCGGAATATTACAGCATTAGATGCCCGATGGCATTCTCAAGGAAATCTTGTGCTACTTTGTGGTTATAATAAGGCAATTATTTATGAAATTAAAAATAAATTATAGCAACAATTTCAATAAATTGAAATGTAAAGAAATATTAAAAATAACTTCCAATAAAAAATAAGCAAATTTTGTACTTATTTATTTTGTTTACTTGTAAACAATGTTCATGAAAATAATGTATGAAACTGTAAATAATTAGACGTGAGACATTTGAATATGAAAAGATTCTGCTATTAAAATGGAAATGTAAAGATGAGATTTTTTTATGAGTACAATACAACGAGTACCTTTCTTGTGAACAATCATTACAAAATAAAATTAAGTTTATTTTACATACTTGTTTATTTTCATTTTAAAATATCCGCGCGTCTCAAGAACGGATCAGGCGCGAACTCCCTTTCGGTTCAGAATTTCTTTATTATAACGCGCAACATTGTGAATAGCTATAGAAACTGCTTTGAGAGAACTTGCGAGAATTACGCGTGATTTATAGTCCTCTGGCGATGAATTCGGGAGACATCTGGGAATTTGTTCATGTGTTTCCTTCTGTCAGAACTAGGTGCACGTTACTATCCCTTAACCTAAATCTTTCCCATATATTAAAAGATAATTACAAATATTATTTAAATAGACTTATATAAAAAGTATTTATTTGCAGTTTTTAATAATGGATCATAATAGTACCCAATTAATGGAAGACATTACACTAGAAAGAAAAAATACTGGAAAGTATGTCATATAAATTGAAATGTTAATATCTCATACATTAAAATAGAAACAAGGGAACAAAAGTAGTGCGAAATCTATTTTTAAGAAATATTTATTCTTTTAGAAAAGAAATGACAGTTTTATAATTAATTCTTATTCGTTTAAACACTATTTTTATTCGATGTAAAATTAGTTTGTGTATCATAATTATGTTATAATATTGTTCAGTATTAAAGAAACATATTTTATATGTGACAGGAATGTATCTGGAAAAAGTAAAGGTAAAAATGAAAGTCCTCTCTTTTCAAGTAAACTTAAAGTAGAAATGCAAACTTTAAGAATATCTGAAGAATCTGAACAACAACTTTATGATACTTTAAAAAATATTTATGGCCCTGTATGTATTATAGACATATTTGATTATTTATCATTATATATTATTTTTTGTGCAGTATATTACTGGTAGTTTTTTTACAGAGTTTTAAACTTTCTGACGCGTCAGAGTTTGAAAATAAAACTTCAAACTTAAACAAACAGTATTGGATGGAAAGAGGCAACTTAGTTATTGAAGGAATAGTTGATTATTCTTCCAAAGATGCTACACCTAAAACTCAAGAACAAATTACTAGACAATTTGCAACATTTAAACTTGAAAGTTATGGGTAAATATTAATATGAACCAAATAAGTAATAATTTTAATATAAATTGTAAACTATTACATTAATTTTAGTTTTCATCAATCACACTGCACTGAAGCATTAATATATACAAAAGGTGATATGGGAAAAGCTTTAGAAGTTTTATTCTGTAAATATTATGGACTTCATGACATTGTAAGAAATCAAATATCTGATGATATTGACACATCAGACTTATTAGAAAGACGACATGAGGAGAAAGAGGCACTTGAATCTATTTACGGAAATATGTTTATTGAAAAAATAAAAAACCAAATTTGGATTGTCCAAGTTACTTTAAATTATTTAGTAAGAAATGATGTAATAGAGGAAGAAATACGAAAAATTAAGCAACAACAAGAAAAAGAAAAAGAGAAAGCAATTTGTAGATTATTTATTCAGAAAAAGTGTGCATTTGGAAATAAATGTAGATTTTTACATCAGCAACCACAAGTTTTAAAAATGCCAGAAAGAGAGGATCCTCACTTTACATTAGAAATAAGATTTCCAGAAGGTATTATACATAAAATCAAGTAAATTATGCAACTGATATATAATTTATTAATAACATTCTACTTGAGGGATTCTTTTTTTTACATTTCATTAGGTTGTAAATATCCATACGAACCACCATATCTCTATTTTTATAAAAATGATGGTACGTTTCCAAGTATAAAATGTTTAAGAATAGGAAGAAGATTATATAATGAAGCACAGTCATTATCTAAAGATGGCACCCCTTCTATTTTTTCTATAATATCCCTTTTAGAGAATGAATTTGAAATAAAAGGATATTTAGAAGTAAATAAAGAACAATTTTTGGATCAAAATGAACTACTTTTTCCAAAGTTACCAGAGACCAATAATGAAACGGATACAACTACACATCATGAATTAGGATCCATTACTAGAAAACATAGAGACAATATTACATGGGAAGAAATATTGAAAGCAGATGATCTAATTCATAAAAAATTCAAAGAAAAACAAAAAGATCTTAAATATAAAAAAATGAAAGAAATTAGAAGAAAATTACCTGCCTGGCCTAAAATGGATAACATATTGGAAATAGTACATGAAAATCAAGTTACTATAATTTCAGGTGAAACAGGATGTGGTAAAAGTACTCAGGTAAGCAAAATTATCAGTGTTATATATAAGTTTTAATTTTATTACAATGGAGTTCTTATCATATTAAATACTTTTTAGGTGCCGCAATTCTTATTAGATGATTGGAT
The DNA here is from genome assembly GCF_051014445.1 of Colletes latitarsis. Classification (NCBI taxonomy): domain Eukaryota; kingdom Metazoa; phylum Arthropoda; class Insecta; order Hymenoptera; family Colletidae; genus Colletes; species Colletes latitarsis. The sequence goes on along the minus strand of NC_135135.1, from coordinate 24,863,997 downwards.
TCTTAATAGATCCGAATCGAAAGAACATGTCAACATAATATGTACACAACCTCGAAGAATAAGTGCAGTAAGAGTAGCTGATAGAGTTGCAGCAGAGAGAGATGAACGTATAGGTGACACAATAGGGTATCAAATACGATTGGAGAGCAAAATGTCTAACAAAACTAGATTAACATTTTGTACGACTGGTATTTTGTTACAAAGACTATCCGTGAATCCAGACTTGACCGACGTGACTCATGTCATTGTGGATGAAGTTCATGAAAGAAGTGCAGAAAGGTGAGATGTATATTATATTAACGTGATTATCTTTACTTAAATATTATCATTTCTCATCTAGTGACTTCCTATTGATGGCATTGAAGGAATTGTTACCTAAAAGATCAAACTTGAAAGTAATACTTATGAGCGCAACACTTAAAGCTGAGGTTTTTTCCTCATACTTTAAAGACGCTCCTATTTTATGTATTCCGGGAAAAACGTTCCCCGTGGAACAAATCTTTTTAGAAGACATGTTCGAAAGGATGAATTATGTACTGGAAGAAAATTCGGTATTTACGCGAAAAATTAAAGGTGACTGGGAGCAGTTGCAAATAGATCTAGAAACTGCAGAGGTTGAAGTCGCTCACTCTGCTGGAGTTAAGGAATCAATTCCGGATGAGAATTTAACGTTAATGCAAATTGTCAGTAGATATCAAGGTTACAGTAAACAAACGCAAAAAAATTTGTATGTCATGGATCATGAGAAAATTAATTTTGAGCTTATAGAAGCAATATTAGAATGGATTATTTTGGGAGAACATGATTATCCAAGAACTGGTTCTATTTTAGTAAGTGTTTTTATTTTTGGAAACTTAATTAAATTATATATTAATTGCTTGTGACTCGAGCAGCGCGATTGCGCTGCTGTCATTCCATATCGTAAAAGTCTAATAAGTTTGATATTTTTTTACGTGAAACATGAAAAGCGTTATCGTGCCGTGTGGTATTTTTCGACAAGGTTTTTGAAATTACTCTTGGGACTGAAAGGGTTAATTACCTTACAATTTTAGGTATTTTTACCGGGATTTGCTGAAATTATTACATTGAAAAATCAATTGAATAGCAATAAACATCTTTCGCCGAAGACAGGAAAGTTTATTATTGTACCATTGCATTCAACTTTATCCAATGAAGAACAAAATTTGGTTTTTAAAAAGATCAAAGATGTTAGAAAAATAGTGCTAAGCACAAATTTAGCTGAAACATCTATTACTATAGATGATTGCGTTTTTGTAATTGATAGCGGAAAAATGAAGGAAACTAGATTCAATTCAAACCAAAACATGGAAAGTTTAGATACATGTTGGGTATCACAAGCGAATGTATTACAAAGAAAAGGTCGTGCTGGGCGTGTGATGCCTGGAGTGTGTATTCATTTATATACTACATATAAGTACGTATAATTTGTTAAATATTAAATTAATACATTATATTCTATAATAATAAAAATTAATTTTTTATTAAAATTTTTCAGATTTAAGTACCAGTTTATGACACAACCAATACCTGAAATATTAAGGATTCCTTTAGAACCATTGCTGTTACGTATTCAACTTTTACATAAAGGAAAAAAAGTAGACTTACATAATATTTTAGGTAATAACATAAATTAGGTAATAATGTTAATTTTAATTATACTTTTTCTACAAAATATTTATTATAATTCCATTTACAGGCAAAATGTTAGAACCACCAACAGATGAAAATATTTATAATGCAATTAAACGTCTACAAGATATTGGTGCATTTACTTCTGAATATGTATTGACTCCGTTAGGTCATCACCTCGCTACACTACCAGTGAATGTACAAATTGGAAAATTAATTCTGTTTGGAGCAATTTTTTGTTGCCTTGATTCTGCTCTTACCATTGCAGCTTGTTTGTCTCATAAAAATCCATTTAATATACCTTTTGAGGAAAGACATAAAATAGATGCTAAGAAAGAATTCTTTACAGCTAATTCTGATCACTTAACTATTCTTAAAGCATATAAGGTAAATATACAAATATAAATATGTATGATAACATGAAACAGATGTTTATATTTTTTGTATTTGTTTTATAGAAATGGTTAGAAGCATGTGCACGCAGTAATTACGCAGGACATGTTTTTGCTAATGAAAACTATTTATCCATGCGCACATTATATACTTTAGCAGATATTAAATATCAATTCTTAGAATTATTAGTTTCAATTGGTTTTGTTCCCATTAATTTGCCCAAACGACAAACGAATGTTGACAAGATCTTGGAGATTACTGGATTTGATCTAAACATCAACAATGATAATTATAAACTTCTTCAAGGTTTACTTTGTGCTGCTCTTTACCCTAATGTTGTAAAAGTTTTTACACCAGAAAAATCCTTTAAAGTGCAATCTGCTGGAGCAATTCCAATTCAACCTAAGCCAGAGGAACTGAGATTTCAAACAAAGAGTAGTGGTTTTGTCAGCATCCATCCATCTTCTGTTAATTTTAACGTGGGTTATTTTTCCAGCCCATACTTAGTATATCAGGAAAAAATTAGGACTAGTAAAGTGTTCATTAAGGAAATTTCAATGATGCCAATTCTATTATTAATTTTGTTTTCTGGTCATGAACTAAACATAGAACTACATAATGGATTATCTATTGTATCATTAGAAGATGGCTGGATTTTGTTCAGTGTTGAATCACATAGGGTAAGCTCCTTAATCTGTTACAAACTTATGATAAAAAATTTTAATTATAGTTTTAAAAAGTTTTAATTCTGTCTAGGTGGGCCAACTTTTACAAAGAATAAGATTAGAATTGGTCAAATTATTGGAACAAAAAATGAAAGACCCTCTTTTAAATCTCTTACATTATCAAAATGGAAAGAAAGTTATACAAACAATTGTAAATGTAGTAACAAGAGAATAGAATATAATATATTGTAAATTTCTTATGTGCTAGTACTGACTTTATAAAAATTCTATTGCCATCTATTATTCTGTAAGATGTAAGTATACAATATAAAATTAACGCGTATGATTTGAAAAAACAATTCTTTTAAATCGAAAAATTGAATAAAAATCAGTTATTTTTAATACCTCACAGTGTTTTTGTATTTAGTAATTCATTTTATGACATCTCAGTAAATGTTTTGTTACAAAACAACTCATGAAACAACATGGTTTTGCAAAATTATAAATATATCACCAAAAATGATGTAATTTTATTCAGGATCAATTTATCATGCTAAAGTCGCAAATCGTACTTTCATGCTTTTCTTTTCTTTCATTAAATAATACAGGTGATTCTTCGCCTTGCGTAAATAAAGCATTCGATTTGATTTTATTTTGAATCTACTTACTACTGCTTATATTTGAATAATATTACTTTTGATGAGGATGTTATTGGTCGCCATTTTCAGCAGAGATTGAGATTTAAGAAACTGCCTAAATTATGCGCTATTTTAAGACTCATAATACCCTTACAATTGCATTAATTGCGAGAGGTTTATGAGTTTGAGCCTTGTATTAATTAACGTGAGCGAATTACATTAAACACAAAGGAGAAATTCGTACAACACTAAGATTTTTGAACTTTTGAACTACACGTTGCATTATGGCCGGTTTGAACAAGACTGTGCTAATGGCCACTTGATGGCCGCCACCACGAGATTTCGACCGGCACGCTGAAGATCGATATCGATGCGTGTGTATATCGATCATCTGCAAAGGCCTAATGAAATACACGTTTTAAAACCCCCTGACCATGTTTAAACTATTGAATTTATATATGTATATATATATATATGCATACATACGTATATTATTAATACGATTGAGTATAAATACCTGATCGAATTTATACTCAATACGTGAAAAATAGATTTTGCTCATATTAATATTCAAAGGAATCAGAGTTGTTCGTTCTGATCACCACTACTGGCGCCCATACCCATAGTACCCATACTGGCCATGCTAGTCTAAAACGTGGTTAATTTTTAATAAAATGTGTATTTGAAATTCATAGAATTATATACGCACACAATTTGTACAGTTATTGGCAGTAGTGATACATTTTGAAATAAAAATTCTTCTTAAAAAATGATTATTATTTAACATTCCAATTGAAAGAAAATATTTAAATTACAATGGAAGCAGACGAGGTTATAATAGAAAAGGTTATTTTAAATGGTAACGCTAATGAACAAATGTTAAACGTCGAAAAAACTAACGATGTTCTAAATGTTACTAAAAATTTATCAACAACACCCGAAGAAAGTATAAATGACAATGAAATAATTTTAATTGATGAAAATTCTGTGAACAAACTAAACTGCAATAAAAAAAATAATATAAGTAAACAACAACATGAATCATTTATGAATACAAAGTGTAATAGAAGATTTATTAACAATGATGATAATGGACAGGGTGTAAGTAATGATTTGCTAATTGAAAATTTAAAACAGAATGATGATGATATTTATATTGTACATGAAAATGATATAGCATTGTCAGTTAAATGTAAGGATATACAATATTTTTTTCATAAAATTTATATTTACAATCTCTAATTTAAAAATATTAAATTCTATTAATCAATTTTAACAGCAAACAACAAACTATGTTCTCTTGCTAATATTGCTATTGAATATGGAAATTCTGATTCAGAAACAGAAAGTACTTCTGACTTTAGCAAACATGAGAATGGAAAAAATGTTGTTTTAGAAGAAGGTCAGATGCAACCTTATAGATTAAACAATGGTATGTCATCGGGTGAAGAAAGCAATAGTGATGATGATTCCACTATTAGCAGTGATTCTTCGATAATAATTGAATCAAATGAATCAGATAGTGATGACAGCACAAATAAGTAAGCCATTTATTTTCTTGTATCTTTATGTCTATTATATTAAAATTTTAAATAATTTTTGTATGTTTTCAGAAAAGGTAAAAAAAATGATGTGAAAGGACAAAAAAATAACGAAATTAAAAGTGAATTAGATGATTTACCACCTATTGAAGATTTAAAAATTAGTGTACCTGAAGTACTATGTGATCCATTGGGCAAGGTATCTGTTAATTCTTAATTAATAATTTACTATTAGTAAAATATGATTTAGTATAATTGGATAAATAAAACTTTTAGATTGCATGGATGGTTGAACAATTGGTAGTTGTGCGACCAAACTCTGGTAAACCAACATTAAATTTAGATACGATTTTATTTATTGAAAAAGGACAAAGAGCTCTAGGTAAAATATTTGATGTGTTTGGACAAGTTAGTGAACCACACTATTGTGTAAGATTCAATAGCTTGGAACACATTCAGAAATGTGATATTAAAGTGGGAATGAATGTTTACTATTGTCCAAATACAGAGTATACATCCCTGGTTTTTTTACATGAACTAATGAAGTAAGACTAATCATAATTATCTCAATGTATTCAAAAATCTAACAAACTCAACGCGTAACTTAATGACTTATAATTATCACAGAATTAAAGGTATCGATGCAAATGCAGATGAACCTCCCGAATTTTCTGACGATGAAGAAGAACGAGCTTATTATGAAAAACAGAAAGTAAAACAAACATCTAATACAACTGAAACTGATATTCCTTTTAAACGAAAACGTGCTACAAGTAAGTTTTATAGAATACAAATGTTTAACATTGAATCTACATAATATTTATACTTCTAGGTCCTACTGCTGGTTGGCAATCAAATCATCCATGGAATAGAAATACACAAAGACAGAGAAAAGTACACCATCCACGAGGAGGAAAGAGACAATTTTCTTCCATGCAGACTGGAAACCAGTCACAAACTTCATGGGTACATCCATATCAAAATAGTTGGCCATCCATTCCAAGAGGTTTACATCTAGGGAGTAATGAACAACATGGATATGGGATGTATCCAACTGCATTACAATCAATGCAATATGTGAACCCTAATATAAATAGTATAAATCAAAATTTTTATAGCTCACAGAATTATTATAATGATGATGGTATAGCAGTGCCTTTAAATCCTAGAATTCCCTTCAATACATGCCCAAGACTCTCTCTAGGACATTTGTCTTGTCCAAATTTAAGATTTCGAAATGCCAATATGTCTTGGCCAGTACAATCTGCCACGGCAATGAACGTGCCATGGGTATCCTTACCACCGCCGCCGCCACCCCCTCCTCCATCGTCTTTATCGCCATCATCATCAGGAACAAATTGAACATTTGTCAAATTAATAAAACTACATTAAAAATATGATATGAATAACTACATCTGTATTAAAAACAAAACAAACAATTAGTTACATCTGTATCAAATTTTTTATTAAAGATTATATTTACATGCTTTTGAACGTATGGATTTAATTAATACACTATTTTCATATATCTAGACAAAGATTTAGTTCGTACTTGAAACTAAAATGTTATTAATTTTCTAATCATAGTAGATAACGATTTGTACACAATTTAATATTAAATGCTATATAAATACGCTACTCTACCAAGAATTTATTATCTTTGTATGCATTCATATTTGGTTGTTGTAATAGCTGATCAGCAGTTGCAATGTCATTATTAATAGCTTTGATTAATTCCTCTGAAAAAATAAAAGTATAATTTAATTAAAAAAAATAAAACTTTCAACAATTTGTATTGAAGTATATTTACCTTTAGAAGTAAAATTTTTTTCTGGTCGTATATAATCCAAGAAAATTGCTTTAATTTGTTTTCCGTAAAAATCGTTTTCAAATTTGTAAAGTAAATGCACTTCCTGTAATAATAATTTATAGATGATCGTTTAAAGTCATGAAATATTAAATACTGAAAAATATATAGTACATTCTATATTTTAATTCATACCACTGTTTTCTTTTTATTTTTGTAAAATGGATTCCAGCCAATACTTGCAACCATCTTATAAACTTTTCTATCTATAGAAGCCCATCCATAATAGACTCCAGTATTAAAATCACTAGGTAAAGCATCAACTACCTTATCTTCAAGATTTGCTATGAACAATTAATATTATTACTTATTTATACAACATATACATTACATTTATATTATTTGCAAGTAAAATATCGTTAGACTTTAAATAACACTTTTTAAAATTAAAATATTTTTCCGTTATTTACCAAATAAATTGTGATACTTTTTCTTATTTTTTCGTCAGTGAATATCTCTATACAAATTGGTCGTTTGTTCCGTATAAGATACTAGATTCTCGTCAACGATATTACATTAATTTTGAACTATTTTCTTTTAGTTGCTCAATCAAAATTTAAATTTCGGAACTTACCTGTTGGTACGCCTAAATCTTTGGAACCTCTGCCAAAACCTTTAACCACTAATCCAGAAACATAATACGGTAAATTTTTGACAGACATAATGTATCTTTAGTGTCACGTCAGACTTGTAACTACAATATAACACATAAGCCTGAATGTATAATCTAAAGAAGATAAAGAGTTGACAATAACACCTAGTATTAAGTGAGGTTCAGTAAGTAATAGGTTTATTGTTTACAGTGATGATAAGTAGCGCATAAATTATTTAACATTATTAGATAAGAGTTATACATAACAGAATCTCCAAAATAGTACAGAAAATTTATCCTTAGATCTAGAAGTCATGTGTTATAACTGTGGTAGCAATACATAGCAAAGGTTATCATTGTAAAATCGTTTTTACTTATATCTTACTTTGAATTAAATATTATATAATTTTATGTTTTCTTCGACAACAATAATTTTTAATTTGCCGAAGAAAAGTTCAAGAAACATAATAACCATGTCAAAATTGTACGAAATAATATCTTCTTTTTCCTTGTTTAGTTTATAACCCTTGCAGCCAACTGCTTCTCTCTGGCAGAGATGCTAGATTGAGCACCGGGTGCACTACTCACACATGCCAGATCACGCGTACGTGAGCTCGTAGAGTTTCGGAAAGTTGACAAAGGCAAACTGACACATGCTCTCTCGATTCTCCAAAGCTACCCGAAGTAATTTCGAACCAGCTCGTGGGAGTCGAGAGAGCCGTCCAAGTTTGGTGTGGAACAGGTTGTTATTTCCAACGATAGATGGCGCTTGTTTTTCGACCTCAAACCCTCTGGTGCTAAAACGCCCAAGTTTGTCGTGGAATAGTTCGTTACCCTCAACGCTAGATGGCGCTTATTTACCGACCTCAGGCTCTCTGGTGCTAAAAAGCCCAAGTTTCTCGAGAAATCCATCTAGCGTGGGCGATACGAACTATTCCACGACAAACTTGGGCGTTTTAGCACCAGGGGGCCTGACGTCGATAAATAAGCGCCATCTAGCGTTGAAGATAACGAACTATTCCACGACAAACTTGGGCGTTTTAGCACCAGGGGGCCTGAGGTCGAGAAATAAGCGCCATCTGGCGTTGAAGGTAACAAACTATTCCACGACAAACTTGGGCGTTTTAGCACCAGGGGGTTTGAGGCCGAAAACAAGCGCCATCTATCGTTGAAAATAACGAACTATTTCATGACAAACTTGGGCGATTCTCTCGACTTCCACGAGGCGGTTCGAAATTACTTCGGGTAGCTTCGAAGAATCGAGAAAGAGAACATGTGTCAGTTTGCCTTTGTCGACTTTCACATCACATCAATGGTTCGCCATAATTTAGTTTAGGTCAGATATACAATGGTCGAAGTACTACTAAACAGTATTAGTTTTTAGGACTTGGGTTAAGGTTGGGCTATAGTTCACTCCATTGGCGCTTGCGGCCCGGAGCTACAATGATACTACCGTTTTAGTATAATAAAATGTTTAATATTTTATATTAAGAATAGTTACATTTTTTACCATTAAACAAAAATATGATTTCCAATAGAATGGACATTCAAATTATTTATAACCGAAAGTAGTCAAAATAATTATATACGGAATGTAAATTAACGAGGACACATAGCATGTCTACCTCCATCTACAGATAGAGTTACACCTGTAATAAAACTAGCATCATCACTTGCCAGGAATGCAATTGTTTTTGCAACTTCAGTAACATCTCCTGGTCTGCCAAGTGCATGAGTTTCTTTACAGTGCTCAAAAAATTTCTTCAATTGTTCATCTGTCATACCACTACTTTTATGAAGATTTGTAACTACTACACCAGGATTCACAGCATTTACTCGAACCTAAGAAAATGAAAACCAAGAATTATTATATTTGTATAAAGATGTTATTGTATTCAATAAGTTTTTAAATTGTTTTTTTTATTTTTATGTATAGTACATACTTCCTTTGGTGCAAGATCAAGAGCACAACATCTTGTAAATTGATCAATTGCTGCTTTACTCATACAGTATGATAAAACATTTGGAAATGATCTTATTCCACAAACACTTGACACATTTACAATATTACCTTTAGTTTTCACAATATGTGGAACAGCCAACATTGTCAAATTGTATATGGAACGTACATTTATATTGAACATCCTATAACATTTATATATATATATTGCTGTAATGTTTCTAAAATTCAATGTTTAAATTAACAAATTTGTACCTATCATACTGCTCTAATGAAGTATTTTCTATGCTTCCACTTTCCAATATACCAGCATTATTAACCAAAACATCTAATCTACCATATTGTTTAATGGTAGTGTTAATAATATTTTTCACATCATCCTCATTAGTTAATTCCCCAGTTACAACAAACGATTTACTAGGTTTACATTTTTCAACAGTTTCATTTAAATTTTCCAAATTACGACCTGTTAATAATAACGATGCTCCATGTTGAGCAAAATGGATAGCTGTTGCCATTCCAATACCAGAGCTAGCTCCAGTTATTAACACAACTTTTCCTGCAAATGCCATCTGAAAGAGAAATATAATGGTTTTTAAAATTTGTATAACAATATTTGCAACACGTTATCTGTAAATAACATTAACATAATAAAGGATTAAATTTTCTCGATTTGAACTATATAACAATATTTTAAAATATTATTTTTTACAGTACTTTTAGTTTTTACACTTTCTTTATTATATAACGTTGAGACCGTCAGTCAAATCGAATTGTCTTTGCAGACTGAAAATTCCAGTTCAAATTTTATATACAGTGTTATACCAATGAATGTGGTCACGTTGGTCACGTTGGCACGTTGCAATATGCGATTTTAATGTGCTTTGGACTTTAGAATGTTAATCACTTTACCGTAGATAGGTTATATACAACGATAAGATACATAAATTTGAATTTTTGGTGCTAATTTTGTAAAACTTTTATCGCATTAAGGAAAAAGCAAATGAAAGGTATTCAAATAAATAATATATAATATTCATTTAAATTATCTAGAAACATATAAAATATTGCGTTTAAATAGAAATTTTAAATAGTTTTACGACGATGATTTAAATTATGTTTTCGTTAAGTTCACACGTAACGCTTCATGTAAATATTTTAAACTTAACAAAAATAAAATAAAAATCCGTTAATGACAGCGAAAGATATAAAAAAAAAACTTGAAATCTGCTATTAATTTATTAAAACAAATGGATAAATGAACATGTCATTATTATGAAACTTATATTTTACTATTTTATCGGCATATATTGATCGTTAGTTTACTTTCCGAGACGACTGTATTCACGTAATAAATATACATATTTAATGTGTTTAATTTGTCAATTTTATTTCTTCTAATTTATTTGTTACAATAGTTAAATATTCTTCAACTTTCTTCAAATGTACAGGAATATTTTTATTATTATATTCTTGATCTTTAACTTTCTTTACTACTCCTTGAAGAGATAACTTTACACTTCCCATCAATGACCTTTGTTTTTTAATTTCACTAGTGGAAGCACAATGTAAATTCATTTCTGCTAATACACAACATAATTGCAACACACTTTGAATTGATTCTTCATGTTGAAACCATTTGGGATCTGAAACTGCAGCACGGTGTGCTTGCTGCAAGTATTTCACTGCTTTTTCATCATCGATATCTGTTTTTTTAAGAGCAGTAAGCTGACCATACATTCTCCAAATATGTGGATTATTAAGTATGGAGGAACTAATTCTTCCAAATAACTCTAAAGCTTTTGGAAGCAATCTTTGTGCAGGATTCCCATCTGAATCATTTATGTTATTTAATATAGCATGAGTTAATATATCAAGAACTTGCACATCTAAATGATGATTCTTAAGATCCAAAATACGATGGTAACATCGAATTACCTATGAAAATTAAAAATTAGTATACTGTATAAAAAATTATTACATGTACGTACTTCTGAAAAGTGTCCTAAATCAATGCTGACAATCATTAAATTATCCCAAACTTGCCAACTATCATAATTGCATTTTATAGCATCTTGAAGGGTTTTCCAAGCCCTTGTTTTATCACCAAGTTTTATATAAGCTTTTGCCAAGTTATTCCATGCCTCAAACGTCTATAATTATTTTATAAAATTATAAAATATAAAATATTCTGTATTAAAATTAGAAATAATACAAAGTTATACAAACTGATGGTTCCAAAGCACAGTAACGTCTATATGCTGTTGCTGCCAATTTCCAATTCTCTGTCTGCAAAGCTGCAAATCCAAGCCTCATCCAAACGTTTTCTTGGATATTATTTAATTCGACTGATAATTTTAAATGTGGTATAGCCTCCTCATACTATAAAGATGAAGTGATTTTATACATTTAATTGTACTACTGTGTAATAAATAAAAATTTGAATTTTATATTGGTTATTTTTACACTTACATTTTTCTTTGCAAAGTAAAACAGTCCCCAATGTCTTTGGGCTCTGCTACTTTTTTCATTAGATAATTTCCATGCTGTCTCATAATGATTTGGATCTTGAGTTGCATCACCAAGTAAACACCATAACAGAACAGTTGGTTTTTTAGATATCTCTTGATAAATTATTTCTGCTGCCTAGAATTAGTAACAAAATATTTATAAAATATCTATTTTGTGTGTATGTACACAAAAAACATGATATAAGTTAATAGGTAACTGTACCTTATGTTTTAATTCCAATATATTGTAACAAGTAATTACATCTTCCCATAGCTGAAGCTTTAAAAAAACATCTAAAGCTCCTTTCACCAATCCAAGACTTAGCATTAAATGTGCCCATGTTTGTTCTAAGACCCAAATAGGCCTAAGGCCACTTGTAAAAAACATATCCATTTTGTACACAACAGAAACTTTTGTATTTTTTAATTCATGTATTAAATATTCCATCTGCATCATTGATCTTTCAACAGTTCTCTTATCAACAGATTCCAATAAACAACGATAATAAAGAGCAGACATTTTTAAAGACCAATTTTTTGTATTGTCTATCACAACCTATTCAACAATTACTCTTAGTAATTTGGTAATATAAGAATCAAATAATAATAATACCTACAGTCAGATAAGGTTTAACTTCTTCATCTATTAATTTATCCTTTGGTAATGATAACTGTAATTGAACACTATTAAAAGTAAGATTTACATTAGAATGTATTTCTTCCTATAAATATAATTTGATAAAAAGCTAAACTATATTCTTACTATTTTGTTAATACAATAGCTTCCTCTACACCACCTAATTGGGTATTTTCTACATTTTCTGAAAATTCAATGTGTTCTAATCTAATTTCATCATTCAGATCAAGAGATTTCGGTACATTTTCACAATATCTTGAAGCAAATTGATCTTTTTTTAGATCTGTCTTTAAGTATAGCTGAGCCTTGTTTTCATCTTGATATTTTGTACGTTTACCTAGAGCACCTTCAAGACTTAAACTTAATTTTGCTGTTTCCTGTGCAAGGTCAAGATATTTTTCTGAATTTTGAATTCTTCTATAATAAAAGTAAAATTGTGCTACTTCAATAAAAAATAGGGTTTTACAGTGGTTGTTTTTTAATATAGATAAATCCCTTATTCTATTAATTAATTCTTCTGTCTCATTAAATATTATCCCAGAACATTCATTCAACACATATTGATGTAAAAGATTTGCTCTAAATAACCACCAAATACAACTCTCATAAGTGTTTTGCAATATTTCGTTTGAAAATATTATTTTGGAAAAATAAAGAAGCTCTGGCTTTTTTGTATTTTTATTGCATTCGTCGTGTAAAGATAAATCTTGAAGTGCACTCTTTTCCTGACTTTTTAACCAATCAGTGTCTTTATTGTTTTGTAATCCTGTCCAATTACATTGTATAAAATACAATAAAGAAGCTATGCCAACACATAGCCAAGAATTATGCAAGGTAACATCTTCTTCTATGCTGTTATGTATCAGCTTGTAAAAATCATTATTATCATATGGTTTAACCAAATTTGAACATAATTCACTATTTATGACATCTTCATATCTCCCATTTAATATATTTTGTATGCAAAGTGGTATTTCAGAAACTAAAATGAAGACAATTGTCAATAAAGGAAAATCTCCAAAAATATAAAAGATAGGATATAACCTAATGCTACACATGAATGTATTCATAGTATTTAAAATTATTTTTTGCTTACCTTCATTTTTAACATAATTTGTTAATAATAAAATTTCGATTTCTTCGTCCATTTTTTTCGTTGTATTTAAATTATTCATTGTTTCGTGAAAAAAACATCAACATATAATTTACGTTCGTTAGTTGACACCTAGTAAGAAAGGCATGCTGCTGGAACTCATGATACGAATTTATGTATATGTAAGTTGTATAATATTGTTAAAATTGTCTCAATTTAATAATAATATTTTCATAAAGTATAGGGTACAATTTTGTTTTTATATAAATGGACTTTTCAAAAATTAATGACAATTGTTTACAAGTACCAAATAGACCGGTCCTTAAATATTGTCATAGAGAATAATTATATGAAACTATTATTTCAATGTATTACAAAATAATACGAAATTCAAAAAATACATGTATACTAATTATGCAATGTTTACATTTTAGTATAGATTAGGTTAATAAATGCCTATATGTATACATGTGTTTGGTATTTAATCCGTATATACATATAGAAAAAAGTTTTGAATTATATTTTACTATTGTATATAATAAATATCTACAACAGATATTTGTTACAATTTTATTTAAGGGAAAAGAAAAAGACAAGTTTCAAGACACATATTTTATTAATTTGATAAAAATTGTATAAAGTGCTTTTTATCAGTAATACTTAAACTGTACTGTTACATATACAAAATATATCAAATATAACTATTCTTTACAATTAATTAAGTATGCAATATACAGGGTGTTCGGCCACCCCTGGGAAAAATTTTAATAGAGGATTCTAGAGGCCAAAATAAGACGAAAATCAAGAATACCAATTTGTTGATGGAGGCTTCGTTAAAAAGTTATTAACAATTAAATTCAAAAATTTCAAATCGTTCTAAAAAAATTATTTTCAGTTGCGAGGGTCAATTACAATCATTTTTGGTTAACAGACATACCCCCGAAATCCTACTCAGTTTCGAGAAAAAAATTCGAGAAGGTGTAAAATTTTTCGACGAAAAAAAAAAATTTCTAATCGTTTTGGAAAAATTATTTTCGGTTGCGGGGGTCAATTACAATCATTTTTGGTGAATAGACATACCCTCGAAATCTTGCGCATTTTCGAGAAAAAAATTCAGTACGGTCGTAAAAAAATTCGTACTTTAAACGTCAATAACTTTTTAATGAAGCCTCCATCAACAAATTGGTATTCTTGATTTTCGTCTTATTTTGACCCCTAAAATCCCCCATTAAAATTTTTCCCAGGGGTGGCCGAACACCCTGTATATTCTTGCTTATGCAATTTATAGTTATTATTACATGTTACAATGTGATTCTTAAGAATCTGTGATCATTTACATGTGAATGTATAGTATATACCAAAAAATATGTTACAATTAACAAACACATACATTAAATATATACTTATAAGACTTAGTAATATTTTTTAATCCAAACGAAGGAAGTAATACATTTATTTTATAGTAGCCAGTTTTTTAATACTGAAAGCTTTAAAAGAAAGAAAACACATCAATCAGATAATGCTTTCATTTTTTAATAAATATCTCCTATGATATTAAATAAATTAACTCGCAAATTGAACAGATGAGTAGAACTGATTTGTATCAGCATAAAAAAAATACATATTTTAAGAATGAAAGGCTAGCATACTTTTTAAGGTTTATGCTATCTATTTGACTCACTCTAAGAACAACTTAAAACATAACAGTTCAAAAGCGAGGATTGAGTTGATTACTTATTTTTTACAAAATGTAGAAACATTTCAAAAGTTCAAGTCATTGTCATTACCATTATCATTAGATTCTTTTTTTGCAGCTATCAAATTTTCCCATTGTGCTATCAGGGTGCTTCGACGTCGTGGATTAGGCTGTAAATAATTGAATGTCATTTAAATTAGTTGCAATGTGCACTAAATAATTCTTTATATAGAATGTTCGTTTAGAAATTTTATACATATGTATTTAGAAAACAATACATTTTCTACAAATATGTTAATTTTCTAAAATAAAAAAAAATACTGTCATATTTATCTTTTATTTATTGAACGTTTTTAAGTATTTAAAGGTCAATTTTCACCGATTTAAATGATTTTCAAATATGTCATAAGGGATGAAATTTTAAATAACTTTTTCCTCTGATAACATTTCCGGTCGATTATTAGTTTCTAAGGCATTAGCAAAATTCGTTTTATACTGTTACATTGAATTCAACGTAATATACGTATTTACATTGTACTCTAAAATTATATACATCATCTACGTTTTTAGACATTTAAGAAGTTAACCATACGAGGTGAAAGGGTATGAAAAATAATGAACTTCAAATGCATTTTATTGTGATTTTCTGTTCATACAAAAAAAATACACATGAAACGTGCAGAACTTTATAAATAATGTAATTGTTATTCATTTTAACATTATCATCATTTAATCACCGAAAAATTAAAAAAATTTCGTCTGCATAACTTAATTTTCCATCCTCTAATTCGGGAGTAAGGAAACTGAACAAATTTTTCATTTTATTAAATATATTTTTAACATATAGTCTGATAAGAAAATGTCTCATTTAAAAGTTTCTTCTTCTTTCCCGTAGAATAAGAATCTGTAAATAAAAATACAGGCTTCTATTTAAAAAAGCAAAGTTGACCTTCAAATAACCTTGAAAACGTTCAACAAATATAAAATTGATAAGACAGTTATGTTTCTCCCTTGAAACTGAAAACATTTTGTATTCAACATATTTTTCAAAAATGTGTTATTATTGAGATATTTAGATGTAAAGTTTCCAAATGAACATCCTTATACGTCGTAAAATTCCGTTTAACATTAGATCGTAACAATTTAGTGGAATAGTAATTACTGATAACTGTGTAGATTAGGTACATTACGAATACATCTAGATAATATTAGTGTTACTTCTAGAAAATATTAATACCTTATGTTTTCCTTTGCTCTCTTTCTCTATTTCATCTTCGTTTAACGTGTTCGACGAAGTACCGCTTCGTAACGAACTCGAACCATCATAAATATCAGAATCATTATCATTTCCAATGTCCAAAAGATTCGGTTGAGACTTTGCCAACATCTGCGATCGCATTAATCTAGAAATCCAATTCCTTATGTATTATTTTATACGTATATAATTTATTTCAGTACTTATACACACCCATATTACCATAGTAATTTACCTCAACCGTATTTGATCCAGTAATGTTCAATTAAAATCAAAATTCATATTAGAAATATCGTTAACGTAAAATAAAACATTAAAATAATTATTGGATTTCGATAGTCGATAGAGTTAATGTAATTTTTAAATTAGAGCTCAACAATGTCATTACTCCATGTACTCTTTGTATTATTCGGACAATAGATGTAACAAAAACGTGATATATTTATTATATTTAATTAAATAACAAACGATACGTCGCTAAAATATGCCAATGAATTAAATTCGTAATTCCTTGATGTAAAATGGAATAAGAAAATTATTGTTTTTTTTTAATAATAAATGGAACGAATACGACTGTCATTAATTATATTAAAACAAAAGAAAGAAGCAAGTAATTGTGTATTTAAGAAAGTAAATTCCTACCTAAGTTCATTTTCTCGCTCTTTCATTTCGTGTAACTCCTTCTGAATTTTTTCTTCTACTGGTACATATCCTTTTCTAATCGGGGGTTTCTTGGGTTCGTCATCCGGTTCAAGTTGAATGTCTGGACTCCTGTTGAAGGTCTTGATGCTCAACGGGTTGAGTGCGATGGCGGGTGTCGTGGCCGGCATCAGTACATCGTTAACGGGAGATTTTGGTTTATAGATTTTCCCACGAGTGGCGAGAAACCTGTGCATCAGCCCTTTCTGACTGGGCGTTGTCGCAAAACGCAAAGGTGTCGGCGTGGTGCGGCTGGATATCACTCCGTTCGTCATCTTTGGCGTTAAGGATGGCGTCAACGGTGTTAGACTGACCGTTTCCAGGATCTGCGGCGTGGACGTTGTCCTCTTCAATTTACCCGAAGCTAAAGCTTGCGGCATGCGTCTCACCTGTCACACAATCATTTTTTAACAATCCCGTTGAATCTATTATCACCTAACACATTATATTTTCGACGAATGAGAAATTTTTTCAAGTACGAAATAAATATGTCACAAGGCTTGGTGCCAACCAAGTCACCTGATGCGATTTCTTACACTGAAATAGTAATCTTGGATTTAATTTGAAATCTACTCAAAAAAATCAAGGATTATTTCTTCACGCCATTCTTGGAATACTTTTATGATTCCATAAAAAAAGTATGATACATGAAAGTTAAAACAACCTTTGTATCTGTAACTGCACTATCATTATAGTAAAGGTAGACTAAACGGGAACTGTATTTTTAACTATTATGTATTATCAGTTACAATGGCCGTCACGAGCTAGAAGGCTGTTACGTGGAAAACAGTATCATATTTGCCTTAACATATCAGCAGATAAGATATTTTCATCGAAAAGTCATATTATGAAAAACGCGCACAATAGACAAAATAAATTTACATTTCTCGGGTTGTTTAGCGAACGTAATATTTTATTTGTAGCCAAACGCTTAGAAATATTCGTATATTGTATTCGACGACTGTGTAATGACAGAATATTTTTATTTTTAAATACACAGGCACGTAGATACCCTGTGATTAGTACTTTAGTTTCAATTGTTTAGTACATTTTAATGTAGGCGATGAATGAGAGAATATTAAATATTATAACGCGAGCAGGTCCATCGTTACTAAAAAAACGAAGAAAAGGCAGCTACTTCGGATCTAAATGTTCCACAAAGAATTCTTGTTACGCGTCTAACGAGATTGTGTATGTGGGTCGCGACACTCGAGGAGTCATTAAATCAGTAACTACGTATAATCGTCCTCGACGTTCATGGGCATGTACGCTATCCGATGCATTTCGTTCCTATAAGGAATACGTAGGCACGTCAGCCGTTTACTTTTTCTTTCTTGCGTTCAACGACCTTGAGCATGGCCAACATGAATATATACATGTTTACGTGCACGGTGCGTGTAAGTATTTACGACGAGGTTCAAATGTACCTTGGAATCCACCGTCTCGTGGGATGTGGTCTTAATGCTACCCACGTTTCGTAACTCGTGCTCCCTCTCCGTGACCTCTTCGATCTCCTTTTGTATTCTGTCCGTCGCCTTCTTCAGCTGCTCCAACCTGTGCTCCGCCTTTGTATGCAACAAAATGGAATCGAAGTTAACAGTAAATGTTTATTTACTGTATTTCTCTAAATATCGACACGTCTGTTTTTTTGCGAACGTTCGGTGTCCTCCTTCGCTTCACTTTCACGAAAAGTAAAAAACTCCCCACCGTATTATACCTGATTATGCGATCACAATGTCACCGAACGAGAACCTAACGTAAATTGTAATTTTAAACTTATCGATTCTCCCTATATGTATAACAACACTCGATGATACGGAAGAAAGTGAATGGTATTTCTTCGCTGACTGGTTCTTAATCTAGCTTTATCAATTAATATCACAACCGATAGCAATTTTTTGATTCTAAACTGTGTCACTACAAATGTAAATGCGTACTAACAATGTGTTCATGGTTGAATAGAAACGTTGAAATCGAAATATTGTAGCATCTTCAATCAGGAATAGCGAGTCAAATATTTTTGGTTGATAAACGGATGATCGGGTGATACTACTTATTCTGAAATAGATACAGTTTTGTTATTTTATCACAGTCTCAACCGTATCAACGCAAACGCGTACTAACAATGTATTCATAGTTAAATAGAGACGTTTAAATCGAAATATTGTAGCATTTTCAATCAGGAATAGCGAGTAAAATATTTTTGATTAATAAAAGGATGATCGGGTGACACTACTTATTCTGAAATGGATGCAGTTTTGTTATTTTTGTCACAATCTTAAGCGTTCGGAGACAATCAAGCTTAGCTATGGTATGCATGATCACGGGATCTTTCGATCGCACACACGCGGATCTAAGTACATACATCGACGTTCGGATGACCGAAAAGGAGGATAGAAGACTTTCGTGGCTGACAGAAGGAAGCAAGCTTGCTCAGGTGTTTCGTTCGCACTTCCGCGTAGGAACCGAATATTACTGAAACGGGTTCTCGAAGGGTTTCCAGTTGAGCAGCTGTAGTTGGTCAGCAGTCAGGAATGTTATTCATTGAAAACTGAACAGCAACTAGCGTGGCTGCTTAACTGTACCCGTGCCTGTTTCCTTTCTAAAAAAAATGGGCCACAGATCTTTCTGCCCCTCTTTTCTTCTGCCAATGTAACCCCCCGGGTTTCCGTTTATACCGATGGTCGACTCGAAATTCCTGCCCGATGATGTACTCAATTTCAACCAGAGATAACAGAATGTTCAGGCCGCGATTATCAATGATAAATGGTAAAAATGAACGGTAAAAAATTCTTTTCTCGTCTTCGTTGAACTGTACGACATCCCCCCTCCCCACCCCCCGTAAAGATCGCACCTGGTACATTGGAAAACAAACGAGTCTTCGTGTATCTTCGAATTTAGAAAAGACAAATTTTCTCACCAGTTCGAGTTAAGAGAAAACTCTTATTCGTTACGAATACGATCGAGAATTTGGGAGTTCTCTGAAGAAACCTTGTTGGAACGACCGTGTATCCCATTTCGGTCGTCTCGATGACCGTGATCGTGACCGTGATCGAAACGTATCGATCTCGACTCCCTGCTTATATGCACGAGACCTTCAAACGCGATAATTACGCGGTTCGAATTTAATAAACACTCGGTTGTTGACAATTTATTGGAGTATCAAGGAACTCCGTATTGTAATTGATTACAGATACTTAAAAAAAAATGTACCGGTTCCCCTTTACAAACGCGTACGATTGCACGCGCGAGTAGAATTAAAGCCATCCGGGCGTTCTAACGATCGTAGTGCAACCGAGAAGGTGGTGGTTCTGCGTTTAAAGATAAATAAAAAATACATTAATGTCCTAATATCTGAGTTGTCGACATTGGAAACAGAACTTTCCGCGAGAATATTCCTGTGCGAAAATCACGTACAAACTGATTTAAATAGCCGTCTAACCAGTCTTTCGAGAGCACCACTACGGTGGCACGTGTGAATTCGCGTATCTTTCGTTCGAACGAAGAAAAGATCGAAATGCTCCGGAGGCACTTTTTCAAACGCGTTACACCGTTTGGTACAGCGACGACAGATAATTAGAAACGGTCTTTCCTCGAGTGATCAGAGGTCTCGTTTACGTATCTGCGTCCAGTTATTATCTACAAGTACCGTCGATCGGTTCGAACCGTGATTTACATTGGACAAGCATAAATATTGATAGAACGATATACCTGTCTGACGGACGGTACACGCGCGTATATGTACGCGCACTTACCTCCATTTTCATCGTTGCCAGCGAGATTTCGCGCAGAGGATCGGACACGAACTGAACCTATTATCGGATACGTACTCCGATACGAATCGTCGAACTTCGTGCACAATTTCGGTTCGTTTATCTGATCGTGGACGCGAGCGACTAATATCCGTATGTATTATCATGCCGCGTAGTTACGTCACTCGTCGAATCACTATCGTCTCGCGTGCGCCGCGCTCTGAAGAGAGATGTACAATCGGAATTCCCTACCCGCGAGTTTGTCGCCGAAAAATCAAACGCCCAAACCCTCGAGACGACGGGCCCGTTCTCCGGCTCGAGATCCCCTTTTCCCTCTCGGGACGAGAAACGGTTCGAGTACTTCGCCCTGTCTCTCTAATCGATCTCCATCGGAGCGATTTTCAACAGTTCCGCGCCAGGTAGTATCTTAAGCGATTCGCGGAATGCGAGAGACCGTGAATCGTTCACGTTTACCGCGACCAGACTCCGGTTTGGAATACCTGAACCAGATCGTTCGCGACTCGCGGTCAGTGTCTATGCGACACGCACAAACGGCGATCGAGAGACTCTTTCGAAACACGGTTCCTCGGAATCTCGACGTGCTTTTACTGTTTCACGATTAGGCGAGTGTTCCTGTAATTTTTGAGAGCCGCGAGCTTATAATCGAGACGCGGTCGGAGTCCACTCGACGACTGCCATTTTACCTGCGTGACCTTGTTGTTCCCCGGCCGTTCTCCGAACAAAAGCAACAGAGCCGACGACACCGCGATGTATCCGACAGTAGCCTGTCCCTTTGCACCGATCCTGTAATAATAAAAGTATTTTCTAACAGGGCTGATAGTACTTATCGATTCTTTCGATGTATAATTACGTTTAAATACCTTTCCATTCGAATATAAATCTACCTTTGCCTGGTACGTACGTGGTATTAAAAACCAGTCATCTTTTAATGGGTGCATGCAGTGTGTTTTGAGCCACTAGCATATTGGAAATAAAAATTTTTATCAACATTTAATTACCTAGTACTTTTCATTAATCTTTTAAAATATCGAGCTGAACACCTACTTATGTCTGATGCTAACTGGAGGCTTTTCCTGTCAAGAGTTCATTTAATGGAAAACTCTTAATGACTCTTAAGAGTCAACACTCTCCGATGGATAGCATGTATTATCCATCGTAATTTCTGCAAAAAGAATATTTCAAATGATTTCTTCTGTGTCATTATGGACTTGTATTTGGAAATTCTACAAAAAGGTTGCTGTGCAAAACAGTGTACATATTGTCTTCGTTATAAATTGTTTCCATAGGCTCGTATTTTATAATTTATACAGTGGATCTAGAAAACATTCATCCGGTAATTGTTATTGAATCTTACATGACTCGCACGTTCATAACAAAAAGGATGATATATAATTCATTATTTTCAATAATATCTTCTATTTGTTAACTTGTATAAGATTGCGCGAAAAATTACAGTTTCCATTTCGATTTTACCGCATAATTGAACATGTATCACAACACGCGCGCCATCTGTATCCTATCACTATTATATTTTTAAAACAAACAAATTTTTCTATACATTTTGCGCAAATTTGCGAGGTATATATGATCCAAGATTTCATTGTTCGTCTAACATAAGGAAATCTACTTTAAAATGGCATAAGAATTTTTTCATTCTATGCTTATCTTTTACTTTTTATAAGTGAATGGTTAGATATTCTTAATGGAAGCATTATTGTCATTGGTTACTTCTTATTAAAAATACTGTATTTAATAATAATCACCCGATAAGGGTTTGTCTCGAATATACATCAATATATATGTAAATAGAAAATTTGACCTTTATTTCTGATCTTTGATGAATATACAAGTCCACAATTGATCCTACACATGTATACATGCATGTATAGATAGACGTTCTATGTATTGTAAAAATCTCGGACATGTAACAATTATAAATTGTATGAACCTAGATGTTTTAATTTTATCGTAATTTTGATTATATGTGGATACTGATAGACATACTCATTCTATTATGTAATTGTTAAATTGTGCTTACATGTATCATACATATAATTAAAAAATTCAATTTTATCTCAGTGGCCAACATTACGAAAAAACTTTCATGGAAATGATGAGTGAGAAACAATTTTCTCCAGTCAGTAGTAAGCACTCAAACTTTTTAATTTTGATATGTTTATTAGGTTATTTTATATGTTTAAAAATATAAGATCATATTTCAAATTGAACTCGTATTATAGAATCTCTGTCTGCAAAATCAGCTCAAGGAAAAAATTTGGTAGGTTCTGCTCGACATGTGCGAGATTTAGCTGCTGACATTCATGCAAATATACAACAGTGGAATGAAACTCATTTACAAGGAGTGTCATTACTAAAAGATATAACATTGGAGAAACAAGATGAATCGTATTCTCAGACTCTTCAAGAATTATGTGATAATTTGGAACATGTTTGCGATACACTGGTAATAGTATTTTCATATTTAAAGTAAATAAAATACAGAACAACATTTATTTATAGGAGACCATTGTGGAAAATCTTGCTAAGATTGCACATCACATGAAAATAACAGTATCATTAGAAAAAAATATGGACAAATTATTTACAACATGGCCAGTAGCAACATTTGGTACAAATAATTATATTTTATAAATGAAAAGCAATATATATTAAATATATTTCACAATTGACTGATTTGTCTACTTTAAAAGGATTCATTGAAATTAATACATAAATACATAATCACTTATGTTGAAT
Organism: Colletes latitarsis; assembly: GCF_051014445.1. NCBI lineage: Eukaryota > Metazoa > Arthropoda > Insecta > Hymenoptera > Colletidae > Colletes > Colletes latitarsis. Next base: position 24,840,271 of record NC_135135.1, on the reverse strand, counting down.
ATGTAAATTTTTTTAGGGCAAGTAGCAGAACTAATATACAATGCATATTCTCAGGAGATTAAAGTAAAGCGCAAAATTCTTGAAGATGTAGCACATTATTATACGGAATCTTGGAAAATGCTATTCCTTGCTACTTGGGTACATCAGCCATTATTGCCATTAAATCTAACAACAGTTTTGGAAGCATTATTGATAGAAACTGGACACAGATAGTTGTAGTTATTGTTGATACATATTTTGGTAAGTATTTTTCTATTCTAAAAATGATTTGATGTTTATGATTATGTTTTTGTATTATGCAATAACTTAAAACTATTGAAATAAAACAAAGATTGATAGAATGTTCATTTATTTGTGGTTGTTCAAATACCATTTGTATAATTTCACAAAAACGGAAAAAAAAAATATGGAAAATATGGTGTGTGTATGTGTGTGTGTGTGTTGACTTACAATATATACATACATATATTCATAGTGAACAATGAAATTTTGTTTACAATTGGTACCTGAGATCACAAAGAAATATTAATATAGACAAATACAAAGGTACTGTAAATTTCTTTGCAAATGCAGATTCTAGAAAATGTATCTTAGATACAAGAAACCAAACCTGCAAAATTAATATGTATTGAGATTAGTATAGTTAGTTGGTTACTGGTATTATTAATGTTTAATTATATCAATAACTTCTTATACATGTATAATACATATTTACAGATAAATACAAAATTAATCATTTTTGCTGTACATAAATGCTATAACAATGTGGATGGAATTATTTTCTTGATGTTTAAAGTTAATATTCTATATGAAGCCTGTAAACAATCCACTTTAATTCATACATAGTTACTTTTAATTTTCAAAGTTATTGCATTTTCATTTTTTCAATATTTTTTTACAGCTATATTGAAATTATTAAATAGAATATAATTATAATTTCACTATTATTCTTCAATCTGTGGATCCACTATAATTAAATGGTATCTTGTTAAGAAATTAATGCATTCTTAAATATAAAAAGATAAAATTAAATAACAAAGTAATTTGTGCACGGTCATCATCTCTGTAGCACTGTAACTGAACAAGTCACGATAATATATTTCTAATTGACTGTATGACTAATCTATGCAAACTTACATTTACAAAAAAACTTATATTTTTATATTTCATAATATTCAATGTATAATTCTACCAAGTCTAGTTTCTTATTTTCTGGTTTAATAATGTACCATTATAAGTTTCTTTTTCAAGAAACGAATCTGAAATTGAAACTAATAGTTACACTATGTGTATAATTATAAAGACTGTTTACCAAAAAACAAAGAATACTGATGTATCCCAATAAAAATTTCTTTTATACTGAATCAAACAGGGAAGTTAAGGTTATGTACTCCTTTATATAACAATCTTACAGTTCTTAAACTTAGTATGACCTTCTCGCATACGAAATATACATTATTTGTAATAAATATAATAAAAACAGTCTTATTTACATACACATACCAGAATATAAGATATTATATTACTTTACTATTGATACTTTTCATTCAAATATGGAAATTGTAATACATTGATTGCGATACTGTCAAAAATTCTATAAAAAAATATCTACACCATTGTGTAATTATATGCATACAATTTTAAATAATTGTATAAGTTCAGTAGTTTTATACACTATACACATTATTTCAACTTGTTTAGGAACATGTTGCTTACAAGCATCCAAGAATCAACTTCTGGTATTTCTATTAAATTCTTCGCTTAATGCATCAAAATCGAGATCTGTATCTAAATTTGAATTATTTGGTATTAAATTGTTTTCTAAAATATTATCTGGCATAATGTTTTTTAATCGTTCGGAAACTAGTTCATCAACTAAATTTGATTGATCTACTAGATGCAATTGTTCAACTAATTTTTCATCAATTAATAAGTTTTTATCTATCACTCCACTTGTATTTAAAATATCTAAATGTGCAATATGATCGTAGTGAGCTATTTTTGACATGTCTAAATTTTCTGCACTACCAAATATGCTAGTATCACAATTATTGGAAATTATTGGTACTGTATCCTGAAGTATAGGTATGCTATCTGAAATTTTACAACCAGAAGTAGCAGGCATTATCTTACAAGAACCTGTATCTAATGGTGCTGATTGAGTTTTAGCACAACTTATATCTGAAGAGGTCATAGGAATTATTTTAGACACCAGTTTTTGGAATCCTTTAGCAAAGTTCTGAGATCCATTTTCCAAGTTACTCAAGCCATTTTGCATTTTTTCAAAATTTGGAGTATCTTGTTTTGGATAAGTTCCCATAGCACCGTTTTCTAGCTTAACAAAACCCTGTTCCGTTGGTTCCAATTTTATGAAAGCTTGCTCTATATGCTCTAACTTAGATTGATCGTAATTATCATCAACTTTACAAAAATTTGACGATCTTAAACTATTTCCTAGTTTCGCAAATCTTTCTTTGTGAGACTCTGTATTTTGATAACTTGAAACTTTTGACGAATTAATATTCACCTTTTGGAATCCAGGATTATCTGAAATTTGGCTTTGAATCTCTGGATTCGAAATTAAAAGTTTTGAGACATTGTTCGATTTATTATTCTCTGTATTATTTGAAGGACTGGGATTTTTTCGCATTAATGTTAAAGCTGACAACACTTCTGGACAAGTAGGATTTGTTACTGGATCAGTTCTTCTGTCAGTTAAAAAGTCTGAGACACTGAGATCTGAACTTTCTGAAAAACCACTAGACATTCGTTCTTCTAGATTTTCTTTAGTATCTTCAGAATGATCTGTTTTTTGGAGTTTAAAAGGCGGTTCTCCAGTATCGTATGTGCTGCAAGCAGGAGTTTCAACCTTTTTCAGAGCATCACTATTAATCCTATATACACCAGGATTAAGACCTAAAGCATCACAAAGTGATTCTTCACTGATATCAATTAAATCCTTATTTGATTCTTCATTATTATTTGCAATTGTTAATATATTTCCAGCTTTTTCCCGTATTTTACCCATTAATTTTTTTAATTCGTCCAAAAAATTTCTTACATTATTTTCAGATTTTAGTACTAATAAATCAAATAATGACTGTGCGTTAAGTACTGGTTTTGCAGCTATTTTTATTATTTCGAGATCTTCACAGACAGAAATTGCTTCTCTTAATTTTATTTGACGTCTTTCTGACTTAGCTTCTGGCGTGACATAAGCCCATGGGCCTCGCTTTTTCCCTTTACGTTTCAAGGGATCTTGTCCTGTACTTTGCTTTAATTCAGGTTCAGGTGTTGGAGGAGGTAATTGCTCAGGACTCCCATGATCAGGGTGCATTTCAAAATGTCTTGCCATACGAGTGCGTCCTAAATATATTTTATTACACGTAGGACACCTAAAGTGATCTGATATTTTTCTTTTTGGTACTTCTAATCCTGTTAATAATTCTTTAGGTGATTCTTCTTCTTCAAGTTTATCGTTATTAGTATTATAATCACTATAACCACCATCTGAATCATCTAAATCAGGCTGTAGGAAATCCAGATGATGTAAATGTTTGTAATCTCGCACCATATGTCTAGGGGGTCGAGAAAGTCTACCAGAACGTGTTCTTGCTACAACCTTTTTCCTTTCATCCTGAAAAAAATGTTAACATGTTAAAATATTAAGACAATTATAATTTGGTAAAAAATTAACTACCTTTAATTCTTCCTGTTCTTCATCAGGAATCGGTGGTGGTTTAGGTGGAAGTAGAGAAGGTCTAATAGCACTTTTTTTGGGTCTACCTCTTTTTCCGCCTCGATTTTTTAACAAGTTCCCCGGATTTCTAAGTCGCAAATCCAGTTCTTCAGGAAATACAACTCTGAATACATATATGAATTAAAATTTAGGTACAAGATTTGTGATAAATGACAAGTGTATAGATATACACCAACCTGTACACAACTTTTTCATTTGAGGCAGCTGCTTCTTGACTACGCTGTTGCAAAACATGAGCAATTTGCTTTAATTGTGTTGGTGTCAAACGTTGCATACTAGAATAAATATAAATGATATCAGGAAACGAAACAAGTACTCAAAATATTATACATACACGGATATATTACACTTACCTATGAAAGGTTTGACCTTGTTGAACTATTTGTATTGGATTTTCGCTAGAACCTAATGGTTTAGATGCATCTGTAGACTCATTTATTAGTGATGTAGATTTAATAGGAGCACTTCTAGTTTTTTTATGTGCTTTAAGATTTGTGCCATTTACTACAAGATTAAGTTTTTGTTTAATAGTTTCATTTTGTACTGATTTGGCACAATCAACTGTACTATTTTGTTGGGTTACAAGTGTTTTTTGTGAGTTATGTAAGATATTAGAAACATTTTGAGCTGCAATAGTTACACTTTGTTTAGTCGAATTATTAAATGCCATTTTTGCTTGAGGTTTTAAGATAGATATGGGCATTGAAGACATTTGTGTTGGTTTTAAGATCGATGTGGAACTTGTTGCTGCTTTTAAATCTTGAGTTTTAATAATCGACGTAGTTCTAACTACAACTGGTGAATTAGAATTAATTGTAGTTTTTGGTATTCCAGTTGTTGGTATTGTCTTCTTGCCAATTGTGGCTTTTGTTTTAAGTAACTGAGAAGGAATTTGCACTGATTTTAGAAGTTGTGCAGGAATGGCTGCTGCTACACTGGTATTAGTTAAAATTTGATTAGACTTTGAAACTACATTCGATGCACCTTTTAGCACTGGAGTTAAATATTGTTGAATATTTCCTCTCTGGAGAGGCTGCGATGTTTTCACAATTGGTGACAAACGTATTTGTGAAGTAACAAGATTTTGTGTTGCTCCTGATGTAGTATTTACTATAGCATTAGTAATATGCGCTGTATTGACAGACTGATTCTGTATTTCACAAGCACTTGTTAAAATTTGAGAAGTATTTAACAGTTGTGCAGACATACCACTGGTATTTAACAACTGAGCCGTTATGGGGGTAGCTTTTATTATTTGCGACGATAAATTATTTAATATTGCAGCTTTTGATAATAACACAGAATTAGGATTTGAACTAGTATTGAGCGAATGTACACTATGAATAGGACTAACTGTTGTGTTAGTAAGTCTGTTTGAACCTTGAAGCAATCTAATGTTTTTAGTTGGTTTTAGTATAGTTTGTGCAGGTTTTATAATAAATTGTGAAGATGGTAAAATCACAGGTAGTTTTTGTAAGATTTGCGCCTGAGAATGAGGTACTGTATTAAGATTTTGTGCTATACTATTGTCAATAGTATATTGCAAATCACTTTCATGGATGTTCTTAACATGCGCAACATCTGCTTTTATTGCATGTACCTTAGTTTGTTCCAAAATTATTGTCTGTGTACCTGAATTTTGTTGAATTAGATTATTTTGATGTTGAATTATTTGTTGAGAATTGTGGTTTTGGTTATTCAGGTTTATTTCTTCTAACGATAAATCACTTTCAACTACATGATTTCGAAGCCGTTCATGCTCGGAAACCTTTTGCAAATGCCATTCTTGGAAATCAATACATTCTGTTTTAATCAAATCATTATCAATACATTTTTGTACTTCTTCTGGGTGATAGTTCAATTGATCAATGGTTATAGAGTTCTGAGGAGATAATGAATTTCGATGGTCTATACTAATGTTATTTTTTGTAGAAATATGTTCTTGCGTATGTAAAGTGGCATTATCTTGATCATGTTGATACATAACCTCTTCGTTAGAGTTTACCTCGAAGGTTAGACCTAAGGCTGCTGCTTGTTCCGGTGTCAAATGAATGGTTTCAGGATCGTTGTCGTTTTGTAAGAATGCGACAAATTCATTGTCGCGATCGTCATCGTCAACAACTTGCTGAAATGCTTGTTGAAGAAGATCGGAAGCTCCAGTAGAGGATGCATCGTTTGTAAACACAGTAGAATTCGAAATTTGTGCCATATTCCAACTTTTTACAACTCCGTGGCTCATAAAATATAATTACACAATAGTAGTACTCACTTTTATGCTTTACAATGACATTTTAATAATTATATCCTCAGAAAATCATTTTACAATTCACGTTTATTTCATTTCACTGTACACGTTTTTCGCGCAAACAGAAACACATGATGTATGTGAAGTTTGTCACAGTGCAGTAAAGAAAATGGCGACAGCGCCATTATTGTATAGTTGCATTAGTTGCATAGTTGGTAATTCGCATTTCATCGCATCGTTCATTCAATATTACAATTCGATATAGTATGTGGTTACATATAACGAAATTATAGATCTCGTTGCAATACATCTCTATATATACATTTAGTTTCTGTTGTAGAAACATTTAATGTTAAGAGTAAAGTTATAATATATAAAAGAATAGAATTTTCTTCATAATAAAAATTTATAAACACTATTTGATTGTGCATCGCAAATATTTATGATTGGCTGTTTCGTAGACTCAAATTATAGAAAGTGAATATTTATTTTTATATGTCAACTTAATCGTATTTAGTGTAATCGTCACCCACATTGATATTGTATCAAACAACAGTTGTGCATCATTTATTACGGTTCTACGTAATTATAAACAAAAATATGTTTCGTTTGTATTGATTGTTCCTTACTATTAATACATACTTTTTTAAATGTGTAGTTCACTATAATATTGTGAAAGTTTATGGATATAAAATCTTAAAATAAAGGCACTTTAAATAAATAAAGTATCTTAAGTAATACGAATATGGTAAGTATAACAATGACTCAAACTGTTGTATTGATAACTGATGTCATGTTATATGCTGATAAATTGTTCTCAAGCAAATGATATTTTATTTTAATCATTTTATTATTTAAATTTATTCTTTTTAATATACATTATTCAAGCAAAATTTCTCACTTAGATTTATTACTATTTTCTACCATGTTGTACATGTAGAAAGACATTAAAATATATGTTTCATAATAAGATGTTGCATTTTTATTTCAAGGTACAATTATGCACATATAGAAATTAATAATTTGTACTAACTAGATTTTGAATTAATTTCAAATGCATATAACATGCTGTATTATTTATATTATTAAGAATTTGATTATTATAGGATGATGATGATCAATATCAAAGTGGTTATGATGTAGGTTCATTTCCTAAAGATTTTGGATATGCACCATTTGATGGAGAAACAGAAGGATCAATGGATCCTTTAGCAGGAGAACAAAAACCTAGGATACTTTTAATGGGTCTTCGAAGGTACTCATTTCAGCTTTCAATGTGTTTCCATTTTGTCTGTATTATCGATTGCTTGAAATTAATGTTCATTCTAGGAGTGGGAAGTCATCAATACAAAAAGTAGTTTTTCATAAGATGTCACCAAATGAAACATTGTTCTTGGAAAGCACAAATAAGATTATTAAAGATGACATAAGTAACTCTAGCTTTGTTCAGTTTCAAATTTGGGACTTTCCAGGGCAAATTGACTTCTTTGATCCCACTTTTGACAGTGACATGATATTTGGTGGTTGTGGAGCATTGGTTTTTGTTATTGATGCTCAAGATGATTACATGGAAGCACTTAATAAACTCCATTTAACAGTTACAAAAGCATACAAAGTTAATCAAGCAATAAAATTTGAAGTGTTCATACACAAAGTTGATGGTTTATCTGATGATTGTAAAATGGAAACACAAAGGGATATACATACTAGAGCAAATGATGACCTTGCAGATTCTGGTAAACAAAAGATATATCATTAAAAATAATAAAATACTTTTGTATCATTTGTAATGAATACATAAATATATGTATGTATTTTTTAGGATGTGATCAAATACATCTAAGTTTTCATCTGACATCTATATATGATCATAGTATATTTGAGGCATTTAGTAAAGTTGTTCAAAAATTGATACCACAGTTACCAACTCTAGAAAATTTACTTAACATACTTATATCAGTAAGAAAAGAAGATATATTTATTTTTTTATTTTATTTTTTCATACCATAAATTGTAGATTGTTTTGCAGAATTCTGCGATTGAAAAAGCATTCTTATTTGACGTAGTATCTAAGATTTATATTGCTACTGATAGCTCTCCTGTAGATATGCAAAGTTATGAACTTTGTTGTGATATGATTGATGTTGTTATCGATGTATCTTGTATATATGGGTATGTTGCATATAAATCTCTCTATGCAAACATTATATATTTACGTTATAATATAATTAACTTTAGAAATTAATTTTAGTTTGAGAGAGGATCTAGAGGCTGCAGCATTTGACAGTCAAAGTTCCAGTTTGATTAAACTAAATAATGGAACAATTTTATACTTGCGAGAAGTTAATAAATTTTTAGCTCTAGTATGTATATTACGAGAAGATAATTTTGACAGACAAGGTAACATACTTTTCTAGAAAAAGTGTGTAAATATATATAACGGTGATATTATACATGAATGCTGATTTTTACAAAATTTTTTTGTAGGTGTAATTGACTACAACTTTCTTTGCTTTCGTAAAGCTATACAACAAGTGTTTGAATTACGTAATAAGGCTCTAGCTTCTACAAATGTTAATAATCATTCAATCTCTCCCGTTAACGAAACTTCAAATGCTTCTACGGTATCACAAAGTGGAACTATGGGTCAGAATGGTACTGTTGTAATTGCACAGAGTTAATTTCTTTATACAGTGTTTAGAATTTTTATTTAAACCTTACATAGAAAGTAAGGTTTTTATCACAGATATTTTTCCACTTTTATTTACATGTTGGTAATAATGTGTTGCATAATCACGTTATTCATAACTTAATTTCATACATATTTAGTTAAATGCAAAATGTAATTATTTTATTACCTAATACCAATTTTTGTAATAAATTTATATTAAATAGATAATGTAAATGTATATATGTTGTTACTATCTGGTAAAATAAGAATTAATGCAATTATTAATTAATTATCGGCATGAAACATTTGTATTTTCTTTCAATTCCATATCATATAACATAAAATTAATCTTTATCAATCAATATTTATTCGACATTTTCTGTATGTCAATATAATTTTTTGTAACTTACATTATATAGAATTTATTTATATTTTAGTTCTATTAAATAATAATTAATATACTTCAGAGGTATCGTCATCATCGTCATTGTCATCATCATTATCATCATTATTATCGTCATCATCATCACCAATATTATTATTATTTCCAATAATGTCTTCCATTTCGCGGTGTAAGATATATGGGGACAAATTAAATGTAACGATATTTTCTTCCAGTTGGTACCACCGTATATACGAAAACGTTTGTTCGTATTCATTTAGACTAATTTCATTAGGTAAAGAATTTAAACTGAAAAAATTTCAATTTCATTTATTTAATAAATATTTTACAATAAATTTTGTCTTTATTGACGTGACATAAAAACTTATCGGTTTACCATAACAAATTTTAATGGTGTTTAGTGAAGTCGTATAATATAAATGTTTGTACCTGCTTCTGTACCAATCCGTTTTGTGTATCAGTTTTGGAATAGGAACAGGTAAGCCTGATGGAGGTAAATGTTGATATGCTAGTTCAATTAGTAAACTGTGACTAAAATTATTGAACGAACAAATAGCTGCATCATTGTCTATGTACACATCTCGCATATTAAATTGATATCGTAACATTAATTCATCTGGAAGGAATTTATAGGAATTGGATAGAACTTTTAAATGGAGGAAATAAATCGAAGGAGAATCGATTTTTCTTCTACGATATAAATTCATTTACTTTCAATATATAACGTATTTAACAAAATATTCAACAGTACAGTTTTTACATATAATATAATTTTTATCCATAAAACACTTGATAAACTTATACAAATTATCTTATGAATTTGGATATTTGAGAAATATGAAAGGTATAGACATGATTTGTTAAAAATAATTTAGTACAAATGATTGCAAAGCATTAGTGAAGACAACATTGTTCTTATTAATGAATAGTTACTGATTTTTTTATAATGTACTATTCTCTAAAAAAAAAAAAGTATAAATAAATAAAATAATAATCCATATGCACGAAATGATAAAGGTATAAATTACATCATGCTCAGTCTCTACAAAATAATTTCTTTTCGTGTAGTGTTAATTAATAATAATAATAATAACAATACAAAAAGATTTCTAGAAGTAACATAATTTGTTGCAATGTTATTCCTTATAGATACAGGCATTATTATTGGTTTAAGAAATGTGATATGAAAATGCATTAGTATTAAACACACGACATACTCCAGTTAAATTCTGAGCTTAAGCCAGTCACTGTGAACAAAGTAATTTAAAAAAATCGTGTTAAATTAAAGGACAATGTTAATTGACATGCTATTATGTAAATTTCTGGTACTATTAGTAAGAATTTTTTAAACTACTGAAATGATGAAAATTATTATTTCATAAATAAATAATTATTTACTGATTTTATAATTCATTATGTTTGTAATTTCGAAGTTATTTTACTAATTTTAGGAATATCAGATTGAAATATATTGTACAATGCAGTTAAGAGAATTTCTGACTTACAGTAATTTGCATCTTTATTTTGTATTGCATTGTGTAATGCTAAAGCAAGATATGTGTGATACTTGGTGTAACTGCTTTCTAACACTTCCAACTCTTCGCTAATAAACATTAATTTCTTGTAATTCCATCGAGATCGAATATGACTACACATTTCAATTAGCTAAAAGATACACATACAAATTAATACATTAGTACAAAAAAAATAATAAAATTAAATATGCATACATACGTTATTTACAGTTGCCATTAAATCATCATACTCTGTTGTCAGTAAACAGTGTTCATGAACTTTTCGTAAATATTCATTGTGAACTGAAATTACAATTGTATTAGAAAAGAAAAAATTGTATATCCACATATACATCTATTGTATCATGCATTGCAAATCCATTGTACCTGATATGATAGCGTCAAGACTATCAGCTTGCATCAACGATTTTTCTAATACGAGACTCAAATTTTGTAGTACTTGGCCTGATAAGTATGTATGTATCGAACAAATTGCATGTAATAAAGAAAATCGCAAGCTTTCAATACGCCTTATATGAAATTGTTCTAATTTATTTCTTTTACACATTAATTTTGAACCTTCTAAATCTATAAAAAAGACAATTATTTATAATATATTAGTAGAAGCGACAAGTTAAACATTTTCCAACATTTCTTACCACTGAATCTTAAATTGTTCAATGTCCACAAAGCCCATTTTAACCTTAATTGAAATCTAAATATCTCATTATATTTTATGAAAGTTTCTTCATTGAATATAATATTCATAGGCCAACCTATTGCATAGTGTAATGTTATATTATCCACGGCCACTAATACTTGATTTGTATTAGTACTACTAACTGTAACAGACCAACGTGAACTTAAATCTGGCCACCATTGAGAAAGTATTTCCTCAAGCATACATGATAAGAAGTAAGAATTGCTCCACATTTGATTAGATTCGATCTATTAAAAGAAATTTAATATAAAATATATATAATATAAACTTTATGGGGAAAAGTAACACACCGTTCAGAATATTTTATATTATACCTCCGTGAACAATTTTTGATAAAATTTGCTCATGATGTGTCCTGCTTCCATCATATAAACAGATCTCATTAATGTTAAATGTAACTCTAATTTATATTCTTCTGACATTATATGTTTAACTAGCTTACTAGCGTTATTATATCGCGAAACTAAAATATCTGCTAAAATACTTTCTAGTATTTTTCTGAATGGTAAAATATAATTTGATACTTTTTCGAGTCTGAAAATTTATATTTTATGTTTGAAAAAGAATAGTTTTTGTGCGAAATCTTAATTTTATAATGAAAATACCTTTCAAATAAATTATTAATATCTACTTTAGTAATCTTAACATTGGAACAGCAAGCATCAACGGTATCTTGTTTCAATAACTGAGGAGAAATGTAGCCTTCTAAAGCTTTCAATAGAAATGGATTATTGAATTCAGTTAATTTCTCTATAATATTCTTCTCTACATCTTCATCGTTATTATCATCCATTACTTCATTTTCTTGAAATATAGGTGATTCTTCTTGTAATTCACATGTACTATATTTCGAAATTTCCATTTCCAATTTAGTGTAAAATTCATCCACCAAAGGTCTTCTTATTTCTGTAAAATGTATTTTATTAAATATGTTTTAATTCATAACAATGGTATGTAAATTAAGACTAAACATATTGCATACCACTACGTTCACTGTTAATTTGCCATATGTCCGTAATGCGATCGAAAGATACTAATAACTCGATACTTTGACCCATATACTGCACTTTTTTTATTAAAAACTGCATTATTGGATCTGCTAGACATATACTGTCCAAAGGTCTTAAAGAAAATGCTTCATATCGTTCATTATTTTCTGGAACTGCATTGTTTGAAAACCTGAGATGGAAAATAGTTACGATCTACTATCACATTATCTTATATTCAAATATCTATACCTGACAATTATAAATTCCTCTCTCCAATCTTCAAATCGCCCATCGCTTAACCATGTGTCAATTATATTTAAATAAACAGTAAGACTAGATAAATATAAACTGGCACAAATATTTGTCCTTTTTCGATTGTGTGATTTCTGCATTTCAAAATACAAAGACGACAATAACTTGGATGCAGATTTCCAATTTGAATGAGCTCTCCAATTACATATGGCCTTTTTATGAACTTCGTATAAAATTTTTACATTGTACAAATGTTTTTTTAGAAGTGTTGATAAGGACAGAAATGTAAAACAATTATCTAAAAACAAAATAATTAGCTATAGAATCATAAAATTTTATTAATTTTAGAAAAACTTTTTTTATACCTTGTTTCATGAGATTCTTTTCAATATCAAGTATTTTATTTTTAAATTTTATTAAATGTTGTCCAAGTGCTGCATTATATGCTTCATAAGTCAAAGGTGGCTTATTATAGAAATCATCCTGTTCTGAATATAGATCATTTCCAAATTTTTCGATATCATGTATCATAGAAAAATATTCGCAAAATGGTAGAAGAATGCTATTAAAAGCAACCTAAAATTTTCTAACAATAATATTTTTGAATTTTTTTATATTCAAAAGATACATATCACAGATATAAAATGTATATCTTATTAAACTCACAGTAGTTAAGCTAGGTATGGATATACTAGGGCGAATAGAATAATATTCTGAATCTTCATTTTGTTGAAACACTACCATGTGTGTTTGAACATAAAACATCCATAATAATTCTCTACAGACTAAATATTCACTAAGAGTGCCAAATGAATAGAAATCTGTCTCTGTTGCTTTATGCCTATTTAATATACATATATAATATAATATATGTGTCTTTATATGATGAATGTCTTTATAAAAAAGAAATATCTACCAAATTTCACAAAGGTATGCATCACAAAATTTACTCTTGACTGGATATTTCCACCAGTCTAATTCATTCCACCATGTATTCTGAACATTTGACATCAACCAATCTCTAGATTTAAGTTCTTCATTTAAAGCCAGAGATAATTTACTTAATTTTGCTTTAGTGCATGGTATGCATAATGCTCTATCTAAATTGGTATTGGTTATAGGTGTTTGAAAATTCATACTTATGTCAGGAGAATCTTCTGCATCATCTGACCATTCCTGTTAAAAATAATATTTAAAATCTAGGTAAACATGACATTGTGTAGATCGAAAGTAGAGAATTAAAAATACTTACACTTTCAGTATCGCTTTTATAATTATCAAAAAACTTCTCTTGATCATCTTTTAAATACTCTGCCCAATCAATTTCCTCTGTAACTTCATTTTCATTTTCACCTGTTGCGTTAAAAGTACATTCTCCACGCGTTAACTTTAAACATTCCAAATCTGATTTACAAGTTTCCTTAGATAATTCCAACAATAAAGTTAATAAATACCATTGTAAATCATATTGTGGATGTTGTTCAAACTCAAAACTAGATAAAAATGTATTTACAAGTTCTTCAAATTTTTTAGCTACATTATACTTTCCATGAATTGAAAATTTTGTAATCAAAGAGTTAATAGCTTCTTTTGTGGTATTACTATTAACAGACAGATATCGATGATGTTTAATGATCGTTGTACAAAAACGTTCGCAAACTTGAAATCCTTCTTCATTTTGCTATAATTACACGAATAAGTATTACACATGCAGTATTCACTAAAATTATTGATAAAATAATGTTTATAATTTTAATTTTAATTTTAATAAATCGATCATTCAATTAACTTAAAGTAAATATTACCTCGAACGAAGTTATTGTTGTTATCAACTGCTTTATATCATTATGAATATCATTTAATGTTTTCGTACTCATATTTGCTTAATTCATTAGCAGTAGAAAATTGTTATGATACTGAAATACATAATAAATTAAACATAGAGTACAAATTTATCGTTGAAAGTAGTCGAGATTTAAAAAAATTCTAACCCTTTAACGAACTTTTCATTCAACACGAGAAAGACGCTCTTAAACGTTGTTAATTTTTTGATGTGTGATTTCGAATTTACGGACAACAATATAAAAACGCATATTTTGTTATAACAAAATCAGATTTAAATTCTCTATAAGGAAGGATAAACTCGGATACAATAGTATGTATGCACATCATTTCTTCTACATTCAAGCTCTATATTGAATTAGATACACTCTGTTGCTTTTCATAGTATCAAATAATAAAAATTGATAAATTTATTGAAAAGATCAAATTTGATTCTTTTTATTAGTAAGATTACACATATTAAAAAGAATTTTTATACACGACATGGACATAATTCGTAAAATAAAAATGTATTATTAATTAATGGAAATTTATTAATGAAATGCTCTTTATTTAAATTTTTATATAATTTCTAATTGATGAGTGACTTTGCAGCAATTTACAAACAGCGTCATGTACCGTCGAATATTAATTTAAAAAGTACTGTTTTTTCTCAGTAGTTCCTTAGTTTGCTGAGTTGTCATAAACGTTTTTACGCGAATTATTATTTATTTTAATTCATTGTTTAGGTCTGCATGATTGTTTATTTATTAATAGAGGAATAAAATAAAACAGAAAGGATACTAGGGATTACAATTCATAAATTATCATGTTGCAAAATTTATTTTGATAAAAACGTAAAGTAAGATTACAATTAATTAAGTATAAATGAGGAAGTGATTATTTGAAGTTTTGATATATGTATAAAGATATGTTGCATTGTTGTAATGTTGCATAATGACATAAATTTTTTCTTGATAATTATGATGGAAGACTACATAACTCAGTTAAGTAATGAAATTGTAAATAAACATGAAGATCAGAAATATGTACCATAATAAAAACCATATTTTGGTCCCATTGTAGGGAAAACCAAAGATCTTATGGAATGCATTAACATCTTATACATTAGTGGTAATTATTTTATGTTTACAATATTTTCATAAAAAAGATTTAGTTTAAATACAATCAGAGGACACGTATATACTTTGTTTTCACTATGAAGTTTTACAACTTCGTACAATCTACTATCGTTTAAAAAATATACAAATAATTGCTTTAAAGTATTTAGATACATCCCCTGATATTGTACCTGTTTCTTTATTTTTGTACAATAAAAGCGATGCGAGTTAAACTACATTCAAAATTTAAGTTATACAATTATATCGTAACGAACAGATTAAATTTTGTAAAATTGACTTCAATGGAAGAATTGTTATCTGAGCATTTAATTTAATATACTTAAAATTCCTGAGGATTGATGTTTGAATAACAGAATGATGATACACTTCAGCTGCAAATAAAAAAATATTCTTGATACTATGACAATGACACTATATTATTATTGTACATTAATATGAAGTTGTTAAACATAATAATTTAATATAAAAAAAAGTATTGAACTATTTTTAATAATACATGTATATGATGTGCATACTTTTCTGGGAAAGAATTGGGTTCTGTAATTACAGTTCATCCTTCTCATCTAGATTTATATCGCTAAGATCTATTTCTTCTTCTTGCGGTGGTTCAGCATCTTTACCATCCCATGGTGTTGTTTCAAGGATTTCAGGTAATTGAGAACCTTTCAAAGGAGCTGTGCCTCCTCGTCCATAGCTTAAATCTCGTAAGAATTCATTTATACCATCGTAAGAGAAGCTTCCTTTTAATAATGAGTATTTCATTTTTTTAATATTTACAACTGCTAATGCAGGATAGCCAAAACCTCCTATTTCTAATGCTTCTTCGATGTGAGGCTGAGCGCCAGCTTCAGCCCAAACCCATCTATTCAAGCAAAGAGAAGATGTTTTTATAATCTAATACCGGAAATACACTGCTGTTCGTGAACAGTTCGCGGTTGTGCTCGCCAGCAGTGTGGAAACTTTCGCGAACATCGAGCAACGAGCAGCGAGCTCCTCAGCGAAGCGAGAAGCGGTACATTAGAGGGACTGTTCGCGAGCTTCAGTGTGGAAATGCGACTGTTTCCGTTGTCGAACAGTCCGCGAACAACCCGCAAGCAGTTCATGAGCTGCTCGCGTGCTGCTCGCGAACTGTTCTCTCCAGTGTATATTCAGCATAAAGAGTCTCAAAAATTAGGAACCTCTTAAATTTACTAAATAATGATTAGAACTTATACATACCCCCACATCTTCTGTTTATATTTTTCTCCAAGGTTGTTTAATGTTTTCAAATACTGATTTCTACAGTCTGACTGACAATCTAAGATATGTGGTAAAACAGATACAACACACAGAGGCTTATCTTCGCATGCCTCTCTTAAATTTTTTTCATTTACAATTTGAGCTACTTCTGGTGCTGGTATATTTTCTGCTAGCTTCTCTAGTGCCCAACTTACAATATCACTGCTTGTGCGATCACCGTCGTATTCTTGCACGGAATCAAAAGATTTTTTGCCAGGTGCAAAGTATTTGATGGTAGGATATCCCTTTATTTTGTACTGACTAGCCTATAAAATTAATATTTCGTTAAATATGTACGAATATTAATACAGCAATTTTTCATGCAATTTGTCAAGATAAAGTGCTTACTTTAACTCCATTTATAGTAGCATCAATAGCTCCTAATTTCACTTTTCCTTTCAGTTCTGTAGCTGCTGATGCCCAAATGGGAGCTAAGTTTTTACAATGTCCACACCAGGGTGCATAAAACTCAACTAACCATAGATCATCTGAATTCATTACCAATTTATCAAAATTTTCATCTGTTAATTCAACGACATCTTTGGAATCTTTAGACTATAATAAAAACAAAGTTTTGTATTATTGATGTATATTTTCCTTTTATACTTGTTATACTTCATACATCATCACACTTACCTTAGAATCTCCACTGCTTTTTTTGCCACCTAAAGCTCTTCGTGCTTTTTTACTAACTGCATTTATAGCAGCATCGACAATTCCAGCTGCAGTCCTTGGTCCATTATAATCTTCTGGTTTATTATCAACACCAAAAATTTTAAGTGTTGGAAAACCTTGAATTCCATACTTTGATCCAAGGGATTTATGTTCATCTGCATTTACTGCACCAACTTTTACAACACCCTATTAAAAATTTACAGTTGGTATAAAAAATTGACTAAAAAAAAATAACAAAGAGGAAGGAATAAACAATAATTATTTAAATACAAAAATTACCTTTAGAGCAGTAGCAGCTTTATCATATTCAGTTGTTAACTGTTGACAATGTCCACACCATGGTGCATAAAATTCCACAATCCAAACATTATCACTGTTTAATACTAAACTGTCAAAATTGTTTGGCTTGAGATCTATAACATCTGAATTGGAGGAATACAAACAATGGGTTCCAGTAACTAATATCAAGATACCTAAATGAAACAAATAGATAAAATATTAAATTGCACGTAAGTAGTATCTGAAAAAAATATTTAAGTCCATAAAATCAAATAATACGATGACGAAAAAAAAAGCATTGTAATAGTATACATCTGCCGGTCAGGATATAATAATAGAAAGTCATGAGAGAATTATCAAGTATTAACTTAGAGAACTTACCTAGTAAAGCTTGCATTTTTCTCAACAAAGAACTGATAAATTTACAACTTTTTTAGAAAAACATTCACTGAAAATTCGCTTCTAAATAAGAAACCTAATCAAATACGACTTGTAAAGTTCAATCGTTCTATGTTCTATCCACTACCCCACTCTTTATAATCACATATAACTTTTCGTGGACCGTTTTGATTGGTTCTCCATAATCAACAGTCATACGCATGGACCTGAAGGATAGTGCATTCTACCATTGGGTTGAAACTACGGATGGAAGGGGAAACAACCCTAAAAGATCTTTCAGTCATTTTACTATGATCTACTGGTAGCTCTATGACAAGTTAGCGACTTTGTCATAGCTTGTATAGTTGTAGTGGCTAGAGAATGATGCCTAGGAACGTAAGTGGCTTTGTTAAGCTAGAGGATTGTCCTAGCGTACTCGTTAGCCGTTATCCTATGTGTTGCAAGTCTAGCAACGATATATTTTATGGTGTGAAAATAGTTATGGAATAGAGAGACTTTAAGATTTTATAGGCAGCAAAATTTGAAGGATTTTTTATATTGCAATGATATTTATATCAAATAAAATTACGATACGGGCTGTATAATTGGAAAGAACTTTAAGAGTCTGAAACAAAAAATAAGAGTTAATTATGAAGCCCTGAAACTAATCATGTGTTTTAGTTTTAGTCACGAAACCTTTGAGATTCTCTTTGCTTTGTTAGCCTGTAAGAATATTAAAAGGCTTCGAAAGAGCTCGTCGTGTAAGAAATTGCTTCAGCAATCCACGGGCGCGAAATTCCTGTTGGTTCAGAATTTCCCTATTATAACGCACATTTTATATATCTAGTAATTTTATATTAAGTCTACGTTTGGTTCCCCTGGGTATATTTGTTGCGGCTTTTACAAGGTTTTTATATGTAACGAACGTTGCTAACTCTGTTCAACGAGTTTGTGTTCAACGATCGAAAAGGTATTCGAATATAATTCTTCATGTTAAAAAAAGAAATTGTTTTTAGTATACGCGTGGATTCATTGTAACAAGTTGTATCCATAAATATATTTTGTATTATATCTTCCTTCACTTTGTTTTCGTTACATAAAGATTAAGCTGAATAATTTTTTGTGTCGTCATTATATTCTTGACTGTTAACTCTACTTCAAAAAATATTAAGCACCTATCATTTGTAAATATATTTTGTTTCAATTAATAATTTTTAAGTAATAATTAATAAGCGTACGAAGATATATAAATTTGTATCTTTGTAAAATCGTCGTATTTAATAAATAGTAAATTATGTCATTTTAAATACTGCATGTTCATTTTACAAGATAGAAGCACAAGTTTATCGTTCTCTTTGTTTTATTGTTTAAGGACGTAAATATATATACTTATACGAAATACTTTCAAATAATGTAGGTTACTTATAGTACAATGAATCTAATGTAAATAGATGATTTAACAATTATAAAATCCGAGATTTTAAGTTTTGTTTTTTAGACACAATGTCAAGGGCACACGCTGTTTTTAATGACAAAGCTGACAACTTTTATGACCCAAATATCAGTTGGGACATTAACAAAAAGATGCATGTGCCCGAAAGTATTCGTGTATGGGATGACCGCACAGAGAAAGAAGTAATTGGTACAAATGAATCAGGATGGAATCAAGTTCCAGCAGAAAAATTTGATATGCACGTTCCAGATAGGATTTTAGTTGTTGGTAAATACATGACTTTTTGACATTTATTTATGCATTATAACCATTAATTT
Source organism: Colletes latitarsis (assembly GCF_051014445.1). Classification (NCBI taxonomy): domain Eukaryota; kingdom Metazoa; phylum Arthropoda; class Insecta; order Hymenoptera; family Colletidae; genus Colletes; species Colletes latitarsis. The sequence continues at coordinate 24,820,373 of NC_135135.1, read as the reverse complement.
TAATTAACAAAAGTATTGGTGCATTTGGATGCTCAATCGAACGGTTGATTCCATAAAGTAAAATGCCCGTGAGCATCTATAACATTTATGTTTATTTAATAGATTAAAAAGTGTTTCTGCATAGCATGCAATTTGCATCAAAGACAGCCATTGTAGTAATAACTTTGATATAATTGAATTTATGCAGGACAAGGACAACATGTTGGAATAAGAGCACCACCAAGAGAAATTACATTGGAAAATGCTATCATGCCATCTGACCCAGACACAGTTAGATTGCAAGTAAATATATACTTTTTAACATGTATATATATTTTATCTAAATATTTAAAAATATTAAACGTGAAGTAATATATCGATTTTTCATATTTTTCGTAGACTCCTCCACGAATTTTGACACTGGATAATCACTACTTTCCGGCACTCGATGAAGACGAACCAAATATTTGTTCGACGGAGTTTAAGGATCCAGTACCTTCTAAACCTCGTAACCAATATTCTACAGAAACACAAATAGTTAGACACGTTAGGTATCAATATTTATAAATATACTTGTATGTGGTACACTTCTTTGGAAAAATACGTGTATTCTTTTTGTTTTAGAGAACAAACGCCATCATTTAATGCACTCGATGTTTCTCATCAATCTAGCGAAGAAATACAACATTTACGTCGGCAAGTAGGGAAATTAAATCGTCGAGTAATGGCTATTGAGTTGGATATGTTACAACGTCAACAAAGAGACAAAATTGTATATGCAATAACATTAACATACTTTATTCTAAAAGCTTTTTCTTGGTTAACAAGAAACTGAATTTGTCTCAAATAAACATGATAGGTGAACATCGTGTGTAAAAAATGGTTCTGCTGAACCATATAAATACAGGATAAGAGTCTTGCTCCAAGAGAAAATTTTGAATCAAAGACTCTATCGTGGATGCATGAAATTATGATGATGTTCAAAATGAATGTATCGTATATGTTCAAGATTAAATTATTAATAATATCTACATAAAAGTATTATAATCAAATTGTTAAATACTTAACTTTACGAAGCACAACATTTATTACTTTTGTGTCTCCTGTATACATGATAAATTAGGATATTTATCTTCTTAATTTAATATAACCAAAGATTGAACATATACGATACTAGTTTTTTAAAATAATTGCATTCAACATTTAAGTAATATATTTGTAAAGTATGTATTGCATTATCAATTAAGAACTAGAACACAATCTTTTTCGATGTATAATTAAAGATATATTTTATGCAAATGTTATTGCTTAGCAATTAAAACCATTAAGAAATATTAGACGTAGCAATAACATTATAACAGATAGTTGTAAATTTCTAAGAGTAAGACGTATAATGTTACGATCTATTCATTTTCATTTTTATTATTTTCTTAATTACTGTACAAATAGAAATAATACAGTAAAGTAAATACATTGAGTAAATTGTTAATTATAAGTAATCTTATGAAAAATAAATAATAAAGGTATACAAGTTTTCTTCTATTGGTATATAACATATTTTGATGCAGTATTTGCGATTTATATAATTCAAATTTTCATGTCCTCGCTTCTGTTCATGCCCGGTACTTACGATTCGAATAAAGCAAAAAAAAAGACCGATTCTTTATTCTCCGATATTTTATTTACCTCCTGAACTCTTCTAATATGTATGTAGATACCAGATATATAATTATGCGTAGCATAGTATATCTCCAATAATGGCATCATATATCGATCATATTTTCTAAAAGTGAAATAATAGTGCTCGTTATTCTCGAGTTAAGGTAAGAAGTGTCAATTACAGAATGCAGATCACTGCAGTATGATTTCAGAGTGAAAATGAATTGAAAAAAACAACGCACGGGATCCGTAATTAATGTCACGTTGCTCTTTTGATGCGTGAAACATAGAGCGACTATTTTGAAATGGATCCTGTTACAGCGAATTCGTAGCCAGTACACAGGGATAAAAGCAATTTTCAATTCTCTCGTTTACGCTTAACGTTTGGCTGAGCCTTTGTGCAAACGGAGGGTCGCGAAAGCTCATTGAAATTCATTAAAATCCTCGTTGCATCTATCCACCCTCACGGGCTGCAATAATCGATTTCTTAATCATCGTTCTGGTTTGATCCTTTATGACGCGACAAAAGAACCGTCTTTTTTAATCTCAATTGTAGAACAGATAAAAGTTATAAAATATAACCTCGTCCGATCTCTACGGCAATCAACATCGAACTAATGCTAAGCACTTCATCGAATACATTTGGTTCTGTGCAATGCAAATGGTTACACGAGCGAGCCTACCGAAAGAAGTCGAAGAGATAATTTAGAGATTGCCTCGAAACCCGTTCTGCCTCGCGGACGATGTATCCGATTACATACGAAACAGAACCAGCGGGAGACAGTAGAAAATTAGGCACGGGTTCATCTGTCATTTTAAACAAGACGGCAGAAAGACGCTATTAATTTTGTCACCCGACGTTCCCCGTTTGACTCACGAATTACAGGAGTCGTTTGCGAGACGATATCTCACGGTTTGATGAACGATTTCCGAGAAAACAAAAACTTACAGCGTCGCGTTCGTCCCTTCCCCTAGTTGAGGTTCCGTTGCCCCACCAACGATGGACGAATCTTCAGAAATAGCAGGACCAAGGAATCGGGTAACCTTCGTGGAAAAAAGGGCGGCAAGAGAGCTTTATGGCGTTACCGCTTCGCGGCGATGAAACAACGAACAATAACATCGTGTATCAATCAGTTTATTATGCTCGTAAACGCCCGCGATTTGTACATTATATATGTAGTTTCTCGACCACGTCGTCTCTTCTTCGCTATGTACACAGATTTCGGCAAGTCGGACGTGCGTCGAGGGCACTCTTTATTTATAGGTAACGCGCATGTATATGTATACTGGATCGCTGGAGAGAAATGCCCTCTGCATGGAAAATACAGATTTAGCGATCAGAATTTTTGGCAACGGTTATTTCACTATTGACAATACCAGAATAAACGAACAACAGATAAACAATAAAACCAACGTGCGGCGTATTTATTTGCGACGTTTATTCGATCGACAACAATTTCTTTGAGGTTATAAATAGAAATATTGAAGTTTCGATATGATCGATCGACGTTTGTCAATGAATAAAAAAGAGGGCTTAGGCCACTACTCGGATGGTATGTACTTTTATTTGATTTTTATGGAAAGTTTCAGATCGGTTAAGAAACGTATGCAATTTAAAATCGTGAAAAGATGTGGGGTGCGTATTGTATAACAATTTCCATTCTCTCCAACTTGGAACTTTCTAGCTGAATCGGGCATACGCATTACACTCGGTCGGGTATGTTCCGAGTTTTACGGTAATAGCATTACTGCCGTAAAAACATATTTTACGATCGAAAAAAGCGGATTCCTCTCACGTTCTTGCAGATATCGCTTAGGGGCATTCCTCGCAGCTCGTTGCAGTAAGTATGCATGTAAATATGTACAAAAATACAAAAAGGGATATTGGCACACTCGAAACACTCGCGTGGCAAGCGAAGCGCGTATCGCATCGTTCGAAATTCATCAAGGGGACTTTCTCGCCCGATTCTACACCGTACCGTGTAACTGAATTAAATCGAAATCGCAGTTTACGATGACACAGGGAGTTTGGCAGCTGTTTTTTTTTTCCTTGGAAAATATTCGACTATCTTCTACGGATAAATTGCTAACACGTGTCCTTTCCGTGAACTATTCGATTCAGTCTTAACGTTTAAGTGGGAACAGGTAGTACGATATATGCGTCGATTTCTACTGTTACACTTTACTGCCCGCTATTACAAATATTATACGCGTTATATACCCGCGTCTACTCGAAGTCTCGTTAGACAAGCCTAGCATTTGCAAATTGCATGCGATATTTACTCGACATTTCTCGACAAATTTTAACATTAATCTTTAAGTACTACTGTTTATATACATATGCTTTCGGCGTGCTCGCATCAATTCTCTCTTTCCACGATTCAATATAGCTTGGAAACGTCATGGGGATGCGATGCCACGCGTTTTTCTAGCGATTAAACGTATCTAGTTAACTGCGTGTGAAAATCCTGAAGGCAGACGATCAATTGGCTGAACGTTGGCCTCTCGTCGGCGGACATCGCCCAGCAATAAGCCATCACCGCGAACAGCTCGTCGGGACAATTGATTGGCTGTGCCAATCTGTATCCATCACGGAGATACGAAGCCATTTCGAAAGCATCCACCTCCACGTACGGTTGCTGAGCCAACGTCATCAGTTCCCATAACAACACACCGAATGCCCACTGAAAACACAACCGAAAACAAAAACGCGTTGTGAAATATCCGAAATATCTCTGTTACATAGGTCTGGAGTAACCAAGAAAGAGGCGCCATAAAGTTTAAGTGGATTGCTGGTTACTCTTTTTTTTTTTCAAAATTAAGGACTGCGTTTTTCAAATATTTAAATACTGCAAAAATATTTTTCTCTCTGGGTTTGTTTTTTTTTTAAATATCTGAAATATCTCTGTTACATAGGTCTGGAGTAACCAAGAAGGAGGCGCCATAGAGTTTTTTAAGTGGATTGCTAGTTACTCTTATTTTTTCAAAATTAAGGACTACGTTTTCCAAACATTTAAATACTGCAAAAATATTTTTCTCTCTGGGTTTGTTTTTTTTTTCAATCCAAAAAATATAATGAATGTAATAATATAGCAGCGTCAAAACGATGCACTTACCACATCGGAAGCAGTGCTGAACGTTTTATTGAGCAAGCTTTCAATCGCTAGCCACTTGATCGGACGATTTTCATTGTCGCCGAGACAATGATAATCTTGCGGGAACAGATCTCTGGCCAGGGCGTTGTCCGTGATTTGAACCCTCAGATCATCGTCGACGCTAATAAAAGTTAACATCGTTCATCAAACACGTCTCCCGAGCGATCCGAGCTGCGATATAAACGTCAAACACAGGGAGGCACGAGAGGCACGCACAATAACCGTAGCCCGATCTAAATTTGTCGACTGATTCGCTCTGGCGATGCAAAAAGTCGTGCAAAAAGGAAAAGCTCCTGCTAGGAGCCACGTTAAAGCAATCTCCGCGAGACGAAACAGTAGCAAGCCAGTAATTAAATAGGTCCCGAGTCGGTCGTATTTATTGCTAATTAATGCTCACGGCCAATTGAACCCGTAACAAAACGTAACGACCTTAGGTTTACGACGCCTCGACTAAAATATTCGCTCCGTTAAAATATTCAGCTGCACATCCTGTAAAAGGTGCTTCGTACAGGAGTCGAAAAATAAACATTTACAATGAAATTTAATTAAATTATTAATCCAATAAAAATTTATTTGTTCTATAATTATTTCATTAAAAGTTCTCGCGTCCGCGCAGAGATCCGTGATTTCGAACAATTAGGAATAAAAATATTTAAATAATTCTAGGTAGGTACTTACACGCAATTTCTGGCGGCCAAGTCTCTGTGTACCAGTCTCTTTCTGTGAAGATACTGTACCCCTTTAGCAGCCTGAAGGGCCATTTCCACGACTTCTTGCGTGGTGAGAGCCCTCGGTGGCCCCTCGCTGCTCAACTTGCACCTCAGCAAGAACCTCTTCATGTTCCTGTAGCCGGTGTGTGGATACAAAAGGAACGGAGCGCTTCTGTCCTCGATGGAAACACCCAAAACGGGGAGCAGTACCGGATGACTTAAACCGTACAACGCTAAACCCTCTCGCAAGAGAAGAGCAACCTTTAACAACAAAATTTAAGAGCCCGTTCAAACACCGAAGTGTACAACGATAATAATCGTTTAAGAATTGGAATAGCCAGAACAATGTTTCGATTGCAATCAACTCACATAAAGATATGGTAAAGATAAGAACAACAAACGAGGTAAAGAAGGGTTTCCATCGGTGTCGACACATTAATTTTTATAACGCGTTACGTGAAGTACAATAAGTTAATTATACGGATTGTTCCTCTAAAAATGTTGAACAATACCCTCCGTAGTGCAAATGAACCTATTACGGTGCGCGTATAAGACGAGACAGGAAACGTGAAGCGCGTGTAATTATTATATGGCGATGTTGCGACAAATTAATTGTAAGTCGATTCAGATGCACCGCGTAATGTAATCAGTAATTATTACAGACGCTTCCTTAATTGGCAGGCAAAGTAAAAATTACTTACCTGCGATTGTGATGCATGTTCAGCAGCAGTTTTCACTAGGACATCCCTCGGGGAAGTCGCGCCTTCCTCGTGATAACTGCCTCTGTACACGCGACCGAATGTGCCTTCCATTTCGATGCTGAGAAGGCGTACCCTGCATCTGTAACAAGTGCGGAACAAGATTACCACGAGATTCGTGACGTTTAACAACGATCGAACCGACAATTATCTTGTACAAACTTTCAGAGTCTGTTTTACGAAATTACAGGAGACCAACCGATCGCCTAATTATCGGAACGGGTTAACGTACTCAAAATTTTTTACGTAATACCGTCAAACTTGGGTGTAACTTTACGACGAGTGTCAATATGAAATCTTTAAAACATACAACGGCGGCCATATTATTGCGGACTATGTACGAATTATCAAATTCTTTAATCTTTTGTGTACGATTTGTATTTTACCTCAGCCTATAAATAAGTCGATATAAATACCGTAGAAAAATTTATACGTTCTTTTTCTTTGCGAGTCTGAGCTGAACAAAAATAGAACCCCGAGATATATTACGAGTGCCTTTGAAAGCAGCAGGCGTTCATTTGATAATTCTCTAGTCGATCGATCGTTGAACGATTTCTTCGGCGCGTTCAGCGCACTTAAACACGTAGGATGTCAAGATTTTTTTTTGTTCTGCTTGCAGAACGATCCACTTAACCTGGAAAACACGAGGCAGGTTCTAAATAGGAAAGGAACAACTGCGGATAAAAAGGACGGGTTCTTCTCAAAAGTGTAAAGTATAAAATAGCACCGAGAAAATACGGCAATGTTCTTAAATTAATTCGATAAACGATCGTTCTCTTGCAGATTGGTTTCCAATAAGTGTTTAAATTGGAAAGAAAATAATAACTAAAATTTGAAGAACCTTTGAACCGTGATTTCCTGGATTCTTTCGTGCAATTCTCGGCTAGGTCGATCGTCCAATCGCCTGTAAGTGGAAGTGGAAGTCGCGGATGCTGGAGGGGGTGTTTCGGAAGACAAAAATGTTTGTGCAGGTCCGACTCCTGTGCTCCTTTCCACGCTGCACGCGGAACTAAGTCCTCTCGATTCCCTGTAACGATAAAAATAACAATGTTCTTAACAAAACTGAATATTAACGTTGTTAAAATAGAATATGAAATACGGTTGGTAAATCGTATCGAAAATATATTCAGTTTGGCGCTTGACTTACAGCAAATATAAATGTACGTCTTTAAAAATTTCAATATAATATTGTCTCTGAATATCGAAGAATTAATTATTTAATGTATTAAAGTGTTACGTGAATTAAGGAAAGGTGACTTACTGAAGAGGATCACGGTGTCTCCTGGCCTTTTTATCGCGTACATAGTAAGCGATAACCAGAACGAAAATGGCAGCAATGAAGGCGCAAGCGCAACCGATGGCAGCGTAGAATACTTGTCCGCTCGAAGTGGAACCGGAAGCAGCGACGAGAACCTCTTCTGCTCCTACGTTGCTCTTATCTTTCAGGCATATTTTCTTCCTCCTGAAGTCCAAACTGGTCGTGTTCCGTCTCGATAAAGAGACGTTTATTCGAAGGCTCAGATCGACTTCCGCGTCGTAGAGGCCGCAGTGCAACGACAAGGCCCAAGTTTGGAGACCCCCGACCGGGATTTCACCAGCTTGAGATATATTTAGGGAACTGGTCAACGCCGACGGATTGCTGATGTCCACCGACATCGCGTATGGCAACTGGAAACATAGGACGCGTTCGTAATTCGCCCTGAAACTTCGTCATTTGCCGCCATCTTAAGTTTCATCGACTTCAGATTGTGTAACTCTCAGTCAGACGATAGGGAGGTACCAGAATCGAATTTTATATAAGAGTAAAAACATTCATGATGTTTACAACAACTGATGGGTATAAAAAAATATAGATATACATCAGAAATGCAAATAACCGAAAACTCCTGATGTAGATAGAAACAGTAAATCGCGCGAACGCCTGGGGGACAAAGATGAAGGGGGCCACGAACGGTGGAAAGGTATTTTTTTTCAGAGCACGTAACCGACGTAGAACTGGTAGGACGAAAAACAAATGGAACAAAGTCGAAGGACGTAAGGGACGAAGTTGCTACTGCTCGCTCGTAATCACGCGAGCGTTGAACCTTCCTATAATCTGAAACGTAGCGTTCTCGGAAGACAATTTGCACCCAACGGAGGGCAAAGTGAATCCAGAGGACCGCGGGCAAGAGAATCCCGAAGGAACACGGCGTGGAAGAAGCGAACAGAGGAGAAACTGGCAGAGGAGGCAAGATATTCGATGAAAGAAGGAAAGAATAGACCAAAGAAAGAGAAGACTAAAGAGGGAGAGCTCACAGCTGATTACCAGCTCGCAATGATGATCGGTTCCCAACTAGCCGCGGAGAAGGCACCTCGTCAACCTGCCTGGGCTTGTCGCTACCACGCTACTCCGCCGCCATGGCTGCCAACGTTGCGGTCTTTTATGACCGCGAGCAGCAAACTACGCGCTGACAATGAATGCCTTTGTAAACCGGCTAACCGTTCGATTTAAACTGTCAGGAATTTTTACGATTCCCTTTTCTTTTCTGCCACCGAACAGCTTGTAGGCTGTCTAGGATTTTGCGGGCAACTCGCCAGACGTCCGCGTCGCGTGAATCTTTGCGGACGTACCATAATGGATTCTTTTGACGAAATTTCAGGGAAAGCACGAAATCCTTGTCACTAAAAAACAACTGGCGCAAAGAAGCTAGAACAGCGCCATTTTCAACCTTCTTCGTTTCCTAAGGTAAATGATATTTTGAAAGAAAGCCTAAACATTTAATAGAAATGTAAATTCTATTTTAATTATTCATACTGAATATTTCATAATTCAAATGCGATTTAAATTAGTCGAAGAAAAAATAATGGTATTATTTGAAACAGTGTTTCAATCAATGTTGTTTCAGAAGTATGGTTCCAGCGATATTCGTTTCCCCGCTCTGTACGGTGTATCGATTCGAAAGTACGCAACGAATTCGCCGAAGGGAAGAACCCGTGTAGTTCGAGAGTGGTCTGTTTGATTGACAGGTAGCCGGTTCGCCTAAGTAGCGTTCGGGACACTCGGTTTTGTCGCGGAGGTGACGGATGTCTCGACGCTGGTCATCAGTCTCCAGCTTTCCGTCCCTCTTTCTTCCTCTTCCTTACAACGAGACAGCTCGGAGAAGTGGCTGGACCACTTTGTCCTACTCTCGGTCCTGTCCTTTTTTTCTGCACATCGTCGACGAGTCAATCCGACACCGTGCCGCATTCTACCAACTTTTCGCCGCCAGTTTGTCACAGTACCGTAATCGTGAACAGGTACGTATCGACAGTTTTACTCGATTCGTCCGACAGAGTCGGGGGAAAATTTTCGTCGAACAACAGACAACCAACAATTCACTCGTGAATCGTTTATTCAATCGAAAAATTAAATCTGTTAATTGAAATTTTTTATTTCAAATTCGAAGAAATTTTTAAAGAAACACAGGTGATTCGATTAGAGCTATAATCATCAAACGTATTCAAGAGTCTAATAAATTATTACGTACGAGATACACGCTGACCTATGCTAAGAGAAATTAATTTCACAGAAAAGATTTACAGCAATTTTACTGCGCGGCTCCTATTATTACTACAATATTGCATGCTAAATTACATTTCTCATAAAGTACTCTCCTCGTTCGTTTCAACCGTCCCACTCGCTGTCAGCACAATATTAACTTGAGCGGTACGACTCGGTTAATAAATCGCAAGAGATCCGCGATTCGTTATTGAAAATTCTCTCGAGAATAGTTCACGGTAGGAAAATTTTAAACCATTCAAAAGAAAGATGAGTCCTCGTCGAGACGGAAGCCGCTTGGTAAATTCGTCTCGATAGAGTGACGAATACGGAGGGAAATACTGCGCCATTGGCATCGTGCCGAGAATCCAATGGACGACAAAGTTAAATAAAATATATAAATATAAAGTAACATCTTCGATTAAGTCAAAGCATTATTGATATCAATATAATTAATGAACAGACTGCGGATCTTCTTCATGCAATAATTCGAATCTTACTTTAAGTGTTTCTCATATTTTTGCACATAAATCCGCTATTAATAAGTCTAAGTATGAATTTAAATCCACTATGCTACGACTGACAGCCGATAAAAACGCATCGCTAAGTAAGAAATTACGTATTTGAAGTTAGTTATTCGCGAATGAAATTTCCTCGACACTGTATTTGCCTATCGTGTATACCCAGTGACTCGAAGAAAGGGGCAGACGAAGGGACACGCCTCGAAAGTACGCGAAAGAAAAGGGAACAAGGTTCGAGGAAAATGGTTGCTCGGTGTCCGTCGAAGCTTGAAACGTGCTCGCGGAGGATTCATCCGGGCAAAAGAGTTTCCCCGTCTGCGATATCGCGCCAAGACGACGCGGATTCCTTCGTTAACGAGCGAATTCACCTTTCTTTCGAGCCCGTGGTGACTTTGATCCGACAACCAGCGGAGAAATCAAAGAAACGTAAATGAGAAATAAAGCACGCGGAAGACGTTTCGAGTGCGCGACGGGCGTGTCTCTTTTCCATTACCGTTTCGCGTTTCCTTCGGGTCTCGCGTTTTTTCTTCTTTTTTTTTTTCAAACCCTCTTTTCCCTCTGACGATTTACATCGAAGAGAACCGCGCCTCTTTGTAAAACTTACCGGTCTGCCCGCGAGATTTTCCCAAGTGAAATGCAGCTTGTGAACCTGCGCCGGCACCGGCACGACAAATTTAATTGCGTACTCGTTTATGACGCCCTCCCTCACGTAAAACAATTCTGCCTGGAGACCTGAAACAAAAGATAAGAGTTTCTTCTTTTACAAGAAAATCACCAACGTTTCGCTGTTAATATTCTACCCAGTTACGGTGTTGCAAATCGACAAGGGCAATTCAACGGTATCGTTCGATCGACGATCTTGGATTCTAACGAGACCTAGCGCGGAGGTGGAGGCGTTCAAAGGAAACTACCCTTAAATGAAAATTAAGATCCTCGATGAAACCAAGAATAAGTTTGAAACGAAACTATAACTCGTAGAGACGTTTAACAATATTTCAAAGATAAAAATTAGTACCGCGATCATCGAGACGCCATTAAGTTAGAGTGGCGGAAGAAAGTTCGCGCGTTAATCAGATAACGGAGGAGAAATGGAAGGTGGGTCGCAGTCGCTGGAAAACGAACGAGAAAGATTGCTTCTAATCAGCGATAGATAAAGAGCGAAAGAAACGAGCCTTTCGAGTAGTTAGTGTCAAAGCTATCTCCGAAGGGACGCGTGAAGCAATGTCTCGAGAGCAATCGACTGGTTGGATACGAATACAAATCGTGTGAACCAAAGCGAAACGAGAGAGTTTCTCCTGGCAACGATTCACGAAGCGACGGAGGCAGAAAGAAGGTGGTTTCAACAAAGTCAAACATCGCTACGTTTTTTAACCTGACAGTTAAAATTCCACCAAAGTTTTTTAAATGCCATTTCGTAGGGGTAGCGAACGTTCGAACGACTGGATGTTCACGAACACCGTGGCAATTCGATGTTACGCTACCAAGTAATCCCCTGGCAGAGTTCACTTTCAGAAGCCGCAAGGTCACGTGGACGAGCCGGCGAAGGTGGAGGATGAAACGAAAAGAAAAAAAAGAAAATAGAAACGAGGGAGGGAAAGATCGCGCGGAAGGGAAGAGGAGGCGAGCCCACGTCGTGTACTCCCTTCGAGGGCCTATGCTCGTTGTATCAGATAGGACGGTTAACGAGGCACGAGTTGGATTTTTAAGTCACCCGAAGACAATGTGCCATGGCCCCACAATCGTGTCTTTGCTTTTGGTCCTTCTCCTTCGTTCGCCATCCCCCCAGCCCTCTTGGTTCCATCGGCCTTCGGCCTTTACCGGTTTTCTGCATCAGATATCGTATACCCACGACCTCAGCGCTGCCCGTTCCTCCAACCACGAGAACATCTCTTCGCCTTCCCTCCTGGGGACCCGGAGCACCGTCTGTCGTAAAAAAGACGCCGAATACACCGTAGGATCCACTCGGAAAATAATTACGCCTCGATCGTTGGAACCACGCTGGTATTATCGCCACTAAAAATCGAAACCCTCGTCCCTCCGTGAATAAGACACTTTTATAGATGTTCCCCGGGTATTGATGATCCTGACTTTTGTCGAGAGTCACTGAGTCATTGGGAGACGAAGATTCTCCGTTTCGACGAGCTGGAAAAGGTACCACCCGAACAATATCGGTTTAAGATTACGACGCAGTCCTGCTGGTACATTCATTCCAAATAATGGCTGATCTATTTGAATAACTTCTTCGAAAAGCAACGTAGTCTCGACTATTCGACAAACTTGCAACAATAGAACACGTTCTTAGAGAATTGAGAAAAGAAAACGAGGTATACAAGTAAACTTTACACCTTACATTCGTGGTCCAATCTGGCTGTCAAATTGAAATATTTTAAATTGTTTAAAAAAAATTATTTTTGGTTGCGGGGGTCAATTATACTCATTTTTGGTGAATACACATACCCCCGAAATCCTATGCACTTTTGAGAAAAAAATTCATTACCGCAAATATAATGTGTATAAAGATCTGTGATTATATTTTTCGTTTTTATGACTTCATATGTAGGTATAGTCCAATTTATCCGGCATATTTGATTTTGTTCCAGCCCCGACTATGTGGGATAATCAGATTTTTACGTTTGTTGTTCGAGGGCCAGTTGGGTACACGTTGATCTATATTTGGAGGAGGATGTTTTCTCACAAACACCGAAATGTGATTAAACTTGGTAAGTTATTTGTATGTACAAGGGCAAATTATGGTCGGTGATTCCTAGAATTGGAGGTGGCAGTATCCAGGAATGGACGCCATCCACGCCATCGCCGCCAAGAGTCGATGGGTGGCAGTTTACGACTTCCTCTTGATTAAGCAGACTTTTTAAGTTTACCTGGACATTTTATAATCGACTAAAACTAACTTTTACGCGAATAAAACAAGGGATGCTATCCTCGAACGACATCAATCGACCTGCACGTCGTAAACACAAACGTTGTCGTAGTTCGTGTTCACCGCTTGGTAACCTAGCCGCGATCTCGTTACCAGCTTACGCGCCCTTAACGTCCTTATCTAGTCAGGGCTGTAGTTGGATCTTCTTTCACGCATTTATGCGGGAGCCTCGCATGTAGGCGACCGAGGGGTGGCCGTACACCAAAGATCCTTTGATGTCTGGTACGCCCATAGCGGGCCAAAGTGCAAGCAAGAGCGGCAAAGGGAAAAGAAAAAGATGAAGGAGGCTGCAGAAAGAGAGAGAGCCCTTTCAACGAAGGCGTCGACACTCGACAACGAGTGCCAGACACAATTGTCACGAGGGGTTCTACGGCACTTCGAACCTTTCCTCTTGGAACATGTACGATCTCTAACTACAGAGACCTCTATAGTCGGTTAAAAATCACCTGGACGCGCACGGCCACTTGTCAAATCGTTCGAAAAGGACTTGCACCGTTAGGACGACTCCTGCCACTTTGTTCTGTTGGGTGTCTACTGGAGAGCAGGCTAGCCAATTGGTATAGAAAGCTTCTATATCCCCGAGCGGACAGTTGATTTTGTCTCTGCTGTAGCTGAACTCTCGCTGTTACGGAACCCTACCGCCTGCTGACACCCAGAAAACGTGCAAGACCAAAGATAAGGTATATACTAAGGAAACTCAGGCAACCCTGGCGGCTCGGTGAGCCTTACACACAGGTATCGATCAACGTCTAAGGGATGAGACAAACGTATGAAAGCCCTCATCGTCGCAAATTCTGACGTGCATTTTTCCTCCATTCTTTCGAGCCCTTTGATGCGCTTACCAAGTACGCTCCAAAGGGGTCGGCTACTTTGCGAGAACAAAACGGGGAGTACATTTTATTGCCTCGTGGTAGATTCCAAACGGGGTTTGCTTCTTTTTTGTTAAATAAAAAATTGTAATTGACTATTGCTTCTTGATAAAGTTTATCAACAGATACGAAATATACGAGACTTCTTAAACGGATATTGGCCGATAGAATCGCAAGTAAATAATATTTACGAGTTCTGTAACTTCGAAGAGCGTGGGCGATGGTGAAAAATAATCTCGAGCAGCGTCCACGACAAGGTGTATTTAAAAACAGCAGCGACGACGTTCACGGGGAACATCTAAGGCGTTCTAACGTGTGCCTGACAAAAGACCAGGGGGGAAAAAAGTGGTCCGGACAATGGTTCGAGACAAAGACGGAAAGCGTGCACGTATCTTCGATTGCTTGAGGCGCGAAACAGCCGGCAAAATTTCGCAGGCCACCGGTGTCCCCCGCTGTCAAAATACGGTATAGAAGCGAGTTGACGAGCGAAGCTCCAAGAGTCGCCGTATAAAGAGGGAGCCTGAAAAAAAGGGCCCGCTGAATTGCAGCAGGCTGGCTGCGGGGGCCCCGTCGAGTCCTCTGTCCCCCGTACTCCGGGGGACCCCAAGGCTTTGGGTCAGAAACCCAACACCTTCCCAGCGTAAAACCCACGGTACGCTTATAACGAGATCTTCCCGTGGCGAGGGCTTTAGAAAGAAATGACGGCGGGCGGCGGGGGCAAGAGGGACCCACACAGAAAAAGGAAAAGGCAAAAGGGTGAAGTGCAGGTCGAAGGAACGGAAAATATTGGATTTAAACATCACGACGCCTGTGCACAATAAAACCGCTCCGATTTCTCTTCGATCCCTACGCGACTCCGAAACACACCAACCTTGGGGCCGTAAAATGGATCAGGTTCGATCCGATTATCATTCGTCTCCTAAAAAATATATAAATTACAATATACAGGGTGCTATCGAACTGGTAGTACAAGTGGAAAGGGGGTGAATCTAGATGAAAAAATAAGTCGAAAATGTGGAGTAACATTTTTGGAGACGTGTCTTGTATCGTTGAATGTTTATAAAACTTGGATGTTTAATATCTTTGAAAATTGTCAATCGGGTTGTTTGTTAGTTTTCTCGATTCTATCAGCAAGAAGAGGTATTTTCGAAGCGTCAGCGAACGTACGTACGTGCGAAACTCCCAAGTACCAGTTTCTCAGAGCCAGCATGGCCGGACGCGACTAACGATTTACGGAGAAGTTCATCGCGGATCTACGATGAGTGTTTTCTACGGAAACTCGAACTCGCCAGGCTGATCCAAAAATGATCCGCGAGATGAGGTTAACGACCAGATCAGGCAGCTGGTTCTCGCCGATACCTCGACACGCAGCCTCGGGAGATCTAATAACGTATCCACGTACGCTCGTACTAACGAGTTCGCATTTATATGTGCAAGTGTACGTTCTGTTGCGTGTGTGGAAACGCGTGCTGCTGGCTGCTGCACGGGATATTTTTCATTTACTCGCCCGGCGCGTACGAACGACGTGGGCGTGCGTATATACCCGGGTCCACGTATGCAAACATCCATATATCGCCACAGTCTCACCCACGTGTGAGCTCAGGGCTGTACTCGTACACCTATACAGGCTGCGTGTGTCCCGGTTGTTGCGATCTTTTTCAATTGGCTGTGAAAACTTTCGCGCCATTCGGCCGCAGTTAGGCTCGATATTGTTGCGGTTGGAAACAGCGACGGGCGTTCCAATCTTTGTCTCGGGAGATTCGAAACTTCCGTGACCGAAGTTTTCGAGTACTTCGTGCGTTAGTCGATACTCGAAGGGCTCGATTGGTCTCGAAAGTTTTGAAAACTCGTCGAATCTCGAAAGTTGTAACCTGTCTATTTTGCATAAAGCTCTCGTTAATTCTAGTTTTCATAGACGATGGCTGAATTGCTAGTTAAACGTTTCGTTAATTTTATACCCAACTCGCTTGGAGGTCCACTTAAGACTGACTGAATGCACGATGTGCGTGTCGAGAAGCAACCATCTCGAGAGGAACGATCACGACCATAGTTCTCGGATCTCGAACCGAACGAGCGATCGTTCTTGCCATTTATTTGCAAGTTCAAACTCAAACGGTGACATTCGAGCGTATACTTTTCGCTACCCCACCCTGTATAATACAGAAGGCTAACTGCTTAGCATATATCGAACGAATACGTGGGTTCTTCCTCCGCCAACGGGGGTCTCTCTTGAATAACCCATAAGTCCTGGTCAAGTCCTGGACGTCGTTCGTACTCTCTCCTTTCCTTCAAACTTTATCTTCCTCCGTTATTGCCAGACCCGATTCTCCGTCTCTCTTCTCCCTCGCGGGCCATAGGTCACATCCAGGAAGGCGTAACTTCGCGCGACACCAGTTATAATTCACTCTGGAGGATCGTACGCGAGAAGAAGGAAAGAGAAACCGGACGGAAAGAAAAAAAAAAGAAACGAGCCAAAGCGCGCGCCCGGTTATTTCGTCGTTTCGGGGATACTTTTTCACGTCTTTCCGAAATCCAACCGTCTGCTTTACAACCCCTCGCCAGCGGAAGGATTAAGGAAACTTTCCTATCGGGGCGTTTCGTTACGATTTCGGTAAAATCCTCGACATCCACCGTCGTCGATCCTAAAGAATCGTCGGGTTACACGGTTCAACTTTCGACGCACCCTCCAGCAATTTTTCAGCAATTTCCTCGGCCCGTTACTCATGCTTCGACTCGTAAAGAATTTTATTCCAACAGGGGAATGGTCGTCGAATTTTCACCGATGTTGTAACAACCTCTAGGACACTTTATTCGAGTTTCGACACAATACAATGTTGATGTTAGTATGTGTAAAATTTCAGAAATTCCCCGAACTAACAAATCTTTTTTCCTTTCTATTAAATTACAAATTTTAATCTCGTCAATTTCAGATAATAAAGATTCACGTAACTTGGCGAGATACGAGTAAACGATACTGCAAAGCGTCAAACCGATGCGTCGGATAGTTTTTCTTTTATGAAATTCCAACCGTGCCCTCCTTTTTTCTCCTTTCGGGCTAAACCACACCCTCGAATCTGATTCATTGTCCAACGATGGGCTATCTGCGTTATAGGTAAACCAGCGTCCCCGTTTATTTATCGAGGGTGGAGAGCCAGCGAAACGGGAAGCAAAGCAAACCTGGCGACGGTGCCGAGTCGTGATTCCTGGCATCGGGAGTTAAAATAATATTGTTCCCGGCCCCGTGCACCCTCGAAACGCGATTTCGTATTCTGTATCGCCCGGTAGCGATAGTAAAGGCCTATAGCACGAAGACTGACAGATGGGTGGGCTGATTGAGACGTTGTCGCCGCTGTCGAGGGGACATATGGCACCCGAGCCAGCAATCAGGACTCGGACGCGAAGAGGATTACGCGACGACTGAATTTATCGTGACGTTGAATCGAACGTGTCCTTTCGTTTGCGGCGCGTTCGTGCCCCGCGATCGACAGCCCTCGTTAAGAAGGATTCCCTAGGAAATCGGCTTCAAAGAACCGGCTATACCGATCCTCTCCGATCCGTTGCAAACCGTCTTTCTCTCGGATTTAATCTTCCGAGCTGTCGGGCTCGCCACGTCGCGCGACCGGTCCTTTTATTTTCGAATTATGTAAGGGAATAATTCCTTCGAGCAGTTTGACTTCGCTAAGAATCATTCTTAGAAAACGAGCACGATTGGTCCGATGCGTTTAAGGAGGGGATTCTCGCGTAACAGAGTTTAAATTAAAGTTTTCTTTTCAATTTTTCTTGCAAGGAATTAAAAGTTGTATCGTATTAGACTTTTAGGGGCACGAAGGGAGACCCTTAAACTGTAGTAAAATATTTGTTTAGCCCATTTTTTGTTATCCTTTAAACAGGCAGAAGTCATCTTGACAACTGGTATAAAACATAATACTGCGTTACAGCTTTAAAACCAAGCCTTTGATCGCAAATTGCGAAACGGAATTAATAATCACGCAACGAATGTGTTTCGCGAAATAACAACTACCAATCTTCGCTCTTTTTCTGCGTGCTGCGGAGGCCACGGCTGACGCGCAAATGCATCCTGAATTCCAGGAAAAGAACTGACCTACAAGTACTCGCGTACCACGACGACCTGGAACCGCTCTCCGTGTGTCTCTGGAGAGATCAATCTTCCGTCAGGAGTCCCACCGGCAATACGAAGGGTTTGTCATGTGCGATTTATCACCAGAGACTACCAAGGGATGAGGTAGTTCCCTGTACAAGGACGTACTCCGGACAAGAAGAACGAAGGACATCGAACACAAAAAGGCAGAGCAACCCCTGCTGCGGGGATCCCGAGGACCCCGGATGAGATGGCATATCTATGGTCCGAAGGCTTCGAATTTTTAAACGAGTCTCACCACGTGTTCCTTTTCCTGGCGCCGATGCCACGATAATTCGAGAGACAAGTTCGGAATTCCGTCTGCTGTCAGGAAGATGACAAAGAACAAGACGGGCCACTCGAAACGCAAAAACGCAGTCGCGCTGGTAAGCGTCGACGTGTCTTATTCCGTTTCCGTTACGGTCACAGTGCGATTTTCCCGTCGAAATTTTACTCACAGATCGAAGAATAAAGATCGAGCATTAGTTTCGTTAAAGTCACAAATAAAAATTTGAAATTATACAAACGACTAAATACAGTGACCACAGAGTAAATTCGAGGGCCCGTGTCCACTTCTGGGTCCCAGTTGTCAGGAAATGTTTATGGTCCAAAGAGTTCGAGTCCTAGTTTGCCGAGTCACCCTGTGTAAGGGCCAATGCTTCAAAGTCGGTTAGAAAAATGTTTTCTCCCGCCGTGAGAGCATAGTTGGTATTGGGTCGAGCGTTATTTACGAATATATATATATGTAAAGGAAGATGTATTCTCTAGGTGGATCCGATCACGATCTCCTATTGAATCAAGGGATGGACCCCGTAAGTACTACAAGTGCGCGCCATGTTTTTTTCCCCGCAGAGGATTCAGAAGGAACGACGACTCATCTTCGAGAAGCAGATGCTCGTTAAGATCCTGTCACTCAGAACTCGCTATGTGGAAACCAAAACAGACGCAGGAACGGGGATTAAAAGATTCTTTGGATGGATAACGCCGAAGAATTGATGAATATTCTCGTTAACGACCGTAGAAAAACTAGACGAATACACAAAATAGGAGGACGATGGTATTAACGTTTGTTATTAACAATTGTTAAGTGCCTGATACCGCAATTATATAAATTATGTATATGATATCCCGAGTTATAAATAGAATTAATGAAATGGGAGCTTAAATATAATAATTCGTATTTTACTTTAAGTATTTCTTATATTTTTGCGTATTAAGTGCATTCTGTAGTTTTTCGAGAATTACAATTTCCTATAAATGCATAAACATCTGCAGTCTAGTCATAAATATCGCTACTATTTCATTATCCATGAAAATGAATAATAGTTTTGACCTTTCTTTAATCCTCTTTGGTAAAACACACGAATTACCTCTAATGTAAACATATAGAAGAAACAAAAAAATAAAAATATATTATGCATTCGAGCAGTGCTACGATAATCTCCAATAACACACGCAGACATATGTTAAGGGTACAGTACAGAAATAGGTCCCTTCGAAATGTATTTTTTTCATGATAGCTCTTGACAGGAAGGAGATATCTCTAGAGGGCTCCAGGAAAGTAGGGTACAACATTTTCACCCTCGTGATTACACACTTCTGAAGCCTCAGGAGGAATACGCGAGAGTCAGTCTCGAGTTCCATTCGATCTACGATGCTTTCTATCTTTATTACAGAGTGTGCTACATATAACCGTGGATCTCTTTTCGAGGAAGAATGCGAAAAAATGCAAAGGGTCGCTAAAGAGTTCGTTCTTCGAAAAAAGTCACGTCGCGTATCGAAAGTTTGCAAAGTATCGTTGCGAAATTTTCATCGTTCGTTCGGCATAAATAAAAGACGCGAGGAAAGGGCCGCGTCTCTGGTTCTCCGTTGGAAGAAAATCCACGGGGGTCCCGGCGTCTCTTCCGACGGCTCTTTATGTAAATGTCCGACCAACACATCCCGCGGAGTGTCCCTGGCACGTAAGCCGAACGAAACGAGCCGACGCACACCAGCGAAAACTTAAGGCGCGGATCTTAACGAGGAGTCGAAGATTGATGCGGACAACGGTGCAGCATCCGCCCGCCGGTCCATCTTGAAACCGTATACGAGAATCTTCGTGGCCTTTCCCTCGTAACGCATCGCTCTCTGTCACTCCTTGCATCGACAGATACGATCTCGCAATATTTTTCTCCATATCTGCCCACTCTTATCTTTATCATAATTTTTTTTCTCCCGCCCTAGCCCACCGTCCCCGTATCTATTCGCGTAATTTTCTCCCGATGAAACCGGGAACACCGTGATTATCCTGGAGTTTCCTGGGAATTTAATGCACCGCGTTGCTGGTTGAATTATAGACCGATTTACCGTCCTCTCGCGATTCGTACGTTTCGCGGCAAACGGACGTCGGAGGCCTAATGTTTCGCGAGTCCGTCGTTCGCTACGCCACTGTGCGTGCATAAACGTTTTCACGGAGCCCCGGCGGGACCTTTGAGGCCGCCACACTCCTCCTGGTAACATCAAGATGGGCCTGTCAGGCCCTAACTAGCTAAGGTCGGACCCCGAGCCCGAACTCACACGAGCAACACACCGCCTCCGGCGGGAGATTGTCCGAGTGCACATTACTTTCGTGTTTTGACGCGGACTTCTGACGGATGTTGCTCGCGTGGATCATCGCGGTTTGACGTTTTCCTGATTGGATGTATTAATTTTACAACGAGCCCCGTTTTATTCTCATACGCGAATTCGTTGAGCCGGTGAATCGTCGATACGAGAAATTTAGACATTTTACGCTAAACTATGGTGCTACATATACAATAGTTGAGGCGATTCGGAAACAAACCAACAAAGCTTCCAGCTAATGGCTTAGCGTTCAAATGTCTCTGTGGTTGGAGTTGCTTAGGTACTTAAGAGTTTTGGAGTAGGAGCGAGAATAATAGAAGGGAGCATTGTGTGAGATGTACTGTAGCATGAATCAGAATTTGTCGACAAAGGGGCTAGAATGGCGTGGAATTTGAAAAGGTAAATTAGTAAAAAGATATTTGGATCTTGGAGTAAGGATTGGAAGGAAAGACGTGGGTCGATCAGGTTCAGTTAACTCCGGGAATGTCTCGAAAAATTACTATATCGCATCCTTCATGTCCTATAAATACGTCGAAGATTTTTAATGCTCCTAATCGTAATTTTCTCGATATATTGTGCTTTATTTCTGTTGTTAGTAGCACTACGCGTTTCCGCCGTTGTGCTACAATTACGTGTAAATGCACACGTAGCGAACTTCTTGCTAATCTTCATCTTTACGGAAGAATCAAATAATAAGGAACGGAATACTCGGGATGTGGTCTGTTTGAAGAACACAGGGCGGTACAAATGTAGATTTCAGGGCTTCAGGGACACTACAGTACTCGCCTAATTGGGCGCAATCACGTTTATACTGTTGCACTATTGCAATTAACTACGAAGCATAATAAATTAATCACGAAACAGAGATACGAGGCAGGTTTCGTTACCGCAGGACTTATCGCAGCCAGTGTCGTTAAAAGTTATTATTCGACGTAAATATTAACGACGCTCAATAAAGGGAATGTTACCCTGGCATAAAGATAGCGTTGTTTCAACCGTCGGCACGCGATAAATTATTAATCACGCCGGGGATAGAATTTTTTTTAATTACAAAGTATCTAACCAGTCGAGAGTCTCGTGATTCGCTTGGCGATTCGAAGAGCGAGAAATTAGAGAAATAGGAATGCGCCTTGGCATCGATGGAATTCAAAGTTATCTTATCCGACGCGAACGCTACACAATACCGATGCAGTAGCATATATTCTAAGATAAGTATAAAAGACTCAATTGAAGTGGAGAAAAAAACTGTGACGGAAAGCTTCAGGCGTAAATTCTTTTTCTTTAAAACTCGTGCAGGGGTGGGTACGAATAATGAAATATTTGGAATATATTGTAGAATGTGATCAAATCATTCGACTCTATTTGGTGAAGTTACAAAATCGTTTCGAACGATCTCGAACCCGTCGCTAGCTTGGGTTACCGAATACTCTGGGTTTGAAAAAAGGTCGATAACCACGGTGTCAAATCTTACACGATTTAACACGGAATGGTCTGTAAGCGAAGACGGGAAACCTTATAGTAAATAACGAAATTGGAGAGCTCGTTCTTCCAGGAAGCGTGTGAGAGTGCAGCCTCGAAAAAGCCGTGGGGTCCATATGGAGAGCGACCCAAGAGACCCTCCGAAATCGGTATCAGGAGCTCTATCTACGAAGGTCTGTAGCGGTAGCGTAGCCATCCGACTAAAATGAGAAAGTAACGAAAAAGAGCAACGTGGACGGACCCGGGTCTCGTAGAAAAATAAAACCAAGACTATTGATTATTCGGTGTCTAAACAAACTAGAACCTGGGCTTGGGGCCCGGCATCCCGTGCCGTATCCGCTTAACAAGGACCTCGTTATAACATTTTATTATATCCCGGCATATATTGCTACGCCCCGTGTTATCCGACGAACCTTCTTCCACGTCCAACGTTTCTTCCTCGTCACGCAGTACGTTATCGCGAAATGGCGACGAAACACAGTCGTACGGATAAGAGCAGGTCAGAAAACAGCACGCCATGCAGTAACGTTTTCACACTCACGGTGATTTGCATGGGAACTACTCTCGTATCTCGGCGTTACTTTCTGCAACGGTGGTTTCTAAATTTTGCACGAGGCATTCCTTTCAACGTAAAACAACTGAGTGAAAATCTCAGACGGGATTGTACCGTTCGACGATGCTCGCTTTCAACGAACAACTACCCCCTCGAGAACCGCGGTTCCAAATATCGGCGGTAGACTCT
Organism: Colletes latitarsis; assembly: GCF_051014445.1. Lineage (NCBI taxonomy): Eukaryota > Metazoa > Arthropoda > Insecta > Hymenoptera > Colletidae > Colletes > Colletes latitarsis. The sequence goes on along the minus strand of NC_135135.1, from coordinate 24,797,307 downwards.
GAGAACGGCTCGTTTCCAGCGCAATTAATGACGCCATCTCTAAATAGCAAGCCGTGCAATACGATTCTTTTCGCTCGTTCTATTCTATTCGGTCCCGACGCTAAACACAATACGATTTCGCGCGAAGCTCTTGACGCGACCATGCTCAAGTTAACCGTGGGGTTTGAGGGGGGTGGTGAGGAGGAGGAAGAGGAGGAGGAGAAGGGGTGCACGTACAGATGCATATGAAATGCGTGTCGTCGACCGTGGAACAAGGCGCAAAGTGCGCGCCTGAAAACGCGCAATCCCACGCGCGAGCGCGTTCCCCGCAAGGGCGAATCGACGATTCGCGGTGGTTCAGGTGTCGTCGAAACATACGTCTCTCTTTCTCGCTCTCAACCCCTTTGCATCACGCGGCGATGCAAGGCAACCAGCCGAACGCTTTTCGCGGATCAACGAGCCGAGAGCGAATTATCCACCGCCGTGGAAGTTATGGTGGAAATATTGGAAAGTTCGCGGCGTCGAGTGGCTTTTATCCGTTTCCGGTACACCGAATCCTCCGCAACAGCCTCGACGACGATTCCTGGCTTAGCAGCCGACTACAAATGAAAACCCGGCCTCGCGCCGCGGGGTAGAAAAGGAAAACGAATGGAACAAGTCTATCCCCGGGCGTATCGTCGCACGGATTTGTCGGGTTGTCTAAAATCAACGACGTTAGAAACCCTTCCGTGGTTTTAATGGGTCGCTGAACCTCGCTACGGACGACGTGCGCAATCGGTCGCGTTTTGATTGGACAATTGCGGCACAATGGTGTCCGCCATTGCTGTTCGACAGAGGCGAGCAAATTGTGCTCGCGAACAGCGTTTGCAAAGTACGAGAATCAAACGCTCTGGTTTAGATATTATTAAAATAAGGATTTTTGTATTTTTAGAATTGTTAATTGTCACTTTTATTTGGAGGAGCAGGTATCCAGGTGAACGAGGCCAAAGACAAAAGCTAGTTTACATGGCCGAACTCATCGAGGTATCGAAACTCCTGAGTTCGACTTTCCTTCAAAGACAAAGGCGGATTTTCCAACGAGTCTTCGATTTAGCTTACAAAGTAAAAGATACTCAAGTGGCTACGGAACAATGCGCCAGAGTTCATTTCAGCTAAGGAGAGGCCATCTGGTAGCCTAGATTTGAATCCCTTGGATTATAAACTGTAATCAGAATTGAAGAACATGGTCTGCAAGACTCTTTATTGAAGCTTAAGTAGCTAGAAAAGTAGCTTTTTAAATAACGTGGGAGACGTTTGAGTGCTAGTTGCAACTCTATTCTTTCTAACATCGAAGTACATACTCATCGGTACACTTTCGAACCTTGATCCAAAACTAGCTCATGGCGAACAAGTACTGCACAGATATAACGAATAAGGTAACATAACCTAAATGTTATTAGGTTTAAATTCGACTACGAATAAAACAAGATAATGTAACATGCTAGTGAGATAGTCATAATTAATTTCAACGAAAGGCAATAATTCAAAATAGCAAAATACAATATACATAATTGTACAAACGCTAAGTACAATTTAGAATTGCATGGAGTCAGTAGGGGCATCATAAGTCATTCTAGAGTTAATACGTATTCGAATCATCATCCATAACAAGTTCGCAAAGGTAATGGGTTTGCCATATGAATGGTGTGTAGTAATAATTATTTGTTAACTAGCTCGAACCTCGGTACTACGAGTCTTTGACGTAAGCAATTCTTCACTGTTCGGAGCTCAATTATAATGCTGAGCACTACTACCCTAATGGACTTCCGATCGATGGTTAGGCTTTCAACGAGGTCATATGTATACAGATGCATTCGTTAAGATGATCGAATTGAAAAATCGTTTTTGATCGAATCGGAGATATTGGAATTAATTGTACAAGTTTAATCGTCAAACGTACGAGAATGTATAGGATAAACGCGAAGCAATAATCTTTTTAGATTTTGCAGTTTTATCGATACTAGATAGAAGGATTTTAAACGTTATAAATTTCAAGTAGATACTCTGTATAAATAACACGCAATAAATCAAGATAATTATTGCGCGAGCTTTACTTTAATCTTCGCTCGTTTTGACCTACGCAAACTGTTTGTTTCGGAGTCGTGAAGTTCTGATTATCGATGAATAACAACAACAATAAATGTACTTTATAATGAATCTATACGAAAGAAAAATTCACATAATCCAGATAAAAAATAATATTGCAAAATCAGTCGTCGACTCATCCATAGGAATTACATTTGCTCGACCAAACAAATGTAACCTTTGATACATCATTCACGGTTAAGAAAAAAAGATTACCCTCTTAAAGCGTTCGAACTGATAAAAAGCATGACAGCCGAGAAACGTACAACGATCTAGTATAAGCGTAAAAGCGACCGTGAAAGAATTGCCTACTTTCGCTTACCCATTAGTTTCCGCACTTCTGCTTGGCTGAGGAAGAGGTTGAAGTAACTTGCACCTGGCCGCACGAGGACGGACAGCAACACTGCCAATTTCAAGAGCATCGTGTCCACCACGTGCTTAACCGGTTGTACGTACGAGCACCCGTAAACACGCGTTACGTTACGCTACGGACAACGTTAAAGTCTTCTAACTCGATTCATGGTCCGCGGGGTATCGTAAATTGCCAACAATTTCACGGGCGTAGGCACACGTGACAGCGTGTTACTCCGTTACCGTATTCACAGCCGAATGAAAATAAGCCCCGACGGATACTGCTCAGCCTCTTCCAACCGATCGGATCTTTTGACAGTTCGTTGCATGAAAAATCGCGTTCAATCGTGTAACGGCACTCTGCCCGGATTATTGCGATTAAAACGCGTTAACGAGACGGTACGACAGCGGTCGTTTGCTCGATAGACAGCGCGTGAAGCGAACGACGAAAACGTTGAACGGAAAACAGATGACGCGAAGTGGCAAGAATGCACGCACGAAGGAGCGCGCAACATACCTGCTTCGCGAAAGCCACAACCAGTTGTGTGCTCCGACCGCCATGGGTCGACTGAGGTCGACGCAGACTCGCCGAGCCGAAACTAACCGAGTTCGGCCGAACATGGCCGAGGTCCACCCACGAGAGTCCGCTCGTTGCAGGCGTCGCACGGATCGGATGGCCTCGGTGTTTCGAAGCGTCGAGCCGAGGGGATAATTAAAATTGCGATTCGCAAACATGCCGTTGAGATTTACGAGGGGGCACAATCAAGCGGCATTTTTGGAGATACCAAACTACTCCCTGCTGGTGTCGCGAAGCAGGCCCAGGTAAACGTTACGCGCTGTCTGTCTGACAAAATCGGAACAGCAAACCGTTGCCCGCGAATTAGATGCAGCCCGCGCTTTTGTTTCGTTTACTCGGATGGTACTTGTTGCATTTTCTCGTCGTGCCCGCGCGACCGTTACGAACTTATTTGTTTTTTAACCCTTCGCGGCCAGCTCAGTTTTGATATTTCGTTCCAGCAGGTTCACTCTCGATGCAACTAATTTCGCTTACAAGCGGAGATTCTAACCACCGTATAACCTCAACCGTAACCCGGTTAACCAAAGCTGGTTACAGTAACCTATAGTAACCCAAGAGAGAACGACTCTCAAGTCGTACAAAGAACAGGTTAACCTGTTCAGAACTGGTTGTCTAACTCAAAAGACAGAAGTAAGTATACGCATAGACGAGGTCATTACAAATTGTACTTTTAAGAGCGGATTAATCGTAGTAGTGTAACTTTCCGTAAAGAGCGGGTTAATCGGGTTAATCAGGTCATCGTGCATTGGTTAACCCGGTTACGCGGGTACGGTACTGAGAACCGAACCGGGTTTTAGGTTAGAATGTCTTCTTCTAAGATAAATACTTTTTATTTATTACTATTTTTTACCCATAGGCTACAACTTGGGAGGTGCATTCCTTTTACTTAACGTACCGTAAGACGTGTAAAGAGAACGTAGTAAGCAAAAAAGACATTTCAAATGGACGCCGGGGAAGAAAGATAAAAGGGTGAGTAATTTTTAGTGGTTTCACTTTTCTTGCGAATAAACGATACTCTAAAGAAAATCGAAACTGCAGCGCACAGTAATCTCGTATTTAATCGGCGTACAGTTTACTATAATTTCCCCCTCGTCCTTTACGTAATTTAAGATCTACTATGGACGAGAACGCCCACGTAGCTTTTACGAATCGCGTCTCTCTTTTTTCATCGTCTCTCTGGTCTATCAGAACCTGGTTGATTACCAAACGTCGTTATTACGGTCCAAGGATTGAAAAGGGACAGCGAATATTCCGAAGGGACAGAGAAAGGATGAGCGAAAGAGAGAGGGGCAGGACTCGTTTTGCAAATTCGCGGTTGATTGAAAACCTCACGAGGAGCAAAAAAACAAAATTCGAGGTAACTCAAGACGAGGAGAAAAACATGGAGGGTGATTACTCTGTTGTACAAGGTGAATTGCGAGAAGGATTGCTCGGACACGTTCATCTACGAGCCCAATCTTTCACTATTGCCGGTTGGTAGCTGCCTCCAAGAAGAGCGAATTCGTTCGATCATTTCTCCCTTCCGTTCCCTCTACTCTTCTGCTCTGTTCAGGTGCTCGTCATGCGCCCATCAACTTAATCTCGACGATTATATGGTTAGCTTCATTACTATTTTATATTTTATCGATATCGCTCGAGGGATCCCACGTACAGAACTTCGATACTGGAACACGATGTACAGGTATTTATCGATGAATATCTCGTAACTGTTACCAACTTATCGCTTGTCGAGCTCGAAGGGGATACATTTTTAAGAAATGGTTCGATAAACTCTTTGAATTGTGTCGAGCTTACCGTACTTTGAAAACCAGAACTGTTTTAACGATGGGTTTTCGTGCCTTTTAATTTGGCTTGTACTATTCCTTGAAAGAATTATCGGTAACTTACATAAAGATACATGAAAACCGTGCAAGTATTTTATTCGCTAAGCGTATATTTGATCAGTTAGGATCGAATGAGAATTTAAAAATCGTAAAGATTTTTCTGAGGATATTCTTGGTCGCTGAACGCGTCATGAATGTAATGCACAACGTAAAGCGTATATACCACCGTAGTGTAGTAGATATGGTAGAAAGGACCGCCATAGCTTGCGCCTGGAAGCTCCCGTTTAATCTAGAGCAAATACGGGGCGCTTCGCTTAAATCAAGACAGAGTCAAGAAGAGAGAACAGTTTCCTTTGTCGGGTCTAATCTGGACAAACAGTCGTATATCACGACGGTGTCGTCCAGATTCTTGTTTTATCCGCATTTATCCTAGCAGCGGCTACCGAACAATTTACAGGAACCGGAAGTATATTCAAAAGATTTCCTCTAAGTTAAAAAAAAAACAAAATAGGGGTGTTTTAATAAAAATATACGTTTATACGTTTCTAAAGAGTTGTTAGTTCTATTCCATTATTTGAACAAAATTTTGCTCCGTACTCTCGATATTCGCAGTATGCTCTTTCGGTAGACACTCTCCGTTGACATTTAGCTCCATCATATACCATTAACTTCCCACGTGCGTCGATTACACCTTTCCCTGAAATCTAGTCTGTTCGATAATCGCGTAATAATAGATCATTACAGGAATACAGGATGTACTTTAACGCGTGAGATCAAAAATAATGAAAAAAAACTTAAAATAAACGTAGATTTGTGTTCGCTTTCACAAAAAGTTATTCAAGTACGATATCTGAAATCCGTCGAGTTGACACGTTTCTGAAAGCTAGCATTTATGGAAATGCATACGTACGTGCACTGTATTTCACAAATTTAATAACATAGATGCACACATTCTACGTGTGTATATACGTCCAACATACATTTTTCACAATTGCTCACGAACAGGGTCAAATAGAGCACGCGTTTGTACGAACTTTCATCGTTGTTTTTGCATCTTCAATCGTCAAAGTGGGTTCCACGTGCTAGGGTACACCCTGTATAATAACGCGACTTTTTCAATAGAACCTCGTTCCGGCTACGAAAGCTTTGACGCGCGATCGGCGAAACCTCGAAAAATGCGCGCACGTACCGGGTGTATGAAAAAAACCTGCAAGCACTGTCACACGAGGTTTTCGCCTTTGAAATGCTTTCTTTGCTCGATCGTGGCGCGGCCTCCAATTAACGCTTTTCCCCGCTGTCAAAAGAACCGACGTCGCGCTGTAAAGTGAATTAAACCGTGCTCCGTTTGCCGCCGCCTTTTACAACATTTACAAACGCGAACCGTACGTACGGTTTTCCTTGCGCTCGCGGCCGATGCCGATTACGCAGTCTCTATTCTTACTCGTTCCATCCACTCGTAGGAGCATTGAATCCGTCCGAATGCAAAAACGGCACCGTCCAACTTCGGATAGTAACGTTAGGTTTAATTACAATTAATGAGACAGAAACGTTTGTACGTTTCATTCGCGTTTTGTGCGCTACTTCTTCCCTCCAACTCGCGTACCGTTACTCGACTTTTTGACATTCGCGGGTCTTTAATTCCTTTGAAGGTTTCTTTTTCACTGTTAATGGCTTTAATTGAGTGGTTTCAAATGGCAGAGGCACAAGTTCAAAGCTACGATTTAGTTGGATCGTAAGATAGACGAGGCGAAATCTGCGTCTCGCGCGAAACGCTTTAAGTGGAAGGGTTTAGTTGAGTTAATTAATTTTAAACGCGCGACTTGATTTAATGCATCTTTTTTAAAGATTACAGCGACGTAGCTTCTATCGTGCCGCCGTTCGGCTCCTTTTTAGCTTGTTGGAATAGCAAACTGTTCGTCGTGAGATATAAATTCATAGTTCCATTGCAGTTTTGTAAATAATTTTATTATCATACGCACGATAGGCGATAAATTTCAAAACTTGCGCGTACGAATTTCTTTGAAGGTTGCTCTTGATCCTTGAATGTTTCTCGACTTTATTTCGCGATTCGCGCACCGTAAAAGTAGTTTAAAGTTCGATCGATTCGAGTTCAGCCGATCTCACGATGGTGAAAAGGGATGAAAGTAGAAATTGCAGTAGACGAAGTATATAAAAGGCGAGTATGAAAATAAAAAGATATAGATAAAAGGAGCTGGCTGCACGTTGGACTAACAAGACTCAGGACTCAGGGGCTATTATCATAATTGTGGGTTGCAGGCAGCGGCTGTGCCCACAAACCAGAATGCCTCTTGTCTCATCTACCTTCGTTTTCTCCTTCTTTCTCCTGGTCTTCTTCCTCCAGCTTCTCCTCCTTTCCGTCTTCTTCTTCCACCACTTCTTCGTCCAGTCTCTTTACTCAAACCCTCGTACTCTCGCATTTTGCGCGTCTCTTCGCTGGTCTTTTGCACGTGCTAGAGACAAATGAATCGACCCCGAAGGCATTTAACTTCCACGCTGCGTATTTCCATTTAGATTAAAAAGCTTATACGATATTTGAAGGATTCCCGACGAAATAAGACGGGACTCGTCCTTACGCTCTATGTTTCTAGACGTCTGTAAATTTTGTTCGTTGCGGAAGCGCAGCATATTTGGAATATCAGTTTGTTTAAGATAAATAAAATGTTAATTGAAAAGGTAGGAACGTCTGTAAACGAGTACATTCAAATTATTTATGTACTTTAATCATGATTTGAATTAACGTTTTCTTATTTTTCGGATTACTCCGATAATGTTAAAATTATTTTATTATTCTGGTGTGTCGAATTACCAATCGCATTCCATATACAGGGTGAAAGATTTTAATGCGGGATTCTACAGGCCAAAATAAGACGGCAATCAAGAATATCAATTTGTTGACTGAGACTTCGTTAAAAAGTTATTAAAAAATTAAATTAAAAAAATCGTTCACGGAAAAATTATTTTCCGTTGCGGGGGTCAATTAGAATCATTTTTGGTCATTAGATATACCCCCGAAATCCTACGCAGTTTCGAGAAAAAAATTCCTTACTGAAAATCTAATTTCTGGCCAGAAATGTCTGCCCGAATTTTCATGCGAATTTTTAAAACGTCATAACTTCTGAACGGATTGGACGATTTTAATGTTTAAAAAAGCAAACTACGCGTATTTTGGTGGAGAATATGTACAAATTGTAAAAATATTCGAAAAGTTGTAAATCCTTGACCCTGCAAAATGAGAAAAACCCCATAAAAATGGTCCAATTTTCAAACAGCCATAACTCCTACAATAGTGAATATATTCCAATGAAACTTTTTTCTGAAGTAGAGCCCATAGATACCTACAAAAAAGTATTAGACAACTTTTCTGTAGGGCGTCAAACAAAATTCCTATAAATAAGAAACGAATTTGTAAGAAAAATCGACAGGGGGGTATATGCCTAAATTTTTCGGCGAAAAAAAAAAATTTCAAATCGTTCTAAAAAAATTATTTTCGGGTGCCAGGGTTAAATACAATCATTTTTGGTGAATAGACATACCCTCGAAATCTTGCGCATTTTCGAGAAAAAAATTCAGTTCGGTCGGAACTTTGAACGTTAATAACTGTTTAACAAAGCCTTCATCAACAAATTGGTATTCTTGATTTTCGTCTTATTTTGGCTTATAGAATCTCCCATTAAAATTTTTCCCAGAGGTGAACACCTTGTATGGTGCATTTTTCTAATATCGAACGTTGCAGTTCATGGCAATATTGGCGCCTCTGTGTTCTTTGCAATAAAAGAAAAGACGCCACAGCAATATCTTTAGGATCGTCGAGTGGACTACAAATGCATATGTATATATAGTACCAGAGTCTATTCGGAAACAATGCTAAAATCCAAGATGTAATGTCTGTCGACCATCGTTCCATTCTGTCTTTACTTTCCTTGATTACATGGCGGACTTTAAGATCCTTCAAAGCCCACCACGTGCATTTTGGCTTTCATCCTAAGAAATGGCGCGGTAATACGTACGCGAAAATCAACGTCAAACGTCGGGAGTGCAATTCTTCGAAACGAACTTTTCCCGACAAAATTGCGGGGTATATTTTAGACTTTCGAGTTTCTGTTTTCTTTTCCAACGCGTTGACTTTATTACTTAGACTCAGATCGGGCCATCGAGCCATCAGATACAATATTTTTTTCATTTTGAACAAAATAAAAATTCGAAACATGTTGCAAAATTGATACGTATGCACGCGAGTGGACCTTAAGCAACGTGTCCCACTTAACATGGTCATCGTAAATATCTCTGTTGCTTTGGATGATACGAAAAAATATTTAAAGAGAAAGTTGCCCGGTTCGAGAGAGCATACACGACTATAGGGCAAATTATTTTCTCAAAGATAGAACGTAGGTCGAAAATGTTACGGATTCGGTTAATATTCTGATTTACGCGTTTAGAAAAGGGCGATAGCTGCTCGTAAGCGATCAGAAACAGGATCCATAACTCTAAGATAACAAGGCATTACTCTTTTTCGTCTCTGGCTTTATTTTAAACTTCAAGGGCCGCGGATATTTCGTTCGAGCAACGCATGCGCCTGGGTTTCTGTTCAATCTTTCGGTATCTATCATACTTCACCTTGCATCTTTTAAGTGGCGTGGCTAAATTGTTTCTTTTCCCTTTTTTCTTTTACATTTCTTCTCGTGTGTTCTTTCAACGAGAGATGCCAGGGGCGTGTATGTTTGTTTATCCTCGGTGTACCCTATTATTAGGGACCGGTGCTCCTCGAAAATCGAATGGCCCACGCGGATATTTGGGCCTCGAGAGACGATCGAGCATCCCCTGTCCTCTCTCTCTCTTCGATCTCACCCGTTGCTTCGTTCTCTCTCGTCCACCGCAGTTTCCAGCTTTGTTCGTCGCGTAAGAACAGTTCCAGCCGAAAAGGATAGCCGAATAAATTCGGGAGGGGATTCACGGTTCTCTCCTAGCGGGGCCCCTTTGCCTGTCTATCTAGATACTGATTTAGATTCCACCGCGTTTTAATTTATCGTCAGCGATCTTGCCGATTATAGAAACGCTACTTCCTCAAAGAAAAAAACGTTTCTCGTCGCCTACAATCGGCTAATCCTCACCTTTTCGATGTCTTCGACCATCGATATTGTTCGCTATCTACTGTTTACTCATGTACCATGCTCTGTGGGAGAAATCTATCAATTAAGAATAATCGTACGTTGTCCCTGACAGAGGATATTTATACGTCCCCTCCCTTTTTTTAACGCGATCTCGCTTTCATGGGGACGATTCGTGGGATCTTTCGTCTCTTCTCGACGGACAATGCGACGCTGATGACATATCCTGCAGGTCCCGCGATTGAATGGTGTCTGTTTGTACAGACGACACGTGACACAACAGCGCTAGGGACAGCCATAACGCACGGCCACACCCTATCGCGTTATTTGTTTAATTTAACAGTATTGTGGCGCGGTGTTTTCGTTGGTCGATGCTCGATTTACTTCGCCCGTGACTGTTTCCTGCATTTTTAACATGGGAGAGCGTAACGACCAGGGAGAAAGTAATTTTCCTAACTGCCTTTACCGTTGACCCCTAATAGCAGCCTCGTGTGAAAATCTCTGTACGTTTTCATGGGTTTGCTCTATTGTCGTGACGTATGCAACGTTTCATTATTCATACGCGAAGTAAAATTAATGTGTTATTAACCCTAGAATATTAACAAAGAATTGTCGAGTCCACCGGTCAGAGAGTCTCGTGTGAAATATTTTTTGAAAATTATTCACTGTCGTTTATGTATTTAGAATTTATGTTTAACCCTCGGTTGGTATCGTTGAATCACATACGACCTCATAGCTGTTTCAATTATTTCTAGTTTTTGTTCATGAAGGATACTAATAAACAATAAAAATGAAAAGTAACAAGATACAGTGGCAAATTTTAAAGAACTTAATTGATAATATAATGTATAAATTTTATAATTCTTTTCTATGTAACCCCATATACGTCGCTACATGTCGATACACATCGCGACATCTGATGGCGTTCCGAGAACTCGTTGGCGACTCATATTTAGAAACTAGTGTCACAGACATAACTAATTGAATAATGTAAAAGTATCTTGACTATAGAAACGCACAACCGTAGAGTGGATAAATAATTTTATTAATTTTTGATCAAAACTTTTGTCGATATCATATCAGAAGGAAAATCTGTGAATTTGCTGACGTTACCGACGACTATAAAAGGGTTAAACCACAGACGAGGTATACGAGTAGACCTTTCACCACAGACCAGGTATACGAGTAGACCTTTCACCTTATGGACTTTCGTGGCCCAATCTGTCTGCCATACCGACCTGAAAATTCGGAGGTGATTTTAGCGGCCTCTTCTAATGGATGGTGGTCAGTTGAGAAACTCACTGAATTAGTGTGATAGGCAAACAGGCTAGTTGCGTGTAAATGCATATGAGTTGAGAAGTACGAATTATTCGCGATTCTTTGACTAGTTAAAGTTGTAAATAATTTGCATGTAATCATCGAAGTGAATAATGTTAACAAATTCAAGAATCCTGTCATCTGCTATTATAAATCGACAAAAGTGTGAGTTATATTTAATTTGTACGTTATATGTATCGCCATCCATCAATATGATTCTAAAGCCAAGGTATTATACGTTGTTCTGGTAAATAACCGAGAAATTTTGTCCTTTTTCCTACCAAGTTGTGAATTCTATCCTCGTCTTTCATTCATTTGTTTTGTATCCGTGATTTCTAACCGAGGCATTCCTCGGATTCGTAATACAAGCTTCGCGAGACATCGGCCCTTCCCCCACCCCGTCCCCCAATTCGCGAGCGTTACCGAGGTGTCGCCATTTGTACTCTGACGATTAACGTGGTAAGACGCGTCAAGACGTACCGGCGTTTCGCGACCGAGGTACGTAATTCTAACCTATTCGTATTTCGTCATTATTACAACTCGCGTTTTAATTACGATCTCTTGTCATACGGTTTCCATTTAATCATTACTTAATTACAATAATCGTTTATGTACTTTAATGGATCTTTATTTCGTTTCTGTTACAGTCTCTTATTGGAATTCGAAATGAAGAAATTCCCTTTCGAAATACAAGATGTGTCGGCGTATCGCGACCAACGAAGTACGTATTTCTAACCTTTTGATATATTGCCTCATTATTATCAATTATTGTTTAATTATGATTTGATTTGTATTTTATTTCTGTTGCAGTCTCTGATTGAAATTCGACGCCATGGGAACTTTTATTGGCGCGTAAACGACACCATACAGATGGCAGGCAACTCGACAAATTTTGGAGGGAATAGTGGTAACGTTTAAACAACTATAACAAACAATAATGGGTATATTAATATTTATATATTTTTATTTCCTCATTAAATCATTCGTTGCAAGCATGATTATAATTTTCTAATCGGTCATTGTTAAGATAAAATACGAAAATCGTTAACAAACTTTTTATCCACTTCGATACATATCGAAGTATACAGAAATGGCGTCGGTAGATATCAACGATAAATTGGAGTAATTTATATTTAACTGTATTCTGATCGCGATTGAATATTTCCGAGCGTTATTTATTTAATCGATTGTTTATATTCCTTTCTTTATGAATTGTTGTAATTGCAATTTCCATATATATTTCGATGCAAGTTTCAGTAAATGTGGTAACTGCGTAGTTGGAATATGCTATTCAAGCATAAATAACCAACAAATTTTAATTCTTGCAAATTTCGGAATATTTATAAAAATTACGGGATATTCTAACATTCGATAAACTAAACATAATCATGCTTACAACTCTAATTATGAAATTTGGTGATATAATATTTATAAATTGTAAATAATATTTTGTCGTTGAAATTCTCATTGATTGAGAACATTTCGCCTTCGTGGCATTAACCTTTTATGTGACAAACTGTGTAGACAGCAGTACTAAGTAAAGCATTATTTCTGTTGTCGAACTCTAGTAAGAAAAAGAAAAGAGAAAAACTGATAGGAAAAGCACACGTGTGCTTGTGTATTTCTTCTCTCCTGTCCCTTTCTTTCCAGGAAATTTGTTGGCCGCGCGCAATGCGGCCGGTAGATTCAGTGTTTGTGCGTAGCAACAAGTTTGTTTTTCGGGGCAAGTGACCCTGAGTCGTTTTCGTGTTAGGTTACGCGATAATAGAATCAGTGTTTCTTACGCAGTTATAAATTACTTCCAGAGCATCGTGGCTCTCCTTTATTCTGAATCGCGAAAATAGAATCATTTGTTCGCCGACTTGAATTTTCGGTCGCGGTACTCTAATTTAATACTTTCCAATCAAATTAATTATTTTTTCAATTTGAAATTTAAACTCCTCGTTACCGGAATTAGAGTCAGTGCATCACCGAAGAGGACTATTGGGCGATGCTCCACGAGCAAACAATGTAAGTATAAATTTATACTTTCAAATGTTTAATTAAAAATCTCTACAGTTTTAAGAATAGATTCTAATTGTTTTCTTTACAGTTTTCTTACAGTCTTTGGGGCCTCATTCTGGAAACCAGCAGCAGTACCCGGGGGGGTATCGGGCGATGGACCACGAGCGAACAACGTAAGTATAAATTTATACTTTCAAATTTGTTAATTAAAAATCTTTATAATTTTAACAATAAATTCTAATTGTTCTCTTGTATTTTTCTCATAGTATCTGGACCTGATCCTGGACCTGAATCTAACCAGCAGGACCATGCTGACTGATGGATGACTTCAAGAACTTTCAAGAATCATCATTAGTGAGTCGCATGTAACTTTTGTTCCTCTGGTCCCCAATCATGTTGTAGGATGATAGATCTGTATCAACACGGGTGACCAGTTGTATACTTGCTATTTTTGACGAGTTAAGCGACCGCGGGTATTTTCAATACCCGTGAGTAGTAACATCAACTGTTATATTTTTTAGAGCAGGTTTTAGGGTCTTCTTGCACTCGCGTTTCTTAATTCTACAAATAAATATTACACATCATGATTATTACAAAATTTTTACAAATATATATAACACAATTTGTATAAAATATATGAAATATTTTTATTAACTTTGTACGAATTATATGATTGAATAGAAAATGAATTAATGTGAAAACATTATATTTATCACATGATCCAGGAGAATATGAATGATAATATGACATTATACAATAATACTTATAACATTAATATAAATTATTAAATATTGATCGTTCACCTAATTAATACATCATATGATGTATTTAACGTGCAAGAAGGCATTTCGCGACAGGTCGATTTTTGAGTCAAAGTAACATACATTTTATACGAGTTTCATCTTTTAAAAAATTTACTTTGACGATAGAATCGACCAAGGATAATTGAATATTTTGAACAACAATTTAATGAATTCATTTCAATTTTTAAAGTAAATTATTTTATCATGAACTCTCAATTAAAGTCTTTCATTTTAAGTAATTAAATTTCAATCATAATAGTTTTTTTGAATAAAAGTATTTTTCAATATTAACTTATTGATATATTACATATAAAAAGTTGAGTCATTTTAACTAAAAATTAAATACGAAATACCGTTTAGCTATTAACCAGTTTTTCTAATCAGGATTTTCAGACTAATTTTTCCGTGTTCGTTGCCCAAGTTCATGCACATGCCCAGGTGCTATTTGCATGAGCGAAGGCAACGGGGCACGATGACTTTATTTATAATAATTCAACAATATATTGACGACTGACATTGGTTAGTGAATCGTGCACGACGTACTGTCCACATGTGTGTGTTGTGGTTAGGTTGTGGAAGTGCGTCGTTTCAGATGTTTTTACAATTATAATTTACATACAGAATTTTATAACATTAGATTTTTATCAGTAATAATATCAATTTACCATTTATTAGAAAAATTGTTGATCTTAATAGATTTCAATCTTAATATTTTTCAATTCTCTATAATGGTACATACATTTTATTAAAGACTAGATTCCATATATTAAAAGATTCTATACAAATGTTTATTTATATAATATAAGTACGCAAAGATCACTAGCCTTTGTCAGTCGATTTCAGAAAATGGTACGTACATTTAGAGTATGAATGAAGTGTTATGTCCGGGTGTCGGAGGAACCCCGGGGAGTCCTCTCTAGTTTAGGTCGCGCCCGGACATTCAGAATGAGAACCGTGGAGTGTATGTTTGAGAGACTGAGTTTTGCAATTTTTTAAATATAGGGTTAGGTAGGTAGGTAACTTATTCTCTGGTATGTGTGCTAAATCTAAGTAGGTAGGGTCAGGACAGGGCTGTCACATTAGTAATTCGGGTAGGCGCGTTTTCGCGTGGCAGTTCTGTTCCTGTAGTTACGATTTCGAGGGTAGAAATTTTGCTGATTCAAACGGTCTATGCTGTTTGTTTCGGCTTTAGTTTCGACTCCTCGAATCGCGCGACTCTTAAAGTCGCTCTCTCGCGTTCGTGGTCGCGATTAGGTCCCTTACGAAACGCTCGTCCCCCTCGAGATTCACCACGTATGCTCGACCAACAATTCGTATATTGTTGGAAGACTACGTATTGCACAAAATCTCGAGCCAAGTCTTAAGTAAGTTTCAGGCATTGGCAGGACCGCCGAAGAAAGAAAAGGCTCTATATGGGCTGAAAAGGCCCTAACAAATTGTTTCAAGAGTGGGCTACAACAAATGGCTTTTCATCTTCATCTTTGGATGAGGATGGAAAGTCATTCCTATTACTACTTTGTCGCTTAACTCGTCTGTAGTTGTAGTTAGTTTATTTTTCTGGCTGGCTCACGTATGCATGTACTTGGTACATGATTGCACCATACATGCCAGCCATCCCTCCCCTGTGTTCTGTTGGCTGGTTCACGTATGCATGTATACATGATTGCACCATACATACCAGCCATCAGGGCAATTCGCGGTTTTAATATCCATAGAGTTGCGAATGTGCAATAATCGCGTTTACTTTTAGAGTTGCGAACTGTTATTTTTCGCGTTGCCTTTTCAGGGTAGTGTTACGACTTGACACGATACGCGATTGGTTTTTTGCAAACTTAGGTACTGAACGTTTGCTTAAAAATAGCGTTGCGAATTATTGATAAACGCGATTGCATGTAGAGTTGCGAATTACCATTTTTCGCGTTTGCTTTTCAGGGTAGTGTTGCGAACGATCACGATTCGCGTTGCTTTTTTACTCTTTTATATATATAATGGATATCAACCGCGTTTGCAATTTTCATACTATAAATTAGAGTTGCGTTCTTGATTAATCGTGCGATTTTTTATTTAGCGTTGCGATATTTTCAATGCTTAAATTCTACCTCAATTGTAGTATTAGAAGTAGCTAGTTTGTGGCCAGTACATGTGTATGTACATGTACAATTAGCCCCTGATTAAAGTTAGAGTTGCGAATAATGCAATGTTCGCGTTTGCTCGTAGAGTTGCGACCAAAAATTTATCGCGTTGATGTGTTAGTGTTGCTTATAAACACGATTCGCGATTGATTTTATGCAAACCTAGGAACCGGGAGTTTGCTTTAAAAATAGCGTTGCGAATTATTAGTAAACGCGATTGCTATTAGAGTAGCGAATTACTATTTTTCGCGTTTGCTTTTCAGGGTAGTGTTGCGAATAATTACCATTCGCGGTTGCTTTTCTTGTTACAAGTCGCGTTTGGAATTTTTCTATTATAAATTAGTGTTGCGATTGTTGATTTCTCGCGTTGTTGCCCCGTAGTGTTGCGATATTAAAGCGTCTAACTTCATCCCCATATGTGCCACTCTATTGTAGTTTGAAGTAGCTTGAAGTAGTTAGTTTATTTCGTGCATGTATGTTGCAGCTACAACCGAAGACGGCAGCACCTGATCCAGCATTTTTGGGCAACGCGATTTGCATTAGCGTTGCGAAACATAAATATATTTCCATTAAAGATAGAGTTGCGAATATACAATAATCGCGTTTGTTTGTAGAGTTGCGAATTCCTATTTTTCGCGTTTCCTTTTCAGGTTAGCGTTGCGAATTCCATACGCGATTGCTTTTATTGTTATTTAAGAATAGCGTTGCGAATTTCCTGATCGGTTTGCTCTTAGCGTTGCGAATTACTATTTTTCGCGTTTACTTTTCAGGGTAGTGTTGCGAATAATCACCATTCGCGGTTGCTTTTATTGTTATAAATCGCGTTTGGAATTTTTATATTATAAATTAGCGTTGCGATCTTGATTTGTCGCGTTTTTTATTAATTAGAGTTGCGATTCGATGCCCAAAAGCTGGCCAAAACGCTGGCCACTGCACCGGGATCGTCAAGGGAGCAAGCTGGGATTCTGCAAAGCCTCGATTGGCTCAACGTCATTATTAAAATTAGTGTTGCGCGTGATTAAATATGGGTGCACGCGATTTAATTAATAAAGGAGCCCCGTGTGGTTCATTTAACGAATAACAAGCACCACTCGTGTATAGTTTTTTATTTTATAAATTAGCGTTGCGAAAGAAAGAATGGTCCACTCACGGGTTGTTTGAATTTAAGACGAGTGGACGTTTATTTCAACTATCTGAAATGTATCTTTTCTTTATATATTTCCCAACAGAAATACTGCTTGAAAGTACTGCTGTAAATAGACCAATTGTTTCATTCTCCATAACGTGTACAAATTTATAACTTTTATGTATACATTATTATCACAGATTTGTGATACATTCAAAAATGCTATATTATGATTAATTTTATCGTAGATTGAATTTATGATTCCAATATACATATCTATATCACTAATTATGCATTATTAGAGTTGGTAATTTTTACGGGATATAATAACCTTTGTAACCCAATTGTTATTTATAAATAATGAATTTTTTTATAAATATTCTGTATTTTTTGCATAAATCAGAGTTTGTTCGCGATCATTGTTTTAATTAATGGGAAATAGAATGCTTGCATCAAAAGGATATGCAAATTGCAATTCGACATTTCATATTGAGAGTTAATTTCCGCGTAGAATCGACATTTTCGTTCGTTATTGCTTTTTCTGTACGAACATAATTTACTTTTCAATATAGTAAAATATAATTATTACAATGTATACGTCTTGAAAAATTTTTTATTTCATAAAAGAAACGAAAAATAAAATCTACGATAACAAATGAATACAATTTTCGATCATTTTGGTATTTATCTTAACACTGAGACGAATTTAACATTTCATTCAATTTCAGTTACGTAATATTTATGTTTTTAAACTTTTTAATATAAATTTTTACTCGTGGAAGCTTTAATTCAAATATTAATTTCATAATATCATTTTTACTATGATCGGTTACCATTAGTCTATCTTGATGGTATACATATAATTATTTTTTTCTGTGTCCATTAATACACTTTCATTTCAGCTATTAATCCTTTGCACAAGTTCTTGTTACAGAATATACATATAATCATTGAAGAATGCAATTGGCAATGGTACACGGATTCCAACTTGATCGTTCTTAGAGAAATATTTCATACAATTCTATTTATTGGATATGAATTTTTGTTTCAGAGAAACATCGTAGGATTAACAGACACTAAGAAGAAAATATTTCCTCAGATTTCTTTGGTTTATATAAGTTATATTTATTGCATATGAGTGTATGTTTTAGAATAACATCGTGGGATTTATGAAGACACCAAGAAGAAAATATTTTGTCATATCTTCGTTTTATATCGGATATATTTATTGTATATAAGTGTATGTTTTAGAAAAACATCGTGGGATTTATGAAGACACTAAGAAGAAAATATTTCCTCGTATTTCTTCGTTTCCACAAATTGCGTTAAGGTATAAGTACAAATGTATATAGATTATAAGATAAAGGAGCGTTCTCCAGCGTTTTAATAAATACTACCAAAGCGTGTGCGTATATTTAAGTGCGAATGATTAATATTAAGGTACATATTAGTATTCTAATATGCAAGGTCCATACGTGCAGTTGCACATTTCTGGTTGGATCTTCAGTGTCTTATCAGGCACTGTCATGATGAAAGTGTCCATTTAAGATGGAACAATTAATAATAAAGTACATATTGGTACTTAAATAATCAGGACTCGTATGTGCAGTTGCACATTCCAATTTCGTTTCTAGAAAACATGTGTATCATCTCACATGTATCCACATTTTGTTAGGTTTTTGATCTCTTCATCAGAGTTCGTACGTGCAGTTGCACATTTAAATTTCTTTTCTAGAAAACATGTGTATCATCTCACATGTATTGACATTCTGTTAGGTTCTTCGTCTCTTTGTTGGGCAGTTCTTTTAAGAACTCTCCCTTTGTAGTTCATTTCCAACTTTTCGATAGCTTCTCTCTCATTGTTAGATAGGTATTCGAATTCCTCGCTAAAGGAAGGGTGGTTGGGGCGAGGCTAGGGTGGGTCTCCATTCGCAGCAACCTTCACGCGGTGAGACCTGGGTCATATTATTTACTATGTAATTAATATAATTATTAATTACATAGCAAATAATATGAGCTAATGGCTGCGTTCTTCTTGTAGTTTCACGTATCTCGTGGTACAGCGATAGAGTTCATCCCACTAGCGATAGGTCTATTCTTTACCTCGTTTATGTGTAATAGGTATACATAGGTTGAAAAATAAAAATGCTTGGGCAGTTGAGATTCAAAATCGTATGCAGGTTGATACAGAGCATTATTTTAACTATTGCCAGATGTTAATAATTGTTGCAAACAATAGGTATGAAAATTTCATAATGATTTCGTAATCTGTAAAATGCGTAAAGGAATAAAGATTGGGTAACGTATCGTACTGTCTCTTTATTGGCAACACGTGTAATAAACGCGTTAGACATATTGTTTTTCCATAACAAAAATAATTACAATTAGAAATCGCACAAAATGCATCGCATCAAATCGATGTAACCGACAGTCCATGATACGCTCATGCGTTTGCACATTTACACAATTGGTTATTACAAATGTTTTGCTTTCAATTTTGCAAATTACATTTATGAAAAATCTTCTATATAAGAAATTCTACGATTCATCGGTGCTTTTATGTTTTCAATGATTTTCATCAGATCTGGTTAAACTGTCGTTAACGTTATCTTCCGAGAAATCTTCGATTTCTTCGATACCAACGCGATAAAGTATTTTTTTTTTCATAAAGTTAATAGACGAAACATTTTACCAACGGTAAAACACGAAAACCTGACGTAGTATAAAATTGTTGTGTCGGATATTTCTTATTTCCACGCGCGAATGAGATATGCATTAAATATTATACAATCAATTGTAATACACATACTTGCAATTATCGTATCTATTATAAATATCAGTTCACGATAGAGATCGTTCGATCATCTCGATACACTGTTTCCTTTACACAAGCAACGACGATGCACAGGCGTCGCACAGGCGAAGCAACAATTTATCTGGTCATGGTAACAATTATGCATTATCGCAAATTTTAATTTATTTGCTCTTACGTAAAGGTTTCCTTTTATAAGAAGTAATTTCTTTGATCTTCGATGCTTAGATTGGTCTGCAATTCCAAACTAAAACATTACGATAGAAGCTAAAGTCTAAGACTACGTAAATTAGAATTCTTTAGTATAAAAATGGTAATGCATCGTTTCGAAAACTGTTGAAATGGGGAATTTTCTGAACATTAGATTAATATACAAGGAAACGTAACAGTATCAAGTATACTGAAAGTCTTTAACACCAAATTTCTTGAAGATAAATTCATTGAATGGTAAATTTCGGACGAAACACAGTATTGTTTCTATTAACAATAGATTATTAAATTACTTCTTATATACAAACCAATTATGTTGCGTAAATACGAAGAATATAAAAATGCGGGGTAGTTTTCTTTATCTTAAACATCGATTATTATCATCTGTGATAAATACACTCTTTCAAGGTTAATTGACGATCGGTAAATACCAGGATTATAAAACACTGTTACACCAGTTGAAATCACATTCAGATCGGATAATAGAGGGGCGATATGATTTTATAATTACAAGTAATTCTGGTAGTCTTTCCTTTGATCCATCGTTCAGCAACAGCTATTAGTTTCTACACTGATATTACTGGGAGAGTAGTGATATATTAAGCAAGTGCTTAATCAATATTACAACCAAAATTTAACAAAACGACCATGTCAGGCGAGAAAGTGGCTTATAAAGAGCGTCGAAAAGGACTACAAGTGCACTTGCCCATTATGTTTCATAGTTGGTACGTGTCGTTTTCTCGAGAAAACGAGCATAGTATAATTTTTCTTTGATTCTCAATAAGATATTAAAAACATTAGTACGTTCTTAACAGCAATTCTGGCAGTGAGTGGCTCTTACACCAAGTACCCTATTTATTACGAATCGTATAAAGATAACTGTACAATTTTAAACAATTTTTGATATCAGTAAAATCTCCCTCGTGTTTCGTCCACTTTATATTTTAGTGCTTCAACAATAGGGAATAAGTGTACCTTTCACAAATTACCACC
Organism: Colletes latitarsis; assembly: GCF_051014445.1. Classification (NCBI taxonomy): domain Eukaryota; kingdom Metazoa; phylum Arthropoda; class Insecta; order Hymenoptera; family Colletidae; genus Colletes; species Colletes latitarsis. The sequence continues at coordinate 24,775,930 of NC_135135.1, read as the reverse complement.
CTACGAATAAAATACTATTTTCTCCTCGACGGTGAACAACCCATGCTACGAAATAAAAATATCAAATAAATAACCCCTTAGCTAGTCCACGGGAAAACAATATAGACACAGTTATTAAATACATCCAACTATGTACTATGGTATCTTGAATAACTTTCCAGCGACAAGAATGTCTATCAAGAGCCGACCTCCATTGCCAAGCTTTATCTTTGTAAAAGCTAAGTCTTATCGTTAGACCGCGGATCTTTATGCGAATTTATACTTTTCTTAATAGAATCGATGAAATCAGAGCTTCCGTAGATGGTTGTATCGACCCCCAAATATAATAATTCGTACCTTACTTTAAGTATTTCCTATATTTTTGAGTAGTAAGTGCATTCTGTATTAAAATGTCCCATAAATGCATAAACATCCGCAGTCTATTTAACTGACTAGCAGACACGATCATCATCGTGCTCCCTATATTACTTCCATTATAATTACACATTCAACAATAGATATCGCTATGCTTCTCTAAGAGCCAGGATTCCATCCAGACTGTAGTTTGGCGAAACAAGATCGTCTCTAGTATTCTTACAACGAACTTAACGGAACTTAGGGTTAGTTTTTACGCTTCGATTATAGGAGTGATCGTTGCCGGTGTGGTGGGCGCTTCGTGTGGGGTGTCGTTCAACATTAACGTCGTGGTGGGCTCTTCTCGCGAATTCTGATCGGCTCTTCTGCCTCCTGGGGGGATGTACGTCCACCAGGCTAGGAAGAAGAAAAGCAGAGAAGCTGCCTTGCCGATGAAAGCTAGCGCGAGCATGTACCTGAAAGAAACGCCATCGTTAGGTTCATCATCATCGCCAAAAAATTGTTTAGAACGATAGGAAAATATTCGAAATCATTACTTGGTATACAGGGTGTCCGGCCACCCCTGGGAAAAATTTTTATGGGAAATTCTAGAGGCCAAAATAAGAGGCCTTCTCTTCGTTAAAAAGTTATTAAAATATAAAATTCAAAAATTTCAAATCATTCAGAAAAAATTATTTTTGGTTGCATGGGTCAATTACAATCATTTTATTTGAATAGGCATATCCCCGAATTCCTACGCACTTTCGAGAAAAAAATTCGAGTAGGTGTTGAAATTTTTCGTCAAAATTAAAAAATTTCAAATCATTCTAAAAAAATTATTTTCGTTTCTGGAGGTCAATTACAATCATTTTTGGTCATTACACATACCCCCAAAATCCTGCGCATTTTTGAGAAAAAAATTCAGTACGGGCGAAACTTTAAACATTAATAACTTTGATTTTCGTCTTATTTTGACCTTTAGAATCTCCCATTAAAATTTTTCCTAGGTGTGGCTGAGCACCCTGTATAAACGGCAAGGGTCTGTAAATGAAAAATTATGCTCCATTTTAGGAATCGAATAATTTTCTTAATTTGTGAGGATGGTTTCCGGAATATGATTTTGAAATATTTAGTGATGCTAGAAATTCGAACCTGCTCATGTATAGATTGTCGTAAACGAGACAGGCGCCCCTGCCCTCGCAGGTTTCGTTCCACAAAATGCACGTGTCGTCTATGAGTGCACCAAACACCATAGGCGCAGGTATGGTGCCCAGAATCCTCACTTTGATCCACTGTATGCCCAAGGCGAACGATCTTTGGTCGTCTCGAACGACTCGAAGCGTAGCTGAGAGCGCGGGCATCGTGCAAAGAAACGTTATGAACATATTGCAGAAAGCTAGGGCGATGAAGGGCCACAAATAAGAACAGGCCGTGTTGCAGGTCGTGTTGATCGCCTCGTAGCTGATTATGGCGTCCCCCGCGGTCATGTTCAACGATGGCGCTCGTATGCAAGTGCAATCCGAGTATACCTGCGATAGAAATATTCGTAATGTCCAAGGGATCTATGGTAGAACGACGTTTATTCAATTTTCGCGAGAAAACAAAGTTCCAATTATATTCCTTTCGAAACGAATATCAGAACAGTGTTTATTTTTGAGATTTTAGCTTCGTAGTGCGGTGGGATAGATGATCCGTTTGTAATGGAGAATTTTTAAATAGATGTTAATATGCAATAAATGAATAATAATATCCTTAACTTCGAAACAAATAATTTGTCCGTGTTAGCAGAAATATTTCAACGTGCAGGATAAAATAAGAATTCTATATATAGCTGAGTTAGTCAGTAATTAGTCGATACGTTAATTGCACGATACAAACGACAAAATATTTAAATGTGGCATTAATATTAAGTTTCCGCTATAATTTGCAACACGTACGTTGCTTTTTAGTTCATAATGAATGCAGGCCTTCATGAAATTATCAGTTGCACTTTGCCTAGGGCAATTAATCTGGGTTATTCCGAGGAACAAATAAGAATGGAAATTGTACTGACTTCGACGTCGTTTATCTGCGTTTCTTGATAACATCCCGCGTGACACGGCGAATAGTACGTGATCCCATCTACTCCGCATATTGGGTTGAACTCCGACCTCGAGCACCCGCAGCCATTATTGCACGCGTCGTCCAGGGAGAAAGATTTTCTGAAAATCATCGATCAGATCAAAATTTAATCGTTCGATCGGTCGCTAGGTATCTATGATTCCAATTAAAGTTCGATCATATGACGAATGAAAACAAATTGTCAGACATTGTATTTTGGAAGATCTTTTCGTATTTGATGAAACGCTCCGTTATTTTTTAGCGACGATGACAGTGACGTACTTAGTTTGGTCGGAATAGGGCACCGTGACTCCGGCGAAGTTCAAATTCGGACAGTTGAGAACGAAGCACAAAGTAAAAGCGATGCAAGAGGCGGTGGCCAGGAGGCAGAATTTCAAAATGCCAGAGCAGGGCAAATTGAATCGTTTTATGAGATAACCGCCCAGAAACGTACCGCCGCCGCCCGCCGGGACCGTTACCAGACCTGGAAACGAAAAAGTTTCGTTACGAGTCGCCCGCGTACGCGTATTTCGTCGGTTTCGTAATTTCCGCGAGCTTCCGTTCGAATATTAGTCCAGCGTAAACATTTCGCGAAACGAGTGTAAAACAAAACCCTCGAGAACCGATTTGTTCGTCTCTTTCTGATTCTCGTTTGACGAGAGTATTATATTCGTTACTATATTCCATCGGTATCGACAAACAGTGAATAAAGATCTACAAGTCCCAGACAAAATTACATTTTCTGTACAAATAATCGTTTTAAACGTCAACTGATTTTTATCTGTAATCCAAAGAGTTTGTTTTATTTTTATTGTTAGTATAAATTTAGTATTTTTATTTGGGAAACAGGTGCAGCGTGTACCGGTTTAAAAAATCACGAGGACACGGTAACAAATCGTTGGGTCGATATTTACCGTAAAAAAAAAAACAAATGAGGCGTTTCGGTTTCCGGGGGCAGGTAAAAAATGGCCGGCGATTACGCGCGCCAGAAGAGGCGGCACGTTTGATTGATCGTAACAGAACGTTTCAATATTATTCACCCATTAGTAACGCGGCCGAGCTAGCGCTGACGTTGAATTGATTTTCGATCAGCTTGGGCAGGAACGCCGCGAATCCGGCGATAAGCAATCCTTCACTGGCACCTGCCAAATTCAACATGAAAAATCCCGGATTGCCGAGCAGATCGCTTAGGGCGCGCGGCAGCTCGCGTATTTTCGAAAACGCCTCGCCCGTCTCGCTCGTCGACGACTGTTTCGGTTTCTCGTGCGCCTCCGACACCCTCTCCTTGGCCAGCTCCTCGGAACCTGGCGGAAAAGTCCTGTTAACGTTGCGAAATAAACATAAATATGGCCGAAAATAGTTTTAAATACCAGGCAACGCTGCTGGGAACGCCAGGATCGGTATAGCAATTACGAAACTCATCACAGCGGCTGCTAGAAAGCCTATCCACCATGCACCCACCCACACGTTGCTGTCCGGTGTCAAACCAATCCTGAAATTTAGTTTCTCGAAACGTTCCATAAACAAGTTCCTTTTCTATTTTATTTTTATTTTGCTAGATAGAAACTATTTCAACGTTTAATTCGACTATTCGAGTCTATAATGTTCTTCCTCGGAGTCTCTCTTAAAGCGCGGCTGATATTAAACGGAAGTTGGAAAACTGGGGCGTACGTCGCGCGTAAATACAAGGGCGGAGAAGAATTTAAACAAAAAACGCAATTATCCCGAAACGGCAGCGACTAACTTCCGGGGCTGCAACTGGGCAATTTTCCCTCTCTCTCTTTCTCTCTGTGTATTCTTTCTTTTTTTAATCGCGCTCCAAAATCCTCCCGTTGAAGCTCGCGCAACTTTTCCGACTAATTTCTCGCTCCGAGTACACCCGGAATCCCCCTTTTACACGCGTTCCGCGCCGATATGCGGTCAGCACTGGGTTATATCTTCCGATTCTAAACTAAAAATCATTTTTTGTTTTTCGATCGGCGACGTGACGCTAAAATACACTCTCTTGTAATTTTAAAAATAAAGATGGATACCATAGGGGGTCCTCTAGCTGGAAATCAGCGAATAAAACAAACCGAAATATATTCAGAAATAAATCCAAAATGTATTTTAACGATCCTGGCCGATCTAGCAATGTTCAACTTACGAATCACGGTCCCAGGTTCACTTTAACAGTCATTATTAGTGTATTCGTAAACGAGTTTGGAAAATTTGATCGTTATCGATGAAATATAAAATACTTTCGATCCCCCTGTTCGGAGAACTTTGACAATATCTCAGCGTCGCGAAGACGACGACGACGAGGATCGTCGGGACGCTGGCCGCGCGGGAGGCCCATCTCGGTCGGAAACTGGGAAGCGAGACCGCGGAAAATCGAGAAAAGCACTTCGGGAGGAGCTCTCGCGGCGGGCTGGTAGCATCTGCTGCCGCCTCCTCCGCGAAACTTTTCATTTGCCTGCGAAATTAAACGCCGCCACATATACGGCGACCTACTCAAACGCGCGCAGACCGAACTAGCCGCGACGCGAACGGTTTCCAGGGAAATGTAATTGCGACCCACGGTTACGTTATTGGTCTCGACGAAGTGGTTCGTCTTTCGCTGTTCGCGAAACCGAAGAGGGACGTTATTTGAAGAAATATCGAGTCCCCGCGAAAATGATTAAAAAAAATTGCTCGCCATATATATTACACTTAGTCGAGGTATAATCAAAGGCAACGGAGAACGGGGACACTCGAAACTTTGGGGCACCCTTCGATCTTTATAATGAATCTTCTCTCGTACAAATGGGAATAAATAAATAAGGCTTCGAGTCTAGCACGATGATACTAGTTTTCTTGTAGATGGACGTATCTGAGAGGAATTTTTATTGCATCGATCGATGCATTTTGATATTCTATACAAGAAAGTTTTAACTTGTTTATGTTAAAAAATCATTAGTTTAGGGGATATTTTTAATTTTAACGTTGACCTCTCGTTTAATGCTAGTATTTCCAGAATTAACAATCTTTTCAAGGTGCGATGTTGCAATAAAAAGTGTATTGATCCTTATCGGAGACTAATTTCAAATTTAGACACAGAAGGACGCTTCATCGATCGACGCGGCAGATATTCCTAACAGAGAGTTTATGTAAGTAGCTTGTTTTTTCGCATCGACCTTAGGCTTGCCCCGGGCGGTGGGCGTAGCAGGTTTTTTCGCGGGAAAACTCCCGGCCAAGAAGAAGAGGTGATTGATTGCTCGGAAACGGCTGACTAACCGAGCGATCATCTCTTAGCCGACTTAACTGCATTCGGTATACAAAGGATCGACGCTCGGCCCTCTTTTTCGTCCGCTTCTTTTTAACTATCGCTGTCGTAACTGATTCTCGAGCTCGAATTCGAAACAATTCGATACTCCGCGAGACTGCGAAAAGAACACAGCACGAAGTAAAACGTGCACACATAACTGACAACGTTGATACACATAAATGCAAATGGAAGATAAAATTTGAATATTAACGATCGATAAAATACGTATTTACGTAACGAAGCGTACGAATACGTTCTTCTATTTCAACTCGCAACATATCGATCTCGTACGCTCTTAATAATCCGTATATCCTACTTTTAAATTATTTTATTTTTTCCTGTCGGATTAATTTCACATTTTTCCCGGAAGGGGATGAAAACGGTCCTAAACGTTGATAAAATAAAAGGACTCGTAGCGTTTGCGGAGCGTCGCGAAAAGCTTCCCGGACACTTGTACACGAGCAAAGGGGAGGATGTTTTTCCGAAGCAACTTTTCCAAGGGGAGAGTCGCGAAATTCTAAATTTGCTGTCCGCTCAGATTCCTCGCGACCGTGGCGCGGTCGAGCGTGAAACGCGAAGGGAGGTCCTTTCGACTTTTAATTTCAGTCTCCTTCGAACCACTTCTTGCTCCTCCGTCGTTCCCCCTCTTTTTTTTTCTTTTTTTTACCTTTTGTCTTTTCCGATGTAGGCTGTTACCATAATAATTTCTTCGCTTCTCGAGCTTTAAAGGAGACGGTGCTTGATTTATTAATCGCGGAAAAAATGAGAGTTCCCCAGGAAATCATTACTCCGAATCGATTCGAGGCCCCTGACGTTTTAGCGATACTTAACGAGAGGGGCGAGAAGGGCCACGGCGAAACTTCGTAGAGATTTAATATTTTAATAGACACGGTATATACGGAATTATATTTTCGAAACGTTTCTTGGCTCGTTCGATGCCGACTCCGTCTTTGACCTTTTATTGAAACTATTTCTGGATCGTTAAGGGTTAAATTTCGATAAATTTCTCCGTGCAATTTGTCACGTTAGAAACATAAAAAATTGAATTCCAAAGAAAATAGTATTATATGCAAGGAAAATAAGCAATATAAATAACTGGAAAACTCTGTAGTGCCGTTGAACGAGGACGAAATAGCGGTCGGAATCGATATTCGGGAATTTTTAAAATTCTAGGAAAGAACGGATGCTCGAAATACTTTTGCTCGGCCGACAGATCGATTTACCGCGGACGTTCGTATATCTTTGCGCGAAAAAAAAAAAGAGAGAAAAGAGATGGATAGCCAGCACGACAAACGATTAATTCGATTCTCACGTGCATCGTGGCGGAGTGACTCAACGAAAGGGCTGGGGAGACGAGTAGACAAATGGAACTTGATTGTGCTCCAAGTGTCGGGGGATGAAGTGACAGTTTTGAAGGGTAACATCGGCGTCGTCGTCAAACATTGGTTCACCGCTTGACATTTTCCACGCGGGGTACGTGTATACCACATCCACGGGGTTACATGCACTATTAATCCCCGGCCCATTATACGCTCTAATGGCCCCTCAGGGATATTTTCAACGGGGCGTATTACGCGTCGAAGACGCGGGCTCGAAGATTTTGTAAAACGAACTTCCGTCGAGCGAAATACGTGGGAATTTATTCGAGCAACCCATCGACATCCGCGTTATTATCGATTACGACCGAGGCTTCGAAACTCGTTCGAGCATGATGATCCCGGGTGACGTAGAGTGCTACGGAACCCTAGATCGGACTTGGGTACTTTTGAATTTCGTTTTGGTTCTCTTTTGTAACTAGGAAAGCAGCAATTTCCGATTTCGAACGTTTCAAAAATGGATTAATATCGACTGCATGGTCCATAGATGATCAAATTTCATTCGTAAACGTAACAAATGCAAGGTTAACTGTAGATAATTAACGATGTACGCAAGCAGTGCTCGAAGGGTTGAAAACTAGCGGTGGAATAAAGACGAATTCGAAGGTCCCGGATAACTGTACGGCGAGAGTCACGGTCGGGCGTTGGACGCCTCGAAAGCTGTACGCTTTCATTACGGCGTATCACGGCGCGAAGAGTTCATAGTCGTCGAATACCGATGGGGAATGACGCGTAATGGGCGCGTCGACGGAATTTGTCGCCCCTCGTTGCCGCCGTTAAACGCGTTTCCCGCTTTTTTCTCGTGGTCGTCGCAAGGGGGAACGTTTAGCGCGCGTCACAGTGACTTTATTAAATTCTCGCGAGGATTTATCGGCTGTTTGCACCGATCCTGTCCGACAATACGCGCGCACGCCATACGCGAACACCGGTGAACAAGTACGCGGAAACGCGTGCGCTTCCACGGGAATAACCGACATCCGGAGTTATGCAAATACGAGTATCCACGTTTAGTCGGTTCGCCTCGAGCATTCCGGCCGCGTCCACAATGGCTCTCGAATTTTCAGCCTCAAACAAATGGGATCCCAGCCCGTTCGATCTTCGATTCGGCAATTCTTTAACAGTATCGTATCTTAGTAACCTTTAAAATAATATTTCGAGTAACGTGTTATCTCATTTCGCGATCGTTTCATATTTTAGATGGATTTACGTTATCTAGTTCGAGGAAGGAAATTAGTTTGCACTTCAAGTAATGAAATATTAATAACTTTTTTATCTCTGTATGCCAGAGGGGTTTTCTCACGTAAATAAATACATAAATTTGCTTCGAAAATGTGCTATCTATCACGAAATTTTCCTATGGGCAATGCAATTACGTGAATCGAACAACCGAATAACCAATATGGCGGCTATGGTGACCGATGCAACCACGCGACTCGAACAACTGCATAACAAACATGGCTGCTGCCACGACTGAAAGTTCTATGACTCTTATTAGTAAACTCCATACAAGTTTTATTGATTCGTATCAAAGATTAATAAAATACCATAGGTTAAAGAATAAATATTAACGACGCAGACTAGTTCAGTTTTTCCCATTTCGCGGGGAAGACGATCGAACGAGGCACCGGTGAAGTTTCAGCCATGCAGGTTTCGTTCCGCGCGTAAATTCAGAATCGCGGTATCCGGGAATTAATCGCCAGGCGCGAGCAGAGCCCGGGTGAAAAATGTCCGGGTGAAAATTTTCGCGAAACGGCGTCGGGGCGGCGGGCTCCGTGGAAACAGGATTTTCATGCCTCGTCGGGATCTTCTTTTAAACGCTTTACGAGTAACGGCAGGGAGAGATCGAGTTAACGGCGGAGACGGGTTGTGCAGGCCGTATCGGATTTTTATAATCTATTTTTGCCGTTTCACGGCCTTGAAAGGACGCCTCGCGAGGAAAAAGGCACATCGCGTCGGAGACGACGGAAAATGTTGTTGGACGTTGCAACGCGTTTGCCAAGCTTAATTACCTGCTTCTTGTCTCCGAGACGCTAATGAGCAAACCGATGTCAGTGGTCCTCTCCCCTCGTCTCAGCGTACCGGTGCAACTTGATTGGTCTCGGCCAATGGCTAATCATTCCGCGAGGAAAATTCTTACCAAGAAAATTCTTACGAGAAAAGACCTTCACGAAACCTTGCACGATCGTTTATCGAACCGGTTCGTTGCTTTCCAACTAATTCGGATATTCTATATTCCACTTTCTTCGAAACATGCTGGATTATTAACGGTACGAAAAACATTGATGGAAACTCACTCTGTCGCGTCCACCGTGATGAAGTCCGTGTACAGCTTCAACAATTCGCCTCCGACCACGTAGCCTAACGCTGGCCCTATTATGGCCATTGTGTAGAAAATTCCTGAACAGAAAACATACACAGGATTTTTGAAACCTCTTAAAATATATCTAAAATTTTGAATCGTGGCTATTCGCAAAGTTTAAACCTATGATCTGTTTCTAGATAAACAGTTTCTGATTGCAAATGAAAAATTTCCGTAACCAGTTAATTGTTTTTGTTCGAGACATTTTCTAATCGACTCGATATCTTTCCTCCGCGAACGAAACACGTGGCAATTGAAACGATGGTTAATGGGAATTTTTTTTACGGGCCGTGAAACCATTCCTCAGTTCTAATTACAATTTTCTCGCAGTCGAATGCTCGCGAGGAACGACGGTTAGACAGACTGTTTCTTACCTACGTACACGGACGACATCTTTTTCGATACGTTCTCGTCGAGGTACGTAACTCCGAGCGTATAAAAAGGAGCGGAGCCCGCGCCGTGCAGAAGTTGAGCCACGAGAAAGATAGTTAAGTACAACCCGCTGTAAGGCTCCTGGTCCGTTTGGCCCGCGGACCCGTTGCAGGAGACCTGAATGGCGGAAACACGCAAGCAAATTGAGAGTAATTTAATTAGCGAGATAGAAAATACGCGAAACCTACTCGCCCGTAACACCGACTTCCTCCTTCCGATACAAGACACCGTTCTAATTAAAAAGAAGCGAACAAGAACTCGAAAAGGACAATTGTCACAATTTTAATTAATTACTCAACCTTGGTACAAAAGCTTTCGAACTCGAAGGAATCGATCGAGACTTTCTAAACAATTCTCCATTTAAACATTTGGGACCACTAAATTCTAAAACTACCATCTATCGAAAGCAAACGTTTGTTTTTTAAGGAGAACGTCTAACAAATTTGTAAATCACATCTACTTTGGGTTGTCAAGTTCGAGTAATTGATTTCCAAGTAAATTTATACAGTTTGTTCCACAGTTTAAAGCCAGTAGAAGTTGGTATTTGACCCAAAGCGATGTTGCGGTAGGTTCAGGGTTAACCACCGGTAGGATTAGGGTAATTTGCTCACCGATCGAGACGAAGTGTTGGTCACCCTCTGGCATATGTTCTCCGACTGTTGGCCACCTCTGTAAGGTCCAGCGATGTAATGTGGGGACGCGAACAGCAGACTTCCTATACCTAAGACTAGAACTCCTACGCCTATGTACCTGCGGCAGAAAGCTTCGTTGCTAATTCATCGTCGTTTCGATGAAACGGCTTCTCTCGCCGCTTTATAAATATTCATGGAATCGCTTCGAGATTGCACGAGTCTTTCCGAGTGTCATTGATCGCCGAACAGGGATCGAACTCTCGAGGAAGGTGCACCAGACCCGAAAACGTCCAAGCGACGAAATGGAAATTAACGTCCGACTCTGGCGTCAAGCTTGACGCTCAAATTAAGGGGAGGGTGCCGCGTCTCGTCCGGGCCTGCTAGTGGACTCATCAGTAAGGCTTTCTAGCAGGCCCTGCCTTAGACTACTGGAATATTGGGAAGTTGGTCGAGAAATATAGCAACCGAGGGGGTCGGTACAATTTTTAGCGAAACCTGGCACAAATGTATTGTGCTCGGGTGAAAAGAAGGCTTGTTGACATTCCCACTCTGGTGCCTGTATGTGGTGTGACCAATAATGGTAGTAGGTCCCATAGTGGGGATGCCAACACAGCTTCTTTTCACTTGAACACACTAGCTTAAACGATCATAGTTTCGTTTGTTTCCTACTGGAGTAAAAAATGGGGATAAAAACAGTGGCCCAGATAGTTTTGTGTCACTCGCGGGGAATAAAATTTGTTGCTTTGTTTAGGAGTTGTGTGCAAACCTTGGTTTCGATGCTTTCGAACGTCCACCTAGGTAACTGACCGGGACGAGCAGAAGGAAACTGGCTATGTCGTATCCACCCGCTATTAGACCGGTCTGGGACGACCTCAATCCGAATCTCCTCTCTATCGTGGTGATAACAACGTTTACGAAACCGTTCACCACCATACCTGAAACAAGACACGTTTGCTCGGAATTGAGATTAAGCGTACACCACGAATATCTGACGCAGTTTTTATTTGATAAACAAACATTTACGACGGGTACAACGATTTTGTGGCTTAAGAAACGCGATAAGATTTCAATCTTGCAATTTTCCACCACGATCGCCAAAGTCTTATTTGCACTCGTACGCAGAAGGCTTGGAATTATTCCGTGCATATCCATCGGAAGACACGGATCCGTTAATATCTCGACGGTCATCGATCTCGAGCGAACAATACGGTTCGTAAGAGCGTTTAATCGATAACAGAGAGAGCACGGGTTCCCAAATAATTTCTCGTCCATGGACGCAAACATCGTCGATCCGGAATACTACGAAGGCCCGCTTGTTCGCCAAAGCAAATCCGCGTGCTGCGTGTAAATGAATCAGAAGGGTAAACTAATTCAATTACGGCACCCCTCCTGCGAACGGTGTCCGCTCACCCTTCGAAGAAATCGCTCCCCCGAACCGAAAATCTATTAAACACTTTTTCTTTCTCACGAATATACAGAGTGTTCGGCCACTGTTACGGGAAAAATTTTAATGGATGATTCTAGAGGCCAAAATAAGACGAAAATCAAGAATACCAATTTGTTGATGGAGGCTTCGTTAAAAAGTTATTAACGTTTAAAGTTTCACCCGTACTGAATTTTTTTCTCGAAAATGCGCAGGATTTCGGGGGTATGTGTAATGACCAAAAATGATTGTAATTAACCCCCGGAACCGAAAATAATTTTTTTAGAATGATTTGAAATTTTTTAATTTTGACGAAAAATTTCAACACCTTCTTGAATTTTTTTCTCGGAAGTACGAAGGATTTCGAAGGTATGTCTATTCACCAAAAATGATTGTATTTAACCCTGGCACCCGAAAATAATTTTTTCAAAAGGATTTGAAATTTTTTAATTTAGTTTTTTAATAACTTTTTAACAAAGCCTCCATCAACAAATTGATATTCTTGATTTTCGTCTTATTTTGGCCTCTAGAATCTCCCATTAAAATTTTTCTCAGGTCATTTCACCCTGTATGTACAGATTGATCGTTTCTGAATCGAACTACAACATCCGTTCGAAACGAAACGACCCAGCCTTTCGAAGCTGGAAGAAAAAATTCAGAAAATTGTACGATCTCGTCCCGACGACGAAGAATAAGCAACCTCCTCTTCTTAAGCAATGGGAGGGAGCTTGTTAACCAATATTCGTCGAATTGACGCGCTCGCGGCGGACAAGGAGCCCTGGGCTTAAGTGTCGCTGTATCCGGTGGCTGTCTACCCGGTAAATTAACCACCTTCGTTTCCCATTGTACCGCTAATAGGAGAATTTTAATTAAAGCCGGGGGCCGGGTCTGCTCGTCGCGGACAATTCGTTTCTCCAGCTGGCGGGGTTGGCCAACCCCGGGCCACGGGCTTCTCTCGGGCTCTCCACACGAGAATCTCTGCAAAGCTACACGCACATAACCGACCGACCATACGCGCGTCTCGTACGAACTTATTCTCGACTTGTACAGAGACGATTGCCGGGGCTCCATTGTCCGGCAATTTGTTCAATCCCATTGGCCGCGGAGAAGGCACGGACCTCCGCAGGACGATTTCTTTTGTCGCGGGGACCGGCGTTAAAGAAGGGGGACGAACTTGCTGCAACTCGACTCAGCCGGTTCCTCTGCGCGCCCTTTTCTCTTGGTTGCACCCTTTGCCTCGCGAACGCACGCTCCTCGTCGATCCAGTTTCCTTTCGATCGTCCGCTACCCCTCCAACGCGCGTCAACCTCCTGCCACCGGCTCCGGAAAACTCGATTTCCGGTTATCGTCGGTCACCGTCCCTCTGTCACTCACCCACCCCCGCTCTGAAAGCTTCGAAATTGCATTCGAACGCGCGGCTATTAGTAACGCCAAACGACGATATCGGGAGTCGATCGCGCACCTTCGATTATGCCGAAAACTCAACGTCAGGATTTCGAGCACACCGACACTGTTTACGGTCCCTGTCGCGCTTTCGATCGACCCTTCGTAATCGATTAGGGCCCTCTCGAGGATTTTTTTGTAGTTTCGGAACTTCCAATGCGGGGAAAAATTCACAACTTCGATGAGAAATAAGTGGATTCACCTTTCACCCCCTCTTGCTCCTTTGTATTGGAATTTTCCAACGTGGGAAAAATTACAAATTCACAACTTCGCGAAGAAATAAATTCGCCTCCCCTTCGTATTCTTTAGATTCGGATTTTCGAATGTGGGAAAGATTTAACTTCGCGAAGAACTAAGTAGATGCACCCCCTTTTTGCGCGATCGTGGTGAAATTTATGCGACGTACCTTGTATAGCACCTGTCCAGCAGAGCCAGAAAAGTGCCCATTTCGCAGTTCGAAATCGTTGAAGGTACGTGGGCCTGAACCAGAACCATCCGCACTTGAGGTTATCCGTCGACCCGTCCGACTCCTTCGGCGCTTCTGGCTTTATTTCCGGTTTCCTCGGTCCATCCCCGAACTGTTCCGGAAAACTAGACAGGGTCTCGTGCATGTCCGGCACCCCCGACTGTAAATCACAACGATACCGTCAAAGTCGAATCACGTAAATTAACGTAGAACCATTACGGTGGCATCGTCTACAAAGGAATATGTTGCACGATTGATGCATTAACAAAGAGTGTTTAAATTATCCAGGTTCTTCCACGCTAGAAACTTTCCGCGTAGGAATATAGGAACGAGGACGATCCGAGATTCTCGGAACTAATTTCAATTATTAAATATTCATATTTCGTACGAGCAACCGATGCTCTTGCAACAAACCGCTTCATTTACGTACTATCAGAACTTGACGTTCGAATCTGCTCTGCGTTCCCTACGAAAATCTACAAATTGCAGAATTCAGGTCAATCTTTAGTTTTAAAATAGTTTGAAAGATTTTATAATTTTGTGTCCCAGAAACATCGCCAATAAATATATTATCGGCTCAGAATTTCACCATCCTAAGATATTTAGATTCATGAATCTAAAATCGACGACATCCGCCGGTTCCATCTTAAAATAAACACCAAAATCGATATCACTTACGCTGAACGCAAGTTTGTCCCTCATCTTTCGTTTTCCAACAAGAGAATCCCAGGAATAAGAAGGACCGAATTCCGTTTCTCGAATTCGCTATCGGTTGTGGCCTGACGGCGTCATCATCGACGCTCTCTGGCCCGATCAGCGACTCGCTTTACTCGAATTTCCAAGAGCTTCCACGAACGACGTGTGTGACAATCGCGGTTCCGTCGAGCGTGTCGCGTTCCAAGAGATTCGTTTTCATCGCGAGGCGAAAACGACCGCTCCAGAGACCGGAACTTCCGGCACGCGGTTACTCTCGCTCGTTCTCCAGAGCCTAGAAACGGAAGTCGCGAGCTTCCGATCCCGACGCCAGAGAATGCTAACGCCCTGCAAGTGTTTCAGCCTGGATAACGAATATTATTGTCCTCCGTCGTTTTCCGTCGATTCAATCGCTTCTTCTCGAGGCGACGCGATTCCGACTCGATTTAAGATTCTCGGTGGAGGTTCTTGGACCATCGACGCCGTCCCTCGAAGCGATCTTTCCGCCAGACTTCCGCTTTGGTAGAGAACTTCTTCCCTGGCGAGCCCTTCCGCTACGCCATTTTTATGAGAATTAATTTTGCATGCAAGGTTCCTCGACAGGTTAGTCGGTTCGAGCACTTTAACGTACAATTTGTTTATTTTGGGGGGTATCTTGAACTCACGATGGAATTAATTAAATTTAATCTTTCGTATCTGTTTTACGATAGGTGGCCGATATGTGTATCGTTATTGCTCTTGTGACGCAATTAATCGCGTCATTTGTTTGCAGAATACTACGATAATTTCGTAGCACTTTGTCTGGATCATTTATCATCGTTCATATTTAAATTACACGGGGAAATAAACTCCGTAGTACGCGATCAAGTAAATTGAGTTCAACCATAAATTTCAACGTTAGATATTTTTCACGAGCGTTGCACGTCTGAACAAGTTTGAGAAAACACTGGATATTTAACTACGAACATTATTTAGATTCTCGACTAAGTTCAGGATGACTCGAAACACATTGTAACAGAGAAATCCTCGAATTAACTGACCCGACGAGAAACCTTTCGTACGAGTAACGTAAATTTCTTCGATCAGGAGCTCTCGAATTTACCTCGAAACTGGACTTTTTCTAGAAAATGTCTTTCTATCGTTCATCGAGCATCTTAGGTTTCGGCGTCGGTTTCCGGTCCGCGCGGGATTCCCGTCGAACGCGCGTCGTGACGCAGAATTCTCTTCTCCCTGTCGACGCGCATCGTATAAATCCTTCGAGCGGTGTATCGTTTTCCGAACGAACAGCTCGCGGCTGCCCGACTTCGCCTCGTATGAAATATTCAACGCGACGCAGGATTTACAATATCACGTGAATTTATAATTCTCGCGCGTCCCATCGATCCTCCCTATCTCGACATAATCACGACGCGTTCGAGCTTCTCGAACGGGAAAGAACAAACAGATTTCCCGTCGACGAACTAAATGGAAAATGGACACATCCCATCCGGTCGTCTCTGGGCACAGATTTTCTTCAACGGGCACACTCGCGAGACGAAATAATCGAAAGGCGCGTCGTTTCGTGCGTCCCGCGTCGATCGAGAATCGAGATGCTCGATAGATCGCAACCCCAGCGAGCACCGATTAACGCCGCGTGTCACACGCGACTGAGGATCGCGAGCTCGTGCTCTCGGACTTTTCCCCGCGAGTTAAAACGCCGTACATGCTACTACCGCCACTACTCCGCTACGACAGACATCCTCTGTCCTTCTCCCTCCTTCCCCAGCAATCTAGTTCTCCCACCTCTTCCCTCTCTCTCTGACCACGTTGAACCGTATCGTCCGTCTCTCTCGCTCTCGACACTTTTACCACCGCGCCGCCGTTCGTCCCGCTTTCTCCCACCTTGCCGTCCCCCTTCCACGTCGGTCCTTCTGTTCTCTGTCTACCTTTTCCACCCCCTTCGGGGGGAGGCGGTGCTCCGCCAACGGCGCACCGTAAACCGCCGCTACTAGCTGTTGCTTCTCTCGGCCACCGAAAAAACACGGCTCGGTGGCCGCATCCGATAAGACTCATTAATTCCCCGGTTAATCGCTCTAGATACGATTATAAACGCTTCCACGAGGCGTTTCTCGCGGGATAGGCGATAGCCACCGTGAAGGCTGTTTCGCGACTCGGTTTAATCGGTCGTTTCGGGGCAGACACGCCGGGGCGTTTTTGTTCCCCGTTCTTCTTCCCGCGAGTTTGATCGCAGGACGCCTTTGTTCCAGCGTTCCGGTTGGTCGACTACGCGACAGAGACGGAGTTCTTTCATCTGCGTCGCCTTGATTACGGGGCTGCTCGCCTCCGGGACTTTTCGTCTATTTACGCGATACACTTCGCGCGAAACCCCCTCCTATCGAACGGTCCGGAGGGTTGGGACCGCTCGAATCGGTCAACGAATCTTCGACAGTAATTTGCATCCTTCGTTGTCGGGCTTTTATTTGCGTCGACTGGGAACAGGATATGGCAGGAGGGAAAATTGCTTCTCGTTCCAAAATCGTCGGTTTTAAGTTGTACTTTCGTGAATTTGGGCCTGTGGCGTTGTTTTGCTGCGGTTGGAACTCGTGAGAATCGTAGAAGGACACAGAAAAGGAAAAGAGGGGACTTCATCAGTAAAAGGCTTTCTAGCAGGCCCTGCCTTAGACGACTGGGAAGTTTTTTTTTTTATCTCGTTCTCCTGATTCTTCTGCAGAGCCCTATAACCTGCACTTAAAGTGTTTGTTAGGTGTCTGTGATGTTTCTGTAGATGTGTTATTGTGGTTTTCTTGGGTTAGAGCTCGAGAGAAAAGTTTCAAAAACCTCGTTTACATGCATAAATATATTGGGGTCGGTCGAGCACTTGTGAGAGCGCGACCCCTCTGGTGGTGAGCATGGAAGGCGACGCCACAGGCCTGTTCGACAGACCTCTCCTAGAATACCCCTAGAGAATCTTATAGTTTCGTAAAAATTTTTCCTCCAGTTTGTATCCAGCTAAAATTCCCAGTTAACTTTGAAAGTCCATTATTTAATTTAACTAAGCAATTAAGAGTTTTAGTCTCCAAAGAAGTGAAACTTGTTCGAGGAACTTTTTCTCCGTTATTAAGTTGAGGAACGAGTAATTCTAAATAATGAGGAAGAGTACAGATTGGATTTGGTCGAAGTTTTGTTGGAAGATTAAATTGACGAAAAGATGTAATATTAAAATTCTTTAGAAACCAATCCGTAAATAATTAAGGTGCTTCGACAAAAGGATTTATTGGATATTCGAACGGTCATCTAAATATAAGCAAATCTAGTATAGAATTTACACGAAATTTAAATTAAGTAATTCCTGTATTAGAACAAAATCGATAGAGTACGATAGAGTTGAGTTGGAACCAAATTTTATCGTAAATTTCATACGGTTAGTTCTTGTTAAGCGTAATTGAGTAGGAATCGTGTCGAATATCTATGTAGATCGGTCACAAAATTCGATCATTCCACTGTTTAAAAAAATTAGAAAATAACGAGGAAAGAATGTCATATATTTCGAAGCTCGTAATGAAGATTGGAAAATTGGCATTTTATTTGAACTCACACCTGTCTCTTTGCGAGTTACATTCGCGACTGAGAAAATTGTAGCTCGTATCTGGATTGGAAAACGTGACTCTTCCTCTGGAACAGAGCATCTCGATCATTTACAAAACAGACGTTTAAACGTCCATCGTTTCCAGTGTCGCGTAAATTGCCTTTCTCGGCGAACAGGAAGCTCGTCCTTTGACCGTGGCGGAACAAGCTATCGCAAACTCAACTAAAGGGATAAGGTGCAACTCCCATTCCAGCGAACAACACCAGAACCGATACAGACTCGAAGCTATTTTCCAGCTTCGCCGTGTAACGAGTTTCTTAATGCCTCGTATCGAGAAATACATTTGTCTTCCGGCGTTCCATTAACGAGCCTCGTTGCCGCACGCGTCGTTCGTCGATGCTTAAAGCATTCGATGGCAAAATAAACGAAACATGTACGATACAGGATCGCGGCTAAAGCTTGATTCACACCATCCCCCAACACGACTCTAAAATACTTCCAATTTTCCACTCGAGAGCTAAGAAAAATTTCGAGATACTAGAAAGAAGATAAAGTTTAAATTAAATAGTACCCAATTGTCTGAAAATAGAATCTCGTAGAAAATTTCATGGATCTAATACTCAGTGTATTAAAGGGGATGTTGGAAGGTGAGGGTTGAAATTCTCGAGCTTCATCTTTTAAGGGATCTAATTTTTTTAAATCATTGAGAGATAGCGTGAACGAACCTTAACGGTGGGAGGCGCGCGAAAAACAACGTGGGAAACGAGGTAGCGGAGGAAATATTTTATAGAGACTTCCGGAGGACCGCGAAATATCTCATATTTCAAGACGAGGTAGGTCAGGTCTGGTATCAACCGTGGAGGACGTGTTTCGAATTTATGACGGTAATAACCTAAGTATGCAGGCTCGAAAGGTTTCGAATAAATCATGCTGATAATATTGGTGGTTAGGAGGACCCGCCTGGGGACGCAAATGACGCAACGAACGGGTCCAAGAGATCGATAGCGAATTCTGGTTTAATGAAGTGCGATACACGGACGTCCGGTGGAAACAGATCCGATCTACTTCTAAAGGGAGCAATTAACGATCAATTTACAAGATATACGTAATTAGAAGAATATTCTGTTCCGAGGTACATTCGGTACTTTTCACTGCGATCGACAGTTCGTTAGTTGTTCCGTTTGTGCCATAAATATTTTAAATTTACAAAAAACTACAGTTTTTATTTTCGTATACTGGAAACCTTCGCGAGTCAACGACCCAAATTAAATTCGACGAACCGATAAGGATCAGTCAACGTCGTCGAATCGTTTATTAGTGGTAGGTTTAATTGCACCGGGCGTTAATGTTTAACAGTTTCGAGGCGCGGAAAAAGGGTGGAATTGCACGGGAGAATGGTTGGCGAAGAAACGTTTCGCGGGGTGGGTCTCCGTGGTATAATTACAGGTTAAGAGGGGCATTTATCGGAGAAAAGGTGTGGTGCATTTGGAATTCCTTCAAGTGCAACGTGCTTGTACCGCGACGATAACGTGCCTCCAGCCAGCGTAATTAAAGTCTTCCTATCTTTAGGGCCACTTCCTCTGGCAGATACACCGAGTCGTTTGTGCCCGCAACGTTTTCTCAAATATCCACTTCCCGAGTTGACGCCCACGCGGACGCGATCGTGTTTTCAGTGGAAGATCCCGTCTGGAGATACGCGGCAACGATTCTAGGGTCAAGAAATGTACATTTAAATAGCCGCTTCTCATGCATTACAAATGCTTTTTATTTCTTCTGCAAAGATTCTTCGTCGGATTTCGGGCTGTCTTTTCGATCGGGAATCAAATTGCACTGATTTTGTCATCGACATTTTTTTTATTCAATGCAATCTTGCTTTGGAATTTATTTTTATCACCATGGGGCATGGAGAACAGAAAATAGTACAGTTCGTTTATTAAAATTTAACAGAGGAAACGCAGCCAGCGAACGTTTCATTTAAATAAGCCCAACTGTTGAAATCGATAAAGTAGCGACAAACGCTGGTCCTTTTGTCCCTCCATTATTACACGTAGCTAAACAGTCCTAAACATACATCCTTTCGTATCGAAACTCCCCATCTAATTTCTGAAATATCCGCGAACGGTGGATACACCGGCTGCCAGCCACGTCGAAACAAATATTCCGTGGGCGGGGGTCGAAATAAAATTACAAAACCCTTCGTGAAACGTATTTCGCGACAGAGTTCGTCGACGAGCAAACAGAGGCCCCCGGGGCTCGACCGAAGGCGTTCGCGACGCGTAAATTAAACGTCGCGTTCGTTAAACGGACATTGGGGAATGATTCGTTCGACGCCGGGCGACGATAATCGACGACAAGAAGCCGAAATAAAGGAAACGAGAGGTTTGAAAATATTGAAAAAAAATGCAATATACGGGGTGCATCGACGCGTACACGCGCGTTACACAATGGAAGCGGCGTCGCCCGGAGTCCCGGGTTCGTTTGCCCAACGCAAACGTGGATCATGCGCTTGAAAAGCGGAGAGGGATAAATACCCTTTCGGGGCAGACCGACGTGGCACACGTTTCGCCGGCCACGCGACCGCCTCGACATAAATTTCGTGGATTTAATAAAGATCCATGGCTTCCGCTTTCGGGGGTCCGTCAGCTGGCAGTGGTTGCTTCGCCCGCCAGACACAATTTTTCCCCCCCTCTCCACCCCACTCGGCCAGCAAGCGTGCGTAGCCAGCCACAGGCGTCGATTTTCCTTCCCCAAATTTCGATCGTTTCGAAATCTGACCGAAACACTCGCGCGGTCGAATCGATCCGCCATAGTGGTTTCTAAACTTTTTAAATTGCGTCTCGATCGAAAGAGAAATTGTTCATTTTTATCGAAATCTATATTTTTTCCTCCCTCGATATCAATGTATCGACGTAGGAAAATATTTAAGTCGTTTAATCCCCATTGCACCCTCTAGAAAATTCTGCCTGTGAAATTGTAGAGATTAGGCTCGGTCGGCGCCTATGCGGAGGGTTAAACAACGACGCGTGTCACGGTCCTACATCCGTGGGTGGCCCATCCTGAATGTTTAGAGGAAGTTTTCAATAACTTCCTATTGAATTTATTAACACCTACGAAAGTGTTGCAGGGGCACGAGGCGCTTAGGCTGCGAGAAAGAAAAATATTGTTTCGATCGTTTCCCATGGATGTCGACGAGTCGTGCGTTTCACGTTCAACGTTTAATTTTTTGATGAATCTCTTCTCAGATTTTTAAACGGCGCTGCTCGTTTTATATAGCTCGAGCAAAGGATCGTCTCGTACGACGGATTCGTCAATCTCGTTTTCCAAAAATAATACACTCGTGGATCGTTTCAGTGCCCCAATTGCTAGCCAACTTCATTCATATTTCGGAATTGAATATTTATAGCACTAAAATAGGTATTCGATAACTCCATTTAAGCGGTTCATTGTTTATTAAGCTACAGTCAACCCTCCCGTATCGCAGTTAATTCCTTTAGACATTGTGACACTTTTTGAACTTAATAAAGGAATCAATATCATAGTAAAACGGTCGTGAACTTCGACCTACTTCCAAAACAGTGTAATGGAAATACTATTTCGAACTTCTGCAAGGGAAGTTATAAAAATCTACGCTCTAATATTGGAACGATGCACCTGAAAAAATCGATATCGACTAGAAAAATGACGAATACGCCGCGAGTAGACGAAAAGGACCAACCAGCGAGTCGACAGATCGCTGGAGACGAACGAAACGCGCGTGTAGGGGGCCTGGCGACACGGAACGTTATATCGAGGGTCAAGCGCGACGTTTTAACGAGGAACCGCTGCAAGCTTCCCCCGCAAAGGCTCGCCAGCGTTCTTTTCGCGATCGATGTTGGTCACGGGCTTAATTACGCGAGTGCAATACCTTCGGGACCGACATCTTTCTTTCTTCGCGGTCGAGACGGATGAGATCGGGGAAAACGTCGACGCACAGCAGCTCGTGCAAAATATTTCACGATCGTCGAGTGCAGAGTGACTCGCCAAGGACCAGCCGCTAGATTCTTACGCGTCGTTGTAATGGAATACATTTTTGCACTTCCCTCGACTTCCTCTCTTCGCCGTCGTTCGTTTCTCCTGGCTTTCGGTCGCACTCAGCGGCTCGCTCGGTTCGAAATGAAAACGAGCCTCAAAAGACCTTTGTACGTGCTTCCGTCACGTTCGATATTCGTGCGTTCTTTTATGCCGTCACGTTTTCCGTTCCGTGAGGATTTCTCCGCGCCAGGAAAGAAACGGTCCGGCACGTTTTTCAGACGAGCATCGACCGAGTCACGTTTGCCCAAACCTGCTTTTTCGTTCGACAATATTTTCTTTCTCAGACGAACTCGCGTCGAAAACAGCTCCGCAAACTCTGCGCTGAAATCCGAGCGACAAACTGATACTAGTAAAGTTTTGGGTCCAGAAATTAATTTTACGAACGGTCAAATGGGATTTTTAGTGTTCTCTTCTTTTGGTGGATCAGATTTCGTTGACAGGTTGGGATAGATCGCGTAGATTTTAGTGAAATTCGACCATTAGTCTAGCAGTCGTTGCCAGAAGTATTTAATATAGCTGCAGATATTTATCACGACTTTTGTCTTAGATTTCAAACAGTACGCGTATAAATTTAATATTCGAATCGGACGAAGGTTCCGTAGAACACAACTCCTAATTAATCTCGTATACTTAGTCATAGTCACCGACGGCATTACGTGCACGGCACGGTCCATAGTTCATACTGCATCATAGTCCTTTAAGACTCTCTTAAAGTGTAGCTCTAAATCATGCACAAGACAGACGCGTGCAACCACAATTAATCTCCGTGCAGCCACTGGATTAACTTACCGAATATGCGAGGTATAAAAATGTTTTTGGGCGAAAATTTCGAAATATAGCAATTAGTAAGCAATCTGGATAAATATGAAACTGCAACTGATCTAGCATTTTCTTAAAAGGTGTTCTTTAATAGAAAGCCCACCATTGGAATCCTGGATCAGCAATAAACTCCCCAAGTTCTCTCAGAGCCCCGGAAACGTTTAACGTAGAACCGCGAAATACATTACGCGCGCAAATACGCGATCGGTAAACAATTCGTCGCGGTCCTCGAAAGCAACGTCGAGTTCCCCGGGTCTGTAAATTCGATCGAAAATTTCCCATTGGAACCGGCCCAACGGAGTAAACGGTTTTTGTCCGCGGAACTTGTTCGCGCGATCGCTAATTACAGTTTTGAATTCCACGGTTTCGTATAATTCGCATAATGCGGAGGAAGAGAGACGGCCGGGCGGGAAATCGGCGTAAAACCATCGACGGGACAGCAGGTTCGCGTAAAAGTTACGCGACAACTTTTCCCGGGTTTCGCGCAAGTGGCCCCCTCCTCCCCCCGACGCGCTCGTAACCGGTGCATTCCTAACGACTCCATTCAGAAGTAACTCGATTTGCGGGGGACCGGTATAAAGCGAATACGTCAAACAGCTTGTTAATCCGGATTAAATGGCGGCCGACCGTGAAGCGGCGTTTCTCGCAAAACCCGTTGCCAATTATTTAGTCGGCCGTTTCTCTTGAATCGCTCGTTCGCGACTCTGGTCCCGGTTCTGTTTCCCGTCCTCTGTCGTTTCATCGACGAGGCTGCCCGGCCTAACGAATCCCGCCACTAGTCCCTATCCCTGTCCATCCCTTGTCTCCTCGTCCTTTGCCCGCCCTACCGGTGTTCGCCTCTTTCTCTCACCGGGAGCAACACAACCCGGTCCGCTACTTGTCGTTGCTCCTTTCAAAGGAAAAAAACCCGACAACGGAGGGAAAAAATGCAGGAACGTGGCCCGATTGATTGGGATTTTGCGGTCGATCGTGATTAATGAGCGCCACCCGTGGGCGCTCTTCCCTTTCGTTTGTCTTCTCTTCTATTTTTCATTTTTTTTTTTTGTCCTCTGTGTCTTTTATATTTTATTTCCTCGACACACTCTCTCTCCCCCTCACGGGGCTCGCGTCCTTTGTGCGGGAGGAATTCGACAACGGCGTTTGTTCCGCGACGCCGAGGAGTTTCGGTTTCGCAGGCAGATCCGATTTCCGGGATTGATATCCACGAAAAATGGAAGCCTCGTTGGGAATTTCTGCGAATGGAGTTACCGGGAACGTTACGGTTAAGGGGATGGTTTACTATAGAAATGTTCAAAACATCGATTTCTTTCCTATTTCGGTTTCTGAAAGTAGGTAATTGTGAGATAGCGGGAGGAAAGAATGGGAATGGAGAGGGGATATTGAATGGTCGGTCGAGTGCTTGTGAGAAAGTTAAAAGTCGAGCGTAGCCCTCTGACGGTGACCTGATATTTCCAGTTCCAGTCAATCTCCAGCATAGACATTGACGTAAATTATTTTCTAAAGTCATACCACAAATATTGGAAGTAAAGAATGTTTATTGGTGAAAAGAAAGTTGCGATAGTTCGAAGGGATAGAAGGGGTTTTACTAGAAGCTTTGCATTTTATTTTTGCAGTATTTAGACGGTGTTTTTGTCGTAAATTATTATTGGTTCGGAACGCGAGTTCGATAATAGTTCATTTCCGCGATTGCGGCCGTCGTGGTCAACACAGACGGATTCGATCAGATTGCAATTTCGGAATGCGGTCTGCGGACTTGTTGCATCAACAATTGGAAGGAGTACGATATTACCTGGCTAACCGAGATCGCAAATCGGATCCTGTTCATTTGCGGATGCAAGGCAGTCATTTTTTTTTATCAAAAACTAATGCACTTATCCCGGGGCGAAAGCCTCGCGATAAAGATAGAAGGACGATGGTTGGGAAAATATCATTTTTTATTATTATCGAATGGGTTGAACTTTCCATTTATAAAAATTCGAATAATAACCTAAACGAGACGCGCGAAGGGGCCATCGCGACGTTCCCATTTCGCGGTTGGAAACCCGATGATTAGGCCGGGTGAATAGCAATCCGGAGAAACGAGATCATTCACCGGAGGCGAAAGACGGACCGACGGAAACCCCGAAATACCCGGGAACGCAATTTTTCCGGAATCCTTGGAGGGAACGCGGAATATGGGACGAGAATTTTCGAGCGGTCCACATATTTTTACTCTCCGTGTCCCGTCTCGTTTCCCCTCCCCCGGCCTTCTCCCGGCCATTGTTATCGCTGCCTTCGGTGCTATCAGCCGCGAATGAGACGGTTTTGTAGAACTGTTCGTTACCCGCGATGGTGGTCGTGCGCGGTTAATGCCCGCGGGCCACGATTGTGCCGCAATTACGAGGAGTAGCGGTACGCCATCACGAAGATGTCGAAGAGAAAAATAATGGTTAGAAAAGAAGGGAGGGTGGGGAGACAGGAGTGGCGGGCTGGAGGACGCGCATTGTCGAAATTAATGGGCCGCGGTCGAAAATCCGTGGGAACGATTAAAGTACTTCCCCCGCGAGCGAGCGTCAATCGTTTCGAACGTTTTTCGGTCGTTCGAACCTCCATTTTAACCCTTTCGAGTCGTTCGATTCTTCAAATTTGCCGCCATTCTTGGCGCGCTTGGCCACTGCGCCGTAACGTTCGTTTCAAATGTTCGAAACGCGAAATTATTCAAGTAAGGGACTTTTTTGAGACACTCTTTTTCCAGAATATCCTATTTTTCCACTGGGTGTAATTTCATTCTTAATTTGCTCAAATACAAACCCTTAGATGTCTCAATGTACGCAAAAAGCACTATTGTAGCGTACGAATACGAGCGGGGGTAACAGTATATTTTTCAAATAATAAATTTCACACGAAGGAACCATTTTCTGGAATCTAGTGGACTAGAAACGCATCGAAGACGACGAGAGCCGCTTTCAACGACATTCTGGGGCTCCCTTTGGGCGAAAACCGGGTTCCCGGATCCCCGGCGCGAACAAAGGAGGGCTCCGGTTAGCTTGAAACGAGTTTACGTTGCGCGTGCATTGTGCGGGGCATTCGAGTCGGACCCCGGAATACACGTCGCCAAAGAATTCGACTTGACTTTTATCCGGGGGCCACTTTTACCGGGGCGAAAATTTTTTCCGTAAACATCGTCGTCGATTCTTCTTATCGTCGAACTTTTTCCCTGTGTGCTTCCCTCGCCGTGCCCCCGGTAATCGAGGCAGCTTAAGAGCATTGTGTGTACAAAGAAAAGGGTGTTTCTTATTGAAACGTTGCCGTATACTCCATCGATCTTATTCACGGGGTCGACTCCACAGGGTGTCGTGGAATCTTTCGATCCAGACTGTGACAGGATACTTTGTGAATTTAAAATCTGGTTGTAATTTTTGCACGAGTTCTATTCGTAAATTAAATTATTTATATTCAGACAGATTTCAATTACTTGAGACAGTATCCACAATCGTGTCAGCTTTGCATAGTGACAACATAGGTGTATTTACTTGAATCGTTGTCTCATTTATATACAAAATTACTAAATAATAGAACATTTTTGATTTGTATAGTATCTACGTATGTCACAAAGCGAACGATCGGGTTTTCAGAATCAGGATTAACGAGGTTAGCAGCCTCGTTCGATGGGTGGTTTCGAATGCGCCGCGGTCGCGGGGGAAATTCTTTTCAAAGTTCATCGCGAGTGCTTTTTCGCGTGATTACGCTAAGAATGATACACGGCAACCGGCGAGTTTAAAATATCTCTTAGGTGGCTCTCCCGAGGAACTTTTCGCAGATTTTTTTTTCCCCCGGGCTCGAGGTTCATTTTAATCTCGCGACTGATAAGCCAGGAGTTTTGCCAACAAAGCAACGCTGCATCCTTTCATGCGCTAGCTCGTGGGAATAAACAACTGCAATATCTTAGAGCGTTTTACCTATCCCTCCCGCACTGTTTGCCTTTGCGGAAATTTGCATTCAGTCCCGTTTAAATTTACATAAGTACATGTAAGCTGAGGCCACTTCGAGACTCTGGCTAAAAATTACGTCGAAAACGTCACCGAATCTCGAATTCTTGCGTGTTAAGTTTGTTAAATTTATTGTAAAAATGATGTAATTGTTCGCGTATTTAATTTTAGATTAAACAGCGCGGTGGAGAAATTGCTATTTATAGGTTGGTTCGAGTTTGAAGGAGAAAGAAAATGACGCACGTATTTAATTAGTCGGGATCAGCTTCTACGCGATCGTCGTAATGGCTTGATTGTTTTAGTCGAAACAATTAAAGATTGCATCTAAAGGTAGGAGGAATTGGCTGAGCATGAGGCACCCTTCTCCCGGCACCGACTGTTTCAAACGTTTAAATTACTCCCACGACATTGTCTCGTTTGTTTGAAATTCAATTATCTCAATTTCGACTTCTCGAAGTAGACCAACTTTGCTCCTTATACAGTATAATGGATCCACCGGCATCGTCGATGCATTCGTTCCAATCCGGATAGATTCATTCTGCAACTTTTCGCGCGATAAAACCCGACTTACTGTACCATCACAGGGAACCATTATTGAAATACAAGATTATGGAATTATGTCGGTTGCAAACGCATTTATCACTGAATTATTGGTTAAATATTGGCACCAAACGCATTATTTCCTTTTAATTATCGGTATTAATTTATTTATAAGGCGTTACAATAGGGCTCGAACGATATTAATGTTCCTGGCAAAATAATTCATTCTATAATCGCGAATATTACTGACAATAACACTATTAAAATTAACGTTTATTGAATTAGTAGATACTGTTTGCAACTTACTGCGGTTTCGGGTGCGACGTACGCAAAATTGTCGATCCCAGACATGGTTCACCTGCAAAGTAAACAGCCATCTGTAATTCCAAAATATGAAGAAGGATGTGACAACGATCGTGTATTGATTTCATTAGCCAGAAATAATAAAATAAATTCGTACGGACGCGTGTACCAAAATAACTTTGGAATCATCTTTCAAGCTAGCAAATATTTCATAACGCGACGTTACTTGCTATTTCTAAACACTTATCTAATATTTCACGAATCGTTCAAATTGCAAAGATTTCGATTTTGCTATCGCGTCGTCGTCTGCGACGCGAAATTAAATTCACTGCATTTTCGAACCGTAAGACAACGGTCGACGAGTGCGAATGAACCATAATGGAATTGATAACAATCAAAGTAACAAGGTAATAGGTGCCCCGGTTAAATTATTATGCACGCCCTGCGGAATGTCTTCGGGCGAAGTGTCTTTGGATGACCTTGAGGGGTCCATAGTCTTCTCGAGAAGCTGTTGCTCAGCAATAATACGTTCGAACAGAAAGGAAAATGGAGTACTATTTTAAAAATTTGTGTTAACAGTGAGAAAAATGTACTCGTAAAGGTTGTTGGTCTCGTGATAAAAGTCCCTTTTTATTTTGGTATCTGTGAAACCTAGTCTCAAATGTAAGATTAAATCAATGTAAATTAAATTAAGTTTAGGGAAACGCTGAGGTGAGATTAAAAGAATTTGGTAATATAGTTTGACGTTTAAATTGAATTTATTCGTTCGATTATTGCGACGATTTCCCAGTTTCGATGGTCGGTGGTGGCGATGGTGACCCAGTGGGGATGAAAAATTGTGGTCCATCGGTTTTTCCGTTGGCGCTCACGTGTCACAAATCGAACGCAAGAGTCCTCGGCCGGGGACATCTTTAAGTTGAACACGATTTCCCCATTAGCGATCTTCCCGTCGTTTTCGCGTGATTGCGCGCAACCGAGTTCCCAGCCGTTCCTCGACGGGACCTTTTTAATTTCCTCCAATTTCAATATCGTTTCCATCGGCGTCCATCGCCGAGCCGACCGTCGTTTATTAGTTGTTTTCTCCATTCCGTATGATTGATCGCGAATTAACAGAGTGAAACGCAACGATGGTCGTTCGAAATGAATTGGATCGAGTACACGGAACGATACGCTTAAAATCATCCCCCGGATTTGCACGAACATTATTACTTTTAATGTAAATCAAAGATAATCGTACGCTCGAAATTTAAAAAAGAATAACGATCATATTAATTTCGATAGCGATAGTCCATACGTACTCCATTAAGAAATATAAAATCGCACAACCGCGTTGTTATAATTCGAGTTTTGTTTGAAACGGTTGCGAGATTAGAAATCATTTTTCTGTGCGGATGCTTCGTTCTGCAAGCAATAACAAGGCCGCGAAACAAGATAATAAGCACATCGAGAAACTTTCGCTTTCTCCCCGCAGTGCTATAGCGAAAATACGTTTCCGCGGTCGTTGGGTTATCGCGTAACGATGTGAACATACAGAAAGCAATTGTGCATATCGGGGGACTGCAAACTAACGTGTGGGCGTTCCTTTTGCCAGCAGGCGTATGATTTCTTTCTCGAACGTAATTACACGTGTACGAGCATTTATTAACGATGTCTTGTTTCCCTCCTCGAAGCAGAAATACAAATTATTTCTAACGTTGTCCACTCGCCTGTTAAAGCTCGTATCGTCGCGATCTATGGTTTCGAAACTTATTAACATAACAGCACACACGGTGAAAACTATTTATTATTAAACAACGAGTTTCTAATAAAATTAAAAACAGAGAAGCGGAGATTTATATTTTGATCGATACGATTTCATTATATCAATTCATTATCAATTCATTCGTTAATACATTAATGCTGTTTAATTTTCATGAGAGGCAATTATCGATGCGAGCTCGATATTCACTCGCTGCTTCGCGTCTTTAATTTTTCCATTTCCTCCCCCATCATTCCCACAGCTTCGACACATTCTACGATCCGTTGACTTCCCTTATTATTTTTGATTATCTTTTTCTTGTACGAAGCCTAGTTTATTTCATTCTTTTCAGAAGCACGTGCCTGTAATAGTAAATTCTCAAACACACACGGTGACTAAGAATTAAACAGTAATTTAACCCCTTAACGCTCATATTTTTCCAAGAATGATCAGTTTTCTGTATTGGACTTGTTTCTAAGTTACATAAAAATGCGGTTTTTGTTAATTACAATGTTGTATCTAACGTATAATTTGAAGGAAAACAAGTATTGTTATCCCTTAAACCGTTAAATTAAACAAATATCGTTTTTTAAAACAGTCAGACTCGGCCATGAGCGTTAAGGGGTTAAGAGGTCCAATGAGAAGTAAAGTATTATTTTAAACAGAGACGAGAATAAATAAAAATGAAAATGTCCGGAAACAGCAATGGCTAATAAGAAGCTGCTTTATCTTCGTACGTCGAGCGAATCGGCCCTATAAAACTGTATCTGCAGCGGCTGTCCGGTATTTCGGTCCTTTTATCATCGAAGGAAGGAAGAGCCGCGTGGATTCGTGCTTTATCGCGAACGTGGAACGCCATTCGATCCGCAGGAGCAGCATGCGCGCCTTGCTGACAGGACACTTTATTTATCGCCGCCCGTTGCACTCGTATCCTTGCGTTCTGATATTTTTTTTTTTTTTTTACAATTGCGTGCGTGCAACATGCGCCGCGGAAAATATCAAGCGCGACACCAACGTTACGTTTTAAAAGGTTTTCGAATTGGAGTTTCCGCTAGAGCGCTGCTTAATTCTGATTACTCGCTGCATTCCCAATTACTCCGAACTTCTGTTATCTGTTTCGACATATTTGAGACACAGTTTCTATTAAAACATTCCAGACTTTCTTTGTCCTTATATCGAATCGTACTTCGATTTTTTTTTTTCTAAATAAAGGCAAACGGAATTGCTCCTATTTAAAATTTAGAATCGCAATTAAAGTGGTCCCGCGTTCTTTCTTTGACAGTAAACAAACGGTATTTACCAGGTTTCTTTATACCAAGCTGTTTATTGTTCCCTGGCTGTTCTTAAGGCGAGGCAAAACGCGGTGCTAATTGGATTCCGTGTCATTTCGAGGGAATTGTTTAAAGAACCTTTTCGTTATTTTCGAGTCTCTCGGTACCACCCACGCTGACGCGTCACGAACAAGGGGGAAACCTGGCGTTCAGACGGGCCATAATCCGCGCAGGTGCGCGTGGCGAGCACTTGAGACATTTGTTTTAATTTCCCGTAAATCGTGACATATGGTACATTCGTTTCGACATTTTGTTTTCTCCCCCTGGCACAGTAAACCAGATTTACTCCCTCGAACGACTGTCGTACATTTTTCCGGCGTCTCGCCTGCCACCCCCCCCGAAGGAGAGGGAGGGGGCTCTTTCGTTTCAAGCCTTTAACTCTGGAATTTGTATCGTTCGAATTTTAGATCAGACTTTCGTTCGCTCGCGGAACAAAATATGAACCGTTTCTTTATCGTATCGTTAATTAAACTAGCTCGAAACGCGTGCTCGTATAATTCCGCGATAAAGATGAAATTTTATTCACCTTGCGCTGGCAACGTTCGCTGCTCCGCGAAAATTAACTGACTGATGAAACGAGTGCGAATATTTCGCGTTACGCAAGGTTCGTTATCGCGGAATTGCATCACTGTAAACTTGACACTCTTGTTGAACGACTGTTACAAAATCGTTCTCGGATGGTCTACGGTGTTTGTTTGACGATTATGCTTTGTCGAAACTGTCGGAATAAATTTAAACTTTCCATCGACTCAGCTTTTTCGTTAATAATCACGAAGATTAGCGAAAAGTAACTGGGAGAGTGTACAGAGAGTTATCAATCGAGAAAGAAAGTAAAACTGTCGATATTTCGTCTCTGGTACCAAGTGGTCCATTTAGAATTTGTGTTTAAAATTAATGCTTTGAATCAAACTATAAAACCAAATGAAATTTTTATTCTAAAATATGGGTTTGGGAATTTGAAAAGTATTCTTACCGCGGACACGTGCTTCCAACCGATTTCACGCGAGGAATCTCGTCGATCAAGATCCAAAGCTATCGTGGATCGTGGATTATCGCGTTCAGCTGGGTCCACGGGGGTGACGTCGAAAACTTCACCACCCCTACGCCTCGACGGTGTTTTCCAGGGTGCTCGTTAAGGCGACAGGCGAACGCGACTGAAATTTCCGCGGCGATA
This sequence comes from Colletes latitarsis, assembly GCF_051014445.1. Classification (NCBI taxonomy): domain Eukaryota; kingdom Metazoa; phylum Arthropoda; class Insecta; order Hymenoptera; family Colletidae; genus Colletes; species Colletes latitarsis. Next base: position 24,743,878 of record NC_135135.1, on the reverse strand, counting down.
TTTAATTATATCACACGACCGCCACGAGTGAAATTGCACCGTTAATTAATTCGCGTCCGTCGACCGACGTCTCTTCTCGTTCTTTCTCTCGCTACTAATTAACGGGGCGACAGCCACGAAGACGTTCGTAATTGGCGGTTTAGAACACGGTTTTCGTTGTCCAACTGGCCATCGTAAACATACGCTGAGAAACCTCAATTACCTGGACACACAGGGTGTTAGGCCACCCCTGAGAAAAATTTTAATGAGAGATTCTAGAGGCAAAAATAAGACGAAAATCAAGAATACTAATTTGTTGATGGAGGGTTCGCTAAAAAGTTATTAACGTTTAAAGTTTCGCTCGTACTGAATTTTTTTCTAGAAAGTTATCGGGGGTATGTGTATTCGCCAAAAATGATTGTAATGGAACCCCACAAAAAAAAATAATTTTTTTAGAATGATTTGAAGTTTTTTAATTTAATTTTTTAATAACTTTATAACGAAGCCTTAGTCAAGAAATTGATATTCTTGATTTTCTTCTTATTTTGGCCTCTAGAATCTCCCATTAAAAAATGTATAGCGACGACTGTTTATAGTTTTTTAATTTTTTTGGGTGCTTATTTATTTTACAATACTTAGATTTGTAGAGTTGATTATCATTTTTAGATACTCCCACTATTTTTAAAGAAAAAGAAACTTTGTTTTCTTATGAAATTTTGTCCTCAATTATCTTTACCAAATGTTGTTTTTAAAATTAGTTATCTGTCCCGTAATTGGGTTTCTCACCCTACAATTCAAAGACTCGTGAATCTTACTGTTTTCCCGCCAATTTTACGGCCAGTCGTACCGTCGAAGCGTGATCGAATCGACCCGTTCGTCCATCCTTGTCCGAACGATTCACGTAATCGTTAAAGAGTCCTCTGTTTACCGGTTCAGAAAAATCTTTCCCCAGGTAAGAATCGAGTGTGTCGTAACTCCGGTAAAAACGAAGGCCGCTGAAACCGGTTTTCGAACGCCCTTTTACCAGCCTCGTCGCAGCCGCGTTGAATTTGGGAATCGATTCCGTGTCGAAGTCTCGTACGAGATCGCGATCACCGTAATTTAAATTTCACCTGTGTCATTACGAAACTCAACGACTCTGACGTGCGTCTAGGTAGTACACAATCGATTGTAAACTTGTGATGCACGCACGTCTGTAATTAAGACTCTCGTAGACACGTTTTCGTCTAATCTTTACACTGTTTCGAAATCGGTACATCGAGTAGACAGTACGAATTATCAAAATCGTTGAGGCTTATCCACGTTAAGTAAACAATCATTCCTCAAACAGAGGCTTCTTTTTCACTATAGGGACACTTCGAAACGTATATTTACCGCATCGATTGATAAAATCCCCATAATCTCACTTTAAGACACAGGAATAGCGTTATCGATGGATATAACCGATAACAATTTCGACAGATATTTTGCAGGAACGTTCATTCACTGTTTCGACGGTGTTGCACGTAGCAAACGTTAGAGATTATCGTTTATCAGAACTACGATTCGAGTCTTTAGGCGAAACTAGTTATTTAAAGGCGAGGGTCGCGCGGCAAATCGATCACGATTCTTTACACTTGTCAAGATCAATGTCGCGTACGATATTTAATAGGGTTTTTAAGCAACTGTAGCCGGTGCGTTTCGAGTTAACGCTAACTCGCGCTCGAACCGACAGTGCTCCACGAACTGACTAAAGTCGCCGACTGGAACAGGTGGAGCGGGGCTGTTCGCATAAGTATACAATCGCGAACGACACTTTCAAGGTACCCTCTGGCGCTTGGTTGGTCTTTCAGACATTTCTGCCGACAACCTGTGGGACTGGGAAAAGTTTAGAGTCTAGTTAAAAACAATTAACGACCATTCAAAGTAACTTACTTTTAATTTTTATTGAAAATAGAAATACAGTATTCCTGGGATAAATAAATTTCACATTTAAATAATTGCATAGATAGACAGAGAAATGTATATTTATTGCCTTGGTGTGATATTCCTTTAAAGGATTAAAATTATCAGTATAAAATAATGGTAGCTCAATAGAATAATCAACGATTACGTAAAGTATCTTATTTCACAATCTGTCGCTAAAGTAGGAGTAATTATTCAACTAATCACGTTTAATAACTGATTCGTACAATACCTTGCAATCCCATAACAATAACAATAAATACGTAAACTATACGTGTCTTATCATGCACATTTCACGCGTTTCGATTGCAACGATAAACGTCCAGCAGCGACAGATAACGTTTTATTTACAAAATAACGATGAGAAACTGCAATTATTTTTATTGTAAAATCCAAGCACATTTTCCAACGCTTTTATCGGTATCCACACGAGTGCAATTATAAGTTATCAATTTATTGTGTTGAATTCCTACCATGAGGCAACAGAGTATTATTTTACAGGCATACTATAATCACTATACGATGGAATCGGATTCATTTCGTCGTTGTTTCAAAGGTTGGAACGCGAATTACATTTAGAAAGTTCAAATTCTAGCTATCAAGAGAGATACCTACTGTGTGCGAGAGATAAACCAAAAACGTAATTATAACTTCATAATCTACAAACATTACTATCTGTAATAAGAACAGTTGTAGGCTTAGATACTAAGGAATTAAATGTGTATCTTGTGAGACAATGTTTGACAAAGTGGGAAGAAAATTTCAAATATACATATGTATATAGAAAGATGCTGATTGTCAAAGTCAAAGATAGCATTTGGCCACCTTTGAGAACAATTTTAATGGGAGATTCAAAATAAGACGAAAATCAAGAATACCAATTTGTTCATGGTGGCTTCGTTAAGAAGTTATTAACGTTTAAAGTTCCGCCAATACTGAATTTTTTTCTAGAAAGTGGGTAGGATTTCGGGGGTATGTCTATTCACCAAAAATGATTGTAATTGACCCCCGCAACTAAATATAATTTTTCCAGAACGATTTGAAATTTTTGAATTTAATTGTTAATAACTTCTTAACGAAGTAACCATCAACAAATTGGTATTCTTGATTTTCGTCTTATTTTGGCCTCTAGAATTTTCCATTAAAATTTTTCCCAGGGGTGGCCGAACACCCTGTATATCTCGTTCGACAAGTTTCTTATGTAAAATTCCGAAAAAGATGATTTATGTAATGTTATGTTTGTTATAATGCAAGTAATGTTTGTTTCTAGAGAAAAAGACTTCTCATTTACTAAATGTCAAGAATCACGAAGGAGTGAATTGTCTTACAGATACTTAATTACTGTTACAACGACGCAAGAACGTAATTCTAGACTCTTATATAGCGAATTTTAATTAAAGGTTCGAGCAATTAGTCGAGCACGCTTCGTTGCAAAATACCGAGATTTCTCGCAGGCATTAACAGTATTATTTCACACGGATTTAGAATTTCACAATCGTGCAAAGTTCTTCAAATTGTCCACTTTTAGTAACGATTATAAAATTTTCAATTGATCATCGTGCGAAATTTTTTATAAATATTCACTTCGAGTAACTATAAATTTAGTTTAATACGAGCGGGGGTAAATTGACTATCAAAGTTTTCTCCAAACTATGCTTTATGCCGCGCTCCATTATTCATTCAGGCGTCTTTATGCATTATTCAAACAAGATCCCCCGAGCAAATTAATTACGATCGTTTTTCAAAACCATTTAAAGTTTATAAACCTTTGGGCAGTAGAAATGCGAACACGGATCGTAATTTAAATTCAACATTGTAAATCGATCGCGTCGACGCGAAGAAAATCTTTCAAGCTTCCTCGACGGTCGCAACAACGCTTTTTGGAAAAATTTATATCGCGTAGAAGTATACAACGTAGAATACGAACAAAGCGACAACGAGTAGCTAAGGGCACACCTGAAACCAATCGAGTCACCTCCAGATCATGCAAGTATTGTCTTTGCTCGCTGTAATAACCGTGTCGCCATTGTACGAAAATGCACAACTGAAAACGTCGTCAGTGTGGCCGTCGAGCGTTTGCACGCAGCCTCCATCTTCTATGGACCACAATTTCGACGTTTTGTCCGACGAGGAAGTCAGCAGATGTTGACCGTTCGGACTGAAACACACTGAACGAATTTTTAGGTCAGCACGATACTATTTAAAACGTAAAAAAAGATTGTCGAAGGCAAGAATCACTGTCTAATACACGGGGTGTTCGCGATTACGTGTACCAGCTGTGACATCGCCTCCCATGCTCGCCATCAGCACAAGTGCTCGACCGACCTCTCGATTGTTATATACATTCCTTGACAACTTCCCAATATCCCAGTCGTCTAAGGCAGGGCCTGCTAGAAAGCCTTACTGATGAGTCCACTAGCAGGCCCTAATGAAATGTGCACCCCCTCCTTTTTCCATTTCCGTCCTCCTACAATTCTCACGAGATCCTAACCGCAGCAAAGCAGCGCCACACAGCGTTTGTGCAAGTTGTAATATATTTTATCAGTAATATTAGAACGCATCTCAATTTTTTTTAAATGAAATATTTAAACGACTGTTCTTCCAATACCTTTCGATACTTCGTCCCGATGCCCTTCCGCGATGGTCAGCTGTTGGAAAGTAGTGGTCACGTCCCAAACGCGCGCCGTGCTGTCGCTGCTCGCGGTTGCCAACTTTTTCCCATTGTTGTCGAAGGTCAGATCCAGGACCTCGTCGTCGTGACCCCGCAGAGTGGCCAAACAGGAATACATCCTCGTGTCCCAGACTTTGGCGGTCTTGTCTATCGACGACGACGCGATCAACGAGCAATCGAAGTTGTAAATGCAATTGGACAGCTCGGATCGATGGCCGATCAACACGCTCGTTCGACTGAAAGAGTATCGAAAGGATATAGGATAATATACTCCCAGCGATTTATTGGAGATTCTCGAACTATCGATAAATCGCAACAACGTTTGGGAATATGTTCTTCTATGTTACAAAGCAATTATTTCGATCGAGAGCTTAACGGCATATGGAGTGTTGGCTGAGAAATTATTGCTTTAAGACCACTTGAGGGTTTGTACGTACGCGTATGTCCTCGTGTCCCAGATACTGACAGTACCGTCGAAGGAGCCTGTGATGATTTGATTCCCATCGTTGTTGAAGTGCAGAGCTATTACTTCCGCTGTATGGCCCTTCAACGTCCCCTCTTCGTCGCCTATTCGTTTCCATTGAAATTTCAAAATTAATTATTCGTACGAATCGTAATGCAGATGTACCATACGAGCTTTGATTTATAACTTGTAGATCCGATAAATTTCGTAATTAAATTTTTGTATTCGAAGCAAACTTCTTCAGTCTACTAGAACCATGGTGACAGACAAGTTATCTATGAATTGTAATCGTGTTTTTAAGCGAAAATTCACCTGTTCCTAAGTGAAAGATTTTGGACGTTGAGTCCAGGGAGCCTGTGGCCACTTTGCTATGCGTGGGCGAGAATTTAGCGACAACTACCTCGGCATCGTGACCCCACATGGTGGTCAAGCAGTGCCCTGTGCGGGAGCACCAAATTCTAGCAGTTTTGTCGAACGAACCGGTTATAATTTTGTCTCTGAAAAATAAACACGGACGGTCGATGCCAAAAAATTATTAAACAAACAAAAATTTAAATATGTAACGCGTTCCGAAAGTCTAAATATTCCTTCTTCTCAATATTTATTAGCATACGTTATCTTGTATTTTATAGGGGAAAGAAATTAATATAAGATTGTTATCGATTGGAAACTTTTTAGTTAATTTGTTTCGTGGCATAAACGAGACTCACGAAGTTGGGTTGTTGAAGGACACGGCGTAGACCACATTCTTATGGCCTTCGAGAGTAAAAAGCTCCGTTCCACTGTCAATGTCCCAAACTTTACACGTCCGGTCGTAGCTGCCCGTCAGGCATCTGCGGGAAAAGTTTATTCAACGTGGCAAATGTCTAGCAACGAGAAGACACGAGCACGAAAATAGCATTTTGCAAACATGCTGATAAATTAAACGAGAATCTATCTTCAAATTATTTGCAAGCTAACTTATCGAAATTTTTAATAAAGAAACCTTGCGAACAGTCTAAAGATACTCGTATCGTGGAAGCTATAAATCAATTGTACAAAATTTCTTGTCGAGGAAAATAAGCAATAGCTCCAAAAAGGATTCGGTTCGTTTTTCAAGCAAACTTCCAAAGTTTGGCCACTCATCCTGGACTTACTGTGCAGACACTGCGCGGGACAGTTGCAATTAAATTTAGAACTCGAAGAATCTTAATCGCGAGTACCTTTTACCTAGTTTATCGAACGCGATGTTCGTGAGGGGCAGAAGATGGGTCTGCAAGGTTTTGTATCTGTAGTAACGCTTGGCGTTCGCGTCGCAAACTATGGCTTGCAGCTTCTGCAGGGTCTCCACTAACTGGTCCATTACACTTTCGGTTATTACGGGCTCTGTCTTCTTTATGCTCTCCGCTAATGCTCTTACGTCCGTTCTGCAAAACGACGTTCAAGTTACTACGCTCTTCTCCGAACGATTGTACCGTGATTTTTCGAAAAGGGTTATTTGCTCGTTTCGGGGGGGAGAAAATCAATTTCTCTTTTTTAGATTCCAGCAACTGGGCTGATCGATAACTGTGTTCCTATCGAGGGTGAACGGAATTGTAGACCCAGTTGCTAAGACTGTATATATGCAAAGTTTAACATTTAAATAGCTAAAACAGGCGTGGGAAGAAGGTAGTGGCTACGTAAACGCTAGAAAATAATTGTGCAAGAGGATAGAGGGAGATTAGAGAAATTGTAAAATGTAATTACTCGACTGTCAGATCCAGGAGATCGATGATCTTCGTCTTGACGACGCCGCCCTGCGTGTACTCCAAGGCGAGGCCTGAAAACGAGAAACGGTGGTGTAATCGCGTTAATTCCCGGGTCGAGAATTCGGTTTTCGCGGTACCCGGTGGGAAGTAACGAAGCAAAAACTTGAGCAGCTTCATGTGGACGTTCCAATTACGGGCGCGTTCAGTGTTTCAGACAGGGTGGACCGATCGCTGGGGTCCCCGGAATTTAATTATAAAACGTAATCTACGCGGCACGCGAATTACGCGAATTGCAGAGGTTGGCGTTATCCGCGGCTGACAGTGCAGCAATCCGCATCTGTCGGTTAGGCGAGTCGAACTGCCTCTGACGTGTAATTGCGAAAACAACCGAGCCGCGGTGCAATGCGTTACCAAGGCGCGTTTGGTCGATTATCCACCCTTTCTAGGTCAGAGAGTTGCTATCAATGGCCACCGCGTTGCGTGAAAATTCATCAAGGTCCCGTCAGCCTCCATCGCGATTGCAAATCGTGACTAAATCCATTTTTATACTATGTTGACTAGTATAGGACCACAGACGAGGTATACGAGTAGACCTTTCACCTTATGGACTTTCGTGGCCCAACCTGACTGCCATACCGACCTGAAAATTCCGAGGTGATTTTAGCGTCCTCTTCTCATGGATGGCGGTCAGTTGAAAAACTATTCACTGAATTAGTATTGATGGACAGACAGCTGTAGTGTTTGCGTAACTACATGTGAGTTGACTATGGAACGGATTAAAATTCATTTCTGAATCTGTTGGTAACGTTGCGAATGACACGAAAATGGTAATGGGGTTTCGAGACCCCACAAAAATGGGCCAAAAAAATCCATTGGGTGAAAGATCTACTCGTATACCTCGTCTTTGACAATACTCTAGAATCTTTGATGAATCAATGAGAATCAAAACTAATCTAGCAAAGAAGCTCTATATTTATGATGACCTATGCAAAGCGGATCGCAGCCAATTTGCTAATATTATTTAGTTCTTAATTAATAATTGCATTATCCAGCCAAGAGTGATACGATTATTAATTAAAAGCTAAATAATATTACCCAGGTCTCACCACGAGGAGGTTGCTGCGAGTGGAGACCCGAAGGGAGATAGATGGAGTCCAAGTTCCATCGATCTCCCTTTTACATCCTTAGAAACTAGTCATGCCAAGTAATTATTTTGTTTAAAAAGGGATGAAGCTAAATTATGGGAGACGCGACGCGACCCGATGCTGAACCGTGCAGCAGATCTTCGGATCGAATCGACACTACCCTTGGTAGATTGATTTCTATTTCTAGAAATCGATCTATCATTGGCAGGCGACTAGATCTTTCGGACAAACTGGACGGCCGATCACATGTTTCGTTCGACGAAACAGCGGTGACCGAAGCAAGAAACGAGAGAACGAGTCGAGAGAAGCTACTTGTTAAATAATTACTTGGCACTATTGGGAGACGCATAGAATAGAGACTTAAAATTAACGTCGAAGCTCAAGTCTAGCCAAGTTGAAGCTAAAATTCGGACGATAGAAGGAAACAAAGTTCCTTGGATGTTAGTTGTACCAAGCAATTATCTGGTTAAAAAGAGGGATGAAGCTAAATCGTGGGATACGCGACGCGACGCGACGCGATGCCGAACCGTGCAGCGGATCCGAGGATCGAACCTACTGCCCTTGCTAACTCGATCTCAACAAGAAAACAGAGCTATAACTGCAACCCCGAATCGAGGTCTCCATTTCTCCAACGCAACCCGCCGGGAGCCCGAAGGACCCGACTTAGGCTGTCTGACAAAGAGAGAGTACCTGAGACAGGGTCGACTTCCGCTGGAAGGTATGCGTTTCCGCAGAATACGGAAACTCCACACCTTCCAGCGAAGTGCCGTTTTCCCTCAATCAAGCTTACCAAGAGAAGGCGATTAGATCTTTCGGACCCGATACATGGCCGACCACATGTTTCAATCGATGAAACAGCGGTGACCGAAGCTAGAAACGAGGGAACGAGAGAACGAGAAGCTACTTATTGGATAATTGCTTGGTAGGACGCGGAAATATGTAGAATAAAGAAATCTTCGACGTTAATTTTAAGATTCGCGACGAAGCTTAAATCTAATCGACTTAGAATTAAAAGTCCCTCGACGGTTGTGGCGTGCTCCCTCGATGTCCTTGCAATTGATCTGTAATAGATCTGACCAAAAACAAAAACACATATATTAGTATCATATTAAAGAAATTAAGCAATTAGTGAACTGATGTATCGAAGAATGTAGTGGAGTAGATGAGAATCTATAAGTTGGAGAATCTACGAAATTTAGAAATATTCATACCTAAAGAAATGTACAAAATAGACACAGAATGAGACAGTGAAAAGATAGTACCAAAGAATTGAACAAAGTATCTCCGTGAAATGTTGCGAGAATTCGAGCAATAACACAAGATTGAAACAATTTCACAGATAACGTCAAAAAGATAGTACCAAACAATTGAACAAAGTATCTCCGTGAAATGTTGCGAGAATTCGGACAATAACACAAGATTGAAACAATTTCACAGATAACGTCAAAAAGATAGTACCAAACAATTGAACAAAGTATCTCCGTGAAATGTTGCGAGAATTCGAAGAATAACACAAGATTGAAAATCTTATTCCCATCGATGTCATAAAAATTCACGAAATATTATAGGAACAAATATGAAAATGAACCAACACGGTAGTTCATTACCATTCTCACTTGATGTTGATGTCAAAAGTCGAAAAAGACGAAAGAAACATCCATAATAATCAATAGACAGACAAAATCCAGTTGACACTGTACAATTAAATAAAAGAAACAAACAAATTGCGTACTAATACGTATAAATGAGTGGAATGGATTTACCACTTGTTGACACGTAGTTACGCGCGGTATTTCAGCACTGGTCAGTAGTGGTCAGTGCTGGTCAACAGTTCCCACGAATTCTCACGAGTGGTCAGCCTTGGTCACTAGTGGTCACTACTGGTCAGTATTGGTCCCCAGAGCTCGCCAGTGGTCAGTAGTGGTCAGTAGAAACGGAGTGCAGCCCCACGACGTTCCGCCACGTCCGCCAGGCCAGAGGAGAAAGAGAAAAGTCGTCGTCGGCAGTGTAACTTGCGCTTAGGCAGTAGAGTAAAAGGAGTGGGGAAGACCGTCCTTGACGACTTTACCAATCAATTAACAATAAACCGTTTCTTCGACCGAAAAATGAATATTCTATGCAAAATGGTATTAAAAACAATTATTTGTCCAACACCTGCTATCCAGCATTATTTTAACTATTACCTGATGTTAACTAATAATTGTTGCAAACAATAGGAATGAAAATATGGTCAAATTCGAGGAAGCTGAAGATTTGTACGAATTTCTATCGAGTACCAAGGTCGTATGTCACGTATTAAAATTTATTACTTCGACCGAAAAATGAATATTTTACGCAAAATGGTATTAAACACAATTATTTGTTCAACATATGCTATCGAGCATTATTTTAACTATTGCCTGACGTTAGTTAATAATTGTTCTCATCTACTCGTACCCGTCTAAAGGTCTATTTGTATACCTGGTGGTTTCAGTTTCAGTTTTTCTTTATTTGAGTGCGTAGGTGCTCTATATTCAGCCCTTTGGCATCACCAAAAACCTGTACGGCTCGAATCGATATCGTGTCACCTTTCAATTCGTGTTGGAAATACTTCGATTGTAATAGGAATACAGAATAGTAGAGGAGATCGACAGTCGAAGCAGAAGAGGAAAAGGATCAGGTGCGAGAAAGATAGATAATAAGTCCATCGACTCCGAGTGTATGCTCCTATTCGATAAACTTCAAAATTAACAGCAGCATAGAAAGATGTAAGAGTTGTTTTTTACTATATTAGGAAACCATTGACGGAAGAATATAAATCCTTGGAATTAATATTAATATTCTACATTATTCAACGTCGGTGATTAAATCGAACATAGTTCTCAGACTCGCCATCTTTACTCGAAAAGTACATTGTAAAATAATTGTTGTGTGATATTTATTTTCATAAAATACCATGAAAGTTGGATCGTTTTATGCTTCATTCGTGGTTCCACGCTCTGTCATTGAATACATTACAGAGCATAGAATTATATAACTCTGATTTTTCGTGCCACACAAAATGGCGTCTCGTGAGCGTCCTTACCATTTCCGTGTCGCTATCAACATTATCGGTTTTGGCTAGAACACGACACTCATCTTCCTAGCGTTTAGAATATAGACTAATAACGATTAAGAAACAATCAATGAACAAATCACAGGAGCGACTCTAAAAAAACCTGAGCGCATAGGCCGCGTTTTACTTTTGAAATCAGTTTTATTATTCTCCTTTCAAACTTATTTGTAAGTTCATTACGATTGTGGAAATACTTTTAAATCACATTAATAAAACATTAATCGTTTGCGTGATGTGCCGTTGCACGTCAAAAAGTTTTCTATTTCCCCAATAGAAATATCGTTATATAATTATTCATATTCATACTTGTCGATGCGTAACGTATAGAGAAATTTATTGCGTTTCGCAAAAATTCGATAGTTTTCGACGTGAAATGAGAGAAGAATTTACTCGTAAAACTTTTTTATCCACATCATAAGCTAGTAACACTTGTAGCTACAGCTTGTAACCCTTACAGTATAACTGAATTTTTTCTCGAAATTCTGAATTGCTACGACATAAAATCAATATCCTTTCAATCGTTTGATCGATGCGGGAATTTTCAATAGCGGGGAAAGAGATCGAGCCTCCAGTTAAAAAGTATTAAAATTTATTTCACACGTGAAACATCAGTATAAAAACTCATTTAGCCACTGGATATGTTAGAAAAGTAGTGCTGTGTAATAAAGCTCTGTGTTGGGTTCAATGCGCGCCAGCATCGATTGATACTTCTTCACCATCCATGTCTGCCGTATCCGCTGGAAAGTCCACCACCGTATCCTCCGGAAAGTCCACCACCGTATCCTCCGGAAAGTCCACCACCGTATCCTCCGGAAAGTCCACCACCGTATCCTCCAGAAAGTCCACTGCTGTATCCTACGCTGTGTCCTCTGGAAAGACCACCGTAGCTTCCGCCTCCAAGATGAAGGGAGGAACTCGACAGTCCTGTAATTAAAATAACGTTTCACTAACGCTTTTGACAAAGTCGTTTCAATAGTCGGTCGCGATCGCTATAGTTTACGATACGATTACGGTCATAGATACCTAAAGACAACCGCATATTATGTCACCTTCCGGTTACATAGCTAAGGAGTTGCATTCTGAGGCGAAAATCAAATCTCTCGTGCACCGATATTATGAAATTCACGTGACCGTCTATGCTTCGTTGCATGGCGGTACAAAAGATAGAGGAAACGAAAGAAACCTTTACAGGCGTTGAAAATGTTCGTTACGTTACCTCCTCCATAACCGCCTCCAGAACTCAATCCATAACTGACTCCTCTTTTCTCGATGTTCTTCTCTTCCTGGCCGTAGATGGGGCACGCCAGGGCCACGACAACAATAGCGATCTAAGAAGAAAATATTAACAATCAATCCTTTCGTTATTCGTCGTTAACACCGTAACTTCCTTGTACAATTTTTAGTTTAGAATCTTTTATAGGAGTTCTCTCGTGGAACAATTACGTGCAACAGGAGTGCTTTGTGAAACGAACACAATTTTAATATCGATATGGTATATTACATATTGTTATTGTCGAAGAGTAATTACTGACAAAAGTCAAGCAAAAATGGAGTTACCGGTGCAGTCGAGCACAAGTACAGGTTTAGACAGACCGAGTCACTTACTACGAATTTCATGGTTGTTAATGCAGCGATGTACGGTTCACGAATGAAACTGATGCAGTAACTACAGAATACACCCCCTTTTATACTACCCGGAGTCTTTTCTTGCGGCAAAACGGATCGCGCGTGTGTACGTGTCACACAATCGCAGGGTTTACGCACCTTTCTAAAAGTAGTGCTACCTGCGTCGTTCTTGTCGCAAATATACTTCATTTTCTGTTTGTTACGAGATCACGCGAGGATATCGAATACGACGGGGGCCCGTCGAGCGGGTTGGAAAGAAACAGGTCAATCGTGAAGATTAACGATAGATAGGAAACGAAATCGTTATTCGCGTCCAAAGCAACGATATCGTTTGTCTTTTTCCTGGTTTTGAAATCGTAATAAAAAGAAAAAAACATACACGATGAAGAAACGACCGCGAATCCCTTACGCGTACGAAATTTCTAAACGAGGATGTTCCTAACAATAAGTGTTACGTCTTCGTTTCTGTTTTTCTAATTCGCTGACACGTGGTTTCTCGTCGCCGACTGACCTGTATCGTATTCGTGGTTAGCCGTAGATGGTATCGGGATACGTCGAAAGCCGAGGTGGCCCCGTCGATCTTCCCGTATTCTTGCGGAAAGGATTTTTTCGATCCGTCATCCGGGTCGCTCATCCCGCCGTGACGTCGCATCGCGGAGATTTCGACGTCGGGCGAGGAGCCGTGATCTCGTCACTGTTCTACGTGCATCTCGAATTTCATCCATAGCGAAACTTTCACCGTTAGGGGACGGTTTTCGGTTGCAGCGTTACGTAAAAATGCGGATTCGTATTGTTACGTACCGTCTGCGACGCACTTCCTCGTCCAGCGGCACTGGGTCACTCGGCTCCCACCCATAATCACCCATATCTTCATAGCAAACGAACGCCATTTTTGTTTAGAATCCCCAGAACACGTAGACGTTTCAATATTTATAGAAATTGTTATTGGAAACTACATTCCGTTGCTGGAATATATCCGCAGGAAAGAGGGGAGGAATTTTATTCTTTATTTTATTATTGTATATACTTGTATAATTTCAAGCATGAATACACGTATATTTTTACCGTTTGATTCCATCCTCGATTACACTGTGGGAACAGCGTAAAAGACAAAATGATTTTACGCGCAAGTTAATCCGTTGAACTCGTTAGCAATTAATGATGTAATACTGTGTTTTTTCAAACATATCGTTCCACTATTATTTACACAGTTTGTTCGAATTCGTTGCCGATTATCTACTGAATCAGTGTGCCGGAAAAAATGATTCACGGGATACTTTCGCGATCGGCGACGCAGTATTATTTTTCATTAAACGAAAACCCCTTTATTACTGGACCGAGAGAAAGGAGAAATCATTTTATTTGAGAAATAATGTGTTTCTCTTTTCCTCTGAAAGTTTGAGGACCCCTCTGCTAACGGATACGTGGACCCCTAAGGATCTACGGACCACAAACACCGATCTAGAGTGGCAAACGACGTCGATGAAAAAGTAAACGTTAATATCGCTATTATATAATAGAACGCAATCAAAGCTAGTGAATAAATTTCTTGCGAATTAAATCGTGGTTATTGCTAAACGCTCGTTGGGAAAGGCACAAATATGGCAAAGGGGGTTATTGTGCAACGATTACCGATTATTGGGTTGCACCCCACCTTTGATCGTTAGATCGACGGTCGATAGCTGATAAGCGGCTAACTTCGAAATTGCGATCACGCGCTGGAACGAGCCGAACCGCCTAAAGCCTGATAAATTACTGACACGTTTTATGTTTATTGACCATAGTGATGTCTAGCCTTTTGGGATCTCTGATAGTTCTTCTTAATAAAGTATACTGATCACAATTACCTACATAGACAGTAAGGGACAAATAGTTAAATACACTACGTACTTTCATCTTAACATTTGTTATATTTCCATAGAACGTAATGGGGTTTCTATAGAACCAAGAAACAAAGTTGTTTTTGAAAATCGTATTTCAAATTATTAGTTTGCGCCATAATGCATTGCACTTATGTTGCACTTGCATTTAAGAGAAATGATTTTTTATCAATTATTTCATTACAATTATACACAAAGTAATTTTATTTAACAACTACATATAACCACAGACCAGGTATACGAGTAGACCTATCACCTTATGGACTTTTGCGGCCGAATCTGATTGCCATCCCGACCTGAAAGTTCGGAGCTGATTTTAGCGGCCTCTTCTCATGGATGGCGGTCAGTTGAAAAACTATTCACTGAATTAGCATTGATGTGAGCTGACTATGGAAGGGATTAAAATTTATTTTTAAATCTGAGGGTAATGTTGCGAATGACAGAAAAATGATAATGGGGTTTCGAGACCCCATAAAAATGGGCCGAAAAAATACATTGAATGAAAGATCTACTCGCATACCTCGTCTGTAACAATACTCTAGAATCTTTGATGAATCAATGAGATCAAAACTAATCTAGTGAAGAAACTCTATATTTATGATGACTTATGCAAAGCGGATCGCAGCCAATTCGCTAATATTATTTAGTTTTTAATTAATAATTGCATTACCCGGCTAAGAGTAATAAGGATTATTAATTAAATGCTAAATAATATTACCCAGGTCTCACCACGTGGAGGTTGCTGCGAGTGGAGACCCAAAGGGAGATAGATGGAATCCAAGTTCCATCGATCTCCCTTTCGCAATTTTACAATCTGAATGACTAAACTAAGAAGATAGAAGGAACCCAAGTCCCTCCGATCTTCTAGTTTAGTTGTGCCAAGTAATTATTTGATTTAAAGAGAAGTGAAGCTAAGTCGTGAGAAACGCGACGCGACGCGATGCTGAACCGTACAGCGGATCTGAGGACCGAACCTACTGCACTTGCTAACTCGATCTCTATAGAAAAATGAATGCTGCATCCCTGAATCGAGGTCTCCATTTCTCCAACGCAACCCGCCGGGAGCCCGAAGGACCCGACTTGGGTTGTCTGACAAAGAGAGAGTACCTGAGACAGGAACGACTCCCGCTGGAAGGTATGCGTTTCCGCAGAATACGGAAACTCCACACCTTCCAGCGAAGAAACATTTTCCTTCAATCGAGCTACCAAGAGAAGGCGGTTAGACCTTTCGGACCAACTGGACGGCCGATCACATGTTCCATTCAATGGAAGAGCGGTGATCGAAGCGAAAAACGAGAGAACGAATCGAGTGAAGCTACTTGTTAAATAATTACTTGACATACGGGGACGCGTACAATGGTCGTCGATGCTTAAGTCTAGTTTAATTATACCAAGTAATTATTTGGTTTAAAGAGAAGTGAAGCTAAGTTGTGAGAGACGCGACGCGACGCGATGCTGAACCGTACAGCGGATCCGAGGACCGAACCTACTGCACTTGCTAACTCGATCTCCATAGAAAAATGGATGCTGCATCCCTGAATCGAGGTCTCCATTTCTCCAACGCAACCCGCCGGGAGCCCGAAGGACCCGACTTGGGTTGTCTGACAAAGAGAGAGTACCTGAGACAGGAACGACTCCCGCTGGAAGGTATGCGTTTCCGCAGGATACGGAAACTCCACACCTTCCAGCGAAGAAACATTTTCCTTCAATCGAGCTACCAAGCGAAGGCGGTTAGACCTTTCGGACCAACTGGACGGCCGATCACATGTTCCATTCAATGGAAGAGCGGTGATCGAAGCGAGAAACGAGAGAACGAATCGAGTGAAGCTACTTGTTAAATAATTACTTGACATATGGGGACGCGTACAATGGTCGTCGATGCTTAAGTCTAGTTTAATTATACCAAGTAATTATTTGGTTTAAAGAGAAGTGAAGCTAAGTTGTGAGAGACGCGACGCGACGCGATGCTGAACCGTACAGCGGATCCGAGGACCGAACCTACTGCACTTGCTAACTCGATCTCTATAGAAAAATGGATGCTGCATCCCTGAATCGAGGTC
The DNA here is from genome assembly GCF_051014445.1 of Colletes latitarsis. Taxonomy (NCBI): domain Eukaryota; kingdom Metazoa; phylum Arthropoda; class Insecta; order Hymenoptera; family Colletidae; genus Colletes; species Colletes latitarsis. Next base: position 24,727,289 of record NC_135135.1, on the reverse strand, counting down.
TCCATTTCTCCAACGCAACCCGCCGGGAGCCCGAAGGACCCGACTTGGGTTGTCTGACAAAGAGAGAGTACCTGAGACAGGAACGACTCCCGCTGGAAGGTATGCGTTTCCGCAGGATACGGAAACTCCACACCTTCCAGCGAAGAAACATTTTCCTTCAATCGAGCTACCAAGAGAAGGCGGTTAGACCTTTCGGACCAACTGGACGGCCGATCACATGTTCCATTCAATGGAAGAGCGGTGATCGAAGCGAAAAACGAGGGAACGAATCGAGTGAAGCTACTTGTTAAATAATTACTTGATATACGGGGACGCGTACAATGGTCGTCGATGCTTAAGTCTAGTTTAATTATACCAAGTAATTATTTGGTTTAAAGAGAAGTGAAGCTAAGTTGTGAGAGACGCGACGCGACGCGATGCTGAACCGTACAGCGGATCCGAGGACCGAACCTACTGCACTTGCTAACTCGATCTCTATAGAAAAATGAATGCTGCATCCCTGAATCGAGGTCTCCATTTCTCCAACGCAACCCGCCGGGAGCCCGAAGGACCCGACTTGGGTTGTCTGACAAAGAGAGAGTACCTGAGACAGGAACGACTCCCGCTGGAAGGTGTGCGTTTCCGCAGAATACGGAAACTCCACACCTTCCAACGAAGAAACATTTTCCTTCAATCGAGCTACCAAGAGAAGGCGGTTAGACCTTTCGGACCAACTGGACGGCCGATCACATGTTCCATTCAATGGAAGAGCGGTGATCGAAGCGAGAAACGAGGGAACGAATCGAGTGAAGCTACTTGTTAAATAATTACTTGGCATACGGAGACGCGTACAATGGTCGTCGATGCTTAAGTCTAGTTTAATTGTACCAAGCAATTGTTTTGTTTAAAAAGAGGGGTGAAGCTAAATTCTGGGAGACGCGACGCGACGCGATGCTGAACCGTGCAGCAGATCTTCGGATCGAATCAACACTACCCTTGGTAGATTGATTTCTATTTCTAGAAATCGATCTGTCATTGGCAGGCGACTAGATCTTTCGGACAAACTGGACGGCCGATCACATGTTTCGTTCGACGAAACAGTGGTGACCGAAGCAAGAAACGAGATAACGAGTCGAGAGAAGCTAGTTGATAAACAATTGCGTGGCACATACGCGGATACATTAGAGACTTAAAATTAACGTCGAAATTTGAGCTAGCAGATTCGGAACTAAAATTGAGAAGATAGGAGAAAACGAGACTCCTATTTTCTAAATCAGTGGTACCAAGTAATTATTTCTTTCAAGAAGGGATGAAGCTAAATCGTGGGATACGCGACGCGACGCGATGCTATACCATGCAGCGGATCTTAGGATCGAATCTACTGCCCTTGATATCTCGAGCTACCAAGGGAAGGCGATTATATCCTTTGGACCAACTACACGGCCGATCACTTGCTTTCTACATTAAAGCAGTGGTGATCGAAGCGGGAAACGAGAGGACGAGAGAACGTGAAGCTACTTGGTCAATAATTACTTGGTAGGGCGCGGCAACACGGACAATAGTGAAATCTTCGACGTTAATTTTAATATTCGCGACGAAGCTTAAGACTAATGTACTTGGAATTAAAGGTCCCTCGGCGGATGAATCTCTCTGTGGTTGAATCCCTCGATGATTGAATCCCTTGATGGTTGAATCCCTCGGCGGTTGTAGCGTCCTCCCTCGATGTCCTTGGAATTGATCTACAATAGATCTGACCTGAAACAAAAACTGCTACTTGTGTTAGTATCATATTAAGGAAAATTTAATAAACCCTAACCAATCCATCTGTGACTCGACAAATGGAGAAATAATTTGTTTAGATGATGTATCGAACAAGCTAAGAAATTCTGAAATATTCCTACACAGAATAAATGTTACTCGATGGGTAGACCTACCTAAAGAAATGTACAAAATTAACACCTGATAAGGAAGTGGAAATATTAATAAATTAAACAATGTCAGTCAAAATATATTAAATACGCTCAGTCCAAACGACAGAACAATTTCACAAATAAAGTCAAAATAAAAATTCGGATTAATTGATAGACGATGCTTGTGAACTTAGCTGACCAGTAAAAATATTCTACGAAATTAGGAATATCTTGCCAAGTCAGTTTCAACTAATACCACAAGTAATGAAATCGACAAAGCAATTTCGCAAACAAAATCAAGATAAAAATTCAGATTAATCGACAAAGACAGATACCAGTTCAGGAAAGAATTGGAAACAGAAACAGTAAACGATCGAAGGAAATACCCCATAGAGAATCATTTTCTTTCAGAGTCCTATATGGTCAACGTAACGCAACAATTGCCGAAATAATAGAAGAACCAGTTAATAGAATATCTCGTTGTATGTTGAAATGGTGGAAATATTCATAAGAACGAAACGAAAACCGATAAATTCAACAAACCCAATTTTTCATCAAACGGTAGTCAAAAATAAACGAGCAAGCTTCAAATCAGAAAAATAAGAGAGAGAGGGGATATTTAAACAAGACTCACCACTGGTCAACAACTGATCAGTATCGGTCATCGTATGCTCACCACCGGTCAGCTGGTCAGCACTGGTCAGTAGTGGTCAGTAGTGGTCAGTAGTGGTCAGTCCTGGTCAGTCCTGGTCAGTCCTGGTCAGCCCTGGTCAGCCCTGGTCCCCCTGGTCGTCACTGCTCAGCCTAGGATGATCCCGGGATACCCACCGATCCAGGAAGTCCGCCACCCTTGGACCCCCCCGCGAGAATGAGACATGTAAGTCTCCGCATGAGCCTTTAATGTAGTGGCGGAGGAGTGGGGAGAGCACAGCGCGTGTCAGCCATCTCAATCCGTCCGGTGGACAAATTATTTCGCGAAAAATTATTATTTACGCATACTGATGGGCCCTTTCATTATTCATATACCACATATTGTTAAGAATTATTTAAACTATTGCGTTGAAATGTTAAACAATGCTAAGTTTTATTTATAATTGTTTAATTCACACCATCGTCGAGTACGTACTCTGTATGGAGTTTACATGCAGCGATTGGTATTCTTGTAAAAAATTATTTTAATATTTGTTAAGATTTCGTATCGCACGAATCAATGATTAATACCATTACCATCGCGACATCGCGTTTTATGGGTAAAAAGACAGATTTCTCTCGCATCGCGAACGTCACTTACGGGCAATCTTTCTAGTTCCTCGAGGTACGTGGACCTCCGCAAGATCGAGTTCAACCTATCGGAAAGTAGCATCCTCTCGAACGAAAGTGCATATTGCACTAATTTCGCATAAAATTTCTGAAATTTAATTTTCTGTCTCTCTTCCTCTTGTGTTCATTTCTAAATCTGTTGGTAACGTTGCGAGTGGCACGGAAATGGTAATGGGGCTCTAAAGCCCCAGAGAATCGGGCCAAAAAAATACATTAGGTGATAGGTCTACTCGTATACCTCGTTGGTGATATAACTATGACCAATCGAATATTACTGAGCGCATATTTCATGAAGCATTTTAATTTTGAATAGATTAATTTTGAATAGAGTAATTTTGAATAGAAATTGAATGAGTATTATTTGAATACTTTTAAAATATAGGGTTAAACCGCCATGTTGGTTGTAAATGTTAAATCCAATATGGCGTCAGTGTTCATCGAAACTTTGAGCAGTACAGATGTATTAGCATGTTACGTTAGGACGACGACACGGCAACAAGGGCAGAAGCTTCGAAAAAGTGGGAAAATAGAAAATCGAAACATGTTTGCAGAGCCTGGATTATCTTTTATGGTAAGTCCAGAATGTTCAGAACTGTTCGCACACTGTTTGAAAACCGTGTCCACATTGGAGTTTGCGAACTGCTTGATATTGATTTTGCTCGATCGGTTAAGAATTGAAACGTTAAAAAACATGCCTGTACAAGATTTATTGCTAGTATCAGCTGCATATTTTATAATACGAACAAATAGAATACACTGAGAATGTTTAGAATTTTCATTTACAATATCAGTGTACATCGCTCTACCGATCAATTTCCTTCGTAAATTACCATTGATCGACTACTAAGCTTTCGCTTTCTAACAATTTATTTGCATTCAGAAGAAAATACAGTTAAAAGTATTAAAAGGAAATTAAATTTTTGCGTCATTTGTTAAATAGTTTCAACTTTATTTTCAAACGTTAAATTGTGTTATCGGTTTAAACGAATGTAGAAACTGTGTAGTTTAGAAATGCTCGAAGGATGGCGCGATATGGTCAAGCATGTATTGTGTAAGGGTTTTAGGTTATGTTGAGTATTATCTTAACTATCTTTCAAGTTAAATTCATGACTTTATAACTGTGGTTTTTTAATAAATTTATTTCAAAAATACATTGGGTATATATTGATGGACGTATAAATAAAACGTGTACTATCTTAATAAACAAATTCATCTGATCATTCATAGAAATTTTGACAGTTTAGATTATTATGTTTTGTAATACATACATAACCAGTTTATTATTTTCTTCTGAATTTTATATAAACAGTATACGTCCATCGCGTGTTCGAAATGTGTCGTTAGCAAGTGTTATACTGCAGAAGATAAAATCCAAAACAGAAAATACAACATCGTCAAACAATGATACTAATGAAATCAATATAGACATGTTACATACTAAAAGTGATGAAATAGAAGGCGTATCAAACCAGAAGACATCGAAACATTGTACAGACATTAATAAAGTGAACAAGCAAGATCCTGAGAAAAATAGTAAGATACCACATAGAATTATTGCAGACAATGGGCTGCTTGGTAAATTAATAAACAAACAGAAACAAAAATATGTAGAATCGATACTCGAGCAAACAAAAAGTACAGAACAGTCTACAGAACTTTCATGGATATTGAAGGTATCAAAGAAAAACGAAATGAAATATTTCCACAGTCCCAAGATGAAGGATATGAAAAATGACAAAGTTACAGATAATGAAACCGATACAAGTAATAAACTCGGTGACACAGAATCGCAAAATACATTAGTAGATGCATCAGAAAACCTGTGGCAGAGTACAGATAATAGTCAACGTGTAATTTCATGCAAAACACAGAATGATGTACTTTCATTTCCTATCCTTCATATAGATAAGTTTAAGAATTTTTATATACGATATAAAGAAGGACATGAAAGATATGTACCGTACGTAGCCAATGTTCTTATTAAAACCGAGCCCTTTGGAAGAAAAATGCTTTTAAAAGCGTTCAGAGAAAGAATGGTGAAGACGTTAGGCCAGGATAACTATCAGATAAATTGTGAAGGTATTACATTAGCTTAATTTACGACCAACCGATTCGACCTGGTTATTTATACACGTTCCTTTGCTATTTCTTTAGAGGCATCAAGGAATGGTAAACTATTTCACTCTTGTATAGCAAAAACTTTATGGCAGAAACAAATTGATGTAGTAATGCCTCTGACAGTTAACTTAGCGTATAATAGCTTGAAACCTTTTTTGAATGATCTACAAACTATTGAAGAAATTAATATTTTTGTAACGCATCCGAATTTGCGGTACTCTGTAAAAATTGACTGCATTGCTTGGTATAGGTAAAACAGAAATTATCCTTTCCATCATAAGGGAAGCTCATTGTAGTTGCCTTATGATACAGTCTCCTTCGATTTCAGTGCTTTTTAATCTGTTATTTTTAAAAACGTATTTAGAGATACATTGTGCATAATCGATTGGAAAAAAACACATAAAAGGAGGGAAAGTTTTAAAATGTTGTTCGATGCACCCTTGAAACTAGCTGCTTCCATTGGTGCTGTGAACGCTTCCGATTCGAATCCATACAGGGTAATTACTACGATCAAATTTATTCTCTCGTTGAATTTAATTATTTAGCCACTCAACAATCTGTTAATTAGATGTAAATAATATAACGATGAACGGCATCGTGGATGTGTTTACAGATCGATACGGGATACATTGTGTCCGGTTGCTCAGACGGTCGTCCTGCAACCGTTCACAAAGTGAACGGCGATGTATTGCAAAATATGTGGGTGGAATGGTTGACAAGATTATGTATATATAACGCCAATTTCAAAATGACGGAAAATTAATTTTTTTAATAACAACAATTTTTGAATAAAAAACATAATGAAATACATGCGTATTTAAGATGTTATCGCAGAAGCGAACAAATTTTTGTTCTCGGTATGTGTATATGAAATATTATTATTAAATAAAAAGTTTTGTTTGGAAAAAAACATGGTTGTTTCCCGCCCAACCTTTCGGTTAACATATAGCAATTATAACTTGGTGCCGACAGCCCTTCGTAGAACGCGACATTACCCAACTCCCTGTTACAGGGCCTTATAAGCGGCATACGCAACCCTTCGCAACGCCCTTGGGAACCGTAAACTAATGGTGAAGCTATGTAGCGGAAACGTATCTTTCGTTGCGTTTCCCTGTATTTGAATTTCGGAATAATTCTTAAGCATTCAGATTAACGACGGTGCGCAACACATGGCGAAAGTTAACACCGAGAAACGCTAATGAACGAGTTTAAAACTAAATAACGCAATCCCCTTATATTTCTATTTAAATGCAGAACGAAATAGCCGCGAGGGGGGGGAAAAAGTACAAATCGACGAATTAACTTTTCGCTGAATTTCAGTCGAATCGTGTGCTAAATTTTATTTATAGACGCGAGATATAAATTCATTCCAAAATAAAAATTTTCATTATTATTTAACCAATAATGGATGGCAGGGTTGCGTATATTTTATTCGTTGTTCGAAACTTTCGTCCGGATATGAATTTTACTCGTCCCTTAACTACGGAGTTAACAACAAAATTCTGAAGTATTTCAACGAGAACTATGAAGAGAATTCCGCGGTTTATGTATTTCCTACGAGATAAGACAATTTCACGAAAATCTTAAGGCAAAGTTTCCATTCGTTTCCAACGGAACGCTAGATTCTCCGCGTTTATCGCAATAGCAGGTTTCCGGAGTGAAACTTGACAAAATGTAATAAAGGATCATTCCGCGGCGTAGTATATCACAAGGTTTCAGGCTGCGTTTTCATTATTTATGTTTTATATCTAGGGAAGTAGTGTCTTGGGAATCCTGAAGAAAGATGATCATATTTTCGGATTAGACGTTTAGCGAGCGTCGAGCGCGAGAGACGATTCTAAATCTTTCAGCTAATCCTCGCTAATCCTCTCGTAACAGGGACATATTTCCATTGCTCGGTCAACCCCTGGCATTGAACCACCCTCTTTAAGCGGGATGAGTTATGAAAACGATAACTTTTACAGTGAGCAACCCTCGCGGATGCGTTCGTCGAGAAACCAGCGTACGACTGAGAATATTAACGAATTTATACGAAATCTTAAAAAAGAATGTAACCTCTCATGGTGGTATTATAGTAATGATTCTCAAAATGAACATCGATTCGGGGTTGTCACGTTCATCTTTCGTACAGCGTGAAATTCGACACCAGGCATTCACGTTTCACTGTCTTCAGAATAGAAATGTTCAATTTACGAATCACGTCTGAGGTTCAGTTTAAGAATCATTCACTATGTCGCGACAGAGATTAGCGATTCGACTCGAGCATGCAGTTTCGTCGTATTGTTACAAACGTAAGACTGTACTCGCATATGCACCGTTGAGAAATTAACGATCGTTCGATTCCACCCCATCAGTTGGGGGTTAATTACGACGGTGCTCGTAATAAGTGAAAGTCGTTCGTGGAACGATAAAATTTCCTCGCTCGACTCGGGACGGTTTCACGGTTAAATTACCCGGAAGAGACCGGTTGGATAGGTAATAAAATCATAGTCACGCGATACGTTTCTATTCATTCTCTGTTTTTCGCGGCCATCGAAATAAATCCACGCCGAACGTCGTCCCGGGGCGACCCTGTTTCCCCGATTACGAGTGGGTGGCGTCGCATTTATCGTCTCCAGGCACGACTGGCGTTCTTAAAGGGGAGGAATTTTTTAATGACTACACCGGCGGTCCATCGCTAATGTTCGCCACTTTTCGCCTCGATATTGTTCGCGGAGTCATTCCCAGTAGTCATCTACCATGAATCACCGAAAGAACAAAAATAAAATTTTTATATCTTCCCATCTATAACTGTGAAATTAGTTTAATCGTATTGGAAAAACATACATCCTCCTTCGATAACTTCCTCGTTCAGTGAACATTAGCGAGGGAGTACTGTTGTTGGATTTCAATAGAATTGACAACACTTTATTTAAGAAGAAAAACTCGTACAACTATTAGGTCGACTAAATATTAGACTCTTTCTACTCGTTCTTCAATACTGCAAGCTTTTATACATATACATATACAATAGATATAGATGTTACGTATAGATGCAAGCGTAAGAAAAGAATGTGTGCCCGGAAGAAAACAATAAGAGAAAGAGGAATAAGCAGATAGACGGTGTAATAAAAATTACAAATGTAGACCAATGTGAAGAAACTATGTAAACTTGGAAAAGTTGGTGTAATAGGACCTAAGGCGTGGTTCCACGCACCCAAATAGAACCCAATCTGAAATGTTAACGGAGAGGCCGACGGGGTCAGCCCCATTAATACTCGGTTGAGTGTGAAGCGGAACTTTTCTCTTCCCGGGTCGTAATAACGCCGCGGCCCGCGGTCTGAGCGACTGAAAGGGCCGGTTTTCCCGTCGACGACCGCCTACCCCTTGCCTGGAAACTGGAGCACGTCTGGAATTAAGAAGTTTTCATCGTGCCTTTCAATGCTCTTCCTTGAATCTTCCGTCCGCGCGTTTACCGAGAACGACGCCTACGACGCGGCCACTCGAGTCATCTTCCCTCGACGAGAGAAACTTTATAAATACGGACGTAGTTCGTCGATCGAGAAGAAAGGGAGGAAGGGGGTGGATGATAGGAGACTGGCAAAGCCGACAATGGCACCGAAGAGCCACTACGCCATCGAGCACAGAGGACCACGATGGCCACTCGAGGGTCGTATGCCCGAATTAATCCTTTTCGAGCGCCAGCAACTTCGTCGCGCATGAATTATTGATCGTCCGCGCCACGCTACATTTACCGTCCGATGATAGTTAATAATCTGACGGTCAGCCTACAAAGGACCGAATTACTGGCCAGATGGAAAGCCTCCCATCGTCCAGACTCGCGCCCCGACGCGACGTTTGTGCACACATGGTGTTAAACTGTTTGCACGTTGTTTGGAGACGCGTCTAAGAAGTCAGAGATAAACTATCCGATTTTTATTCCGTTTCGAGCAGTTTGCACGTTCCTTACACAGGGCGGGTTACTATAATATTCCCATCTACGTTTACGCTGTATTGTTACGCGTAGCGAACAATGCTCCAGACGAAGTCGAACGGTCTTAAGGGGTAAGACCACTGTAAAAACCTGAAATAAAGCGTTTCTGACGATTTCTTTTTTGGATGGATGGAAAAATAAGACGATAGTAATGTTCAAGAATGTTATTAACCATGTCGTTGAGTGTTAATAAAAAAAATAGTGAAAAATGACGACGCTGGAGCCATTCTCTCGAGGTGTGTTTTGAATTTGAGGCGCTCTGCAACACGCAGTGTAACTGACGCAAAAACAAAAAACTTTCTCTTAATCTACATGAGTATAGCTAGAGAAATACGTAGGGGATTTTTGAAACATTAATTTTTGTGTGATTGGTGAGCATTTGAAGTAGAAAGTTCAATTTCTTTGCGAAAAAGTATAAACCCGTTTACGTAAAAAAATAATCAGTTTAGGGAATATTTGAATTTCAGTGTCGTAACTTGATATTTCCGTTCACGTTCGTTTCTTTCAGCGAGTTTTATTTACCCGTGACATTTACGACGATAGTTTGTTAACACCCTGTGCATTATCGTTTCGTCCGTGTTGCTGCACGAGCATCGAAAATTATCGGACATCGTTCTCACCCGTTTCACACTGGTCTACTCCTCTTGCACGGTGCATAATTTAGAGGAAGCATCGCAGCGTCTCATTAGGGACTGCAGCTCGTTCAAATTTATTATTAGCCGATCATCGATTGGATTATTTAGCGTGGGCGTTGCTCGAAGGAGGCTATTACGCGCCGCGATGAATATTAGTGGATTAAACGAACGCGACGCTAACAAGCGTTTCGCCTTTGTTCGAGCGAGCGTCGACGTTTACAAAGGCTCGCTCTTTTTCGAGGCTTCTAATAAATTTAATGATTTAAAATTGATAAAAAGCTACGATACGTTGTAAATAGCAATTTGTCAGCTTGAGCTTGATAAATCGAGCAGCGTAGGAAGAACGGTTTTAATCCACGAAATGTTGGTCCCTTCGTTTCTGATAAATATATCGCTCGCTTTAGAAACATTCTTTGCTTTCTTGAAAATTATTCTCCGTCAGTGTTTACAAATGTTGCCAGTGGTTTAAAATCAATATCTAAATATCAAACGCGTTAATGTTTTTGCTTTAAAGCCCATCAGGCAAAAGTTGTTACACGATGAATCGTAATTCGTTAAACCGGACAATCAGGTTGCTCGTGTTTTAGTAAGTTCAAAAATTCGGTTTTCGGAAGTCGTTATACTCTGAATAGCGATTCATTAAACTCGACAATCGAGTTGTTCTCGTTTCGATCAATCTAAAAAACCGTCTGTCAAAAGTTATTATACGCTGAATGGCGATTCATCAAATTTCGAACTGTACACGCTGTATCGCGATTTTTCACGAACGATGCTGAAACTTTCGACATCCGCGCGTCGATAAGACGAACTTACGGACGTCTCTTCATACGTGCCCGTGTTCTTGAGTGGTCTCTTGTTATAGGTCGTTGAACTCCGCTTTAAAGTGCTTCTTACGCTGTAGGATGTATTTTTACACGCAGTTTCACGGAATACTTGTAAATATTTAAAGAACATTATTTCCATCTTCCAAAATAATGTTTGCAGACTCGTGGAAATTATCAGCTCTGCGGGAATAAACTATTCTGTTTATATTTCGAACGAAAATTCGAACCAACATTGACACATGACATATATCCGTATCGTTGGTAAATGTAATTACGAATTTATTGATAATATTAGTGGTCATATCGACGGTGCAATATCTAAAATAACTTGAAAGCGACGCGTCCAGAGGGATTAAAACCGACAATCCCATTTATACTCGAAATCGGTAATCGCGAAGAGTGCTCCACGCGTTTTTGTACATATTTTTTTTTCGACCAAAGGAATCTTCCCCGACGAACAGAGACGAGGTATTTTACCGTTCCGTTTCTAGGTGGCTCACCCAGTATGCACCGGTTTTACGGAGCTTTTCGAGCAATTTGATGGCGCGCTACATTTTACAAAGAAAGCTCCCAGCGTCCGTGTATATCGCGAAATCGGCGAGATCCGCGGCGAGCTAGAAAATATAACCCTGAACAGGGGGCGACGTACTTTAAATTTCTCGGTGCCACTTCGCGTTGGTTGCCCTCGTGCAGAGGATTCCGTTGCACGGCTGAAACGTCGAAAGAGCGCAGAGAAATCGTATTTCCTTTCTTTCCGCCGTTTCGCGTTTCGCATCACCTGCGCTTTTATACAGGGTGTTCGGCCACCCCTGGGAAAAATTTGAACGGGAAATTCTAGAGGCCAAAATAAGACGAAAATCAAGAATAACAATTTCTTGATTGAAGCTTCGTTAAAAAGTTATTAAAAAATTAAATTAAAAAATTTCAAATCATTCTGAAAAAATTATATTTAGTTACAGGGGTCAATTACAAGTACTTTTGGTGGGTAGACGTACCCCCGAAATCCTACCCATTTTCTACAAAAAAATTCGAGGTGTGAAATTTTTCGACGAAAAGAAAGTTTTTCAAATCGTTCTAAAAAAATTATTTTTATTTGCGGGGATCAATTATAAGCATTTTTGGTGAATAGACATACCCCCGAAATCCTACTCAGTTTCGAGAAAAAATTCGAGTAGGTGTTGAAATTTTTCGACGAAAAAAAAAAATTTCAAATCGTTTTGGAAAAATTATTTTCGGTTGCAGGGGTCAATTACAATCATTTTTGGTGAATAGACCTACCCCCGAAATCCTACCCACTTTCTGGAAAAAAATTCAATACGTGCGGAACTTTAAACGTTAATAACTTTTTAACGAAGCCTTCATCAATAAATTAGTATTCTTGATTTTCGTCTTATTTTGGCCTCTAGAATTCCCAGGGATGGCCGAACACCCTGTATATCACGGATTCCTCTTTCTCCTTCTATATTCTATCTTCTGTCTCTGTATTAATAAACGGCCGACGACGTTTCCGTAAATATTTGCTCGCGAAACGATACCGAAGCGAAAAACGTCGCCTCAAAGAGGAAGAAGGAATCTTTGGCTGTTCGCGTTTCATTATTTATCGATACCCAGCGCCCAGCGCCTGGCGCTGAATTATTAACGCAGCCTCGGGTTGTGAACGTCTCTCGATTTTCGAGGCGACCAGTTTCGTCGCGATCTCGGTCAACGCGAGATGGAAAATGGAAAAATTACGGGTCGTTACCCCCGGGCACGAAGATTAATTCGCCGGAAGTGTGCCGTAGGTCGTTCCGCGAGTTTTGAGGATCGAAGAAACGCGAGGCCCCTGCCCACGAGAACCATTTATTCCGTTCTCTTGGACCGTTCACAATTGCGTCAACAGGAAACGCTACTGGGAAGCGGTTGTTCCACTTCTTTCAAAGGCGAATCTATTCTACGAAATGGCACAATCGCATTGTCCGACCGCTTGGAGTTGCATTCTGGGCGACTGCAGATTACGTTAGCAAAATGTCGGTTTCGATAATGACTTACGGAGCAAACGTAAGTTGCATGGGAAGCAAATGTCCCAATTAATGGGTATTAAAATATCACATTATTCTCTGTTTATTACATTTTAGTTCGAGTCACCCTCTCGTATTATTTTAGAACTAGGATTAAGGGGTGAAACTGTTCTTCAAAGTTTCAACCCTTAATCTTGATAATTATTCGAGTGGTTTATGGTCTTCGAAAAAATGAAGAAATCTTTCTTTTTCTTTCGTTTCTAAAAAGACGAAACTATTTTCATTCCGACTTAACTGTAGTGCCTGTATTTTAGTCGTAGGGAGCTGTCAAGGTAACTACAGAGCTATTTCACTATTAAACGTTATGCCAAAGTTTCTCGAGAGAATTCTCACTGCAAAATTACCATCCTTCGTGGCTAATGTGACCCGCGAAGAGCAACATAGCTTTCGTCATAAACGATCCGTGGTTACCTTTCTTCGTTTTCCTCCAACATTTCGACTATTCTCGAAATCAAGGTGATCTAGGGTGAGACCCCAATTACCGTGACCAGAATAAATAATTAATTTTGTAGAAGTTATGAAAGTAACGTGAAGTAATCAAATTCTAAATGAACATATAGGTAAAATTGCATCCCCCAAATAGAGTACGACTCAGTCACAGAATTTGGGAATTCGTTTCACATTTTCACATATTCACACACAAGAATGATAAATAGTCAATTCTGCGATCCCAAGTATTGCAAAATAAATTACAATACACACCCAAGAAATTCTAAACTTCGAAATTCAAATAAATACAAAGCAGGCAGAGTATTATTACGATTACCATTTCGTGAGTTTTACCGGTCCGTTGCGCAGCGATCCGAACGCTTGTAACAGCGGCGCCCGAAGGGTCGAAACAACCCTCGGCGCTTCGATTTCCAAGCCGCCCGTTCGCCGCAGCCGCGGCCATCGCGAGATGGACAAATTGCGGGTCGTTACCCCGGCGAAGATTAATTCGCGGGAAGAGTTTCGCCGATGAATTTCTGTCTGAGCGACGCCATTTCCTCCGGCGAACCGGGTCAAGAGAGTCGATCCCCTCCCGCGAGGGATCCAGCCAGACAGAATCGATGGTGGCGTTCGATCGTCGGTCGAAGCTCTCGATCGATTATCGCGGAACGGCTCGCGGGGAATTCCGTGCGACTGCCATTCCACGGAAGGGGTTTCGACGACGAAAAAAAAGAAGGAAGAAACCGGGGAAAACGCTCGATTTCACAGTCATTGGCTCGCGAAAATGCGACTGCGGGGCAGTCATGTGCGTTGGAACGTGCACACGTGACCCGGGAACCGCGCGCAAGTGCCCCGTTTACGTGTGCACTCTGCACGCCCCCCCAACGCGGATGCGCTTGCGATTCGCGCGCTTTTCCGGTGCGCACGCGGGACCCTGGCCGTTTCTTTCGAACTCGCTAAACTTGGAGCCAACCCTCGAGGCAATAAGCATCGCGGGTTACACTCGAAGGGTCCATAGCAGGGTCTGGTAACGTTCCATATTACGAATTTTTAGTGTAACGCGCTTTGGAGTTTCTTTTAACCTCCCTCTTGACGCGAGTACATAAAACAGACACGTCAATGGTGATCTCGTTTACAAGTCGTTACGACGATGATATTGCAGTTCGAAACCAGTTCGAGGCATTTTAATTTCGAGCAGTCTGTTACTTTTCCCTCCTAATTAGTTGTCCGTTTCTCGGCGTAGACGAGGATTTTGTCGCGGGTGGAAGTAATTGTTTGTCCACGTTCTGTTCGCGCATTTAAAGTTACAAGTTAAACTGGGTAATATACCACATGGAGAATTAGCTTCTCTTAATACATTTTATTTCGTAATTGACAAGACGCAGCTTTTCCTACATGCGATGCTTCCCTCGCTCGCCAGTAGAGGGCTACGTTCTTGTCTCTCTCGCAAGTGTTCTACCGACTATCCAATGCCCAGGCAGGCCTTCTCACAAACCACCACACAGCCTTACTCTAATTACGCCAGTAGCCTGTACATCGTATCGAGTATTGAAATTAACAGAACAAAGAGTATTCGTCGAAACAAAATCAAAATTCCGAACCCCCGATCTTCCACCTCCGGTAAGTGGGTCTATCCGGTTAGAGAGGTCCACGGTTCTCCTTGCTAAGTCTCCTCCGGATTCCTCGAAGGACCGTCCGGAAGAGGAGCTCGTCGGAGCCCACGAAAAGGGCAAGTGGCGGGGGGTGGGAGTATCGCACGCACGACGTGGCAGGAGCCAGGGAGAACCTTCTCGGTTAAATGAGGCTAACTCTCACCCTCTCGCGGCTCCCGTTTCCCTCCGTTTCTCGTACTCTCTCTCGGTCCGTCCCGTGCACGCACACACACCCACACGCAGACAGTCTCCCTCCGGCGTCTCTCTGTTCGAGTCGAACTCGGTATGTCGAGCTGGGCGCGGCCCCGCACCGACCGAAATCGATTTTGGAAAGACGAAGAGCGAGGGGCGGCACGAGTCGCGCGGGAGGGAGAAAGACGCGATACAGATTACGGGGGAGGACGAGATGCCGCATGGCCGGGCTTCTTCCTCTGATCTCGCCGTATCGGGAGGGGTGTCCCTCTTTCGTCGATGAGAGGTCGCAGGAGGCGAGCAGAGTCGCGCTCTCTTCTCTCTCTCTCTCGATGGTTTAGGCGAAGGCTTACGAGAGTCGAGGCTTCAGCCTTCCGCGAACGGGAAGACAAGCGGGGCTGTTTTAATCATTAAGGTGCTCGTACGGCTGCTCTCGCAGCTGGTATCTTTGATCTACGTTCGTCGCGCGCTCCGAAGCTACTTACAAGGAGCCGGTAACGAGAGCGTTGCGAACGTAGGAGGCGCGGAGCTAACTCGATAACTGCGACATTTTACGTGCCGTTGCGTGCACCGAGCACACCTGCGCCCAGAGAGTGGCCCGTCCCCAAAGAATCGGGGGGCTAATAACGCCGGGAACACCCGCCGGAATCCTGGGGAGGAACCCCGCGTTGATCCGCGCGAACATGAAAGTTTCGCGACGCCCGGAGTTTGCGCGCTCCGTCGTTTTCATCGACGCTCCGAAACGCTCGGGTTTGATACGCGTTATTAATTCAATGTCGACCGTGCGTTTCGCGAATTAACCGGCCCGCTCGTTTCATTCGACGTTGTCGATGGGACCCAATCCAATCACGTACTCGTTAATACCGATACGAGTGTCTGTTTTCGAGCCTCCCTCGTACCGAACATTTTTGCCAGCCTTGGTATTCGCAATTTTTTTAACAGAGAAATACTGTAGCTTACGCGAACGCTCGTCGGTGTGTATTTTCAGTATGCGACGCGATAGATATTGTATTAATTAAGGGGTGTTGTACGTTTCAATTTAAGGGATGATCCTTCCGTGGAAGTCGCGAGATTTAGCAATTCTCTAGTTTTGGAATTTTTTCTTGTAGTTTGTTTAAGTATAGTTTAGTTGTACGTTTATATTTTTTAAACAGTTTTAGGTAATTGTTTTTCAATTTTTTAATATAACAAACTATGATATACTCAACGTAAAAATATAATTTTGGTACTGAGGAGTACGTTTCAGGATTACTGTAATAAAATTAGAGACATTTGGGGTGATAAAATTAAATGGAACACCCAGTGTATGTCTGTCATATTTATCGTCGTTTGCGACATTTCTGTACCGTCAGCGGACCGTAAGGCCAAAATCCACGACGGCTTTACGCCAAATCGCGACGTCAAATTTACGCGTGTAGCTGCAAATTGTCATATCCAAAATTATTACTTTTTTTCAATACACGCGTTCGTTTCAATGATACTTAAAAATCCCATAGAATACTGTAAGAATACTGCCCTTAATCCAAATGGGACTCGAATTTTTAGGCTGTAAAAATAAGTTCTATGACAAATCCTGGATATGCCACTTTCCAATCGTCCAAGTACAAAGTTTCGTTTTCATGGACAATTTGAGGGGTTTGGTACGTGATAGTCAACATACGAGCCGTTTATCATTGATGGCTATTCAATCATAGCCATCAAATACATATTATTTCTCAAATAATGTTAATTATGCCAATTGGGGATGATGAAAATGGAAAAACATTATTCTACTACGTCATCTGTTACCCATATTTTAAAATTTAATCCAACGCAAACCCTTCGATATCTCGATTCGAACATAAATGGACTCAGGCCACTTTCAAAATAAACGGCTCGTATATTGCCAATAAATAATACTTAAAAATTCTACAACGTTAAGTATGCAATCCGGCAGCCGTAAAGTTGACCTGTTCCGTAAATTTAATATTAACGAGTACGTGGCCCTGCCGGTATCGGTCGTAGTGTCCACGGTACTCTGAGTTTATCGATTCCCGACGAATACGTAATGCAGATTGCGGAAGGCGCCGCACGTACGGATTTTCCCTGATCTTGTGTATCAGCCGGGGGTGGCCTTTTTCAGCGGGAGGACTCTGTCGGGGTCGAATCAACCCTCCCTCCTCCCTTGAGAGCGCGGAATCCGCTCGTACGAGAACACGCGGCGGCAGCCTCACGTACGAACGTTTTCCGGCAAGAGCGCAATGAGCAGGATAGGACGATTGAATTTTGCCCGGGGGTCGAGCCTTCGTTCAAGGATTAGGCTTTAAGCCGGCACTTGCACGTATTCGCTTATTGGAGATTCAATTTTCTTGTCAGAAGCCGATCCAATGTTTTTTACCGTTTTTATTCCCCGTTTTCCCCCTTTTTCTTGCTTTTTTTTTAATGCGATACGCGGAAGGAATCTCGGCAAACAGGAACTCGGGCCTCGAGTCTCGATTCTTCTCCAACGATCGGCTAATTCGGGCATCGATAGCTTAACGATATTAGCATCGTCGACGGAGACGGACACGATTCGAATAAAATCTGACGCTCGTTCGTATTAAAACGTGGAAGGTTTCGGATCTCGTTGAAGTTTCGTTTACCAGAAATGTGGCAATGATTCTTAAACCGAATCGATATCGAATTTCTTCTCTACCGAGACGATCGTTTTAAGAATCATTACTGCTAAGCAAAAAGAAATTTTATTGCGTGATATTCTGGTGATAGGGTCGAGTGGATGTACCGGTTACTATTTTTCACCTTTCAATTAATTACAACCGGTTGAAACAAATAGCACCACCGTCAATATTTGCGGACACAGACCCAAGTAGAAACGACGAGCGATGTACAAACACGGCCAAAATTAATTTGCTCGAAACCAAAATCTCGCTCAAACAAATTTTGTTTTATTAATCTCTATTTATTTGTTAACGCGGATTACTTTAGAAAAATTTGTTTCAACGTCTCCCTTCTCTCGCTCCTTTAACGATGAAGGAATCCTGGTCCAATGCGGTTCCATTATCGCGAAATAAGAGGATCGTTCGCGCGAACAAGCGATGTCACATCGCGAAGTTAGAAATAACGTTATCCCCTCGGAGGATTCAGCGCAGAGATCGAGAAAGTTTGATCGAATTTCTCGCGGGAAACTGCAGAATGAGTTTCCGACCGCGACAGGTGACGTCGAAAAGCGTATTTGAAAGTAACCACCGGCTTCCGGGCGGCGTGCACCGCGGGTCAGTTGTTACGATCACAACAGCCACCTGATAGAACCGGACGAAAACGTGTCCCGATACGGGATAAAGGAAGCTTTGGCCGGGCAACACTGGGTATTGATCCTTTTCACCAGAACGCCGAACACCGTACGCGCCTTTTCACCGAGAAGTATTTTAGGAAAATCTCCCGGAAGATCACTGTTTCGTTCCTATTCGAGCCAATTACGTACGCGATATAACTTTTCACTTTTCCGTCGCTCCATTTAAGATTGATTCTTCTTTTGCACGATTTCAAAGCTACGCAATTTATTCAATATCACGCTATGGGATCGCAATTAGCCGATAACTTGAAACAACGTTTCGTTGAAATTTTACAGAAAAATGTCACTTTGTGTTTATATACAGAGTGTTCGTCCACCCTTGGGAAAAATTGTAATGGGAGATTCTAGAGGCCAAAATAGGACGAAAATCAAGAATACCAATTTGTTGATTGAGGCTTCGTTAAAAAGTTATTAATGTTTCAAGTTTCCCTCGTACTGAATTTTTTTTCTTAAAAATGCGCAGGATTTCGGGGGTATGTGTAATGACCAAAAATGATTGTAATCGACCCCCACAATCAAAAATAATTTTTTTAGTACGATTTGAAATTTTTTAATTTTGTCGAAAAATTTTACACCTTCTTGAATTTTTTTCTAGAAAATGGGTAGGATTTTGGGAGTATGTCTATCCACCAAAAGTACTTGTAATTGACTCCTGTAACTAAATATAATTTTTTTAGAATGATTTAAAATTTTTTAATTACTTTTTAACGAAGCCTCAATCAAGAAAATAATATTCTTGATTTTCGTCTTATTTTGGCCTCTAGAACCTTCCATTAAAATCTTTCTCAGGGGTGGCCTTATATATATTTTTCACATTTTTCTTATATTGTAATATCTTTGTTTCTATACATCCTTGGAGTACAAAAGGGATTATAATCCTCAAATATTTGGAAGTTTGCATGGCTAGTTTGAAAAAATTATCTAAAGAAGAATTAAAACGAAACATAGGAGACGTTGAAAGGGAACTTATACTACTTTGAGACCCATTCAGGGAAGATCGACTCTGAGAGAAATTCATGAGACTCGTAAATAGTTTCGTCGAGATATTGGAGAAGTAGTTTCGCGATTTTTGGACGACGAAGCAGACGTTGGTCCCTGAAGCGTCCAAAGTTGGTCGAGCCCGGGGACACGGGTGCGTTTGGGTGACTGGTGTCCCGTAATCAGCGGACTGCCGACGGTCCCCTTTATGAGAAACGTGTCTGGCATAAAATATCTACCGCGGTAATTAGATTGTTGCGCCTACATATCTGTCTACCGCGGTAAGTAAGCTGTCGTCGGATTACGTCGGGATATCTGGCCTCATTCGGAATCAATCCACGTGGTGGTACCCTAATTTGAGCCTGATTCGTTTCACGGATACACCCTATTTCCACCGATCCACTTCCTCTCGTCTAATCCCCGTTGCATTCCTCAAAACCCCCAGAAATATTCCCAGTCATCGTCGAGTCTTGTAATTATCCTCTTCGAACCGGAAACACCCTAGAAAAAAAATATTTCCATGTATCCGAACGAGGCATATATCTCAACAAACTCTCCCTACAATTTTTGTATTTTCTTCCTTTCCCGCCATCTCTCGTATAATCTATATTCAACAAAAAAATGAACGTTCCCTCGTCGAGAAACGACCAAAACCACGTCGAGTAATTTCATATTTCCGACACGCGACGCGATAACGAAGTGTAAATTGGCGCCAAATTTCAAAGCGTGGTGTAACAAAGAGCTCTCGCCGCAGTCTTTTTAACGCGAGCGTCCGCAGGAGTTGCCAGGACGCCGGAACGAGCAAAAATCGTTAAGATTCCGTTGGCGTCGCGCGGTTGGTACATCAGAGTCGGTGGCTCTCTTTGTTGGTACGCGTCCAAAGGAGCCGAGGGGATCGATAGCCGCTCTCAATTTTCGTCTCTCTTTTCACGAGTGTGTTTCTGCGGCAACGAGCGAACAGAAACGCGGGCGGGCGGCGTAATTCGGTATGTTTTAGGATCGGGGGTCAGGCCGTAAAGTTCCTAGGGACAGCCATAAAATCAGCCGCAAAACCGCTCTCTCGGTGTTCGTGCGCGGGGGCAACGAAAACCGAAACACGTGCACGTCCCTGGCCCTCTTTTCGTTTCCTCTTTAATTTCATCGCCGTTTATATGAAACTGGTCCGGTGTGGCGGCCTGCTCGCGGGCCCATTGACGCGTACCAGAGTCAATATTTAACCTCGCGAGGGCGTAAATCATCCGTACGTGGACCGTAGATCGAAACCGGTCGCGTTTGGTCGACGAAACACGCAAACGCCTTGTCGATAATGCGTCTTAAATTTCGTCAAACGAGGGCTCGAACCGTTGCGGTTCGATACTCGAGATACTACGGGATTGTGATTGCATTATTCCGAGAGTACATCCTGTTGCACGGGCGACGGATACGCTTCTCTAATTCGACAGACGGTGGCTGCTAATTCGATAAACGAAGCAAGCAATGCGTAGACGCTGTTTAATGACGTTCCACTGAAAGCAGGCTTTCGCGGGAATTACGTAAATATTTTAGCGTAACGATCCCCGCTAGTTACTGTTATTAATTAAATTCTCCATTGAATAGCAGCATACGAAACCGTTAGTGCGTGGTAAATTCGTATCGTTATCTACCAACCCGTCTCTTATTACATTTTCGAGTAAGTTATTTTAGATTTCGAGGACGCTAAGATCACGGGTAGAAGGCACCGAAACAGAGAATATCGCGTTATGCAAATATGAATTTAGAGTGGTTCGTTGTTGGAAGAAGCCAGTGAGATAGGGCATTTGATGGTCGGTCGAGCACTTGCGAGAAAAACAAGAGCACAGCCCTCTGCTGGTGAGTGCAGGAACTGTCGCCAGACAAAGCATCAATCCTCTATTTTTTCACCAAGTTCAAATCTCTCATCCATAAAAATTTGTTATTTCTCGTTTCACGTACAACGTTTCGTTAGAAACTATTCAAAGAAACGATTTCGAGGCGGACAATAGTTCCCCGGAATAATTTGCGTGCTCCGGAGTGAAAACTGTGCTGACCCAGGCGACTCGGGGCGTTTCCGAATAGGCGAGACTCTTTTGCCTGCCATAAACTACGCAATAAACGTTTGCTCTTTGTGCCGGGCGATTACGATCCGCTGGAACGTCACCTCTGACCGTGACCGGCGCCTTTGTCGCGGGCGCCGTCAAAACACGGCATCGAGGAACGATCAATTTCACGGCGTTCCGCATCGAGCGGGACACGTTCACGAAACGCCCGTGATATTGATTATTTTTTTGGTTCTCTCGATCGTGGAGAATCACCCCGAGGGATTTCGTCGCGCGGAAGGGGATCGACACCTAAGTAGTCGACGGTACTTCATTAATCACTCGTTCGGCCGGCGGCGTGCCTCGCCGTTATCGCGCACATTTTTCTCCGGGACGAAAGGTACACACTCACGGTCGACGTTCCGTCGCGTGGGCGTCGCGCGCTGGGCACAAATTCTGAAAAACCCGATGAAGAATGGGCCACCGGTAACGCTTCGTCATTTCCCAGCGGGAAAGCTACAAAAACTTGCGATTTTTCGATCGGAAAAGTTATCGATATTGAAAATTTAACGAAATATCGTTATTTCGACTATCGATTCGATGGAACCATTTACAGATTACAAATGCGCTGGATTACTCTCCGCGACGATCGCTTAATTAATGATTATATACTATGGCCACTTTCGGTAATCAATTGCAGTGATCATCAGAATGTGTTTGATCGCTGCCCGACTCTCGGTGAACAAATATTGTCAGGATGTGATCGATGAAATAATCGGTGAGGTATAGGTGATTGCATATATCTTTCTATTTAAACAAAAATCTTGAAAATGTCCTCGACGTTAAAATGCAATTCTTCTCTTATAAAACGTAAAGAAAAAAAATTTACTCCACTGGATTTCTGAAAATTGATATTTTCTGTAAGAGGACTAGCAAACATTTATTTCTAAAAATTGCTAAACTCTTGTATATCTAAAACTCGTTTTAATTGCTCCACCCTGTATGTTTCAGAGCAGCCAGGGCCAGAGTGCGTGGTTTTTGCAAAGCAGGTGACAGGGGCACAAAGGCAACAGCCGCGAGGGCTGGCAAGAGTTGGTTCGGGGAACAATAATTAGATCGCCCGCAGAGGAAACGCGACGAAGGGGGTGGAGGAGGCCCAGCAGAGATAATTAGGTAATTGGTCTACCTATATCTGCGATCGATCCGCGGGACAGGTCGAGTAATTTAATTTTAATCGAGGCATTCGTTGCATCGAGCACCGGGTTCACGAGCGGGGACTTTTCCGCGCGTTTTTCCGCCGTCGAAGTGGCTTCGCGAATAATTCGATGGAAAGCGGATCCCAGGAAGTGGCTCGATGTCGGAGTTACTCGAAAGCGATCCTTGAGACGCATGGCAATGAGAATAAATTATTTTCCAGGATCCTAGTTCCCCTGTAATCTGGCGCGACTCTCTCTCTCTCTATTCCCTTGTAATTTATCGCTACGTTTCGTGTACTTCCATTTGTTTGATGCATAGTCTCATTTGAGATTCATCTATTTCAAGCACAATTTATTCCGCTGCCTGAGCAATTTTCTCTCGATTCCACCTTCTGTAATTTATTTAGTTCGGTTTCATTAACTATCCAGTTTTTTCGACGACGATTTTCCGGAATTTCTTTCTCAAGTACCAAGGAACGGGGTTTAAGTAGTGCTTTTTACATTTTGAAATACTTTATTTATTCGTTTACGGGCAAAAGACTCGCTGATTTAGAAAAATTGTTATATTTGTCGTAGAGATTATTTTTTCCAAGAGCGTATACATCAAATTAATTTGAAGAAACGATTATTTCGCAACCCACGAATGAAAATGGACCCTCGAACTTTAGTATCGTAATTAGTTAGGGAACGCAGAAGTTTCGGGGGTCGAGGTATTCGCGGCTGGGTCCTCGATCGACCAAAGACATAAGGCAACGCGAACAGCATTTGAAACTCGTTCGTCTTCTCGACGATGGAACTTTGATTACTCAAAGCATTCGACGTTCGAAATCAAGACACTTTTGCTAACGAGACACCGAACTTGGAACGTAATTTTCAGAGGGTCTTCGAGTCCCTGGTTCTAATGAATTTTAAAAGACGTTTCTTATAGCTTCTCTATCGGAAAAGTCTCTCTTAGAAAGTTGTTTAAGTGGCAAAAAGGAGAGGACGCGCGGATGAAAATATCTCGGTCGTCGAGCAAACGATGGTCGAAGCGAGATAAAAGAAATGCGGAAAAACATTTCGACTCTGGGAAAGGAACAATATCAATCGATTCCAAAGTCCGGCGATCCTCTTCCCTTCTGGAACGAAAACATCAAAGACCGGCGTTTGTAACTCGAACACGGAGGTCGCAGATTTCGCGTTCACCGCGCCTAAATCCTAAGGAATCGGACAGGAAAATGTCTTATTCGCGGAGGGCGTTGTAAAATACAGAGCAGAGAATCGGCTTTCCCGTAAAATTCCGCTTCTGTCGGTGGCTGTGGTTCCACCTTGCCGGAACGGATATGGTATTACCGGCGCGCGGCCTTATGATCACGTACGCTTCCCGAAAATACGACGTCTGAAAGGATTTCGCGCGCGTACACACACGCCAGCAAGTAGTAAACAGCAGAGGGAAACGGGCGGACCGTGGCTCTTTCCAAGAATGGAAGGAAATCCGGCTAAGACTCCGAGTCGAGCGCGACTGAGTTTAAAGTTTAAAGTTATCCGGGGACCGAGCCTCGGCCTTCCTCGAACCTCGTAACGGGACGCGCGGAACGAGGACACGTGCACTCGATACGTCCATAGAACTGCACGGAAACAGGCCAAGAGAGACCATAGAGAGAGAGAGAGGAGCGTGAAGGGTAGTACAGTTTAATCCGTGGTTCAACGTGCGCGGCTTGTCGAGTTCGAGCCCGCTAATGGAAGGTTAAGCCAGCTGATCCTGAGCTAACTTTGTACACCTTATCGAGCAAGGAGCTGATCGAACTGCTCTCGTTTACCTTCAGCCCCCTCGAACCACCCTCAAACCCACACTTCTCATCGATCAAACAGGTGTTTGTCTAAGGAATTTACGACATCGATCCGATACCGTCGTCCCCGTCCCGTGTAATTGCACTTTTCTGGGATCCGCTCTCCTATCCAGGTACATCGACGCTCCCGCGGACCGTTTAACCCGGCACCGGGAAAGACTTTACGCCCGGGGACGGTTCGATCCCATTTTCAATCCACTTTTCCCGCTAACGGCGACGAAAAAGAACTCGAAAAGGTTTAACGGCCAGCCCCGGCCACCGCGCCGCTAACTCCTATCGATTTCCTTTTGTTCGTCGCGACGCCGGAAAGATTTAACCGTGGAAGATTCTTATCTGACTTCAATCTTTTCTTGTAATGAACCGGATCCGGGGATAAAGGGATCCGCGAGACTTCGCGGAAAGAATTTTTATTCTGATTTCTACGTCCTGAATATTCGACCCATTTAAACGCCGTCGATTCCTCGCGATCTTCGTTGCATCGGGTGATTTCTGCTTGAAAAATGTGGAATTATATCCATTTCGAGCTTGGTAATACTTAGTAACGCTCAGAGTCTGTAAACAATATTTATACGAGCTATTGGATTCGTGTAAACTCATAAGAAAATGTTAGTTACAGTATCTTGTTTTATTAGATCTACCAAACTCGGAGATATTTATCCTACATTCTTTTCTCGCCTGTACATAACTTTCGGAGACACCCTGTACATTAAAAGTGCAGTAGAAGGTGTCGAAAATGTACAATAAAATAAAATGCTCGTCGAGAGCACGCGTTCGATCGAGTTTTGGCTACCGCGTCTGACTATCGCTCGATATTACTACTTAAAAGTAGTTATTTCTACGTTGGACCGTCTTAGGAACCATTGCATGCTCGAAAACGGTAATTCATACCAGAGTCGAATGCATTCTTTTCAAACATTTCTTTTTTCTTTATTATTAGATCATTAAATTTACAGTCAATTCCATTGTGGAATTTTTAGTAAATATATTGATCGAGACAATGGCACGAATGTTAGAGTCCAAGGAAAAACACGAGTTAGTGGCGTAGACTAATTTAATACCGGCTGGACTACAGTTTCGACTGAACGTGAGAAGACCCTTTTTCAGGGTTTTGTCCCTATTTATCTGTTTTTAGTTAGAGGGAAAGGGGTGCTGGATGACTACTCTAGTAATCATCGTATGAGTCCTAGTGTTTGACTCAAGAGGAAAAGTAACATGATTCATGCGTGTCATCCGACACGAATAGTGAAAGAATTTTCAAATACGAAGCTAGTTTTAGACCGAATTTGAGTATTAATCGCGCGAATAAAGTTTGCCCAAACTCTGACTTCTACTGTTTACGTAAATCGGAAGTATATCGGGTGAGAAATAGTTATCGAGCAGCGGAGGTAGGCCCGAGAAGAGGCGGAGGCTTACGTTCGATTGAATTTTAAGCGCGGACGCTTCGGCGACGTCGTTTCCCCGGACTGATAAACGAGTTTGACCCCGGTGATAAATTTCTCCTCGGATGCAGGTGTACCCGAACTGTCGTCGCGACGTTGTAGCAATTTGTGAACGTACGGGGCCAAGTTTCTCTTCCATCGGTCGCGAAGGCGCCTTGTGTTTTCGAGCGTTAGGACTTTCGCGCGCGATTTAGGTGAGCCGATTTAATGTACATACCTCGGGATACGCGAGCGTCGCGACGCCGGAGCACGCGTTGGCTGCCACCGGAGTGGGTAAACTCGCCATTCGAGCCCAACGATCCGCGAAACTTTGCGAGACTAATCGCGCGTATATCGTTTTGCCTTTTCTCGCTTTTGGTACCGTATCGACTCGAAATGCCCAGGGCTCCCCTTGATTTTGCCCCGAAGAATAGGCCACCCGAACGCAAAGGAGGCCAACCTCGACGTCTTATCGCCCCTCTATCTTTCACATATGTATTCCGTGACCGTTAAGTTATGTCGCGCGACGCACAAACGAAAATCAAAACTTGGATGTCCCCCATCGCGATTTCATTTCGCTTATAACGGAAGATCTGTCGTGGGAAATTTGTCTGTTATACGCTTCGAATTTTGCACCCAGATATCCACTGATTTTTGTTAAAAGTCACGAGTTACGCAACCCCCCGCGTTTTTTTGTTTTTATTTTACGAACTTTCCTTTGGGGATCACGAGACCATTTATTAGGTGTACAAATATCAGTAAAGGCCTGGGTTTATTTCTAAAAACTTTCGATGGTGGGACGAGTACTTGCGGGAAAGATGCATCTACGGTGTCTCCCTCTACTAGCGAGTACAGGAGACACCGCCACAAGGTTTCCAGTAAAACACAATTGGCGTTACGTATTGATAAAGTCGTACACGAGAAACTAAATCAAAATCTGGCCGATTTACACGCAAAATCTGAAGAGACAAGCACTTTACGTTCGCTTTATATTCGTTTCTTTTGGCTTGGAGCGATAGTAGGACGCTTCAGAGATGCTTTGGACGCGTTACAGCGAACACGCGAGCCATAGAAAACGTTTGGCGGACGTCCAGTACCGTGGACACGCTGCAGAAAGCACCTGGTGGTCGTGTAATATATCGTGCAGTCTATCGAAAGTGCCACGATCTGGAAGTTCTAACTACACTCTGTGCATTTAGATTATTATACGCGATGTTTATTGACCCGTCGAGTTACGAACTCCGCGTTGCAATAAATATTTTATCACCGAATTTTCGACGATCCTTTCACGTTATGAATTAGAGTCCGTTTGCTTGGAAATTTTCTCGTTGCGTCGATTTTACTGGATCGACTATCAATCACATTATCGTAAACAAAAAAATTGTCGGTCTCAGTTCTTCCCTCGGACCGCGTCCAATCCATTTACCGTTGGTTCCGCGGTGCACGTAATACCCTGCCACACGACGTCGTGTTTACGCGGTATTTGAACAAGAGGCCGGCGCTCGATACATTTTCCAATTAAAAGCCAATATTTCTGTACGGTATCGTAATGTGGCCGCGCCACGTTTCACCGATACAGCCCTCTACGTCGTCGTCGCCCCGTTTAATACACGTTGTGCTCTCAGTCGTTCCATTAAACCAGTGGTGCACAAAGTCCGGACCATCCATTAACTTTATTCGACTCGTGAAATAAAGTGAAAAGGGAATACCGCCAACGTAAGACCTTTTCGATGACCTTACGTTTCCCTCCAGGTTTATTTGCCAACGCGAAACTACACTCCACTTACGGTCGTGGAGCATTCGGACCGAGTCGAATCGTATCTCTAGAATATTCAGAAATGAATCTATCGAAACGTCAGTCTTTACTCGATGAAAGAATTTTCTTCCACCTACCCCTGAAGGTATTTTAAAAATAAAATAATTAACCTTGAATAAACTAAGATAAAAGAAGCGTCTGATATAGACTATCTTCGGTCTCCATCTTTCCTTATCGCTTTCCTTCCTATCGTCGTTAACCATCATCCTGCCCTTTCATCCGCCCTAATCTCTGCCGTCGTTTCCTCTCTTGCATGGCTACTTCGCAATACCTGGCAATATCTTTCGTCAGATAAAGTCGTAGAGACGAGGAGAAACCTCGAAAGAGACGTTGAAGCATTCCAGAGTTTTAAAATCTCGCGAATTTAGGAACTCGAATCGTTCCTCTTCGACCCTTGCTAGATCCAAGCGTTGCAGAGTTTTGAAAGCTCTCGAATGCAAGAATTCGACCCATTTCTCTCGAACGCTTCCTGTACGTAGGTTTATTTTCCTTGGCCTACTGGCGCGGGAGGTTGCGCACCCCTGGCATTAAACTCACCGGGGCAAAGTAGCTCGTGGAGGTTCCGCGGAGGGCGAAAACTTGGCGGTCGAAGTCCGCGGAGCTCGGGTTAAATAACAAAGCGAAGAAGCCTGGAGGGTTGCAACAGGAAACTCGCATTAGCCGCGAGCGTTCCTCAGGGTCGGTCACGGCTCGTTTCTTTCGCGAGTCCCGGATGCGTCATAGTCGTCGAATGACGGATAAGAAGTAACAGAAAAGGGGGAAGAAAGCGTAACGAAGCGGGTACAAGGCTGCCGGAACGCTATTTAATTTGTATCGTGGGGGTGTTGCGCGTTCTACTACCCCATTAGACGAGAATGGGCCGCGCGATTTATGCCCGGCGTGATTATCTTCGTGATAAAACCAGATAACCGCCGGAATTCCTGGGATCGCTGCCGTATGGAGGACGAATCGAATTTATCACCCATCGACCTACTTAGTCGTCGAGAACGGGGGTGGCTTTTCGGGCACGGTTCCATCGAAGAAAACCGGGTTTCGCGATCGTCGTATGTCCCCTTTAAATGCACGCGTAGACGCTATGAAAACGTCGTTGGATCCGTAAGATGGCGTCTCAGAATGCGGACGCAACATTAGGGGTGGTTTCTCTGCGTCACGGTAACGTAAACGTTTAACAGGGTCGTGTAAACATTTATGCTTGATTTTATCTCCGTCTTATAGACGCTTTTAGTGCCTTGGCAATGTTCTTATGTAAAGAGAAGTCGCAGAATGGAACAGTTTATTGTAGCATGCGTGCGTGAGGACGTGTCTTTGTCGCCTGAACAATGACATAAATCGATAGCATAGAAATGTTCAAAGTTTATATAGAAATTGGACTTCTAAAAGAGTGGGCCCATCGTTGGTTTCTTTTATGTCATGCAAGAACGTTAGAAAATAAATATGGGACTTGAACCCTTGAAGTCTCGTACAAAGAATTCTTTCCATGGCTAAACAACTTTGCCCTGTGAGATTTTTTTTCTACGACAATTAATAAGGGAAATATTCAGGCGATCCCAGCGTACCATGGGGTGCTTCCGTAAATTAATAAATAAAAGAACGCCCCGTTGCTTTGTATCGGCGGAAGAACGCCCTTAAACAACAATTTTTCCTTCCATTGGCTGCGCGGGCTCTCTCGACCCTTGGATGTTCGATAACTTGAAAATTAATTGAGCGCACGCGTTTAAACGAATCACAGAGAGTAACTTTCCTCGCCCCTTTCCCTGTCTGGCACCGCCCTTGGAGTCTTGCTCGTCTCCGTAGGGCAGATAGTTACACAGCGATTAAGGTTGTTCGACTCGGCGCAATTAAGGAGATTCTCCCGGCGTCGCTAATTGAGAATAATGGGAACCGCGGCACCATTGAACTCATAACGCATAGAGGAAACGGATCGGGGAATCATCGACGGGAAGGACTCGCGAAGAAGTCGGCCGGAAGTCACTCGACGCTCGATTATTGGACCGAGAGTTCGCAAGCGTGTCTCGAATGCGGTAACTTTCGAAGAACGGATTACGCGGGTCGCCCGAAGGATACGAAACTTTTGTAATTGTTCTATCGATCTCCTTCGTTCCTTTTCCCTCTCGTGGCCCACGGAAGTAAGTGTTTCTCGCGGCGGAAGCGATCGAGCGCACGCACTACCGACAAATGGCCTCTCTTTGTCTCTTTTATCAGTCAACGTACTCATAACGTCTGAATTATATGTACAGAATGTTTCCAAGTTCATTCGTAAGTTTTCTTTTTTATGTAGCATATTTTTTTTTAAAGCGTGCATTTCAATAATTTTAATGTACGTTGAAATGGTTCATTTTTCATCGGGTAGGACATAAAACGCCTTTGAAAACGAATTTTGTTTCATAAATAATCCAATTTTATCGTACACTGGTAGTATAATCAATAGGAATTGCTGAAACTTCTTTGTGTATGTAGTATCAAAGTAAATTGCAAAATAAACATAGAAGACAGCGTGGAAAATAATAATTGTTATGTGCATCGGATAGGGGTTGAAATTCCCTTTAGAATGAGCTTCTGAAAAAGTCGATAGCGTAATTAGTTCCGGAGATATAGCGATTTTAATTTCAAGTCGACGCGGTGGCTAGTTTCGGAGATATAAGGGTTCGAAATTTGGTTACGTTTCATTGTTGACATCAGCACGAGGTGAATGAACTCGCGCACGTGAATTACTACGACTTCCTGGTCACGTGACAGTCTCGACTCACGCGTGAGAGAGAGGCCCGATGCGACGCGTCAGACGGAGACAGACATAGTTGACTTAAAAAATGACCCCTTTATATAAATTACGATATCTCAAAAATGGAAAGTCGGATCGACAGAAACCAAAAACCATTTTAAAGGGGAAGGTTTATAGCTTCTAACAATGGCTCAATTATGGATGAAACATTAATAGTTTCGGCACTGCGTGTGTGTAAAGTTTAACTATTTTTCATTCTATGTTAAACGGTTAGGCATGTCCGGAGAGACGCTCCTTGTTCTCATTTAAAGGGACCAACAATAGGCAACGAAGCACGGAGTGTACTTTTCTTTTTTCTTTAATAAGAAACGACGAAGTCCGGGTGGCAATCGGAGGAAGAAAAGAGATCGGTATCCTGGAGAAGCAATTTCAGGGAGAAAAGGGTCCGAGAAGAAAGGAACGGAGATTCCGATTTTTTCTTGGGGGAATTAATTGTTAATATATTAACAATACACGCTTTCACGAGTAGCGCTAGTCGTGGAATATTGTAGGAATGAAAGTTACTCTCTGTGTTTGTGTATTTATGGTAAAGTGTTATTTTTTCGAGTTTCCGTAAATGGAAGATTCTCTCGAAGTGTTTTACTCGAAGGGAAAAATATAAAAGGAGAAAATGTTGATTTTCTCAACCTCCTTAAAGGGAACGTCGTTGAGAACGAACCGAGAAGTAGATACCAGCGAGTGCTGATATTTTTTTAACATAATTTACAGAGCTTGTAGATTCGCGGGACAATCGGAGATGGAAAAGCGCGTGGATCGTCATTCTTACGCGTATTTTAAATAGAAAACCGAGCAAGTCGTAGCTCAAATTACAAATTAATATAAAAATTGTTTAGCCAATCGAACATAATATTATAGTATACCTTCCTGCGTCCGACTGCTTATAGATAACCGAGAGTTTGCAACTGATCGCGAGTTCATTCGACTGTTTATAAGCCAGACATACTCCTCTCGACTGCGATAAACAACGGTCGATATCTCGCGAACTGTTTCGCTGACTCCAGCGTAAACATTGTTTCGCTCGTGTACGAACCGTATCAATTCGAAGCGATTCAGTTCCTCTTATAAAGATTGTGTATCGAAGCTTAACATCGCGATTCTACGAACTCGAAGCGCACATGCAGTCAACGGTGCAGATAAGATGTTTAATATCACATCGATAGTACTGTAATAAGGTTGTCGTAAACCGATCTTAAATACGAGATTCTGGCACGAGAACAATCTCGAATATGATATGCGCGTGCATTTCTTTCGTTGCTATCGCTGCAATGGCGTAGTCTGTCGCAGAAACTCTCTCGAAAACGGAGCGAAGGAACCTTCGATTTATTTTGAGGCGCGAAAAACTCCTTTTACGATCGAACTTTCTGTTTCCCCGGTGCATCCTCGATGGAAAATCTAAAAGAATCGATACTCGTAAGCGAGATCACGATATCTCGGAGCATCGTAGGTGGTGCTCTAGTTTTATGCGTTTGCTATCGCGAGCCTAAAGCCGACTAACGCGAGATGACCGAGTCGGCGTCCAGAAGGGAGAAAAAGGCTCGGAAAAGGGGACTCGTGGGCGCGTATCACCTTTATGCTCGGTAGGTTCGCGAGTTATTTATTTTTATGGGGTTTCTCTCTTTCTACCGTTATCCGGGGGTCGCTTTTCTTGGCGAGGCCGAGGTCCTCGAGGATTCGAGGCAGCAGCGACCCCACGCACGCGAGAAACGAGCGAAAGAGAGGAACGCACCGTGGCCCGCCGCGGCGTTTCCACCACCGGAGACCCTTCGATGGGAAACCTTGTGCCCGCTTAATGGCGTTACGGGGTTGCCATGGCGACGAAACCCCATGGAACACCCGCCAACGGCACCTACGACCGCCGCGCCCGCTGGAAAGCCCATTTATTCTGGAAAAACATTATAAGAACGAGGAGAGAGCCACGCACTTGCATCAGTGTCTATGCAAGCAGTATGGCTTGGCTCTCCACGGTCAGCGACCACCCCCAACCCCCACTAGAAGGAACCCTTGCGTACGAATTTTGCCAGCCGGCGAGAAAAGTGCCGCGAGATGTCGGAAATCACGCGAGATTAGCCGCGCGTGGCTCGCCTAACGCGATTTAGTTACGTTGTTTTTCGCTCTCTTTTAATATTTTCAATTCAACTTTCTCGTAATTGGTTTAAATATGTATCTACACTATTAATGGCGATTCTTGAGAATTTCTTCTTCCACTTGTCTCTATCAAATGGGATGTTTATTATAATAACATATACAGTATGGATACGATGTTTGGAAGGCAACAATTCTTATATTTTTATAACTATACTAGCATTAAACATTGTTGAGAAGCTGTAGACCTCGAAGTATTCTAAATTTCCACATTTCTCAGATACTTTATCTTCCATTGTCGAACAAAGCAGAGTACACGAGCGACGAAACTTTGCACCAAAAAACAAATAAATAAAACGAAGACTATGCTCCGACGAGAAATAGTTAATCGCGTGCGTCCATCGTATCCGGTATCTCGACCGTGGATCGGAGACGTGCTCGGGCTCGACCCATTTTCTGGAATCACCCTATATAAAGTTCGGTCGGATAGTTGGAGAAACGGTGGGGGTAACTTTGCGACGAGCTGATAGACGGTACCGTATTTCTTTCGTTCGCCCATCGTGGAGGAGGCACGGAGGGTGATACTTTTCCGGGGGTGTGTATCGCGTCGTCGGGGGGCCATTTGGCCATTTAAACGTAGGGGAGGGGGAAGGGGTGCCGTGGAGGAAGACTGCAAATAGACCGAACCCGGGTCCGGGCGTTCGAGTGACATCGTAATAATAATTTCATGGCTGCGAGGGGCGGAATCGATACGGGCGCGGCGCGTGTAATCGAGGAAGCCGCTTATCCGCCCTGTTGCGAAACAATAATCCGACAAATAATTGGTCGATAGGTGTTACGGGCTGTCCGGTCAATCTCTCCGGGCCCGGGCTATAATTCGGCCGTCGAATCGCGTTACAATCGCGATTAAACGTCTATTAGCGCCGTCGTGATGCCTGTCAGCGTTGTATCCGTCGACATAATGGATTAAACTAGATTCCGACAATGGAGACGAAAGAATGGAACGACCTCCGATCTGGGAACTGGACCAACTGGCGCCAAAACACGTGCGCGTACATCCAACGCGCACTGTTCTCCCGCCCTTTATTAATCGTTGAATTAACAAACAGGGGGCAAATTCGCGACAAATGTACTTGGGTCAAAGAAAACTCCCCATCCTATTAACTTGATAAAGAAGGATCCCGTAGACAAAACGTCTACTTGTCCGGGTAGTGGTACTAGGAACTAACTATCGTACGGTTCTAATTTCTAAATCGCTTCCTAAAGTGTTGTCTAGGAGTGGATAATTAACAATCGTCCATTTCGTCAAGAAATTGCATTTTGAGTTGTGGAGTTGAATTTGTGGCGTCGCCACTTATGCTTGCCACCAGGGGGGTTCGCGCTCTCACAAGCGCTCGACCGACCCCTCGGTTGCTATACACTCCTCGATCGACTTCCTAATATCCCAGTCGTCTAAGGCAGGGCCTGCTAGGAAGCCTTACTGATGATCCTTTTCTATCCTACGATTCTCACGAGTCCCCAAACTGCAGCGAAGCAACGCCACAAATTTAACACTTTATTCAAGTGTACTCTGCTTACTGCGTTGACATCTCCACTCCAGTACCATGTATTGGCTGCAGTACTAAAGATACTAGAGTGGGGATTTCAACGTAGCCTAGCCTTGCACGATGCATTGCGAGGTTATACCAAAAAGTCTCTAGCTTTCTCGAATGTTCTTCCCAGGAAGATTGGCAGAGAGAATTGGAGAAGGTGTAGTGCAAAGTTTCTCAGTGACTGAATGTACAAATCAAAAATGTCGATGCCTATGATCGAGGATGATACGCTGGCGTTTACACGAGATTACGCTGCCATCGGATTTACGATGCTAAACTAGATAGATGTACCAAATATGTTATTTGCAAAAGATTGCGTCGAAAATTAATGGGTATCCAGCGAAATTGTAAATATCTTGCTATTTATTTATACCGTGATGGGAAGTAACCGGGGTAAAATATTATTTGGCTCCGGTTTGGTAAATATAAGGCACGATTTATTTCATTCGAGCGCAGTGGAAAACACCATTCTTTTTTTTAATTTGTTACGTGGAGCTTCCGTGACATTAGAATTAATTACGTCGTATGGATTTTTATATTCGTTTAAATAAAGGACGAGGCGCCTAAAATGGACAACCTGACGCGTAGAGAGCTTGTATCAAAGCCAGGTCTATTTGATCTATTTGTCACAGATGTTCTTCTCGTTCGTGTATCCTCTCAGGCTTGTCTGTACACCGACGACACGCAAATATTGTATATCTTTAGACATCTGCATTCATACCGTTATTCGTGGACGCGAACCAGACATAGTTGGAATTTCAAATTGGTTTCCTCGCATTTTACGTATGCACATATCTACGGTGTTTTGATTAATATTTCACAGAATATCGTATTTTTAGGTCATATTGTGCCGGGCGACTGTCCGAAGGCGGATGAATGCAAGTTCGTTTTGAATTTTCTTACAAACGAGCGAACGTGGTGCCCCTGCATTCGTTATATAACAGAATATTATTATTGTGATTATTCTCTTTATTATAGCTAACTCGATCTCGACTTCGACTTCAGATAAGCAAACAGCATTCAAGATTTAGGACTTATAGAGCGTTATAGAGGATATTCAATGCGCTAGTGTTTGTTGAAATGTGTTTGACATTCTTCCGATGAAAAGTCAATCGATATGTTCCGTGAATGACTTCGAAATATCTTCTTCTAAAATAGTACCACGTTTATCGAGCTATAAAACAGGATTCTCACGATGAAAACGCAGAATGCGTCCGCAACGTAAACTGATATACTTAGAATCGACGAAGGAGGCAAATATAGAACGACGTGACAAAGACTGCATCCTATTGGGGGACATCCTGTTTTCGTCAATCCCCCCTCGGTGTTCTGAATAGGCTTACTCGTTTTCACGATTGCACGGTAAACAAAAACGCAGTTTTTTTTTCGCGCTGTTCGTAAGTGGCTGGAAGCACGGGGCGTTGAAAAACAATGCTCTGCAAAATTGTTCGGGCCAGACCGCCGCCGCGGCTCGCCGCAAAAACCCTTTGCGGATAACTCGCGCGTCAAAACACCGAGCAATTAACCCTCGAGGGGATTTAAAAGCAGGGGGCCATCGGCCCCGGTTCCCCGCTTATGCGTCCCGAGGGGGGTTCGCCAAGGGTCCCCTGTCCGTGGGTTCCTGCGCAACCGCAAGGGAATTACTAAGGATTACATGAAAATTCTATTATCGTCTTACCGTTGTGCTTTATATCCCCGACCGGATGAAATCGGGCCAACGTCACGAATCAATTCTGCTTCCAAGTATTTCACGACGACGCCAAAAACGGATTCGATCGCGATCTGCAAGGGCGCGAAGGATCATGGGGCACTTCTGTCTTTCCAGTTCCATTCTCGAGGGTGGATTTTTATAGATGATATTAGAAATTGGTTTATTAAATAAAATACTCGGATTTAGCTTTCCAATAATCGTTACACTTTATTTTACTACACGTTGGAAGAGACACTCTTGCAGTATGACTTTTACAAGAGAATTGAACTGCAATCGAACAGAAAAACTGAGAGTTAACGAACTGTGGCCCTATTGCATCTTTGTATAAAGAGGAAACTGAGTCTTACGAGGGAATATAAGCAGCAAGAGATTAATTTTTGTACCTGGTTTTTAGTAGAAAACCTAACAGATAACAGCGTAGTAATTATTGGTAGACGTTCGCTCCACTTGTTGAATTGTTTCAAATTTTAGTGTTCCTAACTTTTTATATTTGCAATAACATTTTTTGCGATGAATTTCAAATCGACTTCATTCAGTCTCGATCGTATTTAATTCCAAACGTGAAATAATCGTCAGACGTTTGGTTAAAATTGTAATATTACGAGAAAATGGACACTAGTAAAAAGTCTCCCTATGGTGGCATTTCTGAAATTGAAATCAGCAATGTTAAGCTTCCACGAACTTATTTAAATAAAAATTTCGAACAGGGAATGAACTCCCGAGTCTAGTTAAATTTAATTTCAATTTATAATGAATCGTTCGAACAACATTTAGCTTCTGATTGAATTCGCTCGAGCCGCCTGACCAAAGAATCGATTAAATCGTTCGTGGAAGCTTTTTTGTTTAAATTATTCCCCTGTGCGTGTTCGATCGAACGAAACGTTACGAGTAAATATTCCAATTCCACGAACACCGGTTCTCCAGGTCCCGGTGGCTCGGCGAAAGAGTGTCGGGGATCGCGTTGCGGGTCGTGTAAGTCACGTAATTGGTGATAATAAATTAATAGCGCGGCGCCGTTCGTCACGTAGACAGGACGCTCTTGTATGCACCGACGCGTACACATACTCAAGTTCGTAAGGGTGCGGTCCAGGCGGTCGCGCGAGCTCTCGCCGCAGCCAATTACCGTTCCCTCATTAATCCGTTTAATTGCGGATTACGCGAAAAGTCTGTTATAGCCTTACGACACGCGTCACGGGGTTCGACGTGCCTGCGTCGACGGAATTCTGGCCGGAACGTCCACGCTGCCCTTTGTAACCCAAATTTTTCGGTTCGTAAAATAAATAATGTAACAGTCAGCAAACGTCAGACGAAGATACGTAAATGTCCGTCGGATTAACATTTAGTTGCAAACAAACGCGTGGAATTTCCAAGTCGCGATGCACCCTGGAAAGTGCAACGTTTGTGCATTAGCATTCGCGTAGATTTATTTATGGCACGAAACCTCAAAGTCACCGGTGAGTTACGAGGGGTTAATCCCAGAGAGGCGGGAGGAGGGAGAAACTCGTCGAGCACGCTAAACGGTCGGGAAATCTTAACAGGTGCGCCATTTATTGTTATCTGGATTAACAGGTATTTCAAGTAAAGTTTCAAATCCTTAAAAACTCGTCAGCTCTCTTTATTGGATTTATCTTTAGACTATACGACACGTCTCGTAAATGGTCGATAGGGTTCTGCAAAGGCACATTAAAATCGAAGTCGAACGTCATTCTAAAAAATTTTCAATAGATCACAGATCGTTCCCAAAACCTCCATTAAAGTCTGATTAGAGCGAGATCGTTAAGGGGTTAAACAATTTAACTTTCAAACTTGAAATGTTTATTTTTCCCACTTAAAATGTACGCTTCGTTTAGGGGTTGAAAAAGGCTGTCGTAGGGGATTAACGCGGCGCCCGATGGCGCGTAGGATTTCAAGGGTGGACGTTATCGGCGACAGGATCACGGCACGCGACGTCATTTCCGCGAAAAGAAATACGATCAGAAATTAGTCCGGGTAACATCGAACCCCGTTCGTTTTCACAAACTGTTACCTTGTCGCGGATTTCGGGCCGCAATAAACGCCGGCTGACACGCGTCCCTGACCTGCCCGAGGTGTCGCTAAACCACCGTATTTTCCGACAATTACCTCGCGATACACACGGACAGGGGCGTAGGAGCGCGCGCGTGTGCCCTGTAATATTCAACGCGACGATCGGCGCCCAGGGCGCTTCGGTGAGTGTGGCGAACGATCGGTGGTTGGTCAGCCGCGTGGCCGGCTTGCCACAACCAATTACCGCTCTCTCATTAACTCTGCGATAATCATCATCGAGCGTCGTGTCTCTGTCGCGCGACCGTCGTTGTTCTCCGACTTCGACGACCTCCTCTCCCTCTGTGTTTCGTCCCTGTCCCTTTCCTCTCTCCCTCTCGTGGGGCGAGCGCATAATTGCTCGTGAAAAAGGGCGCTCGACAGTCAAAGTACGACGAATTGCACGTATCGGTGAACGCGCATCGTTGAAAGCACTCGTACTTTGCGCTCGCAATAATCACAAGCCGAAAGCGGAAAGTGCTGAATCCCCCACGGTTATTCCACGCACGATCTTCGGGAAGCTCGATAAAATATCGTTACCACGACGCCATTTTAATTTTCCGACTGTAGTCCCATTTCTATTTCACGCACTTTCCTTTGGTGGATTTGCAAAGTATTCTAAATTCATTTTTGTCAAAGTAATTTTGGTCGTTGCTTTCTATGCAACTTTAAAGTCATTTTTCAAGGTAGTTGTTGCAATTTCATATAGGAAAATGGCGTGTGTCGTTCATTCACTGTTTCAAAGTGCACACGTCGGGATATTCAATGGAACTGGAAAATCATTTGATCCTTAAGTTTTAGAATTACTTATTCGTACACCCGCTAGTGAAAGTGTATTTTTAATTAAATATCGTCGAAGATATTTAATTTTGAATAAATCTTACAGCGGCGTCGCCCACAAGTTTCAGTTTCGAGGAACAGGAAACGGAAGTCTTAAGACCAGCGGTCTCGAGTAATTCTAAGCGCGACGAAGCCGGGGTCGAAGGGGTTTTAATTAAAGAAATTAAGCTATTTATTGGGAAGTTGAGGAGCCCTGTTTCTCTTGGTCGGCCCTTCGACCCGTTGCGTCTTGTAGCTCGCACCTTCCGCCCTCCCCCCTCCGGTCGCGAGTCGAGAACAAAGGCGACCCCGAGCCAAGCGTCCCTCCGACGGGTCCGCTCCTCTTTCTGGCTCCTTAACGAGGCTAATTGCTCGAGAACTCCATCGGCTCGCGAAAGCATCGAAACAGCCGATACCCGGCCGAGGGCGAAACTTCGGCGACAGGGAAAAACAACGACGCGATTTTATGGGAGGGCCGATTTTCGAGTGTTCGTTAAACGTGGACTCCGTTTAAATATCCCGGGGTCCGGCTCGACGTCGTTTAGTCTGTTTATCTGACCGCTAATAGTATTGCAACTATCGATCGGGACGAGAAAAACGAGTCGACAAGCGCATCATATAGAAAGGCGATTCTTCTTAGTATGCAAGTCTTTTCCATCTAACAAATAGCAAAAGTCTCTGACATCGGAGGCAAAATTCGACACTGTCGCTTAAAAAATAGAAATGTTCAACTTACGAATCATTTTCAGGGTTCATTTTAACGGTGGCACGTGGTGTTTACATTTGGTCCGAATACCTGACCACGAGTCTCACACGTGTTTGTAGAGCAAAGGGTTAAGAATCATTACTGTAATTGGATCGGATTAAACGAACAATTGAAACTAAGGGACTCTTCTACCATACTTTGGCCCCAGCAAAGTCAAAAACCGTCGTTTCTCGATATTGTTCACTAATTTACAACACCCTATCAAGTGTCGACCTTCTCTCTCGATAAGATAGTGTAGTGTACCCCTAAAACCACAAGTCTCTCTCGACTTCGCGTCTGGTAGATCGCTAAAGAGGTCGGTTTAAAAAAAATAAAAAATAAACCAGAGACTGGGGTTTTCGTTTCCCCGAGCTTAAGCAAGCGTGAAGAGGACCGTCAAAACGTGTATAAACGCGGGAGAGGGTGGGGGAATGGTCGTGGACACGGGTCGCGCACAGCGTGCCTATTGTGTGAAAAAATCAAAGCAGACGTCGAGTCGTCCGGTTCGTTACGCCAGTAATTTCTCCGACGTTGAAAGGAGGGTGCGACTGTATACAAAACGCAGCTACGCCTCTGATATCGGGAACGTGACCAGCCTCGTCTTTCCAAGTCTAAACAACCGGCGAGAACCACTCACGCAAGCACTTCACCATCGATCCCCATCGGCGGAACCGATGACGCCATCCTCGAGACTCGACGCTTATCGTCCTTTCGATAAACTTTTCTCCTGGCTCGAATATGCCACGAAGCTCCTCGCCGTTCCGATTCGTGACGGTTAAACCAAATAAATCGACCGCGACGAAACATCGAATCCGTCGATGGTTCCGTTTGGCACCGATCGACAGTTTATTTTGACGTAGACGCTCCGCGAGGTTCTAACGCGACAGATTTATGAGAATCCGTAACCCTTCGTCTTTCGCGAATGCACTCATCCAAGGGACAGTCGATTCGAGATATGGCCAAGTATCGACCAGAGTTCCCGAGGAACTCGTAAAAAATTCAA
This sequence comes from Colletes latitarsis, assembly GCF_051014445.1. NCBI lineage: Eukaryota > Metazoa > Arthropoda > Insecta > Hymenoptera > Colletidae > Colletes > Colletes latitarsis. The sequence continues at coordinate 24,686,807 of NC_135135.1, read as the reverse complement.
CGTGTTTTCTTTCGCTTTGAATCGAGTGGAAGGTACGGTGATCCTAAACGACGACGCCGTGTCTGGCGGAGGTGCTAAATTATAGTGTGTCCGCGGAGGGCGGATCGGAAGAACAATACAATCGATCGATTCTTGTTCTTCCGTGCTGTGCGTTAGAGTTTAGGATGACGTGTCCAGCGCGTGTAATATATCGCGTTCTTTGTGACCTCGGGATGACGAAGCTAAGCTTTGGTCGTCGACCGACAGCAGGCTCGGGGCTCGAGAGAAAAGTGCTCGTAACAATGGCGGGGAAACCTGTACTTTACGGAGGAAAATGTGGTAAAAAATATTAGATTTTTTCAAGACTCCTCGCGAATTTGCGAAAGAAATTCGAGTAAAAACTGTTAATCCAATTATTTAAAAATATACAACCGTACTGAAATTTTTAAAATCTAATATTGCTTTATCGGTGGACCCTTAAAAATCAAAGAATTCCAATGGCGTGGATCCTCGTGGAGTCGAATCCTGTTCGCGTAGATCGGTTTATCCGTACGCGAGGGATCGGGGCAGCGGTATTTACTAGCAGGAGTCCCGGGATCGGGCGCGTTTCCCTTCAAAGTTCCCGCGAGACCCGCGTGACAGATAGAAGTCGGTCGAACAAAGTAGGAAAGGCGTTAGTACGAAATTAAGGGTCGTCCGGGGCCGTTCGATAAAAGGGACGACGGAGTCTCTTGAGGCGTATATAGTCGAGGAAGATCCTTCGTGGACGAGTCCTGTCCCGGCGTACGAGCGTGTATCATCGACACGTGGCGTCGCGTCTACGCGTTCCACCCCCCATTGCATACCTCCTCGACTTTCCCTTTCTCGGTCATGTATATTCCATTCGCCGTTGCACGCACCCCATAAAAGGAAAACACGCTCCTCACCACTATTATACGACTTTTTCTTGCCGCAATAAAGCCCGCGTTACTCGTTATGCGCGAGTACGAATAGCTGCGCTTGTTCGTGGCTGCCAGAAATTTCAATATAACGGGACGAACGAAATTCTTCGCCGCGGTCGAAGCCCCCTGGCTGTGTGTCTTTTATCCTGTACAGCGTGATAATTGTTCCTTGGTGTGGACCTTTTATTAAACAAAAATTGCTTTAACCTGTGGCGCTGCTTTGCTGCGGTTAGGATCTCGCGAGAATCGTGGGAGGACAGAAAAGAAAAGGAGGGGGCGCGTTTCGTCCGGGTCTGCTAGTTGACTTATCAGGAAGGCTTTCTAGCAGGCCCTGCCTTAGACGATTGGGATATTAGGCAGTCGGTCGAGCGCTTGTGAGAGCCACAAACCTTACCTTCGAGAGATTCACTTTTGAGATCGAATTCCCTCGCGCGTCGACTCGAAGCGTTTATTAAAGGTACAGTGTTAATCACTTATTGTTTCCTTCGCGTTCTAGAGTTTGTAATAGAAAAAGGTGCATATGGAATGAAGATGAATTCACAATGCAATCCCAAATGAATCGCTGAAACGCTAAAAGCGGCCCTACGACGCGGCGAACGCGTTCATTAAGTATTCATGAGGCTCTCTTTATGGATATGTTTTCAGACGCGTGACCAAACGGTTTTTCACAAATATACGCTCAAATGGGACGCGTCGCTGTATCGAGACGCGCTTCGAATGCTAACTGTCGCGCGATGGCTTGAATTGCTCGAACTTTCGTACCGAAATATCAGACCGTTGTCTTGGAATATCGCGAAAACGCTCGGGCACAGTTTCACGATCGGAAATTTAAATATATCCGCGCATTAATAAGAGAAAGATCGACGAATTGAGACTCTAAAATAAACGACACAATAAATTTTAAAATTCGTAGTTTCCAATTGTCTGGAAATATTCTCCGGAATGGTAGAAAATTTTACGAAATTAGTCCGACAGCTCATGGGTTAGTAATGTGAAAGATTAAAATTTATTTTGTAAAGTTTAACGTGTATTTAATTCGTTCGGGGAATTTGCAACAACGAAATAGCTTTCTTTTTTAAAAAAAACTCACTTTGTAAAGTTGTGTGAGCGACTGAAACTCTATTTAATGGTCTCCTTCCGTCGCGTTCGCTACAGAAACGCACGGCTTATTAACTCGCGAATGCAGATCTATCCTTCCGATATTAAAGAAACAGTACGATGTCTCGTTAAAGTAGTCTGAGCTTCAACTTCGCGAACGTCATTTCCCCTTAATTGATAAATCCGTTTCGATATTCCTATTTAAATGAATAATATCGACTCCAATGAATAATTTCCCTTAATCTCCACGGAGACGAGCTATTTTATTTCAAATAAATGAAAAATTTATACCGATATTCGCCCGTAATATCCATCGATATTGCGACAATGTTATCCCGTCGCATACAGGGTGTTTCTTGCAACCAAAAATTAAATATTTTATTTGCTAGGAATATAAACTAACCTGAACATAAAAAGCCATATTTAAAGCTATAAATATATCAGAATAAAATCAGAAAGTCTCGCACGATTTATAATACTTTCAATGCGAGGCTGTATAAGGATATTTCCCATTAAACGCCGACCAAATGGTTCATGCATATTCCAGGTGCGTTAGGGTAAGAGCATTACGTAGTAGTTTGAGTATTATCGGATAAGGAAAATCCTCAGATAGGCGTGACAAGAATCTCAGCGAAAAATAGTGATCCAATACATTATTAATATAAAATAATTCTACTAGTTACAACAGGGACATCTCGTATTATTGATTCTGTAAATATCGTGACTTAATTTTCAATGGCCATCCGTCGCGATGGAATGGCGTCGTTAGGAGCTCAATGACCGTTTTTGCGAAGATTCTGCGTGGAACGGTTCGCGCGACGTTTAGGTTCCAGAAGTTCGACCCTAAAGCCGCAGATTGATGCGTCGAATTATATTTGTCGCGCGGCGCAGCTGCTGTCTAAATTATACGGTACATTTAGCCGAGCAACCCCTGGCAGCCTGCGTCCTCCGCGAGTGGCCACGCGGGTCCCTCCCGTTGGCTTTGATGTACTCCGTGGCTCATGGGAGTCGATGAATTTTATTCCACCTTTGCGGTTGTCCGAAGGCCGGGCGCAACGGCTTCGTGATCGATGACGCGACCGGGAGTCCATTTTAATAACTGTCAGATTACAAGCGAGCCGCCAGCCAGGGGATGAAACGTTAATAGGGTGCAACGTGGCCCGTGAACTCGTCAGACGCTCCTGACGACGACTCTGTCCACTTTGCAATGATCATCCCGTTCGTCCCGTCGATGGAATCCTTATTAATTAATTTTCTTAACGCCTGGGGACGCCATCTTGGTCCTTAGGGGACCCACAGTGTCAAACTTTGCAGTTTAACAATTTTAATTTGAAATTATTTTCTATGTTCAGTCACTTTTCCTCCATTTTCGCTGTTATTTGCATCCAAATCCACCGACTGAATCTCTATAAATGATTTTTTTTTTAACGTGTACGCCATCTTGGTCCCTGAGGAATCGACAGTCTCAAACTTTGCAGTTTAACAATTTTAATTTGAAATTATCTTCTATGTTCGGTGATTTTGCCTCCGTAACGTGATATCAAGAGTAGTATAATTTGCGTTAATTATTATTTCTGCGGTTATTTGTAAATATTAAGGGATACCTTTTGGTCGAAATCAACTCCTAGCGTGTTAATTATCAGTAGATCTTTCGGGACGTTTTGGTCTCTGTTTATAGCGACACTACCTTCTAATTAGGCGACGCACAATGGTAAAATGGTGGTCGTTGGACCGACCGACCAACAGGACGATGAACAAACAAAGCATATTCTACGGTCGCGATAAATTTACGATGCGTGCGACGTGGTTACATCGCGTGTGTTCCGAAACGTTTGAAATTGGAACCAGTTTGTTTTCTGCATCGTATGATTTCGCGGAATTTTGTATTTTTTAAATACACAACAGATTTTTATGGTGTACACAAACCACCAATATTTAAAGAAGGTTGTACATTATTTATTTATCGATCTGAAATTCGAAGAGCTTGAAAAACGCGCGTGTGTGTTTTTTTTTATTTACAGTAAATTGGTAATAGAGTACACTATTGGCGTCGACATATTAATCTCTTTGAAGTTTGATAATTCGTTTAATTCCTAGCAATCGTTACTTGCGTCATAGTCGTTCGAAGTGATATTCTTTAAATAAAAAATAATGTTGTGCAAAGGACAAGTAAAGGAAAGGCAAAGATGAGGAAGTCGAACGAAACGAAAAGATGGATATGTAAGCGGAGTAAGATAAAGTGTTGCGTTGGAAATAACGCGGGATAAGGCGAAAGCGTGATTTTGTATGAGACAGGGGATGCAAGTATAGAGTAGGATATATCACTGACAGACGGCGGGGAATGTATCCGAGGTGTACATACACTCTGTACAAATGATTCTGTCTATACCAACACAGATGCATGGAAGACGCAAGGATTGGTAGAATCCACGTCGTCAATCTGATTCTGCCAATCGAAAGTCTCCAGTGGTACTATGGATAGAATCATTTGAATCGAGTGTGCCCCTGAGAGGCATTCTTATCGGGTACATTTTTCCGTAACCGGATGGCAAACATTACTTCTCAGACTTTTAACATCCTTCGACAACCCCCATCCATTGACCAGAAGAATTTTATATTCAATAGCTCCAAGAGATTTTTGTATTCTTTCTACTTCTTTTTTTTATAATTTATGAGGGTGGAATTGTCGATTTTTCGTCAGCTTTCCCCTCTTCATTTTCGGGTTAATTTAAATCCTTTAAAAGGATTCCACAATAATGACGTAATAAATTTGAACGCGTATAGTTTTATTGATTCAAAGGACACGGTGTTGTAGTGGAACGTAATTGGTTTGGGAATAATGGCAGATCATAGATCACCGTGCTTGGAATCGTGTTTTGCAGTTATTACTTGGTAAGTGAGCGTTTCGAAACGGTGCAATATTCCACGCAAAATCGATCACTTGTTGCTGCCGATATCAGGGATTTAGGTGAAATTGCAATATGATATAGAGCGTGTAAAATTATTATGATTATTATAAATTTGTTGATTTCATACCCGCTCGAAAACTACAGATTAAATTCAATTTTCACAATTGAACGAAAATTAAACCGAAACCACCGTGCTAAATTCTTTTCGTTTCAAAATTTACGAACCTTTGGAATTTCCATACACAGAGTGAATAATTTAAAAAAGAGGACTGTATAAATTTGACCGAAGTACGCGATCCCGCCCCGAAATATTTTAATATTCTTTCTGCACGCTGCCCCGAACGCCATTCAGCCGTACGACCGTAATGTCAAAAGTCGATCCATCAACCGTGATGGATGTACTTCCTGGAAGCTTTTCAACCATCGACTCGCCAAAGCGCAGTTCAATCTTTTTCACGTTGCAATTTTAAGAAAATCGCGCGCACTTCAGGCGCAAATTTAAATATTAAAAACGAAGGTCCGACGCGCATTACGAAACATTCGCGAACAAAGTCCCGTTCTTTTCACGCTGTATACGCGAAGTCGCTAGAAAGAAAGCATTTGACAAATTGCTGGCAGTTAAATCTAACGGGAAGGGATTAAGGGAGTCAGTTAGGTGTTCTTAACGCGGAATGCTCGCAGAATGGGAACCAGTTTCTAGGAAAAGCGAAGAGGATGATATATAAAGTTTAACGGGCATCGTATTTTACTTGGTTTATTACTCTTATTATTATTATATTTCATCCAGGGAACAACAGCGTCGAGGCGTTGCGAGCAAACGATTTGAAAAATTCGCCTTGTTGAAACTTCACCGGCGTCCTTCCATTATTCAATTTCCGTGCCCCTTGAATCTGGTGGCCCGTGGAGGACCGTGGCCAAATATTTCCTTCGTTTCTTCTTGAATCGTTTATCTTCCGGTGAAACGGTCCGGGATGCCCCCTCCTCTCGTTTGGTATCCATTATAAAGTATAATTTCCCATTGAAGGCGCAGACCGTTTTGCGTGTATTCGGGTAAATGCCTCCTATTCGGGAAGCGAACGCGATTATTGGTAAACTTGTAAACGCCATCGTGGCCGGGAGATTTGAATAACGCGCGGTTACGGGTAATCCGATCTCGACGCAGATTTTTATGGGATTCGTTAACACGGTTTCGAAATTGAATCACCGGGAAATTCTGATAATAAATTGCACACAGGCCCACACGCACACGGCTGGAAATTAATTGGACGTTCCGATTTCGCGTGGAACGCGTCATTTGATACTGTTATTAATCCTGGGGAATGCTTAACAGACTCTTTGGTTACTCCAGGTTGTGAAATTCATACTGCAACCGAGTTACCTGTTAGTGGAGAACTCCAACAGTTCTTTCTCTTCCAATTTACATACAGGGTGTTCGACCAACCCTGGGAAGAATTTTAATGGAGGATTCTAGAGGCCAAAATAAGACGAAAATCAAGAATATCAATTTTTCGATGGAGACTTCGTCAAAAAGTTATTAACGTTTAAAGTTCCGCCCGTACTGAATTTTTTTCTAGAAAATGCAACTGAAAATAATTTTTTCAGAACGATTTGAAAAAATTATTTTCGGCTGCGGGAGTCAATTGCAATCATTTTTTATGAATACACATATCCCTGAAATCCTACCCTCCGAGAAAAAAATTCGGGTAGGTGATGAAATTTCTCGGCGAAAAAAAAAATTTTTCAAATCGTTCTAAAAAAATTATTTCCGATTGCAAGGGTCGATTATAATCATTTTTTATGAATAGATATACCCCGGAAATCCTACCCAGTTTGGACAAAAAAATTCGAAAAGGTGTGAAATTTTTCGACAAAATTAAAAAATTTTAAATTATTCTAAAAAAATTATTTTTGATTGCAGAGACCAATTATAATAATTTTTGGTCAATAGACATACCCTCGAAATCCTAACCATTTTCAAGAAAAAAATTCCTTACCGAAAATATAATTTCAGGCCAAAAATGCTTCCCGTAAATTTCATGCGAATCTGTAAATCACCATAACTTCTGAATGGATTGGACGATTTTAATGTTTAAAAAGCCAATCGCCGCGTATTTTAGTGTAGAATATGTAGCAATGATAAAAATATTCGAAAAGTTGTTCCTTGACCCCGTAATGATAGAAAAACCCCATAAAAATGGTCCAATTTTCAAACAGCCATAACTCCTACATTAGTGAATATATTTCAATGAAACTTTTTTCTGAAGTAGAGCCCATAGGTACCTACAAAAAAGTATTAAACAACTTTTCTGTAGAACGTCAAACGAAATTACTAAAAATCAAAAACGAATTTTTAAGGAAAATCAACAGGGGGTAGGTGCCTAAATTTGTCGACAAAATTGAAAAGTTTCAAATCGTTCTGGGAAAATTATTTTCGGTTGCGGGGATCAATTATAATCATTTTTGGTGAATAGACATACTCCCGAAATCCTACCCACTTTCGAGAAAAAATTCAGTACTGGCACAACTTTAAACGTTAATAACTTCTTAACGAAGCCACCACCAACAAATTGGTATTCTTGATTTTCGTTTTATTTTGGCCTCTAGAATCCCCTATTAAAATTTTTCCCAGGGGTGGCTAAACACCCTGTATATAAGAATAATAAAAGGTCGTCTGTTTGGTAATTGATTCAGTGTACGTAATTTTTAATAACAATAAGACTTCTGAAGGCACAAAACTATCTTTTAATTCCGGATATCGCGTAGGTCGTGAAAATTTTTAGAAATGGGGATCGATCCACTCAAAAGTATTCAGCAAACGTTGAAATGAAATTAAGGGCTGTAAAAATTCGTTCGGTATTTACCCAGGGAAGTTTAAAAATAGTTTTAGCGTTTTCAACGCACGACTAAAGCGAGCCTTAGGTTTTGGGAGGGGGGTGTGAATTTTGCAGGGTAGTCTGACGACCGTAGTCTACGCGTTAATTAAATCCAGAGGCTTCGACCGAGGCAGATTCGGGGCTATTCACGGTAACGTATTCATGGACCGACGTTGTGATTACGCGCGACACGCGCACACATGGTACGACGCGATTAAAAATTCAGCGTCAAGTGGCGCGTGGGTGGGGGGATGATCCTCGTTTTCCTAGTAGGTCAGACCGGTGGCGGCGATTACGTCGGGGCTTAAAGGCGACCGAACGTGACTCGATTCTCCTCGCTTCGTCGACACGGTTCGCCATAAAGAGGGTACGTATGCTCGCTGACACCCTGTTTGAGTGGACGTGGCAGCCCAAGAACGAAATTCTAAAGGATTATGGCGTCATACCGTGTGAATGTCACTCAACGATTTTTCCTGGAATTGTTTGTACACCTCCCGTCCATTTAACCCTTCACCCTTCGCGTAGGACATCCATGCTTTAGGTAGTAATCCCGCAAAACTTTGTCAGTTCTTGTTTAACTTTAGGAATCAAATTCTATTAACTAAAGACACCATCGTCATCTAATTTAGTAGCATAGAAATATATATAGAAAATTCTCTTGTGAAACTTTTACTTTGGCTCGTTAAAAAATCACTGAAATTGAAATTTAAATGTCAAACTTTATCGTGTCGCAGGAGATCGAAAGTTGCATCGTACCAGAAGGGTTAAATAATTATAGAACGTGTGGGGTTGTTTCGACCCTCCCTGGACTCTGGGTGACCCACGTGAACTATTCTTCGAGAGTCGTGAAGTTTTGATTTCTGCTAAATAATTTTATCCATCAAAGGTGACAGAAAACACCCTTTTGTGATAAATAAAGAATTTACAAAACACGATAACTCAAACGTTCGATCGGAAATCGATAGATACGTTTACTAAGAGGCCATATTCCTATTTTTTAGATTTTACATTAACGGAAAAATTCTAATAATTACCCGAATAATCGTCTCCCTAATGGGAATCTTTCATTAAAGTCCTTCGACCCGAGAGAACAATAGCTGGATAAATAAGCGTGTTTCTCGCGTATTCGCGATCTCGATATTTACAGTCCGTATCGGCGTCACGCGACTGTAAAAACGGACGACTGTTTACTCGATTCTGGACACGGTATTCGTTTATTTGCTGTATTTTATTAGCTACCGCTTTGATTCCGCCAGATTTGCTCGTTCGATTCGATCTGAGAACCGAATCTACCCTGCCTTCCATCTTGTCTCGACCAGGGGTTGCAACGAGTCGCCTAATATCCTAAGGTGGACAAAATTCACGGAACAACGAATAAAAATTACAAATCTATTCCTTAAATAAATCCAGTAACGAGTTTCAACTCTTCGACGAATTAAAATTTACACCGGTCGATCGATAAGCGAGAAATAAATTATTAGGGACAAAATCGTGGGAATACGTATGGATTGTTAGAGATACAGGAAGTGCTGGAAATCGTGTTGAATTTTTAACGAGACAAGGGTTGCAAGAAGATGTCTGGTATCGTAAGTTGGGCAAAATTTACGGAAGAACGATTAAGAATTTGAAATCGATTCAGTAACGAACTTCAACCCTCGGAGGAATTAAAATTTCCACCGTTCGATCGATAAGCGAGGAATTGATAGGCGCTGGGAAGAATCCCAGGGACAAAACGGTGGGAATACGTATTGTTGGGGATACAGGAAGCGCTGGGAAATCGCGTTTAATTTTTAACACGGCGGCTTGCACTTGGTGGCGTCGACGCTTGATACGGTGGAAGTAAAACTACGAGTGGTCGATCGCGAATGCTCGGCTACCGCGGCGTTCGCCGACCTCGACGGAATATTATATACGGCACCGTTGGGGCCTATGAATTATGCATATTTTCCGCGATATGAGTGGCTGAGCGATGGGGTGGCACGTAGCTTTGACAGGCTGTAAATTAAAGACGAAAAACGCGCCCACGGTTTTACCGTCGCGAGTCCCGCGGACGGTGACGAAGAAAGGGACAGTCCTCGAGCTCGAGACGACGAAACCCGTGCTCCAGGGGTGGAACGCCATCTCGAGGGTTTGGGAACCATTCGCAAATTATGTTATGCTAAATCCTCCTGATTTCAACCCCTACCGACTTGTCATTTATCGTCACGTTACAGGAGATACCTCTCTGGAAATATTACACCGCAATTTCCACCCCCTCCTAAAAAAAAACAGAATGAAGGGAGTAATTACCATTTCTCAAATAAAATTGACGGAATTAATTTTTAGAACCGAATGAAATACTGTCAGAAATATTGTTAGAACGTTCGAAATTTTTGTATTAGACACCGGGAGTATTGGTCTTTTTTTTATCGGAATTTAAGGGTGCCTCGAGAAGAAAGGTCGTCGCCCGGGAAGTAAAAAAGAATCGATTTTTCTTATTCACCGGTTCCCGGAAAGTATGAAGTCTTGAAAGCATTATTCTGTTAAAATTATGGTGGAATTCCATAAAGTGGCGATGCCATGGAACTTTGAAACTGAACCCTGTACAAAGGGATTCTGAAAACTGGGACGAGCGGCTCCATTGTACGCGAAGATATTAAAAATGACGGATGACAAAGTTGAATCCCTCCAATGGGAGACAGTCTTTTGGTTATATAATCTCCCTTTGTGCAATATGCACTTGCGAAACGAAACTGTGTTTTTTGCGATGTTTTCAAAGATACGTACATTCAGAGCATCTAGTAAAAAGCAATTTTTTCAACGTCTCTAATGCGAATCCCCCCTTAGTATTCCTCTACTTGTCAAAATCTTACGTTTATGTACTATTTAAACAGAATTTGGCATTCCAAAATATTAAACTTCATTTGTCTTTGCTAGTTTTCAACAATTTTATACTGTAATTAATTCTCGACAATATACAAACAAGTTTAGTCAAAAAAATAAATTTTAATATACTTTCAATAGCACCACCCCCATTTTAAAAGCGATGCTTTTACCCTACCAAGAATTCTGCTATCACAAAATTAAACTCTACGACTCACAGAGTCTTCAGACACACGGTAATTAATTTTCAACAATATACAATCAAGTTTGGTAAAAAAAGTAAATGTTAATAACACTGTGTCCCATTTTAAAAGCGATGGTTTTACTTTACCAAGTGTTCTGATATCAAAATTAAATTCTACGACTCGAAGAATCTTCAGACAGTGTTTTTGCGAACGAATCGAATATGGGATCGAGGATTTTTCGTAATATATTTCGAGGGGTGGCGTGGTTCTTACGCGAAGGGTGGTCGCGTCGTGGATCGGTCGGTGCACAAACAGCCGGCATAAAAATGGACCGTGAAAAAAAAGTCGAAAGGGGAAAAGCGTAAAATCGAATGTAGGAGGTTTCAGGCACCTCCCCGTTCGACGTGCTCTGTCCACCCGGTGTGCAAATCGTCGCGGGCCTGTGTGGGTGGTTCGCGTGCACGCGCATATCGATGCCGACAGGCGCAAAGTGCGAATCGCGCGATACGAGAAAACACGAATATCCGTTTCCAATTTGACAAACAGCCCCCGAGGTCGTTTCCCAAATTTCCCGAGCTCTGTTCGAGCCGCGCGATTTTCCAATCTGTCCGCCCCGATGGGAAAAAGAAACTTCCAAAAGAGAATTTTTATTTCTGTAAAAGTAATACCACGCTCTCGTCTCGAAATTTTTCATTTCGTGTTCCTCGACATTCTTTCATAGTCGATAATTCTTTTCCACTTCCTTTTTAATCCGTGCAGGTATCTCGAACTTTTATCGAGGACTCTAAAGCTGCGTTCAGGTTGCTGTCGAGTGCTCAAAGCTTCTGCGTTTTTGAAACATTTTAGATATTGTTTGTTAATTTCGGTGAGTGGATTCGACTCCTCTGACTGCTCTCATCTATCCTGTATTTTTTTTATTTTAATTACCGAGAAACCACTGCTCAAACCCGTTTGGATTTATTTTCTTTAACATCCAAGGAGAGTTTTCTATTATATCGTTAGCTCGATGAAAGTCGTATGACTGTATTCGACAGAAGTTGATACGAACGTGGTTTTAGGTGTCTCGATCGACGTGTCTGGACCCGCCCTAACAGTAAAGTCGGTCTTCGACGAAAGAACAGAGAGATACGCCACGGAAATTGTGTATCGGAAGGGCTGCCCGAGTATTTCGAAGGAACAATGCGATACCGGTGAATGGTTGTTGCCAATGCCTTTGTTTGTCCGGGGCAACGATCGCGATTCGCGTCAGAACACTTGAACCAATAACGCGGTGAATATAAAGCGCGTAATATCGCCGGTGTTCCAGGGAATACTTAACGTAATAACGCATCATTAAATGCTAATTAGTCCGCCCGGGGCTGCGCTCAGCGTTCGGCTATTCCGCGTCCACCTTTCGATCGTCCTTTTGCCGTCGTTAATTCCGACTCGCCGCTGTGTTATTTCGCCTACCGTCTCTGATACACAACCGTGTTAGAATCGATCTATTATACGAGCAACGACGATGGAATCCGCGTTCTCGAAAATACGTATTGGCAGTCCACGACCCCCGTAACTGGAACGATAACCGCGGTTCGCTGACACGGATATGAAACTTATTTCCAAACCGGGAAACGATTCATAATTCAGCCCCTTCTAATTCGATCGAATATAAATTTTTTAATTTCAGCTTGGATTTTGGGAGTCAAAGCCCATGCAATATTTATAATTCTGAGTTTTGGTTCGTGATGGTTTATAACAACTTATTTTACGGTTTGCAGATTTTTTTTAATGTTACATTTATGGACAGTCACTGCACATATTTCTGTTAAAACTCGTCGTGTTGATGGGTATTAAATTCAATATAAATTGCTAACTGATATCTGGGGTCGAATTGACGGCTTTTGTAAATCTAGAGTTAAATATGGCGGTGCTTAAAATCGACGTAAAATATTTCCATTTTGGAAGTGACAGTGCCATTTTATTCACCCTCTGAATTTTTATTCAATTAGCCTAATGCGGAAAATGCTACAGATGGCAACTATGTAGTTTCAATCTATAAATGGACGCATTTCAGGCTGGTTTCAGCGCGTAGGAGTCGAAGAAGATCCTTAGAATCTCTCGCATAGAAACGCGTTGACGAAGGAGACGGCCATTTCTAGATTAACTTCTTAGAATTTATATACTTTCGACTGCTAAATGGATTTGGAAATCCATCGTTGGATTCTATAAAAATGGACCATCAAAACTTGAATTTCATCGCGATTTACCGATGTACTGCAGGTGCGTTCGAACGAAAGTGAAGCGATAATTGGTTTTACAAGGATCGTTGAAGAAATTGTTAGGCTAAAAAATACACGTGTACCTGTTCGTCGGATACGTTGTTTCGGATTGATTAAGCAATTTCGTTCCGGGAATGGTATGCGCCGATAACGAGACTGGGTAATAAGCAGGGTCCCCCGTAATCGATATCGCCGGTTGCGTCTGTCAAATTTACCCTTCCGCGGCCTGAAATCGGCTGTAATTCCACTTCGTGAAATTCCCCCGCCCCCTCCGCGGCCGTGGACCAAACAATGCGGAACCATATTGGCCGATATCGCGAATCATTGCGTCGATTGAAACGCACACGGACAAACGTAATAAATACGAGGGGGTCAATGGCGCGCACGACGATCCAAAAACGAGGGCTGGTGCACGCCTTTTGGCTCTCGTTCACGCGACATTTCCCGATAGTCGCCGATTAGGCGACTTTTCCAGATATCCGTGGACTTCTTTACCGGTCGAGTGTCGTTTCGAAAAGTGGCGGGAAAATTCTTAGCAACGAATTGAAATTGTTTTTAGAAGAGAGTGATACGAAATCATTGCGATTATCAAATTTCTAAAATGGGAGGAATAAAATTAGAGAAACTAGTTTTAAAGCGCATCGAAAGAATAATAATTTAATTATATTTAAGAAGTGAAATTAAGACGTAATTCATTGCGTAGAATGTTCTAAAAGATAGAACGTTTGAAGGAGCGCGGGAGGGTTTTTAAAAACGGATGGGGAAATTCAACCGGTGCTTCTTCTTTCGCAGCGTTAATTGCAGCCAGCAACGTCTGTATCAAGCAATAAAGCGAATCGTTCTCGCCAACACACGTAAGGTGTACAAATTAACATGTCGCGGAGCTAACGATTCGTAGCTGTAATTGGCGAAACGATAGTTTCATTAAGACTGTAACGATAACGGCGAAGGAACGCTCGAGAGCTTCCATTGCTCGCTTTAACGTCCTAATTAGACGCGATAACAGCGCGAACAGACGAAACCGGCGCATTATGTTCACGGAATTGATCCATATTTCATCGGAGGAATTCCTACCGTTGATATATAGCTCCGTGCGCCGAGAATCGCGCGACGAGCCGTCAACAAATTAAACAATGACATCAACGTTATCTCTGCACAACGTCTGTTATTTGTTTAAATCGTGAGATCGTACCGCGACAAACGATAGATAATCCGTTCATCGGAGAACGAAATCTTTTCGCTCCGAGAACCAACGATCGCGTCATCTTTTAAATAATATCGCTCCTTATCTCGCGTTAAACGAACCGTATGTCTCGTTCATACGACGCACAGTGGAGTGTTTCGTCTGGAAAGCTGGCCAAAATTACTTAAAAATATCGTAAAATATATTTTACTTCAGATATAGGCTACCAAATTTTATTTATATTTATTTTAGTATCGTTCACTATTCTTCTTCAAGGGATTCAGTGGTCTCTGGACTATTTTAAAATTTATTTGATGTTGATAAAAAAAAAATCATTTTAAAGCTTGGACCTTCTACTATTCGAACCTACGAGATTCAAAGTACAGTTTAAATCGGTGTACAGAGGGGGAAAATCGCCCTTGCAGAGGGGTATACACGATGACTGAAGAAGCACCTTTTTCGAAGGATATTTACTAAGGTTACGGTAACTTCTAAAATATTGACGATCTTTTTACGGAAAAAATTGTGGATATTCCTCAAGCATAGATCCAAATATATGCGTTCAAACTGAATAAAAAAATTCTAAAAGTATTCCAGAGTAGACTACCCCCCTTAACACGTCGACTTCCAGACCAATTATAAACAACCTAAATTAAAATTTATCTCAGCATCTATTTTCGTAACCGTTTCCTTTAACCGTTCACAGCTTGAGAATGAATTGTCTCAGTTCCAAAAGTCTCATCCACTCGCGTATGGATGTAGCGGTGAAAGCGTTAAGTAAAATGGTCAAAATCGACTTTTGTCCAGCTTCTCGAGTACTCCACCGTGCAGCGGAGCGTTTGGACATCGGTTCCGTGACCCGTCTCGCGAAAAGACAAAGCGAAAGACACGCGGTGAGCTCGGACACGCGTAACGCCGCGATGAATCGTTCCGTGCGAGGTAACCACCGGGGCAGGTCGACTCGAACGCACCACGCGCGATGCACCGATTTTCCCCCGGAGCGTGAACGCGGTCGAAGGATCCTGGAAAGCCTGGAGAACGCACCGGGGGCCAAACATATGCGCACCAGGATAAATCCAGCAGATGGAATCGGCGCGGAACGTTACACATTCGCAGGAGCACCGTGCCGATCCTAATCCGATTACACGGCCCATTGAAGTCAGAAGTGCGATCTTTTAAAAGGGGCTAACGTAATGCGCTTGTTAAACGCCGCCCCGTAGAGAAGGAAAATCGATATTTTCCGCGATGCTCCCTCCCTGGACAGGACGATACACGTTGCCAACAACCCCTCTGGGCTCTCCGGGCCTATGTGCCTGTGTAACTATACCGCCACGGCCAGCCGGTAGATAATCTGGCAGGAACCTCGTTACCCTCGTATCGCGGAATTACCGGGAGTCCTCGAATTTCCACCATCGAGGATCACGCGGTCGCGCACAACCCTCTTCGACCCCCTTGGACTCCGAAACGGAGATCCTATCTCGCGCTTTCAATACGGTTCGTCCGCGACAAGGGTCGAGAATCTTCCTTTGGACGCCCCGAAACAAAACCCATCTGCCCCGAGAGTGTACAAAGAACTCTGTTCCATCGATCCCCGTTTTTAAATCAACCCTTCCATTCTCGAGGCCTCCCTTTGGATGGGCGGGGTGTAATCTAAGATTTGGTCGATACTGTGCAATGCAGAAAGTCCGGCTACACGAGATTCCGGAGTTTCTCGTTTCAACAGAAATTCACGTGGGATTCTTAGCGTTTGCGAGAAAGAGCATGGCAAGTATCGCCCCAAAACTGCGTAAAGCATTTCGCCACACAATATACTGTCGTCAACGGCAAAATCATCCGATTTGAATTACTTATTTGCACACTATTTAATCTTGAATGAATTTCCAAAATAGGACATTCATTTTTAAGAGAAGACAGAAAAAATGACTGTCCCCTGAAACAAAAGATTTATAATATTCATCGACGCGCAAAAAGTGTGTTTCAGAGTGGTTGAATTTTGTCGAAATTATGCGACCTGGGAACGGAGACGACGCCCTCGTCCATCGGGGACGCTAAAACCGAACGCGTCGGGGCAGACTCGCCGGAGCCAGGTCGCGTCTCGGTTTGTTTCGTTGCGTAAACTCGCCCCGCGAGACGTTGTCGTCGTCGAATACACAATTCCCCGTCAGCCTCGAACGCGTGATTCACGAGAATAATTTACAACGGGGAAAAGAATCGCGCGAAGGTAGCCTCGAATCGGCCCCAACTGTCGCTGTTCCGCCGCCACCGTCTCGACCTCTTACTCGAATTAAAGTCGATTTAATCGAACCGCCGCGCGAACAACGCAGTCGATTTTAATACAGAAATGGGCAGCCAATACACTGGGAGAGCAATAATTACATTACAACCGAGCGAGAACCGGCGCGCAGGCTCATAATTCAAGAACCCATTGCCCATCTATTTAGACGTCCACGGACGACGGGGTGGCCCTTTATTTAAGTGCACCCCCGGCGTTCGTCCATCCGCGACCGATCGACAGATATCGAGGTCGAACGCTCGATAAACTCGTTTTATCCTCCTTCGAGTCGTTCGATCGAACCGATACCGAGAAACTTTTTCCGATACCCGCTCGAAACGGTCCAAGTTACGATGGATACGTAATTTCTACGATCCATTACGTCGAATACAAACAATCTCGTGCATTAGCCTCCCCCCCTACGACTCTTGCTAATCGCGACGAACGCTGACGCCGCGAGTTCGGTTTCTAGACGTAATCGTCGCACCCTCCCGCGAGAAAATTCTTCTCCCCTTCTCGCGGAAGACGTCGCGAGGTTGGGGGTATCTCGTTCCAAGGAGAAGCGACAAAAAGCTCGTTTATTTTCCATGGCGAACGCCGTAGTCCGGCTCCTGGTCTCCTGGCAACCGTGCACCGTCCGGCTGGACCAGTTCCAAGGACGACGATCTGGGTTAACGTCGCGAAATTGTGCCGGTTTCGCGTCTTCGCCGCGCCCGACGAATCGCCTTTAAAGCTTCACAGGCGAATCGATACCCGTGACATCCGGCGACACGCCGCGAAACGATCTCGCCTCTTGTATTTGGTGCACCCCGGTCTCCTCCGGACGCTCCAAAGTCCTCGGAGTTAATTTTAGGGGGTAAATAGATCAATACCCACGGATACCTCCGACACTCTTGTGTTCCGTTCCGTCTGGAACGAGTTTCATTTACTTTCGGGTGCATTGTATCTTGTGGACCGACGCGTCGATCCACCCCCTCGCCTCCTACTTCTTTGAGAATCCTCCGTCGTACCGATCTATAGCGCGATTTACAAGCGAATGGACCTGGTCGATTGGACGAGGTCCATAGCTTGGAGCTTTTATGATATTGAAATGTATTGTGGTGTACATGAAACTATGGGGTGTTAGAGTCATCATCTCTTTTATTTCGTAACCCTTTAGAGAGTACGAGCCCTCGAAATTCTTAATAATTTTGAAAACGACGCTATGACTTGTTACGTTCATTTACTTTGGGGTGCATTGTATCTTGAGAATCGATACTTCTTTGAGAATCCTCCGTCGTACCGATCTATAGCGCGATTTACAAGCGAATGGACCTGGTCGATTGGACGAGGTCCATAGCTTGGAGCTTTTATGGTATTGAAATGTATTGTGGTGTACATGAAACTATGGGGTGTTAGAGTCATCATCTCTTTTATTTCGTAACCCTTTAAAGAGTACGAGCCCTCGAAATTCTTAATAATTTAGAAAACGATGCTATGACTTGTTACGTTCATTTACTTTGGGATGCATTGTATCTTGAGAATCGATACTTCTTTGAGAATCCTCCGTCGTACCAATCTATAGCGCGATTTACAAGAGAATCGACCCGGTCGATTGGACGAGTGCCATTGGTTATAGCTTTACAATTTTTAGGATTTTGGCGATTTTAGTGATATTGGAATATATTGCGATGTGCATGAAACTATAGGGTGTTTGAAGAATACGAACCCTCGAAATTTGCAGTGTTTACTAATTTTGTACATATTCCCAACATTTTCCCTCGTACTGGTGCCTGACGAGCGTTAATTACAAATTATCTCGTCCACGTCGTATTCAGTGTTCCGAAATTGGGGTCGATTCCTTGTTTATGAGCGAACGGTTAAATAGGGTCGGTGATTAGGTTTCGATAGTGCTTGATCCGACGGGTAGTCGTTGTCCAACGGAACGGGGGGGAAAATTCACCCTATCTGGATGTGCGGGAAGTATCCCAAGTCGATTCTTTCTTTGGCCAGACAACGGCTTTCGTAACCCGAATCACGGGTCAAACTTCTTGGACTGTCGTGGCACGTCCACCCTTATTCCGAAACCCGAGGAACGCTCACAGATGCAGTATTCCGGTCTCAGTTTGCAGTAAATGTGCTCACGAAACCTATTCGCCGCCGTTCCGAGCCGAATTACAAATAAAATTCTGCACTCTTACAATTATACGTCGATGTTTAAACCCTTGTCGGTCGTTTATCTCTCACGGTGGATGCTAAAACGGTAACCAATTTCAGGATTAAATTTAAACGTCGCTGGAAGCAGGTTTTACACAATGATACTGGGCTGCAAATAGCATCGAAAAACGCGAGCTGAAATACCTACAAAAATATCTACGGTCCGACGTCGGATATATTTTACTTTCAAATTGAAGTTAACTCGTGTTCGTGGAAGAAAATAAACTTAATATTCCTCTCGTTTCGAGCAATGGATTTATTTACCTTATTTAATTATCAAGACGATTTGGACCATTATTCTCGACCTCTTCGGTGGTACAGTAGACATTAAAATTGGATAATTGCAGGAAAGGGGTCAGACAAAATTCGAGATCTTTTAATTAAATACGGTCGTTAGACTGCGCGTAATAAATGCCAGAATTGAACAAGGTATTGTAAATTGTATGTAGCGGATTAATTAAAATATTCGTAACAGAAAATATATAAGCTACGTTACTCGAAAGGTAGTGTTTCCTAGAGTGCTTAAAACGTCTGTTCTTTTATAGGTTTTGTTAATTAAAACGAACGATTCAATGTTCGTTTCAAAAGCGAGCGTGATTAAATTTTACACGAACAAAGCACACCCCTTTTTCCTGTGGTTATTTAATTTCGGATTTCGGAAATGTACGGTTCGATCATTAAAAGTATCGAACGAAGCGTTGCTTGTAATTAGTTAGAGGAATATTGAAGTATCGTTTGACAAGAAGTCGATTATTTCCAATACTTCTCGATTATATCGCAATTTTTATAGAAACCAGAATGTAACCGATCGATGAAGAATTTTACGATCCTTTATCGCGAACATTAAATTGTCCATGCTCAAACTCGAACGCCTAGCTCCGAAACTTAGCCTTTGAGGCTGAGCCTTAAAGCTTCGAAGACTTCATACATCATTAATGCGGAGTACGTGGCATCGTCGTCGTGTATCGAACTATTCGTACGACGTACAACCCCGCAACTTGGAAAATACCCCTATGGGAGAACTATCCCAGCCTCTTCTTCCGCCACTATTCACGTGAAATTAGTTTCCCCTTAAAGGTCACTTTTCTATTCTATTTTAATTTTAATTCCACGACCTCGTACATTTTCATAAATTCGTTGCATACGCTAGCCGTGGAAAAATATCGTCAAACACACGGGGGTGCTTCCTACCTGTAACAATATTCGAGTCGTCGGTGGATTTAAATATTCCATTCTCGTGCAAAGTTTTCTACTCTATGTCTTGAGTCAACTTTGCTACTATATTATTTACAAGGAGATCTAATACAAAATATATGCGAAAGAATTGTTGGTAAAAGGAAAGCAGCGAATGTAAATTCAATAAAAAATTCAGAATAAATGGAAATTTGTATAAAACTAAAGTTTGTTAAAAGAGAAGAAACTACCAGTGTTTGCAAAAGTAGCAAAGAATACAAATTTATTATAATTTTTCTGTATGCATTGCTCTACGAAAACGAAACAAAATGGTGTCCAATATTCTTGCAGTGGTCCTTGACGTTTGCACCATTCTTTAATCCTGTTGTTCCATCCACGCCAATTCCTACCCTCGATTTTGCAACGCCTGTTTCCATTTTTTTCTCATTATTTCTCTTCACAGCTAGATCAGATTTAGAGAAATAATCTTCCAGTAATTTTGGTATGCAAAGTGTCGGTTCTGGTCAGGTAAAAGTCACAGGAGAGTTTCTTTTCTTCCCCCGTTGTTTCACTTTCCATTTCCGCGAGGCAAATCCGACAGGTGTTCACCGGAAAAATCGTGGAGCTGTTTGACTCTCTCCGTCGAACTGGTTCGCCTATTTCTTAAAATATCCCTTACGAAGGATAGACCGCGTGCACGTAAGTTCTCGTGCTTTACGGCTGTGGAACGGGCGAGCTCTGGCCGGACGATTCGTCAATTAGTAAGTTACGAGCGACGTCTCAAGTTTACGTGGGTCCCCGCGCGGCTTATCGGCCGCTACGAAACGGACAAGGAATAAATCTCCTCTAACCCCTTTCGGGTCCTCCGCGAAACGTTCGAGCCAAACTTCTGACTTCCGGCCGTCGGGAAATGTTTATGCTGTCGTGGACGCGACGCCGGACGGGGGAAAGGAAAGAAAACGGAACGGAAAAGGGTGGCGTCCAGGGGGGGGGGGAAAAGGCGTGGAAGGCGTACCACGCCGCAGACAATGGAGCCCTTTTACGGTAAAAAGCAGTTACTGTCTACGTTTGAAACTTTTCCCCTTAGAAAAATATCACCTTCCTGCGTCCGGGAGACCAAATAAATGTAACCCGCGTCCCTTGCCTTCTTCTTCTTCTTCGCGGTCCCAGCCACCGAGATTCTCTCAGTCTTTTCATCTGCCTAAAGGTACCATTACGGTCGAGATAAAGTCTCATAAATGTAATCTAATAGAAGCGTTTAGGATCGTGTATTTATTGTTGGTTCGTATCAGGGAACGTTTGGTAAATCTAAATTCGAAGGTCGGTGCTTCATTCCCGAGCAGTGGATACCCCTTTGAGGGAAAAGGGGTGGACAGAAAGTGAAAGCTAACAGTTAAGATTCCAATCCAAGCACCACCGCGAAGTCAAAAAGATTCTTCTCGAGATAGACGAGCTACGGAATGCGATGCTGTACTTACCGAAATTCATCTCGAATCACCAGCATAATATCGAACGGGTCCGAGGAACGAAACTTTCGAAACTCGTGCAAACAAAAACCACACGGGACGCTGTCTATTCTTTATCCCGAAATGCTCTCTCAGACCGTCCGTCCTCCCTCCGTCCGACTTTCCAGCCCAGCCAGCGCAACCTATCGATTCGTTTCGCGTATTATTTCGGTATTCCCGGCGAGGCTTCAATGAAGACGGTTTGCTTTTTCAAGTATCCGTCGTATTCCGCGCACGTTCGTTCATCGATCGCCGCGGCGCGTTCCGTCTGTGCGCCGCGACCGATGTTTCGATGAAATTTTTCCGCGGAACGGGGGAACCGGAACCAGCGAATTGCGTGTTAAAAATAGAACCGACGATAGGGCGGGAATATGCTCGCGCGAGCAACCGGGGGCTCGGGATATTGCTCGAAGCGGGGCAAGAGAGACGAGATGACAGAGGACGTCTCGAAGACGAAAGGTGGAATAGGGGCGGCGATCGTCGGGAAGATGGAAGAGCGTGAGCAGAAGAGCAATCGAGAGTGACAGATCGAATAGTAGCTCCTGATAAAGCGCGCAGTTTTCGGCAGGAATTTTACCGGTATCAAAGGGATTCCGGATCTGTTCTGACTGTGACAAAGCTGCTCTCGCGTTCGAACGGGGTTTCTTCGGGGCGAGAACCCTTTGAGGCGGCCAGACCAGCCTCGGATCTCTCGCGTTTCGCCGCGGTCGGGCTTAAAATATTCACGAGGAAAGACGATAACGGCTTTTCTTTCCGACGGAGATACGTGTACAACCTCGAGAAGTGTTTTCCTTTCGATATTTCGAGCCTCCTCGCGGGCTCTTTTCCCACAGACGCGCGAAACGAACGAAAAATAATATTCTAGATCCTACGAAACGCTTCCCCCGGCGCTCTAGTGATTGTAATCGACGGAAACCTCGGTTTTATTATCGTGTAATTATACAAATTTTTCAAATGTCGCGCAGGAAAATTGGAGAATATAAAATAGATCCGAGTAAAAATAACACGAATATTAATGGGACACGCTGAATTAACTCGTGCACTTCCAATGATAAAGGAAAATGCTCCAAAATGATTAACCTGTAAATCTCAGTATGAAAACATAACGAAACTTATGAATTTTTTAAAGGACATTATTGTATATAACGTGATCTAAAAAAAATAAAAAATTCTTCCACCCACAAGGATTTCTATCCGTCTAGTAACTTCGAAAAGGATAAGTACATACGCATGTTTTACGTCGACGGTTTCGAGTATAACCCTACAGACTGCTTGATTATACAGAAAATAGAGTGAATTGGAACGTGAAATCCCAAAGGTTTCGTACCAAACGCATTTAATTGTACATAACTTTGTATTACTCGGAAACTTCAACAACAAGCGTAGTTTATTGTGCAACGACTCGAACTTTATTCGACTGTACGAAGGACAAAGGTCGAGGGTCACAGGGCGTACGCTCTGGGCGAGCATTGAACGCGTATAGACGTTACTTTATAATCAAATGCATTAAACGTGCAGTACTTGGCAAACAGTATTTCCCATAAATATTTTTAAAATGTACGTGACACGATATCGATCCAGAGAGAGATTTTAATGGAAGAACGAACGACGTATCGTCTACCGGAACAAATATAATAAATTCTAACAAACGTACACTATGTACGTATTTTTTAATAAAACAGGAGACGAGTTTGTCGAATGCTGCAAACGGTGCGTAATAATCGAACGCGTTTTATTAATGTTTAAAAAAGGAAAAATAATAAATCTTGATTAAAAAGTACGTTTCGTCCCCCTCCTCCATTAGCAATTTGCATCTTTCGTTGGCTGTAAACGACAAACAATTCTACGGAACGTCGCGAACACGCTTCTTCTACGTATTTTTTAATAAAACAGCAGACGAATTTGTCGAATGCTGCAAACGGTGCGTAATAATCAAACGCGTTTCATTAATATTAAAAAAAAAAAAATGATAAATCCTGATTAAAAAGTACGTTTTATCTCCCTCCCCCATTAGCAATTTGCATCTTTCGTTGGCTGTAAACGACAAACAATTCTACGGAACGTCGCGAACACGCTTCTCGAATAAACAAGAATCGGTCCTTCGTTCCCCAAAGTCGTTTGCTTGTTCGCAATCGCACTTCTCCCTAATTACTCTCTTAACTTCTTTCCGGGCCAGTGCTTTCCTTCCCTTTGCTCTCTTTTCCAGCCTCGCCTCCTCGTCCTCCTCCCATCGTTTACCTTTGCACCATAAACAATCGCTATTTCACTTTTCACGCAACATTCACCCTGTCGCTTGCTCCATTCAACTAACGATCACTCTAACGCACCCTCTGCCACCCTCGTTCTCCTATTAGATTGACAAAAGTCCTTTCCGATATTGAATCGTACTGAGCAGGACAATATATCTCGAGAAGCGTTCGTTCGATCGACGATGTACTTTTCCTTATTGCTCATCGCCGTGTCCATCTTTCTATGGAACACGTTTTTGTAAACTACGTGACTTAATATCTCTCTTGGTACTTATTTTCGTAATCTTCAATTCACAAATCCTATTGAAATTTATTTCAAATTGTTTCAATTCCACAGTGAAAAGTCCCGTCATCTATATATGGGTGATGTTGGAATTTCAAAGCATGAATTGTAAATAATGAAATACATAGAACCATCTTCTGGTAATACTTCAACGGGAATTATCATCCGCGAGCAATAAAATACACGTTAAAGGAATTTATCGAACATTCATCGAACGAATTGCAAAGCTGTAATTAATTAACGGGGAAAGAAATATCGGAAAACGCTACACTATCGATTATAAAAGCAACGTGGTTTCAATCGGGACTTCTAAGACAATGTCTGGAAACTTTGCGAAATCGATGCATCGAACGTGGAAACTCCAACAAAATGGCCACGTAGATCGCCAGATATGTCACTGCTGAATTACTATTTTTGGGGAGCTATAAAGCAGAAAGTTTTTACACCTACGAGTTTGAGTCGTCTACGAATACACGTACTAGAGTTTCCGTAACCGGTATTTTACATTTCTGCGCTCGTTGCACAGGAGAACGTCGAGAAACACAAAAAAACCGACGATCTTGTCGAATTTTAGCAGATAGCAACTTTGCTCTATTATATACTTTAACGTTTGCAATTTATGCCGAATTGTATTGATGTAACGATACGAAACTATGCCCTTATTAAAAGAAAAAATTTAATTCTAAGATGGGCTATGATTCATGCATGTTTCAGCTCTTCAGGGTCAAAAATGACCCGAATATGAAATATTCTTTTCAATTTTACGATTTATTTAAGGGATCAAGGAAATATAGAAATACGTTATTATATTTTTGTTAATATCTTTTATCGTAAAAAAACAATACAAACTTCGTTACAATGTCTTTTACATATAAAGTTTCTGCATCTTCCGCATTTCAGTGAACTTTTGTTATCAGTTTTATCCCATAAACAGCACTTTACCCGAGACGACGTATTCGTCTTTCTCTGGACAGTATTACATTACGTTGCCAAGATGCTACGACAAAACAGATTTGTGCATCACAGCAGAATTCGAAGCTCACCAACTAACAATTCATATTTATGGCAATGATAGGAGAATCTAATTCACTTTATGACGACTTACCTCTGTGTTCGAGTTCACCGTCGAGCATGGTTACGAATCATTTCGCTCCGATTATTAGTCTCTATCGTTTAATCACGTCTCGTGTACTTAGGGTTAAGAAAGACCAAAGAACCATATTTATTATTAACACAGTATTTGATCAGAGACAATAGGCTTTTAATATCCTGTCCAGAGAACAGAAACAGTAAACGTTCTTAAAAAGATAAGAACACGTTGGGTCAAGAAGGACCCAGATACCGTTCCAGGGTTAATCCGTCAATAAAAACATATCCAACCAACGTCCCTAATTCAGACGCAAAAAGCCAAGTGTCGGAGGGGGAGATCAAATTTCCACCCAAAGGAGAAACAAAAGCAAACGCAACCCTTAAAATGAAACGATTCTGATTCGAAAGAATGCAAACCGGGTCTCCTGAGTGAGGGGGAGGGGCACTGGACTCGTCTTTTAAATTTGCTCGTAACGTTAACAAGTTCCCGGAGAATCTGATCGCGCTAGATCCCGCGGGACGTCGTCGTCGTCGTCGTCGTCGCGCCTCCGACCGGATTGAAACGGATTCGTCGTTAGCGTCCAAGTGGCTTTCGATTCGGGTTTGGGGGATGTTCGTTCGAATTCCAGGCTGTTGGCCTCCGCGACACGATTCTCGCAGAGGGCACGCACAGAGAGCCGGGGTGGTTTTTCCTCGCGCGGATTCCTCCCGGCGACGACGTCCCCCGGCGTCGCGCCTGCGTCTCGACGTCCCCCGTTCCCCCTCTCACGTCCCTCCTTTCCCGGTTTTCCCTCCCGCGTTCGATCGCCCCTTTTCTCTCGGTTCACCGACGACGACGGACGCCCCGTCCTTGTTCCCGACGACGCGAAACCCTTTTGAACGCCGGCGCCCGCCTGGCTGCCTGCCCGCCAGGCGCCGGCAGACCTGCTCCAATACGCGTCCAGGGACACCAGAGTAGCCAGACGAGGACGCAACGGGGAACGAGCATCGGGTTCATCATTCATTTTCTAACTCGATGCGACCTTTCCGCCGTTCCACCGTCCGTATCCCACGTACTTTCTTACCTCCTTCTCGTTTTTCCACACCAAAATGACCGGTTTCTTTCAGGTGGACGCACCAAGCGCTCGCCTCGAAGATGCTGGCCAAAAATCCCTTTCGGCAATTTTGCTCAACGACTTCATTCTTAAGCTGAAAAATGTTGAAGGAAACGAATTTGTATAGGATTTTAGAGGAGTTACGAAAATAGGTACTGAGACAAATTTTAATTTGAGTGGTTTGTAGTTGTATTAAATCGATGTTTCTCGTCGACGCGTTAAAGGGGGTAGTTTACTGTAGAATGCTATTTTGTCTTCTTTTGGAATTTTTGTGGAGACACGGTGAAATATTTTTGTGGTAAGTTTGAAGACCTAGTTAGACCCATGTTTGAGGAATATCTACAATTTTTTTCATAGAAAAATATTCAGTATTGTAGAAGTTACGGTAATTTTAGCGGAGGTCCTTCGAGAAAGGTGCTTCTCCATAGTCATCGTGTATACCCCTCTGCAAGGGCTATTTTTACCCTCTGTACTGCGGCTTAAACTCTAGTTTGAATCTCGTAGGTTCGAAAAGTAGAAGTAAAGACGAGATATACGAGTAGTTCTTACGTCTTATGGACTTTTGTGGCCCAATCTGACTTCCATACAGGGGATGAAATTAAAAAATTTCAAATCGTTCTGAAAAAATTATTTTTGGATCCGGGGGTCAATTACAATCATTTTTGGTGGATAGACATACCCTCGAAATCCTACCCACTTCCGAGAAAAAAATTCGAGTAGGTGTGAAATTTTTCGACAAAATTAAAAAATTCCAAATCCTTCTGGAAAAATTATTTTTAGTTAGGGGAGTTATTTGCAGTAATTTTTGGTGAACGCACATACCCTCGAAATCCCACGCATTTTCGAGAAAAAAATTTTTTACCGAAAACCTAATGTGTGTGGCCAGAAATGTTTCTTCGTCAGCATTAGACAAATTTTCGAGGAATTATGGCAATTTAAATATTGTTTATATTGTGAAACAGTCCACGTAAATATTTTATCTATCATAGAAACGTAGTACAAAAATGTTTTCTTCGAGTATCTTCGTGAATAGGACACTGATGATACGGGTGGCTGAAACGTAGCAAACACGGAATAACAGGGCACTGATTTGCTATCGTTAACGTTGAATCTACAGAACGAGAGAGCCGTGCACAACATACGTGTAATTCAGCGTTCGTTAGACAGTCGTTTTCTATGTTATATCTTATCTCAGGAAATAGTGTGCTCTAGAAAATTCTTTAAGCACGTAGTGACTCATAAATAATGTCTTGGAAAACGATTAATTACGCGTATGAAATTCCGAAGAATAGCGTGTGTTCAAATATTAAGACGACGATACCAAAGATAGCAACTGTTTTATGGATTTTAGCAATGTCGTAATTTCGGAATATTAGCAATGACAGAAATATATTCGACGAAACTTTGAACGCGTATAGATCTGTCCAGCTTGAGTAATATCTTCCTTTCTATCAATTTTTTCTACGATGTAGATTTAATTTGTCTTTCCATGTACAGTCTGAAAATGTCTCGACCCAGTTGTATCGAGTTTCAGCCGATTCTCGGAGGCAGGTTGAACATATTGGTGGACGTTTCTCACCTGTCGTGACGTACAAGCTGTTAAATAGTTAATCGGTTAAAGAAGCAGGGTGAACTACGTCTCACCGACTGAATTAGAAGACTGGAGATAAATAAGTAATCGTTTGAAACCCCCGAAGCTCGGTAGAGGAGAAAATTAAATATTCGGTGCTCGAAATAATTAAAGAATCGCGTTTCTAGTTTCAGCCACACGTAAGAAGTACCGAATAAAATAATTTTTATCGACTCTATATCTTATTTCTGAGTGCAATTCAGAAGCTTTTAAAGCACCGTGAATATATAAAAGTATTAATTCCTTCCTAGTTTCTGTAATAAAAATTTAAGTAACTTGTAAAATCGTTTTACGAGTTGAAGATCTTGTCAAAGATGTCTTCGAAGTAATATTTCCTATCGTATCTCCATAATTTCACTCGCACCAACCTGTCGCACCATTCTATTAATGCACCATCCAACTCGTTACCAATTACACATATATCTGTCCCAATTCACCGTACGTCCAAGTTTCCCGCCTCCTCCTACGCGTCAGCGGTCTATTATAATTCCATTCCACTTGATGTACGAAATCTTCCTAACCCATATCTCGGATAAACGTACTCCAGAAGCCTCTATCGTGTTATACTTCTCTTAGTGTCGTCGCCATCCCATCGTTCCATTGTTTCTTTCGTCGATCCAACCCTGGACCTGACGATAACTTGCATGTATTGTGCAGAGACGAGAAGTTGCCTAGAAGACTTCATTGGCCATCGTATAATCTCTCGTACAAAGTCATGAAGGAGATTATTCCGTATATGATCAGACTTGGCAAATTCTCGCCTCTATGCAATACCATGACTCTTTAAATTATTTTATGGTGTAATACATAAATTTGCAGATGAGTATTCGTCCAAAATTGCTTTGAAAAAAGTTGTTAATTAGTAGAAACGGTGCTCGCAATTTACATCTGAAAGGGTTAATCTTCCAATGAGCATTTCGCTGTGAAATCAATGGAGGTTTCGAATAAAAGATTGACGGGTATTTTCGACTGTCAAAATGACGATTTGTACAGTAGTTTCCCTAACTCATATCTCGGATAAACGTACTCCAGAAGCCTCTATCGTGTTATACTTCTCTCAGTGTCGTCGCCATCCCATCGTTCCATTGTTTCTTTCGTCGATCCAACCCTGGACCTGACGATAACTTGCATGTACTGTGCAGAGACGAGAAGTTGCCTAGAAGACTTCATTGGCCATCGTATAATCTCTCGTACAAAGTCAGGAAGGAGATTATTCCGTATATGATCAGACACGACAACTTCTCGCCTCTATGCAATACCGTGACTCTTTAAATTATTTTATGGTGTAATACATAAATTTGCAGATGAGTATTCGTCCAAAATTGCTTTGAAAAAAATTGTTAATTAGTAGAAACGGTGCTCGCAATTTACATCTGAAAGGGTTAATCTTCCAATGAGCATTTCGCTGTGAAATCAATGGAGGTTTCGAATAAAAGATTGACGGGTATTTTCGACTGTCAAAATGACGATTTGTACAGTAGTTTCCCTAACTCATATCTCGGATAAACGTACTCCAGAAGCCTCTATCGTGTTATACTTCTCTCAGTGTCGTCGCCATCCCATCGTTCCATTGTTTCTTTCGTCGATCCAACCCTGGACCTGACGATAACTTGCATGTACTGTGCAGAGACGAGAAGTTGCCTACAAGACTTCATTGGCCATCGTATAATCTCTCGTACAAAGTCAGGAAGGAGATTATTCCGTATATGATCAGACACGACAACTTCTCGCCTCTATGCAATACCGTGACTCTTTAAATTATTTTATGGTGTAATACATAAATTTGCAGATGAGTATTCGTCCAAAACTGCTTTGAAAAAAATTGTTAATTAGTAGAAACGGTGCTCGCAATTTACATCTGAAAGGGTTAATCTTCCAATGAGCATTTCGCTGTGAAATCGATGGAGGTTTCGAATAAAAGATTGACGGGTATTTTCGACTGTCAAAATGGCGATTTGTACGGGAGTTTCCACATCATGGTTCGGGCGTTTTTCCCGTTTCCAGTTGTATTCCTCGCGTAGCAATTCTTTCCGACGTTGTACTTCGGAACGCGAACACAATACGCCGTCGCGTCGACGCTGGGATTTTTTAATTCCGCGAATTGCTCCGTTAGATGTAAAACACTTTACCTCCGCCCTCGCAATTTTCAATCGCGTTGTAATTAAATTCCCCCCTCCGGTCTGTTCTCTCGATTCAAGATTCGAACGCTCCTTTAGTATTTTTATTTCTGTCTCCTTCGACGAGTGCATTTTGCAAAATCAAAGTTAAACGCGTTAAAAAACACACACATAAATATCGAAAAAGCGACGGTAGGCTCCATGAAACGTTTTCAATTTCATAAATAAACAACGAGCGTGAAACTAGGAAGCTATTGCAGCTGGGTAACATTATAAACGAGCCATTGTTGAATTAAATATGATTTATGCGTCGGTGTTATTGTACCGGCGAAAGCTGATCCTTTAATATCCCCAGTTTTTCGATACACTTAAATAAACAAATTTATTTCCGTTCCCGTGCATCGTTATAGTGGACCGATTACTACCGTTAACGCTCGTTTGTAAATATTCTTTATCGAACGCCGTTTCTGCTTTTATATTTTTTCTCTCTTCCCGCCGCTACCGAAATAGTTGTATTTACATTTCGTGGGTAAATATCGTTTTCGTCGAAATTGAAGTTGGTTTACCAGCGCACATATTTTTTCGCAAAAACCAAACTTTTCTTCCTGCTGATCCTTCCGACGTTTGCGTTTACCGGTAACTCGATTTAATGGATTTCACGTTAAAATATCACTAGACAGAGCACACGTTCTCTCAATGAAAATTATATTTTGACCTCTCCAAATGCTCGTCCGGCTTTAAAACAGCTACGAATCGAATCAAGATTGGCAATAATTCATCTCGAAAGACGCCAAGAGCAAAGGGTCGGGAGTTTCTCGTTGTTCGTGACGTTTGTTCGTAAATTGCAAAGAGTAGCCGAACCTTTGAATAGGTTCGGGGCGGCGGGCGAATTTTTTCAATTACGCGAATTAACTCGTAGCCCACGTTGGCGGACTTTGAAATGGCGGTCGAGTTTTCTATCGGGCTTTAATTAAACCACTCCCGGCGGGTTACCCGGCTCAAGATCCGACCGTTCAGGGACCGTTCGTGGAATTTCTCTCAAGAGTTTCGCGGTAAGCACCGAAAACAAGAGACCGCTTCTGGATACAAGGCGTTTTTCATCGAATTTCTTGCCAGCGCGGCCCTTTCAAGATTGATCTCGGAAATGATTTATCTCGTACTCTCCACCATCTGTTTCCCCCCCCTCGCCCCGTGGCTTTTTACTCGTCGATGTTTTCCATTCGTTCGCGCGCGAATATTGGATAACTTTCGTCCGACGTTTCGCGTTCCTGCCCGGAAATACGATTTTTATACGTTGATTTTATGCGTTTCGAAATTTTACCGCCGGTCATCGATTCGCTACGATACGAATCGAGTGCCACGAGCTGTTGGCCGCCCAATATTTCTCGAACCGCTCGACGTAGTACGCTGTTTTATTAGAATTCTGTGGACTCTCGAGATTAGGTTTGATAACGCCATAGTAACCGTGCTTCGTGTTTGTTAACCTTCCACGGATAAAGTTCTATAGACTCTGTTCATTTCGGAATAAAATTGTAATTTGTCAAACATCGGGATAAGTATTCGCGAACGAGACCGACGTCGACAAATTCCTATTCACGCAGCGCGCGAGGTTCCGCCATGATGATTCACGGTTGGTTGTAACTGTCTTGGATTTATTTCTTCTCGTCGCTTCCTTCGCGCCTTCACTCGTCCATCACCACGGGGGATGTTGTATTTGCTGTCAACGGCAAAAATAACATTATTCCACCTCTCGATCTCCTTTCGAACCTGCTCCTTTGCATACCGAAGTTTTTCCATATTATTCGCTGCATTAATACGTGTTCCGCCATTCCTCTGTACGAGTTTGATGAATTGGATTTTGTCGACAGTATTTCTTCTTAGAACTGTTTATTTCCATCGTACGGTAAATTAACCCTTCCTCAACAGCGTTTTCATTGCACAAAAAAAAAAATGAAAGTGGAAAAGTTTTATGGTTTATTTTACATATTTAAAATAAAATTTAAAATTTACATTATAAAACATACTACTTTTATATTTATTATTTAATAATAAATAACTATTAATAATAAATAATAAATATAAAAGTTTACCAAATAAATTTATTATTGAATCACGGTTTATAGTTCGCGATAAAACGATGGCAAACGGTTTTCTTCGACAGTCTGAAGTAGTTAAAACATAATTTCCCCCGAAAAGGAGAAGGTTCGACGACCGGGAAGGCGTGAAACTCATCCTCGAAACGTCAGTGGTTTCGAGTGGGTTTCTTTTATTTAGAAAAACACACCTCGCCGCGTCCCTTCCCACGAGAGTTGTTCAAATAAACCCGTGGATCCCCCCGGCGGTTTACGTACTCGCGGTGAGCGTCTTTCACGATGGCGGAAAACGTGTCGTTGGCCCCCGTCGACCGCGGGAAAAGACGAGAAAAGGGTCCCGGGCTCGAACGTGTTTGTCGTTTGTCATTGGCCTGTTTACACCCGAATGAATTACGCCGCGACGGAATTTTCTTGCGCGTTTCCCCGTTGGAAAAGGACCACGGGGCTCTGTTTGTTTTCGTTGCATCGAGGGAGAGGCGGAGGAGTTCGTTCGTCACGGATGCCAAACAGATACAGCCGCGCAAACAACGCCCGTTCTCGTAATTAAAGTCCGAAGTAAACGCACCAAGAGACGTTAATCTACGCTTTCGCGTGTTCACCGGTCCCGAAACGGCTCGAAAGAAGCACGATTCAATGGTTTTCCCGCTTCGGGGACTCCGCAAACACCGAAAGTGGATCCCCAAAGTGGGTTCGCCAAAGTGTCTGGACGTTCTTCGCGATATCAGAGGCTTCCGGGTCGAAAGCTGCCCCGTTCCCTCTTTGGGGCTCGTCGACGAGGACGTATTTCCATGATTTTATTTTTCTCCTCCAATTTCGTTCCGTTTCGTTTCTCGTCGTCGCGCGTTGCAACGACAGCGATTAATAAACCGTTATCTCCCTCTTTCTGGGAAGTTGGTCGATTCGGAGCCGCGCGAACGCGAAGGTGGAACGAGGAGAGACAGAGGGAGAAGCAAATAAAAAGACGGTCCAAGACGCGATGCTGAACGATCCTCGAGATGCTTGTATCCTCCGTCGACGAGGGCGGCCGTTATTAAACACTTAAATCTTCCTCGATGGATGGAAAAAGGCGATGCGAAGAGCCGGCAAGAAGAATAAACAAAAATGAATGAAGACGATAGAGGGGGCGGTAGGTTGCGAAGGGATAAGTAAATTTATGAGAAACAACCGATGCGCTGTTCTGAGCTCTCGAGAACGACTCTCTCTGCTTACCGAATTAAACGTTTCTCGTCTATCTCCGTTCATTCACGACGAGAACTTGCGTCGAAAGCGTGCTACGATTCGCACAGATCCTCTGTTTGTTGTTCCTACGATAGGAAGAGGAATTTTCTATTTAAAATATCGAGAATCCCATTCGTTCGATGTTTGGTTTTCTGTTTTATTTACGAGGGGACAGAGAGCATAAATGGCTCCTTTCTCGGTATAAACACTCTAGGATATCAGAAAACGTCTATTTAATCTCCTCCTCCATCGTAGTAAAATGTGCTTCAATTAAATCTTCTTTTTCAGGAGAAACGAAAAGATGCTAGGAGCATTTCGTCCTGAACTTACTAATGGAGTCGAGCACTTGCGAGAGAGGTACGAGCGTGACCATTTGGTGGCAAGCGCGAAGAAGCGTCGCATAAATATCAGGTACATACTTCGCGCGTATAGTTAGTAAGGCGATACACGCCTAGGTTTCGAAGTTACGGTGGGGTAGGTTTAACGAATCAATCGATACGTTGTAAATTATTCGATAGGCTTCAGACGGGAGCTTAAAATTGTCTTGAACTTATCGTGTAACGTTTCAATTAACGGCGTTGGAATTATTTAGAAGCGACGCGCGAGATCGGTGGCGGTTTTCCAGGGGTTGGAAAACCTCGACGCGAGGCTGGCGTCTGCACGTATCGGATTCTGTCAGCGCGAAGCTCGCTGCTTCGTCATGCGAATAGCGATGTACACAAGGCATTATCGCGCGTTTCATTACGCTGGAACTATCGTGACAGCGATATTTGCACGGCTTTGAAACGTATACCTGCCCCATTAATCTTGGCGATCCTCGAGAATCGTCGTCGCACCGCTGAAAGTGAACCGCTCCGATGTCTAGTGCCATAAAACGCGGTCGAGGCCCTTAAGGGGGAAACGACGGTGTAGCCCGTACGTGATAAAGTACGGGAAACCGAGTCCTTCTGTCCTCGTATACGCGAGACGATCGTTTAAATTACTAATTCTTTGGTTACGCCGCGATAACGCCGTTAATTGCCATCGAAGGGACCACGGCGTCGTCTCGCGTACCGTTTTCTAGCTTCTGTACCCAGTTTCCGTTGGAAATGTAAATCCCTTATCACGCGGTCCTCTGTTTGCCTGATAATACCCGACACGAATTTGATTAAACGTTAACACGCTCTCGACGTGTGCTAACAGGTCGCCGGAACGCACACTATCGCGAGCAGGTATTTGCCCACTTAGTGTTTTCAGCATATGTCAAGGCAGCGACGCTTTTCGAAGATAAAATCGTGTGTTTTTAAACGCCACCGCGGATAAACCGCGCACGCGGTTTACAAATTTCAAAATTTAACGATTCGTAAAAAAAACCACGCAGCGAGAATAATTGATATTACCGCTCCAAATTGTATGAAAAAACATTGGAAATTCTTTCGAGAGGCGTTTTCTACGTAATGAAATTAATTTGAAAATATGCTTTCCATACTTAACGATATGGTCTAGTATTTACGTTAAATAATACACCAACGGTATTTACACTCGTTTCATATTTTTGCATGCTACATCGACGTAATCGAAGAATGCAGCGCGATAACAAATAGTCTTGAAACGCGTGAAGTTGATCGAGATCCCGGAAATCCTTGCAGGATTAAGAAAGTCATTAAAAGATGTTCCCACAGTTTTATTGAGCTGTACGTAGCATCAAGGTTTACCTCGTCAAAAAATTTAATTACAGATCGGTTGATGAACAGCGAGAAACTGATTAGTAATCTAACCATTACGAAGACGACATTTTGACGCGAATCAGAATTTCGTTCCTTCGAATTTCTGCATTTATTACTATGGTTTAAGTCCACGTACTCGTATTATAAACGATATTTATGTCTCAAAATGTGCGAGAGTTAAGGATTTATGAAACTCTCCTGTCGTAAAAAGAGTACTGCGATACGGCATATACGTATAGGGGCGTGTGCATTAAGAGGTTAAATATTGTCCGTGCGTAATAATCCTAAATTCGGGTGGCATTCGGTGACCCGGGAAAAAGTCCGAAACATTCGCCGTTGAATATTCAGTAGGAAAAGGGGAACAGCGTCCGAGGATGTCGCGTTGTCGTAGAAGCGTATAAAAATGCAAGGATGCGCGTAAAATAGAGGTAAAAAAGAGGAGAGAAAGAACCAGAAGGAAGAATCGGTTGATCTCGCGGTTCCCCGCGAGATCGTGGCTTTCCCACTCGTTGGCTCGTTCGTACCTGCGTGTCCGAATGGCGCACCGGTGACGCCCGAGCTCGGCCGAACCGAGCCGAAGGCCGAGCCGAGCGCGTACGAGCTACTCCCCGCCACAGTCTGAAATCGGCTAGCGTGACGATACGACGTGCGGCGAGGTTCGTTTTAAATGCTAATAGAATCCGATGCATTGTAACGTTTTTCTTCGATCGGTTACGTCGATTTGAATCGAGCGACTCCCGCGACCGAGTGGTGGTGTCAGTGAGGAGAGATTTTGTGAAAAGAGAGGAACGATCCAGCGAGACCGTCGCGTCCAGTGCAAGAAGAGGAGCCCCCCCTGTCACGATGGCAGCCCAGGAGCATCCGGCTGCTGCTACCGTCGCATTCCTCGTATTGTTCCCGTTAATAGGTGAGTGTCGACGATCCGTAATACATAAAATCCGTGCGAAACGGGCCGATAGCGACACGTGCACGTTCCCACGAAGTTCTTGCGCTTTCGTCGGAGCCAGAGTCACCGCGGTATTCCGGGTGGCACGCGATCGCTCAGCAGGTGGTTAACCAACGCGCAGCGCCGTGGAATTTCATCGAAATGTCCGTCGCGGCACGGATCCCGGCGTATTCGATGCGATCCACACCGTCGAGTCGAAATCTCTGCGAATTACGTAGTAGAAGAGATCGGGGCTCCGAGGTAACGGAGATAGATTCTAACTGCGCTCGCTGTTCGAACGGTTTCGAACGTACGAAAACCTAACCTCTCGAAATCCATGTTTTCACGGCGGTAGCGAACTCGCGTCGGCGGATACCGACACGGAAACTACGACGCGTGGTTTTCTCGCCGGAAAGTAGTTTTTCTCGTAGTTTATACAAGGTTAATCGTATCGACTTCGTTCCGGGTTAAAAAGTTTCGAACTTTATCCGATACGTGCAGGTACTATTTACTTTTCCATTTAGCTCCGAGGGGTTAAAAGTAGCACAGTATTTTTACGTGCACTGTGGTTATAGAAAAGTCCTTGATTCGCTATAATAATACAAAGTTTTCCATTTGGTAGATGGAGTTTGGCACACTGAAGAATTAAAATACTTTCATTCCCGATCTCTCCTGTGTTCCAGTTTATATTTCGCTATTATTTAAGTGGTCTTGATGGGAGATTTGAAGAAACAAGAGCTCGTAAGTCCCGTTTTGGCTGTGTAAGGCCTCCAGTATAGTTTCTTGGAAGGAATTAATATGGGTCCGACGGTGGCGACGCCGGGACCGCAACCGATTTCGTTTTCGCGACGTCCCAACCGTCGTTGCATCCCGTCCAGGCGGTTTTTCGTTCGCGTGACTGTTGGTCCCGTCGATGAATAACGTTTTTGGGTTGCACCTGTGATGTTCACAAGTGGCCACAGATGCGCGTACGGTAGGGAAGGGGAGGTTCATCAACTCGGCGTCGGCAACGATGTCAAAATGCGAAACGCGATAACGTAAATGAAAGAGAGATGGTATCGACGCGTAATCTATCAGGGATGAGTCACTATACCGTGCGTGCAAGAATGTGTTGTAAAAAGAAGAAAAGCCTCGGCTAAGTACGCACCGCAGAAGTTGGATCCAAGTTACTGTCTTCTTTAAATTGTACGCGAAACGGTCGAGTCCATTTTGAACAATTCGGGTCCATGGTTTTGATCGTTGCCCATCAACTATAGTAAATTTTTAGATACGAATGTAAATGTACTCTCGCGACTCGAAGGAGACCGAACGGATAAAATCTTAATTAAAATTACGTATCCAAGGCTAAGTGAGAGGTTACCGAACCTCGCCGAGCATATAATTAAGGCTAAAGGCAGACATACGGAATATTCATTATTTCATTAGATCGTGCTGTTATGAAACAACAAACTACTTCATCGAAAATGTTTGAATTTACTGTTTGATTTTCCACGTAACTTCCAATTTGAATTTCTGCTTTCGGAGATTCCTTCTTTCGTAATAATTTACTTTCTAAAACGCGATGCAAATACTTGAAAATACTTTCCATATTCCGGTACATAATGGCCCCCTACCATTTTTATTACGCAAGGTTGCACAAAATCTATTTCTGCTCGGTAAACGAATTTCTTCCAAATATGGATTTTATTTGTCGCCTCGAAGTAACGAACTGCTCTAGATTTTTTGGCAGCACCGACCGACCTTCCTTTGCCAAGCGACGAGCGATCGTTGAATTTGCAAAACTCTTTTGCGGATATTTTTATGGATATATTTGTTCCATCGTAGCAGTAGCCGAGCCCTGTCGCTCGTAGGAACGAATTCACTCGTTCGCGTTAATTCAAAATGGCGGGGAGGAAAGGCCGAGTTTACCGTCCAATTTATTTATTAAATTTCCTGCTGTTTACTCTTGCTCTTAACAATTTATCTGCACCGACGAGAAGATGGCTCTTGAACTTCGGAACTTAGCTCTTGCGAGAACCATAATTTCCGAGAGCACCGTTTAATCGTTTCTGAAAATAAAATTTCAACTTCGAGAGCACTCGTGGTACTTATCTTTCGTTCGTGTTTGAAAATTTCTATCCAGATTGGAGTCTTCCGTACAATACACTTCTTCTTCTGCGATCTCGCGGGACGCGATTCGAGAAATCCCGGAAGTGGGTGCACAGATAACAATTAGCCAGTAATCTCTCCGCATAGTCAGGTGTAGCTGTTAAAGATGAAAGAGACGATGGTTGTAGAGGGGCCTAAGCAAAGTCCCCTAACCACCTGAACAAACGATCGTCTTGCACGTGTACGGACGCCTAAGTGCACCTTACGCGGAGTCGGCTTTCCTCCAACAATGACCTGACCTCCAAGGGACCGTAGGACCCTGCCAAGAGGGGAATCGGGTAAACGTTACCTGAAAGTCAGGCTCCGTTGCGTTGCTTTTGTATCGTTGGATCGCTTTCCGTGAAATTGCACCGACCGCGGCCTCGGTGCGTCCCCGAATACCTGTTCGAATGCCTCGTGCAAATTGTCGGTCGGAAGGAAGACTAGTTCTCCCTTTCGTTTCGATCGTCCATTTATGATCCAGCTTCGCGAGACGTCGTTTGGCGATCCTCGTCTCGCTTTAACCGCTTCTCGACGTCTCCTCTGCCATTCCGTGGCTCCGCAGTCCGGTTTCGTCGAGTCGCCGTGCTCGTTGTTTTTCTCTTTTTCGTCTCGTTGTCCCTTCGCTTCTACAAGCGTGGTTGCTCGCTCACCGGTTGTAATTTATAAATGGCCGTCGCGGCTAGCTGAAGAGAGACGGGAAAGGTACCGTTTCAGTGGACCGTTTCACTTTCGAAGCGGCCCCAGTCGCTCTACTACTACATTGTGGGTGTGCTAACCTCGAGTGTTACTATTCAGGGGCGGGGGGAAGCCAGAAGCATTGCTTTTAAATCAAAAATATTTCTAGACAGAGAGATTTTCTGACGTAGTAGGCGTTTTGAATCTTCGCGGTCTTATACGCGAGCATTCGTTTGTTCATATATCGGATGATTGGACTTTTCGCTGTAGAATTAGAAAAATTGATTCTCGAGTTGAGACATTGAAGGGTAGAATGAATTTTTATGTAGTTTACAATGGTTTGAAATCAAAATTTTAGTCTTGCTCTGGCAGTGAATGTATTAGAATAATTATTTGAGTGATACTTTCCAAAGTAAAGTCAGGATAGAAATTTCTGTAAACCGATTGGATGTCACATCGAATTTTGTTATAAAAAATATCCTAAGAGCAACCCTGACGTACGCTCCTTCTCTCTTCCTTGGGTTGGCTTCCAAGAAAGGCGTTAGTCGTAACTTCCTTTGGAAATTTATTTGTCATTGTTCCGGGCTCGAGCTATGACTTACGCCGCCAGAATATGCAGTGGGCATTCTTTTCGAGGTGCTTTCTTTGGACACAAAGCAGGATCGGTTCCAGGGAGAAAGTGTAGCAACGACAATGCTGCGCGTCCGAGCGTGAATGCAGAAAGAAACGATGCAAGAATTAAATAGGGACACTCGATTCTAGGGTCGATTTTCAAACGACAATTTAAAAAATTATTCTTCTGATTAATCACAACACTTCGCATACAGAATGTTCGGCTAACTCTGGGAAAAATTTTAATGGTAGATTCTGGAGGCCAAAATAAGACGAAAATCGAGAATACCAATTTGTTGTTCGAGGCTTCGTTAAAAAGTTATTAACGTTTGAAGTTCCGCCCGTATTGAATTTTTTTCTCGAAAATGCGCAGGATTTCGGGGTTATGTCTATTCACCAAAAATAATTGTAAATGACCCCTGCAATCAAAAATAATTTTTTTAGAACGATTTGAAGTTTTTTTTTTTCGCCGAAAAATTTCGACACCTCGAATTTTTTTCTCGAAACTGGGTAGGATTTCGAGGGTATGTCTATTCACCAAAAATGATTGTAAATGACTCCTGCAATCAAAAATAATTTTTTTAGAACGATTTGAAATTTTTTTTTTTCGCCGAAAAATTTCGACACCTCGAATTTTTTTCTCGAAACTGGGTAGGATTTCGAGGGTATGTCTATTGACCAAAAATGATTGTAATTGACCCCCGCAAACGAAAATAATTTTTTTAGAACGATTTGAAATATTTTAATTTCGTCGAAAAATTTCACACCTTCTCGAATTTTTTTCTCGAAACTGGGTAGGATTTCGAGGGTATGTCTATTGACCAAAAATGATTGTAATTGACCCCCGCAAACGAAAATAATTTTTTTAGAACGATTTGAAATATTTTAATTTCGCCGAAAAATTTCACACCTTCTCGAATTTTTTTCTCGAAACTGGGTAGGATTTCGAGGGTATGTCTATTGACCAAAAATGATTGTAATTGACCCCCGCAAACGAAAATAATTTTTTTAGAACGATTTGAAATATTTTATTTCGTCGAAAAATTTCACACCTTCTCGAATTTTTTTCTCGAAACTGGATAGGATTTCGGGGGTATGTCTATTGACCAAAAATGATTATAATTAGTCCCTGCAATCAAAAATAATTTTTTTAGAACGATTTGAAATTTTTTAATTTCGCCGAAAAATTTCACACCTTCTCGAATTTTTTTCTCGAAACTGGGTAGGATTTCGAGGGTATGTCTATTGACCAAAAATGATTATAATTAGTCCCTGCAATCAAAAATAATTTTTTTAGAACGATTTGAAATTTTTTAATTTCGCCGAAAAATTTCACACCTTCTCGAATTTTTTTCTCGAAACTGGGTAGGATTTCGAGGGTATGTCTATTGACCAAAAATGATTGTAATTGACCCCCGCAAACGAAAATAATTTTTTTAGAACGATTTGAAATATTTTAATTTCGTCGAAAAATTTCACACCTTCTCGAATTTTTTTCTCGAAACTGGGTAGGATTTTGGGGGTATGACTATTCATAAAAAATGATTGTAATTGACCCCCGCAACCGATAATAATTTTTCCAGAACGATTTGAAATTTTTTAATTTAATTGTAAATCACTTTGTAACGACGCCTCAGTCGAGAAATTGATATTCTTGATTTTCGTCTTATTTTGGCCTCTAGAATCCCCCATTAAAATTTTTCCCAGGTGTGGTCGAACACCCTGTATATCTATATTTAAGCCATTACAAATTAAACAAACAGAAACTATATTATATGATCACAATTATTCATTCAATAACAACAGGTTTACTATTAAGGATAGTAAAAGACTCTTTAGCACAAAAAGAAGTAAGGAAAATAATGTAAAATATTGTAAGTACGTTTGGTGTAAACGCCAGTCGTAGGAAATTGATTCAGAATCGAAGGTCCCCGATACGGTGAATGGCGGTCACGAGATTCCAGGCGCGATCGTCTCGAGAAAGGTTGTAGAAAATGCGTGGAGGAAGTCTATCTACAGGCGAATAGAAACGATCAGCTGTCTGGAAGATGAATTATCCGTGGCTGACCTTTTCTCGTTTCTGTTGTAAACGCGAGGCTCGCGTCGTG
Organism: Colletes latitarsis; assembly: GCF_051014445.1. Taxonomy (NCBI): domain Eukaryota; kingdom Metazoa; phylum Arthropoda; class Insecta; order Hymenoptera; family Colletidae; genus Colletes; species Colletes latitarsis. The sequence goes on along the minus strand of NC_135135.1, from coordinate 24,645,444 downwards.
GATCCTCTTTTTCCCCGAGGCTCGTCACACGCTCTGCACGAACGCATGCGGGGGTCATCGATCCCTTTTTTCTTTTCGTTGCATTGTTGCGTGGTGACCCGTCCTTATGGACCGTGCATTCCCCGGCCATTAAAGTTCCTTTCTCGTGCTTTACCATTATCTGCGGTGCATAAATATAACGAAACAGTCGTTAGCATCCTTTTGGACTCGTTCGAGCTCTTGGGACTCTTGGGACTCGTGGCCGAACGGTAGGCGGAGGCGGGCCACGGACGCACGAAACTTTCTGACCGAGAAATAATCAATTTGGAGCCCCGATCCCGTACGCTGACCAGATAAAATCGATGGAGTATCTGCGTTTCTTTTTTTGGGCCACTGAAGGACTCAATACTACGCACGGTTTCTACCTGAAACGACCACCCGGTAGAGATCAGACGAAATTCGGTTAAAATTAGACACGTGGATGTTGCATTGTTCGAGGGGCGAAAACACCCTTCGAAGATTCAACCTTCTTACCCAATCTTCGGAACTGTTAAATTTTTTCGAGATTCGTTTAAGAAAATTGGGTATGTGAACGTGATATAAAAGTGTGACGGTTTACAATTTCTAATTGTAAATCTCGATATTGATCTATAAGTTTTTCAATGTTCTCTAACTCGACTGTAAAAATATCATTACATGTTCTCTCGTAAAAAAAAGGGAAATTAATCAGAAATTCCAAGGATCGCTTGCGTGTACGCGAGTAGAAAGAATTTTATTAAACCTGTATCTCGAATAGATTTGAAAACATTGAGGGTTGAGAGTTTTGGAGGGTCGTATCGTCCCTCGAACTTACCTAAAAAGAATACGTATGTATCTATCCCTCGCTTTGATCCGGTCCAGAAGCTCGCGAAATTTCATCGAGATCGAAGGGGGTGGTTACGGTTTCTCGCGAGTGTCCCGGAAGGGTTGACGCGCTCGCCGAAAAATGTCCAGCATGATTCAGAACGTCGGTGAAAAAGGCGGACGGGAACCGAGCAACCGGCGAGAATGGAGGGGAAAACAGTTTTGTCGTGCTAGGAGACCCTTGATTATGGTTATTGCGTGGCCAGGGCGAAAAAATATTCCAGGGAAACCGAGGAACTGCGTTGGGCGCCGCTTAATGAGCCCTGGCGGTTTCTTCTCCGTCGTTTTTTAACTAATACGCTCGACGTCGTCGTAAAAAAAGCGACCTTTCCGGGGGAGGAAAAACAGGGACAGAGAGGTTGCTAACAGTCGGGGAAAATAAACGGAGAAAAGAAGGAGCGGCGCGCTTTGCATTTCCGCGTCCGATAATTAGCGATTTTTTCGGCGGGAAATGAAAAACAAATATAAAGCGCGCACGTCGGTACGGGCTAGTTTGCACAACGCTTCTCCGATGAAATAACCCGGGAAATTGTCAGAGCCAACCCATTCGCGACCCCCACACACCCGCGTGTGAAATAGAAACGATCACTGGTTTTGCCGTTCGAGTTTTCGGTTAGAATTTCGTCGTGTTCGACGCGCGCGTGTTCCTCGGGTTGAATCCCTCCATTACGTCGGACCAATCGAATTGCTCGTCTTAGGGGTGCGCCGGGCCACGAACGACCGAGAGATACAGCTTGTTTTAGCATCGGGAAGTTGTGCACCCATTATCGTGCAGCTTGTTCGACTAACAATGCCCGAGGGCACTCTCGCCCGGTGTTTTCGTTGAGCGTTCTCGATAATACACGGCCCATTGTGGCCTACACGCCGAGTTTGTATTTCTCGCGTCTCCGGGTGTCGCGGCTTCCTGCCAGACGCCGAGATAGCGTTGTTTGCTTTAGCGTACCTTTTGCGTTTTAAAATCGTACGCGCTCGCGTACGCAGCCTCGACCGACATACCTCCGCCATCACCGCTGGAACAATCCGATATTTTGTTCGTCAACAGAGTTAGAGGAAAAGTTCATTTAACTTTTTTGCGTACCATTTCATCCTCTATAAAATTTATTTAACACATTTTGCAAAATAATTAGAAATAACGAATCTATAGCCAGAGGATAATCGGGACCCAAAAGCGATATTCTTTTGCCCAATCTTTGCGATATTTTGTTTATTGGCAGACTTAGGGGAAAAGTTCATTTAACTTTTTGGCGTAGAATTTGATCCTCCATAAAATTTAATTAACACGTTTTGCAAAATAATCAAAAACGACGAATCTATAGCTAGGGGATAATCGGAACCCAAAAGCGATATTCTTTTGCCCAATATTTGCGATATTTTGTTTATTGGCAGACTTAGGGGAAAAGTTCATTTAACTTTTTGGTGTACAATTTAATCCTCCATAAAATTTATTTAACACGTTTTGCAAAATAATCAAAAACGACGAATCTATAGCCAGGGGATAATCGGAATCCAAAAGCGATATTCTTTTGCCCAATCTTTGCGATATTTTGTTTATTAGCTGAGTTAGAGGAAAAGTTCATTTAACTTTTTGGTGTACAATTTGATCTTCCATAAAATTTATTTAACACATTTTGCAAAATAATCAGAAACGACGCATCTATAGCCGGGGGTTAATTGGAACCCAAAAGTGATATTCTTTTGCCCAATATTTGCGACATTTTGTTCGTTAGCTGAGTTAGAGGAAAAGTACATTTAACTTTTTTGCGTAGAATTTGATCCTCCATAAAATTTATTTAACACATTTTGCAAAATAATCAGAAACGACGAATTTATAGCCAGGGGATAATCGGGACCCAAAAGCGATATTCTTTTGCCCAATCTTTGCGATATTTTGTTTATTGGCAGACTTAGGGGAAAAGTTCATTTAACTTTTTGGTGTACAATTTGATCCTCCATAAAATTTATTTAACACATTTTGCAAAATAATCAGAAACGACGAATCTATAGCCAGGGGATAATTGGGACCCAAAAGCAATATTCTTTTGCCCAATCTTTGCGATATTTTGTTTATTGGCAGACTTAGAGGAAAAGTTCATTTTACTTTTTTGTGTTCAATTTGATCCTCCATAAAATTTATTTAACACGTTTTGCAAAATAATCAGAAACGACGAATCTATAGCCAGGGGATAATCAGAACCCAAAAGCGATATTCTTTTGCCCAATCTTTGTGATATTTTGTTCGTCAACAGAGTTAGAGGAAAAGTACATTCAACTTTTTTGCGTAGAATTTGATCCTCCATAAAATTTATTTAACACATTTTGCAAAATAATCAGAAACGACGAATCTATAGCCGAGGGATAATCGGGATCCAAAAGCGATATTCTTTTGCCCAATCTTTGCGATATTTTGTTTATTAGCTGAGTTAGAGGAAAAGTTCATTTAACTTTTTTGCGTAGAATTTGATCCTCCATAAAATTTATTTAACACGTTTTGCAAAATATTTGCGAACGAGGAATCTATGGACAGATAACGGGGAACCAGAATGACCACAATGGGCAATATTTTCTGACACGCAATGATATTGAGAAAAAATTGATCACACCGTTATTCCTCTTAGTTAACGATAAAATTATGCTTATTACGAATCGAACACCTGCGCGTCATCCGTGATGACTCGTGGTTATACGTGACGCAGCGAGTCGTGAAACGGTGTATTCAGGCGTAGGAAGTTTTCGAGTGTGTAAAGGAGCTACGTCACGTGGATATCAGGGAAACTTATCATTAAGGGACATGCAATTTCCTTGACAATGTTTTCCGCGTGAATTAACTGACATTGTTTATAACACTTCGATATCGAAACCATGGAGCCTTGAGCAGAAGATAAAATGTACTTTTATCGGTTATTTACAGTCTGTAATTCTTCAGAATAATTCAAGAGAGTCTCGATTATATTAATATTCCATATTAACGAATCCAGACTTTCTTACTTTAAGATAATTTAAAAATCTTTCGAAGTATAATTTTCACAAATAATTTTGTTGACTTCGCAATATAGAATTGCTTTCTACACTTCCATTAAAGACGATGTAAAATGAAACTCGTAGCTTAAAAATTGCTTTACCGTTAAATGTATGCAGAGTGTTTGCACCGTACCATTATTACTTTTTAGTCGGTGATTAATTATCCTGGGATCCAAACGTAAAATATATAATTAGCATAAAGTGCGCGCGTAAATATTTTAAACGGTTCTTCGTATCGAGCCGAGAGATTCGCCCGGTTATTATATTTCAATTAACATCGTATGAAATGTTTGAAAATGTTGGAAATAAACAAGGACGCGCACGGTCTAAAACGACACCCAACGTCGATGGGAAAATTCATAATATTTTAAAACCTCGCGCGTTTACGGTTCTCGGAAAATATTACTATATTCCGTGGGCTTTTATCTCTGCTATTCGCGTTTATCAAAAGTAATGCCTGAAACCGTAATTACGGGAGTGTTAAAACTATGAAAGTCAGACGTTCCCGTTGAAAATCAATCTTAATTACCCCGGGACCGATAACGGTAATTAATTCGGTATTGTAACAAGCTACGTATAATTACACTGTTCCATTGGACGTGGCACGGACTGCATCAACGGCTTTGAAGACCGCGCGATCTGAAGCACAGAGACAGAATTCCAGAGCTCTGGGCGTAAGGTTCGCGAATTCCAGCGCGCTTTAATAAAGAGGCAAACGATCATTTCCGTGTCGTTAGCCGTCGACTACTTAACGAGCCGCTCCGACTGACGGAGACACGTTTTTAATTACGATTTCTGATATCCATAATCGATATTTCGCCCGGGGGGAGGCGAATATGCGCGTTCGACCGCGAGGAATGTTCAATTCGCGCGTCCCGAACATTAATCAAGCGCCGCGGACGTCAGACGAACTGGGAAGCAGCCGGTATATCGCGTACGAAATCGTTCAAGAGAAATAATTTTCACTTGTTGTGTACCTGTCATGGAACAACAGACGAGCCTCGAACCTCTATCGCTTATCTTATCGCCACCGATAGTCCAGATAATACTTCAATGAATCAATGAACACCAACGTTAGACAAGAGTTATAGTATTTTAGATTTCAAGTTAATTTATTAGTTCAAATTAGTTACGCACGACTATTACATCCATTCTGTATTCGTACATTTTTTGTTTCTTATAGATTTTTTCCCCATTTATTTTCTATCGAATATGTTTTGTTTATTACAAACTGTGGGTGTTGCTTGCATTTATGAAGTAGTTTTTTTTTAATATTAACGAATAAGCAATACGATAGAGAGTGGTATAGTAATATTAACGAGTACAACAAATTAATAATATGTGTTTTTCTCCGGAAGCGGTCACCCATCCTAGTTGCACGCCCCCCAATGCAGCTGCACTTCGGTGATCGAACGGTGATCAGTGCATCCAACGCTGCACTATCGTTGACAATATTTATTTCTAATTTACTCGTATAAAAACCCTTAAATATTGTGTACTTATACAACAAGAAATTCCTTTTCCTTTATAGCGAATCACCATAATAGTGTAGGAATACGAGTAACTGTATTTAATTAAGAGAACCAATTTTTTTTTCGAGATCGTGAAAAATGTTTCGATGGATTTGAATGGTATGTCGGGCGAAGAAAATGTGTCGTATCGAAAGTAGAAGTTAATCGAATTGTAAAGGAGCTTCTTTAACGAGTCGTTGGAACATGTTTCCGCGGACGAATGGCGTCCTATCGGTCCCACGATCGTAGTTTATCTCGCCATGCGAAACGGCGTCCTCTTTCTTACGCCAGCTACGAAGATTCTTGGATCACGTTCCTTCGTAATCTTCCGGCGCGCTGGCTCGTGTAATTTTTTCTTCCAATGAAAGCGCAAGGTCGATGCCACGACGTTGAGTAACACGCGAGAATTGTTGACCTAGAGAGGGAACCGAGAAGAGAAAACCTTGTTGGGTCCACGTGGACGCCAGTAATAATTAAGTGCCAGAATATCTCGGAAACTATCGACGGATACTGGAAACTGAAATGTCGAATTTTTTTAAATCGACCCTCGAAGAAACGCGTCCTCGAGGATGAAAAGACTATGCTCCCAAGTGGCTCTCCAAAATTCGAGCATTCTTACGCCAGTCGACGGGGTCAAAGGGACCATAAATTAGGAGTTCGACCACCCTGGAGCTCGGTAGTACGCTTTTCGTCGGACTCTCTCCATCCTTTTTCGGAGACTTCTCACTTAACACCCTTTCTTTGACCTGCTTAATGCACACCACCTGTCGAGATCCCTTTCTATAGTTTCGCCAAACAGTCCATCCTTGACTAATCACTCTCAATTCTTCTCTCCTTAGTCAGCCAGTACCTCAAAGCTTTTTATAACTCGTTGTTCGAGCGTTTCTTATTACGATATTAAAGTATATTTAATTCGTGCACTCTTCGCTGTTTACACAGGATCAAATAATTTCTATTTTCTTAAGCTTATATTTGGTTTTTATTATTTTAGACGACAAGCAAATTACTTTGTTACTGTTACAACAGCTCACGCTTTTATATACATACATACAAACATGGTAGATATATTTGGACAATAGATGTCACACGTCTGTTTATTTCGTACTAATCGATTTCAATTATTCTTGACATATTTAATTATCGATGCACTTGATATGCAAAAATATGAGACATAGTTAAATTGAGATATGAATTGCGAGACAACTTGCTCCAATTTTATTAATGTTCCAAGAGACAAAGGTGCCAAAAAAATGAAACATCAACTCTGTCGGGATGATAGTGTTTCCAATAAACGTTGAGTCACCGCTTAAGATTGTTGCTGGAAATATTTAACTCCCGAGATCCGCGTCTCCGCGAGCAGTCTTCGTTATTTTCAATTGTCTCCTAAATACGTGCAGAGTTCCCGTTTCCGGGTGCTGCGTCGCCGTCAGCGAACAATGTTAACCGTGAATCGCGGCGGGGCAAAACGCGTCTGCACGCGTTTCCATTCCGTGTCTCGCGCTTCGAACTATTAAGTTTCTAAATGAAAGTTGAATGCGTCGCGCTTCCCTTTAAAGGACTTATTCACTGGCGAACGAGAAAGTACGATGCTCCCCGCTCCATTATCCGTGGCACGCATCCGGCGAATGAATGGAAACGATGATAGTTCGTGTGTGCCCCCTTTCGAAATAAAAGCTCGATTCAACCGTTTTAACGAAACTTCTTCGACTTCGATAAATATTACGTAAAATAAAAATAGAAGCAATTTCGGGTAATCTCTATGGATATAGTCGCGAAAAATTATCAGAAAATTGCGTCCAGCTCCGCGTCGTTACACGTACTTTTTCGAGATTCAATATCACGATCCAATTTAACGTTTAAAGACTGTAACAGTTTCTCCATTATAAAAAGCGGGTTCGCACGCCGCCTGTGCTCCATTATTTATAGATTTTCTAACTCGAACTCGTCGAAACGCGATTACAACCGCAATCGTTCGCTCTGGTTTCGCGGGAAAGCGAAACATTCCCATGCGGAAGACGAGAGACACCTTTGATTATTTGTGTTTCTGCGCCGCGGTTCGTAGCAATCCGTGTGTGCGACTTGTTAACGGAGGATTCGATGACGTCACCGAACGTAGGATTAACTAGCTAAATACTTGACGTGAATTAAGCCGACGCCCACCCACGGCTCGCTGGAGGGGCCAGAGCCACTCACTAAAATAACACTCGCTGTTATTTAATCACGGGAATCTAGAGTATCGGGGATGATGGTTTCTCCTCTCGGGAAGAAGACTGACCCTTTGTGTTCTCGTTGCTCTGGATTTCCGATCGGACTGAACTCTCGAGAAACGAGCAGCACAACTGTGAAATTATTATTTATTCACGAGCGTGTACCATATAATTATCACACAGATCATAAATTTTTTAATTTAAGTTTAGATCTCTGGACTTTGGTTCGAATTTTCCGTGGTACGTTTTCTGTTACGTTCGAGTATTATTTATTGTACAACTTGAGGTAGTAAACAGTACTTATAAATAAAAAATATATAGTATATGATGTAGAAATAGGCATAGAACAAAATAGAATTAATATTGAGAGTTACAATTATAAAGTGTAAATGTGATTTTTGAACGAGGAAATTTTTAAAAATTCAAGCCTTGTTCAACCTGGGAAAAATTTTAGTGGGAGATTCTAGAGGCCAAAATAAGACGAAAATCAAGGATACTAATTTGTTGTTTGAGACTTCGTTAAAAAGTTATAGAAACATTTCCGGCCATACATTAGACTTTTGGTAAGGAATTTTTTTCTCGAAACTGAGTAGGATTTCGGGAGTATGTGTACTCACAAAAAATGATTGTAATTGACCCCCGGATCCAAAAATAATTTTTCCAGAACGATTTGGAATTTTTTAATTTTGTCGAAAAATTTGTCCACCTACTCGAATTTTTTTCTCGAAAATGGTTAGAATTTTGAGGGTATGTCTATTGACCAAAAATGATTGCAATTGACCCTTGTAATTGAAAATAATTTTTCCAGAATGATTTGAAATTTTTTAATAATTTCTTAACGAAACCTCAATCAACAAATTGATATTCTTGATTTTCGTCTTATTTTGGCCTCTAGAATCTCCCATTAAAATTTTTCCCAGGGGTTGCCGAACACCCTGTATAATATAGAACCAGGTATAAAACAAAATAGGATTAATATTGAAAGTTACAAATTACAAATTGTAAACGTGATTTTTGAACGAGAAAATTTTAAAAAATTCAAGCGTATTATCTCGTGTATTCGTTAGCTGGCGTGCAATTATATCACACTCGAGCACCGTCAAGTTCCTGAAATTAGTCTCGTTCGGTTAATATTCGTAACGTTTCGAGAAAAAGGCGGAGGGTCGGCCGGTGCGCTCGAGCAACGTCGAAAGTCGCCATTTTACGTAAAACCTCGTACGCAGAACTGTTATTCCTGGCTTTGCAGCTTATTTGTTCGCAAAGAATTACCGTCCCTTTCAGTCGGTTCCGCGAATCGCGTACAACGAAGGAGAAAATAGGACGTAAGCACGATGCTAATTAGTTACGTGCATCAAATGAAAACGAGAATAATTTGGATAGTTTTGTCACGCGCCAGGGATAAATATACGGCTCCTGAAACTTGTTAGCGTATTTTGTTGGCGATAACGGAACAATGCGGAGCGAATGACTGTAAATTTCGTTCTTTATCTACGTTTCGCCTAGACACTGGGCCCTCTTCGGTACGCGCAATTAAAACGCCGGGGTAAACAAGACGATAAATTCGTTGTGCACCGAAATATGCGCGCGTAGACTCCAGTTTCTCGAAATAGAACACACGATATAACTTTAGACGATTTAATTCGCGTATCTTCGATGAATCTGTGTAATATCTGTTCTCTTCTTATTTACAGTAACGATTCATAAATTGAACTTCCGGGTTCGTAAGTTGCGGTGTTCAGTTTAAAAATTATTACTTTAAACAGGATAATATTAGTTTCTTTAATTTAATTTTTCGTTTTGAATTGAGCGCAGTAATGATTATTGAAACGATCGTTGCAATTTACGAATCACGTATGGGGCGTTCATTTTACTAATCATTACCGTGGACGATCCAAAGGGAAAAATAAAGTCGTTCGACAGCAGCAGTATAATATAATTAATACTGCCCTCTTTAACTTTCGGTACGCGAATAAACAATTCAATAGTTATTTGTTTCGTACAGTACCGTGTACCAGCATCGAAATCTCCGTTTACTAGCGAGAAACAGAGGACTAATTAGGTTCGAACTGGTTTCGAACGAGTTGCAATATCGTCGTAATGACAATTCTGGTGCTTGCAAAAACGGGCGTGTGTCGCTCGTATTTTTATCGTCCCCGTAAAAGAGACCGCCATTGATATTTCTGTAGCAGATAGACCGGTTTATGTGCGCCCGCGTGTAATTACTATTTGTTAGTATCGATGGTTTATTGCCGCGTCCGGCGAATCGTAATTTTTACGATCCTGGAGGCGTGATTAAGGTATTGCCGCGTCCCGTCGCATTTTACATTGTCATAAAAGCCGGGCCGACGTATCGCGTAAACGTCGTTTCTGCTGGAATATTTCTGGCTATGGCCCGCGGGTTGCTTTACGATCGTTCGCGAGCCAGACAAATTACGGTTCTCGAAACCCTCCGAGGCGTTCTACGATTCTTCTCTTTTCCCGAGCGTTGCGTGACGTCTCGACGTCCCTGGCCAACGCAACGGAAACCCTCGGAAAAATCGTTATCGTTGGAAATAAGCTTTAATTAAAATATTCCGACCAGATGACGTCTCCGCCCTGTCCTCTTCACAGTTTCTTTTCAACGTGACGCACTGGCGCGAAACCGATGAACCTTTTCGTTCCATAAGTGTCCAGCTATCCGATTTCTTCGAACTAATTTCCACCATCTTTTGTCTCCGTGTTTCCACCCATTTTGGCCAATTTTCATCCTCCATTTTGGGTCATACTAGTCGTACAATTTAGGAAGCGTTTGCACGACGGTCTAACGTACAATAATTGTAAAAATATTAAAGTTCTATGTTCCTTCGCGAATAAAATAATGATGTAGAATAGTGTCGATAATTTGGAGCGAATGTTGCTCGGACCACGGGTGAATATTTTCTTAGAAAATTGAGGTAGTTCGTTTGATCAACTCGAGACATTCAATTAGCTCTAATTGAGTCTGAGAAATTGTTGAGGAATTCCGCTTTCGACTTCCTTTGAGGTTTATATGCTTGATTGTTGTAGCTAAATAAGCCCCTCCAGACGGTTTCGGCTTGTCCGCTCCGTGTAATACACTCAGAGGAGTACTTTCGCAAATTAATTATTGCAATTGTTCGAAACGTTCCGGCGAAAATTCTCGATTCGCTCGCGAGACGTTGCTCTTTGGACAATAATTTGTGAATTATTTTTTACTGAATTTGTGAATTATTTTTTACTGAATTTGTGAATTAAAACGTTTACGTTCGAATGGACAAAACGTTCCTTCAGCTTCAGGTTTGCGCCGTGTACAGCACCTGTCGAGTCCAGGAGGGTAAAACTGAAGTTTGGAATTTCGTTTCACCAACTTTTTCGACGATCTGTTCCTCTGGGTTTCAGCTAATTTCGAAACGGAACAGTCACTCCATAACATCATTTAATGGAGGATTCTAGAGGCCAAAATAAAACGAAAATCAAGAATATCAATTTGTTGATGGAGGCTTCGTTAAAAAGTTCACATTTAAAGTTCCGCCCAAACTGAATTTTTTTCTCGAAAATGCGCAAGATTTCGGGGGTATGTCTATTGACCAAAAATTATTGTAATTGACCTCTGCAACCGAAAATAATTTTTTCAAAACGATTTCAAATTTTTTTCCTGTCGAAAAATTTCACACCTTCTTGAATTTTTTTCTCGAAAATGGTTAGAGTTTCGAGGGTATGTCTATTCACCAAAAATTATTGTAATTGACCTCTGCAACCGAAAATAATTTTTCCAAAACGATTTCAAATTTTTTTTCCCGTCGAAAAATTTCACACCTTCTTGAATTTTTTTCTAGAAAGTGGGTAGGATTTCGGGGGTATGTCTCTTGACCAAAAATGATTGTAATTGACCTCTGCAACCGAAAATAATTTTTTCAAAACGATTTCAAATTTTTTTTCCCGTCGAAAAATTTCACACCTTCTTGAATTTTTTTCTCGAAAATGGTTAGAATTTTGAGGGTATGTCTATTGACCAAAAATGATTGTAATTGACCCCCGTAACCGAAAATAATTTTTCCAAAACGATTTGAAATTTTTAATTCTGTCGAAAAATTTGTCCACCTACTCGAATTTTTTTCTCGAAAATGGTTAGAATTTTGAGGGTATGTCTATTGACCAAAAATGATTGTAATTGACCCCCGTAACCGAAAATAATTTTTCCAAAAGGATTTGGAATTTTTTAATTTTGTCGAAAAATTTCACACTTTCTCAAATTTTTTTCTCGAAAATGGTTAGAATTTTGAGGGTATGTCTATTGACCAAAAATGATTGTAATTGACCCCTGTAATCGAAAATAATTTTTCCAGTAGGATTTGGAATTTTTTAATTTAATTTTTTAATAATTTCTTAACGAAGCCTCCATCAACAAATCGGTATTCTTGATTTTCGTTTCATTTTGGCCTCCAGTATCTCCCATTAAAATTTTTTCCAGGGTTGGCCGAACACCTTGTATAATTTTAAACGCGCCAACTGTATTTCTCAAGGAAATATATTTTTGTTTTGTGAAACGGAGCAAGCTTAAGCGAAACACTGTCTGAAATTCGAGCCATCAATCACTGACACGCCACAAATTGCGTTAACATGGACGAAAAATGTTTTATCGGTTTGTTTCCTGCGTCTCTTTGTGCGAGTCGAACGCGTCGCGTGAATTCAAATTCATCAATTACGGAGCCTGGTCCCCGCGGTGGTCCACGAATCCCGAAATACGCGATAAAAAATCGTCAAGCCAACGCGCCATTAGTTTTCATTATAAAACCGATGGTTTCGGGTTGCGTTCGAGTCGCTGAATTTAATTTCTGCCTGCAAAACTTTCTGGTAAAATTAATTCCTCCCTGGGAGAGATTATCCAAGGTACTTTTTTCGTTAATTCTATTCAAAATTAATTACAGTATAAAATTGTGGTGAGGGGCTCATTTTATTACAAACATTTTAAAATATTTTGTTTGAATAAGGGTAGTATATACCTTAAGTATTTTCACAAATTTTTTTCACTGTGTATTTTTTTACTTCAGATAAATTCTGGAACCGTTTTTCCGTTTTCGTTCTTGGCTGGAAAATATCCGCGTTTGATATCGTAGACATATATTGATTTATCGAGTATGCTGTTCCGCTACAGTCCACATGTTTGTGTCGAGGGATTAATTAGGAATTCTGGTAGTTGTGTCACTCGTAGTTCTCGCACACACTCGTATAACGCTAAATTAATTCAGACGGTTCGCTTCATAGAAACGGATTTACTATATGAAGATTTTTTGTGCCCGGTTCTTCTTTACTTTATTTTACAAATGTACAGAAGCAGGTTTATTCAAAAGATAAGCACCAGAGTACGCTTGGAGATTTAAAAATGTATTACTACCGCAGAGAATATATCATATTGACAAATGTATTTTGTCTTTAGAGTCTCTGCTTGTTCATCGTTGTCAGAATATTCTTAGAGTAGTCTCCAGTGCCCTGAAGCACTTTTCTTTCGGTGTTGCAATCACATCTGCAAGATCTCCGGGCTGAGTCTCGAAAATGTGATTGAAACACCTAAAGAAACGTGCCTCGAGGCTTTGGAGACCTCAAAAAAAATTCCCAGAATGTGTTGCTAACAACGAAACACATTTATTCGTATGGACTGTCATTTCTCCTTTAATATTTTTTAAGATCACAGTTAAAATCTCTTTTAACTGTTTCTCTAATATTTTTTAAAATCGCACACAGTTGCACCATTTTTATTGCAATCTAGTCGATGGCTACGCGTTATATAAGCGTAGATTTGGACACTGTTCCTTGTGGTAACATTCCAGAAATTTTTTATTTACGTTCACGCTTGGCAATAATTATTAAAATCCACAGAAACAGTACTAGGAAGTGCACGAAAGCATACAATTTCGCAATCTCCCGGTCCTGCAAGAAACGTTCAAAATGTCCTCCGTCAGCACGGATATTATATCCTCTAGCGAGGAAATGAAGCCTTTCCCGTGCCTCTATTCGCCTAACATATTTCCATCCTCCACCTGTAACGAATGTGTTTACCCTATCAGCGTCGTCCTTCGACGAATAAAAGTCTCTCCACAGTAATTTATTCCCACCATCCAACTATTTACTCGACATGCTTAACACTAGAACTACCAAAGCAGTCAAAATGATCCATTTCTAATAAAACTTGCAAAAAATGTACTCGCATTACACATATCTATCGTCTTAATTTCTATGCAAACAAATACACTATAATTGTCGGTAGTTCTACTATTAAAAAGAATATTCTAACAATGTCAAACAAGCAGAGACTCCCGGAAACAAAATATATTTTATCAATACGATATACTATTGCGTACAACGAGTAGTAAATATACTTTTAAATCTTCCTTCTTCTGTAAATTCGTAAAGTAACGTACTTGAAAGTTAAAAAAGAAAGTTGATCCGGATAAAAGTTCCTGCTCGAACGCGATGTGTCCCGTCGCGGATGTAAAATTAATTATCCCCTTAATTGTGCGGGGTACCACGCGCGTGATTCGGTGCCGCTTAATTTGAATGCTCGTCAAAGTGACGAGAGACTCGGTTGCGCGGCAGCCATTGGGTCGGAGGGCCGAAAAAGCGCAAAGAAGAGGAACGAGAGAGGCGAAAGGGAAGTTTGATCCGGGCAGATGGAGGACAGAGATACGCAACGTGGGAAGGGGGAGGTGGGGGATAGATAGAAAAGAAAAGGAGAGACCGACCGGCGGGTTTTGTGAAAACCTGTTTTGGGTTTCTGCCAGCAACCTGCCGCGTGCACCTGTGCGGGACAAAGAGATTTTTGAGAGACCCTTGTTCGGCTTTTCAACGGACCTTTTCCTCCTCGGACTACCGTTATATACCGGGTGTCTCGACGACGTTCGTTAAGCGTCTAAACAGGTCCCGCGTTGAAATTACGACGGCGATAAATTGCCCTCCGGCCTTGAATATTTCCATAACGCCTTCTCGAGCTCACGGAGAACTTCGAGGCGCTCGTGTACAGTCACAGCGCGGAAATTGGGGATTTAACGGGGCGAATTATCTTTCCCGAGGTCCTCCGTCCACTTTTCGACCTCGATCGCGACGCACTCGTTACGAAATTTCCTCTTTGTTCGCTCGCGGAGTCGAGAAATCTTGACCCTTCATGGGGGCGCTGGAACTTTGGAGAAATAAGACTCCCCGCGATTCCATTTTTTGGGAATTTTATCCAAAGGCTCTACGCTTTGAGGGAATCGAGGCAAGCTTGTCGAAAATTGAGAAATTTTTACGAATTTGGACTCTTGGAGGATTCGAGCGCAGAGTCGAGATATTTTGTTGACCCTTTATGGGGGCGCTGGAACTTTGGAGAAATAAGACTCCCCGCGATTCCATCTTTTGGGAATTTTATTCAAAGGCTCTACGCTTTGAGGGAATCGAGGCAAGCTTGTTGAAAATTGAGAAATTTTTACGAATTTGGACTCTTGGAGGATTCGAGCGCAGAGTCGAGATATTTTGTTGACCCTTTATGGGGGCGCTGGAACTTTGGAGAAATAAGACTCCCCGCGATTCTATCTTCTGGGAATTTTATTCAAAGGCTCTACGCTTTGAGGGAATCGAGGCAAGCTTGTCGAAAATTGAGAAATTTTTACGAATTTGGACTCTTGGAGGATTCGAGCGCAGAGTCGAGATATTTTGTTGACTCTTCATGGGGGCGCTGGAACTTTGGAGAAATAAGACTCCCCGCGATTCCATTTTTTGGGAATTTTATCCAAAGACTCTACGCTTTGAGGGAATCGAGGCAAGCTTGTCGAAAATTGAGAAATTTTCACGAATTTGGACTCTTTTCTTGGAAGATTCGATCGCCACCAACAATTTGGTAATTTCAGATTTAAGAATCAATTTTTTTTTATTGGAATTTAATACAAAATTAACAGTGGTTTACTGTTAAATCTAGATCTGTCTATTAAGTATAACATCATAATTTTATTTACTCGAATTGTCCACTGAGAACTCGTTTAACGAAAATTATAAAATTCCGCGCGTCTCAGCTACCATAGTTGCGCCCTTAAAAGATTGATCGAAAAGGGAACGCAATTGACCTAAGTACGGTGTCACAGTCTGTCTCTGGGGGTTTAGGTTAATGGGTTCAACTTTCTTCTCCTCAGTAATATCTTCTATAATTTCCTCGCGATGGAGTATCACTGCATCGAGCGAAGCTCGCTGGTTCGGATCGATTTAGGTCGGTTTCTTCTGGGAAATAATAGAACCGGGCAAGATTTATCTGGCGAATTGGAGTAGAAAGGTCCCTTCTCTTGGTTCCGAAATATATTCACGGTCCACGGAAGTCCCATTCGTCCTCTTTCTCAAATCGAAACCATACCTAAGAATACACAATTTTCTTTCTTTTAATGCAAAATTAAAATTTTCCAAATCAGCACTAAATAGCCTTCCAACTCATCCAGAAACAAAATGTTCCGAATAACGTGTATTCACGTACCTACGATTTAGCCCGCACCTACGGGTGACGGGATTGTTGGTGATTCAGCGACGAGCAAAGTAATTATAATTCCTGTTGGTGTCACAACTCGTGTAACACGACTGTTTAAAATTTATGCGTTCGCTGTAACGACGACACTCCTTCGCAGGCGTAACGGGAACACTGGTCGACAATAGTTTGGACAGCTGGAGTTGGTCGGTAATCGGTCGTTGTGCAAAGATTCTTTCGAGCAAATGGAGCATGGATAAACGTAGTCCAACCCCGGTAATCCTACCGTGATGAATCTAGCCGTAACGTTGGTGAAACGCAGGAATCGATTTCCCAATAGACCTGACTCACACCTACGAGCCACGAGTACCGATCGTAGGCACTAATCAAGAAAGTAACCTTATTCGTCGAATCGGTGGGGGGGCTTTACCAACGCTGGAAATTTATACGAGCGCAATCGTTTCATCGTAATATAATAGCGGTCACAGCTGACTGCCTCTATGTTCGTTCTGGCAGAGTTTATTAAATTCCGAACATTAAAGCCGGAGCACTTGGAACAACTAAATTACTCGGTTCGAGTCATGCATTTTCTCTTTTCTTTCGAAACGCGACGATTAAAAGAATAAATAGCCATCGACGTTGATTTGATGCTGTTCGATATCGTTTGACGTTGTTCGCCATTGTTTCTGCTCGAGTTGATTATAATATTTGAGATTGGCCAAACACGAGGAACCCAGCAAACATCGTACGGTTTAATAGCCCGAAATATCCAGCAATTGTTTGAGTTCAGCTTCCAAAACTTTGATTACCTCGTTCAAAGGCAACTGCTGACCCGGCATACCTAAACGCAGCTGTGATATTTGACAGACTCCCGGCGTTGGCGCGTTCGAATCAGCAAAGTTCGCCAGAGGTGTGCTGACAAGTACAGCAAAACCTGAACAAACTGTTAATTTTTGTCTGTCCTTTATTCCGGAGTCTCGAGCGCACAGCAGGGTATATAACTGATAAATTAGTCAAGAAGTTTGAGAGTAGAGGCAAGAAAGGATCTATTATGTTCAATTTGCAGAATCGATAATTGCACTTGGAAGAATCTCTGAACAGTTACCGATGGACTCTCCAAAGCTATTGTCAAACAAATTTCCCGTTATACTATGAAGGTGTGCCACTACAATGAACGCATAAACTTCGAGAGTAGTTGCTTTACACGAGTTGCGACACGAAGATGCAATTACTTCGCTTGTCACTGGATTGTAATTATCCATTGAAGCGTCAGTTGAATAAAATCGAATGTATATTGAGAAATTAACAGGGGTAAACTTTCTTTTTCGGAACATTTTGTTTATGGGCAACTAATTAATTGCAACGTTGTTCGAAGAATGGCAGTACCGTTAGCAAAATTCGAAACGATAAGAAAAATACAAATTTTCAGAGGGTTATGACATACGTAAAAAATTGTATAATCAAGTTTGATACGGTATTAGGCAATTGTTTGATGGATCTAGTATCGGTTTGAATCATGGAAAGGAACAATATTGTTACCAAAATTCGAGAGGATAGGAAAAATTTAAATATTTAGTACAACCAGGGCTATAATATGCATAGGAAATTGTATAATCTAGTTTGATGCAGTATCACGTAATTGTCTGATGGATATATCGATTTGAAGCATGCAAAAGGACAATATTGTTAGTCAAATTCGAAAGGATAGGAAAAATTTAAATTTTCAATCCAACCAGGGCTATGATGTACGTAGATAATTGTATAATCAGGTTTGATGCAATATCACACAATTGTTTGATGGATCTAGTATCGGTTTAAGGTATGGAGAAGGGTAATACTGTTAGCAAAATTCTCAATTTTCAGATTGACTAGTACCATAATGTGTGTTGAAAGTTGTATGACAAAGTTGGGCTCAAAATAACTCAATTGTTCAGTGGTTTTAAAGTCTTTAGTTTGAAGCAAGGGGGAGCTATCGTTATTAAAATTCGAAACAATAGTAAAAATCTAAATTTCAAGTCCAGTTAGGTCTACAATATCTCTAGAAAATCGTATGACGAAGTTTGGCTCAAAATAACTCAATTGTTCAGTGGTTTTAAAGTCTTTAGTTTGAAGCAAGGGGGAGCTATCGTTATTAAAATTCGAAACAATAGTAAAAATCTAAATTTCAAGTCCAGTTAGGTCTATAATATGTCTAGAAAATCGTATGACGAAGTTTGGCTCAAAATGACTCAATTGTTCAGTGGTTTTAAAGTCTTCAGTTCAAAACATGAAAGAAATATCGTTATTAAAATTCGAAACGATAGTAAAAATCTAAATTTCAAGTCCAGTTAGGTCTACAATATCTCTAGAAAATCGTATGACGAAGTTTGGCTCAAAATAACTCAATTGTTCAGTGGTTTTAAAGTCTCCAGTTTGAAGCAAGAGGGAGCTATCGTTATTAAAATTCGAAACGATAGTAAAAATCTAAATTTCAAGTCCAGTTAGGTCTATAATATGTCTAGAAAATCGTATGACTAAGTTTGGCTCAAAATAACTCAATTGTTCAGTGGTTTTAAAGTCTCCTGTTTGAAGCAAGGGGGAGATATCGTTATTAAAATTCGAAACAATAGTAAAAATCTAAATTTCAAGTCCAGTTAGGTCTATAATATGTCTAGAAAATCGTATGATGAAGTTTGGCTCAAAATAACTCAATTGTTCAGTGGTTTTAAAGTCTTCAGTTCAAAACATGAAAGAAATATCGTTATTAAAATGCGAAACGATAGTAAAAATCTAAATTTCAAGTGCAGTTAGGTCTACAATATCTCTAGAAAATCGTATGACGAAGTTTGGCTCAAAATAACTCAATTGTTCAGAGGTTTTATAGTCTCCAGTTTGAAGCAAGGGGAAGCTATCGTTATTAAAATTCGAAACAATAGTAAAAATCTAAATTTCAAGTCCAGTTAGGTCTACAATATCTCTAAAAAATCGTATGACGAAGTTTGGCTCAAAATAACTCAATTGTTCAGTGGTTTTAAAGTCTCCAGTTTGAAGCAAGGGGGAGCTATCGTTATTAAAATTCGAAACGATAGTAAAAATTGAAGTTTGAGGTCCAGTATACCGAGAAACTTATAATCCAGTTCTGGGGATCACGCAACCATCCGATGGGCCTAAACGTTTCCCAGTTTAAAGGACGGAAAGGGCAAGGTTTCTCGGGGAATTCTCTCGGTCTCGTCCATCAATTCTGGCTGTCCCACGGCCTGTCTCCCGCAGTTTCCTCGATAGTTCATTCTCTCAGCGAAAGCACCTCCGGGGCACCGACAGATAATGTCGAAGCGTTACAAGACGTCTATATTTGCTCGGAGGTTGTACGGGGGACGGATCCACCTTGCGACGATGAACGCGCGCGCGCATCCTAATGGGACATGACAGCAGGGTACGTCGTTAAAGTGGCAGGTCAGCCGTGACACCCTTGCTCCGTTCGGCGTACTTCCGTTTTCGCGTGAACTGGATTAGAACGAACTTGGCCTGGCTGTCCGCGGCGCAAACGATCCGTGGGAATCGGAATAACGGGCGAAGAAAAGATCGTCGGGGCCACGGGATCGGTCGTCGCGATAACGACGCGTCCGAGTCCTCCTTTCTTCGGACGCAAAAGCGGCGCGTGTTCCGCTCGTTGCTCGTTAAAACTGCTTGTCGCGGCGTGAAATGCCCGCGAGAGAGCAGCGTGGACGTGACACGGGGTCAGTATCGAGCTTCTTCGGGGTTGCTTCGGTATATCGTCGCGTTTTATATTTAAATCGAAGCCGTGGCGCTCCCGTTTCGAACAGCCTGCCCGAGAGAAGTCGTCTGGATCTTAAGGTCTATTTAAATTCTAAGTAGAGGCGGAGGGATGGGAGCTTATCCTTGGCTCGAAAACCTCCCAGGCACGAGATAAGAGGAGGAGAGGACTTTTAAATCGGGATCGTTTATTAGCGGGCCCTGGTAATAAACGGTGGCGCGTTTATCCGACGAACATCGTCGGGTGCTTTTTCTCGTTCGATGGGGGAAAGCAGGGAAAGAATCTCTCCGGGTGTTATTTTCTTTGTTCGAACGGCTGGAGGAGAGTGCCTTCGAGGCCGACGTATTGCACGCTCGTCGGTGCATGTGCTCGGGGATAATTAAAGTACACCGTACTCGAGGCTCGAGCTGGTAAATGTCACCGGTTGCGTATTTGTTGTTCAGGGTCAAGTGGCCGAGAGAGACCGGAGCCACGGCCCGATCTGTAATCGCCGTGACGTGTCTTCATTCATGCAGAATTCAACGATCGATATATTACTCCGCGACCCGTGGATCAGTCACGCGCGAAGGGATTCAGGGAATTTCCGTCGGTTGCTCGCCGCGACACCGGATATAAATTCCGTGAAATAACGGATCTTATTTTTCCCATCGATCAGAGCTCTTTCTCTCTCGCTTGTTTTTTTTGTTTTTCCCCCCTTTTTCACTTTATATCTTTCTCCCGGGGTATATTTTCTCGTCTATTTTTCCTTCGCCATAATTCGTGGCACTCGCTGCAGCAGAATGCCGGATACACGCGACAAGGAGTTTTTCGTTCGAGAAACTTTATTATCCGTCGCTGTACATGGGTGGATACACGATCACTGATGGTTTCTTCCAAGGTTTCTCTTAATAATATTGAGAGGACGAGTAATTTTTAATTACAAAACCAACGAGGGGTTATAATTACGCGATATAGAACGTAGAAAAATTGCCTAATCGAGAATATGTGGTTTTTTCCCTGGAGCGGTCACCCATCCTAGTCTGCACGTTGGAGGATCTTTTTTTTTCGACAGTGATTTATTAACAATGTATTTACACTTGTATGTTTGAAAGTTCCTGTCTCTCTTTGTGGCTCCACCTTTCATTTTGGAACAGTATAGCCATAATATCTATTTTCCTTTTGAAGTTATCACAGTGTAATGTCTAAAAATATATATTTTCAAAGGAGTATCTTTATTTACAGGGAAAAAGTGTATTAAAAAACCTGTTTTTGGAAATTGCACTTGTTATACTAGTCCTTCTTCCAAATTTCCCATCCATCGACAAATTTTATTTCTAATTTATCCCAATACAAACCCTTGACTCGATCTATGGAGTGGAAGTATCTAAATGTTTAATGTTCGTAGTATTCGTAATTACAGTCGCCATTAAAAAAATTTGTGTATTAAAACCGATGTATTCCAAGCGTTTCAAAGACACGTTCGGTACATGAATACGAGTGGGAGTAACAGGAAGGTCGAGTTTGCGACGAAGTCGAGCGCAATTTAGGAAAACCCCGGAAACAGAACGCGTTTGCATGTAAATTTCCATGCTGTTGGGAAGGGTTGGGGAGGGGAGGGTGGAAGATGTACAACGAGTTTTTCTCGAAATCCGCGTAAATCGTGCGGGGGTTTCATAAAGATATCCGGTTGTAAATGAAGTTCGGTGGTAACAGGCTGTAGGACGCGTGGTGGCGGGGGCGTGTGTGCGTGTAAGCGGGGGTGGAAGATGGGAGGAGACGGCGCCACGTGCGGGAGAGCGAACGTCGCAATTTTCGATCGATTCGCGCGCGAAAACCCCTGTTTTATGCAAATCTCGCTAGCCGGTACCAGTAATAAATTATTCGCTCGGCCGAGTCCGTTTATAGGTACATAGGTTCATATACACCGAGGGAAACCCCACGGTATTATTTGTCGCTGTTGGCGCCGTAAATGCGACCAAATATTTGCCGGTAATAGCGCCCCGGGCGAAGGATAAATATTTATTGGACGTCACGAATCCTCCGTTGCAGCACGATGCGCTCGATACCATTTCGAGGCGAAAAAAAAAAAAAACGAAAGGGGGAAAAAGAAACGTACTGCGTGTCGCGGCATAAAAAGGAACGCTGGCCCACGCCCGGCATCGTTTGTCCAACGTTTCCGCCTTTTTATTACGCGTTGTAATCGCTTCCGTCTTCGTTTCCGTCGTCGTACACCTTTTTCTTTTTACGATATGCATATTTAAGGGAGGAGAATTTTTACCATTCGAATTGCGGGCAAATAAAACATACAGATAAAACGACGATAACAGTTTTATTCCACTGTAAAACCTGCGTTTATCGACCAACTATTTAAAGTCGCCATCTTTGCTTCTCGATCGTCGATTTTTTAATATCGATAATATTTTACGCGATAGTTTCCATGGCCTTGTTTAAACGTTCGTTCACTATTCGCGATCCATATTTGCGTTGCGTGTGGTGTGTCCAGGAAATTCTTTTTTCGTAATGCCATTTCTATGATACCAAAATCTGCATCGTTTGGAAGATACGAATGTCCGGAGAGTAAAAATTTATAATCAATTACTTCAATGTTATTTTCCAAAGACTGAACAACCCTCAACCACATCAACGCCATTTGTAAATTTCAATTTTGCCCAGTACACGTATCACTATATGCAATAACATAAGTATGGAAATTGGACTTACACCACTTTCATAATCAATGGTTAAGTAATTTCTTTTACCGGCAAATTTTAAATTGAACAAAGCATTAGCATTTTTTAAGATATTAAATACTAACTAGTTATAAACAAAAAGTTTACACTAAATTAAGCATAAATCGCATCATATCTCATTTTTTTTAAAAAAAGGACTTACACCACTTTCAAAATAAACGGTCCAATTATTAGTAATAAATATAGAAGCATTTAATAAGCCATTTAGAATTCATAAGCTAAATCAGGAGCTTGCAATATACTACACAAACTAAGTGTAATTAAAAATATAAACTTAAGTCTTAAAACAAGTAACCTAAGGAGTACAATTACGAATAGTATAATCGTGGCGGCACTTCTCGTACTCGCCAGCAGAGGGCGACGGTCTCGTCTCTCTCGCTAGTGCTCGACTGACCCTTCCATTTCCATATAGTATACGCTTTTTAATCGAGTATTAACCCTTTGCACTCCGAGAATATTTACTAATATGAACGATTAGCAATATATTAAATTTTGCGACGTGATTTCTAAAAATAGAAAAATATTCTTCATTCCACAAACATGTATATGAATACCTATAATTTAAATTTTATTTATATATTTTCTAAATTCAATTTGTACTATCATAAATGAAACTTCAATCGAGCCATGATACGTATTATGTTTGTCGCCATAGCGGCGCCAGTGGAGTGCAAAGGGGTAAATGTTCCAGCATCCAAGACAGGGCCTACTAGGATGCCTCCCTTATTTTCCTACTATCTCAAAGTTCAGAGAAATAAAAGTAAGAGAGAAAAGTACATAAAAGAAAACAATATTAACCCTTTGCACTCCGAATTATATTTCAATTTTGTTACCAGCAGCTTCCAACAAAAAGTAGGGCAATTTAAGCAAATAGAGGAACAAACAAATTCAATTAAATACCTGTTTTATTTACACTATGGTTGTATTTTGTAATTTTTAAGTGTATGATACCTCTTTAGTTTGGACTTGAAAAAGGAGCTCCTGAATCACACTCGACATAGGAATGCAAAGGGTTAAAGTTCGAAGAGATGTGTGCAACTTAGCAAGTTTACCTCTGATAATAGTCACACTTGAGTGGAACATATTTAGAGAGTTCCTGTCATTTACGATGTTTCGTTTTAATCATTAACCGGATTTCGTTATTTATCAAAAGAGGCACGCCACGCTTACGTCGTCGAACGAGCAAGGGGGGAGAGCTTAATCATCGGGGGCGCGGTGCAAGCTGCTTTTCGCGAGTGGATTTTCGATAATTGCGAAACTCGTTCGACTGGGCGGGCGCGTCCAGCGTTAATTTATTAATCGCATCGACGGTCCAATCGCCGAGCTCCGCGCGATACGTACGAATACAAGTTGCGGTTTCATCCGCGCTGATATTAAACGAAATTACCAGCGAGAAACGCAGGGGGGGGGGGAGGTGGTTCTAAATGCGATTCGAGTTCCATTTGGTCCCGTTTCGACCGATCGCTAATCGAATTTTTTCGCGCACAATGGGCTGGAAGGGATTTTAATAAAATTACTCGGAGCGTTTCGTTCGCGAAGAAGTTGCACCGTCGAAAAAGAGGGGCTCTCGTAGTAAGGATGGGCGTTTAAATTTCGCCCGGTAGGTTCGAGCTGTGAATATCGATTTTGCCATAAAATCGACTCTCATAACGGTAAATTTATGGCTCTTCCATTGCCGTCGAGTTTGGATTATTGCAAAATTTGGGGGCGAATCTTTTATAAATTCTCGAGACCTATGTTTGAGCGATTCAAAATGGTGCTCGAAAGTCTACTCGAAGTTAATACCGGCTCGTCGAACGTACACTTATTTCTACCTTTATTAATTTTCTCGTTTTGTCTTCTACTTTTTCTCTTGGTTTGATATTGTATACAATCTTGGTAGAAAGATGTATTATTATTATAATTGTAGACCCGCAGGGGGCTAGGGAAAAGCGTACGTGGTACGTACTGATTCAGGTATTACCTGCTCTTTAGACCAAACGACTCAATCAATTTCAACGAATATTATTAAAGAACACCAACAATTTGTATCAATTAATGGTCGATTTAGACCGAAGGTAGGGGTTACGAAACGCAGGCTAGAATTTGTTCGTATCTGCGATGGCGGGCATCGATCAACCCTCTGGAAATATTAATTGCCAACGGTAGAATTTTCTTAGGGAATCGTACTTGAAGGAAAGGATTAATGGACTCGATTCCGCCATCAGATTATCCCGGATTTATGTCAGCAGTAGTTGGTCGATTTACCTTGGCGAAGAGTCGTTGGTTGCTCGCGTTTCACGTGTCGTTAGCCGTGTTCTGCTTTCGACGAAACGCGACACACGGAGTCTCTCCATTAGGAACGTCTCTTTTCGAGAGTAACGTGACTAGAATTCATTTCTTACAAAATCTTAACCTCTTCGAGGCGATAAATTCGCAGTCTCAAAGTCCTTTAATAATCATTTTTAGCATAGCAAGAGGACCTCTTAAAGTGGACCGAAATGGCGGCTCTTAACACGCGAATCTTCGTTTATAAATTCGAGTCTCAGAAATCGACGGCACTTGTAGAAATTTTGCTGACAAGTGGATCAAATAATTCAATTTTTATCGAAATTGTATTGGGCTAGTAATTTTTATTAACTTCCATATATTAATACGTAAAATATGTTGCGATTGTACAGGGTGTTCGGCCACCCCTGGGAAAACTTTTAATGGGAGATTCTGGAGGCCAAAACGAGACGAAAATCAAGGATACCAGTTTGTTAATGGAGGCTACGTTAAGAAATTATTAAAAAATTTCAAATCGTTCTGGAAAAATTATTTTCGATTACAGGGGTCAATTACAATCATTTTTGGTCAATAGACATACCTTCAAAATTGTAACCATTTTCGAGAAAAAAATTCGGGTAGATGTGAAATTTTTCGATGGGAAAAAAAAAATTTCAAATCGTTCTGGAAAAATTATTTTCGGTTGCGGGGGTAAATTACAATCATTTTTGGTGAATAGACATACCCCCGAAATCCAGCGCATTTTTGAGAAAAAAATTCAAAACACCCTGTATAGCAAAAAATAGATCTCCACTTACATCTAACAATTGCAAAATATTTTTTAAAACCCTATCGACCTCTAAGGGGTCCATAATTTTGTTTAACAGTGCCCAAACCAACAGGTTACCCTCGAAAATACCATAATCGCGTAAACGAGTAAAAAATAGTCAAATTTTAGATTCTGGAGAGGTCAAAACAGTCGAAGGTTCCGAAATGTTGTAGTTAAACCGTCCAGTGACTTTAATCGAGGTTGGCGAGCGTCTGGATATTACCTGAAGGAATAATGGCGGAGATCGAGGCAGATGTCTGGCCAATTCGAGTGCGTATAATGTAAAACGGCGCACCGGGACGAGGTTAAACGAGTGCACGGTGGCTCGAATACTCCCCCCGGCGTCTTCGACGAGTTCCATTCTCGAATCTATCGACGTCTTTCATTTATTTTCCTTTTGGTACAGTGCTCGCGTCTGTTCTCGAGTAGCTCCCGGTATTTCGTGCAACGAACTCCCCGGTTTTCCCCTCGGACGAAAGGGGTGGAACAAAAATAAAATATGTTCGTTAAATGTTCATCCGGATTTGTACGCGGTCGCGTCTATCCTTCTCTCTCTCTCTCACTCGGTTAATTTCGCCACGGTGTTTTTCCAAGCTTATCGCATTAATTGCATCGCCGCACCGCGAGTGGGATTAAATTTCGCTTAATGAACAATATAGTGTACGAGGTGGCTCGCAGGCGGAGGGCGATCGCGCCCGGCGCCATCGAATAAACGACTCGTTTTTGACGGTATCGGGGAAAAATCGGCCATTAAGCTACCCGGGATTTGACGCCAGTGGTCCTAATCGGAAGATATCAGACGCATTTTACAGACAAATCAACCTTTTCCTGCCGATATTTGCTGATAAATTGCTTCTGAATGAATGTTCGTCCACCTCGAAATCGAATAAACAACTCGTTTTTGACGGTATCGGGGAAAAATCGGCCATTAAGCTACCCGGGATTTGACGCCAGTGGCCCTAATCGGAAGATTTCAGACGCATTTTACAGACAAATCAACCTTTTCCTGCCGATATTTGCTAATAAATTGCTTCTGAATGAATGTTCGTCCACCTCGAAATCGAATAAACAACTCGTTTTTGACAGTATCGGGGAAAAATCGGCCATTAAGCTACCCGGGATTTGACGCCAGTGGCCCTAATCGGAAGATATCAGACGCATTTTACAGACAAATCAACCTTTTCCTGCCGATATTTGCTGATAAATTGCTTCTGAATGAATGTTCGTCCACCTCGAAATCGAATAAACAACTCGTTTTTGACGGTATCGGGGAAAAATCGGCCATTCAACTACCCGGGATTTGACGCCAGTGGCCCTAATCGGAAAATATCAGACGCATTTTACAGACAAATCAACCTTTTCCTGCCGATATTTGCTGATAAATTGCTTCTGAATGAATGTTCGTCCACCTCGAAATCGAATAAACGACTCGTTTTTGACGGTATCGGGGAAAAATCGGCCATTAAGCTACCCGGGATTTGACGCCAGTGGCCCTAATCGGAAGATATCAGACGCATTTTACAGACAAATCAACCTTTTCCTGCCGATATTTGCTGATAAATTGCTTCTGAATGAATGTTCGTCCACCTCGAAATCGAATAAACAACTCGTTTTTGACGGTATCGGGGAAAAATCGGCCATTAAGCTACCCGGGATTTGACGCCAGTGGCCCTAATCGGAAGATATCAGACGCATTTTACAGACAAATCAACCTTTTCCTATCAATATTTGCTGATAAATTGCTTCTGAATGAATGTTCGTCCACCTCGAAATCGAATAAACGACTCGTTTTTGACGGTATCGGGGAAAAATCGGCCATTCAACTACCCGGGATTTGACGCTAGTGGCCCTAATCGGAAGATTTCAGACGCATTTTGCAGACAAATCAACCTTTTCCTATCAATATTTGCTGATAAATTGCTTCTGAATGAATGTTCGTCCACCTCGAAATCGAATAAACAACTCGTTTTTGACGGTATCGGGGAAAAATCGACCATTAAGCTATCCGGGATTTGACGCCAGTGGCCCTAATCGGAAGATTTCAGACGCATTTTACAGACAAATCAACCTTTTCCTATCAATATTTGCTGATAAATTGCTTCTGAATGAATGTTCGTCGACCTCGAAATTAATAAAGATTTAATAGTGAACATTCAGTTTCTTCGGAACAAATTTTCCAAGCATGGATGCATTGTTTCTATGTGAATAAAAATTATAATTGTAAATAACATCGACCTCGAAATTGGAGAAATTGTGCATTATTTCTATTAAATGAAGAAGTTATAATTATAAAAATATAACGAACGACGGGAGCTTGGTACCTCCCCACGTGCTTAAAAATAAAGCATTATGCAAATAGGTGATCCAGAATCGGAGCACGCGAAAGCGTTTATCGATAATGGATTCAACCCGTATTCGCCGATTAATAATGAATTAATCAGAGTGAATTTTACGCGTTAAAAAGTTCGGATAGTCCATTAGACCGTATCGTTAATTATCAAGCAGAGGGAAGCTATATTGCAATTTGCAAAATGGTAACTTGGAAGTAGACGAAGATATTTAAAGTTTCGAAGCGCGGGAGAGACCTTAAGTCGGTTGTCGAGTTACTTAAAACTTAGATAAAGTTAGGGGAGATCCTATTCGACTTTTCTCTTTGTGAAATCGTTGATTCGTACGCGGAGGAAATATTAATATTGAGAGAGATGGAGGAGCACGAAAACGTCGAGTTCGAAGCCTTTGTGCTCCGATGAGAAAAATCGCTAGAGAGAATACGGAATTCGAAAGAAATTTTTCGTTCGGTTTCTACGGCTTCCTGGCCGACCAATCCCGTTGCGGAAAATCCATTTGACTTTGATACGAAATAGAATCCATAGACCGGAGAAAAGCTATTACTTTCAGAATTCAGATAGAAAACGTACGAGAATTAATTTTAGGTTTTAATTGTACGAATTTTTCACTGGCGTCTCGTTAGTGGGTGCTGAAATCTTTACGTTAGAATGCGAGCCTCGCTTGTTTTAACTTTTCGCTAGATTTGTTTTTCTTATCCCGCACCACTGCTTGATTTGTTTATTCAACTTTTCCCTCGCTGCCAAGCTTGAATTTTCTCATCGTTCCCAGCCTGTGGCGTTGCCGAAACAGCCTCGACGATACCTCGTTTCTCGAAGCATTATTTAAATACTTCTGCTTGGATTTATTCCCGCAATTTAAATGTTGACGCTCAACGTGGAGCTTCAAGTTCTGCAAAATAAATACGCTCAAACTTTCTTATAAAGATCGAGTTTAAAATTTCAAATAATCATGATTTTTCAGTTTATATTCACGCGAGAAATACAAGAAACACCTACGTGTGTGATATTGTCACATCATTTTTTAATTTCTTCGTAATTCTATTACTATAGAGCTCTTCGAAATTCAACAACCCTCGAGTTGCAAGGGGCAAAATTGTTATCGAAAATGGTAAAATATTCACAATTCTTCGATTTCTCTTTACTCTAGAAATGTTAAAATCACCCCTGTGTCTAGTAGATTGAAAATACAAATTGTTTAGTTTCTCTATCATGAAGGCCAATTATTACAGTAGCTCTTACTGATGGAGCCACCCTCGAGTTTCAAGGGGCAAAATTCTTATCGAAAATGGTAAAATATTCACAATTCTTCGATTTCTCTTTACTCTAAAAATGTTAAAATCACCCCTGTGTCTAGTAGATTGAAAATACAAATTGTTTAGTTTCTCTATCATGAAGGCCAATTATTTTATAGTAGCTTTCACTGATCGATCAACCCTCTAGTTTCAAGGGGCAAAATTCTTATCGAAAATGGTAAAATATTCACAATTCTTCGATTTCTCTTTACTCGAGAAATGTAAAAATCACCCCTGTGTCTAGTAGATTGAAAATAACAATTGTTTAGTTTCTCTATCATGAAGGCCAATTATTACAGTAGCTCTTACTGATGGAGCCACCCTCTAGTTTCAAGGGACAAAATTCTTATCGAAAATGGTAAAATATTCACAATTTTTCGATTTCTCTTCACTCTAAAAATGTAAAAATCACCCCTACGTCTAGTAGATTGGAAATAAAAATTTTTCAGTCTCTCCATAATGGAGGTCAATTATTTTACAGTAGCTCTCACTCATGGAGCATCCCTCGAGTTTCAATAAGCAAATTTCTTATCGAAAATATTCACAATTCTTTGATTTCTCTTCACTCTAAAAATGTAAAAACCACCCCTACGTCTAGTAGATTGAAAATAAAAATTTTTCAGTCTCTCCATAGTGGAGGCCAATTATTACAGTAGCTCTCGTCGATCGAGCAATTGTCGAGTAACAAATTGACGAGTCTCCGTCGAATCGATCGAAGGGCGTCCCAAGATTCGTTTGAGGGATTAAAACGAAGAGAGTCCGGGACACCCTCGAGGCGAGACCGGTCCACCCAGTTTTAAAACCAAATACTCGGGGTCCCGTGAAAAGGATGATTTATTTGGACTCGGCTACAAATATTTACAGAGTAAGGGGGGGAGGGGGTCTGCGAGGGAGTCCACGATGGGGCTTCCGAGAGGCGGGGGTAGCCTCGAAGGAAAGTCGAAGGCAAAGAGCAGCTTATTACAATTAATAGCAACGCAGGGCCACGGCGATCAAAAAGCTAGCAGTCACGGCCCTTGAATGGACCCGTAATTCGGATGGGGACGTTTCTTCTGAATAGGGCTTAATTCCTGGTCTCAGGGCGTACGCGACACCCTGTCATCTTGTCACGATGTGTGGCGGAGAGAAATAGACAAAGGGCGAGGGGGCGAGAGCGGTAGGCGGCTGGGAATCCGTTAA
This sequence comes from Colletes latitarsis, assembly GCF_051014445.1. Classification (NCBI taxonomy): domain Eukaryota; kingdom Metazoa; phylum Arthropoda; class Insecta; order Hymenoptera; family Colletidae; genus Colletes; species Colletes latitarsis. The sequence goes on along the minus strand of NC_135135.1, from coordinate 24,614,972 downwards.
GGGTTGATTTTGATGGATCACTCGCGTCACCTTCTGGAATTTCGTCGAATCTCGCGAGACTCGATCGCTATGGATTTCCGTGGCTGTCATTCGGGACAGATAAATGCACTCATGGTTTTGTATTTGCCTTTTTTTTTTTTTTTTTTAAACCCCCCCGTCTCGCTGGAACTCGAGTGTATTGATTTAATAATTTATCTGGGACACGCCTGGTATTTCTACCCTTGGAGCAATAGTTGGGAGCAATTTGCATCGATCGAGGGGCGTTTTATTCTTCTGCGTCAACGATAAGCGCGATAATTATTATTTCGAACTATCCTGGCGTTGATTCGAAGAGAAAAAGAATCGTTCGACGATCGTGCTTCTTTAAAATTATTTTAAAGATTTTATTTGGTCGTAATATAGACGTTGCATTGTCGGAGATTTAGGGGGTATTTTAATTACGGGGCAGGTTAATTAAATTGCTGGAAAATAAAAGCAGCCAGAATGTTATTTGAACGTTGATAATTGTAGTTCCTTGGGAGCTTATTTAATTTCCGCGGTGCGGCGTTCGCCCGATAGGTAATTTCTACCCTATTAACGTGTCATAAAGTCAGCGGGGGGTTGCACAGCTCCGCTGTTGGGTTCGTTCTGGCAGGTTTAATGACTTAATTCGGTGCTTGCGAAAATTAGAAAAGTGATGAATCGATATACGCGTACACCCTCTTCCGATTCGAACGTCGGCTATCGTAATATTTCCCTCTTCGATTTATCGGTGCACCCGAATATTAAGCATCGTAAACCCGACGGGCAATTAATTTAACGTCGAATGGACATTAAACTCGTTCGATTGTTATCTATTAAACGCTCGCTTTTGAGATTATTACGAAATCATTTTCGTTCTCTCGCTTTTGATCTCGCCGCGTTACAGTATTTGCCGGTTTCCAGCAATTAATTCCACAAAGAGGAAAACTGGAATTACGCGGCCCGGGGAAAACTGCTTTGTAACTGTTTTCAACGTGTTTGCGGAATGAAGATAAATAACGAAGGTAGCCCTTGAGGCGGAATAATGAGATCTATGTGGTTTTCAGACGTCTCAATTTCGAGTTTTTATTTTCGGCGACGTTGCGTCGCGAATTAAGCGAAATTAATACCAGCGATTTAACTCGCGAATTTTCGGGAGATACTTCGCGTTAAATCGATCGATTATTTAATTCCACTGTAGCTTGAGAATATTCGATCGTAACTTCGACCCTAATAATTCCCCCAAGAAAGAAATTTACAGACGCAATATCGGGGCGAACGAGCCCGCGCAATTTGAGTTCGGTTGTAAAACAGCTTCATTCCCTGAACGTTGCTGCAATATAATCTTACATTTACATTTCACTCTGGGGAATGAAATACTTAAACAAAGACTAAAGCCAACAACGTCCAGCATTAAGTCATTTAAAAGTCGGCATTAAAGAGTTCCATCCACGTTTTCAAGGCCTCGTCTACTTCGCAAATAAAAAAAAAAAAATAACGTTTCATTCGTGAAAAATGTCAAAAACGATACGAGTCGTTCAAAACTGTCTATCGAAGCAATCGAGGGGTCGGGGCTCTGACAACAATGGCGTTTGCGTCGCGTAAAAGGTTCCCCAATCGTGTATTTTAAAACATAGTAACACCTACGAACGACAGGGTGTTCGGCCATCGCTGGGAAAAATTTTAACGGGAGATTCTAGAGGCCAAAATAAGACGAAAATCAAGAATATCAATTTCTTGACTGAAGCTTCATTAAAAAGCTATTAAAAAATTAATATCTATTTAAATTAAAAAATTTCAAATCATTCTGAAAAAATTATTTTTGGTTGCGGGGGTCAATTACAATCATTTTTGTTGAATACACATACCCTTGAAATCCTACCCATTTTCAAGAAAAAAATTCGAGTAGATACTGAAATTTTTAGACGAAATTAAAAAATTTCAAATCATACTAAAAAAATTATATTTAGTTACAGGGGACAATAACAATCATTTTTGGTGAATACACATACCCTTGAAATCCTACCCATTTTCGAGAAAAAAATTCGAGTAGATACTGAAATTTTTAGACGAAATTAAAAAATTTCAAATCATACTAAAAAAATTATATTTAGTTACAGGGGACAATTACAATCATTTTTGGTGAATACATATACCCTTGAAATCCTACCCATTTTCGAGAAAAAAATTCGAGTAGATACTGAAATTTTTAGACGAAATTAAAAAATTTCAAATCATACTAAAAAAATTATATTTAGTTACAGGGGACAATTACAATCATTTTTGGTGAATACACATACCCTTGAAATCCTACCCATTTTCGAGAAAAAAATTCGAGTAGATGAAGAAATTTTCGACGAAATTAAAAAATTTCAAATCATACTAAAAAAATTATATTTAGTTACAGGGGACAATTACAATCATTTTTGGTGAATACATATACCCTTGAAATCCTACCCATTTTCGAGAAAAAAATTCGAGTAGATACTGAAATTTTTAGACGAAATTAAAAAATTTCAAATCATACTAAAAAAATTATATTTAGTTACAGGGGACAATAACAATCATTTTTGGTGAATACACATACCCTTGAAATCCTACCCATTTTCGAGAAAAAAATTCGAGTAGATACTGAAATTTTTAGACGAAATTAAAAAATTTCAAATCATACTAAAAAAATTATATTTAGTTACAGGGGACAATTACAATCATTTTTGGTGAATACATATACCCTTGAAATCCTACCCATTTTCGAGAAAAAAATTCGAGTAGATACTGAAATTTTTAGACGAAATTAAAAAATTTCAAATCATACTAAAAAAATTATATTTAGTTACAGGGGACAATTACAATCATTTTTGGTGAATACACATACCCTTGAAATCCTACCCATTTTCGAGAAAAAAATTCGAGTAGATGAAGAAATTTTCGACGAAATTAAAAAATTTCAAATCATACTAAAAAAATTATATTTAGTTACAGGGGACAATTACAATCATTTTTGGTGAATACATATACCCTTGAAATCCTACCCATTTTCGAGAAAAAAATTCGAGTAGATACTGAAATTTTTAGACGAAATTAAAAAATTTCAAATCATACTAAAAAAATTATATTTAGTTACAGGGGACAATTACAATCATTTTTGGTGAATACATATACCCTTGAAATCCTACCCATTTTCGAGAAAAAAATTCGAGTAGATACTGAAATTTTTAGACGAAATTAAAAAATTTCAAATCATACTAAAAAAATTATATTTAGTTACAGGGGATAATTACAATCATTTTTGGTGAATACATATACCCTTGAAATCCTACCCATTTTCGAGAAAAAAATTCGAGTAGATACTGAAATTTTTCGACGAAATTAAAAAATTTCAAATCATACTAAAAAAATTATATTTAGTTACAGGGGACAATTACAATCATTTTTGGTGAATACATATACCCTTGAAATCCTACCCATTTTCGAGAAAAAAATTCGAGTAGATACTGAAATTTTTAGACGAAATTAAAAAATTTCAAATCATACTAAAAAAATTATATTTAGTTACAGGGGACAATAACAATCATTTTTGGTGAATACACATACCCTTGAAATCCTACCCATTTTCGAGAAAAAAATTCGAGTAGATACTGAAATTTTTAGACGAAATTAAAAAATTTCAAATCATACTAAAAAAATTATATTTAGTTACAGGGGACAATTACAATCATTTTTGGTGAATACACATACCCTTGAAATCCTACCCATTTTCGAGAAAAAAATTCGCGTAGATACTGAAATTTTTAGACGAAATTAAAAAATTTCAAATCATACTAAAAAAATTATATTTAGTTACAGGGGGCAATTACAATCATTTTTGGTCATTATACATACCCCCGAAATCCTACCCACTTTCGAGAAAAAAATTCGAGAATGTGTGCAATTTTTCGATGGAAAAAAAAAATTTCAAATCGTTCTGGAAAAATTATTTTCGGCTACGGGGGTCAATTACAATCATTTTCGGTGAATAGACCTACCCCTGAAATTCTACCCACTTTCCAGAAAAAAATTCAGTATGGGCGAAACTATAAACGTTTATAACTTTTTAACGAAGCCTCCATCAACAAATTGGTATTCTTGATTTTCGTCTTATTTTGGCCTCTGAAATCTCCCATTGAAATTTTTCCCAGGGATAGCCTAACAGCCTGTATATAAAATCCAACATACAAAATTTACCCCTGGTAGCCGGAGAGAATTATTTCTCAAGACAAATGTACCATATCGATCGAAGTGCATTGTTTTCCCGTGGTGCACACGGTAGAAGAAACAGCGCGATTTTTCATTCGAAATACGCCGCGGAGATTAAAGGGCCGCCATCTTGGCCAGGCGAGAACAATTTCTGTAATCGACGGTCCCGCGAACAATCTAAACTTACTTCAATCCGGGAGTCGTTTTGGCGCCCGGGGCAGCACTATCTCGCGAGAGTAATGGCTCGAATTAGGGCGATCGTAAATCGTGGGTTCTCTCTCTCTCGGGGTCCAGTGTGTTTTCTTTCCTGATTAAAAAAGTTCTCTGTTGCTTTCGATCCGGCGAGAAGTCACGCACCGCGAAAACTTTCTAAACACCGCGGCGAGGGTTGTGTTAGCCGGCGTCTTTCGCGTAGATTAGAACGTCACATGGGTCGTGTTTACCATAACCATGTATATTTATGCCACGGCTGCCCCGTAGCAAACAGAACACGTGTTCGAACCGGCGACGGCTGTCGGCGTACGTGTCGCGACGCTAACGAGCCGCGTTTCGGTAGACGCTCATTTTTACTGGCGACGACAGCCCGGCCAAACGGAAGTTCAATTAACGGCGATTTAATCGGCCTTGGCTCTTTGTTCGTTCACCATTTCGCCTCCAACTTTCGTGAACTCTGACATCCCTTTGTATTCGATAGTAATTTCTGTTCAAAATCATTTTTATCATCGTGGTACAAGTACGATTCGTAAAATGAACATAGCTCTGGGGTCGACTCGTATCGTTTTCTAAATATCGTCTTCACATTGTCTCCAAGAAGGATCCCTCAAGTTGGAAGGGATAGAAATGTTCAACGTATATAGCAATGATTCGTAAAATGAACATAGCTCTGGAGTTGACTCGTATCGTTTTCTAAATATAGTCTTCAAATTAGCTCCAATGAGGATCCCTTGAGTTGAAAGGGATAGAAATGTTCAACGTACATAGTAATGATTCGTAAAATGAACATAGCTCTGGAGTTGACTCGTATCGTTTTCTAAATATAGTCTTCAAATTAGCTCCAATGAGGATCCCTTGAGTTGAAAGGGATAGAAATGTTCAACGTACATAGTAATGATTCGTAAAATGAACATAGCTTTGGAGTTGATTCGTATCGTTTTCTAAATATAGTCTTCAAATTAGCTCCAAGAAGGATCCCTCAACTTAGAAGGGATATAAATGTTCAACGTATATAACAGTGATTCGTAAAATGAACATAGCTCTGGAGTTGACTCGTATCGTTTTCTAAATATAGTCTTCAAATTAGCTCCAAGGGGGATCCTTCAAATTAGAAGGGATAGAAATGTTCAACTAACGAATCACGTATTGGGGGTTCACTTTAAGAATCCTTTACTGGCAAGTGGATCTGAATGAATTGAACTAAGGGACTTTTTTTATTGTACGTCTTTAGGTCTAGCAAAGTTGATAGAATGTACAAGTCACGTCTGAGGTTCATTTTAAGAATCATTGCTGCAGTGTTCACCAGATTCGGATATAGTTGTGGTTTTTCTATAATATAAATTATGATTAATCTCGTCGGTTCGTATTGTACACTAATGTGTTCATCCGTTTATAAATAAATCAATTTTGTGACCTGATGATAGTGGCGTAGAAGCTGTCTGGAGCAACGAAGCTTCAAACGGGAAAAGTGGTGACGTTCGTCGTAATATCGGCAATGCAAAAAGGAACAGGGTAAAATTCGATCGCGGAGAAGTTCGAGAACCGCAACAGGTTGGAACGCCAACAGTTTTTATCCAGTCTTTCAGACTTTTTTGCGAACGGGCTCGCAAGAGGATTTCATTCGTGTTCTATCTCTGTCAATCTCGATCAACTTTTTTCGCTGATTTTTCCCGAAAGTCGAAGATACGATCTTGAAATGTATAAAATCCCCCTCTGGGTGAGCTCATTTTTATCATATACAGTTCGACGTTACTTTCTTATCAATTAGGCTTGGTAGAGCCACATTTTCACTTAATATTGTCTCGTGAAGTTTATCGCAAAATCCTGTGAAACGAAACTCCATATAACAGATTTCTCTCCCTCGTTAAAAGGAAAATTCTTTAAATTTTTAATCAATATTCCACCATTTTCGAGTCCACCATTGAACTACCCTTAAAGAAAAACTAAAGTACCATCGGAGAAAAAATCCAGAAAATCCCGGTGACTTCGAAACCGAAAGAAGAGCTTAAAAGGCGACGCGAAATAGCTTGGGACGCGTGACGAAGGGAATATTCGAGCCCGTTTCCGGTTCGTTAACGACGAGATCGTCCCGCAGTCGTTAGGATGTTTCGATCGCGGACGACCGCGCGAATATCGTTCCCTTAATGCACCCATGGGGTGCTTGCATAGGATTTTCGAGTGTCGATACTCTCCGCGGGGGCGTGGAGGCCGGGCAAATAATTGAATTTAGATTGAAGGGTTGTTTCCGCGACGTCGTCTCTCGAGTCGTCTCGCTTTCTCAATTAATTTGTGAGGCTTCTCTCGCTCGCGTCCCTCCACCCACGCCAACGGAACACACCGTCCCCCTCTAACCCCCGCGTCACTCGATGGACTCCCTCGAGTTCATCTCTTGTATGTCTTCGGCGCTTGGAAAAACACTGTCGGGGATAATTCCGCGTTGTTTTGCTCGTCCGCTTTGTGCCTTTGTCCCTACCGCCTTTCCCTCGATTAAACACGGCCCGCGTTATTACGCTACGCGAGCGCGCGGCCTGATTGCAGCCGGAACAAATGAAATCATCGACTGTCGGTCGCCTGGGCGAAATGTTTTCCAGCGCATTAAATATTTCGACGCGAAATCGCGCTCGTCGACCCGCTGCTGCATCGTTCCGTTCAATTATTCGCGAATCATTCCAGTTACGGGGCTTTTATTACAAAATTTCGCCGGTGGTCACCGGTGACCGGCGATTCGAACTCACTAAATGGACCTTCAAAACGCTTGGAATCAATCTTAATATACAGGTACACTTTTTAATAATGCAATCGATATTAGGATTATTTTATAACAAGGAAATATCTCCATTGAACGCGTCGGTCACCGGTGACCGGCGATTCGAACTCACTAAATGGACCTTTAAAACGCTTGGAATCAATCTTAATATACAGGTACACTTTTTAATAATGCAATCGATATTAGGATTATTTTATAACAAGAAAATATCTCCTTTGAACGCGACGGTCACCGGTGACCGGCGCTTCGAACTCACTAAATGGACCTTTAAAACGCTTGGAATCAATCTTAATATACAGGTACACTTTTTAATAATGCAATCGATATTAGGATTATTTTATAAAAGGGAAATATCTCCTTTGAACGCGACGGTCACCGGTGACCGGCGATTCGAACTCACTAAATGGACCTTTAAAACGCTTGGAATCAATCTTAATATACAGGTACACTTTTTAATAATGCAATCGATATTAGGATTATTTTATAACAAGGAAATATCTCCATTGAACGCGTCGGTCACCGGTGACCGGCGATTCGAACTCACTAAATGGACCTTTAAAACGCTTGGAATCAATCTTAATATACAGGTACGCTTTTTAATAATGCAATCGACATTACGATTATTTTATAACAAGGAAATATCTCCATTGAACGCGTCGGTCACCGGTGACCGGCGATTCGAACTCACTAAATGGGCCTTTAAAACGCTTGGAATAAATCAATCTTAATATAGAAGTACATTTTTTAATAATGCAATCGATATTAGTTCATAACAAGGAAATATCTCCATTTAACGTGACGGTCACCGGTGACCGGCATTTAAAACTACAGGTCCACATAGACGTACTTTGACTAAACAGAAATAACATCAACTAACAAACCTTGGGTTTCGAAGACGTATAAACTAAAAATTTTTATTTGTTATTCTACAATTTTAAAAAATGAGGCGTTTAAATAATGTAATTTCAGAAATCAGATAACAATATGTTTCATAATACGAGAAGTTCGTCGATTGTCGATTGGATACTAGCTGGTATTATTGGATGAAATATTAATTAAATGGTAAACGGATTCAGTGAGAGGTTTCTTAATTCCGGACGGAGAGAAAACATCGAAGACCGTGTGAAATTAAGAAAATTGGGTGCAGGGAAATCAGAGGCGCGGAAAGGACGAAAGAATGAAGTCAGATTTAGGTCAAAACAGACGCAGCCTCCGGGGGGGTTAATTTTGCTAAGTAACTCTCCGCGTGATATCATCGAACTCGTTTTTTCCGCGATTGCAAGAAACATTCGAAGACTTTTCGTATCTTTTTTTTTTCATCGACAAGCTTGGTTTTTATAATCTTCACAGGCGCGGTAGGTAAATTGGATTACAGAGCTGTGTTTCGAAGGGAGAAATTCATCGATGTCCGCCCACCTTTGGCGTTTGATCTCGCGGTATCGAAAATAGATCTGTAAGCCATTTTCGTTTGAACTAGGTGTTTAGAAGATTCGTGGAATATCGTGCAAGTCCATCGCGATGGATTTTGACAAATATATACGCAATCTATTAAAAATATATTCTCTATTTTTGTCTACGAAACTTTTACGGCGACATCTCTGCGAGGCTCGAAAGTTTCTATAATGTGGATATTGGATTGGAGCCTGGAATATTTCAAATATTGCTCGAATCTGAAGGCTAGAAGGGTCCCTCAAATATACGATGCAAGCCTCGAAGTCTTCGAGGACGCAAGTTTTATGTGCAAGCTTTCAGCACTCTGCGTTTAAGACTAAGTCTTAAAGTTTCAGAGACTCGCGCTTTATATGCAAGTTTAATAAAAGACGTCGTTCGCCTGTAAAAGGACTCCATTTATTTTACTACTCTCGTATATTAAGTAACCCTACCTGAAATGGTACAATTTTACTTTCGCGACTAGTTACTGCTTCTCGATCGCTCCTCCTTCAAATTTTAAAAAATTACGTCACTAATGGAAAATTTGAACAAAATATTTTTGTGTCAGGGGGTGTATTTTAACTCTCGATAGAAATTTTTCGAAAATTATTTCGACACTTGGGAAACCTCTATTTTAATTCAACTGTCGATACGACAGAAATATAAAAATTCTTCATAAATCTAACGTTAAAAATATATCCCTTTAACCACCCACCAAAACTTCGAAAATCCATCGATCGCTCCTCCATGAAATTTTAAAATATTACATCACTAATGGAAAATTTGAACAAAATATTTTTGTGTCAGGGGGTGTATTTTAACTCTCGATAGAAATTTTTCTAAAATTATTTCGACACTTGGGAAACCTCTATTTTAATTCAACTGTCGATACGACAAAAATATAAAAAATCTTCATAAATCTAACGTTAAAAATATATCCCTTTAACCACCCACCAAAACTTCGAAAATCCATCGATCGCTCCTCCATGAAATTTTAAAATATTACATCACTAATGGAAAATTTGAACAAAATATTTTTGTGTCAGGGGGTGTATTTTAACTCTCGATAGAAATTTTTCTAAAATTATTTCGACACTTGGGAAACCTCTATTTTAATTCAACTGTCGATACGACAGAAATATAAAAAATCTTCATAAATCTAACGTTAAAAATATATCCCTTTAACCACCCACTAAAACTTCGAAAATCCATCGATCGCTCCTCCATCAAATTTTAAAATATTACATCACTAATGGAAAATTTGAACAAAATATTTTTGTGTCAGGGGGTGTATTTTAACTCTCGATAGAAATTTTTCGAAAATTATTTCGACACTTGGGAAACCTCTATTTTAATTCAACTGTCGATACGACAGAAATATAAAAATTCTTCATAAATCTAACGTTAAAAATATATCCCTTTAACCACCCACCAAAACTTCGAAAATCCATCGATCGCTCCTCCATGAAATTTTAAAATATTACATCACTAATGGAAAATTTGAACAAAATATTTTTGTGTCAGGGGGTGTATTTTAACTCTCGATAGAAATTTTTCTAAAATTATTTCGACACTTGGGAAACCTGTATTTTAATTCAACTGTCGATACGACAGAAATATAAAAAATCTTCATAAATCTAACGTTAAAAATATATCCCTTTAACCACCCACCAAAACTTCGAAAATCCATTGATCGCTCCTCCATCAAATTTTAATATATTACATCACCAGTGGAAAATTTGAACAAAATATTTTTGTGTCAGGGGGTGTATTTTAACTTTATTCTTCTAAAATTATTCCAACATTTGGGGAACCTCTTTTAATTCAACTGTCAATAAATCTCCGTAAATCTAACGTTGAAAATACATCCCTTTGTAGGTGTCGAGATTCTAGGATGGGATATTCATTTGTCGAGGGTTGTCATTGTCCCGTTGAAGGCGGTCGGGTACCTGGTTTTGGTATCCGCGTCTCGAGGCGTTTTCTCCTCGTAAATCGCGAGGAAAGAAGCCGGTGAACGTCCCCCGGATGACAAGACGCGATAGACGCGTCGCGTTTATTATTCACGTTGCGTAATTCTGAACGAGCTTGGCGCCGATGGTCCCGACGCCTGCAAACGGGCCGTCGTGTTTCCCGGTTTTCGCATTTTCCCTCCGTCGACGAACACCGTGAAAACCGCGGTCCGCTTTTCCCCCGCTGGCCACCAGCAGCAGGTAGCTGATTCTCGTTTTTTAAATTACGAGCGCCGCGGTATTTACGAAACGCGGAATGAATAATTAATGGGGCAACGCCGCCGCGTATGGTCGACCAGGAATAAACCGCGTTTCCTAGCGAATTTTTGAGAAATCGATGCCAACCAACGTGTATTTGAATACGAGAACAAAGGGGAACGGAAAAAGAAATCGCGAACCCGGTAGTTGGAATACTTTTCAGACATCCAGTAAGGCAGTTTGCGTGTAATTATTTTATTAGAAATTATTTTCAAGCATCGTATAATCGAGGAGCAGCAAACTTTGCAATTTTTAAAGACAGATATTTCCATTGAACGCATCCTATTGACGCTTTCATGCAGTTTTCATTTTAATTGCAATATATATAATGAACCCTGTAATTTAAAATACGGATATCCAGTGTTAGACTCGGAAAATAATTCCGAGCTAAAATTTTAAATATTACGAAGCTACCTTGTCGTAGAGAAAAGAGAATTAAACACAGAAACCAAAAAATGTGAATAAAGTCGACGTATAACGAGCGCCAAACTGCAGTCTCGAACGATGGGAAACATTTCCCAGGAATATATTAGCAAAGGACATCCAGAATCTCGAGACAGTCTCTTAAAGATCGTTTTCCAATAAAGAATACGAACTCGAGAACCCTCTTGAACGCTCGAGTCTAGGGTTAAGCTAGATTTCCGGGTGGGGAGGTGAAGTTACCTCCCCATTGGACCCCTCCTGTCGACAAAGCGAAATTTCTTTCCCCGTTCGTGGAAAGTCTCGTCGTTCGAACGCGAAAAAAGGTAAAAGGATAGAGAAAGGTGTTCTCGATTTTTCACGGCGAGAAACGCATACGCGGTCTCTTGTTTGAAGACGATTGAGAGCGAGGAGAGAGAGAGTGTAGGATGGTCATGGAATCGCGAGATTTCCTGGTGCTCCTCGTGTTACAGGGAACGCTTTTGTCCCGCTTTAAATCCGCGCAGTTAGTCGTATTATGGGAGCGTGGGCCAATTGTGATTTCAGCGAGCCCGCAACGCAGCTGCTTTTACTTTCCACTTGTTGGCCAAAGAGAGGCCTTCTCTCTGATACGTAACGAGCTCGTTTACGGGGCCCCACCTTTGCTCTTTCGCCACCTGCGAAACGCACGCGAGTGCAAACAATACCGCGATCCATTAAGGCGACCGTCATTAATCCAGCGGGAAAGTACTCGACGGAATCCGATCGTTCTCGCTACCGTCGTACGCGTGGAAACAGTAGCCGGCTGGTAACATTAACCCTCGGACGAACCGCCCGATTTTTACCAACCAGCGAAACTTGCAACGCGATCTACGTATGCTGTGTCTTCCTTCCGAGTGTATCAATTTTTCTTTTTTACGGGTTGTAAATATTGGGGGTTATCAAAATTCGTTATTGCAAATCAAATTTATCTCGTGGACGACTCGACAGTGAGTTTAAAGAATTATTTAACCCTTTGCACTCGGGGACTTTTCTTCGATCTACTACTGACTCGAACACGTGAGTTAAGAATTTTTTTCCTCAAAAGTGCGCAGGATTACGAGAATGTATGTATTCACCAAAAATGATTGTAATTGATCCCTACAACTGAAAATAATTTTTTCAGAATGATTTGAAACTTTTCATTTTCGACGAAAAATTAGGGCACCTACCCCCTGTCGATTTTTCTTAAGAATTTGTTTTTTATTTTTAATAAATTTCCTTGACGCTGTACGGAAATTTTGTGTAATAATTTTTTGTAGTTATCCACGAGCTCTATTACAGAAATAAATTTCAATTAAATACATCCATTATTGTAGGAGTTACGATCGTTTGAAGACTGTACCATGTTTATGGGGGTTTTCACAATTCACGGGGCTAGGGAATAATTTATCGAACATGCTTAGAATTTCTAAATATTCTTCACTAAAATATGCGTTGTTTGCATTTAGAAATATTAAAATCCTCCAATCCGTTCAGGAGTTATGATTTTTTAAAGATACGCACGAAATTTCAGTAGGATAAGTAGAATAAGTGTTCCGATCAGGCATTATAGTTTCACTAAAGAATTTTTTTCTCGAAAGTGCGTAGGAATTTGGGGATAGTTGTGTTAATTAAAAATGATTGTTATTGACCCCAGCAACCGAAAATAATTTTTTCAGAACGATTTTAAATTTTTTATTTTCGTCGAAAAATTTCTCCATCTACTCGAATTTTTTTCTCGAAAATGCGCAGGATTACGAGAATGTATGTATTCACCAAAAATGATTGTAATTGACCCCTGCAACTGAAAATAATTTTTTTAGACCGATTTGAAACTTTTCATTTTCGACGAAAAATTAGGGCACCTACCCCCTGTCGATTTTTCTTAAGATTTCGTTTTTTATTTTTAATAAATTTCCTTGACGCTGTACGAAAATTTTGTGTAATAATGTTTTGTAGGTATCCACGAGCTCTATTACAGAAATAAATTTCAATTAAATACATCCATTATTGTAGGAGTTACGATCGTTTGAAGACTGTACCATGTTTATGGGGTTTTTCACAATTCACGGGGCTAGGGAATAACTTATCGAACATGCTTAGAATTTCTAAATATTCTTCACTAAAATATGCGTTGTTTGCATTTTGAAATATTAAAATCCTCCAATCCGTTCAGGAGTTATGATTTTTTAAAGATACGCATGAAATTTCAGTAGGATAAGTAGAATAAGTGGTCCGATCAGGCATTATAGTTTCACTAAAGAATTTTTTTCTCGAAAGTGCGTAGGAATTTGGGGATAGTTGTGTTAACTAAAAATGATTGTTATTGAGCCCTGCAACCGAAAATAATTTTTTTAGGCCGATTTGAAATTTTTTAATTTCGTCGAAAATTTCTCCATCTACTCGAATTTTTTTCTCGAAAATGCGTAGAATTTCGGGGGTATGTCTATTGACCAAAAATGATTGTAATTGATCCCTACAACTAAAAATAATTTTTTCAGAACGATTTGAAATTTTTTATTTTCGTCGAAAAATTTCTCCATCTACTCGAATTTTTTTCTCGAAAATGCGCAGGATTTCGAGGGTATCTCTATTGACCAAAAATGATTGTAATTGACCCCTGCAACTGAAAATAATTTTTTTAGACCGATTTGAAATTTTTTATTTTCGACAAAAAATTAGGGCACCTACCCCCTGTCGATTTTTCTTAAAAATTTGTTTTTGAATTTTAATAAATTTATGCTAAATTACTATTGTAAATGCAGTATAGAGCAGTTTTAAAATGAAGTTTAAACAGAATAGTGATAACGGAGTCACGCAAAATGCTTATTTCGAGAAACCGTGGACCTCGAAGCAGGGAAGGGGGGCGGTATCAACAGATAAATAATAAATTGAAAAACACTCCGGAGTCAATTACGCGTAGACGCGGAGGTTGCAGGTACGTTCGGAATGCACTCGTAGTGGCTGCAAAAGAAACAAACAGGAACGATTCCATCGATAGTGTTTCTCTCGGTGCAACGAGCGCTAGGAACGCGTAGCTAAATTTACAATTCCGCTCGCGGAAACGACGCCAGCAAAGTGTCGAATACGAAATCATAGCGGAAACTTGGCCCCTCCCGTCGAAACGTACGATCAAACGGGGGGTTATTATAATATCACAATGGGGGTGGTTCAAGAGGTACTTCGCCTCCATTCGCTTCGCGTTCAATGAGACCAGCGTACATAAATGAAACTAGTAAATAATCCTCGAAACGAGCGCTCTAGTTACCTGTGTTCTCTGCTTGCAACCAGAAATGCACGAAATGCTCGTTCAGATAAGTCACTTTGAATCGTTGAACAGAAGATATTTACTTGCTACACGTTGGAAAGTAAAAATTAATTTATAGGATTTACCCGTGCGATAAATTTAGTCAAGTATTGGATAGATTTTATAACGACGCGCGAGGTGTCCCGTTCGGTGGACGTGAATTTCAGCCCCCTCTTTTTTTTTCTACAGCAGACGTATTAAATTACGAGTACCCCGGGGTGGCAGCTTCTCATCTCGCGGTGGATATGAATAACAAATCACTCGGACGGGGAATACGTTATCGAGAATCGATAGGTTCGTTCCTTTAATGGACGAGGAGTGACGTTACCCGGATGACATCGACGTCGCAGGATAGTTCGGGCTCGCGGCTCACGCTAGACGCGACAGTTTTACATATTTCGCGTAATAAAAATGTCCTTCGGCTCGACGGCGGAGGCTACGATTATACGAGACGCAGGAGTTAAGCGACTTTAAAGTGAATCTCAAAAGGATAATTCTCGCGGTCGCGCGAGGAAATCGCGTTAATCGCTTCCTGCTCGTTTGCATCAAAGGTCGGATCCATTTTTCAAAGTATTCCTTCAAATGGATCAATATCGCGCGGAAAGAAACGAGCACAAAATTAAAATTTCTAATATATTACTCAACATGTTGACTGCCAGATCAAACTGCCCAAATTGTCTATGAAAACGATACTTTGTTTTTACACAATTGGAAACTAACATATACACAATTTGTCGTAGAACTTATTTTTACAGTCTCGTTAAAATATAAGAGTCATATCCAGATTTATTTTCTTTAAGATCTAATTAAGAATTCTTGAGAATTTTTATAACTCCTCGGTGAATGTGTTAAATAAGTATCGTAAAAATCTGTTGGGTCTGAACAAAATTTTTCTACATCGAATAGTTCTCGAGATATCGATGGAAACGTTTCTGAGGGTTATTTTCACCCCCTAAATCCGAACGATTGCCAATATAAAAGTGTATCGAGGATATATTCTATTCTCCCCCCTCCAGACAGTCGACGAATGTGTCGTCTAGGCCGAAGTCGTCGAAAAAGTTTGGAATTGCAGACGGGGTTGCAGTTTTCCGACTGTACACGGGTCCGTTGTAATTTCGCGTGGCAATGTGACGCCGACTGCGCTGGCAATTAAGACAAAGTTTGTCACTTCCACTTTAGAGGGTAGTTTTCGGCGAAACTACCGTGTCTTTAAACCGTTAGTCCCTTTTCTGCGACGCAGTTTGAAGTGCAAAGTGCTCGGAGCGCGCGGATGCAGGAAGTTACTCAAGCCCGTAACAACCCTTGTCCGTGCTTTCTGGGACGTGTGCACACTGCAAGCACTCTACACAAATCAACGTTACTTTCGCAGGGTGTCTTGCACTCCGCGGAGGAAGGGTCGGGGGGCACGTTCGTATTTTAATTATGTCCTGAAACCTGAAAGATGCCCCCAAAGACTTCGAATGGTTGCAAACTACTCGTGTTTACTCGTGGCTCGTACGAAGCAACAAAGTAACCTAAATGGATCGAGAAACCCCCTTTAAAAAATTGGAATTAATAAAATAGAAGTAGCAAGAGGATTTCTAACCCTTTGCACTCGGTTGTCTTTCATATATCGTCAGCTGATATTGTTTCAAAGTGTATGTATATTAATACTTCCTTTTGTACCAAAGGGTTTATTAAGGAATAATAATAAATATCTCTGTGATCACGAAGGTTCCTCATCGTTGATCAATTTTTTCGACTTACGAGGGACACTCGGACGCCATCTTGTTCAGTTGCGCCTCGTTAATGAACTTCCCCGTCCGGGCCGTTCCTTTGTCCGCGAAAAGAAAACAAACACCGGAGTTAATGCATCGCGGGCCGAAAGAAGCTCGGGAACAGGTCGGCCCCGAGACGACGAAAAGGAATTTTCCACCCCGCGAAGAAAGTTTTACCCCTCCCTCCGGGTTCTTCTCTCGCCTCCGCGGCGTTTATCGTTTTACGAGCAGAGGAGAGTGCCCGCGAATAAATGAAATTTTTCTTTGACGCGTCTTTTCTTCTCCGTCGTTCGAACACAATCGCCTTCCGGTTTCTTGCCGCCGGGTTCTCGCGTTGTCCGTGTCCACGAGCAGAAAGAACGGGACGGGCGATAATTGGGCGGAATTACCAGCGACGTTTCCCCTTGTTCGAGCGCCCGCTGGCCTCCCGTCTCATCTAATTACCAGAGTAGAGGAGGAGATTCCTTCGCGGACGTCTCTCTCGGGATCCAACGCGAAAAACCGCTTTGTGGAACGAACGATAGGGATTTTTTCCTCCTCGCGAAAGGTCTACGGAGAGAACTGGAGAATCCGTGCGTTCGTCCCTTTTATCAGTCTTCCCCTCCCCCCCCACGAAGCTCTATAAAGAGGATGTGCTCCGGAGTGTTTGCTCCCCGGCCAGAGCAAATGTTTGCTCGTCTTCGTTGGAACCGTCCACCTGCCGAAATTAGCAAGTCGAATCAAGGAACGACCGGGTTCCTCTCTCGCCTCGATACCTGATTTCCTGGTGATTCGACGATCGGGAAAGCTTGGTCAAGCGAGAATGAAAGGGCCAGACTACTTGGGGACGAACATTTTTTTACGCGATCCTTTGCACCGGGGATTATAGAATGGGGAGACAGGGACACGATTATTTTCACAAACTTCTTCCAACGATTCAAACGTAATCTGATAAAACACCCAGTCGTGTCCTTTTTATTCTT
Source organism: Colletes latitarsis (assembly GCF_051014445.1). Taxonomy (NCBI): domain Eukaryota; kingdom Metazoa; phylum Arthropoda; class Insecta; order Hymenoptera; family Colletidae; genus Colletes; species Colletes latitarsis. The sequence goes on along the minus strand of NC_135135.1, from coordinate 24,597,612 downwards.
TAAATACCTCCTTTGCAAATCAACGTTTGTGGAAGCTTGATATTGAAAGCGAAGGAGAGCGTTCCATTCTACGTCAGACGCCTGGACACTCGAGCGCTTTCGAGAAAGGCAAGAGCGTGGCCCTCTACCGGCGAGCGCGAGTAGTATCGTCTAACAAAAGCTTAATCATCTTTTTCCAAATACTATGTTGCTTGAATTTGTCCATATGTGAGAATATTAATCAATTCAGAGGTGAGCAACGCCAAACGTCAACTTCAAATTTATTACGTGTGTATTTTCTTATTTTTATTCCCCCACAGACTCGTTCGAAACGCGAATATTAATTTCGATAGTCGAATAATCCGCCACTAGAACAAATAGAAGTTAAACACGTAACAGCAAACGCGGTATAGCGACCCTTTAACGAGACAATTCGAGCGTAGAAACCGATCGAATCGATGCTGATGGTTTATGAGAGTAATAGTCGGTAAACCTGGGGCCGTCGTAAATCTTTCCGCGATCTTTAATTACTTTGCTGTCCGGTTAAGGGGCGTGGCTATTCGTCACTGTCGAACACGTATCCGCGAAACAAGCTTAATTGGTTATTGGTCGGGTAGACGGTAATCGGTGATCCGCGATTGCGTGCACGGTGTGGACAAGGGAACACTTGCACTAGGATTTTTGGCTCGGACGAACAATCTGCGATCTATCTCTGTCGTTCGTCGTCTCTTTGATCCTTTCGATGCGCGTAAGACGCGAAATTCCGACGAAGGGGAACGCTTGTTGCTGCTTCAAAGAGTAGCGAAGTTAATAATTCCTTTAAAAATCTCGTATTTTCCAAGCAAAAGCGTAAACGGTCGAAGATACAGAAAAATTCGAGAACAGAAATTTACACGGTTTAAATTATTATTTTTCATCTGTGACCCTTCTGAGTTACGAAGGTCAACTTAGTATTCCTGACTGAATACATATAATTTTTTTTTTACATGCTTGGATAGTGTGGATAATTTGCAGTTAAAACGATGTCTTGTTAAAAATTGCTGTCGTGCATCGTTTGTAAGATAATCGACGTCCTCTTGGAGACATTGTTTTCGAAAAAGATGGCGCCTCGAGGACGGTGGCGCTTCCTGGCGAGAATTGCTTCCAATTTACCGAGTTCCAGCGCGCTAGGATAAATTAACAAACGACGAATTTATTCGCGAAGCCAGCGGGGTTTATGAAAACGAAGTATCCAGACCGAAGTAGACCAGACTCCGGGATCCCCCGGAGCTTCTATAACTTCACCGCGCGAGGAAAGTTACATAAGTTCTGCTTAAAGTAGTTCAGGCAAATCGAATTCGGCCGCGGTTTGGTTAAGCAGGATTTACAGATGCCAGGGGATTCCAAAAACTTCCCCGGTCGCGTAAATACGCTCGCGAAAACGATGGTCTTTGCCCGCTCGAACGCGATCTCCGCTAGTTTCGGTGAAACGCTAAATTTACGAGTAAATAAAAAAATACGGAAACGCTGCGAACGGTTACCAGCGTTTCGCGACTCGTGCTGCAGTGTAAGAGCACGTCCCGAGCATTTTAACCCTTGGCATAAATCATTCGTTCCCCTAAAGTCATAAGAAGGTAGCGGAACAAATGTTTCCAAAAAATTCAACCGTAGTCTCCGCGCTCCTCCCCATTTCTCACGGAACAATATGCGTCAGGTTCTCAGATATTCTCCCTTTCACCTGCTTCTCGCGAACCATTTTCCCCATTTTGTCGCCCCTGATTCGTGGAATACTTATTGAGATAAAAACCGCGCCCCACGAGTAAGGGATAAACCATTTTTTGATGTTTGTTCGTTACTTGTTCGATCAAAACAACGATCCAGGCTCTGCTATTTTTCGTCAACGTGACGATCGCATTCAAGTTCTAATTTTTATAAATCTTGATACGAACAAATTTTAGAAAGTAAATTTAATATTTTTGATTTATGAGTTTGACTACTATTGGTACATGCTTCGATATATTTTTAACAAGATCACAATTACGATCATATTAGCAGAGATCCTGTTGAATGTACTTGGTGGAGTAGAGGGAATTATTTATGACCGGTTATCTATTCTCAATTTACTAAACAGCGGATATAACCTGTCCACGTGTTCCAGAGTTAATTAATCTCTGCACTCCAACCGTGACGTTAAAGGAACGTTCTATATTACGCATTGAGACGCAGGCGCATAAATCACGAGTGCCAGAACGTTAATTTTTCCTACGATAAGTTAAACACTAATCCACTTTCGAACGTAATTTATACTCGCTAACATATTGTTGTTAACCTTAACATATATCACGTGTTAGATATGGTACACCTTGCACTGTCTGCTTTGATTATTTGCTATTATGCAAATTGGGTTGCTATTAATTGTACCTTGAGGAATTTTTATAGATAATGAAATAGTCCTGTCACCTGAATAATGTGTAATTATATCTACGGTGGTTCGAAGCAAGTAAGCGAGTCGATCGAGGAGTGTGTATGTACGAATTGGTTGATCACTTGCGAGAGAGTTGAGAGCGTAGCCCTCTGCTGGCGAGCGCGGTAAGCGTCGCTAGAATATGGTACAGTTAATCGACTATGACTGACCGCCCAATAAATAAATAAAACTGTCACCCGGTGGTCTTCGACTACTCAAATACAGAAAAACGAGTTTCCGTCGAAACAAACATCCCCTAAACCCGACTTGTACGGTTTGTCGAACATCGTGTGCCACCCGAGACTCGTCGTCGCGAGATCTGTGAAAATATTTTCCTACGCGACGGGTCCCCCGCGTTGTCCAAACATTTGGATTCCGTGAGTCTTCCAGAGTCCCGCTAATCAGCATCCTCGCGAACAGGTTTTCGTTTCTCTTTCTGTCGGGAGATCCCCGGGATGAGATCCAATCGAGGATCGTCTTCTCCCCGGCGGTTTATCGCGTATATTATCGGAGCGTAAGCCAATAAGTCTCTCGACCCTTGGCGGCCGAGGAACGAGAGAGTTTGAACGTTAATTACGGCCCAATAATCCTGGTTTTCCGGGGCACGCGAGGGTGGCTGGTGTATCCTTGACGACGCGCGAATTAAGAATTAGAGAAGCCCCGGGATCCATGGAAAAGCGAACGATCTTCGGGGGGATTCCTCTTGGAAAAAGATATTTGGGCCCCTACCCAGGAATCAAATCAGGCGATCCGGGGAGAAAAATGACGGGCAATTTTCACTTCGTTAGATGGCCAAGGCGCGCGGGGGCGTCGGGCGCCCAGCGTTCGCTGTTTTCCAGCCCTCTGCGCCGCGACGAATAATCCCCGGGGGTGATCCGCCAACGCCATATTCTCTCTTTTCGTCGATGCTCAGCCCCCGCGTGGCCATCATCCAGGGGCCCTCCTCTCTCTATCCTCTCTTTCGAATTATATCCTTTGAATCTACAATTATGGGGCGCCGCAGGCATGCGGGACACGTCCTCGCGAAAGTTTGCGCGCCGAATACTAACGCCACGTGGCAAACAGGATCAATACCGCGTCACGATGTGGAAGAAGCCTCCGCGAACGATATTCCGGCGTGTCCTTCGGTTGGTCCCTCAGTCGTTTCGCGTTCCTTGCTTCCTGCCTTTCCGTGCTCACACCACCCTCGCCGTGTCTTCGCTGCTCCTGGGACCCCCGGAGACAACACACCCCTGTCGTAAAGGGACCTCGAGGGATCGATGGGATCGAGAGTATCCCTGTTCCTTTTTTTTTCTACTTCGAGCAAAAGTCTCGATTAATCCTTTGACGAGCGAATTTCTATTGTGTATTTAGAGTCACTCGTATCCGAACGCTGTAATGATGATTATAAAAGAAAAGAAATTTGATTCTTGTTGTATAAGTACACAATATTTAAGGGTTTTTATACGAGTAAATTAGAAATAAATCTTGTCAACAATAGTGCAGCGTTGGATGCACTGGTCACAGTTCGATCAACGAAGTGCAGCTGCATTGGGCGGTGTGCAGTATGGGGATGGGTGACCGTATTATTAATTTGTTATACTTATTAATATTATTATGCCTCACTATAGGGGTTCTAATTGGGTATTACGAGCCCAGTAATATTAAAAAAACAATAGAATCTATTTCATAAAATAGAGAAGTATTAACACAGTGTAAATACATTTGGTAAAAATAAATGGGGGAGGATTTCATAAGAAACAAGTAGGTTTCTTTAGATTTATAGTGAATCACCATTATAGTGTACGAATATGATATTCGATAATACTGTATCTATACAAATATGTTGGAAATAATCGCGATATTTCTCCCGCCACTGATAACAATCTATCATTGTCACGTGATCTATCAGTGTCCTGCGTACATCATCAGGATCAATTTATCTTATCATTTTTCTTGTACTTTCCTTCGAGCGATAAACACGTGTTCATCGTTACAAGAACAAAATAAGACGAAAATCAAGAATACCAATTTGTTGATGGAGGCTTCGTTAAAAAGTTATTAACGTTTAAAGATTCACCCGTACTGAATTTTTTCCTCGAAAATGCGAAGGATTTCGGGGTTATGTCTATTCACCAAAAATGATTGTAATTGACCCCTGCAACTGAAAATAATTTTTCCAGAACGATTTGAAATTTTTTAATTTAATCGTTAATAACTTTTTAACGAGGCTTCAATCAAGAAATTGATATTCTTCATTTACGTTTTATTTTGGCCTCTAGAATCTTCCATTAAAATTTTACCCAGGCCTGAACACCCTGTATAAATAGAAATATAAAAATAATTTGTTCTTTCGAATCGAATCAGTAAATTTTATACAATACTATTCGAAAAAGGGATTTTACAAATTTTCAGTGAATTTAAACGTGGCGAATTCCTTTTCTAGTGGAATTTTCGAAAGCAATATTTGCCTGCAGAACTCCGCAAAGAAATGAAGGCGTGGGAGGAATCTTGGAAATTCTTGGAATTGTTATACCAAATTTTCAACTCTAGCGTAATTTAAAGTACTTCGCCCGGTCGGTGGCCGGGTCGTTTCGCGTTCCTGGCTTCCTTCCTGCCTTTTTGGTGTTCCGCGGGTGGTCGTCTCTTCGCCCTGGAGACAACACCCCCGTCGTAAAGGGACTCCGGGAGATCGACTCGGCTCCAGTCACGGGCGTCCGTGAAATCGAAATGTCCTCTCCGCTTTTTGACGTATCCTTGCCCAATCCTTTGACCGCTCTCGACCCGTTCCATTAGGCCTTCCTTTGACCGTAAAGGAATGTCGGTAGACCCGAATTTGCGGCGAAAGGTTCCGATGGAATATTGATACACCGCGGTTCCTCGTAATTCCGAAACGACACTCGGTGGGCTTTGGGGGTTTTTCCATTTTAAATTTGGAATTAAATTCCGTCGTCTTGGAGACCCAGGGAAACTGAGAGTAAACATGTTATTTCAGTCCTTCCGAAATTCAAAGGGAAATACAAGTTCCAAAATCTACTAATTGTTTTTCTCTGTGTGTTGCAGGTAAGGAACTCTTGCTCGTACAATTTTACTCGAAACTCCAGACCCGACTCTGTTTAACGAGTAAGTATTATTTATTTCTACGGTCGATTCGTATCGAGGTAATTTTCATGTCAAAAATTTGAATTTATCGTCACAGGTATGGAGCGTATATTTATCGAAGATACTTTCTATAAATATTCCGTCGCCCATAAAATCCATCTATGGACACGTTAATCGTCCGCTTCCTTTACTCGACCCCATTGGCAGCCTTCTTAGAACCACAAAAAACAGCGTGTGTAATAATATTGTGGCTCGTTATTTCACGGTTTTCGAACCAGGAGCCATGAAATTCCCCGCTAATTACCGAGCGCGGACCCTAAGTGCACGGGAAGGGGGAAAAGAGACCGGCTGGAAAAGTAAGACAAAATCGCGCGGCGTACTGTGACACGTTGTAACGATTAATTGCACGCCGCGGCGCGTTCTGTCTTGCACGGACTAGATTCTACGAAACCAGTCGGGCAACAATCCGGCGTAAACTTTCGTTTCAACCCCCCTGTGCACGATCCATAGACCGACAAGTGCCTCGTACACCGGGGGCCACTCGAAACTGCCGCATTTCCAATTCACGCTTGACACGGGAATATCGCATAATACGTCTATTTCCGACGCATATAACAGCCCGCTCTTACGCAAACGCTATTCTCGCTCGTCCATTGTGAATTTCTACCGGCGTTCCCCCGGCCTGTGGCGCTCGATTCACTCACGGTGAAAGCCCCACCGTACGTTATCCCGCGAATGTACGGCTGTGACACTGAATTCCATCGCGAGGTAATGACCTCCGACGGAGCTTAGGTCATCGATGCGCGAGAAAACCTCGAAGCCCTGTCTCTGGCTTTTTATTTGCGTTCCCGTAAGCCCCGTGTCCTAAAAATAGACGCCTCGAACGCGGGTTTTTCTCGTCACGCTATCGACGAACCCGAGTTACAATCGGCAGAGTGAATCGTCTCTGAGATTGGACACCCCCGGGACAAGCAAGAGATTTTCCTTCCTGAGGAACGAGGGTAATTTTCTTCTTTTTAACGTTGGCTGGATTAGACTTGTCTTTCGACTTGGGAATTGCGGCAGCCATCTTTGTTGGAAGAACTTTTACTAAGATTGCTGGTAACTTCTAAAATATTGCGTATTTTTCCGTAGAAAAAATTGTCGATATTCTTCAAATATAGATCTAAATATACGAGTCGAAATACGATACAAAAATATTTCACTGTTCGCTCCAAAAAATTCCAAAAGATTCTTTACAAAATTGCGATCTAGAGTAAGACGTTCTTTCAAAGAAAATTGTAGAAATCGAATTTTGGACAGTTTTTCTAATCGAATACTCCACTGATGCGATGAGGAGCATGTCGTAGAAACCTTAGATGCCGGATTAGAATCGTCTTTCGACTTGAGAATTGTGGCAGTCATCTTTGTTGGAAGAACTTTTACCAAGATTGCTGGTAACTTCTAAAATATTGCATATTTTTCCGTAGAAAAAATTGTGGATATTCTTCGAATATAGATCTAAATATACGAATCGAAACGCGATACAAAAATATTTCACTGTTCGCTCCAAAAAATTCTAAAAGATTCTTTAAAAAATTGCGATCTAGAGTAAGACGTTCTTTCAAAGAAAATTGTAGAAATCGAATTTTGGACAGTTTTTCTAATCGAATACTCCACTGATGCGATGAAAAACATGTCTTAGAATCCTTAGAGCGTCGATGCTGGATTAGAATCGTCTTTCGACTTGAAAATTGCGGCAGCCATCTTTGTTGGAAGAACTTTTACTAAGATTGCTGGTAATTTCTAAAATATTGCATATTTTTTCGTAAAAAAAATTGTGGATATTCTTCGAATATAGATCTAAATATACGAGTCGAAACGCGATACAAAAATATTTCACTGTTCGCTCCAAAAAATTCCAAAAGAATCACTAAAAAATTGCGATCTAGAGTAGAACACTCCTTCAAAGAAAATTGTAGAAATCGAATTTTGGACAGTTTTTCTAATCGAATACTCCACTGATGCGATGAAAAACATGTCTTAGAATCCTTAGAACGTCGATGCTGGATTAGAATCGTCTTTCGACTTGAGAATTGTGGTAGCCATCTTTGTTTGAAGAACTTTTACTAAGATTGCTCGTAGCTTCTAAAATATTGCATATTTTTCCATAGAAAAAATTGTGTACATTCTTTGAATATAGACCTAAACATCCAAGTTCATACTCGTTACAAAAATATTTCACAGTTCGCCCCAAAAAATTCCAAAAGATTCCTTAAAAAATTGCGATCTAGAGTAGGACGTTCCTTCAAACAAAATTGTAGAAATCTACTTTTGGACATCTATTCACCCGGAGAGAAAAAAATCGTGGTCTGGCGCCAGGATTCTGGCAACAGTTGTCCACCCCCTGTGGAAGGGTTGCTAAGACACCCTTTGGCCGCGTATAGCGCGCGTAGGTTGGCCGGTGGCGCTAGGCCCTGAGGAGACACTAGAAAAAACGTGCAAGTGGAAACGTAATATGGCGGCTTTGTGTCTGCGGCCCTCAGACTGTCGCCCAGAGTCCTCCTCCGTCTTTCTTGCTGTCGTGCGTGTGTTCGTCTATCGTCCGCGCGTTCCTCGACCACCCTACGCGGTGGTTTTTGCCGGTGCACGCAACGCCGGTCCTCTGTTCCGGCTCCAACAACAATGACACTATAGAAAACCGCGAGGGATAATACGACGGGCACGCAAGACCCTAGACAAAATCGATTTCACCCCTGGCCATGCCCATAGACAGGCCCTTCTCGTCCCTCTCGACGCATCACCTTTGATTCAGCGAAATTCGAGACGTCTTTCCACGCCACTCCGCCATTGTTTCACGTGGGAAGAGACCGCGGAGGGGAGTTTATCGAGAAATTCGAAACGAATCACCCTCCCCCGGAAAGACCTCTGCTCCTTTTTCTTCTTTCGTCCCCCGTTTCTATTCTACGCTCGACGCTTTCCTGTCGCGTCAGCCCCCCTAGGCCCCTTTCCACCCCTCGTTTCGAGCCCTCCTCGCCGCGTCGAGGATGTAGGTCGATCCTGGAACCGGATACATCGATGTCGAAATGTTTCTTCTGTAGAGGATCATCCGGTGATTCGAGGAAGGAATAAAATAACTGATAACTGGTTAACGATAATAAATTTATTTGGATGTTACTGGTTAGGTATCTACAGGGGTGAGGCACGAAAGTCCCCACGATTTTTCTGACAAAAATATCTTTCCTATCGAAGTTAATCAATATTTAAACGACTTTCAGATCGTCGTTCTACAGACGGAACTTTAAACGTTAATAACTTTTTAACAAAGCCTCCATCAACAAATTGGTATTCTTGGTTTTCGTCTTATTTCGGCCCCCAGAATCTCCCATTAAAATTTCCCCCGTGTACGTGGCTTCAGATCGCGAGAAAAGAGCATCGACGTTGGCCTCCGGAGAGGAATTCGACGTATTTTTCCGCGGCTTTGCGGTGACGGTTTTCGTTCCTTTTTTCCTCCCCTCCCGTGGCGGCCAGATGTCGCGGAAGCTGTTTGTATCGCCGCGATCGGAAGTCGATTTAGCCCTGCGCGAACGTGGAGCGGGGGTGGTTGCATCGGCGAACCCGTCGCTTACGGTGTCGTGGGTTTTATGTAAACAGGTTCCCGGAGAGAAAACACCGTGTCCGCCTCCGCCCGTCGACGTCGAACGATTTTGGATTTTATTTTATTTGCGACGGGGGGAAACGATTCGCGCCACACACCGCCGGCACATTTGACTTTCGTATTTCCTTTCCGGCGCGAATTGTTTCGAAAAGCGAACCGATAGCTCCGAGGAACGACGACGTGTATCGTCGAGTAAATAACGACGGTATATTTATTGGACGCAACGGTGCAGGGAAACGTGGTGTATGTTTTTTTTTTATTTTTTAGTTAGTCGTTAACGCTTCGACCACGCGTGGGAAACGTGGTCCTTTTTCCAACCAGTATCAACGCGTTAAACGAGAAATTGATTTTGTCTCGCGTTCCATTTAGGCGAGCAAATACTCGACGCGTGTAAACGATTGATGTAATTTTGCTCTGAGGGGATGAAAAATTTTCTTATAAGATTGTTGAATATTAACGAGACCGTAGAAATTAATTCTGTGACAAATTAATTGGGTATACAGGGTATTCGACCACCCCTGAAAAAAGAGGCCAAAATAAGACGAAAATAAAAAATACCAATTTGTTGATGGGGGCTTCGTTAAAAAGTTATTAATGTTTAAAGTTACACCAGTACTGAATTTTTTTCTCGAAAGTGCGTAAGATTTCGGGGGTATGTCTATTCACCAAAAATGATTGTAACTGACCCCTCCAACCGAAAATAATTTTTTTACAATAATTTGACAAATTTTTTTTTCGTCGAAAAATTTCACACCTTCTTGAATTTTTTTCTCGGAAGTGGGTAGGATTTCGAGGGTATGTCTATTCACCAAAAATGATTGTAACTGACCCCTGCAACCAAAAATAATTTTTTTAGAACGATTTGAAAAATTTTTTTTCATCGTAATATTTCACACCTTCTCGAATTTTTTTCTCGAAAATGGGTAGGATTTCGGAGTTATGTGTAATCAACAAAAATTATTGTAATTGACCCCCGTAACTGAAAATAATTTTTTTAGAACGATTTGAAAATTTTTTTTTTGTCGAAAAATTTCACACCTTCTCGAATTTTTTTCTCGAAAGTCAGTAGGATTTCAAAGGTATGTGTAATAACCAAAAATGATTGTAATCGACCCCCGTAACTGAAAATAATTTTTTTAGAACGATTTGAAAAATTTATTTTTCATCGTAATATTTCACACCTTCTCGAATTTTTTTCTCGAAAGTGGGTAGGATTTCGGTGTTATGTGTAATGACCAAAAATTATTGTAATTGACCCCCGTAACTAAAAATAATTTTTTTAGAACGATTTGACAAATTTTTCTTCGTCGTAATATTTCACACCTTCTCGAATTTTTTTCTCGAAAGTGGGTAGGATTTCGAGGGTATGTCTATTTACCAAAAATGATTGTAATTGACCCCCGTAACTGAAAATAATTTTTTTAGAACGATTTGAAAAATTTTTTTTTCGTCAAAAAATTTCACACCTTCTCGAATTTTTTTCTCGAAAGTGGGTAGGATTTCGGGGGTATGTCTATTCACCAAAAATGATTGTAACTGACCCCTGCAACCGAAAATAATTTTTTTAGAACGATTTGAAAAATTTTTTTTCATCGTAATATTTCACACCTTCTCGAATTTTTTTCTCAAAAGTGGGTAGGATTTCGGAGTTATGTATAATGACCAAAAATTATTGTAATTGACCCCCGTAACTGAAAATAATTTTTTTAGAACGATTTGAAAAATTTTTTTTCATCGTAATATTTCACACCTTCTCGAATTTTTTTCTCGAAAGTGGGTAGGAATTCGACGGTATGTCTATTCACCAAAAATGATTGTAACTGACCCCTGCAACCGAAAATAATTTTTTTAGAACGATTTGAAAAATTTTTTTTTCGTCAAAAAATTTCATACCTCGAATTTTTTTCTCGAAAATGGGTAGGATTTCGGAGGTATGTGTAATGAGCAAAAATGATTGTAATTGCCCCCTGCAACTGAAAATAATTTTCTTATTAAGTTTGATATCGTCATTTCTCGTTAGAAAATGTGTCGTTGTAAAATATTTACTAATTTCGAAACGGAATGTATGGGAATAGGGTTAACAGAAAAGGATACGCGGAACAAGAGAATAAGAAAATATTGTGTCCCAAACAAAACGCTATAGAATACTAAATAACTTACGCGATACCGCGGGAATTTGCATGGCTTATTATATGAATAAGTAATGTCAGACAAAACACAAGCTGATTTGCATAGGAATTTGCATATTACGGAGAAGAAAGAGGACGGGTCAAAAAAGTGTCGTCCGTAGAATGCGCGTCTGTTCCCATGCGTCTGTCTTTCGCATCAATTTGCATCTTACGAATCGTACGTTAGACTGATTCGCGTGTTTTCGACAGGGTGACCGACAGAAACCATCCTCATGATTCGAAACTACAATTTTTATCCTACGACCTTTCTCGTTTTATCCCCTTTTCTCCGCATGCAAATCTTGTATGCAAATCGGGTTGTGTTTTTCATACAATAAAGCACGTAACGCGTCATCTGCGTCTGGGAACGTCTTTGCAACGCGATATGCAAATTTTCGAGGAAAACAAACGTGATATTTAATCCTGTTGCAACCCCGAAAGACCTCTGAAGGGGCTCGAAGCGTCAAAATAAATATTTAAATTGCTCTAAAGAATCACAAAATAATGAAGAATTCGATTCAACTCATAAATCCCTCTGAGGGATTACAACCCTCAAAGGCCTCTAAAGGGGTTCGAAGCATAAAAATAAATATTAAAAATTGCTCTAAAAATCACGAAATAATAAGGAATTCAATTTACCTTACAAATCGCTAATATTTTCACTGTAAAATATATTTTGTGCTTTTCTGCAGCTCCGACTAATTTTAATACGAGCTCCCCTGAGGGATTGCAACTCTCAGAGGCCTCTAAAGGGGTTCGAAGCATAAAAATAAATATTAAAAATTGCTCTAAAAATCACGAAATAATAAAGAATTCAATTTACCTTACAAATCGCTAATATTTTCACTGTAAAATATATTTTGTACGTTTCTGCAGCCCCGATTAATTTTAATGCCAGTCGAGGGGTTGGAACTTCTCTCAACGGGGTATTTTGAAACAACTGGAACTAGTAACGCGTTTTGGAACTCGTATTAGATCCTGCAACTTGCAAGTTTGAATTGCAAGGAAGATTGTGTGCCCCCTTACGAAGCAGTCTGATTCCCGCGTTGCACTGTGATTGGCGTGCTCGAGCGAAACTGGCTCGAAGATACGAGCAAACGTTCGAGAAACAATCCTGCAGTCCCTCAGCTTCGATCAGAGACGAACCGTTCCGCTTAAAGTGTAGCTAATAGAATTTATTTGGCGAATAGTATAAAGGAACGAAATATCGCAGCCCGGAATTATATAATCCGAGAAACGGTAACGGTCGTTTTCTTTCGTTATGGCGTCGTATCCGCGTAGTCACGGCCTCGAGACGGTGAGTTTGCAGCGCAAATATGGCCACGAGCGAAGAAAAGAAATTTCCATAATTTCGCTCTCCGCGAAGGTAGGGTCTCGAACAAAGGCTCCTTCCTCGTAACAGACTTTTTCGATGCTTCTTAATTGCTCGTGCGTCGCTTCCGGCGACGAAACAGAAGGACGGAACGTTGGAAAATTGAGAATTAAAAGTTTTATTAAATGATGCTGGCCGGACAGAACCGAAGGTACCGGGCGAACAGATATAATGAACGAAGTTAGCCAAGTTCCGCGGAAGATGAATAACTGTCGCTGCGAAAGGGGAATCGAAAATTACTGGGCAGACTTTGTCTTACTAGGCGCGAGAAATATCTCCTTAAATGTGCTAATTGCGAACGAACGGACAACGCGACTTTGCCTCGTCCTTTGGAATTTTTGCGATTATTTTTTGCAACGAGGAACGCATCGAGATATTAAAAATCTGCGACACCGAGCGAGCAAATTGTTCGATAATATTTTTATTCGTCCGTGAGCGCGATTTCTTACAAAAGAAAAGTCAGAAGACATAGACAGAGACTGGAGACTGGGGACAGAAATTTGGAACATTGTAGTTCGAGCTAGAGGGGTCAGAAAATAGGTGCAAACGCAGTCGATCGGAACACGGTAGGAAGGAACCAGTGAAATATTCATGACATAAATTTCGTGGACCATGACTTACATTATATTTGCATAAGACAGAGGATCGGAAAATATAAACGAGGTCGATCGAAGGAACCCAGAAAAATATTCATGACATAAATTTCCGGATACGGGACTCCCATTATATTTATGCGAGAAAGGTGATTCGGAAACGTAAACGTGGTCGATCGAATCTTTCAGGATATCTTCGTCCATTGCAAATGTTCTTCGTTCAGAAACACTAACAATAATTTCTTGGGTTATCAAACATCCCTTCAAGACCCAGAATTCGTTGCTGTTTTGTATAAAATTACGCCGCGAGCTCGGGAAGCATCCCATTCTCCTTTGTAAACGCGTTCACTGTCCAGCCTCTCGGTCGCCGTATTAAATAGCGCGTACACCGTGGCCCGTATATGGGCCATGGACAGTGAATACACTCGTTGGAGCCACTATTTCGACGACGGGAACGCTCTGACAACGGGCGTGGCTTTGTCTCGTTCGGAGACACGCCGAAGACGACGCTTGACAAGTTCCAAGTAAACGAACCGCCAGGTTCCGTCAACTTATTCGCGAACCGGTGTCGGTTAGCAGCACGTTTCCACGAGCCGGAGTTTGGGGTGATATCTAAAAGCCAGTTTGCTCGCTGGAGTACTAGTTCCCAACACTAGTTAGACCGCTGTAGCACACGGGCTCGTATCTTGCCCCGAGTTGCTGGCAAAGACCCGGGGGTTTCCCAGTCGGTAATTACGGCGCTGGTTCCCCGGAACGGTTCCACCAGGCTCGGCATCTGCATGTACATAAACCGGGGCTTAATTGTGTCTTGTCTCGTGCAACCGATGCGCGGCGGCGGGGTCGATCAATCGGTTCTCCCGTGTCCGTCCGTGGGGTTTACACCCATCGTGTCTTTTGACGGACGACGGGTCTCGTGGTCCGTCGAAGGCAACGGGGTAAAATCGACGGTGAACGGTGGGGGGTGGGGTGGTAGGGCACGTCGAGCGGGGATTTGCGGCGGGAGCCTTGGAAATTTAATTTAAAAACTTGGTTACGCCAGAAGCTGCGCCGCGCCAAAGGATTAAAGGAACGGGCTGGTCGCAAATTGGATTAGCGTCGCGTCCCATACTGGCCCGGGGTGGATACAGTTCGTTTTAAACGAAAGTGCCCTTGGCCGTCGTTTACACCAATCTCTCGGCTATCTTTCCGGCTGGTTTGTCGCTGCCGCGGCTCCCGTGCACCGAAGGTGAAGCTAATTTTTTAATTAAAACCCCCACACCCCCGTCCATCCACCGCGCGCTTACCCGGAGGGACTTTGATCTTCGGGGATCTACCCCGGAGTCTTCCCGAGCTTTCCGGATGACGGTGTGCATCGATTTCCGGCTGTTTTCCATTGTGGGGCGCTTCCAACTAATTCTTCTTAACTGATTCTTTAATGCTTTCTTAATCCCCGTGTTAATGACCCTTCCCTGTATTTCATTTTCGGTTCAATTTATTCAATTTTTAATGAGCCTTCTAACTAGTCGCATTTTGGAAGCTCATAGATCACGTACGAATTTATGAGCACAGTCTCTCATTTCCTATGAAGATTTCTTACATTTATTCTTACCAAATCTTGTTTTTATTACACCGTGTTATACTTTTCTATTTACAAAGTAATTTTTTTAATATTAATAAACAAGTAATGCTCAATTAAAACCCCGATAATGAGGTATTAATGATACAAACAGTAATACAATTCACGAATACTTTTTTTTTTTCGAGCGGTCACCCATCCTATACTGCACTCCGCCCAATGCAGCTGCACTTCGGTAATCGGAGGAGGACCTTTTTTTCTCTCTTAAGTTTGTTTATTTATACAAATAACAGTTATTACAAAATATATATAACTAGATAACAAGTTTGCAATAAATTCTCGTGTACAGTCTTTAGTAGTCCCTACTTACAAGAAGCTTAACCTACTCGATTGCCTTCGTTACTCCTACTAATGCTACACTATACCACGCATATAATAACTAGCATCACAATAGAGTGTTTACACTTACGGTGTTTGTACATTTTTCTGTTGAGGTTATCAAAGACATTTGTATTTACTTGTAGGAAAAATATGTAATAAAACCCTACTTTTACATGGAGGAGGACCAATATTTCCAATGTGACATCACCTTTGACAAGTTTTATTCTTGCTTTATTCAAATATAAATCTTTAAAAATCTCAATGTACGACTTCATCCATAAGAAACAAGTTTTCTTTTATTTGTAGCGAATCACCGTTACAGTGTACGAATACGAATAGAGGTAAATGGCCACAAATTCGCAGTTTTTCCCGCGGATCCGTGTAACGTGTCCGGGTCCCACGATCCAAACGTACAGTTTAGGCTCGATTCTACTTTGTACGTGATGCAATCGCCGGTAAATGGCCATGTGTCGCCTATGAACATAGCAACGAGTTTAATTAAATAAACGCTGAATTAACGTTTAAGATCCAATTTCATTTATTCACGTCGACCTGTTGTTTTGTTTACCAGTTATTCCACACCTCCGCAACATTCAACGCGCAAACATTCTAATCAAACTATCAACATCCTGTTATTACACGATCCTTGCTCGGATTTCTTCAACCTCGCGACTCGTATCTTGCTAATTAAATACCCTCTATCCGGCGATCGTTCGATCCTTATCATTATCTTTTACAGGCTGATTCTCCATACGGTACGATTATGCATCTCTCCGCGTCAGTGGTGAACAGTTTCTTCCTATATTTTGTAAAAATAGGATTTTTGATACTCGTCCGTATATTTCAGAGAACTTCACGAGCGTCTGTTATTGCATTTTAATTACGTAGCTAAACGAATAGAAAGAATCGCGATACTCGAATGCATACAGAGAAAAAGGAAACAAAGCAGTGCCAGGTTCCAAGCGTTTCATTAATATAGCAACCTTTATCATTGGTGTTACGCTGCCAACGCTGCGATTGTCTCTTCTTTTGTTCTTTAAGCGTCGGTTGTACCATTTACGGGCGCGAATAGAATCTTGGAAGAGGGATTGCCTCGTGGAAAGCAAGACTCTTTCAAAGAAAAAGATCGATTCGTTAAATCCAAAAATTCAAACACACGAAAATAAGAAATTGAACATAATTAAAATAATATTCACATACGCGAGCGAATCGATGGAAATAAATTCTTTCCAAATACCGCGAATCGAAATATGGAAATTTGTAATTCGCTAAAATTACAAATTTTTACCCAGTAACGTTGTGCACCGCTGTTGCGCATTAAAATCGTCAGATTCTTATCGTTACGCGTTCGACAACGCGATTGGTGGCTGCAGTGCGACTAATTAAACGCGAGCAAAGCGAGCACGAAATATTCCATCGAGATCGGATCTCGCGTATCGTTTGATATCCGTGAATCGTCTCGAAGGTGGGGGGGAATTGTTTTTCGACGTTCGCGAACAGATGCGTGTCCTTTGATCTCGCGATTCGCGTGCAGAGTTTCCTTTCAAATTAGAAGTCCCCCCCCAACTTACTCGCCAGTCAGTCTCGTAGCCGGACTCTAAGTGCACGTTCCGTCAGCGAGCGTGCAATTAAGAAGTCGGACAGGAAATTAAGGGTCGCCGGTCGGTCAGAGTTCAATTTGATCCGTCGTGGATCTCTCTTCGGTGAAGTTTCCCCCGATTGAAATCGAAGGGAGACACCCCCCTCGGTGCCTCGTCTTTCAAACGGACCTCGACGCGTTTAATCTTTCGCGAAGGCCACCGGAACGCACCGCGCCGGAGGATCGATGTTTAGGCGAACGATAGCTGCGCCGATTCGAACGAGCTATCGTTTCATGTTGACGCGATACGAACTGGGTACTCGTATTACCTTCGTGGAAGGCGAGACAAAAGAGGAAATGATCGGTCATTTATTTCCTGAAGAATTTTAGAAAATTTCGTTTTGTGCCCCTTCTTGGTCTGTATTCATTGGTATGCAATAATGTTTCAGATTTAAATGGCTCTTTGCACTATAATTTATAATAGCATTGTTTAGGTTGTAATGTTGGAAATACAATGGAAATTATATTCTCCTCGAAACACAAGTTTATCCTGTGGATAAAACGATACTTTTATTCGGTAATTTTTTTAGGAATATAAAACGTACCAGTTGAGGGTTAAGAGATATTGACTCCTAAAGTTTCAATATGTAGTAATAAATAACATTTAGATATTGTAAACGGTCGTGGCACGTTGGAAACACTGGGTTCAGTTTGATCGACGAAGTGCAGCTGCATTGGATGGTGTGCAGAACAGGATGGGTGACCGCTCCGAAAAAAAATCTATTGCTAATTTATCGTACTATTTAATGATATTGTTACCTCTCTATAGGGTTTCTAATTGTGCATTACTTGTTTATTAATATTAAAAAAACAAGAAAAAACCCACAGTGTATTAATGCACTTAGTTAAAATAAATGAGAAGAATTCGTATAAGGAAACCAAGGCTACGAATACGAGTAATGTTTAAAAAAACTTTCCTAATTAAAAACGCGTGTATATCAAATTGTACAATCCTGTAAATATTATACAGAGTCCCCTATAAAAATATATCTCTGGTTTCATAATCAAAAAAGCTAGGAGGAGTTATGTATGACTCTCACTGTAAATAAAGCTGGTTTAATTAGTACCAACGAAATATATCTGAACATGATGTAAAAATAAAGATATCTTTAGTATTAAATGAAATAAATCTCACGCGTGTCTCATTCTACTTACAGAGTATCAATTTTCTCAATCAATTTTCAAAGTCCAATTTCTCGAAAATAGAGGTCCACACGACAAAGATTCATCCCATTTATCTTTTCTTTCGACTCTGTTTTTCACCTACCCTCTGTTCCCTTCGTCGGTGAATTCCTGGAGCAAATAGTCGACGGTTTCCCCGTCGAACCCGATAAACGGAGTCGTTTATGCACTCCCGACTCGCCTGAGAATTAACCGGTCAGGAGTTTGCCTTGCTCCGCAGAATCCGTCGATGGTTGACGGCCGTGACGACCCTCGTTAACCCTGTCTCCCTCTTCGCGAAGGGGGGTTAACCGTCTTTAATTACCCCGAACTTGGGCCACGTTTCCCAGCGAAGAACCGTCGAATCCGGGGAAACCGTCACGTGGAGTTTTTCGCGGATCCTCGAATAACGGTGACGGTTTCGAGCGTCGTCCATTTTCGCGGATGAATATGATCGGATTTGTCCGCGAGAGCTTGATACATGAATCACGATTACCGGGGAAATGGAAACAATGCACCCGGCCAGAAGTGCAGGCCCCCGTTGCAGAGAGAGAGTCGATTTATTAATCCCGGCGTGTGCAGTTTCGGTGGGCAAAAACACCGGGACGAATTCAGATGTTTTCGAGCGACATCAGATTTCACCGTGTCCGCGTTATCGCGTTTCATTGGCGGCCGCGGTTCTCGTTTTAGTTTTATTCCGCGTACGAGAACCAAAGCTGCGACTGCTCGGAATTATTCATCACCGTGCGCGGCGAGAAATATTGCCGCGTTTAAAAATTTCGAATTTATTTCGAATCGATGGTTCGTTCCCCCGCCATCTTCGAAGACGTGTTCAAAATTTTTTCCGTCCGATGCAGAAAGGAATTAGCGTAATTTCGTAACGAAGAGAAAAATACAGGGTGTTCTGCCACGAGAGATTCTGGAGGCCAAAATAAGACGAAAATCAAGAATACCAATTTGTCGATCGAGGCTTCGTTCAAAAGTTATTAACATTCAAAGTTCCGCCTGTACTGAATTTTTTTCTCGAAAACGCGCAGGATTTTTGGGGTATGTCTATCCACCAAAAATGATTGTAATTGACCCCCGCAATCGAAAATAATTTTTCCAAAACGATTTGAAACTTTTCAATTTGAAGGGTAACAGACAGTTATGGTCAGACATTATATTTTCAGTTATGAATTTTTTTCTCGAAACTGAGTAGGATTTCGGGGGTATGTCTATTCACTAAAAATGATTGTAATTGACCCCTGCGACTGAAAATATTTTTTCCAGAACGATTTGAAATTTTTTAATTTCATCGAAAAATTTCAACACCTACTCGAATTTTTTTCTCGAAACTGAGTAGGATTTCGGGGGTATGTCTATTCACTAAAAATGCTTGTAATTGACCCCTGCGACTGAAAATATTTTTTTCAGAATGATTTGAAATTTTTTTTTCTCGTCGAAAAATTTAGGCACCTACCCCCTGTCGATTTTTCTTAAAAATTCCTTTTTCATTTTTAGTAATTTTATTTTACACCCTACAGAAAAGTTGTGTAATACTTTTTTTGTAGGTACGCATGAGCTCTACTTCAGAAAAAAGTTTCATTGAAATATATTCACAATTGTAGGAGTTATGGCTGTTTGAAAATTGGACCATTTTTATGGGGTTTTTCTCATTTTGCGGGGTCAAGGACCAACTTTTCGAATATTTTTATAATTGCTACATATTCTACACTAAAATACGCGGCGTTTGGCTTTTTGAACATTAAAATCGTCCAATCGGTTCAGAAGTTATGGTGTTTTAAAGATTCGTGCAGTTGAATTTTGTTTATTTAATCTTTGGCTCGCTGATTTTGGCAAATCCTGTAGCAAACGATGATTTTTAGTTTTATTACGAGAGAAAATGTTTCCATGATGAGATTTAAAGGAAGCTGAGCAAAGTGGAAGCTCGAGTGTTTTTCCAGACGCGGAAATGAAGATATGAAATTAAGCAACGAAAGGGGCAATATTACGAAGTAGTTACGATTCCTCGTAGAGGCGGTGTTGTATAGATAACGTTATTACCGCGAGCAATATACTCGTGACCCCGCCTTCGCGGCGATAAAAGGAGTAACTGCATTATATAGCGCCATAACTCGCGATTAAAGTTGTTGATTACTTTAGGCAAACCGAGTATGCAAAATTAACAGGTCCATTCTAGTTTACTTCCGCGCGGATACCGTGTTCCATATTTTCTTTATTACCGGTTCGCGGGGTAGGAAGAAATTCAGCGGAACGAAACAAATAACAATTCGTACGCTTTATTTGATTTATGGGAATCGTTGCTAATTCTCGCGATTTTAGAAACGGCTGGGGAACCAAGATCGATTTTCACGATTTCCATACATTACGGGAAAACAAGCAAACGGATAGTAAATTTATTTATTCCGCGTCGATTCGAATAGTAATAAAATATTCAACGCTGAATAGTTCGTCAGTGGTCGGTCGCGTAAGTTTATATTAAATTTAACGCGTCGGGAATTAAGTAAAAACAAACTCTCCGGGACGCGTTGAATTTTCAGAAATAAATTTAACTCCGGATGTTATCAACGTGAAGTTTATTAACATTTTCCAACCCCCCGTCGCGCCATTTTGGTTCGTTAAACGAGTCGGGAGAATAAAGAATCAGGAAACTTGTAAGAAAATGTTTATAACGCAATAAAGAGAGAGTGCTTGTAACGATAAAAATAAAACCGATCGAAAGACGGGGGATTAACGTTATTAAAAAAAATCTCAGCCCTTGTTTTATCCCCGGTTTAAAGCGAATGCAACGCGGGCCAAAGCTTCTTACGAAACTCTTAAGCCGCGAAACGGAGAAAAAGGGGGCGAAGAGAAAAATATGAGACGTCGGGGTTAACATTGTTCTCGTCGTACGAAAGACGCTCGCGTAATCAAAATTTGCTTTTTATTTTTTTTTATACGCTCGCGCTGAAGAGCGTATAAATTCCCATCGGTTTTCACGGCGTGCAACTTTTCTAAAAAGGCGACGCCGAGGCAGCGCCGCGAAGCAGTAAAAGCGCCTTTACCCTGTAGAAAAAAAAAAGAGAAAAAAAAAAAATAAGAGAGAAGATAAATAAAATCCCGGGTAAGTTCGACGGAATAAATACGCGCGAAGCGTGAAACTGCTGGCCTTGGAAAGGCGAGGGTGATATTTTAGTCCGCGCGGCTAGGGTCGCCCGAGGGAAAGAGGAGTTTTAATCGAACGAGAAGAACAAGGTTACAACCTGTAGATTCATAAAATACCTTTTAAAGCGAAGGCGCAAAGCCCGTATTCCGGGCACGTACGCGGTCTGTTGCGATTTTTTAAACGTTTCGCACTACGGAGGAGAATAAATAAAGAAACTGATGGCAGGGGAAAGCGTCGATGCGAGGGAAAAACCGCGTAACCTCGTTCGAGGAAGATTAAAGTGATATTTTCGCTTTTTTATCGAGGGAAATTTCGATTTAAGCCACGACAGAGGGAGTTTTAGGTCGGAGGGCACATTCGTGTATCTGGATTTTAACATCGTGCTGGTCTACGTAGGCGGCAAACAAAATTTTATTCATTGGACGTGGGTAGAATGATTTTTGCACTACCTAAATGAGCTTGGATAGATCAAGATATTGCCTTTTTATTCCTTGTGGGTGGTAGACATCTTGGTCTTAATAAAATGTACATCTCTTAACCTTCGTGGCATTTGAATATCGTGGAATTTTTAGCGTTTCAATATTTTGGTCCTCATGAGACATTATTTAAAATAGAATCTGGATATATTAATCTTCGTAGGATTCAGATATCTTAGTCTTACGAGGACCCAGTTATTCTAGTCTTCAGAAGAAGTGGCCATGTTGGTCTTAATAGAATGTACATCTGTTAACCATCGTAGCATTCGAATATCGTGAAATTTTTAGCATTTCAATATTTTGGTCCTCATGAGATATTATTTAAAATAGAATATGGATATATTAATCTTCTTAGGATTCAGACATCTTAGTCTTTCGAGGACCCAGTCATTTTGGTCTTCAAAGGACATGGCCATCTTGGTCTTAATAGAATGTACATCTGTTAACCCTCGTAGCATTTGAATATCGTGAAATTTTTAGCGTTTCAATACTTTGGTCCTCATGAGACATTATTTAAAATAAAATCTGGATATATTAATCTTCGTAGGATTCAGATATCTTAGTCTTTCGAAGACCCAGTCATTTTAGTCTTCAGAGGATATAACCATCTTGGTCTTAATAGAATGTACATCTGTTAACCATCATAGCATTTGAATATCGTGAACTTTTTAGCGTTTCAATACTTTGCTCTTTATGAAATATTATTTAAAATAGAATCTGGATATATTAATCTTCGTAGGATTCAGATATCTTAGTCTTTTGAAGACCCAGTTATTTTGGTCTTTAAAGGACGTGGCCATCTTGGTCTTCATAGAATGTACATCTCTTAACCTTCATAGCATTTGAATATCGTGAACTTTTTAGCGTTTCAATACTTTGCTCTTCATGAAATATTATTTAAATTAAAATCTGGATATATTAATCTTCGTAGGATTCAGACATCTTAGTCTTTCGAGGACCCAGTCATTTTAGTCTTCAGAGGATATGACCATCTTGGTCTTAATAGAATGTACATCTGTTAACCATCATAGCATTTGAATATCGTGAACTTTTTAGCGTTTCAATACTTTGCTCTTCATGAAATATTATTTAAAATAAAATCTGGATATATTAATCTTCGTAGGATTCAGATATCTTAGTCTTTTGAAGACCCAGTTATTTTGGTCTTTAAAGGACGTGGCCATCTTGGTCTTCATAGAATGTACATCTCTTAACCTTCATAGCATTTGAATATCGTGAACTTTTTAGCGTTTCAATACTTTGCTCTTCATGAAATATTATTTAAATTAAAATCTGGATATATTAATCTTCGTAGGATTCAGACATCTTAGTCTTTCGAGGACCCAGTCATTTTAGTCTTCAGAAGACGTGGCCATCGTGGTCCCCAGTGGGCGCGGCCATCTTGGTCTTCAGAGGACCCAGTCACTTTGATCTTCACAGCACCTACAATTACCAATTTTCGCAGGATTTAGACGCACTCGTTTCTGTAAATCTTCCATAAACAATCAGTAACGATATTTACAGTTGCGTGAATACACGAACATTTTACTTTGAATGTGTTAAAGCTGGGTTGCCAGTGTCAATGTTTTACAAGGCTCCCATTAATTATTCCGAGTTTTAATTACGTGTTTCGACCGTGCACCGCAAACACGAACGTTTCCGAACCTGGGAGGTAAAAGACACGATTTCCGCGATACGCTATTCCGTGGAAATTCACGTTAGCTTCGCGGTGGTACGTTCTCCGCTATACTAATTCTTGTTTTGTCGGGAGCACGCGAGCGCCGCTTCCGCATTTTTCCCTACACGCTACGTGCTGGGTTTGCGTATTTAACGTACGTGCAGTGAAATTCTCGTGGCCCGGCAAATATTATATTAATTTTCCTGCAGGCTTCGCGGTGCAGTTACCATCGCGCTCGATCGTGGGTTAATATTTGTATCGGTCGGATGGAAAAAGCGAGATCGAAACGAGATCGCGGCGAGAGTTTTAATCAACGCGGGAAATTCAAATTAAAAATTAACGTTTTCGTACGGGAGCTACGTTTCGCCGTGGCAGCGAGCGAAAATCCCCTCGGGGGAGGGCCCCGGAAATTCTGAAGCGACAAAACGAAGCACACGACGAGAGCCAAAGTATATTTTACCGACGACGACGTAGGTTGGTTACGAAACTGTTCGCGATTTAAACAAGAGTAAATCGCGGCAATGTCGATGGGAGACCGCTGGAATTCCGACTGCAAATTTCACGTAACAAATATCGCGTATCCGTGAAAGGGCGATTAAAAGTGATCGGACGTGAACGAGGCGAGTCGAATGTAAAATAACTTCCGGATGTAAATGGTAACACTTGAATTTAACGCGTTCTCTGTCCGTTGACCCACATGCGGGTTTCAACGCGTTTGACTCGATAAATATCCGCAGGATTAAACCGAGCTTAATTGAAACTGAAAAAACGAGGAAACGTAAAACAGAATATTTTACCGTCGATGGATATTAATAATCGTGCATAGACGGAGAATGTTTCCAGTCGGTAATCACGAAACAGTGTCAAACGCGACGAATAAAATTAAAGGAAACTCGAGGATTTCATAAACAGCGTTCCTCGACCCTAATTAGTCGTGATTTCCTATTCCCATTGAATATTGATAATTATACACAGATCGCAACGACAATCTTTCCAGTCGATAATCACGGGAACACTGTCGAAATTCAACATCCGCCAAACGCGATACAACACCGAATAAAATTAAAGAACCCGAAAAATTTCATGAATTATTCGACTACAATCGATAAGCCAACAGGAGCACAAAGCATTAAAAATTCCAGCCCCTACTACGAAATTAATGAAACAACCCCAAGGATTTCGTGAATAATTCCATCGACTTCGATCGCTCCAAATTGTCAACGATCATCCAATACTAACAACAACCGACAATCTGAGATTAAATATGCTTCTTTGACAATTCACCGACGATCAATCGTCCCACTGAATTTTATTCAAATGGTCGAGGGTCACGTTCGAGACTTCCCCCGTCGGGTGAGTAACGACAGTCGACTCCAGACGCGATTTAGAGTCATAGAAGCGGGCATTTTCTATCGTCCACGCTCCAGTTCCCTCGAATCCGTTCCTCCACCTGTCCTCCTCCAGTTTTTCTCCTCTTCGCGCCTCTTCCTGTCCTGTTCGCGACGATAATGGTCGGTCAATCATCGTTGCCCGGCGCATCCTCCCACGGGCGAAACTGCGAATTCGGTCGGCTCGAGTCGCACAAAGGGACGCCCCGGAGACGCGGTCTAACGCGTGTCCACGTTCGAGCTGATTGCGTCCTCGGCGACCATTAGGCCGGATCTGTCAATCTTCAAAGCAATAGAAAGCCACGGGGCTTTATTTATCCGGGGACGTGTGCGTGTGCATCTCGTCGCGAGGAGCAACAGGGACCCGTAGCGCTCGCAAACCACGCCCTTACATAAACAGTATAATTGCGGGGGCGTCCGGGCGAGCGCGGATAACCCAGCCAGAGTCTTCCCTGTTTCGCTTTTATCGCCGCGGCGTCGAAACGACCAGGTTTCGTTTCCGCGGAAGCGGAACAGAGGGATTCCGCCCCCGTACGCCTTCGACCTGCTTTTTCCATCGTCTCGTCCCCTAGGAGCCTCATACGCGGAGACGTCGTGCGTCACGACGCCGCTCGGGGGTGAGGGGTGACCGACGCTGATGCTGTTACGCGGAAACTGCGACGTCCCTGTTTCTTGCTCCGAGAGAATGGGACGGAAACGCGAACGCGTGAAATTGGGGTCGAGGAATAACGCTGTTTACGAAATCTTTGGGGCGTTGGTCCTTTAATTTTATTGGACGCTCGAGATGCTGCGTCGTACTTGCTAGGGGGTGGAATTTTTATCGTGGTCGCTTTGGATAGACAAATATTTATTACTATCCGTCGATTATTATTAGTATTGGATGGTCGTTGAAGATTTGGGGCGATCGAAGTCGATGGGAATTGTTGACGAAATCTTTGGGGTTGTTTCTTTAATTTTATTGGACGCTCGAGATGCTGCGTCGTACTTGCTAGGGGGTGGAATTTTTATCGTGGTCGCTTTGGATGGACAAATATTTATTACTATCCGTCGATTATTATTAGTATTGGATGGTCGTTGAAGATTTGGGGCGATCGGAGTCGATGGGAATTGTTGACGAAATCTGTTAAGGCAAGACCAGAGGATTTTTGTTGTAGTATATATTTATTAATTCTTGGTACAATATAACAAGCACGTGTCCGTTGATCAAAGCTTACAGAAACACACGATGATGTCGTCCCCAAGCGGCAACATCGTAAAATATGGCGCGCGAATTAAGTTCACTCTAACAAAATCTTTGGGGTTATTTCTTTAATTTTATTGGACGCTCGAGATGCTGCATCGTACTTGCTAGGGGGTGGAATTTTTATCGTGGTCACTTTGGATGGACAAATATTTATTACTATCCGTCGATTATTATTAGTATTGGATGGTCGTTGAAGATTTGGGGCGATCGAAGTCGATGGGAATTGTTGACGAAATCTTTGAGGTTGTTTCTTTAATTTTATTGGACGCTCGAGATACTGCATCGTACTTGCTAGGGGGTGGAATTTTTATCGTGGTCGCTTTGGATGGACAAATATTTATTACTATCCGTCGATTATTATTAGTATTGGATGGTCGTTGAAGATTTGGGGCGATCGGAGTCGATGGGAATTGTTGACGAAATCTTTGGGGTTGTTTCTTTAATTTTATTGGACGCTCGAGATGCTGCATCGTACTTGCTAGGGGGTGGAATTTTTATCGTGGTCGCTTTGGATGGACAAATATTTATTACTATCCGTCGATTATTATTAGTATTGGATGGTTGTTGAAGATTTGGGGCGATCGAAGTCGATGGGAATTGTTGACGAAATCTTTGGGGTTATTTCTTTAATTTTATTGGACGCTCGAGATGGTGCATCGTACTTTTTAGAGGGTGAAAATTTTATTGTGGTCGCTTTCGATGGACAAATATTTATTACTATCCGTCGATTATTATTAGTATTGGATGGTCGTTGAAGATTTGGGGCGATCGAAGTCGATGGGAATTGTTGACGAAATCTTTGGGGTTGTTTCTTTAATTTTATTGGACGCTCGAGATGCTGCGTCGTACTTGCTAGGGGGTGGAATTTTTATCGTGGTCGCTTTGGATGGACAAATATTTATTACTATCCATCGATTGTTATTAGTATTGGATGGTCGTTGAAGATTTGGGGCGATCGAAGTCGATGGAATTATTCACGAAATCTTTGGGGTTATTTCTTTAATTTTATTCGACGCTCGAGATGCTGCATCGTACTTGCTAGGGGGTGGAATTTTTACTGCTTTGTAGTCGCTTTGAAAAATATTACTATCCGGGGGGGTTATTATTAATATTGGATGATTTCACCCCCTTGGTAGAGGGTGGAAATAAAGATAAATCACTATTCATTTGTAGTGAATCACACTCCAGTGTACGGAACCGCATTATAATTGTATCTGGTAAAAATTAGGAAATTCTTTCTAATCTTGTTAAATAAAAATTGTACAAATATTCGTACGACCCCCCTATAAATTATGAGCTCAAGAAAAATTTACTTGTACTTCAAACTGTGCAATATTCGTTTAATAGAACGCTCGAGGAGACATTCTGAATAGAATTCTGAGATGTTAAACGCATCTCGAGACTGCCCCCCGCTATCGAGAAGTGGGGGAGATTTAAGGAAAGGCCTTTTCAGAGCTGCAGAGTCTTAGAAGAGTTGAAGAAACGGGCACAACGAAGTCTGGAAAAGGGTTGAAGAAAAACGAGCGAAACGGGGGCACAGAGCACGTAGGAGAGAGGCCTGAAAAAACGTTGGAAACAAAGGCAGAGATTAGCAGAAGACTTACGAAACGAGCCGGAACTCGGAAGAGCGCCGGGGAGACGAGCGAAGCGGAAAGCTGGTGAAACGGAAGACACTGCGGTGAGGTTAAGTAGGCAGCTGGCGAGACTGCTACGGTGACAAAACGGAGAACGAGACTGGAACGGACGAGCAAAATCAAACGAGAGGAACACGAAGAAATAGTTGGTTCGAATTTTCTGCTCAAGATATTCGATACTCTAACACAGTATAACAATCACTAGCTCTTATAATTAGATTTGACGATTCCACCCGCCATATTGCGAACGCAATAAAAAATTTGAGGAATCAGCAGGTGACATCGATCGAACAAGCGTCCGATTCCCGTCGATCCCCAGGGTCTAATAGAATAAAGCGAATGGAAGATGGATTCGAGCTTTGGAATCAAAGTGAAAATGGTCGACAAAGAAGAGCGAAACGGAGAACAGAGTTTGATAATTGATCCTAGCACGCGGGGGACAGCGAAATCGTTTTCCCCCGGGTCGAGGAAGACGACACTTTTACCCCGAGCTATTGGGTGTCTCTTTACTTTGTAAGCACGCGTCGATCGGGTAACTCGTACCGAAGGCGGTATTTTTCCTTTTTTTTCCCGTTTGTTTCGCAAGTTCGATCGCGATAGGAGGCTGCCGCGGCCCGGAGTTTGTTTCGCAAACGTAGCGGAAACTTTCGTTCGGTTCGCTCGGCTACGGCGCACACTTCGAGAAGTTTAATTTCGCGAAAGCTGCGGGACTGGCTTCGTCGGAGCGTTAATGCTTCCTCGAGTCGAATAACGGCCAAGTCGTAATATCTTTTGCGCGGTTCGAGATCGCCACGGGGCAAAATGGACGATTCGCGATCGATACACCGATCGTCTCCGCAGATTAATTCGAAATTGGTCCCATTCGAGGTCTTGGCGTTGAATCTTATTGGCAAACTTCGATTGGAAACGAAAATAAGACTAACAAGCTTTATTAAGAGTCAGATTGTCATTTTCAAGACGAGAGCAATAGGAAATTAAATTTTCCATGTTTCGATTCCGAAAGCTTTTTGCTGAAAGAGGAAACGAGACCAGGAAAAATTCTTGGCGCGTAGTTCTTCCGGGATCAATACTTTCGCCTTGATATTGAATTTTCGTCGAAATTGAATTTCCCATCCGCCGGAAGGCTAATGTCCCCTCATCTAGGCACGGCTTGTATAAAAATGACTAGACGTTCCCTATGGATGAAACGGTAAAACCAGCCGTATCTTCGCGTAATACGTCGCGGGAACGCCGCGTGAAATTTTATGCAAACGTCCCCCGGATAGACCCGGTGCCGGATGGCGAGAGCGCCTCCGACGTGGAGGAAGCGGCCAGGAATATGACACTCGATATTCGCGCGACGCTATCTTAACGAAGATACGCCCGATGGAAGAACGCTCGCGCGACACGGTTGCCGGAAACCGTGTCTCGTCGATATGAAACTCAACCGTTCGATGGGGACCGGAGATGACGTCAGAGGCGAACGCGTCGCGGAACGGAACCGGTGCGTTTCTCCTCCGCTGACCGCCATTGTTTCACCTGGCGGCGCGAATTACGACCAACGACGTCTCCGTCGCTGATCCTTTTGTTTATCAGTTAGGTTTTTAGTTACGCATTTATGGGAAATTTTAGCAGCTTGCACTTAATATGCAAAAAGAGAAATACCACTGTGACGACTGAAAGTAAAAGCAATTTTCAAGAATTTTTCGGGGGCTACTTTGAAACATTTCTCTAATGAATGTTCAATGGGCTCGAAAGAACATTTCTTGAACTATCTCTTGTAAAAATTTCGTATAAAAATATTAATTATTATCGACATGAGAGGCCTCCAGAAATTTTTCTTAAACTACAAGACAGTAGCTTCGGTCGAACGTAAAGATTTATAATTATAAAATGGTGGAAGCACGTTTAACACGTGCAACCGAAGAGAATTGGGAATCGCCATAGAAAATTTTGAGTAAATCGGATGGAAATTTAAACGAAATTAAATGGTATACGATGAAACACAAGTGTAGTCGATTTGTGAAATTGAAATATCTCGAAAAATTCGTGCGGCAAACGACCGAACCGGCCAACAAAGGATTACAGCGCGCGCCATTTTGGTTCCCAGTCCGCGGTGCCGCGAAAAGCGCGCGCGATATAAAAGTTGGACGCTGGAAACGCCGTAACAAAAGTCGAGTTAGCCTGGCGCGACGGCGGAAAAATCCCATTTCTCCTTCCATCGGGCGGAAACAACGGGTCAGAAACGACGGTCGGGTTCGCGCTATGAACTTTTCATGGTTCTCTGCAAATAGCGTCACAACGCGCTGGATTCCCGTTAACACGGTTCTTCCGGGTCTCGGTCCCGGGGAATATTCAGCGATTTTTCGCCCTTTGAACGACGCACGGTGCCGCGCGTCGCGCATTCGCCAATAATTTTCAACGTCCACGGCGACTCTGTGGCCCGTTGCATCTCGTTAAAAGTTTATCAACGATATTCCTCGTGTCGTCGTCCTCCAGTTTCGACAACGATACGATTGTCCGACGCGATATTCGCTGCTGGGAAGCCCCGACAGAGTATTCGCGCCCGCTTTGTTCCATCGATCTCTGCGTCACGGATACTTGCGACGGGAATTATCCCCACCAGTCTCTTCGACGACCGTTTCTATAGTTTCAGCGACTCCTAGGCTCCTACGTTCTTAGCAAATGGCGTTTTATAAGCTTTAGAGGACTCTGAACGAATTTGGATAATTGTAAACCTCATATTTTCGTATAGGTTAACACGTTCACTGTCTGTGACCCCTATCCGAGTCATAGCACTACGCTTTTGGATACGCCGCTAAGAGACCGGACAGTGAACGTGTTTGACATTCTGGGAGACTGAAATTTTTATTTCGTATCTTTGCAAACTACATAACCTACAATTTGTTTCGATACTTATTCTTGTAACCTCGTTAAAATTCATAAATCCTATTCAAATTTAAAAAACAAAACGCTCGAATAAAATTTAAGTTATATTTATAGATGTCTCTGGGGGAAGAGAATATTATTTCATTTTCAGAAGTTGATAGTAACGGCACGATAGTCGAGCTCGGAATTTCATGTTCGGGAAAAATGGAGGAACAAAATGGTCGACAGCGGCGAAAGAACGAGGGTGATAGCGGGGAACGTGCGAAGGGGTAGGGGGATAGAGAGTCCCGGGGTCACGAGAAAATTCATATCGCGTCGAACGGTGCCGGACGATTCGTCGAAGCGACATTTGATCGTCGAAGCAAACAGAAACGCAACGCAATCGATGATTCCCTCCACCCCTTGCGCGCGTTGATACGTCTGGCTTTGGGGTTCTATGGGATAGCCGCGTTGGGAATGATTCCCCGTCAAACAATGACGTCATCGGGGATACCTTGCCCCTCCTACGACGTCTTCGAAGGGGTCGGCTAATTGGCTGACGTTATTGCGCGGCTTGACGAGCCCAGATAGTCTTTTTCCGTCAGTATTCGACGTCGCTATTGCCACGAAAGAGGACAAAGAACGCGATCCGATTACCATGAACCCTGGAATCTGGAATCTTTCATCTGCGCGGTCGAGTTACAATAATGGTATAATGGTTCTATCTGTAATTATTTACTTTAGGGGACCTCAACTCCGATTTCGATGATTTTTATATGTGTTATAGAAATCAAGATTCTAAATAATTTTCTCCTATACAGATAACCGCCACACGGCCTTGGTTTCGCAAAATCCCTTCGGTTAAGTTCGATTTTTAGATTCAATTGCGAATATCTCAGAAACTAAGGCTGTTCAGTGCTTATACAGGGTGTTCAACCATCCCTGGGAAAAATTTTAATGGGAGATTCTGAAGGCCAAAATAAGACGAAAATCAAGAATACCAATTTGTCGATGGAGGCTTCGTTAAAAAGTTATTAACGTTTAAAGTTCCGTCCGTATTGAATTTTTTTCTCGAAAATACGCAGGATTTCGAAGGTATGTCTATTCACCAAAAAAGATTGTAATTGACCCTCGCAACCGAAAATAATATTTTCAAAACGATTTGAAAATTTTTTTTTCACCAGAAAATTTCGCACCTACCCGATTTTTTTTCTCGAAAGTGGATAGGATTTCTAAGGTATGTGTAATGACCAAAAATGATTGTAATTGACCCCCGCAACCGAAAATAATTTTTCCAGAACGATTTGAAATTTTTTTTTTTCGTCGAAAAATTTAAGCACCAAATTAGATTTTCGGTAAGGAATTTTTTTCTCGAAAGTGGGTGGGATTTCGAGGGTATGTCTAATAACCAAAAATTATTGTAATTGACCCTCGCAACTGAAAATAATTTTTCCAAAACGATTTGAAAATATATTTTTCCGTCGAAAAATTTCAGCACCTACCCGATTTTTTTTCTCGAAAATGCGCAAGATTTCGGGGGTATGTCTATTCACAAAAAATGATTATAATTGACCGTCGCAACCGAAAATAATTTTTCCAGAACGATTTGAAATTTTTTTTTTTTCGTCGAAAAATTTAAGCACCAAATTAGATTTTCGGTAAGGAATTTTTTTCTCGAAAGTGGGTGGGATTTCGAGGGTATGTCTAATAACCAAAAATTATTGTAATTGACCCTCGCAATTGAAAATAATTTTTCCAAAACGATTTGAAAATATCTTTTTCCGTCGAAAAATTTCAGCACCTACCCGATTTTTTTTCTCGAAAATGCGCAAGATTTCGGGGGTATGTCTATTCACAAAAAATGATTATAATTGACCGTCGCAACCGAAAATAATTTTTCCAGAACGATTTGAAATTTTTTTTTTTTTCGTCGAAAAATTTAAGCACCAAATTAGATTTTCGGTAAGGAATTTTTTTCTCGAAAGTGGGTAGGATTTCGAGGGTATGTCTAATAACCAAAAAAGATTGTAATTGACCCTCGCAACTGAAAATAATTTTTCCAAAACGATTTGAAAATATCTTTTTCCGTCGAAAAATTTCAGCACCTACCCGATTTTTTTTCTCGAAAATGCGCAAGATTTCGGGGGTATGTCTATTCACAAAAAATGATTATAATTGACCCTCGCAACCGAAAATAATTTTTCCAGAACAATTTGAAATTTTTGAATTTAATCGTTAATAACTTTTTAACGAAAGCTCCATCAACAAATTAGTATTCTTGATTTTCGTATTATTTTGGCCTCTAGAATCTCGCATTAAAATTTTTCCCAGAGGTGGCCGAACACCCTGTATCTGTGTAAAGGAAAAAGATTCTCAGAATCTTATTTTCTATAATATACTTTACAATCACCAACATCGAACTACAGGCCCCCTGAAGTAAATAATTACCGTTCCACCTTCTTGGCGATGACGCGGGGGCGTGCAATTGTTCAATCTCTCGACCTCCCGTGCAGGATTAGTCGTTTACCATGGATTTATTCGTTCGTATTTCTAAAACAACCTTGTAAAAGGAAGATCAATCATTGTATAAGACATACGCCACCAGGGGGCTACGCTCTTGTCTCTCTCGCAAGCGCTCGACTACCCAATATCCTGCAAGACAGAGCCTGGCTCCCCTACGATCTTCCTCACCTCCTCCACCTAGGCACCGTGTGCAGAGTACATGTTCCAAATGAATATTTCCCAAGACGATAATCGAGAGTCTTAAAAAAGAAGAATCGAACGATCCGTCGAAGAAAATCGTCGGCGAACTTGATATTTAATAAACGGCTGTCGGCAAATTCGAGGAGGCACGATGAGAAAAGCGAGAGGAAGGAACGCCACTTCCGGAAATTGCAGGAAGAAAAAGACTCGCCGGGATTTCATCGTCGATCGAGCTTCGGGGCGAACCGTCGACACAGACTTTTCCGCCCCCTTCAGACCTAATATACGAGAAATGGCCGCAGCTTTCGCGACGATCCCAACGAGTTATTCGAGACGGATACTGTTACGGCGTTTCGCTCGATGACGCGAACGGAACGGATCGCTCGGTGCATCGAGTGACGTTAATGATATTCGACAAGAGCGCGCGCGTGTATTTGTCCCGCGAAACGAGAATGCACTTTCAGAAGGGGAGAGGGCGAATTTCGAGGCCGCGATAACGCGCGGAAAGAGGACAGATTTTGTTTTAAACGCGATCCCAGGGATACCGCCGATAACGCTTTGATACGTTGTTGTTTCGTACGCTCCACTTTCGGTCGTTGATAATATTTCACCGCGTATCGGGCTCCAAAATTCCGTGCTTTTCCGGGCGAGAATTCCGAAAATTTCTACGATACAAAACAACATTAGCAGGGATGATTTTTTTGAGAATTTTATCAGTAATAGATTTCTTTAACGATAATGGAACACATTGTAGATTCGTCCATTCTTCAACCGTATGAACGTAGCAGAATGATGATAATAGTTTTTTATTTGAAAGGTTTTCTCCCCTTAGTGTACACAGAAATTAGTAAACTTTCCTTTAAAGCATTTAGAAAATAATGAACTAACAGAAGATTACATATGGGGCTCCAATGATCCACCTAAGGGTTGAAAAGTTCAGAGATAGATTAATACAGAATTAATTTGTTTTTAAATCCAATTGTACGTGTCGTAGGCAGTGTTGTGAACCACCCTAAAAATTAATCGTACGATTCTCTGGCAATATTTAATTAGCTTTTCCTTCCCCCCCACTCTATCGAGCTTATCTCGTAAACACAAGGCCCGAATCACAGTAAAGACAATATTTTCTCATCGACACGTCCCTCCGCGTGCCATATAATCTAATGGTTCGAATACTTTCCCCGCTCTATGAATTCCATTCTCCGGAGTCGCCTCGCGACACGAGCATATTTCTACCCCATTAAAGGGCGCCTAACGACGGCACCAAGGGGTGGGCCGGGGTGGGTCTATTCGCACGGTGGCCCTGGAAAATTCCGCAGTTTATTTCTTCGCGTCTCTCTTATTCTCCGGGGCAAACAGATTTGCTCCTAGCGTTAATTCCGTGGGACAACCACCCTTCCCGCTAATTCCCGGGTAAGGATTTAATGTCCGAGAGCAGCCTCCGCGCGCTACCCCCTGTCGGCTAAGACCCGTCAGGACGGCGATCGCCGGACCAGCAACGAGAGTAATTTTGATATATCGGAGCTTGGGGGAGCCGAGGGTTTCGGGACGCGTCCCGTTTTTGTCCCGGGGAACAGTTTTCCCGATAATATTGCCCCGGCGTCGGGACTCCCGGACTCTCGAGATAATACCGAACCACTCCCCCACCCGGAAATCGACTGTAAGCGCCAGTGAATCGATGCGTTTTCCATCGACGGAGAAATATCTAGCCGAGTGCAACGGACCGCGAATAGTGGAACTCGAGGAAATTATATTTTCTAGTCGTTTCTTTAACATATCCACTCTTTGGGGGGCCCTGTGTGTGTGTGCTCGAAACATGATCATACAGGGTGTTTGACCACCCTTGGGAAAAATTTTAATGGGGAATTCTAGAGGCCAAAGACGAAAATCAAGAATATCAATTTCTTGACTGAGGCTTCGTTAAAATTATTGGCAATTAAATTAAAAAATTTTAAACCGTTCTGGAAAAATTATTTTTAGCTACAGGGGTCAGTTACAATCATTTTTGGTCATTACACATACCCCAGAAATCCTACCCATTTTCTAGAAAAAAATTCGAGTTGTGAAATTTTACGGCGAAAAACAAATTTTTTAAATCGTTCTAAAAAAATTATTTTCAGTTGCGGGAGTCAATTATAATCATTTTTAGTGAATAGACATACCCCCGAAATCCTACTCAGTTTCGAGAAAAAAATTCGAATTGTGAAATTTTACGGCGAAAAACAAATTTTTTAAATCGTTCTAAAAAAATTATTTTCAGTTGCGGGAGTCAATTATAATCATTTTTAGTGAATAGACATACCCCCGAAATCCTACTCAGTTTCGAGAAAAAAATTCGAGAAGGTGTGAAATTTTACGACGAAAAAAAAAATTTCAAATCGTTCTAAAAAAATTATTTTCAGTTGCGGGAGTCAATTATAATCATTTTTAGTGAATAGACATACCCCCGAAATCCTACTCAGTTTCGAGAAAAAAATTCGAGAAGGTGTGAAATTTTACGACGAAAAAAAAAATTTCAAATCGTTCTGGAAAAAATATTTTCAGCCGCAGGGGTCAATTACAAGCATTTTTGGTGAATAGACATACCCCCGAAATCCTACTCAGTTTCGAGAAAAAAATTCGAAAAGATGTGAAATTTTATGACGAAAAAAAAAATTTCAAATCGTTCTGGAAAAAATATTTTTCGCCGGAGGGGTCAATTACAAGCATTTTTAGTGAATAGACATACCCCTGAAATCCTACTCAGTTTCGAGAAAAAAATTCGAAAAGATGTGAAATTTTATGACGAAAAAAAAAATTTCAAATCGTTCTGGAAAAAATATTTTCAGCCGCAGGGGTCAATTACAAGCATTTTTAGTGAATAGACATACCCCCGAAATCTTACGCATTCTCGAGAAAAAAATTCATAACTGAAAATATGTCTGACCATAACTGTCTGTTACCTTTTAAATTGAAAAATTTCAAATCGTTTTAAAAAAATTATTTTCGGTTGCGAGGGTCAATTACAATCATTTTTGGTGAATAGACATAACCCCGAAATCCTGCGCGTTTTCGAGAAAAAAATTCAGTAAGGTCGGAACTTTAAACGTTAATAACTTTTTAACGAAGCCTCCATCAACAAATTGGTATTCTTGATTTTCGTCCTACTTTGGCGTCTAGAATCTCCTATTACAGTTTTTCCCAGGGGTGGCAGAACATTCTGTATAATTCATAGAAATATTGGTGCATCAATCTTCATCTTATTAATTTTGTAATTTTTGAATACAAATGTCAAAGGTATCCGTTTATGGACCTAGAAAACTAGTGCAAGTCAACGTGCTAACTCTAATCCTATATTCAGGACTATGTAAATTCACCTAGTTACTGTTACTCTCATTCGAGACTCGTTCCTTTTGCGAATTTTTTCTATTTACTTTCACCGAATCAGTTTATTAGAATTGTGTTAATTTTTATTTACGAAGTAGGTTTCTTTTTAATATCAACGAGCAATTAGAAACCCTACAGAGAGGTACAATAATATTAAACAATATGACAAATTAACTGAGTGGTCACCCATCCTGTTCTGCAACGCCATGATCGCTTATAATATTTACATATTACATATTCCTACATATTGAAACTTTAGAAGACAAGATTTATACTCGTAGAAGATTACTAAATAATAGAAAAAATTTTCGATCTGAACGCAATCGTTGAAAATATTTAATATTCACCCAAGAGAAATATCCACGTATCCTTATATTTTTACTGCATCCCATTTTTCTACGGATAAACTTCCATTTCGAAGGAAATATAGTTTCCCATTTTATTTCCAATATTCCAACTCGAACGATAATATTATAACAATTCGCAAGTTTTATTTTTCAACCCCTAACACGTTGACTGCCAGACCAAACCCCTCAAATTGCCAACGAAAATAAAACTTCTAGACAACTGAAAACTAGCATACCCGTCATTTGTTATTCAACTTATTCTTACAGACTCGTTAAAATTCAAGAGTCCTATCTAGATTTATTTTCTTTAGAATTAATTGTTTTAGTTCCTCAGTGAAAAATCGTGTCACCGTGGGTGACGTGGCAGTCAATGCGTTAAACGAAGACTCTGAAACAGCGTAACGAGCGGAAATCGTGAATGAGAATCGAGTATTTTCGAGCGGGCGATAATTCACGAGGGTTGAAAAGTCTGGAAATTCGAAGGAACGAAGAGTGGTCGATTTGTATGGCCGACGAGAGCGCGAAGTTCCCGCGGAACTCTTCCTCGCGGCGTTATTCCCGAAATACGAGGGCGTCCCCCGGAAATTTATGACGAGTCATGGCTTCCATTAATCCGCGACGATCGGTAATTCACGAGGGTCGGCCCTGGCGCGCTCAATTTTGCACACTTATCGAGCCATCGAGCCTCGTCGACGACCATGGACGCCTCTCCGATTCGTCACGATCTCCATTCCAGATCGGTATCGACGAAATACCCAGCATTCTCCGCTTTTGTTTAGATCGTAACGGGGAAAAAGTGGATCCTCTCGTCCGCCATTTTATCGAGCATTTTTCCCGCGGGGGAGGGAAATTCGATTCGTCAAGATTTGCTCGGAAGCTGTATCTCCATTTCGGTCTCCCCTTCCGTTTCCCGGAGAAAAGGACTCGATTTTTCATATTTCGCGCGTTGACCCCTGACACGCCCGGGTAATTCGACCCCTCGTCGCCCCTCCAGCGGGTCTAATGCGGATCGACGTCAACAGCCTATTTCGGACGATCGCGCTGGATAAATCAGTTCCGTGTTGCGACGATTCTACGATAAATTCGGCTTTAACATATGCCGGGGGCGAGGCAGTTATGCACCCTTGCGCGTAGGAGCGATATATTTGGACAGAACGGGAAACAGCTCGCTGATAAGTGCAATTTGCGAGGCGCGGGGACGGCCAATTGGGGTGGAACAAGACTTAATATTTGCTAGCCGTTTCCAGTCTTCCTAATATTTAATTTATAGAGGATTTCAACAGGGTGATAAATAAGATTCTCGATAGTCTTCTTCAAGATTAGATTATATAATATTTATTTAGCAGTAGGAATTCGCTAAATTTTATTGGGCAGAAAATATGCGTACAAATTCTATAGTCTATCTATCTTCTATCTTCTAATAGTTATCTTTTAATCCTCCTAAAAGGAAAATTAACCCAACTCGATTAAATACAATTTTATAAATCAGAAAAATGCATTTATTGACCAGAGTCCAACCAAGAACAGTTTCCAATATTCCCAATATTTAATTTACGTAGGATTTCAACAGGGTGGTAAATAACATGGCTTCTCGATAGTATTTTGTAAGACCAGGGTGCCTCATAATATTTATTTAGCAATAGGAATTCGCTAAATTTTATTTAGGAATTGTTAAGACTCGTTCCACAAAATTTTTAAATTTTGTCGAAAAATTTCGTACCTTCTCGAATTTTTTTCTAGGAAATGAGTAGGATTTCGGGGATATGACTCTTCACCAAAAATAATTGTAATTGACCCCTGCAGCCAAAAATATTTTTTTTAGAACGATTTGAAATTTTTTAATTTTGTTGAAAAATTTCACACCTTCTCGAATTTTTTTCTAGGAAATGAGTAGGAATTCGGGGATATGACTCTTCACCAAAAATAATTGTTATTAACCCCTGCAACCAAAAATATTTTTTTTAGAACGATTTGAAATTTTTTAATTTCGTCGAAAAATGTCACTATCTATTCGAATTTTTTTCTCGAAAGTGGGCAGGATTTCGGGGGTATGTCTATTCACGAAAAATTACTGTAATTGACCCCTGCAACCAAAAATATTTTTTTTAGAACGATTTGAAATTTTTTAATTTCGTCGAAAAATGTCACTATCTATTCGAATTTTTTTCTCGAAAGTGGGCAGGATTTCGGGGGTATGTCTATTCACCAAAAATAATTGTAATTGACCCCTGCAGCCAAAAATATTTTTTTTAGGACGATTTGAAATTTTTTAATTTTGTTGGAAAATTTCACACCTTCTCGAATTTTTTTCTCGAAAGTGGGCAGGATTTCGGGGGTATGTCTATTCACGAAAAATTACTGTAATTGACCCCTGTAGCCAAAAATATTTTTTTTAGAACGATTTGAAATTTGTTTTTTCATCGAAAAATTTAGGCACCTACCCCCTGTCGATTTTTCTTAAAAATTAGTTTTTCATTTTTGATAATTTTATTTGACGCTCTACAGAAAAGTTGTGCAATACTTTTTTGTAGGTATCCAGGAGCTCTACTCCAGAAAAAAGTTTCACTGAAAAATGGTTGTTTGTTGTTATGGCCGTTTGAAAATTGGACCATTTTTATGGGGTTTTTCTCATTTTGCGGGGTCAAGGACCAACTTTTCGAATATTTTTATAATTGCTACATATTCTTCATCTAAATACGCATCGTTTGCGTTTTTGAAAATTAAAATCGTCCAATCCGTTCAGGAGTTATGACATTTTAAAGATTCGCATGAAATTTCAGGGAAGCATTTCTGGCCTCACATTAGATTTTCGGTAAAGAATTTTTTTCTCGAAAATGCGTAGGATTTCGGGGGTATGTGTAATAACCAAAAATGATTGCAATCGACTCTTACAACCGAAAATAATTTTTCTAAAACGATTTGAAAAATTTTTTTTTCTGCCAAAAAATTTTAACACCTTCCCGATTTTTTTTCTCGAATGTGGGTAGGAATTCAGGGATATGTCTATTCACCAAAAATGCTTATAATTGACCCCTGCAACAAAAAATAATTTTTCCAGAACGATTTGAAATTTTTGAATTTAATTGTTTAACGGAGCCTCTATCAAAAAATTGGTATTCTTAATTTTCGTCTTATTATGGCCCCTAGAATCCCCCGTTAAAATTTTTCTCAGGTTTGGCCGAACATCCTGTATATATTCTAATTAATGAAAAAGAAAAACACTTCATATATAGCGTTAAATATGATTTTCTAAATCGGAAGAGTCATGGACTCTCGAGGAACGCACGTTTGGTGGTTGATACGAAATTCGCGAGTAGATGAGGTCTCTAGGATCGTCTCGATCGGACCATTTACGTCCTTGGATCTTCTCCGGGGCGCTATGGATCGGTTCGAATCAGTCTCCACCCACGTGACGCAATTACCTGTCGCCGTCGGGGCTGAAAGAAATGACACGGCGTCATTAAGGGCCCGCGGGCCATTAGTTATCGTGTTCGTTCGGACATTCCCAGCTGGAAGTCCTCCTTAGCTTAGCCCGATGTCTAAGGACGGGAGGTTTGTCTCAATTATTCCCCGGTGCAACGATCCCGTGTAGGCACGCCTACGAGCCTCATCTGCGAGGTGCACTTATCTGCTTCCTCGCGGAGAACGATGCAAATGGCACCATTGTCATTAACTCGATACATCCTTTAAAGGCAACCCCCCATCTTCTTCATTGTTCGTTTGCGGTTTGATTGCTCTTTCGTCCGTCGTCTTCAAACGCGCCACGTTTACGATGGACGTATGGGAATCGTACGTGGACATTTTTACCATTCTAAAAGACCTTCCCAGAAAAATATCACAACGTTCGCGTTATCAGTTTCGAGCAAATTACGAGCTAATTGATTCGAGGTGAAAATTGAAGTCGAAGCGATCGCTTCGAAAACGATGGAACTTCGCCTCGGGGCCCAGGGAGAAATATATCCTCGACTTCTTTCCTTCCCAAGGAATCTTCTTCTTCTTCTTCTTCATGGATGTTTTTTACGCCGCGTCGACTGCGAGGTCCTTGGCGGCGGATGTGTACTTCAGCGTTATATTTTGTTGTATATGTTTGTTTCTTTGAGGAATTTTATGGTGTCTCTTATGCTGTTCTGAGCTGTAAGGGCTGTGTCCGGTTTTATAGAATATTTCTGTCTTTGTATTTCGGTTCTTCTGCACTGGTATAGGATGTGGTCTACTGTGAGAATTTCAGTGGGGCAGTAGTTGCAATAAGGTTGATCGGCCTTTTTTATTATATGTTCATGTGTTATCTTTGTATGGCCTGACCTTAGTCGAGACATTATGGCCTTTTCTTTTCTATTTAAATTGCAGATAGGGATTGGTTGGTAGAAATTTTGTATTATGTCGTGTATTTTTGTTCTTTTTGTTGTGGTCCAAATTCTGTTCCATTCTTCTTTTGTGGTTTTTTTAATGTGGTTTATGAGGTCTTGACATGGTATCGGAACGGTTATTTCGGTTGGTGGTAAGGTTGTTGCATCTTTTGCTGCCACGTCTGCTTCCTCGTTTCCCGTTATGCCTTGATGCGAGGGTACCCAAATAATATTTATATCGGTATTGCTATTTTTGTCTAATTCTGTGTATGCTTCCTGTATTTTTGTTATGATCTCATGGCTATTGTTGCTGTTTGTGGTTTCTAGGGCTTTTATCACACTCAACGAATCCGAAAAGATGGCAACGTTTTTAAGGTTGTTGATGCTAGCATGTTTCAGGGTTTCAAATATTGCATATGCCTCGGCGGTAAAGATTGATGTCGCTTTGGGGAGACTTTGTTTTATTGTCAAGTTTTCGGTGACGATGCTGTATCCTGCTCCTAAATCGGATTTGGAAGCGTCGGTATAGATTTGATTACAGCGAGGGAAGCTGTTTTTTAGGTTTAGGAATTTGGTTTTATGTGTTGTTCGGTCTAATTGATTTTTTGGCAGGTCCGCTAGGTTCAAGTTGATGGGTGGTGTCTTGATAATCCAAGGAGCTATTTTACTTTGTTTGCGTTCGATAGTAGGGGTCCATTCGATGGGAGGTTTCAGGATTTTGTTGAGTCTGATACGGAGTGGTTGTGGGAGTTTTGGTTTTTTGGAGTATAATTTATTAAAACTATCAGAGTAAATACGGTTGAAGGTCGGGTTGTTCGGAGTGGCGGAGATTTTTGAGGCGTATTTGAGCGTTAAATATTTCCTTCTTTGTTCGAGGGTCATTTCATTGGCCTCGAACAGAATGCTGGTTATTGGGCAGATGTAGTATAAGCCTGTAAAAATTCTCAGTGCCGTATGGTGAATTGGATCAATTATTTTTAAGGTGCGTTTCTTTGCTGAGTTGAAAACAGTTGAGCCGTAGTCAATTTTTGCTCGTATCAACGCACGGTATGTTTGTAGCAGTATTTCCTGGTCAGCTCCCCAGTTGTTGTTGGCTAGTACTTTAATTATATTTAGCCTTTTCATGCAGGAGTCTCTTAGGTATCGCATGTGTGGGACCCATGTCAGTTTCTTGTCCAGGATGAGTCCTAGGAGTCTAATGTGATCTACAAATTTTAGTTCAGTTTCTCCCATAGTTAGTTTTAGTTGAGTCTGGTATTTTGTTCCCAAGGAATCGTTTCCGCTTCCACGGCGTAAAATGGGAAGAAAACGATAGAAAACGTGTTTCGTTGAAACGTTTCCGAAATTTTTGGCGATCGGACGTCGTCCAACTGCTTTGATCGTAACGGGAAACGCTGACGCGCGTCAAAACCGACTCTTGTGGGTTCGAACGAAAATTCTCGTTGTTTTATTTTCGAGCTGTCGATAAATTCGGAAGAGAGAAAACCACGGGGTTCGTGAGCCGACGTTCTCGCGTTCTGACCCGTTTGAATGGAAAATTAAAAACCCACGGGGCAAGCGTCGACCGCGGGAAAAGATTGTTTAAAACTCGGGCGTATACATATAATGTAGTTTGATTTTCGAGGATTTTTCGTAAATTTAAATATAGGAATCTTCTTTTAAAGGTGGACCGATATCATCCAGAGTTCACTCTGTGATTTCGATACGTTGTTCGGAAGTAAAATTTGCCATGAACGCCCCGCTGCCACCCAATAACTGTCGTAATGACTGTGACCAGATGACTGACGGTCCCCATTATCGTCAATGAGACCCGATTACTGCCGGTCCCTTTCGTTGAGACCCGATTAATCGCGGCAAATTTATATCGAATTTAATTAAGGCAAGGTGGCGAGCTTAATACACCTCGTTCCACTTAATTTCCCGTAAAAGAAACTCCTAAAGATCTTTAAACGTCGAGCAGAAACGAGCACGCATCGTGTTTCTTGGTTACATAAATTCCCGGGATTCGATATTAAAATTAGTTTCGTGCCCGGTGCCTTGCAGCTCGCGTTTCCATTAGCCAAAACAAATAAAATGGCAGTTATCGGGGATGGCTATTCCGGCGCGTGGAATATTCTCTTTTGCGAAAAATAAAAGGAGAGGAAAAAAAAAACATCGAGGGTGCCTGGCACGTTAAAACGTAGCGTTCGGTAACGGCGTCACGTTTTGTGCAAACGACAGTTTCGATTCTCGTTTAGTTACGCGCCGATTCCCGCGGATTCGAGTTCGAGTTCCGGGGGCGTATGCATTGTCGAAGACGAACGGTCGAGATGATCGATACTTAAACGGGGACGCGGGTGGATTCACGGTTATCGCGGATTTCACGAATCCCTCTCTTTGGGTCAATTCCCAAATATTCCCGTTACGCGGCGAAATAAATCACGCGAGACCCGTTCGAATTACCGAACGAGAACGAAGCCGCCATTCTATTATGACTGATCGTCGGATCGGATTTTTATTTTTCTCGATTAAATGAAGCTCGACGGAAAAAGGAGGCGGGCGTGACGACGGCTTGACGTTTCTGGCAGACCCCGGGTGCTTTATAATTGACACTCGCCGGGGGTGCAAGGGGACGGGGGAAAGAGGGGGGGGGGGGGTGGTTGCATCGTGCAACGGGAGAGTATCCTAGGCAGGCTGTTGTGGGAGCAGCCGTGTCAAAGGGGGCCATCCTAGCGCTAGGGGATGGGCTCTCCGGTAGCTCCGACGGGGGGAGAGACGGAATTGAGATTGACAGTTAATTTCGTCGTTGCCAGGGTGGTCCGAAATTTCGAAGCGTCGGGATTGACCTTCCGCTCGAATGGAAACCGTCGCCCCGGTGGAAGCAATGCCGAGCCCACCGGAGACAGTCGAGGGATCCGAGACACGCTGCTTCGCAGCAGCCTCGTCAGAATGCGCGGCATTTCCTATTAGACGCGCAAAACTATGGTTTCCGGGCCACGAATAGCCCCAACGATCGCCACGCGCGACATTTCTGTGGTCCCGGGGATCGATCTCGTTCCTACTTTTCGCATAATAGAGCTGGGACGATTCTTAGATACGATGTGCAACGTTGGTACGCGATCTTTCATTATATTGCGCAACGAATTAAAATTGGAACTTGGACTTGGATTGGTAATTAGAATTCTACGCATTCTTTCGTTTGGAATGGCCCACGGGTTGGAATCGGGCGACCCATGCTTTGGAATCGAGTGACCCATGCTTTGGAATCGAGTGACCCATGCTTTGGAATCGGGCGACCCATGCTTTGGAGACGGGTGCCCCATGATTTGGAATTGGGCGACCCATGCTTTGTAGACGGGTGCCCCATGCTTTGTAGACGGGTGCCCCATGCTTTGTAGACGGGTGCCCCATGCTTTGTAGACGGGTGCCCCATGCTTTGTAGACGGGTGCCCCATGCTTTGGA
Source organism: Colletes latitarsis (assembly GCF_051014445.1). Lineage (NCBI taxonomy): Eukaryota > Metazoa > Arthropoda > Insecta > Hymenoptera > Colletidae > Colletes > Colletes latitarsis. Next base: position 24,552,985 of record NC_135135.1, on the reverse strand, counting down.
ATCGGGCAACCCATGCTTTAGAGATGGGTGCCCCACATTGTGGAATCGGGGCGACCCGCGCATTGGAAGCGAGTGCCCACGTCCTGCAATCGAGTGTCCCACGCTTTAGAATCGCATGTCTCACACTAGGCATCGAGTGTTCTACGTCTGGGAATTGAGCGCCCCATCTTTGGGAATTGAGTGCCCCATCTTTGGGAATTGAGTGCCCCATGCTTGGGAATCGAATGCCCCATGCTTGGGAATCGAATGCCCCATGCTTGGGAATCGAATGCCCCATGCTTGGGAATCGAATGCCCCATGCTTGGGAATCGAATGCCCCATGCTTGGGAATCGAATGCCCCATGCTTGGGAATCGAATGCCCCATGCTTGGGAATCGAATGCCCCATGCTTGGGAATCGAATGCCCCATGTTTGGGAATCGAATGCCCCATGCTTGGGAATCGTATGCCCCATCTTTGGGAATCGAATGCCCCATCTTTGGGAATCGAGCGCCCCACTCTTGGTCATCGAGTGCCCCACCCTTGGCCATCGAGTGACCCCCGACTAAAATTTCTCAAAGCATAAAACGCGTTAGACCGAGTAACAAGCGAAATTCGCGGAACGAAAAATCGACCAAATAAAGGAAGACAACACGTCGAGCCCGGACGTGGAGTTTTCTCAGCCCTTTTCCGTCTCCGTGGAGCCCCCCAGTTCCATTAATCGGCGCGAAAATTGGGTAAGAAGGCATATAGGAAACGACGCGAATCGAGGGCCACGGCAAACTCGATTCCTCCCCGGTAATTCGGGCCTTCCGGTTTTTAAAGGGTGGTTCGCAAACGACGACGACACCCCAGCGACCGGACTCGCGCTCCGTTAACGCTCCCGTCGTCGTGGCTGCGGGATTAAAGCGTCCCGTGGCGCGCGAATAATTTCCACGCTGCCCACCAACGCTCCGGAGACCGGAAGATTAATAATTCGTCGAGCGTCCCCGGTGAACCACCGACCTTAAAGTCGAACGTTCCACGAAAAGCTGCTTCCGCTACGCCTCGTTGGACGCCTTCGACTTCTGTTCCCTCCTAATTGCCGTCTACGGACCGAGTCCCGTTCCGCGAAGAACCGGAAGTCCCTTTGTTTCTTCCGTTCTAATTGTACGAGACGTCCAATAGTTGTCGTTACTGTGCCCCCCATGATAATTGCGATGCTTTCGGTAAAAGCGTGATTTCGAAATTCGAATCACATTCTGAATAATTCATCGAAACGCCCGAATGGACAGAAATTGACGAAATCCCTGATCGGTCGTTACATAATTAATTCAATCAATCCGTTGTACCTCATAAACGATTTACGTTTTCCAAACGCAATAAATTTTCCAGTAATCCCGGAATAAACGAAAAGGTCGAATACGCTGTTTCGGATGAATGTTTGATATTTTCAGTTCAGTAATAACTATTTATTTTAACATTCGCGAGAGAAGTAATTCCAACTCTGTTTGTATGAAATTTCGACGATTGGTTTGCAAAATATAATTCTCTATGAAGTGGGGGAGGATTATTCGACTAATATTATGATATAATTGGGCACTTGTCGATAAAACGAATCTCGATTGAAACATTATACCAGCCTCGTTCGATCCTTCTCGCGTCGTAGGAGACGTTTCGTAGTTTGTGCAAAACTTTAATTACGTTTCCCTCGGTCGAGTGAAAAAAACAGAAAAATGGCGCCGTTGATCTCTCGCGACGCGAGATGAGAATATCTGTAATCCAATAAAGGGGTCGACGGGTTTAATGGCATATACCATAGATAATAAAAAAAAAAAAAAGTGGATGGAAGTACACGGTTCATATAGCTCTATAAATCAACCCTGACGGGGGTTGCAGGCAGTTGACTTCATTTCTGGATTATTAATGATTTCAAAAATCACACGGTATGCGAGTTATTCTTCCGAGGAATATATAGTTAACCGACAATCTAAAATTTATTTCCCTCAAAAAGTTTTTTTACAATAAATCGTTCGTTACTAATTCTCAATTTTTCTGTGTTGCAGGTAAGGGGGACCGTGCATAATAATTATCGTTTCGCCTCGACCAGGATTCTTTCAGTAAGTGAAGAATTTTTAAATAACAGGCGGTGTTATTTCGCTAAAATTAATATTGCTGTTTGAAAGTTATAATAGAGTGAAGTTTCCTTTTCGATCTCGTATATATCCTCGTTAAGCAAGCTGATCGGAGGCTCGTAAACGTCCGTGGCGATCAAGTGAGTAGCAGCCCCCCCGGTGGACCGTTTAAAAAGGAAAGAAAGGAGCTAACAAAGCGCATCGATCTTCATTCCCGGCACGCGTAACAATCTCGCGCAATAACGGTTTACCAACGGAAAGCCGTACGCCCGCTCAAAGGCGTATTATTCGTATTCATAGGAAAACGAAGTTCTTCGTTTCATCGGAACACCCTTGTCCCCGGTACTTCTCCGACAGATTGAAATTTCCATCACGTTCGCTGTTCCCGCGGATCGCATTAATGATCGCGCACAAAGAGGAACGCGGTACGAAGGCAAAGCAAAGAGGGCGTTTTCCCAGTCGCCCCCTCGTCTGTCGGGCGAAAATCGAATTTGATATTTCCGTTCGTTTTTCGTCGAAGCGAATCTCCATTTTCATCCACTAGCTCTGCACACCGACTCCTCATAGCTCGAGCTATTTTTACTCCACGGAAGGTTATCTCAAAATAATAGAATCAGGGGTAAATTACACGGTAAAAAATTTTTAATGGATCTCGAACACATTTAGGAAAATAGAAAGCTCGGTAAATATTTTTTTTAGTTTCTAGTGATCCACAAGGAACATTTATTGACCAGAGACCCACCAAGAACAGTTTCCAATGATAAATAACATGGCTTCTCGATAGTATTTTGTAAGACCAGGGTACCTCATAATATTTATTTAGCAGTAGGAATTCGCTAAATTGTATTTGGAAATTATTAAGAGTCGACTCGCTAAATTTTATTGGACAAAAAATATGCGTACAAATTCTATAGTTATTTCTTAATCCTCTTGAGAGGAAAACTACCCCAACTCAATTAAATACAATTTTATAAATCAGAAAAATGCATTTGTTGATCAGAGATCAACCAAGAACAGTTTTCAATGTTTTATTTTTACTCCACGGAAGATTATCTCGAACTAATAGAATTCGGGGTAAATTACACAGTAAAAAATTTTTAACGGATCTGGAACATATTTAGAAAAATAGAAAGCTCGGTAAATATTTTTTTTTAGTTTCTAGGAACCCACAAGGAACGCTCAGAAATATTTATTCCGACAAAGAAGCTTCGTTATTTGTTGAACATAAATGCAGTTATTGACTAGAGACCAACCAAGAACAGTTTCCAATGTTTCCAGTATTTAATTTACGTAGGATTTCAACAGGGTGGTAAATAACATGGCTTCTCGATAATCTGTTTGAAGATTAGATTATTAGATCATATTTATTTAGCAGTAGGAATTCGCTAAATTCTATTTGGAAATTATTAAGAGTCTACTCGCTAAATTTTATTGGGCAGAAAATATGCATACAAATTCTATAGTTATTTCTTAATCCTCTTGAAAGGAAAACTACCCCAACTCAATTAAATACAATTTTATAAATCAGAAAAATGCATTTATTGATCAGAGATCAACCAAGAACAGTTTCCAATATTCTCAGTATTTAATTTACGTAAGATTTCAACAGGGTGGTAAATAACATGGCTTCTCGGTAGTATTTTTTAAGACCAGGGTGCCTCATAATATTTATTTAGCAGTAGGAATTCGCTAAATTGTATTTGGAAATTATTAAGAGTCGACTCGCTAAATTTTATTGGACAAAAAATATGCGTACAAATTCTATAGTTATTTCTTAATCCTCTTGAGAGAAAAACTACCCCAACTCAATTAAATACAATTTTATAAATCAGAAAAATGCATTTATTGTCCAGAGATCAACCAAGAACAGTTTCCAATGTTTTATTTTTACTCCACGGAAGATTATCTCAAACTAATAGAATTCGCGGTAAATTACACAGTAAAAAATTTTTAACGGATCTGGAACATATTTAGAAGAATAGAAAGCTCGGTAAATATTTTTTTTTAGTTTCTAGGAACCCTCAAGGAAAGCTCAGAAATTTTTATTCCGACAAAGAAGACGAGAGATTTGTTGAACATAAATGCAGTTATTGACTTGAGACCAACCGAGAACAGTTTCCAATGTTTCCAGTATTTAATTTACGTAGGATTTCAACAGGGTGGTAAATAACATGGCTTCTCGGTAGTATTTTTTAAGACTAGGGTGCCTCATAATATTTATTTAGCAGTAGGAATTCGCTAAATTGTATTTGAAAATTATTAAGAGTCGACTCGCTAAATTTTATTGGGCAGAAAATATGCGTACAAATTCTATAGTTATTTCTTAATCCTCTTGAAAGGAAAACTACCCCAACTCAATTAAATACAATTTTACAAATCAGAAAAATGCATTTATTGTCCAGAGACCAACCAAGAACAGTTTCCAATGTTTCCAGTATTTAATTTACGTAGGATTTCAACAGGATGATAAATAATATAGCTCCTCGATAGTCTTTTTGAAGATTAAATTATATCATAATACTTATTTAGTAGTAGGAATTCGCTAAATTGTATTTGGAAATTATTAAGAGTCGACTCGCTAAATTTTATTGGACAAAAAATATGCGTACAAATTCTATAGTTATTTCTTAATTCTCTTGAGAGAAAAACTACCCCAACTCAATTAAATACAATTTTATAAGTCAGAAAAATGCATTTATTGGCCACGGAAGATTATCTCGAACTAATAGAATTTGGGGTAAATTACACAGTAAAAAATTTTTAACGGATTTGGAACATATTTAGAAAAATAGAAAGCTCCGTAAATATTTTTTTTTAGTTTCTAGTAACCCAACAAGGAACGCTTAGAAATTTTTATTCGGAAGGCGAGAGATTTGTAGAATGATAAAGTAAATGAAATCGACAGCACGTGCATTACTTTGGGAGTATTGCGCGCCTCGAAACGAGGATTTCTTATCTGAATTCCACCCCCTGCGAGGCCCGGGAGTCGCCCCCGTGGGGCCTGGGAAGAAGAACCCGGGGAACGCGAAAAGGCTGACTGAGTTTAGGGCGGAGAAAGTTGTTCGAGGCCTCGCGAGGAGTCCCGCGACTGAATTATTTAAGTCGCGACCCGTCTTAACCGAGCCTCCCCAGTCCTTTTCGACGATTTCCACGACGCCCCCCGAGGTTCCGAAACGGTGGAAACGAAGGAAATTTAATTTCATCCCCCGAGCGAAAGAAGCAGCTTGCTTTCCCCCTTTCGCGGCGACCTTCGACACCCCGGAACGGTTTTAATTGGCCGTGCACCGTCCAGAAATCTCGTTTCGAAGATTGCGATCGATCCTTGCAACCTTAAAAACAGAATTTTTTAATACACGAGGGATGTCTCGGAATTCGACGCTTAATTAAAAAATTTATTTGCTTCGAATCACAAAATTTTGCAGGGTAAATTTTCTGTTAAAAATTGAATTTCTATTCAAATGTAGCGCAGAGAGATCGATATATATATCGATCGCGGGGTCGAGTCGCTCGGTGCACGTGGCCGTGTAATTAGTTCAATACGTGCAATATAATTTGGAACACGCAGACTGCAGTAACTTGGAATGTTGGACTCAGGAGGAAAGGAATCTGCTAATGGTCTGCATGGATTACTCGGTTAATCGGGGTGCATAGAGAAGACAGATGGTTCGCCATAGCAGATTCTCCGTGCAACGCGTATTTAACCCTGGGATTATTCCTACGGACTGTTCGACTTCCGAAAATTCACTCTTCGATTATTTATTTGCTTCAACACTGGTCCATTTATACAAAGTCACAGTTTGCATTAAGTACATATAATAAACCGTTTAGTTCCCTCGAAAATTGATATTGTTTCTCCATAAAGCCTTTCAAGCCCCCATTCACATCTATAGAGTTTTAATTTTATGTCATATCGCCATCTTAGACTTCAAAATTGATACCATTAACGTCCCAAAAAACCTCTTTAACGACACTTGTACCGATATTCAGACCACGAATAAAATATGTCCCATACAAACGTTGCAACCCCTTTTCACCCCTTCAGACGCTGAATTTTTTAAAATATCGAGTTCGATTAATTATATCAAAGAGCATCAAGACCAAGTATGAAGCAGATCCGACCACAAATAAAGTATTCCTCATGCAAACGTTGCAACCCCTTTCCACCCCCTTAGAAACGAACTTAACGTTCGAACAAATTCATTCGCGCGATGCCTGGTAAAATAAACTACTTTCCAAACTGTCGACGATTTTCCCCCTTTTTCCAGCACGTAAATTCCCTGGGAATATTCCAGGGCTGGAAAAGCTCTTGGACGTTGACAAAAACTATCCGTTAAACTATTAATGGGAAACGCCTGCGATACACCTGCACCCTATTTGCCGTTATCGACGTTTCTCCGAAGCCCCGAGCGAATTACCGACTTAATTACGTGCGCATTAAATTAATTACCGAATAAATACAGCCGAACAGTACTGCTAGACCGTCGACAAAAACCGTTCTCGCGTCTCGTCTCCTTCGACGTATCGTCGAAACTTGGCGATTTCGCTTGGAAAAAATTAATAATTAAATTCACCGTCGCTTTTCCGTTTCGTTATAATTAATTTCGCCGTCGAGCGTCGTGCACGAGTATTTACGCGCGTATTAAACCGATTGCCGCGTGAATTTTGTTTTTTTCCCCCCCTTCCCCGAAGCGTCGTCGCGTTTCGTGTTTTGTCTGCATTCGATTGCCATCGATTCGCTGCACGATTTTGTTACAATGGACCCGACAACGCCAAGCACTCTCGGGACACGTTTCCAACCAGTTTTCCGTCGTCCATTATTCCGCGGAGGGACCCCCGGTATCCGTAGTTATTCATTGCGAAATATTTTCTGCGACCGCGCTAATTATTAAACAAACGATCCTTGTTTATCGCGTTCCCTTTACATCCAGCGGCGTCGATCGATGGGTTATAAATTTTATATAAACCGCGAGAGATAAATGTGCAGGCTGGTTTCGTTATTGATATTTGTGCAGCTCCGAAAAGCAACCCTTAATGAATCGTTCGGGGCTCGAAGATACTGTTCGACTCGATAAAACACCTCGAAACAGCTAATACGTAACGGCGATCGTTAAATTAGCTTTCTGTTATTAATTATATCGGTTACGATACGTGGAGTAATTTATAATCGCCGCGACAATATTAAGTACACCGTTACAGGAATTTCCACAATCGCGTGACAAACCGCCCCCCGATCGTACCCTGAATAAAACGAGCACGATAGAGAAATTGAGAGAGACACGCAGCCGTCCCAAACAATCCATTTACTCGGCAATCAACTTAATGCGCTCGCAACATTCCGCGATTAACAATTACCGGTACGTGCGCGCAAACATCGGTGCACCGAGGTTGCAGGGGGGGCGGTGGAGGCGGTACTTTTCATTGTTGGTCGAAATAAAATTGCACCGTTCCATTAACGGGATCGATGTTCGTTCGTTCGTGTGAAAAAGGAAAAAGTGGACAATTCGGTCAAGTATTCCGTCAGAATCCACCACGTTGCGAATTAATTTTGGCGCTCGCGAAAGGGCGGACGGGGGTTATTACTGAGTGGCCCACGGTTGGGGTATAGTGGTCCACGGTGGGTTTATAGTGGCCCACGGTGGGTGCATAATGACCCACGGTGGGGTTATAGTGGCCCACGGTGAGTTTCGAGTGACCCACAGTGAGTTTCGAGTGACCCGCGGTGAGTTTCGAGTGACCTACGGTGAGTTTCGAGTGACCCACGGTGAGTTTCGAGTGGTCCACGGTGAGTTTCGAGTGGTCCACGCTAAATTTTGAGTAAAAAAAAGTAATAAATCTCATCGTAACGGCGTGGGCCACTGGCCACGATTGGGAACCGCTGTTCTATCGGAACGCGCAGAGACACAGCGTTCGTTTTGCAATCCCTCGTATTCTATTGAAGCCCATCGGACTCCCTTTGACTCTCTGACCCGCGTATCTTCGACTGTATCGAGACCCGGCGTGGTAATGGATTTTGCTGCGAATTAACGAGATCGGTGAGAAATTTGAGCGCGAGAGAGGCTGCGTCTGGGCGAGATCCCGCCACAGTCGGAGTATTTTATTTCAGAACCATTAAGCGATTCGCGATAATTACGGCTCCAGAGTCGTTTTGTTCCGTGCATTAGGGAACCGACAATAGCCAGCGAAACGGCCGGTTAGCCCGCCTTTGTTCGACGATTAGATCGCGGAAGGCTGAGCTAATACGCCTCCGAGTATCTGCTTTGTGTTAACGCGTTTTAAGCAGGTGCCGGGCGTCGTCGATGCCGGCGTCGCGCGGCTTAGCGGTTTCGAGTTTACTTTTGTTGCTGTTTGATCGTCGTCACGGTGCTTGGAATTACGTCGCCCCCCGCGAATTTCGTTCGCGTTAACCCTTCGAGCGTCTACGTCGAACGTACTCGTGACAAATCTCACGTATCGTAGACACGATTTCAAATAAATAGCACTCGTTTCATCCATCATGCGGGAACTAGTCCCCGGCAAAGGAATCCCGCGAACGACCGAAAGCAGATCGCGCGTAAAACCGGAGGGTCGTAACAACGAGACGATGGTTTGTAATATTATCTTTTTTTCTACTGTCTCGAGGGAATCTGGGCTCGTTTACCATTCAGACTTTAATTAGAACCGCGCGCTTTCCGGCTCTTAATTCCGCTTTGTCGGTCGCGTCGTAGCAAACCGTCGACGGCCCTCGACTCGTCCGCATTAAACGAAGATTAAATTTGAGCGGCGCGCGCGCGCGCGCGGTAAATCACGACTCGCGAATCCAATTTCTGCGCTCGCGAAACACGAAATTCCCGTTGGAGAACGGACGAGAGAGAATCCGCGAATTCGTGCGAAAATTGGCGTCCGTTCGAGAACGCTCGTCCCGAGAGCACGAAGGAAGGAGCGGATCAGTGAGAACGAGGAAGTCGTTGCGACCCTCGTTTTATGCCGCATCCGCACTAATAAACTACAGCCAACCCTGTCCGTCGTTCGAAGCGTTAATGAACGCTTCGCGGCGCTGTCTAAGAACTGTTTGTTTCGATATTAACGGTCACAGTTACGCTGAATTGCGGCGTCGTTAAATCCTTTCGTTCGCTCGAAGAATACCTCGATGTGGAATTCTCCGCGAAATCGGCCACGGAATTCGAATACTCGCGATCGAACGTTCGACGGACAAATTGGTGAATGTCGAGAGTTCACCACGATCGGGATTCTGCTGGAAAAACAAATTGAAATTAAGATTTTTATTCATTTCTATATTACAGATACAAGTGGTCTCTCGATGGTTGGAACAAAAATAGAATTTTTCCAATTTGTAATCATGAAATTATTTTTATCGCATAGCTGAGCTTTTCCCCGATATAGAATCCATAGAATAAACAAATATGAATATTTTACTCTATTTTACTCGCTCTCAGTGTTGCTCACTTTCGTCTGCAATGTGATCAAGTCGAACACAGATAACAGTTGGCGATTTCCAGGATAGTATGCCCTCCCTCGATAACATTCACAATTTTCATCTATTTCTTCAATTATAAAATATCTTTCAGCATACGTACAGTGTCGTAAACGTTATCTTCCGATATTGGGAACGTCTGATAGTTATTTTGTAGGTGACAAATGAGTTTATACTCTCCAAAAATTATCACTGGGAAGAATATATTGCAATACCTCGATATAACGCTAGCTCGTTCCACGACGAGTCGTTATATCGAGGTATTATAATATCACAACATCGCAAGATGACGTTTACGACACTCTACATATGTTAAGAGACATTTCACAATTGATCAGTTAACCGAACGATGAGGTAGAAGAAAATTGTGGCGATCGCTATCAATTTCTGAATCGTGATTTAGACGCGGCAGTGTCCCAGAGCGCTCGATCTTTCGATACTTTACGTGACCAGAGATTGTTAGCGACGTCGCGATACACAATTTTTCGAAAAAATTCCTGATCGTGGAGTGGGAATTCCATCCAGTGGCAATTTCTCCGGGTCCCCGGATGTGTAGGGGATCGATCGACCAGCCATGCGCGGCAACCTAATATTCGGAACGATCGTCCTCCGGAGCCCGGTAGTCATAAACGCGCGGCTCCGGTTGGGTCGTCGTTCGGTTCCAGCGGGCGAATACTCTCCCAAGGTCCCGCAGAGTCGCTTGAGTTACGACTTATTGCCACGGAACGGGTCCAGGAGGGAAAGCTGGAGCAACGTCGTCCGGAAAATTGATGGAAGCAGGCTGCCGCCTGTACAGTCGTCGCGTATCTCGGCGAGCTGCAGGGAGGACAGCTCGTGAATTACGGGGAAAATAGCTTTTAGTCGAGGCCTGGTACCGTCACCAGGTGCGCTGCCCTTCGTATAGACGAACCCTTTTACCGAAATTGCTGGATAACTGCCCTTGGGAAGCCTGTGGTGCTCGATAACCGAGCGCCGACGGTTCCTCGAAAACCGTCCATCGGTAAGCAGCTGGTCCAACGCGAAATTTTTCCCGTGAAAATCGTTTTAAACGCCCCTCCGATCCCTCTTGTCCGACTCTTGTGTTTTTCTGAGGGACCTCGAAAGCTGGGGAATTCCGGGATTTCAAATTTGGAGTAATCGTTCAGCTCGATAGATAGGAGTTTTCAGAATTAACAGAACCGCATATTCTATTCCTGGATACTAGAGATACTCCCGGAACAGTAGTTATGGCAGGGTTTGATGTAGAAAATAGTGCAAGCGTGATAGCAAGAAGAAAGGAATGGAAAGAAGGACATTGAGCGCTTGCGAGAGAGACAAGAGCGTAGCCCTCTGGCGGCGAGCGCGGGAAGCATCCACATAGCTATTTACGGCCATTCGAACGAAAAGGAAGTTATTATGGGACCAAAGTTCAAGCAAATGCTTAAATCCTTTCTAAATATATTCGACAGAATTTTGAAGACGGTTCAACGTTTCACGCGCGTCTAAACGTCTGTAACTTTAACCCAATATCGGTTAAAATCGAATCCCAGCTAGGTTCAGCTCGGTAGATAGGAGTTTTCAGAATTTTGGGATGTTCAGAATTAACAGAACCGCATATTCTATTCCTGGAACAGTAGTTATGGCAGGGTTTGATGTAGAAAATAGTGCAAGCATGATAGCAAGAAGAAAGGAATGGAAAGAAGGACATTGAGCGCTTGCGAGAGAGACAAGAGCGTAGCCCTCTGGCGGCGAGCGCGTGAAGCATCCACATAGCCATTTACGGTCATTCGAACGAAAAGAAAGTTATTATGGGACCAAAGTTCAAGCAAATGCTTAAATCCTTTCTAAATATATTCGACAGAATTTTGAAGACGGTTCAACGTTTCACGCGCGTCTAAACGTCTGTAACTTTAACCCAATATCGGTTAAAATCGAATCCCAGCTAGGTTCAGCTCGATAGATAGAAGTTTTCAGAATTTTGGGATGTTCAGAATTAACAGAACCGCATATTCTATTCCTGGAACAATAGTTATGGCAGGGCTTGATGTAGAAAATAGTGAAAGCGTGATAGCAAGAAGAAAGGAATGGAAAGAAGGAAAAATGCGAGAATATTGAGCGCTTGCGAGAGAGACAAGAGCGTAGCCCTCTGGCGGCGAGCGCGGGAAGCATCCACATAGCTATTTACGGCCATTCGAATGAAAAGGAAGTTATTATGGGACCAAAGTTCAAGCAAATGCTTAAATCCTTTCTAAATATATTCGACAGAATTTTGAAGACGGTTCAACGTTTCACGCGCGTCTAAACGTCTGTAACTTTAACCCAATATCGGTTAAAATCGAATCCCAGCTAGGTTCTGCTCGGATTCGGTAGGAACTAACGAGGTTACAGCGGTAGAATGAAATTATTTCTCTTTTGGGTAACCTGTACGCGAACGTATTTGGGATCTGAGTAATCAAAGGTTCAGGTGGTTCGGAATATTGAAGCGAACGATACGTCTGATAGAATTTTGTAGACAACAGAGCGATTGCAAGTCTAGAATTGGACGATTTAAACTTGCACACGTTCTGCTGGCGGTTGAATTAGAGGAAGCTATCATCTACGTTCCGTGAAGTGGAAAGGAACCGATAAGGTAACGATCAAACAGCGAAATTGTTTTTATTCGTCCACCGGTTGACTTCTATATCGAGTAATCTAATTAATTTTATTATGCAGGCTATAAATTTCACGAGCCATCTAGATAACACTACTTGGGATGGCTGGGTACTGAAACCAGTTTCCGCGAGTTTTATCAAGCAAATAACTCTGCATAGGCTAACAATTAATAGCGTCGTACCTAAGGCAGGTTCTGCTTGATAAGACCAACTAACAGATTCGAAAATAGTCTTCACTGTTGTCAGCTCGTGAATTGATTATAGGAGGATAAACTTATTATAGTTATCTTTATCGTGTACAGTTAGAGACTGGGCCAAATCTAGCTTTCAGAGATCTAGCGTTTAGCTATGAAGGGTCTAAGTCACGCGATAGAAATTCAGTCATATTTGACATTTAAAAATCTCTGGAATTTTAAGGTTAAGGTTAATCCTTGTACTTTCTGGGGCTTTCAGATCATCCCCATATTTTCTCAGATTCCAAATGGCACTCTCGTATTTTCTAAGACTTATACAGTTATCTTATTTTCTGAAGCTTCAGGGCTATCCTCATCTTCTCTGAAAGTTTAATATTTTTCTTGTATTTTCTGAGGCTTCAATTATCATCCTCCTTCTTTCTGAAGCTTCAGGGTTATCCTCATCTCGAAACCTCAATATCTTCCTCATATTTTCTGAGACTTCAATTGTCATCTTCATATCCTCTGGATCTTCCAAGTCATCCTCCTAGTTTCTGAAGTTTCAAAGTTATCCTCATCCTCTCGAAACCTCACAATATCTTCCTCATATTTTCTGAGACTTCAAATGTCATCTTCATATCCTCTGGATCTTTCAAGTCATCCTCCTATTTTCTGAAGTTTCAAAGTTATCCTCATCCTCTCGAAACCTCAATATCTTCCTCATATTTTCTGAGACTTCAATTGTCATCTTCATATCCTCTGGATCTTTCAAGTCATCCTCCTATTTTCTGAAGTTTCAAAGTTATCCTCATCTCGAAACCTCAATATCTTCCTCATATTTTCTGAGACTTCAATTGTCATCTTCATATCCTCTGGATCTTTCAAGTCATCCTCCTATTTTCTGAAGTTTCAAAGTTATCCTCATCTCGAAACCTCAATATCTTCCTCATATTTTCTGAGACTTCAAATGTCATCTTCATATCCTCTGGATCTTCCAAGTCATCCTCCTATTTTCTGAAGCTTCAAAGTTATCCTCCTCTCGAAACCTCACAATATCTTCCTCATATTTTCTGAGACTTCAATTGTCATCTTCATATCCTCTGGATCTTCCAAGTCATCCTCCTAGTTTCTGAAGTTTCAAAGTTATCCTCATCCTCTCGAAACCTCGATATCTTCCTCATATTTTCTGAGACTTCAAATGTCATCTTCATATCCTCTGGATCTTTCAAGTCATCCTCCTATTTTCTGAAGTTTCAAAGTTATCCTCATCTCGAAACCTCAATATCTTCCTCATATTTTCTGAGACTTCAATTGTCATCTTCATATCCTCTGGATCTTTCAAGTCATCCTCCTATTTTCTGAAGTTTCAAAGTTATCCTCATCTTCTCGAAACCTCAATATCTTCCTCATATTTTCTGAGACTTCAATTGTCATCTTCATATCCTCTGGATCTTTCAAGTCATCCTCCTATTTTCTGAAGTTTCAAAGTTATCCTCATCCTCTCGAAACCTCAATATCTTCCTCATATTTTCTGAGACTTCAATTGTCATCTTCATATCCTCTGGATCTTCCAAGTCATCCTCCTAGTTTCTGAAGTTTCAAAGTTATCCTCATCTCGAAACCTCAATATCTTCCTCATATTTTCTGAGACTTCAATTGTCATCTTCATATCCTCTGGATCCTCCAAGTCATCTTACCTTTCAGATCTTCCAAGTCATCCTATTTTCTGAAGCTCCAAAGTTATCCTCATCCTCTCGAGACCTCAATATCTTCCTCACATTTTCTGAGACTTCAATTGCCATCTTCGTATCTCCTCGATCTCCCAAAACACCTTCACACTTAATCTTCCAGGTGATCCTCGTATTTCTTGAGATTTCCAGACAATCCTCACAAGTTTTCGATAAACAACTGACTCGTTAACGTTGAAGTGGATACTCCGAGCAACCACAGGCTGACCTTGAACGAGAAAAGCCTCCAATCGCAGGGAACGTGTCGTCGAAACCGGAAGCGTGGTCCCCAAGGGGCAAGGATCCACGCGCGCGCGAGTGCAAACCGTAGCCCGTGCTCAGCCACTGGAAAAACCACGGAGAGCATTTCCCAGGCGTGCAGTTTCGGAAGTTCCGGGTCGGGCGTCGTTGGCGAACGACTCTGTCGCTTCTACGGTACTTTCCGCGAGCTCGAGAGAGGTGGATTAGTCGGTAGTTTTTGGAGGTCGTTTTGTCCAAGCTGGTATATCGATTGTGGGCGAACGGTTTGTGGCCTGCAAGCTAAAACTGTTTGCGGTCGGGCGAATCAAGCGATGGACTACGCGGATACGATGCTACACTTGCGGCACGCAGTGGAATTGTTGCACGATTTGCGGCCACAGAGATTTTGAGCACACTTTCGTTCCGTAGAAAATGCTTCTACGTACAAACCGGAACCGATTAAATCAAACGGATCGATTCGATTCGTACCGCAACATTCTTCACTCGTGATTTCATCTGATAACGTTATTTCAATGCATAACGGGTCGATTGGCTGCTTTATATTCTGATTAAATTCTAATTCTTCCAAAACGACACCGAAATCGTGGCAGCCATCTTTGTTTCAATGACTTTTACTAAGATCGCCTGTAACTTTCAAAATATTAGATATTTTTTTGTGAAAAAAATTGTGGATAATCTTCGAACATGGATTTAAATATATGCTTTCGAAAATATTCACCGTTTCTCCCCCAAAAATTTCGAAATAACTACTAAAGAATTGCGTTCCAGAGTAAAATAACGAATAAAATTGTCAAATACGACTTTTGAGCAGTTTATCTAGGCAAGTACTCCACTGGTGCGAGCAAAAGCATATCCTAGAATCGCATAGTGACAGCCATCTTGGTTTCAATGACTTTTACTGAGATCGTCTGTAACTTCTAAAATATTGAATACTTTTCCATAGCAAAAATTGTGGATATTCTTCGAACATGGATCTCAATATGCTTCCAAACTCTATACAAAAATATTTCACCGTTTGCCCCTGAAAAATTCCAAAAGAACTAAAAGATTGCTTTCTGGAGTAGAATAGCTTTGATAAAATTCGAGTATCGATCGCTTGATCTTTTTATCCGTCTCCCCCGGCCTGGTTTCGTTGGATGTTTCGCGTTTGTCGCGAAAAGAGAGAGATCGTGGCGCCAGTAAACCCTTTTGGGCGTTATCTCGTTACCGATATCGCGTCGCGCGCGTTATCGTCGCGAATGTATTCTTGCCGGGTCGCGTCAGAATTATGCGTCGTCACGGAAAATCGTCTTTCTTTCTGCGAGTGGGGGGGTGTGGGTGGGGAAGAAGCGTCCTTTCTTCTCTGGAGGGGCGTATTCAGCGACGCACGGAGATAACATTGAGAACCGGCGCACCTGATATCGAGCCCAGGCCGCTTCGAAGGTTATCTTTTCACGTGTTACGCGCACTCCGGGGATCTGCAAAGCCGAACGTTATCCGTCAGGGTTCCCTGCCGTGTGAAAAGCGAACGAGAGAAAGCCGGATGATTGATGTAGACGCGCCGTAACGCGAACCCGTTTCGCGGAGAATGCCTTTCGCGCCGGGGAATTTGTAAATTTCGAGACAACCGGAAACACGAACGACGCCTCTTGTCTTTTTGCAACAATCCCCCAAAACCTGGACGAAACGCTCTTTGCAAACATAGTAACGTTGAACCCTGCGCTCGAAATAGTTCGTAGGATCAATTTTAATATCGAGCACTGTTTCCGCCATTTTTATTGGTTCAGAACGACGATTTTAGACGTAGAATCGTTTAGATTGCTGGAACTTGCTAATTTAAGTGTATATATAAGCAAAGGAACGAGTTTTCTTGCAATTATAATTGAGTTTCGGGAATGAAAGGTGGCCATATTGGATCCGCCATGTTGAAGCTCCGTATCGTACTTCCAACGCCTGCAAACCTTCGGATTCTCGCGATTCTAGGAAGGAAAGAGAAACTTCGTTGCAAAAAAAAATTTATAATTAAGAATTTTTTAATTTTCCGTCGCGTCAAGGTTCGAGAAAGTATTTACGAGAGGAATTCCTGATTATCTAGAGGCAAAGTGGGCGAACCCGGGCGTCTGAGCAGGGAAGACGACTTCTCGAAGGCCAGAGTTCTCGAGTTTCTTGCGGCTCGTGCTCAAGGGGGTAGTCTGGTCTAAAGAACGCTAATTCAGGCCCTCTTCGCGCGGTAATTTTCACGGATATACTTTCGAAATCCGTCTATTTAAAATACCGTGTATTTTAATCAACAAAAAAAATGACCTGGACAAATTCTCGATCTCAACGATAAAAAAAGAATTGATACCCCATTTCAATATCAAATTTTCCAAGCGACCAAGGCTCGTTTCCGTCATTGAGGGGGTAAGGGTGCCATAAATTCCAACCATTATTCTCTCAAAACTAATTTCACATCTGGGTAGCTTCATCCCCGTTGGACTTAGCAAAGAGAAATTAAAACGGTAGACACGAAAGGGCGTCGTCTTCGATATTCTCCGGATCCATGGCAACACGAACGAGCATTTTCTATTTAAAATTCTATTCGAAATTCTCCAACAACGGGCAAACCTTGTTTCCCTTCGAAGATGGCGAAATTTCTCGAGCGACGTCGCTACAATTTGATCCGTCTCTGCTTAACGGAAAGAATTGCGGGAACGTCTGGGCGAAGAATTTACGGGAATTTCCGCGCGAATCCTGACAACGTAATAAGCGAGGAAACTGAATAATCTATTTCTCTTTTTCTGTTTTCCCTCGTCCGCGTTACCGTTGCCCGCCCACCGCGCGATAGTTCGTGTTTCAGGTGTTTTCTCTGGTAGAAAGAATTTCTTCAATCGTGTACATCCGTCGCCGTGTCACGCCCGCCGGTCCTGGAAAAGCGTATAATTTGTAAAACCCGCGCTCTGTCCGGGGAATGAAATATAGAACCGAGGGACCCGAGCTATCTCGCCATAGCGAATGTTCTGCATTCTTATCCCGATGCATTTCGCGGAAAATATCGAACATTCTCCGACGACAAGCATCGCTTTTCAAGGAACCGGGATCGCTGAAAAATTGTCCATCCGAGTTTTGCTTCTCGAGGGGGGGGGGGGGGGGGGGGCGTGAAATTGTATTTTCAGAATAATCCTTTCCATCGATACACTCTTTCGTTTGTTCGTATACAGTGTGTTCGGCCACCCGTGGGAAAAATTTCAATGGAAGATTCTAGAGGCCAAAATAAGACGAAAATCAAGAATATCAAATTCTTGACTGAGGCTTTATTAAAAAGTTATTAAATTAAAAAATTTTGAATCGTTCTGGAAAAATTATTTTCATTTGTGAGGGTCAATTACAATCATTTTTGTTCGTTACACATACCCTCGAAATCCTACTCAGTTTCGAGAAAAAAATTCGAGTAGGTATTGAAATTTTTCAGTGAAATTAAAAAATTTCAAATCGTTCTGGAAAAAATATTTTCATTTGCGAGGGTCAATTACAATCATTTTTGGTCGTTACACATACCCTCGAAATCCTACTCAGTTTCGAGAAAAAAATTCGAGTAGGTATTGAAATTTTTCGGTGAAATTAAAAAATTTCAAATCGTTCTGGAAAAAATATTTTCATTTGCGAGGGTCAATTACAGTCATTTTTGGTCATTCCACATACTCCCGAAATCCTACTCAGTTTCGAGAAAAAAATTCGAGAAGGTGTTGAAATTTTTCGGTGAAATTAGAAAATTTCAAATCGCTCTGGAAAAAATATTTTCATTTGCGAGGGTCAATCACAATCATTTTTGGTCGTGACACATACCCTCGAAATCCTACTCAGTTTCGAGAAAAAAATTCGAGTAGGTATTGAAATTTTTCAGCGAAATTAGAAAATTTCAAATCGTTCTGGAAAAAATATTTTCATTTGCGAGGGTCAATTACAGTCATTTTTGGTCATTACACATACCCTCGAAATCCTACTCAGTTTCGAGAAAAAAATTCGAGTAGGTATTGAAATTTTTCAGTGAAATTAAAAAATTTCAAATCGTTCTGGAAAAAATATTTTCATTTGCGAGGGTCAATTACAGTCATTTTTGGTCATTACACATACCCTCGAAATCCTACGCATTTTCGAGAAAAAAATTCAGAACTGAAAATATAATGTCGGACCATAACTATTTGTTACCCTTCCAATTGAAAAGTTTCAAATCGTTCTGGAAAAAATATTTTCATTTGCGAGGGTCAATTACAATCATTTTTGGTCATTACACATATCCCCGAAATCCTACTCAGTTTCGAGAAAAAAATTCGAGTAGGTATTGAAATTTTTCAGTGAAATTAAAAAATTTCAAATCGTTCTGGAAAAAATATTTTCTGTTGCAGGGGGTAATTACAAGCATTTTTAGTGAATAGATATACCTGCGAAATCCTACGCATTTTCGAGAAAAAAATTCATAACTGAAAATATAATGTCTGTTAAATTCTTAACAGTAGTTCTTTTCTTTTTGGTATTTTTTATTGAGAAACTATTTTTTTATAGTTACGAGTGTTCTCAGAGGCTTTACAAAGTTTATTCCTTCCAGGACCCATCTTCCATTCTCCCTGCGCTATATGTCTCGTCAACTGTCGCAATAGCACAGCGACAATTGGCGAGGTATATGTGGCCTTCTTTGGGCAAGAGTTACACGAAATTTCCTTCCAGGTTTTACACTAATCACCTTGTATTTCTTCCAGAGAAACAACAAATTTCCTAGATATCGAAAGATTGTTCGTCTAATGAATATTAGGATTCGAACGTAGTGAAATAGCGTAAGTCGAATCGAATAGAGATAAAATTGGCCGTTTGCTCTATCGTTATCTGGATCGAGGAGTAATGGAAAAGGCGCTCAAGGCCCCGGAGTCTCGTTCTGCCGGATTGCAAATGCACACCAGTGGCTCTTTAACGCCCGAACCTTCGATTGCATGTATTATGCACAGGCCTTGAAATAAACAACGCTCACGGCGAGGGCATATGTTACGCGAGATTGTACGGTCGTTGACTATCGTCGTAAAATTTTGATGCTCAAGTATACCCCTCCGCATATCCTGCAGCCGCGAGAAGGCTGTATTTATTGTTGGCTCGGTCCAACAATCAGCAAAAGTGTTTCACACATTTTGTAACCAAACGACAGAGTAATGGCCGTTACGTCCACCGAGTAATCTTGTTATTAACTCTGAAACACGCTCGATTGCACGGTTGCTCGGCTGGTAGCCATCTTGGATCTCTTTGGGATCTAGAAAACACACCTATTTTAACACCTTGCCGTACAATAACGTCTCTGACTCGTTGCAATTCTTGATGTCAAGTTTCACAATCATGAGGCTACACACTGGTCATCAAATCTTATACAGGATATTCGGCCACCCCTAGGAAAAATTATAATGGGGGATTCTAGAGGCCAAAATAAGACGAAAATCAAGAATACCCATTCGTTGATGGAGGGTTTGTTAAAAAGTTATTAACGTTTAAATTCAAAAATTTCAAATCGTTCTGGAAAAATTATTTTCGGTTGCGGGAGTCAATTACAATCATTTTTGGTGAATAGACCTACCCATGAATTCCTACCCACTTTCTAGAAAAAAATTCGAGAAGGTGTGAAATTTTTGGACAAAATTAAAGAATTTCAAATCGTTCTAAAAAAAATATCTTTGGCTGCGGGGGTTAATAACAATCATTTTTGGTGAATAGACATAACCCCGAAATCCTAACCATTTTTGAGAAAAAAATTCGAATAGGTAGTGACATTTTTCAACGAAATTAAAAAATTTCAAATCGTTCTGAAAAAAATATTTTCAGTTACAGGGGTCAATTACAAGCATTTTTGGTGAATAGACATACCCTCGAAATCCTACGCATTTTCGAGAAAAAAATTCGAATAGGTAGTGACATTTTTCGACAAAATTAAAGAATTTCAAATCGTTCTAAAAAAAATATTTTTGGCTGCGGGGGTTAATAACAATCATTTTTTATGAATAGACCTACCCCTGAAATCCTACCCACTTTCGAGAAAAAAATTCGAGAAGGTGTGAAATTTTTCGTCAAAATTAAAAAATTTCAAATCGTTCTAAAAAAAATATCTTTGGCTGCGGGGGTTAATAACAATCATTTTTGGTGAATAGACATATCCTCGAAATCCTACCCACTTTCGAGAAAAAAATTCGAGAAGGAGTGAAATTTTTCGACAAAATTAAAAAATTTCAAATCGTTCTAAAAAAAATATCTTTGGCTGCGGGGGTTAATAACAATCATTTTTGGTGAATAGACATACCCTCGAAATCCTACCCAATTTCGAGAAAAAAATTCGTGATGTGAAATTTTTCGACAAAATTAAAAAATTTCAAATCGTTCTAAAAAAAATATCTTTGGCTGCGGGGGTTAATAACAATCATTTTTGGTGAATAGACATACCCTCGAAATCTTGCGCATTTTTGAGAAAAAAATTAAATACTGGCAGAACTTTAAAAGTTCATAATTTTTTAACGAAGCCTCCATCAACAAATTAGTATTCTTAATTTCTTATTTTGACCTCTAGAATCTCCCATTAAAATTTTTCCCAGGGGTGGCCGAACACCCTGTATATTAAATTATTCTTTTTCGTGGCCATTTGTACAAATAAATTTAAATAGTATACGTTTGAAAATTCGAAATTAAATCGTAGGTCGCAATAAGAAACGTAAACATCACGAGCCAGGCTCGCGGACAGCAAATCACGGGTGTCGTTGGGTTTCAGTCCCTATCAGTACGCCAGAAGAGTTGGTCACGATTCTTATAATCTCCGTTACAAAGCAGTTTACCATCAGTCTGGTCTGTTTACCGTTTGGGTACGTCTAGATATAGTGTGCTAATTATTTCGTAATAAACATTCTTTTTCGAGTAAAAATCGATCGTTATCTGTAAACTCAGCGTTCCTTAAGGTAAATTCTGCGCCCATAAATGGAGATATATTACAAGAACTAAAAATTCGCAGAAAACAAGGTAGCCCAATTAAACGGTTTCGCCAGCAAATTGTGCAAGTGTTCTTACGCGTCTGTTGCTTCAAGAATGGAAAAGAATGTTGCTCGTGGCCGCGAGAAAATGGCTACCATCTGCGGTCAGACCACAGACGCTAGCCCCACTGAACACGGTTACGATCGGTCGTGATCTTCAATGAGATCATCCGAACCAGAAATAGTTTACTGATTAATTAATTCGCCTATTCCGCGTCGTCGACGCGGGTCATCTTCGTGGACCTGCGAAGTTTCCCCGGGCAATTTGTCGCGTTAGATTTCGTCCAACTTCGAAGCGTCGACAGTTGCATTCACGAACCAGTTCGCGTTACACGGTTCCATCCAATGTAACACTTGATGCATTAGACCTTGTGGGTGTCAGACGCATAAACAGAACAACTTCCGTCATTATTTAGTCATGCTCGATCAAAACAAGATTAACCATGATTCATTCGTGGTGCCACCGTGCCTCGAGTCATTTATTTATTTACTAGACTGGCGGGAAAAGCGCACTCGATGCATAAAGTGAATTTACGTTACATTTTTTTCGACTATTTAGACCGGTATTTTACTACTCGTTCTTTTTGACGACTGTAAGTATCTAAAGTTTCTTTCCTGTTTTGGTTATGGGTTCTACGAACTCATGGTGCCTATTATACAAAGATAAGAGTTTAGAAACCGATTTCAGACCGAACGGATCTCTAAGATATATCTTCACGTTTCGAACAAAGACTAAATATTCTGCAGTGAAATATTGTTGTTTAATGAAGCCCTACAATTCCAACACATTTTGTTACGATCTCCCCCGAAAAGAACCACAAAGTCATCGAGAATCGAGTCGACGATCGTAGGTTACGGTCGCCTAGCAACAAGTCGAACTCGTACTTCGATACTCGCACGAATCGCAATACTTTCGAGGATCGTCGAGCGCGATTTCCCAGCGTGTGCATCGGGGTCGTGGAATATTTACCGGGCGCGACATCGAATTTGCATGGAGGGCCATTTGCCAGCGCACTGAAGCTCGCGGTGAAAAAAATACGGAAAATGGAGATACGGCGGATCGGCTGCGAAGTAATTCACCGCAAACAAGACTCGCGCGGAGGTCCCTGGTCGAGCCAAAATTTACTGGAAAATTCAGTCTGCCCCTTAACCGGTAGAGCTTCCGCTTGGAGCCCCGCCGATACACAATAAAGTACACGGTAAAACGGATTCGGATCAATGGGATACCATAAAGACACGTCCGGGGGAAGCCTTATCTCGACTCGCCGCGAATGAAATCCCGTAGGATGGCGGCGGAGTGGCGAATAGCGAGGAGGGCTAACTTTTGCCCAGCGTCACTCGTCTATCGCGACCGCACGGCGCCGACTTGCTGACTTTTATCGCCCCGTTTTATCACTGCACCGTGTTCGCAATTTTCCTACAGCGTCGACGATCTTGCCTTTTCGTCCCCCTCCCACCGTCCAGTGCATTTATTAAAGCGATCGTTCCTCCTCGAACGGAAGCAGCTTCTCGAGCCAACGTTCGAAATTAATTCCAAAGACTCTTTTTGGAATTTTTCCCGGGGGGAACGGTGAAATATTTTCCTATTCGATTTCGACGCGTATATTCAAATCTACATTCGAGGAATATCCACAATTTTTTTCGTAGAAAAATATTCAATAATTCAGAAGTTACAGATAACGTTAAAAAATGTCCTTCGAACGAGATGGCAAAAATTGAGAAACGGAAAAAGCATGTTATTCGATATGAATGTGGTATAAATATTATCGAGGGTAGAACATTCGATCTCTTCTAGAATTTCACAGCTTTCAAACTAATATTCGAATATCATATACACAATTCAGTTTATTCTCTTTCAACCTCTGTCAGTGTTTAATCGTGGCAATTCGACGTTTTTTGACGCGTGCAGCGAATGAGAAGAAGCATCGATGCATACGATCCGCGAAGTCATAATTAGGTGGCTCTAATCTGACGATTTCAGTTTCCAAGGTGTCGGTTTCGCGTCGTCGCGTTATCGAGATTTATCGTCGGTCTCTGTTTGAAGACTCGACTCGTTTGCACGCGATTCTTTCGAGGCTCACGCACGGTGGCTTCTTTGGTCGGGTTTCTTACGTCAGAGAAGCGTTTCGCTCTACTTGGAGAGAACTGAAACGCCCTCGCGAGCTACGTGTCGTATGCACGCGCGCGACGAAGACACGTGTACAGAGCAGGGGCGGATCTGTTTCCACTCTGGTCGTCGCGAGCAGCTCTGTTAGACCTCTTTCACGCCAGCGTTTTTTCGTTGGGTCGTTGAAACCAACGTAGAACTTCAAAGAGACCGATCCGCGGTCTTACGGGATGTATAGCTCGACGCGTTAGAGAGGATCCCCGCGGCGGGGGAACGCTGGTGCAACCTCTTGGCTCGAACTGGTTTGAAGATATTAATCGTCGGGATCCATCTTCTTTAGCAACACGATATTCTCGGTCCCTGTTATCTTTCCATAACTTTCTGTCTCTTAAAACTGACTTTTCTCTGTAAATTCTCGTTCGCCTCGTAATGGCGCCATAATTCAGGCAGAGTAATTTCCACTAGAGCGAATCGATTTCGGTAATATTCCTGGGGAAAAGTCGAGCGGAGAACATATTACCGAACTTACTTTAAGATTCATCTCTATTTAAGACGACGTATGTATAGCATGGTAATTTAGAAAAGATCCTCGCGGTGGGGGGACACTGGTCCCTGCCCCCTTTCCCATCGTGTGATCCTGTTAGCTCTAATATATCGCGTGGAATTTATTAGTAACGTCGGAGATCTTCACGTTGCGAAATATCTGCTTCTTAGCTTAGACCACTTAAGAATGTTGTTAAATCACCATGTTTTAATAAAAGGACGTTGTTAAGCGCCAACATGGTCCTCGTTATCCTTTCACGAGCTTACGTCTTTTGAACAGATTTCTCTCTTTAGATTCTCGTTTGCTTTATAACGAAGCCATTACTCGGGCGATGTAATTTCTGTTAAAGTAAATCGGTTTTACTAAAATTCTCGGGAAAATTTCAGATTTTTTTTTGTTTAAAATAACACGTGTAATACGAATCTACGCGGTCGAGGAACGCTGGTGAAATATTAACTTTTTCAACAATTTCAAATTGTCGAACCTTGTAATCCTCCCACAATTTCGTTTCTTTTAAACAGTAGCAATAGTAGGTGCCATCTTGTAGCACGGACGCTTGGTCATTATTAATACATAATCATTCAGACCTTACACGAATACACCATAAATCGAGCCAGCTGTGTTTACATTGACACTGCAATTGAACCCACGTGCGCCACCCAATAGTAACTCCCTCGCCCCTCCTACTACCCCGCAAGATTTTTCTTCTGGAAACATGGTAATAGCTTCTACTTGATTGCAAACAGGAAACTATGGCACAATATACAGTCGAACAGAATAACAATATCCCACTCATTTCATAAATGGAACGGTGCATCTGCAAATTCAGGACAGCTTCACTCAAGATAAATCGATTCTTTCAGTTATCCGGGTGTACCATATCGAACAAACCTAAGATAGTAGAGTGACACAATAGAGTTCGACTTTTTCATAAATGCAATTGCTCCAACATGGGTAGGTCGACCCTTTCAGTTATCCGGGTCGTACTATATCAAACGAATTTATGTATTTCAACGGGACAACAGAGTCCAACGAATGCAATCTACCGCCTCACTTTGTGGTAAATCGATCCTTTCAGTTATCCGGGATATACTGTACCACCGTACGTAATACTCCTCGATCCGTTATTATTAAGAAAGTTTCTCGCGTTAGCGCGTAATATTTATTAATACATAATCATTCAGATCTTACACGAATACACCATAAATCGAGCCAGCTGTGTTTACATTGACACTGCAATTGAACCCACGTGCGCCACCCAATAGTAACTCCCTCGCCCCTCCTACTACCCCGCAAGATTTTTCTTCTGGAAACATGGTAATAGCTTCTACTTGATCGCAAACAGGAAACTATAGTACAGTATACAGTCGAACAGAATAACAATATTCCACTTATTTCATAAATGAAACGGTGCATCTGCAAATTCAGGACAGCTTCACTCAAGATAGATCGATTCTTTCAGTTATCCGGGTGTACCATATCGAACAAACCTAAGATAGTAGAGTGACACAATAGAGTTCGACTTTTTCATAAATGCAATTGCTTTAACATGGGTAGGTCGACCCTTTCAGTTATCCGGGTCGTACTATATCAAACGAATTTATGTATTTCAACGGGACAACAGAGTCCAACGAATGCAATCTACCGCCTCACTTTGTGGTAAATCGATCCTTTCAGTTATCCGGGATATACTGTACCATCGTACGTAATACTCCTCGATCCGTTATTATTAAGAAAGTTTCTCGCGTTAGCGCGTAATATTTCCCGCGAGGACTGGAACGCGCGGCGATCGAATCCACCCCTGGTCGGTTGCGCGTGAACGTCGAGCACGTGCAAACTGTGTAACGAGTGGCAGCGAAGCTCGCGAAAAAGCGACCAGATTCGCCTTTAACGAGTCTTGCCGCTTTGAGGGCGCCGCCTTTTAGGGACGCGCGAGCGCGCACACACAGTGGCGTGCGCGTCGATACCCCGCGAGGGGACGCCGGAGAGATGATCTTACGCCACGGTGTTTTTTTCCTTTTCGAGGATTTCTCGCTCTCGACGTAATTGCGTGTAGTGCTTTCAGCGGTTGCCAGAGACTCTGACAACTGAAAATCTTCTCGCTAACTTACACTGTCACGTGTTTAAAGACACATTATCGGGTTTATATGATTATACTTTGCACTAGAAAATAAACCACTCGTACACTTTATATAATTTTAGTGGAACGTTTGCAAGATTTTTTAATTTTACTCGGTTCTAGAATAGATGCAGAATAATTCTCAACCCTTCGACGAACGAAAAACGCCTATAGATTTGTGCTCACGTCAGAGGGTCGTTGAGGGTTGTGAAAATAAATCACGTTTAAAAATTTCGTCGAATCTGTCGTTTATTTCGAACAGAGAAATCTTTTCTTCGAGGGTGAGTTGGGGGAGGGTAGTTTTCAAAGAGTTTGGAGACCCGCGGCTCGTAGGAGGAACGGTTACCGGTGGCTTCCTTTCAGATCGTTTCTCGACAGCGCGTTTTTATCGATCACCCTCGTCGACACGGGGCGAAATTACCCCTGATAACCCGGGCTATATCGGAGAAAAAAGTTGGGAAGGTCCGACAGTGGTCGGGGAATCCCAAAAAACTGGCCAGAGTCCAGACGTCGCTATTTCTAATTTATTTATACGCGTACAGGGGGGGTGGTTTCCAGAGCAAGGAACGCCACCGTGCTATTCTCGCGTTGAAATATTGCACGTTCGAGGGAAATAACAACTTTTCCGTTGCACTGTGGAAAATTTCGATAAAAATAGTTGGAAAATTACGGGGACGTCCTCTTGGCGTGCGACGAAGGATCAATGAAGTATAACACGCACGTTACGATATACGATACAGGGCGTATATATCCGTCACCGCAATGAACGTATTAATAAATCCGAACTTGTAAATAACCCGCGTAATACGTCGTGGTTTGTGGCTGGCCTCGAGCACTTCCTCCAGCGCTATAATCCAAATTTTTTTTCGCTTCTCTATTTTAAGCTCACGGTTGGAATACTTAAACTATAATCTCCTCATCCCTCTGTTAAATACTTAAACATTTTTACTCGAATTTACACATTCTACTTGCTATTTCGTAGAAGACTCAAACCTTCGAATGACTAGAAGACACGTTTTTAGTGACCGTTGTCTAATTTTCTTTAAAAAAATATTTAAAAAAAGGGTTAAGTATGACAATTTCACTGTAAAGGGATTGGACGAGCGATTCTAAGGCACCTTCCGGGTGCCGGATGTCGATTAGAAACCCATTGTTTATAATTATCGCTAATGATAATGATAATTTTAGATTTATCTGAATATACCTTTAAATTTATTTGTGAATATGCAGGATTAAATTCTTTCACCGTTCACGAACCACCCTACATTCTGGGTTTCCATATTATTTTAAAATACTCTGTTCTATTGAGTACCATTATATCCCAGACACTACCCTTTTAAATTTGTCTGAATATACCTTTAAATTTATTTGTGAATATGGAGGATTAAATTCTTTCACCGTTCTCGAACCACCCTACATTCTGGGTTTCCATTTTATTTTAAAATAGTTCGTTCTATTGAGTACCATTATATCCCAGACACTACCTTTTTAGATTTATCTGAATATACCTTTAAATTTATTTATGAACATGGAGGATTAAATTCTTTCTTCATGTTTGGACCACCCTCTATATTACACTCTGATCTTCAATTTCATTTAAAAATACTCTGCACTATCGAGTTGCATTATACAAAATATACTTGCACCAAATACACCCAGATAAATAACTCCTTCTCCCCAATACCTTATCACAGAATATAATTAATCATTAAATGAATGGACATTTAAATGAATTACATCAAAATTTTCTATTAATCAGATCAGAGTCAACGTAAATTGCTGAAAAATAATATTTACGCGTAATTTAAGTTAAGTATGACAATTTCACTGTAAAGGGATTGGACGAGCGATTCTAAGGCACCTTCCGGATGCCGGATGTCGATTAGAAACCCATTGTTTATAATTATCGCTAATGTCGATGAATAATTCGCTGGGTCCATTATTTGCAAATGCAAGTTCCGCGAGAAACAATTACCAGGAATGGAGAGGAAAAAAGAAAATAGAACGCGTTTCGCCAATTTTCAATAATAAGCGCGCGTTAAAAACGTTCCGGTGGAACTGTGGCTCGTCCCGTGTAAATACGTGGGAAACTAATTGCAACGTTTGAACGGCGGAACAATGGGAGCATTTAAGCCCCGCTGCCGCGGACGAAGTTTCCTGGCCAACGGATGAAATTCCAAACTGTCTTCTGTAAGCCACACTTCCGTTTGAATATGATCCCGTCGTCGGTGCTCTCTCGGTGCTCCATCGAAACCACCGGATATCGATTAAGCCACATTTCCATAGTTTCCACGACTAATTTCGCCTCGTTGCGTCGACGCGATTGTCACGAACCGTTTCGTCAACATCTTGCGTCCTATTCGTCCAATTGTATTTTGAAATGTCGAAGAACAAAAAAAAGTTCTATAGTTCGAGATAATTTTTAAAATTATCTTCCTTTCTTTCTATAAACGCGGAGCAATAGATTCTTTTGCAAAGGGGGTTTCAGACAGCGACGATATACAATATTTGTATCTTCGACAGTTATTTCGACAGTAAAAAAACACTGTACACGCGCGTTACCTTTTCAAAGCTTTTCCGATTCCACGTTTTTCGCTGGCCCGTGGGCGACGACGCTCGCGATATTCAAACGGCGCGACCTGATTGCCAATTTCGTCGAACATATTTTTTCGCGTACATCTCGTTTATCATTCCAGCCACCCCCCACTGGGCCACCCTCTAAATACGTCTCGCGGGAGAAATCCATTATAAACAGCGAAAAAAAAACCCCTGACCGTGCTAAATATAATGCCAGGCGTCCGGAGCGTCGTCGGAAACAAATTCGAAAATGGATCTACCAAATCCCGGAGCGAGATTATTTCTATTTTTTTTTTTTTTTTTTAACGAGAAAAAGAAGAGTGGAGTTTCGGGTTACTCGTATCAAACGCGCAAAATTTCAAACGGAACGGGTGAAAATCGCGATGCACACCGACGCTCGGGTCGACGGGAAACTTCAAAAAGACTAACGTGCTTTTTTTTATACAGGGTGTTCTGCCACCCCTGGGAATAATTTTAATGGGGGATTCTAGAAGCCAAAATAAAATGAAAATCAAGAATACCAATTTCTTGACTGAGGATTCGTTATAAAGTTATTACAAAATTAAACTGAAAAATTTCAAATCATTCTGGAAAAAATATTTTCAGTTACAGGGGTCAATTACAAGCATTTTTGGTGAATAGACATACCCCCGAAATCCTACTCAGTTTCGAGAAAAAAATTCGAGTAGGTGTTGAAATTTTTCGGTGAAATTAAAAAATTTCAAATCGTTCTGAAAAAAATATTTTCAATTGCAGGGGTCAATTACAAGCATTTTTGGTGAACAGACATACCCTCGAAATCCTACGCATTTTCGAGAAAAAAATTCATAACTGACAATATAATGTCGGACCATAACTATTTGTTACCCTTCAAATTGAAAAGTTTCAAATCGTTCTGGAAAAAATATTTTCTGTTACGGGGGTCAATTACAATCATTTTTGGTCAATAGACATACCCTCAAAATTCTAACCATTTCCGAGAAAAAAATTCGAGTAGGTGGACAAATTTTTCGGTGAAATTAAAAAATTTCAAATCGTTCTGAAAAAAATATTTTCAGTTACAGGGGTCAATTACAAGCATTTTTGGTGAATAGACATACCCCCGAAATCCTACGCATTTTCGAGAAAAAAATTCATAACCGAAAATATAATGTCTGACCATAACTATTTGTTACCCTTCAAATTGAAAAGTTTCAAATCGTTCTGGAAAAAATATTTTCTGTTACGGGGGTCAATTACAATCATTTTTGGTGAATAGATGTACTCCAAAAATCCTGCGCATTTTCGAGAAAAAAATTCAGTACGAGCGGAACTTTAAATTGTCTTACTTTGGCCTCTAGAATCTCCCATTACAATTTTCTTAAGGGGTTAAAAACACTCCCAATGCTAATAAAATCAAAAATTTGCTACCTCGATTCAATTTAAATTAAGAATATTAGGTAAGGTTTCCGAAAAAATTTTGAATACGAAATAACAGCAAACAAAATTATCAAAGGCAAAAAATCGAGAATAAATTAAAGAAAGAGATATGCATTAAAACTTCTCGGTTGAGTACACTACGCTGTCGTCCTTTCCAAAGTATAATCGTTCGCCTAACAGTCCAAGGAACGTTCCTGCGAAAGGACGCTGGAAACTTCCGGCAGCGGCCATCGAAAGTTTCCGTCAACGATGCGAGTTCCGACGAGAGTGCACTGAAAAATAATTCGTATCTTTGAAATTGAAATTCGTTTCGACTTGGAATATATTCCTTCGACTCGACGGTACGAAGATGAGTTTCCCGCGTAATTTTCCGTGTCGGGTTGTCGCTCGCACGGTTGGACGCGAACAAAACAATCGCAGCGGTTGGATCTTCAAATAGACGGGGCGGTAGCAATTTCGCGGTCGTAGTTCGTGGCCGGAAAACTCGAAGCCCCGACGCCACCGTGGTCATGTTTCTCGACGAAATAATTGCATTCTTAAGGCCCTCGGGCGCCTCGAAATTTGACTATCCCGCTGTGGCTCTCGCGTTTTAATAACAAGATCGAAACTGTTCCCCTCCGATATCTTACGAATGCGCTTACCGGAGATATGTGTACCCGCGTATCCTGATACGCTTGTTTGCATCGACCCCCCGCGCTATGGAATTCTCAATTTAACCTGGCAGGCGCGGACTAGACGCTCATAAACACCCCCGCTATCGCATTCCCCAAACGATGAACTACCGTCCCTCCGATCCGCACTGAATTACTCGTCAACGTGTCCAAGAAACGTGTCCGAATAACCGTGAACAGAGAAATAAACGATATTTCTTACGTTTATAACGATCGATTGCCTCGAACACTTTGAGAATTTTGTTTTTAATTCTTTTTATATTCATGATAAATTTCCACTCGTGGGAGGAGAACCAACGAACTTACGTCAAAGGAAAGAGCAGAGATCATAAACGTTTAATTAAGCAAAATAAGACAAACAGCGAATTTACGAACGAAACGAGCTAAGAAGCCCCAAAGAGCTTAATTAACGTATCCTTCGTACAATTATCGAGAGAGAGAATGAAAAAGAGAAGAAAGATTTATTAGTCTTACAATTTGATCATTGATAAAAGATACGGTACGAAGTCGTTAACACGTTGTCGATCGGTAATTTTACACAGAAACTATTCGTAAATTGAAACAGATAATGTGTGTTGAATTAAAAAAGAGAATGATGTGACCGTGGCGAGTGTAATTTTTCGAGTTGGTTGTGGTTGTAGGCTCCGCTCATGTTGTCTTTCGGACGTTCGATTTTTACGATGGCCGCGAAGGGAGAGGAACCGTCCCGGAAGCCTCCGAGGAGCATTTAATTAGAAGCGGCTTATCTTCGACCGAGAGTGTGCTCCGTCTGGTGTGTCGAGAAAACTTTTTATCGGTATCGCGGCACCGGTGTGCCTTTCAGCCCCGACGTGCACTCGGATTTAGATGGCTTCCTTGTTACCTTTGTGCACGCGCGCGCTTTGATCGGCTAACGGGGGAGAACCGTTTTCATTCGAACGGTTCGCGCCGGGTTTCACGGTTTTGTCTGAACCGTAATAGCCATTGTGATCTCGCGGATCTGATAACGCGGCGGGGAAAGATTAATCCCACTCCTTGAAACTATGTTTTGAACGATGATAAATCTCATTGATTCCAAACTCTGGAAAAGCGTTGGTTAAATTTTTTCATTTTTCTCGCAGGATCCTTATTTATAATAGGGATCTAACATGGAAAATATTTCGAGATACGAACATTTGATATTCGATATCAATGTCGATGCTTACCATGGACAGTTTCGTTTCTACTAGATTTCGTATTTTGACTACTTCAAAGGCCGGTTTAAGCGGAAACCTTGCGGCGAAATTGCTCGTCTCTGATGGCTTCGGCGAGAGCCACGTGCTAACAATTCACACCGCAGCGACTTCCGTTTGTCCTCTCGCTTCGTGGCTTCTTCATTTCCACCCAAACGCTCGACTGAAATTGGAGGATTTTTAAGCGCTCTCTAAACGAAACAAACTTACGCAGACATTTTTCGAAAATCCCACTCTCCGTCCTGGAACCTTTTAAATTCATTTTAACGTACCTTTACAGTTACTTGTGAACATGGAGGATTAAATTCTTTCACCGTTCTCAAACCACCCTACATTCTGGGTTTCCATATTATTTTAAAATACACTGTTTTGTTGAGTTCCATTATATCCCAGACACTACCTTTTTAGATTTATCTGAATATACCTTTAAATTTATTTGTGAATATGGAGGATTAAATTCTTTCACCGTTCTCGAACCACCCTACATTTTGGGTTTCCATATTATTTTAAAATACTCTGTTTCGTTGAGTTGCATTATATCCCAGACACTACCTTTTTAGATTTGTCTGAATATACCTTTAAATTTATTTGTGAATATGCAGGCTTAAATTCGTTCACTGTTCTCGAACCACCCTACATTCTGGGTTTCCATATTATTTTAAAATACTCTGTTCTATTGAGTACCATTATATACCAGACACTACCTTTTTAGATTTATCTGAATGTACCTTTAAATTTATTTGTGAATATGGAGGATTAAATTCTTTCACCGTTCTCGAACCACCCTACATTCTGGGTTTCCATATTATTTTAAAATACTCTGTTTTGTTGAGTACCATTATATACCAGACACTACCTTTTTAGATTTATCTGAATATACCTTTAAATTTATTTGTGAATATGGAGGATTAAATTCTTTCACCGTTCTCGAACCACCCTACATTCTGGGTTTCCATATTATTTTAAAATACTCTGTTTCGTTGAGTTCCATTATATCCCAAACACTACCCTTTTAGATTTGTCTGAATGTACCTTTAAATTTATTTGTGAATATGGAGGATTAAATTCTTTCACCGTTCTCGAACCACCCTACATTCTGGGTTTCCATATTATTTTAAAATACTCTGTTCTATTGAGTACCATTATATACCAGACACTACCTTTTTAGATTTATCTGAATGTACCTTTAAATTTATTTGTGAATATGCAGGCTTAAATTCGTTCACTGTTCTCGAACCACCCTACATTCTGGGTTTCCATATTATTTTAAAATACTCTGTTCTATTGAGTACCATTATATACCAGACACTACCTTTTTAGATTTATCTGAATGTACCTTTAAATTTATTTGTGAATATGGAGGATTAAATTCTTTCACCGTTCTCGAACCACCCTACATTCTGGGTTTCCATATTATTTTAAAATACTCTGTTTTGTTGAGTACCATTATATACCAGACACTACCTTTTTAGATTTATCTGAATATACCTTTAAATTTATTTGTGAATATGGAGGATTAAATTCTTTCACCGTTCTCGAACCACCCTACATTCTGGGTTTCCATATTATTTTAAAATACTCTGTTTCGTTGAGTTCCATTATATCCCAAACACTACCCTTTTAGATTTGTCTGAATGTACCTTTAAATTTATTTGTGAATATGGAGGATTAAATTCTTTCACCGTTCTCGAACCACCCTACATTCTGGGTTTCCATATTATTTTAAAATACTCTGTTCTATTGAGTACCATTATATACCAGACACTACCTTTTTAGATTTATCTGAATGTACCTTTAAATTTATTTGTGAATATGCAGGATTAAATTCTTTCACTGTTCTCAAACCACCCTACATTCTGGGTTTCCATATTATTTTAAAATACTCTGTTTTGTTGAGTTGCATTATATCCCAGACACTACCTTTTTAGATTTGTCTGAATATACCTTTAAATTTATTTGTGAATATGGAGGATTAAATTCTTTCACCGTTCTCGAACCACCCTACATTCTGGGTTTCCATATTATTTTAAAATACACTGTTTTGTTGAGTTCCATTATATCCCAGACACTACCTTTTTAGATTTATCTGAATATACCTTTAAATTTATTTGTGAATATGGAGGATTAAATTCTTTCACCGTTCTCGAACCACCCTACATTTTGGGTTTCCATATTATTTTAAAATACTCTGTTTCGTTGAGTTGCATTATATCCCAGACACTACCTTTTTAGATTTGTCTGAATATACCTTTAAATTTATTTGTGAATATGCAGGCTTAAATTCGTTCACTGTTCTCGAACCACCCTACATTCTGGGTTTCCATATTATTTTAAAATACTCTGTTCTATTGAGTACCATTATATACCAGACACTACCTTTTTAGATTTATCTGAATGTACCTTTAAATTTATTTGTGAATATGGAGGATTAAATTCTTTCACCGTTCTCGAACCACCCTACATTCTGGGTTTCCATATTATTTTAAAATACTCTGTTCTATTGAGTACCATTATATACCAGACACTACCCTTTTAGATTTATCTGAATATACCTTTAAATTTATTTATGAACATGGAGGATTAAATTCTTTCTTCATGTTTGGACCACCCTTCATATTACACTCTGATCTTCAATTTCATTTAAAAATACTCTGCACTATCGAGTTGCATTATACAAAATATACTTGTACCAAATACACCCAGATAAATAACTCCTTCTCCCCAATACCTTATCACAGAATATAATTAATCATTAAATGAATAGACATTTAAATGAATTACATCAAAATTTTCTATTAATCAGATCAGAGTCAACGTAAATTACTGAAAAATAATATTTACGCGTAATTTTAAATATGGAGTCAAATCGACAGGTTCCATAAATCGTCGCCAATAGTGAAGCATCTTTCCGGGCGTTTCGAAGCGGAAAACCACGCGTTGGAAGTTCCTCGTCAGATCACCCTACTCGTCCCCTTTATTAGTGTATGTAATTTTGGTTTACTGAACAGCCGCAGCGAGAAACCCTTCGACCACTTCATTATCCTACCACGTTATATCGGGCTACTTAATCGCCGGAGTTTGTCGACAAGATTAGAACGGAACGATCCCCGAGCGTACTTAAGGCCGCGACTTAATCGAGAAACTTTCGGGACGACGGTCCAGTGGCCCTCCAGCGTCTTTTCGTATCGGTTTCCGAACCGATCGGACTCCTTTGTCCCCTTCGCGATAAAAGGACAACGATCAAACACGAGTGGACGCGTTTCCAGTTTAAAATTAATTCCCACGCGGTTTATTTGTTTGATAAACATCGCGTGTATTTTTTGAACGAGGCCGAGGCGATGCTAGTTTTATTTATCCACTCGCGTTCGAACGGTGAAAGCAGCGAGATTGCTCGACAACAGGGAAGACAGTTCGTCGATATTTCAGACAGTACAACCGGGTAAAGTTAACTTCAGTCGCTCAACGCGCGTCCGTTTTCATTAAATCGACGATTAAACGTGTCGCGTCTTGGTCCGCGGGTACACGATGAAAATTGCTGAGCGACAAGCATCGATTACATCTAATTTACCGACACCCGATATTCGCATTCGTAACAATAACGATGATGCAAGATTAAAATACTGAAAAATATACACGGTGCGGAAATGAAAAATTTCAAATCGTTCTGGAAAAATTATTTTCGACTGTAGGGGTCAATTGCAATAATTTTTGGTCATTAGACATACCCTCGAAATCCTACCCACTTTCGCGAAAAAAATTCAGGAAAGTGGATAAATTCTTCGACAAAATTCAAAAATTTCAAATCGTTCTGGGAAAATTATTTTTGGTTGCAGGGGTCAATTACAATCATTTTTG
The DNA here is from genome assembly GCF_051014445.1 of Colletes latitarsis. Classification (NCBI taxonomy): domain Eukaryota; kingdom Metazoa; phylum Arthropoda; class Insecta; order Hymenoptera; family Colletidae; genus Colletes; species Colletes latitarsis. The sequence goes on along the minus strand of NC_135135.1, from coordinate 24,517,121 downwards.
GTGAATAGACATATCTTCGAAATCCTACTCACTTTCGAGAAAAAAATTCGAGGTATGAAATTTTTTGACGAAAAAAGAAATTTTTCAAATCGTTGTAGAAAAATTATTTTTGGTTCCAGGGGTCAATTACAATCATTTTTGGTCATTACATATACCTCCGAATTCCTACTCACTTTCGAGAAAAAAATTCGTGATGTGAAATTTTTCGACGAAAAAAAAAATTTTTCAAATCGTTCTAAAAAAATTATTTTCGATTGCAGGGGTCAATACAATCATTTTTGGTGAATAGACATACCCCCGAAATCCTACGCACTTTCGAGAAAAAAATTCATTACCGTAAAAGTAATGTGTGGCCGGAGATCTGTGATTATATTTCTCGTTTTTATCACTTTATATGTAAAAACAAATTTTTAATAGGAGATTTTGGAGGCCAACTAATACGAAAATCAAGAATACCAATGTTTTGACATAAGGGTGGCAAGACTTTTCCCTTTATAATTAAAATAATTCTCAATCTGAGGTGTTCAGTTTTGAGTCGTGTAGTTTGCAATGGTCTGAAATCGAGATTTTGGTCCGCCAGTTAAAGAAAATATAATTATAATAGTATCGTAGTAGAGAGAGCTCGCTAAAAATGTTCTTTGTGAATGGGGTGGGCGGGAGGGTGAAAATCGAGAACCCAGAGTATGGAGGAGGTAGAAATTTCGCGACCAAGCGTCGTCGAAGCCGGGCTGTGGCAATAAACCTTGATAATTTTGGGTATCAAGCGTCTCCAATTTCAACGGCGTTTCCCTCGCGAACTTTCCGCAGAACCCCGTCGCCATTTCCCCAGCAGCTCTCGCCTCCTCCACACCCTGCGCCGGGAATGAAAACTAACAATCGCGCGAGGACCGTCCAAAGTTTGCCCCGGGTACCAGGGCGGGGGTGGAAGTTTGTCAAGTAGCTACATCCGAAAATTTCCGTAAGCCTCCCCCCTCCCACCTCTCCATATATAGGCGGTTCTCGTTTTTCACCCTTACCCGGCCAATTCGATATCGGAATTTGATCAAATCCTCTCTCCAACCCTCTTTTCCATCCGTCCTCGCGCAGAGCGACCCTCTGTTTTCCGACCCTGCCAGATCGAATTCTTCCAGCTCGAGTGACATGTCGCCGAGTTTACCCGCTCTTCCACCCCCGTCGCGACGCCGTACGTACACCGGGTGGCGTGTAAGTAACCGGGGTAGGAGACCAAAGTGTACGCTCGGAGAAGGGTCCACGGGGGGTGTAGGTAACAGCCTAGAGAAACCCGTGGTGAGACGGAGGTTCGAACGTATACGTATGCATCTGGGGAATAGGGGAGGGGAATGGCGGATCCATTGAATAGCCCCTCGGGTGGCTGTGCCAACAAACCCTAACTAACGTAAATAAGATGTCCTAGGAGGGTGTCTCTCTCTCTGTCTTAGCTTTCCCCCAATGGTCTCTCTTGCTTTTTCTACGGGGGTTCCTTCTCTCTCACCCTCTTCCGTGACGGCGATGCGCGAAAGCCATCTTCTTACCCTCGTCTCGGACCGGTCGAAGGCAAGCCTGATGAAGCCCCGGGGCCAATTACCGGATTTCTTCGCGAATGCCCCGCAAGAAGAATGCGCTTCGTCCCGCCACGCGCTACGGAAACGATGAATTTGCGAATTTTCGGGGGGTTGTTGGATATATAGCGCCCCGGCTCGTGCGGTACGCCATTGTAAACGCCCGGGGGTTTGGGGCAACCTGGGTTCGCGAGTCGGACGAAATTTGTAAAACGATTATAGAATCCGTTTGAGTGGATCCTCCCGGGGAATCCTGGGGGATTGATTCCTCCGCCCTTCGATGTTCCTTTTCGACGATTTCCGCTGAATGAGTTTCGTATAAGCCCCCGGCGCCCCGTAATGGCCGGAGTCGCGATGAGAACGCGAATTCACCCCGTCCGCCGGACGCCTACGATGCACGTTTCGAGGAGTCATTAATTACACGTTATATGGAAAATGCAGGGGGGAAACTGCCCCTATAGATTGTCACGTTCGCTTGGTAATTCATCTTCTCCAATTGATCTCTACCCCGGCCATTTTTCATTCTTACAATAAGGTTTTCCATGTTCATTATTATGTTCCACTGCTGGTGGGAGAGTGGAGACGCTAGGGCACTCGATAGTCGGTCGAAGACTATATAGGAATCGGTGGATGCTCGAACACTTGCGAGAAAGATAAAAGCATAGCCCTCTACCGACGAGAGCACAAAGTGTCGCCAGAGTTCAACCGGGTTCCTGACATTCTTTCATAGTTTTCATAGTATTTATAATTCTTAACAATAAACCTGCCAACTCAAATAATCGTTTTTGAAATTTCGTGTAGAATTTCTAACATACAATGTTATTTTAGTGCCATTTAACGTCACGACTTTTCTCATTTTTCAATAGTCACTTCTATTCTTATTGTTTGTCTTTCAAAATATGGTATCAAATTCTGGTTAGCTTCCGACGTAAATTAACAGCGCATATTAAAAATAATAAAACTTTAGACACGTGTAGTTCCGAAACTACTAGAGTTTTATCCATAATCGAGCCACTGTTAGAGGCGACAAGATCTCCTCTTTAAAATGGTTTTTGGTTTTTATAGATCCGACGTCCCATTTTCGAGATATCGTAATTTATGTAAAAGGTAATTTTTTAGTTCCGACTATCTCTGTCTTCTTCTAAAGCGTCGGACCTTTTTGTCGCACCTGCATCGTGCTGACCTACTCCACGTACGTGACTGTCGTGACCTAGTTTCCCGTAGTATGTCCAAGAATTTACTACACGCTACTATTCACACATGCGCGGTCATTGACCTCGCGTCAATGAACGTAAACAAACGCTTCGGACCCTCGTATCTCCGGAACTAATGAAGCTATCGACTCTCACAAACGCTCATTTTAAAGGGCATTTCATCCTCTATCCAACGAACTAAATTACTTTTATAATTTATTTTGTCTTCTACGTTTATTTTGCAATTTACTTTGACGTTACATACCCAAAGAAGTTCCAGCAATTTCCACCGGTCATTTGATAAGACAGTAATTCTAATTTTGTAATCTACATTAAATTTACAAATGATATATTTCATTCCATCGAATAACAATAACCATCAGGCTCGATAGAGTTTCTACGTCGATTTTTCTAGCACCGTTCGCGGAAGCCTCGCCGTTCGTTTTGACAAATGGCGTTTCGCGACGTCCCGGTGGCCAGAAACACGACCATTTGTCCCCGGTTAGTCGCGTGACGCAGGTTGCGCGCTGACGTAATCGGCCGTGTCGCGAAAATTGAAACTGTGTCAAATGAAACGGTATAAAAAATATCGTTCTCGGTTTACAGTCCGCGCGTTAACCGCTGCTCGGTGTCGTGGGACACCGCCGCCCGGTGTTCGCCAGCGTCGGCCATTACACGGCGGTGAAACACTCGCGCCTGAAATTGTAATGCGGCAATTAATTTAATGGAACAACAGCGGCGACTCGACTCTGGAACGCCAAACAGTGGCCCCGGCCACAGTGTGCTCGCGTACGAAATTCGTTCACGCGATATCGCGTGTACAGGGTGTCCCGTTAACGCTGGACCTTCTACCTCGAGGAAGTTCATAAATAAAGAGTTTAAAAAAAAATTTCGTTCTACATTTTCTATTTATTCTCGCATAGACGGTCTTTAAAAGACATCCCGTATGATTTCCGGGCCCGTGATTCGAGCATGGATGCGGAAACGCCGGTTGAAAGAGCATCTGGCGAAGTTCTGTAATTGATCCAGGATACGAGTTTGTTACAGAAGTATCGAAGATCGAACTTTAACGCAAAGTGGAGAGATATTTTCGATTCCACCGTGTATGGCAATTTGTAAGTTTCGCGAGGTTTCTTTTTTATTCGATTTTTACTAATTGGGAGGTTCACGAGGATTGATCGTCATAGAAATAGTACTCTACGGTCAATTGTAGAGAAAAGATGAATTTCTCTTTTCATTTTTGTTTGTTTGTAACTTTGGTAGTCCCTGTATACTGTAATTGGCAATCGAGTTCGATGTGCTTACCAAATACCCCAAAATGGAACGAGCAATCGTTTTGTCACAGTTTCGCTCAATTTATAATTAAAATACAAACGTATTGTAATTGAATTTAACGTTTGTAACAATAATTGTTTGTTGAATGACAGTTGTTTTGTTCCTCGATATCGGTACGTAAACATCGAGGTAATATTTTTCGATTAATCATAGCAATAACGGACGCGCCAACGCAACTTTAATTCGGGTCGACGTTTCGACGCGTGGTTTCGGTCATTTAATTACTTTTTCAAACACTTGTGCATCGACTTTCAAAAAGTAAATTCACTCTTATATTTCATTCTATAAACATTTCAAATATTTAAAATTACGCACTTTTAATTTCTGTATACTTTCAAATATATTACCGATCGGTTAACGCTGTCAACATTTTTATTCAAATTTTAATATTTCAATACTGTGCTCGTTACTTTATGGGACCTAGTCAGTAATTAAAAATTTAGCAAATATTAAGGTTCGTTCCAAGCATTTAAAATCGCAAGGTCGAAGGTTCCTCGAAGACGCGGACGAGTTTGATTCGTTAAAACCGTGGCGAAGGGTCCTCGTTCGCCCGTCTGAGGGGCGTTGCATCCCTTAGCGATGCGACTGTAAAATCGAGGGCAGAGAATAAGGCGATGCGTTTAACGGGAAAAACTGACGCAGCCAGAAAGTTAACGAGCGTGCCAGACGGCGTTACAGTTCAGAGTTCGTCCCCCTGGCCCGGTGGAGGAGTAGATTCGAACGGGAAAGTCCAATTTTCGGTCTCACGGTTCTTCCCCGTTTCGCGATAAGAAGTTCGGCAATCGGGAGGATTACGACCTCCCCCACGAAACGTCCTGCGTCGGGACAGCTTATTTGTTGGAGCCGCTCCGAGGAAACAACGCTCCGCCGTCGCGATAAGGCCCGCGAATTCATCATTTCCGGCTCGCTTCGTCCAAGGGGGAGGACGCATTAAAGATTTTCCAACAGTCATTCCCCAACGATGCTTCGTAGACGACTAATAAAGATCACGAAGCAGACGTTCGACAAGCCACGAAGCTTTGCAATGGTTGAAGATCTGCGTTGGTTCTTGGTTGAATAAAAATTAAATACTTTGATCAAAGTTTGATTGTTCCGGATATAAATAGTTGTTGAATTACGAATGAAATATAGTCAAACTGGTGGGTGATATATACAAGTTTACCGATCGAATCCTGACCGTGGCCCATTTACACAGGTTTCGGTGACGATTTTTCTCGAGCAACTTGTATTTCCTTAGGTTCGTATCGAATGTAGGAAACAGCCTTCCAAGCACCTCGGGACGCATAAGCCCGTAAGCGTCTCATCGTAATCTCCTTACGCGAAAATCTCGGCCATTGTTTCCGAATACGCTAACGAAGTATTACATTATGGATTTAGTCGCGCTGGGGAATTATTGGAACGCAAGGACGGGGCGATTATTCGTGCCAATTTCTTTTAATTTTGTCCTCGATGTCCAATGACTGTTGCATGGAGAGGACTGTCTTTCCCATTTTGCGGATTCAAGGATCAACTTTTCGAATATTTTTGCGATTTGTACATATTCTCCACCAAAACACGCGTAGTTTGCTTTTTTAAACATTAAAATCGTCCAATCCGTTTAGGAGTTATGACATTTTAAAGATTCGAATGAAATTTCAAGGAAGCATCTGGTCCCACATTAGAGTTTCGGTAAGGAATTTTTTTCTCGGAAATGCATAGGACTTCGAGGGTATGTATAATGACCAAAAATGATGGTAATCGACCCTTGCAACTGAAAATAATTTTTTTAGAACGATTTGGAAAATTTTTTTTCCCAACCTTTCGTGTTGCTCAACGACTTGCAATAACAAAATTAATAATCCATTCACAACTGAATAACTAGAAATTTGTGCACTGGACAAGAATTTTTACAATGAATTTTAATAATAACTGTGCATCTTTCCTCGAAGACTCGTAAATGTCCCATAAATATCACGTGACACAAATACCCAATATGGCGGCCATGGAGAACGAGTTGTATAGACCATATATAGTATTTCTAACAATAGCAATATTAATAATTCATCCACAACCAAATAACAACGAATTTATCCATGGAACAAGAGTTTTTCTAATAAATTTTGATAATAAAAGTGCATCTATCCTCGAAGACTCCTAAATGTCCCATAAATATCACGTGACACAAATACCCAATATGGCGGCTATGGAGAACGAGTTGTATGGATCATATATAGTATTTCTAACAATAGCAATATTAATAATTCATCCACAACCGAATAACAACGAATTTATTCATGGAACAAGAGTTTTTCTAATAAATTTTGATAATAACAGTGCATCTATCCTCGAAGACTCGTAAATGGCTCATAAATGTCACGTGATACAAATACCCAATATGGCGGCCATGGAGAACGAGTTGTATGGATCATATATAGTATTTCTAACAGTAGTAATATTAATAATTCATCCACAACCGAATAACAACGAATTTATCCATGGAACAAGAGTTTTTCTAATAAATTTTGATAATAACAGTGCATCTATCCTCGAAGACTCGTAAATGGCTCATAAATGTCACGTGATACAAATACCCAATATGGCGGCCATGGAGAACGAGTTGTATGGATCATATATAGTATTTCTAACAGGAGCAATATTAATAATTCATCCACAACCGAATAACAACGAATTTATCCATGGAACAAGAGTTTTTCTAATAAATTTTGATAATAACAGTGCATCTATCCTCGACGATTCGAGCGAACATCCAATATGGCGACCACGTAGATCTCTCCTATCGCGGAAGCTTGCATTTCGAGCCACGTTCGGGTGATTTTGTCCCGCTGCGCGTGGAGTACTCCGCGACGAGATCCTCGACAAACTGTTATTCCTCTCGAAAACAGGGTTTATGATCGCGTCAGCGGCGTCGGTAACGTTTCCTAGTTAGGGCAATTCCGTACTTTCGCTCGTCACGATTAATTAGCTTAATTTTGGCTTCCTGTTGTGCGTGCCGGCGGGGCGGCCGTCGCACACGCTCGTTGCGTGTCACGTCGGCGTAACGGGCCGCATTCCAGCGTCATAGTTGACGCGCGCGTGTCGCCCCGTTAAAGCGCCCGTGGCATCCGCCGAGGATGAGCGCCGCCGAGACGACGATCTGCATTTCGGTGCTGTGCATCTACGTTCTCAGAGCCACCACCACGCCCCGCGCCACCGGTCGTTTGGGTAAGAAGCTTACGTCGTCGCGGTGAAGCTGCCACGCGACGATCCTCGCCTAGCAAACCGCCGCTTGTCGCGGTTTAAACGCTCGCCTTCCGCCTCTGTTCCGAAATCGCAAGCATTCTGTCCGTCGTGTTTTCAAATTAATCGCAAAAGAACATTCCGCGACTCAAAATATTTCATTCCAGCGACGGTAAGAGGTTTGGGTCGGGTGCTAAAGAAATTGATTCTCGAAATTAGAGGTTGCAGAGAATAAATCTAAACGGGACACTTGAATCACAACGAGGTTACGAAAATAAGTAGCAAAGTTTCGTTTTCCAGCGACCCCATCGGTCAACCAAGATGGCCGCCATCGAGTAACAATTAAACGCCGGGACTCGCGACGCGTTACACGTGCGAGCATCGAAATCACCCGGCGGAGAGCGACAGCGTCGATAATGGCCGTCGTTCGTGACCTGGCGTATTTAACGTGTTCCGGGTAAAAATGGCGGACAGTTCCCAAGGAAGTTCGAGGCAACAGCGTTATTACGGAATTACGTGCAATCACTGGGTCGATTAAAGCGTCGAAGAAATTATCCCATGGTTTCTACGTCTGTCCCAAACGATACTTTTCGCTGCAACGATGGGTCACGACTTTTGTATTCTGGTTGCAGCTTACGCGATCGAGCCTTACTTGGAGATCCTGCCTCTAGGGGAGACGCAGACGAAGCCGATCGGGTCCAGCATCATCTTGACGTGCAACCCGAAGGTCGAGGACACGAAGCTCATCAGCGACATACAATGGCTCGATCCGCAGAATCGTGTGATCGAGTCCCTGAAGTGAGTAGATCCGTCGCCGTAGATCGTTAACGGTGTTCTCGGTACGTTCTCTGTGAATCGTCCCTTGCACTCTCGTTTGGTGGGATCAGTTCGATCAATTTCGTTTCTGCGAGCTTGAAACTTGTTACAATTCGTTCTGAATATAATTTAAACGGCGCCTCGATATTACGAATGCTGAAATGAACTTTTGCATCGACATTTTTATGTTTAAGTTCGAGCATAAATTTAAATTTGAGTTCGTGAAACGTTGCAGTAAAGGTAGAAAGAATATACGAATCGTTTCCGTTGAGAAATGGTTCCAAAAAATGTTACGACTTTCCGTAAGCAGACCCGGGACCGCGCAACAAAATCTCGTTGATTTATCGAATCCTTCAGACTCGCAGAAACGCACGGGCACGGTTAACAGTCATAATTCAGGCGATCGCTGGGAACGGGGAACGGGCACGCAAGGGTATCGGCGACAGCGCAAACAAACTCCAAGCCAGACGAGAATATATGTGCAAGGGATGTTTGCGCTTTTCAGCTTAATTTTTTTCGAACGAAAACAGCGACGCTTTTAGCCGATAATCGAAAGGAGAGCAAAATGAACGTCATGGGACTCGAACGGCCGAATCGGTTCGAATATAATCCGCGACAAAAATATTCCAACCTCCGGAAAAGTTACATTTTTTAAATCAACAAAAGTTTCCAATCATTCCCGAATCGCAAATACGTTTGAATCGCCGCATTTTTAACTAAAATTCGAACGATTCGGGCGATCGAATCCCGAAGCCTCTGTAATACGTAGAAAGGATTCTTTTGCGTAACACACGAGAAAGAACACGATCAACACCCAAGCACTAATTTAACGAATTTCTGTCACTTGTTTTGCACACAGACTCGTCGTCATACCGATCGAAAGGCGAGTATACAAAACTGAATTCAAGACTTAACACGCAACCGTAGTTTTCGTCATTCAAGTTTCCCTCTGTTTTGTGCGATGGCCCCCCCCCCCCCTTAGTTACTTTAGTCTCCATCCAACTTAGGAGAATGTTTTTCTTCAACCCATCGCCCCCCCCCCCCTCTGTTACCATCACCGCCAGCACACAATCACCAAACCCCCCCGCACCCACACCCGCTCGTGGCTGATTTACGTCTACTACAGTCTGTACAGGAGCTCTTAATTGCTGCAGGCCCGCCCGATTGTTCTGCGAACTAAGCGTTGCTCATTAAGCTGTTCGAGAAAGTTTTCCGCCTTCCAACGGGTAAACTGACTTCCCGTTGTATTTGAACGTTAAACGCCGCTGTGTGTACCTTGGCGTTCAGGCAAGAAACCTGAGGGGGATGATGGTTGGCTAAAATAGACATTAAAGGATGCTCGGACGCGTTATGAAAGTGCCGTTCAATGACGCAACCAACGTAGCCGGGAGCAATTAAGTGGCTTCGTTGACGCGCTGATATTTTCGTACCCTCGCGATGCGTTACGCACCGGCTTCGACGGGGACCTCGAGTTAACCTAAAAATAAAGAAAAAACAAACGTTCGACCGCGTCCCTTGCACACGGGATCGACGAAGCTTGAACGCGCGTCCAAAAAATAAAAGATTCAACGAAGTTTATCCTCCGTTGTTAGATAAATTTAGAAAAAGAAAGGGAGTCGGTTGCTCCCGAGAAAATGGTATTTTGCATCCCACCGGGTATTATAATCGCTCTAGAAAAGACGGTGAACATTTTCCGCAGTTTGTTTAGTTTCAATTATACACATTAGCACATTCACTGTCCATGACCCACATACAGATCACAGCGTGCGTGCAATCGAGTACGGCGACCGAGAGGCCGGACAGTGAACGCGTTAACGAAGAAGAATAGACGCTTCCCGAGCACTCGACGCACTTTTATTCGAAACAGCAGCGAATTCTAGGTCTTGAGGAGATATTTGATGCACCAAGGGACCGCTCGAATCTGTAAATTATTATTTAATTTCGATCGGTAGCGTAGAGCATCGCGTTGGTTTCCTCTTCAGACCAACGAGCCACGACTGTCCGTCTGCGAATAAGCAGGCGCCTCCTCCCGTGTTAGTCCGGCGCGATGGGGATCCGCTCCGTTAATAAATAATGTATCGCGGCGTCCGTCTTGCAAATATTTAACAGCGCGATCAAACAATCTAACGAGCGTTAACCTCGGTAACTGATTCGTCGGATCGCCTGTTTGCCCGATTATACGCGGGCCCCGCGAGCGATTTGCATAATTATGTCCGCTCGTCGCGGGGAGTAATGGCCGATAAATTCAACGGTGAGCGCGTGTACCGGTCGAGAGAGAACCGTTTCATTAATTGTACTCGGTGAGCGTTCCTACGGAGAACGAAGAAGAACAAGGGAATTGCATAATCGCCGGACTAACGCTGTTATCGTTTCGACGCATCGCTTAGGCTCGCGGATCCGTTTCAGCGCCCCCCGAATCGTTCCTCGTTCTCCTTTTGCAAAAAGCAACAAAATTACGCCAATTTGCCCCAGCTACGATCGCGGAAAAATAAAAAAGAAAAAAGTCTCTTACTCGTTTTCAACGTGGCTGACCGAAGACTATGCTGGGGGAGAGTAAGGTTTCAGAATTTAATTCTCAAGTCGAGGGAGATAAATTTTCGAGGTTAATAAGTAATCGAAGAATGAAATATAATTTTTTTAAATGAAATAAAGAGAAATTGTTACTTTGTACGTCGAACGGCTCATTCGGCCTTTTTTAGATTCATTTTTCCGCGTTATACGGAAGTCTCGTCGCGCCTAATTATTTCCAGCCGGCACGCCCTAAACGCGCGCTAAATAATTCAAATTATATAGTTGAAGTTTGAAGCGGATATCGTCACTGGTTCCTGAGATACAGAAAATTATGCAAATTAGCTCGAATAGAGTAACGATAGATCGTAACGTTAAATTTAATGGGGCCAACTTGGCGAACTTCGAGCCTAAGTAGAGGGAACGAACGACGAACCGAGTCGGTCGAATTGTATTTTCGAATAACGAATCCTAGAATATTTCCCCATAAATAAATAAAAGGAAGCATCTACCATACGTTGGACAAACAATTTCTTATTTCGTTTCAAAAAGCGATCATCGAATCTACGTATTTTTTCAAACTTCCCCCAGCTCGCGACTCCTCAATAAATCGAGAAATAAATATCTACGCTCAGATTCTAATCAGCGTTGGGGTTTCGTTCGATTGGTTAACACTAAACCTACCGGCACTGCATATACCCATTTTTCTTTAACGAGGCAACGTACTTCTAATTTTTACATACGTATAGAAAGTTATGTTTTGATGTTCATTCGTAAGATGTTCTTTCCTTTTATGTGAAAAATTTTCTTAATATTCATCGGATAGAAGATAAAACACCCTTGAAAACGAATTTTGTTCCAAGTCGATACCGTAGTTAGTTCTAGAGAAAAGAACTATTTAAGAAAAAGTGCTGGCTAGTAATTACGCGAACATCCTGTATTTAAATTCATTTTCAATTAAATAAACAATTTATGGGTCCAGTTTTATCGTACACTAGTCGTATAATCGATAGGAGTTGCCGAAATGTCTTTGGGTATGTAGGGTCAAAGTAAATGTTAAAATAAACATAGATGACAGCATAAAAAATAATAGTTAATATGTGCATCGGATAGGGGATGAAATGCCCTTTAAAATGAGCGTTTGTACGAGTCGATAGCTTCATTAGTTCCGGAGATATAGCGATTTTAATTTCAAGTCGCTGCGGCGGTTAGTTTCGGAGATAGGGTTTGTTTACGTTTTGTTGTGCGCTCGCGAGTTCATTGATACGCGCGCGCGACACTAGTAGACAGTGCGTAGTAAATTCTTGGAAATACTACGCCTGAAACTAGGTCACGAGAGTCACGTACGCGGGGTAGGTCAGCGCCACGCACGTCCGACAAGGAGGTCCGACTCCGCTAGACGAAGACAGAGATAGTCGAATTGGAAAAATTACCATTTACATAAATTACGATATCTCCGAAACGGAAAGTCGGATCGACAAAAACCAAAAGCCATTTCAAAGAGGAAGGTTTGCCGCTGCCAACGATTGCTCGATCATGGCGAAAATATTAATAATTTCGAAACTACGCGTAATTAAAGTTTTAGTAATTTCAATGCGCGCTGGTAGTCTGTTTTAGCACGGAAAGAGCCGTAGCGGGATCTTAAAAAAATTACCCCTTTACATAAATTACGATATCTCCGAAACGGAAAGTCGGATCGACAAAAACCAAAAGCCATTTCAAAGAGGAAGGTTTGCCGCTGCTAACGATTGCTCAATCATGGCGAAAATATTAATAATTTCGAAACTACACGCATCTAAAGATTTATGATTTTTAATACGTGTTAATAGTCGAATTAAAAGAATTACCTTTTACATAAATTACGATATCTCGAAAACGGAAAGTCGGATCGACAAAAACCAAAAGCCATTTTAAAGGGGAGGCTTTGCCGCTGCCGACAGTGGTTCAATTATTAATAAATCACTAATAATTTCAGAACTACACGCATCTAAAGATTTATAATTTTTAATACGTGTTAATAGTCGAATTAAAAGAATTACCTTTTACATAAATTGCGATATCTCGAAAACGGAAAGTCGGATCGACAAAAACCAAAAGCCATTTTAAAGGGGAGGCTTTGCCGCTGCCGACAGTGGTTCAATTATTAACAAATCACTAATAATTTCAGAACTACACGCATCTAAAGATTTATAATTTTTAATACGCGTTGTTAGACTGTTCTAAGACAGTGGGAACTGTAAATTCTCTCCTTTCGTCTTTACTATACATATATTTCCTATTTACATCGGAAGCTAATCAGAATTTGGTACCAAATGTCCAGTTTTTTTACAAAAAAACAAATCGTTCAACCGGTCAGATGACCAGTCGTGGTAGGCAAGACAGACCACATATTTTTCTCAGAAAATAAACAATAAGATTAGAAGCGAATATTGTAAAATTCATTGTACGTATACTATAAGAAAAGTCGTGAAGTTAAGAGGCGTTAAAATAATATTGTGCGTTAGAAATTCTAAACGAAATATTAAAAACGGCCATTTGATCGGTCGCGGTAGGTTTAGTGTTAAACCACCGCCGCGTCGAATGCTCCCTTTTTCGCTATTAAATCGCCAGTCTCGATCGCGTTTCCCCGGACCGAAAGGGTGCATTAAACCGTATCGGTGCTGACGTAACCGTTCGAATTCGCATCGGTCGCGAAACGATTCATTACCAGGCGTGATTCAGCATCCCACCTGGACCTTATCTCCGTCTCGTGCACGGTCGCGCCAAACGCTGTTAAATTGTGTGAATTCGCGCGAATGTGTTCCCCGTCGACGACAATTCCCACCAGGGGGCACACGCAAACGGTCCGAAATTGCTGGCCCGGCGATCCGGAATCGCAGTCTTGGTTCGATCCCCGGCTCTTACGTCGAATTAAGGTCGATCGATTTGCATCGCGGCGCGACAATCGCGAGCTATCGATCCGAATTCGATGCGCCATCGGTGTTCACCCAACCTCTCTCAAACCCCCCTCGCCATTTCGCAACGACATTTCACCGATATCGGATCCGATGTTTCGCGTTTCTTCGAGAGGAGAATTCGAGGGTGAAAAATGCAAAATTCACTGTATACGGGGAGTTCGACCAACCCTGGGAAAAATTTTAATGGGAGATTCTAGAGGTCAAAATAGAACGAAAATCAAGAATACCAATTTGTTGATGGAGGCTTCCTTCAAAAGTTATTAACATTTAAAGTTCCGCCCGTACTGAATTTTTTTCGCGAAAGTGGGTAGGATTTCGAGGGTATGTCTAATGACCAAAAATTATTGCAATTGACCCCCCTAGCTAAAAATAATTTTTCTAGAACGATTTGAAAAAATTTTTTTTCGCCGAAAAATTTAGGCACCTACCTGAATTTTTTTCTCGAAAGTGGGGAGGATTTCGGGGTATGTCTATTGACCAAAAATTATTGTAATTGACTCCTGCAACTGAAAATAATTTTTTCAGAATGCCTCAGTCAAAAAATTGATATTCTTGATTTTTGTCTTATTTTGACCTCTAGAATCTCCCATTAAAATTTTTCCCAAGGGTGGTCGAACACCCTGTATATTTACGAAAATACCGCGCTAGCGAAACACCGGGCCGATAGTTGCACAATTCCCCCCGTACTCTGACCCAGCGACGGGCAAACTTCCTTAAAAGTGGGGCAAAAAAAGAAATTTTGCCATAATATCGATCTCTATATAAATTCTAGCAACTGTATTTGGCACGTGCAAGAAATGGAACGCTTGGAATTTAGTTTGTCCGTCGCTACCCTACCCGAACATTCGAAACTCATCGTCATAAATATTCGATGTACACCCACGAAAGTCGACGTTTGCCAAAATTTTTTAATTCGTCCCTTGTAGCAACCCGGGCCAGTTGGAGCCGTCTATGTACACCGAACTGCACCAGGACAACAGTCTGTCTCTGTTCTTCAAGCGACTGCAAGAAGAGCAAGCCGGGAAGTACATGTGCAAGGCCACTTACGCCAATTCGATTTCTCTGAACAAGACCGTGACGATCGATACCATAGGTGAGATAAAATTTACGTAACGATACATATTTATATTTTGAAACAAAGAATTTTCACCCTGAGCATCCGTTAAAATAGAATTCGTTAATGGACCCTTAATGGGTACCATTGGGTATCGTTTTGTTAGTTAAATTTTCCTCTATTTAATTTTAGTAGTTCTCAATATTACAATATCATAATTACAGTGTGTGAATGGAAATTGTGAATGGAAAGTGTGCCACTTAACCAGTTAACTGTGACGAGTATACTCGTCATGGAGAAGTGCCAGGATTTTTTGTCATGACGAATTTTATAAAATAAACCTATCTTTGTGATGCAATATTTTAACAACTTACTCTGTGCTTGACGACTATACTCATCATCTCAACTGGTTAGGGGTTGAATCTGTTCCCATACATTTTTGTATTTTCGTAACGCGAAGGTGGTTATCCGTCTTCGAAAGGGTTTTCTCATACAGCGAAACGTGGACGAAATTCTCTGCTGATATATCGTAAACACGAGAATCAGCCTGGTAACGAAATTAGCGGGATTCTCTGCGGAGAAGAGGGGAACGGGGGGCAGAAGTATGAAGAGTAATTACTGTTTCGCAGTTGCGATCACTTGGGACAACGCACCCACCAATCAATTCCCTATTCTGGGAGAGGACTTCCCCATTCAGTGCAAAGTGCGGGCGACACCTTCGCCCTCCGTCGACTGGCTGTACAACGGTGAATTAATTAAGACGAACGACCACTACATCATAGACACCTATGCCCTGAAGATCAAGAACGTTCAAGAATCCGACGACGGCATCTACACCTGTCGGGCTTCCGTGTTGACCACCGGTGAACTCAAGGAGCGACCTATCCGCGTCGAGGTTCGTATTTTATATTTAAAATTCTGTTTTTTTTTTAATTTGCTCCGCCAAGTTGGCAAAAGCAAAGGCACGAGTCGGGTCAGAATTTATTCCTATCAGTGCCTATTTTAAAGTCAAACCGTCGTGGGAAATTAATTAATACCACCCTTGGGCCGTTTCAGACATTAATTGGTACGAAACTGAAGGTACTCTTCTACGTTCCGTCCGAGGCTTTGAATATTTAACAGAATAGTGTTGGAAAGTAATATGTTATTCTCGCTGACGCGTGTCGCGTCGGGCGTACTCTGAATATTTTACGGACGAGCCACGTTTATCAGGCGTGTAATTTTATCACCGTATTACCCCGGCCATTATCACAATACTGGTCTTCTAATTATTCTCTACATTAAATTAAATTTAATCTTATAATTTAGATTAACACTTTACTGATCGGTAGAAGTTGAATCGCAGACGAGCTATACGAGCAGACCTTATACCCTAGGGACTTTCGTGGACCATACCAACCTGAAAATCGAATTTTTAAGGAAAATTAACACGGAATAGGTGGACAAATTTTTCGACAAAATTAAAAAACTTCAAATCGTTTTGGAAAAATTGTTTTCGGTTGCAGGGGTCAATTGCAATCATTTTTGGTCAATAGACATACCCCCGAAATCCTACGCACTTTTGAGAAAAAAATTCGAGTAGGTTTGAAATTTTTCGGCGAAAAAAAAACATTCCAAATCCCTCTGGAAAAATTATTTTCGACTATAGGGGGCACTTACAATCATTTTTTGTCAATAGACATACCCTCAAAATTCTAACCATTTTCGAGAAAAAAATTCGAGTAGGTGGACAAATTTTTCGACAAAATTAAAAAACTTCAAATCGTTTTGGAAAAATTGTTTTCGATTACAGGGGGCAATTACAATCATTTTTGGTCAATAGACATACCCCCGAAATCTTACGCACTTCTGAGAAAAAAATTTGAGTAGGTTTGAAATTTTTCGGCGAAAAAAAAACATTCCAAATCCCTCTGGAAAAATTATTTTCGACTACAGGGGGCAATTACAATCATTTTTGGTCAATAGACATACCCTCAAAATTCTAACCATTTTCGAGAAAATAATTCGAGTAGGTTTGAAATTTTTCGGCGAAAAAAAAACATTCCAAATCCCTCTGGAAAAATTATTTTCGACTACAGGGGGCAATTACAATCATTTTTGGTCAATAGACATACCCTCAAAATTCTAATCATTTTCGAGAAAAAAATTCGAGTAGGTTTGAAATTTTTCGGCGAAAAAAAAACATTCCAAATCCCTCTGGAAAAATTATTTTCGACTACAGGGGACAATTACAATCATTTTTGGTCAATAGACATACCCTCAAAATTGTAACCATTTTCGAGAAAAAAATTCGAGTAGGTTTGAAATTTTTCGGCGAAAAAAAAACATTCCAAATCCCTCTGGAAAAATTATTTTCGACTACAGGGGGCAATTACAATCATTTTTGGTCAATAGACATACCCTCAAAATTGTAACCATTTTCGAGAAAAAAATTCGAGTAGGTTTGAAATTTTTCGGCGAAAAAAAAACATTCCAAATCCCTCTGGAAAAATTATTTTCGACTACAGGGGGCAATTACAATCATTTTTGGTCAATAGACATACCCTCAAAATTCTAACCATTTTCGAGAAAAAAATTCGAGTAGGTTTGAAATTTTTCGGCGAAAATAGAACATTCCAAATCCCTCTGGAAAAATTATTTTCGACTACAGGGGGCAAGTACAATCATTTTTGGTCAATAGACATACCCTCAAAATTCTAACCATTTTCGAGAAAAAAATTCAAGTATGTGGACAGATTTTTCGACAAAATTAAAAAACTTCAAATCCTTTTGGAAAAATTATTTTCGACTACAAGGGGCAATTACAATCATTTTTGGTCAATAGACATACCCTCAAAATTCTAACCATTTTCGAGAAAAAAATTCGAGTAGGTGGACAAATTTTTCGACAAAATTAAAAAACTTGAAATCGTTCTGAAAAAATTGTTTTCGGTTGCGGAGGTTAATTACAATAATTTTTGGTCATTACACATACCCCCGAAATCCTACGCATTTTCGAGAAAAAAATTCCTTACAGAAAATCTAATTAGGTGTCTAAATTCGGCAAAAAAAAATTTCAAATCGTTTTGGAAAAATTATTTTCGGTTGCAGGGATCAATTACAATCTTTTTTGGTGAATAGGCATACCCTCGAAATCCCACGCACTATCGAAAAAAAAATTCCTTACCGAAAATATAATGTCTGACCAGGAATGATGATTCCCCTGAATTTGTACGTTTAAAACATAACTTCTGAACGGATCGGAGGATTTTAATGTTTAAAAATGCAAACTACGCGTGTTTTAGTGAACAATATTTAGAAATTCTGTGAATGTCCAAAAAGTTGTTCCTTAATAGGCTACCGATCGATAAAGTGTTAATCAGAGACAAAATAATCCAATCAGCCGTTTCGTCCGCGCGATTAGTGCAGATCCTCCGCAGGCTCAGCCGCAGATTTGTGTACCAATTATTCCCGGGTATTCCCGGGGCTCGAGTGACCACAGGCATCAGAACACGGTTTGCGTTTCATTTAACAGGTCCACGTGCGGCCGACCATCGAGGAGCACCCCGGCCCCGTAAACATAATCGAAGGGGAAGACGCGAGCGTACGGTGCATAGCCCGGGGCAAACCGCCGCCACAGTTCACCTGGGTGAAATCCCTGACGAAACAGAATCTGTCCAACACGGATCGCTTCGGGGTGGACGCTGACACGGGGGTACTGACGATCACGAACGTGAACAGGAACGACGCAGGGGAGTACGAGTGCAGAGCGACGAACGCGGCCGGCTACGCGGACACGAACATCCGCGTGAACGTGATAGTGAAGCCGAAGATCATGGAGTTTTTGAACTCGTCGGTGGTGCAGGACCACCAGGCGTACATCATCTGCAAAGCGTTCGGTCGTCCGCCGCCCCAGGTCACCTTCAGGAAGCACACGTCGGACAAGGAGTACGCCGAGGGCGTGCAGCTGGACGACGACAGGATAACGTTGACGAACGCCGCCGACGACATGAACGGCGAGACCGTGGGCACCCTGACGATACAGGAGGCCCTCAGGTCGGACGACGGCCTCTACGAGTGCATATCCAAGAACGCAGGTGGCGAGGCGCGCAGAAACGGCCACCTGACCGTCGAGTTCCCACCGTCGTTCGCCTCGATGCCCAACAAGACGTTCTTCTCCTGGGAGGAGAAGCCGACGAACATCAGCTGCATCGCCGAGAGCATACCGAACGCCACGATACACTGGACCATGCACGGCGACCAGAAGATCGACAACGACCCGATGATCAAGCAGCTGGGCAACGGACCGCTGTCCACGCTTACGATCGTGCCGCGCGAGAGACGATACTACACCACCTACAAGTGCATCGCCACCAACATTCACGGCAAGCGGGAGCGCAACATCGAGCTCAGGGAGGGCTTCAGACCCAAGGAGGTGGCGCAGGCGAAGATGGTCGAGATCACCGCCACGACGATCAGGTTCGATCTGACGCCGCCACCCACCGATCCCGAGCTCCCCGTAAGAACCATCGCCGTGCAGTACAAGCTAGACAGGCAGACCTGGACGGAGGCTAAGAACAAGACCTGGTCTGTTGGTGAGTACCCGGGATTCAACGATTTTTCGCGGCTACCCTGTATGTAGTAACGATCGCAGGAGCGCTTGCGAGAGAGTCAAGAGCGTAGCCCTCTGGTGGCGAGTAGGTGACGCCTTACTGTCCCTTCCAACTTGGGGGATCCACCTTAGGATTCTCGAATTTCTAAATTAGCCTCCACTCTATGACCAAGCCCGTAGACTTGAAATGTTCATTTTAAGAATCATTAGCATCTAAAATATTTGTTGTACCCCCGCAATCAGAGATATTTAAGTGGATCGTATCTTGTACAGTAATATAATAACCAACGAAATTTGCTTGTCAAGGTTCGCTGTACGTGTTGGAGGGCCTCGAGCCGAACACTCCGTACGAGTTCCGGTTCGCCGCGAGAAACGAGGTCGGCCAGGGCAACTGGGGAGCGTTGTACAGCGAGACAACACCCGGAAGGTCGTTCCCGAACGAGCCGAAAATAGTAACGTCGCCCGCCGAGTACGAACAGTCGATGTTCGGCCACCAATACGAGATCATGTGGGTGGTGCCAGCGGACAACGGCATGCCAATCGACATGTACCAGATCAAGTACTGTCAAATAAAACGCGTGTCCGGCGAGTGGGAGACGCAGGAGAACACGTGTCGAACGGTGGAGATCAGGACGCAGGAGAGGACGAGGCACTGGTTGAAAGACTTGAACTCCGACACGTTCTACAAAGTGGAACTGAAGGCCCACAACGCGATAGGTTTCAGTAAACCCGGCTCGGCGAAGTTTAAGACGGCAAGGGGTAAGTGTCCTTGGATTTCTATCACGCACGTGGCAAACGTGCACACGGTTCTTCATTTGCCGTTATTTTTCTCATCCGAACGACACATTTTCGTCGACGTTAGTGCCCTTTTTCAAGTCATGATACTCTTTCAAACATTTATTATATGTGCACGAGGCTATTGCACCGATTGATATTGTTTCTTTTCTTGTTTTTTTTTTTTTAATTTTTTTTTTTTTATTTGTATTATTTTTTACTCGACGAGTAAGACCGTTTGATTACTTCGCCTCTGTTTTTGTTCACTCAAGGAGGAGGGAAAAGGGTCATTGAGGTATTCGGTCGCGCGTTTCGCGTGGCGGCAGATCCCCCAATCCTGTCGTCGTTGATTCGTATTCCGGACAAGTTTGCTCAAGGTCGTTGACGATCCCTAACCCGTCGTGTTTGAGCGACAGAGCGACACGTCGTTAATCGGTAGCTTTACTAACTTTAGCAGAGATGCAAGATTATGGGAAGTTCAATGTTAGTTCCTCACGCACGACCCCCCACTTTTCTAGCCTAGAGTTATAATTAGAGATAGAGTACGTGTCTGCAACTTTGTGATTTCTGTCTTTCAAATACAGCGATAGCAGGGAAAGGGACTCAGCGATCTTGAGCTGGAGAATGTTCCACGCTCCCCGTCCAAACCGTCTTCATTTTTCACCCTAACCATGCTCCCTTCGACCCTTCGAAGCCGCCGAAACGATACTGACTTCCACGTCACTCGGTGAACGACATTAACGCAGCATCGAATTGTCGATGAATCCTCGGCACGGCCGAGGCTGGGTCTTTCAGGACCCACGCTTGCGACATTCTTGTCGAGTCACACCGAAGTTTCATAAAATATAAAAGTAATTGCACGACTAAATAAAATAATATTATTTGGTAGGGATTATACGTGAAATTTCAACCGGGTCGCAAGAGACCCAGCCTCAGCCGTCCGTGGTCGTCGTCCGCTGGTTAAGAGTCCTCAGTCCCCTTGACCCTTGTAGAGAAAAGCAATTTAGATGAACAGTCCGTTAGCCACTCGGTGGGCATCTTTAGGCATTAGATATTCTCCCCCTCAAAACATGTTCAAACCACAAAACGATCCTTTCTACAAGTCACTTTTTATCATTCAGAATCTACGGGCCTCAATGTGGACTACAATATAGATACTTCCGCTGGAGGTACTCCCAAGCTCGCCGTGACCGCCATTGCTACAGCAATAACGATTCTATTCCTAGCCATTTAAAAGCAAAAAAGCAAAAGAAAAGAAAAACGCAAAAAACAAAAAAAACGAACGAACAATTTATTTGTTATCGTCGGAGACCGGTCGCTGTTCACGCTCTAATCTTTCCGTTTAGTGTACACGTTTAGAAGTGGTATTATGCGAATCGTAATATTTACGGGGGCGTACGCCAGAGACGCACACAACCGGCCACGATGGACGAAACGAATCTTCGTGTGTGCACGGTTACGTGTTCCGTCGAGTTTTTCTCTCTCGATTTTTTTTTTTTTTTATCCCTCTTCGATAAATCGTACGCGATTGTAAAGGCGAGTAGATGGCGCTCGCTTCTAGACCGGTGCACAACACATTCCGAGAGGTGGTGAGAACGTTTCTTTTTTTAGAGATTTAAGTGGGTTCGTGTAACTAGTGAGAAAGAGAAGAGAGACGAGAACGCGTGAACGATGTTGTATTTATAAAAAATGGTACCTTGTTGAGAACTGCTCACCGTTAGCAAACGTACTGGTACGTTTTTTGTTTCTTCTTCTTTTTTTTTTTTTTTTTCTTCTTTACTTCCTTCGTTTTGTATTCACGACTTCCGGGTGGTTCTTTCGATGATTCGCGCGCGGCTGGCGACCAGCGTTCTTCGCAGCGGAAGACGACGATCGCAGCGAGCGTGACAAGGAACAACGAACGCCAGTATCGAACAATTTCTTTCTTTTTTTTTCTTTTTACATCGTCGATTCGTCGCGTTCGATCGCGTGGACGGATTTTCGGACCCGCCGTTGTCGCGAACGAGCCTCCATTTTGGTTCCCTTTTCGATCCACCGGTGCGCGCCTCGGCGACGAAACCGTTCTCTTTCCGTTTTGTATAATAATGTGCTTCCATTCGAGGAGTTCGTCGCCGTATGAATCATCGTCGTCGACAGACGGGAAGATCGCGTGGCCAGAGTTCCGGGTGAAATTTTGTTTCGCCACCGGGATAACTCGATACGCTGTTCGTGACGTTTATTCGAGCGAACGGTTCAATTTGCGTTCGTTTGTCGCGAAACGTTTCGAACGAAACGGATGACATTTTTATTTTCGTTTGACAACGAACGGTTTGCCTTTCGTTCGTTCGGAAATTTTTACGTGGATATGGATTTCGTCTCTGTCCGTGGGGTGCGTTTGGTCCGAACGAAACGACTGTGAAAATAATAATTCTGCATTCGAATAAATAATACGATTGGGAAATGAACGAAATCGTTACACCTTTCGATTCGTACAAAATTAGCGCAGTCGATTACTTAATTTTCTTATTTTTATTTCAAATAAAATATCGCGGTTTGAATCGTATTCCGAAACCTTTTGCACCCTTCTGAAGCATTGTTCTCGGCTATCGACGATGAGTTTCGCGACGAGTCCGCGCACTGCGGATCTATTTTAGCGTACAGTGAGAGGCTTCGCGGGCCTAATACTTACTGCCTTAAATTTGCCAAATGCGTAGTGTTAGAAACGAGGAGGGAAGTCGTCGACTCATCGACGATAAGGGTCGAACGCAAGAAACGAGGTCCACGGACTGATATCGTGCAACGATCGAGCCCCGGGGGAAGGGGGGGGATGCTGGAGTTATTTTCTGACTTCGCGCCACGTTGGCAAAGTACAAATATTTTTGGAGGGAAATTTTCACGCGATTCTCGCGGTCCGATTTTCGCGACGACGGGGAACAGCGCGTGTCCAGAGGAAATTATCTTAGACCGGTGAATAATTTTGTCGAACGTGTTCATCCATTGCCCTAAAGTGATAAGAAATCTTCTAAATTTTATTTGGTGAATTTTTTTCCAACCCTGAAAGAATCTATAAATTAATGTTCCTCGTTAAAGTGACTCTATTAAATAATAATAAAATTTAAAAGATGAAAGTTCCATGGTGTCAGACGATGGATGAACGTTTAAAAAAATTAGATGCTCGTCTGTCGAAAGAGATTTTCAAAAATCTACCCTGCTTGTCAGTTGGACGGACCCTTGTGGCGTTTTCCCAGTCGACAGCGTCGCGAGCACCCCGGATAAAATCCGTTTTCGTCCGAGCTGGATAACCCTGGAGCCCGCCGCGGAGGGGTTTGGGAACCATTTTCGTGGGTTTGCAGCGATTTTCGTTTTCTATCGGGCGCGAGTCGACGTTCGCGGACGCGTCGTTTAGAGCCAAAGAACCGCAGATACTTAAATCACGCTTCTCGCGTTCGGGGATAATTGTCCGCGACACGATTAGATCCGAGAGGTCGCCGAGGCCTCGGAGAAGAGCATATATGCATATCCGCACGAACGGGGGGAGCACGCCGATTTAACCATAAATAGATTACGCATCAATTAGTTTTTAGTCTTATCTTTTGTTTATTTGGGTTCATTTCAGCCGATTGCATACGATTTTTTCTCTCCTCTTGCGTATTTTTTGTGCGTTGTGTTATTTTTTTTCTCATTATACCTTTTTTTTTTTTTATTTTTTTTTTGTTTTTCTTCGTTCTCTGGGGTTTTGAAACTTTTACTACTGAGTCGTCGGTTAGTCCTGCTTGATTAGCTCTTGGACCATACGTGTTTAGTGCGCATGATGTGTGTTATGATTACGATTACTATTATTATTACCATTATTATTACTATTATTAATATTAATGTTACGATTATTTTTACCGTTACGGTTACGATTATTATATTATTACGGCGTACTGGCAGTGGATGGGCGAACGGTGTTTCGACAGACTCCAACGACGAGCAACTCGCTATCGAGATCCTTGGAATATTTTCAAAATATTCTATGTACCAAACAATTTTACCGTGTAAAGCTGAATTCGACGAGAATTTTCCCCAAAACACCAATCTCTATCTCGATCGTCACGGAATACAATATGGCGGCTTGTTCGTCGTTCGTTCCAAGTCCCGAATGCATACAGTTACTCTCACTCGTAATCGTATCGTATAATGGCGATTCGCTATAAATGAAAAGAAGCTTGTTTCTTGTAAATCGAACACGATGAAAAGTTTAAGAATTCATGTACGTATAAATTAGAAATAAAACTTGTCGATGGTCGTGGCACAGGCTATCGTTCGAATACAGAAGTGTCCGCTCCAAAGAAAAAACCACGTTTATTAATATCATTATATCCAGTTTCTAATTGAATATTTCTACCCTATTGATATTAAAAAAAAAGAAAAAACAGCGTAATAAAAATATTTATAAAGTTCCTGAAGAAACAAGTTCCCTTTCACGTACAGTGCACATCACCGAGTGTACGAGTACGAGATTCAGGAGTAAATCGTGTACATTCGATTAAAAAATTAGTGCTCGTCCCTGCGTACATGGCTGCTACCGTCTACTATAATTATTATTATTACTAGCGTCACTGATAT
Source organism: Colletes latitarsis (assembly GCF_051014445.1). Taxonomy (NCBI): domain Eukaryota; kingdom Metazoa; phylum Arthropoda; class Insecta; order Hymenoptera; family Colletidae; genus Colletes; species Colletes latitarsis. Next base: position 24,492,531 of record NC_135135.1, on the reverse strand, counting down.
TATATCTTGAATCGATTACTGATCACCTATTGTACATCGTATCGTCATTACCATTAGTATTATCGGTATCCGTCGCGAGTGTCGGTGATTTTCGTTGGGAGGACCGACGAACAAGGTGCTCCGTACGAGACCGGGGCGTCAAGGATTCGGAAACGTCGGACGATTCCGTCGCGTCGATGAAAAATAACCAAAAAAAAATGTCCACTCGATCGATCCGCGAAAAGTTGTAATTTCGTAACGAACGGCGCGACGGGGTCGTCGAACTTTTTCGTTCCGTGGCGTTTTCACTCACTTGCCTGGGTTCTTAGATGTTAGATTATTATCGCATGGCATGCGCTTGTATCGTTTCAATTATTTGTTTCTTCTCCTTCCCCGTCCCCCCACCCTTTCTCGCTCCCTTCTTTTCGCGTTCCAATTAGCGCCGTTCGACCAGCGTTTCCGTTGGACGAGACTTCTTCATTCCATCGAACGTACCTTTGTATACCCCGTAACCGAAAGGGATTACCGTGATCGGTTAAATGTGTATGGTTGTAAACGTATCCGAGTCCGAGTGTGTTTCTTAGGTGTACCGCGAACTGTAAGTTCAACGAGGCTGCGCGAGTGTTCGAGAAACGACCATCTTCGAGGCGTCGACAAATTTCGCGACGAATGTTCTGGAGTACAGAAATTTCTTTCTAGTTTAATGTCTCGCGTTCGAGGGATCGGTGTGAAGACGAAACAACCTAGGATTGCTTCGTTAGGGTTGTCGATCGTTTTCTTAAGAGTTGACCACGGTTTGTCCTAATTAAGAAACTCGATTGATCTTGAGAATCATGGGGATCTTGGGAAACGTCGCTTTATTGTGATAGCTGGATAATCAAAGGCTCCACAGCCATTTCCGTCGGATCAAAGTTGCTGGTGAAACGCAGCAAATATTAGGGTAAAAAGTACTCTCCGTTTTATAGTTTAAATAGAGACATCGTTAGGTGATGTTTAAAATGAAGTAACATGAAAGTAAAACGAGACCATGATACGAAAGAAGCACAAGTTACACCGAACCGGAAAACTTTTGTTCGACCCAGTTGCCGAGCAACGCGTTTCTATCGCAAAACTAATTTCGCGATTAAAATTCAATGTTAAATTTCGTCCTCGTTCCGCTATAGGATGTCGAGGAATTCCGGAAGGGAACCATGTCCATGAAACGAGCCGTTTTCTCGGGCAAAAGATGGCCAAAGTTTTGGTACGATTAGATTGCACGGAGGTTTCTTTTGGAGGTGGGTTTCTCTATTTTGTCTTTCTGACGCAAACCCGCAGCTGTTGGCGGCCCTGGCCGACACGGAGTAACGCGAAACAAAGTGGCGAAAGCACTCGGGGCTCCCAGAGGCAATTCAATTGGCCGGAACTTTGACAATCTTGGCGAGAAAACTATTTGTTCGAGGCGTACGGTTTCCTTTGAACGCTTTGCCCTATCGCTGTGATTTTTAACACCAGATTCGCGGATACTCGTTCACAGTTGCATTAAACTACAGTTTTTCATCGCGTCAATTAAATTCGACATAAATTGCCCACAAGTACAATATAATTGTCATCGAATTGACGCATTCAGCGTCACTCTGGCACTGTAGCGCCATTAAGAGGTCAGACTCGTAACGATGGTGATGTGTATTCGTAATCGTAAAAGTCGCGATATATTTGTTGCAACGGTGTACTCTATGAGAGTGACCTGTGAGAATGAACAGCTTTTAAGTGTCGCGTGTTGAACGCTCGTCCAGTCTCGCGTTTTAGATTCATGTAAACGAACCGGACAGTTATGTCTCATGTATACTGACACGGCCTAGTGGATAAAGACCCAAACGTAGTACGGCTTTGTCGTTCGACGATCGATAGACGTTTCGTTCGCGACGACCGAGAAATGCGTGTTACGTGTGTATTATAGAAATCAGTAAGCCAAGGAATCTCATAAATGTTGTTCAGAATCGAAAGTAGATAATAACGAAGAGCCTCCACTGTGCGATCGTCAAGTTCCGTGGTTCCGTGGGTGAACAGAAAAAAGTCCACGGACAACGTACGATAACTCTTGGCATTAGGATAACGCAACGTTTCGTTTGTAACGATTGAGAAATAAATATTTATTGGAAAATGGCTCGGGGAAACGTTTTCTATTCGTGTCTGTTCTCGACTCTGTAAATAATCGCGCGCTGTACACCGGGGAGGAACAGCGGCGGCCATCTTTGCTCGACCAAGTATTGGTCTTTGTCGAAAACTCATCGTGCACCCACGATCCCCCACCCGGAGACTTTTAAATTTATGAAAATCATCGTTTATTCAAATTTGCGGTGGGTTCGACTTGAAATTTTAAACACTTATTTCTCGGAATTTAAAAATTGCAAAAGAACGTCTGCTTTCCGGGGGTGTTGTGACAATTTACATTTATTTCTGCAGTCGAATCGCGAGTAACTTTGCTCCAAGAAGTCAACCCTTAGATTCTGCCTCGATGTCGTGCTTTCCGCCTCCCGTAAAGTGGGGTACGAGCTTCCGGTGAGCATCGTAGGGTGCACGGGAAGGGGTAGGGCGGGGGAGAGATGGGCATTTCCTTGGATCGCGGCCGAAAAGCGCGGCGACGAGACAATAGCCTCTGAAGAGAGAACGAGCCTTGGGGAAACGTCGCGCGAAATCGTTTCTGTCCACGCGGAACCCTTTTCTTTCTCGTATCGATCTCTCGCGGTGCCCGTTCGAACGAGAACCGGACGAAGGAGGGGCGTTGGAAACACGTCCGTCGGAGCCCTCTTAATTTGGAACTCCCGTCAGAATGGGGATTCGATTCGACCGTGTCCTAATACAATTTCGTCCAAGTTAAATCGCTTTGGGATGAGAATCGACGCTCCGGGATCGCTCTGACCGCGAGATCTCTCCTTTTTTTACGCCCCTTATCCTCTGTATTTCACGAGAAATTGACCGCGAGAGAGGAGTTTGCGTCCCAGAGACGCTGCCCGCTATAGCTCGGAGCGCGAGAGAATGGACCTGGAAGGAATGCGGCTATATCAAGCTGTTTTGAAATAAAGATTAGTGTCTGATTTGGTAGCCTTTGATTCTATAGACTTTTTTTAAATTATAGTTGGTCGTCGAATACTATTTAACACTTTCACTGCTACTCATATGTGGGTGACAGAATTTACCACTATGATATAACTTGAGAAGAGTGAATTCTCAAGTCAAGACGTTGAGGGAAATAAATTTGGATAGAATTCGTGAATTTTAAACGAGGTTACAAAAATTAGTACTGAGACAAATTTTAGGTAGCTTACAATGGTCTGAAATATAAATTTTACTTTTGCAAAATGTTATACTGTTTCTTGACCATATATGAATGACAGGATTTACCACTATGATACTAGAAAAATTAATTCTCAAGTTAAGACGTTGAGGGAAATAAATTTCGATAGAATTCGTGAATTGTATTCGAGGTTGCAAAAATAAGTACTGAAACAAATTTTAGGTAACTTACAATAGTCTGAAATAAAAATCATACTTTTGCAAAATATACTCTTTTGATCTGTCAGTGAACGTGTCAAATATATGTTCGTGGTAATTACAGAACAGTTTCATACCTTGATTGTCATTTTAGACGTCATATTTAAATAATGTTCGAATGTGAAAAATTTGAATTTGCACGTGGTGTTAATCAGTAACGTCGCGACTGATCAGTTATCGTTCGAACGTCCATAATAATAAAATATTCGTCGGAGTAGCCGCATCCAGAGTCTCGAATGTCCCCAGAACGGCTTCGTAACAAATCCCTAGGGATGGTAAATTCCCGAAACAGCGGGGTGTCATGTTTGTTTTGCTCCGTGCATTTGCGTTTCTGAGCCTCCGGGGCGCATCGGTCCGGGAAGGTCGGGTCTCTCACGGATAGAAGGCAGATTTCGAGATTAATCGGTGAAACTACGGGATAATGGTTGGCCTCTAACGCAATTAAAACTCTCGAGGCTGGTGTCCCGTCGTCGTCGTCGTCGTCGACGGAACTTATAATAGCGAGGCGCCATTGCCGTCTCTCTCGGTCTCTTTCGCGTGGATGCAATTTTGCAAGTTAAAACGAAGTCTGCCGCGAAACTGCATCGGTCGGGAGAGATCAGGAACCGGCGTCGACGAGATAATTCCGACGAGGATGCAAATGAGCTGTTGAAGAGACGCGCTACTGTGCTCTTAGCTCGCCTCCGAAGAATGTTGGATGAAAGCGTTCGGTACAGTTCGGTACAGCGTCTACGAAACTCTCGGAAGGGAATAGAAATGCTACTCGAGCAACTGTTACGAAATAATTAGCAGAATAATTTTTCTTAATTCTCCGCGCTCTTTGAAAATGGAAAACAATGCGTTTTATCGACGAGAAATTATCGTCGCTCGAGTATAGAAGAACGTAGGACTGTTTAATTGTTTTTTACTTTATCGAACTATTTTTCCCAATATTCACGAGGAAACGACGCTCGATCGACGTCGAAGACGCTCCTGGCCCGTTCTAGGAACTCGCTTCGTCCCGAAACAGAGTTATAAATAAAAGACGCCGGTTCAAACGAACAGAACGAGAGAGGGAATGACACGCGGAGCGATGGAGCCGAGAAAGCCACGCAGAGTTCGCGTTATGAAGTGCAGTGTGCAATGTCGAGGACCGTGAATCTATTTTCGGGGGTGGAAAGGAGGGGTACGGCGGTATTCGCGAGTTTTCAAGCCCGTGGTCGAGGCGCGATAACGCAATAGTTTCTATGGCCTTCCTGGATCCTTCGTAGAGACGTCAAAACTCGAGTGGACTCTCAATCTCAAAAGAATCATTTTACTTAATATTGACTTTTAAAAAATAACGAACTAATTGAGCACTACAAAAATGTTCAAATAATTACATCGACACTCGAGGATTAATGATACTTTTTCCGGCTCGAAATCACCCCCCAAGCTTCAATATCGGTTTGCACATCAACGCATTGTCCATTTATTTACACAGTCTCGTTAAAAGTCCACCAACCGCGAAATTTAAAGGATCAAAGAGCAGAATACGGGGCTTGTTAATAACAAAATTCGATTCGACGATCGCAAACCATTTTCATCCTTTTGGTCGGAGACGTTGACTTTGACAACCGAACAGGATTACAGGGATACGTATTATTTCTGTAAAGGTTTGACGGGCGGACCTTTTGTCAGTCTGAAAAATTATTTTCCACGGTCCATTCGCTTTTCCATCGTCGGTCGAAAATAGAGGACTCCCGGACGAACGGTAAAAATGACGGAATTAAAAAGCGGGCACGAAACGGCTCCGAGCATTAACGGGCGTAGCTACATTTTTCCAGCTAGTTATTCTCGCTAAAAGCCAGAAAAAAAACTACTTTCTCTCTCTCGCCTCTGCACGTTCTACAATTACAACGGTACAATTCTCTGACGCGCGTAGAATCGTTCCTTAACATTCGTTACCGTCCGCAGGTCGTTTCCATTTTCGCTATTTTTTTTTTTTTTTTCCACCCTCTCTCGTTCGTTCCCTCCGTTTTCGTCGACGATGTTAACGTTTTCTTTTTTCCCCTCCCCTCTCTGCAACGTTTCGCGTTGGATAACGTTCTCGTCGTTCGACGGTCCCTGGAAAATGCATCGTCCGGTTCGCGTAATAGCAAAAGAAACAACCGAGTCACGATCCTGCGTCGATCGGAAGATACTCTTTTCTTCATTTCTCTTCTCTCTTCATTGGCGACGAGTAACGATCGCGTTTTCTTCTTTTTTTTTTTTTTCGACGTGCAGCGTGTCGCCTCTCTTCTTGCGATCAATCGAAATTCGCGAGGTGGGGGAGGATCGTTGCATGTATCCGTGACGCGTATCGACGCAAGAAGCGAGGCAGTCGACGGACTCGAGTCGAGGCGGTGAACTTCCATGTTGGTTTCGCGAACAGAGAATTTTTAGATTCGTTCCGTGAACAGGTAAAATATCGAGTTCACGAGCGAATCTAAAATTGTTGGCTTCGCGTGAAACCAGGAAGAAAGAGAAACACGCGTTTTCACGGGGATATGTTCGCATATTCGACTAACACTTATGTATACAATATACACGTATATGTACAAACGTATATATATATATATAAATATATAAATATAGAGGGAGAGATAACATTTACACGCGTGCAAGGATTCATGTGCTAGCCTTAGTGCCTAATATTCGTATTTATGACGTGGGTGTGAACGTAACGTTCCCCCCGTGGAACACTTATTGTAAATATGAGTATGGAAATATATATGTGAGTGTTTAAGGAATACCAGACCAATGAATCCGCCGATGGAGAAGCCACCGTCAAATTGTAGCCGCCACGACGGGAATCGCGCGATTATCAAATGGCCCGCGACCAGAGATGATCCCCGCTCCGCCCAGAATTACACGCGCCCGTCGTTTAACACGGATCGTTAATTGTTGCCAACTTAACCCCTTCGCGCGTTAAATTCACGGGGACGATCGAATTTCGTACCGACACCAAATTGGGAACTGGGATTATATTGTAATTGGTAGTTCCATAGGATTGCAATTTTCTGCGGTTCGCGAGTACATATTGCACCGATCGGGAAACTCGGCCAGAAATTTGGAGGAAACTCTTTGTCTAGACACGAAGTTTGAACCACGAATGAAATGTCAGTATTCGAATACTTCAGGAAGAATCGACAACGATTTACAAATGTTTTATTGTTTATCCGTTACTCGAGTGCAACAGTGCCACCAGAGACATTGAAATTTAAGACTTTAGAAATTTAAGATCGCGGTAAAAGTTTGAGGTGGTTTCTTTCTCGGCCGTCTTGTTCATTTTCCGCTCACCTTGACAAAAAAAAAAAAACACTCGACGAGATAGAGCCACATGGTCCAAAAGAAAACGGTAAATATGCTCAGCACATCAGAAGAGAACGTCCGGTGTAATGTGTATCATACAATCTGCTAAGTATATCGTAGTAGTCCCTGTTGACTTAAAGCAAAAGAGCGACCGAGCGAGCGAGCGAAAGAGAGTGAGAGAGAGAGAGAGAAAGGGAGCAAGTAAGAAGCAATCAGTGGAAAGGCTTTCTGTGTGGAGGTAGCACATTTAGATTAGCGATGCGTAGAAACTAACAACGGGAGAGAAAGGTAGCGAATGAGCTTTCTTCCCCCTTCCTTGAGCTTCTACCCTTCTCTGCGTTCGCCAGAAGAAGGGAGGCTTCTCTGTCGCTTTTGTACGCCATACTTTTCGCGCTTGGTACTCTTGCACCACTTTGTTCTTTTTTTCTTTTTTCATTTTTTTTTTTTTCCTTTTCTATTCTTTTCGTTATTTTTTTAACACGCTTCTTTTTACTGCTTCTTCGATGACGATAGCTTCTTCTCCTCTTTTTTTTTTCTTGTTTGTTTAATCCGTATACTCGTTGGCTTTGGTTTTTGGTTCCTTACGTGTCTACGCTTCGATGAAAACGGATTTTTGGCACATCCCCAGAACCCCCCGCCGATCTTGTTTCTTTTCAGGAGACTAAAATTAATCGTCCGCGTAACGTGTTTGGTGATGTTGGATACCCCGTGTTCACGCGATCTCGTTAACACAGTCCGCGTAATTGGAGATGTGCGGGTGCTCATAAATAACCAATTGGCTCCTCAAGGCCCACCCCCATCTTGGTTTTAAACCAGTATTTTCCAAATTAGAGGAAGCCTTACCAGAAGAATATAGATCACTCAAAACGTTTCCCTTTATTAACGCATTGTATAAAAATTCAACTATTGGATAAACTTTAATTTAGAATTATATATTTAGAATAGAAAATGTAATCAATACAATGCATATATTATCGTGAAAATTTTCGCGAACCACTGTTTTTCAAGTATCTTATTATATACAGTCTATCAAAATCGAAGAATTTAATTTTGAGGTAATTTATATGACTACGTTTTTGTATCTCTGATTTGTTAAAAATATTTGGAAATCACTGGTTTAAGCAAACTTGACATACTGTATCTCCGTTATCCGAGAAGCAATCAGACCGTAAAATTATAAGCACAGTGACAATGACAAATTAGTTATTATTATAATACATGTAACTAACGATTATTAATTTTCAGCACTATTAATATTAAAGTAGTATGCTATTCGTTCTTATTTTTCACGAGTTTCTGCGAACGAGGGTCAAATTAATTTGAATGTTTAAAATAGTGAAATAATTAAGTAGCTATACTCTCCAAGTACCCGCACACCTGGTAATTACGTTCGAAAATCGTAATTTCTGCCATTGGAAATAATTTTCAATACAAAACCTACCAGTACGTTTCCACTTTGTTCGTTCCCACGGAATCGTCTGTAAATTTCCGTTCGTGCGACAGCCATGATCCCCTTATCATCACCAAACATTGTTAAGTACTGCTTTTGCACTAACGGATTGCAAGAAATATTGTACATTCACGTCGCGATACTTCGATCTGATACGCTGTTCTTGTCCTTCAAGCTATAGACACCACCGTGGTTCACCATCAAGGGCCCCTGATATCCAGCGCAGCCATAATCGGTATCGTGATCGCGGTACTGATCATTTTCATTATTGTGATCGACGTGATCTGCTGTTGCGCCCATAAAACAGGTGAGAAACCATTTAAATCGGTATGGATTTAATAACTACTCGTTCTTAGGTACACTTACATCGAGTTAAACGATAATAGAATATTTTCAGAATTTTATTAAGAGGGAATTAATTGGATTTCTTATATTTTGGTATATTATTATTGATTCTGTGAAATTTCTGTTGCAGGAATTATATATTACGTCTGCGAACGATCCCGCCGGAAACCAGTGGACGAAGAAGACGCGAAGTTGGGCAGGTGAGACTCATTTCGATCGAATTCGTTGATCACGCCAACACACACGAAACACCCTTTCGATCTTTAGACAGTTTATTCGACTTTCCTATATACGTTACATCTATTTTACATTTGTGCTTTGGCAAGTCTGGCTCTACATTACCGTGTCATCGAACCTCTCACCCCCCATCATCGAACTTCAAATCGTCGGTCTCTATCTTTCTGCTTCCCTGCCGTGATAAATATTGGAGGTTTACCGCGACTAACAACGGGAATTAGTTTAGAACGCGAGAATCTGGTAAATTCCTATTACCTCTATTAATTTTCGACCTATTAACATGTATGAACGATACGGTTACGGTCGAATACACACACAATACCTTACGCCATAACGTTTGTAATTAACCCATTAACACGAGTAATTGCGCGTGGAAACTAGGAGTAACGTAGTTGTAAAATTAAAGGTTAATGATTTAATAGAGACTTCAACAATGTTACTTGATCAAATTGCTACCGAAAACTTTCTTTGAACCGTACCGAATTGCAAATACAAGGTCGGAATACTATTTTGAACAGAACTCTGTACATCGTGAATAGAAAACTGCAAAACGCAACTGCTCAAAGAAGCCTTTTGTAATGCGAGTTTAATGGAAGCTCGATGTAAACCATGCGTCGTTCGCCGCGCTTCCGGTTCGAAAGGAACATTTGCCCGTTTAAAGAAGTAGCCGGAAGTTAAACTTGTGTTCGGCCGGTTAGAATCTTAGCCCGCCATTAGGAGACACTTCTGACCCTCTCGCATCTTTCTCTTTTTTTTTCTTTACCGGTAGTCTTTACGGTTGGCGGTTTCCATTGCCGTATTGCGACCAAAAAATGGCCAATGTCGCCGGGGTCACGGCCATCCAAGACTCGGGTAGTGGAAAAAATACCATTAGATTGGTCAAACACACTGCCATGTAAGAGAGATACATAAGTGAAATCAGTAAGACGCATGGCCCCTCACGTAGGGGCTCTGACACGGCTTTCTACTTGGCATGATATTTTTTAATTTAATGCTCCGTCGACTGTTTCTCCCTCTCTTTCTTCGTTTTCGTTTCTGTTCTTTTCACGGCCCCCTCGAACGTCCTGGAATGTCGAACGCGCACACTCGAGGACACGATGGCGTCCATGGGGGATGAAACGGACGCGGTACCCAGTCGATAAAACAGGATTCGAGCATGAATTCTCTTCTGCCTGTTGATTTTTACTCACTCTTAAACCGTTCCGTTTTGTTTTCACATTCCTTCTTTCAGTTTCACGCATCCTATCCCGCCGCCAACCACTTTTCGTACAGAGAGCACGTTGTACGGGTTCGTGCAACGAACGTCACCATCTTATTAAGTTTCATTTAGTGCTTATTTGTTTCTCTCTGTCTACCTCCCATCACTCTTCACGCGCTCTGCATAAAACTGTCGCCATTATTCTCGCCCGTGCTTTGGCTATGCTGCATGAGATATCAACACTCTGAAGTGATATTAATTGCTCGTTAACTACGTAGCACACCCACCATCACGCTCTAATTTACCCTGCTCCATTCGGCCGTGGATCATGGACGTAGGTGATTCAGTCTCGTTACGACGCGAAAGTACGGGTAGACGCTGAAGACCGAAATTAATTTTGATTCATACGTCTCTACGATTTTAACACTTTATTATCCGCCTCTCCTTAGATTATCTTACAAAGCTGCGGGAAGTCTTGCGTACAGTGGATTGTGGAAATGTATTAGCACGTCAGACCTCAATTTTGTCACGAAATTAATACTATTATCTTTTTATAAACGTGCTAGATTTCATGAAATAATTGATGGAACGACATTGGAAACGCCAGGTTCCACCAATTGTAAGATACGACGCTGCATGGACGAATACTTTTGCGACCCACTGTACGCTTGCTACCGTTTTATTAGAAACACATGGGAAAGGAAGACCGAAATTCCCCTGGTTGCAAATACACGATACTAACGAGTGATGGCATGCCTTATGCGTATTAATCGATGTTGCACCACGCGCCGCATCTCTCGACATGCTCTTTTATGCCCAGTAATAGAAGTAAACCGTAACCGATCGCGCGGCGAAGTACCATTTCGTCCCCGTGGCATTAACCCAGTCTGTGCATTGAAACATTTTAGAGACGAGAAGGAGCCGCTGAAGGAAGAGAAAAAGATCACGCCGATCATCGACACGGGCCTGCGTCGGGAAACGTCCATCACCTTCGACGGGAAGAGGTCCGTGTCAAAGACCGGTTTCGTCGGCAAGGATTCGGCCGTTTAGATATTCTTCCGGCGTACTAGATTGTAAATCACCGTGGAAACGTTGTTTCTGGCCAAAGTGTTCTCGAACGATACGATGGAGCTCGTACGTCTCGGAATGTACAACGTAAGTACGCGGCGAACGAAGCTTCCACGGTTCCAGTTTTGAATTTGCGCGGGAACGCGACGAAGCTTCGTTCCTCGCGCCGAGGGCGCCGCGAGCGCCATCCGGCGACGGTCGAACGACACACGAGACGCGTCGTTCGACCGCTATTACTTCGTGAATTATTCGACGATCGACGCGACGATACGCGCGTACATTCTCGCCGGTGTGTCCTCCCCCCCCCCCCCGTCGAGGACACGATGGAAAGCTGTATAACCTCTTATTGGTAAGCCTGCATTTCACAAAACGATTCGGTACAAAATTCCCCGACGTAGTCTTCTTTTCGCGGGACCTAACCTCGTTAGTCTCTGTAGCGGTTTCGGGGCAGCATTTTCGGGAAGCCTTAAAGAAAATAAAACGCTCTCTTCCCGCTCCCTCGCTCCCTCCCTCTCCTCCCTCGTAACGCGATCCGTCGCGAAACGAGTACGAAACGTACTCGGTTTCGACGATCGTTTCTAGGGAAAGAAAATCTGTCGATGTAATGTAACTTAGCGAATATTGCAAGGTGGGGATAGATAGATCGCTTGCACGAGGAGGAGGAATGTACAAAATTAATCGCGAAATTGGTAGAAGTTGGTCGATAAATAGTGATCATTGCTTCGAGGCACCCTCTAGATAATCGCAGTCTAGTACGCTGGGTAGTACTGTATTATCGTGCGTGCAGCACGAAAGGTATTAAGGAAAACCGTTTCCGGACATCCGTCTCGTTTCTCCAGCGTCGATGTCGCGATAATCGTTGCTATCGATCCCCGAGATAGGGGGGAATCGATAGATCGTGAAGCATCGTTTTCTTTTACGTCGCGAAACGGAAACGAACGGAACCGGAACGGGACTCTATCTCAACGAGGTTCGCGGTTTAGCAGCGACCTCTGATCTGTGTATATACTTTCGAAGGTTTACTGTAACTCCACGACACGACACCCATTCCTGTAAGTTGTTCAATTAGATACCGTATCGTAAGGTCCACAGACACATTTCATTTTCTAACGTTCGATTCTAAACGCCAGGTTATCGATTTCGTGGTTATATACGACCTTGGTTCAAAGACTGATTCCTTTAAGTGTAAAATTTCATGGAAACGAATCGTACCGGTTTGTCATTGACGATCAAGTGTATAACTCAGGCCACTCGGATTCTCGCTGTTCGAAAAAGAAATTTTACGAAGACGACATTACTGTTCGGCTTTCGAATATGTAACTCTTGCCTGCCACGAACATGACTGACGTATTTGGTTACGTTGTATAATTAGTTGCGATAGTTTTTTTTTTTTTATATACTTCGAAGTGGATCCTGGACGCGAGAAATGTTTTTTTATCCGTGATAATTTATGGTGATAGTTTACCGTGTACAATTTTACAATGTAAAGATTACCGTCGCGCGCAAAAGCAGCCCAACCGTCTCCCCTTCGTTTTTACGTTTCTTTTTTTAATTATTATCGATAGTATTTTGTGTATCCTGTGTTAGTTACTATCGTATGTAAGGAAGAATTGGGCAGCTGTCGCAATAAAGCTCTGGTTTATAAAATGGCGCGTCGCCGCGATTGGATTACCGATTTGCCATTCCGAAACAGTATACCTAAGGACTGTAAGATACGGAAATTAGAATGGAGTTCCGAGAAATAAGGTAATCCGATACACCGACTGTGGCCGACAATCTACTCGAACGTATCTCTTTACATTAAAAGTCTCTCTGAATATGTATGTATAGTGTAATCAAAAGCAGCGACACTTTCGATAGTCGGTAAAACGAATTCTTAACGCTTTAGAGAAGTTTGCGCGGGTCGAAGCGGACGGACATTCGAATCACCGTTTCAGGAACACGTAAAAACACGAGAGAACAATCGAAAGCTGCCATATATATATATAATACCAATTCTGTCCTAATGTGTAAGATGGCTTTTCGAGAAAACGCAGTTAAAATGTGATAAGTTTTTGTAAATGCTTGTAAACGTTTTTCCTAATCGTTAAGGAGTATTGGATATAAGGTTAGGAGGGTCCGGTAAGGTTAGGATGTTGTCGTGCAAGTTCGGAAGGTGCGTTCGCAAAGAATAAGAAAACTAAGACAAACGAACAAAATGTTAAGCCCGAAAGGATAATCGATCGCGTGTATATTTATTGAAGGGGATACCAATTGTACCTACGTATATAAAAATAAAAAATAGAGAGAAAATAAAGGAAATAAAAACACCCGTCTCTTCTCCCACGCTTGCGAACACACTTTCCGCACTTGGTAGCTTTTTTACGTACCCGTAAATTACAGAGTTTTGCCAAATATATAGTACTTATTAGCATGTAAGTGAACGAGTACATATTATACACGAGGGAAAAAAAAAAATATATCTATCGACGAGAAATGAAACTAAACGGCGAGTTGTTCGTCTTCGTGATCGTCACACGCAGTATTTCGAGGCTTCTTCTTCGCGGAGGAGAGGTCGCGTGTTTATCTAGCTATTTTATATTCGTTGCCAAAATCCGTAACCCAAGTAGCTTCCCACGAAAAGTATTACTGCGCATTCTTCCAATTTAAACGACAAAAAAGGAAAAAAAAAAAAAGAAAAATAAAAATATTACGAATATTATTAAAAGTTCGTAGGTATAAGGCATATTTTTTATGTATGCTTTTTTCTGTACGCGTTCAAGGATACGTACTCGACTAATAAAGGATAAAGAACACTTTCGAAGGTCAAATGATTCACACATTCGTTTATGCTAACATGTTTATTGGTACAGTATGAAAAAAATACAATTCATCGTACAAGGATTCCTGTACAAACAGACACTCGGAAAGTAAATAATAATAAAAAAAAAAGAAACGTTTCACTCGTGAGCTTGATTCAGAGATGAACGACTTAGAATTAATCAACGTCGTATGTGTAGTCTTATCGTATGTGCGCTGTAAAGTTATGGCACTGCATCTTACCGCAATGAGGGGAGTACATGGCCAAGTACAAATGATAAAAAGCGTACACAAAATTTGTTCTCTTCATTTTCGTTCGCAGACGAATATTATCACTACGGCGGGCCCTCGAGTTCTTGTAACGATCGCGAAACGCATCGAACGACAAGCTTGATTTTTTATCACACTTCGATGCCTGCGTTCGACCGTTTACCTTTCCTAATCAACAGTTGTTCGACGTTCAACTGTGGTGGCTCTGTCCGCGTGTGCCAGACGTACACCTGAAACCAATTATGAAAACTTGTATAATCCTCTACGGTGGTACTACTTTTACCGACAGACGAAAATGTTTCGAACTTCACTCGATTTAAAGGAATATTTTTACTCTAAAAATTACTGTATCGAATTCTGCCCGTAATAAACTGAACCCCCCCGCTTACGAGAAACCAATATTTCTTCGAGATATGGACCCTTTATTTTGAAAGTGGTGTACTTTTTTTAACAAAAATGAGATATGACGTGATTTATGCTTAATTTAGTGTAAACTTTTTGTTTATAACGAGAGAATTTCGTTTCAACGAAAAATCTACAAAACGCAATTAAAAAACAGATAAGAAGCAACACTAACGGAGAAAAAGTAAATTGGTTGCAAATATGTTGGATTGAGATTTTGCAAAACTGCATCGTATACTATTTTATACAGGGTGTTCGGCCACCCCTGGGAAAAATTATAATGGGAGATTCTAGAGGCCAAAATAAGACCAAAATCAAGAATACCAATTTGTTGATGGAGGCTTCGTTAAAATGTTATTAACAATTAAATTCAAAAATTTGAAATCGTTCTGGAAAAATTATTTTCGGTTGCGGGGGTCAATTACAATCATTTTTGGTCTTTACACATACCCTCGAAATCCTACACACTTTTGAGAAAAAAATTCGAGAAGGTGTGAAATTTTTCGATGGAAAAAAAAAATTTCAAATCGTTCTGGAAAAATTATCTTCAGTTGCAGGGGTCAATTACAATCATTTTTGGTGAATTGACATACCCTCGAAATCCTACGCATTTTCGAGAAAAAAATTCGAGAAGGTGTGAAATTTTTCGACGGAAAAAAAAAATTTCAAATCGTTTTGGAAAAATTATTTTCAGTTACGGGGGTCACGTACAATCATTTTTGGTCATTACACATACCCCCGAAATCCTGCGCATTTTCGAGAAAAAAATTCCTTACCGAAAATCTAATTTCTGACCAGATGTGTCTGCCCGAATTTTCATGCGAATCATTAAAACGTCATAACTTCTGAACGGATTGGACGATTTTAATGTTTAAAAAATCAAACTACGCGTATTTTGATGGAGAATAAGTACAAATCGCAAAAATATTCGAAAAGTTGGTCCCTGACCTCGCAAAATGAGAAAAACCCCATAAAAATGGTCCAATTTTCAAACAGTCATAACTCCCACAATTGTGAATATATTTCAATGAAACTTTTTTTTTAAGTAGAGATCATGGGTACCTACAAAAAAGTATTAGACAACTTTTCTGTAGGGTGTCAAACAAAATTACTAAAAATGAAAAAGGAATTTTTAAGAAAAATCGGTACCTAAATTTTTCGGCGAAATTGAAAAGTTTCAAATCGTTCTGGAAAAATTATTTCCGGTTGCGGGGGTCAATTATAATAATTTTTGATTTATAGATATACCCCCGAAATCCTACTCAGTTTCGAGAAAAAAATTCAAGAAGGTGTGAAATTTTTCGACGGGAAAAAAAAATTTCAAATCGTTTTGGAAAAATTATTTTCGGTTGCGGGGGACAATTACAATCATTTTTGGTGAATAGACATACCCCCGAAATCCTACCCACTTTCTAGAAAAAAATTCGAGAAGGTGTGAAATTTTTCGACGGAAAAAAAAAAATTTCAAATCGTTTTGGAAAAATTATTTTCGGCTGCGGGGGTCAATTACAAACATTTTTGGTCATTACACATACCTCCGAAATTCTGCGCATTTTCGAGAAAAAAAATCAATACCGACAGAACTTTAAACGTTAATAACTTTTTAAGGAAGCCTCCATCAACAAATTAGTATTCTTGATTTTCGTCTTATTTTGGGGTGACTGAACACCCAGTATAATCAATTTACATATTAATAAATTAGTACACACATTCCCAGCCGCCACATAACCTATATTTTTTAATTGTCAGATCTGCTAACGTTCAACTTTCTCGAAACAAAAGTAATTGGACTTGCACCCCTCTCAAAATAAACAGTCTATATACATTCATCGAATAAAAATTAGCGCGCGTACCTTCGTGCAAAGATCCGCCAGGGGCTCCAGGTCATTTCTGGTGACGATCTGTTTCAGGATCTCACTCTCTTGGTAGCCACCTTGGACGTCGTACGAGAACACCGCCTCCTTGTTCTCCAATAAAAGCGTCACGTTGATGGCGAACCCGGCCATGTCCAACGGAAACGGACGGTCCGGTTTCCAGACCGCGTTGAAATCGATTACCTTATTAGTTACGTTATCACATATTGGTTTCTCCACCATCAAACCGCCGACCAGGCCGACAGGCCACACGCCGACCTTCTGTATCTTCGCCATCTGCAAAGGTACGTCCACGTAACGTTTTCGCGACTGGGCCAAACTGACGTCCTTACCTCGTGAAACAGCTTCACCGAGTACGTGTTGTCGTCGTCGGCGAAATACACGACCCCTCTGTCGGTCGACTTCACATTGTCGCGAAGCCAGCGCAACGCCGCGTTTCGTTGCTCGACGCCACGTGGTTTCTTCCAATTCGGATCGTTTCTCCCCAATTTGTAATTAGGCGGGGTCACAGCGTTTAGATGGGTATACGGTAAATCGCTGTCTATCAGAAACCGCGTGACCAGCTGCGTTTTCATCGCCGCGTCCTCCACGACGATCCAATGGAGGTTAGGTACGTGCAGAAACGTCTGCAACAACCGTGTCAGCTCTGCTTTTTGCACAGGCCTGGCGAACGTTGGAGTGATGACGTATATCGTGGGTTTATCGCCATACTCTCGTTTGCCGCCACCATTTAACACGCTGTTCTTTTCCACCAACTTCATTATACTGTATGACAGTCGGTTCACCTCTCCTTGGTCGGCTTGTAACGACTCTATCAGGCCCCTCAGTTCTAGCCATTTGCATTGCTCCTTGTAATCTGTAAAACAATGAATTAAAACAATATTCTGACTACGAAAGGTTTGTTCGTACGCTGTGTCTTTCTGACATAACCTCTTAATAAAGTATTCGAGGGTCTACGTTGATGTAATATGCTTTTATACGTTTTTCTACGAGAATGTATTAGCAAAGGATTCGTGGAAAGAAACTAGGACAGTATATGTTCGATACAAAACGATTAACTTTGAAATAAACACTGTATTTACATTGTGATTATGTGTAATATTATCGAATCAAATGGGGTTATATTCGGTTTAACGGATGTTCCTCCATCATTACCGATTTTAACGACACAAAATACGCGTGATTGACAAGGTATTTGAAGTTAGCACGATATATACGTAGGAGTTACGATACCGGAGCACGTCACATTTCACGCATAACCGCGTTCACATGTCTGTCCTGTTTATCGATACGCAATACTGGACGAATACTTACATATGTAAGTTTGTATTAGGATTATAGGCATTAGCAATAGTACTAGGAAGACTTTGTTATGTCGGTAGCCACCCCACATATTAGGTTTACTGCCGAATTCGTCGGTGAGGAACAAACTTTCTGTCATGGTTACGGCGCCATGACACTACTCTACAATACCAACTGTTCTTAGTTCGAGATGAAACGACGGACTGCTTCCAATATGTGTGAATCGACAGTAACATTTAATCTCTAGTACAGAGATAATGTTGAGAACAGGTATTACATAAATTCGTGATTATTGCATATGAGTAATAAGGTACGAGCACAGATTATGGACTTTCGTGGACCAATCTGACTGCCATAACGAGTTATTTTTTAAATAAATGATGTACTACAATTTAAAATTAGAAATAGAGGATTTGTGGTGTACTTATCGATGAGGTACACCCCTACGTATTTTAATAATCTTGAAATCTTTAAGTAATCTTAATCGACTGGTTGCTCTAATGAAATTAATCGATTGATGCTCAATTCTGGACTGTACAGCTTTCATTAAAAAATACTAAAATTTATGTAATTTCATTTTCTGTCTCACTTCCCCCTTGTGTTTATTTCTAAATCTGTTGGTAACGTTGTGAGTGGTACGGAAATTTTAATGGGGTTCTAGAGCCCCCAAAAATGGGCTGAAGAAATACATTGGGTGAAAGGTCTACTCGTATACTTTGTGTCGCCAGCATTTTGGAAATGTTCTGGTCACTTTGGAAATCCGGCTGACATAACGCCCAAGTTTGTCGTGGAATAGTTCGTTACTTTCAACGCTAGATGGCGCTTATTTTTCGACCTCAAACCCCCTGGTGCTAAAACGCCCAAGTTTGTCGTGGAATAGTTCGTTACCTCCAACGCTAGATGGCACTTATTTACCGACCTCAAACCCCCTGGTGCTAAAACGCCCAAGTTTGTCGTGGAATAGTTCGTTACCTCCAACGCTAGATGGCACTTATTTACCGACGTCAGGCCCTCTGGTGCTAAAACGCCCAAGTTTGTCGTGAAATCCATCTAGCGTGGATGATACGAACTACTCGACGACAAACTTGGACGGTACTCTATCGACTTCCACGACGCGGTCCGAAATTACTGTGGGTAACTTTGGAGAATCGAGAACAAAATCAGTTCGAACAATTGCCATACCGAGTGAACAATTCAGAGGTGATTTTAACGTTCTCGTCAGTTGAGAAACTATTCACTGAATTAATATTGAAGGGATTGAAATTCATTGCTAAATCCGTTGGTAATGTTGCGAGTGACAAGGAAATTGTAATGGGGCTCCAGAGCCTTAGAAAAATGCGCCGAAATAGTACATTAGGTAAAAGGTCCATTCGTATAACTCGTTTGTGGTATAACGATTATTACTGTCACCTGCCAGCCTCTGTTGGCCTTTGCTGGCTTCTGCTGTCTCCTGCTGACCACAGTTGACCTTCGTTGACAACTACTGACATGATATAGACGTATTAAAGCTTTGTATAATGTAAATCAATGGTAACAAATGATATAATTTCAAAGAATTCTATGTATTCGTATCATTTTTATCTTTCTTCTCTTTTCCCCATTATTCCCTTGGCTATAATATATTCGAAATCAAAATACTTTAAGATTGAAACTTAATAAATTAAAATGAGAGTCCACTCTTTGCCAGTATCGTGCACGCTGTTGCATTTTTCAATAAGAAGTGTTCTTATTTTTATAACATGAACACAATAGAAGAATCAATTGTGGCAGACATTAATTAATAATGATTTTCCTCGATAGGTTTTCAGATAACTAACTAAGCTTCTGCTGGTCTCTACATGCCTCTACTGACCTCCGCTTGTTTCTGCTAGCCTCCACTGGTATCTGTTAATCGCTAATGACCACACCAGATACTTCTGACAACATATAACGATAACGACTGGATACTGCCAGCCTCTCCCTGCCTCTGCTGACCACCGCTTATATTTCTGACAACGCATAACGATGATTACTGACTTCTGCCTGCCTCCGCTGGCCTCTACTGACCGCTGCAGACTACTTTTGATACTTCTGATAACGTATAACGATTACGACTGTCTACTGCCAGCCTCTCCCAGCCTCTGCTGGCCTCTGCTGACCACCGCTTATATTTCTGACAACGCATAACGATTACTACTGACTTCTGTCAGCCTCCGCTGGCCTCTGATGACCGCTGCTGGTTTCTACATGCCTCTACTGGTGGCTAACTTGAATTAGCAGGTAATGTCATCAAACTATTTTACACAGTTATGCCCCTTTTTACCTGAAGTATTCGATTAAAAAGTACGAGGTACAAGATACGGCTACATGAACTTTTGAATTTTCCTACAGACCTCCGCTGGCCTCCGCTGACCGCTACTGGCCACTCCCGTTACTTCTGACAACGTATAACGATTAGGAATGGCTACTGTCAGCCTCTCCCAGCCTCTGCTGACCTCTGCTGACCACCCCTGATGCTTCTGACAACGTATAACGATTACAACTTGCTACTGCTTGCCCCTGCGAGTCTCTGCATGCCTCTGCATCCCTCTGCTGACCTCTGCTGACCACAGCTGACTACCCCTGATGCTTCCGACAACGTATAACGATTACTACTTGTTACTGCTTGCCCCTGCTGGACTCTACTTGCCTCTGCATGCCTCTGCTGGCCTCCGTTGGCCCCTGCTGACCGCTGCTGACCACTGCTGACCACCGCTTATATTTCTGGCAACCAACAACGATTATTACTGGCTACTGCCAGCCTCTGCTAACCTCTCCCAGCATCTCCCGACCTAAGCTGGCCTCTGTCAACATCTCCCGACGTCAGCTGACCATCGCTGACCACTGCTGACCGTTGCTGATAACTTGTGACATGATATAATATAATATAATATGTTTATATGTATTAAAGTTTTGTATAATGTAAATCTATGACAATAAATGATACAATTTCAAAGTATTCAATGTGTTCTCTTCATTTTTTACCGTCCTTTTCCTCTCCAAATCATTCTCTTACCTATAAGATGCGTACCACCTTCTTCGCAAGTTCACCAGCATTTTAGAAATGTTCCGGGAACTTTGGAAATCCGAATTTGACCTTGACCTTGGCCCAGTTTCGAAAGTGGGTCAAGGCCATTCGAATCTTAGAAAAATTCCGGGCTATTTGAGAATCCGGATTTGGCCTTGACCCAATTTCGAAAGTAGGTCAAGGCCATTCGAAATTTTAGAAATCTTCCGGCCGACTTGGAAATCCGAATGGCCTTGACCCAATTTCGAAAGTAGGTCAAGGCCATTCGAAATTTTAGAAATCTTCCGGCCGACTTGGAAACCCGGATGGCCTTGACCCAATTTCGAAAGTAGGTCAAGGCCATTCGAAATTTTAGAAATCTTCCGGCCGACTTGGAAACCCGGATGGCCTTGACCCAATTTCGAAAGTAGGTCAAGGCCATTCGAAATTTCAGAAATCTTCGGGCCAACTTGGAAATCCGGATGGCCTTGACCCAATTTCGAAAGTAGGTCAAGGCCATTCGAAATTTTAGAAATCTTCTGGCCGACTTGGAAATCTGGATGGCCTTGACCCAATTTCGAAAGTAGGTCAAGGCCATTCGAAATTTTAGAAATCTTCTGGCCGACTTGGAAATCTGGATGGCCTTGACCCAATTTCGAAAGTGGGTCAAGGCCATTCGAAATTTTAGAAATCTTCTGGCCGACTTGGAAATCTGGATGGCCTTGACCCAGTTTCGAAAGTGGGTCAAGGTCACCGGCATTTCAGAAAACGCTCCGGGCACTTTGGAATTCCAATTTTAAGTAGGGAAACGGTTTCTTATAACTAAGGGAATAATGGGGAGAGGAAAAGAAAGGTAAAAGTGACGAGAACACATAGAATTCTTTGAAATTACATCATTTATTGTCATAGATTTACATTATACAAAGTTTTAATACATGTATATCATGTTAGAAGTTGTTAACAAAGGTCAGCGTGGTCAGCAGGGGCCAGCAGAGGTCAGCAGAGGGATGCAGAGGCATGCAGAGACTAGCAGGGGCAAGCAGTAGCATGTTGTAATCGTTATACGTTGCCAGAAGCATCAGGGGTGGTCAGCAGAGGTCAGCAGAGGCTGGTGGAGGCTGACAGTAGCCAGTCGTAATCGTTATACGTTGTCAGAAGTAACAGGAATGGTCAGCAGCGGTTAGCAGAGGCCAGCGGAGGCTGGCAGACGTCAGTAGCAATCGTTATACGTTGTCAGAAATGCCAGGAGTGGTCAGTAGCGGTCAGCAGAGACTGGGAGAGACTAACAGTAGCCAGTTGTAATCGTTGTACGTTGCCAGAAATATAAGCGGTGGTCAGCAGAGGCCAGCAGTGGCAAGCAGAGATCACCATGGGCGAATAGTAACAAGTAGTAAGCGTCATATGTTGTCAGAAGCATCAGAGGTGGTCAGCAGAGACGAGCAGAGGCCAGCAGTGGCAAGCAGAGATCAGCAGGGGCGAACAGTAGCATGTAGTAATTGTTATACGATGTCAGAAGCATCAGGGGTGGTCAGCAGTGTTCAGCAGAGGGAAGCAAAGGCATGCACAGGCAAGCAGAAAGCTGCAAAGGCAAGCAGAGACTTGTAGGGGCATGCAGTAGTAAGTATTAATCGTTATAGATTATCAGAAATACCTGCAGTGGTCAGTAGCGTTCGGCAGAGGCCAGGAAAGTTCAGCAGAGACAAGCACACGCTGACAAAGATCAGCAAAGACCAACAGAGGTTAGCAGAAGTCAGAAGTAATCGTTATAGGTGGTCAGAAATATAAGCGATGGTCAGCAGAGTCCAGCAGAGGTTGGGAGAGGTTGACAGTAGCCACTCGTAATCGTTATACGTTGTGAGAAGTAACGGGAGTGGCCAGTAGCGGTCAGCAGAGGCCAGCGGAGGTCTGTAGGAAAATTCAAAAGTTCATGTAGCCGTATCTTGTACCTCGTACTTTTTAATCGAATACTTCAGGTAAAAAGGGGTATAACTGTGTAAAATAGTTTGATGACATTACCTGCTAATTCAAGTTAGCCACCAGTAGAGGCATGTAGAAACCAGCAGCGGTCAGCAGAGGCCAGCGGAGGCTGACAGAAGTCAGTAGTAATCGTTATGCGTTATCAGAAATATAAGCGGTGGTCAGTAGAGGCCAGCAGAGGCTGAGAGAGGCTGGCAGTAGACAGTCGTAATCGTTATACGTTGTCAGAAGTATCAAAAGTAGTCTGCAGCGGTCAGTAGAAGCCAGCGGAGGCAAGCAGAAGTCAGTAATCATCGTTATGCGTTGTCAGAAATATAAGCGGTGGTCAGCAGAGGCAGGGAGAGGCTGGCAGTATCCAGTCGTTATCGTTATATGTTGTCAGAAGTATCTGGTGTGGTCATTAGCGGTTAACAGATACCAGTGGAGGCTAGCAGAAACAAGCGGAGGTCAGTAGAGGCATGTAGAGACCAGCAGAAGCTTAGTTAGTTATCTGAAAACCTATCGAGGAAAATCATTATTAATTAATGTCTGCCACAATTGATTCCTCTGTTGTGTTCGTATTATAAAAATAAGAACACTTCCTATTGAAAAATGCTACAGCGTGCACGATACTGGCAAAGAGTGGACCCTCATTTTAATTTATTAAGTTTCAATCTTAAAGTATTTTGATTTCGAAAAATCGTATTAATAATATACATATGTACGCTCATACATAGGAATAATACAAAAGTAATTCCTTTTTTTCAATACTTGAAATATGATCAAGGGGTTTTAAAACGTGTATTTTCGTAAAAGACGTGTCACAAAATTTTATTTTCATTATGGTACTTATGGCCTACATAGATCAAAAAGTAGAAATGCTTGGGCAGTCGAGATGAATCTTCTTCCCATTATTCCCTTAGCTATAAGATACATGCCACCTCTTCTCAAGGTTTGTTCCTGGCATTTTGGAAATCCGGATGGTAAAACGTCCAAGTTTATCGTGGAATAGTTCATTATTTTCAGCGATAGATGGCACTTATTTATCGACCTCGAACCCTCTGGTGCTAAAACGCCCAAGTTTGTCATGGAATAGTTCGTTACCTCCAACGCTAAATGGCACTTATTTACCGACGTCAGGCCCTCTGGTTTTAAAACGCCCAACTTTGTCGTCGAATAGTTCGCATCGTCCACGGTAGATGGATTTCACGACAAACTTGGCCGTTTTAACACCAGAGGGTTTGTGGTCGATAAATGACCGCCATCTAGCGTTGAAGGTAACGAACTATTCCACGACAATTTAGACGGTACACTCTCGACTTCCACGACGCGGTCCGAAATTACTGCGGGTAGCTTCGGAGAATCGAGAACAGAATCAGTTCGAACAATTGTCCTCGTCAGTTGAGAAACTATTCACTGAATTAGTATTGATGGGCAGACATTTGTAACGTGTGCGCAAATACATGCGAATTGACTATGGGAAGGGATTGAAATTCATTTCTAAATCTGTTGGTAATGTTGGGAGTGACGAGGAAATTGTAATGGGGCTCTAGAGCCTCAGAAAAATGGGCCGAGAAAATACATTGGATGAAAGGTTTACTCGTATACCTCGTCTGTGCAATTACAAATCAATACGAGGATGGTAAAATCATATTGGTTTTACTTATTTGCTCGAGATAAGATATATTTATAAAAATGTTAATCTTCGCCAACATATCGTAGGTACACAAAGAAGTGTATTTTTCATAGAAAAAGATTAGTATCGATATTTGTGATGGCAATTGCAAAATGCACGTTATCAACCGAGCAAAAGTTCCTAAACTAGCTGCATGCCTGAATACACGCAAATTCGGGCGCGAAATTAGAATATTACTCCAAATAAATCCACAATACCTAAAAGCATTTTCTAAATTAATCACCTTACAAAGACAAGGTACATAGTAAATGATCACGGGATCCGATAATAGATAGATATAGCATTCGATAAGGCTGTTATCAGCATCATTCATCGTGGACGTATAGAATGCGCGCGCTTTTTTACCAAGGCAGAGATAAGCAAAATTTTACAGAAATATATATATATATTCGATAAAACAAGAGTATAGATATTTCTTTAAACTTCTATTCGGATTTTCCATTCAGTGAGAAACGTTGCTCGTCTCTGCGCCAAGATTGGCCAGAGAAAAATCGTGTCTCTTTTGATCGCAGAGGTTCGAGGGAGATACGTACGGAACAGAAAGTCCCTAGATGACGCATCGAGGGCAGCGACACCCGGCGGCGAGGCGAATCAAAGCGAACTCGGTCGGGCGCGTGCGGTACGAGGCGCGCTAAGAAGGGCGCATGCTGGGACGTGTCACGGGCACGCGTGTGTCACGATCGCCCATATATTGCTGTCGCGAGTGGCCAGAAGGCGCCGCGGCGGGGCGCAAGGAGGGCGGCGTTTCGAGGCTTGGGAGAGCAGACAGGCGCGTAGGACGGGCCAGCTCACGGTGGCGTTTCCGCAGCGAGCCACGGTATCGTGTCCCATGCTCTCGGCTCGACGCGTGTAGCTCGCGTTCGGAGGGTGGCTTTCTCTGGTCGACGGTCACGCGTCGCGGTGACAGCGAGGAGTGGCTGCAGGGAACGCGAAACGGCGCGACTTAACCGCGTGTACGGGGCAAGTGCGATGAATTATTACGGGGTTTAGTCGATAGGCGTAGCGCGAAAGGGGAATCCCGCGTGACGCAGCATCGTCAGACGGTGAACGTAAAACGTCGGGATAAGAACGGGCTGCTGTGCTGCTGCTGCTGCTCACGGCGGTAGCAGTGCCAGTGGTCGAACCGTGGCGTTGGTGGTTGCTTCCTGTCGCGGTGGTGTGGTGACCGTTGGTAGTCGAGGATCGCATCGTGGTGGTGGTGGTGGTGCTGTCGGAGTAGTGCTGCGCCTCGTTCGACGACGGTGGCGAGGGAAAGAAGGAAAAGTGGCCCTCGGGGTTACGAGGCCAGAGGAGAAAGTGGGTGTTGCCGAAGCGACAACGGGAGGATCGTCCGGGGTCCTCGGCGCCAGGACTCGGGGAACGGAGGAATCGGTTTAGGATGCCCGTCGGTCGAGAGCCGCCTGATCCCCGTTGATCGTGTGCCTCGTGAGTACGGCTAGTTCCGCAGGACCATACGACCCCTCCGGCCTCTATTTCCTTCCGTTCCTAGCCTCGTGCGGCGTACTTGGCCTACCTCGCGCGAATTCGCGCAGGGACGATGCAATTCGACGGCTGCGAAGGAAATAGAGGTCGGATGCAAATTACAAGCGTGGACGAGGCGGTGCGCGATGGGCACGGTAATTGGGACGAGGGGACGCTGGCTCGGTGGGCGCGGAGGAGAGGATGCGTTGGATAACTTCCCCCTTTCGCATCCTCTTCCTCGTTTGCGCCCTCCCCTCGGCCCCGGAGTCTCCTTGTTTCTCGCCTCTCGCGCGTTTTCGTTCTTTTTCTTTTCCCTCAACCGCTCCCCTCTCTTTGGCGGGCGCTGGTAAACAGGAGTCACCGGCGCGTGAGCTGCACGAGCGCAGGCAAAACTCTGCTCCGACGGTCGAGTTTTTCGACGTAACGAGGGGCCGGCGGTGTT
The DNA here is from genome assembly GCF_051014445.1 of Colletes latitarsis. Taxonomy (NCBI): domain Eukaryota; kingdom Metazoa; phylum Arthropoda; class Insecta; order Hymenoptera; family Colletidae; genus Colletes; species Colletes latitarsis. The sequence goes on along the minus strand of NC_135135.1, from coordinate 24,466,184 downwards.
ATCGCGCGCGACGATGACTCCCCCGTATCCTTTCCGTCTCCCGGCCCTCCCACCGTCCGGATAACAGCGGTACACGCGAATACCAGAAATAATACTCGAGGCTCTCACCGAGACCGGCCGACGAGGGAGCATCCCTCCGCCCCGTTCTTCGCCCGGCGGTGCGCACTGGCCTCGATTAGTTCTCGCTTAGAGAGAGAGTTGTGACCGGATTATTCTTTTTTTTTTTTCCTTCCCTTTTTTTCTCTCAGGGGCGGCGCGGGGGGCCTGGGCGGAAGGGGTGCGCTAACGACGTCACCGTGTCGAGTGAGTCACGGCTTCTAAATTGATCCCCCACCATCCTTGCTCTTCCTCCTCTCGCTCTCGTGTCCCCCTCGCTTCCTACTCCACCTATTTCTGCTTTTTCTCTCTTCCTTTTACGTTCATCCCCCTCCTTATCCCTCTCTCTCTCTCTCGCACTTTCTATCTCGTTTTCCGTCATCTCCATCAACGAAGCTCGTCGCGTTGATTCAATTCCCGCGATGCAACGTGCCATCCTCGATCCACGGGGCCGGGGGAAATATGCTCCTGGACAGGGCAAACGATCGTAGACGAGGTCGTTCCACGGGGCGACTCCGCTTCCGACTTTACGGACGGTCGTTCAATAATTTCGCAAGGTTACCAGGCCCGTCGATATCGCCGGTTGCGCTGTTTCGCAAGAATGATCGATCTCGCGATTCCTGCTTACGGTCACTCGCGCTGGAGATAATGCCACCGACGACGACGCGTACGTACGCTCTCCTCGATGTCATTCGACACGGCTTCCCGGTTCAGGAACCGAGATAAGATTATGCACGGATGATTGCACCGCGGTGCGTACCGTGCGTCGTTATCGAACAGGAAGATTGATCCGTACCAGGCCACCGCTTCGAGGGCTTCGATATAAAAACCACGTCCCGAATTGACCGTTTCAGGTACCAACTGGGGTCGTTGCCCACGAAATCACACCAACCCTTATTAGAATCGTTTAAATCGGTCATCTCTAGCTGGTGATTGAGTCCGCCGTGTCTTTTGTCGAACGTTGATTGTAATTAAGAAGAGTTCCGGGTCGTCGACCCCTCGGTAAACTAGAGAGAGAGAAGCAAGCGCCTTGCAGTGTCTATTTTAGTGGACAAATTCAATTACAGGATGCTTGGAACGTGTTCCAACTAGTTAAAAAATACCATGAACGGGAAGACACATTAACGACGGGGCATTTTTATTAAAACTTTCCTATACGGTGATTTTAATGATATAGAATTCGACACGTGTATACTAAAAATATGAGTGGGTTTGTAATTAACCCCTTGACGTACGATTTAATGTAATTTTTCAAACGTGCACTATTTAATTTTGTTTAAATTTGTTCGACCACGAAAAAGAATAGATTTACGAATACCTCGTAAATGTAACAATATGTTGAGTTTAATATACAAGACTCGATGACGTATGAGTAGCCTAGTGATTATGAAACTTGACATCAAAAAATTTTAACGAGTCAGATTCGTCATTATACGATAAGGGGTTAATATATTTTATTGAAATCTGCAGGAATTATACAGGGTATTCGGCCAACCCTGGGAAAAATTGTAATGGGAGATTCTAGACGCCAAAGTAGGACGAAAATCAAGAATATTAATTTGTTGATGGAGGCTTCGTTCATAAGTTATTAACGTTTAAAGTTCCGCCAGTACTGAATTTTTTTCTCGAAAATACGCAAGATTTCGGGGGTATGTCTATTCACCAAAACTGATTGTAATTAACCCCCACAGCTAACAATATTTTTTCCAGAACGATTTGAAATTTTTTTTTTCGTCGAATTTAGGCACCTAATTAGATTTTCGAAAGGAATTTTTTTCTCGAAAGTGCGTAGGAATTCAGGGATATGTGTAATGACCAAAAATAATTGTAATTGACCCCCGCAACCGAAAATAATTTTTCCAGAACGATTTGAAATTTTCTTTTTCCGTCGAAAAATTTCACACCTTCTCGAATTTTTTTCTCGAAAGTGGGTAGGATTTCGGGGGTATGTATATTCACCAAAAGTGATTGTAATTGACCCTCGCAACCGAAAATAATTTTTCCAAAACGATTTGAAATTTTTTTTTCCGTTGAAAAATTTCACATATTCTCGAATTTTTTTCTCGAAAGTGTGTAGGAATTCGGGGGTATGTGTAATGACCAAAAATGATTGTAATTGACCCCCGCAATCGAAAATAATTTTTCCAGAACGATTTAAAATTTTTTTTTTCGTCGAATTTAGGCACCTAATTAGATTTTCGAAAGGAATTTTTTTTTCGAAAGTGCGTAGGAATTCGGGGATATGTGTAATGACCAAAAATAATTGTAATTGACCCCCGCAACTGAAAATAATTTTTTCAGAAAGATTTGAAATTTTCTTTTTCCGTCGAAAAATTTCACACCTTCTCGAATTTTTTTCTCGAAAGTGGGTAGGATTTCGGGGGTATGTATATTCACCAAAAGTGAATGTAATTGACCCTCGCAACCGAAAATAATTTTTCCAAAACGATTTGAAATTTTTTTTTCCGTCGAAAAATTTCACACCTTCTCGAATTTTTTTCTCGAAGGTGGGTAGGATTTCGGGGGTATGTATATTCACCAAAAGTGATTGTAATTGACCCTCGCAACCGAAAATAATTTTTCCAGAACGATTTGAAATTTTTTAATTTTATTGTTAATAACTTTAACGAAGCCTCAGTCAAAAATTTGATATTCTTGATTTTCGTCTTAGTTTGGCCTCCAGAATCCCCTATTAAAATTTTTCCCAGGGTTGGTCGAACATCCTGTATGTGGATAATATTGAATACGAATTAAATAAAATGAGAATTCTCGGCTCTCGTCGATAATGTGTTAATAAACAGATTTTACATTACATTTATAAATTATTCCAGTGGAAAAGACAATTTTAATTCCTCAAAATTTAAAAAAAAAGAGCGACGAATATTCTCAGACACTGCCCAAATGATCATCGCCTGATGAGACTGCGAGTGATACTCGCCAGCAATTCGAGCTCGTCATACTGTTCGATTAGGTCGCCACGATCATCGTCCATTACGTCATTGCATGTCCATCGTTTCTGTATACCTCGTATGTGATTTGATAAATTTCTAGTTTATTCGTTAAGTGTGTCAAGGTGTATTATTTCGTATCCTGACCTCATCAACGAAAATTGCATCAGAAAAATTACATTCAAGTAACTTCTGTTAAAATGCAGTCCTTGGGTGCAAAGGGTTGATATGGAAACTGAGATTTCGTGTTTCGTTCCCAGGGAGTACGCAATGGCGTGGACGCCGGGCGACTAATTAATTTCAAAGTGGACGTGCACCGGCGTTCTTTTGTCGCTAATTCGGCGAAGTTCCCCGTTCCAGGCCGTCGATTTCGCGCGTCAAACTCGCCGAGCGATAATAACACGGCGACCCTCGGCTGGTCCCGCGAGAACGCTCGATCTGTCGGCTCAAAAGTTGCTCCACATTCCGGGTGACCTTTTCCAGGGCCGACGCAGAAAATGTCAGGGTGCCTGTCCCGTTTCCCTGCCGCCGTCGGTGCGCGGAATTCTCGTCGATCGACGATCCGCGGATGGAAATCGCGTCCGTTGGGTCTACGCTTGACGACAAACCGACTCCATAATGGACGGGGACTGTTCATCCCAAACGAGACGCTAATAAAGCTCTCCGGGTAAAAAATAAAGAACGCGGACGAAGGGAGGAGACATTAAGCCCCGATAATGGATTCTTATGTTCGTTCGAGCGTTCCGCGACGGTTCCGTGATATTCATTTCGCCATATTGTTAACGAGTTCTAGCGGGTGCTTTCGCCGCGGCGACACGCCCCGCGTGTTCCGGGGCAAGAAACTTTCCATTCCTTAATGAGAAAACAGACTGGCATCCGGGACGAGCCGGAAGAAAAGGGGAGGATCGAGGTAGGTGGAGGGTTGCATTAAATGCAACGCCCAAGGATCCCCGTCCGATGGACAATCACCGATTTTGATGAAACTCGGCGCACAGATATTGTCGAACGCGTATTCTTTTTCTCTTTATCGACCCCGTGTCGCGGTCGTGAATTATCCTTAAAGTTCCAACAATGTCACTGCTTAATAAAAGGTACGCGATCGGTTGCCCGATATAGCAACGCCATTTTCCACCGTTATCGCGGTCACCGCGCACCAGAGCTGTTCTCTGTTCGGGGGAAAAACCGAGTACTCGAATATTCGCACCGAGCCAAGTGCTCGAACGATTTCAAGCATCCAGAACGCTTTCGATGCTTCGAATTTGTTACTCGAACCGCCGAATACTCGACTCGGTTCGACGAACGTTTCACAGCTGGGGACTGTTGGTCGTCGAAATTTGTCAAATTAACGGCGAAAATGCGATTTAACCTTATTTGAACTTCGACGACAGAATTCTACGGTCTATAATTCGACCAGCTACGGGGAAAATTTTAATAGGAGATTGTGGGGGACAAACTAAGTCGAAAATCAAAAATACTAATTTGTTGATAGAGGCTTCGTTGAAAAGTTATTAACGTGTAAAGTTACGCCTGTAGAACAGCAATCTGTGATCAATTGCGTGCAAGCGATAGTGTGACGACAGGGGTAGGTGCCTAAATTTTTCGACGTAATTGAAAAGTGTCAAATCGTTCTGGAAAAATTATTTTTAATTGCGGGGGTCAATTACAATCATTTTTGGTGAATAAACATACCCTCGAAATCCTACCCACTTCCGAGAAAAAAATTTAGTAAGTGGACAAATTTTTTGACGAAAAAAAAACATTTCAAATCGTTCTGAAAAAATTATTTTCGGTTGCAGGAGTCAATTATGATCATTTTTCGTGAATACACATACCCCCGAAATCCTACCCACTTCCGAGAAAAAAATTCAGTATGTGGACAAATTTTCCGACGAAAATGAAAAGTTTCAAATCATTCTGAAAAAATTATTTTTAGTTGCGGGGGTCAATTACAATCATTTTTGGTGAATACACGTACCCTCGAATTCCTACCCACTTCCGAGAAAAAAATTCAGTATGTGGACAAATTTTCCGACGAAAATGAAAAGTTTCAAATCATTCTGAAAAAATTATTTTTAGCTGCGGGGGTCAATTACAATCATTTTTGGTGAATACACGTACCCTCGAAATCCTACCCACTTCCGAGAAAAAAATTCAGTAAGTGGACAAATTTTCCGACGAAAATGAAAAGTTTCAAATCATTCTGAAAAAATTATTTTTAGTTGTGGGGGTCTACTACAATCATTTTTGGTGAATACACATACCCTCGAATTCCTATCCACTTCCCAGAAAAAAATTCAGTAAGTGGACAAATTTTCCGACGAAAAAAAAACATTTCAAATCGTTCTGAAAAAATTATTGCCGGCTGCGAGAGTCAATTACGATCATTTTTGGTGAATACACGTACCCCCGAAATCCTACCCACTTCTGAGAAAAAAATTCAATAAGTGAACAAATTTTTTGACGAAAAAAAAACATTTCAAATCGTTCTGAAAAAATTATTTCCGGTTGCAGGAGTCAATTATGATCATTTTTCGTGAATACACATACCCTCGAATTCCTACCCACTTCCGAGAAAAAAATTCAATATGTGGACAAATTTTCCGTCGAAAATGAAAAGTTTCAAATCATTCTGAAAAAATTATTTTTAGTTGCGGGGGTCAATTACAATCATTTTTGGTGAATACACGTACCCCCGAAATCCTACCCACTTTCGAGAAAAAAATTCTTTACCGATAATATAATGTCTGACCAGAACACTTATTCTACTGATCCTACTGAAATTTCAGGCCTATCTTTAAAATATCATAACTCCTGAACGGATTGGAGGATTCCAATATTTCGAAGTGCAAATAACGCGTATTTTAGTGAAGAATATGTAGGAATTCTAAAAACATTCAAAAAGTCTTTCCTTAACCCCATAAAGTGAGAAAATCCCTACAAAAGTGATCCAACGCTGACGACGATTTATCTAAAAAACAGTGGCAATTTTCTCTCGTTCGCTCTCACTCAATGTCCTCTTCTTCGGTTGTCGACTCGTCGGTGAAAGATAATGGCAACTCCGAGGCTCGACGGTATCGCTGTGTCTATAAACTTGTCTAATTTCGTCCGCGCGAGAGATTTACGAAGGCATCCTCGACGCCCCAAACTTTCGAAAACCGTAAACGAAAGTGTAATATTTCGACCCCGACAAGGTAGGCCTCCTTTAAGTCAGAACTTTTCTTTCGCGCACCCTACTTTACATCGATCGTGGGTCTCTTCGCGTGTCGATCGCCTCGTCCCGCGACGGTCTCGCGCTCGGATTCTCGGTTCACGGTGTCGCATAAATCCGCGTACTTTGATGCTGAAGGAGGGCGGTCGAGAAGGGGTGGAGATCGTGCTCTTATCCAAATTGAAACCTTAGCACGTAGGCGAACAGTCCGATCGGGTACGGTCATTTTCCACTTCGATCGGGCCGCGTGGTCAGTGAACCGGCGCGTGCACGCGCAGAGGGAAGAAGGGTACACGCGCGTGTGTTGTTCGATTTCGATCGAAGGGCGAGGTCGTCTCTGATGAATCCCGATGAATAATCCAAGGCGACGCCGGTCGGGGAATGGCCGACGCCAACGGGGGGTTCGTGCTCGGGCACTGCAGAGCCGGGCTATAGCTTTTCATCCCCCGCAGGAAATTTCATCAATTTTCCTCGGAAATTTTAACTCGATTTTACCTCTAACCGGTTTAACTTTTTTAATTTCCTGCCCGCGCCTCGACCTCCATTTTCGGGGAGCATAATAATTTTTCGAAACTCCGGATCGGCGTCTTCGCTGTCTCTACACTTTTGTTTTTTTAATTACCTAACGCGTTCACTGTCCGGTCTCTTAGCGGCGTATCCAAAAGCGTGGCGCTGTGACCCGTATACGGGTCGTAGACAGTGAATGCGTTAACTATAAAATACTGTCGTTGTTACAAAGTGTTCGAAGCATTCGTTGTCGCATCGCACAATTCCCCAACAACTTTCCCCAGTCCTCTCGATATTAAATTCCCGCCAGTGAGACAACGCGATTAAATTCATTGTCGCGAGTTTCGTCCCCAAGAATGGAATTTCTCGCGCCTCCGCTGTCGACGGGAAAACGAACCTCGATCGTTTAATTACGGGGAGATGGAGAGTGGATTTTTTTTTTAGAAAAGTCTAGTGCGTCTTACCCGGAGAGCACCCAACGCCATTGACGTTGAAACGCACTCGAAACCGAAAAAAGCTCACGCGGGCGTCGGTGAGATCGCGATGAATTTTTGTATCACGCCTAAACTAAATAAAAACCACGATTTTTTAAACTAGTTTCCCTTGCATCCTACGCGCGATAATAATTTTTACACGACCTTCGATTTTTCAAAATTTACTATTTACGTGCAAACGAGTCATATTTTTTAATGGAAAACTGTTCAAACTTAGAGCTTAATAACTATAAACTTATTTAAGAATGTACTAATGATCCTGGACGATGCTTGGACGATGATTGTAAGAAGTTTCATAGGTTCGATGATGCAACTTATTGTTCGACGCGATAGCTAGGACGTTGGGTCCGAACTTATACTCGAAAATTGGGCAAAGTTTGACTGTTTGACGGTACGTGATAAATTCTTGGCTCGTCGAGGCCCGTTGATTAGGCGACGAGTGCCGTGGATGCTTGGCTCGGCCTCGACGATTCCGCGCGGATCCATCTCGAGACGCGTGCGGAACACGTCGATCGAAACTGGGTTATCGGTCGCGCGTTGTATCGATTTCGCGATAAGTCGTTGGAGCGACAGACGAGATTTGTGGTACAGGGTGTGCCACAACATGTATCAAGTCCCGCCACAAGTTATGATAACGATAATAATAATAACGAACTCTCTCTCCACGTCACTATCTGTGCCAAGTCAGTCGTAGGTTCAGATTCCATTAAAAAGACATATTTCTCGGTATAAAAACACGTAAATCGATATCAATCTATAGACCTAATTGTTTTTTGACATTTATGGGAAATTTTAATTTTCAAGAAACTATAGAATGTACTTAATATTCAAAAATATAAGAAATACTTTTAGTAAAACACGAATTATTATACAGGGTGTTCGGCCAACCCTGGGAAAAATTTTAATAGGAAATTCTAGAGGCCAAAATAAGACGAAAATCAAGAATACTAATTTGTTGATTGAAGCTTCGTTAAAAAGTTATTAACGTTCAAAGTTCCGTCGGTACTGAATTTTTTTCTCGAAAATGTGCAAGATTTCGGGGGTATGTCTATTCACCAAAAGTGTTTGTAATTGACCCCCACAACCGAAAATAATTTTTCCAAAACGATTAAAAATTTTTTTTTTTCGTCGAAAAATTTCACACCTTCTCGAATTTTTTTCTCGAAAATGCGCAAGGTTTCGGGGGTATGTCTATTCACCAAAAATTATTGTAATTGACCCCCACAGCTAATAATATTTTTTTCAGAACGATTTGAAATTTTTTTTTTTCGTCGAAAAATTTCACACCTTTTCGAATTTTTTTCTCGAAAGTGGGTAGGATTTCGAGGGTATATCTAATGACGAAAAATGATTGTAATCGACCCCCGCAACCGAAAATAATTTTTCCAGAACGATTTGAAATTTTTTTTTTCGTCCAAAAATTTCACACCTTTTCGAATTTTTTTCTCGAAAGCGGGTAGGATTTCGAGGGTATATCTAATGACGAAAAATGATTGTAATTGACCCCCGCAACCGAAAATAATTTTTCCAGAATGATTTGAAATATTTTTTTTCGTCCAAAAATTTCACACCTTTTCGAATTTTTTTTCTCGAAAGTGGGTAGGATTTCGAAGGTATATCTAATGACGAAAAATGGTTGTAATTGACCCCTACAACCGAAAATAATTTTTCCAGAACGATTTGAAATTTTTTTTTTCGTCCAAAAATTTCACACCTTTTCGAATTTTTTTCTCGAAAGTGGGTAGGATTTCGAGGGTATATCTAATGACGAAAAATGATTGTAATCGACCCCCGCAACCGAAAATAATTTTTCCAGAACGATTTGAAATTTTTTAATTTAATTGTTAATAACTTTTTGACGAAGTCTCCATCAACAAATTGGTATTCTCGATTTTCGTCTTATTTTGACCTCTAGAATCCCCCATTAAAATTTTTCTCAGGCGTGGCCAAACACCCTATATTTAGGGGTTGAGAGAACCCTCTACGAAGCTCCCATTTCTTCAATTCTATTAATAAAAATATGAATTTACATAAGGATCCGTCTAATTATCAGCATCGATAAAATTTCTACAGGGTTTGAATATTTGTTTATCGGATTAAAAATCGGTGGTCGATACGTATTGAAAGTAAGTAGTAGTATAAAAAAAACAATTTGATCAATAATAACTTTTAACTAAGCTTTGATAGAAACACTTGGAAGGCACCTGTGCATGGTATGAAAGAAACATACAGAATGAGAAAGGTCAGTGACGAAAATTCATCTCGTACCCTCAGACCCAATCGACCCTATACTTTGTTTAAACAAGCCAAGGAAGTTGTACAGCTGCACCCTCTTGACTTGTATCTCGAAACGCGAAACGCAACATACGCGTCGATGGTTTTTGTCACGGAAAGAGAACTTTCTCTTTGAGAAAAGGGAAACCAACAAAACGCAATTGGTCGCGACGAATTCGTCCCTTGCTTCTGGCCTTTGCCCTGTATTGCCAATTTGAATTTCGCCGAGCAATTTGTTCGCCTCCTACGGTCCCCCGATCCAAGAGCGCATTATGAATTTACAGCCAGCTAGGCCAGTTATAGGAACAAACTTGAATTTCCGCGAACTCCGAAGGGTTCGTTTCTATACCTGAGGGTGGCCATTAGTCGAGGGCTGTGCCCCCTTTCTCTAAACCGTACGCACTCAAACCATTATAGTGACCTTTCCAACCCGAAGTATTTGCATATCAACCAATCCCAGAGTTTCCCATCGGCGGCACGTTCATCCCCACTCTTAATAGAAATAAGAGTCGACCAGCAACTCCATTCGAAAACCGATGTCAGTCATAAGCAAATCGTCCACCGGTACAAACACGCTCCACCCCGGACATTTTAATTCAAGTTTTTTAAATTTATTCTTTTTTGGGAATATTATTACCATTCGACCACGCGCGTGTGTGTGTTTATTGTTTAAATCCAGCGTTCTCCACGACGAGGAATAGCATCGAGGTAATGTACAAAATGTCGGGTAACTTCCATTTTCACTGATACATTAATCATCGAAATTCGACTCGACCCAAATTACTACTTCGACTCCCGGAAAAATTGTCGATGCAAATTGACCCTTTGCACTCCGCTGGCGCCACTATAGCGGCAAACGTAATACGTACCATAGCATAAAATTTAATATTTTTGCAATGGGTTAAAGTGTGATTCTCAATAAAATTAACACGTTGGGTGCCTTGGAATGGGAACTAGTCGTTTACTATGGAATGTAGCGCTTCGTAAATGTCGCGTTCCTTTCAATTTACCTCCGTTTCAGTGACGAAACGCGTCGACTATGCTGTTAATTGGCTGAGCAGCGATTTCTCGTAAAGCCATAACTGCCCGACGGGTAGCCAGGGTTTCTATAATTAATTGCCAGATTATCCGTGGGGGCGATAAAAGGTACGCGACGTTGGACGATTCCGTTATCGTCTCGTTGATCGCGCGTCGGTTGGAAAAAGACCCACGCAATCGGCGCGTCTGCACGCTGGCCTATGTCGTTATCACTATCAATAGCCTCCGATAGTGTTTCGCGGGGACAGGGGCTGCAGATCGAGCCACGTAGGTGTTGTGTGTGTGTGTGTGCACGCGCGTTGCAATAAACCACGCTTTATCGCCTTACGGTTGAAACTTCTCGAGCACGCTCGCGTGGCTGTTGAACCACACAGGTTCATTGGCTCCGTACCGCGGCTAGAAAATAGCGTGGACACGTGTTTGCCTTTGTAGGCGTGCAAAAGCGTTGTCTGGACGCGACTTCGTTGCTACACGTGTCGATGGAATCACGGTCCGTTGTTCCCGTCACACTCGTATCGGCGTTGCAGCGCTGGGATGCATACAGGATACTCCAAAAACGAACATTCCGTTATTTGCTCCCAGTTTATTCGCGAATATGTTCGTTAACGTAGAAATCATTTGTATTTTGCTTTATACAGGGTGTACGGCCGAGCCTGGGAAAAATTTTAATGGGGGATTCTAGAGGAAAAAGTGAGACGAAGATCAAGAATACCAATTTGTTGATGGAGGCTTCGTTAAAAAGTTATTAACAATTAAATTCAAAGATTTCAAATCGTTCTGGAAAAATTATTTTCAGTTGTGGGGGTCAATTACAATCATTTTTGGTGATTACACATACCCCTGAAATCCTATCCATTTTCGAGAAAAAAATTCGAGTAGGTACGGAAATTTTTAGACGAAATTAAAAAATTTCAGATCATACTGAAAAAATTATATTTAGTTACAGGGGGGAATTACAGTCATTTTTGGTCATTATACATACCCTCGAAATCCTACGCATTTTTGAGAAAAAAATTGTTTACCGAAAATCTAATGTGAGGCCAGAAATGCTTCCCTGAAATTTCATGCATATCTTTAAAATGTCATAACTTCTGAACGGATTGAAGGATTTTAATGTTTAAAAAAGCAATCAACGCGTATTTTAGTGAAGAATATGTAGAAATTCTAAAAATATTGGAAAAGTTGCTCCTTGACCCCGTAAAATGCGAAAAACCCTATAAAAATGGTCCAATTTTCAAACAGCCATAACTCCTACAATTGTGAATATATTTCAATGAAACTTTTTTCTGAAGTAGAGCTTATGGGTACCTACAAAAAAGTATTAGACAACTTTTCTGTAGGGCGTCAAACAAAATTACTAAAAATGAAAAAGTAGTTTTTAAGAAAAATCGACAAGGTGCCTAAATTTTTCGGCGAAAAAAAATATTTCAAATCGTTCTGGAAAAATTATTTTCAGTTGCGGGGGTCAATTACAATAATTTTTGGTGAACAGACCTACCCACAAAATCCTACTCATTTCCTAGAAAAAAATTCGTGAAGGTGCCTAAATTTTTCGAGAAAATTAAAAAATTTCAAATCGTTTTGGAAAAATTATTTCAGTTGCGGGGGTCAATTGCAATCATTTTTGGTGAATAGACATATCCCCGAAATCTTGCGCATTTTCGAGAAAAAAATTCAGTACGTGCAAAACTTTAAAAGTTAATAACTTTTTAACGAAGCTTCAATCAACAAATTAGTATTCTTGATTTTTGTTTTATTTTGACCTCTAGAATCCCTCATTAAAATTTTTCCCAGGGTTGGCCGAACATCCTGTATATTATTTTTCATAAGGTCGAAGAAAATTTATATGAAAAGGAAAGAATTGTTTATCAATATTTTGTGCATCGGCATACTTCGTTCTCAAGGACTGAAGTAATGGCGAGCGAGCTGATAAACGAGTCAACTGTCATTAGGGCAGATAAACCGCGTTTTATCTAGCGCTGCAAAGATAGGTTATTAAATTACGTGTGTTATTATTACTAACCATTAGAACACGATAACGGTATTTTTATCTCTAATTTCGCGGTCTTGCAAAACTATACCGGGAACGTAACGATGCACGTTTCAAACTTATAAACAGAAACTTTGCCTCGGTTTTCGATGTAAGAAGAGACGCGGAAGAGCAGCTTTTATAAAAAAAATTGCACACGTTCTCGCCTCGATCGATCAACTAAAATTGGAACTTCGACTTCGCGAGCATCGATTTCCGATTTGCAGATTTAACTTATGGGGTTTGTACTGCACTCTGAGCGAAATGGGGGAAAAAAATTCACGATTCTAGTATCTCTTTAAACGGAATGGCTTCGCCTCGATTCGACCAGATACTGTCACTGCCCCTATCGCGATCGGGCGCATCATTCACTAAACACTCGTCAGCGTTACTAATCCACGATTGTTGGAACGCGATAAAAAATTTGCTCCATTAAGAGCCTCGACGCTGTCGGGAACATCAAAGGAAACGTTTACCACGCCCAACCTGGTCTCCTCGTATTTACGCTGTCGTAATTATCTTCGAAATTTTGTGACCAGAAAACTATGCCAAACATTTCTTTCAAACGTTATCGTTTGTACATATCGCGTACAAATAATTATAGAACTGAGGAAGATACCGGGTTTCGAGTAAAAATATACGTTTGTAGCTAGCAATTCCAACAATTAAGCAGCTCGTATTTCCCGTAGGAATGCGAAGATCGACCAAACAAAATTTCATCCGGATCGGTGAAAAATTGCAAGAGTTACGAGGGAATCACAAACACACAGACATCGAGTTTTCTATAAATTCTAATCATGCGATCGTATAGGTACAGTGGGCACGAAATGGTTAACGAAACGTTGATAATTTTTAATAAATTGTATCACGCTGTAGCCAGTGGAACGTTGCGTTCGAAACGCGACAGAGTTTGTTTCACTCGATAATTCGAGTCGGCGTGGTGGTTTTTCCACGCGTGGGCGGATATTTGCGAACGACGAGTGCATACACACGTATGGTCCGGCGGTGTTTATCGACTTTGGGAACGCAGTCGATGAATCACCGACTCTCGTGGTCGGGATGCAGACCCTGGCTAGAGATAAGGAATACTTTACCTTCGTCTCTAGGTGGATAGGACGCGTGTCGACGCGCCCCTTCGTCGGATGGGAGCGTCTAGACGTCTGACCAAATACGAGCGCTTCTCCTGCCAAGAGGTGGAGCCGAACCGGTAGCCAGGCGGACAGTGACGAGACGCTTAAAAGATAATTCCCAGCTAGTTTGATGAACCCTGCGGGGCAACAAATCTTTCTCCTTTGAAAAAAGAGACCCAGCCGGTATCAAAGGCCTATCCGTGACGCGAAACTATCGCCAAAGTAAACGTCGCGGTGGTTGACCATTTAACGTTGTCACTGAAACTGATCCGTGCAGGGGCTCTTCTCGATACTCTGCCGCACGAATTGTTTCCTCAGCAAACATTGACTTTATTTTCTTAAATTAAATCGCCCAGCGACCCTTTCTCTGAAACATTGCATGGAAAAAACGGGGGGGGTTAGATTTTCGACGATTACTTGAATATTCTTTTCTCTTTTGTTTTTAAATCACCGGTTACACGGGGGAAATGGCTAGAAAAGGGACGTCGAGGAATGGGGAAAAAGGCCCTCCGCCGTGCGAGATCCGCGTATCGTTGAATTTAATTACTCGAACCGCGTCCCTCCCACGCTATTAAAACGCGAACGCGTGTCGCCGTTCCTAACGAAGGCAATTCAAACGACGTTCGTTTCGTCTTTATTCCCCCGCGACATGCAAATCCTCGAAAATGACCCCGAAAGCCGCGCCCGGCTGCAACGGGCGAATAGACGCGTTTCAGTGCGCCCGGGTAAAAATAAAAATTCGATAAGACGAAAACGAACACGTCCGGCCTACTCTAGAACCGGAAACGTGTCGTAAGTTCAAAGGTTTTTTTTTCGTATCATTGCAATTTATCGCGAATAAAAAATCCCTCTTCGAAACGGCCAATCATCGTATCTGAGTCCTCTTTTATTAATTGTGTAAATCCTAGTGGAAATGATTTTATAAAATTTTGTGCAAATATTCTGGAGATTTAGTTTATTCTCTGGGTTTGTGAGTGATACTCCACGATTCTTTGAAAGGACATTAAAATAGGACGCTAAACGAGTCCTTACAGGAACAGTTTTTAGGAGGATCTGTTCTGTTCTGAAATAGATCGAGTCGGTCCAAGCAGCGACCAAACTCCGTTTTTGGACGTCGGGTGTCCATGTTGGTTTTAATATAACTTTACGAACGTAAGTTCAAAGGTGGCTCGGGGTTATTTTCCCAGAGGCGCGCGCGGTCAAAAATGGCGGCCCGCGGAATCGCGGTCGCGTGTCGCGCGGCTGATTAAACGAACGAACGTTTTCCTTCCGGCAAAGGTCAGAGGTTAAAAGTTCGGGGAAACGACCGAGAGGGGGTCAAAGACGTTAACTATTGAGCGGCATTGTGCCGCGGCGCGAGAGTGGTGGAAGGGGGTCGAAAGGTGGCGCGATCCTTTCGTGTTACGACAAACTCGTTCGAAACTCGTCGTCGACGGTTCACACGGCGCCGTAGACGTTATTCGATCCGTGTTCCGGCGAACGAATTTCCCGAAGAAAACGAAACAACGAGATTTAAACGACCCGTTTACTTTACACGCCCCTTGGCGTGTCGCGCCATCGCTACTCGTGGCAAACCGTTTTTTCTTTTTGTTATAAATTACGTCAGCACTTCGAGCTTGAGCTAATTCGACGACTCAGATACGAGACGTGAAATACGAGACTCAAATGGTCTAAATTTCTTTCGAGGTCGAGTCTTTTTTTTAACGCAGTTGCAACAATTTACTGTAATTCTTGCATTATACGACGCAAAGGTTTCTTTATTAAACACGCTCTATAATAGGCACGAGGAAGTTTGAAAATATTATTTTGCCGATTGGAAAAGAAGGGAAGTAATTTTGCAGTTCGATGAAATAACGAGTTTTCCGATTCGCAGGAAAAATCCGTGGGACGAGCGCCATCGAAACGTGTAGTTCGGCGAACCGCATTGTTTCACTGAAATCCAATAGGGAAACATCGAAACGATAAAAAAATCAGTGAACTCATAAAAGGATCGGGACGGTGAATTATTGAACAGATACGTTATTCGAACGGATGGGGAATTTAAATGGAGCCCGCGTAAGTTGAATTGCAGATGGGGTAAAACCGTTGAAAGCCGACGAAGCAATCGTAAACCGTGCAACGCTCGGTCATAAATATTCTCTACATTATTAACCGTCGAAAGAGAGAGAAAGAGAGAGGCTCGATACAATCGTTACCCGCCTTAGCGAAATCGGAAAATTATAGGAAATGCATTATCGCATTTCCATTCCTCTTCTAACCCCCTGGTCGAGAGTACCGGGAGGGCCCATCGAACAGACAGACGGGCGGTAGGCATTAAATTAATCGACGCTTGTTACTTATATCTCTCGAGCGAATTGGAATATTTTAAACGTCCGCGGAGAAGATTGCGGCCCGTTCGCCCGCGAAGGAAGATAAATATTCTACGAAGGGAAAGCAATTAATTTCCCCTGAAACGGCCGGGAACATCTTTTGTTCCGTTTTCGAGGGAAAATTTAGCGAACGGGAATCCCTGCCAGAGCGCGAAGACGAAAGTAAAACGAACGAGCCACGTTCCGCGATACCACCGTTAATGCAATTCCTGGTGGAACGGCTTTGATTTGCCTGAGTAATAAACTATTATAAATAGAACGACGTGCTCTGTATTTTAGAAGCATTGGGAACGATTTTAGACGTAAATTTAGAGCGCCGGTCACCGGTGACCACCGATGACAGCAGTGTTAAACAGCTCGTTGAGGACAAAATACTGCGAAAAATAGAAATATTCGATAATAAAACGATGCACCCGCTATTTTAGAAGCATTTCCCCATCACGAACGATTTTAAAAATAAATTTAAAGCGCCGGTCACCGGTGACCACCGATGACAGCAGTGTTAAACAGCTCGTTGAGAACAAAAGACTCTAAAAAATAGAAATATCTGATAATAAAACGATGCACATCGCTATTTTAGAAGCATTTCCCCATCACGAACGATTTTAAAAATAAATTTAAAGCGCCGGTCACCGGTGACCACCGATGACAGCAGTGTTAAACAGCTCGTTGAGGACAAAATACTGTGAAAAATAGAAATATTTGATACTAAAACAATGTACCCGCTATTTTAGAAGCATTTCCCCATCACGAACGATTTTAACAATAAATTTAAAGCGCCGGTCACCGGTGACCACCGATGACAGCAGTGTTAAACAGCTCGTTGAGAACAAAAGACTCTAAAAAATAGAAATATCTGATAATAAAACGATGTACCCGCTATTTTAGAAGCATTTCCCCATCGCGAACGATTTTAAAAATAAATTTAAAGCGCCGGTCACCGGTGACCACCGATGACAGCAGTGTTAAACAGCTCGTTGAGGACAAAATACTGTGAAAAATAGAAATATTTGATACTAAAACAATGTACCCGCTATTTTAGAAGCATTTCCCCATCACGAACGATTTTAAAAATAAATTTAAAGCGCCGGTCACCGGTGACCACCGACGACAGTCGCGTTAAAATGCTAAATTATGACGATCTTCCGACAAACCCAGATTATCGGGGTGATCAAAGGGACTCCGTTGAGTCGACCTTGAACGACCTTGGGAGTTTATTTACGACGTAATCGCCGATAACGTCGCGAGCGTGCGACTTAGGGGTGACAAGGCTAAACGTTCTCGTTAGGGAGGGGGCAGAGAAAAGGGGTGAGGATTCAAATTTCGTATCGATCACCGTTTCGTTTTGGGGTGGATTTTCGTGGAAACTCCGGGGGGTCGACAGCCCCCCGATCGACGACCTTCGTTTCTATTCGCGAGACCGAACGTTCCGCGGGCGCCTGAAATATTTGCGATTCCGTGTCGCACGGCAACGGGGGAACCAGAGCTCGGGTTACTCGTGCACTCGGGTTTGTTTTATTCCCGTCGACACCGGAGAATTCCCGTCGATTATGCCCGGAGAATTCCCCAACCGAGAAACGAACGTTACGAAACCAGCAGCTATTTTCTCCAAGGGTTGTTTGCTTTTCTCTCGACCATACTGTGGTCCTCGTATTTCTTAATTTCATTACTGTTATTAGAACAAGTCTACACTGGGGCACGAGAGAAAAGGTACAGGGTATGTAACCCTCCATTGGGGGAAAAAATTTATTTAAATTTCAACCCCTGTGTCTTATTATTAATGTTTCTCAAGTGAATTTTACCACTTATTTAAAATGCTTTTATAGTGCAGAATATGATTTTTTTTATGTTGCTGTCAAAAGATCAATGTTTCCAAACTACCAATTTCTGGAACAAAATTTTGTCCATTTCTTTCACAATTAGAAACGGGAGTCTCTGTTACCCCATTCAACAGAAATATATTAAAATCAGAGACCCTTCTCATATAAACGCCAGCGACAAGTGTTCGATATAAAACAGATCGAGGGAATATTTGGATTAGGGTATCGATCGTGAGTGGGAATGGATTCTTGGGATGCGAATATTTTCGCTGCGAGGAAAGGAACGAGTCAATCTTGAAAAGAGGGTCGCGCCAAGCAAACAGTCTTGAAAGGAGCCTTGAAAAGTGAATCGTGCCGAGTCGGGAGTCGCGTGAAAAGTTAAATAAACATTAGAGCGAACTCGAGTATAGAGAATCGAGCGTAGAATTCCTCCCCGGACTCATTCTAACGAAATTCAGACTTCGATCGTTGCTCGGTGGGAAATTATTCCCAAGTATTATTTTAATTTTATTTAAAATTGTTAAAACGAGTTTGTCGTCTCTACCTCTGGTTGCCTTTGTTAATAATAAATCACCACCCGCGAACCTCTTTCGGTGACCTACAGATTTCTATTCTCGGTTGTAGGTTTGACATTTTTATCTAGGATTTCACACTTTCAGAACTTTCTATCGACTCTCGTAACTAGAACTTACGTCGACTTATACTTAGAACAAGAGTTCTTCCTCGAACTCCGTGAACCCTTCATCTTCCGTCGCTGGCGTTTCTCGACGCCATCGCGGAAGTTATCTTAAATTTTTCGAAAGTTCGTGGTCGCCATTTTTACAAAATGCAATCCTGCGCTCCAGTATCATCGTAGCCTCGTAAAAGAGACAAAATAATGATCCAGTGTTGGTCGAGGTCATTCAAGGCCCTTTTGCCAATTAATGCCGCGCATACCGAGTGGGTTGTCCTCAAACCAGAACCTCGAAACGACTTTCTTCGCGCTGGATAACAAACGTCGACTTGATACTTCGAATAAAAAAGAGAAATTCTGTGTAATTTCGTTTCTCGAAACGAGTAGGGTACCTTGTATTTTATTATTGATCGAAAACGTACTACCACGAGCATTAAACGTATAAAATAAAGTTATTTTTGCAGGAGGAGTAATTTTATTTTCGAATTTTACCGAATATACGTACGAGTAGCTTGCTTAAATTTTTTATTCGCGATGTAAAATCAAATCCTGGAGTTGCGGTTGAATTATTGAGAAGGAAGGCAAGGAGAGGATAAAAGCCCCTAACCCGGGAAGCATTGGTCGCGGATAGAATGTTGGTGGCACACGGGAAAAGGGTACACGTGCATAAAACAACTCGATCGCACCAATAGGACGCGCGTGCACGGATGCTTCGAAAAATACCGTGCGAGATTTATTTATAGCCGTTCATACTTAATTTAACCGGGCCTCCTGCGACAGGGAAAACGTCGGAGGCGATAAAAAAAGGTCGTAGAAACCCGTTACCGCGGTTATTCCCGGCCTCCGGTACGCTAGCCGCCATTGTGTCTAACCGCATCGGTGCACCGAACACGCTACGGAATTACGCTGCTCGTAACTATCGCGGAATATCGTGTTTTCGGGCTCATAATCGAACAGAGCCACGATCGTTACCTAAATAATAATTTCAAACAACAAATAAAGCATGTTCGTTGCTTTGAAAACAAAGAAATTCAAAGATTCGAAAACGGCTGTTTTATTATGGCGCGAAAATTCGAAAGATTCAACGGTGCGTTGGGTTTATGGTATTTGTGACAACTATGACGTTACTGTTACGTAACTGTTTACAAGCGTCGAGGTACATTTATTTTAAACGTTTTAAAAAAAGGTTGGAAGTTTGGTTAAGAAAGAAGACCAAGTTATTTTGAGCGCGTAGCGACGACGTGGATTACGTTTGAATTTGAATTCGGGTTACGAAACTATTATTGGTGATGCAAAATAGAATTTCAAATTGCAGAATTCTCTCATGATCGAAGTTGATATTTTTGGTCATAGTGAAACTCGAATATAAATATTTAATGTTTCCACGCACAAGTTTGTTTCTTCTTGGGTTCGTACATCGTAAACAAATAAAGCTCGCGCCCACAGATGATCCTGTTGTACGCCTGGTGAGATATACAAAGATATCTATACTTCGAGTTGCTAGTTCCCAAACCGTAATACCACCACGGAAGTCCATTTTAAGCCACTGGATATTAAATGACGCAAATTATTCGATGAAACGGACTGGAATAGACGGAGGATCCAATTCCATCGCGAATATTTAAATAGTTTTTAGTTCTGGACGACTAGGTTTAATTGTAAGGCTACGAATATAGTGTCCCACTTCGTCGCGAGGATCAAGAAAAATTGATGTGTTACAAATTCTACCCGGGTAACTGACCTAGTAATCGTACATACGTGTCACAGTGATCGGCCAATTGGCAAAGTTTCTTCTCGATATTAAGAGAACAGGATATATCTGGATATAATACAATATTATTAACTCCATACATAGCCACTATTTCCAGATAATTTTTACATTATTTAACGTTATCTGCTATTTGCTAAACCATCATTTCTCCCTAAATCTCCACCAAATCGAATACAGAAACGAAAGATAACACCGAGACGTTCGAGTGAGTATTCGAGGGGCAGAGAATTATATTTTCCCCATACCATTCGATCGTCGGATCAGTTTTCCTCCGCGAGGCGACCGCAGGCCAAACAAACAAAGCTTCCATCGACCATGGTGCTCGCGAACTATCTGTCGGGGCGATCTCGTTTGGAGAATTCGTGCGGTTTCCTGTCTTTCTAATTTCGTCGTCCTCGCGCGGATTCCGTTTCGGCCATACTTGTTCGACGCGCCGTTCGTCGAAGTTTCCGCCCTCGTGTCCGCGTTCCCCTGGAATCGCAGGCTCTCTCCGTTCCTGCGAATTCCGGTGCCCAAAGGCCCGGGTTCCTCTCGCGAATTTTCATCGGCAACGAACGTTTCCCCGTCTCGAACCGCTTGGCAATGGTATTTCTAGAACCGAGGCCGACGCACCGTGGCCCAGTTTAGCCCGACGCTGGTCGTTTCTGGCCTACATCGACCGTCGTGTACTTGCGCGCGATACGATACGAGGCCGTGAAAACCGTTCTCCCGCCGCCAGTGTAGCGAGGAACGAGTATCTGCTCGTGACCCGAGATAATGCACTGAATGGCGGATCACGTGGATTAGGTCGATGAAGAACCGAATTAATCGCGCGTGAATCGACGCGACACGTGGACATCGTTGTTTCGATACGCGTTACGCCAATGGGAGGCACGATTGCCGCAACGAGAGCCTGGATTCCATGAATATCGAGCGCCTCGCGAAGGAGTTCTCGATGGATTCGTCCGTATCAGAGCCTGAAGAATTGCTATTCGACTAAATTTAACGCTCTTCGTTGGAATAAACGCGTTGAAGAATGTTGAATTTCCTAACCGTCTCATGATGTTACAAAAATCTTTCCTGTTTAATACAACCCATAGCCCCACGATTTCAATAAGGAACTGCTCCAGTCGCGTATAAAAATATTGAAAGCGTTGGGAGACGGATGCTCGTTGAAATTGGTACCTAGCAATCCCTTTTTTCGCGGGTAAATTTCGTAGAATCATTAGCGGGGGCGGATTGGCTCCGGGAGACGCGCGTAATAATAACAGCGAGGATAATGGAGAGTTCTCGTCCCCGACAAAGCGATTCAAATGCACTTTGCGCGAGACGCGTCCGTGACGGTGCTCGTCTGTCTGGCGGGCTCGTCTGACAGGCGACGAAACCAGATTACGCGAGCGGCTCCGGACAAAGTGGTCAAAGACGCCGAGCGTCGGCAGCCGGGGGCCCGCTGGGTTTCCATTCCGCTCGTGGCCGCTCGACGGCACGCGCCGGACGAGAGCTTGTCCTCCTCGTCGCCCGGTGACGCCTCTTCTCTTTTTTCAACGCCCCCGCCTCGTTCTCACCCTCTCGTGCGCGCTCGGTGCGTGGGCCAGGTCGTTGATCTTCGCCCGAGGAACCGTGCACGCGGCCTTCGCGCGTCCTTGACAGTGGCAAGCAGAGGCTTTCAGCCTAACAAGGGGAAGACACGGCTGACATACCCACCCGATTCTCCCCCAGTTTCCACGCGACTACGTTCCTCCTCAATTTTTACATTTTTTCCACTCTACGCCTATGAATTACGGTAATCTTTCTAATTAAGAACAGTATCGGTCCAGTACTGTCACTATGAGGAATCACTCTGTTTCTATTCAGTAATTCCATATATTCTACGCCTATGGATCACGGTAATTGTTTTAATTGACGACAATGTATTTCGGTGACATTTTTTCCACACGTGGTCTAGCGATGTCACGATGAAGAATCATTTTATTCCCATTCAATAATCCCAGACATGCTACCTATCGTCACTATGAAGAATCACTCAGTTTCATATATTTTATCATTTCATTCGTATATTCTACGCCTATGGATCACGGTAATTTTTCTAATTAACGACAGTGTATCTCGGTGACATTCTTTCTACACGTGGTCTAACGTTGTCACGATGAAGAATCACTCAGTAATCTCGGATATTCTACGCCTATGGATTGTGGTAATCTTTCTAATCTACAAGAATGTATTCTTTTCCACGTGTGGTCTAGCGTCACGATGAAGAATCACTGGGTAATATCAGATATTCTACGCCAACGGATTATGGTAACCTTTCTAACCGGCAAGAATGTATCACTGCATCGCGAGAAAGAATCACTCTATTCCTATTTAACAATCCCGTACAATCCACGCCAATGCATTGCCGTCTTTCCAACCGAAGGCAGCATATATATCAGACTTAATAGTCCCCATTACTCGACCTCAATGCAAATTACAAAACGCCTCGACGATCCCACTGAATGCATACAAGAATTTTAGGACGTGAACCTGATTTGGGACATCCTCATACTAGTTCTGTATCAGTTTCCCGTTCGAAAATCGCCGAACGAAATGTATTTTCCGTCCCCAATTTCCACGCAAATGCTTCGAGAAAGGTTCAGTTTTATCGCACTCTTCGGTTAAGTCACCCGGGAAAAGGGAATATTTGACCCGACGAAAGCGAAAGGAAGCTTATTAAGATTCTGCTTTCGCTATCTTCCGTTACGCGCGTTATAAATATGAAACGAATCAAAGTAGTCGATCATATCGAGGGCGGGACGAGTGTCGCAGAGCGGCGGTTCTACATGTGAAAACAAGTCGTAAAGAACGAAGAACACGTTCTAGCTCGAGGCTTCGTTTTCGAGGTAATTGAATTCGAAAGTTTGTCGGTCGCGCGTGCGATCGAGTACGACTTGGCCGTCGCGTCTGACCATTAATCATTCTTTCTACTTGTCGTACACCACTTGCGCGCGTTCCTCTCGCGTCGATTCTCTCGGAAAACAAGGCCTCGAACTAAAAGATATTATTTCATTCTGCTGCCTATTATCACGCGTATAATTGTTGCAAAGAATATTTCATCGAAATAAAATTAATACAGACTTCTAGGTGACTTATAAATACTAGGGGTAAACTCGAGTCATCAGCTCTAAAGCTTCGCTTTTAATCACGTTCCATCCCAAGAATCGTCTCGCCATTACTCGAATTACCGTTGGAGATCGGACAATGCCCTTTCTGGAAGATTCAATCGCGATCCCTCGCGAGTTCGGGGGGGGGGGGCTCAAAGTTGCACTGTTTCCGACCATAAAACAGACGCGAATAGGGATCCGAGCGCACGCGCGCCTCTTGAGCCGCTCCTTCCCCGTAAAGAAACGCGCTCGGCGAGTTCTCAAAGTTTCCAGCTTTTAAACACGGCAATGATCTCTCCTCGAGAAGAAAAGCCGTGTCGCGAGTGGTCGCCAACGATCGTTAAAAAAAACTTTGGAACTGAAGTAGACTCCGGGGCCTGTTTGTCGCGGGAAAGAGAAGAGAAAACTCGCCCCGTGCCGAGGCCGGTGTACACAATACACCTTTATCCACTCGTGCTTCGCCGGAAGTTGAAGCACCTTTTCGACGCGATTCAACGTTTCCGCCACGATGGAAGCCTCCATCGACGCGAGCAAAAATTTTCACGAACCTAAACATAACTTACAGCGACCACCGCGAGACTCTCGAACGCTCGAGACGCGGTCTCTCGCGTCTTGATTTCGTCACTCTTAAATTGAGGAAGTGTACAGAGGGAAAACAGAGGAATTTGAAACAGTACTGTTTCGAAAATTGATGTTTAATTGGGACCTGATCTTTTGCATCTTGAGAGGCAGGGACACGAAATTTGATCGCTGTTAGATTGGGGAAGCGTTTGAGGAAAAACCGAGGAATTTGAATCAGTAGTATTTCGAATAGTCGCTGTTTAATCGAGACATGGTCTTTTGTATTTTGAGAAACATGGACATGAAAGAATTTAACCCAGAACCTGAACACGAAACTCGATAGTTCTAAGATTATCACAGTTTTTTTGAGGACGACTCCAAACTGGGGATCGAAAGGACAATATGTTGACTCCAGATTCTGAAAGAAGGGACGATGAGAATTTTTTAACGTATTTTGGTTGGGTTTCAGGGTGGTTGGGACGCTGAGGGGGTGGTGCAGGATGGCAGAGACGAGCGGAGAAGCACGGGCAGACCCTGAACAGTGTTCGCGCGTGAATCGTCGCGGACGAAGCTGGTCTTGGTGCGATTAGAGGAGCTCCCGAAGGCGGACGAGAGGGGGAGGGCGGGCTCCCGGAATCGCGGGGATCGAGATGAGCGATCTACAGGCCACTCTCGAGTTCTCCCTCGAGCTTTGCAAGTTTTACAATGTCGACCTGTTCCAGCGCGGGTAAGCGGATCCGGCTTTCACGCTCGCGGTGAACCCGCACGGCTTCGTAATTGCGACGGCTTAGCCGGGGCTCATCGACGATTTCCAATTTCGCAGGTATTACCAGATTCGAACCGCCCTCAGAGTGTCGCCGAAACTTCACGTCAAGGTGGAGGTTAACCAGCTGCGGAACCGTGAGTACACTCTTCCCTGGGGGATTTTGCCCCGTCATCGTCTGGCGCCTCGATACCCGATATCCAGGCTTTCAGAAATCCTCCACATTTTTGGAACTCCGACACCTGAAAAATATTTCATCTCGGATCATTTGTGGCGCAATCGAGAAACGTTTGCATCCTTTTCAACGCTTTTCAACGAAACGATTTATTGCCAAGCCGAAACAAGTACAAATTACAATTCATTGCAGTTTACGAACGTCTAAAGTCACTATCGAAATATCTCGAAGGCGTTAATTATTCGACGTCGAGAATTTCAAGCACCTTTTGTCCGTAGTTTGCGGGCAATTTATACTCGAAAGCTAACGATGCAACGCTCGAACAATCCGCAACTTCCGTAACTTGTAATTCAGAATAATCGTACGATCCGAGTTAAATAGTAATTTCTCCATGGACCTCGTAAATCCAACGATCTTTGGTTCGCGATGGAGAAAACGAATGAAAAAGCGAGGGGCGTGGGTGCAAGTGTTCCGCGAATTACGTTCGCCTCGGCGGAGCTGCGACGCGTGTCCAACGATTCAGGGAAGTTTCCGGTTGCTCTGGAAAGGGTGAAAACTTTTCGGTACGTTGCACTCTCGTCTCGCCGGAGAAAACTCCGGCTGAATTCACTTACCGGCTCTCGGTTAGACAACGGTGAACTAGTTCGAACCGGGCCGCACTCGGTCGCCGATAGCGTTCAAAAGTTCGAGCATTGTGTACGCCAGACACGACCGACTCGCGAGCACAAGAGCCGTCGACGGGAACACCGGACGCCCGCTGAAATGGAGCCGATCCCTGATCGCGAAAAACGATACTCGAAACCAGAAATTTTCGTTTCGAATCGTCCAAACCGGAGACGGTGACTCGAACGCAAATGTGACGCCCACGTTTCGTAGGGGTTCCCGAGACTTCGATACGTCCGAGAATCTCGGTTCTTACGAGATTTCGCGAGATTTCTCTGTGGAAACGTTGTCGACTCATTGGAGGGGGTGTTAAAATCAAAGATAGTTTCTCGTTCAGATACAATTTAGTAGAGCACATCTCGGATGTAAATAAAAAGCTCGTACGTATCGAAACTCTCTGGTCCAACGAAAGTTTCGAACACGGATCCCGTCTTGTTCCGAGTAAGATTTTCGGAGGAAGGAATTATCCCAATTCGCGTCGGCGTTACCGTCTCTGGAACTCATCAGAGATTTCGCGATCCTCGCGCGCTCTCGAGACGGTGGTGTTTGATGCATCCCAGCCCAAGGAGTTATCCAGCCAGACGAGCATCAGGCTTCCACTCAAATCAGACGCAAACCCACGTACCACTTTTCCCCGGTTTCCCCGGCAGCCCTCTCTTGCGCTTATGAAGCACCGAAATCCAGAAGACGCGAACCCGAGTCCATTGTTCCAGACTCGTTGGAGGCGCCCGGGACGAGCAAGCGCTTTCAGATCCTCTACAGAAATGAGGAGGTGACACTCGGCACCTCGGTCCTATTCCGAGCGCACGTGCTCGTGCACAGTCACAAGATCGAGGAGGTGCTCTCCCGCACCCACTTCAATCTCGGCGTCGAGTTATGGTTCAGCGAGCCGACGCAGCCTGAGAACATGGCCTGCGTCTCGTCTAGGTGAGCGTCTTCGTCCACCGGATGGCTGACTCCCACGATACCAGAGATATTGCGGTTTAGATGATCCGCACAGCCTCACGCGAGGTCCGTGGGACAGTTCTGCTCGCTTCGTGCAACCTATCCCGGGTGTTGAAACGCTCCGGTGATTTTGGAACGACCGATTTTTTCCCTGTATTTGCGTAGAGGTCGATGGCTTGTGTGGGATCCTCCCGATGAGGTGGGAAAGGAAAGGAGAGGAGTGTGTTTCGTCGGTAAAGCATTCTAGCTGACTCTGCCTTAGATGCAGGGACGTTCGATGGTCAGATGAGGGGTGTATACAGGGTGTTCGGCCAACCCTGAGAAAAATTTTAATGGGGGATTCTAGAGGCCAAAATAAGACGGAAATGAAGAATACCAATAAAAATTTCAAATCGTTCTGGAAAAATTATTTTCGGTTGCGGGGGTCAATTACAATCATTTTTGGTGAATATACATACCCCCGAAATCTTGCGCATTTTCGAGAAAAAAATTTAGTACGAGCGGAATTTTAAATCCCAAATATTGTATGAGTGATTGTTATAATTTGTTAAAAAATTGTTCGTAACTGTGCCTGGATTGGTCGAAACTCTTTTCTATGATTTTTATAGGGTTGGGAGCGTAGTTCGATACAGCAGTATTTTGCTTCCGCATTATTCGAAAGATACTAAAGGGGTTGTTGAAACGTTCGATGCTAATGATGCAGTGGCAATTATACCAGCACGATATGAACTCTGGCATGAACTGCTTATTCAAAACATGGTGATTGACCCATTTCGAAACTCCGGCGGTCAGTGTAAAAAAAATTATAGACGGTCGGAGCGCGGCTGACCGAATCTACGTAATTAGTGACCGGTATTGAAAAAGATCTAAAGATAGTATTGAAAAAAACTTAACTCCCGGATGCACTCGACTCAACGAGGCACGCTTGCTACCTACCCTTCCCAACGACCATCAAAATTAGAATTTATTGTCTACTGATACCAGAAATTTATCTATCCTTTAAACACGTATTTTTCGAATAATTTCCAGCAATAATTTCATACGTAGAATAACGAGGATCGATCCGTGTAAAAAAAGAGAACACGTGTGGCTACATTTGAAAAACATCGATAATCTCGAAACGTAAAAAAAGTACGTCCTTGGGGAAAAATGTTTTCCCCGTTGCCATGTCCGCCCTTTCGAACGGTTTAACTTTCCCCTGAACAGCTTTTTTCCACATATCCGTAAACAACGCTCACATAGATGTTCCCATTTAATTAGTACCCTAACTTATACGCGCAAATTGCAGCGCACTCGTAGGTCCCAGGTGCCCCATTTTAACGTTGTTTATTAATAACCGTGTATTTAATTACGCGAAGATAAAAAACAAACACGTACAAAATTCCCAATAAACGTTTACTCTTCACTCGGTAAATAAAAATGAAAATTATAGCGCGGGATATTTTACCACAAAACGCAAAAATTTAACTGTTCGAATATATCACGAATCGTCAGCCATTTTTCGAGGCACCGTAGACGCTACAAAATTGTACAAGGAACGGAATAAAATGACTCTAAAGTCCTACGATTCGATATCAGGTATCAGTTACAACCAGCGAAGCCAACTTCCTTATAAATTCCGGGTTCTTTCAGGGGGGAAGATATAATCTTATATTCTTAACAAAATTTTCCTCGAAGGCACCGAACTTTCCTACGGACCTAATAGATCGATAACCTTGGCCTCGTGGCGTTCCACGTGGAACGTTTCGCTATCTCCGTTTTGCCTTTTGCTTTTGTAGGGCGTTGCAACTGAATTTCGCGCCCACGAAAGGGCTTCACTATCATCTGCCGGTGCTCTTCGACTACTTTCATCTCGCCGCTGTGTCCATCACGATCCACGCCTGCCTGGTAGCCCTTCATCAGCCCTACATCAAGTTGGTATCAACTTGTTTCTTTTACCCCAACCCTTTCGATGCTGTTGGCAATTCACGACAGTATACTCCATCTGTGAAACGCCTACGGGCTAAATAAATGGTTCAGTTCCAAATGTTTTAATGAAATTTTTAGTAATTGAACTTCGTTTATAGTCTTCGAATTGTATTAAAGAGTATTAAAGACCACGTTCCAGTGTTCGAGCCTCAGCACCGAAAGGGTTAATAGCTCCTAGGGGCATTGTATTGTCACTGATGGAAATCATTCTTTTCACTTTCCATGGCACTACGTCGTTTCCTCGTTGCTTGCAGGAAGAGCATACTTCATTACGTGCAGAGCTGGTAAGTCCAAAAATGAGGTTTTCTCAAACATTATTAAGAGGACATCGACTTAGAATCGAATCGAATTTAAATTTCTTAATAGTTTCCCTTCCGTTTGAATCATTTTCTATTGACGCGAAACACGGCAGAATGGCTCTCCATTAAATTTCAGTCGAAGTTGTACGTAATTGTTACGGCAATTTGGAAAGTCTACGGTGGTCGATTATGTTTCCATTAAAATCGCGAGTTGATAATCGAACGAGTAATATGCCCGCAGTGCTCCGCGCGGAGGGAAGCCGTG
The DNA here is from genome assembly GCF_051014445.1 of Colletes latitarsis. NCBI lineage: Eukaryota > Metazoa > Arthropoda > Insecta > Hymenoptera > Colletidae > Colletes > Colletes latitarsis. Next base: position 24,437,072 of record NC_135135.1, on the reverse strand, counting down.
GCTGCAATTTAAACAATCGACGGCGAACGGGGACAACAATGCCGCACTAGGAAATATCGTGAGTTCATGCCCGAGTCGTTAATGTTTTTAATTGACCGGATCGGGTGAAACGAATACGCGAAAATTGTCGATTCGAACGACTCGTTGCAGGAGACCACGACGCGATGCGTCGGATCCGCCACGAAGATACAGCACGCGAAGCTGGTTCAACAGGAAGTGATCAGGTTACTTTTGGCCGCGAGGGAGTCATTGCTCAACGATTTAGCTGATCTGGCGCGGCTCCTGCCATCTTGCCAGCAAAGGGTGCTCGAGTTCTTTCAGAACACGCACAAAGAAATGATCAAGGTACGCGATGCTAGAGATCGTTAACTGCTTTTCAGATTTTCAACCTCTTTCGTTGCTGAACCTAACAAGCCTGTCTATTGCAGATGATGGACACGGAGGAAACGGATATCGCTCAACTTTGCGCACAAAACATTGTCCTTTGGCAGCACTTTTTAGAAGCGTTCTCCGGACGCGAAGCCGTTCATCAGCATCTCGCTAGAATTCATCATCAACTGAGGGTACAAATCCATTTTCTTGCGCCAACCATTTAGACTCTTTAAACAATTTCTGTTACGAAGCTAAAAAAGATTACTTCTCAAGATCTAGATAGGAGTCTTGAATTTTAACGAGTCTGGAAGAATAAATTCTATGAGAAATTGTGGGTATGCTAGTCTTCAATTGTCTGAAAACTAAGTATCGTTTTAGGTGAAACGTTTCGCAGAAGGTTTCTTCGTGCTGGAGAATCCTAGGACGTCGGCGTGGGGCTGCTACGACGCGAATTATCAATCATATCAGGCGGTGAGCGAGGCTGCCAGGAGATCGCGATACTTGGCGTCGTTGCCTCCTCTGCCTGTGCACTGTCCGGAACTGGACGGTGATCTTCACTCGCTCCCGTTGATCTTCGAGGATCAATACGTCGACATGAAACAAAGACACAGAAACAGCGGTGAGCGCCATAAATTATTCTACAGTCCCAGACCGTACCTTAGACGTCGAGATACTGTCCACTCGGGCATTCAGCAGTCAATGTGTTAACATTACTCAAAGGCAGTTACGCGTAAATCTCTTTCAGTTCCCGGAATGGACGACTGTAGCTGCGGTTTCGCGGCGATCCTGGAGTCTCGATCGATGGGGATATGGTCGCCCAGGAGCGAAGGGGCGGCCCAGGACATCGCGTCGGTCCAGGGCCGTCTAACGTTGACTCCATCCACGCTGCCTGCCAGGCACAGCAAATCCTTGGACCAGTTGGGTCCGGAGATCGCGCCGGTGCAGCCGCGGACGTCGCCAAAGACGCTTCCCAGATCCGTGTCGACGCAGTTGTTCCCTCGACAGCGAGGTGGCGCTCGAAACGCCACGCCCCCAGCAACGGTCCCCTCGAGAGGGCGCCAAAGATCGGCAACGCCATCTAGCAACACTCTGTTCCCGCCCTCGGAGCAGCAAGCGTGCTCAGCACCGAATCCGTCGCTGGGCTCGACGCCCGTGGTCCCTTTGCCCCGCGCGAAATCCACGCAGATGCTGGTGCTGAATCGTCATCAGCAACCAGACCCCCAGATCACCTCCATCACGTCGCTTCTGGCCGCTATGTTCCCGGAACTGCCACCGGATGGGCAGCTGCCGGGCTACCGGCCGTCCAGCAAGTCCTGCGAGCAGACTCTGACCGTGCCCACGTGCGTGGGAGGGATGGACCTTGGTCCCATCACCGACTGCTGGACAGAGAGCAAGACTGCCAACGTCACCGAAGGTAGGGGGCGAGCGCTTCTCGCGGAATCGCTGCACCTAGTGGTTCATCGAAGAATTTCTCCTTCCAGATTATCACTCGTTGGACACGAGAAGGATCCGTTTGGAGCCGCGGAGCCAGCGGCTAGCGGCCCGCCAGCAGCTCTCGACGAACGCCAACGATCAGAACAGCTTCCTGCCCGGGAAGACGAGCATCAACGGCGACGGGTTCCCGCAGGAGCAACCTCTGCACACGGCTACCCTCGACAGGGTCACGTATCGGGGCAACTCGAGGAAGCAGAGCCACCAGACCGCCGGCAAATACAGCCAAACGAACGGGATCGAGTCGCGCAGATTCCACACGATCGGAAAGACCGGGTTGGGACAGAATCACCGGAACCGCGAGATCCAGGAGTCGATGAACGGTGGCGGTCTGCCCAACAGCCACTCATTGATGGTGGATCCTCTGTACAAACGATCCAATTACTCCCCAACGACCACCGACTCGTTTTTCTACCGCACGAACGGCACCAGCGGACGGACGCACTCCGAGCACCCGGAGAGGCCCAGACGACCCAAGAGCACCGAGAGACTGGTGGACGAGGTCAATCGTACCGAGTACTCCGACTTCCGCAGAGAGAGGACCAGGAGGAGGGATGAGAGGCCAGGTGCCAAGTCGCCGCGCAACGGAGTGTCGCCGTGCTACATCGACGACAAGCATAGACGCCAGCTAGTGGATGACAAAACCGAGCTGGCCAACGAGGTCTTCTACAAGGTGATGCACGCGATGTCGGGGCCGAAGAAGGAGCAACGGACGGAGAGGAGGAAGGACAGACACGGAAGGAGACCGCATTCCGCGCCAGTTTTGGACGTGGAGCATCCCGTCGACGAGGGCAGGAAGTGCAATCACAGAACCAGAAAGCCTGCTCCGCCGCCGCTTGCCTACCAAGACCCGGCAGTCGCGCCGCTCCCAAAGTACCGCCATCCGCCTCCGGCACCCACTACCAGTGTCCTGGAGGTGGAGAACAACAATAAAATTATTCTTAAGGTATCGTTCGAGTTACTAGGCTGGGTACCTTTGTAGATCCAGGGTTAATTAAATGGGCAACTCGCGTTGGTATGACCAGGGACTTGGGGTCTCAGGTCTATTAGTCCTTAAAGTCTGTAAGGCGTGTCATGAAATGTTTAATTTATAGATCGAGCCCGTCAAGTCCCCCGCAGAAGCGCCAGCGACCAACGGCACCACGCCGTCCGACACGTCCAGCGCCGGTGGACCTCCGCCCAACACGAAAAGACTGAGATGCGCCAGCGTGCCGGTGGCGCAGAACAAGGTCGTGGTGCCACGGAGCGCGGTGTCTTTGCCTTGCATGCCGATACGCGACAGCAAGGACAGCCTTAGCAACAATCTTCCCGTCATTCCAAACCCGAACAGCCCGCCGTCCAGCAGACCCAGCAGCCCGACCACCAGCTCCAGCTCGAGCAACCTGACGTCCGAGTGTTCCGGCTGGGTAAGCAGCGGTGACACGTCTAGCTCGGAGCAACGTCGCAACGCGAAGCTCTCCAGCGAGCAGCTGCGTCAGAAGCTCTCAAAAATAGTACCCAGGAAGGATCGACCGCCCGCCAAGGAGAACGTGGAAGAACACTCGTACGAGGAGGTCCGGTTGCCGCCGCCGAAGATGTTTCAGGACGAGCCACCGCCGCCAGAAGAGTTTCGCGATCCGCCGCCGGTGATCGACAACCCTCTGTATCACGTTTACGAGACGGTGAAGCCGCTGAGGAGCCCGAAGCAAACGAAAACGGCGCCGTGCAGTCCCCAGAAGAATAGAATCAGAGACAGGGATAGGGAAAGCGCGTACGGCGGCAGGGACATCTGCCTGGACTGCTACCAAGAGGGCAAGGAACTGTTGCAATCGACCCAGGACGATTCGATCAACTTCAAGAAGTGCAAGGAGGAGTTCAAGCGACAGATGAGCTTCTCCGGAAAGATCTACAGGTGCGGCCTAATTTGCATATGGCGACACTACTCCTGAATTCTCGGTTAGCTCCTTTGTTCTTCGACATCTCTCGTTTCATCGGGAATATTCCGTCAGCCCTCGAATGGTAGTGACTCTTTCGTTTTCTTTTCTTTTTTTTCTCTATCTCTGTTCCCGTTTAGCAGTCCCGGCTTTTGCAGTTTGGTTATCGTCTCTGTTTTTACGTTTCGTAGTTAAGTTTGTTCTCTTTCTCTACCTTATCCTCTCTAGAGAACGCAAGGAAGCGCAGATGCGTTTCCATAAACGTGCCCATTCCCTTGGATACGGTGACCTTCTGACCCCGTCGTCGGTTAAACCCCTAAGATCCAATGTGCCTCTTAGTGACTATCCGACCCTGGCCTCGACCATGCCGTACTTCCACATCAGCAACGAGTACCGGCTACTCTCGCCGGAAGGGGCGCACTTGATCATCTGCGTCCATGGTCTCGATGGCAACCCCGCCGACCTACGTCTCATCAAGACTTACTTGGAGCTCAGTCTTCCTGGGGCCCATCTAGATTTTTTAATGTCTGAGAGGAATCAGGTGGGGGGCGCTCAGACGACCACGTAAACGGTTCACTGGAAATTTATAACGTGTGTTCGTATTTGTCGAACAGGGTGACACTTTCTCGGACTTCGACAGGATGACCGATCGTCTGGTATGCGAGATTCTCCACCATACCGTGACCTCGGGCCTGAACCCGACAAAGGTGAGCTTCATCGGACACTCTTTAGGGACCATCATCATACGGAGTGCTCTGACCAGGCCCGAATTGCGACCGCTTCTGCCGCGTTTGCATACGTTTCTCAGTCTGAGCGGACCACATCTGGGCACACTCTATAATACCAGCGGATTGGTTAACGCAGGTACAACAGAGGGACCTTCGAAGAGAACGAGATCCATCGTGAACTCTTCTTGATCTATCTTAAATTATTTTCTCTAGGTATGTGGTTCATGCAGAAACTGAAGAAGTCCGGCTCGTTGCTGCAGTTGGCCATGAAGGACGCGTCGGACGTCAGGCGGTCCTTCATGTTCCGCCTCAGTCAGAAGAGCAATCTCGAGAAGTTCAAGCACGTTCTTCTGTGCGGCAGCGCCCAGGATCGTTACGTGCCACTCCATTCCGCGCGGATCGAGCTCTGCAAGGCTGCCGTACGGGATACGACCGATCAAGGTAATCCAAAACGACGATTAGGTGGGTCAGGAATGCGTTGGCGTCCTAAGAAGATGTGGTGGATGAGGTTTCCAAGTGTTAATCTAGAGTCTGTGTGCCATTCTTGGTATGGTTTCCCTGTAGATCCGAGAGAAAGTAGGCCGCCATTTAATTGTAGCTATTACTAACCTTTTGAGCGCTATGGACACATATATACGTTCGGGAAAATTGTTCATCATGGGCTGTGAATGTGTGGGGTCCCGTGGAAAAGATAGGAGCGTACATGTACTGATGGAAGATCGATCGAGCGCTTGCGAGAGACTTAAAAGCGTAGACCTCTGGTGGCGAGTTCAAGAGGCGATGGGGTTCTCACACAAGCATTCACTGCTTGTTGCAATCATTGCTCAAATTATTTCAGTTACACTCAGCGCTCAAAGGGCTAATATACTTCCACTTTCCTAGATCTATAGAGGGGATCTGACTTCTCATCTCTGCACCAGCATTGTTCATGTTTCATTGCAGGCAGGGTTACATTTACCGATATTACATTTACGAAAATGGGTTCCAGGGGCAGCGTATCGCGAGATGGTGCACAACATCCTGTACCCGGTGATGTCTACCAGCGGGGTGAGCCTGGTCAGGTACGACGTACACCACGCGCTCCCAGCGACGGCGAACGCCCTGATCGGCCGAGCCGCGCACATCGCCGTCCTCGATTCCGAGCTTTTCATCGAGAAGTTCCTGCTGGTGGCGGGCCTGAAGTATTTCAGATAAGGAACGGACAGCCTAGCGACTAGGCAGAAGCCAGTTAGGGACGTTACATATTAGCGTAATAGAAGAGGATCCTCGTAAATTCTCCGTGAGCGTCTACGATCGCGTTAGGATTAATTACCACGGACGTGCTGTCGACAATTGCCTCGCTCCGCGATCGTGCTCGTTCTTCTTCCCGCGACGAGCGTGAGTGCGATCCTGTTCGCCCGGTCGCGCGAACCGGAAGCGAGGCAGCTTCTGCACGGGACACGTTAGACGAACTTCGATAAACGTCGATCAGTTTTAGGCGTCAGCGTCGCCAGCCCCGGGAAAGCAGCGCGCGTCTCGCATAATCATCGACCATTCATCGAACCATCGCGCGATCGAAACCAAATGGACCTACGCCTGTCAAACTGGGCCTACTCGCGGCTCGTGTCCGTGGTTCTCTTCGAAAGAGGGAACCGGAAGGGGTCGTTCGACAGCGTGAGGGGGTGGTTCGATGCTGTCGGACAGGGTTTGGGGGGTTGTAGACGCGAAGTTTCTTCGGAAATTTATTGTAGCGAAACTGGTACGTTCGTGATTGATTTTTGTTTTATTAGAAGTTCAAGATGGCCGCCTTCGTTGTCGCTGACGCTAGGTTTACGGAATTCGTCGGATTTCAGACTTCTTCAAATTACAGAAATCGTATTATTTTTTAGCAATTTTAAATTCCATTGACGTAAGGAATACATATCCTAATTAAAAATAGAACATACGTATTTTAATGTACCTATAGGTACGAGGGATTTCAATAGGAATAGGGGCACGATGGATGCCCGTAAATCTAGCGTTGAGAAGGAACAAACATATAGGCAATAAGTTACGAATGTTTATATATTACGTTTCGAACATACCGAATGACTAATGGTATAAGTACGAGATACTTTTGTTTGAATCGTATCCGTGAATATCCTGAACTGAAGAAAAGACGAATGAGACTAAATTTGGGGGAAATAGTAGCAATAATTCGCTCTGCAACTCGTAGCTTAATACACGGTTCGAGCACGAACGAGATATTTTTTAATGATCCTCGACGTCATCGAGCCACTCTTCACAGCTGTCCCGACGAAATCATGTATCGAGTTTTCGGCCTATCGCGAACGCCCGGGGCTGGACGAGCAGATCGCCAACGCGTTGGATCGTCTTTGAGAATCCGTTTCGGAAAACCGTATAAACGCGAAACGAACTCGCGTCTTTTTCTGTTTGTATTTTCTTTTTCTTTTTTTTTTTTTAAGAATCGAGAAAACAGGGACGTCAAAAAAACGTCTAGGGTTCGGGTAACGGGTTACCCGAACGCTAGGAAAGTTACAAAACGTATGTCAATTGTTACTCTCAGATAAGTGTGAGTGCGTGAGGTGTGAGGAGCATGGATGAGACGCGTAATGAGAGAAAGAGAGAGAGAGAGAGAGAGTATTCTAATTTAAAAGCAAAAAAAAAGTAAAAATAAAAAGAAGAGAATGGTAAGTGCGGAAAGACAGTGAAAGTAGAGACGAAGTCGTGACGCGCGGACGATTGGGCATAAAGGATTATGCGATCGACGGTCGAGTTCGAGTGGTGAATGTTAGGGCAACGGTGCATATAGACGAACTGGAGCAACGAGGAGGAGAACCGAGAAATATAGTGGGGAGAAGGAGATACGAGAACGAACACAAGTGACTACCATTTCAGGTATATGAAATCCCTCCAATACTAGATCTCAATTGCTCAGAACAATCTAAATAAAGAAACAAAGTTATACATTAATCGTAATCGAGGCGACTCGGGGACGGTCGCGTCCGACGATCGCCGATCGTGAAATATCATCGAAAGTGTGGGAGAGAGAAAGGACGTGCGTAATTATGATTTCTCGATTCCCAGTAACGGATGAGGGGAGAGACGAAACGTCGACAGTTAAGATTCGCGGTACGATGCATGGCAATTTGATGTTCGATGTAGTAGTTTTCGCGAGAGTAACGCGTACAGTTTCTTGTTAAAGCCATTCGATCCGTTTCTCAGCGAGAGGAGCGTGTCTTTCGTTCGCGTCGTTCGACCTGGCGTTCGAGTTTAATTATTAGTATCGTAATAATTCCACAGAATTTAAATTGAAATCGAGGTCTCTATCCTTTTTTATTGATACCAGCGTTAACGTTTCCCTAGGAAAATGTTCACCGAATGAATTCTATTTTGTTAAAAGTTGCTCGACGCCATGTTGGAAACGATTCGAAACTCCCGCCAGGTGGAACGCGTTCGAATCATTACACGCGACACCCTTTCGTTCGCGATCATTACTTTGCCACACAGTAGGGAAAATTGCACCGTTCGTACAGCGATTCTCCGCACAATATCGTTAAGCGTGAACCCATTGCGCCCAATGTAAGCGTTTAACCGCGCAATTGTATACAAAACGTACACGCGTGTACGCCTTTACACCGTAAAAAAAAAAAAAAAAAAAAAATCGCGAGACACACGCACGCGCAAACCTCGTGCATCCGGCGACGAACACCGGTATATAATCTATCGCGAACACAGTCTCGCGAGGACCATAATCAGGCACGCGACTTTGCCAGCCTGAAGAAGCTGCGAAGCACAAAAGTCCTCGAAACTTGTCTCGTTCGACCGTGTGGTCGCGTCGTTTCCGGTTCATTTTCGCTTTTACGGCTCTGTCGATAATTTTAATCGTCGAACAATCGTGTGGTTTAGAAACGAAGCGAAACGGGTCCGCGAACGGACGGACTGAAATATCGAAAGACTCGTTCAACACGACCGTTCTTTTACGAACTTATTTTTCATTTCGTACATCGAAGTCGCTGGAACGCGGTGACCGTGGACATCTTATTGTATTATTTATTGATTCATGCGAGAGTTGTCTTCAGAAATAAATGGTTACTAATAGTCTATTAGACTTTTGTAATATTATTGGTGGAAGTCTGCGCCTTCAGCAAGATCGGGAGCCGGAATCGTACGGAAACGCGTGGAGAAAGACTGAACTTTTGGTTCGTTGTAGTACCAAATTTTAATTGTAGCCTGGCGTAACCTCGTCGTTCTGATAGAATTGACTTGGCGTTTCAGTCGCCATCTTATACATGGGCGTGGAATACTTGGAAAGCTACACGTTTGTGTTTTCAGTGCACTGGTGCATCCTGTATCTGTCTGAACTCGTCAGTTGCTCTTTAATTTAATTCTTAGTCAATTGTTAAGAGACTGTATCAAAGATTCACAATTTTGTTTTCCACGAAACGGACTGGTGGCAGTTCTAGAAACATATCAACATTTTCACGATCATTTCTGAAAGCAGCTAATCGATTTGCTCCATTGAAACGTTTTAAGTCTCTTGTAGTCTTATTTATATCCTTAGACCCTCGATAAACTTAACGATGTACCTTCTGGTTGATATTTATCTTATCATTTGTACGCCAATTAAGATCTTGGGATCCTCCCCTTGTTAGTTAAATCTGTTCGACCCTCGATAAATATTACTATCAGTAGAGTCTCTAATCGATATCTGCCAAAATTCGTAGTTTGTTCATCAATTAAGTTCTCTGGGTTAATCGAGGGATTGGAAAATTCATTTCAACATTTTACTACCAATCTATTTCCCCAAACGACTAAACTAACGCGATCCTCGTAATATTACTTTGACCCTTCGATGGACCATGAAATCGTAGCTTCTGCAAGATGGCAGAACGGACGAACTTGCTTCTCTTTCGATTCTAAGCCACTCAATCGTTTTTTGTAACGCGTTTATAATATTCTGCGACCATCGACGAGCTCGTGTCGTTTTCAGCAGCCCGGAAGCGGAGGGACGATTACCACGTTTACCGGAAACGCGTCGTCGATCGATACGAAGAGGCTCGTCGCGGATCCGGCACAAAATGGCGGCGAGGATTCAACGAGGACGAAACCGTAGAAGATGCAACAACCCCCACGATCGAGGGAGCGCGTTTTTATTTTAATTTCTGCTCGTAATCGCCCTCGAGACGATTTTGTATCGCGTTATTATCAATAGATTCTATCGAAACACAATTTTCTGGGATTACTGCCTTTCTTCTTCTTGCAATCGAATGCAGACCGCCAAATTTTACGCCGGAACTATACAGTCGAACTCGAGTGACTTTGATAACGTTTCGTCGCTGTTAAAAATTTTAATGGAGGATTCTAGAGGCTAAAATAAGACGAAAATCAAGAATACCAATTTGTTGATGGAGGCTTCGTTAAAAAGTTATTAACGTTTAAAGTTCCGCCAGTACTGAATTTTTTTCTCGAAAATGCGCAGGATTTCGGGGGTATGTCTATTCACTAAAACTGATTGTAATTGACCCCCACAGCTAACAATATTTTTTTCAGAACGATTTGAAATATTTTAATTTCGTCGAAAAATTTCACATCTTCTCGAATTTTTTTCTCGAAAGTGAGCAGGATTTCGGGGGTATGTGTAATGACCAAAAAAGATTGTAATTGACCCCTGTAACCGAAAATAATTTTTCCAAAACAATTCGAAACACATGAAATTTCAGGGGAATCATTCATTCATGATCAGACATATTTTCGGTAAGAAATTTTTTTCTCGAAAGTGGGTAGGATTTCGGGGGTATGTGTAATGACCAAAAATGATTGTAATTGACCCCTGAAGGCGAAATTAATTTTTCTAGAACGATTTGAAATTTTTGAATTTAATTGATTTTCGTCTTATTTTGGCCTCTAGAATCCTCCATTAAAATTTTTCCCATGGGTGGTCGAACACCCTGTATATTATACACTACGAATCGTCTCGTTTTGGACCGTTTACGTAGAGTTTTGCTCGAATGGAAAATTACTGTGCACTGATTCGATCTGATTTGTATTCGTCTGTAATATATGTTTTCTCGGTGTCGTTTAGTCAGCTCGAGAACGAAAAGTGAAACGGAGCAAGAGGGTTGGCGTTTGAAGGAGAACGTTTCTAGTTGCACGCGCAAACGTCGATGAAGTAACAATAATGTATACACTATAAATAATATATGGATACATATGACAAGTGAATAAATCTACGTATACATAAACGAGATAGATTAATAAAAAAAAAAAAAAGAAAACTGTCTGGTATTGTTACTGTTACCGTTGATACGATGTGAAAATTTTACCTCAACGAGCTTCAATTGTCGCTTCGCGAAGCGAACGAGTAGACGCAAGGTTTTTTACTTTTAATAGCGTTGTAATTATAATAACGATCGCTGGGCACCTCGTGCCCGGGAATCATGTTTCTAATTTATAGCTCGCGATAGTAGAAGAACTTCTGATTGTCGTTAAATCTCGAAGATGCTATCCGTACTACGATAAAGAACGCAATTTTCGTTTATCGATAATAAATCTTTCAAGCGGCGAGATCGCTCCGAGAATAAAAAAAAAAAAAGAGAAATAATCGTTAGTGGTAAACTTCTGTAAATAATTACTACGATGGATATTGATTTCCCCATTTTGTTTCTAACGAAATTACGCGTACATCGTTTAACATTTAAATTATTATAGTTCAATATATATTATTAATAATAACGATGTAATTATATAAATAATACGATAGTTTGGAGGAGCGTTAAAATTTATATAAATTAATAATATTAACGATGATCGATTAAACGATGCACAAATTAAAAATTGTTTCGATTGAATTACTTATTTGACGCTGAAATAGGGTGAAATTATTGTTCCCAAAAGTTAAAAATCATTGAAACGATATTATTTGTATTTGCTGTTAATATAAATAAGTATATAGGAATAATTTTTTATAAAAGTTATTAAAATAAACTTTACTCTGTACCAGCGAACAATTTTACGATTTTTCACTGTCCACCCGACCAATTAGATTAATCTGAATTTATTTAATTCGACCAATGACAAGGCTAATTTCGTAATCGGTATACTTTTATTTGTTTAAAATAACAGACCAAGGCACATCAGGATATCAAGATACACGTGCAAGGACGAGGGTAAATATTCGCGTAAAAATAATAACAATTTGCGTCGTTCGATGAAAATCGATTAAAAGGAGGCAACGATTCTCGTATGCCCCGTGGATTTAACCGCGCAGGTGTATCTATGGTTTCCGTGCATTGAAAAAAGAAATCTGAACGAGTAAAAATTATTCGAAGATACGTTTAAAATGCGTGAATCAGTCGCTAAAACGTTAATGGATAAAATCGTTGGAAAGCCTCGCGTTTTCCGTCGCTTGTAAATTTCACGGAGAGTGTCCTATAAAAAAACAAAAAATAGGAATAAATAAATAATTTAACAGAAAAATAATACCCCTTACAAAACAGCGATTTGGCTAAAAATTGAAAGACTCGATCACGATTAAAATCCGCGATTCACGCGACATTTTCCTAAAACGTGTTACAAAAGAAAAAAAATTCGAACGCCTCCCGTATCTTGCACCAGTCGCCTGATTCAAAATTTATAACATTAAGACTTTGATTTTATATAATAAAGAATTTCGTCTCGTGCATTTTCGACGAAATGGCGATGCACAGATACCGGAGCTTTCGTGCCTCCGCCATTCATTGCGAAACAAATTTTTGTAACTCTTTTTTTTTTGTAATTCTAGACTATCTAATCGCAGAATTATCCTTAAAAATTGCCAACGCTCTCGGCCATTTCGTTCATGTCGCTTTCCCCTTGATCGTGGTCCACGAAGTTCACCGTTTCTTCTTCCTCGACGGAAATGTCGTTCGTCTCTGCCGCCCCCTCGCCCCCTTGGTTCGTTTTCTCCTGATTCTCGGACGACGCTTGCTCTGAGAAAATTTTTTCACACATTTTTCGCGTAGAATCGTTCCCCTTTCGTTCGTAATTCACGTACTCTCGATGTATTTCCACACTCGTTCGCGTAAATTTGGAAATAGCGTTACCTTGACCGAGATCTCGAGCTTTGCCCTGATAAGAGTATTCGCGTGCGTTGGCCAGACCCGCTAAAACGCATGCACTCATTGCACTTCGACTAAGATTCATCGGCGATGCATCGTACCACTCGTTGCTGTCCGCGTCGTAGCATTCTGCGTACGCGACCGTCGTGGAACCTAATCGTTTTCATCCACCACGCGCCATTTAATCAGATTCTAGCGCTAAATTGCTCCATCAATTTTAATTTGTTTCGTACGCATAAATATTTTTCCTTCCGGTAAAGAGAGGCTTTAAAAATTATCGAGTCGTTGATAGGAAACGCTTGATTCACCAAAGGAATTTATGCGTGAAAATCTTTTCAATTAGCTTCCTAATATTTCGAATTAATATTTTTTGAGAAACGATAGTTTGCAAAGTTAATATGTTGATCGACGCGTGATCGAATAGTTTACCGTTGAAACCGCCAACAACGAAAATCATGTCGTCCAAGATGGCCGTGGCGAAATTGCTCCTGGGGCTGAACATTTCTGGAACCGCGTGCCAGTCCTGGGAATGATTCGGATTGTACCGTTCCCCTGCGTGAAGGGAAGATCGATATTGTAACGAGACATTGAATTCTACGCGGCAGAACAGTCCTTAACGATGGATGCTTCTGCACGAAACGTACATCGAACAGAGTCGAGCAAAATTCTTGTACGCGTAAAAATTTTAATCGAAATCATAGGATGGAAGTACTCTGTGATACGTCAAGTAAAATATATTACTATTTATATTAATATGTATTCTCTTGATTCTAGAAAGCGATAATATTATTCAAATTTAAGGAATCGTTCACTATTTTATTGGAAAGGGGAGGAATTCAATATTTATGTATAATTCATTACGGAATTAAAAACCAACATACGTTATTAAAAAATAATATTCAAGTTTTTTATATATATAGCAACAAAACTCTAAATGAGTCAAATTGGCTCAGTCCGTGAATCTAGTGTTAACATACTCTATGTTCTCTGAATAAATCGGTCGCTTTTTGAAAAAATGCATAACTAGTTCCTGTGGCGGAAGATGCTCGAACTTTGTCGCGTAACGTGATCAAATTAATTACCGGAACTGAGTCTGATGAAACCGTCGAAGCCGCCCAGGGCGTAGAGACTGTCGCGGAATGCGACCAGACACATCCCGGATCGCGGATTGTTCATCGAATGAATGTAACTCCACTGATTGGTCTCCACGTCAAAGACCTCGGCGGAATTCAGAACTTCTCGGCCGTTGAAACCGCCGACGATATAAATCTTATCGTGCAGCGCGGCCGCGCTGGCGTCTGACCTCTGTAGATGCATCGACGGTATCATCTCCCATTGATTCCTCTGCGGCTCGTATCGTTCCCCGGAGCTCATTCTTGTGTGGCCGTTGAAACCGCCGAGAGCGTAAACCTTCCCACCTAATTGCAAACCGATTACGTTCCGAACGAACGACGCGACTCGTACGTCAAACTTTCATTACGCGCGTCGGGGACGACGATACTTTCTCCGTTAAATGTCCGTATCGCTGCTTGGATCAAGATGATTTCGCGTACCAGAAAACTAGAACTATTGCTTATTTCTACGGGATTGCAATTATTTATTCTGTGCGTTTCCCGCGAAAACAAAGTCTCGAACTTCCCGTACACGGAATCTGATCTACACTGTACCGATTCTGGTGACGTTACCCGCGCTCGCCGCCAGAGGGCTATGCTCTTAACTCTCTCGCAAGTACTACACAGTCGAGCGACTATTGAAGGGGTGGAACGAAACGAGAGGGGATCATTTTGATATCTTTTGCAAGCTTCTTCCATACAATAAGCCGCCATAAATTGCAAAAAGAGAATTCACAGTGGAGCAACTCTAGTAGACAAGGTTATGAGTAGGATAAATGACCCCAAAGTGTCTCACCGTGGGTGCAAACGCTGACGTAGCACCTGGAGTGGTACATGCACGCCCGTTCGTGCCACTCCTTGGCGATGGGGTCGAAGCATCTGACCGTGTTGAAGTGCTGGTTGCCGTCGAAGCCGCCGATCATGTAGATGAGATTGTCGAGGGCGCAGAGTCCGTGGTACGACCTCGGCGTGGCGTCCGTGTTCACTGATAGAAACCATCTGTCAGCTCTGGAGTTCACATTACACACGATCCCGGTGAATCTTGGCTCGGTCACGGGTAAATCGGCACGGGGATAAGATCGCAATATGCACGATTTCAACGCGGGGTAAACTTTGCGACGGGGGAACATTGTTCGATCACCTTGTGTCGTACGTCTCCATGAAGTTCGTCGGGGAACCGGCGCTCCAGCCACCCACCGTGAACAGAATCTCGTAGGGGATCCGTGGCCTCGCCAAAGGGTTCTTCAGGTCGATCTCGCCCTGCTTCGCGTCCTGCTCGCTCAAGTACGCGTTCGCGTGGACGACTACTTCCTGGCACAGCTTTGGAAAGATCGAAAGAATGAATTAATTGCGGGGATGGGGGGTCGAACGTGTTCCTCCCTGTGGATTGATTATTAAATAAAATAAATAAAAATAACGATGTACGAATAATAAGAATAACGACAGAAATATTGTCGAGAGTTTTGAAGTGGGAGATATTTGTACGATGCGTCGATGGAGGCCCCCCAGTCCTTTTTGTTCCGACTTTTCAAGATAACCGAGCACTCACTTCATCCTCCTCGACGAGCCTCCACGCGAGAACGCTGTTCGTGAAGAACGGGTAGCTCATCAAACCGTAGCGCACGCATTTCAAGAGCCTCGGCAAACAGGGCTTTCTTTCTTCCACGTTGTGCTCGGTCCAGGTTTTAACGGCCTCGAAAACTATTTCCTCGCTTTTAACGTTCAGCTCGTCGTCGCGTATGATCGCCTCGAGTTCCTCGCTCGTGAGCTCTTTGAATTCCGCGCTGTCTTGCAGTATCCGCTTAAAGTGATGACGAATGTATTTCCGGCCCTTCTCTTCCAGGTCGCGGCAGAAATAGTGACGGGCGAATTTAAAGATACCTAAGTCGTCACAATTCAGCAGTCTCGCCACGAAATACTGGCATTTACACGGAATGCGATTTTTTTATTTTCTTAACGATCCTTAATCTATTATAATAACGATAATTCCGTTTAAAGTTAAAATTTTGAAACAGGTCTTTATTATAGTCTCTAAATTCCAAATCCAAAACTGTTAATCTACGCTACTGTTGTTAAAAATTTTAGAAAAAGATTGGACCCTCTAGATCAGTGTTTCCCAACCTGGAACAATTTTTAATATTTTCAACGGTAATTAGAGAATTATATTGGTTGGAGAACTTTGATCCGGATCCTCAGCGACTATTCGAATTTAACAACAAATCGACACATTACCTAAGCAATTCTCGGGTCTTAATTCCTGCAGCAGGAACTGACAGCACAGCTGTACGACACCGAGGACCTCGAATTGATCGGCCAATGGTAACAATTGTTCCACGTTGTCCGCGTTTACGCTGCACGTGCCTGTGTACGCGTAATCGAGGATCAGGCTGAAAATTTCGCCGGGAACGGAGTCGATCGCGACCTCGGTGGTCTCAGTCTTCCCGCCTTTCAGGCTGTTGATGAAAAGCGCCTTGAAGTATGGACTCACGGCGGACAATATGGCGCGATGGACCGGGAAAACGTGGTCCCTGGCGCAACGGATCGCACCGTCGCACAATTGTTGATTCGCTCTGAAATACCATTGGCGCGAAAATATCCCAAATTAGCGTCAACGTGTCTAACTTTTAATAAAAGAATTTTGTCATGCTCCCATACATTTTTCTCAGTCTCTCTTTGGAATACAAGGATGTAAAAAATATTCTTTATCAAAATGAAATTGCAACCCCTCAAGGCTGTCTGCAGATTTTATAGAAATTGCGGGGTCGCTGATTTACGATTTAAATTTGATTCTCGCGCGTAAAATGAGGGGCTTTCCCGTGGACTAAATTAAAACATCCTATGGTGTCGTTAGGGCGCAGTACGAATGGGGAGAGTCGCGACAACGGACCTGAGTTCGGCCCAGACCACGGGGAATTCAACGAGGGCGTAATTGGATGGCAGACACATGCATTTCCTGACTCTGGTCGCCTGCTTCCTGGCGCACTGCTTCAGCTTCGTTGAGGAAACGACGGCTCGCGACATTCGGCTGCGAAAGAGCTTCCTAAACTTCATCCTGCCTCGGCCGTCCATCGCCTCGTGGCCGACCGAAGCGATCCTCGCGTCGCTGGCCACCTCGTGCCCTTATTTCGCCACCACCTTCCGGTTCTGCCTCCCTTCCGACCGATCCTACGTCCACGTATTCACTCTCGTTATCGATATGAGCCCCGGTACACCGGAGATTCGCGGCCATGACAGAGGAACGCCGAAACTTTCAGCTGACGGTTACCACCGAGCGACCCGGAGATCGAAACCCGTCGACCCTCGGCTCACTTCCGGTCGGTGAAAACCAGTTTTGCACGTTCAATCGTACGCGGATCGTTATTTGTGATTTTTGTTACCGTGCTCGCAGGAAGGCGAGAATATCATAATCTATTGCTATTTTTACGCCTGTTGCAACTGGAACTGCAATATTACTATCTCCGCTGTTACTGCGCGCGCTGCTACTTGAGCTATTATCGTTACTATTATTATTATTCGTTATCAGTATTCTCTCGTTTAGCCTATCGCGCAACTTCGTGGAAATAGTGTGTTACGCTCAACCCCTTACCGTACAATGAAGAGCCTGACTCGTAACAAGTTCTTGATGTCTTTTAACATACACGAGATATTCGTAAAACAAACCTATTCTTTTTCGTGATCATCCCTTGTACGAACAAACTTAAACAAAAACAAATAGTATACGTTCGACGAAGTATTTGAAATTAAATCGTACGTCAAGGGGTTAATACTGACTAAACGTGATTTATCGTAAATATTCTGAACAAAAATAATATTGCAAGTCACACGAATTCCGTCCTATTTGACTACCTTCCTCTGGTCGTTTCGAATCGTGACGTCATTTTCGGGGCCAGATTTTCGTCGATTTTCGGACCTTGCATAGAGGTGTCCTTGGAGGTGGCCAATTGTGCATATTGGAGATTTTCGAAACGCAAGGGATAGGAAAAGTTTATAATCGCGGCGATAGGGCGGGGTCGAACCGGGGCGGGAGAGGTTCGGGGCAGCCGTGGTCGGGAATCGGGGCCGCGAAACTGAACGCCACCACCGAAGGTTAAGGGCTGCCCGAGGACGGGGGTGGTGGGGTGACGGGGGCGTAGGGAGAGGGGGGGTGTCACGAACACGCCGGCGCCTGCACGCACACGGTTGCACGCGTAACGGACCAGCGTCACGTAAAAGTCACGTGGCACGCAACCGCCGCCAATCAATATCGGGCTGCTCGTGGGGTGTGTGCGTTTCACCGTGGGGCAGTGAAAACCGTCGGTGCAGCCAGTCAGTGCGTCCGCGGCCGTCAACCACACCTTGTCGGTCCAACTTTTACTCGCGACGATCTCCACGAACGACGCACACCCTCCGACCGTTGCCCCCCACTGAACCGACGACTCGTGTGCGCGTTCCCGTCGTCGCGGTCTGCCTGTTGCCGGACGCCCCGGGTTCCTCGAGCTGCTGCGATCGAAGGTACGCAACGAAAGCTTAAGGAGACGCTGGAGAAACGGCCGCCAACCTATTCTCGTCTCAACGACGAAAATAAACCGCCGAGGTTCGAGCCTCCGTCGGCTCGATTCGTTTCGAATTCACGGAAGGGCAATCGCCTGAGAGTCTGTTTGTCTCGTGTCAACGGACACTGGGAAAGGGAGCGTGGTCGACTCGTGCCGCCAAATATTAGAGTGCCCAGGGGTGACCATGTGTATCGAAGGGAATGCCCTTTGGGGATTCGGGTGACCAAAATTACTCGAGACAGTTTCCTTTTGTATGAAATTATGGTGAGGGAATCTGGCGCGTGGAATTTATGCGCGAGGATACCGTGAACTTGAATCGTTTTTCGCGACCGTGGTGCACCGTGCGCTCGTCGGGTCGATTCGGTGCTCTCGGGCGATCCGTGGATCCTCGATTAACGCGTTAGTGGCCGGTGTCGCTTGAATCCGAGCGCGACGCTTTAGCCTCCCATGAGGGAGGGGAGTCGCGTCGCTCCGATACAGGCGACGTTGACGTCGGTGTTTACTCGATTACGAGCGATATTAGTGTGCGTTTTCGATTGTATTCTGTTCGATAATGTTCCCGGAGGCTACTGGAATCTTGTATCTGTCGTTCGCCATCGTAGACACTCGAATTAGAGTAGATGTAATTCTATTTATACGCCTTGCTCCTCGAGAAATCCTCTTTGCCTAGATCGAGGCGAGTTCGATGATACAAAATGGGAGTTGATAACTGCCTAGCTTGTGTTATCCTTAAAGAAATCGAGATGTTACAGATATCTTACAAATTTTGATATTCCAAAACGATTTTCGATACCAGAAAATTCAAGATTCTATCGATATTGTCTGAAGAATTTTACTATGAATTTGAGATTCGCCGGAATCTCGAAGTAGGAAGAGTCGCGGCGCGAGGAGGTTGCAAATGGTGGACGTCTATGGTGTTCCCCAGAGGTGTCTAGGAATGTTGAGAGTATCTCGGGGACGTTCGATAGCCAGAGGCTTCTTCGCGACCGTCGACACGGCTTTGCCACTTCGGAGGATTTTTCCAGAGAACTGCTCGACTTTACCCCAGGGGGGAGGGGGAGAACTCGGTGGTTGAGTGTTTTCGAGGAGCGTAGGTGAAAGTCGAGAGGTGCGTGGCAGCCGGAGGTTGTACAGTTCTCTGGGATATCGAGCGATCGGAGCGTCGTGAATTTTTTAGATCGGCCCTTTTTGATGCTCAACGAGGGAAACGCGTTGGTCGGTTTATCTACGGCTGCCAGACGCTAGTCGGGGGAGATGGTGTCACGTCGACTGCAATATTAAACGAAGCTGCGTGATGCTGTTTCCCTCGCTGGGGCGATTCGCGCAAGAGTAGTGGAAACGCTCGACTCTTGGAATTCTCGATCGTCCCTTTTCACGCGGGACACGTACAACTCTTGCTTTCTCCACTTGTTCACATTTTTTCCACGTTACGTTACAAACTTTCGAATTCTTTACGTTACGATTTACAAAAATTTATCGTGAATTCTCGTACGTACATTGGAGCGTATCGTTGGTTAATGCAATTTAAATTTAAATTTTTCTTCGTGTCTTTTGCAGTCTTATTAACCAAAAAGAAAAATAAATTTCCAAGCGAGCAACTTTGTAATAACACAAATACAATTGCTTTTGATTTTCGTGTCTCGTGATCGTTACATCGTAACCCCTGGTACAGCTCTAGCTATAATTAACAGAGTACGTTTCCAGTATGTAAATCATGCGAAGATAAAATCTATGATTCATGCGAAAACACTGGGTAATCAAGCGTCGAGAACGTGGAATTCCACGTGCATTAAAGGAGCATTGAGACCTTTGTTTTATTATAGAAAATGCATAAGGCGACGTATACGGTTTGTCGACCTCTCGTATCGCGATTGACCCTTCCCTCAAACGAGCCATAAATATTATTACGAAAAATATTTGTAAATTTGTTAATTTACGATCTTGAATACGATTGTTAAATTCTGGTTTCACGTATGAACCTGGTTGAGCTAGATTTAAAGAATTTTTCAGTTTTGCTCGCGATTTGGGGCAAGAGAACAATTTTCGCGAACAATTCTCTGATGCTTGGAGGGTCTCGATTGGCATTTTGCGCCTTGGGATTCGAACGACCAGAGTTCTCGACGACGTAGTCGAGGAAAGGAGGCTCGTAGACACAGCACGACGGGAGCCTGGCGTCGAAGCGTGTGGTAAACGACGCTTTCGCAGCGGATTCAGTGAGTCATGCGCCGCCGCGTCGAGCATCGGCTCTTTTATTTCCGAGCTAGGCATCCCCATCGACGCCGGGAAGTCGAGTACGAAACGGTTATAACGAGACGGTGAAATTCGATTTCGCCCGCGCTGCTGATCACACGTCGCCACCAGACCGGAAATTGCTTAGACGCGGTTTTCCAAACGGATACGAAACGATCCTGGACCCTTCCGGGCGAAACGATCTCCCGACCAGCCTTTCGATCTTTCGCCTCGAACGGATCTTGTCCATTAAAAACGAAATGCCCGTGCTCTCGTGCAACGTTTCGAACGAATTGTAACAGTGACGGACAAACGTGTTTATTTAATCGTGCCGGGGGTTCCAGAGTTTGGAACGACATCGAGAAATTGTACAAATTGGTTGTTTTAGAATTAAAACGAAGAAACGAATAGAGTGAACGCAGTGACTGATAAAGAAGAATAAGAAACAAACGTCAGAGAAAGACGTGCATGGAAACCACGTGGCGATAAGAACGTATTAATACGAATTGTCGTGCTCTGTCCTTGGATTAATATCTTCTTATCGCCGCATAGTTTCGACGATTTTTCTTTCTACTTATCGACGTACTTAATAAACTTAATTGCTCATTGGAGAGACGTTGTCGGAGCTTCGATTAATAAGCGTGGACTGTTGGATTTAATCTGTACTTTTGGCTAAACGTGCTCTCGTGTTTTCGTATTCGCAGACAGAAAGTTGACAAGGGACTAACGAAGATGGACGTAAAAGGGCGAGTTGCCCTGGTGACGGGTGCCGCTTCCGGTATCGGCAAATCGTGTGCTATAGAATTATTAAACCAAGGCGCGAAGGTGAGTTACACTCGACTTATGTGAGTTATCTACGACTACCGAAAATATATTATTCGCGTGTTTCATCGTGCAGCATAATTTATACTTTCGTTCGCAAGGTGTCCGTGTGCGACATCGACGCAGACGAGGGCGAGAAACTGGTAGAAACCTTGACCACGGAATACGGAAAGGATCGTGTAATTTTCTGTCAGTGCGACGTCACGGACTATTCACAATTCGAGGGTACGAATTTTAAAGTAATTATTGACGTGAACAATTAACGAAAGTGTAGCCACGACCGTCATAATCGATGATTTCGACTTTTAGAATCGTTTCAAACGACGATCTCAACGTTCGGTCACATCGATATTGTCATCAACAATGCAGGGATCATGAACGATCGGTTTTGGGAGCTGGAAGTCGATATTAACGTCGTAAGCATCCGTCTTCAATTTATTAATTAATTTCTGTAACGCTGACGTTATGTTTCTTTCGAAAAATTCATTGATTCATTATTATTATCGAAGCTTTCTAAAGAGATAAAATATGTTTTATATTACCCAGCCATGCTTCAGAGACATTAACAACAATATTCTGAAATAAATTCAACATTTCTGTACGAATAAGTTATTCTAATAATTACTGCGTTGCTTTTCGCGCGTTGCACGAGACTTTTTCTTGAAAGGTATCATTTCAGAATGGCGTGATCCGCGGGACATTGCTGGCTCAGCGATTTATGGGAACCGACAAGGGTGGTCAAGGCGGCATAGTGGTTAATATTGGAAGCAATGTCAGCATCAATCCTTACGTCAGTGTCCCGGTATATTCCGCCACTAAAGCAGCGATCGTAAATTTCACCAGGGCTTACGGGGTGAGCAATGTCTATCGACGTTTAAATTAAAAAATTGTAAAAGGAAAGAGAATTTTCCCCCGGAAACGAATTAATTCTTTTCGATGCGATTTTCGTTTCGAAAGAAAGAATGCTCACGTTGTTATTGTTTTCCTCTAGCATCAATACCACGTGGATCTGAGCGGCGTGAAGGTGATGGCGCTGTGCCCAAGCGCCACTGACAGTAAATTGTTACGGGACGTTAGTAAACAGCTGCTCTGGGCTCGATACGAGGACGCTTGGCATCGCGACGTGGCCAGCTCGGTCCCACAAAGGTGACAATATTTACAAACACACACTACGAATCGCCAACAATATATTCCATATACAGGGTGTTCGGCCATCCCTGGGAAAAATTTTATTGGGAGATTCTAGAGGCAAAAATAAGACGAAAATCAAGAATACCAATTTGTTCATGGAGTCTTCGTTAAAAAGTTATTAACAATTACATTCAAAAATTCCAAATCGTTCTGGAAAAATTATTTTCGATTGCGGGGGTCAATTATAATCATTTTTGGTGAATACACATACCTCCGAAATCCTATCCACTTTCCAGAAAAAAATTCGAGAAGATCTGAAATTTTTCGACGAAAAAAAAAATTTCAAATCGTTCTGAAAAAATTATTTTCGATTGCGGGGGTCAATTATAATCATTTTTGGTGAATAGATATACCCCCGAAATCCTACCCACTTTCTAGAAAAAAATTCGAGAATTCGACGAAAAAAAAAAATTTCAAATCGTTCTGAAAAAATTATTTTCGGCTGCGGGGGTCAATTATAATCATTTTTGGTGAATAGACATACCCCCGAATTCCTACCCACTTTCTAGAAAAAAATTCGAGAATTCGACGAAAAAAAAAAATTTCAAATCGTTCTGAAAAAAATATTTTCAGCTGCAGGGGTCAATTACAAGCATTTTTAGTGAAGAGACATACCCTCGAAATCTTACCCACTTTCGAGAAAAAAATTCAGTATTGGCGGAACTTTAAACGTTAATAACTTCTTAACGAAGCCACCATCAACAAATTGGTATTCTTGATTTTCGTCTTATTTCGGCCTCTAGAATCTCCCATTAAAATTTTTCCCAGGGGTAGCCGAACGCCCTGTATATAAAAATTGTCGCGATTCCTACATTTTACCACAAGGTTTATGAACTCACGATGAACAGATTCTCTGCCACGCATCTTGCTTATCGCAGGATACGTGACACGCCATCTTATCGTATCACTTATGTTCTAATTTGAATTCATCGTCGCGAATGTAGAAATAGCGACGACTCACCATTTGGCGACAGTTTATTTATGTAACTAAAATCAACTCAAATTGATTTATTTTGATTTTCAATCATTCTTCGTACCAGTGTGTTCAAAAATAGGGGTTGTGATCTTCGAGGGACAGTTTAAAACCCAAGAGGGACTCGTTAAAAATATTTAAAATAGGCAAATTTTGTTCCATATCAATGTTTCGTTTAATAGACGCCATTATTTAAAACTTTCAGGCCCGAACACGTGGCAAAGGCACTGCTCCATATCCTGAACACCGGCAAGAGCGGAAGTATTTGGTTGGTGGAGAACGATCAGCCCCCGCACGAGATCAACTTCCCGAAGGACTAAGAATCCTATCGTCACGATTCACGTGGATCCTCCCTCGCTTGAATACAAATAACTATGCCGTACCATAACTGCGTATGTACCTCTATTATAGTCCAGGAACAGACTAACAAGGGACGTCCACGAACCCAGAGTATTCAGAAAATTTTTAAGAAAATTCTTCTATTTATTTTACTCGACTCTAAGAGTCGATAACAGGGATTCCTCGGTATTTATTTGCGTATTCTTTTCGAACTTTCGTTTCATTTCGCGTATTCTCTGAGAAAGAAAAATCTACATTTATTCGAGCGCTATGGCAAAAATAATTTTGTCAGAATTGTCAGAATTTTCGCGTTCGCGAACGTCCCTCGTACGACTGCCGTGCACGACGATCGCATCAGTGTAAACTTACTCTAAGGGGGTATCTCGCGACACACCAAAGATTACTGGGGGGCAATTTGTACACTGGCAAGAATACTTTTTTGTACATTGCTATGCGTTCCATTACACTTAAGGGGAAGATCGTTCGATAGGGGTCGCAGACGTAACGGTTTATACGATCGTTCGAACGATAATTCCAATATGGCGGCGCGACACGACCATCGATGTAACTCGAGAAATCGTAAAACGAATCGTTTCTGGTTATTTTTCCCATCTGTGGCCCCTATGAGAGGTACACTAGCGTCTACTCTGACGAAATTTCACTCGAATCTGTCGCAATTGGTGCTACTTCTCCTTCAGACTCGATTTTCCTTCGAAAGTCATTGGGTTCGGTAGAGATAGAAAAATGCAAAGGATGGTCGAACGAGTAGTGGCACGAATCGCGACGAGAATATGAAAATCATCGATCTGAAAACCCGATATTGCGAATCGAGAGTCGAGGAATCGTTCGACGAGGTTTTAAAACTCGAATAATAGGGGCCATAGGCGTAACGAATTTTCGTACAATAATCTGCACAATTGTCGTTGAACTGGTTTGCACTGTCGTTGCAATTCGACACTGAAGAAACGAGTTATGTCTATGACCCCTGTGAGAGGCACGAATCTATAGTCAGAACGAAGAAAGAATCGAGTTGGAAAATCCCCCACCACTCGTCCTGGCAGAAGGAATTCGCCTCCGTCGAACGATAACTAATGTTAGGATAAAAGAAGTAATATAGAAACCTGATCACACGACAGTTATCTAATCAAAGCAGTGCTATTTTTGCTTGCTAGTATTTTAATAACGTCGAGGGTACCGATTTTTCAAAAAAATTGTTTCATACGTAAACGTTCTCGACCTTAATCGATCATCTTCGGACGTAATGAATCATTTATATCGTTTGCGATTAAACGTAACATGTTTATCAATGCTACAGAAAATAATACGAACAATAAAGATACTGTGCAACTTGTATTATTCTGTCCAAGTATTATTAAAGATGTTTTGTGTAATTTTAGATGATCGATATAATTTATTTCGACGGCGATGAGTATGAATACTCCTTGGAAAATCGATGACCTTTCGTACGCGATAAAATCCGTAGGATATTAATTATCGCGAGAGCAGTGGCGTAACCCAGAAATTCGCTTTAATTCTCCCACAATATTAGAATAAAATCATAAACATTGGGAGAAAAGTAACCGAAAAAATTTGTAAAACAGCATTTATTACATTAAATAAAATGTAACGTTATACATTAAAGAATTTACATTTACGGGGAAAGAATACGTAAGATGAAAGAAACGAAACAGAGTTTAGTTACGCCATTGCGTTAAGAGCGAGTCTTTCGACGTCTCCCAAGACCACAATGCTTCCCTTCTCTCTGCCGCCAATTTATGGCATGTAACCTGCTCTGTCACCGTGGACAGCGTCTCTCAACCCGCGTTGCCTTGGAAATCTCATTCAAAGTCCGACAAGTTTCGTTTAAAACGATGGATGGCAAACAGTGGCGCGAATATCGACTTTATTTAGAGCCACTCGAACGACAATATTATAGTAAGTAATTAGTTTGGACGTACTAGATATTAATCACAAGAGATAGGTTGAGAGCCACTGGCTGCACGAAGACGACCAAGGGAAAGGTTTAACTGGGGAAGATAGGAACAGCTGCTCGGCCTTGGCGACGCCGTGGGACTTAGGGCCCCCTCGGACGAGACGCTCGTCCAGTGGTTAGCAATTAGTTTTCAGGATATATTTACATAAATCTGAAAAGAAACCTCATATCTTTTCATAATTAACGATAAGTACAAGATATCTACGATAGAATGAGACTTCCCCCACCAAGTTGATTCTTTCTCGAGTCCGACTATAGGGTGCTCTCGATTTTAAGTAAATCGATACTACGCCAATGCTGTCCACGATTCGAGCCCCTCGACGACTTTGTCCCCTGAGCTCAGGGCCGGCCTTAAGACAACATTTTGTTCAAGTAATCGATAATTAATACGATCAAGGTATAGCAATTTAATTATTTAGACCGTGAATCGTTATCTTTTCTTTGCGAAATATTTAATTCTGTAATGGAAGTTACTTCTAGTCCCGATTCGAAATTTCTGGAAACACTTAGATTAGAAATTTTACTACTGTTCCTTTATCAAGTATCAGAAGCGAATGCTTTCGATTTAAAATCTATTTTGGTGTAAAGGCAATTGTACTTGACTTAGATTACCCAGCACGGGGCCCAATTGGCTTAAAGATGGTCCTGATCGAGCTGTGCCCAACGGACACAGAGTGGGGGAAGGTCCCCGTGCTCTGGAACTTAATTGGACGGCGCTGTGCCGCGCGGTTCTTACAAATTTGTACGAATCCTCTCAGCTATGTATGTATTTGTAACACCTTTTTCTATACAGCGACACGAAGCGTTTCTAACGATGAATTTTTTTATACTTTTACTATAGTTTCGAACCAGCGTTCCCCAAATATTTTAACAATACTCTATAATATTCGCGAACGTCGAAATCTTGTCTAACGTTTGTCTATCGACAGACACTAATTTTTAACACTTCTTCGATCCATTTAAAGCTAAAACGATCTCGTCTAGTATTTCACGTTTCGTCCGTATTATTGAAAATTAATCGTCTTTGTCGTTGCTCGTCGAATCAACGAACGGAGGAACGAAACGATTCTATAATATTTCTTAGCGATTAATCACGGGCGACGATATCGATGAAAACGAGTCGAAGATTTCCTGAAAGATAACCGTGCTCGTAACTTTTTATACGAACTTTTAACGGGGATTCGACCAATGGGAGTGGAAAGAATAAGCGTAGGTTTAGATAGACGGAGTCGAGGCCTAAACTCGGTGTCTTCGACGCACAAAACACAATTATTACACATTTTAATCGTCCATTCCTCGATCGATAAGCCCTGTCCTCTCGTCGCGTCTCAATTTACCGTTCTACGAGGAACGAGCGTCAGTGGTTTCGATTTAACTGTTAGACTCTTACCGTTTCGTTTTCGAACCGGGACGCAACGAGAGTATCTACAGGGTGTCTGAATCGAAGGGCAATCGCACACTTGAATATAAACATTGCGTACTCTCAATCGACGTCACGGTCGATAGCTAGTGGAAATTGTTGGTTTTGTTATCATTTGCTCGGAAAATGTATGTTGCAAGCCTAGCCAATAAAGTGCATAGCTTTTTAAAAAATCAAACAAAGATATTATTTTTTATTCCTAACGAGTCTCGTTAATTTATTTATTTATTGTACGAAAATGGTAATGGGGTTTCGAGACTCCAGAAAAATGGCCCGGAAAAACACATAATTACGAAATGTTCGAAAATTGTTACGAAAAAACAAAAACCGAACGCGGAAACTGGACCGCCATATTTCTAAATTCTCGTTTCGCGTTGCGCTCGTGAATAAGTTCTGTTTTCTCGGTGACCTTTCGTTTAACGAATAATGTAAAGAAGGCGTTATCTTTGCAACCGATTTCTACCATGGCTCGTTACAATTATCGGTGAACAGCAGTTTCCAGCGGCATGTTAACGCGACACGTAATCTCGTTCGTCTCTAACCTTCTTCGAGCGAGTCCAAGGTAAGCTGCTCGAACACGATACTTTCTCTCGCGATGATCATCGATCGTTTATTTTTCTGATCGAACCCGGAAGCTAAACGATCGCGTTCTCCCATCCAGAGGTCCGTGGAAACTCGATGCGTGTCAATTTCACGCGACTAACTCGATCCGAGGGAAGGGGAAAAGCTCGAGACGGTTCTCCAAGAAGAAACAACCCGATGGACCGAAGATCGTTAAGCCCTACGACTGGTAAACTTCACGAGACTTTGCTTTGGAAGCGTGGCAGTTTGTTCCCCCACTAATTATTACTGTAAAATATATTTTTAATCCGAAATTGCAGCTCCGATTCGCCTAAACCGATTCTCGATCCTGCGTGCAAAGTGGCGGTAGTGGTGGGTGGTTCCGATGGATTCGGTTTTGCGGCTGCCGATCATCTTTTGCAGAAAGGAGCACGAGTACACGAGATTCGAATTTCGGAGTTATTTGGCACGTTCGCTGCCGCGGTGGTCACCGGTGACCGGCGCTTCGAAATATTCACGATAAACGAACCTTGATATTTTGTAAATTTTCTCATGGACGTTAGGAATATTATGAAACAAGGAACTATCGAATATTTATATTCGTTGCACCTGCAATTTGAAAAAATGTCGAGGAAAAATCAATATGGCGGTCAACGTGTTAAAAGAGCGAACCGAATAGAGAAACAAGTGAACGAAGTCTGTCGAAAGAAATAAATAGTCGATGTATCTTTCAGAGTATCGTGATCGCGGATCACGATCCAGACCGAGGGAAAATGGCGTCGCGGATGCTCTGCGATTCGTACGGAAAGGATCGTGTGCAATTTCTCGAGTGCAACGTGAATATTCTTTGTCAACTCGAAGGTTAATAAATTAGCGTTAATACCGAGAGTATATTAGCATTTATACTCGTTTATAATTATTGAGAATTTCCACAGCCACTTTGAATCAGGCTCTCTGCAAACACAAACAGATACACATACTTTTTAACGACCTCGACAAAGTACAATCTCCTGCAATGTGTAATAGCTCGGAGAAGAAGGAGGTATATATTTGTTCCTCGTTATTAGATATATTTCTATTAATTTCTATCAACGAGAAAAAAAAACTACTCAGCTATTAAACTTGGAGACTCGTAAGAATCGTGCTATTTCCGACGTAAAATTCTTCCAGAACTATATGTCAAAAACGATACGAGTGGGACTGAAGATATTAGGAAAGAATCATGGCGGTCCTGGCGGAATAATAGTGAATTGCGCGAGCATTTTAGGATTCATTGGCTGGCCCGAGGACCCATTCCCCATTTATTGCAAACACGAACCGGCTATAGAGGTCACGATGGACTTCGCGGTATGTTAAATTAATCGAAGATCACGAATTGATATTTTTCTTAACCCCGTGTGCCTCGTTTCTTATCGAAGGAGGAATTCAATATAGAAGAGACTGGTGTGCGTATGGTGGCTCTTTGTCCAACTAATAAACAGTTTCGCGACATAGGGTTGCCCTGTTTTCCGGATCCAATTCCTAGAAACCGTATCGAAGAGACGCCACCTTGTATACCAACTTCGTAAGTGAAGTTCTATCATAGTTTGATATTACTTTGACAGAGGAGTCGTTCTCTCTGCCCAATATCTCGTCGTCTAAGACAGAATCTGCTGAGAAGCCTGACGAGTTCACTAGCAGGCTCCGGGACGGAACGCTCGAATTATTCGGAGTAAAATGAGGTATTTCTTTGTAGAATAGGTCACATAGGGTCAGCTTTGAGCCACGTAATAGCGTGGGGGAAAAATGGAAGCGCGTGGTTGGTGGAACCGGCGAACAGCGTTCACGAAATTCCTCGATTGATTCATTTCCCCTCGAAGAAAGGCGAGAAAGTTGATCCCAAAGTCTACGAGGAACAAGTAAAATCGCAAACACGGCTTTCAAAATTTTCACTTTGAATTCTTTCCCCCCGATAACGCGAAAATAATATAAGTCAAGACACGTTTTAGTCGAAATAGGTATACGTGATAAAAAAGAAACTATTACGACGATTCCAGGTCTGCAGTATCAAAATAGAGCCGCCATGCGTCGATGCCTCCAAAGTCGACGCATCGAAAACCTGTCCACCGACGAAAGTAAAAAATTGTGAATCGAACCACGCGAAGAAGAAATGAAGTCTTACGAAGCAAAATTGGTAAAAGGAAAAAACAAAGATTCTAAAAACAGCATTTCTCATCTAAAGTTATCGTTTCGTATACAAATATAAACTCAGCAAACAGTAGCGATTATAATCAGCAGTTATTAATTCTATTCGCGTTATCTCTTTATCGTACAAATTTGCTTTTTGCCCGAGTCGAATCTATCAGCAGCGACGGATCTCTGAGAAGAAATTTTGAGAATTTTGTATCTAATAATTACGAATTGAAACATTGCAATTGTTACGGTCGTTCAATGTTTGTCGACGAATAAATCTCGTGATTTAGATTTTTAAATCTCTAAATTTAAAAATCACGTATATATAGTCGCTAGGTGCGCGCGTCGATCACTGAAGATTCGGGACTCGAGAGGCGACACGTGCTACACGGGTCGCGTCCTTTTTTTTAAACCTGTCTGTGATCTTTTTCGTTTTGGCCCGGCCCGAAACAAAGTGGGGATAAGGCTCGTCCTTAGTCGTTGGCCAGCGCAGACCACTCTGTTCGGAATCTAAACTAAGGCTGTTTTTAAATCTTCTTCTTCGAGCATCCCCGATACTGTTTTATTATCAGTCTAGAAAAAGTCTGTAGAACCTTTAAAAAAACAAGGATGAACGTGAAGGACAAGATTGCGGTGATCACCGGCGGAGCGAGCGGTATCGGTTTCAGCACCGCCGAGCAATTGTTGCATGGCGGCGCCAAGGTGAATTAGCGGGAAAATTTGAATCGCCCCGAACCGCAGACTCGCGGAAATTTTATTCGCGTAATCGTATATCGCGTCGAATGCTTCTTATAAACAATCGAATACAATTCTGAGGATAAATTGTACGTTTGTTTGCATTATTAAGCGCGTGGCGATCCTGGATTTGCCAAATTTGAACGGAGAGACCGCGATTGAGAAGCTCGAGAGTCAATTCGGCGAGGGTCGCGCGTTTTTCTTCCCCTGCGACGTTACCAGCCAGGATCAAGTGGACTGTGAGTGGCCAAACGTAATTTTTTAAAGAAAGTACAGTGTAAAAATTAATGTATAAGTTTCGTTCGAACAGCGACCTTTAAGAAACTCGTCGAGAGACTGGGGCACATTGACATTCTGATTAACAGTGCCGGGATCGCGGACGACACGAAATGGGAACGCATGATCGATGTAAATTTCGTGAGTGGACATGTTTTTTGTTCTTATTTTGAAACGTTATTAGAGACCATCGATCTTAAGATCTTCGAATTCGATTAAAAAACGCATAGTTTGAATTTTTTGTTTCGTTTTAGACAGGAGTCGTTCGCACGAATCTCGTTGCCATCGATTTAATGGGGAAACACAATGGCGGTAAAGGTGGCACGATCGTGAACGTGGCGTCCGTGGCTGGCATCACGCCTCAACGTTACTTACCGGTTTACGGTGGAACGAAGTATGCTTTGGTTGCATTCACATCCAGCATAAAAGTAAGGGAATCCAATACAATTTGAAAACGAGTCCGAGCATTTAATAGCCAAATAATATGTACACGCACGAATGACTTGTTTCTACTTCTAGTTTAGCTATAATAAAACTGGCGTTCGTATGATGCTGATATGTCCAGGCATGACTACCACGCCACTGACCGTAAGCAAGGGTAGAATTCAAACTTTAAAATGCATCGAATTCGGTCAAGACCTTGAGGAGTTACAAATGCAAACCGGCCAATCGTGAGTTGGATGAATAAACCTGTTGTCAAAGATTTTCATTGAATCTGTGCGTATTCGCAATCGGTGGAAATTCATATAAAATTAATTTCAATCGATCCTTCGCAGATCGGAGCACGTGGCCAAAGCGATGATCGAATTAATCGAAAAAGGAGAAAATGGCGCGACCTGTGTCGTCACCAATGCGGAACCGCCGTATCTCGTCGATATACCCACGATTTTTAACCTCACCTCGCGTCCATTGTAAAATTGACTCGTCAAATTCCCGTCTTATTTTGCAATCGTTCGATATTATCTTTAAGCTGCCCTGTGATTGTAAATACTAACGAGAATAATGATCTATCAGCGTTTTCCTATTTGTAATAAATCGCGACCACGTAATAAAAAAGCGCGGACGTGACATCAACATAGAGATTCTTGTAATTAAACTTTCGAAATGTTACGAACGATATTGTTTTCAATTTCATGAATAAATGTTAAAAATCAAATTAGTCGAACACTTTTATCTACGATTACTGAAATTGTGATCCATTTAAATACAAAAGAAAATAAAAGATACCGAAGCGTATTCTTTATATTATAATGTAGATAACAGTAATACCCATAATTTTCTATTATTATTTAAAGTGACCAAAAAGAAACCTGCGTGTTACGAACTTGGTAATTATTAAGATCTCTAATATAGAGAAAAAAATAAATTTTTTAAAAAATTGGGGGAGGAAACTGGGAAACTTGGAATTGGCGTTTCGTCCCGGGTCTGCTAGTGGACTCGTCAGTAAGGCTTGTTCTAGCAGACCCTGCCTTAGACACCGGGTGGTGGTTATCAGAAACACATTTCGATGATGATGTGGTTGGAAAGAGGAGGGATGTGTCGTGTCGGAGAGAGAGAATCCTTGAAACTGACTTCCGTGGGGGTCCTTCCTGGAGGGGAGAGAATGTCCATCACACCACCCCAACGGGCGTTCTTGTGTTGTGATTTTTGATCCGGGTGTAGTTTTTTTTTCCCCCTCTTCTGTAGACGGGGCGCGCCCAACTTCCCGTCGACAATTCAATTTCTCCTTCTTTGCGAAGCGAGAGTCAAGAGGGGGGCTGTGTGTTCATAAACACGAGGCTTAAAAACGGCACATAGCAACCGTGGATGAGGACGCAAGGCAGGATGAAATCACGAACGCATCTTGGTCAAAGGGCGTGGTGGTATTTTCCACACCGATCCAGTATTAGCCGGAGGAGTACACAGAGTTCTAGTCCTTATCTTCTTCTCGCCGAATACGACATTCCCCCAATTTAGCTAGGATTGGAAGAAAACATCACACACACACTCTTTCCTCTCACACCCGGCATCTCCCTGCATTGCTGAGAGTTGTTCCTCCTCTCGGTGCACCGATTTAGTTGTTGGTTTTGCTGCTGCTGCTGCTGTTGCTGTTGCTGGGCTGTTGTTGGTGCTGCTGCTGCTGCTTGCTCTCCCGATTTTGTCTCTTCTTGTACCCTAGGGTTCCTCTTGATCAACCCTCTATGAAAGAGTGAAGAGAAAGAAGGGAGGGTAGGCGGGGGGAGAGAGAAGGGCTGCTTGCTGCTGCGTTTCGTCCTGGATCTGCTAGTGGACTCGTCGGTAAGGCAACCTAGCAGATCCTGCCTTAGACGCGGAGGGGATGGAAGACCATGCGACGAAGGCCGTATATATACAAATGGAAGGCGAATGGAGCACTTGCGAGAACACGAGAGGCACAAGGCCACCTGCTGGCCAACGTGATGCAATGTACAATGGGCGGTAGAAATGTGTTCCCACGACAGACGTTTAGCCGCAAACTTTACGCTTATGACGCGTGTGGCGCCCGATCATTATTCCGCAATATGTTCGACCGTCGAGCATCGCGACCGGACATTTATCGATTAAATTTCTTTACGAATCGTGCGAAACGGTATGGGCATTGTAAGGCCACAGACAAGGTATACGAGTAGACCTTTTACCGAATGTATTTTTTCGGCTCGTTTCTCTGGGGCTCTAGAACCCCATTACCATTTCCGTGCCACTCGCAACGTTACCAACAGATTTAGAAATGAACACAAGAGGAAGTGAGACAGAAAATTAAATTACAGAAATTTTATTATTTTTTAACGGAATAAAAGCTGTAAGGTTCATAACTGGACATTAATCGATTAATTTCATTGGAGTAATCAATCGATTAAGATTATTTAAAAATTTCAAGATTATTAAAATAGCTAAGGATGTATTTCAATGATACGTATACCGCAACTCACACGTATTTACGCATGGACAGCTTCGAGAATTCAAGAAAGAAGGCGAATGTGAGTCTTTCTTTCTTGCTTTCGAAGCAGCTGAAATCCGAGGTAAAGAATAGACCTATCGTTAGTGGGATGAACGCTATCGCTGTACCACGAGTGTCTTATAACATAAGATACTCTCCTCCAAAGTGGAACAAAATGTTAAAAAGACCATGCATCAAATTGTAAGGGGATCCTCGTAAGAAGGCTTTAATCTTCGTAATAGTTTTAATGGATCAATGATCAACAGTTACTAACTTATGGTCACTGGTGGTCAACAGTGAGGTGGACATTAAGGTCAGCGGTCCAGTGCAGATCCAGAAATGGTCAAGAGATGGGACCAATCGAAATAGCATTGTTCTCTAGACCAAGCGGTTCTTAACTCTTCGCGTTGACACTGTCTCCCCACTCTTCGACTTCCCCACATGAAGACTACCGCTGGACAAATTCTTCAGTACCCCTGGAGCATCCAGGGGGACCGGGTCTCGCGGGCCAAAACCAGGCCATTCGTGGAGCGGCGACCACTGGGGACCAGGAGTGACCAGGAGTGACCAGGACTGACCAGGACTGACCAGAACTGACCACTACTGACCAGTGCTGACCAGTGGAGATCCGATGACTGACCACTACTGACCACTACTGACCAGTGCCGGACCGTGATGACCACTGGTAAGAACTATTTAAAATTGCTCTCCCCACTTCTATCTTGTCGTTTGATACCAATTCAACGTTATGGAACTGTCCAACGCTTTTGCTAAATTACGAATCGTTTCTTATGTTACAGCTGGACCTTTGGTGCTCCCTTGGTAATGGTAACTAATGCTCAACAAGTAGTAAGCCCACTTTACTTATTTATATTATTATCACAAAACTGACCAGTTTATTTTATTTGTGTGGTCGTAATTCAGTGTTGTTTTACTGCCCGGTTTTATCTGGTTATTATGTTTTTCTCCTCTATTTCTACTTCTGTCTTATTTTTTGAATTGGCATAATTGTGTTGTATCATGTACCATTTTTGTTTGGATATTATTTTATGAATTTCGATGTCACTAATTAGAATGAGATTTCTATTCTTGTTCTATTTCACTAAGATATTTTGTTTAATTCTTGGGTATTTTCATTCTTTGATTTCATCGTTGGATTTTCAATTCTGCGTTGGATTTTCAATCTTTGTTTCTGTTCGTCGTTGAAATTTGTATGGTTCTTGAGATAACTTTTGCGATCGTTTGGTATTTTACTTCGACATTATACTCTCGTTACGCAAGTATAGGTAGAATACTTTGTTCGTAACATGTGTAAATTTTGTACATTTCCTTAGGTAGGTTTAGCATCAAGGATCTTATAGATTCTCACACTTCGGTACATCAGTTCGACAAATTATTCCATCGCTTTGTCTAGTTTGCATGGTGTTTATTAAATTTCCTTTCGTATGTCACTAATATGGGTATCAATTTTAGTTTCAGATTATTCGCAGGGACATCGAAAACGCCACAACCGCCGAGGGACATTTAATTCTAAGTCGATTAGATTTAGGCTTCGTCGCGAATCTTAAAATTAACGTCGAAGATTTCTTTATTGTACATATTTCCGCGTCCTACCAAGCAATTATTCAATAAGTAGCTTCTCGTTCTCTCGTTCCCTCGCTCCTAGCTTCGGTCACCGCTGTTTCATCGATTGAAACATGTGATCGGCCGTGTATCGGGTCCGAAAGATCTAATCGCCTTCCCTTGGTAAGCTT
Source organism: Colletes latitarsis (assembly GCF_051014445.1). Lineage (NCBI taxonomy): Eukaryota > Metazoa > Arthropoda > Insecta > Hymenoptera > Colletidae > Colletes > Colletes latitarsis. Next base: position 24,401,446 of record NC_135135.1, on the reverse strand, counting down.
GATTGAGGGAAAACGGCACTTCGCTGGAAGGTGTGGAGTTTCCGTATTCTGCGGAAACGCATACCTTCCAGCGGAAGTCGACTCTGTCTCAGGTACTCTCTCTTTGTCAGACAGCCTAAGTCGGGTCCTTCGGGCTCCCGGCGGGTTGCGTTGGAGAAATGGAGACCTCGATTCGGAGTTGCAGTTCTCTGTTTTCTTGTTGAGATCGAGTTAGCAAGGGCAGTAGGTTCGATCCTCGGATCCGCTGCACGGTACAGCATCGCGTCGCGTCGCGTCGCGTATCCCACGATTTAGCTTCATCCCTCTTTTTAACCACATAATTGCTTGGTACAACTAACATCCAAGGAACTTTGTTTCCTTCTATCGTCCGAATTTTAGCTTCAAGTTGACTAGACTTGAGCTTCGACGTTAATTTTAAGTCTCTAGTGTATCTGCGTATGTCAAGTAATTATTTAACAAGTAGCTTCTCTCGACTCGTTCTCTCGTTTCTTGCTTCGGTCACCACTGTTTTGTCGAACGAAACATGTGATCGGCCGTCCAGTTTGTCCGAAAGATCTAGTCGCCTGCCAATGATAGATCGATTTCTAGAAATAGAAATCAATCTACCAAGGGTAGTGTCGATTCGATCCGAAGATCTGCTGCACGGTTCAGCATCGCGTCGCGTCGCGTCTCCAACAATTTAGCTTCATCCCTTTTCAAACAAAATAATTACTTGGCAATTAGACTTAAGTCTTTAGTGTAGCTGCGTGTCCTGCCAAGTAATTATGTAACAAGTAGCTTCTCTTTGACTCGTCTCTGGTCCCCTCCGATCACCACTGCTTCCATGTAGAAAGCAAGTGATCGGCCGATTAGCTGGTCCGAAGGGTCAGTTGCCGTCCTCTAGTGAGACGATCCAAGGGAAAGGGTATTTCGGCCGCAGAGGGGATCAGGGACTGTTCCTGTCTACGGTAGCCCCGACTCGGGATCCCTCTCTCTGTTAGACATCCCGAGTTGGGTCCATTTGGCTCCCAACAGGCTGCTTGGGGGAAATGGGGAACCCGTGTCGGGTGCGTCGATTCCCTTCCCCTTCGATCGGACTTGCCAAGAGGCAACGAGCTGGCCCTTTTGACCTCGCTATTCGGTTCGCGTCTCTCGTTCCTTGCACTATTGCATGGTGCATCGCGTCGTATCGCGTCGCGTCGCGTCACCCACGATTTAGCTTCGTCCCTCTTTTAAACAAAATAATTACTTGGCATGACTAATCTAGTTTCTAAGGATGTAAAAGGGAGATCGATGGAACTTGGATTTCATCTATCTCCCTTCGGGTCTCCACTCGCAGCAACCTCCTCGTGGTGAGACCTGGGTAATATTATTTACGTTTAATTAACAATCGTATCACTCTTAACTGGGTAATGCAATTATTAATTAAAAACTAAATAATATTAGCAAATTGGCTGCGATCCGCTTTGCATAGGTCATCATGAATATAGAGCTTCTTCGCTAGATTAGTTTTGATTCTCATTGATTCATCAAAGATTCTAGAGCATTGTCAGACGAGGTATACGAGTGGATCTTTTACCCAATGTATTTTTTCGACCCATTTTTATGGGGTCTCGAACCCCCATTATCATTTTCGTGCTATTTGTAATATTACCAACAGATTTAGAAATGAATCTCAATCCCTGCATAGTCAACTCACATGTATTTATGCACACACTACAGCTGTCAGCCCATCAATACTAATTCAGTGAATAGTTTATCAACTGACCACCATCCATGAGAAGAGGACGCTAAAATCACCCCTGAATTTTCAGGTCGGTATGGCAGTCAGATTGGGCCACTTTCAGTCCATAAGGTGTAGGGTCTATTCGTATACATCGTCTGTGGTAAGGCCCTTCGCGCTGCACGAGAAAAGAAAAATAGATTCGATAATATGTACGTGAAAATAATTATTTATATACTTCAAAAATCTGCAGTTGTACGCGCAGTATTACTATTTCGCAGCATGTTAAAGTTTTCGATAAAATTTCGGCAATTTTCACGAAACCAACCTCGCGAAAAAGAATTTTTATCGTTCGATATAACAACGCGAACGTTTAATTTTTATTAAATTCCTGTTTGTTTCCCATACGAATACCGAACGAAATATTCGAATTCTATTGGAACGATCGATGAAACGCGGTATCGGTAACTCGATAAATCAACAAAAATAAATGGCCTCCAGGGCGCGCTTTCCTGACGGGCTCGCGGCTAGATTTTTTCTCGTTCGAAGGTAATTCGATCCTGTTTACCCGCTGATTCGCGGTCGCGTCGTCCGTCGGGTATCCGCGAGACATTCAATCTCGTACGATTGATTCTCGATTTCTCGAGTTTCATCGGAGACCGGGCAGACACGCGCCTCAGCAGCGGAGTATATTTGTGACCCAGCCATCCTCGAGAACGTCGCGAGACTGCTCCGCGCTCGCGTCGATCCTGCAGAACAAGGAACGGACCCGACCCGCTCCGTTTGATCGACCGGTCATGAACATCGAGGGTAAAGTCGCGCTGGTCACCGGCGGGGCGAACGGAATTGGCTTCTGCACCGCCCGGAAGCTTCTTCGAAACGGGGCCAAGGTAAATTTCTACGGATAATGGAAATTCCAACGGTTCGAATCGATATTCGTTGGACGAGAACTCGAACGAATTATCGGTCGGATACTTTTTCGCTTTCAGGCGGTAGCTTTGCTAGATCTGACCGATTCCGGGGGCGGAAGCGCAGCCGCGGACCTGAACGATGAATTTGGAAAGGATCGAGCGACTTTTATCGCCTGTGACGTCTCTAAGAACGAACAGCTGAAAGGTAGTTCGCGATTACTATTACAATTATCTTTTAGTACGATCTCATCGACAGTCAATTCTCATAGAAAACTTCCGACACTTTCGTACCATTTGCATTTGTTTTCTTTTTTTTTTGTTATCGACTATTTTGATTTTAAATAAAAAATATTGTAAAAGAAAATGTACCTCGTGTAGATACCTTTTTAAAAGACAGAATTACGCGATGTAGTAGCAATAGCTTTACGTGGCTCGATTTCACAATAACTACCAACGAATTTGTGGTTGCGTACAGAGTCGTTCAAGAAAGTTATCGACGCTTACAAGACCCTGGACATTGTCCTAAACATCGCAGGCATCATGGACGACGCTGATTGGGAAATTATGGTCGACGTTAATTATGTAAGCTGCCCGATATTATGTGATTCGCTGAAGACCCGTAAACAACGAATACGGCTAAAAAAAGAAAGAATATTTGTATTCGTCGCCGCGCTCAACTTGTCTTATGTCTCGTAGATACAAATCATAACAGCACAACCAAGTTATTGTTATCGTTCCTACACGTTTCCGTCCGAAAGTCGAAGATCATTTTCGAAGAAATGAAAATTAATTCAGAATGAAGTGATCGTTTCTAATAAAAGTATATGTACAAGTATTAATACAAATATTGCCGTAATTGTTACGTTGTTCTATAATTTTTAATTATGTTACGAGTTTCCTTTGTTACTCTTTTACGTGATACTTAAAATGCTCTGTGTTTCGTGTTAGAAAGGCATAGTTTACGGTACGATTTTGGGACTGCATTCTATGGGGAAATATAAAGGCGGCAATGGCGGAACGATAGTGAATATGTCATCCGTGGCTGGCCTCGAAGGGATTCCGATAGCACCGATTTATGGCGGAACACAGTACGCGATCGTTGGATTCACTCAATCATTGAAGGTAAATAAAAATGAAAATTCACGGAAACGTGAAAAATTAACGCATAATATTGTTCCGTATTTAAGGAATCCACTGTAAACGTTCAAAAAAAATCGATCGTTTTCTCTTTGCGTTTCCTATGCAATAAAGTTGAATTAAAATTTTTAATTTATGGTTTAATTCTTACCTAGAGTCTTTCCTTTTTATTTACGAGAAGAAATGGGTAACTAATATTCGAATTCACCTCCACTAGCCTGAACAATCGATGGTCCCCTACGAAAATATAATTTAATAATTACTCTATCGGTATTTTTTGTTTGTATAAAAGTATACGATTAATTCAACAGCATTATTACGAAAAAACTGGCGTACGTATGTTGACGATATGTCCCGGCCTGACGACCACAGCAATGGCTGCCAGATTCATGTCCACTAAAGAGCACGCTATGGACCTCCTCGACGAAGAAATGGCAGCATTGGCGATGACCACCATGCAAAAACAACCGTAAGCAAAACATTCCTTCACATTATTCTCCCCAGTTGTGACACTCGATTACACGAGATAAAAATTCGATCGATTATTTACGGTTACGATCGAACATTTTAATCGTTTTTCACTCTTCGATAAGAGAACTCTACAATATAGATCATGTATTTAAATAATATACCGAAGATATTAAATATACTGAAAAATATTTCACCGTTTCCGAAAAACAAAAAATATGAGATAAAAATCGTTTCGTGGCATTCAATATTTATTCTACAATTAGGTTTATCAAAGATAGCAAATGTGAATTATGAAGTTTGTTTAAGGGGACGTAATACCGAACGTATATGAAATATCGTTCACGGTTATTTGCAATTACTATATATAAACTCCAAGGTTGAAGTAATTACGTAAAAGCAATTGAAACTGTATATCTTAAAGGCAATTAAATGTTGTTATAAATACTGCCAAGGAACTGTCACATCATCAGTGAGCAAGTTGAACCATTTGTGCAACGTTGCATAAAAATAGCGATAATTAATATATTTTATCGTTAAAATACTTGTTATCAGGCCGGAGCACGTAGCGAGCGCGATCATTCAATTGATCGAGAAGGGAGAGAACGGGGCAATTTTCGTAAGCGAAAATAATCAAGCACCGTACTCCATCGAAGTACCTGGCTACGCTAACCTGAAGGTCACCGTATGAAGATCAAGGAAAAACGAACGATTCTCGATCACAGAAGCATCTCTCATTAATTTCGCGACTCAAAAGTTAGCAAAACTGTGTAACATCCAACGCTTATTTAAAAACTTTACAAAATTATAATCTTTCCCGTAAGCCAAGTAAGAAAAAGCAATCAACATTGTAGCTATCTATGTATGCATACATATATCTTCGATAATAATTAAGATGAACAACAGGGGGATCAAGTGACTCGATGATAACCCAATTTGATAGCAATTAAATTTCGAAGATACGCATTGCGCTTAAATTTTCCGCTAAGAGGTATCGCGACTCATTCTTTGGCCACAAACCCATCCGTAAGCATTGATACCGATTCTTATCGCAGTGAGTTACTCTGGAAATGAAATTCCTTGTCGTAAAAATCGATTCTGCGAACGCCGGTTTAATTTACAGAATACCGAACAACCGATCAATAACGCGAATAATTAAATGATAATAAAATTTTTAAAGACGATCGAATTATATAGTTTGAGTACACGATAAGTACTGAAGCTTGTTTCGGATTGGAAGTGCTATAATTGACAAATTTATAATTTGTTAAGAACATTTGAAAGAAACTGTACCAATTAATCTTGATTTAAAATAAAAATACGATGATTCGAATAAAAGCCTTTTCTTTTCACTCAACTTGCTGAATGGAATGTACACTTTAAAATAAAATTTACATGTAAACATAGAAATTTCGTTTATAGACCATGGATAACATTAAGAACAAGACTGTTTTGATCACTGGTGCCGCCGGAGGACTCGGATTGGCGTTTGCGGAAAATCTACTGCAAAATGGAGCGAAGGTAGATTTTTTCGAAATTTAATAACACTGTACAGACTCTCTCGAACACTCTTAACGCGATTTTCAGGCAGTCGCCATTCTCGATTTGAGCACCTCGCCCGGCGAAACGACAGCAGCCACTTTGGAAAAGGAATTCGGAAAAGGAAAAGCAATCTTTCTCCCCTGCGACGTGACCAACACCAAACTATTCGAGGGTATGTTTAACGAATTTTTTTTCTCGAAAGTGCGTAGGATTTTGGGGGTATATCTATTCACCAAAAATGATTGTAATTGACCCCTGAAACTGAAAATAATTTTTTTAGAACGATTTGAAATTTTTTAATTTTGCCGAAAAATTTGTCCACCTTCCTGAATTTTTTTCTCGAAACTGGTTAGGATTTCGAGGGTACGTCTATTCACCAAAAATTATTGTGATTGACCCCCGGAACCAAAAATAATTTTTTCAAAACGATTTGAAATTTTTTTTTTCCCCCGAAAAATTTCACACCTTCTCGTGACAATCTTTCGATAAATTAAAGGTAAGAAATAGAAATTAATACTTTATACATAACTCACTGTCCGTAGTTCTGGTGAGTTGTTAATCATATTTAATGTAAACGTTTCCATCCGTTCTCAGTCCTCTTCCGACACTGGAACAATACAAATACATATTTATCTTAAAATTCTAAATAAAAAATTATACATTTTTGAACTAGTTTTATCTTTATTCCTAGGGATTCTATTATTTTCGAAAACTGACGAAACTACCAAAGACTGACTTTATTCTATTTCCCATTTTTTTTTATAGAAACCTTCAAAAGGGTTGTAGACACTCTGGGCAGCTTAGACATTGTCATCAACAACGCCGGAATATGTTTTGATAGAAAATGGGAACAGACTCTCCGTGTGAATATTGTAAGTACAACTCATCGAATACAAATTTTGGTACTTTGACCGAAGAAACCATTAGACACGCAGTATAATTACATTCTGCAATACCATAGCGAATTTTTGCAGCTGGAATCGGCTCGCTTTAGCGTTTCTAAAAAAGTACTGCTGGTCTAACGGAAGAATGAATATGAAAATCATTAGACTCTACCTCTGATAACTTTCGTGTACTGTGCAGGACTAATCACCATTATGTCACCTGCTTGGTGGTTCGTTGTGACCTAAAAATAATATTTACTTCAGTATCTATCCAACAAAAAACAATGGAATCTTGACGCATATGGTTGGATATTTAATCTTCTTGGCTCGAAGTTCCAATTGCTCTTAGTAAAGAAAATTCATACTTTGAAAATGGTTAGATGTTTAACTGGGATAAGATTGAAACTTATTGCGTTTAGAAGTCGAGTATTTTTTTACTAGTTATTGCTTCAGTCGCGTAACATGGAATAATTAAAAATTCAGGGTGGCGTGATCCAAGGTTCTTTGCTGGCCATCGACCACATGGGCAAACACAAAGGCGGCAAAGGCGGCGTGATAGCGAATATCGCATCGATTGCGGGTCTGCTTCCCTACCATAAGGCTCCAGTATATTCTGCTACCAAACATGCAGTCGTTGGATTCAGTCGTTGTTTGCAGGTAAATATCCCGAGTGATTTGACCACTGGAAAAAAGCGAAGAAATTATTTTCATCTGCATTCCCGCCAGAATGATTCGTTGGAGAACGATATTTTATAAAGACATTTCGTAAGCTAGCAAAATAAATTCAATCAACCCATTTTACTGTTACATTTTCAGGAAAACTACAGTAGAACCGGCGTTCGTGTCCTCGTGTTGTGTCCCAGCTTCACCGACACATCGATCCTGAAAACTGTAACTCAAAGAACGCTTGATTTCATCGATGAGGACCCAAAGAAGAACACTTACCATCGCACGATACAGTCGTAAGTAAACGTTTATTTATTCCCTACTTTTACGCATTATTTTCCTACTGTTTACTTCGTCAGGGCCGACCACGTGGGAAAGGCCATGGTGGGTCTGATTCAGAAAGGAGGAAACGCTGGTATTTGGATCGTCGAGAATGCAGAACCACCCTACGCCGTTGAAATCCTTCCTGCCAAGCGGGTGGACACACCTCAGTGAAAACAAATGTACCGTTTAATATCTCGATTATCTATACAAACTTTAACTGTACTTGTGCTGTTGAAGAATCGATCTCCATTTTACACATTTGTCTTACAAAGTATTTTGTAACTCCGTTATTTCGGCAGATTTTACCTGAAAATTTTAGTTACCTCGTTTTTGAAATATATATTTGATTTACAAAAACACGAAATATATTTGAAAACTGATATGGGTGAATCCCCTCCCTTGACAGAAATAAATTTCTTCTTTGGCACAAACAAGTACTTATCGGTGTCTGATTTCACTCGCATAATTTTAGTTAGGCGTGCTAGAATGTGAACCTTGATATTTGTATTTCAAGGATTGATAAAGTTAAGACGGAAAACAATCAGCATAATATGGATTTAGTAATCTCTTATATTCGGAACGTAAATACAAAAAGTATCTTTGGGGATAGTCGGAGATGTGACTTGTTTTGCATAAAAATCCGATAAGCATAATCTGGCTTCTCCATACTAATCTAATCGCTCGAGTTAAGAACAACTGAAAATATTTATAATCTTGAGCGATACTACATATACATATTTATATACATGGTCTGTCTCAGAAGTATCAATGATTTCTCGTAAAACAATAATAACTGTTATTATCGATTATTATAAATACGATTAAAACGATAAAAAAAAAGCAATTGTAGCCATTCGAATCATTATTATTACACCGTTTGTATACTAATAAAAATATTTCACACGTATATTAAAAATAGACACTTTACTGCCTTCAGCTTTGCCTCAACGCATAACGTAGTGGGTTTTTATACTTCCGATGGTCCGATGTGAAAGAAATCAGAATTTTTTTGAAGGCTAGAAGAACTTATTGAATAATAGAGAATGTGATTTCGTGGCAAAATACCTAATCAGTTTCGAGAGAAATGATTGAACTATTCTAATCGAGATTATGTAATAATAATCACTTCAGTCTCGATAAACTTTCTGTAACTAATGAAAATGCTTCGATAGCAATTCTCTTTTGTTTCTTAACTATCTTTTCAATAATTTTCTCCCGGAACAGTTGCAATGATTCGACAAAATTTTAATTCTCGCAGTATTTTGCATCCATCCGTCGAGCTCGAATATTTATTACTTATATACTAATTAGCAGACTTTGTTCTATCGTTAACTTTTTAGGTAGCGTAATAAATCATATTTTCTACGATGAGAGCACGACTTTCGTTGCTATTTCACGCGAAACCGTCGAAACTGCGTTTCAGTAACGTCTCGTTCCTCAAATCTTCGTAAGTTGGTGCATCGATGCGATGGTAAACGCAAAGAATTCGCGACTAAAGAGACCGCTAAACTTTTGTTATCGTTTCAAACTTAGTCTTAATATTTTAAGAGCATTCTAAATAAGTTTTTTGGTCTGCGTCGATTCGAAATTCCAACGAAATATGATTTTCAGAGCATGGACAACATTAAGAACAAGTCTGCCGTGATCACCGGAGCCGCCAGAGGACTTGGTTACGCGTTTGCACAGATACTGCTGCAAAACGGAGCAAGGGTGAGCTTTCCTTATAAATTAAATAGATTTTATGATATAGCCATTTTCTATTCGAGCGTAGATCGATAGATTGTTTAACCACGTTAAATATCGGTGGACAAAGTTACACGTAATTTTCACATAATTATATCGTGAACTTACGTTGGATAGTTTATTCAAAATTCTTGATCCAATTTTCAGGTGGTGGCCATTCTCGATTTGACCTCTTCGCCAGGTCAGGCGTCGGCGGCCACTTTGGAGAAAGAGTTCGGAAAAGGGAGAGCAGTGTTCTTCCCTTGCGACGTGTCCAACAGAGAACAGTTCAAAGGTACTTCATTTTTTCACACCATTATTACACAAATGCTCTTTTAGACATATAAATTATTTCAATAACTCTCAAACTTCTTCTTCTTCGCCTCCTCTTCCATCAAAATACTGTAAAGATTCGTACAGATCGTTTCTTAGCAATTTAATTTCAGTTTCACAATTTATCTTACCATAGAAACGTTCAGGAGGGTTGTGAACGCTTTCAAAGGCGTGGACATTTTCATTAACAACGCTGGTGTGTACGATGAACTGAATTGGGAGAGGACTCTTCGTATAAATGTTGTAAGTATAATATTCTATGATCCAAAGAATATTTATGATATTTCCTTTGGTTTTATGAAATGAAATAATTTCGATCCCAGGGTGGAGTGATCCAAGGATCGTTAATGGCTATAGATCACATGGGCAAACACAAGGGTGGCAAAGGCGGTATCGTGGTGAATATTTCGTCGCTTGCTGGCTTGTTGAACCTACCTATAAGCCCGGTCTACTCTTCCGTCAAACAAAACGTCATCTCGTTCAGTCAGTGTTTACAGGTAAATTCCAACGTTCTGGTATCTACGATCAATAGAATTAATCGGAATAATAATAAATGTGTTCCTCCTGTTCATTTATTTATTTGTAATTCTCTTCTGATAAAGTAACGTTTAAATTTCTATGAATTATAATTAATAAAAAACACTTACAGGCGAGTTTTGAGACCACCGGCGTTCATGTCATGGTGTTGTGTCCTGGCTTGACGGAAACTACGATCACGGACGACGCGTCGATGAAATCGTTCGATTTTATCGATTTTGCCTCATGGATGGAGAAGCTGAATGCTGCAAGCCACCAGAAGCAATCGTTAGTAAACATTTATTCACGTCGATATTCTCTACTCTTATTCGATCGATAACTCTTATTTTTTACTCGATCAGAGTCGGCAATGTGGCTCGAGCCTTGGTCACTCTGATCCAGAAAGGCGAAAATGGCGCCGTTTGGGTCACCGAGAACGAACAACCACCCTATGGAATCGACTTTCCCCCTATCAGTACAGTGGACCTCCATTTGTGAAGACAACTGCTTACTTTATTTAATTACCGATACACTCCACTTACAGAGTATTTGAAAAATCATTTTTGCGACGATATTAAAATTTACTCGAACGTCCATACTGTATTACGAATGAAATAAAATAAAAGCAATTGTATCATAAATTGTAACGATCATCTTCAATTCCTCTTCTGTACTTTTCATTATGAGTCACAATTTATGACCTCGTTTTTACAGATTCGTTGCGTGATTTTTCTGCTCCGTTCATCGACATAATAATACGTAATCAAAATTATGTCATATGTGGATTTTGTTTTCCCAATTCTTTTTATTCACATCTCGCTGGTATTAGGTCGACTAACTGATTTACATTCGTACCAATGTTTCTTTTTACTCCGAGCGTAATGCAATCTTATCGTTAGCTTTTCATGTATTCGACGATGACCTGGCTAATGGTCGAAACCATTCATATTCGTCTTGCGCAAAGATACTGTATCTAAAGAAGAAGATCGAACGAATGCCTCGATCGCTATGGAAAAACCCTTAATTATCAATTAAAATTTGTTTTTACTCTCTTCTTCTTGTCTGTACGAAAGATAAGTGCCCAAGGGATACGTTCTTTTACGATAATATGCAACTCTTAAATATTAATAAAAGATATCTGCAACGTTATATATAAAAATATATGGATTTTATGATTTCTTGCATTTCTTAACGTACGTTTATGTAATAATGATTCTAAATAGATAATACTGTTAGTTTTAAAAGGTTCTCGTATATAAAATATGCAAGTAACTCTCAAATTTTTTTTCGAGCAAGATACATCAAAGTGAGAAATAGGAAGATAAGTAGTTTTTATAATCGTATAATTTCGTTGTGTAACTACTTTTAACGAGGTTCTTCGTAGACTGTTTCGACTCGTTTCGTCGTTGTTTACTTGACGAAAATAGAAATGTATCAAGATATATTATCGTTTTTGTACCATGTTACTTCACTCAACGTTCGTCCTACAGACCAAAGACCTACGGGTATAAATATTCAGCCTAATTTTCACGACAACAGAAACGACGCTACGTTCTTCGACAACGTGTCTAAACGCGATCAGCCAGAAAACACGATTATTAATTCGACTTCGTCTCGCAGAACATGGAAAACGTTACGGACAAGACTGTTTTGATCACCGGCGCCGCCATTGGAATAGGATACTCGATCGCGCAGAAACTGTTGCAAAATGGAGCTAAGGTAAATATTGTCGTGAAAAGTTCAATGGATTTCCCGTGTATAATTTCGTCAAACACAAATGGTCGCGTTGTAATTTTCAGGCTGTCGCGGTTGTCGATTTGAGCACCTCGTCTGGCCTAACATCCGCGAGCAATTTGGAAAAGGAGTTCGGGAAAGGAAAAGCAACGTTTTTCCCATGCGACGTGACCGACACTAAACAATTCGAAGGTATACATTGTCACCTTGCATCCCTTTTTACCGTTTCACGACTTTATTTTATCGCTTCCTTTTCGCAGAGACTTTCAAGGAGGTCGTGAAAGCTTTCCAGGGCGTGGACATTGTTATTAACAACGCTGGAATATTTAACGACCGAGCCTGGGAACAGACGATCGATCTAAACGTCGTAAGTACTTTCTCAAAACGCGCGGCGAAAGGTTCGTTAGAGTTACCGATAGCGCCTCGATAAAACGTACAAAGATCGTTGCGTTTTAACGAGGTAGTGGCGTTTATAAGGGATAGTCCTTACGAATCGAACCGCTAATTTCTTTCTAAATAATTCAAAACGATCTCAATTTCAGAGAGGCGTCGTTCAAGGCTCGCTTCTCGCCGTGGATCATATGGGTAAACACAAGGGTGGCAAAGGAGGAGTCGTAGTAAACATTGCATCGATCATTGGCCTGTCGATCTTCCCAGGATGCCCAGTGTATTGTGCAAGCAAGCACGCCGTGGTCGCGTTCAGTCGTTCCCTGCAGGTAAATTTTATTAAATTCTTAATAACATATACATTCTCGACATAAATTTTTCGTGATTTGTTCTTTCAGGAGCACCACCATAAGACTGGTGTTCGAGTTTTGGTGTTGTGCCCCGGCTTCACGAATACTACCCTGCTGGCTACCTACCAGACGAAGATGCTCGATTTCGTCAGTAACACGGACGTTCAGAAATTGGTCACCGACCATCCGTTGCAGTCGTGAGTGAAAATTAATTTTTTACATCGATAACGAACGATTCTTCTTCTTCAAAATTTATATTTCTATTCCTGTTTTGTCAGGGTCGAAAACGTAGCGAATGCTTTGGTCAGTCTCGTCCAGAAAGGTCAGAATGGAGCAGTCTGGGTCAGCGAAGGCGGAGAACCGCCGTACGATGTAGAATTCCCGCCAGTCAAGAAGGTGAATCACTGAGGACGTTAAACGAACAAAATTATGCACGATAATCGACGGAGGACCATTTGTATTTTTACATTAATTTATATTAGAATATTGTTCCATTTAAATAAATTACAAAAACCGAAAGTTTACCATCGACTTTGAGATACCTGTCCTCGTAATATACGTGATAATTTCACATATCTAATTTTAACTTCCACGTTTAAGAAAGACAAGAAATGAATAAAACTACCAGCTGTTAATGATACTAACGTATTAACAACGAATTCTAAGTACCGTCTTAATCAATATTTAAACAATCATGTAAGAAACACGTAACTCAAAACATTTACGATGACGAGACGCGAATAAATAAATTAAACAATAAATATTTTGTGAACTTTAATGTTTCGTTGCGTAACTTGTCTTATCAAGGTATACTATTTTATCACGAAAAAAGAAAGGGGAACGTTTTGACGCCGTCGCGTACGATAAACAGCGACATATCAACAAGCAACACTCGTGTTTTCTATTTAATTTGGCAAGCCACAGAAAGCTTTCCATTCTTCGTTTAGTAAACCTCCCGAACGCATCGTGTTTCTCGAAAATCCACGAAACAGCCACTACCAACCCAGTGAGTCGAATCGAACATTAATTTCTTTTAGTTCCGCGTATCGACATTCAACATTCATCATTTTTTAAATTGATAAAGAATCTAAAAATTTCGAAAATCTTACTTCGACTGAATTTAAAAAATTTTAAATTTAAAATATATTACTCGAGCGTCGACGTTTTCACGAGAAATTTATTCGCAGACCATGGACAACATTAAGAACAAGAATGTTTTGATCACGGGAGCTGCCAGTGGACTTGGATACACGTACGCGCAACGAATGCTGGAAAATGGAGCAAAAGTGAATTTTTTTTTATCAACGCCGGACGAATTTTCCGTTTATAATTTCGAAAGTGTCGCTGGAATACTTTTCTTATCGTTTTTAGGCTGTCGCCATTTTAGATTTGAGCACCTCGCCCGGCGTCGCGTCGGCAGCCAATTTGGAAAAGCAATATGGAAAAGGCAAAGCTACGTTCCACCCTTGCGACGTCACCAACACCCAACAATTCGAAGGTATTTCGCGATTTATAAACTGTTCTAACAACTAGCGTAGATTGTTCGATATTCGACTGTTCGAATAAACGAGATCTACTACTTGGTTAAAATTTGATATTAAACGTGAACGATATTAGGGGTGACTTAAATATTCAGAGTCTAGGAAAGTGTTGAGAAACGAGCTTTCTTTTCGCAGACACCTTCAAGAAAGCTGTAAGCGCTCTCAATGGCGTGGACATTGTCATTAATAATGCTGGTATGCTCAACGAGAAAAAATGGGAACAGATGATCCGTCTGAATGTTGTAAGTACAATGCAATCAAATACATTTGAATATCCTCAAATCTTTTAGAATTACAATATACATATCCAAGCTGATTAGAAACGATTCGTAATTAACAAACGACGTGAGTGATTCTTTTAGTTGATAGAGAAACATATTTATGCAAGAAATACTATAACGAGATAATAATTCCCTCAATTAGTTCTGCAGTAATTTAATAATAACTTAATATATTTGACTCGTAGAAAAAATAATATTGCGAAGCATTCGCTTGGAAACATGTTCTTTTTTTTGCTGGTTACTAGTTATTGCTTCAGTCACGTAACATGGAATAATTAAAATTTCAGGGTGGCGTGATCCACGGTTCTTTGCTCGCCATGGACGCCATGGGCAAACACAAGGGCGGCAAAGGAGGTATCTTAGTTAATATCGCGTCCATTGTGAGTCTCAAGATCTACCCAGTGTTTCCAGCGTATAGTTCCAGCAAACACGATGTGCTCGCGTACAGTCGCGGTTTGCAGGTGAATTTAGAAAACAATTGTATACGATTAAAAATTTTAACTGCGTCAAATGTAATTTTTCACTAATTCTCGTGTTTGTAATTATTATTCCAGGCGAGCTATAAGAAGACTGGAGTTCAAGTTCTCGTCATGTGTCCTGGAGTCACAACAACATCATTGTTCGACGAAATGGAGGCAACGACTCCCGACTTTGTCGACCTAGAAGATCTCCGAACAACCATGAAGAACCTGCCATCGCAGACGTGAGTTTGTCTGAAATAGAATTTTATTAATTTAACTTGCATCGTGCATTGTTTACTTACTTTTTATTCGTTCAGGGTCGAAAACGTGGGAAACGCCATGGTGGAACTGATTCAAAAAGGAGGAAATGGGGCTGTTTGGGTCAGCGAGGGTGGAGAACAACCATACGCCGTCGAGTTTCCGCCTTTCAAGAAAGTGAATCTCAAACTGTGAAGACAGATTCTCGCTTTTCCTAACGCATCTGAAAAATATACGCAAAACGATTGAATGAGCAAAATTGTTCTTGTAAAAAACGATGGGAATTTTAGAGTAACTTTTAAGACCGATTTGTATCGAAACTCTTTTTTTTACGATCGAATATTCGCTTGCGCTGAAATAATTTTGCAACTTTGACATTTGTCCACTGTCTTATTTCGATTAAAGTCTAGAAAATGTTTATGGGACAAAGAGACGAACGAAATTGCAATTATAACGATCCGTACTTACGAACCAATTTTTATTAAAAATTGAATGTCCGTTTGGAAGCTCAGAATGTTATTTAACGAATAATATCTCTGATGACATAATTTTTAAATATCGTCATTGCGTGGAGTTCGTTCTCTGTTTTGTAAGGAAGTTGAAAGAGAGTATGGAACGACTGAACTGCTTTTGTAGTAAATATATATTTGCAATAGAAATTAAATTTACTGTCTGCAACACCGTCTTTCGATTCATTTTAATTCCTACTGTAATGGAAAACAAGTCTCGATATATTCCACTAGATTTATAATTTTTTTAATCAGCATCCCCGAATAATCTTCTGAAGTTCAGATTCTTTAAATGGAATTTTTTTTAAATGCAAATTTAAAATTTGATAATTTATAAGGTATTTCATATTCCGTACGCGTGTACGAGAGTTCAATCTTCATCTCAAAACTCTATTTATTGTACTAGATCGCGTAGCATTGATAACCGTGATTATAAGTATTAGGTAAACAAAACTATTCGCAAACAAATCGGTTCCTGGTAAATTTGCGTTGCAGTGCTATTATGCTGAATCTAATCTTTCCTTCTACGGAAAATGGTGTTATTGCAACGCGATAAATATTGATTTTATTTATAAAGAAGTTTTCACTGTCAAGGACGTAAATTTCCTTATGACGAACGTATTATGAAAATGGCGCAAGTCCACGAACACAAATATTTATCATGTTACCTGTATAACTATTCCAAGAACTTTCACACTAGCAAACGATGATAATGAAAAATGAAAATATATCTACGAAACTCGAAATGTGGCTTTGTTTCCATATTATTTTCACAATTATTTTCAAGAATCAAATCAATTTCCATAGTGAAAAAATCAGCTTTCGTTCGGATTAATCGTTCGACGCGTTTGTTTTTTGGCGGGAACATCGAGGCTTCCGGAAGCCGGCGAAAGATCAAGGGGCGAATTGCGTTGCAATGCTGATAGAAAGAGACTCGAGCGTCCGCGAATTCGAAACGTCATGGCGCGGGAGGTCGAAGATCGCGATACGCGAGCCAAGAGGTTTCTTCCATATCAACTCGAAGAAAAGCAGCGAGAACCGAACGGCCACCAGTGACAACCGAGACGTTGCTTGCCTTGTCGTTCGGTTCTCGCTTCCCGTTAACTAAACCTTCCACCCTGCCCGACGGAAATCGAAATCTAATTCGCTCGAGGTGGCCATCTTCTTGTAAATGAACGCGTCGAATCGACGACCAGCAGTGAATGTCCCTCCAAGTTGCTCCACAAACGTTACGAGGGTAATTCGGTTCCAAAACTATAATCTTCTTCCTTAAAAAGGTAAACTGGTATCCGTGAATCATCTTTCATCATAATATTTCTTTTTGGAGTCACTTAAAAGGGTATTATTAGAGCGTCGAGTGAGTGTGATCTTTAAAAACGAGTCTAAAATAATTTCAATAGCTTTAAAAATGTTCTCTTTCTGTTCGTACCCACGACGTTTCTCCATTTTTGGAAATAGAGGAGTGTTTCGAGAGTCCTCGAGGAGTGTCCAATCGTTCTTTGAGGGGGAAAAGGAGACAGTCGAATCGAAATCATGCAGATCAAGGATAAAAGAGCGATCGTGACAGGAGCTGCGAGTGACTTGGGTCTGACCATTAGCAGAGAGCTGCTGCGAAATGGCGTCTCTGTAAGTTGTGGCGTTAATGGTCGCAGGGGGGGGGATCGCGACTTATCTGAACGAGATAAAATTCATGTGAATGCATTGAAGACACGTTTTTAAAAAGAACGTATACTGACGTCAGAAAAACATGATCGCGTTACTATGAATGCACCGAAGCCATCAACGTCGTATCTAAAAATTTAGCGAGGGGAGGGATACGATTAAAAATAACGGGGACAAATACGTCATGTTACTTTCCTACGTTTTACAAAATTTTAGTAGATAATATAGAATGGAATTTTATTTATACGATTTACGATCGTAAGAATGGGGTTTCAGATGGTCGCCATGATAGACATTCGCGAGACCCATGGGATGCAAGCGATGAACACGCTGAACGCGGAATTCGGTCGCAATCGAGCTGTATTCTTTCGTTGCGACGTCACCAACAATTCCGAATTCGACGGTAATTATAAACAAACTAAAATTTCATTATAAAACGAACGATCCTGCTCGGTTTCGTTTCGCGACGACAGGCGCTGCGGTGTCATCCGAATTGATTTTTATATCTTCGCGGATACTGGCTATCGAACTTTATAGTTAGTCAAAACAAGCGTCGTTAATTAAGATGAAACAAAGGTCGACGTTTGACAAACAATAAAGGAATCGTCCGTGGCCACTGATATTCGGTTCACCAGATTTTTCGTTGGTCAAAAAATCATTGCATTGAATTAAAAGAACTGAGAATATTTCGAAACCAAGTTCTACGGAAGCATTTGGAAAACTATAAATATCTATCACGCGAACGTTTATGTAATTTCTGAGAAGAACAATCGCAATCGAATCGTTTATCTGATACTGTGACAGAGACATTCAAGAAAGCTGTAAGCACACTGGGCGGTCTGCAAATTCTGGTAAACAATGCCGGCGTGATTAATGAAAGCGACTTCGCGAAAGCCATCGACGTGAACGTGGTAAGCAACAATGTTGCGAAGATAGTATATTTAAATCGAAATTGTCGCGATACGACGTCATAATGCGTTAATCGAGGTTGATTTACGCAGACCGCCGTGATACGCGGGACGCTTCTAGGAATACAACAGATGCAAAAGGACGCCGGAGGCAAGGGTGGCGTTATCGTAAATGTTTCGTCTGTGGCTGGTCTCTGCTCGTTATCGCAACTTCCGGTGTATTCGGCCACGAAACACGCAGTGGTTAGCTTCAGTCGTTCGTTCGCTGTAAGTTTCAACTTAATTTTAATCTAACTCTTAACTTAACACCGACTGACGAGGGTAGTACTGTACGAATGCATATATATTTTTTATTTGCAATAAAATATGCACTTAAAAAGCCTACCGTTTTCTATTATACTTACAATACCTATTTTGTTTCTTAACTTCAGCAACCCTATCACTATCGGAGAACAGGCGTCAGGATAATAGTCCTGTGTCCCGAATTCGAGCCACTTTCGAACGATCTTCCGGAGGGAGAACCGATAAACAAATACCAACCGCAGAAGTGAGTTTCATCGCGAATAGTTTCGACGATTCCAAGTTCTAGCTGAAACGATAATTAATGAAACGAATTTATTTATTTCGTGGCTCGTAATGGACCCTGGATATTATTGTTCTTACGGTGTTTTATTTTCGTAGGGTGGACAGCATCGCTCACGGGCTCGTTTACGTGATCAGGTGCGCGCAAAATGGAAGCGTCTGGATCAGCGAGGACGGAAAGCCCGTTTACGAGATTCAGATGTGCGACAGTCTGCCGCAAAAGCCCGACGATCTCGAAAATTAACATAGAATTAGGGGATTCTGTACATACAATCTTAGTATTATTATTATTATAATTCCTGATATTCATGATAGAATTGTAAATCGAAATACATTTATTTCGGAGCTAATAAAAGTTGTGTTAATAAACAATTTGTTAATCGATCGGATAACAATATTACTATCGAGACAACGCGTTCCGTGAATGAAAGAAAATGGATTTAATACATTATGAAACCACGAAAAGGTTCTAAAGTTAGCGACAGACTGTCGAAATTGTATAATCAGGCCCCCCATCGGTAATTTTGGAAATCCCTCGAAGCAAAATCCTCACGAAGCTACGAAATTCTCATTGGACCCCACATCCATAATGGCACGATATCAGAGACCACTAGAGATTCGATTAAACGAAAAAAATTGGACCGCTTGAACTTTGGTTCCCTATCTTTTATCAGGCATTTTAATGAGTAAAAATAGGATGGTATAAAGACGCGAGATTTTTTTAATTTCTTACGTATCTCAACGACTATTTAACAGAGTCTAAGATAAAATTATCAATAATGAACATCTGTAAAGCTTCTTTATAGACTCTATAACAGCATCGTAGGGAGAGAAGTTAAATCTTTGTAAAAAAGTAAGAAGTTGCTAACTTTTTAATTGGAGATTTCATATTGTACAGCTAAGAAAAAATAGTGTACGATTCATTAACTAATCTGTAATTATCAAGGCTATTAAATGATTAAAGCCAATTATAATTCCAATCTGAATTATAATAGAATAAAAAAAGTTGTAATTTCTTTTCCATATATACTTTTTAACAGCAGTGTCAAGATAGTAGAACCTGTTCCCTGAGTTCATTTTGTCAAGAATGGCTCTACTAGCAATGGTAATCCGTAGGTTTTCTCCGACAATTACTCACTGCAACGTGTTTACATAGTTGCACGTGGCAATAAAGAATCGCATCGTTGGCGAATCGTTTTGTCATGTGCACAAAACTATACAACCGGGTCGAATAAGCGATAACCCGTCAACACGCTATTCAACATTCTATGGAAACGTCGACGAGAATTAAGAGTGTCACTCTGCGGAAAAAAACATTTATCTATGAAATGCGCCAAGCACGCGAATTCTGTCGTCTCAGGTTGCTTTCTCGTTTACTATGAAATTTTTCACCAAGATATCTTGGTAAGTGTATTACTGTAAATTTCCAAACCCAACATTTTTATATCGATACTAAAACCGTAGGGATAACTTTTCTAAAAGACAGGATATCTTTCAGAGCTGTATTCTTCGAAATAGGTGTCGCCTGTCTCTAACAGCTATGATCAATTTCGACAATTTTTCATCGAATGGTGAGAAAATATTAAACAGGATCGTCAAGGGGCAACTCGATAAACACTGATAAATTTCTTCGATTTCGAGCGTCGATGGGCATTTAGAAAAATATATAAATTGAGAAGAGGAATGTTTTTTTGGCAAACGCCTGTTCGGTGAGCCTCTGCGTATACTTGGGCAGCGAGTGACGGAAGAAGAAAAACAAAAAATTGCGCACGCGTCGTGTCCAGTTCGTCGGTCGATTATTCGGAGTAAAGTTCACCGCGAACCGATTGCCACTGGTTTCTAATCAATTGCAATATCGCAAAGACGTACAGTTCCTCTGTGATTTATGGTCCGCGCGTCGAGACCGACATTAAATGCACTTCTCCCCCGATAACTGACCGCGGAGCACGAGCTGCGCGTACGTCGATTCTTTATCAGCCGTGCGCGCCACACGACTCTCTGGTAAATTATGTTTGTCCAACACTATTTACTCGCAACCGTCTCCGATCGAGGCCTCATAACAGAACAAAAAATTAAAAAAAATGCAGACTCAACTTACACCGTACTTATTTTCGTTATCGAAACTAAAATGGTGCGTTCCAAGCGTTTACCCCTAACGATACTCATCACCGAGGGTATTAAGTTCAAAAAGAGAGCTTGCAACTTTGTTGCAGAATGTGTACATTAGTCTGGAAGGTATCTAAATGTTCTATAATGTACAAAAAGAGCTGTAAGATTTTTGAGCATCGATGAATATTTGGCTGGACTTTGATAGACGGAGGAATCGGAGTAAGAAAGAAAAAATTACAATTAGTCGACGATTAGTTAGTAAGAACATTATCGAATATATCGATAGAATCTATCCACGCATAAGGAAAATGTTGAAACAAATGACGCGTTGGAAAATTCAGAGAAAACGAGTCAAATAAAAATACCCCTGATCTCTAGTTCTTTTTTACGCAATATCGCGTGGGAATTACAGAAGTCACGATCTCGAACGATATGAGGATTGACCTACGACGATAGGTTTTTATTACAAGGTCGTTGCACCAGGATCTGCGTTGCATAAACTCTTCCGCTAATCGAATGTTGATATTGCACGATGTTACGTCGAATGACCTTTACAGCTACCTTTTGACCACTTTCCGTTTCTTGGAATGATTCGTCTGCGACGCATTTACTATCTAGAAAGCAAGCATCGAGAGCAGGTGGACTCGATCTTCCCTAGAAAAAAAAATCCATGTAGAAATTTAGCAACAGAAACTGACAAAATGATCTAGATCGGTGGTTACCCCCTTAGGGTCCGTGGGCCACTGATTTAGGTCATAGGTTCCCAAAATGTGGGTCGCCAGCTAACTTCGAGCGAGTCCTATTGAATATTAATATTACTTTAGAAGTAGTTTCATATACATGAAATCAGTTATAAAACATTGAAACTCTATGGGAATATGAAATACAATAAAATAGAACCAATAACTAGGATAGGTACTTTTCCAGAAAATATAAATATTTTTACTTTCAAAACTTTCAGCCTACCAGTTTAAGTCCTTTCCAATAACATTGATAATACCTATCAAATAATTTAACAATATGATGTCTTCTAATAAAAAAACAACACTTGTATGATAAGAAAAACTAAGATCATCTGATCTCAAATCACCAAATATCGAATTCATATTCGCGAATATCTTTCTTCAATTATTAATAAGGATATCACCTCAATCTTCTTCACGCGTGTGAAAAACAAATAGTCAAAACAACGGATTAAACGTTATTAAATAACCATTGTGTAGTATTTTTATACTTCGATAAACACCGCGTTCTTAATGGACGTACGCACTTTAGCTCGCGTGAACAAGATTAAAACCGTAGCCAACAGGGAAAGGATAGCCACCATTACCAAGGATTAAAAGTATTCGATTACTGGGCATTTACCTTACAGATCCCGCCAACGATCCTGCCCACCGAGGGTAAACGCGATACGAACCGCGACTGAATTAATTAGTTTAGACGGGAATGGTTAATTAACGGCCCTATCAATTGTTCGAGATCCGTCTATCCCAGGGTGGACGCGGAGAGGAGCGACTGCACGGTCGTCAGCCATCCACGAGGCTCCTTGGAGATAAAAACACGCGCCCTGACGTTATCGTCGCGACGAGACACTCCTCCTAGAGTATAAATACCAAAGTAGAAGACCAAACGAGCTTCAGTACGCCGGGACACGTTGACCCTCCTCGTGACACTTCGCCTCTGACCGATCTATCACTCGTGCTTCCGGCTCGTCGCAAACTCCGAAGAGAAATGGGTACGTTCGATCGTACACGAAACAGTGCGAGGATATTCGGAAAATAATGAAATCTGGATGTAAATTGATTGCAAATTCGATGCGGCAAACAAAACACCTAAGAAACATTTCTTCTATCTCTAGACATACTTCGTTAACGTGATTATTGAGATTACTGCATAAGAAATCAGATTTTTCCTACCGGAATTTACTGCTGATTCTATTCTTCCTTGAATTTTGTAGACTTCTCCTCTTGAAGATTTTTAACTTCATAGTGTCGAAGAAGAGAAAACGACCCTGAAACAATTAAAGAAGAAAATTAGAATTTAAGCGCGGTGGAGCCTATTCTTTGTTTATTTATTCATAGACTATGGTGTGAACCAAGCTTGTTGGGCTTTCTCTTCTTCGGTAAAGATTTAATAAGCTTGCTAACGTCATGGTGTGCAGGAAAATGGTTCTGAAACAACTAAAAACCTGACTAGATTTGACTTGCATTTCTATTTCGGTATCTTGAGAATTCACGTTCCAATAACGAGTTCTGGGGTATAATTTTACAGAAAGAAACACTGGTAACAACAGACGCAGAAGTTCTTCTTCGTCCGACAAGGCAAAGGAAATGGAAGCGATAAACGGAGTGGTTTCTGGAAAGAACGTCCTAATCACTGGCGGTGCTGCCGGTTTGGGACACGCGTTCCTCAATCACTTTTTGAAGCACGGCGCAAACGTAAGAGTTTAAATAAACTATACATTACTCACGAAAACACTGCACTAATAATATTTTGCGTGGGTTTAAGAATCGAGTTAATCCTTTTCGAGCAAAAATCTTAGTATATATAATTAAAAGTAATTGAATAAAGTGGTAAAAGAGATTCTAACTATATTTGGAATCGCTGTACAAATTTCGTTCGATTTCAGAGAATAACTATATTGGACATCGACGCCGAGGCTGGGAAAAGGATAGAACTAAGCATAGAGAAGTCCTGCGGAGAGAAGAAGGTGCATTTCATTCACGCCGACGTGTCCAACTACGAACGAATGACTGGCAAGTCATTGATTATAATTAGCTCAGAGAGAACGCGATAAAATGTAATCGCCAACCCCAGATAACGTCGTCGATACCAATTACCGGGCTCCTGAAACGTCAGCAGTTCTAATCGCATAATTGATAACGGCGCATACGCTGCTCGAACCTTGATCTAATGAAAACATAAATATTTTGATTATTCGAAAAAGCCTGACTGCTTCGAATCGCGTGCACTACTCGTTCTACCTTTCGATCCATTCGAAAAATTATAAGATATTAACTTGTGTTTAACGGTGAAGCAGAGGGTTCAAAGAGCCTTCCTTCCACCCCTACACCCACTGCCAGCCGCGAGTCGACCGCGTTAGAACCCTCAGTATTCTAACTTGAAAATAACAAATTTTAATAAACGTAAAATTCTAATAAAAATAAATTTGTGAATTACAGAGGCTTTCGCAGAAGCCGTAAGACTGATGAACGATATCGACATTGTTGTGAACAATGCTGGTATACTGGACGAACGAAGATGGGAAAAAGAAATAGCAGTGAATATTGTAAGTGACGAGGGGACTGTTTTCTTTCCTATTGGTCAGTTTTCGATCCAGTGACGTCAACGTTTGCGATTAATATTTTAGGGAGGGATGATTTCTACCGCGTTGCTAGCCGTGAAATACATGAGCAGAGACAATCTTGGACACGGCGGAACTTTGGTGAACGTGAGCCAGCAGATAGACATCAGAAGCACGGCCCAACTTCCGGTTTACACGGCGACCAAACACGCCATCATCGGACTCTCCCAATCTCTCGCTGTAAGATAATTTATATATTATTACAAAATATTTGAATCTTTTTCGCAAGAAATAATATAAAATTTCATAATTACCAATTTTGGAGGCTCGAAATATGTTGACGTGCTGCTCCATTATAAAACACATTATTAGGTACACGAGACTAAAATTTTGTTTTACACTGTTCGTTCTTATTTCACTATTGAACACAATTAGACACTTGGTAAAAATTATTTTTTATTATCGTACAAAGAAATTCTTCGTACGAGTAAACATTGAGAAGTAAAATAAATTTTATAACTTTTCCGTTGGTTTAGGGCACACGAAGCCCGAGACAAACCCCTCCACTATCTAAGCAGTGATTCGCTACTGCATACACTATGTCTATAAAATAAGAGATTAAAACGTATCGCGTGTAGTATCGCAACCTGGTCAAACAATATTTGTTTAACCCTTAGTTCACGGATACAATACGTATCTGAATTTAGAACTTCGAACTTAAAATAAAAAATTTATGGAACATATACAACATTTGAATTTATCGATTCTGAAGAATAATTCAAATAACTTTTATTATTTAATAAAACGACGTTTTCTGATCGACAATATTGAAAAGCTTGGTTTCAATCTACCAGTTTATGAAAGACCAACTCGATCGCCTCACAAAAATTTTGGAAATCGCTGTATTAAATCGTTAAAGTTTTCATTATAAAATCATTGTGTATTCTATCCCATATACAATAATACAAGAGTACAATAAATGTTATAAAACTTGGAGAGCCACAAAGCAGAGGCAGAGACGTCGTTTCGTTACATAATAAGATTTGTTCGAATAATTTCGTACCGAAAAATCAGCTTAATTTGCTCATAAAGACGAAATTAATTTGTATCAGGATTCTTATCAGTACGAGAAGACCGGTATCCGCGTGATAACTCTGTGTCCAGGCTTGACGGAGACAGCACTCACGGTGGACAGTCCGAATAAATTACTCTCCAGGGTCATGAAGGCGGACTTCGTAAAGAATCTTGAACAATTCTCGATACAAACGTGAGTGTTTCTCCTTCGGATCGTTGGCCGTTGTCCAACAAAAAAGAATGCTTTTTATCGTGTTTCTTTATTTGTTATTCGATGTAGGCCTTACGTAGTGGCTCAAGGTCTGATGTCGATACTGAGGATCGGAGAATCTGGTAGCATATGGGTCGTCGAGAACGGTCGGAGTCCGTACGAAGTTTACGTACCGAATCCGCGCACATTGCGTCGCACTTACAAGAACAATTTCACGCTCGTCGAGACCAAAGTGACGTCGAGAGGTCGCCCGATAAGAGAGATCTGCGACAACACGCGAACAGGTCTGATGAGCTGCGCTTGACGAAACGACGACGGGACGTCTCGGTTACGATCGGGATATTCCGTGTTCTATAAGAACGTCAGAAACGTCGAGGTCGCTGCACGTTGAACGTCAGGATTTGCAGGGAATTGGCAATCTTTGAAAAGTTGTCAAAGGACGATCGGAAGTTACAAACACAAGGAAGTAGTCAAACCTTAAAATCTTCGAAGGAATTCTGAGATTTTTGCGTATCCCGAAAGCTTTCTATTTCGAGCACCGATGTCTTGAAAATTACGTATCAGACATGCAACATATGAAATGTTCGTTTTTCCTTTCGTTCGAAATAGACAGGCTTATATTTTTTACCACGACGACCTTACTCAACGAACAGAGAAAAAGAGAAATTTTAACAAAACATTAATCAAATGTTTCTCGGGTATATAAAGTTAACAAAAGGTCGATATTTCGTTCTAAGGCTTGGCTACCCCCTTAAACCACGCAGATCGAGGATAGAAATTTAAGCTATACTGCTTGGTATTCTTAGTAATTGATGTAGTGTAAAGCAAGCATGTCAAACTTATTCTGATCCGAGAGCCAATTTATTTTACAGCATTTAAAAACTATTTCAAACGTGTGTACATTTTTGTTTAACTAAGAATTACATTGTACACATTCTTTTATCAACTGAACGGATCAAACCGGCCACAAAAACAGGCCGGACCGTGTGTTTGACGTGCCTGGTATGAACATCGCACTTTGTACATAAATCAACGCCATCACACTCAATGTCATAAGATTAAACTGAAAATAATTATATTTTTATATATGATCGTGTCTCTTTTATTTCAAACTTTTTAGTACTGTCAATTTACAAGTATTTATGTCGAACAGTTCTTCATACGAAAAATCAACGATAATTGACAAATACTTTTGGACAAATCTCACTGTGTAATTGGTGGGCTTAAAGAGTACAATAAACGTTACTTTTATTATTTCAGTATTATTTCAGCATTGGGAATTCACAATATTCGCTGTAAAAAAACAAAAATTTATTATCGGAAAACCGCATACAGCGTGGATTCTTCAAACACGCAATGCATAAAACTTAAAAGTTAATTTTTTTTTTTTTGTCTTTCCCCCATATTCCTTACTTTTACTTATCTTTATTCATATATGCATTCTTTTTAACTTTACGTTGCAACTTTACTGATAGCTTATGGAGGTTTCTTTCGACTCACACGTAACTAAATCTCATGTTATGTATGTTTATATCTGTATACGCTTGGGACTCCATACGAGTCCATAAGAAAATAACAGTCGCAAATAATATACCTATTCTGCCTTTCTCTTTTGCGTCTTATATTTTTAAGGACATTATCATGCTTGTAGAGTCTCACTCACGTAACACTATCCGCAGTCTGCGCACAGCGTTCTCGTACATTAAACGATTTCTTCGAAACTCGAAGCTATTAAATGTAGTCGAACTACAGGAAGGCATTCGCACTCTCATTTTCACTTATATCTAACATACCACGTTCAATATTTCAAAAACTAATAGTCAATAAATCGATGTACGATTCGGCTTCGTTCGCCTACCTCTATGAACCATACAAAATCAATTTCTGCCTTTTTTTTTCTTTTTTTTTTCCTTTTCTCGTTTTCTTTCTTCATACGAAACAATTTAATGTTCCTGTTCGAAAATCAAAACTCCCCGGTAAATATACGAGTAAAATAATTATTTCACCTTAACCCGCATATATCGGTCATCATCTTAAATAAATAAAGTTTTGACTTTTCGAAATTAACCATAATATATTGTCCTATACTATTTGCGATTGTACGCATGTTCCACTTGTTTCCACTGTAATAATTTTTATTCCATTTACTCGCAAAGAGCTGCAATCGAGAATAATGTTTTACGTGTTTTCGTTTCAACCGAATCACAATACATGCAACACAAAAAATTAATTGGTCATTTTTATTACCATCCTCCTCGAAATCTTTATAGATACCTGTCGTATTACAAAAATTTCCCTTGAGATTCTTATTGTTCTCTTCTTAGTCGTAGTTGCATACTTGTCGAGTTAATGACGTTCGTACGAGTATAATTTCAAGTGTTTGCAACGGTTACTTCACGTATGTTTTACAAACATTCTACCGTCCGGCGTGTATTGTACTTGTTACATTCATAAGCATTCGACGATTTTTCTCTTAACTCGTAGGACACGACGGCTCTGAATATCGAGTTTTTGAAAATTAACTACTTACAACAATAAGATTCATATTTGTTTTGTCGAGAAACTCTAAACGCAAATCTTGCAAAGCATCGATTAATACCCTACGATATTCCTGCATGGCAATACAAAAGACTCTTAGAGATAAAGTTCTCTCAAAGAACTTTTTATCTTTCTTGTTTGTTCTTTTATTTTATTTTCTTGAAATCATTGAATCCTTTTCAAACTCGAATTCGAATCAGTCCGTAAGGGCAGAGCACGTACCGTAAAAATCTTAATCTAAAGTAAATACTTATATATATATTTATAGTAGCACGTTGCTCGTTCAAAAAGATACAACGCGACTATTCTGCTGCGATTGAGTAGTGGATTGTTCGTTGGTCGTGCATTGATTTTGACTGCCAGGATTATCCGGTTGTTGTTGGTTAACGGGTTTACGATTTCCGCCTTTGGAACCTCTGTAACCACCGCGGAAACCGGTACCACCACCGCCTCGATACATGCCTCCCATTCCACGGTTATAATAACCACGTCCGCGAAAACCACCACGCCTCGTTGACGATACACCAAATGTTTCCGAGTTCAATTTGCGCTCTGTCCTCCAATCCGTACGTTGGAAACGACTGTAATAAAATTTTTGAACGCAACTTTTTTATTTTGTTTCATTCATATAAATGAGCATATATAAATAAGCAACTTTCGATCATTTTCTGAATATGAATCATACAGGGTGTTTGGTCACCCCTGGGAAAAATTTTAATGGAGGATTCTATAGGCCAAAATAAAACGAAAATCAAGAATACCAATTTGTTGATGGAGGCTTCGTTAAAAAGTTATTCAAAATTAAATTCAAAAATTTCAAATCGTTCTGGAAAAATTATTTTCGGTTGCGGGGGTCAATTGCAAGCATTTTTGGTCAACAAACATACCCCCGAAATCCTACTCAGTTTCGAGAAAAAAATTCATTACCGAAAATTTCATGTCTGACCATAGCGTCGATATGTTTCACTGAAATTTCATGCGTATCTTTAAAACATCATAACTTCTGAACGGATTGGACGATTTTAATGTTTAAAAAAGCAAACTACGCGTATTTTGATGGAGAATATGTACAAATCGCAAAAATATTCGAAAAGTTGGTCTTTGACCCCGCAAAATGAGAAAAACCCCATAAAAATGGTCCAATTTTCAAACAGCCATAACTCCTATAACAGTGAATATATTTCAATGAAACTTTTTTCTGAAGTAGAGCCCATGGGTACCTACAAAAAAGTATTAGAAAAAGTAATTTTTAAGAAAAATCGACAGGGGGTAGGTGCCTAAATTTTTCGACGAAAAAAAAAATTTTTAATTAATTCTGAAAAAATTATTTTCGGTTGCGGGGGTCAATTACAATCATTTTTGTGAATACACATACCCCCGAAATCCTACCCATTTTCTAGAAAAAAATTCGAGAAGGTGTGAAATTTTTCGGCAGAAAAAAAAAATTTCAAATCGTTTTAGAAAAATTATTTTTGGTTGCGGGAGTCAATTACAATCATTTTTGGTCAATAGACATACCCCCGAAATCTTGCGCATTTTCGAGAAAAAAATTTAGTACGGTCGGAACTTTAAACGTTAATAACTTTTTAACGAAGCCTCCATCAACAAATTGGTATTCTTGATTTTCGTCTTATTTTGGCCTCTAGAATCCCCCATTAAAATTTTTCCCGAACACCCTGTACACATACCACTATAATAATCTACGATTATACTACATTATTAATACTTACACATATGGTCATTAGAACGAGTATTGTTTATGGTCTTCTTAGATATGCAATTATTTGATTTAATCACGTTTAACTTCAACTGGTACGCGGGAACGTTCACTTAAAATTTAACTTTCCTAACTGGTACATAAATTTGTACAGACTTCTTCTATTATTGACTTATTAATGGGAATTCGTAATAATTTGTGAATACATTCTTTTTGATTATATTTTAGTCAGTATAAAAAGAGTAATAAAATGATGATAATTATAAAAATAATGTACATAATTTATCGAAGACATTTCGATTGTATAAGTGTCACCTAACCCCCATTTCTGGCCGACGGCGTCATTTACCCCATTAGAAGTATATTTCAAAAGTATTTATGAAATAAAAGTAACAAACCGTTACAAAACTAATAAACTAAATTTGTATAAAACAAAATTACTCGACATAAAGTTATTTCACGTTTGCAGATTGAAAGCACACGTTGTCGTTACTTTTTTATTGGAATCTTTAGCGTGTAATAATCATACGTTACACGTTTGCCATTGCAGTAGATGCTTTTCGACGCAAAACATCGGTTTCATAGTTTACATTAGAGGGGATTACGATTAGATTAACAGACAACGAGTATATAAGAAGTAATCGATCGATCGAATGCAGTCGATCGTTTCGTGTGTATATCACGCTCAGAAAACCATGATTTGGCGAAAGTCACGCGTGGATTTAGCATGGGCAATCAACATCTTAATACTATATGTATGTTTATTTGTTATCTGAATATGATAAGCAATATATAGTATTTATTTAATCTATAAAATGATCCACTTACCCTTTACTTCTCTCGACAGCTTCGCAGCTAATGTTATCAAAGAATGATTTCGACTTATCGTAATGAACAATTTCCGGCTCCTCCTCAGGTTCTCCCTCCCCTGCTCCAGTCTCGTTACCGCTGTCATCCTTCTTCTCGTTATCAGCACCAGAATCAATCTTTGTCTTCGCCAACTGCGATCTGGAATGTATAACAAAAAAAAAATTGATAATATCACGTAATCTTGAATTCTTTCAAAACAAGTAACCATTACAAAAGACGAATGCATCTGTCGGTGCGTTGCGTAAGCAAAACATAAATCATATTATATGTATTACTTTAAAAACGCATAAGACGTTTATTTTGCATAGTTTCCACATTGCTCGTTTCGATAAGTGCTTGAAACGAATCCGGCACGACCATGCTAAATAATAGATTTGTACAAGAAACACAAGTGCATACCTCAATTCCTCAAACTCGGTGTTAGCTTGCTCGAAATCGTAGTCGTTATCAAATTTCAATGTATTCTTCGGTTTGGCGCCAGTATTACCAGGTTGATTTCTAAAACCACCGCGACCTCTTCCTCTTCCTCGCATATTTCCACGATTTATCCATCCACCACGATTCCCTCGGTTACCTTGCGCATGGTTACCTTGACCTTGCATTTGACCATCTTGCTTCATCGGATCACGCTTTCCTTCGTTATACTGGTGCACAATACCTCCGGGCTTGTTACCGCTGTGACTGAAAGCAAAAAGTGTGAAATTATAAGCACAAATGCGACGAACGTCTCTAGAACAGTAGCATCAGTTCAAGCGTTTTGAAATAGCGTAACTTGAAAAGAAAGACTAGTGACGGACACTGGTGTCCGCCCTAGCGCTTAGCCTAATAAAAGTATGACTCGTGAATTTTGAACATTAATAACTTAGTGCCGATAAAAACGAATATTATAATTTCATTACCTGTCGTGATCACGTCGGGTAGATTGAATGTTTCTCATGTTTGTCTTGTCATTGAGTTTGCCAATATTACCGCCTTGTTGTTGCTGCTGCTGATGGCCTACCTGAATACCCTGATCCATGGTTGGGCTTTTTCGTGTCAATAAGGATGAAGTTGGAGTTGTAGATCGTGAACCACCGCTAATAAGATCTAATACACCTATGACAATTAAATAAACTGTCATATATCTTGTATTCGATACATTGGATTAATAACAATTTCAAGGCCAAACATTTAAATGTTTATTTAAATATTTCACATAATATATGAAACATTTAAAAGGTGTTCAATATTATATTTTTATATCTAGCTTTAAATCAAATATGATTAAAAGGTACTACACTGAATATACATTACATGAGAATTAATTTAAAAAAGAAATTCAACTGTTCTTGCTATTATGTTACTTGCTACTGCATAATACTTCTGATATCATTTAAATAAAATTCAAACAGATAACTTAAAAAAATACTGTGATTAATGCAATAAAAAAAATTGTCATGCACGAATTTTTGGTGAAATAGGTAAACTATAATAACAAATTAATTAAAAATTTCGTAGTAAACACTCACTTTTACTAAAAAAAAGAAAAAAAATACATAGCTACATATTAAATAATAAATGTAAATACTAATTTCTATAACACTATTTGCAACTGCTTAAGCAAGCAATTTTTAAATCAAGATAATGTACAAATTGTTAAGAAAAAACAACAATAATTTTATTATAAAAGCATAACTATTAGAAAGTCAGCAATTCGAATTGTAATAAAGCATAAAAAAAATATACAATTGTATATTACTTTACATGTACTGCATATTTTTGAATATCTACATATATGTATATTGATAACTACAAATTTAAGTCTACTCAAAGCATTAATAGTTTCACACAAAATTCGCAATGTAAAGGTCAAGCACAAGCTAAGTAAGTTGCAATAAAAATGTAGTTCATAGCATAAGTGAGAGAATGTAAGCAATTAAAAAAGCAGAGGAAAGGCAATAATAGGCTTTTTGTGTTATGTAGGTGCATTAGATGTAATTTGCAATCAATATGAAAACAAAGTTTTGATTTTGAAAATGAAATTAACAAGCATTACCAAAGAGTAAGCAGCAAGCATGCCATTGGCAAAGGATAGGTCATAGCAAAAACAGTTTACCATCTTCCAGAGATTGGTCTTTTGGTAATGGGTTGACATTGGCCGTTGGTAGTGAGTTTGGGATAGAGATGGCATTGGGTTCGGCAGAGCCCAAGCTCAACTCACTTGGCTGTTTATTTATTGGTCCACGAGGATCCCTTGCAGCAGTTGGCATTCCCATTACCGGCCCCATGGTACCCATTGTCATGCCATAGGGTGTCCCATATTGTCCACCCACAGGACCCATCTGACCCATCATTGGATGAGCATAATTAGGTTGTGGCTGGTACGACTGCTGGCTCATAGACGGTTGCACCGTCATCTATAAATAACCACAATTATTTAGCAATCGTAATTACAGATGAGATCAAATTATATTTTTGTATATAATTTGAACACTGTTGATATTTGATTTAAAATACATTAACAGAGTAATCTGATATTGTTTATAATTACCTGCACAATGGCTGGATCATTTGGAATAGAGCTAACATTGTTAACCACTCGAATATCTTTTATATCTGAACCACGGAATAAAATATACTCATATACTTGATTCTGTGGTGCCACTGGTAGTTGGGTCTCACGATCTTCAGTTCCAAACGAACGTACTATATTACAAGAAAAAGAAAGTAATATATTACGTATTTTGGAAAAACATGGATTTATTATATTTTAATATTAATTAAACCTAAGAAAAATCTAAAATATATATCCATTTAATGTAATAACAAGAAATAAATTTTACATAATAAGTTCAATTGTACAAATAAATTCTAAGTATGATGTTATAAAATTC
This sequence comes from Colletes latitarsis, assembly GCF_051014445.1. Classification (NCBI taxonomy): domain Eukaryota; kingdom Metazoa; phylum Arthropoda; class Insecta; order Hymenoptera; family Colletidae; genus Colletes; species Colletes latitarsis. The sequence goes on along the minus strand of NC_135135.1, from coordinate 24,367,872 downwards.
AAATTTAACGATTCATTGTAACAGTTTTGTAATATGGCTGAAAAAAGAAAGGACAAGAGATATAAACAAGACAAGCACAGAACAGAAACATTCCATACACTGGTGGATATAAGCAATGGCTTTCATACAACCTAAGTTGATACAAACAGTTATTATCATTGAAATAATTTAGAATTCAATGAAATATACATTTCATGTTTCAAATTTAACCTAGTCAATGTTTATTTTTAATTATAAAAGAAAATATAAAATACAATAATATGTTACAATAAAAATAGTAGAAAATTGGATACTTAGATTATTCTACAAAATTTTCAAAAAATTCGTATTACTAATCTTATTAAAAGCTCTATAACAGGAAAATAAATGCTTACTCAAATAATATTTAAATGATATAAGTTTGATATTTCTACTTTACTCCTTTGTGTTCAAGTACAAATTCTTATAATTCTGGAAATATCGAATAAAAGTTTGCAAAAGTTGAAAGATATATTAAACGCGGAATTACGTTTCGGAAAAGTACATTTAAATTACGAATATTGTGCAAAACACCCGTTATAAGTGACGGGTGACCCCGGTTGTTTTGTATCGAAGCTTGACCGAACGATCAAATACCGACAATTTCAAAAGCATTTTCGAATACAATATGTACAGAGAGATTGCCGAACTTTCGTGTACGATATGTAAACATAGCATATTAAACAAAGAAAAGATAATAATTGACAATTAATTGCGTTGGGAGCTAGAACGAAATAACCGGGAAACGGAGCAGCGGCAAAACTGTGTTCGGTATCCATCTTGATTTGAGACTCACCATTAGCTAAAGCAATCGTGCATTCTTGAGGATCAACAGTAAACAGCCGGCCCTCGTAACGAATATCCGCTTTCGATATTAAACTAATCTTCGAGCCTAATTCTGGCATTCCTCCGCTCATCTTGAATCTTTTTCTTCTGCGCGATGATCGATGTGATATTATAGGATTCACGATACCATCTGACGAAACCACCAGCTGATACCAATGGTCGACAGCGAACTGCCAAGTCTACCAACAGAAATTGCGCATGCGCCACACCCCTCCACGAATCCAGAAATGGTTCATAAGTTCCAAACTTAACAAAATTGTAGATAAATAAGATATTTAAAGTTTAACATAACCGAACATTGCAAAGAAAAATTATAACGATACGATTTACGTATTGTGCTAAAATATTACACAGCGTAAAAAATTGAATTGTTCTATATATTTATATCCATTTTAAATGTTTCATATACGAATAAGTTAAGTAATATTGTTATGCACACATATGAGAAATACAATACATACAATAATATTTTCAGAATTACAAAGGTATTGCTTACAGTGTAGACAAGTGTAGATAAATTTAATCTTTAATAGTTTTAAATTTAGTCTTTAATATTGGTATCCTTGATTAGAGTCGTGTTAGCGACTTGAAAGTTGTGTAAGTCCTTTTCATTTGGTCTAATCGTTGAACAGTTCTGTGTACTCAATTAAAAAATGTGTATATTGTAATAGAAAACTTTAAATGATACAAAAAAATATTGTTTTATCGATTTATACAAATTTTTTTTACAGACAATTCATTGACTAGTGGTCTGTGCACATTGTACCTTTGGCCAACATGGCGGCTTCGTTGGGTCGGTTTTGTAAATCTGGTCTTTTAAAGACAAATTATGGAACGTTATTTAATCAGGTACGTAATTTAAAATAGCTATGAGTTTTTAAGTCCATTCATTAGTCTATTCCAAGATTATCGTTCTTTGTTGAGGTGTTGACTTTATATTATTGACGTTCTGAACGGAGTCTGAAGGGTTCCTAAGGAACTGCAGAAGTTGTCGGCTGCTATGACATTTTTTTCCGATGATACCTTAGTTTTACGTTGTCTGTAATTATTTCGGTTCCAATTAGCTCTCTTTTATAGCAGGATAATAAATTAGTTAGGTTTCAAAGACTTTTTATCTCATGTTATGTAATAGTGATCAGCATAGAAAATTGTGATGCTGCCATGCATGAATACTGTGTGGGCAGTTCCACAAAATCAAATCTGTAACCTAAAGTATTTCTAATTTTTCATTATTCAAACAATTGTACATTTTACTTAAATGACCGATAATAATGCTTTTCTATAATTTTACCTATTTTAATATTGGAAGATAAACTTGTCTAATATTTACTTTAACGATATAAATTTAATTAATATTAATAATCAAATCTAGGATAGGAATACTTTTTTATATTCATCTAATAATGTAATTTCAATTTTAGCCGGTACATAATTTTTCCACAGCAAATCAATGGTCTAGGGGTAGGAAAATGGTACGTGTATATTTTTAGTTGTTTGAAGGTGTCCTTACCAATCCTGATCCCAATGTGCAATAAATAAAATGTTATTCTCGTTCAATATATACAATAATAGTAAGTTTCAGTTGTATATTAATACAAAGTAAGTAAAAGATAAATAACTATTAAAACATTGGTATTATTAAATATATTACAGTTGTTGACTTGCTTGGGAGTAACAGCAGGAAGTATTAGTGCACTGATCTATGCCTTGGATAGTTCTGTAAAAGCTTCTGCTAGTGCTCATGCACCAACTTATAATTGGTCCTTCTATGGTTTATTGAACTCATTGGATCATGCAAGGTAATTAAAAATAACAAAGCATAATGTAATAGATATAAGCATAATAAGTGTACATAAATGTCTTTTCATTATTTAGTATGCGACGTGGTTGGGAAGTGTATAAAAATGTATGCTCAGCTTGTCACAGTTTGCAATACGTAGCTTACCGCAATCTTGTTGGTGTTACGCACACAGAAAACGAAGCCAAAGAACTTGCTGCAGAAGCTCAGGTATTATTTTCTATTTTTTAAACAGAATAATATGATTTAATGTCACTGAAGTGGTCTAAATAATAATAAATCTAATAAGAAACACTTTTATCAATTCAGATAAAAGATGGACCTGATGATAAAGGGGAATACTTTATGCGTCCAGGTAAATTATCCGACATTATTCCATCTCCATATCCAAATGAAGAAGCTGCCAGGGCAGCTAATAATGGTGCCTATCCACCAGATCTATCTTTCATTATCAATGCAAGGCATAATGGAGAGGTAATATTATTCCTTAAAATTTGTTCTAAATTTTATTTAAAATAAAATAAAATGTATTTTTTATATATTTCAGAATTATGTATTCTCGTTATTAACTGGCTATTGTGATCCACCTGCTGGTATTCCATTAAGAGAAGGTCAGTATTTCAACCCGTACTTCCCAGGAGGTGCTCTTGGTATGGCACAGGTAAATAAGATTAATTATATAAAACATTTACATAGAACCGTTACTTTAAAAGTTATGCATAAAAAAATTATATAAATGTGTTAGGTTATCTTCGATGAAGTCTTAGAATTTGAGGATGGTACACCTGCAACTGCTTCTCAAGTAGCAAAAGATATTACCACATTCCTAATGTGGACATCAAATTGTGAACACGACGAAAGAAAGAGATTATTCTTGAAGGTAAACCAATTCAATAACTAAAATATTTTTCTTAAAAGATTATTAATTTAAACATTATATCATCGTTTTATTTCCAGGGTTCTCTCGTATTCATAGCATTATCGGCTTTAACAGCCTACTTGAAGAGACACAAGTGGACAACAGTAAAGAATACTAAATTATTGTTCACACCAAAACACAAAAAGTAAGGACTTCTGAATACAGTGGTTAGCTAAAAAGAACTGATTCGACAATGTTTAGCATCATTTATTGGAGTGTAGTTTTATATCTTGTTTGGAAGTTGCGGCATTAAAACGTAATTGCCAGCAGACTGACATACATTCACATTATCGTCAATCCTACGTTAAATCAAATTACACATTGTACATATAACTACAACCAATGATACCGTCGTCTGGTTTAAATAAATTGTTAAACACATTTAATTATATATTAATTTATTCAAGAAATATTCCTGAAATACTGGTATTAAAAGGAGTAAAAAGTAACAATGTGGAAATTGTTTCTAAAGAAATCCTTTTATTCTTTTCAAGCTTGACTTCATCGACATAGAGTAATAATTACTTAATATTTTTAGTAGTATGAATTGGATTACACTATTACATAACCTATAGTGTAATACTGAAATGCGAAGCTGATGAAGAGGTATGTATAATGTTTCAGGTAGTTGAGAATTTCATATTACATGATAAATGTGGAATTCTGTTAAAAATCTCATACTTTGGTTTGGATTTACTTTAAAAATAAGGACAGACATTGCTATAACTTGGATAACAAAACTCCAAAAAATTATATTATGTTTGAAATAATTTATGATTATATTTCTTTTTTTTTTTTTTTTTTAATGTAACATAATTATGGAAAACTTTTTTCCGTTCTCAACGTAACTTTATGGGAACGGTATAATTTTAGCAATTCATAGCAGAATTGCGCTAGCGTTACAGATCTGATTTCCTAATGATTGGAAAGCTATTTATGATACTTTGGATTGTTATTAAGAATTAAGTATGATTTTACTAATACATCAATTATGAAGCTCAGATCAAAAAGTGAGTAATATGCGTGCATTTCATCTGTATTATAATGTCCAAATAAACCTAAAGTATATTTCTAATATATAAATAGTGGAATGGAAAACTGAAGATTTTTAATATACTGCTTCATATATTGATGTACTCACTGATCCAACACTATACCATTTACCACATATGCTACTAAAAATCAAATTACTACTTGGTATGCATCAATCGTAACATAATTTGTTTTTTATATAGAATAAGAGGCCGTTCTTGGATGATGTCTCAACCAAACACGCTCTATACATGCTCATTTTTATGCTGCTTGCATAAAAAGGCACATTATTATCTCAAAATATTGATCTCAACAACCTGTTGTTAGCTAAAATTGTAATAACAACTAACAGAGGAAAAGTAAAGTAAAGCTTGGTAAAAATGAGCACACAGAAATATAAATTATTAAAATTTAGAATGGTCTATAATAGTAATTACTGAGACACCTCCACAGATTATGAAATGGCACTTATGCACAAACTGAAATGTATACTAATCCATATTCAGGCATTTTTTTTTTTTTTTTTCGTTTTAAAAAACTTTGAAGGCATAAGTTGTTCTTACTGATTATTACTTTTATTACACAGTCTGTGTTTCCAGTTTTTAAGGTTCAAAATATGACTCTTGTTTTAGATTGTATTTATAACCTAAAAAGTTGAAACAGCATTTTCATAAATTAAACGCGAGTGCATATTTATACAATAAAATATTGAAATTATAATAATAGTTTCACATATACATGAAATGTGCTTTAAAATTAGGAAATAATAAGTAAAAATGTAAATTTCCTGAATTTTGTAAGTAAATATTTCTGTAAATTGAAAACACCGATTCAACTTTTATAGTCATCATCACCTTCTTTTTTTTACACAGGTGTTACTTCTTAGCGCACATCTTTATTGGGCACCCATTTAATAGTATTTGGTACCTTCATTGAATCTCGCCCTTTGCTACCACAGAAAGGAAGAGGTGTTGAGTTTACATGTGGTTAGGCTAAAAAGTGCTACCTTCTGGAGGCTGAAGCAGTTTCATATTTTCCTTCAGCGTCATCAAACGGCGGAGCTCTTGAAGAACCGTCTTAATTGTGTATTCTCGTTGCCACTTTGCAAGCACCGGCACACTGCGATTATCAACCTATAAAATTTACACATTCAATAAATGTTACAAGTATGTGATTCTATTATTAATCAAGCTTAAATGAAATTAAATACTTACTGCACCAGTACTGCTGTTGATACAATTCATATTAATCTTGCTTAAAAATCTTACATTAGGAGCATCATCTGGATATCTTTGACCACAATCAATTTTCAAACTATACATCCTATTTTCATACGGTGTCTAAAAAATATTATATAAAGCTTCAATAAAAATATAGATTTTATTAAGACTGTTTTAATTTGTACAAAGAATAATAAAATTATATGGGTATTTGTAAATGATCAAAGTAATCCATTAAATTTAAACTTAAATGGAATTAGAAATTTAAGAAAAATTACTCTAGGTGGTCCAATTATCATTCCAGTCCAATGCGAAAGAGTCATGTCATCGTCATTTTCCAAGCCCCAACTGATTGTACCATCACCTACACCTTTCTGACCTTGTTCTAATTCCTCTAGTAAACGAAAATTTCGAGGCACAACTAAAAATGCAAAATAACATTTATCTCCCACAGGACTGCAAATAAAATACTTTTAATCAAAAAGTCTGGAACAAGTATAGGTTATGAGTCTGTGACTTTTAGGCATGGTGCGACCTGCTACTCGTTAATACTTTCATAAGCTTCTCTTAATTTCATTATGCTGCAAGAACAAAATAATAACGTTTTCTACAAAAACTTGACTCTAATCGCTGACTACGTTTAGACACGTTTACAATATTTAAGAACTTATTATAAAAGAAATACGACAGATCGTATATTTTTTCGAGATTATGTGAATTCAGTTATCGTCGTGAAATTCAATATATGGCTCATTTAATGTTTTCCATGGAAGTATTTGATTTCTGAGGAACGATAGGTCCGTCCGTCGTTTGCATTTTTAGCTCGTAAAGTAGACATAAAATACTTGCCTACACCGGTAGTGGGTACCGCCATGATATCTTATTTTTGTGAAGCGCTGTATATTTTTCTAAAGAATAGCAATTATCACCAAACAATGTACTGCGAACTGATCCACTTTAAAATGCGCGTATTAACTATAATAGGAATCTCTCATCACCCAAATCTAAGGCAAGGAAAATAATATTCAATATTCAAGCGAAATTCACTTTACGAAAATTCAGTTAACCTCCGTGAGGTTGTCTGTTTCCACAGACTACTCACTTTCTAGACGGGTTTATTGCATCACAAGTTTCACATCTCCGTTGCCGGCGTTGTTTTTACAAAGTTCTAGACAAGTTTTATATCTCTGTACGTTAAAATATATTCGTGTTTTTCTTTCATTCGAGACTATACATAAAGTTATAAATTGTAACATTTAATTTGTTTTAAGCGAATTCAATTTATACCCAACGATACAGTTCGTATCTTTACAAATCTAAAAGAGAAACATGATTCTCGATAGAATGTGTCATTAACGAATTTTGCTGTAAAGATCGTAGACGCGAAATTTTTAATGCGTCATTTGTTATCAATTCTCGTAAGTTAGCATATTCGTCGATGGGATTTAATTTACGACTAATTTTGTACGTGACATTCAGTACAGGTAACGAATTCAATACAAGGACCGGGTGCCATATTTTTTTGATACGGATATGAACAACGCGAAAGCTAGAGGGAAGCAAGGTTGGTACAAATGGCGTTGGCTAGTAGTGGGGAGGAAGTCGGTAGTATCGTGCCGGCTGCGCAAGAGCAGCCTGCAAGGTAGATTTTCCAATAATGAACAACCCGTGGTAACTGTCAGTCTGCTCGTGGTGCATTTCGTTGACTCTTGCTGCGCACAGTGTGTTCCGGCGTGTGTTAAAATGTGCTGTATGATTAATTAAATATCCCACCGAACGCGGATTACTCGAAGATCGTCGAGGGTCCTGCTGTGAGACAGGTATGTGGAATAAAAAAAAATATATAGATTTTTCACGTTATAAGGAATTGCCCCCAGCAACTCGTGTGCTGTTTGACATTCGAGCAGATACACCTACCGGAGTGTCCACCATAATAAACAAACGAACGCCATTGACCTTTAGGAACGCATTGTCGTCAATTTCGAAACATCCGAAAGGATTATTGTTTCGATAGACGATAGTTCCGATTCTAGTTTGTTTCCTTTTTATGCAAAACTTTTTAATTTAATCAACGTACCGTGTCATGTAAACTGTAAACAGAAAATATCGATAAGCTGACATTTTATACAAGCAATCCAAACAAGTTTGCATTTAATTACGTGTTTTGCGATAATTTCTGTTTCCAATGTCTCGCATTCATTCGCTAAACGAAAAATATTTCTTCCGATCGAAATTGACAGCATCATTTTTCATACACGATGATAGCTTATTATCATATACAGTGTGCATACGGCCTTTTTAAATCAACGCACGATCCAGAAACATTCGATTTCAAAGCATCGTAGATAAATATTAAATTTCCATTTATCGATACGCTGGGCAAACAGCACGCTCGTTTGCCGTCCGTATACACGTAAAAGAAGAAAAAAAAACGCACAGGTCGGCTATCCGAAAAGAATCTCCGCTGAAATCTCGCATTCCCGACAGCGTCTTCGAAATATTTAAACGCGTCGTTCTCGTAACAACTCTATCGCGTTTCGTAAACGTGCAACTGGGCTGTTACGAAGGCGGCCAGTAAATATTAGCCGAGAGTCGAAAGAGAGAGCAAACAGATAAATCACTATCGATGTAACCACGGTCAAGTTTCGATAGTTTCGTGTTTCCGGTAAACTCATAATTAACTTCACGCCAGTCGGCCGGGCCGTTGTCAATGAATTGGCTCGGCAACGAACCGTGAAAAGGAGATCAGAGGCAATCGACGAAAGTAAAAGAGCAACAAACGTGTCCTTCGGCACGAAAGCTACGACGAGTGACCGCTACACCTCGGGCTCAGGTGTAATACCGTTATAATCGCGATTAGCTTTGGAAATATTCGATTCCGTGCGGAATCGTCGGACAGGAGGCGTCCAGGGGGACCGTGTTCGACCGAAGCTGGTGCACGGTCGCCATGAACTTAACTTTAATTGAATATCTGTCGTGTCGTTGCGTGGCGTCGTCGGCACGCGCGTGTGGAATTGCATTCGCTAGCTTTCACCGAGAGCAGCACGCGCCCACTTTGCAACGTGGATTGACCGTTATCGTTCGCGTTCGATAACATTGTGCCGCGGACGACCAATGTTTCTGTTGCTGATTGTACGGGGTGTCTTCAAATACGCGAGTCACATGACCCACAGGTAATTCTTAACCAGTTAATAAGTTATCTATCACGAAGTAAAATCTTTTCGTACGAAACGAGAAATTCCGTTTGAAAACATCGAGGGAGCGCGCGCGCGCCAAACGAAACATGGCAGTGATTCCTAACCTCGATTTTTTTTGGAAGTCCCTTTTAACACTCGACTGAAATTCAGTTTTGGTGTAATATAACCTTGAAAATAAGGTACATTTCTAGCAAACGGACCGTTCATCGATCGAGGTGAGTTACACATCATTCGATTCGTCTAATTCAGTACATTATCAATATGCATTTCATTATTTGCGGAAATTCGTTATTTCTGTTTAAACTTGACGTAAAGTTGCAGTAAAAACGTAAGATTAAGTATATTTTAACAGGTTCACAGGTACAAACAAATGACTGTCGTTACTCAGTGTTTATGGCGTGAATTAGAAATGCCAGGTAGTCAAATGCTAGTTTGTTAAACATGTATGCATAAAACTCATTTTTTAATGCACATACTATACAGGAGTAGATCAGGTATACAGTATCTGCAGCAACACTACAAAATATAGCCCACCTCCCTCCGGCTCCTAACCTAACCTAGATCTAACTCAGCTACAGATGTCTTAAAATTAACATACAGAGAGTTCGGCTACCCCTGGGAAAAATTTTAATGGGAGATTTTAGAGGCCAAAATAAGACGAAAATCAAGAATATCAATTTCTTGACTGAGGCTTCGTTAAAAAGTTATTAACAATTAAATTCAAAAACTTCAAATCGTTCTGGAAAAATTATTTTCGGTTGCGGGAATCAATTACAATCATTTTTGGTGAATAGGCATACCCCCGAAATCCTGCGCATTTTCGAGAAAAAAATTCAGTACGGGTGGAACTTTACACGTTAATAACTTTTCAACGAAGCCTCAACGAACAAATTGGTATTCTTGATTTTCGTCTTATTTTGGCCTCTAGAATATAGGGGAACACCCTGTATATTCTAACAGACAATTATGAGCAATGGCATATTATTATATAACTAAAATTAAATAAAAATATTGTTTTGCAATGGTCTTATTTACGAACCTATCAAAATATACTTAACCTTACTTTTTTATTGCAACTTTCCGGCAAGTTTAAACAAAAATAACGAATTTCTGCAAATAATGATATGCATATTAATAATGTATCGAATGACGTATAACTCACCTCGATCGGTGAATGGTCTCTTTCCTAGGAATATACCAAAAATTTTCGTTGGGTGTAGGTTGATCACCCTGTACATTCGCCGGCGTGTACGCCTCAAACTTTTGCCATTGACTCGTGAAATGGTTCACGCTATCCGCGAACGGATCTGCGTGTTGAAAGTTGAATGCAGATTTGTTGTCTATTGTAGCAGGAAAATTGACCTAATTTCTCTCTATCACGATTCCTTTAAATAGCAGATCTGTTGTCGAATGCTTTTGGAACTCGTGCCGGAAGTATCGACATGGCGGCAATTAACTTTCTACGTCGTTCGCTCTTTTGTGCATCGGAAGCGATATGGAGATTTCAATTTTATTCGTACCAGGGAAATATTCATCAGGATGACCTCGATACAAGTAACACCACAATAATTAAATACAATGGGATCTCTATTATCCCGATGATCGATTATACATTATAAATTTTTATTTACTTCTCATTCTTATTTTTTAGGGCGTCAGGATTGTTAACGAAACCACTCGAAACGAGTAAAACGATCTTCTCTCTCGAAGTAATCGCTGTTTTTTCACTGTTTGCGATTAGGGTCGTTGGAAGCCCACGGTTTCCGGGAACAGGTGATTCCACGGCTGCTCTCGGCACCGTCAGAAATTTACGAGTGCTTTTCTCTGTCCTGTTTTATCGCGATACAGTAGGAAACGTGCTCTTTCGCTTGTGTACACTACGCGTGGCCACGTGCGTTAAAGTATCCTCGGATGCAACGGTATAAATGCTCGTTCGAGAGGTTGTTTTATCTTTTTGGGGGATTCGACGAACAGTCGGGCGTATTGTACCGCGTGGAACACAGGCATCGATACGCTTCACGAAACGGAGGACCGAGCGTAGGATTTCGTACGAAAAAACGAAGCAAAAAAAAGCATTAATGTAGGAAACGTAGCCGCCCAAAAATCACGGTCACTTAGCGTTCGCCGCCCACTGGTGACATTTGAAAGATACGAGACCACGCGCGTCAAAGTGGCTTTATAAATACAACGAGAGGCGTATTTGTGTCAGTTTCGAATGAGTTGCGTCAAAACGGTTATTAAGAGAAGTTTGGCAGGCGGTGGAAGTCGTAGCAACATCCTCACTGATTTTAGCTCCAGATGTAATCATCCTGGTTACACGATCAATTTTCATAAATCTTAAAAACTCCTGTCACGTTGCGTTCCGTGCATGGAACTTCGGTCGAGCGATCTTGCACGGAAAGCGGGGCAACGGAACTGAAAGTTTGCGATTCAGTATTGGGGAAAAGCGATGTCGCGTACATTTTTAACCGCCCGCCCGGAATAAGCAAAATACCCTGACTCGACGCGGTACGCTTTACGAGGTCAGTGATTACATTAATTAGGCGCGACGATGAATTGCCACGGGAACACGCTATGGAGATTTAGGGTCTTTCAGATCGCGTCCAGGCACTTAAGAGCTCTTAACGTCTTGGCAGTTTCAAAAGTTTAAAATATAATTTTTCAAAAAGAATTTCAGAAAATAGCTCCACTGTCTCTTATTACATTTTCTCGAAATAACCCTCCTCGTTTTCGAGTCGCGTTTTAAATGCAAAACACTGCACCTTGCGAGCACCGTCATTTAACGTCGAAACGAACCCATTAAGGGATCTTCTGGTGTCCTCCATTGTTCCACGGCCCGGCCATTGTGCTCGACTTTCGAAAATTAGGAAAATTCGTACTTCATTAGGCCTTTGCTAAATATTAGCTGCGCCCTTTGTTCCGCGCCCAAGAATTGACTCAAGTCTTTTTTTCTCTCCACTGTCTATTATAACTTGTTACGAATTAACAATTTTCCTCGTTTCATATATACTTTCGCAACTAGCTTGTTTCTCTAAAGAGGGTGCTCGAGAACTTTCGAGCGACAGTGTACATATTTCTCGACTCGAATCGCGGAACCCTGTTCCTCGTTTAATTATAGCAGTTAATTTTTTCCCCCCCGTTTACCAGCTGTAAAACGTTTCGAATCGAGGATCAACAGCACTCCTCGGCCCGGCGAGTTTGCTCGCGCAAAAGGCAACAAGCCCCAAAGGTTTGCACAACTCCTACGCCGTCCACTTGCAGTCACGCGGTAGAGTTTGTCGCGAATTTCTTGCCGTCCAGAACTTTTCGAGGCCCCGTAATTCAACCGGCCCGTCGTTGTAAATGCAATTTTTGTCCCTTCGTCGGCGATATTTACGGTCGCGGAGCGAATCCTCTGCGACCGGGAACTTCGTGTAAATCTGACCCCGCGCGCAGGACCTCCGGCGGCCGTTAACCGTAGAAACGCTTCCGTTGGATTCGTGCCAGTCGAAAGTCGCGATTTAGAGGGCGGATACGCAACCTGGAGTTTTCCTTTCTGTCGCGGAGGGTCCTTTGTGCCCGCGGAGACTTCATCGACTCGGTTACTACGGGCGGTCCCGCGTCCCGGAAACAAGCAATTCGACGTGTTTGCGCGTTTGCCGCGCTCCTCGTCGTTGACATTATCGGATAATAAGGATACGTACTTTTTCATTTAGATAATACGCCGTAGACGTACCCGTGTCAAATTTACAGGACCCTCTTCGACAAGGAAGTTATCATTTTTACTTGCCAAATGGTATCAGAGCTTATACCATACGTGTGAATTCAACGAAGCAGTCTTTTATCTACAATGATATTCCCACTTGTATTCGTACACTATAATGGTGATTATATTTCCCATTTATTTTTTTTTAAGTCGTTCATTACCACTGTGTAATTTTCTTTTATCTTTTAAATATTAATATAACAACAACTAATGTCCAATTACAGAATCCATCAAGAGGTAATTAATGATATAAACAGTAGTATAAATCAAGAACACGTTGTTTTTTTTCCCTGGAGCGGTCACCCATCCTAGTCTGCAGCACGCCGCCCAATGCAGCTGCACTTCGCTGATCGTACGAGGCCCAGTGTTTCTAACGTGGCCTCATTTTTGACAAGTTTTATTCTTACTTTATTCAAATATAAACCCTTAGATATCTCGATACATGGCAAAATGGACTCGTATACCAGTTTCATAAAACGCAATACGTTATAGTGTACGAACAGGAATGGAAGTAACTGTATACATATAATTAAGAATCACTGTTCCCACGAAATAGAAAGCGCAACTGCACGAATTCTCGATGTGTTTTTTGGTCTTTCGTTTCGGAGGGTTCGTGCACGGAACCTTATCGTTGAATCGTTATTTATTCGTAGACTCGGAATCACTTTATTCCCTGCCCCGGCACGAATTAAATCGATACTCTTTTTCTCCGGCGAAACATTCGCTAACCATTTCATTGCTAGACGCTCCCCCGTGCGTTATTGACGCAGCCCTGCCAGCGTTTCAATTATTCGCGCCGCCAATGGCGATACTGGAACGCAGGAATCGATTTATTGACCGTTCCGCGCGACGTTTAATGTAAAATAATATCCATCCGCGTAATTCCCCGCGACCGGAACAGTTTCGATGAATTCTGCATTATTAACACCGCGACCGGCGTAATTTGCGACACCAACGCGACAGATGTATATACAAGCGGCGTCGATAAGTTGAACGGTTGCTTGTTCAGCTTGGAAAATGCTAATTAAGATAAATACAATTTTTTCGAGCGACGTTATCTTACTTTCTTGCGTTTATTTACTTCAATCACGTGAGATTTGTACTCGAATCTTGTCGTTGCTCGTAAGAAACTAAACGCTGTTTATTCTAGGGGTGAAAACTACGCCCTCAAAAGATGTCGATAAAAAAGTATCTAGCTATCTAAATTTTTGAAAAGTTGAGATTTTTATTCTTCGATTTTAATGATGTTCCGAGTCTCGTCAGCCGTCGATGTCGTTAGCGACTGTACAAATAGCGGGTTAATATGCATAAATATCATTAAAAATATTTGATATCGCCGCGAAAATTAATTACGTTTCGTAGTCGATGCGAGTATCAGCGAGGTTGTCCTTGGCGTCGTATTTTCTTCTTTCTCGAGCGTATTTATGACGTTCGGTAATTACACGATTTAATGATAGGCTTGAGTTGCAGGCGTCGCACATGATAGGAGGGCTGTTATTCCATGTACGCGAATGAGTCATATTCGCGTGTCCTGATCGATTCTTGCCTATTACAAGGTACTATACGTACTTTCGAATCTTAAAAAAATCAGGGACTGATTTATGAAGCGGACATCCCCTGCATGATTTCCAGACATTTCACTGGGACTGTAGAAAATATTATTTCGCTCATATAGCCGACGAAAAAGCTTTTTCTTGTGGGTTGCAATGGCGGTTTGCTGTCTTTTACCGATGGATCCTGTTGTTATCCTTAGTCCAGTGTCGTGAATTATTTCAAGCTTCGCAAGAGTTACCGATTTGGCTTAGTTATAGACCATAGACGCATAGCTTGGAGAGAATTATCGATTCATACGGCTGCGAAAGGACGGTTTCATCTCCCCAATTATCGCCTGCTAGTGGCTTCATTATGTTCCAACAGAGTTACGGGTCTTTCTTTTAATTTTTTGTCGAAACGTGAACCCTGAATTTTAATATATCACCCAAAGAAGGTTTCCTCGGAACAATTATATTCGTCAAATTTGCTCAGAAGCCAAATATATAATCTGGGTTTCAAAGTAATCGTTAACTTTTCGCCAGGGTGGAAGTAACCGATTTATTTATCGATCGACATCGTTTTGTAACGTCAGTCTTATCTTATTTTGCAGGAACCAAGCGACTCGTGATTGTAGGTTGTTCCAGGATTAAGCCATTTTGTCCGGAATGGCGGGAAAATCGAGAACAATGCGTCTGCACCGATTGCCGATGAAAAACCTCCGGGAGAAATCGATCGTCGGCCATTCTCCTCGTTTTCTCCCTAGCCCCTGTCTCCAGGGGTTGCTGGGAACCCTTCTGTGATGCGTCCTTCGAGACCATCCTTCCTTCACCCTCGAAATAGTTAACGAGATTCGTTCGTCGTTGGCGGAAAGGCTTTCTGAAAAAACGTACAAGCCGCCCTTCTAAACTCGCGTTTACTCTCGCTTTCGCAGATCGATAGTTCTACGCGAGGCACGCGAACAGCTTGTTTTCGCTTCCCCCCTTTTTCGGCGTTTGTCTTGTAACTTTCGTGAAAATTGCCTTTCGTCCCGAATTCCTTCGAACGTTTTATTGAGGTAACAGGAAACAGCCGTCGATCTCGCTCGATAATTCGTTCCCCATGTTTCGCGCCAGAGCAAACTGTGTTTTCCGTGAAAATCCGATGAAAATTGCTTCTAGCAGCGCGGTTCTCTTCGTCGACGCGCCGATGGAACAAAAATTAATTCGTTATTGAATACCACCGAATCCACTCGTTTCTTCAAAGTGGTGAATAAAGCGAAGCATCGCGTGGGATTTTTAATTTCCTGCGATTCGAGATAGCTTAGAAACGCGTGACCCCCCCAAGGTATAGGATTAAGGGGCTCGATTACCTAAAATAACGAGTGTTATGTTCGATTAAGTAATGGACGAAATAACTGGGGTCGTAAAGGTAGTAATTTAGTAAACGGTTCTAAAATATATTTAACGCGTTCGCTACCAGGTCTCCGTTACAGCTTAGACGTTTTATTAGCAATTTAGCAATTTTATTATATATTATTCTTGTATACGTATAGAGTCGTTACGTATATGTGACGCTGTCAGCGAACGCGTTAAGGAACAATAATTTTAGAGGGTTTCCGTGAGAAGGTAAAGTTTGAGAAACATTGGTTTAACCATAAGCGTCAGGCAAATAGGTTGGCTGTTCTCATTAAGTATACGAGGTTGAAAGCTCGTCGTTCTGGCGTGTATATATGCGCGTTAAAGTTAGGGGACCCCCCATTGGGGTAGTTGTACTATTGATTTTTTTCGCCCTGTCCCGTTGAATTATCGAGAGGCTCTCTTATGTGGGCGATCCTGCTGGCACATTGTGCTGTCCGATGACGAAGGCGCGGAGAACACTGAGCGAGGAGAAGTGATAAAGGACCGCGATAACATCTGCGAGCGATAACGACGGACCCCTGCACGGTGGCTGCTGGAACGGAACAAAACCAGAAGATCTGGAGCGGACGAAATAATCGCCAGCCTTCGTTTACACTCGGTGTCACGGGATACCTACACGCGATACTTCCAATTTAGGCTCCTCTTGTCCACCGATCGTCAAACGTGGAACACTTCACTCTATAATTATAAGTTTTATTCGATTATTAATGGATAGACAATTGTTACGTCAGTTGGTTGGGAGACGTAAAGAAATTAGTTACTTCCACTTCGTATACTATAATGATGATTCACTATATATATGGGAAAAACTTATTTCTTATGAATTGAAATATTTTTGATACTGGTACGAGTTCATTTGTTCGTACATTGAGGTATTTGAGGGTTTATATTTGAATAAAGTAAGAATAGAACTAGTCAATGGCGACGCCATCTTGGAAACATCGGTTCGCGTACGATCAGCGAAGTGCAGCTGCATGGGTGACCGTTCGTGAGGAAAAAAGCACTAGTTTGTAAATACAAATAACACACAGTGTGTGTAATAATCAAAGGTAAAAATAAATGGGGGAAGAATTCATAAAGAAAGCAAGTTTCTTTCCAGATTTATAGTGAATCACCCATTACAATGTACGAGTACGAGTAACTAAAATTGCATATGGCGACGCAAAGACCGAGTAGAACGAAATAGGGATCTGTAGAGTGCCCATTTCCGAACAAAGGGTTAAAGAAATCCCCCGGTGGCTAATAATAATGGTAGTGAAAAGTAGAAAGAAATTGTTTAAACGTTTTAAAGAATAAATTAGCGCGTATTAGGTGTAATCGTGGCGCGAGAGCCGGTGTCTGGGACGGGTAAAGGTGGAAAGGAACGGCTGTCGAGGCGAGGACACGACGCAGGCATCATCCACCCCCGTCGCTTTCCAGTCTCTTGCACCACTGTATGGTATTACATCCAGCCGGGGCGCAGTTTAACCGTAATAACCGGCGGAGGTGTGTTGCACAGCGTTAGATTAATCGAGCGAGTCGCCTACGTACGGCGTATGGCACGTAGAACATTTCTCACCTGCCCGGGGTTTTATTTTTTTTCTTTCTTCCATCGTCGCGCGCATGGGCACGTGTGGCGACGAAGAACCAACCCGGAGCCAGTCGGCCGGCAAGAAGTGAACGTCGTCTCTCTCGCCGAGGCTCGTTAGGCTCGCGTTCGAGTCTCGGCCGATTTGTCGGTCGTCTCGTTGCGATTGGGAAACCTTCCAGCGAGGCTACCGCGTGTGCAGTCGCGAACATACCTGAGCGACTTTTATTACGAGACACGCGAAGGCCGATTTATCCACGGGAGACACATTCGTTTCGACCGTCGGAGCTCTCGAAAATATTAATTAAATAGCTTTACAGACTATTACGATTATTTTTCGTTACTCTCTGCCATTTAACGGTTCCTCGGCACGAATTGCTAAATCGTACACTTTCCCCGAACGCTACAATTCTCTTTCCACGCTCCCAGACATTATATCGCTCGTCCGTTTCGCTGAAACGCCGATCGAAAGCCAGTGTTCTCCGAGCGTTTCCCCGCTTCCATCCTGGCGGGTTTCGCGTTTGCATTAAGCGTCTTTCCTTTGTCCCGACGGTCCCGGGAAACGATCGATATTCTAAATGCATTTTCACGGATACATCGATCCGTCGTGGCCGCGGTTCGACGATCAGGCTCGCAACAAATTGGAAATCTCGTTCGTCGAGGCGAGGCCTTCAAAGGGGCGAGGGTCGAGCCGCGATCCTCTGCTTCGGCGAGTGCCACTCGATGGAGTCGAGTGAACGGTACAATTTCATCGACGGCTGGGGCAATAATCTCGTCGACAATACGGCCGTTCTGCCGTCAGTACCGAGTCAGCTGGCATCTTCGATCCGCCCTCCTCGACAGTCTTCGACGATCATTCTTCTCGCGCGCGATAGAACATTTTACATTTTATACTCTGGTACAAAATGTACCGATAATTGACCCAGTTACGACTAACGTCCTTCCAAAAGAATAGATTTAGTACCATCTGTGTTATTAATTATAATTCGTATTAGCAAGAACTTATTTACTATTTTTTTTTTTTTTGTCTACGAGCACCAAGAGAGGCCATTTTTGTAACATTGTTCCCCTGTACGTCGTAGACGTTTAATTCGCCATTGTGTCTCGCACTTTTGTCAAAAGAGACACGTCGTATCCGACAGATTTTCGTCGAGTGCCCGGCTTAATAGTATGCGATTAAACTGCACCGTAGCGGGGACAATAACTCATTATAATTTTAAACTCGCCGCTGGCCGTCCGGAGTCTATTTAAGGCTATAAGCGAAAACGTTGCCTCGTTTCGTGCAGCGGAGCGCGTTGCTTTTCGTTTAAATAGAACCCCGGCGTGCCCGGCTTAGTATACGCTCTTGCCATTCGTTCAATTATTAAACACGCCAAGAATTTACTTGCACGAGGCCAGTCTAGAAGCTGGATACGCGTTATCCGATATAATTAATCGGTCCATGGATTGCGATTAGTCGTTCCGGAAGTACCATTAAGATAGAGTGGAAGAAATATATGTTTAGCAATAATTTATTTGATCCTAGATTGTATCGTTTCTTAAAGCACAAAACTAACATTTATCATACTGTCGTATTTTAAAATTATCCTCGAGTTTCGAATTTCTGTTGCTCGACTAGAATAGGGGCGCCCAAACATGAAAGCGGGCACAGTCGGATCGACGACACCTCGTCACGCGAACGTGCACTTTTTCGTTTCCTATTATCAATCTTGGGGCTAAACATATGCTCGGAAATCGTGTAGCAACGCGGTTGTTAATCCATCGAAACGAACCGATCGCCCGTCCCCGACAGCCATTATAATATCGAAGGGGGTAGTTATTTCGTCGCGTATTACGAGTATCGTAATCATCGCGTTGACAATGGGCCCGACACGAAGCACAGAAACCGGCCCAGCTGGTCCCTCGATTTTTACCGCTTATTTACCACTTTCCTGCACTCTGGCCACGTGAACCGTATAGTCACCCTAGCCCACGACCACACTCACGAATCCTTACACACACACGGGTGTCTATATGCGTACACGCACGATCGAATCATGGTATATAGCGTGCTCCCTCTCTTTACACGGCTGGTAACACATGTTGCGTGGAGTGTGTCCCATTGTCTCGAGTCCCGTGGTCGTTCGCGTAACATACCGGGTGACTGACGAGGACACGAGGGATTTTCGATCGACTGGCCACCAGAGATTTTCGATACGACGTCGGAGCGCGTTCCGACGCCCGGTGCCTTCGCTCCGACGTCGATCTTACGCAAATTGCCCTCGTCCGGTTCGTATAATGGCCTCGTGAATATTTACCGCGAGTTTGCCACGGCAATCTCGCTGTTTGGAACGATTAGATTGTCTACCCGAACGAGGTAATTAATATCTTGAAAGGTAATCGTGTTGTACGAGTCGAGCGTTTAAGGGGGTTTCAATCATGTCTCGAGCGAAACACTCTTTTTTGTAAGTTTTCTGAGAGCATATGATTTTACACGACACGCGTTTGAAGGTGTTCTCAATTTGAAAGTTTTTCAATGTTTTCTAGTAATTTTGCGTCGTACGGTATTTAGCACTAGATTTATGGAAGCCGTGAATACATATTCTAATTAAAAGAAAAATCGTATTTTAAAGCAATCGTCAACATGAAAGGTATCGATAAATATACGTGCGATGTTAATAGAAATTTGTTGCGTTTCGAGTGTATTCTATGATACTTGATTCAGACCGTAGACAGGAAATCCTCCGACGAGAGGAAGTCGCGATACAGACGAGCGCTTTTCGAACAAACTGGAGGAACATTGAGCGTATCAAATTCAATTTCTTGTTTTACATCGGGATAGCGAATTAAATCTTATAAAAGTGACTGAAATATTAGTTTCTCAAGAATTAAGTTAATTGAAGAAAACTCGTAGACCCCCCAGGGAGCCCTAAGAGTCGTGTTTCTACAATATTCGGTCATTAGTCAAATATATTCATTGAAAAGCATTAATAACGGTCCCAGAGTAAGCATTTCAGGTCAGAATATGGTTGCATTATCCAGTCACACAGAATGAATCACCGCAAAGAGATTTTCTAGTTTGACGTCATCCGTGGAACGTCGGCAAGGGGACGTTGAAAAAAGAGAAGTTTAAAAAGAGCATGCTCGAAGGATGACGAGAAATTGACGAACAATCGCGACCGATTTTTTAATACGCGTTTGCATATTTTCTTAAACGCGATAATTATCCCTTCGTCAAGGTCTGACCCAGTTGCAATTAAACGAGAAAAGAGATCCGATTCGCGTGCCGATAAAAGACCGGAAGGACGGTCCTAACGACGGAGAGGAAACCGGTATCGGACAGTATTTATACGTATAGGCTGACGCACGAAATCGTAGCGATGATATCTTCCGAAGGTTCAATTCCAAATGTAACAAAAAAAATATTGGAAGAATATGCAAAATACTACAATTCGTGTACCTAATATTGCATATTGCATCTTGCATTTTTATTTCTTTTACGATTCTAATAACACCGTAGGACTACGTTTATCGGAACTCGTCGTGGTTCGTATAACTCGATCGTATATGTAATGGGAGTTCACTGATTCTCCCCAGTACTTATTGATCTTCCGATAAATAACCGGAGTCCACGTTCGGATAAGTGGATCCAATCTTGGAGGAGTTCACTGAATCGGAATGGAGTTCTACCGTAGTCTGATACCATTTTTATGTAAAACGAAATAATTGTACGGAGACCAGATGGAAAAGTTAGGTACTTCTATGTTTTAACATGTACAGTTGTATTCGTACACTAGAAGGGTGGTTCGCTATGAATAAAAAAAAATTTTTTAAGGGTTTATATTTGAATAAAGTAAGAATAAAACTTATCCACAGTGACGTCATGTTGGAAACAGTGGTCCTCGTCCGATCACCAAAGTGCAGCTGCATTGGGCGACGTGCAGACTAGGATGGGTTACCGCTCCGGGGAAAAAATACATATTCTTGATTTGTATTATTGTTTATATCATATCTGTGGCTTCTGTAATTGGGCATTACATGTTTATTAATATTAAAAAACAAAAGAAAATTACTATTGTAAATAGAAAAGTACCCCACAGTGTACGAATACCAGTGGGTTGTTGTAACTCTGTACAACAAAAAATTCCGGTAGTTTCGGGCTCACAGAGTACCGTCGAAAAAGATTCGAGAAGTCCTACTCCGTCTGGTCCGTCGTCGAGGTGGCGTAACCCCGTTAATTAACCTCTGGCCTAATTACCAAACTCCGCGGAGTATCTGGTGGCTGTTGGAAAGGTGTATCATTCGTAGATGTGTCCTTTGGCCCATTGATATTCATGGCATCGTCACGACACCGGACAATCAAACGCGACCGAAGACGACTGGAGAATAGATGAAGCGAAGGGCGAGCGCCGGAAGAGCCGATGGAAATAAATAAAACATGGAATATTTTCGAAGGGACGGAACGTTATAACTTACCTTGTACGGGAAGAAGCCTGTTTAGGGGATCCGGGGAACGCGTCGGAGGATGAGAAATGTAAAACATTGCATTTAATAGTATTGTATTACTTCTGTTGTCTTTGGTCTTCTATAGGGGAATCCCGTGGTAGGGGATGGTGTATTGTTTGCTAATGTTATTATCAACGATGTTAGGAAACGTCGAGCAGTGTTTACTTGGGAATGAGGGACAATTGTCTTGGAAATTATACTCAGCAATTTATACAGAAAGATCTTCGCAGGATTCGAAGTATTTCTCCATTCTTTGTTCGACCGTACTGAATTATCCTGTCTTGAGAAATTGTGAATTCATAGTTCTCTATAACATTGATTATCTGCTATTCGAAAACATCATTGGCAGTATTATTCTGTACGGGGGACTATTGTCCCGGAAATTACAATTTTCAAAATTTTTTGTAGACAGATGGAAAACGTAGAACAATTGCAATTGATACTATTATTTTATACGTGGCATTGTTTGGTTACCGATGACGCGAAAAAATGAGAAAAATGCAATGTTCGTGAAAGTATCAACGACCATTTGGAAAATGCATTTGTTCGTCGCTGAAAATGGAAAGACCAATATCGAACTGGCGGTCGTATAACAAAGAACATTATAAAGCAGGAGCAATTTTTGAAAATCTCAGCTAGCCTGTAACAATAGTTCCGGCGAACAATGAAATTTGGGGGAAAAATTGAAATTGTCGGTGTCTGCAAAAATTTCATTAGCCTCTAATTATTTTTTTTCTTTTTTCGATTCCCCTTTCTCGTTATCACTTTTATTCCAGCGCCGAATGTTTCTCTTTCTTCTTAAATATTTCCGCGTCGTTAAGTGGAACT
This sequence comes from Colletes latitarsis, assembly GCF_051014445.1. Classification (NCBI taxonomy): domain Eukaryota; kingdom Metazoa; phylum Arthropoda; class Insecta; order Hymenoptera; family Colletidae; genus Colletes; species Colletes latitarsis. The sequence continues at coordinate 24,345,287 of NC_135135.1, read as the reverse complement.
ATTAAAACTTTTAAATTGCCTGTTCTTCGAGGCACCAGAACTACGAAGATTTCTTCTCCCGCGATGGGTGTATTTAAGATCGAAAAGTTTCCTCGTCAGATTTAAACGCGAAAAATGAGAGTCGAACTTTGCGGGGAACGATACCCAGGGAACATTGTCTATTTCACCGATTCCATTATTCTTTAATCGACAATCGATAGTCGATTCCAAGTATCGCTCTCGATTGCATCGAGATACCGCTATCGAACTCGAAGAATTTCTCGCGAAAGGAAAACCAGAAAAGTTGTTTGTGCGTTCGTGCGTTTTCATTTAACGCGATCTACCATTAACTTACACGCGAATAAGAAGAAAACAAGGAGTCGTCACTTTATTATAATCGAGCATTGCTAAACCTCACGCTGCACTGGAAGCGTTAATAGACCAAAATTGCTGATAATTAACGGCTGTTGGGGCTGGATCGTTATAATTTAGCATTCTCGCCTTTCAAGATTTACGTGCAAGGATCGTTCGTACGATCGTCGATACGCGAAACTGTTGGCGTCCAGGTATGCAAATCGCGCGATCACGGTCACCGAAAAATGCAAGGAATGGCTATCGTTCGTCGGTAAATCGATCGAGCAAAGTAACCCGAAGCAGATAGGTTGGAAGTAATCGTCTCCATTCAAGTTAAAATGCACAGGGGCAGCTTGGGAGCGTGTAGGCGACACGTGTTTCGCGAACGGACGCGACTCCTCGTAAAATCGTCGGCGAAAATTCGCAAGAACGACCTCGAGCGCGAAACGATTGGCTGTTAAAGGCGCGACGAAAATGGTAACCGTTTAATTTCCGCGTTGATTGCGCGTTAAATATTAATAGGTTGTTAAGGGAGATTATATTGCAGAACAGGGATGCACGATTCTTTGTAAAGATTCGCGTTAAAAGTCAGGAGAAGTCTTTTATTAGGGATCGATGGAGGTCGATTCTGATTGAAGTGATAATGCAGAGTTCGTAGTTCCAAATTACCGATTCTTCTGTGACGACCAACGAACGTAAAACACGTCTGATATAAAACGGTCGTGAGTCGTGTTATTTTTAGCGATTAACAGAGGTGCCATTCCGGCCATAAACTATGGCTGGAACGGATACTTGGTATTCGAGAAACCCAGCGTAGAGTGATCGTAGATAATAAAACAGTATTTTAGTTGATTCGACGAAAGAAAGTTCTGTTCTTCATAGAAAATGGTACGAATTGGTAAATAGAGAAGGTAACACGAACGTCTAGATCCCGTTAATGCATTCTTGGCGCGAAACTATGAATCGCGTAGCCGCGGGGCACCGTATAGGGCCAGGTACGTCTTTGAGCACGTTGCGTTGATCCCATTGTAAGGTGAGCGGCCGTATACACCGGGTGGCCCGATGGATTATTCATGCGAAGAGCAAACAGGCCGGCACACATGGTCACGGTGGCACACGCGGCCAATGGAGCGCAGAAAATGGGCCCCGGTAATTCCTGGGACCAACGGGGACGCATCTGGACACCACGTGCTCGTGCCCCATCCCTTGGCCAGCGTGTTCCGCCGAGCGAACAGGGCAGTTCGTTAATGGCAGGACATACGACCGAGTGCTGTACAGATTTCGTCTTTTTCTGTTTCCATCTGGCCAGCCCGCACGTGTTTATCGGGGCCATTGGACGAAACGTGCCTCGAATCTGCCGATCCTCTTAACGCATCGCCCTCGCTCAATGGCCCAAAGAATTCCAAGACGCCATTGCTTGAACGGAGTAATCGGAAGACGAGATTATTACGATCGTTCATAGGAATTTGTTTTCGAAAAATTGCTGCAACGACAACGTTCTGTGAGTGGCCATTTTCTGGGATTTAATCGACGAAGAAATTTACTCTTAACCCTTTTGAATAATACAAACGTCGAAACGATACCTGATTCAGACCGATTCCATGGAAGAAACAGAAGAATTTCACGAGAACGCAAGGAAAAGTAACGATGATGTTGCAACGAAAAAATTTAACGAGCATCTGGTAATGTTAAAAGACATTAAGACGCTACGGGTCGAGTCGTCCGAGCGTAGACTGGGATTCTGGAGCATCTGCAGACGCTTATCGTGATACACGCTTGCGGAGTTTTGGATCATCAGCGAACAACATTCAAGTTCATTGAGCTCCTCGGTGACATCGTTAATAATAAATTGATCGGAGACCCAAGAGATGGATACGATAGTTCTAGATGAAAAATTTAGGTGATTTGCTAGACAAATGGCTGAATAAAATTTGTTACAGTACGCTGCAATCAAGAAAGAATGTTATTCGATCTATTGATAAATTGAAAGTTGTATATAAAATACCTTTATAATTGATACGGATACAACATTCTATCCGTCTTATTATGATTGCAGAATATAATGTGAAATTGTAGTCGAAGAAACTGTTATATAAAAAGTGCATCGCAATTAAAAGTCGTGTTCGATTACGTTCACTTTAGAAATCCGTTTTGCAAATGTTGCGTAGAATTTCCTGCGCCGCTTTTTAAACAATAATTCTGATCGTAGTAAACGTATTTTATGGGACTTTGAATGAATTAACGACGAAAGCTGGTCTTCTTCGCGAGTTAAACGAAGGAGAAACAAAGATGGCGGACGGTTTGGCAGCCAGTGTAGGTCTTCCGAGGTTCTTTCGTTCTGTTTGGGGGAATTAAAGTTTTACTCGAAGGAGGGTGTCGATGTATTTTCTGTGTCTGTAAGGTCGTTTAACGCTCGACTGGCGAAACGAAGCATTTGTTACGTAAGTGGGATCGAGTCCGATCGGACGAAGTTTGCGGAGTACACGGTCGATTTAACTAAATACGTAGCTGTACTCGGTGGATCGACTGCTTACGAAACGGTGAACTGTAAAATCGATGCAAAAATTGCCAATAAACGGTGAACTTATTGTTTATCGGAGATTTAACATTTTCGCGCTTCGGTCAAAGTTCAAGAACGGCTCGAAAATGGCGTCGTTAAAGGGAGAAGATTAAAATATGGTTTCTTTGACTTCGGGGGTTCGACGACGCGTACGCGTGAATTTTCCTTGTTCGAAGTAACGTGTGCTTGTGTTTTCATAAAGTAGGCGTTAATGAATAATTTATTTTCATCAACATCGCGCGTGCGTTACCACTGTGGCATTGATGGAACGAGTTCCGTGTTCTTTCTTAACAACATAAATATTAATTTCGATGGCCCCGATGACGACGAAATATTTCTCAAATTTTAAGAATTCAAGCCATTTGATCGCGACTCTCGATCGTAAAATTGTAACGTTCGATTTTTATTCGCGAGTAATAATATTAATTTCCTGGAAATGTATACACAAATCAAAGTCGGTTCTTTAATAACCGGGAAACGCAAACGCGTTGTATAATGGAATCATTTAACGAAACCGGGAAGTGGCATCGCAGAGCAACGAACAGGATTTTCGAAAGTACGGAATATTTATCACGAAAGTCGAGCGAAATTGTTAGCGCATAAAGTTTGATTGGTTCTCGTTGTCAAACTTTCTCGCGCGTTTCCTATGGCCGACAGTTCTAAAAATCAGTTTTTTATTACCGTTCTATTAATTTTCCAAACTTTTCGAAGGAAATAGAAAATATCCGAGAAATAAGTGGCAGAGTTAAAACGATGGAAAAATACACAACGACATAAAACACGTACAGTTCGTCGTGTCTGTTGCAATCGTATTTAATTTGATTTCCCAATGTTTCGGTTTCAAAATATAGACTTTCGAGCACTGTTTCTACAATAAATTTTTCCTTTAGATTTTCATTTTCCGCGATACCCAACCCGTATACTTTTTATTTAGTTGTTTGCAACGCATAAGGAAGGTCTCCATTTTGGAGAACGTTGATCTACGGAAATCACGGGTCGACTAATAAAAGAAAATTCGTAGGATTTGGAACAAACAGACCGCGAAGGGTTTTGTTATCTAATCTTGGATACTCCCAGCTGCGACCACTCACGAATATACACTGAGTTCGTTCTTTTTCTCCTGCTGTTCTTCCGAATAAGATATCACCAGAAGGGAAATGTAGATTAAAAGACTTGATTTAGGGAATCCCCGTCGCGCGTATTTAAAATACAATTCAGCGACAGATGCTTCGATATCGGCTGCTTTGAGATTGATAACGCGTCGTTATCGTCCATTAATCGAACGTGCACTGGTTAACCTGAAGTGTGACTTTACGAGATTCATTCAAGTACCATGCAAGTTTTAATTATTATTTTTCATATACGAATTGTACCCTTTTTAGATAAAATTCAACTGCATCTTGTACACTCGATCGAGCAACGAAAGAAATATTTTGAACCTCTGAATTCCTTAATAATATTCTACGTCGACTACTTTGTTATAGTGCTAATTCTTCCCTGTTTAAGCTCATCGATTTATAGGAAAAACCTTTTTCCCGACGTTTGGAAAGAGCCTGTTGGCAACTTTTTCGAACAAGGGTGGTTTGTTGTTTACGTTTCAAGGTTCGACATACCGTGCGAAAGTAGTTCGAGCCTCTAGGGGCGTGGCCGCAAATGGGGGTTGAATTGATTAGTTTTTAATTCGAGGCGATCGCGATGGAAACGATCGGTCAATTAGACGCCCACCGAGATTAATCGAGATTAGTCGTGATAAACGACATCTCCAATCTGTCATCGTCAACGAGCAATTTCCAACCATGAAAGATGCTATTAGGGTGTCCCGTGAAACATTGTGCGGTTTAAAATTAATTATACGTATCGACTTAGTTATACGGATCGTTTGGTTCACCGATATCGGGCACGATCGTATAATCAATTTAAAATCATTTCACTAGATTTCTCGTACGTAGAAAAATTACGAGCAACGGATTCCTAAGAGTCGCAGACTGGCGTAAGAAAAATTATGCATTGGTGTCCCTGAGAGACATCCTGCCATAGTATGCTAAAGGTTGACCCCCTAACGGATGGCTCGTAAAACTAGGAGAAAATAAAACTCGCATAAATCGCAGAATAGAGAGGCGTGCAAGCTATATTTTCCGCGGCTCGCATTTCAACGAGGTCTCGAACGGTCCTCGAAAGTACGCCAAAAGTTTTCGCACTTCCGTAACTTCTCGTCCCGAATTCGAACTGGTGCACGCGCGAGTTATGTTCCCCCATTTTATTTTTATTTTTTCTTTTTTTGTCACGTAAACAAGAGAGGGTAGCGCTCGCGTCGAAAGATCCAGTTTCCGACGAGCACTTCTCTATAGTTTCCTCGTCCACCCCTCCCCCTATTTTCTGTCCAACGTCTACGAAGTTCGGCGTTGCACACGCAACGAGGAAAGTTCGTTGAAAGGGCCGCGAAAAATGGCGGAGCGAAAAGTCGAGGTTGGCCGAGTTCCTCCTATTATCCGATTTCCGCGAGTTCCCGGCCTATTTTCATCCCTATTAGGCTCTTTATGGACGCGTCAAGAAAAATATCTCGCTGGGAAACTCTCAAATTTTACATACGACGAACGATAAGATTCTTATTTTGCTATCAACTCGATTTATCCGAGCATCGAATTACAGAAACTCTCTTGATTTGCTCGTAAAATTATCGATAGTTAGCGCAGGGGTTGCGCACCACTGACGTATAGATTAACCTATTTCGATAGTTTCGAAGACGGGCAGAAACGGTTGGCCGAAAACCTCCCAACGGGAATGACGAATCGGCTCGTTACGGTTGCGTTCGATGTTATTATTTTCTCTCTTTCCCTAAATACGGTAGAGCCCCGTGTCGCGTTTAACATTTTTACGTGTATTCAACTGGTTGCCGTTCGGAAGGGTTCCTACTCGAAAACTTTAATAAACGAGCCATCCAGCCGTTCGTTCCCCTCTTTTCTCCCCCCTTGGTCCCCCACCCTCTGGTCTAGTTCCCTCCCTCTGTTTCCACGGTGAAAGCGACGCGGCTGGTCGTTCTGTCTCCCTTGCTCCTTTGTGTTCTCTACGTCTCCGTCTCTCTCGGTCGTTCCCGTTCGCTCTCTAGCCCGCACCTTTCGTCTCTGGGACACGATCGATCGATACCCATTCCCCAGGGGGAGGTAAATTTTCGCACGGCAACAAGATATATCCGGAAATAGGCCCGCGACGTTAATAGACACCGGCAGCATGGTAACACACCCTTCTCGTCTCTATGTCGCTTTCACCAGGACTCGGACGATTTTCCAGGAGCGTAGTTCCGGTCTGAGATCGGTAAAACTTCGCTGGAACGATCGACGACGGAATAAAATTAACGCTTTATATGGCGAACGATTAAATAGGCTACCGGTCGGTGAAGCGTTAACGCCAGAAAACCGATTAATAGGTCACCGATCGGTAAACTATTAACAATTGTTTGATGTCAGAAGACACCATTTGTGTATTCTACAAATAATGTAATACTGAATCTAGTAAATATTATACTCGATGATTTCGTACAAGTGAAATTTTCCTAGAGTTTCATTAAAAGATCGTCGATGTTAAATAATTAATTAGAAAAGTATTCTACGATTCAAGTTCTAATCCTCGAGCAATGGAAATTTATTTATCTTGCATCCATTAATTGCGATTCTTATCTGTAGTTTTGCCCCATCTCTGGTTTCGATCGCGTGCAATTCGCGCGGTTTCCGATTCCACGCGTCCTGTTCGCATCAGGAGCACACGATTTGCTCGTGGGAACGAGGAGACCGACATCGATTCCCGTCGACGACGAATTAGTCTGTCCGGATGACCGCAGCGCGGAGGGACGGGGAAATTAAACGTAGCGGGGGATGTACGTATCTGCTTTTAATCGCGTTGTTTCTTCTGTATGAAAGTTTTCCCGGCCAACGTGGGAGAGAATCGAACGGTAGATCGTTATTAAACCACGCTTCGTTCGGAATCACAGTATCCGGATTTTCTATACGTAAATTAAATTCTTCTTTATCGACATTGTCGATGTTTAGATATCGGTCGATAACGTTATCGATAGGGGCAACAGGGGTCGCGATATATCGAACGTATCTCGATATCTGTAACATCGAGATTCCATCGATTCATCGAACCCCGCACGGACGGGCGGTTCTCGCCGGAATTCCAACTAATAATGCGACCGAAAACAATATCGAGAATCGTAATTACGCTGAAACGCGTTTCGCGCTTGTCTCGAACGATCTGCATATGGCAGCTTATTCGTTATCGAACTTGTGGTTTGCAACCTGTGTTCGTATCACGCGTACATTGTGCGTACACGATCGGAATAATGGCGCCGCGGACGTTTATCGCGAATTTACTTTCCCGCAAATCATAAATATCGCGCGCCGCGCACAAAACGGCCCCGTAAACAGCAAACGATCATCCTTGTTTCGAGGGCTCTTCATTAGTAGGCTTTGAACGGGCGAAAAGTTATTGTTCGACGTCCTTTCGAACGACCCAACGTTTCCAATGATTATTTATTCATTAAAAATAAATATTATACATATTGTCGTTTATAAATGGTCCCAAGGCATAAATCTGCAGCTAAAAAATTTCGGTTCGGGCAAATTTGATTCACGATGCGAACAATTCCGAGTCTCGTTCCTCTCGAGTTTAATTTATTTCGATGCTGAGTCGGTAATTGATATTGGAAATGCGTGGCTTACGACGCGGGTCAATCTTCGTACTCTTCAAGCGAACGATAACCTTTGAAAGAAAACTTCGTTCGATAAGTGGTTCGATAAGTCGTAAAAAAAGCACCCGCGCGAGAACGAGTTGACCGATACTTTATTTTCCGTCGAAGATAAAAAAACAAACGCTTTTTTTTAACGGTAATAAATTGGAACTGCATTCGTAAATAATATTACCCCTTTCACCGAGCAGTTTATTAATATTAAAGTCAGAACGACGGTTGCAATTCATTTTCCTTTCGATTTGTTTTCGTGGAAATCGGTACTATCCGAATTTTTACGACGATTAATTTTCCAAACTTAGAATCGAGAAGACGTTCGAAGGATCGAACGAGCCGGGAATAGGGAAACGAAAGGACGCTTGGAACTATTTTCGTGACCCAGGCTATTTCGAGTTTCCGCAAGTTAAAATAAATTACACTCGCGCCCTTATTCGAGCTGACGTCCCTATTCGTCTTTACAAATTTAGTGGGTAGCATTTATTTTTTATATTAAAATCAATTAGATATACGTTTGAAGAATTATTTGTAATTAAATCGTACGCGAAGGGGTTGAGTATCGAAGTTAAAAAAAGTATAAAATGGCGAGTAGAAAAATACTTACGCGACTCACTGAAAATGAGAACCTTGTGTTACCCCAGACGATACGTTAATTATTTTGGAGGAGGTATCTTTGACCCGAACAACTTGTGAACAACCACAAAGGTAGCTGCCTATCCAATTTAACCCTTAAGTAGGCGCGCGGCGGTCTCCCATAGACCCAGTTTGTTTTTTCTTCCTTAATTATGAATAAACACCAGTATTTCCGGCACCTTTCACCCAGTACAACGCAATAATAATCACGGTTACGTCAACTTTGGACATTTTCGAATCACCTTATGCCATAAGGGGCCATCATACTCTATCATCAAAATTATATCTTTACGACAAAATAAAAACTGAAAAGATCAATTTTTCCAAAGCGTCCATTGTCAACGCAAACTCTACTAAAACAAAATATTAAAAAGAGAATTTCTGTTGCCAATTACACGGTTTGCTTGAAAATAAATGGTAATGCAAGGGGTTAATGAGAAAGAGTGTTACTTGAATAGAGTATCGCTTGAATAGAATATTATTCTATTGGGCACACGGAGCAGAACGATCTCTCCCGCGCGATATCGAGCGCGCTCGAAGCATTATACGAATTAAATAAAAGCCCAAGCATATTGTCTAGTTAGGAGCAATGAAAATAACACGACCGGTTACATAGTCGAGACTTCTGTCGACGGTTGGTTACGCACGCTCGCTGTTAGGGACACGCATAGTAAACGCGGGACAGAAGGCGTACGAGCGGGGCCGAGACGAATGTTTGAAAGGCCACGTTGGTAGTGCTATCAATAGTTCACCGAAGTACCTACTTTACCCTCCAACCTTTTACACGCAGTGGCGTAGGGAAAACCGTCGTAGGGTCCAGGCGTGTGGAACGTCGAGGTTCAGACAAAAGGGACGTGCCCCGATGAGCGTTTCTTTGTCGAACCTGGTCGGCGTTAAGAAGCTTTGGAAAAAGATCGAACGACGCCCGGAAGGCTTCCTGGTATCGGCAACGATGAAAAATAGAAGTCACGATATTATTGGATACGGGATAGGGGTGAAAGGTCAGAGAAAGGGGCAGGGAAAGGTGCACCTGGGTTCTTCACGCCGGACGAAACTTATCCTCGTTTATCAAACGGTCGACCAGTGGGTCAAATGCTTCAGCCGCCATTTGTTATCCCCTTTTGGGGAGGGGAGCTGAAACATTCATCAGTAGGACTCCCAGACACTGGTACAAACTAGGTAGCTGATAGGGAACCATTTGCAACTGGTGAAATTAAATTGCTCCAGGTTTAGGAATTAGTCAATGATCCATAACTAACAGTGTATTTTGGTTCTTCCTTTCTTCCGAGACCTGAAACCAAACATTCATCCATGAGAAGAACTTGTACAAACGGTGACAAACTGAGTAACTGACTGAGGACACTTTTGCAACTGCAGTTGCACCAGATTCTGCAATTTAATGTCATCGGTTGCAAAACTATCCATCAGCTACCCAGTTTGTACAAGTTCTTTTCATTGATGAATGTTTACTTGAGTTCTTCCTTTCTTCCAAGACCTAAAATCAAACATTCATCCATGAGAAGAACTTGTACAAACTAGAGAGCCGATGGACGCTTTTGCAGCTGGTGAAATTAAATTGCACCAGGTTCTGCAATTAACCAATGATCCATAACAAGCATTGTACTATAGTTCCTGTTCTTTAGCGAGTGTTAAACAGTCACGGGGAGTTCCTAAGGCGTAAATTTGAGAGACACTGGTAGAAAGACGCAGTCGAACTGTTCAGGAAGGCTCGACGACGACGACGACGGTTGTTTTGCATCGCGTTGTCCTCGTCTTCCGCGATGCAGAAGGTGTTCTACGAGTCCGTTGTCGGGAAGCGCAGATCGCATCGCGAACGCTCGCCAGAGGCAGGAAGTCGTTTCGCTGGCGACCTAATAGCATTTTAGCGATATCGAGCGGCCCCGCGTAACTCGCGACGCTATGACGCGAGGTGGAAAAAGGTTGTCGACCTCTAACCCTTGTGTCGCTATCTTAAAACGGTTCACGGTTGCTCGATAGTTGGGCTAGCCGGGCCCGTCCAGGATCGAACAGATTTCCAGCGACGATTTCGCCGCCATACTGTCCTGAAAACTCTCCTACGATCGACTATCCACTATCGACTTAAAACCTAGTCCAGGTGATCCATAAACCGTAAATTCGCCGAGGATTCGATCTGGTGCTCGTCCCGTTTGAAATCGGGGATGACGGTACTATTTTCGGAGGGAGAGCTTACTTTACTTTTGTCGTCGAGTGGTCTGACGCTTTCGAACAGTTCGACCACTAGAAATAAGACGATCGTGGCGCGCGTTCGATGGGATGCTAAGTTTGAGATCTTAGAGAGCTTAGGGTCGTGAACGAAGGCTCTATTTGTAGGACATCGTGTTGCTATGGTCGCCTCGTCGGATATTCATGGCTTCTTAATCCGTGGACCAATAGTAGACACCCCAAAGAAAGCTTCTTGGTCCCGGGATGGGCTTAAAATGGTACCATGAAAATGTACTTCAACGATCGTTTCTCTTCTCTGCGGTTTCGTTCCGCTAATTATTTTATCCTTCTATTTCGGTTGGCGAACGTCACGATCGAAAGTTCGATTTCTGCCGGTCGTACGCGCGTGCCTGATGACACGACAGTGGACAGAGATGCGTTCATATGTCAAGCTTAAAATATCATAAAAGTAGCAGCGCCGGGATCGATTGGTTCTCGTCGAAGTGAATAATGCAGTCCTGTTCACGGTTAGCTCCGCCAAATTGCTTCCCCGTTCTGTCCCTGTTACCATGGCGTCAAAATTCTGCTCCATCCACCGTCCTTTGACCGGAAAAATGCATGGCCGATGCGATTACGCCCATCGAAACTCTGCCGTGAAAAATATCGATTTTTCTATCTTTCACCAACGGTAATAAAATCCCCACGAGTTTCGAAATTCACTGTTTACTCTGCATCTTCGAGAATTCATTTCAATCGAAGCGACCAGGTACTTCGATGCAATTAAAAAATGTTTCATTGAGTTGGTAATCGCACAGAAACGAACCTTATCGAATGATTTATGGTAAAGAAAAATATTGTAATTCTTCATTTACGCCATCTGACACGTATCTTTCGTGTTTCAGAATTCAGGTTATCTCGATTCATAGGTGTGTGCGCAAGATTCCTATTATCTTTTCTTAGTTCTTGATTTTACTTACAGATAAAGCGCGCGACTCGACGCCGCCATAAAACGATTATTAAATCATTATCCCGTTAGTACGTAGCGACGAAGATGATCGCAAACTCGCAACCCACAAGTATAATATTACGTTTTCAAAGGTAAAGTGGAGTCTCCTAGCATCGTTTAATATTCTATACTCGGGAATAATTATTTTCGTAAGGTTTAAAAACAGTTTACCGTAAATGCATCGCGTAAATATGGTTTCCAAGCGTAATGAAGCATTAAGATTCGAGATGGAGCGGCTCGAAATTAAATTCTGGCCCGATTCACCCGGAAGGATTTAATTCCGACGAGTGGCAGCGCCTTTTCGCGAAAGGGCTTGCGAATCGCCAGGTGTTTCAACACGGGACCGCGAATTTTCGTTATTTCATCGAGCCTCGGTCACGTTCCTGGGAACCGAGAAGAGCCTTTCAACGATGGCCGACTATCCCGGAAACCCCGAATCCGCCATCGAAATCTCACCACCCGATATTATAGTTTCGCTTTATCCTCGTATTCCCTTTTAATTTAATCATCGTATATTCATACGTCGAACAAAACACGAACTATTTGTCCAATCCTCGAATAAAAATTATAACGTTTCGCGTCGAACAAATAAAAATTTTCACCGTTCTATCGAGCAAACTGTATAAATTCCCAACACTTGATTGCACACGCGTTCTGCTGTTCGAATAAAATTTTTCACAGTCGATAAATTAGATTCTTTCGACCGTTATATCTTTATTCGAAATAATGGGTTCTGATTTTTTTTTCGCGAATCGCCAGATGTTTCCAAGCGTCCGTCTGAGCCTTTCAGAGATGGCCTACCGTTCCGGAAACCCCGGATTCGCTAACGAAATCTCGCGAACGACGTGCCTTCCGGTCAAATCCCCGGCGTTCCGTTCAAACGATCGCGAGCCCAACGGACCGTTTTCCCGCAGATTTATCTGTGGAAAGAAGTCTCCTGGCAAACTGGCCGCAATCGATGCGATTCACCGCCTCTTCCGGCATCCGTTCTTACACACCGGATAACCGAATCCGTTGGATTGTCGCGAATACAGTTCCTGGCGAGAGTTTATCGAGATCGGCTGAGAAAAAGTTGAGATTATTAAAACTCTTACTCGATTCGAAATTATTTACGATTTAAGATCGTACGATCGAAAAATTAAAATCAAGAACCAAAGTAATTTAAATTTGCAGCGGTCAATGAAACCGTGCAACTTTTTAGAAATATATCCCGTTCGCGATAAAAAAAATAGCGTCCGCAATTTCCAAGAGTTTCGAAGCCATCTGCCGCGTAAATGGAATCAGAATTTCAAAGGTCGCATTAATCTCGACTCGTCCGTGTTCTCTAAAGGTATTAATAACGAGGTTATCCGCATTAAAGGATGATAAATTTTCATGTGGGAAATTGAACCTGGGTCTTGCGGTATGCCGTGTCGCTGACCTAAGTTCAATTCCGCCTCGTCCGCTTTCTGCATCGTGAAAGGGTCGTTAACACTAATTTCATAGTTGCTTAAACTAAATTGCGAACGATAATAGGACGGAGAGCGACGATTACAAAGGCGTTGCACGACAAACTGTCGATAAAAATAGAGAGGTGGAGCCAGAGATTAAAAAACTTTGCGAGGGAGATCGACGGACTTAATAGAAAAAGGTTCTTCTCGCCAATTATTTTTCAATAAATAAAGACGTTTTTCGATCGATAATAAATAGGAAGAAACCAGTGATTTTGTTACGAAAAGGAGAAAACAATACATAAAGCAACGCTCGAGGGTTTCTCGTGCTGTTTCTGAAAGAGTCCAATAACTCTGAAGACCAATACTGCGAGGGTGGAAGACCTTTGACACGTTGGCACACGTACAGGGGACCCAACAGCGAGGCACACCGGGCTACTAATATCCTATGGGAGGTTTTGCTGCCCACCGGTTATAATTCTCGGAGGATATAACTCCTGGAACGGTTCGAGGCGAGTTCCGTGCACCGGACGCCCTCAACGCCCGAATCCAACGAAACGCCGTCGAAGGGAACAAGAGGGAACGAGGGACAGACCGAAGGAGGAAGGAGAAATCTCGACAATCGAGACTTAATGGCGAAATAGACGGTAAATTAAAAGTAATCGCCGAGTGGTCGATTTCCTGTGCGTGGCGCGGCGAAAATCAGCGGAACAAGCCTCTACCGACTTCTCCACTCGTCATCGGTCCGCCATCTTTCTTCGCGACGCAACGAAATATTAGAACTTCGATCGAAAACACGACGTAACAAACTTTGAAAATACTCGACCATTATTTCGATAAAACTCTCGATTCCGCCATGTTTTTCAGCTCGCGATCGGTCCGCCATCTTTCCTCGCGACAGAACGAAATATTAGAACTTCGATCGAAAACACGACGTAAAAAACTTTGAGAATACTCAATGTTCAGAACATCAATCATTATTATAATAAAACGAACGTTTACAACGCTGTTCCTTCCGAGTAACGAAGCATATCCCGATTCGGTTCCGCCATGTTTATCAGCGTCATTAAACGCAGTAAAGATCGTGCGTTATCGCGATGGAGGCAAACTTCTTTAGCGATGATTTACCGGCGCGTTCTTTGGAATCATTCGTTTACCCGGTCTAATAGCCGGTACGGTGAACATCAGAATTGATGGTTTGCTTAGGTTCGGAGAAGCTCGTAATGAATTATTCCGTGCATGCTCTACCGGACGCGGATCATTAGGTTTTTTTCTTCGGAGCGTCGTCTTCAGGGTCGACTGGCATCGTTGCAATTTTTCAACAACCGTCCGTTTCTCGCTGGCAGCGTCTCGTCGACGAACCTGGGGGGGGGGCAAAAAACACTCGTACGCGATACAAGGCGAGCTTTTCCCCCCGGTAGTTTCGATCGTATTCGTTCTCGCGGGACTCCGCGGTGCCCGCGAACCCGTCTCTGGTTTCCCATACTGCCGTGATTGCCTTTTTCCGCGCCTTTTTTTTTATCTTCGTCCATTTTTTTTTTTTTTTTCTGTACCGAGGCATTCATCAAAGCTTTGTCGGCGCGTTGGCCGGAACAACGAGCAGATTCGAAATTAGCACGGCCCGATGGAAGAGAGACGCGTTTCGCCATTCCCTCGGAGCAGTCGGTCGAATCGTACCTTTCCCTTTTCCAGGCGCCGTCGAGTCTTCCTCGAGAGCCTTTACACTCCTCGACTACGTCATTACCGCGTTAAACGTTTCTCCCCTTATCGAGGGAGGCTAGAGGCTATCGATCTTTCCTCGTGCACGAAGCCACGCGACTCCCCCGTCATCGACGAAGGGTCGACGACGGTACGATTCTTACGACAAGCGGAAGAAAACCTCTTTGAGATATTATATGCCCTTTGTTTTCCTCGATAACGATAAATTACTTTCAACCCTTTCGTTCTTTTTACCCGCCAGGGACACCGTAGAAGTGGATGACCGATCCCGAGCGAGGCTATAAAAATACCGAGGAAGTCCTTTGGTCGCGTTCGTCCTCGATGTCGGGGGATTCGTTAACGTCGTCGACGAGCATTCGTTTGCATCGAACTTGTTGCTTCGCGGCGCATTCGACGAGGAACTACTTTCGCCCGAAGTCTCTACGCCATTTTGTACCCCCTATTTCCGCAATGACGAACGATCTGATTCGTTTCGAAAAACGGGGACCACGGAATTGGAACTAGAAAAATTCTCAGATGGACAGAATTTGTCAATTTTAGCAAGGTTACAGATTTTAGGTTATGGTAGTTTACGATGGTCCAAAATCAAAATTTTAGTCTTGCAGAATATTCTACGGTAGGGTGGGAATTTACGTTCAGTTGGTTAGTACTGTCTTTTGAATTTCGATTTTTTCCCCGCCATTATGGTGCTCGAAAGCTAGTAGACGAAAGAGTTATGATGATAACTGTTGAATAATTACGGGAACTAGGATGAATTAGAAAAATATACAAAAAATTCGTCATCTAATATTCTACGATTTTCTTCCCACTCGTAACCCACATTTTAAGTTCGATTTGATTGTAAAAGCCCCCGGTTCGTCCTCCTGGCGTTCTCCTGTCGGTCGATGAAAGGAACGAGAGAAAGAGTAATGTCACTTAGCCGTGTCCGTCGCATCCGGATTGCTGTTTCCCGCCGAAAAGCAAAAAGAAAGAACCGAGCCAGACGACGCGATTACAAGCACCGGAGCATGCCTTTCCCCGGGTGACGCGACAAAACGTCCACGCAAAGAACTTCAGGATGTCGCACAATCGCTCGCGAGTGTGTGAATAGAGGGGAAAAGGCGCGGGGGGAGGAGGGGGAAGTCGCGCTTAACTTTCCTAGCATTACGATTCAGTAGACAACGGGCAACGCACAGCTTTTGGAAAAAAAGATATATAAAAAAACGAAGAAAAAAAACAAAAAAGAAACGCATCGATCCTCACCTTACTGGTTACGGGCATGGTTGACTATTCTTCGTTCGGTCGTCGAGTATGCTAACCGCGTGCGCGAGGAACTTCCTTCGTGCATCGGTGATGATCGGTCGCAGTTGGACGTGGCCGTCTGTGTTCGAAGACGTCCAAGTACGTGACGATTTACGTGAACACCGGAAGCTGGCACGAACGTGAGATCAAATTCAACGGAACAATACCGAATAATGGTAATCCTAGACAATGGCGCCGGGAAACGCATCTTCGTCGAAAGATGACGGGAAACTTGATTTTTTTCGACTGTGATTCGCTTGGACGAAACGTGTACTGAATGTTCGAATTGGGCCAGGCTTATCGTCTGTCTTATTACGTCTTATTATCCGCTATTAAGTAAATAAAGATTGAAAATCGTACGAGATCAATCGGAACTTATTTGCTGTCTGTTCGAGTAAAATGTATTCGTTTCTATTCGAGCTAGGCACGCTCTATTTGCCGCCTGAAAGAACTCTGTAGATTCGATGCCACTCACGGAGCAAACGAATGGCTAACTTTGTAGAGCTCTGAGCAGAATATAATGCGACCGTGGATCTGGGTTTTCCTTTCGCATCTCGTCGATGCAAACGTGTCTATTATTTTGAAAAGAAACGGAATCGACTCCCAGGAGTACTGAACATTCCACTGTAAAACTCTATTAAAACTTACATTGAAACTGTGAAAGAAATGTTTGAAATTTTGAAATTGTCATTGCTAGAAATTATTAGGTAAAACGCGTGACCGTCAAAGCGCTCAGGTGGTCCTACTAGGACGCTCTAAATGCAAATTACGTCCCACGTAAACTACAATAATTTAATCTCTGAAATTACCAAGCACCCTGCGGCTAATATTTCGCGAAAACCAGGAACACTGCACCAAAGGGGCATTTGGGGCCAGAGATGGGCAAGATTGTATTAGAATAATAGATACCCAACAACGTATAGCAATTTATTCGAGTTTATCCGATCGAAAGGTCAAGTTTTTATTCGTTGATCGTGAAATATTTTACTTTTCTTTGACTAGTAACAATTGATCGTCTCTGGGGGCCATTTTGGTTGTTCAAATACGCAGCGCGCCATCTCGAGTGGCGGGAAATTCGAAACAGTGGCCGCGAGCCAGCTGATCGGAGTCTCCCCGGGGTCGAGATTACTCGTGACCTTCGGTCAATTCATTCGCGATGGCCTTCGACCGACAGGGAACGATCGATTTCGTCGAAACGCGGCCGCCGTTATTCCAAGCAGCCGGAGATTCCTTTCATTCGAACCGAGAAAAACCGCCATTTAGTCGCGAAACGGGGTCAAGAGCTTTTCGCGGTTCCGCTTTGAGCTTTTCCGCTCTTTCCAGAATTAATAGACCGTCTCGCGGGAACACGGTTGCTACGCGGACTGTTTCCTTAACAAAAAATCGATCCTTTTCGCTCGCGACATTTTCTCGACTCTCGTACTGCAAGCACCATTATTTCGTTAATAATCGTCTCGATCGAACGAGTACTTTCTAGCTGGCGCAGAAAAGAAATGCTTTGACCTCTCACAACTGGCGGCCATTTAATACGTTCGCTCTATCCAAAATTGATACGAAGTCATCGTTATTTCATCGTGGTCCTCTATAAACTCCGTCGCGTACAGTGCGCAAAATGGCGTGGTCGTTCGAGGGTTGGTGTCGCGTGACTGATTAAAGGGCGGATATGGAACACGTTACTTAAATGTATTAATGTCCACGCCCCGCGACCGACGTACCGTGTAATATAAGAGGATATGACTCACCCTAGAAGCAAACATCTTCGAAGTAAGCTTGTCCAGCATAAATATGATTTTTAAATCTAGATTCTTTAATTAAAATTCAATTATTTTTAAAAGAGAATCACAGTTAATCGATAGTCGATTCGTTAGAGAATCGTGAGGGGTTCGAACGTCCCTAATACGTTCCTGGAACCAATTTCGTGGATCGTGAACTCATAAAAGCTCCAGATGGAGTCCATGCACGCGGGCAAAAGGAAGAAATTGCTGATTAGTCGGTCGTAAACGAAAATTGGAATTTCCCGAAGCACGAACCAACCGCGATGGTTGCTTTTACGAGTCCGGGTCCGGTGTTGAAACATAACAGTGCCAAGGGCCTCTCGAGTGGGTCGGTGAAGTTCCCTCTTCGAGCGTGTTCCGCGTTTCTGACGTTTTGGGTCGATAGGTCGTCGCGCGGCCGGAGGATTCCACGCCGGAAAAGGAGGAATTCCGATAGGTCGATCCATCTTCGCGATACATTTGCGTCGTGCGTTCCGGGGGGACCCCGGAAGGGCGGAAGATCGACGAATCCGATCACTCGCGAGCCAGGAACACCGTTTTCTCTCCAACTTTTCCGTCGCGAGGAAAACTCGATCCGAAGTTTCGTCTCGAATAGCGTACAAGCCTAAATAGAAGGTAAAGCGAATTCTTTTATTCGCCGAGATTGTCAGGAACGCTAAATTAATTCCTATCTCTGACTTCGCCACCTTTTTTGTTCCAGGTGAGTCCTCAGGGTGTTTCGATCGAGGACTGCCTTACGTAAGTAATGGCTTCAACGTGTTCGATTTATTATTCTTGAGAGACGGAATTAGTTGAACAACTATGCCATTTGGAATTCCCACTCGAGATAGCGCAAGTTTAATAAGAATCCCCGAGATAGCAGACCGAGCGTGAAGGCGCGATTGGCGGGAACGAGAGTAGGTAATTAGGCTATCGATTACCACGAAAGCCAGTGTTATCTGGTGCCGGTTAGAAGAAGTAGAAACGGTGTAGAATTATCAAAATTAATTGTCAGACGCGATTCTTCTCGGTAGCTTAGTGCAAAATTAATGATTTCGACTGTGGAAGTCTGACAAGGACTAATGTCGGACGCACGAATCTTGTTCCATTTGCCGAGCCATCGCCAATGCGATTGTAACGCCTGTGATCGATCGATTCCTTCTCCTTAAAGGGTCACGTTTGACGATTTAAAAAAAAATTTGTTAATTATTCAAAGAAATCGTACCTCCAAAGAAGGTACGATAGAATGCCACCTTGAGGACGCCGCCATTTTGCATAAATTAAAATATTTTTGTCTTTTACAGATTTTTATTGCAATTAAATCTTGAACAGAGTAAAAATCAAAATGGCGTAACCCTTTAAACGACCCACACACGATTTAATCCATCGTTATACCTCCAACAAATATATTATCGTACCTTTTGAACGATGCTTATCAGTGTATTGCACATTTTACGGTTCCAAAATGCAGTAACCTTCCAAACCATAGACGATCGAGATTCATTCTCGCGACAAATACATATATCGCATCTTCGAACAACGCCTATTAATGTATTACAACTTTTCGAACGCGCTGTTCCCCTGGCTCGGTCGATACGGTCGCGAAGATCTATGGAAGGAGATAACGGATCGAAGCGAGTCGGTCGGTCCGATCCCCGCGGGCCGATCAGCGATAGATCGATGACCACGTCGCGGGTCCAATTTGTGTTTCCAAGGCGAACATCGACCTCGTTTAACCTCATGACTTCGATCGTCGTCGGTTGTGTTGTACCTGCTACGCGTCTACGTCACCGCCTCGTCGAGAGAGAAAGAGGAGAACCGTGACTAAGTCACGGAACATCCGTGAGTCACGAGAGCACGCCGGGTCACCGTAGCCATCGTTCTTCCTCGGGGTGGCCAAAGAATAGACGTCGTTAGACGCGCCTCGAGAGCCCAACCCGAAGCTTTAAAGCGCCACTTAACCCTCGTCGTGTCGCGTTATGCGCCCTTGCGTGCTCTTCGTCGCCGCAGTCACCGCGATGGGAAATCGAAGGAACGACGGGAACGTAAACGAAACTTGGCGTTTTCGCAGCTCGTCCACGAGCACCTGGAGGAGACTCTGATTTTCCGGAATTGCGAAAGCCAACGACCTTGAATTCCCCGGGTCTTTACCACTTACTCTCTGGTTTCGTTTAGTAGGTGTAGCAGGGTCGTTCCGTGAGACATCTGTGTGCCAGATTTGGATGTTTCCTCTGGCAGACAATGCTTCGTACAAAGGCCAGATTCATGGGCCTGGTGGTCCTAAAAGGTTTTATGTAGCGGTTTTACAACCCTCGTTTCCCCAAAGTACGCTGGTCAACAGCTCACCCTGCCTGACGTAAGCAGATAGTTACTTGTTCGTTCTGTAATTCCTACTCTAAATTTTCTTCGCCTCTGTGTCTCCGTGAAAATAACATTTCCAGACGCTCGAAACACTCGTGGGATGTAAATGTTAGCGAAATATCCGACGCTTCCGGCAGGCCGTCAATATTTCTCGAGCACGCGTATTTTATAATTACAAACGTTCGGAAAAATTCGGTGAAAATACTAGGAACTGGGTGTCGATTTCACGCAATATCGGTATCGAATGGTCGACGGTGGTCTCGAGTTACTATTGACTTTTCCTTACGAGCCTAACTCCCCGCGAATGGCTGCACAGAGGTGTTTCCAGCTCGAGGGAAGCCCTCGGTGTTTCATAATCGATAAAGGGGTCCTACGCTTCCTCTTATTTATAAGCCCCGTGTCGATATCCGCGGTATTAAATTCGCTGGCGGGCTTAATCGCCAACTTTCGCGCAACTAATTGAGTCGCTTTTACGCCGGGCCAAAGTTAGCCGTGTTGGAAATTTCGCCTCGCCCGCGAAATTTCACGAAGAATTAACCTTCTGAAAACTGCGACGCTTCTCTGGTAAATCATAATATCGCGATACGACGGTGGCGAGGCTATTATAAAATTCAAATAAGAGCCCGTTTTATGCACGCGTTTTACGATAGCTGCGAGATTCTTTGTCTGCCAACAGAGATGGGCGAGATCCTAGGTACGGGCTTCGAAGAATAAAAGAGGGATTTCTTCGGAGGCTCTGTGAAGAAACATGATTTATTATTGGTCTCTTATTCATTCCGACAGATACACTTTTTTGCGAAAACAAAAAGGAATTCTAGTATTTTACATTTTTGTATTCTTGCGAATGGCTTTTGTTATGTGAGTAAAGGCGCAGACTCTTTTTACTGAGTGTACATTGAAATTGATGCAATGTAAAGTATCACAGGGTCATAAGAGAATTTAATGCGAATAAAAATAGGTCAGAAATTGAACGTAATCAGTTTCGAAAGGCTTAATGGTGCGTATTATCGTGGCAGAAATGATGATCGGCGTGGGCGTTAGTATTCGTCGCCCCGCAAAAGTACGGTCAAGGACCGCGCGTTTGGGGCAACCGATAAACCCAAAGGAGTAACGTTGATTTTGCCCAACGACGCGGAACAAAGCGTGTCCCGAAGAAACCCGGAGGTAGAGTGCCTCCGCTTTGGCTCCTCTCACGGAACGTTGCAGGGGTGAATCACCTCCGAAACTTATTCTTTCGGAATAGTGGACGCTGACCTGACCAGGTAAGCGCCACCCGCAAACTTCTCTCGACCCTCTCTCTCCCCTACAAACACGCTCGGAGAACTCGTTCGAGCGAGTAGACATTCATAATCTCTGATCAACAATTGTATGAAGAGATAGCAGACGTATCTATGCTTTCCTAGAATAAATTGTGCAGAAACAGACCCCGGAAGCGTAACTCATTCATATATTATTTCCAGTTACTGTTGCAGTGTTTATCTCGGAATACACGTTATGAATTTATTTAATATTATCTTCTCCTTAGTCACTCTACCCCCCTCCCCATTGTACTTTGGATCACTAATTGCATATTATCTTCTTTATCTACTTCCGGCTTGGCTATCGCAAGGACGAAGTAAGATAACAGGAAAAAAGAAATAGAAAGTAGAGCGTTTCGTCGAGCGCTTGCGAGAGAGTCAAAAGCGTGGCCATCTGGCAGCGAGCACGGGAACTTTCCCAACGAAAATTTTCCTTTGCTGAGAGGGAGGGTCGAATTAATTCAAGAAGAAATTTCAGACCCGTTTGTCGACCTATGTAAATGACGGAATATATTCAAGCGTGGTGCCTTTTTCTCGACCCTCTTAACGACCAGGCCAGGTAGGCCGACGCGTTTACAATGCGATTACGCGCGAAAGTGGAATATTAGCGGGTGGGCCCGTAGGCTGGTAGGAAACAGTGTCACCGTCCCATGAATAATACCCTGGTCATTAGGCCACGGTACGTCGAGGGCGGTCGTTAGCCACGGAGTTCGAAGTAAAAATACTACGGGTTCGGATCGCGGACTTCCTGTCGCGGATAATTAATCATTGGGTAGTGGCGGTGACTAAGGACGGGGCGGTTTTCGCGGAAATCCACGTGGATCCTATTCGTCGCGGAGAAGCACTCCGTGCGTTTCATCATCGACGATGATCCTTCGGGCGTTAGAACGACGAACTGGGAACAGCGATTCCCCGGTCATCGTTTCAGCTATGACGCATTTGCATTTCCATCGAAGTTGCGCGCCCGTGGCGCTTTCTCCGCCTATCGCCGTTTCTATCTTTGCATTTGCTCGGGCCTGGAAACGATCCCAGCGGCGCTACGACCGTTTCATCTAATTCCGTAAATGTCCTCCAGATACTTTGGACGGCGTAAATAAGACTCGTTGCTATTCCCGGAACCGTCCCTCTCGCGACGAAACGCTGGACGCCGCGATCGCCTCTGTCTTCGGTAACGAGGATCGTTTCCCATCAGATCTTTCGTATCTAAATTGCCAGAGATGGATTCCATTACGAGATATATGGCATCAATATTAATTTCTAAAAGAAAAAATATAAATTTATAAGCGAGTAGCAAGATCTCTGTAACGAGGTCTTAATTAGGAACCGTTCATTTTTATTTGCATTCAATTCGATTCCTAGACTCTCCAGAGTCTATTCACAAGTTGAAGAATTCTGTATTAAGGCAGCCTATGCGGGCAATAAAAGGATTCGTAGTCCGCGGTAGGGCTCTCGAAACATTAGGTTAGGCCTCTTAACCAATAGAAATTTTGAAGCTTTAGTGCTCCCGATCCGACTAATGTAGACCATCAAAGGGCCTATTATAAAAACTAGGGTCGCCCCTTAATGTGTTTGCACGCGCTGTCAGCCAACGGGGCACGTTACTAGATAAAAGAATTCGATACTGAAAAGCCCACAGTTCGGTTGCTCCAAGTAGGTTAATGTTCGAATCGCTCGATTCTTCAGCGTCTCAAAACCTTTGAAAGTTGGTTTTCACCCAGCGAATCGAATCTAGAGACTCGTAACTAGCGCTGCAATTATTTATTTTTTTATTCATCGAGGCTGAAATTCAATTGACGACGTTTGACACAAATTGGCTTAGAGGGATTAAAACTTCCCCCGTTGAAAGTCTGTCCACTGGACGATGGTGCACCAGCCATTCCAAATTATTCGTAATTCTCATCGTGCGTAGAACACGACGAGATTTCTGAAAATATCTACTAGCAATGTTTCGCAATAACGCGTGAGTTTAAGACACCTTTCGAGCCCCTCCCGAGGAACGTAAAATCGATCTAACGGGGGTAAATCGACTCTAGCTTATTGGCTATATTCCCCTGAATATACCAAGTCGAATCGGAAAAACTGAACGTATAAAGCGCGTCCCTCGGAACAAGTGACTCATCCGTACGACCCGCGAGGGAAGCACACGGATTTCCATTGCACTATCGATCGCGTCTAGAACGCGAAAGGGAGAATATTATGCGAAGACATATGATCCAGAACCTAACGGTTTCGTTAACCAAGACGATTCGCCAAGGGAGACGGAAGGAGACGTCGTCGGAGGCGTTGCAAATTACAGTTTCTGTCCCCTATGCCCGAAATGTTCGCCCGTAGTCGAGGGGAGAGAGTCTTCAACCCCTAATTTTCGGACGAAGCTGGGGGCAGCTCCGGGATTCGAAGCCAGTAACAACCCCCGGCGTCGTTTCCAATGGGTTCGTTTACTGGCCACCATAACTGGATTAGAAATATTGAACCTTTTTCCGGAGAAACTCCGTTGACGCCATTATAGTGGACAAACTATTTTAAAACACCCTCTACATACATTTACTCCCCACTCGTATTCGTACACTATAATGGTTATTCGCTATAACTGAAAACAAACTTGTTTTTCTTATGTTTGATAAATGTTTATTACACTACTCTGTTTATTCTATTTACTAAGTAGTTTAAACAAAATTTTTTCTTCAGTATTAAATAGTGAAGGTGATGCCCAATTATACAGTAACAGATAGAGAAGTATAATAGAAACTTTATACAAAATTAACAGGGGTAGGTGCCTAAATTTCTCGGCGAAAAAAAAATTTCAAATCGTTCTCAAAAAATTATTTTCGGTTGCAGGGGTCAATTACAATCATTTTTGGTGAATAGACATACCCCCGAAATCTTACTCACTTACGAGAAAAAAATTCTTTACCGAAACAATAATGTCTGACCAGAACACTTATTCTACTGATCCTACTGAAATTTCAGGCCTATCTTTAAAATATCATAACTCCTGAACGGATTGGAGGATTCTAATATTTCAAAGTGCAAATAACGCGTATTTAGATGAAGCATATGTAGAAATTCCAAGAATGTTCGGAAAATTGTTCCTTAACCCTGTAAAGTGAAAGAAACTGAAAAGCCAAAAAGACACATTGGCTGTAAGGTCTACTCGTATATCTGGTCTGTGGTACTGTTTATATTTGTCGCATCCCAGCAACGGTAATTGGGTTTCCATAGGCGACCGACATTCTAATGGACACGCGAGCACATTATTTGCTCTGCGCGATTCATCATCGCGTAATCGCGTTTCGTGCGCGAACTAGACGCGGAGAATTCATTTGTGTGTCGGATGGAGGGGGCAGAGGGAAATTCAACTGTGCACACATCGGCGCAATAATGCTCGATCGCCACCCATGGTCGTCCCAGAGTTGCAGGAATCGAGCATAAAGGGAGAAGGGCATAGTCCCCCGAAATCACAAGCTTATATATCCATTCGGGAAGACGATATTCGAGGGTTCGAGGCGAGCCAGACAAATCTGCAGGGTTGCTGGACGCGTGCAACCGAAAGCTCTCCTTCGATTCGTGCGTCGAAACCCCCGTGGATTATCCGTGTATATATTTTGTACTCCGTACGGAAGCCATTGATAAACGATCGCTTACTTACTCGGCGACGAGGGTCTTCGTTTTCGATGCTGCAACCATGGGGGTTGTCGAGATTTTATTTTTCCAAACAGGCCACGAACGATCAGACATACAGAATCATCGGAAGTGTGCTTTTTTTTAAAATTAAATACTCTGGTATTCGGAGGCTAATTACTTCCGGTGCACAAGACTCCGGAGGGTTTCTAAGGAGTGTATAAAATAATTTTTATTTCGCTTCTTTTTTATTGTAGTCTTGGGCCTGTTAGGAAGCCATATCGACAAGTCTATGATCTTTCGCCCCACGGCAGAAAGAATTGAACCCTTCAATAATTTATTGCTTTAAAACATACAGTAAGAAAAGGAAAATGAACCAGCTTGATAGAAAAGGTCGCCGCGACCCGGTGACCCAGCGACGAATTAAACGAAGCGAAAGGTTTCGATCGTTGACCTGCAAGCCGGGGTCGTTTGTCACGCGCATTGTTGGAACACATTTTTCCGGGCGGGAAAAGCGTCGATGCAGTTTCCCTCGCGGAGATTCCCTCCTTTCATCCACCCAGGTCTCCTCCCTCTTCTCATCTGGCATTCTCCTAAAGCGATGGCAAAGTGCGTCAGGACGAAATTTTAATTCGTCTTTGTCCATCGCGGCACGAAACGTCGCCATTGTTCGGCGCATAAAAGCCCCATCGGATACCGAGTGTACGCGTGTACGGACCACCGTGGGATATCGACCGTCCCTCTGGGTCCGTGCGTGTGTTTTTGTTGCGTGGGTGTACTTGCCTTGGCCCCGAACACGAACGCAAAACGAGAGAGGAAGCTTTCATCCCGATGGTGGCTCGTTTCCGTACGGGCTCGCGCCATCATTTCATGGGGTTCGTAGTCGTGGGGTGGGCCAGGCTACGTCCAAATCGACCGCGTCGTTCTGTCCACGTTTGTTGGTCGAATATTCGAGACACCGCCCCTCGGGCTGTTTAATTAAAAACTTTTACCCGCGAGCGCGAACGCTTGGCATCTTCTGATTTACGGAAACCCCCTACCGCCGTTCGTAAAGTTCGCACCGTAGCCCGGGACCTGCCTCTTCGACCCTCCTTTGTCCACCTTCGATTCATACACGATGACTATTAATTAATAAATTCATTTTGAATACCATAAAACTAGGAAACAAAATTAATTTTCTCTTTAGGTCGCTCTCGTCTTATATTTTATATGAAATTCCGCATTCATCCGGTGCAAAGGAACTGTTAAATAAGCAAACGAATAAAATTGATGACTCAAACCCTATATCGTAATTTTAATTTTTATCCAGATGTCTAACGTCTGAGTGCAAAAGTGGTCGATTTGGAGGCGGAATGGCTCGTTCTTTCTGTCTTGGAACGGTCCTCCAGCATTGCTTTTAAAGTCTCTCCACTTGTGCAATCCTCTTCTTTTCCCCCTTTTGCAGCCACTATTTATTTCGTTCCAGATTTCCGGCATCTTGTTCTCGCTATTAGTTTCTGACTGCGCCTTTTCCCAGGCTTTGTTAAATATTCCGCTTTCTCTTCGCTTAGGATGCATGCATATTTATTATTATACCTGGATTTCCTTATTCATTTATTGCGCTGGGTTTTGCGCATCCCTGCTTCCCCTGAAAATAATTCAGACGAGCCAACGTTCGTTCGAACACAATTTAATTATCCAATTTAGATTGTTTTTTTTTATCGTAGAAATTAAAAATTGGATGAGATATTTGTCCGCGTCAATACGCGTACCTCTTTATAAATTCATTGACGTCACTTTTGTACACCGTTCTCGTCGTGGAGAAACCGTTGCTTAGAATCTGTTTTCGTCACAGTTACCGGGAGAACTTTCGTCGTGTCGATCGATCTCGGTTCTCTCGGTCTTCTTATAACTCGTTTTGCTCGTTCAATTATTAACCGTGTTGTCCAGTCACGAATATTGTTATTACGCTGATAAAAAATAGAACACGGAACGCAGGAACTGGAGGAACGCGTGTTCTGAAACCTTTGAGGCTATAAATTGTTAAACTGTAAATTAAAAAAATAAATCCAAATACCAACGTTTATTTATGGATGTTGCAGTAAAGGTTAATCTGGAATGTCGAGATGCAAAAATAAATTGTCAAGTTAATTCCACGAGACTTGTCGACCCGTTTTACAGAAAGCATCGACGCTTCCTGTTACATGGTTCACAGTCAGCTGACATTCTCCATTTGTCAACCTTTCGCGAACCTATCGAATTAAATTTTCTTGAACTATCATTTTACGTTATATTTCTTTTACCTAAATTTTGACTTATTAAAATCTTAAATTCAAGGAAACCGCGAAAAGTCCTGCGAGAAATTCCAGAAATCCCGAATAACTGTGAGAATCGTCTCGACAGAAGCGGTTTCGACTATATTTACGAAGGACAGACGGACCATCGTGTTCTCGAGGCACCTTCGACCTGTCTGAAATGGTCGAATTAAAATTTCAACTCTCTGCGTTACGTCATTATTCTCTCGCATTCCTTTTAAGCGATGATTTCATTTCTCGTCGCTTCGACGCGACCGTAATTTGTTTATCGGCCCATCGGGAGTGTTCCGTGGTTTCCGGCCAGGAGAGAAAGACACTCGTGTGGGACGAAAATCGTGGAAACGTGGGCTAATTTGAAAATAACAAAAATTATTCCCCGATAGATTCAAGTTTAGAATTAATTTACGGTTACTCGACTTAAATTTATATATTTTCGTTCCGACGAGGAAGAATGACAATTCGAGTCGTGTTACTTACGTTCTAATTTGGCATGTTACTCGGAAACGCAGATTTGTCTCGCGTTTGAAAGGGACACGTGGTCTTAGAGAAGACGCGAACGCCCCAAAGTCTTCTTTAAATACAGCATGATCGATGATCCAACCGAGTCCGTAGAGAACTCGAGACCAGTTTCATAAAATCGAGATATTAGATCTGTCTGCGAAAGTTCCCTCGTTTTTCGTCCTACGTCCCGGAGATAATAAAACGCGTCCTGCTCGATCTTAGTCACCGTGAAAATCTCCACCGTTTTACACTGGAGCGATCGTTCATCCAAGATGGGAATTTATCAGAACAATTTTCTACCCCGCAATTGATATATTGGCGACGTTTTCAAAACTTCTTGTCGTCTTCCGAATTGTCGACGATATTTTTCATATGTTTGCAGTTTTCCCAGGCACGTAGTCGACAAGAAATCTCTAATAATAATAAAGCGTCACGGTCGAAACGTTATCGAGCCACGTTATTTTCCACGGCTGAACGATCGTCTCTCGTAACCGCGAATTATGACAACGCATCCTGTGCCTGACCTGAAAACTGTGTTCGTTGGTCTCGCGCAGCCCGATGGGCACCGGAGGAATCGCTTATGCACTTCTGGTTCACCTTGCAGGTGCGCAGCGTCGATAAACACGCGATGGAGAGAAGAAAGTGATCCGAAAAATCGCAACGGAAGCCTCCGTGGTACGTCCTCGAGAGTGATGGAGACTTTCCTCGGGGTCTGCATCGCTGTAGACGGCGCGTAGAGCCAGGATCGTACGACGAACATCGAGCACGAGGTGTTCCAAGATGGGCAAGTGTTGCAGCAAGCGGCAGGAGCCGCAACCCCTTGGTAAGTACCTCGAAAACTTGTTCCTCCGTCGTTCGCTCGCGGCTGTTTAGCGATAAGTTTTCTTTTACAACTCCATGGGAACGTTTTAAGTATACTTCGAAAAGTTTTGAGTGGCTGTCAAGGTCTTGAACGTAACGAACCAGAGGTTCGAGAATTCCTGGTATCCGCGTAGCTTGGAAACATAATCCTTCGATTCCATAATCGATCCAACGATGAAATTTTACGTGATTTACTACTGAATGCAACTGTGCTCGTAAAATTAATTATTATATAAGCTTATAGCATTTTTCCTTCGTTGCGTTGCAATGAGTTTTATTCGATTCGGGAAACGATATTTCTCGCAACCTTCGATATTTGTGTTTAATGATAATTCGCAGATGTCAGCGCTTGGCGTAACCGCTCGGACCGCTGGAAAATATTCAATTGCCCAGTGCAGCCCATTCCCATTTTATAAGAATCCTTACGATTCAGATAGAACGAAAGAAATTCAATACGAAGTTAAAGATAAGTATCCCCGTAAAATCTAATAAAAGAGAAAGGAGTTCTTGGATTCTCACGGGACGAATTCAGCCCTGATCTTGCGTCTCTTCGTGAATGTTTGAAGTCAGCGTGCATCGTTAAGAAAATTCGTGGTGCATTTTTTATTTACAATTTTGCTCGACTCCGTTACGCAGGTTATAAGAAAGCAGACACAGGACTGAGCTCGAAGCACAGCAATGGAGGTTCCTTGGATCGGTACACCGCTGACCCGAATCAAAGGGGTGTACAAGCGAGGGCGGACATCATTCGACCGAGGCCCACACCTTGTAAGCTACAGATTCCGCATCAACCCCGTAAAACAAGCTCGCCTGTCGTTATGCCTGCATGTGTGTATTTTATGTTATTTTATTTCGTTTCTTAGCATTATTTACGTTTAAGTTTACTCTTAAGTTTCGATGGATGATTTTAGCTTGTAAGCTTGCCGAGTTTCGCTCCGTCTTCCGATCAGACATGGGGAAAATTTTTATTTAACGAGAGAAACGTTTGTTCGTTCGACATTTTTCCCATCTCTGTCTTCGATACGACGACGAATTAGATTCTGTTACGTTGGGCTTAAGTAAAATTATATACACGATGGTGAGTTCAATGACATTGGTCGCAAGAAAACTGATTTTATTTGCCGACAAAACGCTTTTAAGCACACGGTTCAAACGTTAATATCATAAATGGCGGGAGGAAGAAAGATCAGTCTCGGGCTGAAGAGGAAGTAGAACATGACGGAGCAGTTACTCCTTAGTCAGACAGTCGGACCCAACACGAGTAATAATCCCCTTCCGATCTTTCTTTATTCCTGCAATAGCTCAACAAGCTTCGTAAGGTCCCTAAGATTACAGATTATTTTAAGCAATTTAAATAAATATTCTTGAATTTCTATATAGTACAGATGTTAGGTTAAAAATTGTCTGCACGAACGCGTGTAAATTGGTTTGTTCTGTGAAACAGCTCACTCGCAAAGGTCCAACAAGATCGTGGTGGCACTTTACAATTACACCGCGCGCGAAAGCACGGACGTCAGTTTCGTGAAGGGCGACCGAATGGAGGTATTGGACGACACGGAGCCTGACTGGTGGAAAGTTTTGCACTTGACGACTTTACAAGAGGGTCTCATTCCTTGGAACTTCGTGGCCGTCGAGCGTTCGGTCGAGAGCGAAGAGTGAGCATTTCCGTTGAACGCTAGTTTATTCGTCGACACCGGGTAACGTCCCCACTTAACGATAAACGAACTCGTTCTTCTCCCTTTGACGCAGTTGGTTCTTCGAGAACGTCTCGCGCAAAGAGGCCGGCAAGTTGCTCCTGGTGGACGAGAATCCCCGAGGAACGTTTCTGGTCAGACCCAGCGAGCACAATCCCAGAGGCTACAGCTTATCCGTGAAGGACTGGGAGGAGGGCAGGGGCCATCACGTGAAACATTATAAAATTAAACCGCTCGACAATGGAGGCTTCTTTATCGCCACCAGCCAGAAGTTCCCCACCTTGCAAGCCCTTGTCATGGCGTACAGCAGTAAGTATCTTTCAGATCTACCCTTTAATACGCTTCAGTTTCCTTCGACTGTCGATCGATAAATAATACTTTTATTATCCCTTGGGCTTGTGGGGTCCTGTTGATGAGAGATGGAGGAGCGCTTGCGAGAGAAATGGCCCCTCTGGCGGCGAGTATAGAAGGCGACCCCACAGACTCTACTTTAGCTTCTCGCGTTTTAGAAAACTCAACTGTTGCATTACGCAAGGAGAGTTGACTGTAATTTAATTATCTATTTAACGTTTCTTGTCTGTAATTTTCCAGAGAACGCGTTGGGTCTCTGTCACGTGCTATCGAAACCGTGCCCCAAGCCGCAGCCGGACATGTGGGACCTGGGACCCGAGTTGCGCGACAAATGGGAGATCAACAGGAACGAGATACAGCTGATACGGAAGCTGGGTCACGGTAACTTCGGCGAGGTTTACTATGGCAAATGGCGAAACAAGATCGAGGTGGCGGTGAAGACTCTTCGACCGGGGACCATGTCGACGGAGGCGTTCCTTCAGGAGGCAGCTATCATGAAGCAATTCCGGCACAGACACCTGGTGGCGTTGTACGCCATCTGCTCGAAGGAGGAACCGATCTACATCGTGCAGGAGTACATGTGCAACGGTAGCTTGCTGGACTTCCTGAGGACGGGCGACGGGAAATACATGCAATTCGAGGATCTGATTTACATCGCTGGACAGGTGGCTTCCGGCATGGAGCACCTCGAGAGCAAGCAACTGATACACAGAGACTTGGCCGCGAGGAACGTTCTCATCGGCGAGAAGAACAAGGCGAAGATCTGCGATTTCGGTCTCGCCAGGGCGATCGAGGACGACGAGTACTGTCCGAAACAGGGAAGCAGATTCCCGGTCAGGTGGACGGCCCCCGAGGCCATCGTTTATGGCAGATTCAGCATCAAGAGCGACGTATGGTCCTACGGTATCTTGCTGATGGAGCTATTCACTTATGGCCAAGTTCCTTATCCCGGTGAGTCCCGACGGATACTTTGTCATCCACCGATTCCCTCATTTTTTTAACGCATTGTCGAGACTATAATCAGATCTTCCTGCTTTAAGATTCCGTCCATTGTACACGATCGAACCGGGGAGATCTCTCCCCCTTTTATGCTCCGCGTTCTATCGTGCTAGTAATACGAACACGATGAGCGCGCGTTTAACTCGAAACTGAAGTCAGAAGATTTACCTCCTCATTTTTAGACGAATAGAGATTTTGATTGCTGTCAGGTTATAACGCTTCTTGAACTTGGACAAAAGCTGTTGCTGCAGCAGAAAGAAAGACAAGAAAAGGGAGTTTCCCATCCTAGTACACTCTTCCTTAGATTCTGGAGCGTTTGATACTCTCGAGAAGTGTATATACATATAGGAACAGATAGTCGGAGGAGTACTTGCGAGAGAGAAGAGTTGAGCGTCTCCCTCTGCTGGCGAATACGGGAAGTGTCGCCATAAAGCACATAACAGAAGATTGCGTTTCATCATTTTTTTTTATTTATTCGTAAGAAATTTTTTCCTATCTTTTTTTTTGCTTCGACACGATTGCTTGACCTAGTTCTGTGGAACATTCAGTATTTAAAATGTTATCACTCATTGCTTATCTGAACAATTAGACGCATGAAGACACAATGTATCCAGTGTTTCCAAGTTGAGTTTCTACCAGCTAGTTTAGCTAATGTATTAATTTCACAACAAAAATATTCATACATGAAATTGTTCTAGAAAATATCAAATGAGAATTTCTCAATCTTTGAAGTTATTCGTCGAACCAGTCGACAGTGTTCTTGTATTTTCAAGTGGCCTCCAAAGTAAAGCTAGTGGATTTAGATCTGGGGCACGAACAATACCTGCACAACCTATTCATCTGTTAAGAAATCGTTTGTTCAAGAATCGTCTGACTACTCGGCTCGAAATGGGACAGTGCACCATCGTGCATAATAATTCATGCAATTGATTACTCAAGAACTCGGGCCAGTGTGTTAAGAAAAATAACAACTGCTTATGGTCGTGAGCCCAATACAAAACCGAGGATTTATCGGTCGACGTTTCGGCCTTTGACGAAGGTCTTCTTCAAGACATTGAAGTACAGTCATACTAAACGAAGCCCAGTAGTGTGTAAAAATAATTAAGACTATCACGATGTTAAAAAACTTTGAATATCTGTACAGTGTAATTAAAAATTAGTCTAATAACAAATGAGAAAGGGATTAAGCCATTGGAAACTGCAGGATATTTAGGCTCTGAGGACAATTGTCTGTTCAACCTCTGCCATGTAGTTCGTAACAGACATCTACAGTTTCACGCGCGACACGTTAAAAGAATGAGATAAACAATGGCGTTTCCGGGCGATCGACAATGCGTTAATGTCACTTTCTCCCTTGCGCACGTTCTTAAATTGAATCGCTTTTGTTTCTTCAGGTATGCAGGGCCGTGAAGCTATAGAACAGATAAACAAAGGCTACCGAATGCCGAAACCATTGAATCACCCGCTGCCGGACAGCATTTACCGATTGATGTTGCAATGCTGGGACGCCAGCCCCGAGAAGCGACCCACGTTCGAGTTCCTGAATCACTATTTCGAGTCGTTCAACGTGACGAGCGAAATACCGTATCTGGAACCGCCAACGGACTGATACACAGCTCATATGCAGAGTCACCTGGTGCCGCACGGTCATTTTCACCCAGCGCACATCAATTGTGCCATGGAGTTTTATGGTATTTATTGCTAAAGCTCTCCGGCCAGATCTACCCGGGGGGGGGGGGGACGTTGTCGCCATTCATTTTGCACATCGCAGATTGTCCGGGCGAAGAGTGAATTCCAAATCGAAAAATTAAAAAAAATATAGAGGAAAGAAAAAGAGAGAAAGAACCGATCCAGAACAAAAATAAAAAAAAAAAAAAAACGAGTTAACATTTCGTGAGCAACACGGTGGCAAGAATTCTGTAAACGTTACCAGACTTCTCGAAGCAATCGTTGTTAAACGCTGCCAAAAAATTTCTACGACGATCGCGAGTATACCGACAAGTGTTCTTTTCGTTCGTAAATTTTTCTTAAATCCGGCGTCGTAATCGGCGCGAGCATCTCAAGAACAATGATCTTGTGTGCCATGGAACTTTATAAAGAGAGGGAGAAAGAGAGAAAAAAAAGAGAAATTATTAAGTCATGTTGATGCTCGTATAGGGCGTATACAAGGCTCTTGAAACTTTGTGACCAATCGTGAATAACTGCCGACTAATACTGAGTCAGACGACTGATAATAAGATTATAGAATCTCTATCCGTTACGTATCCAGTATCTATTAAGGTTTAAACGAAATCGTTCGTCGTTCGAGCTATTTAATAAGCATTTTCATAATTCGGAGAGTATAATAATTGACGAAGTTGGTATTGATAATCTTACAAAAGTGTTTAGAGGTTAGAACGGAACGAGTCGAGAACTAAACGTAGAGTTTTAAATGGTAGAAGATGTAACCGATTTATATTAGTCCGTCAATGTACGATCGCAGCGCAGAAAAGGGAAGCATTCGCGCCATTTTGTGTAATCCGCGCGATTACTTCTCATTGATCTCGAATCGGTCGCGACTGATTTTTCCTACGATCCAAAATTCCATTTGGATGCAGTCCTTGTAAATCCGGGAGCACCGTTTGTGCGTCGATGTACGAACGGTTTATCGAGTGCACAAATCTGCGATAGGACACAATGACGTTCTACGATATATGTAAACTAGGAGCGAAACGAGTTCTCGTTTCATTTCGAACGACTGTTCGCGTAGAACAATATTTTATACCAGAGATTAATACGTTTTATACGTAGACAAAGAAACTCTTTTCGATGTACTTTTGTTTTGTGAACAATGCGTTCCAAATACACAATTCGAAAGCACACGATCGTTTCTGTAATATACATATTATTATTTTTTACTGTGATTGCGCCCCTTAAAAGAAAACAGAAAACTGTCGTGTTCTGCGACGTCGGTAATACGCCTCCATATCGATCGATTTCAACATCGCGTTTCCCTGAATTTCCGTTTTTAAATTCGGTGGAGTTAAAATACAAAGAAGTTACTTGATACGAAACAAACGTTAACAGAAATGCGAGACTGTTTTGTGGAAACTATTCTACGCGTTAATATATAATTTATTTATTCAATAAACGGGAAGCCCCATTAGCGTACAGAGTAGTAGAACATGATAATCAAAATAAGGTTATGAAGGTAATTTTAACGTGAATTGCTCAAACAATGTAAGGATGGGCACATTGCATCATTCAAAAACTGTGTATTTAAACTTTTTTAATACTTTGCCCTTAAGTTGGTTACCCAATTCTCGTTAAAATTACCTTTATAACCTTATTTTGACTATCATGTTCTATTACATTGCCCACTGATGGGGCTTCCCGTCTATTGAATAAATAAATAAATAAATAATGTTAAAAGTTCATATACATGTACGTCCGACAATGTTCAAATTGGGTTTGTGCTTTTACCATAGAATAACCTCCAAATTTCTTAAATTTTTTATCGAAATCATAGACAAACATATGCAAAAGGAATGCTGTAAATCAAAAATAAATATTTCCCAACATGTTGTACTACACTCTGTAAGCAATTACTTTTTTCGTGATTCTTAAAAGTGTATATTTTTACTTCAATCGTAATCGAACATTTATGTGGCGCCCAGCAAGTATGGCAAACCAACTGATATATGTATACCGGATTTATAGTTCTATAGGCACTCCTCTACTTCGAAAATTGTTTATATTTAGAAAACAAAAGTTTAACGAACGTACAAGTGAGAGTGAACTTCTTTCATTATTTCGATATGTAGTATCGATTCATAAAGAATATATCGCGCATTTGTTAACGCTTTGTAAGAAGTACGTTTTCGTGTCGCGACAAGAAGCGACACCTTTTTCGATGTTTATGAGAATCTAGAGAGAAAAAAAGAAACTAGAAATACTACTTGAGATAAAAGATTAAATCATCGATGTTGCTCGTACAAAGTGTCTGAAAAATTGTAAATTTTCTACTAAACATACAAAAAAGATAGGTTAGGGTAGAGTTTAGACGGTAGACCCGTGAAGTAGGTGTAAAAAAAAAAAAACTCTCCTCGGAATGTGAAACGCGGTCGTGAGAATTTTTCTTTCGTAATTTCGTCGTGCAAGTGTTTTCGGGGAAGATGTTTCGATTCCGAGGACGTATTTGTTGTCATGGTCGTCCCCCGTGGAACGTATCGTTAGACTAAGTCCCTAGACGTACATTGAACTATGTCACGATAAACAGGATGAGCCATTATGACACTTTTAGATATTAACGTTTAAACGAATAAGAAAACAATTAAATGTATGGGAGGGAGAGAGAAAGATAGAGGAAGTGGAAGCGTGAAAGTGTGAGAAACGCGAGATTATTACGTACGTGAGTGTAGTGAATTGTTACACTTGTGTCTGTGCGGTATTTTTTTTTTTTCACGCGCATTGTGCCGTGACATTAAGGGACGAGCAATAAAATGTCAAGCTCTACGTACGCCCCGTAACCATTGCTCAATAGAAGAATCCATCGTTCTCACGAGATCACGTTTACGAAGCAAACAGTAATACCCTGAAATTCGACGAGCCAGACAAGTGGTAGGTAGAGGCAAAAGATTTTGACTACTCATAATTTTGAAAATCTGAAAACCAATCGGTGATTTCTGTGACAAATACTAAGGCACGCGGTGAAACTGTAAAGTTTAAGGTCGTTCCAAGCGTAATGCATATGCAAAGAAACAGTCTTGAGCGATTAACATTTTTTGCGACTACTTTTACGACCACGATCGTTCGAAGAAACGTCGATATTTATAATATCGATTCAGCGGAATACTTTTACGGCTCACGTTTACCGGGACTCGTCGCGAACTCGACATTATATTGCAACATTACATAGCGTACCGATAATATAATGTTTTCTACTATGATTAGCAAGGCGATCGCCATACCCTTCGTTGTGTGAGTTGACTAATTTATTCTATGTAGTACGATGCGGTGAATGCACGTGAAAAAGCATCATGTTTACGTAGAAGTTAGAAAGTAGCTGTATTTCGTCCAGTAAACTTTTCTATGAGCGTTTTATACCGATCAAAATGTTGTTGTGTTTCACACGGAGAATGGTCATTTTAAGGGTTCGTTGACGATCATGTTGTCGCCATAATTCGTAGACCTGAAGCAATTGTGGATGAATTTCGATTCGCACGAACGGTGGAGCGTCCTAACGGACAAGAAGTACGTTTGATTTCTCCATCTTGAATGTCGCTGTCGCGTAACATTATTTCATCCGAGCAACACAGAAAAGAGAGTGGTATATTTAAAAATGTTATACCGGTAAGGGCATCGTGTGGCCTTTCCACTGGACCTAGAGACTGATATTGTTTAGACGAAGAACAGAAACAGTTACATTTGAATGTATTAATATGCTCGACAAAATTTTTCCCGCGAACGTTGAATTATCGAACGTAAACTTAAGTCTTAAAGTTTTTCTTACGACCTTAGTACAAGACGATAAATTCTGACGGTAGTTTAGAACTGTTGTGATTTTACACGTGCCTGCTCGGCTATTATTATCCGTTTGTCGATATTTAAATGCCAATTATAAACAGGCACAATCTCTCCCTATCGTATTTGGTGTACTAGATATCGAGGAATTTTTCTAAGGAAAGGAAAATAATCGAAATTTTCCGCCGACGTTTTTTCAGATGCATTCGAAAACGAATTCTAGTCGGGAGACGCTGCGTGTTCCGATTACGAAAGTAGCCGTTACGAATGCAATAATGCTATTCATCGTTATGCGTCCGGTAGTCCAAAGCAAAGTATACTTAATATGCTGGCTGGTTTACGCAACAATGTAAGGCTATCAACTTTTTTAATACTTCTCGACCATTCGTTGCGACGGACAAATATAGAATATTAAGATTGTAGAATTTAAATGATTCGAGCTAAACTTTCGTAGTCTGTAAATGTTTGTCGTCATAGTTATCGATCGAGTAGCAATTCGTAACTTTAACTCTATTTTTACTACCATTATCAAGTAGTTATTTTTATCACTTTAATCGATTTAATTAGTTACGAAATCGTGATACATTGAAAATAATGTTTTCATTTTTCGATACCGTTCACATTAAATCTTTAATCATACATTTACCACCGTAGCAACCACACCTTCATGATTATTGTTAATACATATCGCGCAGCAGTGTTCTTAACTCGTCTTTCGGATCGAAAATCGATTTCGTTTTAATCGAAAGGTATTTTACTTTTTTTTTTTGTCTAAACACTGCGTCTCTCGGCTTGGAGACAAGTTTCGAATATGACGATAATAAACGACAAAGTTTTTTCGTTTCCGTATCGTTCGTAATGACTTGTCCAATTGTGAGTTGCATTCTTTCGAAGGAAAGTCTGATTTCTCTCTTGAAATTCGTTTCGTTGTGGCTCCGTTCAAATGAAATTTTAATAAATCTGTGATATAGCGACAGACCTCATGTTTTGATACAGAGTTTGAGTGTTGCGCGGGGCTACTACGAAATCATCGTACCAGAAAACTGCTGAATAACCGTTCGTAGATGTTAAAATGAAAACAGTCGTCACGTGATGCGCACACCAAATAGATGGATATTTTTTAATGCATTTAGGCTTTCGTCGAGGTTTTCACAGTACACGGCGCGTCAACATGGTTCACTCGTACCTAAAGTAAAATGGATCAATATATCGTCATTGTTTACGTACCAAAGCTTATTATCATTAAGTAATTTAACGATTACTTTGTATCATTGTATTAAGTATCATAAGCCTATGCAGATAAATATATTATGTATCATATTAACAGAAGGGTGTTAATGACCTCGTCAAATGATATATACATATATATTTTCTCCACAACACGCAACATTATTTTCTCGATATACGTGTAGTAGAAGAACGGGAATTTAAATGATACAATATATTAATTTCAAGAAATTTATTCTAGTACCAATCTTTCATCTCACAATACAAAAATTTGTAAATAAAGATATTAAATTTTTTTTCATTAGAAACTAAATAAAATAGCTGGACACAAACGGTTTTAGAAAACAAAGAAACCCGCACATCGTTTTATTATTTTCGTATTTTTTTCTTCATTTTTTTTTCTTTTTTTTTTTCTTAACCTTTTATCACTTTTCTCTAAACCGATATTGAAATTGTATCACTTTTAATACTTTCCTTCTACACAGATGCAGATTCTTCTTATCATTTTTTTTGTTTTTTTTTTTTGTTTTTATTGTATATTATGTATAATTTAGGTACCAAGTTAAATGGTTTTGTAGCAAACATATAATATTTAGACTCACGATCATGCATAAACACTGCATGCTAGTCCTTGAAAAACTGTGTAAGAAATCTGCCAGTTAATAATTCAATACATTACAATTAAATATACATCATTTCTGCCATGTGTGACATCTTCTTTGGAATATGAACAAACTCCTCAAAGTAGCTGGCAAGTTCGTCGATAGTGACGTCGCACGAAGGTGGGGATATTCTCGCTTGTACCGAACATGTATTTGAACTTGAAGGCTGACCGGACGAATTGCTCGTCTCCGACTGATTGCTATTACCTCCGCCTGGACCAGGCCCCCTCTTTAAACTCGGCATCGTATTGCTACGCGCTCGTTGAAAACTACTAGCTTGAAAATTATCTTGAATGCTGGTATCGTCTTTAGCTTGTCTAGAATCTTGACTAATGTTCAGTGCTTTAAAGTCCTTTGCCACCGAACCATGACCAAAAATTTTTGTGTTCTTCCAAGAAATACTAAGTTTACAAGATTCTTTAAAGAGTGTATTTGCTAGATTATCGCTAAGACAATTAGTGCCAGTATCGTTTAATTTTAAAACAGCCTCTTTGATTATCGAAGATTTCTTAGTTTTATCAAGTACTCTTTCATTTCTTGACGGTTTGAAGTTCGTTGTGCTTTTTATGCCTCTAGGACTGACCGTGGTTAACACCGGCCTGCCAGGCATCGATCTTCTTTGAAATAAGTAACTGCAGTCGGAACCAGTGCTTTTACTGGTTGTCCTGAATGGATTCGGTGAGTTTGTTTTATCGGTGGACGTAATACTGAAACAACAAAAAAGTAACGTTTACAAGTAATACAATTTTAAAACGAATATAATTATCATAGACATTAGCAATTATTTCAAAAATCATTTATTATTTCTAAATCCTTGGCACACAGCCTGGAATTAAGTATTGGCAAATATTTATTTCTCTGCATCTTATGCAATGACATGAATCAAGAAAATGCCCGTTTGAACTATCGAAAGTGTCGCGGTAAGCCGATTAAAAACAAATGTCAATAGAAATTTACTTCACAATAAACGCACTTTAACTAGTAATATAAACTTTAGCACTGCACTTGTACACTCGACGTTTTGCTACGCAGTTCTCTCAACGCGTAAATGATTCAGGAACAACAGTTCGTGAACCGTGCACAGCGTCGTAACGCTCTATCGAACTCGTTTCTATCGTGTAAACAATTCGATTGCCTTACGGGTGACAGTTAATCGTGTTGTCGACTCGCACCATCGAGATCAAGAAACGACAGTCGTTGAAATGCGTGTTCACGAGCGTTTGCATCGTTAATAACTCGAAAACACGCGCAATGTAAACAGAGATGGTCACGTACTTTGCGAAACGAGGCAACGTTAATCGAAGACCTTGACCGCGCGTGAAAAGGGGTTGAGTCGCAAAACCGCTACGATCCGATACATCGAACGTGCATACACATAGTAGGTTCAGCACGTTCGAGGGAATTGGGAGGGATGTTTGCGAGGAGCAGGCGCTTTGAATGATCAATGTCAGGGAACCGAGAACGTTCAGTGGTAAAATGCTTACTGAGGACAACTCGAGGAAAGACGATCAATTTCGAGTTTTTCCAAACTCGCCGGCAGTACTTCGTCGGCCATGCTCACGATTTTGCACGGTTCTGTGCTCAAAGTTTGCGGAAACATGGCATCGTGCCGAACCACTGTTGGCAAACAAACGTTGACAGCGCGTCGGAAAGTTCCAGAACGCAAGGTACAATGTTTCGGTAAATAGGTTAGAATGACAACGACGACAGGCTGAATTTGTCGACGACGGCATTCACCGCGTTTCCCATTTAGTAGCGTTTTAATTTTCAGCGTATGTCACGCGTGCACCATTTCGATCTCGTTATTACGAGGCACACTTAGCAAATATCGGTCGTGGATTCGACTTTGCGATCAATTAATCATCGACAGCACGTAAATAAACAGACTTTTGCGCGCAACTGCCATTCTACTGCTGCTCGATACGGGGAGCAACGAACTCCAGATGGCGGTTCGAGCGTATTTTCATCGCGCCATTTTAAATACTTCGAAGCAACTTTCTATCGATGGACGGAACAGGAACCAACAAGAAATATTTAAGGGGCTAAACACGGCACGTGACCTCGCCGATTCGGTAGGACGGTATTACAGCTTGCTATTCTCTGCACAGAAATGGTAATACCACCAGATACGCGGTTGCCTGAAGAAACCAGAGGGTGCTGCTTGCTATTGCCATATACCATTCTGAACAGTGTGGCCAGATCAGACATAATTGAGTGCATCGAAATCGACAATAGTGACGACGAACTTCCTTAGCGTCTAACGGAATGGTGGGGATAGCAGGCATGTATATACTACCGCAAGAGTCATGTGTACGTGAGCTCGACACTTCGCACAATTTCGGGAAAACGATAAAGAACGCTAGCGGGAGCCTTTCCTTCTTGCTCTTGTAAAAGAGAAACAGCTGAAATACAACCTCGATAATCGGCATACGGTTCCAAGTCTCGATTGCCCCAGCATTTTTACTTTCCGACCTATGTAAGATATAAGCACAGACGAGGTATATGAATAGACTTTTTACCTTATGGACTTTCGCGGCCGAATCTGACTGCCATACCGACGTGAAAATTCGGAGGTGAGTTTAGCGGCCTCTTCTCATGGATGGCGGTCAGTTGAGAAACTATTCACTGAGTTAAATTTGTCACGTGACTTGATCTGTTATTACACACTTAGTAAATATCGGTCGTGGATTCGACTTTGCGATCAATTGATCATCGACAGCACGTAAATAAACAGACTTTTGCGCGCTACTGTCAATTTACTGCTGCTCGATGCAGGAAGCAACGAACTCCAGATGGCGGTTCAAGTGTATTTTCATCGCGCCATTTTAAATACTTCGAAGCAACTTTCTATCGATGGACGGAACAGGAACCAGCAAGAAATATTTAAGGTCCGCTTATTAACGACAAATATGTAAGTAACTCGATACAGAATTTTGATTAGACATCTTAGAGTTATGGTGATATCATTAGTACTCTGTGTATTTGCTTCGATGTGCAGTCTTATGAAAAACGGAATAGGAAAATGTTTTATTGGTTATTAATGAATTCGTGAATATTTGTGTCAGTGAAATATAAAAGAAGTCAAGGAATACTTGATAATATAGTGGGATTCCAGCATACATCAGTTTTTCAGTATTACTCGTTATTCTTGGTAAAGAAACCCATTTAGGTTATGGCCGTGTTCGAACCAAGGTCATTGTCAGAGTTCAAAAATTGACAGCTTTGAGAACTGCTGTCGTTCGTATTTTGTATTTATAATACGTAATTATGTCACTGCGACGATATTCTTGTTTAAATAAATTCGCGTGTGTAGATTTTCTTATCAACGTACGAATTGTGTGTATACATTGCGTAACAATTAATTCAATTACGAACAAATGTCGAGGACGTCTCTAGACACGGAAAACTGGCAACAAACGTGTTAATTGCAATCGAGTTCTATCAATCCGCAATTTGCAATTACGGTTGATGCTAATTACGATTAATTATTTAATTGATTATTGTCCAAGTCTGGTAAAGTGATGTGTATCCTGTTAACGTAACAATATGGCGGTATCGCGTGCGATTCTCGAGCGAGCTGGTCTCTTGCGTTGCATTTGCAGCCGTCGCGTAAGTTGCCAAGATTTAAGTGGAACGAGAATATGGGCGTAATATTGATCAAACGTATCTTTGCGTCATTAAGTATGTCGTGATTACCACGATGCTCGGAGCAAAGCCTCCTGGGATCGATCTGAACCGTAATTAAGATCGAAATATCGCGAAACGAGGTAGAACCGATTTAATTCTTCGAACATGAAATCGTATCGCGCGCGCGGTCGCGTATATCGCGTGCAACTACCGAGATAAGACGGAACTGGAAACGAAATTCAACTCGCTAAGGAGGCCATAAAGTACAAAACAAGATATACATTTACCATATTTTACTCGTACCTTTAAACTGCACAACGCGTCGACCTTTACTAAAGTCGTAAAAGTACGTTCGAACGAAATACATACGTTACAAAATATGGTAGTTTTAGATAAGTAAATTTACTGCTTACGTTGATAAATTATTTATAACTACCGAATAAATTACAATTACCTGTTCTGATTTTTATCGCCATATTTGCACACGATTTTTAAAACAGTCCATTCAACGATACTCGTTTAGGAAATTAGAAATACGCGATCACGTTCGTTTTTCCGACCTTGTATTAGAAATAAAGTTTTATAAAATCACAAACGATTTCGAAAGACTCGATGGTGAGATTCTAACGTCGCTTCGCGCCTGGTTTACGACCTACATATTTAATTTAATCGATTCATACTCATTTATGAAACACATCCGAAAATGGGTCACTCTGGATCTAATACCCCCAACAGTTTAAATCGATTGATTTTTTCCTTCATCGCTTCCGGGCTGACAAATTGTTATTTGTTTATTTCGCTGGCAACCACGGTACTCGAGTAATATTTTAAAGCGAACCGAGGAAATTTACCAGCGAAAGAGTGTTCCGTTTCGCGTATAACAATCGATGAATCAGCCAGCGAGGCCTCGCGAGGCCCGATGCACTTCGCGAAAGACTTTATTTTAGCGTGCGAGCGAAATATTTACGAATTCCTCGCGCTGGAAAGCACTCAAGAGCCGCGGAATGCGCCAGACAGAAACAACGGGAGCGATCGTTGATTCCATTCAACGATTTACTTACGTTTCTTTGCTTGTTTCTTCTGTCCTCGGAAACTGGAGTACCGCGGGTCTGCTTTCGAACGATTCACCGATCCTCAACGTTTCGTAAAAATGCGATCGAGTTTCGTAATTTTGAACAAAGGTCAACGACATGCCCACGCACGAAAGAAACGAGGTTCTGTTGTGCTAGATTCGCGAAACGTAATCGAGCTCGAGGATAAATACGGTGCACGATCGGTCACCGAGCCAATGGCCGAAATCGTAAACATTCGAGATCACCTGTTCGCGAGCGTTCGCGGAAAAAAGCGACGTCGACGATCGCGATCGACTATCGTGTCGATAGTCTTGGTCTGTGACCGATAAAATGCGCTCCAAATATGCGTGTGTCTGTGTGTTTGTGTGTCAACTACAGCGATAACAACTGCTCTAAAAGGATTCTCTACCCCTTGGATCGCTAATTAAAAAAAAATATAGAGATGACAAAGTCGATGTCTTCATTGATTTCTGGAGAAAACACAATATGTATTTAGGGATTCGTACCTACAGAATAAATAAATAAATAAAATTCGGTTTGTACACGGTAATCGTGTTTCGTGTTCATTTTATTGGGCGTTGATTTTTTACTTGCAAACGGTACTTGGGTTCAATAAAGCGTATAAAGACAGCAGCGATAACTGTCTAGGTGTGCCACATGCGGCTCACGAGTCGCGGTTCAATCGCGTTCGATGCGTAAAGTTTGTTACGTGGCTATGCGCCGAGACTTACGCGAGATCCGCGGACAAAGTCGTCCCGACGAAACGTGTGTCGCATTTCTTCGTTCGAGCGGCTAGAAACACGCGTTGGAGCGACGCCAACTGCCACGGAACACGCACCCACGCTCAGGCGTCGTTCGTTTTCTACGGGTTTGCACACGGGCTGGAAAACACGAGCGGGAAATCCGCGGTACCAGCGATAAATTTGCGTTTCAAGATCGCGGGTCGATCGCGCGATCTTTACGAT
The DNA here is from genome assembly GCF_051014445.1 of Colletes latitarsis. Lineage (NCBI taxonomy): Eukaryota > Metazoa > Arthropoda > Insecta > Hymenoptera > Colletidae > Colletes > Colletes latitarsis. The sequence continues at coordinate 24,300,613 of NC_135135.1, read as the reverse complement.
CCCCGATATATGTCCCACGGGGCAATAACGAGTCCACGTTTGTGGCAATAAACGACAGATACTCTTCCGTCGCGACGGAATAACTTGCCCAACGAACGCGAGAAATTGGGCTGCCGCATTCCCACGAACGATGCACGGAATTTTGTTTATTCCCCCCCCCCCCCCCCATATCTCCTCTGCGCCATCGCTGTATCTTCCACGTGCTTTACGCACAATTTTATTGCATCTTGTTCGGTCCTGATCCTTTATCAATCTTCTCTTGGAAATTTATGTAAAATTCTGTAGATTCTAGTCTAAAATCGTCAACAGTTCTAATAGAACTCCCGTTCTATCGTTTCTCAGTCTATACAATTCTTGTGGATTCTAGTTGTTGGATTTAATCGGAATACATTTATAAAATAATTACTAAATTAATGTGTATAACGTCAGAAAAAAGTGTTGCAGCTTTCGTAGATGTTCACAGTTATTCGTGCACCTAGAATATACAGCTTACCTGAGGAGTTGTCCTTTGTATTTTCTGTGGTCCAAGATCATCTAGAACGGAACATAGAATAAGCAAATAATTTCCAATGCTCCAAAAAATTGTATAGAATTTTAAGCCTCCCCTACCTCCAAGAGAAACAGTTCTCTGCCAGAATTTCGAGCCAAATCCGCCGCCCCCTCGTAATTCTGATTGGGCCAACGTCTCGAACGCCCTTTTCGACACTCCGATCAGTCGAATACCGCGTCCACGGTTGCAGTTTCGCCTAGAAAATCACGAAGACGACACGCATCGTCGACAACCGCGACCAAAGCCATCGGATGATATTTATGAGAGCCCTTATGGCGCGAGACTACGGCGGGGGTGGCACGACAGCCATGACGGAAATAGTTTCTCGCTCGAAACGACTTTCATTTTCGACACGTTCTCCCCGACCACTTCCTCGTAATCTGTCCAAAGACTATGTTTTTTATCCTTTGCCTCTACCAGTTTTCGTTTTAAATGTACAGGATGTTTGCGCTAACTGGGCCAGGCTATAGCCGAGTTTTATGCGAACATTAACCAGTATCTAACTTGGATCACAGCTGCAGCCTGACCCAGTTGTTGAAATCACCCTCTATACACCTCGTTCATTTACAATTTCTGTTTTCAGTTCCCAAACTGGACCACTTTCACCGATAACGGAAAAATCGTTGCTCCCCGAACACGTTCGAGGCAGGTTCGTGGGCTATTTTTGTGGAACAAGAATGATCGGTGCGGATAGGGAATAGCGAACGATTCATTCCCCCCAGTAAACAAAACGATTGCTTACACGGAGGAAACTAAGGACGATCTGTGCCGTGCTTAAAGCGGAAGCCCTCGTTGAGTGACGATTAGGTCTTAAGGAGTCTTCTCAGATTAGCCATTAAGAGAGTCTTTAAGAAATAATTTAAATCTCTGCGTCTAAACCTAGCGTAACGTTTCAAAGAGGTATTATTATCGACAGTATCGGAGGAAGATGTTCGCAGACAGTTATTTTTGACTTTCTAAACCAGAAGGCGCGCTCGAAAATGAATCACCGCCCGAAAAATTTTGATTCCGCGCGAGGTACGATCGAATAAAAGAACAGTGTCGCCGCGTGGATCGCGGTAAAATTAGACACGGATGCGATCCGATACGTCACGCGCGAGATACTTCTTTCTATTCGAAGATTATGCCCGCGAAATTACTCGGTCGTTACATCGAAGCTGGCGGCGAGTAAAAATAAAAAGCTTATCCCCGGCGTCGATCTCGAATTCTTTCGCAAAGACCGGGGTGATTTAGTGGCTGGAGACGTTGGTCGGATTCCAAGATTTTTCTACGAGGATAGGGTTGCGGTCCCTATTAGCCAGCTAGCGCACCAAGCGTACCTTAATACTTAAATAAATGACCAATAAAAACCTAAAAAAATAACGAAGATATTTTAGAAACTTCCATTTCATATTTACAAACTATTATAGCTAAAATTTTGTCCAAGAATTCAAGGGGGGGAGGTTTCCCCCTCTTGGCCTCTTCTAAATCCTCCATTAAGGGTGTTGCATATTTTTAAAAATATTTAATTGTTTCCTCTTAAATGAACTTTACCAAAATAGTTAAGAATCGTTGAGAATGGTCTTTTTTCGAAGGTAAGTTAAACGCGACAGGTATTCGGCCGCGATCAGGCGCGTTTATAATAAATCTTTTCCGAAATATAATTTTCAATCGAGGGGGCGCGTGTCGTCGTAAATTTTCTCTCTGACTTCGAAGTGCAAGTTTCGTGCCCCAGTAAAATTGCTATTCTCGTATCAACAATATGGATACACGATCTATCTTTGTCGCCACCACTGTGTATACTTCATTCAGTGGGAAGCAAGCAATTGCTCCGAAAAAGATGATTTACCGCTGTCCGGTCGACGGTTCAACCTAAAGTACCGCAAGATTTACGACTTACAGGGAAATCATCGGGGCGACCGTTATCTAAACCCTTAGATGACCGTTTTCCGACCACCAGAGTCCACATTATTTCCTTAATAACTCGTTAGCAATCATTAGTAGCTACAGGATCGAACATTTTTGATGCATCAATTTTTTTAAAAATTTCTCTTCATTTTTATTTTTTAATAATCTTCTACACTCGTTGCAAAAAGGAAAAATTAAATATTTTAACTAAAAGTTAGCACGTTTGGTAATGTTTATAGCTTTCCAAGAATCATCGAGGACGTCGATGGCGGATCTTTATTACGTTTCGATGGACAGGGTCGTAAAGCTTCCAGGAACAGGATCGTATCGTTTCCTGGGACGTTAGGAAATTCGCGGAACGGTTGACGAATATTATCGGAAGCCATTCGAACGACAGCAAAACAAGTACCTGGGACACTAACTCTCGAAGGTGCGTAAATCATTTTTACGACTGCGAAATAAAAAGGACAAAAAGAGGAACGCGAAGCTCGGCGATTCATTCCATCGGTGCGCGTTGGTCTAATCTCTGTTCCGTCGGAGCAAAGGACAAACGACGTTTAGGACTCGTAAATCAACGAACAGAGGGAAGTTTATCCCGAGTAGGTAGCAATTCAAAATCAACATTGACAAAATGATGATTTAAGGGCCGTTTCTGTCACCTTTCTCTTCGAATAAGCGAAAGCTTGTATCGAAAAATGAATTACGATTCTCGGCCACCTGTATCTCTCGATATAACCGATATCGTATTCTACAAATCTGCAGAAAGATCAAAATCGAAACATCAAACGTGACCTAAACCCGTCCTCGTCAGAAATAGAATTGTATTCCGTAATTCCATTGGAATATTTTTCGTTAGAAAAAATTAATCTTAAGCCTTTAGAATTTACAACCCCGACAATCGCGAGTTTTATTCGCAAACATAACCCGCGGTCTGCGATTACGAGCGAGCGAAGATTAGCGTAAATCAATCCTGTAGCACGTTTGAAGTGCAAGCGAGCGTAATACTCGAGCGAATCGTAACTTTAGCCTAACTAGACCAGAGGTACAAATCAAAGTTGATGCTCGATATTCGAACTTTACTTATAAGATTTATCTTACTATAAAAATAAATTTCTTCCGTCATCCAATCATTTTTTACGAATATAAAACCGTAAGCGTCCCACGCGCCAAACGGATCAACATGGCGGCGATACGCCGCCACCGTGTCGAAAGATCAAACGCGCTAATATTCGCGAATAAAACGTTCTCAAGTATCCCCCAGTTGGCTCACTCGTCGCCTATCCGTGTTTCGGGTAATGCACGTGGACTTAGCAGCGAAGTGCCCCGGTCGTATCTTTAAACGAGCCGGTTACCAGGCGCGAGGGCGACAGCGTTCGTCCGTGAATAATTCTACCGTTTGGCGACATTGTACAGAAGCGACGGGTTTCGCTTTCCGCGTGTGCGTCCGCCGTGTCAGTGTCCCGTATGTCACGCGCGGAACGACGAAACGCTGAAAGCGAGAAGGAGACACGTCGGTGACTGTCGCGACGAGCAAAACAGCGGGGACCCGTGGTATGCGGTTCGCGGACCGACGACCACCCTCCAACAATGCATAACACGCTGCCGGCTGGACCGCGTGTCGCGATAAAGTAAATTTCCGACCGCGCGTTAGGCGAAAGACACGGGGGGAAACCGCGTGTTTGTAATTGCACGGTTCGAATGATTGATAAACTAGCGCCCGCCGCTGCACTCTCGCCTAACGACGTCCACGAATATGGCGAGCCGGAGGGCCGTTTAAAGATTCGATTAAGACTCGGGGCCCGGGGGATCACGAAGCGTCGAGACTCGAACGGGGCGGCGGGAGAATTCGAGGACTCTTTGGGATTCGGTGGAATTCCGCGCGAGCGAAGGTGGTGGCACGAGACAGTGATTGGGAGAGAAAACTTGGATGCTTTTCCGTGGTCGTCGCGCAACGGGAGAATGACAAATACTCCCGCGGCCGTTGTCATTTGTCAGGAAAGAATTATCGGTCGTCATTTGACATCCCCGGGTGGCTCTTTGTTCGCGGCGATAATTTGCTAGCAAGTTAAGTTATTTGGCAGCGAACATGGACGAAACTGAAGATAGTATAAGCCCCCCCCCCCCCCCCCCCCCCCGTCTCTGGGAATCTGGTTGTTTTGGGTGGAATTACTGTTGAGAACGAGCAGAGACTAAAAAGACTGAATTTTTGTTTCAGATTCGATATTTGAAATGCGGCGGCTTGGAAAGGAGAAGAGACTCGTCGGCAAAGCAACTCTAGCTGACTCTGCCTTAAATGCGATGGTCAGTTGAGTGTATATATAGTACTCGCGAGAGAGAAGGGTTGAGCGTAGCCCTCTATTGGCGAGTGCGGGAAGCATCAGGTACCCACACGTTACAATAAAGAATGAAGGTAAGATTTGGATACTTTAAATACCACACACACACGATACGTGCTTAATGAGAATATTACTCTATTTAATATACAAATATCCGTGTCTATTTTCTAATTATTTTCGAATGTTCTAATTATCAAAAGCAACGATAAACAGTAGTTTATGGTTAGTTAACGTCTACGAATAGCGAAAGTGAATTCCTGCACGTTATACCGTTTCTCGGAACCATCTGTGCGGATATCAAAGCTCGGGAATTAAATTCTGTCTGACCAGCGACAGCCCTGATTCTACTAGAATTTTCATTGCTCGAAGACGCAGCGAATTACTATTGCAAATAATTCTGTGGACGAAGTGCATATGTTTACGATCGCGTGTGCTCGCATACTTCGTCAAATGTGTATCATATGCTAAATTAAAGACTTTATAGCCTCGCAAACATACTTTATACGTCCATTAAACCGTAAACGGTTCGACCTCTTTTTCAGGCCCCGGTACGGTCGTCTGGAACCATGTAGCATTGAAAATACAATAAATAATATACAATTTAGGCTTACAGAGCACGATCCTAGTCTATTACTAGCCTTTATTAAGTTAATCTCGACCATACATTTAGAGAAAATTAGTTTACGTTTCGAGATTCATATTTGAAAGTTCCTTCGACCACCCGGGCATTTAAAATATAGCATTTAACAAAAATTATGATCCAGAACGAAACGTGGCCTCCCATTGTTCGCGCCTCGATATAACAAACGGTGCAGTTGATTATTTAAGTTCGCGTAGAATCTCCTCGGGAGACCGGGGCTCGCGATTTCTTCGAATAATCATTTTCGACGCGGGTCGTTACCGTGCCCAGTTGTGGGTAAAATAGCGTGACAAGACGATAAATTAATTACGTTTCACTCGGGGTGAGCATTGTGCGAGCCGCTTGAGCGTTGAATGGTGATGCGCGAACGAATCTCGTTTGTCCTATTCTCCTCCTGCCTCCCGAACGTTGTTCGTCGAATGAAACGTCCTTTTCATACGACGCGTAAACGACGCCATTCTATATTCGACAAGTTTACGATCCGTTTTATGGACTTGCTCGGTGAATGCCGGTCGCGCGTCGAAAATAGCAAAAGGGATGAAATGAACGATCCTTCGACCGCGTTGGTAAGTGAAAGGAATGAATACCCCATTAACGTTAACGACATCGGACGCGTATCAAGGGAAACCATAAAGCAGACGGTTCCTTCGCGAGAGACGTAACAACGTCGCCTACCTGGAAGTATTTTCCAAATTGATGTGCAACTGGTCCCGATAAATACTGGAACACTTACACTTACACTTGGTGGGGACCAACGTCTCCCGTACTCGCCGCTAGAGGGACCGTTCTCTCGCAAGCGGTCGCCCAATATCTCAGCGTCTAAGCCAGGATCTATTAGGATGCCATGTCTCGAATATTTAGGCGTTTAAGACGCAGACTCGACCACTCTTCTAATCCACGAGACTCACGGGCGCTCTATAACTCACAGGCGAATATCCACAGTCGTTTTTAACGAAACGGAAACAGAGATTAAACGTAACAGGGTAATTTTGGCTATTTCGACCGTCACGCGAGCCACGCGGCATTTTAATGATCGCATTTGCACGTACTTCGAATCTTTCTGATAAAATGCTTCGACGATGGCGGGATCGGATTCCACGGAGGACGGCCTAGGCGTAGTTGCTTCCAGTCTTTAACCAGACAGCGAATTTCTTGGATGCAGAAGCAGCTCATAATTTACGACTATTCGCGAAAGGAAACACAGGGAGGCGAGCGAGAGTGAGCGACGGCTAACACGCGGTCCGAAGCAAAACGCTTTACACCAACATCGGTCTCTGTCAAGCGAGGGCGTCTGTCCCCCTTCCGGCTGGATAATGAGCAGAATCTGTCCTCGAGATATCCAGCGGAACGACAACCGTGTCTAAATCGACAATGTTCGCATAACTGCCGGTCAGCATCCGAAATACTGGCGGAACAGGTTTCCCCATCAATTTTTTACCTCGAAAAGCGTCCGACGTTTGACGGTCGTTTTTCGACGCGTTGCAAACACAAATTATCTATATTAAATAAACATTAATATATTATAGCGGTAACTTAATTCAAGGAACGAGGAACGATCTCGAAGAAACACCTGAAAGAGACAAAAGACCACTAATTTTTTTTAGAATTAAACGCAATGTTTTCTGAAGATCTCACGATCGCCATAGGGAGTTTGGAAGATTCTTGATGATGTCTGGATTAGACATCATTAGTCTGTAACAGGGAATTGGGAATCAATTAGAACGTATCGAGCGAAATCCAATTGTCTAATCGTGGCAGCTGAGCAAACCGCGATCGTTGCCAAACGCAACAGCAGATCGCGAATAATCTGCACACAAAACGAGCCTCGTTTCGCGATGGCGGTCCTACTAATATCGTTACATCGGTGGTCGTGAACAACGTTCCCTGTCAGACGAGAACAGATTCCGACCAGTACCCGAGATATTAAAGACTCTGTTTACAGACTGTTAATCAGACTAGTATAGCGAACGACACTAAACCTCGCCCCCCGACTGAAAATGAACGGACATTAAACACCTGTCGGACCAAAGGGTAAATATAACTCGCGAAATCAATCTTACGATTGATAATTAATTTGTTTTTGGCTTCTTGATTCTGCATACGTATTATTCGACTATATTTAAAATTTTGCTTTATATTTAAAAAGAATTAAACAGTACCAGTTAGCATCGCAATTGCAAAATGTCAGGTGTTAAACTATAATTAATTTCGACCAAACGAAGAAACTAGAGTTGAAAAAGATGTGACAATACGTAAAGTACAAATGCCCCTGTTTGCATACGTCACACGATTGCACGTAAACCGAAGCAAAGTTTAATTTAGTTCGAGGTACGTGTCGTAGAAGACACTTGTACTCCATTCTGTTTTTTTTGTCTTTAATGATTTCACGCGTTGCTCGAACAGCAAAGGAGTAAACACGCGTCGAGTAAGTCCCACTTGTCTCTTAATGTTCCGACGAAAATACGCGTCAAAGAGGCGGACAGTTCGCGCTAATTTCTTAGTTAATCCAATAAGAAGAGGCCTCTTTATCGTTCTCGTTTACACGCTCGAGCGACGCCCATCATGGATATAGACGTCGTTATTTCGATCGAGTGTTTCCATAAATTTCGCGAACCTGAACGCTTCCGATAGGATGGAACGAACACGGGGCGTCGTAACCCGATCGAAATAACAAACGAGTGCTCGAAACGGCGCCGTGTGTTCCCTCAATTTCTAACAACCATCGGGGAATCCATCGCTCTGTTTTTTATATTTCTACTCCCACGTCTATACTTCCATCTTCGACAGTTTACTTCGTACATTTCAACGATGATTCTTTATTAATGTTAGATTTAACGAAATATCTTTCTCGACAAATTCTCGACGAGCCTGTGAATTAGAAATTCGTGTTCCCACAGATGTTTGAAACGTGAATTTATCCAGGATGCACCTCGATGCACCTTGATTAGAATGCATTTGAAATCGATGGAGACGCCAATACCGTTTGCGCGCAATTTTCCCAATGGTTTAGCGTGACCAAGGACTGATACACGCAGAAAACACGAGAATATTAATAGAGTGATAAACAAGCCGGACGCGGATGCCGAAATTAGATGTGGGTTACGAGGAAGGCGGAGGATCGCCGGAAAATAAAAAATGGCTCGCCGGTATTTCGCAGCAGGTAAAAATATTGCCAGCTTACGCGTGGAACGTGGTAGTGTGATATTATCGAATTTATAGAACGATTCCAGCTGGCAATATATTCACATTTCTTCTAATTATAGCGTAGAAAACAATAATACTCGGTGATTCGATGATATATTTTCAGCATTCCTAACAACAGTAGTGTTATTTACTGTTTTACATAAATTGTCTCCTTCTTTGCGAACGATTTTGGAACATTGTTTCGAGTGTCGGTCACCGGTGACCACCATAGTCAAAATGTTAACAGTGCAAAAATTTCTATCGAAAAATTTTGGTACCACAGGAGACGAAGGATGAGATTTCTTACCAGTGATATTTTTCTATTCTAAAATTGTTTAACGATACGAGAAATTAAATAGTGGTGTTTTTAGTTTAATAGTAACATGCCCCATATGTGACTGGAATTGTGTAGTAACTCTGAAATTATTTTAATTGAAAATAAGATCGAATGACCGACGTGCACGTCCAGAATCTTCAACTTCCTCGCCATTAAACTTGCACTAACGAAATTTATTAACGACAAGGATCGCGCGATCCGCGTGAAAATGTAGTAACGGCAATAACCGTCGTTCTATTAACGCGCAACGGTGAAATTTATCGAGGAAAAAGACAACAGTTTATCCGTCGCGTGCCTCGATAATTTCGCGCGCTGAACGTCCAACAGTCTCACGTCTTCGAAGGTTTCGTTTTTAAATAAAGCGTGACGCGGTTCTTCTTGAACAATGATTTCAGTATGAGTTGCAATAATAATAATACAAAAAAAAATGCATCGATAATAAATATTTTTAAATTACTGACCGCGTCGGCGTCGCGTATTTTCCTACGTTTCGACGTATAAATTATGGTCGTGGATTAATAAATCGGCGGATCTCGATGATTTACGTGCCCAAAAAATACTTGGTGCAAACAAAATAAATTTTTACGTTCGCGTTTGCAATTTTTCCGTCACCGTATCACGCTGTCGATACGAATACCCGACTCGACGTATTAAATACATTTGACTCGAAACGAGATCTAGACATAGTGGCTGAATATACTATTTACACAGTGAAATAGCAGGAAAAATATTTCGAGTTTCACCCTTGCACTTTGACCCGACTCTGAAGTTCGTGCCACGTCCCAGCGTAAGGTTTAGAGTGTTCGTAAGTTTATAATTATGATTCTTTATTTTAACAAATTTTGATGAAGTTCGTAAGGGTCAAAATAGACCCGTCCTCGCTGGACGTTGGATAAAGGACTCGTCTCGCTCGTTTGGGCGTCTAATAACCAGCGGCGCGTTCGAACCGGGGTTGAGACGGTGTTTTTCCACGGCCCTAAATTACCCGTGCAGCAAAACAACCGTTAACGGCGTCGCGACGCCGCTCGTAGCCGGGACAAACGGCTGAACGCGAGCCAGCGCGAAAGAAACGGTGGTCGTTTCGACCTTAAAACTGACTTACCGGATTGACGAGATTTATATCGAAGAGAAAGTTGCGTCGGTTCCGGGGCGACGGTGTCCCCGATAAATCACTGTCGTCGAATATTATTTAGTTGGTGCGGGAGGGTCGGCCTGTTCCCCTTTGCTGGCGGACTCCATCTCAGCGGCAGCAAAGCGGAAAAAGACACACCCTCGGCCAACACTCCTGCCAGTCGGACGATCCACGGTGTCCAAAACGAACACCGTCCGATTTCTGCAAGTCTCTTCTCTTCTCTTCTTCCCCCTCCTCTCTCTGTTCTACGTCTTACCTTTTTCACTCGACGCACGGTGTCTCTGCCTCGAGCGTCGTCGCCTAAACGCCGCGCACGCGATGATATATAACCGATCCAACGAAGATGAAACGGCCCACGGAGAGTGAGACACGCTCACGAACAGAAATACGTATTTGCACAGTCGATCCTGCAAAGTGCCCTTAATAGCGCGATACAGCGACTCCAACAACCCTCCAACCATGTTTATTCGCGTAACTCGATATACACATTTTTGTTGAAAAACTCCCTTCTCTTCCGTCATGTAGTTTGCTCGAACCATGTGTTTACACCTCTTGTATCTCTCAGGGAGACATTTTCAAATGATCTTTCTTCTTTTGTTTATCCTTGTATTATTTATTATAGAGTCTCTTTTATTTATTCCTGTGATCGATAGAAGTTCTTTCTCATTTATTTGTACTACACTGTAATTACTTCTCTGTTTATGAAGTATTTTGTTTTGTTTTTTAATATTAACAGACAAGCAATTACCTAACTGATAATTGACAGAACAAATTAATAATACCATTGTTTTTTCTCAGGAACGGTCACCCATCCCACACTGCACGGTGCCCAATGCAGCTGCACCTCTGTGATCGGACAGTGACCAGTGTATCCAACGAAGTATGAGCATTGATAAGTTTTATTTCTAATTTATTCGCATATGAACCCTCAAATGTCACAATGTATGAAACAATGGACTCCCACCAGTTTCAAAAACGACTAAATTCATAAGCTTTACAAGCTCTTCTTCATTTATAGTAAAGAAATATAAATTTGTCTTAATCCAAAACAAGAAAACATTACCGATAATCCAAGTTATCGATAGGGTTCAATACGTTACGGTTCGTTCGACGAGGTATTTCAATTTACAGTCTCGTGTTTGTTAATTTGCGATGCACGGGGTACCCGATAGAGTTCCTCCGTCGAATCGACGCCTTTTCTCGAATTGCCGCGCACGTGTTCGCGGCCACTAATTGGACCACCCACGACGGACGCGTGCACACGCATCATTTCGATAATTGGATCGCATCGCGTTTTCCTTCGACGACGTTTCACCATGCCACGAAACCGCGGGTGGCAGTCATGGTCCATATACTTGTTAACGTTCGTTGACACGCGTCGACAAGTGGACGCGAGGATAATTTTACCGGATCGGAAAACGGTTCGCGTGGATATTGCGCCGAGAAAATTGCCCGTTCGATCGGATTTCCTCGATTTTTCGTGCTCATTCGCCCATCGATTCATTCGATATAGCGCCAGAAATCTAAAAAGAAGTCTGCAAAATTGTCCATAAATTTTATCAAATAAATTTCGTCTAATACATATTTCCTTTTTAAAAAAAATGTATACATATACAAGGTGTTCGGCCACTCCTGGGAAAAATTTTAATGGGAGATTCTAGAGGCCAAAATAAGATGAAAATCAAGAATACTAATTTGTTGATGGAGATTTCGTTAAAAAGTTATTAACGTTTAAAGTTCCGCCCGTACTGAATTTTTTTCTAGAAAGTGGGTAGGATTTCGGGGGTAGGTTTATTCATAAAAAATGATTGAAATTGACCTCCGCAAACGAAAAAAATTTTTTTAGAACGATTTGGAAAATTTTTTTTTCGCCGAAAAATTTAGGCCCCTGTTGATTTTTCTTAAGAATTACGTTTCATTTTTAGTAATTTTGTTTGACGCCCTACAGAAAAGTTGTGTAATACTTTTTTAAGGTACCCATGAGCTCTACTTCAGAAAAAAGTTTCATTAAAATATATTCACAATTGTAGGAGTTACGGCTGTTTAAAAATTGGACCATTTTTATGGGGTTTTTCTCATTTTGTGGGGTCAAGGACCAACTTTTCGAATATTTTTGCGATTTGTACATATTCTCCATCAAAATACGCGTAGTTTGCTTTTTTAAACATTAAAATCGTCCGATCCGTTCAGAAGTTATGATGTTTTAAAGATACGCATTAAATTTCAGTGAAACATATCGACGCTATGGTCAGACATGAAATTTTCGGTGATGAATTTTTTTCTCGAAACTGAGTAGGATTTCGGGGGTATGTCTATTCACCAAATATGATTGTAATTAACCCCTGCAACTAAAAATAATTTTTTTAGAACGATTTGAAAAATTTTTTTTTCACCGAAAAATTTCAGGAACTAATCGATTTTTTTTCTCGAAAGTGGTTGGGATTTCGGAGGTATGTCTATTCACCAAAAATGATTGTAATTAACCCCTGCAACTAAAAATAATTTTTCCAGGACGATTTGAAATTTTTGAATTTAATTGTTAATAACTTTTTAACGAAGCCTCCATCAACAAATTGGTATTCTTGATTTTCGTCTTATTTTGGTCTCTAGAATCCCTCATTAAAGTCTTTCCCAGGGGTGGCTGAACACCCTGTATAATAGTTCATTCACTCTATTGTAATTTGTAAGATAACTTTATAATATTCCACCTTGTTGGGCGAAACTAATTTTCGTCAATGAAATAACAATCGATTTACTCAGAAAGTAGTGTTATAAATTTGCCAATATCGTTTAGTATTTTTCCTTCCCGCGCTAACGTCGATTAATATAGAGGGAAACGAGTGTCCAAAATATAAAATTACGGTCGAGACATTATTCCCGGTCCCCGTTAGTTTCTAATTGCAAGCAAACCGCCAGATAGATGTACCCGACGGACATAATTTATCTGTCAGGAAAACGTGTAGCTACCTAATTGCGTTTAGTAACCTGGCTCCCGTGGTAATTATATACAAATTATTTTCCGTAATTAAGTAGCTGTACGTCGCCGGGGATCGCGTTTATAACATATAACGGGGATTAAATTGGTAGACGGGATTCATTGTTGAAGTCGTAGCCGGTAGCGAGCGGCCATCGCGCGAAAAGTGGCTAAATTTAAATTCCAAACAGCCTGCTGGCCTTCGAAAAAAGGACTGGCCTCGTCGATGTGGATTTTAGAGATTTTTCTCTTTCCTCCGCGAACATACTTCCCGCGTCAAGCTTTTGTATATTTTTCCGTCTCACTTCGGTCAAGATTTCTGATCTTACGAGTCTTTGTTTAGGTTTCCATGCCTTTTCTCGTCGTTTCTTCATTTAGAGTCGAAGGTTACTGGCAATCCTCGATCTTTTCCATAATTTTCGCTCGACGATAAGTCGAGGGGGGCCTTCTCAAACAACCGTGCGAGTAATTAAAGCCCTGGCGTGCCACGGAAACGTTCAAGTACCCATTAAGTAGCGGACGGTATTTAAATACGACTCGAAGCGGGGTCACATAAAACAATCAGTGGCGTCGCGACGCCCGGTGAGCAAATGGAATACCTGTTGCTTTTAACTGCCTCCCACATCGAGCGGCGATTCGACCGCCACGAGTTTACAGGCTCTCTTGCATCGTGTTCGGAATCTTGGCACAATTCGTTAAGTCTAAAATACACGTAGAAGACGCGACTGTCCGCCGATGCTTGTTTTTGTTTATTAAACCCGAGGGAAATTTCCGCGACCGACCACCGAAGTTTTGCTTCTGCGAAACCGGACTTTTTCTAAACCATGGGGGATGCAATCTTGGCTATTCCAACAAACCTGAACTTTGTTTCCTCGATATAGTACAGGAATTTATGCAAATTTTATACTCCTCTAGTAGTCGTTGACCACCCGCAATTTTCTCTATTCTCAACCATTTTTTCAAACTCTACCATTTGGACAATTTACTCCCACTCGTATTCGTACACTATGATTTTCTCTAAATTTTCCCTCCATTTACTTTCACCAAATCTTATTTTTATTACACTGTGTTAACTTTTCTATTTACAATAGTAATTTTCTTTTGTTTTCTAATATTAATATTCAAGTAATACCCAATTACAGAACCCATAGAGAGGTAATAATAATGTAAACAGTAATACACAAATCAAGAATACGTGTTTTTCCCTCCGGAGCGGTCACTCATCGTACGAGACACAACCCCTGACAAATTATTTGTAATTTATTCCAATATAAATTCTCAAAATATCTCAATGTACGAATACTAGCGCGACTAACTGTATCGTTTTTCAGTATTTCTAACGTCAGTATCGTTATTAAAGAATTTACAGTTCGAGTTCATTTATCGTAAGCTTTCAAAGACACGTCGCTGCTCGCTAAGGGAGACAACGCGTGAAAAGTTTGTAGACGATGCAGTTTCCCGGGTACGCGACGAGAGGATAAATCTTCCGACTCCAACGTTGTAACTTATTTGGAGGACACCGTTGATTCGTCGCGCAGGAACGCCGCCAGATAGTTCTCGGTTGCGTTCGTAATCATAAATTTCCATCCCCCGGGCGTCAACGCGGGCTAGAATCCCTCGAGGACGCGTCGCCGTGCGTGCGGATTAACCGTAACTCTGTCCACGTGTGGCGAACGCGGTTAACCTTAACTCGGGAATTCGCGTGACGCCGCGTGAAATCGAGTTTACGAAGCCGCAGCAGTTTGTTTTCACGACGCGACAAGTTTCCTCGCGACGCACAGAATACCGTACCATCCCCCAAAACACGACGACGCTCAAAAATGACACTTTACGTGCCCAGTAAATATTCAACAAAAAATCCTCATCGATGAGAGACAATTTTTTAGCGTCCCTCGAAGTAGAATCAACCCCTCGATCAAATATTTTAATTGCCAGCCTGTTTATTAAATTTTTTGACGTTGAATTGCTATTTCAAATTAATTTTCAGAACTCGATTCTGTGGAAAATCGTCGTGGAGTCCATTGCCTTTACTTGCCACCACCAGAGGGCTACGCTCTCGTCTCTCTCGCAAGCGCTACGCTGTCCTTTCGTTTTCCATCTCTCATCAACAGGCCACAATCGTTATATCGTAAATAAACTAAATTTCTGGTTATACTTAGCCCTAAGAGCAGGTCTTGATCCTGGCTACTTAGGCTACTTCTTAAACTACCGCCAAATGGTGGGAGTTCAAAGCGAATCGGGAATGAAAAAGTCTGTAGTGGGCATTCGAAATAGACGCTAGATTTCAGCAAGATGTGTGTTTCGACTCGTGCTAATTTTGTGATCACGATAACGCGATGGAAAGTGCAAGTTAACGTTGATAGGCTGATATTTTTAAACGTTCTCCAGTGCCTTTGAGAATCGGAGCTGTCGAGATTCAAGAGATTTTACTCGGCTCAGGAAATTAAGTTTCGACTCCCGGAATTGGGAATCTGATTAATAATAAAGGGAATCGAGGTTGACACTTGAGCGACGCGAACGACGATATTGACACGAAAATTGACGTTTAATCTTAAAAATTAAAATTCCCTGTAACTAAATATAAATACCCAAATCGTATTGCGTATCGATTTGGTCCAATTTCGCGTTGCATCAACCGCGATTCCCAACGATGGCTGACAATATTCCATCGTCGGTGAAATAACAATCGAGAATGGCAAACAATTGCTAAAGGGAGTTTGTGCTATTCACGATTGTGCTACAATTTCTTACAGAAATTTTCCAAAATGCAGATTGCATGACTTATATTCTAGCCTCTACGACCCAAATTGTTTCTACCTTCTAGACAAAAATTAGATACCTAGATAAACATTGATAATGGGGCGTGAAAGGTGAAATTTAATGGAAAGATTATAAATAACACGAGAAAATGACTGAAAGCTATATAAATTGCAAAATAATTGCTTCCAGAATAAAAACTATTCCAACGACGGGGCGTCTGGGCGGCCTCCGCGAAGGACGCGGATGACTTCCGGTATCGCGTGTCCACTCTCTCGGCGTTTTCTCTCCAGAAAACTCGTAATCCACGGCGTCCTTCCTTCACCGCGAACCCGATCCGCGACGGTTACAAACACCGTCCATAGGTTAGGCCCGCTACGTGCTGCTACGTGGCTAAGATCCAGAGTGTGTTCCCGCTATATTAAGACCGCCTTATATAACGTTCAGTCATATCCGCGCTGTTCCTCGTATGAACCTTTAATATGCTCGAGAGTGGACCGCGGACCGCGAACGACTTCCTGCGTGAACCTCGCGACGCCCAGCCACGCTTTCGGTCGCTTAATTAGATTTTCCGAGAAACCCCCTGCCAAACGGATCTTCCCGGGCACCGACCAACTTCCGGTCAACCCGTCGAACATGGAATTATCACGAGATTCGACCCTTCCCAATCATGGACTTAACATTTCTTTAACGCTTCGGTGAGATTAAAATTCACCAATTCCTCTTTTTCAAAGGATTAATCGATAAGTGTTGATATTATTGCAATCTTTGCGTCGATTTCCTCTTATTTTGATCTGCTATGAAACAGGAGGTTTATAAGAGGTTCGAAAATGGAGTTTTATAGAGGGGACGTCGTCGAAGGGGACAAATAATTCCCAGTTTGCCAGAAGTTGGCCGAAGTCGTATTCGGGGCGGTCGAATGCGCGTCACGTGGTAATCGTTGAATATATGAGCGACGGGGAGTGCCCCGGAGAGAGCAGCTCGTATTTTAGCTTGACAATTCTCCCGGTGGCAAGCAAGTGTCCAAACAATTAGCGGTGAACCGTGCCCGCTAATTTGCACGTCTCTAGCCGCGACACCGTACATCAGCCGCGCCGGCCAGATCCTAATCAAATCGTACGATTGTTCGCGTGTCTGGCCCGATTTCTGGTCGATCGTCTTCGTCAATCCACCGCGAAGCGAATTATACTTGGCCGTCGAACAAAATCGTACGCCAGATCCATTGATAAACGCTAATAATAGGACGCGGATTGAAATTTAAATTTCGACCAGCGAGAACTTTCATTTGTAAAATTGCTAAAACGTATATAGAACAAAATATTCTATATTTTCTATTAGAACGTAAGAATTAAAAAAAAGCTAGGACAAAAGTGGAGACAGCAACCACTCAATCTTTAAATTCTACATCAATATTTGATTTTGCTAGTTTTATTTTCACTCCACGTTGGTTGGAGTGTATAAATGTATATAAAAACATTCGTGTAATGAATAATTCCGTCCAGAGGAAACGTTTTCGGATCCTCCAGTGCAGAACCTCGCGGTAGAAGATTATTGCCAGTAACTCGGTTCGACGGTTACTTGTTATTTTAATATTATTTTCAAGGCAGCGATGCTCGATTGTAAAAGGAGTCGGCGAACGTCAAAGGATCCTATCTTCTGACTTTCCTCGAAGGCTGAATTGTTTGTTCGTTTCCGTTCGCGACGCTCGGTTTGTTTGAGTTTGCCGCCACAGAAACCGCAAACACGTTCGACCAGCCGCGCGATCGACCAGAAAGAAAATATCCAGACGAAACTGGTTCGCCGAAAAAGTTTGAAAAAACTGGAACCCGTAAACTTCGTATTTTCTTGTTTGATTTCGATTGTTCGAGCACGAATCTCCTCGCAGTGGATCGAGCGCGTCATAGTCAGACTAATCGATTTTTGGTAGATTAAAATGTGAAATAAGCCTCTGTACTGTTTCGAATAATATAACGATGTTAGTTTCATTGGATTATGTTTGAAATTCTGGACCAATATTTTTGTCGAAATCATTACTTTCGACGCCTTTTCCTAAATTCGAAATTACCCTTCGCTGTAATTCTTTAGCAGGATTTTGACAGAGATTAAGGTTTAGGTAATCGGTGAAACAATTTTTTTGGGATTGAAAAATTAATCTATCTTTAATTGCAAAGAGATTTTATGAGAAATGGGGAGTCCCGAGTTTGATGCGTTTATCTAATGTTATTCTTTCATGCAAAGTTGGTCAAACTTCGACCCCGTTACCTTAACGACGTGCAGATGGCGGAGCATTGTAATAATTCAGCATGGCCGTGGCGATATTCGCGTATATTCGTGGCGTATACATACGTCGTAAACATGCAAGGGTCCTCGTATATCACAGTAACCGTACTCTCCGAGAGCATAAATTGCACGTGCAAATGACTTCTTCACTCTCTGCTGTTACGCGTCCCCATTCGTTCCACGATTTTATCACGCTGTCCCCTAACAATTAATTAACTTTCAAATTATTTTCCATCTTTAGTACTCAAACAATATCCGTTTGCAAAAATTACGGATCCCCGGATCCTCGGAGGTTTCCATCGGAGTTAAATTTCATTCACGAACGGCCAATAGAAATTTCATACTCGTTCGTGAGCTTTTAAAAATCCATAAGTGAGAATTTAAAATTTCTATTTCTTATTCGCGAACGAAATATATTCCAAGCACTCTTTACGGAATGTCAGACAATTTTTAACGTCAAGACGCAAACAAGTTCCAACGATAGAGTATAAAAAAATCGTTAAATAGTCGTCGGTGTGTTCAAACTTCTCTTCGACACGGATGGTAGTACATTGAAAAATGAGTTTTAGACTGTCATAAAAATGTTCTTTGAAACTATAAAATCCCATATGAAGAGTATAGAAGTAATTTTGGATAAAGAAAAAAATTTTAAACAAACGACGATGATCTATTCCGAACGACCCATTTCCCGATGTGGGTTACGGTTATATATAACTCTCGAAGCGACGTGTGTAAAATGTACGAAAAAAGTGTTGCACCAAACGGAACGAAATTCTACGCAAAGATCACTCTGGCCCGGGGGCGAAAAGAAAGCGTAACACTTATTTTCAAATCTCGTAGCCAATTTCGATCGTTCGAGGAGCCACCGGAAACCACCGAAGCGTCCCCGAAAGGGCACGAGGACTGCGGAAGTTCGAAAGTTCGAGCGCGCGCGAATCGTCGCGGGTGGGTTTGAATTCGAGAGAAAGTAAAAGGAAAAAAATCGTACCTGCCTTGGTTCTGTTATCGGGACCGGGGAATGCGCGAACGGAAACGAGATTTATCCCCGTGGAAAATTGTCACTGGACCGTTCCTCGGCCGGAGAATTCGAAAATCCGTGAAAGTCGAAGCGAGGGTGGACGCCTTGATGCGAACTGACTGCAACGGTTTCATTCAAGAAGGCGTCGGCGGTCGTCGCGACGCCCCTCGCGCAAGCGCCCCGACGACGCTCTTTTTTCTTCGTTTCTACCTACGACGCACGCGCGCCAGCCTCGCGTCGCGTGCCGATTTATTTCGATTAATTGAAACATACCCCCCCACCTCCCCCTCCGCCCCCGATATTAATAGGCAATGGCCGCGACCGATGTTGGTCCCTCGTCGACCAAACGAAAGAGATCGGTGCATTTCAATTAGCCCGAATTGCCTCGTTACCGAGATCGTCTACGGGTTTCCAAGAGACTCCATTTTTAATTCAAAGGACGAACGGTTTCACCCGCAACTCGGGACGGAAACCTTCTTTGCTTTGATCATTTTTTCAATAGAAATCAATGGAATTTAGAGATTCTATAATAGAGAAAGAATTGCGTTTGCAAGTGAATTAGTCAAGGGTCATATTTTCTTTAGTATAATTTTTATTTTGGTTTCCCTTAGGTGCCTTAGGTCCCTGAATAAATAAATAATATACATAGCTAAGAAAACAAAATATTAACTGAGCTGTTTCTTCACAGTAGAAGAAATACTAAAACATTATAATATTGCAATAGTCTGGTCCAATTGATGAAATATTTTTTTAAATATTTCGAAATTAAACGTCGAATTAGCGACTCGTTGCTTTCCTGCTTTCGATTCGTGGTTTCCTATCATACACCTATGTTTATATATTTTTCGGAGCATCGTTTCCGCGATTTCCACGTACGGAACAAAGTTTGGCGCGCCTCCAGAGTCGACTGTGCATCGCGTAAAAATAAATATTATCGTCGGAAATGGAGATGCGTTTTGCACGTTGTCAATCTAAACCGTACCGTATTATAATTCTTCGACAACGGTTTAAAGCGATTCCACCGTGACCGTAGAATTTCGAAAGCGTGGCCAAACGAATTCCCCACCCCCGTTCCGGTCGATGAATAAATTTTACAAATTGGCAGCATCGAAGATTATCTCGTTACGAAGATATTTTTGCATCGGTTTACGACGTTTTGTCCTCGCTCGTAGCACAGTCTCTAGCAACGCGAACGAATAAATTAGGGGGAAGAATGC
Organism: Colletes latitarsis; assembly: GCF_051014445.1. Taxonomy (NCBI): domain Eukaryota; kingdom Metazoa; phylum Arthropoda; class Insecta; order Hymenoptera; family Colletidae; genus Colletes; species Colletes latitarsis. The sequence continues at coordinate 24,280,302 of NC_135135.1, read as the reverse complement.
GCGTCATTTTACACGAATTTCGCAAGAATGCCAAAAAGCATTGTCGCTGATTAATCGCGTGTCACGGTATACTAGCCCGGTCATGCTGAATTTCAGGCGTTGAAGAAACACGGAGATTAATCAAATGCAACCATGTCGACAATTTTGATGCTTCGAATGTAACAATGATTTCACGAGACTCGAAACTCCCGCGTCAAGAATTTGTTTCGCTTGTTGTTGAGATTTGGGCCACCTGGATTTACTTTATTCCCCGAAATTAACAATTTAATGTTAATTTCGTACTTTGGTTTTAATCGAAGCTTAGCTTTATTATTCTAAGGATCATTAATATTTAAATAAAACTTTGTTTGGACCTGGGGAGGGCCATCGGTGATTTCAATAACTGGACTCGCCATTTTATTTTCCCTTCGAAGATAACTACGAGGTGATTTCATAAATTATAAATTTAAACTAAGCAAATTCTACAATTTAATGTTAATTTTGAACTTTGGTTTTAATCGAAGCTTAGCTTTATTATTCTAAGGATCATTAATATTTAAATAAAACTTTGTTTGAACCTGGGGAGGGCCATCGGTGATTTCAACAACTGGACTCGCCATTTTATTTTCCCTTCGACGATAACTACGAGGTGATTTCATAAATTATAAATTTAAACTAAGCAAATTCTACAATTTAATGTTAATTTTGTACTTTGGTTTGAATCGAAGCTTAGTTTTATTATTCTAAGGATCATTAATATTTAAATAAAACTTTGTTTGAACCTGGGGAGGGCCATCGGTGATTTCAATAACTGGACTCACCATTTTATTTTCCCTTCGATGATAACTAAGAGGTTATTTCGTAAATTATAAACTTAGACCGAGCATCTTCCACAATTTAACATTAATTTCGTATTCTGACTTGAATCGAAGCTTAGTTTTATTATAGTACGGATCACTACTAAAATTATTATTAAAAATTGATCGAAATGTTTCAATTTTCGCGATCGTAAGGTGACCGTTAATTTTATTCTGCGCGATTCGAGCGATTGATCGTCCCCTTTTATTGAGAATTGCAAATGGCGCGCAATTACAAGAGATACGGACTCCTGAATGGAGATATCGTGGAAGATCGCCGGGAACGGAGAAGAAAGTTAAGTTCGCGGTGGATGGAACGGAGGAGTCGAACGCCCCTAGAAGCTTCTACTGGTCAAAAATAGACGTGGAATGACACGGGGAAGCGGATACCGTAATATTTTAGTGTCACCGAAATAAAACTGGGAGCCATCTGGCCAATTATACGAATGCATAAATCTGTACCGAATGCCGGACGAGAAAACAAACCGATCGCGTTTCGTCCCAGTTTACAACTTCCGATCGGTCCGTGAATCCTGGACGCGTTCGTCTTGCGATCCTCTACCCAACGAAGAACAGGATAAATCGTATCGAGGAACGTTGGAAAAAATTACGAGATCCATCGATCGATACGCGAGAAGTCAACTCTCGTTCGTTCGAATGCGCGTCTGATCGACCGTACTTTCTCTACTTCCGACCGTACTTCGTGTCTGAAGAGGCTCGAGGAGATTGGTACGACGTCTGCAAATAAATCAGATACGTTAACGAGCTCCCACCTTGGATCGCGTGGTGGATCCAGATCTTTTTTAAGTTCGTACGAAACTTTACCGGATAGATCGATTTTAAAAAGGAACGAAGAAGCTCACGAAAAATTTCCAAACCGTTAATTCTCTAATGTGCACGATAACGCGGGCGAATATTATTCCCCAATTTTCTCGATGATTTGATAATGAAAGGGTTCGTCGCGAATATGCAAATTCCATCGTCGAGAGGAACGCGTCGCCCGATGATTTATGAAATTTTCCGCCAGCGAACGGTGGAAGTAATTGGCTCGGCTCCTCGCGGAGGACCCGCCATTTTTAACTTGGACGAAAATATCGATGTACTCGGTACGTTCAGATTATCGTTTCATTGTCACGCGATGACGTTTGTCAACTGGTCGGTCCGTTGACAGTGCAACACGGTTCTTGATTGTCGACCACTGCCAAGGGAATGATGTATTGGAAATGCAGCCATGGTATTTCACGCCGATTTCGAACTCGCCGCGAAAATATGATCCGCCCAACCGTGATGCAATATTCTTGATACGGATAAGAAGCAATATTTCCTTTGCTTTGGCTGCATTTCGTTCCGAAGCGATTAGTTGACCGTGTCTGAGGCAGAATTTGTTAAACGATGACGTATATTGGGCGATGCTAAGTCGAAAAATGGTACACTTTTCCTTGAAACCTACTAAATCAGTATGAAAGCTGGTAGCATTCCTTGGAACATTTGTATCGTATGATGAAATGATAAAAATGGCACTCTTCGCTTTAGGACATATTAAAATGGTCTAGAACTTAGTAACACTTTTAAATACCGAATCTTGCGTTGTATACCGAGTGTCACTAATGGCAAAAATGGCACCCTTATCTGAAAATGGTCTGAAACTGGACATATTATAATTTTGTAAGTTATTTGGTTGGCCTTCTCCTTAGAACATAGTAAAACGAATTGCCTTTTGATACCATTCTCCCAAATATCGACCAGGTCAATTTAACCCGTTTATAGGGAAAATGGTACCCCCGTTCGGTTCGAGAAATTCCAGCCACTTGCGTGCCATTCCCCGCTCGCTGAACGAATTCGCTCGCGCCTCGTTTGCTCGACGATTTCGTTGCACGCGTCTCGTCGACTTACACTTCCGGCTGAGAGACGCGTCGTTTCCGTCGCGCGGCGCGAACTTCGGTAAAGAGGTTGGTTGGTGCGTGGCAAACGGGGATCGGAAGACGGGAAAAGAGTCCACGGAACCGAGCGAGGGCAGAGCGGATCGCGTTCACAAGGTAAGGTAGGGAAAGACGTCTATTTCCGAGCGCGCGCCGCTCCAAATTTAAACGACGCCACCCGCCCTCGGGCTCCGTTGCTTCCACTTCCTCCCTTTGCGTCACTTTCGTTAAGCCGCAGCCACCCGTCGCCGCCTGTTCATTAAGCGCAAGGCAACCGCGCCCGAAACGTTTACGACAGTGTTTCTCAAACTCCAACATCCACTAACCCTCTCTTGAGGGGAACGTTTCGCAAACTGCTTCCGTAACTCCTACATTATCGACATTGACAACGTGAAAGGGAATCTTAACCTCTTACACTGGTACCTCCATGGCAACAAACAAAACAAAATTAATTAAAAAAAGTAATAAAATTACGATTACAAACGTTTTTTATTCTTTTTGTGGAAGCAAGGGAACTCGAGTTTTCAAAGTAACATTAAATTGCAAAGGGTTAAGTATACAGAGTGGTCGGCCACCCCTGGGAAAAATTTTAATGGGGGATTCTAGAGGCCAAAATAAGACGAAAATCAAGAATACCTATTTGTTGATGGAGGCTTCGTTAAAAAGTTATTAACAATTAAATTCAAAAATTTCGAATCGTCTTGGAAAAATTATTTTTAGTTGCAGGGGTCAATTGTAAGCATTTTTGGTCAACAGACATACCCCCGAAATCCTACTCAGTTCCGAGAAAAAAATTCATCACCGAAAATATAATTTTAGGCCAGAAATGCTTCCCATTTTCATGCGAATCTTTAAAACGTTATAACTTCTGAACGGATTGGACGATTTTAATGTTTAAAAAAGCAAACTACGCGTATTTTGATGGAGAATATGTACAAATCGTAAAGATATTCGAAATGTTGGTCCTTGACCCCGCAAAATGAGAAAAACCCCATAAAAATGGTCCAATTTTCAAACAGCCATAACTCCTACAATTGTGAATATATTTCAATGAAACTTTTTTCTGAAGTAGAGCTCATGGATCCCTACAAAAAACTATTAGACAAAATTCCCGTACAGCGTCAGATTTATTAAAAATCAAAAACGAATTCTTATGAAAAATCGACAGGGGGTAGGTGCCTGAATTTTTCGGTGAAATTAAAAAGTTTAAAATCATTCTGAAAAAATTATTTTCGGTTGCAAGGGTCGATTATAATCATTTTTTATGAATAGATATACCCCCGAAATCCTACCCAGTTTCGAGAAAAAAATTCGAGAAGGTGTGAAATTTTTCGACGAAATTAAAATATTTCAAATCATTCTGAAAAAAATATTGTCAGCTGTGGGGGTCAATTATAATCATTTTTGGTGAATAGACATACCCCCGAAATCCTACCCACTTTCTAGAAAAAAATTCAGTACGGTCGGAACTTTAAACGTTAATAACTGTTTAACGAAGGCTCCATCAACAAATTGGTATTCTTGATTTTCGTCTTATTTTGGCCTCTAGAATCCCCCAAATGTTTCCCAGGGGTGGCCGAACACCCTGTATAAAATTATTTTTATTCTCAGGTCGCGGAGTTTACGTAAGAATACCTTTGGGCAAAAATATAAAAATCGAAGAGCATTTCCAGATCGTTGGGACCCCGACGGGGTCCACGGGCCCCAGTTTGAGAGCCGCTGTTTCAGGACATTGCCCTCCCCTCCCCTCCCAATCCCTCCCGAACCACTACGCCCCCTCCACGCACGGTTTCCCGCGGTTTCACTACGTACGCGTTTTGACCTTCTTTCCGTTGGAAATTCAGTGGCCCGACGATAGGCATTACATTCACCGCGGGTATTATGTTTCACGTCAGTATTTTTGCCACGCGTGTTTATCGGGCCAAATTCGGCGTAGCACGGGAAACGCTCGTCGCGCGAATTACGCCGCCGATTCCGCGAACGTTCGTTGATCTCGATGAAAACGAAAGCGAGACGTTCGAGGGATTTCTCGAACGAATTCCGCGGCAGACTTGTGCGTTGTTCGTATTGACCAGCGGTGCGCAACTCACGCGTCGCCACAAATTAACAATTTACCAACAGTTTCCTTGGACTTTGGAATTTCGTACGCGATTAACGCCAAAAGGAATTTTTTCAAACCCCAAATGCATCGCCAAGATTGAAAAATCTAGTCTCCCGATGGAAAATAGAAATCACTCGGACTTATTTTATATTTCGAAATTACTTTTGAACGAGGGATCGTCTCGTTCTCGGTTGCATCGTGATTTTGCAAAAGTTAAAAAATTGATAGTTGCACGAGCGTGACGACACCTTTGAGTATCCAGATCTTATTGTTAGGCTTGATCTACCCCCTGCTTCGCTGCAGCCAGACGCTTTTGGATTCGAAATAACTAGCCCTCTCTTCGTTATCCGAGTCATAAAAGGAACGGGTTTTGGGAAGACCAAAAAACCACCCTAAAATGGCAGTAAGGACGTTCTCTTTGAAACCATTTTTAGTCTATGTATCAACTTCCCCAGAGACGCAACCCCCTGCACAGTCGCTGCACTCGAAATCTGCATTAAGAATGCTACGTACACGTTTTGCTACTCCTGAAAAAAGGCAATAGACACATGTCAGAAACGGGCGTGAACCTTTCTGACAACCTAATGCATCATTCATATTTTTATCCATTGAGAGTTTCTTGGGAAACATGTTTTTAATAACAAGAAACAATGTTCTATCGAATAAACTTTTATTTCATCGTTATAAAATTTGATGGAAATTTTATTTTATGAATTTGTGATATTCTTACTTAAGAAGCAGGATAAACAACCTAACTTATAACTCGCAGCGACCTATCATATCTGAAACATCATACGAAACTTGTAGCCATCGAATTCCTTGCTCCGCGCCATTCTTGTACTCTCCATTGAAAACTGAAATATCTGCGATTCGCAATATTCTTACCTTGAAGCATAATTCCATTGCCAACTCGACTCCTAACTCCTATTATAATAACTGGTAGTGGAGAAGTGTTATTTTCATGGATATACACGATGTCGGAGGATCTTACGAATTCCTCGATCCGACGACAAGCTTGACATTATGTATTAAATAACTTTTAGCTTGCCATTTCACTATATTTCTTGGGAATAACGTCACAGTTGCAAGAATGTTGAAAAGACTGGACAGGGAAAATGTATAGGAAGCAAACGCGACAGAGTCCCTTTGATTTTGTAATGACTTTGTATTTAGGATGACGTGTTTAAACAAAGCTAAAGGCCTCTCAACGCGTTAAAGCACTGGAGTAATAAAATATGATATTTATTTCGTGTTTGAGGTCAGGTGTTGCTGTCAGGTATCATCAGTGAAGTAGCAGACGTAGCAGCATCGGTAATAGACCAGTTCGAGCACAATATCGTTATCCAACTTGAAATAATATTATAATTGTTCGCGTCTACCTTACGTTGAAACATAAATTAACAAAGATTTGTTTGAGACGGATAATCGAGGTCCTGAAGATGAACTCGTTCCACGTTGTAAACTCCAACGCCATGATGATCCATATTCTCGTGATTATCAAACGCGATGCAACCGAATTTTTTTCATTCGTCGGAACTACCCGCTTGTCTTGCTCGATTTAGCAGCTCGGTATCGGTGGCTGCTGAATGAACGTGACGTTAAATTTAGCTACGTAAACGGTTTACATTACTTATATTTAGTTTCGTATAAATAGCTTCGCGTTATCCCGCTTCGCGAGTCCAGGTTGATCCCGGGTTACGATATTAAAAAAATTGCGAACGCTACGACGTTGCTTCTTGGACTTGGCCACCCTTCCAGGAACTAGCCAGCAATGGTTGCTTGCATTTACCACCCACGATTTCAGAAATCCTCGCTGCTTTCACACGGAAGTTCTGTGTACAATCTTCACTTATACCATCGGTTACTAAATTCACAAAAATGTAGTGATAATGTTAAAGAATAAAAGGGTTTGTCGACGTGAAAGTCGGTTCCTGTTATTAATAGAACTGTCTTAGTAATTCGTAGTAAGAATAGAAAACTTCTGTAACTACTCTACAAAGATGTCACGATAGAATATTAAACATTACTTTGCATCGATTACTCATTGATCAAGTACTATTTCGCCACAGACTAGGTATACGAGTAGACCTTTCACCTTATGGACTTTCGTGGCTCAAAACGACTGCCATCTAGCGTCGAAGACAGCGAACTATTTCACGACAAACTTGGACGTTTTCCCACCAGGTTTTTTTACATTGTGCTTTTGGGAAAAGAATTTTTTTCTCAAAAACGCATAGGATTTCGAGGGTACGTGTATTCACCAAAAATGATTGTAATCGACCCCCGCAACTAAAAATAATTTTTTCAGAATGATTTGCTTAAGATTGAAAATTAATAAATTAAAATGAGAGACCACTCTTTGCCAGTATCGTGCACACTGTAACATTTTTCAATAAGAAGTGTTCTTATTTTTATAATATGAACAAAACAGAAAAATCAATTGTGGCAGACATTAATTAATAATGATTTTCCTCGATATGTTTTCAGATAACTAATTAAGTTTCTGCTGGCCTCTAACATGCCTCCACTGATCTCTGCTTGTCTCTGCTGGACTCCAATGGCATCTGTTAACCGCTACTGACCACCCCAGATACTTCTGACAACATATAACGATAACGACTGGATACTGCCAGCCTCTCCCTGCCTCTGCTGACCACCACTTATATTTCTGACAACGCATAACGATGATTACTGACTTCTGCCTGTCTCCGCTGGCCTCTACTGACCGCTGCAGACCACTTCTGATACTTCTGACAACGTATAACGGTTACTACTGTCTACTGCCAGCCTCTCCCAGCCTCTGCTGGCCTCTGCTGACCACCGCTTATATTTCTGACAACGCATAACGATTACTACCGACTTCTGTCAGCCTCCGCTGGCCTCTGCTGACCGCTGCTGGTTTCTACATGCCTCTACTGGTGGCTAACTTGAATTAGCAGGTAATGTCATAAAACTGTTTTACACAGTTATGCCCCTTTTTACCTGAAGTATACGATTAAAAAGTACGAGGTACAAGATACAGCTACATGTACTTTTTAATTTTCCTACAGACCTCCGCTGGCCTCTGCAGACCGCTACTAGCCACTCCCGTTACTTCTGACAACGTATAACGATTACTACTGGCTACTGTTAGCCTCTCCCAACCTCTGCTGGCCTCTGCTGACCACCGCTTATATTTCTGACAACGTATAACGATTACTACTGACTTCTGCCTGTCTCCGCTGGACTCTGCTGACCGCTGCTGACCACTCCCGTTACTTCTGACAACGTATAACGATTACGACTGGCTACTGCCTGTCTCCGCTGGACTCTGCTGACCACTCCCGTTACTTCTGACAACGTATAACGATTACGACTGGCTACTGTCAGCCTCTCCCAGCCTCTGCTAACCTCTGCTGACCACCCCTGATGCTTCTGGCAACGTACAACGATTACAATTTGCTACTGCTTGCCCCTGCTAGCCTCTGCATGCCTCTGCTGACCTCTGCTGACCACAGCTGACCACCCCTGATGCTTCCGACAACGTATAACGATTACTACTTGTTACTGCTTGCCCCTGCTGGACTCTACTTGCCTCTGCATGCCTCTGCATGCCTCTGCTGGCCTCCGTTGGCCTCTGCTGACCGCTGCTGACCACTGCTGACCACCGCTTATATTTCTGGCAACGTACAGCGATTACTACTGGCTACTGACAGCCTCTGCTGTCCTCTGCCAGCATCTCCCGACCTAAACTGGCCTCTGTCAACATCTCCCGACGTCAGCTGACCATCGCTGACCACTGCTGACCGTTGCTGACAACTTGTGACATGATATAATACAATATAATATGTTTATATGTATTAAAGTTTTGTATAATGTAAATCTATGACAATAAATGATATAATTTCAAAGTATTCAATGTGTTCTCATCATTTTTTACCGTCCTTTTCCTCTCCAAATCATTCTCCTACCTACAAGATGCGTGCCACCTTCTTCGCAAGTTCACCAGCATTTTAGAAATGTTCCGGGAACTTTGGAAATCCGAATTTGACCTTGACCTTGGCCCAGTTTCGAAAGTGGGTCAAGGCCATTCGAATCTTAGAAAAATTCCGGGCGCTTTGGAAATCCGGATTTGGCCTTGACCCAATTTCGAAAGTGGGTCAAGGCCATTCGAAATTTTAGAAACCTTCTGGCCGGCTTGGAAATCCGGATGGCCTTGACCCAATTTCGAAAGTAGGTCAAGGCCATTCGAAATTTTAGAAATCTTCTGGCCGACTTGGAAATCCGAATGGCCTTGACCCAATTTCGAAAGTAGGTCAAGGCCATTCGAAATTTTAGAAATCTCCGGGCCAACTTGGAAATCCGGATGGCCTTGACCCAATTTCGAAAGTAGGTCAAGGCCATCGAATCTCAGAAAAATTTCGGGCGCTTTGGGAATCCGGATTTGGCCTTGACCCAATTTCGAAAGTAGGTCAAGGCCATTCGAAATTTTAGAAAAATTCCGGGCGCTTTGGGAATCAGGATTTGGCCTTGACCCAGTTTCGAAAGTGGGCCAAGGTCACCGGCATTTCAGAAAACGCTCCGGGCACTTTGGAATTCCAGTTTTAAGTAGAGAAACGGTTTCTTATAACTAAGGGAATAATGGGGAGAGAAAAAGAAAGGTAAAAGTGATGAGAACACATAGAATTCTTTGAAATTATATCATTTATTGTCATAGATTTACATTATACAAAGTTTTAATACATGTACATCATGTTAGAAGTTGTTAACAATGGTCAGCGTGGTCAGCAGGGGCCAGCAGAGGTCAGCAGAGGGATGCAGAGGCATGCAGAGACTAGCAGGGGCAAGCAGTAGCAAGTTGTAATCGTTGTACGTTGCCAGAAGCATCAGGGGTGGTCAGCAGAGGTCAGCAGAGGCTGGGAGAGGCTGACAATAGCCAGTCGTAATCGTTATACGTTGACAGAAGTAACGGGAGTGGTCAGCAGAGTCCAGCGGAGACAGGCAGAAGTCAGTAGTAATGGTTATACGTTGTCAGAAGTAACAGGAGTGGTCAGCAGCGGTCAGCAGGGGCCAGCGGAGGCTGGCAGACGTCAGTAGTAATCGTTGTTGGTTGTCAGAAATATAAGCGGTGGTCAGCAGAGGTCAGCAAAGGCTGGGAGAGGTTGACAGTAGCCACTCGTAATCATTATACGTTGTCAGAAGTAACGGGAGTGGCCAGTAGCGGTCAGTGGAGGCCAGCGGAGGTCTGTAGGAAAATTCAAAAGTACATGTAGCCGTATCTTGTACCTCGTACTTTTTAATCATATACATCAGGTAAAAAGGGGCATAACTGTGTAAAACAGTTTTATGACATTACCTGCTAATTCAAGTTAGCCACCAGTAGAGGCATGTAGAAACCAGCAGCGGTCAGCAGAGGCCAGCGGAGGCTGACAGAAGTCAGTAATCATCGTTATGCGTTGTCAGAAATATAAGCAGTGGTCAGCAGAGGCAGGGAGAGCCTGGCAGTATCCAATCGTTATCGTTATATGTTGTCAGAATTATCTGCAGTGGTCAGTAGCGGTTAACAGATGCCAGTGGAGGCTAGCAGAGACAAGCAGAGGTCAATAGAGGCAAATACGTTTTTGCGGAGATATTTTTTAAATAAATGATGTATTACAATGTAAAATAAAAATGGAAGATTTGCGGTACGTATCAGTGAGATACATCCTTAGATATTTTAATAATTTTGAAATCTTTAAATAATCTTAATCGATTGATTACTCCAATGAAATTAATGATGGACCGTACAGCTTTCATTCCGTTAAAAAATAATAAAATTTCTGTAATTTCATTCTCTGTCTCACTTTCTCTTGCCTTCATTTCTAAACAACGTTGCGAATGACACGGAAATGGTAATGGGGCTCTAGTGCCCCAGAAAAATGGGCCGAAAAGACATTGGCTGAAAGGTCCACTCGTATACCTCGTCTGTGATTTCACGTTCTCCAGCAGAACCTAGAATCGACCCAAAGTATACCATTGGAGTTGCATGCACGTTCAGCGCCATCTCACAAGCAACGCGTGCAACGTATTACCGTTCAAAATATTCGATAACGTCGGGTATAGCTATTTTTTAACGTTCAAAAGTGTAATCGGGATCAATAACGTTTCAGGAAGCGTGGAGAATGGTGGAAGAACGGTAGCGTGAAACAATTCTCGTCTTTTTTTTTTCAAAATCGTTTTCTTTATTTTGTAGAAAACTGCGTGATAAGTACACCAATAATCTTGCAATGTCGAAATGTTGCCGATTCATACCGGGGGCACGAAGGGGACTGTCCGGAGCAAGTTCTCTCGAATGAATTACGCTCGTTTATTGGTCAACAGTCTTTTTGTTTATCGCGCCTCTCCTGGTCCGAACAGCCTCCGAGAGGCCCTAGTTATTGTTTTGCTGTTTCCTAGCAAGCCAGAGCAGTGAACAACGAACATCATTATGTTTTTTTTTTTTTTTTCATTTCCTATGTGGTACAATTGGTACAATTCTACTGTATAAAAAATCGTTTACTTTCCCGCGCGTTCGTGGCACGCTCGAAGAGCTCGAGACCTTTCGCGCGGTTTCGACGCGCAAAGAAAAAAAGATCGAAGAAAAAGAAGAAGACAAAGAGAGATCGAGGAGGAGCGGACAGAAGTACGAAACGGTCTTCCTTCCCGCGCGTTTTTCGAATCTCGCGCCGCTTCGAGCGCCGCCACGCGGTTGGCGCGACTTTCGAATTACGTGAAACCATTTTTTACTCGTCCCGAGATGTGACTTTTCTTTTGGTAGAAGCAACCTACTACTTTAAATGACACTGTTCCTACAACATCGATCGATTACCTTGAAAAAAGTTTCTCCAATTTCTCCCGTATTATTATTATTTTTTTTTCTCTTATATCCCTTCGTTCTCCTGCTCGTACATCACGATAACGAAACGATGATTATTCGACTCGAATGACACACGTTGGCTAGTGATTCTTCTTCCCTTTAATCGTCTTTTTTTTCCTTTCAATCTTCCATACATTCTCTCCCCCTCCCACGCACACGCGCACGCATCCTCCTCGTTCTTTTGGTACCCAACACTCTCTCACACGCACGCTTGTCTGTCTCTCTCTCTCTCTCTCTCTCTCTCTCGTTCTCTCGATACACTTGGTAATAGTCTCGCTTCCGTCGAAACGTACCAAAAGACGTTCATAAGACACTGCGTCCTCGAGTAACCACGAGACGGTCTAAAATTTTGATTCTCAGATTTGCATCCATATCAGTCTGCGGGTCTGTGCATTGATTCGTTTTCAACTTCCACCTCGACCTACACATTTTCGGTTACCTAACAACGTAAATTTAAAAAAACAAAGAAACGTAATTTACATCCCAAGACGTACGGGGATCCCCATCGCGTTGCTACGGTGATTGGCTAAAGGGAACGACGAAATATTCTCGATCGTTTCGCGTCGGTGAAATGAGAGCAACGCGAACCCGGGACGGTCGGATCCCCTAGTCGTGGTGGACTAGACACACCAATCTTATCGACGTTTACGATGATAATAATTGCAGCTTCGCTGGAAGCTCTGAAGCAGAGTCGAATTCTCGTTAGTTGGCTTTGAGCGGCCAATACGCAATTTTGGAACACCTCGTGTAATCACAATCATACTTGCGCGGGATCCAATTATTCGGGATCCAACGATTAATGAAAACGACCGATTGATTTCATCTTCCGATGGTACGCACGGCTCAGCATGACTAGACGAACCGGAAGCGGCCAGTCTGATCGACGGGATCGTGGACGTCCGGTCGATCAACCTGAACACAACGCTTCCGCGAAGACATACGAACGGTGAGAATAAAGACAAACGGGCTTTCGTTCGCTCCTGACGCTCGAAGAAGCTTTTCAAAATTCTCCTAGGAGGATCTGCCGTATTCCGGGCTTTGATCTACCAATTGAACTATCCCCCAGATCGTTAACACGTTCGGAAGGTGCTGAAGGACAACTCTAGCATCGTCCAACCTTTTTAAGGTGCCCGGGGCCATCGTGTTCCGAATTCTTTAGATTGCTACTGCTTGAGATTCCGAAGCTTAATTCCTTTAGAACAGTGCCCCAATATCTGAGGATCCACTGACTTAACTATTACTTAAGGGTGTCCACGTTTGCGGTCTACTAAGTGACCTAATCTCCAAAACACTGGTCTCGCGCGGTCTTACAGTCTGGGTTCGTTCCAGTGGATACTGTTTGGATTTTCGTATGTGACTCTAGCAGACAATGATCTGCATCTTGGAGGTCTCGACTATTAAAGATCCGTGTTTACGTCACTGTTCAACGATGCTCTAGGGATTGAACTATCCTCCAGGCCATCTACACGTTCTCAGTCTATGCACAGCAACACACAGTCTGCTTTTTCAATATATCTAAGGCCTTTACATTATTAACTCGTGTATCTTTAGAACAATGCCCTCCTGTCTTGCAGGCCTACTATTGCTTAAGGCTGCCCATGGTTATGTCATGGTTCGATAATGCTCTACCAAACAATTCGAGGCCTCTCTAGGTTTAGATAATTGGTGTGGATTTTGAGATTGTCCTCTGTTATGTACAGAACTGGTCAGCAATCGCCATTAACAGTTTTCAATTACATAAGAAAGCACAGGGAAACCTTGAGAATGTTTAAATAGGCTCTCGACCACCGGCTAGGAAGTTCTTAGATAGTCATCCATCCGGTGATCATCCTAACGACAATAAGGACGCAAGCTACACCTTAAATATCATTCTTTTGAACAATTCAAGTTGGGGGGCCTACATTTAGGAACCCAAGTCAGGAACAATCGAAGTCAAAAAATAGTCGGTGAGCAACGATATCTGTCTACGAATCTTCCGCACGTCGTCATCCACATTCGTTACACGACATCGCGACCGTGTTTAATCGTACCACAATCAGTATCCACGTTCTATGTACAATTCTCCTATTACGATCTGAAATTTCGAACGCGTACCACCTACGACCAGTAAACACGCCCTTAAGTAACAGACAACCATAACGTGTTCATCAGGGACACCCAAGACACAGTTTAACACTTGGGAACCTTAAGCATAATTTTCTTATTTTCTAACGGCAAGATTGTAACGTCCTTGCAACGCAACTGTCTCCTTTGGCTTTAGAAGATCGTTGGAAACGTGGCACGAATTAGGCCGTGGAACGTGTTAACGTGCAATATTCCAAAATGGCTACGGTCTATCTACACCGAATGCGGTATCGAGACTAATCGCGCGGCAACTCGATCCGAAAAAAGAGTACACCGCTCCGAGCGTCAGCGTTTCGAGTATCGATCCGTTCGTTCGAGTCGAGACCGCGTCTCGAGACCGGACAAAAATTTGATCGGCACCGGAGCCCGATTTGCTCGTGATTTTCATCGAAAGGCCACACGTAACGATCGAATCCTCCTCGCTCGTATCGGGATCGTCGAAAAGCTCGAGAGTCAACGAACCGTTGAATATCACGATACTCCAATGATAATATTTATAATATATATATATTTATATATTTATATAATATCGAGCTCGCTGGAAAATTTTTCGCATCTCCAACCCCGTTAGGAAAAATTTCGCGCGCGGTTTCCGGAGCTCCGTTTTGGCGTTTTAAAATTTAATCTAAGTCGATAACAGCTTTAATTTAACCGAGGCTTGCACAAGACCCATTGGATTTAGCCGCACCTTTCCCGTAATCTTATTCGTTTTCTTTTCCTTTCTCGTTCTCGTTCTCGTTCGCTCTCACACACACTCTCTCTCTCTCTTTCTCGCTATCAATCACGCGCAGTCTCTCGATCTCTCTCTCTTCCACTCTTTTCGTCACATTTTCTCGTCGATTGGTCGCGTTCAATCGCGAGGTACGCACACATATATCTCGTTAGTCCGCTATTGTTCGTTCCTCTCGTCTCATTTCGTTTTCATACTACTCGTTTCGTCACTCTTCCCCCCCCCCCTCCCCCTCCCCCACATAGTTTTCTCATATCTTCGCGCAGAGTATACGATTTATAATCCTTCATCGCCTAATATTGCATGCGCGTGAACACATTTTTCCTTCGTTATTGTTTTTTTTTTTCCTTTTTTTATTCCCTTTCATTATCGAAGATGGAGAACTGATAGACTTCCCCGTCGCTGCGCTCAGCGCCGCGGCGCATAGAGAGACGGTCGAGTGTCGTGTGTAGAACTGCCCGGACATTTATCGAAATGACAAATTCGCGATTTCGTTTCACCGATATATATACATATATATGTACGCGTGTGTATATGTGTATATGTATATATATATCCTGTACGATTTTTCATCGGCATTTGTTCGTTTTGCGCATTATTCGACGCCAAATCGTGGGTTTTACGACGGCGGGCGCCTCCGGGTCGCGTACGATCGCTTCTCCCTTCGAAAACGTTCAGATGGCGCTGGACAATGTTCGAATTTTCGCGTTCGCGGTGTGTTTAACACGCTCGTACCGCGACCCGGATGCGAGACCTGACGGTAATTTCTTTGCAATTTTACCCCTTCGTCTTACAGTTTTAAGGATTACAATAATTGGTGACTTCTCATGAGATACTTCAGTAGTTTCGTTCTGTCCCGAGGTCGAGAACCGAAGTCGACGCCGCCATTTTGCTCGTCCACGCTCGAGGATCGCGCTCGTTCGCGAGACGTGCACCGATAGATCGATCGATGCGAATCGGATAAAATGAAAGACTCTTTTCACGGAGTGCGATACTTGTAACTTACAAACGTAAACGAAACATGTTCTGTCGAGTTGCTGACGAGAGTATCCGTAGACCTCTATGCAATCAAACTTTATTTTAGTATATTTTAATTAAAAGAATTCTTTCGGAATCTATATTAACGAAATATTTAGCGAGTTACAGTGGATAAAATTAATTGCAATTAATTGCGTATAAATTTCACTGAACCTTCGCGTCCTGACACGTTCGCTATCAAAGTCCAATTGGAAACGCGTCCACCATAGTGACTGTACTTATAGTCGTCTTTATCTATGTACAAATAATACGTCTCGTAACTAAATATTCTGATTCATACGTGACGTTGGCCTAGCAGCAGAACGTCACGCGTGTGCGAAGCGTGCTAGCGAACGTCTTAAGAGGACACTTTTGTAATTTATTTTCATCGAAATTTACAAGAGTGCAATTGAAATCTCCTATTTCAAACGTGTCAATTTAATTATACTGCTGGGTTAAACTTAGTTACCGAAATAAATAAATAATAGAGTATATCAGAGTTTCGCCTAAATGTAATTGTTTGTGTTGACTGGTCACTCAACACGTGTCAAAACTTCCCCTAACCAAAAACGAATAAGATATACTCGAACTCGCGTCTCTAAAAGTCTAAATTCGAGGAACTTGATCGCCAATCAATTTTTAGCTCAAAATCGAAGGGTGAAGGATTGGAAATTATTTCGCGACGCGTTTGTATCGATCGTCGTTTCGCAAGAGATCCTCGAGTGAATCTCGGTCAGCAACCGGACGGGGGCCAATTTTAATCTAGAACGTTCCCGTCGAACCGCAGAGGAAAGATCACGAACGGCGACAAGAGCCGGCCGTCGACTTTCGGTTCGTCGTCAAGGCAGATCTCGTCCTATTTCGTCAAAAACTGAAGCCTTATCTATCTGAATAATAATAAAGTAGCGTTTATATCAGACATCGTTCGAGCCGCGCGAAACACGGCGGGACGCGTTGCGTCGACCATCGATCGAAGCATCGACGAATCGATATTTCCCCGCTGTCGTTCGTCCTCTCCCCGAGATCCAGAGAGACGGGCAAAGTTCCACGACCGGACGAGCGTGTCCACGGGCAACGAACAATAAGACAATAAATTTTTTCGTCGTCGCCCCGGGTCGAATAAAACTATCAACTTCAATAATATAAAACGGAATTACATTTAATTATCGCCGTTCGATGCGAACGGAGCGTTGCCCGTCCCTTCTCGAGGCTGTTCGTTACACAACCAATCACTAAAACGTGAATGCCAATCGTCGCCAACAAATCGTCACTAGTGCTCCAAAAGAAACCGGTCACCGAGACGCCCCGAGTCGAATTTTCTGGGAAAAAATGGCGGATCGATGGAAACACCGGGGCTCTCGGTTCGTCCGGGGAGAGATCGACGCGTCGACGTTTCTCGATAAAAAAAAAAAAAAAAAAAGAAAATGAAAATACAGTTCTCGTGGACCCCGTGGCGCGTCCCAGCAGCGATTTCGCACCGCCCGTAAACTCGTGTTTATGCGTGGTGTAAGGTATTACTTTTTAATCAGTATATAGCATATCATTTTTAGTCGTAATAATTATATTGATATTGAACTACCTAACCTAATATTTACAGAGTTTTCTTTTTGTTACGCTCTTGGCACTACTTTTCCTCGGTGATTCTCTCTCTCTCTCTCTCTCTCTCTCTCTCTCTCTTGCTCTCATCATTCGGGCGACGATCCTCGTCCCCAAGTCGCCTAACTCCTGCTACCCGATCGCGTCCTCGTCCCATCGTTTCCCCCGGGATCCGAGTTGTTCCGGGGTCTCTTCTCTCTCATTCACACGGAGACACTCACACACAAATAGACACAATTATTCGTCCATTTATTCCAGGGTCTGGCGGCGCGTCGTCGCGCCTGATCCATCCAGGCTCTCCCTCTCTCTCCCGTTTGTCTCGCGGTCTAACCGCGAGCGCAGACTCGCGATCCAACCGCCAATAAATAATTTACTAAGTCTTTTTCGCAGAGAACAAACTTCCACGATACTCGATGATCGACCCGTCCGGGTTGCCGGACGCGGCGTTGGCTCCGTCGCTGGTCCCCCGTCGTTTCCGGTGTCCACCAAATGCTCTTCTCTCCGTGCAAGTCACGATGTGTATTCTTGTTCTGCGAACGGCGGGACCCTTGACCGTCAACCATCCATGGTCCGTTCGAGGCCCTCGGAAGACCTCTCGTAGGATAAAAACCGCGTCTGGCGAACACCGGGACGTTCTCCAGGGACACTAGGCGAAAGGATGGTTGGCATTCGTGTTCGCTGGGGCCTCTCCGCCGCGGGGGTATTCCGTCGCGACGCTCGTCGGCTGTCTCTTCCCTCGCCCGCCATAGTGGTTCTTCGCTCGGTAACCCCCTTCTCCGCGTAACGAGCCTCCGCGTCTCGTCTTGGGTGCTTTGGAATCGTCTGAGATCTAGGCTAGAGACTGGCCCTGTTTAGGATTGCTGTTGGACGACGAGCGTCGAGTGTTCCGGGGAACACGGATCGGATCGAGGAGCACGAAAGCCTCTCGTCGAGTCTGCCGAGGACGCTCTCCTGCCTCTTCCCGAAATACTGTGGAGGACCATCCACGGAGTCTTCTTTTCTTCTCCTCCCGCCGTCGACTCCACCGACGACTGGCGACGCCGTGTGCGTCGGCTGGCCGAGAACCCGTACCGAAGTTTCTCCTGCGGAGTCAGTCTTGAGGGATCCTCGACGCCTCGAGGATTCTCGAGGGCAGAACGACGACGACGATTTCGGCGCCAGCGTCCTTCCTCGCCACGTCTTGTTCGCTCGGTTGGTCTCGTCGACGCTTCCGCGTGATCCTTCGTCGTCCGTCGACCTCGAGGAACGCTCTCCCCGGGGGCGTCGCGGCCTCGAGTGCTCTTCTCCTTCTCGGCCGCGCCGCGGATCAGACGTGCTGCTGATGATGCTGTTGCTGATGGTGATGGTGCTGCTGCTGCTGGCTCTCGTCCGCCTCGCAGGGCACCACCGTAAGGCTGGACAGGTTGCTCAGGTTGCTACTGGACTCGGAATAACTGGACAGGGTCGGCCTTCTCGGCGGCACCACCACCGCGGGCGTCGAGCTGCTCGGACTCGGGAACTTCCGGAACACCCTCAGTAACGAGCTGCCCGCGCTGTGGCAACGGACTATCCGCTCGGGCGCGTCCAACAGCGCCGACTGGCTCCTGTAAGGCGGCGGGCTCTCGCTGTCGAACACCGTCCGATTCGGCGGCGGTCGCACGCACTTCTGGTAGATCTCGCTCTCCTGCAATACACACCAAACGCTTTAGTCCTCCGCTAAAGAAACGTTAACTTTTAATACAATAGCCGCTTGCTCGCGTGGGAGTTGATCTCGCTTTGCCTCGGACGCTGGGGACTTTCCGTGGCCGGTTGAGCAGTCTATACGAGGTGTTCGGCCATCTCAGGGTAAACTGCGAGATGTTGGAGGGCAAAATAAGACGAAAATCAAGAATAGCAATTTGTTGATCGAGGCTTCGTTAAAAAGTTAACGCTTAAAGTTACGTCTGTAGAACGGCAATCTGCCAACAGCTGTGAGCGTGCGATAGCGTGCACGCAGCTGTTGGCAGATTGCCGTTCTACAGGCGTAACTTTAAGCGTTAACTTTTTAACGAAGCCTCGATCAACAAATTGCTATTCTTGATTTTCGTCTTATTTTACCCTCTAAAATCTCCCATTAAAATTTTCCCCAGCGGTGGTCGAGTACCCTGTATATACGAATTGTCACTCGATCGTTTGCGAGAGAGTTAAGAGCGTAGCCCTCTAGCGGTGAGTACAAAGAGTCGCCAGAATACTACTGATCATTTTTACCGAATTTGAGAATCTATTGTGGAAAATGATGATTGGAAATTTATTGGAATTTGCCGAATATTTGTGTTTTTAATTTAATTTATTTACAATGTTTTCAATACCATGAACCCAACTACAAATTAATATACGGAAATTTACGTTGATGATAGTACGATCGACACGGTTGAAACCATGACACATGCACGATGTTTATGCGCTAAGAAAATGTCGGTGGCCAATGGCCGACAACCAGATGTTGGAGCATTTTAATATTTCTGGGCTCTTGACCATACTGTTTATAGCTTTATGGGCAAATAGTAGGTCAAACCTAAGCCTCCGACGTTCGAGAGGCGCAAGGTTCGAACGTGAACAATTTTGCAGACTCGATGGTACTTGTTGCGCAACAACTCTGCTGGAACCCACTTGGGTGGTGAATCGAGGGACACGAAAACAATGAAAGCACCCATACCACGCTAGAAAAAATAATTATGAAATACCACCGGGGTTCGTTACTTTATTTTGATAATTAATACGTCGGATGATTTTACTCCTATAATTGTTAAACCGTTTCCACGATAATTGCCCCTTAAATTTTTAAAACTGGTTTTGACCGGCAGAAAACGATGAATGGACGTTTAATTATTTCATTATAAATGTTGCGTTTTATCCGTGGTCGGATGGGCGGAAGCGAGGCTCGTTCGACGCCAGCAGGTCGAGAGTCCGACGTGCCATTCGCGGGTATACACGCGCAGGGGCGTAGAATTACTGAAATTCTAACCCGTGACCCTCGAACGGTCCCGAGGGCGCGCGTGTTTTAGCTCGATCCCGGCATCCAGAAGCCTCAAGAGGGTAGAACCCGATCCTCCTTTGGTTGGCTGTCTCCAGACGCGAGCACGCGGCGTCTCCATCGTCTTCCATCGAATAATACCACCAAACACCGGAATAAATTCTTATCCCCGTAACAATTTACAAATTTGGCCCTTAACAGTCCAGGAGTATTTTAAATTTACTTATCGCTGGGTCCAAGCTATTTTTCAAACGCAGAGAACTTCTAGAGAACAATTTGTAATAATAAACGTTCGACTGAATAAGTAAAAATGATCGTAAAGAAGCCCCAGGAGTTTTCAAAGTTTCCCGTACTCGCCAGCAGAGGGCTGCGGCTCTCGACTCTCTCGCAAGTGCTCGACCGACCATTCAATGTTCTAGTGTCCAAAGCAGAATTTGCTGGAGTTATTTAAAAAGAAACCAAATGTACACAGAATTATGCTCGATGAAAATCCAATTTTTCAATACTTTCGAACTGAGAGGGTTAAGTGGAAGTTGCGGAGGGGATTTCTGGGTGGAATTGCGGGCAATACAAGGGAAACGCACAAAGGCGAAAAAAAAATTGAAAATGGCGGTCTCCAGCGTTCTCGAGAAGCTCGAGCGACGCTTATCGAGGATGCTTGCGCAAGCCTCCCGTCGAGTAAAAAGTACCAGGGCAAGCGTTTGAATAGTGCATTACGTCCCCGTGACGTTTCGAGATGTCGAACAAGTATTATCCGCGGATTATTCCGCGGGGAAATCAACTTCCCGTCGAAGTAAACGCGATTAACGGCCTCGAAAAAAGCTCCTCCATCGGGAATATTTTGAGAGCGTGTAACGCGCGCGGCGGCGGCGCGCTAATTGCATCTCGGAATATTCCGAGCCAATTAGCACACGGTTCGGGTCGACATTAATTACGGGACGATCCGTAGGAAAATCGAGCTTCGCCGCGCGGCACCGGGAATCCCGAAAAACTTCGAGGAAACAAGCGCCACGGTTGGTTAACGAGCAACTTTGTGCCTTTTGACGCCGGCATCCGAGAGCGCTCGTAAATAATTTCTAAGCATCAACGATCAACGCAGCTAATTACCAAGCGAGCGATTAATGAACGCACTACGATATTAAAAGGAGCGTTTGCGTGTGGTTGTTTTTTTTTTTTTTTGGAAAATAAAATCGATTTAATTATATCCCGGGAGCGCGGGAATTCATCCCTTTTCGCGTGTGTTATTAATCAGCCGTTCGAAAACGCGCGGTTATTATCGACTAATAAGCTACCGTATAATAAATGAAAATGAGATTGGGGAAAATCCAGCCATTCGATCGGTAGAAAATTTGCGCCACCGCGGTGGCGCTTAATGGCATTTCACCGCGACGCTATTAATCCTCGGTTGACATAATCACAGACGAGGTATACGAGTAGACCTTACATCCAAGAATTTCTAAATATTCTTCACCAAAATATGCCTTGTTTGAATTTTGAAACATTAAAATCCTTCAATCCGTTCAGCAGTTACGATGTTTTAAAGATACGATTGAAATTTCAGTAGAATAAGTAGAATAAGTGTTCTGGTCAGACATAGTTTCAGTAAAGAATTTTTTTCTCGATAGTGCGTAGGATTTCTGGGGTATGTCTATTCACCAAAAATGTTTGTAATTGATCCCAGCAACCAAATATAATTTTTTTAGAATGACTTGAAATTTTTTAATTTCGCCGAAAAATTTCTCCACCTACTCGAATTTTTTTCTCGAAAGTGAATAGGATTTCGGAGGTATGTCTATTCACAAAAAATAATTGTAATTGACCCCTGCGACTGAAAATAATTTTTTCAGAACAATTTGAAATTTTTTAATTTCGCCGAAAAATTTCTCCACCTACTCGAATTTTTTTCTCGATAGTGCGTAGGATTTCTGGGGTACGTCTATTCACCAAAAATGTTTGTAATTGATCCCAGCAACCAAATATAATTTTTTTAGAACGACTTGAAATTTTTTAATTTCGCTGAAAAATTTCTTCACCTACTCGAATTTTTTTCTCGAAAGTGCGTAGGATTTCGGGGGTACGTCTATTCACAAAAAATGATTGTAATTGACCCCTGCGATTGAAAATAATTTTTTCAGAACGATTTGAAATTTTTTAATTTCGCCGAAAAATTTCTCCTGCTCGAATTTTTTTCTCGAAAGTGGATAGGATTTCGGAGGTATGTCTATTCACAAAAAATGATTGTAATTGATCCCAGCAACCAAATATAATTTTTTCAGAACGATTTGAAATTTTTTAATTTCGCGGAAAAATTTTTCCTGCTCGAATTTTTTTCTCGAAAGTGCGTAAGAATTCGGAGGTATGTCTATTCACAAAAAATGTTTGCAATTGACCCCTGCGATTGAAAATAATTTTTTCAGAACGATTTGAAATTTTTTTTTTGGCGAAAAATTTGTCTACTGTAAAAATTCGAAGCATTGCACGTAGATTTTTCCTACAGACAGAGTCTGGATTTATTGTCTTTCGAGGGTTAAATCACTTTGCATTCGAAAGATTATTCCCAGCGGGTTATCGTATTTGAAAAACTTATGTATTCTTAGCACGGTGGAATTATTCTCGGAAACGAATTTTATGACAAGTTACTTATGATCAGACTCGAGTCAGGTCTCTGCACTGACTGACGTTTATAGACGAAAGTGAATTACACTCGAATGCTATAGGAATGATTATGAGGAACTATAAACGTAAATACGACAATGAACGGTATAAAAAAAAGAATTCGATACAAGATTTCCATTTTCTAAAAATTATCCGACGAGCACTCTCTTTCTTACTTGTCTCGTGCTTTTAGGATACCCGAGACATCGATCGTTTCGTTAGTGGGCGTAAATCTGTCACGCAAGATAATATTGTTGTTGACGTATTATTAGTCATAACACACACAAAGCAAGCGTGTGCGATCTCGTGCCCCGCGACATGCGTTGATAACACGAAAATAAGTATCGCATGGAAACGAATCGCGAAAAAAGTCTCTAGAGTGTTTTGAAAAAGGACTGTTCTTCGATGCATGCCCGCCAAATTTAATTTTAAATTACGGAGACGAGGAATTCAGAATTCGACCCCTGGGGCCCGGTAAAAAATCCAAAAGTTTGCGGGAAACGAGGCTCTTCCGAGCCGTGGAACGCGACGAGGAGTCCCCGAAGAATCGAAGGGTCGAGCTCACCTGCTCAGGGTCGCGCAGATGAAGGGCGGTGTGCGCCCCGTAAGGACGTTCCTCGCCGTCAGGAAGCTGGAGCCGCGGGGGCAGGTCGAGGGCGAGGTCCTGCCGGACACTTCCGGCGCGGATCGCCCGGTCCCTGGCGGCGGCGACCATCGCTTCCTGCATCCCCTCGGTGGCTCCTTCGCCGACACCCCCGCCCCCTCCGACGCCGCCGCCCACGCCGGCGCCACCACCGCTCGGATCACCCTCCAGTCCACCTCCGAGGCCGCCGTGACCGCCGCTGCCTACCTCCATTCCTGGGCTCACCGACAGCATCTGCGAAACAACCAGAGGAACCCTGTTAAATTCCACCCCCAACGAGCCGACAGATTCTCCCACAAACGTTCTCTTTTAAATATTTCGTACCAATGTCTTGGCATTCAACATGGCGTGTCGAAGTACTCTGTAGAGGAAGTGAGGAAGATCGTAGGAAGGTAGAAAAGGAAAGGACGTTTCATCCTGGGCCTGCTCTAGTAGACTTCAGTGTCAGTTTCAGTTTTTCTTTATTTAGGTACGTACGTACTCTATATTCAGCCCTTTGACACCGTATTTTCCCTTTCTTACATTGATTACATAGTCCCATTTCCATTTTTACTTATTATATTTTGGGAGTCCCCTGTGGATTATATGGTAAAAGATTAGGGAAGCGTTTCGTCCCGGGTCTGCTAGTGAACTCGTTGGTAAGGCATCCTAGCAGACTGCTTTAGACGCCGGAATATTGGGAGTGGGTCGAGTGCTTGCGAGAGAGCGGTCCCTCTGGCGGCGAGTACGGGAGGTGACAACTCGAACGTTCATTCTAGGAACAATCCTAAATTGTGAGACGAGGCGTGCGTCTGGGTCAAGCAAATTCGATTACCGGGCCAATTAATAATTTATCAACCACCTGCAGTTAGCGTCGTTCAACGCATCGCGTAACAGAAACGACCACTTAACGGTAACGACGCTGTTCCGAGCAGGCAAGTGGACCGTTTCGACGGCTACTAAATATCATAGCTGCGAGTTTCGTCGTCGCGAAACTTACCCGATGTACTTGGGGACAAGTTGGAGCCATCTCCTTGGTCCCGGGGTCGCGAAAAATTAACCATAGAAATCGATGCTTTACGAGAGATATTTCATATTTCACCCTTTTGCTCGAAATTCTTTATCATTTTATTCGTGGATACGTCGCGTAGCGTAAGATTTTATGTTACCGTAAAATTCTTATGTCGTCGTAAAAACTTATTTGCGATGCATGTTTTACGCTTGTAGTCGAGGATTCAATTTTCGTGTCAGAAGTACTCGTACTCGCGCGTACCACTGATAACATTGAATTAAAACCAACGGGAGAAAGTCTCTGATAGTAATTAGAATTATTCTTTTTAATTTCCATCGTTCATTTGTCTTGTATATCGGAGAATAAAACTATTAAATTGACACACAGACGATTATTAGTTAGTAGTTTAAATTCATTTAAACTCGTTTCTCGTTTCTACTAATGAAAAAAACAAGTTAATAGAATTAAAATCAACCAGTCGAAACTTTATTTTATTAAATAACTCTATCTATATGGATTAACGTTTTGAAAAGACAAACTGTGATAATTTGTAAATGAAATAATTTTCGATCCCGGTACGCTTGTGAATACCCCTGAAACTGGCTTTTGGTTTACGATCGTGGGCGAGAACCGTGACCATGGAAATAAGAAACGATACAAACGCAATCTGGGATCTCGAGACATTTGTCGGGCATAAAATTTTTAGGGAACCGGGCAGCGTCGATCGGATTTATCGCGTGGACGGAAAATTTCATGTCTCGATCGTAAAACCTGCGCACAATTTAACGAAAGTGCTCTACGCCGATTGAAAACCGGTGGCTTTCTTATCAGATCGTCTCCCGCGACTTCGAATTCGGGGCATAAAATCCTCCACGAGGATTCACGGGGCTCGGTGTCGATGAGGAGACGTTTATTCCTTTGTTTACGGGCTGGGAATGTTTTTTAGGGAGTCGAAACACGAGAATAACCAACCAAGGGAACCTATATTCGCCAAAATGTATCTAACATGACATGAAATGACACCTGTTTTTCAAAACTTCAAGAATAGAGACTCTATTATCATCGAACTGGAAAATTCTCCCCTAATATCCGGCTTTGATCGACACACAAGCGGAGACTCGATTCCCAAACCATTATACGTAATCTTCGATTCACTTTGAACACCAAAGTTCGTCTAGCTCCGTTAACGAATCCTCCAGCGGCACCCACATCAAATAGACACCTGGTTCTCCAAAATTTCGCCTCGATCAACGCGAGGGCAGAGACGCAATTCCCAAACCATTATACGCCATATTCCATTCACTTTGTGTAGGAATTTTCCTCCAATTTCGCCATAGGATTATCCGGTATCAGCCACACCTAACGCACCTACACTTGGTTACCCAAACTGTTGCATAGTTTTTAATTTTTATCCACGCTGGATACTTTGTCAAAAGTTAAACTCGATCATCCTGTGCACTACATTTATTTCACTTTATAAGTCTCAAATATCAATTTAATATCGTTCAAATTCTTTAAACAAATCCTTCCAAGCACCATGCACATTAATCAGATTCCTGTTCCTCAGAAGTTGGACTTGGTCATCCTAAAGGCACACCTAGACTCGACCATCGACAAACCACAACACTCTTTCCAATTTTTCCAAAGAATTCCTCAGCTCTGACCACGAGACACCTGTTCCCAACCGAACACCTGATTCTCAAAACTTCTCGACCATCCTTGGCAAACGCTCAATATCCCCGAAACCAGGGTACGTCTCGTTCCTTTGCCAACTCCGTTCACCAAACTCCCGGCACTCTCCGGGAGGGCCATAAATCCTCCGGATCGACAGAAATGGACGCTCCCCCCGAGTTCGAGTTCCTTCGATCCCCGGAATCGTTCATCCTGTTGGTCGTCGATGGCCAACGATTCCTCCGTTCGCGTCCGCGGCAAGGTTAAACACACGCTCCTCCGCGGGCGTCGTTCGCCGTCCGCGTCTCATTGCCAATTCAACGACATTGTAGACTGCTGACTAGAGGAATCTATACGATAATAACGCGCAAGGCCAGACGCGGACAACAACGGCCGTCGCCGATCCGTCTCGAGCCGCAGACCACGGGACCGTCGTCATCATCCGCGTTGTTTCCTCTCGGACGTTTCGGCGTGCACGTATCACGACATTATTCTGGTCCGTGACGAGCAGGGCAATTGCCCGTGACCAGGCCCCGTCGTATAAATTCCCCGTGTCCGTCATTTCGTGTGCCCCCTCTCGCTCCGTTTCTCTCTCGCGTCTCCGCGCGCCTGGTACTTACGTGATCCATTTGCCGCTAAATGACAGGAAACATTCGAGGAGACCCCGAATATCGCGCCCTGGACGACCTGCCCTCTCGACTCCTAGACGACCGACGCATTTTCGGGGGGTTACGCTCGGGGCGTGTCTCTGTCTTTCCCCCGGAAACGGGGGTTCGCGTAACCCCTTGTACAAAGTGTAGTTGGATTCACCAGTAACGTCAAATTGTACCCAGAGTTCCCGGGGAGTCTTCTATATTTAAATTTACGCGAGAATTTTTACTATATGAATTACAAAGTGGTTTCAGACCGACTGCTAAACGATCGAGTCTACCGAAAAGAGTGTTGATTTCGTTTTTTTACTCTAGAGACTTGGGGTTAGGTTTACTCGATTGGTCATCTGTTTTTATATGTCCTGACAATGCTAGCAGACCCTGCCTTAGTCCGTCGAGAAGTATACGTATTAATAGGTGGAAGGTCGAGTGCTTGCGAGAGAGTTAAGAGCGTGGCCCTCTGGCGTCGAGCGCTCAAAGTGTCGCCACGTTACTTTATTTAACGGGCTTTGCTATATCTTCGTTCGTTGATTTATCTACAACATTCTCCAGTATACAGAAATATAAAGGAATTGAAATTAAATTAATTCGTTTCACTATAATGAATTTAATGTTTAACAGTCGAAGGAAGAGAGTGTTAGGAAGTTAGTAGTAGTAGGTTTGATTTACGGTAATATCTGGGTTAATTGTACGATAAACGTTTACCACTTTATCATTTTGTGAATGGGCTCGATAAATTCTCTGGCAATCGTCGAAGCAGATAGGAAGTCTAAGGACACTGGCGACGATAGTCGTTCTTATTGAACGTTTGACCGAAGACTACTGGGGACAAATCGACGCGGCACGTTTTGTGCGCACGGAAATACGAGGATACGTGTGCAATACGGTCGTAGGTGAAACGTGGGACCGTAAGCAAAATGATCGCGGTTGGTAACGCTACCAATGCACCACGATAAACTGGAAGACGGAACGAGATTACGTGGCACCGTTCCTCGACCAGCACGATGGATTCCTGGCGAGTAATTTATATAGAAATCGCCACCATTGTACGATCTGCGAACGTTTCGAGTCGCGTACACAGTCCCCCATAGAGAGGAATAAAAATATTTATGCGACATCGAGGGAAAAAATGCAGTTTCTAGGTTTCTTCATTATCCTTGTAAAGTTTATTTTACTCAAATTGAAATGTATCGTTTAGATTTTGCCCTTTACACTTAATATTCATTCGGCGATAAAGACCTATTAATAAATATATATTCTTTCGATTGCTTAATACGACCATTATCCTTGGGATATTTAAGGAATGTTATCGTCGTAAGTTCGATAACAATTTGATGCAAGTAGTTATTGGTTACTAATTCAATTCTCGGTTAATTTTTATCGTTCGAACGATGAACGATTGTCATAGGTTATCAAAGTACGCCACGATATGGGGAATATCGTCGTATTAAAAATACAGATGCTCGACGAGAAATTCAATTACTTCGAGCTTCGCGATTCGCGAAAGAAAAACACGATGACCATGAAAAAAAAAAGAGAGAATAATCCCTGCAAAAGTCATGTTTGTCTTCGCGAAAATTGAATCCCCCGGCGGGATTTTCGGTATTTGCAGTAGCATCAAAGGCGCGCGATGCTATTTTAGCGACACAACTCGCATACCGCGAATACAACAATGCGCGCGATAAGGTTTCTATATTGATTGCGTCTGCAACAAGCAAACAGAACTTAGCGATTTCAACACGGTCTTAACCAGCTGTTAAACTCGAAAATTAGTTTACAGCTTCCTGTTTTCGAAGTATATCGAGGAGAAGCGCCGTGACAGAGGAAGAATATTCTTTATAACACTATAAATTTCATGGGCTTTAAATTTACATTACTAATAATAAGACTGTGCAGGATTTTCTGGTAGTCTTAAAGAAATATATTTAACCTTCGAGCTTGGTTATTTGAACGATTATAATACAATAATTAAGGAGTAAATTTTATAAGATATATTTGCATGTATTTTTACATGCTCATCTGCGAAGAAAAGCGTTCGTGTTGTTTTTAGGGTCACTGTTTGCTCGACTCTGGTAACTCTTGCACCGTGAGAGCAGCCTAACGCGTTCTCGCGAGCGTTGATTACCGACCTAATTGCAAACGCAACCGAGCAGACGCGGTCCTGTTTCGTCCCATGCCCTTTAAACAGTCGTGCAGCGACAGGCGCGGTTAATTGGCCGATTTCCACGGACGACTTCCATCGAATTTCCATTAGACGGGGGACCCGAGAAACGTGCCACGGTACGCAGTCCTCGTAGATCAGACGTGCGACCGCAAGTAAAACCGCTGCAATAGCCAGTGTTGCGTTTCAACGCATCCTCGAGTAAACAGGGAAAGTGGTACGAGCGCCGACTACCGACGAACCGGACGTTTTCCTTTTCGTTCGCGTCCGCCATCGGGGATCGGTCACTCGATCGTTTTTAGACTTTACGCGAGGAATAAAAAACGAAAAACCTTCTGCACGTCGCTTAAATCCTACCGTTCGATCGATGAAATAGCTCCAAACAATTTTTTTTTTATCAGCCTCGTTATCTACGAGCGTGAAATCATCGAGATTCTTAATGATTAGTGTATCAAGATTATCGAAGCTTCCTGTTGTTTCATGATACAACAAATTTTTCCTCTCAACAAGGTTGTTGGAAACGAATAGTAATTTAAAATCCAGATTCGATATTTTATTCGATTGATAATACGCGTCTATTTGAAACTTGAATTTCTATTCCACGATTTGTTATTTTTTAGACAGAAAGAATCCCCGATTCTGAGGAGGTATCGATCCGGGGCGTCGATCGCGCGTCGTTCGGTGCATCGAAGACGATCGCCTCGAAAACATTTCCTCCGCGTCCGTGCTCTCGACGATTGTCGTCGCGATAACCGCGTCATTATCAGCGAACACACGCTGCAACGTTTCGATTGCACGACGTATCAAACTGCACGCCGTATCGCCGTTGAAATTGTTCCCTGACTCGACGGAATTAATCGCGGTTCCGATAAAACGGCGATAACGCGACGCGGTAGAGGGAAAAACAGAGAAAGAATCGCCTTGGCAACGTCGTCGCGCGACTTTTGCGCCATTAGTTCACAACGCGTTCTCGCTTTTGATCGTCGGGCAGAAAAATTTCCAAAAACTCGTACACCTTTCGAAATTCGAACGTCCAAAATTGAAACTTCCTCGTTCAAACATCGGCTTAACAATTTATAATTAAATTAACCAGTTAGCTGTCGCGAAAATCGAGTGATGACGAGTATACTCGTCGATCACAGAGTAAGTGTTGCTGTTAAAATATTGGATCAAAAGGATGGGTTTATATTTACTTGTTAAACGAAAAACTCAGCGCCTGGTGATCACAATTTAAATAGCCAATGGTCACTGTTTGTTACGCATGACGAGTATACTCGTCAGTCAGTAAAAAGATAACTGGTTAAGGAGTCTCGATATCGATTCTATTTTGTTCTATGTAGAAGTATATTTTCTTTTGTAAATTAATGGGGGAGCGTAACCGTCTAATAAATAAATCCAAATATTGACGCGAGAAGATATTAATTTACAAGAGGATCGAGGGATGAAGTCGGTCGAGATCCGTTTCTAGGAAGCGAATAAAATGTTTCTTGGAGGAAAGGCGGCGCCGATTGGCGGCTGGTCGCGTTAAAGCTTTAAAGGGGTTCTCCATTTCCACGGAGGCCGTCGAAAGGGAAAGCTGGCGGCCGTAAGGAGCAGTAACGAGCACCAGGGGATGGTGGGCTCGTGGCTCGGTGTGCTCGCACTCTCGTATTGATCGCACACAATGGTCCCCGCGTAACAAAGACGCGCACAATGTCCACGGGATAGGTCGCGAGCGAGATCGAGCACCGGGAGCAGGGACTCGGCTCGATAACCAGGGGGTTGCCTGGAAATTTCACTTCTACACTGCGAAAAATAACCATCCGGGACTCGGCAAATTTTTATTTTCAACCCTCTGAAGTTCCTAAACCCTAAACGAGCCCCAAAAGAATTTTCAATCCAGAGAAATCGGGGCAAATCCGATGTCTGGTTCTAACATTAACAGTATCAATTTTAATCGTATAAAATTATTTTATTTAAGCGATTTCTCCGAATAGATAAATGTACCGTGGAACGACTGTGACGATGATTGTTTATTCAAGTATTACTCTCGATCAATCCTAATGAAATATTGCAGTATTTTATATATGGAGACTATTCCAACCCTTGGGGGCGTCAAGAATTTTCAATGTACAGCAAACGTGGACGATTCAAATATTTATTCCGAGACATTGTGCACATTTTTCTCCGTCGAAAAATTTCGCCAATTTAAGTATCTACTTTAACCCTCCATTGTAGTGCTGCGCACAAATTGGGGTCGCGACCCCCAGGTGGAATGTCTTGCGCTTCAAGGAGGGTGCCAAAGAAGATTTTTAACGAGGAAGAACGTGGACGCTTTAAATCTTTATTTCTGATACGTACGTATCGATTTTAACTCTGCGTTGCAATATCTCAATAAATATTAATAAATCAGAGTTTCGTTTTCGTGGACAATTCGAGGGGTTTGGTGTGCCCATACGCGGCGGTGGACGTTTTAAATCGAAGAAACGTCCCCGAACGAATCGCTGCAGCGTTCAAGTTTCGTTGATCGTCGGGTTATTCGATTAAAATATTGTCAATTTGTTCTCGGTGAGTCTCGTCGATCGTTTAATCGCCGCGAAGCACTCTGGCGACCTCGACGTCGCGTGATCGAACCGGCTGCTACGATGTCTGTTCTATTAACGGAACGATGACGTCCCGACGCGAGATTAGGAACGTTGCAAGCCATCCTCGCGATGACTTCTCGCAATCGGGGGTGGCTTTTTTTACGGCTGGCGGGAAGATTGCAGATTGCCGCGTATCGGTTCGAAGTGAAACGCTAGACGTTTCGCGCTGACGCTTAATCCACTCTAACCCCGCGTTACACTCGCTCACGTGTCTACGTTTCATCTTTAAAATAATATTTATTTATTTAATATTCACGGTGTGCCCGTTTCAGTACATACTTACGTTGTGTGAAGTTAGAAAAAAAAAACAAGGAATTAATTTGAGAGTGCAAACGAGGCGTTAGAGTTTTGCGAAAAGTATCGGGTGTCTTGAAAGTTTCTGGGAGAGCGTACGATGACGGTGATTCGAGGTGCACGTGCGTGGTGGATTATAGGAGTTTTAAAGTGCCCCGTTATATACTTCGACGGTACGACGACTGTGCCGCGAGATTACTTATCGTCGAGGGAGATGGATCGATCCACGGATGTTAACCTTTTAAAATCACTTACCGGCATGGATGGGGGGAAATTCATATCCAGATAAAAATTTCGTACGACGAATAAAAGATTTACTGCTTTCGTTCGCGGTTCGATGAAGATTACGATCCGCGAGGCGACAAACTTCGAGCTGCTGGCTCAAGTTTAAGGGTGGAAAGTACCTTTCGAAATGTCTTTATCGAAGTCTCGAAACTAGATACAAATTTTTTTACGATTTACGATTTTGGGACTGAAAATAACAGCAATAAGGAAATTCTGCTATCTACGGAACATGAAAAAAGAAAGACGACGAACTGTATTATTATGAATTCGCAATCTGAATTCAAACAAAAAATATCGTGTGCACATTGACAATTAAAAACATGGAACGAGCGATTGTAGAAATCTCCGTCAGACAATAAACGGTTGTCAGTCGCGCGTGCGTCACACGAACGTCAGTGTTTACAACCGATTTCTTAACTATCCCCATTAATTCTGTTTACCGATACGTGCAAAATTTGTTTACAACGCTGCTTTCTATACGTACGATAGTTTCGACTTAAAATTTTATACATTTTTCTATCGTCCGTCTTAGAGAAAGTTTGCAGAAATTTCCGGAGGGTAGTTTCGCTTTTTAAGCTCAGGAATCATCAAAAGAGGAATGCAACCCTTATTTTTAGGAAACCGTATACCCGAAAAGTTTTATAAAAATCGGAGGTAGTTCGTCGATTTTTTTCGTCAGAAGCAACGAAACTTTCTAACGTTTATTCGCGTCAGTCTCGAGTGACAAGTATACGACGCGTATCGTAAACGTAAGTTTAATGTGCGCTCCTCTCTTAACACTTCGAATGCAACTCGTGTACCGGTGACACGTATATTTCATCTAACCCATAAACGACTGACAGTTTCATTTAGAAAGCAAAACGGGAGTTGACGCTACGCGGAAGAGAGAAAGATAGAAATATGCCGCACCGATAGGGAAAGTAAAGGAGAAGAAGAGGGGTGGGTGTTGGGGGTGTCATTACGCTCAATTACGAACGGTATTAGTCAAAATATTAAGCACGATCCGTCGGAATCGATATATTACCACGCTAACGAAGATTTATACGAAGCGAAATTGGGCAAAATTTTAATCGTTTCGCGGCCATACAAAATGGAATCTGCAGACGTATTAATGGCCCTAAGAAATGCTCCGGATGAGCGCGACTCTTTATTTATAGAGTACTCGCCGCGAATTTAATTATTTTTGCATCGTTTAACGAGCTGTCTGAATTTGTAACTCGATATCAACCCACGAACTTTTTTTTTTATTAATAAAATACAATTCTACTATTCGAAAATGTACTGCATTGCTTCGCACCGTACGCCCAGATAATTATTTTATTTCAGCCGGTGTTCAAACTTTCCACCGTTACAGCTTAAACATTTCCATTACATTATAAAATTATTGTACAATTAGTTTCAATCGTTAACTTTTACGGCATCCAGCGAAACAAAAGGCTGCTAATGCACTCTTGAGAGCCTCTCGTTTGACTTTTCCTTGTTCGATCGACGACACGAACATTGAAATTGAAAATAATTGGTCGAATATAATTGCTACGCGACTTGAAAGGGCAGTGAAAAATGTTGAAAAACCAAGCAACAAGATCACCTTAATTTCGCGAGCAGAATTGTGGAAAGGATCGATTTATAAAACAAAAAACATAGACGACTGTTGCGTGGAACGACTCGTTGTGCCACTTCACGTACTCGCCCACTAGAGGGCTGGCTCTGTTCTTATATACAGGGTATCCGGCCACCCCTGGGAAAAATTTTAAGTCAAAATAACTCGAAAATCAAGAGATTTCGTTAAAAAGTTATTAACGTTTAAAGTTTCGCCCGTACTGAATTTTTTTCTAGAAAGTGGGTAGGATTTCGGGGGTGGGTCTATTCACCAAAAATTATTGTACTTGACCCCCGCAACTGAAAATAATTTTTTTAGAACGATTTGAAATTTTTTAATTTCGTCGAAAAATTTGTCCACTTTCTGAATTTTTTTCTCGAAACTGGTTAGGATTTCGAGGGTATGTCTATTCACAAAAAATGATTGTAATTGACCCCCGCAACTGAAAATAATTTTTTTAGAACGATTTGAAATTTTTTAATTTCGTCGAAAAATTTGTCCACTTTCTGAATTTTTTTCTCGAAACTGGTTAGGATTTCGAGGGTATGTCTATTCACAAAAAATGATTGTAATTGACCCCCGCAACTGAAAATAATTTTTTTAGAACGATTTGAAAAATTTTTTTTTCGTCGAAAAATTTAGGCACCTATCTGAATTTTTTTCTCGAAAGTGGGTAGGATTTCGAGAATATGTCTATTCACCAAAAATGCTTATAATTGACCCCTGCAACCAAAAATAATTTTTCCAGAACTATTTGAAATTTTTTAATTTAATTTCTTAATAACTTTTTAACGAAGTCTCAGTCAAGAAATTGATATTCTTGATTTTCGCCTTATTTTGGCCTCCAGAATCTCCCATTAAAATTTTTCCCAGGGTTGGCCGAACATCCTGTATATACACTCCTCAATTGAGTACCCAATATCCCAACGTCCAAGACAGGGCCTGCTAAAAAGCTTTACCGATGAATTCACTAGCAGAGATTGGTTACGGATATTCTAGTTCCCTAAATATCCCCATAGCTCCTTCTAATATAAAGAAAAAAGGTATTTAGTATTGATCAGCGAAGTAATTTCGATCGTCTGACAGAAACTGGAAAAACAAGACCCCCAGTGTTTGTCTCTAATGAACGTTAATAGTATTAATAACTGAGGTAAACACGAAGAATGTTCTATCTATAGTGCTGACCCTTGCTTACGTACCCCACTCTAGCTAATAAAAAGAAAAATAATCAGGAGACGTCTAGCATTTATCAGCGAAGTAATTTCGATTGTCTGGCAGAAACTGGAAAAACAACAGGACGATCGCCGCCAATAACGAGTCTTATTGGCCTCTCGCGATTCCAGGATGAATCTCGCGAGCCCGTTATCAACGTCGCGGTTGAAGTTCTCGACAAACAACGGAGTTCGGGATGTATCGACACGGAGTCGTTCACCGGCGACCGATTAAACGACAAAACACGATCGTTCCTGACTTTCTGGCTTAAGTCTCCTCGACGCGATAACGCGTCTGCAGCGCCGATTGTCTCCTCGGAATCGTCGGGGATTATCGAGGCACCCGTTATCGAGCATCATCGTCTCTATTCGTTTCGCGGCCACTACGAATTGGATTTTCAAACGGAAGCAATTAATTACGAGTTTTAGTTCGAAATGAACCATCGATTCCTAGATGAAAAATTCAACTTCCGATGCTGCTTTTAAACTTTGAGAATTTTTAGACATCTGAATTTTATCCCAAAGAAGAATTCAAGCAATTTGTTAGCCCCTTTACAGCTTCCCGCGCTCGCCAGCAGAGAGCCACGCTCTCAACTCTCTCACAAGTGCTCGAGCAGGACCGATCATTCAATGCCCCAGCGTCAAAAATATCCAATAGAATAAACAGCAAGCCAAAATGATCAAAGAAATACAACTAAAACTACAAATAGAGAAAGAGAAAAGCGACGAACGAAAGACTGCGTGTAGAAGAGAGTTTTAATAGTTGCTTTAACGAATTCTTGCAACGGGACCAAGGTTGATTAGATTAGTTTTAAAATTATAATTGTATTTGGATTTAGACACTGTATCGCTGCGAAGTCTTATCGTTCTCCGTGAACTTCTCCGAAGAAGTAAAAATTTGTTGATATAAACTGTTGCTTAATAACGAAACGGTTGCTGTCACTTATCTGCAATACGGTGTCGAAGTCAAAACAACTAGATAACCGATCGCCAGAAGAGTTTCGTTCAGCGAAACCACGCGCGTTCCAACTCGATACTCGCTCCGCCGAGAAAGGAGAGCTTTCCACGTTTTTCCAGACAATATTAACCACGCGCAATTACACCTGACTCCGGTTCGAGCAATCGTACAATTTGTAACGCGATATTAAAATGTTTCTGAGCGTGTAAATTCGCTCGTATTACACTAGTAGAAGAAAACAGAGTTTTATTTCTGCTCGAAAGTTTCGAGCAACGACTCCCAGACATAACGTGATTCAAAATTTGCGAATTCCCAGCGACAGGTGACAGAGCTCGTACCTTCACCTGGCGTCGACGCAGGTACAGTTACGATTCTCACGTGTTAACCGTTCGGTATTTCGAGATTTCTCGAGATCTTCAAGGACATCTGACTGCGAATTAACATCTAGAAATTCGTATCGCTTTCTTAAGCTGAATACAAGCACGCCTCAGCCGGCGAGCATTACCGAGATCGAGATAACGAAGTTTTCGGAGTTCGAGAGCACCATCGGTTCTATATCTCACCGTATTTACAATTTTATTTTTGTTATTTCTCCTCTTTTTTAGAACTTTATCGCGAACACGAAGGAACGAGGCTAAATTCTACAAACAAACCGACGATCACGATCCTGCGAGCGATCGTCGCCGGGGTAACGGAGAGTTTAGACGACCGCGAGAATATTTTTAATAGACGGACGGGAGACGAGCGAAAATAATTTCGCGGGTCGATGGGAATGAAATTACGAGGCGTCGATGATTTATTTTATCGCGAGCCGTCGTGGGGAGAATGGATACGATTCAGCTACGTGGAAACTTTGTTCCGAGTATATTTAAAACACAGACGGCTAAACTCTCTGGGCGGCGATTAGCATAAACCGCATTCCGAGGATATTAGTAAGCACGCGCAAGTCTTACTTTTTTAAGTCCGGCAGCGACCTATTTAGAACGAAATAACAGTTTTGGGGAAACGAAACGTGGCGCGAATATTTTCGTTCGAGTGGAACGCGAATGTCAATGCCAGACGACGAACACTTCTATAAATTTATGCGAATAATTATTTGGACTTATTTTTTTACTATTTTTATTTTTTAAAATTTTTAGTCTATTGGTGGAAATTCAGAAAAATTTCAGAGTTCGGTGAATAATCGTGTATCGAGAAGATTTAAAAAATTCTCTTCAATGGAAACAGGTGGTTACGTGTTGGGTTACCGGTGGCCTCATCAGAGTCCATCATTGTCCACAAGTAACCTAGGACGGACACACATTTTATGGGAAACCACCTGTTTCTTTCGAATCTTCTCTACGTAGACCGAGATGACCATTGCTAATTCTTATCTCTCTTTTGTGACATTAAAATACATAAATACGCGATTAACAAGCCCTCCATTTTATTTAGCTATTTTAGAACTCTCGAGGAAAAGAAATTTAAAATATAGCCCCTACTGGTAATTCTAATCTCTATTTTGAGAAATTAATAGAAACTGGATTACACGATCGACGATTCCTCCATTTTATTTGTCAATTACATATTTAAAATTGCAGAACGCGTAAATATTTTTTAACAACTTACGTTGAATTTGTTTGATGCAGTGGCATGAATGCATATTCTAATTAAAAGAAAAATCGTATTTTAAGGTAACCGTCAACATGAAATCTAGTGTTAAGAACTATCCTACTAGGAAAAGAAATAAAGAAATAAATTATAATTGTAATATTTAGTCTTCGCGAAGGTTCAGATATTAGGATGACTGAAATAAAAAATATTTTCCACGATCGAGGATAATTTGGTTAAAAAATACGATGGCGGGGGGACTCGCGGGTACCGTTTCAGGACACGACGGCAAACACCGTGCGGAGTAATCGAGAATTTCCAAGCTACAAGGAACGATCCGCGCCGTGGTCGAGGCAAATCGATCGAGAAGCATATTCGCGTCACGAGGGCAATGCACTGGCGATACGATGCACCAGTTGCACCGGCCTCGTAACTAGGATAAGCCTCGATGCAGAACCGGCGTCGTGCAAAAATTGCACCCAGGTTTCGAGCGAATGCAACCGTTGCAATTCCGGCTTGACGTCGATCGTGCCCCTCCCCCCTGGAATCTTTCCCTTCGACGGTACAATAATACGAGATCGTTGTACT
This sequence comes from Colletes latitarsis, assembly GCF_051014445.1. Lineage (NCBI taxonomy): Eukaryota > Metazoa > Arthropoda > Insecta > Hymenoptera > Colletidae > Colletes > Colletes latitarsis. Next base: position 24,242,192 of record NC_135135.1, on the reverse strand, counting down.
CGAAAATTTGCAAAAGTGGCCACCGTCTCGTAAATAAGGTCACACGGATTGGAAGACCTTTCATCGACTACGTGGGGGAGTCTATTTAGACACGAACTGCAGGGTACTCCCTCTCTAACGTTCGCTACTCTTTTCCTCGATACTGTTCGCGGAGTCATCCCCACCAATTTTTGGAACTGAACGTTGCAAATCTGGCCATTAAATGTTCACACGTAAGACTAATACTTCCGCAAAAATATGGAAAATTAAATTTAAAAATAGGGAAGAAGAAATATACAGGGACCAGATGTCGAAAGATAGCGTAAAGCTATTGGAAAATTAGCCTTCGCTATTTTTAAGCGGAGCTATCGAACCAAAAATTTTTACGATTTCAGAATTCGTAGAATGAACGAACATTGAACATTTCTCTCCGTTTCACTCGTTCTTGGCGCTAAGAGATAATAGAAATTTTACCAATATTAACACTAGACGAGCTTCATTGATAAATAAAGAATTGTTTCAGCGTTTGAAAAAGCGTTTAAAAGCGATTCGCGTTGGAACGGGATCGTTGGGATTCAGAAAATCACTGGACAGCGAACGAACTAACGGTGTCGAAACGGTCTGTCGCGGATTTACTTTCGGTTTCGACGAGCATTCGCCCCTCCCCCGCGGGTCTAACGGTGTCTTTTTTTTCGCGCAGGCCTTGAAAGACCTAGGACAAACACGATAATCGACTTTTCGGTTGCGCAAGATTCGACACGATCAGCGAGAAAGAACGTCGACCCCCTCGCGACGCCTGGAGTCTCGTGACTGTTCTCGAGTGTCATAAACTCGTTGATGGCTGTCGATCTTAATCTCGTACGAGGAGCGTCGCCGCGTCTTGCGTTTCCGCGACGCGATATCGGGATCCAACGAATCGATTTAATCTGCAAGGATCCCTAAGCGCGATCGAGTCTTCCTTGGCGTCTTCGACGCGATCTTCGGGAATTAATTCAGAGAAAACCAAAGAACCTACCGGAGTCCACGCTTTTCACACTTGTTCATGCATATTTAGAGTAATGTTACAAATTTTTACGGAGCATTCTATGGAAAATTGAACGACCTACGAGAACCGGATATCCAGGTGTCACCGGAACACCTGTTCAATCGATATTGTGGATTTTATTTGATAGTTGAAATAAAATTTTTTTAAATTCTACACTATCTTCTTGCACTAGTATAAATTGTGGAGAATGGCCTGGTGATTTGGAGAAGGGAATAAAATAAATGATGTTAGTCAGTCGGTCGACTGTGGGCGTTCAACGTGTGTATTGTTCAAGGCGTTAAAGGTTCTCCTCTTCGAAGGTTCGAGACTATTCCAGAATGCAGTATAATTACAAAGGTGTCCGCAGAATCCAATAAAATACAGTATGTATAGCATACATCAGAAGCAAAATATTTTCTTTCCTCTTTTTCGTCGATGGGTTGTCTCGAGGGGCCTGAAGTTGATGAAAAATCGACGAAATAAAATTTTCTAAGCTGCAGGGAGCTCGAGGAAAGGGTCAGATGTGCAGACCGGAAGTTCGTTGGGACCTCGAAGCGTGGCCCACGCGCCAGTCAGCGATCGCGAAAGCGCAAAGTGGCCTATTAATCTCGATCGCGGAGCAACTATGCGATTCACCGACGTGCGTGGAGTGGACGATATCTTCGTCGCGCGACCGGTGTGTGTCCGCCAATTATCGCCAAGGCCTTCGTAACGAATCGGTACCGTCGCGACGAGAACGCGTCGACGTACGAGCGTAGCTGACTCTCGCGACCGATTCGAGAAGAGGGCCAAGATAGGACGATTAGGTAGACGAACAAACAAAAGAGGAACGACGAGCGTGACGGGGACAGGGACGGGACGAAGAGAGAAACGCGTCGCCTGTCTCTCCACTGACGCAAGCGACTCGTTATCGCCGCGACCTTAAGGCCAAACAACCACGACCGCGCCAAGAATCCGCGCGATTCCCGTGCCCGCGATCCTACACTCCGCCGACCAGAAGCTTCCCGGTGCAATTGCACTGACCCAAACTGACCCGTTTACGCCCCCAAACGCGTCAAAAAATCGAACTCTATCTCGTATTTTTATTTGGGTCGTGAATAGACGATTTGGGAGCGGTTAAAAGGAGAATAAAATTGAAATCAATTTCTTAACCAAGCGCAATTTAGGTCTGTCGGAAGTAACACCTATGGGAAAGTGATACAAATGGAGTCTATGGTGGTATGAACCACAGGAGGAATCGTGTAACCAACAAATTATGTTACCAAAAAGACTCTATTGTACATTAGAGTCGAAATAACTTGGGATCTTGGACTTACAGCTGTTTAATTCTGGTACAATCATAGTTTTAGGTCTCAGAGTCCAAATCTGACCCAATTGTTAGCTAAGTAACCTAGAATTCAGCACTCAAAGTAGTTTAATTCTAGCACAATCTTAGTTCCAAGACTCAGAGTCCAAAAGAACCCCCCCAGTCGTTAGCTAAATAACCCAATTTCCAAGATTCAAAGTAACTCAATGAACTCGAATCTTGGACTATAGCAAATCCAATAACACAGATCCCAAGAATTGACCCTAAAGCTGATTTTGGATTCGCTACGTTTCAAGAATCCTAATACAAGTAACCAACAAACGGTACCCTAACTCTGATCGATACTCTCTGAGATGCTTCGAGAATCTTCAGAGATTTCTTCAACCGTGACCTGGGATGAAACATGGCGGACTGATCGTACTGTTAGGTATCATCTTTCGAGCCAGTTACGTCCCGACCTTTATACTTTGGAATTGCGGACTTTCACGCCCTACAGCGCTCCCAACGATGGGATGATACTCCGGTACGTAAAAGGTTCAGGTTTTCCCAGCGTGTACTAGCGACGCTTCGAGACATCTGGCGATGTAATAATAATAAATATAATGTCGACTTTACTGCCTCGTAATTATCGGTACGCGGAACGTCATCGACGGAAGTAACGTGAGCGTAACGGTGCGTGGGCGTGGTTTGGCGTCCAAATACTGTTATAAAACCTAACCCTGGCGCTACAGGATCGTCGACTGCGAACAGCGTTCTTCCCAACGACGTTTGGCTGTTTCATGGGGTACTTTTCTACTTTGTACAAATTAGTCGATCTGCTCTCCATGTCGCTAGCTTACTAGAAAGCAAGAGTAAAAAGAATATTCGAATATCTTTAATTTACGATATCGTAAAACGGTATTGTGAACCGAGCTTCGCCGATTCGGATTTGCAATTATACACAAAGGCTGCGTCAATTATCTGATACGGATTATCGATCGTTTCGTATATCCTCGAAGTTCTGTTTCATACGATACCGCTCTGTTTCGTTAATGGCGATTCACGATTACACGTGGCCGTATCGACATTGTTCGATAGATACGACCCGATTATATTCGATATCTCGAGAAGCTATGCGATTTTGAGCGAGCTGTAGACCCGCGGTACGCTCGATCCCCGATTGTTTATGGTCTCTAGAAAAAATTGCATAACGACGATATCTCCGTTCGAGGATCCGCGGTAATTATACAACGAAATCGACTCGCTTCCGACCCGTCTCGAGCCTCTTATCTAGCTGGCGAAAGAATCGATTCGCTCTTTTATCGAACGCCGGTCAACGTTTACGTAGGTTTAAGGCCTACGGATCCCTCTGTGCGTTCGTATCTTTGTCTTCCCTCGCGTTATTTCCGCGAACACGACGCGACTTATGAATATTGAAGAGGCCCGAGTTGAGTTCATGAATACACGCAGACGTTCGAATACCAAGGGAAACATTTAAAATTGAAACTCAAGTGCACGCGTATCCGTCTCGAAGAAGTCGATTGTCTCGATAACGGAGCCTCGAGAATGCTTCTTCGACGAGATTACGCTCCTTGGAGAACAAACAACTGTCTTGGGGAGGGGGGAGCTTGGAATGTTTGGAGCAAATTCAAACCACTGTTTTTATCTGCATCACCGAACGGGGGGAATTTTTATAAAATTGATTGAGTTCGAATCACGTATTTAAATATTTGAACACATGGAGGTCCAAACAAATGGCTTTGAAATAAGCAAATGACAAATAAATAGAGCTTCAAATAAAGAAAATTCAAATAAAATTCTTTTAAATATTCTAATATACAGAGCTCGAACAAATGGATTTAAAATAATTTCAGAGAGGCCTGGAATAAGTTTTCCAGAGTAATATTTGGGGAAAATCGGTATCTGGGGCCAAAGCAACGGACTCCAGATCGCAAAGAGTCACCGAGAGTTTCAGTCGCGAGCGTTGGGTGGGAAATTCTTGGACGATCGAGGCGTCTGGTTGATTCCCGTTGCAATCTTAATTATTAATCGTCCGTTTGGAGTCGGTTTCGTGAATCGGTGTCGAGCATCACGGCCAATAAATCGCGAAAGTGTCGAGGCCCGATAGCGGCCATAAAGTTGCGTGACGCGTTTCGCGCCGGATAAAGTCGTGTTTTCGCGTTTATATTTCACGCAACGGAGCCGCGACGCGTTTATGTCCGGTCGGCACGACAATAATAACTGCGATACAGAGGTTCCTCGGCCACGTGGACTCGCCAGAGACGGTGGCGCGTCGAGTTTTCCACCGACGGAGAAACGGAATACGGGATAACCCTCTCTGTTATTCAAATTCCACCTGCTCGTCATTCAGCACTCCGGCGTCGCGGATCCTTGTATCAGATCGTTCCATAAGTAACGCGTATTTTCTCTTCCACGGCTCCCGTCGAGGACGCTGCACGGTCACCGTACAGAACAGACGAAAAGAACGATGCTAATCCTTTCATTCATGGCGCGTAGCGTTCGCCGCGCCGATTAATTTCGTCCGCCATGACAGCTGACGATCTCGGTGGCGGAAAAGATCGATCTTCGACCTTATCGCGGAGTTTTCGCGACGTTAGATTTCCTGAATCGTATCACGAGAATTCTTTGGAACAACCGACGTTTTAAGACACGCGAATGACAGAAATTTGTTCTCCGGGTCGTCGTTGATTTTGTGGGGTTGCTCTATATACATTCCTCGAATGATTTCCCAATATCCCAGTCGTCTAAGGCAGGGTCTGCTAAAAAGCCTTACTGATGAGTCACAATTTTTTAAATGAGATTATAGTTTTCTGTGTCTGAAGTTTTAAACTTAAGCGATGCCATTTTAACACTGACTATGCCACGTCACTATGATACTAGAAAGATTAATTCTCAAGTTAAGACGTAGAGGGAAATAAATTTGGATAGAATTTGTGAATTTTAACAAGGTTACAAAAATAAGTACTGAAACAAATTTTAGATTGTGTAGCTTACGATGGTCTAAAATCAAAATTTTACTTTTGCGGGATATTATACGGTTTTGATCTGGCAGTGAACGTGTTAGAGGGTAGAGAAGTATTTTCTCTGGGCGATCAATAATTTTTTAAAGTGGAACTGTCTATTTTTCTGGCTCCAAAAGACTTCTTTCAGTGACGTGACAATTTTTTAAACGGGATTATATATTTTTGTCACACGAATCGCGAAGTATTATATTTGAAATTCGATAATGTTGATCCCCAGGGACTTTTACGAGCGTCGTTCTCGAATGAATTTTTTAAAGTACGATAATGATCGTTGGTGAATCGTAATCCAGGCGAGTCACGAGACGAATTCGGTGAGTCGTAGGCGACGTTCTTTTCCGTGGACAAATCTAGGCCGACGAGCCCGATCCCGCGACCCCATAAACGAGCGAAAGAAACCTCCGACGATAACATCGTATCTGCACGCTGTCCTCGATCTGTAAAATAAGGCCGAGGACGGTACGATAACGTCGTCGATCGCGTCTCGAGAGGAGAAGAACTCGTCTCGAACGAATCGCAGTCGATAACCCTTTGAGAATCGACGAGAAAAATATCGTCGATCGCCGCTGAAACGTTTATCGAGTATTTGCACGAACTACGCGACCACCGATAATGTATCGCGCGATCGGTATTAATAAACTTGCTGGCTGTGGTTTGTTATAGTTGCCTCGATTACAATTTGTCATCGTTTGTCGCAGACGTCGCGACGACGGCCGATAACGCGACGCCCACTGTGTCAGGAATTCGCTGCAGAAACGGGCATAATTCTTATCTGAACTTTCGAACGAAAGACTACTTTTTAAATCGTTATTTTTATTTATAAAACCACACCGTGTTAGAAATTGAAATTTAAAAATCCTGAACACTGTTTTCATTTTATATTTGTCCGTGGATCCAAAATGGTCGATCACGGTTCTATGAATTTAGGTTTTGGAACGACGTATGATTCTTTCTACCTAGTTTCCTCAATGTCTAAAATTAATTTCGTCAACGAAAATTCGTCTCGATTTTTGGAGTTTGAAAAAACCAGTCGTCTCGATCGCAGTCCAGGGAAACAAATATTCGCGAGGCAACGAGATAACTTGAAATTTAAAAGTGTCGAAATTTGCATTATTTTGCATAAAACCGAAGCGAACGAGATGCTGAAAGAAATTTCTCGTTTTCTGGAACCTTTGTCCCCGCGCATAAAATCCGCGTATGCGACAAAATCGATAAACCGAGTTTAAAAAAAAGCTACCTCGAGAGGATCGACGATCGATCCCGAGAAAAATGTACGAGACAACAGAAGCTTTTCTTTATTCTTAATTTCTGCTTTCGAAAACACAATTTTTTGTTCTCCCCTTATCTCTTTGTAACGCTTATCAGCCGTGAATACGATTGTTTCCCGAAACGTTCCAACAATATCGACGACGACGATTACCGAAGATGTTCGATTATTTTTATTCCGACGAAAACATTTTATATTGAAAATTCTCTGACGCCGGGTCAGTAGTCGGGTGCGTTATGCAACCGAGGAAAAAGACGCGTCGCGATAAACGGCGTGAATTTCCTGGAAAGGCGATAATTGCGCAACGATTCTGCGACACATTTTATAGACAACCTTACGGAACTCTCCTAGTTCTCCGTTGAGAATTAAGAACCAATTGGGAAGCTTCCATCGTCACGGATAATCGCGTTAAAACGAATCGACGAACGTTGGAATCTAAAATATCCTTTGACTCTCGAAAGATTTCTTAATCGTACGGCGAGAACGCAAAACGATAAGTATTGTCGAGAGAAAGAAAGATCTTCGAAGCAGAAACGGCCGGAATTCTTACCCAAATAAAAATTCATAAATGCAAATTATCAACTTGAGTATATTAGTGAACGAAAAAGATAATATTAAAAGTCATCGCGATGGAAAGAAAAGACTATCTTATCTTTCTAATTATTAGTTACTATTTTTCCAGAAAACGCTTGGTTGCATTGCGCGAAACAGTTTGGGAAACCCCTGGTTTAGTCTGTCGGAGGGTAAGGCAAACTGTTTGGCCTACAGGCAAGATAAACTGTTTAGACCGTAACCTCTCCACTCGCTAAACAAATACAAGCAGTTTATGTAAACAGTAGATATGAAAAAGAACGTCGAGCAACATTAGAAATAGTTTAATAGTTCGTAACGACGTTTGAATCGCAAATGTACGGACGATACAAACCATCGATTCTCAAACATTTTTAGACACGAGGGTTGAATTTTTCTTACATCGTGAGTTATGGTTAAAATTAAATCGACGAACGGGGCACAGTTTGAGAACCACTGATAGAAACCATCCGTTCAATTAATCGAGAGTCTCTAAAATCTCGTATCGTCCAGAGTAACGTGAAAATTAATGCTCGATCCTATACAATCCATAAAATTTTAATTTTTATCTCGATTTCGCCAAGTACAATGGCGAGCATAGTTGCCCTCGGAGGGCAAATCGTGTCAACGCGAGCGGCAGTTTTCGCCGTTGAAATTTTCGTAAGCGGCGTTCGTCGTCGCCTGTCCGCAAAAGAGGCCAGCACGCGGGAATCCTTCGGTCGTTTTCGAGTTCGTTAATTGTCGAAGAGGCTCTCCTCCCCCCCCCCCCCGTCCCCCCGTCCGCGAAAGGTTCGTTGCGGCGAAACTTCTGCTGCCACCTGAAAGAGTACGCGGCGAGGCTGAAAGCGCGCCCGCTCTCGCGAGCGCGTTGTTCCAAAGGACTTCTTGTAATTAACTGTCTAGACTGCCGACGTTATTATCTGGGCCTCGTTAGCGTTATCTCCGGCAAGCGAGAAACGTCTGCTGGAAATTACGCTAGCGTGTGCACCGACTGCTCGTGGCCGACTCGCAGGCTCTCGCGAGCCTCGAAAATTGCCCGCGCGCGACTCTCGCGCCCTTCTTACACACCGCCCCCGCCTTTCGACCATTTTATTTCATTTTACGATCCTCCAAAACTGGCCCCCGTTGATTGCAAACCAGTGTCTACGAGCCAGAAATTTATTTGGATCTAATGATGCACCCGACATTTTTTCACATTACTCGATTATTCGATAGCGTAGCTGTTTTTTTTATAGCTATTATTTTGCAACGTGTGGAGTTTCAAAAGCCTCGGTCATCGGTGACCACCATGACAGTCAAGGTATTAACACTTTGACTGCTTTGACAGAACTTTCAACAGTGGAACTAAAACAATTAATTCTCAAGTTGAAATGTTAAAGAAAATAAATTTCAATGGGATTACGAATGTAACTACGACAAATTTTAAGTTGCGTAGTTTACAATAGCCTAAAATCAAGGTTTTGATCTCGTAAACAATTTTAGGGTTTTAGACTGGCAGTCAACGTGTTAAACATACTTTCACATTTGTGAGATATACCTGTGAAACGAATTCTATTTCGCAAGCATCGTATGCACGAACACATTTAAACAGAATTAAATAATATATTAGTATATGCTTGGGAAAATTGCTTACAATTAAAATTGCACACTATGGCGGTTTCGCTGTTGGTTGAAGAAGTGAAGAGGGGAGATGCTGGGACACTGAATAGTCACTCGAGGAGCGTGTATGTACGAATGGATGGTCGAGCACTTGTGAGAGAGTCAAGAGCTTGGCCCTCTGACGGCGAGCGCCAGGTGTCACCGGAGTACAGTAAGATAATTGTCCATCTCGCGATACTTCCGCGCCAATTACAAATCGATTTTCCAATATTTCCGATATTCGATCCCGAGCGTCGTCCAAGTTGCATCTGCTTTTTGATTCTCTTGTTTTAAGGCCATGGCTTAAAATCATCGATACTATAGGGGAAATCATCGAGACGTAAAGGCTTGATGGTTACAGACTAAATATAAGCGAACAAAGTGACCGTGTCCCGCGACGATTTTATTATCAACGGGACCGATTGCGAGCGCGACCGATCGACGCCGGCTCGTCGTAATTTCCCGTTGATTTCCTGCTCCTCTGTCGCGGCCCAACGAGCCACCTTCGGATCGCGAAATTAAAGCTATTGTCGCCTGTAACGAGACCCGACGTGCCTCGTCGGTGAATGCGTCCTCGTAAATTGCGCCCGGATCACAATGGGGATCGCGGATGGCAATGACGCGCGACCGTGTTCCCGCCTTAACAGGTGCGCGAACCGCGACTACAAACGAGCCTCGTGTAATGCTCGACCGATGCTCGCGTTCCAAAAAAAGTGACAACACGCTCTTCAAACTCCTTGCTTTCGTTACATTCAGAAATTGGGTTAAGTCTCGGAGTGCAATGTGTCTCTGTGATTACGCTCCGCTACTTTCGTTTCCTTAACACGTTGACTGTCGCGCGCATCTTACGTGGTTTGCCACATGTTGTATAATCATGTTTAATGCATTTTTCGTGGCGCGTTCCGTGATTATCAGTTTTTCCAAACTGTCGTGCTCCAGCTGCCAAGCACTCTGATGACTTAGTCTGGTTTGAAATTAGCGATCTAGTGAAACGTTCTGACGATGAAGCTTGCGTTAAAATTAAAAGAGATTCGAAGCAGCTAGGGAGAATGAGAGCAAAGAATTCTACTAGAAAAGTGGTTCACCTTTTCTTTGCCTATTCAAACCATTATAGTAACAATGGTACTATTGAAAAATTTATCAGTATCAATATTTACGTCAACGTATCGAATAAAAAATAAAATAATAAATAATCTCGTTGGACCTGCAACTATTTAGGTTTTTCGCGGCGGTCGACGGGCACGCACGAGGAATTCCGGCGCGTATGAAAGAGAAATATGGCGGTCCGCGCCGTGTGCGCCACGCTAGGAGAGAAAGGAAATTCCCACGGGGAAAACATAACGCGATATCCGCGGGGCCCAGGGGCGAATTATCTCGTCGATCCGAGAATCCGGGGCAACGTGAGCGAGCAATCGGAACAGGGCCCTAACCGCGCGTACGCTCGCTGATTTATATCGCGCCGCGGATCTAACGGTTCGTCTAATCTGGGCTCATTAGTATCGAAAGCACGCCACGTTCGTTAACATACGCTGTTGCACGCGCCCCGTCTCCGCGTACGTGCGACGCGCGCGTGCCCCGAACAGAACCGAGCTCCCCAGTTTTTCCGACGCGAAATTAAGGTCAGCCGGCTCCGTTTTCCCTTTTTCTTCTTCATTTTCTCCGTCCCTCTGCCTCCCCTTCTTTTTTTTTTTTTTTTGTCCCGACGAGGAGAGAGACGGAGATAGGCCCGGTCGGCCCGTGGGAAACTCGTCGGAGGCTGCAGCCAGCCCATCCAGCCGCGTCGATGTTACCATTTTTTCTCCTTTTAACTTTTTTGTCAATCGATGGGAGCTTTGGGACGCGACGATCCCTTCGGGAACGCTGAATCCGACGAACGACTGTCGGGATTCGAGCTCGATGCGTGTCTTAAAAATTTCTGGAACACGCAACGTCTCGTCTAGCTCGAAAATTAACCCTTAAGTGGACTCTCAGTTCGACTGAGACTGTTTTACTTAACGTTAATTTTTACCAAATGGAGGGTTACGTCGATTTTCAAATAATTACATTTAATTATTAGTTTGAACTTGCAGAGGGCCATTTAAGGGTTAAATAATAAAATTGATCCCATCGAAAACCTAGCAAGAAAAAGAAAGATTAATATTTTTGTCTGTTCCACGTTGATTTTATAAGTTTATTAAGGCGTGTATTTCGTGAGACTCGAGAGATCATTTATTTTGGGGGATGCATTAGGGTCGAACAGATGCACGAATCAAGGGGTAGGGTCGGAAAACGAATCCCTCGGGAAGGATCGATCGCGTGGGATCGCGCGGAGCGAGATACCTGAAAATATCGAAGATCTTAGGGAAGAGTTTCCCGGAGGCACAATGGCTGGAACACGGCTGTCTGCTTTGGAGAAAAGCCCGAGTTCCAATTCTAGCGGACTGGATCTGAATGCCTCCATTTTCCCCGGGTAGGAAAAAACCGTAAATCCCCGCACGGTAGACACACGGAAAGAAGGACAAAGAACCGGAGGAAGGTTCTGACGATCTACGAACCGAACGACCTAGCCGAACGGAGGAGAAAAAAAACCTGTATACGCTAGGAAAATCGATGAACGCGGCAGGGACCAAGAAAATTGCCTCCCTTTTCGTGGATTCCACGGAAATGGAAGCGCCCGGGAGTCTCCTCTCGGCAGGAAAGATATTTGGAAAAATTAACGATGCTCGGGAGAGCCTCCATAGAGGCTGTTGATGAGGATACAAATTGGAGTTTCAGCGATGCGGCGTAAGCTTCGTTCGTTCTTTCAATTTTTTAACGGATTCCAAACTGGAGGGAATATTCCGGGGCGACCTGAATCGAGGTATTTTTCGGGCATTTAATTAGTAAAAGACAGTCATTAATTCATGGTACTCGGTACACGGTTAGAATCCCAATTTAGGACGTTCCAAAAATGCTCGATCCAAGAATTTATTCACCCTCGTCCGACACGATTTTAATACAACTTTACATAAAAACATTATTAGCCCTTTGACTACGGTCAAATGGAAACGCTCATAGGAGTTTGACGCACGCAGTCGACTGACTGGCTGCTTATAGGCGCTTTTAGTAGTCAAAAGGTTGAATAAAAATTCTTACGTAGATAATCAACTTTTCGTTCCACCTTTATCCCCGAACGCAAGTAAAAATAAAGGAGCTTTACGATGCGCAAAAGAAACATCTCCATTGCTACGAAGGGGGACGATCCCCCCATAGAATCGCCCCACGTGCTCGCCAAAAGAAGATAGAAAAATTGCGTGTTGCTCGAATACAATATGAAAAAATTGTCAGAATTTCCGGGTTCCCCACACAGCTTCCCTCGCGAGGGGTCGAGACCGCACGGACCGGTTCGCGTAACGCGCGTCTCGACGCCGTGCGTCCCCGGTGTCACGCAGCCAATTATCCATATTTAATCGAAACGCCTGTCGTCGTCGACCGAGGCCAAAACATTTTGGGCACACCCTGTATAAGGAGACGTCGAGGCCGTGCTCACGATCGGGCTGATGACATTTAAAAGTACGAGACGGGAAGGTATCGACCGGCTGAAAAGAGCGAGGGAGAGGCTAGCGAGCTTTGTCTGTGTGTGGCTGGTGCAACGGAGAAAGAGAGACAAGAGACGGGACGGGCGCAAGGGAGACGGACTGTCGACCCAGACGAGAAAACTGCAGTGAAAGCCCGACTCGCATTCTGGGCCAGACGGAAGAAACACGAGGCAGACGGTGTAACGGCCTCCCTCTGTCTCGCTCCTATCGATTGTTCCCGTCTCGATTCGTCTCACGGCTGCCCGCGTCCGTGTCCGCGCCGCCACGCTCGTTTTTCCTATTTTTCTTCTCTACGTGCCCCGGGGGTATCGTCGACTTTCGCGCTCTCGAGGGCGAGGGCCGAATTCTCGATCGCGGGGAAGAACGACCGAGTCGAGATTCGAGGGTTACGCGATTCGAGACGGAACGATTACTGCGGGAAACGAGCCAGACCCAGACACGCGCGGGTCGAGAATTCCCGTCCGAGCGCGAATTTCCAATCCCCGATAAAAGATAAACGACCCCGTTCAATCCGTAATTCCGTTCCACAAAAATTCTATTCCGACCAGACTGGGGATTCTTAATTTACAGAAAAATTTATATAAATGCTCGTGTATTGAATTTCGTTAATTAAGTTTCGTGGCACGTAGCGACGCCATTGGAGCACAGAGAGGGTTGTATTATGCAACGAAACACGTCACGACGAACGGATTACTATTTAACGTACGGAGTACATACGTATGTGGCGACTTTGGAGGTTATGTATTATTCGGGTAAAATTTTCGATCGATTTATTATACGTCGCGAGATATTGTGACGCATTGAAACGAGGATATTGTGAGATTTAAGATCTTCCGTACCCGTAAGATAGAAGAGATCGTTAACACCACGAAAGGAGCGACGCAGCGAGTTCGAAACCCCCCAGCGTCCATACCCCTCCGCCATCTTTGATTTCCTACAATGTTTGGGCTTATTTCATCAGATACCAAGGGCCAAAAATGTGTACAATTAAACATTTGAAATTATTATCCGAATAATGTCTGTTGGAGTTGGTGCATCGAGCGTCCACAAGAGTAATAAACAAGATGTGGAATTTCTAGATTACGAAAAGGAAAACCAAACCGATTTCGGGAAGATTTCTGGGCACCTGTCTTTGGAAAAATCACAATAATAGCCCAATTACGCGCACGTATCTTATCGAATTATTGTTCCCGTGGATTGAAAAAGTCCGATTGCGTGGATGGTACGACGCTCCAGATAAGAGAGAAACGGAATAGCTGACGAATGACCAAGATAATAAGAGGCGGTGGGCAGCGCGATATTAAACGATTAAAGATCAACGTTTTTGGTGTATATCAAGTTTGGCCCATTTTCCATGCAGCGAGCGTCGACTGACGTCGCTTCGAGTTGCGTTTAATTGGTGACAATATCGACGTCCTGATTAACCAACACACGGCGTTAATAGATATCCTCCGTGTGTTTCGCGCGAATAAATGTCTAATTCAACACAGCCGCGGTGAATAAATTACCACTGTACGCGTCTAAGTATAGGAAACGCCGAATGCTCCTAAAATTCGTGACGTGATCCGGAAGTACCGACCCTCCCCCCGGGTCAATTGTCGAACAGGGATGCCCAACGAGTGACCCAACGATCGAGTACAACGTCAAAAATGTCGGGTGAAATTGATAAAGAATTTTTATTATTCATTTTCCAAAATAAGAAACTGATCGAAGAGTAAATTTGGGTCGAAATCTTCATATCAGATTTACCGATACGTTAAATATATTTAAAACGTCGAGATTGTGGTATATCTAGTGAGCGAAACTAGCTTCGAATAGTTTAATTAAGGAATAATTAAATATAATAGAGCTACTAAAATAAATATTCTTCATAAAATCTGACGCAGCGTCGAGAAAACTTTTCTTTATTTTTATAAAGAAGATGAAATTAATCGATAACAAATTCGTCAATAAATGAAAAAAGAAAAAATTTGCATCGATGACTTAGGAAGATTAGTAAATACAAATCTAATAAAAATTCTGGGAACTTCGCCAACCTGTTTTCGTATCTTAATGTAAATACAAGCCAGTTTCTTCGTTCAAAAAATTTTGTTAAAACTTTTAAATAAACCTGTTTCAGACCTATGTTTATATAACATTTTCATTTTATTTTTATTCGCAGAACACGCTGACACAGTTCGATCGTTTATTTTGGGGACACCGTGTATATGCAATACAGATGTAGATCAAACGTAAAACCAAACCGCAGATATATTTAGACGATAGTTCTCGCTCGAGTGGAAAGGAATTAATAAAAAAATTATTACTTTTATTGGAGTATTAACTAACACACGTATTATTAATTTTGTACGAATAACTGTATAGTTATTTCTGCATTTAAACGATGTTTTCGATGATTTTTGGAATGAAATTTCATCACTGGCTGAGGTCATATTGCTAAATAAACCAATAATCAGAAGTGGAAAGAATGGAACAGGTTTTGCAAAACCAAGAAATTGAGTAAAGGAATATATATTAAATAATTTATAGCTTATGTTTTACCTAGAAGAAAATAGAATATAAGATTACAAAAATGACTTGGTATAATATAAATACCTATAACAATATAATTGTTTGGTATAATAAAAACGAAAATCATCCACGTAAATATAGTCGTATCGAAAAATGTTGATCCGTTTCCGAGTTACGCCGGAACAAACATTTAGACAGACAGACGGATAAACAAAAATTCTGAAAATACATTTTTGGGCCTCGGTATCATTAAACGAACACAAAAGTATCGAAAATTCCGAGGAAAAAACAAAGTTACAAAAATATCTGCTCTTACAGATTCATTCATTCTTATAGACGTTATTCCTGTAATTCTATATTCTATTTTTTTTATCCGATGATGACTGTATTGTTAGTCGAAAACATTTATATTACACAAAGAAGTTTTTATCGAGTATAGAAGATATTTTTTAATTTCTAATCACTTCATCTTTCAGGTTGTTCCTTGTACTACGTTATTGAACGAAGCACTATGCACAAATATGTTAATAATAAAAAAAATTAAAAGAAACGTCAATCAAGTCGCATGATTGACATGTCTGCTGTATATTTTTGAATCATCGAGAAGATTAGCTTATTATAAATTATAATCCTGTACAAAGTCCGGATAGGCCGGCTTATTGTTAGTTTTAAATAAACGTAATGACGATAAATGCTTGTTTCGTCAAATAACTAATAAATAACTTGACACAATAAGGGGCATAGTTTATACTAAAAAGTTTCTACGAGTAATTGAGCAAATAACCCTATGGAACGTGAATTGTTGTGCTTGTTAGTTCTTATCTCAATTTTTACAATACGGTATGTAAGTACCACTTTAATTTTATAAAAATTGTTTTTCGTATCCTTTGTGGCAGAGTATTCTTATTTAATCTTGATCTCTTATTAGACACTTTATACTCCAATCCATCATATTTAATTTATTCCACGATTACTCAGACCGAGATACGTATTAGTAACGAACAACCGTATCGGTAACTCAGAAATTCACACGTATATACCTATACATAGTGCGCGTGAACGATGTTCCAAGTCGGAGGAAAGAAAGGGTAAAATAAAAGTGATTCAATCAACATACCACAAGGGCCATGTCGCGTGGTTTCGAACCCTGTACGTGAAGGATTCGTGCGCCCAGCTCAAGCAGCTTTCTCCTCAACTGTTTCACGGAGACGCCGAGCGTCTGCATGCAGCGACGCCTCAGCTTCATTTGAACCGCGCCGCCAGATTGTCGACGTGCTGGAAACCACTGACCGTCAGCTGTCAAGCTGGCATAAACACTTCCGACTCTCGAGCCGTAGCTGCTTCGCGCAACCTTCTCGCCTCTGCTACGAATTCCTTCCTCACTGGTCACTTTTCCTCCCACCTCCGTGCCCGATGGAGTTCGTTGGAAATTCGTCGAATAACGGGCGAACGTTTCCGAAAATTCCTCTCTCTGTTCGGGCGTCGTGCGAGCCACGCGCGCGACTGTCAAAGCGTCATGACAGCGATCGTTTTCGCGCGTTCGCGTTCGCGTAAGAAGGGAACGGTTCCGTTTCTGTTCAATTCGATCCGCTAGCCTCCGCACGGTGCTCCTTATATCCCACTCGACCGCAGACCTTACGGACTCCGTTCGACGAGAGGTCTGACAGCCGCGCGAGCCTTCGTCTCTTTCCCCGATCCTCTCCTTTTATTTCCCGCGTCCCACCGATATTTACAGAGCACTCCTACGGACGCCGCGTATGGCGCGCGGCTCGGGTCGCGCGGAACAAAAAAACCGAGGAATTCCAGCGAGAGACTTCTGCGATGGAGGCCCCCGCGCGCACGCTGCGTCCCGCGGCGACGTCCTCCGCACGGAGAGTGGAATCTCTCGTCGCGTCGAACAACGCGCCCGGCACACGCGTCGTCTTTTGACAGCCGCGACCTTGACTTTCGAACGGCCACGGAGAGACTCGTTTCTGTCGGCGGGACTCGACTCCGCGCCACGGTTCCTCGATTCCCTCGTACAACGTTCCTCTCTCTCTCTATCTCTCTGTTTCACTCGTACCGTCCAGAACACGGCGAGACACCGTCCTCGAACTGTCGTTTCGATCAGGCCAGTCAGCCTGTCGCCGTTTTCGTAGCTGCCCGTAAGCACGTATCACTCGTCTCGCGAAACAAACACACGAGAGACCCGGTCGTGGAAAAAGACGGGGCTGGTTGGCCGACTTCCCGCCCGCCGACTCGGGCAGAAACGTCAGCGCGTTGCGAAAGTCGACGGTGTGTCTTCGATGTCACGAGTCTCTCTCTCTCTCTCTCTCTCTCTTCCACGCGAGTCGTTCGTGCGAGTCGGGGGACGAATGGTTGCGCGCGTGTGCACACGCACGCACGGGTCGAAACGCAATGAAAATCACGCACTGGTATAACTCGTTTACTTTCCCGTCGCGAGGTCTCGTTTCGTACAGCGACCGAGCGACGTACGTAGGCCTGGATAAGCGTAACCTGTTCCGCGATGGGGAAAACCGCGGACAAGGCGATCGATACGTCCAACGCGTTCCAAGTCCAGCGGCAGACTGAATTCGTCCGGTGGCTGTCAGGCCGCAGCACCGTCGACGCCGAGCGCTTCCCCCTCCGCCGCTCGCGCAGCCCTTTCCACCGACCTCCCACCACCCACCGTCGGCGCAGCGGTCGCATTTGCCCCCTCACCGCCCCTCGCCCCGTCCTCGCCCTTCCTCGACGAGCAGGGACTCGCGATCTATCGCTTTCTTTCTCCGTCTGGTGCACCGGTAGACGCCGCTGCGCGTACACACGCACACACACACACACTCACGCACCGTACACTTTTCCCATGGTGTGACGGGTTGTGTGCGGTTGTGTGGCGTGCAGCGGGTGTCCTGCGTGCGGCGGTATCGACGGGTCCGTGTGTGGGACACGCTTACAGACGCGGCGCGCGCAACGCACGCCTGACGGACCCAGCCAGCAGCCGGTTAAGCCGGTATGTCGTGGCGCGACGCAAAAATCATCCGCGTGGCGGTGTGTCGACGATGATATCCCCGCGACAGGACGGCGCGTTGTTACGTTCCGGGTGGAGGGGGAGGGACGGGGGGTATCGGGGCGACAAGGACTCGACACGGTGACACCGCGAGGCGAAGTTTCATCCGGGGCCAGGAAGCGTTCGATTAATCGCGCGTAATCGCGCGAACTTAATTGCGCACATGGAAAAGAATGTACGTACGAAAAAAGAAATTGAAAGTTACCGTTCGTCTCGAGAGGTGTACGCCATTGTTAAAAACATGGGAAAAAATGTATGTTTTGATTTGACGTAGTTTAGAGATTGCAGAGTCCAGCAGATGGGGTTAGCTGTACAGGGAGGACACTATAGGACACACGAAAAAATTTTTTTATTAAACGTTGCCAAGTCTTTGCTAGTATATGTAATAAGTATTAATTTATTGTAAAAAGAGTCTGAAAAATACTTCACGGGGTCTACTAAATAAGAGATAAAAGAGTAGATTATAAGAGCAAGTGGTCATCGATGTTAATCGCTATGCTTGAATGGATATTTTCTAGGTGGTTACCCGAGCTAACGCTGCAAAAAGTTAATAACGGTAATTTCGTAATTTCTTTGGCTAATGTCTCCTCGGTATAGGGGGTGGCGAACGTCTGCACGCGAGACGATTTTATTGCCACACGGCAGGATCTATACCGGAGTGAGGTTTAAAACTGTTGGTCAGTCAGGGACACTTCCCTACAGACGCGCGACGTCATGTTTCGCCTCCTCGATGGTTTTCTTTAGAAAAATGTGTGGGCACGTTGGGCGCACAGTAGCGTAGTCCAACCTTCGTCAGGCTTCTTACTGCCAGTGAAATCTATTTGTTTTCCTCTTTTACTTTTACATTTACTTTCCCATTTCTGTCTTTCAAGGAAACTAGGAGCGACAGGCCAACAGCCAAAGAAACCGAGAAAACGTGGAGACTATTATATTACATTTAAATACAAAATTATTGGAGGAACGTATTTTGTCACCTTTAACCCTTTTATCATTTCAGGGTTCTATGGCTTTACTCACAATTCCCGTTACTCAAACCGGACAAAAAGCTTCTTGTTTGAGTACAATTAGCCGACAAAGTGAGTAAAAGAGTGATTGATGCAAGAAGAAAAGAATCAGACCAGAAAAGAAAACGAAATTGTGCCCCTTCGACATCTCCGAAAAGAATAAAAGTTTCCAATGACCATTCACCGTTGAAGAGCATGCAACGTCGATGCACTCGATGCTCGAAACAAAAAAGAAAAGTCAAGCGACAAAAGGACATTCTTCGCATGCAAGCAACGCGAAGTTCCACCGCGTTTCGATTGTTTCTTCCCGTACCTACGTGTCGGAGAAACTTATTTTCACGAACGTTCAATTTGCTCTGTGTACCAGAATTTCGATAAAAATTGAATAATCGTAAACCTTAAAATTGTCTGTTTTAGCCACGCAGCGGAATGCGTAGTCGAAAGGGTATCGGATCAAGGATCAGGGTGGAGGAATCGACAGGAGGCTAAATATCGGGGAACGTTTATTCTTTCACAGCGCGTTACTCCCCCACCGTAAGTTCCCGACGAGAGTTACCTAGAGGGTCATAAAATTTTCACCGACGATGAAACGCACGCGGTCACGGGTGCCGCGCGCGCGGAAAGTAATTACCTTTCGCCGTCAACGCGGAAGGTAAAACCCCGGAATTTCGAGTGCCGAAATCTCCGAAAGGAGGAAGGAGGTACAATATCTCTACGACGGGGAGGGAAAGCGCGCGTGAGAGCGCGCGCATGCGCCCAGTTACGTGCATTCACTTGCGCGAATTATTCTCGTCGACGGTGCTCCAGCCGGTTCCATTAATTCGAGTGCGCCACTCTACCCTGTAGAGGGTGAAATTACCCTTGAAATTATAACAGGTTGATACTCGAACCGCACCGACATCGACCGTCAGCTTGCTCGGGATCGATAGCGCTCGTTCGATGCGATATGGCCATCATCGGGTACCCGACGCTCCTCGTCGTTCGGGGAACAGTTTTCGATTTAAGCACGCAAGAAATGACAGCGACAAAAGGGAGCTCGACGATCGAAGATAATCGCCGGTGATCGTGACAGCGGTGCCTTTATACAAGTTTTTTAAGTTAGCCTGCGATAACCAGATTCGCCGCTATTAGCGTCTCGTCGAGCGCCAAATTCAATTTTTTCAGTCTCTTTGCTCAGGCTATCCTGATCACCGACGCATTAATAGTCCGGTCGAGGGAACTGGTCGATTTTCAGCGGCGTATTCCAGGGCCAGGCATGGCTCCATGCATCGTGGCGCACCAGGAACGCAGTTTGCTTCGACCTCGATCGTCGCAAAGGATGCGGTGTCTCTTCCTGGAGGTTGTCTGTTCGCCGAGGCTGCTACTCGATCGCGAGTGAGCGCGTAGCCAGCCGGAGCGATGCGACGCGACGCGCAGCCAGACACGGCCACGCACACACAACTTCTCCGCTGCACCACCAGACGGTACTGGCCCCCACCACGCGCGGCTCACCGCCTCACACCGAGAGGCCAAAGTCTCACAGACGAAATCTCACACCCGCGCTCCACGGACCGAGGAGGAAGAGGAAGAGAGGGGAACGGGGGGGGGGGGTGGGGAGAAAACAGGAGGTAGAGATACGGATAGACAGATAGACGGAGAGAGATAAGGAGGGAGAGGTTACGGGCAGACAGAGGCAGAGAAAAAGACAGTCTCGCAAGAGTTTGCCGCATACGGGCTCGCTCGCGACGACGTCGGTATAGGCGCGCCTTAAGGAACTTCGACGCCTGACCTCACCTCGGCCAAGGTCGTGCCACGACGAACCGTCTGCCTCCGATGTCGTTTTGACTGACTGCGATCCGTGTTTTGACGACCGTGCGTGCGCCCGGCCACGACTCTCGAGCGGCGCACCGCTAGCCTAGACGCGCACCAGTGTCGGGATCGATTGCGTAATCGATCGTAAAAAGTAATCGTGATCGTTGGGACCGTCCGGTAGGTAATCATGAAGCATATTCGTGGTCCGGTAGTTTGCAATCGTAACACGAAATGTCATTAGATACAGTTCGAGTCTAGACGTTTACGTAACGATCGATAGCGGTAATTGTATTTTTATGCGAACAACAAGCGTCATATATGCGCGCGATCGTAAATCAACAGTTTGTAAACATTGGATGGAAGACTATCGTGACTTTTATTCGAGTTAGCGACATGCATAATCCAGACTGCGTTTCGTTTTCGATGCACGATGGACGGCGGACCTTGTTTTCCGCCTTAAAGCGAGGGACTATACGTGCCGCGGCGCTGCAGCTTCGTCGAGACAGAACTTTTCCATTAGACCGGGTCTCCCGCGGACCTTAACGACCCCGACTCTTGTATTAAATTCCGATTCGCGGGTAAAAGTATTTCGATACGCGAGGGGTCCGAGCAACATCTTCGGAGGACCGTACGAACCCTACGTAAGACGCAACACAATTACGTAATTAACTTTTCGAGCTTCCACGAAGCGACCGCGAGTTTCCAGGTAGTCGTCTCTCCTTGGTCGTGCACGACACTCGCGAGGCCCCCTCTCCCTCCCTCTTTGCCCCTGTGTCCCCAGGCGAACTTTTCCCCGCTTGTTTCGCGCTCGTAACCGCGTTCCGCGCGGGTAGGCGCGCGCTCCCAGAATCAGCCAGTTCAAACATTTTCGTGCCGCGGCTGACTTTCCCTTTCGCGAGATCGCGGCGAGAGATAGAGATAGACAGATGGATAGACGGATAAGTCATTTATTGCATGCCCCGGGACAATGTCCCCTAAGACCATTGGGCAACGATACGCGAACCATCGCTGGAGACCGACCGGAATTATTTTGTGTAGCTCGTTGAAAATCTTTCGACATGGAAATTGTGAGAACGGCAAATATAATAGACAGGGAAATAGAAGACGGGGGGTCCTTATATTTGGTGGTTGCAGGGGTAGCGATCAAAACAAACGAGGCGAATACTCTCTTTCTTTTGTTCTCTCTATCACCGTATCTACGGTGACGACAGCGGTGCTGCTGGTAGACGTGCTGATGGTGGTGACGACGACGATGGCGGCGGCGGTGACCTTATCGCTCGCAAGTGAACGAGAGAGCGGGCGAGCGCGTGTCTGGGGCTGTGCGTATGGACGCGGCTTAATACACGCTGCTCGAGCGAGAGAGAGAGCGAGAACGGAGCCGGGAGCGAGTAGCGAAGCGGTGTGCGCGCGCGAGCGTACGTCTGTGTGCGCGTGTGCGCGCCGTCTAGACAGGAGGTTGTTGGGGCCGAACGAGGGTCGGCGGAGAGAGGCGAAAGACGACGGGCTAGGTTGGAGGGATTCGTGCTGGGAGAAGGTGGGGGGTGGACGCTGGGACGGGAAAGGACGCCCGGTTGGAGGGGTGAACGGGGAAGGCAACGAAACGAGATAGTGGGGAGGTATGATAACCGGCTATCATATCTCAGGGCCGCTGCTACGAGTCCTCCGTTTCCCCTTTCTTCTCCGTGGTCGATCCTTCTCCTCCGTTCGCCTCCGTCTGCCCTTGTGTATCCTCCTTCGCCCTTCGGTTCCTCGTCCAGACGCTGGCTGCACCCGATCGGTGCAGAGCAACCTCACGACGCAGCTTCTGGCTCCTTATCCCCCTTGGCTTCCTTGCTCCTTTTCTTCCTCCGGCTATCTACGTCTTCTCGTCCTTCTTTCGTGCTAATTTTCCATCTCCCTCTCCTCTCGCCCTTACAAATCGAATCCGACCGCGCGCGACGCGGCTCAGACGGAACGCGATAACTCTGTCCCTGCGCGCTCCCTTTTCTTTTGCTTTTTCTTTTTCTTTTTCTTTTACCCCTTTTGCCCTTTTCTTCTCCTCCCCCCCCCTCTCTTCGCCCCTTTATTTGCCCTTCGCGAGAGACATCGCGCTGCCTTATCGCGGGGATGGGGGTCGCGCCGGCTGCGTCGCGCTACCAATCAGACCCGGGGAACCGGTACGCGTCGTTCCAAGAGGGTATCGTGGCCGAGGACGAGTCGAAAACCGACGCTACACGGTGCGCTCGATAACGTCCGTGTCCGTCTTCCGTGGAAACGTTGCGTGGGTCTTCCCCTTTGTCGCCCCAAGAATGCCACGCGTGACGCTACAGACGCCTCGATAATCTTTTTTTACGTTACGGACCTATTAAGGCACCCGGATGTTTGTTTCTCGCTTTTTGGAAGTACACTTTGAGGGTCCTCTGGATCAGATGGTAAGAAAAGAATAGGAAGAGGCATTTCTCCAGAATACTGTATCGATATACGAATTAACCCTTAATATATGTCAATGTAATTATTTGAAAATTTATGCAATCCTCCATTAGTTCATTATATCTGCTTGAAAGGAAAGTTGATTTCCATTTACCAATTTGGTAAAAATCAACATTGAGTAAAATAATTCTATCGAGATTGAGAGTCCACTTAAGGGTTCAAAAAATATTGACTGCTTCGAATAATTAGAGAATTTGGTTGTTTCATGCATCACGCGTTGTATCATGTCTTTGCATCGGATGCTTTTGGACACGATACCATCTGCTTCACAGTCTATCCTAGAAGAGATTAAGATTAGATTAGCAGAGCGTCCAAAAGATCGTGCACGCTAACCGTCGCGACCATTATCTATGCTTTTAAAGTCCGGTTTAATCATTCTATCGATGTGCGCGAATTGTGGTTTTAAAGCAATTCGACCCTCTCTCAAACCACCCCTCGTGACTGCGAAATCACATACCTGTTATCGACGTTTGTTAATCTAATGTAATCGTATTATCAATATGTATTAATTGTGGCTTTGAAGCAATAGCGTGGTTTTGGCCAGTCCGGACCGAGTACCGGTGGGGAGTTTGTGTTTTATGCACTCCACGGGATTATTATTTAAATTGGTAAAGGCAATTATAATACGTAGACCGACGCTTCTCGATAACTATTTAAACAATTCGATTCGAGCAACAAATTCCGGGAGAACCTAACCACCGTAAGTCGAGGATTTACATTATCGGGGAAACTCACGATTATTGGGATTAAGAACAACTTTTTATCGCATTCTTCGAAATTCTACTATCATTGGTGCTACGTCACTGTTCGCACAGGCGCCAGCTACGAGAGATAACAGGATATTTATTTGTTTACGAACAGTAAACAAAACAACGTAAATAAGAAAGCAGAATATATTATGAAACGTAATATTTGAAATATGGAAAAATTTCGCTCGTGCGTTCGTCGATTACGTAGAAACGTGCAAATGATGTTAGGACGCGAGCGTGGGTGGATACACGAGCCCGACAGCTTTGCGTCAATGGAGTAACAATCTGCGTTCGAGGAAAGAGAATTAATTGAACCCTTCATAATGAATCGTGAATGTAACAAATTTACGCGCGATTACGCTCCGACGACCGCTTAAAACGGCGCCACATTTCGATCGATTAAATTTCATTCACGGATAAATGCGGCTATTTACCGAGCTTTCAAGATGACTCGCTTACGTAACGCGGACGCGGTGACTTCAATGCTCGGCGAAGGTTTCCATAACTTGCAAATGGGGTCGGGAGCCTTATTGTTTCGACCACGCGACGAAATAAACGCGACTCCAAAGACCCGAGAGGACTCGTAAATTCATCGAACTTTATCCTCGAATCGTTATCGTCCGTAAAATTGTTTCGCGATTTAATCCGATTCAAAATCTTCGCCCCCTTTCTCTCCCATACTCGATTTTAATTCCGTGGCGCGGACGACGCCGGGCATAAATTAAATTCCTTTTTTTCCTCGCGCCGCTGATAAATATCGACGCGTGCCAATAAATTCCATAATTTATTCCCTCGACTGATGAACGCGGACCGACGCATAAATATAAGGAGAACCGCAGAAACTAGCATTTTATTAAATTTCGTACGATATTAAAAAGCAATTTGTACGTGAAAAATTGTCGAAAAAATCACAAGGTTCGAAGGTTGTTGGAACTTAATTTTTAACGAAGGAATTGCACGTAAAAGAGCAAATTTTTCGGTCTATTTTGATAGCATAGTGTCTTGAAAATGTGAAAACAGTTGAAGTCGAGGCGTTTGCATCGGGTTCCCCTAAGAACTGCTCTGCACGCGAGCCCTGGGGGACCTTATCGATGTCACGCCGGTCCCCGGTAGACTCCTGGTGGCTCTTATCGTTGTGAATCGACAATATCCGCAGCCTTCGGCCGTTACAATGCTCGCGAATTATCGCCCGGGCTCCTCTAATCTCGAAAATCCTCCGCGATACTGGTTTTATCGGCAGAAGCGCGAAAGGGGGGCCCCTGGCATAGATGGGAACAGCGCGCCGGAACGCCGGGCAACACCCATCAAAACCGAGAGGGGGCGAGGGGGGGTGCCAGGGGATTAAAATTTATAGCGCGGATATCGCGGTATAAACGTCTTCTCTGTCGAATATTCGCCACCTTCGTCGACGTCGTTACGGCTGGGCCCACGGGCTTATAAAAGATTTTACGAGATTTCCGAGCGACGCATTCTCGCGTGACCGGGGTCCGACGACGTGCAACGGGGGGGGAAAAAAGACGAAACCGACGGTTGTCGCGCGAAGTTTTGATGAAATCGATAGTCTGCACCGGAGGAGAAAAAAGACACCAAGAATGCCCAACCTACGAGTCGAGGGCATTAACGCTCGAGAAGTTGGCCAAAATTAATTTTCTAGTCAAATATTTTTGGGGATTTTATCCCGTGTTTGTTCGCTAGGACAACGAAAATCGCTTATTAATTTGATGTTTTATTAATGATCCATATGTGGATGAGAGGAATATACCAAGTTGAAACGTCGAAGGCAAATGTTAGGTTACACTGTTCACGATTGTCTGAGATCAAAGTTTCGACGTCGACGCGTCGAACAAGATTTCGTTGCCGATATGGGGGGTGTCCAGGCTAACTGATAATAAAGGGAATATTAATATCGCGTAAGAAACCGTTGTTTCAATTCGAGTTGAGAATGTTTCGGGGTACGTAGCGTGTGTAATCTGCCGCGCGCGAAATGGACGTGGGCCGATATCGGTCTCCCGGGTGTGCTGGAGCCGGCGAACGACACCCGATCGAGAGTCTGCGAGGGGTAGAAAAAATAAAAACGAGCGCGTCGATATCCCGTGCGTTATAGCCTGGCCGGGAAACGACCGGGACGATCAGGGATACGTTGGATGGCTGCCTCGTGGCCCGAGCGAACGCGAGACGCCTGGCTCCGGGGTAGACACGTTTTCGAGTTCACGTTTCACTTTGTCCTGCGTGCACGTTTGCTCGTGACACCGATCAAACTGGATTACGATACCTCGTTACCCGACCGAGGCTTTTCGCGAGGGAGCGACAGAACCGTGATATAATCGACCAGACGAATAGCGTCTCCGCGGACGATTGACATAATTGCGCTTCGGGATTTCGTTCCCCGATTGGACGAGCATTCCGACAATTCCGCGATATTAGCATAAATAAGTTCGGTTGCGAGTCACGAATCCATCGAGCGTAGCAAAATGATCTAAACGCGCTTTTAAAAGTGTGGCGAAGCTTCCCGCGCTCGCCAACAGAGGGCTACGCTCTTAACTCTCTCGCAAGTACTCGAACGACCTATTCCTATAGAGGGTGTTTGACCATCTTTGGGAAAAATTTTATTGGGAGATTCTAGAGGCTAAAGTATACCAATTTGTTGATTTTCGTCATATTTTGTCCCCTAGAATCTGCTATTAAAATTTTCCCCGGAGGTGGCTGAAAACCCTGTATATACGCTTCTCGACACGTCGTTTACAACAGCAATTATAGAACGGATCGAAGCGAGCTTAATTGTAGAAGAATTAAACGAAGGATGCAATGATCTCAAAATACAATACGAATGTGGACAGTGAGTAAGATAGGATTAATTAATGAACCTGCTTTCGCATTTCAACGTTCTACCGTGGACGATGTGTTTAAGTAACGAAAACGTGTATATATGAGAATGAAAATCGGTCTCGCGAGTCGCGGGAGGGTTCGACGACACCGACCCTCGAAGGGGGGGATCGATAGTCGTCGAAGGGGTAGAAACTGTCTTCGACCGACGAAAGTGAAAGTCGCGACGTTGTCGGTCGATAAACGAACCGGGGGGGAAAAAAAAAGTGAAAAGGAAAGAGAACGGGGGAAAGTGGGAGGCGAAGATAAGAGAGACAAAGGGGAGAACGCAGCGCAGCGTCTTTTGTTGTTCTATTAATAAACCAATCTCGGCGAAAATACCGGGAACGAAAAAAATATTGTGGAAATCTCGGGCGATATCGCGGCGAGTCTCGCGCGTTTTATCGATACTGCGGAGCGATTCCGATCGGTCCGTCGATGACTCACGGCGGACGCGTCGATTCCTCGTTCGCGGTATCTCGACGCGTGAGTCGATTTTTATCGCGATACGCTCGCGTCAGAATCGGGACGCCGATAAACAGACGCGACGTTCGCCGCGAGTTTTCGGCTATTTGCGTGGCTCCACCCACGTATGCACTGGTTATCTGAACCTTTTCGGTCGCTTTCTTCTTTTTTTCTAAAGAAATACAGGCGAAACCTCGATAAGTCCAAGTCGAAATCGAAAGGATGGCGAAACGTGTTTCGAGTTGCAGTTTCGTCTTATCGTGCTCGAACAAAGTTTGGGCTTATAGGTGTTCAGGAAGCAAGATTTCGACTTACAGTCAATTGCAAAAGTCTTCGTACGCTTCGTGTGGAAATCGTTTACGATTGAAATAAAAGAATAACTTCGTATCGTATTAATTGTTGGGATTATCAGTCTATAAATTAAGGTTTTAAAATACACAGTATCTTCTTCGACGCCCTAACAGATAAGAGTGGGCTTCAGAAATATCGCAAACGCGGAGGATGTTGTAATCATTCGGTAGTTTGGCAAATCAGTCGACCCGATGACGTTCGAAATTGATACTCTCGTATCGAAACGTTCGAACGAATATCTAGACACGGTTTCTGACTTATCGGAACACGCGACTATCGTGTCGATACACACCGATTACATCAAATTCGTCACCATTTTCTTTGCACTCGCGACTTATCACGAATGTAAATTCTCAATTAAATACGAAGAAGGGAAATTTATTTATTCTTTACCTGTGTCAATCTCAATTTTCTCCAAAGAAGCCCAAGTAACAAATACAATGACTGCACGATACAAATAATCAGGTGGATATGTTGAAAATTAATCGATACGATTATTAGTAAGAAATTAGAGAATTAGTTCTTAAAAATGAAAAATTGCGCAAATAAAATACGTGTCAGATAGCTGATAATATTCCCCTATTTAAAAAAGTCTCACTGTCGTAACCTTTAACACCGTTACGATTATTTCTTTCGTGTTGGAATTTTCTGACTAATACATTGGCCCGTATAACAATTATATTAAAAATCAATGGGACTATTTTGAGAAATCTATCCAAATAAAATTGATAGCAACGTTGCAAATGATTATTGACTCACCCTCGTGGAGTAGTAAGAATTAAAATTGCAACCAAGACGAGTCAATCTCCGAGTTTCGAAACTCTGTTCCGGCGAAACAATCGAATTCCATCATTCGTGGCTATCGAGAAATAATTCGAGTAACCTCGACGCCATATTTCTTCGTCTCCCGATAGACGTATCTCGATACCAAGAATTCTCGCGGTAAAAAACAGTCTGTCGGGGAACGCGTACGTCGCCAGTTTCGCGAATAACAAATTTCTGCTCGCCGTCGAAGCGAACGGTTGATAATTAGCCGGTAACGGTTCATTGATTTCGTCAGCGGTCCGAAAACATCCTCCGACCGCCCAATGTTTCCGGGGTTGTGTGAAGTTCGCGAAAAGCTATCGCGATTACGCGCGTATCTACGTTCACTTGGAGTCTCGCGAACCCGTCGATGCCCCCGAAAATATCATCTGGTGGGTAAACAGAAAA
Organism: Colletes latitarsis; assembly: GCF_051014445.1. Classification (NCBI taxonomy): domain Eukaryota; kingdom Metazoa; phylum Arthropoda; class Insecta; order Hymenoptera; family Colletidae; genus Colletes; species Colletes latitarsis. The sequence continues at coordinate 24,213,371 of NC_135135.1, read as the reverse complement.
AAAACGAACAAAATCCCCGCACGGAACGCTCCTATTGACCACATTCCTCGACAAACGCGTGTACTTTTACGAATCTTTCGGCGTCTGACGCACGCGATTCGCCATCTACAGGGTGTATCGAACGTACGCGCTTAACGGAAATAAATTCACCAGCTTCCCTCGTCTAGTGGCATTTTTTTTTTCAAATTATGAGGCAATGGAAATATTCGATATTTGTTAGTAAAATCGTTTACGATGGAAGACTCTACGGTAACTAGGAATGGACGTAATATTTTTATACGTCCAGCATAATTCAAGCAACTGTTTACCTTCAAGACTAATTTAATTTAACTGGTAGTTTTGGAAAAGTCTCTGGGAAAAAATTGTAATGAGAGATTCTAGAGGCCAAAATAAGAGGAAAATCAAGAATACCAATTTGTTGAATCAGGCTTCGTTAAAAAGTTATTAACGTTTAAAGTCACACAATCGCACGCACACAGCTGTTTGCAACTTTAAACGTTAATAACTTTTTAACGAAGCCTCGATCAATAAATTGCTATTCTGGATTTTCGTCTTATTTTGCTCTCTAGAATCTGCTATTAAAATTTTCCCCAGCGATGGCCGAACACCCTGTATATGGACGGTCAATTTGTCCGCGTGTTTTTCGCGGTGTCCGCCCACGGAAATAAATAAAATTACTAGACGGGGCGGGTGAGGGAGGAACGAGGGGAGGAGGGACAACGATCGTCAGATACGCCGTGTAGTATTTCACGCCGCTATCGATCGATCAAAGCCGACTAGACGCGTCCAACCGCGACGTTTCGCAACCTATCGCGCGAGAACGTGTCGTCGCGGGGCTCCGATCCGTCGGTATTCCTGGAGGACAGGTGTCTGTCGAAATCGTGGGATTACTGGTCGCGACACAATACGCGGTCGCAGCGGCGCGTACTCCGTGGCTCCGCGTGGAATTTCGCGTTCCGACATCGATCGACGGATGTCGTTCGCATGTGCCCCTGAGCAAATCGCGCTGACAGCAACCATCCGGGCTCGATGGACCAGTCGAAAATCCGTCCATCGATCCCGTTGCCTCGAATTTTCTTCCTAGCATCCGAGTTCGCGTTGTTGAAAACCGAGAAACACTTTGTATTAATAATATATTTGATACGGAACGTACGGACCCCCCAATTTTGACTTGAATAAGTTTGGTTGCGAGACACGAGTCTATCGAGCGTAACAAAATAATCTAAACGCTTCCTGCGCTCGCCAGCAAAGGGCTACGCTCTTAATTCTCTCGCAAGTACTCGAAAGACTACCCATGTTTCTATATATACGCTCCTCGACCGATCGTCGAACGCTTTTTGCATCGTTGCTAACCGAGAAACCCTATCTATTAATAATATATTTGGTATGAAACGTATGGAATCCCCATTTTGACTTAAGCTACAGGGGACTCATAAATAAGTTAAGGTGGTGTACTAGCTCGATTTTGTAAAAGAAAAATCGTCCGAGATATCCGTTTGATATTTTGTTCCATTATTTCTACGTATCTTGGCAAGTAACGTGAATTTTTTATTAAATGTTTGGGTAGGCGAATAAATGCTTACAGGGTACAATACCACTTAAACGGTGCACGTCCACTACCTACGGTCATTACTACCAGTTACTTTCCCCTCTAGCTTCTCTCATTGCTAAGTGACCATCCCTTCCACTTACAATAATAGCAGAGACACTTACCCCATGTTAATCGGCAAGAATTATTGACACTGAACGAATTGGCATACGTACCTGCAACACAATTGAAGAATACGATTAGAGTCGAACAGTATACCAGTGGCTTAACACGTTCACTGTCCCCTTTTTTAAACGACATTCACGGTTCTTAAATTTTAACTATGTTTAATCGGACACACTGAACATGTTAGAATCTTTCAATCCTTAAGTGGATTATTATCCACAAGTTTAAACTAATTATTTGAAAATTTATGCAATCCTCCATCAGTTCATTATTTTGTAAATGCTTTAAAGTTGAATTCCATTTACCAATTTGACAAAATAATTCAGTTGAGATTGAGAGTCCACTTAAGGGTTAAATAGACGTTTCTTACAAGCATAGTAATTCGAAGCTTGCTGTGCCTATTATATCCAGTACCGTGGATCGCACAATTCTGAAAACATTGAAATACCATCGATCGGATTTCTTATCCTCGGTCTGGAATAAAATTCCAATTTTTCCCCTCCCAGGTCTGGTGAACGACTAGAAAGATGGCGAGAGGCCAATATCGTAGGCAAGAAGCGTTATCGTCAGGAAGACCGTGAACCGTGATTGCTCGATTCCCGTAGCTCACGAACATCGTTGTGTTTGGTAAGGTTCGACGATCTCCGTCCCGTTACGAAACACACCTCTCCTGTCGATCGACAACACCTCGTAATTTATTAACGAGATGACCAGTCGATAGTCGGAAGGATTAAGCGTCCGTGGACGCACAGTAGCCGTCGGGCTTGCCAAAGTCCATTAAGCGGATCGGGCAACAGCTGGGCGGCTTCTTTGTCTCTCGGGGACCCGATAACTGGCAGTCATCGAGTCATCGCTCGTAATAAATTTCGATTTTAAATAGAAACGATAGCCGATCCCGAGAAACCGAAGCGACGCGTTTCCCTCGTTTACGTTCGCCGGTTCTGCTCGCGGCTGGGAACTCGCGGCAACCGACTACCATTTTTAAATCTTCCGACGCTTAATCCCCTCTAATGGGAGCTGCCCCGGTCGTTTGATAAACGCGAAAGGGGGAAGATAATGGCCGAGCCGGCGTTGAAAATATTCTACGCCCGATGATCGCGGGCTCGCGCGACGCTACCGCCATTTTCCTTGTATTTTCGAGTCCGAGAGAATTTTATTAAAGTTGTTTGAACGCGCAAATCGCGTGGCCGCCTAAACAAAATGGGAGTCGCCTACGTAGGATTACGCTTCGAGTCGTCTTCCAGTTAGAATACTCGAGTTTCCAATCCGGTTAAAACGAACCCCAGACGCGATTCCGTGAATTCGTAAGTTGAACGTTTCTATCCCTCCCAATCGGGGAGGAATCACCCTCGGAGTCGGCGAAGCGTGAAAGACGACGTTTAAAAAACGATACGAGCTGAGAGTGTCGGTGACCATTTGTACATACAAAAGACAATGCTTTTTTTAAATATCTACTGGTGAGGAATCCTCCACTGTACTTATGAATCGTTACCTAACTAAAAGCGACTTCTGCGACCTCTGAGCCATTTTTCAGTCGCTGCAATTTCTCAGATTAGAAAGACTTGGACATCCAAATGCCCCAATCTAGACCCAACCAATTTTTTAAACTAATTAAAAAGGAGAGTATCAAGACTTAAATCTGTCGATCCCTTCGCTGTTTGCTCTTCGTGGCTTTCCTTCGACTCGTGTTTCGAGTTAGATAGCTCGAGTTTTCCGTCCGAATCGTTGCAGTTCTCGTTAGGGGGAGGGGCCCTGGAGGCCTGAGAAGACGTAGCCGGAGGTTTCAGGAGAAACGAGCACCTCTTCGGAGAAGACACGAGAAAGGGGAGACGCAGTTGACTGCAGACGCAGCGACTGGACGCGACTGGTCAGCCTCTTTCTTCCATTCTTCTTCTTCTTCTTCTTCTGGCGAGTGTTCTTCTCCTGGCGATGGTTCGCCAGGGTGACCGACCTCGGCGTCGCGCCTGCCAGGCTACGAGAAGCGGATCCGTAGTATCTGCCAGGTTTTTGCGGGCCCAGCACGAGCACCAGCCGAGTCGAATTGTTGATACTCGTCTGGCCGTAAGTCGGATTAAAAACCCGACGGGGGATTTACGCTGGCGCGAATTTATTCGACGCGCCGCTAGGAGCGAACGGGACGCGCCCGTTCGATGGTCGCAGGTGAATATTTTCGAAGATTTTAATGGCGGAAGGGGGCGTCGAACCGAGCAATTTTTTACCCGTTCCTCCCCGACCGGCCCGAGCTGGTATTTACGCTCAACCGACGAGACGCGTGGAATTACGTTTTACATTTACCCGTTTGCCCGGGGACGCTACGCCGTTTACATTTACGCTGTCAGCTGTACAGACACGGGAAAGTAAAGTTTTAATTTTCGACCGTGTAATTAGGAACGACTCCTTCGTTGGGGGGCGGAACCAAAAGGGGATGGTCCAAAGTTTCGATGTATATTTCTGTCAAATCTTGGGTTTAATATTATCTTTGTGGTTTCGAAATTTGAATGGGAGACTCTAAAGGCCAAAATGAGACGAAAATCAAGAATACCGATTTGTTGATTGAGATTACATTAGAAAGTTATTAACGTTTGAAGTTCCATACCGACTGGGAAATTTTTCAGTTAAAAAAGAACTTTCGAATTGTTTTGAAAAAATTATTTTTGTTTGCTGGGGCTAATTACAATCATTTTTGGTGAATACACATACCCCCGAAATCCTATCCACTTTCAAGAAAAAAATTCAGAAGGTGCTTAGATTTTTCGACGAAAATAAAAAATTTCAAATCGTTCTAAAAAAATTGTTTTCAGATGCGAGGGTCCATTATAATCATTTTTGGTGAACAGACATACCTTCGAAATCCTACGCACTTTCGAGAAAAAAATTCTTTACCGAAAATACAATGTCTGACCATAAATGAAATTTCAGGCGTAATCTCCTTAAATGTCATGCGTATGTTTAAGAAGTCGTAACTCTCGAATAGATTGGACGATTTTAACGTTTCAAAATGCTAACAACGCGTATTTTAGTCAAGAATATTGAAAAATAATTTACTCCAACAATTTCCACCCCTGTGTTATGAACACCTTTGGTAGAAATAATTATAGAATATCCAATTATCGAATAAAAATTGTAAATTACTAGATTTATAAATTTCTAATTGGACATTAATTTATCCGATTAAATATACGTATAATTTTATTTCTCGACTGTTATTTGCTTTCATCGCCGCCATAGTGTATTGTTCTATTGCTTTATTATTTGAGGAGCGGAATAAATTACCTGCCAAGTTACTATCTGAAATTTTTCCGAGACCCGTTACGCGTTTAAACAATTTCGCCCGGCACCGAATTATTTTCCATCGATTAGCGAATAATTTCGCCGCTCGGCCAGAGGCTGTTTCCGCTCGTCCGTGAAATCGCGCCGATTTTTCACCTGGCAAAAGGAACGCGTTAATATGCAAATTAAAACCGATTACATTATCCCAGTCCCACGGCAGTATTTCATCGACAGAAGCCCCCGACGATATTTTATTTACAGTTTGTTCCGTATCCCGCCCTCCCCCCTGTCGTACTAATGTCACGCGCGTCTTCCTCGATGCCTAACTACGCCCAGCAATAACACGAACGGGCTACAAATTAATCGTATTTTATTTCTGCTTGGAATTCCGCTTCTTTTTTATCTGACCCAGACGACTTTCTGTCACCAAAATGGTACTATATTCGTTTCCTAATACGCCTATATCTTGCAACAATTTTAAATGTATTTCAATCCGTAGAAGCGATTCGAAATAAAAAAGGCTGTTTAAAATATATACAATTTGTTGTTTCGCGACTGTTTAAAAAAAGGTCCTAGCTTCCGACCACCGACACAACAATTCGAAGAACCCGTATCGTAACATCTCGCCTCGAATAATATTTTTCTCCTCGGGGCTTCCTCTAACGTCACCGAGACCCATATTCGGGCATCAGCGGCGCTCCAAATATAATTTCGGAAATTTCCAACGACACAAGAGCAAACGGAACAGACTGGTCATCGAATAAACACCCACGACTTTCCGTCGACTCTTTCACCGGGACCGTTGCTACAATATTCCCCCCGACGTCCAGCCAGATACAATTTCGCGATTGCCTTTGCGGCCAGTAAATATCAAAGTTCGAGAAAACAACAGAAACGGACTCGTTCTCTGATCGTTTCGAGCAATATCTGTCGAAACGAGTCTCTTGACCTTTCTTGTTTCGAACGATAGTCCGTCTCGTGACGGCGGACGATCCACTTATCGTCTCGAGCCATGATTTTATCCTTTTTACAATCGTCAGCGTGGTCCAAATAAAACGATCTTAGAAGCAATAAATTCTTTCGGCTAGTTCCCACCGAAGCTTCATAATATTTACACGAACCATTCCTTAAAATTTCAATCCTGTTTTGTAAAATGTGCCAGCAATTTTAATTTCTCCTAGCTTTGCAAATATGCACTTTCTAAATAATCGTTCGAGTAAATACTCGGTTTGACAAGAGCTCCTGAAATTTTTCTGTGTTAAAAATAATGAAAGTCCCCCTCATTCCTCTCAAACAATTCTGGATTGTAATAAGAAGTCCAAAGAATTGTTGTTTGAGGTTGTGTTAAAATTTTTGAGGACCGAGTCATTGTCTGTGACGAATAACTGGTTCTTTATTCGCGTATTTTTATCTAGATAAGAATTTCGAGCGTGTCTGGTCAGCGGGAGCATACGCGAGCGTTCGACGTCGATCCGAATGACCGAGACTAATAAAAGGCAAAATAAGAGGAACGCGCTGACGTCTGGCCACTGTCTGGGGCCAGAGAGGCCAGGCAGATGGAAAGAGAGAAACGACGGAACGTTGCATGCGAGTCTACAGTCAGCGTCTGAGTCATTAGGCATAATAAGCGAGAAGTCGCGTAGCCCTGCGTGTACTCGACTTTGATTCACTCGGCGTCTTTGCAGAATCTCCACTCCCCCCTCGTCCCCACCCTCCCCCTCGTACAGGCTGGTTTTCTTTCGACGTACGACCCCCGTCGCGATCTCGGTTAGTCTCGTCACTCGAGACTTTTAGTCACGATGACTACATAGTCCCCGAGATTACAAGTGGATAAGTGAGACATTAAATCGGCCCACGATTTCCTGCGCGAGCCGACCGTCTCGAACTTCGAGACGATTTTTCGGGGAACGGAGGGGATGAAAGGGGGTGGGCCACGGAGATCCGGATCGCCTTCGAAGTACGTACAGACGAGATCGGCAATTTCGTCGAGTGGCCAGCAATTTAACAGCCCGTGCTCGCTAAAATTTAGACGATTTTTTCTCCCGGTCAGTCATTAATTAAATCTATTTCTTCAGATATTTCAAATCGTTCCGATCGAAGGGATAGAATTAATTTTGCGACCTTGACGGACACTAATTATCGGTAACATTGAGAAATATTTACGGACGAAAGTAACCAGAGATGTTTCTCGTCCTGGATATCGGTTACGGTCGACCAACGAAATGTTTTCGTCGTCGATATCGGTCAGCCGGGCCCAAAATAAAATTCCCGTCTTCGATAACGGGTTATCGTTGAACGAAATAAAACACCCGGCGTCGACGCCTGGTTGTTCGTAATTGGAACAGTTAAAAATTAGTGTCCCCTTCGCGACGAACTTCCTTCGAGATTCAACGACTTCCATTTGAACATAAAAATTGATTTTTTAAATAGTCGAGTCTCGACAACTTCTTCCGAGGAATAAAAATAAATTTTAGCTGTACGATTATTCGGAGAACATTGTTTCGAACGACTGGGGTTCGAGAAAAAATTATTTGAACGAATTGTTCAAGTATAAATTTCCTTTCAGCGGATAAAAATTAATTTTTAGCTGAATCAAATTGGAGGAAGTGTTCGAAGTGGCTGCCAATTTAATATAGATTGATTTCCCTCGATCTCTATCGACGTAACTGCTTATGTTTGGCGCGTGGAGGCGAGCGAAAAAATTATTAGAAACGATAAACGGCTGGTTTTCATAGGGGACTCCTGGATCTCGGTGGCTTTCCTACACGGTGATCCGTGACAGGCTCGCGTTCACGGGGATCCCCTAAAGAGACGGCCAGAGGACAATGAACCCCGCGCGTGTGCGCGTGAAACGTGCGTGCGTGCGCGCGAGCACCGCGGGGATGGATAATGGGTAAACAATAATGAGGGAGAAAACGCAGGTGGAACGAGGTAGAAAAGGAGGTGGTGGAACGGCGTTAACGAGCTAGAAAACTAGCGGAAATTTACGCTCCGAAAGATCGCGGTTGGCTCCTTCTGAACGCTATAATAATAACTATAATAACGCTATCCGGACGATCTGCTTAAAGATGCGGCCGTGTCCCGATCTTGTCGAACGAAGAAGAAAAGGAAAACGGGCGTGCGCGAGCGGAGGGAGCTGTCTTCTCTATCGGTACGCGCGAAACCGCTCTCGCGATCTGACGTGCTCTGTCGAGCGTGCACTCCTCGGTGGCTTCCATAATGACAGTGCCTGGCCGCGTTAACCATCGGCCTTACGATCGTTCCTTTATTATGCAACGTCATCGAAAGGAACGGCCGAAAGTGAAAAATCGTCGATCGTAATCGGAACGGAGGGATCGTTCGACAAACAGGATCGCCAGAGAGCGAAATCTTCGAACGATCTGCGGACGAAATTTTTCTATTTGTCGAGCAACGGAGAGTCGGGCAAATTTTATTCGGAATCGAGGAAGCAATATTTTTATATTCCTTTGCATAATACAGCCCACTGAGTGGTTTTAAGTAACATACAAAATTTAGATTAGAAGTGAATCTAGAAATGAGGACTTAGTGGAGGATAGAGCCCTCGCCACCAGAGGGCTACGCTTTCGACCACCCCTGGGAACAATTTTAATGGGAGATTCTGGACTCCAAAATAAGACGAAAATCAAGAATACCGATGTAGGTTTGTCGATTGACTATTCGATGTCCCAGCGTCTGACGCAGGACCAGCTAGGATTGCTTTACCGGACGAGTCCACTAGCTTCCTCTTCTTAACTTCTGTTACGTCTCGCTTACCATGTTCCTTCGGTACAGACGCCACAACAGGATCATAAATATCAATTATGCTTATTAACGGTGGACAGTGTGGGGTAAATGATGGTTCCAAAAGTGGTTTTAGGCAGTCTCGGACGCGCACCTGATGGATGGTAATCGAAATACCCATATAGAAGGAGTATCGAGAGAGGGCCAGCTTTCGAGATGGCAGAAGGTGCGAAGGACGATGCCCGTGAAACCCTTCCACCCCGCGAAACCGCAGGGAACCAGCCTCTCGTCGCGATCATCGGGAACTGGTTCGACCTCCGAGAGGGTCGTTCGGTATACGGTGGAGGGGAGGGAAGAACGGAGGTGACAGGACCGGTCGAAATCCACGTAGCCGCGGACGACACTTTTCGCGACGCTTTCGTACACCACCGTACTTTTATTTTTATTTTTTAGTACCTCAGGCCTGTACCTAGGAACATTTTTCCCGATACCTATCGTATTCAACACGAATCATGTTATCGATTACATCGAACGATGGCAAAGTATTATATTTGTATTACCTATAGCAAGGATCGTCGATGTTGCAAATTTTACTATGCCTTGTACAATAATTTAAACGCACTTTAGCAACCCTTTGCACTCGGAGACTTTCTTACGAAATAGTACATTTTTTTACATTCTTTGCTCATGTATTTTGTCCTATATGATCACTTTGAAACAATAATATCGTTGTGTTTCCTTAAATCTGGGAAGCCCAACAATTACATCGACCCTAAACAATTGTATCACCGATGCCCAACAGAGCCAAAGATACAATTAAAAACTTTATTACAACTATTTGTCACCTATCCAAAGGCCTACTGTATTTTTCTGTTCCACATAGTTCTGTTATTATTTACTAAGCGACGTTAGTCGACGGTTCAGATAATTTTCCGTTAAAATAGATGGTTTTCGTGTGTTTCTAGCGCGCGCGTGCGATCTTGGTTTTTATGTACCCGGGCCCAACAGCCTCGACCCAGTCCCTGACGAGGCCGCGACCCGCAACGCACCGTAACCGGGTCGTAACCTCGACCTCCTCCGCGGTTGGTGTCCCCAGACCAGCCTTTTCGAGTAGACGACGCGTACGAGGCGCTCGTCGCCCCGGTCCGCCACAAACAAGACGGACAAGACCGGGAATTTGCATACGAGACCGAAGGAGGCTCGTGGAACGACCTGTCGCTGCTGTCCCGACGGACGGGTCCCTCTCCTCCTGGAATCCTGAAAGAAAAAGTCGCCGTACCGTAACCACCCCGCCGTTCCTCCGAGATGCGTCTCCATTCGTGAATCGGACATGTTGTTTCGGCGCTCGAGTCTACGCTAGATCGATAAGGGTAATTCTTGGACCGGTTCAATCTCTCTTCGATTCAACACTCGAACCTCCCCATCATTCAAACCTTCCCTGCACGTGTACAGCACCCAAATAGCGGAGCAGTTGGGAGATTCAAAATAAAAATATTTTCATATACTCGACAGTTATATTTAACCACACTGGTATTTTCTAATTTCGCACTCAACGAGTGAATTTTAGACGTTAATTTACTTTCAACTTCTATAGAAGCTGCCCTCTTAAGGGATACTCAATATTATTAATATAAAGAAATACCTAGGGGTCACATTTTTTGGATGTTACCTGACTTTGAGAAAACAGTTTCCTCTTTGGTAACCGATGAGACAGAGCTTCAACGAGGTATCAAAAATCCCGCGATCGAGCTACGAATTTCGTGTACAGTAGAAATCTTAACCAGGTTCCCGACGAGCAAAGAACGAAGGGGTTTGGGGGGGTTCGTACCGGTCGGGAAGATGAAAAATTCCATACATTCGTGAAAAGCTGGCCGTGATTTCCCTCGCGTCGCGTGATATCGCTCTGTTTGAACCGCCTAGGATCCCAGAGATAACAAGGGAAAGCCGGGCGGAAATATTCCGATGCGTGCTATCGCGCCGCGCAGACCGTGTAAACCACGGTTAAGCAGTAATTGATTACTGCTCGATTTACCAGCGTTCGATTTGGGAACGTTCGCCAACACTACGATGGGTTTGTGCAAACGGACCTGATCGAACCACGATTGGGAGGGCGAAGGGAACGAAAAATTCAATTTACTCGAAGTTTCGTTAATTCCAACCGTCTCAAACGTGCATCGTACTTACTCAAACAGTTCCAAACCACGGGACAATGGCGATTGCCACATCGAGCAAACTGTCGTTCGATAGAAAGTCGATACTATGAGCCTAGCCTAGGCGGTACACCTTCTTTCTGGTTCGGGCGTCGGCGTCGACTATGAATCAACCTTGGCGGGGCCGATAAGAGCGATAAAGAGGTCGGCTAGTCTAGACGATTACGCAATTCCCTGAAAAGGCATTGATTGGCGCTCTCCCCCGGCATCCTCCCGTCCGCTGGCTAGATGAGAGGCTTCGGGTACTCGTCGCGTCCCCGTCCACTGTCCTCGTTGGCGGCGTCTTTGTCGTCGTTCTGGCTCCCGTTCATCGCGGTGTCGTCTGTCGATCGAGATCAAGCCATCCGCTCGATGCTAGCTACTCGGGAAATTTCCGTCTGTATCGTCGGAAATGACCAGGATTTCGGGGGTCGACGGATCTTCGAGACGCCCGCGAAGACAGTTATCCGGGTACGCTCGAATTTACGTGCGATTTCATTCGATAGAATTTCGAAGTTTGTTAACTAATTGCGCTTGAATATTCACGGTGGATGTTTTAGATTTTCTTAGAGAAGCGGGACGATTTGGGTTCGGTGATATTTAACGCACAATGGCGTCGAGGCTCGCGATCAACCGGTGGGCCATTCGCGACCCGACGTCGCATTTAATCTCCTCGGTTCCGCGCGACCTAATGACGGGTCTTTCACCTCTGGCTCGCGCGGGAGCCAGTTAAGGGGTTACACCAGCTCGGAGACGTAAAATATTCACGGTTCTTTAAACATTTATTGCAGCCGGAACTACGCGTACGGAAAGTTTATCCTCGCAACGCAAAATTTTCAACGTTTACAATTTACGAAATCTGATATACTCGAATAGCCATTCACGAGGATTCCGAAATAAGTAGAAGGGTTCAACGCCATTTTCCAATCGAAATTTTCTCCAAATACTCTATGAACCGGTCACATTCGTGCGTACAAATTTAACTCATCCCTGTTGGACGGTTCCCTGGATACAAAATCCGTCCGCGTTAAGGGTTAAATCGCCACTCTGGGACGAAACGAACGATCCTTTGGAGATACGTGCACGGGATGGCCGAGATCGGTACCGATTTCGCGGACGATCGGGCTCGTAAACGACGGTGCAATTTGGAAAGCGCGCGAGAGACAGGGGGGAGGGACGCGTTACGCGTGCGAGACACGTACGTGGCGATTGTGGGTACACAATGTCCCCGACGCTGCGGAACACACGCTCGAGTGGCCAGCTACTTACGAGGAAACCGACTTCGTGCCCGTCCATCCGAGGTCCCCGGGTTGTCGCAATGCAGCCGCGATTGCGGGCGTCCGACGCGCGGGTAAACACGTCTAGACGTCCGACTTTCACCTCCGTCGCGAGCCTCTGTTGTAACGCGAGCTTCGCCTCTAACTGGCTTCCCAGGCGAGAAGAGTCGAAGGACGTTCTGGAATCCGCGATACAACGCTTCGAAACCAACGCGAACCGTCTCTGTTCGGACCTGCAACGCTCGCTTAGGTGCATCTAGACTGGGGGCGTCTATGAGGATCAGAATAGGGATGCATCCCTTGATTCACCCACTATTTGGAGGATTTGAGGCTTGGAATAGCAGTCTTCTTCTCATTATTTAGGTCACACAGTGTCTTCTGGGTCTTCTTGCTATTAGAGTCTAGTTCAGTTCCTCAGGAATTGGATCCTTCAGTCTACATGACAGATGCCACAATACTAATATGCTCAATCCCACATATCCGTGTGAAAGAACCATTAGGTCAGTTCAGTACAATATTATTTGGCAGAACTCAAGCTAGAAGCCTATATCTGAAGATCAAGAAGATCCCTACATATCCGAGTCAGAAAGTTTCTTCAGAGTCTAGTTCAGTTCCTTAGAGATTGCATCTCCACTACGAGGACTCTAGTAATTGTGGAGGCCTGAGAAGATCGACAAAGACGGAACTGAAGATCATTGGACAATATTTGCAGTCCAACGATGTTTCTCCAATGGTTAGAGTGAAAACTGACGGAGGGGTACAGTTAGTTTCACCTACTTCGGCGATAGCGACGTTGGAAGAAATTTCGGTGATGTTTGCGAATAGTTGGGACGCCGAAAGATTGGTGTCAGTGACTTCGACCCGAGCTCTGGCAAGGTGAGGAAGGAGATTCCAAGTGGCGCAATCACCTAAATAGCTGAATGACACCAGAATGCCGAACATGTAGACCAGAGCATCGTTAGGCGCTATATAACGAGTCTCGAGAACCTTTCAGACTCTAAAGGGGGCGCAAAAGTGCAGATCAATTTGTTGGATCGAGATTCGAACTTTGCAATTTAACCCTGACGAAGTTAAAGGTTAAAATTCGCTTGGAGAAGGATTTGTCAGGACTAAACATTCTATATTCCAACAGTGAACGACTTCTTTCGCCTAGATCTGCGTTCGTCAACGCGAACGATCTCCCCACCTGTTGTCATGTCCTTCGAGATACTCTAACGACGGTTCGATCTATGTTTCCTGCATCTTGCGTAGCTCGCGTCGTGTCTGTTGCAAATGGTGCCAATCGGTCCGATGGATCGACGCCACGAGCCGAACATTTCCCGCCCGTGCCATATAGAGACACCTATTCTTAGACGAAATCGGTGCAACACCTACGTCAATCAGACGGCTTCGGTGTCACCGTGACAGGAATAAAATCACGGCGTCCGTCGCTCTAGAAATAAATACGTCTAGACGTCCAACTTTCACTTGGCCGTCATTAACAGGCCAACCTTCCGCGGTACGGTTTTCAAGAACAAGCCGACCGAGCTTTCCGGGATCGCATTCTGATCGATTCGTTCTCCAACCCACTTATTGTATCACGCAGGTGAGTCGATGTTACTGAAGATGATCTAAATCTAAATCTAAAATCTCGTATCGAATCCGATTTACTCGACAAAATTTACTCTTCCGCGTATCCGCTTTGAGTACGCCACCTGAGTTGCGATCGTTTCTCCGCTGGCGGCGCTAGCGTCTCGTGAAAACGTTCGCGTAAAATTAAAAGTAGTCTAATGAAATTGACTCGATAAATCGAAAAAGTTGCAAAACATTCTTTTTAACAAGATCGAGTAATCGTACTGTTTCTTCCAAACGATTTCTGCTCTTTTGTGACGAGATATGACTGGGCGATGTCCCGTTTCCTGTGAACCAGACGCGTGACGCAAATCGGGGAAACGGTCAATTTTAAAACGGAAGGCGATCGTGGACTTTGCGTTTGCGGCGAAGGGCTTAATTCGCCGTCCGGATGCTGCGACGGTGGACGATCGATAAACGCGTCCGTTGTAGGAAAAGTCCAAAAAGTAGCGGAGCGGCAGGCGGAAGGACCGCAGACGCGGTCTGCGGTCTGTTCCGACCGCGCCAGCCTTCTCACGGCTACGCAACACTCGCTGTCGAGTATTTCGACCGCGCGAAAATTCCGGTTAACTTCCCGCTCGGCCCTTGGTAAAACGCTCGTAAGAGACTCCTTACTTTGGTGCTCCGGTTTCTCTGTAATTCGAGAGCTACCGTTGCCCTGCGGAATTTTCGGATGTTCGACTGTCCAGGTCGAGCCAACGACGACCACGTTCTTACCCTCGATCGAGGCGTTCAATTATTCGCGATAAAAATTACACTATCCTTTTTACAGATCTTGTCTACTGGTGTCAGTAGGGGGAAATAACTAATACATTAAATCATTAGCTACGTTTCGTATCGTCTCGACTCTTCACAGACGTTCAACAAAGAATGACAAGTTCCCTGTCGACGTAATTGCCTAGACGCGCAAAAATCATTGTAAAGAAATAAATTACCGATAAGGTCACGACCAGGAGGATATAATTTCTCGAGCTGCGTATGTCGCGCGACCGGCTACCGGGATGTATTCCGCTCAATTCCTCTAACAAAAGAAACCGTGACTGATTTATTCGCCTCGGGCGCTTCCGGTCGCATCGTTTTGTCAGGAACTGAAAAGAATCGCCGCGAAGAAGGTGAACGCATTGTGTGCAAACAAATTTTATTTTAAGGGGTTCATTACCACGCTCTTCATAAATATTGATACGCGCTGTCGGTTTCGGAGTTGTGACCGTGCTGACGAAGCACGCACGAAATATTACGACTTCCACCTATCGCGAAACGAACGAACCAAGACCGGAAAACTGCAGAAATTAGCGCAGAAATAATCACGAAAGAGATAAGAAATTTCTGACTCCCCCGGTCCTAAAGGGGGAAACAATAATGGCGCTCCGTTCCCGATCTCCTCGGAGGTCTATTCGACAAACTTAATTTACTTTTACCAACCCAGAAACCGCTCGAAACGTAAATATTAATCGAGCTAATCGAGAGCAGCTCGTTCGGTATCGCTCGAGTCGCGTCCGGCCGGATCGATCCGCGGTTCCTGGCGAGAATCGATAAGTTGTGGTCGAAAGTCGCGATTAAATAAACCCGCGTAACGTTTCCCGACGCGGTTGAATTCTTAACGCGCGCAATCTCCGCAGGCGGTCTCCTCCTATCGCTTATCGCGGCTTTTAGCCCGGGACCGAAGCGTAAATTTCCGTCGGACAGGGCCCAGCAAATCGCGGTCTCGTCTGGCCGAGTTCCGGTACGGTTCGAGCGTGGCCAAACCACGCCCGGTACGAGCACCGGGGTATCCGCTCCGCGTACAGTCGCCACGAATCTTTTATGGGGGCTGAAAAATTCACTCGTCCGCCGATTACGAGGGTCGATGTCGGCCTCCCCGTCTCGCCTCGCCCGGCCACGGCCGAATAACCTAATTCCCTGCCACCCTCGATGATCGATCATCGTGTCGTTCACGTTGTTAAGGTTACGCCGATGTGGGTTAAGCTCCGCGATATGGGCGTGATTCCTCCGGTACCACGGTTTTAATTGATATCCGTTCCGCGTTCATCCATCGCGATTACTTTTTAATACCGAGGACAACCCTTTTTGTTCGATTTTGCTTCAAAAACTTAAAAACACAACGTGACTTTTAAGCTGGAAATTTATCGAAATTTATGGATGGTAATTGTAATTTTCCTCGACCAATACAGTATTTTATTGTTTCTGTGATGATAGAATTAAGTGGATAAAACCTGCTCGAATTATCTGCATGAGACAATGTAGTGATAAGAATAACTGTCCATGGACTATCGTTTGAAAAATAGTCCTCGATATCAAGCTTCGACCGTGCAACACGTGCCGTGTGCGTGGGTCAGGTAATTGCCTTTGACGCGCGTATATTTTCGACTCTCATAGGCGTTCGCCGCACAGGGGGCTCGACTAACGCGTCCTCTGCCAGTTTACGCTACCTAAGGATACGCTAAACACTTTTTCGAAGTCTGAACAAGCGTCGGCCACCGGTGACCAGCTCGACGCTGAAAGTCGAGGTTCGAAACTTCGAAAAGGAACGTAAAAGTCGAAATAACTCCGCGATGACGGTGCCTCTGGTTCGAGACGGCATATTTTTACCCGAGTCGAGAGAAAGAATCGCGTCGAGCAGTACGAACGGACGCCCGGAGTGGTAGATAAGGCCAGACTTCGACAAACACGTCTACGTAATTCGCTATCTAATCGGGGCTAGCCATTTTATGCAAACTAGTTTTTCGAGACTAACGTTCGTCGTTTCTATCGTCCGCGCCGACAGAGATCTTTCCTCCGTTCTAAGCGCGTTTATAGTTGGCTTCGATAAGGGGAACACGTACTATTAGGGGCCTTATCGGTTGCCACCGGTTCGTTATTAATCAGTTTACGTAAGCGGAGTAGCGAGATCCACTCTCGGGCGAAGACGGTGGGCTCCTGGTCTCGACGATCAAGGTCGTTCGGATCGAAACTGCTCCGGGGAGTCGTCGATCGATCTTCCGCTCGGGCTCGTTTCTTTGCGACGCTGTCGTGTCACTGATCGTTTCAAATTTACAAGAGTCGTCGTACGAACGAACGAGAATAACCTTCGACGACGTGCGCGCGTGTAAATCGTTCGATCGGGGGGAACTGCAGAACCACGCGCAGATATCCAGAAATATATTCGTCATCCGCAGACGTTGCTTCGACGGAGTTCGACAAACGTTTCCCTTCGACCGGAGTCTACTTCTTCGTTCGACGTTGGCCTCGTTTAATCGTAGCGACAGGGGTGGGTCACGACGTCCAATTCTGCGACCGATCTCTTGGAAGTTAACCCACGTTATATTGCACGTATGCGATTAATTGTCTTTTCAATGCATTCCAGCAAAAACTTCGCTTGCAATCAGCAAATTGTAACTGTTTTTTCCTCCGTGACGAGTATACTCGTCGTGACACAAAGTGTGGCTATTTATTTCTGGCGAGTATATTCGTCGTGTTACACAATGTTGCTATTTTCTCGCGACGAGTATACAGGGTGTTCGGCCACCCCTGGGGAATTTTTAATGCGAGATTCTAGAGGTTAAAATAAGACGAAAATCAAGAATACTAATTTGTTGATGGAGGCTTCGTTAAAAAGTTATTAACGTTTAAAGTTCCGCCAGTACTGAATTTTTTTCTAGAAACTGGGTAGGATTTCGAGGATATGTCTATTCACCAAAAATGATTGTAATTGACCCCAGCAATCAAAAATAATTTTTTTAGAACGATTTGAAAAATTTTTTTTTCGCCCAAAAATTTACGCACATATCCGAATTTTTTTCTCGAAAGTGGGTAGGATTTCGAGGATATGTCTATTCACCAAAAATGATTGTAATTGACCCCCGCAACTGAAAATAATTTTTTTAGAACGATTTGAAAAATTTCTTTTCGCCCAAAAATTTAGACACCTATCCGAATTTTTTTCTCGAAAGTGGGTAGGATTTCGAGTATATGTCTATTCACCAAAAATGATTGTAATTGACCCCCGCAACTGAAAATAATTTTTTTAGAACGATTTGCAATTTTTTTTTCCGTCGAAAAATTTCACACCTTCTCGAATTTTTTTCTCGAAAGTGGGTAGGATTTCGAGTATATGTCTATTCACCAAAAATGATTGTAATTGACCCCCGCAACTGAAAATAATTTTTTTAGAACGATTTGAAAAATTTTTTTTTCGCCCAAAAATTTAGGCACCTATCCGAATTTTTTTCTCGAAAGTGGGTAGGATTTCGAGGATATGTCTATTCACCAAAAATGATTGTAATTGACCCCAGCAATCAAAAATAATTTTTTTAGAACGATTTGAAAAATTTCTTTTCGCCCAAAAATTTAGGCACCTATCCGAATTTTTTTCTCGAAAGTGGGTAGGATTTTAGGGGTATGTGTATTCACCAAAAATGCTTATAATTGATCCCTGCAATCAAAAATAATTTTTCTAGAATGATTTGAAATTTTTGAATTTAATTGTTAATAACTCATTAACGAAGCCTCCATCAACAAATTGGTATTCTTGATTTTCGTCTTATTTTGGCCTCTAGAATTCCCCATTAAAATTTTTCCCAGGTATGGCCGAACACCCTGTATACGTCATGATAGAAAATGTTGCCATTTCCTCGTGACGAGTATATACGTCGTTGCACAAAATGTTACACTTAAAATATACTGCAAACTGGTTAGCTATCGTAAAACTGGACGGTATCATCGAAAATTTTTGCCGTTCGAGAGACGTACGGCGCGTTTGGCGTCTGGTCGATCGTCCGATGAACATTTCAACGCCGGACGTACGATCGAGGTGGCAAAAAAGCGGCCGCCGACACAATCGATTGGAGAAAACCCGTCTTCTCTCGCGGGGAAGCGTCGACTCGGATTAAGACACGTCCGTCGGCGTTCCCCCGCGAAAGAAACCCGTAGCCGCGTGAATTCCACGAAGATCCCCGAGAAATCCACCGTCTGTCCATGAAGAAAAGGGGGAGAGATCCGACTGGCGCTGACAAAGGAACGCGGCGTCGTTGCCGGGATCGTCTTATCGGCCGCTCGTTATCGAGACGTACGACGGAGTCTTCGACGAAAGAAATCCGTGAGGGAAACCTTTCGAGGAACGGATCGAGTTCGCTTTTGCTCGCCCACGCGACCATCTCGGGGATAATCGTGGACACGTGTAGCGCGAATTACTTCGATTTCGGCGAGAAAAATCATTTATCTCTGCTATTCTGTTCACGATATTGGACGACGGAAGATATATAACATATATTTCTAAACGTTTTTCAGAGCTGACGTAGGGGAAAGTTCGCTACAGTTGTCAAGCTTCCACGATTGAATTTGTTACGCGTACGTGGAGAACCGAAAAGATGGAACTTTACGATTTGCTACGGCGGATCAGGCACACCCCTAACGTCTTACTTCGAATCGACGAGTCCTTTGTACGGATTTCGTTTCATCGGTTAACATTGTTACAATATCGTGTTTCACCCGTTGTAAGTATTTCTCTGAAGAAATATCGCCGGGGGCTGTGAGTAGTATCTCCCTCGAACAAGTTCCATGACTGCTTCCAGCGGTGGAGCAAACGTCAAAAATGCTTCGTGGGGATACAAAAATTTTAAATCGTATATTCTAATAAATATTACGTTCGATCAATATTTAACGAATGGGGAACTTTTTCAAGGGAGACCAAAGAATTACATTCTTTCTATTTACAACAAACAGAATTCCAAAGTCTAAAAAATTTTATTCCTAATTCTAAAATCGATTGCAAAGGAGGCCCATTTTTTACGAACAGTAAAATATTATCTATTCGATGCAATAAAAGTCAAGCAAAACAATTTATGGTTCTACGTGCGCCTGTCTTTCGCGTTTTGTGATAAGACCTTGACCACTCTCAAGGATAGATAACCGCGACAACCAAAGAATTTCTCCCTCCTCCCCTCGGGGCGGCGGTCGGTTGAAAGCTCGCGACGCGGAGCAACAAATGTCCAAAAATACAGCATACCTGGAAGTGTCTAAAAATACGTGTGTGAGAGCGCGCGGGCGCGTACCACTGGCGGGAATACGAACGCGAAAGGAAACAGAGAGATCGTGTGTATCAAAGAGTGTGGGGGTGCGAGTCTGTCGTTGGGTCAGGGTCGACGCGCGAGCGAGAAAATCGAGAGGGAAATCTGGCTGCCGCCAGTCGATATATATCGCCCCGACGTAGCCCTACCCCATATTACACCGCGAGGGATGTTCGGCACGTCCCATTCACGAGCCATTATGAAATATTCCGCAGGGGCTAATACCACCCCTCTTCGTCCGTGTCAGCCAGCCAGCCGTCCGTGCACGTGACCAGATCTCGCATAAAAAAGAAAAAAAGGAACCGAGAGAAGTTTTCGACGTCGTAGCGACGCAGGAAGATTTCCACCCCTCGTAAACTAGAGAGATCGTCGGCTGGGATCTTGTTTAGGGGAATACAAAATTTTATACGCGCCGCCGGTAGCGTTCGCGGCTTATCGCGTACCTGGGGGCTTCTCCCGCGCATAAACAGACGCGTATGTGGACGAAAGTTAAGAAATTCTAGGCTCACGCGGTCTACGGAGGGTGGATCGGTCTGTTACGAAACGGGGACGGAGAGTGGAACGTTTTTATTCGAGTCTGCGGAGGAATCGATGTTCCGTCGAGGCGTTCGCTGTCCGAACTGTCAACGGCGTATCTCGTAGCGTGGAGCTGTGAGCCGTATACGAGTCATGGACAGTGAACGCAACGATGAAAATGGTTATCGAATAAAACTGTAAATAGAACGGGGGGTGATATTGGGAGTCGCTAGTAGAGCAGATTTCTGGAACAATGATAGGCTATAATGATGAAATGTTTGGGGGTTGAAAACCTGTTCAGTTTAATATTAAGGAATACGAGAGCGATTCTCTGATGGAAATTCTGATTTTTAATCGCGGGGTTCGTCGGGGCGGAATAAAATCTAAATATCGTCGGTTTCGTGTTCCACATATGCGCGTCGGAGCATCCCCGAAACGGCCGTCAGATCCACCCCCGTCGCGATTCACACGCGCGAACCGTGTCGGTTCGATTGCTTCGCGCACACACGAAGCCCGCCCGACCGCGCTGCCAGAACCTTCGACAATGGCCAGACAGGGTAGGGTTGCAATCGGTGTACACACCCCCGGCGACGGACATTTCGCCGGCCGACCAGTCGAAAGAGCCACCCCCGTAATTGAATCCGCCAGACTTTATTTCGCGCCTCGAAATTGTCCTTGCGCCAAGCGCGAACGCTCGTCAAGGACACCGGTCCTCGACTTTCAAACGAGCATTATTTCTTTCCGGGGAATGTTGCGTCCACCCCATTCCCTACATTTCCATTCGTACGAATCGCTGCAACGATCATTGGCGGGGAGAAGATTTCAAAATTTCACGAAATATGAAAGAAGGCGACTACGTTTCAGAAACTGTATCTTGCACTCAATAGTTCCCACCGAGTTATATAAAAATAATAAGAAAGGAACGTGTATAAAATATTTGTAACTATCGACTGTAATTTTTCATTTTGTAAAATCGATGGCGAGGGATTTGAGAATTTTTATTCTCACGAAACGGGAAAGACGATGACCGGTAGCGCCAGAAGAGGATGAAATTGATGTCCTCGAGGATGGTGGTCGAAGAAGAGGACGACGGGGGTGGTGGCGACACCGTCCGACGTTTCCGCTTTAAACGCGACCCAGACAGCCGGTCCTGATCCAAAAAAAACCACCCTCGAGTCCTGGCGACCCTTCTGCCGCCGTCAGACTCGCTCCCCCCCAACCCCTGCGTCATCGGTGTCTGGTCCTGGATGCTTGAATACGACCGCGACGCGGGGGACGGAGACACGGACAGGGGATGGAAAACGGGGACGGAGGAAGACAGCGCCTCGGGGGCAGTTTTATTTAAATCGGACTTGGAGAGAAAATGTGGCCTCCGGAGGGCTGGTGAAGCGCACGGCCGCGGTGGCAACTTGGACCGTATATTTTTGCGAGTTATTCCAACGGGTATGGGATTGTAAAATGTCTGTGCCGGTTTCCCGCTGGCACGCGGACGTGAAAGACGCCCAGGATTCCGGTCGCACAAAATTACGAAATGGATATTTATGGATTCGGTATTTGGTTTGGAAATTCGCGTACCACCCTGGCGGGAGAGGTGTATCGTGATGCTTCAGGAAAATATATAATTACTCTAGCGTTAGAAATTATTTTGTTCCTTGGAAAAAAAAGTCTAAAAATATTGTGTATCTTTCCTATTTCTCTCTGTCAATGATCACTCGTATGATTTTGCATTTACGCTAAATCGGTGGAGCTACTTCCACTTTAATTCATACACTGTAATGGTGATTTAATGTTCATGGAAAATACATAAGTTTGTATTTGAATAAAGTAAGAATAAAACTTGTTAAGGGTGGTGCCACGTTAGGAACACTGATTCTCGTCCGGTCAACAAAGTGCTGCTGACCGTACGGGGTACAAAACACGTATTTATTAATTTGTTATACTCGTTATTATTATTGTACCTCTCTATCGTGTTTCTAATTGGGAATTACTTGCCCGTTAATATCAAAACAGAAAATACTTGACAAATAAAAGTAATACAGTGCAATAAACAACGTTTGATAAAAATAAATCGAGAAAGAATTCACAAGAAAAGAATTGCAAGTATACGAAACACTAAATAACTATATTTCCCCCGTTTCCTGCAACCTAAAATCTGAATTTTAAATGAAATTTGCCAAATTTGCGCTCGAGAAGGCCGACACCGGGGAGTCTATGTATATTCGACGCTGTCCCAGTTTCTGGAACCACCCTGTACGCTCCCCCGCGTATCCCGGGGGGTCTCTGAAGATTTTAAATCAGGATCACCCCGGAAGATCCCGGGGCGCGTTTTAGAGAGCCAGGAGACCCGGGGATCGCGCGGCTCTCTCCGAGGCTTTGACGATCGGTTGAAAGGGGAACGCGCCGAGGCGGAAAATGCTGATGCCTCGGCGTTGCTGGAATTCGAAATCGATTCCGGGGGGGGAGGGGGCCAACACACGCCCCGAGAGTACGCCGAGAAGGTACGAGAAACTCGGTTACAGAGGGAAAAGGGCGTAGCGCGGCGGGGGTGGTTTAGAGCGGCGGCCAGGTCGTCTCTTCGAGGGCCAACGATCGCTTTAACGGGGCCGAGCTTTCGAACGGGCGGTTTTCCAGCGCGAACCACCACCCAGGGAAGAAAGTACTTTTACTGCGGTCACGGGCAGGATGCTATGTTCCCGGGTAAATAGTTCAGAGAATTTTGTGTCTGCCATACCCTCCCCCGTGATCCTTTCGAAGGATGTACTGGATGCTTCAACGAAGGGAATTTTCAAAAATCACGAATCCGAGAAACTAAAATTCCAACTAAATTTGGATTTTCTAGCACTAAACGATCATGTTCGATAAATTTTTTAACGTTTCGAGCAAAGGGAATTTGACCGTTTGAAATTTATTAAAATTATAATTTGCGAATCGTTCGTCCGATATTTTGACTGGTGGAAAAACCAGCACGAGGAAGGTATTTTCTTCCGCGCAGGATACTTCGTATGCACCGAGCTAATGCAACGCGGTCGGAGGCCCATCACGAAGGTTCACCTCGCCGTCTCGGCTAGATGATTCACAGGGACGTGCCGCGATAGAGCCCCCCGTCTAGACGGCGTATATTTCCGGAAAAAGCAATAAAGACGACTGCGGGAGGCCTCGTGCGAGATATTTGCGTCAACCTGGGTACGGTCCTTGCAACGCCATCGCGGTTTCTAGCGCATGGATCGCCCTCGTCCGCCGTCGTGACGCAACCGCGAGACGTCCTGGAGAATTTACCTCCGAACAACCTTTATCTCAGACAATAAATCGATCGAAACCTGTCCCAACGCTAACAGAGGAATAAAAATGTACATTTCCAACGTTCACGGATACTCTAAAGTGTCAACGACAGCCATTTTATAGAATAAAAGAAAGTCCATTTTTTAGGCTTCCCAGGTGCAACCTTTAAAAGTTGTCTTGGGCCTATGATTTAGAAAAATGGTGTATACGTTTCGCGAGATTCCCTTATAAGCGTTTCCGTGGCTACTTCAAAGGGGGCTTTCGAACCATGGATCCGAAACGAACGATCTCGATGGTTCGTTTTCCCATCGTTTTCTAAAGAACCATCGAGATCCACCGTTTGAGACTCAGGGAAACGTTCGTATGCCACGATCCCTAAGGGTTCTTTCACTATAATCGAGGATGAGAATGTTGAGGCGCACGTTTATTCCTATCAAAGACCTTTTAACGTTCGTCGTACCGAATGTTAACGGTAAAATGTGGACGTACCAAGTGTCAACTTTGAAATTCTACTCTCGCCAATAGTAACATTTAAATACATTTATTATCGTTAACTCGTGGCGATCATTTATTTTATTCCTTCCCCGAATTACCTCTACATATTAGTATCTGGTGGTCAAAAGAGACCAGAGAGAAAACTTCCTCGACACTACCCCTCGTCCTGTCCACTACCGGGGGCTCTGGACGGAATCAGGGGGGGCAGGATGCGAAATTCGATTCATCCTTAGCTCCCCTCTAAACGTGAAATTCTAATCCCCCCTCCGAGGCTCGCTGGAAATGAGCAGTTCCGAGAACTGGCGGGGGTAACTTGCGAACGAGAGGGTGAAATCTGAAATCTGGACTGAACGAGGGGGTCCTATTGTAGAGTCCTGCAGGACTTCCCGTTGAATCAGAGGCTAATAATTACAAGTATATTCCTCCTATATTCGTATAAACCTAGCATTTTTGTGTAGTCTTCCTGAAAGACCCAAAAGCTCGAGATTCCCGAGTAATTGGCACGATCTTCTTCGACTTGCTCTGGTTCTTAGCGCTAATCGACAATTGTGGGAACACCTAGGTGGAACGGTGTTCCCGGTGAACGGCCAGGTAAATCGCTGCCCGTCGATGACCTGGATATTCGAGCGCGATCGAGCGAGCGAGCAGGCGCGCGTCGACGGGCGTGCAAAGTTTCGACGGGCCGACAGAGCGGTAATCCGCTTTGGACAGCTTCAAGGCTACTTAGCAAAAGTCACGCACGCGGATAAGCTGCCGCGAGACACGAGGAGGCGTCTATCGCTGGCTGCAAATAAGAGGATTCCGGCTTATTTACGATTCTCGCTGTTCCTGCCCGTTGCCGCCTTTCGATACTTTTCTCTACCGTTGTTCTTCCGGCTCGCCGGACCAACGCTACGAACGCTAGAAACGCTGGAAAGATGGCGCCTGCGTTTGGGGGACAACGCCATCTTCGAACGCTTATACTTAGGAATTCCTGACTATACGGTTTATACAAGTTTTATTATACAATTATTATCGAATAATATTATTAAATAACGTCGTCATAAGCGATCGTATCGAGAAGTAGGATTGTTCTTGTGGTTTTGGTGCGTTTCGAAGCATCGTTTTACCGATCGAGCGTGACCGTACTTTCTTCACTTGAGAATCTTTCGAGAAACTCACCATTTTTCGAGGGAAATTTTTCCAGAGAACAAACATTCGAATTTTTTTCAACGTTTCCAAGATCGTAGAATGTTCCTCTGTTTTTCGAGGGTTCCGGGGCGCGTCGTGTTCGAAAGCAAAGACGTACGAGCGAGCACGCATTCTCCCTGTTTTGCCGGCGCGCGAAAGAATTCGAGGAACGAGGCGGCGTACGATCATCCTCTGTTTTTTATCCGCGTGGGGTTCTCTCTTTTTTTTTCTCTTTTTTTTTTTATTTCCTCGTTCGATGCGCCGGCTGGCCCGGCCCGTTTGCTTTTGGCAGCCGATGCACCGCACTTGGACGTCGCCCAAACGTAATAAATTTCAAATCAGGTCATTGCTTCTCTTTGCACTTAGCGCGATGCGACTAGACGCGACTGGACCGCGACGCTACGCGTCCCGACGCTTCCGAGGGACCCGCAGCGCGAAAACAAGCACCGTTTGCGTTGGCTCCGGGACCGTAGATGACCGGTATTTTACTCGAAGTTCACGAATCTACAAGTTCCGTTATTCGAACACTCGAGTATCGTTTGTTCGACCCAACAATTATTGACAGAAGCTTTTGTTACGATAGGAACTCTTTATTAAACAGATGCTGCATCGAACTTTGTTTATTTTTCCATTGTTCCACGGTTTTTATCAGGAGAATCCGAGAATTTTGTGCAAAAAAAGCAGAGAGGACAGAGTAATGTAAACGATAAGTTTCATCGAGGAAACAACGCATCAAACGGTGTTTGCGTTTCGTTGGTTATTCTAAATTTTTATTTATTTATTTATACCCTGGACCGAGCAACACCCGTTCGCGTTCCCTTCCCGTTCGTTCTCTTTATCTCTGTCCATCGCACCCTGACCCCGCATATCCTGTACGCGCGTTTATCAGCCGCTTCACCGGCGAGATTATCGTCCAAGGCACGATTGGCGGAACTGACGTGAGAAACGAGACGACGCGGCTCGATTGGCCTGTCCCGATGCGCGAAATTGATTTGTCGCGAATAGGTGTGTTAACCCTTCTGCGACCCAAGCTTTTCGTTTCCTCTGAACATAAACTTTGCTAAACCCGTGCACACGACAACAGATACAATTCAAAGTCTAAAACTATCCTTGTCAGCGTATTTTTATTGTTAATAAATGAACGATAATAACGAACCACGCGGCAGGACGTTGGTAAACATTAATAATAAGTGTCTCGTACTCGTCTCAATTTTAAAACAATTTTACAAATTTGCATCGAAGGAAGAAGTCGAGAAAAATTTGATTCGAACAATGAAGCACGAAAATGATCGACTTACACCTTATTCGATCAGATATATTTAATCGTTCGCTGTGAAATATTTAAATCTATTAGTCAAATTCGAATTTTGCACGCGACGGATGCGATTATCGCCCGAAACTCGAAGACTCTCGAGGAACAGCACCGAAAGCCTTGTTTGCAAAAAGAAATCGCGCGAATTCCGTGATAACAAAAACATTTGCGCACCGTCTCCGAGATAATGCCTCCGTTTACGGTCGGAGAACAGCGATTCGGGGGAGGGAAAACTCGAACGTCGCGGCGCCGCAAGGTTGCGCTCGAAAACATTTCGAAACGCGACGCGGTCTTCGAGACCGTCTGCGACTTTTCGTGTTTAGTGGGATGCAAATTGTCGCGAGCTCGCCGTGACGCAGACTGATACGAGAAATTTTATATTTACGACCGTCGTCGATGAGTCACGTTAATCTTTCGTAAATATAGCTTGTTTCCACACTGGTGTCGACGAGAAAAAGAAATTCCCTGTTTATTGTAGCAATTTCACATATTCGCACGGTACGGTTTTTATCGAAACGTCTTTATTTTAATTTAATCAACCACTTCCTGGGAGTGCAACATAAATATTTAGTAATTGGGTGTGATTATTACGTCGCCAGATTTAAAAAAAAAAACATTTTTACAATTCGTAAATAAAAAAGGTTCTATAAAAATAAATTTTTAAAAATCACCAGGGGTCGAGTCCAAGAGTCGAAAGTTTCACGAGTTTCTCGAGTTTCTCGAGACGTTTGTCGTAATAGAGAGGCAAGCGGGGGTGGTTGCGAGGGGTTGGAACGGATTCCCACGGACAGTGGAGAAGGTAAACGCGTGGATCCGGTGCACTCGAGGAACTGCAGCGGACAGAATAGACTGTTCCGAGACGAAGGAGGTGTATTTCGCGGATGGATGCCAGGGCCATTGAAAAGGACGAGGCGGAAAAACTCCGTAAGAAAATCTTATCGTTGAACGGGCCAGGACAAAAGGAGGGTCGACGGGGTTCGAGGGGGTGGAAAGACGAGGACAGGACAGATGGGTGCTCCAGGGTGCGTCCACGCGGAAGGAAACGCCGCGACAACGGAGCAGCCACCGGGGAGGGCCCCGAGGTTTCTAGGAAAACTCCTGAGTGGAACGCGAGACGCGGGGAACCGTTGTAAAAACGCGTTCGCCAGGCGACGCCGCGTTGTCGCGACGCTGGAACGTTTTCCTCGAAGGTGAGACGACAGACGTACGTGACTCTCTCCCGTTCAAACGTCTTTCACCCGGACTCCTTCCGCGAGGCAGCCACCGGTATTATTATTCCCAAGAATCATCGCGAGCGAGGAAAGAAACCGGGGAAGGGAAACTTCTTCGTGAAATCGTGATCGACGATCCGCGAGAAACGTCGGCTCCGGCTGGGAGACGAGAAAAATCCGACACCCCTGGCTCCTGGAAACCAACGCTTCCGAGAAATAATTTTTTAACGGATTTCCTATCCATAAAACAATTCACGAATTCCTTGGGCAACGTTTCCCAGGCTCGAGCATTTTTAGAAAATATTGTGCGTCGAGGGATGAATAGTTACGAAGAATTTTCTATAGAAATCATTTTTTATTTACGTTGTACGACCACCTAAGCTTCTCGTTAATAAATAATAAAACGAATATAGAAATTTATCGCTGAGAAATAAATTCCTAAGGCTGTGATGTTCTTGGGAAATGAGCAACGAAAGTAACTTCCTTTATCGCGGAAGATTAAGACAAAGTTGTTTGTCTATTTTGCGTAAAACTTTAACAAGAATTTAAAGAACAGATTGTATGGCGGAGAAATCACGGAAAGGAGCTCCGGATTTTTCGCGAACCGGACGAGAAGAGGGCACACGTAGAAGAAAAACAATCGCAGCCAGCCGTAACTGGAGACTCCCACTATAGCGGTAGACATAATATTTACTTCTGCCCACCTGCCCCCTCGGTCGGCCACCTACAACACGTCGGCCATCTTGGATCGGGAAGGTCGGTCGGAAGGTCTAAAGTGCACACGCGCGCACAACTGAAGGATTATCGTTAATCGCGTCGCGGTTTGAAACCAACGGTGCCCAGCTTGCGTATGACGCAGTTACATATAATAATTTAGGGTCACGTTGTAAACCAGTTTTGTTTGCTATGCCTCGCCCTTTCGCCCATTCTTGCATCCTCGTTTCCCTTTTCCATTTCTACTAGACAAAATAGCCAAATATACGAACTACACTTTTAACTTAACACTGTGGTCCTTCTTCGAAGTATGCAATGTGTTTGGGTTAGGTTTTTTTCTCGTAAAATGATTGTAATTGACCCTCGCAACTGAACATAATTTTCCCAAAATGATTTGAAATTTTTTGTTTCGCCGGAAAATTTCAGCACCTAACCCCTGTCGATTTTTAATACATTTGTTTGTCGCTGTAAGGAAATATTGTTTAATACTTTTTTGTAGGTATCCATGAGCTCTAGTTCCACATTAAATTTCAATGAAATCCATCGACTATTACAGAAGTTATGGACTTTTGAAGATTGAACCGCTTTTATGGGGTTTCTCTCACTTTATGGGGTCAAGGAACAACTTTCTGAATATTTTCAGGATCCCTACATATTCTCCAGTAAAATACGCGTTGTTTGCATTTTGAAATATTAAAATCCTCCAATCCGTTCAGGAGTTATGATGTTTTAAAGATACGCATGGAATTTCAATAGAATAAGTAGAATAAGTGTTCTGGTCAGACTTTATACTTTCGGTAAGGAATTTTTTTCTCGAAAGTACATAGGATTTCGGGGGTATGTGTATTCACAAAAAATGATTGTAAGTAACCCCTCTAGTTAAAAATAATTTTTTCAAAACGATTTGAAACTTTTTATTTTCGCCGAAAAATTTCAGTACCGATCGATCAACAAATTACTATCCTCGATTTTAGTCTTACTTTGGCCTCTAGAATCTCCCACTAAAATTTTTCCCAGGACCGAACACCCTGTATAATAACGTTTTCTAAGATCAATTCCAAACATAACTTTAAATTGCAAGTCTCGAAAAATTAACGAATGATTCTCCGACGATTGATGAACCCAGCCGCCATTTTATGGGATTTCTGCAGTAACTTCCAGCAACTCCGCAGACGCGTTTCGAGACGAAACTTCGCACAGCGCGGCCCACCCCGACGCTTCTTCCTCGTCGTCTGGTAGCGTCGAGGCGTCGGACAATCGTTGATTTATTTCGTCTGGGCGAAGTAACCCCGCGCCGGCAATTAAATTTGATTTACGAATAAATAATCGATGTGCCCGCGCGCCGCATGATTAATGAGCAAAATTAATACGCGTTCTTAATTGACCCGATTTAATTCCACGTTACGCGCACGCCCCGACAGGCGAGACGGCCAGACGTTCGAGAGAAGGTTGGGGCGAGGGCGAGAGAACTTGAAATGGCTTCCAATTACCCGACGCGTAACGATATCGCCGATTACAAAAAAAAAAGAAAAAAAAGAGGAAAAAAGGCGTGTCGCGGCCGTGTAATGACCGTCTGTGCCGATTTTTCTGGCGACCGTCGGCCGCTGCGGCTCGTCCCGCTTCTCGTTCCTTTTGCCCGCGTCGCGTCGACTCCGCTGTCGATGCCCTCACCCCTAAAACCATTTACCTCGTCGTAATCTATGCGTGCCCTTGCGGACGCAACTGGCAGGACTGGTTTTGCGTGATGTAGCACCCGCAGACTAGTTCCAACGCGAAACTATCGCGCCTCCGACGCTGATAAACCCAAGGGAACGAGTTTGCGTCGAATCGTAGAACCCTCGATGGATCGAAGAGAAATGTTTTAAAATTACAATTGTAGACGCGGTGGAACAACGGACGATTACAGAATTTGGCATTTGGGTGTGCCCAAAGTTTGAGGTTCTCGGGGTGGAGAAGCAACAAAGTTTCGTCGAAGTTTGCGATAGTTGTTTTACGACGAGAAACCGAGGATCGCGAGAAGAAGGAGCACCGAAGGAGGACGAGGACGCGAATCGTCGTCGTCGTCGGTATCCAGGATTCCCCGTCGTGGAACGTTAGCCTCCTACGAAATCCGACCTTTCACTTCCACGTGTCGAGCATCTTCTCGCGGGGAGGAGGACGCGGGGGCGGAGACGAGGCGCGCGTGCACCGTTGAAAATAAGAGAACCGCGATGGATCCCGCTACCGGATTCGTATCACGTGCGAGACGAACGCTCGAAAATTCCATTTTCCACGTACCGCGAGGATGGTATCGATATACTCCGGAGTACCAAACACGCACGTCTTCCACCAGCCGATTCCAGGGGGCTTCGAGAAGTCTCGCGCAACTTCTCTCCCCAGCAGAGTCAAGGGAGTCCTGGAGTCGGGCTGAGTCCACCTCGTAAAATTGGATTTTTACGCTTCGAATAGATTCGACGACTTCATTCTCATCCACAAGTTTTCCCCTGCAGCCCGTGTAACGGGGGCCCCCAACTGATTGGCTGTAGAATTACAAGTCACTTTTAACCCATACGAGCTCTTAGAGAATAAACTTTAGGACAGTTGGTAAACAGGATAGAATTCTACGATAGAGGATCTAGTGAAATTTATGCGAGTAGTAATTATATAATAATACGTAGAAATCGAAGAAAAAATCGGGGCACGGGGCTGGGGAGTCTCGAACTCGCGATCTTCGAATTACTGGTCCAGGCGATTCCTTTTGTTATACGAGTATGGAGGATCTTCGATCTCACAAATATATTTGAATACAAGGGGTGAACGTTTAAATTCGATTTGAGAGGTGAAAACCTTTCCCTTATCACCTCTTAAGAATACTGACCCCAATTTAAAATTTCTACAATGAGGGTGCAGAAACAAGCTAATCGTTATCGCTAGATACCGAGAAGCTTCCAAGTTTTTCGATCGCGAGAGCTCGTCGTAGTCCGTCCGCGAGAGTAAAATAAAATGGTGGGTGGCATTCGTGGAGCGATATCGATTACGAGCAATAGCCTTTTGCTTTCTCCCGGACAAGGTTGCCCGTGGAATATACGTAGGAAAAGTCTTTCGACGTCCGTGTTCGCGGCGAGTCGCTCCGACGTCCGTGGAACGCCGGGGACCTTTTTATCCAGCGAAAGGAAGAGTGAACGCGCGCCTCTCTGTGTACCCACCGAACGAGTTGCTCTATCCGTTGACATTTCTGGACGCCGAGTCACTTTCGTTGCACGAAAGTGGCGTAATAAAGCGTCTCCTTTGGAACGACATCCGAGGCGGTGCAACGAACCTCGACCGTACTTGAATATTTACACGGATCTGCGCTCGAAATTGCACGATCGGGGGAACAGGCTCGAGATTCCGCGGCGAATCACCATCGTCTTCTTCTCGAAGCAACTTTGATTATACTCGAGAGAAATAATTTCATTTCTTCGATGAACTTCGATGTATTATACGCCTTCCACCGTTTGATTAGTCGCGATTAGAAAATTTGTTCCCTGGTTCGTGCGCCATCGAGAGTCGAGAATATTATTATTATTCATTTATTTATCTTTAGCACAAAAGATGTAATATGTAAGGAACTACAAACGTGGATTTTTCATAGCCAATCGTTTATAAAATTTTAACAAAATAAATTAATTTACACTACGTTGCAAGGATAATTTCAGACTTTCTAAAGTTTAAATTTGAATAATTCGAGCATCGGTTCGTCGTAAGTGTACCGCGGATATAATATAATTAGGACGTTGTATAATATTCCCCGATAAAATGGCGTCGTTGTTACTCAATTTCCCCGAGAGGCTATGGCACTTCGAAAACTTGGAATTCGCCCGGAGTTCCGGGTTCCGTCGGTTCGTCGAAGTCTGTAGGACGACCACCCTTGCGCCCTTCTGTGTTCCACCCACCGGGGCCCCCCGTTTGCTCGCGACGCGGACCATTGTTGTTCTAGATTGCATTGCAAATTAGATCACGGACAGCCGTCACCCTTCTACCCTCCCGTCCCCGGCTGTTCAAGTTGCAATATCGTTGCCCGGGTATTTCTCGGTTCGAGCTGCTCGTCGTAAACCACCTTCCACCCCTTTCTGCTCGTGTTTCCGCCGCTGTACCCCTCCGCCGTCGACGTGCTTCTTGCGAAACCGCGTCGCAAAGCGTTGTACGCGGGCTTAAGCTCAACCCGGGGGAAAAAAGTAAATTGTTTTTCGCTGAAAGTGAATTACCGCGGCACGTCGTTCCCGCCCACGCCTCTGCACCGGATAATTGTCGGACTGCTCGTCTACCGGGGAGGGTTTCGAAAGAATTTTAAGGAACCGGAGTTCCTTTTTGGGATTAACCCTCCACCCTCAAACTTTTCGATCGTACTCGTGTGCAAAACGATCGGGAATATTAGGTTAATGCACAGAAAACACCGACGAGAAATTACGCTTGCAAAGCTGATTCGTTTACGAAGACGTAAAACATTTATTTCTAAACAGGAACATTAATCTTTATGGAATCGAGTCTTTGCAATCTTTGGTATTCTTTTTCTATTTTCGTTGGCGAGGTTTTAGCGTTGTTACGAAGGAGAATTCTTTCCATTTGTAGAATTCTACAAACACTTTTGTAATTAGGCCGCGTTCTGGAATGGTCTCGAACAATCTAGACACCAGTG
Organism: Colletes latitarsis; assembly: GCF_051014445.1. Taxonomy (NCBI): domain Eukaryota; kingdom Metazoa; phylum Arthropoda; class Insecta; order Hymenoptera; family Colletidae; genus Colletes; species Colletes latitarsis. Next base: position 24,180,171 of record NC_135135.1, on the reverse strand, counting down.
TAACATCAAAATATATTTATCATCGATAACCCGTGGCTTTTATTTATTTTATTCCTCCCCCAAAACACCGAGGGCACATTATAAATACGATATAACCGAATTCTGTTTTCGAAGATGTAAGTTTTATTTGTCCCCCGAGGGTCCAGAGTGAAAAAGCTGATAATTTCACTTTATTAAACCCGTCCTCGACGGGCGAATCGTTGAAGGAAACGACAGGATTCGCGTGCAGACGAGAATCCATCGACTAATTTCTATTTACGCGACGGGTCCGCGCGTAAGCGACCGGAGAACAGATCGATACCGTCTGCGACGCTATCCTCGACGGCGAACAATACGTCCCGGTGTTCCGGAAGTCCGACGTCAGGGCCATAAGCACGTCGTAGCGCGAGACAAATCGAATCAGGGACATTCCCACTCCTCTATCCGTACGTCTTTCCGTTTCTCTCGGTTCCCGTGTCTGGCGACGGTGATGTTATCAGGTCTTGTCGCGTCCGCTGGAAATAAATCTTTTGTGGAAGCGACGGAGAAGGATCTCCGCGTCCCCTCCTCCCCGCCGTAGGATCCCGGAGGCGGGAAAAACCGAGGAAAAACTCCACGGAAGTTATAAACTGTACCCACCAAACGAAACTGAACATTTCCTTTGGATCGCTACTCATTACTGGAATATTATTTTATTACCCGCTAGGTCAGACGGTGCTCTTACCCCTGGAACTCTCGTTAGAATATTTAAAAAATTCTCATTCGATGATTCGAAATATAAATTCGAAACGAATAATTTTGACAAACTCGTTTCCTTTGTAAATCGTAATTTCTTCGAATCTCTGCTGTTTTCTCGAGACCAAGGAGTTCCAAAAAATTTTGAGACCCTTTTGAAAGACGTGGTCGAAGCAAAGTAACGAAATGGCGGATGTAAGCGTTACGACGCGAGTAGAGGGAGCTGGAAAATCGGAAAACGACCGGGAAAAGCTGCGCGAGATAGACGGAGGAGGGGCGGAGGAAGAAGAGGAAGGAATGTGGGCGCGAGACCGCGGTCTGGTTTCCCCAGACGGGGACGGGGAGGAAAACATGTGGGTTAGATAGACGCAGCTGCGCTACCATCCGAGATTAGATATCAGAGGCTTTTTTTCCAGACAGCCTTCGACGTTCCGCGAATCGCGTAATAATCTCGTCGAAGGTCGACGACGCGGCTACCTCCGTCGGATGGAAAATCGCGTTTCCGTTCCCCACCCCCTCGTCCTCGTGTCTTTAGCGCTCGATCGAACAACGGAGACGATCGTTGCACCGCTGCACGGGAATCACGGAGCTGCGTTTGGTATGCGACGGAATGCACCGAGAGGGAACGCGGAAAACGCCGCTGCCGGATTCCTCGGGTTAGCACCAAAGCTGCCAAAGTCAGGGCCAGATACAGCCAGCTTACACCACGGGGTGGGAGAAACACCGAAATATGCAAAACTATATTTTTAGACACCCTTACGCGCGATTTAGAATCCCCCAATTTATGGGGATAGGGGTTCAAGATTTCGAGAACCTCGATACATATTATTTAAATGAAAATTTATATTTTGTTGTTCGATCTTGTATCATTCGAGTACGATTGCATTTTATTTTTATCAATAGAACTTAACTCGTTCTTCGATTAAGTAAATAAGGAAAATCACCGAGTTAGGAAAGCTCTATTTTAACTCTATTTTTATGACAAATTTCCTTTCCATGGCACGATATTAAAAGCAAGATCGAACAATTATCTACACGGTGATTCGATGAATTTGATTTTAAATCCGTCATGTCACTCGTTTAAATAATTGCGATTCGTTGGGTCTGGTAGAGGAATTAATGAGTTATCTAGTTTGTAATGGAGGACTCACCGGCGTGCCAGGATGACGATGGTGATCTTGCAGCAGAAGACGTCGTTGATGCGACGCCGGCAGTTCCTCGCGATGATGATGATGATGGTGACGATGATGATGATGCCGATGGTGATGCAAGATCGAGGCGGAGGCCGGCTCGTGCAGTAGCAACCGACGATGATGAAGATGATGGGATACAGTCGCCAGGACACCCACCAGTGCTCCGACTACCAGGACGAGCACCACTGACACTATGTAGCTGCTTGCGCTCACTGCAAACATTATGCAACCATTTTATGACATTACATTCGCTCGTTCAACGATTTTATTCGTCGAGCAACAAAAAGCGAACCGTACGTAAACGAATCGAAGAGACAAGGTCCAACAAATAATTATTAATTAAAACGTGTTTACACTGTATAAATTGTGGGAAATAAATTTTTTAGCCGAACGTATCGTTGTCACTGGTAACTTGTTTAAAAATAATATTATTTTTCGAATATAGTTAAGAGAGAAATACAATTTCTGCGCGTTTCGAGTCCTTGCGACGAGCACTGCGAAGCCGTACTCGCGGAACCAACAAACGAATAGGTCGTAATCTGTGTTGCAATGATAAGTGATAGGCGATTTTTTTTTTTCTTGCGGGAACGTTCCTTCCTATACCGTTTCCTGGGGGATCTAGACGTTGCTCGGTGAAATATCGCTCGAGATAACTGCCGGCTCTAGAAAATGGCATCGCCGTACAGCGAGAGACCGAGGTATTCTATAAAGAATTTCACTCCCAGAAATGCAAACGTCGAAATTCCTAATTCTGCTCGTTGCAATTCAATTCACCCTGCTCTAAAACTCTCTACAAAATCATATTTCTATTCTCTATCAAAAAATGCATCATACTAGGTTATCAGTAATTTAAATTTGACAATGAAACGCAAATCACAATGAAAAATCTGTTCGAACCAGCGATTGGAGAAAATGTAGAAAACGATATTTTTTACTTAGACTCTGTTTTAAATATTATTTAGACTCCCGATTTAATAACTTTAGTTAGATAATTCTTTTCACAGAAATTTTAAAGTCGATTCTCAGTCCTGGATTAAAGTGATTTATGGGTGAATTAGGTTCGAAGGGACGCAGTCGCGAACGGGATGAATCGGGGGAATTTCTCTGGTAGAAACTCGAACTGCGAATGCCCCGCTCGCGGCGAGACGTTCCCGTGCGCTTTTCACCGCACGACGATGTACGAAAGTATCGACTAACTTCCCGCTTCCAGTCAATTTCGTACGCGATGCGTGAAAAAGACTCGAGGCGCGAAGTTCTGGCGCGAGTTTTCCCTCCGCCGGGGATCTCCGGGCCCTTTGCGTCTCCTCCTCGATTCAGAAAGTGTACGAGACTGGAAAATTTCTTATAGTCACGCTCGACGACGCTCGTCCAACGTTTTCGAGCACTCGGAAGGATTGACTCGACCCGTGCGTCTTCTTTTAATCGCCCAACGATTCGTTCAGGGTCGTAAACCATGAATAAAAATTACTACGGACGAAAAACTTCATATTTATTCATTTACCACCCTTTGATAAATACTCTTTGTGCACGTGCCACGGGTAAAAAGACTGAAACAGCGCGTATGGTGATGACAACTGTCCATCGGAGTCGACCATTTTGGATTTCTGAACGAGTAGCATAGGAGTCGTAGAAAATAGATGGATGATATTAAAAAAAAAATATTTGGAAGACATAGAAAGTTTCCTAATGTTTGTATCGTGTCAATTATAGAAGGTGGATCTGAAAGAGTGGTATTTAATCTTGCAAAATTAAATTTACAATGGTGCAGAACAATTAATGAGCACAAAATGGAGCTCACGCGTTTCTTGAGGAACGAAAATAAATATTTGCCGAATCGAAACTCCAAAATTTGTCCATGAAACCTGCTTGGAATTAAGGTTAAAAATTGCGCGACCGGTCGGAGGGAGAGCAAGGTGCATCTTGGAGGAAGAAAGGGACAAAAAGAGGCGAACCGACGGCGTCGTGCGATCGTAACTTGCCGTGTACTCGAAGAGGTGAGCGAAAGAGTGTGTTTGCGCGCTCGACCGAGGACGCGATTGGTGGGACAGGATGAGACACGACCATAAAACCTTATCAACGTTCATCATCGCCGGTTCAACGGTTTGAACCGCTCGTCACCCGGCGCTCGTTAAACGCTCTACGAGTCGCGACGGTGCACCCTGTGGCCCCGTGGTCACGTCGAGACGCTAACAGCGACCACGACGAAAAAGAACGGACAGGAAAGGGCGAAAAGAGGTCCCTGACCCTCGTCGGGCTCAAACTTCTGCGAAATGGTCGCGCACCGGTCGTCCCAACCGTGGACAAAGGACTACACCGTACGCTGGAAATTCGGTGAACGGTCTCTTCGTACAATTCCACGACACGAGATAGAGGCACCTGTAAACTTGGCTTCTTATCGTGGACTCCGTTTTTATTTTCGCGCGTGGTCGAGATTATATAAAGTTAATTATTGAACCCGAACGCACGGAAGTTTTAAGCGGCCGGTGGCTTTTATCGCGGTAGTAAAAAGTAGGAGAAAGCGCCAAGAAAGTAGGTAACGTTGCACGTCTTGCAGAACGAAACTCTTCGGTTCTAGGAATAAAAGGTTGAATGATAATGGAACCGAGTATCTCGATTCAAAGCGGTTCTCAACTCCCCCAAACGGTATGAAACTGTAAAATTCTGTACTCGACGATCCGGATCACCGGAAACGTCCAAGACAATCGCGAGTTGGGCAAGACTATTTTTTCCTCGAGAGAATACGAAATTTATGGCTCACGGTGGAATGGATTAAGATAAGATTACGGTTCTGGCGTCGCGTACGCGTGGCATAGCATTGACCCAAAGAAGTCAATCCATTCATTAATTAATGTGACATGTGTATACGTAATACACGACCGTCGACGTCCAGAAATCCGTGGCCTTGTGGGACTAACGCGCGAATTTAGCGTGACAGTCGACGTGTTAACCCTTTATGGTCCTATTATGTCTAGACTGTCTGGTCGTGGCGTTTCGTTCCAGCTGGTCCTACGTCGCGACAGGCCGGACAAAGAAATTGACGACAATTTGTTTCCTCCTCCTCCAAAAACCATACACACGAGCGTTGGAAGAGTCTATTTTTCGGTGGGGTCGAAAGTTTGAATCGATTCCGTACACTTTCGCGTTGGAATTTGTTGTTTAGTTCGCAACGTCGGAACGAACATGATATTCCTAGTTATTTTTCTTCGCGAGATTAAGCTCGGTCAGTTTGTGGTCGAAGCCGCACAGTAATAGTAACATAGAAAACAAGAATATTGGTTTCGATTACCTTGCGCCTATAAAGCTGCACTTATTATATCGAGAGTACAGGTGACCGAGACTAACAGTTTATTAATAGCGACGTGGCTTCTATTTTCTACAACGGGACAAAGTTTTAAGGGAAAACGTCAAATGCGAAGCGTTTTTTTTCTCAGCGAACGGATAAAGGTTCGATTTAAACGCATCCGATAAAGTGCTATGCCTTGGTTTTATCGGTTATTTATTAGTGGAATTAAATTTCTCCCATTTTCTAGATTTCGTTCGTTTCGCAGATCTATATCTGTTTTCGAGGGATATTACACGTGTGTTGTAAAAACGAGACAGAAGGAAAGAATTTGAACAGATGTTGTGCCACGTTCCCAGGAAAAGTTATAAATCGTTGAAACCGAGAAGGCACACAACACGAGGAACGTGAGAGGTGTGCCAGATTGGTACGTGTACCATCAGGCTTAGCAGAGTATTAAGAACCTGCAGGATAGAAAATACTGTTTGGGGAAACTCGGTAATAACAAAGCCAAACAGCTATTTATCCAAAGACTACAAGGAAACTCTCGGGAGTGCGAGTCATTTCAATGGACAGTAACAGAAACGCTGCTCGCCTCTTCAAAGCCATCCGAGGAATCTTTTTTCCTTTTAGTCGATTAGTCACAGCCGTTACGAGGTGTGACTGGTTTGACAAACAAAAAATTCGCGACGCGTACGTACAACGTTTTACTTTTATTTCTGGCAGGGTGGTTCGCTCCGAGACAACGAAACAGAATGGAAGGAACGTTTCTCTTGATATTCCCAACCGTGGATCTAATCAATTAATCCATCGAAACCTGCCCCCCAAACTTTTCGAGACTGCCAGGGGATCGAAATCGTGTTGCCAATATAAATTCTCCCGAAGCTATATTAATTTTTGTTTCGACTGAACGAACATTTTCAAACTTGTTCAAGCATGCACGAGCTTAACGAGATAATCATAAATTTACTTCTAGCTATTCCCAAACACGGTAGAGAAATACTTATAATATTTCCTTCGAGTTTGCACAAACACGTTGCTCGTAGTTCGAAACCAATATTGTCCAGAGTGTTTTAATCTTCCTAAATGACTTCGACAGGAGTACGATCATGTTTGACGGTGAACGCGCGGAGGGGTTTGTAAACCAGTGTTCTAACGCGAGTTTGGACAAAGAAGAGCCACCCTGCGTCCTAGAGCGAGAGTTTCGATAGCGCTATCCGTCCACTCCCGTACATTTACGACATTCCACGCGCGACAGGTCGCAGCATTAGCGTTATTAACCGCCACGCCCCGATCCTGACGTGTTTGAACGTCGAAAGCCCCCGTTCCATCGGCTTTCTTCGGTCGAAGTAAGTTTCGAAGGGAAGGCAAGGTCGTCCTGGCAAGTTCGGGCAGCGCTCGGGGAGCGGCCAGCCCGAGACCGAGCAGTGCAGGTCGCCAAACGTTTCGCGTGTCAATATTTGACGGAGCGTTTAGGATGTCTGGCGTCTGGACGCGTCGGACGCCCCGAAAGGACGAAGGTCCTTGCACCTTTCTGCTCTCTCGGCGGGGCCAGGTCGTTCGCGATCCCAACTATGCTCACAATCTCTCGAACGACGATAAAATATTATTGAAATACTTTGGTCAAGAGATCCCGTTAGGAAAATATTTCCAGACGCACGTGGTGCGGTTCGTAGGTCTCAAGGTTGTCGATCACCGTACCCGGACTGTAATTTGTAACGCAGAAATCTAGTAGGTTGATATGTGGGTTCGTCCGTTGATCGATGGCGGAATTTACCTTGCTAAGTGGCTTCGAGTAGGCTGTTGCCTCGCGGAATAATGAGTCTGGACACGCGTTTCGATCGCTGCGAATTTTTTATTCGACGGTGTCTCGAAGAGTCTCGTAAATACGTTGCGATAGCGCGGAGGCAGAGTCGACGGAGGAGTATCACTCGCGAGAGAGAATCTTTCCGAGACCCGGTCTAGCATCCAATTTACGTCTGGCGATGGTGGTTCGCAGACTTCAAAGACCAGTCGACGAAAATAAAACCGAAACACTCGAACCGATCTGATACTCGGAGACAATAGCGTGTAGTGAATTCTTTACTCGTTAAACTTAATATCGCAGAAATGTTACCCGGGTGTCTCTCGAAGCCGAGGACTTCGATTCTATTATTTTCAAATAGATTTCCTTTATTGGGTAAATAAAGGAACTCGACGTTCTATATTATCGCGAGACTTTTGTCCCGTGCTTTCTCGAATTCTGGTGCCCGTGGACCAATTTGCGAGGGTCGTGTTCTCGTTTCCGTGTTTCAAGGAGGAACGCTTGGCATTCTGGTCGACCGCGCGATCAAAGGCGAGCACAGGGTTTTTTCCTCGTGGCGAGATTTCCCTGAAGAGGTTTCTGAAAGACGGCCTTCGTGACTCCGCGCGAGCCAACTGTTGGGCGTTCGTCGGATCGGCCACGGTTCTGCTGAGAAGAAGGCGCTGCCATATAACAGGATCCCGGCGCATATTATCCCCCGGATCCCCGAAGGGGCGGCCTCCCCTCTCCTCTACTCTCCGTACACCTTTTTACTTCTCTTTCTAGCCGACGCGAAAGGGTCTTCCCCGTCAGGTAGCCGGGGGCTTCGGACTCCCTCGCTCCTGGTCCACCTTCGAGAAACCTCCGGACAACGGCGACAGACCCGATCACAACCGGTCAATCCTTCCTCTTCCATCGACACCACAATTTTATACGGCTTTTAACCATCAATGGGTATTTCCCCTCCCATAGAACAAACAATTCCATTGCACCAGAACAACAGAACTGTGTTCTACAATTTTTAATTCGACGATCGGTTGAGTACTTGCGAGAGAGTCGAGGTTCGAACCCTCTAGCGGCGAGCGCGGGAGCTACGCCAGGCGTCCATTGTCTTTCACTCTAGGTGAACATTTTTACGACTTCAGGATATAAATTAGGACCCCCTGAACTAAATTATTGTTCGCACAAATTGAAAATGCATTTTAAAATCGATACAGATAGTTTCAATAGCTTATCTCGAGGCAAAATGTTTCAGGATTGAACCCTGTTGGTAATAGGAGCTTGTAACTAGTTAAATAATTTAATGTTACAAATGTAAGATATTTTTTCTGGGCTCGATACCGGGAATGTGAGGTCTTTGATAGTAATTTTAGGAACAGTAGCGTCCCTTCAGGCTCGCAGAGTAAAAGCCGGGCGCGTCCTTAACGCGTTGATTCATCCAACGATGGCGGAGTCTGCGGTTTTGTCGATACGCTCGGTTTCGATGGTCAATTTGAATAGATTTTCGGTCGCGACGGCCGCCATCGATTGGAACGGTTACGAGGCGACGCTCTAATTTTTATTGCCCCGGTGAACGAACGCGGAATTGGCCACGGACGATTTTCGTAGCGTGGGATCGGCCGGCATTCCGTGGGACTCGTTCGTTCGCTATCTCCGCCGCTGCACGCGACACTCGTTCGATGGAAACGATGTCTGGGAGTCGTGTCGAGATCATCGCGGAAACCAGCAACGGGCTAAACTCTTATCTGCGCGCGAATTTCCAACGACAGACGAGAAATAAACGATCCTCGGTCGGGAGTAAAAAAAAATTTCAGGACGCGGCCAGCCAATTCGTTTCTCCGATAAAAATAATCGCGGCCATCTTTATTCTTGTACGGCCTTTTTCAGGTGTATATAGTGATCTAATATGAATAGGAAATACTGGTAATACTTCTTACTATTATTTAGCTGTTGGGTAGTAAATTGGGATAATATGATTCCAATTTCAAAAAATTCTTTTTCACGCGATATGGGAGGACGTAAAATATTCATTTATTTGTGAAAATACCTTGTTAAACTTCTAATATATGTAATTTATGCAAACAACCCGTAATAAATATAGTTGTTTTCTGTATCATACTTACGTACACATACATATACATATCTATTCTTTGCTCAAGAAATTGAAGTCAAAGTAAAATAATATAAATCGTAAATTATGGGACAATGCAACAGTAAAATGATAGAAATTATCACTTTCGTTAATTCTACGATAACAAATAAAACTAATAGTTTCTCTTTGAACGGAAATTTGATTCCCAAAAATTCATTTTAAAATTAACATAGTTTTAGTAGTAACTGATAGTAGTTCCACGTTTCCCGAGTAAAAGATATGAAAAACAGATTGAACGTCTAAACGAGCAACGTATAAGGGGAAAGACGGTCAATTTGTTTGGCGTTTTCGAAGACGGGAACATCGCGGTGGGCCGAAAAAGCCAACGGATCGAAGGAGACGCGTACGGACGTCGAAACTGGGCCCGAGAGTCGACGCCTTCGGCCTTCGGCTCGCGTTTGGTCGGTGACTGGAAATCGGCGTGACACGGGCCCGTCGGGACGACACCGACGGCAGGTGCATCGCGAAGATCGGCTGCATCTTCCGCGGGCTTCCTCCCCCTCGGCCGCCTGCCCCTTCGAGCGATCATAAGCACCGAAGAACGTGTGCAACGAGTCGGCGTCCTCCTCCTTCCAGCGTCGCGTTCGATGCACGATCGTTGCACTTACGAGCACAGACACGCGGAGAGGACACGGACACACGGACAGGTCGGTGGTCGGTGGTCGGTGGTCGGTGTGCGTGCACTTAGCCCGCCGGTGCAGCGGACGCGGTACATTGTGGTGTAGCGAAGACGAAAGGGGCTGAGGGAGGAAAGAAAGCTAGGGGAGGGGAGGTGGAGGTGGAGGAGGAGGATGGGGAGGATGACGGTCGACGGCGGCGGGACGGGGGGGAGCAGGGTGCAAGGGGGACGGCGGTGCAGCGCATGCAGTGCACCAGACAAAAAACGATGAGCTGCAGTGGGGGCCAGACGGGGGGCAAAAACACGCGACGGGCCCCAAACCCAGGCCCCTCCTGCGCTGCAACCGACTCCCTTGCGTACGCGAAACCTCCGTGATGCCGTGGGTCCCGTGTGCCGGGGCTCTCTGCGTGCAACGCGTCTGTGGGTTTGTGCGTTCGTCTGCGTGGCTGCGCGCCGGCGAACCTCGATGCACTTTAAGCCCGACCGGCCAGGATCGTATGCACCGCGACGGAACGAGCTCCTCCTCGGGGGTGTTGAATATCGCCGTCGGGAACGAGAGCCATCGTGGAAAGTTCCCCCGACGATTTTGCGCCGCTTCGCGGAAACGCTACGAGCCGCTTTTACGATGGCCCGATATAGCTCTCGGGGCCAGGCCCACAGAATGGGAACGTTCGATACCACCGTTCGAATGCAGTTCGATGCGTTTTTACGTCGAACCGAGAATTCATTCAGAATTAAACATTTCGCAATACCTAATCTAAAATAAATTTCTCTCCCATCAATACAAGACCGTTTAATAATGGTTTAACCATACGAATAAATTGCACATTTCATCCCAACTGAAATTTCCACCACCGTACGAAGAAGTTGTAATCTTCTTGATCGACCCTCGTATTTTATTAATGGTACGATATACCCAATGCTGAAATTCCTTCCGTCGGAAAGGATTTGCCCTCGAATCGACAAGGGTTCGTTAGACGACTGCCCGCTGGCTCTAATAACACTGTTTCGAAATTCAATCAATATTTCATTCGGGGGGGATTTCAATGCGTTTTAACGAGATACAAATAATTTCTTCGTCGTGACTCACTCGACTGCAACTTCGCCGAATCGAACAAGTAGCAAAACGAACTTCATTCTCTTTTATACGCGATAGCACAAGGACGACGCGACAATTCGCTGTCATTCCGACTGTTACGCAATCCTCGTCGTTCCGTTCCGGATTTCCGATGGTTCTGCAGGTGGAAAACTACGTTCGTCGCGCTGTCGTAATCGAGACGCGCGTCCAGGTGCGACCTTTGATACTTTTTTCCTCTTTTTTTCTTTTTTTTTTTTTATGTATTTCAACTCGACGTACAAATGTCGCGACTCCCGGACGGGCAGTACATCGCAATTAACCGACGTTGTAATCTGTTTATGAACTCAACCGACGACGAGCAATATTTTGTGAAAATATTTTCCAGCAGCGAGACGCGTCTTCGAACTCTTTCGATCGAAAATATTGCAGAATAATCTAAATTAAAGAGAAAACAAACACGAACGGTGCAGTGAATTTTAACAAGCCTCGAACAAGGTTAAAAATCAATTTTCGTGGAAATGGAGGCTCGTGCGAAAAAAATATATTTTCGAAGCTATTCTTGGACACGGAATCGTTTCGTTTCTGCACGTAATATTTTTTTTCTTAATTTAGATCCGTCCCGCTTGGATGATTGTGCATAGAAATAATAAATTTTCATACGATTTACAGTTGTTCGAAATCGATTCCAGCTTTAAAGAAACCGTGCATCGGAGAGCAAGTAAGCGATTCGGTATTGTAGTAGAGTCGCGCCAGCTAAGAATAACAGGGATAACAGTTAAAATGCAAATACCTTCGGTACACCGTGCATAAAGTCCTCGATTTATTCGAAACGAACATTTAACATCGCAGAAACACACAACGGCGAACACACACGAGGCAAACAGGATCCCGTCGATAAACTATGCCACCCCGAATTTGAATTTCACGATCCTCCTGTTCCCCGACCCGACGACGTCACGAAAAAAGACCATCCCCGATCGCGAATCGGGAGGGGAAGGGGGGAGGAACAAAATAGAAAAAGAGAATCTCGCGAAGCTCGTCAAAGAAACTAACAATTTTACCATTAATTTCCCATAACGCGGCGCGTAATGGCGCCGCGGTGTTCGACAGAACCGCGGGCCCCGTAACACGCAAACTTTCCAGGAAACAGAAATTAATTTTCTCCGGGACGCGGTACGGAGCTTCTTTATAAATTATTAAAACTTTCGCGCCAGACTTCTCGGGGCAGGATATCCACCTTTGTCGGTAAGGCTCTCATGAATATGTACCCAACTGTAACCGGGCGTCGGCAGTTTTTCTTTTAAGCCGACGCGAACTTCGTTAATCCGCGATCCGGATAGCGTTTTGCATTTTGATATCAAACCGGAGAAACGGACACACTGGTTCTACAATAATGAAAATGCTCGAGAAAGTTGATTCGCCGATTACACTCGGGCTTACGTCTCCTCCGCGATTTTAAAACACCGAAAATGTTCGTTCGTTACCGAAAAGATTTTTTGGGGCCCTCAAAAATGGCGAGAAAATTGTCCGCGTTTGAAATTTACCTTATTTGTAATTGTACAATTTTTGGAGCATTTTAAATTATGGACTAACCCTTCAACAAATAGCTGATAAACTATTCTGAAAGGCCATCGAGTAAAGAATTAGCAATTGAGGACTTGAGTTGAGAAATAATTAAAATTCTAGAGGGAGAATATTTAAAAAGAAGAATAGTAAATATGTAAATTGGAAATCATCCTAGGCCTAGTAGGCAAGGATTAAATAAATAATAATGTAGTTTAATTATCGTCGAACCACCGAGGCCAGTTTTGGAGAACCGTAAAATCGCACTGACGAAACCAGCACGTTTCATTTGTTTTCTAAAGACAATATAGAGTTCGCAACTACGAAAACCAGCACGATTTTGGTTTCGAAAATCAGCATACTTCTATTTCGAGCGACGAAGTGTAGCGTGTTGTGCTTTTTCGTTACGAAAACTGGCACGTTTCGCCTTCGCTTGCGGGAAACAACGTTAAAAGATAAATATGTCGCCCAAAATATGCGATAGTTAATACCAACGAACGTAACGAAATTATTTCATTCTTTCTAAAAAAAGAATCTTAAATACCACTGGCGACAGATTTTCTTTTTAATGGAAACGAACCGTCTAAAACTTTGGATTACGCGCGCTCGCTGGAAATCCACCCGAATTCCCGAGCACTATGCTCTCTCGAAGTTCAGGAATAAGTGTGTTCCCGAAACTTTTCGACGGTTCGTCGTTAAAAATTCGCGCGCCACAGTTTCTCTACGCTCCGCGAACAAAAACTTTCAAGTTACTAAGAAACCGCCGGGTGAGTCAATTGTCGCCTTGCTAAACGAAGACAGGAAATATCGTCTCTGTGTCGGCGTTGTCCACCTGTCGACGGTTTAACATGCTACGCGAATTGGCCATTATTCGTTACATAAAACTAGACGTCACGTGCGCGAAATGGAAAACCGCGTACATGCGGGCTACACGCTGACGTCATCGACAGATGGTACCGCCTATACGGGTCGTAAGACATCGAAATATTTTTACCCGTGGCTGAACATCATCGATCGCGACCACCGAAAACCCGGGACACGACGAAATAAATCTTGTTTCGACCGATGGCAGAGAAAGACTGCAAGAAACTTCGCGAATCCAACATCGGAGGAAACTCGAATTTTTTTCTCGAAAGTGCGTAGGATTTCGGGGGTATGTGTATTCACCAAAAATGATTGTAATTGACTCCCTCAACTAAAAATAATTTTTCCAGCATAATTTAAAAATTTTCAATTTCGCCGAAAAATTTCAGCACCTACACCCTGTCGATTTTTCTTAAAAACTCGTTTCCGATTTTCAATACATTTGTTTGTCGCTGTACGGAAATGTTGTTTAATACTTTTTCGTAGGTGTCCATTAGCTCTACTACAGAAATAAATTTCAATCAAATCCATTGACTATTGTAGGAGTTATGGTCGTTTGAAAATTGAACCACTTGTGTGAGGTTTTTTTCAGTTTATGGGGTTAAGGAACAACTTTTTGAATATGTTTAGGATTTCTACATATTCTCCACTAAAATACGCGTTGTTTGCATTTTTAAATATTAAAATCCTCCAATCCGTTCAGGAGTTATGATGTTTTAAAGATACGCATGGAATTTCAATGCAATAAGTAGAATAAGTGCTCTGGTCAGACATTATACTTTCGGTAAGGAATTTTTTTTCTCGAAAATGCGCAGGATTTCGGGGATATGTGTATTCACCAAAAATGATTGTAATTATCCCCCGCAACCGAAAATAATTTTTTCAGAATGATTTGAAACTTTTCGATTTCGCCGGAAAATTTCAGCACCTACACCCTGTCGATTTTTCTTAAAAATTCGATTTCGATTTTCAATACATTTGTTTGTCGCTGTACGGAAATGTTGTTTAATACTTTTTCGTAGGTATCCATTAGCTCTACTACAGAAATAAATTTCAATCAAATCCATTGACTATTGTAGGAGTTATGGTCGTTTGAAAATTGAACCACTTGTGTGAGGTTTTTTTCAGTTTATGGGGTTAAGGAACAACTTTTTGAATATGTTTAGAATCTCTGCACATTCTCCACTAAAATACGCGTTGTTTGCATTTTTAAATATTAAAATCCTCCAATCCGTTCAGGAGTTATGATGTTTTAAAGATACGCATGGAATTTCAATGCAATAAGTAGAATAAGTGCTCTGGTCAGACATTATACTTTTGGTAAGGAATTTTTTTTCTCGAAAGTGCGTAGAATTTCGAGGGTATATATATTCACCAAAAATGATTGTAATTATCCCCCGCAACCGAAAATAATTTTTTCAGAATGATTTGAAACTTTTCGATTTCGCTGAAAAATTTCAGCACCTACCCCCTGTCGATTTTTCTTAAAAATTCGATTTCGATTTTCAATACATTTGTTTGTCGCTGTACGGAAATGTTGTTTAATACTTTTTCGTAGGTGTCCATTAGCTCTACTACAGAAATAAATTTCAATCAAATCCATTGACTATTGTAGGAGTTATGGTCGTTTGAAAATTGAACCACTTGTGTGAGGTTTTTTTCAGTTTATGGGATTAAGGAACAACTTTTTGAATATGTTTAGAATCTCTACATATTCTCCACTAAAATACGCGTTGTTTGCATTTTTAAATATTAAAATCCTCCAATCCGTTCAGGAGTTATGATGTTTTAAAGATACGCATGGAATTTCAATACAATAAGTAGAATAAGTGCTCTGGTCAGACATTATACTTTCGGTAAGGAATTTTTTTCTCGAAAATGCGTAGGATTTCGGGGGTATGTGTATTCACCAAAAATGATTGTAATTGACTTCCTCAACTAAAAATAATTTTTTCAGAATGATTTAAAAATTTTCAATTTCGCCGAAAAATTTCTCCACCTACCACTTGTCGAGTTTTCTTACACATTCAACTTTGATTTTGAATAAACACAATCATGAGTAATATAGTAATATAATCTATTAATAACAAATAAAATCTATAAAATTTCTACGCTTTATTCGACAACTGTTTAATATCAACGTCACTCCTGAATGCATGTGTCTGTGACTTCTTCGATTGTATGAAATATAATCCATAATATTTACCAAAGAATCTGGATAACCGTGTGCCGAATAATCGAAACTCAACCGTGCAAGAACCCTCGACTGTTTCTCAACCGTGCATAAATTTGTTTGCGAGGAACAATTTTATTTATTCTCTGGATCCATTATCGAGAGGCTGCACGTCGAAAATATTTTACAACCTCGCCGTTTGTTCGAACGTCGGGGATAAATTTTCCACGTTAAAGCTACCCGACGTGGCGTCGACGCATTCCGGGCGATTCTTTCGAATTTCTCGCGCCACGAATGGCGGCGAGGAGGTCGTCGTCGAGGCCGGGGCGAAGAGTTCGACCGAAATCCGGTTTCCGTTTCGCTCTCTGCCCTTCGTTCGGATGGCCGGGTCAAACACGCGTCTAACCCGTCGGTAGGCGTGGAAGCTCCTCTCTCAGACCTCTCCTGCGAGAGTATCCGTCCCCTTGGGGAATCTGCGAAACGCGAAACCGCCGGACGCGGCGCTTATCCGCGAGCACACGATTCCGGGATTTACCTTTTCCGCTCGGTAAGAGAGCTCTGAGATGTCGACTCGTCCGGGGGATCAGGGAACCGCGGGACCGAAAGAGGAAGATTTTAAATTCTAAATCGACGGTAGGAACGAGGATCGAAAGGACACGACGAGGGTTTGAGACTCCTGATCGCCACAGCAGCCGGTGTTCGAAAGCTCGTCATAAGTCGGTAAACCGACGCATTCGACGGCGCAGAAGTTCACGGATAGCTTCCGTAAGCGCCAACCGGAAGCCGTAAAACCGATGTTTCCCGGCAAAGTAGACACAGGTGTAGTTCCAGGTAAGCTCCGAGTGGCAGAAACTAATAGATTCTCGGGGCCTGGATCCTATAAGAGGCTAACGGTGTTCGAAAGCTCAACGTAAATCATTAAACTGATGTTGCCAACGTGGTTTCCGGCCGAGCTCTAAACCTCGCAATCGATAACGTGGCCAGCCTCTCTAAGCATTGACATCGTTTGGGAAGCTTAACGCTAGTCATCGTACCGATTCTACCTAATACACGCGGACGGAAGTTCACGAATAAGCACCGAATATGCTCCCGGAAACTTTATGGTAGCTGATAGGAGTCGTAAAGTTTACGTTTTATTTACTGTATCGTCTAAAACAACCGACGTTTTCTACATCCTGGAGGTATGGTGTATCTTTAGGTAAATTGCGATCCTGAAATAATGGGACTGCTGGATCCAGGTGGAAGGAAGATTTCTGGGTGGCAGATAGGATTCGAAGTTCCCAAGTAGTCTGTGATTCTTCCTCGAAGAATAAACATGTAATTTAACATTTTCTGGAAAATCACGAAAGATCGAAACGTTTCCAGCCGCGTCCTGGGCAGACAAAGACGAACAGAAAGATGGAGACGGAGATACAGAAAGACGGAACTACGGAGGTACCAAGATGGAGGAAGACAGAGACGCATAGGTGGAGAAAGGCTAGAGAGATGCTCGTCTATCTGGGTGCTTTGACGCCGCGGTCTCCACGCAGAGGTTCCTATCTAGGTCAGAGGACAAAGAGCACGGCTGGAACTAAATAGCTGCGTAGAGACGCCGTAGGAGAGTAGATCGGAGCAAAGGGAACGCGAGAGAGCGCGAGAGAGAGAAGGATACGACGCCCCCGGAGTCCAGGTCATCTACCGGGAAAGAAAGACACGATTCTCGGTAGCGGGTCCCCGGCGATCTTCCTTTGCAACTTTCGCTTCTTCTTTTTCATCGCGAGTCTCCCGATGCCGCAAAAACAGGCTCGCCGTCTCGGGGAAATTAACGCGGCTCTTTGCGGCCAGGCCGGTAAAAAATGAACAATCTCGCGCAAACGATCGCACAGTACGGTTATTGTTCCAGAAGGATCTCGCACGAGACGCGTCCCCGTTCCTTGTTTGGTAGCAGAAACGATAATTGTCGGCGGCGATCGTCGCTCGCCGCAAAGGGCTTAGGCGTCGATCGGTTATCTCGCTTTATTTGGCTTAAAAAAATGCACGGATAACTTTCGCAAAAACGGTTTTAACGCGCCGAGACCAAAATTTTGATTTCAGACAATTGCAAACTATGTGACTTAAAATTTTTCTTGGTACTAGTTTACATAATATATTTATCTTATTTAAGGTTTCAACTTGAGAATTGATTGTCCCAGTTACCTTAGCGACAAGCCCCATCGCGTATGTATGGTTATCGATACGAAAAGTGTAAACAGGAGAGTTTTCTAGGCGTTGGAATCAGTGTGGTGCCTCCGGGTGCATCCTATCGTGAACCATAAACGCGTTGGTACGGGCACCGCTAACAACGCGCTCGCACTTAGCGCGCTATCAGCTACTTGTTTCCCCTGTCGAGGCGAGGCTGACAAAGGCGGGACAGGAGTTACGATCGACGGTGAAACGCGGATGAGGCGGGCAGTAAAGATGGCCACGAGCAGATAGCGTTCGCCGAAGACGAAAAAGCACGGTTTACGGTCGCGCGTACGCAGCGTTACGCGGATATTCCCGTTCTGTCCGAGGGATTTCTTTCGCGAAACGCGCCGCTCGACGCGTGTAGGCAGCGACCAGACGCCAAGATAAAAGACCCCCCTCGAATACATTGTACCCCCCGACGGTAGAGCCGCCGCGAGCAACACGCGATGCCCAAAAGGCAACGGGCGATGATTCGTCCCCGGGGGGCATAATTCATCCGCGGTTTCTGCATTACGCGCAATTTCGCGGTGCAACGTTTACGATCTAAATGAAGAGCTATTTCAGCGCCGATATCGTCAAGACATCGCGGCCAATTAATCCTGGCCGTATCGTAGACGTGATCGCGAATATAATATGCGCTCCCGCGCGGCCTGGAAACGCGAGCGCAACCCAGCAACGGTTCTCTTCTGTTACAGGCCGTACGAAATTGAAAACTATGGAAACGAGTATGTTAACGGGTCGAAATTGCAAATTTCTGTTGCATATTATTAATATTATTTGACTATTGAATATTTAAAACGGGAGGATCGAAGACAATGCCTCGTTTAATGCAATTCTTCTCTTCGACTCTCAAACGGGGCCATCGTGATAGTTTCCATGTTTGTAATATTCGATTAAACACTCTAGTGTTTTTTAAATATTATCCTGAACCTAATCTCAAGTTAATATATTCTATGTAACGGCTTGCTGTTGTAGGAAGAAGTGGGTGAGACGTCGCCACGTTTATTTTTCTTCGTTTAACGATTGAAAAATAATTGCTCGAAACAAGAAAGATAGAATATATTAACTTGAGGTTGAGTTCACGGTGATATCGAAGAAATACTATTTAGTCCTTAAATTCACGACCAGTAAATATTCGTTGTACGGGGATTTGCATTGATTTTTATGGACAAGGTGTCAAGTAGCGGGACGTTCAGCCTCGTTTGTTTCGATCGAGCAGACGTTCCGCTCTATTCCTTCGGAGGCGAGTTCCGTCGCGCGTGGATCCGATCGCGTTGCGCGTCTAATTGACGTTCGATCCCGTTAAACGGTCGCCGTGGAGGCGGTCCGTGGGAGGGAACGGCTGAAAAATGGAGAAAAACGAGACAACGGAGCCGATGCACGCGTCGTTGATTTCGAGGTTAACCTTTCGGCCCACGGAACCGTTCGTGTACGCGCTGTTGGCTGCTGGTGCACGAGACCTAACGGACCAAGGACGACTTTCCGTCTCGCTTGGTACCGATGGAATTCGTGGATTTCAGCGACGCGTGGGCTCGCGGCAACGGAATTCCTTCTCCTGCCGCGAGAAATACGAGGAAAAAGGTGTTCGATTCGCCCATCTTCCCTACGCGATTACCCAGGCAATCCGGATCATTGGGTCCCCCAGAATTTTCCCGAAAACTTCCATTACTAACACTACAACCTGGGTGCCTCTTGACCCGATTCTGAATTTTATTTCGCATTCCAGTAGAAGGAATTCTTATTGCAACTTCGCCTAGTTAAAATGGCCGAACATTAAGTAGACGCAAATTGACTAAGGAGTGAATTTCGAATGCTGGAGTATAGGTGGATGGGAAACCGTCGGGGAGAAGAATTGGACGAGCAGTCCGGATGGTCGTGACGCGAGGTTCCTGTTCGAGGAATCGTGTCGCGGTGCCGTTGCACCGTTTCCTCGTTAATACGGTCCCAACGGGGTCTCCAGCGGACTCTGGCGGAGGGAAGAATCGCGACCAAGATGAAAACCGTGGTAGTCGTGTCGTTTGCACGATCCAAGGGGCAGGCGGGAGAGCACGCGTCGCATAGAGGCTGGACGACCGCATCGTGGCTCTTTTCTATTGTCCCCGGCTGCACGGCTCCTCGTTAGGGGATCCTTAACGATCGCTCTTCACCGACGGGTCGTGGTTGTCGTCGAAATCGTCGTATCGTCGATCTTAACGAGACTCCTAGTTTATCTCCAGCCCCGGCAGCGGGGAACGAGCTTAGCAGCACCTCGTTTTATCGTCGCGATGGAAGCCGTAAGAGCGCGCCTTCTGTCCGCCAGTCTGACGCGCCCGGGGGATTTCAACGGCCGACGATAAACACGCACACACGGTATACCCTAACTTCCGTGCTCGATCCAAATCGAGAAAAACGATCGACGATCTTTAAAAGAATTTTTCCAACCGGTTTCGACCTCCTTCTCGAGTCATTTTGCATCTACGAACCACTATAGGTGAAATTTTCTCCAAGAACTGACTTTCGGTCGTCGAAACGTCAATATTTAAAGGGGTGGGATTTTCGAATCATCGAAATCTTAATTGACGCAACGAATCGAATAAAAAAATTTTCTTCCCCAAAATGGCGTCTCGAAATGACCGTCCAAGCGACCAGTCTGTCGAATTAAATTCTTAAAATAGGGGAAGAATAGATAGTTTTCGAAACTCGAGAGGCGACGAACGATTCTCAGCGACTGACGCCGCGATAATTAAGAGGAACGAAATAATCCCCCCCCCCCCCCCCCCCCCGGGCACAAAAGGCACCTTCGACGGAGAACGCCTCCGTCGCGCATTCGCCTTCGGAAAAATAGAGAAGTCTCGTGAGTCGCGTTTAAAAATAGACCGCGGACAATGCGAGCGCATTCTGCAACGTAATTATCTATTTATTAAGTGCGTCGCCGGTGTTCGACGAGGCGCGGAGAACAAAGAGAAGGAAACGAGACGGAGAGAAAAAAAAAAGAGTAACAATGGGCTGATAAGGATCTCGGTGCAACCGAGCGTACAGAATGCACCGAGGATGACTGCGTGACCCGTCGCCGGTGGTTGCTGTCATTTCGTCGACGTACGTCATCCACGTTCTCCGTGGCCGACGGGGGAACGTCCGACGTTCCAACGTATCCGCAACCGCGATCGATGCGCGACCAGAGGATTGCTCGATCGCCCAGAGATACCGAACAACCGTCGACTGGACGAACTGCCATCGCCAGAGACGGACCAATTTTATTTACAAACGACCAAACGAAATTATTACCAATATTATATTTTACTCTATCTCTATAAATTATAATATATTACATCTGTATCTTCTTAGTACACTATCGATACCCGTTTGCAAATCTTGACAATCTCGACCCCCGTTTAACGTATCCAACGATTAAAAAACTATAAAGGTGAAATTCGAGTCCAAACACGACGAATTGCGAGCGACCGGTCGCGGCGACACTTACACGCGTCGACGTCCATTCGCGAACGTGAAAAATCTAAAAAAAATCTTCATTGAGGAGAAGAAACTGACCATTCTCGAGAGCAAAGGGGCGTTACTCGCGGAGTACGGTACGGAAGAGCAGGGTCGAGCGAAACAGAAGCAATATGAAAATTGTCTGGAGCAGGCAACAGGGGGAGGGGAGTCCCAGAGTTGGTAACGTGTAACGGTGGACTCCCCCGTTGAAGCAGCCGCCTAGACACTTGACAGACTTGTGCTTTGCACAATAGTAGGAAGCGCTAAAAATAATCCGGCTCGGTTCCACGACGTTCTGGCCTTGGCCAGCCTCGGTCCTCGCAACCTGGTGGTACCACCTTCCTCCTCCTCCGTCTGCTATCTGGCTCTCTTCGTTCGCCACGTTCTTCTCGGCTACAGCGTCTCCCGTCGTCGTTTCGCTCTCGTCGACGACCTACCTTCCCGTCTGCGCGCACAGAGAACCGTCCACCCACGCGTGCCCCGACAGCAACACTGCGTGGGCGACGCAACCTTTTTCCTCCGGGTTCCTTCTTTCCACGTGGCCTCCCCGTCATCTTCGCCCCCGACAATTCCGACGAGCATCGGCCGCCAGGCTTCCAACAAACCTCGATCGACTACGATCTCGATCAAACTTCCCCAAACATCGACAAACATTGATTCTATTCATTTTCATTTTCATTTTCCGATGATTCTCGAAAACCACCCCCCGCACGATCCCAAAGATTTCGAATTTTCACTCTTTTAAATGCATCCCTTAACACTGAAGCTACCAAAGCAGTCGAAATGACCCACTCGTAATTTCTAACAAAAATTGTTATAAATTTACTTAACTGGATTTTTGCCAGTTTACTGTAGTTCTCTGTGAGAGTTATTTGTCTTAAATACGACACAACTGTCGGTAGTTCTAGTATCAAGGGGTGGTTTTCACTGTTGTGGCGAATAATTAAGTTGTTTGTTATGTTTCAAATAAACTACCAAGACGACAGACTCGAGTTTATAAAATGATCATTTACCCCCTAGGAATATCGACCGAACCACGGATTATTCGGTCCATCTGGCAAGTTTCAATAAAACGGATTGTCAAACGGGGAGACGACGAATACTGTATCGTCCTCGAGCCATTTTTGTCCAAGTAAGATCCTTTTCTCGATCCTTTCCCTACCCTCTTCGAGCGAACTTTGGACCACGAGGGAAGTAACGGAGAATTGGGGTGCGAAATTACGGCTGCTGGCCGACCATTCCACCCCCTGCGATAATTTAGCGAGGGCTGGTGCAAAGGCGAACCCCGGCGGCCGCCGAAGACCGTTTCCTTCATTGTGAATTACGTTCGTTTACTTCTCTGTTTGGGAGACTAAGAGCGCGACCGCTAGCTTCGAGAAAACTTCTGCGTGCTATAAATACTCCCGAGTCATCATCAATCAGCTAGACTGTTCAACAGCATTCCGCCAAACGGATCTCGAAGTGCGTACACGGGTCGCGTGCGATTAGGTTGTGCAACAGCATTTTTAGTCGACTCTTACGCGCATTCCTTCGTCATCCTCTCCGACGACGAGACTTTCTTCAAAGTTTTCTCCGTTTTAATCGCGAAAGATCGCAACTTTGTAAAGAATTTTTCTTTCAACCCCTATCAGTTGAACCATTTTGTGTCCAGCAACGACTCGTTTCCATTTTTGTTACATTGAAATCAATATTTGGAACGTTTTCGTCAAAATTGTGAGACTGGCGGGAGATTCAATTGCATTCAATAAATTTTTCTAACAAACCTCTAGTGCTCGAGTGCCGAAAAGGTGAATTCTCGAAAGGTGAACATTTGTCAAATAATCGTTAATTGTGATCGTAGGAACGCAACGTCGTAGAGTGTCCGCCAATTATATGGATCCGATCGAGCGCGCAGGGGTCTCATAAATATGCAAAAGCGTCTTTATCTCGCGAGGATCGTTGCGTCGTCTGCCGCGAGGAAGCTCGTTTGCCCGCTGTTAGAGAAACTCGCGACGAAGTTAATCGAGCCACTGTTCGCGTACGAAATAAAAGGCAGTCGCGACGTGGGAATTGAAACGCGAGCGAGCGTACTCGCCTCGTTAAATGGAACAATCGCCGTACGTGAGCCGAAGAAGAACGTCTTTTCTAAAGATACGTCGGATTCCAGGACGCATCGGCCTTATGGTGTGCGCCTTGCGTATGGCCTTAGCCTAGTTTGCGGAAAAGGCCGAGCGTCGCGGGAGACGGTCTTAAGTAAATCGACTAATCGCGACTGCGGCGCCATGTACGGACAACTTGCCTCTCCGTGCTTGTTTACCGGATTAAAGCCGCTTCTTGCGCCGCGTGGACCTCGACCGGCGTCGCGACGACGCGAAACGAGCAACCAGAAATGGGCAACGAGTTCTCGCCAACGAAATTCCGACGTTGAATATCTGGCGAACGTACGCGGAGAACGAGAAATCGACACCCCTAATGAGATTATTAATCCAGATGAGTTTCGATCGACTTTTTTGACGCGCCCCAAGGAAGATAAACGCAAAGAAAGCTAATTACTCGATACGCGATTCAGTTTATTTTTCTCGATCGTACCAACAGTACGAGGAGAAGCAATATGGCCGGCAGACTTATTACTCTTTTATTTGATACGAGTTTCGACGGGTTTCTCGAAAAATAATGGATGTTCGATATTCGACTAATAATGCGCTGTCAGATAAACTCGTTCGTAACGTAAATAAAAAATTGAGAGATTAATGGGCGAGTATTGATTATCGGGAACACGATTCTCTCTGTTTCCGGGAACGAGTTATTTTCTATTTTCTTAAATACGTTGCGATTCGGTATCCCGTAAAATTGATTAGCAATTATGCAATTTTAAGAACGTCGATGAATATTTTACGATACCGTCAAACGCGAGCGTCTCGCGGGGTTCGGGGAATAATTTTAAAATGTAATCCGTCGTAAAAATAGACCGTAGGTTTCGTCTGCTTGGGAAAAATCGAACGATAAAATGGCGCCGTGGCGCGTCTTTAGCGCGATGCACGCGGAAATTACGCCGCGAGCCCGTTTGAAGGACAATGGAAGCTAATTGAAGGTACTTCGTCTAACGAGCAGCGGGATTGAAAAATGCATCGTCGAGCTCGGTGCATCTCAGTCGGTGCAACGGCACCGAGTGACGGTTTTCGGTGCAACGGCACTGGGGCGTGCAATTGCTAGCAAACGTCGTTACTATATGGCTCGTACCGCACAAAATTGCTCGCATTCCAGCGGGCTGAAATTGTTCCCGATCGGCGGAGTAAAGTAATAAGTCGAGGGGGAAACGTAAGAAATATTTCGAAACAACTTTAATGGAGAAGAAATCGTCGATCCAGCGGCTCGATAAAATCAGGAAAAATGGCTCCAAAAGTAATTGCCTCTATCTTTAAAACTGCTATGTTTCACAGTTAAAAAAAACAAACCAAGGCAAGAACAGGACTATTTGAATGGGGGATTCTAGAGGCCAAAATAAGATGAAAATCAAGAATACCAATTTATTGATGGAGGCTTCGTTAAAAAATTATTAACAATTAAATTCAAAAATTTCAAATCGTTCTGGAAAAAATATTTTCGGTTGCAGGGGTCAATTAGAATCACTTTTGGTCATTAGACATACCGTCGAAATCCTACCCACTTTCGAGAAAAAAATTCGAGGTGTGAAATTTTTCGACGAAAAAAAAATTTTTCAAATCGTTCTGAAAAACTTATTTTTGATTGCAGGGGTCAATTACAATCATTTTTGGTCAATAGACATACCCTCGAAATCCTAACCAGTTTCGAGAAAAAAATTCAACAAGTGGACAAATTTTTCGACGAAATTAAAAAATTTTAAATCGTTCTAAAAAAATTATTTTCAGTTCCGGGGGTCAATTACAATCATTTTTGGTGAATAGACCTACCCCCGAAATCCTACTCACTTTCTAGAAAAAAATTCAGTACGATCGGACCTTTAAACGTTAATAACTTTTTAACGAAGCCTCCATCAACAAATTAGTATTCTTGATTTTCGTCTTATTTTGCCCTCTAGAATCTCCCATTAGAATTTTTCCCAGGGGTGACCGAACACCCTGTGTAAACTTTAATTTCCTAAGAAACTACCCCTTTAAATACAAAGGATGGTCAAGAAAATCGACAGTATTTATTATGTTCTTCGGTTTGAGAAACATCGTGAATTTTTTCTGGGCGTAACACTGTCGTTTCCACCCACGAAAACGGTAATTTCGCGCGGCAGACGCTGATACAATGCCGCGACGAGAAAAATGGACGCCAGACGCGGAGACGCTTCAGCGACGAGACGCGTGTCGCCTAGTCTGCGTCTTCGTGCCAAGAGTAACAAAAGCTGTCTCGTTGGCGTGCCGCGAGACGGAGGAGCCCGGTGTTTGTTTGAAAATGCAAATGCGATCGAGCTTTTACGTAACGACGCCGCGGAGGCGCGGCAGCGTCGCGACGTTCATCGCGACTACGCCCGGCGTCGAGGCCCAATGACCCGGTTCCCGGAGCGTTCAACGAAAACACCGGGCCCCCGTCCGGAATCCAATTTCCAACGTCAATAACGACCAACGAAAACACGCGAGATCGAAGTGTCCGGGGCTGAACGGGTCCCCGCCGATAATCGAGTGCGTCGTTTTCATTGTTACGCTTCATTGGCAGGAAAATCGATCTCCAACGCGTCCCGAGACCGACGTATTATTGCAAGACTATCTCCGGGATACGTAACGTTTCCCATGGACGACGACACGGGTCGCAAACTCGCCAAAATTCTATTTCCACGAGCGCCATCTTTGTTTCGGGGCTCCAAAGTCTCTATTTATGGGTGGAATACCTTTGTAGACGAATAATGGGAAGTAAAATATAAAATATATCTATAAAATTCTTATGAATTAACCGAGGTTTATACTAGCTATAGAAATCTGATGGGTTACTTAAATCGTAATAGCTGCTTCATCGAGTTGTGTTTTTAAAATAGACAACCTCAAAATAAAACGAGGAAGGTCCAATCGATTTTTTGGAATTTTTGCTAGAGTAACTATATTTGTTGGCCCCCAAAACGAAAGCATTCGAACAAGTACTGGTGTACAATGGAAACCACATTTATCAAAGGGGATTACAGGCAGCTCATAAAATGCAAATGGATGTGCAAATGAACTACTTGCAATTACGGTTTGCATATCGCGAACGGCGAGTTGCCGAACAAAGGAGAAAAACAGTGGAAATTGTGACGTCGGGTCGGCGACGGTGGATGGATTGGAAGCTCGCGGAGACGCCGAGCGTCGTCGGTTACGTAAAGTCGCGGGTGGCGACGACGTTGCCACGAAATTGATCGCAATTTCCGGGAACGTCTCGTTTCTTGGCCCGATACGGGCAAAGCTACGAGGAAACGAGTCCAGACTGGCGCGACGGTAACCCACGCGCGTGTAACGTTATCGCGCTAAGTGTTACGTGTTAACCCGCTGTTAAGCGACGCGTCCTTGGTCCGACGACGCATTGCTGGACGCGTACAGTTGTATGGCACGTTTTTACATAAGGCAATTACGGAGCAGCCGTTCGCCGCGTGTCGACGGAGACGAAGATGCGGCACGCTGAATCATCGCGGATAACACGCATCGGGAAACCGTTCGACGTAGTCCCTAAACCTAAAATTAGTTTCAACCGTACGCCAGGTACCCTCAACGGGTCGTTCGTTTCGCGCGTCGCTCGAATTCCGGTCACTGGTCTTCTCACTGATGAAAGGAACAAATTCCCAAACTTGGACGACGCTACAGAAGTAAATATTAAAGAAATTTTCCAGGCTTAAATGTGGAGGAAAATGTTACGTTGAGTAAGTGGGAGTAAAATGATAACGACTCGGAAATTTGGTGGTCAATTTGACATGTCCCTTATCCAACCGGCCCTATGAACTAGTGTTATTTCCATAAAGAGACGTCTGAACTTTTTACGGCACGCTCGAGGGCTGCAAAGATGTTCAAAAGCGACGATAAGTCTTAGAAAATGTAAAACTTCCGTCGGTTTTACACGTCCTACGATATGCAAAGAGGAGATGGAATTCGCGATTTGCATTACGAGCCCTACGTTTCGAACATACGTAGTGTCGCGATGCTCCGAAGGCTGAATTTACGATCTCGGGGAACAGCTGGAGAAAATGTTTGTGAATCAATCGACTGGCTAAACAAGGAGTCAAGGCCCTAGAAGTCGCTTTAATTCACGTTTCCGTTCCGTGAACTCGCCAAGACGGAATTTTAAATTCGAACCGAGCCGCGATCGAGTATATTTTATCGCGATAATACTACCAACGGTTACGTAACAGTTATTAAATACATTACTCGGTGGGAAACCAAAGATATTTATGATTTAATTATGAGTCTCAATATCGATTCTGTTATGCGTATTTCTATATTGTTTGTTCTCTACCGGAACTGTTAAAATTTATTAGCAATCACTTTTTCATAAATATCTTACTATCTGAAATTTGTTCGAACTAAACAATAGACAAAGGTAATAATATTTTGTTGGATTATTTAATTCTTCCCTAGCATAATAGTCAAGTATAATATAAATAAAAACGAATGGAATATAACTTCGACTATTCCGACGCAATATTAGAGTCGCAAATGTGATTTGATACATTATTGCTATTCAATGACATTGGAATTTTACAGAGACAATTTCTCAGGCGATAAATTGTCGTAAATGTAAACGAATTCAATTTCCGCGCGTCAACAAGAGCGACACTTTCGATAGCTTATCGCTCGTCGAAGTAAGTACCTATGACATTAATACATGGAAATTGCTTTAACAAACATGATGTAACGAGCGTTCCATGCAAACATAGCGATAGTCAATACGAAGGATCGTTGCGGCGATAATGTCGACGCCGCGTGTGCCATGCAAATTTTTAAAGTCAACTTTCTGAAAGAGGAAGTCTGGCGCGAACAACTGTCTTCTTACTTCGAGTTCGCATTAGACTTTCAAAGAAATCCATGGACAATGATGGTTATTTCCGTTCTTTGGTTTCCGTGACACACATTCAATTTCACGTACAAAAATTTACTAAATATTTTCTCGACATCTCCAATCAAGAAGAAAGGAATTCTTAATTTCTCTTCGAAATAAACACCCTCTATGTGCAATACATTATAAGTAATAATAAAAATTAATTTCACTGTAAAAATAACCCACTATAGTTAAGTAGAATGTAGACAGTATTGTGTCTACCTAGTTTCGTTCCTCTCGAAGACTAAAATGTCTGACCCAGTACGATCGATTCTCCTTCGCGTTTACTACTCCATTGAAAAAATCAATCCAAATTAAGCAAATTGTGAAGAATAAAGATCGAAGAGAGCTTTAATTTCTACACACTTCAACTCGTATTTGGAATTGACTTTTGGGTTGCGTTACAAATTACCGATCGTCTGTATTTTCGATACGAAAAGTAACATGCAAGGGATGCGTGCGCGTATTAGGATTACGAAGGGCTTACGCGGGATTACGTTCGTCCAACGTACATCCGCTTTTCACGCAGTGTTTCCTGTTGTTGTAGGTATAAAGTTAATTGCACGATCGTCCGGACGACATCCACCTAGAAAGGTATGGATTTGAAACCCCGTATACCGCTGCCTAAACCAACGTACACACATCGACCAGGTTCGAGCTCTGTTTGTCCCTGTTCGATTAGGGCTGATCGTTTCCGCGAGGAAAAATCTGACAAAAGTTCGCTCGAAAACGTTTCGATTAAATTTCGGTCAGCCTCGGCATAAAATATAATAGAAATTATATTTAAAAATAATTTTTATCGAACACGAACTGGTAATCTCGCGAATAGAATTTAATTTCCTTCTTCGAAATTTGTCATTTTGTGATTCGCGTTTTAATTTTTGCAGAACGAATGATGATAGATAGAAAGATAGAAAGTTTGTCGTTCGTTTTGGGGGTTTCTGGTGGCTCGACGTACCGGAGACATTTCGAGAGTCACTGATCGTCCATTCGGGAGGGACACGGGATCGAAGACCTCGTCGAGTACGATTTCGTCCTGTACCGGTGCAGTGCCTGTATAATATGCATCGAATCATCCGCGAGTACGTTCACCTCGCAAGGCCAATTGCATTGCATTACATCGGCGTTACCCCTCCCGGCCCCTTTTAAGTTCTTCGCAGGCATTCAATTCTAAACGCCTCCTGAATAATATCGTGTACTCGTGAATGGTCGTCACGAAACGAACACGTGGTGGACCAAACGACGCGAAAACCCCGAGGACGCTTTCGGAAAGCCTGTTTCGTTAAACATTGCGCCTGGTAAATTATTTCTGCCTTTCCGGGGGGATTGGAAAACGGTCAGATGGTACGAAGTTGGGAAATAATGTCTCTCCGTGTATTCGAACCAGTAATCTCAATGGACAAATAATTTTTAAATGGTATACAGACGCAAAATATTTATTTGAACTAATCTTTCAATAGTGTCTGAGCCTAGAAGCAATAATGACACGTAATAAGGCTCGTAACAGGGGTTTCGAGAAACATTTCTACGTTTAAAAATTGTGAAAGAAATTTCGAAGTTTCGTTCGACAAGAGTCGCTGAAAATAATTCCCAAACCTACTTTCTACTTTAAGATCCATATTTTTGTACATCGATCAAACTCGATGTAAATTGTTAACGATACTTCGGAGCTCTATTTCATTTTACTGTATTTATATGTATACTCAAACGAGGTTACCCGTGCAATTATCGTTATCTTTAACGTAAAAATCCTCCAGTATAAAATTTCCAGAGAATCTTTCTACCTTCTTCGCGATTCTTTCGAGGTTTCTCGGCGACTGGGAAATTCAGAGCCCCGTAGGAAACGGTTTAATTGAAGGCAAAAGGGGCACATCCAGCGGCCTCGAGGGGCTTGGGAGGCGCCTCGAGACACAACCCGTTGGAAATTTCTATGGCGTTCCACAGAATGGATCGTTACTCCTCCCTCGTGGACCCGTCCGCACAGCCTCGCGGATACCTAATTATCCCACGAGCGTGAACGCCTGGGCCTTCCGATCGGTGTGAGAAAAGAGAAGAAGCAACGTTCCTTGCGAGCTGGATCCCCGAGACTTTCACAGCCTGGATTCTTACGGTCGAAACAGTTAGACGCTTCCGGGTAAGGCGAGAGCTCCGGTAGTGGACACCTTTCAGGCGGGAACCTCGTGTAACGGGGCAAAAAAAAAGAGCCAATCCTTCTCTCTTTACGCGAAATAAACGCTGTTGCGAGTCGAGAACGCGTGGAATCGGGCGCAGATACGAAGTCATCGCCAATCTTATAACTGAATTTTCAATTGTTTTTGGAACCATTTCTGAACACGTTATATGTAAACATTGGAAGAACCCAGTGCTTTTAAAAATTACTGTCTGAAAGAAAGGGAGGACTTGATCTAAATGCATTTATTATCGTTAACCCGTGCCTATCATTTATTCTATTCCTCCCTCGGCAGCAATGGTTGACCAGAATCACGAAAGGGTTTAAAAGAGTTCGATCGAACGCTGTTTGGCGCTATTTTCTCACTGTTTCGAGGGACAGGGCCGCGGATAATTTACGAAAGAATCCGTCGAGCGTTTTGCAAAGCAAGCTTCGAGCCAGAGTCTCATAGTCGTCGTTAAACGGAAAGCCTAGCTTGTCCACATAGCAAACTCCGAGGCCGCGAAAGAGGCAGAGAAAGAGAGGAAACGACGACGACGTCGGGTGGGTTGGAATGGCGGCGGCGGCGGCGGCGGCGACGCATACGCGCATAGCAGACCTTGAGCCACTATTACCGACTGTTTATGCCGTGATGTAATCGTATCCTAGCCTATCCGAGCCGGTCTAGGCTGCACCTAGGGAACCCTGTGTCGTAAATAATACTCTTGGTGCATTCGACGGTCTAGGTGCATTGAAATAATTTACGGCTGACCACGTTCCGCCTCGCCTCCGTGGCTCCTCCGCATATAGCCTAGTCGACCAAGGTACCCATTTCAGCGAATGGGAAAGTCTCGAATTTTAGCCAGATGCGTTTATCGAGTCGCTATAAAACGATACGCGTACCCAAGTCTCGCGCGAATCGGAATTTCAACCGCCATCTTGGAATATTCGCGTTCCTTCTCAACGTATCGCGAATCTTTTTGTTACAAACCGATTGCTAATGAAACCGGAAGCTTTTCAGAAGCTTGGCGAGAGGTTCGACAAATCTTAGTAATTTATATCGAATTTCATTAACGTAATGGTATGTATCTCTGATTAAAAGAAAAAAATGCATTTCAATGAAATCGTCGACAAGATACTGAATAAAAAGGCGTGCAATTAATGTCTGTAAATCTAAGGCTAACGAAATAATATTCTAGAGTTTTCCTTATTTCCCGATAGAAAATGGTTTCCCAATTTGAGAAGCGCTCGTTGTTTAACCCTTTTGGGAAGAGAGTCGAACCGACGTTTAGCCAAATGTAATTCAATTACATTTGTCACATTACTCCCGGAGAAGTAACTGCATCGTGATTATACCGTAATTACGTTCTAATTAGATGGTAATTGCGCAGCATTTATATGGTTTCACGATTTACAATTATAATTGCACGACAACTACCGTGTAATTAGAATGCAATTATGTTACAATTACTTTGTAGAAGTAATCTCGTATGTAGTCGAATTACATTTTGCCCCGAGTCATTCTGCCCCGCACAGTTCATAGAATAATAAATGAAAAGTAACAACGATGCACAACGCAGCGAAGAAACTTTTTCATCCAGTCGAGAACTTCCTAAGCTACCACCGATGGAAAAAGAGGAAGATGAAACATGGGACATGAAGGTTTCGAACCATGCTACAAATTCCAGAGGCCATTGCATCACCCCTTGAAAAAAAATTAGTTCTCAAGATTGAACGTTAAGGAAACCAAATCTAGATAGGACTCTTGGACTTAAACATTGTTCGTCTGTAAAAATAAATATCGTGGGTACGCTTCCAACGGTCTGAAGGCAAAGTTTTCGATTTCGTGAACAATTCGAGTTTGGTGTGGCAGTCGTACAACCGTCAAGCGAGCTTCGTCGACGCAACGAGGTCGCAGATGATGATCCGGCCTAAATAGGAAGGACCATGAACGAGCCGCTTCCCTCGCGTTCGCGACACTAGAAAAATGTCGAAACGTATCGTTTCGCGGCGACGCGGGGCGCGGATTTAATCTCCGTGAACGTGTGTGCGTGTGCACCCTCGTAAATTCCTTTATTTATATCGTTTCACTGGGAATAGACGCGCCGGTAAGAAAAGTAATCGAGCCGAACGCAGCGGAGTGCGACGTCCTCTTTGTGGCAAACGCGCATTATTAATAGCTACACGCAACTACGAGGATTACAACTAATGGCCGGAGTCGCCGGGTATATTCAACCAGGCCTCGCCTAGAATCCTAGAAAAATCCGCGAAACGAGTTTCCTCCGGCGCGGCTAGCCTCCTGTCTGCCGTCGTAGACGTCCAGGGCCTCCTCTCTCTCCTTTCTGCCTTCATTCCTGCATAATCGGACCGCATTCGTTCGATGCCCGACAACGCGTTTCGCCAAGCATAGCGAACGCTCCTACGTTTTTTCCTCCCGTCTTGAAATGTTCGCCCGTCGATGACGGGAAAATCGCCTCGCGCCCCTAGCTAGGAATCTCGAACCGGATTTCGACGAGGAAAGTCACAGTCGTTAAAGTCGACCATCATTCTCACTGATTCCGACGACCTCCGCTCATTTTTACGCGTAAATCTTTGCCCTTTATAGCGTTCAATTTTTTATTTCGTGGACATCGAGGGGTGTGACTGTCCTTCTTTCTTTAGTAGACATCTGCAGAAGTAGCAGTGTAGGATTTTTGCTTGGAAAAAGTTGTCAACGTTCGTGAAACATAAATAAATATGTATAGAACATGTTGAAATTGAAATTGAGCTAAAAAGCCCAAGAGAATGAACCTACGATAAACGAAAAGTATAGATCCGGGAGTTCGCCACTCGAGGGTCAATCTAAAGAATCTAATGTTCTTCGAGACTGTCGAGGAAAGGGTCCACAATTACTTTCGTTCTTAAATGAAATTTAGGCTCGTGAAAGACCCAAACAGCGCCAGAGGGCCAACGATACAAAAAGTATATTTTTACACGCTCTTGCATCCCAGATTATCGATACTTGGGACACTCTGGTACGCGAATATAGAATAACCCACTATATTTATAAACGAAAATAAATACAGTGACTCTTATCGTAACGCAATCGAAAAACTTCAGATTTTTCTATCGTCTAAAGTATCGATACGAAAAATATATAACCGAGAGTTAACGATTGACGAAGAGCTACGAATGATTTACGAATTGTAAATTTGAAAACCGTACGGTCGATCAATATCGGCGTCTCGATTCTCCGAGCATGGATGATTTCAGTTCGCCCCGACGATCTCCATCGGTTCTAAACGCGAGATAACGTTTCATCGCTTACAAAACAACGACCGGCGTAACGAAATTTATATTATATAGGCTGTCGTATAAGTTCCGTTAGTCGATTTCTTGCTGAATGCAAAGTAATAACTATCCGACGCTGCTTCTGAGAAACCATCGCCATAAACGCGGCCCGCGGAATAGAAAGAAATCCACGGGTTACAATCCTCCGTGCATCGAGTCGTTTTATCGATCCTCGCGTCGGTACTCGGCGATTTTGATGCGATACGACCAGACATAAACATTATCCTACTTGCTCAAACAGCGAGACGATCGGATTCTTTATACGCGGTTGATGATCGTTCCGGCGAATCTAAATTTTTTGCTCCTTCGCGTGGAAGGGGAAAAGAGGAAAACGTTGGAAAAATTTATATTGGACACGATCGAACTTTACACTGGTTATACAACCTCTTCAGGGACGAATTATTTTATTCGAATAAAAATTCAAATTGTCGTTCACCTTTGACGCTTATCGATCTTCCGACGACGTTGCAGCGCTATATTCTCCTGGAAAATTTCAATAACAGTATCTATTTTCGTTCTTGACAGTTTCTTTACATTATTTATTCGAATCTTCGGGCCTTGTGTAAATCAAAGACTACTTTAATTTTTGTATTTCTCGATCTTCGTCGAATCGAAAGACGAGCGGAACGTTTCTGTAGCACGTCTACTATCGTTAGGATCGAATTTTGTTAATCTTTGCTCTGGACTGTCCCGCTGAGAGGACACGTGCACGCGTGACCAGAGCCACGAAGAGAAGCAGCGCGCGTCCTGACAGCGGAATATAAATTATTCGCGAACGACCGACGACGTGCGCCGATATCGTACGCGCGTGGTTGCACGTAATAATAAGATATCATCCGTGCTCGTTCCGATAGGCTAGTTATCGTTAGCCGCTGATAAGCCACGCCAATATGCAAATCGAACGCCACTGTTTCGAACGCGTGTCGAACATCCGACGAAAAAATATTCGAATCGCGATTCGTCTCGGATAACTGAAGGAAATCAGGACAGCCGGAGTCCCACTTATCCGGGTTGGGTCAGGTTTGACTTTATTTAAAAAAATGTTTAGAAAGATATTGAATTAAAATTAAATTAAATGGAGTTAAGCTTGCGATTTTCGACAAAACGGAAAGAGAAAAAACATTGTCGGTGATTCTAAGGGGCCGCAAATATTTATTGCGCTTTTTATGTTTGAGATTTACCAATTTTTTTGTTCGATCGTTTGCTACCCAAAGGAGGACTTTGCGTCTCGCGAGAGCTTCCTTTGCCTCGCGATGTACATCGAATCGCGCTCGGTACGATGCTTTCTGGCGAAGCCGGGGCAATTAAAATGCTTTCGACGGGGCAAATGCACGGCACTAAAATAATACGGAATCGCAGAAAACGATAATTGGCGCGCACGGTCGGGAGCTATAATTTTCACCGAACCGCGTGCGATTTTTTTTTTCATTTTTTTCTTTAGCCTCCGTCGAGCTGATGCTGGCCACTCCTGTTTATATGTTAAGCAGTCTGTGAATATTATCGCGATCATGCGGTCCAGCGCGAAACCAGACGCGAGAATGTTGCAGCGCAACTTGACTTGTGCGGTCGCGATACTTAAAGCCAGATTTATTCGCCGATGACCGAGTAATGGATGGAACAGTCGTTCCTGAAGCAATACGACGCCAGGGGTTTACAGGGGATCTTTCTGGGAAGCGTCTTCCAACGTTTATTCACCCGGATACCGGATCCTTCAGACTTGGTCATGGAGAAAATTCGCGAGAATAACGCTGGACTCTTTTACGACCTTTGCACGACGATTGAACTTAAAAATTTTAAAACGACGGTACCTCGTTTCCGAGGCAAATCATTAGTTCATTAGTTCGAATACAGTCGGAGATATTTTTCAAATATTTATAATTGTTTCGTTTCTTCTCAATTTGCCACAATGATATTTTTATAGACACATAACTTTATTCTCGTGCAAAAGAAAATTGAAAAATCCCTTACCATTTTGTGGACAGAGGCTCCTCTGTGTTGACGCTGGAAATTTACAGGCGTGGCTTCCGGCATGGGCTGTTTTAATCCACCGTCAGCTGATACTAACTTCAATATGTTTTCGCACCATTTTTAATAATTTCTCGAACACCGAAACCACGCGTTTCTTATATCTCACGATGTTAAATTTTTATTTGCAATACTAAACATTAAACCACGATCGAAATAATTGGTTGGTCCCGAAAAATGTACTACGAAATAAAATTTCACCCGCGTATTGGAGAATTGTAATATTTTAACTCGTACGGAACGTACGTAACAATTTGTTTATTTCCAGTAACCTAGCCTTCAGATTTTTGCTTACTTATCGCATGTCTGCGGTTTAAATAATCTTTACTCCACTGATAGTTCGTTTAGTTTCGATTTTAATCCCGACGAAGCTGTATGAAATTATGTGAATCGTTATATTCGCGTTCGCTGCCGAAATAAGACTGCTTGCCAGAAGTTCCGCTTGACTTTACAGAGACATTCGTGCCGTCTCGAGACCCTATGTTTTGTATACGTTCTAAGTAATTGGGAAAGGTCGGTCACTGCTACGACGGTTTCGTGGCTTGTGTACAAGATTCGTGACAGGGAATTCTTGGGAGAATAAGCTCGGCCCAGGTCTTGTATACGTTCTAAGAAATTGGGAAAGGTCGGTCACCGATACAACGGTGGGATTGTATAAAAGATTCGTGGCTGGAAATTCCTCGAAAAATAGACTGAGGTCAGGTGCGGGCCTGATCGTGCTAACCAGATAAAGAGGAACCCCACCGTGTGGCCATAAAACCTATTGTACGCTCGAGGAAAACTTTTAAGTATTTCCTTATTGGCCCGGGTTTATCGAACTCTGGTAAAACAGCGAAAACTCTTTCGAACAACGATTCTCATAACTCCATCCTATTGTGTCGAGATTATATAATAATTATTACAATTCACCAATCTATTACATCAACGACTCTAGGGTTAGAATACAATTGCAAACAAATGTTTAAAATCGTAAGGCAGAAGAATGTTTTTCGTACGTGAGCTGACGGGGATACAAAAATGGCAGAAGTCACCCCTTTTAAATTTCAAGCGTCCTTATTTCGGTTAAAAATTCTCGAACCACAAAATAGCAAAGTATCGATCTTCCTCCTCATAATAAATTTGCATTTCTTGACCGGCTGCATAAATATACTACCACAAGTAATAATAATCTATCGTGATTAATTTAAATATAAAGACGTAAATAAATATTTAGTAAAATACTAAAGCATTGCTAATTTTACCTTTTTTTTAAATAATATTTTTAATAATAGTAACTGTTCGAGAATCGTGAGTCTGTGCTTGCGATTTGGTAGCTTTTTTTTTATCGTACCGCTCGAGGGTGAAAAGGTTTCGAGGTCTAACGACGCGGATGCGCGGATCGAATGCGTTTCTTCCGCGTCCGGGATTCCATAAAAAAAAGACGCCTCCGGGTTTGTCGCGGCGTCGCGCGTATTTCGGTCATCGCTCCCGATCGCTCGAATAACGCGCGATTTTAATTCGACCTGTGCAATTTCCGCGACTGGTAGACGACCTTCTGACGCAACCGTCGCGCTCCGAACTTAGAAATCGCGTCGTCGACGTCGGGACGCGACCCACGTGCTACGAAGAGGATAATATACAAATAAATACTAATGGAAAAACCAAGTTTTCCCTTCCCTCCTCGTTGGAGGACCGCAGATCGACCCGAGACATAAAAATACGCCATAAAATTATTGAAATTTATGTGCATCCTCTAGCAAATGGATTTTATAAGCTTCTGGCTACTTGATATTATACAGCATATTTTTATTTCGTGGTGCAACAAAGACGTTAAATAGAAAAAGTAAGGAAAATAATCATCTTGTGAAATTGTAATTGGAAACTCGTATGGTGTAGCCAATGGATTTATTTATATAGTAGGATTCGGATTTACGGTGGAATTTTCAGAACGAATTGACCGGATAAGTCAAGGATTCACTGTATGATAAAAAAAATAAAAAAGAATAGAGATAAAAGTACTGTCGGATCAGCTGCAGACTAATAAAAACTCGACGGGCAAAAACACCGGTAGCCAGACACGTGAACACCTTGGCAGCGTTATCGGCGCACTGCAACGTGACGCGTCGCGGCGTAGGTTTTTTCTGTCTAGTCGGCGTCTACGAGAGACCGCGCGCACCGACCTATCGATAAAGAGACACGCTATTAGTGTCGATCGCGACTATCCGTGTCGCGCGTCGCCTCGTTACGACACGCGCTCGCATTTTATTCGCGCCTCGTCGTTGCAGACTGCTTTTAACCCGATTCTACCGCGACGCTTAAACAGTCCGCGACAAAAAGACGCGACGAACACGGCCACAAAACAAATAAAATCTTATACCTTGAAGTACACGATCCCCACGAAAGTAAACCGCAACATTTTTTATTGCAATTGTACGAAATCCAATATTGTAATTCCCCGAAATAATTGAATTTATTTTTATTACAGGAGCTATGCCAGGTCCACGTTTCTACATATATTGTTCTTGTTTCATTTGGCGAACGAAGTCGTTGAATGAAAATGCTAAGTTTCATTTTCCGCGTTTAGTCGCACTTTACCCACTAAATGGCTTTTATTAAGATTTTTCTCGCTACCGAGTTCGATGTAAAGGCTCCACGCATAGAGGATGGCTTTCAACTAGTAGGCGCGACTAAAGCAGGATTTGCAGAAAAGCCTTCCTGAAGAGTCCTCTAGCTCCGGCGCTTCTTAAACTTTTCTTCGCTCGCGACCCCCTTTCATAGGGCGAAATTATTAACGAGCGCCAGTTTCACGAGGTATACGCACTCTGTTAATTCGAACCATCGTACGCGCCGCCATTTATAGAGACCAGTATATAAAAATAAAATATTCTGACGCTTTACTGAGAATAAAACTAACCTGAAAACGACCCGTGACGTTAGTTTTCAGCAGTCCAAATTCTTGTGACGTCAATGCGTTAATAAGAATAAAATATTACTGATCTTTTAACACATTTCAAGTGAGCGTCTCTATGTGCGAACTATGGCGATACTTCTCGCGCTCGCCAGTAGAGAGCTTCGCTTTTAACTCTCCCGCAAGTACTCGACCGAAATCCTACTTGTACATATGCACCCCTCGACAAAAATGGATTCGTAACGAAAACTTCAAATTAACTGAGTCTTTTCGAGCTGACTATCATTTCGGCGGACCATTAAACTAACGTTATTTAGAATGTTACAATTATTAGGATCCTTCATCGCAAACAATATTATTGTAAGCTTAAAATGGCGGTGAGCAATGGCCACCGTGTGTTGAATTTCGACCACGTTTCAGAGGGAATCTGTGCGTGCTTGGCCACCGGAATCCGGAGATGGGAAACCCCCATCGATCGCGATTCGTATTCCGGAGGAAACGGTCTCCCCAATTAGTATTAGCCCAAGTTGGTCGAAGCAATGGACCCCGGGTCCATTGTCGGGTTCGAAAGGAGGCTCTCGACGCGTGTGGTGCCCGTCGCCCGGGCGTAGTCGCAATCGACGATCGATGCAGCGTCGCGACGCCCGACTCGGATCACCGGCGGCCGGTTGTTTATCCGTTTGCGCGCCCTTTTAAAAATAGTCGTTCATTCAAGGATCCCGGCGGCCAGACGCTGGCCAGACGCTCGACGAAGCGTGTACCAGACGGGCAGCCTGCCGACTGCAGAGCCACGCCACGCGATGCTTTGCTACGCGCCAGTGTATACAAACGCCCCCGTTCGAAAGGAAACAGACACGACGCCGATGTACGCGCGTCCGTGGAATTTTTGTCGTCAAGGAACAACGCCGGTGGGATTTGGAAACAGAGGCGACGAACGAAACGGTTTCGCGGGAAAATTTGCCAGACGGGCCGGGACCCCGAGACGGTTCGGATTCTTGGCTTACAAGGGGAAGGCCAGACGGATGTGGAAACATCGATTTTGCAACGAGGTTCTAATATACGTTCAGTGTTACAAAACTCTCGAAATTGGGCCCTTATTTTTCGGGGAATTCGTGTCTAAAATTGCTCGTGTCTCGCGACTCCGGCCGGAACCGCGTCGAGCAGTAAACAAGTTCGCGAACCGGGAAACAAAACGAAACGTCGACGAGTCAGCGTGTAAGCACGAGGGAGCCGAGGGAGAGGTTTCGGAGGTTCCGAATGGGGCGACAGAAGGGCTACGGAACGCGGCACGCGGCAATACGCGTAACCGAATGACCTCGGCTCGTCCCGTCGTTCAACGGCAATATGTTAGATTTCCTCGCACTAGAAATATACTTATGTCACTCTCTTTTCGCGGCGGGAACGCGCACGCGGCGTGAGAGGTTATTTTTGTTTAGTCTGCCCGTCCCTCCTAAACGGCTGCCGCTACGCTCGGCTTGCAGGTACCACGGGGTGCTGCTGGATTCCGATGAAACTAATAGCCCTCGATATAACGACGCACCCCTCCCTCGATATAACAACGCGAACCAACGTTACCGACACGCTGAAATCATAGAACCCGTCAATTTCATAGGTCTTAGATCCCATACTTAAAGTTACAGAACTCGTAAATATTACTTGTTGGCAATTTATGCTCAATTTTATCGATAAAACAATGTAGTGTTACAAAATGTTTCAGACAATTTCTACCAAGTATTAATTTTACGATCTTCTTCGATAATAGAACCATTAATTTTACGATCCAAATAACAAAACTATTTGCAAGAACATAACAAATATGTATTACACATCGTATAATACATTGGGCGAAAAAATAGTTGTCCTCCATACCACTAGCGTCGCTAGCGGACGCACTAGTTTTATCGCGCCTCCGCTGGCGGCGCTAATAGTAGGACTATTCTCTGGCCCAACGTTTAAAGCCAATTTTATCGAGCTTTTACACGATTCTATGGAGTTTAGCTAACCCTCGATGGATCTAGTCGAAATATGCTTCGGTAAATATGAGAACCGACAACGCGAGAAGAGTAACCGATATCTAAAAAGCCAGGAACGCTCGTGAATCACGAAACGGGTCAGAAAAAGTCGGATAGATTCCCTTTCCACCGAAAATGGCGGTCTGGTCCGATACGCTAACAGACTACTCAAGGCTACCAGCAGCGACAGACCCTCATCCACATCGTGGGAAATCACTAATGGGAGGAAATCTTTACGAGCGAAGAGAGTCCATTCTGTCACGCGGAGCGTTGCAAAGGCAGTCGCAAACAAGCAGTCTTGCAAAAACATTCCTCGAGTCTCGTATTCACAGTCACGCGGGGCACACTCGTCCACGCACGGTCGAACCTACACACGCTTGGCACTCGCTCTTCCATGTCCACATACCAGGGGTGCTCGGGAAGTAACGATAACTTTATTAGAAAACTGTTATTCCTAGTCAAGAATGCAGCATTCGTCCGCGTGTGTCCATCTTGCAACTGAAATAGCCAGTATCCGTGTTCTGTTATGTTCCCACCCCCGCGTTTATGGGCGAATCCTCATCTGTACAAACATTTCCCTGCACGGAATCGCTCCGTACGTGCTAACGCGTCCCTGTGTTCTACGAAGTTTCCTAAATCTCTATCGCTTTGCTTTCAAATATATATAATAGAAGGAACCGTGGATCGTTGCCTTTGGAATCGCGAATGTGAATATGGACAAAACGATTTTTTCAGCTGCAGTTTGTCACAGTTCCCCGGGTATAGCGTTAACGAGACCATACGTAGGTGTAGTATAGCGGGGTTGAAACGGCTGTTTTTGCAACGCTCCGCGTAGCAGATTCCACTCCCCTCGTAAAGATTTTCTCCCATTAGCGATTTCCCACGATGTGGACGTTGTCGCTGG
The DNA here is from genome assembly GCF_051014445.1 of Colletes latitarsis. NCBI lineage: Eukaryota > Metazoa > Arthropoda > Insecta > Hymenoptera > Colletidae > Colletes > Colletes latitarsis. Next base: position 24,138,767 of record NC_135135.1, on the reverse strand, counting down.
CTGGCAGGCCTGAGTGTTTATACGTGTATCGCACCGAGAGCTATTTACAGTTACTTCGTCTATAAACTTGTTTCTTAATTCAAAGAACTGACGAAGAGCGTCTTTGATCTACCGCTTTCGCCTCGTCCAGAGACCGGGGATGGAATTGCAAAATTATTACTCGCGACTAAAAGTCTAACGATAAAACGAATTCGACAAAATATTTAACAATCGTTCCCTTTCGAAACGTTGTTAAATATAATATTTAACGAACCGTGGCATTAGTTTAATTTTTCAGTAAGTTTGCGTATCGATCGCTTTGTTTTCGACTGGTTTCGAAATTGGATGTTCGATCCGGACGTAGGGTTGTCGCGCGATGGAAAATGGCCAAGAGTATCGGACCAACGACAACCGCGAACGACGGCTGGTCGATGCCCCAGTGCTGTGCACTTGGCACCATTTTCCTACCCTACCCCATTGCACCCTCTCTCCGTCCTCCTCCAACCCTTTTTCGCTCGGCGCGTTCCTCGTTCCGGAGGAATAAAGAGGGAAAAGGGAGAACGGATTAAATCAAAGGGAGGAGGGTCCGATGCGTCTACGGGGACTACGGTGGCATGTATAGGGTGGTCGTGAAATGTTTCGCCAAACTTTACTGGCATATTTATCGCACGGCATAATTCCATACACCGGTGGGGTGAACTAGGGTCGAAAGTACCAATTTGTCTTCGCCGTACGGTTTTATAACTGTCACGGTTATGGAAAGGACATTTATACATCCCTGGCTGACGTTCGTCTCGCGTTATTGAAACCCGTAACATCGCGATAAATACAGTCGAAATTATTAATTAAGAACGGAGACGATGGAAAATTTATCAACGAAACAAAATTAAATTAATGAACTTTAGGTTTTGGGGTTGAATTTAATTCCGCGCAAAGAGTGACACTTGGAATTCAGACTGCGAAGGATAACTTGAATAATAATAAAGATAATTGTACGAAAATTGCACTGTGTTCTCTCGACGAGCGACCAAACGCGCAAGAAAGTTCTGAAAACCTCAGATCTACGATTACGTAAAAATTATTTATCTGAAAAATCGACTACGAGAAATACGAGAGGGATTGCTAAAAATTCCATCGTGACGCGTCGGTCCTATCGGTGAACCCGTCGATCGAATAAAATGTCCGTGTTCCAAGTTCGGCAAAGGGAAAGTAGGAACGCGCGTCGTTCCAACGTGTAAAATGTCAGCGACAATGGCGCAACGGACGTGGGTCGACGAACCCGGCTTCGAAATCGTGTCACGTGCTTCCCACTACAGATTACAGCCTAGACGCACCATTAGACGGGCGCACGGAAGAATCCCTATTGATAAAACGCGGTAATTAGGCCGAACATCCCGTTTCTCTGCGCACACTCGTCGTGCCCCGGAGCCCGTTAAATCGGTCGCGTACCGATCACCTGCACCGGCTGGAACTTTTTTCTCTCTACTCTCCCGCGTTCCCTCCCACCCCGGCCACAGGTCGCGCGCGATTTACCGCGGTAATTAACATTTACATCGCCAATTAACGGCAACGGGATTTAAATTTCCAGCGCGTCGCGACGGGGCGCTCAGCATCCGCGCGCTCGCGAGGAACGTTTAATTTCCGGCGGCAATCGAGTCGAACGGTGAGCGAGGTCTCGCGTGTACTCTCCGCCGATGACTTTTCGAGTTAACCCCTCGACGATATTATTCTACTCTTCCGGTTGAGAAACGTCCGACTTCTGCTGAATTAGCCGCCGAGATTAGCGTCCTGGGATCGTCGCGACCGCTCGGACTCTTTAAACGCAATTTTCTTTTAAACGGAATTAATGGAACGCGACGCTATCGTGCCCGTTGCTTCGCGCGCGCGCTAATTTTAAAATACGGTATCGAGGATTTATCGCGGGAAACGTTAGGCGCGAACGGTATCTCGGAATTACGATTCTGCGATATATTGTACCGTACGAGGTTCGATAGTAACCCTTCTGTTCGATGACGTTATTTAAAATAAAATAAATTGAAGACTTATCATTATTACAGATAAACAGTAGTATAAAAACTTATAATGAACGCTCGTTTGTTTGCATATTTAAATTAAAAAAGAAAAATAGGGTCAGAATTTTGAAAGAAGAATACGAGCACTGATCGTCCATAAAATTGTTCTTTTTTGTTTTCGGTGGACTCCTGAAAAAGTGTGGGCGACGACTGTTATGGGGTCCGGACACACGATCCAAAAGGGTTAAAATAGAGCGCGCGAGACGTCGGAGCGACCGAGCGTCGCCGGAGGAACCGCCCCCGCGTCGGGGCCATCCGAATATTTGTATCCAAAGGGATTCCGTGCATTAACGAACCTAGCTGGAACTCCCGGTTAGCTCTCTTTTATTTTTCCTTTTCTGGGCCGGATTCCCGCTCGGCGCGGAGCTCTTAAAACGTTGAAAGGTATTTCCTCGGTTCCGGAAGTCGCATTATTCCTCCTGGCTGGAGGCGAGGGCCGAGTCTGCCGGTATTATAGGGCCGGGGTACATATAGTTCGCTGTACAACAGTCAATACTTTATAGCACGAACCAACTTCCCCGTCTCTCTGGGCTCCCTCTCCGCGGTTCCCCTCCCTCCCTCACCCCTCAACCCTCCCATTCGCCCCGTAGACCGGTGGAGGGTACGCCAAACCCCGCGCCGTCGTTTTCCTCCCCGTCCTTTCTTCCACCACCGGGGGCAAATACGAGCGACGGTTTCTACGATCTCCCATCGGTCTCACCGGCAGCTAGCAATATTCCTTGTATCCGTACAGCGTTTCCCAGACCCGCGGGGAGGACGAAGGGCTGCGCGAATTTTGCCGCGGCGACGCGCCACGAATAAAACTCGGGCGTAACTCCGTTGCTCCTCCGTAAGCGACGAAAAGACCGAGATCCGTGGCTCTGGATCCTGCTTCGATTATGCTACTTTACGTTGAGACGGTAGATTCGATCCATTTTGTAATATCGACGCACGGGCGAACACAAAAAGTCGGTACTTCGACTCGAAACTATCGAAATAGACCTTCCCCCGATAATTTGGCGTAGTATTAGCGAAACGATCCTCAGCCAGTCGAAATTGGACCCTCCAAGAATTTGGAAAATGCGAATTTTTGTTGGATTTTACTTGCAAAGTTCTCTGATTCATTTGTAACGAGCCTATAACAAATTAGATATTTTTTCACCAAGGGTTCAACATCCCAAACCGTTCGTTCCATCGAGTTTATTTAGTTTATCGCGATCCACGCCCGGGAAGGACAAGATTAGTCGGTTTAGCGAACCGTGACTCGAACCCGGAACCTTTCGGCTGGTCGGGCAAGTCCGATTAGCCGAGCCTTACATAGATCGTCCGTAGATCTCTGCTCCCCGATCTTGACATCCGAAAGAATGTTGTCTGTGACTACTCCTACCATAAATTCTACCACGAACATACCTACGTCCAGAAGATTAGTAGCCATTTTCACCCTCGAACGCATCGCGTCGCCATCTTGGAAAACGTTGCTTTGAATTTTCAACCCTTAAATGGATCGTGTCGCTATCTTAGAAATCGTTGCATCGAATTTTTAAGCCGCCACGAAAAAATTGAAAATTGAAAACTTTACTTCGCGATTTCGGTTTTATAACGTGATTGCGTAAAGTTTTCAGCGTCGAGGGGGTGCGGGGAACGGGGTCTCCCTCCGCGGGAGGGCGTCGAGGAGAGCCGAGAGTACATATCTAGGTCTGTGTAACGATTTTTAGAGTCCCGACCCTCCGACAATCGTCCAGGCCATAAAAAACTTGAGGCACCCCACAGTCAACGCTGTGCCAGGGTTTCCATAGCGACCGAAGCCCTTTCGCGCCCCTCTGTCGTTGACCTATACCTACGCCGCTACCCCTTAGATCCTGGCTGCCCTAAATCTATTAGACAAATTCAAAGATACACACAACGTCGCCGGAGGAAGTATCGCGCCCTGATGAAATAAATCAGGACACGCCGGGACGCGAACGAGAAACGACGAGACGCCGCGAGAGAGTGTTTCCTTTCGGCGTTGTTCCCGGAGAATTTTTCACCCGACGCGCCCGGGGTTAAGGGTTGATTCTGGTTTATTGCCTCGGTGAAATTTATTTCTTTTTGCGCGGTTCATTCAATTTTCGCGACGGCGGTAATTTTGGGAACGTACTGTGACTTTGTTCGGACTTTATTCTTCGGATTCTAATTTTTATTATAAGTCTATGGGGGGAAAAATATTGTGCATTCGATATGGAGAATATTGTAATTTTTTTTTCAATCGATTTAAACGATACAAATTATCCTGCTGCGTTCTGAATTTAGTATGCACCGAAATAATTGGGGTATTAGAGTATTTCAGATCATGTGATCGATACTGTAAGTACTGCATTCTTTCGCTTGAAAATTTTACAGTATTCGATGTTCACCCGGAAAATGAGAATGACGTAGGAATAGGTGAACATCCGAGTCCACCTCGTAGCGCTCCAACTTACAAAATAGTCATTTGGAAGAAAATGAGCTGGCAAAAATATTCAAGCATTGTTGCAGATTTTTAATCATTAATCATCGAAAGCCAGAATTTCGAGTCTCTGAAATAAATAATTCGTACAGGTCAAAATTGACTCAAGCAAGGGTGGAATCTTATAGCATCAAAATTCATTAAAAAAACAAGCGTATAGTGTACAATTAAACAACTCGACTGTAAAAATATTACATTTTCTCTTGTACACAAATGGGTTCTTAGTGATTTTTAGGAGTCGCTGTCTTGTCCTTCCCTCAAAAAACTATTTCCATTATTAATGCTGTTTGCAGAAGTACCAAAGTTCTAAAAGCACGTACAAGTTCCGCAGATTTCTGCGCGGCCTCGATTCGTCTAAAAAGAAACTAGCACGAGCCCTTCGCGGCTATCGTCGAGCTCGCGCGCGAAGCTAAATAGAACGAACGCGAAAAAAACCTGGAGAAAAATTCCGAGGATGCGCACGATCGTCGTCCAGGGTTCGCTAACATCAGACATGTAACGCCGACGAAAAGTAAGAAAAAAAACGGATGGGGGGAACGAAAAGAAAAAAAATTGGAGAAAAAAGGTGAGAGCCGCGGAATCGTAAATCGAGAATTAAGTATGACGGCGAGCGCGGTAAGACGTATATAAATTTTCCTTGCCGATGAATAATAAATGGCGGAACCAAGGGAACAAGGGGAGGTAGGAGACAGTACGAAGTGGAACCGTGCTCGAGTCTCGGGCGCAAGAAGGGCAGCCGCGATAAAGAGGGAAAAGGAGAACCGTCGCGGAGAGCAGAAAGGAAAGGGTGTGCTGGTCGAGAGAGGCACCGAGACTCGGAGAAAGAGAAAACCAGAGCGAGAGCAAGGAGCGAACCGAAAGGACGTTAACCCTTTTCTTGTTTCTCTCCGGCCCATCCCTCCGTTCCTTCTCATCGCAGGAGTGCTCCTTTCCGCAGGAGAGTTACCTCGTCCCTTTCTCTCCAACCTCAGTCACTTTTTCCACCTCGCGACGTACCCTTTCTCTCTTCTCTCCGTTCTTCGTACTTCGTTCCTCGTCCTCTGCCCCGTCGCGAACGGCTCCCTCTCTGCGCCACCCGCCCTCCGTTCTTTCTCGCTCCTTCGCGCGCCCCTGCCCCCTTTCTTGCCCTCCGCTCGCGCTCGAGGGGGAGAACAAAAATTACGAATCCGCGAGGCATTCGTCGAGAGCCACGGGAGAAGCTCGATCGAGGGGTTTCGCGCGGCCGTGGTGCGCGACGTTTCCACCGAACCGCCACGGAAATGCTTTAACCCTCGGCAGCGCGAAGGGTTGACTGTCGCGCGCGATCGACTGTCAGCCGGGGACGGCTTCTTGCCGCCGCTGAAAAATCCTGGCAAACTTTCCGCGCCGTTCTACCGCACTGGAAAACGACTTTGCGTTCAGACTAAATTTTCGACTCCAAAACACGTTGGTTTTATTCAGACGATTCTACCCCTTTGCACTCGGAAACTTTTCTTCGATCGCCTACTGATAACTCAAGCACACTTTCTTACGAAATAAACAGTATATACTCCAAGCAAACATATCTTTTTTCACATTCTTCGATTATGTATTTTGTCCTATATTAAAACAATAATATCGTTGTGTTTCCTGAGAGGATACATCATTCAGAAGGATAGATATAGATTTATTATCATGGAATAATAGAAAATTAATTGAAACTACCTTTTTCATAATTTAACTATCACATCATAGACATATTGATTCTCAAGTTGAGATGTTGAAGGTTACTAAAATAAGTAAAACAAATTTTAGGTTACGTCGTTTGCAATGGTCTAAAATCAACATTTTAGTCTCGCAGAATATTATGCATTTATCCATAAAAAATTAAAACCTTGCAAGAATCAAAATGTACCAATTCTGCGAATTCTGCCCACGTTACCATAATTGCTTTATAATACGCCGACGAGTCTCCGCCCGTTAAATAAATAAAATACAATCTACGATGCCTTCGAAAGTCCAAGCTACACTCTGAACAATGTAATGTCCGCCTCAAATGGAGCAAAGGAAAAGTCGAAGTACCGGAATCCAAAAAAAAATGGCGACCAATTCGGTTGACCGAAATCGACGATATCGTTTCCGGTCGCGGCGAGCGTAAATTTTCATAATAACGAATAATCGCCGCGGAACCGAAAGCGCGAATAAATCAGCGACGGGTGGGCGGGGAAAAAGGCGTCGCTCGTGCCTTGCAACGGCGACGAGGATCGCGCGCGAAATTTCTGGGACACTTTGCATATTTTCGCGTGACCTAACCGCCCAGCCACGGACATATCGCTGCGTTTCGCCGTGCTCGTGGGAAGAAACCTTCGACGTTATAATTATTAGGGCCAATTTGTCCGACTAATAACACGTCATTATATTATTAAAAAGTCGTAAAGATAATCATTGGCGTCTACCCGGTCTTTGCCAACCTATTGTTTTACGACCGTGGGTTCCTCGTACTATTATTCCCGTTGATCTTAAAGCTACGCTCGTGCACGCGTAATGGCTTCTGCCCCGATTATCCCGTTTTCGTTCCTCGCGTTACAACCCCCTTCGCGATTCGTTCCACCTTTCGCTTCCTTTGCATTTTCTCGGACCGCTCGGAAATACTGGCAACATTCGGATAACGGGATTCGTAGGTCGGTTGGAGCAAACGATTAAAAGCGACCCGAGAAAACTAGATCCTAGATCGTCGAGCACGAGGACCGGAGTGGCGAGAAAATCGGAACGAGCCACGGTTTTCGATTCGACCTCGGATCTCGGAGAGTCAACGTTCCTTTCTGGCTACAAAAATAGCGACGTTACGGACCCGTCGTTGGAGAAATCCTAAGATTAACGGTCCCCCTCGGGGGGTGCGTACACGTGATCCGCGAAACGACTATTATTCGATTAAAACGGAGTTACGGGACGCGATCGCCGTTATTATCCGGCGTGTAATCGGTTCCACGAACCCCGCGGCGGCTTAGCGCGTATCCTGACAAATCTCGACGTGGCGAGAATAGCGGCGAACGTTTAAAATAAAGTCGCCGCCCCGGTAAATTTATCGTTCGCGAACGCAAGATCTGTTTACCCGTCCCTTGGGGATCGCGTGTCGCGATGAAAACCACTAAAATACCGGGCGGAATTCGCGCGCGCGGCCCTCCTCCCGCGAAAAACCGCTTCTCTGCCCTCCTTGTCACTCACGTGTCACTTCTGTTATAGCGGTCGAAAATAAGGCCGCGGGTTTTGGAATATCTGACCGGTTAGTCAGACCATTTAGTCATTCCTCTTATAACGGGGTACTCGGTATCGCCCGCAGTCACCAGAACTCGCTCTTTGGGAACTATCCAGATCACGAATTAGCTCGCGAAAAAAGCACCCGAGGGTTACAGAAGCACACCGAAATAAACACGTTAAGTAACAACATCGGAATACATCTTCGCGATCGGGGCGACGCGTACGACGGGCTACGCCTTCCACGCGAATTACCATCCCCGCTATTATTCGATATTTTTGTCCCGGACCCACCCCCTGTCGTCGTATCTTCACGAACACGCGTCTCTTGCCAATACTCCGCATCGATCCTTCGATTATCGGCTATTTTAGGCGCCGTTCCCTGCCCCCCGACTGGACATTACCAACGCTTACATCTGCTCATCGTATGTACACGATTTATCCTATAGTATAGGATACCTTTAAAGTACGTCACTAGCTTGATTAGTTCATCCCAACTCTGATAAAAATCATGGTTTTCAACTGAACCATGGAGTTTTTAAAACCTGTCTACTTTGAGCTAGATATTACCGAGAGTTGAAACTGGTGTTAGGTCTTAGGGCTCCATATTGAACCCATTCAATTTGACCTTTCTAATAGGTGACTTGTCTTCTCTCTTAGATAGCATGCCTTGACTCTACAGTCGCCATTAATTCGATTACTTCATTCTAACTCTGCTAAAAATCTTGGTTCTCGCGGAACTTCGGGAACCCTATTCATCTCGTCGTCTCCCTTCCCAACGTACAAATCCTAACTCAATCCTTTGACTTATCAGATATTGGAGAGGCTAACGCGAACTAGATATCGCAAAGATTTCAAACTGATCCCCGCCTCGTGGCATCGCATTAAATCCATCCGAATCGTCCTTCCTAGTTGGCCTTATCTCTTAGACAGGTTGCTCCTAGTCGCCATTAATTCGATTACTATTCCTTCAAACTCTGTCAAGAACCTTTGGCAACCTTGATGCCTCCAGTTCGTCTCATCGTCCACTTTCCCCCATAGCAAAACTTACTTTCCAATTGTTGCTTTTCTAATTGACCGGCGATCGTCTACGATCCTGAGTGACCAAGCTCCGTTTATCCTATTCATTTCACGAATTTAATATTATTTGGTCCATGTCAGCCTTTTTTATTATTCTGATTAATTACCCTTAGGTCCTCTCATCCGATATTCCAATATAACTAAGAAATAAAAATACCTATCTCCAACCCTAATCCGTCCCAATTCTAATTTTCAGTGCAAAACAACGCAACGAACCACCTCTGGGAAAAATTTTAATGGGGGATTCTAGAGGCCAAAATAAGACGAAAATCAAGAATACCAATTTGTTGATGAAAGCATATGTTTAAAGTTCCGACCGTACTGAATTTTTTTCTAGAAAGTGGGTAGGATTTCGGGGGTATGTCTATTCACCAAAAATGATTATAATTGACCCCCACAGCTGACAATATTTTTTTCAGAATGATTTGAAATATTTTAATTTCGTCGAAAAATTTCACACCTTCTCGAATTTTTTTCTAGAAAGTGGGTAGGATTTCGGGGATATGTCTTTTCACCAAAAATGATTGTAATTGATCCCTGCAACTGAAAATAATTTTTTCAGAACGATTTAAAATTTTTTAATTTCGTCGAAAAATTTGTCCACTTGTTGAATTTTTTTTTCGAAACTGGTTAGGATTTCGAGGGTATGTCTATTCACCAAAAATGATTGTACCTGATCCCTGCAGACGATAATAATTTTTTTAGAACGATTTGAAAAATTTTTTTTTCGTCGAGAAATTTCAGCACCTAACCGAATTGTTTTCTCGAAAGTGGGTAGGATTTCGGAAGTATGTGTATTCACCAAAAATGATTGTAATGGACCCCCGCAATCGAAAATAATTTTTCCAGAACTATTTGAAATTTTTGAATTTAATTGTTAATAACTTTTTAACGAAGCCTCCATCGACAAATTGGTATTCTTGATTTTCGTCTTATTTTGGCCCCTAGAATCCTCTATTAAAATTTTTCCCAGGGGTAGCCGAACACCCTGTATAGATGTATGTATGTATATTTTCTTCGCCGCGCAATAAAGACGACAAATAAGTAAATAAAATTAAGGATTCCTGGCCGACATAGGGGGCGTCTAATTAGGGGAAGCAACGAACCGTCGCGGTTACAAAGATAACGAGAGGAAAGAAAAGAGGGAGAGAAGGAGGGAAAAAGAGGGCGGGATATATAGGAGAAGACGGACGAGTAAAAAAGAGAAGAGAGTAAAAACGGCGGGCAGAGGGCTGGCAGAATCCAGGAATGTCCAAATTTTTGGCGCGTCGCCAATACGCGGTTATCTTATTATGATCGAGCGGAATTAACGAGCTATTTATCGAGATTACACGCGGCGATACGCAACGTTATAATCTAAAATAAACCGCGGCCCTGTTCCGCGAGCTTTATCAGAGGCTTTCCAAGCGGCGTTCGCCAAACACGCGATACAGATATCCGTCCCGTGTTATTGCAAACAATCGCGACGCCTGTAAAACACCAGACTCCCGGCTTCCCCAAACGTGTCCGCCTCTTCGCGTCGCTGGTGTACGTTTAATCGGACCTTTCTCTACCGACCGACACGATTTGACTTCGAAACGTTGATTGCCGCGAAAAAATCTGAACGTCTCAAACAATTAATCGATTAACTCATTGGCTGCGTAGCATCCTAACCCAGAATGATCGCTTTTATGCGATCGCGTGACAGTTGACGTCGAAACTGAGACTGAATTGCATATTGATCCTTAACTGGTAACGCGGGGGGTATTTTAACACCCCAACGATTACACGTGGTTTATTTATGAATATTGTGCACTATTGTTTCGTACGACCAACTTTACTCGAAGAGTATTTTCTATGAGAAACTCGTTGCTTTTTATTTTTCTACTTAATTAAAATTCTAACTAAATTGTGATATTCTTGTTGGAACCAAGAACTCCGCTAAACAATTGATATATTATTTATCAGGGCTGAGAAACAAAAAGAAATGCGTCCAACATGGTTCACACGTGACGCGAGAGTTTCTGTTGTAACTGTGAAATAAGGGGAAAAAATTGGTAGCTACGACAATGGAAAAGTAACGAAACCGCAGTCGAATGAAGAATAATTTGTCGTTACGCCGATGGGTCTTCCAGACAACCGGAAAAAAAACGTACTACGTGCTGAGGCTAGACGTTTTTTTTCCTATAGACAGTTCTTTGCTGCGCGTACGCACGGTCAGTTTTTTTTACTATTCCTCGTACGCATTTCCAGGAATTTATGAAGTTCATTTAACCGGGCGTCATTCACTGCGCCCGATCAATTGGGAAACTTTAAACGGCCACGAATAGGCGTAGAATCGTCGGATTTGCTCCAAAAAATATTATATCAAATTGAAGGCCAAGAATTTCACGATAAACTAACAGAATTTTATTATTATTTATAGACGTACCTAAAAAAAAATTAAGAAGGTGAGTTACTTTATTCGATTCACACAGTTAATTTACAACAAAAAAATGAGAAATATTGTTTTTAAAAACTGAAGTTAACTAAAAGAAAAATAGAGCATCCACGTTTCAATGAAATAATTGTAAATAATTCAGTTAACGAACTATTGTTCGTGAAGAAAAAAAGAAAAATTTCGCGAATATCTAACACTTCCGTTATCGTGTCAATAATTAAAAATAGATTTTAATTATTTATTCGAAGCGAGGAATCGTGGCTGTTGCGTATATGTCGGCGTACTCAAATGAGAATTAAAGTGTTACATAAATAATATGATAAGCCGTATGCGTGTCACATAACCTATGTGATAAGCTAGATGCGTGTCACATAACCTACGTGATAAGCCAGATGCGTGGTACCGAACATGTTGAGCACCAGTCCATAAATCGTTCTGGTTCAATTTAAGGAATAAACTTCGTAATTGCTTTCCCCTTTTCGATCTTATATGGATCAAAGGTGATCGAGATAACTGGAAGATTCTTGCAACATAGTATTTATAATTATTAATGATAAACAGGTCGAAGAGGTGCAACTATAGCCTGCCAAAAGTACCGAGACTTCATACGACGTTTAATTGTCCCCTACTAAAGCCATCAAGAGACGTAAAAAGCACTAAACTCGATACAATATGCAACTACCCCGTCTCAAAATGGTCACAGAGTGCAAAAGGTACCAGATTTCACCCCGTACGATATTTAATTATCCCCCATAAAAGTCACCAAGGACCACATAAAGCACCAGATTTGTCTCGATGTGTAACTACCCTCTCAGAGGTGCCACCAAACGTAAAAGGTACCAGACTCGATGGAAATGCAACCGTCCCCGAGCGAAACTACCAAGAAAGGTAAAAAGTACCGGATTTGGAGGTACGGTACCAACTTTGGCGGCCCCCGGAGAAGGACGGGAAACGCACCAGCGACGGAGACGTCGGTTGCAAGGATTCGGTCGCGTTCGGTGTTGGTCGATTCGCGTGCGCGGGACGCGGACGGTGCAAAAGCAGAACAGAGAGTAAGAGAAGGCGAGCGCGATCGCGACGGAGAAGGGAAACCGAGTCGGCGGTCGGCCAGTGCGCGAAAAGAATAGCTCGGCTGATTCATACGCGAAGTCACGAGCCGTACATCGTACGCAGCCGGCGTACGGCCGTGCAAGCGTAATCGAAAACACACGAGATGCACACGTTCCACGGCGAAGCCTGTTCCCTTCCCATCCTCCTCGTACCGACACGGCCGTGCGCGCTTTTATACTCCTGTTCCTTTCCACCTTCCGCGAGGCCAACGCCGCCCCGACGAAAAAATCCTCCGCGAAACGCTTTCTCGCGAATTTTACGGTCGCTGGCCCGACCACGCTCGCCACTGTTTCGCGAAACGACTACTCGCCAAAGATCTCGTCGATCTACGATATATTTTCTTTTTGCACGGAGACCATTTTCACCGGTGGAAACGTTACTTTAACCGAGGGGACTTTCTCAAATTTGAAATAATTTTCAACGCTAAATCTAATCAGTTCCTATTATTTACACGTCTCTCCTGAGACTCGACCTAACAATTTATTTTTATTTTTTTGTACTTTAAATACAGGTGCAGTACCGGTTTAAATTATGCGACAGGTGTTGTACGAAATATAAACAGAAACTATCAATGTTTACAAATACTATGTGGATAACGAAATATTTGCAGGGGGAAAGGGTGTATTGGTACAGGATCGAGTTGTAGATTTTTAGGGTCCCCTCTCCGCCCACGTTCCGACTGTCAATAAATTGTAATTATCTATTATTTTCTTTTTTTCGTTTCTCTTCTGCTCCCATCGCGCCTGACAACAGGCAACCCGAGGCTCGCGCGAGTGCAACTTTACGCTCGTTTAGGCATCGCTTCTAGCAGATTCCAATATCTTGATAACTAAACATCGACAAGCTTACTCTTTAGGCCAAAATGCTCAAAAACGAACCCTCCATCGGATATATATTTGACAAGATCAACCTCTAAAAATTGAGAACAGTCAAAATTGCCTTACTCTCGCGTTTTGTCACGAGATGACAATAAATGAAACTACCAGACTCTTCGATGGTTTTTCCACAGATTTAACATTTTATCTCGGAACTAGTATCAAGTTTACGTACACCCCAAATTACTATCTACCGTAAAAAAAGACCAGAAAGGGATATTATTCTTTCCTACGAGACGATTCAGTGGAATATTCTTTCGGATTGAATTACGGTTTTGTTGCACAGCGTTATGTTTTTCGAATGACAAAGTGCATCGTTGGATGGGCATGGATAGCTTGATGGCTTTTAGTTGTCGCGGACGACCCGCTATCGAAAAGCAGCGCTATGGCGCGAACCATTGGACGTTTGAAAATTTATTCGATAAAAGCTGGACCTGTAAAATGTAGTCGGCGCCAGGGGGATTTCTCGCAAAAATCCGTGCACCGAACAACGCGTTAAACAAGAAGTTACGTAAAGATTCCACTGGATGAATATAATCCGAAAATAATGTCATATATACGAAATAGTGTCGGGAGGTTCTAAAATGTTATTTTCGATCGTCTTGTCTGTTATATTAAGCGAACCGTGACGAAAACAAAACACAACGCGGCGATTCCAGGCGTTATGGACCACTGGTAGATCAGCACCGATCTTCCGCTAACGTATAAATAGCGCATTTTTTAAATCGTACCACGGTTCTTTCATTCCAGTTGTATAGCGTAAAGCTACCCGTATATTTTTATCGCGAGTTTAGTGCCGGTTATAAATATAAAAATAGTGGCTAAACGATTGATGGTGCAATCGGGGAAATTCGTTTAAACGCGAGCGACTGTATCGAGTTAAATTTCTGTGGTAAGATAAGAAACACGAATAACGGCAACAATCGCGAGTCCCTTTTTAGACTGTGACGCTTTTAAAACGCGAGTAAAAATGTACAATTCAACGGAGAAATTTTCCAAATATTTGTTGCGACACTGAAAAAAGAATTAAATAGTAATACATAAAAAAAATTTAATTGCACTGAACATGTGCGTGGATGTGCTTGATCAGATAAAGGTCGTTAAAGTTTGTATTGTGTTTGCTTAAAATAGAGCAACGGTACTCCCTCGCTTCAAGTCGAAAAATCGGATCCATCGTGTGGCGAAGGTCGGTTCACGTTCTTAACGCTATACATACTCTATTCCGCGCAATTCCATTGGTCGTTAACACTCACGATCGTAATTTTTATGATCTTTTTGTTTCGCGACAATCTGTTTATTTGTTACTGATAAATAAATAATTATTCTTCGAATCCTATAAAGTGTGTACGTCTGATGCTTTATATAAATTTCTACTTAAGCTACGAAACTAGTTGTTGTCGGTGAAGATCCAGAATATTAGCGAGGCAGCGAACGCGTTAAAAAGGTGAAAGAAAGACTATTGATAGAAGGGCGATCGTTTCCCTTGGAGGGGGAAAGATCGGACGAGTGTAGTACGCGTGTCGTATAGTCGCGTTCGAGCGCAGAAGCTGTCGAGACGGGAGAAGAGAGAATAAGACGGAGGGAGGCAGGGCGAAGGGAGGCCCGGAGAAAGTGGCCGCACGGTTAGAATAGTTAAAAATAACCCGACCAAGGGTCCTGCGTCGAGCTTCGGTTCCTGTAAACACGCCCGTGGGGAGAGGCATGGCAAAAGGAGCAAGAGAGAGGCCGGTGGCTGCGTATCCGGCACACGGGGAACGACACCGAGAGGGGGAGTCGAAACCGCGAGGCCAGAAAGGGTCGGCCGAGCAAATAGGGAGTGAATTTTGCGGTACTCACGTGGTTCCATAGAGGTGTCTTGACTCGGTGGTGGCAACTGCGTGGTCGTCGACGTGCTCGTGGTCGATGGCGTCGACGTGGACGAGCCTTTGGGCTGCGGCACCGTGACCTTGACCTGTTCTTCGCTGCTTTCGGCCTCCGCGTCCTCGGTCCGCGCCTCCTCCGGGCTCGGGCGTGTCCTTACGCTTCCAGCTCCCGGCTCCTCATCTTCAGGATACGACCACGATGACATCGGCCCGGCGACTGTTGTCGTGGTCCACTCGACGACACCACCACCACCACCACCTATGATCTCACCACTACCGTCCCCCGCGACCGCGAACCTACCCCCGTTTTTAACCGAAACACCTGATGCTGCTGCTGCTGCTGCTGCTTCTCCTCCTTCGTCCTTCGACTTCCTGTTGCGCCTCCCGTTCGACGCGGTCCCACCGCCGAGCGGACGATAGGGCACAGTGGTCCGCGTTACCGGTGCTGTCGTCGTCGTCGTCGCCGTGATAGAGGAGTCCTCGACTCCCTCGACCAGCCTGGAGAATCCCGTCCAGTACGGTTCCAGGCGATCTACCGTCGATCCCTGATCGTCCAGCAAGCTCGCCGTGACCTGCCGTCGCCTCGACTTGGTCCTCCCGCGAGCCAGGCCTCCTCCCGCTTCGCCCGACGCGGCCGAAGATGAGTCCTTCGTCCCGACGGCACCGATCGTCGTCGGGTCCTGGCGAAACAACGATCGAGTCCCGTCCCGATCGTCCGCTAGTTCGGGAATCAACGACGCCACGTGGCGATCCAGTTCTGGGCGCGGGCGCAGGCTGGAAAAATGCCGGGTGGCGAACCGGAACGCGGCCCCCGACGGCGAACGGTCCGGCGATCGAGGCGGAAGACGAGGAGGCGCAGCGTCGAGGGACACGTACGTATCGGACACCACCGACGCAGCCGTCGTCGTGCGCGTTTGATTGCCGAGGACAGCGACGACGAGAAGAAGCAGGGGCAAGCCCACCCCCGCCCCCGTGGTGGCCCCCACAACCCCCGGCCCTACCACGAAAACTCGCGAGGCCGTCCAGTCCAGCTGGTTGTAGGCCGACCTTCCGCTGCTCCCTCGTCCTCCTCTTCCTCCAGGTTCCTATTTCTCTCCTCCCTGGGATTACCAGCCGCCTCTTCCTCCCCCTCTTCGAGATCTACATCCAACCTCCCGTCGACGCCGGTGTTCCCCGTTGCGCCTGGTCCCGTACACTGGTGCGGTGGTTTCCGCCTCTCGCAACCACCCGATGATTCCGGCCGTCTCTTTTTCTTCTTCCTCTTCGTCGTCGCGACAACTGGTCCACCCGCGAGATTACGGTCTCGCATTTATCCCGTCGCGCGTCGAACGTTTATCCCGAGGTGCGCGCCCCCCGCGGACTCCACCGACGAAATCGCTGCCACGCGATCGCGTTCCGCCATCATCGCGAGCGCCGCTGGCCGATCACGCGCGCGATCGACGGACGATCCACCGCGATAACAACCGCCCCGAACACTCGCCCTTGCATCTCCTCCGCCGACGGCAGACCTCACCACGCCCGTACCCGCGACCCTCCTCGACTGCTTCTCGCCACCGACCTCGCGGGAGAGATCACGACCACCGTCTGGAAACAAACAATATGCCGCGTTAAGGAGGGTTAGGCTCGACCAAATCGATCTTTTCCCCCCTTTTTTACATAGAGTTACTCTCCCTCTCGTATTCATAATATTCACTACCTGATTCACTATAAATGAAAAGAAACTTGTTTGTTACAACTATGTTACTCCTATTCACAAAGTGGTTTTTCAAAATGTCTATCTGTTTTAATATCAACGGCCAAGTATAATGCCCAATTACACAATCGATAGAGAAGAATAAAGACCAGTGCTCCACTGTCGAGAACCGGTGTCTTCAACGTGACACCGTGACCGTTTGTTTGTAATGTATTCATACACAAACCCTTAAATATCTCAACGTAAGACCAATTCGTAAGAAACAGGTTTTCTTTTTCATATAGCGTGGGAGTAACCGTGCATGCGTTTTGAAATATACGATCTAAATTCTTCTATAGGAACAATTATAAAGAAAAGCAAAATGTGCACACAGAGAAAGTATGGCAAGCAAGATGGAGGTTCAGCGAGCGAAGCTGTTTTACAACCTAAAAACATCAATCAAGCGAGCTCTATTGAGAGGTACCATTATTACACAAGGGAAGAACACCGATCAAGTCGTAAGGGGATCAGGATACAGGAAAATAACAATAATGCTATTAACTTTATTGCCTCCACCCTAATATACTGCCTCTTGCCGCGCAATCTACCTGTGGCTCTTACTCTCGCCCAACTACTGTTTTTGTGTGTTCGCAAATTAAAAAGATACGATCCAGAGAAAGAACGAAATAGTTTTTTTCGTAAATCCTCTTCCCCCTCTTTAGTGATCCTAGACGACCTTGAACAGGTAGATGCTTCCGTTAGAAGATAAATAAAAAAATACAAAGTATCGTTTGAAAAAAATTAACGACCTTGAAATGTCTTTAGTACTTCCACCTGGAGCACGAATAAAACCTCGCCACAATATGTCCCCCATGAAACCAAACAACTTCTGCTACAAACATTCTCTTCGATCTTTAAAAATAAACGAGTTATCCAGGTGACCTGTTTTAAGTGTCTCATCTTGAATGTATCGAAAACTGGTAGGGTCGATCTAGTGCAGCTTCCAATTTAAACCTCGCATACGTATCGTTAAAAAAAATGTATTTAACAAATTTGGCACCTTTAAAAAATGATATACACTTCGACCTATTTATAAAAATAAGTAGGAAAAGTGGAATGTGTTTAAGCTACCAAAAGACAAATTCGTTTGCACCCGTTTCCAAAAGAGGAAAACTGTTTATAATGCACTGCACTCAGATTTCGAAAGGTAAAATATATTTGTTAAAAAAGAGGAATTCGGATTAAAGTCGTGCGGAATGAAAAATAATGCGAAAAGCGTTCGAACGATGTGAAAAATTCCAAACAAGTCGGCCGATAAACAAGAGAAGACGATGTGAGAGACGAAGAGAGACAGAGTCCACGCAGCATGCACTGTCTTATTCTGGTCCATGGTCTCATGCTTCCTACAACTTCCTAAAATACGAGCCCCCAGGAAATAGTTGGCGAACAGATTTCGAGCGATTCGTTTCGTTCTATGTTCTACCCCTTCCTCTATCTCTCTCCTTCTTTCGCGCTTTGTCTCCTTTCCTCGTACATGACAATATACGATATAACGAACAACAATGTCCAACACACGGTTACCCTCCCCTGCGACGCGCGTTCACGTACGACATAAAAATGAAAATGTTGCCCCGCGGAACGCTCACTCGAGATTCGAGTGGTCCTAGGCGAGTCGTACCACGCGTTGCGTGAATTTATTATTTATACCAGTGCTTCTCAAACTTTTCAAAGTGAGAACCAAATCACGCGGTGAACAGTTATTCGCGACCCACGATAAGATTTCCAATGAAAATGACACATCTTTCTTGTATTCAAACATGTAAGAAAAGTCAAAGAAGCGAAAACAAAATTAACAATATAATACTGAGTCTAAACCTTGTCGATAAGTCGTGCAGCTCAGCGACCCACTTTTTGGTCACGACCCATAGGTTGAGAAACACTGATTTACACCCGAGCATCGGTGACCCGCAGGTCCGTTTTCTGGGGCCCTTTTACCCGAGACCCCGGCCAGTACGCTTGCCGAGAAATAATTATTCGAACTGCACAGACGACGATACTCGAGATAAATGACGATCGATATTTGCGATGACGCTGATAAAAGGAAAAACATAGACGTCGATCGATAACGCGCTAAACGCAAACAAATCAGGCCGATAGAGGTGTAAAGTGCAAAGTTGTGGAAAATTATACGATTCAAATGACATCTGTCTGCGAATCCGAACGATCACTATGCTTCCTCTAACGGTAAACAATTTTTATTCGATTCGCAAAGGGGCTTGCAAAGTATGAATCGAAACACATTTTTCAGGATTTATTATCATTTTTAATACTAAATAACGTTTCAACCCTTAGCATGCAATCATTTTCAAATTCAAATAAACATATTCGTTTAACTACTTGCAAATTTCCTGTATAAAATTCTATTACTAAATAAAATTTAAATTAATAAACACCAAGGTAGACGGGAATGAAAATCGCGTAACGTTGTTTTGAAATCAAGAGGAACGAAGGAAAGAATTTTTCTAACATTTATTTGCCACGTACGTGGACTTCCATTAAGCGCGGCATCGGAGGAAGAGGAATCGCGAAAATCCTATTTTTATGAACGCTCTCGTCGGGTATGAATAGTTTCTGCCCACCTCTTCGTCACAGACACCGTCTCCTAGAGTACGCCAACATAGAACCGCGTAAGAGGAAATGGAAAGGTGGACGAGAACAGACAGAGTGGTCTGTTTCTACTGTCCACACTCTCCTAATGCAAAACTCGTGTAGCATCGATAGACGTCGTGGGTCGCGACACCCATGACTGGTCGACAGTCGTGTTTTGCGGTATTTATTCAGCGTACTCCAACGAACAGGAAATCACGAACAACAGTAAAAGAGGCTACGCCACGCCACGCCACGCCGCGACAGACCGGCGAATATTTGTTTACGCAGAAAACGCGAATCCCGCTAATTATAGTCACAGAGTCGAAGGGAGGAAACGGCGAAGACACTATTTTTACGAGTCTCCCGCCAGAATATCGTCGGACGTCTGCCTCCGTCTGACCGCAACAAAGTCAACGCACGATGAACGCAAGACGATATAACCTTACCGCTTCTTCTCGTACCCACGAACAAAATTACTATTTTCATTTCTTTATTAAACACACTCCGTATCTACGTGAAATATATACAACTGTACAACAACGTTTCACCGAGAAGTACCGCAGGCGCCATATTGAAAGTCGCGATATTCCGTGTATCCGTCGAATCGATAGATCGCAACGACTGTAAATAAACGATCGATCGAACGAAAAGATGCATGCTATGTGAGGTATTAAATGATAGAATTATTGTTAATAAAGCAGTTTGTATTTTTAGATGTATTTAATTCAATAACAATAACAACAGTCGAAGACACTGGATAGGTTACAGGGGGGGATTTCGGACGCGTCAGCTAACGCACGATCCTCGCAATTTTTCACGGAAAGTGAGGTTAGAATACGACACGAGCGCTCGCTTAGCCGGTGTCGTGCGCGCGTGTCAGCGAGTGGGAATTCGCTGTTTTCATGAGGAAAAATGTGCGCGGCACGCGTGCTGACGTTCTATTTTCGAATGAAAGGCGCGATCAGGGGACAAGAACGAAAGAGAGATGCAGAAACCGGGAGAGAAAGGGAGCGAAAGAGAGAACGGAGTGACGCGGATAGAACGAAAAGCGAATGGAGGGAGCGTACACGCGGGACAAAGACCGAGGGAAGAAGCGAACAAGACGGACGTAGGAACAAACTGTGAGGGAAAAGCGTGGAACAGAAAGCGAGAAAGCGACGCAGCGAGAGCAACAACATTGTACAAAAACGAAGACAGATTGCGATGCATCTATATGCGTATGTGTGTGAGAGCGAGCGAGACAGAGGGAGGAGAGTGTGTGCATATACTCTTTGAATACACGACGGTAGAAGGCGGACAGAAACGGAGAGCGAAAGGGATGCAGTGAGAAAAAGAGACGGAGAGCATGCTGCCGTTGTAGTGTGGACACCGGTGAGGAACTCTGACTCGTCTCGTGCTAGGCGGCCATGCTGGGTCTCTCTCGCGTTCCGAGAATGGGTACCCTTTACGTACACGGTGAAAACTCGCGAATCCACTCGCAGAAAATTTCGTCGTCGCGCCCGTAGCCGTATCGCGGTTTCGCGAAACGGTCGGAAGTAATCGCGCGTCGCGATCGTTCGACGATCGACGCGTAAAAAGAAAAACAAAAAGGTACGAGCAAGAGAGGAAAAAAAATGGAAAAAGAAAACGGTAAAACACGCGAACCGGGAATCAAACGAGAAGGAAAACCACGACCGCGACGACGACGACGACGACGACGCGCGCGAGACGAGGCCGGCGGTACGGAAAAAGACGAAAAAGAAACGAAAGGAGTAAAAGTAAAAAAAAAAGAGACTAAAGCGTGCGAGAAAAAGAAAGGAGAGAAGCACACGCACCGTGTTGACCACCACGCGTTCGCCGTTCGGGATGAAGGGAGGGGGCACCTCTGATCACGAGCACGAACAGCGTATATACGCAGTACACGTAAAACTACGCGCGGCAACGACACACACGACGAGTGCACGCGTCTTCGCGGCGGCTCCGTGTTTTCCACCGTGTGTACCGTGTCGATGCAGGCTTTTCCTTTCTCGGCATGGACGCGACAGCAGCCACGCCAAGACGAATGAGTAGAAATGAAGCGGATCGAGCGTGATTCGTACAGCGAACGACCGGAGCTCGAAGCGAGCGAGCCGAAGATCCGTGGAGCAAGCGGTGCTGCCTATCGGATGGCACTGCGTTCAGCGCCGCGGTGCGCGACCCCCGTCGGCCTTCATCGTCTTTCCTCGTCGCGCCTCGTCTCGTCTCGGCGACGCTCGTCACTTTTCGCCCCTTTCCGTCCCGCGAGTTCTACCGCCGCGTCTCACGCCGGTTCCGCACGTCTATGCTACCTAACTTCACCCGTCTTGCTTCTCTTCTCTTCGTGATCTCGCCGATCCTCTAACCCCTTCTTCCGTGTGCAACACCCTCTCGCTCTCTCCTTCTCTCGCCACCGCCGCTGCCTCCGTCGTTTCTCCATCTCGCCGCCATCGCCCACTGTCACCACCACCACCGCCGCAGCCGCCTCCGCCGCCACCATCGTCACAGCTGCTGTCGTCACCCGCAGTCGTCGTAGCAGTCATAGTCGACGAGTGCTGTCGCGAAAACCGTCCGGTTTTATGGCACTCGCTGGCCCCGGTTCAACCTGACGACTCGATCGCGCGAATCGCGTTCCCCCGTTGCGATCCCTACCTTCTTTTTCCCTCCAATACGCGCCACTTACATTCACGACCCCTGTCGTTTCCAGTTTTACTTTCCGACCTACAACGAACGAAATTTCCGAAAAAATACGTTTCGAGATCGCCCGATCACATTATTATTATTAAGAATGAAATTCGTTATTGTATACGTATACAGTGTACGTCAAGACTAATGGATGTTAATAAAACTTTATATTTCAACCCTTCTCTCATCAATTGATCCATGGATAATGATGTTACCTCTTATAGTTTTATTGTTCCCCTAATACATAGGACGTTTTAAGCATGGTTGTATAAAGTGCAGTTTCAAATGAAAAAAATTGAAAAGAAATTCTTTCACATTTTTGTTTTTACTTTGACGAATTGTAATCTGGGATCCAGGATATGCTTAATAGAGCCATTGAAGCCTATTAGCGACGCTCGGATCGATGAATCGATGCCGAAGCAAAGTGTGAGACGCAAAGCTATGCGGATGTCGATAATTGATCGTTGTTTTGTGTTAAACTCCCTAACAAACTATGGCCTCTCAACATCGTCGGGAATACTTGGGACGCTCGTTTCCAGAAATTCTGGAAAAACCTTTCAAGTAAATTTTGGAGCATGAGTGGGGGAGGGGGGAGAGGGTTACAGAGATAAATAATATGTACTTAAAAGTGGGTCATGAGCCAAAAAAGGTTGAGATACACTGTCCTAGACAATCGAACGACCGAATCCGAGATTCTCCAATACAGACGAACCTATGCATATTTGGCACATCACTCACGGCACGTTCCGTTGAATCACCCTTTCGGTCTCAAGCACGCGCAGCAGACGTAACAGGACACATGCCGGCCGTACAACCGAATTTCGATACGTCACTGCCTCTGGCACGCCGATACCTTGAAATCGAACCGCTTGTGGGTCACGTTGTTTCGTTTCCCACATGATTTCACGGCTAGGAAAAGAAACACGGTGCACCAGGTCAGCGATAATGATTCGTTGGAACGATCAACCCTTTGCAACGCGAAGACTACATTAGGCGACCACCTACAACATCCCCAATTTTCATTTCTTTTATATTAACGTCTTTACTGTACTCTAAAGAAAAAGATGAAGTGGGTGAAGTTCAGAAACATAAAGTTAATAGTCGAACGGACGGTTTTTCGTTTCCAACGAGCTCTTTCCACCCCGTCGAGAAAGTGGCGAGCATCGACGTCACGGACTCGCTGTTCCTCATTTAGAAACGAGGACGTCAGAATCGTTCAGTCGACCAGTTTTCAATAATTTGTCACGTAACGATTTTATGACGCCTCCTGGGCGAGAGACGCTTCTGCCAGAAGCTCAGCGAGATGCTGGAAATTTTACAGGATTCCTCGCGGCAGCTTATCGATCTGAAAACCGGTACCTGCACGGCTGACCTGGAACTACGGTTTTCTGACGCTTTCTCGATACACCCGACCCTTCGGACCCGTCCATGCCGTAAATACGTAACATCGTTCGGATTTAAGCCCTTCGTGCCCATACCTAGATGCAACGAACATTACGTCTGAACATATTCGAGCTTTTTCTCGATTTTTCTATACTTTCCTCGTTGGACGTTCTAAAAGAACGATCGAGAAGCGCACGAAATTATTCATCCCTCGTTAAGCATCGTTGCTTTGATCGTATATGCGATCGTAATTGATCGTTGTTTAAGGAGTGACGTACGAACGGTTGTTTATCTTTTATTTGAAATTTTTGCGTAGATAAGAATCGTTCCCATCTCCGACTCGCGCCTAGTCATACACACGTGACTGGGTACGCGCGACGCCTACGTCGTCAGCGTCCGCAGACTCTCGCCAAACGTCTCGTTGCCGCTACCGTTGCCCCGCTACTGTACACAGCGAATCTTATCTGCGCGATAAGAGGTCTTCGATCTCGTCGAGGCGGTCGTATCGTTAACGGAACGCTCGCGTAACGAGGAGGATCGACGACAGACACGGTCGCTAGTCATCGACCAGGAGGGAAACGTCGATCCGAGAACGAGCCTCGTCGGCGAAAGGCGAAACACGCAGGCTGATAGGCGTATAGATACAGCTACCAAGCAGCCTGGCGGGGGTGGGGTGAGTAGGGGGAAAGACACCGAGAGGAGGGAAGAAAATGCAAAAATGCACTTTTACGCGGCGCTCGGACACCGGCATTCCACGGACATACTTGGAACCGGACACCGAGTTCGTGGAATCGGGACGGTCACTCGAGAACTATGCTATTTAAAGAAAGGCACACCGTGGAGTACCCCGTTTACCGTTACCATCAACCTCTCCGTCGACCTTTTGCCCGTCGTGGTCGGCGTCGTCGACACACCGAGAGCCGTGTCGCAATCGAGCACCATGCTTAAACCCCCCCTAGTGAGAACCTATGCTAACTCGCGATAATTATTGGATCGTGACACTATTACTTCCCGTTTACCAATCAGATTCACGCTACGAATCTTGTGGAATTTATCGACGAATAAGAACCGTGGATCTCTATTTAAAGTAGGTTATTCTATGCGTCAAGAATAGGGTATCGAAACAGGAGCAAACAGAATCAGAGATAGCGAAGAACGAACCGGGGAAACAATAACAGCGGAAAGGGTTAATTTTGTCCCCGACCGTAATCGTCGAAATACGCGAGAAGATGGCGTCGAGTGCCCCCGAGAGCCGCCAGCGCCCTCCGTGCCCCGAGCACTGCCCGCCGCACCCGATCACCGTAACCGTGAATCGTCGCTTCGATGGAAATTCGCCCGTTGCTGGTCCACGAGCCGCGGCCAACGACAGCGTCATTATTTTCGCCGGAACGACCGTGGCAGATTAGACGTATCGGTCGCCGCTATCGGAACCGATTGGAATATTTTTCTCTCGCATCCTCCCGTCGCGCGGAGATACGCTCGTTCGCCGACGATTGCGTGTACACGGAGAGAAAACAAGAGCGCCGTCGATGCCCGGGGGGCGCGGGGAACGGATAGATGTCCCCCCGTTCGAGCAAAGGGGACGAGGGGGAGGGGGAGAACGGTAAGAAAAATAGGGAACGTCGGCGGATCGTGAGATAGGCAGAAACACCGAACGCCGTGGAGGGAATTTCGTGGGGACGAAAAAAATGGCGACAAAGCATAAGAAAGAGGAGAGGAGGAAGACGCGGAGAGATGCGAGGCGCGATGAGAAGGAGCGAACGTAGTAAAAGGAGGTGGAGCAGAGAAACGGTCGACCAGGGGAGAATAGGGGGGACGTTTAAAAGAACCTCAAAGAGCATAAAGACCAAGTGATAATCGGTCAGAGACCCTCTACAGGGGCCAGACGGCTATGCACTCGGTTGGAGTGCCAGGGCAGACAACGGACAGACGTACGGACGTGCACAGGGACGAACGGACAGACCGAAGCAACCAGAACACATTGTGATGGCCTGCGGCACAGGCCTGCTCTCTTTCCTCCTCTCCGTTCCCTCGCCCCTCCGCCCTTCCGCCCCTCCCCCTCCTAACCCCCTTCTGCATCGCTCTTCTGGTACAGTGCAGGCCATTGCCATTCACCGACGCGTCTCCGTCTCTCGTTTTCCAACCCGTGGCCTCTCCGGCTCTTTCCTCCGTGCTCCTCTCTCATCCCGGTTCTCTCCTCTCCTCGTTTCTTCCTCGCCACTTTTTTTTTTTTTTACCTCCCCTCCCTCCTTTTCGCCATTTCGCCTCGACGCGCTCTCTTATCTCTCGGCCGTGCCCATATTTCATAAATAATACAGCGAACACGACCGAGTAACGCGCGAACGACTGAAAGCAAGACACACCGAGGGGCCCCCACGCCCCCGTCGCCCCCGTCGCTGATTTTCATTTCTCACGGGGCCGCGACTCCGTTCGCTTAAACCCCATTCAACGGAGCCATTCCGACTCGGTTGTCCCCCGCTCGCTTAGCGTGCGTGACTTCTTCTTTTGCGCGGCGGGCTACGTCAGTCGACGGGGAACTCTACGCGACGGGACTCGAACCACCGAGAACTACAGCAAGAAAATAGGTTAAACAGAGACGATTCAGATTCGCGCGGTCCCCCCAGGAGTTCGCGCGATGATCCTCCGTTCGACGCAATCCTTTTCTCTTCCCGAACCTCGTCAACTGTGCCAAACCTTCGTCCTTTGTGCGGAAGTCTTCAATCCGAGGAAGATAACCCTGCCTATTGTCCTGATTGCGCCGCGTGTGACTTTTTCATCTTCCCTATCTCCCTAGGGTTATCGTTCCCGCGATAAAGACGAGGCTCAAAGGGCGGAGGTTCGGTACAGTCGAGGAGGTTCAAGAAAGGACGAGGGTTCCGTGGAACCGCGCGAAGAAACAAAACATTCAGTAGGCGTTCTAGCAACGACTGTCCGAGACTGTAGCCTCCCAAGGGGACTTTGAAGAGGATGCCCACTAAAATCACAAATCAGTCTGTCACTTTTCATATCCTCGGTTTCGAAACCTCCGAGCGACATCAAAGATGATCGAGCTAAAACGAGGTTATGGCTTACGTGAACCCCTTAATAATTTGAGAATTGATTTAGAAATTATCAAAGGACGCGAACGGAAGAAGATTCCCGTGAGAAACCAACTCGAAAATCCTGGAGACGTCTGATGGCGAGTTGTTGCAGAAACTCGAGTGCGTGCAGGGTCAAATACTCGGTTGCGTGTAATGATCCGTCATTTAAGTTGGTTTCGTGTAACCTGTCGTAGCTGGTCCTGCGTGCCGCTGTCCCCGTCCGCGTCACGAATCTTTACCGGCTCGTCCTGTTATTATTCCGTCAAATACCGAGGGCAGCCAAGGGTATAGAAGGGACGCTCGACGGAAACGAGAAAAGAGGAGGGTTCTCCTCCCTACGGGGAGAGGGCTTCTTCTCGCGAACGGTTCGGAGTTTTTGCGGCTGCCTTTTTACAGTTACACCTGCCGCTCTCGAGGCACCGATCGCGAACGTCACGCACCGCGTCGTATCGCTTCGTACTTCATGCGTGGAACATGAGGACGGGCCCTGCGTACGAATCGCGGGGAGCGTGGGGTGCCAGCCAGCCACCGGGGAGCAACGGGGGAAAAAGGAGGAAAAAGAAGGAAAGAAAAAAAAGAAACGAAGAGGGCGGCTGAACGAAGGGGGAGCCGAAAAGAGAAACCGGCGACTGCGAAAGGGAATATACCCGCGACGAACCCAGACGTACATACTCGCTCTTGAAGTTGTTTTTTCGAAGTCAATGAACTTGCTCGATTATGCGAAATCAGCCGCGGGCCGGCCTCTCTCGCTCGCTCAAATATTCAATTAAACGGCCGGATGAAATTTATACGCGACCGACCATCGGACGAGGCTCTCGCGACGGAAGGACCGGAATCGTCCGCCTTCGATTTCAATCTAGTTTTGCAAGATGGCGTCGATTGAACGCCGTTATTCGATAATTATAGAGACGCGATTCGAGCAACGTACGAACCGCTAAAAAATCTGTCGATTTTTTGCATTTCCGCGAACGCGATTCCTCGTGTATCGCGCGGCTACACCTGTTGAATGATTCCGCTTAATGGGTTCGCGCCGCGAAATTACCAAGTCCGTTCGATTTCTCGAAAGTTGCTCGCCTCGGTGATTTGGGATCCCCCGAAGCAGAAGAATAGGAGTTTTCGGATTTGCATGAAAATTGGTACCGGTGCTACGGGAAATCCAGAAGAGGAAAGTAACCTCATCGTCCCTGGGCTTATTTTGCTCGAAAAACTACGGGCTGTCCGGGGAAGGGGCAGGTTGCATAAAAATAAAATACGTAAGCGAGGAGGCACGAAAAGCGATGTTTCAAAGTCAGACCTCAATCACGAAGAGAATAGATCGAACCCAGGAGATAACAACGATGAAATTTCACCCTCCCTGGCAAGTTGTCGCGAGCACGTCACGGGGCTGTAGCGTCCTATGCAAATGTGGCCGCTGTATTTTCATAGAACGGAGGGTCGAAAAATCGTAATCAGTCTCGGGGGTGTTCCGAAAAATTCTGACTCGTCGAATCCGCGCGCTGCTTCCTCTCCGTCGACGGAAAACGTTTCGCCGGCGCGAAAATACGTCCCCATCCCCTTGCCCCGTGCCGCCGCGACGGTATGCATGATTCTAGAAAATTGAACGGCTCTACGTCTGACAGGGGGCATCTATTCGACTGTACGGAGCAGACGGTGCACGCTCGTTGAAAAATACATGCCCCCCTTCGCCCCACCCTCGCCGCCCCGGTTGTACATATGTGTGCGCGTGTACATATGTATAAAGCTCACCGAGCGTCGAGGATAAATTGGATTATCGACGATCAAACACGGAATCCGATCAAATCGCTCGGAAAGGGCTTCATCCTTCATCTTTATCGGTTCAACGCCGTTACTGCACCGTCGACCCGTGACACCAGCACACGCGCGACCCATCCAATTCTTCCCGGTGATTGCAAAATTCCGCGTTCCGCCCGACGGATCGGTGTCCGAAGACACTTGTCTGGCTCTTTCTAAATCGCGTTAATCGCGCTCAATGGCTGCCGCGAATACCCTGAATCGGGGCTGCCACCCGTTCGTCCCAAGATCGCGGAGCAATGAATCCTCCCTTTCGGAGCGAAACCTGTGCGTCAAATTAATATTTGTGCCATCTAAAAGTTTTACATGTTTGTTTCTTGTTCGCGTTAAAGCTCCGTAGAGTGTCGCGAGTGCAACGAATCAAACGCAACCGGAGACGCTCGGTTTGTCACGCGTCCGTCCGGCCGACGAGAGGGTCGTTTCGCATTGTGTTGAAACCGCGAGGAAAAATCGCATTCCGTATCGCTGGACGCGCTCGTTCGTGCGGCGGCGGCGGCAGCGGAGAAAGGAGGGCTGAGACGAGGATAAAAAAATAAACGAAGGCAGAAAAATTACACGAAACGCCGGCGAGCGATAAGCCGTCAAAGGGCATTTGCCGCGGCTGGACCAGTCCCCGGAACGTTCCCGTCGCGTTAACCGCGCGTTGCCGCGATGACGAGAGGGGCAAGAAGAACCCGGCAAAATGGACGAGGGAAGAGGGGAGGGACGCGAGGCGGCAAGGCAGAGAAGAGCGAGAACGAGAAAAAGGAGAATGAGAAAAAAGCATCGCCGGAGCGGCTAGGTAACCGCCAGGAGTCGAGAGTTATCGTCTGGCGATAAAAGTCGATGGCGATAATAACGGCGATATACTCGTGCCCCACCCCCCCTCCTTTCCACCTATAGCTGGTGTCTCACCACCGCCACCCTCCCTCCGTCCCCCCGGCGATGCTGGTCGTAGCGGCTGTCCTTGTTTCTCTCTGGTTCGACCGGGGTGATGCACTGGTCTGGCCTGCGTCCGCCTGTCTGGCTGTCAACGGGTCGTTGAACCCCCCTCTTGCCCCTCTTATATCCCGACCGACCGGTGTCTTCAAAGCTTCGAGACTTATCGTCGTTTAAATGCAACGCCGCGGTCTCCGCTCCGTGGCTGCACGCAGCCGACCCTCCTCTTTGCCCTTACCCCCGTTGCCCCCCTATCAGCGATACAAAAGTGGGCAGCCGCCTCTGAACGAACGCGATCCACCGATTCGATCGTCCTTCGTGGGCTATAGACGGGAGAAAGGAAGATCGGACCCGGGAAGAATCGCCGGTTCGTATTGCTTTCGAGGATTCGATCTGCGTTCCGGAACTCCGGAGACGCGGCAAAAATGGCTTTTGACGTTCGTATCCACCTTGGATACGACGGGGATAGAATGACAAAGTTCGGATTCTGATGGGAACCGTGGATCGCGTTGGATCGAATGCTCTAGTTAGTTTGGTAACCAGGGTTGAAACTAGGTACAGTCATGATTCTTGAGATGAATCGTACAGCGTGAAAGTGACTATGGGGTTCCCCCAGTTAGAAGAGATTGAAACGTTCAACTCGTCCGTGAGACAGCCTAGCAGGCCCTTCCACGATTGATCGAGGAACGTGAACACAGGAATTGGAGACACCTTTGATAGAGATCGCGTTGACGTGTTTTAATATTTGTTCTGTTACTACTATTCGCGCGGACGATAATAATCGTTCCGATAGCCGGCTGAAAGATCCAACTCCGGCTCCGCGCTTCCCAATCCAAGAATAACAAAGTTTTCCGTGACCAGTCTCGAAGTTTCGTCTCCGATCGGTTCCCCGATCCCGGTGAATGAAACTTCCCCGCGACACGGAGGGCGGATAGCGAGCAGATGCGACGCACTTTTCCCTCGGAAACAATTTAAACGACGCCCGCTCCCGGTTACGTCGACGTAGCACGAAGAACCGTGGAAGTCACGAGGCAGCGGAGGGGTTGGCGGTCGCCGAAAGAGCGACAGAGGCAAAGGAACGGCGAAAAGAATGAAAGAAACCGAGGTGGAAGCGAAAGAAGGTGCTTACTAGAAATGGTAATAATAAAATCTGGAGGAGTCGAGAGTTACGGGAGGTATAGGTGGACGGGAGGGGGGGTTGGATAAGGGGTCGCGAGTCAGGACGGTCGGCGTCGGCGGTTGGGACAGAGGGTAGGTCGACGGAGGCGCGAGGACAGAGTATTTTAACTTTTTAAGGGGGTGTACGGAGCAGTAGGAGCGGAGCAGTTCACTCGAACAGTTTGGTTGGCTTGTCTGCCGGGGGTGAATCGGGGGTTAGTCTAGACGGGAGTCCCCCGACTTCTACCACCCACCCTCTGGCCCATCCTACCCCCCGTTGCGCACCACCCTCGCCGCCACCACTACCACCACTCAGACTGCGAGCAGACAGGTTGCGACCAATGTCGTAACAACCCCTCCCCCCGGTCTTTCTCCTTCTCGTTCTCTGCACCGTTCTCCTCACACCTTCGCCGATGCACTCGTCCAAAATCTCTTAACCGTTCTTTCTCTCTTTCTCTCTCTTTTCTCTCGCTCGGGCGACGCTCGACGCTCGAACCGACGAGTGGATGCACAGGAGAAAAAAAGAACGAGTGGGAGGAACAACGCGGAGGAGAGCCGGGGAAACGAGAAAAAGGGCGCGAAGAAAACGACCGAGGGAAAGGAGCGCGTCGCGACCGTATCGATGGGAAAAATGAAGCGCTCTACAAGCGATTCTCACTGAAGCTAGAGCTCAAGCAACGCTAGCACCGAATTCAAGACGTTTCGATTCGGTGTGCGTTAAGGATTTTGCCAAAATATGTAGTTCGAGTGAAAACAGAGGGGATTTCAGTATTTTGTTGGTATCGAATCTGTCCGAGGAATATAGGATGATGGATGTTGCAATTTTTACTTACTTGAACGGATACAGAGGGGTAGCCATTTTAGTTTCGAAGCGATACGCACACGCGACCAAATTTTAAGGCCAACAAACACCAAGTAACATCGAAAATCAAAGTAAAACACTGTCAATGAACACGACTTTTATATTTATATTTCCTTTTGAGCGTTAGTGGGAATGAACACTATTATTCGAAAAACCGTCACTCCCGAGCGGATCATGGCACGCGCACGCGAGTCATTCGACGCTTCAAATGAGAAACACGATGTTAGAATACTAATAATAGAGGCGCTTATTTGTACGACAAGCCGCATTCAGCTCGATAACTGACGACGTATTTGTGCTGTCCGAATGGCGTAAATAAATACAAGCGCGGATTCCCGTGACGTCGGGAATGCTTGAAAATAATAGGTCGCCCGTATCCATGAGTTTCGGAGAATTTGGGCGACGCGATTGTTCGACCGAGTCGCGCCTCTATTTCGGGAAACTTGGATCCGTCAAATGTGAAAGATACGGGGACAAAGGCAAAAACGTGCCCTGTCGTCGCTGTGCGTGCATTAAAAATTCTAATTCCGTGGAAAATTATATCCGTCGAGCGCCGCCGGAAAAAAGCACGCTTTATTGCGTACGGGAATACCTACGTGCATGCGAGATATGCGCGAGACCGTAAACGAGGGCAGAACCGCGTAACGCTATATCGTGCTCTGCAATTTTATTTAATTATTGTCCCCGGGCGAAATATTCATTTAGCTTTCGGAATGGACTCCATTAGCAATAGGACCAGTTCGTGGTAGTTTGACAAATTTTCGAGGGATCTGAACCTGACAAACGAAGATTAATAATCCTAACTGGGGTATTACAGTAATGATTCTTTAAATGAACATTTCTATTCCCCCTTGTAGCCAGTGAAACGCAAGGAGCTAGTGTATCATTTTAAGAATCATTACCGTGCCTCGAACGGGATCGTCCATAATCTGACCTAAACGTTCGATAAAAATCTAATATCGTTCTATATGCAATATTTCTATAATTGTCGATATTTCGATAGCAATATTTTCGAAACGTCGGATAGTTTATCGGGCGATAAAGTCGGTCGAGTAACTCCAATTACTTTCACGGTCGCGGTAACACTTTTACTGCACATCCAGCTTGCGTAACGCGCTGGGTATTTTTAAAGTACCGAGAGTACCTTAGCCGAGCAATAAAGTCACTCGAGTGTTTCGAGTGCCGTTATGCAAACTTGGATGTACCGTTTATCGCGGAAGAAAATTCTAACCACTCGATCGGCCGATTAAAAGCCCGTTACGCGAAAAGTAGAAGAACAATAAAAGGAAGGTTCCTCGAAAAACCGTCCGACTCGTACGCCCGTGATGCTCCCCGTACTCGTTACATGCGTTTATGCGAATAAATACCGTCGCTGGGTCCCTCGACGCGCGAGCGTTCGAATGCCAGCCGATCCGATGAATAATAATATGCTCACCGACAGCCTCCAATAATGCGCGCATTGAATCTTCGCGTGTTCGTACGTCGCGATTCCACGGCGGACGTGTAAATGTGTGCGTGCCCGCCACGTAGAAGCACGTCATTGTTCCATTGGCAACGGCCAACAACCAGAGATACAGTAACAATAACATTATGTGTGTAAACAATGGTGCAACGACCTGGCGTGGATCACGCGGTTCGGTCAACGAGTGCACACGCGATCCAATTGTTCTCGCGCGAAACTAGAGTCGGAACAAAATCATTTGGCCGCCGAAGGTCACTTCAAACTCCCTGCTCCTACTGGAAAATATCAAGTTTCTATTTTTCTTGCGAACACGTTCGGAAAATAATTATTTAGACCTCTTTTGAAAAAAGAAGTGGAGTGGACGATGTGTTTGAAACTTTGTCTCTTCGATAAACGTCCAAAATCGCGAAGTAGATGTACGTAAAACGCCGAGAGTGGGGTTGGTCGATCAGGATAGAGGAGATGGCACATCAGCGACCTCCAGCGGCCAATATATTCCCGTCCCAAATTGAATAGCCTTATTAATGAGTCCACTTTAGCACGTTGAGTGCCCAACGAGTTTTTCGTATCTTTGCATTCGTACCGGATGGACGATCCCCGGCACTTCTTCGTATTATTGTAGAAAGAATAGAAAAGTACGATGGGAATTAATGCACGTGCAAAAGTAAAGATTCCTCTCCCTTCGATATAAACGAAGCAAATTAAAAGAACAACCGCGAGATATGGTATTATTATTATTATTTGCTTTGGCGAATTTTCCTCAGTGAGAAAAAAGGCCGTCGCGGCGGCGACGAAAACGAGACGCGAAATTTCTTTTGTGGAATCGAAGGCGGAGGGGGCCAGGGACGAGCGCAAGGGCGAATTCCCTGGCAGACCCGCGATACAAGCGAAACGCGAAATACGTGCACGATCCCTTTGATCTCGATAGCGACTGTCCGCCACCTTGTAAAGCGTATTGAAATTTTCCAGGAGCAAATCGCGTCGATGTGTGGCCGGGCTGAATACGGGCGGCGGGTTGGGCACAGCGCAAAGCGATGCGTGGAATGTAATTGTCGGGCTCACGAAGAATGCACGAGCGCCTGACAAAGACGTTGTTACTATGGATCTCCTTTCTCATACTCCTCTCCTTACCCTTCACTGGGCCTCTCGCCGCAACACAAGGCGCTCCTTGGTTACCAGCAGGACTTGTGCAGTTATCACTTTTACCGATCGATCGTCGCGAAGAATCTTGTGGGCGGTCGGTCGCGAGTTATTAACATATTACGCCTCTCTGCCGTTCAACGGCCGATTATTAAATAAAAACCGCCCCGGTATCTCGGTGCAAATCTCTCGCAACGCGCGAGCCATCGTACCCGAGAATTCGCTGAATAGATTATTCTCTGCGACCAGAGGCGAGCTAAATTCTCACCCAGTCAACGAATTAACTATCTACTGGCATGGGGGGGACATCGCAATAATAGCTTTTGCAACTCTTTCCGTGGAGCTATCTGTGACCTGGGTCGAACCCTATCTATTGTGCTAGAAATTTTTAGTATCCCTCGTGCACTTGTGAGAGAGACAAGTGGAACGTAGCCGCCTGGCGGCGAGTGGGGGAAGTTTCGTCACAGTTGCAATTCAGAAAAAGATAACTCGTCTGAGTGACGTCTTCGAACCTAGGCTAGCGTCCTCTTCGGGACCAATGCAATGGCGAACGAATACGTCTCGTCGTATTATTCGACTGGTTGCGTTTCGAGTGAAACGCTGTGGCGGACACGCAAGAAGTGGAATTCCACACGCGGTGTACACGCGCTGTTAAGATGTTTGCCTTTCGCGGTGCGTGGAGATCCCATGCACTAGGCCGAGACGCTTATTATCCCTTACGCCCAGTCATAATAGAAACGAGACGGGAACGCGACCACATCGGGCACGCTGATTACGACCCGGGGGCAAAAAACCGCGAGCAGATGGTATTTGTTTAGTCTGGAATCGCTGGCCTGCTAACGCAGGTTACGGTTGCCCTGTCGGGGGAGCTCGGCGAGCCTGACAGCTTCGTCGATGCCGCGATTCGGGTCAAAGTGCACCGGAAGTGCATGCTTTTTCGTCGATGAAAGTCGAGATCCACGATAGATCCTCCAACGGGGACCAATCGCGGTTCGATGCCGGTAATTTCCATTTTCGAGCGAGATACGATCGAACAATTCGCTCGAAAGCGCAGCGGGTAGCGATTTTTATCTCCGATCAAACGCGTGTTTCTAAAAACGACCGTTCATCGGCTGCCGCTATTCTAGGATTTGTTCGCGCTAATTGTTCCGGACTTTTTGCCTGTAAATTCGTCGCGTTCCCCCTCTTTCGTTTGTCCATTTAAACGGAATGATGCGACGTGCTGTGTCATGTTTCGGAAAATGGCTGTCCATTTTGTACTACTACGATTCCACGATTTGTTAACAGCGATCAGTATATTTTATTACGTTCCGTCCAAAATAATTCTTTGCGAAGTAACTTTGAGACCACTAATTTACTTCGAAGCGGCGTAGAGATTGTTTCAAATACAGAAATGTTAAAACTATAACATAAATGTATTTTGGAAACGAAATAGGATAACGCGTTGTTTGGAATAGTGTTTAATATGTGTAACGAGTCTTCCCGGGAGCAGACGGTCTGGAAAGAATCGTGCAAGAGCGAATCTGCTTCTCGTTTCGGCCACGAGCGTAACGCCTCGCGGTCAGGGAGAATTAAGCAACGAGACGATCGCCGGTCATGAATATACAAAGAGGGCGACAGGAAGGGGCACGTTGATCTTGGCATAAAACGCGATTAAAATTAACTCGACAATAACCTGCCCCGCATTAACAATTTATATTTCGTTCGCGGTTGCGAGGCACGATCTTAAGCCTGCCGAGTAGATAATCGATTCTGCAACCCTAAGTATTGCAAAATAAATTAGGACACGCCCCACAAAATTACAAAACCCAAATGAGCAGCGCTACAGGTCCAGTAATTGGGCTTTTTACTCTAGTTTTTATTACAAATGAGAAAAGAAGTCATTCTGACCTTGATAGATCTTAATAGAGAAGCATACAATACCAGGATTAGATAGTCTAACGCTATACTAAATCTCGTCGTTGCTTTTGTTAAGGGCCCTAACAATTCTTCGTTAAACGTAAAATAAATGCTTTCGATTCACTGGTAGCAAAACCTTTTTTGTCAATAATCAGCAGATAAGAAAATTGGATGTTTTCGCGTCCATTCCGGAGTCCGTAAGACGCAGTTTAAGAGGACGCCCGCGTTCACGTGTGCCCCATACACAGAAAGCTAAGAATGGGGACGATTTTAGAAACGTGGCTGTCGGTCGGCGAGTAAAATTAATCAAAAAAGGACGAATTTGATGGCTCCCTCCTTCGCACCGTTCCCTCCCGCCTCGTACCACGCAGTCGGTTCATCCCTCCCCTCCCAATTTCCCGTAACTCGGCGAACGGCTCCTCGTCGCTCCCTTGCGACGATGGATTCCTTCGCAATATGTTTACGCAAAATCATCAAAACAACCCCACCATCGGCACTCGGGGCCGTCGAGTATCACCCGGCGTGTCGACGAGACGAGGAAACCCGTCGTGAACGGTTTCTCTTTTCCTCGTATGCATTTATCACTCTCTGGCCCTCGCCGTCCTCGTTCTCCTTACTCTCTGGAATCTTTCCCGGATTTCTCCGCGTCCTGCATTCTTTTCCTCCGACGAACGTCACGCCGTCGACGAGCTGGCTCCCAGAAATCCATCCGCTTCGCGAAACTTCTCCCATCGCCGATAAAGATACACTCGGCATTCTATTTTTCCTCTCCCCTTCGAACATCCATGTTTCTTTATTTTTATATTTTATTAGCCTCGTCACGGAACCTGGCACCCAACCACAGTGGGTGCATGCTTTCTGGGCCGAAACAGCGAGCAGGTGGACAACGGAACCTGAGTCTCGAGCAACATCGCAACTCGCGTGCAACCTATTCTTCGATAGTGAATGATTTTTAGAACCACATCCTGCGAATCAATTTTTTGGTTCTATGTTCCCTCGAGTCCATTGAAAGTAACCTGTTCCTTCCGACACGCACACGCTCGGGGCTATTGTATCTACTATATTGTACCGAACTAGCCGACAGAAACTTTTAACGCTATTTCAAAATCATCAAAAGACCACGCACACATTTAAAAAATTAAGAACATTCACGAAAATACCCCAAAAATTTATTTTTTTTATAACTGCCAGAATCCTATACTCTTACTTCGGTTGTTTAGACTCTATCGTATTAATAGTATAAATACAGGGTGTCCCGTAAATAGTGTAGGAGCCAGAAATGTGGGGTAGCTGAGACGATTCTGAACAACAATTTCCTTTGCAAAAATGTCGGATGGAGCTTCGTTTTTGAATTATTAACGAAAAACACTGACGAATCACGGCGCGTGCCTGCCGCGCGCTCAGGGCCGTCCGAACTAAGAGAGCCACCGTGTCGGGTAGGTAGCAAGATGTGCATCGGAGATACGTCGAGGAACGAATACAAATAATTAAAAATACTACCACTGCAACTGTTACCTCTGCGGATTGGATAAATCAGTCAGATAAATCGAATTTATTAATTATTTGTATTCGCTGTTTCCAAGAAAGAAGAAATAAAATGTGGGAAGATGCTCTCGGAATTTTTAGGAAATTAATTCTTCGCACCTGAGTGACGCTTCTCACCAGAGTGTGTTAAAATTAAAATAAGAATTATTTTCAGAAAATTAAAATAAATACGGTAAGAACCATTTGTAATCGTTTGTTATTAAAAACTGTACTGAAAAAGCAGACTGGATTTGTGCGTACCGAAACATTTTTCGCATGCAAGGGGTTAATAGAGAATTAATTGAAATTCGCCTTACCCATTTACTTGCAAGTTGCAATAGGGCCAGTTAGTGCACCCCTGTCGATCATGGAAAGGTCGAAGACCCCAATAAAAATCAGCTGATGGGACGACCCGGTCACTGCACTCGCTTCTTACCCCGAAAACACTTTACAGTACGGTCACTAGCACTTTTCACTTTTACATTTTCGGGGTAAGAAGCGGGTGCAGTGACCGGGCCGTCCCATCAGCTGATTTTTATTGGGGTCTTCGACCTTTCCATGATCGACAGGGGTGCACTAACTGGCCCTATTGCAACTTGCAAGTAAATGGGTAAGGCGAATTTCAATTAATTCTCTATTAACCCCTTGCATGCGAAAAATGTTTCGGTACGCACAAATCCAGTCTGCTTTTTCAGTACAGTTTTTAATAACAAACGATTACAAATGGTTCTTACCGTATTTATTTTAATTTTCTGAAAATAATTCTTATTTTAATTTTAACACACTCTGGTGAGAAGCGTCACTCAGGTGCGAAGAATTAATTTCCTAAAAATTCCGAGAGCATCTTCCCACATTTTATTTCTTCTTTCTTGGAAACAGCGAATACAAATAATTAATAAATTCGATTTATCTGACTGATTTATCCAATCCGCAGAGGTAACAGTTGCAGTGGTAGTATTTTTAATTATTTGTATTCGTTCCTCGACGTATCTCCGATGCACATCTTGCTACCTACCCGACACGATGGCTCTCTTAGTTCGGACGGCCCTGAGCGCGCGGCAGGCACGCGCCGTGATTCGTCAGTGTTTTTCGTTAATAATTCAAAAACGAAGCTCCATCCGACATTTTTGCAAAGGAAATTGTTGTTCAGAATCGTCTCAGCTACCCCACATTTCCGGCTCCTACACTATTTACGGGACACCCTGTATATGAACGCACGTCCATAAGCATGATAGGTTGAACTCGATCTTGCGGAGGTCCACGTACCTCGAGGAACTAGAAAGATTGCCCCTAAGTGACGTTCACGATGCGAGAGAAATCTGTCTTTTTGCCCGTAAAACGCGATGTCGCGATGGTAATGCTATTAATCATTGATTCGTGCGATACGAAATCTTAACAAATATTAAAATAATTTTTTACAAGAATACCAATCGCTGCATGTAAACTCTATACAGAGTACGTACTCGACGATGGTGTGAATTAAACAATTATAAATAAAACTTAGCATTGTTTAACATTCCAACGCAATAGTTTAAACAATTCTTAACAATATGTGGTATATGAATAATGAAAGGGCCCATCAGTATGCGTAAATAATAATTTTTCGCGAAATAATTCGTCCACCGGACGGGTTGAGATGGCTGACACTCGCTGTGCTCTCCCCACTCCTCCGCCACTACATTAAAGGCTCATGCGGAGACTTACATGTCTCATTCTCGCGGGGGGGTCCAAGGGTGGCGGACTTCCTGGCTCGGTGGGTATCCCGGGATCATCCTAGGCTGACCAGTGGCGACCAGGGGGACCAGGGCTGACCAGGGCTGACCAGGGCTGACCAGGGCTGACCACTACTGACCAGTGCTGACCAGTTGACCGATACTGACCACTTGACCAATGGTGAGCTTGTGATGACCAATTGCGACTACTTACTGGTCAGTGGTGAGCTCTGCACAAATTTTCCCCCTCTCTTATTTTATTGATGCCAAATTTACTTGTATGTTTCTGAGTACCGTTTGATTTGAAATATTGATTTTGTTTAATTTACTAGTTTCTGTTTCGTTTCTATGGATGTTTCCCCTTAACGATATTTTCTTGAATTGCTGGTCATTTTTGTTCTTCCATTATCCTAGTGGTATCTTAAGTATATGTGGTCATTTACTGTTTCTATCTTTCGATTGTTCCTGGAATTCATGTCTGTCTCTAACAAGAACTGATGTTGAAAAACGATGTATGATAAAATACTGCTTTCACTTCTTGTTATTTCGTACAATCGTTTGACTCTTTCCTGCGTACATCAGTATTGTCAGTTGATTAATTATAATTTTTACTTTGATGTTATTTGTGATGTGGTTTCGACGTTTCGTTCATTTTCTTCCGATTATCAGTATCGTCAGTTGATTAATTATAATTTTTACTTTGATGTTATTTGTGATGTGGTTTCGAGGTTTCGTTCATTTTCTTTCGATTCTGACTCGGTAAAAATATTCTCAATTCGTACAATTCATTGACTCCAGCTAGGTATATCAGCATCGTTTATTAATTAATTACAATTTTTATTTTCTCTTTATTTGTAATATTCTTAGGACATTTTGCTAAGTACACTGCTAATAGAATAAGACCCATACTAACATACATCATTTAATTCTTTAGGTATGAGTGTTTCTAAATTTCGTAGGTTGTCCAACTTATAGATTTTCATCTGCTCCATTACATTCTCCGATACATCAGCGCAACAAATTACTCCTCTACATTGGTCTTTATTACGTGTTCTTTAATGATACTAACACAAGTAGCAGTTTTTGTTTCAGGTCAGATCTATTGTAGATCAATTCCAAGGACATCGAGGGAGGACGCTACAACCGCCGAGGGATTCAACCGCCAAGGGATTCAACCATCAAGGCATTCAACCATCGAGGGATTCAACTACCAAGGGATTCAACCACAGAGGGATTCATCCGCCGAGGGACCTTTAATTCCAAGTACATTAGTCTTAAGCTTCGTCGCGAATATTAAAATTAACGTCGAAGATTTCTTTATTGTCCGTGTTGCCGCGCCCTACCAAGTAATTATTGACCAAGTAGCTTCACTTACTCTCGTCCTCTCGTTTCCCGTTTCGATCACCACTGCTTTAATGTAGAAAGCAAGTGATTGGCCGTGTAGTTGGTCCAAAGGATATAATCGCCTTCCCTTGGTAGCTCGAGATATCAAGGGCGGTAGATTCGATCCTAAGATCCGCTGCATGGTTTAGCATCGCGTCGCGTCGCGTATCCCACGATTTAGCTTCATCCCTTCTTAAAAGAGATAATTGCTTGGTACCACTAATGTAGAAAATAGGAGTCTCGTTTTCTCCTATCTTCAGAATTTTAGTTCCGAATCTGCTAGCTCAAATTTCGACGTTAATTTGAAGTCTCTAGTGTATCCGCACATGTGCCACGCAATTGTTTACCAACTAGCTTCTCTCGACTCGTTATCTCGTTTCTTGCTTCGGTCACCACTGTTTCGTCGAACGAAACATGTGATCGGCCGTCCAGTTTGTCCGAAAGATCTAGTCGCCTGCCAATGACAGATCGATTTCTAGAAATAGAAATCAATCTACCAAGGGTAGTGTTGATTCGATCCGAAGATCTGCTGCACGGTTCAGCATCGCGTCGCGTCGCGTCTCCCAGAATTTAGCTTCACCCCTCTTTTTAAACAAAACAATTGCTTGGTACAATTAAACTAGACTTAAGCATCGACGACTATTGTACGCGTCTCCGTATGCCAAGTAATTATTTAACAAGTAGCTTCACCCGATTCGTTCTCTCGTTTCTCGCTTCGGTCACCGCTGTTTCGTAGAACGAAACATGTGATCGGCCGTCCAGTTGGTCCGAAAGGTCTAACCGCCTTCTCTTGGTAGCTCGATTGAAGGGAAATGTTTCTTCGCTGGAAGGTGTGGAGTTTCCGTATTCTGCGGAAACGCACACCTTCCAGCGGGAGTCGTTCCTGTCTCAGGTACTCTCTCTTTGTCAGACAACCCAAGTCGGGTCCTTCGGGCTCCCGGCGGGTTGCGTTGGAGAAATGGAGACCTCGATTCAGGGATGCAGCATTCATTTTTCTATAGAGATCGAGTTAGCAAGTGCAGTAGGTTCGGTCCTCGGATCCGCTGTACGGTTCAGCATCGCGTCGCGTCGCGTCTCTCACAACTTAGCTTCACTCCTCTTTAAACCAAATAATTACTTGGTATAATTAAACTAGACTTAAGCGTCGACGACCATTGTACGCGTCCCCATATGTCAAGTAATTATTTAACAAGTAGCTTCACTCGATTCGTTCTCTCGTTTCTCGCTTCGATCACCGCTCTTCCATTGAATGGAACATGTGATCGGCCGTCCAGTTGGTCCGAAAGATCTAACCGCCTTCTCTTGGTAGCTCGATTGAAGGGAAATGTTTCTTCGCTGGAAGGTGTGGAGTTTCCGTATTCTGCGGAAACGCACACCTTCCAGCGGGAGTCGTT
The DNA here is from genome assembly GCF_051014445.1 of Colletes latitarsis. Taxonomy (NCBI): domain Eukaryota; kingdom Metazoa; phylum Arthropoda; class Insecta; order Hymenoptera; family Colletidae; genus Colletes; species Colletes latitarsis. Next base: position 24,096,966 of record NC_135135.1, on the reverse strand, counting down.
CCTGTCTCAGGTACTCTCTCTTTGTCAGACAACCCAAGTCGGGTCCTTCGGGCTCCCGGCGGGTTGCGTTGGAGAAATGGAGACCTCGATTCAGGGATGCAGCATTCATTTTTCTATAGAGATCGAGTTAGCAAGTGCAGTAGGTTTGGTCCTCAGATCCGCTGTACGGTTCAGCATCGCGTCGCGTCGCGTCTCTCACAACTTAGCTTCACTCCTCTTTAAACCAAATAATTACTTGATATAATTAAACTAGACTTAAGCATCGACGACCATTGTACGCGTCTCCGTATGCCAAGTAATTGTTTAACAAGTAGCTTCACTCGATTCGTTCTCTCGTTTCTAGCTTCGATCACCGCTCTTCCATTGAATGGAACATGTGATCGGCCGTCCAGTTGGTCCGAAAGATCTAACCGCCTTCTCTTGGTAGCTCGGTTGAAGGAAAATGTTTCTTCGCTGGAAGGTGTGGAGTTTCCGTATTCTGCGGAAATGCACACCTTCCAGCGGAAGTCGTTCCTGTCTCAGGTACTCTCTCTTTGTCAGACAACCCAAGTCGGGTCCTTCGGGCTCCCGGCGGGTTGCGTTGGAGAAATGGAGACCTCGATTCAGGGATGCAGCATTCATTTTTCTATAGAGATCGAGTTAGCAAGTGCAGTAGGTTCGGTCCTCGGATTTGCTGTACGGTTCTGCATCGCGTCGCGTCGCGTCTCCCACGATTTAGCTTCACTCCTCTTTAAACCAAACAATTACTTGGCACAACTAAACTAGAAGATCGGAGGAACTAGGGTTCCTTCTATCTTCTTAGTTTAGTCATTCAGATTGTAAAATTGCGAAAGGGAGATCGATGGAACTTGGATTCCATCTATCTCCCTTTGGGTCTCCACTCGCAGCAACCTCCACGTGGTGAGACCTGGGTAATATTATTTAGCATTTAATTAATAATCCTTATTACTCTTAGCCGAGTAATGCAATTATTAATTAAAAACTAAATAATATTAGCGAATTGGCTGCGATCCGCCTTGCATAAGTCATCGTAAATATAGAGTTTCTTCACTAGATTAGTTTTGATTCTCATTGATTCATCAAAGATTCTAGAGTATTGTCACAGACGAGGCATGCGAGTAGATCTTTCATTCAATGTATTTTTTCGGTCCATTTTTATGGGGTCTCGAAACCCCATTATCATTTTTCTGTCATTCGCAACGTTACCCTCAGATTTAAAAATAAATTTTAATCCCTTCCATAGTCAACTCACATTAATCCTAATTCAGTGAATAGTTTTTCAACTGACCGCCATCCATGAGAAGAGGCCGCTAAAATCAGCTCCGAATTTTCAGGTCGGTATGGCAGTCAGATGGGGCCGCGAAAGTCCATAAGGTGAAAAATCTACTCATATACCTCGTCTGTGCTTTCACCTAATGTATTTTTTCGGCCCGTTTCTCTGGGGCTCTAGAACCCCATTACCATTTCTGTGTCACTCGCAACGTTACCAACAGATTTAGAAATGAACACAAGAGGAAGTGAGACAGAATATTAAATTACAGAAATTTTATTATTTTTTAACGAAATGAAAGCTCTACGGTCCATAATTGGACATTAATCGATTAATTTCACTGGAGTAATCAATCGATTAAGGTTAATTAGAGGGATGAAATTCATAATTTTTCCGCCACGAGGGTGGCGTAACCGCTTAATTGAAAGGTCGGTTGCGCCGCTGCAGCCCGCGTAGGTGCAAACAGCGCGAAAGACAATACGCACGAAACGGGCTGCGCGAGCGTTCGCTCGCATATTTTTACGTGGTCGACGTGCAGCTGCATCGCCGTCGCGAAATATATGCGTGACCTTTAAATAGTTTCCCCCGTGCTCGCTGCACGAGCCCGCATTTCGAGCGAATTCGCTTGCGTAAGTTCTGTTTTGCGATGAACGCGGCCCTCCGCACGACGGCTGTACCCTCACAGGGGAACGCGAGACGTTCTCCCGTCCCGCGAAATCCGGTTATCCGCGTGCGCAGGGTACGGTAAGGACGCTCGAAAATCAAATTTCCGTCGCATCTGAGCAGCATCGTCGACGGCTGAGAAGAATGCCCCATGTGGGATACGCGATTCTGTCCTCCCTCGTTTGTTGCATCAATCTGCGCCACGCATACTTGCAACCGACTCTCCCCTCCACCTCTGTGCTCGTTCCTCTCGAGCTCGAGCAACTAGCGATAGTGCGATTAACTTTCGAACCTTTGCGATTCACCGTAGACGATAAGAAAGCAACGTGATTCGTCGTGTTGATAAAGTGGAGTTGTAAAACAACAAACCGTTAACGAAACGATCCTTGTCACCCTCTCCCGCTGTGCAAAATGCAGAGAAACGGTGTCTGTGGCGTGATTACCTGCATCGAACGCGTGCAAGTTAGAGGTGTGCGGAATTCGGTAGGAAAGCGCGTAGACAAAGAGAACGGGGCGCGAGAAACGAGATTAAAGGAAACGAACGGAGTAGCGAATCCAATCGGCCTCGTCTTATTTATTAAAGCAAAGAGTACGAGGCAAGGGTCGGTCGGATGCCTCGGCCTTTAGAGGCCAGCCACTCTTTACGAGCGCAGACTGAGATCGTCGTAAACACGTGCAGTTACCGCTCGCCGCGGATTCAATTGTTATTGCCGTCGTCGCCGACAGAAGGCGAATCCACGGTCGTCCCGCGTCTCTTTTATTCGCGTGGTTGTCTTCGCGCACACGTGAACCGAGGAATGCAGGAATCGAAACGCGGCAATAATAATTTTCGCGACTGCAGGGGAGCCTGTAATCGGTTGCAAATACCTGCTATACTTTGCTCGCTCCTCCTTGCATCGATTTACCGATCTGACTCCGCTGCTTCAAACTTTCGAGCATCCTCGATCTTCAACGTGAATTTTCCATTAAAACTTAACGGTAAAACCGTTGAAATTTAACAATCTATCGGGGATATATACGAGCCACTAATAAATGCTTTAAATGCTTTTCTGATTCGCGTACGATTACTACGAACATAATACGCAAAACTGCCGAATTCGAAATATAGTCGAGGAACGGTTTAGGTAAGTTTACCCTAGATAACGAAGCAAGGGGGAGTTTCTTGTTTTTTTCTGAAAAGCGTTCGCAAAGAACGTCGAAACAACTTGGACAAATAACGAATGGTCGCCGGTCAAGCGTTATTTGCTTTCAGTTTCGTCGACGGAAGAGATCGCTTAGTCCCGGAGTTTGCTCTACGACGCGCCCTTTCAAACTTCCCGTTACGAACTTCGGCCTTAAACTTATTAAAAGGTATTTAGTAGTCCGGCTCTCTGTTTGCCGCGTTAAGCGGGATACCCGATCCGTAGAAATTTAATTAGCCGGCACGTACCGCCGCTGGAAACGTCGGTTCAACGACTAAAATTATTTTCCACAAAAGAACTGTGCCCCTATCGCTGCTCGCGGATCTTCAAGGCCACGAAACGTCTGTCTCGCATCGCTCCCCTCAGTCCATAAAAATTCAACGATGTACATCTACTCTCGTGTCTCCCTACGCGTGTGCGTGCGAGCTGCCCGTGCGCCCGTGTGCACGCGATTAAAAGCGCGCGCGTGCACGCTCCTCGCGATTAAACGATAATAAAGTTCACCGATGGCCTTAAATGCCATTCCTAATTTAAAAGCATACGTAAGACCGCAAACTTAAGGATACGCCGCTCTTAAATCCCCTGCCTAACCTTTACCGACGAGCGCGAACCCCGCGTCCAGATAAACGGGTACGCACGGTTTGCTCGGTGAGTCACGTGAATCACGATAACGCGATAAAAACGAAAGAGTCAACTACTGTCGTCGGTGAACGCGTTACCCCACGGTCAACAATTACTCGCTTAAACATTGAATTTCACCACGGGATTCAAGAAACCGAACATAACCTCACAATTTCCTAACCGTGACGTGCGAAGATGATAAAATAAAGATAATTTATTAACGAATATAGACGCCATTTATCATTTACCCTGATATTTTATACGTAGATACCTTGAACGCACAATGCAGTAAGTGCTACGTTTCTGCCACATTAAGAAACATTGGAATGTTGCCAAACAGCAACACGATGCATTTAAGGGTTAACCATCACGCACTGCGAGCAATTTAACGATGAAATTGATCATAAATCGCCATGACCGATTAATTTCAGAAATCGACTAATGTTAATCACCATTAATTCTGACAGCCAACATTTATTCCCTGCCGCGTAATCGATTAATTAGTTGAAAAGAATCGATCGATTTCCAATTCCGGAGAGTGTAACGCAATTGGCAATTGAGAGTTCGAAGAATGTGACGCATGCCGTTTACTTGAGAGTTTTACACTCGGACACAAGATTCTCTAATTAACGCAACTTTTAGTGTAAAAAATGTTTCGTACAACACGCAGGAATCGAGCCTACGATTAAACGAAGCAACTTTGACGCGAAAATCCTGGTATCTCGTGAGAAATACTCTTTCGATGGCAAAACTCGCGAGAAACTCTCAAGTGAACGCCACGCATGGTTGTCGACAAAAAGATAACCTTACTTGAATTCCAGAACCGTAGATCCGTGCTCGTACCTCGGCGATGCATGGGACGCGATGATCGCTGGTTGCCTCTTGTTCACGACGATCACTATCACCAAGAATCCACAACAAAGAGATCGCACGAATGTTTACATTTATTTTTGTCCACCGCTCGCAACGACAAAGCCCGCGCACTTCGAAAAACCGCGGCCGTAGAGGACGATCCAGTCGGCAGCGGCGCCATCTAGCGGCGGCCGAGGGAGGCTTCGATCGCCTCGGTGCTCGGCAATTTACGTGGCCGAGGGGCGTAGAAAGCCGAGAGGTTCCTCGGCGCTAGCCCGACGCTCGTTGTATGGACGTCGTTTCGGGTTGCGGTGGAGGGGGCGTCTAGACGCAACGTCACGAGTACGTAGCCACCCCCCTGAGCCCCTGACGGTCCCATTCCCCGCACCTTTCGGTTCCCGCGCCCTGGTGCTGGCCACCCCTCTCGCTTCCCTCCGTCACGATGCCGCGCCGATGACGGTCGCAGCCAGACACTCCCGTGCGAGGGGCAAAACGGGCTGCGACGGGGAGGGGGGCGAGGGTGACTCCGGCTTTTTGGTTAGGAATTGTTGCCGGTCCGCGCACGTGTCTGCGAGCCTCGTCTGTGTGCACGAACGAGTGCCCGCGCGCGACTGGTGTGCACCGTGGGGCAGAGAGCAGGATAAACTGCTACGACTATGCGAGACAGAACGAGGGAGAACAGTGGATGCAGGGGTGTGGAAGGAGGAAGAAGGAATATACCTTGTGGATTTGTATCAGCGCGTATCCGACGATTCACCCAGATGGAGGGTGCGTCAAAGTGGCCGCGAATTGAGTTTTCCTCGGGGCACGTATAATTCTAACCTCCCCGCCCCTCACGGCACCCTTTGTTCCCTTGTGCTCCGTCTCTCTTTCCTGTCTGCCTTTCAATCTCGCGCTTTCAAGCAAACCGCCGTGTCTCGACACGTGCCGGTCAGCCTCGCGAGGGGGGTTTTTCGCGCGTGTGTCGCGCGTCACCGTGTATATATTTATATTCACGCTCGCGCGCGTCAGAGGTGGGTTGATCTCTGCGGCGCGGCGCGGAGCGATCGAAAACGTGTCCCTGAAAAATCTGAGGCTCGTGTATCCCGCCGCCACGCTCTCGCGCGGCGCATTCACTACGGAGAACGGCTTTTTTAGACCTCCTTTTTGTCGGGGCCGAGCGAGGTGTTAGCCACTCGTGAAAACACTTTCGCGCGTTAAACGGTTTTGCAACGATGAATAAAGTACCCTCGCCGCCCGCGCTTTTGCACCGTGTTTCAAAAACGATTCCCGCTGCGGCCGCCCGGAACCGGCTAATTACGACCTCTGTTTCATTCCGCTGGCACCGTGAAACATCTTGCGCCACCCCGGAAAAGAGAAAATTTGAATTACAAGCGCGCAGAGCCAACGATAGCTTTTGTTCTTTTGCTTTGCCGCCATCGTTACCGGCGTCCCGTTACCCTCGCCGCGGACGCCTCTTTGTACATATTTATCATGGTTCCTACAAAATCAAGTAACACTCCACCAGTCGTTTCGCGACCTCGCGGTACGCTTTAACGAGCGAAGACGATGAGAAATTAAATCGCGAGTACTCTCGAGGGGCACCTACTCGATGGGTTACACTTTCTCGCGTGCCGGATGTATTCTTAATTGTCGATTAACAGGATGAATAAAACATTCCCATTAACTGCGTTGCTTTGCCGTGAGCAGGCCCGCTCGTTTCTGGACCCGGCGATCGATGTCGACGAATGCTCGTTGCTAAAAAGGTCGCACATACGGCCGCGCGTGAAATTCGTTTCTTCTCGTTCGACGCGTATCCGCCGTACCCCCGCGATCGAACTCTTTCGACAGCCACGTATTTTCTGGGTTATTTCGCGTGCAGACCGTATATAATCCAGACGCGAGCTCTAAATGCGGCGAACCTCCTATTTAGACTCTCCAGTTGACTCATACCCGGGCTATTTCGGGCAACGGCGTGTTTTCGTCCGCGCTCGTGCACGCTCGTACGTCCGGGACGCGCGCGTGAACGTGGTGCCCCCGCTCGCGACGAGAAACGCCACGCACACGTGCCCGATGCACACCGTTTCCACGGACGCGGCCCCACGATGCACGCGCGAGTTACATCATACCAGCGTGCCGGCTACGGAGCTACCAGGAGGATTTTCAGAACACGAAAAATCGAAAACTTTCGCGTCTCGACCCGGGAGTACTACGCCGGAAACGATGTCGCGCCACGCGGCGAAACTTGTTCGCGATGACCGACGAAACGCCCGAGAAAACTAGTTTTTTCTCACGTTGCTCGGCAAACTACGCCGCCACGGTCCGCAACATTTTTGATATTTTGTTCCAACAGGTCCGTGACCAATTTAATTGTTCCCACCAGTGTTTTATCCCGGACACTCGAGTACCCGAAATACTCGTTGTAACTCGAACTCTGGATCCCTTTTCTCGACGTCTCGAACGCGAAGCTCTTTTTACCCAGATACCAAATAAAAAGAACAAGCAACGTACATAAATATCTTCCTGCTATCTGTGAAATTTTTGGAAATTTATTTTTTCGCGATTCCCACCAACTTATACGATCGAGATTATGATTGATTCGTGGACTGGATTCTCTAATCCACAGATTATTTCTAATATTTCTCGACAGATGTCACTAATTGTAGCGAAATATGTTTAAACAGAAATCAATTGTATGTACGTAACGTTTGTTACATTAGGTATTACGTATTTACTTACGATTAGGTCTAAAATAAAAATGAATCTAATCAGTGACGTAAATCATGCAATAGTAATATGTATGACTCAAAACGTTATCGCAAATCACGCGATATGGACGATATTGAATGATTATCTTGACATTAATTGACGCAGAGCCACGCAGAGCCACGCATTGGCACGCTGAGTGCCAATAATCTTGTCAAACTTTCCGATAAACATAATGCAAACGTGTTTGCCTCCTGGCCATTACATCATTATACAGGTGATTCTAAAAAGTGGGACAAGCTGTAACAAAAAGTTACGTCCCTCAATGTGTCATTGTTTTTTTTTCAAATTAAACCAATTGTCTCGGTAATTAAATGATTAAGGAAATGTGAAATGTTCTAATCCCTCCACACCCAAACGATTTTTCGTCATAAATAACAAAATGGTGTTGTTGGAGACCTCGTTTATCAATCAGCCTTTGTATATCGTGCAAGCGTGGAGGGAACGAGACACGGAGGATTTCGAGGACACGAAAAATTGAAAAGATCGCGTCTCGACGGAAACGAAATCGAACCACGTGACACGTCGTCCCGGTACACGATGTTTCAGGCTTTCTCCATTCGGTTTTTTACGCGATGGTGCGGCAACCCGTGCCCCGACAGACTCGTGTCTCTCCCCGACCCTATCGCGTTGCGTGCTGCGCGTTCTATGCGTTCTTTTTTCACGCTTTTCAATAACTCGTTCGAGCACGACCCCTGCCCCGCACCCTCCTTTTTTTTCGCTTCCACTCTATTGGTCTTCCGCGACAACGAATGCAACAAAACGATTTTCTCGATAACGCCACTCGTGCGAAGCGACGAAATGTACAGCTGCCAACCATAATAGAACTAGCAATACTCCGACCCCTCGTCGCTGCACCAAGCACGGGAAAAATAAGTTTTTATCGATTACTAACCTACGACAACCATCTGGCCAGGTCCTCGTCTACCAAAGCCACGCAATACGGAAGCTCGATACCAAAATCTCGACTTCCTATCCGAAACATACCCCTCTGCTACTTGTTCCTCAGTCTTTGTAAACACTATCATTTTTCAGACCTTATAAAACACTTTAACGCGATGCAAACCTTCAATGGTATTAAAAAGTTGAGAACCGTAACAAAGCCTCGTTATTGTTCGGAGTATACTTCCATCGTTTCGTTAAATAATTTGCCATTGAATATTTCCGAAATGTAGCAAATCTGTTGGGCTCGGAAATTCGTATTCACGAACGTGCCGCGATCGCAGTTCAGCCATGGGATTTTCCATAGATCCCCGGCCGGTCCATTGTATCCTGGAGCTTACAAAGCGCAAACGGAATACACAACGCCGGCGAATGGTAATTACTCCTGAGTTTTTCCTACGGGGGGACGAAGCAGCCACTGTCTGTCCGTTTGAATAAATATTGTCACACACGCCCAACATTTTGTTGCCTCGGTCGAAGGGCTTTTACGGGAGCACTCGATGATCGAGATCCATATACACCTGACCCTCCTCTGGTACCGTATTTTTTTACGCGATTTTACAGTTATACGATTTCCATTAACACGATTTATCAAAAGAATGGTCAGATGTACATGCAGCTACACATACAATATACCAGACTTCCTCCACTACAGAAATTTGTTACATCGAGTCGTTCCTCTCCCTCGAACAGTTTACCAGGACGAGTCTGCGTGGCTCGAAAGTGGGGGGGGCTGCGTCTGGCGTGATTCATAAACCGGGGAAGTGGCCTTGAACGGCCAGTTGACTTTGACGCGACTGTATCGTCTTGCGCAAACGCACGCACGTGTTGGCGATGACGCATTATCGATGGAGAGAAAATTCCAGATGCGCTCTGCCAAGTAAGGAACACAATCGCGGAGCATAAATCGTCGTCGAGTAGCCATCTTGCCTATTATTAAATTAGACGCTTTCCTAGTCGCTCAAATATCGATTCGACGGTCTTGCGAAGAGAAACCGGAAATGAAGGGTTAAACATATTAAATACCCATGATTTACACGGAGCAATGTATAAATAATTACACGTTGTGACAACCTATCCAAAAGTCAATTTGCGTACAAACCCAATATCAGAATAGTAAATACGAAATAAAATATCCCCCCCTTCGTCGGAGCTAATGAATTCGCCAAGGTTCGCCATACCGATCGGAGACCACTTCCGACGATTAACCTCCATTTTTACGATTCAGGTAAGAGGCCCCTGAATTTCGCACGTTGTAAACTGCGTACGAAAACGCTGCGTCACGAACGCGCAAGAGAACAAACGGCCGCAAACATCGTCCGCACGGACACAATGACGGACACTGTCCGCGTTCCGAGTGACTGGCGTAAATAATTCTTTCTGTCCGTTGCGTACGAGCGATCACGAGTGGGTGCATTCCGAAGGGGATCGAAGAACGCGCGCAAAAAGCTACCCGACGCTTTCGCAGACGCCCTTTGCATCGTCGCGTGACTCAAGACGATTAGGTCCGCGCTTGGGAGCGCAGGAGTTTAGTCTCGCTTTGATTGAGGTAGGTCCCAAACGTATAGTCGACGGCGTAATAAGCCAACCGCGAGGACCTTCCATCGCCGTGACAAGGTCACCGATGGGGGACCCCCGTTAATTAACGTCTTGCCGTTAAACCGTTCCGATAGATCTCCGGAGACCCGGCCCCGATGACCATCATAAAGCAACGATAGAACCGAGCAACGACTGGAATCCCGCGGGGAGAATCGATATTTCACGCCGTGCCGGCTGAATATATTGCGTGCTATCGGTATCACCGCGTAGACGGTAAATAATTACTCGACGCGATCGGTTAAATGAAAACCAATATCGGAAGGATATACCCGCCGTTTGCTAATTTCCCAATCATCCCCTTAACGGACGCGTACGCGTTAACGGTTGCTCGAAGACGATTGGAAACGTTCGAGTCCGGACTGAACGTTTTTTATTATTCTATTTTCTATTATTCTACGACTATTGGTCTAAAGCGTAAAGATGAAGAACGGTGCTCGTCCAATTATGCGGTATTGATTGCACCCCGGTCGCGCAACCTTGACTTCCGTTTTCTAGCTTCTATTATTCAACAAACTCAATATGCTTCAAAGGAATACTGTAGTTAATCCGTATGGTAATACTCTGAATCTTCTCTGCGCTAACAACAGCCTTTCTGTGGTCATCGCCCTGGACCCTCTGCCATCGCGCGATAACTTTCATCGTCCCTTTGTCGCTACCTTAACCCATTCCCAGAGCATGAATTTATCATTAAATACCGTTATAGTTTCAAACGCGGTGTCCGCGCTATCATTAACGGGCAGAGTTTAATCGACTGGGATTACATGGTTCGACAAAGGGACGAAATACGTACGAAGAAGAGATGGAGTTACCAACTATTACTAGTCTGATAATTTAGTATTACGAACGAGTACGATATTGAGGGGCTCGTAAGAATGTACAGTTGATTTCCTTCGTGTCGTAAAGTTCAACTAAACCCGACCTCGAGCAGTCGTTCCATTTGCACAGTCGACGAAAGAGATATAGCGGGCTCCTTGGGGCATGCTAAACTGGTACTCGATAAGGTTAATTCGATAACCTTGCGTGTCAACCCCGCAAAAGTGTTGCTATTCGCCTCAGGGCCACGCATACCTAAATATCGTCGTCCAAGATTATACCTCTGCTGCATCGCGAATCGTTAGAAAAACGATCGTTAAAACAAGTGCATTATCCAGTTTAAGTTAGAAGCGTTGAAAAAATCTTTCCTTGACCGATAATTTAATTCGCCTTCGCCGCGTTATCGACCGAGCGAATAATTTCGTGACATTGGCGTGTAACGGGTCCATCGCGAATCCTGATAATCGAGGACCGTCGTCGCCTTGCTGTGTTCGCGCCGCGCCGGCGAGACGGACGATCCGTTTCATGGTATATACGAGCGCGAACTCGATATCCAAGATCGTTGAGCGATCTACGTTTCAACGACGGGGCTGTCAATCGGCCCCTCGACGGTCCGCCCCCTCGCGGGAGGTAAGTCGAGCACCGCGAACGCCGTGAAGAAGAGAGGAAAGGCAAAAATGTTCCTCCTCGATCCAACAACAACGTCTCGTCGATGGGTTTTCGGCTGGTCGCCTATAGTGCAGGTCGACCATAGAATGCAACGCGTTGGGTCGAACGGTTACACGGCATAACGTGCCACGGTGCGGAGACTATAGTTGTTGGCTAGACTGCACCCCCGCCGAACGGGGAGAAGGTCGGCAGAGATCGCTGGGACGGGGGTAGGAGCGACGGAGACGGGCAAGGGAGGATGGGTGGGGCAGTCGGATACGGTAGCGCGAGAGGGAGAGAGAGAGAAACGAGGTTCGAAGGGAGAAGAACGGAGAAAGAGGGAGCTAGGGCGCAGCGGGGGCGAGGGCTCCGGTTGTTCGAGGTAGGGGGCGCTGGCTAGACACCGCTCAGACGGTCCAGGGGGTCGCAGGGGGTAATTTCTGCATTGGCGTCGAGAGCTGGGAAACGGTCGGCGTCGATGCCAGACCGACGCAGAGAACAGCACCTGGCGCGATCAGGGTGGCCTCTCCCGGAAAGGTCACGGCGCGCGTCCGCCTGCAGGCTGCACCTGCATCGACGACGGCCACCGGCCGGGCGCACGTGTTCTGATTACGCGCGCAGAGACACGAAAAAGGACGTCGCGACGACTAACCGCCAAGCCGGACCGATTCACCGGAGGCTGAAATTTAAATCTTTTGGACGACGGTGAATCGATCGGACCCACGGAAGAAGGTTACGAGGCGCGAATTCAGTTTCCAAAATAACTAGAAACTCTCGTTTTTAGGCTTAAACGACGCAGCAGCCTTTAGCTCATCTGCATCATTGGCGTATGCATTGGGCTCGATAGGACGCTACCGATCGTTTCTATAATCCGTTCGATTATCTTCTAATATACTATCAAGTAATTGATGATTGTTCGAAAAATCACTAGCGTCTAACGCAGAATCTGCTAAATTAAAGAATGTGAATAAAGTGTAATTTTAATTATTTTTACTTGAAAAAATCCCAATACACAACAGTCTATAGTTTTCCTTTTATAAAATAATAAAAAAGACTTAAAAATCGCATGTCTAGACCGGAATACCCTTGATGAATGGACGCTGACAGTTCGGTGAAACGCTATTGTACGAAGAACGATCGGAACGAACAGACTATAATTAATATTCCGCGTATAAATTCTTAAATTAGATAAACTCGTCCTTAGAAATTCAGGCAACGGCGCGTGGGCTGGCTGCGCCTTGCGAATTCGATTCCCATCTGGCGGTCTGGGAACGCGTCGACCCGGCCACGATCGGCTGAACGCACACGCGACGCTGCCCTGGTAATTGTCGTTGCGGTTTCGCAAATCATATTTGCCGCCGATGGAATAATTCCTCTTGTCTGCCGGGTAATTCGCGTCTCGTCTACTCTTGGCTGTGCCTCTCTGTACACCTAAACGCTCAGACTACGAAACATTCTCCTCCTACGCGGGAGACACAAGGGGCAAGTTCTTTGGTTACCGATTTTTGTCGTTCGAAACATTTACATTCGCGGCAACATACACGAAAAGTAAGTAAAAATTATTAATGGATCCTACCCCAAATTTCACAGATCATTATAATCACATATTTCACGCTGGAACGAAGGTCCTTGGTTTCCTTCGAGAAACTAGTTCCTCCTCGTCTCGAGCGTGCATCGGTAATTTGGTCCCCGCACTTTGTCAAGTACAAAACGTCGCTGGAAAGGGTTCGACACGAATTTCTTAGGTACGCTTCCTACAAAACCGGTCGTCCCACGTCCATCGTTGACCATAGTTACTGTATTATGAACAGACTTACAAGGAGAGGTCCCCAGGTGTAACGCTGATTTTTTAATCGGCTTTAGCACCGTGGTGGATCTCAAGAAACTGAAGGTAGCGCTACCCTATTCAAAGTTCTACTCTTTTCATTTAACCACCTAACTATAGTCATTGTTTAAACATTTATGAACCTTTACGCGCATGGGGGTTTCCCGTCTACGGAAATAAACAAATAGAAAACGGAGCAGTCGCCGCGCTGACGTCGCGACATAAGTTGAGCCACGTTGTCATCGGGGTTGGAAAACAGAGGGAGCGATTCCTGGCGCGGTACGCCAATGCATTGGACGGCCAGGAAAGCGGCGGACTGTTTTTTATCGAGTGACTGTGGAGAGTCGAGAGTCGAGTCGAGTCGAAGCGGGTCTAGACGAGCGGGCGTCTGCCATCCTCTTTTGCCTCCTTATAGGCAAGTCCTGCTGGCTGTTCGCCGTTCTCCATCGCCTTACGTAGCTTCCCGTCTCTCAACCCTATAGAAGGAGATGTCTTTTTCCTCGTTAAAGCTGCCCGGATACCCGGTATCGGCCATCCTCGACGACGGTCACGCAGAAGCGTCGACCGAGACGTGGACGCGACAAGGGTCTCGGGTTCTGACGCCGTGGGGGGAAGCTGTCCTACTCGTCTTGGTTGCACACTAGCGATGGAACCAATCCAATGACGTTACTCGCTAATACCCGTTCGCACCGATTTTTATTTTTATTTAAAGGCTAGCCATCTTCTTGCGACCGAATCGTTTGGTTCGAACGAGACTTTGTTCCGCCATTGTAATCACCGAACGGAAATAAAACCACTTGCTCGTTCGTTATTCAGAGCTTGCCATCCAGATAAGAATTTTTCCCCGCTCACGACTCCCACGTCGTCTAGTATTATCTCTGATGCGAATTGTAAACAGCAATCAAGCTTCGTGAATCGATAAGCGTCGATGCGACGGTCGCGTGACTCGATAAGTCTCGAACCGCGGTCGTTCCATACGACGGATCCGTACTGACGTCAGAGCGTCGATAGCATCTGAACACGTCTTAATCCCATCGCTACCGCATACCAAGGCAAGAACTAAGCGCGGGACAAAAATACGGGAATCCTGTTCGATGTCACGCGAAGCAACGGGTCGTGCCAACGATCGATCGGCCCCGTGTGAATTTCTCTTTCCGTAAACGCGAACCGACGTTTTCGGTCCTCGACCAACGAGGTCGGCGCCAGATGTTTTAGCCGCTCGAGGTCACGGCGCACCGCTCGCTTTTTGCGCGATTAGACGGCTACGCGGATATCCCAAATCACCGTTCGGAAGCGGTACTCGATCGCTGCTTGGGCCTGAAACTCCATCGTTCTTGTTTTTTATTTTACGTAGGATTCTGCGAATACTCTTAAGACGACCTTTGTAATTGGTCTCGAAGCGAGTGATTCCCACCCTTTTATTTCAGAGGACAAGTGCCCAGACTCGATCTAGACACCGAACTAGTAGCATCTAAATGCATTTATTATCGTTAACCTGTGGCATTTACTTCATTCGATCCCCGATTCACCGGGCCATCCTCTACATTTGATCGACGAGAAGAAAGAAAAGTCGATTCTTCGATCTCAGAATTTTAATGCTACAGTAACGATTCTTAAAGTGAACATCGCTCCGATGTTGGCATATTCATCTTTTGTATAATGGAAGTTTAAATGTGCCTTTCATCAGAATCATTAGAATGTTAATAATTCGTTGCAGAGCTCTCTGTGATCTCGCGATCCTCCTCGTCGGAGAAACTCGGTGTACTGTCTGTGGCGTTTCGAGGAGGAACCGTAAGCGTTCCTCGAGAACAAGCGTCGCCGCTCGGCTGTCCCGGAAGCGCGAAGCGTCGGGTGCTTGGCGAACGGATGGAGGAACGGACAGACGGGCGGACAGGATACGGCAGGGACAGGTGGCCGGTTGACGATCGTAAGTGGGCAGGAAGGAGGACATCGGGCCCCTGACGCGTTCGGGGAGCGACAGACAAACCGAACAGAAGAGGCGGCCCGCCGTTGGAAGGGGGAAGAGGGGGGTCCGCAATTCCGTGCCCGTCCGATGCGTGCAATGCAATTTCCCGCGGGGCCGTCCGTCTGTCTGTGCGGTCGTGCATGCCGCGTACGCCATTGTTCCTCCCCCTTTCTCGCATACGAAAGTGAACATTCCCGCCGATCAGGACGGAACATAACGCGATCTTGTCCGGTCGAAAACCGCCCCGGGGACGTAACACGCCTCGTCTGCCCGTCAGCTTCGATCTCGCCGATCGTCGCGGAGATACTTGGCTCTGTTGCGCGGCTCTCAGCTGGCTGCACCTTGACGGTTCCCGGCCGAAAAGCCGCGGCGTGTCCGCGTGCATTCACGGAACACCGGTGACGCCTGAATTTTTCATGCGACCGCCACCGCGGGTATAAATGCGCGTCCCGCTGGTACCTTCGTGCCCGTGGAATATCGAGTTCCGCGCAAAATGGTCGTCGTTCTGTAACGTACAGGGTGCGCAAAAATTTACGCTTTCGTTCGACCCTTTCGTTATTTATTTTAGCGAAATTCCGCGGGTTAGGCCGATGGATCTACAGTTTTTTTGAATTTATACTCGTCGAAAGGAAGAAAGGGAAAACGTCGGTTTAGAAATCCGGAGTCGCGTGAGAAAGTTTTGTCGTAGCAGGTGGTCGAAGCGACTTCCGCCGATTTTCGTCATCGAGATCGTCACGCGCTCGCGAATGCCACTTTTCGACAGGAGACACTGACATAGCAATTTCTACCAAAGGGGACACTCGAGATATCTGCTTTGTAATACGGCAGGACCTCGATTATCCGGCGAACTAACAAGGGGACGACCCCAACGGTTCCACTTCGATTTTAACGATCTTTCGTAGGGCTATAGTATACGGATTTCTAATGATATTTGGAAAATATTAGATATCGCGGAGCGACAAGTTACGTGGCCTGTAAATCGGAAGTTCAGTTTTTCTTTTCCTCTGCAATTTTGTTGTAATGACATTGTGCACGATTCAGGAAGATAGTCATCGTGCACGCTAGAAAATCACAAAGCCCCCTTTATTGCATCTACATCTGCTTATTTTCTAGACTGCAAACTTTCCTCGCCCCTTTCTCTATATTTTTCCCCCCGCTCTGATATCAAAGAATTTTTGAAAACCATAGAAAAATATCATCCGTACTGCGAGACACCCGGTAAATCAGACCAGGAAAGGATAATACCTATTTTTGAAGGGAATGGTCGATAATCTTTTATTAATAATCAATCCTAGCAGCGTTTTGGTAATATTCCAGCTACGCCAGGAAACACCTTATTATCGATGAATATTTAATGAAGGCGTATAAGACCCCGGGGTCCTGAATCATCAAAGAAAAAGGACACAGCAATCGCAGGAGAAGGGGAACGGAGAACCGTGAAGGCAGATTTCGATCTGTTCGTCTGCCTGTCCATCCGTTGAGGGGGATGGCCGACGTAACGTTTCAATGTCACGGTCGCAGGTTTAGACGGTCCCCTCTCTTCCTTCACCCTTGCTATACATGGTAGACCGCTCGAACCACATCTGCTGCGTCGGGAGCCGCTGTTTAACACCATCCATAATCATCCGACATCGACGCACGGCGCGGTCTATAAATCACTATGAATCAATTCTTAATTTTAGACACCATTATTTATGGCCGTATCGCTAGTTTGGGAAATTCCTTCCATCGGGGGTGGAGATACTCGATACTCGAAACCGCATAATATTCCACAAGACTAAAATTTCGATTCTAGACCATCGTGAACTACATAATCGAAAATTCTTATCTTAACTTTGCTAGAATTCGCAAATTTTTCTATTTCCATAGTCGAAGAAACAAATTTAGCGTCTAAAAGTCTCGAGCATTTTGGATTCCCAGAGTATTTCTTAACAAAATCTAAAAGAATTCCGAAACGAAAACTCGAAATCATCCAATCGTCGAAAGATCGATCCCTGGGAGGCCGCGTAGTGGTTCGACTCGACCTTGCACGCTCGTGTTCGCGAGCCGGGGCGTCGATCGCGTCTACGTGAAAACGGGTCGTAACGGGCTCGTTCGACGTTTCAAGGAGTCTCCGTTACCGGGAGCTTCTGTCGTCTGGAACGGCTGGCGAGGAGTTTCGTTGGGGACGACGCAGCGATCGGGGGTGGCGGCGCAGCGTCACGGGTTGGAAGGGCGGCTAGACGGGCGGTCGGTCGAATGGGAAGGGTGAGACAGCCCTCGCGGGAGGGCAAGGGGATGCACGGTGAGACGAGGGCAGGGTGAAAGGAGAGATGAAAACGACGGCGGCGACGGCGCGGCGGTGAAAGGGGTGGTCGACTGTGGCACACACACGCACGTGACGCACACACCGGCAAAGGGGTGAGTCGAGGGGGGTGGGCGAGGAAGCTGGCTGGCAGACGTGATACTTGCACGATGCCGGAGATTCCGGGAGGTTTGAGGTTTCGAGCCTTATTTCAGACGCTTCGTCTTCCTCTCGGCGATTTCTCGTTCCCCACCTCCCCCATCCCACCCCTCTTCCCGGGCATCCCTTTTCTTCCCGCTTCTTTCGCGGCTTTCCTACGTAAATATCAGCGTACGTGAGAAACCGTGTGCATGTCGCAACGAGAATGGAAGGGGGCAGGGCCGTACGCGCCCGCGACAAATTACGCTGCCGGCTGGGAGCATCGTCAATGGGATTTCTAACGAGTGTCGGCTCGTTCGTGCATAAAAGTTTCGCGAAAATTGCCAGACCAATTGCGATCGTGTCGCTCGTCAGGGTTAAATCCTGCGCGTCCTGCGCCCGTCCACCTCTCTCTACCCTTTGATCCTGTTTTTCGCCGACCTGGGGGAAATATTGATACACGGTAATGTCCTGCGGATCGTTGCGGAATTATCCCCGTCGATCGTCGCTCGAGGAGAACTTTTTTCTTTTATATACCCGAACCAGAAATTCTCGTTCGAGAGCAGAGACGATTTCGATTCTATCGAGTTAAAATTACCTGCCTACGATCGGAGGAGTAAGTTTGGATTAAAAATATAAAATGTGCGCTGCAGGGACTTAATTATATTCGAGTTATTTCGTCCATAATTCTAATGACCACGATATTTCGAGCAGAGCCGATCGAATAGTTCGTCGTGTCTGGGATTTTTTATCGTATTTTGAGAGGGTTTGCAACCACCGTGCGCCGTCATTGGCGTTGTCCGCGCGGCAGACGCGAGACAGTCCAATTTGCCCCGGGAATAATGTAACTCGAATCGACGCGCTGCTCGCCGAAGTCTCTCGCAGCTGCACTTACCGGCGGCACCATAGAAATGCCAGTCCCTCGAAAAATCCCCGCGTAATCACCTGGAGACGAGAACGAGGGGGGAGGGAGGGGTGGCGGCTCCTGGACTTGCTCTCGCCGAAAAGCGCTTTAATTCCCCGGCCGCTTAATTCCGTGCGTACGAATGCCACACGTGAATATGCATGACCTGCGCCCCGGGAACCGTGGCGGGGAACACCGATAGAGAGGGACAGAGAGCGAGGGAGAAAGAGTTTGTTTATTATATGCTCCGGAACGAGATCCCCTAAGAGCGTGTGCCCGAAAATACAGAATGTCCGCGGAATACAAAGCAATTAGACGGAAAAGTGCAATACGAAAGAATTAACCGTAGCAACGGGCAAGAAAAATTCAACGGGAAACTGTGCTGCGCGTATAAAATATAAATGTAAAATACAGGGAGGGAGTACAAAGCAAGATACGAAGGCTCGATACGAGAAAATCGACTGCAGAAGATGTTATAGAGTAATTAACTGAAATTATGTGCGACGAAAATTCTGCAAATGCCGCGCGAGGTACGCAAAATATAGAGATGGAAAATATATGCACGCGAAAAAAAAAAGAAAAATACAATATGCAGAGGGAGAGAAAGAGTTGGAAGCGGACGAAGTAGAGCGCGCGGACCGACCTGTCGCGACGCCGATTTATTTTGTTTTGCAACTTTTTCGCTCGAACCCCGCGAACCTATTAAAATGCCGTCCGGCACGACCGCGCCCGTCTGTTATCTGTTCGTTCCCTTTCTTTTTCCCGTGCCTTCCGCCCCTCCGGTCCCGCTGCGTCCGTTCCCGTTTCGTTTCCGTGAAAACTTTTCCCCTTCGTTCCAGAAGCCCCGAGCGACCATGTTAAAGGGCCCGGGGAACGGACACGGAACGATCGGACGAGCATCGTGCTCCTTGCCCTCCGGGGATTACTCCTTTAATCAAGAGAAAGCGAGTCGCGAAGAGACCCGTGCCGCGAGTCGTTGCAAACGCGACCGGGGCGCTGCTTCATCGGTGGAATCCACTTAAGGGAAAGATTCACCGGTTAAGGGTAGCCGAGATGCTTCTGCTCGAACAGCCCAAGACAACCAAACGTCTCGTCTAAACCAAAATTTCGAGAAACTAATAACGATTTGGATCAGTGGTATCTTAAGGGGGTAGTTTCCTTTAGTCTAAACACGAGAGAACGAGGACATTTTTAGAATTCTATGGTAGCAAAACTACTGTAGATATCGATTTGACGTCTGCACCATTGTGGCACCACCAAAGATGGTACACGCCAACGAGTGGCATACATTTTAAAAATCATTACCGCAG
The DNA here is from genome assembly GCF_051014445.1 of Colletes latitarsis. Taxonomy (NCBI): domain Eukaryota; kingdom Metazoa; phylum Arthropoda; class Insecta; order Hymenoptera; family Colletidae; genus Colletes; species Colletes latitarsis. Next base: position 24,077,205 of record NC_135135.1, on the reverse strand, counting down.
TTTCGAAGATGGAGGTTGAAAAGAACGTAGAGCAAACGTTAAAGCCAATTGCTCCATCGGTTCCGATAGTTTTCATTTAATCGAAAGAATTAATAGTATTACTCCCTTGTAACCGGGATTCGCTGGAGAAGCCTCACCGATTAGTCCTTTAAAGGATCCAAGACGAAACGATCGTCGCGCTCGTAAAACCAAATAACTAGAAGTGTCCATACACGCGCTTACAACATTTATACCGTAAGCTTTCAGACTCTGAAAGCACCGGGCGTCGGTTCGTTGGGTTTCTCCGAGAATTTGCACAGCGGGATAAAAGAATCGTAAGGCGCAGACCGGAACACTGGCAGTCGTATAAAACACAGCCAACAGTTCTCGTGGTCGGGACGATAAAACGTAACTCACGCGACACCAGGAAGGTAGTAATTGTTTCTCGTATTTCTTCCGACGCGGCAGCTCCTTTGAAATTTTTATCGCGAACAGGCGACCCCAGGAAGCGACTCCCGAAAGCCAAAATCTTTGATACGTTCCCCTCAAAAACAAACGTTGACTGAAATACAAGTGTACGCAAGGGGAAATATCGACACCGTCGTCCTAAATCTACATTTCCCACCAAACTATTTGCACTTTACGATTGTATTAAAAAATTGTGTCGTTGAAAATCTCGAGCACAGAATTTTATTTAGGCTTTGGTTGCCTACCAATCGAATAATCTCGCGTGCCATAGGTTCGCCACCCCTTGGTCTAGGCTTTCTCCCGCGCGGTGTAAATAAAGCACGAGGCGACACGCCTCCTGTTTTGCCTCCTTTCGTCCTTCTTTTTCCCCCCAAGCCGTCGTAGACGCTGCCGGGCGTGAAAAAAGAACAAGTTCCAAGGCGGCGAGATTGTTTCGCGGTTGCGTAAAACGCGGCCGGAATAAATGAAGCCGTCGACGACGAGTAATCTCGCGCGAAGAGACGGCGACGTTACGAGCCCGGCGACACCCGTTATGGGAGGCGATGGATATTAATGGAGGGAGGCGAGCGGGGATCTCGCTCGTTCGCGGGGGTTGGGCCCTTCGCCGGGCGTTCCTTTTTGATTAACCGGGCGATTTTTTCAATTTCGAGCGGATAACGCGATGCCAGCCCTTATATGGTGGCCATTCCTTTCCGTGAACGTATCTCGCGAGCATGGAGAAACGTGGAAGTAGGGTGAACTTGCCTAAATCATACCCCCTGACAGAACTTTGGATGGGCGAAGAATTTATTTAAGACTCACCATCACAACATAATTTCAATTTGTCAACGAACCATAAACAGGTGACGATCACGAAGCAAACACTATTTATATTATTGGCGAGGTACAACAAATTTATGTACCAGACTCATTCGAAAATTGGGTTTATCGTATTTGCTCCAGCAAACAGTCGAATGATATTGTTCATAAAGCACGAAAGTCTTTCGTAGCTTTCGTTTTATTTCAATTTTAAGTTTCCTTGGACTTTCTGCCCACCCTTCTTGATATTTGACGAAGAAGAAGGCGTTCTAACGAGCACTGTCGCCATCAGCGGCGGCTCGGAGGCCCAAGAAAACGCACCCTCCCGGTGAATCATTCGGAATCATCGGATCGAGATCATTAAAGCGGTCCCTTGTAGAGCAACCCCTTTCGAGGCGTTCGCGCGCGCTTGCACTCGACAACGAGACGTAAAATAATCCCGACGAAATTTCATATTTATAGCGAGCTGCCGGTCACTAATTACGATTCGCGCCGCGTAAAAACGATTCTACTCATTACCCCTTCGAAACAATTAATTACGCGCACGGTCGCGGACGGGTAGAGAGAGAAACGGAGAGAGGGAAGGTGAGACGAAGAGGTGGGGGGACCAGAATGGAAATTTGTACCTTCGCCGGGGGGTCGTTTCGAGCCGAACCGACGTTGAATCGTGGCTTTTTTCCTCGTGGCCACGGTGTGTATTTGCCGGCCAGCCGAACGGTGGGAAACGAATGCGGCACAATATTTCTCGGTGGCGGCGCGTCGGCTGCCGATAAATACGGACTTCGCGCTCCCAGCTAGGAGCTCCCTGCCCGGTTTTGCGGTATCTCGAACGGCTTAATGGCACTGTTAACTGCCGTATTATTTAACGGGGATTTATGCATTGCAGTCTGCCGATTAAAACACTACGGCGGTTCGCCCCGAGGCTGCCCGCCCCGGGGGCAGCAGGGAGGACGGAGCGATATACCGCGTCTGGGGGATGGGCAGCCTGAAAGCAAGGTGCTTTTGCTTTTTTACTAATATTATAACGAATGCGTTTAACGGGCAATTCGAACTTTCTTCGAAGATAAAATATTGCACGGACGTCGCGAGCAGAACATAAATATTTCATAACTGGAACGCGTAGAATTTCAACGTAAATAATATTTTATACGATTTTATGCGTGTACCGTGCTTTGGCTCTCTACGTAGAATATTTTGCTTTTCTACCATTTATAAATTTATCATAATTATTTGCACATTTTGGAGGCTACCATCGATGGAGGTTATTTTGGTACTTGAAATCTAACTATCGTTTTGTAAATACGCGTTAAAATTGGCGGAAAAAGGTCGATAATAAATTACTGATTCGAGTTTCGACCGTGTTTCGAGAAATCTGTCGCGGTGGGAGCCGGTTGCGACGAAAACGATGGGAAATCCGGTCGGCATATACCGTGTAGGTATGTTCCGCGAATGGTCGGGTGCGAGGAGGATCGCGACCGTATAGGTCGGAACGATAGCGACGGATAAAGCGGGATAGAAGGTCTATGGAGAAACGGAGAAGGCGTGAGAGAACGAGCAAGAGAGAAGATACCGAGAGAAACGGAGCATGGTCGATGTGTCTAGCCTAGCCCGGTTGGCTGGCTGGCTGGCTGGTTGGCTGGCTGGTTCGGGTGGCTGGATGAACCAGGGACCGTCTAGCTTGCGTCTGCCCCGCACAAACTCGGCATTATCTATACGTCTAGACACCCCTGCGCCACCGAGAGAAGACCATAGCGGTTTGGCGCTCCGCTTGTAATTTACAGCGTGCCCCGCCGTGTCTCTACATCTACGATCCCGCAAATTTCTCTCCGCAGCCCTGTCCCGTCTTTCCTTCCTCCAACCCCTTCTCACCTGCCCCCTTTACGCGACACCCCCTCCCCCCATTCCTCGTTGACCTCCGCACCGACTGCCGTCCTGTCGCGATTCCTGCTTCTCGTATCGTCGCGAGCTCATCCCCACCATCGCTGAACCACCATCGCCTATAGATGATCAGATATCAACTTTCCTAGATACCAACGTTCCACTACCTGCACAATAACAAGACTTTTTTTAAATATTGTACGTTGTTGTAGAATAACCGTCAATCTGTTTGTATGAGCGTTGTTTGTATCACACACTGGCAAGGGAAAGGTCAGGTCCAACTTCGTGCAATAGATCGAATTATTTCTAATAATGTGCGTTGGGACGCGCGGTAAGATTCGGAGCGGCGCGAGGCGGACTCGAGGTCCCGCAGTTGTCCGTGCGACGCGCCGCGCGGAGTCGTAAATTCCCGCGGCGCAATCTGGAAAACAAGTTCCGCGGAATGATCGATCGACAGGAGCCAGAGTGCCAGGCAGAGGCAGCGGGAAGCATGGACGCGCGCGCGAAATGACGCGGGAACTCCCGCGGGGCACGCTTCGCGTCCGATGTCGATGACGCTCGCGTGCCGGGACGCGCCACTTCAGATATCACCCGGCCGTGCGAGCGATCGAGGGGATCCCATTGGATAGGTTGCGCGAAAAGGGAAGCAGGCGTCAATTGGTATACACCGGGGGTGCACGGTCGGGCCGCGCGTCAAGAGAGTGCGAATATTGGTATCGCGATAACGACCGAAACAACCCTCGCATGTCCGAAAAGTACGGCCGGGCCCGCGTTATCTACCCGACCGTACCGTATCGACGATCTTTCGGTGATTAATTTCCTAGCTGTTGGTACCAGGAGGTGTTGGTCCTAAATGTGATCGCGCATAGTTCCCTTTGGCGACGAAAGGGCTGCTTAGATCGACAGTAGGAAAACGATTTGTTAAAAGTAATTGTAAATCGTGTATTAATGCCGATCGATGCATAATGTACAAGTGTAAACGGATGTACAACGTCTGTTATTAAGCTGTGTTAAATGTGCCTACTTACCCTTAAGGCGACATTTCCTGCGCTCGCCGGCAGAGGGCTGCCCTCAACTCGACTCTCTCGCAAGTACTCGACCGACAATCTACACATACATTCCTCCTTGACTGTCTATTAACAGGCCCAAAACGAGACGCTCCCCTCTTCTTTCCTCCTGCTATCGCTTCCTCCATACAAGCAAACCGCCGCATCTCATATGTATTGGACCATATTCTGAAAAGATCAACACAAAAACAACTTTAATACAAAGCCCCCGTTATGAAAACCCCAAGTAAAGTACCATTGTCTCGCCATATAAAACCCCCATACCAAATTGTGATACGATTTGACCAAAGTCTGAAGTTCCCTCCAGCTTCGGTGCGGGGAAAAATAGCGGCGCTAATAAAGAAGAAATATCGTCGAGTGGAAGTAAACCGAGGATACAAAATAACAAATCTGTCTCGGTGTCGTATATTTCACGGAAGCGAAATTGCGGTGACCCCGTTACTCGACGAACGATGCGCCCGCCGTCCCTACGGAGTCGCCCAGGGACCAAAGAATCGGTAACGAGCAATAGTAGAGATACCCGGGTAACAAGCAGCATCCGTCATCGTTTATGAATGGCGTCGAGCATTGTTCGATGCCGGTTATTTTTCTCCCGGTGTCACGAATCGGTCGACGATCGCTCGTTGTTCCAGCGCACGGCAACGAGAACCGACCGAAAATGCTTATAATAGAGGGTGGCTTCCACGTCGCGATCCTTATCCGCGACGGACGCGTCGAAGAAAGCACGGACCAAGATATATTGCCAGCGTCCATTTCGATCTTCCGATACCGGTGCGTTTGACAAATGGTTCCCCTCGGTATTCTTCCCAATTCTCTAACAATTGTTTTCTTTCCCTTTGTACGAAACGTCCCCTGCTCTATCGACGGAAACTGCAATTTAATTCTAATCGAAAGCTCGTTTAAAAAAAGTCTGCTTAAAATTAAATGAACAAAAATGAAAACTATTCCTCTGAAAACTCGGGCGTTTTGCCCTTCGTTCTAGTAATTCGAAATTCGTATCTAGATAAGAGTCTCGTCCGTGTTTGCTCGTCGGTTCCATCGTTGCTTTGGGGATGTTTGCTGGTAATGGCTGTGGACGAGACGGAATCGAGAAGGTTGCACGGTTCGCGAACTCGAGCGTGAAAATTGCGAGACGTTGTAGAAAATTTGATCGTCCGACTGCTCGATTTTCTTGCGCGATGGGGACGAATTAACTTTCCGGCACCCCTGTCGCGGACCCTGGCAACCCTTTCGGCGACCCTTTGATTTCAAGCAATCCCCGAGGGTGACTCCGCGCGTTCCGATTACAATTTTATTTCCTCCCCGCTGTCTTCGATTACTCTCGTCGATCGACCGTTACGCCGGTTTATGGAATGGAAGTTGCTTTTTTATCGCGTTATCGCGATTCGCACTTTTATTTCCGTCCAAGTTTTATCGTGCACCGTTACTTTCGAACGTGGTGCAATTATATAATACGATCGCTCGAGATAAATGCTAAAATAATAAAAATTAGGAACTTGCACACATTACTATTGCCACCCTACGTTATAAATTGTCACATTTCTTTGACGCTTCTCCACCTCTACTAAATGAGTGACGTAATGTGTACGGCCCCTTATTACGAAATGTACAACAAAGGCAACTACCCTGGAAAAGTACCATACGCTACAACCCCGTCACATCGTTTCAATCGACAGATTTATTTCCCCACGTGGTCACCGAACAAACAGCCGAGCAACGGCCGATGAAACGCACGATTCGTTCGCCATCAAGCGACACATTATCAAGATTTTCCGACCACCGACAAAACACGTCAAAGGGGCGTTCAACAAACTTTCCAGCAAAATCTATCGTTTGTTTAAAACGCGAAAGACAGATTACAGAGGAGAATGATTGCAAAAAAAACGTTACCTGCGATTGTCGAATTTTTCTTCGTGCTTTAATTTTCTATTTTCAAACCACTGTAACGATACAAAAAATTGCTGCGTTATTTTTGTAATATATTTTTTATTCCAAAATAGTCGATAACCACACTCGTGTACATACGTCTCTTTTTACACGGTAGATACGTACCAAATAAGCGGCAAAAAATGGTCCGTGTAAAAGAGGGCGTCTATATTTTAGTAAGCGAAACGTGGTTAAAAAACCGTGTAAACGTAAATAAAAGTCGTTGGACAAAATCGTGTAAAAAGAGACCCGAGTGAATAATTTGTTTTATCCGGTTCCTACCTGTGGAATGGTGCCAATCGCATCAACGGTAAAAACACCTTCGCTTAGACAGCGGGCGCGATACTCCTGAAACATTTATTGCAACGCGTGAAAAAACTATTCGAACGTACATTTAAATTGCCCCTTCTCCATCAAACGTCTCAATTACGATACATCAGCTTATCGCGTAAAAGAAGTTGCAATAATTGTTAAAGTAATCGTCTTCCCGACGGGAATTCCCCCTTAAATCACGTTCGACCATGCACGAATGGGACGCAGCTGCAGCTAAATCGATCGTACGCAGCAGAATCGAGCCATTTCCGGTCCACGCCGGGCGGGACGTCGTTCCGCTCCCGTCACACGTGAAATCTGCTTTATAATAAGATCACCGTTACGAAATAATTGCACGCTCGCTCGATAATGCTCGTCGCCGCGAAACATAACCCCGCCTGCACCCTCGTTTCTTGTTGCTCGGTCGCGCGGGCCTTTCATTCGCCGTGAGCTGTCCGAGGAAAAAGGCCGAAAGGAGACGGGGTGATACCGGAAACGAGGGCGGGAGGAGCCGCCGCGGCGGGTAACGAAGTCGTAACGTCGCCATCCGTTTCGATCATCCGCCGTCTACGACGCGCCATCCCAGCGGTTTCGTGTTACCCGCCACGGGAGACCGTCTGCTCTAGCCACCTCGTGAGTTTTTGTTTTGTCTGGCGAGCTGAAATGTTTAATGCACCGTCGCCGACCAATTACATCATTACACGCGCGCCTGGGATCCACGGTATGCGATTTCAGCAGCGCGAGCCCTTCCTACACGAAATTCCCGCCAAACAAGTTCACGGAGCTTGTCGCCCGTTTAACCTTACAACTTCTGACTTTTTCTTTTACCGTAGTTTTCACTCCAGACGCTTGAAAACTGGTTGGACAACGCGTATAACGAGGGTGAATATCGCATGCGTCCGTGGCTTTTCCAAGTTTTTCAAGGGTTTCCGATATAATAAGCGGGAACGTAATTAATTTGATCTATGAGGTTAGTCCGTGACAAGTGCTATACCGACTGACGATTCTCGACTGTCGCCTGTTGTGCCGACCCCCCACCTCCCGACCTTTCTGTTCGGTAATGGCGCGTTTACATAGTTTACGGCCGATCTCTATGTTCGTGATACGTCTTACAGCGTCGAATACGCCAATCGAGAAGCTAGAACCGTTAAGAATCAGTGTTACAGAGAGACTCTGTCGCGTTCTTTCGCGTAATAACGAAAATTTTAACGCCACGAGCTTACTTATCGCGCCGACGATCTTAATTACCACGAAACGCCAAGTCATCGACGCTTTGCAATTCGCTCGACTCACCTGTCCCACGTGCGCGTCCCATACTCGTATGTTAAGTCCATTAAAAACCGTGGCCACGGCCTGTTTCTTTTGAAAGGCCATTGTGCGAGCGCCTAGCGTGAGGTCTACATTAACGCGAATACTCGAAGGACACCTGTGCGGCCCGAAGAACTGGCGTCAAACGGGGAACATGTTTTGCCCCGGTTAGTTGTCTGTCGCGGCGCTCGTCGTCCATTGTCGAATGCCTACACACGCGCGTTCCGTTCGACCGTGAAACGTCGAAAACGCGCGTGCAGGTGCGCCTGTATGCAGATGTCGGGACAAGCACGCGAGCGTTAATTGAAATAACAGTTAGAGCACTGAATCATTCAATTAAGCGAATTCCGAAGCGAGTCGCGCGACGCCGTGGCGTCTGCGTCGTTTCGATCTAATTACAACGGCGAGCTAAGTGGCTGAGTGGGTCTCCTGCGTTCCTGCCGCGGATATGCCTCCGAATCCTGCAACGAGTCCTTTTGGTACCGATCAGACACGAAGCTACGTATTTCGACGCCCCAAGCAACAATTCCCTTTGCGGTAGATACAGTCATATCGCGGCTTACGTCGTTTCTTACGAATTTCACCTCCGCTGTACGAAATACGTAAGTACGAAAATAAAGGAACAATTTAATTTTCTTCGATGATTATTCGGAACGTTAACTAATATTCGTTCTACTCATTCGTCGACGCAAGTTCACTTTCTACGGTTCAAACGCTGCGGCGCAATCTTTTTCGTTGACGAAGCATTAACAATTTTTCGATTTGAAAAAGCAATATCCAGCAACGCGCGTAGAAATTGATTCGTTTCACGATTGGAGCAGACGCGATCCGTTAGCTCGTCGAGTTCTTAACAAGTTTATACAAAACTCGATAGTGTTCGTGCTTCCTGTTTCATCGGAGAAGGGCTTGTTTCCTGTAGTTTGATCGCTCCCTTCATGGCCTTCTCCAACCCCATTTAAAATCGTTGTCTGAAACGAGCCCTCTGCTACGATAATTTGATTGCTACGCCATCGAGGCCAGACCCTAGCCAGAATTCGTAATCGCAGCTGCGAAAGCGTAGCCATTCCCGATCGTGTGTTCCGCGCTGCGTAGAAATATTACGATGACCAAAAAAATTCATCTCCACGATCCTCTCGATTTGCAACAATATAATAATAATAAGAATACGTCTTTATCGCGTACGGTTACACACCGATCGCAAAGGAACATGCAATAAAAGTTACAGATTTTCCACAAAATTATCTTTAATAAAAACGGTCCCATCGATCATCGAAACGGATTCCATGACGAACCTTTGCTTCCGCGTTAATAGCGTACCATCGAGCAGGAGGGAAAGTAGAGACAATCGTGCAGAGTCTCACGAGTTGCACGTGCAGCGTCCGTTACGAGCGTCGTAAAGACGCGTATATGCGCTAATAATCATAATTTGCAAGGACGTCTAGCCGGGCAGGCACTAAAACGACCGGTTGCCTGTAATTTGAGTGACAACTGACGGCGTCTACGCGTTAAATACTCATCTTGTCGTCGCGACCCAATCTCGCCTCGGCCCCGCCGGAGAAACTTTTTACGACAACGGTTGAGGTCGCGAGACGGCGGGTGTGCTCTCTACAAATTACGACAGAAACCGGTGGCTTTCTTCCAGACATTTTTCTCGGCCCCGACAGCGCGGAATGAATCACCCTGCTACGCTCATGGAACAGGAATTCAACATCGCGCCTCATTTCTCTTATTTACAGATGCATTTGCGTAAATTTCCACCGTCCCGTGATCCGTTTTAGTTTTATTCGCGATCTGTCCGACTCCGCCCGGTGTAATTCTCGGGGAATTCCCCGTCTCTTCGTGCCACTGTGCGCGTCGACCAATACGGTGACGCCCGTAAAAATTATTCTTTTTTTGTATCGACTTTGGCTACGCAATTAGCAAGTTATCCGAACAAACGTATTGCGGCGCATTTCCCGCACTTGCCAACAGAGGGAGATGTTCGACTTGTGTCTCTCACGAGTACTCGACCGACCACCTATTCCTATACTATATAAACTCCTCGACTGACCATCAAATGGCGTCTAAGGCAGAGACTGCTAGAAAAAACGTTCCCCTCTTCTGTTCTCTTTTCTCGCTATCTCACTTATTTTCCCCTACAACAGAGCACAGTACGATTAAAGATAGCCCGAACTGTGTAGTGTTTGGACTCGTTTTCGTCGGGGAATCCTCGCCAATCTAATAGCAATACTCTCATGAAGATATAAAGTGGATGACTCATTCCGTGCACGTGCCTTATCTCTCCCGGTGAAATCCCCTTTACTCGTCGGACGATAGAGCCGAGGCTCGGCTTTGACCCAAGATAAAGAAGACGAATTCGTGAAATGGAAGAACAATCCCCCCTCAGCCTCAAGATCGGATACAAAAAGGAAGGAAAGCACACATTGTTTTTAAAAATTATTTCACCGAACAGATCCTAGACGTCGTATCCTGGACGTCGATTTCAAGGAGAAGAAGGACGCGTGAATAATAAATCCCGTGGAATCGCCTTATCGTGTCCGTAAGGGAATCGAGAAGAAGAGCCCGTTGTCCACTTCTCTCTCGTCCGGAGTCCCGGCCAGGTAGAGGAAAGAATAAAGTTAGCCGGTCCTTTGTGACGGAGCATCGCCCAGGTGCATGCCGCGTGAAAGTTTCGAGTTTCGAGAACGCAATTTTCCCAAGGGAATCAGTCCTCGCTAATGCAAGAGTGGTTACGGAACGCAAGAGAGACGGGGAGAAGTATAAAAGGGGAGACACGAGATAAAGGAGAAAGGAGAGAGAGAGAGAGAGAGAGTAGAGCGTGCGAGGGTGGAACTGCGCGGGTGGTAGTGGCGACGGAGTTTGAGGGTTGAACGAGCTGACGCTTTAAGCGATGTAAGTTACAGAAACTACGCTTCCGACCGGTCTCGGGCGCAGATTAGTCGTAATCTCGGCGCATTGCACTCTGCAGCCGTTTCCATCCCCCGATCTTCCCCCCCTACACCCCCGACCGTTCCGACCCCACGACTACAAAGGTTTCCGAACCGTTACCTTCTCGCCGAACCAAGACGAACGAACGTGCCGGTCGCACCTAAATTCACGTACACCCGTGAATCGCCCGCCGTGCGACAGACTGTACTTACTTGCCGCCGTATCGCTGCTTTGATTATTTCCTGGAGGCTCGACGCCCGTTAGACGTCTACGCCGAACGTAGCTTGCGAGTTACAACCGCACCCGGAGATTAAACGCTTTTCGGTTTATAGCCTCGCTGGGGTCTTTAGTCTCGGTTTACGTGGCCCGATGAGATTTTGCCGCGGTAAACTCACGCTTCCCTTTTATGCAGCTGCTACCGGAAATCGATAAGTCCAACGATCGTGCCCGGTACTCGCCGGCTCTCCTCCTCCCCTCTCTCTAGTTTCCCGGAAGATTTCACGTTTCGCGGAACCAGAAAGTCGCACCTCGTGACGTCGGGTCTAATGGATCGGGGTGACGCGGCCAGGAGGAAGCTCGTAGCAAAGACCGCAAAATTCTTATCTATCGATCTGGAATTTTAAGCTGAAATTCGAAACCGTACCGAGACGGTGGAAACGATTTTTCAACCGTAGATTACTTTCGGTACATTTCTCTCGGAACACCCCAGAAGCGTGGTAAGATCGACTATGGCAACGCGCAACGTATCGAACAAACCACCAGTGATTTCGAGGGTTCTGCTCGTGAACGGTCTTAGTCTTCCTTCGTTTCTCTGGCTATCGCGTGGGATCTTTCTTACCGCGAGTGATTATAAATGGCGGACGAGGCGCAAGATAAGACAGAGGGTAGAAAAGTCGAGAAGGCCTGCACGAAACGCGAAGACCTTGGAAAGGATCCGGTGACCTTTGACAGAATTCGGTACACGCACGCAGCAGGATGAACAATCTTTGCTAATAAAATAATCGAATCCTACCAAAAATACACGTAGGCCGATCTTGTCTCAATGTAACGTTTCGCCAGTTATATTTTTTATCGTGCTGTTCGGCAAAGAAAACATTTATCGCCAATGTCATTACGATAAATGGACATTTTTTTTACTGATAATCGTCGGTGTGCGAATTTTAGCAAAGAAGTTATCCTGCGAGACAAGAAATGCCAACGCGATTGGCCCAAAAAGTACGGTCACTTGACCGGTGAATTTTTTAAAAAGGTACCATACAATTATTCAGGGGGAATGTACGGTGCAGTATAAGCTGTACGTGCACCACACGAATTTTAATGTGGCCCGGTGTCACTGACCGTAGGTGCTGGCCGAGGAATGCAGAAAGAAAGGACTTCCGGTGGACACCTTCGAACGCAAACCACCGGAAGATGCGATTAAGCGTTCACCAATTCCTCTGAGACCGTCGCCGTCCATTCCCAGAACGACATCCGGGATGGTGGGCTTTCGTTCATCTCGTCCAGAATACAATCTTGAGTTTACAGGCCGTTGGTACATATCACCAAAATGGACGATCGAACCGCCCATAGAACCTGGTGAATTTCGCGTCACGCAGCAAACGCTCATCTTTCTGGGTTAAAAGAAATCTCTATTAGAAAGATGAATTAACAAAGTAAAATAAAGCAATAAATACAAATGTTATGTTCTGTGATCATGTACTCTCTGAATTTTTAATTGTAAACGCGATTGGCGACTTTCCACAGATAAGAAATAGATAAAACAAATCAATGTTTAATATAAATTACTCTGTGTGTGACATGTTCATTACGAAAGTGATGTGTAAGTCCATTTATCTTTGTTTCCAGATATAAAAGTTTTCATGTTTTAATCGATTAAAAAATATTGATAAGCGCTACTTGACTCATCGTATGCTTTTGATGATCGATGCTAAGTAAATTTATCGTACGTTTAAAGAACATGGACATTGCCCGATGTAAAAAAATATTAAATATAAATTAATAAAATAAAGCTTGAAAAATAAAATAAATGGGCTTCTATACCACAGACCCCGAAAGCTGAATTAAAATGAATGAACCACAACATCAAACCAACACAGTACACTATAATGCTATATATATATATATTATGCATGTTTTTATTTTTTATTATCATCACTGGTCATACAATGGCGTACAAGCAGTGTGTACGGCAATATGCCCATCATGTCCTTATATTTAAAAAAAAACATAAAAATTATGTAGTAATTATGTAGAAATATAAAAACATTCGCGGACTTATACTTTCATTATGAAAGTTTCATTCCATCTAGCAACTGTTCAGTCGACAGGATTATAATGTCGTGTAATGTTACGTCGTTGACACTGAAACTTCTTTATACACTATATTAACATGTTTTTTAAACAATACTTGTTTTTTTTTTGTATACAATGTATCGTACACTGTATCAATTGTATTTAAAAATAAATTGTCATAATCTCGTACAATTACAAACAGTATAATCGTAACAGAGTGTTTCTGAAGTATATGAGTCGTATTTTTTTAATAGCATATACATAGAAGACATACTGATAACTTTGTACATAATATTTTATCCCACCAATAAGATAAAACGTACTTTGCTCATTTCCGCTGAATATTTACACTCCGAACCATTTCTGTTTGAGAGTAGGTGGTAACTTCTCTGTCAACGATATCGGATTCACTTCGACTGCCACTAGTTCTTCATCGTTCAACCAGTCCAAATAAACAAGATGCTGCAAACAGCGTGGATAAAATTTAATTCCCGTATTCGAATTATACGACGCGAAGTCGGCATTACCTTGTATTTCTTAAGAACTTGAAAAGTTTGTTGGGACTGCGAACTTAGAACGGAACTGCTATCCTCCGTGATGTCACCATTTTCGCGTTTTGGAATTTTAGCTTCCTTTTCCGGTAACTCGTTCGATTTGTTGATTACATAGACTGTCGAGTCGTCGTGCATTATTATGATATTTTCGTTACGGGGATCAAAAATTATATTCGTTATCGGGAACGATCGCGCTAGCCATTGCTTTGGCAACCGGCTTTGCAAATTATTCGAAAATTTGGTGTATTGTCTTTGCAAAATGTTGTATTCAATGATCTGAAATTAAACGCGACGATTGAGTGCGAAAGATAACTGCCGATAAAATGCCAAGTTTTATGATTTTTAATTTTGCTCATGACACCATATTAGGAGAGAGTTTTAGTAGTAATTTAGTGCAAGTTCTATGGGAGATTGGAAGTGCACGACCATAAAGGAATTATATGTTTTTTTATGACTGACATAATTACTGTTAACGCATCATTTTACGATGGTATAGCGTCTGGAAGCGAACTTTTAATACATAACAATCAAAGGACACATTTGCTATGTCGTGTACAAAATAAAGGTATATACTTGATACTCTTACCTTATGATCAGAATACACGACGACCAAATTTAGAGTATTTTTCTGTACGGCCATAGCTGTTAATGGGCAACTATATTTGGGCAATAACCATGCCACAGGTGTGTCGGTAGTCTCAGCTTCGTTAATGTTATATACAGCAATAATACCTTGACGATCGGCGCATATAAAATATTTACTATCAGGGGAAAAGCACATAAGTCCCACGTCTACAATAGATTCCTGATTTGTGTAAAAAGAACCAAGGAACCATAAATGTTTCTTTTTCACTTTATATAATGTTACAGTATTCTTTTTCCCGTCGTTGTTAACTGTTACAAATAACTTTCCGTTTGGACTAAACAACATTTTCTGTATTCTAGTTGCAGAAATATCACTGTCATTCTTTAATAATTGTGCATCTCCTTCAACTACATCAAAATGGAAAACTCTAACATGACTATCAGTGGAATATACAATTGTCTTAGAATCTTTGTTAATAGCACAAGAAATAATGTTCTCTTCTCCTTTTGTTTTTAATTGTAACAATTTTATAGGCTCTTCTTCCAATTGATGAAACATACCAGGATGTACAGATTCTGGGGATACCTTAGTCGGAGAACCAAGCCTCCATAATTCAAGAAAATTTGTGTATCTTAATAGAATACATCTAGACTTTCTACAAACAGTAGCACACGGTGGTTGAAGCAATGGTGGATATTTTACAAGGATTTTAGGTGGATAGCTCGATTGTGCTAGATACCCATCTACACCCGCAGAATACAATTTTCCATCTGCATCCACTAAAGCTCTTACATCATGAGCATGTAACCTCCTTTCAATTCCTTTTACCCATTGTGGTTTACCAGTAGATTTCATAATTATTTTACAAAAACTTCTTACTACAGGATCAACCCCAGCACAATACACAACATTTGTTTCATGAGATAAAGTAACAGCTAATACATCCGCAGTATGACTTTCATGAGACTCGATTAAAGTTCCCACATGAGGATCCCAAAAAGATAGACATCCACGCGAATCGCCAGAAATGATAATATTATCATCTGTGACTTCTAAGCACCAAATAATAGTTTCCTTTTTTACTTCTTTTCTAGAAGTTGTCATCTTATGAATTGCATGACCTGATATAGCACTCCAAACTCTAATTGTGTCTGCTGACCCTGTATAAATCATTTCCCCAGTATTGTCCCATTTAATACACAGAATTCTACCTTTCTGTTTATCAAAAATCCTTTCGTATATCAATGCATCAGAAGTTACACTAAATGTATTGATATATCCATCTTCTGTGCCAACAGCTAAACATGTTTTCTCATGATTAACATCCATGCACCAAGCTGCACCACCAGTAACTGCAACTTCATTTTTAATAGATAATGTTGTTAAATCATACTCTGCTATCATGCCATGAAGACCAGTGGAGAATAATCTTGGTCCGATCCAGAGAATGCTTTCTATGGAATTTTCTGGATGACCAGCTATTATACACTCCACAAAAGGTGCATTTCCAACATTCCAAACTTCAATCGAGTTGTCGTTTCTGTAATCAAGTTATCGCACAGATTATTATAATACATTTCATATTTAAACTAAAAGTATGTATTATGAAACTAACCTCGCAAGTGCTAACTTTCTCGTTTTCGATTCGTATGATAAACATGTAACAGATCGGGGTTCAAGGTTATAAAACCTAATGTTGTGTATTTTACAAGTTGACATGATTTATTTGAATTCTTAAAATTATTTACAACGATGTTGTTAGTTTAATTATACAAACTACACTACACACTAAGAAACATAACCGCAACTGTCACGCACGTGGGCTCTGTAAACGAGTTTTTTCATGTTTTTATATTGGTAACCCGTTTTTGAGCAATGCCACTTTAAAGTTTTTATGTCTTTAATACATTTCTTAGTACAGATACTTGAAATTATCAATATAGCGTAAGTATATACATAGCATGACGATACTACAAATATTATTGCAGTCTTAAAATCAGTGATTAAATGTTTCGTAATTTTAATTCTTATTTTAACTGTTATGGTGACTCATTTGTTAGAAGGCAAAACAGGTCTGTTTGTAAAATTGTACTTGTATTAAATAAAAACATTTTGCATTTGTCCCTCGAACAAAGAATTTCTCCACATTTGTTTATTTAATACTATCATATTAACAAGATGTATTTCATAGAAAACATAATACTCTTGTCTAATTACGCAATAACCTAACATGTGTTTGACGGTCATTGATAAAAACATAATTGTACGTGACTGTGAGTCACAGTTGTTAAATGACAGTAAACAGATAGCCCACTCGAACGGTCCTGTGACTAGATATCAGCGAATGCTGTTCAGGAACGAACAAGAAGAAAATCAAAATGCATACTCATATTTATAGCACTATCGTTTCGTTGTCTAAAAGAAATTGTTGTTTAAATTGATTACATAACTAAAATTACAAAAAAAAAAAAATAAAATTGCAACAATAATTAGAAATTTATACTCATGAAGTAAATCGTATTTAGAAATAAATGACATTGTGCGTAGAAATCGTTTCATCGTATAAAATATGATTAAACGATTAATGATACAAACAAATATTTGTATTTATTAAGTACAAAAGAAAAACAAAGAACTTTCAACAACATATTCAACGGTGTTTCCATCAAATGAACCGAGGCGTGTACAGATAACGTTATCGTACAGATGATCATGAGTTATAGAATTTATGAGTGCATTGGAGTCGTAGAACATCGTTTTGTGGATAAAATAATAAGAAGAATATTATGATCAGCTTTATTTATACAATTATCTGTGCATTCGACGAACAGTAAACAGCAGCTTGAAGAACGTGTACTACGCAAGCGTACATTGTGTTGAACTAACACTTTCCAATATTCAACCTACTTCATATCAGTTACTCGCTCGTCGAGTTTCAGTCGAAGGCTGGTGAGTGGGGAGTGTGACTTCGCAGTAGTGCTAACACGACGGGAGAGTTAATTACACATTCTATAGGTCGCATACATGGAAGTTAACGATCTAATCTAGTCAAAGTAATTACCATTTCAAGCAGATTCGAAGTGTCTCATCGTTCAAGGATTTTGAACGCCCTCAAAGAGGTAAATAAGTCGTAACTTACATTCGGCGCACGAATGTGGTTATCGATTGTAACCATTTCCAGAAAATGCGCATGACGCATCAAGCTGACTTGGTACAAACAGGAGTGCGTTTCTCCTAATATTGTACACGTTTGTAAAAGTTTTACAACACCGTTGTGCAAATGTATTTTGAAATTCATACAAGCTTTCGGAAAATGTCCGCTTGAAGGTTTCATCCCGCCAATAGTTGTTATTGAAAAACGTTAAAACATCGTCTCGTACCTATTTCGCAATATTGTGACTTACTTGTTTTACTACCAGAACCCATTATCATCCGTTGTATTTAAATTTCTGTCGAAGTACAAAAAATTACATTTACGCTTTCAACGGGATAGGAAAAATTGCATAATTTACGTAACGTTTTCGCAGCTTTTATTGTATTTATTTTTTTTATATTTTTGTTTGTATTATCGGTCGAAAACATATGTAGTATGCGTACATACGTGTGTTTCTAACGAGAATATACATTTTTCGAACAGCAACATCGATACGAGTGACATCAATGTGAAATTGAAATCGTACGTAAAACGTACACCTAGTGATAATTATTATTAATGGGTGTTTCTAATGTTATTTTCAGCTGAAGTTAATTCTCTGAAAAATGACAAATGTCAATTATGCTCATATTTACGATATTTAAATATGTACATATCAATATATATTTAAATCTTTAAATTATAAAAAAGTTTTACTTTGTTAGACTTGTGCTGTTAATAAAAATTAACTACACGCGAAATTGTGTGATTTGAAGAATATCTGTAAGTATGAGCAATTCACACCATTTAATGCATGAAATTAACAGTTTCAGATATATACATTCTAACTTATATAGTGTATGTTATAAGACAGTAATAATACCTTAACATTTTTAATAAACATTTGTTGCATATGTTTATTTAGTTTTAAAAGGTTTGATACAAATTTTTAGAAATTAATTTGATAATCAGTAAATATATAATACTGATACTTTAGCATTACTTACACATTTTATATAACTTAGAAGATGCAATGATTTTATTGCTATTGTTTGTTATTATTAACTTTTCTTATTTACTTTTAAGAGTAAAGAAACGTATTTGTTTATTTTTTAAAAAATTGTTTTATGTAATTCTTCATACTTTGTTATTAAAGGTTTGCTGTAACATAAATAAAGTGTGAACTATGTGAAATACATTCATCTTGGGACCTCAATATTTAAAATATGGATAGTTTGAAAGTTAATGTTTATAGAGCAAATTAAAAGATTTTTATCATAAAAATAAATGGTTTATTATTGGCTGAATTAGTTTTTCAGTTATTAATTACATATGTATCTATAAAGGGTTATGTAAAATAAGATTGTCAAGACAGCTTTGTTTCTTTTTTTTCTACTTATGCTCATGTACTCATTGTATAGTCAATTATATAAAAATAAACATTATGATATAACACTTTCAAGGTTGCTGGTACATTTGTGCGCTGGTGTTCCATTGATGTTTTTGCGACTATGTCTCATGATAATAATAGATTCTTTTTCAGTTAAAACAAAACCCAAAAGATGACAACTTGGCAAAGTACACCTGGTGCAGGATTTTATCCAGGACAACAAGGTTCTGATCTTTTCCTATGTTTTAAATATTCTCTACTGTTGTACATTATTTATGTCTTTAATATGCAACAGAATATTTAGCAAACTGCAAACACCATGATGCTTGTTTCAAGTGGCAATCATCGCTCTAAATCATCTACAAGTGTGTCTATATTAGTTACTGAAACATGATAGTAGTTACACATTTGTAGAAAGGAGTCAATGCAATCTTAGTGTAATTTAATCATTGCCAAGTCATTGGTCCATAAATTAAATATGAAATTAAAAAGAAACATCATTAACACTATATAAAATGGTTATGCATAAACATTTAGTGGCTGTTGTTAGAGCACAGAATTTTATGAACATCGATGCTTAAATTTGAGTGCAGACTCTATTTCAGCATGATGTTTTATGTGCCTGAAATTCGATTGTGCAGGTTTTCCTCAACAAAATCCTGGGTATCCACCTCAAGACGGATATAATCCAGGATATTTACCTCCTTTTGGAGCACCACCACCAGGTTGGTATATTATACTGTCCTTCTTTTAATTCTACTAACATAATTTGTATATAAAGTACACTTACAATGTTTTGTTTTTTTATAGGCTTTATTCCTCCTCCAGGCGCTCCTCCTCCAGGTGGTCCTCCTTACGGACCGGCAGCTCCGTTTGGCGCAGAAGTTCAAGGCATGTATGGGTCAAATTATGCAGAAGATCCTATGCAAGATGAAGTCAAAGGATTTGGCTTCAACGAAAAATCGATTAGAAATGGATTTATCAGGTTTGTATTATGATGACTAATATTCTATTAGATTCGGTGAATTACAAATTTGTATTTTCTTTCTAGGAAAGTTTATAGTATACTGATGTGTCAACTCCTAATAACGTTGTCACTAATAGCGTTATTCCTTTATCATCGCCCAACTCAACTATGGGTGATGCATCACCCAGAATTGTTTTGGATTTCTTTTGTAGCTACTATAGTCCTGATTATATGTATAGCTTGCTGTACCAGCGTAAGAAGGAAAGCTCCCATGAATTTTATATTTTTGTTCTTATTTACAATAGCAGAAGGTTTTCTATTAGCTACTGCTGCTTCTACATACAAGTCTGAAGAGGTAATTATTAAAATTCGGAATGTTAAATAACTTTTTCTGTTGTATCGAAAATAGATTAAAAAATTATAACATTGCGTATGCTCAATCATGCGTTATGCTCATAATTAACACGTTCATGTCGGCCCGCACCGCTGGTAGCTCACACTTAAACGTCACATTAAACAATGGCATATAGTTAAAAATTAAAATATGGGAAATTTAACGCAGCCGTCTGATAGCAAGAAACTCAAATTGCGGCGCCCGGCGTGAACGTGTTAAATAGGAAATGACTAATTTCTGTAAAATTTTTACAGGTACTATTGGCCGTTGGAATTACAGCAGCTGTTTGCCTCTCGCTAACATTGTTTGCATTTCAAACGAAAATCGATTTCACTGGTCTGAACAGTACTTTGTTTGTTGCATTGATTATTTTTGTACTGTTTGGAATAATTGCATCATTCTGGCATGGGAAAATTATAACTTTAGTTTATTCATCCATTGGAGCTTTACTCTTCTCTATATATTTAATCTATGATACACAAATGATAATGGGCGGTAACAAAAAATATTCGATTTCTCCAGAAGAGTATATCTTTGCTGCTTTGACTCTTTATATAGATATTATCCAAATTTTCATTGACATATTAACGATTATTGGTGTCTCACGAAACTAAATATTGTAATATAAATGTTTTTGACAGTCGCTGGATTAATATATTTTGTAAAATGCCTTTTATTTATCCTAATTCTGTTTTTACTCTTTTGCCTTGGAGCACGGAGTATCTTACAGATATGTAATTAACAATACGATTTGGGGAATATTGGCAAGCATATTGAGCATTAATCTCTGTGAAATATAATCTTTTCACGGTTTTCAAAGTATAATCAACATAGAAAGTACAGAGAAATTGTTTTAAAATTCGATTTGCAATCTTACGAATCAAATAAAATAATTCCAATGCTAAGAGAAGTAAGCTGATCGTTATTATAGTTAAGAATACAAATAGGTATATGAGATATGTAAATGCATAATTGATGTATCTGTTTATGTTCATTTCAAAGTATTCATTAAATTATATTCATTAAATGTGTTTGAAAAAGTATTTCATTTCATAAAAAAACCTACTTGCTTTTTATACTTCACCATAACACAATAAAATTTCATATATGTTTAAAATGATTAACGTAATCGTTGATATATGTTAAACAAAATATGTTTTAATAATGTTAATAATCGTATTAAAGTAAAAGTTGAGTATATGCTCGGACTGATCTGCAGCATAAATGCCTTGGTGTTCATCCCCACCACGGAGGGAAGATACCCCTTGACACACCACAAAACTCGGCAGCCGAGGACAGTCCTTTTTTACTCGTTGTCCTTTTCTACATTCGACAGTCGACTTTGGGCTGTTTCGATAATTAGAATCGATCTATTTACTCCGTAAGTGCCCGGCTTTGGGTCTCAATTTTCGGGCACATATCCAACTTTTACTGTACATCTAGAATTGTAATGTTTAAAAATTGTTACATTTCCAGATTATCCTAAATGTGCATAATACATGTACATATTGTTGTGTGCTTAGAAGGCATGTTATTGATCGTATTTAAATAATAAAAGAAAATACTAGGCAGTATTGAACGATATTTTTGTTTTTTGGTACAAATATTTAAGGCTATACTACAATTTCTAGATTGCAGTTTCTCACAGTACAATTTAGCTTTATGTGTGTGATGCACTGTAAGAATGAAAATACTTGAATCTGTACATTATGACGACACTAATATTAAATCGAATATTGTAAATGACAATATTATATACACGGCACTTTTTATCTTATATTTATTCGTTATACTTTGTAATTTATCGTAAAGGAAAATAAATTGCAGTCATTTCGAAATCGTGAATTGTTTATATTTGTAGTAAATTAGTCTTACACAAATAGGATAAAAGCTCCCAATCTTAAGCTTTCAGATTTCAACTTAAAGTGTAAATAAGCATATATAGTGCAATGTCCGTATGAAAAAGCATTCAATGTTCACATAGATTTTAAAAATTAAAAGCCCACATTCATTCTCACTCTTCCTCATGGTAACAAATTTCAGCCTCGTTACAAATAAATTGTTCCTAGTTGACTTTGTTCGTGCAACAATGCATGGAGTTTCATATGGAAAACAATGCTCCATCAGCAGTACTTATTATCGATTCCTTATATTATTTATAAAAACTCTGATGGAGCTATAATGTTTTTGTATACATGCAATAGACACATTTATAAATACAATGATATACGTGAAAAACAGCATTAAGTACCATCTTTTATCATAACTGTCATCAAATGAGTTCAATTGAATTTGATTAGGCAGTGTTGTGAAGAGTTTAATTATATTATTATGCTTTAAATTATGCTTTAAATTATGCTCTAAATCTATCCACAAATCTATTTTGAGTGGCACGAGCTGATATATAGTTTATTATG
This sequence comes from Colletes latitarsis, assembly GCF_051014445.1. Lineage (NCBI taxonomy): Eukaryota > Metazoa > Arthropoda > Insecta > Hymenoptera > Colletidae > Colletes > Colletes latitarsis. Next base: position 24,054,808 of record NC_135135.1, on the reverse strand, counting down.
CGCCATTAAAATAAATAATATAAAATTAGCAGCACCGATTGGAACTTCTTTCCACCCTTCGATCAACTGTTACTCTATCAGGAGCATCTTGAGGTTCTTTTCCATGAGTTTTTTCTAATATTGCTTCAGCTAATTCACTAAACGCACGTTCAATGTTGAAGTTAGCTTTTGCAGACGTTTCCATAAATCTGATTCCATGCTCTCTTGCTATCTGAAAGGGATATTGGCTTGTTAAATCTGCAACATTTGCAAATTTAATAAAATTACAGGTTTATTCAATTTACCGCTTCTCCTCTTTCTCTGCTAACAACACGTTTGTCTTCCATATCACGTTTGTTTCCTAATATCATCTTCTCTACATCTTCATTTGCATGCTAAAATAATCAAAAGCAGAATGGGATAAATAGCTGTTTACTTTTTCTATTTATGTCTAACGAAGAAATTTATAATAACACTTACTTCATCAATATTTCTTAACCATTTCACAATATTTTCAAATGTCTTCTCATTAGTAATGTCATAAACAAGCATAATACCCATTGCACCTCTGTAGTATGATGTAGTAATGGTATGAAATCTTTCTTGACCAGCTGTATCCCTGTAAGTGCATAGATTAAGGGTTGTTTAGAAAAATTTTAAATTCAACATCTTACCATATCTGTAACTTGATTTTCTTTCCTCTTAATTCCACTGTCTTGATTTTAAAATCGATACCTAAGTGACAAAAAAACGCAACGTTTATTTATGTAACAGACACTTCACAATACATTGACGTCTATTTACATAAACATTAAACTATTTCAACAATATTGTCAAGTGATCTGTTTAGAGAAATAGCTTTACATAATTATGCGTTTAATCAGTATTTAAGACAAAAGGAAGAAAAAAGTGATACTACGATATTGAACTATTTCTTATTCTTCAAATAGAACTTCAAGTATTTTCATTATACGATGTTACAATTTCTTGGCAGCATAACCTACTACGCCAAACGGAATTTGCAGTGTTGGACGATCCAGTTCGTCAAATGCAACACGTTATAAACAGTTGTTATCCGTAATGCTTCTCTTACCTATGGTAGAAATAAACGTCGTAGAGAAGGCATCGTCCGAAAATCTAAACAGTATACAAGTTTTGCCGACTCCGGAGTCACCGATGAGCAGCAACTTGAACAACAGATCGTACGTCTTTTTCGCCATTTCACTGTTGCTCCGCGTTAACGAGGCGCCGAAAGAAACAAAAAGAATCGAACCTGTGGAACACGATTAACAGTTTTCCAGACGATGTTTCGAACATCGAACGCTATGAACGATTATAAGTTTCAAGGTCGGACGAGGGCGCGTCTCGACGTACAACGGTGCCTCGTTAACGACGGAAAAACCGGTCACAGGGGATGACTATTAAAAGACAATACGACGTCACACAACAGAGCAGCACGCAGAAGCATCGGGGTAACTTTGTACTTTGCGTTCTGACGAGACCGGACGAGTCCGATATCCGCTAAGCAACAATTCCTACGACTGTTTGTTGTAATTAGCGGCAATCGTAAAAGTATGCCGGGTTCAACTGGAAATATTCCATCTACCACGGGAGGTCACCACCACTGCAAGAATAATTTTAAATTATCCGAATCCTATATACGATATACGTATGCACAAATGTACACAAAGTTATTGCTTATTTTATCGCTTTTACGCCATTGATTTCTATACATAACTGGACTCTGTTTGCTCTATATCGATACATATTTAAAATTATACATCGATGTTCTACGACGCAATACGTACGTCTTTTTTTGTGTGTAAGATGAATGCATCAATGGTGCGCTAGATGTTTACTAACGTAACGATTCCGCTTTACAAATACTTTTAAAACAATTATGCATTAAAATGCTTGTGAGATATTATTAACACAGTTAGTTATTAAGATACATACCTTTGGGACATTTGTTTACTAGGTACAAATACGTCGCGAAGATGCGTCGGTGAATACTATTTGGCCACTGTGTGTCGTAGATTTTCGACGAATCTACGAGCGAGTAATGATTTCAAGAAGTCATGAATCATATACAGGGTGTCTCACGTATAGTGTCGTAAAATGGTCTTTTCGGAATTTATTATGACAGATGCCAAAACTTTTTGTATTCTAAGCCATATGGGCAAGTTTTATAGGATTTTGGCGCCATTATTAAGATACCTATTTTGGCGGTAATGGCATCTTGTGTTTTTAGATGAAATACATATAAGTTTACCAAAGATTATTATATTTCGTTTTATTTTAAACTGTTTATTTATTTTACGTGAGTGAAAAGGATAGAACAGGAATAAGAAGTGAATTGCGAACAAAGTCCATTTCTTAGCAGTAAAGCCAAAATAAAATTACATTTATTTTGCATAGTTGCAGAAATAGGGAGAATAGTATCCTTTAGTAGAATATAATTTTTAGTTGACGAAAGATACCAAATATGTCATGTGAAGAGCCCTGATGAACTCTAAAATATAAAGAAAGAATGTTGTTACTGTTCATAAGAGCCGTATTATATAAAATATTATTCGAAATTGTAAATCACTTGTCTGTTTTAATAAACTTTCGTGTTCTTGGTGAACTTAACATCCTTGCGAACCATAAAATATTATAAATAGTAATAAAAGTTACATCAGAGACGAGGTAATAGGATAGACCTATCATCTTATGAAAATGTCAGTGATTTTGCAGCGCATTCTACGTAAGAGACGGTGATTCTGTGAACCATACTCAACTCTACCACTTACATCGATCAGTAAACGTAGAAAACTCATTTGTATGCCTTAACAGCTGTTTATAATAAGTAGCTTAATATCAAACGGCGGGGAAAAAATAAGAATGCACCACATGTTTTATTTAATTTAGCGTACATATATTACACGAAACATTTTAAGAAAAACATTATAGTTTTAACGTAAACGTTCATTTTATTTTATCTATGTAAAGTTTTGTACTTTCTTAATTTGAAATGATAAGATCTGTGAAGATGTGCGCACGAACTTAAGCATCTCTCTCTCTCTCTCTCTCTATACATATATACATATCGCCATTAGTTTGACTTTAAAACTGTAAGAGCGCTGCAATTTGTCTTCAATTTTCAACACAGTAGCTTACATCCCTGGTCAAGGGGTGGCAGTGGAGTATCTCAAGGGATTTTAGTGATATGCAGTTGTGTTTTTGGAGTATCGTAGCTGTTTCTAGTTCAATCAGTTCAATCAGTTCATTCAATGCACGAGTTTGTGCGTACGTCTAAGCTGCTCTGTAACATAAAAATTGTACTTTCGTTGGTTCACGTTGAAGTTTGTCTCACGTGACTAGTAACATGGCAGCTAAAATGAATCATTTCGATCCACCAAGTTCAGCGAGTTCCGATAGGTGAGCAGCATCTCATTGTCAATTTCATCCGTGAGAACAAATTGTGGGATTTTTATAATTTAGCGATGATGTGGGAATGTATTGGAGTGAAGGGGATAACTACATCATTGACGAGATTTACGAAGATACCGAACTTTCCAGACGTTCTGACATTGGGTCACCCGCGCCGCTATCTCCCCGACCAGCATCAACCGGTAAGATAATCGGATTATTATTTATCTCCATCAATTATCGGAATACCTGATTTTATAATGTTAACTATTTTTATTATTTGTATGGTTTCTCGTTCTTATCAGCATTAGTTTTATCTGTCACGTGTTTTTACAGTTACTTAGGTAGTATGCTAATTATTTACAGAATCAGTGATTTGGAGTACTTGTATTTGGCAGACACAATTCACTAGGCTCACCGAAATAAAAAGCTCGTGTAATTTAAAGAAGACAACTAAGAATTTAAAAAGTACCATTCCTCATTATCTCTGTCCTTAAAATTCCTATTTCTCCATGTACCTTAAAGTTTTATAAAATTTTGTCCTCTTATTTTCCCTTGATGTATTATTTAACATATTTTTCCTTTGTAATGTAGTTTTATGATATAGATTATAAAGGAAAATTCATAATCATGTAACAGGGTCTCAGAGATCACCAAGGTCACGAAGGCAACGTACTACCAGTTTGTCACAGTCTAATAAAAAGACTGCTGCAGAGTCCATCCTTAGAAGTAAGACAAGAACAATATATACAGCTGGTAGGCCACCATGGTATAATTCAGCAGGGCAGCAAGTAGAATCTTTCATAATTGGTTGGTAATACTTATGCAAGATATGTTTATTGAAATTATTTTTAAACAATAAAAGGTTATGTATTTGCTGTCATTAATAACTGTCTTCCAGGTATTTGTGGGGGTAGTGCATCTGGCAAGACTACAGTTGCAACAAAGATTATAGAATCCTTGGATGTACCATGGGTAACGCTTCTCAGCATGGATTCATTTTACAAAGTAGGCAAAGCTGTCATTTCTAATTATATAAATTGAATCAATTAGTATTAAGAATGGATGAATGGTAGTATAAATAATTTCCGATGCAGGTGCTGAACGAAAAGCAGCATGAATTGGCAGCAAATAATGAATACAACTTTGATCATCCCGATGCTTTTGATTTTGAGCTTCTTAAAACTACTTTACAACGTTTGAAAGAAGGCAGAATGGTGGAAGTTCCTATTTACAATTTTGTAACGCATAGCAGAGAAAGTAGAGCTGTAAGTTGATATAAACAAAAGTTATAATAAGCGCTATATGTGTTAGTTGTATATTATACTTTTTTTCCTTCCAAAGAAAACAATGTATGGTGCCAATGTTATTATATTCGAGGGAATATTTACTTTCTACAATGTTGACGTTTTAAAGGTATGTTGATATAGTATCAGCAAAGTAGGATCAGTTGATTGAGAATGGGGCAAGGTAGTAAAGGAAAAAACGAATTAGGACTGATTTATTTTCTTTGATTGACCAAGATGTGCGATATGAAGATATTTGTCGACACTGACGCCGATGTGAGGCTCGCGCGGCGATTACGTAGAGATATATCCCAAAGGGGAAGAGATTTAGAAGGTGTTTTAAAGCTGTATAGCACTATGGTGCAACCTGCTTTTTATTATTATATAGCACCATTAATGATTCACGCAGATATTATTGTGCCCCGTGGAGGAGAAAATGAGGTTGCGATAGAGCTTATTGTACAGCATGTACATACTCAACTTCAATTGGTAAGGTCGCGACTGTTCCGCAAATATCGTATATTTTACGTGTCGCGTGTACTTATTATCGTTTCTCGTTTTAGAGAGGTTTTAAGCTCAGAGAAAAGTTAGCTCATTCATATATTGGTCAGCCATTACCATCTTCTCTATTCCTACTTCCAGACACACCACAAATTAAAGGTTTACACACATTTATAAGAAACAAGGAAACGTATAGAGATGAATTTATATTTTATTCCAAACGTTTAATACGTTTAGTTATCGAGTATGCGCTATCCCTTTTGCCTTTTGAGGTAATTACTACCAAACGCATTGTATTGATAAAATACAATTGGTATTAAAGAGTTATCTTCATATTTAAAGGATGTAACAGTAGAAACACCTCAAGGGGTATTGTATCAAGGAAAGCGTGGTGCTACTGATAAAATATGTGGTGTTTCAATTTTGCGTGCTGGTGAAACCATGGAACAAGCTGTTCGGGATGTATGTAAGGATATAAGAATAGGAAAAATTCTTATACAAACGAACCAGCATTCTGGAGAACCAGAGGTAAGTATTCCTTTATAGTCTGCTCTTTTTTCTCAGAAATCCAATACAAATTATTGTTATTTATTACAGCTTTATTACCTTCGATTACCAAGGGACATTTGTGATTATAAAGTGATACTAATGGACGCGACGGTAGCAACAGGTGCTGCCGCCATTATGGCTATCCGAGTTTTATTGGATCACGATGTCGCCGAAGAAAACGTACTAGTTGTGTCTTTACTAATGGCGGAATCTGGTGTACATTCTATCGCTTACGCATTTCCACGCGTGAAAATTGTAACGTCTGCCTTAGATCCTATGATAAATGAGAAGTTCTACGTGTTACCCGGTATTGGTAACTTCGGGGATCGATATTTCGGAACCGAACCATCTTCGAATTACAACTAACGCAGCTTAAGATCTTAGTTCTGAGTTTACATAATTGTTTAATCTACTATTCTAATGCAAATACAGTTGTCTCGAATATCTTTAATAAAATTTGTGTTACACTTGGGAACATGTGATATATTTATATCGTTCAATTAACTACACCCATGCATATACGTACAAGCAGTTTGATAATTTGATTTTTTCGAAAATAGTCACGCATTTGTTACGTAATTTATTTAACTAGGTTTTAAAGGGGCGTTGTGTTAACGCTAGTACCGACTTGGCCCCTTTCAGCAGCAGTACCCGTGTTGGGTAATTGTCTATAACCTCGTGCACTTGCTCGAAGGGAACGACGCCAGGAATCTAAGTTTCCGGCACCAGTGCCATTCGGTTGTCCCAAAAGATGCGTGATCAATGTATCGAGAGCCGCCAAATCTTCGTTCGTGTTGACAGAATTTCCTAAACCTTCGGGTGGACGGAAACTGTTCGGTGCATTTTCGTTCATGAGTACAGTATTAGTCAGATTCCCTGCACCGTTGGTGGCGTGGATACCCAGTTTCGATGTAAACTGTGCGACATTCGTGTTAAACGATTGTTATAGGTTAAGTTTTTGACTTGTATATTGTGTTACAATATGTTTTAAATCACGTATCCCAAGCACACGGTCTGACCCATTAGATTTGCATAAAATAATTTGTATAATCCTGATTTTTCATTCAGTTTATGATTTTGAACGAGATAAAGAACGTGAATAGAGATTAGTATACTGCCCCCTTCACTTAGACGCACTAGTGTACAGCTGCGTGGAGGGGCAGTGAACGATTCGATTTCGATTCGATTTCTTGATAGAATCGATTCTCGTGATCCAATTCAGAATGGCTTCCGTAAGGAGAGCTTTCGCGAGACGTAAAATTATGACCGATTTTAGAAGATGCGAAGTATTTCAAATACCTGATCCGCCGGTGGTTGGCCATAACTGAGTCTTTGCACTTTGCGGAAGGTGTCATCATCTATGGCTTCGCGTACCGCTTCGTTTAAGGTTTGCTCCAATACTCGTTGTTTCGTTTTGCTCAATCCATCGTAATAACTGATCGGTATAATTTTTGGTTATGTACATCGAAGTATTAAATGTGTATATTACACGAACGGAAACGAGGGAAATGTTACGTTAAATGAATAAACACGTGCCGCTATTGACTAATAATGCATCCAATACAAAAGAAAGTGTACTAAACAATGAAAATTACGCAGAATGGTAAATTTAATTTTCCGTTGTTACTTTTCAATCAAGAATCTTTCTTCGTAGCATTTTTTTTTGTCTCGTTTCAGCTCGTAGAATTTTCGCGGCGCGATCCGGTATCTCGCGTAACGGTTAGAACGTGAAACATTTCGGTTACCTCGAGTCCAGGGAGCTGTTATCGCGCGAAATATTCTTATCGCGAACGAGGCGGATGTCGTGCTCCCAGAAACGACGTAATTCCGGCGTGGACGTATACGGCGCGGCCACTTCCTTAATCTGGAAAGAAATCGTACCGATTGGTAATCACGTAAAAGAAACGTTGCGCATTATTCAGTTTATAATGGGACGGAACGGCGCGGCGGGCCATTACCGAGATTGAACATTTCTAGTCTGGCATTATAGCCGGTCGGCCATTATCGTGAAAATTACACAGCACGATTTTCGCGAAACTCCCGTGAACCCGAATCGCGATTTTCGTTTCCTTACCTTTAGAACTATTATCGCCGTGATAAAGATACACATCACGTTGATGAAGGTCAAACACGCGCTGATTATACCGTTGCAGAAGAACTCCACCGGCAGATAATCGGTGTACACGTACACGTACGAGGTGTTGTAGTTTGTGTAGGACTCGCCCTTCATGTGCGGCATTTTGATCGGCCGATAGATCAACCATATACACCCGAGCGCCCAAAATAAACCCTGTAGAATTTTTAAAATTCTCGTCAAATCTGTATACAGGGTGTTCGGCCACCCCTGGGAAAAATTTCAATGGGGGATTCTAGAGGCCAAAATAAGACGAAAATCAAGAATACCAATTTGTTGATGGCGGCTTCGTTAAAAAGTTATTAACGTTTAAATATTCCGCCTGTACTGAATTTTTTTCTCGAAAATGCGCAAGATTTCGGGGGTATGTCTATTCACCAAATATGATTGTAATTGACCCCCACAACCGAAAATAATTTTTTTAGAACGATTTGAAAAATTGTTTTTCGCCGAGAAATTTCAGCACCTAACCGAATTTTTTTCTCGAAAGTGCGTAGGAATTCGAGAGTATGTGTAATGACCAAAAATGATCGTAATTGACCCTCGCAACCGAAAATAATTTTTCCAGTACGATTTGAAATTTTTGAATTTAATTGTTAATAACTTTTTAACGAAGCCTCCATCAATAAATTGGTATTCTTGGTTTTCGTCTTATTTTGGCCTCTAGAATCCTGTATTAAAATTTTTCTCAGGGGTGGCCGAACACCCTGTATACGAAACAGCCTTTTCGTTTCCGTAATCAATTCGTTAATTGTCGCTTACGCAATTTACCACCGGCGGTAATAAAGAGGCCGATATAGCGACTCCAATCAGGGGTCCGCTGCTCCCCTGCAATAAAGCCACGGCGACGCCAGTGCCAGATGGCAGGGCCCATAACACACCCATCCAAAGGGATCTGTAATTGCCTCTGCAGAGAGCGTAATTTACTTTCTACAGTTTGTACGAGCACAAAGTGGTACAATCGTTACTCTAGAATCGTAGACGTTTGAAAATCGTTAGGCGCACAAAGTAACTTGTAGCGGTACAAAACAAAAATTTGTTTCGACGTACCTCCCTTTCATCTCGTCGGTCGGCCAGTCGTTGTAACCCCAAGGCATCTCCGTTGTGCCCAGAATTAGGCCGAATACGAATCCGAACAGGATCGAGACGAATATGCCGAGCAACAGGCTCTTCAGACCGACGAACTGGAGGTTCCTATCAGCTATGATAGTGCCGAAGGTTAACGACATTACGGGACCCTTAGGATCATACCAAAGAAATGAGCATTTTTCTAAATGACTTTAATAACAACCGAATTAAACGACGCCGGATCTTACCATTAAAGGGGACACCAACATGGCCGCCACTACGTTCGTCGCGCTGTTCTCTATCAGGCCCAACGCGGCGAGGCAGCTACGGAAAATCGCGACGATTTTTTAATATTATGTTTCGGAATATCGCTAAAAAAATTGCAATAATTTTTCTCCGTGTTCCAGGTTCGTCGGGCGTCGAGCGAACAAATAAAAGAAAGCAGCGATTCTTACTCCGCCGTCAGCACGAGCAACACGTAATCGAAGGTAAGATCACCCCCGCTTCTGACACCGTCCACGACTTGCTTCACCGTCAGTTTCGAGCGTATCGATTCCACGAAGGCCCTCCAGGCGTTCTTTCTCTCTTCCGATTCCTTTCGCCTGGAAACACCGATCGCGAATGTTACAGGATCCATCCGGTTCTTTGCATTGAATAATTCTACTGTTTTTCTTTCGGACGGAGAGACCTTCGTGCCAAGTCGTCCTTAATGGAGGCGTAACCGACGCTGCGCAAGCCGCTGTACGTGCACTGGGTCGGAATCACGCTGGGAAATGTTTAAAAGCAAATGAGGACGTTTCGTAAACGTCTCGCGCGGGAGTTCGTTCGAGGCAACGTCGACGATAAGTCACCTTACTATGGAGTTCATTTTCACGCCGATCCCCATTTCCGTCAGACAGTGCAAGCAATTCTCGCACGGCTCGCCTGCAGGTACCGGAAATATCACCTTCGCGAGATGGAAATCAAACATTAACGTGGAGCAGGAACGACGAGGGTCCACCGGTCTCTTACCTCGTAGTACATGTCAGCTTTGTCCTTGCACCAGACCACGTGCTCCACTCGGAGCTTCTTCAACAACTCGTCCAACACCTTTGGAAATAAGAAAACAGGGAAACGAAATACAAGTTGCGACGGAAACGATATTTTCGTACGAGGCATTCAAAGGCTACGCGTCTGACCATTCCGTACTATTTCTACTTGCATCGGTGCTCGTGAACGCCGACAGTTCTATCCTATCTTAAGTAGAAATAGCGAATTATGGCCAGACACGTACACTAAGTCGTACTTATCAGGGACTTCTAGAGAAACTTTCCTACATTTAAATATTCTCTACACCTATCTGGAAATTTTTAATACAGTCATACAAATCTGTCCAATTATTATTCAATCAAAAAACGTTTTCAGAGCACATACTAATTTCTACTTATTTTCTTTCAGGTCCGACTAAATTCAGGAGTACGCTACCGTTTCCATCGACACGAAAACCGGATCTCTGCTGCGTTGGCCGGAAACGCCGAGTCTCCGAGGACGAGGATAGCTTCTGTCGTCGAGATTGTCGCTGACGTCAGCCAAATCCTCCAGATCGTCGTCGTCGAGCATCAACAGCTGCGTTCTCGTTCTCGTTTCCCTGATACGCAGATCCAGTCTCGGGGCAGGCACCGGTTTCCCCGGCGTCTCGTGCCTGGGTCGTTTCATCGGTACGCCGAAGATGAGCTGGTGCTCGTAGTTCGACGTGGGAATGCAAACCAGAAACACGACACCGCCCGGCATTGTCGCTTGTTCGATTAAAGTCGCCTCGAGACTCTGCCCGATCAACCTCGAGAGCAGATCGTCCAAGCATCGATTTCATTAGCGGACTGCTAATCGTTTTGTTGCTTCGCTCTCAATTAGCGTGACGTCGACGGTGAACCAGTCGAAGATCACGTGCAATCGTTACACGGTTCGTAATTATATTATTTTTATCGACTTCCGATTGTTTTTTTTTTAAGTTAAATATTTATCCATACCTTAGATCGTAAGTAAAATAACAAAAAAAAATATTCCAAGCGTGAAGCTCTGGAAGATTACGTCTAGATTCTTAAGGATAAAGGTAGTCACAAGTCCGTGTTTCTTTTTTTTTTTATGAAATAAACATTTATTTTAACAAATCAACAGCATAAAGACTAGCGTCTAGAGACTAGTCCGATGTTTAGTCTGACCTAGGTAACTAGAGGCCACCAGGAATATTCCGCGCGAAGGGAAATTTCGAGCGTCGCGATTTTTACGAGAATCGAATCGGTTCTTCCGTTAGTAGCGTGTGTTCCAAGCGAAGTGTGCGCGCCAAAACGTATCCTAAAGAAAACTCTAATCGCAGCAGAGATTCCCGAGGGGTTCAAAAACATTCCCTCGACCTGCAATAAACGTCGCGTTAAAGGAGAGTCTGAAATTCAAAAGCTAGAATTCTTCGAGGAGGAAGCGTCGTCTCGAGGCTCAAATTAACTTCGTTTCGTTTCATCTTTCGATAACAATTTAGAGGAAGATAAGAAATATTTCTGAACCCATTCGTTCGACTCCTTTATCGAAACGTCGTCAACGAACATATTTTTCTTAATCGTTTTATATAGATTGTCGACAAATATTGTTGTAGACATTTGTTAATGCCCAGTGTACAAATTGTCTGCCGATTCTACGCTTTTTCTAACGAATAGTAAGCCGTAACGTTGCAAACGTTTCAAGTTCCAAAATCGGGAGTGAAATTATCGTGTGTCCTGTATTTCTTCTCTGGGCAACTTTGACTTTAGTCGATAAACGTATTCTCGACTCGTTAAACGCATCAACAATTATTCTAAACGATCGGTGTTCAGTCGATAACTTGTAACTTCCTTCAATTCTCATAAAAAACCCGAATCCTTGAGTTTCCCTCGATACCTCGCCGCTAGTTGCACACTTCGACACGCTGACGTTCCACATTTCGTGTCCAATAAATGGTGGTGATAATAGTCATCGTAATAACTCGCTACGTAATTAGCTAAGAAAAGTTTTCTTATGTACATACGGCGTTATCATCGCGTTAGGTAACTGACCTACGACCGATTTTGTTCGCGGCTGTTTCTTCTACTTGAGACTCTTATTCGTTTATTTATTTACTCATCATCAATATTATCATTATTATTATTTTTTTTTTAAGGCCATACTTAAGGAGAGGAGCGTTTGAACAACTTCCGTATGTTTGTCGCCGCGAAGGACTTGGACGATCCCCGGTAAGATCTTATACAAGATGGATCCACGTAAGTGCATTTCAGACTCGAGGGTTGAATTTACCAATTGGAAAAATAATAAAAACAGTTTTGGTACGCATAAGGTTACGTTCATAAAATTCATTGGTCTTTCTGCTCTTCTATCTCTCTGTTAAAGTATTAACAAAAAAAAAACTGGTACCTTCTACGATCAATTTTAGTTTTAGTTCTACGTAAAGTAACAAGTTGACCTAAAAAAAAAATTTCTAACGTTAAATCCATGCCTCGAGCAAACGTCACTTAACGTGGATTCACCGCATACATATTTATGCAATGCTTGTTTGGTTGATCCTCGAGTTTCTTGTGTCTCTGAACGAAGCAACTGCTTTATTATTATTATTATTTCTCCTTTAGAGATCCTTCTGGTGGGTGATCTAAAAAACGGTCACAGTACCGCATTTCCTTTAACCAGGAAGTGATCTATCTTTCTCCATACGAGCCGTTCGCTATGAGAATAATGCAAGCTCGTTTCTAATAACTTATCGTCGATAAGTATAGTTGTCAGACGTTTAAAAAAATATAGACTCGAAGAAAAATATGTGTTTAGCAAGCATAAACTCGCAACATTTTTATAATTATCGAATCTCAAATGGACTTGCACTCTATTTACTTATCGATCAATTTCAAACTATATGCGCTACCAATCGATACGATGCTGTTCGTGTTTCGACAGTTATATTAATTCAAGTACGCGTGTTTTTACTTTTCATTGTAAACGCTACCACTGGTAATCGTCCGTGGGTCTGGGAACGCGACGCTATTGTCGTAGGAAAATAATCACTCGTGCTGGTGGCCTTTACCCTACTTCCATAACGAATACTTTACTCTTTTCAGCGATTGAACTCGAGTGGACACCGACATAATAATTTTTAGTTATTTAAAACAGCACTTCTTTTCTTTATAATTGATTTAGCATCTAGATCACTCTTGTCAGCGATCCGTTCCACATAGTTAAACAGGAAAACTATTTGTAAAACGTATTTACACAACTTTCATAACGAACGGCTCTTACGATACGCTGAATCCGCTGAATGCGTCTCGTCGGGCGCGTCTACTTCTAGACTCGCGTCTATGAACTCGAAAGCAAATCCGCGGATAGAAACTATAGCGCGTCGCGGTGTCGCTTAGGCGCGCGTTCCTACGTGGACGATGGAAAATCTCGCGCCTTTCTTCTCTCGTCTCCGGTCGGCTAGGATACATCTAGGAATCATTAAGGCCACGATACCAAGTAATCAGCGATCGTTTGCGAGCGATTGCACAGGATACGCGCGATCGAAGAGGAATCCGGGCTCTAGGAAACGGCACGCGGAGGGGGGGAGATCGCTGAGAAGCTGACGAAACACCCAGGCGCGTCGCGCGTTTCTCCCCCGGTTCGATCGTCTACGACCGTCAGTCGTGCGTGGAGGAAACGATACTGTTTAAAAAAATAGCTTTCTCGGCGTTTCACCCTCTCTGTCTATTTCTTCCACGTTTACCACTCGAAAAGCATTCGCGCGGCAGTCCGGTTATATCAAAAAGTGGCCGCGTCCCGAGCTTCCGTGACCCGGTAAACACCGAGCCGGACAATGGAAAACTACACTTGTCCCTACGCGCGAGCGAGCGCATCATCGGTGGTCAACGAAGATACTTTCCGTTATCGTGGTCCTGCTGCTTAAGGAGGAGGACTCTCCTCCTCCCCTCTGTGTACTAAAGAACGTCCTTCTTCGTACGGAGCACCGAACGACACGCGAACGGAGGGCGATGGAGAGGACGCGCGACTCTTCGGGACGAACCCCGCGCCGTTGTCGCGAGACCATGGGCGCCATTTTCTGCTTCAGACAGGGGCGCTAGGCCGTCGTAGGAGCGACGAGAGCAACGAGCGTCGAGGTGGTCGCCGCCACGGGCGAAACAGTCGACGCTCGGAGTCGGATGACGTCTGCTCCTCGACGGTCCCCAAGGGTCAAGCGTTCTCTTCCTCCTCGTCGATGTCGTCCGACGACTCCGAGGAGGACGTTATGAGGGCGGTCGAGAGACTAGGGACCTGCGCCGAGTTCAGGAACGAGCCCATGCGATACTTCTGAGGCGTGTTCCAGCATTCTGGCAGAGAATGGGAACCGTCGTCCGTCATCTTGTCCGACTGCGGCCTCTCCATGGAGCCCAGCTCCATCATCGACACCCTCCTCGTCGGACCCCTCCTACTGTCTGCAAGAATTAAACCACTCCGCTTATCCGGCTGTCCCCTTGGCTACACTACTCGGTCAGGTACAGTTCACCACCCTCGATTAAACGCAATAGTAATCTTTCAATATTCCCCTGAACTTTTGGCCCTGTTTCGCTGTTGGACTAAGTAAGGCTTCCCTTGGACAAAGTTTTTTGGGAAAAATTGTAATGGGAGATTCTAGAGGGCAAAATAAGACGAAAATAAAGAATATCGATCTGTTGATATTCTTGATTTTCAAGCTTCGTCAATAACTTTTTAACGAAGCCTCGATCAACAGATTGATAATCTTAATTTTCGTCTTATTTTGAATCTGTGGCCGAATATCCTGTATAGGAACGGAGGGGTCAGTCAAGCGCTTGCGAAGGAGACAAGACCGTAGTTCTATGGCGAGTACGGGAGATGGCGCTACAAATTCAATTTCCCATCAACGTATTCTGTTTTTCTAGAATAAGAGGCTCTATTTAAAGCAGGATAGTACGTGATTTTTTATTCCAGAAAAATAGAATGTATTAATTCAAGTTCAGAATAATATTGAAAAAATTCTGAGCGTCGCCAAGAGTGCAACGCCATAGATAACGCGCCACGGGGCTGTGCAAAACCGGTTCAAAGTTCCTCCTTTCATTCTTTATAAACGTTACAACTTGTACACGATTGGCATTTATAATTTCTAAACGCTGTTCACAAAGGCACTATCGTTATTTACCGGATACGCGTATTTTATTGTCATCGCTTGGAAATAAACTTCGTTAACCCCTACACTATTTTTTGTCTGTCCTTCGTAGTGGGCCTGTAACATGGAGTTTCCTGGTTGAGCGTGTGTGTTCAATTCTTGTGTGCAGAGAGTCTCATTCTAATCCGTAAGTGGGAACACATTGCAAAGTATAATCAAAAATCGGTCTGACGATTCTTAAGGGGGCGCACACCTTTACGAGGATCGACTTTGTTTTTATTGGTTTATTTAAACGTATATAATACAACCCCGAGAAAGTTTTCAGTCACGCTTATATAACATTCACAAAAATATTTACAAATGATAAAATAGTTTAGACGAACAGGGAACGTAGGTGGGGGTTAAATAAAATAAATAAGTACAAAATAACACGAACTTTCGTTTATTATCAAAAAGGAATCAAAGGAAAAACAAAATATTAGGTGAATTAAAATTTTCCCAAAATGTTTGCCTTCGAACAGCATAATTTCCCTACCCTTACGGTTCATATAGGTTTTAAAAATTAACGCTCTTCTGTACAATACTGTACAATATTTTTAGTCACTTAAAAAAATGTTCAGTGTCTGATACATTCCTATTACAATCTGTCCTTTGACAGTTCCCCCGGGGACCGGGGTAAACAATTATTTTTAATTGGTCGTGTAACTCGATACCCCGCTCGCTTACGGATTGAAATGAGACAACCTGTGCAGAAACTATCACGTTGGATCTTTGTTTCCAGGACCGTGACAAGTGCACTCACTCGAGGCTCTCGAGGGTGAGTCCGTCTGCTCAGTTCCGGTCAGCGTGTAATCATCGTGTTTGTCCAGGGAATCTTGACAATCCATGCTGTCCGGGGTGCAGACGCTATCCCGCCGGAATAGGCCAATTACTGACTGGACCTTTGGTTGCTCGATTCCACCTTCGATGGTAAGTGAGCATTAATAACGCAATTAACGTGGATACACAGAGTGTTTCGTGTTTGCTCGTCTCGACTCCATCGTGTGTCTCGATATTTTTTAACGACGTACAAAGAACACTTAAGAAGAAGTCACTTCTAACCGAGAAATTATTCGACCTCCCCTATTATTACGTGAAGTTTATTTAACGGCAAATGCACGAATCTGCAGTTTCGATTCGAGTTTTATTTAGAAACTTAATGTCTGGTAGTCGAAACGACCGAAACGCCCGGTGCATCGCGGGTACGTGAAAGACGTGCTCGAAGAAAACTATGAAAACACAAAAGCGACTGTTCTCAAAGGCTGAGTTAGAGGCACGCGCGTATGGTTAAGGATATCAAGCGAATTCGACGAATGCACGGTGAAGCTTTCGGCGTGTGATGCATAATCGATCGTGTATCAACAGAGTGCGTTGTGTGTGCGTGTGAACGAGGCTTAAGGGGATTGGGTAACCCAAAAAATTCAAGGAAGGAAACAGAGTTCACGAATTCGCGCGATAAAAAGAAAACGACAGAGTAAACTCGGAACGATCTGAAGCGTGACATTTACATGTTCTCCAACCGGAAGTGGGTGCATTTGCGATCCGATAGTATCCTCCCGGGGTTTCGTAAGCTGGCCCCGTCTTCAGTAATACGGCTCTCCTGTAAAGCAGCGTATTTTCACCGTTCACGTACCCGTCTTTTACAGACTTATTTACCGAGTCTCATCGTTCTCTGTATCAAAACAGACGCAACGATGGCAACCACGAGACACAACAATGTTTACATTCTAAATACGTGCTCCGAACCTTACGTTAAGAATCGATCCCTTGAAAAATGGTTGGCAAACCTGAAACAGGGCTTAAACATTAAGCGATCGTACGATTCATTCCTAACGATAAGAGAAACATGGTGCAAACTTCCTCCGGTTGCAAGGGATTACCCGATCCCCTGCGAGGTCGACTTCCGGGGCTCCTCTGGGCAAAAGAGATTCAGAATCGTCGGTGTTTCGCAAAAGTGTGAACGGTCACAGTGTTTCGTGTACGCGTGTAGTGTGTAGTGTGAGTTCACGTAATTGAGTAAATGTAGCCAGCCAATGAAATCAGTGTACTGTACTAGTTGTATCGGTACTCTATCGACGATGCATCCTACGATGATAATACGACGCTGTTTGTGGTAATCGTACCTAAGAATGTCGCCGACGGTGAACTGTACGCCAGATATTCTTTGTTCGAACACCAGGCTGGGAACTCGTTCTGCTTGATCGGGTGCCCGGAATCGTAATCGTCCTCCCTCTTCCACGGCAGCATCGTTTCCGTGGCGGTGGGCGTCGTTACCCTGTAGCTTTCTGCAAACATCGAACGTCGTCCGTTCAAATCCAATCGAGTTTCGTCGAAGCTCGTGAAACTGCATACTTTTCACCGAACTCGTATTCGCGAATTAACGTAAAATAAATCGTGGATAATTTTTATTCCGATCGTTGACTATACTCGCGTGGCAATTTGTCTTTAAACGAATCCTCCAAAAGGTTCTTTCATCCCGTTTAATTCTGGGAACGTACCGTCGCGACCCAGCTTCAGTTCCGGGTCGTCCGTGTTGATGGTGTCCATCGAGGTGGTCGTGGTGGCGCCGTGATGGTTCTCCGCATTCACGTTCGACGAGTCTACGGAGAATCGAGCGATAAGACATTTGCCTGTGAATGCCCCGGAGGAATTAGCTCCTCCCTTCGTCGCGTTTTCGTTGAAAGAAGAGTCTAACGAGTCCGAACATCGGGGGTGGAACTAATTCCTCAAAGGGATCTCGAATCGCGAAGAAAATTCCGCGTCCGGTAACGAGACTCCGTTGGAGCCCAGGGTTTGGGACCGGGCGGCGAAAAAAATGGAATCCTCACCGGAAGTACGAGCCGTGAAAGTTATCGCCGAGTCCCAGTCCTCTTTGCTGGAAGGCTTTGAGGTGTCCCCGTTCTCCAGCTCGTACAGAACGCCATTCATGTAATCTGCGACCAATTGAAATTCACGTATTCAGACCCTGGAAAGCCTTTTCGCGCTAAGCTCGGAGGGGGAGGGGAGCATCGATATTCTTTCGCCAATTTACCTTGGGTGAACAACTTCGTCGAGCCGTTCTGCTGGAACTCCGGGAAACTCACGTGATTCTGCTTCCCGTCCTGCGAAAGTTTGTTAATTACCTGATCGAAGATTTGAGAGAAAAAAAGGAAACTATAAACTCGGTACGGTTTTCTCTTACTTTGAGCAACTTTTTGCTGCGCTTGTGACGATGCTTGTGCTCGCCCATCATCCTCCGTATGTTCATGTGCATTTTGTAATTGACTTGGGTCGAGAGGTCGCGATCGTTCACCGCGTGCCGGCTGTAGCTCAACCGTCGATGCTGCAAATCAATTTTATTTCGTTTATCGCGTTCCCGTGGACCCGCGAAACTTTCCAAGGGGCCTCTAAATCGTCCGAGGGTTCTTTTATTTACAACACGGAGCTAGTCGTAGGGTTTCGAAACGTTTTACCTTCGAGGTACCCTTAAAGTTTGACCGCTCGATCGAGGACGCCAAAAAGGGATCGCTTCGGAATTGATAGGGTCAGTTATTTTCAAATCTAAACTAAACTTCTGGATTAAACCTCTCGAACTTTGTTACAGCCACGTTAGGTGTCAAGAGTCCTATCTAGATTTACATTTCACTTCGCGATGAGAAGCCCAGACGCCCATATATCAGTCAAAGCGTTAAACCGTGGGTGGCCATTTTCTCGAGTATTCCGGGGCAAATAATATTGGAGACGTATCGGGGGGGTTGAAGATTACAGTATTGCACCCTAGTCAGCAAAGTTCTCAGGGCCGCGTGCACACGTATATGCAAATCGTTGTCAGCAGGGAGGGTTTCTTACCCTCTTGTAAGGTTTGCAAAGTTCCTCGGCCAATAGGTGGTGGATCCTGGCGTCCGTCAGGTCCTTCTTGGAAGGGTTGTACTCCAGCTCTTGGAGATCAATATTCCAGCCCGTTTCGAGCTGGCTGCAACTCGGACTGGAAGGAGAAAGAATGAGACTGCATTTTATGACAGGCTGCCACTTCGAGATCGATACCGCGCCTCGAGAAGGGTCGTTCAATCGAGATACAATGCAGACCTATCTTCGGTTACGCTCCTTGTTACGGAGTGTGCAGAGGGTGACTCATCGACACCCTAAACCATTCTGGAAACCACGCCGGGGAAACCTATGGCTCGATAAAATCTGCTCTTGTCAATTCTAACCCTCTTTAACTCATTACATAAATTATTTCTACGCGATTTGTGCAAGCAATCTTTTATTATTTAACTAATTTTCACGTTATCGCTAAAATCAGTTTGTTATTGCACCGAGGTCTGAAAAATATGTTATCGCGTATCTGGTTCGAATAATATTTGACTCCCGTGTTTTCATCCCCCCGAAATCTGGCTCGGATTCGAAACATTCCACGTCGGTGCAGTTCCTTTCCATTAATTCCTCGCGTTACGATTCATTTTTCCTCCCTCGAGGGGCCGAGGGAATGCACCTGTTGTGTCGAAGAAGCAACCCCCATCCCCCGCGGCGTTTCTTATCGGGATAGGAAACAGGTCAAGTGCGAACTCGGGGGATCGAAAGTCGGAGAAAGAGGGAAAAGGGAACCACCCTCCGTCCCCGTACCTCCCGTGAAATTGTCCCGTGTTGCTATAGTTGCGGAATATGGCGGACATGCTCTCCGTTCCGCTGATGTTCCCGATGGTGGACGCGTTTCGCCTGATGTAGTCCATGGCGTCCTTCATCGCGAGCTTCGAGTACGTTTCCAAGATTTTCGGCTCGGCGCCGCAATGGTGCCTCACCAGATACGGCCGGATGAATTTATTATCGAACCGTTTGAATCTGCAAATCGAGAAACAAAGTACAGGGAAGGGGCGCGAATCGACGCCATTGTTTATTCACTCGATGGACGCGCTGTAACGCTCGGAGTATATTTCCGCGCTGGAATAAAAAAAATATTATGCGAATACGGGATACCGAGTACCGTGGTTTACGAGTTACGGAAGATAGGAATCGAGTTAAATTTTATTCCGATAATAACCAACGAAGCTCGCGTATCGGAATTTATTTTCGTTCGACGTTTCTATCTAGATAAGAATTTTATCCGTTCTCGTAGAAGATTGAAAATTATCGGGAGCAGTTCTTGTAATAATTGTGAATCGAAATCAACGCAAGGAAATTGTTTCCAAGGGGCCGCCAAACAGTGTGAAAAACTACTTCGGCGTGTTAATACACCCCTCGACCACCACGAATGTTTGCACGGGCGAATAGCGTCCACGACCGGGCAGAAAGGGCATAAAATTTCAATAGGTACGACATTACGAGCGCTTCCTTTAATCTTCCATAACTCAGAAACCACGGTAAGACCCCGTGTTTACACATTTTTTACTTCCTCCCCCCGTGGATTTATTCTTCGAAGTATTGTGCGTTTATCACCCCGACGCAGACGTTTCATTAGAACCGTGAAAAAAAGCTATGTATACTTGTCTCGGACGTGGTAGTTGCCGTGCTTTCCTAAAATGTCCTCGACCCCGGCCATAACGTGATCCATTATCTGAAAAAGCAGAAATGTCATTTCCTTTTTTTTTTGTTTTAATTTTAATTTTTTTATTCGCGGGTTCGAACGTCGCCGGCGCTTATTATATCCGTTATCTGGCGTGATATACGCTAAGAGTATCAACCGCGAAACGACTCGGTTAATTTACTGGCCCATTGTTCTTGTTTTGACACGTTCATTTACGAACCAACCGCATTTGGAAATCAATGGGATCCGCGAGAGCGTGGAGCGCCGACCAGCGTCGATCGTTGATTTCCCCCGCCGTTCTTTTTCGATATTTAACAACAAGACCAGGGCAAAACGGTCCTCGAAAAAACGTTCCAATCGACGAGCATTCTATTACGAAGATCTAAGAGAGATCCGTCTTTTCGCCAATATAAATATTAATCTTTAGTTCGCACCCCTTTAGTTGTTACCCACGCAAACTGCGACACGTTCGTTTTAAATAGATTGTCGGCTATCGATAAAAAGTTTGTAACTTCAGCGTCGCGTCGGGTTATGGAGGGTTAATCCGTGCAACGAACAACGAATGAATTTGTTCGTAATAGTTAAATACAGAAGTATTTTTTACCAATCAGATAACCGAAGAGAGAGTAGCGTGTTTGGTACTCGTCGAATGGATCGTCCTGAGAGGAACGGATTTATTTTTGCGCGAATGGTACTAATGGCGCCATTTGTTGAGATAGCGCGGCGTTCAATGAAGCCTCGAAACAGGTGTCATTAAACGCGATGCCAGAAGTGACAGCGACTTTTCGACGCTCGTCGAGAAATAACGACGAAATAAAGAGCCGAGCGTGCTACTTTTTGGTTTCGAAAGGCGACCCCGGAGCTCGGCCAACCGCGAAATTTGCTCCTCCGCGGCTGTTTTTCATTTCCTAAATTGCCAGAAAAACGCCTCGACGCGATACCCGGACATTCATAGAGCATCGATCGCCCCTTCCGCGCTATCTCGAGGCGTATCATCGATACTTGGAGTGCTTCTACAAATCCATCGCGTGTATTTATTAATCGGGAACGTACAGTTTCTCTCACTCGTGTTCGCACGCAATGGTGATACGCTATAAATCGAAAAAACTTGTCTCTCATGAATTGAGATGTTTTTGAAACCGGTGTGGGTTCATTTTGTTGTGCATTGAGATATTTAAGGGTTTACATTTGAATAAAGTAAGAATAAAATTATTGTTTAAATTATCATTACCTTTCTATGGGGCTCTGTAATTGGCCATTACATTGGGTTAAAAAAAAATTACTTTGTAAATAGAAGTAACCCACAGTGTAATAAACAATATTTATAGCGTATCGCCATTACAGTGTTGGAATACGAGTGAGACGTAGAAGATGCAGAAGACAATAAGAAATGAAACGTCTCAGAGAAAATCGATCCCCCAGTCGTCGTCGAGTCAGAATACAATGACGCAGAAGATTAATATTATCTCGATGACGACGGCCATTGTGATTTTTACGAGCCGTTGTTCCAACTGAAGCGCGAAAACGTTCGGGGAGGGGCCGCGTGTTTAATATTCGACATCATGAATGAACATCAAAGACGAGGGAACGGACCCGGATATTTGATCGTCAGGGAATACAACGTGTCAGATTGTTCGACAGTTTAGAGGAGTGTGTTTCAATTACAAAATCGTTCGATTTTGTTCATCCTTGCGTGCGACGCGCGTCTATAATTTATACGTGTCGAGGTCCCGGTCCGTTATTCCTTCGTTCGTATTTTTATCAGTCGATCGATCGTTATTACAGCGTGAAACCATGTTAAAAAAAAAAATTGTACGGTCAACAACGCGTCAAGACGCGAGACGACACGTTACACGCACCCGTTCGTGGATCCTCTCGTTCATGGTCGGCTTCTTCCTCTCCGCCCTCTTCACGTTCAGGATCTTCACGAGCGGCTTGATCGTGATGCCCTGAAAACAGATTCACCTGACAGCTCGAGCTCCTCGTGAGATAGGGTGCACGCGAAAACGCGACCCAAGGACTTATTATTGCGATAATATTGTCGCCCGAGCGCCTCTAAATAGCCCATTATTCACGGCGGTGGTTGGTATTTGTCATCCCAAACCCTTTACCGAGTGAATTGGCGACATTTTTATTAACGTTTATTCGAACAATGCCGCGAGCTGTTAAGTAGTTGCACGGAAAGTCGTTTCTTCGTTTATGTAAAGGGGAACGAAAACGATAAGTAATTGTTTTTCCAACGAATTGTCGTTCGGAGTTTCGCGTTAATTATTATAACGAACCAGCGAGTTTAAATTGATTTCCCACGCGCGTTTAGTCGGAAGAAACCGTTCTCTCACCGATCGAGATTAAATCGATTACGTGGCAAATTGCGCCCGTCGAGAATGGAAAGTGTACTTTCGTCATCCGACAAGAAATTTCGTCTTCCACCGGCCGGAAGCCGCGTGTCAGGTTGGCCTTTTGTGCACAGACTGTCCTGACCGCGAGGATCGACCGGATGTCGCGAGGCCGCCAGCCACGACCGTCCCACGTCGATATCGAGTTTCCGATCGATTGCGCGACAAAGTCGATGGTGTTTTTAGAACTAATGGAGCCGCGGAGCCGGTTCCACTCCGATCGCAAACAGAACGCGCCTCCTGGACGAAGGAGGGTGTTTTTTCTCATTCCCTTCTTCCTTTTTTCCTCCCCCGTACAGTACGCTTTAACCTTTCGCGATCTAATTGCGTTCGTATTTCATTCGCTCGGCTCTTGCTTTACACAGAACTAATTCTTCCTCGAAGGAGGCGGGATTTAAACCCGAAGAATTACACGACGAAAGGGAACGACAACGGAATTTTCGTGATTCCCACGAGTCTCTTCGTTGAACTTTGAGTGGACGTATTTATCAGCGACTTAGCGATCGACACATCCTGCAGTGTTTGTTAAATATTGAGCTCCGAGCTTAGTTCCACTGTGTAGGAATTTATTCGAGTCTTTGCAGCATGGTATAGCAAGGTTCACAGAAGGAAAGTCTTAGAAGACGAATTTTTGAGAAAAATCAACAGGGGATAGGTGCAGAAATTTTTCGACGAAATTAAAAATTTCAAATCGTTCTAAAAAAATTATTTCTAGTTACAGAGGTCAATTACAATCATTTTTGGTGAATAGACCTACCCCCGAATTCCTACGCACTTTCGAGAAAAAAATTCTTTACCGAAAATATGATGTCTGACCATAAATGTTTCCCTGATATTTCATGCGTATGTTTAAAAAATTATAACTTCTGGACGGATTGAAGGATTTTAATGTTTCAACATGCAAACAACGTGTATTTTGTTGAAGAATATTTAGAAATTCTAAGAATATGACGGAAGTTCCACAGGTACTGATTTTTGCAAAGTCCGTGAACGCGTCGTTTGTGTAATAAATACACCCGAAACAGGAGCTTATTCACAGTTACTCCAGATCAAAACAATATCTCATTACATTCCACAACTTTTCAGCAAACAACCATGTCATGGAAACTGGTAACAGAAGAGCCTTCGTTACCAGTTCTTCCTACGAATAGCTGTTTTTAAGTTTTATTAAGTGCGTTAACGTTGTCGAGTATTCCAGCATCGTAGGAATAGCAATGCGTCTTTTTTAACCCAATTTTCCTGCCTCGTAACAAGTTATATTTACGACAGTTAATGAGCTACCGTCAAATCAAAAAATAACTATCGATTTTTGCTAACGATAAAATCTTTTCTTTCGAACAACACAGAAAGTAGTATTTCTACATAAATTTATAAAGTCGAACGTACAAAATCTCAAGCATAGAGTTTTATATCATTTAAAAATTAGAGATGAACTATTCTACTTGCATAAAATTTTTCAAAATTTTCTGAACGTTCGGTGCTTCCTTGTAACTTAGGTGTATATACTCAGACTATGTTTGCATTGTCGCTGTAACCCGAACCACGGGCGGCGCCGGTTCTTCCTCGCCCCTTATGGTATCCCACAAGCTTTTTCTTCTCGGAGCATAATAATAGATTGGCCAACCTCCTAGAAAATTTCTATTCCAGCACGGTAATTAACATTGGTGACTACTGGCTTCGTCACCTTTGGAGAGCTCCACATTTCCACGGTTATCCTTGCTAAGAATTCTTTTTAAAACGAAAAGCTACTTTCTTTCCTATTTAATTTTTTGCATCAAGCAATAACTCATTCCGCGTCGAACGTTGAAACGTCCGTAGTCTTAGATTTCCTTTAATGCGTCGATCGTTGTTAGCCTACACGACAGAAGAGCATGAAAGATGAAAAGAATTCTTTCTTCGGATACTTCCACGCAATATCAATATTACAGTAACAGTTGAGATAGGTTCGAGTTCATCCGCTGTTGTCTACGATGCCGGAACGACCGAGGCAAGAAATAAAAGTTGCTGTATTACGTTGGCAACACGTGGCGTAACAGTGATACAAACTCACGGAGACTCGACAGAGACGATATGAAATTCAAACGACTAGATTAGTCGAAGAAAATAGAATGCTCGAATTTAACGAATACGTTATTCTCCGTCGATACCTGTTAATCTCGTTTGGAAAGTCAATTTTCTAACCAAGGGTTCTCAAATCTTCAGGCACCCGGATTTCTGTGTTTCCAAAAATCCTGATTCGGCTGGCGAGAGTTTGTGCTCGCAAGGGTTCTGGTCGTTCACCGATTAGAATTTAAAACTCGGAGAAATTTCGTGAAAGTAAATTCAAGCGGGGTCATTGAATGGTTCCCCGGTTCTAAATCAACATTTCTGGAAGTTTACTTCACGGGAACCCCAGGGCCACAGACCCCCCCAGAGAACCACACTCGGACGGATGTTGATTTAGAGGAAAGGGATTTTCCCACTATTATATTACCCTCTTTAAATCGTACAACCTTTCCTTTGTCTACCTACGATTCCACTGGAAATATTCGAGGGTGCTACGTCGGGGAACATCATCCAGTATTATTATTGTAAACGTGCAGAAATTTTCAACACCCGCGCGACCGTGGGACGCCGGTTCTCGAAGTAACCCTAACAATAGATGCGAAATAAAACGTTAAAGAAATTGTTTGACCGCGATGGAAATTGCTCCTCTTCGATAGTGCCCTCCTTATTCCTCGTTAGAGAGGATCACGATGGTCGCTGCTTAGATATTTTCTTTCGAACCGACCGTTTTCCGAGAATCTTCTTAGCATGTCAAACACAAGAAGATACAATTCCCTGAACTTTGCCCCATTGTGTCACCTTTTACTATCAAAATCCTTAAGAATTCGAAGGAGACTCGTAGGAGGAATATTCCGTCTTCAATTTGTAGTCCATTCAGACTGTATTTCTGTCCAGAAACTCTGTAGCCGCGATTTTCATAAGCTACGAGTATCAATTCGTTCGCTTAACTCGTCGAACAATGGGACACGAATCATTTAGATTTCTATCATTTAATAATAGCAAATTAAAAGTTTAGAAATTCCAAAACGTAATTAAGATATCATCTTGAAATTTTGGGATTAGAATCGACCGAAACTATGAAATACCGTATTTCTAATTATCGATAATCCGCTTATCAAAAACCAAATTTTTCATCTCGCAATGTTTATTCCAATTTTGCTCGCAAACTAGCCACGAATTTTTTAAATCCGGCATTCGGGCGACCCCGTAAGCCGATTCACGAATGAATCTACAATTTTTTTTCGTTAGCCGCGAATAAAATTTGTCCAACTCCGGCAGCGTTGGTCGCGTTTCTACCAAAATAAGAATTTATTTGAAATTGTTGCCGTCGAATCGGACGTGAAATTTTTATTTCGCAGACAAACGAGGTTTTTTCTCGCCCCCCCCCCCCCCCCGTTAGCCCATATTTCAGCGTGGCCCGTATTTTCGATATTAAAAAATATCAGAGCGCGGGAAATACGTTTTTATAATCTTACGTT
The DNA here is from genome assembly GCF_051014445.1 of Colletes latitarsis. NCBI lineage: Eukaryota > Metazoa > Arthropoda > Insecta > Hymenoptera > Colletidae > Colletes > Colletes latitarsis. The sequence goes on along the minus strand of NC_135135.1, from coordinate 24,028,276 downwards.
GAGATCTGAAAATATTCGGGAACACGGTTTCCTTCGAAAAAAATCCTGGTCCCCTTAACTCTTCCACGGTGGCAGCTGCATGGGAGACGCGACACCGGCTGCTGAGATCGTGCCGCGATATTTACTCTCGAACGGTGTTTTTCTTATCTCTTTTTCGAAGTTCGATCGTTCTTTTTTACCTGTATGAACACGGTGAAGTAGATGACCGCGATGGTGGTGGTGACGAACATCGGTTGCAGCGGCACGTGTCTCGGGTCAATCAGCAGAACCAGAGCGAACGCCACCGCTCCGCGTAAGCCTCCGTAAGACATCACGAACTTCTCCACTTTGTCCAGTCTGTGCAGCCGGAACTGATTCGCCACAGCTGTCAGAACGATCACGCCTGGAAATTCCGTTTCGATCCCCGATTAGTGCTCGCAAGCGACGACCTGCCCTTCTAGGCATCCCAACATTCTACCAACGAGCACAAATTTTGTGTTTCGGGACACCTTTAACGATACGAAGGTATCAAATCGTCCCATAAGTTCGAATTTTGTAGAACGGTTGAACAATTTATATTTTTTTGTAAAAAACTGGACAAAATATGGTATCAAATTCTGGTTAGCTTCCGATGTAAATTGAACAGTTTTAAACTTTATCGTTGCGTAGTGCAACTTTTTCCACTAGTATAATTGGAACGTTTGGACTACTGAGCGTACCAAAGATTCGGCGTCGAATCGTGTTTATAATAAAATATTGTGAACTTCGAGACATTTTTACAATTTAGATTAACGTTTGTATTTTAATAGGGGCCTGATAACTTCGGTCGGGAACGTTAATTAAATGTTTGATGCTCGGGCAGACTAAAACTTCCACGCGTTTAACTCGCATAAGCACGAATTATCCAAACTATTGGCTAGCGATAAACTGTCGATTGGAACGGGAAGCCGTAAGCTCGTGACAGTAAGCCCTGATGTAAACTGATGGTCGTGGAAGGAGAGACGAATCCTGTTAAGAGTCTTCGGAGATTTTGTAACTTAAGCGGTAGATTTTCTACGTTCCGACTTCTTCGACGGTCGTGAGCACGTTTCTATTTCTTCCTTCGAGCAAAAAAGCACACTTTGTTATTCTGGAAGCACTTTCTATTTACTTTTGTATCGAGAAGTACCTCCATTCTGGTTCTACTGGGATTATCGAGACATTTTTATGAAGCGTGAATTTAAAGAAATTTCGAGGTCGGATAAACGATCTTTTGTAATTTTTTCATTTACGTCACAATGAATAATTTTCGTAAATCAATGGGTTTTCTATCCGCAAATAAATTGAAAGAGTTGAGCGTTTAAGATAGTTTGCGAAAGACTTACGAAACGTTGATTAATTGTCTGCTATTATTTCCAAAGTAAACATCGAGTAAAAATAAATTGGTACCGCGGCGTAGAGACTTGAATGGAACGTCTCGCGGATTGTAACACATGAGACATCTGTTTGCACACGGTCTAGTGACCCCAAGCCATTACTCATCGTTGGGCGCGCCGCGTTGTTGCTAGGATTTGTTAAATGCTCCTCAGAGATTTTAGAAATCCACGCTGTCATAAAGATCTATATCGTTTCTCTGTCTATGGTTAGAGCATTCCTTGATAATTTGTTCCCGGAACAATAGACCGACAATTCCCAGAAACTTGTTTCCAGGCTTCGACCATTTGCGATGAAGTAGTGCTTCGTACTATTGGTTCCGTTGGAAAGTCTTCTCGTTCTTTCGAAAGAAATTGAAACTACCGCCGCGACGATAAAAGGCAAACAGTATCGTCGTTTATCGAGAATCGCGTGTTGGAGGAACCGAGAAGAAATCGATTACGTAAAAGGAATTGCGTATCGGAGAAAAGGATGATTTTTAGGACCTCGTGTCTATTAAACTTTCAGAAAACAAGAACGTCCCGGGGAATAGTCTATGCAAACGGGGTTCAAAGTCCCCTGTCTCGCTGGCAAACGTACTCCGATTAATAAAAAGACTGTTTTCGTTCCAACTCGACGTACAGATGTTCCATTTATTACAACCAAACAGTCGAAACAATGGGACGGTCGTCGAAAAAAAGAAATGAGTTTCCAGACTTAAGCTCACGGTCCAAATAATCCGTGAATTCATTCTCTCTCTCTTGCCACGCGTCACGGGCGTGGAACAGTGTCTCTCAAACCATGGTCCCCGAGGGCCAACGTGTTTTCGGACGAAACAAAAAGAGCAGGCGTATTATATAATAGAATAACAACAACAAAAAACAAGTCTACGCGTGGCATTTTATTCTGATCAAAAACATCCGCGGGGGGGCTGTTTGTTGTCGGTAGCGAAATCGCCCAAAAAAGGAAACCGGGGTAAACTAAAGAGCTCGAAAGTTCGTAACAACTGCAATTTTGCGTGCAATTTGATCAACATCCTTTCGAGTTTGTAAAATATTCATCGTTTATCATGCCGCTACGAAAATAACGCAAGATAGCGAATTTTTTGCGTACAAAAGCAGGGAAAGTCTCGGAAGAAATTCTAAGATCAGTATTACCAATCTATGATTAGTGACTTTAAAAAAATAATAAATTCGAGGATTGAGAAACGCTGGAAACATCCCCGAGACGGTCCAAAAATTCTATATACGTTTCAACCCCCGTTTGGCACGCGCCAAACGGCGATCGTTCAGCGTTCTTGCGACGCTGACGGCCGCAAGAAACGATATTCTTGGCTCAAATCGCGTAACCGGTAAGTGACGCACGATAAGCGGTGATCGGTTTAGCTTAAGGCTCTTATCTCCGCTGATACCATTAGCGACACTGAACTCGTTCGAATCGCGCGCCTATTGCCCCCTTCCACTGTTCGACCGCTCGATAATCGACGAGTCGCTAGTCTCGATACTAAAATCGACCTTGAACTCACCGAGGATCCGGTAGACGGAGCAGAAGACGATGGTCATGAGAACGAACCACGTGTTCCAGTTGTGAGCGTTGTTCACGGTGGCGACGCCGAGGAACATGAATATGATGGTCTCCGAGCCGCTCGACAGCATTTTCATCGTGTACTTGACGGTCGTGTGGGACTTGTGCGATATGTTGGCCTCCACGTAATTCTTCATGGTAATGCCGCAGAAGGTGATCCTGCGATAAAGAGGTCACGGCTAATGGGGATAAGGGGAACCATACGAGCGGTTGGGAAACTAGAGTTATCGATCGGACGCCGTTTCCTAAACGCCGTCGAAATTAATTCGGACGTACGATCCGGGACGGCGGCGTTCACAGAATCGATGTTCACGGTGGTAGGGACGGTGACGTGGTTTTGGGGTTACCGCTACCGATGGGTTCGAATCCTCTCTGAGTCTGCGTCAATTCCATCAACGTGAAACTTTTAAATGCACTAAAGATTGTTTATTGTGCTCTGAGGAGAGCTATTCTGGAGTACGGCAGTATCGTTTGGTCCCCACGCTATAAAACGTCTATCCAATTCTTATTTCCTATTTTATTGTTATTATCATTGTTAGCGTGGTAAAGCCAGCTTGGCAAAGTATTAAAAATGAAATAAAACGTACTAGAAATACAAAAAACTTGCCACCATTGGACTCGAATTTATCGAACAAAATTTGTTCGCGTAACTTTGGACTTAATTTAATTCCAGTCTATCTGATTTATCCGCCGTCGTTTCTCGATACATTTCAGTTGTTCGGAATCGAACGGTGCTCGCGAGACGGTCGATCCCATCGGTAGCCACGGACTGTAGTCTCGTCGAACCGTTCTCGAGGGTGAAAATTTCTCTTGCGCCGGCACGCGATAACGCGCGTCTCTTTTGTGTTGTTATGCTTATACGAGTCAGTTCGGGGGCTTCCTTTTTTAAGTTCGTGTCTTTCGGAAGTAAGGAAGACGTAAACTCGTGCCGTGTTTTCGCTGTGTGTACAGGGTGGTCCGTTATCGGCGTTGCAACTGCGAAACGGACGATTTCTCGCGGAAACGTAAGCCGAGGGCGCGCAATAAAAGTTTTACAAACAGAATTTTCAGAGCCAACCGACAATGAGGATTAGGGTTGCAAATCTTGATATATACTTGTGTCTATACTAAACGTTTCATGCTACCGTACATTTAGTTTTTTCACTTTCACTTATTTTCTCGTTTCATTAGCGCGAAGAATTATTCTCTGCGATTAATTAAGCTTCCAGCTTTGATTCGTCGTTTATGCGGGTGACTTTGCACTGCAATTAGGTGATCGTAAATAATAAGTGGACTTCGAAGGATTTCCATTTTCTTGCCTTCAATGATTCTCGATAATCGACGTGTTAACCCTGCGTAATCCTGCGCGACCATCGAGTATCATTGTCGACAGAGAATCTACGTGATCAGCGAGTGTAATTCCTAATGATAGTAGGATTTGGCGGGCCGGCTTCGCCAAAATTAGGGACATACTGTGATAATCCCGCACGACAGACAGAATATTAAACAAAATTCTGGACTTGGAAGGCGATTACGATTCTCTGGGTTTACGCGAAAATCGATTGCCGACTCTTTGATGGAACTTGTTTTTCGAGTTACGTAAACTAAGCATTTTTCACTCTGATTAGCGAACACTATACCCCCTAAGTAAGAGGTTCGTAACCTTTTAACCCCTTTGAGGGTCTGGCGAAATCTGCGCCTCTTAACCTAAAAACCTAGACCTCCTTAAAAAAATGTAATTAAATGCATAAAATAAAGTACGGTACCCAGGCACGGAATCTACTAAACGAAACAGTACTTTGCACGACAAAAATTACTTCATTGGTCACATTGTGAACACTAAGTTTTAGTTAGAGGTCTTTTCGTTCTATTCTAGCAGTACCAAACCCTGAATAGATGTTTTAATCATCTAAAAACAAGTCGAGAAATCTCCGTTGATTCTATGATATTCTACGCCTACGTCTGCAGCTTTCCGAGAATGCTATGAAAGGGGAAAATCAGTTTATCTCGGGAATTAAAATTAGAGCAATCTGGAAGACGCAAAAGAAACTAATTGGATCGTCCATAAAAAAGGACAATGGCCACTCGGTACAGAACTCGTCACGGTTAAATAAACAGAGAAAGTTTGTTGCAATTAGAAGTTGGGATTCTGTAAACCGAACGAACCAAACTATTTACACGGTCGAACGTGCGACCCCTTGGAATCGTTCGAATCGAATCTCGCCCGTAAAAAGATTCATTTTACTATCGTTAAACGATGGAAACGATTAGGATTGCCGCCATTGTTTCGATACACCGTACGAAGGAGTTCGGTTCCCGTAACATTTTGCGCCGCGAGTACGTGACTTTCATTTCTTCTACTTTAAAACTTCCTTCGACGCGCGGTAGATGCGAAATATTGGAAACTCCGCGTTGCACTGTCCATTACTACTTCGTTGTTGTCGAAGGAACGATGAATTATGCATAAGGCAGATGCGCGGTGCCTCTGATCGGTGAACTTAACGCGCAAAGTTCTCGTTCGACAACTACTGCGTGCGGTTCGAAGGCGAGTTGATGAAAATATGAGGGACTCGGAAGTTCAAGTGGTAGAAATTTACAACAACGGAACTTTTATAACTTCGCCGGGAATAAATTTTCAGAGGGATCGAGGTGTCGTGGGTTCGCAACGAGAAATTCTGAGAAATCGAACTGTCGTAACTTCGCCAACGGGGCTTCGAAATGGCGGGAGTGGCAGGACTCGAACGCGTAAAGATTTCGAGAAATCCTCCATTCTAGAGCTCGACCCTAATAAATGCTCCTCGAGCGACGTTCGACGATAATTTCTTTATCCTCAAAGATATTTACGCTTTGGTCGCTGTGGAATGCGCGAGACATTAAAAGAAATTAGTTTACGTGTACTTGAATGTATTATAAAAGAATAGACCTTTAGGAATAAGGAACTGTGCTCGAAACGACATTTTAACTTAGCAGCAAACAATTTAAAGTGGGCTTATGAAACGCCTCGAGGCCTTTGCCTAGCACCTGGTAACCGGAGGCTTAATTGAGATTTGAATATTTAAAAAAATTCGATCCGGTTGTACACGTGGTCGGTTTCGTCTGGAGGACCCGCGAATAAACAATGATCAATTCGGAGGGGAGATAGACACATTTGAAATCCAGTTTGTTTGTCGGTCAAATAGGCCCGTACACCCTTGTTTAATCGTATAGATAAAAATCGACCGGATCGACCAAGAACCAGCGATTACGAGGCAAGCATATTTGAACAGTTATTACATAGAGCCGTACTTGGCATCGCGATCGATCATCGTTGGTACGACTTCGCCGAGGAAGCGTGTAAATAATAGACTTAACGAGAATCGCGCGGCAATTGTAAGTTAAGAGACCCGCGGACGGCCGTTCAATTATACCGACGAAGGCGAGATTAGCCTCGTTAGGCGCAACAAATTATCGAGTAATTAATAACCGTGAAGGGAAACAGGTTCGCGCGAGGGCCTTTGGTCATTTCTTTGGACGTTGCGGGGATTTAATATCGAAAGTATAATGTTTCTCCGTTTCGTAGTCGATCGCGGTAAGAAATAGCGATTTTTAGAAAGCGATTAAAATGCACGTCGATCGATCGTCGCGGTTTCTACGGCACGGGAACACGCACCTTTGGATAAATATATGCGATAAATCGCGTGAGAACCGGGGAGAAGTCGGTTTCGGAATTTATTGCCGTACATAATTGGGGGTGTCAAGAATCGTGCCCTTGCTGGTTTAATAAATCCCTTGCGGTCGTCATAGATACGTGCAACGCGTTCGACTTTGTTGGCGCAAATGAGAGGAATACCCAGCCACGGTGAAATTAAGTCCCTCTGCATCTATATACGTATAGTTGTGCTTCGTAATTAGCGTGGTTGTCTCTTTTCCCCGAAATTCCGAAGAATACAACGCGTGTCCGTAGAAAATATATATGCGAATCTGATATTAAACATTCCAGGTTTTACGAGACCGTTAAATCAAGTTAATATTAGATTTAGATTAATGGAACTATATGCAATCAATGTTTTATTCGACGATTATTTTCTCATAGACAACCGAGGAGGAAGTTTTTCTTTGGCAACATTCTTCCGCGACAAGTTATAAATTATAATCGTGTACAACGTACCAGGTAATTCAGCCGGTCTTGCTATAAAATACGACGTAACGCGAGATTGTACGAACCAAAATATTGCTGTTCTTGATAACGGAATATATATGTTCATTCCCCTCAAGCTTGTGCAAATTCTTCCACGGATTATTCATAAATAAATTGTTCTTGATTACATACATTATTAGTCGTAATTTAGGGGTCACTATTCCCGGGATAGCTGGAAAATTTCGTTGCATATTCGATTCTCAACGGTGGAACGGTTTTGATGTCCGAATGAAAGGAAAATAAAATTTTCAGTTTGTTTCTTTAACGGTATTGAAACGAACGTAAGCAGTCCATTAAAGAAGTTCAAAGAAACACTGAAGCAGATTTGTTGTAAGAAGTGAGTGCACTCTTTGCTAACGCCGGGCGTTAAATAAACAATGAAAAAGTTTATCGCGCTTCTCTGACTATCTACAAGCTCCTGTATATACAACTTAACAACGTATCGTTTTGTCTTGCAAAGTATTGTTTAAGATTGCGAGAGAACTTGTAGTTCCAAACTTCTCAACGATAATGTATAATTATAATGATTCATTCAGATAATGCGAATTTCTAAGAGGTTGTATAAGTTTCTACGCAAGCCACCATATATACATATATTAATTCTACAACGCATTCTGTATAACTTCGTGGCTCCTCTCGTTTCGATTTACTTTAAAAAGATTTCCTTCGAAAACGAACCGTTAATCATTTATACGGGCTTCTGATAAACGGTTCGTCGATAGTGTACGGTTCAAACTCGTTGACACATCGACTCCCAAGCGATTCTACACAAAGTTCTCTAAATGATACCTTAGTTAGGTTGTACCAAACTTCTCGGTCTCCGGAGCCCTTTATATTCCAAACAATTTATGCCAGGCCCTAAACTTCTGTTTACGTTGGTTCTACTGATCGATGTTCACCGTTTAATGTTGAAATTTACACATTTAATTTTGTCAAAATAACGAATGGGATTTTCTAAACGATTGTCAAACGTGTAAAATACCTTGAATCATTGGGCAGCCTAGTTTCTTGAAATGCAAAGGATTAATGGATGTATCTACAAACTCAAGAGATCGAGAAGAGATCTACTCACGCCAGAATGCTCGACATGTGAAAGATTTCAGCGTTAAGGTAGGCCAGGTAGGCCATGACGAAGATGAAGATGGGCTCGATCACCCGGACTTGATGGGTGAACCTTGTGACGAAACCAGTAGCAAAGCCCCATATCACGCCTATTATGGTTCCTCCGATGGCCACGACGAAGAACGACGCCAGTCCGGACAGCACGTCCGTGTAAAGGATTCTCGAGGGTCCCATTTCCGTGTACGCCTCGAACATATGGTACAGCACCTGTGTGTCATTAAAGAACGACCGACTCGTCGCTTAATCGAGCCATTCGAAGCTTAACACCGCGAAGGACGAAGAGCTTTTCAGCCATAAGTCGAGCGCGAGGAACTACCAAGGTCCACTTATGCTGATAGCCCTCCACAGCTGTTTCTTTTTTTATATTCGCAGCGTCACGAGATTGCATTCTAAACCAGTATTTCGGCCATTATTTTGCCATGCTCTCGTTCCATAGCGCGAACGTAAAAATAGTATTATAGTCGTGCACGTGCAATCGTCTAATTTAACGATCTTAAATCCCTCGTACGCTCCACGATCGTATAAATAAGCTTTGATTTTTAGGAAGGTTATTACTCGATCGAAAGATCGTCTCGCGATATTAGAGAGTCTCGGAGGTAAAGAGATTTTGTTTATGTTTTTATATGTTTGTTAAGTATCGTTTTGAATCTGCCAAACAACTAGGTAAATCTTTTCTAGTTTAGACGCTCCTAATGCCGGAGACCATTTTGGTTTTCTGCGCAGAACCAATGCGCAGCGAAACGTTTTCATAAGTTTCGTGGTTTGAAACATTCGAATCGAATTTAGAAGGAATTTTGGAGCTTGGATATAGACCTGTTGTTATCTAAATTTGGTACCAAATTTTTACCAAATTTTGGGACAGTATGACTCTGTTGTTTCATTTACATTTACTCTCCACTTGTATTCGTACACTATAATGGCGATTCACTAGAAAAGAAACTTGTTTCTCATAAATTATTTCCCATTTATTTTTGTCAAACAAGTTTGTTTTCATTTAGTGAAGCGAATATATAATATAAATTATACGTAAAATGATACTCACGACGGTGACGGCATCGTTCAAGAGACTCTCTCCGAATACCACGATGTACAGGATCTCGTTCACGTGAATTTCCTCGAAGACGGCCAACACAGCAACGGGATCGACGGCGCTGATCAACGCGGAGAAGAGGAACATGTCCAGTATCGGTGTTTCGCAGCCGAACAGACCGCTCTTACCCAACACCCACAGAGATGCGCCTGAGAACAATCCGCCATAATGAAAAATATCGATTTACTCCATTGTGAATTTCCCTCCACGCAATAAATGAGAGATTACGATCCAAAACGAGAAGAATTCAGCAAATTAGGGGGCACTAATACAATACTGAGCCAAAAGATCTTAATAATAGAGTCGAGGAGTTGTTTATCTCAATTTCTTGTCGAATATTGTTCAAAGTGATTTTTAAATATTCTACAGTTACTTTGGTAAATAATTTTTCCAAGATAGTTTTATTGACACTTCGCGTCAAGTGAATATTAATCCAGTAGCAGGAGATAGTTTCCTATCTTCGATTATTCTTATCGAATAAATCACTATCTCGTTTTTATTTAGGAACTGATTTATTATAATACACGATAAGGATAGCTGTCCAGTGCTGGATTTGTTCGTATCAGATAAACGCCCCTTTATCGAAGTTCGAAAATAGATTCTAAAATAATTGTCCAAGCGTTTCGACGGTAAACACCAATCATGTTCGATCGAAAATAATTTACAAGGCGTTGCGACGATGCAGGCGAAAATGCAGCGTTTTGAAAACCGTTCGTGGACAAATTTTGCAACGAAGGCAGTGTTCTTCGGAGACCTCGAACAACGCGGTCAGCAATTTTGGAGCCGCCTTCTCCGTCGTTGCGAATTTTCACAGTAATCGTTCATCGTTAATAATAACAAAATGCACGGCTCTCCGAAACTGACGTACAGACGGTGTCTTTAATTATCGCGGGCATCATCGTTTTCGTTAAAATCGTCGGTGTCGCAACGAGGGACGACTCGTTTCGTAAACAGAAACCGCGTGGGCAATTTTACGTCCGTTTCTTTCGATGAGTTTAGAACTCGCGCGTTTCTGTCGGGGAACGATTACGAAATAGGTAGTCGAACTTCGGTTTTCGCTGAAAGCCTTCCGCATCATAAACGTTTCTCTTTCGTAACAAAGTTTCCGCGAAGAATTTCCTGCGTAAGTCGAAAAGTATATGCTATCCTCGTTGACAAAGTATAACAATATTCGTTGCGCGCATCGGTTTGGCGCCGTGTGTATTTTTAAGCATGCAATAAATCCCAAACTTCTTGGCGAACCAACAGAGGAAGAGGAGAAATTATTTTGGATACGGTAATCGAGCGTTCGACGCAATCCAATCGTGTTTCTGCTCCGTTCTCCAATTTTACTCCATCGAAGCTCTGGCGAATGTTACTTTTTATAATCGTTCCACGGCTTTAAATCTAGGATCAATTTCTCCGAGACTTTGGAACATTTCGTCAGTTTATAAAAATTAAATCACACATTTGACAGTTCAAAAAGGATTCCTTTTAATTCCAACTAAAATATTCAAGACCTATCGGATGTATTTTACGCGTCAATAGTGCATCAAAGTAGTATATTTTATTCACAAACCCCACGGCTAGTCAAACGTGACCCAAAGTCGCATTCCCGAAGGATTAGGGTTAAATTTATTTGCTCCGCTCGTGACAGCAAATATTCGCGTTGACGGTTTGATTAGATCGAAGAACGTTGGAATGAATTATTCTTCGCGTGTCCCGTCAGATCGTAATATATATTTTTTTCTAGCAACGTTATCGTAATATATGAATTTCCCGTCGTGCCAAAAACGAGGATCGAGTACGAGAAAAACGCGCGTCGACACTCGTACAGGTTTACGACTGTGTACTTTATCGATCCATGTATCTTTCAACTTTTTTTACGGCACAATTACTTATAAAAAGAGAGAATCGATAACAACAGGACGCTGGATTGTTAATAAATATGGCTACGGTAAAAATGGAGTTATTAATCTTCGCATCGATCTACGTCGACTCTGCAGGAAACTCAGGAACTTTCCGCTCGACCCATCGTTTCAAGTGGGTGGAATGTTTACGTTTAACTGTCTTCTGGACTCGCGCGGGGGCGGAGTTTAGATAAAAAGTAGTAGGTGTTATTAGCGTTAGATGGATAACCGAGATTCTTGGATTGATATTAATTGCTTGAAGGATAACCGATGTATATCTATGCAAACGTAAAATAGAATAACACTGTAAACAGGAAGCTAGAAAGCTCAAACGTTCCTTCTTCCGAACTTCTTGCTTAGAAATGAAAAAATTGCAATGTGCGAACAAGTCCGTACGGAAGCAGTAATATTCGAATAGAGCTAGTAACGGTTTGATTATTTTTGAACCATTGGAATAACCTCAGCCTTGACTCTGCTCCGTTAACGGAGGAGAGGACGAAGCGCACCTTGAATGGCTGCCAAAATCTTGGTCGCAGTACCTATCGATATTGACTCTCGGCGCTACATCATTAAATTTTCCGTTTAAACGTGTTACAATCTTCCGCCGTCTTTCCACGGATCAGCCTTTTGCTTTCGTGCGACCTATTAATTGGAATTAACAAGGCTCCGGCGCGTAACAGGCAACGACAGTACCATTTATCTGTAAACGGAGGCGCCTCTGAAATATCAAAAGGCATCGCCTTGACTTTTTCATCAGCACGCGGGAACAACGAAACGCAATCCTTTCCCGAACAAATCGATACTCCGTGGCGTCATTATCGCAAAAAAAAAAGAAGGAAAAAAGCACGAAACACCGTCTCTTATTTTAATTGCAAATAAAAATTGTCCCCGGGGCTCAGGTGGCAAAAAAGGAGCGTTTATAACCGGAGGGGAAGTATTTCTGGAGCCGCGTTAACAAGTTAATGTTTGCACATCCGTTTCAGAATCACCCCCGTGCACGTCGTACCGTAGCTATGTATCACGCGAGCGTGCGCGTCAAACAGTGGACAAACAAGGGAAAAGAAGAAAAAACACGGGAAAGGTGTAAACAGCAGAAAACGGGCCAGCGCGGACGATGTTATCCCAGGGAGTAAAACGGATTAAAAAAAAAAAAAAAGAGAAAGAAAGGGGAAGAAAAAAAAATGAAGGCTCGACCGGCGTGGTCGTACGTCGTCGAGCGACACGGTTCCGTTTTATCCGTTCTACCGACCTATCGACATCGTGTTGAATATAGTCCCAACGACGGCGAACAGGAGTATCGTCCCCAGGTGGTCGAAGAACAGTCGGTTCGGCATGAAGTAACCGGCGTCCAGGATAATGGGCGGCAGCATGTACAGGAAGAACGTGTCGGGCGTGAGCGGCGACACGTGGACGCTGCTCGCCTGGAACAGTAAGACACCAACCACGACGCCGACAACGATCAGCAAACAGGACTCCGGAAAGATCTTGCTGAGCCTCGGCGTCATGTGAAAGCCTGCACGTACAATCGTAACTTAACCATCTAGCTTACGGTCGAAAGCCAAACAAACGCGCGGAAACTTGGCGTTTCCGCCAAACACTTTCGCGATAAACAACTTGTCCACGCTATCCATCGATCAATCGTTCGAATACCGTCCTAATAAACCCATTAAAGCACGTTTCGCGAGGAACCCGGATAACTGATCGAATCCTCGACCCGGATAATTGAACCGCGAGCCGTTCGTTTCTTCTTCCAATTATTTCCAGGCTATCAGAAAAATCCACAATTATTTATGAACGTTAATGGAAATGGAAATTAATTACTGGGGAAAACATGTCTTTAAAGATTTCGATAAAGTGTAAAGTACCCGCGAGCAAACGAGTAATACTAATGCACCACGTGATAAACCACACTAAATGTCGTTATAATTAATTCGAATACCGCGTGCGAATCTAGATTTTAATGAAATTGCCCTTACAGACCGGTAAAGAAACCATTGTAAACGTCTGGTATCAGAAACTGTGCGCATTAGTCTTCGCTGGGCTCGGTGGCAGAAAGCAAATGTGAATGTTTGGACACGATTGCAATTACGTATCGGTGAATTTTCTTAACAAATGACGCATTACACGCATTCCTTCAAGCTTTTGTAAGCTTTCGTATTATGATGCTAAAGTGTATGTAAATATACTTATATACTTGCGTTTCTAGTTCAATAATCGCGCCATACTCCTTGCTCACCATCGTGTGAACCCCTGATTTGCTTTTCCTTTGTCTTAACGCGTGTGTCATTACTTTGTCGTATATTAGTATTCCATGGCGGATTGAGGAAAGCTCATACTTGAATTATTTAAACAAACATTCAATTATACGACAATTTTAAGAAATTCTACTCGTACACGTTCGCTTTCTTTTTACTTTCATTTTTCACTCGATGCACAGTTTATATATTTGCGTGCAAACATTTGCAGGCGCGATAAAGACGTGTTATTATTATCTAATTCACTCTCGCGGAGCGGTACATGCGAGGCGAGGTTCGAGATCAAGATAATAAAGGTCAATTCCTAGAAAAGAAACTGAAATTGATTTACGGGTGATTACTATATCGCGAACGGACCTTGAAAGGCCTTCTCGCTTACGATCGTGCTTCAGAGCTTTTCTTGCAAAGAAATAAAATTTCAATTATTTATAAATCTGCCGAATTTTCATGGTCTGAACGCTGTATACTTTCAAGGAAACACGCGACAACGATTGTATCTTTAAAAATCTTCAAAGTGCAAAGACGTCTTTCGTTTCAATATGGCTGATTCGCGCGATCCAGCGAAACGTTCTTCGATGGGTTTTGTACAGGGATATTCTCTTCGTGGAATGTCTACGAACGGTTGCTGTACCGACAGCGTAAATCCACCTGTGAGCAGATCAAAATCCATTGGTCGCTCAAAGCCAATAAGCCTCCATTCCCGCCGTTTCGATTCTCTCAACAATTCCAAGACCCTCGGATAGAGAAGCAAACCAGTACGGAGTAAAAGTGTCCAACGCGATTAGCAGCAAGGCCACTGGCCTCGAGCGGCCAATCGAGAACGACCCGAATCTATGGGGTGTTCCAGATAGTGATGGGATTCAAGCCAGCTTGAGCCCAGAAGCGAAAACTCAAGCCAGCTCAAGCTGTTTGGCTTGAAACGGCTCGAATCGGCTTGAATGGCTCGATCAGGGTCGCTTTATACCAAACGAGGGCCCACGTTTCAAAGCTTCAGTGTCTTCGAATTTATGATAATTTCATTCCCAAACTTGTGTCTCGTAACAGCTTTCCTAACAAATTAATATTTCGTGAGATGTCTGATTTTTAACATCTAAGAGGTTTTGTCGATCATTAAAAATTAAAATGTCTGATAGTTCCCTTACGTAGGAAATTGTTCGTTCCAATTATCGAATCGTGTTAATCTCAAACGAGAAATCGTATGGATAAATTTTGCTTAAAAGTCACAAGTTTAGAGGTAAAAATTGATATGGTTTTGAAGATGGCGCGTCCGTGTCCGCGAAGTCGGCTTTGATCAAGGCATCTTGGACAGTCCATTGAAGCTGTTTCGAGACAACTAAGCCGTTCGAGTCGTTTCAAGCCGAACTGGCTTGCAAGCTAGATGAACCTGACTCAAGCTACCATCGGCCTGACTTGTTTGAAAGCTTGCAAGCTGGCCTGAATGCCGTCTCTGGTTCTGGGACGCGAGAAACAAGCGGACAGGGAGAGATTCTACCCGTACAAATAAATCGAACATTTTATTTCGTACGAGGCTTCGTTTTCGAGGACGTTGAGCTTGGAAATTAATCGAGTGCACGCGTATTCGATTCAGAGAGAAACGTCGGATTCAGATCGATGCAGGAAACGTTTAATATAAATAAAGTTGAACTCGTATAGCCATTCGATCGAGTTATTTATTGGAAAGTGCAAGAAGCATCATTTGACGGATAATCTCTAATTTTTATAAAGTAAAGCATTGAAAGGTATAGAACATGAAGGCTGACACGAAGCGTCAGACCCAATAAGACTCGCAATTCCTCTCGGAACCGAGCTTTCTTTCTTTAAATATTTAACTAGGTTTCCACGTAACAACCCGGGTTACTGTACAGAATATCTGCCTGTGTTTGTGTTCATAAACATTAGCGATGTCGTGCTTCGACGACCATCAATTGTGTTTCCTTACTATCGGTTCGAACTATCAGTATCGACGAAGCTTTCGCGATGGCCTGATACAGTAACTGCGAGTACAAGGACATGGTGCTTGCATTAAGAGCTTCTGGCGGTATTGCTACAGCTGCAGTCGAATACTGCAGAGAGCGATTTTCGGATCGTTGTCACACAGGAAGCTAGTCTATATGGAGGACAGAATACAGACTGACGCGGTTCTTCCGAATTATGTCATAAACGAGGCGGCCTCTGTCGATACTTCAACTTGGAAACTGTTTTACGAAGCCTAAACAACAGTTTGTACGAAATAAGGAATAAATATAATTATTCGAATCGTTAAAACGTGTTGTCAGTTAGTATGCTTCATTACGCACGTCCAAGGTAGCAGTGAACAGTGAAATCCGTTAAATTGGGAGTTAAACAAGTACCGTGTTGAGTCGAGATGTTTGCTTCTGAGGGCTACAAAGCATTTCCGCCTCCTAATTGGTAGAATACACATCACGAATGTCACCGAACTGATCGGAAATCTCACGCCTTACGTGCATTGCTATAGCACGAACAAATTTCGTGATGCAAAATGTATTTTCCGAAAACGAAGTCTTCTACGAACAGATTTTATTCCATACTCTCGATTTATTTTCTTACGCGTAGAATCACTGTCCTGCGTATCGTAATATATCGGACCCATTTGAGTGACAAATTAGAGACACGTAAGCAATTAAAAAAGCTCGTATAAATAGGTGTCCTACGTGACCTTCTCGAGGCATAGATATTTTTAAACGTAAATTAAAACTTGTCTATTAAACGTTGATTATACTTAACCCATTAGCTGCCAATTATTGATTTTCTTACAGTAGTTTGAACAATTTTTTCTGCAGAAACAATCAAAGGTATTTTAGAAGGGGATAAGTTTTCTAAATGTGTCTTTTGGAAATACATTAACTTGGGATTTTTGCAACTCGTCTTCTTTCGGACAGTTTTGTTTACTGTATCGTTTGTCATAAATTTCTCTGTCAAACTGATACAAAGTTCCAAAATATTTTTTAAATAATTAAATTTCTTTCCGAATTTCGATTCAATATATTATGAATCATTCGATTCGAAATCTAAAATCAAAGAGGTATTTATATTATATGTTATTTCATTCAATTTCCGAGTAAATTGATTGAGCATTAGAGTAACAGCGAACGCAAACACGCTCCAGTTATTTGTCAACGTTTCGATCACGTGGAGTAGGCGTGATCCTCTTTAGAGCGACGAGTATACTATGCGCGATGGTGTAGAAGTGCACGGTGGCTCATTGTATGAAAACGCGATGCTGGATAAAGCACAAGTTGAAATTCAAAACAAAAGATTTGCATATTATGGAGAGGAAAAACAAACAGGGAAATAACAGAAGTTGTCCATTTGTAAAAATAAAAACAGCAGTTCCGTTGGTAGCATTGTTCGCTAAAAATCAGTTTTCTGTTGTTCGTTCGGTTCGTATTTAGATCCGACGATTGACGCGTTAAGTCTCCACGTGGACTATGGTGATCAAAACGTTCCAAAACAGAGCTCGATTCGAATCGTTTAACACGTTGATCCCCGTTAACAGTTTTTCGTATTCAAAATATAGGATGAAAAATAGAAATATTCGACGGTGCACTGGTGTGTATTTTACGAGTATTAAGTTCCTGCACTAGCCAGCAGAGGGCTACGCTCGACTCGTCTCTCTCGCAAGTACTCGACCGACTTCCTATCGGTAAACGATTTTTCAACACGTGAGTTTGAAGTACCAGCCAACGTGTTAAGAAAAAAAAGATGGCTAACAGTGGTTGCTTCACGCGATCGAAACGCAGATCGAAAAGATTAAAGTGGAACACCCTCGGTGTGTGTAAGGGCAAGTTTCTCGTGTTAGACGCTGCACATCCACCGCGCTGCAAAAATAGCTATAGCTTGGGAACAAGGTCAACGCGTGGCACGCGTTTATACGAACTTTTTCCATTGTTTCCGTGTCCCCGATCCGGCGTCGAAGTGGGTCCCCCGCGCGTTACGTCGACAGGCCGGAACCGAATTCGCCGATAAAACCCAGCGAACGCGACCGTTCGAACGAATCGTTGTGATTCGTCGCGTTTGCCCACCTATTTTCGCGATGCTGGCGAAGAAGATCCATATGCCGATGACGAACGGCGTCTCGACGCGATGGAACTCCACCGAGATGACTTTGTAGTCCGGTTTCGGATGTAGGGGCTTGTCCGGCCCCGCCTCGGCCCCGTGAGAGGCTAGATGAGACTCCACCGGATGACTGGCGTCGCCTTTACCCGCCGACAGGCTTCGAAAGGAGACGTCGTCCGGCAAGGAGCCGTCTACTGGCCCCATTGGACCGAAACTCTTCCCCGGATACGGTTCCCGTAGGTCGCGCGGGAACTCTTGTTCGTCTACGATCGGTCCGTGCATCGCGTAGTCGTCGATCGGTATACGTTTGTCCGCCTGAAGGTGTTCCGGTACGGACTCGTAGAACCTCGCGAGGCCTGCCTGGCCGCATCTCGGCCAGCAGACCAGGATCACCAGGGCGAGCACGATCATCGGGGGGCCTGCACGTGGAACCATGGTGTTGTATTTGCGCCGTGACGACGGCATGGACGCTGTTTTCGGGGACTGCGCACGTCGTACGCGCTCGTCCACCGGTTCTGAGTCACTCGTTGTACCATCAGAAGGGGGACTCCCGGCCACGAGGAACCTGCGTTCTCACCCCTGCGGTCGACGCTTCAGCGCACCCTCGGTTCGCGATTCTTCGATTCGCGCGAGGCGCAGTCTCGAGTGGTATTAATTAATCGTCTCGTCGATAATACATTTTATCGCGTAACCGAGCGCGGTTCGTTTCGTCGCGCGACAATCGCTCCCGGAATCCCAGCTATTGATTCCCGAACGCGCCAGGAATCCCGCCAGCGAGGCCAACCTCCCGTCGACTGCTTCTCTTCGATCTTTCCCCGACCGTCGACGTTCTATATCCGTATCCCGACAGCCTTTTTCGGGCAGCACCTGGACCTTCGGTGTCGTCGAACCCTTCCTCGAGCCGCGAACACCTACGCGCGGGCAACCGTGACTCGCTTACGTCCGGCGACAATCGACTCGCTCGAGGTTATTTGTTTTGGGTAGTACTCACCGCCCCGATGCGTTCCGTTCGCTCGAACAACGGCTATCGAATGCTAATCCTTTCTTCGTACGCAGCTGCAACCGAACATGGAACTTCCTCTCCTTCGCGCGACTCCGGATCTCGTTGTTTACACCTCGAGGCTCCGGGACCAGGTCCTCTGTCGAGAGGATTTACAATCTTACGGCAGACTAGCGTGCCTTCGCGCGATTTCATAAGGAATCACGAGTGACGCGAGACGCACCTGATAGACGGCGGAATCCATAATCGGTTAGGAATGCCTGGTCGTCGACGCACACAGGATGCGGCGGTTAGAACGATGGCGGTTCTCCGGTACAGCTATCACGGGGTTGTGCGCGTTCCGTTGTCAGGGGTAGGTCACTTCGAAACGTTTACGCGGCCATTGGACGATGCACGAGCCTGCTGGACACGTAACGGGCCGAGAACAACGACGACGGCTCTGTCGGGACGTGGTAATGTCGGGGCCGATGCATCGTGGAGGTGCATTCCCAGGTAGACCAGCGGCGCGCTTCGATCGACCGTCACGGCAGCACTGCGCGACTTAAATCAGCGACGCGCTGCGCGCCGGTTCGCGAGCTACGTCCACGACGACGACGGACACCATTGCCACGGCTAAGGGCACGGAACACCGCTGCCAAAAACGTGCGTAGCTGCCGACGAGGCTACCCATGACGTCGCTACTGATAGGCATACACGATGGGTGCGCGCGGCTCCCGCTCCGCTTCGTCCTCCACCGGCCTCGCGGCGTCCCTCTTCGATCCGCTTTCGATTCCCTCGTCTCGTCTCTCTCTCTCTCGCAATCCACGTGAACCCCCTTACGTCCCCGCACTGACTTTCCAGACAGCTGATCGTTGCGGGAACCCGCGCAGGCGTCGCGACGCTTCGATATAGTATCGCGCGACGTCGCTGGGGCGTGCATGGACGCGTCGCGGCGCCTACACGGGAACCGTTGTTGAGAGTTTCGCCGCTGGAGGCGGCCTGTCGTGCAACGGGTACACAGGTGCACGGGAAAATTGTAACGAAATTGGAATTCCAGGGCGGTCGTTTCCGGTGATCGATCAAGGCCTCTTCGAGGAACGAAAGAAAACGGCGAAGCTTCAAGATAGATACACTGGTAGAAACGAGGTTCCGCGAACGTGTCGCGTACGGAAAATAACTTTTGCTCTTCGATTTCCGGGGGCGCGTTCCGTTCGGTGAATTCGAAATTTTCCATTTTCGGTGGGTATTCCGGGCGCATAGGCGAGGAGGTCAGGTGTCTGTCTATAGCGGACTAGGGAATCCGACCAGAGAGCGACCTTAAACCAGCCGCGCGTCGCGACGCCGGATCCCCGAGACACCTTTGTCCCTGACCTTGTCACTGTTGCGCTAGCGAAACGCTCGCCTCGCCGCGACATTCAGCCGGAGCCTTTCCATCATGCTCCCGTGACCTACACCCCTTTCGCTCTGTCCCACACTGCTTATCTTTTTTTCCTCTGACGTGACCGAGTTCGAGGGTCGATCGTTCGTTAATCAAACTACGTTGTCTGGGCAAATATTGTTACACGGGCTCTGGCTGACCCTAAAGGTAACCTTGGGTAAACACAGGTGATACGCGCGTTCTTCTGTCCTTCGATCATACCCCTTTTATCACTTGCTTAAAGACAGATTCGTCTCATTTTTATAATTGTACCGTTTTTATTCATTTATTCTATTTGTCGAGTTTACGTTTATGTCGGGGATTGTATATATAGCAATAGAAGATCGAGTGCTTGCGAGGGAGACAGGTTGAGCGTAGCCCTCTGCTGGCCAGATTCTAGAAATATCAGCAATCCTTTTCTTGTCCACTCAGTAGTATTTAAAGCTTCTTTAAAAAATACTTTATTCATATCAACCTGTAGAATACTGCTTTCAGTTTTTTGCTTTCAAAGGAACATTTGTGCAATTATTTCTTTCGGAGCCTAATACATTCTCATCGTCCCTGCGCTCTGTACTTCCGATCCTGATCATTAATATCAAATACGTCATGCGTGGAGTTATTTATATTCATTTCTGTACAAATATCCTGACAAGGGAGAAAAGAATAAATCAGAAACAGCAACGAAAGAATTTAAATATCAGTGTACGTACGGAAATTTATATAGGACAATAGAACTCGCATAAATCATGATCAGGCGTCAGTTTGACACCGAACCCGGAACACAGAAGCAACGAAAAAGGGCACGAGTCTTTTTTTCATAGCAAGTGTTCGGATACTGAATTGTAAACTACTATGGCACGAAATGTTTAGTCGACAGTCAGGGAATATAAACGTAATTTTGACGACACCGATTGAAGGTTATTATACTGGGTGATTATAGTAATCTGACTAGATTGTAGCTCTATCATGAGAGAAGATAAATATGAGAGAGCAAGACGAGGTTGTGTTCTTTTAATTAACGAGATACCAATTTGAATTATTCAAACTTTACTCGTTATTCTTCGTTCGACTATAATTGCCTGTGGGTTATTTTTGTGGTTTGTAGGATTGTTAAAAATGAAATACCCTTCGTGGTTCCACGTTTTTGGACAGTGCATCTATACGAACGGGCACCATTCCAGAAATTTGCCACGAAATTAAAACCGCACGCTTGACAGTTATATGTGCGTATCTATATTTATCTTCGAAGGAATTCAAAATCGAAGCTAAGATAACGAGCAATTCTACGGGCTCTCTACGTTCTCGTCTGGAATATTTCGAAAGCAAATTCGACGGAACGAAATATAACCAATATCGTTTACAAGGTTTCGACAACTAAAAAAAAAAAAAAACGTATCGACCGATACAAACAAATATACGACTCCGTTTAAAACTAAATCCGATTACTTCGAATAAAGTTATCTCGGCACGGAACATTTTGTTCGTCAAAATCGCCGTGGAATTATTACGTTATTTGCGAATGCGCCGCGGTAAACACGCCATAAAAAAATGTAAACAATTGTAACGCATCGGCCGTGACACTCCGAAAAAGTAATACGACACGTTTGCGCAAAACGAAATAAAAAAATTGTTGAGTGAAACGTTTTGAAACGTACAGGGCGATAAAGAAGAACGGTTTAGAATTTTCTGGATAAATAGTACTCGCCGAGTGGAAAAAATAGTTAATCTTTCAACCCATCTTTCGTTACTGACAAACTACCCGCATTAAAATATTTGTTGAATGTAAGAACCGATCTAGATGTTTTTTTTTCTCATCATTCTCGTTGGATTGTTTACCCTCGACGAGTAACAACGTCGTCGTAATTAAATGGACGTTGCCATTCGGACCAACTTTCGTTCGTTGTGAAAAGAAAAATGGATACGGTGGCTTTTATTTGCGACGTTACACGAAGCGTTACACGAGATAATGAATACCGCCGTAATTATAAAATCCACACTGCTGTTTAAATTATTTTTACGCGTCTCGAGAAAGCGCGAGTTTTTATCGTTGTTGTTCGTGTTCCTTTTGTACTGTTTCGAACGATTGTTTCGTAAATTTTTTAAACGCGTACAGAATCATTTTCAGTAATTGGAACATAACTCGCGGCGGGAAATTTTGAAAAATTGAAGAAATATTTCAGTATAGCGGAACTATCTGGTCCGGTTATTAGTATCACTCTGTATGCCAAGGTTTGATTAATTGCTGCGTACGTTCCAAAGTGTTTTGTCAAACAGTTTCTTTTTTATTTGCATTCTGTTCAAACATATCGCGCTACTCTTTCAGTGTGTCACGAACGATGCGTCAGGATTGTTTATTTTTTTATCGCGTGTTTACCACAGTATATTCGTAAATAATGTAATAATTCCACAGTCGATTTTGACCGGAGCAAAATGTTTCGTTGAAAGATAACTTGCGGCGATATTTTTCTTCGAACATTATCGTATAACAGACGTCATTTATTAATTATTCGTTATTTTCGCCTCGAACTTGAGATCGTATCGTTGTTATCATTTTATTCCTCGTGATTCGTTTAATTCGATGTAGAGGCCAATACAGGCGGTTTGTGCATGCAATTCAAAACCATTTGATATTAATATCGTGGCAAATATCTGGAATTGTGCCCATTCGTATCGATGCACTCTCCAAAACGATGCATGATGAATAGTGTTCGGTTTTTAACAATCTTGCAGACCGCGGAATATATTTCACGAAAAGCGACAGTCGAATAAAGAACAACGTGTAAATTTGGTAAATTCAAATTTCTGTAATTATCCTAATTTTTAAAAACTTTTATGTTCTGTAACTTTCGACAACTGGAAGATTTTAAGCTTTACCAGGGTGGAATATATTA
The DNA here is from genome assembly GCF_051014445.1 of Colletes latitarsis. Classification (NCBI taxonomy): domain Eukaryota; kingdom Metazoa; phylum Arthropoda; class Insecta; order Hymenoptera; family Colletidae; genus Colletes; species Colletes latitarsis. The sequence continues at coordinate 24,005,445 of NC_135135.1, read as the reverse complement.
TAATTAAATTATTTTTAACTATTAAAACTATGTCCACTTTGAAATGACTGCAGCAACGACTTTCGCGAGTCACGTGGCGCAAGCACAGTTTTAAAGTAGAAAAGTTCTGCATGCAAGCCCATTACGCGGCAGGCTTATTACTAAATTTGTTGATATTTATCGGTAACATATTTTTCTCTGTAACTTCTCCGAACGGAAAACATCAACTTCAATACTTTTTTACTTGACTTTCGTTTCTTGCGAGATGCTTCAAAGGCCCGACAGAGTACTAAAAAAGTAACACGATTTATCGTTCCGCGTTTACCGAAGTACAAACCGATATCGACAAACATTACTTCAAACGTTTGTCGCGAAGTTAATATCAAGACAAATGAACAGATCGGCTATGATCGATCTATCCGCCAATAATTTGTCGACCTGTATATTTCCTTTTTATTTTCGTTCACGGGTTCAACAGGAATGATTAAGTTTCTCTCTAAAAAATTCAAATCGTCGGCAACAACCTGCCACGATCTTCCCTATTACGTAACTGTCGCGAAACCGAAAGAATTGATATTGAAATAAATTGTGGCTACGATCGATCCCTCCGTCCATAATTTTCCTTTTATTTTTCTACACTGGGAGCTCATCAAGAATGATCGGGTTTGTCTACAAAATTCAAACCGTTCTCCAACAAGCTGCCGCGATCTTCCCTATTACATAACTGTCGCGAAAGCGAAAGAATTGATCTCGAAGTGAACCGTGTGCTTTTTTGTTTATTTTCGTGTTCGCCGCGAGCTCAACAGGAACGATTCAGTTTGTTCTCGAAAGATTCGCTCTGCAACAACCTGCCATAATCGTCTCCATTACGTAACTGTCGCGATAGCGGAAGAATTGATCTCGAGGCGAACCGTGCGACTACGGACCGATCTGTCCGTCAATAATTTTTCGCGATGTTTATTTTTTTTTATTTTCATGCTCACCGCGAGCTCAACAGGAATGATTAAGTTAGTCTGTCTCTAACAGAGCGTTCCGCGAAGTGACAAAACCGTCGATGAACAAATTGATAAGCGACGCATGTCGCGGAATTTAATTGGCGATGAACAGAGGCGAATCGCCAACTTCCATCGCATCGGTTGATAACAACGGGTTGGGTAACACGCTCAAATACACGCGGCATCCTCGACGCCGATTTTACTCTGCACACGATGGAACACAGATATTCCCGTCACAGCGATTGTTTAACGAACGCAGCGAGCGTTTAAATCGCCGCGCGGCGAGAAGCTTCAGATAAGAGCTTATTCCGGTTGCTTGCGCGGCGAATCTATTATCAGCAACCAGACCAGATCGCATCTGGTTACGAGCACGGTTGACGTGTTTTATTTACAGCGGTCGGGATGTAATCGGGGGAGACCCAATTTCTTCCTGGCTTTTCTTCGTCAGACCCCGGCGCGGAGTGTCGCGCTCTATTGATGACGGCAATTCCGCCGCCTGCACACGGAAAAGGGGAACCGCGTTTCGATTTCGAAGCCGCTTCCAACGCTCGTAAATAATTCTGTCTTTGTCATTGCACTGGAGGGGAACGGGACGGTCGAACGTAAGAATGTTATGTGCCTGTTTCTTGCGCGAAAGTCCGCTGATTAATATGCGGGACGCCGTTTCCTCGACGAACGACGCGGGCGTGGGGGGTGTGCAGTTTCCCTCTATGGGGAGGGTACACTTTACGCTCGATGGATACCGGGAAACGTACGAAAATATTCCCTCGAAACGTAAATAAAATCTTCGCTAATATTCGATATTTATTCTTTTTATTTGTAACCGTGGTATCGTCAACATTATTACCCCGGTTACTTGAAACAAGAATATTTTATTGCAACCGTTTTGCGCTCATTCCGGGTGAATGCACTTTCGGTACGTAAACTCTCTGTAAACCAACATCAACATTTTAATCACTGTTTGTTTTGCACACATAATTACCTCGAAAATTTTCCAGTTCGATCGCGTCCTATTCTCTCTGCAGTGGCTTGGTGTTGTGGGAAGAAACAAACGAGATAGAAAGAGGAAAAGCAGAGCACTTGCGCGAGAGAAAGATTGACCTTAGCCCTCTGTTGGCGAGAGCGAGAACTGCCGCTACAGCTATTAATATTCGTTCTCGTTTGAAAGAATTAAACGAATATGAATAGGGGAAAGATTATTAAAATGATACGTGATGTAATTTTAATTGTTGAGTGAGTATTGTGGAAATTGCAAGCGGTGCTACGATATCGCGAAAGGTATCCAAACCAAGGACACCTAAATCACGGTGTCATTCGTTGTTGTATGATACACGCTTGCCAGGGACATTTATCGAGGAATGTCAACCGAGCACCATCAGATTTATAGAACGTTGCAGTTACGGCGAGAGTAATTCGGAATCCTGGTATTAGTACCTGCTAAATTGAATAACTGCTCGATATTCCTCAACGTGCAGCATCAAGAATATTCCGGAGAAATAGGTGCCATTCCTCCTGCGTGGCGTTACATCGAACGTTGTTAAGTAGTGACCATTTCGATGGGCTCGTCGTAAAATTGACGTAATTGCCATTATTTGTCCGATTTTAATCCCCTATCGCGTGGTGTAGTATTTTTAATATATGTATATATGTATATTAGTGGTCCATATTTACTAATACCTCCACTGGAACAAAATTCGGTATCTCCTCTAATCGTCTATGTTATTTTTTAAATTGAAAGCAGAGTAATCATTTCAAAATGCAGTCATAATATTTTCGAGTTTGTAGATTTAATTTTTTGATAAATAATACTCTGCTAGGTTAAAGTAGCAATGTTAAAGTACAATTCTTTCCACCTGTACTTAATGACTTCTGTTGTATTATATTTTGGTTGATGGATAGTCGTGATGGCGTTGGTGCGTCATGCTAATTTACGGGTCATAGGTTGTCGACCACCGTTTTAACCCATTAAGTACTGCGATTTCCATTCGGATATTGTGGTTTCGATCGCATGGAATTTATTAATAATTGCGGCGATTATTTCGAAGTTAGTAACGTGCACTCCTTGTATTGTCTAGGAGAAACCAACAAAATTTCTCCTTTCACCACGATTGAACTCGAAATTTAATAGTAATTACCGCGTGCAAGTCAAACAGCGCTGAAAATGTAATGCTTCACCGACCGGTGGAAATAACGTGCAATAAATATTTTTGTTTTAATTTACGAAATTAATATCGACGAATATAAATTCTCTCCGTCTCCCCACGATCCCCAAATCATTTAAGTATAATTTAAAAAATTCGCTTCTCGATGGGTTAAAGTGACATTTTATTTAATCCCAATTATAGAAAAATTACTATACGAGATAGCTTTGATATAAAGTTACTCGCTGGTTTGTGTTCACTGACGTACAAGCTATTCAAAATAACTTTCTGTCAAAATGATACAATTCAGTATTCCAATAACCATTTTCAAAATATTGCCAGAGAATAATAAGACCTGTTTCAACGATATTACGAGATCAAGTTTCTGAACAATTATGGATAATGAATCAAATATCCGATGCGGAAAAAACGTGTTTAATGTTTAGTTATTAATATAATTCGAGGATACGAATTAATTGATGTAATCGATATTTCGAATACTATTCAAAATATGTAGCTTGCAAAAGTTGTATGATATTTTACATTTTTAAATATTTTATATAATGTATGGACTTTTTAAAGCATTGGGACTATTAATAAAAGCCTGAATTTGCAAAAGTACTCTATACTATTGAGAGAGATGTATTTGTTCCAAGGGAAGGATTTAGCTTTAATGGAATGTTGAATTCACCTTACAATAACGAGGATTTTTAATATTATTGGCCTACCTGCCATTATGATCGGTGTGTGTTTAACGCGTTATCACAAAATTTGCAGGCATATTCTGGTGGCTTAAAATGGCCAGAAAAGGTGGTTTTAGCATTAATGAAATAACGAAAATACCTTGCAATTATGAAAATTATTATCGATCGTTCATTGAAGTGAATAATATCTAACGCAATTTCAGAAAATTCGCGTGTATATTCTGGGGTACCAAAAGGACCGAAAATGTTAATTTTAGTATTAATGAAGTGTTGACAGTGCCTTGCAATTACAAGAACTTTAAATGTTATGTATTGTTCGTTATTATATGCGACGTGCGTTTTACGCGTTAATAGAAAATTCGCAATTATACCGCAGGAGATTTAACTGTCCTGAAACGATGGTTTTGGTAACGATTGAATTTTAAAAACATAAAAAACGTGTTGCACCGGTTGCGCATGAAATCGTATCGACTAGAATTATTTACCTTGATGTTTATCCATTCGATACCAGGAACTATTTTCTATGCTAAAGTGCATGCTACGCGGCGTATGATTCATGCTGAAACTGATAAAGGCTATTTTGGGACAAGAAGTTCGGCGACCCGCGTTTATCAAAACGTTTTTACCAGGTTCCAGCTGTAAAATGTACCACGCAAACTTTCTGACAACCTACATTCGTCTTGTATAATAATACTCTTTTTCCAGTCACGTCGAACCGGCGAAAGGATAATCGATTTTTGATAGAAGATAAATTTACTTGGTCGGATAACGATAAATTTAATCCCAGGTGCCATTTAATAATCACCATTTCGGGCAGTTTCTTCACTAGAAAAAACTGGACGCTCGAAAAATCAACCCTCCGGTTGCAACGTTTCGAGGCAGAAATTATTTCCTGAATATTTATGCGCGTACGAATTAATTCGTTTTCGAATTAAACAATAAGTAGATTGCGCCTGCGAGGTGTCTCCGTGTGAAAATATTATTCACGAATGCCGTAAAATTATCTCAGTTTACTTTACTGGGATTCTGCTTATTGGATTCCCGATCGAGCACATTATGCAGTACGGAGTTAATTATACAAAAACTCGTCGGGCAATATCGATCACGCGCAATTGTGTAATGTCCGACGAAAATAATGAAGAATAGCAATGAAATAATTATATACTCGCTATTTACTTTTATTGTTTCTATTATCACGAATGAAGTTATTTATTTAAAGTTAGAATTCGTGATCGTTCGAACGATTGTAAATGACACTGTGCGTATCTATTGATCTCACTTGATCTTAAAAATTTTTATTCTTCTTTGAATATTGGCGCGCGATAACTGTCCGAAGCACGTCACGTCGTTTCTTCGAAAGGAAATTCTGCGTAGTAAAATCATAAAGTAAACTTGCGTAACGCTTAGCTCCAATTTTTGCTGGCTCTAATAGAATATAAGAAATGGCGGTTCGTCGTAAGCGTAGTATGTTCTTGCGTCGTCATTTTTTTGTTTAAGGCGATAGCTTCGTCTCGTCTATCATAATGTAACACTTTACGCTTTCGTCGGGGTACCTCAAACGAGATACGCTAAAAGATAATTTTTTTCCCCAACCGTTCTTTCTTTTTTTTTCACAAAGGAAAAACGATCTCTTTCCTTCTTACCGTTCGCGACGAACAAAGAATACGTTTCCGATAATTGTATCTTTCTTCCGTATAATATAACTTCGATTATAATTCAAAAACTACAACTTGAACGGTAGATAGTCGAAGAATATCGCTCTGGATCTTGCAGAGACGTTGCGTCGAGTGTAAACTAATCAATATTGCGACACTGGCTTTATTTCGTCACGGAAAATTCTACGTTGTTCCTTTGATACAGAGGGAAAGTAAGAAATACGCAGTCGATGGCAACGATACTATTGTCGCACCGTGATCGGTAACGTAGAAAATACAAATCAGCCAGCAAACTAAAGAATATAAATTTAGCAATAGACGAACCGAAAGAAGATTTCTTACATTTTTTCTTTAGCATCAATCTTCTGCAACTCGAAACGTTTATATTAAATAAATTGTGCTTGTTCAGACCCTATTTATTGCATCATTCTTTTTTAATATGACAAGTAACATACAAATTTATCTTGTTAACCTTCTATTGCATAGTGCGTTCAATTGGGAAGCCAATAAAAACAATTTCTATAAGACTGACAAAATTGTAGACGATTTACGGATGCTATTTTCTTACGGCAGTATTTAATATGCAACTTATTGTTTAGCCTTAACATTAATTAGTGAACATACGAATCAAGATATAATTTCTCTTTCTAAAGATAAAACTAAAGAAAATTGTTAACGTGTCATTAGTGTATTCATTTATGTGGCACTGGACGCGACGTTTCTGCGCATGCGTGAGTTGAGGGTCCTACGTGCGCCCGGAGCGTGCTCCGTAGTGCCAATATGGCGTCGTACCTGTTAGACGTGCTAGTGCGTTGTACATTTTTCCTCCATTTACGTTGATTATTGTTCAGCCTCGACATTAATTAGTGAACATACGATCGAAGACGTAATTCCTCTTTCGAAAGACGAAACAAGAATCATCAGTTCGTCAGAAATCTGCCAGTATATTGTCTGAAATATCCATCCTCGTGGCATTGGTCGTGATGTTGCTGCGCACGCGTGAATCAAGGGTCCTGTGTGCGTCATAGTTGGCATCAGGTCGTACTCTACGTTTGGTATGTAAATACATTTTACATTTTTCTACCATTTTCATTAAATTGTTTCGTACAGTCCTTTTTATTCATACAACATTCTTTGTCACACCGCGAATAAAAGTGTTAATCCCCGTTAACCAACAACAGTTGTGGGCTCAATTTGTGCAGTGAAACCAAAGTGAATTTCCAATTGTTTTTGTAAAACTTTACAGTAAATTATTTAATCTACCGGGTTGCATATTAATTTTACGATCGCTTCAAGACTACGCTGTACGGAATTTTACGCGTTAATTTCATGTTGCTAGTTCGGAATACCGAAGATAAATGTAATTTGTAATACTCCGAAGCGTAGCGATGGTTTTCTGCAATGTAAATTACAGCGAAGACAAAAGAGAAGAAGAGTGGGCGCAGTGTTTCATGTGTGGAATGTGGCCACACTCCCGGAAGTTACATCCGCGACTCCTGTGAATAAATTTTAAGCCTTAGAATTGATGTTTACCTAAGACTATTATTCCTACGCTGTGATCGTTGTAATTAGTTCGTAAGAGAAATTATCTACACGTTTCTAATTCTATAAAATGACGGTGAACTGAGATAATAAATTACCTGCACCGTACGATAACTTACGTAAGTTTCCAAATGAGCCCTAGTCCTAGATACTTGTTGTTTCCCATTATTATGGCATTTCCCTGTATATATATTTCTCCAAAATTTAATGTATCCTCAACGCGATTGGGGACAGGCAATTTCGTTGACCCTACGTATTCCAATTGCAAAAGACTGGCGAGAGAAACGGATTGAGAATTATCGGGGTAAATTTTTCCAGTAAAGCGTCCATGAATTAGATAATCGAGTCACGTGTTTCCGACGCATATGCGCGTAAAGCTCACGTGCAGCTGTGCGATTCAGGGTTAAAACGGAGCGCCCGGTATAGGGTCGACGGCGCGTAACCGGACACAATTTACTCGCTGGCGACGATGCCCGATAAGAAAAGAACGGTGGTCGATAGAAAACGTTGGTCCTGGTCGCGAATTTTCCCCGGTGACGGAGCGACGAAGCGAGTCGCGGCCGTCCGACCTGCGTCCTCGTTATCGCGCCGAGACAAATCGGAGCAAGACGATAAAAGTGACGGGACTACCGGAAAAGAAGTCTCCCGCGGGTCATTCCATGCCAAATCGATCTCCTTTGCGATCGATCCCAGGGATTTCGAGGAAATTGAAACACGATTCGAAGTAATTGCACCCGCTTGTAGAACATTTTCTGAAAAATTCTACCCTTACATCGTACTGTACCAGAATTTATTAGCCACTATCCGATGTTCGTTGTGGTATTTTAAATAATATTTTAGTAAACAAGAGAGCTCTGTCTTTCGAGTTTCTTCGTTAAAATAAGTAGTAAGACAAATTTTAATTATAGTTTACGATTGTCTAAATATAAGTTTTATTTATAATTTTAAATTATTTATATTGTCTCTTATGTATCAATGCTATTGGCAGTCGGATAATCGATTAACTTTCAACAAATTCCCAAGATTTCCCGTGTCCCGGAAACCACACCCGAATTACTGCTCCGATCGTTTTTCTCTCGGTGTAATCCGTTTTAAGTACTTACTCTGGCCTCACAAATACCCCACAGATTTTCTACGGGATTAAAATAGGACGAGTCCGTAGACCAGTCCAAACAACTTAACCTCTTCTCTCGAAAATACTTCTGTGTAAACTTTGATGTGTGACACGACCGAATAATTGCTTCGCGATTAGGGCAAACATTCCTCCATTCACGACACGAGACTTTTAGCTTCGACACTAAGGGATTCCCACGTATGAAAATGCGGCTCTGAGATATTGTCTTTCGAGGACGTTCGATCGTGGCACTTGGTTGGTTTTCGTTCGAGACTTTTTCTCGCGAATTTCGATCACTGTCACGTGCACTAAAAAGTGCATTTTCCCCGGTCCACTCTGCACGCTTTTTAGCCCACAGCAGTCCCTGCCTCCTCGTCTAATTAATTAAGAGTTGCTTCTTCTATGGCTGAACAGCCATTCGTGAATCTCGAATTGTGACTTCAGACTTGGCTGAATCTTGTTACGAGACAAAATTAGTTTTACCCAGGGAGGTTTGTTTTGTCATTTGTTGAAACAATCTCGTCGCGATAGTCTTCGGGTTTCAGTCATCATCTCGTTACGTAAGGTAATTGCACCAACAATAGCAGAGAACATTTTTCCTATGTATTCCTGCTGTTAAAAAGTTGCTACTTTTTTTACTGTCGTCGAGGGGGATGGAAAAAGTAGTTTTGGTATTGTGAAGCGACGGGTACACCGAAAAAGAAGTACTTGGCGAGTCATTCCCTCCAAATCGATCACTTTATACGCTCAATTTGAGGGGTTTTGTGTGAAATTGAAATATGATGTAAGGCAATTGCACCAGTAGTCGATACTCGTTGAAAATTGACGGGAAAGATAAAGATTACTATTATTTTGTCCTACGATTGTACTTTATATTGTAATACAGCATAATGCAATTTATTTTAATTGCAATGAACTGTTGCATCCGTATTAAGAAAATCAATATTTACTAATTTATTACGTTTTCAAAGAATTTCCTGTGCCCAAACTCGTAAAAGTATGTTGTCTAGTACATGCAAATCTTTCTCAAAGGGTTAATACAATCTTAACTACGCAGGTGGATGAAAGAGTCACTTAGTGCTTTCATCTTAGCCCACGTAAAATTAGGGCGCGTTTCGGTCATAATTCAATTGAGCCTGAATTTGTTTATGAAGTACACGTTGAATTTTGCAATTTTCGTCCGCTCGAATAAAAACGATGCGAATAAGTTTTTATCTCCGAAACTGTTAACCGTACCGAGTCGCTATTTGTTCTTTCCTCGCGAAGAAAGATTGCCCTCTCGAGCTAAATTCTCTTTTACCAGAGAATATATCATTAGTCTATAAGGGGGACTCCATTAATCCCAATGTTCAGATCTAGAAAACGGGTAATTGAGGACGTAGATCGCGTCCACACTGTCAGGGAAACAAGTTTAGTAGATGTACAAAATAGTTCAGGCGAAGAAGGTCAAACTACTTATCTCATCATTACGGTAGAAATCTTCCGCTAATGACTTTGTCTTCCCTGGTAATTAACGACCATGTTTAGGATTTGGAGCTGACATGGCTCCGTCCTCGATTTGCAACTGTTCCGTTTATCTTGCCATCTGGCAACCGCTATCGCTTTCTTTGCAAATTTTCGGACAAACCTACGAATACCAATTATCTTTCAATTCTTTAATTATTTCTGCAGGAAAGAAACAAAACGTTTACAGAACGAAAAATTCACTTGAACAGCTCGTTGTTTCTTACTCAAATAGAAGAAGTAAAATTTGAAATTGACGATAGAAAGATTACATCATGTTTCACGAGGTTTCCAAAGCATAATTTCATTTTTAAGTCACTATTCAGACTCGAAATTTGTTCGCCTTACAAGAATGACTTTCTAGCCAAATGAAAATTGAATCCTAAAGGCTACCCCTTCCAGATGACGAGAAAAAAGTCGGAAGTCGGTAGGATTAATGGTGTCGGAGCAAAAAAATTCATTCCGACGTCTCGTTATTACTTATCCTCGGACAGAAATGATAAAGATCGTGTTGTATTCTCCAACCAAATTCGAAACCACGAAAGAGATGACATAGACACCTCCTAATTTTCTGTGGACTACATCATATTTCAATTTCACAAAAATCCCTCACATCGATCGCAGGAAGTGATCGATTTGCTATAAATGGCTACTAAGCACGATTTTTAAAAGTCACCATTTCGATTCGAAATTTGTTCGCCTTACAAGAACGACTTCCTAGCTAAATAAAAATTGACTCCCAAAGGCAACTCCTTCCCGATGACGAGAAAAATGTCGGAAGTCGGTTGGATTAATGGTGGCGGTGCAAAAAAATTCACTCCTCTCGTTATTACTTACCCTCGGACGAAAATGGTAAAGATCGCGTTGCATTTTCCAACCAAATTCGAAACCGCGAAAACGATGACATAAAGACCCTCCAATTTTCCGTGGACTACGTCATATTTCAATTTCACAAAAATTCCTCACATCGATTTGCTATAAATGGCATCGAGGGTCTTTCAAGCACGATTTTTAAATTATTTTGATTCGAAATTCCTTTGCCTTATAAGAATGACTTTCTAGCCAAATAAAAATTGACTCCCAAAGGCAACTCCTTCCCGATGACGGGAAAAATGTCTGGCGGTGTAAAAAAATTCACTCTCGTTATTACTTACCCTCGGACGAAAATGGTAAAGATCGCGTTGCATTTTCCAACCAAATTCGAAACCGCGAAAACGATGACATAAAGACCCCCCCAATTTTCCGCGGACTACGTCATATTTCAATTCCACAAAAATTCCTCACATCGATTTGCTATAAATGGCATCGAGGGTCTTTCAAGAACGATTTTTAAATTATTTTGATTCGAAATTCCTTTGCCTTATAAGAATGACTTTCTAGCCAAATGAAAATTGACTCTCAAAGGTAACTCTTTCCCGATGACGGGAAAAATGTCTGGCGGTGTAAAAAAATTCACTCTCGTTATTACTTACCCTCGGACGAAAATGGTAAAGATCGCGTTGCATTTTCCAACCAAATTCGAAACCGCGAAAACGATGACATAAAGACCCTCCAATTTTCCGCGGACTACGTCATATTTCAATTTCACAAAAATTCCTCACATCGATTTGCTATAAATGGCATCGAGGGTCTTTCAAGCACGATTTTTAAATTATTTTGATTCGAAATTCCTTTGCCTTATAAGAATGACTTTCTAGCCAAATAAAAATTGACTCCCAAAGGCAACTCCTCCCCGATGACGGGAAAAATGTCTGGCGGTGTAAAAAAATTCACTCCTCTCGTTATTACTTACCCTCGGACGAAAATGGTAAAGATCGCGTTGCATTTTCCAACCAAATTCGAAACCGCGAAAACGATGACATAAAGACCCCCCAATTTTCCGCGGACTACGTCATATTTCAATTTCACAAAAATTCCTCACATCGATTTGCTATAAATGGCATCGAGGGTCTTTCAAGCACGATTTTTAAATTATTTTGATTCGAAATTCCTTTGCCTTATAAGAATGACTTTCTAGCCAAATAAAAATTGACTCCCAAAGGCAACTCCTCCCCGATGACGGGAAAAATGTCTGGCGGTGTAAAAAAATTCACTCCTCTCGTTATTACTTACCCTCGGACGAAAATGGTAAAGATCGCGTTGCATTTTCCAACCAAATTCGAAACCGCGAAAACGATGACATAAAGACCCCCCAATTTTTCCGCGGACTACATCATATTTCAATTTCACAAAAATCCCTGACATCGAGCGCAAGAAGTGATCGATTCGCTGGCGGGGTGGTGTCGAGGGGAGGGGGTTAGCCCGATATCGATTTCGCGTTACGCCACGTGCAACCACTGCCGGTCCCCCGACGTGTTTTTCGCGATCCGTGCCCGCGAACATCGTTCGAGATCCCGTATGCCCGTGTCGCGCGGTAAGGTCGTCGATAAATTTCGCGTGGTACCCGGGGCTATAATTCGCAACTTTCGCCCGGCGAGCGTAGATTTCGCCCGGAAGCTGACGCGATACCCCGGGACGTCGGAAGACGGGGCTCGGTGAAAAACTGTCCGAAGGACCTGCCCCCGTTTCCAAACTGGCTGAATTTACAGCATTAATTTTCGTTGACGGACAACCGGTGGCTAATGGTACTTTAATGACCGAGTACTCTATTGAATCGGGCTCGTTGACCATGCGTACCGTGACGGGGGCTCCGAAATCAAGATTTACCCGACTGACGCTGATCAATGACCGTACCTGGAGTGCCGTCGAGATGCACGAGGCTCGTGTTCGACGTTTGCGGATCCTTGGGATTCCTTAGCGTCACGAGGATCCGCTTGAGTTGTATCGGGTAACGTCTCCCGCCCGTGGAGTAGGTCCTTGCGCCGAGACTCGCGATCGTGTTTCGGAATTTGCCTTGCGGTACCCTCGGTGTTTCTCGTATCGCACAGAGAAGGCGAAACGAGATCTTCGGCGTAGATGGCCACGAGGAATGCATCGTTCGCCTCGATATTCGTCACGAACGGGCCAAAGGGTTTTCCAAAGGGAGGCAGAGGGGCGGCGGGACGACCGTTTTAAGGGATGACCGTCCACCGTCGGCTACACCGGTATTTAGGTCGAAGCGAGATAGTATCGTTCCACCGAAGATTGAAATTCTGATATTTTTCTATCATATCTTCCGGATATATCCGTGGAAACTGAAGAGCTATCACGATGGAATTCAGGGCCTATAGACAAATTATTTCGAACGGATTGTTTGACTAAAACCTTTCGTTATATTTCTTCGCTTGGAAGCGGGAACAGAAATTTGTATTCATTTATTTGCGACGAGTATCGGGGAACTTGGAATTTTAGCTGTTCCTTGCCATCTGGCGAATATGTCTCACATTCGACTTCGATATCGCGAAATACAATATCGGCTGCAAGAATAGGACAGAAATCATCCGGGTTATACGGAAAAGTAAGTCTGACGCAGGCTGTGCCTCGAAAATTTGACATCGTATTTGCCAGCATCTCTCTGTGGGTTCTTTACGCTTGTTCTACGAAGCACCCCCGCCATCTTGGTTTCATCGTTCGAAAATTCCATCGACGAAACGGAAGAAAAACGAAAATACCCGAAACTACGACGATATCGAGATTAAATAACGGAACTCGTCTAGAAAAACAAGGTGGACGTAACGATGCTAAACGCAGGAGGGATGAGTTGCGGGGAATGGGAGGCAATAAAACAACGCCCAACGCGTCTCAAAGAAGGAAAGGAATCCTAGGAATGCGCGTTGAAAGGGACAAAGTTAAAGCAGTGGGATACATAAGAAAATGGAGCTTGACATTTTCAAGTGCGATGCGAAGTTATTCAGAGATTCCAGCGGTCGGACTATTTCCGGTACGAGAAGATAAATTGTTTGGAAACGAATTGCACGAATAGGTGTGTTAACAAGGACCGCTACATCACGAGAGAAACCGATATGGCGGTCGAAATTGGACCAAGGTTTTCGAAAGGAGGCATAAACGCCAGCAATCTGCTAAAGAGACCGTAGAAAAGAAGAATAAGAAAACGTTTTTTCTTTTTTTCGAGAACCGCCCGGGAAAGTGTTTGAAGGCGTTTTCCAGCGAGATATTTTGCATTCGCGAAGTTGCATAATATTTATCCAGGCGCGTTTGTTTCTAAACGCGGTAGCACAGCGTCGAAACAGTAAACTCCCGTCGCTTGGTCGCTTTTCATTCCGATTTCACCTTCTTCCCCGTTGTTGATCACACTTTGATCACGGCAGTCCCGTTAATCAAGGCGTAAACGGCGCCTCGCGCTCGGAAACCTGCTTCTTTCTTCGCTGCTTTATCACGGGTCCGTAGAGGGCCGTTCTCATTTCCAAGTTCAAAGGACTACTCGGTCCCTCTCCCTTCGCAGGGGCTTGTTTTCCTTAATACTCGATGTAACACGACCTCTCGCATTCTACGCCTCGTTTCTTTGATCAGAAGGAAGACGCCGGCCGCGGGAGCTTGAGCGGAGCTGTAAGCCTGATAACGATAACGAGGCGGCGGAGATTCAAAGGCGCGGAAAAGGAACTCCGGGAAATATTTTAGACGGTCGCCGCTCATCCGCGAAATGGCTCGTTTGCGTGTCACGCCGATGGATTTCGCGAATTTATTAACCCCTCGCCGGCCACGCGATTTTTTTCCGCGTAAAATGCCGCCTACGACGAACCTTCGCGGAAAATATTCACCCCATCGACGGTGTTTAGGACGAATGCTAACGTTTGATGCCAATTTTGAGCTAGACACGGGTGTACAATTGTTTAATCTCAAAATAAAATGAATGGAAAAATTTAGTTGCGACTAGTTTCTTCGTCACATGGCGTTCACGACGAACTTCGAAAAAAAATTTATTCCTTCGACGATGTTTAGGGCGAATATTATTATTTGGTGGCAATTTAGCACCAAACGTACGCTCAGAATACCTTCATCCGCCAAAACCATAATCTCTGTAGCCGGTGAAACACGCGCTGGTCGAACGCGTGTGTTATCTTTCTACGTTTCCCGTTGTTTTATTGAAAATGACGTCGATACGACCGAATCGGTAAGTCATTAATGGAATACTGGGATAACGAGACAAAATATTCTAAGTTCGCGGCGATGTTACGAAAGTAAAGGATTCTTTTTGCGGTCGAGACCTGCAATAATATTCCAGTTTCTTTAACTTCGACTTCGCCGCGATCTACTTTCGATCGATTCTCAGTCCGGTCGGTTGCGTTTCGAAAATTTCCCTGCTTCGGAGAGTTTCCCTTCTTTGAACGTTAATTTGATGGATTTATACAAGGGAAACCAAGTCCTGGGAATTTACGAATAATTCTTCTGTGTACCACGAACCAGCGATTGGCTTATTTAACACGTTGCCACTAGTATTCACTAAGGGCCTAAAAGAATTAATTATCAGAATTAGATGGTAAAGAAAGTAAATCTAGGACTCTTGATTTCTAACATCTTTCAATGACAACAGATGATTTCTCAAATAAAATAAATCCAAGAACTTCGATTATTATTTAAAGCATTGCCAAGAATTTTCTGAGACGGATTTTTACGTTTAAAAAATATTAGACTCGCCCACCATACTCGTTAAAAGCCTCCAAGGATAGAATTTGTGAACTTCATCAAAGATTCAACTTCGATAGTAAACTTTTTGTCGCGACGTCGTTATCGGCTTTCGTGATTCTGGCGTGAAATTGAATTAAAACTCATTCTTACCTCGCGAGCCGTACATTAATAAATGTCTGACGGATCATACGTGGCTTTCGAGCGGCAGTTTATCGACCCCCGATCTATTTAAAAGCCACGAATTTCACTTGTGTAACGAAAGTCGATCTATTCGGAGTATAATCCTTAGTCTTCAAAGTATCATATAAGATTTAAAACGCGTTCTCTTAATGGAAGCAACGTTTCATTAATACTTCGACTGGTCGAATATTGTGCATGCTTCGTATACAGGGTGTTCGGCCACCCCTGGGAAAAATCCTACCCACTTTCGAGAAAAAAATTCGAGTAAGTGCTGAAAATTTTGGGTGAAAAAAAAGACTTTCGAATCGTCTTGGAAAAATTATTTTTAGTTGCAGGGATCAATTGCAAGCATTTTTGGTCAACAGACATACCCCCGAAATCCTACTCAGTTTCGAGAAAAAAATTCATCACTGAAAATTTCATGTCTGACCATAGCGTCGATATGTATCACTGAATTTTCATGCGAATCTTTAAAACGTCATAACTTCTGAACAGATTGGACGATTTTAATGTTTAAAAAAGCAAACTACGCGTATTTTGATGGAGAATATGTACAAATCGTAAAAATATTCGAAAAGTTGGTCCTTGACCCCGCAAAATGAGGAAAACCCCATAGAAATGGTCCAATTTTCAAACAGCCATAACTCCTACAATTGTGAATATATTTCAATGAAACTTTTTTCTGTGGGGCGTCAAACAAAATTACTAAAAATGAAAAACTAATTTTTAAGAAAAATCGACAGGGGGTAGGTGCCTAAATTTTTCGACGAAAAAAAAATTTTTAATTAATTCTGAAAAAATTATTTTCGGTTGCGGGGATCAATTTCAATCATGTTTGGTGAATAGACATACCCCCGAAATCTTGCGCAATTTCGAGAAAAAAATTCAGTACGGTCGGAACTTTAAACGTTAATAACTGTTTAACGAAGCCTTCATCAACAAATTGGTATTCTTGATTTTCGTCTTATTTTGGCCTCTAGAATCCACCATTAAAATTTTTCCCAGCGGTGGCCGAACACCCTGTATACAGGAATAATTTCCTATTAAAATATTCTTATCGCTTTTAAACTTGTTTACAATATTTGTATATAAATATTAACCGTGCAATTTCTGCACGGTAAAAGGCAAATCCGTCGACAGCGTGTCGATAAACATCGGACATAAATCAAAGTGTTTAAAAATTTTCATGAAAGTTCTATTAATTAATTCTTTTATTTGTCAATATGTCGAGGTTAATTAACAGCGTTTCAACCCGCGCCTCGATCCTTTTGTACTCGTTTTGTTTGTTTTTACGTTTCAGTGTCCGATCGTTTACACTTCCCGTAATAAATACGTTGAATAAATAAATATTACACACGGTGGTTTATTTTAATCTGTAAATATACGTCTTTAGAAACGATTTCCTGGGAAATAAAAGACGCGTCACACATAATCGCAATTTTAGCTTTTTCAATCTCGTTCGAAATTGAAAAATTCTTCATCTTTATGCATTTTTTTAACGTAACTTCCTTCGAATAACATATGTTTTTTTCGAATGTACAGTATGCCCGTGTTTTCTTCGCGAAAATACTGGAGGGAACGAACGTTATCGCCAGGAACCGGTGCGGTAGCACGCCTAGATAGCACGCTGCTCATCTCCGAGGTTCGTCCTGCCATCTTTGAATCGATCAGCTCAGCGATAGAGGGGTGGTCTCGATTCCCTGGACTTCCTAAAAACAACTTTCAACTTCCGAACAATTTCCAGGCGTTGTTGCTCCTTCTTTCTGCATCCAGTAAGTACGACTTTCGAAAATTGTACAGCTTCTTACGTAAAAAATACTTTTTGTTTTGACGTTTAATTCACCTAGAGGATAATTTTATCTCTGTTACTTTTTTTTTTTATCGATCCGTGCACAAGCACGATCGAGTCGACTATTTTCGAAATGAATTACTCCGCAATTCTGGAAAATATTAACCTGTAGAGGAATCCAGTGACTCGTCGTTTGGCCTTTGAGTGGCGAAAGGTTCCACCCCCCTGGACCAGCCTTTTCTCGATAGAAAATATTTACCATCGGTCGTTCTTTACTCGATTTTCCATCGATATGTGTTTGATAACGATCAACGGTTATGGAACGACAAACAAATTACATATAGTTGGTATACGCGAGTGGCCGTCGGCGAAAAGGTTGCTACTCGTAGCTATTCGAAAGCTTACGATCCGCCATCGACGGAAAGGTTGCGATATCCATTTTGAAATTGAATCCGTTTTTCCAACCCGCGAGACAAGCTTCGGTGAATAACAACGTTCTCGCGGCCAGCTGGCATCAAAAGCTAATGTTATCGAAATCGGGACATTAAAGGCGCACACTTATACGTTGGAAATTGCCGGACGTTGACTTTTATGAAAATATTTTCCACGAATGTTCGTTGGATCCCTCTAAAAGAGCGTAGTATCTCTGCTATTTCTCAATCGAGCTGTGAGAGGTCCCGTTATTTTGTAGATAATCCATTTTTTAGCGTTTATCACGCTTTACTAATAAGCACATTAATATTAATATTTGTCGGGAAGACTTTTAGCACACGACATTTTTCATCGGGATTCGTTATAGCCGCCATTGCGTATCGTGCGTAAAATATACTGGTGGTCGTCTAAGGATTAATGGAAAATCCACCCCTTATGTCGGAGCCACTCGTTTCATTTATGCCTACATAACTCTTACATTACAATTGATAAATGTTTCAATGCAAAAAGAGGATTATTCAACAGCCTTGACGCAAGAGGGAGGGAATTAAATAAAAGGTAAACTTAATTCCAACGTTTCGAATGCAAAATAAATAATAAGGCAATGTCGAAATGAAAAGTGGAGTACTAGTAAAAATATTTTAATTAATGTAATTAAGAGGAGGAGCTCCAACTAAAATTAGAATCACTCGATGTGTAAGAAAACGTTAATCGAAGAAAGTACAAAAAGGAACAGTATTTTTCATTTACTTAGGCTGGACCCCGAATTTAAGTCGACAGGTTTGAATTAAATTTTAATATTTTCCCTCTCGCGTTAAGGTAGACTAAAAAGTCCATCTGTTTTCTGCCGAAAGCTTTTACATGGCAGAATAAACAAAACTCGAAATCCCTCACAAAACAGAGGGAGCAAAAATAGATTTTACGAAAAGGAAGTTTTGTTTGGTTAAGAAGTGTTATACTTGAAACATTAATTACAGGGGTAATTGCAACGGATCATTAGGCATATTTACTATTCATTAATGTGTATTTTGCTATATGTAATATAATAACATTCAGATTGTGTAATTAATTTTAATCGCAAAGGACTCGAACGATGCAACCGATAATCTTCCTGTACAACATTTGTTCGATGTACACGATTATGTAATCGTGGCATCTGATTAATATACATATACATGCATATATGCTCAACGAAGTAGCTTATTCGCAGTTACATTAACGACAGCAATCAGTTATCATTCAATTGAATAACATTATTGATCATCGCTTAAAAGGCCGTCAATTAATACTGTTAATGTAATAAACGCGTAATAGGCATTACGTCTCAAATTAGGAGCAGTGCCCTAAAACATCCATAACATCCCTTGAAATTAAAATGAATAATCGTGTTCTAGTAGTAAAAACTTATCGAAACGCTCCATTATTTAAACGACGATGCTTAATTTTGTTAATCCATCGAAAACTATTCTCAAACGTTGACGAATTCGTGAGTGAATTTTACAAACAGCTGCAATGTCTATTATTTTAGTAATTGGACGTGTTCCTTCGTCATTGTATACAGCTTCGAAAGAGTTTAGCGGGCGTAGAAAACTTTGGTCCGTCCAGTTAACATTCACATCCAAGTTTCAAAATCCGTGAAACTCGGTCTGGACATTTGAAACTCTGATTCAGCCAAATGTATCTACGGAATATTGGCCGTAAAAGCATGCTGCATGCTACTCGACTCGTGGACGGGACATTGCTCGAACGAGTTAGAGCCATCGATTTCACAAGGCAAAGAAATAACGTTTTCAGTCATTACGAAAGAGACGTTCGGCCTTTAGTTTGGATTTCGAATGTGAACAAATTTTCGGTGCAGAGCATTTACGAATTAATTTCGCCTTCGGTAACGAAATAATTTAATCGCGATCGTCGACTCGTAACTAGCTTTCGTCGTTCGGACGCGAATTGGATTTCTGTTATCTCAGAAATAGAAAGCAAATATACACGCGTAGTATTTTTGAAACGCACGAGACAAGACGGTTATTCCTGCTTTAAACTTTTCTCGGAAGGATATCATCACTGCGCCAATTAGATTCCCAATTTCCAATAAAGCGAGCATGAAAATAGAGTTGTTCCGGATTACGAGTGTCCTGGACTTTGCTTAAAATATTTAGATACTATATTTGGAACTAGATTAGGAATTTGATTAAAGATTAAATTAGTTTTATTTAGAAACGATTAAACGGTCTGAAAATACATTGCAAGGCAAGGGGTTAAAGATGTGAGCTATTTCCGGACTTAAATTTCTCGTACAAAGTTTTACGCTTCTTTGAGATCCCTCAGGTTTACTCACACTTTTATCTCAAAGCACTACAGACTGCCAATATTTCTGTATTTGCTGACATTTTTGACGTATCATGTGTAATTTTGTAATTCACGCATGATGGACTAAAATCGTCGTAAATCAATGGGGTTTCTGCCCGTGTAGCCACCAGAGGGCTACGTTTTTGACTCTCTTGCAAGTACTCGACTGACATCTAAAGCCCTGCTAGGGTTGTGCCTTACAGTGAACAAATAAATAAGTAAATAAAATTGTGCGAGCGTATGGCGACTCTTGACAACGAGAGAAAGTTGTATTTAAACAGGAGCATAAATCGCGGTCGTGTATGCAATGCGACGTGACGCGGTGCCGGGTGGGCCGCTGTTCATTTGTCGTGTCGCTAAGTGCGCGACGGCCTTAAATCGTCGCCGGGAACAACCACGGGGGAACGGTTACAGTAATTACCGTGTGCCGGGCGCGCGGATTGAAACGCGGAGTCGTTTTAAAGACGCGCATCAACGTAACCCGGTTGGTCGGAGGGAGGGATGGGGGGTGGGTGGGGTACGACCCCGAGCAAGAGCATCGTTTCCAGAACGCAATTAACCGGGGAAGAGCATTCTTCGGGCACCCAGCGACCAATGGGGCGGGCAGCGTGCGTATTCAGGGTGGCGTGCGCCCTTTTTATCGCCGGGCTTCATTTCATTAAGGAGACGTCTCTGCCCGCGCGACGATCACGGAATCGAAAAGGACGACATTAAGCGGTTAATCGTTACCGCGGGGGAGTACCGCGGTGTCACCAATGCCGGGGAAAAAGGTCTGCTCGAGCAATCACATTTTCAAGATCTTAATATAGAGACACGTCATCGTGCTTTCTGCCCCCCTTCGTTCCAGCTACCCTTTGTCACCGTCTCTCTCAACCACCCTCCCTTTTAGCCAGTCTCTGTTTGGCTCTCTCGTCTTCCGCGTCTCTTCTCGCGTGGTAGAGGGGCGGAGGGGCGAATGCGGAGAACAAGAAGCACCAGGGAAAACGGAACGACCGTGGGTGGAGGGGACGGGGACGGCGTAGGGTGGAAATAACGGTGGCTGCAGAAGTTTTCGCATTGCACGTAAATTACAGACGACATCGATGCATCCGTAGCTTCCTATATTTGCGACGCTCCGCGCCGCTGAAACAATCGCGCGCCTACGACGCCATCCCCGTGTGTGGGGGAGGGGCCGAGGAGACGCTTCCTGGCCGGCCACCACCGGGAGCGTCCGTTGATTTAGCTCCGGGCAACTTTAATCGCGATACCCAGGGCTAATTTTATTCCGTACCCGGGGCTGTGCAATCAATTTAATAAGGGAAGTTTCTTCTCGTCCGTCCTCCTTGAAAAACCCCCCACGGCGACCGACCACGGGCGACGACGCCTCTTATTTTCTGATTATGTAAGGCTAACGCGAAAACGTTTGCGCGAGCGACGCGTTCCGCATAAACGTACCGATCCCGCGGCTTCCCCAACGATTTTCCAGGAATAACTTTTCCCCGCGAGATTGGACTTTACTTTCCTATTATTCGCGGTTAAATTGTGAGTTGTGTTTAGAGGCTACGGGGCGCGTTAAGGCGCTCCCCTAACCGTATTCGCGGCTACCCTTTATGACCTTATTTGCGCCGAAAGTTTGCCAGCGTACAGGGTGTACCATTCCGATCGATCCGCTCGAGTATCGTCCGAGCTGGCGGATGCTGCTGGGGGGACGTCGAATTTTTCTTACGTTCGAATATTCCCTGTTACGAGTCGTCTTGCTAACAAATATTCCTCGATAACGGTTACGTAAGGAATTCACACTGTATTTTTACGAGAAATTTTTGAATCCTCGTTCCCCCTCACCGATGTCACTTTCGTTTTACGGATGATCAAAGAGGAAACGGGAATGATCGTCGCGTAGAAAGAGCGTCGTCGGCAAGTGAAACACGGAGCCTGAAAAAGACCAGAATGGTCGGTAAAGATCCCACGACTACTTGGTTTATTACCCCGAAACTCTGGGTGAATAAAAGGATAATAAAATGGAAACAGAATGTATTCGCGTTAAAGCGTTTTATTACATGGAATCGATAATTCCGGGGTACATTCCTTGCTTCGACTGCTATAGAGAGGCTCGCTAAAATTGTTCTAGAGGTATGAATGACATCGTTAAAACGATTATGAGACCTGTCGATTTCCATTGTACATCTCGTTGAAACCGACCTCGTTCGGTTAGTTACTCCGAACGGGGCGTACCGCAACCTTAAATAGCTCATCGATATATTATTTATGAAACGATCGGAGGTTAATTATTTTAGAGAGAAAGGTTCGCGGAATCTGTTGAAGGAGAATTTATTACAAAGTCGATGAAGCTGGAAGAGAGACGTAACGAGGTTTATAATTTTGCAGAAAATATATTTCCACAGTCGACTCTGAAATCAGCGAACGATGACTTACACAGCCCCCTAATTTCACGCGGACTACGGCATAATTCAATTTCATCAAAATCCCCGATCACGAGTACGGAAAATGATCGATTTGGCGTGTAATGCTAAAACCCGTGTGTGAATAATTTCGGACAGAATTTGTAGATTGCGTCCATTGAATGTTATTGAATATTTCGCCCTAATAACTTCATCGAACAGTCCGTGACAAAAGGTATCCGTGATAGTTTTGAATCGAGATTCTGAAATCTATCGAGTCTTATCAAAGAGATCGAATGTGTATAAATTTTATTTTTTTCCCCCCTCCTGTCGACTCGTTAATTTTTCTACAAATTTCAGCGACCGTTGTTTTCCTTTTGTCGATCGTTGTGTTAACGAAACGTTCGATTTTAACTGTGCGTGTTACTGTCTGATACTTACGAGACACCGATCTGGGACACTCGAATCGTAGACATAACGTATCCTAGAGATTAGTAAATTTGCTCACGTATGACGGATAGAGCTTTCAAAGTGTAAACAGTGTTAGTATAGGGCCTGTAATGCTGTACACATATGTCTCGTTTTGTGCTTCGATAATCGGTCGTTAGTCGACGTTTGGGTAATCGATGTCCCACTGTGATATTTTCCAAGATATTCGGTTGCTGAGGTATCGATAATGTGATCTTGATTGATCTTGGATCATAGTCCATAGAACTTGTTTACGTCCAAGTAGAAAATTTTTATATTAATGCTAGGATAGCGTTGTTTTTAATTATGTTTATGACTATATCATTTATTCCACTCTTCGGAAGCGTATGAGAAAACAGATGTACCTTTACATTGGTTCCGACAAATAATTCCCTTTCGCGTATCTTTTATGCGTTTCGCTTCGGCAATTATAAAATGCATTCTTCATTCGCGATGTTGTTAACTTTGATAACATTTTTCTAATTATACAAATGCTAATTTATTTCTCGAATTTTCGCGTTTCACATTCTGTTGCATAAAAATACACGTTCGGTATGAAAAATAAAAGTATATTCAGAGTTACTGTAAAAGTGAATTTGATGTGTAATTTTCGTTCTGTGAAAACGTGGATTAAAAATGATCTCGAGATAAGTTCTTCGATCAAAGGCGGTGGTTGGTCGAGACCGTTGCAAAACGATACATTTTTCGAGCGAATTCGATTGTTGGCTTGGAAACAACGATCGTGTACAGCTCGACAACAGAGTAGATCCCTGAGGGAGTGGCCTGAACGCAGTGTGCCCGATGGTGGGGATGAGAAGCGCAGTTTCGTCAATTCCGCGCGATACGACCTGTTCGGGATCAAACGCCGCAACATCGTATTTTTCCCGTTGGCTTTAAATTTACAGAATTCCGTTCGGAAACTAATTGTCGCGAACCACGAGTCTCCTATCAAAGACACCGAACGTCAAAGTTACAAAATTCCGTCCGATTGTTCGCATCGTTAACGTTCGATCTCTCGAACAAAAATTGTCAAAAATGATACGAAGTCTCAGAGTTCCAAGACCCGGTGAACAAAATTTGTTTAAAAATAGAAAATCCGTCCAGCTACGCTTTTCCCATATTCCCCAACGATCCTCCCCTATTTTGAGGGCGAGTTTCATCCCCTCGATCGTTCCATCGACGAAATCGCGCGAGGTCCGAGTAATTCGACGCCCCGGAAAAAGTCCGTTAAATTCGCAATTATCGTTCGTTACGACCGTGAATCTTTCGTAACCGAAGTCATTAGCGGTCGTCGAGACTCCGCTGAAGCCATCGCGGCTACCGAATAAATACAAATCCGTTTTCAGCTAAATAATACGAACCCGTCGGACGGGCAGGGATTAGCCGACGGTTCGGCTTAAACAATCACATTTTCGAGGCCTCGAACAAAGACCGCCGTCCCTCGTTATTTTCCCCCGTTTTCCGTTTAGACGACAGCGGCGAGACAGGGTACACAGACGGAGGGATTGGCCGAGGGCGTCCTCGCCGTAGGAAGAGTTAAGCACGAAAGCGCGTCCCATCCGCGCGGGGCTCCGTAATTGAATTAATACCAATGACGGGGGCCGAAAAATTCCCGGGGTAGCTTTCTCCTCGTCTCGGACTTCGGTGCTGTTCGAGTGGTCGTTCTCATCCCCGGGAATTCCTTGGCCCTTTTCCTCCATCTGGCCCCTCCCCAGTTTCCGGTAGTCAGTTTCTTGGTCGTCGTAACGCGGCTCCCTGCCGCACCGCTAAAGAAGCGCACGGTAACAGATAAAGTCGGATAATGGAAAAACTAGCGGCCGGAGGAGCGAGAGAAAAAAGCAGCGCAACGCTCGAGGAAGATGGAGGGGATAAGAGCCGGCCGCTTGTGGAAGTTTTGCATCGGGGGTAGCTGCTGACTCGCCTCTGCCCCGGAAAAACGCGAGGCTTGAAAGGATCTCGAAAGTTTCCCTTAATCAAAGCAACCGGCCAGCGACGGGCGATCCGCAATTGGAAACATGTATATTTCGGTACGGAACAGTAATTATTATTTTTCTCCGCTACTCGCTGCCCCCTCCGGTCCCTTCGCTCGTTCTTGAAACCGAGCCACGTCCGCGAAACTTCCGCGTACAAAAGGTGAGCACCGGTTCCCTTTCTGTTCGAATTAAAAATCCACCGTCTAAGCTAATTAAACCCCCGGTGCGCCGCTTCCTTTTATCCATCGTTGTCTAATCTACTTTAAAAACAACCGGCCTGATGCGTTCCTGCAACTTCTTGCGTCTGTTAATTAACCCGTCCGTTCTTTCGACTGGACGACCGACTTCGCGTGTCTCTGATTATATCCGGTTTATTTATACAGTCGGACGACGATCGTACCCTGTGCTTTAAATCGGTTTCGTGCGTCCGTACATGCAATAGGGACGCGCGATTGGGGCCTGTGGGCTCGCGTTCCTTTCGCTTGCCAACTTCTCGCGGACACACAGTACATCGATCGACGCGAATCGATCGAGTTTTCTGAGATTTTGTAGAGTTTTCATTCGCGACTAACGAAGAATTTTAGATTCCTCGGAGAATGTGTAATTTCTGAAAATATTTTACAAAGTGCTTTCGAATTAAAACATGGCTGGGAGGGTCGAGAGCCACCGTTGGGTTTACGCTCGGTTTTTCGCGACCTTTTTAAGTCATCTTTGGAAAGTATAACCGTTCGATCGAACGAGCGCCCGTGAATAAATCGTCGGTCTTTTTGGTCGTTTATTGTTCCAATGAAATTTTTTCCCGTCTCTGCTTACGAGCGCCGAGGCAACTTCCATTATGAAAGCTCCTCCGGTTCCTCGTGTGAAAGAGCTCTTATTCCCGATACCGACTCTCAAGAGTAAAACTTTTAAGCGAACACCAGGCACTAGATTAGACTAACGAACGCACTCAGTTTCACTTTCTCTTCGCTCGACTATCAAACGCGAAACACGACGGCGAATTTAGAGTAAACGGCGGGGCAACCTCGCCGAAAACCATTCGAAACTTGTAATTTTCATTATTATAAAAAATTCATTATCGCCAAATCGTGTTCTTTGTACGTTGCTCAAATGGTCGATGCTGCTGGCACGATTGCGACTTACAAATAAATTCCCATGTTTTTGTATTCCGCTATAGCTTTCTGCTTGTTACGCGTCACGTTTGTGTCATGTGTCAATGTTGCGGTGTGCAACTGTTTTACTTCATTTACGGGCCGTTCCGCGCCAAATCGATCACTTTTGTGCCTCGGTGTCGGGGATTTTGATGATATTGAAACACGTTGCGGTCCATACCAAATTAGAGGGGGCTTAAGTCGTCGTTTTTCTAGCCTCGAAATTATTTATAAAATACAAACCCTCGAATCAAATGTACAGTTCTCAGTTTCAATAAATTTGACTCTAAAAAAATTAGAAATTTATTAACACAATATTCAGAGTTTATTTAGAAAAATATTTTACGAATTTCCGAATCGAAGGGTTGGATTTAGCATCCCCTCGCGTGAAATTCTGAACCGTGGAGCGAACGGCGGTCAAGTTGTCGTGCGCCGTGGACTTTTATTTATAATATCGTGCAACGATGAAATTTCGCGTCCGGATGCGTTTCGCAAATAGACACGGGGTTATCGTGGCAAAAAAGCATTTCCTTTTGCGCGGTTCGAGGCCGCAGACGAGGCCCCCGGGGGAGGAAGGTATTCTCGGTCCGGGTCCAATATGTTTGAAAGGTTGTTTGATGTTACACGATGTCGTTCGTCGAAATACAAGGAAAGGGTAACGGAAACGCGACGTCCGAGCGTCGTTTCTTCGGCGATATCAAACGGTAAACAAAACGCGCGATCGTCGTCGACCATGTGTTTCGTTGTCTCCTTAACGCGGGCTCGCAGACGTCACGGAAATCCCGCGGCAGTTCCTTGGAAGCGCGGAAAATTTCACGAGACAGCCGCGAAGCCAGCGACCATCGCGGGGCGAGGCGAACTCCGGGGACGTTCCACCATAAACGTCAGAGTTCATTTCGCCGTGAGAAACGAGTTTTGTCGTCGGATCGTCGGGCCGAGGCTTGCACTCCCATCATAGAAATCCTAACGCAGTTTCTTTGGAATATTGAGCATGGCCCGTGACGGGAATATTATGAACCCGGGAACGTCGCGTTCCACTATAAACGTCAGAGTTCGTTTCGCGCCCGGGAAAACGAGTTTTGTTCTCGCGTTTCGCGTTGAAGCTTGCAATCCTGTCGACGGTACGACGACGCGGTTTCTTCGATATGCGACAGCTACACCGACGACTGGATATGTTTCTAACGGAGAACTTCGCGTTGCAACATAAATCTCGGATTTCCTGTCGAACGTGAACCCGCCTGATGCGCTCGCATTACCTCGAATTCCTCTATCCCCCGGATATCTTTACGCGTAATGACTGTGGCAAGGTAGGACAACTTTATCTTCAAACATCGCAAGTCCTTTTACATACAAAATAGCTTATAATTTAGACGCAAAGACGTTTGTTTGATTTGAAACATCAGACGTGCCCTTACACGTTGTTAAGTCGAAAGGGTTACTCGAGGGTCATTAACCTTTTTTTTGAATGGAGGCACATGTTTTTTATTGTACCTATTTACGGTAAAAAGCCATCGATTTAGGAGATATTTTGATTTCGCGAATCCGCGTAACGCTAGCCGGCCAGTTACAGAAATTCAGATTTGATCATTCGGGGTATCCAACAGGTACGAAGTAACCGAACACGTTACGGAACGCGGAACTCCGCATTCCGCAGTGAATATCAGATTTCCGCGTCGAACGCGAAGCTAGTTTCGGTCGTGTATTTAGATAACTCCCCGGCAGTTCAGTTACAGAAATTCCGACTTTTCTCGGGAATCCGACAGGCACAGTGTAACACAATGTGTAACGAACCGAGAACTTCGAATTTCAACGTTTCCCGTCCATTCGTCTGGATAATGCAGTCCCGTTATTGAAAATTTTTACTTGATTCCTTGGATATGCGATACCCCGGGATATGGGTTACCATCGGAGGACTACCGAGTTACTCTGTGAACGGCGACCCTTTACTATATTAAACGAAACTTGTTCCCATATTTCACGGCGAAACGTACAATCCAGTCGCAGATATGGCAGCTCGGTTTCTTTGATACGCGACAGGGATCCCCGTCGTCTGGATGTTTTACGAACGGTGAACTCGACGTTCCAACACGAATGCCATTAATCTTTTCGATTGTGAAATTTCACCGTTGTACGTTCCCCTAATATTTGCACCTCGGTTACCGGAAACGTTGATTCCGTGGATACCCGGCACGCGCGGTTACGTTTCGTCATATATTTGAACGGTACTCGATTCTTTGGTTGTCTGTCGGGCGTTGTAAACGTCAGATTTCGCGAAACGAGTTTCGTTTTATATCGCTTACGGTACCGTGGCTGGAAATTCTTGCTAAATTTCTTCGGGATGTAACGCGTATTACGATGGGAGAGCCGCGCGTTCCGCCGCGAACGTCATGGATCTTTCAGTATATTAGGTACCGTGAAATTTGATCTCGTATTTCACTCAGAAGATCGCAATCCACTCAGCGGTTACAAGTTTCTTCGCAAAAAATTAACTCTGCACTCGAATGAAAATTTATAGTCGCGCGTCCGCTTTCGTAACGATCGGTTCCCGAAACTATCATATTCTATAGCTCTCAATCTGGTCGCAGATACGATGGCGGTTCGGTTTCATCGATACGTGGCAGGTATATCGTGACTGGATACGAACTGTGGGACTTCGCGTTTCAACATAAGCGTCAGAAGTTTCCTCGTCAAATATCCTGGCGATGCTTTCGGATCTATTAAAGAGATTTCGACTCGAGTTATTGGATACGTCGCGCGTTTCGATCGGAAAACTCTCCGTTTCGCTGCAAATATTAGATACCTTTCCGCGTACGAAACTTTCGAGGTAGCTCGATTTATTCGATATCTAACAGGTATCAGAGTTGTTCCGTTAGCCCGTAATCCCTTGGCTGCTCTAAAATTAAGGGGTCGCGACTCAGAAATTACCCTCTGGACGCTCGACTCGAAAGTACATTCGAAATTCACTATCGACACTATTATAAAATAAATAAATAGATTACGGATTCAGTCGATTTTTCATCGCCTGGATAGTTCGCGAACGGGGTAACTAAACGTTGCGACGTAAACGTTAGTAGTTTCCAATTTCATTAGAAACAAATTTCGTTTCTAATTTCGTTAAGAAGCTAGTTTCATCGTCGTGTATCTCCGTTGTGCTTCCAGTAACAGAAATTCTGACTTGATTCCGAGGATATGTGACAGGAATACGTAACTAGATATGTTGCGAACGGAGAATTCCACGTTCTGCCAGGAACGTCATATTTCGCGTCGAATGTGAAGCGAGAATAATGCTAGGAGATCTGTTCTAGAGATTCTAACTTGACTCATTCGATATGTGGCACGAATATCGTATGTTTTCATTAGGGAACTTTGCATTTTACCGCGTAACGTCACAGATCGTTCCGGTACCGTGTGAAATGAAAATTGTTCTCGCGCGTTATGTCGTAGCTTTCCATTCGGTCTCCCGCACCTATATTTCCTTGATTAATTCAGGATTCGTTTCGAATATAAAATTCGTTATATTTTGGGCTAATTTTCGTAGTATTATTAGGCTTATAGATCCTCTAATATCGGTTACACGAGAACTCCGGAGTTCCCATCTAAACGTCGGAATTCGAATCGAACGTAAAGCGAGCACCCCAGTCGTCGTACATCCGATTAATACCAGCTGTCCTGTTTCAGAAATTACTATTCGATTACCACGGATATACGGTAACGTATAACGCGTATATGTTTTGAAGAACTCTGGGGGCGGTTTACGAAGAACGTCAGATCATGTCGCATATAAAACGAAACTTGTCATATTTTATAGCAAAGCTCACAATCTAGTCCGACGTTGCGCCGACGGCGTCTCGGTTTCATCGATATGTGGGCGGGTATATCGTAAGTGGACATGTTGCGAACGTGGAACACCACATTTCAACATAAACGTCAGAAGTCGTTTCGAACGTGAAGCGAGTTTCCTCGTCAAATATGTGGGCGATCCTTGCAGATCTGTTACCGGTGATTTCAACTTGATTTATTCGATACGCCGCATGTATACCGTATGTTTTGATCAGAGAAGTTTGCGTTTCACTGTAAATATTAGATACCATTTTCTATATGAAACGGAACTTTTTCTCGTACTTCGTGATGTAGCTCGCAATTTATAGCGGGCGTATATGACGGGACTCGATTTATTCGATATGCGGACAGGTATATCACCCAGACTGGATACGCTACGAACGCACAAACTCAACGTTCCCACATAAACGTCAGATTTTCTCGTACGCGAAACGACGGATTTTCCGTCATATATCCGTTTAATGAACGCAGTTCTGTTCCAAACTCGAATTTTCGGATGCTTAGATGAATCGAATAGCCACTTGTGAGAGAGTTAAGTGCGTAGCCCTCTGGTGGCTAACACAGGATGCGTTGATGCGATAAACATTACGAGATACGCGATATACTATGCACTAACTGAGGACAAATGTACATTGATTTGGTAATAAACTTTAGCGACGTTATTAGAGAATAACGAGGACCAATTATACTCTCATCTGATGAATAATAGCATGGAGCAATCATATTCTATCGTAAACATTAATAGGTCACATATCGACATTCTCGATTCCAAAATTACACAAATTAAGGAGTCACGTTGAAACGGGGACAAAAATATCTTGCACAATCGATACAATCAGGCGTATTTTATTTCGCATTTTTCCTGTTCTCCTTCTATTCCATTTTTCAATGTTTCCTTTATCGCTGACCGAAAGCAATCTTCGATCGGTCCTTTATTCGTCATAGATGTGTGTTTTCGATTTACAAATAGCCACGCGTGGAAAGTCTGAGATATATGAGGATTCCTCCGAGAAGAGTGAGCCGAAAACTCGTTAAAAAATATCGACAGATTCCCTTGTTTCTTCGATGCATGAGGAACTCGGTGTTCCATCCGAAAACGTCAGAAATCGTATCGAATATGAAGCGAGTTTGGTCGTCGTGCGTCTCACGGTGATGCTCGCGGATCTGTTACAGAGATTCGAACCGGATTTATTCGATATTTGTACGCCGTTACGCGGAACTCACGGGTTCAAACGTAAACGTCAGGAATCGTTTCGAATATGCAGCGAATTTTCTCGTCATACGTATATCCGCGTAATGGTCGCAGACCAGTTACAGAAATTCCGACCAGCTCCGTTGGATGTGTGATGTGTGTGCCGTAATGGAAATCGGGGAACTCGAATACAAACAGAGAACTCCGCGTTCCACAATAAACGTCAGAGATTGTTTCGCGTAGAAAACGACACTTGTTCTCATATTACGGCGCCAAAAGCATTCAACCGTATCTCAGAAACGCCAAGTTTCTGTAAATGTTACCAATGGACAACGGGATCGTTGGATTTCATTTAATTTCGTTAGGTTTCGTAAAAAGAACTTCAACGCTGTTCGAATTGTTTTACATAATTACTCACGGGAGGCGTTATGGTTTCGGGAACGCCATTGCGAGTGTCGGACCTTGTTTCTGCGCAGAGGAGCAGATTTGTTTCCATATTTCATGCCGGAGCTAACAACGCGGTCAAGGAACACTAGGTTTCTTTGATACGCGAGGATTACGAGGGGAACGTCAGAGCTCGTTTCGCGTAACGCGTTTAATCGCTAGATTTTTCATTACGCGATTTACGTCATTGAAAGAATTGTAACGGAGTCTCCGTGGAATATTCAGCTTAATCAGTCCCGGGAACGTCGCGTTCCGCTGCAAACATCGGAGAAATTTTTGCAGCGGGGAAAAAACCAGACTTACACTCATATTTCATGGCGAAGCTTACAACTCGGCGAAGATGAAATACTGGTTCGCTTTCTTTGGTATGCGGGGGAAACTTACCGCAAGGGAAATTTTATGAACGGAGAACTTTACGTTCCCGCGCGTACGTTCCCTTCGCCCGAGACGGGAACTTTGTCGTCGGATCGTCGATGAAACTTGGCGTTGCTGGGTACCTCCCGTGCTCGCTAGCAGAGGGCTACGCTCAAGTGTCGCGTTTCTCACAAGTACTCGGCCTATTCCTATGTATACACTCTTCTACTGACCATTAAACGTCGCGGTATCTAAGGCAAGGCCTACTTGTGGGTTATGCATTATTGGGGGACATTATAATTGGCTTACAGAGACGACTGCTTGATTTCTGTGATGACTATGATAAGGGAAACATTAGAAGTTATTTCGTACGTTAAATAAAATTTCTTACACTTCATGGGGAACTTTTCAGTTACAGAGACATCTTGTGGCGACACCTCCCGCAGTAGCTGCCAGAGGGCAACGTTCTCACCTTTCTCACAAGTGCTCGATCGACGTCTAAGGTAGGATTGCCTTACTATAAAGGAACAGCCACCACAGTGTTTCGCCAAGACGAATCTTGACGCGATATCTCAGCAATATTAAACATAATCGGTGGTTGGATATATTTTATCGTGGGCTCGGGTTGCGCTATAAACGTCGAAGGTCGTTCCCAGTATGGAAAACGAGAGATTTGTCGGGTGGTATATCTCCCGGTAATGGTTGCAGCCTTGTTATAGAAATTCCGACTCCGGTGTCTTGGGGTATGTGACAAGTATACCGTAACCGGATGGCATTACGAACGGGGTTGAACCCAGTGCGTTGGCAACATAAACGCCAGATTTCATTTCATATGGGAAACGAGGCTTTGTCGTCATATATTCCAGAGGGGGTAAAGCTTGCAGCCTTGTTATAGAAATTCCGTGTCGGTTTCTTGGATATGTCGAGGAATACGCCCCGTAACGGAAATGTTATGAACAGGAGAACTCGGCGTTCCTACGTAAGCGCACTTTCGCGCGAGATACGAAGTTTGTTATCGCGTCTATGGCGAGGCTTGCAATCCTATCACGGAGATTTTAACGCGGCCTTCTACGAATATTGAACGGTCGCGTATTTCGCGATGAAAATTTTTACGAACCGGGAACTTTACGGTTCGCATTTATAAGCATCAGAGATCGTTTACTCGGGGAATCGGTACCGTAATCGGGAAACGTGACGTTCGCAATATCCGCGTTCAAAACAGGGGGGAGGGGGGGGGGGGGTAAACGTCGGATTTTTACTACGCGAAAATTGTTTTGTCGCGATATTTCTCGATCGTATGGATTTCGCGTTCGCGGAAATATCGACTCGGTCGTCCCGAATACAGGGCAAGTAACATATCGTAACAACAACGTTACGGGCGGAAGGAACCATCGCGCCTCGACCGCGAACGTTAAATTTCATTTCGCCCGGGCGTCAAGTTTCGTCGTCGTATCTCTCCGCGAAGATTACAGCCTTGTTACAATAAATCGCGGCGCGGTTTCCGGGAAATACAACGGGAACATCCCCGGGACAGAAATATCATAAACAGAAGGAACTCCGGCGGCGTTCCAATTTGAATTGCCCGACTTTATTTCGCCCCCGAGAAACCGGTGTTGTCGCCGCCGCATCGTTCGCGAAACTTGTGCAGCCCTGTCGTAGAAATCGTATCGTCGTTTCCTGAAAATATTGGAAATACCTTGCACCCGAAAGTTTTATGAACAGAGAACTCCGCGCGTTCCGCCGTGAGCATCGGACTCAATTTCGCGCGCGGGCCGAGTTTTATCGACATATCATTGTCCGAGCTACGAGAGTCCTCTCGTAAAAGTACCCGAAACACTCTTCCAGTCATATTTCAATCATTCACGGGCGAAAATATGCATTCGGAATTCCGGCGTCATACCGTGAAGTATCTACCCTCGTATCTTTATCGAAATTTTAATTCCGAAAAAGTTACGTAAGTTAAGTAAGTTTAGATACGCGCCATTTTGTTTCTAGATCGCGTCACAGAGTAAAAACTCAAGTAACGGATATACATAGATTTCAGTCACGAAAATTCGTCTACGCGGGAGTACAACTCGTGTCGAGTATAAATATTGAGGCATGGTCAGACGTGCATACAAATTTTTCAACTCGGTTATCCCGGAAAGGAAGCATCGTACGAGAATATGTTACCCTACACTTTCGATTCAGTTTTGCACGCAGATTCTATGATCTCTTGAACATTTTTCCGTACAACGTTCCGTTTTCGAGATAATTAAGTTTGAATATCTGTGACCGTCCGATCATTATTTGCTCGTTCCACTTAAACCAAGTCCTATTCTGTTGCAAACGATTTTTTCGAAAACAGAGCCTCGTACGAAAAAATGTTATTGCATATTTTCGACTCGTCTTTTCACGTAGATTCTACGATCTCTTAAAAAATTTTCCGTACAATATTCCGTTTCCGAGATAATTGAGTTTGAATATTTCCAGGGCAACGTCTGACCATTATTTGCTCGTTCCACTGAAACCAAGTTGTACTCTGTTGCAAGCGATTCTCCCGAAAACAGAGCTTCGTACGAGAAACTTTTTCTTTATCTTTTCGACTGGTTCTTCCGCGTAGAAACCGTCCGTAAAAAAAGATCGGAGCAAATGCTCGGGGAGAGAGCTTATTTTACCGAAATCGTCGCGCGTGGCGGTAGCGAACTCAACACGGTCGTTGCGGAACATAAAATATCGCTCGACGCAGCAATGAAAACAGAACTCCACGTTCCCGCGACAAACGCGTAGCGTCTTCCTTCAACGCGCGGAAACTCCGTCGTCGTATCTTCGCAAAGCCGCGCCGGACACGTCGCGGCCAACCAGGAGCAGTCTTTTGGAAATATAAAATATTGCTGGAACCGACCAAGGGAATCCCCACAGAAAGAGAACTCCGCGTTCCGCAGCAGACTTCTGTATTCTTCGTTTTGCGACGCGCGACCGCGTTTTGTCGTCGCGTTCTCTCTCGGTTTTTTCCTTTTTTTGCCCCCTCATTGGCTCGTGACGTCACGGAAGCCCCGATTTTCCATGGGATACCGAGAAACCGAACCAGTTTCCGTGGCAAACGCCGGGGCATTTTCGATTCGCCCGTGGAAAACCGAGTTTCGTCGTCGCATCATCATCGTCGGGGGAGGTCGCGGGGAAGACCTGACGCAGCTTTTTCCAAGTACGAAAAAATTCGCCGAGACAGCGACGGTGACGTCGCCGCGGTAACGGAACTCCGCGCGTTTCGCCATCAACGTCGATGGTTTCCGTTTGAGAATTTTGAAGATGATCGGCGGTACGGCGTTGGATCCAATTTAAAATAATGAGACAGTCTGCTGCGACGACGCGTGCAGGTGTCTTTGTCCGGATGCTTCGACTTGGACGACGGAAAAATGGACGTCGTTGGCGAATTTTCCCCCGAGGAATCGAGTATCCGTATTTACAAAGGGGTATTCTGATTCGCGGAATTAATAATTTCGCGAGTTTGTACGAGACGGCCAGGGTGTTTCTCCAATAAAGGAGAATTAAATTTTATATTTGTTCACCGTCGAAATATTCCATAATTGAAATTTTTATTTCCATTTAACGAGCAGCGGGGTGTACCCGATTATGCGTCTGTAATTCGTCGTTCGAGCGTTTGATTCCAGATAGTAATTTTTAATTCGCGAAAATACATCGCGCGCCCAGAGCTTTGATTATTTGAATTGGTGGTCCAGATAATCAACGTTCCAGTATTTTCCACGCTCGGAGCGACCCCTAAGGGAGACTCGCAATCCGTGAAACGAAGATTTTTCCATACAGAAAGACGCGAATAACTTTAACGTTCCCTTCCGCGAACGCATTAATCGTCAAAGTTTAGCAACCGTTGAAGCATATTCTTGT
Organism: Colletes latitarsis; assembly: GCF_051014445.1. Classification (NCBI taxonomy): domain Eukaryota; kingdom Metazoa; phylum Arthropoda; class Insecta; order Hymenoptera; family Colletidae; genus Colletes; species Colletes latitarsis. The sequence continues at coordinate 23,969,818 of NC_135135.1, read as the reverse complement.
ATCGTTTTTAAACTTACTGCTTTCCCCGGGCAATTTTTTCCCTCCCTCTTCGACTCGCGTAATATTCTCCAGATCCAAGAACGTCGTAAATTTTATCGCGAGCCCTCGAAAAATCCAGTTAACGAAACATTCGATTTTTTTTGTCGAAACGAATCGTAAGCTTGGTTCAGATTCGCCAAAGTTGCTGCGTAGTTTCGCGGAAATACAACGGATTACCGTGAAATCTGTGGAAAAACTGGCCGCGATGATGTCTCGGGGAATGGAAGACGCGTTCCCGGGGCGAACGTCAGCAGCTACTTTCCGCGCGTGAAACGAGTTCTGTCGCAATTATCATTTCACCAAAGCTCGCGAACAACCCGTGGGGAACCCCGGACGCGGCCTCGCGGAAATTGTAGAAAATTTCCCGCGAAACGGAGAAACCAGCCACGACGCCGTTACGCTGAAAAGCAATTCCAAGTTCCGGCCGAGCGAGGCCGACGGTTTCGCTCCTCGCTAAAGCAGCATCGGTTCCGTCGTTTCCTTTCTCCCGCGTTCTCCATTCCCTCCTTTTATTTTTTTACCTTTGCCGGGGAACCGAGCGCAAGGATCTCCAGGCGCCAGGAGACAGCGATAACCCAAGGAAGGAACTCAATGTTCCGTCATAAACGTCATTGCGTCCGAACCTCGTAAAACGAGCGTCGATGTCTCCTCGAAATTATTCCTAGCTTCTAAAAGAAAAAACCATAGTTATAATTCAAATTAAATTCCTCTGTTCCGTTTAGAATTATTTAGTGTGAATATAGCTCGAGATCTTTTTTATCTGTTACGAGGTGTTTCGCGAAAAATTGGACGATGCTTATAGAATCTTTTTTGAGAGTTTAAGAAGCGATTCCAAACGATAAAATTGAGACACTTTTCACTACTCGTGTAAAATTTTCTATTTTTTGGTGTGTGGATTTTAGGTATTCCAGTAGACGTTGTTGGACTAGTCTTTTCTGTGTTCAGAATTGTCATAAAGAGTCCCTTTCTTCGTCAAAGACGAGCTTCCGATGGTCGATTTTTGTTAACCGCATCCTGTAGTAGCGCTTTTTTCCTGTGGGTTTCTCCCCGTTTCACGCAAACGTGGGAAATAGTTTCCTGATTCACACGAAGCTGAACCGCAAGTGCTTCTTGAGTAACATAACTGGCGGGAACATATTTCAATTTAAAATGAAGCTCCGGGTTCTGTAAAACTAAAAGCTCAGAACTCTTTTCCGCGTCTGATAAATTGAAAGGTAAATTTTAATAAAAACCGCCTCTCAGCTGTACTCTCGACGAGACAATTGTAATTAATAAATCACAAACTCGTAATATTGACTATTTTTTGATAATTTAAGCAAACGAGTAAATAATATTTGAATAATAATCAACGATCGAGACTCTGTTACTTTTACAAGACGCGTCGTTATATTTTCCATCCTCGTTGCGTGATATTTTGGGGAAATCGCGAGGCAATCCAGGCGTAAAAGTCGCGAGACTTAATATAGTCCTTTAGGATTCAAAACAGAAATAGCTGCCTGGCCGTGTCGGGAGTAAAAAGGAAATAGCAGAAAGGGAGGACGATCTACTTCACTTTCTATGAAAAGAAAACTTCAAGGGATGAAGAAAAGAGGGCCAACGGGCTGCAATGCCAGCGGAAAATGTAAGAAAAGACGGAATGGCACATTGGCCGATTTTTTCCGACAAGAGAAGACGCTGTAAGTATTCATGGTGCAACGGTGTTCTTTTAATAAAACGTTCAAAGTGGATACGCGTCTCTGTTTAAATCCGTATGCTTCGGTAGAGACACATTATGAATTTTTTAAAAAAGGTATACAAGAAAGGAAATATTCCCCGAAAGGTAGAATTATTTGCAACTTGAAATTCAACCGTTTGTACGTTCCACGATCGTTGTTCGTTCCCCCCCCCCCCCTGGTGCTAATTTTTTTAAAAGCAGAAAAAAGAAAAATTGGGTTATAGAGGGTTGACACGAGGCTTGCGAGCGTCCTTGGGACGCCAGTGCCTCGGGGTTGCGGAAAATACCCCCGACGGAAGAGGGTCGAAACGAGCGGGCGACAGGGGTAGTGAAAAAGGAAGTCGAAGATAGGGAAGAAGGGTGCACGGTGCGTGAAAGCTTCGCGTGACACACCGCGAGGGGGGTGCTATCGTATCGTCCACACGTACGCGGGGGTGGAGGGTCGCGGCGTCGACCAGGGGTTGCTCGGAATCTATCGACGGGCCAGATTTTACTCGCGTATGCACGCGAACTACCCTTGCTCGGTGTTGGTTACGGAAGAACGTCGCGAATTACTCGCGATAACGCGGGGGTGAGTCGCCCCACCGAAAATTTTACCATTTGTTTCCTGGTTGATACCGATTTATATCAGCGGCGGAAATTGCAACTTAATTATCGAGTCTACTGGATAGTAGTTTACTTTTGTCCGATACTTGAGTAATAAAACATAGTTTTGGTTTTAAATTAATTTACGATACGTTCTATTTGGTCGAGTAACGAGATTGTCCTTTCCTCAAATTTAAATATTTAAAAGCAACTCTCCGGTGGGTTTTTGTTATATTTTAAAACAGTTAACTTGTTACCTAGAAATGTTTTTCTTTTAATTTCCACGTGCAAAAGGAGCTCGAAATAAACATGCATAAAACGGAGGCGGAAACGGCGTTAATAAGAAAGAAATTGCCGAGGCGCGATTTAGGCGATCCTAAAGGGATTAGGTCTCCCCCGGGCAGCTGATAAACACGTGTAACGGAAGAGAAGATGGAAAGATAAAAGCACCTTCGCGGAAGAGCGTAAGGTGATTCGGGGGAAATAATTTCCGGTTTCAATCGAACGGCGCCTCGGAACTTGTCGGGGCGGGCCGTAGCTTCGGATTAAAGTTCCCTTCTGTTACGTAAGACGACAGAGGCAAATAAAGGTGTCGATGGAATACTCGCTTCGGAGAATGGGTATTGAGCATACGATACAATGCGCAGCGAGCGTGAAAGTTCATGAGATAGAATTTGTTGAGTATTCAAGGTGCGCGTAACGCCTCGAAAGGAAACGGAATGTTCGAAACGCGAGGGAAGCTACGAAGTCATTAAACACGCTAATACAGACGCGTTTACAAATATTTGCAAATCAGTGTGGTCGCCAACGATATCAATTTTCAATTTAGATTTATTTTAGTCGGTTTAGTCTTATACAACTTCTCCAACCCTTGAATATTCTTGGATACGATATTGGTATTTTAAATATAATTTTAAACGTTCAGAAGTTACATAGATTCCCTTTCGAATAATAATTCAGCACAGCGATATTGGTATTTTAAATATAATTTTAAATGTCCAGAAATTAAATAATTTATCTTTCGAATAACAAATCAAGATATAAATTATTTTAAATTGGATAATACTTTATATACAGGGTGTTCGGCCACCCCTGGGAAACATTTTAATGGGAGATTCTAGAGGCCAAAATAAAACAAAAATCAAGAATATCAATTTGTCGATTGAGGCTTCGTTAAAAAGTTATTAACAAAATTAAATTAAAAAATGTCAAATCATTCTGGAAAACTTATTTTCCTATAACTTTTTAACGAAGTCTCAATCAACAAATTATTATTCTTGATTTTCGTCTTCTCTAGAATCTCCCATTAAAATTTTTCCCAGGGGTGGTCGAACATTGTATACAGTATTCCATAAAATAAAATTGTAGGCGACCGCAAGATAGGGGAAAGGGTGTAATTATAAATGGTTATCGATATTTAATTTACGCGGCGTGCATTTTGTTATCATTCGACTGGAAGAACCGAATGCACGAGGTTCCAGGTAGAGAATTACATAACCAATCAGATACGCCTTGAAAGAATGGCGAGGGTCATTCTGACTCCACCCTGCCAGTTGGGGTTAAATATGCTGTGCAACTGTAGCCTTAGTTTCGTGTTACGCCAGGGACGTGACTTCGGAACAATCTTTCCCCTAACCAATTTCGCAACGCTACATAGATATGCGTACACATTAACGTTATACAGGGCCGTGCAAAACTCTCAGGCCAATTACCACGTTCCACGCAAGCCTGAGAAATAATTATGCAACCCTTGGAATCGCCATTTAATTCGCATTAAAAATTTTCTACCGTCCTTCGATTCCATTAACCTCCACATTTCCTGGTCGACGATAACAATTATATCACGTTCCCATTTTCCACGAGATAGAGTATACATATTATTAATTAGATGTCAATTTTAAATCGGTTTTATTAGCCATATTAAATTCGAATAAAAGCAGTAAAAGATCAGAAGAATAAAATACAGAGAAATTATATATTGTTCGGGAAAGATCGAACGTGCAGAGATTTTTGTACGGAATTGCACGTCCTCCGGAAAGTTTGGTCTCTTAAACGGGTATAAATTTATCGAAAGAGTTTCGCCATTACATTTTAATGCGCGATGACCACTGCAATCAATAAACCCTTCCCGGCGCGATACGAGTTCATCGATCCTCTCTTATAAAGTTCTCTGCACGTCGTTTTGAAGTCCTTGGTCCGTCGGAGTGATTTTGCAACGACAAAGAAAACAAGTAATGGTCGAACGGGAAAGGTCTAGAGAATACAGTGGACGAATCAGAGTTTTCCCAGCGAAGCTTGAAACTTTTTCCGACGTCCCTCCCGCCCTGTACGTGGCCGGAGCCGTTGTCTCGTTCGGGGGCAGAACGCCCCGGCGATTTATCGATCCCGGTTATTCATTTATTTATTTATATGGGATAAATCCATTAGGATTCGCATTCCGTACAAAACGGCTACGTGTCGATGCGAGCCTGGGCCACGCGAGAGCTCTCTGCCCGTGCAACTTTGGACGAAACGATGCATACGATCCACCCAAAAAGTTCTATTTCTCCGTCCAGTTCGTCGGTAGAGTTACTAATCCTGCCCGGCCCGGACGGTGTGATTAAATTCGGAACCGAGTAGATTAGGTTTGAATGCGAGAAAATCCCTAAGATGTCTAATTGGAACACGAAAGTTTATCTTCGCCAGACGCAGACACGTTATTTGTTCGTTAAATACTTTACGCGAGAAAATATCGTACCGACGTTTAAAACGACCCTACATTTTACCGATCGATCACTCACGGTGGCAGAGATTTTACGAAACGTAGTTACAAAATTTAAGTAATCGATTCAACGATGTTTTGGGCAAATTAATCGGTGACAGGGGTAGTTGGAAGCCATTGCGCTCTTCCCCTAGTTTCTACGAGGGACTAAAAAATTTTTATACGAACGTGAAATATTCTGAACGAGCAAAAGGGAAGTTCTGTTTAATTGCAATTCAATTTAGCTTGCTATTATACGTACGTATCGCTGATTAACGAGTTTCTTCGCGGACCGGAAGATCCGGCAGTGGCCTAGACTCGGTGCAATATCAGATACACGATTCACCGTTGAGACGACAAGATGCATGACAGCACAGTATTGTAAGGATTGGTGTGCCTGTAGCGCGAGCGTCTCGGGGAAAATCCAGAGCTCGAGTCAATTTACTAATTCCGTAATGGTAATGGAGAAACTCAGCGTCGAGTTGAATAATACGTCGAGATGTCGGATAGTCTTGACGGATGATGAAGTTACATTGTTTGATCTATAAGATAATAGGTCGGCGTTCTCTGTTTCGCGAACAACGAATAAAGGAGCAACGACTCGTCATAAGAGCGACGTCGAAGACAGGGATTTAAGTAGAAATTTTAATGCAACGCGAATTGGTGGGGTAAGTGCGCCTAAGTTGCGCCCGTTTCTGTATCTCCGAAACGGAGAGTGCCCGTAGCTTCTCGTGTGACAGAATGACGAACGAGGGATTACGTAACAATGTGGTGTTGAGTCTCGTGGCGATAGCTCCAGTCTTCTTTCCGATATGTTGATTTCCCTAAAATGTTTCTCCCTCGCTATTTATTATATTTATTAGAATTTCGTTTCATCACCCTACACCATCTTTGCTCGAATATTCAACCATTCTATACCTCTATTATTCGTACGTTTTATTATCTTAATGCAAGTGTGTTCTTCCAGTGTATTCTTTCTCTTGTTGAAACATTTTTCTGGAATTTAAAATTTATTCTGCGTGACACAGACGATAATAGGATGCTTTAAAGTAAATTTAACTTTCGCAACGTTTCTTCACACCCATTTTTCTTAGATTCATTTCATAAGATTTTTATTAATATTCAATAGACGCTCTTGTCAAAATAGTTCTCTATAACGGTGAAAATTAATCGTTACTGGAAGTGTTTTAAAATATATTTAACTTTTACGTTAATTTTATAAAGTTTTTATTTACTCGACACTGCCACTGTTTTGACTTTTTGACGGTTTCGTAAACAGCTCGTATTTTAATCCTTCCCCGTCGAAAAATGTTTTACTCGGTATTTTTCCGAACAAAGTAAGACCCTTAAATGAGACTGTATAGGTGCACTTACTCTAATCGCATCGGAGGTCACAGACTTCGGGTCCGCAAGAAAATCGTTAATCCCGGAGTACGACGTTGGAGTCTGACAGACCACAATTGACAAATATTCCTTTGTAACAAGTAATTGCATAGTGCTTAATGCACGAGATTTTGCATAGTTCGTTGTGTGCGTGTCAACGAACTGTCAGTGTCTTCGCATGCTGCAACGTAATTAGAACAGCTTTGGCAAAGTTAACGAATTTTTTTTCACATTGGCTTTTGACCGAAGTTGCGGACAAAAGTCGATTTACGAATGAATTTTTGAAGTTCGTTCGAGTTAAATATATTTGCTGTTATTTATATTCGTTCTCGACTTCGAGAAACTATTCGTAATAATAAATTATTTATATTCTAATATCGTGCTTCTAATAGAAGCGAATGAACTTCCCTGCATTATTTAAGTTCCTCCTTCCTGAGGAAAGAAACCACGCGTAAAATTGGGGTTAAATTTTCGGTACTGTTTTCCTTCCCCGATCAGAGAACTCGAAATTCGAGTATATTTTTTACGTATCGTTAAACGCCCTCCACTTATTTTGAGGGCTGAAAATTTGTTTTTTTTTCCAAGGGAGTGGACGCGTTCTAAACAGTTTGGAAACCATTAAGTCCGAGCGTTAAGCGGTCAGAGTCTCGAATTTAAAAAATATTCCGCTCCTTTCGGGAACGAGCCACGGGAAATGCAACACGTCGGATTAAAGTAGACGCGCGAAGTATCCGACCGAACGTACTCCACCCCGCGTGGCGGCTGAAAATATCGTCAGTCGTACGAGTAATTTGAAAGCCATTAAGCTTTATTTAACGACTTCGACGCCCCATTGTCGCGGATCGCTGGCATCGTTCGTTTCGACGTTATAAATGTCCGGTATTATATATTCTGGTGAAAAATAAAGAGTCCGGGTAGATCCGAATCAAGAGACCGCGGAGAACCGCATTACCGTGGCTCGTTCTATCCATCATTCCGCGGGGACGTTATTGAAAAATGTGCAATTTGCCTGAAGTAAGTATGACGAAGCGACGTCATTCGCGTATCACGCGCGGACTACGTATGCTACGAATTTTCCATACGAGGAATTATCGTTCCTTGTCCTAGGACGCTTCAATTTTTTTTCCTCTTCGATCAATCTTAAAGGGAGTCCCATTCGACTCGACAATCAGAAAATCTTAAGAGCATGGTCGATTATTGCGAGGTTACAGCATCGTTTAGGAGTCCAAAGGGGACGCGAGAGCGAGACAACGCTTCCCTCGCTCGTCGCCAGAGGGCCATGGTCGATCTTTCTCTCCCGCAAGTGCTCGATCGACCACCCATTTGTCAGTAGATAATAAGTTTTCTTAAAGATGCTCAAACGTGTTCTCAAAAATATAACGTCCCAACGTGAACTTGTCGAGACCAAACAGATAGCAAACAAAAATAAGAAATATACCATTAGAATGGATTGAGAATGAGATAAACCTGTCTTTAGCAAGCCATCGCAAGAGAATAGTATTTTCTAATGTACGTGAGGACACTCGTCGAGAGTGGAAACTGTTAATACGCAGTGGGAAACGCGCAGAGTGACGGGGAAAAGGATACTCGACATTCCACGGCAGAAGTAATTCAACGAATTACCTTGCGAGCTATCAATAAACTCCATTATCCCTCGAACAACAAGGCGAGCGCGCCACCAACAGGTGTTACGCGGCGAAGTTTTATCAAAAATCACTACGACAAAGGCGGAACAGAAGACCCGCGGTTTACTCGAAGCGGATCCCCCAAGCCTTTGGAAGCGTACTCTCGCGGCGTGATGGAGTTAATCAGGGGATCGGGAAGCATCGACGCGTATCAGCATTACAAAATCTCGACGCGACAGCTTCGACCACCCCTGCTACGACTATTTATTCCTGCGCCATATTCGCCCGTTCTCCTTCGATCGTGTTTACGTGCGCGTCTGCCAGGCACATTCAACCCCTAATTAGTAACAAATTTTTAAGATCCCTCGCATATTTTTTAGTACACGTAAAACCAGCGACAACGGGGCGTCGAAGTCGTTAAATAAAACCAGAAAAAATCTGAAGTAACACGAAATAAATTTGCTGTCCAATTTCTCGAATAAAAACAAATTTTAACGAAATTGCAGTTATCCCGCGCGCATTCAGCAGTTAATAACTCGAACGCAAAATTCAATGTTCTTGATTTTCGCTGCATTTCGAAACAGCCCTCAAAAATTTCATACACCGGTCGAACGTATCGCGCGTTATATTGGATATATTTATTCCACTCGAATATTTAAAACGTTATCACTTGTGTCTCGCTTAATAACCCTGTTTGGGAGTTATTAGTCGAGCAGGGTTTCGGTACGTATTATTTAACGACGAGTAAAAGTTGGGTTGTCGCCGGTGTCTTGGTCAAATTTACGTTGGGAGCGCAATATCGTGTCATCCAGTAATTAAACGCCGCGGAGTTAGGGAAAATGGACAGGAGCGTTGGATTGATGCCTGTAAAAAAGGTAATATCGCCGCGCCTGCATTGGGGGTGCCTGCAGAGTTCGTCTTTCTGGGCAAAGTATTGCATCAAGGGTTGGATTTAATCAATCAACCGTATCAAGCATTATTCAAAGGTCGCGAACCCTGCGATTGAAGCATTATGTAAAACAACAAACTGCCCGTTCTGTGTTCTTAACGATACTCTGCATAAGAATCCGCGTGTACCGAGGGTGCAGGACTTCGTAATTAAAAAGTATACTAAATTTCAACCCTAGGCTGTCAGCGAGGGACGAAAAGAGACCGATCGCGAGAAAGAGCTTTCCCCAAGCGGGGAACTCCCTCTAGATTTCTGAGATAATATATCGTCGCAATTAGACACGATTACTTACAGTGCTGTGCCGTTCCGTGAAACAAAACATAGCGAAAATATAAATTATTCATTTCATTCCTTCTTTCGATCGTTGGGGGAAAAATTTTTATGGATAACGTAAACTCGACCGGTGGTTGGGAAACTGCATAATAGATTCCTAGAGGCGTCTGTCACGGAACGAGCACCTCGTTTGTTTTCTGCGTATACAGACATTGTACATTCGTTCAAGGAACCGGGAGAGATTACCGGCCTAAATACTTTAACTTGGTCGTCCGCCACGTAAACTAAACAGTTCGCCTGGGCTTGTACGTCGCGCAGGCTAAACAGTTTGGTACTTTATTGCCTAGACTGTAGGTCGTGCGAACTAAATAGCGAAAGGGTTAACAGATTGGTGCAAACGAGATTATAGAGATATAGCGGTAAACCGGCGAACATTGTTTCGAAGACGAGACTACGTCAACGTTGGTGTACTCGTGCTCGTGTTCGAAAGCGATTTTTTTCACGCGCAATAGACGGAACAAAATATCGATAAACCTCAAAGTGCTGTCGAAATTTTATTTTTCACTATTTTTGCACAATTTTTCTACCCATCACCGCGTTTACGCCGAACAAAATGGCTTTTGACTCGTTCGATTTAGATAAGCCGAAATATCCACGATTTTAAATAAAAAAAATGAATACAATTTATCGATCTATCGTTGCTTTCAACTCTTTATTTAACGGGTTGATTCTTGGTAACATTTGAGTAGACAGTATTGTGATTCTTAACTATTATATCTCTATCTCTATATCTCTAACGTATACTATTTAATTTTGTTTAAATTTGTTCGTATGAGAAATGGCCACGAAAAAGAATAGCTTGTGACTGTAAAAATGTGTCGATTTTAATATACGAGACTCGATGATGATTGAGTAGCCTCATGGTTGTGACATTTGCCATCCAGACGAGCCAGACTCGTCATTGTATAGCAAGTTACCGGTAGAAAATTTGCAACGACCCTTTCATTCGTTGCTGGGGATGTAGATTTTCTTTCGAAAAAAAATGTAGTCGCGTGCCTTTTACCGGTCGTACGAGAAACGCGGGGTGGAAAAAAGGGGTCTGTTAAGGGAAGACGTACGAGGGGGATATAAAACATGTAGACGGGCATAAGCAGTATCGCAGTGGCTCGTAAAGGAATTGTCGGGTATCGGTGCTTCGGCGAGGCTCGGGAGAACAATAGAGAGTCCCGTGCACAAAGGGCAAGGATGCATCCCCGTCGCGAAGAAGGAAGCGCGCCTAGCGAGTTTCGCGTTCCGCGTACAAGGGGTGCGTTCGTCCTCTCTGAACACACAGAGAACCATCGTTGGGGTGGTCTCGTCGAGGGACGAGTGGGGGTGGGTTGGGGAGGGGGGTGTATGTGGGGTCGGCGAGCAGCGTTGAAGAGCGGACTAGTGGTGGGAGGCGGTTGGCCTATCGGCTCGGGGTTGCTTGGAATCTATCGGTGGGCCAGATTTCACTGACACAGTCTACGGCTTACCGGCACACGCGAGCGATCCTCCGCGAGTCTTCGGTGGTGAAAGGCGACACGCAGCGAGTGGTCGAGCGCATGCGCACATGCACGGTGGCCGCGCTCGCGCACACGCGCCCTTTCTCGGCGTCGTTTTGCGAGGAAATTGATTCTGCGCGAGGACGCCAGCCAGCGAGGGAGCAACCGCCAGAAGAGCCGGGGTCCGCAGACCGCGCACACACCGCACCGGGGAACGACGATCGCCCGGCGTCCGTCGCGAGGCCGACACTAGAAGGCCGTTGAGTCGTCGCGCGATTTTAAAAAATAGCGGACCCACCGTCAACCAGCTCGCTATTATGTAAGGGCACGGACGCAACGGGACCGTGGACACGCGTCGCGGACAACCGGGGACGAGCGGAAGCGGCTGGAAAACCGCGCGACATGCGAAAGGACGCGCCGCGCCGGCCGCGTTTCGACGACACACCGCCAGCCGACGGCCGCAGGCCCATCAGACAGTAACACGCCAACGTGTCCACGCGTCAGCACGGAGAGGAGCCTCGATGGAACTGACGATCCTGCTGCTCGTTCACGTCGCGGGTGAGTGGCCAACGCGCGTCTCCTCTTCGTTCCAGCGTCCACGCCGTCCGACGGACCCCGCGATGGCCCGTCGTCGTCGTCTTCGTCGTCCCGTTCCTCCTTCGTCCGGTCCTCGACGCTCATCCCGCTTTGGATTCCGTACCCCCCTCTGTAGAACGGAAGAATCTCCGGAGGCGCAACGTGCTCGAAACGTGCTCGAGGAAGAGGTCCCCGAGGACTCGCCGGACGACGGAGGAACGACGTTTCTGTGCACTGTCTCTCGCTTTCGTTGTCCACTTATCGATGTTGCTCTTTTCTGCTAGCCGGATATGCCGAGGGACCATGAGATCGCATGAATTTTAAACGTGTCTCGCGGTTTTTGGGAGGGTAAACAGAGAACGATCTTTCGTTGGAAGTGGCAAAAGATTCGCGATTTCGAACTGTGCGCGTGAATCCGTTTCGCGTTTCGCGCGGAGTCGTTTGAATTTTTCAGCACGGGAGGCGATCGTGCGAACAGCGGCGCCCCGATACGAGATCCCGGACCGGATATCCCGTGCCCTTCCTCCGCTTGGAAATCTCGACGAGATTGGCCGACGCCGGCGTTCCGGTTCGATTAAAAATGAACGGGCCGTGAGACTTACCCCGTGAAATTTTGTAATTTCAATCTCCGCGCTCGCGTGTGCGTGCGTGCGTATCGACCGTTTCGATCAGGGGGGGAGGCGCGGAGAGAATAAAAAGAGAATGAAAAGGCATACGACCGGATGGGGGAGGGGGAGAGAAGAGGAACGAAAAAAAAAAAAGATAAAGAGCGCAGGAGGAAAATGAAAAGCGAGGGTGCAACCGCGGGGAGAACGTCGAGGAGGCGAAACCGCGGACGAAAGTCGACGATACCGCGATCCGTCGAGCGCGCGGTTAAAATATTTGTACCGGCGACACTATTTATTTGCCCGACGCGAATCGAACGGCTCGATTGGCGAGTGCGTTTGCGAACGAGAGTATATCCCGTCGGCAAACAATCGGCGCCGGCGAACGGGCAAAAAATTACTTCGCTCGCGCCACACCGTCCCGCCAGTCCCCGCAGGCAGAGAAAATTGGGGGAAAAAGAGCGATCGGGGTAGAAAAGAGGGTCGCACCGGCGAAACGAGGAGTGCCCAGCGACGCGGAGGCGCGATCGAGAGGGTTCTTATCCGTTGGAGCAGTGGTTCTTAACCCTTTTTGCGACCCCGCCGGGGCGCAGTTTAGAGGAGAAAAACGCTGACACAGTTCTTAATCATGAACAATTCTAGTAACAACTTTGCGAAAAGAAAAACAAAATTCTTGGAACCGAATTAAGGAAGCGCTTTAAATCACCCGGGCGAACAGGGAATCTCCGAGTTTTCGTAACTTCGCGAATAACCAACGACTTAGAGGGATGCTCGATGTCTGCGACGATGCTTTACCACACAGTGCCGCGTTCCGTCACGTTCGAATCGCTTTTGGATCGTGCACACGGAGGGTGGGAAAATAATTTTTGCACAAAATTTGATTCGCGACATACCACAATTGCGGATCGTGTGGTTAAAGTATGGAGTAAGCGTGGAATATACGTGGAATGCGTGGGAGAACTAAGGGAGTGTGAAATACCGAGATTAATGGAAGCTTCGCGCGATGTAGAATTTGGAAAAATATTCGATGCATATTTTGTACGTCGACTGTTACCCGTATCGAAGGGGTGAAAAGAGCCCTCGAAATCGTCGGTGAGAATATTCGGTCCGATACCTTGGAAACTAATACGCCGTGGAAGCCTTCCCACCCCTAATTTTGAGGTCTCGTTTCGCCCCTTTAATGCGCATAAGAGCCACCGAGGAAAATACGTATCGCATAGTTTTGTAAAAATTCCATCGTGTACGAGTTCGATGTAACAGTGTGGAATGCTTACGGAAAAAGTGTGTAACTTGGAAATATCGAAAACGGGTGAAGTGAATTTTTGCTTGTCAATATCGGAGCGTTCCCTTCTTTTTAAAACGCAAAGAACGTAAATCTCTCATTTATTTCGTACTTTTCCCTCGCGTTTCTCGTGCATACCATACGCATTCCACATTTATTCTATACTTTCCCTACGCATTTCACACATTCCGCGCATTCTACGCTCGGTCCATACTTTTTCCACGCATTCCACGCTTATGTAAATCCAACCTTACAACCGCCACGTGGCGGATCTTGGGACAACGCTAATGGCGGTTGCGTAAATCAAATTTTATACCAAAACAGTTAAAACTGCGGGATTAGAGGATAATTGCTCCGAAAGAACTCTCGACGTTATTAAAAATAAAGGAGTAAATATAGTGGGGGATCCGATGGTTTAATATCCATCGATTATGGCGAAAAAAATTTGTCCAACCCGTGCAGAACCTCGAACTTGAGGACTTTTAAATGATTTATCCGCTTAGTAGCTGCTCCACAGCTTGGAAAAACAACGTCCGGGCGCATCGCTTCGCGGTATTTAAAGACCGAGTTTTCAAGCATAAAAATGCTTTATCTAAATCGTTGTAAGGTTATTTTTCGCTAAATTACAGAAGTGCGATATTTCTTATTTTCCAGATAATTTAAAAAGCTTCGAGGAATAAAAATTGTTTTATAGACAAAGGAACGAAACTATTACTACTTTATGAACGAACGTAACATTAAAAGAGACTTTTCAAACACAGGAAACACGATAGACTACTGATAAATAATACGAGCATAACGTTTTCGTATTTATTAATTTATTTTATTTTACTTGATAGAAAAGCACAAAATTTTCTATGTAATATATAAACGTGAACGCTAAGAGAACATAATTTAGGAATTATAATGAGTGTCGCAAAAGTATTCAGGAGTTTCCATAATCTGCACCTTTGTCGAGCAAAGTTCCAGCTTATTCGACGATACCTAAAAGGTGCAAAACTCCAGGTCATTCCACAATACCTGAAAGGTCGTAGTCCGCGACAAATGACCGTCGAAATCTGGTCAACACTCGCAAGAAACACTTTTAAGTGCCGCGACAAAAGTGGCCCAAGTTCGCCATCCGAGAGTTAAGATTTTTCTCACCGTCGAGTTTGATCTAAGTGCTCCATATAGAGGGTGATTCTAGAATCTAGGACAGGCTGTAACTCTTTTCCAAGCGACGATATAAAAACTGCGCGGAGTAAAATGTGCGATTCACCAACTCTTCCGAGGGCGTAATTATTTTGAGAAAAATTAAAAATACAATTCCTGAGAAAGAAAACGCGTTTAAAATTTTATACACGGTCGGTATCCTGTTTCGAGCTAGCATAATCATTTAACGCGTCAATGAAAAACGTGAGATTTTGCTTTTAGATAATTGGAAAGTTTACAAGCTAAAATTTGTAAGGTTACGCGAGTACCATCGTTATAATTTAGTAACAAAGGCACTAATGACCAAAGTTTATCGTTGCAAACACTTCAGAGACAGTTTAGGTCGCGGCAGGACGCGAACAAATGTATCTACCATCGCTAGTTCTCGATAGAAATTTATTATTGCTAGTGACAAGTGTTCGAAGCGTCGCCCATTTTCGCCAACGCATTTGACAGATCGATATTGTGACGAATTGAGTATTGTCTATTCAGCGAGTGATCAAATTATTAGTTACTCGTCGTAGAAATCAAAGCTTGGGCTTCGATCGATCCCCAAATCTTTAATTCGAATACTTCTAACAGTTTCGAGGATATCCTTTCCAACCCCTCGACGCTCGTGCCAGAATTAGACTCGTTTTTACGGGGCGAAAATAATTGCTTTTCTTCGCATTCTACTTCTCGATTTTAACACTCGACTAAAATTTATTCCATGAGATTTTATTGCGTTTAACAACCCCCAACTCAGTAATCAAATACTACCCGTCAGCGCACAATCTTTGGATGCAACTTTACCAAATAAAATACAGTTTTATTTTTAAGATATAAAGCGAAACAGGGGGAAGTATTTGAAATCTTACGTACGATCCCAGTTGGGGTGGGTGTTTGCAAAGATTCTAGCGCCAAAAAGTCTTGGTTGCGTTCCGTCGTATAGGAATTGATCAGGATCCGCTCGGGGAGGATTCGAGACAGGGCGTAATAGTCATCCTGGCGTCACGGTGGTTCGTCGTGGGGATCGCGGCAGTTAAGAATCGGAGCATCGAACTCGCGAGAGAGGGCGGCCAGACGAGACGGCGCGCTAAAGGGCCACGACTCGTAAAACGAACAGGCGTTTCCATAATAGAAATTTAATGAACTTGACGAATAATTGTGTCAATGGATAATTGCATTAACGCCGCTCCAACGAGCACCCGGGCACCCGGGGGCCGACGTTCTCGCTCCACTTCGCACGGTACAACAAATCGCGGCCCGGGGCCACGTCGTCGTCGTCGTCGACGCCTTCCGTCGGCTTATTTCATCGGCACTTTATTGAATTTTTTGCTTCCGAGCTCTCTGGGCGTCCAGGAGGAAACCCGGCCGCGGAAAAACCGTATCTCCCTTTTCCCCCGTGGTAATCGAACGTTTTCAACGGGTACTCCGCCCCCTCCCCGCCTGGGCTCGACGACTTCGCGGCCTCGTGGGTTTCTCGCGGAGCATCCTTTTCATCGTCGCAAACCTCCCGCGCTTTCCCGTCCCGTGACGTGAAATACGATCGTTCCGACATCGAGCTGTCGATTCCATTGTAGCGATCCCCCCGCCAGTCGGCACCGAGGCGCTTCTTCTTCCATCTCGTCCCTCGCGAGAGATTGTTTTCCGCGTGCCTTTTCACTCCTCGTGGCCTTCTTCTTCTCTTTTCCTTGCTGATATCCGTTACACGCGTGCTTACACGACGAATGAAAAACAGTCCAGAGGGCCCAACCCCCCCTTCTACGCGAGCTTAACACCAGTTCTTTGTCTCGCGTTTCCTACGTCCCCCATTTTTTTTTTTATATAGATATATATTCTTCTCTTTTAACGAGTCGACGGTACGATTGTCACTTTCCGCGCCCGGCGTCGACGCGACATCGCGAGCACCCCCGTTGAATGGGGGGCGGCACTTTAAATGCGGATCAGCCCGTTTTATACGGATATGGAGTAATTGTCTCGAGTAAGCGACCCGATTTATTCACGGTTGACGCTTCTTACGCAACGGCAATTCCTACGGCGGTTGGCTCTCGCGAGGCGAGAAAATTTTGTCTGCGACCGCGGGAAAGAATTCTATTCAAACGCTGGCAGGGAGGGGGAGGGGGACTAAGCGCGAGGGGCGGTCGTCGTCCGGGGGCCTCTGTTTAATTACTTCCGAATCCACAACGTTCTGTTGTTCGCCGCCGACAAAACACCGCCGCGTGAATTTATCGTAACGACGACGAGCGAACATGGGGTAGAAAGCGGTCGTCGTCGTCGTGTTCGTCGTTACGCCGCGCCACCAGATATAATCCTCCCACCGATCGCGCTAATTTGCCCCGCAGTTTGTCTTACGGACAATCGGGCCGAACTGTCTCTCGGGGGAAGCTAACGCCGAAGCACCCTCGAATCGAACCCAGAAACCGAAACCGCTCCACCGGGTCGACAAGAGTTCCGTTAAATAGCCCTCTCTGGCCAGAAACCCTCCGATAAACCGACGACGCGCGGATACTGGGTCGAATCGGACCCTTGAAATAATTTTCTCGTACTCGATACCACGGAATTTGACGGTTTTTTTTTGCGTCACTTTGAGTCTTTATTTTTAGCTCCATATTTCAAGAGTATAATTTCTAAATATTAAAAATTGTGGGAGTTACAATGACTCCACTGGAGGCCTCAAGGAAGTGTGTTATTTAGATATTTTTTTAGACTTATTACAGCATCTCCAATTTTTTAAATACAGGACTAGCCACCTAGCTTCGCCTCAAGTGTTTTCTAGCCCAAATCGTAATATTTTTAAGGGACGATATTTTTTGTTTGTTTTTGCAAATATTAAAAATTGTAGGAGTTACGATGACTCCAAGCCTAAAAAAAGTGTGTCAAAGGGGAGTGTTATCTTCAGATTTTTATCTGAATTTATGTATCCTAGAATACTCAGAATCGAGGGTCGCAAACGTTATATAACAAATACATATAATAGAGATTTAGGTGGTTTCTTTTACGCAAGACATCGTGTATAATGCTCGGTGCAACTCGCGCAACGAGATTTTTATTTCACGCCTATCGCAATTATATAATAGTTGAAAGGAAAGGAATATCTACGAAGATGTCTAAAGTGTATTGTGCGTTTTCGTTGGGAACAATAAGGGAAATACCGGCCACATATCAATAATAGACGACAGAGGAAGAAGGTAATAGAGAGAGAGAGAGGGAGGGAGGGTGCAGTTCAATATCCTGCATAACAATATCCGCTGGAGTAGGTGACAAAGGGGAGAATCCATTGGTGAGCCAGATATCTGTTTCTAAATATTGCTCTTAGAAATATTAAATTGCGGATAAGTTTTGTTGAGCGCGTAATTAAATTTTTATCGAATATGGATCAACAAGACGAGATCGTGCAAACCTTTCAGGCAGATCTAAATGTTTTAATAATAATCTGATTTCGAATATTCCAATTTAATTAAAATGTCCAAAATATCTGGAGAATTTCATAAATTCTTTTTGTTTGGCTCTGTATAACTATTTAATTAACCCGACGTATTTCAAAAGCGGTTTATAGGTATTAACACGAGTACTATAAATTTTGCAGTAATCTATAATGTATAATCTACAATAGTAATAAAGGCCGGGGGGATGTTTATCTGTAACGGCTTAACGCGAAGTTATGAAATTTTGTAAATACTTTCCGCGGTGCTTTCGAAATTCCAATTACAAGCCGCCTAATTAATTAAAGTGTCCAAAAAATCATGATTGGATTAACGAATTCCGTCGGTTGACTTTACATAAATAATTCAATCAATCCGCCATATCTCGAACCATCGATTTACGTTCACAAATTGCAATCAATTTTTCAGTAGCCCGGAATGAATGGGAAAATGAACTATGCAAGATTTCATATTTTAATTCAACGATGGCCATTTATTTTGGATTCGTGGGAATAGGTGACATTTTAATGTGAATTTTGGATGTACGAAGTAAAACAGTCCCTATCGACAAAAGCTTCTGTTTAGCAACATTCGTCTGTAACCAACCGTAGAATATAATCTCGTATGAAATACGAGTAATTCAGGTTACGGCGAGTAAAAATATGTGTTATGAAATCAAATTAAATCTGGTCGTAAATTCGAAAGACCATGCTTATTCTGTCTCGGTTGGCATAGCAATATTAATACTAACTTTGCCGAGTAATTTGGTTATAAGGTCCGATTGCGTGTATAAAGTGTTTACCTACAGGTGGGCAATCTGTTAAGGGGCGATTCTACGTTGCAAAATAAGACGAAAATCGAGAACCGGGCGAAATTGCATTCGAGGCTATTTAACAGAATTATTAATACCTGAAAATATGCGAAAAGACTGACTTTATTTAATTTCTTCTTTGTTGGGGAAGACAGGAGATTTATTCCACTTTTTCCTGTACAATTAAATTTTCTTCGAGACTCGTTTCTTAAAACGTCTACGTATAAATGAGTGCAGAATTTATTTTACCGCGTCTGACTATGTCTCGTTGATTCTACTTATGGATGCGGTATTATTTATTTCAACCGAGTCTAACTATTCAGAGAACTATAAGTGCATCGAAAATAGATAGTACCATGATACAACTACGGGTTAAAAATTAGAATCGTGTCTTACATAGTTATCAAAGATGGATCGAGAGTTAAAAATACCGATGCAAGTAGAAATAACGAATAATGGTCAGACGCGGCAGCCGAATGTCACTTAATCGCGCTTCTACCTTGTGAATTTTTTACATCACCTTTCTGGGCAACGAATTTTGGAACAAAAATTGTTATTTCATAGTATTGACCCCTTTTACTTCTACTACATTGTCTGTAGTTTTCTACATACAGAAAAGTTGTTTAATACTTTTTTGTAGGTACCCATGAGCTCTACTTCAGAAAAAAGTTTCATTGAAATATATTCACAATTGTAGGAGTTATGGCTGTTTGAAAATTGGACCATTTCTATGGGATTTTTCTCATTTTGCGGGGTCAAGGACCAACTTTTCGAATATTTTTACGATTTGTACATATTCTCCATCAAAATACGCGTAGTTTGCTTTTTTAAACATTAAAATCGTCCAATCCGTTCAGAAGTTATGACGTTTTAAAAATTCGCATGAAAATTCAGTGATACATATCGACGCTATGGTCAGACATGAAATTTTCGGTAAGGAATTTTTTTCTCGAAACTGAGTAGGATTTCGGGGGTATGTCTAATGACCAAAAATGCTTACAATTGACCCCTGCAACTAAAAATAATTTTTCCAGAACGATTTAAAATTTTTTAATTTAATTGTTAATATCTTTTTAACGAAGCCACCATCAACAAATTGATATTCTTGATTTTCGTCTTATTTTGGCCTCTAGAATCTCCCATTAAAGTTTTTCCCAGGGGTGGTCGAACACTCTGTATATTCAACATATTTTGTCTCGTTTCCAAAGACAATTAAAGTGTGTCCCATAGAAATATTTTTAGAAACTGTTCTCGTGGCTGTTAGAGAACAAGATGTCCTTCAAGTGAATTTCTTAATTCTCGACGTTCGTCTTATTTTGGCGTATGGAATCATCCCCTAAAGGATTGCCCACCTGTAGGTAAATACCTCGTATTTTGTGACTCGAGGGTCACAGTCTCGACTGTGAAAAACGCACTGGTAGGGTCTCAAGTGACATTCGTCGTACGAGGGTTGACCCTCGCGCCGCTAACGTCGATTTTACTCGTCATCCCCCGCGCGACTCGAGGGTGATACGATCTTTTTCAAGAATTTTGGACGGTCAAGGCTATCGGGGTAGCAAACTCACTATGCTTCTACCGTCGACCTCTCGACTCTTCGCTCAGTGTTTGCACCTAGATCGCTTGGCATGCGCTCCGTCCGTTGTTTGTTTTAAAGAGAGAAAGCGCAAGCTGGCAATCACGCTGTACCAATCTACCAGACGATCAGACTCTCAAAGAAACAAAAAAACAGGAAACAAACATCGTTGCAGAACTTACTATTGAATTAGACAGTATCAGATTTTATTGCTTTCGACAACCGAAACTTAATCAAACACCACCGCGTTCGAGGCAATTTGAAAGCTGCACTTCCACTCGATCTTTCGACGTAACAAAATAAGATACAGATTTATTTTTTAGAGTGAATTTTACGGGTACCAGAATTTGAATCTTCGAGAGGTTACAGACTTTTTTAACCATTTTTCTGATATTTTTAGACCCAGGGAAATCGATAGTTCTTGCCCTCTGTCGCTTTCAATGGCAGCCAGGAAAGTACAAGTATCGACTGTGCATAGATTTCATTGACAGTGAGAAGCCTGACGAAGGTTCTACACTCCAATTAGACGAACGCGTGTCGCACGAGAGCATAGAAACGAAACGGGACGGTCTTAACCGGATTCTAGCATAAGAATCATTATACAATTAACCGTGCTATACATATAAATCGATACTAAAAATGTTCTTCGACTGGAGATACTCATCGGATATTAAAAACATTATTTCTGCATCGTAGTTTTCCATACGGTGCTATATTTAAATCCAACATGCACCGCGGAAGATTTCGTAATGCATATAATAACCTGTTTTGTTTTAAAACACGACAACTGCCGCAGTTACAGGCAACTCCAGTTTTACGAACAAGTTCTGTTCGAAGCCGCTGTTTATTGCACGTTTCGGTTCGTTACGGTTACCTCGCATTCTTGCAAAATAAATGTGCATCGTACGCGTTAACAGCCATCTCGAATAATTGTAATTACTATTCGATGCTCTGTACGGTCCATTCCATCGTCGGCAATTAAATTCTCAGATATTCCCCCTTTCGATTGCTATTTATTTCCCAAGCTGCGACACCTTTTGCGCTCTAAAATATGTCTAAACAAAGGGGGACGATTCTGTCTAAGAAACAAACGAGTGGAAAACGCGAAGGTTCGTTAAATTAAATCCAAAAATAATAATCGTGCATCGGGGTTAATGAAACGATGAAGTACCGGTTGCTGGCGGCGTACGACCGTGGCGAAAGGGTTAATCGTCGGCGGTAGTCGTCGCAGTCGTGCCTCGTAATGAATTCGCTGGGCTTTTCTTAAACGGGCTACGAGTAACCTCCCGGTTTCGCCCTCCGTCGTTGCCGCGGGGATGCGCGCTGCCAATTGCATCGACGATTAAATTACGACGGCCGAGCAAAGGTGAACTCGACGAAGTCGCAAATGAAATTCCGGGCGAACGGAATCCGCCAGAAATCTTAACGATCCCCGCTATCTCGCCCGGACAGCGTGCCGACGACTTCGACCGAGGTTCAAGGAAGTCCGTGTAATTTAAATCTCGGCCCCCCGCGACGTCGCTGCTGCTCACCTCCATCCCCCACCCGCCCCTCCGTCGATTTCACCCGCGCTACCCTAACCGAGGGAACGAGCGGGACGCTTAAAATGCCTCTGTGTCCGATTAAATCTTAACAACCTAATTTCCAGAGCCCCGCGTTCGCCTCCGCTGCGATGCGTTACGGGGGCAGGGTTCGATCCACGTTCTCTCGCTCCCCTCGAACTGTTTTTCATTTTTCCACCCCCTCCCGGGGGTTCTTTTGTTCGGTTTTTATCCTCTTTTTTCCTACCCACGTCGAAAAGAGGGAGAGCCACGTGAAAAGTAGACGCACTATGGCGAACGACGGGCAAATTTTTCATTTCTGGGAACAACAGACTGGGCGTTTCCGATGCTTGGTAATTGTCTCGAGTAAATTTGGCGGAGATTAAAATAAGTGACAATAGTTCCGTGGTTCCTTTAATGTTTCTGTACGGAACGGATATCGTGAAAATTTTAGTTAGATGTACGTAGGGAATATAAGAAGTACTTACAGTAAGGAATCATTATATTTAGGGGTTGAGATAGCCCTCTACGAAGCCCCCATTTCATTTATTCTATCAATAAAAATATGAATTTCCAGACTCGAATTTGGTACCTGCTATGTTAGCTTACGCAGTAATCTTTGTTTCATAGTCTTTCACAAAAAAGCTACTTTTTGTTTCGTCGAGCTACTTTAAACTTATACTTCCCCGATCCCTGCAGGGTTTCCATGATTATTGCGATGCGATTTGTTCCCTCGAGTATTCTTGCCTCTCCATCCAAAATTCGTGTCTTTGATATTCTTATTGATCTCGTAAACTCGACCACAGTGCTCCTCTGTTCCAACATTCTGGCTGGCTGAATATGTGCCAGAAATGGATTCGTCGTCTTTGCTGCCTTATGTACAAGGTCCTTGCCCCGAAGTCTTCTATTTACCCGTTGAATTTACTCCTCTCCGATCTGCCCTCATGTACCCGATAATGCTTGAATCGCCAGGTTCTGTCTAAATCCGTCTGGGCATCCTCTTAACGAATTTACAAATTACTAGCTTCGGAATTTATAGACTCCTAGCGTCGATCTCGAACCACGTTTCCGTCTTTTTCGACCAAGAGACTTGCTTGTTATTTCGTTATAATTCTAAAACGAAAAGTATCTTCCAAATATATTCATCGACGCTCGCCGTGGATATTTAATTCCAACAGAAACGTTCTCGACCAATTTAATCTCTTGCTTTACGATTCAATTTGAGGCCGTGCGTGTGTGTCACAGTCAGTCACTGAATTTATCACGCGCCAGAACGAACGTCCAATCTGCCATTGCCAATCGGCCAGAAGGCGACGGAACCGCGAGAAGAAAGTATCATAAATTAATTCGTTCGAAAAGCGTGAAATATTAAACAGTAATTCGGTACGCAGTCGGACCACGAGCACGATATTACGAGCCAAGGGACTATCGATCGCCTTCAGATTTCAATAATATTAAACAAAATTAATAGAGAATATAATAGACGCGAGAAATAGCCGAAGATATTTTCCACGACTCAAATTATATTTAACACTGTTTACGTGTCCTCAGTTTTAGTTTCGAAAACAATTCGATTGCCAGCCTTTTGTTGTTAATTGACCAACTATCGTCCGGTTCGAAATAGTTTGAGTTTCTTCATTCGCGTTGAATGTCTAATAATTGTCGCGACACGAGTGTCGAAACGTCTTTTATGACTCTCGACCGATCACAGCGTGGATACTCGTGTCAATTAGAGACCTATTTTCGTTCTTCTTCGAAAGGTACTTCATTTTGGTGGCTGATACCGCTAAATTTGATAGAAAATGTAGAAAACCATCGACGAGTGGTACGCGTTCATTGGCAATTACCTCTCATAAAGCTATGCTAATATCTAAAATCTTAAACAGAGAACACTGGAATGTGTGAAACAAGCTTCAACGTTTTCCTAAATAAATGTTTGGTAACTGTGGTGACCCGCCAATACAAGTATCAAATTATTTCCCACTGCTCACTATTACTCGCAGCCGATACCGATTTCCGAAATCTCAACTAACTCTCCTCTGCGTTTAGTTCGACGTTATTCGGTTGATGTACCATCCTCACCAGGCACGGGTCTCTACAGTAACCATACATTGCAGGCGAACTATAATGTTTGTCTCTTGGTACTCGAAGAATACAGAAGGTTCGAACAGGCATTTCGGTACGTTACAAACCTATTATACCCGGGTGCCCGGTGGTACAAACGACGATACGGTCGTTCTACGCGACAATGTGAATTGGGAATGTAGAATGAAATTTTTTTTTTTGTTTCATACGTGGCTTTATTTTCGAACGAAATGACTTTGAATATTTGTCGGATACACGTGTACCTGATTGGCTTGACTCGACGGGTTTCGTTGCAGATTAAACTGCAATATTGAACGGTTGCAAGCAAAAATTACCGTTGGATTTGTTCAATTAAAAATGCAAAACATCGGGGTTTGAAAGCGTAGGTACGAATTTACCGAAATCGCAATCGTGCAAACGGTTTCGACGATTTCTAAGCTGATTGACCGTGTAAAAAATGAGCTGTCGCGACGAATTAATTAAAATCTCGACGATCCGTTTCTGGCAAACTGAAACTTTTTTTTATACAGTACGAGATCCAGATTGCAGATGGATTATTATTACGATAGAGTTAATTGGATGCGTTTACGCTATAGAAACGTCCGATAGATCCGAAATAGTGTACGCGCCTAGTTTATCGGAAGTCTGTAATGGACAGGAGGAACGAACGAGCTATCAGTTCGTTAATAATCGTTCATTCGATTAATAGGAAGATATACAACGTCGTCTGGTACAATATTACGGAACTTGGTCTGGAACTGAATTAAACCGTACCGATTCGGAATTGATCTTCGACCAGCGTACGGGATTGGGCCATCAAAGGACGTCGTCGCGACGTACGACGTCGATTTTGACGACGGCGGATTTCAGAGGCCAGAAACAAGGGACAAGAATTATGCTTCCGTTTTTTTTTTCAACCACGGTGGTTCAAGTTTAAATTATTCCGCAAGTTTCACCCGTCTGATGCTATCTCGGAAACTGTCGAGAGATATAAAGTAGCTCTTCGGACGAATGTTTTATGGTTTTCTGCGGAAAATAACATGGTGCCCGTCGCGATAAAAAATTGCAACAAAAAATTCTTTGTATCTCCTTTATTTTCCGTGTTATCAAACTTTTAGTTCCTTTGCATCTTTCCCTGTTTTTTTTTTTTTTTTCTTATACGAAGCAGATAACTATTTTTTATCGCGAATTTATAAACGACTATACTTTCCGGTCGACGCTGATACCGCAATTAATAACAAAGAATAACGCGTCGAACCTAATTTTCCTTTGTAACTTCTTTGTGTATTCGGTAATGTTCGCGATAACATCGGGGAGCTGAAACTTCCGTAGGGTAATTGCATCCCTTAACTTTAGCCGGGGGCTGAAAAAATATACGTTCCTCGTTTTTGGTTGCTCTGCGAGTCGGCGAACTTTCGTTGAAATTTTCTGGGCAATTTTTGGGCGAAACGTTCGCTTCGAGGAAATATATTTAACCCCAAATATAGAAGAACATTTTCGTCTTGTTTTGATGTGATCATTTATACAAAAGCTCGTGTACAGATTTAGAAAATCTAGACGTCGTCGAATATATTATTCGATAATTCTAAATGTGCATAGCTATATTGGGAGTGAAAGAATGAGCCGGATAGACAGAAGTGATACGTTGCGGTGAATATTTTTAAGTCCAGGCTGTTTTCTTTTCTGAAAAATTGAGTAGCTCGAATACAGAAAACGATTTTATACATTTATGCGCGCTAAAATTCTCGGTGCCTTCAGCGACGTTTCACGATTCCTGACGTGCAAAAAAATCCGTATCTTTAGAATGCTTAGAGACGTAGGATGTTTTATTAAAATTTTCCAACAATCTTATGATCGCCTAACTATCTTAAATCGATCTGCCAATGTTCTATCCGGCATTGAAAAATAAGCATAATAATAAACACACGTTCTCACCGTTTATGTTCGACCATTATCTATAATGGGAAATGATCATAGACATACGGAGTGCTGCCACGAATATTACAGACATTATGTTCAGTGCTTAGCCGAAATGATCAACATGCATTTCGTACATGAGAAAGCAAATTGCAGTGCTAGAAAACCGGCAACGTAGACGCAACTAACGTTTGACTAAACGTTACGACGCGAAAATGAATAATTATGCGACCCATATTCGTTAATATTCTTCCATCTACAAGCAACGAAACATCAAGCTTAAATTAAATATCGTATAGCCAAGGCGAGGTTCTCTCTTACTAACGCTAGACTGGAGAATTTCAGATTTTATACTTAAATTTATAGAAATCATAAATATCATTTCTCGATAGTCGTACTTCTACGATATTGACAATATTCGTTAAAAATTGTAGGCAGTAAAGAAGTATGAAATTTTCAACGGTTGAAAGGCGTTGATACATAGTGGGTGTCCAAAAAGGTTGGGACCAAACTTGTACTATTACCGAGGTCAGATAAAATGCTTTATTAAAAAGACACAACGTCGAACTCTTTCAAATATTCCTTACAAGTGTCACGATATATCTCTAAAAGCTCGTATCTTTTAAATCTTTTATCTTTTAAAGAATTTTCGAACGTAAGTTTGTAGGAAATTTTTTCATCTGACCTCTGCAGCGCTTAGTTCAAGTTCGGTCCGGACCTCGTTGGGCACCCGGTAGATTGCACCGCGTTCTGTTTATTTGGACGAACCTGGGCCGCTTAAGTTAGCATAAAGTTTCCCCGTATCCGGTGGAAATTATTATGCTTTCATAATTCCGCCTATACAAGGTACGTAGTGGCATCCTCGGTCTGTTGGCGTGATTAAAATCCAGTAATTTCCCACTCACCGCACGTTGATTTGCAAAGAATCCCCGGGAGCATTGTTAGAAAGGAAAGTTAAAGCTTTCAGCGCGAAACGTGCACGCCAGGCACATCCACCGCAACGCATCAACTACAGACTATAGGGTCGAGACCATCTTCTTCACCGTTACAGTTTAGAATACGGCAAACAAGTAACTGTAATTACCATTTGGCTGCATCTACCCGTAAGTAGTTGCCGGTGCAGCATAAGTATTTGGCATAGAGTAATGTAGACAGTTGTAAAAGCTAATGGTCGTTGCCTCGACGTGGAATAAGGCTTGGAGGTACGGTTACAATGGCGAGAAATAAGAAATTGTAGTCGCTCGAATAAAGAAGCAAACGGAGTATTACGTCTTGAATAAAGAGCGATACGTTCTTACGCGGGTTACGATTTAAGCTTTCCATAAAACGAATACGTCCTCGCGGTTTCGGTGAACGGGTCAGAGCGTATCGAATTTATGATCGGTCGCTCGAGTTCCCAATCAATCGCATCCATCTTTCTTTTTAACCGCGACCAACGCGAGCAACGCGTTCGAAGTACTCGGTAAGATCGCATTGAGTCGTCACGGCCGACGTCCTACCGCAACATAAGTATTTGGCACGGAGTTACGCAGACAGTTGTAAAAGTTAATGGTCGTTGCCTCGTTGAGAACCAGGCCGGAGTACCGCTTCCCAATGGAAGAAGTAATAAATTCCGGTTGTGCAAGCAAAGAAGCCATGTTTCCTCTCTTAAACGAGGAACAATATCTTCATCTTTCTTCGGGTACAAAAGCTCCTACCGATATAATCTGTCTCCGACGATGAAGACGCCAAACGGGACATAATATATATATATATATATAATATATATATATATATTCCGGTTAAAATTATTATACTCGTTGTTCCGATCGAATAAAGTCACTTACTCTTCGGGTACCCGGAGTATTTGACACAGAACGATTTGGCTAGTTGTTGAAGCTTAATGGTCGTTGCACCGAGAAGTTACGACGGAAGATGTAATAAATTGCGGCAAGTAAAGAGAGCAACACTTTTATTCTTCTTGGGAACGATTTAAAGCTCTATGGAACGATCTGCTTCCCTGTAACAAAGATGAAGGGCACTCCCAACTAACGATCCCGGTGAGATTCTGGCCAATCGTAATTGTAATCCTCTTATTGCTCGATGGTATCGATTAAACACAGTTGAAGACTTTCTTCTTCTTGATTAGAGTTAACGTTTCTCGCTAATATTCTTCTTTCCTCTCTGGGGCGCTGTGTGCGTTCCCTCAAGATATTTTAATCAGTTCTTAAACACTTTAACTTTTATCTGGGGAACAACAAATATCGTTACAATATTATCTCTTGTGGCGGTTCGTTGTTAAGACAATTCTAACAGGAGGTGTCCTCGCGTTACATTACTAAATATCGCAGTTAAATTCCACTCGTAGGTTACAAAATTTGAGAGGTTCGTCAGTCATAGAAATTTTCATCGCTAATTAAATTTTTAGACTCCACTCGATGTTCCTGGATTATTTGCGTCCGTTTATCTAATACTTTGATTAATTCTTGGCGGAGTTTGGGGCACGTGACGTGACGTTGCATAGCACGTGGCGCCCCTGGGGCAATTGAGCGAGTTGTCGGGTACCTTCGGCCAGCCCTGATTGTCATTCCGGGCCGTGGTTGTCGTTAAGAGCACGTTCAAAGGCCGCGGTAAGATCGTCGTTGAATCGTCGACGCTCAGTCGTTAGAGAACGCAATCAGACAGTGGACTCTCGTCATCGACCAACACGCATTCAGGACACGCTCCCTGCAGATTTGTATACACGGCAGTTTCGTTGCATCCACCTTCCCCTTAGCGAGATATCGTTAGGACGCGTTTTACCTAACTAGCTTTTACGATATTAAGTCCCGCCGTTCCAGGTCGACCGGATTCACTTTACCCAGTTCACGCGATACCCATCTGTTGGTGCTCTTAAATAAATCCCAGGTTGGCGAACGGCGACGCGGTGGATGCTCGAAACGGTTGATTAAATTTCGAATTTCGTTAATCCTTGTCCCGGGGCTTTCGTGGCCCCCGCGTCTTCGAGGCAGTACGTTGTTCCATTTGGCGAACCGCCGTTGAAATATGCGTGCGAAATTACAGCCACTGGCCACCGAAAACCGCACACAAATTTTTCCGACCCCGCGTTATTTCCTCTTTGGAACTCGTAAAGAATGCAGTGTCGCGAACGCGCTTTTTTTTGCCCCCGTCGACATGTTTACCATCCGATTTTCAGCGAAATACGGGGCAACGTTGCTGTTCGAGCGACGCTGGAACCTCGATTCTCCGGAATAGTCGGGAAATGGACCGTACTAGCCGAACTTATGCGTTTTGTAGCGAAGAAAACTCAATTATTCTACCCTCTCTCGTATTTGGTGAATTCTTGGGGCATTTCTACGTTGATCGACGCGTTGAAAATGAAATCTACAGGGCAGGTATATTTATTGAAATATATTTATAACCTTGATCGATAATCGAAATGTCCGACTGTTCTTGACGTTTGACAATCTCGGTGAAATGTTACAAAATAATTCTTCCTATCAATAGTAAATATAAAATTAAAAAATTCCGGGGTTCGACCAAGTCCTCGACACGTACGACGCGAAAAGTCGAAGTACGGTTTTCGTTCGCTGTGTCTCGAAGTTTTGAAAACAGTCCGTCAGTGATCCCGTATCGAATTTCACATTGTTAAGCAAGTTATAGCTGGTTAAAGCTAACTGTACACAAGGTCGGATATTACATTATGAAAGTTTAACCGTCGGACGGCGGAAGATCCGTCAGTTAAGCGGAAAGCGAACTTGGGTCAACTTTGACCCGCGATAGCTCTTCATCCACGGATTAAATCCGTCAAACTTTTAATATTGTATCTTGTCTCTCGCGAAATAACATTTGTTTATTGAAAGTAATTCTTTCGATGGATAATAAAAACAATTTTGTTCCTCGTTTATAAACGAACAGTTCTTGCGCGAACACGCAGGCAAAGACCGACGAATCGTTATTAAAAAGAATCCCGAACGATGAATCGAAACGTTTAACGAGTGAGGGGAAAAGCAGAACCGTGCTTGTACAACAGGCGGTCGTTTATTTATTCGAAACGAAAATTGTAACAACGGTTTAACCGGCTTCTTCATTCCGGCGTTCTACTTTTCCGGTCTCCCTGCTGGTTTGCATATTTTTAAGGCCTGCTTCCAAAGCAGCAAATGCCCGAGAATATCGCCCGGGACGTTCCTTTCCGAGTAAATAAAAAGCACATAACTGAACGAAACTCCGTATTTCCCAAGATTTAACTGTTGATATAGAATCCGTTATCAACGGTTTACGCGCGGTTAGAAAATAGCGGGCATTCTGTTCCGCAAACTTGCCTTAAGAATTCGTCAAAAAAAAAAAAAAGAAAAAAAAGAATTCCTCTCGCTTTTAGACTCCGAACTGGAACAGTTTAAATAGAGTTTCGCGACGAATAAAGAATCGAAGTTGACAATCGTATCATTCACTCGTTGCCCGGCAGTCCTATTAATTTAGCTGTCCGAGCTATCAATAGATTTCCTCCTCGGAGTCCGACTTGAATTCTTGGGAGGAAACAACTTCCGTTTACAGTTGTCCGTCAAACTCTTCGAGAGCTGACAATCGGGGAAACTTTAATGAACAGAATCTGCAAGTTTCGCTGATATCTGCGAAATATTGTTGCGACTATAACTGGCGACTTGAATTAGGGAGTTCCCAAAGTCGCTCCTTACCTCTCAAGGCGGTTCATACATTTTCCATTCGGTACTAATTTGCATGCTAATTAACAAATTGCGACTCGATCTTCGAGACCACCGTTACTACAATTTTATAACATCTTCAACTCGCAGTATATTTTTTCCAATTAATTTAATTAAATAATTAAAATTCATATTTCTATTATTACAATTTTGTAATATAGATCACGATATTATCAGAGATTATTTTGAGTGCTAAGCTCAATGCTTCGAGTTTAAATGTTTTCTTACGTTTAATCGAAGGTTTACGTTCTCTCTAATTAATTTAAAATCGCGTCAACGGCACAGGCAATTAAGCACTGTGTGTAGATAGATTGATTTATGTTTCTATTATTTGTGGACCAACCTAATGGATTTGCAATCACATATTTTTGCTTTTTCGAACAAACTGAGTCCCCTGTCGGGTGAAATTCGGTGCAAATAGGGAAGATGTCGGACTAAGGGCGCGGGAATTTGGCGAACGGTCCATTATTGTTATTACGTCGCTGTGCTTCCCAATATTGTGGGAGCGAACAAATCTCTATGGACGTCGGGTGTGAACGACAAGTGTATTGGACAAGTGCGGTGGAGATCCCGTGGATATGTTTGGGTTTGAAGGTTCGGGGTGAAGTGTGTCTGGAGAGACTCTAAAAATGTACGCGAAGCCTTGGGCATACGGAAACCATCGCAGTAAGTGCGCTGTGTGCGCGACGGTTCAAGAGAGCCGCGCGATTGAGGAGTTGGTCAGTCTGTTGAAGAATTGTTGGAGAGTCCGAGGTCGATTGCTAGTACGCTACCAACGAATGAATTCTTCCATCGAGCATTTCTACACCTTCGCCAGATTGTTTCGAACGGGTTTCTCGCGAACGATTTTTCCGTATCTCGAAACCTACAAAAATTAATTTAGAAAAAAATATCGTGGTTCGTTTTGCGTGTACTTTTTGTAGAAAAATTGCGTACCGAATGTAGGAATCCTTAAAAAGTCTAAAACTATCCGACGTATTGTACGTTAATTATTTTACTAACTTTTACTGGGGGTTTCCCCCGTGAATAAATGGATAATAATCATCCGCGAAAAGTCCAACGAACGTCTTCCATTTTAACCGATTACGCGCAACAGAGGTAAATACATATTTAATTTAATAGAAAAAGTAATATCTGAAGTTGCAGGTAGACTCGAACGGCCGACCAAATCAAATTAAAAGCTACAATTCACATTCCCGACGCGTTTCGCGCGTAGAACTACGTGTATCTACTTCCATTAGCGTTGCTTCTGTATTAATAATACGTCTTTATTGCGCCGTAGTCGTGTAAAATGTTCATCGACGAATTGAATAAAATATGATATGTAGATGCAGACATAAATATGTAATCAAGGTTGGAAAAGCGGGATCCCCGAGCCCTGCGTGCTGTAATTAACCTAACCTGCGATTAACCTTAATCTACGAATATAATTTACGATTCGGTGTATTAACAAGATTTCGTTGTTATCTTTTCCTACGGCGTCGCGTTTAAAACTTCGAATGGATGTTTTATTATTATACTGCGTCGATAAAGCTGTATTTATTGCGCCCGGTTCGAGTCGTTTAACAAGTGCTTTAATATTTACTACTTTCATTATCAATTATTACTTTTTAGCGTCTCGACGGGGCTGGTAGTAACACGAATATCTCTATATTTAATTTCATATATTATATAGAATTTTAATTTTAAAATAGCCACCTTCGTTATTCATTTTTTTATCAATAATTTTCGTCTATCGCAATTACAATTTCGATAGAGATAAATATATCGAGTTGTTAAAATTCACGCGGTCGTTTTCCAAAGTTAAATCGTTGCTTTCGACCCGTGGTCTGATCTACGTACTCATTGTAGATTTCGAACTCGTCCGAATGATACCAAGTATTGCAGAGAGAAGAGAAAATTAGTTCCGGAAGGAATTGCGGGTCGTATTGGGTCAGACATTTTAGTCAGCCCTCGTAACGTCTGCGAGTAAGGAAATATTACTCGACAGTGTCCACATTCTACTTATTCATTGGACTAAATTCCCTTTAAGCCGGGACCTTTCCCTCTATACTTGGCGCGCATGCAACGGCTTAACACGGGGCGTTGTATGAATTTTATTTTACCCACGAAAAATGCTAAAAACAAAATTAATTCCGGAATATTTATACGCCCGTGAAATAATTAATATTCAAATTAAACGATAAGCGACTGTGCTCCTCCGGTGCTATTAGGCGTTCCGGTGAGAAAACACACCCTAATCCCGAAAAAATTTACAGGAATTCTTCTTCTTGGACTTTCGATCGATCCCATTATGCGAGAGTTAAAAATACAAACGATAGAAAATCCTAGAGTTTTACAAAATGGAAATCGACGTTATAATAAAATAATCTATCCCTCGAACGTTAATTTATCAACGAGTTTGAAATTGTTGTTCGTTGTTTGGGGAATAAAATTTGCCCAATTGGGGTTGCCGGAAATGTTGAAAATAGCCACACTCGAAAGCTTTTCGATTTTTCGAACAGTCTAGGTGTTTCATCGCGTTTATTATTAGCAGCCCACTCGTCTGAACCGACGAAGCATTTAAATATTTACAATAGGAGAATGGACAAACGTTTTTATCTCCAAAAATAAGAATCCATCGTGGTGTACGAGCCAGGCAATAGCTTTTGCAGGGTTTACTCGTCTGTTAGAAAATCGTTCAAGAACTGTCTGGCTAGTCGCTTGAAATGGGACGGTGCACCGTCATGCATAAATCACATGCGACGTACAACATCCAAAGGAACGTATTCCAGTAATTCAGACAATTGATTACTCGAGAAATTGACGTAAGATTCGTTCGTTAATTGCCCGTTAAACTCCCGCGAGGATTTCCAGAATTATACAAAATTTTTTGGAGACCAAAGCATCGTGCAAGAATTACACCTCGTCCCTTCTGCGTTTAATTTCTCCGTAGCACGTGTGTTCGCCTAACCTTCGAATTCTAATTTATGGGGGACGAAACGTGGAGTCATGACTAAAAAATTTCACTCCCGTCCGTTCATTTTTACGACCAGGTTTGTAGCCTGGAATTGTGTTCTGAATTAAAATTTTAGATTAAAACGTTACGGGACCGCGATATTGGTATTTGCAATTTTTCAAAAATTAACGCAAGCTTCTACATTGAAGCAAACTTGCTCGAATATTCAAAAATAAAATTGCTTTATTCCATTTTCCATAACTTTTGGACCCCTAAAACGATGCAAACTGAAATTGTTGCACACGGTTTCGGTTTCTCCTATTCCCCGGTTGGTTTAGTCGAAAGTTTTTGCGCAGGAGTGGGGGGGTTGTAGCGTGTAACTGACAATGAAGAAGTTACACCATATCCAGGAACGTCTCGCGTTCGGGAAAAATGCGACGGGCGGGGGCGTGTAGACGACAGAGCGATCAAATAGGCCCGACGCTAAACAGAAACACCTGTCTGTTGCAGGAATTTGCTCCGGTTTGCGAGAAGTGCGCATCCAGATACCGAC
This sequence comes from Colletes latitarsis, assembly GCF_051014445.1. Taxonomy (NCBI): domain Eukaryota; kingdom Metazoa; phylum Arthropoda; class Insecta; order Hymenoptera; family Colletidae; genus Colletes; species Colletes latitarsis. The sequence continues at coordinate 23,935,808 of NC_135135.1, read as the reverse complement.
GGCCGTGAAGAAAGGTGACTCGGCGATACTGAATTGCTGGTATGACACCGAGGGGGATCCTTTATACGCCGTCAAGTGGTACAAAGGGGGTCGAGAGTTTTATCGCTACGCCCCGAAAGAGACCCCGGTCGTCAAGACTTTCCCCATCGGGAACTTGACGGTGAAGGTGAGCATCCACTCCCCCTCCCCTCTCAACCTTTTTCCTCAACCCTCTTTCTTCTTCATTTAAACCCGAGCCCGTGCCCCGCGGGCCTCTGTTAAATCTTTCGAGAGGCTGGGGCGCCGCGACGAAGAAAACGCCCCTGGCCTCCGGGAAGACCAACGTCTCCGGAATTTATTAATAATATCTGCTATCCAATATACACCACTTCCATAAATTAAAGGATTTTACGATCGCGAAACATCGGTTTTTCTCTCTTTGCTATCCATTTGGCGCCACCGATCCTAAACGCGTGGCCATTTTTAATCACTTCGCGAAGAAAGATCATTGTAAGTTACTATCAAAGATGGAGGATCTCTAGCGTTCTCCTAGTCGAAACTTCGTTCGTTTCCCTTATTATACTTGTTCGTTTCAACGCGTTCACTGACACATGAAAACTCTATAATATTCTGCAGGAGTAACGTTTTGATTTTAGAACGTTGTATACTACATATTTCCCTCGACATAATATAATTTCTTGATCCTAGAATTCTTTCAATGACATTATTTCTTACATCTTTTTAGCATTTTGTACGTAAATCGATTTTTCTCGTCTTTGAAGGAGTCAATATTTAAATTAAAATTCTTATTCGTATTATACGCGTGGTCCCAGAAATACAAATATCGGTTATCGGCCATATTGACACGGATGAAAGTCGGCAAGAGATGCAGAATTCGATAAAATTGCGGTGGAACGGTAGGTCCGTGCCCACGCTAACCGTAGTTACAATATTAGCTGCATACGTTCATAAACTTTCGCGGGAAGAGAGGTCAGAATTTGGGAAATTATGTTTGGTCGGTACGTGTTAGTAACCGTACTGTTTTAACGAGAGTGGCCGCGGTTGAGTGGCAGCGTAGGCTGTGTGATAACTTTTTGACCCGCGAGTTGAAACACCGTTGGAATAAATTTTTCATTGCATTATTAACTTTCAACGGGTTATTGGTTCATTATTAACAAAACATTTTAATATTAAATACGAGTGTAATAACGTGTTTCGAACTGCGAGTGATACAATTTTACTCCGTAACGTTGCATACAATCGCGTGAAATTTGAATACGCCGACGTTGGTAGCATTTATTTCAAACCAAATTGGGTTTTTAAGCGATCGTATAACAAGGAATTAATTCCGACAAATACATCGGAATATTCTAGACAGTACGGATCAACAAACAAAATTTGAAACATTTATTCTGTCCACGTGTCGAACGTACCTTAGCTTATTATTGTCACTTGATATACCATGAATTACCTGTGCACCTGTACACGGAGTAACGATAAGCTTGGTCAGTTTAAAAGTTACAGCGCTCACAGCGAAGTTTTTTCAATCGCATATAATTGTAAATGAGAATGTAAAAAATTGTCATTTTTCCACGGATGTTCATGATGCTATGATAATTAATGTTTCCGTTGTGCGTGTGACAAATTTCAGCCGATTATATGCAAACGCGTGGAATACAATTATATCACGTTCAATTCATAACATGTTACATTGCGCTCGCATTCGATATTAAAATGTTTTATTAATACCGAATGAATAACCTGTTGAAAAGTTAATAATACGATAAAAAATTTGTACCAACGGGTTTTTAATTCCGGGCAAAAAAAGTCGGCGTCGCAGCCTCCTGCGTTTCCGCGTTCTCGTTAAAACGGTACAGTCGCCAGCGCACACTGCAACGCGAACGCAATTTCCTAAATTCTGGCCCCATTTTTCGGAAAAGTTTATGGACATGTTCGGTTAATATTGTACCTACGGTTTTCCAATTACCAGACTGCCAATTTCATTCAAATCGACGTCTCTCGGAAACCGAGTTCAGCCCTGGAGGCTTCATCGAAATCTTTTCAGGAAATCCATGGCGACGTCCCAACGAAAAAACGTCCCCGCGCTCCATATAAAGATTAACCTAACTTTCTATTTCATCCCTAAAATCAGGGAGCCTAGAAATAGAATTCGCAAAACTCTTTTATCCACTGGTATATCGTTCAATATATAAACAATTGCGCTAAAAAAATATATAAAAATAAACGCGATTGTTTATTTAATTCTCTAATCAATGAGAATAGCGTCGGTACAAAAATTTCTGCGAACGAGCGTTGCGTTCAGAAAATGGCGCGCGTGGGATGAAGCGTATAAATGGCGGGAAATTTAAACAGCGGGGAGACTAACCGTGCCCCACGGGGCTGCCGTGGAATCTTTTGAGAGAGGCCAGGGCCGAAGCAGCGATGAAAAAACGCCCTCGGCAGAGGGAAGACCAACGTCAGGGGGATTTATCGCAGTCGAGAAGTTGGATGGAACAATAACCGAACGTTTCTTCTGAAATATGGCGCGCTGGATATCGCTGGCCCCCTACCCCCATCTCCACCCCCCTTGTTCCGCGGAACTTTGCGAATTCGAGTCGGGCTTCTTAATGAGCGGTAACAGAGGGGGATGTGCTCCGGCGTCGCGGGTTGGACGCATCGATTCGTGCACGCCCCGGCTGGTATTTTTACGACGAGACCAGTGCATTTAGGGGAAACGAATCGTTCGCGCCAGCCAGCCAGCGAGATATCGACGAATCTATAATCGAGACGGTCCCTACGATTATACGCGACGATATCGTAAAAACGGCCCCCCTTCCTCTCCACCCCCTCACGCGATCGCGCGTCCGGAACGATGTTAACACGCGTTTATGGAAAATTTCTCGCCCTCATATCTATTTCACGATTCAATCAACTGTCGAAATAGTTTCCGTCGATAGCCATCATTGTTAGAGAATTTTAATTTTCCACGTATAATATTCGCTAGGAAACGGTCCGGGGAACAAATCCTCAGGCTCTTGGATCTCTTAATTTCAACCATTTTACATTCGATGTTCAACTATTAGACTGTGGATTCACCATAGTTTTCAATACATCGTTATTTTTCAAATAGAAGATTGAAAACCACGGGTGTGAAACTCATTAGTCTAGAATGCAGTATTATAATATAATCTTAACGACCAAAGTCCTGACCAAACCAAGAAAAATTTCTTTTCCAAAGCTTGTTCTCGTCTTGTAAAGGGAAAAATTTGTAATGGTTAAAAAATGGATATTTGCAGGGCCGTAGAGGGGGTTGCAATTGCTTGGTCGCGCCCCCCTGGGTGTCCTATTGCGGTCCGTTATCATGGCGTAGATATACGACAGCCTCCGGGGGTGGATGGAGAATTCGTACCGACACAGAAGTCGCGTTAGTCCGACCGGATGTACAGAGGCCACTTGACTCGTTACTTTTCGCGGCAGACGGGCGTAACGAGGCTGAAGTGACCGTTCAATATTTGCTTTATGATGGCAACTCTGTCGTTTCGCTGCTCGTTGACTTAGCATTTCCAGAGGGCGAACGACGTTGTAATTGTTCGATGGTATTTCGAGGACGATCCGATCGATTCGACATCGATCAACGAATATCTGCCTCGTGTTTCCGCGAGGATGTAAATGAGCTGCAGACACGATTCTAAGGGTTCTGACAACCGCGAATCGGAAAAAGAACGACTTAATAGACACACGTCCGCGGCGTAATGGGTTCAGAAATATTCTTTAGTTTGTAGGTGAGTATGTAGTTCTTCATGCGACTATGTATACTGCAGAATGGCCGACGTCTCGTGAATTATTAGGTGATCTGGGAACGAATATGCCGCGTTATAGATTCTTCCAGACCCCGTCTTGGACAGTGGTTCGTTCGTACTGTCGTTAGAAGCGTTCGAAACGTTTCCGCGTGTTCTCCGGCATAGAAAATTAATCTCGCGTATCTTAAATAGCATCGAAAAGCAATTACAAACCGTCGTGTATATTCGACTTCGAACGGCTCGCGAAATTAAATTCGCGATAGAATCAATTTTACTCCGCGGTTCGTTCGATTTCGCCGATCGACGGCTCGTTTTTATTTGTTAAATGTAAATACTTTTGTCGACGTTTAACCGAATTTCTTTCGAAATTCGTCGATTGTTAACCGGATAACTCGATTCGCGTGGCGCTTTCGCGGCGATAAACGCGGTCAATGCGACCGAACCGTGGAATGGGGAGTAAAAAAAAAAGGGGGAAAGATTGAATTATATCCGTCGCGATCAGCTGTTTCGAGCCCTCTCGTTCCACGAGAAACTATCTCAAAAACGTTTCGGCGTACGGCACGCCTCGTTTAGCGCGCCGGTAATTCTCCTGGATACGGAAATAGTTCGTACCACGTTCGATGCAATACGGCGCGGCGCGATCCGCCATCGCGTTTCGCGCAGAATTCTTCCTGCAAAACAGGAGTTCCGGGGGGCACACCGAAAGTTTCAAACGGCCATCATTTCCCCCGCGAGGCTTTACATAATCCTCCGTTCAACATGCGAGTGTCTCGTTACTCCGCGCTAATAGCGCGTTGTAAAATTACAAAGAACCGGGCGAAATTGCTTTTTCGCCGTGCTTACTAAATCCTCGCGAGCGCGGGGGCGATGTCGCGCTGGCCCTCGCCCGGGCTTTGCGGTCTCGCGGAGCTATCGGCCACCACGAGCGACAGAATTTCTCGCCCAGACGAGAAAGATGGCTCCCGGGGACAAACGGGACGAATAAATCGACGCGAAACGCGAAACTGTCTCAATATGGAGAGCCCCACTTTTTTTTTTTTTTTTTTATTCACCCGACATATAGGCGTAAAACGGAACGTTCCGCGAATAATTAAAATTCTTTCAACGCAAGTGCTCGATATCGAATATTTCATCTCGAAATTTGCATCGGAAACGGTCTTGTTTTGTCGCAGAGCGGAGTTAAATTTGCTTACACGCGATTTTATTTAACGCAAAATAGCCGGTAAAGATTTGAACGGATCTCGGGTGAATTCGAGTGCCAGAAAGTCTTTCCGAAGAAGTCGTAAAATTTGACAAATTGCCAAGATCTCTACGTGTTCATTGCATAGCTGCCAACGCGTATAGCCTAATTAAGCGGAGCGCGGAGAATTAATTCAATTAGGTTCCATGAGTTATTAACGAAATAACGAGACTGGGTTCCTCAATGGACCTCAGATCGTATAAAGATTAAGCAACTGGTTCCTTGAACCACCTTTGGAAGTAGTAATAATGAGATACGTGGTTGGGAAGAGGAATTATTTTATTAATAATTGCATCGATCAGATGTACAAAGAGATAGAAAAAGGCATCAGGTTTAAAAGTGTAGATTTTAATGGGAATTAGAATCATGTATTTTTTTCTTTTTTAAGTGAACGAACGATCGGTGATAACGAGTGCATCGAAAAAGAGTATTTAAGCAAGTTTAATCGTCGTTGGTACAAAAACGTAAATAGTAACAGTATCTCGTGTTCGGTTATTTGGTTTCAACCAACGTTTGATTGCCTCCCAGATACTAGTAATCCAACACCTTTGTTGCAGGTGTATAAAGTCCCGAACAATCACCTCATCATAGGTGGAGTGACAGCGGACGTTCACCTGCATGAAATTATTGACTCACTGTTCATACTAGTGAATTCCCGGGGTCTCGGATGATAAGCAATTTCGATATTAAATCAGGGGAGTTTTTAATCCGTGAAAGTTATAAACGGAGAACTTAATACGAAATTAACAACTCAAGTAACGAACAAACATAGATTCAGCTCCGTTTCAGCCATGAAAATTCATCCACGCGGGAGTACTGCACGGCCACGTAGAAATATCGAGGTGTGGTCAGACGCGCATACAAATTTTTAAACTCGATTATCTCGGAAACGAAACATCGTACGAGAAAATGTTATCCCACATCCTCGACTTATTTTGTCGCGTAGGTTCTACGATCTCTTGAAAAATTTCCCGTAGAATGTTACGTTTTCCAGATAATCGAGTCTGAATATTTACAGGATCGTCCGACCATTATTTGCTCGTTCTACTTGAACCGAGTCCTACTCTATTCCAGGCACTTTTCCTGGCAACGGAGCTTCGTACGGTAAAATTTTGCTCCATATTTTCGACTCTTCGATAAGTGGTAGCAAATGCAAAATTAAAAAAAAAAAAATTTGCCAGATACAAAGGGTTCAAGAAGAAGCAGAGTCCATATCAAAATAACTCATGACGCGATCCAATAACAGTTCTGACCCCTCCCCAACATTCTCACGTACATCTCTTAATTAAAAAAAAAAGAAAAAATTTATAAGACTCTCAGAGTTAGTCGACGAACTCCATCGGAAAGTTACATTGGCTCAGTCTTGAAATTAAATAGGTACATCGTAGGGGGGGGGGGGGTGGAAAGAAATTCGCTGGTAAATGGTCGCGTGCGAGGATGTCGCGTTTAGGCTGTCCGGGGCTGCGGGTTGCGGTCTCGCGGCGGTATCGGGGCAGCGGGAGCGACAGAATTTCTCGCAGGGGCGAGAAAGGGGGTTCGAGTAGGGGTGGCGTCGACCGGGACGCGCGAATAAATCGCGACGCGTCGCGAAATTCTGCGCCACCGGCCACGGCCGACGGGGGACGCGCCGTTACGGAGCGTAATGTCGCTCGTAAACCGCGTCCGTGGCCGGTGTGTTCCGCGAGCGTGAAGCTCTCCCTGCCAGGGCTTGTTCGCAACGGGGCGAATGACACGCCGTCATTCCGAATCGATATCGCGAAGAGGCGAACGCTCGGTCCAGTTGCCGTCTTCGCAGCGCGGATTATTCAACCGTCGACGGGAACAATGCGAAACGGCCGCGCGGAGCCTTTGTCTTCCGGTCGATTGATCGATGTTCCGGTCGCGGTGCTTCCCCGTCGAACCGGGGTCCTCTCTCGTTTTTTTTTTTTTTTCGCACGCGCCTCTATGGACGCCCGGCGTCATAAATTTCTGGCCGTCGAACCGGTTCGAGGAGAGGCGCGGAAGACGCCGCGTACAGAAAGAAACATTAGTACCCGGGCTCGACCTCTCTTTTTCCGAGACAATAGAATTTCGGCACGGCGATATACGGGGGGAAATAAAGTCTCTATGTTTATGTATCGAACACGGCCATCTTTGGAACTCCGAGAGGGATGGAGGGAATTAATTCTTCTGCCGTTCTCCTAGTTTATATCGAATCCCAGTTCGATTCGCGTTATTCCGACCCACCCTGCAGACCGTATACGCAAATATCTCTAAAATTCATTGTGGACTGATTGCAATAGATGTCCAAAAGAGTTGGGACCAAACTTAGAGCAGTATTAAAAATAATACTAAATGCATTTTGCCTTAGTAACACGTGGTAGCTGTTCCGAACTTGTTAAACGTCCTGTAAAATAAAAGACGAAGAATCAGATCTAACCCAGAAGATCGTCGTATTTCGCTGTCCACCGTTTAGCCGGAGTCCTGATCCCCAAAAGGGAATGGTTTCGAAATTTGAGTGTGGGTAATGGGGAGGTAAAAATCGAGTGATACATCGAGGGAATATTGTACGGTTGGGTTTTGTGTGTTGCAGAGATCGGAGAGCAACGCGACGCAGGTCGGTCTGACGAATCTAGAGCTGGACGCGGCGGGGGAGTACAGCTGCGAGGTGTCGGCCGACGCTTCGTTCCACACGGCCATAGTTTACGCCACCATGAACGTCGTCGGTAAGGGAAACGGTGTTTATTAACGGGCAGAAGGAACTTTACGCGCGAGAGAACGTCGCCTGGAAGTCGGCCGCGTTGGCTCGCAGTTTCGAACTGCGAATTAATACCAGCCACGGCCCGGGTGGACTTAAGGGCTTACGCGAATCGCTGTGGACCGAGCCGAAGATAATACTGCGGGTACACGCGACGGAATGAACGGGAATTAGGTGTTTTAGGCGAAGGGGAATTAGGTTAACCTGCGGTTTTATTTCCTATTTCCCCCTACCACGGCTGGCTCGTTCCTTTTCTCTTTTTCATTTCGAGTGATACTAAAAGAGACGAGGAGTACGCGTCGACGCCTGGCAGCGCCGACAGCGTTGCTCATTAATTTATCGGACGTAGAATGACAAATTGCGAGGCCAAATGGCGCGAAAGCTAAAACCCCAGTGGGGATCACGAAGCCTGAGGTGGATTAAAGATAGAGTCGCCTCCGCGCCCGCGCGGAATGGCAACGTTTATGTTGTTGGTACGGTAAATACACTGCCGGCCGTAAATTCGAGGCCATCTTCCTTCATTGTCGCGTCTTTGAATAGAAGCAAAGAAAACGACGAACGACCGTCCGAACAAATAACGAAAATTACCATCTCGCTGGATCCACCTATTATGTAATTGCTGTTTAGCCGACTGCGGGGATACTGCTTTAATGATTGCTTTATGACGCCATTAACTTCTTCTGCATCTCGCCTTTTGTCTCGGTTAAGCAACGCGACAAAGGGGCAAGATTAAGCAATAAAGTCTCGCGCGCGAGACTCCATAGACGGGAAAATGCCCGGACGAAGAGCGTTTGCAAATTTAAGAACTGAGGAGGTACTTGAAGATGCAATTAGAAAGTTAATAGACCGGGTACCCGATGCACCCTGGTCCCTTCGTAAATTCTACACTCGGTCGTCAACAACTATTTCCTATCCATTTTGTCTTTATCAAACGACTTACGTATCGCGAGTTTAACATTTTGCAAACGCTGAAATGATTCAATTATTGGTAAAAAATTAGTGCAAAGAAGACAGTATTTTTTTTTTTTTACAATAATAGGTACAACTCAGGAATAATTAAATTGGTGGTAGGAAAGTATTTTTTTGTTTTACAGAAATAAGCACGACTTTGACCCGGATGAAATGTTTGCTAATTCTCGGGAATAAAAGGGCGTCGAAAGAAATAATTAAATTGGTAGTAGGAAAGGTGTCCAAAGTAGTATAAACTTTCATTAGTGCCGGGAGTGGATACTTAACCTCTCAACTGCCGCGCTCGATTATACTCGAGCCCGGCTAAGAATATTATTCTAGATACTGAAATTTTAGAAAAACATCAGATATATAAACTTCTTGGCCCCGGTGTACGACTACGCGCGATGTTTTGCCATTTGATTTACTTTTCACGTAAACACGAGGGTCTAATTGCGAAAGAATAAATGGCGAAGTGAATTTTTCACGGCAGCTCTCTTCCTACTGTTCATTAATTTTGCATCGAAAAGGTTGAACGAGACGGAGAGACAGGTATCGTTTAGAAAATGCGCACTGCATGAAATATTAAATATTTTAGCTGGACGAAATTTTAATTCGAAAAGTGTCTAGCATAGTGTGCTGGGTTATGAATGCTAGGTGGTGTTTCCTTGAACAAAAATAAGTCCAGTTTTAATTAAATTTGTATTGAATCGTATATTTGAAATTAATTCTATCCGAAGGATTTCCCTACCATTGATTAATTTAACATTGAAAAGGTTAAACGGAAGTAAGAGACAGGGGGCACGCGTGTAAAAATGAAAATGAAATATTTTTCTTGAAAAGGGAAATTTTATTAGCTCGACAAAATGCTTGAAAATTTAAAAAAATAATTAAATTCTTAATACGAAAGACGTCTAAGACAGTATGAAATATTGCGAATGTTTGGGATTATATTTTGAATAAAATCAAGCATAGGTTCCGGCATTATTTAAACACCTATCGTACATATTTTGTGTATGAAAATGGAACGTATTCCTTTTTAATGTAAAAAACAGAACGTTCGAGTTCCACGAATTGAATTCGAAAATTCCAAAGAACGTTCGAACAACAAGAGGAATAATTAAATTGTAAAATTTCGCTGCAGTGCGTAGTTCCTCGTACGAAGACAAAATACAGATACCGCTTATAAAAATACACTTGGCGGGAACGAGAATGAATTGTTTCCTTTCGACGGAAAAATTACGACTTTTCATCTTGATAAGGCATTCACGACTGTTTAGAAAGGAAAAAGTACCGCGTGGAATAATCGAGTTGTCGATAGAAAGGATGCCTGAAGCAGAGTAAATTCTCGCGAATGCTGAGTGTGGTCGCTTAAACGAATACAAGACGCGGATAAAATTTTAATAAAATACGCGCGTCGCGTATGAAAATGAAATCATTTTCGCGCGAAAAATAAAATCTCCGCGCTCTCTACGCGCCGTTTGCAAATTCTTGACAAAGAAGAGGCGCTGGAAAGCGTTACTGAAAAATAAAAAAAGGTGCTCAAAGCAGTATGTCGGATTTGGAAGCTTTTGGTAGGCTGGACTTGTTACAATCTCTTTATTATACTTATATTTCACGCTGTCATTTATCGGTAAATTAAGGATCCTACAATGTTCCATTGCAATAAAATATGAGTCGTATAATGTACTCCACAAAGGACGGCGTAATATTTTCGGTTTTAAAGGGAGAAATTTTCGCGAAACGTTGTTTTCGGTTCGTTAAAGGATGGCCTGAAATTTACGATCACGAACGCGCAGTGTATTTGCTCTTGGTTTTATTTATTTATTCGTTTGTCGTTCCTGCCATTTATCGCGATAAATTACGTATTCATTTTGCCATTAATTGCACGGTATTACGTCAAAGAAGCATTTAACGTGCCGATGAAGAAAGCACGTTTGAATTATCCGTTTCGCGATAACGCCGTAGAATGTATAAGAGATTTAAATAATGTTTGGACGAGACCGGGCTCTCGTTGTCGGAAGCGATACAGTATTCAGATCGCAAATACGCGCCGACGGACTGCGAAGTGTTAACGCGAGTTGCCCATGGAGTGCTTCCAATTTTCGGGTTTGTACAGTGTCTTGCGTTATGGGAATACAAGTTCGCGCGAAATCAGACCGCGGCGTTTCAAATCACGGACGAAACTTTCAGCGATTCGCTGTCTTCCGTGATTCCGGTCTCGGTTGGAAAAATTTCCCGTGCGAAGTAACGGCGAAACTTGCCCGTAAAGGGATTCTTTTTTATTTTTTTCCCCCCCTTTCTCTCTCTCTCTCTTTTCTCTCAACCGTCGCGAGACGTTCTTAATATTTATGCGCGGGAAGGTTTCTGTTAGAAGGATTTCGTTAGAGAGGGAACGCGTCCCTTCGTCCGGGAATGAAATATCCCCGTTTTTTTCAGCCTTCGAAAAGAATTAGGTGAAACCTCGAGAAAGAGGGAGAACACATAATCTTTTGTATTTTTCACTTTTAACGAATCCGGAGAAAAGGATCTTTTTTTTTTATCGTCCGCTGGAACGTTTTGAGTTTTCACGAGTCGCCATAAAACGACGGAAACGCTCCTTGGATTTGCACCATTTTGTCGAAACCGTCGCGACACTCACGCGGGCCGGACGAATACAAATTTTCACTTTCCCCGGACAGAAGAATCACGCGAACGAGAAGCAGTCTCGCGTGAAATGATAAAAACCCGGTATGGGAAATGCACGCGCATAAAAGTTTACTCGTCGATACGTTTTTGGTGTCTCTTCTTGCTAGCGCCATTTTATCGCGACCGATTTCCAACAGATATTGAAACTTTTTCACGGTGATGATATTCAGACGGATTAACGAAGTGGGTAATCCTTATTATATACAGTACGCCCGCGAAGTATCTTAACCAGCGGGGGAAGGATAATAGTCAGAATTTAATGGCTACGCGTTGGAAGACGTGTTAGGCTGAAGAGGATGGAAGGAAATGTAATCTATGCGAGAGAAATAATGAAGTGCCGAAGCGTTTAGTCGGGAGAAACGTGATGAAATGGAAATATTACACCGCGGTACTAGAGACAATTTCAAACGGAGACATAACGAAATAATCGGACGGATGTATAATAATAAATTTGAAGAAACTTCTGGGTTTTCTTATTTTATTTTCGCGAAACCCCGCTCTTAAGAAAAATGTCCTTTGTTGCGGGGGTGTCCGATCATTTTGTCGAGTGTACCTGGAGGGTTTCGGTGCTTTCGCGTGTTTATTCTCCCGATGAATGCGCGTATCAGTCACTCGAATTTTTTCCACCGCGGAGAGAAAGGAGAGGAATAGGATCGAGACGGAAAGAAAAAAGGAAAGGGAGAGAGAGGAAGAGAAGAACTCAGAGGTCCAAGAGGCTCTTGCAAATCGTAAAAGCTACGGGTGGGGGGACAGGACGGGAAAGGAGCGGCGAGGATCTTCCCGCTCGAACCCGTTCTCGTTATCCCGACAAAACGAAACTCGGAGGAGCTGTGTGTGTCTCGCGTCGCGAGCAATCGTTTGTACCGATGGCGCGCGGATCCTCGCCCGATGCACGAGAAACGCGCGCACGGAAAAATATCAAACGCACCGTTCGAAAACACATCGTCGAAATATTTGGCACAGCCTCGACTGGTACACCCGGGTCTACGAAGGGGGCGAACCGGGACGGGGGTAGGGGAGGTGGCTGAAAGAGCCTGGGACAATGGTGTCTCTCTTATGAATACATTACTTCGATATCGAAACGCGAGCGCGAATTGCCAGGCATAAAAGAAGAATTTTTCATCAGGCCGTGGCACAGAGACAGAGAGAACGGTGTGTGTGTGCGTGCATGGGTGGGTGAAAAGGGTGGGGATGAGGGAGAGTATGGTATGGTATCGGTATGTCGGTGCATCCGGGAATCTTGAAAAGTTTTCCCCGTTTCGCGATACGTGCACACAGAATCGGTAGGGGGGGAGAGAAGGCTGAAACGTCAAAGCGGCGTTTCGAACATGCCTCGCATACTTCCGGCCGTGTATACCTGCCGTCTCTTGTTCCGCAGAATTACCCTCTCAAGGGCCGTCGATACACGGGTTAAGGAGGAAATACCGGATTGACGATATGCTGCGTTTGAACTGCACATCCGGACGGAGTAAACCCGCGGCCAATCTCACCTGGTACATCAACGACCGACAAGTACGGGTTTTGGAATATATACGAGCGTCTGTGAGAACTTCAGACATTGAACCGGACTTTCACCCGTGAATCCCCCGGCTCCCGTAAGACCCTCTTTCGCCGTTTCGACTGTTTTCGCGGATGATAACATCGCGGGGCTGCATCGCGCGGTGATGTTTAGATTGGTCGAAACAATTGAACAAAGGTCCTGGGGGGCTATTCTCCTAACGATGCAGGCCCCTCGAAAGCCGATCTTATATTCCACCACCGACCAGCTTCAAATTGTATACAGTCATCGGGGGAAGATTAATTGTAATTTATTTAAGCTGTTGTCTTGTTGCTATTCTATTGCATGTATATTTCGCGGAGTAACTCGGGCACCTCTGTTTTTCTAACGATATAGAACACACTACGACCACCGTTGGAAGCTTCAAATCTTACCTAGACATCGGACGACTGGAAAATTATTAATTTCTGCTATTATTAGTTGTATTTATTATCCTATGTTACGTACAGTAACTCTGGGCAGCTGAATTTCCGTAACGATATAAAAAATTTTAAATCATTCTAAAAAAATTATTTTTGAATCCGGAGGTCAGTTACAATTATTTTTGGTGGGTAGACATATCCCCGAATTCCTACGCACTTTCGAGAAAAAAATTCAGGTGGATAAATTTTTCGGCGAAATTAAAAAATTTCAAATCACTCTGAAAAAATTATTTTCGGTTGCAGGGGTCAATTGCAAGCATTTTTGGTCAACAGACATACCCCCGAAATCCTACTCAGTTTCGAGAAAAAAATTCATAACCGAAAATTTCATGTCTGACCATAGCGTCGATATGTTTCACTGAAATTTCATGCGTATCTTTAAAACGTCATAACTTCTGAACGGATTGGACGATTTTAATGTTCAAAAAGCCAAACGCCGCGTATTTTAGCGTAGAATATGTAGCAATTATAAAAATATTCGAAAAGTTGGTCCTTGACCCCGCAAAATGAGAAAAACCCCATAGAAATGGTCCAATTTTCAAACAGCCATAACTCCTACGATAGTGAATATATTTCAATGAAACTTTTTTCTGAAGTAGAGCTCATGGGTATCTACAAAAAAGTATTAGACAACTTTTCTGTAGGGCGTCAAACAAAATTACTAAAAATGAAAAAGTAATTTTTAAGAAACATCGACAGGTGCCTAAATTTTTCGACGAAAATGAAAAGTTTCAAATCGTTCTGAAAAAATTATTTCCTGTTGCAGGGATTAATTACAATCATTTTTGGTGAATAGACATACCCCCAAAATCCTACTCATTTTCGAGAAAAAAATTCTTTAAATGTCGTCACAGGGCAGTCGAAAGAATACGTATTCTACAACCATCGTCCAAGTTTCAAGTTTTATTTAAACATCGAACGACAGGATAGTTAATTGTAATATTTATTTAATCAGTGTTCTGTTTTTATCGTATTGTATTTTGTGCAATGAATATCTCCAGTTTCATAACGATACTGTCGAATGCACACTTTCGTCGAAGTTTTATACAGTCATTGGACGACGAGTAAATTAATTTTAATATTTATTTAACCGAAGTCTTGTTATTGTTCTGTCGCGTCGTATATTTCGTGCAGCGACCGAGTACCTCCATTTCCCCGACGATACTGGCCGTCGAAAACAGACTTTCGTTGCATTGTCCGACCAGTGTCCCGGCTAGAAAATTTATGTAGCTATTGGAAGCTACTATTGACTGATGCAGGTATTAAAGTTTCTACGCGGAGTTCTACCAATTTTTTAACTAATCCCTTGCTATTGGCAGATGCAGTTGTACAACGCTATAATTTACAGGATTTTCTTTGTTACGTGAAATGTAATTTTTTGCGATCGCGATAAATTCTTGAGGTTGTCGGAAAATTCTACGAGAAAAAGGGACCTAAACGAGCGATTAAATTTTTAATAGAAACGATGTTTTAACCGCCTTTTACGTTTAAATCGTCCTCAAGAGCGATACCGGTGGTGAATCGTGCCTCTGGTGTTTAGATTAATCGGAACAATTGACGAGTCGAGTGCAGCAACCGGTTATCTCTATTTTCCCAATGAAACAGGATGTTGAATGAGAACTTTCGTTGTGTTCCAGGACCGTCGTGGAAACTACAATATTTATGTAGGCAATAAGTGATACGAAAAGTATTGTTCTATCAATGGTTCGATCGATTCCTTGTTATTAACTGGGACAAACGGTTTTGTACGCGGTAGAAAGAATAAATGGAGCTTAACAAAGAGTAAATTCTAAGGCGGAGAGGGGGGACAGAGAGCGCGGCGCGGAAAGAAATAATTAAATTCTTAATAGAAAAAGTGCTTAAAGTAGTGTACACTCTCATGAATACTAATGGCAGTTACTGAAACGAAAACGAGACACACGCACCATTTTAATAAAGTCCGCATCGCATATTTCGTACGAAAGTGGAACGTTCTGTTTTTCAGCGTAAAAAAATAGAAATCGGTAGGAATAATTAAATTCTTAATAGAAAGAATGCCAAACGTAATGTAAACTTTCTTTTCTGTCGCGTAAAAAGTTTGCGAGTACGATAAATCCGTTTGCAAATTGTGAGAGATAAAAACACGTTGTAAGGAACTATTAAATTGTTAATAGAAACAGTGGCGCGCAGTTCGCGATTGGACCGTTTCCATGAATAATACCGGCCTGTATCCTGCCACCGATGTTTAGATTAGTCGAAACGTTTCATGGTTCCCGCGCGATAATTGGCTATCTCTCCATTTTCCTAACGCGACTGTTAAGAAAATTTCCCCTCGGAAGCTGGAAAATTTCGCTAATTATAGAATGCAACGACGAGTATTATTCTCTCTATTTATTAACTGATTTTATTGTCGTTCTATCGTTTGAAGATACAATTTCTTAGTTTCATTGTTGTTATTAGTTCGATGAGGTCCTCGAAACGGGAGCTCGAATCGTAAATAAATGTAATATTTTAAATGGGGAAACAAATAAGGCATTACAGTGGTTCTATTTTCATCGGGAAATGGCGATACTTGGTTCTGGCGTTGAACTCTTCGACCTCAGCCAGATCGAAGAAAGAATTGACTTGGGAGCCACCACTCGTTCCTATAAGGAGAACTCTTCCTTTTGTCGGACGGTGACTATTGCGGAGAGTAGAAATTTAGGCGTCCTCGAGGTTACTCGCCTTCTTCCCGCTATCACTTGTTAGCACGCGACCTGCTCTATATCACGTTCAAAGTCTCTTAACCCGCGCTTAGCAATCGAAGCCCCGCCAAGAATTGGACACGATTCGTTTGAGACGATAAATAATACCCTAAAGGGTAGTTTCGTTTAATTTTTCTACCGGGAAACATTCGAACAACAGTATTCTCCTAAATAACAAGACACATTGAAGTTCACATGAAGAATTTAAAAATAGATATTTATCGAAACATTCAATAATAAAGGTAAATCATTCTTCGAAAGATATTTCTATTTTTTCTAGAAAATAATTGAAATAAATCGTTGAATGCTGGAATGATTTTGAAACCAGAAAATGGTCGAGACATTTAATATTGACGAGCGAAATTCTCTGAAAAATACTTCCACTCTTTTCTGGTAGATAATTAGAATAAATTGAATTTCTTTAAAAATAGAGTTTTTGCGCTGTTTCTAATATCAGAAGATGTCTGAAATAGTTCTGGCCAGGCAAGAGGAACAAGGAACTTCCGGTCGTTGATCTTCCTCCGTAGAGTAAATTTATCTTTGGTTGGCAAAGATGCTTTTTACACGATTGCGTAGATCGGACGTCAGTTGAAAAACGAGGTGCGTGTACGGACAGGAACAATTTCAAATATTAGGATTACGGGAGGAAGAATCCGTCAAATCAATTTGAGTTACCGGTTCACCGACTCCATCGACCGATTTTCAGAAATGGAATCGCCCTCTTGCGCGTTCCGCGTTGCTCGGGTTTCGTTCTCGCGTTACATCGAATTTGAATTTCGTGGTTGACGCGGGGACCAGGTCGCATTTTTCACGCCGATCGAACTTTAGGCTCGGGAATTTTGGAACTCGTTCGACCGGGAATAAAAATTTAACGGACTCACAAAAAAAAAAAAAAAAAAAAAAAAAAAATAGTTTCAGGAAGAAGGAATCAGCGTGTTCGAATTAAATCTGTTTGGCCCCGCTGATTGAGTTCGACGTAATCAATCCTCAGCCTGAGTGCAAAGAGTGACCTGTCTGTATACTTTGACGTGCTTCGCCTTTTTCGCGATGCTCGAAAGAGTTTAACTTCCCCTGAATTTTGCAACGAAATTTCTACGTAGCGTCTACTTCCTCGCAGCCCGGAGCAGACTCATTTAGGAATTCGTGATGATTCAGGGCTAATTTTAGAATCCCAGACAAGCTCGTTTCCAAGCTTGGACGCAAGAAATTCTGGACAAAAATTATGTTATCGGGAAATAGAAATTATTTCGATTGAAAATAGAATTTTCTGGGTGAGATTCATGATTGCTTGTTTGGCGTGAAAAGGAACTATTACGTGTTGTCTGTACATCAATTTATCAAGTTTTAATTTTACAAATGGAGAAAACACAGAATATATAAAATACCTTAATTTTCGGGGATTGTACAGACCGGCTTCATTTAATTTTCACATGTATTTGCAAATATAGTTGCCGAGAAATGAATTATGCAGTTAAATCAGCACCAGAAGCTTATCCTGTCGCAAATTAATTTAATAGTAGAGAGATTGAAAAGAACTACAGTTTGTGTTTAGAATCATCCTATGGAATGTTTAGATGTCTGCTATATTCGGAATAAAATCAATTCAAGGTCGAAGTACTCCCCTCTAAGGAGTTCGACTACCCCTATCGAGTTTCTTCTAACGTGATTGTTTGTGTCTGCGGAGGAAACGGAAGTTGGCATAACGCGAAAGTAGGGGTCGCGTCCGACGTGTCTGGGAGTGGGGGAAGTGGCCTTGTGGCGCCAGTTGATTTTCTGCCAGCTATAGAAGCGCTTTTTACTCGGTTCTTTCGCGAGCGTTTCGTGCAGTATTAGATGACGCTGCATGACTCGACGTTTTTCGTTCCAAATACCGATTGTATCAAGTATGGCGGAGAAAAAACGTATCTATCGATCGGATTGCTGCACTCGAAACCGGATTTTTCGTTCGCTGGATGATCCTTTTCATCAATTCCGTTACCCACACCGTGGTCGAATTTTTGTCCCGCGAAAGCTGATATTCAAAATGGCTGAACAGCTGCGAACGTTTATTCAATTTTAATTCACAAACACTTAAAGCAAGATACGAATTATTATATTCAGGGGTCGAGAACACCCTTTGAAAAGCACCCGCGTCATTAATTCTATTGATAAAAGATACACGATAAATATATATCGTGTACACAAGGCGAATCGTATAATTGGTCGACGTTGCATTATTTGTAAACCGCTCGTGGAAATAAATTTTACGCTTGCCTTGTTTTCTTTATTAACACGTGTACGCGAAACTCCTCCGGTTTAATTACAAAACGATACACGAGATCCATGGAAAAGTTCGATTCCGGCTCTGTAACTGTAATTTATAAAATTGCTCGAAAGTTCAAACTTTGATGTGGTTGCTTCTACTTTCGGAGTGGAAACGGATAATAATTTAAAAAACGTGTGGATTTTCGAATCGTCGGGATCCCCTGCGAACGAAGCGATTTTATTAACTAACCCACGAGTTTAGATAAAGTGGATCGAAAAAATTGACGCGACGATAAAAATTGTTACGTTCGCGCGGGGCCGCGAAAGTGGAGCGCGGAGGAGAGAAAAAAAATCGTTTCGCATCGGAGGCATTTTGTGGGCTTATTTTTAGACAGGTGTGCTCGAGATGAATTCGTTCCGATTCAAACGACGCGTGTATATTTGATATCGCGGCGGGAACTTTTTTTTTTTTTTTTTTGTAACAAAATCTTACAAACGGCGCTCGTTTTTTTTATTTCGATGCTCGTTTCCGCGACCATTGTTTAAATGCTGCAAGCGCGATTAAAAAAAAAAAAAAAAAGCGATCCGGAGTTTCTTCGGTGACACACAGCTATCAAAATACAATCCTGTCGAATCGTTCGTATCGGTGAAATGTATTGTTATTTGAAAAACGTGCACTTTCGACGTTCGCGCTGTTTCGTTGTTAACTCTCGTGGCCGCAAAGGGGCCGAAGAAACAGCGTTACCGATTAGCTTCGACTACGGGAAACATTTTCCATCAACTCTTTGAGAAGCGGCTTCCTTTCAAAGCTTGCTCGATATTAAAAAAAGAAGAAAGTTCGTCGGAAAGATTTTCCTCGACTTTGGATTTCGGATAACGTCGGCGAAATTAACCCGACCCAGGGGTAGCTTGCAAGAATTTTAGACTAATATCAGCCGCGGGGGATTGTTATCTTTTGTAAGTGAAACGGCTTCCTGATACACGGAAGAATAGACATGTTTGCGTCGACGCGGTTTTCTGCCTGGTATTTTACACAATGTCGTCCCTCTGTATTTCGTGCACGGCGCCGCGACGTTCCCCAAACTAACTCGAGGAACGAATTTTCTTATTTTTCGTTTATTCGCGCAGGGTGCTTCCGGGAAATAGAGCGAGCTATACATCGTGGCTAAGTGAGACTGAAGAAAAATTGGCGGGGAAAAACGTATTGCGCGGTTTAATCTGATCGAGGCTCTTGTCATATTTTTATCGCGGCCGCGACGTCTGAAAAATGCAGTCGGAATCTTCTCCGTGGCGGTTTATGGAACCTCTCGATTCTATTTACACCACAGTTTTTTTCAAATTCGAGTAAATTCGATATTTTGTAAATTTCTGGGGCTTGGTTCGAACGCGTCTGACCATATCTCGATTTTTCTACTTGCATTATCCCGGAGATTCGCTGGACGGGTTTATGGAATCGCTGAATTATATTTGCATGACAGTATTTTTAAATTCAAGCCACGAGAGCAATTTATTTTTGTAAATTTCTGGGACTTGGTTCGGGCGCGTCTGACCATAGCTTGATCATTCTACTGCATTGTCCCGGAAATTTTCTGGATGGGTTTATGGAATCGCTGGATTCTATTTACGTTACAGCTTTTTCAAATTCGAGCCCTGGAAACAATTTATTTTGTAAATTTCTGGGGCTTGGTTCGGCGCGTCTGACCATATCTCGAGTTTTCTACTTTGTTTTCTTCGGAAATATCGAGTGAAAAATTATTTGGCACCCAATAATCGTCCAATTGACTCGTCCAGATGATTAACAAGGTCCTATTATTGGCAATGGAATCCGATTATTGCCGATTCCTTTTACCAAGATTCGACTAATTTCCCGAGAATTTAAATTGAATTAAATTAAGATAGCAACCCTAATACTCGATCGTATCGAAATTCTGGGATATTCAATTTTCCCCCGTTTTTTCAATATCGAGTCTCCTCGCATATTACATCTAATTAGGTTCAACGTTTCTCGTTAAAATATTTCGATATAAAAAGAAGAAGAATTCTGAAATCGAGTGAACGTTGCTTCCAACCAGTTCGATATAGTATATTTATATAATATTCACAATTATTCATAGCATATACAGCTCGTTTACTGTTACAATGGTATAACTAGAAAAAGTTAGCTCACGAAAAACGATGTTCCATAGAATACAATCATAAATTCGAATTCTCTATTTTGAGATATTTAATCGATAACTCTGAAATCTAAGAATTTAATGTGACGTGCGATGAGAGTGAACGAATATTCCAGGAAAATATCGGATCACTCCGTTTTTAACGTAGTTAAAGGGAAGGCAATTCACAAAATCTGTAGGGACGAAAATGGATCGTGAATGTCAATTATTGTATCATTTCTAAAATCGAAAAATGAAATCGATTCTTTGGGTCCCCATGAATATCCGGTGGACGCGAATTGGCTGTATAAAATTGACAGGATTTTTTGCTCTCGATGGACAACAGGGTTGTACGAAATTGTCTAGCAACCGCGACAGCCCCATCGCGCGAGACAAACGAACCGCAGAGGGTTAAAGCGACGATCCTTAAACGTCGAACGAGCGAGATTACCCGCCAGCGACGAGCGAATGCCGGTCGGTTGCGGCGGATCGTTCGATTAATCGCGGAAATTTGTCCTTAAAACGGCGCCGGGGCTTAACTCGGCCGAATTAATTATCGGAATTAAGTCGCCGACGTGTCGCGCGTTGCCCGGGGGTGGTGGGTCGGGAACGACCGGGAGCCGGGGAATTTTAACGGCGAACGTACCCCCCCTCGCGTGATCATCGTGGTTTCTCCTCTTTAACTGGTTCGCACGTTGTTACCGGCGACTGAACAGCCGCTGAAGTCGTACGTCCGCACGTACAGCCCCCTCGACACCAACGAATCGGAGTGGCAGATCTCCCAGATCGGCCTTCAGTTTCTCGTTACGCACGACCACTTCACCGTCGGCAAGCTGAAAATACGGTGCAGCGCCTCTATATACGACATATACTGGCAGAGCACCGAGATCAGCGTCGAGGAGGACAGGCCCAGGATGATCCACTACGAGCCAGCGGCCACCATCGTCGGCATCAACTATCTACAGCCGCCCCCGAACTTCCAAACCGGACAGAAAAAACCGGACGGACAAGTGGGAGTCAAAGGTAACCATCTTTACGTCTTCCAACCTATTCCCATCCACCGTCCATCTTGTTTTTAGATGTTATTCGCCTGGACATTCGGGTCATACTAAACTCCGAGAATGTCGTTGCATTTGCATTTACTCTCTAGAATTTTCTTTTGCGTTTTATTATTATTATTAGTCGTTTCACGTGTGATTGAAAGATCCATCCAATTAGATATCCCGGTTAGCCTTAAGAACATCCCTTAACTCAAAGAACGTCATTGCAATTGCATGTGCTCTCTAGAATTTCCTTTCCTTTTACCATACGTTTCTGTTTCTATATGTATTTGTATCCCATATAATCGCATTATTATTATTATTATGTATTGGATATCCTTTCAGGTATGATTGAAAGATCCATCGTGTTTGAACATTTCTCAAAGTACTTTGGTCAGCGTGTCTGCTTGCAACAGAAACGTATTGTTATCACATCTTAAATGCCCCTTCGTGTTTGTTTTAAAGATTGATCGTGTTTGAACGTTTCTTAAAATACGCGTTGTCGTTGGTTTGGACGCTCTGAAAGTTTATCCTCCGAATAGTGGCTCTCTCACATCGCAGAAAGAGGGATAGAAAGCGCGGAATAGAGGCACAGGAGGAATACCCCATTCCGGAAGTCAGTTAACTTTCCGTTTCATTCGGTTCGAAGGCAATTCTTAACGGTTCGAAGGCTCGGTTAGTTGGATGCAGAGCAAGAAACGATCGCGTAGAGTTTAAGGAGTTTCTTGGCGGGGTATGTTTTGTAGGCAGACTAAATACCGATTTTAGGACTGTTTTCCGAAGCCGTCAGACTCCAGCTGCTGCACAGGGCTTGCGGAGAACTTGCAAACTGCAGTCCTTTCAGCTAGGAAGCTGTCCCCATAAATTCTTCGTCCTGTGACTTGCGACACGTGTCATTGAAGGGATTTCTCCCGGAAACAGTAAACTGATATTTACCTCGAACCAGCGTAAACCTCGCCGATATTCTTTGATCTTTAATTTGTCAACTGCGTTCGTTTTGTCTGTAATTAATATTGCAGTGCTCAGGTTTTATCGACAACGGCATTTCTTCGTCCGCGAACGTTGGAATATTCCGGATGGCTGGTTGTACGAGTGTGGCGAACCAGTCTGTTGTTTTTGAGGTAAAGCACTGGTTAGTTTAATGCGTCCGTTGGGAGTCGTTTCACGTGTTGTCGAAATACTCATTGGTTATTTAATTTAAAACGCGCGCTGTACGTTTGTATTATAGATGTTACCGAGGAGGAACATCTGGAATGTCTGCCTCCATTAGCGATGGTATTTCTTTGACCGCGAGCGTTTGAATATTTTACGATATCGGTTGCCTGTTGTCTGGGCAAATCTAGCCAGCCTTCGATGCATACGTTTCTGTTTTCATCTTTCTGACAGTTTCAGAGAATATCGCCAGGTTAATTGTCAGAATTTAAAACAGATATCTTTATGTCACGTCTTACAATTATCTAGAAATTAAATCCTCGGAGGTCCTGACAAACTTAGCGAGATCCTGTCGTATCGAATGATTCGTTGTTTAAAGAACAATCCATTTAATAGAAACGCATTCTCTCGCGTCGTCGAAGACCACGTATTCCCGTTATAACGAAATTATTTCTCGCACAAATACGAGCAGCTAAAAGAACCCGAACCGCCTAAATACGTCAAATACTGTTGTTAATAGCATGTTTTCGTGCAAGAATTCTCGATTATTTTGGAGCGGTATTGATTGGCCGGGTCTGGTAGGTTTACTGAATCCTTCGTTATACCGTTGAAAACTTCGGTGTTTATTACCCCGCAGTTTATGTAATACTGTTACGCAGTTGGAGGAAGCTGCTGGAGCACGCCTAAGTGTGTCTAATACCGTTGCTAATGACATATTCTCGTTTACGTGTTCTTAACTATTTCAAAGGATTATTAATTGCATTAATCTAGCAAAACTGGCGACTCCTCCCTTACATTTGACGTACCGTCCATCTCGTAAATTGCATAATCCAAGCTCCAACGATACAATTTACCCCTTGACTTCGTTGTTTAGAAACTGATTTTTTTTCTCAGAATAATACACTTATTTAAATATGCGTAGATCTACCACCCTATCAAATTAAAATTAAAACAAGGATTCGATAATGTTATCGATGGAATTTGTTCGTCTTAAAATTGTTTACCAATTCCAAGGAAACGTAATGGTTAGATGGGTCCGACGAATCTCTCCGAACGACTTGTTTTCGTCCACAAATTCGTGTCCGTTCCAGTATCGATCGGACGCGTTCGGTAGATTCTGTAAATCCTCTCGTGCGTTGTTGAAAATTTCAGCGTTTGCTTAAGTCTTCGATGTATGTAGCGCCGTTACACAGGTAGAAGTAACTAAATCCGCGCACCTGTACGCGGCTAAACTTGTCGCTAACGACACATTGTGGCTTACGAATTCTTAACTAGTTTGTGGCATTATTGATCAGTTAGCACTGGTATATTTAGTAAACTCCCCTATCGTTACAGTCTATAACGTCTCCTCGATTTACGATCTATGCAATACCATTACACGGCGTGTATATAGCGTATACCAAAACCCGTTTTATCATCGTACGTAATATCGGTGCAGTTCGAAACATCTGAATCTCTTCTCGGTGCCTTCGCTCGTGATATTCGTTCCATCGAGTGCTCATCGAAAAATGATAATAGAATTTATCGATTTTTTCCGTCCGGGATTGCCAAGAGATTGCCAAGAGTTCGACAGATTCGAGCATTCCTCCATAATTCACGACCTTTGTCCCCGACAACAGCGACGTATTTTTTATTCATTTCCGATAGAAACTTTACCGGGTCTTTGTCCCTCCGAATCTCGGACTCTTCCCACTGGAAAACCGTTGCTTATTTACCCCGACGCAGAAGTCGACGTCCATAATGGTGACTTTTATCCATTTGCAATGTATATTTCCATCGCTTTGTACCTCGTTCCAGCCACGCATCAATCCTACTCTTTACGACGTACACTCTTTATCTTATTCCCTATGCTTACCTCTCCCCCCCTCGTCTTGTTCCTTTTCTCCGTCCCCTCTCCTCGCGTCTACGCGACCCTCATCCATTCTTCCCCTATCCCTCTTAAATTATGTGGCGACGTTTTAATTAATGATTAATGCTCCAAGGAAGGAAAAGGAATTTGCGTTTCATCTCGTCTCTGGCAGAGGGACTCCGCGGACTATTTCTAGCGAACACCCGACCGCCTTGGCGAACAGCCTCGATTCACTTACATAGAGAATAACAGGAACGTATCGAGACCATAGATAAAGTTTTAATTAGCTATCGGTGCTCGCGGAAACAAACTGTCGTACCGAGCGTATCCGCGGATCCGGGAGCCATTCGTTTCCAAGATACTCCGCTTTTCATTTTACACGACGAGTTCTTTGTATATATTTCGTACAATGCTTGATATCTCGAGAGCACAGACGTATCATCAGACGTAACGTATTATAGATGACCCCACCTCCGGCATGAATTACACCGAAACGAGCATTCAGCAGCCTGAACGTCTACTTTAAACACGGTCGCCCCGCGATACGTACGCTGACTCGCGAAACTTCCCGCTACAATTAAATGGAAGTTCTTGTTGAAGTTATCGTTCTTCCGCACGGACGGCGAGGAACGTCTTTTTCGCGATTACGATCCGAGGAGCCAAACGTGCAAAATTATTGGTCGATGATACGTCTTATTTTTTATTTTTTCATTCTTTATTTATTATATTTTCTCACTTGGTCGATGTAAATAGATTGAAACTCGCGCGTAGAGCAGTTGCTGGGCCCACCGCGGAGCGGCGCTGCTTAACATCCTGCGCCATTCTGTGTTTGGCTTTTTTTTTCTGTATACCTCATTGTATTTATTTTAGTTAAATAATATACGAGACTATATGTTATTTAGTCGGTTCCAGATATAACGATGAAACATAAACGAGCATAACTTGGTGGAGGGAGAATGTCGCGTACGTTTTAATAGCTACAATGGGGGAGTCGCGTACGCGAGCGTAGAAAATTCCCCGATACAGTGGATATTCTTTTGTTTCGTCGCGCCATATTGTTCGATCGGTTCAATGCCGTTTAAGTACCGTATAATAACGGACAATCGATGAAAATGAAAGTACGCGACGCGATTCGTGAATTAATTATTGCGTTTAGGAATCAATGGCGGTCGTTGAGAAAAATTGGGAAAACAGTGACACGTGCAGCGGTTCGATACGCTTGTGTTTAAACGGACGCGCAAAGAGATAGTAATCTTTTGAATCTGTTCGTCGCCGGATGATTATAGAATCGATCGTACGGAAAATCCAAAACCAGCGGTTTATCGACAGCGGCTGGAATGTAAATGTTTTCCCCCAAAACAGGACAGCGCTATCGTTGCTCGGCCCTCCGGTTTACGAGCCGTATCATTGTGGTTTCAACGATTTTTTCAGCGCGGGGGAGGGACTCTTTCGTATTATTTTCGAAGCAGAAAATAACATTCTGGATCTTTTAAACGGTCGAGACGGGGCAATTCTTTAAGGGATTTTTTTAAAATATTTCTTTAAATTTGTAGTGGAGTCTCGTTCGTACATGTTTATATTTACATATTTTAGTTTGGATATCGTTCGTTTTGCACGGGTAGTTTAAAAATTGGGCCATTTTCACGGAGTGTAGCTTCGGTTGCAAATTAAAGAAAATTGCCATTTTTGTGGTTTCACTTGTGAAACTATTAAAATTCATGCAACGGTAGATGTATGGTATCAACATTCTGCGAAAATTTGAAACCGATCGCGCGTACGGTTGAAAATATCCACGCGAGTTTGGTAAATTTGATTTCAAGCAGAACGCGTTTGAAGTTTCACTGACAGTTTCTAAAATTTGAAAATTGACTAAATTCCATTGGAATAGGCATTGTTAGACACCTGTATATATATAATTTAAAGAAAGACAAATAAATCGTAAGATCTCTTTTAATTAACGGGATCGATCGTCGCGTTAGGAGGGGCGGGTTGTTAAGTTGGGTGGATCGTAACTGTGGAGGAACGAG
The DNA here is from genome assembly GCF_051014445.1 of Colletes latitarsis. NCBI lineage: Eukaryota > Metazoa > Arthropoda > Insecta > Hymenoptera > Colletidae > Colletes > Colletes latitarsis. Next base: position 23,909,248 of record NC_135135.1, on the reverse strand, counting down.
TTCTAACAGACAGACAGCCGTGAAATTTATATGAAGCAGGGTCCGAAAATAGCGAAGGAGGAGCACTGAACCGAAGGTGAGAAACTCCGTTTCCTCGGAGGGTGGTTTCCGTAAGAAAGTTTATAATTGGTTACCCGCGAGAGAGTATGCTACAATTTTCCGACGACTAAAATTTCCTGTTTCGATGCTAATGCGGCCAGGGCGCAGCCAGGTGCGGCGAATCCTTAACGAAATAGATTTCCCGGCCGTTAACGCACCCGACCGCCGCCTCCGAGGGGTCGAATTAGGCGAATTTCTTTTTCGGCGGCGCGTCGGCCGGGGCAACCGGCTGCTGAAGCATCCGCTTGTTTGTCCATCCCGCGGTTTGGATAATCTGACCGGGGCCGAATTATCCTGGTTAAACGTCAAATAGCTCGGTACGCCATCAAATAATTCGTTTCACGCCAGATAATCCGACGCTGCGGCCGAGGATAATTCCCGACGCATTCCAGGATTATTTGTTGCGGCTTCGGATTATTTCGCGTCAAGTGAGCCGCGCCGGCGGCGTCAGGCGCCGCGAAAACGTCGCCCACCCCGAAAACAGCCAGACAGCGTCAAACGAAAACAATGACGACGACGACGTCGCTGACAGCCGCGAAACGAAACAAAGAGGACGGTCCGCCGACGCTCTATCGGCCCATAAATTTCACTTCAATTTCTACGAATACTCCTCCATCCACACCGGGAGGTCACCGCCATTTTATCACGCAAAGCGCGCGGATTTCGAACGCTATCATACCGTGACCGCTCTTCGAATCGAAACGAAATGCACAATTCGCGTTGTTTGTTCCGTATTTGCAATTTATTTGCAATGGAATATTGTTTTAAATGTCTAGTAATGTTATTAATAAATTTTACCGCAGATTCCCGTATTTAGCGTTGACGATACAGGGGCACGAACGAGTGGAAAAATTAGGAATAAAATACTCGGTGTGGCTGGCGCGGTGAGATTTTCGCGACCCCCAAATCGACCGTTCGTGGTGGTAAAAAAGGAACGGTTAAAACAGGAAGAGAACCGACAATATCGGTTTGCTCGGCGCACGCGAGTTGTATAATAACACGCCGGTCACAATTCAATCGAAATCGTATCATCGGGGCAAAAAAGGCACGGTCGAATTCGCCGATCGCAGCTTGCAAAAACTTCGTTTCGTTATTTGAGTTAGCTGTTTGCCTCGTTATAGACCGGCTGCTAGTTTCCATTCGAGGCACCACCCCTGACCGGCCCCCGTCCGTCCCCGCGGATCCGGGGGTTCTTTGCCCGGTAGCGGGAAAAGTAAGTTATCTGATAAATGAAATATTTGCTCGTTAGATCGCGAACGATCATTTGCCCGAATCAAAGCCCCGACCTCCGTCTGCCGACAGTCGAATTTGCGGATGAATTAATCTCCCGCCGCGGCCCCGTGTAATTGTAACAATGAGTAACAGGAACGACGGAGGCCGAGAGTTACCAGAAACAGAACTGCTGAATATCTCCCGGCGGATTCGCCCTCGGAACGGGCCGGGAGAGGTGCAAAAAAGTTGCGAAACGTAATTAAACGGTTCCCAAGAACCGAACTTTGTCGCTTTACCTTCGGGGTAATTTTTTTCTACCAGAGTTATCGAGATCATTAATTTTCAACGACACTGTATATCTTTATCGTTTCCAAATTCTAACAGACATCACGGACCGAGCTACCACAGGCTGTAATAGTTCATAAAAACAACTGTTAACTTCTAAATTTGAGTCCCCTTTGAGCGTAGACGAGGCTTGAATTTGTAATAAAGATTATATGTTCTCTTGTCACTTGTTAAATATTGTATTAGTCGATCGTGAATTAGGGTTTCACGAATCAGTAACGGGGGTTGTTAGTCGATGGTCTTTTGGATTCCTTGCTCCCGCCAGTTTTATCCGCGAAGGTCAACGACATAATTTATTAATCGTGGCGTGGATCCTGTCGGACATCCTTGCGAGAACCTAATGTTCCCAGCAAGGCCACAAACGACTCCTACATTGATTGACCGTGCCTACTTTGCAATTCCGCGCCAATCCTTTAAGACGAACAGGCAGGGGTCAATCGTGCACCAGGCACCGTCAGCCTATTCTCGTATCTTAATCGATTCACTTAGGCGAAAACAATGAGTGGAAATTTCCATTAGAAAGACGATCGTACAATAGATTACAATTTTTTATTAAAACACGAATATTAAACATACTAAATTTTTATTCATTTCAAGAAGCAAACTCGATTCGAAACTCTCGTAAAAACTGTAAAAGGACTTTCCATATTTTGTAATTAGATCTTCGTGCAAATTCATATTTTTATCGATAGAATTAACGAAATGGGAGCTTCTCACAGGTTCGTTCCAACCCCTACATATAATAATTCGTATCTCAAATGCATAAACATCCGCAGTTTGGTTATAATAAGTCGCGCAAAGAAATAATCGCCAAAAGCCCCCAGGATCTCACTTTCTATTATCTGGCTCGGTGCTCGGGGTAGCTTTGAATTTCGGAAATCGTCTGAAAATGCTTCCCTTTCGTTCGAAGAAGTATAAAAACAGTCACAATGTGACAAATCAGGCGAATACGGGGCTTGCATCGTTGTGATCGATTCTGAATATAAAAACTCTTGTATCGGAATGGTTGAATGGACGCATTGTCACGATGCACGATCCAACGTCGAAAGAAATTTCTGATCGAGCCTGTTTTACCGCAAAACGCGCGCTCTTTACGCGGTACTGTTTCCACGAACTTTGATCATAATTGTCCGTTGATAATTCGACGCTTCTCGCTAAAAATTTCGTCGCGATTTTCCGTGTAACAGATCGCTGAAACGATCGACGATATTATCTTCGATACGCAAATAGAAAGGAATTACGAACCGAAATAAAAATTACTCTCGAAACTTTGTCGTTGCGTGCCTTTGAGGAAATTCAATTTCGAAAAATCGATTTTTGCGACACGATTCCTGGGCTGATTGACCGTGCCTACTTCGCAATTCTACGCCAATGCAAAGGCGGGGGGGTTTAATCGTCACAGTATTAAAATACAGACCCTTAGATATCTAAATAAAATTTTTAATTAACATAAAACAGAAGAAATCGTCAAGGAAAATGTTATAATGTGATAATATCGATATAGAGTCGTGTTAAATGTAAAGTTAAATATTTCAGAACGAACAAAGAGAAATTTATTTGGATTGCACAGTTAAAATAGAAATCGCGAACGTAGCGATCGGCGATCATTTCGAGTCGCGTGTTTACGCATATGGAGCCATTAAATCATTAGTTTGTCCTAAGGACCCTCGTGGGTCGGCAATTTATCTATCGTTCACGCAGTCGATAAATCCTTCCGGGGAATCGATATGTGATCGATTTCTAGTGAGTTTCGAAAATGTCCGCGGGCAGGGCGGAGGTTGCGAGGACACAACACATATCAAGCGTATCTTCCTTTGAGTAACTGACGGTGACACGTTTATCGACATACTGATTGATTGCGTTAGCTGGCGAGGTCGAGCAGACCTCCTAGATACCGCATTGATAAACATACTGTGCCGGATGAATCTGGAAGCCTCGAGAATATTAACTTTCCGCCTCGGAGCAAAGTTTCTACGTCTTCGTTTCCTAGTCTTCTCGAGTACGCGCGATGAGCGTTGTTTCAAACATCAGCCACGACGCGGAAAGTTCCATTTTATGAAAATTAATGATCTTTGAACTATTTGCAAATATTTGCCTTTGTATCAACGCGTTTGTTTCGCGGGTTTTTGATCTTGAAACAGCCGATGGTGAAAACACGCGTCTGACCAATATTCGTTCCTTCCACTTAAATTGCATGTTCGTAACTGGGATGGGGAAAATTCTTATCTGGATAAAAAATTTCTAAAGGATGAACGACCGTATCCGTTACTCGTTAAATAAAAATGTAAATTTTAATAATAGGATTGAATATTTCCTAACAAACAGAAATGTAACCTCGATCGAATAAAAAGTTATGAATAAATTGCTATGCGTTCTTGTTGCTCGTCTTTCGTTCGAGTAAAATTTTCCCCGTGTCTGGTTTATATGCGTCGACGACGATACGGCGCTATTTATCTCAATTTATTCTACCCTGAGATATAATCGATGCTCGGTAATAGAAACGCAAGTAGAAATAACGAACATTGGGCAGACGCATAAATAATTCCTCGCTCGAGCGCTTGCTTACCTGTTTTACATCGTTTTTTACGCAATTATGCATCTTGAGACTGGATTTACACATTTTGGGTCAAACTATACATAAAAAACTACCTTCCGAGTGGTGAAACATATTTTCGTCGATTCTATTATGGGACTCGTTTTACTGCACTTTCTCGTGAAATATTTCTTAGACGAGAATCGAACAAAATTTTGACTCGAAGCGATCTTGTAAGATTATTATCGATTATTATTTTAATAGTAAACGATTACAGGGTCAATCCAGTGTATAGAATCGATTTTATCGTCGAAACCGCGTCTCTGGCAGGGTCCGTCGATGCTTCGGGACATTCGATGCAACGTTGAACGCTTTAATCGCAATAATAGTAAAATAACAATTGCGGATAATAATTAATGCCAGCTCGCGTATCGCCGGGGCCAACGCGTATTTTATTTACCGTCTGTCGGCGACGTTGTTTACGGAAACATCGTTGTTTCGAGCTCCCTTTAAATTTGCTAAGTTAACCAGAGACAAATGAGCATTGTAAAACGCGGGACGGCCGATTAACCGTGTCATAATTAGGCCTCATTTACGGGAGACCGAGCGAGCCCTGTTACGGACACGGTTCACTCGGCCGTTCGTTCAAATGTTATTCGAGGCCACTCGAACCGTGACTGGAGCAGGTCGCGTTAATTCATTCGAAGAGCATTGAATAATATTTGATCGGACCGCGACTGTGCCCGTAGACTGAACCGGCGTAAATCAAGTCGCGGGGGTCGAACAGAGAGGGGGGGGCCGGGGACGGGGTTAATTATCGGGTCGGGCGCGACAAAGTCACGGTAATCCCGTCGAGAGCCACGAAAATCATTTCTCGGGCCGCGTTATTTATCGTATCTTGTCGTCGATGGGAAAAAATATATATAAAAAAAAAAAAAGAAAAAATCGAACGAAAAATATTTTTTTATTTTTTCGTTCACGGCGCCATCGGGCGAGAGATACGTCCATCCATCATCGCCTCGAAAGGCGCGATCGAAAATTCTATGACCCAAATCCATTCGGGGCGGTCGCCTATTAAAGCGTAAGCGGTCCCTCGATTTGAATTTTTTGCGTTATTATGTTCAGAAAGCGCGGTTTTATTACTTTCAATTCTCCGGGCCGGCTCTCGGCGCGCCCCGACATCGCTGACTACAGGGATATATTAGCGGCGCAAAATGGCACGAATTAATTCTGAAACTTCCGCGCGTCCTACCCTACCCCTCGTCCTCTCGCCTCCGCCGTCCCCCTTCTCCTTCCATCGCCTGAACGTGGATCCACCGTAACGCGCCCGGCGAGCCTGCATTTCCGACTTCTGGCACTTTGTTCCAACGGCGAACTGACGAAAACCGTCGGTTAGCAGTTTCATTCGCCCGCGAGGCTACGAATTTTTCTCATCGGAATTTCAAAGAATTCGCGCGATGGAGCCGGGACGGGAGAGAACCCGTCGCGAGACGACGCCCGCCGAGAGAACGTTGCTCGAATTTAATTTCAAGGATTATTACGATTCCGTTTACTTTGCCCCTCCACGACCCCGTATACCCCGTAATTCCGGAAATCCGAATCGGCGAGGTCGCTTTATGAACTTTCGCGATGTCTCCAATCCGCGGGACACGTCTTTCTCTTCCGATCCCTCGTACGAGTTTAAAATCGTCGTACAATTTGTGTAACAAAATTGCGTAACGTACATCGCGATGCATCGTCAATGTGCAAAAAAATGGGCTGATCTATCTCTTCGCCCTATTTTTCCGAATTTTTTACCCCCTGTTAAATATTACTTTTGCTTTCGAACAGACACGTTGCAAATCCTGCTTCCTTCGTGGCGTAACAAAATGGCGCATCGAGATCTTTCGCTTCTCCGCGAGCGCCAGGATGCAAAGTAGAATTTTATGTTTTCATTTTTAATGAAACGTTTTGTCTGTAGATACGTGGGAACTCCCGCTTCCTCGACGATAGGAGGAAACGTTAGAGCACGAAGTTGAGTGACATAACAAGGTTTATCTTCCTATTAACCTTCTCGCGAGTGCCGCGATACGTTTGCAAACCGCAATTGTATTTCTGTGTTAAACGAGATCATAGGTTTCCTTTCGGACTGGAGCTCCTATTTCCTCGAAGGCGGAAAGAAACGCTAGGGGGGGACCGTTGAGTGGCATAACAAGGTATATCTTCCTATAAACACGTTTCATCGAAAAATGGCGGAGGTAATGTCGGATAACGAGGTTTACCTTTCGATGATTTCATTCTATCGTCAATGTCAAGTACAATTACTACTCTAACAGAGCATTAATTAATGGTGGTTCTCAATTCCTCTTTATTGGGCTAAAATGAATCTTGAATTTTGCCTCGTACGGAGAAATTACGATTCTTGGCAGCGGAGAAAAGAAGTCGACGTTTTCCGAAACTTTCCAATATAAATTCCATCCAAGGCGCAGCCTCGGCCAAAAAAGTCCCCAAAGATTTCCTTGTAAGCTTATCTTGTAAGTTTCCGAGCGATCCTGAGGAAAATCTCGTAGAAAGAGTCCGTGAAAAGGTTAAGGACCACTGATCCCGCGTGCGTGTATATTAAAATATATATTTTTGCCAGATAAATGTTGCGTGGAGGCAAAGTTTGCAAGACGAAGGTTTGATAAAGGTGTTCGATGTAATCGTGGGAGGAACGAAACTCTTAGGATAAGGGTTGACTATGACGGACAGAGGTTCGTTCGGTGCACGACCGATTTCCTCTGACGGATGATGTGTGCTTATGCATCCTACGGCGTGAATGCAGCGAAGTTTGTAAATTTATCTAGGTTGCGGTTCGTTTACGTCGGTCGAGCGACTGGTTGGTTCGGCGTTTTTTATTCGTTAACCAATACACACCGGGTCAGAGAGGTTCAGAGAGTCGTGAAACCGCTAAAAGCTGGCCCCCCTCCCACGATCCAGGCTTCGTAAACCCGAATGGTCGAATATTTCGGGCGCAACGGGGGCTAGTGTCAGCGAGAGAAAGTGCCCGGATCTGGCGAACGGATGCCCGAGAGACGTGATCTTTCGTCGCTGATGTTGGTAAATTATTCCGTCTATGAACGGGTACCAGCCATCTCGTACGTGCACCGACGTCTACCAACCCAAGTATCAGCGCGCTCTTTCGCTAACCCACAATGAGACCATTCACCAGGCCCTGTACGAGACGTGAAAAATAAAAATCGTGGTACGCGAGACCCTCGCCGAACGACCCAGCGCAAGGATCGAGCCATTTTATTTATTTAGTTTTATTTATCGTCCCTCAGTCGGTGGATCAAAATCGCGCTGGAAATAGAGGAGCTGGTGAAAATCGAATGTTAAATGTTAGAGCGATATTTACAGAAACTATATTTATTTTGTCACTCGTTGCGTCTAACCACACGGATATGCAACTTTAAGAATTTTACAGGAATTTACAGGAAATAACTCAAGGTTCGTCGGTTTCCTGGCAAATGTTGGCGATTTCAGGGTGCAGCGGATGGTTGTCGACGACGAGGTTTGATTGGGTTTTTTCTGCGTCTTTCTTTTGCAGTTCTCGGTGAATCGACGGCGTCGCCACGAGCCTCGTCCCAGCGGCTGGTCCTGGGGCTGTTCGCGTACCTTCTGATCGTCATTCGTTAACCACGCCTGCATTAAAATACGCGCGCTTTGGAGCTGTTTTTATATAAAAATCGACGTGCTTGTAAAAGTCCTGGGGGCCGCTTCGGGCGACGTCTCCGTCACACGGGGCCCGTCGATCGTCCTCCCCGGGTGGCGCCGTTTCCGGGAGGAACGACGCGGGGAACGCGGCCGTTTCGCCCCGAGCGGAGGGAGGATGGAGGATGGAGGTACGCCAGGGTCCGAGGAACCGCGGGAAAGAGCAACGGAGGCGAGGAGGAGCGACGGAGAAGGGACACGGCGGCCGCGACGAGGATATCGCGGCGGATAAGGCCTGACTCGGCCTTAATTAGTCCGAGCAACGAACGTCTGGAGGGTGTTTCGCGATCAAGGGACGACGGAGGATGCGAAAGGGATTACACGAATACGCGAGAAGTATTTTATTATTAGACCGTGTATAGCTCGACCACGCGGAAACGATCCTCGGTGGGCGTGGCCCGAGCGCGCCGGGGACGGAGACCGAGGGATTGGACGTGGAATCGCGTAGAAACGATCTTCGTACACTTTGTGCTCGCCCTAGGTTTTTTCCTTTGTTTACTCGTCTGAAAACTCCACTCCTCGTATCAGAATATAATTGTACCGTATCTCTAGGTTAAAACGTCGGGATATTTTTTCAGTGAATGTCGCGCAGATTCAAGTTCAAACTTGGTATAGTAGGCGAAAGAGCCGAGGTGTAGCGAACCACTCGTAATCAAATCCAGAAGCAACGATCGAAGAGGATAGAAATATTTTTCGCGTTAAAATAGCTTGAGAAAACTACGGATAAAACACTGAGAGGAAAGAGGAAGAATCCACCCGAGTCTACGGGGGGTTCTAGCGGGGGAGGAGGCGTGGCCAGCGTGCTCCCACCGCGGGGATACTTTCCGAGTAGCCGAGCTGTACCTGCTTCCTGTCGAAGAATCGTCGCGTCGCTAGCAAAAATCGAGGGAAATCGAGTAGTTTTCTTTCGTACTTTTATAACATTCGGAAACGTCTAACGTGTAGCGTGGATATCTATATATGTATATGTGTATAATCTATCTCTATCGCTCTCTGTCTATCTCTCCCCCATCTCTTTGTCCGTTACTCGATCGGATCGGTATAGTCAGGAGTCCTCCCACGTCGAATCGATCAATTCTCAAACGTTTCGACGAGATTCAAACATCGCGCAGCCTCTGTAAAATTAGATACGATTCGACGCGTTTTCAAAACTTTTCGATTGGAAAATTAACAAGTTTCGATTCCATGGTGAAAAGTGCGTGAAGCGGTCTATCAAAGTTCAACGTCTCGTGTCTCGAAAACGAGTTCGAAATTAGCGAGACGATGACTTAAACACCCCCGAAATTCTCGTGGACCACGCGACGTCGGAGTTTCGCGGTGAAATATCCGACTTGTCGTGAAAAGTGATCGATTCGACGCGGGGATGACCCCCCCAGGAGAAATTCGACGTTGCACGGCGGTTCGGCCGCGTGTATATACGTTGCGCGATGTTTGCGCGCGTGTGCATGTGCGAGGAGATGTACCTGAATCGGATATTCGACGCGTTGCTTTGCGTTGTTGCGCTGTTGTTGCATCGTATATTCTTAAGTCGGTCGATGAACCGCGCTCGGGGAGAACGCGAGCGCGAGCGAACGCTCTCGTTCTTGGCGCGTGTGAATATTCTCGCCCCGTTGAAAAGTTTTCGCGAGCGAGAGGAATCGAACCCGGATACCGTGGGGGGTGACCCGGGCGAGACAGAGCGAGGCGGGCAACTGCGCTGGGAGGAAGGTTTACGGTCGCTCGAGGCCGTTTGAAACGGTCGTTCGTTACCAAAATTTCGTTCCGCTCGCTCGCGACACAATCCACGTCCTGTCGGAGCTTATTACGCATTCGGTTTATTAAATTAATACATTCTGGCCCGTTCGGTTTAATGTATTCCCCCGCCGATACATTTGTCAGCCGCGCTTAACGCACCCGCGAACGTAACGAATAATAAAACCGATTTACAGTCACGTTCTGTTTACAACGAACATCGCGGGCTAAACCGCCTCCCGATCGCGACGTTTCCCGCCGTCTCGCGGCTGTCGACGTCCATCGCGGAGTCGTTTTTATATTCTTTTCAATTCCTAATCTCACCAGGGACTCGAAAGTATTGTTATTTTGGTGTATTTTTTTTTGTTCGATCGGGTCAGTGTTTCTTAAATTGTTCCCTGAGAGGAGAGACGCCATCTTGTGCGGGACGTATCGATGATGCAATCGATACCAAGCGATTCTATATCAAAAAATAAGTCAAAAACGTGGAATACAATTTGTTCCTGTAGTGCTCCGTTTTCGAGATAATCGAATTTGAAAGCTCGTCCGACTATTAATCGTTCTTTCTACTTGCGTTCTAGTATTCCAAGGCAGAAGTAACCCTGACGATCGAGAATATGTTCTGAGCCATTTTTAACGATCCTTTCGTAGTCGTAGGACATTGGCTGACCCCGTTTATAAGCCGCATACCGTAAAAATCTGCACTGTTTTCTCTCGAAAAGCTTTTTCTGTCCTAAATAGCGCGGTGACTGAATCACTGATCCATATTCAAGGTGCGGACAGAACCGGAGAAAAATACAGCGTCCTAAGATTGAGGGGATTGTTAAACTCAGTCGCAATCCGACATGGAAGAAGCATTGGAAAAAAATTTTTCACATTTTGAATGCTATCGGTTATTTATTTGTAAAATAGAATATTCAAATTTACTCGCGATAAAATCTATTATTTACAGCGACCGTAGAAACTGTTTAGAATCGTTTCGATGTCACGAACGTTGTTGAATCCATAAATATATATTTGTTTTCAATTAATAGTAGGGAGAATTTGAGAAACACAACCGAGATTAACAGTTTTTTTCTTCATTTAACTATAATATAAATGTGGCAAGAATAGAACGGTCCTCTCGCGGAGGATTTCGATACGCGTATGTACAGTAGAACATCAGTAATTGCAGGGGAATGGAGCTGAAAATTCCTGCATGTATCGAGATTCGTGAAAAAAAGAAAGGTAAAAAGAAGCGTTTTCTACCACCACCCTCGTCTTCCGTTTCCTAGGAGACCATTTTTGGTCGAGCACGTAGCTCGTGCTCGACATCGATACCTTCCTCTCGCCAATTACACACCCACAATAGCTATTCTTTCGTTTCTTCTACCGATCGTTCGCATTGTTTTGCATCGTATTTAATTTATACGTTTCTATTAAATACAACTAATTCCCTCGCCGCCCTTAAAAAACACTCTTTCCATTCATAGATTTACCAACAACAGCTTCCACGGTTACGAAAGATTAAAAGACGAACAATTTTACCGGTAAAATATATTTTCAAGAATAAATAATATTAGCTTCGCGTTCGAGAACCCGTAACCCTGTTCGAACAGAACGTTCGCAATTCACGAAAAATATCGTTCTATTCGCGAACTTGAGGGAACTTTATTTCAATGGAACTTTATTCAAACGTTTATTCGAGGAAACTCTGATACAGCCCAGGGTTGCCACGTGTCCTACTTTCGGCTAGGACAGTCCTACAATCGCACGTTTGTGTCCTACGTTCTACTTTTTTTTCCATAAAATGCCCTACTTATGTCTCGGGAGCCTCAGATTACGAAATGGTACAGGACTTTTCGATTTTTCTCCGCATGCGGGATTTCCATGCTTCCGCGTATCTTATCTTTTCGAATCATCCTATGTAAACGCGCATCCGTGCAACCTTAAATCCTCGAAAAGGGGAACCGTGTATCTCGACCACGAAAAATAAATAAAAGCGATCCGCGGATGGTTGGCAAAAAAATCGTACGACGCAGTTTTCTATTTTAGAATGACAATCAAGGCATAGACGCACTTTAGAAATAAACAAATCGTTGACAAAAATTAGCGGGATATACGGTACCTCGTTGTGACTGGATTAAATTTGCTATGTGGCAGCCCTGAACGTGGATATCCACGTTTTTCGAATCGATTGCTACAGATTTATTTTTTGGAGGCGTTTAAAATATTGTAATTATTTGTAAGTCCCTGGTTTCAGCGTTCATTATTGCGATTCTTCCGCGACGAGGATAAAAAAAAAAAAAGAACAGAGAAGAAATCACGGGGAAAAAAGCGACGAGATCGTCTATTATGTATTATATATGTATATGTATATTATGTATCGACAAGCGATGTGTGCTAGTATTAGTTACGGATTACGATTAAGAATCGCAACGACTGAATAATACTCTACATGATTTTCTAATTGTAATAAGTATTTTTGAAACCGTCATCGTTTCTACTTACATAGCTAACGCGCGATACGTTCTAGGGAACGTGTTTCGTTCGAGTTTAGCCAAAAAGGGAGAAAAAAAAAATGTGAAAAAAAAAAAATAGAAACGAAAAAACGGAAGAGAAGAACGCGTGAGAGAGAGAGAGATCGGTGTAATTGATATTTTCGAACGGATGGATATGGTGGTGCGTCTAAACGAAAGAGCGAACAAAAAAAAAAAATTAAGTACTAATAAAGTAAAGTAATTAAGTGTAAAAGTGTCAAGAGGTGTCTCGCGTGTTCGCAGCCATAGTTTCTCGATTCTTTGTGTAAAAACGAACAAAAAAAAAATGCTAGTCGAATTTCTGCCAACCTTTTTGGTATCGATGCTCGTTATGTTCCTCAGCTTGTCACGATACGAAAGAATATTTATGATAATAATAACGATATGACCATAAAAACGTTTTCCTTCTTCGAACACGCCGATCCCTTCAATTTTTTCCACAGAATCCAGGGGAAACTAATATTATTCAAGAGATTCTGGCGGACCTCTGTTAGGTCAAAAAGGATCGGTGAAAGTCTCACACGACGAAAATGGAAATAATAAAAAATAGCGAAAAGTAAAATGCTCTTATATGAACGTTCTATCAGAGATATCAACCGATTTTAATTAAAGACTATCTCGGTTATAATTTGTTCGATGCTCCTTTGGACAACACAAGTGGGATGTTCGGGCAATTTATGGTTTACGAGTGATAACGTTTAATTTGTACCGCGGCGCAAAAATAATACTGCAATCATTCTTAAAACGTTTTATACAGTTTCGACGGTTTAGACGGGTTTCTTTTGGATTCGCGATTGTGCAAAATTAACAAAGCGACGTCATTTTTAAAAGAACCGTTCTTGCTCGGTTTTTCAGACAATCGAAAAGATGAAATTTTCTGTGCTCGACGCGATAACTGGAGGCTTTTTCTACAACAATATAAAATATACAATATACAATAATATATCTCCCGGTAAAATGTTGATTCAAGAGAACGAGCTTTAATCCTTTGAACTCTGCGTTATATATATTTGTTAATATAACAGTGCCTAGCAATTTCAAGGCATTTTTATAACGCCGCTTCAAACGTTCCTTTTCCCCAACGAAAATGTATATGTATATGTAACTGCTTGGTAATTTAAATTTTATTCGTTTCTTTTCCCAATTCACGTTTTGTTACTCTAAATAAAATTTCCGAGTCGTTCTAATTAAATAAATTCTGTAGTATCTCGTGCAATGTAACATAACAAGATATTTTCGGAGAAAACAAGCAGATTTTATTTAAACGTGCCCTTTGTTCGTTCCAGAATAATATATTATTTTCTTTGTAAAACAAAGTGAATATTGTCCTATAATAACACGAGTTTCGAGGAAAATTTTTCGGTATTTGTCAGACCAAACGCGAGTTTTGTCGAGCAGTGAAGAGGGGTGACGAGGTGTCATTCGAGCTCAAATAGCAATTTCGATCCACCTTTATGTACCGTTTGACTCGAGGAACAATATGATCGTAAACCGTTACCCTTTAATTAGCAGGAAACTGCCCGAGAAAGTTTTGACCTGGGCGAGGTACCGCTCCGTTCCCCCAGAAAATAATATCCAATCAAGTTCGAGAAATCTCCAAACATTCACAATAGAACCCCTAATACGATCATCACGGAAAATTCGATATTCAGTCTACCTACAAACGCCAAGTTATTAAAAGCCGAGGTAATCAAGACCCGGAGCCATAAGGTATTGTTAATGTCATTCAAAGTCTAAGAGAAATTACTGCGGATCGTATTATATGCGCGGGCTGTAATATTTCGTTGCAAATAGAATATCCAGAAGACGGTGAAACGTTCGAAGCATTTCTTTCTCAAATTATCGAAACGTCAATTTAACTATATTTTGTAAATATAGAGTTTTAATGGAATACAAAACCGTGTACCCGTCTGAAAGCAGTGAATTTTTACTAAATTCTGTTACAAAAGTTATTAACTCCTGCGGGTATCGTGCGCTCGCAAAGCGTAACCGATACCGTAGGGTATTCGAATATTCCAAAATACACTGCTGGAAAATAGAACGCAGGAACATTTCAAAAATTAAATTTACTTCGCACAGTCGTTTCACGAATCGATACCACAATTATTCAAAACAAATCACAAAGCATTTTCTACAAATTTATAGTTCCGTGGAAAAGAGGGAAGGGGGTTTCCTTAATTTTAAACCAAAGTCCTGATAACTCCAAAATATTCGATACATTTCAAAAATTGAATTTACTTCGCACAATCGTTTCACGAATCTATACCACAATTATTCAAAACAAATCATGAAATATTTTTAAATCAACAAATTTATAGATTCATGGAGAAGAAGGAAGGGGGTTTCCTTAATTTTAAATCGAAGTCCTGATAACTCCAAAATATTCGATACATTTCAAAAATTGAATTTACTTCGCACAGTCGTTTCACGAATCCATATTACAATTATTCAAAACAAATCACAAAGCATTTTCTACAAATTTATAGTTCCGTGGAAAAGAGGGAGAGGGGTTTCCTTAATTTTAAACCGAAGTCCTGATAACTCCAAAATATTCGATACATTTCAAAAATTGAATTTACTTCGCACAGTCGTTCCACGAATCTATACTACAATTACTAAAAACAAATCATGAAATATTTTTAAATCAACAAATTTGTAGATTCATGGAGAAGAGGGAGAGGGGTTTCCTTAATTTTAAACCGAAGTCCTGATAACTCCAAAATATTCGATACATTTCAAAAATTGAATTTACTTCGCACAGTCATTTCACGAATCGATACCACAATTATTCAAAACAAATCACAAAGCATTTTCTACAAATTTATAGTTCCGTGGAAAAGAGGGAAGCGGGTTTCCTTAATTTTAAACCGAAGTCCTGATAACTCCAAAATATTCGATACATTTCAAAAATTGAATTTACTTCGCACAGTCGTGTCACGAATCTATACTACAATTACTAAAAACAAATCATGAAATATTTTTAAATCAACAAATTTATAGATTCATGGAGAAGAGGGAGAGGGGTTTCCTTAATTTTATATCGAAGTCCTGGTAACTCCAAAATATTCGATACATTTCAAAAATTGAATTTACTTCGCACAGTCGTTTCACGAATCTATACCACAATTATTCAAAACAAATCATGAAATATTTTTAAATCAACAAATTCGTAGATCCATGGAAAAGAGGGAAGGGGGTTTCCTTAATTTTAAACCGAAGTCCTGATAACTCCAAAATATTCGATACATTTCAAAAATTGAATTTACTTCGCACAGTCGTGTCACGAATCTATACTACAATTACTAAAAACAAATCATGAAATATTTTTAAATCAACAAATTTGTAGATTCATGGAGAAGAGGGAGAGGGGTTTCCTTAATTTTAAACCGAAGTCCTGATAACTCCAAAATATTCGATACATTTCAAAAATTGAATTTACTTCGCACAGTCGTTTCACGAATCTATACTACAATTACTAAAAACAAATCATGAAATATTTTTAAATCAACAAATTTGTAGATTCACGGAGAAGAGGGTTTCCTTAATTTTAAGTCCTGAAAACTGAAAAATATTCGAATACTGGAAAACGACGTACATACCAGAAAAGATATTAAAATACAATATGAAGGTGCAACGAACCGAGTGGAATATTGACAAGGTTGATTCGATGAAAATCCACGCGCTAGGCGGGGGAGGGTGGGGATTTCGTAAATTTTGAATAAGGTCCAGGGCGTTCGCGATGGTGGAAAGTAATCAGGGACGAAAGAAGGGGCAATCAGTCGACGAGCATTCGGCGTGAAACGGATTGAAAAATTTTTATCGCGAGCCAGTTGCAGCAAATTTTACGGATCGGTGCCGCGAGACGAGGCGCAATTTGAGGAGCGTCTCTTCTCCCCTGGATGACTGCCACCCCCCGTCCCCTCCACGGACCCCGATTAACCCTCGACGAGAGGCGGTCCTTCCGCGAGAATCGACGGGAAAAGCGGCCCGGGGAACGCGTTTCGGCGATAAATATTATTTTATCAAGCGCTCGCCGATTGAATCGCGTTATACCGGGCGCGTTATTACTCTATTTGTTTCCGCGTCGTCGGTAATAACGCTGATGAAATAATTCAATTAACCGGTTTTACCCCGCGCGATACGAGCTGCCCGGGACCGGGTTGTGTACCAGTGTACACGGGGGTTAACACGGCCTCTTTCTAACTTCGGCCCAATTAATCCTCGAAGATACGCTATTCACATCCCGACTAATCCGTTTATTCTTTTAAATCCGAAATCCAATATTCCGTTTGAAAGGCCGCGCTCTCCGGCGTGTTACGCTTTTACTTGCGCCTGCAGGCGAGGGACCCGACGCGCATACACGTATGCACGCGCGTTCGACGGGGGAAACGCTCGACGCTTGTACCGGAAATGCTTTTTAAATCGACGGTGTTGCAGGAAGCGACGTTGCACGGAGTTTGTTTAATCGCCGGCCCACCGGGTCAGGTTTTTCGGTTAACCCTCTTACGTTCGTACCTATCGTTGTTCGATTCGACCTATTTTGTACTCGGGAATAATTAAAATCGCACGGCGACCAGCGTTCGATTTATCGGTATTCGTCCAAATCTTCCGATTCGTCGCGAGTTTTAAAAAACTTCGGTTGTTCGACGCTTTTAAAGGCATATTCCGACGACTGACGAACGTTGAACAATTTTAAACAATTTTATCTCGAAAAGCGAGCATCTTGAGCGCGCCGGGTTAAGCGGATTTCCCGGCGCGGATCGAAAATCGGAGATTTTTCTGTTTTTTCTTTTTTGTCCTAGCTTGCGTACAGAATTTTTTGGTTTATGCTTGCGGTGGATATAATAAAAATTTGATTATTATTCGTTAAATGGAAGAGCTCTGGTTATTATAGAATAATGGAGACGGTGTATGAAACTGCAGCATAATTAGCAGAAGAGCGCATTGAATTATTTCAAACTTTTTAACGCCGGGTCGAAATTCCTGCGTTCGTCCGGTTGGCAGCTACGAATTGTGCTAAATTCAGCGCATTATGAGCAAATGACTAAAAGGCCACTTCATAGAAATGTTCTTCATAAAAATGTTAAATACCAAAGCAATTAGAATGACGTTGATTAATGCTTGTGTCGCGTAAAGACTCGTTAGTTCTTTTGGGCGAATTTCTATCGCGAACCTAAAACGTTTTCGAGTCCAAGATTCGAGCCACCCTTAGCACGTTTGAATAGATCCAAAGAGAGTTACATTCTTCCTTAGAAAAACTTGTTACGGAGAAGGGAAAACGGAAACACTGGCCTTTCTATACCTTGAATCCTAGAATAAAAAAAACATTTACTGAAATAACCAACGAGAAGAAAGTAATTAAACGAAACAATGGAAACCAATTCCTGTGGATCGCGATCCGAGGAAAACGACTTCTTTCCCTGGATTAACATGAATGCACTTTGATATAAGAAATTTGGAGTTTGCCTTTCCAATCTGCGTATTTGCATCGAATGGGTCTCCCTGATCTATAGAGAGGAAATGGTGGATGCAATCGAGCCATTCGTCTAACACAGGCTTCTTCGGAGTTATAAAAATGATTGCCATTTCGTCCAAGTGTGGCTGATGGACTCGCCGACGAGGCTGATTCAGCAAACCTTGCTTTAAACGCGATAATCGTTTGAGCTGGGCTCGATTCGCGTAGAAATCGCTACAGACTTAACGTCGCGACGATGAAAAGTGGCCATCCCTTGGCGAAATTTGAATTGAAATTTAAATAGCGACCTCAGAATATTTTTAACAAATTCAATAGCCCAGCGTAAAATTAAGATAACTTTTTTCGGAGCCTTTATTCGCATGAATCTCCGTACTTCTGGATCTGATATCACGATAACCATTTCAAATTTCAATCGTATCTTTTGAATAAATTATTTCGTAGCTATCCCACTATAGAAGTTTAAAATATTTAGAAGCTATTGTTCTCCGAATTGAAATTAAAATCGCGTGTAATAAATTTAACTCAATTTTTGATAAATTTTTTAATTGTTTGCAGATAAGAAGGTTGTTTGGACCTTGGCGGATACATTAAATATCTTATTCGTTCATTTTGCTGTTTACAGTTTCGCAACGTGTGCACCCAACAGTAAGTACAGTTACGTATTTAGCCTACTTCTTTAATCGGAGGCAAATTAACCCTTTTCTACCTTTTACGTAAAAAGTATCCGACCACTTGAGGGTCAATTATACGGTAAGAGAGCGAAAGTGGTCACTGCGAGTAGATTGTTACATTTCAACCCTTGTTTCTAGACCATTGTCGGAAAGAGGAATTTATTACTAAAATTAATATATAAAGACTCGACACAAAAACACAAATACAAGGATACGTTTGCGAAATCACAAAATAATTAAATTACAGAGATACGTAAGTCGATTCATCATTTTTATTTAATTCATAACGCAATGTACCGATAATTATCAATATTATTCAGTAACTTTTGAATAATATCGAATAAATCATTCGGATTTTACGGCTTTATCAATGTCGGTTCAAAGCATTTTAATCGGATTTAAATCAGGTGGAACCATTTCATCGAACGTTGTTATTACGTAAAAATTCACTTTGACGAAGTGTGTTTTGGATCATTGTTCGCTTGAAACGTTCGATCCTCGCATAAAACATTTTGTGAACAGTGTTTATAAAACTATAATTTTATTTAAAATTGAAGTTACATAAAGAAATAAGCCCATAGGAATAATTCAAATTGACTTAAAATATATATTTCGCTATAAAATTCCTTTTGTACTCGAATAACTTCTCTCCTTTTTTACATTTATTTTTTTCCAACTCATTCAGAAACGAGTGTTAACGTAGACAACGACGAGACTAAATTCAACAAAGGCGGAGACTGCTTGGCTCCGTGCAACGCAAGAAACGTAGCAAAGAAAGTGACGGGCGTAATGCGCGTTCGTAATTTATTTTAATTTCCTGTCGACTTCGGGAAGTTATCTTCGTGGTGCAACTATCGAGTCTCATCGTGACTGTTGGAAACTTTTCTATGCCGTTCGATGGGTCCAACAGAAATACGTACGTAGTCAATGTACCCCTATTCCTCTCCAACGGTATTCATGAGTCACCAACCCCTGTTCACGGTGATTTATTGCCCCCACGAATCGTGGTCCTTGTTCTTCAAAAGTTTCCAAATGGCTACATCCAAAACTTACCCCCGTAACCCGGGGTGATCGCATATTTCCACGGGGAGTAAGAGCACACCCTTTGTTCGTACTTCCACGTCGACGTTTTCAACGATGCGCGCTGATAAACAATTCTGGATCAGGTACGGGATCGTAATTCAATGTAACGGGTCGATGCGTTTGCATTTCGCAGGGCGTGCGCAAAACGATCGCTGCCCGATTTATTGACTCGCGTAAATTATTCGCGCGCTACATTTCCCGCATTAAATAATTCAGCCGGGCCCATAAAAATTTGAGTGGCTAGTCAGTTTCGATTAGAATCTCCCGCCGTGTACAACGATTTAGCTGGCTGCGACCGATCTTGTATAAATTCGTCGCGGACCAGCGTGCAACAATATTAAATCCCCTAACTCGAAGACGTTAATGTGAAATTGCGTTTGAAAATATAACGACGAACGGTATCTGTGTTTTATAATTACTGTTTTACAATATTTTTAAATATTCGAGACCCGAGCGCGCGTGTTTCTATAGGCTAAATCCATACGATTTTCTCGTCAAGCTCGTAGGGGTGATGTAGTTTTCAAATTTTTGATTTTACTATCGCCGCACCCGCGAGTTACTCGAATGTTCGTTGTTAAACTTTTTCATTTACCCAGACTGCTATTACCGGAAAGAAATTTAGAGACCAATGACGAACCGCGCGTCCGTCTTTATTTCCGGAAAGAAAGTTATTGTTGAACTTGTTACGAGGAGGAACGCGAAGATCGTGAATTTCTCGCACGCGATTAACTCTGAAATTTTATTGAAACAACGGATGGGGGAAGATAAAAATGCATAAGTGGACGTAAGTTCGACTCGAAGAGAAACACTGTATAAATGGCGATCCTGGAATTTTTTATTTCGGCTGAATGTGACGCCATTTACAATACCGTACTGCAGGAAACATCTATAATTAAACTACAGAACGCGATCAATATGTAAAAATATAAGAAATACTTGCAGTAAGATACGAATTATTTATATTTAGGGGTTACCCTCTACGAAGCTTCCATTTCATTAATTCTATTAATAAAAATATGAATTTACATAAAGATTCGCGATCTAATAGTTATAATACATATCTCGTACGAAATATGAAATTACATTTGAAAAGAATGTCATACAAGTCAAAAAAATTTCATTTTTGTGAGCCATTAATAAGTCATGAAATATTCAAGAATTTTGCGAATATCCTTTCGTGGTAAACAATTTCGAACCGCGTCGGTCGACGCGTTCGCGGACGCTCCAATGTGAAATAGAAACATAACCTTTTTTCATCCCCCCCTAGCGCGCGTACGCCAGTTCCTCGGCGAAATCCTCGCTCGAAGAGCGGATTCTAATCCGCGCCGCGTCCGCGTAAAGCAGCATTTTTCGTTGTTCGCCGGCCGTTTCGATTTTCCAATCAAATTAAGCGTTAATGGAACATATCATCAAGCGTGCACGCGTTGCCCGGGATTGGTGAGCAGATAATACGGGCCCGTGCGCTCGTTGCCCAGAATGCAATCGATGATTCTTCTCTGTATACGTGTAAGTATACGTCAGGCGCGCGCGCGATGAATGCGCATCGATGTGTGGGGACACGAATACGTACGAGCTCCGTATACGTAGCCAGTCTATATAGAAACGCGGACTCGGTTGCCTGGAGACGGGAAACACCGGAGGAGCAACGTCGAAGGACAGAAATTGGGCTACAGTCATGGTTCCATTTGTACGGCACGCGGACTGCGTCGAGATATTTTTCATCGTTTCTCGATCATCTACGCCGCGTCTACTGTCCAAACCCGGTACGTTCTCCCCTATCGTCATCTCCGTAAGATGGGCAACGGGGATTGGCCGATCGAACGTTCTTCTCTCGCTAACCCCGCGGAGTGCGTCATAACCTCTCTCTGCGTGTTCGTAAGTTTTCGGTGCGAATCGAGAAACGGCCGAGCGAAAAAGGCCACGCTATTCCCGACCCGTGTAGAACGATTGGCAGCCAGCCCCTCGTACCCGTGAGTTTAAAATCTTCTCTGGCGTCGTCAGACTCGACCGACAGCGGCCTAATTAGCGGATTTTACGCGCTGCGGGGAAACGTGACACGAGTGTGTACGTGACACGTAGCGGAATCGACGACGCGACGGCGATTTCTTTCGAGGGGAAATATCGATGACTGTATCGGATGCGATTCCTTTTTTTTTCCGGCGTTTTTTTTTTTTTTTTTTTTTTTTT
This sequence comes from Colletes latitarsis, assembly GCF_051014445.1. NCBI lineage: Eukaryota > Metazoa > Arthropoda > Insecta > Hymenoptera > Colletidae > Colletes > Colletes latitarsis. The sequence goes on along the minus strand of NC_135135.1, from coordinate 23,887,660 downwards.
TTGTTCTTTTTATTCGCATGCGTCACGTGGAGTTCGGGTGAGCCGTGTTTCATATGCAGCAGATGTGCATCCACTGATGAAACACACGTCGGTTCTTTTCGTTCTTTGTTGTTTTTCCACTCTGTCTGTCTGCGCGGTATCTTCGGCCCCGTGTTTTTGCCAACGGTTGCGCAATTGCAGGCTCTCGTCACGGATACATGTATCTATGCATGCCGCCGCGGCTCTTGTCAATTTCTCCGTAATGCCAGACGGGGGGTTTCTTCCGTAATTATGATTGCGGCATTTATTATTTACGTTACCATTAACGCGTGTCTGCATATTGCAAACCGTTACCGCGACGCTACCGGTTGCACGGAGGATTGTTATACCCCGATTATTTTTAGTTTATCTTCACCGTCCAGTCGACATTTTCGCGGACGTACGGAGGATCTGTTTTATTTTTTTTCTAGTCGCGAGACCATTTTTATTCGGGGAAAATATACGGTCAATTAATGCTTAAGTGCATTTTATTGTTCGAAACGAAACGAAAAATAGATAGGCGCGTGGCGCGGATTATAAAATCTGATACGAAAGCTTTGCGTTGCGCGTAAGAAAGTGTTTATTTTTTCAGAAGGAAACAATGAATTAACAACAGTAATTTTACAAACGTATACAATTTAATATTGTTCATATTTGTTCGTGCGTGCAATGCTCGCAAAAAGAACAGAAAATACGTTGATTTTAATATACGAAACTTGGCATAAAGAACTTATAACGAGTTAGAGTCGGCGTTGTGCGGCATGTTCTCTTTTAACGCAAACGTAAACTGAGTCAACAAAATTTCCGTATGCTTGATAACTGTGTTTTATAACATAACTCAAAGTACATAGTTTTGCAGTGGGTTATGATCTACAGTACAGTGTTTCTCTTTCACCTTACAGAAGCTGGAGTAGAATTAAATTTGTATTTTCTTAATGTGTTTCGTAGCTATTTTTTTAAAATAACGAATTTTTGTTTTCCTTCCACCGTACAATAACGTTATCATGCGGAATAATCATTACCCTTTAATCTATTCGTTAATTATAAATAATTTAATTGTAAAATGTTCCTGAAGCCATTACTCCTTTAATTTTGATTTATCATTATGGAGCAGAAATGGGTTTCGCTGGTGCATTATTCATTTGAATAAATGAGTTTGTCAGTAATCTATATGTTTATTCATATATTTAATACAAATAATTCAGTCTGTAGTTTGTTTTGAACAACTAATTAATTTTCGAAACTAGACACTTTGTTGTTTCGTGACCAATTAAATTCCACAATGTTAGTAATTTATTTCTATTCTTACATGCTGTTACGGTCCTTTCTATTTTATTCCGCAAAAGTTTAATCGAATTTATTTTCAGCCATCGACGGGGCGTATACAACTGGTTCAGTACATTCTATGTACAACTATTCTTGAACGCTTTTAGCTTTAACTTTTCTCTTAACAGAGCACTCTTAACTTTAACTCTTGAACCAAGATTTAACTTTCCCAGCTCCTTAGATTTTCCCTTAATATGTTGAAATAAACATAGCTGGCCCATTGCAATATCGGTAAATTTCAAGTTTCCACTCTCCGTGGCACTCGTACATTTCCAAACTAAAATACCACCACCTACGCGTTCACTTTAGGGCGCACATCAACCTTATTTTTTCTCGTTCTCGCCATACTACGATCCTCTCGCTGAACGTACATTTTTTCGCGACTGATTTCCAAAATAAAAAATGTATTTTACTGTTTTTTCTTTTCAAAGAAATGTTATATAGACACGCGGACCGGGACAAAGCAAATTTATTGTGTCGACGATTTGTAAACGCAACGAATAGATTCCGCTTACAATGTTGCGCTAGATTAAAAGCAGATAACAAACATTTGTCGAAATACTAGCGAAATTGAAAGAAAATTTTCACGGCTTTGAGAAAAAACAAAATTGTTTTTCATCGGGTTTTCCACTTCCCATTTGCTGGGAATCCGGCTTTAGTTGAGTTCGTCGGGTGCTATCAAAAATTCGTAACCTCCATATTGTGAAGAGGGGCTGATTTTGCTTATCCCTAACGCTGCAACTACCTTCTCGAAAGCTCCCTATATTCGTTGCATTATTGCATCGTAACCATTTTTATTTCATCTTATTATTTTCACCGTGTATAGAGGGGTGCAACAATTTAAATAAAACAAGACAACGAATACTGAAATATGTGCATAAATTTAAACATTATTTCTTATTTTACTTTATTTTCATTTTGGAACCGTACTGTATTATCGAAGATCGTAACCTGTTACTAAAAAATGGGTACAAATTTAAACATTACTCTATTTCTTAGTTTACTTTATTTTCATTTTGGAGTCGTACTGTATTGTCGAAGATCGTAACCTGTTACTAAAAAATGTGTACAAATTTAAACATTACTCCATTTTTTAATTTTACTTTATTTTCATTTTGGAGTCATACTGTATTGTCGAAGATCGTAACCTGTTACTAAAAAATGTGTACAAATTTAAACTCTATTTCTTATTTTACTTTATTTTCATTTTGAAGCCGTACTGTATTGTCGAAGATCGTAACCTGTTACTAAAATATGTGTACAAATTTAAACATTACTCCATTTTTTAATTGTACTTTATTTTCATTTTGAAGCCGTACTGTATTATCGAAGATTGTAACCTGTTACTAAAAAACGTGTACAAATTTAAACTCTATTTCTTATTTTACTTTATTTTCATTTTGGAGTCGTACTGTATTGTCGAAGATTGTAACCTGTTACTAAAAAACGTGTACAAATTTAAACTCTATTTCTTATTTTACTTTATTTTCATTTTGAAGCCGTACTGTATTATCGAAGATTGTAACTTGTTACTAAAAAATGTGTACAAATTTAAACTCTATTTCTTATTTTACTTTATTTTCATTTTGAAGCCGTACTGTATTATCGAAGATTGTAACTTGTTACTAAAAAATGTGTACAAATTTAAACACTATTTCTTATTTTACTTTATTTTCATTTTGAAGTCGTACTGTATTGTCGAAGATCGTAACCTGTTACTAAAAAATGTGTACAAATTTAAACTCTATTTCTTATTTTACTTTATTTTCATTTTGAAGCCGTACTGTAATATCGAAGATCGTAACCTGTTACTAAAAAATGTGTACAAATTTAAACATTACTCCGTTTTTTAATTTTACTTTATTTTCATTTTGGAGTCGTACTGTATTGTCGAAGATCGTAACCTGTTACTAAAAAATGTGTACAAATTTAAACATTACTCTATTTCTAATTTTACTTTATTTTTATTTTGGAACCGTACTGTATTGTCGAAGATCGTAACCTGTAACTGAAAAATATGTGCAAATTTTACCATCACTCAGTTTACAATTTTTACTTTATTTTTATTTCGTAACCGTAGTCGTATGATGTTAGCAAATTTTTGTAATAATAAATTCTAGTTAGCCGGAAAGGTTCTTCCGCTGCTCGATCGTAATTAGATGCGTATGTACGTTGGGCGGTAAAAAGGTATCCCGATCAAAGTAGATGCGCATAAACGGCCGCAAAACAATTTGGCCGCGATCCAGTCGAGTCGGTGACTTGTCACGGTCCCGGTTGCCCGGATTTGAAAATTTGCCTACAAGATACTTGGGCTTCTGGCTGAGCCGCCGCGGAGATGATATCGACGGCGAAACGAGCTACCGCAAGAAATCCGATTCTATTTTCGCGTCGGCGTTAATTTTTCGACCCTCCCCCCTCCGCCCTTGCCAGTGGCTCGGTGTACTCGTTATAAACCGACCGTGGCACGCTCCGCGCGGACGCTTTGAGCGCGTATGCCCGCGAGAAATAAAAAAAAAGAAAAAAAGAGTAGAAATAAAAAACGAAAAAATATAGAAATAAAAAAAAAGGAAGAAAAACCGTTAAAATAAACCGTTTGAAATTTTCGAGCGGAGATTCGCTTCGTAAAAATGTTCGCCTGTCGGTCGGCTTTGCGCGTAATTAATGCCTCGTACGCGTGACGTGTGCTCGATGTTTTCAAAACTGCGACGTGCTCGCGGTAACCGCGCCTTTAAATGTAGAAATCTCCCCAACTCCATTATGCGGAAACTTCGGAGGCATTGCTTGCGCGGCTGGTAACGCTAACTCTTGCGAACTATCCAAGCAGAAACACGTAATGAGACTACATGTCAATGGATGGCACCACCGATGTATAAACTCGTAGGAGCATGTCTCGCCTAGTCCCGAGGTCGTGCTATTCTTGCGAACGCTGCACGCAGCTGCTGCTCGGTTTGCTTAAAAATGTTATCGTTCGTGAATAATGTAGGGCAAGTGCTTCCCCGAATACCGTTTATTCAGATTTTTTTTTTTACGCCCCAAGATGGAATAATCCACAATGGAATAATCAACGTCCCCCACCATCGGCCACCGTAAAGACAGCCTTTACGAATTGTTTCGAGTTACGACCGAACGGGGCTCTCCCAAGTCCGCGCACATCCGGTACAATCGACCATGAGAATTATTTACCGTACGTCTGTCGGAATGGGCAAATAAAAATAACAAACACGATTTTTGTTTCACAGATACCACGACACGCATGATGTTTTGTCGATATTTTAGAATATGGAGTAAAAGATACTCCATTAGTCCATTAGTTACTATTGATATCCAGAGCAAAAAAGATTTCCGCCATTTTCTACAGAAATATGGTGGTTAGGGTTGCCTGAATCGAATCGCTTATTTTTTTAAATTGTATTTCCATCGAACTGATTTGGAAATGTTTTTATCGATTAATATTTTGTATTTTTTAGACGATAATAGGCTTTTCAAATAATCTTGAAATGCATGATCCTAGTATTTACGTTGCACGGTAATATCACTCCGAGTTTTTTTTAAACTCGTCTTTTAAATACGTGTAGTACAGAGTACTTTCCGCATCAACGACAGACGCCATCAAAATACGTAGGATCAAAATATTAATATTTTATAAAACTCGCCAAGAAATTTTGAATGCAAATGAATACTACGTTTCTGGCACGCGAACGTAAGTTTGTGTTTTATCATTTCTACAGCTTCTTCTGAATTCTTCTGGGCGCCATTTTATGGGGTCACGTATTTAATATATCCCACTGTTTCCTTCCTCGCTTTATTCGATCATTTGATCAATTTTTATAAAAGTTACTCGGAAATCTCGTATCCTCATACCTTCTGAAACAAATAGTCGAAATTTCTGTCAAAAAAAAATCAGTAATTAACGTCGTGTTTTCGCATCAATGACTAATGAATTAAAATACATTTAAATCAAAGAGAAAGTTAATTATACGTTATAAATCTCTTTATATATATTTCCTTTTCCATTTTAATGCATAAGGTCGCACGCACACATACTTGAAACTCAACGAAATTGGTTGGAAAGTATTGAGAATAAGTCGAAAATAAAAATAATGCCTAAATTGGACCGGTCCAATTTGAGCCATCAAGTGCGGTTCAGTTGAAGCAGTTCGGCCGTCGCAGAGTTTTCGTCACGTACACACACACACACACACATACACACGCACATCCTCATTTTTTTATCAAGCACAAAGATTTTTTCGTCGGTATTTTATATAATACAAATCGTGCCGTTAATATCATGAAACTCAAATTTTTGATGCGTTTTTGTGGATACCTGGAAATTAATCTCTGGTAAAAAACCGAGTGTATAGAATTAATAAACCAAACAGCCTTATATTTCGACTACATAAATTTCTCGTATTTACGCGTACGCTGTAAGCTGTTATTTGAACGAGTGCTATGCCACGTTTCATCCATTGAAGCTAAAATACCGAATGAAATTAATGCCTTTTGGAGATTCATTTAAGCCAACCGCAATGGAAATTCTTCTAATAATTTTCACAGCGCGTATTCATCAGCTGATTCCGATCAATGCGTTTCAAAACTGTTTGTTAAATTCTTTTCATTAAACTTTATAAATAATAATTCGATTTTCCCCACTGGATTTCAAAATAATTATTTGGCTTATTTCGTCGGATATCGTCGCATTCACCGAGGTTAAATTTACCAAAGAATGGGAATAATTCTCGCGATACTCGCGATCGGATCGCGGTAAATCCACGTGCTATACTTCTTAACACGTTTCTCTGCCATCAGTCGCAAGAGGAATTCGATAGAAACGAACAGCCAGAGATAATTGGCGATAATGTAATCAGAGATGTCTTCCTTGATGGGAGATTAACGGGCCAATCTTATATCAATTTCTTGAGCAATCAATTGTATCGGTTATTGGAAAAAGTTCTATTAAAAATTGCACGTCGTACCATATTATTTTTAACCCTCGAACAAAGACTGAGACTGGGTCATTCGCGATCCCTGCGAAACTTTAAACTAATGTTACACGATTACATTTCGTAACTTGCTCCCTTCAGAAAGATTAAAAAACTTGTATTTAATCCACTCGAAGCGTAAATATTCCTGATGGAAAATGGTACTTCCAAAATATTTTCAAAACTGCTCAACGTAAAAATTCGAAGTTTCGATTCTCGAACGAACTGTCCCATAATTTAGTGTTTACAAATAATAGTAATTTGTAGGATATTAAACCGTCGTTACAGCAATTCCTTCTCTTCGTACCTCAGTATTTCGCCCCCTTAGAACGCTGTTATTATGAGATGTTCCTGTTTACGGACGATGACAGTTTACACGCCCGGGCGAAACTGTGCATATAGTTCTGGCATTAGGAGAATGTAGACAAAATTATCGTTCACCGACGCGATTGCATCGCGAAAGATACCCAAATCGACGTCGAAATCATGGGGCGATTCGGGAACCGGTAATTCGTGCTCGACGAGAACATTTACAGCAATTCCGTAACGCACGTCCGTCCGTGGATCTAGAAATTGCAGTTATAGGAGCAGTAATAATGGATCCACATCTTAGTACCAGCAGCGTAGAAAATTACTACAATGTACCGCGATCCATGGTTTCGGGAATATCGAGGCGGAATACATTCCACCCTTACCACATCGCCGTTGCATCGGGCGTTGAACGATGCAGATTACGATAACAGATTACGATTTCGTCGATGGATTTAGCATAAGATGTATCGCGATCCTTGACGTTTAACAACAGAGAACCGACAGGGGGAATGTTCCGCAATAATTGAGTTAACTTAGGAAACTGAAACTTACTAGAAGTATATTATTATTATATTTTCTTTTAAAGATTAAAATAAAAATGACGGAGCAGAGTGTGAGCACAGGCGACACTTCCTGTGTTCGCCAGCAGAGGGCCACGCTCTTAACTCTCTCGCAAGTGCACGATCAACAGTATTAATTATTCCAAGACACCAGCCGTGGGTTAATTAAAATCGTACGCGCAACAAAGCTTCCCAGAAATTAGATTTCACAGCGTGTATCGACTTGTTGCATTTCCCGTGGGATTGGAAATAGATTCTATAATAGTAAATATAGTATGCAACGTTGAAAACGGTCGTTGCAGGGATTGCAAGGGAATCTTATAGTGTGCTCGGACGGGAAAACGGGCAGAGACGTGTCCATCAATTCGAGGAAATCCATTCGGAAAATACTTGGCGGGGCTCTCTTTATCGTGAAATATTTCGCAGCGATTCGTTATCGATTCAAGCCTTCGAGACGTTCCTGACAAAACACTCGTACTCTATTTTCGTGCCAGTGCACTAGACAGAGTATGCACCGTTCCCCGCAGAGTCAATAACTTTGCTGACGTATCGATAATCTTGGTCGGAAACGGTGATTCGCGTAGTCGTGCGAAAACGGGATACCCTCGAACGTATCGTGGCCAGATACCTACGTACTAGGAAGCCGACAGGAAGATGAATCAATAAATGCGTCTGGTCGGTTCGTGTTCAATTTTTAAAACGTTTTCGCCCTCAAAGGATTCCACATTGTTATTCGATGAAACGAAACGCCCGCCTTTTCCCGCGAATCCCGGATCGTGATAAATTCGCGAACAGCGTTGGTGTCCATTTCGAATCAAAATTGGGATTTTAACATCGCTCGCGGAGCCTAGGAAAAACTATAATGGGAAGGAAAAACAACCACAGTTTCGAACACACTAACGAACGAAGAAGATCCAATTCGGGGGGAAAAATTTTAGGAACAATATGGAAATACATTGTAATTTCTAGATTTTAAAACAGAATTACGATTTCGGCTTATTTCCCCCGCTTTTTCATTAGTTGAATCAACGTTTCTCGCGTCGGTGGTCCGCTGAACTTAAGAAACGCCGAGAATTTCTATTGGACGGACTTCGGCGTCGTCAGGACGAGAATAAATGTGCAAAGAGTACGGATGTGCTCCACTCCGGATGTTCGAAAATTTTGTTTTCGAATTAAACCGATACACTCGGATCTCGACTCTGTCTTGGTAAAGCACTTCCGCCAACATTCGAAAGTTTGCGAAGGATCCAGCCACTCGACTTCTCTTCCATAGCAACAGCTCAGCCAAGGAAGCTTGTAATTCCTCGGTACAAGACGTAATTGACTTCGTAACATTCAATTCTAAGATTCATCATGATCTAACGGCTCGTATCTTTCGAAACTGAACATTTTTAAATGTACAATTCAACTTGTAACATTTAATAACCCTCTAACTCTCTACAAATTACGTTTCACATCTTTTTTGTTTGTTAAACAAATACCGGAGACATAATTGGTTTGAAACTCGACGTTGACGTCGGATTTACGCAGGATGAAAAAGATTCTCGAATCCGTTATAAATTAAATGTCGGTTCGCGGTACGGGGGACCGGAGTTCGGGAACTTTGTTTTTCGAACGTTGAAGGTTTTACTTTTTGTGACGTTTCAATTTGAACTCGACAACGGGGGCAGCCCGCGCGCGTGTGTTTATGCAAATCGAATATTTATAACGTTAATGTCCAATGCCAGGGCGACGCGTGTTTCTGTTTTCGTTGCGGAGGAACGCGAAGTCGGCTCGCATTATGCGTCCTGCCATTGTAGCACGAACGTCACGGACCGTCAATGTGACAGCGGCTATCAAGGTGCGTTCGTGCCATCGCGAACAGCCCGGAAGTCGCTCGTTCGCGTCGACGATTTCACGGTGTCGAAATATTTTCCTTTAACGCCGCGTAAAAATGACGTGTACTCCGCCCGCGAAGACGATAAATCCCCGGGATTTTGAAACTCTCGCATATTTCAAAATAAAAGCTCGACAAAAACGCGTGCTCCGCGGGACGCGTTGCTTGGAAATCTTTTTTTTTTTCTACGAAAGTTGAAGTTTCGACGCAATCACGCCGCGCCGCGTAATACATACGATGCAATTAGTCTTGACCTAACGCGACGCAAGGTTACTATATTACGGTTGACGAGGATACAGAGTGTTCGGCCACCCCTGGGAAAAATTTTAATGGGAGATTCTAGAGGCCAAAATAAGACGAAAATCAAGACTATCAATTTCTTGACTGAGGCTTCGTTGGAAAGTTATTAACAATTCGATTAAAAAATTTCAAATCGTTCTGGAAAAATTATTTTCGGTTGCAGGGGTCGATTGCAATCATTTTTTGTGAATAGACATACCACCGAAATCCTACCCACTTTTGAGAAAAAAATTCGAGTAGGTTTTAAAATTTTTCGGCGTAGAAAAAAAATTTCAAATCGTTCTAAAAAAAATCTTTTCTGTTGTAGGGGTCAATTACAAACATTTTTGTTCGATAGACATACCCCCGAAATCCTACTCAGTTTCCAGAAAAAAATTCCTTGCCGAAAATCTAATTTCTGGCCAGAAATGTCTGCCCGAATTTTCGTGCGAATCTTTAAAACGTCATAACTTCTGAACGGATTGGACGATTTTAATGTTCAAAAAGCCAAGTGCCGCGTATTTTAGTGTAGAATATGTAGCAATTATAAAAATATTCGAAAAGTTGATCCTTGACCCCGCAAAATGAGAAAAACCCCATAAAAATGATCCAATTTTCAAACAGCCATAACTCCTATAATAGTGAATATATTTCAATGAAACTTTTTTCTGAAGTAGAGCTCATGAGTACCTACAAAAAAGTTTTAGACAACTTTTCTGTAGGGCGTCAAACAAAATTACTAAAAATGAAAAAGGAATTTTTAAGAAAAATCAACATGTTTTTCGACGAAAAAAAAAAATTTTAAATCGTTCTGAAAAAATTATTTTCATTTGCAGGGGTCAATTACAATAATTTTTGGTGAATAGTCATACCCCCGAAATCCTGCGCATTTTCGAGATAAAAATTCAGTACGAGTGGAACTTTACACGTTAATAACTTTTTAACGAAACCTCCATCAAGAAATTGGTATTCTTGATTTTCGTCTTATATTGGCCTCTAGAATCCCCCATTAAAATTTTTCCCAGGAGTGGCTGAACACCTTGTATAAGTTACTGGGAATTTCTTTGACGCAACCACGTTCGCAACAGTATCGAGAGCTAAATTTCCCCGCGGAATTAGACTTTTATTGTACGTTAGACGTAATTTCCTGGCGATCAGCTGGTCTTCGGACGCTATGTTTTATTGTTTAAACGAGTTATCGTACATTTTGTAATCTGTCCCCCTCCCTGGCAGGAACCTTGTAATATTTTAAGTTGCTTTGTGGGTACGTTTTGAATTTCATCGCGATAATAGACAGTCGAAACTAAGTTTTATTTGTAATTGCTCGGTAGTTACCATCGTCGAGTAGTGGTGCAATTACAAATAATAGCTTATCCTGTTCCCTGGTATACCATGTGATTCAACCAAAACGTTACGAGTTTTTCCCCCATTTAATTAAAAGGAGAGATTAAATCGATATTTGTATTAGTTTCTGAGAAAACTACTCCTACCACACGGTACACGTACGAAAATTCTAAAGATGTGCTATAGAATTTGAATACCCCGTGAATTACAGTTACCAGACAGAATTAAAATTTTATTTATACAGCGGTATTTGCAGATGAACAAATTAAAAATTGAGGAATTTGACCTTACGCTGAAATCAATGACGTTATAAATATGGTCGTCGCTGTAACGTCAAAATATTTGTTCGCGTCCAGATTTACGTGTAAATCCTGCTTTATAATTATCCGAATTTATAGTTGAAATGGAAAAATTTCGAGCATAAAATACGGGAACGTACGTGGGGAAATATTTTAAATTATTGTTCAGCGTCGCAATGTGACCCGACATCCATTAGAGCCGCCGGAAATCGCTTGGAGCTCTCAGAAATTCGCATTCGGTCAAACTTTGACCAATATCTACGCCCGGAACTAATACGTAGCCTCGTGCTGGTTAATTTTAGGCCATAGAACTTGATAATGCTTCCGTAAAACCACGTGCAAGATTGATATATATATATATATCAGGGAATAATAAATATTCTGACGTCGCGCTTCCTGTCGGAAATACTCGCGGTTCGCAGTTCCCCGTATTATTCAGATTTCAAACCTTCGCGACCAATTAGCAAATGCTACCGATTGCTCGAAATTTCGTTACCGTTAGGCAATAATGACGATTAACTGCCAATTAAAAATATATTTTACCCGTAAATATCATTAATGCGTATATCTGATTATCCGGGGTCACTGGAAACGTACAGACAGACGTGAAAATTGCACTATAAATTATAAGTACGCGGCCGTGGGTCCCGCATTCGGGCGCCGCGATATTTTAGCTGGCTCCGATAGTTTCATAACTGCGTAAAAAGAAAATTAACTCTAAATTAAATTGGAGAGGATTTAATAAAAAATTGTGACATCGATAATTTAATTTAACGACAGAAAAAAGTCGTACAAGAAGATGGCCATTGGTTGATTAAACCCACCTAAGAATTCCTTAATGAGTCTCGATGTATTCCCAAGACACGGTACTTTAAAACTTCCCTCGACCTCAGATTTATAATAATTAATTCCCAGACCTCTTCCCTGCTAGAATTAAATATCGTGGACATCGGTTTTAGAACGACACTCGGTGGAAATTACAGTCCACCGTTGACGTTGCGAAATCCTATCGGTTCAGATTCGCGAACCGTGTCTTATTATAGTCGTAGCTGCGGGTAGAAAGCGTTCTGTTACTCTGTGATTCGAACGAAAAGAAACACAACGCATACAGGGTGTTTGGCCATACCTGGGAACAATTTTAATGGGGGATTCTAGAGGCCAAAATAAGACGAAAATCAAGAATATCAATTTCTTGACTGAGGCTTCGTTAGAAAGTTATTAACAATTCAATTAAAAAAGTTCAAATCGTCTTGGAAAAATTATTTTCGGTTGCGGAGGTCAATTACAATCATTTTTGGTGAATACATATATTTCCGAAATCCTACCCACTTTCTAGAAAACAATTCGAGTAAGTGCTGAAAGTTTTGGGTGAAAAAAAAGACTTTCGAATCGTCTTGGAAAAATTATTTTTAGTTGCAGGGGTCAATTGCAAGCATTTTTGGTCCACAGATATACCCTCGAAATCCTACTCAGTTTCGAGAAAAAAATTCCTTATCGAAAATATAATTTCTGGCCAGAAATGTCTGTCCGAATTTTCATGCGAATCTTTAAAACGTCATAAATTCTGAACGGATTGGACGATTTTAATGTTCAAAAAGCCAAACGCCGCGTATTTTAGCGTAGAATATGTAGCAATTATAAAAATATTCGAAAAGTTGGTCCTTGACCCCGCAAAATGAGAAAAACCCCATAAAAATGGTCCAATTTTCAAACAGCCATAACTCCTATAATAGTGAATATATTTCAATGAAACTTTTTCCTGAAGTAGAGCCCATAGGTACCTACAAAAAAGTATCAGTCAACTTTTCTGTAGGGCGTCATACAAAATTACTAAAAGTCAAAAACTAATTTTTAAGAAAAATCGACATTTTTTTTTACAAAAAAAAATTTGTAATCGTTCTGAAAAAATTATTTTTGGTTGCGGGGGTCAATTACAATCATTTTTGGTGAATAGACATACCCCAGAAATCTTGCGCATTTTCTAGAAAAAAATTCAGTCGGAACTTTAAACGGTAATAACTGTTAAATAAAGCCTTCATCAGCAAATTGGTATTCTTGATTTTCGTCTTATTTTGGCCTCTAAAATCTCCCATTAAAATTTTTCCCACGGGTAGCGAACACCCTGTATAGTAATCGTGTTTCGTCTTTCCTCCGCTATCGGAGCTAGCAGTACGAGTTTCTAAATCGTTGCACGGTTTATCGATGCACGCGGGGACTCGCGAATCGGGACGGAAGCGGGGCGAAAAAATTTCTGAAATCGATACGGGGATCAACAAGTAGGAAGGTAGGGCTTGTAAAATCGATGGAACCGTGTACGGTTGCATCCGCGCGATAAGGTCGTGTTCGAAGAAATGTCTCTGTTTCACGGGCGTCTTATTATTGGCGTACGGTTACGTAACTCGAAACCGACACGTTTCGAGGCACGTGACCGTAAATGAAATCGTTTCGGCGATTGATGCGCGCGTGGAACGGTTTTTCCTACGACACAGTTTCGACGAATCCGCGTTTTATCGATGCCCCGTGGTGCGTGCCACGACGGTCTGCGTTCGAATAAAAAATTCAACGCGTAACGATCGTCGAGCGCGGCTGTTAATTAACTGTGTAAACAAGATACGTATCAGGTGGGGTCAACGAACCCCGAAAATCGCGCGGTTCCTTTCGTTGCCGAAATTACCGGCGAACGCGGAAAGGTATCGGAGGTTTTAAAATTTCAGGAATATACGGTATATTCCTTGGAGGATAATGCATCGGATTGATACAAAAATACCGGGAATATTAACGATAGATATTGAATCGAGATTCGTTGTTTCGTTCATTACGCCGTCGGTTATTTTTGTTTGGTAAAAGCTTGAAATATTACTCTGACGGGCATTTTCCTATACGGAGATAGGAAAGAATTAAAGATCACTTGGATATTCGGAATCGAATGAATTCTTTATTGCGGGGGTGGCTTTACCGTCGACCGAAATAAATCACATTCGATACCTGTTTTCCGGAATCGTATCGCCGGTTAAGCTTTCGGGTAAATGAAATATGCCGAAATATTTTTGCTCTTAAATTGCCAGCGATAAATAATGCGTCATCGTCGGGAGCGAAAATACACGATTTTTACACGAACCGCCTACTTTCCTGCACTTTCTTCGTATCTCCATAAAATAATATTTACCAATACGAAGAATCACCTTTGCGTAATATGTAATTTTTTCGGCGAAACTTGGTCACGAAGTACCTGTGTATTCAACGTTTTATTTGCATTAAAAAAAGGGGGGTGAGCGTCGTATGGCGAACGCAAAATCGACGGTAGGAAGGAATTGGGTGAATGGAAGGGAATAATGGTTTTTAGAAGGATAACATGGAGAACCGATTAAAAAAAAGACAGGGCGCACAATGGTTGCCGATCGGGAGCCGATCGACAAATCTCTGAGGTGTACCAATAGCGATAAACACAATGGCGTCGGCGACAACGGACGACCTGGGTTCTCTAAAATTAATTCCGCGTCGCGATCAAAAGGGAACGAAAGACCAAGGAGTTCTCGAGGGCCATGGAAGACATCATTAATTTCTACGGAGTTCTCGAAATGCAAGATGCATGAATCGCCCCCGGGGCAGAAGTATCTTTTTCATTGGAGAAACGCTGAGCTTGTTTGTTCTATCGCCTCTCGACAATGAAGTAGCGCCGGATTACATAGATCCGGCATTATTCGTGTCCCCGTGTCTATAAATTCCTCGATATTTCACGCCGTGGAACATTATGCAGCCGTGACCGGCTCGAGTGCACTCGCGTGACAGACCGTGTTGTCTCTGAATTCTAAAAGCTTCTTCGGGCAACAGTTGCATAATTAAAATAGACAATGCGGCAAACAAAGCGAAAATTTAACGAGTTATTTTCGCGAGATAATTTCGAACTTCCTACCCCCGGACAGCGTCGACCGGTTCCGACTCTTTAACGCGTTGTATTATCGGATTCGAGCGCGGGTGAGTATCGCACGAGGACCGATTCAGCGATACGAAACGCGTTACTTTATTAATTAACGAGTTACAAAACGTACAGCGAATTGAAACGAAACGCGGCGTCGGGGCGAATGAAGGTATAATGCACGGTCGCGTTTCGCGAAAATCCTCTGCCATTTTTGCGATATATATATGCGCGTTATACATAGATTTTACGCGGCGAAACAATGAAACAAGTTTATATCAATTTATACCAGCGAATGTCTCCGCGTTCAGATAATAATCTACATTCCCGTGGCGTAAAAGCGCCTGCAGGCTACGCAACCCTTGTTACGCGTTCCGCTAATGCCGGGGCGAAAGTATTTCACGTGAAAGACAATTGTTTTTCGATGTTTATTTTCGCCCGTTTAAATTATGGTAAAATTAATTCACCAGTTGCTGTACATTCACCGCGATCGTTTTAAACGTATTTTGAAGGTGAAACATCGGTACTGGGACCGGGGAAAACACGGTAAAATCCCTGCAAGAGTATCACGGCCGATATCTGCCAACGCAATAACTTTTACCGGGAATCGTTTTATCGACGCAAAATAAATACAACAACCGGCGTACAATAAACATTATTATCTGTAAGTCTCGCAAAACATTGCCGCAACGGGCGCCCGATGAACAATATCGCCTTTAACCCCTTCGCGCTTAGTGTATCATTTTCGATACGCTCGACGATTTACGCTCTTATCGCAATATCGACTGTTCACCTTTTACGGATTATTCCTTCAGGCCTGCTATTACCAATCGCGGCTCGATTTATCAATAAAATTTTTTATTACATTTGTTCTTAGTCAATTCTAGATAGTAGCCACAAGTCCAATTTGTAAATTGCGAATTGTAAATGGTTTTTATATGGTTGTAACAATTAAGTAATAGTAAAATAGTATGGGTTCGTTTTTTAAAAAATGGCTAAAGGGAGCCCGGTTTATACGAGCACGGAAAATGCAGAATTGATGTACTGTGCCGAGAAGGCAAATCGATTTGAAGTTACTGCGAGGGAGGATAGGATCATAAGACATTTTTTAAAGAACCCCAAATTCCGTGGTCAGAAAACGCCCTGAGGGTGTTCGCGAATACTTCGGGGAAGAGATGATCGAAGGATTTTTAAAGCGGCTTCCACTTTGACGAGGACATAAATGATTTCCCATCTAAACGTTCATTCCAAAAATTGTATATAACGCTACACAAGAAATAGACGATCTCAATTTTTCTTGAACATCGTTCGATAGTTTTTTACGTCGATAAACCATTCGTTCGACGCCGACGAACTTTTGTTTCGAACATTCTTCTCGTTGAACTATCCGAGCAGACTGAAACATTGTGACAATCGATTCACGACCGACCCTGTATAAGAGAGTTAATTCTAAAATAGAAACGGAGTTCCGCAAATAGTTTCAACCGTTTCCCGCCAAGGCTATTATCCTTCTTCTAGAGGTCGGCGCATTATAACTTCCGTAGAAAATAACAGAAATAAGACGCACTTCGCCACGTGACCGGCGAGCGCAACAAGTGATTTTTCTGCGCCTAGTTTTAGTACGGATGCTCGATATTGGATTAAGCTTGCAGAACGTTAGCAATATCTCAATCTTCCGAAGGTGTGCACGAAACTAAATATTTTCAATTTATGACAATTGACGATTATCATTTTTTTTCCTTTGGGTTTAATGTCGCATCGATTGCAAGGTCAGTTGTTTTTTTGGGGCATTCTGTTAAATTTTATTATAAAATTGGGTTCCTCTCAGATACTTCAAGGTGTTCCTGACGACGTGGTCCTCTGAAGTCGACGATGTTTCTGGATGGAGTCCATATTTTCTTCTTCGTATCGTGTTATTCATATATTAACGGGAATAAACCCTTTAGTACAAAAGAAGTAATATGCAAGGAACTACAAATGTGAATTTTACATAGTCAAACATTCTTATAGAATTTCAACAATATTAATTAATTTATAATACGTTGCAAGGATAATTTTAGATTTGCTATCAGTTTTAGTTTGTACAAAATGTGCGTGACTAATCTATTCTAATTCTATTTACACAATTCTGTCTAACTTTCAGAATAAAATAGAAAGTGATTTCTTAAATATCTTGATAGTACATAGAAAGGAAACAATTGAGTAATCGTTGAACTCGAAATATGATTTTTGATTAGCTCATTCACAACATAATATTTGTGATTTTTCTTCTATTATTACGTATCTTCGTACAGTTTGTCGAGTTCCACGTTTCATTCCATTTGTCTCTCTCTATTTTATGGATCGACTTGAGGTCTGCGTAATGAATCGATAAATACATTAGATTTCATTAGTCGCATTATAATTTTGGAGAACGTAAATACCAACGACTCCAAAAACGTAGCACACTGACGATCCATACGACAAGAGACTTCGATTTTGAGTTAAATAACACAAGCTTTACGCAGAATTCGCTGCACGGAAGTCGGAGCAATGCCTAATTCTTCTAAACTTCGTAGAATCGATTTAAGATTCCCAGTAACGCATCCAACATCGATATTTACAAATCAAACAAGAATTTTAACGCTACATTTAACGAGCGTTAGATTCAATATAAAAAGTATCGATACACACGCGTGCAATCAACGTCTAATTGATCTAGCGTTAATAATCCCGAAGGCAACGATTACCTGCGACTCCTAAAGCACAAACATGGCGGTTAATCCGATTCTTAACTCCCCCCGTGCATACAATTATCCGCTGTTGAATATTTCCATAAAACAAAGTAAGTTTCCAAAGCAGCACGCGACCAAGAGGAATCGAAACGCGTTCCAGGTCTCTCTCGCTGGTCGTACGTAGCTCGGTGTTGCTAAACGTCTTCGCTAGACTGTGAAGGATCATAAAGGGAACGTTGGTAGGGAGGATGTCGCGGTTCGAGTCCGTGCACGCGACAAGGACAGCGAGGCCTGCAGAGCGCGACGACGAACGCGAACGCGAACGCGAACGGACGTTCGAGTCAGAAAAGGAGGGATGACCGTACGGGAGTATCGTTAACCGGTACAAGAGTCCGTTCTCCAGCGTGCAGAAGTGGCGGAGGCATCGAGTTTAGTATCGCGAGTGAACTCGCTCGGCACGCAAGCGTTTCTCGCCGACGGTGCACGGAACTGGTTCGCGGCGAATCGTGGCGGGAAAAATACATCCATGGAACGTATCGTCGTATAACGACTCGTGTGCGTCTATTTCCGGTGTTCACGTGCGTGTGTTTCGACAGGGGGGGGGGGCCAAAAGGACCCGGTGGAGGGGGAGTGGAACGACGTCGAAGATCCACGGTCGGATCCGTTAGTCGACCAGGAATCTAGGCGTGTACGAGGTACGTCGTGCTCGCGTAGCCTGGGCGAACTCGTTACCAACGGGTTCGTCGTGTGCATGTTATCCCCTCCCCGACCCGGCGGGCGCAGAATTTCCAAGAGTGGCTGAGAAACTTGGTCGTAGTTGCGGGCAACAATGTTAATCGCGACGGTGCCCCCCGACCGTGTTACACTCTCGTTTCGACGCGTTCGTATCGGTGTTCCTGGAGAGTCGTCGACAAACAGAGAGTACTGTTAAACCATTATCTCGAGCGGGCATCGTGCGTCTGTTTTCACTTATTTCGAGCGTTCCGTCGCGGCTCGGGTTTATGTACCGTTGGCTCGTACCGGTTCGGTAATTTCCTCCGACCCGGGGGGGGGGACACTTCACGGATCGCGCGTTTTCGTTTCGAACGTTTTTCGAAACGCACGCGACGGATGAGGAACGGAGGGAGGTGGCTATCTGCAAATTGATCGCGGCGATCTTCGCGGACGATAAACCACTTTGGCGAAGAATATCGACAGGCGTGCTCGATTTCCACGTTCTATTGTTTGGGCCGGATACAGGCTCGCCGGGTATCGCGATTGACGTTGTTTATCGGCGAGGAAAGCTCCGCACGTGCTCCTCGCACGCGCGATTCCTCCGTTAGATGCGTTCGATCGATTAGGAACACCTACGATGCCCGTTCTTTTACCTGCCCCTGGGGGGAAATACGGTCTGTCGGGGAATTATTGAAATGCACGGTGAACTTTGCCTCGTTGGAATTGCGCGCGGCCGTCCTTGAGCGCGAGCACGGAGTCCTTTGTCTACTAGAAAAATACGCGTTCGATTATTTCAACGAAATTAAAATCATTTTTTTTTTTTAAATCGATTCGTCGCGATCGTTCCTCTGTTTAAACGGTCCCTCTCCGACGCGATTATTTCGCGAGAGTCCGGAATTAATTCGTTTCGTGCGAGATAGCATAAGACAAACGATTACGGTAGGTCACTCCAGGTCACTGACGCCATTGATGGTAGTGAGATAATTATCAAGCATATAGGGATACATAATTATCTGACGATTACGAGACGCCTCGTTGCGTGACACTTGGAAATGTTACGGTTAGGTATGTTGTATTCCTACCAAGACACGGGATTAATTAAATTCGATTGCAACATACGAGGCTACCTAGCATTATTCTGGAATAAAGACTTTGCCTGACAGAAAATGTTGGGTTGATAGATGCGACGAGTAATAATTGAATTCCCTCGCTTCAGCACTTTTACGTGTCACTCGTACGTATATGTCACCAAAGTAATTCTCATTTGAATATTATTTGTGAATTTTATCAAGGTTACAAAAATAAGTACTGAGATCAATTTTATGTTACGTAGTCTAGTATCAGTAACCTGACAGTGGTTCCTCAGATGTACAGGATAGCGTCGAGGGCCGAATATTGAATAACTTTTACGTCGATATATCATGACGAACCAGCAACAAAAGCCCCAGTGTCCGTGAAAATGACATCAACTGACCGTTATCTAACGCAATGGAAACGTAATTGCTAACCCAGCGAGATTGGTTATCGTAGATCTGCCAGATACGCAATCATGCCCCGATTATGAAATAAAATATTCGATACGATCGTCGAGTTTATTGCGTTAAGAATGGAAATTGGTCCTTGGTTATTCACCAGTGATTTACCGTAGGATTTAAATATGGGAAGGAATTGAACTTTTAACGAGAGGGAAATCCCAGGTAATCGGCAGTGTTTTATTAGAGCGTATTAAAAATATAGAGCAACCATTCGATAGAGGTTGGAAAAAAAAAGAATTTGGCCATCGATCGGAGTCAGCAATCTCGTTGTTGAAACGCATACGCGATGGGAAAAGGATCAACACATCGTTTTGAATTTACATGGCGCCAAAAAGTTTTGATATTGCGGTTGTATGCTTCTTTGAACGTCTCGTGTGCATATCAAATAGTTTAACTTGCCTCGTGTGCTCGCCGTTTGGTTGGTAATTGTTTAAAACAGCGCGTAATCGAACAGTCCTTCTCGTTCCATCGTTAGGAACCAATTTCCGTTTTCCAATATTTGTTCGATACTGAACATTAATTGATGTTGTGACAATGAATTTCGAAGCACGTCGGTTATGGATGTGGATGTTATTATTGCTCCAAGATCATGGTTTCGTGCTCGGTTTAGCGATACTCTTCGGGCCGTGATGCGTACAAGAAACGCTAAGCCAGCGCAAGAACGTTGACACGTGTTGTGTCGGTGACTCACACGACGGTTCTTATTCCGTCTGGGTTTCACGCGTTTACGTATGCGAACGCTGAGCTGGAACGTATCTACGTACAAAATGCTAATTCTCCAAAACACTCGACCTAAGTCTCGTACATCACCTTGAACAATTAAACGATGAAATCATCTTTAATACAATTCGTTATATTGCACTTTTCTTTGTTCGATGTATCAATAGCGACGCAAACAAAGACATAAAATTGCATATCTCTACATTTAGTTTCACAACCAGAATTTTTTTTCTTAATACCAAGGAACGATATACGATTTAATTCAAATTGTAATAAATATAGCAGCGTACGATTGCAAGAAGGAATAAGTGAGATAGCAATGGTCGAACGTGCACATGCGAGAGAGTAAGGTTATGCGTAGCCCTCTGCCGGCGAGCGCTGGAAGTATCCGTATAAAAATTGAAAAATAAGTGGCTTCGTAGAACCGATCTAAATTAGTGATTAATTACGACGGACGGGCGTTCGTCAAATATCAATCGAATCTCGGTTAGCGGCAGTTTCGAACATTTTCCTGCGCGTTTGACGGTGACGTTGGCGAGCGTTGAACGTCAATCAAAAATTTTTAGCGTCCGGCGATCGTGTCCGATCCGGAACGCCGTCGTCGACTCCTGTCGATCGGTACATAATCCAGAACGCGTTGTACGGTCGTGCAATTTTTGTTTACGTTTATTTCGAGATATCGCCGGGGCGGAGGAAGTACATCGACCAGGGAACGGCCCCGGTTTTATCGATATTACCTACGAAATAGACAGAAAGGCGAGGCTATACGGCATCGGGGCGCAGGTTCTTTCTTGATGCGTCGACAACTTCTGCCGGCCAATTGAGCCGACATAAAAGCTCAAAGGAATTGCAGCTGCGGGTCAACGAATCGTCCACTTGCACGAACACAAAGGAACCGGGCAAAACACACGGCCGTCGCTTGCCTCCTACGTTTCTTCTCCTTCCTCTGGTCTTCTTGCCTCAGCCTCCCCGCCCCGTGTCTCGGCGTATTTCCCTCGCGTGTTATTCTCCGTTTCTTGCGAAATCAATTTTTCCTTGCCAGGAACAAAGACGACAAGTGACAAAGACGACTTCTACGTCGTTCTGTTTACGATCGATTGCACGCAATCGAATGGTCACGCCGAACGGTATTACCTGCCTCTCTCCCCTTCGATGCTACAATTCGAACGAGGAGCTTAATCGATCGACGTTATTTTAACCTTTTGCAATTTTTTTTTTTTTTTTTTTCAAATGCACCGAAAAGGCAGAACAAAATTTGCTCATAAGAGGCTTTGTTTCCGGCGGGAAACAACGAATATTCGTGCGGTACGTGCGCGCTTAACAGAGCCCGAAAAATTTTATTTCGGAGTGCAAATTAAAAAAGAAATCCTTCGACAAAGTTTTATCGCGCGTCGCTGAATCGTCAGATATTTTTGTTTATCACGAATATTTCATTTAGGTTAGCGCTAGGTTCATGAGAACTGGATTGCAGGGTCGTCGCGGGTGGAAAAAATTGAAATTTTCATAAATATTACGTTCCCGGATATTCGAATAAGTCTGCGAGGCAACGTGGCTCTCTTTTTCGTTTTGTATCGATATACGAGAGAGTCGGTATTTCATCACGCGCGTTTCATTTACGTACTTTTTAAAACCTGCAAGTTTCCACGTGCATTTTTTTCCACCGCGTTTATTTGTCGCGTCGGAGTTAAGTACAGAGGATCCGTAGGGACACGCGTCACACGGGGGATGCTTTTCTTCGTGTTTTCAATGTCCGTATCTATTAATGCGAAATATGCGGATTGACAGAAACGTCAACTGTCATATTGGTTGTAATATTGCGGTCCCACGTCACGCGCAGATACGGCGCTTTCGGTTCTGACGTGTGCGCGCCTCCATTTGTTTTGCCAAATAATACCTAATGTCGAGACCGACATTACCAAAATGGAAGAAGCGCCAGAATTTGGTTAAGCGGTCGCCGTAACGTCGTGCGTTCGATATTGTTCGCAACGCATTAAATACCGCCATTGAAAAACTAGGGACGCCTGTATAATTTTTTTGCTTCGTTACGTTAATCCGTAACTTTGTACGTTTTACGTTCAAACACGACAGAGGCCCGTTGAGGAGGATCCGTGATATCAAAGCTTACGTTGTCAAGAGCACACGTGCCCCACGAAAAAATGTGGCGTCGCAAAAAGACCTCCATTTTACATTTTCGATTTACCTTTTCGCCGAGGACCGTGTAACGAACTCCATCGTGCAAAAGACACAGGTTAAATAACCCTTTGCGGACAGTGTTAGGGTATATTTGACGCGGTGCTTGTAAATTCACGACAAACTGTACCACGCGAATAAACAAAAATTTAGTGGACCGATACGCTCCTAACATAATTTAAATAAAACGCGTACATCGGATAAAATTAGTTTTTGCAGTTGCGTTTCGCGTTTGGTTGAAATTTAAATACGCGGTCCTCGGGGTACCGAGGATTTCTAAAAATCGTTGAGCGCTGTTTCTCGAGCAAAAAATGTTTTTAAACGTTCCCCCGCCGGTGTTCGAACGTCGAAGATCGCGTGGCGTACAAAATTTCGGCCAAAATGCAAAACGGTGCCTCGAAGAGTGTTCAGTTTGGCATGGGAGCGACCCGTCCGCAAACAGTTAAAGTCACATTTACTGTGCATCCGCTAGGATGTTATAGTTGGAACAAAGTCAATTGGCCATTCAATTGACTACCACGTATATCGTTTGTCAGTGTCTTTGACTCGTGCACGGCGAGTTAGGAGTCGTGCCAGGTGCGATTCGCGATGGAGGTAGCGGCCTTGAGCGGTCACTTCATTTTGTCTGGACTGTACAGGGTGTTCGGCCAACTCTGGGAAAAATTTTAACGGGAGATTCTCGAGGCCAAAATAAGACAAAAATCAAAAATAGCAATTTGTCGATTGAGGCTTCGTTGAAAAGTTATTAACGAAATTAAATTAAAAAATTTCTAATCATTCTGGAAAAATTATTCACAGGTGCGGGGGTCGATTGCAATCATTTTTGTTCGGTAGACATACCCCCAAAATCCTACGCATTTTCGAGAAAAAAATTCGAGTCGGTTCTAAAATTTTTCGGCGAAGAAACAAAATTTCAAATCGTTCTAAAAAAAATTTTTTCTGCTGTAGGGGGCAATTACAATCATTTTTGTTCGATAGACATACCCTTGAAATTCTAACCATTTTCGAGAAAAAAATTCGCCTGTGTTCGCAGATTGCCGTTCTACAAGTGGAACTTTGAACATTAATAACTTTTTAACGAAGCCTCAATCAACAAATTAGTATTCTTGATTTTCGTCTTATTTTGGCCTCTAGAAGAAGAGGAAAGGCATCGTTCGAAGAAAGTTCATTTTTTCTACAATGTTTACTTAGAATAATTTTGAAAAGTTAAATTTGTATCTGTTACGTATTAATTTAAACTATGATTAAAACATCGTTGGAGGGTACAATGTTGTACCAATTACGCGAATCTCCGCATTTATCGGCGTTTTTATCGTTTGGATTTATTTTTAGAACCTGTAGCAGAAATATCAAAGTTTCGAAACGAAACTCCTCGTCTATAATTAAAGCCATAATTCAGCCAGTATATAGTCCAAACTTTGAATCACCTGTTCCAAGAAACGAATCGCTTCTCGAGCCAGAGGCACTCGAACAATGACGGCGACATTAAACGCGGATACGAGAAGTTTTTTTTTTAACGTCTAATCAACCAGTATCGTGGAGGAATGCAGCCGATTATACAGCAACGCTAGATCGTGGATCGTGGATCATCGTGCTTGAAATTCTACCTCGTTGTAGTAATCGCTTAATAAGTTGAAGTTTCGAAACTCGCAATAATTCCTGCGACACGAGGTGGAGGCGTTTAAAGGCAGCATAGGGAGTTACGAAAGTCATAGTGAATAATACATTCGAAGGAAACGGAATAAGATTTATAAACGTCGATGGATAGTTGGACGTAATTGCGTTTCTCAACTTGGATAAATCGAATCGGAAAGGCGAAACCAAGATCTATTGTGGCTGCAGTTTCTGCACTCGCCATTAGGGGGCTATACTCTTGACTCTCTCGCAAGTACTCGCAGAATCTTGCTTTGTCTTCCACACTCGTGATAGCTGAGACGCTTATTATTCCACTTATAGCGTCGAATTAAAAGAACCCAAAGGTTTGTACAAAAATGAAAAATCAGACAAGAAAAAAGCTAATGAGGTTTGGTGATTAAAAATTAGTGGAAACAGTATTTTTCAAATAAAAATAAATAGAATGTGATCTAAGATATACAGGGTGTTCGTCTACCCCTGGGAAAAATTTTAATGGGAGATTCTAGAGACCAAAATAAGACGGAAATCAAGAATAGTAATTTGTTGATGGTGGCTTCGTTAAGAAGTTATTAACGTTTAAAGTCCCATCAGTACTGAATTTTTTTCTCGAAAGTGGGTAGGATTTTGGGAGTATGTCTATTGACCGAAAATGATTGTAATTGACCCTCGTAACCAAAAATAATTTTTTCAGAACGATTACAAATTTTTTTTTTTCGTCGAAAAATTTTAGAACCGACTCGAATTTTTTTCTCGAAAATGCGTAGGATTTCGAGGGTATGTCTATTGACCAAAAATGATTATAATTGGCCCCTACAACCGAAAATAATTTTTCCAGAACGATTTGAAATTTTTTAATTTTATTGTTAATAACTTTTTAACGAAGCCTCCATCAACAAATTGGTATTCTTGATTTTCGTCTTATTTTGGCCCCTAGAATCCTCTATTAAAATTTTTCCCTGGAGTGGCCGAACACCCTGTATGAAATATAATAGAAATAAAATTGTAGAGTAGATAAGATTAAGATGTGCATTTTGGAGGCCGATTGGAGATTAGTGGACACGTAATCTATCGTATAAGTAATCCACGGTGAATGAGTGATCCCCTTCGGAAGGTATTGCTTGTATAAAGTTACGAAAGATCGCGTTGCCGAGCTGTGTAAAAGTAGTTAGTCCAGATTCGCTCGACGATCACGGTCGAGGAATTCGGACGTGCCGAAGGGCACGACGTTCTGTTTCTAAAGAGTCCCGGGCTTCAGGGCAAACAACCAACGAAATCCAGTCCCGGCGAAAAGCCTCATGAATAATTGAGCACGCGTCGTGGGTCTATTGTAACGTTAAGCGTTAATATCGTTGCAAAACCTTTGACGCGTTCCAACGACGACCTACATCTCTTTTCGTCGCGCTCGTTTATGCAAGCCGCGCTTTTTACGCCCACTCGAGTATCTTCCACGGATTTCCGTGGGGTTTTTTGGGACCTCCGAGGTACAAAGACTTCGACGATTTCGTTGAAATTTCGTGTTAAGTAGTGGTTCGTTGCGGGGGGGGCAGGAAATTTGTGCGACGTTCGCTAAATAAGGGAGCTTCTCTTCCCTGGATTTAACCCGCCAGGTAAATATAAATAAAAATAAAATGCTCACGATCGTGAGATTTACGGAATTCGTGGGAGTAATCGTAAATATTATATGTTTGCAATTTAGTTTGAATTTAAATCTAGCACCGGTGGACTGTTTAGATGCAACTATCGGTACAATTTAATGCACGTTCCCGTACGATTCCGCAGAGACACGGGTGTTAGAAATGTTCGCGTTATCAATTCCCATATTACAGACGTTATTAAACGAAGTGACTGACGCGTCGGAACGATTATTGAAATAATGAATTACCTCGTTCGATCGGATGCGATTTACAAATAATTGCGCCTTAGTTTCCGCGATAAATGATTTGCCTCTGTTAATTATTTTGTTATTTTACTCGTGATCAAATAAATTATAAATGTGTACAACAGCTTTCATTACACGGCCGGTGTTCCAAGGTAAATGTACACAAACACTGGCTGGCCGAGTTCGTATTACTATAATTTACGTTTGATACTGTTAATCATAGGCTTGCCGTGGCAATCAATAGTAATAGGGCAACCGTAGTGCTGTTAATTATTACGTACATTAATGAGTACTCCCAGAGAACTGGGTATCTTCGAAAATTATCCAAAACCCGAAGAAAGAATTTTCAACACTCTCGAAGTTCGTGACCCCCTTTTATCGAAACGATGTCACGGGCGACGAGACCTTTTATCTGAAATAATTTCGTTCGAGCTGCCCCCGCTGCCAACGATTCGTTCGTTTCCCAAACGTCGCGCTGCGCTCGTTTCGGCGCGGGTTGTATAAATAATGTATTTTTGGTTGCCCCAGGCGACGGTTTCCTACGTAAATACTTCATCGATGGTCAGTTTTCTCGCGTCTTTCGTATATTTCTTTTTTTTCCCCCCCCAGAGTACCTCGCAAAGTATAGAATACGAGCCACGCGCACGATAGAGATAATTGAATAAATAATCAAACAGAGTACGCGCAATGTCCGCTTCGACGGTCGTACGATTCCTCGTCGCGGCTACACGCGATCGTCGATCATGAAAACGTATTCGCGACTGGGTTTTAGTGGACGAGCGTCGCGTAAAAACATATCGGCGAAGAGATGATAAGATAACGCTAGAATGGACTTTTTATTTATGACTCGCGAGGGGGGATTGAATACGGTGTCGAATAGATAGGGATTATCAAATGCGAAACACGGAATATCGAATACCGGTATCGCGAGAAAAATAGATAGATTATCGAGTATCGAGCACCAATTTCGAGTATCAAGTATCAATATTTCCAATGTCGTTGAATTCAAATTTATAAATTTAAAATTCCCGTAGTCAAAGGTGTCAGGGATTGGCACATTATTTCGCGTTTAGCGCTAATTTTCTGACGTCGAGGCCGTGCCACGTAAAAGCTCCAATCGCTTTGCACCTACGCGCAAAACGTAGGCGGCGATCATTAAGGTCTGAAGAAAATTCAGCTCGAAGGACTTCATAGAAGACAGGGTCGGAACAAAAGAAGAAGAACGTCGTTTTCTTTTGACGGGGACTCGACGTCGCCGTGAAACGTCCTGAAAATAGTCGACCGCGTTTACAAAAAGCGTCGATTATATCTGCATGGGTGTGCCTGGTAGTTAGGCGAAAAAACGCTCTTTGACATCGTCCATTTAATATATTGCCGTCGAACCTACACGCGAACGAACTCCGGCGGATTGCACATCGTGCGAAATAAAATGATCTCGACGGTGCGTTCGGGTGATATCAGAATCGTAACGAAGTACTTAATGTACAGTCCGTTCGAAAACTATCACTGCCCTTTCGAAAACGTACCCAGTGTCACGGATATTTCGCGCGCTAGAACGAACAAATATACTTGTAACTTTCACAATTTCCACTCGCTATGAATCGTCTATACGAATGGAACGGAATTTTATTTTTTAAAACTTTTCTCATTCGTGGAAATAGAACAATTGATTCCCGGAGTTAGGATGTCGAGAGAAATAAATTTGCGAATTTCAGCAGGGTGACAAAAATAAGTGAAATTTTGGGTTATGCAGTTATCGAGTCGATGTCTCCCTTATAGTTGTACTTTCTAACGATACTGTTGCTTCTATTGACAGATCTATTTCATTGTAGGATTCGTCCCCCTTGCAATGGCGGGTACAAAGGGGGCTGCTGGGGGCTCGAGTCCCCCTCGATTGACCAAAGAGTGTTATAAATTGAAATCAAGGAAAATTGTGGGAATGCTAGACTGTGCTTTCCAAAACCATTAACCTCTGTACGATTTTCTGATTACGGTTGCAGAAAGCAAGTTTAATATTCCAGTTTCACCTTTTCTTCGACACGGTACAGTTGTCTGTTTTTTAATTCTCCAAAACACGTACGTTTCTTTTTCTACACGGTTTCTTTACTTTACACGGTCCTACGTTTTTGCTCGTTTCTTTTCCAACGGTACGCATCCGGTGTGCAAAAAAGGAAATCCAGGAGCAAGTGTATTTTCTCGGTTACCGCGTAACGTGCTACCGAACTACGAATACATTTGTAACGTCGAATTTTCAACGCGATAATTTTAAATTATCGTCGATTTAACTTGGAGATTCCATCTCTAATCCGTGGGTAGTTTCAGACATATGTGCTTAAGAATATTACGTTATCTCTACGATAAGTTATTTTCCTATGTGAATTCGCGTTGTCTGAATACTATTGGGACTGACTGTATACAGGATGTCCCACCTAACTCGATCACCTAACACTAAATCTACCGACGACATTCCTACCATGAGCGATCAAATGACCAATCTTTCTTTTTCTCTTTTACGAGACAATGTTCTTTTAATTTTTGCATTATGTATCTAGAACATTCCTGTATACAAATTTAAGTTCATTTACAAGTAAACAATCAATCTATAATCCCAGTTTCATTGCACGCCGGTCGTATAATCAATAGGAATTGCTGAAACTTCTCTGGGTATATAGCGTCAAAGTAAATGTCAAAATAAACATAGAAGATAGCATAAATTATAATAGTTGTTACGTTCATAGGATAGAGGATTAAATGCCCTTTAAAATGAGCGTTTGTACGAGTCGATAGCGTTATTAGTTCCGGAGATATAGCGATTTCAGTTTCAAGTCGATGCGGTGGCTAGTTTCGGAGATAGAAGGGTTCGAAGCGTTTGTTTTCGTTCATTGAGATCGATGAACTCGCGCGCGCAACAGTAGTAAACAGTGCGTAGTAAATTCTTGGAAATACTACTACTTCCTAGTCACGTGACTGTCTCGACTCACGCGCGACAAGGAGGTACGACGCGACGCGTCAGACGAAGACGCAGATAGTCCAAATTAAAAAATTACCCTTTTACATAAATTGCGATATCTCGAAAACGGAAAGTCGGATCGTCAAAAACCAAAAACCATTTCAAAGAGGAAGGTTTGCCGCTGCCAACGGTGGCTCGATCATGGAGAAAATGCTAATAATTTCAAAACTGCAACTAATTAAAATTTTTGTAATTTCAATACGGGTCAGTAGTCTACTTTAACACGGGAAGTCCCATAAGAGAATTTTTTTAAAATTACCTATTTACATAAATTACGATATCTCGAAAACGGTAAGTCGGATCGTCAAAAATCAAAAACCGTTTTAAAGGGGAAGGTTTACCGCTTCTAACAATGGCTCAATTATTAATAAAACACTAGTAGTTTCGAAACTACACGCGTCTAAAGTTTTAGTATTTTTAATACGCATTAATAGGCTATTATACGCGAGCCGGGCAGTGAGACAGTCGAATTAAGAAAAATTACCTTTTACATAAATTGCGATATCTCGAAAACGGTAAGTCGGATTGTCAAAAACCAAAAACCGTTTTAAAGGGGAAGGTTTACCGCTTCTAACAATGGCTCAATTATTAATAAAACACTAGTAGTTTCGAAACTACACGCGTCTAAAGTTTTAATATTTTTAGTACGCATTAATAGGCTATTCTACGTAAGACGGATGAAGGATAATGGAAATTGAGGAATTAACCCATTACATAAATTACGATATCTCGAAAACGGAAAGTCGGATCGTCGAAAACCAAAAACCGTTTTAAAGGGGAGGCTTTGCCGCTTCTAACAATGGTTCAATAGTTAATAAAACACTAATAGTTTTGGAACAGTAGGCGTGTAAACTTTAACTCGTTCGATCTGCACACGTGACGTCTTTTTGTCTGATTGTACGATTTCAATACTCGTTGACAGCAGAAGGTAATCCCGATAACATGTTTCTATCTCCACGAGATAAGCACTGGTGGACGATAATGTCGCTGATCCGCAACGCTTGCACGGAGATTATAACGTAAAGCTTGTTACACAATGCACGATCGTCTCTCCTGGAACGCTGCACGACGACAAAAACGTTGCGTTTGTACCTCGCGACGAACTCCACGGATCATACGTGACAAGGATGTTATTATGAAGCATTCGTTGCATGCAAATTCCCTTGTTTTGCCGGCGCGTTTTTTTCCAGCCCGTGAAAGGTAAAAACGAGTCCGAGTTTGCCGGAGTTTTGTCGAAAATCTGCACGGACAAATCCAGAAATTTGTCGGAATATCCCCCGCAGCGTTGAATGAAATAATTCAATGTTACGCCGTTGCCCGGCACAGAGACCCCGAATCGCGAAATTCTCCTTTATCGCGTGAAAGATGAAGTTCCTTAATATTATATTACCGTATCGTATTGTCAATCACCGCTAACGATCGAACAAAAAACGTGACGTAAGTCTGATACGACCTACTGCATATTGCATTTCTTTCTCGAGTGAAAAAAGCAGTCATTCTGACGTCAATTATGCAATCACATTGACGCGTTTCGAAACGTCAACTCGTCATCTTACTATCGAAATAGAATGCCCCCAAAAAATTGCTCAATTTTAATCGCATTATTAACTATCTCTTGTATTAGAGAACATTTATTTTATATTTTTATCGGAGTCGAAACTATAATTGGAACACTTTTTGTTCGACCACCATATACGTTCCATTGTGCAAAGTTTCATTAAAATCGGCTTGCAACAGTCATCGTCCCTTCTCAATCAACTTTCATTCTATCTTAGGGGCTCTTTAAAAACCATATTTAAAATCATCAGCAATATTTTCCAGGACATTTTAATAGGTCACGATCCTTCAATTCGGACATCGGAATATTGCATCGGCTATTAAATTTTTTTGCCATCGATACAGCAAACCATACGTGACTTAAATTTCACCCGAGAATATTTCTGTTGTTATAAGTAATAATTTGAACAAGAAATACAATTTTCCAGTAGTACGCAATTCTACGAATTTTCATACGTAAAAACGGAGCGTTTCTGTGCCGCGAGAGTAGTAATCTGAAGCAGTAAGTAATGTAATTATGCGGTAAGTTTCGTGCGGCGCGATCGTTTCTTAAATTCCGATACTATCGATGCCCGGCGATATGTGTGCGCACGAGACTCTTCGCCCGTACGTATTTATTCAATTTAATAATTGAATTTCCATACAACGAAGAAAAATATTTCCCTGTCACGAGTGGCGATTCCGAGCGTCGAGCGATTCTGTTTTGCAACGAGTTTACTCGGCGGCGCGATTGTTTTCTTAAATTTTCGTATCATCGATGCCCCGGAAAGACTCGAATCTCACGCGGCGCATACTCCTTCAATTTAAATGAATTTCCATACAACGATGGAGGATATTTCTCTCTCACGAGTTGTATTTTAGACGTGGAACACTATGGACGGGATACCGAATTCCCCGCTGGATTGGCATCGATACGTTTGCGATCCCCCCAAAGTGTTTTTATGCCTCGAAAGCCCGTGGATTCTGTTATTTAATTATTAATTCATTTTTGCAGGGGGAATTATTCTTTCCATATTTAATTGTGTCCCACATTCGCGCAAAGGTTCGTTTAAATCAGAATTTTCAGGCTCGGGGACTCCTCGTGCCAGGGTTTGTTCGAATAATCTTCGTTTAAATAACGAATAATGGACGAAATCTTGTTCATCGTTCGACAGAAATTCGTTTCGTTGATTTAGAGAGGAATACAAACGATTGTTTCACGAGAATTAAACGAGTTAAATTGATATGAAGTAGAATATTTTCTCTATCGCGAATCCGTAGTAATTTGAAAGATTCAATTATGTAATTTAAAGCAAGTTTCTAAGAATCTCTTGTGATCGATGCAGCACGTTTCAAAAGTGTCGCAAAGAATATCATTGGAAATCGGATCTGTTCGTTTGCTGGGTGACTGTTTCAACTGTTTAAGCTACTCAGACCCTCTACAGGTCTCTTTTTCCTAATTCTAATGGACGAGGCGGCTGTCGTCTGGCATCAGTTTCGCAGCAAGTAATCGTGAAAAGTGGGTCTACGGCTTCGATCGTCGAAATTATGCTCCTAGACGGTGCTGAAGTACAATAATTTTACTACCGAGTACGTTCGATAATTTTTATTTGACACATATTATTTTGCTTGTCCAATTTCAAACAATTCCTTTCGTTTCGTTAGAATAACTATTTGCCTACGTGTTCGCTCCAACATATTAATTACCATAGTTTGTATTTTAACTATTTTCGCCTGTGTACCTACGAGGCTCGATGATTCATAGTGCAAACTTTGCGTGCATAATTCGTCTGAATGGACAAAAAAAAAAAGTGTCGGGGCAAACGTTGGCCCGAAAAACAGACAATGCACGAAGCGATAAAATGAAAATACTTTTATTCGAGGACGGAAACGTTCGATTTGTCTTTCGTTCATCCGGATGCGTGAAACGTCTGTTTATTTAAGTCCACCTTCGCAGTCTCAAAAGCGGGATTTAATGTAAAAATTCCGTTTGAAGCGCGGTTCATTCTTTAAACGTTCAATTTAGCTGTCAAAAGAAACGCAAGAAACAGAGCGGAAACTCCATTATCCGAACAGTGTGTTTCTTTCTTCAATCTTGCGTGTCCTGTGCCGTCGAAGCGGACCCGGTCTGTTTATCAAAACGATTTTTCCTAGCAATAATTCAGTCTGAAGCAGGCGTCGCATTGTTCCGGGGTGAACATAGTACCGTTGTCGGTACGAAAACGCGATCGAAATTACCCGCGAAAAATTAAGAATCATTACGCGAGCGAAAATATGAGTTTGACGCGAAATTATCGCGTCCGGCAATCGTAAATATGCCAGGGAAAATTCTCTGCAGTTATCGTTTACGTCATACCTAAACACGAAATATTGGCACTCTCGCAACAAACTGCATTTCGTAAGAATAGATTAAAATTTTTAATCTTTGGAATTCGTTTCTGTGATAAAGACACTTAAAATGTTTGTAACTGGTGTATAGAAATTAATTGGAACGTGTATCTTTAACTAGTAAGTTTGCATACTTTTCCTAGATTTAATTTTGATAGAATTATCGTTGAAGAGGACTTGAAATCGGTTCACATTCTTCTGCGTCGAAAATGTTCTTTCGTGTCCCCTTGGCGCTGGTTGGCGTTCGATTTCTAAGGGCCCCAGGCCCCTCGGCTGGTCTAGAATCTTTCCTAGGCCCTTCGTCCGGCCCACAATGAAAGAGAAACTGGTGGGGAGCGATGGTGGGGGAAAGGGGGATACGTTTAACACGAAGAGCAAGCAGGTGCGTTCGTTCAACTCGGAAGCAGCGTGCAGTTTACCTGCGGGAGTGTCTGCTAGCGCACCTCCGCGCGCCGTGGAACGCGTTTGTGCCTCATCGTTTGGAATTCGGACAAAAGGAACACCCAGCCATAACGTGACGATTCTACGGTAATGTCTAAATCTACGTTCGAACGAATTTATCCGTCCACAGATTGTTAAGACCGGTTATTCCATTAATTTCGAATCGATTTTAAGTTGCAACGAAGCACAGAGCTTGATAGTAATAAAAATTCTACAGAGAAAATATTATCGCTCGTAAAATTGATAGATTTAACTCCCAAGGATCGTTCGATCATATCTGTTTTTGCGTGTACAATTTTATTTATTTATATTGAGTGGTAATCACGATCGTGGGTGGAATCGTGCACGGTAAATGTTTTCGTTTCATCCGAAAGGGACGGTTTAGAGATGCACGTTCGATTCGAAATAATTCAAACGAACTGTATTCACATTCCAAAGAACGAAATCCGTAAGCAGAAATTGGATTTGCGAAATGTCCGCCGTCCCCTCCCGTACACAGGAGCGTGTATTAACAGGTGAAACCCATATTCTGGGCGCGTATATGCGTCACACGTCAAAATGTGAAATTAATTCTGGCCGGTGCCAAACTGCAAAAATTAATTCCTGCATCCTCTGATTTCGCCCGGGCACACGTACAAAGAGACGTTATCAAATATGCGTTGTGACGCGTCGAATGAATCTTTGCACTTGAATAATTGCAAACACCGTGCAGGATTTTAGCCCCGTTCGTAGAAAATTGCAATGTATATTTGAAAAGCAATTCAATCATATCTGTCTCGCGTTGCCAATTGACGAACACTGACGGACCCAATTCGGGATCCGTACGGTACTCAAAAAGAGAATTTCTTGATGAGCTCGAGAGCCGAGTACCGATGCTCCGAGTCCATAATTCCATCGCGAAACGTCGACCGTCTGTTTCGAACGCGCGAAACAAAAATTAGGCGACACACGATTTTCAAAAAATTATCCCCCCGAGAGCCTCTCGTCTTACTAGTAAATTCTAAATATTGAAACAAATATAACGTACTATACTCCGGAATTAATGCATGGTGAAATTTTTATTCGGTAAATAAAGTGGTTGGACGAGAAGAGAAATATTAATTTTAGTTTTCGCTTAAACGGCAGTGCACGTAAGAATTTCGCCGTCCATTTGTCGTGTTTCGTTTGTCGACGAAAGCCAGCTCGAGTATATTAATGATCCGCTGAATCTTTATCGCTGGTAGTTGGTAAAGTTTTTACTATATTTACTCGTGATTAAGAACCGCAACAGGTGTATTTGCTCTAAACTATGTCAGGAGCCCGAAAAGATTAAGAATTATCTGTCAGACTGTACCGTGAGATTAAAAAGGTTAAGGAATCACTGGGGCCGAATGAGTAAGGCAGAGTTTGCGCGAATATAAACCTTGAAATAGAAAGTGGGAACACTCGTAATGGTTTCGCTAGGACGAAGTTGTGAGTCGAGCAAATACGGTGATTACGAGGGAAAGAAGACTGGTCATTCAACATCGTTCAGTGTCCGCGCGAAAACTCGGTCGAAAACTACCGTACGGGTCGTTCCGCGCCAAATCGATCACTTTTTCCGTTCCGTGGCCGGGATTTTGATGAAATTGAAATATGATGCAGTCGGGGCGAAATTAGGGAGGGTTTAAGTCATCGTTCCGACGGTTTCAAAATTCGAAAAATATAGAACGTTGAATTTTACTGATAAATTCACCAAAATTATCCACCCTAATGAGTCACCATTAAACTTTCGGATTAAATTTTCATTTATTAAATGATAAGTTCTGACTTAGCGTATTTCGAGTCTAGATTGAATAGATCTAGAATGAATACATTCCTCGATACTGAAACATCATCCGGGCATTACTCTATTTATCTCGTCATTACAACGGAAATCTTGGATTAATGACTCTATCCCGTTAATTGGCGACTATGTTTAGATCTGGAGTTGACATCATTCGGTGCTCGACTTTGTACACTGCTCGTACGTACAAAGTTACGATTTAGAAGCTATTTAAAGAGGTATAGTCAGACGTTTTCCTGTGTAGGGCAGATAACAATAATTTTGTTCAAATCTCCGAAAGTTTACATAGAAAATGGAGCACACAATCGCGTCGAAATATCTCGTTATACGGAACTGGAAATTCCTGGCATACCGGTTGCTTAAATTAATATAGAGGTCAGTAAAACTCGTTGAAAAGTATAAATAGCGCCATTGACACTATGGAACCTGTTGATTTCGCGCGTAGATTTCGTTCG
This sequence comes from Colletes latitarsis, assembly GCF_051014445.1. NCBI lineage: Eukaryota > Metazoa > Arthropoda > Insecta > Hymenoptera > Colletidae > Colletes > Colletes latitarsis. Next base: position 23,851,730 of record NC_135135.1, on the reverse strand, counting down.
AATAACAGGGAAGTTCGAGAAAATACGGTCACGCTTTTTCGGACTTCAACGAAATTCCCACAATGAAAATTCGCGTGTAATTTTCACATTGGGGAAAAAGGTCTTCTCGATGCAGAAAAAATTGCAATTCGGCAGAGTTGCTGGTTTCGAAATTAAAAATTTGTGCGATCCGCTTTCGATGAAAGAGGCAAAAATCGCCAGGTTGAACCAATCCCATTTTGGAGATTCAAATTTTTTAAAATCAATATCTACACTCGAAATGTGCAAAGTCAGAGCTTAATCGATGAAAATTTAATCTGAAAGTCTAATAGCAACTCGAAAATTCAACGTCCTGTATTTTTCAATTTTTTTACCTCGCCATCTTGCAGAATACTAATCCCTATTCCCGAAGAATAGAGTCCAGCTTATTTCTAAATACCCAGAGGATTAAAAGTTTGCATAACAATGGAGGAATCGTTCGACTGTTTTTAGAAAATCACCAAGAATCGTCTCCGGACATCGACGTTCGCCACTTTATCCGCGTCCCCAGCGTGCATCGCGCGATCTCCGTTTGAATTTCCCGCCGATTCTCGATGGAATCGAATACAGTTAGGGAAAGACGGTCGTCCAGCGCGGTTTCCGCGCGAAAACTGGTTCGAAATTGGCGGAACAAGTTCTGATGTACGCGGGGTCGCGGGTGCATGGAAAATTTGGATCAATTATTAACAGCGACGGCGAGCGTTGAAATTCACATCGCGATTACAAGGGGCGATACGAAGTGCGTGTAAATTAATTTCGGAGCCCGACCCCGGGCTTCATCGGTCCCCTCCCCTCCCTCCCCATGTTTAATCATTTCGCGCGATTCGTCATTATCTTCCGGCGAATTGCTGGAATTAATTAGACCCGTCCGGTTCGGACTTCGTGTGTTCGTCGCGTCGCGCTTTGAATATTTTCATCGAAATCATGCGAAACGGACGCGCGAACGGTTGTTGTTGTTGTTTTCTGATAGAACGCGATCGAACCGACGAAAGCGCGAGTGCACGGCCCCCGTGCACGCGATGAATATTTCAGAATGAAATTTTGATAACGGCCACGGGCTCCGTCGAGGATACTTTTACGTTTTCGTGCGATTTTCTTTTGGGTTTTAGACAATCGTAAACTACGTGAATTAAAATTTGCGCGACAAAGTTCTTCGATCCTATTCAAATTCATCTCCTTTAACGTTTCAGCTTGAGAATTAATTGCTTTAGTTGCAAAGTGAAAAGACTTGTCACCCATGTACGGATGACGTGGTAGTCAAAGTGTCGAAGAAAATAAAAGAGGGATTTTTTATTTCAGTGTAAAGTTACAGCCTTGGTCATATACGTCCCATTAGTCTTGCAAAGTCTGTGACAAAATTTATTCTGGTTCGATACACCTGTACTGTGTGTAATAGCAGAAAAGAGAAATTTTAATAGTGCAATTAATATCTACCTGTAAACTTAGTCCAGCAGTCTCGAAAGGGTTGAGCTCGACTGGGTTAAGTTCGGTTCCGTTTAGAAGCCAGGTGGGAATCGGCCTTTTGGAGGAACGTTCGGGGTCGCAGCTTTTGAAAACGACGGGAACGTCGACCCGCTGGAAATCTACGGAACGACGTTACCGGTGAATTCGGTTTCGCCTGGCGCGACTTTGAAAGAAATATTCTGATTCGGATGGAAGTTCGCGGATGAGCGCGGGGGCGCGCCGTCGAAGCGCGGGCGAAGCAAAATTTTTTACCTGCGGAAAAATTCCCGTTTCAAACCGCGCGGAATCGCTCTTTGGAATTTTTACGCCGAACCGACGTAACGCAAATGGAGAGAAAACTTCTTTGTCGTGTATTTGAATTGCGTTCCGAAGGGCGATTTCACCACTTCCGAGTGAATTTCTATGGAACAGGAAGGGGGGGGAGTGAAAAAAAAAATTTGTTTGCCGGCGCATTTCGTTAAGAGGTTATAGGCGAACAGACACGCTGAAAAGTGCCCTTAAACCGATTTACCCCTGTTATGCGTCAATCGTTAACCCTCGAGGAAAACAATTTTTACCAAGTTTCAACCCTCCAACGCTATGTGCGTACGAACAGAGAAGATCGCGATCCTCCGCTTTAATCGGATCTTCGTTCGATGGAAAATCGTGAAGCACAATTATGGATATCTCCGCAAAATTATATTTTAAATAATTTATGAGCAAAGAATGGGGTTTCACTTTAGATACTAATAATCTACTAATTTTTCTTGTTTATGTATTTTAGAAACATATTAAAGTCGTATTGAACTTTTATCAATCCTTTTGAACGTCTCGTTTACTTTTTTCGTAAGACACGAAGTCGAGGAATCACCGAAATCGCGGTGAAGATTTCAACTGGGTGTATTCCCGCCTTTTGTTCGAAATTTTATTACACACGATACTCTGTATTTGACATGGCGCGCAGCATTGTCATCGCGTCGCAATTACTCAAACACAACGAGTGCCATGAATATGATACTCGAGCCTCTTGTGCCTGAAGGGTGGAGAACATAACGCAATATTGGTCGGTACTTGCGCCTATGAGTTATAGGTCAAGCCCGGTATTGTCCCATCTATAACGATTCAACAAATACATTCTTTCCAGCATATTTTTTGAGAATCTGAAAGACACTAATTCGCAGTATCTCAAATCAAAAAGCACAGATAATCGAGGGGTAAAACTTTTCTATGTTGTCATATTTTTACATAGAAGATTTTTACGTAGAATCATCCCCTGAAAGATCTTCCGCCTTCCTGTATATATAAAAATGCTACAGCGTGCACGATACTGGCAAAGAGTGGACTCTCATTATAATTTATTAATTTTCAATCTTAAAGTATTTTGATTCTGAAAAATCGTATTAATAATATACATATGTACGCTCATACAAAGGAATAATACAAAAATAATTTAAATATAATCAGAGGGTTTTAAAACATGTATTTCCGTAAAAAAAATTTCACAAAATTTTTTTTTCATTATGGTACTTCGCTTATGCGAGCCTATACAGGTCGAAAAGTAAAAATGTCGTAGACGGGAGGTCGGATTTCAGTTGTTAAGAGCGAGAAGGCAAATGTGAGCCTTTCGATTCCAGTTTGCCTTTGTCGATTTTCCGAAACTCCACGAGCTCACGTACGCGTGATCTTCCATGTGTGAGTAGGGCACCGGGTGCTGAATCTGGCATCTATGCAAAGACCTCGGAGGGTCGACAAAGACAAAATGACATATGCCTTCTTTCTCGATTCACCGAAGCTGCCCAAAGTAAGTTCGGACCGTCTCGTGGAAGTCGAGAGCGAAAGGCTCATACTTCCCTTCTCGCTCTTGAACAACTAATATCCGACCTCCCGTCAACAGGTCTCCACTGGCCTCTGCTGACCGCTGCTGACCACTCCTGGAATTTCTGACAACGTATAACGATTACTACTGACGTCTGCCAGCCTCCGCTGGCCTCTGCTAACAGCTGCTGACCACTCCTGTTACTTCTGACAACGTATAACGATTACGACTGGCTACTGTTAGCCTCTCCCAGCCTCTGCTGGCCAATGCTGACCATCGCTTATATTTCTGACAGCCTATAACGATTACTACTGACTTCTGCTAACCTCTGTTGGTCTTTGCTGATCTCTGTCAGCGTGTGCTTGTCTCTGCTGAACTTTCCTGGTCTCTGCCGAACGCTACTGACCACTGCAGGTATTTCTGATAATGTATAACGATTAATACTTACTACTGCATGCCCCTACAAGTCTCTGCTTGCCTTTGCAGCTTTCTGCTTGCCTGTGCATGCCTTTGCTGGCCTCTGCTCAACACTGCTGACCACCCCCGATGCTTCTGACATCGTATAACAATTACTACATGCTACTGTTCGCCCCTGCTGATCTCTGCTTGCCACTGCTGGCCTCTGCTCGTCTCTGCTGACCGCTGCTGACCACTCCTGTTACTTCTGACAACGTATAACGATTACGACTGGCTACTGTTAGCCTCTCCCAACCTCTGCTGGTCTCTGCTGACCACCACTTATATTTCTGACAACGTATAACGATTACTACTGACTTCTGCCTGCCTCCGCTGGACTCTGCTGACCGCTACTGACCACTCCTGATACTTTTGACAACGTATAACGATTACAACTTGCTACTGCCTGCCCCTGCTGGACTCTGCTTACCACTGTTAGCCTCTGCTGACCACAGCTGACCACCCCTGATGCTTCCGACAACGTATAACGATTACTACTGGCTACTGCCACCTTCTGCTGACCTCTGCCAACATCTCCCGACGTCAGCTGACGTAATATATATCCGATGTGATATAATATAATATGTTTATATGTATTAAAGTGTTGTATAATGTAAATCTATGGCAATAAATGATATAATTTCAAAGAATTCTACGTGTTCTCGTCACTTTTACCTTTCTTTTCCTCTCCCCATTATTCCCTTAGATATAAGAAACCATTTCTCTACGTAAAACTAGAATTCCAAAGTGCCCGGAGCGTTTTCTGAAATGCCGGTGACCTTGACCCACTTTCGAAACTGGGTCAAGGCCAAATCCTGATTCCCAAAGCGTCCGGAATTTTTCTGAGATTCGATGGCCTTGACCTACTTTCGAAATTGGGTCAAGGCCATCCGGATTTCCAAGTCGGCCAGAAGATTTCTAAAATTTCGAATGGCCTTGACCTACTTTCGAAATTGGGTCAAGGCCATCCGGATTTCCAAGTCGGCCAGATGATTTCTAAAATTTCGAACGGCCTTGACCCACTTTCGAAATTGGGTCAAGGCCATTCGGATTTCCAAGTCGGCCGGAAGATTTCTGAAATTTGGAATGGCCTTGACCTACTTTCGAAATTGGGTCAAGGCCATCCGGATTTCCAAAGTGCCCGGAATTTTTCTAAAATTTCGAATGGCCTTGACCTACTTTCGAAATTGGGTCAAGGCCATCCGGATTTCCAAGTCGGCCAGAAGATTTCTAAAATTTCGAATGGCCTTGACCTACTTTCGAAATTGGGTCAAGGCCATCCGGATTTCCAAAGCGCCCGGAATTTTTCTAAGATTCGAATGGCCTTGACCTACTTTCGAAATTGGGTCAAGGTCAAGGTCAAATTCGGATTTCCAAAGTTCCCGGAACATTTCTAAAATGCTGGCGAACTTGCGAAGAAGGTGGTACGCATCTTATAGGTAGAAGAATGATTTGGAGAGGAAAAGGACGGTAAAAAATGATGAGAACACATTGAATACTTTGAAATTATATCATTTATTGCCATAGATTTACATTATACGACACTTTAATACATATAAACATATTATATTGTATTACATCATGTCACAAGTTGTCAGCAACGGTCAGCAGTGGTCAGCGATAGTCAGCTGACGTCGGGAGATGTTGGCAGAGGTCAGCTTAGGTCGGGAGATGCTGGCAAAGGTCAGCAGAGGGTGGTAGTAGCCAGTAGTAATCGTTGTACGTTGCCAGAAATATAAACGCTGGTCGGCAGTGGTCAGCAGCGGTCAGCAGAGGCATGCAGTGGCAAGTTGTAATCGTTATACGTTGACAAAAGTATCAGGGGTGGTCAGTAGCGGTCAGCAGAGCCCAGCGGAGGCAGGCAGAAGTCCGTAGTAATCGTTATACGTTGTCAGAAATATAAGTGGTGGTCAGCAGAGGCCAGCAGAGGTTGGGAGAGGCTAACAGTAGCCAGTCGTAATCGTTATACGTTGTCAGAAGTAACAGGAGTGGTCAGCAGCGGTCAGCAGAGACGAGCAGAGGCCAGCTGTGGCAAGCAGAGATCAGCAGGGGCGAACAGTAGCATGTAGTAATTGTTATACGATGTCAGAAGCATCGGGGGTGGTCAGCAGTGTTCAGCAGAGGGCAGCAAAGGCATGCACAGGCAAGCAGAAACCTGCAAAGGCAAGCAGAGACTTGTAGGGGCATGCAGTAGTAAGTATTAATCGTTATACATTATCAGAAATACCTGCAGTGGTCAGTAGCGTTCGGCAGAGGCCAGGAAAGTTCAGCAGAGACAAGCACACGCTGACAGAGATCAGCAAAGACCAACAGAGGTTAGCAGAAGTCAGTAGTAATCGTTATAGGCTGTCAGAAATATAAGCGATGGTCAGCAGAGTCCAGCAGAGGCAAGCAGTAATCAGGAGCAATCAGTAACAGTCGCTGTATGGTGTCAAAAGTTGTCGGGAGTTCTGTACTTTTGTCAGCACTGGTCATCTGAGGGTATCAGAGGCAAATAGAAATCAGGAGTAATTTGCAGAGTTCAGTAATGAACTCTAGGAATGGCAAGTAAAAATACCTGGGCAGTCGAGACTCCGAATCGTATGCCGTTGACGTGAGGTCGGATTTCAGTTGTTCAAGAGCGAGAAGGCAAATGTGAGCCTTTCTCTCTCGAGTCCCACGAGGCGGTCCGAAATTACTTCGAGCAACTTCGGAGAATCGAGAAAGAGGGCATGCGTCAGTTTGCCTTTGTCGACTTTCCGAAACTCCACGAGCTCACCTACGCGTAATCTGGTATGTGTGAGTAGGGCACCGGGTGCTGAATCTGGCATCTCTGGTATAGTTTGAGAAAGGGGAATGAGGTGTCCCCGGTGCACCCTGGGTTCCGTCTGGCATCTCTGAGTTTCGCGGGAGCTGCAGAAGCCGTTCCGCCAATTACAAGTGACGTACGATTGTAAACACGGAGGGTGGTCGTTTTTCACGGTATTAAATATTGCGTAAATCCTAGCTCTTGTTTAGTCACGTTCAGGCGCCGTTACGAGGGTCGAGCATCGTTCAAGAAAATCGTCCGATATCGACATCCGCTTGCTCCGCCTTTCAATTACGCGAAGCGTTGTTTACCGGGGTCGGAGGGTACCGTAAACACAATCGTACGTTTCTTTTCAAAGGCGTTGCTCCTGGCGATTCGCCCCTCCCTTCCGTCGCATTAATTAGCGCCATAATTAAACGAAGCTCGCGATCGTGCGTCCTCGTCGTTATGATCAAGGGTTTGTCTTATTAAATTCAATTGATAAATCGTTAGTCGATTCGAGCCATTTATTTCCCCGACCCTATTTATTATTACGTTTTCCACTCTATTTTGTTCACCGTTTTCGATAAAATATTATCTCTGGCAAAGATCACGTTATATACCGCGCGTTCAAAATAAGGTGGTTGGTTTTTATTTTTGTTCGTTATTTGTGCTCGTTAGTAGAAATTTTTTATAACCGTATAAATATAAACTTTCGGCCGCGAAACGAAGCGTATCGAAAGCCTTTTGTTTCGTCCGATGACGCGAGAGGAAAAATTCAAATTGATCGCCGTGGCGTGTAACCGTTACACGGCTCAAAAATGTTACGAAAAACGCAAAGGAACGACCAAGGGAATATTGATACTGTAATAGTAGAACGTTTAAACACCTGCTGGAACGAAGCAATTTCCTAACGTGAAATATGAAATATCTCGTAAAGCGTTCCGTTTTTTCAATGGTTATACTTTAATACTGTTACGCGCATAGCGATGAAAAGAATCGATTTACGTATACAAAAATGCACGGTTCCGTTTGAAAATCGAGTACACGTTGCGGCTGCATCGTTGCGTGAACAAAATTACGTAATTAATGCAGAGGCTGGATTGCGGGATTTATTCAAGGCCCAGCGTACTTTATTCCACTTTTTTTTTTAAAACAGAAAGAGACAAGTGGCAATGGGTCTTTCACTTTCAGATCTTGTTGAACGTTCAAAGGTATCATTTTCAATAGTTTCGATCGTGCAATTTTAATTTTCTCTTCGCTTTTCAACACTGTCCTCGATTTTCTTTCAATCGATCAACCGTATTTTACGCAATAATGTTTACACGCTTGTTTGCAATTTATTTCGTGTCCAAGGGACCAGGGGAGCAAACGCGCACGATTTTCACAGATCCGTACGGACGAGACGTAGGACAGATTAAGTATAGAGAAGGGATGAGAGCCAGGAACACGTCGACCGCCAAGTGGCGAACACTGAAAATTTATTTTTCACGACGGGGCGGTTGTCTCGTTTATTCACGATGACTCTTCTTAGTATTCTCCCTAACTCACCGTGAAGCATTTTCAAGACCACGGAAGCCATGAGAAAACATAGATCATGCAAGGGCGGCTCAGTCCGCAGGATATTTTACGTACACTTTGCTCGCGAATAATGCATCAGGGGTAATACGCGAAGCGTAAGAACGTGATTTTGTAGTGCATTATTTACGACGCACGGGTCCCGAACTGGCTTGAGCCCGGTGTATCAAATATGAAACGACGGTTAACGTGTTAGAAGGGGGGCAACACGTCGCTGTGTTGGGACCTGCTCGTTTGGATTCATAAATACCGAGATCGGACGCCATTTACAACTCCGTGAACATACATTCGCGTGTACGCTTAGAATTTCAGTACAAGCTCCAATATCGAGGAAGCTTATACGATACACAGGGCTTCCTACATAAGGTATATTCCTCAGAATAATTTTCTCAAATTATATTCGAATCAATCAATATTGTCAGGAAGTTAACTCTAAAGTAATATCAACGTATCTCTATTGTATAATTACCTAGTAGGGATTCTATAGTAAATGTGAATGAGTACTTGCGAGAAAGGCAAGAGCGTAGCCCTCTGCTGGCGAGCGCGTGAACTGTCGCCGCGAAAGTATATTGGACTCGAATTGAATCGGTTTCATTCGAGCCTCGCGTTTGCCTGGAGTTCGAAAGAATTAGGAAATTGTTTTTTTTTTTTGTTTTTTGCTGCGAGTAACGAACGATCGAAGGGCATGTAACGACCCTCGAAAGTTCGCTGCTCGAACGAATTCCACAGTCGCGTTAATTTAAAAACTATTCGTCGATTTGTTAGATGTTTCGAACAAAAGTAGTTCCCCTGCTGGTCGATTCGATTTTCCTTTAAACAAAGTTTCTTGTACGACACAAAATGGCATTAATTCGCTTTGAGAGACGAGATGCAGGAAAATAAAGCGTCCGTTCGAAGTGCAGTTCGGAAAGTTAACCTGAAATTCAACGCCCGACCTTAGTTTTATTGGAGTATTTGTCAGGCGAGAATGATCTCGCCCCTTTGTTACCAGACGGGTAACTAAGATTTCACAAGAATTTAAACTTTCGACATATTGGCCGATCTTTTCAACTTTTAAACCCGTTGGGAGTGAAATCGTTCCCTCTGGATGTTTAAACATTTTTTTCCGTGCTCGTGTTTAATCGGCGAAATTAGTTATTATCGAGCTGGTACATTGTTCGATGCGCATACGAAGTTCGCGGAAAAGTTGGAAAGCGTAATCAGAACCAGGTAATCGATGCTTCATTAAAACAATTTGTCCCAGTTATCGACATAGAAGCGCGTCGATGATCGACGCGGATAAAAATTTACTTTTTCATTCTTTATTGTTTCAACACATCGAACTAAACGCTTGCTCGGAAGTTTACACGCCTCTTTTAGGTTTTTTTAGAGCGTTTTATTGGAAACTAATGAGCCGCGATGTCGGTTTTTATCAAAACAGAATCGAAAGCGCTAAATATTCCGTGACCCGTAGGTAGTGGGTTAAAAATATTTATATTTAGTAATGCAGAATAATAAACGAGATAACAGTTCGAACAAATATATAAAAATATATCAAGAATTCGAAATCTCACGCTCGCGTATGACAGACTCTTTCAGTTGTAGTATCACTGTGCACTCAGCTTATTAATTTTATTCATTAACAGTGTGCCTAACTTTTATGCATAAACGTCAGGCAATCTAGAAAGCTGTCACACGCCATTCGTTCGAATCACTTAGTACCAACAACGTCTTGATAAACGGTTATTAATTTATTAATGGAAATTCGCGGAAATTAATCACAATTTCCAAACGGTACGAGTTTATAATTCTATGATCCTTTCATTATCGCGTCAGCCTTCGTCGAAAATAATTTCCATACTTTCCTGAAAATGTTCCATTTTAAAATTTGTTTATGGGGAATGTCTCTGTTATTTGCAACGGTTGACGTTCCACTGTATTTAGAAGCTATTATCGAACGAGTAATCAATGTTCCTCGTGACCACAAGTACGCGTTTAGGCTTGCGTGACCCAGTGATTGACATATCTAACGAAATTAATTAGGAAGAGTCCGAATGCGTAGTTTCAAATTGTAATTTGTATGTTTGTACGTAACGTTTGCTCGAGGAATTTTACAGTTTCGATTAATAAAAATTGGCGAGGATTCCAAGGATGAGAAATTGGCGACGAGCGTCTACATTTCTGTTTCAAACGGAGTAACGATGTTTGAGAGATAATTCGAGTAATCTGTCGGATTCGAGTGTTCTCCGGACAAAAGATCGACGTTGTTTCGACTCCATTAAGCCGCGAGTCTGATTCTGCCGCGGTCCCTGTAAGGCTGAACCGTAAATATGTATGAAGCTCGTGCTTGATCATGCCTCATGCAACGTAGCTACCGACGGTCGTCCGCCTCTATCAAATAAATGGCAGCGTACCAGTGCTGTAAAGTACGATCGAAATAACGTATTTGATATTCCGTTTACAAATTACTAAATTATACGAGACGCAACCCCAATCTTAGCTCGGTCACAAAGGAGACGATTCCTCAGCCTAAAACGAACCCAAAGTACAAAATTTCTCATGCATCAGACTTCCTGCAAACGGTATTTTTATTTTAGAAATAAATATCAGCTCTCTCTTATTGGCAAGCATTCTAGTCGTCTGGATCACTAAAATTTTTATGTCACTTTTTATTAGTTGGAAGCTTTCATCTAGGTTAAAAGTTTCCTCGCCTATATCTTTGATTGGGAACTATTTCAGCCATCTTGAAAATTCAGATTTTCGTATATATTGGGCGACAGATTGAACTTACTGATATTCGATTTGGTTAAAAAGTGTAAATGAATAAAAATATTGACGTCGCGAGTAGCGTATGCGGATTTGTTTGGTTTCCATTCGTTGCTCGAGGTATTCGTCCAGATAAAAATGGCGCCCGACTCTGGGAAGACGCGAGGCTGTCCCGCGAGGCTGCCGGAAGTTGCGAGCATCCGACAATGGTGTCACGGAGAAGACGGTGTTGTTGAACGCGTGCAACGCGTCGCGAGAGCAATCGGTGAGTCACGATTCTGGTTAATTCCCTCCGCGTATACGCGGCTGCAATGAGTTCACGGTGATTCCGTGCTCGGTTTGCTATCGTCCTCGCCATTGTCTCGCCTGGCTTGAGCCGCGACAAGCATCGAGGCTTTCCGTGCACGTACGCGCTCGAGTTTTGCATTACACTGCTCAAAATATACTAGTTAAAACAATTACGGGATTACGTTCCCCGACGGGTACCAGCAGAGAGCATCAACTATCGTTGACGAAAGGAGTATCGCAAGCATAATTATCAAGCACGATGTTTACCGAGTGTTTAGTGTATGAGGTGTGAACAGCTTTCGAAATATTAATTACTTTATACGAGCCACCGCGATGCTTTTGAGCGAGCCAGGAGTGTGAACTGCGCAGCGAGCCCACCGCGAGGAAAAACTTAATTTAATTAATCGTAGAATGTTTACCGAGTGTTTAATCCGTGAGTTGGGAATCGTTTCGCAGCCCTTGACACGATTTCTTTACGCTTTACGGATTTCGTTTCACGAAATAACAGAGGTACAATGATCTTTGTAAATAGAATAATATACGTGTTTGGGGGGTGGAAGTGTCCCTCGAAAGACTATTTCGATCGCTATTATGGAGACGTTTTAAGCGTCGCGATCCTCCAAAGTATTCCGAGCGGACGGATCCGGGGAGTCTCTTATCTGGAAAACTGTCAGGGATGAAAGAAACATTGCATACTTAATTACCGTGGGATATTTGGGGAACGTCGACTTTATAGGGTGTGAACAGCGCGCGGAACATTGATTACTTCGTTCGAGTAGTCGATCCTTTGTTTGTTTTGAATAGATAAACCGGTAGGACGTCGTATCCGGGAAAGTGAACAAACTTTCAGAAATGAATGTTACATATTTAATTACCGCGGGATGCTTACCGAATGTTTGATTTATAGAGTGTGAATAGCTTTCAGAATATTGATTGCTTCATTCGAACAGGCGATTCCACTAATTACTTGGAGCAGAGGATCTTAATTTAGAGCATCTCCCGCCTGGAAAATGAACCGACTATTTAGCTTATGTTTAATCTACAGGGGTCTGAGTGTTAATGAACACCATTCGATATATAGATATACACAGGCCGCTTTGAACGAGCAATCTTCCAATTATTTTGAGAAGTTCGGAATTTCGAAACTTCTATCGTTTAATTCTTGGCGAACTCGGCGTTCTGCCGAAAAGATACACGAACGAAACTTAGAAACTAATAAAAAAAGTAATTATCGGCAAAATGGTTAAGTAATTGCGCGGTTGATTGGCAACATTTGTTCGAACACTTATCGTTAGACAACTATGTTACCATTATGTCTCGCGCGATAAAATCGTATGTACACTAGCTGTCTTTCGAATAATTACGGTTAACGAATGCACTGTTAACATACTTCGCTTTCTTCGTAGTGGAAGCGTAAACAAGATTACACGAACGAAAGCAAATAACAGATAGCGGAGACCTAGTAAATTGGAACACAGCACGTGAATTTTCATTAATTAATATTTGTCAATGTTACTTTTAACGACTGCAATTATTCGAAAATTCTTAATGACTCTGAACAATTACTGTTGGGAAAATAAGTTTTGTATCATTATTTATTCGTAGTAAAATCTTTGTAAAGTTTCACTATTACGGTCGCTTTTAATTTTACAAGTCGAGTTAGTAGTAATTTTGCTTGCTAATAGTTTTTTAAAAACGACAATGAATATTAGTCTTACGAGAGCATACATATTCATTGACTTTTAACCGGGTGCACGGGAAAAATTCACTTGAGCCATTGTATATGTATGTGCTTGCAAGATGTACTTGTTCTTTGTAAAGATTGTTTAAAATTCGTAATTGCAAACATTGCTCGTTAAAAGCGCTCGTACCATACAAATAATTTAATTAATTTTATTAACGATATTAGAGCAGAGAGACCAACTTAACAGGTTTACAAAATTCAGAAATATCCCGAGGTTGTTAAAATATGTAATAAAGGATACGAATGAATATTCGATTTGTCGAGTCATTATAAATTCAATGCATAATGTCGTCGGAATCTTGCCTTAGTAATGATTAATTATTGCAGATTTAAACGATATTAATTTAACTGATCCCCCGCGAACGATATTAAGTATTTTCCGTTAATTTCAGCTATGCATTTATCATAATTGATTGAAATTTTAATATCGCGGAAACGGAACTAAATCTTCGATTCGTTAAATTAATATAAAGTAAACATTATTATTGAGTATCGCGGATCTTTAAGAGCATTCCGATGGAAATTTTGGTAAAATTATTGTAACATTGGGGCAGAATTAATACTACCTGAAATTGAATGAAACTCTCGTACGAGATCAATTGATTCTAATTAATGAAATCGACGCTGGTTCTGCCTGAATTTAATATGCGCCAGCGCGAATTACAAATTATTGTAATAACAAATACTAGATGTAAATTTCGATAAAATTTAAAAGTCCCGTCGGAACGTTTTAATTCCTCGACACCAATTAAGATAAGTTTGATTGGACGATAAATAAAATTCTTGTTAAGAGGGCATTACGCGTTTCGAACAAGGCAATTCGATGCAATTAATTCTATCGTGATTCGATGTACGATAGGATAATTCACTAATCACCATAAAATGAATACCGAATGTAATTCTCGACGAAGATCGAGAATTAACATAATTGCTTAATCGAATCGTGAAAAATCCTGTTTTTTGGTTTGTCATAGAATCGGAAAGAGTAGACTGGAGTTTCGCGTTTTAAACGAAAGTAATTTTTAACGCGTTCTCTATGGAATTTCGACCATTTAGGAACGGGAATTCAGTATAACTTTCCCTCCCAATTAATACCACACCGATCTTACTATTTACAAGATTCTCAAAAGATTTCCCAGCCGAGGTATGCTTTTAAAATTAAGTAGCGACTCTTTCAATAAATCCGCAAGATAAATTTAAACTTAAATCAAACTCACGAGATCCTCGCGAGATTCGCAATCTGGAAAGAGTCGCTAATTGATTTTAAACCGAGCTTTTAAAATCAATTACCGTCTTCCTCGATATACCTGAAAGATAGATTAGGCTTAAATCAATCTTGCGATATTCGTTCGACGTAGCTGCACGACCAGCGGAGAAACGACGCCTTCTATCGAATAAACGTGCGTCGTTGTTGCACATAAAATACAAAATATTGTACTAGTTTACGACTTTCCATATTTGTGTAAATTGATTCTGTCCCTTTCACGACACCTCCCCCTATTTCAACGGTGGTTAAACTTTGACGATCAATGTATTAACCCTAAAATGTCACCCCAGAATGGACCTCAGTTTATATTCTCGTGTTTATGTCTTTCGTAAAGTGTGACCTTCAGGTTCCCACTTCCATCAGGAACTATTTTATGGTATCCACATTATAGGCAATTCTCGCGTCTCCGACAAAATCCTCAACAATATTTTAGGATTAATTTTGTTAGGCTGTCGACTCGTTAAGAAACGATAATCGCGTCGACGGACCAAAAGTTTGTCAGAATCGAAACTAAAAAACTCTCGGGGGTATTCCGACGTTCTTTGGAAGCTTATCTTTGTCTTACAGAGCAATCTGTGCAAGTTTTCATCCAGTTTGGTCGTTATATCTGAACAAATCAGAAGTTTCAATACTGGTTGAAGAACGTCAAGTACCGTTTCAGCACTGTGGCGACAGTTCACGCGCTTGCCAGTAGAGGGCCACGCTCTTACCTTTCTCGCAAGTGCTCGAGCGACCTTCTATTCGTACACACTCCTCAGACAGCACTTTACTGTAGAATCCATAATTACAAGATTGAACCGATATTTAACACTCTGACTGCCACGTCATCCATATATGGACTGGAAAAGTTAATTTTCAAGTTGAGATGTTGAGGCAAACAAATTTGCAAGTACAATGATCTAAAATCCAAACAGCGATCAGTGAACGTGTTTAGAACTACAATCTCGGACCGTCTTGCAAGTTAACCGTGTCCGGCCAGAAAAATAATTGAAACAAGTCGCTTCCGGTTCTCCGTAGGATCGTGTCGCCCCCCCGTTGTGGGTAACGCCAGCCCTGGAAGCAACGAGCGACACCCGGTGGCCGGTTCCAATTAAACCGCGGATCGCGATTTTATCGTTTCAATTCGCACTTAATAATTCGCTGGGCCATCGCGTGGTAACGGAAAATTCTCGTCCGTTTCAGCGCCTCGAGCGTGCAGCCGTAAAAAGCAAACTTTTACCCGGCGGCCGGAAGCCGGGACCAGCCAACGATAGCCGCCGCGCTCGTTTCCTTTCTAATATCTTCTTGTTTCACGGGCGGACGATAACGATTTCGAAAAGTCGGGAGGATTCCCACGTCGGCGTTTTTTCCCCCCCATCGATCGCGGAGTCGTAACGCTTCTCGTTTAATCCCGAACGGAGGCCAATCGGTGCCCGGAACGCGATTCTAGGGAAACGTTTATCGCTGTGTCGTTATCGGTATCGCCAGTGGCTAGGCGATGCTAATCTGCTTCGCGTTACCACGTCGCCTTAGTACTTGCGACGTTGGCTGGTGATAACGAACGCTAGGTAGCCTCGATTATTAATTTCGACTAATTGTTAAACGCCCGCACGGGACGATCGAGAGCTACTTCGGGAGCTCCGAAGATAACGAACGACCGATTATCTCGACGACGCGATTGTGTAACCCCGGGTGGCCTCGAGGCTTCCCGGTGATCTCCCGATCCGCCATCGGTCCATTCTGTCGAAAACTGGTCCGCCTTGGCTTTCGATGCGACGCAATTCGGAGCTTAATATCGAAGACTTGTTCGTTCGATTGCATCGAGCATTATTTAGCGATATTTTTTCTCTTCGTTTATTATTTTGTTCGAGACATTCAGGGAATCGTGTGTCTGAGAAAGTTACGCTCTATTCGAATGTCCTGTATATGTAGGAATGGGTCGGTCGAGCACTTGCGAGAGAGTTGAGAACCGTAGCCCTCTAGTGGCACGCGTATTAATAAAATTATTTTTTGATTCGTGGTTCAATGTTCTAATTGAAACTAAAGGGTACGAGTATAAAATAAATAGTGGAAGGATCCAGCGTAACTAATAATTGAAAACAGTTAAAATACATCGTGGAAACGAGGCGGTCCGAAATTCTTTTTAGAAAATAGCTGAGCGAAACGGGTTATTCGAACGCGGAAGAGGCAGAATCGATGTTCTTTCCCGGAAAAGGCAAATCGATTAGAGGTATAGGAAGGGAGGTTGGCCGATTGGATAGGGTCATAAGATATTTTTTAAAGAATCCAGAATATCGTGGTCACGGAACGCCCTGCGGACGTTCGAGAATGGTTTGATTTTAAAAATAGCTCAATTTCAACAAATGAGTGCGTAAACATTAGCCCTTCGCTGCTCGAAATATTGTTATTTATACTCTAATATTATTTATATTATTTGTGTAACAGTTTAAACTCGTATGCAGCGTTTACACGCCAATTATTGATATTCTGGTGGGAGTTGAGCGTTCCGCTTAATTACTCGTATCGGCAATTATCTTGGTTGCTAATCCTGCTGCATTAGATATCACGAGAAGATTCATACATAAAAACGACACGATCAGATCGTGGCTGCCAGCCTATGATTAAGTTAGTACCTCGATAGGATATCCAGCTAATCATCTTCTCTAATTAACGATACTAAAACCATGAGCAAATTTAAATCCTTCCAATCATTTGCTCATCGATTTTTCCCCCGATTTCTTTCCACGATTAAACTAAAAAATTTGTTTCGCGAACTACAAAACTTGCATTTACTTTGACTAATTTTCGCAGACGTTTCGTCATCGTTTCGACTATACTTTCATCGAGAAGATAAGATTTTGTACAAGTGTCACAGTCGTATGTAAATATTTACACTCGCGACAATGTCTCCAAAGATAAGATTACGCAATGCTAATCTAAACGACGAATCTGATCGATCGCTTTGCAAAATTCCAAGTTGACATTTGCAAATACAACGAACCAATTTTACACCAAAAATACAAATTCAGACTGGAATGGCGCGGTCCAAGAAGTTTGCCCTTGCCTGAGGGATCTTGACGCGGCGCGTGATTTAATTTGAATACTATTTCGCTAACCAGTCCGACAAGAAACAGATCAGAAGTTGCTCCACGAGTGCACAATGCGGTCCCGTATTAAGTAACCGCAAAAGTAGCTCGCTGTCGCGGTTGTAACCACCTATAGGGTGTCGCAATTTACCGACGAGCTCGAGAAACTTATATCGAACGCTTCCCAGAAATGACATGCAACAGGATTTTCAATAACGCGATAAATTTATCTACTCCCGATTGCCAAAGACTCGAAGACACTTTCTAATACTTCGACGATCTTCCCTCTGCAAAACGCCGATCATATATTTTGAAAATTTTATTACTCTTCGAGTTTATAAAATCTTCGCGTTTGTAACTTCCAAGGAAAATAATTTATAAATTACAGTCTCATTGTTTTCGTTTAGATTTTCGATTTTGTCCCCGGCGTTAGTTTTGTGGGTCGGGCAAACTTGCCGAAAGAGTTAGACTTTGCGTCACGCTGGTATAAATTCTTCGGTCCGGTCGGAAAGTTTCTTACAAAACCCCCAGCGCAGTTTGCAATACACTAGTTACGTCTCGACAACTCAAATAAAACTGAAAAGAATCGCTGTCGAATTCCTCGCGAAAGGGAACCGCCAATTCAGTCCTGCGCGAATTTTGTTTTACCCATCGAAAAAGAAATTATTTTATGGTCTCTATATCATGCGTGGTTGAACGTATTAATTGTCTCCATAATGAAAAAAATTATGAAATTAAGTTTCTAATCCAGCCATAGCTTTCGAGACTCGAAATATTATAAAATGGCGCGGCCAGTCAGAATTCGTTGCCGCGTTAAAATACACAGAACCGCGAACGGGTCGACAGATTCGAGAGACCGGTGTTTACACGTTCGTGCGGTTCTCCCCTCCCATCGCTCGGAAGTGGCATTCTTTCTCGTTGCACGCGCGCAATTCAAATCGTTATCGCCGTGATCAACGGTTCGGAGCATTTTCCAGGCCGGGGGGAATTTCCACTTTGACATCGGACGCGTGCAACGTCGGCCCTTATGCTCCGATAAACAAACGCGGTGATTTTCATTAAGAACGCCAGCCGCCAGCGATCAAATGTTTGCCGACGTTTCCGATGGACGGAGCGTCGAGACGCTCGAGACGATGGATCCCGTCGGCGTAAGTGGCCTAGAGCTCTTGATACAGCAATTCCTCGCTTAAAGTTAGAGTTTTAGCACCGGGGGATTAAAGGAACTGGAATCATCCTCGCCCGGGGTGGCTGTTTACGTTGCTTGTTACAACCCGTTACTACTTATTACGATGCACTCATTTTTTCAAACGTTTCTCGCTACTGGGAAAATTTATTTTTCATTCGATGACAGGAGGATTTTAATTTTGGATAGCTTTTTGGAATTATATTAATCTCCAATGTGAAACATAAAATGAGGGAGGAGAGCATTTGAGGAAATTCGAGGAGTGTATATACAGAGTGTTTGGCCTTATCCAACATTTATAGAAATACTACATATTCTAGCGTAGTTTGCATTTTGAAACATTGAAATCCTCCAATTCGTTCAGGAGTTATGATGTTTCAAAGATACGCATGGCAGTTCAGTAGAATATTCCTACGGTCAGACATCATAGTTTCGGTAAAGAATTTTTTTTCCCGAAGTGAGTAGGATTTCGAGGGTATGTCTATTGACCAAAAATGACCGTAATTGACCCCTGCAATAGAAAATAATTTTTCCAGAACGATTTGAAATTTTTTTTTTTCGTCGAAAAATTTGTCTGGTTACTGAATTTTTTTCTCTAATGTGGATAGGATTTCGAGGATATGTGTATTCACCAAAAATGACCGTAATTGACCCCTGCAATAGAAAATAATTTTTCCAGAACGATTACAAATTTTTTTTTTTCGTCGAAAAATTTAGGTCTGGGTCGATTTTTCTTAAAAATTCCTTTTTCATTTTTAGTAATTTTGTTTGACGCCCTACAGAAAAATTGTCTAATACATAAGCTCTACTTCAGAAAAAAATTTCAATTAAATACATTCACTATTGTAGAAGTTACGGCCGTTTGAAAATTGGACCAGTTTTAGAGGGTTTTTTTCATTTCACGACGTTAAGGAACAATTTTTCCAATATTTTTAGAATTTCTACATATTCTACACTAAAATACGCGTAGTTTGCTTTTTTAAACATTAAAATCGTCCAATCCGTTCAGAAGTTATGACGTTTTAAAGATTCGCATGAAAATTCGGGCAGACATTTCTGGCCAGAAATTAGATTTTCGGTAAGGAATTTTTTTCTCGAAACTGAGTAGGATTTCGAGGGTATATCTGTGGACCAAAAATGCTTGCAATTGACCCCTGCAATAGAAAATAATTTTTCCAGAACGATTTGAAATTTTTTTTTTTCGTCGAAAAATTTGTCTGGTTACTGAATTTTTTTCTCTAATGTGGATAGGATTTCGAGGATATGTGTATTCACCAAAAATGACCGTAATTGACCCCTGCAATAGAAAATAATTTTTCCAGAACGATTACAAATTTTTTTTTTTCGTCGAAAAATTTAGGTCTGGGTCGATTTTTCTTAAAAATTCCTTTTTCATTTTTAGTAATTTTGTTTGACGCCCTACAGAAAAATTGTCTAATACATAAGCTCTACTTCAGAAAAAAATTTCAATTAAATACATTCACTATTGTAGAAGTTACGGCCGTTTGAAAATTGGACCAGTTTTAGAGGGTTTTTTTCATTTCACGACGTTAAGGAACAATTTTTCCAATATTTTTAGAATTTCTACATATTCTACACTAAAATACGCGTAGTTTGCTTTTTTAAACATTAAAATCGTCCAATCCGTTCAGAAGTTATGACGTTTTAAAGATTCGCATGAAAATTCGGGCAGACATTTCTGGCCAGAAATTAGATTTTCGGTAAGGAATTTTTTTCTCGAAACTGAGTAGGATTTCGAGGGTATATCTGTGGACCAAAAATGCTTGCAATTGACCCCTGCAATGGAAAATAATTTTTCCAGAACGATTTGAAAGTTTTTTTTTCGCCGAAAAATTTTTAAAACGATCCAGAGATAGGATTCTAATGCGAGGCGAGGGAAAACAGGGAAATAAGTACGCGATAAGGGGCGCAGCTCGACTGCGGATAAATCCTGGCGGTTTTGGAGGCGTAAAAACGCAGTGGACAGTCTCCTCGTCTACGTTCCCGGCTCAGTCGCGCAGAAGTCGCGCGGACGAACCGGGCGCGATCAAGAATAGGGAATAATGCGAAGCGTAATAGTCGTCGGATCCGCGCGGGACGGAGCGCGCACAGTCGCCGGACCAATTTGCAAATAATTCGAAATTTACCGGCGGGGAACTGTGTCATTTGCCTGTGGAATATTTGATCGTCCGATTGAACGATTTCCTCCCCCTTCTGTCCCCCCCCTCTCTCTCTCGTCGGAGCGGATAAAATATTCCGCCGGGAGAAGCGATTACATACGTCGCGTAATCATGATCCGCATGAATGAAACCGTTAGAAGAGGCAACGTTGTTCGGACGAATTTCTCTTTTGGCTTTTCGTGCTGCTCCAAGGATATCTCCAAGGAAGCCTCTTCGTACGAAAAAATAATGTCGTTCCGCGTAGATTCAGAAGTAGTTACGTTGGTTCGGGGACACTCGGTAGATTGGACTCTTATTTGGATTCTTATTTATCCTGAACGGATGCCTTCGGAGAGAGAGACGATTCCGTAATACGGATTCTACGAAGAATTATTGGGATTTAACGGAGGGAGAAGGAAATCCAACTGTTACGCTCATATTAGGTTGGAGAAATATACAGTGTCATTTAAAATCGCACGGTTTACGATTTAGTTGAATTTTATACACGAAATGTGAAAATCAATGCATAGTAAATGGACGGGACTGATTTGGGAACGACCTTTGAAACTGGTTCTATTTATTTTTATTGAATGCGTGACCACTGTGAAAAAGTTTGTTAGCGATACTTTATAGGTAATGGTGTAATAATAAAATGGTTATCACGGTGGAAATGCTCGAAAGAATGCATATAAATCTACGTAATGGCAGAGAAATCCGTGAATTTGGTAAAACAAAATATCGAGAAGAATATTCGAACTTTTGGAAAGACGTGATTTTGACAAACGAGACTAAATTCGGGTGGCAAAAATAATTGCGCGTAGGAAACTGAATATTCCAGTGAATATTAAATATCTTTTATCTGCCAAATTCATAGGTGAATGACAAATGATGTGGTTCTATATATAATTTATGGATGCTGGAAATTTAATATCTATCAAAGATATAAAATAGGCGAATGCTCCTATTTAAATATACCAACAAGCTAAAATGAAAATTTTTATTTTAATTCGTTTCGAGTCGCGTGTAATCCGATAATTATTAACAAAATATAGTCATTATGCAGTTTCTTTAAAATATTGCAAACTATTCCTGGATCATCTGAGAGTAATATAACGTGTTTGAAGCAAGTTAATGGAAAGCTGGCGTTCATTGAGTTCCGACAACTTGTAATTCTTGTTAAGACTTTCGAAAGCGACGCATTAAAATTTGTATTGTACTTCTGTGCAATAGCTTCTCCATTAATTTTTATTTATCTGATTCGCTTGGGCGGATTTCGAATCGTTTAAAGCGTCTCCGCGTTTCAGTTTCTGACTTCATTAGCGTGGCTACAGTCCTATTTCCATGAGCTCGAGAGAAACAAACGAAAGTTGCCCCGATTTGAAGGAAAAACAAATTTATTTTCGATCCTAATGCTTCTCGTTATATCTCCATCACGTTTCCAGCACGAGTTTCTAATTATATAATCGCGAAACAATTAGTCGTCGCGTGTTCTGTCGATAGATTGCTTATTTTATGCTTTGGAATTTTCCAATGTACACCTAAAATCTGATTCGTGCCAGGAAAGAAGCATTGAAGGAGTCGTTCAAAATCTTTTTCCCACGTATTTGAGTTCGAGTAAAGGATAGCGCACGAGGAAAATAAATTATTTACTTTAAGGTACGAGTTATCGCCGGGAAACCAATTATTGACAGAAAAATCAAGACATAGATGGTTCAAACACGAATGGGTTACGTACGCTCGGTGTATCGACATGAACCAAAAGGAATTCAATCGCGAGGATCTGACATGTTCCTTCATTTCGGAATGATTCGTTTCTTTCATTTTCTCTGTTATCAGAAAATACTCGATTCCGCGAGCGTATCGAGGAAATCAAAAGAAAGGATGGAAAGGACACCGAGGTCTGATTAATCTATAAAAAAATTCAACTTTTCCGATCACGGAGAAAATGTCGTTTCGTCCGCGATCAGTAGGTAGATTCCCCAGGAACCGCCAGTGTGTCTCGAATTGGATTTTGCCGCGATAAATTATGGAATTAGAGTTTATATAGCCATAATTCATCGGTAGTCAATTGCTTTATATCGATTCTCGTAATCTAAACTATGTCAGAAATCACGATACTATCTGTTATCAGAGTTGCTATCTTAATTTCGTTTAATTCGATTTTAATTTGTGGCAATTAATCGAGCTTCTGCAAAACGGATCAGTAATTAGATCTGATTGTCAATAATAGGGACTGTCAGTCATCTGGTCACAGTCAATAGGGCTGACAGCTATTGGGTGACAGTAACGCGGATACAGCGATCTTTGTAGCGACAATAATAGAGACAGAGGGACTTTTTATAGACGTAAATTAATTATTAATTTATTCCTCACACTCAGCCTACGCGATTTCTTTACTTTGAAGATTTACTTCTCTGAATTGGCTTCATAACATTTTTAGCACAGTTAGATTTTTATGAAATATTTCACTTTTAAACGGACGTTAATCGAGAGGACTTCTCAGTCGGATCAGACAGAAAATGTGTGACGTTAACGCGACAGATTTAAGGTTATTAAGACATTTATCCTCCCCGGAAAGATAGTGCCAAATCTACGATTCTCTTTAAACGTATGACTCGTCAATAGTGTCGTTTGTGAATCCTCTTAAATTCGAGCGTACGATCCATTGTAAACCCTCGGTATTGCGGAAACTGTCAGCCATACGATCTATCGTTACTCTGTTTGAACTGATTTCCATAATTCCGGGTAGGTATATCTCA
Organism: Colletes latitarsis; assembly: GCF_051014445.1. Lineage (NCBI taxonomy): Eukaryota > Metazoa > Arthropoda > Insecta > Hymenoptera > Colletidae > Colletes > Colletes latitarsis. The sequence goes on along the minus strand of NC_135135.1, from coordinate 23,828,442 downwards.
GAAACCCACGGATATTCACTGCGAACTTCAGCCATGCACTTTGAATGAATTATTTTGTGTACGCAAGGTTACGGAACCCCAGACATTATTCAACGCGATGTATTCATCGTTCATTATACGGGGATTAAATTTTCATGATGGTACGGTGAACCATACGATTTTACAATCTTACACGAAGTCTTCGAACACTTTTGTCGACAGCTTTCGAACCCTAGACGCTCATCGGTGTGCGGAAATCCCATAGTCGTATTCCAAACGCCCACACAAGAACGCCCATAGGCGTCCAACGCACAGGCTGATATCTACACGAATATCTGCAACACCAAAAAATATACAAAGCGTATTAATACGCTTGCTCACCTTCGCCCTTCGAAATGTAATACTTTTCTATCAAGCGACAGTAATTACACCCCTATTTTTAACTCCGTAATTATCCGTTCGCACAGTTTTGAAAATGACAAATCGCGTTGTTCGAAAGCTACGTTAATCCAGCCGCTTTGCTCGACGAGAGAACGAGCATTTTTTTGCCCGGAGGCAACAGCGAGCGTGCAATCTGGTAATGTTAATTATTTCCAGCGATTAGTGTAGCGTCAGGGCGGTTTCGTCGGACAGCGCTGCGACGCAATATCGTCTCCGTTAATTTAGTGGAAGCGTCGACTGCTTGGTTACACGGCCAACTACTGGTACTTTTACCTTACTCCCACGGTTGCTGGAAACAAGTGTCTCATGAATGGTGCATTTCGTCGAAAACGAGGTCTGAACTTTGTTAATTTCGCGAACGGTTAGCGATCATGATAACACGGTGTTCAGTCGACACGACGTTCGCGTGTACGTTTCTGATTACGTAAATCGCTGCTGCTTAATTCCACGTGACACGGTCGCGGCAGTTTTCAGGGATGGGGAAAGAGGGGGGGACCTCCGCGTGTTTTCCACCCTTTTTGCGATCCTTTCTTTCTTTCGTCCGCCTCTTATCTGGCGCGCCAATAACCGGGGTATGTGTGTCGCTCGATAAGTTGCATTGTTCCTGTTGGCTGGTTGCTGGTCGGGTTTATCGGAGAGAAAAGCAACTCCGGTGAAATTCGTCGTGCAAACGTTTTTTTTTTTTTTTGTCTTCGTTTTTTTCTTCTCAGGATTTCTCGAATCGTGGAACCACTTTGCCCGCGATCGGTGGATTTTTAACGAGGCCTCGCCTATCATTCGGACGCGTTTTCTTCTTCTATTTCTATTTTTTTCTTTTTTTTTGTTCAATGACACACGCCGAGTCGCGCGAATCTGAAGAAACGTCAGGGCTCAAGGTGTTCGAGGACTCCGGAAAATAGGAATCGAGTCGAGTCCCACTCGAATATTCCTACGAACTGGGTCAATCCTTGCCTCGATGTCGAAGGGATCGTCGTTACGATTCCAATCGCGGCGAAACTTAATATGAAAATCTGACGAGTAGCCTCGGTAAATGCACCGATCCTCGTTACGGAGGACCGTTAAGTTTGTTTTTTTTTTCTCTCTCTCGACAAACTGGACGAATCGAACGTTTCCGACCAAACGGTCCTCTCGCGAAAATAAAATAAACTCGCGTCGGATAGCCTATTAGGCATTTATCGACCAAATCCAGGCTTCCCACCAACCGAGCCTCTTCTACGAAACCACCAGAAAATTTATTTATTTATTTAATGCTTGGGAAATAATTTAAATAAATTTTGTTCGTGCTCTGTGCAAAGATCAAGCTCACTGGGCTAGCTAACAATTTGAAAACTGGCACAAGGTGTAATCGTGGACTTGGGAAAATTAGTACCTTAAACAAAACACAAAATCCATAATTGATAAAGCGTCCATGAAATTGTTACATCCGTAAATTATTATCTTCTATTTACATGTGAAATGGGGCAGTTTTATTTGCACGATGTGTAAACAACAAACAAGAGCGGTTTTATTTGTACGATATGCAAACAGTAAACGATAGTGGTACGATTTGTAAATAGTAAACAATAGTTCCAGGATGTAAGTTTAACCCAGGGCATGTTTCCTCTATATCGATTCCCCACACGTGACCCATTTTTTTAACATCGATCATTTGGATTTAACGTCGACTTATTTAACGTAACATTTTTTTGGCAATTTACATGTACGGGAGAGAACCCGTAAAAATGTTGTATTCGATTAATAAACACTTAATTGGCTAAATTGAAGCAATTTAATTTTACCGTGCACTCTGTTGATCGTCAAAATGCAATTGCAAATAATCCTAAATATTACGGAAGGATAAAATTTCAAAAATAATAATACTTTTTAATCAAACCGAAACAGTTAAATGAATTAAAATATATTCGGTTTTTCCTGGATCGCGCAGTGTTGAAACAGAAATATAATGCAACGTTTAATGCCTGTAATTATTTTTGCAAATATCAGTGCATTAATTGGAATTGCTCGACAAGAAACGTTTATAAACAGGCTGAATAATTGCGAACTCGATGGTTCTATTTAAAGTTACCATTAGTGGAAAGGCAACAAGTTCCAATACAATTTAATTTCTAATTAACTTCTGTGGGTCTCTCCTTTCTTGTCAGCTGATTTTCTCTTTCACGGGCCACGGCCATTCATCTTGAAACGGCTGAATCGATCCTACGCCTTGCATTTAAAATCTCGCGAACTTCTCTTTTGCGATTGCCTCGAAATCGCGGTCCCTTTTACAAAAGCGTTTAAATAACAGAAAAGTGATACTCTGTGAAAGGGGGAAAATTGAGTGCACGGCGAACGAAGCAGAATTTCAAACTCCAGGTCGTTAAGTATTCTCGTGCAGAATTTCTGCCAACAGCTTGTTCCTGCCTACAAAAGAAATTATAAGTTTATTCTTAATCAGCTGTAAAATCAAGCACTCTTATCCCGTACGCTCTCGAACCAATGGAAAACACCTCGCGACGCGTTATGTAATCGTTCGAAAAATGTACAAAGAGGCGATGTAATTTCGATCGAGTACAATAATTATCGAAGCAGATTAGAAATTAACGGGTGTAAAAATTGTTAACAACGAAAGAAGCGCGGGGAGTGACCGAGAAGTTTGATCAGTCTGGTGTTGTAATATTCATAACGAAGAGCGCAAACATCAAAGGGCATTGTTCCTTTAATGAATAAATTAAAAATTAAGAGACTACGCGTTCAGAATTTTCCCGGGTTTGGAACTTCAAAACAAATTGAAAAATTTAAATAAATTGCTGGGCGATTCTTAAAATTTCATCTGGAAACGACAATAGAGTTTCGTCGAACTCGGCGAACAAATCTTTTATTGATAATTGTCAGAACTTTCTTTTTGCAGACAGAAAAGCAAAAGGCCATTTATTATCGATCGAGAGTAACGAGTTTATATTCGTTGCAAATAATTCGGTTGTTGCATTAGTGCTTCGTGTCCAAGGCTGACAAAGAACCAATCCTTCGTTCCAATTATCAGCGCCGTTGTTTCGTAACCGCAATCCCGATAATTAATCGAGGGACAAAGTTTCAACAGAGTTTCTGTTCGACGAGTAACTCGACGAAAATAACTGTCCGATGCTATTCGACTTGCTAAAAGCGGAATGGCAACAACCCCCGAGACATTACGTACCAGTCATTTCGCCGTGGCGTGCAGGCTTATTCGATTAATCGATCGCAACTGACGTAACCCGCGTCGAGAGACGAGGATGTCTCGGGAAATATTAAATGACGTCGGGCGGAAAGCGCGAAAAGAAAAGGAAAAAAGAACATTCCTTTTGTCGCGTTGAATTCCAAACGCGGGGATCCTCGACAACGTTCCAATTTTAATTATCACGACGTTCCGTATTGATTTCCACGCCAAGTTTCGAAAAGTTTGCTCGCGAATGGTGCACAAACATGGCGTCTACGTGAAATAAGAAACATCGCTTACGGGATGATCCGATCTGTACTTCGAGACACCATAAATTACGCGATAATCGCGACGCTCGAGAAATCTACAACGAAACCAGACCTTTCGAAGTTACTATTTTCGTTGATATTACTCAATTTACGCTGCTAATATCGATCAGACTTTATGACACTCTGTACTGTCGAAGAACTTAATCAATTCTCATATTTTTACTTGAAAATATATGATTTAATAACCTTCTTCAAATATCCTGATCAGTGAATTTCATCCAGGGACATTCTCTCCTGCTCCCTGCTATAGATTCGATGTATCACTGATGCATATGAAACTCTGCACTGTTAAATGGTGAAATTCTTCTGTATTATTATTTGAAAATATATGATTTCGATAGGGAACCTTTTTCAAATATTCTGATCAGTAAATGTGATTTCCACCCAGGGACATTCTCTCCTGCTCCGTGTTATAGATTCAATGTATCACTCGGAGCTATGATATAAAGATTGCCTCGCAGTGAAATCTTATTCAGACATACATTGTTCTACGTTAGCTTTCAATATTTAAAGGAGAAGAATGTCTAATTTTACTTTGGAGTATCAGTCTAAGAATTCACGTGGACTTTTTAAGATGCATGCAACGAGGGAAAAGGCTATTTATTTTTAATCATCGATACGTTCGTTATTACGATGTTCTTCCATCTTGAAGTTAATTCCATAACTTCATCGCCGCGGAGTATATTCTGGTTTCAAGGCGCGATATTACGACACTGCATTTTCGGACTACATTTTCGTTTCGAAATTTTTTCGCTCCTAAAAGTTTCTTAAAAATTTTCTGCAGACTCCAGGAAAGATGGTAATCGCTTGGAGCAAGGGAGTAAGAACAGTGAGGCACGACCTTCCACTTTAACTCAGCTAGCACTTTCTCTACTCAGAAACAGGAAAGCGGAGAACGCGTTGTTTATACCGATTATTAATATCCATTTCCTACGAATTATTTTAAGAGAACCACCGTTAAAAACATCCTGTACGTAATGGACTAATTAAACGATAAAATAAAAACATAAATACGTATGAACTTAGGAATTGGCCTGACATTTGCAATAAATATTTTATACGGGACGACGCGGTGCTTATACTTGGAATTTATTTTATTACTATATTCTCAAATCTCGTCGTATTGGACTTTAAGAAAAATTTAAGAGAATATACGCGGCTGGAAGACGTAAATATTCGTGGTTCTTCAAAAATTTATTGTCGTGGAGCTATGTATTCATAAATTTTATGCTCATGAAAATATATTATTTGCGGAGTATAAACATTTTTTATTCAAAATAATGGCGAGAATGGAGGATTTTTCATTTATTCGCGGATTTAAAATTAAAATTGAGAAAAAGGTATTAATGTATGAATGTATTTGTTGTCCATTCGCGTGGGATTTTACTTATAACGACCAGTGTTTCGAGAACAGTTTTTAAAAATGTCGTTCCTATAAAAGTGTCCTACGGATTTTCCTTTAAAGAGAAGCGTAAGAACAGAATCGAAAATAAAATAAAAATTAGCTTTTGTTTGCCATTACTGAGCTTTCATTTGGCATTCTTATTGTTCCAATATTCACATTTTTTACAATACGGTGTAAAGGATTCTTTTTCACTTCCAGGTCAGTACTCTACCCTTTATAATATCTAATTAGAGAAGCTACATCCTGCAGAGATGAAAATCCTTTCTTCCTGCTAAGCACCGTGTGTGCCCCGCAGCGCGTTAATACTTACCATGCGCGCTTAGGATTAACCCTAGAAAGAACCACAAGTCGTCACGCGGAGTCAAGCAAATTTTATTCGCGAATAACGAATAAAAATTTTAAATTCGTTCGTCAATCTTTCGTTGATTCGCGAATAAATCTACGAATTTTTATCTGACACTCGTAAGTAAAATTTACCAAACTCTATCGCCATTTCGAGGACCAAGAGAGTTCATCGATCCCTTCCTCCATACTTAAAACGAATAACAACTTTAGACTCGTTCGTGAAACTTTCGTTGATTCGCGAATAAATCTACGAATTTTTATCTGATACTCGTAAGTAAAATTTACCAAACTCTGTCGCCATTTCGAGGACCATTTTTGTATGAGCTGGCAAATTATTAAACGGGAAAATACGGAAAACAATGAAAAGACTCAAGTAGCGCGACTGAATGAACGTTTCCGGTGTTATCGGAAACAAACTTAATTCCGCGTATCGCGAGAATCGGTTTAGCCGTCATTCATCGTTCTTATCTCCGCGGTTTTTCTATTTTTATAAACGCGATGCTCCACGTCGTGATCTCTCATTCCTCGACACCTCCGCGTGGTCGTTCGTTTACCAGTGTCGTCGATGCGTCCGGAAATCGTCGTCACGGCCACTTCTCGCGATACGAAAACCGCGCCACCCCCGCCGCCATATTTCCCTCCCCCCACCGACACCGTTGCCCGGCTGGTTGTGTATTTTCCCGTTCGCTCTAAAGAACTTCCGTTTTAATTTATTCCCGGAAGCCGGTGCATCCGTGACAGCGGGGACCCCGGAGGAGGGACCAGGATCAGAAGGAAAAGTTTTCCCGGCTGTTTCCAAGGATTACCTTCCACTTCCTCGGGCATGGGTTGCTGCGGCTGCTCGGACGAGCCTTCGTCCAAGGTGGAGCCCAGGGTAAGAGTTATTTTTTATGATTCCGCCGGCTGAAATTTCCGCTCAAGTATTTTAATAAAAAACTTCGAGCTTTGCTCTTGTCACGGTGAAGTGAACTGCGAGGTACAAGGAACCTAGCGAGGAAACGGGGACGCGGAACGCGCAGTTTGATGGCCCGTTCCAACCCCCTCTAACTACCCTGATCGCAATTTCCACCTTTTTCCAAAATAAAAACAATAACCCTCAAATTTACCGCGATTTCACTCTTTTGTCTTTTGTTTATTCATCGAGAAGGTACTACAAACGGAGAATAAAGATTTGGAATTGGGAAACTTCGACCCTTTTAATGGATCGTCGTACGGTTTTGTAAGTAGGCGCGTGTAAAAAGTGATCAACAAGAAGTAACGATATTTAATTTCGAACGGTGGACGAGTAATGTATAATGAATCGAAAAATTCTAAAACAAAAATGCAACTGCAGACGAGTGGTAATCGTGGCTTGGACTGTTAACTTCTGGGTCACGGTGGATGTATACAGACTTTGGTGCCCGTAATATCCCATTTGAAACTTTTTATGCGAAGTTTGATCGTTAAACTTGACTTTTTCCGTTTGAGATAAAGCAGGATGTGCTTTTAAGGGGAAGAGAAATAAAATTTTTACTCTCGTGCTATTATAAAAAATAATGAGATATGACGGGCGAGGTACCCGGTCTAAAGTTCTGTGTACAAATGCATTGTCATCGGTACGCGGCGTTTCAGTTTTTATTAAAAGTTTCTTTATTCGAAGCTGAAAGAAGCGCAGTCGTCGCGGGAAAGTCGACCGAAACAGAATTTTTATAATTCCTCCGCGTTAAAGGAACAGATAAAACTACGCACGTTAGCTTCGCGGCCAACGAAAATTATGCAACCGAGTGTATGTACCCGTGCGAGTTTCTAAATTAAAATTCTTTCCCGCCAACTTCTGTTATTAAGTTTCGTAACTTTAATGCAAAAATATTAAGAAGATGGCGCTTCGAAAGGGAAAATTCCAGGTTGCTTGTTAGTGAAACTGTTATTGCCGTTTAGAAAATGTAAATGGATGTTGTTACGGATTAACGTTATACGCGTAGAAGATTCTACGACGTATTTCTACTAAAGTTTTTTAGTTCTTTGCGCAAACTTCTGCCCGTTAACTTTCACTCGTTATATTCGTATCCGACGGGGACTCGATAAAACTGCTGATTTATCGTTTGTTTTTGTAATCGTCGAACTTTATAAAATGTACAATCTGTTATAGACGCGAATCGTACGTTCGTGCAAAATATTGTTGAAACAACGTGTTTCCACTTTATCTTTCAGCAAATTCTTCTTAGAAACATAGATATCATAAATAGGTATCTCGATTGATAACGATTAAGTGCTCCACTAACGGGTTTGTCAACATTCTGTTTTCTTTGATACATCGTTCGGATCGTAATAAACTGATAAATAGATAAATCCATTTTGTTCTTGACATTCGTATACAAACTATAATATTAAACCCAACGGTTTCTGCGAACTAGAATTCCTTTTCGATACGATATCTCGCGAAGCACCGTATTTTCAACGATCACGCCTTAACACTGCGCATATTGCGCCGTTGCGCCAAACAAAGAAATTATGTCATCGAAAGGTGGTCCCGCATAGGGGATTCGCCTCGTTCCGCTATGAATTTTTTGCACCTTCGCTCAGAAAAGAGACTCGTCCTACTTTCCACGATCACTCTTTATAATTTTCAATAACTTTGCCAGCGTCGAAGCAAGCGTTCAACGTAAATTCAATTGTTTCGAGGGTCTTCGTTCGCAAGGAAGCGAATAATTGCTGAGACCAAAGCAAACGGTGCACTTTAAAAAAAAAAATAATGTTTATACGAATCGACTTTGTTGTCGCTCCGTACCGTTTTCGTGGTTGCTATGTTTTCCTCGGCGGAAATGTTAATTGCAAAACTGGCATGCACGATTTTATTCATAGAATAGACACAATCGTTCAAAGCAGAATGGAAACGGAGGCGAAAACCCAAGAATAACATATAACGTTCGCTCTCTTCGTTTAAAGGGCCAACTGTAACTGTCACCGACCCAACTAAAACGTCCAATTAATACTGAAGTTCATTACCGCGCAACGAGCGTCGCAGACTCCGTTAACCCGTCGTTTATCCGCTGAATCTAGCTTCCCATCCCTGTCTCCTCATATAAGCCGATCTCTGGCCACGTGACTACGCTACGGCCAGAAAATATTGGCCGCTCAAGGTCACCGTACCGACCGTAAATTACGTCACGCCCTCGAATTACCACCGTAAAACGAATCGAACGAACGCGTTGATCAAATAATATTAAAAGCCTCGCTGATGGTTTCGCGACGAGATTCAAGTAATTTAGAATTTAATTGCTCCAACTTTCAAGCGTAGAACACCTTCTGACGCTCGTTAAAAATAATCTTCGTAAGAAAAAGGCCTCAGAAACGATGTGGTGACCTTGATCGATCAATTCTTTCGATCACTCGTATAGGAAATTGTGTGCTCGTCGCTTTGCAATATTTCTAAAGTTATTTAAAAGTTCGTAAGCGTCTCAGCAGTTAGCGTGTTAAAGGTCACTGGGCCCAGTGATGAATTTTAGAAGGAAGATGAAAGATGGAGCAGCGAAACCGTATGGTGGAATAAGCTCTCTAGTCACCTTGAGCAGCCAATATTTTCTATCCAGAATGTAAGGAGCTTTACTAACAGGTGCACTGCACCAGAGTTCTGGAGATTTTAGTCGTTCAAAGTTCCTACACCAATCTCGAGATCTCCGCTCGAGATACAGAGAGCTCCTGGAGGTTTGCATTTTCTGTCCCCCGAATGATAAGTTACGGCGAAGATACGATAGATGAAGCCAGAAAGGTCACCGAACGATATGGCGCGGGGTTGGCCATTCGGTGACCTTGAGCGGCCAATATTTCCTGCCCTGGGTAGGGGAATACGGGAGTAGCACGGTTTTTAATTGAATTTTATAACAAAAGATCTCGATCGTACAACGCGCGGAGGCAAAAACACAGACGGGCGTTCAGTTTTTTCAGAATCGAGCTATCGCCGGATACAAAATTTTTCGTGTATTTTAGAAAAATATCCTCGCAATATTTTTATCGAACAAACTTTCAAATCGGTTCCAACAAAAGTTTTTACGTTTTCGACCAACTTTATCGACAGATATTATAACCGTGTCGTCTAGACACAAGGATTCGAGGAGCATATTAGAGCAGTTTAAATGGAAACTGGCTGGTGTATGCGGTCACGTGTGCGGGAACGAATATATTGTTAAGAACGGAGACTGCATGGGGAGGTGGGAGTCGGGGCGAGAGTTGAGCGAATATACCGAGTGGAGGAAGTGTACGGAGAATTTTTAAAAAGAGTTTTAATGAGAGAGCACAGCGCGCGAAACTGTTGCGATATAATTAACATACGCGATACTAAACTGCGTCCAAACCTTTGGCCGCGACGACCCAAAACCGTTTAACGCGGCGTGGGCGGGTTATTATGGATACCCCGCGGGGTATCCGGCTGTCTTCTGACCTTTGACGAACGAAAAATATTAGCCCGAGAGAGACTCGACGGCGATAATGATGTTATCAATACGACACAATGCCGTGCATTTTAATAAGGCGCGTGCGGAGGGGGGTGGAATTTAATTACGGCGGGGACGCTAATGCAAGGTCACCGTCAAAGAATCTAATTAATTTAGGGCTGGTGGCTGGTGCACGGTCTGACTTGTAACAGGGTTACAAGTTCCCCTCTGTCGGTGAAACGGCGCAGATTCGCTAAAAGCATTAGCTCCGCCCGATTTCACCGACTGAAAATTTACTGGCGCCGCGCGCCGCAAAACGATAGATATTCGGCTTTTTCGATTGTATTAACAACGAAACACGAGTGTTTGCGCGAAAACTTGCGACGTTTCGGGGCTTAAGTCGACGACCCTCGCCTCCTCCCTTTCGAACGGGATTACATATTTTTATTTTTTCTCCTCGTTTTATTTTTATTTATTTTTTTTTTTTTTTTTAATAATCAGAGGAACGTATTCGGTTGCACGGACGAAAAGTTTTAAATCGTTAACACACGAGACTGGAGGTTTCGAGCGCGGCTATGTGAAAGGTTCGTTGATTTTCGATAAAGAGTTTTTTTAATTATACGGCGCGTTTCAGCTTTCCAATAGCACGCGGCAATTTCGATTTCGGAACGAGTCGTCCGTTTATTGAAAAGTATAAAGACCGCGGCCGCGCGCGACGAATCACCGGTATAGCGGAATATGAAATAAACGAATTATCCGCGAATTTGAAATGAGAATTTTTTTTAAACGGAACGAACTGTATTTCAAAGAGTTTTATTGAACGTAACCTTGTTACCTCGTATTTCTGGAATTATCGGAGACGGGGGTGTACGAGTCTTTTTCAATCGTGGTTTTTTTTTGTGGACGATGAAACGATACAAATTCTTATTAAGTGGCTTTCGGAAAAAGCCATAAAAATCTAATAAAATCTAATAAAGTATCTTTTGTTGCTTTTAACAGAGCCAGGATAAAAGCTATACCAAACGTAAATGTAACGAGATGGCTGGCGCTGCTTCTCAAAAACGCACCGGTGGATGTTTCTCTTTTGATGTTTCGGATAATGATGGTGGAAAACTTTTCACTGGAATTTTTTAACGCCAGTAAAATAGAGCAAAGACTGTGTATTCCATTATGTAATAATTACTACCCTTTGTCGTTTGTCCTCTATCGGATCACAGATTGAGAGACACTGTCTTAGAGTATTGGAGTAGAATCTAAACATCTTGAAAGTTCCTTTAACCCTTCGAGCACCATCTTCGTTCAATCGTTTAATTAAAATATACTTCTACAGATTAAAAATTAACAGATTTTCACGGTTGCTATGAGTACTTCTAATCGACCGAATTAATCTTAAATTTCTGTAATTTTTCTCATCGAGAATTTCCTTATTGTATCATTTTTTTTCCTTCCGCATGTTTCTAAATTCGTAAAAGTAATAATTTTTAATCGTTCTACCTCCGATCTCTGCACATCTCCCGCGTCAAAGAAAAGTCTACCTTGATACTTGGGTTCCCCGTTAAAAGAGAAAAGTTTAATTCGATCCTGGTTGGTTGGAAATGTGGAAAATTATCCACGCGTTTAAGGACTGTGTCGAGCAAGTTTTAATCAGCGTAACGATCGACGATTACAATTAAATCGGATAATCCTCGATCGTAATGATTGACCATTGCATCAGCCGTGATTCTCTGATTAAATTACACGTTATTATTTTATGTTATCAACTCGGAAACTTCGACAATTTATTTTTTTTTACTCGCTTAAAAGACTCCGCTATGCAAAAATTATTCCTATAGATTTATTGTGAAATTGAAAAATAATAAAGTCTTTTATTCGTTCATCAACGTTGTTTGAATACATTTGTTTCCAGTTAAAATATTATTCGTTATATGGACAGAAACGAGCCCCATTCTGGCCTACTTCGCACTGGAAAAAATTCTGTGATTTTATTCTACGGATTTTAAAGCTTAAAGTAAATCTTCTGAGACATATTCTTGAATATTAACAATTTTCGAATGTGTAAAAACGATATTTTCCATCGTTTTCAATCAACATCACTGAAGAATATTCATTAATTTAATCAGTGATGATAGCCAGCAACTAATGATTCATGAGAATCGTTAATGGTCCACATTTATCTCTAAACGTCGTAACTGAATGACATTTACAATATCTGCGTTATATATTTGCATTATTATGTGTTAAAACACATTGTATAACATATGTAACAAATATGAATCAATTTGTACAATATTGTATCAATACAGTAGACTTTTATTTAATATTTTAGTTTGTTCTAACCTTCTTCAATTCGATACATCGTACGACAATTATATATACACGAGTTTTAAACGTTAATTAATCGATCAAAGTCAGTCGATTAATGCTGAACTCTGACTAGTTTTTAATTCACGCGGAAACGATGTCAGTAAATATGTATGTGAGATACAGCATTTGAACGAATCGATGCGTTTTCTATATTTTGCAACAAAATGGCGAATCTTCCTCAGGCACTATCGTTTCCAATGACCTTTAGTAGAGCGCGCAGCGGTCGGTGGAGATTAAATGCTCATGTACCGCAGAATGAAAGTGAGTAAAAGAATCGCCATCCAATTTATTCTAATACCGATCAATTACGCGTATCTGCCTGTAAAAAATAGTTTCACGGAAGGATTAAAGTTACACCGTATTTCACGAAGACCGAAAAATCTAGCGAGACTAAATGTCCGAATGTAACCTTACAGGTTAGGCAGGAGCAATTTGTCTCGCTGTGCAATAAATTTGGTATAGCGCCCCGGTATAGAAACTTTCTATCGTTCGACCTTTCTTTAAAAATCGAGAAGCGCAAGAATTTTCTCTAAAACAATTCAAAAAAAAAAAACAGTATTAAAACAAGCTAACGAAATCCTGCTAATATTAATAGATTAAAATATTCTTGAAATCCAGTACACTCTTGACAAACTGCTTTGAGAAAAAGAGCAACAGTTGATAAAGCTCTTGGGAACACATCGTTATTAGCTGAACGAGTGAAACGACTAATAGTCTTAACAAAGAAAGTCACAAAGCTTTTGTTCGATCAAATTTTACGATAATATCACAGTTAGGTACCGATAAATTTCCCTCGAAAAATGGTGGTTCGGGTAACGTTTCCTTTTTTATTCGTTCTCGTGGAACGCAGCGACAAAATTTGGCTGTTAAAAACTCTGTCTGTGCGACTTTATCGCGGAAAAAGGCGAAGGGTGACACGCTGATACAGCGACTGGTGCGTTCTCGCCGCGACGATTTTCCATGTTTGTACGGTTTCAGACGCCGGAAAACGAGGGCATGCCGACGAGACACTCGGAGCAGATTTTCGTCACCGATCGATCCTGCACCGACATTCTGGCTCTGATCGTTCTGATCGCTCTCGTCGCCGGTTTCGTACGTCTACACTTCGTCCTATTCTATATGCATCTTTCGCGATCAACCTGTTGTTACGAGAAAATGTTTTCCTCTTCTGCTTCCGGCGCAGGGTTTTCTGGTGAACAACGCGGTGCAGAAAGGAGACATCTACCGCGTTATAAATGGCTACGATAACTGCGCAAACGTTTGCGGTCGTGTCAACAAGGCTAACGCTGCTGTCACCGCGCTTGGTTGCCAGGCCATGGACTACACGAAAGAGAAGTAAACCAGAAATCATCTAAAACGTGTCCCAATAAAGCCCCGTGCCCCCCGTCCGAGCAACGCGGGACTCCCACGAGGTTTGGTAATGCTACGAAGGTCGAAACGAAAAGCTTGTTCCGGGAATTCTTTGACAGAACCTCGAAAACTTGCGGTTATGAATGTCAAATACCCAATATCGACGACACATCGATTTTACAAAATGCAGAGATAGTAGCAAGAAAGAAACGGGGAGGAACGTATACGTAGGAATAGGCAAACGATCGAGTACTTGTGAGAGAGTTAAGAGCGTAGCCGTCTGGTGGCGAGCGCGATAACTGTCGCCGCAAGTCCTCTAGTTCTACGAACTTAATTCGTTACGAAGCTTTCTACACAAAACGTAATTTTTGCGAACGATAGATACACTAGAAATAAATGTCTATACGTCTGGAGTTTCAATGAAATAGGAATTAAAATTATACAAGTGTCAGTATTGTAGGAATTTTTGCAAGAAGTTACATTTCGTAAAACACGTATTTTCGTTGGAATCGGAGGAACGTCGTTATTAAGACGGCCAAGGCAATCCAAACGCCCCGAATGTAAAATAAATTACAATGATTATTTTCTCGTTATCGGAGAAACGTGAGATCTAGCGTAGCGATAGATAAAGGTAAATTCGTTCGTCGTTAACGTCGCGTTTCTTCTATGAATATTTTCAATTTATTTAATTGCCCGGTCGTGTTTTGCTGTATTAATTGTCTGGCTGTCGAATAGAAATACAATAAAAGAAACGTTTCCAGCGCCGATGCAGACAGCGAATACTTTCTTCGAGTGCAAACCAGTGTTCGGAATACTTAATGGTCACGGTCCCGGTTTAGATCAATGCTTTCTCTTTCATAAATAATCAGTTGTTATGGGCCGCGTTAATACATCGACTATCCAGACGATTTTATGCAGGGTGTTCTGCCAACCCTGGGAAAAATTTTAATGGGGGATTCTAGAGGCCAAAATAAGACGAAAATCAAGAATATTAATTTTTGATGGAGGCTTCGCTAAAAAGATATTAACAATTAAATTCAAAAATTTCGAATCGTTCTAAAAAAATTATTTTCAATTGCGGGGGCCAATTACAATCATTTTTGGTGAATAGACATACCCCCGAAATCCTGCGCATTTTCGAGAAAAAAATTCAGTAAGGGCGGAACTTTGAACGTTAATAACTTTTTAACAAAGCCTCCATCAACAAATTGGTATTCTTGATTTTCGCCTTATTTTGGCCTCTAGAATCCCCCGTTAATATTTTTTCCAGGGGTAGCCGAACACCCTGTATAAATCTCCCCGGCTAGACGCTCTCAGGTTCTTTTGTCGTTTTATTTTCGATATAATACGATATTTGATGTTTCCATAACGTAGAACGTCAATCGAGTGAAATTTAAATTGTTAGTTATGTCTGTCTAAATTAAGCTCTGTCGACTTGATAAACAATCCTAAATTATTTTTGTTCGCGCGGAATACTATAGTATTTATTTTTCTATACGAATTTATCACTAATCTGTAAATAAAAATGAATTTTATTTGTCGATAAAAGTCAGCGAACGTACACCCGCTATTAACGATCATAGAATAAATCTCAATCGAGATAAATACAACGGAGACGAATAAATCACCAATATCGAAATAAAAAGACACTGTCTACTAATTAGTCGAAACGAAAATACTAACAAATTCTCGAGGATATAAAATATCGTTGCGATATTTTTCGTCGACTTCCGGGCGCGTTGCGTTCGAATTTTCGGTTAAGTTTCTCTTTTTCCTTCGCCGTTTGAAACGTGTCGGTAAAAAGTTTCGCGTCCAACTTTTGGCGAGTATCCTGCTACACGGCAAAAATATTCGCTGAATAAATTTGTTAGCGCGCTAATCCTTTGCGGTCGATGCTGGAGATATAATTTACGCGGCGGAGTTTTCCGGGGGTCAACGTTAGAAATTAGATTGCAGTGCCCTCTGGTTTCCGCGAACCAGACGCGCGGGCTTCTCGACGTCGCGATTATACCAGTTTGTTCAAACCGTTCGCTAATCAATTCCCTCTGAAAATTAGTCTCGAGGCTCGATGGTTAATTCACTCTAAACGCGTCAGTGTTTTACCTGTTCCCTTTCGTACCCTTAGATTCAACTTTTCCAGCTAAATAAAACTATTCGTTAAGTAAATTCGTTTGGCCCGCTAGCTCCGCGCAGATTGGCCAGAATTCTCCTGAAAATATAGCTCCTTTAACAAGATTAAAACTATGCGTTTAACAGACTCTAGTTCGTAACTCTTTTTTTAATAAGCGAAAGTATGAACTTCTCAATGGACGAGGAAACTTCGTAGCTTCGTCTAATTTCCACTCTTTTTCATTAAGGTCTTCTAGTAATTTGTGTAAGTTTTAGTTAATAAAATTACGCCTTGCGTTAGTTTTGCCCCTCCTTTCTGGATTAATCGTTTCGATAAAAAGGATATTTCGCCCGAAAATATTCGATATTAACGAAATATAATTATTCGCAATGTTTTGTCTAAACACAGCCAGCAGGAGGCAAATAATTTTATTTCGCTTCGCGTTTCCGCCATCGCCGTTAATACATGGCCGCGTTCCTTCAATATTCATAAGTCAGATTGAATTAAAAAATCCTCTCTGTATATTCTACCTTATTTCCAATATTTACTCAATTTCCAATCTTAAACAAACTTCTATTTTACCGTTTCGGCACGCTAAATTTTCATCTCAGTGGAAACTAAGTCTACGAGAGAACCATAGTCGTCGAAGGTACGATCGAGTAATTTTTATGGTAATTTTTATAGTAATTTTTATGATTCCAGTTTTCTGCGTCACCTCAAGATCAAGGTCGTCGACGAGACGTATTTCCGGTTCCGATGTTTCGTTCGCGGGTCAAAAATGCGCCGCCATTGCGTACGGAACGGTAGTGCAACGGCGTAAACGCATTAATAACGAAATTACCAGCGATAACAGTCCCGTAAATTCGAAATACTTTACGCTGCGTTATTACGATAAACGAATGAAACGAGCGCGCGACAATGAAAGCAGTCGATGATTAATACGTCGTTAAGCAGGTCGCGGCAACGATACCGAAACGAAAGGATGCAAATTGCACCGGTACGCGGCCCGGACTCGATTAAAACTCGAATCTCGGTGGAAAACTTACGCCGTGCGCGAGAAATAATGCGCGTAATTGCCGTTAATGTTCCATATAAATTCTCGAGCTCGGACGGCGAGCACTTTTCCAGAGGATTTCCCAATTCCGGCCGACACTTTCCGCGGCCACGGGTTCATTAACACCGCACTCATTAATAATTCATTTCCCCAGGTATCTGCTGATGACCCTGGACGTGAAGAACGGAGTGAAGAATCGCACATGCGTGTCCAACTGCACCGATCAGTTAGTATCGCGCGATCCGCGAGTTTTCGTTAAACGACGCTAAACGATGATCCGACACAGTGGCATCGTTGTTGGTTGGAAAATTACAGCTAATCGACAGTTGCCTGGCGGTAACTTGGTTCAATCTACCAGATAGTAACCAACTGTTATTGTTCGATAACTGTTCGACTGTGTCGAGCCGTTTAGAGAAGTTCGTGCGACAGAACTATGGCAGGAAAATCAATTGGCCGCTCAAGGCCACTGAAGAGTTATCCCCACCACTCTGGGTCTCTTTGCTCCGCCCACGAGCGCGTTTGAGGAAGACTGAAAACTTGACCTCGAACGACCAATTGATCGACTATAATTCCTTGTAATATAATACAATTAGATTCGTTGATGGACCAGAAGTCCGAGACGTATATTTTTTGACAATTTTTTAGATCTTCCAGTGTGAATCCGAGTTATTGTATACGCAGTTTTGGATGTACGAATTGAGTCAGATGTTTTTTAAAAATGTTTTCACGCCTGAAGAAGACCTAGCGATCTAAATAGTTCGAGATTATTTTATTTTTTTTTTTTTTAAACGTATAATTTTTGAAACTATTTATTCCACGTGGTGTTTTGTTCTTATTCTACAGCGTGATATTCCTAAATCGCTGCTTGCAAATGGATATGACTAAATCGACGAGCTCCGTGATCAAGAATCTCGGTTTGGACAATTTCTACAAGGTCTGTAGCTACGTTTTCAGTAAAAGTCGAATTCAAGTACGTATTGTGACTGTATTGGACTTAGATGTTTTGTGTTTAGCCTAGTTAGTGTGATGATCAGTTGCTGGCGATGACAAAGGGTGGCAATCCTTAAGGGACACCTTATATTCGGTATCTCAAAATAAGCGTTGATCGAAGTAACGCTCGAACTACCGATTTCGCAAAATGATAGAAATCGCAGAATAAAAAATTAATTTTTTTCTGTACTATTGCTTTGTGCAATCGGTGGTTTGGGCGTCGGTACCATCGGACTCTTAACTTGGGACGCCCTGTATGCTTCTTCTATCTTTTTAATCTTTCAAATTAAATATTTCACACTATCAGTCGAGGGATAAACGCGCTACGGCGCCCTTGAAAACTATTCGAGACGAAGATTTTATCGTCGTTGCGTTTTAATTTGGACGAAGTGGCCTTCCTATTGTTCGCATGACAAATGACGGTCATTCATTCCGCATAAAAGGACAAAGAAAAATGGAATTTAAACGAGTGGAGGTAGTTGAGTAATTGTATCAATACGTATTCACCTAAATTACCCTGTCTATTATATTCGATACGGTTCCATAGAGACGATATTAATATCAATATGACCTATATTATAATAAAATTTGTTCATATTTCGACCAACATTACCTATTAATTGTCCCCAACTGGTAGTGTGGGATTTATTTACTGTCGATCAATGAAGTAGACATCGCACATTATGCTACTCATCCAACTAAATGTGTGGCTGCACTTTCGATAATGCTAAATTAACTTGTCACGCATTTACGAACTGCAAATGTTACTGTAAAAATCTTTCTCGCACTCTAAGTTCAAAACGATGGTCGATGCTTGCGTTACAAAACAATCTTAATGAATCGAATCGAGCAGTTTACTGTAAACTTGGAACGTTTACAACTTTGGAATTTTCGTTCGATAAAGTTCAGACGATTCTTTTTTCTATACATTTATTTCTAAAATATCTTTAATAATTCATGAACTACTCTAAAAGGTATCCGCGGTTTTCTACCATAAAATATGTAAACATTTTTTAAGATCTCAAGAAATTCAAGGAAGCATTGTAATATTTTTAAAAATCCTATCGAACGTTCCAAAGGCGACTCGAATTCTGCTGTTCTAAATTTCCAGTAAAACGTTTCGATCGCGAACCAACAAGAATTACATATTTCGCGAACGCGATACGTAGATCGTATTGATCTTGCCCAGTTCTGACGATGGTTAATTTCACCCGTGTAATTCGCAACCGAGCAATAACAATTCTGAATATTTCAGGAGGCTTCGAGGGATTTGACCGTGGCCTGGGTAGAGCTGGTCTACCTACTGCTCATAGCGTTAGGTATGCGTTTCCGACACGACCGCTATCGACGATCGACATTCTTATCATTTTTCGTAAATGACTTTCAGCTATCTCGCTCGCTATCTTAATTGCCTTCCGGTATATAGTGCAGTGGGTCATTTACATTGTCTTAATCGGCGCTATTCTCGCCTGTATCGGTGGCTCGGCGTACCTCTGGTAAGCTTATCCCTTTGTACGTAGATACCATCGCGAGAGATCCATTGGCACGATTTATCTAGACACGATAGAACGCGTGACCGACAATGTTGCTAAAGTGCTCTTCCGTCTTTGGAGGCTGCGTTCCGAGTCGTTGTCTTGGAATCGTGAAAACATTATGTTTCCTTCAGGTTCGCGTGGTACAAGGAAAAGAAGGGGGTGGAGGCGCACGAGATACCCGAGGAGGATTCGAGCCAAGAGGCCTACTTCATTTATGCGATAATCTTGTCTACTGTTACCGTAAGAAACATCTGAATCCCTACAAACCCATTACCTTATCGTCATTTTTTTTCTTTTTTTTTTTTAGCATCAGAGACAGGCACAATTCTTATAACGATATAAATTTCAAAACGATTTGAATTTGAATTACGGAATGAAATATTACCGACGACCGATCGGATGAACGTCGTAAATAAATACATACGTTGCATCTCTAGTTTATCGTTCGAATAAAATTTTGCCCCGCCCTGATATTTCATCACAGCGACACGCCGCCATTTTGTGCCCCTTACACGCGTGCATAAGTACGATTTGCATTATTGAAAAATCAATCGACAATGTTGTTTACCGAAGATAGAAAGTCCGAGGTCGAGAATTAATTTAATGCTTGCTGGAACGGCGACGATTATGACTAATTATTATTATAAAGCGAGCAGAGAACCTAATCTTAAACTTCCGTGATTTAAATACAGTCAAGCTCGGTTATAACGAGCACCATTACTTGCTATATCAGTGATAAGTTAAACATGCCCCTCAGCTACTTTTTGTTTTTAATAATGTGATAACAGGGTATAATCGGAGGACGAAAGAAACATTAGAGAGGGAACCATAACGTGCTTGCATAACTGAAATTATTTGTATTAATATGCTTGCACAAGCACTTAATATTAAACACAATTCATTAATAATTGAACGGATTGGAGGATTTTAATGTTTTAATGAATGTGAGGTCTACTTGTATACCTCGTCTGTGAACAAATATTGCGTAAAGTTCTCTTCCCTTAACGCGTTGTCCGTCAAACACAAAACGAATATGGTTCCTGCTGGGCCCTAATTCTTGGTTCGCCGCAGAACACAGTGCCCAGCGTATAACTTGCCGATAACAATTTGTTCGTCTTGACAACAGAGTTGCAACTGTTTCGGTACAAATGTTCGACTACAAAGTTCCCTTCGAGGGAGGAGCTACAATCTTCGAGTTACAAAGATTTCGTACAAAGTTTTTCGAGAGAGGTTTAACGAACGGAAATTCGACGTTCACCCTCGTACGAAAGTTAACAATTTCCCAATCTTGAGGACTGAGGATATTTTTTATTTTAACGGGACTAGCGAAGTCACTTTGCGTTTATGTGTCTGAAAAGTCGATCAACAATTATTGAGGTGACCTGTAAATTTGTTCAAAGTCCTCCCGTTTGATTATTAGACATTTGTTTCGCTACAAAGTGTTCTTGCAAATTACTTTTTAACGAAGACGCGGCCAAGATGGCGGCGAACGCGTTAGTGGGAGCGGAAGTAGTGGACTTCGGGGGGATATCTTTTCGAGAATACGTTGACAGTGGTTCTTGGTTTTCTCTTAGAGAACTGAAAATCGGGGCTTAAGCTTATCTGTCTAAGGATGGGGGGTGGGGGAGAGGTAATGTTTGCCCGTATCAGGGGAAGTGGCCCTATTCGCGGCGGCTCTATCGAGAAAGACTCTACCTCGATGCAGCAGCGTCGCTACTAGGTGTAATTTTCAGGTCATCACGCTTCTGATTGTCTTGGTAATGAGGAAAAGAATCGCCCTCGTAATGCAGCTGTTCCGCGAGGCGGGAAAGGCCGTTTACGCCATGCCGGTGTTGCTTCTGCAGCCTATATACGTAAATATTCCGATAGAATCGCACACGGTTACTCCCACTCCTCCATTACAATTACGATTCGCTATAAGTGAAAAGAATCTTTGTTTCTATTTGCGAAGGAATTCATAAGAAACAAGTTCCTTTATAATCTATAGTGAATCACAATTATAGTGTACGGACATTAGTACGAGTGACTGTGGATACTGTAGGGAAAAAGGAAGATCAGTCCCGGGGGTCGAAGGAAGCGCGAAATTATTGTATTAAAAATTTCCAAATCGAGCAATTTTATTCGCGAAGTAAGCAGCAGAATGTTTCTCTTTTTTTGGTAAAGGGTTCCTGGTTGGTTAACGATTAAAAGCTCGTAGCAGAACGAGCAGTAGTTCCTTTGAAATCTCGTTGGATGCAACAGACCTCATCGACTAGAATGTCTAACCAAGCACGACTTCTAGTAATTCCGTCTATGGCTGATCTTTCTTTCTCCCGCGAGTAGGCGCGTCGCGGTCTACCGAAAACGATGAAATCGTGTTTCAGACCTACTTGCTCATCGGTTTCACCGTGTGCGCGTGGGTTTACTGCATGCTCTTGATAGAGAGCGCCGGGAACATCTATAAGAATAGGAAAGACCATATCCACTTCAAGAAAGACGTACTGCTGATCGTAAGTTAATGGATTGCTCGACGCTAGTGTCGCGCTGGCGGACGTAAAGCGTATCGTAATATTTTTCAGGCAACCAGATGGTACAATCTGTTCTTCTTTTTCGTCACCTGCGAGTTCCTCCTGGGTTGTCAGCATATTGTCGTCGCCTGCGCCGTGGCGCGTTGGTTCTTCACCAGGTGACATTTTGATCAATATCATAGTTTGCAGGTGGATTGCTTTCTGCGGTACTCGTGGGAAATTTCCATGTCCACTTTTCGTTCGTAGATACCCGGCGTTTCGGTGTTTCCGTCCGACGGTGCTTCGAGTATTCGACGACGATAATATTTCCCGATTAAAGTCGAGGCAAACTCGAGTATCGCGTCGTTCGATCCACGTAAAGTACGATTTTTTTCCCCCCGAAAATGCACATTTCGAAAGATCCTTTTTTCAATTTAAATATTTCAAGCGACGCGTTCTCGAACGATGCTGGCGAGGGTAAGATCGAGACGTCCTTGAACAGCCATTTGATTCTGTTACGTCTCTAGTACACTAGTCCACCGATTACCCGGACAAGACTGGGGACAAGTTAGTAGCAGTAATCGACAATTAACGTACCCGTTCGATTACCCGTACGAAACTGTTAACCAGGATGAGAATCCAATTTCAGTTTACACGCACGGATAATCGACGTTTTGCTATAACACGGTCCCCGTGATCGGCACTCAAAGACAAAACACCAATATCCCGGCCAAGAGTGAATCCTCCGTAATTGCAGAAAGCAATCCAAGGTCAGGTAAATTACGAATCTCGATTAAGCAAATGCCTTCCCTCCCGCGCGCAGAGACAAGAAGAGGCTCTCCCTGGCTGTAACGCGCGGCTTCGGTTATCTCGTGCGATATCACTTAGGCACAGTCGCGTTCGGCGCACTGGTTATTGGTATAGTTCGGCTCATAAGAGCGATAATTTCCTTCGTCCAAAATCGCCTGAAGCGCTACGATAACGACCTTGTGAAGGGAATATTGTGGTGCAGTCAGTGTTGCCTCTGGTGTTTCGAGTGCGCTCTGAAATTCCTCACCAGGAACGCTTACATCGAAACAGGTGAGATATTGGTCTCTCGACATTTTTTTATCCAACCCAGAGCAGGATGTACTTAATAAAAATGAAAAATATCCGGGGATGTGTTGTCTTTAAACCGTTAATTTCAAAGCTGTAAACAAAGTAGCTTCTTCGCCGCTTCCACAGGTGTTACTAAAAAGTAATTAGCTTCGTTGAAGCGTTTTCTCTCGGGTCTTTTTCCCCGGGTCTATTCGACCGCGAGCCTTAATTACTCGTGGACGTCGGTTTCAGCAATATACGGATGCAACTTCTGCAGTGGCGGACGGAAAGCATTCCAGGCGTTGACGAACAATATTTTAAGAGTCGCCGCCATCAACAGCGTCGGGGACTTCGTCCTATTTCTAGGAAAGGTTCTGGTCGTTACATTAACGGTCGTCGCCGGGATCTATCTGGTGCAGGTACGTGGCCAACGAGCGTCTTATCCATCAGCGATATTCTCTGTTCTAATTGCGCTGCGTGTTTAGAAAAAGGAGGGACTCCATCATCCGTGGGTACCGATTGCACTCGCCGGAGTGTTCGCTTTCTTGGTGGCGCATTGCTTCATCTCAATCTACGAGGCAAGTGGGCTAACGCGAATTAAACTAAGGGGCCACAACTAGTGTTTGCATATTCAAATTTACAGTCTACTAATTAAAAACATATTAGTCTTTCGGTATCACGTAAATCGCATACGAAATATTGCAAACAGGGGAGATATCTGGATCTTGTGTAACTTTCCAAACCTCAAGGTTAACGGTTATCAGTAAAACGAACGTTTTCCGCGTTACAGATGGTCATAGACACCATATTCATTTGCTTCTGCGAAGACTATGCGAAGAACGACGGCGTGGGAAGGCCGTACTTCATGAGCCGTGGATTAATGGTAATTGAATCGTCTTTACCTGGGTGTTCCTACGCCCCCCGGTGAAAGGATCGCGGTAAAATGGTGGGCCTTGTTTCAGGAATTCGTCGAGAACAGCAAAAAGGCTCTGCAGAATCTGGATCACCAGATGTAATGACGATCTATCGGTATTCGGTGGAAGCCATTGCAGCACTCGAGATAGGCGAGGAAGACTTTTCAGGTTGTACCTTTGGAAACCTCGAGAGAAGTAATTACTGCGATGCGAAATCTTCGATAGAACCTGATAAACGAACGTCGTAGTTACTTACGTGGTACTGACGCTTCTTTCCGCCGCGAACTTTTAAAAAACATCATCGCGTACACGTGCAGCGCCACGTGGAGGAAGGTTGCCATAAGATATGGACAATTTCGTTCTGTGACCTCTTCTCTTATCGTTTCCCCAAACAGGAAACAAAAAAAGGAACCGGAAGGCAAACGAAATCGAGAACTGGGGAACAAAGGAAAAAGTTAAGTTTGACAGAATTAGAGATACACTGTGTTCGTGTGCGTGTGACTGTGATGTACAGGGTAATCTAAAAGAGAAAAGAATATTTTTGGATCATACAGTATGGAGACGATCGATTCTCTTAAACCCTTCTCGTACCATTTGGCTCAACGCGCGGTAAACAGACCAGACTGATGCTAAACGGCTTTGTAATGAGAGGAACTAAAACTCAATCATGATCGTGATTTGTTGTTCGCGAGTCTGGCTTATGATATCCATGTTTGGACCAAAATCTTCATCGGACTCGTTAAAGTACGGGAAGGGGTTAATATATATGCAATTTCTTGTTTTTGAAATATATATACTTACAGAAGTAAAAACCTGCTTAAACGTAAGATTAACGTACAAGTTTTACATTGGTTTTCGATCACATTATCGAGCAGTACTTTTGTAAATACACTATTGTTAGATATCGCTTTTTCAAGTTATGAATTTCGCGCATGCCCAGGAGCGAGCTACTTTGTTAGGTTAGCCGAGCCAATCGCGACGGCCATTTTAAATATTTGCCTCGCGAATTCGATCATCTGCGTCTACGTAGCACGGGTTGTTTAGAGCCGTAGAACGATTAGACAAGACCCCGATAATCTAAACTTAGTCGACCTTTAACTTTATACAAATAGCAAAGGTGGCTGCAACGATAAAATATTTAGACATAATTGTAAATTAATTTCTACGAGCGTACACGTTTTCGACCCTTCGTTGGGTCCTCCACGGATGCATTAATAATCTACTTAAGAATTCTTATTAAGCCTGTGTGCAAGATTTACTTTGTGTTGATTATTAAACATATATCAAGATAAAGTTGAAGTATTAGTTAACGTTATTAATGATTCAAATCAATCGATGCATTCTAAAACGTTAACGCTCGTACGGATTAATTTGCAATTAAATGTAATTTTCGTACGATAAAATTGTCTGCGACTTATGGTACCGTTCCTATGCAGTTCCGTGCGTGTATTCGAATGGCAGCGGTAAATTTTTTCATTACGGAAAGTCGAACAGTGTTATGTTTATCGTTGCCTTCGCGTAACGGTTACCTCAGGCCTTTCGTTATCGACGAAGGACAGGTTTAGGAGACCGGGCGATTAGGTAGTGCCTGCAGCTTTCGAGCGGCTATAATTCTACGCGTACAAATTGTTAACATTCCGTTTACTACGAAGTTCCACGATCATCGAGATACGTCACGTACTTTTTATTTTCTCTGTTTTTTCTATAAGCGTTTGGTGACGTATTTCAACTAGATAAAACGTTTCTACACATTTGCTCGTGTTCGATATCGCGCGTTCATCGAGCAACACGATATCTCGTTTGTATCATAATTACGAAAGAAAAATAAAAAATACTCGGATAGTCTAGGCGACGGACGAAGTTTTAAATACGCGACAGTTCGCGACGCGAAGTTACGGGGACGGGCAGGGTTTCGTTGCCAAGAGTCGTTTGAAAACCTGCCAGGGAAGATGGTCGCCGGATTGATCACAGGCGATACCGCGGGCAGCGCGAGATTCGCATGACGATAAACGCGCGACTATCCGAGTAATTGCAGTTACATCGATCGTCATGTGTACATATTTCTTCACGCGAAACCGCCCATAAACGATACATTTCCGTCGCGTACGTCACGCATTTTTATAATCAATCGTCCACAACGAACAAGTACAACGCCGTTTTCAAACGCGGAAGCAACAAACCAGACCGCGGTTGCAACTTTAAAGTTACTCTACCCTGAAATATAGTATTATAATTTTAATAAAAATCGTTGCGAAATAAATCCATTGTGTACGTTCTTGGTTATCAACGCATTAAAATATTCAACGATTCTTTAATGTATTTGTGATTCTACGAATAGTTGAACCGTCGAAGCGTTCTGATCTCGAGATTCTCGTCCCCGCTACTTACCCCCACGGCGTTCAGGCCACTCCCACGCGATCCGTAACGGGGGAAACGGCCTTGAGCGGCCAGTCGATTCCGCCTCGCACTCTAACTCTTCTGTAAAACGGAAATTGAAAAGTGGCGGGAGAAACCAGACGGACACAGTGTCGGTAGATAATCTCTCGCTGTTCGTTACTTTTCCTTTATTCGATTCGGGCACACAGTTATTGCATGAATGATTTTTTATGCGCACCGGCGCCACGCAACGGATCCCACGCGGGGCCGGTGCACGCGGGTGGATCTTTCGTTACACTCAGCTGGCAGTTAAGTTGGGTCGACATTTACGAAATCTAAAGCGGACACTTGTCGTACATATGTATGTGTGTAATGTATTTTTCTTCCTTTTCACTTTAAGACCGAGAGACATGGGGGGGATCGGGGGAGGCAGGTGGCAGGGTGGGGGCGCTCGATGGATGTGTGTACAACAGCTTATCGGTTCGGTGGAAAAAAGATTCGCTTACAAAAATTACCGCGGGACATTGTACTATGCGTGTGTGGGCGTTGTCGTCGCGACAACATCAACGGGACTAGCGAACATGAGTTAGCGTAAAACAGCGCTTCACTTCGCGAAGCAGTTCTGCGGGTATGATAGGCGCAATTGCGATTCTTTGACTCGATCTTCGTTTAATTACGACGTCCACGCGTGGGCGGGGGGAACGAACGAGATCGGCCCCTAATGGATTCGATTTACAACACGAAAAATATCTCTTATTTATCGTAGATAGTTTGTCCCTCCGGGATCAACGATGGGGGTCCCGGTTTGCAGGACCGTAACGGATGCAAACGCTAGAGGTTGGGTCTGCAGCTGCTGGCGGTACATTCAAAGTGTTCGAAATTATCTTCCCTGCCGAATGGTACTTCTAATCGTATAAGAAAACAGTGGTGAACACGGGCCTCGTGTGATCTCGGAACCGCCGACAGGAAAGTGTTGTCTTCGCGACCGTGTATAGAGCAGAGAAGGAAAGATCAGTCCTGAAAGGAATCTTTCTTTCTACTTGCAATACTTTAATGCCCGACAACGAACCATGGTCGCTGGTTCCGTGCAGCTTTTAGCTAAATAGCGAGATTCGCGGCGTCATGGCTTGTGGCTCTCTCACTCTCACTCTTTCTCACACACACACTCTCTTTCTCTCTCTCCGTAAATTTCTATCGAACGGAAGTATTAATGCCCGTTTGCACCTTGGTCGCTATCCATCGTTTTACTCTTCGAATCGACGGTTCAATCGAGACGAGGCGATTTTTTTATTTCTCAACGGCGCGGCTTGTAGCAGTTGTCGTTCGTGTGCAATGTTTTTTTTTCTTTTTTCAATTTTTTTTTTTTTTTTTTTTTTTTTGGTCTCGTCGAGTCATCGTCATCGTGCGACCCAAGGCATCCAAGCGATCGGAGTTTATTGTACAATTTGCTCAGTCTTTGTCGCGGAAACCAACGCATTTCGTCCCCCGACGATAACACAAGGAAAACGAAAGAGAAACTAGGGGCAATTCGAGGATCGTCCGCGGTGACGATTGAAAAAGATCGTCCTTCTGGGATGTATAATAAATAAATTGTTGTATTACGCTATAAACCGCGTGGCTCGGTACATACAATTACGCATTGATTTGTACACTCGGCGTGTTAGATACATACAAACGTTCTCGGGCTACTCGAGGGATATGAAATATCGGCTCCGTGGAGGGAACAGTCAAAAATTGAAGGTCGAAGCGCTTTCTTTTGATTATTGCCGCCAGCCCGATCGCCGATTCAGCACGACAAATCCTTTCTCGTTTCTAAACGTCAGACCATACTCGTTAGGATACGAATAAAATAGAAATTCTAAAGCGCACCATAGTGTTCGTTTTTCATAAAGTCAATATTAGCCATTTTCTTGTACGTCATCGGTCGAAATCGAACAACAATAGTTACAAGACCACACAATTACACGTCGATTTAATCGAGACTTGCAAATAGAAAACCGAAAATTATTCCATCCCCGTTGGACCATTTACTCGGACACTCAAACAGTGTACTAAATACTAAACAATATAGATTTTAATTCCCCACTGGTTCGTCAAATACTTATAAATATTATCGATATTCCTTCGAGTGAAATAATGATATAGATTTTTGTACCATAAAGCAAGTTTAACATAAAAATACGTTGGCTAAAAATTGCAGTGCAAGACAAAAAACCAGCCTTAAAGAATCCTGTTATATATTACAGGTCATTGGGGCTCGAGTTAAATATTGTTTACAGAGTACATAGTACCTGTCAACCGAAGGATATGTACTCTGTAAATTTAAACAATTTATGAAAGGAACACACACACTTTGTCTGAAAATATATAAGAAATAATATTACACAACCATTTGTTTGGCATTTAAACTAATTTCTTCTTTTTAACCGTTTAAAAAAGAAAACGCATAAATACTTGACAACTCAGTATCGAATTATTATCTTTATTGCTCAACTCTTTCTGTCCCAATGATTTCACATTCTACTTTAAGCCTCATAATTTCATATATACACCCCAATGATTCCATTTGGCATAATTAACGTTTGAAGATACGATAAATAGCGACGTTTGGCAAGTTAAGTTGTTTCTGCTTATAGCATTGGTAGTTAATATATAATGTGCAAATTGTTATACCGCACAACAGTTGAAAACAAGATGGCAGCGATATTAATTGCTTTGCATCGATGCGTGCGTATATTAGAAACATGGAAGTATATATCTTATTTTATTTTTAATTTCAATCCATACTAGAAATAAAAAAAAAAACACAATGTCTATATTTTTATTTTTAATTCTGAACTTCTTATATTTTTCATAAAATACCCTTAATAATGCTATGTAGCATCGTATAATATTTGTACTTTTTAATAAATTTATATGTTCGTACTCTTATTGCACTAGTATTTTTACGTAGAATAGTTTCCTTAAAATAATTAATTCGAGACAGAAAGGGTAGAAACTGGATCGTAAAATAAAAATTAACGTCAACCGATCGAAACGTTTCGATGCAACGAGGAATACTCTACGAAAATGAAGTAGGCTCTACCGAATCCCCTAAACTACAAAGTATCCGAGCAAATGATCAAATTGAACACAAATAGCACTTGGTCCTTGTTCCATAGTCTTGTTTTAAAGTATTAGATGACACCCTCCAGCTACACTATAGACCTAAATGATACCACTCGTTTCACCACGCTAAATCGACGCGCAACACGACGTGTGGTCCCCTCGATAGCTTCGCCCACCAACGGACAAGCGATCAGTCAAGGTTTCGACCTTCAAATCTTGCACCAATCCGTCACGTAATATCCATATAAAAAGTAGGGTGAAAAACGGGTTTGCAATACGCGAGCACGCGCATCCGTTGGATTCAGCGAGAGTTCTGAATGACCTGCATTCAATTTCCCGGGAGGGGGAGAGGGGGAGGAGATCGTGGCAGACGAGTCCCGAGGATTCTGGAACCTCCACGATGCATCCTGTTCGTGACGTCGACGGCTGAGATTTGTCATGGATATGATCGCGTTCTCAACGTCGTGGAACGTGTCCAGGTTACGGCCTCGCCGCGTTCTCCAATGGAGTCGCGTGATTCGCGCGTGCAACGACGATGACGATGACGAGCTGCTCGTCCGAGGATCGCGCGCTCAGCCGGCAAGCGCGCGGACGCTCGCTGCCAATGGTGATCCTCGAGAAAAGAAATGCAGGAGTTTACTAGTCGCTTCCTGTCTCCCGCTCGTAGATTCCATCGGTAGTCTGCACTGTTTCCGGTGTTCCTCGACCTCCTTCCGAGACCACTGTTCGCGGGGACCACGTAGGTCTGCAGACTTTCCAGATCTTCGTGATCGCCGAAGTACGTTTCAAAGTTGCGCGACCTTCTCCCGGAAGAGTCGACGTTTCTCAACGTGTGGAGGTTATTCGCGTGTAGCACCACTGCCGCTTCTTCCCATCGAGACGATATATACGTGCGCTTAACTAATCGGCGTTTATATAAATTCGATGTCGCTCGTGTTTCGTTTGGAATCGCCACGAACACTCAACGAGGGCGTCGCTACGTAGGAAAATAGTACGTTGATCGCAATCTGGATAGACGACGGGGAGAGGGGGGGGGCAGATAGATAAATAAGGGGGGACAACGAGAGGAAGACCGTCCAAGGTTGCGAGATACTTCAATGTCCGCGAACGCCGGATGACTCGGTTGCGTTGCGACTCCGCGATCGATTCGCATCGATGTCTACGCGTCGTATGTTTAAAATAATGACAATAATAATAATATTAATAATAATAATAAACTCTGCAATATTCAATATAGGTTTGTTCACACGGACTAGATACACATCCCGCAGAGCGACCGATCGATCGATACGCTCTCCCTCTTGACTCGACCCTTGTGCTCGTCGGCACGCATCATTCAAGGCGCACAGGAGGATGCGGGGGTAGGTTTGGGTTGGGGGGGGAAGGTTGGTGGCATGAATCGGTTGAATACATTTGACCATCGACGTATTGCCGCGCGATCACTGGGGTCGCGGTTAACGATTACCACGCAATCGTGATCTCGTAAGATCCGGGAACGTTTGCCCGTCGCGGTGTTATTAGAAAATAGATTGCACTTCGTGGTAACCGCGTGTCTCTCTGCGCCGTTGTCCTCCTCGAGTCGCCGGTAATCGTTAGCCATCGCGGGAAAAAGGAACGCTCGTCGGCAGACGGTCGGAACGCGACCTATGCACGGTGCGTATATATACGTGTATATATATCTTTCATCGTTTGCATATCGATCAGCTCGGTTCATCAACAGAGGTTGCAACACTTGGAGGCATCGCTCAGGTGAATGTGGCAGACGGTGGGCAACGTGGTGCAGCCCTTCCCTACGACGGTCTCCTGCACCAGGTGCGACAGACCCAGGTTCTGATTGATGTCGCCGTCGCTGCCGCGATGTTGCTTCGCGTCGCACCATTGACCGCGCTCCCGCCATTTGTCGTCGGCGGCCGTGCAGAAGAGCATCGACTTGGGGGACGGCGGGCTGACGCGGTCGCGGGCGATGCTGCTGCAAGATCGAGCCTTGTAAAGACGCCCTTTGCCGAACAGGCCCGGCAACGGGACGCATAGCTTTTTGTGCACGGCGAAGTAACGGCTCAGCAGCCGCAACTTCCTGTTCTTGCAGTCGTTTCGGTTCATCGAACCGTTTCTGTTCTCCTTGTCGTTGGACGGCGTCTGGTTGACCGAGCTACCGTTCAGATCTTTGCGTTGGTCGTCGCGGCAGATCTCGATTCTCTGGCACGTGTCCCGTTGCGTATCCTGCTTGTTGCATTTCCCGTTGGGATTGCAGTTGTTCTGCCTGTTCGCGGACTGCGACACGGACGAGGACTTACCGGAGCTAAGCGACCAGCTCTGCAGGAACCTCGCGCCGAAACCTTTCGCCTTCTGGACCGTGGTGGTCGCTTGAGACGACGGCGGAGCCACGCCGTGCGAGCCGGTACTGCTCTGCGACACCGACGAGGACGACGAGGACATGCTCTGCACCCCGAGGACCGCCGAGTTCCGCGACACGTGGCAGTGATTGTGACACGACGAGGGTCCCTCGGCCTCCTGGACCTCGGTGATGCGATTCAGCGACTGACTCTCCCGTAGTCGCGTCTCGCCCGCTCTTCTTCGGCCAGCGCGATGCCTCCTGCCGAATATGACCTGATTTTCGGCGCACCGGTGCCTCCCGCCTGTCGTCGTGGTGGTCGTGGTCGTCGTACTGGTGCTGTTCCCGCTGTCGTTTTGAATCGTCTCGTTCGACGGCGTCTCCGTTGTGTGTTCCCCGTTGCCCACGCCACCTCCGCCCCCGCCACTACCTCCTGGATCCTGGGAATCGCTGGAGTCGTCGTGGCTGTCCCGCCTGGAGGGCAATGGTTTCCCCGTGGAGGCGCCCAGCTTGTGCGCCCTCTTCTTCCTGCTCTCGCTGTCGTCGTCGCTGGCGTCGGAGCTCGAACAAGAGGTGGTGCGCGTCTTGTGGAACTTGTTTCTTCGCTGCTCGTACGCTATCCGCCTGACCACGCGACACTTCGAGTTACCGGACTCCGCGGTAGGCACCGGCATCGCGTCGCCGTCCTCCAGGATCTCGTTCAACGTCAACTGAGGCGACGACGCCGAGCCGGTGCTCCC
This sequence comes from Colletes latitarsis, assembly GCF_051014445.1. Classification (NCBI taxonomy): domain Eukaryota; kingdom Metazoa; phylum Arthropoda; class Insecta; order Hymenoptera; family Colletidae; genus Colletes; species Colletes latitarsis. The sequence continues at coordinate 23,795,926 of NC_135135.1, read as the reverse complement.
GGGCGACGGCATGGTTTTGTACTTGGGCGTCAACGACAACTGATTGTCGCCCAACGCGCCCACCGGATGAAGCGGAATCGACACCGTGGACGACTCGGTCAAGATGGTGGTCGTCGGCGCGCTAGCGTCAGAGGGTTTTAACGCGGCCGTCGTTAAAGCAGAGTCTAAAGACGCGACGACGGATCGATGCTGCGTTCCCATTCTCCACTTGTTGGCCGGCACAGGACCCACCGCCTTCAAACACTCCGTTACCGACTTTGGCCTGTTCTCCGTGGAGGTCTGCTTCCTGGCCCAACCACCCTGCGACGCGTCCCCCAGACGGTTCTTCAGGTTCTCTTGGCATGTGAAATCGAACTTGGTCGCTGCTGGCACCTTCTCCGCGAGCAGGTTGCCCGTCTGCGGTCTGCTCGGTGCATTCTGAAGAACGAACGTCGAGGAATCGTTAACGTTTCCACTGTTCGGACTAGACTTCAGTCTTTCCTCCACGTTGGTGATTACAGGCACGATGTTGCTGTCCTTCTGCGTGTTCCGTTGGGGTTGCAGGGGCTTCAGGATCGGTTTCTCCGGCAGTTGCGCCAACCTGTCTTGCAGGATGTGCGAGAGTTTACCCTCGGACCTAGAACCGCGTCGATTCAACGAGTTCAACGCGGAATTGCTGCCGTGTTCGTCTCGACCCGAACACGAGGACACGTCGTCCTCGTCCTCGTCCTCTTCCTCCTGGACGATGCTGCATTTCCGCGTCCGGATGTTCTGCGAACAGAGCAGTGATTTTTACCCCACTGGCGGAGTATTTTTCGCAAAATAGTGGATACCTACTTGTGGCACCTCACCCGGCGTTCGCGGCACGCTCAACAAAGACTGGTTGACTGCGCTCAATAAGTTTTGGTCGGCACGCAGCTTCGCTGTGGGGTCGTCTTGCCGGCTAAAATTAACAAAAGGTCACGCGTACGTCCGTTTACCGTATCTGTAAAAGTTATCGACGTTGTAACGAACCTTGCTGAGACCGCAAGGATCTCGGGACGAGTCGTCTGCATCTGCTCTTGACGATGAACCCGCAATTTCCTTTCGGCTAGCAAGAAATATGTTGCCGTTATGTGATTGTAGTCATTTCTGTCGAGGGCGCTACGAGCAAATTGAACGAACACATTACAAATCAACGATCACTGAGTAACGCGGAACATAGTAATCGGAACAATAACGAGTCGCAAGAAGCGTCCCTTCAGTGGCGGTTCTCTAACGTTCACGCTTAAAAAACAAACAGTCGAGTATTTTTCTAACGGTGCCTTGGAGGTTTCTCAGCATCGCGGCTAAACTTTATCAGAGATTCGAGGCTAGTAATACTGACGAAACTATCAAGCATTCAACACTACTGGCAACAAGAACTTGAGTCACGATAATCTCAGAGACCTCGTCAGATTCTGGATATATGCTCTCCCTTCACACTATCCTCCCATCAAACGACATTCCTGCACCGTCTACTTTGCGATTCCCGAGGAACAAAGTTCCTGATCTTTTTTCAAGCAACGCGTCTCCGATAGCTACAATAAATCACTAATCGCCCATGTGCTCTATATCGAGGTCCAACCCAGAAGACGAAAAAAAACTATTTCTGACCCTTGGACACAAGTATCCAAGGACGCTACGCTTCGTGCGGTTCTAACTTAAGAAACCTGTAAGAATCTCGTTGATCCTCGTCGGATCTACTTACTCCAGTATTTCTTCTTTGGTGGCGATGTTACCATTAACCATTTTAGTGATTATATGATTATGGTGATCGTCGGAGACTTGTTGCCTGAACACGAGGGGCAACGCTTCCACGGGATCGGAGTCTGTTCCGATCGCCAGCCAAGAGTCAGCCGCTATTTCTTCGAGCGTCGCTCTGCGATCTGGTTCTCTGACGAGCATCTTCGCGATCAGACGTTTGCAGCCGTCCGAAACGTGAGACGGTATCGAGTACTTGCAGTCCAAGATCATCGTTAGGGTCTCGCTATCGTTCGCCTCTTGGAAGGGCGCTTGGCCGCATACCAACATGTATAAAATTACACCCAGGGACCAAACATCTGAAAACCCCAGACGCAGACCCTTTTATCAGGCGTCTAAACTATACTCGCGCGTGGAGTTAACTTCGTGCAAACTTCAACGTTTATCTTTTGGATGTTTTCACTGTGCGGTTAGACTAAAACGGATCTTCCTGGTTCGACGTTCGAAATACTCACCGACAGCAGGAGCGTCGTAGCTATCGCCGAGTAGAATTTCCGGCGCCGAGTACGCCAGAGATCCGCAGGAAGTTTCGAGCTTTTGGCCGGGACAGAACCTATTGCTAAACCCGAAGTCGGTGAGCTTAACGGTGCCGACCTTCTCGAAGAACACCACGTTCTCGGGTTTCAGGTCCCTGTGCACCACGTGTAATCGATGGCAATACGATATGGCCCTGACTATTTGCCGGAAGTACGTTCTGGCCACCTGCGGTCGATTAAAAGCGTATCAGTGACCCCCCTTGGCGAATGGGTTTGCCTATAGGTTTCATCAATCTCGGACAAAGGGGTAAGAGTTCTGTACACCCGAACAAATTGATGGAGTTGCCTGGTTTTTCTTACGTTATAAAAGTCGAATGTAGCGCAATGCGTACAAATGTTCTTATCGATCAAAAACGCTCTATCATTGCGTCACTGCGTATGATGTATCGTCTCGCGTTAACCCCTTCCCGCGGCATTTAGCTCGACGAAATCCGGGCCCAAACGGTAGGCGTCAACGCGCGGTAAATAGACCAGATTGATGCTAAATTGCTTTGTAACAGATATTATAAGAATCGTAACCAACTCTTGTGGCGTACTGATAGGAACTAAAACTCAATCACGATCGTGATTTGCTATCCGCGAGTCAGACTCGTTAAAGTACGAGAAGGGGTTAATACAACGAAGATCGTGCCTCCATTTCGTAAATTACGATACACGGAAAGTCTTGAATAGACAATATAATCTGTGAACGCGATCAAGGGATTACGGGGCGCCGAATAATTCCAGATAGCGAATTTGCTAGAGATAAAAAGACGATTTCGCGTCGTCTGTACTTTGCTCAAGTCGAGGAGCTATTGCAATGGGATTGTACCTCCTCGCTGAGGCCGCTGTCGTGTCGCATGATGTAATCGTAGAGATCACCACCATCGCCGAGCTCCAGGATCAGGTAGAGCTTCGTCTGGGTGTCTATCACCTCGTAAAGCCTGACCACGTTCGGATGTTGCACCAGCTTCATGCATCTCACCTGGAAGGAGAAACAAAGACGCGAGGTACAAGCAACGTTCGGCGTCGCCCGCGCGAACTGGTCAACGACCCTTTCCTCTCCTTCCCTCTCCTCTCCCCCTCTGCCCTCCTACACCCCTCGCGCCATTATCTCGTTGACCTTAACGAGATCTACAAGTTCGAAGCGGATCGTTCGTAGATCTTTCCTACGCGATGGCGTCGCAACGGATCTTACGCAATCGGTCATTAGGTTTTAACGCCGTGTGTCGCGGAATGATGAAAATCACGCACGTAGGAAGCCGTTCAAGCTGTCGGACTCTCCTCCGTCGGCGAGAGTGCTTGAAGTGGTTGGTTCTTTCAAAATTGCATCGATCACGGTACAGTAACAGTGACCGAAATCATTTTAATGGAGGACAAAATTCGATTCGATAGAGGACCAAGTATGTACCACGTGGGGTGAATTTAGTAGAGTAGATTGAAGCCTCCTTTCCTGTGTGGTCAAAATGGCTCGTAGTTTCTAATAAATATTGTAAAAAATTTACTCGACTGGATTTCTAAAAATTTGTCACAGTTTTCTGTAAGAGAATGAATAAACCATTTGCACTGTACGTTTCTTCAAGCATCTGTCGTTTTAATTTCCTTGGTACGAATGAATACACCATAATTGTTGCTAGTTCTAGTGTTAAAGAAAATAGAAAGTAGAATATGCAAGCTTTTACTAATCAAATTCCATGGAGCGTTTCCTAAGAGTAAAGTGCAGGGCCTGTGAGACAAAGTGGGGGAGCGTTTAAGTCCCAGGACCAACTCCGCGCGATCCAATTGGTCGAACTTTAACCACATTTTATGAGAGAACGTTTCGTTTCTGACGCATGATTCCTTCGGAACTTTTTATCTCCTCGTCTCGTAGAATACGTAGAAATGAGAAAATATGAATTTTGAATTTTCTAATATTCCGAACAGCTGTACCCAAGTGCGTAAATATAAACTTGCGAGCAAAACTGACGTCGAGATACTGCCCGGGCAAACGGAAGTAAGGAATTAGCATACGTTTCGATATCCTTCTCGACCTCCTTTATCCTCAACATTCTTAATCGCGGAGGGGGGACGCGAATAAAAGAGAGGATACGTCGAAGAGCCACCGTCAGCTCGACTGTCGCGTGTAACCGACTCGCTGGCGAACGAAAGAACGCGTCTAGGCTTTTCTCTGCACTCCCTCACCTCCTGGAAGAGGTGCGCTCTCGAGACCTCGTCAAGTTTGCTCTTGTCGATGACCTTCACTGCGACCTTCTCGCCGGTGAAAACATGCCGTGCCAGCTTCACGACGGCGAAGTGACCCCGGCCGAGTGTCTCCTCCAGATCGTACAGGCCGGCGATCTTGCCATCGTAGTTGCTGTATCCCACCCTCCGATGCATCTCGGGTCCCTGAAACGAGGAAACAGCCGGGCATCAATGGCGGAATCCGCGCGACGGTGAAACCCGCGTCGTTTGGAAAGCCAAGAGGGGGACCTCGTTTCGCGGAAGAATCTTTTCGTCAGCCTTGACACGGCCGACTCTACGCGCCACATCGGCCCGGGAAAGTGCAAGGACTGCCATTGCAAACTGACGTTGCAAAATTCGAGCCATTTCACGCGTCGAACCGGCTGTGAATTCCACAGCCGACGACCGATTAAACGCCTCGGGGGGAAAGTTATTTCGAGCATCGTAGAGCTAGTTGCTAAATTTTATGCGACCGTAAGGGCAAGTAATTTTACTTTTCCAGGCACTATTTTTATAGTCGATATCGAAGACCTTTGTGCGCGTACCATTTTTAATTAAAACTCTGTAAAGCTGGACATTTCGAAAAGGTACACCCTTCCGGATCACTGAATTTTTACCACCCAAAAAAAAAAAAAAAAAAAAAAACGAATCGTAGACCTTGGGACCTCTAGAAAAATATCCCTCGCCCTTCTTTGTTAGCGATAGTCTCTTTATTAGCGATGATTTCTATTTTTGGTATGCTCGTTCCCGCCATTTTTGCGCGACCTGTACCCGCGGTCTATTGGATGAATCGCGAGATGATGGCGACTGCGGGTGCAATAATTCGCAACCGTGATAGCAATAATAACGTACACGTGCTGCGGGCAAGCGCGAACACCGGGTGTGCGAGCAATAACGAACCGATTGTCCGCCATATATAGAAAATAAATTTCTACGCCCACCGGACGGCGGAATCAGGCTCAAGGTAGTCGCGTTACTCTCACTTTTCCGCCGCTTGTTGACGAGCGGCGCTGCGTTCGCGTATAAGGGTAAACTGGTATCGTTTCCGGTGCTGGGACTGCGGGTCTTTCTTCCGGGAGACCGAATGCGGTGTTTGGGTACGATCGATCCCGTTCGAAAAGCTTTTCCGGTGCGGCACGTTGAAAGAGGGTCGCGATTATTTTTAGCACGAACGAGCTAATAATTAAACGGATCCATCGATCGACGGACGCAGGATCGGTAAAAGGTTTCGGTAGATTGGAACGAGTCGATGGAACGTGGTCACGTACTGATTGCAATTTGAGATTAGAAATCGACTGTTCTCTAACCAGCACGCGAAATTTGCTTCCGATCCGCGTCGCGGAGCCACGTTCCGCGAACGGTGTTGTTAATAATTCGAGAAATAACGCAAAATAAACCGTGACTAATCGTCGGTTTTAAATAAATCACCTTCGTTTAACGTCCCGACTCGCAGACGTTTAATCATAATTCGTAAAACTGTGTAATTTTGTACAACAATGGATCATCTATGCAAATCGTTAACTATGCAGGGCGAATTAATAGCGATGGAACAGAGTAACCGCAGGAATATTAGAGCCTCTCTTCGCGGAACTCGAACTATAAACTTGGAGAGTTTATACATTCTGATCCGTTCGCAAGAATAATAAACAGCGCGTGGATTGCCGTAAACATTTACATAGATCTTACTCGCGCTACTCCTATAATTTTTAAGACTAAACTATGCGGATCTATAGTCGCCGCTATTTATCAGTTTGTTGCAAAGTGGTAAAGCAAAGAAAACGCTAACCGTTTGACCCTGAATTTTCAAGTGCCTCGGAACAGAAGTAATAAACGAAACAACGGAAGATAACAAACGATTAGATTAAACAAAAAACTGTCGTCGTCTTTATCTAGCGCCATTACGCGAATACATCGTTTGTTAGTACATGCTTCTTAATATAAAACCAACACAGGAGATACGAAGGCGATCCGTTTCTAAAGGAAGTTCCGTGCAGAACGCGTACAGTGAGAGCGGCTGATCACGAGATGGAAGATACGTACTCCATAAAATTATGTTCTTGCAACGATCTCGTAAAAATAACTGACCTGTAAACTTTTCCGAACCAGATACATATTCCCCGTGAGACTCGACGCCGGAGAAAGATAGCAACACGACGAGAAGGATTTATTATCGTGGATCAGGCCTGTCCCAGGGGGTCGAAAACTCGACTCAAAAGTACATATTAAAAGTAGACTTTATACTAATTTTGTGGAAATGTCTTTTCTTTCTTCTTTTAGTTTCAGGAATAAAAAAGAGTCGGATAGGTCGTCAGGTCGGAAAATTGCAATTATCGGAGCGCGAATGAGGGACATCGTGACGCAAAATCTACGATTTCTCGTAACTCTTATCGTTTTCTACGACTCGATTCGTGTAAATTTTGTTACACGGTGGAATAACATTCGTTGTTAACTGTTTACCCAGTTGGAACGAACTCTTGATATGCCCAACGCCACGATAATCGAGGCATTACGGCGAAGCATGACTTTGAATTCTGATCGGCTTTGGCGTGTTCCTTTTAGTCTTGCCTCACCTCTGAAGCCTCATTTTCTTGATCGATGAGCTGTTTCTCTCTCGTACGCACAGATCCGTGTCTCGTCGTCGGTTACGATGCGTTTCACGGATGTGTCATCGTTATTTGCTCGGATAACATCTCTGCGGTAACTTTAAGTGCACGTTGTCTTTGTAAAAAAAATCCGTTTTGAAACGAGTCTAAAAACCAACGGATACTCAGACCTGTTCAGCGATCTCTTTAACAGCTAATTAACGAGCGAAGAAATCCTTCGATGCTCATCGTCGAAGTCGATGGTTTTCAACGACTTCTCGCTGAAGATCTTGCTCTCGAGCCTTCGTGAGCGATAAACATTGATCGCCAGAGCATTTTTGCACTGCGTTATACGTTCCAACTCTGCTTCAAAAGACTCGGCGCAGTAGAAGTCGTCGACCTGCGCTTGGGATTGGCGTTTGTAATTTATTCGTAAAAGAATTTCTCAGGAATCTTTCGTCACATTCTTCGAAACGAGAAAGTCCCGAGAGTTTTTGAATGCAGCATACTCGCAGGTGTCTTGTAATTGTGCTTGGTCAGTGAATGCAGAATACATTAGCATTTCATATTCCGTGGCTGAACACTTTGTTCGGTTTCGGTATTCAGAACGCTCGAACGTAACGAATACATAAAATGTGTGTTGATATAAAATTATAATATCAAGCAAATGCTTATAAAAAAAAAATCATCCCCTCACTGGTGGATGTGTACGTCGATTGTCTGCAGTTCTAGCGTTAATATTTGGCGAATACTCTGATTGTTCGCGAAATAAATACATTTCAGACTTCGATTACGATAATTATCGTTCGAACGCGCCCTGTTCGCGTCACAGTTCCGGTTTCTTTTCGAACCACGATACGAGACACATTTGCGTCAGGACGACGTACGCACGCGTCACAGACGACACAGTCGAGCCTTGTCCACTGACTTTATTCGGTACGCGTGTACCGACAATGTTAACGGAACGGATGTAAAAATACATTTCTTTGAAGTGCACGGAAGTATGAAAGGAACGGACAAAGGCGTGAATAAGACGCCCTCCACCCCCGCCGTTCGCGCGAGAAGTCGTTTAAAATTAAACGCGACGATGTAAACGAAAATTTACGCCAAAAGTTTCGTGGTCCGATTCTCGATGATCACTGTACGTATCGTCCATAGTACGAACTTTCGTAACGTTTCGATACGGTTCCGTAATCCTTACCGTACTTACGTAATCGCGGAACCGCGTACACGCGTGTAACAAGTGGATTTATTTTTCCCCCCGTAGCGACAATTCGTCTGTCGATTCGAGATTTAACTAGCTCGTTTACTCGTCCGCCCGAACAATGACGTAAACCGTTCTGGATCTAATTAAACACGACTAATTTCCTGTAATCGACGAGCGAGGAAAATTTCACATTTTTAATACGTTCGTAAACTCGCTTCCGTTTTAATTCCGTTTGGAAATTAGAATCTATTAAACCGGAATTTTTTAACTGACGTTCAGGCGAGCGAAGCCGCGGTTCACGAATGAAATTTTCATTTCTATCCGTTAGCAGCCAGTTAACCGAGACCGAGTTGAAGTTTGCACGTTAAAAAATAAATGATATACTAGCATTGATATTGTATAACATTGGAAGAACCTTATTTTAATCATTTATTTTAATCTAATCAGAGCTCGATGTATCTACTGTTGCTCTGCTTCGAACGCCTCTTACGTAACGAGCGTGTTTTGTTGTTACCATAGGACAGCTTTGCGTTCGATAAATTACATTTTATTCTTCTGTTGCACGCTTGTACCGCTTCCCTCGTTGGAAAGTCAATGCTTCGTCTTTTATTTCGTTCCATCGACTCTTGCGCCAACATTCTGTCTTCGTCTTCCGGTATTTACTGGTACAGGGAAAATTCTTAAAAAATTTTCCGTCTGGTGAACTCTGCGAGTCCCCTCTTCTTGTCTGTTTAGGGTTAACTGTCCATCGACAAACGTTACACTCGAAACGGTAATAGTCACGTGTACGCGCGAGGGAAAACTACACCGATCGAGCGCGCAGCAGACAAAAGTACCGGTTCTAAGAAAAGCGGACATGGAGTCGGTCCACTCTCGAGGCCAGTCTAGGTTACAAAGTTAGTCGACCATTATTTTTGGTCGGGTTGCTCTGTCACGGTGTGTATTTCTACCACCCTGGCAGTTACAGCCAGACAAGTGTCCCGATTAAAATGCACGGTACACGGAAAAACGTTTTACGACTGTTGCCCCAAACATTATAATTCAGTACTAGGATCAACCACGCCTAAATTCCTCATAGAAAAATAAAATCTATCGATAAGTCTCTGTGAGAGTGTTTTTGTAATTTTTAGAAACCGTTACTAGATTTAATTATCCTATAATAGACGCGGTGCACAATTTCCAATTTTACGTACAGCGATGATGTACGAAAGGGGTTGTCTAGGAGTATAGACAGTAATGGTAGCATAAGATGGAGCACGCGGTCTCCTCCCTCGCAATTACCTTGCTCGAAGCTCTGAGATACTGGAGGTATCTTACGGGAACCTGGTATCACCGTGTGCCTGATTAATTTTATCGCGTGCATCGATGGTTACCTGTACCTGTCGGTGGTACGATACGCCGAGGAGCTCGCAACGAACCCTCGAACGTACGGAGGCGAAGAAAAAATGGCTGGAACGCGTCGATTCGTCCAAATATCTCGCCGCGACTGATTGGACTTGACATTTTGCCGATAACAATTTACGTCGTGGCCCCTCTCTGTCCCGACAGCATCCACCTGCACACGACGCGTACTTGTCGGTCGCCCGTTGACCTGGTTCCGTTGCATACGCGCCCGGAATAATGAGCCGCGAGCGCCTATCAACCGAAGATAAAACTTTACGGTGCCCCCTCGCGAACGCCATGCCCGAAACGACACGCGTCGTTAAGTGGCAACTATTTTATCGACGAGCCACCGCCGTTGCGTAACGACGGAGGAAGCGTGGAGCTCCGCGTGTGTACGCGAACGATCGCATTCCGGGCGCGAAACGACACCGGTTTATCGTAATACTGGGCGTGTTGACCCCCGAGAATCGTCCAGAGAGGGGAAAAAAATAATGGCAACGTATATCGGTTCCCGTAACGTTCGACGACGCGGAGTTATTGGCCGTCGATAAATTTTCGAACGCGACGAAAGGCTGTGGGAATCGGTAACGGTTACAGCATGCTGACACGCAGCGAAAACAGATAATCGTGAACGCGGAGTAAATTGGATTTGGGTACGTGGCAACAGAGACGCTTTAATCCGGCCATGCCAGCGGAATCACACGCAGGATTATCCAAAGTAATTCAATTAGAATTCGTAGTCAATTTCACCGCAAGGACACGGTGCTTACGGACCCCTAGCTTTGAAATTCGCGAAACAACTCCGACGCGCTTCCGAGGCAACGTTGGAGACTGCCGGAAGTCTGAGTAGAAATTTCGAATAACGAACGGAACTTGTTAGACTGGCGTGACACGTGTATATTGATTTGTATCTTTCACTATTATTCGAATGAAATTTTTAAGCGACACTGAAGCAACGTATGTGACGTTCGATAAAGGTAGGAAATGGTGGTTTCTATGTGTAGGTTGTATTCTCCGTTAGAAGATGCGGGCATATTTTGCAGCGATGACCCACTTCGAAGGACTGCGTATCAGTGCCCTATTTAGAGGGGATTCAAAGAAAATGTACCGGTATTAAAATGTTTTCGAATATCGGGTTTAAAAGTTTGGCCCCCTTCGCGATAATCTAAAAATATATGAAATACAAGAGGCGAGTGTGGAACAAGGAACAGTTATATAAAAATATAAAACCGCAATTAAATTGATGAATGCATCGAGTTAATTGCTGTAAGAAATATACAAATTTCTTTTTACAGAACTGTAAATAAAAGATGAAGTCTTATGAAGAAAAGAGAAAAGATTCTTCTTTTTAATTGCCTTAATGTTTTCCCGTACAACGCATTACCAATAAACGGTGTGCTTGCATAATAGAGTAGAACTCGCGTTTTAATCGGAGCTAACTTTCTAAGAAAAAAAGAGAGAAAAATGTTCGTCTTAATATTCCCGACTACCACTCTCTTACATTTTCTTAAATTTTCTATTTTACAACTTCAATGTACTCCCGGCTCAAACGGCCGCGTATTATTTTCAGTAACATTATCCTATGGCCTGCAATTTTCTCGTTCGAAATTAATTTTCGAGAAATCTCGCCAACGATCTTTCGCGTTCAAGCTTCGAAACACGAGAAATCTCGTGAGCGTTCTTTGTGAGTGTTTATACCAAACTTTCACTATTCAATTTTTCTTATGGTAACTCAATATCGTGACAAATATCGATAACTCATATTTTGATACTTTTAAATAACTTTCACTACATTTTATATATTATATACAGGGTGTTCGGCCACCCCTGGGAAAAATTTTAATGGGGGATTCTAGAGGCCAAAATAAGACGAAAATCAAGAATACCAATTTGTTGATGGAGGCTTTGTTAAAAAGTTATTAACGTTCAAAGTTCCGCCCTTACTGAATTTTTTTCTCGAAAATGCGTAGGATTTCGGAGGTATGTCTATTCACCAAAAATGTTTGTAATTGGCCCCCGCAATTGAAAATAATTTTTTTAGAACGATTCGAAATTTTTTAATTTTGTCCAAAAATTTCGAACTTTCTCGAATTTTTTTCTAGAAAGTGGGTAGGATTTCGGGGTTATGTCTGTTGACCAAAAATGCTTGCAATTGACCCCTGCAACTAAAAATAATTTTTCCAAGACGATTCGAAAGTCTTTTTTTTCATCCAAAATTTTAATAGGCTTCATAAATTTTAATGAAGTTAGGAAAGTAACTACTAGGACAACTTTTAAGTTGTGCAGCTCACAATTGACTGAAATCAAAGTTTTGATCTTCTAAACAATTTTAGGCTTCTAGACTGGCAGTAAACGCGTTAAGGAGCTGAATCAACAGAGTGAAATAATTAAAAATTACTTTAGAAACATCCTGTACACCCAACGCATGAATCTAGCCCCATATTCTTCCATCTAGCCGTTTTTACGAACGTAATCTAAAAAAAGCAGAGTGTGCACCTGCCACTTGTGTACAATTATAAATACCACCAGATACCGGGCTCCTATTTACAGACCGCGTCCGTAATTAAAAAAGAAATTCTTTGTTTACAAGCAAATTATTTTTAAACGCGAGGGAGATAAATAGCAAATTCGCGGGAAATGATTATTCGACGGCTAACGGGTTAAGCGGGAGGCAATCGAATTTCGCGACGAAACGGTAAATTGGCTCCCAGATTAGCCAGAATCTCGATTAGCGAGAAATCAGGTGTGGACGGATTTTGGCGTTCAAAGAAATTTCATTAACCCGTAATTTCTCCGAGTAGAACGAGTTTCAGCCGATGGGGCACTCGACATTACGAAAAGGTCGAAGACGGTACGCGTACGCGGACGTCTCGTTACCAATTAAAATCATATTTCTGTAAAATTTCATCCACGACGATATCTCCGGACGCGTAAAATGCCAACGACTCGCGCGGCGTGGCGTGCCGGCAATAAATAAAACGAAATGAATAATGCGTTGTCCACTTCTTCGTAATGCAACAGGAGTGAATTAATTATTAGCTCCTCGCGTGCGCATTGACGCACGGTATCGACGCAAACAACCTGCGAACGCAGTCTCTTCCTTTGGTTCTCCTCTTTATCATTGATTGCATATCGCGACGATAACGCGTTTGTACGCGATTCACGGCTGCAACCAGTCATCGGTTAAAAATTTCACGCCAGATAAACGAACGCTGTGTCGTATTTACTGTAAACAAAACGCAAGGACTGAAGTCACTTAAACAGCACTCAGGTGTCTAAACAGTGACTGAAGACGAAACGAAGTGTTTCGCCCTTGGTAGTTCCTCCAATTTAACACGACTTTGTGCAACGGTGTACAGTGTTCTTCAGTCTTCGGTACTTTCTTTGTGTCACTGATAATAAAAATTTTATCGTAAAAGACGATTTAAAAATATTATTCACGTTTATACGCGACTGGTGCTTTACCCTAGGTCATAATCGCGCGAAAAGCAGGAACGGGTATCGGCGTACGCACGGGGTTTCACCGTGAAATTCTCGATTTAAGAGGCGATAACCTACGGTAATGCGTAATGTAAACGCACCACCACGGGTGCGTAACAGGTAGCAGATCGCGTACCGTTAGCAAGATTCCTCGAGCGTTTTCGACGCGAAAGATGCCACAGGGTGTGCCACACGCGGAAATCGCTGAAACCGCAGAGGATAAAACGACTATCAACCGATGCTCATAACATCCTCCGCGGTGGGAATAATTCGAAACGATTAGAATAGTTTCCTCGAGGCGTCGATGACGCGGTGGAACAACTTGAACGGGTGCAATGCGACGAAGTGCATGCGTGCATTCCACGATATCCGGCGTGAGCGACACAGACGAAGAGAGAACGCGAAGGGAGGAGGGAGAAAGAAGGACGATCGAAGCGGAGAGTCTGTAATCTGTATCCGTGAGACGATGGTGTACCGTGCCACGCCATTTTTAGTCGTCTCGCACTCTTTTCCTCCTCCCTTTCCTTCCGTCTCTTTGACCCCTTTCTCTGGCCACGGTAAACGAACATGACGTAATAAGACATTAACATTTCAGTGGTATCCCTCGTTCGTTAACCCCCCCACGATCCAAATATGGGGGAGGGGGCACTCGTTTACTTTTATTTCGCGGACCTGTAAGGAGGTATTAAACTCGAGACAAAATTTTAAAAAATATAACATCGGTGTACGCGTGCAATAAAATGCTTCGCTTTATGTATACTATACAATATGCGATAAGGTAAATTCAACCGTGGTCTTCAAGGTTGTAGAAGATAAGGAACGAATACTTCGTGTCAGTATATTTATTAGACTAGTTTTTACTTTTGTTATTAACGGTACAAAATTAAATCAGTATCGGCGGAAACCACCAAAATTGTATTCCTGAACGGAGAAGTCGCATTGAACATGCTATAAAGAAAAAGTTAAAGTAGCATTGAAGCGATGCGTCGGGAAGTATTGACGAGTGCAATTCTTATCACTTTGCACCAAACGCGTATTTATGGCTTTCGCTCGATTTTGATTTTGTGATATATGCAAGTCTGCTGCAATAAAGTCGTATTATTATTACTTCTTTTTTTTTCCACTCCATTGATATTTTACACAAGAAGCGATACGTTCAGCGGAAATAATTGTGTCATACCTGACACACACTATTGGATTTTCCCTTTCAAATGATACGAGTGCGCGTGGATAAAAATATCGAATGAATAAAAGATAAATAACCGTTTACCGGTTACTCGTGAAATGAATATTAGAATTTGCACCGTAGAGCGAAACATTTCGAAACGAGCATCGATCGAACGAACGTTATCGATAAATTTTTGTATAATAAAATGCTCAACTTTGATCCACGAGTCTTGCGCGTACTTCCGGTCAAGCGGATCCGCGCTACTCTCGGGCGTATTCATTATTAATTGAACTTAAGAAAGACGCCGCGCATGCGTTTTTCGGTACAGCGAGAACTTACAGCGTAGGTGTCATTTGTAACAGAAGTTTAAAAGAGTTTTTCAAATAGCGGGCATTGCAATGAATGTAGACGCAAAACGCGAATAAATAATTATATCACAGATCGTCCCAGTTTCTAGAATTACCCTATAGAACAGGTTTGGTCGAGCAGCGGATAAATGAATCATATTTTATTTATCTGAAAGTGATTTAACTATCTGGAATTCGCTATAATTACATAATGTAAATTACTTAATTTATCGACACGCTTCCTGATAATTGTCACTTTAAGTAGTAATACGAAATATGAAAGTTCTTTTCTATTTCTTCCAGTAAATATACAAGTCAGTAATGTTCGATGTTATCAAACAATCGACGAGTAGAATGCGATCAATTTTGTATTACGACATACTCGAGCATCTGTTTGTAATCTTATCTATTTGTCTTTTTTTTTGTATAGTCACGTTTAAAATAATAATTACAATATTCCTAATATCAATAGATTTAAAATATATAGTTTACTAAAAATAAAATACAATGTACTTACCATGAAGTTAATAATGATACTAATGAAATAAATAAAGAATGTTAATGGCTGGAATGGTATAAAAATTAAATGAAATTAGTCTTATGAACAAGATATGAAATATATAAGGTACATTTTTGTGTATGTTAAACACTAGTCTAATTCGATACATGAAAGGCCAGAACCTCTGACTTTCTAGCAGACACCACCAGAGGGCTATTGACATAAACCGCATTCCTTCGAAATTAACTGCACAGTATACCAACATACAGGAATCATTCCTGACATTAAACATTTTACGCAATTTTATGAATAAACTATACTATAATATAATATATACTGTAAACTTAAGACAGCAAAATGGGTCCCACGTTCTTAACAACGCTAGTGAATTTTACGTTAGATTAAGTTTTTCAAATTAATCGTCTGTGAAGCAAACATAAAACAGAACGAAATGCTTGCATTCCATTCATCGAGTGCTGTACAAACTCGAATTCTCGTTTTAAGTTTCCTTCTATGTCCGAAGTACTATTTCAGCTGCATTCGCTTTAGCGTCTAGCACTTAAAATAGAAATTCGAATACCTCCATGTCGAATAGTATCCGGGTCTGGATGGGCAAATTTCAAATAAATAAAAGCTGTACATTTACGAAAACGCAAAACGGAATGTAAATTATTCGAACGATAATGAACCGGACTTGCAAATAACGTAAACTATTCACTATTCAAAAGGTATATTTTACTGGTTCCGAGAAATTCATGCTAAATACTGGACTGACAAATTACGCTATTAAAAGTGGAAAAGCAGCGAATTCCTTGTACAACAGTTTTTACTTTATGTAGTTGATTAGAATAATTGGACGTAAGTATAAAGTCACTGAGGTGTAAAAAATACCATAGGGTATCGGTTAAGTGTCGAAAATAAAAATATATTACCGTCTGCTTCGATCTCTGCAATATTCCCCCAAATGGGCAAAACCTCGATTCCTGAGAAGCTATTAACGCTTGAACAGTTATTTTACGGGGCACTAGGAAGCTGTCCAAAAGATGGAAATAGGTTACAAGTTGAAGATTGATTTCCCCTCGTGAAAGAATGCATTCCACGCGGCAACGTTTTTGGGCAATTTGATAGTTTCATGTTCACGAATACTTCTAGCAGGTGTTACGGATACGTCAATGTATTCGAAGAGGTACCGCCGCTATGAGAGGAGCGAAACCTCCGGTGACCTGAATCGAAAGGAACGCTTCGCGTATCCTGAAGCACGGGCAACGGACTCGGGTCAATCGTCGGAAATCTCAAGACGCGTTCAGCAAGGAAACGTTCGGACGTTGGAAAGTTCGTCTATTTGCCTAACGCTCGTGTTTCAAGGTCGCATCAGGTTCCTGCAAGAAGTAAATATGGCGGAAACGGTCTCACGAGAGAACGCAGAAGGATGTATCTCGGAAACGTAACGGGTGTCCGGACGGTTAGGCACTCGAGAGGCATTTTTATCGTTCGCGTTTATCGCGGTGCACGCCAGCGTGCTGTATCGTGCAGGGTAGGTCGCGAATGTTTATAAACGAATCACGTATCGGCCGATAGTTAAATGCCTATTCGCCGCACGCGCGACGTTAACCAAATTCTGGCACACTTTGCCGCCGGTTAGCGAAAAGAGACGGCGAAACGGAGGAAGTCGGACGGGGAAAAACGATGCAACGTCCGACGACGATTTCCGCATGACGAGTACCGTAAGGCTAAAGTCTAAGAATGGGTCGAAAGCGAACGAGTGGGAGTGGAATGATACACATAAAAGATACGTCAGGAGCCATTTTTACAGAAGAGTCCACTAAAAACTGTACCGTTTTAATAAAATACGCACGTACCCGCTCTGCCCGCTAAACAAACGAATCCAGCCAGCGGCTGACTTGGCCTCTCGTCCGATGGACTGTCATTTGTGATAAAGGTTCATACGCGTGCCCGGACGACGCGATGATTGATGCACGGCACCTGAGACCCGTTGCTCGGCCGATTTCTCGCACGTTTGGCTCTCCTCCGTTCCTCGAACGCGGACACACGCCGCGAATACAGGCCTCGAACAAAATCTACGACGACGACGACGACGACGGCGACGTTAAGTCGTCGTTGATTGCCACTCGCGCACGCACTCACGGCAATAGGATGTATGTTTACACGGCACCGCACTGTCTCCTTCTCGCACTATCGTTCGTCGACACGATACTCCTCTCTCGGCGAGCCACACGGCTCGTACACCCTGCGTTGCCGAATTACCTCTTCCTTCTCGAGGCTGTCTTCTCGCTTTTCGGGCACCCCACCCACCCGCAACCCCTCTGACCCTTCGATCCAGGCCGTACGAAGAGGAAAAGGAAGATTTCCCTGCTCCTTCCTCGACGAAGTGCCCCGACACACTTCTAGCCTCGTCTCTCTCCTGCCGTTTGTCGTTCCTCTCTCTCTCTCGCCGACTCCCTCTCGCTCGCCCCACCGTTCTCGCTATCTCTGTCTCGTACCGTGGATAGTCGCCTCTCTTCCTCGTTCCACGGACCCGGGCGACCGTTCCGATCTCTCGCGCACGCCACGCACGCTCGACCGATCACTCGCGACCGGTGCTCGCACACTCGCGGAATTTAATTTTCTTCCAGCGATTAGATAAAACCCGACGGACACCGCGAGCGTCGACGACAGACGCGCTCGCGACACCGTGACACGGAAAAGCTGAGAAAACGCACTCGCACGGACTCGAGCTGCGAACGATGCGTCGCGTCTGCACCGTCACGGTGCCGCCATCTGGGCGAGCGTGCACCGCATCACGGCCGGCGCGCGAGGACGCGCGAAAATTCAAACCACGCGGACCCCTGTACATCGACCCGTCGAAGCAACGGGCTCGCTTCGACTGTGCAAAGTCACCGAAGTAAATTCTAACGATAAAAGATTCCAAGGGATCGAAATCCGCGGAGATTCTCACGAGGGAGCCGTAGTTATCCCTGGTTTCCTAACGTACGAGATAATAAATTGTGAAACTGATGTATAAATAACCGGTTGGTGTCGTGGCGCGGCACCAACTATTCCGTTTTCACTGTTTGTTAAAACAGGGACCACTGGATGCGACGGAAGAGACCGTAGAACTATCGACCGAGCTGTTGGAACCATCGTGGCGCGGAGGCGTACGTTGTCGTGGCGAACGCGGAGGGAACCGTTCGAAAATGTCTCGGCAGATGTCCGTAGCGTACAGGATCGCGAAACTCTCGATCGTTACTACGTTATTAATTATACTAATTGCGCGAGCGTGAACGTGAACATCAAATTAAAAGAAAGAGAAAGAAATTGCTGTTTAGATATGGATTAGAGCAAACGTGCACACGTTGTTGATGCTTTACCGGAATAGAGAGAATCGCTGATACTGTTCTTATATACGCTAAAAGTATTCTTATTCACTGACGAATGCGCGACTCTATATGTTTGCCGAAATTGGGCTAGACAAATTCCGCGAATGCCACGCAATCGGTCCGAATACTCCTACGAATTATACTACTTCCACTGTTGACAGTTTCTAGTCACGGCAATTGAACGAACATGAATGAAATTTAGCGGCTTTATTTGGTTAATTATATATCTACAAATATGTTACGATAATAGAGGATATTAAAATTCGTTTGATTTTAAAGCTACACAAGTGTAAAAATGGAATAAGATTTTGCGTTTATCAGTCGAATGGGTTATTTTAGCGATTTAGGAGGGATGGTTATTATAAAGTTGCAAAAAACTGTTAGAATATAATACGTTTGAATCGTTCTTGGCAGTGAATGGATCGAGCGAAGTATGGCATTGCACAACTCTCGCATACATTGAACCAGCAGACAGGGGATCGCGACAAATACGATCGTAACGTGACGATCCATCGTAAATTATCAATTCGACCACCCAATTCTAGTCGCTGGCTCCCTTTCGCGAAACATTCCCATCTCCGTCCCATTTCCTTCGGCGAAGCCGTCGTTTCCACGGTGAAAATAACTCGCGTGTTAGTCATCGTTCCCATAAAGCACGCAGAAAGCTCATCGTGCCGCGACGCAGACGCATAAATTTCTCGGGGGGGCCAAGAGATACACCGTCGACCACTTCCTAGGCCACGTGGTTCCGTGCAAAAATTCGAAACTCGAGCGAACGGGAACGCGAGCACGCGAGACGCGTGCCATTTTCGCCATTTCCCATACAAAACGAGCCCTCGAGTTACGCTGATTCATAGATACGCGGTTATGGCCTTACATCCATTCTCGTACACAGGATCGTGACAAAACAGGGACGCATGATTCGTGGGGACCATATCGCGACGATGAAGAAATTAAGAAGAATAATATTAACTCGTCACCGTCCGCATAGTAGTTCATCATCTTTCATGTTTATTTTAATACAAGCTGGCCAGACGTTGACACCACCGAGGTGCTGGCTTGAGGTGACACAGTCTCCAACAAATTACCCAATTTTAATAATAAAATGGGGAAGGTCCGAATGGCGTACAACTTGGGCATGTACCAACGCAGGAGAATTCTACTTGTTCGTTCGATGTCTGCTAATAATTGGAACATGATCTTTCTTTTACTCCGAATTATTTCGAGCTTTTGTCTCGAAGATAAACATATGATCGACGAAGACACGGAAACGGAGAAAGAAGCGCTGGAATGCGTTCGAACGCACACGAAAACGCGACACGTGTTGCTTTTTTCCTCGCTCGCGACCCCTTTTCGCAAGACGAATTTATTAGCGGCCCCGAATTCAGCGCCCATAGTCGAAAACGTAGGAAACTAATATTATACACCGTTCCAGACAGGCAAATCGATCTGCACCATAACTCGAAGACTCAACCTACTTCGAAACATCTTTCCTAGCTTAAAAAATATCCAAGTGTGTTTACATTCAAGGGTCTCGCCCCTGGAAGAGTTGCAGATACATAAAAAAAAAATAGACTCAAGAGGGAAGGTCCTTCCAAGCAAACGTATTCAAAGTCAAGGAGAGTCTGAGTACCTTTTTTCCGTAATTTCATGTCCACGTTCGAGCTGCTACACAATGTGTAAAAAAGAAATATTTTGCAATCGAAACGAATTTAAAGACGGCACTGTGAGGGGTCGCGACCGATAGTTTGAGAAACTATTCTCTGGCGTGTTCGTGGAGCGACGACGATGGTCGACGACGGCGACGTCCGCGTCGCGGGGCGTCAGCGCGCGGCCAAGCCGGCTCGGCGCCAAAATCAGCTCGCCAGTCGCGCTTTCCGGTCGGTGTTTTATAAATACTGCAGACACTCGAAGACTGCAGCGAACACGGGAGTCGCTGTAAAATCACAAATCCCGACGGACATAGTTACGGGCCCGTTGCACGACCGTGGCGAACAGATTCTCGAACCCGAGCTCGAACGTCTCTCGAGCATCGTCCCCCGCGTCCGTCGAATTCGCGATCCGACGGCTACCAGCGTCTCGTAACCGGCTGCTGACATTTCCGTGGATTAATTGTGTCCCGGGTTGGCGAGCAAATTCTTGGAACCGAGTGGTCCGGGAGTGAGTGAGTGAACGAAAGTTCGAGGCGTCTCTTGGGAATCGTAGCCTGTCCGAGGAAAGTGATAAGCCAAGTGTTACGCGATGCTGTGATAACGGACGATAAAGTGTAGACGTTCCAGGCTGTAGACGACCAGCTTAGGGGGAAACCATTTTCCATTTCTCGATCACGGTACGAACACGCGTCGCTTTTCGATGATATTTTAATAACGAAATAAATATCATTGCAATTAAACATTTCTCGAGGGGTACCATATTGCTTAAAAATTGAAAATTATGATTTGGAAATAAAATAAGAAATGAGGGGGGGGGGAGAAAAATAAGGGAAACGTTGAATTGTAATTTATTCTAAGAAAAATGGTCGATTTGTTGGCGATTGACTCGAATAAACGATTGGATATTGTCACAGGAACCTCGAAAATGAGTTCTACTTGAATTGCACGTTAAAATTTTTAATATAGAGTAGAATTTTGATTAACCGGCGTAACGTGGACAGAAGCCGGCCGGATGAATGGAGGACCATCGGTGATTGGAACCATATTTATGTGTACGGAATGAATTTTTCATGTAGGATGAAATGTAACCTGTTTTTTAAATGCATGCATGTTTTTGTTTTGTCGATTTTGCATTCGAAGCAGATTTTAAAACACTCTTGGAAATATTTGTTTCGGTTATGTAACTGTTCTGAGCGAAATAATAACGAATAACAAAGAATCGAGGAAACTGTGCATATCGGTTTTAAGTACGGTTCTATATTGGTTCGTTAATGGTTCTGTACCAGTTCTATATCGGTTCTATAAGTGTTACTTTTCGGTTCTTGTATCGGTTCTATAACTGTTCTCGTATCGTGTTACTCAGAAAATGAAACTGTTAAATGTGCGTCGTTGGTTTGTGATTCTAGAGCGACGATTGTCCATTAAATTTGTTCCTCGCGAATGGAGAAAGTTCTTGTAAACAAGTAGATAAATTTATTTTCCGAGTAATCGATACGAATACTACAATTTCGTCGTATTATCGATAATTCAAGATCCAATTTTGGATTCATTATCGTAACTATTAACGAACACGCTATAAATCAAATAAATAGTTCGTACTATATCTATTAGTACTTCGATCTGTTATCGTATCATTATATTTAGACGGCTTTATATGATGCTACGAAATTCAATACCCCTGTACAGAATTAGGTCAGTTTACCAGCTTATATTCTAATTACTTTGTAACGTATTTAGCGTAGAGAGCTAATCTAAATTTGAAATTCCGAAAACTAGGTTAGATTAGGTAAATTTCACCTGCAAAATTTAATTGAAACTACATTTTCGCTCCGTGTATCGTCAAACAAATCCAAAACATATTGAATATCCCAAGAAGAAACAAAATTACAAAAGTTCTTACCTATACAAATTATTACAAATTCATTTATATATTGATTTTTATGTGAAATTACATAATAGTGTATATAAAATTCGCTATGCTTCGCTATAGCGTTCATTGAGTTGCGTAGTAGCGTTCGTCGACGCGCGAATCAAATCGTCTCTGTTGTTTAAAATAATCGAGTTCGCAGCAAATGTTAGAGAAAGGGGACGAATTTCCGGTGAATATACGAACGATATAGTCAGCGTAATTTGGCGGATGAAGAGGTTCGTCTGTGCCGGCTGAGATTTGCGGCGTTTCGTTTTCCAACTTGCGCAACAATTATCGCGGATCGAAAATACTAGCTTAAGCTCTATACAAAGGAATTACATAGACACAATTTATTTAGGGCAATAACACACGTCCACGAATTATTACACAACACGTGCACTCCATGACAACACCTAGTAACACCAGATTCTCAAACGATTGTCAAATTTACTATTTTTTAACATTTATAATTTCACCTAAGCCCATATCGAAACAAATAAAGTGTCTTCTCACATCTTTCACATTCCTCATTCAAGATGTGTAGTTGCGTTGGAATTATTATGAACATAGCAGACGTAATTAGAGACAGTAACTTCTAGACACCCACTTAATATTGGATCAGATTTGCCAAAATTTGATTATCAGCATCATTTTCCCCAACATATCAAAACTTTTCTAGCTTCACGCCCCAATATATTTCCTTAAATATCCAATTAATATCGAATGGAGCAAGTATCCCCTAAAATTTTTCACAATTTTCGCATTCTCCGACGCCGTGGGGTTAGCAGTATTTTTCTGCGACATGCTCAGACCTTTCTCGTCTCATCCCCCGTGCCCGCATGAATGTTTCATGCCCCTCGATGCTTCAGCGCCGCGAAACCGCGTTTTCTCCATCGGAAGTAGCTGAACATCAAACGCCAGGGTGATTCTTTTCACCACCCCCGCGGCACGATACACGTTCGAAGTATCTTTTTCCTTCGAGTCGAAGTAGCGGTCGGAGCAAGACATCATTCACAGAACGTTTTTCTCTTTCGTTCATGAATGGTCCCAGCCACTTTTGGAGCGCCTACGAGCTTTGTGTAACTCCGTGAAAACGCGTCGTTAGCCAGCCAGCACAAAGGGCGCATTATCTAAAACTTACGCTTTCGCTTTGCGGAACCGAGCGCGCGTGATCGCGGTTTAAGTGGCTTTCGACAAACTTTTCCCCCCTCCATCGTCGACTCGTGCTTTGGCAAACGCATGAATTCTCAACGGGGATCTTGTTGTTGTATAACGGCGCCAACAATGTTCCCCTAAATTTCTAATTCTGGTCGCGTTCGAACCCAAAGAAATTCATCGAACACGATCGAACGCTCCCCTTCCACGCTGCGCAGAAAAAATGCTAATTAAAAAAGATCTTTACCTTTCTGCGAGCTAATTAGCGTCCGCCTCGAATTTATCGAAGCGAATACTCGAGTTGTAAAGTTCGAATTTCACTTTTATAACGCGAAGATTGACAGATAATTAAGCGAACTTGAACCAACGTATATATTCAGTAGTTTTCGACTCGTTCGTTAAACTCGTATTCGCGTAATCTTCTGCAGACGTCTTAATTCTCAATCTCAAGAATGTTATCGTTAATTAGCAGCAGAACTCGCACGAGCTCGTCGATCTCGGATTCCCAGAGTTGAAATTAATATTTCGTTAAATTTCATATTCCAGCAGACCTCCGTGAAGCCCTCGTTTCTTACACTAATGCTTCAACGAAGTACGAGCGTTAATTTTATCTGCAATGTGCATTGAATTTTCTACGATGGTTCAGAAATGAAACAGAATGGGACGAATACGTTTCAATTGTCTAGAATCGAACTGTTTACCTGAAAATTGAATGGAAACGAATGAACCGAGAAATTGAAATAAAAAGCATTGGTATGTCCCATAAATGATGATTAAGGGGTCGAAGCAACATCTATTACCCTTACACGCCCTTATAATAGCACTGTGCTGTCGCGGCGTTCAATTTTATCGGGGTAATTCGTTCCAATTTTCTGGAATCGGAATACAGTCGAACCTGGCTTTAACGATCATCAGGGGTCCGGCAAAATTTCCTCGACATGACTATTATATGCTAACGACCCGTCAAAATTACCTTCAATTTCAACAAAATTGCAGTTTATGATAAAAAAAGAAGAACGAGACGATACTAATGAATAATACACACGATTTTAATCGGTGCTCTAATTTCTGAATCTTAAAATTTAAGCTCTTTTCAACGATTTCACGTGGACATTTCAAAAGTTCTCAAGCTTAATTGGTACGTCGGTGTAATACGCTCGTTTACAGGGCATACGCACAAATTAACATCATTATAGCTTTTGGTTCGTTATAGCCGTAACCTCGCTGCTTCCTGCTCGTTATGATCACGCTCAACTGCATCCAATTTTCTTTATTTGTCTGTTTGATTTATTTAAGGTCCTTATTTCTCGAAACACGAATACAGACATTTTATAGAACCAGAGAAGAAGATGTTGACATGTTTAAATCACCTATGAAACATTTTACACCAAATATTTTATCGAGCAACTCCGATCGAATTTTCGTTTCAACGATGAAACGAGCCCTCAAAAAAAGAAATTGAGTCAAACAGTAAAAACTGAAAAAGGGCACTGCGTCGGAGAATCGCCGTGGAACATATCTAACGGACCATTTATTACCATTACACCCCTTTGTAATAAAATTCTGCAGCGGGAAGGTTGAATTCTATGGAGCCAATTCGTTTCAATTTTCCAGAATCGAACCAGACCGGGACGCTGGAGTTTTGGGAAGATTCGATGACCTGATCGCTGCGACCACGCGAAACGACATCGAGGTCCGTTCACCGCGAAATGACAGAACGTGAGCCCCGCGATCACTGCGTCGACCACACCGAATTGTCGAGCGCGTACACGACTTTTGGCTTCGATTCGAGCCCGTGGCGCACGATCGACGACCGTCCGTCAGAATGAGCCTAATGAAGAAGGCCATCGGCGGCTCCATTCACAGGATACGAGAGTTCGAGCTAGAAAAGGTAACTCGATTGCGTGTCCTACGCCCCCCACGACCACCCGCTTTTCCTCGTTACACGTCGATCGTTCCCTTTTCCCTCTTCCCTCTCTTCTCGGTCGAATAAACTTGTCGAAGAACTTAGCAAACGTTGATTAAAAATTGTGGTCTTCCATTTTATTTGATGCTTTCGAGTCTGATCTTAGAACGTGCCCATCATGACAGAGTTCAGAAGACTACCCGAACAATTGTGCAATTACACGAATTGGGAGCGGTCTACCATTTTATTTTGTTCTTTAAATTCGAGTCTGATCTTAGAACGTGCCCATCGTAACAGAATTCGGGGACAAAGAAATTTTTGTAAGATCGCTGAACTTTAGAGGAACCCAAATATTCGTTTTTTCGTTTCGTCGAGGCGATCGATGAGCGACGATTCTTTTCTCGGACCCGCGATCTTTGAATTATTCGCGTACGGACGGACGACACGGTGCAGCCGGGTCTCCAGTCGTCGAGATCCCGAAATAGTGGTCGTGTCTGCAACATTTACATCGAAACCGAGGAACGGGCAATCTCCTTACTCCTTGGCACTAAACCAACTTTCGCTCGATGCTCACTTTATGACGATGCGCGACGCGATTGTAACCTTTAACACTTGGACAAGTTATACGAGGAGTTGTTTGCGGTCTCGCGTGTAATAAAGCAGCGTCTGGGTCCTCGTGTTGCCATTGTTCCAGAGGACGGGCAATAAATCCTGCTCTTTTAGCGCCGACCAGTCTCGGGTCTTACGAAAATTCGGAACACCGTGTCACCGATTGCGAGTTCGAATCGAAAAATTCAGAAAACGAATCTGTCGAAACAGGAACGTGGTACGATAAAGAGGATGTAGAACGTCTATTATGCAACAACGTTTTTATCGTAAAAGTAATCGAAAGGGGATTCGAGAAACGCAACATGGCCGACGCGGTCATCGGACTTGAACCCGATTGAACTTTCGTGGGAGTATCTCGATCGGAATATCCGGCTGCCCGAACATCGAACACCTTTGGCACCGTTCGCGGGAACCATGGAACAATATAAAATTAGAAATAGTCGAGAAACTCACTGCCAGGATGTCCCGAATATGTCAGCCCGAATGTATCATTAATCCTAATCCTACCAGGATGTAATTCGCGTACCAAGTTTGAGTAACTGTACATTCTGCGAATAAATATACACGCTAACGACGTTTCGCGTATTATTAACGCGTCGACTCAAAGTTCAAGGCGTTCGTTTGTTCTTAAAAAAGATCCTCTCGAGAGAAAGAGGACCTCCTTTATTTTATTCGATAGTCTTTTTTACTACCGAATTTTTTACGTTCGCTACGAGACTATCAGAGGCGTTAAATTTTTGTTATACTTAGTTAATGAATCCCCAGTAGGTTGCATAGTTATGATTCCAAACTTTTGATCGACGGTGTACACGCGTGGTTAGCTTTGAGCGAAGCTGTATCGACGCGAGGATATATTTCACATCGAGATTGACATCGAAATACCTTGCTGCTATTTCCCGCAGCATGATCGCCTCGTTTATCTGATTTAAACTCTCAAACTTCGTCGTCAGAAATTATCAGCGGAGCAAACCGGGTGTCGGCTGAAGTGGATACAAGGGAAACATTAGCTCGCTCGTGAAGGGACTCTGCAGGTCCCTGGGGAATGTTTTTCTGCAGAAAAATTCCTACAAACTTGTGTCCTATTCACTCTATACTCGAGTTATAGCGGGTCCTGTGTTGGGGAATAATTCTTTCAAAAGATAGAGGTAGTTGAACTAATTGCACTCGACTATTTCAGTATTCCATGTCCACGCATACATTATACATGAAAATGGGAAGTTTGTCTGGTTAACAAATGGCAAGAACGAACCTTGAATATGGGACTATTCTTATAAATAATACCTTGTTAAACAGAGAGGGTAAGGTAGCCAATGGTTTATATTAAAAGAGACACACGTTTCTCGCGTGGACTCGTATAGTGTCCCATTGAGTGGGAATTTGTTATTTTTTTAATATTGTCTCTTTTCCTTCACGTAGTGAAATTCTTATAAATCTGAAAATCCGACGCGAACCGCCTCCCACTCGATGAGCCTCGCAACAGATTTTACGCGTCGATAATTCACAGTCTCGTCGCGTCTCGGCGATCAAACATCCCCCGCCCACCAACTCCTTCAAACCGCAGAATCAGAGTTCCGAGTGCAGGTTGCGTTCGCAGCACGCCGCGCTAAATTATGCAACGAATCCGCGAATCACGCTCGACTTCTGTATACCCTCTGGCCAGTTGGATAAAAAAAAAAACAAAAAAAAATTTACCGACCCTCCGCGAATCGGTGTTTCCGAGAGCCACCCTCGAACAAATCATTCGTGGCTCGGCCGTTGTCCGTCGATCGAAACGCGAGTCACACGCGACAAATCGATCATTTCTCGCGCATCGAACGCGCCGCGAAATAAAAGGCGCGAATTCACGTCGTGTCTTTAATTCTTGCGTGACCGAAATATTCGACGTTGTCGAACAGCTTTTGCACGGCGAAAGAAATTTTTCAACGCATATTTAGGGCTAAAGAAATTTTCTCTTCGAGCGTCAGATCAATGGGATAATATGTTCTTCTCTACGCCAATGGGTACGGACTCAGCTGCAAAAGGATGATGTAATATTATTTCTTGATCACGAAACTATTTTCTCGCGTTAATATCACGCCATTTACACTGTACTTAATTGCGAAATTTAGACATATCTGCATAAATGAAATGTTATCTCTGTAAATGTACAATTTTCAAGGGATCTTGACTTGGACAGTTTATGGGCTGTCTATGCCCAATTTTTACACTTTTTATCCGTTTTTAGTTAACTCAGAGTCCCAAAAATTATAAATAAAACATAGTAGAATACTTTTTCACGCCATAATTCGAACAGATGTCGAGAGCATCTCTAGATACGGAGAACTGGCGTGGCAGTTAGCGTGTTAATCAATGTAAACGTGGTCTCCGAAGTTGCTATTGTACCTACTCGTTTCATTTCTCGTCGACTTCATTCAAGAAATATAGCGTGGGAATGGTATGTTTAGTCGAGCTCGTGGGTCGGTTACCTGTCAACAGCTCATTATGATGTCAATTATAGAGCGCCCACCCTAGAAGTAACTTTCTTCTCTAGAACGAGCATACTGTACACTCGTATACTCCTCTGGTTCTTAATAATTATCATTCAAACTGACAAACTTACAAAATAATTAAAAAGATCGATTCGAATATCCAAAATCCACAAAATTCAACATCTATTCCAACAAAACGGTGACTTAAATCTCACTTAATCTCGCGCGAACTACGTCAGACTCCAATTTCATCAAAATCCCCTAACAACGGGCGCCAGAAATGATCGATTTGGCGTGTAATGGCTCGCGCGGGAGACGGAAACGTATGGCGCGCATCGAATTAAAAATAGACGACCGCCTTGGATCGCGATCGTCCGAAGCCGAGTTCCGCGATGTTCGCGCGAACGTTTCTTCCTCGAGCATCGATCACGATCGAGTCGACTCGCGAGGAAAACGTGATCGTTCCGTTGTCGCGACTGTTGCACAGATACCAGATCTCCGATCGACGAGTTGAACCTTGCTTTCTTGGCGAACAGGTGAATCTGATCGACGAGTTCGATATCCTGCAAATCGTCGGCGAAGGATGGTTCGGCAAGATCCTGTTGACCGAGCACCGCAGCACCCAGACGGAGATGGTGCTCAAAGCTCTGCCAAAGGCGTACACAGGCATCACGGATTTCTTCCGCGAGTTCCACTATGGTCTTCACCTGGCCGCGCACAGGAACATCATCACCACCTACGACGTGGCCTTCGAGACCGCTGGATTCTACGTCTTCAGCCAGGAGTATGCTCCATTAGGTGAGAAACCCTCCTGGTAGCCGAGTGGACGCCTATGGATTCGTGGACACTCGAGCTAATTTTATTCGTTGACACTTTACCGACCGAATCTGTCGTGAAAATAGAAAATGCTATTGGATTTAATTACGTTATAATAACAGAACGCGAACCCCTACTGGTCGGTAAAGTGTTAACATCTCGATAAAATCACAATTAAAATTAATAGGAGATCGATAAGTATATGGTGATCTAGCCTCTAGCCATCTTGAACATAATTTAACTCTGTAACAAAAGGTATACCGAATACCTAGGTCTAGGTCTATCGTCCAGACTTCATTTAACCGAGCAAAAATATTTAAGGCTGGTCTATAAACATATGCTCGCGGAGGATTAATGACACCGAGAACTTTTTTTTTTATCGCTGGACCAGCCGGCTCTGTTTCGTTGAAATTATTTTGGTCGTTTGTCGTTCGACTTCCAGGAGACCTAACGTCCAACGTGACGGAGACTGGTCTCGGCGAGCTGCACGCGAAGAGGGTGGCCAGACAGCTGGCTGCAGCGGTGCATCATATCCACAGCCGCGAGCTGGTGCACCGCGACATCAAGCTGGACAACATACTCGTGTTCCGCAGCGACTTCTCGCGGATCAAGCTATGCGACTTCGGCGAGACCAGGCGGGTCAACACCGTGGTCAGGCGACACAACGAGTGGCTGCCATACTCGCCGCCCGAGGTATTGCAGATCGACACTGACGAGACGTACAAGTAATTATACGATTGACCATTACCAGCAATTAACGCGTCCCCCGTCATGAGCGATCAAACATTTGCTAAAATTACATTTCTCCGTCAACTACAGGCTACTTAAAATTTTTATCGAAAGTTTCGCTTACGTTCATTCGCTCGTCTATTTAACACGTGTACTGTCACACTGTAACTCTTGAAAGAAAAATTTTTCAAACGAAGATCCTCGGTAATTCGTAAGTTGAACGTTTGAGCCCAGAAGTTCAGGAGTGGTGAACTCCTGGGGTTGAAATGTTCAACTTGCTAATCACCGAGGTCCATTTTACGAATCATTACTGTAACTATCCCTTTAAAAATAGGTTTTAAACTATTTTTGACCGCGATGAGATTAAAACAAGTCGCGCGTGTCCGCGTTAAGGGATCCGCGGGGGGTATTGGCGTAGCGTTTGGAGCGTCGCGAGCTTAGAATGTTTGGGAACCCCTGCGTTAAGCAACGTAGCCAACAGACAGCGTTTCGTGTAGGGAAAAGCACATTTGGCGGCTTGCGCCCAACAAGGGTATCGCTTAACAAACCACTCGAGCGTGGCTCAAGTGCCTCGCTATATTTCTCCCGCCCGACTGTACGTTGCGTTTCACGTTTTCAGAGCTCTCGCGTCGCACGACGTCTGGCAATTCGGCATTGTCCTATTTGTCTGTCTGACCGGATGCTTGCCGTGGCAGAAGGCGGCGTTGGACGACCCGCGGTACACCAGATATCAAAACTGGCACAACGCGACGCTCAACATAGCCAAGAAGCCGAAATTATTTCAGCTGATCAGCTCGCGGGCGCAGAGGTCAGTTCTCATCGGGCGCCAGCGCAAACTCAATTGCGACACCCCCCTCTACTTCGACAGAATTGGGCAAATTTCGTTCGATGAAAATTTTGCATAACATAAAAAAAAAACATTCAGTTTGCTGAACCTAGTAAGTCGTACGAAAGAAATATTAAACCTTCGGTGTTGGGGGTTGTTCAAACCCTGTTCAATTTTCAAACACTCGTGGAAAATAATTTTTTTTAAGTACAGATTATAAGGAGGTCAGCAATTCGCGATTTCTACCCCTTTGCACGTGTGAAAGGACTCAAAAGAGTAGAGGAAATGATTTTAAATATATATCTTGGAGTTAAGATTTCTGGCTTAACGTTAGTACGGACTTCTGAACAAAGTTTGGTCGACTTTGTCGTTTGATTGCTCGGAAAACAGAGTTCCCTCGAACGGGAAACGCGTAAACACCGTGAAAGAACGAATGGAAGTTGACACTGAAAGCAATTCGTCCGCGGATACGTACAGGGAGTTAATATAAAAAGAGTAGAGCTTTTCAGGATCGATTCTCCTCGTGAAAATAATCAAAAGGGTTCGCGGACGGTTATAGACTGCATTGTCGCGGGGTGTGAAACGACGATACGCGGAGATGCTTCCCTTTCAGCTTCGGTTTATTTTCGAAATGAGCCTGAGGACGATTGCGGATGTAAGCTCCCCTCGTTGAACAGTTTATTGTCCCGGAAAGAACGGTGTCGTTAAACGCATCGAGACATTCGCTCTTTGGAGATGCAAATCAAAACGGAGGGTAATTATTCGGGTCGAGTTTACTCGTCGTTTATTGCCACTGAAAAATTGTCTAGCCTTCGTCTTAGAAAATTATCTTCGTCTCCTGTATTCTATGCGTAATTTATCCGACTTTGAACGTACGGTACCAACGTTTAGACTTGCAGATCGTTCGAGACATCTCGGAGAGCGCGTCAATCAGAGAGATCTTGTAAAACGTGTTAACACTTCCCGAGCTTGAAACTTTGATTCGACGTATCTAGAAACTGTTCGAACCGATTTCCGGGGCATGTCTAACGATCCTCATCAATGTTTCTCAGAATGTTCAAGCGACTGTTGGACCCTAAGGCGGAAAAGAGGCCCGTCAGCGTCTTGGAAGCGAACAAATACCTCGAGGACAGGTGGTTGGCCAAGCTCGGGGCGGAGAAGGCCATGAACGGTAACGCGATCGATCCGAATTAAACAACTCCTCTCTCTCTCTTATATCCGCTTCATTGATTAAACGTTTGCACAGGTGGCGCCGACGAGAGGGACGAGCTCTGCCCCTCGATGTACAGCTTCCACAGCTCCGTCGAGGAGAAGAATCAGCTTCTTCACACCCTGACCACGTACGGGATCGAGACGACGGTCGACAGAGCAAAGAAGAAGGATCGTATCAGGGAGTGGATCCAGGCGAGCGCGATCGTCGAGGAGTACGAAGAGGACGAGTCCGATCTTAACGAAGAGATCCATTTTTACGAGGACGAGGACGAGGAGCCGTCCACGATGAAGGGCAGACACTTCCCGGAGACCAGACCGATCGTCAAGCAACCCGACGAGACCAAACGACACAAGCACCACCGATCGAACAACGTGTCTACGGCTACCAGGAGGAGGCAGTCGGTCAAACCCACCGAGAGGAAGATCCCGTTCGCGCCTCAGGTCGCCGAGGAACGCGAGACCGTCGCTCGATTCGCGAGCTTCCCCAACGGCGATCCCAGTCTGGCGATCTCCAACGGGACCAACGGCAGTTTGATGGTCGGTTCCATAGCGGAGGAGACCAGATCGATCGGTAGAAACGGCCAGGTGGTCAATAGTTCCCCATTGAACGGTCTGAACGGTTCTCGAGACGACGTCGTCGCCGCCGCGTTACCCACGACCAGCGGCTTCAATCCTAATTTACCCGAGGAAACTCCCGGGAACTCCGATCCCCAAGATCGAGCCGCCCCGCAGGGAGGCGCCGGGTCAGATCGAAGTTTGCCCAGGAGCCCGCTGATCCCGGCGAGAAAGCATCGCTCGCAGACCGCCCCGTTTCCGGCCCCGACGTCACCCGTCCTGAACGGAAGTCACGCGGACTCGACCAAGAGGAGCCTGTCGGCCGCGACGCTGCCGACCACGCAGACGGACAGGTCGTTCCCGGTACCACCGATTCAAGCCAACGGCCAATCGACGCCCGCGAGGGTCGAGAATCGATCCGCGGCGCAATCAATGTCTCGAGTAGAGAATCAATCCGTTGTAATGCTGCCTGCGGCCGCGGCGGTGGCGGCTCGAGTGGAGAATCAATCGAGTAACGCGCCTACGGTCGCCCGAAACGAGAAATCAGCTGGTCCAGCCGGTGGTCCGGGCCCACTGGCGCCAATCAATCCGCTCACGATGTCGGTGGCCTCGCATTTGGTCATGCAGAGCTTCAACGCTCTTCAGAATCTCAACACCGATCAGAACGCCGCGTCCAAGAACAGTCCTACGTCCACCCCTGTCAAAGTCACACCGAAGAACAGTCCCACCGTGACCCCTACGAGAACCTCCACCACCCCTCCCAGGCCCAGAATCGCCAACCGGAGCGAAGAGACGACGCTTGGATACGGCAAGGATCCTTTCGAGCACTACGGTATCGCGCAGGGTGTCGTTATGAAGATCGAACGCGTCCGACGGGGGTCGATGGAGAGCCCCAGCAGGTCTGTCAGCAACTGAGGATCGTCGCGGGGCTGGGGTTGACGTCTAGAAAACGTGGGAACGCGTGTACAACACTGTTCTCTAAAGCGATACGACGTGGGATATCTTTTGGTTGGGTGAGGATTTTGGAAGAGTCGTGGACATCGTCCTGGTATGACGGAATGTCGGGTGGAGATGGTTAAAAGTTGATGACGTTAACAAATAAGATGGCTTTGATCGGTAAGACAACTCTAGCAGGGCCTGTCGAGCACTTGTGAGAGAGTTAAGAGCGTAGCCCTCTGGAGGCGAGCACGGGAGGAAACGTCACAAGCCTTCGACGAAGACTCTGACTATAATTGAATACCGATGACATATCTCGAAGAAAAATTGCTAGGCAAGGAAAGTACGAACATTATCAACAACTCGAGTCTGCTTATAAATAAATTTATAAACCTCCTGCTATGATACAAGTACGATTTTGTACTGCGTATTGGGACGGTTGAATGATTTATTCTACAATGAATCGAATACGTATAGAATGCCAAACGAAAATAATTTCGTTTCACGAATCAACGTGCAAAATACACCGTTTCTAAGACAAATTGCACGGGGCTGCATCGCACGGTTTAAAAGAGGAATGCAGGAAGATCGCTTGCGTCAAAATAATTCGAAAGATGCAAAGTTGTAAACGACGTTACGTAACCGGACGAAGGATCTATACGAATACGAGCGACGTTCGGCTAGTTCGACTTTCTACAAAGTTTGTATTAAACGGTATGACACAACTGTACCGTTTAAGATCATCCGATCGTTGGACGCGAGCCACGTCGAGGTCGACTATAGCGATCCATTTGTTCCTTCGTGCCGATTCTTACATTGTGTAGGTGGTACATAGAACACGCTCCGCTGAATAATTTATGAATTATAGCTGCTTTTATTGCCGATGACAGGGTGTCGACGAATCGCTCGGAAAAAGGACAGCAAGGTAACGATCACCGAATACGTCGATATTCAACGACCGTCAGTGGCGTAGCCAGACATTCCCCAAAGGGGTGCAACTAAAAATTAACGCATATATATTGTGACTATCGAATTTTACAAAACTTATAGAGAAACTGATTATTCAATAAATATTAAAATACGAGTAGACGAAAGTATCTTTTCTTCTTAAATTTAATGCTCTGTTCCCCCAAAATTTGACAAATTTACGATCTACCGTTAAATGAAATGAAAGAATTATTTCTTTTTGATATTTGCTTTTGTCTTCTAGAACGTGTTTTAAATTATTTGAATGGTGCAGAGAATCAGTTGCACCCCCAACCTGGGTGCGTCACTGTCGCCATTTATACCAATTTCAACAGTTCGTCGTCTATTTCAGGAACCATTTGCATATCCTGATGGTCGATCAGTCAGCGACAAACGGATAGAATTTGGCACGAACGCGCGGAAAACGGCTGCGTCCACGTTTCTCCGCGATGTCTCTGTCGGTCCTCTCGATCGCGGAGGACGATTCTCGATCCCGATTCCTCGAGACTCGAGCGACCCGACGGACGATTTAATTGACTGATCGCCATAACCGATTATAGCGTTCGTAGGACGGTATTAGCGTAATTGAAATGTAAATATTACATTGCACACCGTGAGAGGTTCCCGTTTCTCCCGAGTAGTTCAAGGTGTGGCCAACGGAATGTGACCGTGGATTAAATTAATTGTGATACCAGAAAATCCCTAGAACCATTTTACGAATCCCGATCGTCTCGCGTACGATCGTCGAACGTCGCCTTGTGTACGTTACAAAGCTGTTGTATACTTGTCATTTTGTACCGTTCTTTGCGTCAGAGTTGGGCAAATTTTATTCACGAATATCGAAGAAACATCCAAAAGATTGCTTGCAAACGTTTCATGTTATTATTTGCGATAAACGCACAAAGCAAAAAATGATAACCTTTCGAAAATTCGTGTTTGTTATTCGTGAACAAAATGTAATCAAGGAGAAAATTGAACGTTGGAAAATAATATGAAAGACAGCGTGATCTCGTGCTTGTTTGTTTGCAAATTTATATTTATAGATCGGTCTAAATAAGCTTCAACCATCGAGGAGAACCCCACCGCGTTGGAAGCGTTATCGAAGCTGGTATAAACTAGTCTATAAATATAAGTAATAAAAAAGAGTTCGCGTAAGCATCTAATCTTATTTTCGAAATGCAAATAGTTTCTATAAATAAGCAACGACTAATTACCAGTCCGAAACAAGCTATTTTTATTAACGTTTTGACTCATGCGTTTTGGGTCGCCTATAGAATAAACGTAATT
Source organism: Colletes latitarsis (assembly GCF_051014445.1). NCBI lineage: Eukaryota > Metazoa > Arthropoda > Insecta > Hymenoptera > Colletidae > Colletes > Colletes latitarsis. Next base: position 23,760,361 of record NC_135135.1, on the reverse strand, counting down.
ATGTAACGTGTAAAATATAGGATTAAATTGTAAGTATTTAAGAGAAATAGTAGAAACTAGAATAACGATGAGGGTAGGTAAGGTTTATGTAAATTATTGTTTTTATGTTATATCGTTTGGCATATTTTCACACAAACTGCTGCTACTCTATTGAAACTTTTTAAATAATAGCAACTAAAATAAAAGATTAGAGACGATGCTGTTCTTAAAAAAAATATTACAATATCCCTCGTTGTAATCTCGTGAGAAGGTAATCTCGTTTACTTTGATGAATTTCTCTTTAAAGGATAACTTGCCCCAATTTCCAAAACCATTTCCTTTCCCACAGATTCGTCATCGATCCGAAATCCGGTTTATTTAATTAAAACATTCGTCGATCGCGTTTATCGATCATTTATGTCTTCCCCTGTTCAGGTCATAATCGCCACGCACTAAAAACGATCCTGATCGTCAGCCCGGCTAATAATACTCGACCGATCGACGTTCCCGTGGTCGATACGAACCCCCATAAATACCGGTCGCGGTCGTAAAGTATAATTGTCTCGGCGGCGATAAGCATTTTTTTTCCATTGGCTTCCAGCTTGTATCTCGTTGCCGCGTAATTAATTACGATTAAAAAGAGAGTAGAGGGAACCGTATATATACGACGGTTGAGGTTGGAAATGCTCGATACTCTCGACGCTCGGGTGTGCGTGTCCGTGGCTCTTCTCGCGCCGCCGTCGACTTCGTCCTCCGGGCGTCGGCGTCGTCGAGGCGACGCAGCCACCGGAGGAGGGTCACGGGGGTACGTGTCTGGCGATATGGAAATAATTACCGGGCGGGGCGAGCCACGAATTAATTAAGAGATACGTAAGTAGCGTATATTGCGCACGAGATGCAATTACGTCGTCTTTGAATCCAACGGGGGCGACCAACGCCCGCGAGACCTAACGAACTGCAGGCCAACCGCTCGCGATAGATCTTTGATACTGTTCTATGGAAGCCCACGGCCTCCCAATGACATCGATCCTCCCGAGTCGATCCTGACAGTCGAGACTCTCAGCATCTTTAGTGCCAGCGGTCATCCAGTCACGTAGAATTTTCCCCTCCCAAAAAACAGAGAGAGCAACGTCCAAGGAAAGTGAAAAATTTGTGTCCCAAATCTCTAGACCCAAACTGATGAAATTATCTGGTTATATTTTTTAATTTTATCTCGTACGAGTTTCTTTTAAAAAGTTCTTGTAACAACGCTGTTTTGTAAATATTTTACTATAGATGATACTACGAACAGCTTTTATGAGAGGAGTTTCTAGGTAGGGTAGACTTTACATTGCGAAACATCGCACTAAAGTCCTTTACGACGTATGAATCTGTAATGGACGTTGACGCGGTAGACTTTCCTGCGACAGAATCCTTCCGAGATTTTAAGTTTCCCGCGACGGCCTTCTACAGCAGGAAATTCTCCATCATAAACACCCACAGACCCCGGTTAATATCGAAGAAGTTCGCATTACAATTTTATTCGCGGTGTAATCTCGCATTAGAGGACGTTACGTTACACGTTTATAATACTCGTACCTTCGTTGCATTACGAGACGCTACGAAGATTATACCTGGATATACAGAGTGGACCGATCGAATGGGAAGTAACGATTCGTGGCTATAAATATAGCGATGGTGTCGTTCTTTGTGGCGAGGGTTTCGGGAAGCTCCCGTGACGATCCACAAGTGCCAACTTGTCAGCTCCGCGCAGTACACATTGGCATAATCAAATACAGAAACGAACGGAAACGAAGCGAGAAGCTTCCGACGGCGTGGTAGAAAACGTAGAAATCGAATATAGGCGGCGAAGACCAGAATAAACAACTCTAAGCTTAGCCGTAATGTAATGTGAGGTTCGAAATTCCAGGAAGGGCATAAAATGTTGCCAAGTATTTTAAGGTTTTCTCGCGACGAAATGACAAGTGTAATTGAAATTAATGGTAAACAAGTTTGCCTGCAATAAGATGTCCCCAGGATCCAATAAGAAGAAGTTAGTGTAGTTAATGGAAGAAAAAGAGTATGGTACAAATGGCGTGACTGTACAGTAACAAATGGCCTACTGCTTACAGTGTTATACAAACCATGTATTCTATGATTGCTATGACAGCTACCAGCCAGTAGATTTTTCTAAAATTCCTCAAACGATAATAAATTTATATCGACGACTAGCAAGAGTTGGAATTCGATTCTCTTTCGAACTTAGTCCTCGTTACTTTCTCGCCAATATGGCGGAAAAGAATCGCCCTTGGAACGAAACTGGAACCAATCCAGGGAACGTGGTCCCGGAACGGGGGTTCCCAATTCGGGATTCCGGGGCCGTCACCTTCTGGCAGCGTTAACGCGCGAAAGTGCGGATGAAAATTAATGAAAGCGCAATTGGCGTTAATGGCGTTGGCACGGCTTCCCCTGTCCGAGGGCCGGCAAACTCCGGCATCCTCGTTACGGCACCGCGACGCGACGCGTTTCGGGGGTCCGTCGTATTCGTTCCAAAGCCCGTGATCCGCCCGCGACACGATCCAGAACCGAATTCCCAGCGATCGCGCGTTACGCTTCTATTTACGGACGACGGCCACGTGTAACACTACGTTTCGACGTTAAATCCCGTCACGGCCTTGATGTTCCATGAAATTACTACGATACTCCGAATGGCGTCGCGACGCTAGTCTCGAAAGGTGTACCACCGGAGGTTTCAATCAATGTTATATCTTTGATCGTTGGGATTATTTAAATTTACTCTAAGAAGGATCAATGAAACTGTGGCGACACTTCCAGCGCTCGCTAGCAGGGGGCTACGCTCAATCAGTTTTTCTCGCGAGTGCTCGACCGCCCACCTCATCCATCGAGTCGCTATATTGCTCAAAAAACCTAGTCAATGTACGACTCTGAGAAAAGGGCAACGTCCACCACTTTCTATCGATACTACAGCAATGTAAGACATCCATAAAAAGATCTCGATCCAAGATGCTACGCTCAATAGCTGACGCCCCATGGTTTACATCCAATCAAGCTCTCCGCGACGACCTTGGCATCCCATTCATTACGGGCAGCGTTCGCGAAAGAATCAACTGCAAATTGGATTCTCATCTAAACCCGAGCACATCCACTCGTCGAGGACTGAGAAGATACTCTGGCCCCGGATCGACTTTAAACGAGGCTCCAGGAGACAAGACCTTCTCGGTAGAGAACTCGTTACGTTATTCCTGAATCTGTCACGTTAACCTATAGAATTCTGGATCGCTGGTGCATTGTATAAAATAAAAAAAAAATTCACTTTCCAGTTTATCTACAGCGCGTAGAATATATCTAGAACGGTGGAATTAATTACTTCTACCGGAGGCCGCTTATCGTAGGAACGCGTGAATAAATTTGTAACGTGAGATCGTGAAAAAGGAGAAAAAACCAAGACACGAGTTGATAAAATCATAACGCAATATAATAAGAAAAAGGGGGGGAGATCGTATTACCTCGTGCCACGAACACCTGTAGGAACAAGCGTCCCCGCCATTTTCTCCGAGAAGTGCGCGCGTGCTAGCGCGAGCCTCGTTCGTGCTGCTTGTTAATTAACTCGCGATCCGGTAATTGGCCGCGATAATAAGTCGCGGTTCTGGCACGCGGGGTTATTCCTACGGGTCATCTTGCCCTCTATCCGCGATTCTGTTCATCGTCCGCCCCAGGAAACGTTGGCGACGATAAAAAGGCGCACTCCCCTGGGGTCGAGTCGTTTTATACCCATTTCGGTTGTTAAGCCAGGAAAATTCGTGCTCCGAGATTATCTTGCGCTAATAGCTCGTTTGACTTTGAAAAATTCGCGTTTACGCGCCACGCTGTCTCGTTGGGTCGACCACCGTTTAAAAAGGGTTCGTTGATCCGTAAAAATGAGCAACTTTCTCTTAAAACAGGATTTAATCTTCAAGACGGGTCGTTTACTAGACATTCTACATTCCTGTAACACGATTTATCTGACACAAACTTCTGAAACTTCATCGACGGAACAGATGCGAGTTAGCTAAAATGGATACGAAGGAAAAAATTGATGCCTCGAAGATGGAATGTTCGACAACCTTTAGGAAAAATTTGAATAGGACAAAAAAATTTCTAAACTCTTCTAATTAAATATTTTTAGTTGTGGGAGTCAATTACAATCATTTTTGGTGAACAGACATACCCTCGAAATCCTACGCACTTTCGAGAAAAAAATTCCTTATCGAAAATCTAATGTGAGACCAGAAATGGCACCTCGAAATTTCATGCGTATGTTTAAAATATCGTAACTCCTGAACAGATTGGACGATTTTAATCTTTAAAAAAGCAATCAACGCGTATTTTAGTGAAGAATATGTAGAAATTTAAAAAATGTTGGAAAAGTTGTTCCTTGACCGCGTAAAGTGAGAAAAACCCCATAAAAGTGGTCCAATACCCTGTATAGTGCTGAAATGAAAGGTCATTTCTTCCAACACTAGCCGTGAATCGTTCAAGTGGTTAACTGTACAATTCATTGGCAGAATGCATAGATTTAAATACCCGTCCCAGATGTATCTTCGTGAATCTTTCGCGTAAAATTAACTGTAGATTTATTGACAACCTATTTACATCTCGCGTGTGTCCGAAAGTAGGACACAAATAGTGGGGGATGTGACCGTCTCGACTATGACTGACGATTCTAAGGAATTCGACCAACGTCGACAGCTTCTAATAAATATTCCTATCGTAATTTTGTACAAAATTATTTAAAACGGTGACAGATATCTCGCGCTCGGATAGTTTTAAAACACAGCGCGTCGTCCGCAATCCCCGCGTTTCTCCGCGAACAATCGCGTTTCATAAAAAAAAAACGTCCGCGGTAGCCGGGAACGTGGTGTTGCGTGGCAAAAAAAAAAGAGGAGAGAAGAAAAGCCTCGAGACTCCTTGCAGAGGAAAACCCTTGCCATTAACGTCGAAACAGGCATTGCGGAACGCATCAACGACCCCCGCGAGGCGAGTGCCCCGAGGCACGCACCGAATAAGCGAAAATTCCCGGGCAGAAGCGCGAACGACGCCGTTTAAGTCCGCGGTACTCCATATTTATACCATTACGATCTCGCTTACGCGCGCGCACACTCGTCGACAAACACCCCGACGAGCGTTTCGCGGCTCCTTGATCCGCGGCACTGTCGAACGACGGCCACAGGGGTGCGAGACGAACCCACGGAGGGGATGGAACACCGTTTCCTACTAATTGCTAAATGCTAATGTACGCACGCGAGCTTTGGGCGACGCCTACTTTCGCGACGTTACTCGCGACTGGGTTCGTCATCCACTTTCGTCGGCGTCGCGCGCCCTGGGACACCCGCCGCCACCCCCACGAACGCCCGATCGGTATTTGCATTTTCACCCCTCCGCGACCGGGATTAATCATTCCGGATCGCTACTCGCTGATTTATGAAAATGGATGGAACGCGAGACGCCGCGGTCGCCGATGAGATTATTCAACGGTTCCCGACGCTCTGTCGGCGATAACGCGGGGATGTTTATCGCGAGCGCTGGTTAGGGCCGCGACGACACGGGGGTTCGACCCTTTGCGGACGAACCGCGACATGTGTCGCAGTAAATAGTTGGTAATAGTGCATTGGTTCCGGAGCGACGTACGAGACTCGTCACGGTGCACTGCAATGCCTCGCAAACCCAGAGGTCTCGACCCCAACTAGGGGGTGGAACAAGATTTTTGACTTGGAAACGGGTGAATAAGTCCTTTACGAACTCTAGCAACGTTTCAGCCGAGACTTTTTTGTTTCCTCTCCGGTGGCTTCTTCAAATTCAGCAAGGAAATTCAACCGTTTAGTGTACAATGGCGTAGAGTAATGTCTTATAAAATGACAGTCTAAATTCTACAAGACAATTCTTCCTTATAAACCCTAGAAACATCTAAAATGGGAGTCTATACCTTAACACATTCGCTTCCAGATCAAGAATTATTTTTTATGAACCCTAGAAACGTTTGAACCACGACTTTTTTGAAGCTTCTTCGGTGGCTTCTTCAAATTCAGCCAAGAAATTCAACCCCTTAGCGTACAATGGCTACGGTGTACAGTAATATCTTACAAAATGACAGTCTAAGTTCTACAAGAGATGAAGGAAAATTTTAGAGTATCGTAAATCGTACCCTACTTCGATTAGACCCGTTTAGAAAATGGACCCAAGCTTGTGGGGCGCGCTGTACGTCGCCGGACAGGTACGAAGAGGCTTCCGGGCGTTTCTCCGGAGGATGCACCCGAACGAAATACTGTACACACGCGCGTGTGTATTTCAATTTGTCCACTTTCTCGCTTTGCTCAAGGACCCAACGCCGCCGGAGAAAGTCTGGTCACCGCGTGTCGTTTGGCGGCCTTACGTGTAAATCGGACAGAAGTTTCGCGACCGGACGACACGAAAATCCGGCTAGCGAGAGGTTGGCAAATATCTTGAGCCGCGCAATGGAATATTCGCGCATTAGCGACGGGCCATTAATACGGAATGGCGGATCCGCGGAGTGGCGTTTCACTCTTTAGCCGGACGGTAAGTGGGTTATGCCAGCGCGCACAGCCCCGTCCGCCCGTAATTGTTTGGACACGAAAAGCTCCGGAGCCGCAAAACACCGTTTCCTTACGTGCACGTTCTCTTTGTTTGTTCTTCCACGTTCGCGCATCGCGGTCGGTTAAATTGAATTTACCGTAGCCAGCGCCACGGCCCGCCTGGTGTGTTTGTCTTCGAAAATGCGCCGAAACCCGAACCCGTACGAAACAATCGCAGCCACCCTCGTTTCAACGCCATTTGCTCGGAGCCTATTTCGGTGCAACGGATCACTGGCGATACGTCTGGCCACGAATTTCGAACAAAAGACGGACGAGCGTTAAAAATAACAATATTAGAATTCCGATGTTCCTTTGTAAAAAGTAATAAGATCGATGTTAAACCAACGAACGAGTGAAATTGAACAAATTTCGTTCGTTAAAGAAATAATTTTGAGCGCAATTAAAATGTAGAATCGCCCTCGGTTACCGAGGGGGCTCGTTGAAGCACGCGTCTTGACTCTCCGATGGCGCGTCAACGATTAAAGCTGGATTGAGACAACGATGCCGGCGAATGGACCCGGAAATGAATTTCGATCTCGTTAAAATTACAGCCGTTTTCGTGAATAGCGTCATGAATGGGGCTCGTAAAAGCCACCCTCCGTGGGGCTATTGACAGTGGATCATTCGTCGATCGCGTCATCAATGACAGGGCGTCGTTAAACACATTTTGCTCGTCTATCATTCTCGGCCCCGGGGTTCATTGTCGCCCTCGAAAGCTTTTACCGCGATGCTGAGCGTGTTACAACGTATTACATCACGCTCGACGACTGGCCGTCCTGACATTAACGAGCGATAGTATTTCCTATCGGCCGTGGGACGTGCGAATTTTCGCCACCAAGAAAATCGTCGTCGACGGCCGAGAGATACCGACGGTGGACAAGCAATAATTTCTGGTTATAAATATCGGTCGAGCACGAGTGGGACGTTTCTCATTCAAATACCGCGAGTTCCGCTCGGATGGATCGCTTAATGGCGAACCGAGCGGAATATTTTTCCACGGATATTAGTTTTCAAAGCATATTTGCTCTTGGAATAATAGATAAAAATAATTTCTGAATATTCCTAAGGGTTTCCCTTATTTTTTCCGTATGCGACCCTCTTCGGATAATCGCGTATAAAATACTATTATAGTATAGAAGGACGCGTAGATACGAGCAATATAAACGTGTTACCTTTATGAATTTCGTTTAAATTTCTCTATAAAGGTAGAAGCTCAAATATCGTCTAATATTGTTGCCCCGTATTTCTTACAAATTTGCACCCTTTCTACCGGTGGAAACTCATTTCACCAGGTAGACGTCGCAAAATCACTGCACTGGGACCAGCAATTTTCCGGATTAGGGAAACTCCCAGGTAGCACGGGACACCGTGTACAACCCACAATTGCGTCCCTCTATTCCTACTCGGAACAAGCAATATAAACAGCGATTGCGAGTCACACTGGTCCCCCACCACGACTTTAGGAACAATTTAACGTACCAATATTCCCAACGGAGGAAGAAACGTAACGGTACAGGCTAAATAAATGCTTCTTGAATCGAATAAACGCAGTGTATCCTCTACAATTTTAATTTTTATTCACTCGTATCATTCGCTAGCATCTGGTTTCGTTGGTGCAACTCGAACGAAATTTTGCTCGCCCTCGACGCTGACACAGTGGGCGATCCAGACCGGAAATCGTATCGTTTTCACGGCTGATTTCAGCCGTGGATCGATCGTAATTACAAGATGCGTGAGTGCACGCACTCGGCCAATGCCATTTCCTTCCATTTTCTTTTCGATCGCTCGGGGGCAGAGAGTCGTCATCGTCATCATCGTTCGCCTTCGCGAAAAGGAATCGCGGAACAATGCGAACAGCGACAGGTTGATCACGATTTCGCGTCTCCCGCGTGCGTGCAATTGCGTCTACCCCGTTGCATCGTTGCATCGTCGCTTCGCTCCACACGTTCGCGAGGATGATAAATCGTTGAATTCTGTCGTTTTAATCGGGAATTTTCATTCGCCGCGACGCGAGGGAAAAGCGTCGTGCCTCCGTTCCCGATAATTATCAGTCCGCGGATATTTATGCAAATTGCACATTTTTGCAAAACGAGGATAACGAAACGATATCACGATTTAAATTTATCATGTTGCTGGGAACTTTATAAAAATCTCTTGTTCGATTTGCATTTGTTGCATAATGCATACGCTTTGCGTACCGTGGATATTCGTGGTAGCAAAATAGAGCGGACTGAAATTCGACTTCCCTCTAATAATCGAAAACCATTTTGCTGACTTTCAGGGGATCGAAAATTGATATTCGAATATACAATATACGAGTATTAAATTATTCGAGCAGCCGTAGCTGTTGTATTTGACCGCGTTTCGGACGAGAAGTTCGGCCATGTTCGTTTCGAAGAAGTTGTTAGAAAATTATACAACACGACGATACATCGTATGGAAAAAAGCACCATACATAAACCTTTTTCTCCAGGGCATAACCGTGAAGCGGCCGGTATCACTCATCGACCGTGTCTCCTCTCCTCTTCTTTCCCGTTGACTTCCTGTCGAGCATTAACCGGGTGTCGGATTACCGCGTTCCATTCCTAAGCTGGCATAGAATCAGACAGCATAATCCGGCCAGATTTACCTAAGCGAATCGTCGATCGAATCCGATCAGAGACAATTTTTCGTGAAGAGAGGAGGAAAAGAAAGATAAGCTTGTTTCGCGCTAACAATGCACTCGCGATTAACTTGTTTCCATGCATACGCGATGGACTGCTGCCCCCAAAACGCGCCATTTTCTAACCAATAATATTTCATTTAATAGAAACTGTAATTTGTGTACGCAAAACTTCGTTACAAAATTCAGATTCTATCTATTGGTTATCTTAATTATTACTTTATTCTGGTTCCACAAGTAAAAAGAGGAGATGGGAAATTATTAAGAATGCTCTGTTTCCAGTTTATGATTCCAGTTTACTCGAATTTAGGGCCCATATCCGTTCCTCCGAGACTCGAATTAAATCTCCGTTTCGATCGCGAGCATGTTTACGGTAACAAAGGTGGCCGAGATCGCGAGTCGTAAAACGCCGCAAAAATAACTCCGAATTTAGCATCGTTCGCGGCCATAAATCTTGCCCGTTTCTGACGCTAAAAGTCGCCGTTGCACCTCGATCAACCGTAGACATCAGGGTTCTTGACCGGCGCACGTCGAAACGCAGCGAGGGTGTACACGCTGCTCCATCTTGGTGCTATAAGAGCTCTATGGGTTTCGCTTCGATGGTACGGGGGGTTGGCTGGACGTTAATGCGGCTCACACACCGAAACATAATTTTATCTGATCGTCATTGATTCGTAAATTCGGAAAACCATAATCTCGTCTGGCAAACGAAGCTCGATACAATTCAAATAAATTTATATTATTCTATTAACCCCTTAACGCTCATATTTTTCGGGTTAACCAACAATGATCAGTTTTCTTTATTGGATTTGTTTCTAAAAATGTGGCTTTTATTACAATATTGTATCCAACGTATAATTTGATAGAAAACAAATATTATCATCCCTTAAACCATTAGATTAGACAAATATCGTTCTTCAAAGCAGTCAGACTCTGGCATGAAGGTTTAGGGGTTAATCGAATTCTTGGATTACACTTTTCCAATTTAGGAAGATAAGCTGGTTTCCTTTAGGGACGTCTTTGATTCTGTCCCTTGGACGAAGCTGACTCTATTTTGTCAACGACCAATCGTCAGATATATTACTATTGGATAACTTTCATTGTCCCTTTCACAACTAACAACATATGTCTTTCCCTTTGTTCTCGCTGTCCGCCCTTTGGGAATCCTCTGTATCGTACGATCGATACTTTTATTACAAAACTTACCGTAGTCGGCCATTTCGAGTGCCAGAGATGGGAGGGAAAAAGTCTCTCGACGATCTGAGTAATTGAATTACTTTGTCGTTGTTGGACGTTTATTTTAATTCAATTTTTTTTGGTTTTTAGCTTATTTTACACGAACCCGTTTTAATTATAAAATATCATATAATAACCTTCGACGTTTCGGTCCAAAGAACTCGCGTAATTGAGGTTAAGAAAACCACGCGTTCGAGCCCAGAACGTGTCTCGTAAGTATAATGATCGTGCTATTAAGATAAAAATAAGTCAGTACGTAAATTAATGTTACATAGATTGTTGGAGAGATTACTGTGTTTCACTTGCAGCGTGGGACTTACTCCGATAAGATTATTTATAAAAGGAAATTGTCTAATAAATTAATTATTTGGGTTGCTTTCTAAAATCGATGAACTTAAATTGTTCGATGAATCCACTTGATTAAAACAAAAATTATTTATCAGTGAAATTAAAGGAGTCCTCGGTCGGTGAATCTATCCCAGATACTAGATCTTTCAAATTTCCCAGCGCTATCGATGTACAGGACCCACCCTGTTCTGGGGGCGGTAAAATTTGTTCGACTTCATAAACGAGTCAATAAAATTTATTCACCGTAAATTCCACGATCGTCAAAATGACCAGGCAGACGGGAATGTGGTCGACCCGGTGTGCGCGTGGCTTAAACGCGATTAACTCGCTATGTTATGTCTCCAGGATCCTGCGGGACCGTTTTACGATCGTCGCGCGAAATTCGAAACCCGGTTCTGGCGAGGCGTTTCCGTCGAAATAAACTCGGACAAAGCACAGTACGACTATTCGTATAAAAAAAAAAGTGGCAAACATTTAAAATAGCAAGAATTCTGTTTGGCTTCCAAAAAAAAAAATTATACGATAGGTCATGGAAGATACGAAGCCTGATACGAGATATCCTAACTCCCGACCGTTACATAGAAATTAATAATCATTTATTTGTTCATCGAATCATGGGCAAGAAGTTGATCGTTAAATGGAGATCTTATAGGAGATTCTTCCGGACAGACTCGTAACATGTGATCTAGATTCTCCAGTTACTCTAACCAATGAACCTATTAGTATATAATGGGTTTCTTTGGTTCTGTTAATCCATAAATTATCCGTTCAAGCATCATTTTTCAATTGCCCGGCCAATAATTGCTTTCAATATTTCCCTGAATTTTTTAGAGATCGTGTATGCGTTAAATTAAGTAATTACGTTGTATCGATTCTGAATGAATTTGTTTTTTCGATAAAACTGATCCAATTTTGACGAATGTTAAAAGTTGATTATTTCACAGACCCATTTTATATCAGTATTAAATTAAGTAATTACGTTTTATAGATTCAACGGAATGATTTTAACTAATTTTGAGAGTGTTTCGCCGTATGGTAGCGGATATTTGCAACGAGGGTCTCGCACGAACGCCTCGAAAACTCAGAAGGCGTCTCGCTCGCGAGATTACACCGTCGATCGCGAGGCAGAGATAGATCGCACGGTAGCCCTCGGAAGATGGATCGTGCGAAAACTATAACGATGCGTGAACAAGCACTTTCACTTATGCGTCGGAGCCCTATTATACAATCGGCCCCGATCTTCCCTTAATTATGGCTAGCGATCACGGAGCGCGATATAACAAATTACCGGATCTTTAATTTTCCACTTCCTCTCGACGTTCCCTCGAGCCAGTTTTGCAAAGCTAGAATAAATCCGTGATTTATTCCGAGCAATATTTTATTCGAATAATTAACGACGATTAAAAATGAGGAAAGGCAGGATTCCGCCGTGCGTTCATCCCTTTAGCAGCGTCTTAAAGCCTCCGTTGCACGTGCGTTTTTCACGCTGCGTTTCCCACACTGCCATAAATAAAACAAATGTATGTTTTTTCCAGCGCTACTGCGATCGTAGTACACGCGTACAAATTAGTATTAACGTTAAAGAAAATTTATGGGTTTTTCCGCCTTTGCTTACGCGATGCGTGTTTGAATAATATTAAAGAAAATTTCGACAGCCTCGTGGATCGTAATATTCCCAACAAAGAAGTCGAAACGAATTTCTCGATCGAGAGTACCCCGTCAGGATGTAATGCATATAAATTGGTGGTTCGTGAAACGAAACCCTTCGCGAGCGAAACGAAATTCGAAACCGTGGCGTTGAATCGAATTAATTGAAATAGCTGGCCATTATAAGAAGTTACGGGGGCCCCCGTCGGATCGATCGATCGCCGATGCGCACGAGATCCCGTCCGTAGAACCAGTTTGTCGCCGGAGTTTATTAAAACAAGTAATTACAATCTTATTATAAACTTACCGTCGCTCGAAAGCCTCGACGACGCTGAAAATTGCTCGTCGCTTTTTCCCCCGATCACGCGAGCCAGATCGATTATTCACGGCTCGTTTTGTTCGATTAAAAGACGAGATTGGACGACGACCGTTTTTCTCGAGGAACAGCTCGCGTTAAAGTCTACTACGTTCTGCCGCGGATATTATTTCTTCCGTCTTTAACCTCCGCCGCTTTAAAGGAATTTCATTTACGCGGATTATCGGCTTTCCAGGATTCGCGTGCAATTTCGCGCACAAGAGGGATGTGTATCTTTCGAATAAGTGTTTTTTGCACGATTATATCCATCAGGAATTGTAATTTGCCACGATGGACGGCTCCAACGAACGACCTGATTATCGCGAGATAAAACAACGCGCTGGAGCAAACAGAACCTCGTTTATTGCTTATTAATTTAAGATTTAATTTACGAATTAAATCGAATCCGAAACTTGTTCTCGTTGCTCGAGAGCAAAGTTTGCCCAGCTCCTGGTCCAGCCTTGGACAATTCTAACAAGATTATTCGAGTTCGTGGTCCTCCAATTATTTTCAGTACAGATTCTAAAATTGGTAGAATAGAAATCAAACTTGTGAGTCAACGTCGTAAAACTGTTTCGAGGTTGAATTCCATTTTTCTTCGCGTTGCTCCGCGAGTAAAAACGAGAAAGAAGAGTATGATTTGTGGCTGGATGTTTTCCCACTGTATCGTTTCTGGAGAAAAAAAAAATTGAAAACGAATCCAGAAGAGCCGTCCTAACCAAGTGCCAGGAAAGAAGTGACAGGTTTATGGGAACCATACCCTTGACCTCAGCCTCCGAGCACACGATTCGAGTCGTTGCTCCGCGTTCACGGATTCCTCGCAAAAACTATTCGTACGAGCGCCTAAAAAATTGTGTTTTGAAAGAAGATTGCCGCAGAAAAATTATTTTACGTCCGGGGGAATAAATAAATTTATAAAAAGTAGGTATTTTTGCGAAGGTACTTTTGAATTTTGAAAATAGCCCGTTCCCATCGTTACGTTTCCGAGCGACGCGAATTTCGTTCGTAATGGTTTTTTCATACGTCCATAAATAAGAAAGATTTACTATCCGTTTGTGTGCCCCACCCTGCGTATATATATCCTCGTTGACTAAGGTATTACGACATCCCGTAAGAAATACTGTTTCCTTTTTATATCTTTCGCCGTACAACTAATCATTCTCATTTTCCGTCTTGTTATGGCGCTTTGCATACCTCTTTCGTAAAACTTTCAAACGTTGTTCCTTCGCACGCTCGGTGCACATTCTTCGCTGGCCGTAATTCAGCTTCCCGAACTGGGAGAAGCAATCGACCCGAGCCCCGTTGTAATTTAATACAACAGTGAAAACAAATTACACTTTACAAACGGTATTTATCGCGGACAAAGCGAACGAGGGGGGGGGATCGCGTATCGTTGCCTCTCTCGTTTTATTACTCGCCTCCTGGTACCTCGATTTCCGGTTTTGCTAATTTTCGAGCTCTCCGATCGGATCGAGTTCTACCAGAACAGAGCCTTGCCATTCTCCCGGAGTCGCAAAAGCCTTCACAGCTTGGATGAGATAATTCCGAAATAAAATAAACTTTTCATAAAAGTTTCGACAACATCGACTCCAAAATGTCAGCGAAAATTGACTAATAATAAAGTTACGACTTCTTTTCTTCGTATAGATTTGTTTATTTCGTCCCTTTTTATGAAAATAGGTATCTTTATATATTGTTTACAGTCTGGATGAGTCTATGATCAGGTCGACTTAAAATATTAGCAAAAATTCCAAAAAGATTGTCACAATTTTGTCTATTTCAGCTTGTTTTGTCCCACTGCGTATAAAAATAGATATACACGCAAACTTTTAGTTTGTAACGAATGTTGTACGCCTCCAACGCGTGGTAATTTTGTAGCAAAGTCAGCAAGCACTCGTCAGAGCCAGCTTTTTTCGCGAGTAAAGCGATCTTTGTACGAGGTTGTCGACGGCTAAACGACCGGTGGCACTTTGCTCGCGATGCTTTTCGCGAATGTTTCGTTCAACCGGGGTTTTTCGATCGGGACACGCGGGGCCCCGCGTGGGTCGGGCGTCGCGACGCCCCGCGGGGTTTCGAGGACGAAATCGGGGATCGTTTGGCTGTCAACGCGTGGAAACATGCGTGTCGCAGAAGCGAGTCGTACGTGAAACGGAAGACGCTTCCCCGAATTCTTCCCACAAGTGTGTACACAGCTTTTTCCTTCCGTCGTTCGCGTTATCAACGAAACAAGATGGTCTTTATCGTTCGCGACGCGTCTCGAGTACACCTTCCGTCCGTTGCCGCGAGATAAGAGACAAAGTCGACGCTCGAAGGGCGAAACCTCGAACCTAGGGCTTCTTTAACATTTTTCTCAGATCAGGTCTCGTGTTTCCACGGTCCCAGAAACTTGAATCGAGAAATCGACAGCTTTTGGACAGCTGTCTTCGTTATCGAATAAAAATAAAATGAAAGCAACAAACGTTAGAGTTATTGAAGATGAGTTTAAAGGAATCTTTAAAGAAGATTCGTACCATTATTTTCGAGATTTAAAAATCGCAAATGTAGCCTGAAGGTTCGGAATAACTCTGGATGAATATAATTAAATAGTAGCAAACGTTCGGATAACGGGAGCGTTTCGACGATACCGGAAACGGAGGATCGGATAAAGGTTTGCCACGAAACGTTGGAATAGTCGACCGAGTCTTGGCTCCGGACGCGTTTTCCCAAGTAACTTATCATTACACAAACGCGAAGTGGAATCTCCGCGGCTCGAGATCGTCGGTCGAGGAGCGGAAGCTCGTCCCATTCGAGAGTTCCGGTCGTGGAATCGCGGAAGATGCCACGAACAGGCTCCGGACGGGATTTTGATCCGTGCGTATCGTTTGCTATATTTAGCGTGGCTCGCGATCTGCCGATGTCCGTGCACGGGACACACGCAATTTCTGCGGATCGATCGGTGGGAGGACGTCAATGACCGGCACACGATTTCGCGTGGTTCTCGGGAGATCAGGCTCGACGAAAAACAGCGATACGAGGCGGCAGCCCCTGTGAAAATATTGTTTCAACAGCCGGGGCTTTACGAACGGGGCTGGGTATTATTTCGGAGTCGAATCCGTCTCGTTTCGTCGCTACGACGAGTAAGGATCGACGCGAGGAGGCATTTAACAAAGTTTCGATACAGTTACTCCCACTCGTATTCGTATATTATAATGGCGGCTCGCTATAAATGAAAATAAAATCGTTTTTGAAACTGATACGGGTCCACTGTTTTATACGTTCAGGTACTTAAGGGTTTATATTGGAATAAATTACGAATAAAGTTTGTTAGTGGTTGTGCCACGTTGGAAACACCGGTTCTCGTAAGATCAGCGAAGTGCAACTGCATTGGGCGACGTTACAGTACCAGAATGGGTGACCACTGGATTTTTATACTGTTTATATTATTATACCTCACTGTCAATTGTACAATTGGGCATTATTTATCCTGGTAATTTTAAAAAATTGCTTTGTAACACCCAGTGAATAAAAAACACTTGCTAATTCATAAGAAAAATAGTACACAAGACAGAGTAATGAAACAACACTTGGTAAAAATAAACGGAGAAGTGCCTTTTCACTATAATCACCATTATAGAATACTACATATAGTAGGAGTAACTGTGGTATATTACTTTCTACGAGTTCATTTAACGAGTCTCTTAAGCGAGGAGCGAAGACACGATCGTTGTTCGGTCCAAAGAATGTTTCAGCGGCGTTTTCGACGGCAGATTCTGATCGTTTGGAGTATTGACACGGGAATGACGGATGACTGTAGTCGCGGAGGCGAGGTCAAGCAGGGCCGCGCGGGCGCGCACGCGTTCGTTTAACCCGTTAATCCGGAGACGCAAATAATTAATGATCAGCTGCGAGCCGACGTCTCCCGCAGCTGTTGGCATTGCAAAGGAGGATTAACGGTACAAGGGAATCTAATTTGAATGGAATCGAGGGCCTTCGAAAAGCCCTTCCTCTGGCAATACGCGGCGGTCGCATTATGCCGTGGCTCTTCGAGACGAGTTTGGCATGCGAACCGATGCGTTCGAGTACAGTCGACGACTATCGACTGTCCGACGACCCCTGCCGGGTAAATCCGACCTGGCGTCGTTTTAGGGTGAACCGTCGTTGACGTTTATGGTCTACGGGAACGATCCGTTTTATCGACGGTGAACGGTTCCCAAGGATTTTTATTGCTACCACCGTTAACAAAAAATTTGAATTATTCCTTTACACTTATCGCTTGCAAACGACCAACGACTAAAATAAAAATATCGCGCAACGAGGACAGTACATCGTTGGGTAAATGTTCGTCGGGTAAATAAATTGCTCCAAGTTGGTTTTATCGGTTATCTATTATTGGAATTAAATCGTGTGGGACACCGAGGAGTGTCTGTGCGAACGGGAGTTCGGAAGTTCGATTCGCGTCGAAAGTTCGATCCATAAATAGACGTCGGTGGACGAGCGTACGGCCGAGAGAGCCTCGACGAAAAGAAAATTCAATTTACTGGCTCGTATCTTAATATGCGACTCTGTTAATTTATATAGCAGTAGATTATCGTCGCAGAAACGATTAATCTCCCCCCCCCCCCCCCCGGGACGAACGCGAGGAGCGATCCCAAACGTCGACTCCGACCCTTGACATCGACGATAAGGGATGGTCATGTGGCAACGTTCGTACGCATAAATTGCTTACACGCGCGAATATAACGAGCGTCTCGCGATAACGCGTAATCGGGCATCGAGCTGATTCTACGTCCCTATCTTTGTTCTGAGAAAACTGTGCATCAGAGACGGTGGAAAAATAACCAGTGACAAACGAGGAACGCTCGGCACGAAAACAAGGGACGCGGAATTCTGTGTTTGATACGCTATGCGTTCTGATGTTTCGCGCATAGTGCAGCAATCTTGCGATCCGACAGAAAGAGAATCTCCAACGTGGATGGGACACGTTTCTATCGATACGATTGTCGTTGGAATTTTAAACTCCAGAACGTAGATGGTTTTAGGTACTACAGAAATGCAATTTCAAACACTCGAGAGAAATGTTGAGGGATATAACGGATAAAACGAAGAGTCGTAAACTATCTGGTGTATCGTATTTTAATTTCCGGTTAACGTTAATTTGATTCTCGGACGAAACGGACGAGAGCACTAAAATAGAGTATTAAATTATATACCGCGTCGATGTCAAGCTTGTACAAGGATCGACATTTTGAAACGAGGAACGAAGCACGGTTAGTAATCGTTTATTATGACATCGCCATTACTGATATTAACTATCAGACGTACCCGATCGGGTCGAGGCAGTAAACATCGTGCAATTACGCAGATACGACAAACATAATCGACCTTTCGTACTACGTTCAATTTCAACTTTTAAACAATTAATAACTTTGTAACAAATTGCTCCTATTTAATTCATATCCTGAAATTCGATTCGGTTATGTTTCGGCTATTTCGTTCCGGTTTATGTTCTCAAAACACACACGGTGACCGTAAAATAACGTTTATATCCGATAAAGTAGATAAAGAAACAGGAATTCGGGCCAAACGGGGGTGGCGAACGCAGTACTTTTTCGGCGTCCGACGTCACGATTGTTACGACGGACCAGATTTAGTGAAAACGACCGTCCGTGAACGCGTATCCGAGAGAAAACGGGAAACGATGGCACGCGTGCACGCTCGATACGATCTAATGTTAGCCTCGAAGGGATACGCCGAAAACTCCCGAGGTCCTTTCCTCCGCCGCCTGGAAAACGTTCTTCCCGCTCGACAAACAGAGGGCGAAAGTCTGGGATCCGTTCCCGCCCCCGTAAATTAGTTTTCTTAGGCGCAATTAGTCGTCGTCGATCACGGCTCGTTTGGAAGCCAACATGGCTGCCGATACGGTGAGACCTTTCGACAAATCGGCTCGTAAATCCTTCTCGAACGCAGTCTCCCGGTAAATAACGAAGGTCTATTCACGACGACCCTGGACCAGATCGACGACGATGATTATTCAAAAGACAAGGACGGTAAAACGTAACGTTGCAATATGTACTGAATTACTTGTTAAAAATTGCAACTGGATACGTTCGAATACTCTGGCGCACGTGTGTATATAGAAACTGAATTCTTTTATTAAACAAGATGCGTTAGTTACTCACTTCCAGGACGAAAAGTATGGTGGAAAATCTGGAAACGCTTTCTCTTCGAAACATATCGAGCACTTACAACTCACAAACACAGATAAACGTATAAACACTGCTCGACCACCGCGTAAACACTTTTAGTCAAGATTATCGAATGTTTACTTTTCGCTAGCAAAATACGTACGTCGATGCTCGAGGCTCGAAGGAGACTAACATCGTTCCAAGGAACAACACGGACCTCGACCGTGGGTAAATCGAACGTAAATTATTCCTGCCTGTGATTGGTCGTTGAATTCAAATTTTACGAAGGAAAGGAACCTCGTAGAGTAAACGAAATTACTCGTGGGCAATGTCTATGGCCGAAATTATACTTTTCGGGGCACTAAACGGGTAGGTAGCCGATCCTCTTAATCCCTCGGCTAAAACTCCCTACGATTATCCACGCTACTATACCCTGGATAAACAATACAATTCCATTTGGAATATGGCCATTTATTGGCACTCCTGACCGAACAACGAAGGTTCTAGAGCCCCTAGTTCCATGTAAACGTGTTTTGTAAAGGATTAAAAATCACCGATCCGTGATAATTCATCGTGGATGACTCGAATTTTCTCGAATAAAATTTATAGGAATATTATTATATACCGATTATTGAGCCACCCTCGTAAAATCGTCGTTACCCGTTTGACTCGACCACCAGGAGCGTGTCACGCGCCTAATTAAGCCGAAGGACACTCGTGTTGAGCAGTCGATGTCGTAAGGGGCACGCGAATCCGGCAAAATGGCGTCGCTCGACGATCCTCCGCCGCGGTGGTCGCATCGGGGCAGCTGCAATTAAGGAAATCAACGCGTCGCACGCGGCCAGTTAACTTAACGAGTGAATGACTAACGGAGATCCTTATCTTCCGGGGCAGCCACCGAGGGCCGTAAACGTCCGCTGGGTTAATATCGTTTGTTTATGGCGACGATGCTCGAGGTGCAGCGACGGACCATAAATTCGTCGCTGGCTCCTGGGGGCAGAGGAGGGGTTGGGCGGTGGTGTTTGCCCCCACGGCGCTGACTGTGCCGTCGACAATGACTCACGGCACCCAGGGGTAGGTTTACTTAGGTGCCCGGTTAAACGGCGATTTTCACCGAGCAATTCGTAACGTCGTGTAAATACCGACGTCCACCGGGCGAAAACGCCCGTCTGCGTTTACATTAATTCTCAGACTGCTGAGAAAGAAAGACGGAGATGGACAGAGTTCGTTTATTATATTCTACGAGACCAAAATCTCACGAGGGACGGAGATCGACTCTCGAAAAGCAGACGCAAGATTGAAATAAACAAAGTAAAAATAGACATCGAGTCGGTGGCCACGAAAGATTTTTATATTAATATATTAACGGGCCGCAAGTTAACGATCTTTGATATATATTTTTCTTGTAAACCCACCACTTATCTCGCGGAGAATTATTTCTTTTAGGGGAGCGTGGAACGTTTGGAAACCGCTGTATATGTCGAGATTATTCGTGGTTTTATCTGGCTGCTTCTGTTCATAGTACAAACAGAAAGGGAGGGAGAGAGGATGGGGGAGAGAGAGAGTGGCGTTATAAACAATCCAGCCCCGTTCCCCGACAACTTTTCTGCCACCCTCCGCCCGATGCGTCTTAAAGACGGATTTATCTTCTCTAATGGATCCGCCACGAGCGAAGAACAGCCTTCGACGCTGAAAACGCGAAATTTCGGTATCAACCCTTTGAGGTTCGGAGTATTCTTAGCTGCGCGTTTCCTTGGAAACGGGCTGCTAGAGTCGGACTTTAGTTTATGACGCTTTTTCGTCGAAATAGAATTCGGGGGGCTGCTTCCGGTTCCTTGCGTCGTCGAGCAGATCTCCCGAAACGCGGTCAATGTTTCAATGTTATGAGGAAAAAATAAATCAAAGAACAATCTCCCACTAAATATAAGGGAAATTATCAGTTTTTTCTTCACACGAATACTCTCAGTAAAGATTGCATTGTCGATTAATGAAATTCGTATTTTCGTTCGTAGGTGTTGGATCGAAACGATTAATTAACTCTAACGACGCTGAAGAGTCGCCGATATCATAACTTGTTTAAAAGTACGATTCGTGTTTGAATTCCTTTCATAGTTTCGACTTCGCGTCGGGCTACTTCGCTTCACTCCCAGACAGAAGAATGTGGCCACTTGTTCGAGCCTCTTAAACAGAAGGGACCCTTTTTTGTTTTATACAAACTGAAGTGTGGGGTCTCCGGGACTTCTGTTTATAGTCAGTCGTGATTTAAAGCAGGAAGTATTTACTTAAGACAACACGACGATGAATAATTATTCCTCTCATATTCCACGGATCAAAACATAAATATTTTTAATAGGTCCAATTGAGAACGTCTTTGCCCCTTTTATGGGCACTCTGTATGTTATAAAGGACGAAAAAATACTACGTAAGAATAAAATTCAGTTACACGACTTACCTTGTTCCACATCTTACGCGTCTCGGGTTCGAATTTCGCGCCACAGACTCTACGGGCCCACGAAAAACCAGTAAGAAAATGGCGGCCGGAAACTTATAACTGCAAGGATCGGGGACAGCTTCTGAGGTACCAAGAACAAACGCAAGGAACTTAAATAATAATAAAGTATATTAAAAATCGTATACAATTTTGATTTCAGTATATATATATTTATATAACGATATGGTCGTCGGTCATTCGTTAACTACTATGGCAACGTAAAAGTTGTACAAAGACGGTGTCGAGTACGGATCTCGAACAGGATCCGCGCGTTTCAAGGGGCGGGGGAAAGAACGTAAAAGCCAAACGAGGAAAACGTACAAAAAGAAAAAAATGGAGGAAGACGCGTCGCGTTCGTTCGACTCCGTCCAATAAGCGCTCCCCTTATCGGTTGTTCCAACGGAAAAGAAAACGTCTCGAAAAGAGCCAACGTGGATGAAATCCCGGAACACACTCGTTATACACACAGTATTTTCAATTTTATTGACAATCATCGTGACAAAAAGTGGCTTACAAATACTCGTTATAAACTCCTCCCTCTCGTTTCTCTAGCGTCGCGTTCGTTCGCGTCCTGGCGTCGCCGACGGCGTCGCGCACCGTCGACTCGTTTTCCCGACCATGTTCATCCTTTCTTTTTTTCTTTCTCTCCTCGACGTCAATCGTCCATCCACGAACGCGACGTTGTCCGTTTTCGCTCGTAACGGCTTGGCGTGATATGTGACACTAAAAGGTTTCTTTACTCTCGCTACTTTACAACATTACACGTGTACGTTTCGTTTGGCAGTGGTCCCCGTCCGGGATGCGATACGGGTCGAGTTCACTTTTTTTTTTCTTTTTTTTTTTTTTGTTTATTATTTCGTTTTCGTTTTAAGTTCGCTTGAGGCAGTTATCGTTTTTCAGTCCTGTCGCCTGTTCCGTTTTGCTCCCTGCGTGCCCGTTCGCACCTGGCTCTCCTCCACGAGAGGCATCTCGCGGGACGATCGCGTGGCACGTTGAAATTTCAACCATGGAACGCCACCCCCCTCCCCCCACACGGAAAAAAGGAAAACAATTACGAGAAGAAGTGTACACGGGACTGTTTCGCGTCGTTCTTCGCCGGTTACCAGAGCTGTGCTCGGATATTTTAGTGCCAGGGGCATCAACGACACACGGGGGGCCCTTTGGGCTTATTTATTTCACGATAAATGCACACATACTACCTTTCACGCGAGTATTTTGCATTGTTGAAAGAATTTTTGGAGACAAAGTCAAAGTAAAACCATTTTCAAACGATCAATCATGGGAAACGTTAAAATAATTAATCGAATAACCTGGCAGCCCCTTTACGACTCCAAATCTCGTCACGGGTCTGCTCAAATCTGAACCTCGAGGCACGCGATTGGCTCGCGAGATGTTCCCGAACGAGAAGCACCGACGAGAGACGTTTACCCCGGGAATTGTCTATCCTCCCTCTGCTCTCTTTCAAGTGAGTATAAAAACTGTGAGATATCGATACCGTTGGTGAACAGCGCGCGTTTCTTCGACATATATATATATATATTTATATTTATATATTTATATGTATCTGTAATATTTATATATATACGCGTACCTAAATATATACTTATACACATGTCTTCCTATATACACGTATATATTTACGTACTTTACGATCTGCTCGTTTATGCGTGCATCCGATTTCGCACTGTGTCAACAGCTACTTCTAGATTGCGCGGACATAGACACACCGTGAGCGTGTACAAATTTGCTTTATCTTTCATTTTTTTCTCTCTTTCTCTCTCTCTCTCTCTCTATATATATATATATCTACTTCGGGGGTACACAGAACTGTTTTCGTATCTTTCTTCTACGGCGTGCGCGTGTGTACGGCTGTACGTGTGTGGCGGGATCGTGTCCCGTGTGCGTGTGCACGGTCCGCGTCCCTCGGCGGGACCGGAAGCCGTGCGAGGTACAAAAACCAGGTGTCTCTGATGTTGTCACTATACATTTTTGCCTGCTACGTTCGAGACGCGTATATATACGAGTACGTAATATATAAAACGGACAAGGAGCTTGGGGGAAAGGGACTTCGTTCGGCGTTAAAAAATTTTTCGACGCGCGAAATCACGTCGTCGCCGACGCGCACGTATCGTTCTAAATGGTCCGTATATCACGATCATTTGAAACCTAGTCCCGAGTAATTATCATTTCAATACTTCTGAATTTCGATACGTTCCATCGTTGTTTTTTAAGTTCCACCGTCCCACCTCCCTAAAGTAGAATTAAACTATTCTTCGAACACAATTTAAACCTCTATAAAAGAAAATGTACTTACGTGTTAACGATCGAAACCTCGATAGTTTCATTTTTGATTGTTTACTAAAATAATGCACGAAAATAAATATATAAAAAAATCACCATCCATTTACTTAGAATTTATTTAAAACTATATAACAGTGGCGGAACATGTAATCATCGAAACTAAATCGCACCTTGCCGATTCGCTACTCCGGTAATAATTATTTGAGATTACGTTTGATGTGATTATGATATACAGATCATCGACGCGTTCCTTTGTCCGTGGCAAGACTAGCGGCTCCTTCGAAGCTTTTCTTCGAGGTATTCCGATCGCTAACTGGGCATCCGTCGGATTCTCGTTGCGCGAACGAGCGAATTGTCTGTCTTTTTCGTGCCGTTGACGTATCTCGAGGGACCGTCGGCGTTCTTCGAAAGATTCGAGACGAATTCGAGACTCCACGGACTATACGATAGACCAAGCAAAAGGAACGCGGCGGCAGTTCACCGGCGACAGTGACATCCACGCGTCTGCGCGACTTCCGCGGATCTACAGCTCGCGTCGATCGATACAATCGCTTCGACGATCGTTTAATTTCTTTTTTCCCCCTCTATTTTGTTTTATTTACAGCGCTTTACGTAACACCTAAGAGTAATATTTACAATTACGTCGCCTCGTTCTCCTATCTCGTACTTAACATCTGCGCTATACACTCGCTCGTCGTACTTGTCGACGATCGACGGCGGTGAGCCTGTATTCGTTACGAGTATATACTTTCTTCGTTTTTCCCCGTAAAAAGTCGAGCTCGATCGATCGTTACGACTAGCGACAGTATGAAATTATAAAAAAACACGCGTTGGAATGCCGGACCACCGCCGCCCTTCGGGTACGATCCAGAAGAAAACCGTGTTTTACATCCTATATTCAGTTATGGCCTAGGTTAGATAAATAGACGAGACGATACACGTTAGACGGACATGCGGACTGTACGAGCTCCGCTACGGTATATAAGTAAGAAAGAGTAGAGATAGATACGTGTAAAAGAGTACCTGTCACACGTCCATTCGCGCACACCATTCGCTCCTCGTCACTTTCAATCAATGCACTAAAAATCACAATCTCACTAACCGAGCAGTCTCGACCGCCATATTGAGACCATCACCGCCCTCTGGCGTCGACGCTTTCCGAGGGTCCATTGCCGACGCCGCGATGAAATTTCACCGGTAAATGTACGAGGAATGGCAAATGACAAAAAAAAAAAGAAAAAAAAATATGCAAGATCGGTATACCGTCCGCGTCTCCCACGCTAATGCACGCCACGCACAGACGAGAGAGAAGAAGGCGGCTCGAGACTCCCGGCAAAGACACGTACGGGCTAATACGTATATCGGGTAATCGAGAAGCACCGTCGCGAGTCATCGACGCCGTTCGAGGCGTCGTGGAGCGCCGTGGCTCCTCCGGGGCCTTGTTCGCTCGTTGACGTACCCACTGTCGGAAATCGATTCAGACCTCGGTTGCCTGCGTGTAAGATGGCGCGAGCCCGTGGGCCGGCGTGAGGGGACCGGTGGTCGACGCCAGCGACCTCCTCGAGTAAATGGTAGCCGCCGAGTGCGGCGTGTGTGGCGCCGTGTGCGGCGCTGTATGCGGCGTGTGCCTGCGCGAGGCCGAGGCGAAGGGCTAAATGGGCCCGTAGTTGCTAAGGGCGGAAGGCCTCTCCTGTTGCTGCACCGACTGCTGTTGTTGTTGCTGCTGATCGCAGCCAGCGGTGTTCATGTCGCCCCCCGCCGACTGGTGACGTCATACGTGCGAGAGAGGGGGTTGCTTGAGAACGTGGTGATGAAGATGGTGCTGGGAGGCGCTCGCTACGCTGCCCGGGGGCAGCAGGGCGCTCCCGGGTCCCGGTGCCGGTGGATACGGGACTCCGACACGTCCTACGACGCCCTTGATGCTGCTGCTGCCGATGCCTCCGCTGACGCCTGTCACGCCTGCTACCATACCGCCTCCACCGCCTCCGTGACCGCCGCCTCCGCTCCCTCCTCCGAACAAACGCCTCCATAGACGTTTCCACGAGTCGACGGTTTTGCCGCTCCAGATCCACACGCCTGACGTGATGCCTACCGCGAGCGCCATGAAGTACTTGAGCATCAGGACGGAGTAGAGAGGTCTTGCTCTCGTCCGACACGGACAGGCCAGCGAAGCGAGCCACTCGCCTCTGAGGGCGGTCTCGTACATGTGACAGGCCAACACCACCCCCGCCGGTAGAGTGTACAGCACGCTGAACACGCCGATGCGTATCATCAGCTTCTCCAGCTTGTCCGCCTTGGCGCCCGGTTGCCGTTTTATCACCGATCGGATTCGGAACAGGCTCACGAATCCCGCGAGGAGGAAACTCGTTCCAAGCAAGAGGTACACGAACAGGGGCACCAGGATGAACGAACGAATTCCGTCCGGAGCTACCGTGCAGACTCCCGCCACCGGGTCCCCGGCTACCCCGCCGGCCACGTACGCCGAGACCGTCTGCACCGTGGGCGCTAGCCAAGCTGCTAGGTGGAAGTACTGCGAGTAGGAGGCGATCGCCTCGTTGCCCCACTTGAGGCCCGCCGCGAGGAACCACGTGAACGCGAGGATCACCCACCAGACGGAGGACGCCATGCCGAAGAAATAGATCATGAGGAAAACGGTCACGCAGGCCCCTGGTCCCTGAGCCCCGGACTTCAACGCTGGACCGTCGCAGGCGATCTCCTCGTGGCCGAACACGCTCCTCGATAGGTAGCCGACCGACACCACGAAATAGCAGGCCGAGAGGAAGACTATCGGTCTCTCAGGATACTTGAAGCGCTGGGTGTCGATCAGGAATGTGGTGACGGTCACGAGCGTGCTTGCGGCGCACAGGCCGCTCCACAGAGCCAGCCATACGGCCGCGAACCCTCGCTCTTCGGGGGTGAGAAACGCCCCGTAGCACGGGAGCGCGCAGTTCGGTACTCCGGCAATGTCCTGAATGATGTTCCGCGCGATGCTTATCGGCGGTGCCGGAATGGCTCCACTTACGGCCATGCCTGCCAGTCCAGCCCCGTTGGCGATGTTGCCGGCGCTGCTGACGCTTATCGGGCCCGGTATTACCGTGCCCCCCGCCCCCAGGGGTACGAGGGGTGCCCTGCACCGGCACGCGCACTCCCTCGCCCTTTCCCCCGGGGGATGCTGGCAGTTTTTTTGATTCTTTCCTGGCTTGCACCGCGGTGGCTGGGTCGTCTTGGTCGGCCTGGTAGGCCTGGGTGGTGCTGCCGGTGGCAATGGCGCGCTGCTCGCCGCTCCGCCGTTGCCCGATCCTGGACCGGTGCTGCTCGTCCTGTTGTCCTGCTCCATGCAGAGGTTGTCCGGGTCGCCATGGGTCGGCAGACGCTCGCAGGCCATCCTCTCCGGCCATGAGAACCCGTACTGTTGCATCAACGGCGCGCATCCCGCTCGCGCCCGCTCGCAGACGCTTCGGCAGGCCGGCAATGGCTTCGTGTACTCCGGCAGACAGATCGGCGTGTACATCGAGCAGAGGAAGAACTTGAGATCCGGCGAGCACTTGATCTCCACCAACGGCCAGAACTGGTGCACCTCCATGCCTGCCTCCTCCTGCGTATCGTGATTTAGTTCGTTCGGCATCGCCGTCAGGTTGTAACCGATACCGCGACACATCGGGATCGTGATCTCCTCGCATCTGCCGTTTCCATTAGCCGCTCCTCCGCTCAGCGACGAGTGTCCACCGCCTCCACCGCCGCCGCCACCGCCGCCCGCGACAGCGCCCCCCTCCGATCCTACCATGCCCCCAGATCCCGAACCGCTGCCAGACACGACGCCCACCATCGACGAAGAGGAGGCGGAAGAAGAGGCCGACGATGAGCCGCTCGATATCGAGCCCACGCTGCTCGCCGGATTGATTGCTGATTCTAATCGGGCGTTCGGTAATGCTGCGAGCACCAGCAACGGCAACAGGGTCGCCATCGTTCGGCTTGGAAGCAGCTTCGTCCGTCGAACGAGTCCCATTCTGATAGATCCTTCGCTTACTCTTGCCTGCCTCGCATCACTCCGGCCTGCAACAATCAAACACTTTCTTCAGTTTATTTTACCCTTGATGCGATGCTTTTCAGGAACGTAACTGGTACACAGTAACGATTCTTGAGATGAACCTCGGATATGTTCAACTTAGGAATCATGGGGTTCGTTTTAAGAATCGTTACTGTACTGGAGTCATAAGAGACAGAAAAATTTGTAAATCTGATTCTATACTGCTATCAACATTTGATTCTTGGATAATGTATCAAATACGGTAAACGATTTCGCACATTATGGGTCACGAGTGACCCCAGAATACCACTTAAATGGGACTTTCTTAAAAATTTGGGTACAAGTAAATAGGTGATGTTCTTAAGCAGAAAGAATACTAATGTATTACTAATCGCGTCTAGTAAATTCCTACGTCTCTGTCACCATCCACGACAGCATAAGGACTGGACGTAGAAATGTTCCATCATCGTAATTACCGAATTCATAATCCCAACGAGGAGCTTGAAGCACGATATCCACCGGCAGTATTATTTCGAGACACGTAATTAAAGATGCGCGATATCGGTGCAAGTCTCAGCGAGTGCCTCGTAAATATGTATGGTCATTCGCAATCTTCTTTGGCCAACTATGACACGTATCCGCTCCATACTATGTACGCGTATCGAATCGGTTAATGGACAGATATTGTTGCAGTCTTATCGTCCGCAACCTCTTTCCAACCACGCTTCGAGGCGAGTTCGCGCGTTCCTCGTCTGAGTCAGACATTCCTCCGCGCGTATTCAAAAATACTCCGCGCCGATAAACCGGCGACATCGTTCCGATTCGATAAAGCGGTGGCCGGACGACGGAGCGACGCGACGAAATGGACAAGTCGCACGATTAGATTAAGACGTTTCGAAGACACCGCGTGCCCGTTCGACTCCGCCGAAAAATCGCGTTATAAATATATCGCGCCACGAAATCACTCAAGCATCGTACGCGTACGACGTCCTTCGCGCTTCCACCGAGCCACCGCGATGACACAAAAACCGTGGAAAGAAACGCCCGACAAAAACCAGAATTTCTCTCCCCTGCGTGTCATCTATCTCGGAGCATCATCAGCCATCCCCCCTTAAATATAGTCATTTCTCCGTACGCTGCCATCCGGGGCATGGCAAAAACGTGTTCAATCTCGAGGCCCCTTACGGTGGTCCTAATTAAGCTCCGCCGATCCTCGAACGAGAAAAAGAACACAACCCACCGAACTAGCATAACATTATATAACCCCGAAACACGATTCTAGACCGATCGCGGGACCTGGGTGTGTATTTGCATAACCCACCCGCCGACAGAAGCTCGAGATTCGCTGGTTTATTCGTGGCCCAACGGACTCACGACCGTCTGCGACCTTAACGAACAAGGGCAAACGGGGGTTCAGGTGGCTGGGCGCATAAATCAACGTCCGTGCCTAGATCCCCGGCTAGATCTCGGGAGGATCGATCGGGAACGGGCCGGGAATCGGCCGCAGGGGTGAAAGGGTAAGCCAGACGGACGGTGGAGACGAGAAACGAGGGAGGAAGAACGAGGAGAGGGCCAAGAGCAACGCGAGACGACAGTCACGGATCTTATAATAGTCGGGCCGCGGAAAACACGTGACCGGAGCGAAATGTTATTGTAGGAGGCGGTGTTAGTTTTACCGTTTGTTAACTGCTAGCACCCCGACACGCGCTCCGTGGCTATTTATAAGACGACAGCCAGCGTTGCATCTCAGCGCGGAGAACAAGCTCAGGCTACGTGTGTGGCGAGCAGAGATTGACGCGCGCGAGGAAAGGATCTGACGGACGGACGCGTCCCGGGACTCGCCACGAACATCCTACGATCTCCGGATTTTTGATGGAACAACCGACGATAATTACATCCGTTGGAACGTCTCGAGAAACGTCGGTGTCTTGACCATGGTTTCGAGACACCTGGAGAGAAAGGAGGAATAGAAGGTAATCCTTTCGTTCTAGGGTCTGTGTTTAAGGGTTCCTTGAACCCGAAGCTAAAAGAGGGTAGACTTTGAATCTTCCAAAGTTTAATTCGAATGGGTGAAATTTTAGAATACACGAGTCAGCGTTTTGCTCTTATTTATACGATTCGATCTACGCGGGAAAGCTTCGGAACGATTTAATCGCATAAGTCGAGGACTTTGCCGTATATACCCGGGCTTTAATCGATCTCCAGCGATATGACTGGCTGTCACCGGCGCGCCTCGCCTGGGGTTCGCAGGATCCATCCAGGGGGGGTGACTACCCCTCCGGTAACTTCTCCCTGGTATTCGAAAACACGTGACTCATGCCACCGGGTCCCCAGCCAACGGACAACCCCTGGATTTACGGGAGACTCGTAGAACGCGTGAGTCTGCAAAGGTGCACCTTCGGGTTAATCGACGCGCGGCTAATGGATCCACTATTTCTCTCTTACGTGTCGACGGCCATTGCTTGTCCCAGACCAAAGGGTGCTCCGAGTGGTGACAATGCCCAAACCCCTCCCCCCTCTCGAGTTTCTCCGTTAGGGTACGGAAATTGTTAGGTTAGATTAGAGGGACCATGAATAATGCATAACGAATCAGGATGAGATTTCGACGCATTAGAAACGCGTTGCTACTTGGGAATAATAATCGAGAAATATTTCAGCGATTTGGGATACCGGGGATCGTTTGTCTCGTGGGAACGTACAAGATACTTCGGAAATGAGTGTCAAAATTTAGGATAGGCGAGCACGATGCTACTGTACTCAACAGCTCTTTCGTCGTGTATAAAAAATCGTTCGAATACTATCTTTAATGGACAAATTCGTTTTTAGTAAAATGCTTGTCAAATTAAGAGTTACAAGTGACTTTCTTTTTATTAGAAGCGAACGATAAGAGTAGTTAGATTTGAACATGCATTCCTAAAGCATTCTAAACGGATAAAATGACAAATCCTTTCACGTGTCACCTCGTATCTGCCGGTTAAGCTCGTCAGCAGGACTGGTGTAACAGACAGTGCTCCGACGCGATTAGAAGTTCGACCGGCTTCTATTTTCGGAACACTTCGGGCAAAGTTGCTACCGCGAAATAGGATAGCAATTTGCTACTATGACTACGTTTCCACGATCCGACGATTTTCGTCAGACCAAATACGCCGCAGAGCGGAGATTCTTGACCACTGCGAAGACGGTTCCTGCCCTTCTTCGTGTTTTAAAATTTAGATGTGTGCCAGAATCTTGTCTCCATAATCATTTTGGATAGTGTATTTAATAGTTTCCAATTTATTTCTGTGAAAAGATGACTCGAACTAGAGTCGAAACGTTTCGAATCAAATATAAATGTTAAGTTTAATATAAAAATAGTGGAATATTTTCATTTTTTAACCGTTCCGTGGTCTCGAGGTTAAGAACCACTGCTTCGAAAATGCCAATCCACCGCATAGCTATTTGGGTATACCGGACAATCTATTCTCGCGCGGGGATGGCAAACCAGGTGCGCGTATCTTTATATCGTTTAACTCGAAACCTCGGCAAGTACTTCTCTTATCATTCCATGTCATCGTTTAACATTAAACGCATTGTGAGCTCGAGCAAGTATCGTTGCTCGACTCTTGGCGAACGATTCAATTAAGTTCCGTAACGTCGGACGCGGCCAACTCCCACGACTTGCTACGCATTAACACGTTCGAGGCCTGGAATTCGCGCCGAGTCCACTCCACAAAACTGCCTCGATACACTGTAGCGACGTTTCCCGCGCTCGCCAACAGAGGGAGACGATCGACTTGTCTCTCTCGCAAGTGCTCGATCATTCAATGTTCCCCCTCCTCATCAAATTCTTGAAATGATACAAGACAAAATATATTCTGAGACCTTTGGAGCACGCCAATTCGAAAGACACAGTTTCCTGAAAAGTTTGAACGAGTATGGAAGGACTCAAAGTTCCCAAAGCGTTTATTTGCAATTTTCGGCATCGAGACGGGCCCCGTAGAGAGAAGACTCGTGGAGAACGGAAACACGCGCGCACGCCTTTTCGATTATTAATCGCCACGTGGCCGGGGCCATCGTAATTTATCTTGAAGCTGAATCGTACACGCCTAGCGAGCCTTAATACCGGAACACGGTCACGCGCGATACGAGCGATCGATCGTTAATCGTCGTACAACAACGTGCAGCGCTTATTGACGCGTCGAAGCTGGCCCGTCGGGCCCCGGGAAATTATCGCGTTCGAAAACGCGATTGGAGCCCTGTATCGCCACGGGAACGACCGCTTATTATTCCCAGCCTCGCCTCCGCCGTGGATTCATGCTTCCTTCTACGTGACCGCCTCCAACGAGAACGCGAATCTCCGCGATGATATGCCCTCCTTCTTCCCTATCCACCTTTTTCCCGCGCGCTATAATTTCCCATTAAGGAACATTTTCGCGGGATACTTTGAGCGTTACGGGGTCGCGGCAAGGACGAGGAAGAAGGAGGATCCTTGTGTCGGGGTAATGAATCAGTTTTAAAGGCCTCGCCCCTGCCAGGAATACGCTGGCAGCGCGTTGTTTGGGTTATGATTTACGCTTCTTGCATGTAAATTCCGTCCCCCTTTTTCTTCCCTGCCTACGCGCGAACGCCTGGCCGCGAAACTCCTTCAAACACAGATTCCAACCCCGAAAAACAACCGCTTCGGTTTCTCTCGGTCCAGGTTGGGTAAACCAACGTGCAAAGATACAAAAATTAAAATATCGACGTAAACGTAAAGGTAAAATTCTCAAACGATCGCTTTTTAATCGTTGAATCGGCAAAACACTGTGAGAGGAGACGAGTCTCGATCGTCGCGAGAAACGGGCAATTTGTCGACGCCCGTTGGGGCATAACTCAGAGCGAACGAGGCTCTCCGCGAGGATCCGGAGGGCCGGAAACCGCGTGAAAAGGATCGTGGAACGAGCCGCGTCGACGCTCAGGCGTCTTTGAAAGGACGTCTTGCGGTGACACGCGTCCCTCTGACGCGGTTCCACGAGAGATTTTTTTCAATCCCGACACGGTCCACGGTCAAAGGTAAACCGTTCGCCAAAGACGCACCTCGGGGCAAAGGGACGCGCAGGACGAGAAAACGAGACGGCGTCGCAGTGGAGGAAGCCTCAAAGAAGAAATCCTGAGCGAGAACGACGCGCGGTCGAAAAGATGCATAAATCAAAGCGGTCCCGGAGATTTATGGCGAGGTATGGATAAGGTACGCGCGGTGCTCGCTCGTTAGTTGGCAAAACTGACGGCGCTCGGTGTCAGGTTTTATATCAAATCGCGCGTCACAGGCATTAATCACGAATTCACCGAGGGGCCACGCACGAGAGCCAACGCACGGAGACACGGAACAACGAAATCTGCTCTCTGTCGTCGTCTCTGTTTCGTCCCTGTCGCGATCGACGCGAGCGTTCGTCGTCTCTGTTCCCGTTTATCTCATTGTGCGCCGTGGGTTTCGCGCGGGACGCGATGAATACGCTCCGAGCGAGTTCGACGCGGAATGTTAATAATTGAAGCCCGTGGAAACGAGCACGACCGTATCGGCTCTGAATGTCTACGCTGAAAACAAACTTGTTAATCCTTTCGCGCGCCCGTCACGACTACGTCTGCCTCGAAACCCTTTGAGCGTAATAGAATTTCCAGGCGTTATTGTGCAACCCGCTTGGGCGCATTTGTCGGACGCGTATCGACGATAACACCGACTCGACGCCGGAATTAAACAATGCTCATTATCGCGAGACTACGGTCGACGAAACGTTACACGATGCCTTCGTTCGGCGAAGACGTTGGCACCTAATACGGACTCGTGCTCCAAGTAAGCCCGCTCCAAATATGCGGAGGCTCTAAAGTGGGAAGACGATGTAAATGCAGTGGTATCTGATCGACGATCGTTGGGAAGTGTTTTAAACAATATACAAATTTATTCGACCGGGGTAATTTTGCATTTGTTTAATAAAATGTAACTCTTGCCCTACAGAAAGAGAATATTCTAGTAAAAATTACTGCTTGTAAAAATTCAACAGTGTGTACATGGTAATAAGTACTGAGAAGTAGCAATAGGTGAGCGCTTGTGAGAGAGACAGGTTGAGAGTAGCCCTCTACTGGCGAGCGTGGGAACTATCCTCAAAATACTCTACCGTAACTTGTCCACTGGAATATTTACTCGATAATAATTGCAATTGTCTAGATTGTAACATACTCAGACACAAAAAGCAAGTGTTTAGAATGACCCAGCCTATTAAATTATTTCTCCGGAGCCCGTGAAAGGCGAAATTTTTATCCTTCTCGGAAAAAGTCCGCCGATATTCTCGAGGGCATCTTCGTTATGCTATTCCACGGCCAAATATCGCGAGACAAAAAGGCCCGCTCGGTCCCCGGCGTATGTCCTTTTCCACGAAACCGCATATTCCATTCGCGGTGCCGATAAAAAGCCAGGACGGCCCCGTAAGAGTCGTAATTCATCGTGAATAAACAGGAGACAAACGCGGATAGGGCCCCCATAAACGGGCGAAATTAATTCCTTCCGAGAAGCCCGGATCGGGGGCAGCGGTGTTAATTATAGACAAAACGAGGTTCGTTTCCCCATGGTACGGTTACCCCTGCCCCCGGAGTGCTCGCTGGCCAGAGGCGAAATATCTCGTGGCGGAATTTCGAAACGGCGTCCCGTCGTGCGACGCGTCGTTACATGATGGATCGAGCCATCTTCGAAGGATACACGCGAAATCTGCGAGAAAGATCGTCCTCCGGTTGGATGACCTACGAGTTTCGGGGAAGACACGAAAGAAGCGCGAATAAATTCTATTCGCGCCCCCCTGCCTGACGGCGTTTTTGCATAAATTATCCCCTTGCCGCGGGAGGTCCGACGCTGTGGCCTCTTCGAGAGCCGATGGGGACAATACAGGGTGCCTCTGCAAAATTTAACACTCCTACGCAAGCATTTTTTGGGCAAACTTTACTCGTTTGTTTTGCTTTTATCCTTCGCTGCAAAGTGGTGGTTGCATACGATCCTGCACGTATGGTTTCAAATGCACGATAAAACAAACAAGAAGTGGCAAAGTACAGCCGAGTCAAATAACGTAAATACATAAAACGATATAATAGGATAGGAACGAAGAAGGGTGAAGGATCAGCTTTCTCGAAGAAGGCGTAAGTTTCGAGAGTTTCGAGCATCGGAGGATCGCAATAACGAGCAGAAGCGTAGGAGAAAGGGGCTCGGAATTTGAAAGTATGATGAGCCGGGACGAGCAGACAGCATTTTGCTAATCATACAACGGAGGATTCGTCTTTGTTTTATGTTTAGCAATGACGATTTGTCGAACGAGGGAGATATACGATCGTATTTACGAGTACAGCGGGAAAAACGGTGACGGGAGTTCTGCACACCTTTGGTGCAGAAGGCAGGACACGTTTTTAATATTTAAGTATAATTGTATATATTTGCATCCGTTATTGTGTCTTTTTCTTTCGACTTTCTTCTTTTGCAAAATTAATTCTATCCTAAATATCGTTGCTATCCTTAACGGAGCCTCCGTATCACGTTGAAAGCAATATTTACTCTATTATTCGATATACATGAAATAAATATGTTGATACGATACACACGTGTTATCGGTACCTTTGAAAAGGTTACCACCATATAAGCGTTAACATTTTTTTCGAGGCACCCTGTATTCGCCCGAAGCTGCCGTGTATCCGGCGACAGAACCGACCGCGATCGTTTTATTTCTCGTCTTCCTCTCGTTCTGGCCCGTGGCCTTTTCGTTTCTCGGCCCCATTGGTTTTATTGGTCGGGCGAGACCACGGCCGAAAAAATATACGAGCGGAGATATTTTTTTTCTCGTCCCGCGGGAAAGTAGTAAAATGTTTAACAAGATAAGGGTTTGAAGTCTGTGTCTCGATCGGACGACGCAACCCTATCTCCGCTCGGAGCGTTTACGCGAGAACCGATCGGATAGTTATCGGGTTTTGGGCGTCGAAGACGTTGATACGGTAATGCGTTTCCTTTCTCGCCCTCAGACGCTTCGCGATCCCCTCCATTCTCGCGTTTATTCCAGTCGATCCGGACTCCGAAAGATTTAGGAATTTATCGGATCGAACAACTAAATTCAAGGTATACAAAATATAAAATTGCCTCTGGCTTCCAGAAGTTTTATTATACGAAAAATCTGAGACGAAAAGCAAAAGTTAAAAATATGTCTCGAAGCGAAGGGGGATGAACAGACAGGTCTGCACTTTGAAACTTTACACCTCCGTCCGATATCCCGTTTCACGACTACTATATTGAAAATAACGACAACGATAAATTACCGTGTCAAAGCACGGGGGCGTGTTCGTATCGCGAAGACGGGACGGGGGTAGGGGAGGGAAAAAATCTTACGACGCGATACTCGAATTTATGCGCCTTCTCTCTCCGTAGCTTTCGGATCGAATTTCCAGTTTCTCTTGGGAATCGTGCGATTGGGTGACGATTAATTGAAATTATCGCGCATCGCCGCGAAGAATTGAGAGGCACTGAGGCCAGCCACGGTGCATCGGGAACGAAGAGACAGGTAAAATATGTCTGCTGTCGCCTTAACATTTTGCACGTGACGAAGATATACGTCGATGCCCGGACGGGGACGTTACGAGCTCGCGAAAGAAACGCGAGTTTCGCTTCGCGGGACACGTGTGCGCCCCGTTCGATGAAAAATGTCATGGCGTTTCTTTCCCCGTACGTCCGATCGATTCGTTCCTCGACGTCGAATCGCCACGGAAGTCGATCCCTTCGATGATTCTTCTCATGCCTCCGGAACGACGAGTCACGTCGCCCGGCGATTTTTCACGCGCGGATTCCGATGCAAAGCATCTGCTCGCCGGAACGCGACGTTTTCGGTGATTTCGCTGAAAGATATCCAGAGGAGACATCTTGAAAACTTTCTGCGAAACTTTTGACATACGTCTCGTTGTAAAATGTTTCGAAATCGAGAAGTATGAGAAACCATTAACCCTTCGAATGTTATGGACTTACTGCAGTTATCGGTATCTTAAGCATTTCGACCAGGAGTCAGTGCTCCAAGGGTTAGTAATTCTGTTATTTAGCGATTCGAGTCGGAGAAACTAATGTAATTTTTGTTATTTTATTAGGAAAGCGTGAAACGGAAGTATTTTTACACGTCCAAACGTGTTCGAATGAATTTATCGAAACGGCTGAAACCTGTTAAGTAAATTTAGTCTGGCATTAATTTTAAACGTCGAACGAAAAACGAAAAAACGGCGAACGGGCAGAGAATGAAATCTCCGACTAATAAATCGCAGATAAAAAGAGGAAACCAAGCTAGATTCGATGTCGCGAGGGCGACTATTATTTCGAAACGCACAAATCCCGGAAGGAACTCCGGGGTTCCGGCGCGAACAACGCGCCACGCGAGGCATTGAAATCTCCGAATGGTGTATTCCGGCTGGCTTTTTGCGGCGGTGGTCTCGTAAAACACTCCGCGAAAGCGTGTCGCGGCCGCGTTGCTATTTAGCGATCATTAACGCGATTCGTGTAAACACAAATCACGATCCGCGTTAATAACCGGATATCCTCGTATTAATTAACGCCTCTGGCGGGCCGACGCGATGCAAAAGTGGCCCGTAAATTCAAATTAAAACCAACCAAATATGTACGATCGCGCCGCGTTCAAATTAAATACGCCACAACCGGAACGCGGTGTACGCGAATCATGCGCAGAGAGATTCTTACCAACGAGTGGCTCGTGCATCGCTCGTTTTCACGGATAAATGGAAAACGTCGACTAATGAAGCGCGGCCCAATCGCCGTTCGCGATATAATTTACACCGGCGCGGACGAAAGGAGTCGAACGACCGATGAATTCCGTTGGGATGCGATACATCGATCCTCCCTGCATTCGGGTGCAGTCGACCGAAGTTCTGCCCCTCCGGAGAAAATTTACACCGAATGGACAGACCAGTCTGCGGCAATTTATCAAACGTAAAACGTCTCGTTGTTCGTTTCATACATTAATTTCCTTTTATTTGAATTTCTCAACATTATGTATGTTAATGCCCCAAGCGTTGTAATTTAGAGCGATTGTTTGTAATTTTGCGTATTAAATGTGATCGTCGTCGTGCCTGGGAGGGTCGTTTCGAACGATGGCGCGAACCACGGGAGGGATATCAGATTTTTCGAAGCAGAGGGCGACGAGTGGACGAGCGGTCCTTTGCGCGTCCATTTCCCTAATGGATCCAAAATTGCCGCGTTTCCCCAATATCAGCCTATGCTAAAGTTTTACGAGACCGCTCGTCCCGTATTTCCACGTTGCCGGGAACAGCTGCGATATCCCGTACGAAATTCTAAGCCCACCCAGGAAGCGTTGCACCGTTATCGCGAAAAAGGCGCGTTTGGTCCCCGGAGCGTTTCTAAGATTGCCCGTACGCGGCGCGTAACAGCCTCGGATACGAAAACCTCGATTTCGCTGTTCCGCGACGAGTTTATTAAAGCCCGGGGGGAGAAACCGGCCGCGAGAAAGAGAGACAAAGAGAGAGAGGAGAGTCCGAGAGTCGCGAAAGGACCGATAACCGGAACTATTTATTAGAGCCCCGGGGCGATACGCGTTCGCGGCGAACGATGTACCACGAGGCCTTTATGCGATTATAAAGTACGCTTTATACGTTTCCGAGCGTGGCTAGTGTCGACCCGCGGCCGGTCGTTGCTAATAACTCTATATATCTTATTCGTGGGACAGGCCACGGGAGGCACCGGTGGCATGCAACGCGCCGCGTTCCTTTTTCGAACACCGGGGACACGCAACGCGCGATTACGCGCGCTACCAATGGACCCGACCGATAAAAAGCGCGGAAGGTATTCCTGATACTCGCCCACGTCGTGCAGCGCCACGGTGAAATACGGTCTCTCCCGCTCTTCGTCGCCCCGAGTCCACGGTCGTAGCCACTGTGAAATCCCACCGCCGGGATTCCCCAACATCGAACAGCCAATTCGTCAATATTCCGAACGCCAAAACATTATTAACACGTTCACTGCTACGTCTGTACAAATATCTTTGAAGACTGAGATCTCTACATATTCTTCGCTAAAATACGCGTAGTTTGCATTTTGAAACACCAAAATCCTCCACTCCGTTCAGAAGTTATGACGTTTCAAAGATACGCAAGAAATTTTAGAGCGATATATCTGGCCAAAAATTATATCTTCGGTAAGGAATTTTTTTCTCGAAAATGGTTAGGATTTCGAGGGTATGTCTATTGACCAAAAATGATTGCAATTGAACCCCGTAACCGAAAATAATTTTTTGGAGATATAACGCAAAATACAGACCCAAAAAATCGTATCTGCTCCATTTTGGCCTCACCTTCTCTCCAAATAGAATTTCATAACCGATAAAATACATGCACGCGCAATTTTGTAACCGGTTTTTTTAGTAGGTTCGGGGCCAAAGTGCCTATAAAGTAAATCGAGAGTAGAATTTCGGCCGATAGGTTCGCGTCCGAAGTCGGCCGGGAGAAAGTAAAAAAAGGAAAGATGGACGGAGGCACGCCGGCCGTCAAAGAGTCCCATCGTTCTCGTCCAGTTAAGAGGGAGTTCTCTGAAACGCCCAACACGGATCCACGGTTATGTTTGCGGGCTGCTGCCTCACCTACGCGGTCCGTTGCGCTTTTACGCGCGTCGAGACTATTTCTACGACACGCGGCCGTTTACATGGCCGCGTTGCTGCTGCGTGTCGACTCCGGGAACAGGATACGACAACGGCTGATGCGCGTATTCACGCCGCGAGAAAACAAACACGTATTCGTGTTACGGTCCAGGACACTAACCGGCGACGGGTTCTGGGCAACGTGTCGCGCTCTTTTTAGCACGGCTTCGTTTTGCTGCTCGAAAGGCCTCGCCACCTCTGTCCTTCTCCTCCCCTCTTTCTGACCGTCTACTCACCTCCCCGCGTACGACGCGAACGAATCCGAGGCGAAGGTGAAACCCGAGAGTCCGCGACGCAGGAAGTGGTCGGTATTGGGATCCACTTTAAAGTTGACACCTCTCGCGGTAAGCCCGTTTTCAACGTGTCTCGTTAGGGTTGGGGGGAGGGGGCACCGCTCCGACCGTTCCCGCCGAAATACCGGTTGCGTGTTCCGGTGTGCGATTACCGACCGTCTGCATCCTGATCACGCGACACCGCGCGCCTCCTTTCCTTTCTACTCTTGTTAATCGCGAAATACTACCCCGGGATGAATACGCGGAGGATGGATAAAGCAGACCAAAAGGAGGCTTTAAGAGAACGGCCCCCGGTAAGTTTTTGTAGCGACTGACGGAGCACGCCTCTTTCAGCTTAACCCATTAACTGCCGAATTATTGTTTTCCCTTTTCTTTTTTTTTTCGCGAATTCGTGTTTATTTTGCGGTGATTATTTACCGCGTTAACGACCTCGTCGGATTTTCGTCTCGAAAGGGAGGCTCGTTGACGAGGGGAGGATCCACGACTTGACGATTTTGACTCGATGTTCGCGAGACCGGCGGAGTACAGGTTCCTCGCGGTACGTGTAAAATATTAGGTGTAGATGTTCAAAATAATTAATCAAACTTTGTAAAAGTGCTCACTGAACCTAGTAACATTTTTGTTACTGATACCGATCGATGAAGTGTCAAGAGCGACGGTAACGAAGGAAAAATATAAAATAAAAATCGAAGACAGTCTCGAGTGTTTTCCTAGCTGTCAATTACCTGATTAAAAATGACACGCTGCGTTGGTCGTGACAAGTATACCGGCGTTCCCGCTAAAACGCGTTAGTAGCCAGCGGGGCTAGACCACTGTCATTTCCAACGCGAACAATAATCCAGCGGTTAATAGCAGCGGCATGCCAGAAGCGGTTCGCAGCGGCTTTTGTCCTAGCTGGCGAGTTTACAGCTCGTTCGTCTCGTCGGGCACGAGCAAACGTGGCCAGGGAAGGAAGGATTACAGTAGGCCTGTGTCACGCCTCTCTCTTTTTCCGTCGTTCCGCTGCTCGTCTCAGTTTGCTACGCGTTATATACCCCCTCCCACCGCCCCCGCCGCGCTGCCCCTTTCTCCGCGCGAGTACGCTAATTAATTAGGAGTGAATTATGGATTCGCGGGGCCCGTTAATTGGATCCGTCGCTCCTCCCGCGGAAACGACGCCGATGCGTGTTCCGCTTCTCCGCGTTTCCTCTCCACGCCGTGGCAACACGACCGGGGCCGTGACTCCTTCGGGGCGGATGCGCCAAACGACCCGGTACACGCTCGTGACTCGCGCGCGAATATCGACGTTATCGAGCGTAGTTTCGCCACGACGGAGAACGCGCAGGGCCGCAGCTCTCTAAGAACCCGGATCAACCAAACATTCCCACCTATCGACAAAATTCTAGCAACTAATGTGAAGAAAACTAACGTAAAACGATTCAAATTTCTTTCATTTCTACTGAATATTGCGACCGTGTAAAATGAAGGCAATCGTGCGAGTTGGTCACTTTCCATCTTTTAGTAGTACATTTTACGAGATACCAGTTGAAGGGTAAGCTTTGTTTCGTTATTAATAAAAAAAATTTGTAATACATGTATATGAGTGCTGACATTAATTGCGGTACATCAGTCTTGTAGACTTCCTCCCTTTCAGGTTTAAACTGTTT
Source organism: Colletes latitarsis (assembly GCF_051014445.1). Lineage (NCBI taxonomy): Eukaryota > Metazoa > Arthropoda > Insecta > Hymenoptera > Colletidae > Colletes > Colletes latitarsis. The sequence continues at coordinate 23,718,896 of NC_135135.1, read as the reverse complement.
AAAGTTTTCTGCACGCGCTTAGACCTATAACCAGGATTTCCTATCGCGTCAACGCCTACTGCAAATAGTTCCATACCGGTTATAAGAGCGATCTATTATATCAATTTACTATAATCTTCTCTGTTATTTCTTCTATCATCTACACGCGAGATTTATATTCTCATATATTTAGAGAACTCGTCCAATTTGTAGCAGTAATGAATATAAAGATAATGTACCGATAATGTACCATAAAACAGCGCGAAGGAGAAAGTCAGTCTCGCTACTTTCAAACGTCGCATTAACACGCGACCTTGCTTCATTGTACATCTCGGGACCGATTCTTCCACTTCCGAATAATACTCCCCGTCAGATTGTCACGAAATTATCGCAGCGACATCCTGGATGGAGCCCGCTCGGCGCCGCGTTAACTGTATCTCATTCGCATTCACTGTTCATCGCCCTGGTCCCCGTACACAAAGCCAAACAAACCGAAGAGATAACAGATTGAATTTCATCCACCTCTCTGGCAGGTTGTTGCTGCTCGACGCTGTAACAACCCGACAGGATGTACCGTACAATGCATTACATCTGTAAACCTGCGTTTCCAGATGCACAGCGCGCAGAGCTAACGCTGGAACGCCTTTCAACCACCTTTTTCACCGGGTTCTGCTTGCACGCTCTTTAAATAAATGCATGGCTGAATCGAACACTTATTATCTTTTTTGATGTTCGGGAATGGAAGGCTCTGTTGTATCAGGGTACATTTATTTTGAAATTAAGTACTAAATTTTTGAAAACACCCCTCGAGCAATACTTGAAATTTGTGAGAATTAACTTGGTGAATCTGACGCTTTGGCGACCATTATAGAACGCTAAAATCGTCAACCGTTCACCTTGGACACTCGATATACCAAAGAGAGTAGGCTTAGGTGCTCCCTAAGTACCTCCAAATTTAGTGTCAATCAGTCAACTAGAACAACTGTGTAAATATTTCTTTTTGAAAGTGGATTCTATCGTAAGTCCCATAGTTTTTAATATTTTGCTATGAAAAAAATTGTGGATGAAACCGACTGGGGGGAAAAGTAGACTAGTTGGAGAAAAATTTTAAAACGAAGCTTAGAGAAATTGTGGTCTAGACGGGAATGGTCGTTTAATGCTCCGGTGGAGGAGCAGCGAGGTTGTTCCAGGAAGCGAAGAAGGTAGCCGAGCGCGTCCCTGTTAGCTGGCTAGAAAGTACTGGCACCGTCCGTTTTACCTGGGTCTATCTCTATCGTTTAGCCAGCGGGCAGCGAAGGGCGGTGCAACGATGACGCGCTGGGCAAGTCGTTGCCACGGCTGGCTGTTTACTTTTCAAGAGCTGACCAGCAGGCAGGCAGGCGAGCAGGCAGTCGAAGCAGGCGTGCACCGGTCGTCCTCTGCTCGTATATACTCCGGCGAAACCAGCTCGAAAGATCGAGCGGTCAGGTAGGGGCGGCGAAGGGAGAGAAGGTCCTGGTCTCGACCTCGGTGGATAGAGGAGCTTGGAAAGAGGCTCGAGACCGTAAATCATCATCCCACTCTGCCCCCCCTGGCCGCCTCGAAGATGACGCATCTGATGGAAAAGGGAGGAAGCGAAGAGGGAAAAAAGGGAGAAAACGAAACAGAAGCGAACGACCAAGGGAACGAGGGGGCTACGAGGGAACGGAGGATCGGAGAAAGGGACGAGGAGACGGACCCGGTGTGCTCGTTATACCTCTCTTGCTGCTCTTATCCGCGACGATCTGTCTCCTACCCACGGCTAACCTTGAACCCGGGGTGCGCATCGCCCAACGAGAGACCCACCGATGGCTCTCTCTTCTCTATCTCTGTCCGCAGACAGCAACACAACGGACGCAAACGCGACTCTCGATGGGTACGAGAGATCGACCGTTCGATGGGACCGAACGGAAGCTCTAATCCAAGGGGAGAGCACCGGAGTGTCTCGATGACACTGGGCCAAGGTGTCGTCCACATGTGCCCTTAATTAGGAACCTCCCCCTTCCTCCTTGATCGCGATGGACGCCGATTTACGGGCGAGGATGCGAGGCTCCCTTAATGAGGGGATGCCCGGGAGATAAACGGCTGGCGTGTTTCGTGTTTACAAGCTCTTTAAACGGCTTGTTGTCACTTAATTATGTTACGCGGAGGCGAGCTGCGTGACGGCGTACGCGTCGAAGGCGGAACACTCCGGGGCTACGCAACACGGACGTCGGGAGTGATGAACGACCGTGACGTCGCGAAATGTTCAGTCGCCTCGATACCGGGTAATCGTTGGAAACAATGTCCCACGGGAAGAGGACGGGACACGGTGTCTCTGATATCGCCTTGGCCAACGGGACGCGATAAATCCCGCGACCACGGGATCCAGTCTCAGAGCAAACGATACCTAACACCGACGCGTGGGAAGCGCGTGGCTCGCGAGACAAATTGGCCAAGTTCGCTAATGGAATGCGCAGAATCCCCGCTACCGTCCCTGAAATTCGAAGCTGGAACCGTTCGATCCGGACGCTGGAATTTATTTCGCGACGTCTTGGATGCCGCGAGTTGCGTGTCTCGGGATCCCGACTGTCCAGACCATTCTCGGGAATTTCGGGGCCCCCTCGTGTCTCCCGAGTTTCCTCGGTACCCGAGGATCGAAGCTTTTTAGCGGCTGACTTTGACGATGTATCTTCTGCATAGTTACTTCTGTAAAAAAATTCTACGGTGGATGCCAAAGTTTCGACAGTTGCGACCATATGAAACGAAGATGGCATCAACAAGTTAATTGGTAAATGGAAAAAGGTCGTACGTCGATGACTGATAACGAAGTATTAATTTCTTGCACCCAGACATTACTTATGTGATAATAGTTGGAACAACTGTCACCGATACGATTGTTTCAAAGATAATTGTACGAGGTGGAGGGTTGTCTGTCGCGTTGCGTCTAATGAAAGTACGCCACTGACTTGTGACTACGGTTCCAACTCGTTCAATAGAGCCACGACTATTGCAATATCCCTGTTCTGACCACTTTTGCAGCGATGGAGGTTCGTGCAATAATCATGGTACCCAATTGTAATCTCTAGTCTCCAACAAAGTACCTCCAGTACAGAGATTCGATCATTGCACAAGAGGAGTCTTGTCATTGCAAGAATGAGTGGTTAACCAACAAGTAAAATTGCAAATGCCACGTATGGGTCATAAGTAGTACTCCAAGCATATTCTGTGTGGGGTTGGTCGTCATTGGATCGGTTACCTTGATTATTGCAGGAATTTTCAGTCCCGATTTCCTGCGATAATCGAGGTCTACCTATGGTTACTACTAGCAGTTATTCTCCCCGTCCAACTTCACTGTGAAGCAACAATCTCTTCCACTTAGAATAATGGCGGAAACATTTACCCCCCATGAGCAAGAATTGCATGTACGTATGTACATCCCACTACGCATAGTTTCAAGCGAGTCTGTGGTTCCGAATTTGTCGCACGAAAACAGAAACTAAGTGAATCGATACGTACGGTTCGATAGTCTTAAACAAATTTGCAGAAAGTAATATATCGTTCGGTGGAGGAAGGAGAGGAGATTGGGCACCACTGGCGTACGCAAACATGGACGTCCATCAAACCTTAAAGATTCAACTAAATTCTTTTTCGTCGTCCCTATAACCATCAATCTGAAAGAAAAAACCGGTGAAACGATTAAGCGTATAAACTCTGTAATCACGTGGACGCGAGTCCGGCCCATAAAGCATGGAGGCAAAGAGCGTTCCAAGGCCGACGAAGCCTTATCGAACGGATCTCGTCGAATTACCCAGGCGATCGAACGTCCAATTTTCACGAGAATTCCCTCTCCATTTACCGAGAAGCGTCCTCCGAGCGTCCGCCGGAGTAACGGTGAAACGGTTAATTCCCGACCTTCGCGGACGGTTTTTGCCAGTTCCCCGAGGACCGAAGGTATCTCCCAGAAGGGACGAGGCTGGTTTCCGTGCTCTCGACGCCAATGCAAATCGCTACCGATGCATCACCGAGCTGTCAACCGTTCGTTGCTTCGCGATAAACTTTCCCGCTCGTCCGCTCGAACCGGCCCAGCAGGGAGAAAGAGGTCGTGCACGACCGATACGCACGCCTGCCTGCCCTGCGTTCAACGTACGCGTTTCTGTGTGTGTGTGTCCGTGTGTGCGCGTGTGTGCGTTCCCGCGTCCCGTACGATATCGCGCGCGCCAGAACCGCAAAATAAAATTCACGCGGCTGTAAACGGCGGAACAATAGCGTCGTCGTTCGCGCACCATTCCGCCGGGTTAATCACCTGGGGTTAAATTTAGTCCCGCGGGAGACGAATATTCCCAGAGTCCCGGGGGATTTATCGGCAAGATTCAGATAATACCCGGCCCTATCTCCGCCGTATTGGGAAAGATTACAATGGCGTACGCGTCGCATCCTGCAAAACAGAGCCAAGGATCGGGCAGGAAATTGATTCCGCGGAAGGTGAACAAAACGTAGGAGAAAAAAATATGGAATTTTTTTCCCCCTCGGAGGCCACCGATTCTCGAGGAAATCGATGTCGAGTCCGGGGGGCTCGCTGACGCGAGGTTAATTCAGAATTCAGGCTTGTCAAACGCGCGGGCTCGATCAATTTTCGGGGCCTACTTGACCTTTTTATAACGGTCGTGCTCTACGGTCGAGTCTTTATCTTTTCTTCGACGCCACGCCATCGATTCGCCGCGGATAATGATAATCCGCCTTCGTGATTAGACAACACGCGATTAGACAAGTTGAGGATTTTATCGTTCCGAGCTACGCTAAAAATGTTGTTCTCCGTATCGAAATCGAGAGTTCCTCGTCATTTTTCATTTACATTTCCAATGATTTTTCAGGACATTGCTTGTTATTTCGAATCCTCCGGAGACGCGTTTCGAGGCGAATGGATTTAATTGCAGTATGAAATTTCGAGAAGTTCCGGGGATTTCAACTCCGCGATATTTGCATAAGCGAGTACTATTTAAACGAGCGCGTTCGACCGACCCAAATATTCCATAGAATCGTTAATATTTTATCGATCGATATTGTGCTCAAACGGGAACCAATCGTACGAGTTTCGTACGACTATCGATCCCAACGGTGCAAATAGTTTCTTTCATTAATATTGAAATAGTATAAAATCTAGTTCCCGAGACAAGCAATCTTCTACATACATACATACGTGTTTTACGTATTTTTTCAGGCAGAGTCACTATTATATCTGTGACATACGTGACATATTCGAAAGTTTGTCGAACAAACGTCGGTAGAATGTTCTATGACTAGAAAATAGGAGGGAAAGACCTTGTATAAACAGAGGTGTAACGATTCTTTATTAAAAAGGTACAAGAAGATACGGTACTCGAACAAAAATAGTAACCGGTTTGTCGTCGATAGAAGCGCGTCCAGTCGTCGATGTTTATCTTATCTGTTTATTCAAGTCGTGTTTACTATTTGAGATAATCAAGGCATCGTTTGATCAGATTCGTTCGAATCGCCACACACAGACGACGATTTAAAATGTAAGATTAGGCGAGCTTTGCTTTTCCACTTATTTACATTGCTTCGTTCTACGTACACGAGTGACTTTTTTTTATACCTTCTGTATTTTGCTCCAGCCAGTTTCTCTAAAAACGATCGAATCGGATCGAGACCTTTCGTACTCGCTCGGATCGCTCCGGTGGGCTTGAAGAAATTTTTTAACACTAGCAATAACGTCGATCGAAACATTGTTTCCTTCATTGGAGTCGGTTTGTTTGTCGTTCGCGGTACACGATTTTTTAATCGTTTCCTGGAGCGGAGCGTTGCCCTCCGCGCGATACCTATCGATTTTCCGTCCCCAGACACCGGGGCTCGCGGATCTTTTTCGCGATTATTTCGCGCCGACGCTTTCAGGTAAATGCGAATTTGCAGGTAACGCCGACCAGCCTCTGCGCGGAGAGCTTTTTCCGCATTCGTAGCGATTGGAAAACGCCCGGAACTGGTCCGAGCGCCGCGATGAAAGGCTGACGAAGTCCTCTGCGAGCGCGTCGAACTGGATTCCGCGAGCTTTATTACAGAGATTCTCATCTGGTCATATGTAATCACCGGATTTAGAACCGCCCTAAATCCGTAAAACGGCGGAAAATTCCGATCGGCTCCAACGTCGTTCGAATCCTCAAACCCTATTCGATCCGGATCGCCTCGGAAAGTAACTTCGGAATCGAAATTATCATCGATCGTGTAGATAGTACGTTCGAGAGAGAAATTTCGAAAAATACGAAGCAGCGATGATGACTTGGTGATAGTGCAGCCATCCGTGGCAGCGAGTGCACAAAACATGGCTTCGAGGGCAAAAATTGGTACACTCGAGTGGCCAGCAATTTCTCTGGGCACAAACCACATCGAAAATGTGTGGGGAATCTGGCCAGAACAGTTTACGACGGACAAAAGAGTCGGGATCGGTCACTCGTGACACGTCTGGGCCCAACAAAAATCAGCGAACGTGGAAATAAATCATTCGATCTATCCGAGAAAATTGTATAAACGTCTGCTGTGAAATAGGAGGATCTGATTGAAATCCTGCGATTACTTTTAAGAATTTCTGTTATCAGACAGCTCGGAGAGGGTTCGGGGGAGGTTGAGGACCGCTGGTTTATTAGATGGGATTCGAATGCGAGAGGCAGAGCGGGCACAAGGCCCGCGCTTGTTCCATATTTCCGCGAACGGGAGCATCGATGGATCGCCGTGTCGCGTCGACGGGAAACGATTCGTCGAAATCTGTCGCGATTCCTTTTAATCACGCGCGTCGTCGACGAACAGAGACCCCGATCGAGATTAATCTTCCCTGATTTGGTCGTTATCAAAGTTTTGCACGACGCTTGGAAACGTCGAGTCAGTCGTTCACGGACACACGACTTCGGACACGTTTCGGAGGAATTCACTGTCGCTGCTCGCGGGAGACACCTGTCCAATTAATTCTATTCCCGAGGGAAGTCGAGGAACGACCGATCGCTACACTGTTTCAAATTTTATCGCGACGACTGTCTACGCGAAGTTATTCTACTCCCTCATGACCGCTCGAAAAGTTATTGCCGTTTTGTTTTCCACTTTAGAAAGTAAGTAAATTCTGCAGAAAATAAAAATTAATTCTACGGATGTTAGCTGATAATACAACGGTGTTACGGTGTTGGTACGGTCGAGAAATGAAAGTTAAAATAATTGTACATTCGTGGCATTCGAGTAAAAAATAAGGTTGATATGCCTGGACCGAAACGTAATCCTTCTTCCGGTGTGCAGAAACACTGTGTTAGAATTTTACGCCAATAATATTTACGTTTTATTCATAAACCTTTCACTTGCCCCCTTTCAGTATCACGTCGAAGCACAATCCTTTCAACGCGAACAAAAAACTATGGCAATCTAATTTTATCACGGACAGAAACCTTCGATGGAAGGCTGAGACTGCGTTCTCGATACCCGTAAACATCGCGACTTTTTCGAAATATTATCGTCGCTCCGAGCGATCTTCGATCTTCAGATTAGAACGATACCAGCGATTGGTATCAAATCATACAAGATATACGTGAAAAATTGCAAATTAACTCTACAAAGCACCCATTTCATTAATTCTATTACCAAAAATATAAATTTGCATAAGATCCGCAGTCTAATCGTTCATATTCGTGACACGGTTCTAACAGAGAATGATTGGTAGCATTCGAACCGGAAGTGGGGGGGCTTGGAGCCCCGAAAAAGCAAACCATCGAGCCAAGACCTTACCAAACGATGCCTTGGGCTGCCTGAAGCCACGTACTCGGGGCAATGTGGCTATTAGAAAATGCTTATTCTCTTAAGCATATACAGTAGATGGATAGAATAGAATATAGATTGGTTTGCCCGTCAAGGATGATGTATTAGATCCTAAAATTGTCACTGCATACTTGTGAAACCGAGGGTCGTTAATCCCTTCGTCTTAGAAATAATAGGTTGGTGCAATAATAAAGGTAACCAATCCAATGAAAAGTAGACTCACACAGTGTATCTCCGCTGCACATGGTTCACTACTACCAGTTACTTTCCCCTCCAGTGTCACTCATTGCTAAGTTCACTTCACCAATTGACGATCCCCTCCATTTACAATAATGGTAGAAACACTTACCCCGTGTCATCCCGCAAAAATTATCGACACCGTACGAACGGGAGTATGGCTACGCACCTGGAACAGAATTAAAAAGATATGGTTAGAATCAAACGAAAGCATTTATTGCGTATTAATGTTTCTCGTTTTAATGGCAGGGAGCATCGAATTATTAGGGGCAAATCCAACCGCCCCCGATCGATACGTATCGTATCGATGCAGAGGCTAACGACGCGTCGAACACGGCGGTGCCTTATCACGCGATTGAAACGGGAGTCGGTCGCCCGGTTAGCCGCGTGTGCAAACTAAAAACACACCTCGTCGAATGGGGCGAGAGCAAGTACGTCATTATTTTGCGGCTCGTTTATGGAAACGGTGGGTTTTTCGAAACCGCCGCGCGCAAAAAGAACCTGTTCGCCGACGACGGTTTCTCCGCTATGGAACAGCACCGGTAGCTACCGTATGCACGACGGAGGACGCAACCGGAATCTCCTTCTGCGACGCAAAGAAAACTTATTTTCCCCTGCCTCTCTCCGTCCGGGTCGCCTCCGACAGAACTGGACAGTTCAACCCTTTCACTGTCAACTCTCGCAACGGCTGCTTCGACTATTTACGCTTTGCTCCTGAATCTCTTTGGTGCCTCGTAAAACTCAATTTTACTATCTAAATGAAAATTAATTTCGATCTCAACGATATCAGTACAATTCTTTTTGCAAAATATGAGACATTACCAACGAACGTTTGAAAGACACTGAATTTAATTAAAAAAAATCTGAAACTTTGTAGACGTTCCACAATGAAGTTGGGCCCAATTTTGGGAGGGGGGCCTGGGGATTGAGAGGCACTGCTGTAACGCGTCCGTTTCGGTCAGGTGGCTGCTTCGAAATAGGTATCCGTGCACCGTGTACGACGCACGGACAGGGAAAGGGTTGATTGATCGCAGACAAAGCGAACTGTACCGATCGGTCCGTTGACCAATAGAGGAACTTACGAGGTCGTTTCTTCGTCGTTCGCGATGCTGTTTCTTCTACGGCTTCGCGAGGAAAACGTTAATTAAGACTCTGTGTTCTGCCGATCTCGATTCCGCGGAACGACCGCCGGTTATCACGAAACCAGCCATCGGTGGCCGTCTGTTCAACCGTGCTAAACGAATCGACCACCGTTTCGAGGCTCGTCTTTCGCGGAATCCCTTCACCAAGAAACACTGTGCGAGCCTTCGAACGTTGATTTTAATGAAACCTCGGATAAACGTTCATTGGTTTCGTCCAATAACTAGAAATCGTATTTAGTTCAAAGTCAATTGTTGAGCTTCAAGAATTTTTCTACAATTATTCTTTTATCAATTCGCTAGACAAGAGCCGTAGCCTGGCCCAACTTCTACAGTCACCCTGTATACTACGAAGTGTTCTTTCGGTGCTACTACTAGAGTATTTTCTTCCAAACGTGGTGCTTGGCCCAACGTAAAAGGAAAAAACGAGACATCTGGTTGCACAACGCGAACGTGTTAACAGATTGACGGCATGACGTAATTTAACACGCGAGTACTGCGCAAGGATCCTAAGTAAGTACCTAGAGCTCGTTCGTGACGATTAGATCGCCATTTATCTGCAATTCTTTCCAACTAATCGACTTTTTAAAATATATTGAAATCGACCAGTGCGTCATTTTATAATTAAAATTGTATCTTCCGTTTGGGGAAATATTTTTCACAAAAGTGGAATAAAGATTTGCAAAAGGGGTGAGTTTACGAGTGGTAAGAGGTGGCCTTTACGAAGGTAGACGAAATTCGAAAATTCGGGCGAACAATGGCAGGTTGGTATTGATTCGAGGAAAATTTGAACCGTCTGCAGGAAGTATGCGGTGTATCCTCGTAGATACCAATGCGAAGGGAAGACCGTAATGGAAAATCTTATGGTGCGGTGACGACGTTCCTCGTTGGCACACGGTCGATAGGGCCGCCACTCCACCACCACCATTCCAACCACCGTTATTCCACCCACCATCAGGGCTCCCCTTAGAGAAGCTTTTCGACCCTGCCGGTGCTATCGACCCAACAGCTTCCCGTGAGACCACTATAACGCAAAATTTTGACCTAACCCAAAAACCATCGCCACGCACCCGCGGCTCCATTCGACGACCAAGCCACTAAAGATTCTTCAGCGAGTTATACTCGTCCTCGTTCAATTTTATGTACATTACAAATTGCGTTTTAAATGAAATAGGATTTCGATTTTTTCGTGGCGATAATTTAGAATCGAAACAAAGAATAATATATCACACGCACCGCGCAAAGAAGCTTCTGCTATACTGTGCCTTATCTAAACAGACAACCTGTTTAAACTAATTATACGTTAATCAAATATCGAGTAATTGCAAACTGTTCAAACGATCGAAGCGTTATGCCAGATGAGTATTACTCTCGAGTTCGACAAGCACATCTGGAACGAAACCCAATAATTAAACTCGCGTTTTGATTAAACACCGATTGCAAACTCTCGATTCCTCCTTCACGATTTCGTCGAACAATGGCTCGCGGAGGGCGAAATTCGAACGCAAACTATACGCGTACGATATTCTCATGGTTTCGTTCTTGCGGATATTTAAAACGATGTGTAATCGATCGAAAATATATCAGAAAAAATTCTCTATTTTGATATATCCTGTGTTCCCAAAAGGTAAGCGAAGAAACTGCCGGTGATTCGACGACAATAAACTAAACGTCCGACGGACTGCGCGTTAACCAGTGTCAGGTATTGGTTTCCGCTGGCAGAAAAAAAATCAATCCCCCGGTACAGAGGCGGTGAAATATAGATCCCTGGAACGTGGTCGGCGGACCGAGTGTATTCGGAGATTACTGAAATTCACCGCGGTTTCGTGAAACCCAATCCTATTCTTTGTCGCTGGCCAGTTCCGCTCCGCGTATCGTCTTTTTTCCCCGAACCTTCTTCCGATATTTCCCCGCGCAATGATCGCCCGTACAAAAGGGAAGCTACTTATTTCGAGCCGCTCAAAGATTCCTCGAAGCCGGCGGTAAGACAAAGAGCAACGTCGGGTTACGTTTATTGCCATGGTTCCGTACTTTTTCCAAGGATTCTGCGGCGTAACGCGACACCGCGAGGAAAACGCCGCAAATTTCATCCGGCACTCGGCGAGCCAGCAACCCGACAAAGTGCCTCCTCGATCTTTATCGCGGCCAGGTTCGCCAGGACCGATCCGCGAGAGCCTTAAAAAGCCCCGGGTAACGTTTAGCAGTTTCGAGTTACTTTCTGGCCACGAGGATTCAAAAGGGCCCGTGCTGGCGCGTCATCGAGCACCATCTACGAGGAGGCGGCGAGAACCCTTTTGGCATTCTAACGCCGCGCGTCGCTTCGCGGGTCCTTATATACAGGGTGTTCGGCCACCCCTGGAAAAAATTTTAATGCGAGATTCTAGAGGCCAAAATAAGACGAAAATCAAGAATACCAATTTGTTGATGGTGGCTTCGTTAAGAAGTTATTAACGTTCAAAGTTCCGCCCTTACTGAATTTTTTTCTCGAAAATGGTTAGGATTTCGAGGGTATGTCTATTGACCAAAAATTATTATAATTGGTCCCTGCAATCAAAAATAATTTTTTTAGAACGATTTGAAATTTTTTAATTTTGTCGAAAAATTTCTCACCTTCTTGAATTTTTTTTTCGAAAATGCGCAGGATTTCGAGGGTATGTCTATTCACCAAAAATGATTGTATTTGACCCCCGCAACCGAAAATAATTTTATCCATTTTAATCATGGAAAGGGTTTTCTTTTAAACGATCTTGAACTTTGAAACTCGGTCGCGTATTCGTATTTTTTATCAGCGAGAACAACTATAAATATTATTTAAAATTAAAAAAAAAACCCCCAGTAATTTGCATAATACGGCAAAGCAGCAGATGTTACACTCCGTGTCGAAGTATAAACTCGCGGCTCGACTGGCATAGGAGCCAGCACGCTGTCGGCAACCTCCATTGCAGCGAAAGGTTTGAGCGTAGATCGTAAGATACACTCGAAAAATTCTACGACAAGAAACGCGAGCGTGATCCCAACGGGGGAGAGCCACGTAACACCCAAGAATTTTGAAATTAAATATTTCATCGAATCGTTAAGTATTCCTGAAACAAGGTTTCGGATCATCCCATTGAATAGCGAGGGAACCACGAATAATTTCGACGTAAAATACTTGCGAAACCGCTAATCGTTAGTTGGAGTGTTTCGAGGACTATCGTTGCGCAAAATCCCATTAAAAAGTCGAGCGTCACACTGGAGGGCCTCTCGTTTGCAAGCAACCCTCTGAATCGGCTCTTTATTTTGTTGCTTCAATTTCCATCGCGTGTCCCCGCGTGCTTCGTCGCCGGCCACGGGAGCCACTGGGAGACAACAAAGGAACAATTCTTTCCCTTCGACCGCTATCTCCTTTATTTATCTATCGTTCGTGGAACCGAGCCGAACCACGGATTCCTCCTCCTTCGAAGAGTTACGATCGCCGATCTCGCCAGGATTCACGGAGCTCTCCTGACCTTTCGAAGGGGACCTAGCCCTCAGCCTTTCTCGCTCCTACGCTCTTCTTCTATCTGCGTTTCGATGCAGATTCCAGCCAGGGCTGGTCAGAGTCGAACGAAACGAGAGAGAAGCGGAGGAAGAGGCACGGAGGAGCGGAAGGTAGAGGCGAAACAACCGAGCAAACGGCCGCCAACCGAACGGAGGGGAGAAACCAGAGAGGAGGAGGGAGTCGTCCCGCAACTGGTGTTAACTCGCATGGCTACGGAGAAGACGACGACCACGACCACGGCTGCCCATTTTTTTTTCCTCCCTTTTCAGCCGCACACCCGTTATGCAGATACGTGGTCCGCGAGCGGTATTCCGTGAATCGCGCGGCCCACACTGACACGCACGCTCCGATACTACGCCACTCTAGCCACGCTAAATGGATAATATCATAATACATTCGACGTTAAATTTCGCTGCTCGCGCCACGATAACGCGAGCAATAACCGATCACCGATTAATTAACTCTTTGGACCATTGGTGGGTCAAAAAATGCCCCAGTGAGTTTTCAAACACGAAAAGTTGAAACAACTAGAATTACTAACATTATATTATTCGAAGGGGGAAAATGTTTGTATAATTTGGCCTGGAAGAATAATTATTATTGTAAAAAGGGGTCTTTGATAATGAGTTCTAGATATCGCAAAGCGAAGTTGGGTTGTTAAAATGGCACACACGCTGTGGGACGGGGCTGCAGCAAAATTATGCGGAATTGTGTAACCGGGATAAAAAGTGGGCCTCGCGCGTAGGAAAGCCGCGCGTGGGAGGATATAATCGAGGCGAGCGTTGCGCGAAACCGGGCGAAAAATTTCGCTCGGCGAGCCTCGGTTTCAGAACTCCGCGCGGTAAACAACTCGCGGGAGGATATATTTTACGCTCACGAAGAGTAATGCGCGCTTAATTTACTCTTGTCTCGACGAGTCGAAAATCGTAGGCGCGGTAAACAACTCCCCGGGAAGAGCGTATTGCGTTATGAGAAATAATGCGCGGTTAATTGTCCTTTGGTACCGTGGCGTTGCGTGCCATTGTAATTCGTTGTTTATCGCTGGTTCGTGAACGTTATCGTCGACAAGTAGAAGCATCGGAACGGAGACAGACATTGTATAGATCGCTATACTTCGAGAAACAGTACATTACAATTTGTAATCAGAAAAAAATAAATAATTCGAGACTTATTTTTTGTTGGCAGAGACAAGTAGGTATAAGAACGAGAAAGAATGGACAGAACTGGGGGAGTCTAGAACACACTGAAGTACAAGAACGCGAGGGTGGTTGGCTTTTCGAGGTACTTAAAGGAGAAAGTGGAATACGAGAGAAGATACGAGCAATGGCAAGGTTGAGTGGCGAAGAAAATGGTAGCAGGTATTGGGAGGATTTGGACGAAAGGAAATGTGAATTATGTGGGAAAGAGAGTGAAAATACTGGAGCACTCCAGCGTGGAAATGTAAAGCTCCGGGAGGAAGAGGAGGGTTGATGACTTGCTGGGGGGGATGATAGGGATGAAGCATTGGGAGAAAACAGGAAAATGAGAAAAAGGTTGCGAGGATAACGGGGGGGTGGACGATGCGATTCGAGAAGGGGTTACACGTCTGTTGAAATTTAAGGGTGGTAGAAAAACAGGAGAATATATTACAAGAGAAAATATAATTAAAAATCAAGAAAGTAGTCTTAAATATTTTCTGAAAAATTCGATTTTATATTATCGAGTCGACGGAACGAAACGTTTGCATAATTATCAGATGCAGCGGGTTAATGCAAGCGGTCCGAGTAAATTCGTACCTTTAATTAAATTCTGGTTGTACGAGCCGATCTCGAGCGAGCCTCCTCGCGATATTAACGCGCAGTGTACCTAAATTATCGGCACACCTTGTAGGTTCCCTTGCAGAACCAAACTGACCGGCGTGCGCCAGCTGTTGCCGACTTAATAGATTATCGTAATGCAGCCGTGTGAAATTACTATATTCACGTAATTCCTGAACACTGATTTAATCCTTGTACCTAATAAATAGCCTCGGTGGTGTGTCACCTGCGCGGAACAATATATACTTAGCATATGCTTACGAGGGAAGGGCTCAACCTGTCCTCCTCCGATTTCAACCTACTTTTATAGCATGCTTTATCACGGGTCCCTGTCGTTACGTGGAAACCATTAGGTGCGGTAACTCTACGCTCTTAGAGATATTACTAATTAAACCAACATATCCAGGTGCGTAGACTACGAATATCAATCTCTGTCACCGTGACTTATGCGCCCCAGGTCGTGAGTTCGAATCCTATGTATGTTTTCTGAATTCCTTTCATTTACAACCGCATTGACAACGATATCAGAAATTCTCGATTCTTCACGCGATCTCACAGTATCTTAAACCCCGTCTTCGAGACAAGCGTAAATAATATTTCTTTGGGATATTCCCAAGGAGGTGAATGGCTAAAATTTCTAAAAATCTCTATCACCAGCGAAACCCTCGTAAGTGGGTCAAAATTGTGGAGCAGGTCGGATTCATCCCTCGTTATCGCACGCGTAATTCCTCGCCGCGGCGTTCGGCATTTAACGCGTGATTTCATTAAACGAGACGAAACGCCGCGTCTTCGAGCGTGGAAAGGTTAATCCACCGTCTGGAGGCTTCTATCGTGAACACCCGTACACACACACGCGCGCGCACACGCACACATACAGCCGGAGGGAACAGAGCGTAGTTGTGCCTGGCGTGCGTCGATTACGGTTTCACCTGCCCACCGTAGAGAAGAGTCAAAGGGACGGGTGTCGCGTACGCTTCTTCTCGCTTCCCTGTGTGTGCGCCACGGCAAACGACTGTGCGCGCCAGAAAGGGGAAAAGGGACCAGGGGGGGTAAGAGGCGTACGAGGGGAGGGTTGGTTGGTTGGTCGTGGCGCGACTCGGCGAGGTTGACGCGACATGAAAAGCGCTCAGAGTGTCCGGAGGAGGGGCGGCTGCCAGGAGGAGGAAAAAGTCCCGTACAGCGAGACGCGTTCGCCAAGTTTTTCCGCGAAACAACAGCGAGGAACAACGACGTCGCTGGTATAATGCCCGCCTCGTTAAAAAATAATTCATTTAACCACTATGCTTCGACGACGTGGCAGAAGCAAAAGTTTCGCGCCCATGCTAGACGAGCAACAACCGCATCGAGTCTTCTCTCGCGACCCCCTCGTGGCGATACGCAACACAACCTCCCCCTACCTGGTGTCCGCCCCTCTTTGTCTCGCCCAACCACCCCACCTCCTACCGCCGCTCGACTCACAATAACGCGGCACCATTGCAGGCGTTATAGCAAGGGAAAACAGCTCGTTGTAATTAACGCAATAAATAAGCATCGCCCGCGATTCACGTTTTGAGACGAACCTCCAGGGGGGAGGCTGAAAATATCTCTGCGCAGTGTTTCTTTTCCTTTCGTTCGCGAGAAATTGTCTGCTATCTGAGACGAGCAAGATTCATTTACGATACAACGTTTAAAAATTTTTTTAACAATGATTTTTAACGTCGAATAATCTCGAGTTGCAACGAGGAAAGAAGTCCAACGAGACCCGTTTCGAAATTTGAAATTATTTCGTCCAAAGCATAAATCTTACTTTAATTTAACGAGTCGTTACAGATGCGTTAAGGAAATCAATTTTTATTCGTTCGCGACGAGTTTGCCGAGGCTTTCCCGACCCGCATAGAGGAAGGTGAAATTAAAGGGTTAATAGGGGCCATAGACGTAACGATTTATCCTAAGAGACCTACTACGAGCTGCAACGACAGCCACGCGGTAGTGTGCTATAACCCAACTTCGTGTACTAGTATCGACGATAGTTGCATAGAATATCGTACATGCCTCCTATAACGCGTTGCAGACGGATCGCTATACGTCTCGTCTGTCCTGCGTCAGCGTTTGAAGACGGATCGCGACGTGTACAGATGGGATACAGGAACATCAATCCTGGAAGAACCTAGGAATTGTATTAGACCAGACACCTCACGGTCGAGCAAAAATTACTCGACATTATCCGCATTCCTCGCGAGCAATTTGCATCAGAAACGGAAATATCCGTTCGCCTCTACCTGGATATTATCGCGTACGGTCCAAGCTAACAATCACGTGTTTTGTGCTCCTTCAATTTTATTCAATATTAAAGTAAAGAAAAATCTTCGACGATACGATCGCATCGAGCGTCCTGAAAATGCAAATTGACCAGAGGCTGACACTTTGATTGTAATTGGAAACATCAAAGACAAAATAAGGATTACTCGCATAACTTTACAAGATCAGGTTTTATGGTTACTTATCAGAACGATTTCATCGGTTTCGAGGCACACACAGAGTGCCCACATCGTCTCGCTACGATTCCTTCCTATCTGCGGATTAATTTATCCACGATCCCTTTAAAGAAATCGGGTCATTTATATTTAAATACTCGACCAGTAAAGTTTCTGCGTTACACAAAATTGTCTCGACGGTTATAAAGTTGCACCGTGGCGGAAGGAGCGAGTGTCTGCCCCACAACGTATGAATAAGAACGCAGGTAAAAGGATAAAGATATTGACATCTTATTGAGCGAGCGACACTCCAGTTATATTAAGAAGTACTTTGCTTTCACGTTCCAGACTGCACGCGAGATTTACGAAACTTCGAATAAAGGTAGACTTATACCACGTACGAATTAATGCCAATGCACGGCCACGATGAATGGTACGGAACATTGTTCGGATTTCGGATTCAAAAGGTATCCACGTAAAAGCGTGGAAACTTATGAGAACGCAGAATAACGCAAAAATACGAGGTACTTAAATCTGTATCGTTCGCGTATCTGGCCATGAATGTCTTTTAGAGCGTTTAAAATGTCCGTTGAGCGCCATTTTGTGAATGTTTACACACGGGGGCACTGAATTTTTCGCAAGTCTTGATTGATAAAATGTAGCGTTTCACCGATTAAAATAATTCTTAATCCCAACTAGTGTACTGTGCAAAACTGGAAAGAGGTAACCCTGATGAAAAAGAAAATTGAAATTAAAATTATTCGAGCGAGGGAATATTTCCATAGGTAATGGCGTTTCCACTTTGACCATTCTTTCATCGGAAAACACTCCGAGGGAATATGCTCCTACGATCGATTGGTCTAATTCCATAAAGCTCCGGTAAATTTATTGAAATGAAAGAAACGTCTACGCGGAAGAGGCGTAATTCCTACTTATTCGCACACATAGGAAAACACGAGGGAAACCGTTCCCTCTGTCCAGAAACGATTGTACGTAGTATTTAAAATCGTCGAGGAACCGATACAACGAGGGTCGCAACGAAGGGTGCGGGGGCGTTCAATACACTCCTCAAGAAGAAGCATCCCTGCGAAACGACTGAATTATAAAAACTATTTCGTCGAATTGTCGTCAATTAAAGCGGCATCCAACTTGAATAAATTCATAAGCACGGGACGGGGGCGGCGATCGATACAAGGCGAAGTCGCGGTTGAATGGAGACGATCCACGATTCAAATGATAATAACGCGCTCGCGCATCGTTCATTCGTTTTTCTATTTTCTTTTTCTACCGATCGCGTATCCCACGACGCGAGCGCGCAATTTTCAAGAAGAATCGACTATGGCCGAGGGCACCGATGTAACCATTGTCCGTCTCTTTGAAAGCGGGTCACGGTCTCAAACGCACCGTTCCCGTTTCCGTTTTCGCCCTTTCCAAACATTTTCTTTCTTTCATTAAGCGCTCTTTTCACGCTGACTCCGGAGAGAGACCCGACCGTTCACCTTCGCCTTTCATGGGGGTTTCACGGGCCGGGGAGTCGTCGAGGGTGGACCAAAAAAGGCCATGGATTCTCGGGGAACCCGTTCGCATAATGGGAGGCACCTCCAGATGTAGGTTTACCGGATACTAAAGCGTGGAACGCGCTTTTTTGCTCGACCCAAGTGGGACGACGCGCGAAACGACGTCGATAATGACTCCCGGGGCCCGTCTATTCGAGCGCCGCGTGCCCCACGGATCACCGGCACGACCCACCTTTCCATCGGGATCCGAACTGGCCACGGAATTTTAAAAAACAAACCAACGTGTCGCGGAAAAAAAAAAAACATGGAAACACACCAGTGACAAATAAGAACTAGAAAGTTCCATCCAGGTAACAGGTTACGCGAAATCGTTCGCGCGCGTTGATCTCGCCTGCCTTCTACGGTCGCGTCCACAAAGTTTCTCCAACCTGTGCTCTCTATGCATTAATTATTCTTAGAGAAAGACGTTTCTAACATTTTTAACAGACGTACGTTTGCAACCTAGATAAAAAGGTGACAAACTCTGTCAGATAGGAATAGATTCATATTAGAAAAAAAGAAAAAAAAATAATTATTCGAACGATCCCCGAGATTAATTGAAACGATGGCGACGCGTCGCGACGCTGTGAACGAAAGAACGGAACGGCGTCCGCCTCCGTTGGACTTTGCTCCGCGGCGACGACCGATCTAATCTAACCGCCGAAAAAAAAGGAAAGAGTAAAAAATAAAAAAAGACAGGAAAAAAAACCTCAGCGTCGTTTATCTCTCGGGCCTTTTTACGACTATCGTGCGGCTTCCTTCCTGCCTGCGTCCCGGCGCTCTCGTTAAATTTGCACCAGCTCCGCGCGACGGCGATATTTGCGGCCGTATATTTTTTCTTCGCCCGGCAGCGGCCGTCAGCCCCGCCACCGCCGACGATATTTATTCCGGCGTGTCGTTCGAACGGAAACGCGGGACGATAAATCGGAACGTTTTCCACGGAATCCGTCCGCTTCTATCAGATACTCGACCATCCGTGCCCGATAACAGCGGACCGGGCAGCTTCAGATTACGACCCGGATTTGCGCGAACGCGTCAAGACTTTTATGCCATTTTACCGCTCACCGCCGACTATTTGAACGTTTTACGCCCGAGACTCGATACGCGAATATTTAGAGATAATCGCGGAGATGATCTTTATTCGTTGTTGTGGCGACGTTTCCCGGTCTCGCCGACAGAGCGCTACGCTCGACTTTCCTCTCTCGCTAGTGTTCTCCCCTTTCCTTCTCTTCCAAATATCTCGCAGTGGAAAGGGCTTATAATAGTTATTCGCGAATTCCTAATCATCTGTTGCAACGATGGCGGTCGTATTCGGGCCTTGTTGGGGAGATGTTGGCCGGTAAATCGCGAAAAAGGAGCGAGAATCGCGTTGAACCGGACCGCTCGCGACGCGGGTTGTTTGCGTGAGAAATTACGGGTCCGGGAAAGCGTCGGTTGCCGCTGCAAAGGTAAACTAGACGGCACCGAAGCGGGACAGCAATAATTAGTCATGTTGCTCGGAGACCGTGGGTCTCCGTTGCCAAGCCAATAAGAAGTCGATCTACCCGGCTCGTTTCGCGTGATATATCGTCGTCCAGGTGGGTGATGTCGAGCCGGCGAAACTCCTAGCGATCGTTTTGCACGCTTTCGGGAAAGGGACGTCGCGATGAACACGTACGGGGCGCGACTACCTCATTCTTCGCGTTAAAGACTCGGTTAAACGCGTCCCCTGCTATAATAAATAGCGCGAATGATAGATCGCTTCGGGGTTCCGTTGCGCGTTGGGCCGCCTGGTACCCCCGTGTATTTCGAATAATAAATAGCAGTGTCTTTCAAATAACAAATAGCAGATAACACTCGGATTAAGTCTGTTTACAGGTCTCGGTGAAATATGGATTTCAAACAACGCGCAGCAGATAGCGCCAGATTAGGGCATGTAAGGGAGTGGGTACGACATACCTTTCGAATAATAAATAGTAGATAGCTGTTGAGATAGCCAGATTAGGAGCCTGGTGGAATGTCAAAAGATCCAGGGAACACGAAACGCTGCTTGGAAAATGCTGCGCCAACCAGTCGTGGGGGGGGGGGGGATACTTTCTCGGAACGTAGAGGGAAACTGTGGAAATATTGAAACGTCTCGATGGGATTGACAGACGCTGTTCACCGATGCCATTTCATGACTTACGACGCGCATACCACGTAAAGTTCACGGTTTTATACACGCTATAAATAACTTGACAGTTTCCTCCTGCTGCATTTTCAGATATCATTATATAAATAGCATTCATTATAGTAATATCCTCTTCTGTACTTGTCATAAGATAACACAAATACCAGAACTATTTATTCGACTTCAAACTCTTATCAAATCGGTACACCTATTTTTCTCAAAAACGCTAAGAGTAACAATTAGTTTAACTAATCGTAGAGTGTAGAAAATTTTTGCACGTGTAACTTTAAACAGTTCTACAGAATTTATGGGACCCCTTTTACACTCCGGGTCGAAGAAGTCTGTGATAAACAAGGGTCTTCCGTCTGTAGAACTTTGGTTCCTGAGATACAGCAACTTCGAGTTGTAACGATAGGTCAGCTACTGTTGGGAACTGAAAAGAACTGTCCCGAGGGGTATCATTAGGTAAGAATGTTTCTCGAGTCTACTCGTGGACTACAGTTTCTTCTACCCCGTTCGGTAGCTGTATGTTAATGAATCTAAATTCTACACCCGGCCAATAGGCAGCATTCTTTCAAGGGTCGAAATTCTGACCAATAGAAACCACATTCCTTCCAGAACGGCTCTTGCAGCCTTCGACGATATACATACGGCGTCCTCGGTCGCTGGAAGTACGATTAACTTCTCTATTTGCAAGGTCGGTTGGTCTCCATTAAACAGTTCTGGTCTAAGAAACTGCAGGAATTGCAAGAACGCGAAAACAATGTATTCGATACAGTGGGAAATCAACCTGCCGATAATAGCTACACGTAATAATACGTGCGTGCAACGGTCAATAATACGGCGTATCGACGCGTGCGTAGTGTGTGAGGTAATCTAGCATGCAACGTGTATATAATACAGAAATTCCACTATTGGATTAATCGCTGCGAGATCGTTCCTCGTGGATCGTTCGGAGATCATGAATGTATTTTAATTGGAACTCTTACAGCGACCGTAGACTACGCGCGATAATTTGTATCCGCGGATCGATCGTATCTCAAGTTCACGTAAGCATTATGGTGAAACAAGCTAATAAATTCCCATTAAAAATTGACGCTGATTTAACGTTTCGCTCGTTCGACGCTTCGAGCGATCGAGTACTTTTGGAACAAAATTATTTTTGTCGCGTCGATCGAACTCCTATGCTGCGTTTACGATGTGCAAGTTACTCTTTAATGTCCGTTTGTAACGATTCGATATCAGAGGGGAGGTCAACCGAGTCGCGGTATTAATAAACCGGAGCGCCGATAGCCGAGCCTCAATTAGCGCGGTGAAACAAGTTTGAGAAAAAAAAAAAAAACTAAAGAATCTTTTGTCGACCGCTTTGACGCTTTCACAATATTTTTCAGTCTAACGACTTTCCCCATTTTTCTCGGTCACCGTTTACACGGTCCGTTTCACGGCTGACGATATAAAAATAACGAGCACAAGAGTTGTTGCAAAGTTGCAACACCAGTACCCCGTGGGCCACTGGTCGCTTTCGTGTCGTTAATTCTCGACAATCGGACCCGGCCAACGAGACTTGTCAACTTTGTTCGCCGATGACATCTGCGCGCTCTCGTAATTGCGTACCTGCTATTCATACGCGATGAGCTCCGTTTCGAATAAGGACTTCGACGGAGGACGCTACCGCGACCACGGAACCAGCACACGATCATGCAAATAAAATCGAGCAGACATTGTATGGCATCGCAACAACCGACGGGAATCGCGATTCCTTGTTTCCTCGAGGTCTGAACAGCGACAGAAGACTGATACCGTATTCACGGTTTCGCGAAACGGAGGAACAAATCGTGGACATCCTTCTATTATTAATTAAGTAATTTTTAGATTGGTTGTAGATTCGAACTAGGAATTTTGATCGGGAGTATTCTCGTCGGAATCTATGTGAGAACTCCTATAATAAAAGTTTCGTTTCAACTGTTTTACGCGGTGAAAAAGTTCCGTAACTGTTTTGATCCCGGATCTCGATTGTTTTCCTTCGAACGCGCGTATGCGATAGAATGAAAACGACGCGGAAACGTAACGAAGTTACTAATCAACGCGTCGAGCAAAGAGAACGTGGCAAATAAATGTAGAAGAAAATAAAGATAAGCGAGACTGATACTCCATTATTTATGAAGTGCAAGCAAACGATGACTCCGGTACACGAAGATATTCATATTAATGCCCTTCTATTATCTTTTAATTACCGTACAGATGATGAACGATAAAGAATAACAATAGGAAACTCTAAATTAAATATCTACGTAAAATAAAACTTACAATATCCGACAGGATAGAAACGAGAGAAAGAGGAATATGGAGTATTGCTATCGAATTCATGCCCGGAGCCAATAATCTTGCGACTCGCTGTATACGATAATCGATCCGTACCGATGCGTTGGCAAAAATTTCGAGCAGGCATTCTGTTTCGAGCGCGCACGAAGCAACGCGACGCGAAACAATAGTATTTAGCATCGAACGTCGCTCCCGGTGCGCTCCGCAGCCGTCGTTCCGATCGGCAAGTGTTCCGAAAAACGAAAAAAGAGAACGTAACGGCGGTCTGTTTACCGAGCAAAGGCCCGTATTCCTAAACTATCGATCGCGTTTGCATGTATGATTTCGCGAAAAGAGAAGAACGACGAGCGAAGGAGGTTCGCGCGCGGGAAGAGTAAAACGCGGGAGAGCGAGAGAGGACGGAGGATCGTTGGAAGATTCGGTAGGCATCGGTAAAATAGAAGGGGAATTGGAAGCAAGGTCTGTCGTTCGGCATTCAGAATGCAGAAAGACCGAGAAGAGGCAAGAGAGAACCGTGCAGGGTGGCTCGAGTTCGCGTGCATGTGTTTCTCGTTCGTCCCTATGCACGAGTCCGGCGAGTCGAGAGAGGAGACAGGGGAGAAGGAGCAAAAGAGGGAAAGGGAAGGAAGCGAGAGGCCGCAAAATATATGCCGCATGCTCGTGGATGCTCGTTTGCAGCGTTCGTGGAGGGACGGAGATAATCGCGAGCGCGGCCACGTAGGTCGGAAAGAGACGGCGTAAAGGAGAACGTGGAACGGTTCGGCGAGGAGGCTGGTCAATGATAGGCCGGCTATCGGTACACCCTTCTCGAAAACAAAGCCGGATCTCACCTTGATTTATCGCTGAGTGCTGCCGCGCGTTGTTGCTGCTCCGATCCGGGCGAAGCCGCCGGGGTGAGCTCCTCGGCGAAAATTAATCCATTATCGGCTCGACGAGAGAACAATAATAACAAATCAGCGCCGATGCGTAGGTGACGCGCGGACACCGCGGGGCGAGAGGGCACAGCGGCGACTGCTCGTTTCCGGAGTCTCTCTCTTTTTTCCCTTCTGTTCGACGGTTCCTCCTCGGTTGCCTCGAATCGCGTATATACACACCAACGAGTAGTATATGCCCGCCACTAAATCAGCTCCGTAAACGTATGCACGGTGTAACGTGAGTCACGGCCGAGGAGTCGAATGCTTGCACACGGCAGCGGAGATCACACAACGCCGTTCCCCACCGCGATCCGCGCCACGGCACAGACACACCGGACACGTTTCTCCAAATATTTTCCTTCGTGCGCACGCTCCCGTCGACGACGCGTCCCGACGCAGACACGACGATATCGATGCACGTGCGAGACACGACGCCAAGTCACGAACCACCCCTAACGCCGACCGAAAACGCACTGACGTGAACGAAACCGAGGAAACACGAAAGCAGAGATTCCGATCGAGTCCGTGGCCGGTGGTGGGGGAACCCGCTCGGATGACTTCGGGACACTTCGGCACGCCTGATCCCCACTCCGCGGCCCGCTCATCGGTGTATACAGTGTACAGTGTAGGATCCTCCCGTTCCCTGCACGTACACACACGTACCCACACGTAGCCTCGCGGAGTCAGTTCCGACGTGTACTCTGTTACCCCTCTCGCCCTTTTCGCTCCTGCTACTCCCCTCCCACGGTGTTGGAGCACACGCACACCTGTTTGTACGTTCGTGTGCACGCGACCTGACCACCTTACCCTCTAGCGGCAGGCTCTACACGCGCGGTGACGTCACGCTGGGCGCCGTGGCGTGGATAACGAGATGGCCCGAGTCTTCCTCGGGACCCTCGATCGCTAATTATCGTCCTAGAGGTTTCGCCTCGTTCCGAGGCCGGTTTGCTCCTTTTTCTCTCCGGCTGCTGGCAGACGGAGAAATCGTGTGGCCCGAGAAGGCACCCGGGAGTACAGCCACCCTTACCTCGCGCGGACGTGGATTTTCGTTCGGTCGCTCGTTCCCCGGTGGCATTAATGATGTCTCGTGTAGGTACAGTCACGACCGGTTCCTCGAGACCTACCTCCTATCAAGATCGAGTATCTACTAGCGGACTACGTGGACACCGTACCCGGGGACCCCGAGGAACAACAATTCCCATCTTAGGTTTCACGCGGTGTGTAAAACACATTCTTTGGGCCCCGAGCGACGCTCGTGATTTTAACTTTACCGTTTTCGAACACTGCCCAGACCAGGACGGATTCCGTGAACCGCCACGGGGACGCATGCACGCAAAAATGACCGTCACCTCACGACGTATAAATAACGAAACACCCCCTTGCAGGACGCAGCGAGAGCCCGTGCAATAAATAACGTCCGACCGTAGCACACCTGCAGCGACAAGGCGTGTCCGATGGACGATGAGGTTTAACGTCCCTTCCTCGTTTATTTCTCTGCCCAAAGCTATTGCAAGACGCGACGCCAATAAAATGCTAATCGCCCTTCCTCGTTACGTCGCGCTCGCTGTTCGCCGGACCTGTGTACCCTTTATCGCGATTTGAGATACGAGCGCGTCGCGATGCCCCGGCCAGGATCCGTTCCTAAAAGACGACTCGTGTCTCGAACGTCCTCTCGAATTAATTTCAAGACTAACCGAAACTCCGATTCGTTAACCGATTCTCCGTATAGGGTGGCCTTTTAACCCTTTCGGGCGTTTTTAATTATTTTAACGATCTTTGTTCGAGAACTTTGTTAATTCCTTAAAGTGCAAGTCCAAAGGCTCTGTCGCGTCAAAGATTTATTAACGAAAATTGAGACGTAACGCAGGCTCTCATCGGACGATCTAATACAAGCGGGACCGCCTCGAGCAGGTGTGCAGGTTACTCGCAGCGCAAGGGGGATTGATCAACATTGGTTCAATTAGTCGAAAGTTTTATTTTTAATATTCGTGCAGTTTAATTTAAAGTCTCCCTCTCTCTCGTACCGATTAAAGGCTGGAACCGTGATATTATATTATTTGAAAGTAACGATGACTCAGGAACAATGTCGAAGTTAATTTTTATTACTTTTACGTCTTCGATGGATTGCTTAAGTGGGTTGTACGCGTCAGGATGTACCCTATATTCCATAATGTCGAGTTTTTCCTGTCTATAAATAATGACGGAAGCCTTCGAACGGGCATGTCGCGACGCATCGCGTCGATCCGGGGCTCTCTGCGAGCTCTAGGCTGTCCCCTCTCGTAGACGCAGTATCCTCGGCGTCTCCTCGCGCGAAGGGAACTCCGAGCCCTTGGGGCCACGGGCACTTTCCCCCGGTGCTCGCGCAATAGCCGGGAAACCGAGGGGTAGCTCTTTTCACCCCGAGAGCCAGCCAGGCAACGGTGGTGCATAGGAACGACGAGCGACGGAGGATTGGTTCTGATTATGATCTCGCGTCACCCCAGCCCGAGGACCGCGACAATGACGATGACTGTAATTCCACGCACGCGCGCGCGCAAGGTGGTCCATCATGATCCTTCGACTGGAACGCGAGACGAGGCGCGGAAGAAATTACCGAAGGAATTCGTTTCTCGTTCGTTCCAGCGCACGGTGGAACGAATTCCCCCAAAAACGGTCGAAATTCGAATAATCCTGCGTGTAACGCGAACAGAAAGCGTGAGATATCAGTCGCAGAGCGCACTAAACCTCGTTCGAGATACTTTCCACGAACACGTTACTAAGATACCCATATATGGCAATGCACAGTCACCATCGCCACACCCAATGCCGTTAATAAGACCATCGAATCTAACCTCGATAGGGGATTTGTTAATCAGAGTTTCAATCGTCAACACCGTTTCTATTATCTAAATCGCGAAAACCCAGTTTTTGTTCGTTTCAAGCATGCTTGATCCTACGCTTGTAAAGTATGGATGA
Organism: Colletes latitarsis; assembly: GCF_051014445.1. Lineage (NCBI taxonomy): Eukaryota > Metazoa > Arthropoda > Insecta > Hymenoptera > Colletidae > Colletes > Colletes latitarsis. Next base: position 23,692,070 of record NC_135135.1, on the reverse strand, counting down.
TTCTGGCGAAATAAAGACCGGAGCTATTCTTCGAGTTTTCAGAAATTTCAGGAGAAACCTGTGGAGCCTGTGAAGCCTTTAGTGGCTTCCAAAGATTCTTTAGGGAGTTGATCAATGGGGAGGAGAGTTTGCTACACGATGGCAGGCCCATTAACGAGCTCGTATGACTTATGAATGGAAGCAGGTATATGAACCCAGAAATAATCTGTTAGATACAGTTTGGCTATAATATCGACTAAGTCACCAGCGATCAGCGAGCAGGATCAAAGCTAGCCGCTGGCGACCACGTGTGTACGGGTCCATATTTTCTCTTGTATCTAGTGGTCATCGGCGACTTGGTCGACAGTGCGTAACGGGTCTAATTGTTAGGTCTTTCTACTATGAGAGCTGCAACGATCCGCAGTTAATTTTTTTCGGCTCAATTATTTCTGTTTGAAAAACGTAGAGTTACCTAGTAATGAATGTTACTACCGGCTTGGTCGAAGTCTTTATTACACGGTTTGAAACGTTTAATATCGTAGCTGTTAAACCGTGTATCGGAGAAAACCAAGTGCAATCTGTCGGTAATTCCTCGTTCTAAGCGAACGCGTTGTAAATGTCCATAAACGAGGGCTCGGATAGTTTGATCGTTAGCTATAATCGAGTTTAATTTAAGACTTTCGCTATTGTTCCACTGTGCTCGGCGTTCCTTATTAAATTCGCGGGGGTTCATTACCTCCGGCCGGAGTGCTCGGATTTTCGAAAACTATGCGACCTCGCGGGTCGCTAGCAGTCCTCGATACGATTTATCGAGGCTGATATTAATTAACGCTGCAAACAGGCAAAGATTCCTGGCGCACAATGGCTGCAAGTTTCAGACGTCGAACTCGATAAGCCAGCCAACCGGCGCGGGGAGGGGGGGGGCGGTGAAAACGAAGAATTTCCGCGATTGTTCCGGCAACAATGCCCCGGCCAGAATTTACCGTCGAACTTAAATTTTAAGAGTCACCGGCACGATCGGACTTGCCGACCGTTAAAAAGCGTTTTCCCCTACGGCCGAATGGACCCGCGCGGTCCGCAGAAGCTTGCTTTCCGCGCGACGAATTATTCAAGAGACGGAAACCGATCCCCGGAACGAAAGTTACCCAGAACTTTCCTTCGTTTTTCCATCGATTCCGCCGATCAAGCGTCTGGAGCGGATTCTATCCGCGGAGTTGATCGTAGCTCGCGGTCGTTCCGTCGATTCAGTTACAGTTCTTTCCGTCGAACCGAGGGGACCCGGACCGAAGGGTAGGCGTCAAAGCGAAAGTTTCCATTGTGACGCCTTCGTGGCGATGCTTCGTGTCCTCCTCGTCGACCAGAAGCCAGAGAAGTTGCCCAACGGATCGCGAAAACTAGAAGTCGCGATGGCGTGAAAAAACCCTCGTGACTTCGCTACCCGACTCTCGACGTTTAACCCCCTATTGCACGCGGTCCTTAAACTTTTTCAAAAAAGGCTAAATCATCGAAGGTATTAGCAAACCAGCACATTGACGATTCTCTCTTGAGTTTTAACGAGTATGTAAGTGATAAGTTCAATGACAAATTGTGGGTAGGCCGATTTAAGGGGTTTGATGGTGGCTACGCCGCAAAGTAAAGGCTGAGGGCGAGAGGGGAACGAAACTTCTGTTTTCCCGTGTTTTTCTACGCGTGACAGACCAAGGTCTGTCGGGGATGAAGTCCTCAGAAAAGCGACGTTCTGGCGAGCAGGTCGGAAATATCGGTTTTTGTCGCCCCGATGGAAGTTAAAGTCCCCGTCACCCCTGCGGAACCGCGTGGCAGTGTTTTCTGTAGCCATTGTTGGGTCACGGTTGACATTCACGGCCGTCCAGGCTCGTCTTCGGCGACGACACCAGGATTCTCGAGGGAGGCCTTTACTCACAAAGGATCTGCCCGGGCACCCTCGAACTTCCTGCGCCGTAGGACCTGCTTTAGAAATCCCCCGAAACCAATTTATCTTGAGAAGCCCGGCACCGAGCTAAACGGATTTTCTCGTCGGTGGCATTAGGCGCTTTTATTCGACGTGAAATTAGCTTACGGACCGGCGAGAGCGGGCGCGTCGCGAGGATCGATCGTCGCGAATTACTCGCTCGTTCCGCGAAAGAAGTCGCGAACGGTGCTCTCGAGAGCGTTCCCGCGACTTCCGAATCGCGATTCCGATCGCTCCCACACCGTCTGCATAACGTCTTCCTGCCATTATCGAGCCGTGCGAATGTCGATCGTCCCTTGAAACCGACATTTTATATAAGTACAGGAATGATTCTTAAAATGAATCCAAGTGGGATTCCCCCCAGTCGGAAGGGGTAGAAACGTTCAATTTACGAACCGTAAAACCGAGTGTCGATGCACTCGAGCATCCTGGGGGACCTGATCTAAGGTCTGGGAGGCGAAAGAATAGATTCGAAAGACCTCGAGGCACTCGGGCTGTCTATCTTGTACAGCATCGAGCAGCTCGAACGTTCCGGAGTGCGATATTCAATGAAACTAACGACTATCGTTCCTGGAACCTCTTCCCTGGTCGATTCTTTCGCTTGTTTGTTTAATGCATAGGAGAATGGCCTTTGCCGGGTCCGGGGTAAGTGGAAAGTCTGAGAGGGGTCTAACGGGTGTGCGATCGAGGCGTCCGGTCGATGATCGCGGAGCGGCTGGATTCTCCAGAAGCGAGATTACGACTTCCTGTGACCTATCTTGCAGGGTATACAGTGCATCGTGTGCGTCGTGCTGACCGTAGAGCGCGGCCGGGTGGTCGGGACCAGGAGATAACGCGGTCATATCGGCGCAACGAGGAACGTGATCCAGGTGCATACACACCGGGACACTCTCTCCGTCGCCGTGAGAGAGAGTCTCTGTTTTTAAGCTTTCCATTGTAACGGTTTAACGCTCGAGCGTTCCAGCGTGCGTCGTTCGTTATCTGCTTATGGTTGGCGATACGTTACGAAAGCCGTTTACTCTCGCTCCCCCTTGTCACGGCGAGTCGCTCTCGATGCCGCGTTTATTCCGTGGAGAGACGAAAAAAAAAAGGAGCTCTCGGAAGGTGGTCGCGCTCCTCCCGACAGAAAATTCTTCAGATACAGAGAGAGACCCCGGGCCCGACGTTACGTGGTATATACTCTTCCGTTTCGAAACGCGCGTCTCTGGAAAGGTCGAGGCAAGTAGCGACCGTCGAGTCATCGTTGCCTCTTGAAACTCGCCGTGGACGATGGAAGGAAAGCCGACGAGCGAGACGGAGACGGAGACAGCGACTTAAATGACCGATAGACTGACGCTGCGGGGTTCCGTCGAGGCCCAACCAGTTTCTGGACACCATTTCTCGTTCGAGACTGCCCCCCCTTATTCGAAAAAAAGATGCAGTTACGCGCGTATTTCACTCCAAATGGACTTGTTTCTTTCTTGCGCGTCTGAAAGGGAGCTTCCTCCCTATTGTTTGCCACGCGAAGGAACGTACGTGTCGCTCCACGCTCGTTTCACAGAAGTTTGCAAACACTATGGGCGACCTCCTGGCTCTTACGGACGCGAGTGTCGCGCAACGATGATGGACGAGGATCGTTTCGGCCTCCAGCGACCATTTCGGACCGCTTCCAAGAGGAAACGTGGGCTCGCGTTATCCGTGGGATCTCAGCCTTCGTGTATTGACAGCTACACGGACGCGGAATAAATTATGAAAATAAATCGTCACTGCCAGAGATGGACTATCTATCGGGAACGGGACACGCTCTACGCGCCTTATTCTTCGAATATGACGTACGAATTGTTTTCCTAGAAGTGGACGGGACTCAATTTTTTAACTAAACGTTTCGAGACTTTATTAATATAAAATAAGACATTTCCCCTCGCAGAGTAAGTCTAAATTGCGCGTCGCTCGTTTAGGATCCTTCTGTATACTTATTTGATACTTGGAAATTGCGATTTCGTCCAACGCAACCGAGAAGGGAGGCTTTTCAATTGTAACTTAATAACGCCCTCTCCCTCAAGTCGTCTTCCGACTTTCTCGTGGAGGACTTCTTCCCCTCCGGATGTCGCCTTCGATTTCTACGTCGACTCCACCCTTGATCGAAATATTGTTCGTTCGCGGAGAAGCAGTGTGACTGAGTCGAGCCTGGATTCGTTTTTGTTAAACGGAGAACGTTAAATCGACACCTACCTACGATCGTTGTATTTGAAATTGTTGTATTCTGGGGGCTGAACTGGGATGGCAAAATCGATGGTTGCGTCCTAGAGTGCGTCTTTGGGAACGACGGGGACGCGCAGAGGGGTAACCCGAGCCGTAGGAAAACGAGAAGATGCCAGAATAAGATTTAATAAATGCCACAGGCCACAGGTAGGCGATGTCTTAGCACCGCAAAGCCGCCTACGGGGAGTCAGATTTCTTTGGGACTCGGATGATTCCGGGCTGGCCACGGCTTCGCGCGATCCTGTGTTCTCCTAACGAGACTCGAGTGGGACGGGCATCCGTTTTCTGTTCAACGCACCGCGCGAGAAAAGGACATCCTCCGAGCGAAATTCTTATCTAGATACAAAGGTCACACTTTTTACTCGTCACTCGTGAAGCCAAGATTGGAATTTCAATTATAGGATTAAATAATTCCTTCGAATATTATCAAAATCGCAATGTCCCTGATTGAATTGTAAATTGCCATCAACGATAACCTCAATATCCTGTTGTACATTAAATTGTAATCAAGTTCGATATCAGAACGACACACCTATGCGTTTAAGTCAAATTTTAATGTATTCTGTCCCACGGTGAACCGACGAGAAGTTCCGATTGGCGATCCTGGTACCGCGGTCGCGCGAAATTTCATATTCGGAGACTTGAACGCGTGGACGCGCGGCAGGCGCGAACGACGCTGAAATTATTCCGATCTCCGACGGATCCACCCTCTCGCCGAGCCTCGGAGACGTCGTTCAGCGTCGCTGTTCACGCTTTGGCGAAAGTTTGAGCACGAAAGGAGCTTCGATTCATCCCCATTTTTATGGAAACGAGGCTGATCGCGTCCGCTGGAAGCTCGTCGCCCCGGGAAAGGCCGGTTTAATTCCCTCGGTTTTCGAACAACACTCGAGCCAATAAAACCGTTGATTTAAACGTTCCGACGATCGTCTCGTCTCAACGTTGAATCGACGCATTCGCGATATTCGCATACCAATGAAATAGAGATCGTTCCACGTTCCAGGATCGCGGTTACTCCGTAACGGCTCGCGTATCGAGGGAAACCGTAAAAATCGTGGGCGCGCAGTATAACGGGTGAAATGTGGCCGCTTGTAAAATTTTTCTTTCGACTAAGGATTACATTTTTACTCCCCCGGAGGCAGCTAACCGCCGACTGCCAATTCTATCGCCGCTAATAACGACCCTTATCGCCCTGAGATTTGTTAGACGTTGAATATGTTGTTTTCAGACCGGCGAGGGGCATGACCGAGCCAATAACAGCATTCTCTGGGAAAGTCGTTACTCATTATTACGTCTAACAAGCACCATGGGAAATAAATATGGCCGCTATAGGATTGCCAGATCACGTTCTGCGCCGCGATAACTTCCACGATATTTTGCATACCGCTTTCTCGTACTTGAAACAATACCAACGCATGGCGATACCGGGAATAAAATGTTTCAGAAAATTACGAGAAATTTATGCAACGGAAAGCGCAGAAACATTGGTAATACGCGGAGCTGGCATTATAACGACCTTGCGTTGTATCTTCGTCATTTGCATATACGATCTCGTTATCTCGGCAAGAAGAGTTATTAATAGAACGCGATCTCATAAATTGTAAGTCGCGATTAGCCAATAAAGCGGAGCCGATTAAGGACAGGACAAGACGTTTCATTTGAATATGAGTCACGAGCGAAACTGTACGGACCGTTTCGCTGGGCTCGCACCATGCGACGGATATAAAATTATTCAACAGACGCGAAACAGTATTTTTTCGGAATAATTCAAAATTACAATCGCACCGTTGACACGAAGCGGTTGGCTGCTTTCACGACGGCTCAATTAATTCGGGAAAAAGGTGGATACTCGATAAGTAAGTTAGGAAGTTGAAACCGATAGGCGTGCCCGAGGATGAAGAGAAAAATGTTAAGACCCCCCACGAAAGTGGGCGATATCAGAGACGCGACAGCCGGTCTCGCGCGTAATACGAGCGTATCGACGCGTCTCTCTTATAAATACCCGTCGATATACGGCGCGAACGATCGGAAGGACGACGGGCAGAGAGGGTGTGCGGTTACCAAGCGATCTGACACGTCGGTAAATTTCCCGGTGATCACCCGGGGCCGCGACTTTACGAGAAACGAAACAGGCCCGCCGCTGTGCACCGTAATATTCTGTCGAATTTACGGGGAGAAGTGTGTTACGACTTTATTATGGACACGGGTCCCTGGCACGCCGGCAGCGCCCACTTTCCGTCCGGTCCTCTCGTGTCTTTGTAAATTCCGGCTTTTTATAATGCTGCCGCGGTGTCTAGCGATTATGGGAAAAATTCAGGATGCGGGAGCAGAAACCCTGGTAGCGCGCGAGGGACGATGGAAACGACGCGTTTAAATCGAGCGGACGGTCGACCGGGGGAGAAACACGAGCTCTGGTAACTGTTCGCAGCCACGTACAGAGTGTTTAAAGAAAAGAGTATTCATAGGATTTTGGGGAACCGTACCGGCCATGGAAATAAACAAACGATCGTGGCTAAGCACGGCCAAAGTACGCGGCCTTTTTGTAGACCTCCTGAATACCGGGGGGCCGGCCTTTTCACCGAACGCAAGCGCAATTTTCGGGCTTTCCGCATTAAATTTCGAATGAAAATAGCGAACAATGTTCGAGCAAACGTCTACCATTGTTTCATCGACGAGCCAACTGTTTTGCAATGTCGGTGGTTCTTAGTACTTTGACTGCCGCGTCATCGACGTATGGCTGACAGGACTTTTCACTAATTAATTTTGATAATATATTGAGAATCGACTGTGTTTCTGGAAATCTGTCCCCCACTGTATTGCACGTAGAAATCCCCGCGTTACTGCACGCACCGCCGGGCCCCGTATTTACCAGGTAACTGTGCGTACTGGGCCGTGAGTCAGCCGAGATAAATAAAGATAAGACACGTCGGTGCCGCGGAGAAAGTATCGCGCGGACGATAATGTACAGTTGTAGGTTTAATGAGCGGCTACGTTTCGTATGATTTACAGGAATGGACACGGCTGGACGAGACGGCGGAAAAGGGAGAGGAACCACGCGGCGTGTCGATGATTTACGCGGATCGAGATTAGAGTCGCGGACTACCGTAAACGGGGCCTCGTTCATAAATCCCGGCTTTAGGAACTTTGAATTTCTATTTGTGCGCGGGGAAAATGCCCTCAAGGTCTTTCCATACTCGTTCAAATTCTTTACAAAACAGTGTCTTTCGAATGGCGTTCACCGAGACAAGGGGGAGGCATGGGAAAATATTTTTGGCAGTCAAAAATGTGTATATAACTTATATATAGAAATTTAAAAATTGTAGGAGTATAGATTTGTACTCTTCTTCCTTTCGAAGAATGTGAAAAGAAATGGACGGTCGAGCACTCGTGAGAGAGGCAAGACCTGAGCGTAGCCCTCTGCCGGCCAGTACAATAACTATTCGCTACGCTACGTACGGAATCCTTAATTATTTTTAAACAATTATGAATTTTGGATTCCCTAGAGCCCCGTAAAAAATGTTCGTGGCCAGCCCAGGTGCAAAATTATTAAATTTCAAGTAGTGTTCTTTAGGCAGCGGTCAGCGATCCTCGATCGCGCTTTCGACGGACACTCGTTTCGCCGCGTGAAACGTTGACCGGTGATTTACGAGCCTCGCGATAGCCGGTCCGATGAAGCGCGAGAATTCCCGTTGTAAACCGCGCTCGGCCAATTAGAATACACGTGTACCAGAGGTGGCTCGAATCGCGCCTGTTGATTCGGCGTTCGAATCGCGCTGGGATCGTCGATGCCTCGTTTCCACGCGGATTAAGAATCGTTCGCGTGTAGCCTAATTTACGACGCGGCTTCTCTCTCGCCTCTGTCCGCCACCGAGCGCGCGTTAACCTCGCGGTTAATTAACGATCGCGTTATTTAACGGCGAACGAGGGCCTCGCGTGTGAGAACCGCTCGACGTGGCGCCCCGAGCGTTTTTCGGGGTGTTGTGAAGAATGGCCCGCGATACAGTTATCGATGGCCTTCGTTAATAATCAAGCTGCGCGGAGTTTCACTTTCGATCTGATAAGCCTGCTACTTTGATTAATCACGCTGCTGGAGTACCACTCGAGCCCCGCAAATATGCATCCTAACCGAACGAATTTGCGCCGGGCAGGCTCGGAGGGATGCTGCCATCCGCCATTTTGGTACCAAAGATAGAGAAATAGATCACGTTCGTCACGGAACGGCTCCCTCCATGCTGCGATCCGATCTCGGGAGATCGCGTTTGCGCTCTGGGGCGATCTCGAAGCCTCGCTGTGTGCTTTTGTACCTTATTTTGCACGATTACCTTCCACATTATTTATTCATACGAGTAATGCAATATTAAGATAAATCTTGGACGGAGGCGATTTAGGGAAATAACGGATATTTAGGTGGTTCAATTTATTCAAAAGAGAAAATTGAATTAAATTTGTCTCTCATTTTATATTTAATATAAAATTCCGTATTAAGTAAAAGAACTTTGTTCGTTGAATAAACACGCATTAGATTTGGTTATATCGAATATTTGGAGTGTCGATGGCCGCGCTCGACGAAAGAGCCTGTACATGGTATACAACTGGGCATACCGTAAATCGACGGTGGCTGGCAGACAGCGCGTATCCCACCGAAGACGCTCGATCGCGGTTACACGCGGGGCGTTCCGTGCGACGAGGAGCGAGAAAAGCCCCATGAATTATTTAAGATCGCTGAGCCACGGTGCGCCAGTGTTATTTTAATTCGTTGGGGTATTTTCATATTCCAACGGGCGCTACGCTGACGAGGCCCGCGCATGGACGTCCGTCTTCGATCGCCGATGAATAGACATTGTTCGTCCTCTCCTCGTCGCGCCAGACGCGGATGATCGCCCGGTTCGCCTCGAGTGGCAACCGGAAGCCGGCTCTCTTCGTAGAAGAACGATCGTTGGAAACGGAGAAAGCGAGAAAGAGAGAAAGAAAGAACCGAGAGCCGAGCGCCGAAGGGTAGGAGCGAACAGGAGAGGGGAAAAAATGGCGAGGAGTGGAAAAGTAGTGGGCGGTTCGGGACGGTTTCGTATTCATGACCAGTCAAAACAATCGTGTCAAAGAGAACGTTCTGCTACTCGTGAATGGGATAGCCAAACAGCATTTGTAAAACATTACGCTCGTACGATCCGATCGAGCCTCGAACGGTGGATCTGTGTGTGGAACGAGGTGCGCGAGTCTCGAGTGCCTCGGTCGAGCATACGTCCGGCAATCCCGTTTAACCATGAATCGACCATATACGTTCATTCCGCGCCTGTGTTTGCACATTCTAATCTAGCGCGCTTCGTATTATCGCACTCGATTTCATTTTCACATTTTTACATCGATCCAAAAGCATTATTCTCCCTCTAGTTAGTAGACTCTCGCTTTTGGTGGATTAATCCTTCTAAAAAATGGAACGAGAAATCCTGCACAGCCACTACTCGTGGCTCATACGGAACGTCCACTTGTCGGCGCCATGTAACGGAGGAGACTTTCGTGCAATAATCGAGGGATTATTGTACTCGCTGCATTGCAAGACCAAGCACTGCACGTTCGATGGAGTAAACTAATAACAGAAGTATGTAGGGACCTGTACCTATTTTAAATAAATCTCTATAAAATTTTATTTTCCTTTCCCTTACTTATTAACTTCTTCTTGTACTAAAATAACCGTCCATGTAGTACACGGCTTTACGAGGAATCCGTAAAGTGGTATACGCACCCTTCGAACGCAAATAGATTACCCGAGCCTGGTCTATAAGTTTAAAGCCTATCCAGCAGGTGTCATCCGATATTCTTTGCAAAAAGCAAGACCGTGAAGGATGACAAGGAGTGATGCCTAACCGTGTCCAGGAATCTCATTTAACTCGTTAAGCTATGCCCTCCGGCTTCCGGCAAGTTACGGTTCAAACCTTTGACCAGTTTCGACATCCCTCGGTGAGCACGACGTCCATAACAACACTCTTTCTGCTAGTTTAATTTTTTGCCCGCTATACGTTATCTGCATAATTGGGTCCGTGGCTCGCTAATTATCGAAAATAAATAAATAATCGTTATCTCCGTTGGGCAGATCGAATCGAGTTGGCTCCAATCAGTCGTTGGTCATTCAATTACGGTCGCGTCCGGCAGCACGCGGCGATACCTCTCGGATTATGCATCGCGCCGTTCCGCATAAAAATCATTTACTCGCTCGTTAAAAGATCGAACGGCATCGGGAAGGCGTTCCGGCGCGGACAGCCGGAGGAAGATTTAAGGGCCTCGTAAAACACAAAAGGAGGATTTTCGCGCGAGGTTCTCGAGTTTCCGTTTTTCGAGGCTGGCCTTTTTCGTTCCCGAGGCGTTCGCCGCCACTTAGGGGGACGCAGGATGAATAACCCGCGCGAATCTACCTGCACGACGGCCACGATGGTGTCGCGTGACGCTTTATTCCCGGTCTCGTGTTTCCCCGGCGACGTTTAATCGATCCTGACACGATGGATAACGAAATCCGGCAAGATCACGGCCGTCGTGGCTAGCGCGAGGTACGAGACGCGGTTCAACCTCGGTAAATAGAACCTCTATGATTGCAGGAGTGCACCGCGACAAGCGGAAGGGATGGTTTACTTAGCGACGAGCAAATTTCGAGGCGGAAGTAACAGGTAGCGTACGGACGAGAGGATGACTCCCGAGGGAACCACCGTCGAAATTCTACGATAATTCTTCGCGGGTTGCCACCGGCGAGGGAGGGAAACGAAATTTGTCGCTCCGATTGTTTGCGAGCGGAAATAGGAAATAGAGACGGTTACACGATCCATTAGCGACCCGAGCCATTTGAACTTTCGGATTATCGATGAACTCAAATATAATAATATGGAAATAACGTGTGATTAAACTGTAATCCGTTGGATGAAGCCTTTATCTACGAGCCACGATAAGCCAAGTCGATACTCTCCCGCTTTTGTTGAGCCGGGTTCTTCGGTGAATCGATTGTCCCGATAATCGCGCGAGTCTCGAAGCTCGCGAGGCTTTTCAGCTCGAAATTCCAGCGCGATCCAGCGACGCGGGTGAATTTATGCGCGCGATCCGACGCGGACGGGCGCGTAGCGAATTTCGTCTCGAGCGACGGCGATTCGTCTGAAAATAGAATGCCGGGCGCGTGGCTTCCCTCCCACGTACATCCGTGGAATCGATTCCAGGGCGAGAAAAATGAACCGATCCGTTGTTCTAGCGTTCTCTTTCGCTCGCTTCCGGTCTTAACGATATCTCGTGAAATATATCGAGGGGCCTCGCGTTGCTCGGCTCGCCGCTGTTATCTGCAGTCGCTCTCTCCCCGACACGCTGTAAATTCTACTATCGTCCACATAAATAAAATGCTGCTGGAGACTATTTGACGCGCGTGGTTGTAGTATCCGCGCAATAAGGCCAGCGCGAGACTCTCGGGGAGTGTTAATGGATAGAATGGAGGTCGTAGATAAACTGTTTACCGGAAGTCGGGTATCCTTTCCAGCCCAGAGCGTTCCCCGTTGGTCGATGTCGAAACGAAATCGAAGATACAAGAGAATTCGGAACAAGAATCGACGGTTTTCATCATTGGATTTTTGAAGGGCGATATTAATTTCATTCGTATCGTGAGCATCACTGAACGGCAGAGCTATGATTATAATTATTATCGAATATTTCGTCCTGTCTTGGGACGTTTAATGATCGAGTACTTGTGAGAGAGACGGGTCGAGCGCAGCCCTCTGTTGGCGAGTGCGGGAACTGTCGCCCTATTGTTTCATTAACGAACGTGAGCCTTTCATACAAGTAGAATCTCAAAGCTAAATGTGTCTAACTATCGTTTAAGGCAAATATCGGTAAAGTAGCAAGGCAAATATAAATATTACGTGTTTCTAGCTTTAATTAAGAGCGCAGAATTAGTCTCGTGCCCTCATAATCCCAAAGAAGAGGATGTATTATGGAAGCCCGAACCAAGAGAGTCCCGGAGCGTCTGATACTCGAGTTCCTCCGGATAAATGCAAAGCAAACGGCTCGGAGAGGATTAAAGAGGCGACTCGGAAAATAATCGGAAAAAGAAAATTCCGGCGAACGTATTGTAACTACATGGTCGAGCCGGGGGATACGGCGAGCTTATCTTGGTCGGACACGGAGTGGCTCGAAATCTATTTGTTGGATTAACGGAGTGAGACCGCTCGGTATCGGCTCCACGGGCATGGTCCGTTTCACGCTCGGCGCGAAGGACGCTGGGAATCAATTATCGACGTCCCGGTGGTACTTTTCTCTCGGTGTTCCGGCCGGCGATAAGCCGCCCGTGTATCAATTAGAATGATACTCTGCTGCGGACTGCGAGCCGGCCACAAATCAGCTCGGAAACGACGAAACGGCCGGCTGCGAAGCGCGAACGATCGTAATAATTAAGAACGGGTCATTCCGCGTCAAATCGATTACGTTCGCCCCGGTAGATGTATCGCGGACTCTTTGAAATTGAACCATAACGTACGGTAACGTAATAGGCCCCATTTATATAAACGGAACCAATTATTCTCTCGTAAAGATTTTTATTTTTTACCTACTTAAAGCTGGAGACCGAGCAAGAAACTCGTAAACCGTTTCGTTTATTAACGATATATTTAACCGGTAGTTTCTAAATGTTACGCAAGGTTTGCAACAAGAGTTCTAAGGCTAATCGTAGAATCATTCTCTGTTCGGGGGGAGAGGATGATTCTTGGACCCTTAGCTAACTAGAGTCCATTCTGATTCAGTATTCTGACTCATAGCTCGTATCTTGTTTACAATATTAGTAAGTAGGAGGCTAGTCCTTTAACAAAAATGCGTCGTTTTTGTGTTCGTGGCAACTATGCCAAGATTTATGGGTCTCGCCTCAATTTCTGTACAGAATAGGGTTACAGGAAATAAATATTTGCTCGCACCGAGCAGCAGCGCGTCTAATAATTTTTATCAAGGAACAAGCATTTATACAAATCATTTTAATTAAGAACGCAACCGGCCGCGGAACGTTGTTCGAGCGGCTTCCAATTAACTCCGGTAATTTATGCAGATTCGAGTGGAATACCTCGAGTGGCTCGGCCCGTCACCCGAGACGTCTGAATTAAAGGAATCCGAGGCGCGCGTTCCTCGTATTGTATTTGTTGGATCAACGATCGCTAATTTAATTCCATATCAACCGAGGGTACTAATGGTTGACGCTTTCGACGAAAAATACCTCTGGCAATAATTAAAAAAACCCCCGTTAAAAGAACGACCGGACCAGCGAGGATCTAACTACCGGTACCTCGCGCCTCTATCTCTGGCCTAACTCTCTCATGCTGGTAGTTTCACTCCGGTCGATACACAGCCAGTGGAATCAATTATCGGCGTTTTCCATCTCTCGGTCGAGGCCGTGGCAGTTGGAGGAGCCTGAATTCGATGCCGGAGCTGGATTAAGGGTATACCAGGGATCAGCGAGCTGAACGTACGAGAGGAACCACTTAGATCTGACGCGAGGCCCAGCGGGATACGACGCGATGTCCTGGACAGCCTGGGAGTGTCTAGAGAGCGTCGGTAGGATCGAGCGACCGTGAATCGGGAACGGAGACCGATCGAGCCGGTCGAACAGCGACCGAGAGAGACGGCCAGAGAAATGGAAAAGGGCTAAAAAAAGACGACGCTGGGTCGGAGAGAGGCCACTGGAAGAGAGAGAGAGAGAGAAAGAGAAGGAGAGAGTAGGCCCATGGGTACTACGTACGCGGACCCATGTACCTTGTATGCCACACGCTGAGTGACTTATGACGACCGATACGCCAGCGGTTCTCATCCCGACGATCGCCACGAACGCGAACGAAAACCGGTTGTTAAGCAAATAGCGGGGCCGTCGCGTGTTCCCCGAAACCAATCTCACCGGTGATTTTTATGCAGCTTGGGATGCCAGCGCCGCGGAACCGTTTTGCGTATTTAACCCTCGGGCCAGCGATGGGCAGATTTTTCTTCGAATAATCGACGATCACCGCTCTCCGGATCGATTTATTCGCAACAGTCATTTTCGAGAACCTGTTGCTCGACGCGAAACACAGTTTGTAATTTTTATTGAACGAACAATCCGCTGTCTCCCTAAACTATTTCGCTTAGATAATAAACCTCGCGAAAGAATGATAATATTGGTAAAAGAGAAAACAAGAATCAATTGCAGAACGTTTGACGTTCCAGACGATCGGGAAGTGGCGAACGATCGCTAGAGACGGCGATTCCGTAGGATAGGATCCGAGGAGGTGAAACCTGGCGGAACGAGAGCACGGGAGAGAGTAGCGAACACGTCCAGCGCGACCAGTTGATAGCCAAAAAAGGGTTGGAAATTGACTCGACCGTTTTTATCGTCGTTGCGTAAACAGCGTCGAGCGGTTGTATCGGTATTAGTCATTTTCCAATTACGCTCGATAGGCTGCAGTCGGAGAACGTTCACTCTGCCCTTCTCGATTCGCGGCGTTGCGACACGCTGTGGCAGCCTAACGAGTCCGAGTCCTCCCGCGGTGTTCTTAAATTTCAACGACTCTGCATGCGGGTTCAAGACGGAAGCGACGATAACGAAATTTCCTCGCTTCCCGTGGCGTTACCCCCATCGTTGCACGAGAACCGCGCTCCTCTCGCATCGATCGACAATTTTTAACCCCCAACGTGCCAGGCTGGAAATATTTATTCGTTGTCGTTTGTGAAGAGTGGACGGGGGGTTCTATGGTTCGAAATTGTAATAAATTAATGTCGAATACCTAATAACTGACATTACAGATTTTATTATAGACGTTGCGATGGTTTTTACGAACGATACAACGCTAGGGCTTATTGAACAGGAAGAGAATAAAAATGGACGATCGAAAGATTGGTGCGTCGATCGCAGCAGTGCCGCACTCGGATGGCGGGATGCAACCGCTTCAACCCACAGCAAACACGTATATTAAGACCAGTCCTCTAATTAGTTGCCGTAAGCAGAGTGTTCTTTAATTCATATCATCGAAAAAGCATTATACCGACGGTTTCGATGAGCCTGTTTCGATCCTGTTATATAGCTTCTGATAGATGCGAGTGTTTTATAGTTACTGTATTAATACCAAGATCTGATTGCGGCTCAAGAGCGTCGTCATATTTGTTTATCGTACTGTGGATTTTACGACTGCAGAATCGATCGTCGCATGAAAATTATAATAAAAATCTGACATTCACCGTCCGAAGCGAAATAAAAAAGAAATGGGTAATCGAGCTGGTAGAAAATAATGAAGGATCGAGGATACTACCCCGAAGTACTCGCGATTTGACAGGAAGCCAGGAAGCTTCGAATGCGAGGCGACCGAGAGAGCATCGAAAAATAAATCGCGCGATACACAGACAGGTGATTTAGTGGCGATAATTCCAGGGAAACGATCGGATTAACGCCGCCGAATCGTTGGATTTATCGGTTGACCGAGGGAATTTATTGGCCACGCTTCGATGGCGGGATCCTTTCCTACGAGGCGCGGCGGTACGCGTAGATGTCGTTAATTAAAGAAGATTATATCCGCGTTTTTCGATTATTGTGATAGGGTCTTGATAGACGCGTGGAAATATAACAGACACGCCCATCGTGGCTCGATACGCGCGTCGGCCATCATTGTGGCCGAGTCGAAAGGTCTGCAATTTATGCGTGTATCTACCTGGGCTAGCGCGAACTGGTGCCCGTTTATCGATTTTGTAGACGGTGCGCGGCTTATCTTCGTACACGACTTAATTGGGCGACGAACGCCGAGGTTTTGCCTCTCGTGTATTTGGCCGGGTTACAAGATCGTTTGGATTTTTCAGCTGGAGCTCGATCTCAATCGTTTTTTATACGGACAATACCTGGACGACTGCAGAGGTAATGCACTGATCTATGGATTTTCAATATTTCTCTAACGGTAACGAAGTTTTAAAGTAACGAAGTTTTTTTGTTAACGGGGTACATAGAACGATGTAATACACCTCCAAAGTCGGATGAAAAGAAGACTATAAATCAGAATAAAACAATTTTTTTAATTCGACAAGAAAAAATAGAAGAAGTAATTGTTTGTATTCGCCTCTGAAGTTATTCCCAGATTTTGTATTTCATAGAACGATTTACCAACAGAAGGGAAAGAAAGGCTTTCTCCTATTGGACGGAGCGTCTACCTAGTGACAACATGGCGACCATCCGACGTAGCGCGAAATTTGAACGGAACGAGTCTAAGTTTAATTGTCTTCTCGGTTGTTTCTTTAAAAAACTGGGGGGCAGCATCCTCTTTCCTGGTAATATTTTGCATTCCCAAGGGTCAACCGAGACCTCGCGTGCCTCGGTGGCTCGTACGATATTCGAGGTTCGATTTACTGCACTATGAAACCCGAGACACGCCTTTTGAGCGCATGTTCATTAGTCATCTCCTTCGGGATCAGACGATCTCAAGTTTGCAAGTATAATAAACGCGAACCGCCTCGACAATAAAGTTTGATAATTATGGACTCGAGGGTTCGAAGCCCCTGAAATTTTCGCGGGCGCGGCCATCGTTCGGTTATCCGTCGACGAAAGTTTGGGTCGATCATTCCCCGATCGCGATCCCGTGTCTCGTTCGCAGCTTTTCGTCAACTTAATCCCCAAAGTCCTACGCTCGCGGTCGCGCACCGGGACAAGTAATCTCGTTAACCGATCGTTCCCTCGGGATAAGGTACCACAGGTACACGCTGTTTCGGAGGACGAGGAACACGTGGGCGTACGATAAACATCTACAAGCAAACTTCCAGATTCCCCGATCTCTCGGGGCTGGTAAAGATTCTGGAATGTTGAATCTCCGTCGACGTTAGACACCATTGTGTCCCTGGGAACAAATCGAGAACTGTCCCCAATCTCTCGCCGATCGCCATTTTCTTCTCGCCTGGCACCCTCGCCAACCCTACTCGATCGGTAGAGATCGACGAGATCTTATCCACGTACAACGTGGCATCTCAAACCTTTTCACGCGTGGATGACATCGTCGAGGTGTCCTAGGTTTGAAAAATCCATATCAAATGGCGGTAGCTCGTTTCCTAATTTAGGGAGGGGGGGCCAGGATAGCTTCGAGGATTTTTCTCTGCTCGCGTGAAGTAAGTTGCTTGACGTTGGCGTATTCCCTCGGCGATTATTCGCACCTGCGAATTTCCGGGGCGGAGATAGCCGCACGTTAGGCTCTGGCTTGTCGCCAGCTCGCGGACTCGAAAGCCTTGGAACGATTTCTTCGTAATGGAAGGGCGTCGTCGACCGATCGACCGTGGCTGATTAAGCCTCGAACGGTCGCGTCCACGAGGCCAGGCGTCGGTCCGCTCGACCGCAATGTGGGAGGAAAATGCGTAACCGTGTAAAACTCGTCCGCGATGGTTCGTCCGGGTGGGGGATCGGGTTACCAGGGGGCGCGGAGGGCTGGCACTTTCCAGGGCACTTGTGGTTCTTCGTTCACACCTCGACCCTCCCTGGTAACCGTGTGGCGAGAGAACTCTCGAAGATACGAAGAGCGCGCTGCCAGCCTGTGCACGACAGACAGAGAGAGAACGGGAGAGCAACGAGAGAGGCGGGGGGAAGAACGAGAGAGAAAAGAATGAGAATTTATTGCACCCAATGGCGTAGGCCGTGACACAATCCACCGTACACGCTCGGTTGCACGCTCGTTGTTGCAACTACAGCCTACTAAAGATCTTTAAACGATCTTTAAACTTACCCCTCAGGTATTATTACGATCTCGGTACAGTAGTGATTCTTAAGACGAACTCTGTACGTATGGGGGTTCGTTTTAAGAGTCGCTACTGTATATCCTGTGATTTAAATCGTTTACGTGAAGTAAGAACAAATAACTAAGTAATGTTTGACTCGCGGTTTTCGGACGATCGAGCAGCACTGGACGGCGAAGAGAGAAAAAGGTAAATGGAAAATGGAAAGTAGCGAGGCGAGTCGAGGACGAACAGGACGAATTTATGGCGTAGGACGGTCTGGCGCGAATCTCGAAATTCAAACGGCATCGTTCGTATTGTTTCTGTAACGAGGCTCGCTGTCGACGCATATAAACGATTTCGTTGCGACAGCCTCAGGAAACATCGATCGACAGTGAGGCGTGTGTCCGCCGGTTTCGAGAGTCCGCGAAGGGGCGAGAGAGGAAGAGAGAGGGAGTTCGTTGCCCCTTGGCGTCTCAATGTTTGCAAATGGACGGGGGGGGGGGGGGGGGGACGGATATACATATTTTCAGCGATTTCTGCCGCCTTTTCTGGATATTTTCCCACCAACTCCGTCCGCGCCGCAGACCAAAGCGAACCTTTCGTTCTTGGAACTCTGAAACTCTAATTGCTCGTGTTTTCAGGCTCCTGTTTTATTTATTTATTTAGTTCGAACGTTCGTTGTGGAGTTACGGGATCGACGGAGCGTCTCGATTATAACTCGGGGCCGGGAATATTAACGCGGGACAAGTTTATAAAATTTAGCGTTAAAGTTTCGTTACACCCTCGTGGAACAATGGAACATCTAACGCTTACAGACGTCGTAATTTACGATAACAAAGTGCAAGGAAGTCGTAAGTTTTCAACGCTCGTGCAGAGTCGCGGTAATTGTTCCTACCCGCGTTGTTATTTGCGTTTGGATTGAGTGTCTCCGCATGACTAAATGGGACTAAATACCACCTCGCAAAGAGAATATGAATTATACCATAGCGAAAGTTATACCAGAATTTATGGCCGACGTACCGGTGCCTCCGAGGTACATACGTTTGAACACGGTTTCGTATAATGACTCGTTGAAGTAACAATTGGTAACCGATGTTTGTCGTTGCTGTGTATCAAGCACGCCTCTGGCTTTGCTAATTTACGGCTGGCAAAGTAATACAAGCGGTACATTTTCTCTCTGGCTTTGGAAAGTCGAGAAACAACGGTCTATCGGGAAGATTTGCGCTCGATTATTGAATTCTCGAAACAGCCTGTTCCCCCGTTAACCAAATCGATGGTAATCGGCCGTGGAGGATGGGGACAGAAGCGCAAAGTGTTCAGGAGCGTAAAAGGAGCGCATCGAAAAGCAAACAACGCGATTCACCGAGGAAGATTCGAGCGTAGTCGTCAGTCACGGCAAACTTCTCGTGACGAGCGCGAAGCGGACGGCGCTCGAGAATCGATGACCCCGGGCGACGGGACAGCAGAGAACAGAGGTTAGAGCTCGTACGAAGAAGAGACGACGCCGGGAAGTAGCAGTCCGATGGAAAAGGAGCCGCCGTGGGCTAAGTGAAATGGCGCGTGCCCGGTGGATTTTACGCCGCGTTAGTTACGGATCCCCTCTCCCTCTGTCGCTCCACCTCGCCCAACCATTCTTCCTTTTCTCTCGTGCAAGGTAATTGTACCTCCGGTAGACGCTACAGACCGACGCTGATAATATATAGTTTTCAGCATAATCGTAAAAATTAATTTGATTTATTTTTAAATCGCCTGGAATAACCTCAGCGGTAGCTTCTAACTGGCAAGTCCTCTACTCCACTTCGCGGCGAGTATACTCGTCAAAAACAGTGAACTTTTCCTAATAAGTTTCGCGAGTGTCGATTTATCGAGACAGTACGTTCGTGCCTAACCGCAATAAATGCGACGTTTTGCACAAATAGACATCGAGCAACGTAAAACGTAACGCTTAAATTAACAAGTACACTGGTACCGACCGTGTCTAACCGCAATGAATGCGACAATCCTTCGGACGGACATAAATCAGACGCGTAACGCGAGAAACTATTATTCTATGTTTCAACACCGACCATTTGCAGCCGAAACGAACCACCGCGAGCATTCTTTACGTACGAACGAAAGGCTTTACAGATTGCTTAATACAAAATAATCCTCGAAGAGTAATTGCACGGTTCGAGCGAAATAGATAGCGTCGGAGCAGAATGATTACGAAGTTTACTCCGCAGTTGCGTGGTAAAGACGCAACTTATGATTAATGGCCGAGTAATGCTTGCTTACCTTAATACAGAAGGACGTTGATTAACCGACGTAACGTAGACCGAAGCAGGCTAGATCGAGGTCCACCGGATAATCGAGACCTGAGGAGCAATGATTAATATCATATTTTGCGTACGGAGAGACGAGCAAAAGCGTGCACGCTTTATTAATTATTCTAAAAGTAATGACATACAAGGTATTAAAAGAATATCCATTCAGCATCCATGGAGCATGGAACATTCAGACGTCTGCTTAGCATGGTGTCTAGTACACAGATTTTGAATGGCTCTTGTTAACACTCTGTGTGCCAAAGAATATTTAAATTGTATATAAATTATACTCAGTCTTGCACAAGGAACGTACACTTTATATTACCACTATATTCTTGAAAATTTAAATTTTGTCTTAAATAGAATGAAAATTTGGATCGAGCCGAAATTCGATTCGATCAAAGTGTTCGAAAATTTGACGTTTCTGCCGCGATTTGTTTCAAGGCGGGGGATAAGTTTTACAGGAACCCGAGGGACGAAATTTGTATCAACTCGAAGGACATTACCGTACAATCTTCCATCCGCGGGCTTGGTCGCGCGCGATAAATCTCTCGGGAGGGCTCGTCGAGCGAAAGAAATCTTTTCGGTCTCGGAACTGGCGGCGGCGTCCGCGGGTGGCAGAGAGTACGGTCGGAGGGGGGAATTAATTTATCATTCAGCGAAAAATATAACCGAGTGCCACGGGTTCCGTGGCGTACAATTTAAAAAGCCCTCACCATAAATCGCGCAGTCTCATTTACAGCCGGGTACCGCAGCCACGAGGATATAACGCGTATAAGGAAAAAAGCAGCGCGGAGAAACGGGAAGTGGAGGGGGCGAGGAGCCCGGAGCCGGGCCGGTTCAATGCGCGCAAAGAGGAAACGTTCTGAAAATTTCTTCTGTGATATTGCGCGCAGCTCGCCGTAACGAGCTCAAGGTTGGTAACGACGCCTTGTTACCTTTGTATCAACTCGAAAATTAAATTCCCCGCACTTGGGCTGCTTAAAGCGGCTTCCGCGGAGCCGGCTGGGCGAATTGCGCCCTCGAATTCACAAATGGCTGCCTCGGCTCTTCCGGCGGAGACGATTTACGGCTACGCGATCGACGTAAGCCGCGAATCAACAGTTTGTCTAGTTCAATAACCGGCTAAACTCGTTACGAAAAAATTACCTAATTTTCCAAAAGCGTATTGAAGTTTCTAAAGTCAACTCTCGTGTCCCAGTGAGTGACCCCAACTATTTCAATACTCACAGGCGTATAAAGATTAAGACTACAATTTCGGAAAAATTCCTTTCGCTTGTCAAGGGGTGGGTAAATTTACGTGCAAAATTTGAAGTCGATACATTGGATAGTTTCCGGTCAAGAATATGTAGAAAATCGAGGATCGAGATGCGGATATTTCGATCGGGAAAAATGGTATTCGGGTGCACCCTGGGCGCGAATCGCGAAAGAAAGCTAAGAGATCGCAAGGTGAAAGGGTAGAGAAAGACGAACTGTTTTATTATTTTATTGCGGCACCGCGAACGCTGCTCGCTGAGCTACGAGACAATGAAGCGCGTGACGGGCATATAAATAATGCCAATTTATCCTCGGTTACGAGATACCTATCGCTTGCGTGGCAGCTACCAAGCACGACGGGGTACCCCGTCGCTGGACAGGACACGATCGGACCACGGAACAATCCTCTGGATCCGATGCTGGATCCGGTATACGTATAAAATGGACGCTGGCTGGAATATTCGCTCCGGTACACGCTGCGCCTGCTTATTTTCTGCTCGTTTTGCTACGAGGCTCCTTTCCTCCTTTTGGTGGCTGATACATTAATTCAATCAGGGTTCTTGATATCGGCGACGTCCAGACTTTCGTGGCTCGTTAAGGAACGCGAACGATCGTTTTGCGAAGATTCTATCGCGTAACAATTTGCTCGGCCGAACGACGAGAATCTAACTATTCACAGAAACGTGTTTGACGTCTTTCGGTAGTGTAAAATGAAGTTTATTGGATCGATCTGGATCCCACGGAGAGAAAACAAGCACGATAATATACGACGTTGCACGTGTAATTAAACGGGTAATTAAATTACGAATTAACCGCTTATTTAAAAGTTATGGCCTGGAAACGTGATAATTTCTGTACACTTTTCTCGTCCCCCAAAGATGTCAGCTGAAACCACGATGGTATCTCTGATTGGAAACGGTCGACGGAACTGTCACCGTGTCCAAAATCTTCCAGCGACGAGAACCTTTTACACCAGCGCGTCCAATCGTGTTTTGACAAAGACTTACGCGTCCCAGACGGGATTTTCGTTCATCCAAACACCTTGTCCGATTAATTCCTCTCCGTCTTATTTCTAAAGCCACGCAACGGAATTATTATATATTTTCAGGGACGATAACCGCTTGCCTAATCCCGAATAAGAGCACTCCTCTGAAATTGTCGATGCATCTACGATTCTCCGGGGGAACATGCAAAGTGACAGGTTCCAACTTAAGGGCTGAAATCTTTACGAACAGGAAAACCCGTAATCCTCTTTCGAAGGAACAAACGTGTTATTCACGAATGGATTCGACGCGTCAGCCTTCCCGAACGTTCACGGGAAAAGATGAGAGAGCTGATTCGTCTTTACGCGTCAAAAATCTAAATCTCTTCCCGTTCCCGGCTCGACCGTTCGTCGTTCGCGTTTACATTCTACGTTTTCTTTCGGCGCAAAGTAAACGCTGTCGAGCTTTTCACGATTCTCGAGGGTAACAAATTTCCCTGTCGAAAACGTCACTTCCCTTCCAAGATCATCGATTTATTTTTCGAGATCAACGGGTTTAGGAAATCTCTTTAATAATTTCTTGATTAGCCTCCGAAAACAACGCTGAGAATACCGAGTAATTTTACTATGATTAAGCCGCCTTAAAGAACTAATAACGGCCGAGAAGTTTTTAACAAGGTTCCTTAAGACGATTAAAAAGTTTTTACACGCCAAGTTACTCTCGTTCTTCGCCACCTATTTCGTTAAAAAAAATATTCAATGTCCCTCGAGGGTAATACTGCGCGCAACCGCGAACTAATTCAGGGGAATTTTTTAAAAAAACCGACTTAAGCAATTGATTTAACGTTCCAGCGAGGCTCGCTTTTCCCGGTGTAATTTGTTTCCGTGCATTTACACGCCGGGGCTCAACGTCGAGGATTTTTAGGGATCGTAAATACAACGCCGTGAAAATTGCTATTTCCAATTTACCAGTGGTCGTTAGCGTTTCGATAAATCTAGCCTCGAATCGGCCTGGCACAACTTATTTTATCGTATTTATTGCTCGAGCATTGTAGCGCCGCAAATAAAACGTAAACGGTCGTTTGCAGCGAGGAACGAGACGAATATAAAGCGCGCAGAGGAGGCGAGGCGATGTTGTATTGCCGTTTCTAAACCTAACCTGAAACTATCCGTAAACACTTCGAAAGCATTGAATGATTAATATCGATCCGTTCTCTCGTTAGGTGCTGTACGTATCGAAAGTTTCTAACAGCACTTTCTATAGAGACGTATAATCGATTACAAAGCTAAGGTGACTGGCAACTTGGAACGATGTACTTGGCGCCTGGCTACGAGATGTTCCTTTGGAACATCGAATAGATTTGTCAATGTTTGGTCATCCAAACTAAACGTGAAATCAAAAGCAGACTTAACGGTGCATTTTTATTTGTATGTAGTACTGTTATAATATTTTTCGTGGCTTACACAGGAGTTCGGGGTCGCGGTGAATGTTGAGAAACGTTGGCAGCGTCGTTATTTCCGTTTAATCGAATCCTCGTCCGATATTCGCGAGCAGATATTACGAAACAGGTCTAATAATGCATTCTGACAATTTACCGAGCCTCACACTTTGATCATTAATCTCGCGAGAACGAGGTTAAACCGACTAACGGCAATCGACTGGGTTTGTCCATCCCCTCCAGCCCAATCAAGATCAGAGGAGGCTCTCGGGTCATCAAGCTCTGCGGTGATTGCAGTAAACAGTAATTCGCATTCAAGGGGCGTCGGTGCTGTCAGCTCGTACGAGATCGCAGCTCGTGCCCACGGGTTCGACCACGTAGCTTGCGTCGCGGTGGCGTCGCCGGGCATCGAAAACCCGTGGAAAATCGTAGAAAACATTCCGTGCGTCGCCGCGAGCATGGCGTTTCGTGGACCCGGACTGGTCGCGCAGCATACGAAAAAAGGCTCCGGCGGACGTACCACGACTACTAATTATTTCGTGTGCAAACCGAAAAACCGAGAACGCCTCGACGCGAGAAGACGCTCCAACGAAAGAACGAAAGGGGGGAGTACGAGCAAGAGTCGCCTCGATCTCCTCCGTTTTGAATTTATTTTTTGGGAAAAGTCTTCGTGTACCTCGAATTATTTGGAGTTTGATCAAATTCTATTTGGAAAAGAGATTCGAAAAGAGACGTTCGCTCGAATTGGACTCGTCTCGATCGCTCGGCACGAAAAACTAATCTCGAAGTCCGCGCGCGGTACAATGTGCAGCAGGCCTGGAAAGGTTAAAGGGAGACACGGGAGTCGTAGTAAAAAAGAACGGAACCAGGGAGACGCGAGGGAGTAAGGAACGCACGAAGGCGAGGGAGGCGGAAACGGGGGGGTGTGGGTGGGAGAAAAAAAACCGTGGGCGAACGGAGGAGAATTTGCATGAAAATACAGAAAGTTTCGAAGAGCGTTTCCCTTAGACGAGTTCACTCGCCGGTAGCACATAGCGGGAGCGCGTACGGTACAGTGTAGTACGGTACAGTGTGGTATATACAGAGCGTTTCACGCGAGCCGCGACTGCCGGTCCACAAAGGCGGCCTAGGAGCTTTTCTGTGAACTCCTGGCATTCCGATATGTATATAAGGCGGGAGAGTTTTTTAACGAGCACGGACCGTGGCTCGGTCGCGGTGGCACGATGCGTTCCGTTTTATGTGCGCGCGTGTAGAAGCGAGCTACGCTGCCGCTTTGCCGCGGTAATGGCGGCACCGGTAATATTACTCTCGGTGCCCTCCCTGTATTTTCTGATCGCGAGCACCGCCACCCTGAAAACGAGACCGCGTAGGCGTGCTGGATTCGCGCGATTTACCTGGAAAATTCGCCGCCAACGAAACACGCACGGACAAAGCGTTGCCCTAGAATTACATAAATAATGAATTACGAAACGGGCAGAGTAGAGCAGGGTAGGAATAACTATAGTGTAGAGCAGTGACGCAGCTAGTTTCACCACCCCCAAGAATACGACTTAATAATGGAATAATAATTTTAATAGAAAATAGCTAAAAGTATATGTAATCGCGATGATAAGGAGCATTCTTCGCCGTAATAATGCGTAAGATTTATTGCCCCAACGTTCGGCCATTACGATTCCTTCCACCGAAACGTTGGACCAATAAATCGTACGCGTTATTGCCTCGAAGAATGCTCTTATAATCAGCAAACATTCTTCGCGCGCGAGAAATTTTCTTCGTTGGAAAAATTGCGCAGAAAGTTTATTTTCGTTTCGTCGAGGCGCGTTGAGAATTTTTATATTGCAGCCTATATTTCCTCTTTAGTCTTGATAGTTTCCGCGGTTATAGTTCGGAAAGGCTCTTTGTGTTTCTGATCGCGAGTATACCACCCAGGGTTCGCGCATAAGAAACGAGGCCACGAAGTGGACTGGGCTCGAGCGTGCGATTTCCCTGGAAAACAGCCGCGTGTACTTGCGTGCCGCTTTTCTCGAGAACCTAGATCGAAACATGCTCGAAAAAGCGTAAGCGTCGAGGGAACGCGTTGGACAGAATTGGAGAAATAATGGATGACAGGAGAAGGGGTGAAACACGAACGAAGAAAGCGAAGGCTCGGAGAGGGTGAATTTACTGCGAGAAGAAAAAGAGAAACGCAAAGCATTGTAGGATTAAAATAGAGCAAGAATAGTCGGCCAGTAAATTGGTCGGAGTAAAAATAATCTTGCCGGAAATAAGGTGATTAATACTTTCCAATAAGTTATCGGATGATCTATTTGTTAATGCAAATGTTGACGATGTTACGAGTCTCTTGAATAATAATAATTTATAGCACGAATGTAACGTAACTACGAAATCTCGTTACCCAAAATAAAATTACGTTCACGCATATACAGGGTGTCCCGTAAATAGTGTAGGAGCCGGAAATGTGGGGTAGCTGAGACGATTCTGAACAACAATTTCCTTTGCAAAAATGTCGGATGGAGCTTCGTTTTTGAATTATTAACGAAAAACACTGACGAATCACGGCGCGTGCCTGCCGCGCGCTCAGGGCCGTCCGAACTAAGAGAGCCACCGTGTCGGGTAGGTAGCAAGATGTGCATCGGAGATACGTCGAGGAACGAATACAAATAATTAAAAATACTACCACTGCAACTGTTACCTCTGCGGATTGGATAAATCAGTCAGATAAATCGAATTTATTAATTATTTGTATTCGCTGTTTCCAAGAAAGAAGAAATAAAATGTGGGAAGATGCTCTCGGAATTTTTAGGAAATTAATTCTTCGCACCTGAGTGACGCTTCTCGCCAGAGTGTGTTAAAATTAAAATAAGAATTATTTTCAGAAAATTAAAATAAATACGGTAAGAACCATTTGTAATCGTTTGTTATTAAAAACTGTACTGGAAAAACAGACTGGATTTGTGCGTACC
Source organism: Colletes latitarsis (assembly GCF_051014445.1). Classification (NCBI taxonomy): domain Eukaryota; kingdom Metazoa; phylum Arthropoda; class Insecta; order Hymenoptera; family Colletidae; genus Colletes; species Colletes latitarsis. The sequence continues at coordinate 23,665,230 of NC_135135.1, read as the reverse complement.
GAAACATTTTTCGCATGCAAGGGGTTAATAGAGAATTAATTGAAATTCGCCTTACCCATTTACTTGCAAGTTGCAATAGGGCCAGTTAGTGCACCCCTGTCGATCATGGAAAGGTCGAAGACCCCAATAAAAATCAGCTGATGGGACGACCCGGTCACTGCACTCGCTTCTTACCCCGAAAATGTAAAAGTGAAAAGTGCTAGTGACCGTACTGTAAAGTGTTTTCGGGGTAAGAAGCGAGTGCAGTGACCGGGTCGTCCCATCAGCTGATTTTTATTGGGGTCTTCGACCTTTCCATGATCGACAGGGGTGCACTAACTGGCCCTATTGCAACTTGCAAGTAAATGGGTAAGGCGAATTTCAATTAATTCTCTATTAACCCCTTGCATGCGAAAAATGTTTCGGTTCGCACAAATCCAGTCTGCTTTTCCAGTACAGTTTTTAATAACAAACGATTACAAATGGTTCTTACCGTATTTATTTTAATTTTCTGAAAATAATTCTTATTTTAATTTTAACACACTCTGGCGAGAAGCGTCACTCAGGTGCGAAGAATTAATTTCCTAAAAATTCCGAGAGCATCTTCCCACATTTTATTTCTTCTTTCTTGGAAACAGCGAATACAAATAATTAATAAATTCGATTTATCTGACTGATTTATCCAATCCGCAGAGGTAACAGTTGCAGTGGTAGTATTTTTAATTATTTGTATTCGTTCCTCGACGTATCTCCGATGCACATCTTGCTACCTACCCGACACGGTGGCTCTCTTAGTTCGGACGGCCCTGAGCGCGCGGCAGGCACGCGCCGTGATTCGTCAGTGTTTTTCGTTAATAATTCAAAAACGAAGCTCCATCCGACATTTTTGCAAAGGAAATTGTTGTTCAGAATCGTCTCAGCTACCCCACATTTCCGGCTCCTACACTATTTACGGGACACCCTGTATAATCTGAATGCATTGTTTTGCGAAGGGGTGCAGAGGGGTGCAGAGGGCGGAGAACAAGAGGTATGGCGGTGGATATTTTTCAGGCGAGGCACAAATGAAAAATGTGGTCGCCGGGCGACTGGCTATTGTAAACGCAGTGAATCGAGTACTGATAATGGGCTGATAAGCGCATCGCTGTGCAAGTCAATTTTAAAATGGACCCGGGTCTCTGTGCGAATTCGCCCGACGCGGTTGCGGAAATGAAGTACATACAATGCAGCTTTGTGTGCTTTGGACTGCACGCTTTGATGCGGTTCGGTAATCTAATCGCGCGCTGTACCGCGGCTCGTAACGTACAATTTTTGGTAATAATACGGCCCCCGAATAGTAATGTTAGTTTTACGCGATGCAACGTTGCCAGCGTTGGACGTTGCTCTATGATAAATAGAAATTCGACCGGACACGGAGCGTCGCGCGTAATTCACGATTATCGGAACGATTTTACGCTTCGCTAAAGGAATTAATAATTTCGAATAATCATCGATACGAAATTTGGTATAAAATATCTTCGAAACTAAATAGCAGAGAGATAATGTGCTGACGATATTAACGCGTTGTAAATTTTGGACATTTATAGGCGATGAATCGTGTCTTGTAAATCCATTATGTTCGTAGATCGAAACGATCTCGACGCCAGATTTCCTCGTCACATCCAGTTAGCGTCGAATGTTTTATTTAAACGTTACTTAACGCAGCAAAACGAACGAGCTAAAATAGTACTCGTATCCCTATCAAGATCTCTGAATCTTCGTTTCTGCGAGTATTCAGTGCCCCTGAATCCGTGAGCATCCTTTACAGCTCAACTTGCGCGATGCGCGATATGCATTCGTAGAAGCCCCTCTTCGCGGTTTAAAAATAAATTGAAACAAATATATTCCTGTGATTCAAACATCCTGTATACAAATTCAAATTTATTCTCAATTAAGTAAACAATTTATGATTCAGTTTTATCGCACACCAGTCGTACGATCAATAGGAATTGCTGAAACTTCTTTGGGTATATAGCGTTAAAGTAAATGTCAAAATAAATATAGAAGATGGCATAAATTATAATAATTGTTACATTCATATGATAGAGGATTAAATGCCCTTTAAAATGAGCGTTCGTACCAGTCGATAACGTTATTAGTTTCGGAGATATAGCGATTTTAGTTTCAAGTCGATGCGGTGGCTAGTTTCGGAGATAGAAGGTTTCGAAGCGTTTGTTTACGTTCATTGCAATCAATGATTCGCGCGCGCGACAATAGTAAACAGTACGTAGTAAATTCCTGGAAATACTACGCCCCGAAACTAGGTCACTCGGTCACGACTCACGTGCGACAAAGAGGTACGACGCGACGCGTCAGACGGAGACAGACATAGTTAAATTAAGAAAAATACCCTTTTACATAAATTACGATATCTCGAAAACGGAAAGCCCGATCGACAAAAACCAAAAGCCACTTTAAAGGGGAGGCTTTGCCGCTGCTAACAATGGCTTAATAATTGGTAAAGCACTAGTAGTTTCGGAACTGCATGCGTCTAAAGTTTTAGTATTTTTCATACGCATTTATAGGCGTTTCTAAGGCGGCGAGAGCGTGGATAGTGGAATTTAAAAAATACCTCTTTACATAAATTACGATATCTCGAAAACGGAAAGCCCGATCGACAAAAACCAAAAGCCACTTTAAAGGGGAGACTTTGCCGCTGCTAACGATGGCTTAATAATTGATAAAGCACTAGTAGTTTCGGAACTGCATGCGTCTAAAATTTTAGTATTTTTCATACGCATTTATAGGCGTTTCTGAGGCGGCGAGAGCATGGATAGTGGAATTTAAAAAATACCTCTTTACATAAATTACGATATCTTGAAAACGGAAAGTCGGATCGACGAAAACCAAAAATCATTTTAATGGGGAAGGTTTACTGCTATCAAGTATGGCTCAATAATGCATAAAACTCTAATAGTTTCGGAACTGCACGCGTCTGAACTTTTAGTATTTTTAATATGCGTTGTTAGACTGTTTTAAGGGAGTGGAAACTGAAGATTCTCTTCTTTCGTCTATAGTGTACATATATTTCCTATTTAGCATTGGAATATTCCAGGATACCGGGTAAGGTATTAAATCCCAGAAAAATCACCCTGGATAACCAAGAGCCGTTCATGAAAGCGTCGATTTCCTTGTACTTGTATGCCTTCTACACCGGTGTTATCGCGATTCGAACGGTATTCCTGTTCCACCCGCTAACCCGGATTTTTCCAACGCTTCGTACATTCGAGTGGCGTGTTTCCCAACAATTAGAGTCCGGTCGATGCATCTAACATTCTCGACTTCGAAGGCCCTGTGGGAAACGATGCCCGATTAACAGGGAGGGCTCTGGCTCCCAGCGTTGCTGAGTATTTTTCCGGAGATCCTTCGTTTCATTTTCCTTCCCTTACCTTTTCCGCGGGAGAAAAAGGTCTTGGATTTAAGGAAAAAACGATTGCACGACGGATGGATGGATTCGAGGCAAGCGATGCAAAGACTGTAACTCAACCGTTGTTCCACGCACGCACGCACAGAGGGTGGAGTCGACGATGGCTGGAGTAATCCACATCCATCCGTAGACAAGACGGATGTGGCGAGTACGCACAAAAGTACAGACTCCTTTATTTTCTCTGTTCCATCTGCATATTTACACTACCCGCCAAAAGTATGGAACCACTCCGCGATTTGTACGAAAATATATTTTTGTAAGAATATACTTTACACTACGAGATTCTAGCATTTTAAGTCTAAAGTTTAAAAAAAAATTTTTAATTAATTCTGAAAAAATTATTTTCGGTTGCGGGGGTCAATTACAATCATTTTTGGTGAATAGACATACCCCCGAAATCCTACTCAGTTTCGAGAAAAAAATTCAGTACGGTCGGAACTTTAAACGTTAATAACTGTTTAACGAAGCCTTCATCAACAAATTGGTATTCTTGATTTTCGTCTTATTTTGACCTATAGAATCCCCCATTAAAATTTTTCCCTGGGGTGGCCGAATACCCTGTATAGGCGCGGAACGTTCGGCCGCGTTGGCACGCGTATTACACGTCGTAACGCACAGGGAAAAAAGTCGATAGCGATTGGCAGTTCGCGGAATTTCCGCGGGTTCGATCGACCGGGGTGGTTCGCGAACCTCGCGTGCACGGCGACCGTAACTCGATGGAGCACGGCGTGACATTCTGGTCGTTTGTTCCGAAGGGTCGGGCACCATGAAGAGAGGAGAGACATCGATTACCACCAACGACGCCGTTCAGTCATTGGAATTTCCAAACGCCCACCATTCCTACTCTGGGGTTTCAATTTCACCCAACTATCTTCCGTTTGAGATTTCAATAATGGAAATTGATGACTAGCTATCTATTCGAAAACGTACGAACTCGGTAGATCTTCCAAGTACCTTAACAATCTAAATTCTTCCTCGCGATATTTATTCACAAACTGAACGCAAAGGTTGTAAAATTACTTTATCCTCCCTCAAAGAATGTAAATCACAAATAATTAAAAACAAACTTTATATCGTGGAAACTTGGAATAAAATTTCAATATCTTTGTGGACTGTATCAAGCCTTCTAATAATTTTATGAGAAGACAAAAGTATGTGTAGCGGAGGGTCGAAGAGTTGCCGTGCTATAAAATTCCGAAAATATTCTAGTATTTCCACGTCCAGGATGGAGCGTCCCATTAATAACGACTCGTTGGATAAACAAAGGGGGAGAGAAAAAACAAGAGAAAATAGGAGGAGAGAAAGCATCGAAGAAAGGATCAAGCGGATTCCAGGGCGGAGGGGCGCGGAAGGTTCGAATGGCCGATATTGCACCCCCGGGCGGTAATTCGTATCGAGTTTTCCAGGGCTGTCCGGCCGAGTCGATCGGAAACGCGATCAGGATGGGCGAAAGTAATTTTCGGACGATCGAGGCGCGTCCGTGCCGCGGGCTGATGCCGCGATAAGGAAAACGAACCTGCGCGAGGGGTGTCGGCCGTAAAATTTATACCGAAACGCTCGGCCGTTGCGCTCAGCCCGCATCCAGCCCACGGGAAGAGGGAAACGTTCGCTTTGATCGGAATTGGCAATTTAGTCTCGATATTAATCGTCCCTGTCGTCGACGAGTCGGTCTTTGTTCCGACGGGGGAGTAAGAACCAGCCAGGAACGAGTACAAAAATTCTAACCACCCGTTGGCCATCTTTCGACAACCCTCCATCTTAAGACTCTTCGTCTAGAGTTAAGTAAATTTTCTTGGTATTATCCTGGTTTTCAATCGAGGAATATATCAGATAGCCCTCACGATATAGGGATGCTATGAACTTTTTCCGGAATATCAAAACAGATCGACTGTTCGAGGGGCTATTCTACCCTACAACGTAATCTTTCGGTGGTTCTTTGGTATTTCTGGGGAACACGTATATTTAAATCTGTATTTGAAGAATACTCACAATATTTTTTCTACAAAAATATTCACCTTTGGACCATGTACTTTCAGAAAGTGAAACAGAGAAAAGAAAATCGACGTTTGTTGAAATTCTAGAACAGAGTACTCTGGCCACTGTTCAGGACCGTAGGAAGATATCTTTCGCCCGGTGTCGACTTGTATCGCGGAGGCTGCGGTGGATTCATGAGTTTAAAAATATCGAAGTCGTGGAATTTTTTTTAGAACGATTGCAAGACATTTCGAGCCGCCTTCTGGTAGGTTTTCCAATAGTCTTGGTTGATTTTATTACGGAGGGAATTTTGCGCGGCAGCCAGGCAGCGTAGCGACATATTGGGTGATAGCCTCCGCGCACTAATCAGAGGCATTCCCCGGCCGACAAATGGCAATTTAACGCTGTCGACCGTCTCGGTCGATATTCGAGCGACCCTTTGACCGTCGACGCTAATGCACGGCCGGCCCTTTATTTCCGGCTGTCACCCCGACTCGACGATACGCTCGACGTCGTTCGGTCCAGAGCGGTCGGACGTGGGTGCCCACCAACCCGGTGCATGAGCCGCGTTCTATACATCGCTGAAAAGGACCACGCCTCCTAGCCAAAGGATTTAATTACGAATTAATTGTGATGCACAGGCGCGTGGGTAATTCCGACGGCAGGTAATTGCAGCGCTAGATACCGCTTCTCGTACACCTGTCTCCTCCCGCCCTTTGTAAACCGTTCCCCGGCGCCCTTTTATCTCGCCTGTTCATCCCCCGAACGCGCCACCCCCGCGATCGCAACGTTCGCGTTATTGCCTCGAACCTCGCGACGCGGAGCCTCGAATTCTATCGCGCGCGCGAATCTGCTCCTTAGAAACTGAAACTCCTCAAACATCTTACCCGAGGGAGGGAACCGCTCAACCATTCGATTTTAATCTAGTTTTACGGGGTGGTAAATTACGAGCCTGTCGCGACGCGCCGTAAAATACACGGCGCAGACGACAGTCGCCGAAACTTGCTTGAAATATTTTGTTTCACGCGGAGAAACAATTCTGAGATTCGATCGAGCGCACGTTCTTTTAGCTTCTGTTACTTTATCGGGCACGCAGCCTTTAGAGTCCCTTCTTCGAGCAACGCTAACGTCGACTCGATCGAACGGTTTCCGTCGACGATAGACGTAGGGTGCAAGAATCTCGTCATCTTTGCGCGTAAAGGGGTTGCAACGCGTCGATGTTGCAACCTCCATTCGAGTGCTACGCACTCCAGATAAAAATTGTTCGTTCGAATAAATTGCTGTGATTCGGTTGTATTTGCCATGCGTTACTTGAATGAAATTCTGTCCAATTTATAGACGAAGACTCCTTGAACTTTACCTTTTAGGTTCCGACGAGGTCATCGTACTTGGAACAACTTGGAAAACTAATACTCCCATCACTATATTAATTCACTGTCTAAGTGTGTGCATGCTTCGAGAGCTCGTTTATCGAGAAAATAAACATTAGAAACGTTGTTGTTATAAAGGAATCACGATTCTCTCGAGTATGTAAATTTACCGTCAGACATATCTGTCATCCCAAGTTAGAAAGGCGTATCTCAAAACGTTGGAGGTCTCTGACCAAACAGCCACTTTTTTCATTTCGAAAGAACACCGACGTTTACGAGTCATTCTTACGGTTTCTAATCTTAGCGGTCTGAATCTTAAAGTCACTGTTTGCCATAAACAGTGAGATACACCTAACTAACGAAACGTGCTAAACTCGTGCTATAGCTGCATTATGGAATCCAGTTTATAAATAAATAAACCCTCGATGATCCGGTGATCCTCGACCCTCGAGTGAAGGGGAGGTTCGCGAGTCAACGATGTATACGCGTTTTTCGTGCGTTCAATGCATCGTAACGAGTGCATCGTAGGTGCACTTATCTGCGTGGCCCACCCTCGCGTATTAACCGCCGATCGAATACGCGAGGCCAGGGTCGCGTAATTGCGAAATAATGCGCGGGTGGCGCACGGTGGCCATTGTCGGGACAGTCGACCGCGCCAGGTGTCCCCGGAAGGGGGTGGACAATGCACTTCGGACGGATAACAGAATTTAATGAAGCGGGACCGCCACTTAGAAACGTCGTGTTTCGACGGCGACAGTGTGTCCGATTCAAAGCGCTCGTTACGAGGGGGCGATCCGTGACGAACGCGGGGGAGGGTTTGCGTTACCTCCCCAGGACAAAGAGGGACGCGCACCCTCGCTCGTAGCCGACGAGAGGGTTTCGATAAGATGCCTTTCCATTCGCCGTGGCGGCCAGGACATGCCGCGTATACTAAACACTAGGCAATGAGAGAAACTAACCGTGTCGAATCGATCCAGTCGCGCGTTAGAGCCGCGCGAAATCCTCGTACAACGATTTATGGTTATGATCGCACGACGATTAGTCGATAATTTCCGTGTAATTGTAACGTAATTGCCCGGTACAATTTGTAAAATCACCGTAGGATAATGGAAACAGACGTGGCGATCGAAGTGTAAAAAAGTGAAGCAGGACGTCACTTCTCGAGCGTCCTGAGGACATCTTTGGAATATTAACGAAAGGATACTTTCCGATTTCTATTCATTATCGCGTATCAACGAAGGTTGAAGTTTCTTTTTTGTAACGTCAATGAATAACTGAATATTTATGACTCCGCCGTTGGATGATTCTGACGAAAACCTTGGAGAAGGTCGACAACGTTTAATATTTATGTATACGCTTCTCGAAGGAAATTAAATCTCGAAGTACGACAAAAGCGACGTTTCTTTGAATGGGCCTGCCCCTAACGATATATCGACGATAAATAATACGTTTCCCTTAAACGGTGCGCAACCGTTGGACCGTCATTTCCACGACGCGAAATTACAAACCGAGTTATGCAACGAAATCACGTTTCGCTTTGAACGAATGACTGTCCGATCGAATAAACATTGCGATTAAATCGTTACACAGGGTCGCCATTTGTGTTCCATTACTCGAATAAAAGTTCACCCTCGCGTGTAACTTCATTGTTCGGAATATCAACCCTAAGGGCGCGTATCGAGTTCTGGTCATATATTTTAATAAAAGAACAGCAGACTAAGTTTCTTGATTATGGATTACACTTTTAATAGAGACAAGTTTGAAAAATAGAGGTGGAATTTTTGTTCGTGTAAAAACACTATGAGCTTCTTCAGTTAGATTATTGGCGATGTCCGTAGCGCGGTTAATTTTAGCGCGACGACACGCTACTAAAACAATCACCCTTTCAACGTCCCCAGCCCCGAACAAGCCAACGGTCCGATCGTTCGATCGATCGAGGCGCTGGCACTCCGAGCACCGAGTACTCCTTATCTAATTTCTACGCTCTGTCGATCTACGCTTCTTACCTGATCGCAGGTCCCGATTAGATCGCGCTAAATCGCAGCGCGTGTCCTCGAGCAATGCGTGTCCCTTTCTTGCGGTCCGTCAACAACAAGGGATTCCCGACATAGCCGCGATTTATCGCTCCGATAAAAGCTCCTGATTCGCCGACGGACCGCCACGCGGAATCTCGCGCTCGGTGTCCGGTTCTCTCCTAGGGGCCGATCTAACGATCCATCAACCACTTCGATCCTTGTCGTCGAACTTCCCCCGGCCGATAACTCAGTCCGTCCGGCGACGATCCTCGAGATTCTTCTGCCGGTGGTTTAACTTCACTCGTCACAGCGATTCGTCTTCCTCCGGTTTAGCCCGCGCACTATCACTCGGGGAACGTTTTCCACGCGATAGTCTCCGCGTTGGTTGACCGACGACGAGGCCGCGGAAAATGTTGGTCCTTTGTGCCACGACACCTTTGTCACGCGACGCGAGCACGGAAGATGGATGGGCCAAGCCCCAGCGAGCTGCTCGTCCCGACGGAACGTTTCCGACTCGGACGATCGTTAGCGCGTTTCGAGGGATTCCCGTGCAGAGATTCGACTCTCGAAGGGCTACGCCGCGCGTTGCCTCGCGTCGCTCGGGTTGCCTGTCTCGAAGGCGCGCGAGAAATGTACGCTCCGCCCGGCGGCGCTCGCTTTTATCGACGCTCGCGACAAGTACGCGCGTTCGCGCGCGCAAGCGTACTCGCTCTCGCTCTCTTTCCCTCCCACGCCGTACCCTGCACGATCCTTCTCGATCCTACGGGGATCGAGCGCGCCTCCACGGACAGGGATTCTGCCCCGTGTGTGCTCACGCGTACCTACGGAATTCTATGCTTTTTCACCAATTTCTCCACTCCTGTTTCACGACGAAACAAATTTGTCGAATGTTGCAAATTTTTCGATAAATGCCTTGTCGATTTCTAGGCAAGAATATGGGAATTCTAAAGATTTTTTTAACAAATTTTCCACTGTGAAATTTAACAGCCCTTCTCCCGTAGATGGAGACCAGCCAGAGTGTTCCTTTAGTCAGTTTTACGTCGAGTAGCCCAAAAAGTGACATGACTGCGAAAATAATTGCACAGCATTCTTCTTTTCTACCGATCGTAATCCTAGCCAAATCACGATCAGCCTGGATGTGACTAGTCTAAGAGCGTGACGTAATTTGTGAACTCTGTATAAAGTGACTAGGTAAAATGACTGTCGAAAAATGTTTACCGCCTCCCGGATTCTAAAGACGGGGTCGTCGACGCTTGTACGCGGCTGCCCCTTTCGCGTGGATGCTTTTTCTTTCATAGCTTCGTGCCATCGATCTGCCACGACTTCCGACCTTTCCCAAGTCGAGAAACCGTCGGTGAACGCTCGATTCCGCTCCCTAGTTCCATGGGATGAAACACGACCCCGCGAGAGAAACAACTTTTCGAACCGTTTCGTCGGCCGCGCGACCCACGAGCCGCTGACTCCCGTTTCTACCGTTTCATTTTTCGATTTCGACTCGAAAGAAAATCTCAAGCAAAAAATGACTAGAAAATTACTACGTCCGAGAGGAATACGTCAGCGGAATCCAAAGAGCCGAGAAAGAGGGGAAGATTATTCAAAATGAGAATCTGAACTGTTATTACATAGAGTACAGTATGGTACCCAGTGCAAAATTAGAGTACACGATGTGTGCTTATTAACAAATAAAGTTTTCGTAATTTTATTCAAAAAGTACTTTACCCACAAAGGCCGGAAGCTCCTTCGAGTAGCGTCTCCGGAACCGGAATCCTCCAACTATTAACAGAATAGAAAATCACGTTATATCGATGGAATAAGAACAGTGTCGCTGATATTTTATTTAAATTACGCCTATAATCGCTCGATTCAGAGATTACGAGCATGTTGTCTACCTCCTAGCCCTTTTAAAGTTTCCTACCATCGAGCAAACAACCCACCCCCAACTGCTATTCTAATTTACTCATATACAAGTTTTTATTTTTCTTTACCAACCAATTCAGAGATTTTACATGGATAAAGCCGCGTGATTTACTGACGAATCTTCGACTTCCTGATTTCGATAGCGGGTGCCGACGCGAATGAAACGGTAGCGCCGCGTAAGAACCCGCCGACGCTAAACAACGCCGTCCAACGGAGCCGCGCTGAACAAATGTTTGAGATTGCTCGATTAAGAGCGCCGAAGCGTGTTTGGCGAGGCGCATTAATCTGACGAAAAAGAAAAAGGTAACGAGAACCGCGCCGCTTATCGCGCGGCAATTAAAATATTTGTACGCATCTAATGGATAACGCCGATGCGCTCCAATATCGCGCGGGGGCGGCCACACGGTACGTTTTGTTTTTTCGTTTTTTTTTCCCCCCCGGTTCCGTTCGTCGCGAATTCAACGATCCGCAAAAGCGCCGCTATCTCCCGTCGCGCGACACTACCCGAATTTTCTCTCTCCCCGTTCCCCTATCCCTCGAGCGAGCATCGAAAATTTACGATTCGTTTTCAGAGCAATAATCGCGGCCACGTGACGCCGCAACGCCGCTGCGAATTATCCCTTAACCCTTGATGAATTGATATTCGCTCGAGTGTTTTGCCGCGCTTTTTTCCAACCCTCCCCCTCCCTCCCTCGTACGGTCGCGATTCCGTTGAATATGCAATTGATTACACGGCCGATCGGAGGGCCCCGCGTTTCAATGGCCGCGATTAATTCCGATTCCACGGAGTATCGCGGCCGTCGCGTGTACGATTTAACATATTTGATCGATACCTGTGCCGCCCCCGATTATTCACCGGCGCATCGGGGCCGGAATTATTATCCCGTTACCGCTGCGAATTTAATTGGCCCGCGGGGGTCCGAGAACTTGGTGCGTTTTCGAAACAGAGGGGGGGAAGGGAAAATCGTTACGCGTTCGTTCGATGCTTGTTTCGAAAACACGTGCATCTCCTCGATGCAAAATTTGAAAATCACGACGCTATTTAAAGGGGTAAAACAAATTCTCGCGATAATGGATAAAGATGGGAGAACGTAAGGAATCACGTACGGGGGTCGATAATACCAGAAGCAGCGATAAAAACCGCATCGAACACGAAAGAATAATAATATGCGAAACGCAAAAAGTAAATAACAATTTTCTCCGCACATTTGCACCACCCCGCGCAGAGGTACCACATTCCCGTGATGATTATGCTATAAAAACTGCTTCAACAGAAGCAAGTGGTCACTGATGCTAACCACAGTGCTTGGATGGATATTTTTTCTAGATGATTACCCGGGCTAGCCACCATGCCACAAAGAGTTAATCGCATGCTTGAACGAGACCGAGACACGCGAGAGAAACCAGGTCCGATGATCGCTGACGTCGTCTGCTTAATCCCACGAAATCTCGTCCTGTCTTGTACTACCGATCGACCAGACGTCCTCGCAAAAACGAGTCGAACGTAATTAAGATATTAATAACTTGTTGGGAACGGCGCGACCCGCTGCCATAAATACTGACGAGGTTTCGAACGACGCGGTTCCATCAGCCCGGTTGATCGAATCCGCGAGCGGCGACCTTGAATCGAGAGCCAGTGTTCCGAGTGGATCCGATCGAATCACCGAGGCGTTCCTCTGTCGTCGATGAGTGAAAAATTGCTTCCGATGGACGCTAATTCGATCGATGACGATCACGCGAGTGTCGCGACCAAGCTGACCAGGATCGGGATCTCACACGAACTTGTTTATACCAGGTATTCCGATGCTAATAGACTCTACGTGTTTCTAAGATTCGAAAATATTTATTTCGCCTGTCGCGTTAGGCAATCTTTCAATCTCTGACCGTCACTATTACATGGTTTCAAGTTGTTTCGACTGAAATTAAATAATTTAGACACGAGTCAGAGATAGGCAAAATAGCTGAATAAAATTATGCAAAAATTTTGTCAACATGTCCGGTAATATAATTCTGTGATTCTAGTATTCGACCAGCAACGGATCGAAAGTTATCTTTTATTCATTATTTGAGATTTGTATCAGGGTGAGAATCAAGCACGTTCTCACGCGATGGACCGAGCAAAATTATGTTTTATAAAAGATAGTTTAAGTAGACGCATCTCTACCACTTCTTTTTCTAATTCTAAAGATGTGAAACCCTCAAAGTGTATCTCAGGTCAACGCAGGCGTGTTTTGGAGCACGAATAAGTGTGTTCTGCCGTTCTCGTTTCTTTTGAACGTGTTACCTGCGCGTGAAAGGTCTAAAAATGACTAAAATTGTTGCACTGCGATGACCGAAGGAGCCAAATAATTCTTCGATTCCGGGCCCAGTCGCGTAAATTTCGACGCCGTAACGCACGCTCCAGGTTCCATTTAGCGCGATAACTGTAAGCGTTCCCGCGGTGGCATTCCTCCTGGCCGTCCGGAGACGCGTCCTAGTAGCCGGCCGGCCATGTAGAGAGATCGCGGTGAAACTTAGTGCCCGTATCTGTTTAGACGCAAGAGTAGCGGAGCGTCTACTATATTACCGCGACTAATGGTAATGACGCTCGTAATTCTCGGCGATAGCAGCGGAGCAGGGGTCGAAGGGAAACTGTGTCTGAGGCCCGATACCAAATGAGTTATACCTTCGAGGCAGGTACTTAGCCCCCGATGGCTCGGTATCGGTAAAACCGAAGAGCGCGCTGAATCACGCGACGAAAGAATCGAAACGTCCAGCGGAATACGAAAGAAGAAGGTCGCCGCAACCCACAGACGGGACCAAACAACGAATAAACAATCAACGAACGAACCGCTATGGATCGGTGGTACTAGTTATCTATCGGTTCGATAAAATTTTGCTTTCTAAATAAAATGTTGAAAGATTCGTGAATTTAAGCGAGGTTATGAAAATAAGTACTAAGAGAAATTTTAAGTGGTACACAATTGCCTAAGATCGAAGTTTTGCTCTACCGAAAAATTTTGTTGGGAGAGGGTAGTTTGAGGGACTCCCTTAAGTTTGTAACGCGACGGTACCGTGGCTGGGTGTATCCAGGGTTAATGAACGAAAAAATAAGTGGTGTATTCTAGGGGTTAAACGGCTGTAAATGCTTCCTCCGGTCGCCCACTTCGTTTTCTCGCGTGCGCTATCGCACGTGTTTCGGTTTGGTCGCGTGAGCGCGGACCAGGAAGAGGAACGCTCGAGCGGGAACTGCGCGGCTGCACAATGGGCGGCCGGCGTCGGTGCAACGCTCCGTACAGGTAGAAAAAGGAAACGAGATAAGCCGCGAGCGCGAAGCGTCCTGATGAATAGCCCGTGAATCGGCATTGAAATCGTACGTGACCATTGTCCACGGAAACCGGGCGACGCTTGTATCGACTTCGCTCGCGCGCCGCCGGACCGGTATTGTCGTAAAAATCTGGACATGAAATTAATAATCCCCGCCGGCCGGCCGTGGAAGAGAGGAAACCCGTGGATCTTGTTTTTGAAAGCTCGTTACTCTCCGCTCGTGAAATAGTGGCCGACGATTATCCGCGGAATTGAAACAACCGTATGAATAATGTATCGGACGGGAATAAAATGTGTACGCGCTTCGGGGTATGTCCCTCCGCATTGCCGAGAATATTTTCGCCAGGTATTGTGGTACGTCCTTCGGGCTGTAATACCAATTTTCTCCCTCCGGTTGCTAATGAGACCCAACACTCTTTGCTATTTTTACATGTAGAAACTGGAAAGTGGCCCAGTATTTAATATTTAATACTCTTATCGAGTTTAACCCCATAACCCATTCTTTCCACCTAACCCTCCAGGAGATTACGTAATAGCGTGATGTTTGTTAACTGCAATGTTCTATCTTACGCTTCTAAAGTAGAATTTAATAGAGTAACGATCGACACGATCATTTTACGAATCACTCCAGTCAGCAGACGAGCGTCAAGGGGCTAAGGAACAGCGTGGAAAGCACAGATTTTCATAAAAATGAAACCTCGAAGCCCGGAATGGTGTCTCTTTCGGCCCTCGGAGGGTTGATAAAGCAACCTTTCCGCACCGTTAATAAATTCGAGAGAGCAACCAGAGTGTCAATTTTCGAGCGAGCGGTCTTTCTCGGCGGAAGATCCGATTTTTCGCGTTTCAAGTTCACCGAATATAGGGATCAAGAGTCGATAGGAGATTAATTATCATAGGCCTCGCCGGCGGGCACTTACTTTGCAGCGTAACCATACGGGTCAAACGAGAGCTCGTGAAACCAACGAACCTTTTTCAACCGGGAACCTTTCCTCGCGGGGCCGCGCGTGCTCGTGTGTGCGCGTGCACACACGAGCCGGTCCTTCTGGCTAGATGCATCATGTGGAGCATCTTGTTCTTCATCTCCGGTGACGACGGTGCTCGTCCACCCTCCAGCCTTTTTCCTCTTTCTTTGCCGGTCCCGCGTACCCGAGAGCCTCGCCCTTTCCCATCCACGAGGCAACTTTATGCCTCTATCTCGGTCCTCTCCTTCGCTGTTTCTCCCTCTCTTTCATACACACGCGCGCACTCGACTCTTTTTTTTTCGAAGCTCGAAGAAGAAAAAGAAAAAGAGGACCAAGAAGAGTGTACCGCCGAGGTAATCAAAGGGGTAGGTGTATATTCGTGGGTACTTTAACCCCTCTCCCCACCCTCGCGCGGCAACGGTGGCTCTCGAGGTACACGAGGAACACGCGGGAGCGTTGCCGAACAATCGTTTCGGGAGCTTTGAAGTTTCCTCGGCTGCACGCCCCCGCCTCGGCGTTCCATCAGCCCGCGTAGGGGGACCGAGCGAACGCGTATGGCGTCGGGCAACGGGATGCTGGTTGCGCGGTGCTGACAGAGGGGGAGGAGTGCCGAGGACCGACCAGGGGGAGGGAAATAGGTCCCGGAC
Organism: Colletes latitarsis; assembly: GCF_051014445.1. Lineage (NCBI taxonomy): Eukaryota > Metazoa > Arthropoda > Insecta > Hymenoptera > Colletidae > Colletes > Colletes latitarsis. Next base: position 23,649,597 of record NC_135135.1, on the reverse strand, counting down.
ACTCCACCCACGGTTACAGAGTACGACGATAATGTCGTCGAACGTGACTCTGTTCCACAAAGAGCGATGCTCGCCCGGGGGCGGGGTACGATGTTCAAGGGGCTAATTACCAGTATTTTTCCCTCGGAGATTCGCACGATGGTCATCGTGGCTGGATGGTACCTGCTTTGATTTATCCCTTCGCGGTATCCGCACGAGTCGAGATCGCTGGCTTTGTGACGCGTCGCGATAGGTGTACTCCGCGGAGCCTCTGTCTTCTCTTTCGCGGGGGCTAATCAACCAAAAAGAACCTCTTCCTCCTTTTGTCTCTCTCCCGCCCGTCGACAGCTTGGTCGTCGGTTTTCGTTCGCGTTTCGCCTCCTCTCCATCTTCTCAGGCACCCTGCGTCGTTGGCACGCGGTTCCTCCCGCCCCCGCGGCGCCGCGCGTTTCTTTCGTGACGCGAGAGCAAGCCTTTGGCTCCCGATGCCGCCGTATGCAGAAAACATCGCGGAAGTGCCCACTCATTGTCCCCGGAGTGCTGGTCGAGTGCAGCTTTGCCGACGACGGGGTAATTAGTTCGTATTATACTTTGTGACATCGCCGGGGTCGGCCGATGAAGCCGAAGAGGATCCTCCCTTCCGCATTTTCTCTATCCGCCTCGCTCCACCCGCCCCCCTCCCGTCGGCGTCGCTCTCCTCCTCGAATCCAATTACGATTTCGGTCCACGAGCCTCCTCGTCGCTTCCCGCATTGGACGGTGGACCGTTCCGCGTGCTGGCGCGGATCAAACGTCCTCCCTCTTTCCCGTCTTTTATCTCTCTCCGATTTGTTCGCTCCGGTCATGAGTTACTTCCGCCGCGTCTGACTTACACACCATCAAGGTGTTAAATTGCTATCCCAGTTCGTAGGTCCAACGTAATACCTCTCTCGACGCTTTTACGCCTTTCCAAGTATTTCGTTGTTCAGAAATTTCGTTGCGTTTCCGGTGAATCGCATTAGCGAACCTCCGGGGACGATTGTCAAAGAGAAACGACCGGAATTGATCGATGGGAGCGGTGTTTACGCTAGACCGCGCGTCGATGAAAAACCGAGGAAAATTATTGGCCTTTGGACGCTGAGCCGAATTACCGAATCCATCTTGCTCGTCCGACGTTGGCTCGTCCAATTACCGCGTACTTCGATGCAAAATATTTTTAATGGGTGAAAAATTTAATTCGATTTGGGATCGCAAAATCCATGCAGTGGCACGACAGATTCCGAAAGGTAAACGACTATAGCGAGGGACTACCGTATGACGTTTTTGTACGCGTCGAAACGTCAAGTTTCTAAATACTTTCTTAGAATCCGTACTATTTACCCGACTAATAATAATATTGCAGCGAGATGGAAGAAGAGAGGAGGAGGACGGAGCGTACGAGGCTGACCGAGGTCTCTTTGTGGGCGAAAGATCGTCGAGCACGCCGACGAAGCGTGTGTGTGCGCGCACTCGAGAGTAAAGGGCCGAGTTACAAACATCCTCGACGAGCCATCCACGGAACGGTTCTATCTTTTTGTGGCCGCGTCGTTGGCCAACAAGGGATGCAACGGAGAATTCGTCGACCGACCTCGAACGCTCGATGAACCGCTTTTAGAGGCAACGCGATATTCCAGCGCGTCGTTATTGGCCCGGGCACTTTCTCGCGAAAATAACCTCTCGTTAACGTGGAATCGGATCGGACACACGGGGCCGGGTCCCGGTTTTCAAAGACATCGCGCGGCATAATTTTCCGTCAGAGAGAACACTCGCGCTTCGTTGCCCTTCGGATTCGAAAATTTCCCGAGGGCCACTCTTCTGTTCTCTTCTGTCCGCTCTGTTTGACTCGCGACTCCACCGTCGAGGAACGAAACGGAGTCGAGGGTTCGTCGATGAAACAGTGTCTAGGTAGGGGTAGGCGAGGGTGGGGGTGGAGATGGAAAAACTTCGAGACGACGATCGAAGCGAATCGGGGATGAAGACCCGGGTCGCGTCTAAGAAACCCCGGGAAAAAGTGTATTCTCTTCGTGTTCCCTTGTTCGTCGGCTGTCAGCGACGTCGTCCCTTTTTTACCATTCCTTTTTTCGAGCCTCGCGTATCTCGCGACGCACCCCCGCGTTATGAGCCATCCAGCTGAAAATGGCATCTCGTGGACGTTCGTGAGAAAGATCGCGAGAAACTGGCGACGCTAGACGCGCAAACCCGTGGTTCGAGGGCGAAAGAAACCCTGCGTTGCGCTTTCGTCTATCGATTATTATTTCTTTTTTTTCCCCCTTACCAGGGAAATATATTCGCCAGAAATCATAAATTCCGTTCTCGTTTAAATCAAAGGGAAAACAAAAATTTGCTAGGTTGCGAAGCAACGGAATGTTTCCTGCCTGTAAAATCCCACCCACTTGGAAATTCGAGCTCAAGGGGTCAACGCGTCCAATTTCCGTTCAACTTGTTAATTTCGTTTGAGCCGTCTCGACAACTGCTGCCGCGGCAGAGACGATTTTATGGGAATTCAGGATCCTCTTCCTCCCCATTTGCGCACCGCGTTACATCTGTTTCGCGTACCACTAATACGCAAACTTAACCTCCGGCTCGTCTACGTATCCAATTGCGAGAGCGAACGTGAAAATTGCTGAAGCAGCATCTGGAGCATCGGTCTCGGTCCTCGTTCCTCTGTCTCGCTTCCCTGCGGTAAACGAGCTTCGCGAGCCTACGTGGCAGAAACTAACCAACATTTTCACCGGTCGACTCTGCGTTCTCTTGAAACAATCGCGTGCACCTGAAGAGGCGTTTCTGAAAGTCCGTCGAGGCGCTGTCCGCGATCGTTCGACGCACGTTTCGTCATAGTTAACGCGACGCGGCGATCGGTAACTCGACAAATAACAAAAAATACATAAAAAGAAGAACGCTTGTTTGGTTACTCGAATCGATTTCGCGGTTTTTTTTCATTTTTTCGTTGGAGCTCAACGGGCAGACATCTGCGCGACTGAATAAATGATTCGTGCGATCGAGTATTCGGCTCGCGACCCTTTCCTGCGACCAAAATCCCAAACAAATAGAGCTGCCCCGGACCCGGGTCGATAGGAAAAACTTGCCTCGTTAAAAGTAATTTTAAAGCCGCGTCGTTTCGTCGCTGAATCGAGCCGTTCATTATGAAAGTGGCGGTAACTTGGCTTATTTTTCTACCGAGATACAAAGGAGTAGCATTTTAATCAAGCAAAAAACGCTGATGAACGCTAATTGGCTTATTACGCGCCTTGGCGATCGCTAATTAATATATTTATTACGCATTTAACCGCCAACATTTTATGCAAATTATACGGCTCTTAATGTTTACTTTTCCTGCATTTCTTCGGTGATACGAACCTGCTCGTCGCGCTATTAAATTTCGAGCCTCCTTTCACCACAGTTTCCTTCTCCTTTAAACTTGCAACCCCTTTGTCTTATTCTTCCCCATTTCCCACAATTAGACTTGCTGCTAATACGTATATTGAAACGACGACGAGGAGTAAGTTTGCACAATAGGGGATTGCAATAATAATAAAATAGCTAACGTCAACCTACATTCGACTCCCGTTCTATAAAACCGATCCCGCGGGACTGTAAATTCCCATCGAACCGCGACCGATCGAATCCCACCCCGAAACGAATTCCAGCGGCCGAGAGGGTGGAAGGGCCAGCAGTTTAGCGAAGGTACGTCAACGGGTCCTGGACTTATCAATAAATCTCGGAACTTGGTATCCCCGAGGTTCCCGGTCGGCATGAAAGCAACGTGTCCAGGCGCACTCAGACACGAAGTCGTAACGTCGCGCGTAGACAGGATCTCTGTGCACAGGGCGCGAGGGTCCAACGGGTGCTCTCACCCTTTCGCGCCCTTCTTGCACCCATTCTTCTTCTCCTGCATCGGCGCACGCACGACGCCCGCGCGCACACGTCCGCGCGGAGCCGCGTCGATGAATTCTTTGATCCGCACTGTAATTAGTTGGTGGCAAGCAACGCAGCCACCACCCCCAACCCCCGTTGCCCCCGTGTCCCTGTCCCCGTAACACCAGAAGCTGGCGAGTACCAGCGGGGGTTGGGGTAGCGAAAATGTTTGAGTGGCGATCAAAGTAGTACGACTCTGCCCTGTGCCGGGCTCACCGGGGGCAGCAGCCGAGGGTGCTAAGGAAAGAAGAGGACGGTGCGGAGGGAGCCCACCCCCGTCCTCGACGCCGCCACGCGCTATTGCTGGCTAGCCCGCCATTGGCGTACCCTCCAACGACTTTCCTCGCCTTCTTCTTCTTTGCTTTCGAGCTCCTTCCGTCCACGAGATAACGGAACGAGACGAGATCTTTTGCGACTTCTCGCCAGGGACTACCGCGAACCTTCCCGTGCAAATTGTTGTCAGCGAAATTTAAGAATTATCCAGCCCCAATTATTCTTTTAAATCAACTCGATACGTGGTTTCTACAATATCCTTTAAACGTCGGTTTAAACTCGACAGTTTCGAACGTTCTTTGGATTCGCGAAGAAGATTCTTCGAGGGCTGATCGAACCGTGAAAAAGTACGGTCAAAATAATTCGGGGGAGTACTACGCCAGTGTCAGAGGGCGCCGTATGACACGTCGAGTGCGGCACTCGGCGCCCTCAAAGCACCGCCGCCATCGACGTCGTCGTCGTCGTCGTCGACGTTGTCCTTGTCGTCGTACGGCGTCCTGTAACGGCATTGCTTCCGCGGAGACGCGTATCGGTGTGGGAATTTAATGCATCCGCGGGAAGAGCGACGATGGATAAACGGAACGGCACTCGACACAGCCGCTGCAAATGCAACATGGTTCCATTCTCGAACGCGACACCGGTTTCGGGATCGTGGTTCCGCGCGTAGTCCTATTCGCGAGAATGTTTCCCGGAGCGGAGAATCGTATTGTTCGTGGAAGCGTGCAACTGGCGCTGGAAGCTGTTAGGGGCTCTCAGGATCGCGCCAAGATCGGCTGAATGATGAAAACCGTGCGTGCTCGTTGCCACCAAGAGCGTCATATGTTCGCGTTTCGATGTAGGTCATCTTCTTCGAATGAAATTTTGCTTTCACGTAATAGCGAACGTGCAAATTTGAACAGTTGTATATATCAATAATCAAAACTCATTGTTTCTTTGCCGAAGATGAAAATAAATTGAACGAGAACGAAATGCTTGCAGTGGTATTTTACACCAAGCAAGAATATAAATTATTAATTGTTCTAATCGATATATGAATAGGAATTATTCTGTTGACCAATTGCTAGTTCTGAAACCCGATGTTTTGATAGCGTCAAATGATATCAGGAGCATCGCAGCGAAGCGGATTGAAACGGTCGGAAAGATTTTCAACGTACGCGCTGGGAGCGAGGAGGAAATCCGTTTCAAGGAGCCAGGGACGACGGAAGACCGAGGCGCATTAGGTGTATGCACACGCGTGTACACGAGCGATTTTATGCTCGCCAACCCTCCTTTCCGCGCGGCGTAAACCCTCAGACACAAGAGGGAGGCAGGATGGGGTTGCACTTTCAGACGTGAATTTTCACGAAGCGAATAAAGCGTGTTAAAGCCCGTGTTTTCGTGACGCTTGCTCGCCGCTACGCTCAAGTAATATCTTAATCCTCTTACACGAGAGAATGGTAACCCAAACTCTGAACGGCCGGTGCAGAAAAATGGGGCGGAAGGACGAGTTAAGCTCGACGGGGAACTCCGATCTCAAGATCCGCGCGAGATCTGCTTACGATCTAGTAGTCGAGCGTGAGCGGCTTTCGCGAAACGTTATCTTGTTTGCTTTTAATTTGTTTCAAATTCCTCGCGCGATTTTCTTAACGACGATGAAGTTCAATCTGTGATCCTTGATTGCCGCTACTTCGGAGCAACTACCGTGAGCCTTTAGCAATGTGTACACATTCTACGCGTAAAAATAAATCGACAACGTAAATACAATTCCTTTATACGAGTTTTCGTTCTTGAGGAAATCGATTTTTAAATTATTTGGTGCGTGCGATATCTAGAAGTAATAATGTACAATTGTAAACAGTATAGAAAATCTCGAAGCACAAACTTACGAGTATTTAAGTTAAGAATTCTTGTAAACGAATATAATTCCCACGGTGAGATCGGTTAAATCGAATTTCGCAAAAATGCCCGCGTGCCCCGAGCAACTTCAAAGTCGATTTTCTCCGAAACGAAGCACGTTGCGAGGAAACGTTGCTCCACGCTTTCGACTAGTTTTTGGTGAAAGAATCGCTCGCCGGTGGTTGGTAGCATTCATAGTCGGACACCCTGTATCGTCTGCCTTGAACGCGTCGCCAGCGGCGACGAGAAAAAGTGATACGCAACGCAGGTTTCCCGGGGCGCGGCAAAAGGTCGATTTAAAATTTAAAGTGGCTCATGAAACGACGATCCATCGAAGCTCGGGGTCCTCTCGAGCTTAGCGCGAGCTTCATCCCCCCACCCCTTGGAGAAGCGTTGTAACCGCGATCGATTCGTTGGAGCGCGCCGCACGAATTCCGACGACGGCACCGGGACCAACCCCACGCTCCTGCCCGGCATTAATGCACCGAAACGTAGTTACAGTTTGTAACTCTATTTTGAGGGACATGCACGAGGTACGCCCCGTGTTCCTCTATGGCGGATCCGCTCATCCCCGTTGCCCACCCTCTCGCAATATTCTGCGGCACAGATAACGTTAACGGTTACGACGACGTCGTGGATCGAGGAGGGGAACGACTAGGGACAACATAGACTCGAGCATACAGGGCTCCTCTATATATAATTTCAAAATTACCGACTCCCGTCTCGCCCCTCCCCCCCTGGGCTGTTTTCTCTCACTCCCGTTCACGAAACGCCCAGCAACATCTGTGTCGCAATTATTCGGTGCACGCTCTCGAAAGTGTTCGCGGGGTGATCGATCGACAACGGCCCGGCGATCGTTTAAAGAGGTCTTCGACGCGATGGCTGGGGGCTGTTCGGAGGGCAGGACGTTTACGAGAAGGTGTTCCGTATCGTAGCCAGCGGCACGTAGTAAAAGATCGCATCTATTCTCATCGTGGAGACAAGTTGAGAACGAATGGCTGCCCCGCGTCTTCGGTTTGTTTCATCTTGTGCTCGTAAAGAACACTGTACGAAATTGGCTATTTTTGGCCCTCGACGGAGGTATTCGTCTTGGGGAATCCGACAACAATGGTTGTTTCGTAGATTATTTGCGATCAGAGAGATTTTACTAGCTACTTAAGACGCTTGTTTCCTGGCGATTCATCGTTGCTCGTTGATGGTTAGAGATCGGAAATGTTAATAAACAGACTCTGTTAAATGGATAGAAAGCTAGAAGATTAAAAGCAGGATCTAGAGCGTATGGATAAATCGAAGATACTGTGAATTCTGTCTTGGCGTTGATCGCGCGTATTGTTTGTTCGGTTTGTTGGATCGTAGATAAAAATGTCGACCACCGGCGCAGCGTTTGCAGGGAATCAGCATGACAAAGAACGCGGAAGGAGCCCAGCAGCCGAGGCATCGGCCCTGGTGTACGTTGCAGTTCGAGGGCAAAAGGGTGTGCGGCCGGTGAAATCTGTCACCCGGATGTCAATCAATATTTCGAGGGGCTCGAACCGCCCCCTAACCCCCTTTTTCGCTTTCCCTTGTTCGGGGACCCTCCCCGCTGGCCGTGTATTCCGGTCTCCCGACGCGTCGTGTAGATCAACGGACCGAGCCAGCAGCCCGTGCGCCGAACAGTTCGTTTCGCAAGCCCCACGCGGTGATTAATTTCCACTAGGAAATTAATCAGACGGAAAGAATTTGTCGCGCGTGGACGCACAGAGCAATGATCCGACGGCAGATGGGAAGACAGCAACGAATTGAAACGTATGACGCTCGGGCCTTCTTAATTTACGACAACCACCGCCGCCATTACGAACGTTTCATAAATCACGGACAGGTCGCTCGAATATCGAGTCGACGCCAGTTCATTCGTTATTTACGACTCGCTCCAGCTTCGCGAACCACCTTGTAATCTATCGCTAGAAGCATTGAATTTTTTTTAATTTGATTTATCTATACGGGACCGAGAGCTCTTTGATGCGAAAGAATAACGGGCCAAGAGAACGGAAAGAGGAAGCAAAACGAACCGTAAGAAAATATAAAGAACGCGCGAAAAGGAAAAGTTATAGGTATTCTTGCGATTTTTTCGTCGCGGTTTCCCCGGCTCGTTGGCACGGTACGCGCGAGAAGGGGATGAGAATCGGGAGAATCGCGGAACTGAAACGGGAGTAGAGAGAGAGAGAGAACGGAAACAGGAGAAAATTAACCCGTCGCGAGCGTACTCGAGTCGAGGAAAAAGAAAACACGCTAGCGAAATGTAAAGCGCACTCGAGATTCTGTAATCGCGTTATACATATCTCGTAATCCTCTTTCTCGAGCGTTTGTGCTCACCTCCTGGCTGGGGAATGTGTATCAGTGCGATTCGATGTTCCGCGAAACCGTTACCGGTAGAAAATGTTGCCAACGTTGCTTCCGATCCTTCCTAGAGATCCGCTAAATTGGAATTTTCTTATTCAACGCTAGATTTCCGGAATTCTATGTTCATTTTATGTACGCATACAATTAATTGAACCTCTAGAGATACGTTTCATAATTTTGCTTGTCCGAGCAAACGTGTAATGCGTTAAATACGTAAAGTACCACGTGGGATCCTCGAGCGACCCCAGGCCTAAATTTAATCTTCGTCAATTTTGAGCGACAGCGATATTTCCCCTCTGTCGTATTTAATGACAGCCAGGAAACAAAAAATTATCTCGACGATTCGGTGAAGCTGTAATATTTGCCGACGGGAACGCCGCAAATAATAATTAATTCTTAATTAATATTCCACGCATTGCGTACACGCAGACAGAGAGAAAAAGGGAGAAATCGATCCCGCGAAGCGATCAATTTCACGGAATGTAATTTATCCGGGCGAAAAGTACAATTATATGTATAGTAAACCGAACGATGATTATGATCGCTAATATCGAGAACGTTTCGCGTACGGGTGATAGTATCGAGTGGCCTGTGGCTCGAATCAATCGAAAAATTCAATAACACCAGGATTTCTGCAAAAACAGATACACGCTCGCAATTATGCGATACGTATCGTCGACAGGAGAACTAGCGCGGCGCGAAATCGAAACGCGATCGGGTTTCGAGACCGAAATGTAATTTTCAGCGGTCGACGCAGCTCGTTATATTCTCTGCCGGCGATACTCGATTTCGCGCGACTCGATGCACAATATTTTCCATCTTCTCCCGAACGTTTGATAAGACCTCGCCGATCGACGGTTCCCTTCTGTCCGAAATACAGTTACGCCCTTCCTGTCGTTGCAAATTTCGTCCCCCAGGTTGTCACCTGAAACTACGCGACGCGGTCCAACAAATATCATTACTTTTTTAGAGTTATCTTCGTTATTTCCACGTACGATATTCATTGGTTTCCCGGCCAATCTTTTTTTTTATCAGAGAAACAATATCGCGGTACACCGAAGTTTTTAAATTTGAAAATTACAAATCGTACGAGAGGTATCAGCGATCAAATTTGGTGCACCTGCCCTTCGTAATAGTTGCAATGCGGCCCTTGAAAACCTGTATGTTACTCTGTTCGATGCTAACGACGTTTTCGTTGACTGAAATGGTCGAAAGAGTCCCGCGAAAAGAGGAGACGACCTTAAGTCATCCTCATCTAGCTTGATGTCTCGAGTTAACACGTCGGGCAGACGGATGCGGACCGCAACGGGGTTTGTTTGCTAGGCACTCCGCTATCTAATAACGCGCAATTAGCGTCCTGGGTATAATTACAATTAATACTGGGCACGAATTACCGCTTCCGACTAAACGCTTTCGATAAACAGGTTCCGAGACGTCTTCGTAGCGTAGACGAACGCGGACCACGCTGATAATTCACCTGATGGAACCTCCCCGACGAAACGCGGCGCGCTCGTTATCGCGTACGGTTTCTATTTACCGTCGAGTTAGCCAGGTATAATCTGCTGCAAGGTGCACGATCTCATGCTGCCCGTCGCAATATACCGTTATCAATACCTGGAACGAAGCAACGATTAACATAATCACTGTCCCGACGGAAACTCTCTGCCCCGGTACGATTAACTTTTTAGCTGCTGGTGTATCTTGGCCTTGGATCCCGGCCCTTGCTGCACCGTGTTATTAAGCCTTGCCCCCCACCCCCCAGGGGGCCGACATTACGCCACAAAATATTCGAGTTTCCTCCCCGGATTCGAGTATTACCCGGGGCTTTGCAGCTCATCGCGAACGATTCAATCCAGCCACGCTGCCCGGGAACCCGAGAATTATTAATTCATCGCGAATAATTTCAACCTACGATCTCCTCCGAAGATCATCGATTTTGCAGCAGCTCTTAGAAATCTGTTTCGACGTTACTGCTTCGGCCTCCTCGCGTCGGAGCTTGCGGAAGATCGACGGAATCCAACCCTAGCAGCGTTGAATTTTTATCATTAGAAATATATTTTATGTCCTTGCATCGAGATACAATTTTAATAGTCACGGGGTCTCGAACCGTTCCTGAATCGTAGTGGGTGTTCGAAGTGGCTTTGAATGCCACACGCGTACCGATACGTATCGTTTTGATTGTTACACGATTTCCGACACTCCTGGCTGATTGCTGACTCTATCGCATACTTTATCTTCGCGTTCCTGCAATCCCTGGACAGTTTGCATAGAGAAAAGGTCAGATAAGCTGGTTGATACGGTTTCTAGAAACTCGATCTGATAGTTCTGGCGTCTACTTCGGAGTGTCTCGTGTTGTAGCTTCAAAACTGTTCGAGTGACTCAATTATACAACGTAAAATGCCTCGTTTGGTCGCTTATAAACCATCCTGTATACAATCGATTCGTTCTAACAGCTTCTACGCCCGTTTTAAAGTGTCCATATTATATTTCTTAGGATTTCCCAGTAGAGGAACGCGCGTGGGTTAACGCCATTATATTTGGAAAATTAGTAAACGGAGCAGGTTCGCCCGAAAAGAGTAATCGTCGAGCAGATTCGGAGCATTGACCCCGTCGGTATACAGCTCCAAGAAAGCATTATCTGCGCGCGGGTACTATCTCGCGAACTTCCGTTGCAAAAGCTCGGGTGAACGAGCCGATATTTTCGCAGCTTAGCAACGTCGAATCACGTTACGTCGCAGACGCAACAGATAAGGAAGGAAATCGCACGGTTGCTGGGACAAAGACGACGAGCTGGCCGTTGCGATTCTCGCGAGCCGCAGGACGATGATTGCCTCCGACGGAGGAGGCAATTGAAGATGTGACAACGGCTGGACGCTTCTGAATCATGTCACACGTCAAATGAATGCTCGGAAACTGTCAGCCGGTCCAATTACGTCTTCATACCAATGGCCGGAGCCACCGTTACGCTTGTCCCACGCGCAGCCAAAGCGACTCGCGACAGGTTCGATGGTGAGCGTTGAAAATTATCCGATCGGTTTTATCACACGACGTATCAACGCCCGTTTACGTCATCCTGTGTCGCTGGGACGGTGTCTGTGGTACCGGACCGGTGACACATACGAGCAATTTTACGACCCTCCGTCGCTGATTGCGATACAGACGCGTCGACCCACATATCCCAACGCGACTATATCGTGAGATTCCTACTCGATCCGGTGCGGATTCCTCCTTATATTCCACGATCCGACCATCCAATCAACAGCCACTTCTTCGGGAGGAAGCGCACCCCCATTATTAACCCCATCGCGGACGAACCGCGAACGCGACGCGCCGTAGATCATCCGTCGATCGGCACCGGCGTGTCTGGAAATCGATCGAACGGCGTCGAAACTATTTATCTTTAAAAATAGTTCCTTGAGTTCGCAGAGGAGTATTTCGTGGATAAGTTTGAGGTTTTCACCCCCATGAATGTAATTGTCAGTCGATGAAACGTACGATCGACGCGCAGAGTATCATCGAAATTGGAGATTGGGTGATGTTTCTAGTTACACGGAAGCCCTCGAACAAGTCGGAATCGAGTCCGGTCGACCGGTTGGAATTCCAAATTCTCGGTGAACTATTCCGTCGACCCGTGGCCCACGGACGTCGGCTCAGACGTCGAACTTTGGCACGCTCGGTTCGAGTTCGAATTATTGACACGACAGAGGGCTTGACTTTTCACTAGTCGTTCCCGTAAGTACTTAATAAGATCAACGCGATGGAAAATGTCTACTCCATTGGCTCGGTAACTCGAGGGCAGAGATCAAGGCTCCCTGATAAATGAATCATGTTTTCTAATAGACCTCCACTTATGCTGTAAAAGCACTGACAGCCGAGTCAGTAAGGCACGCGGTTGCAAAGCAGGTTTGATCAATTTGGGTCACTAAATCATGCGTTTCTACCTTGTAATCGAAGGTCTATTTAAAACAACGGGCAAGTTATCGATGAAAAGATTAAATTCTTGTTCGCGGTAGTTACGAAATACAAGATAACTTTCTCGATCGGAATATTCATCGTTTGGAAGGTATTATCGTTGATAAGTTCCAAGGTTTCAAGCTCCATTTAAATACATCTTGGGGCTCCTGTGTCTTAAGCTCGAAATTAGATACCGTAACCGCAATTAACCACTCGACTGTTAGAACCTGTGAATTTTTTAATATATTTCCATAACTGCCTCGAAATATTTCAGACCGACTACAGAAAAGAAAACTCCGCAGAGAAGTGGTTAATGATGGATCTAGCCCATTCATTCTCCATGGCACGATACAGTCCCTTCGCTTCTCTTTTGATGAAGAAAAACGTAAGTAGCTTCTTTCCGCAGTCACTACGTTTTCAACTGCAGAAAAGGCTGCAGGAATTCTTTTCAAGGATCAGAAAGCATTTCGCTAATTTGTCCAAGGAGAGAAATTTATCATTTAATTCCCATCACTTTAGAGAATCCAGTAATACTAAACGATATTCGAGTAAAATATAAACAAAAATTATTACCCCTTATAGATTAAATTATTTCGTAGAGGCTAACCATGACTTCTCGCCTTGCACTTTCGTGACTCACGGAATCGTCCTTGTTTCGAAACGAACCGTACGGATCTCGATCGAGCAGTCTTGGGAGAAGCAAGGAATTAATCACGAAGTACTCGCGAACGTCGAACACCGCAGTCGCCAGGCATATCGATTTCTTTGTTTCACCCGCAGCCAGACATCTTCAACGGAATAGTATCGCGAAGATGACTCAGGGAGATAGGAATCCCAGGGAGTGGATGAGGCGGACGGATGTTGACCTCCCTTACGAGACTCGCACGAGACGCCAATAAGAAAATGTCTTCGCGGAGGAGGTAGCACAGCTCTTCGAGGAAGCGGACGCGCGACGAATGAGCAACGGGCCACTCTAGCTGCTTGAAAATCGGAAGCGATAAATCGTCCCGCGGATCAAACCGACTACCGGTTACGGTCGCGTGGCACTCGTCCTGTAGACTACCTTCAACCTGCCTTTTCGTCCGTGCCCTTCAAGGACCAAGGTCCCACCAGAGCTGGACGCAGGATCTCTATGGATCGTTCTTCAACGATTATATTTCTATATTTTTTGGATTTAATTTGGGATATCTATTTCAGTGTAATTTGACAGATACTGCCACCGTGCCTGGTATTATTTTTAAATGAAACGTTCCAAAGCAATTTCTTTTCAGGGTCTCTATTTTGCCACCCCCTAATCTACTATTCTGATGCGATTTCCGGTACACTCGATGGAAAAAGGTGACAAGTCCGATAACTGGGGCCCGAAGGGTTCCGTCGAAACGCGTGCGTCTCGTCCCGGTTCTGTCATCCTTGTGTCAACGAACGATAAATCGACCGTTAAACGCTCGTAAAACTCGCACCCCACGGCCACTTGTCGCCTTGGTCGGAACCTGGGGTTGTCGGTGGACGGCTCATCTTCGAGATTCCTCTGGCCCGGTTCGAATGTACTAAATTAACGACGCCACCCGTGGCTTGTTCGAGGGTACCACGCTTTTCGCGGCCACCGGGGGACCCGTGAAAACGTCGACGAAAGAAACCACCGGCTGCTTTCTACCGTTTACGAGCCTACGCGTGGCGAACGATCGTTTGATCGAGTTTACGATAATGGATACACACAGCGACAAATGATGCGACGCCCCTAGAATTTTAGTGCTTCCCGAAACCCTATAGCATCGCAATGCGCGCCATTTTGATTTATTGTTTGGTATACGAGATCTACCCATTTAATTAAACTGTTCAGTGAGAGGAATTATATTGCAAATTATATTACGGACATTTTATTTCCAGAGGGAGAAGTCTAGACTCGCGTTCCTTGATTAATTCCCAAAGAAGACTACGAGGAGCGTCGTCGAAGGCATGACAAATCACGGTGTCGTCCTATCAGCGTTTTCAAAAACGATTTTACGACGGGGGCCGATGCAAATGAAAGGGGAATAAAACTCGTGGGATGCGATCGAATAAACATCGCGGTCTCTCGTCACGTTGCGAGAGTAGCCGAGCTTGAAACCAGAAGAAGCAGTGACATCGACAGCGATGAATGGTGTGTCGTGACTTGTTTCTCGATCGTCGAGCGTGCACCTTCGCGCGCCATTTCCTCTGGAAGAAAAGCATCCTCGTTACGGACACGTATTCACTCAAACTTCGCCTGTTTGCGCTCGAAATCGATAAGCCACGATGCCAAGGCCCGTCGTTTCCGTTCGCGACGCGCTCGAATTTATCGATAGGTGGCGGATTTTGATGGACGCCGTTGTCGAATACTCGGCACGGCTAGACCTCTTTACGCATCCAGGCCGAGGACTTGGTAATGACAGCCAGCGAGTACAAGCTCTATGGATCCTCGAGCGCGTGAGACTGAACAGCCGGTGAATCGTGCTACAAGACACTCTAGACGTCTAAAGTGCTCTACACCGCCTACGGTCGCAATGAATTGACATTTTGCGAGCGTATCTGCTGACGATGCTCCTGCGTTTTTTCAGCCTCGAGCCGAGAAACCGTTGCGTCCTCCTTTTCCGAGCCGCGATTTATTCAGACATTTTTCTTCATCGCCCGGATTCGCGTCCCGGCTATCTGCCCGTCCAAGAATAGTGGCGTTCAGAGCCACCGATAAGGATAAACCAATCTATCCCTGCGGGGCACCGTTCTAAAGTAAACATCGAGGGACACGGAAGCCTAAACAAATCTTTTGCCCCCGTACACCGCTTCGACGCTTCTCCCGACAATCTGCTCGAGTCATCGATCTTACTCCCAACTATCTGCCCCCGGGTTTGAATTCAGTGGCGAACTTTATCTTGCCTCCGAGATCCTCCGATTTCGAATAACTCTATTCCCACGCGTCTACATTGTCCGTGGACCTCGACGAATACAGGAAACCGAGACGTAATATTACACGCGGTGTTATTATACGAGAATGTTGCAGACCTTGGATGTTTGCTTTTCCGTATATCGTGCACCGGCATTGCCCGGCGTATTCTACGAGCTCTCGTCCATTAAAAGATCAGACTGTTCCCGCGCCTCGTGCGGCAAATTCCGATCCATTCTTCCAGGTACCCGCCCGTACGAGGGATCCTGAACTATTCGGGGTTAATAAAATGTTCCTCGATATTGTATTCGTAGTCGACGAAAGCTGACATTAAAATTCAAACACCAAACGATTCAACAATTCTTTCGCCAAAAGACCTCTTTCTCTACGGGGGTTCATATCTTGGAAAAGAGCTACAGCCCATCCCAGTTTCTAGAATCGCCCTGTATTTGCGTTTTGATTTCACCCTTAGTATATTCCTTTCGTGTACATTCCACAAAATACGTACTATGCGAATCCCATAAACACGATAAATAACAAAGCACGTTTAGTTTCACAAACTCACCCCCGGAGCTTGCTTATTAACGTGCACACCCAAGAAAGAATGTCTTTTCAAACGATATTTCTTTGAAGTTCCTATCATTGGGAAACGTCGAAGAAAAATTTAGAGGAATTGGTGTTTCCGGCGATTCACGAGCATCGAAATTATCTCTAAACAAGTTCGATAAGGCGATGGTAACGCATCGAACGTTGAATTATGATTTGGCAAGCAGAACGGCCGCAAGGGAGGCGAGCGTGAATCGTGGTAACGTTCTGTCGTACGTATCCAAATATTGGTCCATTACGAGATCATAATGCTCCCTCGCCTCGCTTATCAAACTCTCGTTCCAGCCTCCGGAGAGTTTGCCCAGGGATGAATAAGGTAGATTGTGTGTACACGCCGCTCCAAGTGCATTCTGATCTAGGCCACGTTTCCTTTTGTGTCCTGTTATCGGCTCTTGCACCTCGTACAATGGGACCCAGGAACATTGTACTCCGAGTTCAACTTCTGTTGGCTGTCTCTGGTTATATTATTCGTTTTTCGTCGCCGACTGCCGTCGTTGAATTGCCATTCCGCCGGCAAAAATCGTAAAAATTTCTCGCCGGCGCATCTCCCGCGTCCCGCGACGCTCGACGGATGCGAACACGTCTTCTTTCATTCCCAATAATATACCGAAGAAATATCCGTATCCTTTCAAAAGTATTGCCTCCAGTGCCACTTCTCTTTCTTTTGTGCACGGAGTATCGTGTCCTCCAAACAGTCTTCTTCCTTTCTTTCGAATGCTACGCGCTCTAGATACTCTCTACGTTTCTTTGCCGGGTCTTTCCACGCCAAATTGGACACGCTTCTCGCAGTAACGTTTCAAATTTCTCGGAAAGTACGATACAACGCAGACTTTATCGATATTCGAGTGTGTCTCGATGGACCTATCAAAATTTATAAAGAACATGCGTCGTGATAATAAAATATTTGCTCCTCGAAAACACGTTATGAGTTTATATTTAGTAGGATTTCGTTTCCAGGCTATTTGGTTCGAAGTTAAGCGACTACGTAACCTTTGGATCGAAATTATCAGAGAGGAAAATTGATCTCGACGCTTTAAAAGTAACCTTAATGAAAAGTAATTGAAATTAACGTTGCATGGAAGCGCACCGGGCTGGTCGTACATACTTAGGGGCCTAGAGGCTATACCTGTCACTATTACACAGGGTGGAGCACTTAAAATAGGTCACTGGATAATTCGTTTACTTTTTAAAGATAGTAAAAAGTGTTCGAGGCATAAGTTGTTTGGTATAGTGGGGAATAGAGGGTAACGATTTATTTTCCAACTAAAAGCGTCACGGACTATGTTTTTTATTTTTCTCAAGATTTTAAATATCAAAGTGTCATTATGGCGTGGAATGAAATTCGGGGATGAAAGAGTGTCGTTCGTGGATAAAAAAAACATCGAATATTGGAACGATCAGCGTCGTCCAGCCGCGAATCAGTGTCTCGTTTCGGTCTCCCGTGAATTGACTCTAGAGTGAATAAGATCGCACGTACACGTACAGTCCAGGTCGTATTCCAATTTAGGCCGTGTTTCCTCCCGTGCCGTATTATTGATTTCCGCCCTTTGTGTCGCGTGATCAAGAAAATTGCCGTCGCGCTGGCGAGGAAGCACATCAATGCCGGGAAACGAGTCGGCTGAAGGAGGGGATGGCGGTACACCTACCCCAAGACTGGTAATGCACCATCAGACGACGATAGAGTAACTGCACGCCGAGTCTCTATCGAGCAGTTCTGCTTTACGAGCTTCTCGTTTTCATTAGCCAATGATCGACTTCTGAATTCTATATTTTCTCGACCGCCGTCTGGATTTACATAGATTCCGAAGCTATTTCAGACCATTTTATAAGTCTGCGTACTTTTGCCCCGATAAATCGTACTCGAGGAAATTATATACAGAAAAATCGACCTATGTTCGTATAGAATGTACACGGAGATGGTAATTCGTAATTAGAACTGGGATTTTCTGGGCAAAAATATTGAAGATCCTTGCACCCTGGAGTGCATCGGATTTTAAAAGATTTTGCAAGGAGGGGAGTCGCAATGAGGGGTCGTTTGGTTGAAAGTATAGCGACTTAGAGGGTGAATCAAAGGGAAAATACAAACTGAGCTCTTACGTTTTAAACAAAGAGAACTTACTCGTTCGGTGTATTACACTCGGATGGCACGTTGATAGAACAGTCAAGAAGCAGAAACAAAGGATTCTACTCTCGACTCCTGTCTAGCAATCAAATTGCCTCCTACAATTAGTTATAAGCTACGAGCAAAATATACTCGATGATATTATTCTCTACTTATCGAAAGTGGATCGCGTGGGGACGATAAAAATACATTCTGCTTAACAAAAATTGCACTTTGACACAAAGCACTGTTGTGCTACGGTTGCTGGGACACTCTATATTATCGCGTAATTCAATATTCTAATTATACACTCGTGGAAGTATTCAAACACTTCGGATCACGGTATGTACGATAAAAGGGGAGGGGCTAAAATACAAAGTCATACACAAACATGTCATTCGACAAACCATTAAGTGCAACATGACTCGACGAACGACCAAAATCGATTCGCTCGAAATCGAAGCCCCGTGTAGAACACGGTTGTACATCCAATTTTCGATTTATTTTTACATGAAAAACCATCCCCCTTACGAGTTGTACTACATTTCCCGCTATACTCTGTACATAATCGCTTTTGTCGTGTCGCTTCTGCCACCAAACGACACGTACACGTTCGTGTTTCTAGTAAATGAGTGGCGATTTAAATGAGCCGATCGCGTAATGAGCTGTTCGTGATCGACAGGCCTGTCGGCGGGTGCGATCTTCGAAAAACTAACCACCGTGGCTCCGGGGGTGAAGCTGCGTCGTAGGCAAATCGACAACGGCAACAAGAGTAAGCAGGGACGGTAGCGGCGAGAGGGGGATGAAGAAAAAGGGAAAACAGAACGCGCCGTCCCGTGGGATCTGTTGGGCATTGTTGAGGGGGTTGTTTGGTTCGTCGCCCGTCGTTGGAGGGCGCCACCGTGTTCCCTCTCTCGCGCCGCCTCCCTTTCCTTCCGACCCTTCTACGCCACCTCTGTCCATTCCTCTTGTCGGGACGGAGAGGGGGATGGGGGAAGGGCACCTTTTCACGGGGGGGTTGGTTCGGGTCTGTCACTCGGTGATGGATGATTCTACCCCAACGCGATCAATTCGCCTACCGCGCGTGTACATGCCTAGGGGGTGAAACTCACCCTCGGCTACGCCGCGAATCGCACTGCTCCCGACCGATCTAGCGGAAAGACGAATTTCTTCGACGGCTGTGCGACTTCGATGCGAACAAAATCGCGCGTTGCCTCGAGGAACCGACGAAATGCACGGGCCGACGGGGGTGGGGAACCCTTTCACGGAATATTTATTCGACCAGGATCATATTAGTCTGCGCGCTGACTATTTGACACGCTGGTTCCTAATCTTTTTGAACAGATTGTTGCATAAGAAACTGTACGAAACGTACGTTATACATATATGGTATCCGAGGGGTTGATATTCGCGAAATTGCTCGATATTTATTTCCGACAAATTTTTGAGTCTACGATATAGTAGATGCTTGTTAATTTTAAACGGAACAAATTTTGTGTCATGGCTAATATAACTCGCCGCTAGATGATTGAACGCGCAATCTATTTTCTCGCAGGTTTAATTAAGCAAATGACTTGAGTGCTCAATCTGTTTTCTCACAGGTTTAATTAAGCAAACGACTGTGTATAGGAGTCAGTTGCACAACTGGGGTCTGAGGAAAGAGTTGCTGGATTAGCTTCGACGAGGTGCTCGCCGGCTATTATCTGTTTTCATTAAAGACCATCTTCTAAATCTCCTTAAAAAAATGGGAGCACGTTTATTGTTTCCCGAGTCAACAACCGAGCTAGAGTTGGACGATAAACTTATCGAGTGAAGTACCTGCAGACCGTTTTGACAAGCTCGTTCCAACGTTGGAAGATTAATGCTCGGAGGAAATAATAATGCCAAGGATAAAATGGCCCGGAAGCGGGGGTGTTAACTCTGAGGTATCGCGGACGTTTTCCAGGGAAATTGATGTTCGACGGGATCAGGGGCGCGAAAATCATAAGGCTGCGTGACGCAGATAGGACGGTATATCGACTAGCGCCGATGAAACCCCGTTGGCACCGGAGAGATCCAATGGGTTGGCGGTGCGATAACACCGACGTGGCCCTGTCAATGCTGAAAATGCTAATGATAACGATTCATCTTTTCAGAGGGGCGACCCGTCTTCCGCCCACGGCTTCGTCGGTCCGTCGTCGTTTCATGGCGCAATCTGATTTGCATAGTAAATTTTAATCAATCTAACCGCGAACGACGATACACTCCCACGCTTACGCACACGGTCACGCGTTAGTCCACGTTCGTGTGTATTCCCCGGTGCGTAGTACACGACGAGGCCAGGTATGTACCATGCGCGATCCTGCGAGGTCGGGAGCTTGCGCCTCGCGCTCACCACCCCGTAATTACTTTCCTCTGCCGACGCACGTCAATTCAAATTGCTTTCGAATTACCTAACGCTGCGCGGAGGGACAGAGCCGAAGCGATAGGCGCAGACAGAGACCGCGGAATAAAAAGTAGAGGAGAGAGAAAAAACACAGAAAAAAAAACGAGAGACTCTGAGAGGTAGACGAGAAGGGATGAAACGAGGAAATAGGGGGCAGAAGCGAGGGACGCGGAGAAAACGACGAAGCCTCCGTATTCGCGTTGCTCCTCGTAACAAGCTCGAGAATTACTCGGGCGACGTTATGCTCCCGGTTACATAGCCACAGGCGTTTAGTTCCATCGGCGTTGGCTTGCCAGTCGACCCGGCCAAAGAACTGAAACGACGGTTCTTCGGATTATCGTGCGCGACAAAAGATAACGGGCGCTTATCGCGCCAAAAGGGGGAGAAAAATTCTGTGAAAACGCGGCAGCCGTATTGTCGAGCACCGCTCGTCGGCTTACGCCTCTATTCCGAGTGGCTCACGAGTAACCGGATTTATGTAGGCAAACGTTGCGCGACGGCGATAAGTCGTATTGTGTGCTTCAGCCACAATCGCGCTGCTAGAGAAATTCACTGATTTTCAACGCCAATGAAAGTGTCGCCTTGTCGGATGACATTGCCGATTCTTATCGGTCCCGTGACAAAGATCGGCCCCCTGAATCGCGCGTTCTTCGCCTTTTCGCCGATTATCGTCCCAGATAACGTCTCCGCGGCCTTTCTTTTATTGTCCCTTGCGTAAGTGGAACGACCCTGGGATATTCACGAGGTAATTATACCATCGCGTGTTGCCAACCGACAGTCCATCAATCGCATCGTCTTCAATTCCTCGAGTACGTTTTATCCGTATGAATAATTTATTGTATATGCGGATATAGATACTATACTACTTAGAATGTAGATCAATCGGTCAATTTTTGGAGTAGGTACGAAACGTTTCTTAGTCACATAATTAGATACGTGTAATCTGAATTTACAGCGTATTGTGTGACGTACAATGTGCTGCTACCCACAGTCGTAGGTCATTTGCAATGTTCATTTCCGCCCCGGTAAAGTTTGTAGTCCTGCCTACATCGTAATCCGTCTGGATCTCACCACAATGTATATACTCCGTACAAGGTGTTTAAAAGAAGGGGTCTAAGCCTTCAGGGGATTATAGTGCTCGCCGCGAGCAGCGCAAAATACGATTCTGCTTAAGTAACGGACGACTAGCCATCGTTTTATCGCAAATAAAATACGAAGTATAAACCTATTTAAAACGTTTTGTTTCCGTGTAAACGAAAACATGGCCCACATTCAACGACTACAAATCATGGCCTGTGGCGGACAGTTTTTCCGACCAAATAGAAGTATCGAACGCGTTAAATCCGCGTACGTCAGAGATGGGTAGAATTTTATTCAAATATTACACGAATAAAAGTTCTACACAGCGATATATTCGCGACGTTCGATGGCTGAGGAATTATGCGCATAAACTTCTGTTCGTTCAACGGGAAGCATAATACGATCGTATAATTTTTATTGAAACGATAACTGTGCGAGTTTGTTTACCTTTCACGCGATATTTTACGAACGACCGAAGAGTACGACTCGAGGAAGCAAAAATGCCTTGCATTTCGTTTCCAGCGGCATGAATAGTGAATAAGGAAGTGGTCGTTCCCCTCGGCCCGCGTCTCAATAATATCTAGGTAGGAAAGCACGAGGGGAGGGTTCGCGTTCGCGTGATATCGGCGGTATCTCAGATCGATTGTCTATTTACGCGAAATTACGGTGCACGGTGATTGTCGTTCGACGAAACTTGAAGGAAACGGCTAGCCTCTCGCAGCGATCCGGTTAATTAGGCCGTCTCTTAATCGTCATCGTACCTCGTTGCACCCCTATAGAACGCGGCGCAATCATCGAAGCTCCTCGACGCTACTTATTCTGCTAGCGTTGCGGTCCTAACGACAGCTGGTGCACGGAGTAAATAGTACACATTGAATTCTAATAGACATCGCCGTCTGAAATGATCCGTCTCGGACGCTTAACGGACGATTAAAACGCGATTCCGTGAGATCGGACGGTCCGATTGTAAACATCCATAAAAGAAAAAGAAATGGAAACTCGTTTCGCTGGGCGACAGGTTTATCTCGCTCGAACGACGATCTACGGTTCAAAGGACTCGTTTACTCACCCCGTATCAACACGCCGTGGGGGCCGTCGGGGTAAAATGAGCAGACTTCTTTATTTCACCGATCTTCCAAAATTCACCAGAGTCTCCGGGTTTTTGGTAACACCTGGCCGATGAAAGTCGCGCGCGCGCACGTGCTCACACAATTAGAGAGAGGCGAGAGAAATCGCGGCGATGGGATGACACTGAAGACGGGGCTACCGGGCACTTTCGGCGGTGGCAGTGTTCGTTGCGTATATATACGTGTCGGTTAACCTTGAAAAGGCAACCCGGTTGCGACGATACGCGAGGCTGTTTTGGGTGGCGTGCCGGTGCAGCGAGAGCGCGACTCTAGTTACGCCTCCTCGTGACTGCCACGCGAACCAGAGAAATCGATAGAATGACCCCGGCACATGCGTGAATCGTGTCCCCTTGGTCGGAGACCCGCGTACCAGACCGTAGGAGGAAGTGGAAGAAGCGGACGGGGACGACGGCGACGACGACCACCACGCCGCCGTGGAAGAGGAAGACGACGCGGGCAAGGAAGATGAAGAAGAAGGGTACTAGACGACGTCTCTCCCCCAAAGTAATGGGAATTTCTTTTCCATTTGCCGTCTCCGTCCCTTTCACGAACCCTGGCTCTGTTTCCATCCTCGAACCCTCTGTCCACCCCCTGCCCCTTCGAGCGCCCTATCCGCCGGGCTCTTTGCCCGCTCTTGGAACGCCCTTGCGACTCGTCTCTTCCTCGGCCCGCGCGCGCGTACCGCCCTAACAAAGGCTAAGAAGGTCTAGGAAAGCCGAGTTTATCTTCCCGATGAAAATGGCCGCGCGGTTCCCGCCACCTAATCGTCAAAGTGGTCCGAACCGATGAGCAACGGGCGAACCCTTTGAAAATTTTTCAATTTCCGGTACCGGAAACGGCCTCGGAGTCGCGCGACCGTTATCGCGTGAATTTCTCTTCGAGGCTCCCTTTATCAGCCGGCTAAGAAGCGCTAACGAGCTTGTTTTATTTCGCGTTTGCCCCCTCTCCCTCACCGAAAGACACCAACGAGGGCGACGAAACCGAGAGAGAGAGAAATCTCGAACGTTTGCACACCTTTGCTCGCGTTTACCTTTCGCGGCGCGAAACCGACCGAATCGTCGCGACGATCAAAGCGAGCATAATCCTGAAACTTATTCTCGGTTAATTAAACGCGACGCGAACGAATCGTCCCCGGGACCAAGGAGGCGGAGGGCTGCAGGTGTCTGCCGCCGTCAGGACGGCACCTAGACGATGTTTAAACGTAAGACAAACACGGATAAACGTGGCTGGACGAAGTCCAAGAAATTTATCGTTCGGAAAGGCTAGCTGGCCGACCGAGCCGGTAGCTTGTGAATTCAACCCCCGATAAATCCACCCGTACACAACGGTAAATTTTCATAAGGGAGGAAAGCTGGATCGCGGACTTCTTCCAGTATCAATCGCGCGACGTAGGGTGGCTGGTCGAATAATTGGACATGCTCTAATGTTCGGACGATGGGAACAGCTTTTCCCATTCTATACTGTAGTACAATACTCTATAAAATTCTCTTTCTCTCTGTAACTTTTTCCCTTTGTGCTCGACTCTCGGATCTGAATTAACTCTCGAGGCATTCTTTCGACTACTTTGGTCACACAAACGTCGCGCACTCGTGCCACGTGCGTTCCACGAATTCGTCCCGGAGGCGTACGCACTTCATTCGCAATTCCTAAACCTAAACAGCCACTTGATCTCTTCCACTCGGCCCCGAGCGGTTGCTATTCACATCTGGCCGAACAATTTGCGACGTACCGGATGTGTACTACACACACGTACGAGGGTTTCGATAATCGTTTCGATATTAGATTATGTATCGACCAAAGTTGCCTCGAGTATCCGGTCGAACTAGCGATTTTCACATTACGATCGTCAGTTTATGCACTTTTTACCAGTGGGATATATTAAACGATCTTCAAAGCTATTTTTCTCGACAATGGCCTCGATAAACAAACTGTTATTCCCCGCTCCTGACGTGTTTTATCATAAAGAATCGTCCCATTGTCCCTCGCATCGCGAGTTACCCTGTACAATACGATCGTATTTGAAACGGTGGCATAAATCCTCTTAATTCCGCCTCTAAATCATAGCGGATCCCAGAAATACGTGAGCGTAGTAGATAATTCTGAAGAGGAGAAGGAAATCTTTCGTAATATTAAAAGACGTATAGCTCGATTTTTAGCGATAATTTTATATTTGTCGTCGGTTAGTCGCATTAAAAAAACACAGGAACCTCTTCACTGCGGGAAAGTTTCGAGGAGGAGGGACGGGTAACCGTGAAATGTGCAGAAAGGCAGGATGTACGACATCGGAAGACGCGGCGTCAAAGGGGAAGGGACTAAAGGAGAAAGAGCAGGACGCTTGGATCGGTGCCAGGCTGCATTTCGGAATAGGTAGGGATGTTGCGAGTCCTTGCCAGAAAGAGATTTTGCATCGTGGCTTTAAGCTCTGCAAGCGTAATGGCGCGGAATCGGGTACGCTAGTAAAATTCTCGATGGGAACGCTCGTATAACATTTCGTACGCGATGTTCGCTTTTCCGCCGCGAGAAAGAGACTGGACCGTGTCGCGTCGTAAAACTCCTATTTCTAGCTGATCCTTCCCCGAAACGGGCTTTCTTACGAACGAACAGAAGCTATCGTAAATTTGGGTCCGATTTTATACTTTATACTTTAGAATTTGGAAAACAGACCTAAGGTAAACGTCCTCGTTCGCGAGGCTTAAATTTCTACGAAAGAGTTCTTTTAATCTACGAGGATCCTTAGAAAGGAAGTAGATTTTTTTTTATCTATAAGAAGTTCTCGTTATAATGGAAGATTACTCCGAAATATGCAATTTTCTTCTACTTATTAGGTATTACGGAAATATCTCCTACGTCGAGTAGTTTGCGAAGACAGAAAAGTTTTAGGCGGCCCAAAATGGAGTTCTTTCTAGGATTAATAAATCCAGCCTGCGCAGATTGCAACGAGATTTCGTAATAATTTGAAACGATTGAAGAGTTCGAAACTCTTTCCACGAGGAGGAGGCACGAAAGAATTGCCTCGGTGGAGAATCTTCGCGAATTTACGTCCGCCATGGTAAAACGGGACTTTGTTAGCGCTTTCAGCGCTGAAAAAGTTTCTTAGGAAAACAGCCGCTGCTCGCAAAGTGTCTTGGTTTTCTCCTTCCAACGGAATCCAGTTTAAGAAACACTGACAGCAATATCTGGGTTACGATCCCCGGTAAATAAAAGCGGCATGTAAATATTCTCTGAGAATACGGTCTCTCGGAGAAAATGGTCGGCGAGACACAGAAACTCTATTAACCCCCATTAAATATCAAATCGATGTCCTTCCAAACTTCGCGACGTTTATTCTCTATGCAGGAATAAATTTTTGAAAGCCGCGACTTTGGATTAAATGAGCTCCAATTCTCGGGAAAGAATATGTCGATCTCGTGAAAGATTCATGGACTTTGTCTGGCGTTAAGCAAACGAGAAAATTGACTAATTTCTAGTTTCGAAACAATCTATTTTGGAATGGGTTAAGAATTTCTCATGGACTAAAGTCGAAAGGATAATCGAGGACTTTGTGGCTGATCGACGTCGCGAGGGGCTTTTAAGGGGAAATCGTACATTCCATGGCCCGGGTATAATTTCTCTCTGTGCTCCTTATCGCTTTTCCAATATGCTCGGCAGATGCTACCGTTCCTCTGATAAGATGACCGTGCACGAGTAGCGAGCAGGCTTCGAGGGGGGATGGGACATCGATCGCGTGGACGATTCTCCTTTTGAAGGAGCCGCCGTTAACTTCGTACGGGCTCCTCCGACGCCGCGATACGTTCACGTTTCGCGACAGTGTGCGTCCGCCGGTGCAAAAGGGGGCCAAAGGCGTTCTCTATCGCGACGGGTGTTGCCATGACACCATGAAACCTTCACCCTGCTTCTAAATCTTTCCCTCCCTCGTTCCTCGCCTCTTCTCTCGTACATACGCCCGCGGGCAACTACAATTTCTTGCTTCAAATTTGCTGGAATCACTCGTAAAACACCGGTGGCTCCGTACGATGCCGGCCCTGGTATTTATTGCACCGATGTGCTCCTGTGGATCTTTTAAGCTCCGATTGAGCGCGGCTCACCGTGCCAGGATTTTTACGCTCGGACAGGAGTTATCGCCGTGGCTGATGGTCGCCGATAGCGACGTCGATCCCTGATGGGATATGCTCGAATCTCTGCGTATTGACTATTTATATTCGCTCCAAGCGTATAGTCGATCGCCAAAGTATCGTCATAAATAGATACGGGACCTTGAGAGACAGCTTTATACGAAACGAGATCCTTTTATAACATAATGATCGTATGATTGTATTAATATTTTAGTGACCCTCGACGTTCATATTAATATTATAATACACCGTGTAATGTGACAAAGAAAATTTTGTAATATCGATGTATACGTGCACGAAATTTTATTGCCCACTGTCGTTAGATCGCTCATTAAATAAATAGTCGAAGACTTTAATGGCGCCGTAAACCGATTATTAAAAAATCCCTCTACATGCAGATAAATGGCAATTATTCATGAACGACGAGATAAAGCGAGACCTAACCTTGCTCGGTGCGGACGGTTAAAAGTCATTACCATCTACTAAATTGCACAGTGCGCAATTAGTCTCCGGATGATTCACTGCCACCGCAACGTAAGAGAAACGATAATCGAACATTCCGAGTATCACATTTTTGCCTACATTATAATATGCAAAAATATAACACTATATTTTGCACGAAAGACACATCGAGCCTATATTTTTATTGAAAATTATAAACGTATATATCTTTTATTAATAAAGAAACAAATATACGCTCGAGACACGACACTACCTATATTTTCTAAAATCAAATAGCCTATTAACAGTGTATTAAATTTCAATTTTTTTCTAAGACGATCGAACGATTGGAAATTGATAGATATCGCTGCACCGTGTGGCGTCGATCGACAGGCGATTGGCAGGATGCGTGGAGAGGGTATTTTGTCTTCCGTCGGCACTCGAGCAAATTTCGAATTTCGGATATATGCAAGAGTCAGTCGCCGGCCTGCGCCTGGGAAATTTGAATTGCAAATCTGGACGCAATTAAAAGTGTATCGCACGGGAGTTGCAGGCCAGGCCAGCCGGTGTACGGGACCGTCAGGGGTCGAATCCGCAATTAAGGCGAAACATTATATAACGATCGCAGTCGAGGGGTCGAGGGTCGATGCTGGCTCCGCGACTCTTGTCCGCAGAAATTAGCGTTCGCTTAAAAATCGCGACACGGGCAATTAATCGCCGCACGGTGCAGCGAGACGCGCGCGTGAACGGACTCCGTTTCCCTGGACGTGTCACTATGGTCGAGATAAAATCAACTGACCGCCCTAGACCCGCCATTTTGGCTCCACTCGCGTTGGAACTTCTTGCTTTCGCGTCATGCTAATTTTGCTTCTGAACGATCTGGCTAATTCGAAGGCAAACTTGTTTTGAAATATTTTAGTCAGCGAATTGAGAAAATGATATGTATCTGGTTTTCAGGATAAATGGCCAATAATTCTGTTTCGTTTGGAGGATGCAGTTACAATATCGATTCGATGTACGATACGTGTTAAGTGGCCTACATAATTGATGAGTTTCGCGGGAACTGTAAATCCGGGCATATAAATAGAAGCTCTATTACATAAGGGAAGCAATCTTACCTAACTGTGTCGTGGTCTGCGTCGCAGCTTGCAGCTCGACGACGCTAACTTTAAGCTGCAATTTTGTTTTGCACCGTTAATTGCGCCAAACGCAGGGCCGCGAAACAAACTCTCTCAGAGGATTTATGTTGCTATAAATACGAAGCTTATGATGTGACTCAGCCGAGCGACGAGTTCCATTAGTCCGGAAAATTTTCGGTAAGCCGACGTTAATCTAGGCTACGCGTTAGCTTTAACCGGATATTAGGGCGCGAGGATCGATAACGTGAACTGCAGGATCCGTGCACGGCCGATTAGTCTCGCGGAAAGGATAGAATTTTCGACCCGTGGAAGATCCGTTCGCGTCACCTTGCACCGGCCACGATTATTCCGGACCGATCGAGGGGTAAATTCGCGCCGGGCGGCCAATTAAAATCCATCAGAAGTCTGCGAGAACCGACTGAAAGAGGAAAATTCGATTCCCCGTCGATTCGCTGTTCCGAAACTTGTCGACTTATGGTTGAATGCTGTACGTCCTGCTAGCCTGATTCACATTTCGCCCTTCGTCGAGCCTCGGCGGAGTCTCTTTTAATTAAACTTTCGTTCCCCGCCAAGGCTCGTTCGTTGCACCACTGTATCTACATTTACACGAATTGAACGCTATTAATTTGTTTACATTTACCGGAGGAACGCATAAAATAAAGCAACGTAACGGCTTAGGTATTAACAGCGGGTTTAATTAAATGTTAAGGGATGTATCCTCTATCGATCCAATTGGGAAAATCAGTTTATAGAATTCTATAGAAATATTTTTCAATCGCACGCGTTAAGTCCTTTGATATTTCTATTTTGCGCATTTTTCCGACGGAGCCTGGTAATTATTGAAATATCCGCGCCGAGCGAACGGTGAAGGTGCACGGGTCGAGCAATCAATGCGACTCCCACATCGACGACTGTACAAACCATGTATCGCAAATGATTTCCAAAAAAGTGGAGGTATAGCGCGACAGGGGCGAAAGAGAAACGGCCGGTACGATGAGAGGGAATCATCGCGATGGGAAAAATTCGCAGCCTTTCCAGCCCAGCGCATCGTATAGCGCCGCTATCGAATGTACATCGTTGTTGAAAGAGCAGCCGGAAACATCGCGACTCGTATTTTCGGCCAGCCGGGTTTTTCAGCGATGCGTAATTCTCGAATAAAATTGTGCCACCAATTGAATCCGCCGCAGAGATGCGCAATGAATTTCGCCAATTGCGATTTATCGTTGGGTGAGTTTTTAAACGAACGATGGAAAAAGTAAAGAGAGGGGTGGAAAACGGTAGATAAATTATTCTCTTTTTTTCATCGGGAACAAAATGAAATGTGCGACCAAAATCGGCTACTGGATGGTCCGTTCGTAATTTTATATCTCGTTTCGCGGCCAATTCGTGCTTGAATTTTCAATCTTTGAAAAATTAGGTTCAGCCAAATTCTTTCTATTGTTTCTCTTGTCGGGTGTTTCTAATAAGAATGCAGTAATGTGTACGTAATTTGTTTGGGAGCTCGTAAACTCTTACCAATACGTTCGCGATCCCTTGGAACGCATGGCAAAGGGTCCACGGTCGTACAGAATAATAAAGGGTTTAATGGGTGTTCATGGAAGATGCCACTTCGGATATTCATGGGTGGCCACACTACCTCTGTTCCTGGTGAATATAATTTAATTTGGATTTGCCAGTGGCTCATAGTTCCTTTTAAGAAATTAATAACAGTCGAGGTGAACTTTGTACAAGTGCTTTCGTAATGGTCGAGAATTCTACGTCAACGGTAAACGCATTGTTTCTTTGAAAGCTTAGCGGTGTATTATTTTTATTATAACGCTCCAGAATATCCTGTACCGCGGAATAACTCGCTAAAATATGAGTAAAGGATATAGTCTTTTGGCAAGTATTTCCAACCGATTAGGCCTGCTCGTACGTGGGTGTCGTGCCAAGGAAATTGCGAAACTAAAAAGGACGACTTCCACGGTGCAGAATATTGTGCGATTCTGGCTGCAACGTGAGACTGGAGCCAGCTTTGCCAAAAATACGTCGGATATTTTTGTCACCGAATTATCGATCTAGCATTTTGCACGCGTCCGAAAAGGGTTGCATGAAACCGATTGAATCGATAGGTTAAAAATTGCAATAGTCAATATCCTTTTATCGATCATTTGCATCAGCGGACGTCGAAGAGTTATTTGTCCCGATAAAAGTTTCTACGCGTTTCTAGTTTTCGCCGAAAGTCCACATAATTCATACGTTCGCGCGGGACGCGTGACGCAAGTACTCTTGTTTACGGCTCATTTCCGTAAAGATTATAGCGGCGGAATAAAGTATGACGTATTGGCTCGCGTGTTTACGGTCACTAGTGACGATAGCTAGACGATGCTCCTGACAGGTTTATGACGACGTCGGAAAATAATCCTCGTTCCCGGATCGGCTTCGCCGAGCTGTTTATTATTCCAGCCGAGTTTCAGTGACAGACCTGCGAATAAAGGCTATCCCTGAATACGTTTTTAGACTGCAAATTAAACTCGAAGCGATTCGCGTCCCCTCGCGACTGCAATGGAAATCTTGACGGAAGTTGAATAACTATACAATTTGCTTCTGATTTCGCGGAGTTCGTTCAAGTATCGATAATGCGGCCGGAAATTAAATTAGAGATACGAACTCTCGTCGCGCCGAGTTTTTCGATGTAATCGCGGACCGAAAGTTTGCTGCCTTTTTAAGATACGCGGGATTACGTTCGCGTGATTGTCTATTATGCGGTATCGAGCGAACGTGAAAATTTAACGGTTACGGAATCTTAAGAACGAAGTAAATATACAGTAAAAATTGTATATGCACACGAGTAACATGATTAATGGTTTGAGATGAGATCTGTGTATAAAACAAGATGGATTCACTAATTTCTAGCAGGGCTGTCGTAAGGGTTAGACCAGGTTGAATTTTTTATTCCGTGCTTTCAAACGTTTGGACCGCAGAAGGATGTTTGAAAATCAATCGAGAGGGTTTCTGGGAAAAAGGGCAGCGATTACCACGAAACTTTAGACGAAGGGTAGTAACCAAATACCGTGAAACACGTGTTCGATTCTCACCGCTCCGTTTTTTCAAGGTTGATAACCCGAAGTCACACCGGCTGGTGGTAGTATGCACTCGTCTACAAACAAAATCCGTATGGTGCACCCACAACCAAAACGGTGCGGTATTAATTTCGATGGGGTTGCGACAGGGGCATGTGTATGGCTCCAAACTGAAAAGAGCAAATCGAAGTTACGATAGAGTCTACCAAAATTAAATTATCTCAACACTCAAAGGACAGGGCTCCAAACTTCCCGATACCCTTTTTCTCAAGTGCAAAACACCTTGTTTTCTTAGGGTCCTGAAAATTTCAATACTCGTACTTCTAAACTTTAATATTTTACGCGTAGCAATAGGAATCGACGATCTACCGTTCCGTGAAAGTAGATTATGGAGTGCTACCGTTGTGAAAATCGCTCGATCTCACTTCGTTAGTCCGCGTAAGCAAAGAAATTAGAATCGCAGGCGAAAAATCAGGAAAGATTATCGCCTTGGAGGCTCTGTTTCTCCGACGTATAACGAAAAGAAAGAGCGCACGAATGAAAGGGCTGGCGAGTAGGCGCGCGGAGAACGAGGGAAATAGGCACTAACTTTGTCGCGTCTTTTTGCAAGGCCAAAGGCACGGGGCTGAATATATTAACGAAGCCGCGCGCTTTGACGCACACGGACCGACCGCGGCGCATAATTTTTAATTACTAAAAAGAACCATGGCTCCGCTCAACGGTCTTCTTTCTCGGTTCGCATTCACGGATACCGTCAGGTCTGACTGTGCCCTCGTATTTATCGTGGTCTCGCCTTTAAATATACGTGCACGCGCGACAGCCAAAGCGAATATATGCGGTCTCGACTTTTTTCTGCGATCCGCTGTCGAACATACACGCGCCCGCACGCTTCCGGCTGTCTGCTCGCGCGATAACCAAACGCCGTGCTGAATGTAACATCCCCACCCCCTCCCCCCCTCCCGTACCTCTGCGGAACACCGTAATTGATGCAGCTAATTCATCACGTCGGCGGCCGGGTAATGCTAAAATTTCCAACTATGGAAATAACGGATGGACGCGCGAGTATTATTTTTTTTTTAATATCTTTCGCGGATCTCGTTCGCACCTCGACGGGCGCAGATGTCTGGAACAGATCGTTCGAATTAACCGCGAGAGCAAACTGGTAACTTCGCCTCGACGGTGCTAATCATCGTACGGTTGGTCGTTGAATTCGTTTTTGCGTAGTGTTGTTTAAAAAGATTTTTTTCATTCATTTTTAATGCAAACACACATTGGTATTTGTACCTTCGTACAGTTTGTTAACCATGTTTTCCCAGGGCTTTCATATTTTTACCGTTTCGAAGCGCGAGCAAGATAGCGCAGAATTCGGGCTATGCTGAACAAGTTCGAGTCGAAGTTGAAGTATGTACCTAGGTAAATTGCACACTCGAAGCGACAGGACTGGAGACACTTTACAGAAAGCCGACAGAAACGCCCGTTAAACCGATCCAACGACTTGTTTGCTTTGATTCAATGCAACCCCGTTTGTTGGGGGCGACCGTTCGCCAGGATCCGACGAGTTCGTGTCTCTCGGTGTTTCCACGAATATAGCCGAGTCGAGGAAAGTTTTCCTTCCGTGGCTCGAAACCGGACATAAAGGCCGCCATCCATCGATCCGTCGACCGTCTCTCTTTCCCGATTGTCCCTGTCGCGTACTGCTTTTCCCTGCACGAGCTCTCGTCGCGAAATCGATTATGAAAATACGGGAAATCTGGTCGCGGTCGAAGGAGAAGTTTGCGCCCGTTGCACATCCAGCCAGAAGCGAATCTTCGGCCCCGGGGACAGTTTCTTTGAGCCTCTCTTCCCCGGGACGGAGTACACAATTCCGCTTTTTCGTCGTCGAAGGTTCGCGATATCCCTGCAAGACGGACGCGAGCGAAAAATCAGCGTCTCGCGTGCATCGGCTACAAAGTAGAATGGAGAATCCCTTTCAGGGTTCAAGCGTCGGGGGCGGTTCACCTATATTGCCCGGAGTCCCTCGATCGGCCCCGATTCATATGTGCCGAGCAACATAATACCGCGTAGCTTTATTTGCAGAGTGTGTCAGAAAAGCCCTCGGAGATTTCGCCTTTCATATCGGGTCCGCGCACGAGTCCGCGGTTGCAATATATGTAATATCCGGTGAAACGAGGAAACAGAGGGTCGGTGAGGTGGCGAACGTAGGGGAGAATCGCGGAAATCGTACCCACTTAAGATATGTTATAAGATATGTTATAGATTTTTACTTCGGCTCGGTGTGGATACTTTTGCGATACTTATTAATTACGTCCACGTTTGTGTATTATATTTTTTTGCTTAAGTTGACCTTTCCTTTTTCCCTTTAAGCTGCGAACACAACGAGTTTAGCGTTGACGTCCGGTGGATATAGGCTGCGCGTAAAAGGGTTAAAGAAATTCTCAATGGGGGAGGAAAGTTGTCTCGATAAAGAAAAATTCGCCGCGAAATATCTTGAAGAACCTTTGCCGCGGGTCTGCACGGTTTTCTTCTCTGTGCCCGGGCAGGTGTGTGCGCGCGTGTGGGTGCGCGAGCCCTTTGGCCTGGCGCCCTTGCTTTAATTTCAAACAGCGTGTCGGTAATTCCCGCATCGCGGATGCCTGAAAAGTCTGAACCGTGAAACCGTCTCTTTCCTTTTTTCCCTGGCACGGTCGTTCCCTCTCGCTCGTTTTTTCCCTCCCCGTGGCCCCCGTCTCCGCCCCCCGCCCCCGACCGCGTCGCTCTTTCTCGCTGGTTGCCGCGACGCGCCGTTGCGCCGGCGGATCTTGAAAATTCACAGTTCCGGTGTCGAAGAGAGAATTCTCGCAAGGCAACGGTGGATTAAGGGATTAAAGGATGCGTGGCGGGGCTTTGACGTTCTCGTTTCTCACTTCTCACAGCGTTTTACGACAGGAGCATCGCTTTCCCGAATGCCTCTTTCCTTTCTTCGTTCGCTATCCCCGATCTCCTCTCGTCCCGCTTTACCCCGTCGCTCCAGCTTTTCTGTTTCTCCACCTTTCACCCCCGCGACGCTCCTTCCAACCCCTTTGAGCTGCTTTTTCTCGAATTGCCTTTGCTCGTTTCGCGTTAATGTTCGCCCCGAAATGGGATGCGTCGGGGCCTCGATTCGGCGTTGCGCTACAGTCGCGATCGAACGAAAGGACAGGATCCGTTTGAGACCGGTAGCAGAGTCGACGGAAACAGTCGCGAACCGATCCGCCCGGCTCGCAAAGCGATTGCTAATCGCGCCGGCAGACGCGAAAGGAATTGCAGATTCGCAGACACGCGATACTCCCCTCCACCCCCGCCTCACTTTCGACGCGTCTGCCGCGATGGGGGCCAATAAGCCGCTACTCTCTGCAAGGCGTCGCTTCTGAAACTTACCCGTCGAACCTTTTCAATAAGATTAATTAATTCGCGGACGAGTGGACCCGATTTGCAAGGTTCCGCGACGTCAAAGTCTCTTATCCGCCGCGAGGCTTCTTACGCGGCTATCCTCTAGCTAACAACCGACCCTTTCTTTCCTCCTCGATAATTACCTCTGTTAATTACCGTAGCTGCTGAACTTTCCAATCAGCGCTTCGTCACTGAGATACTGTGACCAGAATATGGAAACGGTCTTATGAATACGACTTTGCCGAGGGGTTGCGTCTTCCTATCAAAGACTCGCTGCCAAAGGCGGACACGGACTCAATTCCGTTAACGAAGCGCAAATTGCTGTCATTCTTTTCGATACTGCTCTGTCGAGAAGAAAGCCAAAAGCGTTCGTTCCGATCGAAAAGTATTTCAAAGCAGTGCCCTCTTCGTCGATACGTTTCCTTTGCGGGAGATCAAATCGACAAAGTTACCTGGAAGGTGGTTACAAACAACTTACTTTGGCGATTTTTACTAGTCGAATTTAATTTTATCGGAAGGAAGAATTCTTTCCTGAAATTTGGAAAAAGGAAAGGGAGTTTGATCCAATTAGAGAAACAACGACGAGAAAGTTGAGCGTGAAATAATTAGTAAACCGAGATCTAGCGAAGCGGGAACGCGAATTCGTACAAACGGCGACGAATTTGCCGCAGCCGATCGCGCAATTAGACGTTTAATTGAGTCTACAATTTCTATCGATTTTCCCGGGCGCTCTGACCCTTTTCGTTTGAAAAATATCGCGCCGCCATTTTCCGGCTTTCGATAAATTCGTTTCTTTGCCGACTGCTGGCAAAGGTGAGAAAGTTAACCGAGAGATAATTAGCGAACCGATCCAGTCAGCCCAGCGAGGCGAACTCGTATTAACGGTCGGTTGGCTAAATACCTGGCTTTGTCGAGCGTGGTCGGAAATGTGTGCGTCTGTATGTGCACAGGTCGTATTACAATCTGCGGTCGGGGGAATAGTGGTAGATGTGGGATCCAATCGGGACATTGCCTCGGGGTAACGCGGGGATCCCCTCGATCGAGGAGGCGTCAGTCGTGAACCGTTTCATTGGTTCCTGGCTCACGTGCGGACGCGTGCATGTACGATACACACGGATCGATGCCTACGTTCGTGCGAAAAACCGTCGAGCGAGGGAGTATCGACACCACCCTTCGAGGGCTCTCCCAAATTAGATGTTCAAAAAATCGATCCTTTGCGTTTCCTTCAAATTTCTGGTTTTAGAAATTTATGGACAAAATGCAAAGTCGAAAGTTCGATTTATTTGCGCGTCGACGAGGCCCTTTGAAGCGGGCCGTATCGCGATCATGGCCGGTTTATATTCGAAACAGGTTCGACCGCGATAACGCCGTTTGATCGATCCGCGCGCGGGAAAAGATGATCGAAGGCACGCCGCGAGTTAATTCTGTCCGGCAACGAGGCGTAAATACGCCCGACACTCGCGGCCAACTTTGACGCAATGAATATGAATGAGAGTGCAGCGACGCGGGCGCTATACCTTAACGCTTTCGTTCTCAAAATTTATTGCTGTATCGGATTCAGCCGTAAAAGAGCGAAGTTGATCTTTAAAGCTCCTAAAGAACGAAAGACTCAGGTGTATGCGAATGGAGAAGTAGGTATACGTTAGGTTGCGCGCACCACGGAACCGAGCGCTTCCAAACAAGACAGGGAGATCAGGATGCCGCGTATGATCGATGCGCGCGGGAAAAGATGATCGAGCGTTCGCGGCGAGTCTAATCCTGTCTAGCAACGAGACGTAAATACGCGCGACAGCCGCGGTCAACTTTGACGCAATGAATATGAATGAGAGTGCAGCGAGGCGCGACGTGGTCTTGAAATTGCACCGTTGAAATTTGAGCGGCGCTCGGGGTGGCTCCGTGTCTGCGAGCCCCTCGTTGCGAGTGCCCATGGGAGAGGGTGCTTGTCGAACGCCGAATACCTCCGTCGATATGCCAAATCGAATGTGACGTTATAATGGAAGCGGCATTAGCGGTTTTGCCCGCTCGATCGAGACGCGAATCGCCCGGGGAAAACGTCGCTGGGAATTGCGGAACTGGTTTTGCAGCGGGGCTCCTGCGAAAACGAGTACTCCGGAATCGGAAAATGATGGTCGACCGTTCCTTGGGAAAGCGTGAGAATTCCGTGAGGACATCTCGGGTGTAAGCAGGGGCCTCGACACGGTCGCTGAAAGAATTTTCAAAGGAACCAAGAATACTCTCGAATAGGCTGGAGCAAGGTTCCCCGAAGTCGCTAAGTGGCACATGTGCATTCAATCACGGCGCATATGTGACGCTAACGTATAAGCAATTCACTGATTCTCCCTGCCTATCGATTTTTCGTTCGAACGAGAGTTAAATAAATAGTCGAAATATAGTTCTACACTCGTCTTCGTTGTACGCTAATTTTTATACCCGTTTACG
Source organism: Colletes latitarsis (assembly GCF_051014445.1). NCBI lineage: Eukaryota > Metazoa > Arthropoda > Insecta > Hymenoptera > Colletidae > Colletes > Colletes latitarsis. Next base: position 23,612,366 of record NC_135135.1, on the reverse strand, counting down.
AATAAATAAAGGAAGCATGAATTTGAGAGAACCGAGTGAAAATCTTACGCTCCGACGCGGAACAATGAAATCGGTAACGAACGGTGTACTCGTCCCCGATGAGCACGAGACGATCGCGTGGAAGCTAGGAAAGCCCCGATGGAATATTGAAGTATTAAGAAGAGAATAAACGTTCCCATTACCTCCGTCGGGGATCATAATTGTGACGGTATTCATCGTAGTCGCAGAAGTACGTTCGAAATCGACAAGGAATAACGATCTTGTAGACACAATGCATCCGCGAGAACCCCTGAGAAATTCTTTCGTTCTCCCCTCGGGTAATTGGTCGCCACGGGTGGTGAACTTGCTCTTCGTTACCGTTCCGACTGGTCGTTACACGTTTCGACGATTCGAGGACCCACCTCGGCAGGACCCAGGGGCCGAGAAGGGCCGAAATCGCGGCGATTTCCCTTCGCCCTTACGACGTTAGCCGGCAATCGGATCGGACGCGAAACACAACGTCGCGTCGCCGCGATGACAGCCGAGGGGAAGCACGGACGCACGTGTGAGCAGTCGCAAATTAAAAGAAAGCAATAAGAGTCACTTTGCCCGGAGACAGGGCACGATTGAAGCTTCGTTGCGAACTGGCAGGCGAGGGGACCGTCAACGAACTCGACAAAAATCCAATTCTCCGCCGCTGGAAGCAAATGACTCATTTGTCGCTCGATTCGTCACGACGCGTCTCTAATCCTCTCGATCGTTCGCGCCCGATAAATTCTTTCGTACAAGGCGAGCCGTCGCGTCAACGGTGTTAACTCGTTCGAGACGCCCACGCGCTGAAATTTACAACGTTCATCGACACGGCGGTTGCGATCTAGAAGACATCGTCGCGATCCAACGAAATAAAAATTTCTCTTGAAACAAGAGTTAAAATAATGCAAAGGGTTGCGGTTCGAACGAAGCTGCTCCCGAGGAACATCTGCCGAGGATATTTGGCCACCATTCGACTAATTTAGCGAGGGATTGGAGCCCTAGATGTTGCTTCATTGTCACGAATTTTCTGCGGGTTTGTCGACCACGTGCGCTCCTAGAGCCTGCTTTGTCCCCAATAGCGACCGACGCAGGGGAGAGTCATCAAAATAGTCGTCATATTTTCTACGTTATCTCGTAATAAAAAAAAAAAGATAAATATTTCGAGGAATAATGGAGGTCGCGTCCGAGGGTAAACGGTAGTCGCGCCAAAGTTCTCTCCCGCGGTTTTTAAAGTTCCCCGGTTGCGTCCGTTATTTCATTGCGGCCATCAATATCCCTTTTTCCTGGAGTGCGTGTCAGCCGGGAGACTGACACAACCGGCCGGCGACGAGGAGAAAAAACGCGGAGCCAGTGGCTCGTCTACGCGGCGCGAGTTTCCATTGTCGTGAAACGTTCGTTCCCGTGTCTCGCTCGCCTCTCTCCATTGACAGTTCGAACAGAGGCGAAGTGTCGACGATGGTCGGGGCGCCGATTCGAATCTCGTACTCAAACGCGGACCCCATTCATGGGAGCATAATGGGGTACGAAGGAGAATGGAGGGACCACGCACACGCGTACGCGACGTGACAGTAGAGGCTCTTGCACCAACCTCGCCACGGGATAGCTTCTACAGACATAGCTGTCCACGGACGCGGTTGTGTGCCATACGCGCGAAAACGGAAACCCGCGTCGATACACGCTCGCGTCCCCTGCGCTGAATTTCCCGCTTACGTCTCTGATAAATCCTTCATTGACTGTCGACGACAGAGGGTGGAACTTTCCGGTGGAAAATTAAATGCAACGAATTCTGGTTTCGTGGTTTCCGACACCACCTTTCTCCAGAAACATCCAGCCGCATTATTGCAACTCTTCCACCCCCATTCGCTGTATTACGTGCTCGTAGATCCAGACTTATCGTAGGATACAGATACTGCCAACCCCAGTAACGTTCTTAACTTAGTTTTTCTTTTGATTAGGATATATATTGATGAATTGCTAACAAATAATAATCCGTAAGTCTAGTTACTAAATAAATTTTTACAAAAGAAGTAAACAAAAAAAAATTTTAATCTTCTCGCGACAAAAAACAATTCCATGAATTCGTACTCAACGATTTTCGAGCAGTCGTATTCGAATTTGCATTAAATGTACAACATTCGAAAATCGAAACGCATCTACCAATCAGCGTACGGTGGTATAGAATTTATTCATTTAGATAAATAACAAACAACGCGAGCGATTGTTTCCATAAAAAATTACGCGCGCCAAAGCTTGGACGAAACTGTTTGCACGCCCATAAAAACGCGTTCGTCAGTCGCGAGAACAAATTATTATTCATCGTTTTTATCCCGTCGCGCATTATCCGTGCAATATTTTCACCGGCGCCGCTTTATACGCCGCGATCGGGTCGCTCGCTAATGAAATAAAATCCCCGTATTCCCGTAAAATTAATTTCATTCTTTTTCTCCGTCCGTTTCGAAGCGCCGCGCGTCGAAATGAATTCGTAGCCCCGGCCAGTTTATAACGAATTTACGCTCGATCGCTTGATTTTGCTCGCCGGTTGCCTGCGTATCGAATCGGCTCCGATATATAATAAATTGTCCATGCGGATACAGGTGCATAAATTCGCGCGCCACATTAAACGTTCGCGTTTCGCCCGTTGATTTACGCGACTGATAAATTTTCGATGCCGATACGCGTCAATTTTTCCACCGAACATCTCGTCGCGGTTTCACGCGATCGTTTCTATAGCACGACGGTGTAGAGAAGATCCCCGAGACGAGAGTGGAAGATCAGACATTTTAAATAAAATTTCATTGTTACACGATCGCGGACTTCGACGATTAGTATCTAAAAAATTGGTTATTAAGAACATACCATAGATCTGCCAGCGTTGTCCCATCAGAAGGAGCATTTCCAAGAAGTCGACGCGTAGATGTTGCTCGGGTAGGTGGGAGGGTGTGAATTAGGCTACTTTCCTGATGGCGGATGGGGATACACGGTCGGTCCGTGGAAACGGCACAAAGTGGACGGTTTCTGAAAAGATAATGGAGCGGACGGGATACGTGAATGTAAGTGGAGTTGCAGGAAAGCGTGTCGAGCATTGTTCCGCGTATTACACATTCCCTGTGTCGCGTCTTTAGAAAAACCCTCCGCCGGCGTTCGTAAGGCAAGATAGGTTGTGTACACGACGGAAGGTCCGCAATACGCTTTCCCTATCTCTCTTCCGTGATGCGAGTTTTGTGTTTACACCACGCAAAAACTGCTAGGGGAATGATGCTGCCGCCGGCACAAGGTGAATAGGATGCACGAGTTCCCGGTTCGACTACCGTCTAACTGCTTGAAAAACTTTGAGCGGGCTTCTGGATTCAATTCAACCGCGTAAAATAGGGGATAGCGATCTTCCGCGGGCTTGCTTTTATCGCGCAACTGATACCGTAACGGGTGCTCGACTCGGTAAATGAATTCGAGATCGGGGAGCGAAAGTGGCTGCGTGGATCGTTTTGGGAAAGACCAAGTATCTCTAAGGTCGATCTCGCTTAACGGTGTATTCGTAACGGTCGCTCGAGACCCGTCTTTTTGAATAAAATGTCTTACTTTTCCAGCCACAAGCTCCCTGAAAGAGTCCGTGGACTTAGTGGCGAGTTTAAATCAAGAGTGACATCGTCTGTTTGCGGAAAACTGGCTCCTGGAAATACCGCGCGGATGATGAATTGGCGCTGTTTCGACGTAAAGAGATTTAACGAGATTTTAATAAGATCGACGAGGGCAAGTAAGGCGAGTAAAAAGGGTAATGGGCATTTTGTGATTTCTATCTTTAATCTATCACTCTCGGGTAGAAGAAGTATTTTAATTATAACCCATATTCTACCATGTTTGCATCGCAGCCTTCCACAATTTGCTTTTAAATTCATTATCTTCCTCGAGCGTTTCCACCCTCTCGTAATTAAAACCGATTCGTACGTTCTAAATAATGCCGATCGGCTGTCCGACCAGGTACATTATTCGTCGTCGTCGTCGCGAGGAGCGATTTCTTGAACCGTGAAAAATGATTCGGAATCCGTGGGGCGGATTATTAAAGCGAGTCTCTGGTCAGCGACAATGGCGTTGCTAATAATTACTGTTTACAATTGATATTGAGTCGCGCGTCAATGTACTTACTCGCAACTCGCCAACCGTGCACTTTCCATAGATCCGCAGAGTCTTTTCAGCCGGAGCCGTGGCGAAGGGGCACAAAAGGAACGGAATGAAAGTAGTTTACAGAAATGCTTCCTTCGTCAGGGTCAATTTACGCGAAACAGCAGCGAGGGGGTGGGTTCGCGTCTCCTTCACCGAGACCCTTTATTCACGGTTGGCGAAATGAGGCTCGCCCGAAGAAAACTCTTTCGTCTGTGACACCGTTGCGCGAATAAGAACATCTGATCCGGTCAGCCGCGTTAATTAAGTGCTCATTTTGTCCTGCGATAATTAATCCCCGTTTTCTTTTCAGACAGGCGCATGTATCGCGAGCCCATTATCACCGAGGGATCGATTCGTCGCGTACAAGACGAGAGTTCAGTTTCCAGATAAGTGATTTCGAACACGATTACAAATGATTAATCGTACACGTTATGAAAAATTAATCTCGATAATCCAGTTTCGATCCGAGGACTTTAATTATACCTAAGTATACAAATATCTTAAAAATAAAATTACATCCTGTTCTCGTGTACGAAGAACTTGTTTCACTGACACGATTCTGGGGACGATTCCTCATACTTAATCGAGGACTATCGTTCGAGCTCTCTTCTAGATCTTTGCAAAAGAGCCACGTTCGACGAGAGTTTGCCCTACTCTCTGAATATCTACTAGAATGTGGCAGGTACTACTAATTGCACAGTGTCGAGTTCGTAATTCTTGTTTCATTCACAGAAAAAGAATTCGTCTTTGTCGGGCGTGTGTCACAGAAAATTCGCGAAAATACCCTTTGTTTTCCCCCGGTTAGGGTGACGTAACTCATTAAAGGAGAAGAAAACTATATACGAATTCAATTTATTACAGAGAACGAGAAAGAACGAAACAACGATGACAGTTTCCAGAAACCGTTACCCGTCTTCCGTTGAAACTCGTTATTTTCCCGACGCGTCTACGACAATGGCCCATTCAGCTAAAAATCGTCCTGTGCAAATACATAAAAGTAAAACGTCCCTCGAGTAATCTTCTCCTTCGCGCGATCTCAGAAACGTCCAAGTACCGATTCCCCTCGTCGATCCGGCAGGAACCGTATCTGTTTTTGACATCCCCGGGGTCGGTGTCGAGACATTTCGACGTTGAAAATACGATTTCACGCGGCGGAACGGCGTCGCGTCGAATTATATCGTGAAACGATGCGCGTCGTGTCATCGACGTCGCTATCGATCATACGAACGCCGACCATCGACTTTCTTTTTTTCCTTTTTTTTTTTATTCACGTTTTCGAGCAACAATTTGTAAGATTGCCGTTCCCGTCGGTCAACATTTTCCCGGGTCGGAAAACTCGCGAAGGCAATTTCGCGCGCACGAGGCGACGGAACGAAGGGAAGAGGGATGATATTTGCAGTGGTCGGCTGCGAAATTTCAATTACGCGTGTACCCGGTCTGATTCGATTATCGGGACCGGCTTGATTACCGATTCAATTGTTGCAACGAGTGCACCGAGGAATTTGTTCCTGTTTGCGCTAAAGCGCGGCGGACGCATCTATTATGCAGCCCGATCCTCGGCCCTGCTTGTTCGCACTCTCTGACACCTTTCCCCGGTGTATTATAGCGTCGCGACGCGTCGTTCTATCGCACGGACATCCCGTGCAATTTTCCCTTCCGCCCCTGCCTTTCCACCCGTCACTTTTCGCCCCGTTTCCCGCGCTCCCTCAAACTTTTATTCTCTTCTCGGGCCCGATGCACCGTGTTTCCGAGGGCGTTTAACGACGTAATGCGGCAATTTTGTTAGGCGGTTGCAGCAAATTTCGCGGAGGTGCGAAACGACGGTGGGCTCTTACACCGGAGGGCCATTAAGCGATCTTTCCCCGATCATTGCCGCTCAGCACGGGATTCCATTTCAGCGCGGGGAAAAACTGCCGGGGATATTAACGCGCGCACGGTAGATGACACTTCGCGCGTTAATGTCCCGCGTATTGCACGGAATTCTGTACGATCCGCGGTAACAGCGAATTTTCGCGGCCGACGTTGCGAAACATTTCCACGGAAACGCCGATCCTAGTGTCGCGGTATGTATGGACGAGGGGAATTCGTACTGTCACCGGAACAAAATCCCCCCCCCCACACGATGGTCAACAGCGCGCAATTATGAAATTCTTTAAATAAACTCGAGTATGACCGAGGGGAGGGCTAACGAATCGCTAATAAACGTTCTAGATGTTGTGCGTAGAATTAAGTTTCGTTATTTCCCAGCAGTGTTCAGCGACAAGTTCCATTCAAATCGACGCGATAAATCGATATCGCGACAGTGACTAAAAACGTGAGGATTATTTCTAGTCAAGCACGATCAATATTCATGATACGCAGCATTAAAAGCAATCACAATGAATGCATATTATTCGCGACGCTCTGTAGGAAGCAGACACGATTGATATTCACACTACGCGATAGTAACGGAAACCACGATTATTACTTATTCCCAACATTATCCTGATAACAAACGCGGAAAATATACAAGTTTAAAAGCAAACGTGATGGGTGTATGTATTTTATCGCACTAAACGCAATCGGTGCATATTGTTCGCCGTCTTGAAATCGCAATTTGCACAGTAACACTGGGCCAAGTATCAGGATGTTGAATCACGTGTATCAGTTTGAAAAAGTAAGCTACTACTAAAGAGTACAGTGACGCAGAAGTAACAGGAATGACACTCCATCCGAAGATGGAGAGACATTCGTTGTAGTCCTCTCTTGAGACAGTTTGTCCAAGCCTCTTAGCTAGATAGTCCCTTCTTTCTTTGAGCAGCTCTAGACTACTTAAATCTTCAACTTAGCCTCTAAAACATTAATTAAAAAACTATTCAAATTGTCGACCTCGTCGAATACTAACTTCTGTGATAAACTATCCATAGACTAGTCATAGCAAAAGAAACTTGATGGTCTGCTATTTTGTTAAACGTTTGAATTTGACAAATTTTCTAGATCTTTACCATTTTAAAAGCTCAAGTTGTATACAGTTCCCTTAATCACCGTTCTTTAAGCGAAGAGGTCGCTCCACCATCGGTTTTTTACGAGGTCGGTACTTCAGTTCGTGCAACACCAAATTCTATGAGACGAAATACCTCATACCTCGTCTACGATGAAAAGTAGTTTAAAAATGACTCCAAAATATGTCTCCGTTGTTCGAGAATAAAGTACTAGTACACTTTCTGTTCAGCGTTCGATCGATATGGTGATCGTTGGATCAATGATCGATATAATTGTACCGACAGAGTAACGCGCGTTCGCTTTACCATCGATCGATGGCTACGACATCGCAGAGGATATTTTACCGTGGATCAATACATTTTCTAAAGGCAAGTTCTCCGGTCTCGTACCTGCAATTTATCGTTCCCGCCACGTGACGCCGCAATAATGCGTAGGAAGTTAAATGGGAAGCATAGAAAGTTCAAGCATATCCCTCCAAAACGGCTGCTGAAGCCAACATTAGAAATTCCGTGCAGACCTGAGCCAGATTCCAAGATAATTGTGTACCCCGGTTTGAAAAATGGACATCGTCGACGAAATTTAATTATGACTGAAATTCTTCCTAATGCAAAACGTACGTCACATAACTCAAGAAAACGTTCCGACGAATAAATCCCGCGTCCAAAGGTTTCACGGAGGAGCAAATTCGAGCGAAATTTTATTTTTCTTTAACAAAGCCGGATAGGTGTTACAAAAAGTCGTGAAATAAAAGTCTTCGACGGGGAAACTTGTTGAAAAACTACGGGAAACCTCGAGTACAATCGTTAGTTCCATTCGCGTGGAGGTTGGAACGCGATATTGCTATCAACGGGAAATTGAACCGAAAACGCAGGCACCCAGGGCCGGGTAACGGAAACTCGAGTAGAAGCGTCCAAATCGCGACGTGATCTCCCCGTGTATCTAGGGAATCACGGCGGATCTCGTGAGGCAAAAAGGGATGGCTGAGGCTGCACAGCGACGCAAATAAAAGGACGATCTCATTTTGTCGGGGAAAACTAGGAAGCACCGCATTGCGGCAATATCGCGCGACCGAGCGAAACCACGGGCAGAGAACCCGTCTCGAAAACAAGAGCACGGTCTGGAGAGGCGTAACGAGAGAGTCGGAGTCTTGCCTTTGGTGCGATTTAAGGGGAACAAAGGGAGGAATGTGGATAAACAACGCGTAGTCGACGAGAAAGAAACGCGAAAAAGTCGGGGTTCGCGTCGATCGCGGGCCAAGTTGGACGATTCGTCGGTTGGCTGGAACGAGCCAGCACCGTGTATCCTTTTCGATCGTACGGTGGATCGGTGCTCCAGAGAGGATCTGGCAACACGGGCTGGAGGTGGAGTGATCTTGCAGGAGCATTGGCCAGGAGAAGAGGAGAGGAAAGGAGGGTCTACGGAGCGTCGGCGGAAAAAGGTGCGAGCACACCTGAACGCGAGAGAGAACGAGAGCCAGCGAACGACGGCGGCGGGACAGAGGCCAGGCCTGGTCCAGCGCTCGTAAAACTCGTCTCGTGCTCGAGAAATACCTCGCAGCGGTGAACTTGGGAAACTTCCGGCCGAAACGGAGTCTTCCCACCTCCACTTTCGGCTGCAATTCTTCGATGTGTGCTCGCGGTGGATCTCGCGGGAGTACGTTTGTGTTGTAGAACAACGGGTAAACCCGCCGGGCAAAGGAGACCGTGCACGGGCAACTTTTCGGGGAACAATGTTTCGCCCCGCGGGAGTGTAACGCGCCGTGGATCTACTGAAAATGCAGTGTTTCGCGCGCGAAGATAATACTCGTCCACGTGTGCCACGGAAACACCGGCTGGCTTAGAATCTCCATCCTCGAAACATCCATCGTTCTCGTTCCCAACGAACCACCAAGGTGAGAGCCACGCGGAGGCTACGTTTTATTACAACGATAGACGAGGATCGAAATCCAACGTTTATTCTCCACGGTTACCGAGACGTTATTCCTCCGGAGCGAAATATAATTTCGCGTTGAAACGCAAATTGAAACTTTTATTCCGCGAGTGACGCGTCGAAAGTTGTTTGTCCCTCGTTCGTTTATTCGATGGTTTTATGTAGATTAGAAGATTGCCCATCTCCGGAGCCAAGCTCTGAAGCGTGATGCAGCGCCGAAAGCATTTTCTTCGCGTCCACGACGCCTGGCGCGAGAGCCAAGACTCCCAAGACAAATGACAGCTAGGAATATGCCTGCCAGAGATGGGTCGTGTTTTTACCCAGATGAAAATTTTGAATAACTTGTGACAGATAGATGACCCTTCTTCGATTACTCGTTAAATGAAAATAATATTTCAAATTGATTGTTTTGTTCGGTGAGACCGGGCGGGAAAAACAATTTCACAACGAACAAATAAAAATTTGTGCTTGGATACGTTGTTATACTATACACGTAAGTGTCCTTAGGGCTACATGAAAAATTTCTCGATTAATTCCCTTTTCTTCGTGTATCTCATCGAGAGTAAGGATTCCTTCACACAATCGCGCGGGAACCGACCTTACGAGTGGCTAGGCAGCTTCCAGCACGGAGGTTCTCGCGTGTGTGGAAGAGCTCTTATCCTCGACAGTGACTCTCAAGCGGACATCAGGTATTAGAACGAAGAGTACCGATCGTTGGCAGAGTTTTCGTGCGCGTATCCGACGCGTATTTATTTATTCCATCGATATTGAACGCGACGGCGGCCGATCAAGCAACCGAGTATCAAAACAAACATCACCCGACCACAGATAGTTTGTGCGCGATCAGTGAACGAGTTTGCGGCAATCTCTCCGTGTAAAGTACGTAACGAGAACGTAATTTGACGATTTTAATACCGGCGACAGAGTTTACGCCATTAACCACTTGACGCTTTCGACGCCGGACGAGCGACGGAAACTCTCAACCGTGACGTCGACAAGAAACCGTGCGACCAAACTGTTGCATGGCAGTGCTCGTGAAAATTTCAAGTTTTGAGTGCGTGATACGTTGGAGCATTTGCCATTTCATATTTACATTTACTCACGTAGTGATATTGTATAGATGAAATTAAGTTACCTTTTAGAGCAGGTATTCTCAACGGAACACTTTAGCTCCCTTTCAAACAATTATATTTCCGAGAGAAACAGCAGGGAAATAATAGACAGTCTCCGACTTAAATTACAAATACGAGTACGTATACAAATCTACTATATCACATATGAATAAAAGTATGACACGATTCGGGGTGAATGGAGTAACATAATTGGATTTCGAATCTTGAAAAATCGTTTGAAATATTAAAGTTGAAAACTCCAATTTGGTCGTGAAACACAGGTTTCCAGAGTATTGTGGATCGTTGGAAAGGATGCGCGACTAATGGAACACGGGGGGACCGAAGCGAGCCGGGAAATCTGCAGCCGTTAACAAATTTTTTACGCCACGCGACTTGCTCGACCGGGAGTAAACAAAACCTCCGGACGGCGAATGGCTATTTGATCGAATCGCGGCGTCGGAATGCGAGATGCGACGGAGCGAGGAAATTCAGGGAGGGCAAATGACCGGCAATCGCGATTCCACCCCCTCCGTTAGACGATACGCGACACAATCGGCGCGTGACGCGTTCGAAAACTACAAAACCCGAACTAATTAAAAGGGAATCAGCCAGCCGCCGTGACACAAAATCTCCGCGTCGATCGACCGGCCGTGACGAGAGTCGGGGAATGAAAGAGGAAGAGAGAGACGAGTCGCGTCGCGACGCGGCGCAAATCAAATATTAATCGTGCAATTAGCGCCGATTGTACGTTAATCGGTTTTGCTTTTTTTTTCTCGCGGCGTGCTCGCGCGCGGATGCGACCAGAAAATGTTACACGCCGAGTGACACGCCATCCGCGCTGTCATCGCGTTTATTTTCGTTTGCGGGGCCCCATTAATTTTGAATTAACCGACGGATCGCTTGGTTCCGACAATACCCGAGCGATCCGTCGTCCAGAGATCAGAAAAGGATAATCGTCCTAGCGCGGGTTGATTCGACAGCCATTGTTGATTCGATGTCTTTGTATCGAGCAGGTGTTTCAGGGTACAAAAGCTGTCGTTACGACGATAAGAGAATTCCATTATACTATCGATAGATTCCTAGACAGAATAGACGTCTGTCGATAGATTCCCAGATGGAATAGACGTCTATCGATAAATTTCCAGGACAAGATATTTGGAAAATACTTACCATTCTTGACGTGTTTGTTTAATTGCTTGCTCTCTCTGCAGTCGGTGATCCTCGAATAAGACGTCATGGGAACCAGAGCCGTCACTGTGGGGGCGGCACCAGGTGCTGCTGGCGTGTCCGGCGAGGCTGGTTTAGCCGGTGTACCCAGACTTCTGGAGGACCTGGCCCGGCTCTCGGAGGACAAAGATACAGCTGACATCATCTTTCTGCTGGGTCGGGACGAGACGCCGGTGTACGCTCACAGAATTATACTCCAAGCGAGGTCAGTATTGCCCAATTGGAATTGTTCCGCTTCTTGCTGAAACATTCCGATTCGTTAAACTCGTTTATATGCGAGGGTTTGATAACAAATTTTCTTCACGAACGTCTAACAGATAACTCGTTCGTAAATTAGCTTTTGAGACGTCGGTTCACAAAGTCGATCATTGAATCCTAATCCACGCATGTACGTGGAAGGTAGTTTACGAATCTAAAATTTGTATGCGTCGTTCGTGAATACAATTTACCCAACTCTGCCCGAAACATTCACAATGAGACACTTTATATTATTCTCCCTTCCTCCCGATATCCTTCGACGCCTCCGGGGACGCCAACGACTTCGACGCGTTCCCACGAACGGAGCTAGTCGAGTCAGAAATTTTATTAAACGAACCACCACCGCCGTGTGCCGCGTGGGACCGAATTAATTGTTAATCGTAATTTTTATTAAAACAGCTCGTCGACGTATCTCGGAGTCGATCGATCCGCAACGAGGATTTCCTCGGAGACTCGAAACGATCCTGGAAATGCGCGGGAAGCCACGCGGGAGACGAACGGCGAGAAGCTCGCGCGCTGATTTACGGACCGAATGGGGCGAGATGCTCGAGATACTCCCGTGAAAAATAAATAAACGGGTCTCGTCGCTCCCAGAAAATGGAGAATTAACGCGGGAACGCGGAGCATTACGTGCTCTTATCTTCGCAACATTTCTTGCAATGGAAATGTAACGAGCTTCGTGGAACAAATATACCAAACTTTCTTGAGACCTCTCGCCGAGTACGGACCGATAAATTATTATTTACCGAGCTGCCTGTTAGCTATAAAATGGAACATTGGTCCGCACGTTTTCAAGAAAGTATCTATCCATACAAAATTATTCTATTCCAGTTCGCGGACGCCCACGTAGAATTTTCACAGGTGCGAAAAGGCTTTCTAAGCGCGCTTCTGACACGGTAATTTATGGCTGTGCCGTTTTTGCTCCCTGCTGCGTTCACGAGAGTCGCTATATTTGATCCACCAAGTATACGTCGGCGTTCGAAAGCATTTACGGTTCACGAGGCCACAAAACTTCGCGGACGTCGAGTTGCTTACGACTACAGTCAATCTTGTTTAAGCCTCGCGATAATTCCCTCTGTAAGGTTCGCGTGGTGATCCTCGTTACTCCTTTGAACTGCTAGGAGCTCGGTGTTATCTCCGACACGCGACCAACAGTGTTAGGTTACTAATGAGTTACCGAACCAGAAAAGTAAAAGTTTTATACTTTTTTATTTATCGTTATAAAACTGCTTTAATAGGAACCGTGTGGTCCTTACGATGAAAACGATACCAAACACGAACATATTTTAATGATTTTAAGTTGGACGTGGAATACGTATTCCAGGAGATATTTCCCTAGATATTTCTGTCACGGCATTAAAAATCTTGACACGAAGTCACGTGAAAACGGACTTTAAGGTAGATTTGATTATAATTAGAGGTCCTTAAAGTTTCCTACGGATTAAGCTATTTCGTATTAAACAATACTGGCCAGAATGTTCTATTGTCAACAAATGCGTCGATATTCGAGTTATTTATCTTACATCAGGGGTCGTGCTTAAGTTCCGGGGAACTTGGTTCACGGTAACCGCGTCGGAAACTTTTCTCTCGTCGACGAAAAAAGCCCAGAGTTAACTTTTCCGCAGAATCCACGAACAAACCAAACGGAAGGGAAATGATAACTTCGTTAAATTCTTGAAGTCGTCGACGAACCTATATACGTAATTCACCTGTTCCGGCAACGCTTTGGGGATCGTATCGAAAGAAAGGGGGAAAAGGGCGCTCGTCTCGAAGCTGAGTTTCGTTCGCGAAACAATGTTCGCCTCCAGCGAGACTAGGAAAATTCTTGGTCGAGCGAACGGCTCACGGTGGAAAAAAAAAAAGGGAGAGATCGCGAAGTCATCGAACTTTCTTCGGGCAGGAAGTAACGGGCCGCGGAGTTCGCGGGCGTCGATGAATTTTAATTAAGGGGCTGTGCGGATCGTTACGGCGAAATGAATCGATCGAACGTTCTAATTAGTCGGACAATAAGGGAAGAGTGCCTACTTGGACGATTCGTCCCCGTCTCGCGGCGCATTTTCGCCGGGTGAATTCTAATTGTTGTAAGAAGGCTGAGGGTTGGTTATCGGTGTTAAAGGGTCCAGCGTCAAGGCAACGACATTCCGCGGGACAAACCGATGCTAATTGTAAAGTCAATTACGATATTTCCGTGAAACCCTTTTGATATTGGCGCAGGAGGGAAACGCCGGTCCTTTTGTCATCGGCCCCTCTTTTCCTCCCTGTCTCGCTTCGCCGACACCGGCCTCGGAAAATTAAGTTACGCATGCTCGTGACAGGCGTCCGCGGGAGAAACGAATGGACAATGCGCGACCGCACTCAGAACTCTACGCGGTGCTCTCCGGTCCGGTGAAAATCCTGACAAAGAGTCGCGAGCCCCACACCCCCTCTACCGTCGTTCCCTTGTAATCCTTGTCATTTCGAAACGCGACGGAGACGAGAACGATGCTCGACAACGGGAGAAAAGAAATTGAAAAACAAGCCCCGTGCTTTGACTACTCGATGGCACTTGAACGCGCAATCCCTGCGTTCCTCGTCGTTTCTGTCCAGATAAGCGTTGAATCGACCACTGACGCTTAAATGCGTTTGCTCCTACCTTCGCCCTTGGATCAGTGATTTTTTTCAATAGAGTTTTTATTTCATTTGAAATAAATAAAAGGGAGATATCAGTGATGGACACTTTCGTGACTATATTACCAGAAAAACTGCTTATTTGTAAAACTACATCGTTCAAATATTTCAGGTGGACTTACGGATCAAAGGGGATACAACGAGCATAACAAATTTCCAATAGAAATAATACCAAACGTTTCGTTCTACCGTTTCAATAATTTAGTTTACTTCCCATAGTTTTCAATTGCTGTATTCTCGCTAAACCACCCCCGGAAGGTACAATTCTAAATCGATGGCTTCGTCGCCGACACGCAACCCTGCTCGTAATTATGCGCCCGTCGACAATACTATAGATTCGAATCGATCGCGGAACGATCCCGATAATGGACCGCGGTGAGAAGCAGACGTTTCACAGGCATGCGGAAACAAGAAGGCGTGGGCGCGAATTTGACTCCCGTACACCGGAACCGAAGGCGGTTTTTGCACGGAAATCGACGGAGCCGCTATATAATCGCGCGCTTGGTCGTTAGTAGCGGAGCCCGCGGCGACATTCAACCCTTGCCGCCGTGAAACCAAGCAGCCACGACCCTCGTTTCCCTGCGCCACTAGCCCCCTACCCCTAACATCCTCTCTCCGCATCGAGCTCGTGAACCAACGTTACCACCCCCGTGACACCTCGCCGACACACACCAGACGCGCGATGCCCTATTCTTTTCTCGGCGTCGCTCGCTGATATTTGGTTTTCTTTGATTCCGCACCGGCGTTCGCCTGTGATTAGGGAAAAGCTTCTCTCCGTGCCTTCGTTCTCTTTTTTCCCGCCTTTCTAGAACCCCCTTCGTTTCCCTTCTTCCTGTTCGTCTCGTTCCACGTACCATCTATCGCGACCAAGCATCCGGTGCCTTTATTTTTCCTCGTAGCAGCTTTTCCTTTTCCTCCCTTCCAAGCTAGCTTGCGTGAAACGACATCGCAATTGTTTATTTCGTTAAGGGTACCAAGTTTCTTCGATTTAGAATATTTTCGATTCGTATGTTGGACACGTCGACAAGGTTTACTTTAGAATAAATTACGTCGCTGAAATTGCATCGGGGAGAGAGACCTTCGATATTTGAATATTTCCCTCTAATTTGTAGAAACAAATGCGCGCACTATCGCTTTGATATTATGCACAGCCCACGGTCGTTACCAAACTGCAGGCGAAAGCATAAAGGTCGAGCTTTTTCCGTCCGTTAAAAGTCGACCCGCGGCGCATGGCATATATCTATATAGACGATTCTCCTTGTACGAGCGGGGTGTTTTTAATTTTTTTGAGCACTAGTTTTCCTCTGTCGACTCGGCAACCATGTTTCGTGGGTCGGCCACGATTTTCCAACTTTCGCGCTCTTCTGTCGACGAAGCCGAGCGTTTGTTAACGCGTCGGTTATATTATAATATCAAAGCAACGCCGTGCATGCCTTTTCCATTTGCGTCCGCTCTTTGACGGAGTTTCTTTTGATTCGATACCAACCCCCCGGTACGCTTTGCCCTCTCGCGACTTCCATCGCGGCCTCTACGTTTCCAGAGCGCGAAATCTTTTCGCACCGTCGAGCTCAGTGCTATTAGAAACCATTGTCGTTTTGCTCGACAGTGTCTTCGTGAACTTACGAAAGCCCTGTTTAATCCCGGGCGCAGAATTTAAAAACTCGTCGTCTTTAAGGGTAGGTTCTAGTTTCGAGGGTCGAACCGGATCGAATTTCGTCTTTTGTATCCTTCGACGAGGAATTGACCCTCGTTTTTATCGCGTCGGGAATACCTCTGTAATCCGAATAAAAGATAAAAATAAACGTAGATCAAAAGGAAGACGGGGACAATGAGCGTTACGCGCGCGCGAAATTAATATACAAAGTATTTCCGAACATTTTTCACCCGTCGAAAAATGTATAAAAGAGGATGCGCCAGCGATTCAGATGCGAAAAGGGTGCACCGTTCGTTTCTAGACTTGTCGATGCTGAAAGCTTTCCTTTTGTGTATCTAGTCGTGCCGTGTGAGGTAGGAAATGGTGTACGACGGAAAAGCCGAGATCGAATGCTCTCCCAATGGGTCATGGGGGATCCGCTTCCAGCTCGAAGTGCCAGAAAAGATTCGTTCTCTCGTGTTCTGTCGCCTCGCCGCAGGGAGAAAGGGTGCGAAGTGACTTTTCGAAGGTCGCCATTAATTTCTAGAGGAACGAAAACTAAAGCCCAACCGCGGGTACGTTACGAACACCTCTCGTGGCAACGGAGCTTCCTGACGAAGTCAATTAAGCCCTTTTGTAACAAGAAACACTGGCGTAGAAGTAGTAGCGGTGGTGACGAAAGGAGGCGTACCGGTGGGTGTTCGTTAGAAGGGTTACGCAGTCACGACACATTTAGGCGCGTAGCACGGATTCGAAGCTCTTCTTTCATTGTTCCCCGACCGTCGAATGGTAATTATCATCGTTAGGAATCAATACTATGAGACTGATTTTCGCAGGTGCAAGAACTTCACGGCTGCCAAGAGGATCGGGACACCGGGAAACCCAACCCCCGTGCGTATGCCTCACGCCCACCCGGAAACGTTTCGACAATTCATTCATTACATTTACACCGGCAAGGTGAATATAATTATCGATACCTTACGCGTATTTTACGATAGATATTTAATTAGTAATGTACGGACATTCTTCGTTTATACGGTCGGAAGCATTCTATATGAATATTGTATACCCATCTGTATGGACAAGAATATTATTCAAGGGACATTCGGTGAAGAAAAATATTTGCTATGGCAAATGTATACGCTGCATAAAAGTATGATGTTTGTACAGCATAAAGAAACAGCCAAGAGCTGGTTCAAGTATATAAAAACGTAAATGTAACGGAAAGTGGACATGAAATATGTGTGCTGAGCTATTGATTTATACAGAGTATTCTATAAATTTCCATACAAATTTTGTCATGTAAAAAACAGATCAATGAACACTATCTCGAGAAAAACTATAAAAGAAACCCTTAGGAGCGTCTATATGTATAAATGCACAAGACGAACTAAAAAGTAGTTAATCTTAGACTTGGCGATATTTGGTCCACAATAAATTTAATATGACGTTGATGTCTAGCCTGTATCGACAGTGTCTGGCGACAAATCTAAATAAGAAAATATCTTTGTTATAATTTTAGAATGAAGCTACTTCGTGAACTTATGATTATACATTTTTAGATTATATTTAATCGCAGAATGCGACGACAAAGTTTGTATGGCAATCTGTGGGGTACCCTGAACAAGAATTTGCCTAGGAAAGTTTCACGTTGACCCAAAGGCACGGCCGAGTTTCACCCTATAACTTTTCTATATAGATCATGCTACAGGACAGCGGTATTTTCGAGATGCTAGGTCTCGCTCAGGAACTTGGAGTCGAGGAACTTTGGAGAAGTTGCGAGGAACACGTCTCAGCCACTCTTAGTCCCGGAAACGCGTGTGCTCTTTTGACTGCAGCTCTGGATGCCCAAGAGCGAGTTCCCGGTAAGTTATTCATGGTATCCTATTAAAAGTTGAAGCACCAAACAGTTTCCATTGTCAAACTTG
This sequence comes from Colletes latitarsis, assembly GCF_051014445.1. NCBI lineage: Eukaryota > Metazoa > Arthropoda > Insecta > Hymenoptera > Colletidae > Colletes > Colletes latitarsis. Next base: position 23,594,460 of record NC_135135.1, on the reverse strand, counting down.
TCGATTTCGTTCTGCTCGACAGACGTGACACGTAAAGTTTGAATTGCTCGGAAAATGCCTTTGTCTTTGAGAATTAAATGTCCAAGGTATAGAACATTATGTGTGATTCTTAGGAATTCACACACTCAAATAATGATAAATTGTACTGATTTTTACGTTTGCAAACTCTCTTGTTTTGTTTCTGCGTCATCTTTTGCAAATATTAATGTTAGGATTTGATGTGTATTTTATTTGTGAAGGCAAGAAAATTTCATATTTAAAATATTAAGTTTTCTCGTAGCTCGTATCGTAAGTTACCGACTGTGATCTTTGCCGCCTAGTCGGCATATTTGCCACAAAGGCAGCACGCTATGGGGAGATTTTACGACATCAGTGGTGCCAATATCTTAACTTTTATCACTATCGGAATTTTTCGTTACTTGTATTAAATTTTACAGGACATTACTTCGTATACGCCCTTGATTTTTTCTATCCCAGTTTCCTAATATTCATTTAAAATGTATGAAATTTACAAATATCCTACCTTAAAGAGTAGAATAAAAACACTAGAAAGAAACAGTTGGTACGTTTACGACGCCACATTTTCCGGCGTCCGGTACTCAAGAAGCACGCGTTTATTAAACGTTGCCTGCTAATTTTTGAAAACTAACAAAAATGTCGTATAAAGGACCACAAAAAGTGCAGAAGGTGATGGTACAGCCCATCAACCTTATATTTCGATATTTGCAAAACCGTTCGCGTGTGCAAGTTTGGTTATTCGAGAACATAAACCTTCGGATCGAGGGTCATATCGTTGGATTTGACGAATACATGAATTTAGTATTAGACGATGCAGAAGAGTATCATATGAAGACGAAAAACAGAAAACCGCTCGGACGCATCATGTTAAAAGGCGATAATATAACATTAATACAGAATACGAATCCAGGAGTGAATTAAATATGGAACCATAACTATGGAGGACATTCTAACATTAATAACAAACGTATTATTTTGTACTTTGTGAAAAGATCTTGTGTGTAAACTGTACACGAAAACTCTCAACATAAACAAAGTTATGAAGGTGGTCGATAATTCAGAACAATGAGAGTGAACAATATAAATCATTTGATACAAATAGTAAATGAAAATATCACTGTCATGTCAAATTGACAATAATCCCTATCAAAGGATGAATTTATCACTGCAATCTTGTAATTTTCAAGGAATTTAGAATATTCATACATTAAAAACCATTGATTTTCATGTATCTGATCCGATGAAAAACTGTGTAATGTATATCTTGTTTGTGCATATGGCATTAAATTGTATTCAATTTTGTACTACTGTTTATCTTTTATAATAACTACAGATGTAAATATTACATGATAAAACAATTAATGTAATAAATATGAAATTAACTTGTGCTTAATAAATATTTTTGAATTATAATGCATATTTATTAATGATTATATATTTGACAAGTCCCTAATACTTATATAAAATTCGAAAAAAAATTAATATTACTCTAAAATTCATGAAAGTTAAGTATTATCTATAAGATTGCATTCTGACATTAATAATTGCCTAAAAATAATGAAGTATTTTTTTTATCACAGGTGGCAAAGGAGCTTGTTCATCTTTTATCGAAAGATGTTTTGCTTTCATCGGAGAAAATGCTGTAGATACAGTAAAAACAACAGCATTCTGTAATCTTCCGAAGGATGCACTAGTGAAGCTTATATCTTCGGACTACCTAGGGCTGGAGGAGGAAGATGTTTGGAGAGCGGTTCTAAATTGGGCTAAATATCAGGTTCTTTTTCATTCAAAATTCCATTCCGTTTCCGAGTACTTTGAATCCCTTGAATTCCAAGAAGACTTAACGCTCTGACCACGCGTATGTCGTGCAAGGTCGTAGACCTTATGTCGCATACGATTATTACCGGGTCCTTGGGTCCTTAGGTTCTTGGATCGGAATTTAGAATTACGAGTTAAGGAACGCTTAACCGTACGGACCACGCTCCTAGGCAGGGGTGACGCAGCCTACTCAACACTGGACAGAGGAGGAACGCGTGAGGGTTTGCCAACATTTATCTGGAGTGATAAATCATGTTCGCCTGCTGCTAATCGACAGCCAGGTGTTTGCAGAGGAAGTAGAACCAACCGGAGCAGTGCCTATAGAGTTATCCTTGGAGAGGTACGAATTTTTCAATCCCGATCGATCAAGTGGCTCAAAATTCATAAGGTACGGTTTGCCAGGAAATTCTGATTTTCTTGGAGGCTTTCGATTTTTACGTTTTGTTTTAGGTATAGATATGCAGCACTACCCAACAAGTATGCAGAAATTTGTGCAGATAAGCGGTTACAGCCAAGAGTAAGTCCGTTTCTCTTTCCTGGGTCACAAATTCTATCTCGCGATAAGATGGGTTTTCAACGTCTTCTAAATCAATGGTACGGGTCACCGAAACAAAGTTGGCGTTTAGTGTATCGGTACGTTTGCAGTATACAGATCAAATTTGATCGTCATGCTGTATGCTAATTATCGACGCGTTTTAGAGCCTCTAGTCATGGTTACTCAGCAACATCTTTTCATCGACATTGCGACGGAGTTTGCCCAACATACGTAATTGCACTGGTATGTAATTTTAAGACGTCAATTTAAATGAACGAATAAGACTTTGTATAATTTTTTAGGGAATACGAGGAGAAATTTGCGGTGGTTTTAGCGACGCGCCATGGGGCAAAACGAATGCTAAAGGTCACTACATTTTTTCAGAAAAAGCTTTCCTGTTTACTTTAACAAACAATCAAGATGTATCTCCAACCAAGTACGACATTGTGAAGAAACCGTTTGCAATTTGCTATCATCCAGAGTAAATATCTATCTTTCTAACTCTGTATAGCTACATTCGAATAGAACTAATTTAACATCTTTACAGCATCGGACCAATTTTTGGGGCTGGAGCTGATTTACTCATTTCCAGTAATTGCAATGTGAATATGGAAAGTTACAGTAATCTTCCTCACAGTTATGATGGTGAACATGCTTCCAATACTGTACTTATGGGAGACTATCACTTTTCTGTAGTCGATTATGAAGTTTTTACTCCAAGCCATTCGGTTCCCAAATCTACTCATTAACAGTAAATATCTCTCATTCCATAAGCTTGTACATATATAACTTCGCGAGTACAACACAAAATGGAAATGTATTATTAAAGATTAAAATGTAAGAGTGCAATTTGTTATTCAGTTTCTAATTGAAGTAAATTTTATATATGTGCACAGAATATAATTAGCAGAAATGTAATTTCTATACTATTCCGAATAAACGCAAATGAATCATTACATATTTTAATTCGTTATTTATATTTTTCACACGATTCAATTTGAATGTCTACGTGAATTTCACGCGATCCTCGTATTAGCTTCGTTTACGTAAATGAGTTGGCGATTGAAATCGACCGATATTGGCTTGCAATTAACGACTTTGGCTCTCGACAGAATTAAAGTATGCCAAACAATAGTACGTGTCCTGTGTATTGAACGTCTGATATGCTTCGGTACACCGGCCGATTCTCAAGAAACTCGTTAAATCGCGCGTTAAATTACTATGTGAACAGATAGCTTCGAAATCTAATCTGTATTACAGTGGCGCGTTCGAAAGTAAACGTGAAATGTGAAAATCCACGGAAAAATGCGAACTACTGAATACACATTAGACTATCAAAGGCGCCGATGACACGGATGTACGTTCGATAAGTAAGATCGTGCCTATTCTACTTATCGTTAGCCAAAATTTAAATTTCCTTCTGCCACAAAAGTGTGTGACAATGTGTGATCATATATTAATCTATTTAAGGCTGAGAACGAAGAATATTGACTCGACAAATTATTTGGCACTTTCCCTCGGAAATGTTCAAGTGAAATATTCGTGTTACCTTCTTCCCTTCATGTTTCCCTGCTACCGTGCGATGCTTCTCGACTGGTTCAAACGTTTATTCAGGAATCCTTCAGAGTATTTCGCACAATGATATTATTATCACAGATAATGGCACATCGTCCTACACATTGTGGGTGCAACACCACGAGACAACGAAATCACACTTTTAACTGATTTTTATGACCGTTACATTCGAGATGAATCGATTGCAGAGAGCGCCATGAGTATCGTAACCCGCCACCGACAACCACAGTTCATTCGTTTGAGAACGAGACAAGTAATTGTTTGAATAAAGGTTAGCAATAATTTGTCACTTAAAAACGCGGAAAACAAATTATTAAGAAATCATTTGTAAATGCAACAAAAGATTTTGACTCGTCCACGTATTTAATAGTTTAACCGTTAGAGGCGGTTATGTTCCGCTTATTCCGGTCCACATTTCCGTTCCACGTTCCGGCGTTTCTCGTAGTTTTCGAACAGTGTGAAGTGCAAGACATTGTGCTCCGAATTATTTGCAAGTTTAACTAATTATTCATCGTTAGACACCGTTTCTACAGGTGAGTTATGCAATAACTTCGAATATTGACATTAGGTTACCTACTGCACGCAATATTTGCTGTTCTCGTGCAAGGATATTGCGAAAAGTCTCGGTACATTAGAGCTGCGCGCGCGCACGTATATTTCTCGCGAGTATTTCAACGAGACGTGTTCGAACATGTTTCGTTCGAAATGTAAAACTGACGTAGCAACAAAAACACGTTTCACCTAAAGTAACTGATATTTCATTACGAATTGTTAACATCCTTCGCGAATGCTGTGAATGTATACGCACTCTTGAATGGAGAGAATTTATGGTTCGCGTATGTTGAATATTCATACCGAAGGGTGGCGAGGTTACCGTGGCCATCTTTGTCTAACTTCAACATTTATCTATCGATGTATTTTTAACGCTTTCTCAATCTGATTTACATTTCCTATCTGAAAGGTCGTCGAAATATGAAAATTATTGTAAATATATTAGCATTCAGGCTTTTTATCAAAAGTAAAATCTTTATTCTTCAGTTTTCAATTATTGCTAAATATCCATTGAAATGTTATCGAATCTTGCGAGCATATAAATTGAAGTATAACAGAATCGAAAGCGGTTTCTTTCGATAATATTCGACGAATTTTGAATCAATTTTTTGAAAAAAATTAATCGCGTATTTTTAACAATTTTTTTTTTAATTTCCTCGCTAACGTTACGTTATTTGTACAAAAAATAAACACTCTATACGATAGCTCGGCCTAGTTTCACGCGCTAACTAGTTCAACGTGGCAGTGAGTGGCTTCCGTAATTCTAAAGAATTGCTAATTCTACAATTTAATGGTCAATGCATTACAGGTTCTCATGGTATCGCTGCAAGAAAGTGTTCGTCAGAAAACTGTGTTTCAACCGGCGACGGTTCATTGGCCAGCCTGAATGTCACCACCAGCGACACTGCAAAACGTGAGTGTTTGAATATATTTAAACTATACTGTATTTACAGATGTAGGGCCCAGGGATTGATGGATTTGTACTTTACTTGTGAAACAGCATGGCTTTATAATTGGTATATCAGTCTGAAGCATAATTTGAGTAACGTGCACGCCGAGAATTATATTAAATGTATCATAATATATTTCTATTTGTAATTCGTTGCCACGGCAAATAATGCCGTAATTGATCGATTTACATAATCGTTTAAAGTCATGAAATACACCGTTCAAGATAATTATAGAATCGTTTATTCGACGAGCCGTAATATTGTTTTTTCTTCTTCTTGTTCTCCACGCTCGCGATCTTCTAATTATTTAAAACGGTACAATTCGTTGGTCTATGTACAAGTAAGTACTGGCCCGGGTCCCGTTCGCGCAAATCTTGCCTACTTATTTAACATTTACACTTTTGTCCCCGCCTTATTCACTAATCGGGGTACTTCGGTACAAAATGAAGTGCCCCCCATAATCTGTGTCCACACGCAACTGGGAATCAATTAAATAGAATACACCTACAATTGCACGTGTCCGAAGTTGCTACCTAAATACGATCAACAATTATTAACCATAAAATAAAATACTGGCCATTTATTGACTACCTCGATAATCCTCGATAACAAGAGTGCCTAACAAAGCATAAGTGTACATAAAACCATTAACAACATCTTCCTCGTCGCGATGCTCGTAACGCGAAAACAATTAAGGGACGCGATTAACGTTACGATAAATGTAAAATATATCTTATGAAAACATACACGCTTCTATATTTACAGTCTCTATAATATTTACACGCAATCGTAGATACGGGTATAGAACAACGTTCCACGATCGCTAATCTCGCTAACGTCTGGCGGGACGTTAAACGCTGTACATTTTTCGTTGTATCGAAATTGTCATGATCCACTCTGCTACTAAAATTTCGAGTGCAAGCCTAGGCCTCGAGTTCGTACAAGAAAGGTTGTTGAGAGATTTTTATGCTCTCGTAATTCATGATTTGGTAATAGTAGTAGTCGGTTACTGCGTTTCGTCTTGGATCTGCTAGGTAAAATTTGTCTAAAATATTTGAATAGTCCAACTTGTAGATCCAAGGACAAAATGCAATATTACTCTTGCATAGTATCAAAAATACTACTTATTAAGAAAAAAGAGGTTCTTTTTAATATACCAGGTAGTTCTGAGAGGTAAGTGACCCGGGCCTTTCTTGATCTGCGAGAGGCCTTATGCTCGAGAGCGCGAGTCGCGGATGGGCCTCGGTGGCGTGCTAAAAGCAAATCTGTGTTCGACGGGTCTAGGCTCGAACCGCGCGGGCCCGAGAGGCTGGAAAAGTATCGTCCACGCGGTTTGTAGGAAGGATCCCGTCGGCCCGAGGGATGGAGCACAGGAATTTCGGGCGAAATTCCCGTGCTCCCTCTAATCGCGGGATTCGTCATGGATTCCATCGGATACGGCCGGGGTTGGACGGGTCACGATCCTCATAACGACGGAGATTCTTCGCGGCGCGAGTGCAAATACGCGCGGGACAAAAGCAGAGAAGAGGCGGCAGAGCGGCGGCGACGGAGGCGTTTACATTGGCAGGCGTCGAACGCTTGTAAGATAAAGCGGTTTGCAACGTTCTACACGTGTACGCCGGTTTGTAACGCACGTTCCGAACACGTGCACCCCGCAGTTTGACGTGTTTATCAACCGATGCACCGCCGTTCCACAGGCGTCGCTCTCCCGCTTCTGCGAACGCGTCCTCCCTCCCTCTCTCTCGCACGATTACCGCGAGCGCGCGCTCGTTAATTAAAGCGGAGGACTCTCGTTAAAGTCGATTGGCTTTTGCGCAACCAGCCATCGATCGGCGACTCGCGATCCTCGCCGTGATTACCCGGAATTGAGACGTTAATCCTTCATTCTTCCAACCGACGCGCGGCCACGGATATTTACGCGAGATTGCGTTCGCTGGTTGGCGCGAATCGCGTTTAACGATTCGGGCGCGAATGATTTGTCTCCGCGCGAACGATCGGGCCCGATCGGGTAATTCCTGCTCGGGCAAGAATGCAATTAAGGATAAAGCACGGTTCTCGGAATCGTTGCTCGTCCGTCGAGTCTTTCAATCGACGTACGACGACGGATAAAAAAAAATACAATCGTAAGACTAGGCTGCACCGAGCACAGGGTGACGCAGCGCAGTAGTTTTCAACCCTATTCCTCACAGGACGAGACCTTGGATCGCTTTTCGCATTTCAATGGGACTTGCAAAGAAGTTTATGTACCAATGACATTGTATAGATCATCAAGCTATAAAATACATTTAACGAGTCATAAAATACTTGAAACGTCATTACTATGTAAATTTATTTATAGACTCTACTCGTCCTCGGCATGCGATTCAAGCAGGAGCACAGTCGATTCGTGTGAAACAATATAATTTTCAATGTTTCCGCAATTTGACCAACAAGTTAGTTTTTACACGTGGCTCAGGAACTCGACTCCAATTTCCATAACAATAACTGCATCACGCCACCCTGCGCTCAAAGTGCGCCTACCTCAATCGATCGCAATATCACGTGTCCCTTTCTTGTGGAAACTTTCCTGTGAACTGGCGACGATTTTTCACGCTCGAAGGCAATTGTTTCGAACTTCAGTTTCTCCTACAGCTTGACGCTGGTCGAAAGTTCCATTTCCTCTAGGATCTCGTCGTTAGGTCTATAGGCGCCGGTTTCCTTTTCAGTGGAGGACTGTCCCGATCACTGACGCTCTCCATGTCGATTTCATCGTCCTCTGTGTCGTCCTTGCAAGGTGTGGTGATAGACTTCATGGACAGATCCATCGGGTTGTCTTGGGGCGGGAGGCAGTCCGCTTCGGATTTCGGACTGCAAACCGGAGAACCGTTCTCGGAACGTCCTTTGATAGAACCCGGGGAACTCGTCGCGTGCGTTCGTTGGCTCTTCAACACCGCATCTAAATAGAATCGCTTTGTATACGTTTCGCCAACTTCTGTGCCCGGCGACGAGCTATGCCTCGATGTCTGTACGTTGTGGTTGTGCGCGTATCTATCGTTGTTGTTGTTAGTCTCGCACGAGTCCTTGTTGTCGAGGCTGATGGTCGTGGTGGTGGTAGCAGTCGTGGCGGAAATCGTGTTTGTAGCGTCTTCGATTACGGGCGAGTGTCGAAGGAGGGTGGAAGAATGATTGGGTACCAACGGATGAGAGGCTCCGTGAGACGTCGCGTACAGATGGTACGGGGAGAACATGGTGAGGCTGGGGGGTGGTAGAAAAGCTGGTGGTATCAGGGACATGCCACCCAGGTGGAAACCGAGGGGTAGACTCATCATCTCTTTGCTTAGGGCCGACAGATCGGCCACGGAGGGCTGCAGGTGCGAGTGCAGGGGTCTGAAACCCGGGTGTCCCGAAAAGGCTGCTCGTCGTTCGGATATCTCCACGGAACTGTCGCTATTGTGCGACTCCGGTGAGCTGATGCTGGGCGAAGTGGAGTTCTTGTAGTCGTCCAGACCCAGCATCAGGACGTCGTCCTTCCGTTGACCAGCGTGAATCCCGATGGGCGGGCTCATAGGTTTCCGTTGCTGCTGCGCCAGTTGCGGATTAGGCATATTCTGCTGATAGTGATGCTGTTGTTGCTGCTGTTGTTGTTGTTGCTGCTGTTGCTCTTGCAGGAGACAGTGGATTTTGAACCAGTTCGACCTGCGACCGTACCGAGAACCGGACTTCGACATGCCCACGAGAAGGCACTTTCTCAAACGGCAGGCCTTGCAGGCAGTTCGGTTCTTCTTGTTGATCACGCACTCGCCACCGTTCTTGCACTCGGAGATGCTGCTCAGGTTATTGTACGATCTTCCAAAAAAGGACTGAAACACACAGAGAAAAGTTTTTTATTGCTAACGCGATAATAACGTCTAAAACGATTAAAATACAATTTCGTTCGCCTCGTTTCGAAGGATACGTCGTTTTAAATGTAAACCGAGAGTTGGAAGATTCTCTTGGAGGTTGCGCGCCGTCTGCAGCGATAGCATAATGCTCGTAACGAGTACAGAAAAGTCGTTAGTCCGCAACAGTGTGCTCTCGTTGTCTCATTCATGTTGTACGACGGGGAACCAACCGGTGTGGGCGCGTGCGGCCTACTGTGTTCGCGCTAATTGCCCAAATGGTGCAATTCCGTGATTCCGACACCGCTGGCTTTCGTGTTCGAGGTAGAGAGTCCCCTTTCATTCGCGTGTGTATTCTCGCGTCATTTCTTTTCGATTACAGCGTGTCCTTGTTCGGTTGATTCGTTCTATACGGGAATTGTACGAAATTTCAACAGTTTTGGTCCACTTGTTTCCGAGATAATCGAGCGTTTAGAGAGCGATAGGTTTCGTTATATAAAATATAAAGATGGATAAAAGTTTCAGGTGTTAAGATGGTTAGAAGTAGGCAAACGTGAAACTGATATAGGTGCATCTTTAAATTTAGCAACGTCCACTATAAGAATGTTTGTGTTTTCACCTATCCATATTTACGTAAGGTTAAAATGACTCTGCTTAGCGCAGTTTCGCTCAACGTTCTAAATTTTAAGAACGTATCCCGAGCGTTAAGTGGGGTCCGTAACTGTATCTATACATGCACGCATACAAACTATGTTTAAGGACCCAAGTGGGGGCACAGTCGTATATCTATGATTTCGCGCAACTCAAGGACTTACTGTACACCTAAGCGTGTCTATTGTGCACAAGTTTTTTCTTCCACGCGTCCCAGAATGGTTCCTATTTATAAAAGACGAGTCCCAAAGCCGCCAAATGGCGAGTCAAATTTGTCCACCTACGCGGTATTAATTTTCTTTGTATCTGCTGGTACAAACGCGATCTTTCAATAAGGACACGTTCGATTGAAATAGCTTCTTCGACTGTTTGGCCCGAGGCACTCGAAAACAAATTTCAACCATCTATAATTTCGGAGTACCCTAATACGCATGGCTGGGCCCGGCCACACGGCCTCAGGGAAAACAATTGCGAAAGCTATTGTAATCGAATGCGTTCTTGGGTATCGCAAGATCGTTTCCATACCAGTGGGCACAAAACTTTTAGCAGACGCGAGCTTATTTAGTTTTGCATATTCCTGGGACGTCTTTTAATCGAGTTCAAATTTCACGGGGATCGTATTTTCACGAATTGGAAGTTGTTCGAGTCGTTCGCGGTCGTTCTAGCAAGAGAGTGAAACAGACCGACAGGCGTCTTACGAAACGCGCGCACGATTTAAGACCTCGTTCGTTATAACAGACATCGGAGCAGCCTCGCGGGCCGAACTATGTATTTAAAGTCGATTGCTCCGAAACACCTACAGCTTCCTGCGTAACCCGCTGTAAAATGTCGCCCTTCGCGGTAATGATCAGTCATTGAACGGAGGACACGACCGACGCATGCCGCGCGTCCACTTTCGCTTTTTCTGCTCGTACGCACGCCATATTATTAATCGTTTCTGGTTCGTTTGTTCCGAAAACGAGCTCTATCCTGCGGCCCAGTGGTCCCGATGCGCGCGTTGCCGAGACCCACCGTGTTCCACTTGTCTTTGCCGTCTGCCGTCGTCGTCGTCCTCGGCGTCGTCGTTCAGTCGTGTCTGAGCGTAACGTCTAATGTCGGGCCCGTTCTGACGGCGGGGGCAAGGGGACCGCCACGGGAATACGCGCGACGCTTCAGGAGCGATGACACAATCGAGAAAATGCTACCGTTATTACGTGCCTCTGGTGGGTCCCCTCCCCCCGCCCCCCTTGTTCCTCGTCCGTCGGAGCACACGCCGGGAGTTATGCAAACGGCTCCACTTTGAAACATCGCCGTCGCGCCTTTTCATCGTCGAACCTTCCAGCGATTGTTACGGTTTCCTTTCGAAAACTCTGACCCGCCGATAAATAGACCGGCTAATTACGCCACGGTGAACTTTCTTGGCGTAAGAAGCGTATCTCTGACTCACGCCGCAACGTCGAAGAGAAGAGAAGAGAGGAGAGAGAGAGAGGGGGGGAAAAAATGGAGAACCGACAGGTTGAAATTCGTTCTCAATGGACGGATAACGAACCATTGTATCGTTTCCGTTGGTTTTCTGCTTTTTTACGCGGACCCGATAAACCGCGAACCGCTCGGTCGAGCATCGGGCCTCGGCGCCAAGGACCCCGCTCTTCGGGTTTCACCTTTATAATAGGGACTAGCGCGCGATCGTGGGACAGATCTACGCGAAGACATTGTGCACGAGCGAGCACGTGCACGTTTCGTCAATTCGCTGGTTCGGATCTCCCTCGGGGCCGCTTCGAGGCGGTGCTTCCGGCGCTTCGCACTTGTCTGCCACAATTGTTTCCGCCCTAGTTCACCGTTACGTCAGCTCGACATTGTTTCGTTTCGTTATTTTCGTTTTCAGGCCCATCGTAGCATGTCAGCTCCCCCCTCGCGCCGCTCTGCTCCTCGCGGCACCGTTCGCCTTTACGCTCGACTCGCGGCCCGTACAAGAGGCGCGGAACCCTGTACTACGGACCCGACTAAATTCGCATTCGATCCATCCAAATTTTGTTTAAATTTCGATAAAAGTCGATAAAAGACTACGAGGATTTTTATAAAGAATCGGTCAACTTTCTACGCAGTTTCTAGTGTTTGCGTATCGAGACTAGGATAAGATCGTAATTACGGTTTATCGTACACACGCCGCAGCCTAACTTGTAGGAAGCAAGGTACAAGAGCGATTTATATAATTATTCGGTAAATATCTCGTGGCGCGTGAACAAATCTGTGACTCACTTCAAGCTGGAAAAATCTATCGCAATCGCTTGCGTCGATACTTCGATGGCCGTCGTCACGTGTACGTGATTTTGCTGTTCGCTCAGTTTATCTCGATTTTTCTTTTTTAAACGTAAACTTTTAGAGTGGCCACATCGAAAGTGCACCCTTTCAAGCCTGAAACTTGGTTATCTTTACGTAACAGCCGTACAATGGCTTCACCAAATGCGGTTACTTTCGGGAGATCGGTTGACACGCATGCCTAGTCAAACGTTTAACCTCGGCCACGAAGCGGTTCGTGAAAGCGATCGACGGTTCTCAGTTTTGCGAAATCGCGGAAAAGATCGCCGGTCGATAAATTGCCGAAAAGAAGGAAAAAAGGATGAAAAAAACGGCCGGGAAAATTTTAGACGTGACGCGGTCCTCGCTACCGATCGTTGACATTTTTCCTCCCCGCGATGGTCACGTTGCTCGATCTCCTCTCGACTTGAGATCAGCAGAGATGAATCAATTAAGTACAACGCGACAATAGTAACAGTATGTAGCATTTTTAACAGTTAATTTCTTTCCTTCGTGCTACGATGGACATCCCAATTTTATCTCACAATTTATATCGCTTCTTACATGCAGTTAATACGGATAATGGAGGTTCCCCCGTAATCTGTCTCCGAAAATTGTTATCTGCGCTGCCCGAAACATTAAAAGAAACGATCCGTCGGTTGTGATATAATTTCGGTTAACCATTTTCTCAAGACCCGAAAGAAGTTTCGTTTTATCTCCGCGTAAAAAATAAAATACCGAGAGAAGACTCACCTTGCAGCCCTCGCAGGTGAATGCACCAAAGTGGAAGCCGGCCGCGGGCTCACCGCACACCTTGCACTGTTGGTTCATCTGCAACAGAAAATAATGGCTTTCTTTGAATGTCCGTCTTGGCGATAGCAACGGTCGGGGCCGCGTTTTATCCGCGTATCGATACGACGATCCGTAATTCACGCGACAATTGCGAACGTCCGTTACGGTGAACGACGAAACCGAGGGAAAACAAAATCGGTCGCAAACACCGTCGTAACGTCGCGTAACGTCGTGTGTATTCCTAGTGTTCGTCGAAATCACAATGCAAGCCTTATCGTGCGCCTACGACCGATCGCATGATTGAGAAAGAGAAGAAGCTCGTTGCGCAATCCGTCGGTTTGCGCGAATCGCTGGATCGTGGCAAAGCGGTGCGTGTTACGTTCAACGAGCGGAAAACCCTCCGTGCACTTGTTACTTTTCTCTCTTTTTCTCCTTCTTCGTCGTGCTAATTCATTTCGCCTTCTTTGGCCGCTCGTCCGGAAAACAGATCGCGGCCCCGCTGTCTCGTTTTCACACCTCGCTGCCCGTGTTCCTCGCTTTGTCTCGCTTTTCAATGCCCGAACGTACGCTGGGGATTTTACACAATTGGGAGACAGAGTTTGTAAACAGATAGAAGACCGAGAAGAGCACAAATGCACAGAAGGGGTCGTGTGGGGCCCGCGGGCTTCGTCGACGCGTTTGATGAGCATACAGGTGATTGTCAACCGATAAGTTTTACGATCGCTCGGATGGAAGTACGGTCTTACATAATATTTCGACGCCGGTCGCGATACGGATTTTCCATCGGTCGTGAAACCACGGATGGCTCGATACAGTTTTTACGACCGTCTCCGCGCCGAGAATCCTAATGAAGCTCTGGAATATGGGACAATAACGCTGACCCACATATCTAGCCCGCGGGTACGCCGTGTCACCTGCGGCGACTTTCATAGATGACAGACTGTCGCTAAATGGGAAAGTAAATCTCAGCTAATGGAAGAGACATCGATTGTTTGATCAACGGAGTCTCTCTTTCCTGACCTACACCCCACAGTCGTTGACTCTTCTCATTCGCGGACGCTCGACGCCTCGACGTGCCTACGCGTAATTTTAATTCCGCGTTCGATTCTTGCCTTTCTTCCCTCTTGCCAGCTTCCTCGTCAGGCTACGACTTTCGTATCGCCAAGACTAAACGCGTTACTAACGATCATCGATAACTTATTAATATCTAAGTTGACCGTTCCAGTAATGGAGGAAAAATAAAATTTTCAGGCCCATAGTCGAAGACAAATTACCACAAATTGTTATTGAATAACTTTAACGTTAGATTAATTTTCTTCTTAGCGCGATTACGCAACGCATACGAACATTGTTGATGTTCATGGATATCATTATCGGTGGCAGCGACTTTAGAAACGACGCGGTTTCGTTGTTTCTCGGGGGGAAAGAAAGAAACAACCTTTTGATCGCGCCAACAGGTGTTGCTACAGAGCATTTTCGAATCGATCGGAAAAACTGGCGTATCCGCGCGAATGAGGCAATCGTCGCGGTTTGCTCGTTGGACCTCGACCAGCCGCGCGAAATCGAGCGGACAGAGAGAAAGAAAGAGAGAGTCGTCGAGTTAATTGAATTTAAATGACGACGTATTCTCGTTAAATATAGCCTCCGGGGCTCGTTGATATTTGAAGGGAGGGGAGGAAGCGTCTCTCAGCGCCCAAGATCGGGTCGCGGGCATAAGGATTGTTCTGTACTATTAATTACCGATAGATGCTGGCGGATCGATAGGCGCGGAATCGAGCAACGCTTCTTGACGGTGCGCCCGAGGTATCGCAACCTGCACTGATTGCAGGTGTGCATCCGGTAAGCCATTCAGGGGGTGCCTGCATACTCGAGCGTTTCACGTCGAGGCGCAGCGTTTATGCCGTGTATATTGTTACGATCGCGTGTCGCAACGAAATGCGCGCGCCGGTGATACCGAGTTTACGGGCTTAATAGAATACGCGACGCGAAAAGAATGATAGATGATTTAATGTTCCCTCTAATAAATGACTTTTAATTACGACCTCTCCGCAGGCACAATGAAACGGTTGATTAATTAAGCGCGCCTCCCATTTGCGTCGACGGATCGTGTTTAGGAGTTACTTAACGAAAATTGCTGCTCCTCCGTGGCTAATGATCGGAAAATATCGGGACGATAATTATTTCTGACGAACGCCAGCCTCGGACGGCCGCTTCTTCGCGATCGATATCGGAAAATTCGGTTTCTCAATTTACGCAAGAACGCGATAATAGTTTTCTGGGTCTGTTGGTTGAACGTATCGGCGAGATCTCGCCTTGGACGCGACACAATATTAATCTTTGAATATGTGGGAACGATTAATAGCCTTAGGATCTAGCGAATAGTCTAACTAGTCGATCCAGAACGAAATGCAATATATTTAATATACTCGACTCTCGAATGGTGTCTTCCTCTGTCGATCTTCGCGCATGAATTTGATTTTCACACGTTTTGCGTTTCGACGGCGTCATCAGCAGGATCGTCGAGGATCGCCACGAGGCCAGCACCGTTGCATTAGTCGACCGAGCCGTGAGAATCGTAACGAGTCCTGTTGGCTCGTAACTTTCAGCGAGATCGGCTGTTCTCCCGCGATCATCGTCGATTCCACGGAAAGACACTCGAACGGGGCGAAGGTGCAACCGCCGAGCACGTCTGAACGTTCAAAGGGATCAATCGAAGTTCCTACGTTGCCGCTCGGCGATTGTCCTCCTTTCTAGAGCTGACCTTCTCGATAAAGACACTTACCGCCTCTGATCTTCCGCTTTGAGAAAAGAATGGCATCGACCGACGATCTTACCCGGCCGCGATCGGTCTCTCCTTCCTACGACGCGAGGCGTCTAGACGCGGTCCGCAGGTTCCTTTCGAATTAGCGGATTTTTTCCTTCATTTACATGACTCGTGAAAGTCGCACGTTGATTTAGCGGAACTATTTTAAATGACCGACGCCTCGTTACTTTCGTCGCCTCGGCGAAAGACAAGACGGGCATAGCGAATTTTTCTTTTTCTCACGAAGCACGGTTCCGTTTTCAGCGGCGATTCGAGATTCATGGACGATGTTCCCCATTCACGCGACTGACAAATCCCCGTCTTTTTCTTTGGCGTTCTCTTATGAAAAAAGATTCTCGTCCAAAAGTAAAACAAACTCGTGTTCGTAACGCCCTTACTTTAAAACACTAACCCTCCTTAAGTATCCCCGTGCTTCCCGATTTCCAAGAGAGAATTCCCATTAGGAAGGCGATTAATTGAACAACGATTGAAATCTTTAGTAGTGGAAAGTTTAAGGAATACGAGCATAGACTCCTGTCAACATATTTATTGACTTCTAAACGTATTATCTGATTTTGTTCAGCGTGTTGCAATTGATAGACAACAGACGAACGCATAAATGTCTGCATATTATTTTTAGTCACTTTAACACCGGTGATTTTCGTATTTTGCACGAAGATAAGAAGCTCTATTTTAAGCGTTAAGCTGTGCACCGTCGACCCTCATCCCTGATAGATTGTAAAAAAAGGTTCGAGTCGATTTTTCGTTCCACTAGACCGTCATTTGCCTTTTTATTGACGAAAACGGCTCGGGGGTGCTAAAACGCTGAAAATTTTCGACCGGATCTGAACAGGATAGCTCACGGGCAGGTCAGTTTTTTACTGTTCGTTGCCATCCGTAATTATCGGGGACAAATTGTAATAAAAAATAGCGGTCGTTGGTACGACACTTTGTTTCGTTCGTGTTATTTTTTCGAACTGCAAACTCGGTCCTGAAGACCTCGATTTCATAAATTGTTGTTCAATTTACCGATCACAGAGACGAGCAAAAATTTTAAAACACCAGTGTACAGATTTATTTTCAACATTTATCCCATTGGTCAGCTATCGTGATAAGCTGTTACTCGTACAGCGTGAAATATAATGTGTTTCATAAATCAGATTTCAACTTTTATTGCGTAAATGATACATCAAGATTATTTACTTTTTATCTAGATAAGAAATCTGCTCATCTTTGTAATGCAAAGATGACGTTCAATTGAATTACATTTTATTACCACGTTCTGTCGTATGAATCCACTTAAGGATTGATACATTTCACTTGCAAACGATTAAAAATGATTACAAATATAACCTAGTCTTTGATAGATGGTTTTTTAACAGAATAATGGTAGCGAATACATTGAAGAAGATAAGAAAATTTTGTTTTGAACTAATCGATGGTTGCGTGAGTTCAGGTTTCGCGTCTCCCGACCTCATCTTCTCGAAGTAGCGCGATCTAGTTTGCAGAGTGCAGTTTCCGGTCTTTCGAAACGAAACGGCGTTCCGCAACGCGTGCTTCGGCGATCGGCCTTCGCGCGATGCAACATGGACCGTTTGTTTCCGATGCCATTATTCCATTGCTTTTCGATATGCTCTGTCCTTTCAAATTCATATCAAACGATCGCGCAAACCGTCATACGTCCTCAAATGGGAACACGACGCGTGCTGTTCCCACCAGTCGATCCATTAGAGTACACAAAACAATATTTTATATACTGCTAGTCATAGGAGAAACAACACGTAATAATCTCTAAATTATAAACCACGTTAATTAATTATTGCGTGTTGTTCCTTCTATTACCAACGACATAGACAATTTTATTCTTGTCATAGTTTGGAAAGTTCTTCTCGCGTCGATTACGAAAGCTTGCATTTGTTTACAGTTTTCATCGAAGCTTTGTTGCGTTTATGTCATCGTTGAAAAGGAAATTACAATTTCCCCAGTGCATAGGCCAGACTTTCCCCCATTCGACTATCACTTTTGTCGAACAATAGCGCGCTTCTCGAGCAGGAGGCGAATCAACAACTATAACGACGTCGAACGTGGATGCCCATGGTTTTTGGTATTCAAAGAACCGGCACGGTATCGTGGAAGAATGCAATTGCTCTTTGAACTATGACAGAAGGTCATAGATCATCGGGCTTGAAATTATTTTCCATTCGAGTCGTAATTTAACAGATTAAAGTATTCGAGTGGCGCAATATATTTACGGGGCGGTTGCGAAGCAAATCGTCGTTACACGATCCTCTCTGAGCACATGTTGCATTTTCGAAGACAAACGACTCTCGTTAATTATAAACACGCCTCGGGGTCAATCTTTCAAAAGACACGCATCTGTTCGCTTTAACAATTCGCTGGGAAAATTCTGCTCGATATCGTCGAGATCGCGCGCCGATACGATCTTCCAGCGGCGTTTAATGAATTAAATAATTAGCCTAATCACGACGCCCGATGCTCGTAACAGAGGTGGCCTTATCGCCCGTAAATTCTCATGACCGACGTGCGCGGTATATCGCTGAAATCTTGTCGAACCGTGACGCTTTTCGCTCCGTGTCACGATCAAAGACAAAGAAATCGGTCGGCTACACGCGTTCAAATTACGAAACGCACGCGTCCTTCGATTCTTCTGCGAGCTCGTGGGAGTGCACGATACATTTCTACTTGTTCCACGAAACAAACGTACCACGCAAAGGCAAATCGCGACTGCGCGTCGAAACTGCTAGCTAAGACTAGAGTCGGTCGTCGACAAAATTCTCCGACACTCCACGGAAACGGTTCGAGTCAAAATTACAAACTATTAGCGTGTGAATACGTAATATAAAAAATATCACTATAAAAGAAATAGTCTTGGTGAAACGAACGTCGTAAATAAATTGTTACGTGCCCATTAACTCTTTCGAGTATGGTGGCTAATTCGGATGATCACTTGCTTTACCATTTTGTAAGGTATTTATCCTTACTGATTCGTATGTTTTAACGTCGTGTGATAACGAAATTCGTAACGAAATCGCGACAACAGCGAGAATTCCTAGCTGTCAACCAGTTCGAATCCACCGTGTTTCGTAAACAAGAGCATCCACGTACCTTGAATGCGACGGTGATTAACGTAGCCAGGGAATCATCAACGACGAAATCGGTAGCGGTCCCTCTTTCAAGTACAACACACCATCCAGCACTGTGTCACCATAACGTATCTCGGAACTGTTGCGATCACAGATTCGCGACACTGATCACTTGGTTGTGGTCACCGGAGCGTCGGGTACCGTGAACTCCAAAAAAGTGTTCACCGTGTCGGTTCACTGACAAATTCACTCTGCCCCCGCGATGGCAATAAAACTGTCTTGAAACTCACAGCGAGTGGAAGCGTTCTCGCTGTTCAGTCCATGTAACGAACCTCGTCGCATCGATGCGCGGGAAAATCTGAAAGCTGGAAAATCTTCGGTTCGTCCGCTCGCAAACGTCACTGTCAGCTGCTGGATGATTCTCGATAAAAAAAAAAAAATAAATCCACTCTCCCGTTCGATCGTAATCCCGTGGAAATCGAGCAACGGGTAGTTTCCGTTTCCACTGGTCAAAGGGCACCCAGGCGCAGAAGGAACGAAACGGAGGACCCAATCCTTTCGGTCCGAACCGGATAACGGAAGGAGACGCGAAAGAAGAAGAAGAACAAGAAGAAGATTCTTGACGCGGCGATGACCGTTAGGTGAATGACTTTGGAAGGCGAGGGTGTCCACGTCGATTCTTGAATCAGCCCCCACCTCCGATTATTTTCTGCGGTCCCACTTCGTTCGGGCGATCGGTCGGGCGCTCGTTCGTGCGGTGGCTCGGCTCGTGCGCTCTCGTAAGTATACTTCGAATGGGCCTTATGGGCACACTGTGCGTCGGATCAGCGGAGAAGCGTGCAGGGTCCATCCGCGGCACAGGTGGGCCGCGGGTCCTGTCGTACCTTTGGTGGGGGGTCCTGCTGGACGACCGGAGGGATCCTCTCGGGCCACGGGGAGGGGGTACAAGGGAGGGGCCTCACCGCGCTACCCTCTCTTCGCCTCTCTTCCTCCTCCTTCGCCCGGACCTCCTACCCTCTCTGGATCTCGTGGACCGACGAGACGCGGGCTCGCGCGCCGATGCTCACGGCATCGATAAGGATCCTGCGGTTTCGGGGACCTTTTCTCTTCCGCTCCTATTTTCCTCTCGGCCTCACCTCCCCAGGATATCGATACTACCATGAGCATCGTGAGCATCTACTGCACGACGATGGTAAATGCATATTTTTATTCCTTCGAGGGAACTTACTTCTTCCAAACCGATATCAAAGGGACCCTTTCTCGTCCTTTTTGTTTCGAAAAACTTTAATGCCGATTGGAACTTCCATATTTACTTGTGATAACTATATATTGAAGGAGAAAACCTTAAGCAATTTTTACTTGCTCAATGTACATTTAATCTTTCGTGCTCTTCGCTTCCTTCGATAGTTGTTTCTCTTTTCTATTTATTATACAAAATATTGTCTTCTTTTCAAGAATTTATATACTTGTAGAGGAGCTATAGTTTAATTGTACTACCTTCATATTTCTAATAATATTCTTCGATTTTTAGTTTCATATAGTCATTGCCTATCATTTTTGTTTATTTACTGTATGATTGAAATATACACTATCGATCGAAAGTTTGCGTGTACCTTCGAATGCAAAACGGAGTCCGAGCTATGCAACTTTTTAATTTTTAGCTTCGTAAACAAAGGTAAATGTGGGGTTGACGACTGTGTATTTATCTTCTTTAATTGAGACATGTATTCCAACAAATTATACAGGGTATTACAGGGTATTATACAGGGTATTAGAAAGGTTCCTTCGCAGTACGTCTATCTGCTAATGAATCATCACTAGATCGTAGCTTTTCAAGGCTTCGATGGGTTTTAACAGATAGCTGTACTAAGCAGGAACTTTCCTAACAACAGGGAATTGGGTCACTAAACGACTTGACAATCTTAGAAGTTTCAGCAAGATAGATCAATTAGACAGTAGCGGGAAAACTACGCTGTTGCCAAGTATATCTTAGAAAACAATTTCTCGTGGAAAGAAATTGTATTTAACGGAGGATTAACCTTGAGTTTTTGTATTATCCGCGGTCAATTTTTTTTCTATATACTGCACAATGTAGAGATTAGTATTACTCACGGCTCAGGTCAGTGCTAAAATTAGTTAAAAGAAATACCCCGTACTTGTGCAGAGTAACACAATTCTCGCTACGTGTCCTTGAAGATCCAACCGCGGCTGCTCGTAGATCATAGAGATCTTAATGATCGATAACAGCTTTGGGGTTTGTGTTAGTGATATATATGAAAGCATGTTCACGCATTCCTCGTCGCCTTTCATTTATTCTATTTTAGTTTCACGAAATGTTACTCACATTCCTCGCGGAGGGAAAACATATTTCGAAAAGTTTGAATTTTCACTCGATTATCGGTGAACACGACGGACAATTAGTAGTAGAAACGAGTGTGGCTCGTCGTCGCGTGATTTGCAACCAAAGTACGATTAAGAGAACGCGATAGTTAAATCGATAATTAGAGTGATGCCGGAAGTACACGATACGATGGGTATCGGTATGATAAATGTATCGCAAATCGATTCTGTTTAAAATTAAGCAATTTCACTCGACGTTCCCTCAACATTTTTTTTGAAAGAATACAAAAATAAAATGTGGATAATAAATTTGCCCATCTCCGACGTCTTTTCGCTTTACTTGCACAGGTACACAATAATTTCCAAGGACGGTCTATTTAAATACACTATTAAGCATCGCAGAGAGTAGTGTTTCCACCTTCGAAATGGTTTTTAAGTACTTGTAAAACGACTTTTTTATGGGTAGACTAAAGGCGCGCTCCCTTTTGTAAACGCGGCCTCGCAGAGGTAGTTCTAATCTTTCCGGAGTTTTGCCTTTATTTCCTGGAATATTAGGGGGATTTCTGCGAAAACGTGCTGCTTTACCTACGAACAGAGATGCACTTTTCGGAGCCCGAGTCGTCGTGGCGCAAACGGTAAGGGTCAACACGGAACAATAGCTGGGCGTTACTGTGTTTTGTGCGAAAAAGGACAAGAGTGTCGTAAAGTGATGATGGTGGTCATCGAATCGCTTAATCGGCCCCTCGGTCTTTTACGATCAAGCTTAGCTCTAATTAAAAAGTACGTGCACCGCCTGGCAGCGGCCTCGCCGTAAAAACGCACCGTTATAAAAACTGTCTCAAAAATTCCTACGATTTTCGTCGCTACGCTCGCATTTTTATGACGGACCATTTTGCTAATCTTTATGAGCGCAAAGTGCCCGTCCATTGGCCGGAAACCGTCTGTTCCCCGTTGAAAAAAGAGGAAGAGAAAAAACATAAAAAGGAAAAAAAGAGTCGAGAAACAAAACAAACCTACACTTTGATGCAACAATAAAAGTTCGTCGCTAGGGACATTTTTTTCGGTTCGCCTTTGTCGCGTCGTCAGCCAGGAAATTTCCGTTAATTCCTACGAGCGGGAAAGAAGAAAGCGTATTCTCTCGCCGCGAGCGTACCGCGCGGCGTTTTACCTTGAATAACAATGGTCCCCGGCCATTATCGCGAACGTGGCTCCGATCTCGGCAAAAAATTCGAGCTCGCGCTTTCGTTTTTCCTGGGAGATTCCACTTCCGGCACGGAAGAGAGTTTTCCCGCGACCCTGGAACCGGGAAAATAGAATTCAACTAAGAATTCATCCATCTTGTTCAAATATTTGTATAACAAATAAATTGGCTATTCTATTTATACAATAAACGTGTGGATTTTAACATGGTATCTAATTGAAAATTGACTCGCGGACCAAGATGCGTTTGACACGTCTGCCTTGTGTATAAACGTTATACTTAATTATTCGAATGGTGATGAGACACGCATATGGATCTCTAACATATTGTTAATAACAATGGCGATCCATACGTGGGCCTCGGTGAAAAGGCTAATGGCGCTGTTTCTGACCTTTTCGCAACTTTGTTCCGAGTCTCGATGATCCACGTCGAGGATCATCTTGCTGGCGGAGTTAGAGATGCGATCACGGCTGACTCGTGCAACACTAATCACGAATGCAACGATTGTACCACAGGTGGCGCCACATGCACCAACTCCGAGAAACTCGCCAACTCGGCCCCCATTCAAACGAGCTAATTAACGTTTTTTCTTCCGCTGTTGCTGATCGAGTTTCTTCCCAGGGTAGCGCGGAATTCTCAATGGCGAGGCAAAAACCGAGACGCCGATACGTTCAGAGCCGATCAATTAGGGAAACGAGTCGCAGGAATGCGTGTCGGAGATTTTTTGCAACCGCGGTTTCCCGCCAGAAATCTCTCGATCGAACGATTGTCTGAATCAGAGGTTCACAAACCTTTCAAACATTACATCACACAAATAAACCTGAAACATGTATTTTCATACGAATACAATTTTGTTCGGTATCTTTACGTATCATCGTTTGAAATATCCTAATGCTGGTGTTTTCCAAATGATCAGGAGGGGACGAAAAAGAAAATACATATAACTTAAACACACCTTTCTATGAATACATTAATCGCCGTAGGAGTATATTTGCTTCTTATTGAGTTAAGTTTACCACTCATCTCTGTAATCGACGATGATAAGAATTATCGCGAATTTTTATATATTTTTTCAAGTTTAAGAAAGCAAGTATCAACTCGGCTCGTTGGTCTAGGGGTATGATTCTCGCTTCGGGTGCGAGAGGTCCCGGGTTCAAATCCCGGACGAGCCCGCGGAAATTTCTTTACTTTTACTTTTTACGAATGTACACTTTCACGCCGCGCGAGATTCTAAATCCCCCGTGGCGTGTAAGAGTGTGCGGTAATATCTCACCACGAACAACATTCGAGACGTTTGTTTTGCGTTGCTCCCAACTGGACGTTCTTTTTATTTAACGCCGATGTTCGCCTCTTTTCATCAACAATTTTTTTCCACTCGTCGTTATGATAATTACACCTTGTCGAGAGTTTTTTCTCCGCCTTTTAATCGTTACGTTTGATAATGGCGCTCGAAACTCGAAGGTCCTGTCCCGCGAATTCGTGTCGTTCGATGTAACCGCCACTAACGATAATTGATGCGAGAATAACGTTTCCTTTTGGAACATTAAAATTTATGTAATTCGAAAATGACAGTAAGCCACAGCCTTGTTTACACGTTTCTGAATCGATCCTCGCGAGAATCATTTATTCCCGTCCCTTTTTTTGTTTTTAATAGAAAACGTTGATACAACTTTCTTCAGAAACACCGTGACGCTGTCAAACATAATATTCCTATTTAATATTAAATTGTGAAATTTAAAAACTCGTATTCTAAAAGTCAGAGCAGACAAAATCTAGAGTTATTCGAAGCTAAACGATGTTTATATGCAAATATATACGTAAATGTAAATTTCTTTTACATGCAGACGATCTCAAACTATCTCAAGTAGTTTCTTCGTGGATTGATGCCATTAGAATTCAAGTACATCTTGATAACCTGGTAAACTGACTTAAATACAAATAAGATGAAGCTATTCCTAACTTCCACGTAACTCTTATTCTACAATTTTCGAAGTGATTGCACCTGAAACTCGTGTAGAATTTTTTGCATTCGTTAGTCCGTTATGGACGACACGGGTCTCCCAAAAAGAACATAAAAATTCGATTCCTCGTGTCGATGCGATCGCGTGTCAGACGTCCACGGGATAATCAACGCCTGGTGTTCTAGCGCGTGTCTCTTGCCAGAATCCTTTCTCCATTTTAGTGACGGAAATAAACGTACGAGTGTCCCCGAAACGCGTTTTATTGCTGGTTCGAAGGATTCGAAGGATTTTTACGAAGGCCGGCTCATTATAAATGTCGAATTCGGCGGTTGGTAAATATCGACGACGATAAAGTCGGCGGATCGACATTTTATGGGAAGGCGGGCATTAACGAGAAAATAAACGTCTATTTTTTCGCAATACGTTTGCGCGCTATGAGATAAGGGGGCACGAGCGTCGATGGTGACACAGTAGAGAGCGACCAATGCATTTTGCAACGTTTGTTTTACACGACGGTTCAGGGTCCGTCGATACTCTCGGTATTTGCCGTGTAAACAATTCGACGCGCGAGGCCGTACTATGTTTTTTCTCCCGTCGATGCAGCGTCGATTCATTTTATTATAATAATATAATTTTTTCAACGATTTTGAAGTGTCGGGAAACCGAGTAGGGGAAAGGCGTTTCGACATTTGACGAGTAGAAGAAAAAAACCGTCCGCGGACCGTGGCGCAACGATCTCGCGAAAAGGGGCCATTCTCGCTTCTAAAAGCGAACGTTCGGCCAAAAATGTCCCGAGCAATCGGGGCCACGACTTACTCGTGTACGTCGAGACGGCCATAGTTCGGACGACCGCGACTCGTTTGGATCGTGGGTTCTTTCATTGCAGCCCGAAACAGCGTGGCCGTCGAAAGAAACCAGGATGCGCTTCCATTCTTTACGCCTTTTTTTCAGACCGGTGATTAAGTAATACGTAATTAATAAAGGCACCATTTCATTCCGACTTTTTGTCGTGCACGAGAACACGCTCCGAGTAATTACAGCCCCCCCCTCTTCGCTCCAGTGTGCTCGTAATCTTGTACACATCACGCGTACGACAGGGTCGGTCGTAAAATTCTGAACGTGCAATTAGGCCCAAGTCGTTAATTTATTTTTCTCTATGTGTGGCCTACACTTTCAGCGCCAACCCCTTATCGTTCTGTATCGCATCGGAGGCGTACACGGTACTGCAAAGGCGTTGCTAATGTTTATGGATCGCGTATCAATAATGCAACTGCGATCGAGGGGAATAAAATATAACACATAATAAATGTTTAACGTTATCCTGGTTGGGTGCGCTCGGAATTAATATCTTCCTCGCTGCGCTGGAAACTTTGAATATTGTTTACGTTTCTCTATATTTGTTCGATCGTCTGTCATCTACGAAAACTGCTAAATATTTTATGTAGCATTAATATTGAACAGTGAACGTTAAATATTGATTTTTCGGAGGATATTTAGTTGCTCGAAGATTTTTAAACGAAGACATTGGTGTTCCTAGCGTAGAATTTCTCTGATTTAGCGGAAAAATCCGAGCATGACCGCAAGTTTGTTATTACATATGCGCAGGTAACTACGGATGCACCTGCGCCTACGTACGAGCGAGTTGCTTGTGGTCACCCAGTCGGTTCGCGGCCATCTCATTCAATTACCCGGGTCAGCTCGAGGTCGATGCCGTTTATGCGCTTTCGAAGGTCCTGCAACCGATAAGCAGACTGTAGAACGATAAAATATCGACGTCGCGACGTTGAACAGTTTTTTCCCCATGACATGAAATCCTCCCTTGTACGCGTTAACCGCAGCCACGTTTTGCATCTTAACTTCGACCATCCAATCAAATCGCTTCGGAGTTCTTCAAGAAGTTACGACAGGGTGACGGGCAGATAATTAAGGTAGCATTTGGAATTTCTTTTCGAAGACGGGTATGCAATTTTATCAAATATTTATCCATTGCTTCTAAAAGCACATATATTAAACCAGTGTCTCTCAGTAACGAAGACTCGTCGTCCCCTTCACTTTCATTTCTCGTCGTATTATCGAGACGATTAGGAGATTTTGATAACACTACGAAACGAGAATTAAATAGTGGAAAATTTTGCTACCACACGGAGGAAATATTTGGTTAAATCCGCCTCTTTTTGGTATTCTAGAGATCAGAGTAGAAAAGAATCGTCTGGTTTCTTGCTGCTTCTTGGCCGCAGGTATATCCACCGCTTTTAGGAAATACCGTGTGTTCGTTTCGTTGTTTAGAGAGACGAGCCCTGCTAATCGGTACAGTCAACGTAACACTCTAGTTTCTGATTTTTCGGCAGATACCGGAAAAAGTAGACAAACAGGAAGCACCGGGTTAAACGAACCCGGGCGGCGGGGAGTAAAAGGCGAACATACGAAAAGAGTCGCGTCAGAACCGCTTCCTCGTGCGTCGCATTACTTTCACCCCGAGTCCTTCGCGTCCGCGGATTCCGTGGTGTTATATCGTGTCAGGATTTTAATTAAAGGCAGTCCAACGTAAGAATTCTCGAATAAATCACCGCGAGAAGCAGGTACGTTCACGGGCGGATTCGAGGATTCAGGAGTTCAGGAATTCCGCCATCCCGGACTCGATCGTAGTCAAGAGTTAACACTTTCGTTTCCCCTCTACGAAGTATTTTTCTTACTAATTTATTTCTCTATGTTTATAACAAAACAGACTGATAGGAAATATGCTTCTGCTTCGCAAGTAGCGACATTGTATCGTTACTTTCTTGAACAAAATTCTATCTACCAGTGCAATACGGTAAACAGTACATAACCGCGAAGCCAGATTATGCATTAGTAAACTGCAGTTAACTTTACGCAATTGCGATACCGCAACCACCCAAGTTCCGCCGAGGCGCGACCACCGGTGGCTGAAAACTCCAAACGCATTTTTCTCGAAACCGTGTTTCCTCATCGTGTTGACAAAACGTCTGGGGAACTATACCGACCGATTTTGAAATTCGTCGTGACAAAATCTTGCTTGCCGATGATTCAATGGAGGCTTTACGCTTCAGCTTCCATCGATAATATACGATTCAAACGTTTGGTAGTACTCCATTTCCAAATCGATTTCGAAGAAAATATAAAATTTCAATTCGTGATCCTGGGCTTAAAAGGTTTATCGCGATTGATGCAAAACAAACGCGAGCTAATTTAGCGTCCGCGCGAGAGATGTCTCGGGGGTAATTCGGTCGGTGCTCGAGGCCGCGGAACGAGAAGGAGCTTCTCTCGATCCTGGGGATCGTAGCCGCGGTGCGTGGACGAGGTAATGTGGGAGAGGTCGACGCGGGTCGGCCGAGGTCGCGCGCGAGCCACGCATGCCGGGATACAGGGTGCTCGTAAAGTCCCGATTAGAGGAGACGAGAGACGAGACCGCCACCACGGAAGACAGGATTCTCCGAGTTCCAGGTAATACCTGAGCGTTCTCTGTTCGCCTCCGGGCTGCCGAAGGATCGATTCGTCGGGGGTTTCCAGCACGGCGGGGACCCCGGGGTTAAACGTCGAACGTATCTCAACACCGCCAGGGGAAGTCGTCGTGAACGCACACGTAATAAGTGTACTGGCCCCAGGCTCCGGGGACGACTGGCCAGTTTTGTGATTTACGCAAAGTAATCCCATTACGGGTCGCGTCGCTCGTTAACGTCACTCGAGCATCTCTACGAGGCTGAGCGACGTCTCTGCCGCGGGTGAACGCACGATATCCCATTGAAATCTTCCCCCTACGATACGGGGAAATGCATATCTCGATTGCATATCTCATTTATTGTTCTGAAATTGTGGCTTCATCGGTGATTTTGAAATATTTCGAGATGTTTGGAGGTTTGAGTACGACGCGAGTAAGTTGAGGAGATGCAGATCAGATTTTTAAGAATTTTGCGAGTAGAACGGGGGTGGATAGAATAGATCGAGGATTAGGATCTTTCGAATTTGTAAGGTTCGCAACCAGCACTTCTCCCATTTATTACGAAATATATAATATAGACGACATCGAAGTGAATTGCAACACGATTTACGTTGCATTCCGCGAATGTAAATTACGGAAGAAATTTTCAACACGGGTGGTCGAGAAAGAAGCGCGGCGAGCTATGTGGGTCGTAGAATCCTCGGCTGAAACTCGAGCGATGATTGAATAACGTTAATAACAGCTTCGGCAGCTGTAACTTTGTTCTTGGTCCGCGTATACTGCGTAAGTTAGAACACGAATAATCGCCGAGACGTCGACGCTCACGGACGTTTTTACACCTTCTTTACGCGACGTGGACGTCCATTCGCGCGAGAGCCGCGAGAACAGGTGGCACTCCCACCGAACGCGATAAAAATACACGCCGTAACGATTTAAACGATAAAAACAACGAAGATACGACGGAATGTCGCGTCAACGTTGGGAGGTTTAACAGCACTATCTCTGCGTTTAATTTGCCGTACGAGCGCGCGAACGGCCGCGGATACGCGTTACAATGTAACACTCGATGGTGTTAAAGAGTTTACGGCAGTCCTGTCTACGCGGTGTTCGCGAATTCGCGAAAGCGTCGTTGCGTCGTCGACGAAACTTTATTAATACGCGCTGAAATTATGGAACGATCGAAATCAAAGCCTGCCACGCTCGTACGCAATGCGTTACGTAACGTGATTAATGAAACCAAAGAGACACACAAATGCGTCAGCTACAGACGTATCCTAATACCAACGTTTGAATTACACAAAAACGTCTGGACGTCACATCGATAATTACAGTCGAACTCGCTTGTAACGTTGTGTCTGGTGACCACCTTATAACGTTATTGCTCGAAAATCTCGTTTATCACGTACGGTTTCGATAAGTACCGGATACAGGAGGTAATTTTCAGCCCCGATTTCCGGGCATCGATCGTGGTTGTGCTGTATCCGAACGAATCCACGGATAATTTGCAGACACCCTTTGCATCGAACGGGAAAGCCGTTGTCGGTTGAATTTTCCGGCAGCACAGCGTAACGTTTGGTAATGGTCATCAGAGGCGACAGCCGGGAAAAGCATCTCTGTCACGGAGGTTAATATTTAGCCAGGCATCTGGGAAAACAAAGTGAAAGGAGCACGTATGTACCATCATCATCCTTCGACGATCTTATACGACGACGCCAGGCCTGAGCGCACGGTTATATGGCCTATGAATCACGGGCCGCGATGCCCACGTTTAGCCTCAGAGCTAATTGAAACTTTTATTCGTAATTACGCTTCTCTCCTCGTTTTTTCTTAGCACGCTTCACGGCTTATCCTTGTGGTAATCCCCGCCCGTTGCGTCTCGCTTGTATTCCATCGTTTGCAAAATACCGGCCGCTCGAGACGATTCGGCCTTAAAATAGCGTCTGACATGCCCGTCGGTATCCGCACTCTGGAATTACTTCGTACACTTTACCGGCACTTCTGTCGCGAATAATGAGCACTCGCCGGCGCGTTTCAGCCGCGATTCCCGATTTTACTGCCTCGACGCCGAAAGGCACCGAGGATTAGATCAGACGTGATTAGCAGTGGCATTTTTCCCGCTGGACGTTTTTAACTATCGCGCGCAATAACCGTATACCACCTTTGCCACGCATCGAAATCACTCGTAACGAGGCTCGTTCGCGCCTCCGGAGCCTCGATTCTTTTCCCTCTAAGTAACTGTTTACAACCGCGTCGATCTTAAATCAATTTCACGCGCATACCGCGAAACGCAGCGGATTATGTTCAAGTTAATCGCGCGAATTAATTAGTACGTCGAACGGCGAGTGTTCTCGATTCGAATTCGAATTCCGTTTCAATCACGAGTGATCGGAACGATTTGGAAACTCGCAGCAGGAGGGAAAATTAAAGTAACGATGTCC
Organism: Colletes latitarsis; assembly: GCF_051014445.1. Lineage (NCBI taxonomy): Eukaryota > Metazoa > Arthropoda > Insecta > Hymenoptera > Colletidae > Colletes > Colletes latitarsis. The sequence goes on along the minus strand of NC_135135.1, from coordinate 23,564,131 downwards.
GATCTTTCATTTTGTAAATTCATCCTCGATACTGGGCAGCATCATCCGATTGCTATCTTCAATGCAATCTTCGTTCTTTGAATGCTAAAAACTACTTTTTGTTTCGTTGAATCAGCATCAATGTCGGAATTGAACTTACTTCCAAACTCGACGCAGAGTAACAGGAAGCAAAGGGAGGTAAATAACAGTCGCTCGTAAGAATCGAAGGCTATAATAATTTAGTAATAATAAGGCTTGTCAGTGTTGACTGGTTTGAGTCGGATTTCGCAGTTTGACCGATCGTGGCGTTGGCTGGGTTGCGGGCAAGATGGAGATATATATCAAGCGTGGAGAGCTCGCGCGGTCAAGGCTCGCAGCTACCCCCGGTGAGGTCTTCATCCGGCTACCGCGACATTAAGGAATATTCCCCTCTGCACCTATCCCGTAGACCCGTTGAGGGATAGCCTGGACGTAAAGCGAATCAGAGCCGATGCTAATCACTCGCGCCGTTCGCCGCGGCAAACCAAAGTTGCATTATCCGCGCGAAAAATAAGAGGAGCTGCGCTCTCGGCTTCATTAGCATACGCTCACCGCGCGAGCCCTTTCGTACGTACGCTCGTCATTAGCCCCGAGACGCGATTAATAATTGCCCGCGGACGGTTAACAGTCGATGGTTAATTTGTTCACGGTGCGTGTACGCGCATGGTCGTCTTCTCGTTGTGGTTGGGGCCAGCGAATAATCGTCGGTAATTAGACCGTGGAATCCAGGCATCTTTATCACCCACGACGAGATTATCCTGGGTCGTTTAGCGTCGCTCGGGTCTTTTTGCAGCGGCTACGTTTTCATTACGGCTGACATTATATTTCACTCGGAACGGGCCGCGCGTAATTCCAATTGAGACGGATTGGCCGATGCAAGACGCCGTTAAACGCCTTCTTCAACGTTGATTGATGCGTTGGAGCGTTTCTCGGAAAGCTCGTCGCGTGATTAGAGAATGCCTCTGCCGAGATTTCGCGCGGGAGAGGGAATCATCGATGCAAACGAGGCGCTATCGTCGCCGATGGATGTCGAACGCGGACGAGATGCGCAAAACAACGCCGGGGATAATTAATAAATTCACGCGCGGTCGAAAAACACCGGTTGTAATCGCGATTACGTCAGACACGGGTTAGCGACGCTCGAGGGGGACGAATCGATTCCCGCGCGATCCTCCGCTCATGGAATTACGCCGCTGTCGAGAGCGTGCGCGCGTTTGATCATCGCCGGAACCATATTATTATTAAGCGTCCCGATACGATACGCCGTGTCGACGAGGTAGCGCTTTGTAAAGGCGTCTGGTTTCTCAATTACCCGGTTGCGCAACTCTTAATTACGATGCCGCTCGGTTGTGCGATAATTCGTTACAATGTATGCTCTCGTGCTTGATGCAACTGCCACTTACATACGTGCACGCGAGCGCACCGTACGTATCATACGACGAATTTCGCGCCGAGATTTTGCTTGGCATCCTTGGAACTTTGCAAGGACACCCGACTCCAAACGACTGAAACGCACCCGGATGCGCTACGATGGATCACCATAGTACTCCAACAATCGTGGTTCAGTTAAGCACATGATCCCCCGGTTGGGAAGGATAGAAACGTTCGATTAACGAATCACGGTATCATTTTAAGAATCATTACCGTCCACCCAACACCGCGACTTTTCAATTTGATATTTTAGCACCGTGGTATTGGACGATACGATATCGTCGTCAGCGATACGGTCCGTTCGTTAAATCTTTACGACGATATAGGCGCGGCAGCGTCTTCGCAAACGCGCCTAGTCTCGCCTTTCTCCTCCGCGAAATGGCGTTTTAATTATTACCGCGCATTAACCCTGGCGAACCCGCGATCACGCACCTGCATGGAAGCGCGTGCCCCCTTTGCGTGGGCGTGCGCGAATCCACCAAGACTCTTCCCGAGCGGGGTGATTTTTCCGCGCGGCGATTTTATCGCGGGACGTTTATGGTCTTTGCGCGCGGACAGTCAAGGGGAAGTGTGAGAACGCCGATTAAACTCCTCTGAACGTTTCCACGAAAGCACTAACATTGTACCGATCCATGGAATCTGAATACGTTCTCCGATAAGGAAAACTACGATAGCTTCTTTGCTCTTAAAATAAATACGCCTGGTTAACTAATAAAAATATGACAGAAAGAATTGCTTTCGGAGCGACGACAGACCATAAATCGTCGAGCTTGAAATTCTGATTCGTCTCAGTTATCAATTAATAAATCAATCTTTCGAAATACACAGTATTCTCCGTGACGCTCTATCGACGAGCACAGTTTACTATTAAATTTGAATTTCCGCGTGGAGTTTCTTCCCAGGCGTATAATTTCATCGTTTAAACCTTCCTTCCGGTTGCACCACGGTTCTCAGCCGGCGCTGTACCAAATGAAAAGACTCTGACGCGTTTCCAAACATCTTGCCTCACTGCCGCGACAACGAAGACCGCGAGTCGAGCTCCGCAGGCAAGGTAAAGAGGCAACCGTCCGGTTTCCTGCCGGCAATTACACGATCATTGAATCCACTAACCGTCGACTATGTTAAACAGGTCGCCAATAAACGCCCACGCAGTTGCGAATCGCCGTCGTTGCGCGCGCTCGCGCACGATCGACGACACCTTTCTTCGAATCGTCGTTCTGTTACGAGCCCCGTAAGGTGGTAATCGCGTAAGGCAAGGTAAACGCATCGGTAGTTGACCACTTAACAGAACATTGTCATATAAACTTATACAGAGTATTCGGCCACCCCTGAGAAAAATTTTTATGAAAGATTCTAGAGGCTAAAATAAGACGAAAATCAAGAATATCAATTTCTTGATTGAGGCTTCGTTAAAAAGTTATTAACAAAATTAAATTAAAAAATTTCAAATCATTCACAGAAAAATTATGGCCGAACACCCTGTATATTTTTTTTAGTTCTTACGAACAGATCGCGTCCAGTTCACGGAACCGCAAACTGTTCTTTAATTACAAAGGCTGAAACTTACAATTTTGCGAATGCTCTAAAATCTTTTAGTAGCCGTACACCATATTATGCGTGGCTGGAATTTTCATGTTTTTCTTTCGGAGGGTGGACAACTACTGGTACTTTGGGCTTAATTTGAATACGGTAGTAAGCGTACAAGTAGCGGATTTAGATTCGCCGGTGTCATTTATTAGGGGAACCCTTTTTCGACGAGGATAATCGTTCTCTCCACGACAGAGATACCCGGTCAGCCCCTAAGGTGCAGTTGAAATGGTAGCGGCTGAATGGAGCACTCCCGACATGAGCTTGTTCGTTCCCGAAAGAAGTCCGCGGCCGCAGAACACGGTGGTCCGTGCCGATGCAAATGCAAATGAGCCGCGCCGGCCCATATAGCGGGCGTGCATAGTGGGTCACATTAATCACCCGGGGACCCACCGGCCAAATCACTCGCTTTTTAGGCCTCCCTTTAACCTATCCCCGTACGCTTTAGCGGTCCCCGGGCCACGGAACCGAGCGTCGCAAATATTATCGCGAACCCGGGATTCTGCACGACCGGTTCTGCCGTCCCTTTTCGAGATAATGGCAACGAGCTTAAAACGACGAGGTCCGGGACACCGCGCCGCGGTTGTTCGTCTTCACGAAAATACTTTGTCTTCCGTCCGCGGTCAGTTTTGTAACTATTTGTTTCGCCTCTGGTCCTCGGATTCTTATTTCCTCCCCGCCGGGATTCCTCTGGAAATACTCTGGGACGCGCGCGAACGATCCCGACCGGCTGTTGTCAGTTTTAGAATGTCGATGGGGTACCTCGTTACGGCTCGTTCGCTATCCTCTTTCTTTGCCCTCTCTTTCTGACTTTCCGAATTTCGCTCGTTCCTGCCTCGACGCGCCAATTACCCGGGCAAATTGCCGCTCGAATTGGAACACCCGTTCGACGGATTACTGATATTTACGAAGGTAACCGTGGACAGCGTTTAATTCGTTTGTTACATTTGGCTAAAATCTATAAACTAGGGGTTATCGTATTTGATTGAAAGTTGAATGAATCTCTATATGCCCTTGCAAGGCCTACAGTCCTTGTAATATTAGCGAAAAAAATTACTACTAATTGAAGTTTTGGATAAGTTCGTTAGAAGCTTGATGATTTGAGAAGATGAGGAAAAATGGTCCAATTATAAGAAGCTTCCCCTAGGCGCGCGATGCTGCGTCGCGACGAGCAGGTTGTGCTTACAGGACCGTATTCGGCGCCACTTAAGCGCCGACAAACTTATCCGTAACTACTCCGCGGGATCGGCTCTCTCTTTAACTTCACCGGGGGTACTGGCCGAACGCGGGGCAACGTATCGAGAGCAAACGGCTCTTCCGGAAGTCTTATATGGTAGAGAGTTAAGTACGGACTCGTACGGCCGGGAATAACTCTCGAGAATGGGCCCTCGGGTGAGTATCGAGAAGGCAAGTCGCACAGTGGAAATCAGGAGAGAGGAAAATGATGCTTTAACGAAGCAATAACGTAGGTAAAGAAAGGGTTATAGACTCGTAAGTGGCCACTTAAGACGGTAAATGAAAGCTTCTCCGCCTAACGGTCCGACCGAGCTTCCAATTGCTGAATCGAGAATCATTGATTCGACGCCGATGATTCAAGGCCTAACTTTCTTTATTCCAAGCGCCATATACAATATCCCGAAATAAATGTCGGTCGAAATAGCTGATGTTACTCAACATTTGATAAGGGAAGGCCTTTCTTTATCGAATTTAAAATAATCGAACCAAACGGAGATTTGAGAAATTGCTACGTTTTGCTTCCAATTAGTTTCCATTAAACACGTTGTTATTGATTTCATTCTAGAGGCTCGATGATTACACGTAATGAGAGTTCGTCGACCTTTCTACGATTATTCAAGATCATAAACACGTAACGAAACAACCTGGAAAATGTGTGTCTTCTCGACAACTTAAAAATCGAGGTTCGATTACCTCTTCGAATAATGATACAAAATGATCTTCTTGGGCTCACGATCCTCTGTGAAAGATCGTTAAACTCGTCTTAACCGTGGTTATTACATTCCAAGATAAATATCGTTTCAAGTGGAGAAATGACTTTGACATTTACTGTTACACGAACGAAGAGACACTGCGTTTAAAATTTCGTTCCGCCTATGGTTGGTTTATTTTTTTACACGCTACTTTTTTCGTACCGTACATGCGGTATTTCCAAAGATACAGAAGACATTGACGATAGTTCGAACAGCGGGGTGCCTCTGATCATCTTGTCGGTTACATCATATCTTTCATTAGCTGAATAGGATGTTGTGAAACCGTGATTGAAACGATGCTAACACAAAATGGACGAATAAATATGATTAAGATAACATTCGTCGACGCTGTTATGTTTATTACATTTTCTATGGATTAAGGCAACCGTACACAATACCTTCGTATATTAAATTATGATTTCGCAGAAATAGTTTCCCAGGAAGATCCTTAAACAAGAAATCATACTTAATTGAATCTGTCTGTTAAAACATCTACACCGTGATTGAACTACGGAATATATCCTGGCGTCGAAAATAATTGTCGACGATCTCAAAATCCCGGAAAGTATAATCTCTCGGGAAATAAATCAAATAACAGACGGGAAAGGTAACCGTTTCTTTCTTACTGGTATTTTAAAATCAAAACAATTAATAATCATAAATGGGAGGAGAAACTTAAGAACAGAGGAAAGGGGTTTCCTCAGAAACAGAAAGGAGAGCGACTAAAATGCGTAATATTTTTTAGGACAGTCTCGTAAAATGCTCGTGTTACTCTCGATACGCGTCTCGGTAGTCCTTAGTTCCCCGAGGAGTATCTCCCATTCAGGAGGACAAGGTATCGCGCATATTTCTTCAGTGTCCATTCCCTAAAGAATCCGTAGGCATCGTCCCATTATTCCCATTCGCCTTGCTGCGAAACAAAGCGCTCCTTTTCCCCTTAATAGTCGCAGATCTGATTGCGAGTCCTACAAGCTCGTTTCTCCGCGCGCTCGCTGCAAACGATTATTCCAAAAAAGTCCCTTCCGATTACGCGCACTTAATAGGCTCGGACTCGCACGGTAATTGCGAGGTTAACTGATTTTTAATGACGGGTCTGTCGATTGCTACCGCGACCGCGCGCTTCTTGTTCTTCCTTTCCTTTGTGCTCCACCTTCGTTTGCTCCTCTCTTTCTTCTCTTTTCGCGTCCCTTTCAGCGAGATTCTCTCTCACGAGTTCGCCGATTTCTGCTCTCCCTCGGGGTCTCTTTTATTCCCTTCGGACGTTTCGGGTTTTTCGATTCCGTTCGCTCGAAACGACCTTTACCAACGCCATAGACCAGCAAAATATACGAAATACGGACGCGAACCATCGATTCTATTCAAAAAAAGAATTACGCTTACATATCCCTCGTTCCTACAATAGTTGTATCAATTATTCTTACAATTTTTTCTTTGGTAGAACCGGTTCTCATACTGCTAATTCAGTCTTCTACCAGGCGTATTTTTCTTGAAATTGCTCTGCTTCTCTGAAGAGCCTGGTATCTTTTTAATCCTGACTGCTTGGGAGGATGGTTTCCCTTGAATTAATTTTTCTGACTGCAGAGATCAACTCTGAATAACTCATCACGTCCCGAGGCAGGGTTTTATACTGTTTATTTTTTGCATCGTTGTGTTTCATAAATCTACTATCTTAAATTGTTTAGTCTTCTAGACGGACGATGGTATATAATATAAAAATATTTATTATTCGAATTAAATTTTACCCATCCTTGACCTTAGGCGTGTGGTATTTATCGACGAGCGTTACGAGCCTTCCTTACCAACGGAGATGAATTCGCGTTTGGCAAAAATGGCCTTATTTAAAATCGACAAGAATCAACCCTCTAACGCCCATAAGAATTTGCTTCAAATTGTGAGAAGGAAACATTAGATTTTACTATGTCCAGGATACCCGGATTATTGAACGAGTATGAATATTTTGATTATTACTATAAGGTTTAAGATCGTTTGGTTTACTCGGAAGTTCTAAACACGATGCATAAAAAGGAGTAACGATTTCTCGATCCGTAACGACCCTCCTGCCACTGTCGATAAATACATGGAGTTGCGTAATCCTTATTGCAACGCCGATGTCCGTGACTAGTCTTTAAATTATTAAATCAATCTCTGACGCGACGAAAACGACGTACAGTAACATTTATCACTGTTGCTGCTATCCGAGCTAATATATTTGTGCAAGTCTACTATTCAAGTCACGAAATTTTAGATTTTTTTGCGTATTTTCGATAAAAGATTCGGATACAAATCCTCAAACACAGCTTCGTCATTCTAGATTTTAAATTTTGCCTGTAAAATTACCCCTTAAAATGTTTACCACCAGTAGGTAAACACCCTGTACTTAACAAGGGAATATTGGTCATAAAAAGTAGTGTTCGATAGAAACAATAATATTTCAGAAATACGTAAGTCTGCACGAGATTCCTTTGATGGAATTCGGACAAAACCAGTTACCGAATCGCGGCGATAGTTCTCGACGAAATAAAACCACGGAAATGGGAGTGGAACCTTGGAAGTCTGGCGACGTTCGGGACATCCTCGATTTTCACGAACGGTCGGGAAAAAGTTGGCACCGGGTCCGTTGGTCGTCGGCCGTGAAACATTGGACAACACTTTTCCAGAGCGACGGTACCAAGGTTGCATAATGTAATTACCATTACGTAGCGGCCGCGTGCTAGGTACGTGTATGGTCTTCTTTAATCGACGTGGGCGTTCTTGGTAGGAAGTCGGGTAAATCCGTGACTTTTCAGACCGTGGATTCACACGATACTTTCGGCCGTGACGGTCACCTATTTCCAGCGTTCTCGAGTCGACGTAGGATTCTAAATCACCGTTTCAAATACAGCGTGAATAAGCACAATGTTGGCTAGGAAAATTAGTTACTACTGAATAATAATTGGTTTATTAACTCTTAAATAACAGTTTTAACAGAGCCAAAGAAAATTTCGTCATTAACTTTCATTAAGGATTCGAAGGGTTAATAGCACCGAGTTGCGTAAGAATCCTGAAGTCGATATCGATCGACACGATTATCGGGTAAATTAGATTCCGAAGTCTCAGATCTATCATACTTTCGAACGTTGAAAAGAAGCCATATATTCTCCTTGACGAGTAAATTATACCTGCGCGCTATCCTTCATTGACACGCAAATCGTTCTACATTAATATTGTACCTGACGTGTGGGTACGACAATAGTGCCCCGGAAATGATCCTCGATTTTTTCTCGTCCATCATCGCGCGGGGAAATTTTTACCAGCACGAGAACGATCGCGTTGTGCCGGCGCGGTTCCGAGCGCGCCAGATCGTCGTACGAAAAAAGATGGCCAACAATGTAACGGAAATCGCTCCTAATACGTTGACACCCATGCACATTATTACCTTAATGTTCCTCATTGGCCTCGGCAAGGGTTTGCCCTCTGTTCCAATGGCCCATTCAGACGGCACAAGTCCGAAATCCGGTCGTCGGAACGAGCCATTGTGTGTCGCCACAAAACGCTCTCGGTCGTCTTCACAAAGGAGTAGCTTCTTGCTACCGTGCGAATGTTGCAACATAACAATCGTGCAACCGTGCAACGGACGAACGGTGATGCAAAGTAGAGCCAAAAAACAGAGACGCGAGGGAAACAACGCGAGCAACGAGCGACGCCGTTTCTTTTCGCGTCCCTTGTTCGGAGATACCCACAGAAATGTAAAGCGCGGTCTCCATTGACGGACGGGGTCGACGAAAGCTAATTCCCTTAACATTTCAACATTGTTTCTCAATTTTCCCCTTCTTCCTACAAGGTTGACAAACTAGATCGACTCATGGACATGTCTTCTGCATCTGCGATTTTTCTGGGGTTCCTTCTTAATAAAATAATTATTGTACGTTGCAAGGAAAGATTCAGACTTAAAATATAGATTCCTCAGATATTTTGATGGTACGTACAAGGGTAATAATTTATGTTTCGTGCATTTATTGTTACGAAAATCTCGTGGTGTTGGCGATGCCAGGCACGAGCAGCGAACGCGTTAAAGGGTAGGACTTAACGTAGCAACCGCCTTATATCAAGGAGCGTACGGCGAGGCAAAGGAAGAATGGACGTGACGTCGTTAATAAAAAGCCAGGATGACGTGTCCGAGTACTATTAATAAGCGTGTGATAACCGACGGCCGGTAAAATTGGCGACGTTTACGAGATGTCGGACGTTGGCCGCGCGCGAGGCTCGATCTTGGGTTAAACGCGTCAAAGTTGCGAGCCGGCGCGGCGGTTGCTGGGCCTGCGAAAGGGCAGGACTGCCGGGCCCCGGCGTTATTAACGTCAGTACACGGGCTTGGGAAATAAAACGAATTTCGTACACACGTACGTCAGTGGCGGCGGTATGCAAATGCCGGATGGTAGGCATAAAGCGGCCGAACGATAAAATAAATCGTCCGTGGCGCACGCGATTCGGTGCGCGGTCGCGGTGCGCTGCGTCGCGGCGTTCGATATACATTTAAACGACATAGTAGTCGCACGATGAAACTTTATGGACGCTATTAAGCGGCGCGCACCGAGGAGAAGAGCCAGAGAGATCGAGGCCGATAAAGACGTTGTCGGATCCCCGTTTCGGATGCCTACCCCGTTTCGGGGCTCGACCTCGGGGGCTTATGGACGCCCAGCGTCCTCGGCCGTGGACGTTAGTCAGGATTAGAAGGGTTCACGGGTGCTTCGGGCTCGGCTCGAAATTCGTTAACGCGAAGATGTATTCACGGACCGCGGCGAAATAGAAAGGTGGAACGGTGGAACAGAGCGAGAGAACAATCTCGGTTCGTGAAAAGACGAACGAAAGGATGCGGCACATTCCGAGAGATCGAAAGGAAGGCACGAGGAGAAATATTTAGGGCTCGTCGGTATAATCACGCCGTTGGAAGATATATTTTATTGCCTGCTCCGGGAGTACCGTACAGTCACCGAGAACTAGCTCCTGGCAGGTGCAACGGCTAGCTCCGAGACCGCGAGCTCGGGGGATAAAACGCGTCGAAATCGTCGGTATAAATGAAATCACCACTAATGCTAGTATTAAATCGTAACGAAGAAATTGAAGAAGCACGACCCGGGAGAGTGGTATGCATTGGGCAACTCTTCCCTGCTTTTTCGAGTTCCGCGACGACGGAAGAGCGATAAATTTAGTGTTTAATGCGCGACGCCGCGAGAGAGTGCAAGGATATCGAGAGCGTCCGTGACACGCCGGCGCTCGGAAAGAATATTACCGTCCTTATGCATCGAGTTGCGGCAACGGGATTGTAATTAAGACGATCGGTCAAACAAAGATTAATGACGATGGTGGTATTCCTTTCGGTAGACCCGGAAACGTTAACGAAGCGAAACGAATACGCCTTCGGGCATGCGGTCGGGTCATCGAGCTGAACTTCGTTTTAAAGGCGCGATCAAACTAGAAATAGGTACTCGTAACGGTTATCGAGCGGATAAACGAACGAACGCTATAAATAATATTACGACGCTCTCGGGCCTGAAACACAAAGGTGGATTTCAGTTTTTAATTGTTAGTCTTAATCCTGTAATCGACGCTTGCATGTCTGCAATATATTTTATAATATTTGTCACGTTCGACTCAGGTTTAATCCACTACGCGAATACCCCGTGGTACATAGTAACCTTTCCTATTCCGCAGAAAACACACACGAGATCGTGTTGTCTTTACGCTAGAGCGACGATCTCTGATAAAAGCCGGCTCCTTTCGAGCCACGAAACGCAATCCCCTGTCCCTGGCGCGTAATTAATGGTTTCGGAGGGGGATTTACCGTGCCACGGGTGTCCTTTATTTTGACAGAGAAATATTTATAACTATATGTTTGCCCTGGTCAGGGGCCGAGCGAAAGAGGGGATCACCGCGACTCGCCTTAAATCCGACCACGGCTCGTTTTATGCAAAGCAGGCTTTGCATAGCATTTGACGCGACGACATGGGCCCGGGATCAATGAGACACGAAAAGATAATTCGTACGCGACGAATCAATGGATCGATGATTGCTATCGTTCGATGGGAACCGCGGTTACGTCGTCGCGAGTTCGATACGTTTGAGTTGTCATTCTTCCCAGGCTACGTATACAGTCAACGTTCAAGTATTGTTTTGGGTGAAATTGTCGCGATGAAAAATGAGGGGAGGCAAGCGGGACGACAGTTGCCGCAGGAGGAGGATCCTGGGGGCCCGCAGACAAGTGCGACGGAATCCTGGCACTGCTAGATGACCGGTTAAAGGTCCAGATCCCCGCAAGAGAGACCGGAGAAACTAGTTTCGTCCGCTTTGTCCCTTTCGTTTCACGGCCACCCTCCAGGAGATACGGCACGGTTCCGAGTCTCGCGCACGGTTTCGACCGCAAAACTCGTCCCGGACTTCGCCGCCGCTAATCGACTTAGGTAGGCAAGCATATCCCGTGAGTAATATCATCGCATTAACCCCGGCTCCGGTCGGTTGCACGCATAAATAGAATCGTCTTTGGCCAGCGAGCGCGATCTCGGGCCAAACGGGGGTTAATATAAATGCGTGTGCGCGCGGCGGGGTCAAGTCCCTACGCTAGATTGATACTTTACGCGATCGCCGGGCACCGCGAACACGTCGCCGAGCGTACGTGTTCCACGCGGGTCAGTAACGCGCGCGTGTGTGGTCTGCGAAAATGGCTGGAGATCGTTAGGCGTGAGCGAGACCGCGTTACCCGTTCCGACCCGATGAGTAATTGATTTTAAAGTGCGCGACACTTTATACTTGATTCGCGAATTACACGCCATTCACGCCACTTTGCCTCCGCGTGCACGCGATAAAACCGGGAACCGAAGAATTATTGGAGGGATTAGAGGGACGCGTAGCATGGTTGCATTCCGAAGTCTACCGGTGATTCAATTTCACGAGGACTGCGTTTAGAAGGACTCGGGGGACGCGTTATCCGCGTTTTACTGTCGTCCTGGAACCGTTCGGGTCCCTCGTTGCTATTTAACCCCGCGATGCTCGTAACAGCGCCTACCACGTTCATATCGAAGCGACCATTGAATCTACAAGCGCGCAGGTTACGCTGCTTTCTCGGTAACGTCACCGTAAAATGGCCCCAATTGAAATATTTCCACAGGACAAGCTTCAGATTCGTTATAGTCAACGAAAAACTGAAATTAAAAATAGTCAACATTGAAGTTTCGTCTTTAAATAAACGGAAGAAAGAATGTATATGTCTGCAAGAGATCGCGTTGGAATTTCTCGAACATTTGGAACGAAAATGGTTCCAATAACAAGCTAGTTGATCGGGGGCATTCCTAATGGGAATCCTCCCTCGAGGACGTCATTAGACTATTAGGTTCCGATGCATTCGAATAATTCGCCGTAGCGCGGGGCACGTCTCAATTATGGGCATCGCGCAGAACCCGGCGCAGCTTCCAGCCGAGCTTGGACCACCTCGAGGACATCGTTAGGAAATGTCGCAAATTGGTCTAATTAGAGTTCTCGTTTGTACTGGTAACGAGGCTGGATCGCGCGCAATTAACTTTTTGACTCCGGAGAGTGGTGGACGCGGGAATGCCGGATGGAATTTCCCAGAGCTAGCGGAGGGTGCGCGCCCGAAACGATCCGGAGAAAGTGTCGCAGACAAAAATCGCCAGGAAACGCGCTCCTCACGTAGCCGGCGCGCATCGTGGAAAAACGGCGACGATTACCCGTTAGAAAGGCGCCGATTCGTGAGGGAAATAGCAACCGGTCGTTAGCCGCTTTCGTTAGAAGTTCGTTAGCGGATTTGATCATTTGAGGCACGTAGCCCGGGCACCGATTGCACCTATTTACCCAGATCGTGTGTTTCCTTGAGTCTGCCTTTTATGCAATCCTCCCACGCCCGAGGAACTGGCGCGACGCGAACCAACCAATTTCATTCTGGCCGAAAACCAGGCCAAACCTGTTTTTCTCCGCCTCGAATTTCAATCTCGAGAAACGCCGCACAGGAATAGGAAAATGTCTAGATTGCTTATCCGCGATCCTCAGAAATCAACCTCATACGCCATATTTATTTTTAAAGAAAAATCGTGTCTCTAGTCTTATCGAAAAATTCTGACTCGGTTTTGGAGTTGTCCAGTGTGGGTGATGTGGAAAATGCGTCCGAGCGATCGTTGTTCGCCTCGTGCTCATGTGTATCATCGCGTCCGATGATTCATAGATTTCTTGCGGCTGGCTTTCCTAGCGGCCGTCCCACATCCGTATCCACCGCGCGGATGTAAAATTGCGCGCGGAGGAAACAGTGTGGCAATCGTTTCGCGAGCGCCTTCGCGAGGATTACCTTGCGCGCCTCCTTTGCAATATCGCGTTTCCGTACGAAATGTCGTGTTCACGTCCTATTCAACAGGCTAATGCCGCTGTTGTTGCGATTCCAGGCTCGTCGTGTAACCGCGAATAAATCGATGGTCCGCTCTTCCCCCGTCGACTATTTAATTGACCGTACACACGGCCATTATCGATTTCGCTTTCGACGTCAAGGATTGTCTTGGAATATCAAACGCGGATTCTGATTGTTATTGAGTAGTTGGGAACTTCCAGTACATTCTTTGTTGCGAAACAAACGTAACGTATTTAGTTTTTCCAAATTTACGTCGTTTTACGTCGCTGATCGTTTCGTCGGAAAATGAATTAGACTGCGAAGTAGTAATTATCGTTGTCTGTTACGTGCGTTGGTAAGAGATAAAACAAATTGTAAAATAATACATTGTAGTTTACTCCAAGGCGAGACAAAATACCTGGCGCATCGTACCAAGCCGGTGGAACACGAAGGTTTTCCGTGCGATTTGATGTTTGATGTTTCACAATGTTTTTATTTCTTACCGACACACGTAACAGACGATTATGACTTTGCAGTCTAATTTACGTTTCTTATCTTAAACTTCAAGAACAAGGATTTACGTTTCATTTAACCGTTAATGAACCTTTTAATATTTATCCAGACTCCGTAATCTGCCGCAAGGCCGCGTTATATCATTCGCCAGACACTGAATCGTTCGATTCTGTAATTCCTAACGAGGGTTACAAAAGTAAAGAATAACACTTAATTTTTGTACGGCTCGATCTTTAGTTTCTGCTGCGAAGATTGTTCGGCTTGATTAATCGATTCATTAGTTTCTGTTTGGAGTTTAATCGATTCGCATTAAAAATGCTCGTTTACGCGTATTCATAACGCACGTTGAAACACGGAATACCGATTTTGTAAAGCGTATTGAAACTTTCAATGCGGTTTGAAGAAAAATGTTTATGCAACCGCGTTTAATCAATGCAAATTGATTAAATACGCATTAAAGCGTCGGATAAACGAGGTAATGATCTATTATTAGTCAAGCATCCAATCCTGAAGGAGCATTTATCACATTTTGTTTACAGCTCACAACGATCGTATAATCTGTTTATCTAACTGTATCTTCTTGAAACAATAACGAATTATCGCCCAAGTCTTCGAAAACGAAAACGATTCGCTTATCCTTCTTTCGACGTGGTGAAATCTCCGAGGACTGGCCCAATACGCGATAGCGATCCGTTTGATATTCAAGATCGTCTAGCTCCGATTCAGAGTGGATTCGTGGTACGGTTACGTACAACGACGGAGACGACGTCGAAGTCGACCCCGACGCGGAGGATCCTGAGACAATGGGCGGCCGATTGCGCAAGATCTCCTTCCGCTGCCGGGGCACAGTGTGTTCTCCGTGCACGAGCCACGGAGAGTGTCGCAATCTTGGCAAAGGCAGGATGTCGACGAGGCTGCTGGTGCACGGTTCTGTGCCCATGCCGATCCTGATTCCGTTTGGACATCCTTTTGGTCTCCGTCCCTCTTCCACTTTCAATTGCGTCGTTCTCCGCGCACTTCTATTCTCCTGACAACGCCTTGGTGACGACAACGTCGTCGCGCGAAAGATCCACAATTAAACAAGGATACGCAAGATCGAAAACGAATCGAGGAACATTGTTGACGACGCGAGTCTCGACGGAAATTGACTCCTTCAATGTTTACTCGTGGTTTATACCTCGTTGGTAGACCTGGCTAGGGTTTGAAAACAAACCTCGTTGATATTTCTTACTATAGAACGGTGTATCCTGTTACGCGATCGACGGTCGAGGTTCCCTTAATTAACATTCGTGACACGAACGGACCAGTCTTGATCCAATTCACGGATGTGCTCGGTTCGGTGCTCCCTTCGAAATCGTGGCTAGAACGACCCATGAGTCCGTTGATATTTCTTATCGTTTAGGAGACGGATCACGTAGATCTATGTATTTTTGCGTAGTAGTTTTGAACTTCAAAAGACAATTCGAAGCAATAATTGTTTACAGACGAAACGCGACCAGGGGGTTCTAAAGTGGCGTTTCCATAGAAAAATATTCCGATAACGATACTTGCCTTGCTCAGAGTTCGGAAAGTAATAAAAATAGCCATGGCGTGAGGATATGGCCGTTACCGCAGGTCCCACGGGACGCCCCAGTTAATATATTCAACGGTCGTCCCGTGAATCCAGTCGAATCCGACGAAACGGCGTGTTGAATATTCGATGAGAGGGTGTTAGAAACGTATAGCAGGCGTCCTAGATACGATTACAGTCACAGCGTTTGCCCGGACGATGATCGTGCGTCTTCCTCGCGCAGGCTCCTCGGTTACCGGAAGCAAGGCGGCAGGGACGGCAGGAGGGGGGTATAAAGAGGCTGCGTTTCCGGCGACGGAATCGGCAAGGACGAGCCGGGACCTCGCGCCAGATGCATCCTTCGCTGCACAAGCTAGCGGTTTCTTTTACGTGCCGCGACCGGCCGCTGGAAAACGGAACTTCGCGGCTGGTGCACACGAGTACCCGTGCGACCTGTCGTGACGACGCGCGCCTAACAATACGGCTAACGCGGATTTTCGTAACGCACCGAAACGGGGTCGCGAAGATAAATTGACTGACGAATACCTGGTCGTCTCCCCCCGGCTCCTTCAGAAACGGAAACGCTCGTAAAAGACGACGAGTTGATAGCGTGACACTCCTGAACGCGACCCTCCTTATTCAACGATTGTTCTTAACGAAAAATGGGCTCGATTCAGGACGATTCTAGAGAAAATATCCAACTTGAGTGAGAGTGTAACGCTTTTATACTCATTAATAAAGAACAAACGCGCGATTACTGTACGTTACGTAAAAGACTGAGAGACTGTAGATTGATCATCGACACAGGGATCAGTATGACCGTATGCAGTCAATTCTTCCATTAAATTATACGTGCGCAGCGTGTGGAAACCCGTGGCCTGGCGGGCCACACGCGCGAATTTAGCGTGCCAGTCAACGTGATATGCATAGAAACAAATTAGAAATAACGAAATTAGCATTCCTTTGTAGCTTTGGCCGCCATTTAATTCCTGGTAATGCCCACGCGCGAAACTCATATTGATCAATTTTGTGTCGAATATGTATCAATCGGTATCGTTACCTTTTCATCGTATGGTACGATCGACGCGTTATAAAATAAATGAAAGCGATTAATCCAAGCGTTGAACGTGTTAATTTTACACTCGAGATCCGATCTCGAGTAGAAAGGTGGCTGGATGTTCGACGAGGTTCTCCAAAAGTTATTCATCGCGCGTTTCGGGCTCGTTAAGAGGGACAACGAACGAGCGCTCGTAAATGCGAGCGACGTTCTCTTTTCTTTGGCCGCAGAAGACAACCCGAAGGAGCTTTTCTTTTATCTATCGGTCCGAAGGTGGCGCGACCGAACAACGTTTTTGACAGACCTCTGCACTCGTTCGGAGACCATGTTCTTCGTATTCATGTATGCGGCCACGCCCCGGTAGTGCAGTACCGGGCCTGCTTCTTGCCCCAGCGTCTGGTCTACTTCATTAGCGTGGTCCGCGCGAGCATATGCGCTTACCAGGACTTTACATACCACATGAGTTACCGGACCCACCTCTGCATCGATCCGCGTCCCCGTCGAAACGATATTTCGTTCGTCTAGAGACAGTCATCGACGAAAATCGACTCGTCCGAATCGTGCATCCGCGTTCCATATATGGACGCCATTAGTCTCGACAAACAGGAACTTTAACGGTTCGCATTATTGTTCCGCGTTAATTATTTTCTCATGTATAGATCGTTATAAGAAGCTGTCGAAGCAGAGGTACAATTTATTACAAAAGTATGGCACTGGGTCGCCGATGACCCAGTGACAGGAGTTACGCAAGGAAATATTAACGACAGCGGCAGAAGGTTAATCAAGAAAGTTGATGTATTAGATAATCTGATATTAATGACGTGGAACAGTAGCTCGTTGAACTTTCGCCATAGTTCGCTTGTTTTAGCGTGCAGATTTACTCTCTGAAGTATTGACACTGATTTATGAATCAGCCTGTAGATAGAATACTTATTCTTCTGTATTAAGAGTTGTAATATCTCTTTATTACGAAGATATATGAAAGGATACATTGAAACGGCAATAATTGCGTAAAAGGAAAGACGCGGCTAAAGCGCTGTTTCGAAACGTAACCTCAAAGCATATTAGACGACATTACTCGGATAATCGGTTTGCATGGTGTACGCCGAGTCAATGATATGCCGTAGTAAAACTTTGTTGCAAAGTCGTGCAACAGCGGAGTATTCAGCTGCGATTGCCCTTTCAAACGGCCAGACCTTTTTGCTACATTTACGCAAACGCACGCGGCAGGTGTTCTCGGTTTAATTGCAGTGAAACGCGGCTGCGACGGCGACCCCCGTTACGATGCTTCTAATTTGCCAGCTAACAAGAGTACGCCGGTGTGCCTCGCTGCAAACTATCGTAAACCTTTCTTAGTTTGATTTACGCGTCGTTTCGCGATGCGGTGTCTCAAACGGGCTATCCGATTTTATACTTTTCCATCCGGGGACCGGCGAACCGTCACCGGGAAATTTACTGTCAGGCAGCGCACTTTTCCGATAAAAATTCTTCCCCCCTTAAAGGGAACCTTCAATCAACTTTGTTTCTTCGGGCAATTAACAGCATACACGGTATTAACCGTTTCTTGCATAATGGCCCCGATCGTCGAGCCAATGAAAACAATTTCTGCAAATTTTACAAGATTTACGTACGATACTTTCTCACGGATAATGGCTCTGGAAATTCAGACACTTATTACTTGGAATGACCATTAATTAATTCGGGGATACATAAATAACAATGATATGCCCGTCTTTACGAGTGTTCGGGCTGAAAATCGTGCCTGAATTCCAGGTTCGAAGGGACGAGCGGCATACATTTATTTTCCCGCGTCCATCGCCGGACATTCGCCGAATGACAAACATTCGTTATTCGGAATTCGGCGAACACCGAATGCCCGGGGACCATCTAACAGATTCACGCGTTAAAAAACTCGAATGCTACTTTGACACGTCGTAAGTCGTACGGCGAACGGCCGAGCCATAAGTTGGCGCGTTTCGCGCGTGCCGCTCGTGATCGAGGATGAAGGGATCGAGGACTGGAGCGCTATCCAGCGTATATTCGTTTCCTCTCGGAGGACCCGCGGACGAACGGGGAGGCAAAAGGGGATCGGGATCGGGACACGGTATGCCGGGCATGCCGTCGTGTCGACCCGGAGATTAATGGTGCTTTAATAACGTTAATTGAAGCCCTTAGAAGAATCGATACGGCGCCGATCGGACCGGTATCGTTTCGAGATACCGATCGATCTTATGATAAATAGTCAGCGGCACTGCGGGCGACCGTTCCGACGCCTTCGCCCTCGAATGAGCACCGATCGAGAACCCTTGCCCTTCCATTTCAACTCTTTCTTTTATTCGCCCGGCCTCGGCCAGCTCGCCTCTCCTCGATCCTCTTTTCAAGTATCGTTCTCCACCTATGAAGAATAGTGCCCGCGGTTGATCCCTTTGTACCACCGATCCCTCGTTTTCACGCGGGACGCGTTCGACCATCGTAATGTCTGCTGTCCACTCCAGAGTTCTTCGGGTCCACTGCAAGTCTAATGGAGTCATTTCACTGTTTCGTGCCTAGTACCTCTGGATAATTGTCAAAATTAAAAGTGTACTTTAAAATGAACGTCGCTCCCAGCGGTTCATTCTTCGGTAGCTGTAAGAGGGAAACGTTCAATTTACGAATCCTATCCCATCGGATCGGCGATTTCGCGCAGTATGGCGGCGCAGAGTCCTTTCCATCTTGATAAGGAGACGAATTCGCGGGAAGGCGGCGGCCGATTCGGAGTGTCAGTGCTCGCGACCATGACCCGCCGGTAATAAAGCAGCCAACAATAGACAATGGCGGTCCCATGCTCCACATACGCAAAGCACGGCAGGCACGCGCGTTAACCGCAGCGCGTAGGTTAACCGCGCTCGACAGAAGCGATCCTGCAGCGCGTGTTTGTGCGTGGAGCTGTGCGTGCGCTCTCGCGACGACGCGCGCTCTTCCCCGCTCGGGCAAAAGTGTTGTCGCTAATTGTCGTGTCGCAACCGGCGGCATTGTCCGCGGATTAATCGCCATGAGAAACGTCAGGGCTCGCGTTGCCATTGTTGCCGAGGCCTGGGGTGCAGGGGGAGGAGGACGTACGGGTAAGAGCATGTCGGTTCGTTTTCGTTGCAAGTGTTACACGGCCTTTTACAATTCGGTGTGCGAAAGTAACGCCGCGGCGATAGACGGGACGGATAGGTGGGTAGGCGGTGGGTAGGCAGATATAGATGGACGCGCGGATAGATAGGTGTAGGCACGTAGGTAGGTGCTTCTCCCTGTGTCGTGGCGTGTGTGTTGTTCACTGGGTGCACCGTTGACCGAGCTTGAAATCAATTCCCGGTCGCTGTTCGCTGCGGGGGAAAACTATTCGGACCGAGTTTCCACCGTCGATTGCCTTTTGTTCCGAGAATTACTCGCTCGACACTCCGGCCCCGAGATCGTTGTCGGCGTGAAAATTATAGCACGCGGTGCCGCTGACAGATTGACAGTAGGCGCGATCGGTAACGCCGTGTCTTTCTGTCGCCGATCTTTCTCCGCACTCGTTACGTCTATATCGAACTGCCGACCGACACGTAACGCGTTCGTTCCTTGCGAAAGGCTCCGTACGATTTTTATTCGGGATCCACATTCATTTATTCTTGCGAACGATCTTATATTTCTTCAATGTCATAAGTACGCAATAATGTCCTTTCAAACTGGGGAGATCCCCCTTAGAACCACCGAACGTGAATGAACGAAAGATGAACGTGTCAATCCCGTTACCGTAGGTGACAATTTCGGTACAGGTCCGGAGCAGACACTTAAGATAATTATAGCTTTGGGCCGAGATGAATAGAAGGCGAATAAAATTTGCCCGAGCGTGCGTAATTAAGGCATGACGCGAACTATCGATGTATTCACGCGTTCGAAAGGAAGAGGCGGCCATCAGTTTTCGGAGGGCTCTGAAAGGAACGGGCGGATATATCGGACTGCCTCGTGCCACCCACGCGAGGGCTTTTCACGCCTCTGACGCGACTAGTTCCTTTGCCCGGGCACCGAAAGCCGTCGTCGCTGTTGGCCCTTCGGATATCTCGGCCATGACAGATAACACAATGGCTCTAATACGGCGTACTGTGAAAAGGGTAAAGAGATACCCACAGCGACGGCGCCGATGAATGGTGGTCCCGCGCGATGGAGAGAGAGAGAGAGGTTGCACCTATCTTATCGGATCTCCTTCGAGTTGCGGCGCAGCGAGCAACTCTTTGACAGTGGTGCCCATTGTTCCACGTGGTTTCTTCTCCCCGCTCCGTTTTCAGCCTGTGATCCAATCCTACTCCGATCCTCTTACGTACGATTTCCCCTTCGATTCCTCTCGAACGGTCGAATTTTTTCGCTCCTCGGCGAGTCGTTAACGAAAGGTTGTTGACGAGCTAACCCTCCACTGTGCTGTCTGTTCCCCGCGATAGACTGACTGGGTAGGTCTCATTTGCTGCAACTCAGACTTCCTTCTACGCCACAGCGTGACAACCGATCGAGAATTAATCGAATTAATAATACTTGATATTTTTTTCCACGTATCGTCTTTGTCTTAAAAGTTCATCGTCCCGAGACTGACATAATAATTCCGATGGGGAAACGTTACGTCTTAAAGGTACGAATGCACGAATCGATGTAGCAGGAAGCGAGATTGCACGTTTGGGTTCCGTTGTTCCGAAGGGGAGAACTCGGTTCCAGCATCACCGACGAACCTCTGCACTTGACAGAAGAGGAGCATTGTCTCGCGCGTTGACTCGAGAAGAATGGACGCACGGTACACACACCCACGCTCCGAGAGTCTTTTTTCCCTTCTTCTTCCTCGGGGAGGTTCCCTTTGTGGAAAAGAACGCGCACGAATGGGGCCCGTGTCGAGCAACGCGTCGAATACAAACACCGCAGCACTGTGACGAATCGGAGGCTAGTTGTTGCAGGGTATAAATACTTATTGTTTGATCAGGGGTCCGCAACCTTTTAGCGACAGGTGCCACATCGAGGACGTTAAGGTTTACGAGGGAACCGCACAATGGTTGCCACTTACAGTCACGCGAAATGGCGAAAAGGGCCGAGGTAAAGGTTGAAAATAAATGTTCTCAAACACGATATTAGAAAAATTTATAAATCGACGACATTGGTTTCCCGTATTGTAATTTTCCGGAGAGAAGCGATGGTTAAAGGGGCGAGGAAGCCCGCGGGCAAACCTCCGGTAACCGTTCGCGTGCACGGGCCCCATTAGATCGCGCCCGCGGTGAATTTCTCGCGAACGGTATCTCCGTCCGATATCGAAAGCGAATGCAACGCCTTCGATTACTACCATAATGCAAACGCCTCCGTGTCGGCTGTGCATCATCGGCGCTGAATGACTTAATAAAAGAATCTCGATTACGCCAGTCGAGATTCCAAGCGTCGCGGGCGAACAAAGGGGCGACCGACCTCCCACCAGGACGCGGCTGGGTTCGTACGGTGTACGAAGCACCGAGGTGCGAGAAAAGGCCTTTCCTGGCCAAGCTAATGGCACGGATTTATGTGGGTTAGGGCGTCGACTCTCCTGTATGCAAGAAAATCTCACTTGCTTCAGTCAGCGGGGCCCCGTGACTCATACGCGTCTGCCCACCTAATCCGGTGCCCGGTCGCTCGCGGTGTTAGCGAACGAGAAGGGGGCTAACAGAGGAGGAAGAGGCACAATGAAACGGGCGAGAACGACAAGTTGGACGCAAAACACAATGCGGGCGTGGGTCCTGGCATCAGGCAACGCGCCCGACGAGGCGAATCTCGCGGTCTTTTTTCTCCTCTCAACCTCCCTCGCACACTCGTTGTTCTAACCTCGTCCTCCCTGATCCGCGTCACTTCAGGAATCACCTACACTTTTCCTTTCGTCTCGACGCCCCTGGATCCCATTTTAGCTGGCTACGTTCACCCTTCGCATACATTTTAAGAATCCTTACTGTATTACGTCAAGAAGTTCGTATAAAAGGCGAGAAACCGTTCGTTTCGGAGCATCGGGAAGGTAGATTCGTAAAATGGCGCAGTGTGCAGCGGGCTGTCGCGTCGAGGATGTTGTGCAAGCACTTCGAGCCGGTAGCGAGGAGACGCGCTTCGCGCCCTCGTTACTACGAGCGCGGAAAGCTCGCGCGGACCTTGAAACCGTTTTCCAACTATCGAGATCGCGACCTGCCGCCGCTCTCTCGCTGTTCGCCAGAGCGAGGCGAAAACGCGCGCTACTCTTGGGGAACGAGCGCGGCCTTTCAGACGCGACCTCGCGCGAGTACGCTTTTCGAGTGTACTCGTGCCGCCGTGAAATTTATTGCAAACATCGCGATCGCGTTTTCTGCTCAACGCGAGCGAGACGATCCTCGTCGAAACTTTTTCAATCCTCCTAGATACATCCGCGACTCGTTGCTCTTTGAGAGTTGCGAATATTTAGTCACTATTTCAGCGGCCACTTACGATAGTTAAAATATTTACGAAACGCGTCGGGATGATCGATATTTTTCTGGAATACCACGAGCCTTGAACTCATTTTTGGTGTTCTAATTGCTTATATTAGTTCTCGATGCAAGTCGACGACGACAAACGTTTTCAGTGAAAATATTCTCTGAATTTATATTCCTCTTGTGTGAGGATATTATCGATGCCTAATTATGTATGGCTGTGTAATAGGTGGTTTGAAACGCCACCGTGTTTGCGAGCGGGTAATTTCACGAATGAAGACGCTGGGTAGAGGAAATTAGGTAGGAAACTGCGATAGCGCGTGATTTAATCGTACACGTCCCGTCCAATCGAGGCAACGATATTTATTAATATCGATGTCGCGTTAATCGTTCTTATCGAGTCCGCCGTGTGCGCCTGTATATACGGCGGCTGTTATACGCCGATCGTCGTGTTACAGCGTGTACACTCAAGAATGCAGGTATACACAACTTGAGTGCCGTCGGCGGTGATTTACGATTAGGTAGTCCAGAAATCGACAGTACATAGCCAATAAGAAGAAAATAAATGTTTGCAACAAGGCCTGGCGGGCACGATCTACGACTAAGTAAGCTGATACGCTCCCGTGAGCGAGTTCGATCCAGCAGGTTCTCGAAACACGACGTGACCTTCGTGGCAAGATGCATCGGAGGGGTAACAGAAACTTATCCGATCGAGAGTGACGAGAAACTTAACCGCGCCGGTTGCGGACGAATCAAATGCCATCGTCGAATCGGCAATGTAAATTCACCGTCTCCGTCGATTAACGATAACGTTCAGTCAAACATCGTAAAGCACGGGACGGAGCGCGCAGGTGGTGGAAAAAAAAAAGGAATCGATGGTGCCTGGAACAGGAACGTGACTGAGAACGAAACAAAAAACCATCCCTTCCGTCGGTCTTTCGATGGCGGCCTTTCCAATCGCGAAGGCTCGCAATAAAACCTTAAAATGAAAGCTCGAAGTGATTCGTTCGCAGGGCAAACACGAAACTGCCCTAAGTTTCTATCTTATCCGGTCCTACCTGTCGGGGCCAGTCCGATTTTATGACCCGAACGGGCCGAGCGGGGGCGGGAGGGCACCTGTTTCGGCATAAATGCTACGCTTACGCGGGCGAAAGGTGATCATCGTCCATTGTAGGACGGTGTGCTTAGGATGCGTTTTCAGCCATCACAAGCGCCGACCGAGGAAATTGGTCTTTAGCGGTGTTAGACTTGTTTACCAGGTCGGAGCCGTAGATCGCCCGGCTGGATCGGCTTCTGCGTTCCTGCAATCCGCTTTAAGTGGCGCGTACACGCTCGGGACACTAATGATTCTTTATTGCAGTATTTTCCAAAGTAAGGGCGCGACGTCTAAATAGCGAGACCACGGGGGTACGAGGTAGTAATCGCACCTTCTGATATCCATTTCTAACAAGAAATATGTGTACTTAGGCGAGGGGTGGCTATGCATGTTGTAAGCCTCTTCGATTCCTTCGCTACCTGCGCAAGTAAATAAATCTGTAAAAGTAGAATTTCTAATATTGTTTAGTTTCCTTCTAATGCATGAAAGCTACGGAGGATTAGGTATTTAATTTATTATAATCTATTTCTATCGGTGCATCGATTCGTTATAATTTTATTCTCGGTAAACAACGCTTGAGGGCCTTACGCGTGTTTCGTTTTATTGCCGTCGAATGTCGAAAACGCGATCGACGTAACGTTTTCAGAGGCTCCGCAACGCTATCGAAAAGAACATGTTTCCCTATTGGTCGTGAGAAATCACGAAGGCGACACCTTTGAACAATGCCTCGGTCTCACCCACGCGTTATTCGACGTGACATCGTTGGCGTTAGCCATAACTGTCCCGAGTGGTTCGTCATAAAGTGTAACGAGCTACCGTGCACGGAGATATTTACGGCCACGTAAAACGGAAATTTTACGTCGTCCCCCTGTCGTTATACTTCTCAACCTTATTAGGAATACGGCACTTTTTGTGTCTAGAAAGAGGAGCATGCACATACGTGTGAGAGTTTCACCATTCCGCTATGAATATTTCAGCGATTCAAATATAAATCAAATACTGTTTGTACGTTCGTGCACTAATCAGATGGTTTCGTGGTACTTTATTAGTCTGGTACGGATTGTAAATCAGGTTCTCTCGTTTCGAATCCTCTTCGTCCGGATTCCGGCAGCGGATCCCGAGCATCGTCACGTGCGCTAAATCGGTTATCATACGGTTAGCGTTCGCGCTGGAATTTCGCGTCGCGTACGTCGTCCGGGTGTTTGCTCGTGTGCGTCGAGTGCGTGTTTTGATCGTGCATCAGCAGATGACACTTGCCGCCCTGGTCACGCACAAACTATATTCGTCTTACCGTCACAGGGGCAACGGGCTCACGGACTGACCGAGGTGACCGGCGGCCGGTTCGACGGTGTAACGAGGATCGTTGTGACAGCACACCAGCCAGCGAAACGCCTGGAGTCGACTCGAGGGTGAAGACACTTCAGGGTCAGACATCTGCGCATCGATATGAGGACCTCGTATACCGCTCGCAACGGCTCATACTTATGTTACGCTTAACTGGCCAGCGCAGCTCGCCGCCTGCCTCTTGGCACTCAGGTACGTGCGTGATATTTTTTACAATACTCGACTTGCTCGGATTAATTGGTAAATTCCGGAAGTCATTACACCGAGCAACCGTCCCCCGTTCTGGACTCGTTTAGCCACCCTCAAGAGGAATCTGTCTGTGAATTTTGTATTTACCCGTCAGTTCTAGTTGTATTATTCAGTAATAATAATAAAAATAGAAATAGTAACTCGTTTAGAAAAATCAACACGTGGGTCTCGATTGATCCGCCATCCACCGACGATGGATTATTATACAAAATCGGTAATTGCTTCCACGAGTTGCGTCCAAACCGGTACTAGAAAACTCTGGAAATAGAACGAGCAGCACGGTTCGCGAAAGAATTTGGTTTTTTCTTCGACGCGGAGTCGCGGGAGCAACGCGACCGCGGGAGGAAATCGTGGAGGTAGACGCATTGTCATGTGTGACTGGTACATACTATACGAGTGCGATATGCAGGCTCGCATCACGTCTAGAACCCCATAGTTAAGAGTTAGAAGCCCACACGGTAGCGAACATTGTTATTCAAATCAGGCATTGTCTCCTGGCCGGCAGATGCTAATTTTTCGGTCCCCGCTTATTACACACTCGGGCGTTTCTAATGCGTTTGGATGTAGAGCGAGCAGGCCCGGGTTACGGGCCGTGAGCGCATGGTTCTCGTTCGATCGAGTTCTCGAACAGTATCGCGCGTCTACCTTCGATCGACACCGTGATAGATTCCGTCCTCCTACATAATTATGACGTTACCGATTTTAACCAGAAACAAAGGAATCGTTCGCGACGAGTTATTCGACTTTCTCTTCGGGCCTTTAGTCACCACCTTCGACGAATGGCTTCGTCGCCGCGAACTCGAGATCGAGAATCGAAGTACGCGCTCGAATTTTTGAATTCTGGGGAAAAGGACGATACCGTGTCAATGTTTATCTACCATCGTCTCGATCTATGCCCTCGATATTCTCTCACCCGTTACCAGAGAGTGGCTAATCGTGGGTTATGATTTGGACAATGTTCTCTCACCCTTTCGCCCCGAACGAATATGGAGTTGTCGGTATTTCGAACTGGAGACGTCGGTTGGCAGTCGAGCACCCGATCGTTCGGAGTCGATCCGCAGGCAAACGGTGGCGCCGATCGAGCTGGTGCTCGTACGTGTCAGGCGTAACGCGCTTTGGCGCTGTGGGATATTTTCGAAGGCGAACGATAGAGACATAAAGAAGGGACGTGCGACATCCTGCCCCGCGGGCGGGCATTGGCGAGGTATAAATCATCCGCGCGAGGGATTGCATTTCAATGCCGCGGGCTGGGCAGTGTAAACCGCGCTCCGAGCGTCGATACGCCCGGATGGACTGGCTGTTCGATAATTAAGTCAACCGAATTATTGTTACCGGCACTAGTAGTAACATCTACTTGCCATTTTTTTCTTTCGATAGCCTTACGGTCGAGCTATCGACTCTAAAAATTTCAATAAAAGTGGACTACGCGTTGACGAGTTATTGGTACATCACTGGCGATAGGTCTTTGCTAAGAAAACATTTGTCCTGGTAATAATTTTCCCTGAACTGACTTTCGGGCAAACTATAAACGTGCAATGGAGAATGTATAAGGTAAGAACAAGCACAAATGTCTGAAACATCGACGGGAATTCGTGGCGTTATTTGTATCTCCCGTATATCCAAGTATTTCAGTAGTATGAACGTTTCAAAGACAGACAGACTTGACGTCGCGTCGATGGACGATCGCGTCGCTCGAAGTCTACTCGCGGCTATCTTGTTGAAACGTTCGTTTATATACCTCGCTATTTTTTTACACAATTTGTACATCTTGCTAATGGGTGTTCGTTCCTTGAATAGTGTAGACATCGATCACAAAGCGCGAAGGGTTTTCAAAGTCTCAGCGTCGTTTATTTTATTAACGCAGCGAAATAAATTTGAGAAACAAATGGCCGTTGGTTCTATTCGTTATCTATTATTCGAATAAAAGTTTGCCCATCTCTGCTGTGTATGCGTCGCGCGCATCGTCGTGTCGGAGGCGCGCAACCCTCGTTACAGATGCAGGGAGCGCGTATCCGGCAAGCCTCCGCACCAGGACGACGACGAGGAGGGCCAGCTCTCGGAAACTCGACCCAACGAAACCCCGCCTCCCCTTTCGTCTCGTTTGCAGTGCTCGTCGGTGTCCACCCGTTGCACTGACTCACCCGTCGATTCGCAGCCGAAGGGAATCGCCAAGCACGAAGCAGAGCGGCGCCCCGTTCATCGCGCGCCACGCTTTGCATCCAGACGAATACTCTTCTAGGCGCACCTGCCGCGTCGTGACCCACGTTCCTCGATTTTCCCGACGAGAAAACGGATTAACCGATCCCCTGTCCCGCGTTGCTTTTATTTTCGAATTCAGAAGCTAAACGAGCCGAAGTTCTTGGTATACACAACCGCTGTTCGCGTTTATTTATAGCTATATGTCAAGAACAACAGGAGCAATTAATTGCGTACGAAAGTTACACGATTTAAAAAATGACATCTTTAGCTTGTACATTGGTAAACCAGAAACATTACAAACGTAAATTTATGATTCTCAATTTTGGAGGCTTTGAAAGGTTCCGCGGGTGTTCGAGCCACCCTGTTTGAAAATGGAAAGTCTTTTGTTCGGTGGTCGTGCGACAGGAAGGAAGGTGATCGCCAGGCGCCGGATTATGACGTCCTCCGGCGAGCTGTCTCCCTCGAGATCAGTGGACCGAGGAGATCATTCCGAGGTGCGGTTACCTGGTTCGTTCCTCTGATCCGCGCGCGTGGAACGGCCGATAAACGAGCGGTGTGGTTCGCGGCCAATGGCATAAATCTCGGTTCGCGCGGCACGTATGTGCGTGCGGTACGAGCCACGCACTGGGCGTGTCGCACGCAACGCCTGGCACGTGGATAGCTGGATACGCATCGACGGGTACTCTCGTGCTCGTATGAATCGTACGTATTCGAACGGCTATGCGCAATGTACGCTGTTGCACGCATTTACACGTATTTTGTTGCCGGTAACGCTGGCGCCTTCGATCGAGGAATTTCAAAAATGACGACCAGGAGAGCCTGGATCGGCGACCGATCATATTTCGAGCGATATCGACTCGCTGCAACGGTGACGGTAACGAGCAAGAAAGTTGGTAACCTCGTTGCTAAATCTTCTTGGTATTTTTTTTGGAAATATTAAGACATCGATGCCCTTTGTAAACGCGAATACTTCAAATTGCCATCGATTAAAACGTCCACCTGTAGTTGTATTTTCGAATCGATCACTTGGTAGGATCAAGGGTGAGATTGGTTTGGGGGCGGTAAAACGTTCCCCTGGCGGTGCCTTTTCCCGTTCGTTATCGTCGTTCGTTCATTGTGATGCGAGAGCGAACGTGTTCCGCGTCAGCGAGGCTCATTGCACGCGAGAGATAATACATCGCAGGCACCTGGTTAAGAGCGGAGCGCGTAGAGCTCGTACACGAAGGGTGCGTAATGCAGCTCTTCGTGCCAGGGGACGTGACCAGACGCGGAGCGTCCTGTGTCGATGAAGAAGAGGCACTGGACTCGGATGAGTCAGTCTCTTAGAATGTATGGTGGCGTCGTGGCCGACGGTCGCACGGGAATACGAAACGAGCGTACATGAAAAAAAGAGGGATGTGGCAAAAGAAGCGTACGGACGCCGCTGGTTTCTGCTTTTGACGCAGCCTTCCCCTCCGACTTTCCGTTTGATTCCCCTGGACGATCCCCGGTTCTCGTTCCGCCATTAATCGTGTTTGCTCCCAGTTCGCGATATTATAGTTTCGAGCGTGGAATTTAAATTAGTCAAAATATTAGGTCGTTAAATAACCACTCAAACCACATATTCTTCGATTTGTGCCCCTTAAAGAACGTTTTCTCGACAGTGTGCAATGCGCGTTCGAAGCTTTAAAATGAATTGGCAAAAATGTCTGCGGCCTATAAACGAAAGAGTGGAAACTTTCACTGTTTCGTGGGCACACTGTGATCAGTCGAAACGGTTATCATCGTGATCGCTTCGCATGAGGTTTTCCGGAAGCATATTGCGGTCAACGATCGGCGAGCCGAAGCGTCATTACGATGAGACAATACCGAGCAAGCGAACCGTGATCGCGCGTCGCCGGGTGAATTATTAGATGACCGGGTGACACGACTAGATTCGCGTCCGTTCGCTCCAGAGTTCGATGGAAATTTTATCCGCGAACAACGAATTAAATTTGCCTCGAACGCTCGACGATTGCAAGCCAGGGAAGAATGACCTAACCCAACCTGACACTATATGTTTACTATGGCAAGCCAATCGCCTGTGCCAGAGATGATAGTTCCCGTAATTCGCGTCAGCTGCTCCTCGCTTGGCCTCTCGAATCCCGGCAAGCGTGGGCCGTTCTCTCTTTCGCCATCCAGCCAGACGTGAAATATAAAAGTGAATTAGGATTACGTCGGTTTATCCAGCTCCGTGGATCGTCTTCGCGCTAACACACGCGTGCCTGATAGTACGGAGATATCACGTAAGTCGGGTCTCGCAGGACTGGCTTGAAAAATAACGAGAACGTTCGGGGTAATCGATGGGTAGAAAGTATTAGATCAGTGCATAGAAAATGTCACTTTACTCGATCAATATTTGGTTTTCACCGTGTTTATTGAATTATTTATTTAATACCTTTATTGCACGATAATGGAACACGGAAAGGAAAAAGGTTTGTGCCACGACTGGGCAGGGATCAGCAACGTTTTACTACCTGAACCTAAGTAAAGAGGAAAAGATGTTTGCAACCTTTGAAACATCCATTCTTTATCACGCTGATAAAGGGTCTGACAGCGTCTATCGCAAGACTCGATTCCTTACCTTGCAGGTTGTATTTTAGGAAACCAAATTTGTAACAAATTTTATTTGAATACTGGTGGATTGAGATTCTCGCTTGGACGACGTTCGATTCATTTTGGAGCGACATCAGACTCGGTTGCGGCAACGTAATGCATCGTGACTGGTGGCGAACAGAAGAACATATTTTATGAAGTCGAAAGACGTTTCGATTGACTCAATTAGGTCGGTTCGAACGATTTTTTTCGGATCGTGTTCGGTATCCTGAGAAATTGGCTTTGATTTACGCGGCGTAATAAATTATTCCCGGCTAAAAGTGCGCTAGCGTAATAAATCCCGAGTATCGATTATTCCAACGTGGGTATCACCGCTCCTATTATAGAGCGTCTATCTCACGTTTCGTAACATCATCGGCGGAATGTGCTAATTAGTTCGAACGACGACCTCGCGCTCGTGCGTCTCTTTCGTGCGGAGATTTAATTGCCCGGCCGCAGATATCGCGAATTCAACGAAAAAAAAGGTTATTCGTTAATTAACCGAATGTATCGATCTTCGTTAGAGAAGAAGGCTCTGATAGCTCGATATCGAACGTGTCGACCCTGGCACCTCGCCACGCACGGCTCGACGCGGATTCGATTTCGTAATCGACATCTTGAACTTTTACACGAAGACACACGATCTGCTAGTCGCAGAAATGAAAATAAGGCAATAATGCCTTCGTGATCGTCGTGCTGCACTTTCTCATACTATTCCTCGTACGACTTCTGATCCGTGTCTCTGTCTTTCCCCTTTTTCATCTCGTTTATTTTCCCTACGTCTTATCTTTTTACGCGAATGTTGCAACGCTCGTCTCGGATTCTTGCCCGATCGACGCACGCCGGGTAAAACACATAAACAAGCGGATATAGGTGAACAGAAATTATGGAAATTACAGATATTCTGACGCGACATACGTAGGTCTTACATTAATAATATATTAATATATTACGTTATACAAAAATGTGGTTGAAATGTTTCGACGCGACCCACCGTGTGGGGTTTCCTAGGACACGTATGGAAACTGGTGGCGCTCAATTAAAGTCGTTCTCAGGCGGCGCGGCGATTGGATTAACAGGTGGATTAGGTTTCTAAATGGCTTCCTCCCACGGTTCGCTTGTTCCTTTACACGGGCGACGTGTGTATCAATTTTTGTTCGTGCACGCATCGGACGATCGTGGGATACACGAGCGTGTGCAATTAACCGCGCGTAGAAATCCCAATGCGTTAAGCGACCCGGACGAAAATGAAATGTAAATATTGATGTGTCGCATTACGCTCAAGTCCGTGTATAATTGCGCCACGATCCGAGTTTGAAGTCAATGAAATTCACTATCGTAGTACCTCGATGACGCGCATGTATATTCAGGATCGTTTATGCAAAGTGACGCCAATAAATATGCAACGATGTAAATGTCAGATATTTGTACCGCGTTTATGGTCGCGTCGCGACGTTGGTAACACCGGGCATTCGTTAGATTTCCGAGTTAAGGGGACTATTATTTCGCGACGCCGGATACCGATGCAAACTCGCGGATCTCCCTTAGATCTTAAAAACACCGAAGACGTTAGGACATCGTCCGAAGCACGAATATTCGTCGACAGTGGCGTAGTGTTTATCTGTGGCTCTAATGCTCGTACGCTATTACATAGGTCTAAATTCGATGGTATTTCTAATTTTTACAGAGAAATATTTGATAAGGTACGAAATTTTCCCATAGTCGGTGTTTATGACGTACACGAAGGAAACCACCGTAACTTAGAAGATAACAAAAAATTCGTTTCTATTCGTTATTTTTTGGTTTAGCAATAAAGTACCATCGCCGGGCAGAAAGTGTTAAAACCGAAGAAAAATTTACGCGGCGCCCCAATGTCAGAAAAAGGGGGGGGGGGATAACTTGTTAAGAGTTTCTCTCGGTTTTTGCCCCAGCTCCAGTTTCTTCCTGTCTCTGAATCCTGTTCGTCAAGTAGATCCATCTTCCAGCAGACAGGAGCCACGTCACCGTGGACGTAATGGAAATTCAAATTTATTCCCACTGCCATTTGCGCGGGACGGTTCATTAGCACGGTCTGCAGCGAACAGCACGCCTTTAACTACCTGGACGGTTCGCGCGGCGATAATTTAATTATTACGTTAGATTTGCTAATTCGCCTCGAGAGGGTGGTACCGTTTCTCGAGACTGCTTTTTCCTGGGGGTGGTTTAAGTAATGAGCAACAGGCTCCGCCTCTCTTCGACGGAATTCACTCGAGTCTCGACGACCCACCAGCGTTTCTCGCGGTATCCGTTTCCGCTTGCCAGCTCGCGCTTTCTCCGTTTCTGCCGTTGTAATTTGCATTTCCGATCTAATTAACCTTCGATCAATAGCTGCCGTTTTCGCACGTTTTTTTAAATCGTGAAATCATTTCCTACGCGCATAGGGGTCTGTTGATCCCAGCGAATAAGCTATTTCCAATATGTAAATAATATTCAGTCCGTGCGTTTGTTACCGCGCAATGGGAAAACTGCTGGCGAGATCGCGAAATTTGGAACGGATCCATAAGCGTTTCGTCACACCTCGCGGTGCATGGTCGTTTCGGTCGTGGATCGTTCGCGGATAAATCGGCCATGCATCCGCGACGTTGGTCGGTTGCGTGCGCGTAGATCTTCCCTCGTTGGTCGATCGAAATTATGCGAGGCCAGTTGTTACGTACGTGCGAACGGAGCACGGCTGAAACACTGTTCCCGGTGTTCAGAAAACCGGGTTATATCGTAACACGTCGATATACAGCGCCGCGCCGCGCGGTGTCTCGCGCGGAATATGTATATCGTTATTTCATAATGGCCGCGGGTGGTGCGCTCGTCGCATATCATCGGGGCGAGTTGCGAAAGAAATTGGCCGACCTCGTGCCGCGGGAAGCAAACGTTTCGACGCGACTGGTAACGACCTGGTTTGCCATTAGATTGGACGTCGGCCATGAGTCACGGGAAACGGAGGCTAGCCGGCCGCGAACGCCCTGGCGAAAATTAATTATAACATAGACGGCTGATTAATGACCAGATAAACATCGGCTTTCGGTCCTTGTTCATGAATAATTCAGCCAGGATACGCTTCAATTTCTATATGAGACGTTTACAAGTAATAACTCAAACGCATATTACTGTAATTATTTAAAATCCTCGCGCGGCCGGATTGATTTATTTACACTGTAACCGCGACACCGTGTCGACCGCAGTTTTCTGGATCGCGAGCATCGTTGTTCCGCCTTCGATTTCAATTTCGACGTCTCGCAATTCATGGTACCCTGTTTCAATTTCTTCACGCAAGTATCCGTTATCTATTCGTTATCTAGTTTTAAAACGTGCATCGTTTCCCAGCGTTCTTCCAAATGGCGGCCAGAGCCGACAGCGTTGTTACTCGAGTGCACTTTGAACGATATCGATCGACAAAACGCTGTCGCTGGCAACATTTTCAGCCGGCACTTTCCTAACGACGGGACATCACTTTTCCCGCGACACAGTTTGCAATACCGAATAAAAGCAAATTGCTGTGCGTACTGGTCGGCCAACTCGCTCTCGCATGCGTGCGGCTTACAAATGCCCGACGATGGCTCCCAATTACGTAAGATTATGACATCTGTGACACAATCGTGCACACGCGTGTGCGTAACGCCCTCCTTCCGTGACGGTCGTCGACGTCCACCGACACCGGCGATCCACCGTCTCTCTCGTTCCCGTACATTTTTCCCTATTTTTCGCAACTTTCCGAGTTTTCCAGCGCACGGTTAATTGCCACCGGCGACGCAGGCTGTTTTCATCGCGAATGGCTTCGCGACCGCGTTGCGCCGTCACCATTCGCACACTTATTTGCGTGTCATCTCGTTCGGCGTATCCTCTGCCTAGGGCTTTGTCATTCTATTGTGCCTCCGTCGGTTTCGAATCTTCCGGTCGTTTACTCGCCCCTCGAATCACCCGTTTCGACAGATTTCTTGCCAAGTTGCGACGCAGTTAATTCTGGATTAATCGAAGCAACTTCTTAAACAACGTTTCCTGAGAAAAATGAAAATTGCTGCGACAAAAATACATGACAGGTTTAAAATTACAGGTCAAAACTGTATCACAATGTCTAGACCAATTCTAAAATGAAAATGAAGATGATTTTTGAATTATTTTGAGCAATGCATCGACTAAGATTCCGTCCAAGTCGAGCGTTGGCATTGCTAACGTCGAGAGAGTGTTTTGATATTTCCGATATAGGTGTGAAACCGAGTAGAAAATATAAGGAAGCTCGAACAACTTTGTTCCGCTCTGCAGCATCGGAAAGAGTGCGATGCGGCTCTGACAGGCGTTAAAATCACTGGAGAGCGTGACGTTCGAATGCACCAGATGCACATCGCGTGCACTGGGCGTTCATGATTGCAAATTGCGGGAAACGTTCGAGGCGGCATCCGGGGCTGTCGCGGAGCAACGTCGCTTGATTTTCGTTGCACATTTTCGACGCAGTGACGCGGAAACTACAATTTCCTTCGACTGTCAAGTAGTTGGCGCGGTGTTAAACGTATTTAAAATCTTTGGCGCGCTAGCGATTACCTTATAAATAGAAAGAAACGTTCGCAGATTAACGTGAATTTATGTAACGGTGTGACACGAACTTATCGATAGAAAATTCGAAAGAAAACCAGATATTTCACGGTTTTCTTCCTCGAATTTACGTAGTTACGGTTTTAATCGCCCTGCTGAGTTATTAATCGTCCCGGAGAGAAAAATCAACGTTGCTTCGGCAGCGTTTTGCAACGTATCCGCAACAGGCGTAATTGGATTCGAGCTTAATACATTTATAATGCAAAGTTATTAACCTAACTAACGTATGATCGCCGCAATTACGGGTCTGTGGGTTTTGCAGGCTTAACGAGCAATCTTGAGAAACCGCGTTGCCCTGACGAAAGCCGCTGACTGGGCCGGTCGTCGACGCCATGCAAAGGGCATCGCTTCTTCGCGCCAACCAATCGACAAATTTTACTCGTTATTTTATTCGTTATTAGTCGAATGAGAATTTCACTTTACGATCGAAAATTTTACACTCGAATAAAATTTTGCCTGTCTACGATTCACGCCCGTAGAACGCGAAATGTTGGAATGTCGGTGCTAGTTACGCAAAATGCCCGCAGAAATTCTGCAATTTAGATTGCCGAAGAATTTTGAGCGACCGTTACGTTACTCGAACGCATCGCGGACGTTGAGGCAACATTAACGACACGAAGGCGAGGCAAAGCATCGTTGAGGTTGGTTTTGTTCGTTCGGGTCTAACGAAAGGTTCGAGACGTCGAAAGGGAGAGATAAAAGAGCTCATCGGCAGGCCACGGACAAAGAATATGATTTCGTTTTCATATTCCGGGGGCGGGCGTGGCGACGAGCATGGCAATGAGCCTAAGCAGCCTTACGACCGGAAGCGAGGGAGGCACACGCGCATCCGGCGATGCGAGACGTCTACGCAAGATACGATCCTTTCCACCTTCTTTCACCGCGCGACGAGATTTCCTTTGGATCCGAGCGATGACTTGAAAATTGAACAGCCACCGTCTTCGGACGTTTTCCTCGCGAGAATAATTTATATCGTCGAGTATGATCCGTTTGATAAAAATCAAATCGTTTATCTTGTTTCGTGGCTCAGAGGTTGGCTAACTTTTTCTCAGAATAATTTCAATAAAGATAATTTCAGGTAGAACGTTTTTTATATAGAAATAAAATCTTTAAGACGTTTATCCGGGAATGTTCCAAAATGGTACGGAATTACTGGTCTGGAGTGAGAGTCAACTTTGTTTCTGGTCCATTTCTCTTGGGAAGGTTCGTCGTGTTCGCCACGAAACTGTGTTTTGTAACACCGAACATCGTCGCCGTGGGTGTGAAGTTAATTTCGTCGTCGCCATTTGTATGCGTTCAGCGTTCGCCAAAGACCGAGCCTTTAAATCAATGAGCTTTCTGTTTAACCGCGTCGCGTGTTCCATTTACATTACCACTCGAAACATTCGCAGGAATTCTTGGTTGTTGTTATTATTGGACAAATTTAATACGGAGGAAAATTACAGAAAATTATTTTCTACGTTTCGCTTTCATTTATTTTACAGAAATTTTCCAGTGTTCCTCGATGGATTTGAAAGAAATTTTCCATAGTAGTCGGAGGTACTTTTATTACCGCGCATCGAAGACACCCGAATAGTGTTTGACGAAACGAAGATTTCGTTGCAGAGAGCGCGAAGGAGACGCTCGCCGATCGTTCTCGCGTGTTAGGGGTGATTCACGCCGGTTCTTCGACATCCAACGAGATCCGGATACGGCGGTAGAGCCGATTTCGTTATGTAAGCAACGGAGAAAATACCATGGTTCTTGCAATTAGGGTTACCAATAGGAGACCACTTCGATCGCGTGCCAGGAGGAACGAAGCAATTCTTATTGCTACAATATAACAATTGCGCCGACCA
Organism: Colletes latitarsis; assembly: GCF_051014445.1. Classification (NCBI taxonomy): domain Eukaryota; kingdom Metazoa; phylum Arthropoda; class Insecta; order Hymenoptera; family Colletidae; genus Colletes; species Colletes latitarsis. The sequence continues at coordinate 23,527,221 of NC_135135.1, read as the reverse complement.
CAGGGAACGACCGTAGGATGCGTGTTGCAATTCGCTTGATACGTGCATCCGTTGCTTGAACTTTTCCAATCAAGCATTTACCAGAGGATTCGTGTAAAAGCGTTTTGTTTCCCCGGGAGTGTTCTTGCTTCATGGATAATCGATGGCTACTTTGTCACGATTTCGTAGAAAAATCTCCCAAGTTCACTTTCGTCTCTTGGTTCACGCTGGCAACCACTCAAAAGTATTCTCCAACTACGACCACAAGAATTTGAGTACTGGAATAAAGAAATACAAATTTATTCGTTAAGTTTAAGCACTCGTGTAAAACGATTCCAGGATTGCTTTATTTGTCACGCGAGCCGATAGATCGTTCGCGAACGAAATGACAGTAACGAATTGGTTTACGTTGTAAATGAGTTGATAAATTATTCCGAGGTCCCCGCAGCCACCAAAAAGCGTACGCTCTTTTAAAAATCGTCACGTCTAAGGGTAACAGTCGAAAAGAGGTCCTGCGGTTGGCTCTGCATTAAGAGTCTGTTCGTGGTGCAACGGGAGGATGCAGCTACCGTGCACGCATAATATGTAAATGTATCGTGCCCCGCGCGGACTACCAGAACGATTTGCACCGTGCGAGATGGCATTAGGAGAAACACGGTAACACGCTGACACGCGTGTTGGGCCCCGGCACGATTTATCTGGCGGTTGTCTCGCGTCGAAAGGGCCCCGTGAGTACCGTGCATCACTTCGTTCCTCGCAACGAAGGCTCGAAATCGATGCGCGACGGTGAAGACGGATTCGAGTGATAGATTCCCCGGTCGCGGTGAAATATACTTCGCGTAACGTGTGCTTTGCACGCAGCGTAGGATTCGCGAGTCCTGGAAAGGATGCGTCACCGGCCATTCCAATGGATTTCCTGTCTCGGGTTTCGGGGAAACGACACAGAAGCTCTGCTCGTCCATCCAAATGCATCTTTATTTTCGCGCGTCGTTCGTTTTCGTCGTTCTGGTATCCAAGATTTACGGGGTACAACTTTTGAAAAATGTCGAAACGAAAAATTATGCATTTTAACCTGTTGCCTCGAGGTGGAATAAGTCCTCCAAGTTTTCGATGCTCTTGTCGATATTAGATTTGGATCGTCCGTGTAAAATGGTGGAGAATATTTATCGTTGGACGGTAGACGAGGAGCATTTAAATTCGAGTATCGTTACGCGCTTCGTGGCGCCAGGCTCTCGGCGCGATGGTGTCGTTGGAGGCGTAAGGAGCTCGGCGAGAGAAAAAACAAAGGGTTCCCTAAGGTGCTTAGCCACCTGTCACCGGAGTCGAAAAGCAAGACCAGTGGCGACTCGTGCAACGATCCCTCGCCTCCGGTCTGCGCGTTCTTTTTCGTTGGCCCCGTCGCGTTCTACCGTTTCACGGCGCATTCAGCGGAAATATTAAAATGCCCCGGCGAGTCCTGCACATGACAATAAGTTCTTCGCGCTCCGGACGTGCTCTGGATACCGGGCGTTCGCTCTTAAACTACCATCCGCGTGCACGTAGACCGTGGCGGTGTTCCCCTCCTCGTCCATTCTTCTTCCACCGGGACCATCTCCCTCGACCATAATTCGTCGGGGTGTCCCCGAGGATTGAAATGCACGCGGTGCACATCCTGTCCGGGAAAATTCAAATGAGCCACCGCCGACCGTCGTCCCCGCGTCGACTAGCCGAACCAGAGATTTGGAAATCTGCCCGACAATCGTCCCCGTCGAACAACATAGAGGATACTCCGCGATAAATGACCATGATCCGCGGGAGGGGAGACGTTGATCGGTCGAGACGCATCGATGTCCGTTGTGCGAGTTTTACAGTCTTTTAGTTTTGACTTTTACTCTCTGGAGGATATCCACGTACGAACGAGATTCGATGCCCTGTCGTCTAAATAGTAGTTAAGTTTCTTCGAGCAACCTGGCGTTATGCGAAGGAATACAGAACGATATGTACTTTTACTCAAATGGAATGCCGTTCGTGTGTACATACAGGGTGTTCGGCCACCCCTGGGAAAAATTTTAATCGAGGATTCTAGAGGCCAAAATAAGACGAAAATCAAGAATACCAATTTGTTGATGAAGGCTTCGTTAAAAAGTTATTAACAACTAAATTCAAAAATTTCAAATCGTTCTGGAAAAATTATTTTCGGTTGTGGTGGTCAATTATAATCATTTTTGATGAATAGACATACCCCCGAAATCCTGCGCATTTTCGAGAAAAAAATTCAGTACGGTCGGAACTTTAAACGTTAATAACTGTTTAACGAAGCCTTCATCAACAAATTGGTATTCTTGATTTTCGTCTTATTTTGGCCTCTAGAATCCCCTGTTAAAATTTTTCCTAGGGGTGACCGAACACTCTGTATATAAATAGTAATAAAACTGTGGAATACGCGTTAATAAAATGGAACTTGAAAAATAAAGTAAGAAAACGCTCGAGAGCGCGTGCAAGACGGATAAACCAAGTTCAGGTATAAATCGTAAAGATGCTTAAAATGTCAGGATACGATGAGGAAAATTAATTGACAAGGAAATCAAACCCGTTTTTAGTACTAAACCGTATTAGACGAGGACTTCGTGGTAGTTATATAACGTTCGAACACGTACGTTTGTCGGAAACGCTAATTAGATATACGCATTAATGAGATTGACGGGGCAAATATATTTTTAATTGGCAGTCAATCATTATTATTGCCCGGGAATAACGAAATTTCGGTTATTGGGGCGGCCTGCCAATCCGTAATAAAGTTTTAAAGTCTTACGAAACTCCAATCTCCGATCAGTAATTTCCGTCAGGCTATACAACATTATTTGTAAATACTTTTATTAGAGTTACGAAATAGTCCAAGGAATCAAATTTCAAAATTTAAAAGAACGTTCGTATTCCTAATTTTAACGCAGTTACACATCGTCGCACGAAATAAAATTTTTCAAATTCACGACTTGCAAAATTGACACGATTAAATCGTCGATCTACGTGTTACATGGATTTATTGATTCACTGGTCGTTGCAACTTACATATATGAACAAGAGATTGTTTCAAAAGCGCGCGCTTTTTGCGTTCCGACTCGCGCGTGGTGGCTGCGCGCCCGTGGGCGCCATTTTGAGCGCGCAACACCGCGTTTAATTACTCGAACTTCCTACGGTTTTTGCGAATACAGAACGCAGCTGGTTTCGAGTCTTGCTCGATTCTCGATGACTGAAATACGAGGAAAGGATTACAAGTTACGGTGTTTCGAAGCATTCGATAGGAAATCGGTGATAACACAAAAGCAAGTACTTTGTTTAGGGATCGAACAGCTTTGGTACCGCCGATTGACAAAGATTTTTCGCGGAGTCCCCCTTTAATCCGCGCAAATCTCCGTCGAACAGCAGTCTTCGTTGCTTAGTCGATCATTAATGCTTTACGTTTCCTGTTAAGCTACCCATTTTGTTCCAAAGCTGCTCGTTAAGTATAGCAGAGAATCGAGAACGTTATACGCGCAATCGGGATCGCTGCTGCTCGGTTGTTTCGATACCTAATACAGAAGAGACAATAATTAAACTCTTTTGCAGAATAGACTAGTTAATGTTATACTCACTGCAAAGTTTGTTCGAATGTCGCTAACGAAACGCCGTGCACGAGTGGCAAAGTTCTGAACGCACTTGACTAGCGTGTCCGCTTCTTGAAGCTTTGGACACTTTTTGTTATTTTTGGCAGCGTTGTTCGAGTTAATGGCACTTTTTAGGCTTGCCTCGTTCGGTTTCGTGAAGACTACCGTCGGAGGCTGCACTGTAAATCCCTTCGTCAACGGCTGAACCGATCTGAATATTGAATATTACCATATGAAAGTTAGGAAACGGTCGATATGAAAATATGAGTTGTCGAAAACGAGCGTGTACGCGGTTAGTTGAGAATCTTGCAAAAGACTCGAAATATTAATTAGACTACGAGATATCGTTCGGATCGTAATACTTTAATATTTGTTAGAAATCTGTTAGGCCCGTACCTGGTCTGTACATGTTGCCGTACGCAAACTGCCGCTAAGAGACAAAGAGCGTACATCGGGTTCCTTACACACTGAATGGACATAATCGGGCGCTCGCTAGCACCAGTTTCGGAGGAGAATTCACTTGAATTTCGCAATTTACTTAAATTTTGGGGTCGCAAAAAGCTTTCGCGTGGCCGAATATGTTTTTCCCAGTTTTCGTTTGTTAAAGAAACGAACGTCGCTTGGCGATCGATGTCTCTCGATTGCTACGATCGCGACCGCCGATCTGTTTCGCGCCAACTTTAAATCGAACTTGTACTGTTTTCGCGGCAATTTCTAATTCGATCGTCGAAAGTTCGGATTTTACGACTCCGCTGGTTTTCGATTGGCCTCGACACCCACGCTGGACAGGAAAAAATATGTACACGATATCGCGGGTGCGCTCGTAGCCCGTGGATGGTCTGCTCCATTTAGAGGAATATCTCAGTTTTACAGAGCGAGCGTATTATCCGCGGAAATTGGTTCCAGCGAACGCGAGGTCAGGGAAGACCGGGCCGACGCGAGGATCGCGTGCAGGACCGACTACTCATCCACACTCACGTATTAAACATAAGTGCCACTTACCTATGCCTGATCCTCACGAGCCGCGAGCATCTCCGACTTCTCTCCTCCTCCCCGTGTTTCGTTGTTGCTGCGATCCCTTGGGCTGCCCTTGTTGCCGACTCCGTTACGTTCCGTCCTTTCTCGTGGCCTGGCCCGTTCCTCTTCGTGACGATTCCCGCGAAAAACGGAGTCCCACCGCAACATCAAGGGCAGTCGTCGGTACCGTGGAAGTTGCCTCGGTGCAACTAGTTTGTCAAGATCTCCGAGGTAGTAGTTTGAGCCTGAAGGAGCGAGTGATGGGAGATAATATCAGGAGATTAGATTCTCGTCTAAATTGGCCTATAGCGTAGCTATCCGAGTCATCTGATACTGTTTAAAATAAGCAACACTATGCGAGTACGACACGAACCGACGTCTATATACTCGGTCGCTACGATTTGTTAACGTAATGGAATTCTGCAAACCATTCGTGAAATTATTTATTTTTTAACCTAGCGTTTATCTTTGGAAAGTTTGGTCGGTGACGAGAGGAAGAGGAATCGCCGACGAGTAACGTGGGAACGCGTCGAGGGTGGCGGATCGATCGGAACGAAATTCGGGATACGATGTCGCGATTACGCGGGGCATTGAGCATTCGAAGCCGCTTTACAAACGGTTATTGCGCTCCTAAAGTGCTACAAAATTGCACGCGCGTCGTGATCGCGCGGGAGATCTATCGCGAGCCGAAGCGGGGGGGCGGGGGAGGAAGGGAGAACGAAAACACGGTCTCGAGGATCGAGAGTGTACCGTTCGATCTTGAACCGCGCGAAGGAGTCGGGCAGAGAACGAGAGGCGCGAGGATCCCGCGGATGGCTCATTTTCACCTGGGATTACCTTTGGCACACAATCATCCGCCATTAAGGCAGTCTGCAAAAATGTCGAAAACACCGGAATATCCCTTTACACGGGGCAGAAAAGGCGATCTCGTGGTACGCGCATAACCCGTCCGCCTCATCGGGTATATCACGAATAGCCCCGTGATCTCGCGGCATGATCTTTCAAGATCGGGAGTAAGGAAGATGGACGGAGGCGGAACGATGGAGCGAGACGGGAGGAGAAAATCAGACGTTGTGTCGGGGAAGGGAATGAACCGAGTGCGAGAGAAAGAGAGAGAGAGAGAAAATAGCCGGTAATGCGCGAGAGCGAGGAAGAGTGGGAGCAACAACGAGTGCTAGATCTCGAGCAACGATCGCAGATCATCTTCCCTCTTCGAACGCTCTCGTCCTCGATCCTAGAGACGGAGGCGGCGGGGGCGAAAAGTACGAAGCGCTGCGCCGCCGTCGCTCCCGCCGCCGCCATTATCAAATTATTCACTCACACCGAGCGCCATCTATCTTCGGGCAGCGCGATCGTAACGTGTTATTATTTGATCCTCACTTTGTTAGCGATCTGACTCTAACAGCCCCGCGATATGTACCTGGTAGATCCTGCTCGGTGATCTGGAGTACTTCTCACGATCTCCGCGCCGGCAGCTCCGACCGACGCTTTCAGACCGGCCAACCGCTTCTCGCGGACCCGTTGCACGGTAGAACACCGGCTGGCTTCGTCTTTGTCGCACGAAACGGACGGAATAGAAACTCGCCGGGATCGTTTAGGCCCGGCGATCCTCCGACGATAACGTCAGGATCCTCCAGCGAGTAACTTATAACGATTACGGTCGTGGCAAATTTTAATATTCCGACGCGGTGATGGAACGGATCGCGAATTGAAGCTGGAGAGATCGACGAGCGATACAGTCGGCTCGCGAGGAATTGTTTTAACACGATTCAAAAATTTCGCAACCGTTTCGTCGTTGGTCGTCCAATCTAGCTTTCGAAGCGGTGTATTGCAAGTATTGGACCTTCGAGTGCCGTAACTCGAGGTCCATCCCCGCGGCTGGCCTAATCGCGCAGGGGCTACTCAAAGTTCCTTATTTTAATATTCTTCTGGCAGCTGCTTGGAAGCAGGTGTAAGTTTCGGGGATTTCCAACGCCAGAAGTATAGTTGGGAACGCGGGGGTGGGATCGACAACGAGATAGGAGCGATTGGTACGAGTGAAAATAATTTTACAATTACGCGGAATCGTAGCAGCGATGGTCGTCGCGATTCTCCGCGTGGGGGGATTTTCTTCGGACGAGCGAGTAATTTAAGCACTGGTACACACGCGCGGCACGGAACAGTGCACAATTATCCGTATTTATACCGTCCGGCTGGCTCTAATTGCCTTGTGTAATTCTCATAATCGTAAATACACGCGTCAAAAGGTGTTGAAATTCTAGCACGCCTCGCGGAGCCGGGCTCGATAAATAAATCACGGACAGCCGAGATACGTAATCTAATTCCGCGATATGGGTAGCGAGAGGCTCGAGCCGACCTCCGAGTCTGCCGTTCTCGGTGATGGAGACAGATAGTTTATGCAGAAGACGTTGAACCTAACATTTCAGGGATCAAGGTGATCCTACCGGGTTTGCTTCGAAATGGCATCGGGCGTTGATTGCTTCTCTTTCGCGTCTCACGATCGCAGCGGCTGATTTCGCGTTAACGCGCGCGCGGCCAAGATTATTTCCCGAAGTCACGTGAAGTTGATACTCGTACGGCGATAATGACTCTCGGCGTCGTTCCTTCCATTTGGTGAATCATAGATGCAGCGCCGTTTGATGCTCGGTCTCTTGCCTCTATCTCGGAACAGATTTTTCGCGACTAGCTGTGGGAAACTATTCAAAATAGCTAGGCATTCGATCGAGAGCAGCCCTCGCGCGCTAGCATTGTTTCGTAGGGAACCTGGCTCTGCGGCTTTTGTAACAGCACACACCTCCGTAAATTCTCGAAAGATGACTTTCGTGCATCACCGCGAGGAAGAACGGCGGAACGGTGGAACGGAATGAATGGGATTTCCCAACGTCTCGACAAGAGGCGTCGAGTCTCGTGGAAGAACTTGTTCTTGGCTCTCGATACGGCTCGCGACTGTCGCTAATAACAATGAACGTGCTGTAACTGGTTGACCCGCGGCGGGGAGGATCGGCTCGATAGGATGTTCTTGTTTGACTCGCGGAATACTTACACGCGCTAAAGAAGATTAATCTGCGTGTTGTCGCGTGTTGGCTATCGCGCGAAAAATTCTGTTTTCGAACCTCGATGGGGCTCACCAGGCAACCTGCCAGAGATCCAACTTACCACTCGATATTATTTACAATGCTAAACGGTAGATACCCCGATCGTCAAAGTGATTCGATCGTGGAAGACCGCTGATCCTCCGAGAAATTATTAGCCACGGCGGGAGTCAGTTACTGTTCCGGCACAAACGTTTCTAACGGACTCGTGCGACTGGCAGCTGCATCAAGACAACGCCCAGGCTCTTTCCAACGCACCTGATCCAGAACCAAGCACGGAATTCCCCAGGCCTGGCGACTCCCCAAGGATTTCAATTCCAAAACCGAGAAAACGTTACGCAACTTGAAACACCGATGAAAAAAATAACGTTATAACTTTATTTCGGTTGCAAGGATCGTTTCTTTCCCCTGCCCGAGGCGGGATACGTTTCGATGGGACCACGCGTTGCGCAAACTTTTCGCTCTAGACACACGGCCGTAAACTTTTCATTCCGTTATCGTCGGACGTCGGGGTCAAAGGACGCGCCTCGATTAATTTCAATCGACCAAGTTTCACCGACCGGGATCGCGTTCCATTCAAATCGATCTTCGGAACGGCAGAAGCCGCGCTTAATTCTAAAACGTTTCTAACGATCTCTCTGCTTGATATTCCGTCTGCTTGCGCGAAATGGTGGCTCGGACTGGCGAGTGTCCGGTCGTTTGTCCAATTCGATCACGTAGCGTTTTAACGCTTTACATTGAACGCAGCGCGTGCTCTGTGTAGAACGGCGACTCTGTCACGGGCCGATACGGATGTGTGTAACGAGCGTACGCGTAGGAGTGTGGGCAGCGCGAGCGCGCAAACGTGCGTGCGTACGCATAGAGACGAGTCGTGGGTGTCGAGTTGTAAAACAAAGTAGTTTCCAGGGGGACGTTCCAGGTCTCGTCGGAATTTATAGAAGACACACGTCGAGGACGATCGAGCGCGCAACCTTTCGGCGCCGCCGTCAGAATTACTCCTAGGGCGCCATTAACACGTTCGTTGTCAGGTGTACGGTTGATTTAGATCTGCCATCGCGCGATATAACATCGTATCGCGTGCTTTCTCGATTGCTCCCGATGTTCCAATCGCAATCGAGCCTTTATGACTGCGTGTTCCCTCGCGCGACACGATAGATCGGTATTTATTGGGTGTAGGAAGCACCACGTCGACTCGAATTACCTTGCAATTACGTTGTCAACGTCAACGTTTCACTTAACACCGAACGCTGTGAATTTTTTATGGGATTTCACAGTTACGGACCGATCTTGATAAATTATATTTTTCTTCCAATCGGTTATACGACGAGGGGTCAAGTATATTCTAACGGTGGTCGTTTGAAAAATTCTTGGGGTACCGGTCTCTAATCGAGCATCGAAACTTTTGCGCGAAACGTTCGCGGCATGCGTTCCACCGTCATTGTCAGCACAGTCCGATCTGGAAACCGAAGTTACACAATGCAACCAGCGCCGTGGTAACGAGCGACTCGTTGTCAAATGTAGCCGTGCCGCGGCGGTTGTTTATATTCTCCGAACGATATGCAAATCGACGTCGACCTATGCACCTAGAAAGTGTATAATTACCGCACTGCGGTATTTTAACGATATGTTAATTGTGCAATCGGTGTCTCATTGTAATTAAATTAGTAACTGCTGCGTCGCGGCGTACGCATGCCGCGCCGGCGTGCTTTGGAATCCCGAAAGGAGTCACGAGACTCGTGAAATCGTCGAACGGACTCGTGACGATCCACCAAGTGATCGGTCTGGGTTAAAAAAACGCGTAGGAAAGATAGAAACCAAATAATTATCCCTCTCGCGATTCGAATTTTCCGAAACAGAGCAATCTGAATTACCGGAGAAATCTAGTAATTTACACTGTGGAAAATATCGTAAAATTTTTATATAGAGAGAACGTTACGTAAGATTAGAAAGTGCTTCAGAATTACCGTTGTATATAACTTTGAATAATAATTAAAAAATTCCGTGCCGGTTATTAACACTAGATTTACGGAACACGTCGAGTTTCAGATTCCACGATGGAAGTTAAAGAACGCATAAATATTATTGGTTTGCAACGAGATTGCTGCAATATACATCCTAATTGACGCGATGAGTTCCGATGAAACTAGCGTTAAAATGGCTTCCGTCCAGCTAGATCGACGACCACGCTAGGTTTGAGTGGATCGGCGCCGTAGAACTTTCGTCTTTTGTTCATCAACGGCGGAGAAGAAGAAAGCGACGAGGCGATAATGTCGAACGACTCGGGCCCCCGGGACCTGTGCCCGTGAAAATCAATTGATATGTGTCACGATGCTCCGAAAGCTTCCTTGAAAACGCACCGGATGCGCGAGGGGGTTCGCGGCCGACAGGCATTGTCTTGGGGCTCCCTCTTTCATCCGACCGACATGTCGAATGCTGGATGCATATCAATTTATGCCCCATCTCAGAATTCACTCTCCGCGCGCCGGAGACCCTCTTTCTCTCTTCCTTTCTCTCCTCCCTTTTCGTACTCCCGGCGCCTGCTCGACGTCCGGCGACGCCGTTTCCTTTCGATATCACGTATGTTCTTGCGATTCCCTCGTGTACCGTCCCCGCGGCGCAAGTAAATCGGTTCTGGGGATTCCTGGAATGGAAACGATCGTCGCGAGAGAATGGAATCCCAGAGGAAACATCTTGCCAGGCTTCTCGTACAAGAAACGAACATGATTTATGGGAAAATTTGTCGTCCGACTTGATTTGTAATTCAGTTGCAACCTCCTCGAGAGTACACTCTTTGAAACCTTCGGATCGTTTCCGGTGATTACGACGCTCCTAGTAACAATTGTGGAGGTCCCGTCGGGGTGGTCCAACTTTCGGAAATTTTATGTTCGAGAACAGGAAAGGTGATTCACGAACTTAGTATCTTCGTTTATCGATTATTACAGAAATTGTTCTAAACCCCTGTGTCCGGAATAATTCTATTCTGATTACTCCTCTGATATTCGCCGCGCGGAATTAAATCATCCCCCGGCAGCGGCAAAACACAAGGTGCTCGCGCAAAAAGAGACGTTCGTACCACGAGTCGCGCAATTAGGCCGTATGATTGATTAACGAATCGCTCGCGGAATAATGATAGAGCAAGCTTCGGGGGGAGTGCGAGAGAAAAGGAGCGAGAAAGCGAAAGGCGGGTTGTATAGCGTCGTGATTTGGAGGGGCGGAGGGGTGGCTGGCATCACGGCGCCCCTGGCAGGTCCATCAGTATGCGTGGGAGTCGGTGGTTTCGAGGACCAGGAAGTGGGTGTTGCTGCACTCCATAATTCACCGAGTGTGTGCTCGTGGCTCGGCAGCCTCCGTGCGTGTGCGCGTTAAAAGAGGCGCGTTGTGTGCTTCGTGGTCCACGATCGAGGCGGACGTATCCGGACGGATGAAGACGTTGGCGCTAACGTTTCAAGAGGCACCGTGGAAAGATACAAATGTGGCCCGCGAGGCCGTGTACGCCCGCGGTTATAACAAATCGTCCGATGCACATACGCGAGCGCGTCTGCGTGCGTACGCGTCCCTGGTCGCCTCAGAGCCGCTAGCCCCTCTATCTAATAGACCCAATTTCATTATGCACTTTCGAAGATTTACTATTACCTATTCCACCTGCCATTTAATGATCCGACGACCATATATCTGGTACAACCGCGCGGACAAACCGCATCTTCTTCCAGGCATCGAAGTCTCCCGGAGTCGTATATTTTCACAACCCACGTAAATAAGATCAACGATTCTAACGATGTCACCTGGATTTTTTACAGAAGAAAATATCAACCTTCCGTTTATCAGTTATTTCACGTACTCATTGTCGATCTTCGTATTCAACAATAACAAATTTAACATCGACTCGTAAGCGCCGAGAAACTCCCCTTTAATTAAAGAAATAATCGCCACGGCAGGGGGGCGTAATCGCGATAGCGGGTTGCTTCCGCACAGAGTTCGCGAAAGCTACTCGGAACGGGCTGAACCCGATTTAGCCGTTGTCGATTTTAGTCGATTTTAGTCACGGTTTAAAAAGTGTTTCGTTGGAGAGAGGATCGCATCGAGGCTATAGAGAGGAAGAGAGATGAAAATGAATAGAATGAGCGGCTTCGATTCGAACCGGCGGCTATCTGCGATCATACCGGCAACCAATTACGTTTCTTGAACCGGAAAACGTTGGGTCGGGACGTATTCCACGGTGGTGCCGAGCGGGGCCTCAAATTATAAATCAGACGATAACCCCTCGGCTCTATGGTTTTCCGTCTCCGTTTCTCCGGCTGCTGCGAGGAATCGACGATGGGAGAGCAACAGAGGCGGACTTCGCGGCGGATCGTGAGGGCTTTTAAGCTCATACATCACCGCGTGGGTTACGCCTCTCGTATTTGCTTAGTCGTGCGATCGGGCAGGCGCGGATAAGCGCGGAGATGAAACAATTAATAATCCCCACGAAACACACCACCGTGGGCCAGATGTTTCCTCCCCGCGATCTGCCTCTTCGCTCTCGTTTACTCTCCTTTCCTTTCTCTCTCACACTGTTCACCTTGCGTTGGATATTCTCTCTCTTTTTCATTCTATTTTGTAGTCCTACCCTCTTTCTTTGCCTAATCTGCACTACATTCGAAGTTTTCTTAAATTGGAATGTTTCTAACAAAGAAATTGCAAGAAATTGCAAACATCCCAGAAGTGATACCAAAGGTCTCTCCGTTTCGTCTCCCGCCGCGCTTGTCCCGGTCCCCATCACTGCGAGTTCTTTTCGAGAGTCGCGACGCTATCCAACCGGAGAGATTTTGTTTTCGACGTGGACTTTCACCGTGTCTTTGCATCTCGTTACGACGTTCGGGCACGTTTCCGCGAGGATGCGATAGCAACTCCTCTGGGACATCAAGAATTGCATGGTTGCGCGAAGAAACACGCGATATCCCAGCCTGAAAAATTACGATACCGCGGGCTGTATCCCAGCCTCTGCGCGGGATATCTTAATTATCGGGCAAAAATTAATTACCGTAACGCCCACCGCGTCCGTGCACTAGAACGATGGCGGCGGGGACTCCCGTAGGGCATTCGTGGGAGTAGAGCAACGCGCCAGCTCGACGCGATCGCGCCATGAAATTTTAGACTGGACTCGAAGCGATTCGTCTTCTCGCTTTTTCTCGTCAAACGACAATCTTCGTGACTCTTGTTACATTTCAAATCATAATTACGCCAACGTTATGAAAAGAAACCATTCAGCTGGCGTTGGAGGCGTCTCGAATTTGGAGCGAGCGTCGGAGTGGGACGCAAGCGTAGCTTCCCCACGCTGTCCGCGAGCGGTGCTACTTTTTCGAGCGCGACGGTCCTCGGGAAAAAGTTCCATAGGTTCCGTGATATCTTCTAATTGCGGCGACGTGCTTTCCAATGGCCGGCGGCGACGCCGGTATCAGCCATCGCGCGGAAACTCCGTAAAAGCAACGTTATATGAATGGATGATAAAATTCCGTGTCCTTTAGTGGCGCGCGAGCGAACAGAGAATACTCTGGTCGTTTCTATCTCTCTCTCTATATCTGTTTCTGCGGCTACCGCGGGAAGGAGATTCATTTCCAGATCCCGGGACGGTTGCATTCGTATGTCTATGACCCGTATCGGGCTATATCGTATCGGTGAAACGCACGAGAATTATTATACAGCGCCGAGGCGCTCGTTTGCTAGCCGGGCTTTCGTGGAAGCGTATCAGCGACGAGGCGGCACGAACGCGGAGAGTAACACGAGTAATTTCAGCGATGGAAACGGGGTCCGGCCACGGTCCCGGGTGGTGTGGGAGTCTCGGCTGTTTGGGTTCAAAGGTTCGCGATTATAACATTCCGGGCATGCCGTTTCGTGTGCATCAATTCGGTACGCCAGTTCCCTCTTTGCGGAGTTCACAGCCGCGTGCGCGAGCGCGGATCTCCTCTGCTCCTTCGGCTCCGTTTCTTTCCTTCCCATTCCTCCTCCTCTTCCGTGCCGACCCCGTTCCAAACGAACTTCCACCGCATCACGCGCTCCTCGTGCTCTCCGCCAAGAGAGAGCAGGGCGATCCTTTCCAGGAAGGACCTGCTATCCGGGAATCGGTAAACGCTTCATTTTCCCCGCTCTCTTTTCACCGCCGGTTTGTTATACCTCTCAGCTTTATCCCACGTATCCGACGGCGGGGTCAGTTTCTGGTTCCTTCGTGGTCGCTGCCTCGCCGTGCCACGGGGGAAACTCGAGGAACCCGTCGCAACGATTAGCAGCCTCTTCAAGGTCTATCTTCAAACGCTTTACATTCTGCGATACCTTTTTAGAAAATCGAAAAATATTTACTATCTTTATGCCGTAGATAATTGTGCGTTTCGCGTTCAAAAGTATTATTTTTTGTTTCAGCGTTTGGGCCTCGGCGAGAACACTGGTGCCTCGTGGAAGTCCTTGGTCTCAGAGTGAGTTGCACGAATTAATAATAGATTACCTATTTAAACTTTCGTAGAAATATTTTTCTTCGGAGATATTCAGTTGTACAGCCGCATTCTGTTCTCCAAACTGAAATTCGGTTCAGACGTCGATGGAACGGGTTGTCTGCTTACATCACAATCGGTTGTTAGAGTTAGTTTATGCGTCTTATAAGTAATCTAATAGTCTCCATAGCACGATTGAAGATAAAGTAGTATACTGGTACGATCGAGCGACAGGGTGTGGAGTTGAGACAGCAAAAATACAAGAATGGCACGAATATCCAGTTGTCACAAGTTATTTAGTTGCAGCACATTCAAATAAGTATATACACGATAAACCACGCAGGGAACGTAACAAAAATAAAGAAAAATAATAGTTTATTTAGTACATTACCAGAGTTTCAGTACCTGGTTTCCATAAAACGAACAACGCCTGTATATCCAACAATCGTTCGATGAAAAGAGACATTAATAATTTGAAATCTTAAAGTTTCCCATAACTTCTCAATCTTTCGTGCAACAAGTTACGAAAAGTATATTAGAAAACTCGGCTGCGAGACTTTGATGCAGACGATTAACGGGGAATGCGTTAAATCGTGACATTTTTGAGGGGAAAGGTACAGCGCGGAAAAAGGTTATGTCAGCGAGCTGTTAGGCAAGAATGTGTTTAGTCATAGGAAGGTTTAATTGGTGAAAGGGTTATTGGAGTTGCCAGAGGTTATTGTAGTTCGTTTCAACTATTTCTAGTTCCAACCCTAGACTAAACAATTTCTGACGTGAACTACGAATCATCTCCATGACAGATATAAAAAATTTAAGCTTATATTCTAAAAGGGATTATTCCTATTCTCTTCGCGAGACTCTGATTACATCTAGAAGAATACCAATAGCGAAACGTTTATTTTTGGAGCAGTTCGCTTTGAAATCGTTCGTGGAGGAGTCCGGCGGTATCTAAACAATCCATCGAGCCATTTTCCGTCAACCTCGGGCGCAGATCGATGCCTAGAATCGCTCAGTTTACGAACGGTCGCGATTTTTGCTGATCCGAGGACGGCCAACGTGACCGACGTGGGTCGAGATTACAATAAGGTGACGTCAGCCGAACATGTAGCCGAGAAATACGAACGCTGTAAACTAGATCACCGCGGGATTTATAGCCAGCGTTGCTTTTTAACCAACGGCTTTATCGCTCCATTGTCCCGTCGCGTTTTGTCGGCCGAGTAATTTAAGCGGTTGGGTACGAGGTCACCGCTAGCGGTCAACGTTGTCGCTGTTCCCCATTGAAATTCGCGTCGCCGCGTAATATTTGATGGAAACGGGTTACCCGCGGAGCACCGTTATCATTCGCCGGTCGAACGATGTCGATCGATCGATCGACCGACCGCGCAGACCGAAAACACGCGCGAAACAGGGTGGTTCGCTTCTTCTGGACACTATCGCTATCCTCGAACCCACTTCTGTTATTAGATACTCTGCTACTTGGAAAAATAGTTTTACAAACTATTAGATATAGGCTTAGAAAGTTTTTGAGCGACGTATAAAAGATAGATTCGTTGGTTTCGAATTAAATTTTGCCCATTTCAATGGAACGATTCGCTTCTAATTTCTCTTGAAATATGAGGACCACTCGTAGGACACGAAACGTTTGGTTCTTGAAGACAATTGTTAGGGAGTGGAAGGTAGGAAGGATTCCTGATCGCGGATGCTGGTCGGTTGTTCGAAGCCGCGCGATCCAATGATGGGCGCATAAATAACGCGGAAAATGGACGACAGCGACAAAGCCAGCGCTGATTTCGCTAGTAAAGGCAACGGCGCGCGAGCGGCGAGCGGCCAAACGGCCTACCGAGATGGATTTATGCCAGCGTCATTAGGGATTAATTATACGCCTTGTCAGGCAGCTGATGCCCGTTCTAGCGGCCAGAGATGGCCCCGCGTGCGAGAGTTGCTCTCATCGCGCGAGACGCGCCACGAGGAAAGGAGGGAACGAACGGCGTACCAGGGTACCAAGGAACGGAAGACAAGGAGAAGAGAGTAGCTTCCCTCGAAACGCCGCGGCTTCGTCTTATGATTTACACCTCGGCTGAATCGCGCGTACACGCGCGTAACCTACGGAACGGAACGTTGTTGCGCCGCGGTTTATGTTAACCGTTCGACGAATCGTCGGATGAACGATGCCCCGTCGCGTCTCTTCTAACGAACACCCGATGAAATTCACCAGGCGGTACGTCTCGATGGAAGATGGACGACTTCTAGGGCGAACCACCGATCGAAGAGATTACCAACCGGTGCTCAAAATAAACTAATAGATTTCGAACCTTTTTTTGTCCGGACGTTTACCTTGGCAAATATTTTGTTTCGTCCGGAGACTCGGCGAAATGCTTCCGGGTGCAGCGATAATGGATCTCGAGTCCGTAAAGAAGACGAATTCGTTGGTCGGTCGAATGAAAGCGAAGCTTAACCGAGTTTGGGATTCTCGTGCGTGCGTTTCGCTGGGCCGTAAGATTCAGCGAACTTTACCGTCCGTTTTAGGACGACGTTAGGCAATTTGCGAAAAAAAAGGACACGTGAAAGACGAGGACCCGAGGGAGACGCACGTCGACCGGCTGAAACGCACCCATAACTACCGCTCGCTCTAGACTCACGTACTTCCTTAATGCCGAATACGCCATCCGTTTTCTTGCCATATAAGTTTCTATCAAAAGGCTGGATCGTAATCCAGAAATCTCTCGTGTGACCCCATGGGAATACACACTCGGTGAAACTCACGCACGTCCTCCCTTCCACGCGAGTCGAGAGACGCTTGAGAACCGAATGAAATCGCGGGTTGACTCATCCGTCTCTCGGTGATCTGTTCGACCTTTTGGAAATTATTAGATCCTTGCGAAATGATCGCCGAAACTATGGCGGAAAGTATCTTTCCAAGGAGGATTCTCGCCGGGGGTTGAAACGTAAAAAATGTATTAATCGTGCACCGTATGATCGCAATGTTAGACTCGACAAGCGTATTAATTGACTGGTAATAACAGAGAATTATTAACGGGAGATAACGTCTGGACATTCCAACGGACGCAATGAAACTGTCCGAAGAATTCCAGGCACCAGTCAGTCTCGTTTCGCCATCGTTGAACGTTTCCTGTGCACGGGCACTCGTAGAATTTTCCCGCGGAAGGTAAACAGCGCTTAAAGTTTCAATTTGACCGCGTTTGAAGCATCTGTGGGAATGGCTGGCCTGGCTTCCCGGTCGTTGAAAGATTTTGACGAATGCTCGCCGGTTCACGGACTCGTTGGCTCGAGTTTCTCCCGGTACGTTCGAAGCGTGCTATACATTCGTCGGTAGGCTGGTCAGATCGTAAGTAGTAAATCGTTTTCTTGCCCCACTGTTTATGCAGCGTGATTGATGAAGTTGCATTAATATTTCCGTAGCGGAGGCTTTGCTAGCTAACGCGAGCTAGCGCGAACGCGCTACGGAGAGCATCCATACGTTACGAGCGTGCAATAAAATATGTCTCACCCGAGCAGATTTACGACAGGGAGCCGCGGATGATATTTCTTTACCCATTGTGTCGATATCTTCGATACCATCGGATCATTTCATGGCTCTTTTTACGCGGTACGCTAAATAACAGACAATGACCATCTTCTTCCACGATTTTTCATTCCGCTCAATTAATGCATCCGATGTTCTCAAAGTGGAAATCAATTAACTTCTTTTCAGAAATTCCTCCAAAGGTGATTTAACCTCGGAATAAATTCTACCGTGAAGTTTTCTGATATTTGTAACAACCTGGATAGTGTCTTTTTCTTCTTCGACATCTCGCCTCGAAAATAAATTTCGTTAGTCCATCGATGAAAAGTCGAGCGGCAGTGGCTGTATCGAAGGTTCGAGATTATAATTGTTGGTCGAGTTTTCGTTTTGGACCGAGGCAGATTCATGAAATGGCACACCGTGGCGACGGCGAGCCTCGGACTCTCGTCGAATTTTTCCCCGATATTAATAATTAGCCGGACTCGAGACGCGTCGATAAATCAGTCCGCGGCGGCCAGCCCCCTCGCGAAAGCAAGTGGGTCGGTTCTCTCCCTACTGTTACGAAGAAATTCTGCTCTGCATGCACGCACGCTTAAAGGGCCTGCGGAGTCAGCGGCGAACGAGGAGCAACCTGTAATTACGCGCATTGCGGATCTCTCTCTCGTTCAGGGTCTGCTTTACTTTACATCCGGTATCGACACCGCGGAACCTTCGCCGAAACTTCGGGAACTCGTTCCCGTTCGATCATTTTACGTCCGACCATCGACTCGAAAAACAACCCACGATAAATTCTCTTATTACTGCGCGCACGAACGCATCGTTATCGTATTCTAATAAAACTCGAACGAATATTGCCGCGCGATAAATTTCCCGAGCCGCTGTGTAAAGCAAGACGCAGAATTTTGTAAGCAGTCGGCGCGGAGAGTATTAAATTTTGACCTATAGGAATAGCATGTTCGATAATAGTCGGGAAAGTAGGATCACCGAGACTCGACCTCGTCGATCTTTCGAGCCCGCGATCGGGTCTCGCGATCGAAGCGCAATCGGAATGGAACGGTTCGCTGTCGCCGGTCTGGTAGCATCGGGAATCGTTACGATCGCGACGACGGTCATTTAAATACCGAAGTCATCGCGATAATTCTCGCCCGGCGAAGATTTACAGCGCGGCGTTACACTTACGGTCTCCCGGTCGCTTTCACTCGGAAGAAAAGCCAAGCGACCGAATCCACCTTACGCCGCGGCGACAGAGATCTACGGGGCACACACAGGTAGCGGCGGCCAGTGAAAGCGGAGAGGAGGCAGAGACGCGACCAGGTGCGGCCACGCGAGCGAGCATCCGTCGACCGGGGGCTGAATTTCGGGATCACCCGTTAGAGCAGGTAGGAACACGGCAGGTGTAGCCTGCAGGCGAAGAATCGCGAAGCAGGCCCGAGCGGCGTTGCGTGGGCGCGTTTCTCAGGGTGGCTGCGATGCGTCACACGCGAATCGCGCGAGAAAAGAGAGTCGAAGCCGGACGGAGAGCAGAAGGCGAGGCCAACGACGACAAGAAGAGGAGGCAAAACGGGCGAAAGATGAGGACTAGAGAAACGAGACGGACCGAAAGGAACGAGACAAAGGGAAGAGGACGACGTCTTCTCGTTGTACGGACGGGAACGGCGAAGAGAGTACTGCTCGAGGACCTGTAGGCGAACTATGCTGGGTATCCAGGCTGAAGGTTGGGCAGAGAACTAACCAGCTAAGCTAACCAGCCGAGAGCAAACCAGCCCGGGATATATCCTGAGAACAATCGGACCTACCGACCGACTGGCGTGGGCGAACCACCGGCAAAATATGCATTCCTAGCGAGTACTCGCGCTAAAGGATTATTACACTTACGTGCCCTCGCGGTGGCCCTGCCAAAATCTGATTCTCGACCGTTACGGGCCCCGGACGTTGCAGCTGCCGAGAGATTCCGAGCCAGATCGACTTCTTCCGTTGCATCGATAAAAAAAACTGGGATTTATTAGAGTTTTTGACTCGCGAAAGGGGAAATAGCATTTTAACCAACACCAGTGGTCGTTACTGCATCCGAATATATTCGCAAGGCGGAATGGTTTTGGCGAGAAGCGAGTGATACGGCTTTAAGAAGACAAATAGCGCTGATGACCTGTCGGATCGAGGCTCGTTTAAAGTGGCAAAAAAGAAGGACGATCGACCGATCGTTAATCTTTTTGGACGTACATCTGGATTAAGTTTACGTAATGGACAGGTTCTACTCGTGAAAAAAAACGCCCGTGTCGGTATAATGGCCGTAAAACGGCGTTTAAAAAGCAATAATATTTTCTGGCAGCGTGAACGTCCGACACTCGTGCTGTCGAGAGATTGCGTGGAAAAATGAGCGGCGACGATTTCGGAAAACGTCGGATATTTACTTTCGACTCGAGGGTTTTTCATGCAAAGATGGAGTAATCGGGTGAACGATAAATACGTAAATACGGAAGCGCAACGGGTTAACGGTGTCCGAACAGATGCTTCTCGAGCGATCACGTTATCGGTGGGATCGTCGTGCAAATGACAATTACATTTTTCCAGGCAGTCTCATCTCGCGGTTTAAACGACGGGACTTTTTTAACGCGACCGTGGTCGGGACAATCTCGTTCTACGCCGCGGGAAAGATTAGAACTCGGCTGCAATAAACGAGACGCGGCCGCGTCGCTTCCATCAAACAATTCGCAGGCTCCATTACGCGCGATCGCGGCTACGGACGCCATCGTGTTCCGTGGACCGGAGAACGACGACGGCCAGCAGGAAGAGGTTGACGAGGCGAACGACGACCGAGAAGGGTAGAGAAGGAGGACGAGGATGTCATTGGGGAATAATAGGCCAGCTCTGCGGTCGCTAGAGCCACCAGGTTCGCGGATGTGCCGGACGCGGGCATCGTCGGGAGATCCTCCGAGAGCTCGTTGAATTGTCGTCATGAGAAACGCGGAGATTGCCGAAACCCGCAGTTTAAATTAGAAGCGTACAAACTACAAATTGAGCCTGTAAATTGCCTCGCGGTATACTTACGTCCCGTCGAGCCACGGCGATCAGCATCGTTCGGGTAATCGTACGGAAGCTCTCGATTCTTTCCACTTATGTGTACCAAACTTCTTGCACCGTGCGAACTCGTCGGACACGCTCTTTAGCGAACAAATGGTCTGCAGGCCGATTCCAGTAACTGGGCCAGCCTACAGATCCCTCCCAAGCAAAGTAATCATCGATCAAACTTCCTAGTTTCTCGATTCTATAAATTAATCTTTAAATCTCTTGTTCAACTTTTGTTGCGTGCCCACAATTTTGTACTCGGTACATCGTGCTTTGGATGCTCGAAATACCGTAACACTTTAAACGCCGAGGTATCTTATCTTTCCGTTTACGCCACACATTAGCGCCAAACCTGGCGGTGCAACGAGCCGTGACTCCACACCGAGTTAGTTCAATTAGGTGGTACGGTTCTGTTCCTGGACGTAAAAGTAATTTCGTCGAGTGAAATATGTTTCTCGTTCGTTAAACGCCGAGTTTTACTTTCGTCGTCGAAGGGTGATAGTTTAATTAATAAGTTAACGAAACGTCGCGTGCCTGGTCTGTCTTGGTCTCTTTCTCCTGGGATTCGCGGAACGGGGACTTTTGTGGACGTTTATCGGTAAAACCGTACCGATTAACGGTTAACTCATAGAAACCAGGAAGTCGTTTGTCGTGAATTCTACCGCGCGTTCGCGCGGTTTTACAGTTTTCTCAGGCGTCCAATCCCATCGAAATGCCGGCGTATTTCGAACCGGATCGTAATTAACCGCCCATTACTTACCGTCCGGAGACGGTGAAACCTTTTTGTTTCTACGAATCGACTAGGCCGCGCTCCTCTTGTCTCTCTAACGACGATGAGTCCTCGACTTTCTAACTGCGGCCCGTCGATGCCGGGATTACCGAAACCAGTCATTTCGGTACCGTGCCCCTTGGATATCGATGATACTCGTTTGCCGGTTAATGAAACCCCGCTAACCTCTCTTAATGATCGCTGTCACGTGCAATTTCTCCGCGGCGTTGCTCGCCGGATCGGTCCACGGTGCCGCGAACGACCGAAAAAAAGCGAGACGGAAGGCGAACCGGCAAGAGCGGCTCTCGAAAAATGAAACCGCCGCGTTACATCGATATACCCGTACCTGCTATTTATCATTAGGCACTGATGGCCCTTGCGGTTATTTATGACAGTCCAGCGTGTTTTAAAATAATCATTCGCTCCACCGGTGGACCACGAGCTTCCTTTCCCTCCGTCGAGCATAAACGACGATAATGAATGCGTTCGTATCTACCCGAGGTGATCGCGTATAAATCACCTTTCGGAAATTAGTCGATCCGTTGCGACACCGCGACTTCAATTCGGTGGCACCATACGTGTTCATCGTTCGATGCTCGAACCCGCCACGTAAACAGTCTCGCGGACTGCCTTTACTTTCGTTCATAGTACGACGTAGATAAACCGTGGGAATTCTAGCATTCTACGCGCAGCTATTCTTGCGATAATCGATGGTGAAATTAATCGTAACTGGTTCGTTGTGCAATCTCTGGTTCTTCGAATATTTAAATACTTCCTTCATGACGCGAACACAGTATCGAGAACTGTGTGTCGTCGTGATCCACTTCCCAGAGCGGATTTTTAGTCGATTCCCGCGTAATCGGCTAATTAGCCCCGCGGACGGCCGTTTCCGCGAGCGTGTTCGCTAATCGCGTTACGAATAAATTGTGGACAATTAATCTCGCGAAAGCTCTCCGCCGACGATCAAGCAGGTGCAAGGTACTCCCAGGTAATCCTCTCTCTGTTTGTTCTCCGCGCGTTCCGTATGTCCGTCCCGTCGGTGGTTATCCGGCCGAGGCCTACGACTTCTACGTGCGACGATTAGAGCGGTCCGCTAAGAGCGTCGGAACGATTAACGTCATAACAACCGTAGTCGCCGGTTACGAGTGGAGAACAAAACGATCCGCCGCGAGACGTGAAGCACACTAATGCAGGTCGTTTCGCGGTTCATAATGGCCCACAGTCCTCTCAGACTTCCGAGATGTGACATTGCGCCTCGTCGGCGTTCGTTCCAACACAGCGAAACGTTATTACCCTACTACGGACAGGTGGCTGTGTTGCTCGCGCAACAGTCGCGTCGAGGCTAATTAGTAGACTGATTACATGCTCGTGCGATTCGCCGACCGCCCGGAGACGTCTTTCTGCTTGCTCTGGAATTGTCGCTCCGCTCGGTGAATCGACGGTGCTCCGAGAACGGAAGTGTACGGCGCGCGTAACTGGGCCGTTTGCGATCCACGATGACTCTCGGGATCTACGAGATCCATTAGTCTTACGTGATTTGGAGTTTTAACGCCTCGAGACTCGCGCCACTTGATCGACAAACCTCTGGTTACGACTCTACTTAACAGTAGAGTTTAGCAAAGAGCTTTATGTTTGGAGATTTTGTTATTTAACGCTAAACCTACCGCGACCGGTCAAATGATCTTTTCTAAAATTTCGTTTAGAATTTCTAACACACGATATTATTTTAGCGCCATTTAACTACACGATTTTTATAATAGTATACGTACAATGAATTTTACAATATTCATTTCTATTCTTATTGTTTATTTTCTGAGAAAAATATGCAGTTTGTCTTGCTTACCACGACTGGTCATCTGACAGGTTGAATGATTTATATTTCTTTGTAAAAAAACTGGACAAAATTTGGTACCAAAATCCAGTTAGCTTCCGATGTAAATAGGAAATAATATATGTCTAGCAATATGAATATGTATAGCAAAGACGAAAGGAGAGAATCTACAGTTTCCAATGTCTAAGAACAGTCTAATAATGCGTATTAAAAATAGTTAAACTTTAAACGCTTGCAGTTCCGAAACTATTAATGTTTTATTAATTATTGAGCCATTGTTAGAAGCGGCAAAGCCTCCCCTTTAAAATGGCTTTTGGTTTTTGTCGATCCGACTTTCCGTTTTCGAGATATCGCAATTTATGTAAAAGGTAATTTTTTTTAATTCGACTGTCTCACTGTCCGGCTCGCGTATAATAGCCTATTCACGCGTATTAAAAATACTAAAAGTTTAGATGCGTGCAGTTCCGAAACTACTAGTGTTTTATTAATTATTGAGCAATTGTTAGAAGCGGCAAAGCCTCCCCTTTAAAATGGCTTTTGGTTTTTGTCGATCCGACTTTCCGTTTTCGAGATATCGCAAGTTATGTAAAAGATAATTTCTTTAATTCGGCTATCTCTGTCTCCGTCTGACGCGTCGGAACTCTTCGTCGCTCGGGCGTGGTACTGATCTACCCCGCGTACGTGACTGCCGTGACCGAGCTTCCCGTAGTATTTCCAAGAATTTACTACGCACTGTTTACTATTGTTGCGCGCGCGAGATCAATGGACTCGCGCGAGCGCAACACGACCGTAAACAAACTCTATCTCCGAAACTAGCTACCGCATCGATGCGAAACTAAAATCGCTATATCTCCGGAACTAATAACGCTATCGACTCGTACAAACGCTCATTTTAAAGGGCATTTAATCCTCTATCCTATGCATGTAACAACTATTATAATTTATGCCATCTTCTATGTTTATTTTGACATTTACTTTGACGCTATATACCCAAAGAAGTTTCAGCACTTCTTATTGATCATACGACTGGTGTGCGATAAAATTAGACCATAAATTGTTTATTTAATTGAAAATGAATTTAAATACAGGATGTTTGCGTAATTTCTAGCCAGCACTTTTTCTTAAATAGTTGTTTTCTCTAGAACTAACTACGGTATCGATTTGAAACAAACTTCGTTTTCAAGGGCGTTTTATCTTCTATCCGATGAAAATTAAATAACTTTTAACATAAAAGAGAAGAACATCTTACAAATAAACATCAAGACAAAACTTTCTATACATATAATATAAAAATTAGAAGTACGTTGCCTCGTAAAAGAGAAAAAGAAAGACTGGTCATTTGACCAGTCATGGTAGGAATGGGTATACATGAAGTGCCGGTAGATTTAGTGTTAGAAAAAAATCATCGCTCGATATTTTACAGAAAATATAATAATTTTCGCTGGACGATTAACACATTTTCCGCGAATATGTTTAGCGAATTACAAAGTCGACTCGCGACGAAGATCCTATATCGAAGAATCAAAAATTGAGCACCGAACGATTTCGACCGCCGAGCAAATTGTGTTATTACGATACGATGATTCTTCGATCCACGGTATTATTGCTTCAAACGCTTGAATAGGATCGAACGCAGGACAGATGCGGGCCCTAATCTTCCCGCGTAAATCGTCGATAATACGTGACGTCATCGTACATCAGGTTCGCCGTGCTGATTGGGTGCAAGAATTGGGGCCCGCCAATTACCCGGTGACCCAGCCGCGATTTATGGGGTCAGTCGTAACTCATGCCGGTTCTCGTACTCCCTCTCTTAGTGGGGGCCCCCTATATTCCATAACTCGACACCCCGTAACCCTCGACGTGACTATAGCCGGGTACGGCGGACGCGCAACTTCGGAACGAGACCGAGGATTTATTGCAGATTAAGAGTCTCGGCCGCGAAACGAAAACTTGGCGTTCCGCGGACAGAAATTCATAACCTTGCAAATTCTATAAGCAAAATGGTGTCGACTCGTTGACGCGTCGATTAGAAAATTTACTCTCGGTCTTCCACCCCCGTGATAACAATCGTTTCGTTGCATAATCGAGCAGCTTTTACCAACCACGATGATTCTTCCGCGTTTCTGTACTTGTCGTGATTGGGATTGGACTCGGAGGATCCAGGTTGGCTGGGCGGTTCCGCGGAAATGATCAACCAGGAGTAGAAGCCTCTGATAAGCGACACGATCTCGCCTGCAGCATCGCGGAGTAAACCGGGAAGGGGTGAAACGAGTCTGACTAGAAAGTGCGAGTCGTGGCCGAGCGGGAGCAACAATAGCTCCGACGTTGCAAAGACAGAGCCGCGAGGAAGTGTCTCCAGCGGGGAATTATGTCTGCGAATTGTGACCGGGTCTCGAGGCGCTGTTACGTTGCCAAGTTTATGATCGGTGCTCGCCGGGACTACATCGTCGTTAGTCGTTGGCTCTTTACGACAAAGTTGTCACTCGAGTCTCCGGGCTGTTTCTCGCGCGATTCACGCGGACGTTGGCCACTCGCGACGACGTGTTCGCGCGGTCGTTTCTTCCGCAGTTCTGTTATCTTCCAAGTCGAGCTGCGAACGGCCTGCGAATTTTTGAAACGATCGCCCCGGACAAATGATGGAGACAACGCCCATGCTTATCGCCGGAAAGAAAGTTGAATCTCGCGACGAGAAACGCAACAAAACCGCTTTACGTTCTGCAACTTTGTGCTATTAAAATGCAATTAAACGAAATTTACGAGGTACGCGCGACAAACACGGAAAGTTCAACGTTTGCGTACGAGCAGTCCTCGTCGAGTTTCTATGGCAATATTTTTTAAAAAATTGATCGAACGTCACCCGCTGGCTAGGCTACGCGCCTAAGCGACAGGTCTAATCGTCCCCGACGCTCGATCTTGCACGCTCGGGCCACTACCTCAGGGATCTTATTAAACTTGTTGAGTTGCACGCGGTATGGCGCGCCTGCATCGTCCAGCGAAACCGACGAACAAATAATTTCACACTCGGAGCCAATTTCGTACTCGAGCGAGGCCCTCCCTTCGCTTTACGGTGCATAACGCGGTACGCGAGGAAGAGGTATGGCCCGAGTGGCCGAGTGCTCGAGTTCGAGTTCACGGATACGCACGGCTATTGTGATGTTATATTCTGCTTTAAGTTCCACTCACGGTGTCTTTCAGGAACTGTTGCGGTATGAAATATCGCCTGATTTACGGGATACTTTGTATCGCACCATTTGTTTGCACTTCCCGAGAGAACCACTCGGCTCGCCCCCCTCTGATTTTAAACGTTTAACCCTCGGGCGGTCGAGCCTGGGTCATTCTTGACACATCTCTTATATAACGCTTATGCACAGTGAAACGGTCCCTCCTACGTGGATAGCGTTGCGTTCTTCGGGTTATCGTACTCTCCTATTTGTTTACTCGTAAGTTTCCTATCAAATTCATCGACTCGAATTTTCTCACGTAGTATCGGACTATAGGAATTCGAGATTCGAAAATGTCATAGGGTGACGCGTAGCTGCGTAAGACGGGCTTTAGGGTGAAGCGGATGCACACGCAGGAGTGTCTCGCGCTAGGGAGTATTTTTGCCGTTGGTACGAGTTTGCAGGTTGCGCGAAGCGGTCTGCGCGATCAGCCTGGCCGCTCGGGCTCGGTGACCGAGGCTCCCCCGGGCCCCCGCGGGCCTCAACGGACCCAACAGTCGCCCTCCCACTGGCCCCTGGCCCGCGTTGCATCGCGTTGCAGCGCATGGCGTCCTCGTGTGGGCGAAGGGTCATGGGTCGCAGACACACCGCAGTGGTTCTCAGCGTCGACGGGCTCCTCGAACGCAGGTTGAACGAGCGCCGTTCTCCAACTAGTCCCAAATCGACCAGCGGAGTCGCGTCGAAGAACCCCGAGCGCAAAGGGGCCCAAAGATCGCGTCGCATCGTTCGACGAACGCGAACGAAGATCGATGCGAATCGCGCGAGGGCGAACGCTGTGGAAACACGTCGGTTTGTCGGTGGACGATTGTTCTGAGAACCTGTGGGTTTTGCCAGCTCCGGAGATAGGCGGAGGACCTCGGCGTGTAAGATGCACGCGCGGACGAAAGACGCTGCGCGGCGGGCGCGTTTGTGCGCACCGGTCTGGCGACAATTGCGCGGACAATTTGTTCGCGGCCGACGACACAATGACGTCGCATAAAGTGCGCCGGAATAGAGGGGCCCACGGCGTTCCCTGCGGGTGGAAATCTTACGATCTCGGGGCAACCAGGGGGAACCGATACGGTTCGAGGATCCTCGGAGGCTGCGGAGGAGATACGATGCATGCAGGGTGAAATAAAACACCAGAAACCTGGACAAAATCTGTAATTTATTTATTCGCGAGCGAAACGAAGCACGTGGTAGATCAAAGTTAGTACGAAGGAAGGATCTATCGCGATTGTATATAGGAGTTCGATCGGAGTCGAAGCTGGGAAAAGGTCCGTGCTTGGAGTTGTTCGTTCTGAAACAGTTCAGGATAAATGGAGAGTTCGTAGTAGTTTGAAATTCTTCTTGTCAACGGTTGCTCTTCGAATAAAGGCTAGAGATTTAATATAGTTTCTATAGAACGTGTTTCCGATGCCCTTTGAAGTTGAACGCGGAGTCGAAAATAACTCCTAGATCTTGCTTTGTACGTACCGTGGATAACACTGTACCATTAGGTCTATAGGGGAAGATACATGATGTATTCCTCCTCGCGCACCTCATTACATCACATTTACCTACATTGAATGCAGGTTCGTTTTCTCGACTCCGAGACCTTAGAGTGTCAAGATCTACTTGCAACAGTCAGTCTTGCGTCTCTTTCAGGGATCGTTGCGTTGAATACTCTTAATCATTCGCAGATAATAGGACTCTGCTCTTCGGTAGCAAAGTAGAGATATCATTAATAAATAGAGATTTTGCGTGAAAGGCGGTCGTTAAACTTGACAATACGAGCGCGTTTATTTGCACAGATAGCCGCGAAACCGTTTCAATATATTGCCATAAATTTCCAATTTCGACAGTACGATGATTAATACGTAGCGATCGACGGTGTCAAAGGCTTTCTTAAAATCAATAAAACCTATGCCTATCTGGTTGTTAGCGTTCCAATGTATCCGCTATGAAGTTACCGAACAATCGTAGGTTAATGATCGTAGACCTACTCCGAACAAAACCATTCTTCTCTCTACGCCTTGGCGTGCACTATGCTTTCGAACCTTCTAGCTATTACGTTGGTGAAATTGACTTATAGTTTTTCACTTTCGTTACGTGTCTTGGCGATTACAGAATAAATCCGAGGGTATATCGTGATATGTATTATTTTCAAGAATTTAAAGATCCCAGGCAATTAGTACAATTCCACTGTACGGGCTTGGAATTGTTCCGAATGTGCGGAGAGAAAGGTGAAAACTCGACAAATACGATTTAGAGGAGAAACGGGGCTAATTATAGACAGTCCGAGGGGGGCTGGAACCTTGGCGATTGAAATATGGGTCTGCGCTTCCTCGGAAACGTATAAAGTTTTGGCAAAAATTATAGTAGTAAATAAAAAGTAATAACACGTTTCGGAGCAACGATCCAGGCCATGGCTTCGGGCTTCGAAATTAATATTTACTTCGTTCCTATACATTCCCAAATTATACTTTGAAGATTTTCGTGTCGCGTGGTTGCAACTTGGGGCTCGAAGGACGGGCTTGTAACTCAAAATTCACGTAGCTATTCGTATTTCGAGCCAGGTGCACCGTTAGATGGATGCAGATCCTGTTCATACGTACTCGCACGGAATCGTCAAACGAGGATCCACGCAACAAAGAAGGATCACCGGGAGAATTTTAGGATTCCAGCGGGCACCGATACGGGTCCGTGGTCGAAAAGTTATGGCACGGGAGAGGCTGCTGGCCGCAACAGAGGGCTCCTGTCCTCTCGTGCGAAAGGTCACGCGCGAAGAAACTGACCTCCCTCTCTTTTGGTCGCTGTTCGTCCAACGCGGCTCTCTCTTTCCATCGTTGGTACGGCCGGCCGTGCAACGCGGAGAGGAGCTACCCCAACAATTTCGACCAACGGCCAGATAGAATCTCAGGGCGGGCCGAGCAAATTGAAAAATTATGCCGACGCATACGCGACGCGTTTTTGGCGAAGATGCAAGACAATAGGATACGAAGATAAAAAGGTGAGGACCGTTCAAAAGGGTAACGCCATCACGGTAGGCGCACCGCGTACCTATACAAGCGCAGCTCGTATATATCTGCGCCGATCTACGGAAAGGTATATACCCCCGGAGGCTTGACGGCCGGTGCTCATGCATAAATGCGTCAACGTTGTTTCGGTCCCTATCTCCGATCTCTGCGAGTTCCCTGGCTGTCCGAGAGCGCCTATATCGTCCAGATTTCCGATCGGCTTATCTCTTTCCCGCGCTTACAATCGGCCAACCATTAAGGAGCCATCCTCATTCGCAAGCGGAAAAGGAAGGTGTTCTTCCTTCAACCTTTTGCCAGGAAACTATCGGCCCAAACATTCGAGATTTTATCGCGACAAAGTCAATGGATAATTTAGAGATTCGACCAGTGCCAAGATATGTTACGAATCGTTAAAGATTCACCTTTTGTGGCAATGAGATCTACGCCACGCGCAAAGAGTTTGATCGATTAACTCTTCGATAGCTTTAGATTTTCAATTGCCACACAAACCCGACGTAAAGGCTTGTAAAATTATTTTGAAGAACTTCGTTGTACTGGGA
The DNA here is from genome assembly GCF_051014445.1 of Colletes latitarsis. NCBI lineage: Eukaryota > Metazoa > Arthropoda > Insecta > Hymenoptera > Colletidae > Colletes > Colletes latitarsis. Next base: position 23,497,101 of record NC_135135.1, on the reverse strand, counting down.
TACTTTTTCTCGTGATCGCGAAGCACATAAATCTAAACCAGCAAGTGAAGTCGCTAAGGAGACGACAGACGAACGATCACGTTTTGAAAGCAGCAGTCGCAGAAACGACGTTGTAACATTCCGTGGGACCATCTGCCGACGAAACCGTGTAATAATCGAGCGGATCGGCGCGTCCTCGGTTTTGTATCGGCGCCTAATTGATCGTAAATCTCTCGAACCGCGTTGGGAATCCCGTAAACAAACAATCGCCGTCAGCTTCAATCTTACTCCCGTGTCAAGCTCGCGTCTATTTGTCCGCCGATCCCATTAAGCTCGATTCCTGCCGTTTTCCATCTCGTCCCGATGCCGACCAAAGAACCACCGACACTCGGGCCTTTCCGTAACGGTACCCGTCGGTCTGATTTTCTCAGATACCCTCGGAAGAGGCCCACGGACGCCCGTGATCTATTCGTTACCGTTTCGAGGCGCTAGCTGCTCGTAAACTCTCATCAGAGATCGAATCGAGCGTGCTCGCCAAGTGGAAGAAGTGGTACTGGAAGCAGCGGGTTAATTCGCGAGTGATGAGCTGCCCGGGGTCCCTCTTTCTCGCTCGTTCCCTCCACGTTCCTCGTCGTTTCTGTAGTACAGGGTGTTTTTAAATCTTTACGCCTTAAAATTATACATGAAAATATATTCCTACGGTTCAGGGGTGACTTCTTCTACACGCGATCGAAAAGAAAATATGGAACGTAGCGTACAACGAGTAGTGAAAACATTGTACATTGGGCGTACAAGGTTTTTTTATTCCGTTGGACGTATGTAAAAAATGATGGCGACCGTTGGGAGGAACACCCTGTATAGGCAGGAGGGCCGCGATGTCTGCAGCGCGTCGGGTTCCCACGGACGGGACCGGGAGGAGTTCTTTCGAGTTTGAAAACACGGCAATCAGTGTAACTGCTTCTGCCGCAGCGGTGCGCGTACATACATATGTATATGTCCGCTTCATCCCGTGCCAAGAACATTGTGCGGTCGTGCGTTTTCTTTCTTGAAAGCTCACCGCGATGTCGTTGGCCATGTTAAAGCGTTTTTATCGGGCGCCGCTGATTGCTCGCATTGAGCCGCGGCGCTCTCCTTTGGGACCACGAGAAATCAGCCTGCTCGAATGTTAGACAAGATGTTGTAAACTTGTCTCTCGTTTTCATTCAGTCGGGGACTCGGACGGGGTGGGAGACGTACTTATGCCTTAAGCGCGGAGTGAAGAGACGCCACGGGTAATTTATGGCACCGGCGTTGTGTACCTGTTGCGGCTCCGCGGACGTAAATTGGGGATGCCGCTAGCGATCTACCACTCCGTCTCGTACTTAACGTAATACCGTTCCCAGTTACGATACTCTCTGTCAGGTTGTCACGTGGCTGTCCGAAAGTTATCCCTTTCTAATTACTCCGCGTAGAATCCTTTTATATAGAATACACGTATGGATGAAATAGATCCTTTCAACGCATCGCTAGTCACCCTCGAGAGGAATTTGCAACAAGTCCTTCGATAATAATGATTGGGTAGCAACAGCTTCCAGACGGAAGATTGAATTATTCCAAGTTTGAGGACGACGTAACCCTATTATCGGTACGTGTAAATGGTCGTTTTAAAGGAACATGGCTGCGGAGAACGCGTCGACGCCAACAACCCCGTCGTAACTCGTTAATAGCCAGACGACGGATAGATCATTAAGAGTCGGAACGATCTTCGTAGGCTCCCCTCCAGGTTGGAGAAAATGTTGGAAGCTAGCGGAAGTCTTCCCTGTCGGCGGACGCAGCACGTCTGGATGATTCATTCCCTGGCAATCGAGTATCGGCTGGGTAACGCCGCCGTCCCCGTCGTCGGCTCTCCCATGACGATCCGGGTGACTAACACCGGCACTATGGCGTGTCGCGGAGGCCAATAACGTGGCGTGTATCGGCCGCGAGAAGTCGATGGCGCAACACAGGCTTTATTCTCGACTTTTACACGCGACCCTATCTTACCGATGTAAAATCGAGAGACGCACTCACACGATCGCGTAACGTGAGCGTGCGTACGCGAGCACAAGGCGTGTGAGCACGTGAGCGGTGCGCGACGGTGGCTCGTACAGCCTCGTCTACGCGTGGGTGGAGACCTTCCTGGCGATGCTTTAGACCGGGGAAACACAGGCTCCGGCGGCGCGGTGGTAGGCCGTAATCGAATCGCCGGGTAATTACTCGATAGTCGCCGGTGTCATTCATATATCTCGCGGCGAATCGGTGTGTGTCGCGCAAGCAAGCCAGCAAGTAAATAAACGATCGCGGTTTTGCGCGGAACAGAGCACCGATCGATATCGCCGATCGATCGTATCGGGAGAGCGCGCGGGCGTCGCGTAAACGGCGATAAGGCGAGAACTAGCTCGTACGTTTCCGCTTCGCGGCTCTACCCAAACCGATTACCCGACGTTTCGATTCACTTTTTTTTTGCCTTTTTGATCTTCGACGTTTCGTTGAAAAGTCCTCCGACCGGTCATTGTTCTCGAGACCGACGTTCCTGGAAAGATGCAACGCCGAGAAGAAAGTTTTGGAGCAAACGAATCGACACGACCACGGCGAAAGTTGTTTTCCTCCCGGAGAGATAGAATACGCTTTCACTGTTAGAAGCAGAATGGAGTTAAGTTTAGTCGGACGAAACATTAACGCGATAATTAATATATAATGATAAATTGCTCTTGTCCGCGTGTTTCGTTTCCAAACCCAGCAACGAATGCCGTTTACGTAACGGACGATTCGTCGAAACGATCCCGCCGGTGTCTTCCGGGCAGTTTCGATAAACAGGAGCGATTCGAAACGTTCACCTACGCCGTACGTCGAGCGTAATGTTAACAACTCCATCGTGTCGTTGGTATTACGATTTCCCCGCGCGAAACACGTTTCAGGAGCGGTTTCGTCGGAGGCATCAAACCCGAGGCGAAACAAGGGAAAAGACACGACGCGTCGCCGAAGGTGTTAAAGCGCCCCGACGTCGCCACGCTCTCGCCGAGGAGTCGATGTTTATGAACAGACGGTAGACAATGGGTCGTTGATACGAAATCAAATTACGTCGAACCGGGAGACAGCTCGTGGAGAGTCTCCTCGCCGCGGGTTCCCTGCGTCGAAGCGGTGGCGAAACGGCCGATGCACACGTATACAACATAATACGAGCGGACGCTCGAGGCGAGGCGAGGCGAGGCGACACACGTAGGTAAACGATCGTTTGTCCTCCCACCTCTCGATTGTCGTCTCGAGCGTGTTGCATCCTCGCGGCTGCGAAACACGAGGGCAAAGATGGAGATGAAGGTGGAGGTGGAGGTGGGTGCCCTCGGATCTTGAGTAATTGGAACACGACCTCTGTCAACCCCCGCTGACCCTAAATGGTCAGCGGAAACGAGCTTACCACCGGGGAGGAAGCCACCTCGGGGTCTCTTGGCCAATCCGCATATTAGATGCAGATTCAGATGCAGATGCGCTCGCGGTCCGTGGGCCATCGTAGTCTAGTAGCTCCCGACGGTTTAAACGTTCGCATTTCTACCGGCTGACGCGTCAGTCCTCGCGTTTCGCGCTTTATTATCCTCCCACGACCATGATTTATGCTAATCCCGCACGACCATCGAGCGTACATCGCGCCGAACACGGGCTAGGTGGATCCCTCTCTACTGGTTTCGCAAATAATTCGGTTACGAACCGGTGCTTTTCATTATTACAACAAGTCGACTAGTTCGTATCGAAGTGTTTTGACACCTGTAGGTTCTCAAACTATAAAGCATCTATTGTGCGTTCGCGAGAAGTTGACAAGGGGTCGTGGGCTCACTAAACTCTGGGGATCCTTTCGCTAGCCAACTTCTCGCGAACGCATAGTACATTATTAGGTAAAGGGCCAACAATTCGACGAGGCACTTGTCAAGAATCAAGATGGTACTTTGGTTTAACAATAGCCCTCACAGTCTGCCTAAAGAATAAATAATAAATACCTCTGCCTCCGTTTGTCGTGATGGTTCTCATCGAGGATTATACGATCGAATTCCATCGTAAAGCATCCATAATAGTAAAATTCGAGGTATCCTTCCGTTTACGACGCGCTCTTCTGCTTGAAAAGCCCTGCCAGCGAGATTCGAGCGCAGCTATAGAAACCGCGTGGGGCAATAAATAGTTACATCGAGGGTATTTAGACCGTTTCCGGGATTTCTCTGAATCCGTGAAAGATCTATCCCGATTGAGATGCCGACAGGCGGCGATCTCTTCATTCGGCAAAGGAGCGGTTTTTTGTTAGGTCGATCGTCGTTTTCGACGTTTCTCGTACGAAATATTTCGGACGAACGTGTTACGAGGCAATAAAAAGGAAAGCCGCGTGAATCGGCGACCAATTAAAGAGACCGATTCGTACGATGAAAAATGCTGGCCGTAAAACGTCGCGTTACATCAACCTTTAACGATTGTCCCTAGCCTCCTGGGTTTCTGCTTGTTTCTGGAACGACAGAAAACGTATCGACGATAAATTAACCGGCGAGAAAAGATCGACGAACCGAACGAGTGGCGTTTTTATGGACGCGTTCGGGTTGCCTTCCTTTCTTTCTCGATCCATAAAACATTGGCGCAACACGAGCGGAATGCGCGTTCGTCGAACGAATATTTTCATCAGGATACCTCGCAGTTAATACAATTTTATTATTATCAAGACCGTCGATAAATCATTCGTTCGAGGCGATCGAATCGCGAACGAGCACGCGAACGATGACCCGGAATTTCTAGTTTCACCGTTGCTCGTAATCGAGTTTGTTTAAAAAATCTAATTGCACGCTCGAAGCACGTTTAGGGGATTCTATCCCACTGTGCGGTCGCTGGTTTCGATTCCCTGGCGAGGAACGTGGAAACCGGCGCGCTCTCGTCTCTCGTCTCGCGCGAGCATAACGGCGAGAGTCGCCCACGCCGCTTCCAGCCATGATCAAGGAACAATGTATAACAGTTTCTTCATGGTTGTCTCGTCAAATCAAGTATTAGTCATCTGCCAGGAACGAGATTCAGTGAATGTACTCGTGCGCGCGCGCCTTTTCGAGCCGGCCTCCCCGGTTTCCGGTTTCCATTCCCTTTCCTGTGAATCTCACCGTCGAGGCGGGCCGCGGCTATTGCAAAATTATCGCCATCGCGGAATAATTCATTCCCGTGGCTCGTTTCTCGATTCCGCTTGAAATAGAAACTGCTTCGATTGATAAATCGCTCGACGCCGGATAACGCAAACGGTGTTCGCGAATTGTTCCGACGAAATATTGTACAGAATTCTAGGCAAGTCGAATCCGTAGGTGGTCGAAGAAACAACTCTCCTTCAAAATATTAATTCCCGACGTTCGCTAGGAATAATCGTTACTGTCTTCTTTTAAAAGCCTCTGTTAGAAAATATAATTAAAGCGTTTGACGATTTGAAACGTTACGGTGAAATGACGCGATCCTAGGTCCCGACGATAAATTAATCGAACGCGTAGGATTACGAACGCGAATAAGACACCGGCTGCGCGGTCGAAATTTTCAAGATGGAGCGTGATTTGTCGACGCATATATCAGACGAATCTTATCGGTTGTATCGTCTGTGGTTCTTACGCGAGCGGGAACATTTTTCACCTTTGACCGGGAGAAAACGAGAGGATCGACGGCTTCGAGGCGGGACGGCCACCCGCGGGTGATCCCCGGACGGCAGGTTGATCCCTTCGGAGGGTGCTGGCCGAAGGGTATCGATCGCGAAGTATCGTTCGCGGGCTGACAGTGCCGAGATATATATCTCAAAGCCGACCGTAGTGCCGCGGGGTTCACGCGGGGGTAACTCAATTTGTAGTTACAAACGAGCATAATATGATAATGCTTGGCGCTCGGGCACCGATTCGCCCAGCCCCGTCTCCGTTCTTTGTTAGCGGACCACTGCTCGGCAACGCTTTCCCCCCCAGCTGCGCGCTGTCATTTGTTCACGTCTGTCAATACGTCACTGATAGGTACACCGGTACCTCGTTGGGCACCGAGATGTGCCCCGTCAAGGCCAATCTTCGCACGAAATTTCGAGTACGACCGCGTTACTTTTAGCGCGCGCGAGGTAAACGACCGTTCCACGAGATGGGCAATTTGCGAGTAAAAAATTGGCAGAAGTATGGCGCAGAGTGCACAGTTTTAATGTATCTATTATATTAGAAAAATTTCGTAGTTTTCGCGTAGGCACTGATAAAATGTTTAGGACCAGGTTAGGATAATTTCCAGAGTTTTCTCGTCGGAGGGAGGACCGTGAGAGCGGACGCCTATGGTATCCCGTAGGATTACGAGCGCGTTGCCGGAGCGGATTCACATAATTCGCCCGGGGCGCAACGGCGGTTCGTTCGTGCCAAAATAAATCAGTAGGTCCAGTACTTGAAAAATAGCCGCGTGGCATCCTAGTGTATATATTCGGGTCGCGAGGGCGAACGATCCTAACAAATTGGTCCCGAAGCAAATGGGCACCACGATGCCGATTTATTATTATCTATTTACGATGCGCCTTAAATCACGCGTACCCAGAGCCAACGGCGTTCGGTCGGCCAGCGAAATCGTGAAGAAAGCCGAGGGAACAAGGAGCGGAAAGTAGTACCACGGGATGTATTATTAACCGTTTAGCAATTTGACAAGCGTCGTACTTTCGAATCGGGTCCGATACAATCTACGCGAAATGATTTATACGTAAAAGCGGTCCTCCTATACCCGTGGCAAAACGCAGTAGCGGTGTATATTACGCGCTTATTATCCTCGTTTTACTTCCCTTAACGCCGTCTATTGTCCCCGGGACCACTGTATATTAACGCTCTCGTAAAATTTCCATTTCAGCGCCTAGAAATTTATAAAATATATTTTTCCGTAGAAATAGAAATAGAAATAGATTCAGGTTTATGTATTTTCTCCCTACGGTTGATATTCAGAAGTAATTGTCTCGTGGAAAAATAAGGGAGGATGGGAATCTGCGAGTCGCGTAGTCCCCAGCGACGAGGCGCGGGAATAACGGCGAAATGAGACGCCATAACGCATGGCGATCCTATAAATGCGTTTCTACTTGTAAGCCCGGGTTTGGACCCTGTCGCACGGACAGATACCGTGCGTCTTCCTTTAGTGCCTCGACCGGCAGCACAATGTGAAACCCACTCGCGACAACTTTATTAGAGAGAGCCGCGGGTACATCGCAGGACGAGTTGCGTCTCGGACTGTAACGCGTGCGTAGCTCGTAACTATTACGGGGACACTCTCCGTTCTCCATTTTTTCTTGTTAACCTCTTAGGAAAGCACTGGCGCGCACGTTCGTGTGAATGATCGCTGGGTAAAAGTGTGCTTATCATGTCGAGGATTCCGCGGGTTTAGAGCGTACGATATAATGGCGGACAAGTTCAATCCTGGAAGCACGCGTCTAACAATTTTGCAACCTCAGATTTTAATTCTCAAAAATTTGCTTTGACATTTAACAGCAGTAAGAACAGAACTAAAGAACAGTTAGTAGGAAATTGACGGAAGAAGCGATGGAAGTCGTGACATTGAACAATTACGTAGAGCGTGATTGCGTTTCAACGACGAGACAAGTTCCGGGGGGGGAGGAAATACTCGCGAGAGGATCGCGAGGCCCCCCCATCGACGGATGATTTGTTTACGATGATAAGGTTTCGCGTTGGAGCGTTAACATGGCGGGCCGTGAAAGCGTTCCGGGAATCGGCGACTTAACGATGTGTAACGAAGTAGTCGAGCCCGGTGTCAATCGTCGTAAAGCATCCGAGACGCGATCCTGTCGGGGAAGTCTGTTGTAACGTTTCTCGTTGGATAACAGTGGAACGAACCAGCACGTCGCTGCGAGCTAAATGAAAATTTCTCCGACGTCGTTACGCACAAACGCGACGGCCAATCCGAAAGTCGCGTGCAGGTTGGCTAGCGGAGAGACGTTCCGCGGGTCCCATTATCTCGATTGGCAGTTTTCTAAAGGATTAATCTCCCACGGGACGAAGGACGTCAACGACGACGACGACGACGACGACGAAGACGACGACGACGTTGAATGTGTCGTGTCAAACGACCAGCAATCAGACCGTGCACAAAATCCCGATTGTAATGAAGAAGGATGCTCCGCGGCAGGAACGGTCTCTCGTACTTATGCGTCTATTCTCTGCGAAACCACCGCGGGGGTTTCGAGGCCGGTGTCAATTTTACGTTTCACCGTGATTGCTTCCTTGTACGGCAGCCAGCAGCCAGCAGCGTCGGCGGCAGGCTCGAGCAGCCACTCGGTGAAACTCAAATTAAAATCCTTCCCGATGTCAGACGATAATGATAACGACCCACGACTGTGTGAGGTGCTAATAGCTTGACAGCTGGGGATCATCGATTTCTAAGCGACAGAATCGAACGATCGCGGAAGGGACACGATCCACCGTTCTGGCGGACACCGTTCTCCCGTGTCGAAGTGCACGACGAGCGATCGAAGAGGTTGCGGTTTTACTTCGCACGATTCGAGAGATTGCGCCTTTTTCTTTCTCGCGTTCGACTTTCGCTTTCTACAATTTGTAACCTGGACGCGATAATTGTTGTCCCTCTTGCCAGAGAATGTTTCCAGCACGATAAATGGGGCCTCGTTGCCAACTGCGGCTACGATACTTGAACTTTTTCCGCTCGGGATCTCTTCTCGTTCGATGAAATTATTAACTTCTATTCGGTATCAGAATTTCCTATGCCTAGTATTCACTGTCGTTTACCAAACTAGGTACGAATAACATTTTCAACGAAGGTATTAGCAAACGCAACGGTCCTAATGGCGAATCAAACAATGTGGAATCGACGGTCGAAGAAGGGATATTGGAATTATTGAGACACGATCAGTGGGTGGTTAATTTGATTCTTAAAGCAGCATCTTAATTGGCTCTTTTAATCGAAGGCATTGCAGCAACGGTATTCGGAGTCAATGATTTCCTTGGCATTCCTTCGAGAGTGAAACGAGACGCGGTACCGTAAGTATCGTTGCAATAATGAGTTCACGATCGTTCAAGCGAATCGTTAGAAACAATCGGTGGGTCTGTCTATCACGTTACAATCGGCGGTACAACTATCGATCATTTCGCCAGGCCACGAAATCGCCGTTTCGAGGCTCAGGATACCCCGTGCACGTGTTCCTCGTGACGGGCACGGGAATCGAAAAATCGGTACGTTTCCAACTTAAAATCTTAAAGATAATAGAAGTTTGCGTATTGTGTGGAAAATTTTATTTCGAATTACGGATCGAAAGCGTTACGTAAAGAACGAACAAGAAGTTGCTCGCCAACTGTCGGCAGTTATACTCGGCGTCCAATTACTTGTCAGTCACCTTTTTAATTTATCATCGACGTGGCCGGTCGAGGTTACTTAAATTTTCGATTAGGTGATTTGCGACCGTGGGTCGTCGGAGGTTAAGGAGAAGTTTTGAGTCGAATATTTACGATCGGCCGTGCTTTATCCACTTAATTAGGTGTAGACTGAGAGAATGAGACGTTAGAAAGTGTACGCCGAATACAATAAACCTTTGATTACTTCCCAACTCGTCGAGGTCTTCTCGTTGCCGAGTAGCACCGTCGTAAAATTCTCGTTTGGACGCGCGTATGCGGGTCACTCGGAAAATGTAGACAATTAGTGGCACTAAAAAGATACGAAGACGCGAGTCGCGGTGAAACTTTGCTCGCTTCCTGGTTGGCGAAGGGTCGAACAAATTCTCGTTCGATCGGAAATAATTGGGAAATATGAACAGAGCACCCAAAGAACGTATTTACGATTCGTGTTCCTCGACGTCGATGGGGTTTGTTGGTAGGTTTGCGCGCGACACGCGATTATTTGTTAACATGGCGTCGCGGAGGTGCAAAGTGAATCGATCGAGGGGAAAGGGGTCGAGTGCGATTGTCGGTCGACGAAGGCTCTCGATAATTCATTATCTCCCAGCCGCGGTCTCGTCTCATTTTCGCTGCACGGGGTCCTCGATCACGCCTAACGGCATCGCATCGGCGTAAATACGTTGCGTAATTAATTTCGCGCAAACCATGGCGAGCCGGCGTTATATTTATAGCGGTGCAATAACCCCGTGTGTTTTATGCACCGACTCGGGTTCATAGAGGTGAACCTGGCGACCTGGACCGGAATCCACGGAAAAAAAGTGTACACGGTGGGACTCTGAATGCAGAGCACGTGTTAAATAATTCTATCTCCCGAGTGGAATCGATCTTTTCGAGTTAGAAATTCCACAGACTCGAAATTTTTATCCGCCCAGGAATTTTGCCCATCCCTGGCCACACCCTGTACACCGTATTCTCGGCGAGGGAATCCATGGTGCACGATATCGCGCGAGAATAAAAGGAACGCGACTTCCACAGGGTCGAACACCGGGTGAAAATATCGATAGGGGGTCAAGCTGAGGTTAGTTAACGCGCTCTCTGTTTCCCTTTTCCTTCTCGGGGTCTCTTCGTTCCTCCGTACGGTCTACGCCCTTCGCGAGCACCTTGTTCGTTCTCGAGCGTTTTTCTGTCCTCGTCCGGCGTAGGTGTGGAACTTCCCTGGCGAGTCCACACAGTGGACCACTGACTGCGCACAATTAGGCCTCGGCGCAGAACGAATTCATCTTCGTTGGATAAGCGAGACTCCGGCCAGTTCGGCACGATCGATTATCAATCATTCTACCGCGGTGCCCCGGTCCGCGATCCACGGCCCTCGAGGATCGAACGCGCGCGGGAAAAAAGTAGAACCTGGCCGACGTACACGCTCCTCCGTGTGCCCGTAGGGTGTATCCACCCCCGCAACCGGCTGCTCGTCGGGTTTCGACGTTTCCTGATGGACGTTTCCAGTGCCTCATGGCCGCTCACGTCGATTGGGATAAAGTGGCTGTCGGGATTCATAATGATGGCCCCGTGCGTGTCGGATTTTATCGATCGCGGCCCCGGAAACTCGATACTCGATCCTCGGGCGTCGTGATTTATCGTCGCGCCTATTTTCGTGAAGCGTTTCGCTCCGATCTGCCTCCCGAGCGATCCGATCTCTCGAAATTCGCGACTTCCACGATCGCATAAACATCCAACGAATTTATCCGGCACTGTTGAGATTTCATTTTATTAACCCCTCGACGCGGTCGCGCGGATCCTGTTTTCCAAGATCTTTCGTCGTACGGTGAAAACTCTCGACTGCGATATTTACGATCCGTGCCCCGCTCGACGATGTTTTCCACATCCACGGGGAGAAAAAACGCAGGACACGGTCGCGTCTCTCGTAACGTCACGCTCACCACGAGTTGATTAATAGCGGCTTTCCAGGAATATGGAAAAATCTGACCATATAAATGTAAATTAGATAAACCGTGAACAGTCGCAATCGTCGCGTTGGAAAATCTTGTGTAATCGAGTTTCCACGTGAGTTGGACGAACCTCTCGCCTTTCGACCGGGGAAAAATGAAAGAAGCGTTTATAGTGAAACAAACAAAGTGGCGCGAAAGTTGACGCCGATAGGTGGTTTCGTCAGAGAAAATCCTGTTCTCCGTTTGCAAAAATCGTGGACTCGATTTCGAATATAAATGGTTTTTCGCGTGGAAATGCCCAAAGCAATTCTGTTTCAACTAAAATAAAATTTCTGATACTAGTAGGATAGTACCTACCTCTAGCGGTCAACTGAGTTTCTTACGATTACCATCTATCTTCCATCACCGATAGCTCTTTTTTCACTCGTACTTGATCCAACTGCCCTGTACGTCGTACAGAGATCGTTAGTACCAATTCTACAGACTTTGAATTCTATACGTATTTCAAGTAACTGTATGGTTTACAAAATTACATAGCAATGACATTTTATGTATTTTATAACTCAATAATGCATAAAAGGTCAACGTATCAACAGACTACGCAGTTACTCGGACTTGGCATGCGCCCCAAAGTCGCATCGCGATAGAATTAGGGTTAAGCAGCTGCCAGCCAGGGAAGGTTTCGAGAATCATGTACCCATCAGACGCTACGTATTAAGATGGACAGCGCCGGTTGATAAATTACACGTATGTAATTGCGATATCGTCTCTCTGTCTCCGGTTCGTTCCTCATAAACGAGAAGATAGGGTACTGACCCGATGTTCGTCCGATCAAAAGGCTCGGGAATTAATCCGGCGGAATGAAACCGTATCCCTGGATTGGCAATTTTGTGGCCGGTCGTAGTCACCTGCTGGCCAAGATAGAAGGCATTTACGTAAGTAAACGACGCGCGGATTGGCCGCGTGCCCGCGTAGAAAGAGCTGCCCGGAGGAGAGAACGATAGAGGGAGAGGGTACCATTGGAACCGTCATGCCGATGTCATTGTAGCAGGTGATTTATGGCCCGTTTGCTCGCGCGCCGTCGCCGCTGGAAAATCGTTTGCATTGCGCAAAATTTAATAAAGCAATCCACGCATCGACATCTCGATTCCCGTAATCTTCCTAGCGGGGAACGAGGCGAGATGGTCTCTCCTGATAATTGCGTAACGCAATCGTACCGATACGCACTGGATCCGCCGCTTCGTTTTCAACGATCGAGGAAAAGGAACACGTCCGAGGATCGAGAGGAGGGAACGCCGTGCACAGGCAATCGATGCAACGACGATGTTCGCTGATAAGCGCGTCGCGAACGCTCGTGTCGTCGTAATTAATACTCGCGACGACAGGGGACAGCGATCGAACGTCCGCGAGCTTTGCGAAATTGGGATTGACGTGCCTTCGAGGCTCCGACTGAGACTCGTCTCGAATTAATTTGACGGATGCGGGATGAGAGACTTCAGAGAACTTGTATTTACCGATGAAAGGCACTTTGGTTGAGAGGATTACGAGGCTCCAGTAATGTTTGGCATAATTGGCGAGCGTCTCCCTCGGATCTCTGCGTTTCACCCCCAAACCGAATTACCGCTCATTTTCCACGCGCACGTTGTGCTGTTTGTATTTAAACCTACAGAATTTTATTAAGTTAAGAAACTCGAGTTTTCTCAGTCGTGTCAGGCGAGTTTGGTTCCGTTTCTCTGGAGTTAATTGGGAGTCTGCGTCCGTTCAGATACTCGTGATCCAAGAACACTCTCGTTGTAAACGTGCGAAACGGCGGGCAGACTGGTCGTCGGTGTATAATCAGCTTGACCTTTTTGTATTTCCGCGTAATTGAACGACGTAGCAGGTTGGTCCCGGGGAGAAGAAACGCGAAAAGGCACGAGGAAAGGTGACGCGGGTCGGCAGTCGCGTAATGGGTCCGCGCGAAACATCGATAGAGTCATCGTTGTCGCCGCCGCCGCTCGGCGAACAGTGATAATAGTCAGTATTAATAAATCCCCTTTTCTACGGCCATCAATCGCTGCGTGCCGAGGCAAGGATTGTTAACACGTTCCTTGCTTCAGCATCGACGATAGAAATATCACTCTCCCAGGCGAGATACGGTAGGCGCGAGATTCGTCTTTTTCTTCTTCTGCTTGCCTCCTTCTTCTTCGTCGATAATCCGCGGCGTTTAGACGCGATAGTCGCCCGCGCCGCTGCCTCGGAGCTCGCGGACGTTCCTCGCTTGACAAATGATCGCCGACCGTTCGATTCGTGGTGCTTTCTATTTATGCCTAAGCCACGCGAAACCCCCGGTCGGTCATGCGTTAGTGACGTAATCGGAGAAACGAACGAAACACGACAATGACGCCTCCACCTTCGCCGACACCCGGCTCACACCTTACGTGCCCAGGTAAATGCGCCATTGACTCCGGAATCGAGCGTATTGCGGGGGAGAGTCGCGCGAAACCATCGGTGGTTACGTGGCGGGCCGACGAACGAGCAACACTCAGCGATGAATTATTCCCGAGGGTTGGGTATCCGTCTGGCTGGGAAGTTTTACCTTACAACGGGATTTTTCTGGATTCCGGTTGACTGGCTTCGAGTGGGGTTGCGGATGTGAGCGGCGCGTTGAGCAATAGAGAACGGAGAGAACGCGCTGCTGGATACGCTTTTAACGTGCTCGAGAGAAGAAGGGCGCCGGATGATTAGGGTAAACTCTTTCTTGGATCCTCGATCGATTATCATGTTCCACGATCATGGAAATCGCGTCGTTCGTGGCAGATTCGAGCATGCGAAACGCACGGATGAAATTACAGGGTTGCGTTACGCGGAACTGCGTCCGCGGGATCGGGATGCAAACGAACGCGGGCCCATTAAAAGGCTGTCAGAAAGTCTTCTGCGCGTACCGTTGATGTCTCTGATAATGTCACCGCGCGGGTCTTTTTGCGACGCGTTTCCGCGCGTGTAATTTCCGAAACGAGGGAACGCGAGTTAACGACCTCCGGTGTAGTCCCGATCCTCGAACATTTGCATAGAGGCTGGTCGTTATACCCGACCGGCCGGAGCACGCGGGGGCGGAGTCACCAATTTTGCGCGAAGGGCTAATCGCGGGCCCAGTTCGAGCGCCGGCCGCTTCCACCGCGTAATCGCGAGGGCAAAAAAGTTATTACGTTTTTTGCCGACCGTTCGAGATTAAAAACGGCCGGCGGCGTTGTAATTGCGAGCTGATAGTGGCGCGGCACCCGGTGGCTGCTACCGGACATCAACCGACCGGGGCTGGAACCTTTTTCCCTCGTCCCACCCCGAGGGGGAGAGGGAATATCATTCCGGGAGGACGATGAAGGCTGAGCAGGGGACCGCTCCGTGGATCCTCCAGGCACGACCGCGCAAATTACAGACCACGGAACCAACGGAAGCCGGTGGAACTGCGGAGGCTAGGTAGCACGGAAGCCCCACCATAGGGGTGGACGACGACCTTACGCACGATTTCTGCTTTTTCGAGTAGCTAGACGTTCATTCTTAACCCTGTATTCTATTTTATTCAGCTCTACTTCTATATCCAGAGTTCCTTTTCTGATTACCATTGTTAGGTGTGATTACTGATTTCCTAACGATACCGTCACCGATTTCTAAAAACTGTCCCACGTGATTTCAGATAGTACACCCCTTGTTTGACGCTTATGCTATACAAGTCTCCAATTTTAAATTCGTAGGAAACGCTAACCTTTCTCGATCGATCGCGCAGGAATTATTTACCGGGTGACGCGCGTAAGGTATTGAATTGTACGCTAGCTTCGCTGGAACCGACCCGCGCTGTCTATTATAGTTTCAAGCCGGGCGATCGTCATGCAGGTCGGGAGCTAGGACTACAATGTACGTCGAGTTTATTTCAGGATTATCGGCCGACAGCGATCGGCGGCGTCGATCGTAATTCCACGCGTGTGGTGCAGCGGACGTTTCGCTACGGTTCTCCAGGAGCCGCTGACGGTGACGGAAGCGAAAGGGGAGGGTCCATCAGGGTGGGAGGTCGCGGCGGCTGAAAAGAAACGGCAAATTTTCACCGCGGCTCGTTGCTGCTCCGCTCTTTTACGTAATATGATTTTCAATTGCACACGCCCATCACGTATCACGACGCCTTTCTATTCATATAATCTTGGCCGTGTGTGTGTGTGAGTGTGCGTGCAAACGTTGCTGGCGCGCTCGCGGACGCGGGGCAAGGCACTTTTGATTATCGAACCTCGACTGCAGCGGGAGAGGCGCGCGCGGGCATAATACCAACATATCCTGGCTTCTTAGTGGGTATGCATTATAATGCATCCACAATGCACCGGCGCGGTGCACATCAAAGCCTGCTACGTGAGCGACTACGTACCCGTGTACGGGCAATACCCCAGCGCCTATACTGCCGATACCAAACGCCTAATGGCCAACCGATCGATCGCTCCGATTTTCCGCCATTTCTTTCCAAGAGCTGCTCGCTGTTTCTCAGAATTTTTAAGTAATTATTCCAGCGCGACGTACCCCCGTCTCTTGGTATCGGCAAGGGTTCAAATAAAATTAATACGTCAGAGATATAATCTCGAAGAACGATCCAAAATGACAACCTTGTACTCTCCTCGGCAGAGGATTCGTCGAAGGGTTAAAGCAGATGGCTGAATAAATAGAGAAGGGACGGATGCAAGCCCCTCGATCCTATCTTCCGAGTCGAGATTACGTTCGCTGTTATTACGATGAAATCGACGTAGGAAAAGGAGAAAGAAGAGTCCCCCGGGAGGGAGAAAAAGGGATCGGCCCTAGAACAAAAATGGATATAGATTATCGCGAGGATGCGCGGTACTCTCTAACCGTAATAACCAGTTAAACGTTTCGCGACGAAGAAACCGGGTGGACCAGGGCGACGGAGCCGGAGATGAGGTACGACGTGAGGTCAAAAACTAATATCGAACCTGGGAGGGCTCCGCAATTGCGGTCGCGAGGAACGAGCCCCGGCTACCGTGGGCCCGGCACGCCCGGGTAACTTTGGTCCGCGCGGCCCCTCGAGCCATCGGGCCCCTCGAGCACGAATCGGATTCAATAATTTCGCGGCGAGTAGGACTAATTTTGAATGCCATTAGTTAGCACACGCCGCCTGGGATGATCCGACCGCCGGAACGGATTGTTGTTTCATTCGTTCGTTTCGCCATGGCCGTTTCCACTCCCCCGCTTCCTCCCTGGTCCTATCTTCGTTCCGTTCCCGCCTTTTTCCCTTCTTTTTCTGCCTTTGTTCGTGATTGTTGTGCGCTTGCACGTCGCCGATACCAGCGCTACCGTATTATGAGGCCCCGGACGCCAACGCATTACACGCTGGGTCCTCGTCTCGCTCGTTTCTCTGCCTCCTCCGACTCCGTCATCCTTCGTCTCTCCATTGATCAATCCTCGCGTCTTTCTGCCTTTTTCGTCGTCGGGCATCCCCCGTCCTCGCCGTATGGCGCCACTTCTGATTGAATCGACCGCGCGATGCACAGCGAGGGATTCGCCGTCTCGAGACGTCGGCGTTGGATCGTCTGCGAATTCCGCGGGATCGTTTCTGTCGACCATTTCCCAGCGTTCGATCGGTACGCGCGGTATTGGGTCACTGGGCGCCGCGGAATCGAGATCCCCTTTGTTCCTCTCCGTCTGGCGCGAAACGACGCGCGGATACCCGTCTCGCTCCGATCCATCGCGGTCTTCCGTCAGTGGGCGACCGCCGAGTAGCAGAGCATCTCCGCAGGGGGACCGTGATATTTTCTGCTCGATCAGAGGAGACGGTGACGCGCCTTCCTACGGACGAACGCGTACGATGTCTCCCTTGGACTCGAGACTCGATTCATTGCCCCATTCTTACCGCGAAATCCGGTAGACTGGCCCGATAGAAATCTTTACGCTGCGGGTAAGTTAGGTATGCCCCTCGGGTATCCTCCGTCCAACCGCTTGATTAATGGAAAGAACAATCGGACGTATGGATTCCTCCATCGGTGCTCGAACCGAGGCGCTCGGATTTGTCCTCCGCGAACGAGGACATATTACACGATCGCTTTAATAACATCCCTCAGGGATCGAGAAAAAGCTAGACCAGGCCTTAGAAACTATTTTTATTTAACATCATTATCAATACCACGAACAACAAGGTTCCACGATCGATTAATCGTTAACCAGCAGAACCGAAAGAATTCACAATAAAACGAGGCCTGAGAGAGCGATATTAACGAAGGCCAGAATCAACTATTGGTCCAACCGAAGCGTGGATGCGGCTCGATCGAACGCCGGTGATGAGCAGATAATTAGGTTCGAAGCCACTCACGGACGTTAACGAGTGTTCGTACCGCGCGTTGGATTCGTTCTAGCCTTCCTCCGAGGACTGTTGGCCCTCGGGGTACGCTTCCACGCGATCTATGCCCTTTTACCCTTCGAGGCGCTCGAACGAGACTTTGGGAACGAGAGGAATCTCGCCCTTCCCTGCGTTCTTCGTTGCCTCTCCCTTGTCCAGGCTCGTTTCGGCCTTCCGACACCTCGCCGCGTTCTAAATGTCGGTGATGAGATCATTTATCATCGTACGAAAACGTGAACCTCTCTCCCCTACCACGGCTGTTCGGCTGGCATCACGCTTCCGCGCTCCGCTCGCCTCGTTCCCACGAGATGAGACTTCAGGATCGTCAACCGTATTCTGCTTTTGCTTTACGGACTCGCGAACGCGATGATTTTTGGGAGGATCGGAATGTGGTTGAGCACAGCCGTCACGATGAGTACAAGTAGAATTTTGGTAGGTGGAAGGGGATGATCGATTAGTAACGAGCGATATGGCTTTCGTTTTGTACAGCAGATCGATAAGAAAGGTCAAGCATGGGTTAAATAGTAGAGATGTACTGCGTGAGTCTTCTTGTATGAAGCAGATCGAAAGTTACACCCTTCATTTTTAACCCTGACGTATAGCAGACTCGGCGATCGGTCAACATATATCTTGAAAAGAGAAGAACGTAAATTCATAACTTTCTAAAAAGTTCAAAATATTACTCGTTAGATAGATCAATTAATCGAGTAAAATATCAGTTTTAAGGTGTCGTTTTTTCCTGAAAAATTCACTCGACTTCTCGCAAGGAACATTTCTACGTTTATTTATACTGTAATTGAATCTGCAGAGAACCCCAAGCTTTTTCTATATCGTTAACAGCTTTCAAGCTCGACAGTCGAACTCAAAGGTTTCTAAAGGTTCGGAGATTTCAATGCGCGGTAACAGTAACGCGGTGATTTCAATGCGTGGTAATAGCTCGAGTGACTTGAATGCGTGGTTAATAGTATTCGCGACCGATCCAAAGCGCGCGTTAGATACTGACCAATAAAGACATCGAGCTCTCCTTTTTCACAGGGGTGTACGGATCGTTTTCTTCTCCGTTTCTTTCCCTCCACGTTCAGTGCTCGAGGAATACCAGAAACGTCACGAAAAATAATTGACGCCTGGATTCGAAGAGATCGTCGGTGTTGATCGAATAAACACGGACGTTGTTTTCGTTCGTGATCCATTATTCAAAATGAATTTTGTCCGTTCCAGAGTGACCAACCCGACGCACGAACTGGCAATTTCCTCGTTGCACGATGGAAGAATTCCACGATGATCCTCGGCGTCGACAATCGTGCGGACCGCGGAGCCACGCTTATCCATCGGAAAGAATTACTGTTATTACAGGTAACTTTCATTTGACTTTCATTATACGAAAGTTCATCTTCGGCCGTGCTCGCATGCCGGATCAACGCGTTACGTAAACTCGATTAGACCCGGACTATTTTCGCGCGGCGATTAACATCGGTTCACGGCGAGGCGCGGGCGTATCGTGTGTGTTATTGATTGTGTCGTGCTCGCTCGCGGAGTCTAATTAGTCACACCCGCGCAGGTGTATCACGTTTAGCGAACGACGTCGATCGGGTTGCCTGCCTCGAGGCTGTTCTCCTGTTCGAGGAGAAAGCGCGATGCGTTCGCTGCGATTTCGCGGACAAACGGACTCGAATAGCGCGAACCGAGATCGATGGAAATACAGTGTGGGACAAAACGATACCGCATTTTGTATTTTACGATCGACCAGACGCAATTTATCCTATCTTTTCGCCCGTTAATTATCCGAATAAATAAACGAACCGCGAAGAACAAACGGCGCGAGTAACAATTACTCCATCTTAAGGGATATCTTTTTTCGAATCGTCGCGTCGCCAAATACTCGGTCGTTAACAGTAATGCTTATTCTTTCGTAGCGTTTTGCCGTGCCTTTAAAAGCAACGGAGACATTAAAACGGTCATAAAGGAGACGTCTTCAGACGGGAAAGCTGACCATCTTCGATCCCTCGTTATCTAAAATTCGCGTCGACTGTCGCCTCGGCGAACCGAAAAAGGCACCCGACGGTTTGTAAATTTCTGGGGCTTTGCGTGCAATTAGGTAACGGTACCGTGTCTTTACGAAACGCTACTTTCTCCGTACGGGAACACGACTATTTTTCAATTACGTCGCCATCGTCGCGCGAAGCTGTCTTTGGCTGTCGTCGTTTCCGCGGAGAAGACGCGTCGCCATGTCGCGCGTTGTATATCACGAAGAGCAGCCCACGCGACCCTCTAAGCGGGAGAACCACCAGGACGCAGCCATTCTCGAATTTGTTTGAACGAATCCGACGGGAGCTCGAATGAGAGCTACAAGTAGCGGGCCCCGTCTGTGTCTCGCCCACGTGTGCCTGTTGAAGACGTCGAGGCTCGTCGAGCACTGTTAGCGCGCCGCTGTATTTGCATAATGCGGAATCGAATTAATGGATTTAGAGCTGACGTCGATAAATATATCGGGATTTATTTCGGAATTCGTGCTCCCAGGACGCGTTCAACCCGAGATTAGGACGAACGAGAACGTTGCGTTCGAGAATCTTTTGGTCCAACGTGGGGTTATTCAGCGGTTTTATTATGGAAAATTCTAAAAATTCCTCAGGAAATTTTTGATTTTAAAAATTCGGAATTCCAAAGTAACAGAACGTGGATCTATATTTGAATATAAATGTTTTGAAGGCGGACGAATTTCTCTATATCTTGCGGCGATATTTAGAAAGAGTAATGTATTTAATACTTTTCAATTTGAAATTCATTTGCTGGTCGACTCATAAATATTTATATTCTTAGTCATCGATCGAGAGTAAATTTTTATTTGGCATTGGCGCGTGTATTAATTTACGTGGGTCGATCAATAAGTAAGTTACACACCCATGGCAGCTTCTGTTGCAAAATAGGTATCTAATTGCCAACGGTAGCTACATAGGTACAACATTGTTATTGATTTATAGTAATTGTCAATTGAATTGCATCAGTTAATCGTACAATACGATATATTGAGCGT
Organism: Colletes latitarsis; assembly: GCF_051014445.1. Lineage (NCBI taxonomy): Eukaryota > Metazoa > Arthropoda > Insecta > Hymenoptera > Colletidae > Colletes > Colletes latitarsis. Next base: position 23,476,410 of record NC_135135.1, on the reverse strand, counting down.
GGAGCTTCGCATAATAAATGCTTCCGAATTTAAGATCCACGCTGATATAAGACTCGTGCCGACAGAAAATGATTCCTGGCATGCGATTCATGGAGGATCGATCTCTGCATATTGTCGGGCCGCTCCGAGTCGATTATTACGAAGTAATAATAATGTAGACGATTTCTCTCTCCGCTTCGGAAATTGTTTTCTCGAGAAATCGGAGTGGAAATTCGTTAAGAAATCTTAAAGAATTCTCGAGCACAATCGCCTGCACGGGTCGAGATAATTGATCGTCGAAGAAGCGCGTTGGCGAGTGAAACGCCACAGTCTTTTTCGGCGTCGAAAACGTCGTCGAGGGAACAAATGGGAAAACATTAGCGGTGGGTATCGACGGTGAGAGATCGATCGCTATTAAACATGACTGATTGTTCGAGTCATTAGTGCCAGATGGCTTCGGACACGTTTCGGGTAATTCCAGTCGATCGTCGGAACAAAAAATGTTACAGGCACCGGCAGTGGAGTTATTAACCCCTTAACGTATTAAGTTACACATTTTTTATAATTTTCGCTGTCAGAAAGTGATGAATTTTTTTCGGAAAACTCGTTCGCCTGCACGTATAGTCACAACTTTTCTTTTAATTATTCCCTTTCGTTAACACGTAACCGAATTGTTCTGTAAAAAAGAGTCTTGCGGTCAGTTTTAGACAACGACCTCAGCATTCACGGACGAGCGAGCGCGCTGGTATCTTATACTAACTCTAACGACGATGTGGTTGATGATGTCGTAAATCTAGATGACCGTAGTTTCACCTGTCAGGTAGATATCAGTCAAAATTAAAGCGATGGGGCTATCAGGCTCCACGCACGGCTAACGAGTCTAGAGATTCCCACCGTGGGTGACCAGAGCCTCTTTATTCACGATTAACGAATCAAATTTATAGATTCTAATTCACAGATGTCTTTAGAAACTAAAGGTAAATCGAAAATTGTTATTCGTATGCAAAGGCCTTGGATTTACAAAATGGCTCTTATTAAAAAGAAAATTAGAGTCTGGTGGAGTCCGACGGAGACCAACGATAGCCAAATCCGTGGCTATTAAGGCGCCTGGGTCCGGCTAATGCGTCTCGGACTATAAAGTTCCAAATACAGGCGATAAATCACCGAAGCAATAAACAGCGGGTGGAAGGGGGGAGTCAACGGTTTGCCAGATAGCAGGATCCCCCGTATCGCGGTGGCTTCGATCCGCCAGCGTCGGAGCGTTCTGAAGCGTAAAGGCCCCCATTACTTGTGTCCACAATGTGGAGGTATTAACCCGCTTCGGCTGAATGCCCGGCGTGCACGTCTCTATGCCGGCGAGCTCCGGTTCGCCGTTTGCAGAAGAGGCTGCTGAACGGGCCGTGGAGGCGGGGGAAGAGGGTATACGGGAACCAAGAGCGGTCCGCTTCACCTTGCTTCACCTTGGTCTCTCGGCTACGTCGTGCGCCGGTCCCGCGGAGCCGTGCCACTTGTCCTGGAATTCTCAGGGACAAGTGGCGTCCGAGTGGGTCGCCTTCCGCGTTCGCCGGATGCGCTCAAATTCTATAGGCGTACTCCAGATGGAGAGTAAATAAGGCCGGCTCGAGGACTCGCGGCAATTCGAGCGATTCCAGCCACGTGCACGCGGCCGATTGCGGAGGCGACGACTCCTCCTGGACCTCTTCGACTCTCCTAGGCCTCTGCCGCCCGGGGATCTACAGGGTGTTCCGTCTTGACGCGTCAGACGCCCCATTCGAATTAAATCCATCCATTTTTTATATTTGATAACTTGAAAACGTATTAAAGCCATTAGGACTTCCAGTTTACTCATTACCCTCGACCGTACTTTCTACCTGAGAGTCTACCAATGTTGCACCGCGTGATCCTTTTAACCTCAACCCACAGACCATTTTTCTTAAATTTTATTTACCACTTTAGTCTCGGTGAGGAAAAGTTTGTGGGTATTTAGAGACCGTGATCCTGGAACGAAGTATGGAAAGCGCGTCGAGCAGCGAGGGGTTAATCGATCACCGAAGCAGGCTCCACGTGTAGGATACACCCTGTATAGACGGGAACGGCCTGCTAGGAACGATGCGTGAACTCTGCGTGCCACGTGGGACGCGGAAAAATGCCGTCCAGTTTATTGGAATTCACTTTGTGTTACCGCACGCGGCTACCGATAATGATCGTTCCGCGCGCCGCCGCGGACTACGGTTTCGTTTGATGTCGCTGATCTTTCTGCCGCTTTCCCCTTTCGTCGCCGGTGTAATTAGTTGTAGTATAATGCCAGGTATCTGAATATAGATCGGCCGACGGGAGGATTATTCGAAAGCTATTGAAAGGATTGTCGGGGAAAGGAAAGATTCACTCCGCGCGTACAGCGAAGCGAATATCGGGGAGTCCTTTCATCTACGTCGTGGAAAGAAGTTTAATTCGATTTTTATTTCGTACATTTAATTACATCGACGCTCCATATATGGTACCACGATATATCATTTTCCCTTGCGATCTAGAAACTCGTGTCCAGAAGTTCAGCACGTTCAAACCCGATACCGAGGCGAGTTCTGCGACGAAATTGCCAGCTTTTTCGATTCGTCGGACGGCCAGCCTTGTCACGAGCGTGCGTTAAATGGCCGATAACCACAAGTTCCACATCCGTTTTCAGAAAGACGCGTCTTGCACCCGGAAGTCTGAAACGGTATCGAGCCGTAGCTGTTAATGGAAACCGTTTTAGCGAGGTTCGCTCGTTTTTCATTTCTCTTGATCTCGCCGCCACGAAATTCATCGTCCAACGGAGGGCAATTAACGCGGGAACACGGGACGGGACGGGTCCTCGATCCCGTGTTCGGATATCGATCCTCGGAGCCGGGAAGGTATGTCGTGGTAGACTACGCGGGTGCACATAGTACGACAATGAGTCTACACACTGCCCACGCGCTTATGCACTTTCGCAACGTTCTCGATAATAAGGATAATAACTCGATTTTATTGCCCACCTTTGCCCTTCCCTTACTCTCTTTTCTCCGTCCCAGGAAGACATTTTCTAACGTCTCGACCCGCCTCGCCTCGCCGCGCCGCGGCCACACAATGCCGTGGCTTTCATGTCGTTCCACTTATGTTTTAATATACCGTGGCATCGGTAAACGCATCTCTGCGATTTAATATCGGGTACACGGGCACGCAAAAACGGAATAACCAAGTTAATTCACCCGCGAGGAGCGGTCTTTGTCGCACATCGAAGAATCGCTTTCGTAATTTCAGTAAAAATCGATAAATTCCAAACGGAATCGATCAACGAGATACCCCAATGTAAATTTGATAATTATGATGACGGATATCGTAAGTTCACCGATCGAAGGATCGAAATCCAGCGCGTCTCGTATGTATCTCAGCCTCCATTTGCATGCGCGAACTCGAGTGCGCGTCGAAAGACTCGGCTGCACCGAGGTGAAACTTCGATGGCACGGAAAGGGTCAAATAAGAGGCGCACGTCACACGCCAGCATTTACGATGACCCAACAATGCATTCTGTTACGGGCAAAGAGAGGCGTAAATATGCTGGCAGCATAAACCACCAACGACGAGGCAACGGCACGGCCGACCATGCAAACTCGACCTCGATTTTCCAGCGCCACGACAAACTTGCATCACCGCAGAACATTTCCCTCCCGTGACACTTTATAGCGCACTCAATACGTATAAGTTTCGCAGGATTTCCGCGAGGTACTTGGCCGCCTCCGACCTGACGCCACAGGCCATCAATAACGTACGCTCGTTAAAAGAATCGCCGCTCTGGTAAAACTAACCATATTCGGTGATCGAGAATCGAAATATTGCAAAATGATTTTAAGTTTACAGAGAGGATATTTGTTTAATTCATTTTATAGATAGGTCGCGTAGGTACACGGAAGACGAAACAAAGGGATATTAGGTTGGACGTTTAGAGGGGTTGGAATTTATGGTTCGAATATAGGTAATGGCTTCCAATCTGAACGGTTCGTCGTCGATCATAGGTTTCGCGAATTATCGAAACACGATACGTCGCCATTCGGTCGGCACAGAAGCAGCGAACGGGATCGAATTTCCGCGTGTCACGCGCGCTTTCGCGGTTTTCGAGGATATATGTGACACGGGCAACAATGGCGCGGGCGGCACGGGAATCGGTAAGAACCTGTTTAATCTGATTCCGCGACGCGATTGTGCTCCGTGGCACGCTGTTACATATTAGCGTTAATAATTCACGATTTTACGGCCGCGCGACTCGTGAAGTTGGCATTATCGTCGGGAGGCCTCGGGCACGCTGCTGGCATAGTTAGCGCCGACATGCTGTTCGCCTTTCCTCCACCTCCTGTATTTATGTATCTTATAAAGGCTTCGAGGCGGGCGTAAATCTTGCACGAACGCGGATCCACCAAATCGTATTATTTTTACGAGCCAGCAACGGTGCTCCCAGCGAGCCTCGATAAATCAGACCCGGGAGACCCGAGCGTTCACGGTACTGGCGTAATTCTCTCGTTTATCCCGTAGGTGTGAATTGAATATTTCTCGAGACCGCGTCCCGACAGACGCGAAGCAAGTGCTCCGCGCAGCGGTACCACAGATCCCGGGATAAAAAGAAAACGGACTCGTGCAACCGTGAAACGCGATACACTGTCGATACCTAGCTCGATATCGATCTCCTACATTGTCAGGCGAAAGAACGATCCCACAAGCGAACCGTGAAACGCGTCTAGCCGCGAAACCCTGAGGTGCGTGGGTGTTCACTTCCTCGGTGGCGATCGTAGCCGCGAGTGAAACGCGAACGGATACGTGGTCCGTCGAACAGCGAAAAATGCTAATTCGGAATCGTTGCGCGATTATTCATCGATCGACGTTCGTTATCCGGCTCGTTTGTTCTGCCGATTGATTTCCATCGGTTACAATCGAACGCCGCCAGTACCATTGTAACCTAACCGCTCGTCCTACACAACGCGTCCACCAACTTTTAGCGCTACCATCGTGTGAAATTAAACCGTCGAGAAAGTTACTTTTTCCCTTTCGAAACTCCATAAACTTCCAACGCGTTTCTAGATAGTACCAAAATTTACGATACCAACGGGAGGGTTCTCAGACTTTGAACGTTATAGATTCTAATTTACCAATGTCTTTAGGAAGTTAGCCTACGAATCGAAAATTTCTATTCGAGGAGAATAATATCTGGTACTAGGATACCCGTTCTCATAACGTACGATTTCCGCCTTCTGGCTTGCGAACAGATGTCCAACTTTCTACAAACAATCTATCGACGTTAAGCTTTTTTCAAACGCCGATCGATCAGGCTATCGATATAAGTGGATCCGCCTGGATGTCGGCCAGATCGGGGAATTGCGACAATCCCAGCGAGGTTCAGCGCGAGATTACATCGCGACAAATCGCGTTGGCCAGCTGTCGGTCGGTGGACGATTGCGACACGGTCCGCCTAGTCGGGCAGGAGTCGATTAAAAGCAGATTTGTTGGTGTTCCGCGCGTTTTCTGCCTGTTTCGGGCGAAAACGATTAAAGGTTGCGGCTGTTTCAACCGGAGACACGCGCGGCTCGCACATTTATTTCGCTCGCCTGAAACCGTCTTTCCGAGATATGTCTGGCGGCGTCGCTTTCACCGTTGACTAACATTGTTTGTAATTGCTGAAATTACCAGCGTTTCGCGATAACCTCGCTCGAGTTCCAGTTAACGTTACTTAACGCGTCGTAGAGCGCTCTGTTTCGCGTATGGCCGGATCGCTTTATCTTCTCTTCATCGCGTTCCGATGATGGAGAGCACTTAATCCTGCATTAACTCAAATTATACTTAACTCGAGAAAAAGAATATGCCAGTAATTGTTAGGATAGTCGACTGTCATCGATTAAGTCATGAGTTCGTAATGGGTTATTTTGGTCCCACCTTATTGGTCGAGGCTCAACGTCCATAAAGCTTCGTGTTCGCCATATAACTGAAAAGTATTTAATATACAATAGCACTGTGACAATGACACGCTAGAACGACCGAGATTCATCTATGGAATTGAACCTTGCGCGATCCTTCTTCAAAGTTCGTTCTTCGACCATTACAGATCACGGTAAAAACGTTTGCAGTAATTATCCGATGTCGAAGATAACGCCGACACGACGTAGAAGCTGCGTTCGATAAAAATTGTTCGAGAAAAGGTTGTTTCGAATCGAGATACGGAGCCTGTGGGTCTGGAGGCGCAATTAGACGGAAACGGATTTCGTTTGCACGTCCTTGGTCGTTTCTCAAGGTAGTCACCCCGATATTTCGAGGAGATTGCAGGTAGCTATGGCCCGAGGCAGTTTGCCGGCGCCTGGCCGGCATTTCCTGGCCTGTCATTACCATACGCACTCATCCGTTGCACGCACGATCTCCCGTGCGTGAGCACGTGTACGCGTGGGAGTCGACCAGACGTCGTAGTGTCTCGCGTGATCACGCGGGAACCGCGGAACCACGTGGCAAACTGCTCGAGCTCCGTACACAAAACTAAAAAGTCATAGATCAGTCATATATGATAGATCAATACTATCAGTCATAGATCTATAGCAATAGTCAATTTCTAAATATCAATTTTTTTGTCTTTTATTTCGTGATTCCACATTTCACGTTTATCAAGAATTCTGGTTGATAGAAGCCATCAGTCACTTGCATGTCAAGTTTACAAACGCTTGTAATTTAAAATTTGTTCGTTCGTTTCGTCGATCGAGTTTGCGTTATCGTACCGTAAATCTTAAATCGAGTTGCGCTGGTTATTACGCGCGGAAGGGTTAAAAATTGAAGCGAATTCGAGACGTGTTCCTCCGTTCGGTGGGGAACGTGCCAAACGTTGACCAACGGGCATGAGTATTCTGCGCATTTCTAGCATCGCCGAGAGCCACGGGAAAGCAAGACGCCGCGCTTTCCCCGCGAACGATAAATGAACGCCGCGACGATCGTTTGTCCTTTCGAACGGTCGCTCGTGTCCGCGATCGATAAAGCGAAGGAGCCGATGATAAATTTCGACGTCCGAGCCGCGGCGAGATATCTAGCGATCTGACGATGAGACGAGGCTGCACTTTGCGCAACCGAGCCTCGCATTGTGTACGCGCGTCGACCTCCGCATAACACGGCGTGTCGTTTCGCGTCGTTCGCGAGCCACGACGAGGATTCAGCAAAATAGTGCCAATAACCATTTGTACGTCTCCATTAGCGACGACGCGACACCAACCGGTGTCCATCGTTCGACGATGAAAACCTCGCGGAATGGAATGTCGCGAACACGCGAAACCGACAGCCTCGCAATTTACGAAGCGCGGTAATGTCCTTCGGATTAAGACAAATTTCGTCCTTCGCCAAAGAGCCCCGAGGCGGCTAATTTTTATTCGAATATTCAACGACCACTGAAACCAAGGTATCGCGTTTTTTACGTGACTAATTTTTACTCCACCGCGCCTTCACTTTGTTAAAAAATATTTCCTTTAAAGGATTCATCGGGTTTCTTTGATAAAACCACGTAGTTTGCATCTTGAATCATAAAAATCCTCCAATCCGTTCGGAAGCTATGATGTTTTAAACATACGCACGAAATTTCAGTAGAATAAGTTCTGGTCAGACATTGTAGTTTCAGTAAAGAATTTTTCTTTCGAAAGTGCGTAGGATTTCGGGGATATGTGTATTCATAAAAAAGGATTGTAATTGATCCCTGCAACAGAAAATAATTTTTTTAGAACGATTTAAAATTTTTTTTTTCGCCGAAAAATTTAGGCACCTGCTATTATAGTTATTCGGATAACCGTGTGTCGGATAATCCGAACACTACTGTACCAGTTTTCTTGATTTCCCGATAAACCATTCCTGTGATATAAAGCGATAGTCGGATCGTCATCCTGAGCTCTTTAACTAAGGCGTTGCGGAGGATCGGTCCAGGGATTCTAAAAGACTTCTAGAGAGCCCAGGGTTTGCGAACGAGGGGGTAGGAAGATAAAATCGAGCAGGAAAAATGGAACGCTACGGTTTGTGAATTATTTTCGAGGAGCACGTCTCTGGGTACCGTGGCGAATAAGTGTACTGGACACGGTCGTCGAGGAGCAATGCCATCCGCGGCCTTTCACCGCGTCGAGGATGCACCTGCGTTCAGGTGTATCGGGTCGGTCAGGGTGTAGGAAGATGCTACAGCGTGCCTTAATGGCCATTGCGCCAAGATCGGACGTTATTAGTCAACGATAGCGCTTGGGAAACGCGTAACAAGATCTCAGAATCTTTTAGATGAATCTTCGCGTCGATGGAACTTGGAACTTGGATGCTTGGATTAGATGGGAACCTGAGAATATTTTCAACGTTCCGTCTTGCTGAAATATTCCAAGTATCGGGTGGTATCTTACTCTAAAATCTGATAAACTGAGGCAGGGAAGATCAAAGAGCCTTCGGTCATATTGGCAGGAAGCGAGAGGGTTCATTGAAATATTCAGAGTCGCGATAGATATTGGAATATTATTGTTACTCTTGTACCTTGAGAAACTATTTCAAGATCGCTGGCTGTCAGGTCGTTATTGTCCGGCGAACGACTTCATCGCGTTTCAATGGCTATTACCATGTTTCATCGCGGAAGGGGAGACCGACGTAATAACAAAAATTGCATCCTGCTTTATTTCACGAACACGATCGAGGATTTAAAGGTACGAACAAAGCAAATGAAATCAACGTTTATATTACTGTTTCCATTGCACATGTAATCGAGAAATTAAAACCATCAAACCGCTAAGATGCATAAAATCAAGTTTCATCGGTCCGCACTCGTTATGTAAATTGAACCATGAAGAATTCGAGCTACACAGACCATCAGCTATCAGCTTGTTTAATAGAAAATTAAATCAGAATAAATGTACCATCGCAGAGATGGCTCGACTTTTTTATTGCTAATTAAACATTTCGAATCGCGTTCTCGATTAACCCAAATAATTAGAGAGCAGAAAATAACATGTGGGAAGGCTCGTGATTGGTACGTTCGGTTCGATTTAATTTTAAACTTCATAAATCGTTTCGTCGGCTACGACGACTCGATAATCGATGATTTTTTGATCGAAGGACGGAGGAACGGGACTGGGAGGCTTCGATCTCGCCATCGCCGTACCGCTACTCTTATCGATGTTAAAGATTCCTTTTCTTACGCGGGGGTCCCTGGCCCCAACATTACCGTTTCCCAGACCACCGTGCACTGGGTCGAGCCGACCTCCGGTGCTTATCCGTGTCCTGTCAGCGTACTTCCGCGAGTCGAGCGTATCGCGACGGAGAGGATCTCGCCCTTGCGCTTGATTCGCGTTGGCTAATGCGCCCGGGCCGCTATGCAACACGCCGTAATGTGTCTATTCCTCGAGTCCCGATGACGAGGCCGCCAAGTTGCCTTCCGGCACTCGACCCCGATCGCCCGCGAATCCTCCTCGTGTCTCCTCGTTCAGGCATCCGCGAGAAGAGGACCCGTCGAACGGTCGTGCGAACGCTATCGCGGCGATTCGCACGATCGCGAAATTGTGGTCGGTATGGGATCGCGTATACGACGACTGCGCCGTGTCTCCTGTGATTGACACGCTTCCGTTAGACACCGACTGTCCCGCTTAATGGGCTACGTTCGTTGAAATCGTGGGCGCGATACAATCGGTCCTGTTGCTAGAACCGCCGGGGATTCGTCAGCGAGGCTAATGCGATAGCGCGCCGGCCCGAGCACGATTTCGCGGGACGGGAAAGTATCATGGCCACGGGATCGCGGAGGATCGAATGGAATGGCTGATAAGCTTCGAGATTTATTTGTTTCCCCGTTTCACCCGGCTCGCTCGTCACCGACGCTCGCATTCATCGTCGCCGGAAGATGCCTTCGCGGCGATCTTCGTTGGCGTCGGAGTGAAGGAAAATCGAAATTGTTCCTTGAAAAGCACAGAGTTTAAGCGTCAGGTTAGACGAGATCAATAGAAGTGATTCGATTTCATTTTTATCTGACGTTAGGAAATTTTATTCCACGTTTTCGGTATACTTTTGAGAATAGTACATTTACAATACTGCATCATTTGGGGGTTGACATCCCCAGATTTCTTCTTTCCTCGTCAAAGATGATGGAAATATACGGTCGAATAGCATTTCTCGCAATAAATATCGCAACAGCTCCCCGATATGTAAAATAGAAGCGTTCATAAAGATCGAAGCACCGACGGATAAATCGAGAGGCGATCCGAGGCATCTGACCTCCATTAATTTCCATCGCTATCGTTCGAAAGTCGTAACGTACGGTTCCAGGAAGTGGCTTTATAGGAGTGTAAATCACCCGGGGGGACGGATGCCGCGGACTCGTCGCGAAAATTCCGTGAAATTTCGCGTTCGCCCTGCGAAATTCACGTGATCCGCTCGGATAGGCGCGCGATCCCCGCGCGATAATCTGTCGAGCAGCGGCGATATGCGGGTTCATCTCTCTCGGCGGAGACGCGTAAAGGTCAGCCTCGACGTAAAGGCCTCCGCAGACGTTCCACATTACCGTGCCCGTTGCCATTTCTGGCAAATAGATCCATGGCTCTTCTCCTTTTTCTTCTCCTGCGAGGCAGCACGTTCGGACGACGATCGAGAGACTGCCATCGCAGATCTAGTGTACAGATTCCGCCGTAAGTGCTCTAAAAACGGGCGAAATCTCGAATTTTTTAGACGAAACTATCAACGAACCTCTTCAGAATACAAAGTACTCGTTCTTCTGTTTGTTATTTACTTCTCAAAGTAAAATATGAAGAGTTACATACATTGTTTTTCGACGCAAAAGTGGTATAAAACGTTTCTACGGTTTCTCCACCCTTTAACAAACCGATATTCGTGTGCTCCTCCTTAAATGTCGACTCGTCCTGTTCAGGCGGACGATCTCTCGCGTGGAGGAAGCGAAACGGAGGATGGAACACCGAGTCATTCATTTCTCCCGCGGCTCTAAGAACAATTGTTTCGTTTCAGCGATCCGATCGAAGCGCACTGGGCGTGTAACGTAGGTAAACGACGATGACTCGAGTGTCTTACAGGTCACTCGCTCGAATAATTGCAATGTAAAGTAGGTTTGATTAGGATTGCAACCCTAAAAAAAGTAAAATTATTCCGAATTCGATGACTCGGTCTTACAGGGTCTGCTCGAATCGAGTTGCAAAACAAAAAAAGACACCCAAGTAGTTATCGTGGTAATTACAATCTGTCGCACGGGTGCAATTTGTCACAATAATTGCTTCCGCCCGAGGGATTTACGATCTGTTCGAAAAATGAAGCCATTAGAAGGGAAAACGCGCGCTCGTAATCGAATTTCCGTGACGCGATTTTTGATCGATATATTCCGGCCGCGATGGCACAATAATTGCACCCATCTGTTCGACAATGTTGCACCGTAGAATTATAGGGTTTCCGTTGCTCGATTTTCGTTGGGTGTATCGCGGGATCGGACACGGCGATAACGCGCGATCACGCGCGTAATAATGATAACGCGATCCGATGCGGGGCATCGAATTAATTACCACGTGTCCGCGCGAGCGATTTTCTGGTGCACGCCCATCGTCGCGGCACACCGACGGGACCTGAAATTATTTTTCGGGGCGTTGCGCGGCCGTTACAGTTAATTAACATGCGCTATAATGCGAACGGAAATAATTAACGCCGTGGGGAGATTGTGTGCAAAGATACATCGCGCGAGGAGACCGTGCACGTAAATCGATTCGATTCGCGTGCACGCGTGCATACGCGCGATGATATCGGACGTGTCGAGCTGCTAAATGTCATTCGATAGCGATCGCCGACAAGAAAATCGGCGAACAAACCGGCAGAAACGGGGACAAAAGTTGCCCGGGGAAGCACGGTGTTCGATCGATTCGTTTCGATTAGCTGACACGATTCTTATTTGGGCATCGTACATTTTCTGGATTATCTCATAAATTGGTAGAAATTCGATCGGTCGATTAATTTTATATCGCAGCTTAAAACGGGACATTTTTAATGGCCCAGGCGATTATTTTAATTTCTAAAGAAATTAATTCGGAGTGGCTTCGTTATACGAGGATCTCGATTCGAGGGGAGGTTTGGGACGCGACGAATAAAACCAGAGAATCCCATTATGTAACGAGACGGTATCGCGGGAATCGGCAAATAAGTCCATTACTTATTAAGCGTTAACAGGTTTCGAGAGAGCAAATCAAGGTAAGAACATGATCGGCTATCAACGGGATCGTCATTCACCTATGCGCGCACCTCGCAATGATACGTGCTATTACGTAACCAGCCGCGAGAAAGGATCGAGGGATAAGCAAAGCGGGGATGCAACGGGGCGCGGAATCGACATTTGCGAGCGGAAGGAGGCGCGAGTAAGAAACGAGGGCTCGCGAGTTGCTCGAGATCTCAATAAAAAAGCTAGCAATGCTGTTGCGTCACGCTCCCAGTATTAGTTGGAGCTGCGTTCAGCATCGATCAACTGCATGTTCGATCGATCGATCGAAAACCCAATTGGAATCGAAAACACAGAACTCAATTGCAACTGAAAAGGCAGATTTCAATTCCAATTAATTTTGATCGCGATTGACGATTGAATTACTCCGAGGCTGCAACTTACGATCGCGATATCGAACGTGGAGAATTTTGCTAAATCTTTACGAAAATAGCAACCGGAGAATTGTTAAAATTGTATGGACAAACGATGTTCTGAGAAGATCGCGAATTTGACATCTGTTCGACTGCTACACTTTTTTAAATACCGCGACGATTTCTAACAAAGACATTTTATTAATTATTATTACGTAATTATTCATACTAAATTCTTGTAGTAATTCCTTTCTCCTATTATAGAAGAACGTTTTAATAAGAAAAGAGATAAAATTTAGAATGGAAATAACCACCGTGTACGATCGAGAACAACTCAACTAACGAGTCTGTCCATTAATCGCTACTTCTATTTATATTAGAGCGCGTAAGCGTCGACGGTCACTATTATCCGTTTTCTGTCAATCTTGCTATCGTTTAACTAGTTGGAATCAATTAAAACATGTAATATCATACTATTATTAATGTTTACAATTATCAGCGCAAGTAGAAATAATGAATAGTGGACAGACACGTTCGCCAAGTCGTACCGAATAAAATTTATTCGTTATTATTTAATTGCTATGTTCGACCGTCGAACTCGTTCTGAAATTTTCTGTAGTACAGTTTTTTAAACGTAAATAGATGTAGAAAAGAAACAAATACCATTCTATTTTTAAGGCTTCGAACAAGATAAATTCCTGATACCTCGCGAACACGTTCATTACAAACAAATTGCATATTACGCCGCTGCCCCCGGGGTAAATTCATTGCCGTTTCCAAGGCAGCATCGTAAAATCCTGAATTACGCCGTTAGATGCTTTCAAATAGAGCAAGACGAATTTGATAGATCGCAATAATGCTATTTGCAAATTAGACCGACGAAAGGCGAAACGATCATCCTTCTGGTTAATAAAAATCGTGCACAGGCGCGGGGTCGAAGTCGAATGAGAAACGGTAATTGCGGTTCAAGCGCAATTCGAATATTGAATATTAGGTCACGCAAGTGCACGCAATTGAATGTAATGTAGACTGATCTCGTAATCACTTTTCAAGCTAGTTAGCATCTGGAAAATAAATATGTCTCGGTAGGTGTTTATATTTACGAAGGATTTTATGTTTCCGAACTGGATAGCTGACACGGAGCGTTCGTTGGAAATAAATTGCGCAACGCATGGCTGTTCCAAGGTAAATTGATTGCCGCTGCGGCGGCAGAGCGTCGTGAATTCCTGAATTACGGCGTCGTATGGCTCGAAATAGGGCAAGACGAATTTGAAAGATAGCGCCATTTGCAAATTGGACGGATGAAAGGCGAAACGCTTGTCCTCGCGGCGAGTAAAAATCGCGTCTACGTAGGGTCGAAGTCGAATGCGAAACGGCGTGTCGACGTAGCGCTCTGAGCGGTACACGAGGCTTCGGAGCGCTAAGTGGCGGGCCTGAAGAAAACACGGGAGAGATCGATACATCGTCGAAAGTGAAAAGGCGATTACGAATAGAGAGAGACCGGGACAGAAGGAGCGAGAGGGACAGAGAGAGAAAGCGATGGCACGCCACGCGTTTCGCGTGTTAGCGGTGGCGATAGCCGTTACACTTGAAATTGCTCTCTTGCTTCTCCTGGCGGCGTGTAGAAAAATCGCATCGCGATCGGTTCTCGGGACGCGATCGGGCGCGGGCAACCCAGGCAAATGTCAGGTCGTGACTTTCATGCGGTCTACCACCTGCCATGGGATCGGTAAGTGCGTCGTTATTAATGGCGTCCCGATCCAATCGCATCCGGAATAGGCGTAGGTCTTCGACGATCTTCTAGGCTTTTCCACTTTCTATATCAGACCTTTATCATCGATATTTATCCTCGATCCTTGTCAACTGCTCGGCGCGGGCGAGGTCGCGAAAATAGGTCGATCAATTAAATTTCTACTAGTGTACGAATAATGAAAATCTTTAAAATTGTATTCAATGCCCGCAGCGTCTGCCAACGGGGCTTTCGAAAGAGCCGCGACACGGTTCGTGTATGGGTGCACGGATCACGTATTGTTCATATCGAGTAACTCAGCGTCACTCCTACGCGGTTGACCTGTTACGAATACCGTGGCCAATAATAAGGGCCACGCGGAGTTTTACAACCGCCTGGTTTCGCCGGGACGATCCACCGCGCCCTGGTTTCGAGATCGAGGCGAGCATACCTTCGGGTTCCTCCCTTGCGGTTGCGTCACTTCATAACAGGCCAAAAAAGGACACTCCGTTTTCTCTCGAATTGAGAACAACGCGGAATCTTCGGCCCCGGGCGGGATTCGCCGGTCTCGGAGCGCGAGGCCCGGCCGGTGAATACGCTCGCGTGATATATCGATGACACGAGCGTGGGTGTACCGGAAAGTCGACCTCGAGGGAGATTAAAACGGCCTCGGCGAGAGCGTCGGCCAGCGAAAAAATCCACGTCTCCCGCGCGCCGCCTCGATCTCCGGAGCTGTCCGAGACCGCTCCGCGAGAGCGCCTCGCTTCCGACACGTGACAGACCCGATCAGCTCCGAGTAATCTCGATTTTTTGCCCACCTGGCTGCCCCACGGAACGATTTACGCGATTTACGATTCATTCCACGGCGATGGGGCTCCTAGCGAACGGTGCCTTCCACGGGATTCCACGCCGCATCGTTTGTTTATTCGCTGCGGGCTCCAGAGTCTGCTTCCGTCTATTAAAAATCGATCGTTTCGAAATATTTTTAAAAATTTCATCCTCCAGTGCCCCGATAACTATCTCCGACAACGGGTCTCCGTTTCTGTTCGATAATCGATGGAAATGGACGACGGTATCCGGAAGCAGGATCTCTCCAGCTCGTCCCCAAAGGCCGTCAGTCGGTTTGCATCATAAGATCGCCTCGATTCATGCGGACAGTGAAGGCCCCGGGGCACGAACGACGAGCAAGCGTGGACGATTTTCAAGCTCGACACACGAATTCCCCGATCGCTTATCTCCGGCGGAGCGAGCGCAGAGGAGGCCGGTCGTGGTCTGGGACGCGGAAGAAGACGGAAATCGTGCGATCGCGGAATACGTGTGCGGCACGAGAGGGATCTCCTTCTCGAGATGCCTCTCGCTCGGTCGCGGGTTCCTTCTTCTTTTTCCAACCGGCGAGCGGTTGCGATTCCGCGATTTACGATTCGTTCCCCGCCGTCGCGGATTCCCGAGGACAGGCAGCGCGACGCTTTATCGAGCGCTCCGCCGTAACCTTTCCATAACTATCGCGTCTGTTGCCGTAGATCAACGGTAACGCCGCAGCGACCAATTTACCGAGCGACCTCTCGGCCGACCTCTTCCACCAGGCCTCCTCTCCGCAGGTAATACACGTAGCTTGCAAATATATATCCATCGCGATGTATAATCCGTGCACGCGTATACATCGCCTTGCCTTACCCGCGATACGTGGAAAATCCGCGCCGCGTGTCGCAACGCACCGCGACCGATCCGCGCGAAAATTCGCCGTACGACCGTCATCGAGCTCCCACTGGATCCAATGGAAACGGAATTTCAGAAATCGAACGCGGAATGCTATTATTACCTTGAATAGAACAAATTTACCACCATTGTGTTGGACATAGAAATCACTAGTCTTCTCGATGCTCGTCGTCTCATCGAGATACTCGAACCACAATCGATCTTAACTCTCAGTTCTGGTGCATGCAAGGACGTTTTCTGGCGATACTTCCCGCGGTCGTCAATAGAGGACTACGTTCAACTTGCCTCTCTCGCAAGTGCTCTCCCTTTCTTCCTCGGGTAAAGACATTATCTTTTGGTACAAATAGGGTAGATATGTTGAGGATATAATTACGTTCATACAGTGGGATTGGGCCACCAATACGATGGCTACGCTTTCTAACCTATCGTAAAGATAAAGATGCTGAGGAGACCAAAGTAGCCAAGCACAAGTACTCGAGTTAAGAACGAACTAAAGTATCTACACTCCCAAGTTTAGTGCATAATTCCCGAATCTCCTGCTAAGCGAAACGTGTCGACAGGAGTTTGTTGAAGCTGCAACGGCGTTTGTTGCTCGTAAAATATCGAGGTTGCGGAGTGACAGACCGCGCGCGATCGCCGGAAGGTTGAGCGGAGCTCGGACGCAGAAGAAACGCCATCGGCGGCGGTCGTCCGGCGTGTATGTTAATTGCGCGAAACCGACGAAACCGCGATCAGCATAATGAAACGGACAATCAGCTCTGCCCCCGGCCAGCCGGCCGTCACGATTTCACATTATAATGCCCGCGGTTCGTCGTCGTGCGAGCCGCGGCCGCGGTGGCCGGGCAGCGCGTCCCTCGACGGACGGATAGGCGAGTGCATTAGATCGGGTACACGTCGTCGCGGCATGTCGTGGCCTTTTTTTGTCCGTTGGCCGCACGAGAAAATCTCTGCTGCCGGGGCCCCCGATCGAGACGTATGTACACATCGAGCTTTACGATTGCCCTCATACATTAATGTAAACGCTGCCGGCTACCGGCGGAGCCTAGAGACCGGCGGGACAGAGAGGGGGGAAAAAAGAGACGGCAAGAATCGGGTGGAAGAACAGAGAGAGAGAGAGAACGAGAGAGAGAGAGGTTTCGGAATAGGGGTCGTCAGACTTTTTTCTGAAAAGGGACGAACGATAAAAATTTTTGGTCGTCAGCGAGCCAACGTATAATAATAGAGGAAGTGCGCTCGGACCACCCAGAATTTTATTATTAAAGATAAAATTAATTTGTCGACGTCGCTGCGAATCGGCTGAGAACTCCGCGTAATTACGAGAGCAAGGCGTGTCGAGGGTGTACTAAAAACGGTGCCCCGTATTCGAGTGAAATGATAGATGATCGATCCTAACGAGAGGCGCACGATGATCGAGCAAGACCGGTGGAAAGCAACGGAGGAAAAAGAGAGAAACGCCGGGGAGTCGCGGTGAAACGGTGAAACCGGGCGCGCGTTGTTTCGGTTTGGTAAAATCGATTCGTCGCGTCGCGCGCGATCGATCGGCCGATCGATCCGCGGGTAGGCGGTCGGGTGGGGGAGTCGCGGTGTGTGTCGGTGCACGAACCGGGATGCCTCTCTCGGAAGCAATCGCGCGCGAGTAACGACGATATCGCGAACGACAAGCCGGAGTCGAGAGGCTACGAGTCGCGTTTTGCGAGTCCGCGAAGCTTTCCCCCGCGGATCGAGATAGCTCCGCCGGCCGGAAGGAGATCTTGCCTTATGCGAATGCCTGTACACGCGTCCGTGTACGCGTCTGTAGGTGTGTGCGCGGGACTCCTCTCCACGTACGTATTGTCCGTGTAAAGACACAGAGACGGGCAAACGTACACAGCCAGAGAGGCAGGTACGTGCAAGTACAGAACGCCTGACTTCGCGAAGAGACGCAGCCCTCGCGACCGGCCCATAAATCAGGCTCCGCTTCTTGCGCGCCGATCGTTTGCCATCGCCGTCGGGTCAGAGGGGAGCTTGTCGACGATTCTGCTCAGCCCGTAGTCTTTCTGTTCGCGAGCCTGAACGGTTTCAAAGCTCCGGGACGCGGAATACTTTTTTCTTCCTTCTTCTTCTTCTCCTCTGTCTATCGGCGTCCCTCGGTCTCGCTCCGTCTCTCGTGTCTCGCGGAGCGCACGCCGGCGTTTCTGTGTTCCTGCTTGCCCCGAGGAGGATGTCCCAGAGACATCGCGATGAACCGTGCGACTGCAAAGAACACGATTAACCGCGAGAGAAACGGCGCATTAATTAGAGGAAGTGGTTCAAGAGAGAAAATGATAGCTCTCGCGGGATCCCGGTGCGCTCGGAGATCGTTGGAACGCCGAACGATCGGGACAGGAGAGTTCTGTCAATGACTCGCGTGATTCATGCATGCAGATCGATCCGCTGATTCGATTGGGTGGATCGTTTCCGCGGTGGGGTCCGAGGTCTCGGACGTTCTGTGTTTTTCATCGGGGAAGAGATGCTTGAGCGCTCCAAGGGAGATCACTTCTGCGATTAGACGTTATTATTGAAGGGGTTGTTAGCGAATTGTTCGAACGGAATAGATTCTTCGCACTATGGTCGTTATTTCTGCCACTTTTATCTCCGAGATAGACGAATATTAATGACTCTGGCGTTTCGAACTATGCATTCGAATATTTAACGTGGGAATGAGCGCTGCTGGATAAAATGTCTCCTTGTCTCTCGCACAGCGGGCTCCAAATCGTTCGAAGAACGATATTAATATTAGAAACTTTGTACCGAGATAATAAAATTTAGGTCAAAATTGACCCACGGTCCGCTGTTCGAATCGTCCTCGTTTTAGTCGAGGTTCGATTTACTGGAAGCGAGTGGTTAGAAACTCGACGTACCCTCGTACAATCTCATTAGAGTGGGTGATTTATTATTTAGAGTAGCGAGTCCCGACCGTTATGGGGCATATATCTTATATTGGAAACAGTTACCGCCGAGTCGCATAAACCCGCGGGTGATTTAATAATGTAATTATTCCGGGTCAAAGTCTATGATTTCGTTGTCGAGATCTACGAATTTATTCGATCGAGTAGCTGGTGGGTGCACGCTGAAAATTGGGTCCGAAAATCGTCCCACGCATAGTCGCAGGCCGACACGAGGTTGAGAACCCCGATGTCATCTTCTCGTGGTACAGCCGCGAAGAGGTCGCTTTCGAGAGTGGGGCTCTATGATCCCGCGCGCATAGCACAACCGGTTGTCTCTTCTTTTTTTCAATCCGCACTCTCACCCCGTATGCGTGCACGTGTGCGTGTGCACGATAACGGCCGAACATGCGGCTCTGCCTCGGTCGATTCACACGCACAATGACTAGATACTCGTAATTGCCGGTAATATTCATCATTTAATGGTCTCCCCGAGGTCAACGCATCTGGAGACCTCTGCGGCGAAGCCTTGCCCGGATTTTCGAGCAACAAGAATCAACAACCTCGCCGTGGGATTATTTTCGCGGAAAACTCCAGCAGAAATCCCGCTTCGATCGTAACATACATTCGTCGGTTTCGAATAGATATGAATAAATTTAGAATTACAAACATTTAGATTAATATTAACGAAATTGCGCTCAAGATCTTGCCTCGACGATCGCCAAAGATATTTCTGAAAGTATCCATCGGCACGGCGAAGGAATTTCCGCGAGCAGCAATCTCCCGTAACGGAGGAACACCCTTATTGATCGTAGATCAGTCGCTCGGTTACGTTTATCGCCGATTAATTATCGCGATCTTTCTTCCGTCGAGTTCGCGCGACGTCGATCCCGCGATCGGCAGCGGTCAAGGACACCTGACGAGTCGCGTCGCCGCGATCCTCCGCTCCCCGGTAGCCCTGGCGTTGAAGAACCGACCTCCGACCCGGGGCCTCTTTCGCGCGAGTCGAGAACTGGTAGAGCGACGCAGTGGCCTCGGTTACGACAGGTCGTAAGACTACAAGCGTGTCTAATAGGTCGCGATAACGCGGCCTGATAATATCCTTCGAGCTGTATCGCCTTCGGTGTGGTCCACGCGAGGCGCGCGATTAACCGTCCACGTTCAGCTCCGTTCATAGGATGCAGCTGGCCTCCATCGGTGAGAAAACAAACCGAACAATTATCAAATTTATCTCCATAACACTGGGTTACTCGAACCATAGATCGATACATTTCTATGACAACTATTGGCGAAGTTCAAAGGTTGAGAACAATTTGAAAGCAGAGGCTGGAGGGATTCTTCTATCTAGAACAAAGTTCCATCAAGTTTATTTCCGTTCCCCGTAGCGCGTCGCCAAGTATCACTTCCGTTATCTTTTACAGAGTAGAAGTCCGTAAGTGCTTCATTATCGGAACCATACGTTGGCCCGGACAGAGCACCATACTATCGAGGAGCGTTGAAAACTGTACGGTTTAAGCTAATTGTAACAATCTGCGAACACTTTGGTGCAACAAAATCGACTCGCATAATTTACGATCGCCTTATCGTAATTGCCATCGCGTTAAAACGAGCGGAACAGCGGCGTAAAACTCGAAAATGATATCCATATCGAAAATTTACGAGGATGTTAAATCCGGCGAACGTATTAATCCGGGTATTATACTTGCCGAATTAATGCAGAGACGCTCGGCGCGCGCGCATGATTTCCAAGCCCCCCGACGCTCATTTCCTCCGACTTTATTCGAGCCATTGTCGGCGCGAAACGAATTGTTTCTCGATAACTATTCGTTCGTGCGAGTTTATGCCGACTTACGAACCGTTCGAGTGAAAGTAGGAACGGCTACTCAGCCTCCATCTTGGTCGCGACCAATTCGAAAGTTCGTTTTAAAGAAGCGTAAAAGTTTACGAGGCGATCGCTGATAACACCTGCGACATTTTTCCACGCCGTTGACCCCGACGTCGCGAGACGTCGTGACGCTCGAGAGGTCTTCTTTTTAACGATCGGTGGAGCCGCGCGCCGGTGAGACCGTTACCGGTCCGAGGCGGTAAGTTGCCGTACTTTAAGCCCGATCGCTTCTGAAAATTCATTTCTCGCGCGGCGATAATTTAGCGACGGCCATTATCATAAAATGTGTAAGGCCCGCGGGACGGCGTTTTAAGTTATGAAAGCGACGGACGCCGGCGGGCAGCATTAAAACGCGGCTTTTAATCGCCCGGGACTCGCCGATCAATTGCCAAGATTATTTGGAACCGTATCGGGGACGCCGTGGCCCGCGTCGGGGCGCCGTTCGACGCGTGGGTCGCTCTAGCGATCCACCAGGAACTTTTCTGCTCGGGCCATTAACCCTAGAAAACACCAAGCCACGAACTGTTACGACGAAGACTAATGGGGGGTCGAGCCCACACACGTTCTGCACGTTTTTTATTCTAACGCTCAAAAGTCTCGTGCGCGTCTAAGAAACGCGTTGGTAACGTTTAGTGGATGGGGGGCTGGAGTACAAATTCTCTGATCCTAAAATACTATCGCTAAATTCAATTTTTTTCCACGACATCCTCAAGAGGACCTCTCGTTAACTTCCTACCGATCACTTGCAGAGTACTTTGTTCTGTAATGCTATTGCTTAGTCGATAGAATAAGACGAGTAACATCGTTTCCGAGCGTGTAAGCTAGGAATGGCGCTACGTAGCTCGATCCCTCGCCTTAAAAGCTAGTCCCCGCGAAGCTTTCACCGGTGGAGGTCGAAAAATGTGCAATCGTTCCGGGCGTCGCGCGGAGGGGGCCATTTGTCTCGGAAGGAAGATCGAGAGTGTCACGCGAGGCTTCATTTCCACGCGGTTGCAATTATCATTGTGCCGGTGTTACGCCACGTGGCACTTTCGCACGCCACGCCTTCGTAGCGCGCGCGGGTCGCGTGCCAATTATAGGAAAAGCGACTTTTTTCGTTGGTTGCGATTGCGGCGAATTCCAGCGCGACCCGTCGTGTCAAGGTACGTTCGTCATACGCGAAAACAGGTCTCGGATGGAATTTTTCTTTTTCAGGCCGTGGAAAACCGCGCGTCGATTGAACCGCAATCTTTGTGGCTTCGTGACAGGCTCGTTGCACTGGGAACAATCGGAATCCGTCGACCGCGTTGCCGGTTCTCGAGACGTTGCTCTGCGTACGTATTCGTCCGGTTGAGCAACAGGTCGCTCCGGGATTTTTTCCGTTTTTTTTTTTTTCTCTATACCGCGCGACAGGTGATCGAACTATGCGATCGGTGTTGCGCAAACGACGCAACGTTAAAACTACGCGTCGCGTTGCTAAACGAGAATATCGTTCGGTAACGTTTGTACTAAAATCTAGATACAAATTACGATAAAGATCGCGACCACCCAGCTTAGACGCAACTCTTTCCCGTTCGGTTCTATTTTCGCGCAATACCTTACTCCGCGATTGCTATTTAACGGGAATTTATTAGGCGTTTCTCCTCTTTGCGGCAACTGCGCTTCCTGTGAAAGCACACGGTTCCACGGATAGGCTCCGGTGGCTGAAGCCGGGTATTCTTATTGTCGCGTTGGCGAAATAAATTGGCGAGCGTGGCCGCGGTTCCTTCACCGTTCCACTATGTAACGCCGTCAGAACGAAAGGGATTACGGTCGCAGGGTGAACGAGAACGCCGAGGGCGTCGGGGTTGCTTGGTCAAAGTCGCGACACGCTCCGTGCTCCGGGGCCCTCGTACAATCGTGAATCCAAACGAACGGCTTTTGAAATCGGATCCGCCAGATATTTCTCGACCCGGGACCCGGGCTATGGCCCCGCGCAGGGGGGAAAGGGCGAAAGCCCATCGTCTCAGTTACAATTTGTGTTCGCACTTAAAAGAAACATTACCTGGTGGGACCGGGTCGAGGATAGCGCGGACGCCTCGTGTGTGGTCCTGCATAACGCCCTCGACCGTATCTCGAATCGTTCGTTACCGATTCGATTGGAGTCGTTCGAGCCACCTTTCCGCTCCGAGGGAGACGATCGCAAGTGCCAACTTAAAAGTAGACCTCCTCTCCCCTCCTTCCCTTAACTTCGTTCTCGTTGAACGGCCGACTGGCAATAACACGCCAGAGTTCACGACTTCCGCCATGAATCGCGACGTTCGATCGGTCACGGTTTAACCCTTTCCCTCGGGGAGTGTTATATTCAGTACGTTGAACTCTCGCGTTCCCTGGCAAACTAAAATCTTGCATCGATTGCTCTGAAAAATCAATTACATATATTCGTATTATTTATCGATACATTTTTAATTATTTAGATGCCCCCCCACTGTCGAGGAAATTACCGTAGACGCCAGTACATAATTGTGCTTTGTAAAGATTGTATCTGTAAGCGACACTTAAACGAAACAAATCGTCTGGTTTTAATACCACTTGTTTGCTCCTTTATCGGTATGTCTATCTGTCTATACAACGCTCACTCGTCGTGCATTCGAGTGAGCGGAATTAAGGTCTGCTCTTGTACTTTCGATCGGATGATGACACCCTTGCCACGCATCGAAGTCTCCCGAGCAGCGCGTGTACCAGCATTGCGTTCGCGATTTTATTGTGCGGAACCTGGTCGTGATTTCCCCGTGAACTTTTCACCGTACGATTTATAATTTACATTTAGTGAATACGTATAAAATTTCAGACAGTAGTAGCTATTTTACGAAATTGGGTTTAATAATTGCCAGTTACAAATAAAAGACGGAGGTTTAAGAAACTCGAATCGTCGAAAAACAATGAAACGTCGTACGTGCAACTGTTAGGCTACTTTCCTACACGTGGAACTTTAATAACCACCCTTCTCGAGCGCTGGGAGTACGTTCGGATCGCGCGTGGCACGCAAGGTATTGTGGTTTCATAATAATTCTTCCCTGTCCACGCGTCTGGACATACCTGTCCGTCCGCTTCTCTCTTCACATTTATTAAACCATGTTCTACTTAAATTCCTGCAGCCACTTTCTTACTCATAAATGTCCCGGAGCCATCGTCGAAAGTTTGGTCATCAGGGACCGCGTTCGGTCCCGCGCATTATCGTGCGAAGCGAGGCGCCTCTGATCGATATACTCGACGCGCAATAATTCGCGGCGCACCGATGCGGAATGCAATATGCGGGTTACGTGATATTTCAAACGACTACCCACTCGGATCGTCGAACCCGCTTTTAAATCAAACGAACTCGGTCACGGAGCGAGTGATGTCATCCCGGAGAAGCGTAGACATCGTCGACGCTGGTATTCCAGTTAGCCTGGTCTCTTCTTCGCGATCTGCTCCTCTTTTCCACCTTCGGACTCTTCTCTTCTCTTGGCATTTTTTATTACGGTGTCCTGGAAACCGTCGCGCGTTTCGAAACCTCCGATTCCTCACGCTTTGACGGCCACTGTCGCGTGCACGTGATTCCACTGTCTCGATCCACGAGTCATTCGTCATCCCGTATGCTCGTTATTGTATTTATATTTATAATTCCTCGTAATAATGTTCCTAGTATCCTCGTGTACCTTTGGTTCGAGTTAATTGGCGCAGAAAGGTGACTCGCGTTCGAGTTTAATTTGCACAAATACAAATTTCAGTTTCTGTATATTCTAAAATACGCGATATTTTCTGGGACACCCTAATATCTCGACTCGTTGCGTGAACCGTCTCTCGCTTGCGCAAGCCGATTATCTCTCGCGAGCGTCTCGTCTTTTTACGAAATTAACAGAGTTGTAAATGAGCGCGCCGGGCTCTCTCCCGACCGTCCAGATAACTAATGGCGCTTCCGAAATCGGCCTCTCTATTTGAATAATTTTGTAAGCCCGCCCGCGATTGCACCGATATGGACCCCAGTGACTCTCAAGCATTCCACGAATTCG
Source organism: Colletes latitarsis (assembly GCF_051014445.1). NCBI lineage: Eukaryota > Metazoa > Arthropoda > Insecta > Hymenoptera > Colletidae > Colletes > Colletes latitarsis. The sequence continues at coordinate 23,451,588 of NC_135135.1, read as the reverse complement.
ATCGTTCGGAGGCGAAGAATCGGGAACGTTCGTCCACCGGCATTCCATCGCTACAATTCTCTTCTTTGCGAACCTTTCGCGATCCGTTCCGTCGAAATGCAAATTCCCCAGCTTCCGATCGGACCGTTTCGCCGCTACGAATCCCTAGAAACGCGGCAAAATAATTTCAAAAATAGAGACACCGTCTTTGTTAATTTCGTCAATTTCGACGACTGAATTTTCATTTAATTATTCAATAAAAATTAGTCGTCTCGATGCTGGATCGTGGAAGATTTCTTGGCGTACACGGTGCCTCCTCCGCAGCGCGTTTACGCGCGTTTTTACGCGCCTGGTCCGACTCGGGATTATTTACCGCCGTACGATATCGATCGAGATATAAACGAGCAGGAATGCGGCGGGAATTTCGGCGTGGAACTCGAACGCGTCCTAAGAGATCGCGTTCGAATCGCAATTTTATTTGCCGCGCGTCGTCGCGAGCAACAATCGTAAAACTCGCGCGATCCGCGCGCGACAGGCCCCCAAACTGTCGCGTCGCTCGTTACACGCTCGAGGGAACTCGTCGTTTCGGGGATAAGGGGCCGAATTGATGGCGAAATAACGGCGCGAAATCGCGAGCGAATTTCGCGGGCGTGATTACGGTAAACGTAATGGCGACTGGTATCGGCGATGGTTGCGAGCAATTCTCGCCCAAAGCGATGGGCATCGTTTCGAAGACGCTTCACGGTGGTCCTATGATCCCTTTTCTTTGACTCGCCGACGATCACTTTGCTACGAATCAGGTTTTCGAAGGCAATTCAATCCAAGAATCGGTTTCGTTCTATAAAGTTGGAGCTTACGCAACAAAAGTAGAATTTATAACAGTCCGGAGTAGTGTTTTTAAATTTTTCGACAGCGAAGGAGTACGTATCGAAGCTGGTCCCACGGTACGACAAGTACTTTAATCTGTACGGCAATTATGCGAAGACGCAATGCAAGATACGCCACCAATACGTTGCAATAACAATATTTTACACTAATTGCTTAAATCGCTGTTTACGCACAACCTAACCGGTTCTTATTTTTTCCAACCACGATCCTCGTATGTGGAGCAAGGTTTCCGTTTCGTGCCTCGTACAATTTGTCCGATTCTCAAAGTTGCAGGTCTTTTAAGAAATTAAACATTGAATAAATTCCTGTCATAATTTGAAATAGAGAAAAATAATTGCGACTACTCGGAGGCATACAATTGCAGGGACAGAATTCTGGGACGCGATGGGAGAACCGTGCTCGAGTTTCTTCGATCCCGCGGCTAACTTTCAGCTTGTCGCGGTTTTTGCCGACGAGGAAGGCTGTCCTTTAGCGGAGGGAATTCTTCTTCATCGAGCTTGATTGCTCGATACTTTTCTAAACGAGGGAGAGCGCGAGCCGCGCTCATTAAAAGGCTTGACGCGATGCGGATCGTTTTCTTTTTCGAAACGGTTTGGAAGCGCGTTATGGGTTCGTTAAACTTTTACCTTTTTAACCAGTTGCTCGGTTTCGTTCGCTGACATAACGGCGTGAAACTTTTTTCCCAACCTCTACTTCTCGATGACACGCAACCAATAATCCGTAAAATGAACAGTGTTATTTAGGCTCCAAGTCGAAGAAACTGTTGTGTTATTAGTTACTACTCGCCGAATCGATACATCGAACTTGTTATCATCGGATTGATCTAGTTTTTGGTTAATAAATATTTGAGATTACGCTGCGAGCGATCGCGATGCGGACCACTCATTATATTTATCGATGAATTTAAATATTCATCGATATTTTACAGTCCCCGAGTCGCACAATAGCGAGCATTATCTGCGTACGGTTTGCGCGTCCCGAAGCGATACTTTAGATTCGATAACGAGATCTTCATTCCCGCAACGACGATTGTAAGTAACTCTGTAATTCGATATAAGCTCTGTATCTTCGTAACGACTCGGGGTTTCGCGTTGATTTAAACGCTCGGTGTCCTCGTTGGTTTAATATCCATTAAGATACAAGGGGCCGCAGAACGAAACGTCATACATTTCTTCCGAAGCACATCGTTCCTCGAACTACCGGTTTTAAGGGAACTTTCTCGTCGCGAGCGTTAAAGAAATAGCGATTTTTACGACTTCTACTTTTTGTTTAGTACACAACACAAGATACACGAACTTGGTAGACTTTTTCATCTTCCGATAATGACGTCTCGGCTGTTGACCAAAAGCAACGCGCGTTTCCGCGTGGAATTAAATGGTTATGAGCGATATAACGCGTCTCGACGAACGCGCTTATCGCCTCTCCCTATCCGTCGATACTTTACGTCTCCCAGAAAACCAGGACGATGTTCCTTTCCCGGTACCGTTCGTTCGAGTTCGTTGTAAAGAAAAAGGAGGAAGAGAAAAGTAAAAAGAGAAAAGAAAAAAAACGACGAGACGCTCCAGTGGTCGTATCGAGGAGGCAAAAGGAGAGACGATCCGCGCCGGTTTCGTAATCGAATTATTTATTCCCGTCGCGGTGCGATATTGGGACGGCCGATCGTAAAACTCGAGGCTCGCCTGATGGATCCGCAGTGTCCTCGGGCCAGTAGAGGCCGTGGACTGCTTCGGATAAGGCAGAAATTGATGGCGGAATAACGGCGCTAAATCGCGACCGAATCGCGTATAATTAGGCTGCGTTACCGCGCGTGTTTCGTTCGCCAGTTGGAATATACGCGTCAGGCTCGTATAATCACGCACACGGGTCCACGGAAACGGACACGAACGCGTCGACCAGGCCAGAAAATGTCCTCGTGTCCGGGGGCCACGGGGCAACGCGACGCAGAGATTAATAGCGAAATTATACCATTAAGTAGATTTTATAAGTATCCCGGCGGAATGGGAGAAAATAAGAAAAAAAAGTCACTGGTTCGTTTGCATGCCACGTGGGAATCCGTCCGGATTATCGACCGATTTATATGCCGCCGTTAAAAAATTTCGATCTGACCCGCGTGCTCTCCGCGACGCTGGGAGATTGCCAAAATTTATTTATCGAAGCTTGCTCCGTTTAAAATACGATTAAGAAACGGAGTACACAGAATACGGGCGTCTTTTTTACATTTTTACATTTTCGAAGATTATTATTTTCTGCGATATTCTCGTAGGAAGCCGTAGAGGATATTAAAGATACTTAAAAATTCAGACTACGATTCACGAGGAACTCCTCGAGGTCAGTCACAAATCACGACGTTATTACATAGACTATTTACAAGTCCGAATGTATTAATTCGTCTCCTGCCACACACCTACAAATATCGAAATTCGTTCTTCCGACGAACTATTCCACGTACAAAAGTCCTTATTTTTAAACGTTTTATAAATATTTTCGATGCCTGCGACGAGCCTCGTCGGCGAAAGGTTGAGTCTCGAGTCTCCTGTAACCCCAATTTTTTGTTCGACTTTCATTTCGAATAATTAAATTACGTACGATTTTATTTTGACGCGTATTAAATCTCTGTTTACAAATACACGAACTCCAATAATTTTCGATATATTTTTCAATAGCCAGGAGGCCTTCGCTTAACGCTCGAACACACGTACAAATACTTTCGTGTTTCGAGCCTCGATCCACAGAAAATGTCTATCGGAACGAAATATTTTATAAAATGATTTAACTTTTAGATTCGCGCTGTAAGTCAAGCCGAGAAGGCGTTAAAAATTATATTCTCGCCAGTGAAGCGCGTGAAATTTGAAAACAGCCCGTTCGCGTTTCTCAGCTAGAAATCTGGCGCGCGTAGAAATAAATTAGAAATAGCAGGATTAGCATTTTGGGCGATCGCGCGTCGAGAGGGCACGGGTCGAGCGTTGGCGTTCGGGTTTCTGCGAAAGCGACCGAAAACGGGAGTCGCCTCGACGCGTTACGTATGAGAGAAATTCGCACGGGAACAGTCGACGGTTATGGCTTTTTATCGCAGACGATTCTATCGTGGTGATGTACGACGCGACACCGGCCGGCGAAATTAATCGAGCATCGGGACGATCCTTCAGCCTGGTCCCGTGGCTTCCGTGCGCCTCGGATCGCTTTCGTCCACGATTGTCCTCTTTTTTATTCGCCGGGCGACGAACACGACTAATTAGAATAAATTGCGCGGCTGCCTTCCGCCATTTAACCCATTAATCACCGCGGATACGTACGTAACCCGTGGAACTCGCGTACCGTGCGTGGCTCGACAACTTTAATAAGATCCTCCAGGTAGCGTGGAGAGGCGAATGACAGGGATGACACCCGGCGATTGAACTATCGCCTAAGCCAAGGGTGATCGTCCTTCGGACTGTGGAATGTCGCGTTTCACATCGGGGATCCCGTACCAGCAAACTTTATTCATTTCGACAAAATACGTATCTAAATGTTTCTCTACGAATTTACGAGCGCACGATTTTTTTACGGGTCAACGTCTATCTCTCCTCTTAGAAGAATTTCACGAGTTTCTATTTTATTTACACGTTTCTTAAGATTCCACGTGTACCAAGGGCTCGTTAAATCAATTCGTCCCCTGGAGGGTCGAAGCTCAGATTAAAGTACGACGATAAATTGTGGGTGCAATTTCTTAGTCGCTCATTTTCGACACGAACTCTGAAGCCCCTTTGACGGTGCTTGGTCGCGATGTATGGCAGGGGCGTGCGATTCGCGGCGCCTGTTGGTCGGTCGTGGGTAGAAAAGTTGGCGGTCCGCGACGCTTTGCGCGTTCTTCCTGCACCCTTTCATTAAGAACGCATCGAGCGATCTCCCGTACTCGGAAGAGACGTCGGCGGGATCGGCTGGTACGCGGTGGCCGGGTGAACGCGCGTCCAATTACCGACGGGACCGACGCGTAATACGAGCTTTAATGTCCGTTGGTAGCGGCTTATTAGCCGGTCGAACGGGGGAGAAGGAGCGATATTCTCGGGGAGAGGCGACGCGCGAAAGAACGGGAGAAGAAGCCGGTGCGCGACAAACGGCCGCGAGGAGACGCGAACGGAGGTCGCCTCGACGCGGTACGAGGCTTTCGGGAAAAAAGGGAAGACGGTACGTGGCGAACGCAACAGAGCCGGGGATCGACAGATCTATGGGACCGCTACTAGTTTTTCTCGACGCGGCGGCCTCGATCTGACGCGATCTTGCCTTGACACCGGCTCTCCTCCGCTTTCCGCCCCGAGCCGACGCCGACTGCGCTTCCACCGAGACCAGCCACCTTCCACCTCGTCGGATCCATCGCCTTACGCATACCAGTACGCTGGCCACGGGCTTGTTTATCGCGTAATAAATTGCGCGAGCGCACGTGCGCGCGATACCTCCTGCGCCGCGCTACACAGAGTCAGGTGTCGCTCGAGGAGTGATCGATCGCTGGGTCCGAACGGATCGCGATCAAGGATTTCGGTTTTCCGTCTCCGTCCTCCATTGTGCACGGAATCTACCGTTTCTCGAAATTCCTCGAGCAAAAGTAATCGTTAAACAAAATTCTATCACGTGTTTATTTGAAATATTCGAAATATATATCGCGGAGTATCGGTCGTCGTCATCTCGCCGCGTCGAAAGCAGGGAGGCGAGCTCGGTGATCGATAAATCAACGGGCGTGCTGGCAAATGTTCTCGTCGGTGAGGGCGTACGTACCCATACACACAGGTATCGAGCGCTGCTTCGTATGAATCGGTTCGGATCGTCGGCCGAAAGAGGAGCTCGTAAGTCGTGGCTCACGGCCAACGATACGAATCTGCCTCGATGTAATATTTAGCCCATCGGCGCTCCCCATATGCCGCCGTAGGGACTCGAGAAATGTATCAAACAGCCGTGGGGAGCGCGGAATAATGGCCAGGAAATCGTCCGTTCGACTAATCGTAAATTTACCACCGACGCCACACTCCGGAAACGCGCAAGATTGATCGCGTCTCACGAAAGAGACGTCATCTTATTTTTCGATCCTCGTGCTCCTCGGTGACTTCTTTCGGAATCTATTCGATCGGATTCCTGGGGTCATTGGACGTTTGGAACCAGTTCGTTGCGTGGCGTGCCACTAGAGGGCTACGCTCAATCTGTGCCTTTCTCACGAGTGCTCCTCTTTCCTTTCCATTTCACAGTTGCAGGTCGTTGATGACTTTGTTTACAAAACGTAGGTTGAAACATGGACCAAATTATTGACCTCCGATCCCCCATAACCGTTTGGTGGGACGTATTCATAAATCGTGCGATATCCGGCATTTCCTGAAGGCGGATAAGCGTGGCGGTTACGATTGTGCCGCGGTCCGGTGAAATATTAGCGCGCGACCGACCTGTTATCCGAGCCCGAGTTCGCCGTGCTGCTAAGCGTGCTCGTAAATTTCCCATAATTAATTGCGTTAACGTATTAACGCGCGCGCGAGAGCCGCGTCGCTCAGACAGCCGGCGCTGGTCCGGTGTTCCGCGCGTTGATCAAACCCGCGGACACCGGATCTAGTTGAGGAGGCCCCCCTAGTTTCAGCGTCTCATCCACGGGCATCGTCGTATTATCTCCCGGGGCAGCTCTCGAGCGGTGTATAACGCGCTCACCGGCTCCGTACGAGATTTGCATCTGGCGCTTGTTAGCCGGTGCTCGAGAGCGATTTTCTCGCAACCGTGAAAAATCGATCTAATCTCCGTTGGGTGCCTTCGTTCGCCTGGCCGCCGCGGATCGCCATCTGCCACGTAAGTTACGACACCGCGCCGGGGACGTCGTGCATGCATGAGGGACGTGGAAAGGACGACCACCGATCTTGCCACTCGTGTGTTCCAACTTCGCGAGCAACCTCGGTGCATCGTAATGCATTGTGTTTACCTGGCCTCGTGTGCCTCTTCCTCCTCCACGTTTAGTCGGTACACTCGCGGCTGGGCTGGGTGCAATTACGTTTCCTAGAATCTGGAAGGTAAAAGCAACTTTAATCTTCCACGTCTAGTCTTTTGGGATAATACAGATTCAAACTGGAAAAGACTTGGAGTCAAGATGGTGTCGTTTAAGTTTTCAAAATGCAGCTTCCCATGAATCTACACTTATGCCTCGAATGATTTATCGTATCGTTCGTTAAAAAGTTTCCCGAGGCTGTCGCGCGTTTGTCAATGGAACTGCATGATTTTATTATGCGTAGAGCAGTTACATTATCCGTCCGATCTTTTCGCGACTTAATAGTCCGAGTGATTTACTTTTATTACGGCGTAAAAATCACCATTTTGACGAAGTACCATTTTCTCCGTGTCAGCGGAAATTCACCGACGCGTAGCCAGTTAGACATTTAAATTACGATGGGTTCAAAATACTAATCGGGTTTGATTTCTTGCCACTGCCACTTACCATAACATTATTCTTACTCTATCCTAACATTAATCACAGTGTTTCATGAATTTCTTTGCCGTTGGAGACGTAACAACGCTCGATTTCCACTTTGTACGTCCCCGTATTATGCATTGCGTCTACCTACGACTACAATTTTAGCCTATACACGTTCAGCATAGAAAACAGACGATCGTTCAAGATTCTGGTTCATTGAAGGCACAAACCATGAGAAAGACTTTATGCTAGAAAGGAGCGTAGAGCATGCACCTGAGAGAAATCCGTATTTTTCCGCGTAAATCGCGTTTCTATGATAGGGAACGCTATTAGTCATTAATTTACGTGATAGGAAATCCTGAACAATAGCGAAGGAACCTTTCTCAAAAATTCTGATCCATGAATTTGAATTATATTCAGGGGCACAGCCTCCGGCTCTTCAGAATAATTATTGTAACATAAAGCGTTTTATTCAACTAACTTGAACGACTCATCATCCTTCTTCCATCACCATTATCATTAACTCCAGTGATACCGGCAATCCTATAAGACGACTAGTTACAAACGCCAATCATGGTATCATCAAATACCTGTTAATGCTAGCGATGTGTAAGGCTCGGGGTCTCGGATGCCATAAGCAGTGGTTTACAGACTTTTTCAAAACTGCCCCCTCGAAAAGAACAGAAATCTTTCCGTGCCCGGAATTTATAAGCAAATAATTTTTGTAACATCCAAGAGGATATATTTCACGCACGGTTGTAGGAACGTTTAAACACACACGAGACAGAACAAACGCGGAGTAATTAATCCTATCGGTGGAAATGGTGTTGCGAAACATATGAAAGACCAATATACTTATAACTAAACGCGCAAGTGACTTTCCATCTCGAAACGTCGGGTCGTGGCGAAAGAAGAATGAAAAGAATGTTCGGACTGAAATGGTAAAGGTTTGAATACCTGCTGGAGTAAAATAATTTCGTAATATAAAATATGAAATATCTCGCCGGGTTATTACGTGTTCATTGATCGTGCTTTAATACTCCTACACGTATTAAAGATTTAACTCGTACATAAGGAAAAATGGTTCCAGTTGAAATGTTCTCCCGTATGTTCGTTTGGAAAGCCCGTCTCGGTTTCTAGAATCGTTTTGTATATTCCGTAAAGCGCGTTGGATGGCTCGATTGTCGCGTGGGACTGGTCTATCGAGCGTCGTTCGATTTCGCGAGTGCGGTTTACCGTTTCTGTGTCAACGGTACGGCGAGTTACGTGGACGGAGGCGCACACAGAGTCGCGTCCGATAGCCGGAGTCAGCCGCAATTAATTTGAAGTATTTTATGCCGGAATAGGCGTGCAGTTTATTATGAATTTTAAGCAGAAGCATCCGCGCGCACCGGCGTACCCGGCCGCGCCGGCGAGCATTACGATTGCAGCGGAGATGAATCGTGTTCCCACAAGACACGTAGAGGGATTATATAACCTTTGATCTTCCTTACAACGGTTCATCCATTGTACAGGTTCTTTCTTCGAACCCGCCGCGGATCTAAATTATTGCCTAGAACTTACTTAAAGAGCGTAGATTATTATTTATCATCGTGATTTACGCAAATGACCGAACATTTCGAGCCACCAGATGTTTACGTTTAATAGTTATTGCGCGACCGCGTCGCCGGAGCGTTACCCGCTCGTATCGCCGCGGTGTCGGGTGAGTATCGCGCGCGCGACTCGTTATACCCTCGCTAGATCGATATCGGATTGCACGCCTACACGTCCGATCGGTAACTTGTATTTTAATTCACTCGTCGCCAGCGTAAATCATCTTTTTAAATTTGTCCTCGTAAAGCATCGGCCCCGGAGAAACGGTACGTTCGCCGTGGCAGCGCGAGCGATGCATCATCGGGACCCCCGATACCCAACGCCGTAATTTCAGACCGCGATAGTTCGTTTGATACCGTATCAGCGTCGCGTGGATGCACGGATGGCGTCACGGAGAATCGTGAAAGCTGAAATTATATCCGCCGACAGCCCTTAATATATTAATGATCGCCGTGTTCCGTGTTCGGGGTCGATCGGGGCCAAGGGTCGCGCGATCTAGATGTGGAAAGCACGCGTCGTTGGACACCTTTCATCATCGTCATCATCGCCAGGCGTATCTCGTGCGGTTATCGGGGTCCGTGGCGGCCCGGAGATCGACGCGAGAGTTTCAAAGGACCGTAGATCGTCGGCGCGCGGACATCGATCGGTAAGCGGCTGATGACCTAGCCACGATCGGGCCATCACGTCCGCGGCGTGCTCTGGCCATCCGTCGACTCGCTCCATATAATTTGGAGCGCTCACGTGACCCTGAAACGACCAGGGTCGACGCCACATTTGTAATCTTCGATACGCCGGCGCGACCTGTTCGCACGTTGTTCTATCGTTGCACGCCACGGCAGGTAGACGACAACCACCGACGCCGGTCATCGAGGCGACGACGCTACAACAACGTACCGTCCACTTAATTCCGCTCTCTCGGGCAACGGTACCGTCTCTTCGTGGGTAAGATTCGCGCGCACGCGACCTCTACGCCCTGATAATCATTGGGTCATCCCCACGAAGACACTCCCGAGCCATAAACCACCCGACGCTTAATAAAATTAGGACGCACAGGTCGACAACTTTTTACCCATATTATAGAGGGTGTTCGGCCACCACTGGGAACAATTTTAATGAGAAATTCTAGAAGTCAAAGTAAGACGAAAATCAAGAATATCAATTTCTTGATTGAGGCTTCGTTAAAAAGTTATTCAAAAATTTCAAATCATTCTGAAAATATTATTTTTGATTGCGGGGGGCAATTACAATTATTTTTGGTGAATACGCATACCCCCGAAATCCTATGCACATTCGAGAAAAAAATTCTTTACTGAACCTTAATGTCTGACCAGAACTTATTCTACTTTAAAACATCATAACTCCTGAACGGATTGAAAGATTTTAATGTTTCAAAATGCAAACTATGCGTATTTTACACCCTGTATGTTACCATTTATTAGAGAGTCAAGGATTACCTTCTTCGATCATACGAATTACCCAGAAGGTAAGGTTCGGAAACATATGTACGACATTTACGATTCGATAACATAAGCGGGAAAGTGAGAAGAACGTCGGTTCGATCCGGTAATTTCGGATTCGCGGTTCGTCCGCGGGAGCGAGTTTCGATAGTTTCGATCGCAATCGAGGCACGAAATCTCCAAAGTACGCCGCCCGTATCGACAAAATCTACACGCTACAAAGACAGGCGATCTGAATGCGCAAGTCGCAAGGACGATGTTCTTATTCCAAATAGATTCAGCGCGGGAATATAAAAGACGCACAAATAAATCGCAGGATGCTTTACGTCTCTAGCTCCCGGAGTGAATCATAGAAAGAAGGTCACGATGCGCATCAGCGAGGTCCGCAACGACTTCTGGTGCGCATTCCGGGATGAAGAGAAACGCCGGTTGACAAATGGGCCTTTAGTCCCGAGACGAGACGCGGTTTCTGTTTGGTGCTGCTCTTTGGACCGAACCTCCTTACATTTACATACCCCGGGTCGTAATTAGGGTGAGACTTTTTCAAATTTGACGCGTTAACAACACTCCAAGAGCTCGTGGATGGTTGTTACTCTTTTACGCGTTTAAAATGTGTTATTCTTCCATTCTCCGAGCACTACATTTCGAGCACGAGAGGATTTTCGAAGCCAGCAGTGTAATTTAAGCTGGCGTGGAACGATGGACGATTCGCATCGTTTAATTGACCGAGGATTCCGGGGGGGAATGGCGGGCACGCGCCGCTAAATCACCGGGGATCGATTACCTGAATATCGGGCGCTTGATTCTCGCCCTCGCGCAGCTGCGGTTAATGTCAACATCGTCTCCGCTCAGCGGGTGAGTCGACGTCGTGGAATCCCTTCCGATAAGTCGGGAACTCGGGCCGGAATTCCGCGGGCTCGTACTCGCCGCATGTCGCTCGACGGACACGTATGCGCGCCGCGACGTTCCGCGTCGGTGAGCGAATGCGTGCGTGTACTCGCGATTCCACGACACACAGAAAGTGGCGAGGACGGTTCTCGCGCTAGCCAGGAATTCTCGATCTTCCGAAGAAATACGGTGTGGAAAGAGCGAGAGGGAGAGACGGGAACGGTCGCAGTCGGAACGACAAAAGCTCCGGAGGAAGGATCCACCGGCGCTGGGCCGGGCACACGGGAATTCCAGCGGGATGGTAGTCTCGCTCTATATATATATCAGTCGGACGGGGGACATATTTCGAACGCGTCCTATTTATTTATTTTATTCCGGGGGACGGAAGGAAGGGTTGGGAACGGAGGACGGTCCGGCGCGCGGGACACGCTCGAGCGGAGATTAAATTCTCCCTACATACTGCGAGCGTGAGGGTTAAGTTATGCATCTCGGTCGGTCCCTCCCTCTCTTCGGGGACTTATCTTCGGGGCATCTTCTCTTTATATACTTAGATGGCCCCGGTGCGCCGCGGTTCACCGGCACGGAATGCCTCTTGCGGGCCCCGGGGCTCGTTCGCATCCGTAAATCACGGATTAAATAAAATAGCTTACTCGCCGGAGTCAAATGAGATGTCAGCGCCGGGGCCCACCGCCCTCGCCTGCCCTTCCGACGGGTCGCTCTCGCTTTCAGCCCCCTTCCAAACGGGGCCCCGAGACCGCGCGGCCTCCGCCCGTGCAGCCTGGCGTCACGCCGATCTCACGGCGACAGATGGATCCGAGGATTTACTGGGAAACCGGCATCTCGACTTAACAAGACTGCCGTTCCTAATGGATGACCGCCGCTATTGGGAACCACGACGCGCGCGATCGGAGAAAGATATTGTTTACAGATGTTTCTCTGCTAGCTTGGGACTTTTGGCGTTAGATATTCTTCTCTCTTGATCGTTCGGTAGATACAGGGGCCAACGATCGGCGAACTTTTTCCTGGAAGGATCCCGCTGGACAGGCTCACCTGTGTCCCGAGGAAACCTAAACTCGACCGTCCCAATCATAACGATAAATTTGTTATAAATATCCTCTCAACGTCGTATTCTCGATTAGAATTTCTCAGAGAGACTTGATCTTTGCATTTATTACAGCAAGGAATTAGCAGGCTGGGGGAAAAGTCGATATTCTGTATTTTGCTAATGTCAAGTGGCTCTTTGGGGTTCTCTGAGATTTTTGAGACCCACAGGTTCCGTGAAAGCGAAATACTCGATCCCGTGGTAAATCGACCAGTCTTCCTAGTTAAGGATCTTCCCTTGTTAGTCCGGTAGCGTGGTTCTCCAGCCCCCGGAGTAGTGTTAAAGCACCGATCGACGTAACGCTCACGAGTAGCGTGTAACGACGGCCTCGCGTAGCTCTTGTTCCCAGTCGAGGGGGCCGCATGTTGCGCGGACGCCTCCGGGTACCCGCGAAGACCCTTCCACTCGGCCGGTATCGGTACCTGGTGTAATTGGAGCGATCGGCACTTGTTTTCGCACGGCACGATCACGAGCGCTGCCGCGCGGCCGCTCGACCTCTCGCGGTACCGGTACTCATTACGCGGCTTCGACACTCCGTGCAGCCTTCCACGGTGTATCTCCGTTACGCTCGCTTGCCTCGATATTGAATATCCCGAGACCACTTTGAGCCACGACGTTCGAACGCCGGCCACTTTTAGGCCTCGGTATACTTTATAGCTCGCGGAGTTTACCCGGGGTGGTTGATTAATGGCGGCGCGGCTCGTTTATTTGTCCTTCGACCGACGGTCGATTGTCTGGCATCGGGGAAGCGCGATATCGTGCGCTCTTACTGCTAATAGCGCACGTTTACATTTTTAATCGCTCGTTGAAAATTATGGTTAACCCTTTGCGCCCTCCTAACCGACATTCGCGTTCATTGCTAAATCAAAAATTAATCTCGAGCGTCGGTCGGTCGCTGCAGAGACTTCCTTGTAAAATAAAAGGATCGAAACTGAAATTTCGAGATCGTTACCTGGTGGTCCATTCCCAGAATATTTTTAAGAGCAATCGTAACTAAGAATTTGAATAAAATGTTAAAAGGAAATCCTCTTCGACGAGCTTCGAAGGAACCCACGACGGTGGGCCACGACTTCATTTCCGCGAATAGAGAGATCTAAGGACGATACCGGAGGCTGGTATACGGACACGAAGTAGAAGTAATCGCGGGGGGAGGACAACGGATCCTCGCGGTACCGAAAGCCGGAGGAAAGAAGGTAGCAGGACAACGGGGAGGACGTCGGGAGTTACGAGGACGCGTTGTCGTAAAGATGAAGGCGCCTCCACTCGTGGCTGCTCCCTTCGTCCGAGGACGGCGTAACCGTCCAATTGACTCCCGTATACCTCGCAGGAGGCATGATTCAGCCCGACCGACTACCACGTTCGCTACTGCCGCCGACTCGTGATGCTCGTGACCCGAGAGCCTCTTCTGTATACGATCCCCCTTTTACGATCGATCGCATTGCCACCATCGTATCTCGAACATTAGGGAAGCAGACTGACCAAAACGACCGATCCAAGTACTATTGCTTGGCCACGTCTGTCGATAGACAGTCCTTCCATGCTCGAAGCACACAGCGTCTGCAGGGTCTCTCGATCCTCCGGGTGATCGATAGCGATTCAAACGTATTTGGATGCTTAACAAGGATGATTAACCCTTAGTAATCCTCCGTTAGTTCATTATTTGTTAAATGCTTTGAAAGAAAGTTGATTTCCATTTACCAATTTGGTAAAAATTAACATTCAGTAAAATAATTCTGTTGAGATTGTAGTCTTCTCGATTGATGAAGAGTCCTGATTCCTGAGCCCTGAGTTCTTCCATTCTCTAATTCGAGACTTTTCATGAACCCACACGAAAGACTTAGCGATTCAGAGTTTCCCTTATGGCGTATTAATAATCGTCGATAATATTAACAACGTGAACTTCGTATTCCGTCTCGGGGTATTACAGAGCTCGTGAACGGCGATTTAGTCAAACGGTAGACATCAGGTCGTTTTTCCGGAACAATTAATGGTAGCTCCCACAGTCGTAGAAACTCGAAACGAGTTATCCGTTCGTTCGCCATAGTGTCATAAATATATCAATGATAGACAGGCTCGATTCGAATAGCAGCCGCCCGCGCATTGGCTCGCGATCAGCGAACCGTGAACGCAACGGAGTTTATCTTCGGGTCGTAACCAGGAATGAAAAAAAATATAATAATATTCGGAATCGATTTGCGTTTACGGCCAGTTTTAGAGGTTCCCAATGTATACGCGTTAACGGCGTATTACGGAGAGCAGTAAATCGCTCGTTTCCTGTTTCTCCGATATCAAAAGAACCTGGTAATGGTACGGAAAGTGGCTGTAGCTCGTTGACATCGGATTTTATTGCTGCATATCTTTTTAGTGCTGAACCGAGAGGAAGATCTATATGTCCGCAACACGCAGCTTGGAAATGCCCCGGGGCTATCCGAAGCCAGAGATACCTACGATCGAGTTGTTACGAATCAACAACCGTTCGTTTAAATATTCATTCTTTAACGTAAACATTTCTCGATTCCTCTTCTACGAATTTTGCGCCGTAATCGACTCTCTCGAAACATGATCGCGGGTCAAAATCGTTCCAACTCTACTCTACCGTGTATCCAATTCTGTAACCGAGGCCCTCGAGGACCCGGTACACGCTTTCAAATTGGATGTTTTACATTTATAGATAATTTATAAATAAACGTTAACCGGAGGATCCCAAGGTGATAACCTTTGGAGGCCCGGCAGGATCGATTTTGACCAAACTAGAATTTAAATCGTAACTTTCTAGTTGCATACTGCACGACAGCTGTACGCCTAACCTCGAGCATCACTCTCAGCGTGAAAGAATCCGAGAAGCGTCCAGGACAGCTCAATAGGTTGGATGCAGTCATAATTGGATCGGTGGATTCTTTTTCTCCCCGTACATATGTATGCCATTCCAATTAGCTGATTACAAAAACTCCCTTCTAACTGCAACGAGCCGCGAATTCCTAACGATCGTAGATGGCAACGCGTCAACGTTCAAGGGTAGCTGTTGACGACAGTGACTGTCAAAGTCGAGAACAACGAGCGCCGTGCACGCGACGTCGTTGCGCAAACGTCGCCTGGCGTCTCGTCTTCGAAAGGAAATCGAACGATTCGTATACTTGAATATCGAAACAACGACGTTCAAGTAGAGTTCGTAGAGTTCGAGAGACTGTTCGAATAGTCCGTGAGCTGGGCAGAAGTGGATCGCGCGGGGCGAGGAATGCGGACAGGGACGCTGGTGAAAAATGAAAGGCGACGGAAAGCGAACAGTTTCGCAATTTCGATTTCACTATCGAAAAAATCGTCGTCGTTAAGCCTGGAGGTTCGGTCATTAATTAAACGTACGAGTGGTCAGCTAATTGTGCGGCCCGTTACAGCTGTGCGATCGACGCGGGCAGAAGACACCGCGTAAAAACGAGCTTGCTGCTCCTCTTTTCAGGTCATCGACGGCCCACGGATTGCGCAACCCGGCGAGGTCCAGACCGTACGAATACTCCTTTACACGTGTGCGTGGACGATTTGCTCCTTTTCGTTTTCCCTCGGTCGGGCCATTCCTGTTTCACCGGAGCTATGTCGCCACGAACCGCGTAAATGCCTCGTTACGGTTCGCTCGGGCGAAGGCGGTAATTAGAGCGGCCTCTGGGACGCTTCTCAGCTGGCGCACCCGGGAATCCTCGATCTCCTCTTTTTCTCTGTGCCCTTCCTCCGCGTTTCTTTCTTTTTTCGGGGGATTTCTTCTTTTTTTCACGTAGCCCCCTCCCGTTGGATCACCGCGCGCCGCCACCTTTCTCCGTCGAACGACCTCGGTGACCTCCATCGGCGCGCGAGGCCCCGTCCTCTCAGGTGCAGCGGAGGTACGCGATCCGGGATAATTAGCCGCCGCGATCGAAACGGGCGCGTTGACGCGCGGGACGTTCACGTAATCGATGGGAATCGCCTTCAGTAATGAACTTCTCCGGAGCACGGAGCTTTCAAGGATAGCGGATTAGAATCGAGGGGAAAGGAGACGGAAAATCGTGGGACAGCGAATCGAGGGGACAATCAAGGAGCTTTTAACACGTTAAAATTCGCTTAGATATGCTTAGAGACATTTTTCTCTTGAAGGCATATTTCTTAGATTAGAAGGTCGCCGATTTTTCTTTTCAAACTGTAACAGACCTTAGAGTCCCGACCTTTACCGGGATATCTCTGGTTGTATAAGTGATTCGTATTAGGAAGACACGGCTGAGCTCGAGTTGCGTGATACTGAGGTCGGCGGATGCTCGATGGAACCGTCGTTTAGGTCAAGAAATTTCAGAAATGTCGGCGGATCGGCGATCGACGGACGCAGAGGATGCCCGTTGGTTGTTCCGAGAAGATCGTCTCGTCCGTTTCGTAACGTAATGAGGATCCCCTCGAAAATCCGGAGTCCCTTTCCCAACGAGAGTGGCTCGAGGATGTCGCAACTCGCGACGCAATACGGTCTCCATTTCTCATCGAAAAGTGGACTCAATCGATGGCCTTTTATCGGCGACTGGAACCGTTTTCACGAAGTCGTAAATTTTCTCTGTTTGCGTTTCGTGCGCTTCAAATTTTTAGATACGAGCTTCCACGCCATGGCCATTTTGGCGAAAGAAAGATCTTTAATTGCACGTTGAATCCATCATGTAGAAAGTAGATTAAGATCGAGAGGCGGACAAATTCGGGCCTTCCCCCGCAATTATTCACCGATATCTGTAATCAGGGAGAAGGTTTGAAGGCAGGTCGGTTCGTGGACGATCGCAGCAATTTCGCCGAAATACGGCGTTGCATCGGACGATTATCTGCGGCAGCGAACCTTTCCCCCCCCCCCCCCCCACCCCCGTTGGATCCGCGATCGCTAATTGCGCCCGGTAATCGCGACTCTCAATTACGAGGCGTAATTACACGACGCGACCGCGACATTCGGCCCCGAGTTTCGTGAATATTCCAACGGGCAAGGTCCCGTTCGGAGAGATTCGAATCTAACGGGACAGCGCGCGGCCTCGGAGAGATAATGACGTCGATGATAAGATCGATATTATGACGGGGACGACGTGACGCGCAGGTGGATACGGCTGATGAAATACGCGAGGCGAGGACACGCGTGAAAGCACGCTTACTAATGGACGTGAAAACGAATTACGAAAGCGGCCCTCCATCGAGCCGTGCATAAACCCGGCTCGTAAAACTGTAACGTTAATCACCCTGGAGAGGTTCCCAGGTGAATTACGGGTTTAGGTATGGGTGTCACGAGGATCCACGGTGATCCAGATTCCTGCCTTTGGCTACCACGAAGCCGGAGTTTTTCCACGGGAGCCGACAGGCGTTTCGATCTCTTCTAGCTCGAGCGTTATTTAGGTTGGTCGTTAAATTTGATTATTCGGCCGTTTCTCGGCCGCGCGTGTGGTCTGTCATACGTGCCGTATACAATTAGACTGTGTCAAATCATGTAAATCGTACCCACGGAAGCATAGTTCAAACGCTTCGACCCGCTTTCTTCGGGTCCTCTTCGGTATACATGAATTTAATTAACCTACATAATTAAAAATAAAGAAGGCGGCGTATCGATGCGAGAAGAACTGATACAGTTAGTCCTCGAGTCGCACGATCTTCGAGTTATGGTAATTCGTGGTTGTGTTCCCACTCGCCTGTAGTATTTACCTTCGATTAACTTCGTAACGAGGACTCTTGGTCAGACTCGATACGATTTTTGGGAAAGGTCAGAGGCGAAACGAGTTTGAAATTTACCCACCAAACGACACAAAGGTGCCCCGAGAGTCGAATGTTCGTTTGAACCGTCTGTCTGGAAGGAACACGCGAGAGCGAACTGTCGATCGATCGGCCCGATAAAAGCAATTTATTATTTAACGCGAGAGATACCGGCGGTCACGATCTACGGCGCGATTTCGTTTTTTCGATTTTCAATTTCTCATAATCGCCCACTGACACGCTCCAATGAAGTCATACGTTTATTCCGCGTATCGTGCCGCGGCGATCTGTGCCACGGTTCTCACACTCCGCCGCGGGGATCTCGTTCGATCGAGTATTTCAACGATAATAAAAATAGCACGTTACCGTAACAATTCTGTAGATAATTTGGAATAGACAAAATAACTATAGAATCGGGTTATAACTTCGATTTCGGATTTCGGGGGCCCATCAAAGTCCAACCACTTTGCGCGGAAAATGCAAAACACGCGACGCGCATCGATGTCTCTCGCTAAAGTTGCCACGGTAAAAGTGTTATTTCCTTCGCGCGATCTCGAGGGACGCGTTTTCCTTAAACAGAGCCCGATGATGCCTTATAGAGGATCGAAGGAGATTGGACGCTGTTTGAAGATCACTGTTGGATACTTGATCAATGTGCCGTCCACTTTCCTTATTGCCCTGATCTTACTTTGAGAATCTTCTTTTCTCGAGAAAGGAGATTCAGGTTTCATCGGATTCAGCTGCGCGTGGAAAACTCCGCGGACAAACGTAGTGGGTTTCTGGAGGATTAATTAAACGTTGAACACGAAAGGAGTCTTCGATGTACAAATTTCCATTAAACGCTTGTAATCGATTACACGATGATCGGTGTCTCTCCATGACAACCTAGTCGTTCCTTGTTTCTCGGTGACTAAAAAATTTGACGATAATTGTATCTCGTTACGGAACGATAAACGAAAAGATATCTTCGTCCAGTGTTCGGAAACAGAAATACCTCGTCACGACGCGCAGGGTAATAAACTTGCCGTTTTGAGGAGACTCGCTGTCTCTCTGCCCGCTGGGAAAATGCACTCGGCAATAATTCCTATGGAGAAGAGGAAGCCTCTTACTCTTTCCCTCTGACCGCGTTCGGTAACGTCCACCGCCTCAATTAGACCGTCCCCGGGAGAAAACCGAGGGACCTGATTTCGCCCACCCACGCGTAGGACGCGTAGAAAGTTCCCCCGGTTCGACACCGCCATTGCCCCGCGCCACCCCGCGAGCGGAGAAAAATTATCGCCAGAGTTTCGTTGTCGGACGCAAATCAGCCCTCGGCTGTCGCAACCACTGCCGCCGTTGAATTCATATTTTTTAATTAACCGGACTTTACGGGCGTAAATATCCTACAGAAGGACGCACGAGTTCTCATATAGAATTAATCGCATAACGAACTATTATCAGTCAGTTTTTTGTTGATTAGAAATTGCAGACATTGTCCGTTTTAAATTACGATATCCCTTATTGATTCGAGAAAGTCGAACGTCAGGAACTTACTGGACGACCGAATAATTATTTCCACAAGAAATAAAAGTGATTTCGTTCCCTGACTTTTGCATTTTAACATTTTTCTCGACTTTCATGTATTCTGCTACGCGGCGAGTTGCGCCGGGAATATCTTCTGTTCCCTTTTTTCCCCCGGTTGTCGTATCTCGGGGACTCGTTTCCGATCGGGAGCATCGCGTTCCTCGGAGTCGCGTGGAAGCCGCGGATCGTACCAGCTCGACCGAATCTGAAATTCCACCGCGCCGACAACGATAAATCAACGACAAATAGAAACGTCGCGTCTTCGTTCGGACTTCTTGCCCCCGCGAGCTCTCTCCGAGCAGTCGCGTTCCGCCGCGATTATCTTCGCCGATGAAATTTATCGTCGATCACGGGCCTCGAATTAACCCTTACGTCAATAACCGGATGCCTGGACAGCCTTTTCCATATTTCGTTCAAGAACGATCGACATTCTCGTTCGAACGTTGTAAAAACACTCCGGATCCACGTTCTTCGGACGACTCCGCGTCCATTTTATTAACATGAAATGATTATTAAGTATCGAGTAACAGAAACGGGGCATTTAATATTGAATCGTGATAGAGGGGCTCACGAGGAGAGCGAATTAAAGGTCGACGGAGAATTATGCGAGACGCTGCGTCGGCGGTCGTTGATCCCCGCGGCGAAAACGCCTGTCCGTAGGCTCGTTTTTTAATATCCGTTCGCGAGTCCCCATATATTTTCGTTGGCGGAATGTCAAAGTGTCCTGACCGAATGGCTGCTCCGCGGCTCGTTTATTACACCTTTAAATCGGGCGAGCCTCGTTCCCGTATGGTCCCGGTTCGTTAATCGCGTCCCGCGGGCGGAAGATTCAACGATTATCCACGAATATACGATTGTATCGGGACACATGTTTGTTCGAATGGGATTCTAACGTGTAACTGCGGTTTTATGATGTTCCTGATGACCGTCCTGGTCATTCGCTTGTTCGCCAGGACATCGAATCGAAAGAATCACCAAGCAAGAATCTGACCGTGAGCACGTTCGCGGACCGAACGACGATCCATTTTCAGGCAATTAAAGTGGATATCGATAGTAATTCGCCGGAACGAATGCTCGATTCGCCTCGGGACGCCCCACGGCTATAAAAAACGTAGGGACGCCACAGTTTGGACTCGCCATTATTGATAAAGATTCTCTGGATAACTGTCAACAGCTTAGGTCCTCTAAAAGAACATGAAAGACTGTTACGCACGGTGGTCCACAGTGGTCTTTAATATGTCGTCGACTGTTGGTAGATAGGAAGTAAAAATCAGAATGCAAACATTGCAAAAAAGGAAAGAGTTCTTCTTCAGAAACATACAACGATTGTTTATGATATGCTCCTTCTGAGAAAATGTAATCTATCGACGTAGAAAGCATTTGTATCGTATAGCGTAGACAGTACTGTAAATTACGTCGGAGAATAGTCGCGATTGGAGGTTGGAACTAGGTTAAAATAAAAGGATACAGTTATAAAGGCAGTTCATAATTATCGTGGCTAGGGTGCGTTTAATTATAATTTCCGTAGTGAAATTCGAGCCTCCATTATCGGGCGACGGTGAAACAAGAACAGAAAGGAGTGAAACGCATAATCGGAGTAAGCGTTGAACGGGTTCAGTGCCAATTACGACGAACTGCCGTTTAATCGCTTCATGCCGACGGACGAGATACGTTCAGAGACTCGTTAACGGCGTCCTGCTCCCATAATCCGAGTCGGTTTTAACTCTTATTCTCGCCGTGGCCGTCGACGGGCTGGTTTCCGGTGTCGATAAGGAGGCAACGTTTAAACCGCGTTGGAAACGAGCAACACGGACGAAATTACGGCCGGAGAGAGAACAGTTCGCGTTCCACCCCTTGGAAATGACCGCCAGATATTGGCACTACGACGAGCTTTACGAGGTCGTGGTTCGCGGGAAAGGGCTCTATCGCCGGTATCTGGAAGTTATCGAATAAATGGTATATTTCCCTGTCGAGCTGCTAAGGTTTACGTTCAAACGTTCCTCAAACAACTTTTCGATTCTACTTTGCTTTATGGCGCACAGGATAGCGCAGATCTCCCTCGATAGAGACAACGAGCCTGCTTTATAGCTAATATTCCCGCAAATTAAGTATATTTTCGAAGATCGTCGAGACGTAACAGTAATCCTTCGGGTTCGATGCTTTCTGTAATTAAGAATTTATTTCGTGGAATATTTTTCTACGCCCACGATTTCATCCACTCGTTGGGACTTAAAAAAATTCCAACGTCTTGGCGAAATAGGGGCTCCTATTAGGCACGCTGCGGGCTCATTAAGAGGCTGACGGGTTCGTTCGCGGGATTTTATTCGCCGAACGGGACGTCCAAGTTTCCCGCGGCGTTGTACGATACCGTGGATCGCGATATATCGCTGCGGAGGCAGGTTTGTCGCGCCGGGTCCGGGTCGATCGGCGAAAAATTCGGCACGACCTTTAACGACGGCCGATTCGGCGACGTCGGGGCACGATAAGGGCTACGGCGTTTACGAGGGCTATTAAAAAAAAGCTCTCGACCGGGTATCTGTGTAACCCGAACAGTGGGGTGCAAGCCGCTGGTCGAACGTGGCGACGCGAGCCGGCCGAAAGGGCTCCGGGGATTGAGACGACAAGGCTCGACCTAGTAAGGGGGTTGTTTATGAGGCCATATAGCCGGTGATATTTACAATGATGTCGGGCCCGGCCGTTTAAAATCATTGCGCCCGAGAGGACTCCCCACCGGCTTTACGCCCGACACGCATCCCCCCGGCGAGCGGCTTACCACCGTAAATATCGTTCCCTGAATCGAGATTTAATTTTCGACCGGCAAGACGCACCGAGTCCAACGCTGATTGGCAGTTAAAGGATTTTAATTCCCTTGGCCCGGAACCGGTGCAGGCTTATCGCGATGACACCGCGTCGTTTAGCGGTCGAGGTGAACCGCTACAACCTTTACCAAACGGGAGAATACCTGGCCAAAACCTTAAAATCCAATCTTATCAAATACTGTGATCCTAGACTATCGCGTTACATTTAAAAATCCCTATAGTTTTGCAGTACGTAAACCAGTATGTGTACAAAGTTTGAAATCCATCCCAAAAACTCCCATAACCAGTCCCAGTCTAAGTTTGTGTTACCGATCCTATACAGATAGGTATAAAAAACCAATGGAAGCCGTACGAGGAAAATTCTGGCTCGCGTTTAAAAATTTAAATCGATACAGAAAATGGAAACACCCCTGCGTTGCGGAGGGAGCAAAAACCGATCGAAACGAATCAGGTTTTCAAGCCGCAACTGTTCCCCGTCGAAAGCAACACGCGACAAACGAGCGCTGCGATCTCTTTGATTATGATTCGAGGCAGACGTGTACCGACCGGATAATCCCGCGGAACGAATTGTCTGGAAAAGGGCACGCAGAAGATCGGTGCCCTTGATCGGTGTGCTCGCTTTGATCCCGCTTCGCTAGCCTTCCCGTCCTGTGACGCGCGCGATCCGCAAAAAATCCGCAAGAAACTTCCGCCTGTCTCTAATGGCGGCACTCCGGAGTTTACTCGGAATCGAGCTTCGTCGCATCGGCCCTCTTGTTGATTCTGTTTCATTGACCGTATTTGATTTCAAGATCGCGGCGTAGACCGATAGTGTTATAATTAACCCTGGAACGCTATAGCGGGGCACCGCGTTTCCAGGTCATTTTTGTCGCCGATTCGTTCGACGTTCTCGTAAATGGCTCGATCGACCGGCGTGTGTCTTTGTTCGTTACTCCAAATTTGTATCCGGATAAAATCTGACCCGCTCCGGCTATAAACGTTCCTCGTAAACGCGTGTTTCTTCGCAGCGGGACTCCAATTAACATTATACTAAACGCACTCATCGATATTTCTTACGATCGCGCTTCCACAATTAACGATATAACGGTCGTATCTCCACCGTACAAATTGAAATTTATTAACACGATTACCGAGGCTCGTATTTATATTATTACGCGCGTATAACAATGTTCGCATGCAGCGTGATTGCAGGTTTTCTCTCTACGGAACCGTAATAGCTAGTCGGTCGCGATTATCGAAATATTAATCGCCTCTGTAATTAATTTATAGAGTCCTCCGACAGTAGCTGAAAACAAGGCATCGGGCTCTCGGTTATCAAGTCGTCAAACCTCACGAACCCCGTCGACCGAAGATGAAAAGAGGTCGCGCGCGGGGGTCAGAAAAACGTTCGTGGACGAGGATCGTCGTCGTTCGTGGGCTCCAGGACATCTTTTCCGAGCGGCGAGTCCAAAGGTGGAATATATAATGCAGAGAAGTCGGGAGCCGTGCGCATTGGATCGAAAGGAGGGACGGAGGCAGAGGAGGAAGCAGGACCAGGGTGATGTACGTACGTATTGCGAGTACCTGCAGCGATCCGGCAGCGGGACGAAGAGGGAAACCCAGCGACAAGGAGAGCCGCGCGGATGGAGGTGGAGTGGGTAAGAATGTATTCCGAACTCTCGACATAACGGGTAGCAATGTAACCAGATCACGACCAGCGAGTTCCGCGCCGACCGAACAAGGGCGACCGGGGGTTAGAAAGAGACGCGGGGGAAGCTGCAACGCATCCGCGACACGGCGCCCGTATTACGGTTATTAACAATTACAATCGATTTGCCGTTGTTTCGAGGCCTCGTCGGTTATTCAAATTTATTCTAATCGGGAACGCGTATCGAGGAATCCCATTTAAACCGCGGATATGCCGCTGCCTTTACGGTCCGCCATTTTCCCTCCTTCCAGAGGAAGCCTGAGAAAAATTACGAAGATAGAAATTTAATGTTACAAAACTCGGTATATTATTTATTTATCTATTCATGGGATTAAATACCCATTAATACAGAAAGGGATGCAAGTGTAGAAGATAGTCACGTAACAAAGATAAACCGAAATACAAAATTGAAAGGTATGAAGTATGAGATTGACTGTGAATAATTACAAGATGCCAAGTAAAGAATTAAATGGTTAAATACATCGATCAAACCAGGTGCAGTATTCGCGTGAATGAACAAACGAAAAGTTGGAATATTCGTGGAAATTCGAAGTGGTGGGTGGCGGATCGTCGACCGATCGGCGAACAGGAAGTCGATCGTCGGCATTGCAGATGAGTCGAGAGGGGTATCTACCTGGGAGCGATCGAACTCGCCGACGAGAAAATCCTCTCGGAGGTGTCGCGGGATCGTTTCGGTCGTGGCTTATTAATTTGCATACGCATTTTTCAACGGACAGTCAGCACGAACGCGCTCGAGGCTCGTCGGTCGTCCGTATATGGCCGACGCGAGTCGCTACCGTTCGCGGCTACCGTCTTTTCGATTCTGTACGCTCGTCGGAATACATCGAAATATACTTTATACCGTCGGCGATATAATCTGAGAACTGATTTCGTGTAATGATCCCGTCGGGCCACGGACCAGGAAGGCATCATCTGCTTTCTCTTCCGCTGCCGGGTAAGGACACGGGCTTTTCATCGTCGGGTTTTTTTTTGATGGGGTCTTTCGATAAACTTGGGGAATTGCTCTTTAGATCTCTGATGTCCCTCTTGATCGGTACACGTGTACGCGTGCTTGAGAATTTAGGGCATTCGAGGCTGTTACGGCTCGTAATACGCCGATTTATTTGCTGGAGGGAACGCTAATTCGAAGGGAGATAAATACAGGGTATTGGTTGTTATTAAAACGTGGTTGGTAAAATTGACGGTACTTAGTCGGACGCGATGAAGTTATTTTTTCTGTTTCTTTTTTCTTTTTCAACGTTGTACTAATTATACATTCTTGTGGGACCGTGACGTTGGTATAGGCACGTTCTCCTTTTCGTCGGATTATATTCTCTTTTTGTAGATAAAATCTCGGAGGACGAGCAGCGAAAGTACGGGTACCATTATGACTCACGATTCCGTGGATTTTATATCGGTCGTATCTTATCGGTTTCTTATCTTTACAATTTTATCGACGCGTTGCTCGCGCATTTCGAATCGGCTTCAATTTTTAATGCATCGAACGCCCGCGAAACGAATTCTCCTCGTCGAGGCGAAATTTTTCGCGTCCCGTATAAGGAAGCGCGGATAAAAATATCGAATATATTGCAATCGTATTTTTTCCTTCTGGCAACATTTTGCACGGGACCTGCTCGTGAGAACGAACATTGTGAACCATATATTTTCCACTGGGTGTTCTCGATAGATCGTAAAGATAAGAATGCTAACTGCCGCAGTTTTTACGACTTCTTCTGCCACTTTACTTCGATTATTCGTTTCGTTTTCACGGTGACGTCAACACGGTTGCACGAATAATTTCCATCCGTGCTCCATCGGTGCTCCGATCGATATACAAGAAAAGTAGCGTTTTTTGATAAACGTACGGGCGAGGGTTAATACGTTGCCAGTAGTTCGAACACAGAGAAAAGTAAAAAGAAGACGGAAAGAAAGACGGTACGCTAAGGACACCGGGAGTATGGTCTTCCTTTTAAAAGGCAATTGCGGTTAACGTGGAGTGCAGGTCCGTAATTTATCGCTACCATTTAAAGCGCTATATAATAATACGCTGGCGTACGACTATTTCTTAACATCTCGGCGGCACTGTAACAAACACAGTGGGGAACAGGAAAGACGAAACTGGGAGGAAAGCGGTGGATATTTAAGGAGCGAAGATCTTATAAAGCACGGACTCGTATGCATAATAATTACCGGGGAAAGTTATTCGAGAAGAAGATTGCTATGAAAAGATCTCCGCCTTGGTCCATAGGCGGTGCACTTTGGAGTTCTTCGCTTCTTCTTCGTTATCTCGACTTTGGTAGCGAAATGCACGAGAAATATTCCGATTAGTATAGATATAGGATACCGAAGGTGCCCGTAAACTGTGATTTTAGTAAATTAACAAGTTATCGTGTCTCCATTTTGGCCAGAATATCGTAGAATTTATGTGATACATTTGATACACACTTTATGCCTTCCTGTTTCGATTCATTTGTATTTAAAACTTTCGTTTTAACCTTATTGCACGGTTAACTTTCTTTTTACATTTGATACATTGACTCGTTAAGTTTGAAAGAATTATTATCTGTGGTGTTGAGTAAACGTGTCCGTAATGAATTGAAAGAAACTCGTAGCGAGGACGGTCTCGTTTGTAAATTAATGAATCTCAAGATCCGAAAGAGAAACTTATATTTCTTTGAGACGGTTATCGCGTAACGCAATTTATCGAGTAAATATGTATAGAGACGGCCGAAGATTGCAAGCGCGGTACAAAGTGAAAAGTCCGGTTTCGAAGCAGACTGCTGTACACTTTTCAAGTTGTTTCCTTCGAAATTGTTCGCAATGGAAAACCTTTCCCGGAAATTCTAAATGTCATCGAACTTGAACGAGAAGATATTCGGACCATGGACGACACATTTCACTGGCAGAGATGCCAGATTCAGCACCCGGTGCCCTACTCACGCATACCAGATCACGCGTACGTGAGCTCGTAGAGTTTCGGAAAGTCGACAAAGGCAAACTGACACATGCCCTCTTTGTCGGGTTTCCGAAACTCCACGAGCTCACGTACGCGTGATCTGTCATAGTGTGAGAGAGCACCTTCGGTGCCTTCCTGGCATCTCTGTCCACTGGTATACACGTCACGTCGTACGAGGATCGACCGAAGAAGGTGAACAAAAGAACGCGCGAACAAACGAACGATACGATATCGCGGCTGTCAATGCTGCAGTAAAAAATTTGCATAATCGCTCGATGTCGTCGATACGGATTTGCATACAGAGTTCGTTGTCAAACCAGTCGAAGGTGTCCGAGATATGCGCGCAACCATCTCCGATGGAATTTAACTTCATTTATTTTGGACCAGGAGTGCCACCGGTCTTGTACAATATCCACTATTCGTTTCGTCTTTATCCTTTTTGTTGGCGCAGTTGCAAAAAAATATTTACAGACTATAAAGGTAGTCCCAAGATTTAGTGGAAGATGTGACGCAAAATTTCAGATGATAATCGACTAGATAAATTTTTCTGGGTGTTATGGACGACCGTTCGAGTGCATTTTGTACTCGTCGAGTCGCAGCGTCCGCGGGAGACTTCGATGCCCGAGCTCATCGATCGAATCTGGATCTTTTGCGCTCGCGGACCATCAAAGGAGAGCATCGACGACACGATCGCGATAGGGGAGATTACCGGGGGCACTGGTCCTCGATCCACGCGTCGATCCACGAGGCACCGTGATACCAGCAAAGTCGGAACATGATCTACTTACCGCGGTAGCCAGCACGGATCGGAAAGCAATGCAGCGGCAAATGCACCGATCTACCCACGGTCGTCTCGCGCGTATCCGTTGTCCAATCACCGCCGGTACGTACAAAAGGTGCACAACCGGGCTGCGAACGTGTTCGTGTTGCGAACGATGCAACCTGGACGTGCGCGCTCGCGAACCACCGTAGAAGCGCACCTAGAGTGCTTGTGTGCCGCAATACGCGATGCACAACCTTCATTAATGAGTCATCGGCCAGACTCGGCCCCAGATACAGCCGCCATTAACCTTCCTAGACCATCGGTCCCAAAAAGAAAACAAACGCTTGCGTCTCAGTCATGAAACCATGGTGCAACCAATAGAAATTTATGGAGTAATCTTTGTCGATAAATCGCGACGCAGAGATTTCGTCCACCGTGAATTAAGCTGTTTTAAGAAAAGAAGCAGTAAATGCCTACTTAGTCGTTATACTTTTTGAACTATAGAAAGGATTTAAGTTTTGGTTTCGTAAAAAATTTTACGCTTTCGGGGTGAGAGTCAACCTGTTACGACGTGAGGAATCGTGGAAAACGATAGCCAAAGATCGACACGGTTCATCGGAGCCGTTCGTCACGATGCCCTTATCCGAAAAATACTTTCGCCGGTCTTACGAGTCTCCCCCACCCTGGGGCCCTTTGATTGTCGGAGGGGGGGACGGTGGTCTTTCGGGGCCGCGACAAATTGGAAATTACCCTTCCGCGCGATTGAGATTAATTGATTTTTTCAACGACCGGGCTCTCACCGCGGCCACGGTCGCCCCGGTTCGCCATTTTCGGTCGGAACGCGCGGATCGAGATCGTGAGAACCGTGACGGACGCTAGATCGCCTCGGGGAAGAAGAAGCTCCGCGCGAGGAAAGCGGCGGTGGCTTACGTCACACGAAAGTATCGACGATCACGATAATCACGATAAGACGGAGAAGGACGAAGAGTCGCTCTCTCGACGCATATAATTGCCGCTCGGCCGAAATTTGACCCGATTCGATCGCCTACAAGAACGGGTTCGACCGTAAAGAATCGTCGAGCGACGATTTTCCGGCACGTCCGGGTGCAATTAAAACATCGTTTAAATTTTGCACCGTGATCCTGATCCTCGAGCTCGCGCAGTACCGTTCATCGTTTTGGGGAACCTCTCCGCCGAGAGTTATTTTTATGGGGTTTTTATGCTTATTAAAATTAAAAAAATGTCAAGAGTTTCATTTAGACTCCAAACGATTCACTTTCACTGTGACAACCATTTCAATTTTACTGTGTTTTCTGCATACGTGTCTGTTATGTGAACTACATACTATTGTAGTGCAATTTTTGTCACGTTTCTATGAATATTAGTTTCTCCACATTTTTCTTGAGTAATTATTTTAACTGATCAAAACAATAGTACGCATAAAGTATTTTTACCCTTGGTATCGCGAGGGTACATTAATGCGGGCGGAACTATACCGGACAAGCTGGCGTGTAAAGGAGTAATCATAGCCTTAACCACTCGAAACGGGCCGTTTACGCGTTTCAAAAGGCTGTTAGCTTCGGATTTAATCTCCTTTTCGTAGCAACAAAGTTGCCTGGTTTTCGAGCGTTACAAACAGGCTTGCTGCGATATTATGCTGAATTAACCTTGATGTTTGTGGCTTCATTTGTCGAGCCTTGGATTATTCGATGATGCGGTCATTATTAATTCTTTTTCTATGATTAAAATAGCAATTCTTCTTTTGTACAATCGTGGCAATCTCCAGATTATGGCAACATAAAACGCTCAAGTAAACTCAACGTGCACATATCTGCCAGGATCGTCCGCTCGAGTTAATTCGATTGTGCTCGTTAAGAGGTTAATAATCGCATTCCTGCAGTCGAGACGACTTTAAACTTGAGAACGATAAAAGAAGAGCAAACTTTTAATCTTAATTAACTCGTAATTGTAACTGCATTCGTTTTTCTTAGATACCTCCATAAATTAGATGTATACGTGCTGATTCCGTTTTCATTTTTCGAGATCGTTAACCATCGCATTAAATGTCTCCGCTTACTTGTATAGATTAACGCACGTCCTCGGCTACTACACGTGAAAGTTGAAACATTTTTTACTCTCCTTGAACATTGACTTAGCAAGATCCAGTTCACCAAAGATGGACGCAATTTTTCTCAAATAATTGCTAACAAATATCTATTTTTTATGATCGAGTAACGGTAAAATGGTTGCTCGTTCTTCGTTTATTTTTGTCCAAACAAGGTTTCGCCCATCTTTGATTTAACGCCTTTCGCGGAGATGCAAATTACACGGCGTAAAAATCACACGGTGGAGCGGATCAGATCAAGTTAGCACTCGAATAACACAAAGCTCTTTGCACAGCGCGAAAGCAGTAATTTCCCATTCACGCAAGAGACTCATTATAAACACCGAACGTCCCTCAAAGGCTACAATTTCGCGTAATTTCATCTCGGTCGATCTTTTATTCGCCCGCGATCCACGCTCGCCGATTAGAATTGCACAGGCCGAGCGTTTCGTATCGTCCTTGATAAACGAAAGCGCCTCGTTTCCAACGACGTGATTCGCGTACTCTTCTCATCACCTTCGTCGTTAACCGAACAATCTGGTTAATAGTTATCGCCTGCGTTATTGCCGTCGTTGCTCATTACCACGCTGCCGTGTTTGCGCATTTACATCGCCGTGGCGCGAAAAGGAACGCGCGAAGGGGAGCATTCCAACCCGACGATGATTCACCCGTCGTTTCTTTTATATTTTTTCTTTTTCCCTCCTCTTCCAGGCCATTATAATCATTTGACGACCCGCTCGAATGTGCGACGAACGCGATGGCGCTTGCCATTTATTACCCGTGGCACAGATATTATTACGTTGAGTCAGGAAACGTTTCGTGAGCGGAATTCGCATTTTTCGACGCTCGACAGTTGTTTCTTCTTCCTCGCGTCAGCAGATTATATAACCGATTTAAAAAAGTTGTTACCTTCGTACCTCTAAATTAATCTAAAGAGGTCTGTTTATTTTTGTCGTAAATATTATTCGCGGAGCTTGAAAGAACGCTTCGTTGCAAACAAAATTTCTGTTCGAACTTCCTCGTTCGCTATACCGTCAATTTTTACGTTTCTCCTGTTGAGAAAAAACGTATCCAAATAAGGATCGAATCTCTGCCATATTTAATTGTGGTTACGTTGCATTTTTGTAGCATGCTTTCATCGTTACGTCCGCGAACGAAAATTCGTCGGTTCGAACCGAACAACAGGGAATTTCGAATCTCGTCGATAAAATACTTCCACGTTTTAAAACTCCGATCCCCGAGAGTCTCGATCCACCTTAGGCGGTCCGTTTTATCTTGTAGATCGCGAAATCCAGCTGCTGATTTACGCCTCGCCGTGCTCGCTAACAATGGAATTTCTCGAGAATTATTCATATTTACTTGAATTTCTGAACTTGCGAGTCATCTATCTCTATTAGACGTCACTTTCATTCCGAGATTCATTGTTTGGGTCGTCGCTTTAGGTTTCCCTGACCTTCTCCGACGGGGACCCACTTTCTTCACGTTACTGCACAGTATATCGCGCTAGACGCCATGATAACTCGAGTTTATCCGCAACGAATCTCGAGGATAAGTTTTCCCGACAACTCCTTTTCTTTAACCATTTTCTAAATCTAAAATCCAGTCGAATATTTACCGACGCGCGTAAGCAATTAAATTCTACGCTATCCGCTACCCGCGAAGAGATTGAAATTCAGGTTTCCGTCGATCGAGCGTCCTCGCCTCCGAACGATATCGATCCCTCGATCGGTTGGTCGTTTTTTCGTGCACCTGCCGCGCTCCGGGACATAGAAGAAGCCTACAGCCGTGTCCCTTCCCACGCAAACGCGGTAAACATTAATTGAAATGTCACTCCCGCCGCGACATTTTCACCTGGCATTCGGTCGGCGCGCTCGCTCGAGCGGCCGCGGCCTCCGTGTCACTTCCTGGTGCACCTTATTAAACTGGAAATTAACATAGGCGGCCGATATGGTCGCTAAAGGAGCTCTCGCCGAGAGAGGTGAGTCTGGATGCGCGCAACGACCGTTCCGCGGATAAAAGGGGGACAGAGAGAGAGAGAGAGAGAGAGGAATCGTGCACCGCCAGGGGGAAATTTATCACCATAGAAGCAATTAATGGGATTTTTCTGGAGCCGGTGCCGGCCCACGGCTCACGAGTACGGTCTCCGTTCCGTGCACCGTGGTCACGTCTCCGCGCATACACGGAGATCGCTATACCTCTGTGTGCACGCGGCTTATGTAACATAGTCGTCCGCCTGATATTAAGGCCACGGCTGAGAACGCCCGTCGAAATCGTCCTGCCTCCCCCTGCAACCCCTGCCCTACGCCCCGGTTCATTAGGGTGTCTGAATAAACGAACGTGCTCCTCGGGACGTTCGTCACGGTGGATGAATTTCTTCGCGACGCCAGATCGGGGACTCGATTCGTCTAATTGAGGCCTGCGGGTGCCAAGAGTGCAACGATGGATTTTAACCTTTTCCACTCGAGACGTTCAACCTCGTCCCGGCGATCCTATTCCAACCGACGCGTCGACTTTCCTGATTTCGCCATGGAAGATCCTTTTATCGATCCCGGGCCCGCTACTGGAATTATCCGCGAGGTATTAGGGTAAACTCTGCTAGTATAAATAGTATTTTTCAAAAAGGAAATTTAAAGAGTTCGAGAGCTTATGTAATTTCAGATAACTACCCAAGAGCAACGAATACCTAGCGTTTGATTTAGCGCGTTATTTTATGCAACAGGTACCATTTTGCGTACGAATAACAAACGTCGGTTGGCGATGGTCTACGGACACGCACCGTAATTAAGCCCGGATCAAGTCATCAGAGGTTAGAAGCAGCGTTACAAATTGCCCAACGCGCAAGTGCCCTACCCGGCAGAAAAGTATTCATCTTCCTCTGGTATCAACGCTTAAAATCGCATCACGGGAAATACCTTGGGACGATGCACCGAGCTCACGAGCCCTTCGCACCCTTGCCACGGTCGGTTCTCTTTTTCCCTTATCGGCGCGACAGCGAACACCTCGGCCGTTCCCGTGGCAAAAATGATGAAGGGACGCGTGCTTTCGCGCCTGAAACCTATCCTCCTCTCTCTTTTTGTCTCTCTTTCTCTCTGGCAACATGCAACGCAAGGGCGCGCAATCACCGCGCGATAGCGGTCTCGCCGGTGTGCCGGCCGAGTTTGACGTTAATTGGCTGTAATTACGGGGCGAACCGCTTAATTAGGTGGGCCCGGGTCGATCGAGGCGCCAATTCCGAAATTTATCGATGCACTGGGTCCCTGGATACGGCAGCTGCCGGCATCGATCGCCGCGATCGGGCTCCTCGGGGGAAGAAAAAACGAGGACGCGTACGCGAGGGGGAGAAAAAGCGCGGGAGCGTGTACGTGTATGTGCGTTTGTGTGTGTAAGGAGAGGATCTCGCGGTCGGTGGAGCACGTTATCAGCATCTCGCGATCTACGGTGGTCGGTGTTGCACAGAGGTGCTAGGCGCATGCGCGGACGCTACCGCCGGGCGTTAATTAAGCGACGCCACCGCTAGAGCTCGCAACTCTAGCCGGTTGCGCGCGTTCCCCGAGGCGACGCGACCGATTTTTACCGGCTGACCAAACGATTTTTTCCAGACGCGCCCCGGCGAGGGCCAGCTATCTGCCGCTCGGAATCGAAAGCACCTCTCGCTCGCGCGAACGGTGCAAGCGTTCCCCGAGTCCTGGAAGAATTCGAAGCGCGCGTTCCTGCCACGAAACCCCCTCCCCAACAGTCGGGACCCCTTGCAGGGAGATAGCCATACGCGGAGGAAGCCTCTCTTCCTCTATTTTATCAAACGTTTACGTACTTTGAATCGTGGATTGCCTAAAACTTTCCCTCGAACTATCGGACACGAGCGTAATCGAATTCAGAAACGATATAAAATTCAGAACGCCAGGACGTCAAAACCAATCGTGGACGGGACATGAGCCATTAGGTATCGGTGCCCCCACGGCTGGATTATTAATTCTCCCGACGAGTTCTCAGCGCCCCGTCACTCAAGGCTGTCATTACGTCGTCGTTATTTTATATCGACAGGCGCAAGGGCAATAAAACTCTCGTGACATTCAAGCGATCGACGGTTGGCAGCGGGTCGGAAGAAGCGGAGAAACGATCGCCGGGTCGTGTAGTTGCGTCCTCCCGTCGCGGACTCGATGGCCTGGAACCGGGAGAGACAGATATACCCGGCTAAATGTCACTATGAGGTTTACTTAATCGAAGGATTGGTTCACACGACTCATCCCGTTTCGTTTCCATGGACGGCTAACTGGTCTACGGGGGCCATTATCGTCACGCGATCGTCTCGCGGCGCGATTTGACGGCCAGCAGCGGGTGCTAGCCGGCCCGAGACTCGAACGAGTTCCCCATGGAGGCACGTATAGGACTGAAAGGAAGGCAGAACGCCGGGGAACCGCGGCTCTTCTCCGAAACTGTCAAACTGCAATCAACGTCTAACGAGAAACGCCATTTAACCGCCGCGGTGCTCGCCGGTACAAAGTATTTGCTTTACCGCGGCTCGTCATCCGCGTAATTGCATCGCCGTTGCGTTCGATTTAAGTGGTACCACCACTATAGAAAGTTGAAATGATCGATTATTTTCCTTAAGTAGAAGTTTTCAAGAGTATTTTCCATCTAGTCCCACGCAGAAACTCGACGAAATAACGGAAGACCGCGTCCGCCGTTAAAACCTCGAAGGCTAGAAACCTCGTTGCCTGAAGTCTCTTCGTCATTTCCAGCAAGTACTATCTCTACGATTGTTAAAAATATAACAGCCTCTCCAGAATTTTCTAATTAATCTATTTCCTTGGCTCGCTTTCGCTGAAACATTATTCCTTCACCCATACAGTAAAATGAGTCTCTTGTTCCGAGAATAACCACGATGGTCAGAAACGTTTAATAACCATAAACGGTTCGTTACGACTATGGGAAGGGTAGAACGGTCCCAGATTGAGGGGAATGTGGTGCTACGAGTGCATAGAATGTGGACAGAGTCGAGCAATATTTCCTTACAAAGGCTAACTATAATGTCCTATCCAGTTCGACTCGTACGGAAGGTGTTTTACTGCCTCCTTTCCCCCTGCCTCGTCTCACAGTCTCGTCTTTCGCTGTAAAAAAAAATCAGTTTTATCGTTGATAACGAGAAAGTTGTTCGGTACTCGTACGCCATCCACGCGCGCGTTGTACACGCTACGATTCCTAAGGTCGTGCGATCGAAATTTCTTTCTCCCGATCGGCTCGCACACGGTCCGCCGGGCGTCGCGTCCGCGAATAGGAAGAGACGAACTCGTGCACGTCGTGTAAAACGTCGGGACGTCATTCGTTTTGACGCTCTACAAGGCTGTACCGGCCGTTCCGCGCCGCCACGGAACACGAAACACGAGAGCCGCCGATCACGCCGATCGCGGGGCGAGTCACCACTCCTATAGGTGACTCACTCACCACTCACCCGATATTCAGCGACGGTATCTCGTCGAACGGACGACGTACCAACGCGGGGGCACGCGAGGGGGGCGTCCGGGAGACGTGAAAAAAATCAAAGTGCTTCCCACGTCCCGAAACTCGCGTTGCGTTTCGATTCGACCCCGCCCCGGGCGATATCTCGTCTGTCGTTGGACCATAAATCGATTTCAATCGGACATCGGTAACGTCCGCGCCTCGGGACCGGAGGAAATATTTCAGAGCCGGCTCTCCGGGGCCACGGCCGATCCTTATCGACCAATTTTATTGTTTCGCAGATAATAAGTCGCTCGTGACCGCGGAGAAGGGACGCTCTTGACGCCTCGACATCGATTTCGTTAGAACGAACATGGACGCTCGACGATCTCCTCTCCTCGTACGCCATTTTCGCTCCGTTCGATTGCCAGTGTTTTTACGTAGGCGCGCGACGGAAACCTTTTCGAATCTAAAACGTTACGCAACTCTTAAAAATATTATTTGTCGTCGCTTATGTATTTAAGCGAAGATAGTTGGGACCATGGACGACGTTTTTCTAAAATAGATGAGCAGCGAGAAGTAATCTTAGGCCGCGAGATCCATCGCTAAACGAATTAACCGGCGCGAGAGCAACAGCCGCGTTCCGATTGCTTTCCATATCGCGTTTATTAAAGGGATCGCGGGAAACGGTCAAGGACCTCGCGTTCTCTCAGGGCCGTGAAAGTTCCTTGACAACCCAGACTCGAGAACGGTGCATCATGAGAAACTAACCGGAGTCCTTTCGGAATCGGGAATCGATTGTCGTCGTCGATACGAGCCCCCCTCGCTATTGCAACCGCTGTGCACGTTGGAAGGAAGTTGGCAGTGTCCTTTACCGGTAATAGAGATCGACTCGATACGATGCGTAGCAACTTTGTACTCATATGCTCGATCGTGTCGATCGGTTGTGTAATTTTCATCGTTCCACGGTTACTTACCGGATTAATTACAGGTTTAACTAAGTTAACGTTCAGGTGTACGTCAAGTTTGCGAGGCAATAAACGCGAACTCCAAACGATATACAAAAAACGTAAGAGCAAGATATGGACGTGGAGCGTATCTGCCGTAAACCATTCGTGTATTTTATTTATCATGGCCGTCAAAGCGTTCGACGTGTTTTGAATACAAAATACAGTCTTAAAGCGATCCAAGGCTACGGTAAATTCATCTCGACGCGTAACATCATCGTAAACGTTGCAAGAGGATCTCGCAACGTGCTCCTTATGAATTAGAAGAGCGTCGAATCGGTGTTTGCTACTTTTTCTCACGATCCCACGAGCAGACCTTGCTCGAAGGCAAAAGTAACGCTACTCGGAAATCGACGTAAGTCAGGATTCCTGTAATCCGCGGCATCTTTGACTCGGGGTTGCTCCAGAGTTCACGATTTTCAATTTAAATACATATTTATGTATTTGTCGTCGCTCGAATTTGCGTTTCTTCCGTCGAGGCGAAAAGAAATATGCGTCTTTTCTTTTCCGCGTGTCTTCTGCGACGGCGTCGTGGTTCCAGCAGCTCGCGAAACGCTTCCGCGAGATTGCAAAACGTGAAACGCGGATGGCCAGAGCGGGGCAGGCGCGGAACTTCCACGAAGTCGAAGACAAAAGGCGCGGTTGCCCGGAGCGCGTCGAGGGCGAGCCGCGCGCATGTCAATGCTCCGGCAATTAAACCTTGTTTGGCGCGTACGCCGCGGCTCGTTTTGTCGGTTCCCTCGGTCGCGCGTAACCGCGCAGCCGGGCCTGTCGACCTCACAACGGGAAAGTACTCGCAGAAGCGCCGCGCTGATTTATTTCCGCGCGCGCCGGCTGAACCGCCGCTCGTTTTTTTCTTTTTTTCACGAAGATTTGTACGCGCGCCGTCAACGTTCGTTTGTCTTCCACGGGCCGCGTGGCACGGATGGTAAACTGGAGCAACTTTTTGCCCCGCCGGAGGAAAGTCTCCTTTTACGTACCCGTCCGAACCGCTTTACGACCGACGGGGAGAGTGATTTTTCTCGAACCGACCGCCCGACATGTCGCCGACCGTCGGATTCTGTCGCGATTAAACGGCGATTTATCAGCCACATATTCTCGACAGTGATAAATGGCTGGCCAGAGGAACGCGCCTCGCTCGAAATCGGGTCAGGAATCGAAGTAGCAGAGACGTCAGGTGACTCGCCTGACCGAACGTCGAAGTCTCCAGTTGGGCTGCCTCTACTCCTGCAGTCCACAAATATTACAACGTCGCAATTACAGTTCGAACATCCAAGTATCCAAATATCACCGTTCAATGTTAAAAGATATAAAATATTGCTGACTAGACTTTTCACATGATAAAATTACAGTGAAACCATATAATTCCCTCGGAAGAAATTATTTTAATGCGTAAAATAAGCGCTAGAAGTGGACAATATTGTTCAAAGAATTCGACGCTTCGTAACAAAAGTTTAAAATAAGGAATACCGTGGACATTTTAAACGAAGTAAAGAAGTAAATCTTACCGTAGTTAAATATTCTAAAGCGCACGGATATTCGATGAGAAGCCCCAGCCATCGTTCTTCACCACGCGTTGGAGTCTCCAACCGTCGTTGTTCACCGCGCGTTGAAGTCTCCAGCCGTCGTTGTTCACCACGCGTTGAAGTCTCCAACCGTCGTTGTCAGTCACGCGTTCAAGTCTCCACTCGTGCGCTCTGCGCTACACGTACCGTCTGGCGTGTCGTACGGCTCGCGTTATGAAGTTGTTTTGATTGTTCCACAACGAGATATCTCGTAGGGATCTCGATAATGTCCAATCGATGTCCGGCGATAAAAAATCAGACACAGAATTGTCACGGTCGAGCGCGTAGTCACTGGGAACATTGAATTTCTATCGTATTAAGGGAACTATAATCATTTACATTTGTCGTATTAATGTAAAACAATCGAATTAGATGTAATCGAGGTAAATTAGTGACATGGAAATATTACAGAGCCCCCTTTCCATTTAAAACCGAATATGTGTAAAGAGGTATAAAAACTAGAGGCAAATATCGATTTTTGATGTAGTGGTTGCATCTCGTGTTTTTAAATAAGATGTAAATCACTGCATTGCAACAAGAAGCCAAGAAAATTCAAATTATGCAATCAAACTTTTTACTCGCAATACATACATGGTAATACTAATTTATTTTAATCGCCACTGCTCCGATAATTAAACCGATCGCGCTGTCATTAAAAGTAACAGATATCGGTTGTTCAACGAATAACCGAGAACCGTCGAAGCAATTACCCTTAAATATCTCTGACAATCACGATC
Source organism: Colletes latitarsis (assembly GCF_051014445.1). NCBI lineage: Eukaryota > Metazoa > Arthropoda > Insecta > Hymenoptera > Colletidae > Colletes > Colletes latitarsis. The sequence goes on along the minus strand of NC_135135.1, from coordinate 23,412,908 downwards.
GTGTTCCGCTCCATTTAACACAAAGTATCTTCCTGGAATTTATGGGTTGTCCATGAGAGCATCGGCCCGTTCCACACGAAATTCCTTCGCCTCGAACCAGCTGGCAGGTGAGCGACTTTCAGGTGCAGGCCTCCGATAAATTCCATGCCTCTGGGTCACGACATGCATCAGCCAGAGGTCGGATCAATTTTAGTGTTACTTTGGAGTAATAATGATCTACATAACAATTTATACAAATTTATGGCCACTTTCAACCTTTTTTCTTATTTTAATATACCGTTCGATTGTTTAGTTGTACTTTGGTTGCTAGATGACTGGAATCTTTTCCAAACGATCTACATTGTTGTTTTACCATTTCACACGGTCAGAAATAGCACAGGCGTAAGTTTTATGGTCGTGGGGGACGTCGAAGGAACATATTAATGTCATGTATGCTACATGTGCAAGATCGTCGATGGAAAATTGCAAATGCGATTACATTAGTATCGAAAGAAATGTGTCTCGTAGCCTTAGACACCATCTGGAGCAGATTCTAAGAATGAGTTGGCAACTCTGGCGAACAAGTTGTGACTCTTTGAAAACTGAATAGACTTTTTAATATGACATGCTATGTTATAAGTTCTGCTTCTGTATAGAAGCTGTTCTCGTTTTTATGGAGCATTGTATTGGACTTTGTAAGCAAAGATGGACGCTGACCAGAAAAGATCCAATCGTAATTATGCATCGATATTGTAGACATTTGGTCAACCGTGACCTGTTGTTTTATCTTGGTAATTTATCGTTCCACTTCGATGTAATTAATAGCCCGGTTCGTGATTTTTGGAATAAATTAACGATAATGTTCTGCGAAAATGTCAGATGATTGCGCAAGCTTCTTTTTTTACGTCAGGATATTATAGATTCGATCAGCAATAAATGTCAAAATAAAAGTTTAATTAGAAATTACGTTAACATATTCTCTGGTTTCATTAATTTATCTGACAAACATAGATGCGCGTGTTTAAGTGGGTCGTGCCTTCGAAGTATTTCATTTTCCGCTTTTTAATGATCGCTCGCGTTTAACCGAACGAGCAAGCGAGTATTCATCGACAAACAAGATTTTATTAGTTGCAGAAATAAACGTTCTCGATCGTCGGAATTAGTCATTTTCAGATACACAAGGTAAAATGTTGATAAATGGCGATACTTCCCTTCCGTTGGATTCAATAATAGCCGGTAGAGCAAAATGGGGGCAGGAATCAATCCCACGCGAGTAGGATTTACTCGCGCGTCAGGAACCAGATATCGCGCGCTCGTTCGATTTTACTCGTTAGCCCCGATTAACCGTGACGGCCTGACATTCCCCACCGATTTATACACTAATTACGCTAATTAATTTATCCGGCAGATCCAGGGAGGCAGCCACGCGCACCGCCGCGATTAGCACGATCGACGCGGTCAATTTGCTGCGGTTATTTTTCATGTCACGCCATTACGCGGGACGGTCGTTTACGCTTCGGTTGAGATTATCGTACGTAATGCGATCGGTTTTTCTGCGCGGTCGCGGCGACTCTTCGTAATTAGAGGCTCCCGGTGCGTGTTAGTCGCGAGCATGCCTGACAGTTAACGAGAGCAGACTCCACGTGTACCGCGGCGCTCGATAAACGTCGTCCATCAGCGCTACAGAAACTGGCGAACACGAATTTTTAATTATATGCTTCTTTCTGCATACGCAACGGTACCGTTACAGGTCAAAAGCGACTCGGCATTAGCCCTGTTCCGAGACGATTCTTCGAGGGTCGACGATCCGCTTCTCAAACGCGATAAAATTTGATTTATATTACGGATATGCAAAAGTTTGACACGTACAGTTCCAAGCTCTGCTATTGCAGGCTACTTTCCCAGAGCCCGGGGACGCCGTGAACCCGAGGAGACGCTGAAATTGTACTCGAAAGATTCAAAGTACGTAACCGCTAGGTTTGCATTATCAGCCGGCGGCTCCGTATTTTCTGAGTTCTCTCATCTTCGTGCCTAATCGCGTATTCCGGCGCGGCCTTTCTCACAGCACCGCGAGTAAGTCGGCGTCGACGGCGATTCGTTCTACGCGTCGATGCCGAGAGGCGTCCCAGCGCCGATGCGTTCGGTCGTACACCAGACGCGAGGGAATCGTGCCAGGATTATTACACGCGCGAATAACGCGCGGGCACGTACGCACGCGTGTCACGCGCGTGATTAAGATTTTCTCATTACCACGGCATAACGCGCCGTATCCCCAGCATCCTCGTCCGCCTATTAACCCGCGAGAGACCGTGTTTTTCACCCACCGCGAGGACAACGTCGGCTTTACGAGCCCCGTTCTCGACTTTTCCACGAACCCGACGATGGCCAATTATTTGCGCCAACGGAAATATTCGACCGGAGAAAGCGGTCTGGTCGACGACAGTCGAGCATCGGGGCGACTCTTTTACCTTCTTTATCTGCTCCTTCATTTTTTCGACCGCGATCAAATTATGTTTCGTACAATATGGGAGTACTTAAGGGGTCTCTTCGTTTCGACGCGAGAAAATGGGGTCGTCTTTGAGAATCGTACCAAGAGAAAGTATAAACCGGATTATTTTCGAATTTAGCACGCACGATTGTTTATCGTCGACGCCGTGCCATTTTTAACTACTGCGTTTGAAGTATTTGGGTTAGGTTGCTGGAGAGTTTTATCCTTTCACCCTGCACGATACAGTTTATTCCCAAAACAGCCCCTAAAAGTACATGAACTTAACTAAATTAGAATCGTCGTGAAACACAAGTTAATAGACAGAATTCCCAAAATGGACGACGAAGGGGCGCGATTACGTAATCGAAACGAGAACTCGGGCGCTCCGAATCGTTCCCAGTATCGGAAATAAAGAGGCGCCGGTTCGTTCGCTAACGTGAGTCACGGTCTTTAATTAATGACGCGGAGCGTTCGCGGTAATTTGTCAGCTATCCGTAATCCGTTTTTTCCATTTGTCAAGCGACCCACGGAGGAATGCCGCAAACAAACAGCGTAACGCCGCCGCGTTCCGATTCTGCGCAACGATCCAACGATCGTGGACTCTGCGAGCGGAATTACCTAACGATCGAAACGTCCTCAGCGCGACGAAAGATTGATCGCGCGAGCAGACGTCTTCCACATTTTTTACGACGATCCTGCCGGAACTTTACAAGAGCACTACCCTTCTGCCCGCGATTTCTCAGCTCTCAAAATACAAATTTGTCACATTGGTGGATGCCAATTTTTTATTTGCAATTATTTTATTCTGTACGCGTGGCATCTGCACGAGTTCGTTAACGACAATGTTCTAAACAGAAATTAATTTTCCAATCCGTGTACAGTTGGAAAAAGTACCACGAATCGCGATTCTGTGGAGTATCGGTCGAAACAGGACCCGATCCCCGTTTTCTTGCGCAACGATCCAGCGATCCGTCTTCTGGGTGACGACGATCGATCGGTGCGCTCGTTCAATTACTCCGGCGTGCATTCTACGCGAGCGAAGGCAAGGTTCAAGGACGTGACTGAATGCGTTCCACCGGCACTGGTTTCGCGAAGTTCCGGTATCGATGAGTCAGTGAGCCGTACGCTGAATTATGTGGGTGATCTCTGGATACGTGTCTGCAGCCGCGAAGAGCCGCGCGGCGTTTCGTCATTTTCGTCGGTGTTGCGCGTAAATGCCAGGCAACCTTCGTCGATTCGAGTTGAATCGATCGTTTTCGTTCGGTGAACAATTCTTGGGCCTCGAGATCGAAGGCGGGAGGGATTTTTCGTTGAAGAATCGGACCGATGTCGAAACGAGGGAAGAGGAAGCGTCGTCGGGCGCAAGAGGAGAGACCCGAACCGTTCGGAGGCGGCTCGCGAGCGTCGCGTAACGACTTAAACGCGACCGTAATCACATTGTTCGCCGGTAATTGCGCATTAATAGATGAGAACTGGGTCTGCAGCGGCTGCGGGGCTGCGACGGTCCGCTAACCTGCCTTCACCTTGCGTAATCGCGCCGGTCTTGCCCGGTCGAAATACGTCGGACCGTGGCAGCGCCGTCTCGCGATTCGCAAATTCCACGCTCGTAACGCTCCGGGCCGCCACGGAGGATTTCTCGGGTTTATCCTCTAAGAACCGTGTATTACACATTTTTGAAATTGCGTTCACGCGAGCAACGGTGTACCGCTTGCCCTTAATCCAGGCTGCGCCGACCGCGCGGGAAACATTTATTATTCCCGGGAACGTGTTTCGAGTAATGTCTTCGGCGAAACTGTTATTTCGGTACCCGATCGTTGCCATTGCATTTTATCGCGTTGGCTCTGTTCCGTCCGACACTATTTTTACGTTTTAATTCGGTCGCCTCGCTCGGTTGTATTTTCTCCGGGTTCCTTTTTATCGTTGCGCACACTCGGATCCATTCAGATCCGTTACGGGTTAATAATTATTAGAGAAATGCCGATTCGACCGTTTCCAGTTTAATTTATTTGACTTCCAACAATAATAATAACATGTACAAAAAAAATGCCGTTACGAAACGTAACGACACGAACACGCGATTTTTCACGGATTTCTTTGCACCTGTTGCCGTTCGAAAAGCGTGCGTCTTGATCCCGAGCTCCCGTTCTAGGTTAATTATTGTAAAAATATTCCCCGGCTGGTGGTTTATACTGTCGTGTAGCGGCAAGAAAATTTATGGCCCGCCATTAACACAGAAACTGTCTTCGACGAGTGAAAAAGCGTATTAAGAAGCATCGGGACTTTACGCGCGGAAAAGAAGATCGGATGTTCGTTTTTATCTACGCTTAACCTTTGCGTTTAATAGTCCGCGGAGGTTATTAATGCTTCGTCGAGGAGTCGGCGGTGCGTGTCGATGGAACCCGAGAGACGCGTGAAAGTCATTCAAATTAGAACCAAACCACTTCCCATGATTAAACGATTCGATTGAAACCGACTGGCGCTCGGAGCTGTCATTAAGTCGGGTTCTTCTGACCTACGCTGTTCGAAAGGTTGCCAGCACGGCCGACTGTTGAATAACAGATTCAGAATTCTGTACGCCGGACAGTGGAGAATACTTTGAGAAGAAAAAAAAACGATTAATGAACAAACAGCAGAAAGAAACGTGACGGTTGTTTCCTAAACGCGACGCGCAACACGGATGCCTCGTGGCGAACGATTGCACGCCACGTACGTACAATGTAAATGATTTATTAGCGACTAATAGATTTAAACCGAGTCGTTTATTTTTATCTGTACGGCAGCTCGGATTTGTCGGGTGCATTGAATACGCGAAAAGGTCGACCTAATTGATCATAAATCGTAACAAGGATTTAACGAGCGATGCCTCGTGTTTGCATACGATTTATCACGTTTTCTGTCGAATCACTTTGTTGTCGCGACGAAACGTCGAACTTTGAAATTGCTGGCGAACGAAGAAACTTTTTATTCCTTGCTCGTGGCAAGGAACTCAATCGGAGACAAAACAGGCTGAATCGTAAACAAAATTCTTATGCGATATTGATCAACACAATTTTTTATATCTGCTATTAAAAAAAGAGTTAAAGCCTGCTCCAGTTTCCGTAATTGCTCCTTACAGCCTCAAGAAGCAGCATAAATTATCGGTGATTATAATAACGCGTACTAAAAGGTAATTGCTAGTGGTCATTCTGAATCGTTACCACGGAAAACGCGTCGACTCACAGTTTCCCAGACATCCCCTACGTTCGATTCTCGTAAGGATCGCTTCGTAAACTTTCTGAAAATAGCAATCGATCGTCGGCCACCATAATTCAGAGCCAGCTAAAAGTTCATCGTTGTCGGTAATCTCCAATCGTCATCGCGGCGAACGTGTTTCTCTCAGGGTTTCCCATACGCGATCGACGCGGGATTTTCAGCGTTGTTAATGAGTAATAAACACTTTCCCCTATGAACTAATCGATCAAGAATCGGCACAACGAAGATCCCGTACCTCTTGCAGACGTGACGCGTCCACGTTCGAACTTTTTCTCCCTGGTCGATCGAAACCGAGATCGTAGAGATCGTGTACCTGTTTCTGTCTGTCTCCTCTTTTTTTATTTAATTGACAACAGTCACGGTCCCGATCTTCCAAACGAATCTCAGCTACCTCGCAATTAGGGAACCTTGACTGAAGCCTCGTTCGATAGAGGCTGCCGTAAAAAACTGATGGCGAGGAATCAAGGTCGCAGTCTTGATCGGCTACCGGTTTGCATTTGCATAATTTCGGGTCAGCTGCTTCGGGTCTATCGGCGCTGAGGCTCGTTCGACAAATGGGAAGGACGAAACGGTCACGAGCGTGGTTAAAATCTTCTCTTTAAGTTCCTATCTCGACTTCTCGATTTCCGTGCTTAACCCTGAAGAGCCACGGGCGATTACGTCCATCCTCAAATGGTAATCGTTCTCCCCAGATTAAAAAAATCATTCTTTGACGTTTTCTATCGAGTATACAACGTCCTCCAGTTTATTCCTTCATAGGAAAAATTTATTTTAAGGGTTAATTTTGCATCGCGGATCGCAGTTTGATCGACGCGAGCGCGCTTCGCAATCAGCGTGGTATTAACGGGGCTGAGAAAGAAAGAAGAGAGGGAAACAGCGCCGATAACATCGCTAAAAGAGAAGGATGTTCGAACGTTCACGGTCTTCGATCACCGAGGCGAGGTGAAAAAGGCTGAGCGGGGAGATAAGGATCGGGAAAAGCGATCGATCGCGGCTGGATCGTGTCCTTGAGCATCCGTGAAATGCAAAGTAACTGGTGAACGACGCTAAAGAGTCGCGAACATCCAAGGATGCGCCGGGAAAAGAAGATCCAGAGGTTCAAGGTTGAAACTGTGACGTTCAACCTTTGAACCCCATACCTTAAGATCAACTCAAACTTTTCGACAAGATAAAAATAGGAATCTTGTCAACGGTCCCATTCGCTATCATTTGGACCGTGATCTACATAGATCGCGAGCGTGACTATTAGATGGCGAGGTTAAGCAGAAGCGGACTCTTTTTTCGCGAAGGTCATCGATGTCGCTTCCTATGGCCTGATTGTTGCTGTAACGCGCGACACGAATGTCGAGGAAAATGGAACTCGCGGAAAAAACAATCGGGGAACGCATTATTCTAGAAACATTATCCGACTAACGATGAATGGAAAGTTCTCCGGCGTCCGTAACAAACATAAGAGAGGCGACGTCCATTTGCAATTATAATCGAAGACTTTGAATACTGTTTGCTCCGCGCGCCAATTTAAACCCGCGACCGTGACCCTCCGGGGAACTATGCTCCGGACTGCTCTGAACTATGTTTATTAAATCAGCTCGTTTTTCTGCATTTTTGTTTTTCCCTTCGATCCGTGATTTATAGCTGCAAAGCCGAGACGCTCGAGCCTTGAACTTGGACGAACGGATTGCCTTATTTATCTTTTGCTGTTCTCGAACCGATTTCGTCGAATCTCAGCAAAATAGTACGAGTCGAGATTAACAAACTCGCGGAGATCCAAATCCGCAGACCTCCCCCGGAAGCTTGCAAAGGATTCCAGAAGAAGAGGAATCACAATAACGGTCGATTGAATCATGCAATGGGGACTGTTGCGATGATAATGAAGCGATGTCGTCAGTGGAGGATCGCGCGACGGTGTGCGAACGCCGTTGCAACTAGCAACGGTCACTAGATGCGCGTTCCCCTGGACCATTCTAATATCAAGGACTCCGAGACACACGGGGTCCGCGGAGACGGAAGAAGGGTGGGGGCGGCAGGAGCAAATGCAATCGACCCCTGACCCGGCACGCTGAAACCTGGAGGATATCTGACTCATGACGCGCTCCTATCGCGGCGTCGCGTCATCGCGCGTACTCGCGGGACGTTTCGTCTCGACCAGCGGAACCGGAGATCCCGAAAGGATCCGTCGTTAATCCTGACACCGCTAATTACGGTAACTCGAGCGCGGAAGTTTTCGTGGAACCGAGAACGGAGCCTGTTTCCCGCTAGCTCTCGACCCTTTGAGCTCAACTTTTATTATTATAATGATAAATTCATTCAGCGAACGAGAGATAAACCCTCTGACAGTGAAATTCCTGTCGAAGAAGGATGTCATTTTTTGCAAAATCGAACTACAATGGTTCAAGTAAAACGGTACCTTTCTTCCACCCTAAGGGTAGCCTAAAAATGTGCGGGAACAAAGGCGAGGGAAACACGATCGCCTCTTGGGTTTCGCAAAGCGTGCAAAGCAGCAGTGACGAGACGTCTACGTGATCGTCGCTCGGAATCGTACGCGAATGGTTACGACGTACGGGACATGATTATTGGCCGATCGGAATAATAATTGTAATCATCGCCGGGAGATAATGACGTGGTGACGACGACGAGCACGGCTCGGGCTGTCGGAGATGACACACACGACACACGTGACGCACGGCCATCCACACCTTTTCGTTCGAGTGAAATGTCGTGTGGCGGACCCCGAAGAAGAGAAACGAGATAATTTTTGGTTGGTCCCGCCGAGAGTCGCACGCGATCTTTTATCGTGGGCTCGGTGTATGCCTGTGCATGTCGGGTACACCGAGCCGTTGCGAAAGATGCGAGAAACCTTTGGTCGATCGGTGGTTTGTAATTTTGCCAACTGGTATCGATGAGTACTTGTTTTCTTCTCTTACCGCCACAATATTCCTCGCGCAAACACACATACGTGCTCTTCCGAATTACTTTAAAGTTAAACTTAGAAATTTCTAATTAAAAAGTCCTGGAGCGTTGCTCGATACGTCGGTTATCTCGAACGTTAAGAAACGATCACAATTAAAAGGAGAAGGATACGATGCGATCTAATCTCGCGGAGGCTGTAAAGGATCTACGGCGTCGTAGGAGCGCGTCCCCCGATTAGCTCGGAGGATCGATGTTCCATTCTAATAAGAAAAGAGGCAAAGAAACAGCTATTCGTTATAAATTTAGAAGCAACGCGCTCGTGCCGGTGAACAGGTGTCCGAAGGAAGGTGCAGTTGAATCGAACGGTGTCGGTGGAACGACTCGTTCAGCGATAGAGAGTCCTGAGAGCGGTCGAGCGACCCTGAGATTTCGATCCTATCGCGGCCGATCCTCGATCGAAGGACATCTCGATTGGCCGAGTTGGAAACAATGCACCGAGGAGGACGAGGGATAGAGGAGACAGCGTATTGCAAATTATCCTGCCGGTGTAATTACGACGGCAAAACGACGATGCTTCTGATAGGCAAAACGGGCCCCGGTGTTCGCGACGATCGATGCCAGGCGTCGAACGGTACAGAGGCGATTATGGAAACGTCGGTGTCCAACCACTCCGGGGACTCGTACGCTTCGTTGACTCGAGCTTTTAAGGCTATTAAGGCTCCCCGGTGCTAGGACACGTCGATTGCGTTACGACAACATTCAGATTTTCCTTAAAACGCACCGTAACGGATAGCCGGCTACCTATGGCCATCCGTTATCTGGCAATCTCTGTCAGAGAAGCGTTTCTCGAACCTAGAGATTTATAATTTTAGATACCAACGGTCCGGGCAATGTGTTCCTTCGTTAGCGGAGATTACGATTTTTCTTCGAGGACCGTACGGGACGAAACTTTGACTTCCTGCTGTGGGGATTGATGTCCGTTCGTTGTGGAGTATTTACTAACTCAATCAATTATAGAGACACCGAAGTAGGTCCCACTTTGGTAGCCTATTCTAACCAAGAGTTACAGTTGAAGACTCGTCTGGAAATTCTTCTTTTCTCGAGACGTAAACGTATCTCATATTTTGGTAGCACAAAATTACTGTCAAAGGTCAGACGCAAGGAAAGAGACAATCTATCGATCGCGATGAATCACGCTCTGGAAATTGCGTTGAACTTTGGTAGTTCCGATTCAGGCGCGATTGGAGATTCGTCCAAAGTCCAAAATTTCCAGGAACGAAAAAAGATACGCACACACACGGCTTGTACCACGCTGACGATTCGCATCTCTGGTCGTTGGTCCCTGGTAATAAGCGTATTACGATTCCTCGCTGGTATATACATGTTAATGGCGAATCGTAGGCGCACGTAATTGGAGAAAATTAAGACTCGCCGAATGAGAGCTGGAGATGCACGAGAAGGGTCGGTTCAAAGATTGCGCCCTACAAGGACCCCTCGGCTCACGGGTTCAGACCACTCGGCTACTCGCTGGTCACCGATCTTGGTATGAGGAAGAGAAACGGAACGAAAGAGTTACGAGGTCCTCGCGCCGGAGGACCCCGAGGCGGCTCGGCGGATCTGGACGCTGCTAAAGGACACGGGATACTCGCGGTTCATCTTTTGCCCTCGTGCGTCGGCAAATGGCCGACAAAGCGCGGTCGAATTGTTGCAAAACCCCGGCTACGATTTAAATTAAATTTTAGATTCGAAAGACTAAGCTAAAATTGAAACGTACGTCTATACATTCTTTCGTAGCTCCAAATATTCGAGCGATAGAAGCAAACTCGATCGCGTTATTCTAGATCGATGTACAGTTTGGAATTATTGGTAGAAAAACGATCGGTTAAGGGGGGTAAAAAGATCTGTACTATTTGTTCACGCTCTGCAAATTTATGTCAGCACGAGGGGAAAAAGAAAATAATCCCCCCCCGCGAAAAGTACGAGCGCAACGAGCGTGACGTAATTCCCGTCGCAAACGAAAAGGAGGTTTTTCGTACAAAAACGAGTCGGAAACGCGGAATAAAATTTGCTCGCGTATGTCTTTATTAAGCAATCTTGCCGAGTCCACCTGTCCCGTGAGTTTTTTTTACCACAGAACGCGGCACTCGGCCGAACGACAAATGCTGCGTCGAATTGACAAGCTGTCAGCCGAACAAGAGTAACGAGTGCAAACGATCGAACCGCACGGATTCCCTTCGTACGATGTCAACAATCGATTGGAAACGCGTGTTCACTCGATCGAATCGTGAATCAGGACTGCGTGTCAGGAAAGTGGTACGAGTCGATCTTCGGAAACATAGTTAGAGGGAAGATCCATTATTTGCTTGTCAGGTTGGGAATATTACGACGCGACGAACGTGACTACGCTTCTAGAAATAAATTGAGCTTTCATAGGAGACGCGGGAAAAGTTCTCGTGGCTTCCTGGAAAAATCTGGTGAAACGAACGTCTCGAAGAGCACCCTCGGGCTATACAAATTTTCCTTTCTACGTCCTCCGCCAGTAAAATCGACAGTACGCTCCTCTATTCCTACGCGAGGATAGAGAAAACGAAATTTTCTCCCTCGGATCTCTATCCCCGCGGACAGGTTGAAAGTTCGTGGTCCCCGTCCTCTCTTCATTACGCTTTAAACATTACTCGTCGTTTATTTTCCGCAATTTCTTCGCCTCTCTGTGCATCAATCGCCGACGCCAGCGTCATTAACACGCCTCCTGATTTATTGCGCGAAAAAGAAGACGAGCACTCGTTGGATTTCGGTGCGCGTACGCGCGCGTCGATAATTCCGTGGTTAATAACCGTGCCACGCTGCAGCCAGCGACTCGATTCGCAATAATTGTTCGCAGGTCGGTGGAATTCAGCCGTGTCTCCCCCCCCCCCCCCCTACGAGGTCACGTTTCTCAGAGATTGGAGAACTTCGACAAACTCGATTCGTGTCTCGAGTAATTTTTGGCATTTCAATTGCTTTCCGTACTCGGGATAATCGATAAATTATTCAGAAATCACCATCGATCTTCCGGTTGTTCCCAAAGTTTATCGAAAGGTCAATATTTTTCAAGAAAATTGAATCGAGAGTAAGCCAGAAGGTTTCTTCGTTGCTTACGTTTAAGGTACAATAAATTTACTTTATCTCGAGATAAGGATTATATTTATAGGAGACCTTCTCGAGAGTTCGAGTTCTCTGTATCCGTGTAAAAAGATACTCGACGCTGCGTGCACTGTAGATTTACTCTTAATAGCTCGTTAAGAGCAGTCCTCAAAGGACACCGGTCATCGAGTTCCGGTTGGGCAATATTTCGATGATCGAAACCGACGATAATGTGATTCGCAGGCAGCGTGCGCTCCTGGATCGACCTTGATCGAATCAGCGACCGCCGAAAACGGTCGTCGGGGCCGATATTAAGGCGAACGGACACGTTAATTCGCCGCTTTAAAAGCGAGCCACAATCCCCGGTGCGTTCTTCGTGCGCGGCCCTGATGCGCTCGTCTGAGGTCGCCTCCCGATGGTGACATCCAACGTGCAACGACTAGCAAAACCGTCTTTCGTTCGCGAATTCTACGCTCCGGGGAATCCTGCAGCGTCTGACCCTGATCGAATTCCAGCTGAATACTCGATCGCGGATTCCTGTCGTTCGTTTTCTGATCCTTTCATCGATCCAGACGGTGGAATTTCTGGCTACGGAGCCGCTCTTGCGACGCTCTATCCTCAAACGCGTTTCCTGTCAATTGGTACTCTCAAACTCTTTAAAAGTCTCGGCAAGGAATACGGTAGCCCCTCGTTAATGCTCGATACTGTCGCGAATCCTCAATTCCTGGTGACTAAACGTTCGTACATATGACTAACCAAAGCTTCTCGAAAACGTGAAAAACAAAGTTGAAAATGTTCGATGCAATTAGAATCAGCTTTCTCTGTTTTAGCGTAACAGAAACGAGAGTAGATAATTAAAGAGTAACTTTAACGAGAGCTCATTGTACTTGCATTTCCATAACCTTATAGTAGAGATAGAAGTAGCGTACGATAGATCTGGTTTTCTTGGGTGTTTCGATCGACCGCGTAGCGTAATGGAGAGCCAAGTAAGGGAGCGTTACGCCACAGAAAAATGTTGGGAATCCCCAGGTGTATTTAACAGGAGGAATATCGTTATTCTTTCGGAGATGGTTGGTTGAAGATGAACCTGCAGCTCGACGTCTCGATTCCACTTTACATCATCCCCGTTACTTTCATCTGGATTCCGGTCCGGTTACCCTCTCAGGCGGCGTCATCTCGAGCACCCACTCGACCAAGATAACCGGAGTCGGCGGGCCGCACGCGCAGTATAATTGTATCGCGGCCGCTCGAATAGGTATGACACGGAGATACAGGGGAACATGCGCTCGGCGCGAGCTGCGGTTTCGCAGGCACCTTGTTATGCGCTCCAGCTTTTATCTCCAGCGTCCCGCGGTGACGAAGCCGACCTGTCGCTCACGCGCGGGATTCGATTTTATCGCAAGACCCCTTTTGCATACGGCAACGCTCCGTACCCGCGGCAACGCGCGCTACGAATCCGAAAAAAATATGACCAAAAATCCGTTCCGTTCCGAAAACCGTTCATTTTGCAGCAACGATTCCTTAAATGAACGTATCTATCTCGCTAGTGTCGAATTTCACCTCTGTTCTATATAACAATCACTGCTGTATTCTGTAATTGGGATTTTCGTAACGAGTGACAATTATCTGGATCGTGGTCACTGAGATCGATGGTCGGCCGCGGGCAACGAATGCCCCGAATTTAAGGGATTTCGACGCTGGTTCGTCGCTTTGGTCGATCGGCTACCAGCGTCGCGGAACGCGAGACCATAAATTACGGTACGCGACGATGGCGTCAGCCAGTGTTTTCCTTCCACTTTGCATACGTAATGGCTGTTAATCGCGTACGTTTAAGCGCCGCTGAACGGCATCGTATAAATCGGGGCGGCCTCAGATGCGGCGGCGGTGACAACGACGCCGTATAAAAATAACGTTGAAAGCGAATCGGGGAGAGTTCAAGAGCGAAGGCCTGCGCTCGCTGAAGGAAGAGAGTCAGACAGAGGGACGAAGACAATAGGTCGAATGTAAATGCGGGGTACGTGAGTCCCATACCGATCGCCGTTTGTCGTTCGACGAACGGAACGAAAAATTGATGTTCTGTCTCGCCGGGCTGTATTCATCGTGGTGAATTCAAGAATCCCAAACGCGACCACTTCCTGTCCCTCCCCGATAATAAATTTTCATCGCGAGTCGCGGACGGTTCGTGAAACGATTTTTATTGCGCCCGGGCGTCCGTCGTGAAAATTCATACGTCAATCCAGCCGTTTCCCAAACATTTCTACGCCACACGCTGGGTGAGTCGTTCAAATCCTAGCAGGACGTTTTTTGTTCGCGACTTGGACACATTGAGGAAGGCCAGGATCCAATACAGGTTGAAGAAACACTGTTCTAGATTATATAATTTGATGCAATTCTATGAAACCTCTGTAAAAACATTATTTAACTATTCGTGCGACCATTGATCGAGGTAATATTTGAATTTTAATAGCACGGAGTGGTTCTAGTAACACGATGTTTACCTTCTTAAAGCAGGCATTTAAAAGTGCTTCCTCCTGCGCGAATGCAGTATATTTAGTCTGCGAATGATTCATCTATATACATATAACTGGCATTGAAAATTCATCAGTCCAACGTGTCCGTTCAGTACTGTCCGATACTACTTGCGACGCATCGATCTCGGAACGGTATTATTTATTTCAACCGAGTTTAAACAATTCTACGACGACGAGGTCGATACTGAGAACATCTACACAAGTAGAAACAGCCAGTAATGGACAGACGTGTCAGTCAGGTCCAACTCGAAACGTTCTCTAAATCATCCTAATCAGACACAAGTTAATCACGGTTTTACGAACGTTCAGAGCGATCAAAATAATTACGAATAGAAAATTGTCTTTTTTTAAAAGCAATTCCCCAATCGTAAATCGGTAGACGGACAAATTGGGGGCCAGTGAAATAATTTCGGACGGAGGAAATGGCGAAGGTTGGTCGGAGGAGCGAGGGGCGCGTCCGCGGGCGTTCTCGCGCGGATTACACGGCGTGTTTGCGAAGCCATTAGAAGGCTCGTTACGTGTCATTGCCAAGGGATATCAGCAGGGCCGTCTTCTCCGTCATGGCGGTGTCCCGTCCGGTCGTTCCACGTTCCGCGGCGCGGACACGAAAAGCCGGGGCGACCAGCTCGCACAATTATGCATCCGCGGAAGACAGAACATTAATTTATGGTTGAAATAAGGGCCCGGCGTGTGCGCGCGCGTGTCGGCGCGTCTGTTGCCGCGGACGAGCGTGGGCGCCGTGAGTGGCTCGCTTAAAACATTTCTCTGGTTCAGCTACGGTGCGCGCCTCCAACGAGCTCCGGGCCCGAGACACGGCCGCGTGTTCGTTATTTGTACCCACGTATTTATATGCATATATAACTACCCATGTACACATATACGTATCTATGTACCTACCTATATACGCGAACTCGGTTATATCGCGCGGCCGTATGAATACACACGTACCGCGGGGACCAACCTCTTAACCCCTGCCCTCCCTCTGCGATGGGTTCGTTCTCCCGACACCCTTGGACGTTTGTCGGGAGGAACGCAGCTACGATGGGAACCGGGCACGCACGGATTTCAGACTATTACCCGGGTCACATTAAGCTACGTAATTTAGGTGGCTCGACGATCATTTTACCTACGCTACTGGAACATTTATATGTATGCACTCACGAGGGATCACTCTATACAAATTTGACGATTCCTTCTCGAAACCTATGTAAAACGCAAACTTTGAAAAATGATCTGTAATTAACAACAGACAGCAAATAATTTATATCCAGTAACTCGAGAGAAGCAGATTGACGGGTTAGAGAAAAAGCAGAATAGTATCGATGAGCAATAATGGGAGAAAAACGAGGAACGCGAGGGTGACCGGAAGAGGAGAGAACGGCGAACGGTGCGAGGGTGGGGAGAAAAAGGCATAACTATGGTTGTAAATAAAAGGATGGCGAGCGGAGCGAGGAGGCTGCAGGAAGGAAAGGGAGACACGGAGTCCGCGGCGCGGACGATTAATAACCGAGGTGTTTCGAATAAATTAAAGCACTTACTTATCTCGCGCTCGCGCGAAACACCGATAGCGCGCGGCCCCGCGGTCTTTGTCGTAACACGACAGACATATTCGTTGGATTCGTTCTCACCTATTCACTCCGTACGCCGTGTTGGGGATTGGTTACACTCGGCTACCTGGGTGGTTCTACGCGTCACGCCGGAATAGCGGACGGCGCTTCAAACGCCTCGGGACGCTCGCGGTTTTTCGCGCAAATTACACGGGACAGTACGCGGGAATTAACGACGTAATTAGGTAACGACATTATCGCGGTCAGGCTCGATAAACCCCTCGCGCCGTGTACTATCGTCGCTGTTAATTAGAAACTTTGTAATTTCTCGTGGAGCCGTTCTGTTACTTCTGCACGGAATTCGAAAAATCAAACACGAGCGGGAACGAGCAACGGGGCGATTCTAGAGACCGGAACGAGTCTTTGGTTTTCAATTTTTGTCATTTTTGTGTCGTTAGAATTTCTCTGCATCCACCTGTCCCATGCATACCCTGTCTGTCTTCTCTAATCCTCGTGTAAGCAAACATTTGCGATGCTTATATTCGCGTTTACATACATAAACTTTTTTTCCAACCAGTGTAATCATTCCGTTCAAGTGAAGTAAAACAAATAAATATGCAATTATTTAGTTCTACTTGCGTTGCCATTATTAGGTCAACGCCAATTGCTCACGACTCTATCGACGCGATAATGATTATTAATAGCCGCTGTCCTCTTGGTCTGTTCGGAGGTTGGATGCGGCGTTTAATCGCGAACTAGTTGCGTTTAATTAAATAATTCGACGACAGAAGAGGATCGTTGGGGGCTCGCGGGCCGTCCC
The DNA here is from genome assembly GCF_051014445.1 of Colletes latitarsis. Classification (NCBI taxonomy): domain Eukaryota; kingdom Metazoa; phylum Arthropoda; class Insecta; order Hymenoptera; family Colletidae; genus Colletes; species Colletes latitarsis. The sequence continues at coordinate 23,396,258 of NC_135135.1, read as the reverse complement.
GTTGCCTTGGCGATGTTCACACGCGATCCAAGAAGCTCTGCCCCAGATATCCCGTCGGCGTAACGACGTTAGAAGTCCTGCGAGAGCCGGAGAGGCCGCAGGAGCGAGGACGAGTCGTGATCCAGCGCGCAAACCAACGGAGGACGGTGGGATCTTTTGCTTTCTAATCATCCTCAAGGTTAAACCCTGGTGAACCTGCTGGCTCCTGCACGACGTGGGTTAAAGCCACTCGTCCATCTCCTTTCTCCCTCCTCCTCGCGTGTATTATATACGCCGTCGCGTATAAGGGTACGACCTTAGCCGCGGGAATAAGACGTCGTCGACCTGCTCTCCCGGCCCGCGATTGTCTCTGTCGGCCGAGTGGCGAAGATATTTCTATACCGTTAAGCGATTGGAACGCCTCGTTCCATTGTCTCGGTGATCTCCCAGCCTGTGTACGTATACAACACGTGCACACGCGATCGCGGCCGAGAGGACTCTCCTCTCTTTATGGGTTAATTACCATCGGCCGATGGACTCTGCGCATGCACGTCGCAACGGCAACGAGGGATCGATCTATGAGAGAATCTTGAACCCGACGACTCGATGAGGCAACGCCGTCGAGACAGAGGGATTCGATTCCACGGAACGATGGGAATTCAAGATATAACCGTTCCGACTCATTTTCCGAACGCAGACTCGCTGCATTGTGCATCGAACCGGTCCGATCTCCTCGCTTCGTCCCCATGATACTCGGAAATCCTGAAAACTTCGAGTCCTCCTCAAAAGTTTTTATTTCTTTCTTCGGTCATTCTCTTCAGGAAGACCGAGGTATGTTACGTCAATCCTTTGCTGATACTTCAGTTTCACCAGGCGAAAGAATTGTGTTTTCTAACGTTCCGCATACTCGAAAAGTTTCATCAAAGTTGGTCTCGGCACTTCTCGATATTGAAGAGGACATTAATTGCGGTGAAACTGCCTGCAACTATTAATAATCATTACATATTGTATCGACAGACTTTATGGGTAATTGGTGTTAACCTGATAGCGAAATTTCACGATGCAGTAACGCGAATAGCACTCAAACGATTGTGTAACGATATTGCTCCGAAAAGCGCAGATTTGAACCGAGGCTATTGTTTTATTATCCGCATACGCGAAGCATGTAGACGAGTAAAAGTTGATAATTTACACGTGAAAGTGATAGAGAAAAATCTCTATAACGGTTTTAACGAATGAAGAAATAATTGAGAAATACTTGGCAACGATTGTACGCAATAGTTGTGTTCGAAAGTTTGATGATTTGAAGCCTGAACAGTTTTGTTCGCATTCTCTGACCTGCAGACCATTCTACTTCGTTCCACGCGTTAAACAATCGATCTGTGCACGGTGTTGTTGCAGTACTTGCATAAATCGATTCTGGCTACCGGTAATTACCGGCTGCGAGACTCATTCGGCATAATTAATGGATTCTCGTGGGCGTCTCGAATCGCGGAGACCAGCGATCGCGAGTCTATTTTGACTCGGCTCCCGATATCTTGCGCAACGTTTCTAATTTTAGAAATGCTCTGAAAGGATATTCGCGGGAAAGCAAATTAGAACATTTAGCAGCTTCCTTTTTCAGAAAATAGTATTTACCAACGACGATGCCAGCCATTTATCACAAACGATGACCTGTTTCTATGTTATTTTGAAACAATTTTACAAGCATTTTACCTTTACCGCGTCTTCTATGTTCGAAATCGGTTTGGGGGATCGAGCAACATCGGTGGTCCCCGAGTCGGCCTGCCAGGGCAGAGAAATCGTCTCCGTCGCAAGAGAATCGGTCGGCTCGAAAGGGTTAAGAGAGAAATAAAACTAAAAATAATCGAAACCTCCTCGTGGCTGATCGAGCATCCGCCGAACGAGTCGATTTAAATGTATCGAGAGTTTCCGACGCGCGCGAAACGATCGCAATCGGTCACGACGCCTCCACCTGCATTCCGATCTCGACGCAATACGTCGGAGAGATTCCTCTGTCGCGTCGATCCCTTCGACGCTCGAAACGTGGAAGAATCATTCTACCTTCTCGCTGATGGAAGGCATTCGTTGCAACACTCGAACGTAGGTGGACAATGTTGAACCTCTGGGAACTTTTCGAATCGAACGATCGCGCCTTCCTATAGTGGAATCTCAAATACGCGATAAAATACAATCTTTCGAAAGCCCGCAACTTTTTATCATGCTTCTGGTATTGTACCAAACCCCTCAAATTGCCCACGAAAACGAAACTTTGTTTTTAGACGATTGAAAACTACCCGCAACTGGTCTAGATTTATTTTCTACGTTCAATCCTTTTTCTCTCGCGATGGAAATATTTTTGAGCCTCGTTCGGAACGTCGATCCCCTCTCATAATTGTCTCTTCGTTAAGCGTTAATTTAACAGACCATTGTTCCGCGGCGTATCGCAACCGTGGCCCTAACGTGTTCATATATCACCGCGATGCCGGCCAACAGGCTGAAACTATCGACGACACGATCGAACCATAATTTCTTCCCGTGCTTGTTAATCACATCGTCCGTGGTATCGTTCGTGTTGATCACTCATAGTTACAAGTAGCGGCGAGGCAGCGTGCGTGACACTCGTGACGTCCTCGCTGGTTTTTAAGCCGCCTTATCGGCACGATCGCGAGCCGCGCTCCCGTAACGTTCGAACGAGAAACGAATCCACCTGTCGACAGGTACGCCCTTATCGCGCGCTCGAATCGGCCCCTTTGATTTAATAAGACCTCCGCGCGATGACGCGCGATGCGACGTCTGTCGTCGATTTCTCCCCCCGATCTTGGCCGCCAGTTATTCAACTAGCAAGTCACTGCGTACTCCAAAGATTTACACCTCGTAATTTTAACGCTACTTCTATGTTGGACCAAAATAATCGTCGATGATCAAACCCAGAAAATAATGTTTAAATTTTTTAAAGTGGGGGGCTCAGGAAATTAATGACGAGAAAAGTCCAGCTTAAATTCCAACAACAAAAATTAGTCACTGTCGAAGACAAGCTTAATTTCCGGAGTTCTAGGAGAGGCACGCGTGAAATGGTGGTCTTTCGTGCGCGTTCGCGTGTGGGAGTTCCGTTTGGGGCGTGCATTATCCCGCTGTCGTCGGCCGTCGAGGCTGACTAATGAGAGAAAAAGCGCGCGACTGACGGTGGTGGGCACCCTGACTTCATCCTACGTGCGAGATCCTCACGAGCGTGTAATAAGTTCCACGGGACTCGCGCGGATGAGCACGTCGTTAAGGAAGAAAGGGGAAGAGAGACTGTCAGATTTCGTGGAGTGGAAAAGAAACGCCACCCTGGGGGATCGTTACGTGACATTCTGAAGTTTACGGCTCGGAGGTTCGCTCGCGAATAGGCGATTTTGCGGCGTATTTTAATTGGCGTTAACAAAACCGTGCACCGGCGCCGGCGAAGATCGATTCGCGCTGATCGTTCTTGTGGGTGGAAGGTCGGATCGGATCGCGGACGCGAAAGCGTAACTTTTTCTCGCGTGACCGTGGCGAACGAGTTATCCTGGAAAATATGCGGCCGATGGACGCCGGTTAAATAATATTCTCGTTAGTCAACGTTAGTCACTGTTATCCGAGACCATTTCGACGAAACGATTGATCCTTAATGCTGATTGCGTTTCTATTCTTAGAGTGGTACCAATTATCATTACCGTTTGCTTAATGTTCTGGCGTAACGCTTGATTATCGTTCGCATCAAGAATCCCGGAGAAGCATCAAAGTCGACGCGATCCTGCATTACCATGCGTTGAAGTCACCCGCGTTTTCCTAACTCTGCCGCTTGTTCTACGAGCTCGATCCTTGCAAGATACGCCGCGCGACAATGTTTATCGGTTATGTTCTTCTGTAAGAGTTTCGCTACCGTTCTATTTTCAATTAACCCCTTTGGGAAGGAATTTTATAGTCTATCGATGTAGACATTACTGTAAATTACATGGCAGAGTAGCCTCTATTGGAGGGTGAAGCTGCGTTAAAATAAAAAGATGATCAGATTGGCAATCGGAGGTAGAACGCTTTCGATTCCGAACCGGGGGCTGTAAACGCAAACAAAGGTTCGCCGATCGGCGCGTCCGAGGCGATAGAATCGTTCGTCCCCCTAACGATCTTCGTGATCTGTCGATTGGTCCCGAGGGGCCTCTCCCACCCACGATCCACCCTAAATTACTCTTTCGCGGCACGTCGTTCGGGATCAAGATACCATGGCCAGGAAATGGGAGAAGAAAGCCGCGAGCAGGAGGACCGGGAGGGTCGGTCGAAAGACACGGAGGACCGCGTGCAAACGGTTCAAGATCCCGCGGCGCTCGCCGGCGTGATTACAGGGTAGGTAATTAATATATTGAGCGGTAATTAATATATTGGTCGGACTACGCCGGCAACGTGTTATTAAGGGAACCTTCGAGGGAGGGAAAGGGTGACCGATCCTCCTCTTTGCGGCGACAGATTCGGCCGCTGCAGGGGTTCGAATACGCTCGTCCGTCGACGATACGCGGAACGTCGATGCTTCTTCTTTCTTCTACCGTTTACTTCTTTCCTCCACGATCTCCTCTGTCTCCTCTCGAGCGAGTTCGTGACTCAATTTATCACTGATAATTTGCACGATACGAATCCATCGCTGTCGCGAATAAATGTCCGCGAAGTTATTACCGCGCTACGGTGGCAGATACGCCTGGACGATCGGGAACACGCATCGTCCTTCCCTGCTGCCTTTCATATGGTTGACTGTAATTTATCGATCGGCTGCATCCGATAACTCGTGCTCGCTCTCGTGTGCTCGCGACCAACGAACCGCCGCGCCGGGACGCGTGATGCGAGTTGGTAAATTACCCCCGGGACGCCGGTGATTCGGGGAAACCCGAGCGGCGTCGATGGAATTTTTAACGAGAGATCGAGTGTCGCCCGGCTACGGGGCCCCTATCGCCGGGAATCGGATGGGAATTACAAGTTAATCGAAGATCGAGAGATTGTACAATCACCGGCAAAACCTGGCAGTTGGACGTGCCCGAGCTTGTGTTTTAAGTTCTGGCTTCCACGAGATTCCACGGACCTGTTGTACATCGCGACGTACACGGACCTTGAGAGCATTCTGTAATACCAAACAAAACGATGGCGTCTATCTTAACGCTAGATTTACGGACATTGATCCCACGATTATTCTTCTCGATCGAATACAATATAAATTGCTAACAAATTATCCCTAGCAGTTACTACTTCCAGAGATAATTATTATTTCTATTGCTTTCGTTCGTCGCCACTGTATACCGTGAACGTCGCTGCCCAATAAGAAGTATGTAGGCTTCGTATTACGAACGAGTATCTCCGACGAGTATCGTTTCTCCGTTTTTATCTGGATCCAGGATCGGGATCGGTGGCACGATTGCATCGGTCATCCGCGTGGCCGTGTCCGCGGTCGATCGTACTCGATTTTAGCCAGATCGAAATCGCGTATACTACGTCGATCCGGCGGGGGCTCCCTCCTCCCGCTTTCCATTTAAATGCGAGCGAGTGCAGCGGCCAGAATAAATTATCCGGTCCATCGATTATTTCCTTACAACACCGCCGACGGCAGACCCTTATTTAGAGAACTCGCGGCGAGTCCGAGCTGGAAGCGTCCGCGCGGATGCCTGCGCTCCCAGAATAGGAGAAATTCCCTGACAATCGGCGAGGCGCGCGCGATCCTTCTCCCAGATACACATCGACCGCTGGGCCCGTGCATCGATTCGCGACGGCGGGGCGGGGAGGAAGAAACGCAGTCGTACGTTTAGAAACGCGGCACGAGAAATCGCGGAAACCGTGTCGATCCGAAAGGTCAGGCCTGCGAGGTGCTTTGGAGGTGTTGCCGACGATAACGTTATCTATAAATTCTATTTAATACGGACCGGTAACAGCCAACGTACACCGTGTATTTACACGAGGTTACAAACTGTTGGTAATAGCCTGGGCACCGGTGACAAATTTACTATCGCGTATTAGCGCGGACCTTGATAAGCGAGGCCACGGAAAAGTTGCAATCTTTCGGCCTTCGGCTTTTTGGAGCATACAAACCCCGCTTTTCATATGCCCCCCAAATTCTATTTGACTACTTTGATCCCAAATGTCACGAAGTAGTCTCCGAGTAATTGCACGGCGCTCCCTAAAATCTGAATCCTACATGTCGGTTGTGACAAGGATACGTCGATCAGGATTCGTGGATATCGAAAGGCGTTCGTTCGCGTGCAGGTATCGGGGGAGCTTGTCTCATTGCCGGGTTCGAAGGTGTCGAATGACGAAACACGCCGGCGGTACGCGAGGTCTCGTCCATCAGAGAAATGACGTGGAATTAGTAGGTTTGGAATGGGATAGTTGGCTGCAAATTTGAATTTCATCCATCGGCGCGTGCACGCGCTGCGCCGGAGTTGCATTAGCGCGGCTCGGTGAAAGGCATCGAGGACAGTGCGATATTATTTGTTCCTTTTTTTTATCCGTGTCGTACCGTTGAATCATTTACTACGAGTACTCGTTACTCGAGACCGACGAGCGTTTCGATCGTAATTCGCGACGCACCTGAAGCTATCGATGCCTACTCAGCAACCTGTTCCGAAAGGTTGCGCTGATTGCGGTTGTTACCTTCAAATAGACCGTGGTAGCATTATTTTTCTCGACGATTGCTCCGCGGATAGTAAATATCCAACCGATGAAAACCTGATGAAAGTCGGCGTTCCACGGGGCTTCGATCGCAGCGGGTGTCGTCTCGGACGCGGTTTTTAAACGGGGTCGTTAGTTCCAGGACGATGGATGTCCAAGAATCCTTTCAATTTTGATTTATATTTAAATAATTGTTAAAAACTGTACGGCGAGAAGAGACGTCGCGGCGAGGGTATCATAATCTGTTCCAACGTAGAAGATACGCGTGTATGGCCCATCGTGGGTCATAATCTTCCGCGAGAGTGGCGCGCTATCTTCTCGGCTTGAAAAACACACGTTTTAACGAAAGCTCGTGCGAAGCAGAAGGCCAGCAGACAGGAGCTATCGCGATAACAGGTAATCCGTGATTAGCAACGCGTCGATTGCCTCGTATCGTTGATCGGTAGTCGGAACCCGGCGATATTTCAACCCGGATCGGGACTATGGACGGTGAAACTCGATCTCGGGGATCGAGCACATGGATCCCCCATCGGGAAAGCCTCTTTGAGAAGCCGGCAGCGCCGTGGACGTACCGTGAAGCCCCGGTCTCGTCCTCTTCTCCGCTCCGGTTGAGTGATATAAAACCGGCATCCGCGAATAAATACTCCATTGCGGGAGTACGGGGCCCTAAATATTCATGGGGTAGAGCTCGCTCTCCTTAGTGTCCTCCATCCACGTTCAGTTCCTGCCGTTTTAACCTCGGCTATGGCCGTGGCGGGGAACGTCACGTTTGTTACGACCGCGAGAGGACTTTACCATTGGAAATCGGTGGAGGTCTTTGTGTCGTCCCGATCCGATCGTCGCGACGTTACGAAACGCGGCGTTTACTCTTGTACCGGTGTCCCTCCGTCCTCCTCTGTCCTTAGGACCCGCTTTACTGCTTCATTCGTTCGACTCCTCGTCACGAGTAATTTCACGCGGATTCTGAGAAATCGAGTCCATGCAATTCTTTAATTTAGCTCTCGAAACCTAATCGGTTTAAAAAACTGTTATTAATTACGGAATTTTCAGTGAAAGCTCCTCGCGGAAGCAAAAAATTCAAGTATTTCGCGAAGTTTCTCTGCACCCGAGTCTACGTAGGAAATTGTGCTTTCGACTGACTGACGTCGAGTAAGCCGAGACAGGGGAATCGCCACGGTAATTAGCGTTCCACCGAAGCTCGACAAATATAATACCTCCGAGATATCAGGGAATACCGATATTTTTATTCGCATTTCTCATCGAACATCGGATCGGCAGTTAATTAAACCGCAAACGTAGGAAACACGCTTGCGATCGTAGCCTTCATCGATACGTAATAACGTTTTCACTTGGGCACCGTAAGTCATCGTCAAATTAACCCTCAACGTGTATCGTCAATTTTGCCCATTATCTTAATATCCTCCATCATCTGTACTTCCTCCATGATCCGCTCACATTCGACTCGCAAATCAAGATCGGAGATTAAGCATCGAAAGCGACGTTTAACATTAAGCGATCTTTAATTCGCATTATCATAAAAGAGAAACCTCGACAAATTGTCTATACTTTGTACCGCGTGGCGAACATGCTCGGAAGCGAGTACCTTTAAGTCGCGGATGATCATCAAACCGTTGATTTATGACACGTATAAAACTGATCAGCTCGTGATTTTCCGTGCAAAAATAAAGTAATTGTCAAGGTATAGGAGGGGAGGCAAGATCGCACGGAGACGCTGTATTTACACTATGGAAACAGAGACGTCGTTGTCGGCGGGACCTTGAAAACAGGTCAGAAGGTTCCGTCGTGCTATACGAGGATGAAAAGCCATCGATTGTGCCGTGCATCAAGAATCCATGCTGTCATCCGTTCAAAGAAACTAGTTTAAAGCGAACTCGTAGCAAACATTAGGTACCATAAGTCTACTTTCCATTCGCATCGTTCTTTGACACTAGGAAGTCAGGATCTCAAACGTGATACTTTGTACCAGTCGACCTTTTCCTCGGGTTTAATAGTTATTAACGAACTGGTAGTTCGAATTCGCTCTATAATTCGCCCATCCGTTACCGTCTCTTTTTCCTCCAGTTCCATTTTACGTAACATCAAAACACGTTCACCGTTTTCAAACAAATTCCCAGCTACATATTTCGAGTTCAATCCACCGATTCCACGCGTCAAATTTAATAATTTTTAATACTCGTTTCCAAAGGCGATCCGACGAAACGAGTCGGGACGCTAATTGAATGACTAACAATGGCGACTGGTGAATCGCACGAAACCGTTCGCTGTCGCGACTCGTTAAAGCGCAACGTTGACGTTCGATCGTTCCCGATTTCGAGCACGACGAACCGGCCGCTAATAAATTAACCTGCGAATCCCTGCGGGCTAGTAACGACGCGCGTTCGGTTCGCCGCGTAATTAAGTTTGCTGGCTCGAATCGCTCCGGCGAGCCCGGCGACGTCCCTTCTTCTCGCTTTTCTTTCTCGCGCATCCGTCACCTCGCCCGCGTTAATCTCCTTCGATCCGCCAGCGCGTCGCGGCTCGCGCGCCAAGATGAAGCGCGGCGACTTCGACGCCGGATCATCGATCTTTGCGGCCCGCGGGGCCATTTTTACGCTGTACGATTGAGTTACGTTTATGACGGATCGACGCGCCGCGGCAACAACATTCCATCCGCGCCGTTGCAGGTGAACAGTTTCGCGGAGGATACCCCCAGTCGCTGCGAGCTTTTCAGACGATCCTTTCTACGAGAAATTCCCTACTTAATATTATCATCGAGACGCAGGGAAAACCGTCCTACCATCCTCGATTTTTAAATCAAATAAAATAACTTTGAGACCAAGAAAAATGGGCCGAAAAAATACATTGGGTGAAAGATCTACTCGTACATCTCGTCTTTGACGATACTCTAGAATCTTTGACGAATCAATGAGAATCAAAACTAACCTAGCGAAGAAGCACTATATTTATGATGACCTATGCAAGGCGGATCGCAGCCAATTTGCTAATACTATTTAATTTTTAATTAATAATTGTATTACCCAGCTAAGAGTGATACGATTATTAATTAAACGGTAAATAGTATTACCCAGGTCCCACCACGTGGAGGTTGCTGCGAATGGAGACCCACCCTAATCGAATACCAATCGTATTCCAAGCGTGAGAAAAATTATAACGTTACTTTGTAAATATCTATTTCGTAAATATTATTTACGCGATTTTGAATGTGTTTCTATTATACGACAGTGTCTTTTCGTGTTGTATTGTTGAAATAAGATTTTTCCCGTGTCTGTGAGACGGTTCCTACCCCCCTGAGGAATGTTTGCCCTACATTGTGGGACCAGTTCGGAGTCGGAGACCAACCACAGTCAGCGCCATCGCTGGTAACCTGTAATCGCGTTGATATTAGAGTATATCCGATTATAGCCACCGGCCACTAATACCGATTCCGGTAACAGAGTTCCCCGATGGCCGCGAGGCGCGTCGAATTTCTCCGCACGCGTGTTTACGCCGATTTACCCACGAGCAGCGCCGCCTTTTTTCCGTGGCCGGCTACCGGGAATGGTCATCGGGCACGCAACCAGTAGCACACGCGACGCATTAATTCCACTATTTTTCTGGTGTCCCGGCATTAACCTTTAAAGTAGACGCGTGATCACCCGCGATCACGCGTGCCACCGTTAAAACCGCGTATCGTTCCACTTTGCGACCGGGACGCGTTCATCTTCATCGTTCCGCTTCGACCAGACGTCGAACGACCCCTGAAAAATCTGATCTTGTCAACTATCGTCCTCTTCTTCGACTCCAAATATATAATTTCTACTTTTTAACGGTGCAAAGATCGAGACAAAGCACCGTCACGAGCTATGAATGTGTCCTTGCTCTGGCATAGCTCAGCAATTCTCGTAATATAAAAATAATAAAACATTGCGAATAATATTCTCAACTGCTGCACACAACGAAAAGGAAGGAAGGAGCATCGAGTTTTACGATAGACAAACATTCCTGGAATACTGGCGTCGGACAGCTAGCAAGCACTCGCCGCTTAATAGTTCATAAATTGGCGATTCGCAAATCATTTTCCCGCGAGTGGTTCGCGCTTGTACGTCGATTCCCAAGCGCGGCGAATCGTCCACGGGCCGGAGATCCACGGATCGCGAAGACGCGACGAGAGGCGGGCGCCTGGTCGTTCCTGGAGGACGCCTCGACGACCGGGGAACGGCCGGTGAAGTTTTGACGGTCGTAAGTTCCCGTGTAATGACTTAGAGGATTGAGCCCGCCGAGCCGCCCGGACGTGTAATTTACGCGGCTCGTAAGTCCCCGTCGCCGCGATCCGAGTTACAACGGTTCGGTTACAAAGTTACACGCGCCTCCACCTCTAATGGAACGCCTCGTAATTTCGACGCTAACGATCCCGCGATGCAACTTCCATTTCCCGCCCCGGTCGCGCTCTCGTACTATGCGTTTTCTAAACTAGGGAACGGAGAAGGACAAAATCTGTTGTTTATCGTTATTGGGTCCACTTAGTTTCGGTATTTTTAATATCGAAATAGTCTACGTTAGCTTTTACATATGTATATCTGAGGATTCTCGTGCGGATGGCCCCATAAAGTGATATAAAATCTCATAAAAGTGATTCAATTTTGGGACACATTTTTCGGTGAAGAAAAAAATTCTCAAATCGTTCTATAAAAGTTATCTTTGGTTTCGGGGGTCAATTGCAATCAATTTTGGTGAATACACATACTCCCGAAATGAATCCCGCGTGCATCGGGTCAGCTCGATTGACTGGCGTGCGCGAAAACAGTATTCGTTCCGCGAGGATAATATCGCCAGGGTATATACTCTATCTGGCGAAATATCTGCTGATAGTATCGGTACAAGCGGTCTCGCACACCCCCGACGGGAACTCGGACGGCGCACACCTTGCGCTCAGGCACGGCGTACACGAGTATTAAGCCCGCAGAGGCGTATAAGCTCGGCCCTAAGTGTATCTATATGCATCGCGGCCGGTGCATCCCGAGCGCCTGTTATGGGTTGCGCTGGCGTTGCACCATAATATTATTAGATAAACGGCGCGCTGCTAGATAGTGTGTGCTTCTATATGGTTTACATAAGCGGCTGTGACCCCTCGCCTCGCGAGGGCCTCTTCTTCTTCTTCTCGCTCCCTCCTCCGGCTGATTCTCCCTCGGTTCGCGGCCAACGGAGCAAACTATGTTGAGCCTCTCCGGTGCATCTCCGCGCGATGCAACGCACCGGAGGAACTGGCAAGCGACAAGTGCGATCTTCCGCGTCCACCCCCCTCGGCCCCCCAAAGCCTGTTCATCCTTATCCCTCTTTTAAAACCGTCCCCGGCCACCTTTCTCTGCCTCTCCGTCGTTCATCTCCGAAGGGTTAATGGGGTTTCAGGGAAATTGCCTCGCGCCTAGCGACGGATAGAAACTGCTCTTGAGGCGCCCTGGGGGGCTTCGGGAAGACGCTCGCCTGTCGTCGAGCGGGGGAGAAATTGTGGCGATGCAGGCGTCGGGCATCGCCGGAACTTGATACCAGATTGGTTCGATGGAGATCCAAAACAGATGGATAACTTACGGAACACACGCAACGTTCAAACTTGACGCGTGACCTACAGTCAAGTCTCTTTGAAGCTTCGTTAAGGGAATGTATAACCAACGAAACACGGGATAAATTGTTACGATCTCTAACAGTAACCCAGGACGTATCCTTGCACCGTTGACAAATACTCTTCCTGTAGCCGAGAAACCGCCCTGATAGCCAACAGGAAAACGCTCGAAGGCGAGTGGCGCCCGTGACGAATTCGTGCGGGCTCCGAAAAATATTGCGTTGTCAGCGGCGGGATGAAAACGTCCCGTTTTATTAGCGCCACGAGCTCGCGATAACGATCGTTATCGCTGCCGGTCATCTCGAGGCGCTCTCTAAACCATTCGTCGTCCGATTCAGGAAAATCAACCGGCAGCCAAGGCTAGTTAACGTTTCTCGCGTCGGATCAACGGTACGTAGTCGCACGAGTGCAGCGTTTCCCTGGTGATAAAGCGCGCGTCTTCGATTTCCACGCGATACCACGCACACGCGTTCAATTCGCAGCGCGTGGAATCAGGCCTGGATCAGGAAGAGGAGAAGACCAGGATGAAGAATGTTCCGGCAGAGCGTCGGGTCCTTCGGATCTTCATTAATAATTACATCTCCTCGGCAGGGATCATGTTTCTCTGCGTGTACGCGGTTTACCGCGTTTCCTCCGTCCGTTCCTTCGATCGGAAAGTAACCAGACGCTGCTCACCACCGAACGGGGACGAGCTCGAAGCTTCGTGAAAGCGCGATGAAGACGTCTCCTCGTGGACGCCGTGCGTGTAACGGAGTCTCGTTAACGAATTCGTAAGGAAACTCAATTAGATGCACGGAGAATATCGAAAGTCCGCTGCCAGAGGGTGTCTCTTTGCTTTCTTTCGGCTTCCTTTTTCACTTTGTGGCATTGGGTCATCGAGAAGTCATAGACTCGTTTTATGTTGAGTCCAGCCGGACATTTTTTTAATTAAAAATATTTCAATTTCGACAGCTTCTTTATAGATTCAAGATTGTTGACCGTAATAAATGGCGGACGGCAGGAACCACGTACGGGCGATGAGACAGCACTTTCTATCCTAAATCCTTGATTTCTCGGTTAGTCTGCTCCATCGACCACTGTGTAACGCAATAGAATTGCTCGGTTTCTATTTACGTGTATTTGACACGTGTCAGTTAGCGTCTGCTGAACACGGTCCAGTTGTTGACAAGGAACATTCGACGCGACAGATGGGTCAATGAAAGCCAGGTTTCGAAGTAGATCGAGACGTCTGACCAAGACTACGCTAATATTCTACGTAATCCAGCTGTCTCGCGTTCCTCTTCGATCCCTTTTCTGTTTCCGAATTCCCACTGGTTTGCTTCGCCGTTCTTCCTCTCGAGATCCTCCGTTTCGACTTCTTCTATCTACGAGTTCCTCTCGGGCTTCGTTACGACTAGTCCGTCTCTTCCTCCGATTCGATTTGCACTTTGGCTTTATTTATGTAAGTAGACAGAACCCCTGGTCAGCACCCTTTCTCACGCCTCACTTAATTTAAAACTTCGCTATATCTCTTCCACCGGCTATGCACGTCGGCTACGCGCCCCCGCGCGCGTGTTTCTCCGCAGTCACGTTCGCGTAGGAACGCCGACAGAACGGCCGTGCTCGTGCGCGTATAAACATAGACGTAATGGCTCTGGCCGAGGAAAGAGCGAGCTACACGAACTACCACCACGGCCAATTGGATAATTGCGGGCGTTTGAACCCGGGCCACGCGTGCACCTAGCCCCAGACCTGGGAAACCTCGGAACTCTAGATTTCAAGAACGCCTGTACCTGCCCGACGGTAGCACGTATTCCTCCCGATGGCAGCTTGCATCGAAATCGACTCGAAACGAAACGCAAACTTCGAGGAATAAATTATTCAGACAGAGACTCGCTTGTCATAATTTCTGGTCGCAAAGTCCACGCATTTTTACGTTTTATCTATTTGTTCACGAGCAAAAAAATCATCGATTCGCAGAGATTGTTAGTTAATCGCTTTAGCTCGCGTGAGCAGCAGGTTACCTGATGCCAGACGCGCTTCGAAAAGAAGGGAAAAAGTCTGTGTCGTCAGAATCGAAAGAAGATGGACGTCGCAAACATAAACATATTCGATGTGTGCGGTAAAGCAATCAGGTGCCTCCGGTTCGTCGTTCGTGTAATGGCCGTTATATTGCATGTTCGTTGGCAATGTATTATCCGACCTGCTCGAATCGACAAATTTCCAGTAAGTTTTTGTGCCGTTCGATATCAATGATTCTCCTTCGAACGTAAATTGAAATTGAATTTCGCGGTATTAACGACGCGGCTTCATATTTAATAATTTCGATGCGTCGTTTCGGTGAATTCGAAGCGACAAAGAACGATCGGGTGAAATCGTCGCGAAGAGTAACGAGCTTTCGAATAATCCTGGCCCAATCTTGACGAGGCCGAACCTTTTTGCGCGGTCGGCCGATCGATCACCGTGGACGCGACCTTGTTTCGAGATCGAAGATAGACGGAAAACGGCTACCGTGCGATGGCTCGGGATCGGTGGGGATCGATCGAGGCGCGAGATCGGCGAAGAAGGAAGCCGGAGCGGCGGTGCGCGGCGCAATCACGAGATTTCCGTGAGAGCAGACGTGATCGAAAAGCCAATATCTGTTGCGCTCGATCCCGGCCGCAGGGAGAAACGAGCCTGATCCGCCTAATGAACCGATCGCTGTATCGATTAGCGCCGGTTAAGAGCGATCGATTGCGTGTCTTGTCAAATTTGTCAACGGGTGCGAACCGGCCGCAGACATAACGATCCCGCCGGCCAACTCGCTCCGGCGTTCGCTTGCGAAACCCGAGGCACGGCCGACAAGGAGAATCGTCGGGAGGAAAAAGGACGACCAGAGGACACGAACGAGGATTCGATCGCGGGACGCGTGCCGGTGCTATCACGGTTGGGCAAATTTTATTCCGAAACGATTCAGATTCCTTCGCGAACCGACTTCCGTCCGATTCTCCGCTCTCGATCCCAACAGGAGGCGACATTCGGTCGCGTATCGAGTTTGAATAAGATACAGGTGCCCGGGATCGTGTTCCTAATATGGCCGCTCGTAATATCGCGCGAAACGAGCGCTAGGATTTATCTCTCTTGAACCGAATCGGTCCGGCGATACCGCAATCAACAATTAACGAAGGCGAATTGCAACGAATCTTGTTAGCGCGAAAGTTTAAGTCCTGTTCCAAATTTGCATCGTTCGGTAAAGCGTCGACCCGCAGATGTCAACGACCTCCCTAAACGAATGTTCGAGTCCAGTGCAGCTGGCCCAGCCAGGGAACCGCTGTCGCGATTAGTTCCGAGCGAACGTTGATCGCCCACGGTGGAAGGTGGCAATCTGGCCCGAAAATTCCGCACCACGGGCGTAAACCGAATCGTCGGCTAATGAGACGTTTCATTTTTCTACGTCTAAGTAGCAGGTTGCGCCGGGAGCACGTCGGGAACGATGCGCGCGCCTCCGCGATCTCCGCATCTCCTCTTCTCCCCCCCTGGTCCGAGGAACGGCTGGACGGACGCAGCACGTTCGCGCCGCCTCGATCGGCAATTTACGATCGTCGAAGGGCGCTAAAAGCGAGCGGAGATCGGGGTCGCTCAAACGTGAGCAGCGTCGACGTACTTCGCGATATCTTCGCTCTTCCCCCCACCCCCTTTGGCGTTCGCGCGAGTTCTTCAAAGTGTAAAAGAGAGACGGAGCGTGGATGGAAAGAGAGAGATCTGCGAGAGACGCTGTAGGCCGCGGCCCAATTACTATAAATTGAGTTATAACCGGATCAAATTGCCGATAATTGGCGATTGCATAGCTTAATCGGGTGCCATCCCCCGTTCCTCCTCTCCTTGTTCTCCTCCCACGTGGTCTGGTTCGTCGTATCCGAGCTCGTCTCGCGTATGAAGTTATTCCGTGAAACAGCCCCGGCAAGAGGAAAAAGACGAGAGACTTCGAAGATGGAACGCACGTAGCCGAGGGAAGAGAAGAGAAACCAGAGACGCGGGCACGACGCTAGGCAACCCGGAGAAACAGAGGGAGACGGAGATTCCGTCGTCCGCGGAGCACAGCCTTATCCTTCAACAATACAAATTGCTGATTATGCGCCCGGCTTTTACGTACCTTCTAATTGGGCCGCCTCGGCTCTTGGGAAAGATCGACCGATCGCACGATCGGCCCTCGTTAACCCCTAACGCTCTCCGTGCACGCCAGGGTTCCGTTCGTAACCCCCTCTCTCTCTCTCTCTCTCTCCCTCTCTCTTGGAGAAGACGACGACGATAGCCTGCGACGTCGCGGCTGCACCCAGCGTGCTCCGCCGACTACGGGATCGCGAGCGTATATGGGCATGCAGGAAGTCGTGCCTCCCGCCGGACCAGTTTCGAGTGTCGTCCCTTTTGACTATCGAAATCTGGATCGAGGAACAACCGTCTCCTCGTTGATTTCCACGCGCCGTCGATACGCTCTTTATGGGACGATCGTTCCTGGAACGCGCCAACCGATTTCACCGGGGATTTCATCCTCGTACGACGGGGGCAGGAATCCTGAGACCTTTCGAGGCTCATTTTGCTGATTATTCGCCTGGACGACTGTCCCACTTTTACCAGAATAATGATAGCCCTCGCGATGTAATCAGTCGTCGGTCTTCCATTTTAAAACATTGATCTTGACCCTTCCACTCGAGGACAATCTTCAAAAATTGATCCTTGATCTACTCCATATTTTAGATAAAATAAATATCATTACTAAATATGTCAAAACACATATACTTCAAACATGGATTCCTCCTTTCGTTTAATATTTACATTCATTTGTGTAGCTTGCAGGAAATCGTTAGGCTCGCCGAGACCAGTTTCGTCTATCGAAATCTGGATCCAGGGACACGCGTCTCGCGGTCGATTTGCTCTTTATGGGGCGATTCTCCCGGGACGCAGGACGAGCTTTCGCGAGGATTTCACCCTCCCCGGGCGTCCCTTGCGCGATCGTACGCCGGTGCCGCGCCATTAGGATAATTTTATTGGGCAATTATGGGCGGCGCGGTCGCACGCATCGTATTGGAAGCATCTCGCGACGCACGTGCACGTATTTCGTATTCCGTTCGCTTTTGGACTCGAGTCGTTCGATGTAATGTTAAGGAACAGAAAAAAATTAATTCTTTCGTCGTTCCGTCCGTTCCATTAAAAATATTTTACGTGTATCGCGTTCTCGGGAGGGTACGGGCTCTGGCCGCGCCACCAGCAGGATCCGATCTTCCTCTCTCCATACAATACATCGTAATTATGCGACGCGATTCGCGCAGGAAGTACCAGGAATAGTTGGGAACGAAGCACGCCGCGGACCGAGGCACAATACCAGGAGCTAACGAGTCGAACTCTGATTAAAGAACTGAAACGTCGACGTTGATCGGTTCATTTGCACAAAAGAAAAACAGGTATAGGAACGGTCGGTGCATTGCTGAAATACCCGAGTTCCGGAAGTCCTTTAAGATACACGAGAGACTGGCGATCGCGTTCGCATGCGAGTGCCTTTCGAGATCCCTTTTCTCTTTCGCGTTCGAGGGAAAGATCGACTCCGAAAGGAGAGACGCGCGCATAAAATACGAGAAGCAACCAACATAGCGCACCGAGCTGGATGTCAACAGCTCTCCAGGGACCAGAGAGACCATTCGGACCGACTCGCGTCCCGAACGCGTACACGAACAACCATTGATCGACTACTTACTCACGTCCTACGCGGATCGAATAAGAAGCGATCGCGTGTAAACGCAGCCTCCTATCTCGTGTGTCCAAGGCGATTTTTTCCCCCCTTCCACGAACTGCCTTTCCAACCGTTTCCCGGTTTTAAACGAATTAACGACCCGGGGATAGAAAAGGACGACCGTAATGAGCTTTAATTGATTGCGTCGGACGAGCACTCGCGTAACGACCGCGAACGCCGATGGAGCTGAGTAATGAGCCGCGTCTTCGACTGGTTATTAATTCATAAAGCCATCGAGTCGCGTGCGTAATCGCCGCCGCGTGGATAAACGCTCGTTGATTCGCCAGCGACGGGCAAAATTTTATTTCAACCACGGATGACGAATGGAACGCGTCGTTACGCCGATTTATCCTCCGTGTTTGTTCCGTGTCGCAAAAATGATCGCGGTACTGATTACGGATTCTATTTTTACTCCGATACGTTCGTATATACTTGGAAGCGACAGGTTCGGTAATTAAGTAATTGAATACAATTAGGGTCGAGTATGTCGGGTTGCGTAATCCGCGTGCCCAAAAGCGACGCGAACCGTTCTTCCAATCGACTATCCAACGGCGAACGATCGAGCCTCCCATCGGTGGCCGGCTTGATCTAGATCGCTCCAGTTTCTCCCGCAGCGCGAATCAAGCTGCTGGACGTCGATCTCTCGAACCCTAACCGGTAACCCCGGGTCCGACGATATTTCACTCGGCGAGAGGCCGTGCCAACGTTGCGGACCGTGGAGTCGGGGGAAAATCGTCCTGCGTACGCCAGCGTTGCCCAACTCATGCATAGAGTCATGACGACTCTAAGCGATTGCTTATTGCTCGGGTGGTGCAACCAGTCGCTGCGGACTGACGCATTGGTTCCAGTCTACGCCCGTTTGTTATCCTTGATAGCCGCGGTCTATACGATACCAGAGTACGCGTTCGGTCCATATATACGCCTGCAACGATCGCGTAAGGGTATGTTTACACCGCTTACTCTCGCGATCTCTCGCGAACGATGCCCCAAAACCATCTATAAGGTGCGTTTAATCTTTGGAGGATCGTGCATTCGACCATCTCCTTTGACAATTGTTTAGCTTCTCGTGAAAACAATACGATTCTCAATTCTTTGAACGCTACTGTATTGATTTATATTGTAAAAATAAAAATTGACGTAAAATATTTTGGATACTCTGGCAGAAAGAATTCGTGGTTCATTTGTCGTTGGGTCTAGAATTTTTCGAGCGGACAGCGTGAGTTGCAGCAGTGGAAAGGTACCCTAAGAGGATCACGGTCCGCTAGTCGACAAATCGACTCGCGGCGGACGGAGCAACGATTTTTCAGAGCGTACCAGTTTTTTCGAGCGATACCTACCGCGCGGAACGCGGCCCCTTATGAGGCCCGCGTCGCGTATACATTACGCGCGAAATGAATGATTCGATATATGGGCCGTGATACGGTGAATTACGGTCCACGGTGAAACGCCAGACGAGATTAGAGCTCGGTGTAGCATTACCTCGCGTAAAGATTGAATTTTAGCACCGTTTAGGGAAAGCGAACCATCCCCACTGCCGATAGAAATTTAACGGACCCGATTTTTGGTCAACGAGCGAGGCACTACAGTAGGAGCCTCGATCAAAGGGCTTCGTCCGGATGTTTTTTTGCCGAAACCATATACCTACACGCTAGATAACGATTCCAATTATACTCTAAGCTCGTTAGTTCGAATCAAACAAATTATAGCGTAGTTATGACTTGCTGTTCGGGATAACCATATCCTGGTTAACCACTACCGTGGATAATGGGAGTCTAGATGATCGAGATGCAACTAAACTGGGTTCGCGGAAAGCCGCGTTCTCCGCATGGAATCGGACGTTTCGCGACGGGTTTTCGCAGGCTTACGTAAAGTTATTGTCGCGGAACGTAGAGAGCCGTGCTCGATTAGCATCGATAATCGACGGTGGCGATTACGTCGTCACGTGGATCCAGACGGGGAGCGACGGAGACGCGCACCGTTCGCGTGCGATCCGGACGTGGAAGGAACGCTCGACCTGCCAAGGTCAGCCGCGTGGCCAGGTATCCGTAACTCGACGATTTTGCAACGCTCTCGCGCTTCCTGTTGGGATTGATTAATGGCGACCGCGGCGAGACGCTACTCCGCCGCATACAGGGTGGCTCGACAACAATTGCAATCTAAATTCCTATCCTTCGTGCGGTACAGAGATTCCCAACGGGAGCCACGCGGGCCCCCCCCAATTAATCACGTTATTTGATCGGTCGTGCGATAGGGAATGATTCAAGGAATAGAACTATTACTCAACTTTCAATTTATAGTGATGTTTTACCGGGTTGCAACATAAACAAGATACACTCGATAGTTCCTTTTATTTATTAACAGAGTACAGAATTACATTCGAGCAATTATACAGGGTGTTCGACCACATTATGGAAAAATTTTAATGGAAGATTCTAGAGGCCAAAATAAGACGAAAATCAAGAATACCAATTTGTTGATGGTGGCTTCGTTAAGAAGTTATTAACGTTTAAAGTGCCGCCAATACTGAATTTTTTTCTCGAAAGTGGGTAAGATTTCGGGAGTATGTCTATTCACCGAAAATGATTATAATTGACCCCCGCAACCGAAAATAATTTTTCCAAAACGATGTGAAATTTTTGAATTTAATTGTTAATAACTTTTTAACGAAGCCTCCATCAACAAATTGGTATTCTTGATTTTCGTCTTATTTTGGCCTCTAGAATCTTCCATTAAAATTTTTCCATAATGTGGTCGAACACCCTGTATAATCCCCGTTATTGTCGACGACAGCTTCCCGTTTTAATGCTTAGACTGAGAATCTTATTTATGTTACAACCTAATACCACCCATTGAAATCACCCGCAGCGATATTTTCTACTCTTTGTTTCCCGAACCCAGGACCGACAGTCCCACAATGTTAAATACGTACATCGTCAGAGTTTAGAAAGCGATGTTTGAAAGTAATAAATAATAATGACTGAAATACCTTGAGAAGACACCGTCTAGCAGCAGCAGTTCCGTGTACGTTAAAATAAATCGTCGACGATCGTTGAGTTGGGATGGTGAAGGGTGCGGAAGAAGAGACACGTCTAGATTAAACAAAAATATTTAATTTCGCGATACGTTTAGGTACTGGCCGCTCGTGTTCACCGCTTAAATGCTATTATGTACAAAAATTGGGGGAAACGTAATGTCGGAAGAAAAGAACGCGAAGTAAGAGAGAAAATCGTTCGCTGTTTGCGTCCAGCCCAGGAAGATCGTGCACCAAGCGGAAGCGCATAAGCGATGGATTCGCGGACGAGTCATCCCCCCCCTTCCATGCTTATTTACAAGATGCGCACGTCTCTTTGACACGTTGATTTTTCATTTTATTTACTGGCCTCCCGTCGCGACGGGGCCGCGGAATCGGTGAGGACGCGCTTTCGACGCTCCCCATCCCGTGGCGTTTCCGCGACCCGACGCTTTGCTGTACAACGGAGAATAGAAAATGTTCAGGGGACCGTGCGTACGATAGAGGATAAGATCCTAAAGCGGTCCGTCCAAGGTATACGTTCATATACATATAGAATATTTATATAAATATATTATATTAAGGCACTCCACTACTGGCCGGTAATATCCGCGACTCTCGGTTTCATTTATACAGGGGTTTACATGGTTTTCCTATGCATATACGCGCACGACGGAAATTCGCGGCAACCTCCACGCGTCGGGACAAAGATTTATGCGAATACTCGTCGATCGAAGCGTTCTATTTACTATCGCAATAAATTAATCTCGGCTTCTGGGATCGGTTCAACGGGACGCGTATGTACAATTATTTGAACACATTTTCGTGGCGGGCTCTCGATGTCGCTATTCCGCAACGGAATGATTCCTCCGACGACCCTTACGAACGTCTCGAAACTCGGTTCCTCTCCACGGAGGGAACCGTCGTCCACCGATGGTGGACCATCTCCAGGTCGAATCCTCTTCAAGGAGGATTCAACGGCACCTCTCGGTGCTCGATAAGAACTCGGGACCAGCCCGTCGCGGGCCTGCTGGGTCTCTGGCGGCTTCACAACGAGAGGGGCAACTCCCTCTTGACGCCCAACGTTAGGTCCAGGGGTTTGCTCTTGGTGGTGGTCTCCTCCTTGACCGGGCTGTCGCGATCGCGCTCGTTGTCGTTCGACCTGTTGTCCTCTTCCGAGGACTGGCTGGGTCGCGGGGAGCTTTTGATGGACCTGACGCTCAGATCGATCGGCTCGTCCTGCTCGACGGCCAAACCGCCAGGACTCGGGCTGACCAATAGCAGATCACCGCCTCTGGGCGAGTGCTGGGAGGCTGCTGGCGTGACCAGACCGGGCGGCGGGTACACCAGACCCAGACCCTGATGAGGATGGTAGCCTGTCGTGAGCGTGACAGTGGCGTTGATCTTCCTGGGAGGGAACTCACGTTCGGATAGTGTCGGGGACGCGGCGCTGGTTTTGAAGTAGCTCAGTGCGGAGTTACTCCTGGACTCGGTGTCCTGACCGTCGCCACCGTCCACCGAGGACGCGCCGCTGTCGCTGGGCGTGTCCGCTTCCCTCTTGTAGGTAGGCAGGAACGGTCTGAACACGTCCGTGGGGGTGGACGGGACGCAGACCGTGTCCTTCTGGGCAAAGTTCATCGGGAACATCGAGGAAGCAGGGTACTGTTGCTGTTCCTGTTTGTAGAACGGCGGGGACGCGGTGTCCCTGGGCGGCGTGCCAGGCGGTTGCTGAGGATTACCGCCCACCCTCTCGCGCTCCTTCTGCCAGGCCAGCAGACGCAGCTGGTTCTGAAGAGCCACGTCGTCCGGGTGAGGCGACTTGTTGCCCCTCTCGCGCTCCTGCTTCAGCATCGCCACGTGCAGCAAGTGCGACTGGAGGGCTAGGTCCTCCTGACTAGGTGACGCGCGATCCTTCGCGTCCTTGTACACTCCGCTGTTCTGCTGGCTCGGCGGCTGAGGCAGGAATCCTGGCAGAAACCCGGGCCCGAACGGCGAACCCGCGCCCCCCGTCACGTTTACGTTCTGACCACCGTTGGTCTGCTCCTGGAGCAGGCAGTGAATCTTGAACCAGTTCGATCGCCGACCGTATCGCGAACCCGACTTCGACATCCCGACCATCAGGCACTTCCGCAGTCGGCACGCCTTGCACGCGGTGCGATTCTTCTTGTTGATCACGCACACGCCGCCGTTTTTGCACTCCGAGATGCTGCCCAGGTTGTTGTACGTGCGTCCGAAGAACGACTGCAACCAGAAGAAAAACGAAGTTAATTACCGGAATGATCTACGACCACTGGATGGGTGTACGACTTTCGGCGTAACATGGAACTGCCTATCCGTACCGTAAAAATAAGTGACATTATTTAAATTAGTGAATTGTTCTCCCTGTCAGGCAATTCTACTTTATTGACACGACGAATTATTCTGTTTGGAAAATGGAGCCCCCATTATTCCAGGGTTAATATTCTGCGCATGAATTGTTAAATTGTGTTTTCGAAAGTAAATTAATTTTTTATAGAGAGTGGCGAGTCTTAGTTAGGAATGTTTGCTACGGTTTCCGCGAAAGGCAAGTCTCGAAGGTAACCCGTCGTTCCTTTCGTCGAGGATTCCGTCGGACGCGTCTAGGATGGAAGATCGGCCGCGCCATATAAAGGGTCGACCGTGCGAATCTGCGAGGGCCACGCGCGTCTCCACCGGATTAAACGTCAAGGTTTAATGTTACGCGTGTCACGAGAATTAGCATGCCTCCAGAAGGTCCGACAACGGCGAAAGGGTGGCTGGGTGGAGCAGGAGGCAGACCGTATACGTGGCGTGGCCCTTCGCAGAGTTAAACGCCTGTCGGCCAGGCAATAAAATCGCTTCGAAAGTAGAGCTGGCTCCGCTTTTAAAATTGTTCTCTTTTCTTACATCGTTCCTTTTTTAAGATTACTTTCGGTTTGATATGTTTCATTAACGATACATTTTGTACCTGAATTAATTAAACAAATAAGAATTCCATTGAGATCAAAGTTCACGATGCCTTAACGTTAAAGCGTTTCGAACGCAACAAGATGTCCCTCCATCACGGAATAAACCTGTCGATCCGGTGGAAGGCGTCCACATATTACGCCGGGTACCGGAAACGCTCGTATTCTGGGCTTCACCTGACGCAAGCTACGTGGGCGGGCCCCCTAACCGTCCGAAAACCCAAAAGCTCCCATAACGGTACGCTTCCCGAATGGGACCGACGACTCATTCGCTGGAAATGTGGCTGTCGATGGCCCACATTTCTGCCCCGATATAATGCTCTCAGACCCTAGAATTACTCGTACCTTATTTGTTGACTACCGGAACATTTTAGCGAAACGCGAACTAAAAAGTTGACACCTAACGTCGGCGACGACTGTCCATCGCTATCGGAGCGGCCGTTTCGTGGCCATCTTTTTCTACCCGTGTTTATCGATTCGCGGATCCGAGATTCAGACGACGCGTCACGGCAGAGGACGGGACGGTGGCGTTGATTAATCGATGTCGTCGCGAGCAGGGAACAACGCCGGAAGGTTGACAAACTGGTAATGATCGCGAGATGCTCGTCGGTGGCTTGGAAGCGGATCCAGCGGTACATTGGCGGCAATCTCTCGGCAACGATCTTAGATCCTGACGTCGGACGCGTTGGAAACGGCTCCCGTACGCCAGATGATCCTTGGCTGTCACCGCGACTGTGTGAAAGAGGTTACGGTGCCGTGTCGGCGCACGCGAAAACGAGCACGGCTTCGGGATCCGATCGCTTCCGCCTACGAAACGCTCATTGTCCGCGGTTGGAATATGATCTAGTGTACGCGCGTGCATCGGTTAGGAGCGAAACTTTCGCGGGACGCGGAATATTATATATCGGAGACGCTGAAAGCAGAGGCGGACAGCGTGAGTCCTTCGCGAGAGCGTTCCGTTAGAAAGCGTTTACGTTCGCGATCGGAATCGTCGCGGTATTTTAAATCCGCCTTAAACGCTTGGATTCTGGCTTTGCGGAGAAACTACGGGTAACGTAGATTGATAATTTTTAATAACGTCTCGCCGGGAGATTGAACGTGACTGGTGATACACGCGCCCGCGGCTCTCCGCCGAAAGACGTACAATTTCAGCGTCAGAGGCCGCGAACTCTCCGATGGAATTTCTATTTAATAATTCGTATCGATATCTGCACGCGATCGGGAGCGTCGATCGAGAGAAGCGATCCGTACGATCGAGTTTTACCTTTTATCCGCTTATCTGCTTCTTCACGCTTCGATCCGGGCAGAATCACCATAAATAATATTTAATAGGAGCCTTCTCGTGTTCGATATTTCTCCGAACGTCTCACAGTCAGTACGATTTGGACTTCGGCGTGAGTAGAATCGGTGGACAGTGGACAGACACGCCGGAGCAACTCTTTAAAGACGCGAAATAAAATAAGGAAATTCTGACATTGGATGCAAAATGGAGTTGTCGCGTCTATAAATTGGCTAAAAAATGATGGCGGATTGCGCGAGACGGGCTGGAAGAGCGGGAAACAGGCGTGTTTACAATCGCGCGGCGCGATTGCGTCGCTCGGGTCGGTCAGCTGTGCGTATCTTGACCGTAGACAGAAAACAAGGTGGACAACGGGATTCGCGTGATTGCGTAAGAGCGTGCGAGCGCGTGTTCGCGGCTTTTCAAGTTTTTGCCGGTCCTCGTACGGTCGCGAATCACGTACCGGCAGCGCACGAATCAAACGCCGTCAGAGAAAATTCCCGGCGACAGAAATGCTCGCCATTTAGGGCCGGCTGCGACAAATCCGTCATTGGACAGCAGAGATTATCACAAATCAGCCAGCGCGCACGGAATCCCGAACCGATTTGTAACGCCATATAGAACCGCCACGGGGAAATCGTTGTCCGTGATCGTGAACGGAAACCGGCGCGGGAAAGTTTGACAAATTGTCGACTCTAAACGTTTACACCGTACAGCGTGTGCCAAAGATGGCGGTTGAAATTCTACGTGCAGGGTAACTGCAGGGGTTACGACAGTGTTA
The DNA here is from genome assembly GCF_051014445.1 of Colletes latitarsis. Taxonomy (NCBI): domain Eukaryota; kingdom Metazoa; phylum Arthropoda; class Insecta; order Hymenoptera; family Colletidae; genus Colletes; species Colletes latitarsis. The sequence continues at coordinate 23,370,220 of NC_135135.1, read as the reverse complement.
CGGAACTTGGAAAACACTTGCTCTCTTTTGTTTCAAAACGGGTTTAGAATTTTGTATTCGTTCGGTTTGACCAGCTAGCTATTTTCTAGAACCATTACTATACGTCAATTTTAATTCGACGGTGCATTATTAGTTCAAAAACACTGGCCAAGATTTGCTTCGAATTGTCATATTAAAACACAACAGTACTGTTTCCCCAGAAAAGAAATTAAATTTTCTGCCAGTGACACCAAACCGTAGATTGCGATTCTCGAAGTTGAACATAAAATAGACGATTAATTTAGTATATTAATAATAATAAGTTGGTTATTGGTGGGTAGCTGCGATTCTTGACGATGAATTTCGCGAGCAGTCGAGGTCTCGATCGCCGAACACGGCCAGCGTTTCTTCGATCCGGCGTCGGGAATGCGATTGGCACGGCGTTTGCTAAGTCGAGCGTTCGCGCTGCGGGAACAATTTCCTCGTGGAGAGATAGAGAGGAAAAAAACGAGCACGCCCGATAGTTTCCCGCACGTGACGGGAATCCGAGCTAAGAGGCAATCGGCGCTGTCTCGAGCTGGCCGAAGTGGCGATCGTAAACGATCGGCGCGCGTCTGTTCCGGGAATTCGATTTCGACGCGCGAGCCTCGGTCCAAGTTACGTTTGCCCGCAATTTTCGCGCCTTTATGTCGAGAGCGACATCGGTAACAGTCAACAAACTTTTCCTGCACATGTCTTTCGTTGGAAAACGATGCTTCGATAGGGCAGTCACAAAGATATAATGGAAAATTATACAATTTTTCAGACAGTAGGCTACGAGTCTTTTTGACGAGCAAGGGAATACTGCATCTTGGCAGCTTGGATAATAGTAGAATCGGTCGACGGCTCGTTATTTCGACGATTCCGTGAAACGCCCGCAACCTTTGTCCGCTTGACGCGTTGCGGCGAGCTAATTGATCTCGCAAACACGCCTCTCGCGGCCGACAGACGCGTACGACGCGTCGCGTGTTAACGCGATTAGAGGGGAGGATCACCTCTCGAGGTTGAAATAATTTTCACCGGCGACAATCGCGAGCACTCGTCTTTGTATGCGTCAACAATGACCAGAGACGAGCAAAACTCGACGTTACGAATGGATTCCAGTAGAACGTAGATCGCCAAATCGCGACTACGACGCCAGGACAAGTTTCATGCATCTCGTGTGTGCTCGACACGCGTCCCGCGATCCGAATTATATAAACGTCGCGCTCCACGATCGCGGACAACTGCTCGTTGTTGGTTAATTGCAGCTCGAGGAATCGCGAGATTACGTATACCGAGCGAAATTTTCAAGAAACGAAACAGCCGTGCAAGTTGTTGACTCTTCTGGAACACTCGTAGCACTTTGTTTTGCTACTCATCGTACTCGCTAGGAGCGATGACGAATAGGTACTGTCTATATCGCGAGTCTAGACCACCCACGCATAACGATATTCCTCCTAAAATAATTTGCAATTCAATCAGCCTTCTCGAGAGTAACTATGTCTAACAGTAGTCTTTTCTATTAATTGCGAAAATAAGAAATATTTAACTAATAACGGGGACCATTAAACCGCTCGAATGGTCTGAATTGTTCCGTTTAAATATTATTTCTTGCTCGTCTCCGCGCCGTTGCATGAAAATTAGCAAAAGTAATGCTCGAACATAAACTGTCGGCGTCGCGACGCACGCGTTTGACAGATGGAGCTGCTCTCCCGAGACCACACCGCGACTCCTACGGTCTCGAGCTGGACAAGCCATTTCACATTCCCACGTCCTTAATATAGATTGTTGATACGCGAGCGAGTAAGAGGCGCGCGGAACAAGGACGCGAGATTCGAACGAAAAGGACGACGATACCGGTCAGAATAGCGACAGAGAAGGAGGCGAAACGACTAGAAAAGACGAAAACGGACGGATAGAGGTTACGTCCCTCGCGGGGAACGACGAGGACGTCGCGATGTCGCGACGGAGAGAACGCACGAATCACCTGTCGGGCGATTCTATAGAAACGGTGTGAAAAGGAGGCAGCTACGAAATTTTAGGCGCTTTTGAAGGAACCGTTCGGAGCCGCGTGAAAAATAGCGTTCTCCTTTGATGGGAAGAGGATAAGTGACTTTCGAGCGAACGTTGAATGAGGTCTCCGTGGGTACGATTCTTTTCAATTTACGAAACGAGCAAAGAGACAAACGAGATAGGGAAGGAAGTGAATTTCTGACGAAAGTACCCGTACGAAGACAGTATTAATAGAGGCAAAGATTGTTATTTTTTCCACGTCACGTAACGACGAGAATTCTAATTTGTCTCGAGGAAACAGTCCGTGGAGTTCTTTAGTATGTAAACCGATAAACAACAAGAACCAGACAGGGGGAATTATGTCTCTGGATAATTCAAGAGAATACGATCAATATCAAGGTTAAAAACACTATCGTATTTACTACGTCGAAAACTACGTTTCGTGTCCGCAGAATGTCCAATTCATACGGCAAACTTTATCCTTCGACACCGGGAGCCCGGTAGCATTCAAATGACCAAAGTTCCCTGTCAGTTTCGACCATTCTATTTTCGAGACACGAAATTTATACCTGTACTCGAAAACAAATAGGAAATTGCACCGAGGACGATTCAAATTGATAGTGCATCTGGTTTTCGTAAAACAAAATTATGAACGCGACGTTAATAGATACGTCGCTCCGGTGATTTCGATGCGTGGGCACTGCTGTCCAGACTCGGAGTACTAAACCGTCTAGAGGTCGTAAATTTAATCCGATAAAGAAACAAACGCGCGTAAAATTCGTTTGAATTGTATTTCAATAGACCCATGACACTTTCAAACGTTTTACGATTCAACGATCGGTCGAAATCCATTCGACGAAACTTTTCTCGCGTTACGAGGGAGCCAATGCGGTTAAAGAACACTCGTTCTCGATCCTTAATTTCGATAATTCTACGGTAAATAGTGTCACGACCGAAACGGAGTTCGGTTCAAAAATCAGAACGACGAATCATCGTTGACCGAGAGCAACGAAAAAAAAAAAAACACGTATCGATGCGTCAGCCGACGACGAGCACCCGACTCCCCCGTCGCCGGTCCCTCGAAACGCGTGACTTCGACGCACCAGAGTGTGACCCTGATACTCCGCTCGATTCAGGCTCGACGATATTCGCGGAACGCGCGTCGTCATTCTCGTTCCGACGAATCGCTCGCGTTTCCTTCCTCCGCGACTTTCCCAGCGCGGATGACTCGTCCTGGCACTACGTGGTACCACCTGCTCCCTGCTCGCGTTAATGATCGGTCACGCTATTTTCGCGACCTCCCTCCCCACCTCCATTTTCCAGACGCGTCGCGACGCCGCGCCGTCAACACGGGAGAGCGAATCGCTAACGAGCCGTTCCTCGTAATGACTTATCTAGATCTGCGTCTATTTCTAGCCGTCTCTGTCGGCCGCCGAGCGAGAATAGCACGTTCCCGACCGCGCGACTTTATTCCGTTTTCTCGATCGGCATGACTGACTCCGCGGTATGATCGTTATTTATCCGACTGATTCCTCGCCGGCGGGTTTCCCTTTTCCGTGTATCGCAGGGTAGACCGAACGATTCTGGGTTAACGGGAAAGTGCTGTCATGGACAGGGCCTCTCCGACGTCGTAGGTAGAGTCGTTCAACCCCTACAGGCCCAGTCTCGGATATATATCGATGAAAGAACTCTTGTTGAACGAGTAATATCTTTGGGGAACAATATTATTGCGTCTCGTATCTGAGGTCTAATCGACTGAACCTATGGAAACGCCTGAAGTTCTAGTTTGTAGTAAATAACAACACCAATTGAGACCAGAGACAATGGCTCCAGTGATCTACTTTGCGATAGAGTCTGACGTAAGTAGAATATGGACGGTGTCAGACACTCAACTGCCTAGCTTAACGAGACGCAATGTTTTCCAGGACCGATCTTTCGTTCACTCTGCGATACGTGCGTTGCCCCAGTGGGGAAATTCCATCATACGCTGTCTCTTGCCTTTCTAAACTGAAAAATAATGCTTCAGGAAGATTGTTTCTCGTACTGGACCAAGAGTTCGCGTCCAGCTTGGCGAGGAAAGGATTTTTGGCGGCGATCCAAAGGAACGCTGCTGAAACGGGATCGCTGAAAACCGACGGATCGCCTGACGTCATACTACCACGAAGACCTTGGCTGACTCGCGCTCTGCATGCCGAACGCACGGGACCCGAACCACTCTCGTTTTCGTTTCGATTTCCAACCGCTGCTACGTGCTGTTCTCATAGAAACATAGTGACTTTTAACCCTCCCAAGATACATGCCGAGCCGCTCAACTATCACAACTTTATTATAGATTAAGTTATTCTATTTCGAAGATGACTACACAATTATATTTATTACTATTGTAATGGTGAACAGTATAAAATAAAGATCTATTTAAATCTATTTAAAAGAAATTTTAATTAGACGGAAGGGAGTTGGACCGTCGAGACTGTCTCCGGGCGTATATCGGTGAATTTCAGGAGTCGCGGAGACTTGAATGCCTCGTCAAGCGAGTTCGCGCGGTTTAACGCACTTTTATGACGCCGGGATGCTTCCATGTCCTACGGTGTATAGCGGCGATTGAATTGCAGATCGCGCGACGACAGTTCCTAACTGCAGGAACAATGAACGACGGTCATTGTATGCTGATTCTACGTCGCGATTTTGTATGTCCGTTTCTCCAATGCTACGCGCGACGGAACCAAGTTTAACGGTCGCTGTGAAATCGATTTCAGTCCGTTTCTCCGTGGAAACGAACTTCGTTGGCACGGCGACAGACATTTTTCATATTTGCTTTGAGATACACTTATAAACGCAACTATTCTACGAGAGTGTCCTTTTTAACACGATAAACCACGCCATTTACAATCCTTAGTTCCCGTAAAAACCATCGTGTCTAAAGCAATACCACGGAATCGCGATTAGCACCGCTAGTTGTGTGGCTCGTTCCTGTCGCGTTGGGACCGCGTAATTTGTACGAGTACGACTCGTGTTTGACCCGTTGAATGGAGAGTCCCCGACTCGATATTATAAGGCAAGGGGTTATACCGGATTCCTCTTCTGTCGACGACGCAAATTATTATCGAGAAGCGTATTCGCGCCGGTTCGAAGCGGCTTGGACCAAACGGCTGCGTTCTCGATCAGGAAGTCATCGATCTTCCCGCGACGGGACGAGCCCGTGTTTCAGCCGCCGTCCACGAAAGCCCGCGGTTTACGGTCGCGGGCAGGATCGTACGTCAGCGATTTTTCCCAGCGACCCGATATGGTCGCGGGGAATTTGTCTGCGCGCGAGCGATTTGCTTGCATTAGTCGGTTCGGTTCGTCTAGCGGGCAAGTCGGGACGACGTGCAACGGACCGCGTGTGTTCCCTGGATCCGGACGATAGCCCGCCATGCGAGGATTGATGCGCCGACGAGAGGATTCACGCTCAACGAGGAAAGAAGCACCGACGCCACGCGGATATGCGCGTCTCGGACTCCCGGAAAAAGGACAATGCCGGCCGCCTGTCGCCATTCCGAGACCAACTTCTGCTCACGCGACGAAATAACGATCGATCGACATTGTCACGCGACCGATAATATCTCATTGCGAATTATATTTCTGTAATTGCACGCACTAGCTTGACAGGGGGAATTTATACTCGTTATATTTCAGATTTGCGTTACGTAATTCAGAGCGATCGCGAATTACTTCCTATTTTCGGTTCGGAGATAATGAATGGCCCCTTGGGAAACGCTAGAAAGTTTTACTCCCCGATAACGAGTGCAAAATTCTCGAGTGGACACCTAATGTAAGGCCTTCGCGCCGACACGTGAGAACAGCGACGGACAAGAAGAAACTGCCCGGATCGATCGACAGATACTCGGGAGTTATTTCTTAAGCTCGGTGTTATCGGGCTGCGAGAAAACGCTGCCGCGATTGGAAAAGTTATGGTCGGGGTCCGCGGAGTCGCGCATTTCACTCTATTCGCCGGTATCCTTTTCCTCCGGGGCTATCGAGCGGTCGAATCCGGTGCCAGGACGATCGAGGATGGATAAATGGATAGATAAATCATTTGCCGCGTGCTCCGAGACGAGACCTTTAACTAGCGAAACTATTCGGTCGGATGGTGAAGTCAGGGTCGTGAAAATGTTATTTAAAAATGGTGTTGAAAGCTAGTTTGGTCTCCAGAGATCGAACGAGAGCGAGAAAACGTGCTCGGAAGTAGGATGGTTCTTAAATCGGTCGACGGTAGGTAGCATTCTTTAATTAAATTATCGCGAATCTTATAGTACGAGTCTATTTAAAGTTATGGAATTTATAAATATTATTTCTTAGCGATTTAAAAATAAAATTTCGTTTTCGTGGACAATTTGAGAGGATTGGTCTGGCAGTCATCGCGTTAATCTTAAATATAGCGTTAATAACGAAATAGTCCGGGGTCTTTTGGATGGTTTAGAGTAAAACGGGACCGAGAATGAAAGCGAAATCGTGGTCGATGGTTGGAGTTTCACCGCGGTCGGATCGGGATTGCGCCGCGGTGGAAACGCGGACCGTTCGCCGGGTCGCGGAAAAGTCTCCTTCGCCCCGAAAAGGGTAAAGCCGCGAGAGCGCGGGAGAGAGTTCTGGGAGGTTCGATCGTTGCACGAGGATCAGCGTGATCGATCGCACGGGACCGGTGATTTATTCGTTGCGTGCGCCGGGAAAATGTCTTGCCGCGTGGATGTCGCTGCGCAAAGGCCGCGCATACCATTATCTATCCCGGCGATTCGCGAGATGGATTTAATTGCTCGATCATATTCAGAGAGGGCGAGAGGCCGGCAGGGATGCGCGGGGGAAATGTCGAACGATCGACAGAGCCTGGTTTCGCAACCGGTCGATAAATTGTTCGGCTCTCGGCCGGCTGCCGTCGATTGTTTATCGAATCGCTACCGAACTGTTGCTTAATCGAGGCGTAATCTGCGATCGTTCTCTGCCTACGTACTCTATTATGTCCCCCGGCGAAAAGAACGCGGGGATCAAATTTCGCGCCGCGAGCTGGACGCGCGAAGGTGGCGACGACAATCGCGTCAACGCGACGGAATGTCGTCTTATTTGTTCTCGGGAAAGACGCCGGGACACCGTCGACAATAACACAGCGCGTTCGAAGATCACAAATAAATCATGAATCACGGGCAAACTTCAGAATGTAAATAACTACGTGTACTGAAACGAGTGTATCTTCGATCAAAATCTTCGTAACTCGACGTTCGAGTAAAAAGTAGCGAATAAATATGATTCTATTAAAAGGCACGGCGATGTTCGGCAAACGAAATACGCTGCTTTCACTTTTCAGAAGCGGAGATAAAGCATGGCGGAATACCAGCAAGGTGGAACGCTAATTTTCAACAGTCCGTCGATGCCAGGAGCCGACGATAACGTGTCGCGATACGGACGGCCAATCTCGAGAAAACAATGCGGAGTTTCCTCGTTACACGAGAAGCTAGCACGAGGAACGAGCGTTTCTAGCGACCTTACTCAATCCGAAAGATCATCCACGATGCACGCCACCGTCTCGTGTAGCGTCTATGGGATTCGCGGAGGCAACGATGGGTCACGTGAATCCGATTCCAGCGTGATAATCGTTCGACGAACGCTTTCCACGGCTGCCTAGCGTTCGATATTTCATCCGTGCCCGGTTCGCGTGACTAAGAGAGCCACAGCCACCTCGTTTGCGAACCAGGAACGACGATTGTCTCGCGGACAGACAGACAGATTTAGCAGACAACGGGTCGCCGCCAACGTAGACGCGTCGCAACCCCGACGCCGTTTATTTACGAGGCTGCGACCGGCAGACGTTTGACCCTACTCGTTTCCGGTGAAAGCCCCAACGTCATAACGCTCAATTTTGCAACCGCGCTGCGACAACTTCCAAATATTTCCTTTCAAATTTATTGGGAGGTCGCATCCCCAATATACTGGCACTTTGCAAAAATCTTGATCTCATTATCGTATCTCCTCATTTAAGCTCGTACGTAGGCGATTAAAATTGATTCTCAAGATGGAATATTGGAGAAAATAAATGTTATCTATTATATCTTGTGCTGTAGATATAAGAGAATAGAGATAGTTGAATTGTTTATCCACAATCACGTTCTGCAAACAAGCAACAATATCAGATCGTGCTAGCCAGTTCTAGCAGATATGGTGCTATTTGAAACACACAAGAGACTTCTCCAGATTATTTTCTTACGAAGAAAGGACAGAACTGGGAATAAAATTGTTAAGCCTCGTAATTCTTGGCGAAGAAAATCTTAAATTTCAATGCCTACAAGGTTAAGAAACCGCGAATTTGATCGGTATTGCTGGCTAAAGTTGACGCATATCGCGGGTCGTTCAACTCGTGTTCTAAGCAATCGTTAGAAATCGCCAGTGCATTCGACGAGATAACCTTCAGGATTCTTTAACACCTTCACCTTAAGTAAAGCTGTTTTCGCACGCACCTGCCGTAGAAATCTTGGTGCGCGTCTCTAAAAATAGAGACGGTGTTTCGCGCGACGAAGCTATTTAGGACGCAGTTCGGGTGCCATTCACTCGTTTCGTAATAGCATTCGTGGATCCCACCCGGTGGTCCAAAGAGTCTCGTCCGTTTGCTCACGAAATTATCAAGAAATCTCTCGAATGTTTGATCAAAGAAATCACCATAAAGCGAGGCCAGGAGTTTCACGGAGGATTTCGTGCGGTTTCTGTCGACGTCGCGCCATGCAAATGCGACCATGAAACGCGCGATCGCTCGTCCGTGGCGTATTCAAGCAGGCGACCCGAAAACTCGGGACGATTTCACGCGCAACTCATTACACGGTGCTCCTGGTCCCGGAGGATTGTCGTCTCGGACGATTCCCCTTTGAGGCCGCAGAAGCTCGCGTCAAAAGTCTTTTCAGGCCCTCTTTCCGCGACGAATCGGACGCGTCCCGTTGGGCTTCCAAGCGCGAAGGAGCTCTTTCGCGAGGATTCGCAGGTTGCGTAAATCCGGCGACTCTACGTTTGCGCAAGTTCGATCGTTCTGAAAAGATCGACCGCGGACGTGAGCTCGAACGTCGCGGTGCCCACCGACGACGCGTCCCATGAATGCTAAACGAGCATCCTCAAGAGCGCGACGTCTGTGGCAAGAGCGACGCGATCGGGCGTGAACTGGGCCATCCTCGATCCACGATTCCTTCGTGCTCGAGTTTTTCTAACGATCGGTTTCCTGGCGACGACGCGCGCAAGATCGAACCTCGTCGCGCGGAAATCAAATTTTTCCGAATCCCAATTTGCGAAACGGCCGTAAATTACGGCACGCGTTAAATTATGTCACGGATATTGCGACTTCAGCGGAGGACTCGAGAGGCGGACGCGCCGTTTCGTGCCTGGACGTCGAATCGATAGATCGCGATTTATTGGCTCGTAAAAGGAGCGTAAAGCGGACGTCGCCGCGATTTGGCCCACATACGAGCAAGGTGCCTGTCGTGCGTTTCCGCGCTTAGCCCGTGCACCCTGACCGCTCGTAAATCCCAACTTTATGCGACGCGTTGCGGTTCGCGGTTTCCTCCCTGTCTCGCGTTTTACGCGCCTCGAGGTTAAGCATCGACGCGGTCAGGCGTCGCTTCCGTCGTACGGCTATTCGCTCGCTGATTTTATATTCCACTATCGATAATGTGGAGAAACGGGCTACGGAAACACGCTCCTTTTCTAATGAAAATATTAGATATACTTAAGCGCAGAATAATATCTAGACTTTTTGACGAGTCGTCCACTCTTGGGGAAGGACCCGTTGAAACGTTAAAAGAAATAAATTTGGGTAGGATTACTAAGGCAAATTTCGAGTAGTTTACAATTATGTGGAATGAAAGCTTTTGGTCTCGTAATGATTTTTACGGTTTCGTTAAATGGCCGGGAAATTAAGGGACGCAATCGCAAGGAGGAAGAGTCTGAGATTCTCGTCGTGTGTTAACACGCGCCTGCTTATTGCCGACCTAACGTCGGCTTTATGAGAGAGCTAATTGTGCCGGCGGAGATATCGTCCGTAGATTGGCTCTATAATCGAGTTTACGGCGCTGTTGCGGCGAGTGCGCGTTCGATGCAAAGTGCTCGCGGGCCCGGGGGATTCCGTGTCACCTGCGTTCGACTCACGAGTTCGCGAGGTCGATCCCACCGAGCTCACGAGCAGGCCGTGCATCTTCCGGCGGCGTTTTGGTGTCGACGGCAACGAGATACCGAGCCGCTACTAACCGAACCACCGAGGAAATAGGTTGGCTCACGCCGCGAGTCCGGTTTCCTTTATTTATTTATGGATTACCCGCTGCAAATTGGCCCCCGCTTGGTGAAATTGGGATACGCGACACCGACAGGTCAGTGAATTTACTAGAAGGAAACGAGGAAATTAGAATCGATCTAATAGATGTACAATTCCAGTCGTATTCGTACACTGGTAATGGCGACTCACTATAAATGGGGGAGGAAATTTGAATTGAGTCCTTTCTGAAACTGGTACGAGTCCATTCTCTCATACCTCGAGATATCTAAGGGTTTGTATTTGTATAAATTAAGAATTATATCAACGATGGAGCACCATTTGGCAGAGTGCAGGAGAAAACACGTATTATTGATTTGAATATCATTTCATATTACTGTAACGTTAAAAAAAAATGAATAAAAATTTCCAGAGCGCAATTAAAAACGGGGATTTCGCAAATCGATCGACGATACAATTGCAATGGCTTCTGGTTCGTCGAAACTCGCCCCGGCGTTCCAGGTTTTGCGTAACCGCTCGAGTTGGCGCGGAATCGTTACGATTTGCGGACGAGTTCGGTGTGTGCTCGTACAAAATACGGGAACGTGACAGTGTTCCGTCCAAGGGACTCTCGCGCCGGCAGTCGATATATTCAGTCGCGGGTCTCTCTCGGCACCGGTGGACACTCCCAGCGAAGCAATAAAGCACCGTGGCAAAAAAACGAACCGGTCGACTAATCTGTCGATCGTGACGGGAAACGCTAATCGCGCGTCGCGAAATCGTCCGTCGCTGTAGAAATCGTCCAGGCCACCTAAACGGCTTCTGGTGCTGTGCCATTGTGCTCGTCGGGCTCCCCCTCTCACTGTCACTTTTATCCCGCTTCGAAAGAAGAAGTATTCCCTTTGCATGTACGTGCCCCGCTGCGTTGCATAAAGCGTTCTGGTAATCCACTTCGATATTCTTGTGCTCTCTTGTGACGCAACCGCGCGCGCCAGTCCACACCGAGCATAATCTCCGGGAAATACCGATAGCTCCGGGGGGAAATCAAACTCTACGCGCAAAATCTATATTCCGATCCTTAAATTGCTTCCGTGTGTAATTGCCAACGTTGTCTTTGTTAGCGTTTGAATTTGGACTGGTGTGAATTGCCGGAAAACTCGACAGTTCCATCGAGGCTAAGTGCCTTTTCGGATTCACCCGCCGGAAGCAGCGTGGATTCCAGGCTGAGGTCGCTCAACGAGCACAACAGGACGGTCCCGGCTCGAAAGGGTCGCTCGAAAACCGACTCTCCGACGCTCGCTTTGTCGCGCGTCCTCGATCCGTCCTCGTTTTCTCGCGATGAATAACACCGAAGGTCTTCGTGAATCGCTCGGCAATTTCACGGCGCGTCGACAGAATGGGCGACGGTTGCCGAAAAGTTCTCGCGATGTCGGTCGCCTGCATAATCGACCCAGGGGAAAACAATGGTACGACGATTTGCATCGTAACGCGTCGCGAATCCGCGAAATCCACCCGACCTGGGACCATAACGAGCAGCACACTGGGTCTTCCCATACGGATACGAATTTCGAATCGCGTCTTTAGATTGATTTCTAATCCGTCGAATTGAAAACATTGATTTTCTTTAGCCTAGATTTTTAAGAATGCGTTGAAAAGCTGTATCAAAGTGTTTTCTAAACAGGTCACTGGTACTCGATGGACCAATAACGAAACGCAACGCGCAACGGGTCTCGATCGGCCTTCGAACCGGGTCCGGTTCTCGTTTATTTTGCCAACGGGTCGACGTGGAATTCGGACACCAGCGGGAGATGTACCACAAAGTAGGGGCAGAGGTCTGAATTCCTAGATATAGCATTGGACTTCTATTTTTAGACACTCCGGGGAATTTCTCGAGCTATTCGTATCATCGATATCGCGCGTAATATACGGCCTTTCGGAACTATAAATACAAACTGGTTTGGAAAAATAACTCGCGAAACGGGACAAAAAATGCCACGCAGAACCTGCGAAGAAATCGTTTTCGGTTCATCTGTCCGAGAATTGCTTGGGAGTATTCTCACGAATGCACCGCTTGCGTTAACGACGTTTATCCTCTCCTGCAATCTTGGCAACAAAATATGCGAAGTTGTAAACAACGTTAGTCACGGTATAGTTTTTCTTGGAAAAACTTGAGAGACCGCTTAGCGCATTATGATCGAGTACATATAGGAATAGTTTCATATGAAAAAGTAAGAATAAAAATCAAGATTTATGTTTGACAATAAAAATAAATACTGTTGCCATCGTTACGCGTTCCCCGTTGGCGCTTGGATAAAGCAATAAAGGATGCACCAAGAAAGGAAAGAAAGTCGACGCGAGTTAAGGTCCACGATAAACGCGTAACGCTTCCCGAAAATTTCGCAGAGGAAACAAAAAACGATCGCGTTGTCACGGAATTCTTTCTTAGATCGTCGATCGGTCCAGGTCCCATCGAGGCTGAGGACCGGATCACGCGTTGTCTTTCGTACATCTGGAGAACGTCGTGCCACCAAAAATGGAAGAAGCCCGATGGAAAAGGGGAGCCGAGGGGCGGCAGAGGGGAGTGCTCGTCTCCGATGTTACGCGGGGAATTCAAGGCAGTCGTTAGTATGCTAATGAGTGTCCCTCGTTTCTCGGTTCGCTCCCGTAATGCACGGCCCGGTAAATTATTTCAAATATTTCCCGAACGTCCACGGACCCGGGTCCCCCTCTCGGATCCGGACTGCTCTCTAACTCCGTGAGAATGGAGGGCCTCCACGGCGCCACGAAAGAGTTCTATGTCGAAATTAAATGTAAATAAAAGAACGCGGACAGACGTGTTTACGAAGGATCCGTTCGAGCTCGTTTCGACCGCGTCAAGGCTTGACCCTCTGCTCGTCTCTCGCTCGAATTTAAAAAGGAACTACTCGAACGCAAAGTTCAAAAGCATTGGGTACACATATTACGTATTCGAAGCTGTATTTTCTTTCGAGCGTGGCGAGGGGCATTGTCTCGAGAAATATAATACACTGGGTCGAACGAATCGATGGCTTCAGGGAACTTTTTGCGATATGTTTGTTAAGCAGCGTCACTCCGTGGAGACTTTCTTTGTTCTCTGGGGGGGAATTATCGATCGTCGAAATAGAAATTCTCGAGTTGCCACGAGACTATTTCCAAGGATGCACGAATTGCATCACGGCGCGTGTTACGAGTGGAGAGCTGTACCGGGATTTTTTTCAACCGGGGAAAAGTAACCGTTAGCATCGAGAATCGTACATCTCCCTATTCCCGGGACTTTTTTCTCGCCCCTGATCTGGCATCGATCAAGCTGTTCCCCGGCGCGAGGCGAGCCGCGGGGTCGAACGCACGCGAAAATTTCTCATACGAATTGAATGTTTAATTAATGATCGCGGATCGCCGGCGACGGGGTCGGGGATGAAAGACGATACGCCTGGCCAGGGGAATTAATATTATCATCGTGCCGTGTACGACGCTTCGCCGGCGTAACTATGTGCTCGGGAGGTTGAGAGAGCCCGTAACGTTGCTCTCACGGCGTTTCGATGTTATCGCGGGATATATAACGGCGCCATCGGGCACTGATATCGAGAACCGCACGAAAGTCCAGAGGTGAGAATTAAAGGCGCTCGACCCGACGACCGATCTTTCATGCTACACTGACGCGCGCCAGAGCTTCCTCAGCTGCTTGAAAAATCGTCCGTCTCTCGAGGAACAACTCCCAGCTGAGAAGAGGAACGCCGAAAGTCGCGAAGAAAATTCGATAAATAGAAATAGAAATTAGGTAGAGAAAAAGGTAAGGAACATTGAGGAAGGAGCAGGTCGTGTACCGATGCTTTCGAAGCCAGCACTGATGTACGCACATAAATCTGTATCGGATCTCGGCCGTATTTTCCCCCGTCCGAGCGATCCTAGTCCCACAAAGAGAGAGTCTAATTTACCTAAAACGCGTTATCTGGTGGCTCGGTCTCCGGGAAACCAAACGCACGCGGCACAACAGAGACAGCCACGGCCCGTTGTTGCCTTAATGAGGTCCAATTACTATCGGATGGGTCACTTAGTATGCGGTACCGATATTCCACGGTGCACCACATTAGTGGGACGAGAGACGAGAGCAAGGGTCAACACCCTTTGGCCAACTAAACGCGGCCTAACGAGACTCCGATCCTCCTGTCGTTCGAGGCTCTACGCGTTCCCGCGGCGAGCACGTGCGCCGCGGAATCCACCGATTGAATATTATTTGCGTCCTTATCGATCGCTGTGCCAGGAGAACGTCGAAGGACATCGCGATGAAAGCGCGATTCCCTCTAGATGGGCCTCCGTTGCCTCTCGAGCGCTCAGACCTATCGATCCGGCCGTGGATTTTCGGTCCTCGCGAATTTCGACTAGATTTTAGAGCAATTACCACAGGTATTATTTTAAAAAATCTGCTGAAAATTAACTTGACTCTGTCGAACTGCTCTCCAACGGTTTATCCATAATATATTATTCATGCAATTGGTTAACTTTCCTTTCTTTCGATAGAGAACTATACCAAAACCTAATTTGTGCTTTCGAAAGACGAAGAAACGCTTGTTCATCGACGAATAGAGCGGAGAACCGAAACTTCCCAGGCCCGGTTCGCGCGTCACAGTTTCTACGACGATCGCGTCGCCGACGAAACCGTCCTCGAAGGAGGACGATCCGAGATAATCGATTCGTCGCGCTCGATTCTCTCGTCCACTTACGGATTCGCGTCGGGCGAGCGTTTTTTCCCCGGACATCCCGCTCTCCGGTCCATCAGGATCGGACTTTCTCACCTTCTTCATCGATGGCTCGACGCGTACGTGCTCGTCGTCCTTTCTCGCAATTCGTCACGGCTTATTAACCTTCCCTTTTCTTTAAACTGGAGTGGACGCGTTGCGGCACCGCTTTAAAGCGACGCCGGAGACCGCGGATCGCGTTCACTTCGATTTTCTGCCGGTGATTTCGACGCGTGGAAAGCGACGCGCGCGCGCCGTGACTCCGTCTTACTTAATTCTTCCTTAACTACTTTCGCGTGGACCGTGTAGCGTGCGAAATTAGGAACAATTTTATTCGGGCAATATATAATCAATGAGACGTAGCAATTCATTCGATTGTGAAATAATTCGTTTTCATCGGAACTCATCGAAAAGTATATTGCAAAGAAGTAGAATATCATACTTTGGTAAATTTATTTAAAAAATCTTAGCCGCGTCGTAATTCTCCCACCCAAACTCCATCCGTTATCTAATCTTACACTATTTTACGCATGGAAAATTACTCAAATGACAAATAAAAATTTCAGACTTCTAGCTTCCACCGGAGGCTAAGCTTTGAACGTCGATTTAAAAAATTTTCCAAAGTTAAACGATGTTTAAGGAGGTGAAATGGTGTACGAGAAGGCTGATTAAACGGATTCCTTACCTTGCAACCCTCGCACGTGAACGCTCCGAAATGAAAACCGGCCGCCGGCTCGCCGCAGACCTTGCACTGTTGGTTCATCTGCAATTATAGAAATTATGTTATTCGAAGGATAATGGCGCGTCAGTCAGCTCCGACTCATCCTTGGAAAGATAAAGACACGAGACCCGGCGCGGAGTAGGAGGGGGTGACGAACCGGTTCTCCGCGTTCGCTTCGATTTTTATTCCTCCCACAATACCTTACGGGACGTTCGAATGTTATTTGGATTACCGGGAAGAGGAGCTTGAAAAATTATTCCCCGGTTTCTTTACGACCATTATCGCCCCTGACACGGTTCACCGGCGTGCACTAATGCTTCAGGCATCCGAGCATCCAGTTTCCACCTATCGATTTCGTTTCGTCTTTCTCCGTTGTCCACTCGTTGGCGTCATCGTTAACTTTGGACGCGACTCGGATTGGCCACGCTTTGCGACAGATTTGTCGCAGCTTGGAAACCAGACGGGGCCCCTTGTCCCTTCGGCTCCGTTGGTAGCGCGATATAATTTGTTGAAGGATTGACAGAGGACCATTATTCCCCGGGCGAGTGTAAGTATCTTTTTCTGTTCGACCGGGACGAAGTTTGTTTCGTGCGAGCGGGAAATCATAAATCAGCGCTATCTAGGTAAAAAAAAAAAAACAGATACACGCACACGCGCGCACCATTTGCCCGCCAGGTCGATCGTCAGGGAAATGGACGCATTTTTCAAGTAAACTGGAATAAAATTAGACCATCGATGAAGCGATAAGAGAACCGGAACGTCAAGGGCACCCGGCCCTTTCTAATGTTGTCTACTTTTACCTAAACGAACACGGTTGGTTCACATAATTCACCGAAATAAGATCTTTGACCATCTCTGGCTCCTTGGCACGAACGCCTAGATACTAATCTTTGATACACTTTCTCGCTAACGGAGAGAAAGCAGTTTACCGTACTCAAATTATTTCTTTCTCGATTTTCAAATACCTCGGAACGGCTCGATAAATAGTCGAAGAGTAGCGATTCGAAGGTAGCAATCTCGTGAGAGACGCGCTTCTTGCAGCTGCCGCGAGCGCCCTAACGAGAATTCAAAGTGACTGCAATTAAAGTCCGCGATACGATGCGAACCCTTCTAATCGCCCCTTCGCAATTGTTCTTCTAAAGGAAAGGCGCTCCTGTCCTCTAGGCATGGACCAACAGAGACAGAGAAATGCGGGGAAGGGAAAAAAGGAGAAGTCGCCTCGCAGGTTCGTTAAGGTTTCCAAGTTTTTTCCCGCACGCAGTTGTTTGACGCCCGCTCTTTCTTTCATTCCACCGGCTGATGAGGCGAGACCATCCTCTTTTCCCTCTTTCTCGGGAGCCAACAGGTATCTTTCCTCCTCTGGTCACCTACACGTGGCGCAACATTGACCTACTCGGCCCTTTCCAGCATGCTTCGGTCCGTTGGATCTCAATATTAGAGAATCCTCCGGCGACTTCGATGCGTGTGCAGGTGACCTCGATGCGTGTGCAGGCGACATCCGGCGTTACCAATTTAACGATTTTCATATTTCTTTCTCTTTTAACTTCTTCTATACTTTTCTGGTGCACACACGTTCCGAAGAACGTTTACTTAATTTAGTTTTCATAGATCAACCAACAGATGAAACTTTGAAAAATCAGTTTTGCTTTTGAGAAGTTTGTTGGGGCAGTTTGTGCGGGGTTGCAAGGAGGTCCGTGCACGCGGCCAATTACGTGTTTTAAGCGTTATAATTGAAAGACGGTTAGCGCTATCACGGTAAGGAAGGTTCAAGAAGCATGGCGAACCGCGTGAGAATATACTCGAAGCTTTTGAATCGCGCGAGCAAGCGTGCAAAGAGATCACCGGCCGAGAGAAAGAGGGAGGAAAGGTTAAGCGGCGCAAAAACGGGGCGCGGAGCTAATATCGGGACGTTGTTTCCATCGATGCGCTCCGCGTGGAATATTCGAGCGAGAGAGCCTGTGCACGCAGGTCGACGTTGATTAAGAGTGGTCTCGCGATTAACAGTAAATCACAGAGCACATCGATTCAACCTTCGTAACCGTAACCGCGGCCCGCAGCCGTAGCCGCCGGTGACTATAACCAGCAAACGGTACCATTTAAGTAGCCGAGCCTATTGATTTTACAAAGGATCACGAAGACGCGGACTTCGAGACTGATATCGGACTCGATCCCACGAAGGTTAATTCGGGCCAAGGCTGCATCGACGCCAGAGATCGATTTCTCCTGCCCTAATCTTGCTACTCGGCTCCGGGGGATATGCTAAGTCAATGGAAACTTAACGCATTGTTCTCGGGTGGACGCGTGAAAGTACGCGTTTCGTATATCGCCGGTAGCGAACGGGAGAATAACAAATAATACGTTTTTTGCATACCGTCGAATCGATTATTTGTACAAGGAACAGCGCATCGCGGTGATCACGACTCATGCTACCCTGGTAGGTTCGATACACAGGGCGAGGGAAACGTATGGAAATCCTGGAACATCTCGATAGGGAAGCAGTTCGCTCGGTAATATCGAATAGAAAGTTTGTGGGTATGAAAAAAACTACCGGATGGATCAACACGATTTTAGACGCGAGGACAAATTTGGAAACCTCTATTTTACGTTTAAATTGGTCATTTTCTGTACGGGTTTTGGGTCTGTTTCGGGCCTAATGAACCATACGGTTTCCCGAGATGAAACACGATTGTTTCTAGGACGCATCCACGCTCCCTAATGAGGCAAATTGGGATTTAGGGCCCGTCTTAGGCCCGAAACAACTTTCTCGGTCGATTTCAGGACAAGTTCATACTCCTCAAATAGGCTAATTAGGATCGAGGGCCTCGAAGATGTTTCTAGTCCCACGCAGGTTTCTCGTGGCAATTATTTCAACTACGCGATAGTCTTAAATAGAATTCAAAGTTAGGTAGAAAGAGGCCGCATAGATCACTCCTCTTTCCAAGACCCGGCCCATAAATTTGCTCATTGTGGTCACAGCCTCCAGATAGCAGAGGTCATTTTAGCCGGCAAAAAAACTATATAAACGAAAGCTAAATCGCCCCGCTACTCCGTGAAATCTGTCCCATCGGCCCGCTCTTATTCCGATCCAAATCGTTCTACGGTTGGCTTCTCCGTATTTCGTGATTTCGGAGAAGCCTGATTTCTGGTTTCCGTAATCGGATTTCAACGGAACGCTCGATTAATAGCGGCGCTGAATATTCATGCGCCACGACTGCGTAGATAGAGAGGTTTGAATTACGATGATACTCGCGGCGTTTCAATACGACCATAGGAATTCGGACGTTTCGACCCTGGCCTCCCAAACGCTTTGTCAACCACTTACAGGCCGCGTCAAAACTGGTGGGCCGGCCACACAACGCTCGTCAGAGCTGGCAAAAATTATTTTCTTACTGGAGGAAGTGTTCCAAACGAGTTCAACTCGACACATGTCCTTATTAAGCGTTAACGGTGCTCGAGAATGCGTGCAGAACTTGCAGAAGAAGCGTGTTTAATTAATTTATCACATACAGGGAGTCTCAAAGTAAAGAGCTGTGTTTTAGAGAAGGAATCTACTTAAAAACATACTTTAATTTTCGAGTATTGATCGCGATATGCTTTTCTGTTTTAGCTATGCTTCTAGTATAATCGTACAGGCAATACTTTAGAATAAAACATCCACGTATGGATCAGTGAACAGTGAACGATTATGTCTAACTTCTGGTATATCTCTGTAACAAAAATTTCTAAGTAAGACTGAAATTTCAAGAAGCAATACAGTCTCTTTGATTTATTTGTCGAGATGGACCACCAATTTGAGGACGCCCTGTAAGCTGTAGTATCGGGGAACGTTACGGGCGATCGAATTAGCATTCGCCGTGCCATTTTCGATGATCGGAATCCAAACGTTCACGGAATCTCTTCCCATACCGAATTCCTGTTCCCAAGACGGCCTCGTAGCTCCGGCGAGTTCCACTTCGACCGAGACGCTTATCAGGAGCACGAAGCATCAGATAACTCGCTCGCCACCGGACCAGAAGCGTACCTCTCCATTGATATGCAAAAATATCCTTGAACCCTGCCAAGTCCGCGAAACGGTCCAGGTTCGCTCCATAATCTGTTCATCGACGTCTCGTTGGTCGCGGCGTTGCATAAAAGCGGTACGAAAGGAGGGGCGCGGCTCGCGTGCACGCACGCGCGCCTCTGGTACCCCAGTTTCCACGGGATCGAGTCAATATTTGCTCGACACCCGTTAATGAAGTCGATCGACCTGCTCCAAATATCAGCTTACCGAAAGACACGACGACACGTTCGCTCCCGACTGCACGGAAACAACGATCGCGAGAGGAGGGGTCACGAACGGACCCCTTCCATCATCGTTCCGTTCGGCCTGCATACAGCGCGTGTTCCCTGCCGTCCAGGGGCACGACGAAGTTTACGCGCCATTAAACTCGAGTCCCATCTGACGTTTATCCCTTTATGAGCGTTTTTTCGACGATCCCTCAGCCAGCTCCTGCCATTGTCCTTTCACCCCGGCGCAACCCTTTTCTTAGTCGACTTCTTGCGCGTCCGAACCCTCGCTGGCTGTCGAACGGCGAAGGAGGATGGGACTCGAAAGGCTGAGAAAACCGATGGAACGACGATTTCGGAGACTAGAGTGCTCGGAGCTTTGGAGTATCGGGAAATTGGAGTACAAATACCATAGGTGGTGTACTCAAATTTACTAGCTGGTCCCCGTAATGCTATAACGCGAGATGTCTCAAGAGTGGAGAGTTTCGACCGTTAGGGGTGCGTAAATCTTGTAAATGAAACACAAGTTTGCAAGAATGAAGGAGTTCGGGGATGATGGGACACGTAACTTAGGAACTCGTCAGCGTCGGTTGGAGGTTCGCGGTTGGCTCGCGCCGGGGCGTAATTAGAATCGAAACGAGGTGCCCTCACGGTCCGTTCATTTTCTCTAATTGGCGATAAACGGACGTAATCGTCCGTGTATTTTAGCCGCGGCAACGCCGTTCGCGGCGCGATCGCACGTAACCGCGGCGACGATAAGATCGCGACCAGTGGCCGGTAGAGGTAACTTTCGTCCGTGGAAATTCCCTGGACTCCGTGTACGGAACCCCGGGTGATATATCGACTCCCTCTTTCCATCGGATTCATTAACTCATTAACTTAGAGAGAAAAATTGCCGGTCGTATATCACGCGTCCCCGGCCAGGTAATCAAGCGGTCACTCTTAATGCGGCCATAAATTCGCGAATTAATATACCGCCAATTAATTAAATCGCGCAACGCTTTCTCTAAGTAACTGCTCGCTCGCCACGGCCACGGGGAACTGTAACAATCGCTGCCCGGACCCTGTCAACCGGGTAATTGCAGTTAACGCGCTCGTGAATCGGCGCGCGGAACTCGTTTTGCCCGCCTCGCTCGCGGCGGAAACTCCATCGACGAAAGATTATTCCGAGCGTTTAATTGGACGATTATCTCTCACTTGGTTTTCGTTCCGTGCGTTTTTGTCGCGAGCGCCGCGACCGTGCAATTAGAGGGGTTTTCCCCGCGTCTCGGAAAAGTGCCCAATAATTGGGACCTTTTTGTCGAGGAAAACGATCGACGCGTCGAACCGAAACGCTCCGACCGGCAATTAATATACAGCGTCGGTCTCTGGAATCCGAGTTGCCTAATTTAGGAGCACACCTTCGAGGATTTGTTTTTGTACCAGCATGGTAATTTTACTCGAACGCACGATTCGAAAAACGATGCCCCCCCATGAGGGAAAAATTTTATACTGTATTTAGAATTTATTACTATATAATTGAATATACTCTATGTACATTCTTGCTTATTATAATCAGCAGCGTACGGTTTATGTAAATGACCGCCATCTAGTGGTGTTTGCCAGAAGGTTTATGGCCATCTACATTTCACGCGTATTTATTTACGAATTACCTTTTATTATTGGCACTAGTTTTTTCTCGTGTATCGGAAAGCATTCCGTGGCATTTTTATACCACTAGAAATCCCGCCTAATTTTATTGCCGCTCAAGGCAAATTCGAATTCCTTCGACGAAAGAACATTACGATCGCTTGGCATTGCTCGGGGACTCGAATTTAAAAGAATTTCGTAAGACACGGTTCTATTAATGACGTTAATCTATTCATTCCGATTCTGATATAAAATAGTACGGGTCAAAATTGACTAACACGTTGATCCTTCTTTTCGCGCAACATGGTCCATTCCAATTTCAAATTAGACTCACGGTTTATAAAACAAGCATTACTTAATCTACCTCGTTTTATCTATAAGAACGTCCAAGAAAATAAAAATTTTTTACGGCTAACGAGACGGGAGAAAAAGGTCGACAGATTTCGAATCCCAGGATCGAACGACCTCTCTAGCCACGGTTACCTTGCAGATTCTTTTGTGATCCATTTCCCGCCATGGGGTCCGAGTGGAGAGGAGTCCGGTCGAGATGGCACGAGACGTCCGCTCATTGGGAGTCGCCGCGGGTCGTCGGCTGTCCTATGCAACCTAACCACGAGGACAGATTCAGGGAAAGCTCGAAAGGGAAACTGGAGTGCGTCCAGAATGCGGCCGGGTACAGGTCGCGCAATTTGTATCGGCCCCGGATGCGTTTTTAACGATCGGTTTGATGGATGATGGCCGCGCCTCGCTGGCACGTCGATCGAGTCCTTGAAAAATGATGCTCCAGATCGTTGTATAAGCGGCCAGACACTCTTCTTCGGGACCCTGCACCAACACCACCGTCCACGTACACGTATACACGAGCATATGGCAGGGGAGACGGCAGCATCTTTTCGGTTAATATGTTTTCGCGATCCACAAAGCGCCCGGTTGGGAGTCAAAGACAATTAATAACCTTCCGCAGGATCATTTATCGCGACAGTTTAGCCCCACGATGGCGAACCGGCGCGAGATGCCTCGCAACACCGCGTGCCCGCTCGTCAAGGAGTCTCCGACGACGTTGCATTGTTCGTCTCCTCGGCCCGTGACCGATCCAATTTTTAACACCGAGTCCTTCCTTCTTCCTCTACGGAACAGATTTCCCTCAGCCACTCGAAGTTAATCGAGGGCGACCGACAGCAACCCTTGCCACTTGTGGGAATCCTTCGCGGGATTCGTTATGCTCGCGAATAAAGGGGATGGAGTCGTGCGAGTTCTACGTTTGCTCTATTATCGCTGCCTAGAACGAATTTTACATCCGTCTACTAACCCTA
Organism: Colletes latitarsis; assembly: GCF_051014445.1. Classification (NCBI taxonomy): domain Eukaryota; kingdom Metazoa; phylum Arthropoda; class Insecta; order Hymenoptera; family Colletidae; genus Colletes; species Colletes latitarsis. The sequence continues at coordinate 23,347,273 of NC_135135.1, read as the reverse complement.
TAGTATTTTTTTGATGTTGCTGCTCTGAGACTGGGGAGGTTCGATATTTGAATAAACAAAGTTATCATTCGAAACGTGCAAAATATTCTCTATTAAATTCGACACCATTATGGAAGTTTCTACTATACACGAAAAGTTTCAACATCGAGCAGAGGAATGGTAGCCGAGGAATCGAATTCTAGGGCGAACACGCGACGGTCTCGTGGATAAACCACAAATTGAACGTGTTTCTGTATCGCAGCTGCTTCCTGAATCGAGCTAAGTATACTTCACCAGCTTGGAACGAGAAACGCGCGGGCTTGTTTCTTGGCAAGTTGTTACCGCGACTAAGAATCGTTTCGTACGAGAAGACGGTTACGAATAACTGAGAGATTTGCAGGATGCGGGAAAGACGAGGGGAAGGAGGGACGGGGTAAGAAACACGTGGACTGACCCATCAATATTATGCTAGGAGCGCATACGCGCGCGTGACAACGTAACGACTATTCGCGGAATAAAACCATCAGCCACCGTGGCAAGCGATCTTTGACCCAACCGGGTAGTTGAGTCTTCTAAAACAGCGCTGAAGAGAGACGCGATTGAGTACGCGGACGAAAGATCGGTCTCCAATAGTGGAAATTGACTTCTGAACTTCGTTAGGGATCTTTGTCTCGAACAGCCGACGCGATTCTTCTCCGTTGTGGTAATCCGTCAATGACGGCCGACGATCGTTTCACGGAATCAATTTAACAGACTCGGCTGAACGTGCTGCTAGAAATTTCCATTCGTAGGAGTGAAAACACTTTCCAATGCACGATACGATCGTTACTCTTGAAACAGGGATCTAGGAATGCGAGTGGCGAAAAAATATCAAACGCCTTAACCCATTCGCGACATCTGCACATATCTAAGCCTACAATACTAACTAACTGTAATAATAAACATCGTACGACTTCCTAAACTTTGACTGCTCCGAAGCCCTAAATAAATTACTGGAGATTGCTAGGAACGAACAATAGCGATTATTTAATTTCGACGAATGGTTTTTATTGCTTTCATTATTGAAATCCAATTTAAAAGCTGGAAATTAATTACGAAACGATCCAATATATTGCACCGTTCATCGTGAACGCGTTTTATGGCCGGGACATTTTCCGCCGACGGAGTTGGACTCCGTCGCAAGTCGTCGTCCGCTGGAAAGTCGCGTCAGCCCCGTTCGCAGACCTCGTTGCCGTGATTTAATCTGCCTTTATTCGGCGATTAAGCGCATGCTTGATTTACGATATCGTAAACGCACGGCTCAAGTAACGGCGCTGGCAATATCGCTCGCCGAAATGGCCACGGAAGCTCGACCATTCGCGCGGGTTATACTGGTCGACCGCTGCTTCGAGTTCTCCAGGAGAGAAAAAAGTCTGGAGAAAACTCTATGGACGTAAATCCTTGTTGCATGCCGGTGATCTAAAACTCTGTGAACGTGTATCGTCGGTTAAAAATGCTCTCGAACTTCGATCTACAAATGTTCAGTTACATTTTCTAAATTGTGATGATGATATGATGTTACGTCCGTATTATTATAAAATCAAATAGATCTGATACTAGTTAATAACAGCGTATCGAATCTTTCAAATTGTTTCACTAATTGCAACTATTAATAATTTCATAATTTCTAGGAAACTATATACTTAAAATTGATTGATATTGGCAACGCTAGGATCATTAATTTAGACGCTAGAACGCAATGAAAACGCGATCGAACTAAGGTAGCTTTCTCGACAGAAGCGATAAGTTCAGGCGCGAAATTAATACGCTGATCCTAGCAATTGAATTCTCGAAAAATTGTAAACAATTATATTCGAATTCCATCTATGCTAGGATCTGTGAATTTATTTACAAAAAGAGTTGCTAGAAAAGAATCAAAGTTTCCTTGCTTTTGCGTCGGAGGAAGTAAAACTTCGAATAATGGCGTATACTGTAACTCTATAATTAAAGCTATTACGGTATCACCTTTTGCAAGCGATGGTGCATTTTTTGAACGAGCGGTGATTCAACAATAAACGTGAATGTCCGTGGTTTTTTGTATTCGCTAAACTAGCGTGATGTTGCAGAGGAATGTAATTGCTATTAGAACGATGATAGATGATCATAGATTATTGTGTTTGGAATTTCGTGCTGTTTTAGTTATCACTTGATAAACGAAAGTTTTGAAATATTCAATGTTTTCTGGGACTCGTAGTGCTTTTATTAAAAATTAATAAAAATAGAGCACAGGTAGCGTCTCGTTAGGCAATTACAAAAGCAAGAATACGATCGTTGGACGCGATATTGGTGTTTCATGGTTAACAAATAAATAAATGAAACCTGTTTCTGGGAGTCGTACCGTTGCACGCGAAAACTCGAACAGATTCCCGAGCCCTCCGGTCGGCGATCGTCCATCCGCGTCGCGGACGCGATAAAGGTGCGTCTTCCGTCGTTTCTCTCGGGAAATGGAAACGCAGGGAAGCGTCGCGAAGTGTTGTTCCCTGTACGTCGCGAATTATCGCGGCTCGAACAAAGTGCAGTCGACTCAGATTAGAAAAGTAACGGACCGTGTACCGTTAAACGCGCGTCTCGGACGCTGCATCTAGATAAAGGCTCGTTGGAAAACGCGTCGTGTCCCCGCGAGCAGAGTTGGCCAATTTTACTTACGAATGCAGAATAAAATGGTGGTTGGCGGGGACCAAACTGCAGCGAGAGTTAGATTTTAAAATTGGCAGGTACCTCCAATGGGAGGTTTTCTAACTCTATTTTGATGCGTAATATAGCTCGTCCATCGAAATGCGTTCCTAAGATGCCTGACTTCCGTTTGAATTTCAGTTAGTAGAATTTGCACGACTCTGTGATTCGCGTAGATCGAGAGGTCGCGGCTACGTGATCCGGTCCGAAAGGGTTCGGATACGAAGGACCGCTTCAACGGACGCTTCCGTTTCTCGCCAGGTAGCAGAAAAAGAAAGAGGAAAAAGAAACGGAGATAATACGCGTATTTGCCGGGAGTTTTACGATTTCGGGGGGCCCGAGGGGGTCGGTAGGGTGAAACGACGACGGCAAAAAGGCGTTAAGTCAGATCACGACCCCGCGCCTAACCTCGAGGGTTAATATGCAAATGAGGATCGGCGATTCTTAGGCGGCTTACGCGGGGAACGCAATCGCGACGAAGGGATCTGAACCGTTGATTATTCGGCCGATACGGACGCGAGGCTCGAAAGGAGCGTCCGAACTTACGATTAAGGTTAATTGAACGTCGAAGACTCTCCGCAACCTTTCGAGCCCCGTACGCTATAGATGGGAATTTAAAGCTGTTATTTGTGTCCGCGCTTTCTCCGACAAAGTAGATCTTTTTCAACTATGCACGACCAGGCTCTGTTGCTTTTTGCGAACTTTCTCCTAAATCTGGCCGCCATAGAGTGCACACGCTTCGAGAACTTGGATATCGGGAGAACTTCGATAGACAGGAATAATAAAAACAGCACATTTACCTGGCGAGCGTCTCCCGACGTACAAGTGGGTAATAACCGTATGAAAGGGCCAACAATGGTGGCTGACACACCGCAACCAGGGCGAACAAGAGAGAGGGCAGACGACGGGGAGAAGGGGGAGGGCAATAAATATATTTTGACATGGGAGAACCCGACCGGGCACCTATGCATAATAATTGTAACGCTCGGCCCCGTTTCGGTCTCCTCTTCTATCTTCCCGAGTGGTGCACGTGCGTGTGGACCGTTCGCTTCCGTGACTCTTGCTCGGCTTTATTCCACGACAAAAGTGCCGGCCTTTGTGCGGCTCGAATTACGGCGGTGTCTACCAGTAGGCAAATATTATAGCAACAGGCGGCCCGCGAGGGGTGACGATAATGTTTTCATTTGCGACTAACCCCGTCCGACCGCACGCGAGGGGTCCGCGTACTCCAAAGCGCGAAGAAAGGAGACGCTGAAAAGATCAACAGAGGGAACGCACACGAACTTTGCGGTTCACGAGCCTCGTTTCGCGGACAGGAACGAAAAAACACGCGACTCTTATTTTTAACCATCGATCGAATCGATCAGAGTTAAAGGAAATTCGATTTTAATGGAAGATATACACGGAGGTACGAGCATCGAAATTACGAAGATTTTCGATCGAAAGTTAAGAAAATTGGTAAATCGGTGGTTTTAATAGAATTTCGTAGAGGCGTTTGATTTATTGTAATTGCCGTTCAGAGATTGGATCGACGGGTTAAGACATCGACGAGTCAGGGATAGGCGAGGATAATAGTAAATGTTCTCGTTGGGCGCGACAACGCTGTTCGCGGTTCTGGTACACTCGACCACGTAATTATATTCCAATCAAAATTCACCAGTCGAAAGGGTATTTTTAATGGTCAAGCGTGTTTGTGCCGCTATTAGGTTGCATTATCAATTTCACGCCGTGGTATAATCGCGAGCGACGCAGCCACTTTGGATGTAGACTTTAATTTACGAGGGATAAATGGAGCGGTGAATGGACTGTAAGATTGACGAAACGCCGGTGATTACCAGCTGAACGCGCGTGATTTATTTTCTAGTTTTTATAACTATCATTAGCCGGCCTTTTTCACCCCCTACTCTCTTCCGCGAAGACTTCGTATTGTATCTACGATTTCTCGTCGCGAATCTCGACGAAGCCCGTTGCATTTCATCGAGATCGATCGTGTTTCGCGTTCAGAAAATTGAATATCGAAGCGTTCGATTCGTGTAAGAAAAATATCGAGCAATTACGAAGGCAGGTCGGAGACACGGTTCGACAGAGAATTTGGGGAGTCGGAGACATCGACGCCCGCATAAGAAACGCGGTCACCGTAGAGTAAAAACTGAGAATCATAGTGGTGCACGGTCGAACGAAACAAAGATTTAAAAAATTCAGCTACACCACGATTTCTCACATTGACGACACTCTCGTGATCTTCACAAAAATGTGCTGTGCCTGAACACCACTACGATTCTCGTTTCTTCGGATAGGAACGATTGCACTAACCTTCGCAGTTACAGACGATATCCACACAAGCGGTCCAACCGATGGTCTCTGCTCACCACAAACAAAATTAATCTTCTTCCCCGCAACAACCGATCGTCCGAGTCCTCTGTCACACGTTGCACACCATAACCTTCGTTTCTACTCCTCGGGGAGAGCGAAAACTTTTTCGTAAAAATCGTTCGATCCCCGACACACACTTCCGTAACAGTTCTGTCCTCTTGGATGGTCACGTGGCGTTGGTGTATACACCGCGCGTCTCTTCCGGAAGCGAATACCGCGATCGTTCACCTCGTCGTCGATCTCGACCGGACCGATCTCACCCCCTCGAAGGACACGCGACTGACTTCGCGGAACCGTTCCCCTCGATGCAAATCCGTCGAATGCCCCCGAGTGCTCTGATCGCGGCGATCCACGCGATCCCGACCGTGGCGGCTCTTCCAAGTCTCTCCTCCACCTCCGTCGCTCGGTCCGTCTCTCTCTCCTTCTCTGGCCGTCCTCGATCCGACGATTTTTCCTCGATCTGACTCTGTCTGTCTCTCTCGAACGTCCACGAGTCACGGTGCGGCCACGTCGATGGACGGGAGAGGACTGGCGCTTCGCGATCGCTGCGACCTGTTCGACTGCATCGAAGGCGCCTAAGGAGAGCCACAGCGTACCAGACGGGAACCGATTTTCCCCCGTGTGCCAGGGGCCAGACAAACCTGCCCATCGGTGCACGCCTGCCCTCCTCTCCGCCAATGGGCCAGTCTCGGGCCCGATCTTTCCGCCAATCGGCACACTCTCGGTCCCAGAACACCGGCTGTCCCGGCACCACCCATCCATCCCCCACCACTCGTCGATCGTTCGCTCCTCCACTCTTTTACCCGGTCTACCGTTCCTCTCGTGCCCTGTACTCGCGATGCCCCCGCGGTGAACCGATCGACCAGCCAGCTCTCCGAGAAACGGCCACGATACGCTTCTACGCGATCCTTCCAACAGCCAATTGTTTATCTTTCTAGCAACCTTTGTTTTCGACTCCGATCCTGAATGCTCTTCTTTCAATATTTGATAACGTATCCAGTAAAATTTCACACGACTGCCTTTATTAAACATTCTCAAGTCCTTCGTATTTAAAAACTGTAAAGTTTGTTCAGGCGTTAGAAGATCAACGTAACAATTTACCAATGGGAGATTCGAATTTTTAAGGAACCAATCGTCTCGAAAGGAGAAGCGAAATTTGTGCTCCGTTTGTCATAGTTGATTTCTAGAATAGCGCAGCTTCGCGAGATCGTCAACGTAACAGATTCCCGTTCCAACAAGAGACCGTGCACGCGCACGCCTAGGCCGCGACGTATCCACACCGGCGGCTCACCCATATAATTTAGTCGCCGGCCTGCAAGACGTAAGCGCTCGTAATGATAGCTATTACCCGCTCAAGCTGGTTCAATTAACGTACAGATCCGATAAACACTGCGGGAACTCCGCGCCGTTGCAGACGGAGGCGCGGAATCGTTGATCTTGTCGCTTCCACCGGTGGCTGGGAACGATTCGACCTTGCGAAATCGCGGTGGCAATCGAACGTCGGCTAATCGAGGAGAAACGAGAGTGTCGTTGTATTTCTCCAGTACCTCCTCGATCTCGATCTTCGCACGAAAAAGTTTACGGGCTCGATAGTCTACCAAGTAATGGGTCTCGAGCGACGATCGTCCGATCCCGTTGGAAACGTTCTCGCGGCGCGGCGTAGGAATGCGACGAGTTACAGAAACTGGTCGACCCAATAAAATCTCGAAAGGCGTTCAAAGGGGAGAGTAGGAGGGCAGGAAGGACGGGGTTGGACGGCGCCATAAATTAAAGAAGATGTCCACCCGTAGAAATTAAACCATAGAAACTGGTTTCGAACGTAAAGCGCTTCTCCTGCTCTCGATCCTTGTTCCTCTCTGTCCCCTCTGGCCCTCTGCTCGGTGTCTATGGCTGTTTCGATCCCACTGCCCGCGCCTTGACCCTTACAATCCTCCCGGAGGCCCGGTGCTTTTTGTGCTCGCGTCTCTTCCCTCGTCCGTATCTCGCTTCCTCGTTTAACGACCGATTTCATTTTATCGAGATAATGCCCGGCTAGAAGCGGCCACAAATCTGGGAAAGTCCGCTACGTTCGACCGGGTCCTACGGTGTTTCTCTTCTCCTTTTTACGAGCCAGATAGCAGACGATGACGATGCGCGCCGGTTCCAGGCCCGAAGACGATACACGAAACACACCTCGGTATCGGGAATCGTAAGAATTGCGTCACTAGCCCCACGGGTCGATCTTCCGATTCTCGCCTTTCCGTCATCCGATCGAAAGTCAAGCTCCGGGCGTTTGAACGTCGAACCCCGTAATGGACTATAAACGCGACCAGAGCCTCGCTCGTTTTAACTCCGACCGGGCGAAATTGATTTATACGTGGCGTAAAATGCGGAGAAGCTGGTATGGCAAAGGTTCCTGTAAATTTACACGTCGTGCCAGAGGATCGATCGGAGAAATTCGAAGCATCGGAGAAACGATTGAATAAAATTTTGTAATCATTTGCAATTTTTATTGCCGCGTGCGTGTAAACTTTACGACAATGTCGGTTTATTACGGGCTGCCTTTTCCCCGAAACAAGAAATAGACATCGACCGGTAATTTTATTCTTCTGCTCATAAACAACCTTGCTATCCGCCTCGTTCAAAAAATTCTTCCTCCCAGGGAACTATTACAGTATAAGCTACTCGAACGACTGGATTTCCATGGAATAAAGGTCGCAGCGTTGACAACTGCGATCCCGGGGTACTCGAGAGCATCGCAAAGAACGGAGAAGAACGATAAATCTTGTTTCCTTCCGTGTCGATGGGCAGACACCTTCGTGCACTCGAAAAAGAATGAGTTCATATCTTCGGGGGCAGAATCGAGTTCATATTAGTCCCATCTGCCTCCTCGGGAAGGGCTTCTGCATGAACGGGCACGCAACACAGGGAAGAGACGACGGCAGACAAAACGAGTCCGACCAGCGGATCGACGGACGGACGCGTAAATACATCCGGATTACGTTCGGCCAATTGATCACGAATCCGACGTAGCTTGCCGCGCCTCCCGTGTTTGCTACACATCGACGGACATACCGTCGAGCTCTTTCACGTCCGAAAGTCGGATAAATTATTTATGACACTGGGGACCGCGCCAGGAAAAAATCTGCGCCCACCGTTGCTACGCGCCACGCTGCAGAACCATTAACCGCGGATAAAATGGCCGAGTTTCCAATGAGACTCTCGATTGTACGCGTGGGCTGCTACTTTGGTGGCGATAGAAAACACATTTTTGTGTTTCGATGATTCTTAGCTCCTCGTCATGGGTGCCATTTTTGATATTTCGAGTATATACTAATTAATTAAATTACCAGCTTTTGTCGAAATTACAAGACGCAGTAACAGGGGATGTAATAGATCGTCGGGAGGATCGTGGAACCGATCATCCTGCATCGCGAGGCGATCGATCAGGCGATTACACGATCGAACGACGAGGATTACAGGCTGCTGAAATTCAGGCTATCCGCGTAGCTGAATTATGACGTTCGAGCGTTCGTTGCCGGGCAATAAAGGATCGCGTCGGTATTCCCGACATTTCAAGAACGTGGCGACGATTAATTGAATTCCGCGGTCCGATCCGCGGGGCAGCGCTGAAAACTGGCACTCAATCTCATTAATCGAAAGCGCAGCGGAATGTCGCAAGATCCTCGCGCGCGCGGCGTTTATCCCGGGGCCCGGCGCGTTGGCACGCCGACGTGCGAATCGTCCTCGCGACCCTAGCGTATGTGAAACGCCGCCGCCGCGACGTCCGTTCGTCGTCACCGGTAATCGATTGCCACGGCCGGATTATTAAGCGTCCCGGTCCCCACGAGCGAAGAAAACGCATCGCGCGCGAGGAGGTCAAAGGGACACGCGGGACGCGGGGGACCACAGAGCGGGCTCCTCGCCGCGAAAACTCGCAAAGAGGATCTCACGGCTCGTGCTGTGGCACCGGAGGCGATTCGGAACGCATCGCCTGTGCAGGCGTTCAAGTTTCCAGGGAAACGACGCCACGGGCGATATTCATCGCGGAGTTAGGGATCCACCGTGTTAGGGAAAGGTTTCGCGATGCCTGTAAATATCTATTTAGCGAAATGGTAACGTTTGAAGGGCTTGGAATACTTTGTTCCTTATTTAGTGTTAAGGACTAACCATTAAAAATGCGATGCTACACGAGATATTTCATATTTTATGTTGCGGTATTGCTCCATCCCAGCAGGAGCTCCGGCCCTTCCAGCATGAACGTTTAAACATTTTATTACTCGATTCCTTTGCATTTTTCATTACGTGCTTACGTTGTGTAGCGGTTTCGATCGCAGTGTTATGGATTGGAACGAAAGGCTAGGAATGCACTAGAAAAAGTCTACTTAAATGTGAACACGTCCTTTGTATTCTACAATATTCGAGGAATGTATAAAACCACCTGTTCCAGAACCTTTTCAATCACAACGCTGTAGACCATTAAAAGAACACAGTTATTGCGTTACAACCTGGTTGTTATTACGGTAAGCGAGTTACGGTTACTCGAAATTAACATAGTAGTAACAAATGAAAGTATACCCCGAGGTTAGAAATTCCGAAGGGCGTGTAATAGGTTCCTAAGGCCTGAAACAAGAGCCAACGGGGTCCGAGCGAAAAACGAGGAAGAGTAATGGTTCGGTTCCTCGGAAAGGATACTTCGAAACGCGTTTATCGTATTGTGGCCAAACATCGTTTAGTCACTGAGCGTCCCTGCTCTCGAGCGACCATTCACGCAGGACGCCCAGCATAGCGGCGGGATCTGTGCCGGTTCACGAGTCCGGTTGAAAACGGTCACCGTATTTGTCCGATCTCGGTCGACTAACGACGTTTTGACCGAGAATCCCCTCCGGGGCGCTTAAAGAAATCCGCGCCAGTACGAATCCTATTAGGACTCGTTAAAGTGCCTTTTTCATCGGTCCGCCCAAACGTTCTCTGTGCGAAATATCCCCGCAAATCGCCGCGTAACGGATACCTTGGCTTACCGGCTGCTACCGAAAAATGCCACGGACTTACGGATTCACCGTTTCTCCGTTCCCTCTAAGCTCTCTGATCTTCTTCAGAGGCAAATCTCAGTTCTCGTAGCACAGTGGTTAGAGCCTTGAGTTAGAGCCAAAATAGCACTTGCATATTTTAAAGAATTCAGATCTGGAGTTGGGAACAATATAAGAACTCGATCGAGTCGCGAATTCCTATTACAGGGGACAGGGGGGCATATGCTTGACTTGCTCTACCTATCCCCACACATCGTCGTTTCAACCAATAAAGTGGGGATCTATGCACCAATCAGATCTACTAGCCAACTTCTCACAAATGCACAGTAAGCGGATGTTCACATCGAGTCACAATATTATTAAAATAGATGTAGCAGCGGTCATAAGATTCTACAGGTTAAGGGTCCATTGAGATTAGGATTCCACTATAGTTTTTTAGAGACTATTTCGGTATTAGAAATACCGATGGAGGACCGCGATGGTCGGTGTGAGGGATCCCGGCTCCTTTCCCAGCAGCACGATCCACGCTATCAAACGGCGACAGAGTTATCGGTCACCGGTGCTCGGTTGCAACCCTCCGGGAATAATTCTTAGCCGCGCAGGGGCGGCCGTTAGCGGGCGTCGTACATCGGCGTATCGATTTCAACCGTGGCTCCGACGAATTATATCGAGTGATCCGCGGGAAACAGGATCTCGAACGTGCGCGCGTCCTTCGCCGGAGACGCCGCGCCGGAATCCTTCCGCGGGAAGAGTCCGGGCGTAGGCGAATCTTCGATCTCGAAAGCAACTGGAAGTCAACTGGCGTCCGTATACGACCGGCACGACCCCACGGGAACTGGGAGTGCACCGCCGGTATCTCGAATCTACTTTGTGTCCTTCCAACGGGTACGCCCGAGAGCGGTACAGGTACACCCCGCGATCCCTGGGATATACGTTTCAATGATCTACGGCCCGGCTGGATCGAATCCTCGCTGAAACCGTGCAGGATTCCGTGGACTTTTGCTGAATCCTTTCGCCGATATCCCGCAGACACCCGGCTTTTCGAGAAGTCGCCGCGCGAGCCACGACGCAGAGAGAACGACGGCTCGTGGGATTTTGTTTGCGGTCTCTGCCGCGATGATGAACATCGATTACCGGGTGATTGATTCTGGGGTTTACGTTATGGAGGATGCTCGTTGAATTAATGGCAAATTTCCAGGGGTATGCGTAGGTTTCTGGTATTTAACGAGAGGAGCGGAATAGTTGTTGCACGAGGTTACCTTAACCCTGTAGAAGCCCAACTTTGTCTACCTAAACACGCGGTATGCACGAGAGTTACAGAGTAATGTTCACCGCTTAAAGCGAATAAGTAAATCGATTAATTATTCACGCGCGGTTTAACCTCTGACGATGGAGAATTTTCCTGGGTTTTCGAAGTTGTACGTCGTTGCAAAGGGAGAATAAAATTGGTACGATTCGGAGAAAGAAGTCCCACTCGAGAGCGGATGACTCGCACGATGACGAATCAGCAACGATCGACAACGATCAACGGCGATCGAGTGTCGGTGACAAAGTGGCCCGGGCCTAACTAGTCCTCGACATCTGTTCGATTCGTCACGGAGCTTTCCAACCGATAGATCGGTCCGTGCAGCCGTTCCAAAGTCGCCTCTGTGAATAATTGCTGAATACCGCTAATGAGACTCTAGTGGCGAGAGACGCGCGCGCCGCGTTCTCGAACCGCGTCGAATCGCGCGCGTTTCGCGGCGAGACGACGATCGTTTGTGCTCGTGAGAACACCGTTTAGGAAACCGGTAGATTCGCCCGTTTCGATACGCGTAACGAGCAACGGAGAACTTTGTATTGCGCCCCTAATCAGCGGAAATTTATGATCCCCCATAAGGGTGAAAACCATCATAGAAATCGAACGAAAGGATCGAGTTGATTGGCAACTTCCTTCTCCGGGCCATTGTTAAAACGTCAGTTTGCCTTTATTTCCTTCGATGCTAGCGTGAGAATAATTATTGGAATACAAAATTCGTGATCGCGATAGAAATATTTTCGGTGCTTCTTGCCTATATTTTTGTCTAAAAAAACTCCATGTCGAATTGGCACGTGAAAGTAGTAACGAAGGAGCCGAGGAATAGAAATTTTTGAGACGTGGGAGACTGATTCTTGCAAAGTTTCGAGCACCGCGATACTTTGGCGCGCACGGACGTGTTGCAGGGTAAGGTACTAGGAGTAGAGTAATGTTTTTTGTCGGATGATGTATCGTTCCATTTTCGCGTGACCGACGTGATCGGTGTCAGGACGTCTTGGCGTAGCGTCTGGTTTCGATCGTTCCCCGATGGGACTCGTTAACGCTAGGAAAATATTCATGACACCGTCGGACGCGGCTACACGGAGGGTCGCTAGGACGCCGCTACAGGGTGCATTTTGTACCGAGAAGAAACAATGGGGGACCGAAATGACGTCGGAGAGAGGTTCATCGGCTGAAAGCGAAGGAGCACCGGGGCCCCTCGTACGCGAGGAGGCGCTCAATCGTGCGGAACGATATTCACCGTGTGGTTCCGTGTTATGTACTGGCGCGGTAGTTTATAGTTGTCATCCATTAAGCGTATTTAGACGGAGGGGTTTCTCGTCACCGGCAGGACGGGTCATTGCTTCCTGTCGTCGATCCTAGCATCGGGAAAGCTGCCTCCTCCGTGCGCTATCGACCGAAGCACGAACCTCGTTCCATCGATCGAAATAGTACGGGTTTATAAATCTCCTACTCTTGACTTTCTACTTTTGGAACATCCACCGTTTCTATGGACCCGATTTCTATTCATCTTCCAACCAGGTACGTCGAACGATCGAGGTTACCAAACATCTAGAGTAACTCAACGAGAGAAGAGAAACGAACTAGGGATACTTTACAAACTATAAATGTTATAATAATTCATTTTCTAGAACATACAACTGTTTTATTTAATTACTCGTCTGGTCCATCTCTGGTACTCAAATTATCCCAAATGTTTTTTACATTTCGATCACGGCTGCTGACCAAAGGACTTGTTCGAACGAGACCGTGAGGATAAGATCGGGTTCGACGCAGTGTCGAGCGCGCCGCAACCGCGACGCTCTGCGGATCCAAAGCGGTAATTATCGATTCGTTCGCGTTCGGTCATCCTTTACGGGAATTCATTAAGCCTCTTTGTTCGCGAGGGGTTCACGGACAGCGGATTCTGAAAGATGGTTCACTGGCAGCATAAACTTATAGCCGCGTGGGGAGGTCCGCGCGAAGGTCGAGTGATTTTCTGTAATTAAATATGCCGGGACCGCGAGTGGGCGGTAGGCGGTGGGCAGTCGATTTATCGCGGAAACCGCGAGGACGCGATATTAAATTTCAGATAGGGCCTGGTAGTCCCTTGCGCACCGGCGGATTACGTTTCAAGACCCGTGCCGCAACCATGACCCCGTATCGACGCTTTTCTTTCGATCCTCCGTCTCGTCCTCGTAAACTTTCGTCGATCGGCCCCTTCCATTAAACCGAACGAGTCTTCCACGGCAAGGATTTCGATATTTAACCCTGGTACACCGTTCGAACGATCGCTGACACGAATTTAATATTGTAGATAGTATTTAACACGCCAACTACCTGACCAAACCCCTGAAATTGTCCAAGAAACCGAAATTTTGTTTCTAGACAATTGGAAACTAGCATATAGTCTAACACTGAGGATTAATTTTTTTAGCCTCTTAAAATACAAGTAAAACATCGCGGATTTTATCACTCTACTCCTAGGTAAGACGTAAATACGTAAAATGTGTACGTCTTGCACAGACAATAGAATCTTCTTTAATTTTTTAATTTCACGGAAACGGTGATCGATGGAAACGATCGAGCGGGAGGAACGGTACACGGTGGCCCGTGCTCGATAATTGCAGTGGCTTTTGGCCAGCCTGGGGCCCTTTTCATCCCGCGGGACAAAACCGCAACAGCCACAAATCTAACCGCATGGACGCTCAGCGTTGAACCGGCGACACGTTGTTCGATAAATCTGCTCACGGGAGCGCTAACGCGGCCGAATGAATGGCGTCACGGGCCGACGAGCTCGCTGAATGCGGGACGCTGGCTCGTTGACACGGTAGTCAAAATATTGGGGGAGTTCCCGGGATCCGTTGGATCTCCGGATCCAGCTCCTCTTCGTTTCCCTTCTTTTTCTCTCTCCTCCCGTTCTCCTCGATTTCGCAGCCATTATCGGACGAACGACAACAAGCCACAGCCGTGAGCGGTTTTTACGAGCCGGGGAATCGCGCGAGACGCGGCTGCTCGAACGAATTTTCTCGATGACAATGACCATCCGACCGGGGGAAGGCACAGCTGACAAGGAACGAAGTTCCAGAGGGTCTACGGCGGGTAAGTTCTCGATATCTGGAATCAGGAACGATTCTAGGAAATTTAACTTAAAAGCGTACTGTCCAATTTCCTAGAATCGAAAGAAAATATGTTTCTTTTTACCTTCGTTGACAAGATGATTACGAATCCTACAATCGCCTTATAACTTGTTTCGTACGCGCGTCGGAGCAGTTTTATGTATCAAGAAATAAATTTAGAACGGACTAGTCCCACTTTAAATTCAAGTAAACTCGAGCCAAAAAAAAAACGACGTATCGCCACTTAACGACTGATTTTAAACTGGAATTTAAGCGACAATATAAGCACGCTTAAATTCAAATAAATCCCAGTCAATTCCAAAGGCAACAAAACTGTCTCATAAATCTTCCACGCCCGGCGATAAATCCGACACCTACTTATCAATTAAACCTCCGGCTAAAGCACCAACGAGTCATTAACCCGTGTAATCCGACGGCAGGAGAACAGAAAACGAAGAAATAAAAAAAAAAATGAATCAACGTACAACGCGACGCTTCTTCGCGGTAATATAATCGTGTTTACGTACGAGCGCGCCGAACGTACCAGACAATTAAGCCTTTCGCTCGCCATTTCTCGTATCCCCAGATAAAAATTTTATTTCTGGCGCGTAAACAAATTCAATTGCTCCAAATTGGATTTGGAAATCGCACGGTGTAAATTTAGCGTACCGTGAGCGAATAGATCAACGGTCGCTAGTTAATGAGCACACATGCGATCGAGGCAAGGAATTCATTATTTATTATCGAGACTAAATTACCAAGTTGTAAGTCAAGGCGAATGAAACTCGATATAGTTGCAGTTGGACGCCTAAATTTAGCATTCCACGAGCGAGAAACGGTGAACGAAATATTCCAGTTCAGGTTTTACGAGGTACAAGCCGGCTCTCGTATGCCCGAAAACTGTTAAATACGATTTCCGTCCGCGGACGAGAACATCCGACGCCAGCCGCGCGTGTACGTCCTGGTGTTTAATAGTGACGGTCCCGTTGTTCCCTGCGTTTTATACGGACACGATGGAAATCGTAAAAAACCCCCGGGAGTGTCCTCGTGACAGGGCCGAAGTCGTTTTTAACGACTGCCGCGTCGAAACTCGGGAATCAGTCCTCCGGGCGGGACGCGTATCCGTTCCAGCGTGGCGCGAAGAAGGTCCACGAATTCGGCCCGATTGGGCCCGGTACGGGGGAGGGGGAAATGGAAGACGGACGGATGGAGGCGAAAAGAGAAGAACGAGAAGAGGAGCGCTCGTTACCTCTGGCGAGAGGACTCGTCCAGGCGCTTTATGCGAAGGTCGTAAAAAAGCCACGGCGATTTATAAGGCGAGCCACCATAGAAATTGGGCCAGCTTACGACAGACGACCGTGAAGACGCGCACCGACTACGTATTAGGTCAGTCCCCGCGGCCAAAATATCCACTCAGAAATCGCGACGATTACGAGCACTCGTTTCGTTTAGCAATCAGCGTATTTAGACACAACACTGAAATACATATTTTGCGCGCAGCAAATATTTTCTCCCGTCCATTTTTGGATGGGAATCGCGTTAGCGGGTAGGAGACCGTGCTTGTGAATTGCCCAAGCATCGATGTCTCCAGCGTATTTTCGCTAGGAGCCCGGAGAAACGGTCCTCGGTCCTCGATTAATCTCGAGATCGTATCGGGCCGATGGAAACGGCGTGGCTGGGTGTCGCAACGAGCAGATTCCCTTTACGAGTATCCACGCGCGTCATTTGTATCCGGTGGCTCTCTTTTCACGCGACGAATTCCGCGCCAAAGATGGTCACGCAGGGTCCGGAGGAGGAGAGAAACTCGGTAGAAGTCTCGAACGACGTGAACGCGTTCCCGTGTTGTTCCGGTATGAGCTGTTATTTATCGTCGTCTTCGCGGACTCGAGATGTCGTCGTGTCGTTTCGCGCGACAACGAGGCGTCTAGTTTGGTCGTAGAACACGTTGAACTGCGGAATATTTAAATTTCGTTCTAACTAGCGTGTTCTAGATTCGGTTGACATCTTGTAGATGTTTGGGATTGGGTGCCATTCGATGTACAGTGAGCGTAAAAAGTATTCGTGGCGACACTGTACGTTAAAGAAAACGTGGCCTATGCACAGGTGGCCTCCGAAAGATCAGTTCTTGATTTACGAGACCACTCCAATCGCATTGCAGTGAGTTGCCAAGGTTAAACGTTCTAGGACATGTTTGGTAACCTATGAGAGATCAAAGGTTGTATCCTCGCAGGAAATTATCACTTCGATCGTTATTAGCGCACGCCCAAACAATTTTTGCAGACTTCGTTTCGACACGCCGGATCGAAGGTCTTCGTTTTGAGATCGTTTTGGATCTCTGTCTTTCCCTTGACATAAATCGTCCGGGCTCTAAAACCGAGCGATCTCGAATATTTCTCGACCGAAGCATCCTTTCTATGTCGCTAATGTCGCCCACTTTTGGTGATAGTTTACGTTCGAACTAGAAAATCCTCTGTAGAAACGTCTCACCGAATTCGAGGTACAAATCAGAGTTTTGAAAGCGAGATACTTAAAAATGCGATTTATCTCGGTTGAAAATAACTCCAGCGTGTTTCGGAATCGCTTACAATTTTTTACAACGAATTCGCTGGTCTTCTAGCGATCGTCGTAACGAGTCCTAGGGGCTTCGAGACATTTCTCATTAATTATTTCGCCTGGAACACGCTTAGTACCGCTCGTCGAGAAGTTCGAGGCAAGAAACCGGTCGCCGAAAATGGACACATCGCGTCAACTGTTGGCAAACATGTTCATTTAACCCCAAGGTCGGTTAATCGGATTAACTCTGTATAAAGTCAGGTCCCACTCGGTGCCCATATTATATATCTCATTACCTAATCGATCCAGTTAGACGTGAAAACGTTGTCCCCCGAGCTCGTGCGAATTTCGTAAGCGGATCACCGCGCCATTGAATCGGAAAATCCAGGTATTTGTGTTTTTCCTTTCAAGTCCGTGCTAATCCCTGCTCGGACTCCGGCATATTCCACACTTCCACGAATCCAATTGTTTCGATCGCCTGCGATTCGATCGGAAACAATGATACTCTAGGACACCGACTACCATTTTTCCATTCGAACAACAACATCCGGCTACTCGACAATAAATCACCGTCGATTCATGAACTGTTGTTGACGTCGAACTTATGGTTGCGAACGCAACAAATCCTCTTGTTTAGCAAACGCAGCGTTACTATGCGAGAGTAATTGCGTCACCTTTTGCATCGATTCATTTCTAAAATTATAACTCGATGCAACTTGGTTAGGTCTCGTAACCGCGTTGCGTTCTTCTGTTGTATCAACAAGCAATGAGTACTTTATTTAATTGAAGAAAGTCGATTGTTTGCCTATCTCTATAAGTAATTTCGTTATTCGACACATTCTAAATTAGTAGGAAGATCTTGCAACGAGGTCAGAACTTTAACATCAGAACTTTCCATCGAATTTTTCTATGTGGCCACCGTGCGTGCCAAAATTTCGGGCCCGTTTCGAACCAACGAAATTATGTTGGATTTCGTTACGGTACCACGATGCTGGCAAGATTTACGAGCAATTCTTAGTAGATTTTGTGGCGTTCTCAGTAGGATGCGGTCACCCACAATGCAGTCAAGTGGCACGGTGTATCATAAATTAACGAAACGAAGGCGAACGGTCGCGCGGGAGGCAGAAGCTCGTCGAAAGGGTTGAAAGGCAACGGGGTAGGGTGAAAGGAGGACAAGTTTCCGCAGGTCGTGCAAATGTTTTCAATTGCCTTGTCGCTGGTTCGTGGGCGGAGTCGCCCTATTTGCGATCGTGCCGGCTGCTGTTCGATTCCACGAACGGCCGTTTCGTCGTTGCAATCGGAATTCCTGCCTGCGTTTCGACGTTACAACGCTACCTGCGCTCCGCGTACCGTTTTCCCGCCGAATGGCCGCCGCGGCGACCGCAAGCTATTCGTAAAATCGGTATGCGTTCTTCGTCGCGCGGTCTTCGAGAGAAAGGTGCGTAAAAGTTTCGGGTACAGAGGGCAAAGGTCGGCTTGGGAAACTCGTCGGCGCCTTTGCGTTTCAGCGGCGGTTTCCGCGAAGATGTAATTGTATTCGCGACACGATCCGCGGTGAATCGGCGCTTACGACTCCGTCCAGCGGTCGTCGACGCGTTCTCGGAAGCATCCGATTTCGCGACGCACGAGTGCGATACCGTGCCCGACACGATTCTCTACTTCGCTCCTCGGATCTGCCACTCCGTAATCGCGCAATTAAGATCGAACAGACCCGTCCCGTAGCTTCTAGCCTATCCGTTCGAGCACTTCCGCCTCGGATTGACTGGGCTTGTCGCCCGACCGCCTATCTCTCGCCGATTACGCGAAACTTTCTTCGTGTTCTGGTTAATGCTGCTTACTTTGGAAAGGAATGGGCGTTTAGGTCTGGATTCTATTATTTAGTTACGGGTAATCACAAATACATAATATGAGTCGCTAAAGAAATTAGGAACAACACCTATTACGCGAGAGATGCAAACGAAAACGATAATTAATTGAAATAAGCAAGCAGAGTGAAAGATCGTCGATGATTTGAAGAGTCGCGCAAGATGGAAGCGAAAGAAAACGAGCGCCTTCTGGTCAGCGCTGCGGGTCTCGGGTTTAGCACTGCCCTGCCTTCTGTGTTGACAATTTCACGGTGGGCTAGCCGCTCGGGGCCTTCTTTTGCGGATTTTCGTTCTAATCCTTCGTTACACCGCCCACTTTCTGCCTCTGTCAGGAGACTCTCGACGGATCCCATTTAAATTGGGATTAACGCGCTGCACCTTTCCGCGTCGTTGCACGGAAAGGGCCGCGTCGCTGCCCAGCGACGACAATTTTGCGATATTTGCTTTCGGATCGGAGATTAGAAGGTGGCCCGTATCCCGCGGCGAGCATGGATTACTCGGTTTCGCTACGGTCAATCCGCGGATTAGCGGCGAACCAGCGTGCCGGGCTAACCAGATTGCTGGTTAAAGTCCCCGAGATAAGATTCCGTCGACGATACCGCACGCGCACAGTCCTGGTAAATGGATAACATCGGCCCCTGAACGGATTAAGGGAGGTTCGAGCATCGGGGGTGGCTTCGTTTCAGAATCGACGCGGAATTCTTCTCTGGACCTTTATCCTCGGATACTGCTTAAAAAGAGAAGGTGTCGCTTGTTAGGAGAAACTTATCGCCCTGTATCGAATCCCTTTTCTTCCCGAACGCTCGTTAATCCATTAAGGGGATGTGTACGCCTAAACAGTTGGGGAAACAAAGTACGAAAATAATTTGTAATAATGGAAACGGGTCGAAAAATGGCCAGTAAAATCATCAGTAGTACGATTTAAGGAAATGACAGTTATTTGAGAATTTCGATTCTCAGTATTTGCAATTTGTTACATCTTTCGGTCAATCAACCTCCTACTGTAATAAGAACAACAGAGGTAGTAATTTCATTAATGAAATATTGTTCCAATACTTATTATCCTTAGTACGTTTGCTTACTGAAAATGCAAGGTACATTCTAGGGAATGTAAAATTTCACTATGTACTCGACAACTAAACGCGTCGTTTATTTCCCATAGTCCAGAATTAAAGATGCCTTGTGTTTCACATCGCAGGAAGTACGGTTCAAATTATACGAAGACAAATTGCCCCGAAGCGAGCGTTGCACCCCCTCGAGACTGGTCTGGGCCTTAAATTTTCCGGCATTAAGAACAGCCCTTTGGTTCGCCCCCGCGGTGCTAGCTACCGCCGAACTATTCTCTGCGGCATCTGTTAACGGTACGCGGTTTAAGACCACGAATTGCCTTTTGCCAGTGGCCCGTTTTCGTTTCCGCTATACAATGCCGTTGCAGCGGAAGAACAAACGCGCCTTTAAGTATCGTGCCCCCAGGGACACGTCAACGTACCGGCTGGACCCGTTTCCAACCCTTCCGAGCTATGAATTTCGGTCTACGGAATTCGCGAAGACTGGGCGTGTCTTCGACGTGCCACTGCCATAAGGAGGCACATTTCGACAAATGGGATTATCCTAATACTGGTAAATACGCCGAGAAATTGTCGTTTCCTACCTACCGGTAGAACAATGTGCCCTCCCGACCGCGAAAACCCTTTATAGTCGTCGTGTTGTCTCGTTCAAGTGACTGGGCCCTTTTTACAAAATTAATGGATAGGATTTTCAACGACCCCGACCGATCGTTTCGCATATTCTAACGCAGAAATTGTTAAGCTTAATGTTTCAAAGTTTCGTCAACCTGTTCGTTCAAGACACGTATGGACCAATAGAGAAATATTCTTAAATACTCCCATTGAATTGTATGCACGATGTTTACTGACTCTGTTTTGGTGCTTTTGTGGAATCAACAATTCTGTATGACTAGCCAGCCCATACGACGTATGACAACAGTTTATTACTTTCCGGCATGATTATACGATGTACCGGAAGGGTTAATACCTGAAAAGGATCCCATACAAGAGGATCGAAACGTTACGTTGTAATAAATATGTCGCTTTCAAGAATTTCATGATTGTGGAATCGATTGTTGCTCGTAAATATCGAGAACGAAATAGAACCTTCCTTTCAAAGAATATTCCCAATTACAGTAACGCATACACGATAATTAAAAGAAAGAAACAGTATTTCTTCCTATATGTGTTACTAAAAATTACAGTCCTGGATACAGAATCTTGTCTCGAAAACAGTATCGATAAAATAAATTTCTCGCCACGACACTCGGGTTACTGTAGCTGCGTTAGAGGCTACCTACGTTCCGAGCTGTAAATGCAATCGTGGCCCAGCACCGAATCGTAAATCTGTTCGCAGCGGACACTACGAGAGTCCATTATGCCGGCGCATGCCGGTCAAATTTTATTTAGGGCTGTCTTTCGTCGGAGGAAAAGAATACATTCTGGACAAAAAAAAGGAGGGAGAGAGAGAACGAACCAGGGACAACCCTTTGTCGGAACGAGAGACAGAAGACAAGGACGTCTTGAAAAGTTGGACCGTAACATTCGCGGTTTCGGCTCGCTAATCTCCACCACAAATTTATTTATGGCATTTGCGAACCGCGCGTTTTGTCCGTCTCTGCCATTAGGGTTCCAGTTACTCCGGAACAGCCATTCTTGACCATCGTAAAGTGGAGCGTCAGCTTTTACCTCGATTCTCCAGAAACTGCTCCATTTGTTTGGCAAATATAGAGCGTCATTATTGTCAACTGTTATTGCGAACACTGACAATGGAGCGCAAATTGAAGGGTAAATTTTAATTAAAATCAATATTATTCTAATTTCCCTCTCGCCACGCGAGTGTTCGAGACCTAAAATTTCCGACACTCGCGAGGAAATAAACCGTGCATCGTACAGCGAGAAGTGCAATTCACTACTGGTGCTCATTTTCATATAATAAAGTCGTGAACGTAATATTAATGCTAATGCAGCTCCGGGGATTTCAATGCGTGGTCATAATACCATCACGCGGCTGAATATATTAAATGAATCATATTCCGAATGGCAGTTGTCTAGCGATTCACCTCGTACGGTTCAATTTTGAATATGTTTCTGCGGAGAGAGAAAAAAAAAACAATAGGCCAATTAGATGTCTGAACTAGAATTTCTACTTCCTGGTCTGACGGTTATTTATAGCAACGCGGCGACAGATTTGTATTCACAGTTTCCTGTGGTCGCGATCGTCGTAAACACCGCGTCACCTGGCGAATAATTTTTTTGTTGCGGTTTCGCGACAGCTTTCCCAGACCTGAAAACAATTAGTCGTCGAGCATTACACTCTAATGAATAATAATCCATCGTTGGGAGGAGCGTCCAACGGCCCCATTAGGCTGCTCCGATTCGACGTGCTGTCGACTCTTAACAAATCGATTTTACTTCCTTAAGTGAATATTACCATTCTAATGACGATAACGCTTTGCTTTTATTCGACTGGCCTTAATCCTTGACAGTCGGGAGCAGTTAATAGACGTTTCGGTAATGAAATGGTGGAGTAGTCCGTTATATCGCGTGATTCAGTTTTTTGCTACTTTACGAGCTTCGAATGGGTTCCCATATATCAACGTCGCGCAGCCTATCGACGAATTGTTCGTTGCCGAAACATAAACGCGCCATTTATTCGACAATTTGTCACGAATAAAAAAACAAGATACATCGACGCGAAACTTGCTATTTTTGCGTGTCAATAACTTTGGACAGCTCGAAAGTCGTGCTCGGATCATCGACTGCAACCTTTTGGTCTTCGGAGAAAGTCGGGTTATCTACATAATAGATGATCCTGTTTTTGCATTTTCTAATGCGTTATATTTTCTCGAAGACACGACTTATAAATGAACATCGCTTCTAATGGTACGTTGAGACGATAAAAAACTGAAACTGTGATGGATAGAGTATGTCTCATCGTGAAGTAATTTTGAATACGACGTTGTCAGCGCGCCATTTTTAACGACACCGGAACTAGATGGATGACCCGTAGATCGACGTCGATACTCGCACAGTTCCTTTCTACGCTCTTTCAACCTCGACCTTCCGCATGTCATTCGTTTCAACGGTTTTTCGAGGGGCTTTTAACTGAAAATTACTTATTCCGAGAACTTGCCACGCGTCGATTCTGCCGTAAACACAGCGAAGATCGATCGGCGGCTGATGGACAATCTATTGAGATCGATACACGGTACACGTCGTTCTGTTTGCTCAGATACGTGTTTCCCTGAAGATCGATCATACAAATTAAACCGAGATCGATACATCCGTTAATGGTACTCCATATCGTAACAGCACTTTCTAATAAATTTAATTGTTCTTGTCTCTGGTGCTCGAAATGCAGTCATAGAAGAGTGTCACTTCCTCTGTTGCGTTTAATAATAGGCCGTAACAATAGGCTCTAGACTCAGTACTTCGTTCGAACGATTGAACTTCGCAAGAGATTTTATTTGCAAGAGGAAAGGATGAATGCCCCCATGGGTGTGGTGTAAACGAAGTAGAAAACTGAATATGATAAACTTACGACCCATTGTTGAACACGACAGAGGTCTCCGTTGTTGTATTCCGAGCACCGAAGCTGAGAAATTAATTCCTATGAGTGACACTACCGGAACAAATATTTAATTTTACGAGAGACACAACTTCATTTTTAATGGGTGTTCCTCGTACTGTAAGATATTTCTATATTCCAAATTCCATTTTCTCATTTAACAACAAGAGTTTTATATAAGTTGGAAGTTAAGTTCGAAACCCTTTCAATTCATACACCTTCGTAATTGTAATTAACGTTTAAGATTCACTTTTGTATACAGTTTATACTTAATTTATTTTGAATAAATAAAACTAGATGGTATCGAGAGTGACTCGAAAGCGACTCAATTTTCAATATGCAATTGATTTTCCGACGTTCCAATTTTAATGAAATTTGGTAGATAGATATACATTTGCAATAAGCGTAACGACAATTATCAGAAGTAAAATTTTAGAAAAGTAGGTACGGAGGAAAGATGGAAGAGGAGTTCGAAAACTCGTAGGCGAGTCGAGCAGCAGGAGGCGAAGAAGGATCGAACGGGAGGCGTTCTTCGCACCCGATGCTACGATCACGATTCCCCGCGGCCCCTATAACCGCAAATCGTCTCGCGCGGGAAGGACGTGACCTCGAGGAAACGGAGTACGCTGAGCGAACAGGGGAAAAAGGAGGATCGCGTGGCCGCAACAGGGATGTAGAGCTCGGTCGGATCCGCGACGCGAAGGGGAGGAGGGTTACAACTTGACGTAACTTGACCTTTGCTCGCATCCTCGCGATAGGGGTTCCAACGGGCCACGGTAGCACCGGCCAATCCCGTCTCTTCGCACCTCGGGGCCTTGGGGTCCGGTCTCCTCGCGGAGGAGCGCGTTTCCTATCGTCCCTCGATCTCTCTCTCTCTGTGCTCGAACGTTTTCCGCGGCGCGGCGTTGTTGCTCCCGGTCCGTTGTTGTTCAGGCCGTCTACCGGGCCCGGTTCCAACCGGAGGAACGTTTACTTTACTGCCGTCACGTATAGGCCGTGGCCGAGCACGGCGTAGAACACGTTGGAGGAACGATCATGTCTACGAGCGCTCGGGAGCTACCAGCCGCTGGCTCTCGGTGGCTACCAGTTCCTCGCGGCCAAGCGCGCACACGAGGCTAGTTAAGATAGCGATCCGACCGGGCTGGCGAACAATGCCGTAAAGAAGCTACGCTGCCAGTGAATCAGCCCTTATGGCGAAAACGTGAACGATTAGTGGCCGTCCGTGTTAACATGGATCCGCGAGACGCCGGCTGCTACGGTCCGGCGACGTCCTCCGGTCCCCGTTCGGTTTCCTGTCCCGCTGGGGTAATTGAGAAATAGAGCCAACGAGGATCGAGCGTCCCGACGCTCGATAAACCTTCTACGTCGAGGGTGGTCGAGGCTATCGTGATTTTTTACCGTTCCACGGATCGTTGAACGCATCGTCGCGATTAAGTGTTCGGTGATGACTACCGGCCACCAACGACGATATTGCTACGCCCGACGTTACTCGATTTAAGACTTTTGATCAAATCTTATCGCTCCTCGTATCGGTGGATTCGTTTATCGCCGTTGTCAAGGTCGGCACGAAGGGTACCGTTTAAGATTCGAATCGAGTTGTTTATTTATATCGTAAATTATCTATCAGTTTGCCTATTTTATGAATTCCTTCGGGCGCCATTGCGGAATAGCAAGCCTAGTCCGCCGCGACACACCCCCAAGATTCATGACCCGGCGCCGAGACGTTAATCGTAACTATTTGCGGCTCGCACAAACTCCGGTAATTGGGCAGGCTCGTCGACCGGATAACAGATTGACGGTACAACGAGAGTTCAATTTATCAATATCCAAGCAACACTGACCGGCGTCGCCGGTGACTTCCCATGCGTCGGTTCGGCTGAGCGTCGATTTATATTCCTCGAGATCCGTCGAGAATAGAAACGTGAAAAAAACCGTGCTCGTTAATCGAGGCCACTCGAAAGGTGGCCAGAAAGGAAGCCTGGCAGCGTGACGGAGGGAAAGAGAGAGAGAGAAAAAAAAGTAGCTATGCACTCGGAAGGGCAGCGGAAAGGACAATTGCTCGTCAACCGGCCGTCAAAACATCCCCAAGGATCCGTGGCGAATCGCATTCTCACAGAGTCGCAAACGCCAACGGCGGAGGTTCCACGATAAACGAAGAAGCTCCTTGGCCCAGTCTCTCTCTCGGCTCAGCACGACAATGTGTGACCGCAAACAAACGAATGGCAGCGATAGGGGGCGCCAATGCGCATTCAAGACGAGACAGACTGTCATTTGTCACGTCTTTCACGGTCTCTAATGACACGCACTGCTTTTGGACGCCTCCTTATGCCAACCGGGCACCTGGCACTGACTCGCTTTATTATTTTCCTTTTTCCGCGTCTGCCTCTCTTCCTCACCCTCTCACTCTCCCCCTCGTTGCATTACCCGCTCGACCGTTTCTTCCCTTAGCTAGCCTCCTCTATCGATATCATCCTTCTCCCTCCACGATTCTCCGTCGCGACGGTTGGATTCGATTTGTTAGGATTAACAGGAGGCCCCGGAGCACCGTGCGGCTTGCTATTTCGCTACGAAGAATTCGATACCATTGCGTTTCCGGAAACATACGCTCATGTTCCCTGAAATAATCGAAAAAGGCAATTCTTTCGACTAAACGACTTTTGATAGCTTATAAATTCGAGATCGGTCAGTTCCACTTTTGCAAAAATGGTTTAGAAGATGGATATAATATTTTTCCTTGGGCAATAGATGCAGATTCCGGTGATGCAAGTTCCATACTTCGACTCTAATTTGACTACTAATCGTATCTATTTGTATCGTGATTCTATCATTGTTAAAAGCCTCGGTGTCGATCGCGAGAGCGACCGTCCCAGTTTTCGCGGGGGTTTCGGTAGCTGTGTGGATCGCCGCGCGGCGCATTAACCGCAGCCATTGTACCTCTAACGATCCGTTCATCCTCCATTATAAATCGCGTCGGGATTTACCGGCGTCCACCTTGCGGTGTAACTGCGGCCGGAGGAGGCCGTTCCCCGTCGATCCGCGCGGCTGAAACTCGCGGGGCCCACGAGAGAAAACACTTGCCGCGTCGCTTATCCACCGATCGTTCGAAACGAATTACAGACACGCCGTGATTCGAGCTTGCGCTGGAACGCGTTATCCCCTTCGCACGCCTTCCTGGCTCCTATGATTTAGCCGCGTGCAGCCAACCGGGCCTCGTAGCGCGTTGCTGCGCCTTCTTCCCGGCAGTCGGCATGATTTAAACTCATTGGGTGCCACATCCGTGCGCTTAAGTCCGACACGCGCGTTCACGCATACAGACCGACAAGCGTACACCGGAATGCTCCGGTGCTCAATGTTGCCGGGTCCGTTCGCCAGCAGGCCCATATCCCGGTTGCCATGCAACCTGTGCTCCTTCCCGGCACCACCCACTCGTCTGGTAGCTGCCACTTACTGTGCTCCCTTTTCAGGGGACCACCGACGCGATTTCGCCACTACCGGGCCACGAAAGGGCGCGAAACGTTTCGTTCGAGTAATTGATAACGTCCATTTTGGAGTCCGGCAGTTCTTGCAAACAGAGTCCATAGTTAAGTTTAGATAATTTATTGTGAGATGAAATAGTGCGTTGTGAACGGTTTAGAACACAACACATACCCAAAAACTGTGTTTGTAACGATTAAATAAAAAGTATTAGCCTGTACTTGAAGAGGACTGTAGTCACATGTATTTCAGTGGCTGCCATTGTCCTCGAATCGATAGGCATCGTTCTTCGTAATATAGTAATTCCTAAAGTTTATACGAACGTCGAGTGGGATCGATCGAGGCGCCTTTGATCCACATCGGGCTGGCGCGCATTTGAATAACAAAATCGTTCGAACCACAAAAGGAGCAGCGCAAAGGGCAACGGATGCTCATCATCGTCTAACCCCTGACGCATGTGCTCTCGAGCAGTCGTGTAGCGAACGAGCATCGTCTATCAAACGACGACTAGAACAATGGCCCGTGACTTAGTAGGAGCGCCTCCGCAACATGACACGGCGTGTACGCCGCGCGCGGACCGCATGCGTCCGCCGAGCGAAGAAAGCGGGCGCCTCGCTGTTCTAGCTTCCATTCTGTAATGATCTACACGAATCTGGCCCGATGTTTCGTGCCCCGGCCATTCGTTCCAGTTGCCAGAGGCCTCCTCTTTCGATCGAGCACCCACGCTTCGTCCTTTTTATCCCGATCGTCTCGAACGTCCGCGTTGCCGCGCGAGAAAACGAACATCGCCGCGCGAAAGCCTTCCTCCAGTCTATTTCACCTAGGGATTGGGACTTTCAGACAGACTTTGGGCAAATATAAATTAATTCCTCCGTAAATCGTATCTTCATTAAGGGTAATAATTTTAAGTAATTTTACTCTCACATTTGATCGATCAAATAGCAATGTTAATTGTTGGTTTAAATAAAATTGTGACTCCTTTTTGAAAAGATTGTAGCACAGGATATATTTGTTTTGCGTTCCAAGTATCTGCTGGCGAGTGAATAGCATGTGGGTCAGCGGACAACCGACGGTGTTGGCCGAAGTGGTCGGGAACCCTCTGGAGTTTATTTTCGCCGAGGAACAAATTGGGCCCGGGTCGAGTAATCAGTTTCGTAAGAGAAAAGGAAAAGAAGCCGTACCGATCGCCGACAGGTTGGTATACCGATCGGGTCCGCAGCCAATCGAATATAAAGGGGGATAAAGCAAACAAGTTGCTCGCTACAGTTTGACCGTATCGCGGACGCGGGAAGAGCGGCCGTCGGCCATCCGCGCGCCGTTTCGCCCATAAAACCAGGAGTTATGGTTATTTAAAAACTTATTGGCCCGCCCATGCGTTGCGGTCTGCACGGGGGTGGTTGGCCCAAGGGGGAGGGAGAGAGCGAGAGAAAGAGCAAAGGAGCCGTGACCCAGCTGAGATAAATCAAAGGATATTAAGACCATTCTGTCCTCCCTTTCTTCTCGTTCGCGTTCGCTCGCTGGCTCGTTCGCATCGTTCGGGGCTAAAGTCACTGCCTCGCCTCTGCTTCCTCCGACGTCTACCCTTTTGCCCTTTTTATTCCACTCCGCCTCGCACGGGAGTTCTTAGCCAAACGCATTACGGGGAGGCAGAGGGCCGCCATAAAACTATCCACGTTCGCGTTCACGGACACGGAGTTGCGTGTACGTGGCTGCTTTACGTTCCGATCGGCGACAAGAAACCGGGAGCAATTCACCGGATCCAGGGAGCAAAGTGGATCCTTGATAAACGGATATCGAGTTTCACGGGAATGCCGCCAACCGTCCGCCTCTCTAATTCTACGCATCGGGACGTCTTTTATTCGGGGTGGCGAACGACCCCCTCGT
The DNA here is from genome assembly GCF_051014445.1 of Colletes latitarsis. Lineage (NCBI taxonomy): Eukaryota > Metazoa > Arthropoda > Insecta > Hymenoptera > Colletidae > Colletes > Colletes latitarsis. The sequence goes on along the minus strand of NC_135135.1, from coordinate 23,318,412 downwards.
CTATTTAAGACCGGAGTCGCGATCGCCACCCCGGGGGACCGCGTTCTCTCCGAAAATTTAAGGCGCTTCTTCACCAACCACACGCGTATTACGTTTAACGCTGCCAGCAAAATACACGTTTCGCGATGTAACCGAACGTATCTAACAAAATAGTATTACAAAAGTAAACGTGCGAACTCTCGTAATATTCGCTCGCTCTCGCCCATAACGATCATCGTCCTCTCGCACATGCAAATTCACAAGCACGTCACTCGAACTTCAATTATCAGAACACAAAGCTTCCTCGATACCAAATGGCCCTATAAAAAATATTGTATTCTACCCGAAGAGTCTTCCAAAGAAGACAAATAAATTAACCAGAAGCGTAGAAAAAACCACGTCCATTACGCAGCGAACAGATGCGTGTTTAAGGAGATTCCGAAATTAATACTGGCCGAAGGTACGTGTATTCGAACGACGTTTGCCTCTCGTTTTGCATCGCAGGTATACCTTCGCGAGAAACTTGGACGTTAATCTGCAGACGATAAATACAATTACCTTCTTTCATCCTCGTTTCCCTGCCATCAGCGTTCTCCAAAAAGAGCTGGCGAACCACGGAATATTTTCCGTAGAAATCGATCGATCCCCGAGGATAAACCCTTTCGTTCATGGTCATGTCGCGCGCTCGTTCACGAGTAATTACACGGCCGCGCGAGCGAGCCGAGTCGCGGCCGTTTAGGATCGAAGTCAAGGGGGCTCGATCTCGCACACGTACGCGAGGATTATTAATGAGTGCATCTCAATTCAGTAATTTTTCCACGTCGTAGCTGGTAATGCACAAACCGCGGGGGGCGAGCAAGCTATATTGCCCGATCAATCAAAATGGGCCCGGCCTGGCAACCGGAGTCTTCTGGCGGGGCTGCTCACGAATCCGACCGCCTTTTCACCGCTCGGCGAACGCTGAAAATCCTCGACCGTGATCCTGCACGTCCTTCACGGACCAAGGATTTCTCCGTGAGAAGCCAGCGCTCGTCGAACGTTACCCGGAGACCTCGACATCGTTTAACCCTTGACCCACTGACTTCCGTAATTTTTATTCGATTTTGCAGACCTCGGTTCATCGATCGAACTTTTTCTCGCACGGAAAGTCGTGTATTGAAAATTATTTCGTGGAATCGGTGCACATAAATCGTCACTGTCGACGTGTTTTATTAGATTTGGAGAAAAATCGTGCGTTTAAGGGTTAAATACACGAGCCACCGAATCGTTAAAACGCACTTGCGCCGCGGAATATATCATCGCGACTTTTATTGTTCCGTGTACCGTGGCTCGTGTCGGGCGTAATTCGATCTGTACTATATTTCCCTATCATCTGAAACGCAACGACACGCTCGTACGATTCGAGAGACGAGGGTGTAAATAAACGGTTCCAAAAAAAATAAAGAAATTCGTTGCCGCCGTGGCTTCGCCGGGGGTAATAAGTCAGGCCGTAAATTTCGCTGGCGAAATGCACGGGAAATTGAGAAATTTATTTTACGCGCGTCGCGGTATCGTATTGTAAATTTCAACCGAGAAGATCTACGTGAAACAAACCCGCAGGTGTTTCTTCCATTTGTGGTGCAAGCCGGTCTTCAAAAAATCGAGTTACAGCGAGCAATGTTTTAAAAACAATAATGAATTCTCTAAGACCTTTACGCTAAAGCTAGAAAAATTTACTGCTTCTAGGGTGTACTTATTATTTTACCGTATGCCCAAGAATTTAATAGATAGCTTGATCCCTGATAATTGTGAAAATATTTGGAGAACGAGGTAGAGGGCCGAGAATGCGTACGGCAGGTGTCATACAGGTGGTTACGTTCAGCGAAGTTTCCACGAAACGAAAGGTACGAGAGTTCGTCAAGCAAACGGCTGCGTTCCAGGCTGGTTTCTATTCATTTTAATCGCGGGATTTAAATCATGCAGCCTGTTCTCGCGCGGTCGCGCGCGCACACGCTATTACGCGCGTGTACTAGCACGACATTAATATCACCGGGTAAGCTGCTTCCAAGCATCAACGTTTTACACGCGTGTAAATGACCGCGTACACCGACGCTCCGAGGAGAAAGTACGACATTACGCGATAATTATCCTTCCTTCACTTTTGACTCCGTTTGACTTCTCGACACTTGCCATGTAAATTATTTTATTGCGTGGACGATCGCGGAATCCTTCGACGAGGCTGATCCTGCTGTCGCTGGATCGATCTTTGTCAAGGCGTCGCTTTCCAAACGATCGAAACGTCCTGGCGCGCCGAGAAATGAAAATCCGAAAATACAGGCGACGAGCAACGAGGATAATCGATTTGCTTCGATTCTGCTAATTCGTACGGTGAACGTGTAGTTCAGGAAACGACGAGATAACTCGTGAGAAAGTTTCGTGGGCGTTGGGTAACTAAAACTTGTTTAATTCTATATATACTTGGCGCCATCGATAACTTCTTACATTGTATTAATCGATCGTACGCTTCTGTCTCAATTTTCTACGGTATTAATCAATTTCCATCGATATGATCGTTCGAAAGTCTAACTATCGTCGCGGATAAGAAGATACGTACAAGTCACACAATATTTCGAGAGGGGAAAAGCAGAGAAATGGGACAGAAACATCGATACGGACTGGAATCAACCTGGAAGGGTGCGTCGAAAGGATCTACCTGCGATATCCAGCCACGCCCACTGGAACGACAAAGGACACCGTCGTGTGAAAGTCCTGGTGAAATGGATCCATTGTGCCCGGAGTCAAAACGTTTGTCGTTTTACGAAAGCGGATCGACTTTCCGCCGAATTATAGCTAGACCTTTCTTCGCGTCACCGTCGTGGAACACGCATCGATTTAGAGAAGACAGCGGGCGGAAGCGAGGGATGTAAATCGATCGTGGAAGATCAACGTCTGTCGAACAGAACACCGCAGAAGGTAGAAAATGAATAGAAACGATCATTTAGCCATGTGGTTTTCGGATAATTATACGTTCTGCACCAGACAGAATGTAGAGCCTGGAAATTGTCTCTAATTTCGACCACTTCCGTAAACTACTTCAATGAAGTAGCCACAACATGGCTGAATATTTTTAAAACGGGACTTCTTTCATATTTTTAAAATCCTTTCATGTATATCTCTGTTGAAGACACTAGTAAATAATTGGCTAAACAAAACGACGTAATAATTATCGCGTTTGCAGCGGTAGACAGAGGCCAACACCCACGAATGTCCGTTTCGCGTTTCTCACGGTAAATCAACGCGCGGCTCGAAACAATTAGTCGGCTCGCTAGGCAGAACAGAAGCGGCACCAGCACAGTTTTCCGCCCTCTAAATTAATTCGTCGCGTTTGTCTACCTGGAATTCTAGCATTTCCAACAAAGTACAAGCTATATGATATAGATTATTCTGTATGGTAAAAAGTCTTAGTAGAACGTAACGATGCTTAAAAAATGGATTAAAGGAGATATTGAAACAGTTTTATTCAGGCCACGAGCTGGACAGCAGGCGACACTTGGTCGGAGCGTCGCGCACCTAGTGTTTACAATCGAATAATAATCGAGCAGATATCCATAATTGGCAGTTTGCCCCGTCGATATTCCGCGCGATGAAAATTACCGAGTCGCCGGCGGTGAAACGTTCCGCGTCCGGCGAGAAATCATCCTGGTCGAGCAACGACGATGCTTTCCAAATTGATTTATACCCGTGCCCACCGAGATCGTGTAAATTGTCTCTCGCGTCAACCCGGCTTGCGGATTTATTCGTCTCGACCTTCGTGATTTCGGCCCGGGGAGGGATCATTTGCATTTTTAACGGGCCACTCCGAATAACGCGTATCGAAATCCGTCGTTTCTTACAGGATAATCCCGGAGACGCAGGAGTTACGCGTCGATGAGACCACGTGGAATATTTATATGCTTTCGAGCGAACGATTCGAGCGTCTGCTGGAAAGCGGCGCGTCCGCCCGGCTCGGACCAAAACCTGATATTAGGATTCTTACAGGAAAAAACAAACAAAGGCCCATCCTAGATTCGAATCTGGAATCTTCGCCGTCCGTGCGTTTTCGGTTGGGCCAAGATAGAATCGACTTTTCGTTCGACGATACAATTTTAACGCGGCCAAATCGAAATCTTCCACGAACTTTCTCGCACCGGGGTGGTCCGGTTCGACTAGTATGTATCGCGTAACTTGGGATATAAAAGGCTGGAATTATATTTATACTTATGATATTTTCGAATCCTTGGCAAGGCTGTTCGGTCCGTGGCACCGTTCATTTGCTTTCATTCGCCATAAACGATACCAGAAGCGAAGAACGTTGTAGGCGTGCGTGTGTTCTCGTCACGAAAGGGGACACGATGAGGCGACGGGGGCGTGCGCGTGAAATCACGCGACTCTAATAACGGGTGGACAAACGATGTCACGGAAGCGGTGCTCGGAAATCGGTAGGAAATTAATTACACCAGATTACAACGGCTTGCATCGCGTAGAAATGCGTATTAGTCTGCAGTCTCTATCGACTGAACAAATTTTTAAAAACCACTGACCACTATAAGTATTTTCAATTCCTCGAAAACTTAGTCGTAATCCGAATTAACGAACATTGGGTTTAAATTATACTTCCGACCAAAAGAACATATCTCGTTCCGCCTCGGCGTATCGCCTCGGACGCCAAAAAATCAATCCAATAAATTTATTAAACAGAGAATGAATGAACGGCGCACCCGGTGCACCGACGTCGATGAATCATGCCTGGCGGACAAAAAGAGCCCCTCTAATTAAATTTAAAGTATCACTCGTATCTAATAACCGCGTTCGAGCATGCGATCGATAGCAATCCCTTCGCGTGGAAGAGACCGGATGCCTCGGTGAATTATACGCGGCAGGAAGACGGTCGGGGATCGCGGTCGAAATCGATTTCACGATTCGATTTGCGACCACGGGGACCCGTCACGGCGGACAGAGGAGGACAGAACCACGGGAGAGACGAGGAGGAGGATCGTGGGCCCGACGGAGGATAATGACGCCGAACTCATTTCACGATCGTTCTATCTGATTGATCTGATTAGTCCGAGCCAGGAACAGCTCGACCGGTAAATGATCTCAGTCGATCTCAATCAGCTTCTGAAAAAAATAAAACGGCATCGACGGCAGGCATTCCTACCGTCCCACCCCCGCCTGTCCGTATTTATCGTGTCTTTTTCTTCTGGGCTCTCGTGTCTTCGGGGTTCCCCCCTCCACCCCTAACGTTGCTCGTCTGCACGATAATGAGAGCCTCCCATGTAGAGAAAAGGGATTATTTGCGGCGCGGGATCGAAAATGCCGCGCGAGCCTCATTATCGGATGCACGACTACCACGATTCTGGAGCGGCTTTCGTTTCGACATCGTTCCCTTTCGTTTCTCTCTCCCTCTCTATGGCTCTGTCCTCGTCGATCTTCCCCGTGGCAGGTTCGGCTCGTCGAAGAGGAATCGCGTTCTTTCCCTTCCGTCGTGTCGCCAGCGGCCTGGAGCCGGCGAAACGGTAAATCAACGACGAAGGCTCGGGGTCGGAGGTCGAGGAATTGGAGCTGCTCGGTGCTCCTGGAACGATGTGCGCCAGACGGTTTACAGGTGTCGCACAGGACGAGATCGAATCGCGGCGAACGCTGGAAACCGTTCCCTCTGGGTATTCGAGACCGGCGTTATAATTATGGAGCTACTCCGATCGAGACACCGGATTCCGTCGTAATCGCCAATTGGAGACACGCGTCTCGGAGTTATCGGGGTTACCGTCCAACCTCCGACCGTCTGTATCCTAGTGACCTATTCGGAGCGAGTCACGGAATTGGGACGGCTCGTATCTTCTCTTTCGTCGATGATGGAAGCAATTGCCAATACAAATTCTACGCTAACGTATGCTCTACGTTTCTACGATTATAAATTTTTAGATCGAGATATTTTTATGCGATATAAAGTGGTTGAAAATATTCTATGAAAGCTACGTTGGTTTACTATCGTATCGAATATTATTTTATTGACCATTAAACTTAAATTATATCGACCATGACGCAAGAAGCAATGTTAGAATCGTTAATTAGAATACACTGCTGGTTGAATTATCTTGATTTACCACTTTGCAAATTGCAAATTTAATAGCTCGAGCTAGATGGTAAATTTCTGAAATTCTACTCGTCTCCGAGTACAGAGAGTTTCTAGCAAATGATTGTTGTGACTGGTAAAATACAACACATGTAAAAGTTGTTAACACGTGTTCACGCGTCCGTCTTTGACCACGCGATCTGCATTGGCGGCAGTTTACAAAGAAGCGCTTAATCGCCGTCGCTGACTCTGTTTCCGTAAACGTGTCAGTCGCTGAAAGACCGCAGAAGCGTGTTCGCATGAATGAGCGAACGTGACGCCGTTCAACCGGTCGCTGGTCCTGCTTTTTACCCGCCAACTTTACAGCGCACTTCAAGGTGTCACCCAACTTGCTTCCTACAAGTTCTCCACCGTTCTTCGATGGGAAAACGTTGACCGTGGTTCGTCACCGATAACTCAACTATCGACGAATAAAAAATAAAGAATCCTTCGTGTCGTTTGCCGTCGAACGATTTAAAAAAATGGACGATGAAATTCGTCGGATCGAATCGCTTGAAGTCTTGCGACTCCAAGAGCCGTAATTAAAACGGAGGTAGCAGAGTGTCAAAACTTCATCCACCTACTCGAGACACTAGTTACGTCGTTAGCCATGGCTGATTACGCGAACGTGCTCGCGCATAATTCGCTCCGGGCGCCATTGTTTCGCGCGGGTCAGGGTTTCCTAGGACTCGGAACTCTCGATTCTTGAAACAGCTTCGCGGAAACAGGTTGCAACGACTCAAGTATAAAAAATAGTCGTATATCCAGAAAACAATCGAAACGGGAAAGTGTACAATAATATATATTTGCGAAGACAGTTTTCGTAGAATATGGTGAGATCTACGAACTTCGAGGGTCTCTATCTTTTAAACGATAATGAAAATAGGAAAACGATGACTTAAACCCCTTCTTAATTTGTGTGGACCACGTGATATTTCGATATCGTTAAAATTTCTTGCGTGGATGTAGAAAAACGACCGATTCGACGTGGATCGGTGTACGGGGAAACGCGACATCGGGCGAGAGAGCGTCTCTATTTCACGGGTCGCGTGTGCACGCGCTGTACGAGGGCCGGGAGGTGAACACGCGATGCGCAATCCATATTGCTCCCGCTCGAACGTTGGCCGTTCCGTGGTATTTCCAGTACCGTTCCGGAATTCCGTTCCAGTTCGTTTAATGAGGAACGACTTTTTAGCATTCCTGCGTTAAAGGCAGCGTGAGAACCGCGAAATGCGGGGTCGTGGACCATAAAATCCGTGACTCAGACAGGCACCTGGCACGGCCCGGATCCTTGTTGCACATGCGTGCCAAAGATCACGGGTGCATTAAACCGACAAGACCTGGTCGAAACCGGGAAACGCGAACGCGCTACATGCCTGGATTATGTACAGGGTGTCTCCGACACGCCTGGTCAAGCTCCATTAGTACGCATTATCAACATTTCGCACGGCTATCGTTCAGCTACACGAACTTTGGGTCTTCTCAAACCCTGATGTATTTAGATTTCTAACAGCACACTCGCCGTTAGAAATATAATCGGTCGCTAAGTGCGTGAGGAACGCCAGAAAAATAAACGGTACCTGTGTTAAGCCGTAAATAGTATTTCTATATACTTGTATCGAAATAAATCACGGTTTGCTCACGGACTCCGCTGTCTCTTTATTTCGTAATGTGTAGTGAGTCACTTAGAAAGTACGTGAAAGATCGTATATCAGATACTGCGTGCACTTACCAGTTATAAAGCAACGTTTGTCGATCTGTCAGACACCGTCGGAGTATTACGGGCACGAATCGAAGAACTTTGTTCGAATCTTCACCCTCGGCGATCGCTAAACAGAGAAAGATAAATAGATTAGCGCGCAGCGGTAACTGTCTCGTTTCTTGCATCGATCCGCGTTAGGGATACTCGCGAAAGAATCGCCTCCGCGGCTGTTTACATTTCTTCGGGTCCAGAGATGGACGACTCGAGCGATCGGCGGCCGCGAGGTCGTTCGGAAAAAGGCCCATTTGCGTGGGCCGTTTAGAGATCGACCGGTTAGGAGAGCAAAGTCTCACTTAGGCCTCTCCGCGTGAAAGCCGCATGTCCCGTTTTGATGGCAAGAAGAAAGAGAGACAGCGCCGCGCTTGACAGTTTATTCGTACGTCGGTTAACGTTTTTCCTCGTTTCTGAAATACCCTCCTCTATGCCTTCTGGTGTGTCGTGACCCCCCGGGTCAGAAAAATCGAATTACCGTGTTTGCAAGAAACAACCGGCCGCGCAGCAACGTCCGCGGAGACGAGGCCTCGTCAGCAACCCCCTCGCGGCCGCAGAAACAGGAGTACGCGCTGAAGAAACCATCGTCCCTTCCTCTTCCGTCTCGCTTCGCCGTTGGCAATCGCTCATTCGGGATCACGGTATATCACGCTTCATATAGAATGCTGCGGGCCCGATGAATTATTGACCGTCTGGTGGCGTTCCTCGGGCAGAAACGATCGACCATACCAATCCCGTTCGCGGCAATGATGAATCCAATCATAATTTAGTTACATCTTATTAGACTCCTACCGAGCCGGCTCACCGTGAGACCGCCAGGTATATAACCTTCTTAATCCACGAAATGCATCTCGCTGCTACCCCTTCGACCCCTCCCGGCGCCCCTTCGTCCCTACCCCGGCAAAAGGCCTTCGATTCCTCTTTCCCGCGCGTTTGTCCTTCGCTGGTCTATGAGACCGCTCATCTTCCACGAAGATTGCCCGTCCGAGTCTAATTTCGATCCGGGGGCTCGCGTTCCCGATTCGCTCGGACCTCATCGTCCTCTTTCGCGTCCTTGCCAGGATTGATTGCGTTCTCGCCCCGTATTCTCCGCTCCCTGCGTTTAGAGAACGAAATATACGTACCGTAGTACGTACTCGAGTAATCGAATAACGTACTATACGCGAAACAGGACCTCTTCGTTAGCTAATAAATTTCTGCCAGGCGAAATAAACCGTGAGAATAATCGCTGTGTTTGCTTTCCGAGAGGTTGCGGATAAGTTTTCATTAAAGCCTGACGAATCCAAACACCTCCGTGACCCCTTTCCTCCTCGAACCGTTACCTACGTCAACGTCTACGTCTACAACTAGGAGCGTGGTTTCTTTCGAGCCCGTTCAAGTTCTAGTTTTCGAGTCTCGAACGCTCGCGCGACGGCGAGCTGACGCGTTGACGTTGATTCGACGCCACCGTGACTAAAATAATTATGAAAACGCGTCGCCCGTACGGACGAAGCGAGACGTTTCACGGGCACAGGTTCAGGGACCACCGGGTATACCGATAATTACTACGTGCGCCAGTCGCGAGCCGTATCCGACGCCTGTCGCTGCGATTTCAGAGTGTTTAGGCCGGCGTACCCTCGACCGTCTATTTCCTGAATTCCCAACGAGTCCCAAGTACGACAGCCAGGTCGACTCTGTTGACGAGACTGGCACTCTTCAGGGTCGGCCTTTCCGATACTGATTTTCAATTTTCGCGTTGCATCGCCTCGCTTGTTTCGATTTAAAAATTTTCCCACACGAACGTAAGCTTCATCCTTGCAATACGTAACAAAGAAGATATATTATCGAGTCGCTAATAACCCCTTCGACGCGACTATAAAGGACTAATTAAAAAAATAGTTTCGCGAATAATGCTCAGAAATTCCGCAAACTTGGCGGATCGCGTTCCGCGATTCTTCCATTGTTTCCTCGACGCTTGATCGTCGATTAAATCAGACGCGAATACAGGAGAGATCCGTGACGTTGGAATTGATGTCAGACCGCGATTATTGCCTCTATCGCGGAATAAATGTAATTTGTATGTTAATGAAAACAACCTCAGTTAACTGAATGATTGACTGCATAATGAGTACAACAATGAGTCGGAGAACTGGGACAACCTGCGTCTATTCTTTGATCGAAGTCAGAAGGAGCGTTATCGATGTCCCGACGATGTAACCGATAATTTAATAACGACATTATTGATAATAATTTTGTCCATAATCATTAGCGGAACCTCCGTGCTATTATAGTCGGAATCTCCGGCAATGCATCTCCATCTGCATGGCGGACGCTCGTCCCGAAGCGTTCGATGGTGAAAATCGATCGTACGGGCTGCGTCGTTAAAGAGTTTTCGAGCCGGGTAATTAATAGCAAGCATATGGCCGCGCGAGGTGATTGAGAGTAATTCGGATCGGCGAGCTGAAAGTTCCGACCGCTCATTAATATGCGAGGTAACGAAGTGCTGCTTCTCGATAAGTCGTCGAGACTGCTGGCGCGAACGTCGCGACGCGTGACGTACGCGAACTCATCATTTTGATCATACGCGCCAAGGTTGTCTCTATATTGAACAATTACTCTTAGGTATAGTCGATATTTTTTCTGTTTTTATACGCGACTCGCTAGGAAAACGCTAGGCAAGCAGAGTGGACGTCGGAGTTGCTACGAAACAGGATTTCATGGTATCCATCTTGGTACTCTAAATATTAGTTAAGTCAACGTCAAAAACAGATTTACAAATTTCGAATCTCGACTCTTGGTAGACTTTATAACTATAACAATGTGAATATATGCAATATGTAAAATAAAATGGAATAAAAACGGGAATAGTGATACGAGTAAACTGAGATGGAAATCAGTACTAATGGTAGACGCTATGGCAAAAGAGAGAGCGAGCGAGGGATGGAAGAATAGATAGGAGAGAACAGTATGAGTAAGCGTTTATGCAAAACGCGCGTAAACGTTCGTTTTGTTGGTCGAATTAGCCCGAGTCTCTCGGTCAGAAGGGAGGAGAGGGAGGGAGGATCTCCGACCTTCTTCTCGAGTTTCGGGACCCAATCACGGGCCAGTCATTCCTGGCAGAAGGCCCACGGTTCCGGGCAACGGGAGGGTGATTTTTGCATGTCACGTGGGCAAACGGGCACGCACTGAATGCCCGTCGTTAGGCTCTCGTTGTGAGACGATGAGTCGGTTTCACGCAACGATACGCCCGAAAAACGCTCCACTTCGGTGCCCTTTTCGAGGGCTCCTATCGACACGACCCTTCGGCGAAGCTCGAGAACATCGGAACGAACGACGCCCTGCTAGTATCCGCCCCTTCGAACGAGGACGATCGGGGAAGAACAACCCTCGTGGTGATGATACAAATTTGAAAATAATTGATGAAATCATCTACAGGGACGTCTCAACGTGCTTCGTCTTCTTTAGGCGCGAAATAGATATTTTTAGTCGCCATTCTAACTTATTATTAGCGTGGTTTAACTTAAACGGCAACCAAAGAAGGCAACCTTCCCCTGTACGCGTATAAAAACGTTTTATTCTTTTTTAAAATCGAAGGGTACTCCAAACGGCAGTCTATATTGCACTCGATAAAACACCCCTGTATTTTAGGCTCAGAAATTGTCGTGGAATATTTTTTTTTACGATCCTAAGTTATTCCAGGCTGCGCGTAGGCGTTGTTTTCGGAGTAATAATGGTAAAAAGCAGCCCGTGAGTTTACGAGTCGCCCCGAAGTAACGGTAAACGACTACTACTACCCCCGTGGAACCCTTCTGCCGTGCCGAAAGTTTTTACGACTTGACCCACATTTTTCAGCACCAAGGTGCAGGTCGTGCTTATTCTTTTCTTCGGGAAGCACGCCATAAAAATGCAAGAACCGTACGATTTTCTCTCCCCCGACGGCAAAGCGGTCGAAAGAAAGGCGAGAAGAAAGAAAGCGGGGCCCGGTCCCGTTGCCAAAAAGTCACGGGCACCGTTAGACCGTAGAAAGATAGCTGGACGCCTTCGTAGAATGTTTATGCTTTCGCCCCTGGGGGTGGACGCGTTCTTTCGGGAAATTCGACTTTACGACCGTGTCTAGAAAACGAAAAACAATCTCGGGTAGATAATCGGAGGGTGGTCGTTCTGAACGACCATAAAAAAAACTCAAAAAGAAAGCTAACAAAAAATTTGCCCGCAGAAAGCAATCGATGCATGTCAAATCATTGTTAATTCGTAGAAAATTGTATCGAATATATTTTTACACAGCACCGATTTTAACGTTGTTCAATTTCCCGAAACGCGTAACCCCGAGTCGTAAATAAGGGTGGAATAGGAACATGGGACGAATAAAATACGTGATCATCTATCGATAACAGGAACGTTCAATCCCCTAACATTCTGGCCAGCGTCGAGGGTTTTCGAAATGTTTTTTTCGTTTCCTCTTTTATTTGCACCTCTAGCCATCGACTACATTTTCTTTGCGATGGTTCACCCCATCGTAAAACTATTACCAACGCCCTCGTACAATAAAGAACAATGGCTACGTGAATAGGTCATGATCGATTCGACTGTCAAGGGAGCAGCCCGGTTTTCTAGGATCCGCCGTTGAAATACCTGGAACCGCGTTTCGGGATAAACAACGAGAACTTCTGGTACCATCGGGCGTCTAGGCTTAGGCTAAACAACCTAATGTCCAATGGGCATAATTAATGCAACGACGGGGTTTAAGCAGAGTTTCGTACCCGACCTCGTAAAGTGTTACGAATTTTTTTCGCCGGTCGTGTTTTTATTTTTTTACACCACGGTACCTGGCGTTCGGTAAACACATTGTAAACGACGAAATTTTTGTTGGCCTGCACTGTATTCCAAACCCATGGTACCTGGCTCTAAACCATCGGTTCTAGGCTTACGACTTCTGCGTTCGGGGGTGGTAGCTGCGCACGAGGCAATTAGAAGCAGTAAACCGGGGCAAAAAATGGAGAAAGAATCGAGGAAAGTGCCTTTCGAAAGCAAAATTATGGGAACACGGTCTTAAAAAAACGCTGCTCGAAAAGTATTATATTATAGGGGCCCCATTAGATTTTTAAGAATACGAAACGGTTTATGTTTCGCTGCCATTTCCGTCGAGTGTATTTTAAGGGTGAAAAACAAAGGGGCATCGATGGACGCGGCGGTCATCGAGCAGACATCCTGCGTCTGAGCGCGGATGACGCAGCAACCAGCGGAGCCGTCCTGTCGCGTCTTGATGAGCACAACGAGAGACATCGTCCGTCGATTCGAACTATCGATATCCGACCCCCACGACCCACGGTTCCACGGGCATTGCACGAGCAGAACGCGATACACGGCGCTACAGGTTCTGATTGCTCTCCACCGATGTGACAGATCTGCCTCCTTCGCCGCGGGACACGAATTTGTCGATACATCCTTTGCGAAGGACGGAGAGAGAACGCTCATGAACGCCAGTATCATCGACAGATCGCCGGATGTTGATCGACCATCGCTAGACACTCATTTGCTCGCGCGAGCAACAGTCCGAGTCGATTAAACGTGATCGGATCTGCCTCGAGACGGTACACGCGTACATGTTCTTGGGATCTACGCCTCGTCGGGACTATTCTCTAATGTTGTCGTGTACTTGTCGTCCGCCAACGGTGGAATTTCAATTATACCACTGTTTCGGAACCCGTTTATTCCGTCGAGAGTCAACGTTCGAAAGTAGCCATCATTGGTACTCCTATCGATGTTCAATTTTTACCCGATTAACAATGTAAGTCGGAGAAAGATCATTCCCAACAACGAACGTCGAAAAGTCGGAACGGAAACCTACCCTCCGGTCGACAGACTTTCGTTTTTATTGACCGACGCGCGATCCATCGATCCGAAGGAACCTCGGGGGGGAAAAAACAGAGAAAGAAACACGGAGGAGCGTTCCTCGAGGTCGAGTTCGACTTTCTTAGCGCGCTGCATTCTTCGATGCTCTTTCACCCCGATCCCCACCCCGAGGCGCTCTCTTTTTCTCCTCCCTCCGACTTTTCTGCCCTTTTTCAGGGACCTGCCGTCCGGAGCACCAGCCACCTGCTGAGAAAAGTGCTCCGTGACCGTTCGACGGTTGCGTCAGGACCGGGGCACAGTTATTTGCATCATCCATCAGACCGAGGGTGACGGAAAACGCGGCGACCGGGAGGGATCGCCGTCCACGGACGAAATATAACAGACGGGAGAACGACGCCCCGCTCCCGATTCCCTCCGTCGCCCTCGCCCGCATTGTTGGCCCTGGTCGTGATATTTTATTGGGTTTATGACGTCATTAATCTGATCGCAGGATCCGCCCATCGGTTTAATCGCGACGCGTCTACCTGCTCCTGTCGTCTTGGGAATTTTCGGCTCGGAGAACCGCACAGATTCCGGCCTGAGATACACCCCCGAATGCGTAAATTATCCGATTTACGGGCCTTCCGTGCACTCTTTCCTCTCGCTCGATCGAGCCCCAATTCACGCCAGAGACGGCCATACGTTCGTTCGAATAACAGATGACGAATAAAAACTGTCTGTTCGTTCGAGATTTAGCAAAGGAAAATTGTGTATTGATTTGATTTCTATGCTTTAGAAGTAACCTTCGCGTCGCTATCATCTTATATTTTATTTAAAATTGCGTATTTATCCGATGTAAACCTTATTACTAATGAAGAGGGCTTGAAGAGGACTGAAACTTTGCAATTTAAGCATCTAGATTTCAAGATTAAAAACAGATTGGTTAATCGTCTCGACCAGTTTGAATAAAATGGGACAAGCCGTCTCTGATTGGCCCGACAAGGGACGCGCATAGTTGCACGCGATGTTTCGTAAAACCGCGCGTAGTTTCTCGTCGACACTATGTCATCGTGCCGTGGTTTCCCTTCACGGGGCCCGCGATCGCGGTGTACAAAGGGTGCGGGGGCCCCGAGTGTCGCGCGTGTACCGTACACGCAGGCCTATTCAGCGCCAACCAGGACCGTTTGACCGATCACAATACGAAATTAAGATAGCGATCGACACCCTGCTATCGCCGATCCCGGTCTGACAGGAACAGGCGAAAATAAATAAACGGCCGATAAATCGCGTTGCGAAATGTCGCGTCAGGGGACACCCTGCGGATCCTATCGACCGAGCAAAGTTTTTCTCAAAATACGCTCAAATAACAGCGTCTCTCAAACTGGGGGGAAAACACGTTAGCAAAACGCGTTAGATATTATTTAATTTTTTGAAAGAAACCTGATCTTTCAGCCTTACAAACAGCTAAATTTCTGAGACGCTGTTCAAACGTGCCTGCTTAGATCGGATCTAGCCCTCTACTTTCGCAGATTGTTTGTCGCGGTCTATTGAGGTTTCTTCGATCGTTCTCGGATAACTGACGCATTCATCGAACGTTGCACTTCGGGTTTCTCGCGTTAAGTGTCATACTTCGATAAAGATAAGACGACAGAATGCGTCCGTTACGCAGGAGGGTACATTTTGTCGACCGACTCCCACGGCCGATGTTTTTTCGACGATGAAATAAATCTTCCGGCCGAAGAACGACTGTCAGGCCGGTCTCTATGCCTAGATACGCGGTCGAAGACGTTACGCCCTCGATGATCGATCGACGTTTCGATTCTTCGCGAAGAAAACGGGCTCGTCGTTCTTTCGTGGCGCGCCTCTGAATCAGCAAATCCTTTGATATCGTTGTGAGGCTGGCGGCAGCTGCCGCGACTCGATCCTCGCATTATTTCGTGCTCGGGGTCTGCGCAACGCCAGCGTGAATGCCGGTATATACGAACAGCATGCATGTAGACATCAGATACGCTCGGTATAATATAACTTTTGCCCGATAGGATATTTGACGCCGCATACCTTCCGCGAGCTACGGATGCCCGGCGTGCCGTGCAAACCAGCCAAAACGTATCGCTGTCCCTCGAAAATATTATTCCACACCCAGGAAAGAAATCGTAACCTGCTTTCATGACGATTCCCTTCAAGATACCGGTCGCACCACTTGTTCTCGACCGTAAATTATATGAAAATATAACCCAGATCTTACCACGTTTATTTTACATCGTACATTTATAATTTTCCCATGCCAGGTTTTAGCAAACCCTGACCAGAAGTTTATGGATTCTAATTAAAGTGAACACAGCAACTGTTGTCGGAATTACTTGGGGTATTAACTATTTACATAATCATTGATAGGTAAACACGAGATAAATTCCTATCGGCTAACCGTATTTACAAAGAAGCCTAAGAAATTCGAATGCATTTTGACAAGTGAAATTAATTTCGCGCGAAAGTCGAAACCTACGATCCAAAAAACAAGATTGATCGCGGACACAACCATTAATAATTCAATCAACGGGACAGACGCGAAGCCGTAGCGCCCACAGAACAGAAACGGTGTCAGTTTGTGCGTACACGATACGGCTGATTAGAGCGTTTTAAACGGTCTCGACCTCCGACACGAATCACTATGAAAGGCTCTCGAGATACTTTCTAAACAAATAATTATCGCAACGAAAGGCTACGTCACACTGCTAATCGATCGATTCGCGAATAATGGCGCTGCGGCATTTGAATCCCTCCAGCGATCGGTTTTATGGACGGATACGTAGTCGTCTGAGTGGCAATAAAAGATGTCCTGTTTATTTATGTACACCTCGCGTTGAAAACCGCGACGGGACGGAGGAAAGGTCAAGACTCGTCGCGAAGAATAAATTAAAATCGCGGTGAGATTTTCCCGCGCGCGAAAATTTCACTGAGAATTGGGAAAAGGTTCGAGAGCACGCGGCCTCGATCCCGGTCTTGGCAAACGTTTCGTTGAGCGTGTTTGTGCACGGCACGAATGGGAAATTTATAATCGACGATACTAGTAATTCATCCGATTGGAAAAACAGTCGAGCGTTTGGAGAATTTAATTCAGTTTACATTAGTAAGAATTCTTCGATTCGATGGTTATAACTTAACGCGCAAGTAACCGGGTCGACGGTTCTATGGATTCGCGAGTTAAGAAACTGGGAATTAATTACCGAGTGAGATTTCCTCATACGCTCTATGGGTAGGGATATGTACTTTACGTTTACGAAATAGATGCGCTTCGATACTTTTCGTGTTATGGATGATGTGAGAATATTGGCTTCACCAAACCGTGTGTTCATTGAGGAACCAGGGCTTTCCTCCCTCACAGCGGTCTTTTTTAGAAACCTATTGCAAATGTTTGTAACATATTCCTTCCTAAAAGAGTGTAATGGATACATTGGAGGTTCAAACAAAACTCCAGATGCCTCAGCTATTAATTCGGACAGATTCTGGTGGCTGTATAGCAAAATGGCTGGCAACGGGGGATAATGTTGGACCGAAGGAGTGGATGGAGCGACGATTCGGCCAGTGTTCGTCTAAAAGAGCGCCTCACCCTGTATATACGGTAGACACGTCCGTACAGCGTCGTCGAAAGTATCTTTTACAGCGCAGCACGAGCGGTGTACGGGTCCGTGAGCAGGCAGCACACTTCTCACGGATCCGAAGTAGTATACGTAGACAGTCGCCCCCGGTACGACCCCGGAACGTACGATTCGTATTGTGCGCGATCGCGGAACGAACGATCGCTACACGATCTCCTGCTGCTAGATCGCCAGATCGCCGATCCGCCGGTACAGCGATCTATTGATCGCGAACAACGCTCCGCACACACGGGGCACCGGGCGGCTATCTTACGGCTGCATCGATATGACTACGTTTCCATCGATGCGGAAGTAAACGAATCGAAAAACGCACACACGATGCGCCCGCGCGCGCGAGTCGCTTCCCGAGTCGAGCGCCGCCATCAGAACGAACAAACATAATTGGCATTCTCTCCTCGGATCACGGAACGGTCGATCGGTCGTAACGAGCCCGGTGCGATATGCCCGATGGAAATGAAATTTTAGCCGATTAAACGGCCGCCTGCTGCTGGACTCTAAAACGCTTGGGAAAACGCTTAGCGGTAGACGCCGCCGGCGTGCTTGCGCGAGTCTAATGATCGATTAAGTGGATTACGCGCTTCATGCTAAATCGCGTGCAGTTTCAGAGGGGGGATTTATTAATTGCGGAATTTATTCGAAAGGGAAGCTTCGAAGATCCTCGACGATCCTTCCATGCAAGCCCCGTCGAGTGCCGCGTCTTTTCGTTTAATTTCACGACGATCGGAGTTCGCCGCAACTCTGACGACTGTCCGATGATATTGCTGTTTATCGTTGATTGCCGACGTCGTACCGCGGATTAGATACTTTGCACGCTTCGCGGGAGAGTTTGATTAGTCCGTGAATAAGAGTTTCTTTTACACGATGTAACGCTCCGAACCGGACTCCGTTGAATGCTTTTCGACAAAAATATCCTTCAATGCGTTTATCCTCGAACATCCGTTGCTTGAAAGACGCGCAAAGGACTCCGGTAAAACGTAATTCTCCGGTTTTCAGAAATTGGAAACAGACGTCGTATTATCATTGGAGATTGCAACACGCGAAATTTCTTTATATCAACACGCTACCGTAATCTGTTTTCTAGCTTTACATTTTGAAATTAAATAGACGAAAGAACGTTTGCGTTCGTTCGAACGGTTGCGCGGACTAATCTATAAATACAGATCGGTCGCTGAATATTCAGACAGGCAATCGACACCGAGAATTCAAAATTACACAAGTGAACGCGCGCAAAAGCCAAGATGCAACGAACCCGAGCGCGAAGGATCGCAAAATTCCAGTTCGCATGGAGCCGCTCGCGTGCACGCCGGTCACGTTCTCCGGCGAACGCAAGCGGAATTCTTTCCCCATTATCCTCGGTGTCTCGATCTAGACGAAATCGATCCTCGCCTCATTACCCTTACGTAAGCAGCCATCCCCGAGCATAATTAAAATTAGACATCGCGTGGCCGGGGAGCGGTGTGTTACGACAGCCTCAATCTCGATCGTCCGTGGCTGCACAACATTCGCGATTCCACGATTCCGTATCCGCAGGCTACGCGAATAATTAATTTAATTCGTTATCTACTTCTCTGCTTGGAAATTTAACACGATGATCCTCTCGTTCGAATGTACGTTTTTAATACGACCACCATTATAAATAGTTCTTTTTCCTATCGAGTTCTTGCGTATAATAGAGCCACGAAAATTAGATTAATACATTATTTTGTGAAAAATCTCCACCTAGTCCCCTAATAATGGATAATTATCACTGAACGTGCCAGCTCCACCCTGTCTGTCGATCGAAGGTGAGACGCCTGGTGAAACAGCAATGCTCCGGGAGGCGATCGGTCAGAGGTGTCGACGGGTAAAAGGAAGAAATGGGGAAGAAGAGAAGCCACGACATCTCGGGAGGACCTGTTGACTTAGGCGAGCGGATAATGCGAGGCGGAGAAAGGTCCTGACACAAAAGGAGGGTGGCGATTCGTGCCTGACAGGATTCGAGGCACGATCTCTTTCCTCCGCGGCTCCTTCTCTCCGTCTTTCTTCCGCAACTACGTTTCCTCGAGTTCCCTCTTTCGCCGTGCCCTTTTTACTGTTCGTCTCGTTGAACGGCCTGGCGCTGTTTGCCCCGGATAAACAGAGGGCGAAGGGACCTCGCGGCAGACCCGTTGTCTAATTGAGGGAGATTTCCAGAGATCGTTTTCGGGTAGCTGGAGACGTGCTCGGAATCGCTCAACTTCGAAGAAAGTGTGTCACCGTGTACCTGACGACCTGGCGCGCGAAATTTTCTTTCCAAACGAATCCTTGTACGATTTCGTCTTTTCATTAAAATCTAACTAAACGTCGAGATAAGTGCTTTGAACGGGTGTGCCGTATAAATAAAATTACTCCCAAAATTATGGGACGAAACGCGGAGCTTCCATTATAAAGTAGTTTCGGCGAATAAAAGAAACTGGTCTGGGATAGTCGAATGATTAATTTGTTCCTAGCACCATTAATTCGATCTCTTAAAGTTGGTCGGACCCCTAACGATTACAAGCCTAATGAGTCTTGATCGGATGCGGCTGGTATTTTAACCGGTTCATTTACATCTCCCTTTCTGGGAATTAAACTTGCAGCAACGTGTAATCCTTTAATCCGACATATTGATAGATCCTTTTGCGTTCGAGGCAGTTGCTCAATCCGTGAGCCGTGGTTTTTTTCTTGTTCGAAAACGATGAATCAGAACTGGTCTCGTTCGGATCGCGTTTACCTGAAAGAGCAAATCCCCCCGGCGTAGCTCGGTCGATTTAGGTTAAAGAAACCGTTTAAAAATATTCTTATTTAAATGCACCACCTTTCAAGCGTAATTACGACTGTCCCCGGCGCGGAGCAACGAGTAGTAAATAACATTCTGTTCGAACGATCATCTAAATAATGCTAAACTCTCCCCGGAGTTCCGAGAAGCTTGGCTGGTTCTTCCGTCGGGACGAGGCAGAAAAATGGCCGCGGGTCGAGGGGTAGGGGGGTCGTAGACGAGCCGAAGGTTAATGAGTTTGCTACTGCCTGTCACGAATAAAAGTACAGGCAAGGGGCCAGTGTTTCGCCCGATGAAATAGGTACGTATACCTCGTAGGTTATAGCAGCCGGTAGATACGTGGTTTCCGGAATGCATCCCCATTGGTCGCGCACGAATTACCCGCTGGAAGGGGGCAAAGAGCAAACCGTTCGCCGGCAAGATGGCGCCTGTTCTAAATTCAAAACAAGACGCTGCTTAGCATATACATATCCCGGGCTCAGCCGCGGCGTGCACGCTATGACATTCGCAATTCAAATCCGTACATTTCTATTACCATTTTAATTCAAGGGCACTCGGTCGCGACGCGTGCATCAGCCCCACGAGGGTTTCTTTGCCCGGGACGCGATGTCTCCGAACGATTTTCGAAATTTGTGCCACTTACAGACGCCTGTATCGCGTCGAGAAAAAATTCGCTTTTACCCCGCATTACGGATCGATCTAGGTAAAGCTGAATTTTACAATGCTATTTTCTATAAATATTTCACGACTAATAATATGCAGGCGTCACTCATTCCAGTGGAGACTAAATTATATTACTTATATTTGCAACAACCATAAACGCACGATTTCAAGGGGAAATTTTGGGATCTGGACAACGGACGACACGCGAGCGACAAAAGCTGTCGAGTCGGATTAAGCTTGACTTTTTCATTGGAACGGTCGACGATAGTTGGCCGTAATGAGAGCCAATAGTTTTCTATTAAGTGCCGATCAACTGAGAACCGTTGCATTATTCATTTGACCGAAGCTCTCGCCAATTTTCTTACGATCGTAACTCGTTCCGGGGTTCCGAGGCACGATCAGACATTCCGAAATCGTCTGTCGCATTTATCCAATTAAATACGCTCCTCGAATTAAAATCTCGGCCGCCGCCGTTTTGGAATTCAGCTCCCCTGGAAGACGACCGATTATAAGCTTGGCGCAATTTCTTTTATATTTCAAGAAATGACTGGATAGGCGTGGCGATCGAATCGCAAACGCGTGTCACGCACGATCTACCCTTTAATGTACCTCGTAACGAGTCGCGATTTCGTTCGATACCATAATAAAACGTAAATTTTATGAAGATGAGGCATTTAACGCAGCCTGAAACCACCCAACGGCCCCGATCCTGGTTTTACGGCGTAGGAGACGGTTTTTTTCATCGGGAGCAAATTGCGCGGCAATCTCCGAGTCGGCCGGATGGCTGGATCGTCGATAATCGTCTCGTTAGATCGGCCATGAGAATCGGATACAACGCGATCGAACATCTGGCGAAACCCTTTTAGACGCGGACCCGGATTTGTACCGACGAAAACTGACTCGTTCCCGCGAATTTATGTGCGCCGTCAGATTAAGGGACGGCCTCTCCCTTTCTTCTCGGGGGCGCCCGCCATTGTGCCACTTCCGTGTACTCGGTTACGCATAACGAGATCCTCAGGATTTCACGGGGCTCCAGACGACGTGTCGCTATTTTGTATTAATGACCCGTTCTGCCGAAAGACTTTTCGAACAGATGTTCCCCACGGCTCTTCTTGCCGCACATTTTTAACAATGACCATATTTCTTTTCACTCCCCTCGATCACCACTGATCGCATTCGATGCGATTGTTTTTCTCTCGTGCACGGCTCGAGCAATCAAGGATATAGAAAAATTCCTTCGGTCCTTTTCAACGAACGCATTTTTAGTTTCACTCTAAACGTGTTAAGCTCGTTTAGTTTCGTGCAAATTTAAAAATGATTCGAGAAACAGTATCCGATTCGATAGAGTAACTCCTCGAGCACATCCTATTGCTTGCAATATTGCGTGTTGCACAACGATTAACGGATCTCGCCCGACATATTTATCGTTCCAGTGGAAAAGATTTGTTTTCGCAGTGGCGAGCACTTAATCGAACGTAATTATGCTCTATTCGGCCGTGAGGGGGTACTGACGTAATCAGAGCGTGATTGACGCGACCTTAAAGACGTCGAGTACACGTTTTTTCCGCGAACACGTTTTCCAACGATCCACGAGAATCGCCAGTTTGCAGTTTCGTACGCGAGGCGATCGTTCGTCGTCGAATTTCGACGAGGTGTGGTTCGAAGCTCGAGAGAGGGAAGAGGGACCATTCGGTTAATTGCGGGCATTGAGGGAGCTGGAAGGGCACACGTAGCTCGCACGAGGGTTGATCGTCGCGATTAATCATGGCTGCCGGTCACAATCGGCCGCAATCTGTATCTCGCATGCACGCGGCCGAGCCTGCGGCTGCTCTTAAACCGTTTGGCCTCTTCGCTTATTAAAGACATTCAGGTCGGTGCCAGTAGTCGACCTGGCGTCGATTCATAACAAGAAATTAACAAGCGCATGATGAATGGCTCGGTCGATGTACCTGGACGGATCTTTCGGGCTCGATCTACCTTGCGTGGTCAGAGGGTTCGTGGAAAAGACCAACGATAGCGAATCTCCTCCGTGTTATCGATAAATTACCGATAACAATACTCAAACCTGGGACAAACTCTTTCTTAAATAAAGCTACGACAAATTCATAGAGGAAATAGTTAAATCCCCTACTTATTCTAACCAAATATAATATCGTTTCCAAATAATTTTCTACCTCTATTCTACAATCGACTCTATTTAGTTTAAGTTTATATACCAATGTATTTTATACGTATTCCAAAGAGTTTTCACCCGCAAATAAATACCACTATTATAAAAAAAACTGACCCGTTGAATTCTCGTAATATTTTTCAAAATTTTAAATATTGCATCGATAGTCGAGCAACCACCTTCATTTGGCGAGTTCTCCAAACTTATTTGTCGTTTGTCCAGCAAGGAACATCGGACAACGAAAAGCTTCCTGGAATTATCGTCGAGCGAACGCGACAATTGCCAGGGCGAAAAGGAGCAGCGGTCGAGCATTGTGCGCGCTGCTAGAAATCAAGTGGGACGATTTCGAGATCCTCCTCCTCCTCGATTCGGCGATCTTTAACAAATGCGAAATTTATCTGCAATCTGGACCGTGGGTCAATAGCCGGGCCGATGGACATCTCTCTTTCAGCGGCGCTCCTGACTCCATTGTCAGCTCGGTTCAACGGGGTCGCCATTGTCCGGAACCATTCGGAAATGGATGTTTTGGTTTCTGTGAATGCGTCGAGTGGCACCTTCGAGTGGTCCTTCGTTCGATAGTCGTTTTTCTTCTCCTTGGAGATTTTCTTCTGCCGTCGGTACAGGGTATCCGCCCCCTTTCCGTGCCTCATTGTCTACCGGTGCTTCTGTGTTCTTTCTATCGATTGTGCGCGAAAGAAAGGAAACCGCTAGAAGACGAATCGAGAACGTCGCCTCGGTTGGAGTCGGTGAATTATCACCCTCGTTCCACCACGCGTGGGCGGACCGTAAGCGCGCAGAGTCAGGCAAATTTCATTCTCGACAAAGAACAAGAAACGAAATACGTGTGCTGGTTTTCCCACCCCTTGAACGCATCGAAATTAGTCGTCACGATTTTCACAAGCGACTTCAATTCATCGAGATAAACGGACATTATTAGTGACCTAACCCAATATTATTCCGGAGCTCGAAACGCGGTAGCTCGCCGTAGCAGCCGCGATGTAGCGATAATATTTTCTCTCGGAATAAAGGCCACTTACGATACACTTGCCTCGCCGTGTGTGGTCCGTGTATCCTGGAGAGTTCTTCATAGGAAGGGGGAGGATGAAGTCGCAGGAAAATCGAGTCGTGCACTGGTATCGATGCACCAAGCCCACAGTTGGTCCTCGTTTCGCAATACCGCTGCATCTGCGATGAAACAAAAACATCGTTAATTGAAGCTTCTAATTCGAAAAATTCTCGCGATTTCGAGAAACTAGATGCTCCGAGTAGAATTGCGTAAGGTGGTTAATAGGATCGTTCAGCGAGGCGTGGAAACCTTCGCGATCGGAAAAGTCAGGCGTTCGAAAAAATGCTGCGGTTGCTGGGGATTCCCCGCGATAAGATCTAGCATCCTGCGGTTCGATCGTTGGATCCTGGTTACGAGGAAATTGGCGCGGATGAGCGTTTTCGCAAAATCGTGGCGGAATTATCGCGCGTATGTCGACACGGTGCGAAATTCTGGGTCGATCGGCGGTCGACCGCGATGGCCGACGAAGAGGCGAAACGGTCCGTGGCAACGAGAGCGAAAAGGAGGCGGAATAAAAGTCAATCAGTCCGTCGGTGCGGCGCGCACGCGTTAACCTCAGCGCGAAACAACTCGCGCGTAACTCGTAACGCTGGCATTACGCGCTCGCGCGCTCTCGCCGCGATGTTAATTGAAATTACACATGTGTGGTCACACGCGAACGCCTGATCTTGAGAGGCGTCCTGGCCACGATGTACGCGCTCCGTGCCGCGCCATCCGACCGAACAGACAAGGACGAGTCGTCCTCTCACTTGAAAGATCATCCTCCGCCAGGATACTGGCGGATGGTTCCTTCTACGGTTCAGACGCAACGATACTAATGCGCCCATTCTGCGTAGGCAAGAATCTTTCACTTTATAATTTGTATTTCGACTTGGACTAGATCGAATTACACAATTGAGAGAATTATAAATAAAAGTTTGTCGTGTCTCTCTGCTACAGATGGAACTCAAACTCTAGAATGGTGTACTGTTGCGTCGAACCGAGGATTCAGTGTTACGCACGCGATTTGCACTAGGAAGAAAATTAGAAAAAGACAGTCGCAGAAATAATTCGTTCGTTAAAAAACTTTACGCGCTCGGACTGCTGTCATCCGATTGATTTATAACGTTCGACGCGTAGAAAGATGATCTTCCTATCTTTTTCTCCTTAACGGACGCTTTATAGAGTCGTAAAGTTGAAATTGAGGAAGTAATTAGAATTGCAACACAGTCGTGCCCGTACCATGTCGTTCATAGGGATAATGTCGACGATTTAGTTAACGTAGTTGTTGGCCAACCTTCGGATGTTTAAAAGTTCAATCTGTTTCTGCAAATGGAAAGTATGACAAACACGCTGTTGCACTCGTTGTATCCGACCTACAAGTTACAGTCGTTCTTAATGTTCCAGTTTGATTCCAGTTTCGAACCGACTCGCTTACAATCTAGCCACAGATATTCGCAAGAAACGATTTATGTCTCGCAGCGTGTTCGTAAACATCTTCGAATATTCCTAAATACATGTCGAGAAGGCAGTACGTATAAAACATTTCTAATTTCAAAATATTCTTGTACATAACCATTAGCGGTATGTTCGAGTAGGATTACAAATTGTTATAAAACAGTCTCTACTCCTTTTGATTCTGCGTGGAATATTTCCTCGACTAATCTGTCAAGTGAATAAAATTCTTCGCCGAGTTTATGTCTGTATTTTGCGAAACACTGTCGGTGGATGTTAAACGGAGTAAAATTCTTGCGAGGCACACCTAAATCGCTAAAAACTCGGTTACTGAAGACGCGGAGCGACTAACGAGCGGTGACTCAGAGGCCGTCGCAGCGGGAGAAAAGGTCTCGCGAATGGCGAACGCATTAATCGTCGTCCTTAATTGGGCCATGTCGTTAGGCAAGGAGCGCGACGAAACTGGATATCGCGTAATTGATCGCAAAGCATACGATTGCACCGTGCAGGGAAGACGAGCGCAAGGTCGACCGACGCGTTTGTATGAGCGCGCGTGTGCCTCCGTGTGTCGCAATTACTCCCACGTCGCGGCGCATTGAAATCTCCGCGCGAGGATCACCGACGAAGACGTACGACGGAAGAAACGTCAGTTTTTTCTCGCTTTTCTGGAACAGTTTTGCGTTCGCTGTCATTTTCGAGCCAAGGACGCTCGGATGTTCGATCTCTTCCTTCGATTTTGGCACGAGCAAACACAAATTTCAACGTTTCGACTCCAGAACCGGTCATCTTTATTTCTATTTACTTCAAAGTCTTTTCCACGCGTTCCTCGGTGAAGTGAAAGGCGATAAGGATGTGAAATTTCTGCGAACGAGAAATCCATGAAACCCTACTCTGACTAATTCTGAAACCTCTCTGGACGTTTGCCATGTGCTGATGTGCGCGGATTGTGATTAACAGCAGCGAAAACGGCAGCAGTATTTCTCACATTTCTTACAAGTTTCGTATCGAAGTTGCCAGTTTCTCCGGACCCTTCTACCAAGCTGTTGAAACGTATACCACAAGCTACGGTCAAACTTGATCCAACTTGATCTTAAAGAACATTTATTCGTCTGGGAAAGGTTATTGGATCAGAATTTAACTCCAACGAGTCTCGATTGAATTCATTCGAATAACGCCCATGATCTCGAGCGCCGCGGAGTTCGCGATTCACGGATGCCGGCGCGCGACCTTTCGCTGGTCGACGGATCTCGATGTGAAAACGGCGTGCGTAAGAACGGCTGCGCCTGTTGGAAAATAATTATGAAAACGCGGCGTAACGAAGGAGAATAGGGTAGGCGCGACTTTCCACGATCGAGGGTAACCTTAATGTCCCGCGCGGCGGTTACATAAACCAAGCGGCCGTAGGTAGCCGAGCGCGGATGAGCACGACGGTGATGAAATCCCGCGGCAGCCAGCCGCGATACCGTCCATGTGGTCTTGTATCACCGGATGATCTTGAACTAACACCTTTCAGGGCATATTCCGCCATTTATTACGGACATGAGGTGTTCCAATAATTGCGCAAACGCCGCGAGATTGCCTGCATACGTGTCATCGGTAATCGCTCCTCGCTGAGGATCGCCCCTTCCCTGTCGCCCTCGTTCCCTCTCTCCCCCTCGCGACTGCTCGTCTCGCTCTGTCTTGGTCTCTCTGTCAAGAATCGTGTCTCCCGCGACGCTACGCGCTTCTATTTGCTCGTCCGTGGTGGTAGCCGATGCAAGTAGTAGGAGAAGACGAGAAAGGACGAGCACGGAGACCAGCGAAGAGAGGAGAACAAAAAAAACAGGTACAGCCGATACTTGCTGGTACTTGTCATTTCCAGCCGGCGGATAGCACGCTCGTGTCTATTATGGTTAACGCGACTATAAATTACTCGAATGGGTCTATCACGCCGCGTACGATCGTGGTGGTGACCTCCTCCATCGACGGACGTACGATCCTCCAACTTGGAACTGACCGGGAGAAGTCGCGGAAGGAACCTCCGAGCTTGAGCGACTCGAACTCGGTTTCCAGGATTAGGACAGGAGAGGATTGGAACTAATTCGGGGTTTCTGTTACTGTTGCGTTCTTGGTAAGTGAAACACGGGGGAAGAGACGATTCCGTTGCAGATTCTTGCGAAAAGTACCGTAGCAGTAAAATTGCGTCACATCTGTGAAGATCGGCTAGGAATCCCGATAATGGGCAGTGGCCTGAGCCGCGATGGGGTGCGTACGGTTGCGCGACGCGGACGTTAATGGATCTCACGGAGAATGGGTCTTCTATTCTGCATTTCTGCGCCGTTATACTCTCGTAATCACTATTATTAATAACGATCGACGGTATCGATATTATTGCGGCCAGCCTCGGCTCGATTCGCCGCTCGATAAGGTCACGCGCGTTTACGTAACGAGTGCCCGTTCCATTATTGCCTGGCCGACGTTCGACCACTAGCCAGTCGAGCGTGCCGCTCTTCTTCCCGGGCATTCTTGGCCTCGCGGGGTCAGGAACGGTCCATCGGGGGAATCCGGCTGCGAATTCGCGCGCCAGCGGATCCGTGCGAATCCGTAGCGAGGTATAACTCAGTGAGCTTGACTCTTGAATGGACCTGGCTTCTTGTAAGGGCTTACGACGACGACGACGCTGCGCCCGTACAGGCCGACACGACCCTTGCAAACCCGACTGAATGGCCGGCACTATATTCGTACGCGTGTAAAAAATCGAATTTATCGAGCTGGAATCCAACCAGATATAAACAATCCACGATGGCGCAGAGGCGCGTGCGTTCCGCTCCGTTTTGTCCCGCTCTACAATGCCAGACCAGGGTGAAACAATCGACCCGTTGATTAACGAAACCCTTCCAGCTGACGGCGACCGACCCCCGGACAATAATTGCCCGATCACGACCCGAGGGTTGTCGCGGGAAACATCCTCCGTCGGCTCGCTTTATCGTCCACCGACTCCTCCTGCTCGAAACGTTATACCACACGCACGTTTTCTTCGTCATTTTTTCTTTTTTTTTTTTTACAGACTGTTTTATATCTGAATTCTACATGGTTCACAGTATTTTTTACCATGCTGCTGCCGTTCGAGTACAACGAAGTTTGGAAGCATCTGTCGCGAGAGGATGTCGTGGGGATATTTCGCAAGCGTAAAATTCACGAGCGTAAGTTTTATCGGTCCGCGGACATTCTCACGTTGTTGGCGGCGCGGGGCATACGGAGCCAAAGCAGCGAGCGCAGCATCGGCGCGTGTGGGCGCTACTTTACGACGGAAAGCCGAGCAATGCCGATCGTTTTACGCGAAAACGACTTTTTGCCTCCTCCCGCCGTGCGTGCGGTCGGCCCATTCGCCTCCGTAATAACGAGCCACGGATGCACGGACGTAGTCCGCCCCAGGATAACGCGTACGGAAGCTGTCCCGGAATTATTGCCGCGCGTCTATTGTGTCGCTTCAGGTACGCGCGCAGTTTCATTGACTCGAGCCTGTTAATTTCCAATTAACATTCCGCCGTCAATTTTTCCACGGTTCGGCTAATATATTGCTAATTGGATAATGATACGCCGCGGAAGTTAATTAAGAGTGATCGACGTGCAGGTTTTGCGGAGGATACGAGCCCCGCGGAGCCGTGATTACGAGAAAATTGTTAAAAACCGGACTGCGGATACAAACTACGATTTTATAGAACGCGAGCCCGAGCGCTTCCGTTTTCCACCAAAAAACCATCGAGGAGAAACCGTGGAGAAGCTTCCGTACACCTGGCCTCGTGGTCGCTTAGATTTCTAGAAACCTGGCCCAATCGGATATACGCGTTATAGACGATCGACGATCTTAAATTAAGCGTCAATTTATCGCGCATAACGAATACGAACGTTGGAGTTTGTTCGCGAGTTGGCTGATTTTGCTCGAAGGAACGATATTAAGGACGTTAAAAAATCATCCCCCGATCGAAAACATCGATTCATCGACGATCGAGCGGCCCGTGTTTCCGGGTCCGTAGCTATGGAAGGATTTCTATGGATACGAGTCCGAATTTGCGCGGTTAATTTAAACGAATGCCTCAGATTAAATAACAATACTGATCGTACGTGACTTCGATACCATCCGTGTAACGAAGGGGTGCGCGGACGATCATTATTATTCTCGGTGAGCAGCTGCAGTCGTGCTCGCAATAATAACAATGTCGGACAAGTATATAATACAGAAAGAGAGTGGCAGCAAACGCGGCTGCGCGACGCCAAGGTCCTTGAGCGCGAATAAGGATTTATCAGGAATGTTGTAGATCCACAAATAAATCGTCGATCCACGAGGAAATCGTACCGCGGCGGAGAGACCTGTGTCGAACATGGCAGATACCTTCTCGATAATCGAGCAAATATTGAGCTCGAGTTTACACGATAAACAACCTCGTTAGCGGTCTTCAATCTCTTTTAGATCACTCTCAAGGGATTCTCAACCGTTCCGAGCATCGTCGAAAACTCACTCTGAATAATATTGATCAATTTCAATAATTCCTCCGTCGCGAAATTGAAAGATACGCAAGTACGAGGTTGCGGAAATTTATTTCAATGCGATTAGAATCGAATGACGAATCGATGGTGTAGCGACTATATTGTCCGTTTATGTTTCTTGAACAGCAAATATTTTACGATCGAATAAAGTGCCTGAACTTCTGTCCGATCTTCGTTCAAATTATATAACCGGTAAAGC
The DNA here is from genome assembly GCF_051014445.1 of Colletes latitarsis. Taxonomy (NCBI): domain Eukaryota; kingdom Metazoa; phylum Arthropoda; class Insecta; order Hymenoptera; family Colletidae; genus Colletes; species Colletes latitarsis. Next base: position 23,288,248 of record NC_135135.1, on the reverse strand, counting down.
TCCGACACGCGATATCTTTATTAGAAACAAATTGTGTGAAAAGGTTTTTCAACAGTTCAGAGAACGAGTAGGTTTTTCTTCTTCGTTTGATGATACATCCTTCGTAGAAAATTGTAAACTAAATATGTGTCTCTGTCGTGCGCCTCCTAAATGATTGTACTTCAAAGAGGCAATCATAAAATTAATGTCGTAACCTTTTCCAAGCCATAAAAACGATGTTCGCAATCGTAACGTTACGTGAGATGTATACTATTGCCTCATACCTGACACTTCGTTCCCAGACACGAGATCCTCAATTATTTTGAGCGCAACCTTTCCTTATTATCAAATCTCGATTCCACAAAAGAATTTCGACCTATGGAACGCCGCCGTCGAGGATCTTCTAGGCGGATCGTTTCTTTTTTTATTTTGAAAACACGTTCCTATAGGATCGAAACATCGAAGAGCAACAGATGTATCCGGTCGTATTCATCGTCGCCGAACAGAACAGCCTTATCGTTGGAAATCGAGACTCGACGAAACGGTTCGCGCCCCGCGGTTGAGAACGCAGACGGCCCCAACGGCGATCGTACGCGCGTGCAAGCGCATCCAGTTGCGGTTTGCACAATGACGCTGCCGTATCCCATAGAAAATCAACGGTTCGATTCTGTCGAACAATAGCCCGCCATTTGTGTCCCGTTAAAACCGCGATTTTATCTGAATCGGGGGTGTCGAGGAGGGCGCCGGAAACGTCGCCGAGGAGGAAACGCGCGGACGCCTGATCGCGAAGGCCGTCGCGAAATACCGACGGTGTTAAGGTCGAGACGCCGTAAAGAGCGAGCGTCGATGCTGCGCCGTCGGCTTCGATGAATTCAGCGACGACGGAGCCGACCGTTGAGCAATTCCTCCCGACCGATCGTTTCATTCAGCCGACGCATCGGGTATTCATCGTGCGCCGCGGTGGCATTCTAAAGGTTGACTGCAGACGCACGCGGGGGAAACGTATCCTCCTGGACAGGTTACCAACGCGCCTGCCTGACGATCGTTTTAACACCTGCGATAATTACCGGGAAAACACGGCGTAACATTTCAGGGAACGGCGCAGCATTTCTACCACGCGGCGCGCCGAGCCTCTGCTCGGTGTTCTCTCGATTCTTGAAATTCATCCCCCCGGGAGTGGAACGACGAGCAAATCGCTCGATACTCGACGAGGGTCGAGCTTGCGAAAAGCAATTGCACCCAGTGTTCGAGGAACTGCAGCTAATCTCGTACCAGTGATCGATTATGTTTCCAACGTATCTGGGATCGTGATCAACGCGCCTGTGATTAGGTCGATCGCGAAATACTGATCGGCAAATTGCATTCGCGTGATTTTGTTTTTTGCGACCACCTTCTGGAGTGACTGACTACCTTTTTAACAGGTTGCAGATGACGGGAGCCAGGAATCAATTCCCTCGGAAGATCATGGTACCCTCTGGTGTACCGTAAGAATCACACCTCGGACATTTATTATTTATCGTCCACGTCTATAGCCTAACCACGAACGAGGTATACGAGTAGACCTTACACCTTATGGACTTTCGTGGCCCAATCTGACTGTCATACCGATCTGACGTGCCTAAATTTGTCGACAAGAAAAGAAATTTCCAAATCGAATATCTTACTTCTATCGATAATCTTAACAATATCAATCCAGCGAAAAAACTACTTAACTTCCCAAATTCAGGTCGCCAGGGTCACTGTTTCTCATACTACAAGGTATGTACAAGGTCGGTGGACGTAAGATCGCCACACTGTTGCGTGCACGGGTTCCGGTGGTTTGAGCGTAGGAGGGGGATACGGTAGCCGTGGTTCGAACGTCGAGCCACGGGGCTTTTCTCAAGCATCGGCGTCCTTGTCCGATGGCTGGCGCCCTCGTCCTGGACGGCCCGTTAATTTGTAGGGCCGTCGAACCGCTTTTTACCGGCAACGCCGAGACCGCGAACTCGAGTTTTGACACATTTTGACACGAGGACCACACAGAGCGCTGCTAGCCGCGCCAGAAAACATCACTCGCCCCCGACGAGCGACCCGAGGGACAGACTGCGCCCGGGATCTCCACCGAGACGCCCGATAGACGCGCAAGAACCACGGCCACCGTCTACCGGATAAGTTATTAGCGGTGCACCGGGAAAGAAACCACGCGAATATCAATGCACCACCGGACCTACCCCGTATCCGCGATGTATTTATTACTGGCGATCGACTTTTTCGCCTAACGACGCGAGCCAGAAGATCACGGCCGAGTTATTGCCTCCGTGTCGCGTCCTTTCCGAGGGCGGACGTAGGTCCCGTCCCTTTCCCGCACAATCGCGAACCGAGTCGACGATGACTCGGACGATCCAGTGAATATGGATCGCGGTGACTCGAGCGCCATGTCGTTCTGCGCCTATTGTTAAATATTGGATGAGTTTCGGAGTTCTTGCTCGACCGGGCCTAACGATCGAATTTTTGACGAATCGCTCGATCTCCGCGGGAGAGCCACTTTCGTTTATACTCGTTATTTAGCCCCTAAACCACCCATCAGGGACGGTAGATTCATTATTCCGTTAATAACTCGTCGGATCGATCGAATTAATTATTGCCACTTTGAACGATCCTCCACGGGCTTTGAAATTATTCGGATCCCGATGAATATTGGTAAATTGATCAACGATCGGTGATAAACTATCGGCAAGTTGACTAGTTGCCAAGTAATAGTTGCGTGTGCAGGTGCACGACATTCATCGGGGAACACTGACGAGCGATTTCAGACGATTCGCTATTAATTCCTCGCGAGAGGAAGTAATAGACGATAAATCAGGATTTTGCGAGCGACCGGGGAGTACGCGGAAACCACAAGCGGGCGTTATAAGCGTTTTCATGCCCGCAGAGGAATTTCAATCTCCACCTGCATATGTAGTCTGGAAGATCATTGAAGTCTCGTTTTGAATAGGGAATTCGCGTCATAAAAGACCTGGTATCCCGACCTCCGTCGACCCCGGGAGTTTTACAGAAGTCGCTCGATACACCGACGGTGGACGCGTGTTCGTCGTCGGGGTTGCCGCGCCGAATAAACATAAATCATCGTGCGTCTCAAGAAAGCGGGAGACCCGACGGCCATGGCGGACGGATGTCGCGGAGCCGTTGTCCGAACGTTTCAAGAAGAACCGTCGATCTAGCAGGAACGCGTGGCGTTGACCCCGGCCCGTGAATCGAACGGCGTTCCCGGGGACTCGTAACAGAATCGCCACTGACCTCAGGCAGGTACGAGGTGTTAGACAAACAGCTGGGCCCGAGCGCGCACAAAGACGCGTTTTATACGCTCTCGGGGCCTAGCCGGTATTACATACGGCTCTCACGGGGCCCTACCAACACGTACGAGGCCTCGGAGGATCGAGAAGGACGAACGCCGCACCGGGAAAAAGGTAGAGAACGGGTCGAGGGGAACGCAGAGGGGCCTAGAGGGTTACAGAGGGGAACGGAGGGCATCGTCATGGACGAGAGAAGAGACGACGAGATGGGTGTATGTAGGAACGTCGAGTACGAGTCACGGAGCTTCTCTTCTCTCGCCTCGCATAAGCTGCCAGCTTCTCCTCTTTCTCTCTCGCGTACCACCTTGCGCCGCATTCCAGCATGGTAAATCGCTCGATGCAACGGCCACGTGTCCCACGATCGAAAATCGACCACGATATCCTATCGCCAGTCCACCGAGAGACCAGCCCATTGCCGAATTCTCGGGACTCCTACAACCCTGCCCCTCTTTCCCTACCACGATCCTAAAGCTTCAGGAATTTCACCCAAGAATCTGCCCACCTCCTTCGCCAAGTAATAGAGTAACCGTTAGGTGACCGGGTCCTTCGATTATCTTCTTACCCCCATTAATAATTATTTCATTGATCCTAAATGACAACCTTGAAAATGGACCTTGAAATTTAGGAGTTCGATGCGAAGGTAAAGAGAGACTCGGACAAAATCTAGCATTTAGGGTACGCGACGATAAATTAGACGGAGGTTAATTAAGGAAACATGACAGGACACGGAATTGTTTTTTTTGGATTTATAAAGATCCTTTAAGGTCACTCTGTGCCTTTCAAAGTTCAGTAAGCCAGTGTACAATGCTCTTTAAGCAACCTAAGGTCAACACAGACTGTAATAATATTTACGTTCAGAAGGTGCGAACTCCGAATATATCCTGCGAATGAAATGCAGGATAATAATCCTCGCGGCTCTCGTTTAAGTAACTTCCGGGAACTCGGATCACTCGACGCTACGCGTTTGTTCGTGCCCTCGCCATCCTGATTAATGTTTTCATTTAAAATAAGATGACAATTTCTGATGAGTAATTTCAACTACTAGGATGAACAATGATCAAATTGAAACTATTATCATTTTACGGAATGGTCGTAATTAATCCACTATAAAAGGTTCAACGTGTTGTTGGGAGAATAATGGGTACGAGATTACGTTTTCCGGAACATGGGAGCTCGTAACACCTTCCTATAAACCGGAGGAATAAATTCGAATAACTCGAAGATCCTCAAGTTTAACGGGACTACGCGATCATTCCCCTTTACTTGGCAAACCTGTATCAATTAAAATACAATAGTGAAGGCAGTGAATATATAACGAAGTGGACGTTACGCAGGAGACCGCGTACTAACGTTGTACAAATGGTCGGTCGGAAAACAAGGAGGGAGGCTGGAACGACGGACTGCAGGTTCCCATGACTCGCCCACGCCGCGAGGAAGGTGCTCGGCGATGTCGTCGTCGCTCGTCGTCGGGGGCATAAAAGTGTCCGGAGACCGAGACCCGAAGATCTCAAGTGCCCGGACCACCTTGCACGCCGCGTGGGCGATCGGCTCGCGAGCAGTTAGCGAAGCTTGCGCAAGCTCGAGGTCCTTCCAATCGGAAGAGGTGGAAAGAGACCTTGGAAAACACAGAAAATGACCGCGAAACGAATCGATCTATTATTTCTCGGAAATTAATACAAATTTTGGCGTTATAATTAAGTAATTTCAAAGACACTTCGACCGACAGCGAAAATATAATTTAATTTCTTCGCCGAAGACGCTAAAACGAGGAACGATTAAAAGCGCTTACTTCAAAATGACAGATACGGGGACATCAACTACTTGTGTCGTTCGCTGCGATTCAGAAAACGAGCACGATTAATGCTCGCATTTATCTTTACAAGGAATACTCGTTTCTTCGCATTTTTAACATCCGCGTTTTCTCGAGTATTATTCACATAGTTCGAATACATTCTACGGTTTATCCTATCCATAAGTATCGTATAATGCTTCTTTCTCTCTGTCACTCAAACTTCTCTACGAAGGTTTATTATTTGCCACGATACTGGATTGGTTTTCCAATATGATTTTCGTAATATCCACCATCAATATTCATCACCAAGAATGTAGTCTTAGATTTTTATCCGCTACTGTATCGTCCCACCCAATGTTCTTCGAGGATCTATTTTCAGGCCTCGTTTATTTAGCATTTATATGAACGATTTACCTCGCGTTTGCAATAACTGCCAGGTCCGTATAGTGAATCACACTCAATATCGTCCACCATACTGGTATTTTATAGTTCATAAACTGTAATACATAAGGAGGATACTTTCGTAGTAAACGTTAACATATCTCTCCCATACTGTTGCTTGTTTGAGCGTAAATAGTGATAACAAATTTTGTAAAATGTCAATGAAATATTAATGCACGTAACGATATGCGGGAAAGGTGTACTGAAAGTTGTCTGTCTATAAAATTTGAGAATTACCCTGTGCCTTGCTTCGAAGACTTCGCATTTAATTTATTCCTAAAAATTTTTCTCGATCATGAAATTTCGAAAGTTAACGGGATTGGCTACACCTGTTAATGTTTGAACTTCGTTCTGGGAAACGTGTCTCGATGCTGAAAGGACAACGATGACAACGGCGAGTCGGTTCGGTAAGCTACGGGTGCAATAATAAATTGTTAGGGACGCAGGAATTTCGTTTACTCGGATGACCAATAGGATCGTCGTGCCTTAGCCAACGACCGGTCGTGCGAACACAATGTTACAGTGAAATCCATTCTGTTATCAGAGTGTAATCCTAAACACACGCGGCCGCGAGCGCGCACACGCACGGGTATTAATGAACAGGGACGAGAGGCGAACATTAATCTTGCCGCGTGATTCGTAATACCGCTTCGCGCTGGTTCACCACCCAGGCGATATCTAAAAGCGAAAATCATGCAGTCCTCCATGGACAGATAAACGAGTGATTAGTGTTCGCGGGTAGGACTTCGTTTCTAGAACACGCGACGAGCGACCAGCGACGTTTCTGTTGGCCCGGCGCCCGAGTCCCTGTGGGCGTCGAAAATGTTATCCACCGCGCCAGGATCGCCGACAATTAAACACCCGGTGGTTCTTTAAAAAGAGTTGACGCGTACATCGTTGGCATTAAACCGTTTTCTCAGAAACTCGTTTCTTTCTCGAGCCGGCGAAAGAATGGTACTTCGTAACACCGTCTACCCGTTCGAGTCGCGACCGTCTCTCGAAGTACTTGCATAAATTGATACTGTCGATTTCAATGAGACGCTGTATCCTGCTGTCCACGTGTCTGAAACTGTGTTGGTCGTGTCTCGGCTAATATAAATCAACTGGATAGATCCGCGACGCAAACAGAAGTTGCCATTCGAGATTTAATTTACATCCTAATTCTTGCGATAATGCAATCCTTCTATAATTAAAGAACGCGTCAGAATATAAAAATACATGGCGTTTGGAGTGAATCTTATTTGTTTCGTATACTTCGGATAAAAGAAGCAGAGAAAGCAATGGTGGATGATATATCCAATCTAAATGTACCAGCTTTAATCATTGTTTTTAATTGAAATCTGTATTCTAGGAACTTTCGAAATTTTCGATAAATCCGTAAATCTCCGGGGCCTAGAGGGAAGTGCAGTTCGAGGGAACGCGAACAGTGCTCGACAAGAGGATCGCGCTCTCTCCGCGTGAGGGTTTCATCGCCGCCAGTACTGGGACGCGATTCTCTTCTCGTAAGTAATTTATCGTTACTATTAAAATATAGCCTGGTCGTCGTCGCGGTGGGTACGAGCCGTTATGGCCGAATATAACCATTTCTATGGGTGCACGAGGCGTCCACCGTGATTTACAATGCCCGGGGAGTTATGACGCGACGTGCCCACACTCGCGTTCACATACGCTTCGTTCTCGTGCGGTCAGCTTCTTCCCGCAGAATTCTTCGTCCCGAGGGTTCTGTCAATCGCGAGTCCCCTTCACCCGAGAAATTCAATCTCGGTTAAGGAACTCGCGAACGAACAGTGAATATAAAACCATTAAGACCCCAAAGGTTACCATTTATCGTGTACTTTCGTCTCGTCAACCTAGCTGCCCTCGATTAAACTCTTTACATCTCGAGGCTCTAGTCTCTATTGCCCGCGGATTGGCAAACTTTATTCCGAACAGCAAATGGAGACTGTAGATTCATCGGTAAATCTTATTTTGTTATTCCGTATATTATGATTTTTTGATCAGTTTTCGCGTTTTCTGTGAGACGAGAGCAGGACGAGCGAACCGACAGACACGAACGCGGAACATCGATCGTCGCGATCGACGGTGTCCATCGTGAATCGTCTGACGTCGTTACGCGTGCGTTCTCGAATGCACAGGGGTGAAATACGGCCCAATAAAAGGGCACTTTGACACAGTCTCCCGAGCACTGGCTGCCCATTGTTCGGAAGAACGGAACGATCGCGACCGCAAAGTCGATCCATTCGCCGGCGTGCCGCGGCAGTTAACGCGAAGAAGGACGAGCGAACGAAACAGCAAACTTCCAAGAGGACTTTTTCGCGCCCGGTCGTCGTGGATCGTAAAATCGATCTCGAAGCTGGCCAGGGTCCCGTCGACTCTTCCTCGTGATCGAACAAATTCATACGTCGACGAGGGGAATTATATTGGGTTGCTCGATACGTTCGTGACATTTCTTTACATAAAAAAAAGACATACTTCCCAGAAAAGTAAAGACAAGTTGTTGTACACGCACCGAGTGTGGTGAACTACTTGCCATTGAGTTAAATATATTAATCCTCAAGATTCTCATATTCCAAATCAAGTTCTAGATCTAGCCTTCTTGCTTGGCCCTCCATAGTCGTAAATTTACAGCAGTAACAAGTGTTTTACACAAAGGTCATCTAAGATAACTAATTTCTCGATGCAGTGGAAACAAGAAAAAATGAAGAGTATTTTCGCAGAACAACAGGCTGTCGTCAAAGGGGTGATGAGTTTTCACCTTTAGCGTCGATAAATACGGTGAAAGGCGACCACGAGAGGGCAGACGGTGCCGATAAGCGATTTCTTTCACGACTTCCCAATAAATTTACTTGACGTTCATCGCGCTACGACCCGCAACACGATCGTTTACTATACATCGACGGCTTTGAACAGTGTCCATGCTCTTTAGAACTCTTCCAGCCGGCCAACGCAGTCAATATAGAATTCATTGCTCGCGAAGTAAATAAAAATTCCCTGACGATAGTAAACTCTCGGTCTCAAATTCTGCATTCGATTAAAACAATCGTTATTGAATACCTATCCCAAGGAATCGAACTCGAAAATTTGTAAAAACGTGCACGTGCCTGATTACTTTCGTTTATTAGTCTCTCGAGGAACGCTGTAAACTAATGGTCGAAACGTGTATACGGGTAAACTATGCTCGATTATGGCGTAATTAGTTCCATTAAACTCGAAGAATCCGTCGGTTTCATGGCGCGAGAGACGGTTCTCTCCCACGGAACACACGGAGCGAATTCCCCGAAGCGGTGACGCGCGATTTCCGCGGCGATCGTCTCCCCTCCGCTCGCGGCTATCAGCTTCGATATCTAACGAGATTCTCTCAGTATTCGAGGTCCCTTTGCGTGCACGTCGACGAAGAGGAATTCCGCGATTCTGCACCCGACGTCCATCAAGATGACGGCACGGCGCAGTTATCGAGGGATTTGCGCCGTGATACGCGCGATCGCCGATCGGCGATCGATCGGTCGCGCCAGGGGGATCCCCGTGGCGTGTTACGAATCCTGCCAATCACGGGAGTGTAATCGATATCGGGCCCGGAGGTGGGTATAGTCGATACGATCGGCTCCGCCCCGGGCGTGTCGCCGGCCTGGACGATTTATAATGTTAATATCCTGGAGCCAAGCTCGACGCTTTTCTCTCAGATCCCTTTCTCTGTTATCCTTCGCCTCGTTTTATTCTGCTTCTGCACCAGTCCTCGTATCGTGTACGAGTGGAGCAGAAGAGGAACGCAAGACAAAGACGAACAATCGGTCCGTGTATCTCGAGTCCGGATTAACGAGAGTCACTGTTGTTCGAAGCGATGATATTGTGGATCGATCGTCCGTAATTAAACGATCTTTCTTCGGTTCTTTAAATGATACCAAGTCGTGAATCTTTTAGAGCAGGTACAGAGAATACGCTCCGCGATAATAAGTCAGGACACTTGGTCGTGGTAAATTATTACGAACTGTCGATATACCCATAGATTGATGATAGATCATTAATCAAAGGAATAATCATCGGAAATCATTTTTGCTTCATAATGATAAATTAATATTAAAGGAGTAATGGCTCCAGGGGGGGGGGGGAATTTATATCTGGAGTATGATTATGTCTCTGAAACTCTTATTAAAAATTCCGGAAGCATGATCGTGCTTCTAATACGTTCAATGAGTCCCATAATTTGAAGCCACGGAGTATAGGTTGGAATAATAAAAATTGAAGTTTCGTATAGGTAATGCCGATGGACTCAATGACTCAGTACATTATGAAATACGTAACCGATTCACCGAACTTTGTACGTGATTTTCGTTCGCATGCCTTCACGATTGCACAAAAAACTATACTAATATTAACTGACTTCTCATTAACTCGCTATATATTTAACGTAATTGTAGTGAGTAATGACTTTCTAACCTATTACTACTGGGTTACTCTGTACAATAAAAAGACGTACACCTCAGATATTTCCTTGCGTGTAAATAAAATATTCAACTCTTACTCACGTTACGGATCAATGCTTCAAGATGAACGACCCTCTTTTCACGCATGAATTATGCTGCTCTAAATCTGTTTCCATCCCATGCGAAGCCAGCATAACCTCTCGTGTACACACTCTTCTGCGCAGTCTTGCAGGACAACGAAGTATTAACATTGCACGCGACTAGATTCTACTTCTGAGACAACGAAAGACCGTCACTCCGCGAATAATCGTACTTAGGAACAAGGAACATTACACAGTATTCAAGGAACGGTTTCAAAATTACCATCTTCAAATAAATAAGACACTGAAGGATACGATCACGGACGCTTACATTTAGTTCGACAACCTAGGGTAATCTGCGCGGAACAAATGCGCGACGTAGTTCGTGGCGCTCCCCTCCCTCGAACGGACAGCGAACGAATTAAAAGTGTCTCGCGATCGCGAACAATTTCACGTCGTGTTTCCTTACACGTGGTCAAACGTGTTACCGTTTATTCCTTTGTCAAACGCGAGTGATCAAATTAGGTGTGCATTGTTTAACGAGGAACGCATAGAGCGTATTGTTAATAAGTATTGTGATATTCGTAAACCGCGGACGAAAGAAAAACGATTGTGTACGTACCGAGTATCGGCGAGGCGGATTTTCTAACCTCTCAGCTAGCTCCATATTTGTGTTTCTCACGATTCGGTCACGAAGTGACTTGCAAACGTCGCGTTACGAGTGCACTCGTCGGTGGCTCAATAGCGTAACGCCATTTTAGCCGACCTGCCCGGATGAATGTTTATCTGCGTGTTGAGCCGAGCTGGAAGCTCTCGTTCGACCTCCACTCTCGTCCACTTCAGGATCCGCCGTGCCTCCCGAAGAATGGAACACCGACGAAGGAATCTCTGAAAGGATGAAGAGCTCTAAATTCGAGCCAATAGTCCGAGTAACGCGGTGGGCGGTGGTGCTGAGTTCCAGATTGGTGAGTACAATGGCAAAGACAGCGCATGATACAGCGTGAAACGAGCTCCGTGCTCGCTACTTCGTGATTGCAATCGAAACGTCCGTTGCACAGATCGGTTACCGAGTTCTAATAATGGCGCCCGACCGACGACGTTAATAATTTGCTGCAAATTTTGAATTTATCGTATAAATAATAAATATCGTTATGTAAAATGGATTTGTCTACTCGCGATCGACTGTAAATTCAGAATGGAGCAATAAAAATGCTCTAAAGGCTCGGCTCGGGACGTTGCTGCCCGAAGCATAAATCCAGCAGCGAGCAACAAAAATTGTGCGTGTGCCGTAAGTAGGTTACACGTGCAGCTCGCCATTCCAAACGGGCGAACATAAATTCTACCCTATTATACTTCTTGCATCCGATACTCCATCTTGTTACGAAACACAACCCTGATCTTACGACGCAATATCACTCGGAGTAACTTCCATCCGTTTCCCACGTGTGCATCCTAACGAAAATCCTCGTTGGTAAGCTCTGAGGAGCCTAGTACCCCCAATGAGACAAACTAAGATCGTTTACAAACGGAGTTCGAAGCTTAGCGTCGTTTACTTGTTATCTAGACCCACGCTTATGTTTCTACATGGACGCAAATCGTGTCCAGGCTAGGGTGAAGGTCAAGCTGCTTTAGAAGGAAACAGTGTTAATGCCAGACACCCGCGTTCGCGAGCAACTACGATCGACGTGACAGGGGGGAGGAAAGAGGGACCAAAAGGGAGGGATTCGTTCGGTACGAACGGTAAATTAGCATTATGGTCGTATTACCGATGTTGTGACGCCGCCTTACACGCGCGCGGATCATCCGTGCCAGGGCTGCGCGCGTAGGATCAGCTCTCTCTAACTCTGATTTATGCTGCGCGCTGCGACTCGCGACGCCAGTATACACCGCTTATTCCATATCCAGGAGACACCGAGTTACGCGTTATTTACGATGTCATCGTGGCAGCCTGCTCCATACTTTCGATTCGACAGTCTATTTTATCGGTGGTCTGTTACGGTTAGGCATTTCTGTCCGCTGGGCTCAGTCCATAAGCAGGGTGCAACTTTTTGTCGGCCAGTCGTCGAGGAACGATGTTTTATCGGCGTAGCTCAGGAACGAGGAATCTGCTCGGTCGTTCGAGGTGTTCGGTCCGACCTTTTCACATATTTTGCCAAATATCTATCTTCTTTGCCTGTACATTATGCATTCTTGGACGGAATTCGTTTTAATTACTCGATACAGTTTATTGGTCTCTTTTATCGACGTCTCGTGATCCGATAGTTTGTTTAAACGACCTGGTAGGTTAACGCGTACATTAGGATGGTAAATTCGATGCGTCGCGATTCTCGTGGAAGGAGGAAAAGGGATTCTGGAGGTCGCTTCGGAGCGGAGGCGGCGACCAAGAACGAAGAGGAACGGTGTAGAAGAGGCGCGGAGGTATGGGAAGGTACAAATTGCAGGATCGGGTATCGGACGGAGTAATTAATTAAATACAATAAAGTTAGGTCGACCCTCGTATCTGGGATCGACCACTCCTCCAATCGGCCGTCCAGCTCGCATCCAACCGTCCTCGGTCCCGATGCGCTCGGAACTCGCGGAATACTGAGAAAAGGACGGCGTCGTTAGGCGCTCGACTCGCAAGACCGTGATTTTTGACTTTGCCCCGTAGACGATCTACGAACGAGGATTCCGCGAAACGAGAGAGATCTCCGCGCGGAGGAAGGGGAGCCCTGACGCGGCTCTAACGCGATAAACTGCGAGGATCGTAGATCCTGGTACAGTGCATTTATTGCGTTGGATGACATAGGCGTAGACATCGATTATCATCCTGTGTAATTTATCCCGGCGTATTAGCTCGTTGAATTATTCCCCGTGTAACCCGACGCGTTCGTCGCGGCCGCGTGTATCCCCGTGGACGCTCGATTCGAGCGAGTCCTCCGACCGCCGAACGTTTACCATATCGAGAGGATCCGCCGCAAGTAATTCTGCCAATTGACCTGAGCTTCCTGGTGCATCGTAAAATCACGGTACGGGACGAACTCCGTTGTCAGGTCCTGGCAGAGGTCAAAGGACTGCGTCTACTCGCGAAAGAAGCTCGTTGACGGTTACGTAAGCGAGACGAAAGGGGAAGAAACCTCTCGGGCTATCAGATAAACCGGGGTACTCCGGTGCACGAGATTCGCGGCCCGTAACCGGGGATAATTATAATAATTGGCCGATAAATCGATAATTAATCAGGAGGCTAATTGCGAATTATAGTCGCGGCGGGACAATGCTTGGCATTGTTCGCCTGGACGCGTATGAGTCAAGTGTGGGAAGCTAATGGGTCGTAAGATAGAAAGTTATAGGCTGACTGGCTCGCGATCGAGCGTATTTTTTGTTTGTTGTTGTTGTGCCCGAGCACCGACTAGGCAACGAGATAGTAGGTATAACAACGCTCGCATCTCCATCGATCTCTGGCTCGCGATTAACGTAACACGACCTCGAAGCCATCGGTCGGAATACATGATTCATGCGTGAAGCTCTCGCACTTTCGACATTGTTTGCAACAGCCTCGCAGGTGTTCCTAATTATACCAGATTGGTATCGTTCGTTACGATGCGCTGCTGACGCGCGATATCGAAGATACCACGAACGGGGGAATTACTATGTGGGTTGCACGATATAATAAATTCTTCCAGTCCTAGATTCTAGTTACAGAAGATTCGTACGACCACAGGCATTTTTTAAACGACTATCTATATTCAAGGGACGAATACACGATCCTGCGATTATTTTTTATTATATTATTCCGAGACGTTGTAACCGTGTTACGAATGGCGATAGCGACTCCTGGGCCCACGAAGCAGCTTAGAATCGGGCAGCTGCGCGTCACCAGGCCTCCCCTTTTGCACCGTCGAAAGAGAACGAGTTCCTGCGAACGATCATCCGGGTTGGCCGAGAATAGCCTTCCCCGAAGCGGCATTCAATCAAATAAATAATTTTTAGGGCGAACTGGGCGGTGCGGGACCACCGCGGCATAAATTATCCGCCGACGCAACTCGGACACGGGCGAACTGCATATTTATACCTAGCGTTGCGTTCGTAGACTGCTACATTTTGCCACGGACTCTCGTTCCTTCCTCCCCGCGTCGCCCCTTTCGTCGCCACTCGGGAGATCATCGCATCTCCACGGCTGGAACCATAAACCTCGTGTCAGCGGAAACGTTTCGGTCGAGATCGGCTACGGTTTCGAAGAATCCTCAAGCGTGACCTACGAGCAAAAGCTGCCTAGGTACTCTATAAAGTCTCGCCTCGGAACGGTCAGAAAATCGTACCAAGAGACCGAGAACCGTGAGACGAAGAGATCCCTGTAACCGGCTCCTCGTGAATCATCGACACCTGTCCCGTGCTCGCGACTCGAGTGGTTATCGACACGGTTGGATTTACATTCTGGAGAACGATAATTCGATTTGCACTCCAACGAACGCGAGATTGATTTTCGTCGGTGATAAATGGTCATACGAGCGGATACCATTGGTGAACGAGGAGCGCTTCTTACTTATTTATTTGTTTAAACGAGCATATAACAAACATTATATCAAGCTAGAATGCCAAGCGTGCGTATTTTATATATCGAAAATGCAACGTTGGAACGCGAGATCCATGGGAGGAATCGCGGGGTAAATCTGAACCGAAAACGTCGTCGTAGGACGAAAGGGATTGGTCGGCGAAGACGATGGGCACCGGTCGATGGTGGTGGTCGAAGCGGTCGCACGGTGGACCAGAAAAGCCGTGTCGGCCCGTGGGTAAAGCGCGTTCTTGCGTTCCTCATCATGGATGACGAAGCAAAGGTGCACGCCGCATCCTCGGGTTCACGTCTCTCGTATAGTCATACGGTGCGCCTAGGTATTAAGGTCGATTCACACTTAATAACACCGTGGCGAATGTAAAATTCGTATCCGTAACGAGGTTTCGCGGAACGTCGAATTTATTAAATTTCAGCGTATCGGAAGCGGGGTGGGATGCTTTATAATGGAATCACGCTCGGCGTCTTCTTATTTTCGCCGATCGCGTATTACGCGAAATCCGCAGCAAGGGATAAGGCCATTAATCATTTCCCTTCACGGATGCCCGCGAGATCGATCCTTTATCTACCTTGCGGTCTCGTCGGCTCGTAGACGAGCTCATAGCGTTTCTTACAGACGCTGGAAAATCAGCCGTGGCAGACGTCTTCATTATCTCGTTCACCGCGTTTCCCGGTGCAAAATTCCGTTCCCAGGCACTCGAAAAAAGAGGGAAAGAATTGTCCTCGATCGTCGGGCACCAGTGTTCGCGAAAGGAGGGGGTGACGGAATTCCGCGGGCGCGCGTGAGATAACCTGCCACGTAGAGGCGCGCGAGGACGCGGCGGAAAGAACGAACAGGAAGAAGAACGAGAGGAACGGAGAGAAAAAAGAGAGCCGGTCGTAGTTCAGCCCGTGGCCCATCAGATAGCACCGAGAGAGAGTCTCTTTCCCCAAGAGCGAGAAGAGAGGATATTGGAAGAGGAAGAGGTGGAGGAGGAGGTGGAGGAAAAACGAAGAAGAGTAAGGCTCGGGATCGCCGCAGCGCCAAACGAGGAAGGGAATAGATAGAAGGGGGTACGAGCTGGACGAGCAAGGGGAACGAGGGTTGAAAGGGGTACATTGTTTGCCGAGCAGAGCCGATAATTCAGTAATGAACGTAACCGACGCGCGCCCGCGTTCAGGGCTATAATTACCGATACCACGTCGGATAGCGGATCCCTTAACTTCGGGTCCTGAAGCGCTACGAAGGAGCGCGAGGGCGCAGGCGCAGGCGCGAGCGAGTATATTCCCTCGGCCTGTTCTTCGGCCGCGTCTTAGAATGGGCAGCTCTAAATTAATAAATCAATAGCCGGGCCCTTATCCGATCCGCGGGTGGGTGGAGTTTGTTTGTTTAAGAGCAGGATTTATTAATTTTTCGCTGGGTGGTACGTTCCTATGGTCCACGCACTCCCGACGGTTATCTTCCACCTTCGCTTTCGCGCTCGCTTCTATCTCTTCCTTCCGTGTTCTTTATGCGCACGGGCTTCTCTATTTTACGACCCGATAGTTGCTCGTTGGTCCCGCAGCCTCGGTGACTTACATAATTTTCAAACCCTGAAACCTCGACACCACTTCGCTTCCAAACGCTATCGAACCACGTACGGTACAATGGAACCTCGATCGTTGCAGAAAACTCCTATTAAACACTCGTGTTACGATGGAAGTTTATACAAAGCGTTGGTGATACTTCAGTGGATACCTCAGATTAGAATCCGAATTGGTTTATGGAATCAAGTTGGAAATAATAATTAACGGACGACGAACCCCAATATTGAACATTGTACCGAGTACAAAATTGATTTACCTCAGAATTTGTATGTAACTCTACCGTTTATCGAACGACTGTAGTACCGAGTGATTTGTTTTTAAAATTATAGCAATCAAGAAAATGCTTGAATTTTCTTCGACAGATATTCCAAAAGTTTCCAATATTTTAAGGTATCGCAGGTATTAATTTTGTCGACGGTTCTTTGTGCTCGG
Organism: Colletes latitarsis; assembly: GCF_051014445.1. Taxonomy (NCBI): domain Eukaryota; kingdom Metazoa; phylum Arthropoda; class Insecta; order Hymenoptera; family Colletidae; genus Colletes; species Colletes latitarsis. The sequence continues at coordinate 23,271,656 of NC_135135.1, read as the reverse complement.
GTACGGGGGATGATCGCAAGGGGATGAGGTAGAGGGTTCTGAAATCCTCGCGAGTAGTGCAGCCAGTGCCATCTCTTTATCAAGGTAGGAAGCTTCGCTGAAAGTAAGCGGGAATTTCTTAGCCAATCGTGATCGACACCCTCCGGAACAAATTTTGTTTTGCACGTACAGGAATAGACGTTCATTCTACATTCATATAATTTTAGTCATTCCATAGACAAAGATCTGTTTCTAAAGTACAAATATTCATCTTCCCCTTAACTTTGATACCCAATTAAGTGAACCACATGTTATATGAGCAAATAAAAACTACATCGTATACAAACTATGAAGTCAACGTAAAAAAGTTAATCTTCCTCTTATGGAAATATTACTCGCATACGAGCCAGTGACTATTATATAGTAACGTGGAAAATGCTATTTAAACGAGGGTAAATTAAGTCGTTGCACCAAACAGAACGCTAATGCAGATTATAAAACAACCTAATAGAGTCATAGCGACATTGCGGTTGCGCTCAAGAGGCCAATCCCGTGGATTAGAATCGATCCATCGGTTTCGGTGCCTCGAGGGAGCCTCGAATAATTTGAATTCGATCGGCAGCCCGATAGTTCGATCGATCGATCCCGCGCCGCCCGTTTTCTCCGGCGAAAGAAACATTCGTGCGGCACGCCGGCGTTTCTCTCTTCGGATCTTTAGCCGTCCGCGCCTCGTAATTCTCTTTCCGCTCGAATTCTTGCGATTCTCCTGCCGGTCTCGGTGCGATAATGCTCTGCCCGGAGTGAGGTCTCGTTTTCTCGCATCGTCGAACCTCCACGGGACGCCTAATATACGATTCCATCGAGCCATATCTCTTCCCACTCATTCTTTCCTGCAGCACGTTCTTTGCCCGTTGAAATATGTATATTCCTTATAAACTGGAAACAGTGGAGGCTCGTCTTTCCAAAGCAATGCACTCGGTCTGCGCCTACTCGGATCCTCGGTTAACGCGAACAAATCGGTACCAGGAATCCTATCGAATTTCAATTTGCCGTTCGTTTCCTAAAAATCACAAACGATGTTTCTGCGAAATCATTAATTCCTCGATCCATTTAAAAATTCTTCACCCCTCGAAGCAAACTGTTTTTCTAAGCAAGCGCTGAGAAGCTCTTCGTTCCGAGCACACTGAGAGCTCATTGATTGCATCTGCTTCCCCCGTGGACAATTTTAAACCTCATCAGTTTCCTAACCGAACACCTTTACAGAAATCCCGCGCGCGAAGGCTACCGGAAGTCGCACGACGATTCTTTCGCCCGGGGGAGGAGAAGTCTCGTCGCTCAGGCCATGGTAATGGCCGTGCCGACAAGTGGCACAGTAAATCGGATAAAGCTTGGCCAGCGCAGACGACCAGCAACGAGAGCGGATTGCACCCGCAGGCGGAAATTAGACTCGAATCTCGTCTCCTTGCTCCCCGTGTTTTCTGAACTGGCTGATGATAATGACGGTGGCAGGTGCACGAGTCGATGCCACCTTCGCACCTTGCTTCCCTGATCTTCTTGGCCGCGTACACGTAGACACACGCGCGATCATCGTCCTCCTCGTCGTCGTCGTCGTCGTCGTCGTCGGGTCATCCAGTAATTCGTTGCTTCGGGGACTGCTGGGTCCGTACCTACCGTCGTACGCGTTCAAACACGTACATCCTCGCCTTGTGTCCCGTTCGTGTGTAGCCTATCTTCCTCCGTGTGTCCCGCCGACCTGTGTGTTGGCGCGTGTACACACACTGCGCTTAATATCTCGAGCCAATCTTAGAGCTTGCATTCAGTGGGTTAGTGCCGTAAATGCCAGTAACCATCCACTGGCAATGGCCACTCGTGGCTACCACTATAGGCGGGTAGGCAGGTATTCATTCCATTTGCAGTTATGACGAGTACGAGTTCAGAGGCCGTGAGAATTTGCCGGCTGCTCTCGAGCTCTACGGTGTTCCAGTCTGGAAGGCCTACGTGCCGCAGTCGCGTTACACTTCCGCGCATCTATCGACCATTTTCAGCGTCACCTCCTCGGCGCTCATGCTTCATGGTGCCCACGCAGTTTGCTATTCCTTTGATTGACGTTTGACGCGATTTACGGATCGACGGACGGACAAACCATGCGATGGAAAAAGATTCTCCTTGGTCAGGTGTCTCGACTAGTTTCTACACCCTTTTGTTCAATTTCCTATATAGCAATGGGTATTCCGTCTGTACTGTCCAAAGCTGCGACCCCCAAAACTTCAGAAAACTGCTATTCTGTACTGACAAGTAGGTCAATATGCACGTTCCAGATTAGATAAATAACGGAGCGTACGCCTGGTCGAGAAAATAGACGGTAAAAATAGTTATCCTAGCGTTCGTGAAACGTCTGTCGATCGATGGGTGAGGGTCTCGGCGTCGAAAGCGCTAATCGTATCGAGTCCACGCGTCCTGCGGCGGAGTTCTTTCCACTGTTAAAGGTTAACGGCCTTCGGTCGCGGAACGCAGAATAATTCCACGTTAGGATGCCGACGGAGAGAAAAAAAAGGCCGCGAAGGCTCGGGCAATATAATCACCGCGCGATAGAAATAGGATGAATACTTTCGAGCGCAAGACATACTCTTTAGCGCTCCTTTGACTCTCTTACACGCGTCGCTCTGCGCCGCGGCCCCTGTTATTGCCGCGGCTTTTTCACCTTCGACTTTCTCGCGGATCCTAACCTCCCGGAACAATTCATCGACGAGCGACAGGACAGCCGCAGCACACCGCCGCCGGTAGTCGCAATTATAGAGTATGACTGCACAGATTCGTTCGGTAATTTGTTATCATTGAATAAACACATGGAAAGGGACAAGTGGGTGGATGAGGAGCCGCGAGGTGCCCGTTGGCTTACGGCTACGTGACGGAGGATCGTAATCATCTCAACGGCCGCGAACCACTTTCTTCGTTCTCGGTTCGTTCCTGACGCTCTTTGTGCCATACGTGGCTCCTTTATTGTTACCAAAAAAGAAGGACGTGGGTGATGCTCGTATATTGGGTCAGCGTTTCGAAGCCCGCTACTAAGCAAAAGTTACTCGACAATGTCCACGTTCTTCTTGAAGTGATACGCGGAACGTCGGATTTCTAATCGTTTGTAAAATGATCGACCGAAGGATTAGTCGACCGTGTTGAAAAGTTGCGGGTTTTTTGCGTTCATTTAAGGTTCGTACGTCTTCTGACGAATCATTTTCTTTCGTCGATTCTCGGAATGACTACACGTTTTACGGGAATCTTCGATTCGCGTGGGTTCAAACTGGGTCACGAAAAATTGAAAGAAATTGTCGATCGGGTCCGGCAGGGAGCACGAGCATAACACAGTCGTGGTAGCCTCGATAATTAATGGACGCCAAGAGGATCATAGCGCGAGGCAACGATAAGAATCTCGCGAAGCTTGGAAGCATGGACGTTGGCGAGTCATCGCGTTGGAATAACGTGCAATCTCCGTTTCTGCGAACGCGTAACGGAGGACGCGTCCAGGACTTGGAAGGCGAGCGCGTTCTTTCACGGAACGTCGAAAGAATCGCTCATAATAAATTCCCAGCGAATAAGAGGGGAGGTTTAATCCGGCCGTGGGCCTGGCCGCGGCGAGCTGCCTGTACACCGGTGAATAAAGAGATATCTCCTCCTGGCAACAGGCGGTAACGTCTAAATTAAATGTTTCTGGATCGACGAGCCGCGGATTCAACGTGTCATGCGCCGCTCTTAATCTGGATTTAACGGCGAGGTCTCAGGCGTGAGGCCACCTTGCGGTGCCTGACCGCTTCAATAGAGCTTAATTGGCGAATACCCGGCCTCTGTGTGCGCCGTATAGGTGTATAGAGATGGAATAGAACGAGATACTCCACGAAAGAAGAGAGAGAGAGACGCAGCGAGTGAAAACGTACGCGCGAAGGCCTCCGGAGGCCTCGGTTCTTCATCCTTCTTCCAGCTGGGACCGTAAGTCTCTCGGTTCCACCTCCGCCGCCTCCTCTCTTCCGTCCCGGCCAGATGAGAGCGAGAATGACTTCGCCGATTCGACCGCGCGTTTTAGTTATTCATGGTATAATAATGACGATAACGATAATAACAACGGTAATGATTACGTACCTAAGACCAGCTCTAACGAACGACTCTGTGGGAACCGGCCCGCGTGCTTATCGGCGAGCCTAATCGGGACGGTCGTGGATAAATGTTTGTTATTAATTAGCGTTCGCTTGGACGACCCGGTGGGAAATTATGGAAGCAAATGGAAGGCTCCTCGGGCAGCAAATGGGCTGCGAACTGTTCCACCTGGATGTAATACCTGGGCTAAAGTTGCCGGTTCTTCGATCCTCGTTCGCTAGTTTCGAGAGATAATTGGAAATATGATATTTATTTCGAAACGTCTAGCATTTTTATCTCGATCGCGGCGTGCACGTTTTCGTGACAGCTTCCCGCGTGTCAAAGCAATGTTTACGACTCTCTAGCCGTATATTGCGACTAACTATCGGCTTCGTGAGGCCAGTCCTCTCGAGGAAGCGCACGGTAGCGCGCGAGGTATCCGCGTGAACCAGATACACAGCCCCGAGGCCCGTCACAGTAAATTATCATTTTCATAACAGCGTACCGGTAATTTTGAGGCGGCGCGGCCTACGGCGCTTGGTCGCTACTTACCAGCGCGGTAAGAAGGCGATCGTTTGGAGGTTGCTTCGCGGCTCGCACGCTCGCGATAAGAAAATCGCGAAGGCGACGCGCTCGATACGCTCCTAGCGATACCTTTCCCGGTGACTTTCGCGCGGACTCGCGGCTGCCCATCGGCGCGATCGTAAATCAACGGAGAACGCCAGTCCAGAAGAGACAGGGCACCGCGAAACAGAAGAATGACGAGCGTTTCGAGCGCGTAGGCGAAAGGTGGCCCGGGCTTCAAATTGTTCGACCTCGAGTGGACATCCCACCTTGTTAAAACAATCGATGATTCAGATTTTAACTCCAAATCAACCCTTTGTAGATCAAGCTTCTCTAGAAATTTGTTTCCTCAAGAGTAGATCTTCCCACTGATCACTACTCGGAACGATAACCTAAACCCACTTTGGGAGGGGTGTTCGGTCACGAAATCGAGATGGACGACTCGATAAACCTAGAAGCTTCCGACCCATCTAAATGTCACGTCATTCCGCTATCGGACGAATCCATTTTATACTCGTTCGAAGACGTTTCCTTCCAAGCTTCCAACCGTGTCGTGGCTTTCGACTGGATTACGTAACGAGTTGACCAACGGAGTTCGGAGTTGGGCAAATTTTATTTACGATCGAATTTTATTAACGAGACGCGAATGGGAGCTAGTTTACGACCGAGTCGAAAATTCGTGTTATTAAAATTTCGCCAACTCCGCTACCACCCCGGAAGCGGTGCCCCGAGTGACAATAATTCGTCGAGCCTGATCGGTCGCCAGATGCTAATCGACTTGACGTAGACTCCGGAGACGGTCAGAGTAGATCGAGCGGTGTCTGGCTACTGATCGATAGCAGCGACTAGTCCGCAGAATAGCCGAGCTTAATGATCCCCCGGTCGTTTAAATCAAAAACCATCGGCCGCGGTGAGATTGTCATGCATTATGCATATCTGTGCTCGCTCGCGCGCTAGCTCACCGACCCACCGTAAACTGCCATTACGTCGTTATGCAATTTTGTAATTAATTGTTTTTCTGAATTTGATATTTCACGGCGAGCCGGGACACGCGGTGCCGGACGATCGGTGTTCGTCGTTCGACTCGCCGCGTGAAACCTTTAACACCGATACCACTAGCGTATCCATATTCCTTCGATCAAATTCACTGTACCGCGCCGCGGGTGGTAGCAGCATCTGTCGTTCGCGGAATGCGAGGCTAATTGAACGACGTGTGTTCGATGGTGACGCGACCTAGGATGCGCGTACGCGTACGGAGTAAACCCTCTTCTTGCTGCCGGGACTCGCTGCACCACGGATTCGATCCTTGCAATATTCTAGGATTTCACAAACGTTCGAATTTCGTCACGCTAGCAAGTGGATATTCGCTGAGCACACAGTATTATTATTTGTAAACACGGACATCTTCGACCATTAAATTTGTCATATATTATAAATTCCATCCGCGACAGCGACGCTCGCTAACATAATGGAATTACTGGTCTTTAGCGCGATAATACCAGAACGTAAAATCACCATTATTTCCGTCCACGGTACTTTTACAATCTCATCGTCCTGATAAATTTGCGGATGAACGGCGGCTGGAACCGCGCGTTTTGCTTATTCACCGCCATAAACCGTTCTCGGAATATCGAGCAAAACACGTATGATTCCAGGCTGATAGATATGTTGTGGCCGAGACTGTCTCGCGTTATCCAAGACGTCCGTGCCAAGAGAGTCTCTAACAGTCGAGTCTCTCTTTCTCTGTTCCTCTTTGAAAGCAGTTCGAAAGCACGAAACCAATTTCAAAGATCGAGGGAGGTGAATCCAATCGCCGAAAAAAAACACAACGCCGCACAGAAAACTCCATTAGACGTTAGATCGTTCTTCGTAGCGCGAGTCCTGGTCATGTGTGCAACGATGTACAGCTCTCTGCATCGCGTTGCGAACCGAGACGTTAGGCAGGTCGAGGAGGAGGGCAGAGGGGAGGACTTTGCGGCGGCGGCGGCGGCAACCGCGGTGCCAGCGAGCAGAAGAACAGTCGCTTTTTTGTCCAAGTCAATATATCAGCGCGGGGGCCATGTCTAACGGGTAATGCACTGCTCGATCCCTTCTGCACGACGAAAGGAAGCTGCTGGCTGCAGCCTGTGCCTCGTACGGCTGCCGTAGCCGCCGCGGAACGCTCCGGGCAGTCGAGCGATTGTCGTTGTCAGAGAAGAAAACTACTTCATTTTCCACGTTAAGCCTCCGGTGCTGCCTGCCGGACTCCGAATGGGTTTTGTGATTGGAATATTTTCAGCGGTCTAGCTCTTGCTTCCACTAAAAAGTATTGTCGGTGTCTGAGAGGACTATAGACGGTCTTGCATCGGTGAACGGCAGGAATTAGAATTGGAAAGTGGGCAATAATACATGAAATGTCATTAGTAGATAAATTTACTCGCGGACCCCGCAGTTCCTCAAACTCGGTACCCAAAGTCACGTCCTGACGGGATCGTAATCGAGGAAAATAAAAATAAACAAGGAAATAACAAGTGGAACGTCTGCGCAGTCTTTCGAACAGAGGGTGGATCCGCTTAGATCTGCTTCTAGGATGTGGAGAAAAAGTCTGTGACTCGGAGCCCTAGAAATTCTAGAGAACGCATTACCAAAACTCGGAAGACCTCGCGGAAGAAGAGTGGACGTAAGCGGGGGAAGAAGTGGCGAAGAAGTCGGAAGAAAGAAGCGAAGTGGCATGTGGGAGGGAGCGTAGAGGGAAGGGGTAAAGATATAGGGGAGCAAGAAATATAATCGCATAGCGAGTGTGGCAGCGGCAGACCACGGGGACGAAGAACCTATTATAGCAGCAGCCAGAGTAAAAGAGTCCGGACAGGTGAGATAATCAACCCGCAGCCATAGCTGCGAGCAACCTCGTAGTAATCACTATTCGCGCACGGTGTGTCTTTTAATGCTCCTATGACTCGCCACGTATTATACCAGCGTTCCTGCCGCAACCGTGGCGCGACGACGTTCGAAAGTTTCCTTGTAACAGCCTTCGACTGCCGGCGATCGCCGCGGTTTTCCTTGGTAAAGAGCCGTGCACCGATTCGTTGCACGACGAACTGTGGCCGTGGATGCTCGTCTTCCAAGTAAAAGTCGAACCCGAGTCGTGACACCATTGCAGAAGACTTTTTTTCGCGCGAACTGCAACAACGAGGCGTGACGCGTTGCGTGTAACGTGGAACAGAAGCGGAGCCTTAGAGGTCTTCCGTCGTCCTAACGCGTGTCGCAACGGTTCTTAAAATTTTACGTTCAAATCAACCAGGTTCTCTTTATTGATTTTCGACTAACTTCGTAAGCTCTATCGTAGAATATTTCGTTTGGAATAGAATTGACATGCCATTAGTTGAAGAAGAATTAATAACTGGGGATAATTTCGTTTCGATTTGTTGAGGATCGCGTCTTGAGCACTTGGTGGCAGAGCCAGGTTTCCACTCCCGTTCGCGCGATCGTAAAGCGCGTCCATTTGAATATGAATAAAACGTTTCTCGGTCCCGCGCGTACACGCATCCCCGACAATCCGGCCGGTCGGGCCCCGAACCCGGGAGTGTTTTACGCGCACGCATTTATGGATTGTTTAATGGCGGCCGCCTACAAATTAGACGAGCGGTAAATCAGCCATCGAACGGACCACACTGCCGCTCGCACAATGCGCGGGGCCCGCGGTGGGCATTGTTGAGGCCCGGCGTTACGCCTCGGTCAATAAAATATTGGGTGCAAGGCGTTCGGGGACGGCAAGAACGACAGACGAACGAACGAGCATATCGGTGGTGGTCCTTTTCGCGAGGAGAAAAGCGGCGCCGGGTCGTATATCAAACGCGTTGGGATAAAATACACACCGGGCAGAAATAATGAGCCGCCGCGTGGAAACACGTGAGAAAACTCGACGACGACCATTGTACCGCCGATGGCAAAATGTGCTCGATGAAAAAAGGAACAGCCACCGAACAGCACGACGACCAGTGATCGCTATAGTCGGCGCAAAATCCGCTGGCCGTTCAAGGCCAGCAGTAAAACAAAATCGTGGTCAAAATATACTATTAGGAATTTCTGGAAATAAAAAATCTGCTGGCGGTTGTACCGTTTTGCACAGGTTTCCAACGCAAGCTACGATCGATGGTTTTCAGGGACCGATTGATTTTGGCCCGACTATAGTCGACGAGCAACTTTGCAACGACTCCACGGATTTTCCCATAATGTCAGCGGGTTAGTCGAGACTGTGTTTTCTAAGAAGCCCGCGTAACGCGCGGAAATCGTGATTCGCGCGCCGCTGCCCGATCATCGATGTACAACCGCGGGATACCTATATTTTGTCCGACTTTCTCACGCTGACTATTGTCATCATAACACTGCCGCGAATTACTTGTGCTTTTCATGCGGTTTCCCGGGCTGCCGGCGATATTTCTTGCGTTTGCTCCATGGATTTCGCTGTTCGATGCGTATCTATCCTCGATATCGTTGCAGGGTATAAATTACATTTTCTATTAGTTGGTTATCCATACAAAATACACGCCAGGTTACGCCAGCTCTCAGGATAGACTGTTGGTGGGAATTACGCCATTTTCCCCCGTTCGTTGAATCGATTAGCCCTTGGTCCGCGAAAGGAATAACTTTATTTTAACAACTGTTTTATCTGTCGTCTGTAAGAGCTACCGAAAGGCTACCGAACGCCCCAGGAGTTCCGCACGAAACCCGTTGATAACAAGCTATCGCAGCAACCCTCTGGCTCGGAAGGCGGATACGCAAACACAGGAGCGGCTGAAAGATTGAACCCGCCGCGACCCCGACTAGGTTCAACTCGAAACAATACCCTGCGCCGTGCGTGGTGGCTCTCGGTCTCTCCTTCAGCCCCCGGAGACGCGGGTTTCGAAGACGCTGCGACCCGGTGCCGCTTGCACGCACGTTCGCACGACCGTGAACGGAACAGCGACGGAGATAAAGGGAGAAAAAGGAGCGGTAGTCCGCGCGGGCATACACCTATTCCATTCATCGCGGAATTCCAGCCGATGGCCGACGTACAACAGCATCGATGCTTTTCCGGAGTAAGCGCGTCGAGCTACGAACCCGCTGCCGTTCGCTACCTGCACCACGGCGGCCGGGAATTGCCCATAAACACCATTACGACTAGCGGGGGCAACTTACAGCGCACTTTGCCGGACTTATGACGCGGCCATCCTTGAATTAGGTACTCGTTACCAGTATTACGTTTCAACCACCTCGTTCGAGAGCGGACGACCAACCGCGAGATTCTGACACCGGCCAACCGAGTCGCGTACCACGGTAGTGGAATAACAAAACGAGAGGCGTCGAGTCGTTTCGTAAGTCTTCGCATATAATTCGAATTTCTGGGTGAAACGCACGTTTCACGACTCGATTCGAAAACGTGCTTTCGAAAATTTGTCGAGAATCTATCGGTGAATCCTGATCCCACGTTCGCCAAGCGGACGCTGTCCTTCGCCGTGGTGGCGGACGATGCGTATACAGTTTTCGAGCTGAAAGTTGGCAACGTTTAATTAAACGCTGACTGTCTCGAGGTGCCTAAAAAAGAGTTGATGAATTATCGACGTTGGGTAAAAAGGACGGTATTAAAAAGTGGCTGTCAGCGCCGGTGGAACGTCGCGCTCACGCTCGGCTTGGCAAGAAGCGAGGCGAGGTATTTATGGACGAGGAAGAGCGATAGGCCGATCATTTTAATACTGTTCCCAATTAATTACGGTCCCAGAGAACGACGGGGTCTTCGAAGACGTCGACCTCGCGTTCGATCTTGAGCGTATGAAAATTAGAACGACCAACCAGCGCCGTGGGTTAATGGACCCGGCGGACCTATCGGAACCAGCAAAAAGTGCCGCGTCGTTATCGCGATCGTGGCGTGATAGAATCGCGGCAGGTGGAATTTTACTTTTTTGTTGCAAGGATCGCCGTTTAATTTGATACCAAATTGAAAATACGACCGCGTTAAAGTCTGGAATTCTCAGTGTTTCGAACAAAAGTTATCAAGTTACTTCTTAACCCTGGAATAATATTGAAAAGTACTACGTTCTGCGCTCAATTTTGTCATTAATTTGTTAAAAATGCCTATCGATACTGTTCATAGACTTTGTGTGATATAATTGAAAACACAGTATGCATTGATATAGCGCTGCTTCGATGATTTTAATGCATGGTAAGAGTATCTTTCGGAGACTTCTGTGTTTTTCTGGGTTCTATTTTCTTCGCAACCCACAGGTTAATTACAACATACATAATCGCAATCCCACACAGTCAGCTGAAACAATCCATCGTATAAGAAATTAGAAAGACAGGTCGAAATCGATTCCACTGAAACGATCGAGTATGCTCAATTAACACGCTCATTAATTCGAAGTGCAGGATTGGTTACGTAACTCCGGAGCCTGGTGACTTCGGCGTTATCTAAGGGTACCATAAACCGAAACTCGCGAGGATCTGTTAGCTTGGTGCTATCTTAATTTTCGCGCAATTTTCTACTTCTCAGCCGTGTTCTTTCCCATCGAAGGAGTAGCTGGACGGTTCTCTGTGTAGAATGCCGCGGTCGCCTGGCTGGCTTATACGACTAGACGAGCGACGACTTTTAAGCCGTATAGCACCGGTCCGTGAGTGGCTCGGACCATAGACAAGTCGCAGCCTCACGGACGGCGACGCGTAACGCGACGTGGCTTATTGCCAATGCATTTTAAGTAGTCTACCATACGGGACTCTCTCACGTGCATTGTGCACCTGTGTTGCCCGTGACACCGGGTTCGACTCTGTGTTACCCTCCCCGTTCGTCGCCCCGTCCCTTCTTACGTGTACGCGGTGCATATAGGAACCGGCGGGTCCGCGAGGATCCGCGCACAAAAGAGAGACCGAGCAAACGTCATGATACGACGGATTATGAACGCCGGTGGTATTATTATTGGACGGGAATGATCGTGCTACGGGTAACGATAAAGACGGCCTGGTGAACGAAACGGCTGCGAGGAGAGGTTTACGAGGTGTGTAATTGCGGTTAAAAATAGCGAGAACCGAGAAGGTGTTATTTTCTTTAGACTTACAGCGAGACTTCGACTCGGTGCACACCGGTCGTCGACGAATTTTTTCTGAAACGAGACAGAGGATAAACATTTTGGACGTCGTGGAATAAATCTGACGATTCGCACCGATCGCGATAACGATCTGTTCGGCCGTGTAGGCTTGTGTGCCAAAATTTAGGTCGCACCTGACACCCTCGAATTCCATCGAGCACCCAGCGCATTTGGTAACGTGTCCAACATCCCCGCGACAGAGGCTTGACAAAGAGGGTCAATTAGGGGAAAGCCGCGGCACAATACCACCGAAAGTACGGGCGCAGCCGTCATATTAATAGCGGACACGACTTTTAGACGTAGCGGCGAGGTTACGGAAGCCACTCGTAGCCATCATCCGTCCGGGCATTGTGGTCCTCGCAGTGGGGGCGCGTTTACACGGTCTATCGTTCCGTCGGTTTCGACCGGGCAACTCTTTCGTACGGTCCCCGGCATCGTCCTTTGTGCCACCGACGTCGTTCTACTAGCCCGTGTTCCGTTTACGGTAGCTACTTACGGAGTATCTACTGCTCACCTACGTCCACCGGTAGCCGGGGGTATTTACCTACTTACGCGTACCAGCCACACACGCGGCGCGATGTGTGTGCATGCGCTGTCCGGACATAATGCTCGAGAAATATGAGCTCACGACCCCCGGCTATACGGATTCTGATGATGAGAACGAAATGAGGCTGAGCGTGGTAGCTGCATCCGGAGGAGATCGGAGAGTGATTCATCTGCGAGTATCCAGGGGATTAAAAATTGCTCGGAGTCAGAGGTGGCTAGTATGTTACTTCGAAAATCGAGCGATAGCCCGCCTTTGGTGGCCCTCTCCGTCGAGGGGATAGCGAACGGAAAGTCCAAAGGGCTGATGATCGCTTTCAAACTGCATCGTCGATTCTCAGTGCCTGGAATTTGTTGATTAATCTCGTAGGGAACGCTCCGAATGATTCATATCACCTCTTACCAAGCGTCACAGCTCATCTACGGTCCTACGTTTTCGCATTTATCGGTATTTGTCTCCTGTAATTTGCATTTTAATCGAAATAAATGCAATCGTGTGCTCTCGTCAGCTATCTGACAATTTAAACACTCCAGTTTTGTGGAGAAAAATAATCAAACTTCGATGAAAAAAAAATATTTTTAACAGTACGAATGGAACTCGATACTGAAAATTGTTTTCATTGTAACTGGTTGTCGAACAAGGGACTCGTGCCTGTATCTTTTGCTCCAAAGTTTGTCGTGTTCTCCGGGTTTTTGCGGCGCGAGATTTTCCGTTCGAAAGGTGAATTAAAATCTCGTTACGTGAAATAGCATTGTCGTGATTGCACGACCGTTTCCAAGGCCCATCAATCGGGACTCGAAAGAGCAACGCCGCGGGAAATAAATAAAAACATTCGAAGCGGCGTCCGCCTGCTCGAGGGCATCATACAATTATTCTACGCTGGTTACCATACAATGCTTACTTAAAGTCAGAGATTTCGTCGCGCGATTTCTAAGAGCTACCAGCAAAATGGCTTCATCAGCCGGGCAGTTTGCATGCGGCTGTTCCGGCCCGTTCTCCAACAAAGTGCCACGTATACGGAGCCAAGATTTTCCCTCGAATTGGCTGCCTCTGACAGACTGCTTCCACTGTCCCGCCAAACGTCTGCCGAGTCGTCAGTTTAAAAGTCAGAGATTTTTGTAAATATATATTTAAAGCTACGTCCAATAGTAGGTAAAGAATATCTTTTATAAAGAAATTAGTGTCAGTAACCCAAATCCAGCTCTGTGATACATCGATAAGAACAGTGAACTGACTAAAGCATCGACGCCTCGATCTTCGGCGAAAAAGAACAAGTTGGGATTTATTTATCGATTAAAAAGCAACCACGTTCGTCCACACGCCCGTCCTCTAATCGCAATCGACCACTCGGTCTGTACCGACATCAGCAGGAAGCCAGTTGTTAAAATGGCACGTGAATTTTACGACTCTCGCGCACAGTGCTATAAAATAATCGTAATCTTTGGGTAATGCATGCTTATGCATTGCCGACCGGCAGCCTTGCGTCGTATCCCTTCCTCCGGATCCTGGGTTCGTCCCAAAGCGATCGTACTCGTAGCTACTATCACTGACAAAGTAACGTGGCGCAGAAATTCGATATAAACGCTATCGTGCCCGATTCCCCATAAACGTGTTATTACGCCCGAAAGTACCGTCGTTGCCATTCGCCTACAAATAATTTGACGTGTAGGACAAGGGAGTCTGAGTGCAGTGCTTCGAAACGCCAAGGATTTGCATTCTTTGACCGTCTAAACAATCTTGCATCCGCTTCCCGACGAATCTGCCACCCATATTGCAGTACCATCAATTCCAAATTCACCGCGTTTCCCCATCGCTTCTCTGTTTGACAAACTTTTATCAGACATGATTTGTAATTAAATCCAAAACCTCCTTACAATACCTTAGTGTTCGTACGTTTGATCCATCTTTCTGTCGTAACTCGAAACTCAGACTTTAGTTGCAAAATAAGAACCTTGCTCTATCACCTTTCTCCGCTTCACCGGTGTTTGAATTTACGTTTCTTTACCTCGTTACGGTGAATAGAACCATTAAATAAAAAGATAAATGTACTCGTGCTGCCCGTCACCGTTCTGGCGGTGTCTTTGATGATCGTTCTGACAGACTGTCGCCTAACGAACAGTGTGAATCAGCCTTTAAACTACGTTCCTCTTACTCCCCGTGTCTCCGATCGTCGACATCGTTAATAATCGTTAATTGCGCTGATCGATTGGAACGAAATTAATCCTTATCGCGGCGATCATCGTACGACTGGCTCGGATGATTATCGATCGAGATGTAACGGCACAGCCGCTAACAGCGTTTCTGTTAGGTCCAGGGAAAGCTTCAGCCGTTTGTCAACCGAAACTCTAGTGTAATAATTTAAAAAAATGCGTAAATCGTACATGGTTCGAAGCGGTGAACCGTTAGAAATGAAAATACGGGATGTCAGTAACCACTTTCGGAATCGGGATTGTGTCGAGAGACGTCGAGCGCGTAAATATTTGAGGAACGTCGTCCCCGGCACGAAAGCACGCAGGGAATAAAAAAATGTAGATTCTGCGCCGTTAACCCGGCGTTAACAATCAGCATAATGCCCTATCGTTCGGCCACAATTAGATGCGTGATATACGCATGCATAAACGTAATACGTTCCCGACTAGCGGCATTATCCTTTATGGCTGGCCGGGCAAATCCATAAAACGGTATACAGAAAGTCGGGTTTATCCTATTCTCCAAGTTTAACGCGCATGCGCGCCGGTGTCAACCCGTGGAAACAGGAGATACGACGAGGTCAGGGAGTAACGGCCGTTTACATTTGCACGGCGCGCGTAACGTTCTCTGTTTAAAGAGTGTCCTGCCACGACCCCCCAGGTGCACGTCGATTTCTGAAAGTCCGCTTAATTTCCCAGAAAGGAATTCCTACGCGCGATCACGAACGCGAAACGATCCTCGCGTAGCCGCCGACGACCAGAGGGCATAAGCCGCGCCGCGGCGCTTAACCAAACGAGCGTTTAACAGATAAAAACCCGCGTCCGTTATCGGACTGTTAAAGCAACCGCTGAGGGACGCCTGTCTTTTTTCTAATAACGCCCAACGACGACGACCACGACAACGACGACGTAGGAGATGAAAGCGCTGCTGCTGCTGATGCGACACGATTGCCAATGGAGTTTAGAAGGGGAGAGATAAAGGACGTGACGAGCTACGACATCGGAATGAAGAATCGGCAGGAGTCTTCCTTTTTGCACACGATCCGATGGGGTATAAATAGACCCTCTGATTGATTTTAATTATGGACGCGGGGGGAACGTCCAGACGGGGGATTCTTTACTCCTGAGATTTTCATACGACGCTTTGCAATCTTTTTCTTGTGGGCGTGTGAGAGAAACAACATTTGCCCCTGAAATTATCCACGAAAACGAAGCTTTGTTTTTATGGATCGCTGAAAGAAACGGTTTCGAATTGAGAATCGTTTCGGAAAGCAGATTGGCGAGTGTCGTCCATGCGGCAGAGGTTTGGTGGAGCAAATGGATGTTAAGTCGGTGATCCTCGAGGGATATAAAAGATGAACGCAGGGCATCGTCTCCGATCGGAGAGGTGCGAGACGCAGGGTCGTAAGCGCGGGTATTACGACTCGGCTGCGAAACGCAAGAGCAGCTCTCGAGCGGGAGAGAGGAACGTTTAAGAAGCCCATCGGGATGCCGAGGGGGCCGCGATACATGTAGCAAAGGTCGGGCCAGCACTAAACGCCAGACAATGCC
The DNA here is from genome assembly GCF_051014445.1 of Colletes latitarsis. Lineage (NCBI taxonomy): Eukaryota > Metazoa > Arthropoda > Insecta > Hymenoptera > Colletidae > Colletes > Colletes latitarsis. The sequence goes on along the minus strand of NC_135135.1, from coordinate 23,255,607 downwards.
CGTCGGCACCCTTTATACCTTCCTCGATCAGGCCGCTGGATGGCTCGAAACGGCTCCGTGGAGTTCCGCGAGGCCCCGTAAAATCGGCCTTTTATCTCGGCTCACGGCGCACCAGACTCCTCTTGTAAAGTGGATCGAGCCACGCCAATCAGGAGCACACGTACCGCGCAAACGTAACGAACGACCGTTCGAATCTTATTTCACGATCCTCCCGGATCTCGTAACACCGGTGGAAGAACGGCCGGTCCTAATCTCGCGCGGTTAATCGTGAACCCGGTAGAAGACGAACGCGTTACACGCCTCTTGCGAAACGACTGCTAGATCGAGTAATTATGACTGGAGCTCGCGATGCTCCGGGATATTACCAACGTGCGTTATCGATCGATTTTAAAACAGTCTTTCAATTTAGATCCGTGGGATCATGGAAACTCTAGTCTATGAGAATCATGTGATTCGCAATTACACTTTTCGTATCAATTGTATTAGGTCGAAGTTGAGGTATCCTGTTAATCTTATATGGTTTCTTGAGAACTTTCTTTCCCCGGTTAGAGGTACCGATCTTCAAAAGAATTAAAAATTTTTACCTGGAGCTGACTTCAGACGCGTAACCAACAATCTAGAAACGAGCTTTACTTTGTGAATCGCACGAAAATCCTTGCTTCTGCAAGATGAATTTTTGTATAGGCTGTGTATCTCTGGTAAAGTCTGTTATTAATCTGTACTATGTACCTGGCAAGTAATTATTACAGCTACTATGTCCTGCAATTATAAACTCGTTTCGATATAAAATCAGTACCCATTACACTGAATTGCCTACGAAGTAACGAAGTCAAACTTTCCAAGAGACAGATACGACGCTTCGCTAATAATATGCCTTGGCTCCCATGCGTTAACAGAATGTTTATATTGCACGATGCATTCCATAAAATTATAATTGCATTTTATGTATGGGGATAAAGGCCATGGGGAGCGACATGGAAACCCGTCTACGCCAACTAAGTTACACGGACGCGAAACTGCAACACGGTGTTTAATTATCAGTTCTTTCCAATATTAAATACTAATATGCAGTTGTTTAACGAGCTGCTCCCTTGGTGTCCCACGAGCTACTCTCGTTATAAACATATCGCAGTACATGTTTCTAGATCCTAATGCATCGATTATTGCAATATAAATTTTTAGTAAAGGCAGCGAAACGTATTGAAAATAAAGCTCAAAAGCCAACAAAAATGCGATATAAAGAATATAAAGAAATTCGGTCCAACTATCGTGCGTGATCTTCGACGCGGCGATTTCGAATCGGTCGAGAATCGACCGCTAACCCTCGATCGCGATCTCCGACTGCATTCGGGCGGCTCGATCTCTTTCTACCTTTCCGAAATTGTAACGAGATCGGCGTTGGCGTGGCCACGCCCACCGCGGCCTTTATCTTAATATAATCCGGATCGGAAATTCGCGCGAGCTGTACGCGCCTCGTCGACTTTCAAGCATGCCGCTCGAGCATCGAGCTGTTATCCGCGAGAATCGAGCGGAGCCCTCGATCGAGTCCTATCGCAGTGATTCAACCGAGATTTACAAAAATTATTTTTATTTTTTCTTGTTCAAGTATTGTTTGAAACATAAATTGGGTCTCCGTTGCATTTTTACTGTCGAGGACAAAGCACGTATAAAGAATACGGATCTATTTGAAATTAAAATTGCTTTTTATTTAGACAACGCGTTTGACCCAAAATTTCTTCCGAGAAGCATGCACGTTAAAAAAGTAGAGACAAAGTAGAAATTCCTGGGGAAGTCTCGCGCGAGTCACAAATGCAAATTGCCGGAGACCGTTAACGACTGGCTCTAAATCTTGAACAGCCTCGGTCTGCCTCCCTCGGACCACCGACTTACAAGTTATGAGAGCTGGCGAGACGTATTCGAGCGAGACGAAGCAGCGCGAGGCAAAAACAAACCCCGTTACCAAATGAACTCCGTCCGGCTCTCCGTTAATGGATTTATCCTCTTCCTGATTTTCAGATCGTTGCTTCAGAGATTTCCTTACTTCCGAATTTAACAAAAACCATCTCATTACAAATACGAGCTTATCAAAGTATTATTAAAATGGCGATGTGACAACAGAGCACACGTTTATTTATTATATAATCGTGAAAGAATCTTCTTTATGGTACAATGATCTGATTCGAGTATCGTACGTTATTCAATTGGTCGAATATCGCAAGGAGTGGAGTCCCGGTCACCGTTTCGTAATTAAGATCGAGCAATCAACCACGGATCGAAGGGGTTCGCAGAGGTTAGAGATTCCGCGATCCCGTAATCGCGTTTCCCCGACGATAAAAGCGTGGCGGGCTTCATCGTCGAAGACCCGCGTGAAATCCCATCGCGAAATCGAGCGAAACCGAGCGATCGACGGAGATCCACGGGGATCGGTCGGATAACACCGTGGCGGTGTAGTGTGTCGGAAATTATAGGGTGTTATTCGCGGGGCATCGCGCGAGCCGGGGTATGCGATTCGACGAAGATAGCGTTCCTCGAGACGGCGTGCACTCGGTCCAGGCTATGAGGGGGAAAGCACGCGTTTATAAGGCCGATTTTAATAGAGGTTTGGTTACAATTATGAGGCCGGTAATGGAGGCTGGCGCTCATTACCTCGCTAAACTGGAACTAATTATTATGTTTCACGGCGCGTTGCGATAATTCCTCGAGTCTCGGGAAGCACGGAGGTGGGGGAGAAAACCGTTGTGTTTCCCTGGACGACCGGTGATATCCATGCGCGTACAACTGGACACCAACATGGCACTGGAGGATCGAGGCGAGGAAATTTCATTTCTACCCGATAAATAAAAATTTCTATCCCCCTTTGGAGCCAGCGAAGAGCGACGGACGACATTTAAAAAACGACACGGGCTCGAAAACTAACCAAAACTTATCTATTTATACGTTTGAAAGATCTCCGATCGTCCATTCCGATGTAACAATTGACGAACGCGTTATTGAGTACCTCGAGGATCGTTTTATTTCGAAGACGCGCATTCCACGCCGCGAATCGAAGACCACGAAATGGCGCGCGCTGGAAGACAAATAAGGTGGACGCGTCGCGAGGACAAAGGGCAAACCCGAAGGTCCCCGAGTGCGTCTCCACGTGGGGCCAGGGATCGGTGCGCGGCTCGAAAGCAACGAAGAGTGTGCGAACGTATTAACACCTCGAAGGATTTATGATATTAGGCCAGGGCGAGGCGACCGGGAGGGGGTCGTGAACGAGAAACGTGGGGGTGGGGTGGACGTGGGGCCCTGGACGGGGTTCCCTGCGGCACGGCGGGCCGACTCTCACAGAGGCAACTGGAACAAATGGGCTCAATTTCATATTTTGTAACACCCTCGCTCTTCCACGGCCGGTGCCACGCCGGGCACCCACGCACCTGCGATCTATTTCAGCCTCGTATTTCTCAGCTTAACGCTTGCCCTCTCGCTGGCCACAATAACCATATACGCTGCCCCTCAAAATGCTCGTCGTTTCTAACAACGATCTAACGATAATTAGGATATGATATCAGACCTATCGAATATTTTATTCGATAAGAATACAGACAGTAAGACGCAAAGAAACTCAATTTCTCTTTTAACCACAGTTCAACGAAGCAACGAGTATTTAAGACTAATTTTACGAGGCTGGTTGGGCCTCCATGTTCGGTCGACGAGCGAAATACGAGCACGGTGTTTGTTGTTACGTGTACCGCTTTTGTTTCGATCCGTATTTTTTCGAAGCCACACGAGTCTCGCAGCTACACGCTTATGGTCCTTTTTCTTCCACGCCTTTGCGAACCCGGCCCGGTGATCTACGGCCCGAGAACACGCATGCAACGCGCCACCCCCGCAGACCTATCCGCTCTCGCGCCACTAACAAATTGATATAATTTGTTGTTAACGGGCTGCTCGCCTGTGGCCGGGGGCGGTCTCCGCTAAGATTCGTGTGAACCTGGAAAATCGCGTGAATCGGTCGACGATCGATTATTCTTGGTCATCCTGGACTGACGCTCCTTCGACACAATTCATTAAATTAAAAAAAATATTTTTTTCTGTCGCGTACCGATTCGAAAAAGCAATAGAGGAGATTCTCGCGGAGACGTACTAATGGTGAAATAAGGGAGTGAGCAAAGTAGGTACAACAAAGAGAAACGACTAAGAACCGACTAGCTCGATTTTCTTCGCGAACCTAACCCAGACGCGTCGTCTCGTTGCCCCGAGGCGGGCAAACAGGTGAATCCCTTGCGTCAATCGGTGACGACTTTATCGTGGCATCCGTGAGATAGTCAAACAAGCGGAAGGAGATCTGTAACGGGCCCGTCTTTTGTCGTCGGCCCGTGACGATATATTGCCGTGTGAACGTGCACTCTCCGACTGTTTGGTGAAACAGTTTGACGGGGTTACATAATTGCCGAGCAAACGTTGACTGTCTTCGACAACTCCGAGGACGTTAAAGGAGGGCAAACATCCACGGAGAGAAGCTCTTCGTACCGGCCTCGTCCAGCTCTTTGGACTCATTCTCCAACGATATTGTCTCTTTTCAGACTCATCGACGCCGAAGATCGATCGAATCGGGAAATGATTTATCGGCCACGAGCTCCGTTTCAACGTAGACGCCTCCGTAGAGCGAAAGAACGGTCGTAGAACCTTTCCTGGACCGTTATCGCGGTCTCTTCTCGAGGGAAACTCACGATCGAGCTCCTTTCGTGTAAACTTGCCACTGGAACGACTTCAATTCGAATTTAAAAAAAGATACAATTTAATACATAAGAAGACGATTACAAGAATTACCGAAGGTACATCGGTAATAGCAATTTCAACGTTCCCAACGCGCCATTACGAACTCCGAAACTATTAATTATACTAGAATACAAATTAACTCTCCTTGACGCGTGTGACAAAATCTATAGCCGAACAGAAACGGACGCGTATCTTTAAATCATCTAACAAAGTTGGTCTCTTTGTTGCTATCGCGGACGTTGCTTGCAACGTTATTCGAATTCGTTTCCCTCATGAAAGAGTCGTCAAGAAGTCACCGCGGGTCTTGTAATTCGAAGTAAATGCAGAAATCTGATGAAGCTGTCGCGAGACAAAAATTACTTCGGTTGACTTACCAGTCGCCTTGACTTCGGAGCTGGGTTCGCGACTTCGCGTCTTTATCCAACCGTCGCGTGATTAATTGCCAAACGATGATTGTACATTTTGCGCTGCGGAAGAGATCCCCGAGGCGCGGGATCGAGCAATTTTTATTTGCAAATGACGAACACGGACTTCAAATCCGTCCGCAAACTTCCGTTTACGATTCCTCGGCAAATTAGAGTCTATTAAAATTTTTTTAACGGATATCCAATGGGTCGAAACTGACACGATTCGTTGTTCCACTGGATCGTCGCGATTCCAAGGCATCAGAGAAACGGCATAGGAACGGAACTCGATCGTTCTTCTCGGGAGGGTGAAAGGGCATCTCGTTATGTAAAAGGGCGGTCCAAATACCGAGCAAATTGGCACGACTCCCACACTATCATCGGTTGTCTCGCGTGCAAAGCAGGTAACTTGGCGAACGAGATCCGCTCGGAAACGAAGCTGGCGCGTATTATAACGAGCCCTCGCGCGTACCCCACGCCGTGCGTGCGTCATTATATATTACGTTACGCTTACGCGTATGTAATTGCGAGCATCGTCCACGAAAGCGTTTGATTTATGTCTTCATACGAGAGATGTTCGCGAGCGCGTGGGCAGCGTCGAAGACGTCGTCTCTTTCTCTACCGCGGTCATTGCGAAGTACGTTCGCCTTTCTGTCGAACCGTGAATACCCATAGAGAACCGTTTCCTCCGCGCGTTCGACCCGGCCCGACCACGTGGATTATAATTACGATATAATTTAATACAGTCACACCTCGTTTGTGCGCGATATGACCGGCCCGAGCGTATACGCTCGATTATTCCTCGACGCGGCGAAGATACGACACGCCTGTGCAGCTGCGCGGAGGATACACGACGGCGGAATTGAATTTCCTTTTTCTTGGATCGTTACTTACGGAAATCTCGAGATTGCCTTTAGACATTTTTTTTTTCGCCGTTTAATATATGTGTGTAAATTAACTGGAAACTCCGACGTTTCTGCAAGCAACGATCCGAAAATAAGGAAATTTCATCGAGCGTCGATAAAGGACTCGGCATAACGTTGGCGTTAAATATAAATAAATACCCGAACCACGAATTTTTCGATCGCTTCTACGCTTCTGAATAGTAATTAAGTTAAAATATCAACAAATAAGGCGCTCTTGGGGGCCCGTAGCTATAGCTTCATTACTTTCGTCCGCCTCTGATCGTTTCGTATAATACTTTCGTCGCGGCCATCTCCGAGGAATTAATTAATTCCCGCGTCCAGAGTCCCCTCGGGACGGCTAATTGAGTTAACCAACCTTTAAACTGGTCAGTTGTTCGAAGGCCCGGCGGATTTCCTAAAACACACCGAAGCCGGACGAGAACTGCACAGCGGACTCTGTTGACTTTGCCGATAGCTAGGTGAGAAGGATCGGTTCGTTTGTCCACGGAGGTATCGAGGTTGCACAAAGAGCTTCGTTTCCCCCGGCTCTCGATTCACCGTTTACCTCGACTTTACGCGAACCGACTGAAATTCGCGCCAATTTGCGGGAGATCGCGAATGGGTTTAGCGGAAATCCGTAACTCGTCGAGCGATAAGGCTTTCGAGAAAGGTGAGAGATCGAGTGAGAATCGCCGGAGCCGACCGGTCGCGCGCCTAATTAGAGAGTCGACGTCAATTTCGCCAGCAACATTTTAAGCCGGTTCGCGTAGCGCTACGCCCACGCGATCCAGCTCCAGGCAAAACGGACCCCCCGCGGCCACCTTCCGAACGCCTAATTACCGAACAAGCCTATCCTTGAGCGGGACCGTGCCAACCACCATCCTCGAGGATCTACGGGGTGTCCCGAATCGATAAGGTACCAGTCAGACCCACGTTCCTTTCGCTAGCCAACTTCTCGCGGACGCACAGTGTATACAACGCGAAGACGTAAGATTTTCTGTTTGAACCATCGCTCTAGACGCCGTTAAATACGTTCTAAAAAACATGTATATTTTTGTCCTGCAATTTGGAGTTATATCAAACACTGAACTCGTCGCGAGCGTAGACCAATTTCCGTATTTCCCCGGCGAAGGACGAGGCTCGATAATTGAAGAAGCCATTCCCGTGGAATAGGTAACCCCATCGACCCCGGCTATCGTCGAGTTCCAGGGACACCCTGTGAGCCGGAGCAAGCGTCGGATAAGCCCTGGGTTGTACGTAAGGGGCCAGGTACACGCGTACGAGCGGCGCGAGATCGGGCCCCGTTCGGCCGGGGCCGGTCGCGTAATAACGTTACCGTGAAATAAGACCGGCCGTGCATCCAGCTGCGAAGCTCGCATAAACTCGGCCGATTGGATCCTAAATCGGCGCGGTCGCTTGTCTTAAGTCCACGAGAGGGGAATGCCAACACACACCCCCTGAATCAGAGCCCTGGCGCTGGATGATCACATCGCGTATTTATGCCGCGCGCGTAAATTTCGTCGACGCGCACGCGGCTTCCCGGAATTTCGCCGCGCTGATGCGGCTTGTAGCCACGGCGCGCCGTAGTCAGGATGATGGAGAGGGAGCGAGATAGCGGCGGAATTAATTTGTTAATGCATCCACTCGTCCCGATCGGCCGGCCAACCCGTGTACCGCGCGTTAAAGGGAGGCACGAGGGGGGCGGGAGGGGATGGTGTACGCGTCCACGTTAGTAAGTCACGCCGGGGTCGCGGAGTAACGGCGCGGATGGTGGATGGGATACTTCGGATTTAGTGGACGGCCGATAGAGCCGTCTCAATTACGGCACCGGGCTCCAATTTATGGCGAGAGATTCTGTTCGAAGACGCCTGAGCAGTCGCTACACCGCGCCGCGACCATGGAACGTGCGTCGTCGGTCCCGTGCTTTCTAGGACGGTCGGCCTCTCGTCTCGGATAGAGTCGTCAAGGGAGACCGCCTGCTCCACCGTCTCCTTCCCTCTTTTGAAAGTCTTTCAATCGAAAGAGCATTAAGCACTTACGGTTATTTAGAACGCTCCGTCTGGCGAGCCTGCACGGGTCTTTACACGTGTACCACGCGGTTTGCGTAATCCAACACCGAATACCTGCCATCCGTGGAGAGACGCGCTTATCCGCGGCTCGTTAGTCGTCGCGTTGCCGCGTCGAAGAAAATTCGGAAACGTTTCTTAACCCGGTGAGTTTGCGGCGATGACGCGATATCGCGATCGACGGGAGGGCCCTGGAAGTTCGATCTCGTGGGGAGTGGCACGGCTCGAAATTGAATCTATCAGGACGGAAGAGATATTCCGCCCCGTCGGCCGGGCTCGTGTAACCTTTGAAGGGCTCTCTACTGGTTCGCGTCCGGCGCGCGGACAATGCGTTACGGGGTACCAGAAGGTCTGGCCGCAGAAGGGCCGGCGAGAGCCGCTGACGGGCCATCAGATAAGCTCGTGTTTGCCTAACCTCTCACCTCCCACCGGGGTCCGGCACGCAGCGCACTCGGAAGAGAGGCCCCGAAGAAGTGGGTGCTGCTCATCTCCGCGGCGACGTGACGGACAGGTTCACCGTGTCTTCCTTCCTCGTGATCGTTTAAAAGCTTTCGAGAACGGCGCGCCAGCGATCGTTCCCCGTTGCCACGCCGTTCGACCAGACATAACGGGCGTCCTCCGCCATCTCGTTGAATCACGGTTCGCGTTAATAGCTTCGGGGAACTCTTCACTCTGCTTCCGATCGGGATCGAGCCGCGCCAGACTTCCAACCTCATCGCCGGCCTTACTCTTTTTGCGTTATGCAAGCGTGTCGGGCCGTAATGGCGGATAATAACGCCGATTGCCATCTATGTCGACCGGGGATCCCTCGCGTCTCCTTACCCCTCGAGAACTCCGTCTGGCGTTCATGACCTTGGACACGGAGGAACATCGAATTTGGGTTATTGAAAATATGTATAACGATCGCTACTTTTCCCTCAATATTTTTCGCCCAGTCATCCCCACCAATTCCTAGGCCATTACCTATAACTCGCGGTCAGTAATGTATTTTCAAATTTTCCAAATTACAACTATGAAATTATTTGTATCGCGTTGCTCAGTTTTCCCTAATGAAAACGATACCATACAAGGCCATATTTCTTCCCATGTCGACGACGTCTCTCGACATTTTGTCCTTCGATCGATATTTAGAAAAGGATCTCCCGAGATCGTGTTCAGCTTGAGGTTCCCATGGAGCCACGCGGTAAATCTGGTTCGGGTCCTATAAAGATGCGGACGTGAAACAGAAATCGTGCTTCGAATTCAGAGGGTTTCGAATCGAGCGTAAGGTTCGCATCAATTAGCAGTCGACGCGTATTCGCGTAAATCTCGAGGGGGTGTCGCGAAAGCTTCTATTACCCGATAAAGGCGCTGGCGAGTAAATCTAGTTACACGGTAGAACGGATACGCGAGATATTGTGGAATCGCGAGAGTGGGAAAACGATTGATACCGAGCGTTAGCGGTATCCGGGAAAAGATGTATAATCGGTCGGACGACCGACGGTCGATCGGGTAATAACTCTTACGTAATTAGAGGGGGTTTCGAGGCGTGCGTTAATCAACATCGAATTGATTCGTTAGCACGGCAACGCCGGGGACTTTCGTGGAAGACAGAGCCCGCGCGGTGAAAAGCGAACGAACGTGGTGAGAGGAGAGCGGAGGTTTCTAAAGAAGATAGCGAGCACAATATATACGGAACGGGCAACAGAGGAGACCGTGAAACGAAATCACCATTAGTGGGAGAACCGTATCTCCACCTTCGATGTAATAAACCAATTCTCTCCCACCCGGCGTTGGAAGGAAGAGACCGTGGCCGGGCAACCGTCTTCTAATTGGACCGCATTCCACCCGAGTTCCCCACCATGTATATGCTTTACCGGAATTTTCATTAGCGCAGGACTTTGTCGTGACGGAAGGTCTGCCTCGGATAGGTGTATCTATACCCGCGAACACCGATACATACACGCTCGAACAGTGCCTTATGCCACGGAAGAATCCGCCGCGGCAGAATCCTATCGTACCCCGGGAGAGTTTAACGACGCGCTCGAATCTCGATCCCTCTTGAACTCGGTCCCTGCGTTACACGGACGCCGATTTCCTCTCCGCGGGACTTGCATTCTTTCGCGACCCGGGACATTCGACGGATGACGTTATCGCGGAAACCTGGACAAGCTCGCGGCGTCGCCGGACGGACCGCTCGAAAATCCGGAAATGCTTCGAGCGCAACACCAACGGAATGTTAACTCGAATAACTCGAGGAAAAGAGAAATTTTTCGCTCCCCGGTGCTTCCACGCTTATATTACAAGATTCGTGAATTCTACCATCCAGTTTCGGAGCTTCAGTTAAAGAAACTTGATTGAAAGATCCATCGGGAGGAAACGATGGCACACGTTCGCGTAAGTCACCGTATTCTTGCCCATCGAGGAACGCTAATTCGTCGGATTGGCTGCGCGGACGCGACAACAAAGGCTCGTTGTTTCACCGCGTCCACTTATTAGAATATCCGCGGACGATCTTTGACCTCGACAAGAATCCCGTCACGTCCGGCAGATGATGGGACGTCGATGGCGTCCCTGCATCGCTTTTGTGCCGGCTCTATCGCGCCGTTCCACGGAACACGTTCGCTTTCCGTGTCCCGGCCGCGAACGGGACAAAAAAAAGAAACACGGCCAGAGCGACACCGATCGGTGCCGATCGTGGACAATGCTTCATTAGAGCATTGTCGGTGCACAATATCGCACAATTAGCCCGTTCGAGCGATCTCTGTGCTTTTAAAAGGCCCTCCCTCCCCCGCGCTCCTCCGCGCCGTGCGCGATGATCCCGCCACCGCGCCACGATCGGCATCGCCACCATGATCAAACGATCGGCATCGATCGACGATCCCCTCGATCGGCCGTTACGTGGCTGCATTATACGCCGGGCATAATGCTCTTCTTTATGCCGTGACTCTTACCGCTAAAATCTCCCCGGCATCTCTCACTTTACCCTCGCGGTACATGACCCAGGATACGAGCATTATGCGCCTGGAAGTCGAAATCGCGAGTGACATCGCCGCGGCGCCATTAACGATCGGGGATCAACGTTCCTGGGACTTTTCAGTTGCTAAAACACACGGTTTTCTACCCTTAACACGTTAACTGTCAAACCCAAAACTTTGATCTTAGACAATAGTATACTATTTCAAATTTATTTCCCTCAACGTTTCAATTTCAGAATTAATCGTGTTGGTTTCGTAGCGAAAACTCCCGTGGCAGTAAAAGTATCAAAAAGCCGTTATCTACGTACGCTTTTAGTTTCACGCATCACGATGACTGTGCTTTCTTCCCCTACTCGGATGAATACCCTTCTTGTATCGCGGGAGACACGGATCGAAATTATCAAAGCGCTTTCAAACGAATCGAGAAAGGGAGATTGAAGTTTCGCTGGAAATGTTTAGTAGATTGCACGTAGGGATCGGCGCGGTTCTAAGGAAAATGGCGGACGGAAAATTGCAGGGGAGACCCAATGGGTTCTTGCTGCAGCCGCGGACGGAGAGGCGCCTTCCACCGGAAGCAGCTTCGAGCGCCTCGAAGGGGTTTCGTTTTCATTAGCTGCGGCGGACCCTCGCATGATCGGGGCGCACACTCCGTGCACCGCGATCGTGGCATCCGCCTTGATCATTCGCGGCAAAAGTTATAACTCGATTATGCGTCTAACTAGCAATTTCAATACTATTAAGAGGGGCGCAACGGAGAATGTTTCGTCCGACGGCGAAAAGCCAGCGAACCGAAGCGAGATTCGCGTGGACAATAGATTGGCCAGCTTCTTCCTTCCTATCTACGCATAATTCATACGAATCGTGCTCGTTGTATTTGCAGTAGCGATCCCTGTTCTTATTGCCAACCGTCATTCTGCTGAGCAACGAAGCCTTCGTTCGGATGCAATGGTCGTTTTACTTTTAGGAATTTTTTTCAAGCGTACGTTACTTATTACATTGGTACACGATTGAAACATAATTATTCTCGCTAAATATTCGTCGACAAAAAGAAGAAATTCCGCGTAGAATTTCTACCCCGTAAATAAAAAGCGGGCGTGTCGTCGATTACCGTTTACGTCTCAATAAAGTTATTTACGATTAGTTTAGATAATTTATTTATTGTCCGTACGTAATTATTTTCGCAGTTATAACATGTTGAAACATAAAATAGTAGTAGTCGTAAAAAATTACGACACGCACCCGCTCATGTAGAACTGTTAGGCGCGCCAGCTGGAAAGTTAATTACACCGTAAAAATGATTTATTGTTTATAAGCGTGATTTACGAATACGGCACTATTTAGGAAAGAAAGCGGTACTAGTCGAGCAACGGATTCCTGAATGCAATGCTCGCGAGTATTTAGAAAATCGTCTATGCTTTCGTTATTATTATAATAGTGTCTCTTCCATAGGAAGTGAGATTTATTTGTACGTAGGTCCTACGTGAACGTAGAATTTTGTTATTACAGAATTATCTGTCTTCCCGTATTATACTAGGGTGAACCTCAAAGAGAGGAAATTTCAGCAATGTAAGATTGAAAAGAAATACAAGAAATATCTCGGATCGTAAGGAGTCGAGAGAAATTGTCACCGAGGATCATAATCCGGGTATTCGGCTCTTAAGAGGCGCAATAATTCCAGGCATAATGTCCAGCTGGTAACAACACGGAGCGTCGCGATTACGCAAGTATCTCCAATAACTCCGTCACGCACGGCTAGATAAAATCAGCCGGCAAAGCTCGGGATTCCCCTTAAAAAGTCCATAAAGAAACCGGAGAAGGCCTGCGCCGGGATATCAGTCCGTTGGAGCGCGGAACAACGGCGCGTTTATCACGCGCGACTAATAGAAAATTATCTTTCTAATTTAAATCCCTCGTGGCGAGGAGGCACGCCGTCCGTGGCAGGATGCGCCGCGGCGCATCGCTTAGAGGAACATCCCGTTGGTCGCTCCTCTCGGTTAACGGGCATAGATATATCCGCCTAGAAATAAAATCGGCGATAGTATCTTCGCTGAATGAACTCTCCCACGCCTATGTCTATTCGCGCTCGTCCACCCGCTCGGGCTGGCCGCATCGCGCGCGTGCGTGTGCTAGCTCGTTGGTTCGTTTCCTATCCTTCTGCAGGCGCTCACACGCGTTCACCGTTGCCCGTGTGCGAGCCCGTGAGCCCTCAACTCGGCTCGTACGCGGTGCTGCGTGCGTTCGCGGCCACGAAGATCCAGGTTCCAGGGGTCCAGGGGTCCATCCGAGGCCCGACCCGCCGACCCCGGCACGTATTCGCCACACCCGCACACCGATGCTTAGGGGCCGCGTTGAGATGCTTAGGTGGGGTCCCAGGCCTATACCCGCCAGCTCTTCTTCTTCTTCTTCTTCTTAACTCTTGGTCCCCTCCACCCCCACCCCGTTCCCGTACCTTTCCTCCTCTCGTTCGGTATCGTTCCTTCTTCCGCGCTCTTCCACCTCCCCTCGTCTCTTTCCTCTGCCTCTGCTCGTTGTTCGTATTCCTCGTACTTTTCTTATTCCCCACCCGGTGTTCTTCGTACTCTTCTTGTTCCTCTTCTCCCTCCATCGCCTCTGCTTCTTCTTCCGCGGCGGGCATATATGTACACCCGCGGAATTAATAGCCGGTCGCCGCGGAAAAATCGCGGTAATGTGATTACGACGCTGTCTTTCGCTCGTTCGTGCCCGCCTCGACTCCGGCGTACGTGGCCTTACCTATTCCTCCTACTCCCGAGGAGGACCGTTCTTCCTGTACCCGGCTTACCCACCCCTTCCACGAGCCATCCCCCATCGAACGGCTTAGAACGTACGCTGTGCTCGTCGGGACGCCGCGCCTCGCTTCCGGAGGAATAATCACGGAAACGAACCACGGACGTGAATATGGGCCTCTTCGGTGGCGTTTGCTTGTGTTTGGATAGGTTCAGGAACGCTTCATCCGTTCGTCTGAAAAATTTAGAGGTTAGTACATCGATAAGGAAGTGCTTATTAACCCTTAACGGTCCAATGCCGTTCAATATCATCAATGAATTTTCACTAAAAAAATAAATACCTTTACTCTGCACTCAATTTCTCTTCGGCGAGTAAACTTGTAACGCTTCTGTCTCGTTAAGGGTTAATATTATCGTGTCGTTTAAATTTCCAAGCAAATTTCAAGGCGGTTTTTAATCAGTGCTCGCGCGTTCGCCGTATTTTAATAAAACTTTCATCGTTTCCAGAACGACCTAGTCGGTTACCTTATTATCGGCGAAAAAACGTCGCAGTATATTCGACAGCAATTCCGGGAGTCGTAAACCTCGCTTGGAAAGTTTACGTTGGAAGATTAATGTAAATTGCCGGGATGCGGTTCCTGGGGCCGGGCGAAAATTAATGAAATTAAACGAGAACGTCGCGATCGAACTTTCCCGTGCGATTTAAGACGATGATTACGCTATCCCCGCGAGGAAAGACGAAAAGGGGCAAAGTTTTAAAAAAATAATTTGGCCGAGGGGTTCCGCGCGAAGTCGGGTCTCCGGGTGAATCGTTCTTAACGCGACGCCCGCCCGATAAGTGGACACATTTTGCAAGAACGTAATGCGTGCGCGCGCGAGCGAGCGAATTTAAAACGGTCGTTAAACGGTGGACTTTAAGCCGATCGTTACTCGTCTCGTCCTAAAAGCGCCCTAAACTACCGGGCATGCTCGCCGGGGCCAAGTAAATCTATAAATCCCGGCAAGTATAACGATCCACGATGCGGTTGCCGCTATAAAAGTCCCCCTTTAACGTCCGTCTACGCTCGTGGTCGGACGGCGGCTTATGGTTCGGCTCGTTACACGCGCGACGCGGCATTACAATTTTATATAAATCTGGCCCGCGACCGTTTCGTCGATGCTCGAAGCCCAGCGCCGGGCGATTCCGGAGAATTTGCGACAGTATAAATTTCGACTGGCAATCACGACGGTGACGCTCTCTCCGGAGACGAGAACGCTCGGTCGAAGCAACAGGAAGATGGAGGAAGCTCGTCTCCACCGCGTTGGAGCGTTTTATAAGGCCGACCCGGTCGAACCGCGCTTTTTTGGGTGACTCGGGTCAAGCCGCGCGTATGCAAATGAGACGAGCTCGCCTCTCTCGAGGTGCTTCGAAAATCTGTCCGGACGAAAACTGCTCTCCCGATCCACGGAACCCGACGTCCCATAGGTGCAGGAAACGCTGGTACTCCAGACTTGGTTAATTCGAAAGGCATTAACGGGAAATCCCACTACGAAACAGGATTAGCTCAGGCAACTTTTCACGTTTTTTTTTTCGAGGAACGGATACGACACTTTGAAAGTGAATTCTGAAATTAAAAAAGCTTATATGGCGTTATAATATCGAAAAGTTGTACCTTTTGCACGCAGAATGGAACTGGAATCGATATTCAAAAGCTGCCTGTGGATGCTTACAAGAGCAAGAGAAGTAAAACAAAAATAAAAAATAGTAACTCGAATATCCCTTATAAACCGTAGTTAGACCGCCATTGGCTCTTGAACCAACGACAGTAAACAACGATCGGTGGAAAAATGAGATTCCAGACCGTTTACCAATAGTCGACGATTTCACGGTGAATACAAACGCATTACGAAGCGTTTATGAGGAGGATCGAAAGAGGAGGCGAAGGGTTTTCACGATTCCGTGCACTCTGCTCGTTTTCGTTAAAGTCGAACGTACGCGAAGCCGCAACGGCTATAGAATTCTGGAATAAAAGCGCGGCATCTCCGAAGCGAGCTCATTTGTTCCGGAAAAAAGGACGCTGAAGCGCGACGATCAGAAGCGGATAATAGGCAGGCTGCAGCGAGAGTTCCTTAAAAGGCAGTAAATTATCGACTTTAATGCCACCGCGGTCTGCTATCTTGCACCTCTGACGTCCGTATGGACGCGAAATCCCCACTGAGAGAATACCTCTTTGATCCTCGCGAGGCTGAGGTCAAGTACAAGCGCGAATCCGCGACCCTCGTTACCGCAAAAGCTTCGTCCGTTTGAAGTCTGCGAGTTTCCCGCGCGTAGAAAGAACTACCGTCGCTCGGGGCGACAGCGATCGTCCTTTTCAATTATTAACCCATTGAGAGGGTCCGCGTCTATTACGGTTTAAACCGAAGAATGTCCTCGTTCGATCGAATACAATTATTCCCCATTGCGCGTTCAACGTACGTTCGAGCACCTCTGGGCGAAACCACGACCAACGCGAAATCGATGTAAATCGCAGAATTAATGCGGAAGGTACACAAAAACAGCGATTGTCCGGCGTAACGAATGAGAGCCGAGGTCTCGAGAGCGTACACCGTGTCCCGTCTCGCGAATTAAGAGCCAAATCAAGCTCGCCAATCGCGTGGACTTAAAATGGTCCCCGCAGGCGAGTCACCTACGCTCGCGGTCATTACGTCCGATTTAATATACCGTATCGGTGGAAGTGTCCCTCAACTCGGTCTCTTATTGGAAACAGAGCCTGGTACGCCGGACCGTGTAAGTAATTCGACATCCCGCGGCGCTCCCTCGGCCACCCCTCTCGAGGAACGCGCGTACGAGAAAACGAACAGCTCGACTGCACAGGGAGAGGGAGGTGGATCGCGCGCGTGCACGCGGGGTTTAATAAAGTGCACTAACCGGCGCGTATTAAGAAGATTTAGGTGGCCGGAGAGCAGCGGGCGCGCTGGTATAAATACCAGAATAATAGCGAGGTTATGGTGCACATCTCCGACCGTCCTCCACCCCCTTCGACGCCTGGTCCGCCGTTCTTCCACGGGGGCCGAAATGTATGGGGTGACGTCGGGGCCCCGCCATGGGTGGGCCCCGCGCGGAGCACCGGCCTCGACGCGTAAAATATCATCGCAAATCGCACCCCGATAAATTTCGCGATATTGCCCGTGAAACCGCTCACCGGTGAAAATAAGAATGCAAATGACCGCGCGAGGTGTTCCCTCGATGGGTCGTCCGCGTGCGTTGCCACGAACCCAGAGACTCGATGCCTGGGAACGGATGGGAGATTGAAAGATCTCAGCTCTAAGAAGAATTCAGAGCCCCTGGGAGGGAGACCCGAGAGGAAACGTGCTTACGATCGAATATATGTGAGTCAAGGAGAGTTATCGAGTACCTGATCTTTCGTGATTCGAAGAAGATGAGGAACCTGGTTATTCTGGAGATAGGTGGTGTCACCAGGGGGTAGAATGTACCCAGCCTTGGAACTTCAAGTTGGGTCCGTCACTGTCCAGATTATACCTACTCGTGATATTGGATCGTACCCAAAACAGGAAAGGAGTCTATAACAGCAGGATAAATATGGAGGAAAGAAAAGAAAAGGAGAGAGGAACTAGTGAGCACTTGTGCGAAAGGTGAGACTCGAGCGTAGCCCTCTGCTGGCAAGTGCGAAAGATGTCGCCACAACACTTACGGTATTGCTGGAAGAAAAATGAGCAAAAATCCATATTCCTCATGATCCTCATGATCCCCATATTTACGGTTAACTCGGTGATAAGGAATATTGAGAGTATTGGAACAGAACGATTTAGACACGGACGCATCGGAAGCTCGCTTTGCGGCTAGACTGTTACCGGTGAATGGAGTAATTGCAGGTCTTGGCGTGACACGGCGGGGATGCTTGTTGCTTTTAGGCGTCTTGGGAAGAGACTTGTTCACGAGCCTGGACGCGGACGTTGAGCCGCTTGAAGAGTGGAACCGGGGGCTTTGCGCGATGGCGCGCCGGACACTGACAGGCGAGTATAATTGGTTTCGTTTTGAACATTGTACAGAATGTAGTTCTAAGCTCTCTTAACCTTTTAAGGCCCGTGCCTCCCGGGTGTAGGCAGCGTCAGTCCTGTTGCGGTTGTGTGCCACGACGAACTTCGGACCGTTACGTGTGGTCTTTGTTACTTCTCGAGGCATTCTTTAAGTTACGCGTATTTCTCGGTAATCGAATCTTGTTGTGGATCACAACCGTAATCTTTCGTTCGAATTCTATAGTTTCCAAGGCATTGGGAATATTTCTTTTCGAAGAAACGTATCGAGACGATCTTGCACGGGACTCGTTGTTACCTTACCGAACGACTGCACGTGTGTACCCATGAGTTACGTGCGTTCCGCGAGCTCGTAAAACGAGGCCGCAGGAATACAAACGGACCGGGGGTGAGCGGGTTTCGGGGCACGTCAACTCCGTCCGGCCGGAGACGTAATCTTATTAAACGGCTATTAGCTGTTCGCCGGGGCTTGTCAACATTTAGACATCTGGCAGACACGGGAACGCATTCTCTTACTTCTCTGCACGCCTACGGGGTTCGCGTGAGGGACGAGTAGCGCGCGACGAATGCTCTCGACGGTCTAGAAACGACGTTCGATACCGAGTCGACTTTCGGATTCATCCTTTCCTCGATTATCCCGCAAAAAGAAATCGACTCGATCGAAAAATTGCAAACCGATAGAATCGACTTGTTCCGGTCTGCCCCGTCACAGTCCCAGACGATCCTTCGTTCTCCAATTTTTGCGCAATTCGGTCCGGTACCGTTATCCGGCGATCGTTATCTGAACACGTCTTCACGACGCGTTACATTTACCGATATCGAGGTTGTATCGAGCCGTTCCGTGTACGATGTTCCACCAGGTCTTTCCGCGTCGCTCGTCGGCCGAATTCCATGCGTGGTCGTCCCTCCCCTCGCGGCCGTGCCTCTTCCCACCTGGCGGTGCCCGGACGTGGCCGGTGTGTTACGACCGAAATGACTGACGTACTGACGGGAAACATCGCGACCCCCCGCTGTCGAATGTCGTCGGCCGAGATCGCGCGAGTGACCGATGTGGGTGAATCTTTCTGCTCCGGCAGGCAGACCGTCTCGGCCCACGGCGGAGAGAACAAGAAACGGAACGGAAGGGGCCCCGACAGGGAACGGGAAGAAAGGGGGCCGCAGAAGACACGGGAGACAGTCGGACACCACGGGGCCCAGAAACCGCAGGCCCAATCTCCTCGGATGGCTGGGATTGTTTCACGAGGTA
The DNA here is from genome assembly GCF_051014445.1 of Colletes latitarsis. Lineage (NCBI taxonomy): Eukaryota > Metazoa > Arthropoda > Insecta > Hymenoptera > Colletidae > Colletes > Colletes latitarsis. The sequence continues at coordinate 23,236,489 of NC_135135.1, read as the reverse complement.
CACGCGCGATGCGAGCTCGAACCGAGATCGCCGTATCGGAATATGGTATCCGTGCAGCGTCTAGGAAAACTACGACGCTGCTCCAGAAGTACCGGTGCTCGGGCCCCGCGAAACGCTTCGACGCTTATCCGAAAATCGGCTGACCAGCTGGTATCGCGTTCCATGCTGGCTCAACGTGGTTCTTTGCGCGAAGATCAATGATTGCTGGAAAGTCTGCGAATTTTAGACCTGCATGGAGCTCTCTTGATAAGTGGAAACGATAGTAAATGGACGCCTGACCCCCTTTTCACGTGATTTTAAACTTACGGGGGATTGAAAATGGAGGACGAAATTTCTTAATGTCCTCTTCCAGCTATGGGAAATATTAATTTTGTAAAGATGCCAGGAATGGTTACACTTCAAAGTGTCTCTCTGCTCTCGAAGTCGAACCCTCTAAACTTCTGTCTACGTATGATAAACAAAAGAGTCACCGACACGAAGGAAATCTAAATATTCGCCCATCGATACGCATTTGATCTGATACTTCCATCATCGACACCAACGATAAGGTTTCCTTCTCGTGTCAACATTCCTCGGTTAATACACTGTTACATTTTTCACAATTTACTTCGCGTCTGAATGCAGCGCAGCTCCGAGGGCAGAGGTCCGCGCGGAAGGGCCGGAAGTACGATGGAAGTCTCGGGGCCGGGATCGCGCTGGATCTCAAGGAGGAACCTGGGCGCGCGAGGGTGTGCAGTCGCGCTATCTGGACCAGAATCTCGATCGAATTGGCTGCGGAGGTTCGCACGCTTTACAACGAAGAGGAAGAGAGAGAAAGGGAGGCAAAGGTGGAAGGACACGGGCGTAGAAGAGGAGAAAGAAGCCGAGCGAAGCGAAAGGGGAACCGAGAGAGACAGAACGGAGGTCTCGTGTATCCGAACGAGCACGGCCGACACCTTCTTGCTCTTGTTTGCCACCGACTGCGTGTAATTTCTTAGCAAAGGCGTTAATGAGGGGCTTGGCTCGGGACGGTAGATCACCGCGGACCTCGGGAGAGCCGCCGGGGCTGAAGTCTCCTCCGTGGCCGTTCCCTCGCAGCGTATTCTCTCTCCTTTTCACGCGCTGCTTTGTTCTCGTCCCTTTTCCTCCCGTTTCTCCATCCCCTGCCTACGTCTCACGGCGTTCGCATCCTCCCTCCGTCTCCCTACGCTTTCTCCCCGCCTCTCTTTTCCCTGTGCCAGGTTCTCCACGGAGGTGGTGTTCACGAGCTGTGCGCCTCGAGGTAGTGCTACCGTGTACCTGAATTCCGATCTACGCTCAGATACGGGACTGAAGCTCGCCAAGGAAGTATCTAGATGCCGGTGTATCCAGGATACTGCTCCTTCCCATACGCCACCGGACCCGAACCACCTTCCCAAACGACGCCTCCGTGTCCTTCCCACCTTGGACCGAGCATCGCGCGAAATCAAGTGTCGCTGCTTCCAATCCTTTATGATCTCTGCCGTCCAACACCCCCACCGACCGTCCTCCATTTTTCTTCTCGATCCTCTGCTTCTAACGTGTTTAGCACAAGGGTAGCACCTACGTTTATTTATTCGCGAGACAATAACAGGTGCTGGAGAACAGACCAGCGTTACATTTTCAAGATACGTTTAACTTGTGTTCGCGTCAAAGTACAAAAATCAATTATTTTCGTCTTCTCGGTGGCGAGGAAATAAAGAATCGCGTTTGGTAACTCGGTGGTTCTTTTTCGTCCATTTTGGTGGCACGATTCGACAAGCTTTACTTCCTTTAATCCGAGAGTTAAGACACGATAGAATTAAGCTCTCGACCGGTGGAGGCCGCGAGGATAGCACCGATCGAGAGAGATACGGAGAGGAGGCGAGCAGCCTCGAGCGATACTCGCACAGTTTATTAATGCAATGTCGCCTCGCTTGACCTTCTTCTGTTTATTTTATTTTTAATTTATTCCTCCCACCGGCCTTAATAAAAAGACACGAGAATGGCCGCTCTCCCTCTCTTCTCCTCGCGTCCGATCTCCTGTCGCGTTCCGCGGACGCGAGCGACGATTCACGCCGATTTATTAATAACCCTGTTTTCATTGGCATTCCCCGAGAAAAATTACGTTTGCTGGCAGCGGCCACTTGACCCTTAACCCCGTTCGGCCCCGTATCGCTCGTGTAGGTGGCGCGACCAGTTTCTTTTCGAGCGTTCCGAGCATTCGTTTTCGTGCGTCCTCGCGATATCTGCCTCCGCCAGCGGCGTCCTCCCCTTCCTGTGTCCTCGTCCGACGCGTCCTGTCCGGTCTTCGTGGACCGTGGCGCGAGGAACGAGGGGAAGATGTCCGCGAGAGGCCGCTCCGTGCTTACCCTGGTCTCGCGTGGAAGAAGGGAATGGAATTCGGTCGTAAAGCAGCTGGAGAAAACGGTCCACCATTCATCGCGACCGGTGCCGAGGAGCGGAAGGGGACTAGACGAAGAGAGGAAGGAGAGACTGCGGTAATACGCAGCGACACACTTCACCTACACGGCCCGACCGACGCAAGAAACGACGTTCCGCGTCGCGACGACCGACGCTTGTAAACGGTCTGGCTGGCTTCCGCGAGATTCGCCAAAGAAACGGACGGGTCTCGATGCTAAGCAGCTCGAACGTTGCGTAATTTTAATAGTGGTGCTGTCGGCGGGTGTGAATTAGTTGGAAACGCTGTCGATATTGTTACGAAATTCGCCCGTGTGAAAATATTCCCGGGCATATTTCCACGTCGAATTCAAGTTTCGCCACAGGTTTCGTAGACTTTATCGAGAGGAAAATAGCTAACGAGAATATTAACCTTCTCGAACTTTTCATTTTTCTCGCTATTTTACGCGAAGAAAAGAACCGTGAATCGAGGAGATTAATACGAATTTCTGGTGACTTCGATGCGCGGTGGGAACGCCTCCGTCGAACTTGAAACGTTTACTTTTGTATAGTTTAAAAAGTTGTGAGTACGACAACGCGCTAATTGCAGGCTACCTTACGTACGAGACGATCCATAATTCTCTCGTTCGATTTTATCCGTGTCGGTCGAAACGACGACCGATTTGGACGCGAGACGCCGACATAATATCGCGTCGTAAAAGAAAGTGAAATTCGATCGTAAAACCTGGGAGAAAATCGTCGGTCGTTAATTATGCGGATCGTTCCTTTCGGGAGTCTTAATTGCAACTCTGTTTTGATTGATTGCAATGACTTTGCTGCTCGTAGAAGCGCTTATGCCGCGGAGAACATCGATTAACATGCCTCCGAGAATCGAGCGGAAGAAGAGGCGATGTATTATAGTAACGAAGAAAAATCAATGTAGAAAGCGACACTCGTGTCGATCATCCGATACGCTCGGTTCTTTCGAACAATGCCATTTCGTCGTTGGAAATACCTAACACCGAAAGACCGGCTATTAAACTACCATGACCCCATTCGTCCGTTCCACCGGATTACTATTTCAATAGTCTACACATTTTCACTTATCCTTAATGTGTCGTTGATCTAAAAAATTCAAGTCAGTTTTTAGATCTTTCCAGGCATATATCCCCCCTCCCCCTCGATCGTTAGAGAGAATGACCTTTCCCGAATAAATTACGGAAATGCGGGAGCTTACGTAACGAAGAAGATAAAAAGCGTATAAAACCAACGCCACGGAAAGTAAACAGAGACGAAACGTTAGAAAACCGATGAATCCTCGATTCTGCTGTCACGCATGGCGCAGAAGCTGGCTAGAAACCACGCTCGGTGCGTGCGCCGTAGCACGCCTCGGATCGCTTTAGAATAAATCAATAGCGGTATGTAAATCCTGAAGTCACAATGGGGCAGCGGCGGATCGAGGAATCGGCGAAGATCGGCGCGGTAATTTTCCCACGTGTCCGTCGGTTATCTCGACTCTGTTAGGCGTGCGATCCGTGGACGCGGTGCACGGCTCGGGAGCATCGTTTAACCGATGTCGCTCAACGGCGACGCGCACTGCATTGTGCCGATGCATGGTGCATAGTTGCAGCCGGCGAGGCGCAGCTATGCGGCCCGGAGCACCTATGCAAGCATCGCTGCTCGCAATCAACATACCTGATAGCCGCAGAAAAACCGCCATACCGCCTGGTAGAATTCACTTTCCGCGACCCGCGTGAGATCGCGCCCGCCAAGCCACGGCCATCTATTTTATGGACCTTCGACCCTTCGATAGTTGCGCATCGACGTCAGAAAATTTCGAACGACCTCTGAATTTTACTCGACTATCGAAGATCTAGGCCTTGAATCTGTATCTTCGAGCGAAAAGATATTCTTGAGTCGTTACACTACGAACGTCGTGCCACGACCACGCATCGAAGTCTCCCGAATTTCGCCGGAGTTTCTTAAACCAGCCGCGTAATCAATCACAGCTGCTCACAGTACAATTTACAGCTCTTCGGGGAACGTAAAGATTCGAGTCGTTACCAATGTGCATAAAACGATGGAAAGTCGATAGTAAAGATTCGTAGATAGCCCGCGACGTCGCGTGTGCAATTTTCACCTTGCAAAACACCCGTGTCGGCCGGTAAATTAAAAATCATGCCGGATGGAAAGCGAGGACGTTACTGTTCGCGTGAAAAACGAAGAGGAAGGATCGTAACGCCTGGGTTAGGTGGGTCCCAGAGGTCTCGGCTTCTTCCCGGTGTCTCCTCGCCGCGTATTTCCTGCATCCGCGCGGACAAAACTTACGCCGCGGCCGCAAGAAGCGCGCCGCTCATAAAGCACATGGCATAAATCAGGAGAACCTACCACCTCCTCCGATCTCCTCGCCCTCTTTGCTCGACCTTCTCTCTTTACCTCACACCCCCTCGCCCCTCGCGATTCGATTCTACTCGGCTGGCCGTCGCTGACTTCAACATTGAGTCCAGAGAAGCTCCACTGGTAATTACTTCGGGACGCTTACCGATCCCACGTGAACGGTTTATAAATTATCCCCTTCTTTTCCACCGATTTCCAAACTTTTACCCAAGTAGAATCGGGAACCAATCCTGACAAATTTGTATATATCGAAAACGAAAAATTTGAAACCGTTTTCTAATTAATAATCTATCAGCGAATCTAGATTTACAATGAATTTCGCGTAGCAAGCTTTCCAATCGTTCGCGGAAGCGTGTGCACCGTGGACATCGGAGTTTCTGCGCCCATGAATTTCGCGTCGGTCTGGGATTTCCATCAGACCAATTAGAATGAATTCCGATCGAGGAGATTAATGGGTGCATTAGAAATATTTACTAGACCCGCATGGTTCTGGAAGAATTTATCGGTACTCCAAATAGTCGCGTGTCGTTTGTTCCGCGCGGACAGCGATACACGGCCTCTCGGGGCCAGCCAGGGACTTGGAAGCGACCGGAGAGCCGGGTACTTTGTCGGATGGGACACGTGACTAGCGGCGAATGAAGCGAGTTACGCGCGACCGAGGCGCATCGCCCCGTGAAAACGTTGTCTCGGTTCCGCGAGCGTTTAGCACGCGTTAGAAATCGTTCGTTCGTAACTATGCTTTCTTCGACGCTGGGAATCACTTCCTGACATCGTGTACCGTTCTCTCCGCGCAAAAGCGACTTTCAGGAATTCGCGTACGCCAAGTTTGCACGTCGATAACCTCGATCGAACGCGTTATCGGGTCCTGGACGCGGAATAGCCAACGATTAACAGAGCGTTTCGATCGAAAAGAGGTTCGATTCTATGCAAACGGATGCAATTTACGAGGGTTGGTCTGATTTATGTAGAGAGGTAGGCAGCACACTTTTCTCGAGATCAAACGAAGTGGTAGAATTTCTAGTGAGTATTACAAATATGATCTGTTTGCAGCAACACGTAGTTTCTACGTGTTTCCTTTTCTCGACTAGCTCAAAAAATGGGTTTAGAAGCGTAGGACGTTTTTAAGAGCGTGCAAAGCGCAAAGAGGATTTCGAACCGGGGAATGGCGCGCGTCGAACTAACGAACGACGTCCCTGGAGAAGGGACGGATCCCCACCCGCCACCGTCGAGTTTCGCGCTAGCGAGGACGAGGCGAAATCGCGCGTATCGCCTAACCCCGCGACCCACGCCTCGCGACAATGTTACACACGACGCTTTCACCGGTCGACCGTAGTCGAACTATCGCTGATAGTTTTCAGAGTGCCTGCCGCGCGATCCTTGCAGTGGCTGCGGCCATTAGCGTCGAAACCATACAAAATTTGAATATTTTTTTAAAATAATGGCACAACAAAGCCATGATCGCAGTAACCGTAGCATACGTCCCATTTTACAAGACGAACGGATGTTCTTGAAATTCACTTTCATTTATTTGAAATAAAAATAAGTTTTGTGGAACAGACGAGTGGATCCACCCTGCACGACAGAGAATCGCGAGATAGGGCGTCCCTCGAAGCGAGACGTATCTCTGTTGAACTGTGTCTCGGGTTTAGGTTGACCATCGCGCGATATAAGTGCACCTATGTGGCAGATAGGCGGGGTAGGGGCGGCTGGTGACCCGCGGTAGACTTTCACCCGCACTCGGCGCGACCTCACGCATACGAGCGTATTCTCTGCCGCGGCCGAACGTTTCACGGACCACGACGACGACGACCTGGACGACGTAGAGCGCGGCGAAGAAAAGGAGAAAAGACGAGCTGGCCGAGAAAAAGAAGAGAGGGCAGCCACGGCCGTAGACAACGCCGGTGAACGCGGCTCAGGGAGGGACAAGGATGGTTTTTCAGCTGGAGGTGGAAACGGCCGGTGAAGAAGGAGGATAAACCGGCACCTGTACCCTCATAACATATAGCCGTGCCCCTCGCCCCGGGGTCCCTCCTGAGCAGGACGTCGTCTCGACTCGCGTACATACGCATCCCGCGGGTGTCGGAGCGTACGTTCGCCGTTTGTTTGACGGCGAGAAGGCGCAGGGCCGTCGCGCGACACGAGCCACCGGCTCTCCTCTGCCCTCGCGCACGATACGCCTTCCGTGTCTACGCCATTGGAAGCCATCCGTCAGGGATTCGAGATCTCGCGCCGGGATATACGGCCCTGCGGTGGATGCCCTCGCAAAGAGAACGTTCTCGCTGCGTCTCGCTATTTGTCTTCCTTGCCGTTGATATCCGATACCGCTGGCTACCTTCTTCTTCTTCTCCTCTATTGGTCGTACGTCGGGGCTAGTATACGATGAAATCGGGTCGTTCGACGAACAACGACCACGGCCGTGCGGATTTAACGACCGTTTTCTTGTTCCCGATTCGCCGACGATCCGCCGTCCTCGTTCACCTTCGCCCGAAAACCCTACATCCTCCACAGGGTGCAGACAATCTTTTAGCCACGGACCTTAAATTTAATTAATTTTATTCGAATCGAAAGATGGTGGATTCATATTTCATCAAATGTCATCTCGCGATAGAAAATGGCGGAAAATGTCGACTGGCAAGGGTACGGCCCTGCCGCGTAAGTGTTCGTCTATATATAAAGCGTAGGCGGCGCTCCTAGCAGGTGCTCATTAGATTACAGGGACGATGTTCGAGATGTTAGCCACCTTTTACTCACTGCTCGAGAGGCCTCCACCGGAAGATTGGGATCTCCACGCTGTTCTCTCCTCGACGTCGTTCGGGACCACCGCCTTCCCTTATTCCCTTTCCCTGCGAACTGCTGCGCGTCTCCTCCGTTGCCCGTTCCTCCACGATTCTTCCTCGTCGATGTTACCGATTTTTACCGGGCCCTGAAATCCATACGCAGCGCACCCACTCGAAGCCAGGCCTGGTTTCCAGTGGCTCCCGACTCGAGCCGAGCTACCCTTTCGTGTAGATTCACCAGAGAGTGCTGGCTCTTCTGTAACGAAGTCTCTATTTAGCTTCTAAGCTAATTGCATCCGTGACACCGTTAGAAATAATTCCATAGATAAACGGATGGAATCCAGGAGGTAATAAAACTGAACATTGAAACTGGAACATTACCAAATCTGTAATAATGTGGTCAGTGAAAGAATTCTCGATTCTCTAAAACATGAAATTACCGATGGAACTGCCGCGAATAAAAATATTTTCACATCCAAACGCGGAGGTGTCGGGAGATACGTTTTGGTCGAAACAGATATAGGAACTATCGAACCTATCTGGCAATAAACCAAGCACGGAACAGGAAACGTCAGAGTCGGTTTTCAAACGGGTACCAGGAGAGTTTAATGGTCGAAATCTGCGCGCTACCACCGTGAGCTTTAAATCGTCCCCGAGGTGAATTCCACGGCGATTCACAGTTACTAATTATCAGCATCTGCCATAAAGAGCCTTTAGAATAGGTCAGGTGACCGGTCAATGGGATGGCAAAGTATGCAATAAATAACTCGTTCGGCCGAATGCAAACGCGCAAACAGAGGGCCCATCTTATCGCTGGCAGCCTCCTATAAATCCAAACCCGCATCTTCGACTCGCTAAAATATGTCCGTCCACCCGTGCAACGACCGTGGTCCCATGGGACCAAAACTGATCCACATAAAAGCCACCGGAGGATTCCCCCGGGATCCGCGTCCCGGATCGGTATCGAGGGTAGAAACCCGAGGGCGCCGGTAGTGCGTTTATCGCAGCAGGAAGTCGCCATACAAATGATAATCTAAAGCCGTGCGTCCTGACTCGGCGCGTTCTACAAGACGTTTCAATGACTTCGTTACAAGGAACATTTGGCGAATATACATTGCTGCTATTGATATGATACATTTTGCGTACTTTGCCGCGTAAACGAGCCTTTCAAATTGAGGGAAAGAACGGCGAACCAGCGTGGGAAGGAAACTTTTCAATCCGCACGGAGGGAAAAAGAATCCTCAACCTAGGATCACTTCTGGGGTCATCGGGGACCCCGCTCGAACGTAAATTTCATCAGGCTCGAAGTGATTTTGTACTTAATATTTTTCTGATTTTTCAGCGATAATTAGATGATTAACCGATGGTCGATATAGACGTGTTTTCAAATATTATATAAAGAATGTCAAGCGCTGAGCGTAAAAAGTGTCTGACCATAGGCAATCTACTTCTACTCGCTCCACTTACACCGTAGGGGATCGATCATACGTTATTGCATCTTCGTGTAACTATTATCACCAATTATATAGAGACGATTCTATTTTTGCAAGCTTCCAGAAGTTTTACGAAAATTTTTAAGCACAAGGATCGCGTGTAGTTTTTTGCAAAATTCGTGAAGTTTTCCTAAGGAGACGTAGATTCACGGAAGTATCGCGATAAATAAACCGTTCTTTCTCGTGTACCGTGATTCGAGAGGAGATTCGGTTATCGCCAGGCGAGGCGATCCGTGGATCCAAAGCGCAGGCGTGTGCGCTACCGTGCGTCCGCTCGGCGTGTGCGTGCGTGTGATCCCACGACCCGGGCGCCGGGCCCTGCGACTTGAATTTGTCGCTCCATATCTCGTCCCGGAATTTATGAAAGCCGGCCTCGCCATAATTTACGCGGCTAGAGTCGCGCGCAGTAAATAACGCCGGACAAAGCGACGCTGGAAGGTGCAGGAGGTGGCCTCCGGCGCCGTGCCCTGCGGAATTCAAGGCCCGTGCCCCCCTTCGAGAATTTGGTAACGGTCGCGAACGATAAATCGCGGTTCTACGATCATCGGGAACTTAACAATTTGCTCGCCTACCAACAGGACTAGTCGCCATTGAGAATATTCTTATGCCCCCTCTTCATAAATAAAAAAATTATCAAAGAGATACAAACGTTTCCCTTGCTTGCTACCGTCTTTAATTTTTATCGAAATTCTGAAACGGAGGTTTACGAAAAGATAGAGCCTCGTCCTGCCGCGATAGATCGAAGCTATCGAGCTTACCTTCGTTGTGTAGCCCGCGGAGGACCGTCTCGATCCGTTCCAGATCGGCCGTCCTAATTATCGCCCCCGTTGATTTCCAATGAACCGGATTAAGCGTAAATAAATTTCGAGAGCCGGTCGCGCTAGTCACTTCCGCGAGAAGGTCTCCGGCGGGTTCGATCCGCTTGTACTCCCTCGTCTCATGCCGGGTGCATGAGCTCGAATCACCGAACAGAATCTAATTACCGCCTAATTAGGACGATCGTGTATCGTCGGGGCGATTGCATCGGACAACGAGTTAAGGACCGGTGCACGGCGCGCCGATAGGCCATAATTTCCTTTCCGCGAACGACTTTCGGTACACGGTGAAAATGATTAGCGACAAAGCAGGGCAACCGATCGCGACTCGATCGTTAATTACCGCTACACCGTGTGATACCGTTCCCGTGATTTTTCCAAACGACTGCCTTTGCACGAACGCGTCGCTCCTTCGTCCATTACAGTTCCGTCTATTCTTAACCCCCATCCGTACCTTCGCGTTTCGGCCTGATGGATTTCTGGCATCTATAGTCAAACGTAATTTAATAATTGTGCAATGTAAAGAAAGTAAAGACATTCGTGAAAATTCTGCAATTCTTGTCAATCTTTGGCTTTACTGCTATTGTGGGGCGTTTTGACGTCTATGTTCAGTGCTCTGCTATTTTGTGCGATCGACTACCTAATATGTAACCATGTTTTGAGACTTTGAAGTGGTCTATAATACCGATAACGTCTTGCAAATATATGATACAGAAAATTGAAGAGCAACAAATTGAAATTCAATGCTTTGTCGTAGTATCGCAGACGAGATATAGAATAGGATGACACCAACTTCCATAAGATGTCTATCCTATACCTCGTCTGTGGTAATATTAATAATAATAATTATCGTACAACAAAAAAATACAGAGAATTCTGAATTGACTCGACGAATTTGAAAAGGAAATAAGTTAATTCCAAAATAAATCTGTATTATTGTTCCACCGAAGCTTCGCCAGTGGCCAGAGGCCGTTCTAGGTTAAGAAAAAGTATGGCGATCCGAGGACGTCGAGGAACCGCCGTTACTCAATCCCGCCATTAACATAATCGTACGGGTCCGATCATGCGCGTCCTCGCGAAATCTCTCGATTTTGCGTCCGTGTCGGCTCCTGTAATGTGCCGCGAGTCGGCAATTACCGGTCAAGGAAATAAAATTGCGCTGGTTCGCAAACAGTCGCGTAAGTACGCGCGCACGGTACCAGATTCCGAGCGGACGACGCCCTAGGCGTCGATTCGCCGAGACGAAGAGGGAACGCGTACGCGACACCTGCGTGGGATCGAGAGGAGGACAAAAGATGCACAAGAAGACCCAGTAACTGACGGCCGAGTCGGCTTAATGACGATGTTAATTAATATATTTGAAGCGTCGGCGACGCGGCGAGACGGCACGGAACATCTCGCGCGGATTAGCATAAGCAAACCCGGCGAGGCGAGTCCTTTGAGCTGGCTGCCAGAAGTGTTAATTCCTCGCTAGGTCGCGAAGCGCTTGGGGGGAGGAAGAGCAAGGAGGCTCTCTGGAAACGAAATCAAGAGAAGATGTCGACCGTAATCCTGTTTTTTAGTTTAATGGTCCTGGAGACATCGCAAGAAATTCTTTCGGGACTGGAAATAAGGGTAAACAATGGTATTATTATTTTCGTGTTTGGATGGCTCTTGTCAAACCGAGTAACAAGATAATAGAGAAGAGTGTCTGAAGAAGATCGAAGTACGAGGTTGGAAGAGAATGTTGTAGGCGCAAGAAGAAGGGAATCCCCCATGGGGAACAGACGAACCTTTCAAGTAGAATCTTCGAGTAGACGAAAACAAAGAGTAGAAAACCCAAGAGAACTCTGCAATGGACTCGAAAGAAGTAAACGCGAAGGAAAACGCGTACAAAGACTGATTATTGGATTTTTCAGTGAATTGGTAGAGCGGTGAAAAAGAAGGCGAGAAGGTGAAGAGAAGAAAAAGTCGGCCTCGCGTCGAAGCGCGAAACGACGCGTGTGTCCCGCGCGGCGTAGCTCTTAATGCGAGCCGAGTGCTGGGCAAACAAAGTCGCATTAGTGCGCACCCGATCCATTAATGAAATCAAAACGAAACCCCGAGAGAGCCAGTCAGAGTTCCTTTCGCCGGATTGCGTCATTTGGAGACTGACCACCGGTCGGTCCGGCGTTGCTCGGATCCCCAACCGTGGGATCATCGTCGGGGTACACCCCGCCGGTTATGTCACACCATTATTTCATCCTTTACGTCTTCATGGGACGCGCGCGTCCGCGTATTTCGTCAGAGAAGAAGGGACCTTAGGCCCCCGATGCTCGCGCGCGTGCTCGGACGCGTCATTAACGCGCGTAATAACAGCCACGAGCGACAGTCGACGGATGTCGCGGTATAAATTACACCTGGCAAGGGATATCGTCGCTTCGTTAGTCGTAAATTACAGCTCGGATCGAACAGAAATTAGTTTCGCCCTCGAAACCGCCTCGCGTTTCACTGCGGAGGATCACACCGGAGCCGCTGCAAACTATGGCTGGGATTGCCTACGGGTGAATTCTTTCTTTATTATTATTATTATTATTATTGTTATTCACTAGTACGATTTAAGGAGCAATACCCTTACAACAGATACGTAAATAAAAAATTAATCGACATATTCCGCCTCCATTCGTAGGACTTGTTACAGCGATGCGTTAACAAGATATATTTCATCCGTACAAGGGTCGATTATAATCATTTTTTATGAATAGATATACCCCGGAAATCCTACCCAGTTTGGAGAAAAAAATTCGAGAAGGTGTGAAATTTTTCAACAAAATTAAAAAATTTTAAATCGTTCTAAAAAAATTATTTTTGATCGCAAGGACCAATTATAATAATTTTCGGTGAATAGACATACTCCCGAAATCTTACCCACTTTCGAGAAAAAATTCAGTATTGGCGGAACTTTAAACGTTAATAACTTCTTAACGAAGCCACCATCAACAAATAGGTATTCTTGATTTTCGTCTTATTTTGGCCTCTAGAATCTCCCATTAAAATTTTTCCCAGGGGTGGCCGAACACCCTGTATAGTTGTACGTGTCGCACGAGTCTCTGGTAATCCCGACGGTTAGCTCCAATGTTTCGATCGGACGGTCGTAATTTAGCCGTTGGGAGACGCCGTTAAGATTATTTTCCATATTTACGATGTTCTCGGAGACACCGGGGGCGCGGAGAGGGGGGATGACTCGATAAGCGAGCGGAGAGATACGGCCGATCGAGGCGGCGCGATCGCGAATCGATCGCGGACTCAATTTCCATTTGAAAGCCGCCGGAGCGGAGTCAATACGTCTTCTCGTAACAATATTCTCCGCGTAATTTATCGCGACGGAGAGTTCCTAAGTCAGCATTTTAATAATTCAGGAGGATACCAAGGCGAGAGGATTACGCGAGACCTGCTTCTTCGCGATCTCCTGGAATCGGTTGTCGTTGCAGGGAAAATTTTATTGTAATTATTTTAATACAAAGTTTAGATTCGCCAACTAACTTCCCTTTACGTTTCACTCGCTTTGAAATGTTAAGTTATCTCCAAATATTCTATCTCGTTAGTTTAAATATTTCAAGTAGCTCGTGAAAACTAAATTTACACGAATCGTGGGTCTTCTTCGACCCTCACTGTTCGCCTTCGTATTTCGATGATCGTACCATTGTTTAGATACAAGACGCGTCTATTGAAAAATAGAGTCCCAGGATCGACTAACTCAGTGTTGAAGATACACTAAATAAATCCAAGACTTCCGATACCAAACTTGGAACTCTGTTTTAGTAACACTATAGACCAGTTTAGGAAAATAGATCAATTCCACGAGTTTTATACTTAAATTCTTTCTCTGAATTTGCTATATTCTACCCCTATAGAGACTCGTGGAAGGGTGAGTCAGACCGTATCGATACATATAGGGACGCGAGAGGCTCGAGTGAATAATACCTCGCGTCCGATTTGTACGGCTATTAGCGCCGAGTGGATCTCCGGATCGCCGCGGCGTAATTCTCGATCGTACGACCGTTACTCCGTGAAAATCGGTCGTAAAAAGCCGTCGGCGGGTCGCGGGCGCTCGCGCGCGAGTACACGGCCTCCTTTTATTGCTCCATTCTTCTGCCGTTTCCGTGCCAACCTACTAACGACGACGACCTATCCCTATCGGCCGCGAGTTATACACGCGTAAATTCTCTTATCTTCCGTGATACAACCTGCCACCTCTTTCTCTTTCCGTCCACCCGGGGCCCGTTCTTTCTCGTCGTCGAGTTTCCCGGTTACGGAAGTCCGATAAAACGAACGTTCCCAAGCGAAATGTTAACCGATCGTGTTTTTCGAAGCAAGCGGAGTTCTCCGGCTCGTTTCACCGGGCGAAAGTGGGCTAAAGAATACCTACGAAGCAGTTATTGCCACGCATCTATGGATCGGTTGAATTTCGCGATCTCCGTACGCGTATTTACGACGCACTTCGAGCGATCCGGGCGCACGCGGGTCCACGCGATTCCAGGTTGTGGGTGGAGGCGTCGTAAAACGAAATCGAACGATCGTTGCGCACCCTATTTAGAAATTTGCCAAGAGGCGGGAGAATTCTAGCACGAGGTCGGGATTAGCGATAGAACCGTCAGTTGTTTTCGATTCGACGTTCTCGAAACACCGAAACGGGATTATCAGTCAGCTCAGGTACAAAAGGACAGTCGTTCTCCGGTTTGGTTTCTCGTCGATCGCGAATTAACCAGCGTTTCCCGGTCGCAGAACGAGGATCGAGAAATTTTATCGCGATGTACGCTTAATTATTGTAATCCACCGATCGTACGTTGCTGGTAGGCCAGTCCTCCGCATATACGGTAAACTCCTTTATTGCTCCATTCTTTGAAACGAGCCAAGCTACTAACGACAACGACGACGACCTATTCCTATCGGACGCGAGTTATGTGCGCGCAAATATCGTTATCTCCTTATTTCTACGGATACTCTCTCGTTCTCCGTTTCTGTCTCTCGCCACTCGCCCTCGATCGTTCCCTTTCCGTTGCTCCCTCGGGGACTCTCGGGTCGCCGATAAAGAATCTCCGGCTACGTTGTAATGTCAACGGATATTAGAACGAGAATATCGTAACGAGGATGGTACCGATCGCGATCCGGTGCAAGAACCGGGGAAAATCTTAAATGTCCGCGAACCTGGATTTATCACGCAGAATAGGACAACCGTTTCGACGCAGTCCCCCTTCTCGCCATAATCTAATTTTGCTTCGGACAGCATGAAAGTTTGCAGCAGCAAAGTATTATTAATTCTCTGTAAATACCGATCGTTAACGTCCTCTTTCTTTTAAATGATTAATGGTGGAATTTATTCCCCTTTCATTCTGAAATTAGTTAATTTCAGAACTGACCTTTCAAAAGCTGATCCAATAACTTGTGGACTGTTGCTGATAGTTTATGTAATGTCGTGGACTTTTCCTCGAACTCGTTAAACTCGTTCAAGCGTCTGGATAATTAGCTCGATGAACCCCAAAACATCAAAATGGCGTATTAAAAAATATATTTCTAAACTCGTGTAGTCAAGTTGTTAGACACAGTCTGTTGAAATCTTGCGACTGTAGAATAAATTTTGTAGTTGCATACCGAATACATTCTATAAGCAATTGGATCTTTACGTTTTTAATTTCCAAACACGAATATTAATTTGTCGCGACGACAGTAACAAGATTATTTCTGGTGCTGTAAATATTGTGAACCGATGGACGTTCTCCCGTTCGTATTAATAATAACGGTAATAAAAAATCGGTGCGTGGCAGGGTATTTTCAAGACGCGATGCACGTAACTATGCGAGTGCAAGGTGCACGGTATTCTCAACAGTTTCCACCGTGCGCCGTACATAATGGAGGTTAGCCGCAGGATGGTAAATCACGAAACGCCATGCGGGCGTCGTTATATCGTGCGTGCGTGATGGAAGATTAGTACGGCATTGTGCGAGCACCGCGGAGGTTCGCGATGATTTATCTCTTACGAAAACGTGTACCAGTGACTCCGCCGACGTTGATCGCCACGACATCGAAATGGATCCTAGACGGTGACAATTCACCAGCGATCGACGTAGCCATCGTTTCTCCCGGATCGAACGTCTATCAAATTTCAAGGAAATTGTCAACCGATTTGGAAACTCGTCAGACGTTGAAAGGTCCTCCTGCTTCGTCTCTAACAGAGTATCAAAGTCTACGATAACCCGAGATACAACGCTTGAATTTTAATTCCTTGGACGACTTCTAAATATTAACACATTTTCAAATCGCCGTAGCGTCTGGAGGAAGATTACACGATCCAGGGAAGATTGAGACGTTCATCAGCAACGAGACGCTCGAAGCGCTAGCGTGGCGAATCGTTCTCGCGGGCGAGCAAGCGATTACTCGTGGAAAACGCGCGTTAGTTTAAAGTCACTTAGAATCCTGGAAGACCTCCAGCTCGCGGGAACAACGAGCGCACGCGAAAAGGTATACCCCGAAGAGAAGAACGGCCGGGTACGAGACAAAACCGCACTACTGTAAATGGTAGCAGCCTGCAATCATCATATTTCTTGATGATGGTCGGCCTGGCCTGCTACGTACGTACGCACGTATACACGGGGAGACAAGGAGGATAGAGTCGGGTCCCCTCGGGAGAGAACCACCAAGCCTGAACCGCAAAACCGTTCTGTTCCTTATTGCTCGGCCTCCGTGCTTCTTCTCTTCTCCGCCCTGCGTCGCCGAGCCTCGGTCCGGCAACGCTCGCCGATTGAGACCGCAGAACACTCAGGATACTCCTGCAAGACCATCTATACGAAACAGACGGACGACTTTCAACCTGATTTCTCCATTGACCCCGGCCTGATAGGCGTTTGAACCGTACGATTCGCCCGGGAGACGCGTGCGATCGCGAAAATCGCACGAGCCTCTGCCATGCTCGCTGCTAGAAACAGAATCGTTAAATTAAGGGGCCTTATTACCTTCTAAATGACTCAAAAGAAGGTAATTCTTACAAAGAAATTACTGAGAGACTTTCGATACATTCTAACATCTACGAATTACTCGACATGTACCAGAAATCCATTCCTACAAATCGATGATAATTTTAAAAAATACTCTCGATGACCATAAAAACATGCATCGAGTAAATATTTACCGTAATGGTTATCGACCATTGTGGATTAATAATTGCAAGTCTCGGAGTAACGTTAACGCGCGCCCGATCGCCATTAAAGTTGGCGCGTCTCCCGGTAAATCGTTTTAATTCGCGATCGATTCGGAAGTCGCCCTGGCCCGGTCATACTTTCTTTACCCCGCGGCTCGACCCCCGGAATCCGACCGAGTGGTTTGTGTAACCGTGCACGGAATTCCCGCCATAAATCAGATGTTGAGAAACGAAAAAAATGCGGCGCGCCGTTGTTCGTAGCCCCCGGTGGCCCGTGTAGTATTTCGCGGATTGCGAATGTTGGCAGTATTTCGTGGGAGTTTCAGCCTCCTCGCTCTTCCCTCTCGCGGCCCAGAAGCCCCTTGTTGCACGGAGAAACGTAACGCAGGGAATCGGGAACTTGCGGGCCCCCGGGACCACCTCGCGGCTACAAATTGCATTGTTCGGTCGTGTTAGCCGCGACGGTCACCATACTTAATGGTATTCTTTCTCAGTTTCGTCCCGGGAAGAACCGCTATTCCCCCTCCGTTGTATCACCCGGTGCGTTACGCGATCGCCATCGATTTGGTTTTTAATTACTCCATTACTTAGTAGTCGAATCACAGATGAATTGCATGGTATTTATGAAATTTCCTACATTTCTAAAATTTGTTTCACAGGTCTGTAACTTCAAAATCAAGGACTTTTAAATTAAATCGACCCCAAGAAAAGTTTTATTTTTCTCTTCCTGGCGCAAAAGCGATTAAAACGGTCTGCGCGGGTAACGAGCGACGCGGTTTCCGGCCAAATATTTTCACCTTTCGGGGGATTAATTAAAGAGCCCGCGGCGGCTGGGAATCCGGTGAATCGGGCGCGATCAATGACGAAATAAAGCGGAGATTTACGAGGCAGGGTTGCCCGTGAACGAGGCTGGTCTTTAATCAGGGCAAAGCAGAGTAGCCCGGACGTTCGCGGCGGCGAGCCCCCATGCGTCATTGGATTAAGATTGTAACCAAATTATTCATCCGGTAGACGTCGCGCGTAAGATAGGAACACGAGCGGGAGCGCGGGTACGCGCGAAGGCGTTGCTTCGCGGTAAGCGATAGCACCGGCTGATATATGGGGACCACACAAACCGCGTAACGGGAACTTAAATCAGAATTAATAGCGCCCTACGTGGGACGTTTTCAGACCTTCGCGGTCGCGAGTACGCCGGGCGATAAGGCGATAGATTAAACGAAAAATGAAAGAAATCAAAGGGCGAGGAGAGACGACGGCGTGAATCGAAAATCCCGACGGATTACAAGCGGTCGTTCGCGCGTGCTAATCCTCCTCGCGCGTAGACCACGGTTACGATCCGCATACTCGCACCGATGATTTAACGCCACCCGCGGATCCCACGATTAGTAATCGAACGCCGGCTTTTTCCCAGACCCGATTAACGGCGCCGGCCATCCAAGATTACAAGCGACGAAATGTTGCAACCGAGGATCATGCACCGAACCGCTACTCTTTGCGGAGGGAAAATTATAAAGGAGGAAGTCCTCCCGCTAAACAGGAGTCACGATCGCTGGTGCAGGGAAAACATCATTTATATTCAGTCCCTGGATTTGAATTTCAATCCTCCGATTTCTACATTTTACTCTATAGAGTCACATATTTATATACAGAGAAAAGAATCCCTACCAAAAGGGCCACCATAATCTCGATCGAAGGTCTTCGACCTAATAAGATGGAAAGAGGCCAGACCAGACATCGTTTCATCTCCCCATCGTTGCAACAATACCAACTCGAAACCATAATCAAAGAAACATATCATATTTACTAAAGACGCTATTACAAAATGTACACGGTATTCAATCTTGAATGAACCTGCAAGAAAAGAACTTCGAACGCTATTGGAAAAACTGTAACAGAAGTTTCATGCTCGGAGCTTTCCCGACCCACGACGGTGCAGAAGGCGTGCAGGAGGTTGGGGGGGAGAGAAGAGGGAGAGTCTGGAGGGAAAAACGAGACACAGAAAGTAGACGGGTCTCGAGAAAGAGACGAGGAAGAAGGAAGTGGAGTCCGGTGAGTTCCGTGGAGTGCAGCAGCGAGAGAGATTTTCTCGTGCCGCGGCGAACGTAAACCGATCCGCTCGAGATGGGAGCAAATGACAACGCGTGCTTTGCATGTCGAGGGCCCTTCTAGCGGATACCGCGAGTAAATAAGGCGGAATCTGCACGTCGCATTGTTTGACTTTCCGGACGGGCGTCTAGGGCGACGACGGTAAAGGGGCCGACTCGCCGCGGACGACAAGACCGCGAACAGAGACGATCCCCGCTGATTTGCCAGAACCCTTCTTGGAAAAGTCGGTAGACGAGCCTCGAGTTACCGTTAGGCCAACGAACAAAAGGGTCTCCTTGCCCGGTGAGCGATTAATCTTCGATCAATCTCGGAATTCCGCAGCCCGGAGGCTCGCTCGTACCCGATCCGACCAATGGAGCATCCTATTTCGTTCGGGACTTTGTTTTCCCCCGAAAACACGCGAGTTTCCACTTTCTATATTACGGTAAAAGTTGCATACCATAGAGCTAAAGCACCAGTCACGGTATTCTTTCTCCGCTTTCCATCGCGTCGAGGCGGAACAATTCGCGCGGCAGGTGACTCGTTTCCATCGTTCGACCGTGATTTTTACCCCGAACGGAATAGCTGAAACGGTCGCAGCTGTCTACGCGTTTTACGATCGACGACCGTGATCCGCGTCGAAGCTGAAAAGACGCGGCGAACGCACCTGCACGCTCTCGTGGATCGTGACCCGCAGTCAGACTTATCGCGTGTAATACCGATAGTACTGTTTGCGCTAGCCGAGAAAGTTTCTTTACAACTGGCCGTTGTAATGGACGCGCGAGGATTTCTCCCGCGGCCACTCTGGCTCCAAAGTACGCCGGACGCGTAAACCATCCTCGAACGGACGCCATTTTGCCGTGAAATTATATTCTCTAATCAATAAAATAGCTAAGATTTTCTTAACGTGAGACGGTATCTTGGAACATATAAACTTGGGCCACTGAAAGGAACTGAAAGCAGACCTGGATCGGTAACGAAATTGAGTGCACTTGTGAAAAGTATCAAAATGTTAATTGCATATAATTTGATACGAGATCGAACGAAGCAACTTGAGAACCAGAATGATGCCTGGCCCGTTCTGTTCTCCTGAAACTGTCGTTCACGACACCACGCACTTCGTATGCTGTTCGTCCACGCACACACGAGTGTCAGGTCGGCGTAGAAACCCGGATACGATCCACGCCTGGGGATCCACGGTCGAGAGTGTCGGGTAAGAGCCCAATTTCGAAGACGCTGAAGAATTCGCGATGCACGCTGAATTTACCTGGGAATTTAAATAATCTATTGCGTTCCTTCGCGCGATCTCGCCGACCATCGATCTGTTTCACGTGTGTCGTCGTCAGAGAGGGAAATTACCCTCGTTCTGGAACGTCGAGGGATGGGAATCCTCTTCCTCCTCCTGCTTCTCTACTGTCCACTTTGGCGCGAGATAATCGACCCCGATGTCAAGAAATCGTCACCTTATCACTATTGAAATTTCATATATGTCTATTTTTTTATATAAACACCTTTGCAATGTTGTAGCACCTATGAGATTACATCACTTTATTACGTATTCTTACTCTCGAGTGGGCTGCAAATATTTATGCAAATTTCAAACTTGTACCAAACGTGATACGTTGTTACAGATACTGTTAACCCCTTGACGCTCTCATTTTTTCATCACTTTTTTGTAATTTGTGTCTAGACTACGTAATAGCATGATTTTGGTTAAGTACAAGTTCCCATCGGGTATTGCTGCCCGAGTCAGTTATGGCAAGTACAGAATAGGGAAAAGGAAGGTTCTGAACTTGGACCTTTGCCTTTTTCGGAGGAGAGCCGCGCGGAATCGACCCTCGAAATCGGGGAATGCTGGGAGCCCGCGGGACAAGACGTCGCAAGGATGATGCCAGCGGCGATGAACGAAGCGACAGAATAATCAGCACGGTGGGACGTCGCCGGACAAGCGGATACGCAGGTGCGGAACGCGCTGCCACGGGCCTCGGCGAACGGATAATCGATTAATCGATTGTGCGGTCATCGATGCTAGCAAGGCCCCAGGGGCGACGCGGGGAAGAGAACTCGACGGCGCTGAGACGTCGGAAAGGAAGCAGCGCGCGGCATTCGAGCGCGCGTCCCAACAATTAGCCTGAGAACGAACGACCGAGCTAGCGATTTGTCGCGCAAGATTTATAGCTTCATACATCGGCAGAGGGCCCTCTTCCACCCGTGGTACCTTCTGGGCCGCCTCCTTCGCCTCGCGACTTCGATCCATACGCGGCGTTTCTGCGCGCACAATCGAGAAAGGGCCCCCGGCCCGCGTCGCGGCCTATCTCCATTCTCCTGCGTCCCTGCGCGGTTTGACGGCTGAAACTCTCGCGGATCTTCAACGAGATCAGCGAGATCCATCTTGCTCGGCTGTCCGAGGGACCCTCCTTAACCGTGACCTACCGGAATGTCTGAGAAAGACGGCCTATCCGCCGATCGACGAGCTTTCCGGTTTGCTCTTTGAAACTTTCATCCTTTAACGGAAGCTAACCTGCGAAGAATTAACCCTCCGGGTCAGCTTCGACGTTTCGTTTAAAAAATGAAGCAATCTTTTACAGGAGTATATTTCGCTTAAAATTTGTCGCAGTGCTTACGTAGCCTCGAGAATTAATTTTTACAGTCGTTTAACGAGAAGCCCTGTCTCCCCATGTATGGACTGTTAATGAACGAAAGCATAGACGAACAGTACAGAATACCGTTGCACGAGGGAAAAATGGTTGCCCAATCGTTGCGAGGGAACGTAAAATTTGCATTTAAACTCGGTCGTAAAGTACGTACCAAAGTCGAATCGATCGCGATACCGTTCCGACGAACGGTTTTGGCGTAATTGTAGCGAATCGACGGAACGATAAGCGCCAAGCCTCGATGCCGATATTCGTCGGTACGTTAAGGCAGGCCTTTTAATAACCACGGAAGGTTTAGTGTCGGCGGTAACGCCAATCTAATCTGCCTTTTACACCGGTACACCTACACGCCTAACAGGAAGTATACCCTTCCTACGGTGCATTATCCTTATTTACGCCGTTCTTGATACTATATTGCCGATAGGTCTTTATCTACGCCCGTCGCTGGCGCGAGAGAACGCGCCACGCGGAATAAAAACGAAAACGTCCGGACGGTACCGCGCGGATTTATACCGCAAACCGTACGCGGCGAATTCTCTCCTACGATCTCCGGTTACACAGATGCAGAGGTAGATACAGTGGTGAAGAAACAAGTGTAAAGACCGCTGTAAACCGTAGTAATTATGCGATACGCCCGGTCGGGCCTTGAGATCCGGGCGTCGCGTCGACGAACTCGTCAACTTCGTTCACGGAAAGGATCGATACCCTCCGCTGGGTGTTCGTAATATCTTTGGTTCCACTGTTCCCGGTAACCTTGCTAAAAGTGTACGAATGTTGGATGTGCGAACCCGCTAATGCTCCCCCGGTTTACGGTATCAATTATGAGGTTAAATCAATAGCATAGTCACCAAACAATCTGTTTACAACAGCTATTAGTTACACTTTCTCGCGCCGAGTTAGAAGATTCTGTCTAATTCCCCATTTTCGTTTATATCTCGTTATCTGTACATATCAATGATTCCTAATATTTGTCAGAAATTTGCGTCGTTTACCTTACCGTGCCTCGGGAAACAATATAAAACGCGAACGGAAATTTCCACGAACAAACATCCAAAAAGCGCCAAAATGGCGAGGAGTAAACGAGAAAGAGAGGAACGGCGCGATTTAATTGCGTGGACATTTCTTATATGGAAGTTATCGGGGACGGCGCACGTGCCGGGGGTCGGCGCGGAGCGGAACGAAGCAGAACGCTTAATGGGGCCCCCTCGCGCCTCGCCGGATTCGAATATTTTCAATGGCCTCTTCCGCGCTTCTTATCTAAATGCGATTCCCCGTTATCTAACCGTTGTCTGGACTCATCACCGGTCCGGCGTCTCTCTTACTTATGCCCACCGACCAGAGGAAGCTGCAACAGAAGAGGAAGAGAACTACCATCGAGAGGAAGAAGGTGGAACGCGACAAAGAAGAAGAAGAAGCTCGAGCCTTGCCAGACTTTTCTCCGTCGTCCTACGGAACGTATACGCAGCCACATATCCCGGTTGGTTGGTTCTCCACTTTAACGTCCGCTCTGTCTTCTCTTTCTGCTTCTCTGTTCTCCGGAGAGCGCAGGAGTCTGTACGTTGTACGTTCCAGCGTATACACAGAGGCCCCCGCGTTCGTCCCCCGTTGCCGCCGGAGATCGAGATGCAAAGGAGACCCGCGCCGCTTTTAAACTCGCCGCCACGAAGCGGATAAATTCGCCCGGGTCCCTCGATCTATTAATTCGAGCCGCCGTTGCATTCCTGCGGGGTCTCGACCGCTGGGGCTCCTCGACTCCGCGACCTTCCTGCTTTCTCGCGATTGCCTCCGCGCTCGCGTACGTACGCCTGTATCGCCTGTACGCCGAGCGTAGACGCGACAGCTCCGGAGTGTTCTTTTACCCGATACTCGTCGCCGGGGCTCGTCCGCCGCGGGAACCAGATCGCGACACGGTTTTACGACTAAGTCGCGATAACTCTTGCACGTCATTCGTCGCGATACTAACCGACTCGCCACTTTGATACTTGCGTTTTGGATGAAATGAAGCCAAGCGTTCGATCCTATTTGAAACACCGAAGAATCAACAAAATTAGGATCGTATTCAAGAAGAATGTGAAAGTTCAACGCCCATAAAAATTTTTCTGTTCCTTGTACTGAAACAGAAAATATTCTAAAGCATTCCCTGAATAGTATAGCAAAATTTTCAATCGATCTTGAGGCTGGTTTACGCGCAGCACACCCGTGAACCCGTGATACGTACGCCGTTTGGGAGACTTCAATGCGTGGTAGACGACGTACGCCGTTCGGGTGACTTCGATGCGTGGTAGACGACGAACTCTAAGAGTTGAATGAAACGTAATCGTATAAGAAAGCTCCACGGATATTTATATAATAATAATATCAATGTCGATCAGTTTTTTAAAATAATTTATATAAAGTAGCGCAGTTGACGGTCCAAATCGGAAACTTATCATCGAAATAAGAAATAAGGAATTCTTTTTCTCGCATATAATCGATGCACAACACGATGAAGGTGCCTATATTGTTATTTTTATTTCTGTACGCCTTTTCTTTCAATAATTGCAAGCTGCGTTTCGATATAATAAGCGTCCAAGACGCAGAGTCTTCAGTGCCAGGATAAAAATTCGACCCTTAAAGAATCGTGCCTGCAGAAACAGCGATAATACCCGTATGCTAAGCGTTTTTTTCGCAATTAGACAACAATGTTGAATACCACAGAGGCAACAAGCTAAAGGAGAACCGTACAGCTGCCTGTTTGATCGCGGCGCGACGCATGTTCGATAATCGAAGGGTCTCCCCCAGTCAGATGCCATTTCACCTCACGCGACATTTTTTCGATGGCTCTAGGAGCCGTTCCAGTGCCTATATATAGGACCTATAAAATCGCTCGTACGTGCCCCTCGACAAACACTTTATAACGCGAGAGTTTGATTAAGACAATGCGATATAAGCAATCGTGGTATAAGAACGAGAAACGTTCTTGCAGTATTTTAAATTGAAGTTACAATATCCTAGCTGATAGACTTTCGAGGAATCGCCGCGCAGTTGTGCCACGATTGCAGAGATACCCCGTGGGACGATGGTTTTTTTGCAACCTCTACGAGACCACCATTAAGTCTCGTGCAACGGAGAATCGATAGTACGAGAGACGCCTCTCTCGCTGAATGAATCTCTTACAAGCGAATCCCGAAAAAGGAAGAAAGGAAGCGACGCGTCACGGTCAAGTTTGGGTAACGAGTATCGCGGCTATCGGAAGAAACTGTCGTTGTAACCAGCGTCTGATCTGTGGCGGCGATGGCAGCCCGTAGACGCGAACGAGGCTGTGAAAAATGGTGTAATTTAATCGAGCGATTCGACACAGCATCGCCGCGACGTCCTTACCTGCCTAAGCTCTAAGAGGTGAGAAATGTTGCCCGTCCCGTGACCGATGTCTACACACCGCGCTGTCACGCACTGACATATCGCTCTGATAAAACCACGACCCGGCCAACGGTTTCTCCCTCGACCGCGGCGAGTCCTCGACATTTAAGTATTTCTTACACGGGGCAACGATTCGATAGCTAATGTCCCGGACGTCGCTCGCGAGCGTCCCGGATGGCTAGCCGTCGTCCACGGCGTCGTCTCGCGACGACCTCGCGCGTTGAACCCAGACACGGAGGAGGCAAACGTTCCCCTAAACCCTGACCCGTCGCGAGACCGATTAATAATCGGCCACCTCGCCTTTTCACCGGTTAACCGGCATCGTATGCAAACGACCGGGTGTCGGTGTTGCTCAAATAGGCCTCGAGCTCTCTCCTTTTCAGCTAATTATACTTGAAACGTGATCTCGTTGACCCTTAAGTGGATCATTGGGGTCCTCTGCAAGTTTGATTGTTTGAAAATTTACGCAATCCTCCATTAGTTCATAATTTTCTAAATGCTTTAAAGGAAAGTTGATTTCCATTTACCAATTTGGTAAAAATCAACGTTAAGTAAAATGATTCTGTTGAGATTGAGAGTCCACTTAAGGATTAAACGCGCCTCGTAGCTGTAAAAACAGTTAACGTTAGTAATACTCGGGATCTTGTGTTTCTTTTAGAATTCTTAAAATGGAATTATTATTGCTAATCCGTGCATTATCGAGAGTGGTCACTCGCGGAAACGTACAAATGCCCCGGGGCCGCGGAAAGTATTAATCAACCGGGAGGGGCGTCGAATAAATGTTAATCGCCGTCGAAATGTTGGCGTATCGGTGCAAGGGGACGAGGGGGAGGGGGTCAATTTTTCGCGGTTCGAGCCTACACGCGGTCAATAGCATTTCCGCCTCGATCCCGTTTGAAACACTAGACGGGCCGGCGGTGTAGCATTGAGTAATGCGGTGCGGAGTGGCAGTAATGAGGGACATTAATATGCAATGAAAATGTCCCTACGCGGGCCGTGTTATTCGAGTGCGTGGGGAGTGTGAAACGCGCGATACCGGCGAGATAGTGAGCCAATATTAATAGCGGCCCTTCATTGTTCTACGATACGAGCGGAGGGTCGGAAACGAATCCCGGTTTCTCGATGTTGTTGCTCTCCCTGGGGGGATAGAGAGGGATTTAAATTAAGCACCGGAGTCACCGGCGATGGGTGGGGAAGCGCGCTCGTGAGGAATGATCCGGGAAAGATTTGTCGACTCGGCGTTGGCGAAATCGCGGGCCGCTCGATTTTGATTAATAATAATATCGATTTCGCCGCGCCGCGATGGACAACCTCGAGCGACGCGCGTTAACGAACAGCCCCAGTAATAAATTGGCAACGATATACATTGGATATTAATGCGTTCGATATTCCTCTGTTGATTGAAGTACTTAAAACCGTATCGGCGAGAGGCCATTTTTCTCGACCCTGTTCCCCGACGCAATTAATCCGCCGTCGCTTTTCTATTACCTGCGGCCCGTCCGTCACGGCCGCGATTAAAAGTGCCAGGGTCTCGTTTCTCTCTCCTTCCGCGGGACGTTCACAATTAGGAAATGACGTTCATGCGCCGCGACAGACGTGTAATTATCGCGGTCTCGCGGGTGTGCATATTTCGATGGTTGCATCCGTTGGATCTCGGTGTACCCGCGGCTACCACGTCCACCAAAGACGTGGAGGGGTGCAAGATCCACGGATGCTCGGTTCGCGCGGAGTTCGGCCGGCGCATACCATCCTCTTCGTACAAATAACATGAGAAAGAGGGCGGCGAGCGCGGCTCGGAGCCGAGGGATTTGGCACGACTCGGTCTCGCCTCTAAATTAGTAATTGCAGCCTCCGTGACGTGGCGCCCCGATAAAAAGGCGGCTGTAATGCCTGGCGATACGAGGTCACGAACCGGGGCTAAAGTGAATACTTATCCGCGGTTCGAAGCGCACACTGGTTCGGTGCATGGACGTACGTGCACGACATAACGCGCTGGTTCGCGTGAACACGCTGCTCGCCGGTACGATCTCGTGAACGCGCGCGCGCACGAGCGACCGAGCCGAAGAGGGGGCGTAATCCGCGGCGACGTGTATTCCCACGTCGTGCTTTCTCCGCTGCTGGCCAGGGAGAACGCTCCGTGGATCGATGCAAAGCCACGGCCTCCGCTGACCGCGAGAGCCGATCGCTAATCCCGCGGAAGCGCGCCAACGATCTTCGCGATCGCTTGCCTGGATCGCCCTAAGCGAGGGGTCGACCGGTGTCGCCGGTCCGCGAGCTTTTATGGGTAACACAGACCGTGCAGCGAAATTAATGCATCACGATTGCTGCATTTTATGCTCCAAGGTTCGACGTTATGGGAAAACAACAGCTTTGCCCGACCGTCGCCATTTTATACAGGTTTCGCTACGTACATACGCTCTGGAGAGCTTCGATCTTTTCAAGCTCGGGGATATTAGTCGCTGGACCATCACGTATTGTATCTCATGGATTTTACTTTTCTAAACGCGATCTTCAAAATTTGCCTCCTCGTGCAATCGTACTTAGTACTTATTTTAATTTCGTATAAGCGTCATAAAATTTATAGTAATGTCGCTTTGGAAAATTGCATCTGTCACTTAGCTTGCAATTTCTAATATGAACAAGCGAAATCTCCAATGACTTACGGACGATAGTGTACTTCCAATTTCTGTTTCTATTCCAAAAAGGAAAATATCGAAGCATAGAAAAAATTTGAAAAAAGATCGATGATCCGTTCCCTGGAAAAACCCTCTTGAATCGGTGTTGTTGAAAGTCGAAATCGCAAAGAGGGAAGTGTACAAAGAACCAGTGGGAGAGGCCAGTGCGCGTTAGGCTCGTCGATTGAAATTTACAGGAAAACATACGTCGCAGCCTTATCTCAAAACCGTAGTCGCGCAACACCGACGTCGCTACTGGCTCCTGCTAAAAGAAAAGTCAAGTGTTAATTAATACCGGAGCCGCGGGTATCTCGCGCGCCGGCACGCTCGGAATGCGGCACTATTCCAATGTTTCCAGCGAACAGATCTAGAAATATCCTTAACGGGAATGCAAATCTGGGCTTATGCGCCGTTGGTATCGGCGCCCGCGGGCCGCGCGGGACGTAAACTCGGACCCGTCACCTTCGTTCTCGGATCGTTAAAGTACAGTCACGTTCGCGTGCACGACTCTAAATATGTAGATCCCCGAAGATTCAGCCGGTCGAGGCCGCGTTTCTGAATATTCCGCAGGCATCGCCGAATTCCAACCTCGACCAGCGGAGCTTTACGATGCACGAACGCCTCGGGATCGCCGAGTTACTTAACAGGTCGCGCGCATCTGATATTCGAAAAAATCTATCGCCGCCCGGGTCCCAGGGAGGAAACAGTTAGCCAAGCACACGTTCGCGATCCTCGGCGTCGATCGTTGCTCGACGAGCAATAATATCTCCGCGGACCCCGTCGTAATTAACGCGATTAAACTAATCATTCTTCGGAATTCTTCGCGTACGACACGCGCATTAACCATCGGAAAATTGCACACTGGCGATAAGCTCGCGAAGCGATCCTCGTCCTGACGCTTCGGGCAGAGCTCGAGGCTTGGTATCTCGTTGGACGCGTGCGATCGTTCAACACCAACAAAGCGTGAACGTCTCTTATCCTGAGTGCTCAAATTTGTCCATTGTAAAATCGGACACATATTTTAGGGAGACTTTTTATCGTGTGTTTTGAAATTGTTAATTTTTCTTGAGGGGTCGTAGATTCCTAGGAACGAGTCAGCTCTGTAGTACACAGTTAGAGAAACACTGGCCTAGCCTATACCCGGCTGATTGCCTATCAAATTTACGACACCGAGATATGGCGTTGGTTGTAATTGATTAATACCAGCTATTAATATTAGCTAGACTCGCCGATAAGTTTACTTACTAAATCTAAAATGAAACCACTTCTGCTTCTGCCTATTCCGCTTTAACAACTTTTCAACGGTCGAAGAGTGATCGATAATTATCGCAGTGTTTATAGGATCGGAGATATATCGTAAAGTCGCCAAGTAGCGATCGCAAACAAACGCCGCAACTCAGATTGTGAAAGAATATCTTTACGTAGGGAACTTGATGCTTCCTCGACGCCTGCAACGGGGCTGATGGAACGTAATAGACAGAGAAGTACCAGATGAGAGGCACAGTGCGTTTAACACTAGATTTACGGACGCTGATTGAATACCTGTTTCTATTGAAACCAGTCTTATTGGCGGATACATCAAAATGCGCTTTTTTGTTAATTAGTACGCGTATTCGTATCATTACATCGATCAAATTCAATATGAATTGGTGAAAAATAGTATTTTAGATTTCTGTAACTTTAAGTAGGAGATCTGAAATCCATCAAATTGACAGCTTCCGTGAGTCCGGGTATTAATCCTGGTAAGACTACTTAAGGCCCGTTAAGACGATATAGAGAGCCGGAGGATTTTCGTTTCAACATCCCCTGGTCGATTCTTTCGCTTGTCGGAACCTCGAGGGGAAAACCCCCGTGGGTTGCGGCCTCGGATTCGAGAGCGGACGTTGAACTCGATGCAATCACTACTCGAGATACGCCATTTTGGCTCGCGACGGCGGCACTAACGACCGGCCGCGGCAATAATGCATCGATATACGCGCGGAAATACGCATAAGGAGAAGCATGACGCGTTCCTCGGTGCGGGAAGGTCTGCACGAGCACGTGCAACGAGCCAACGAGGGGCAAAGCAATGCAACAACACCGACTGGGAGGGGTCGAGACGTCAGGTTCGCGCGCTGGCGCGTTTTAAACCAGCGATCTGGCCCGTCAAAGTCGGCAACAAGCGGCAGAGGGGCCGATTTCAATAAGCGTTCCGTGGATCGCCTTTTATTTATTTTTCCTGGCCCGCGGAGGAGCTAGGGCCGCTTCGAAACAGGCAGAAACGACGGAACGCTCGAACGAGGGGGTGGAGAGGACCGTACGCCGCCCCTATGCCGCGTTATAACGCGGACACCTTACCATTATTGCGTCCTCCGCGCGTTGGACGGCCGTGCGAGAGTGCAAAGATGACCACGCCAGCCGTGCAATAGGTTAGGCGAGCGCGACGCGAAATTACTGCCAGCCACGACTCGTCGATTTCGCCGTAGATCGGCCTTGGCTACCGACAATCTCGCCTCCATTACGTGGAGGTGTCAAACTCCGTACTTGCGTGAGATACTTGCGTGAGATTGCTCGGGATGACGTGCAGGAAACGCTCGAATCGGTTGCTTTTTCTTTGCATTTTTACGGAACTCGAGAGTCAAAGATTACCAGCTTTAGCTTCTTCGCTTATTTCCTTTGTTTGTCACGTTACTCGTTCGATAAGAACATCACCTGTGCTAGAAATAAGTCTATAGAAAAAGATTTCCATTAGAACCAAACAAATCATAAATTTTTCCAGGCGCCAACTTCTTAGCTTTACACTATACATGAACGATGAACGGAGGGCACAAAAATTATATAAAATGTACCTCATTTAGCCTCCTTTTCAAATTATCGCTACTTTTAATCTGAAACTCAGATTGACCAAATTGTTTGTAATCCAGGAGGGAACGTAACACGAAATACAAACTTTGGTTCCCCACGTTACGAAACGCGTATGATTGAAAGCAGCCCTCGTTTTTAATAAATACCCCGGTGCGTTCAAGGCTTCTAACGTCTTACTTTCACTGCATGTAACATTTACACTTTTATTTATACTCGTAACGCATACCGCGTCGTGCATCTTGTCAACGCTCATTGTTTGGGATTATAAATATCGACTTGTCGGTTTGGATGCTGTTCGGTGACTAAAGGCATAAATCTTGAAGACGCACCGATCAGAAAGCGTGGGTTAAACTGGCATGAACAAGAATAGAGATGTTCACAGTGAGCCGCAATGTTTCTCTACGAAACACACAAAGACTTTCGGAACGATACGATACACGAGTCGAGAATATTTAATAGGAAGAACAAATTGCGATAAAATTGCCACGTTAGTTTTGCTTTTTACTTGAAAATAGCTTAACGATATCTTTCGATGACCGACGAAACACGGTACGAGATACAGAATGTGCAGGTTTGCTGTTTGATAATTTTGACAAGTACGGTATTTTCGATACGTTCGGGGACGTGTTGCTATGGTGCCAAAAGTTCCAGGCGAAGCACGTCTTCGGCACGTGCATCACATTCTTCGTTCGCAGTAAGTTACGTGATTTCAAGCTGGGTCATTCGCGTAAAAGCTGCTTGTCATATAAAGTGTCAATAAGTGGTAGACAATGGTCGATACAGACGTAGTTTAAATAATGATATTATATTTAAACGAGTCGACTACGACCTGACCTGCATTTAGAACTGTTGAACTCTACAGCATCGGTTCAAGTAGTAAGAAACGTACATAACAATATTTCTATTCTAAATTTTAAATCGAGGAAAATATTTTGTAGATCTGCGTATACATGTAGGTGTATCTAATTGTAAGTGATTGCGTGTTTTTTGGTTACTGTATGAATAGACTAAGCCTCAATCAACAAATTAGAATCCTTGATTTTCGTCTTATTTTGGCCTCTAGAATCTTCCATTAAAATTTTTCCCAGGGGTGGCCGAACGCCCTGTATAGTCTGTAATTAGAATAACAAGTTCAGTGAGAATATTCAGCTTTGTTTATCATTAGACCCCGAGAGCTTGAAACAATTTTCTCTGCAAAAGAAAGTGTCACAATTTTGCTTGTATATGGTACTCAAACCGTTAAACGGAAGAATATGCACCACTGAACGGTGCAACGCTAGCGTAGCGCGAACGTTATTTCTCAATTTGCTTCTTTTGTACTGCACAATACAACATCGAGAACATCGTGCCCGAAAGCAACGATCACCACCGTCATTCTACGATCAGGCAATAAGGAAAACGTTCGATCGACGTTTCGTTCTATCGGTGTTTGGCCTCTGGTTGCTCGGAAAAATTCCGCTTCACACGCGAATCGAACGCACGCGGGTCGTTCCCGCCTGCTATTGAAATCAGAACGCCCCGAGGCGCGATTCCGATCGAAAATTCAATCTGCCCGTAGCCGTCGATCCGATCTAAGTGGATCGTTCCTAGGAAGAAACATCGCCGCCTATTACCAGGCTCGTTTCTCACCTCGCTCGTGCGGCCAGAAGGAGGAAACGGACAAAAGCGCGTTCGAGATTCCAATTCGGTCGGGCTCTCTCTACGAATTATGGCGGATGCTCTGCCCTTTTGCATACTCTTCCAACCGAGCGCCGTGCACGGCTAACCTTTTACCACCCGGAGGATCCAGTTCATTCTATTCGACTCGCAAATATCGCGATCTCTTGGTCCCGAAGTCGCCCCAGAGCTGATGTTAACGTCGTTAAGATGGAGGCGAAGATTAAAAGATCAGAAAAACCTTTTGCAACCTCTTTTAATCGTTATTGGAAACATGAAACGACCAGAAATTCTATGCCTCGATTTAAAAAAAAAATGTGAAACTCGAAATTCGTTGATATCGATGAATATTTCTTTAATAACATTTTGAGAAAAAGTGTTTGGTGCGTCTATGGGTCCATAAAGCGTTGGAATTTACTCGAAGCATTGTTCCATCCCGAATTGGAGGAATGCATTGGGAAATGGGGGAGCCGCTATCGCGATCCATCGGTTGGAAATGCGATTTTCGTTTGGTCTGCGAGCGACCGCGCCGGGGCGCCGATGCTCCGGCGTAAATCACCCGGCCACGCGGAGGTTTTCCGTTGCCAGCAGGGCACCAGGGCCCCGGCGCGGGCCCCATGGCGGTGTAAATGTATAAATACCAGCCACAAATCTGCCAGCCGGCTAATTTATAAATTTCACGCCGATCTCGTAAATGCGTTTCTGATTTAGCGCGTTTAAATTATCGCTAAACCACTTCTAACTGCCCGGCCGTGTAATCGCTCTCCGCGGCGCTCACGGCCCCCCGAACACCCCCTCCGTGTTGGTATTGCGGCTTTCGATAAATGGCGGCCGCATAATCGCGAACGATACTCCTGCGAGCGCCTCCCCTTTGAGCGCCGAGAAAATATGGAGATTGCCAGATAAGAGGCGACACCGGGATTTTCTGTATTTACACGTCGCGGCGCCGCGACGGCGCTTTTCGGAATGCTCGCTGTTTTACCCCTCCGTCTCCGCGGCTTACGCGAACGGGACGTCTCGTCGAGATTAACTGTTCCCCGTTGTGAAATCGCGGGACGCTCGGATCCACCGGTTATTAGCCACCATTTGCAGAAACGTCGCCTTTGCTGCCTCTCTTCGAATTTTTTTCAGTCATAGTTGCGAAAATACACCGGATAAATTGCAATATTGCGAGTAGCTGTTGGTTGGTAATAGTAATTAACGAGGTTTGAGTCCTCAAAACTCTTTCCTATTGTTTTACCAAAAGTGTCTGTTCCCCTAACCAGCCCCCCCTCGTTGGTTGATCCTCGACAATGCTCGTTCGCGAAATGAATCACATTTTATAGGGGTCAGCGTAGATCAGCGTGGAAAACCCTGGCGTCGATCCACGGTTTCACTGGTCGCGGACGATGGATCGATATCGAGTCGATACTCTGTCTCCTCGATCGTCCCGGCAGTCACTCGCTTCATAGAGGGTAATTGAAAATTATTTGGTAATACGCGTGATCGATTGCGACCCGTTAACTCGTTCATACATCACCCGCGTCCAGCCCCCTTCCCAACCGGACGTTTCTATCTCTTTCTTTTTTTCACAACCCCCCCCCCCCCCCCCTTCCCTTCCCTTTAACGCGAGAACGCTCGGTCGAAGCCTTAGCGAGGCGTCTTAGTGGGGTCAAGTCGACCAATAAATCCAATACGCCACGGTTCGTCCAGCGCGAGAGCAGCAGTTTTACAATTCATGAATTTATTATGGGCACCACCGAGAATACTGCGGGGCCTCTGCTATTGATTTATCGTTACGCTTGGCCGACTACGAACGTGGTCTTCTTCTCTGGAGTACGCCCCTGGCGGGGTGAACCGCGGCGGGAGAAAATTAAGCTCAACCCTCTAGATACTTCCTACCCTCCGCGAAATCTTTCGAGCACGCTTCGTAGCGGGGCGACAGCCATTTTGGTAATAGCTTCTTCGCTGAAGATAGATCGTAGATCGTAGGATGGACCAGACCTCGCTTTCAGTTAAAATAAGTAGGATTGTGAATGCTCTCGTAATTAATTTATGATTCAAAATACTTCTAGTTATTACTTAATATTCTAGAGTTAAAAGCCTCAAGAAGGTAAATAATTAAACCAATTGGATCGATTCGACCTCTTTCGAGGAAGCTTAAAATTTCCCAAAATACGACAACAAATCATTCTCTGTCACAGAAACAAATATTCCAAGCTTGTAGACGTAACGTTTACACGATGAAGTTACTGTTCGCATTAAAGACTATCGATTAGGAGATTTCCAGGACGTGTAAGAAAAATACACACGCAACGTTTACACGATTGAGTTACGAACCTCGTTATATACCGTGTTCAGCGCCGTTAGAATTTCCCTGGGTATCCGGTCGTGAGCAGTTTCGAAACGTAACGTTGATTATTTCCGACGAAAAGTGGAAGAAACATTGGCTATTACCGAAGAAAAATGTATTCGAACTCATAGATAGAACGTTTACACGATTGAATTACGTAGCTCGTTAAATACCGTGTACGGCGCCATTAGGATTTTCCTCGTCGCCTCATTAATTGTGACGTTTCCGGGAATAACGAGAACCATCGATTTTAACAAACAGCCGATGACGAAGCAACTTTTTATTTTTTATTTATTCGTTGTAAAAGCAACGGTCTCCGGATACTTACAATAGCCATCCGTTCCTAGACAGCGGGCAAGAAAGTCGTTCCCTATCGCCAAACATAATGCACTCGAACTTGCGAACATGACGTTTACACCTTCGAGTCGCGAAGCAGTTACTCCATTAGTCGCGTGAAATTTTCGTGACGGGGATTCATCAATTTCAAAGGTAGGACAGACGTTTGCTCTTATCGAGGAAGAATGGTTTAGAGATTGAGTTACAAACGACGTTAAAGACAGCTTATGGCGTCGTTAGGCTTTTCCCGATTACCCTATCCTGTGAAATTTCCAAAAGATAAGATATATTCGCTATCGTTGAAGAAAAATCGATTCCAACTCGCGAACGTTTGCCCAATCGAGTGCCTCATCAAGTATCGTACAGTCGCCGTTAGAATTTCTCTATCCTGCTGGTCCTGTGAAGTTTCCGTTTAGAAATAGTGAACATATTGGCTGTTGTCTCAGAAAAACGCCTTCGAACTCGCAGATATAGTGTTTACGAGTCTCGCGAATCTCGTTAAATATAATATACGGTACCGTTAGAATTTTCCTAGTTACTCCATCGATCCAACATAACTTTCCAAAACCAGGATCCATTGCTATCAACGAAAACTGAGAGAAAAATATATTAAAACTTACGAATATAGATTAGGAATCTATGGGGCCAGTTAGTGTTTCCCTCGTCACAGGGCCAGTGTCGCGAATTTTCCGAGTAGCAATGGCGGCCATGGACGATAGCCGAAAGCGGAAGCGCGTCGTTGTCCATGGTTAAAGACGACCTCGTCCCGCGGACGCGCGGCAACCACGAGGATGCTTCCACGACTGAGGGAACCCGAGGTCGAATCAGTACGCGGACTTACCGTAGAAATCCCGTAGTTCATTAATCAAGCAACGCCCGGAGTCGGAATGCCTTCGTATTTCGAGAGTTGCAGTCCATTTATCACGGCGGAAACGTATTTGTAGGCAGTGGCTGTGCCCGCTTCGCTAACAAGTGGATACGCTGTCCCCGTGGATGATGTAGCACCGGCTAGGCACGGGGCCCCCTACGGCGTCTGACACCTCGAACCTTACAACCTTCGAACCAAACTCTCTCTCAACCCCGGCGTACCCCGCGTTTAACGAATTTTCTGTGGAAAAGCTCGCGGGTATAAAAACTCACGGATGATCGAGAGAGAGAGAGACGGAGAGAAGAAGGATGAAACTGGTAGAGTTTATAATCGCTCGTGGATGTTCTGGGTGTCTGTGACCGTCTACCGCGACTCCTTTGGCGGCCGGTTTCGAAGTCGTCGCCGTTTCCGGTTTCGGTATTCGCGTGATTTACAGGGAAAAAATCTACGTCAGACGGCCGGCATTCAATCTTCGAACCGCGAGCCGAGACCAGCCGCGCTTTCAGCGAATTTTCCGGGCAAAATGGCGGGGAATTCAGCGGATTAGCGGCGCGCGAATCTCGTCGCGACGAGAGGGTGTAATTTATCGAAGCTCGCGAGCCTGGATCAGCGACGCGTTACGTAAGCTACAAGTTGTAGAGTGATTTTTTTCGCGTCCGAACAAGGTGTAAATTAAATATTAAAATGTCGCTGACCGAGGAGAAAGAAGCATCTTCGGCACGAGCACATTAGACGGGACGTTTATCGATGATCCAGGGATA
The DNA here is from genome assembly GCF_051014445.1 of Colletes latitarsis. Classification (NCBI taxonomy): domain Eukaryota; kingdom Metazoa; phylum Arthropoda; class Insecta; order Hymenoptera; family Colletidae; genus Colletes; species Colletes latitarsis. Next base: position 23,199,868 of record NC_135135.1, on the reverse strand, counting down.
ATTAACCGTTCGAGCGACTTGCGTGGATCGCTATTAGCATCGTTTTTCTCTGTTTGGTTGATTACAAGGGCAGCGGCGAGAACTGTTTACCCTGACGTAACCTAATTGGTCCGTCGTGCATCAGGATGAATTATGTAACATGTAATTGTGTCTGTATCGTGACTAGCGATTGTTAGTGCAAAGTATCCTAGCGCCAAGTCGTGTTCGTGTTCGCGTTCGCGTTCGACTGTAGATTCTTGCACGATGGATGATCAAATTGATACGATCGGATGAAAATATTACACGTTTTATGCCCGTGATATATTCCTTTTCCAGAGTAGAACTATTAACAAATGTCTTCGATCTACAGACATAGAAAACTGAATTCCGTCCTGGGAGTAGGAGTTGCCCACTTTCATCGCGTGTCTCATCCCACCGAAAACCTTGACATTTCGCGTAAATGGATCCAACGACTCCCGAACGGGGTATCTTCCGATCGTACATGTGTACCGACCAATCAGCTTCGACGATATTAAGTTGTTATAGAGCACGGAGTTCATCGCTAAGAGCAGCATCCATCAGCTATGCTCTATCCCTACCACCGCTTGGACTACTAACTCTTCGTCTACCTACATATCTTATTTACATATTTCTATGTCATCATTTGCATATTCTGCGTATCTACTATCTAAACTACGAGCCTCCTAAAAGTAGCACATACTTAATTAAATATTCGATCCTTTTGTATTAACACAAAGGGAACGCTACGTAATCTAGTTTACATTTTAGTTTCTCGACCCTTCAACCACGAAATATTTTCTATTTTTCAGAACACACGGAGGAGAATTTAGGCCAGGAAAGCGACGGAGGAGGATCGTACAAAAATCAGCGACAAAACGTTGCGTAAAAAGGTACAGTAAAAAAGGATTGCAGACGATGGCGAAATATAGTAACGACGCACTATGGCGATAAAAGAGTATTAATCACAATATTTCACGAGATTCCGCAACGAATGACAGAACGTGTGCAACCGCACGTTAAATCACGAACGCCGACAAGTGGATTAACCTGGACGAAAGGCTCGTCGACCCTGCGTCAGTTTGTCGCGTAAATCGACGGCTTTCCTTTGCAAATGCCGTAAGGGACCTTTATGCGGTCCAAAGAAACGTTGTATTTCTCGTACCGTTCTCCTTTATGATGAACGAGGTGCTGCAACAATTATAAAAATGTCCTCGCGGGCGTTGCTTCGATCAAAACCACAGACACTGAACGGAAATTTCAAGCTTCTGTCATTAGTGTTCTATTTTTCTTTAGTTGGTCGATTCCTGTAAAAAAATCGTACATATAAAGATCATTGAATCGGACGAATGTTCGCCAAGAAGTCGCATCCGCTGGGCGAGTCGCATGCTCGGGGCATTACGCTTAAGGACGATGTTGCAAACGTTCATTATAAGGATGGAACTCTGCATGGGGTCCCCGCGGAGTCGACACCCATCCCTGGGATGCTGTATTTAATTTCCCTTTAAGCCGGCCCTACGAAACTAATGAGACACGCGCTACAGTTACCGGAAGTGGACATCGCGAATTTATTAATCGGGCCTCTCCTTTCTTTTCTGTCGGGCCTCCTTCGTCCTGTCGTCGTCGTCGAAGGGAAAAACTTCCTCCGGGGTACTTTTACGAAATCAAATCCCCCTCTGCATTTAAAGATACTCGTCGTTGGATCACAGAAAATAGAGTCGGAAATATTTCTTAAATATTGTCATCCTTTACTCCGAATAGATTTGGCCCGGTAATTAGAGGAAGGGAGCTGGTATTAACTTAATTTTAACTCCGGTGTACGCCCAATTCGACGTCATATTCGGGGAATTTTAACGATCGTTCCGATAGTCCGCAAAAGGGGCCAGCGTAAATACTTTTCTTTCTCGTATTAACTTCATTTCAATATCGCGTCCGATTCGACGTCCCCCTCGGCGAACTTTAACGATCTCTCGATTCAATATCGCGGTTCGAAGAAAGAGACCTGTCCGTTACGCGTACTTAGCTCGGATTTAAACGACGACTAATTAATTTAAATTGCGCTCTTGGAATTTCGACGATCCTGGGAGTCGAGCCAAACGCAGTCCGCGGAGATGAGGGACACAGCGAAATTGCTTGGGGCATAATCGAGTGGTATGTTCGCTGCTATTAGATCGGTAGTCTTAATCCTTTCTTTCCACGATACGTGATATTCGTACAGTTCGACTTGGTCTACTTGCAACGATATCGAAAGATATTAAGAATATCGACACTAGATGTAAGGACATTGATTGCACGTGCTTTTATTAAAATTTATTAAATTACGTTAACATGCAATTTTTCTTTCGAACTGGACACATATTCGTATCGTTATCGTAATTAAATTCAACATAAATTGTTAACAAATAATATTTACGAGTACTAAAATCTAGCGTTAACCCGAACAAATGAAACCGATAACCCGTTGTCTGAAATTCTAATGAATTACGCGGTAATTATTTCGCTGTGCCTCTGAAGTTCAACATTTCACGCATACCGATGCCTTCCTGGCCTCCTGAACCTTTCACTCCCATCGAACCGGAATAATAAACCTAATGGACGGTCGATGAAGATATAATAAATGACACGGAATCTATTTCGATTAGTTCACGCCCCTGACTTCGTTCGATCGAAAAAGCAGCTGTATTTTAAACGCGACAGTTTAACGATGTCCTGCGCCAGTGAAACCACATCACCCGTGTACTCGAATTACGCGATCACGACCATAATTATGTTTTTATACGCGTTTCTACGTATTCGCGTACGAGATACAGTCTTTTCTCCATAGAAGTATACGTTTGTTTAAATACCAAACGTATATTGTAAGGCTGCAGCAAAAATTACTTCACAGACGAGTAATTCTTCTCAACCACATTCCCCTCAACCTGGAAGTAATCTTTTCACGTGGAGTACTTCAAAATTAATTAGCCGCGTAACTCCAGGACTCGCCTTAACGATATCGAACGACTTTCTAATCTCAACGACTCCTGAGCTCTTATTGAACCAGAAGAATAAAATTGATGGCCCGTTACCCGATATTCTAACAAATTGCGTTGGCAATCGCTCCTCTGGGTCTCCGAAGTTCAACTCTTACCGCGTACCAACGACTTCCTGGAATAATAAAGGTAACGTACGGTCGATGAAGATTTAATAAACGATGCCAGATCCGTCTCGATTGGTTTCGCGATCGAAAAGAAACGGGAAATTGTATCTCGAGCGCGAAAATTCCACGGTGTCCCACGACCCTTGGACCCCATCGCCGCCCATGCAAACACACCGAGGCGTTCGCGGCTCGTTTAACTTACGAGTTCGTTGTATCTTCATCGTCCGCTGTGCCTCGATCCACGGAACGATCCCGCAGGAACCAGTTCGCCGTCGGTGATCGGCAGGATCGTAAAACGAGCGTACGGTTCACGCCCGGTTACGTCTGTCCCTGTCTCGACACGATTCCCATGCCCACGGGGCCATTATCCGCGCGAAATACCCGGCTAAATTAGATTGATATTGAGCTAAACTCGGACGCGATACGACGACGACGACCCCGGGCATCATCGGACCACGACTCGCTCCGGGATGATGATTGGCACTGTTGGATCCGCACCTGCTGTTTCATCGGAATTCCCGCGAGATGAGATTCCATAATTTTCTCACGATACACACGCGGAACCAGTCGCGTTTCCATCGACGCGACGCCGCGTGTGTTCACCTCCGAGCGATCGACCACGGTCTCCTGGCGGAACGTCAAAAACGTAATCATAAAGGTTAACTGGAAGATTAATAGCGGTCGGATCGACCGTACGCCAAAGCGGATTTTTTAATTGAGACGTGTAACGGCTGCGTGACGAGTGGCTCCGTTTTCGTTCGCCGATCGCGGACGCTCGTTCGCGGCGACAGAATTTTATACCCCTCCCCGCCCCCGCCTGATTATCGTTACCCTGTCTCTGGAACGTCAGTCACGCTCCGGCGAGGCTAGCATCCTACGCGTCGGTTCGAAACATGGGAATATTGAGCGTCAAATGTGCCGCGCGGACGCTTCCAGCGGGCAGGTGGCGCTAGCGGACACACCTCATCTCGATCGTACGATATAGATCGAAATGATTGTGCGTAGCGTTCAATCATGGCAGAATCTCGATGTATACATAGACAAACGTAGAGAAACGTGCAAACAAACTAAATCATACAACTTCAATAATGTGAAATTTTCCTTGACCTTCAATTTCAATAGTCTAAATACGAGTCCACGTTAAGCTACAGCCTCCCATCCTGCGCCTCGGGAATACCACTTGTCACGCAGGGTCCCCAACGATTTTCGTCGCTATAGTGTTTCCCAGTGCATAACGAGCACATAAATACAATTATTCGGACAAGGATTCCTCAAATGATTAACTATCGGTGCCTCCGGCGTACGTTTTTCCCACAGATATCGTATCAGATCCGACAGAGGGTACGATCTATCCGGGGAACGAACGATCGAAGCCACCGGGTCCGTATCGCCTTTAATTCTGATTTAGCCCCGGGCAGATTTCCACTCGGACGACCTCTCTAGGGGGTCGACCGCCCCCACCGAGGTATACCGTTCTCTCCCCTGTCGCTCTCCGTGGTCACGAATTTACAGGTAACCCCTTATCCGGCGCTGATCTCTTCGGGAACGCAGGCTCATTTAAAACAATAAACCGGGACAATTTCATAAATTTCGCCGCGGAAATCTCGCCGGATCTCGGCAGAGTAATTTTAATCAGGAGTGCCGGGTCGCGCCGCGGGACGTCCGACCGGGGAGCGTAGAAACCCACCGGGGCCCGCGTCGACTGCACCAGGGACACCCTCCCCCCTCCACCACACCCCCCTCGGTTGGTCCCTTTCTCCGTTTACCGCGGTCGAAATTCGGGGCCCCACGCTACTAATTTACCGCTACCTGGGACACATGCGCGCTCACGGGCGTTGTTTTCTAAGTTGAGTTACGGCGGCGATGGACCGGGAGCTGCAGCCACGCCGGGTCCCCCTCCACAGGAAAGGGTATAAATAATTCCCGGACCCAGGGCCCGGAGAACGGACTGCCGGGCACAGGGGGCGGACGGGTGGTCCATATTCGTTTCTTCTGTTCCCACTACCGTACACTGTCCCTCCGATCCTTCGAATCCTCGATGCAAACTTACTACCCCATCGATGCTCGATGGAATTGCAACCCCTTTGGAACTAATTATCTTGTTCTATTATTCTTTACTTGAAAGTCTTAGAAAATTTCAAACTGTTGTACACGAGTGTTCTCCATACTCAATCCCAATTAGGTCGTTCTGTCTTGCGATCACGATTATATTGACTAGAATCTATTGTATCAATCTTTTAGACGAATTTCATAGAACACTTTACGTCCAATTCCAACTCCCTAAATCGTATCTTCATCGCGGTTAATAATTTTTGCAGATTTATTTGATTTGCACATTTTAGACATAACCTTATTATGCATTTTGCGTCTCTTGCATTTAGCCTTAAGATTGTGCTTGTACCAAGGGCTCACGTTCATTAATTAACTATGTAAGCAAAATAACAGAAGCTAAGAAGTGGAAAGGAGAGGTAAGCGTTTCGTCCTGAGCCTGCTAGTGGACCTTGCGAGTGCTTGCGAGAGAGTGGTTTCCATGGTGGCGAGTAAGGTGTCGCCACGATAGAAAAAGAAACTAAATACTGTACCAACGCGAACGGTGACCGCAAATCGGGAGATCCGATCGAGTTCTCGTTGGTAGCCCGATTTCGATCGAACCAACGCAGGAAATTTATCGGTCACGCCCACGGTCGGGTGGCAAGAATTCGGTGACCCCGGACCAGCCTAAGGCCCGGAATCGTAACCGATAAACGATCAGAAAATAGACCAGATCGCGTCGCGACGTTCGGCGTTCGTAAAACTTTCACCGAGGATTTCCCACGCGGTGACGTCATCGGCGTCACTCCCGCGCCGCACAGGCTGTAACGGCCGCCTGTCGATTACTCAATGACTTATAGTTACCGTGTTTAAATACGGAGACGTTCACCGCGCGGCATTAATAGCTATGATTTCTCGGCGTCGTGATGCGTAGGCAAGAGTTCGCGTGAAATGTGACCGGTCTCGGGGAGGTTTTGAAATCGGGACGCGGTCGAGTGGCAGTTTACCGCCTCGGGCGACGAATTTTTCAGATCGCGATCTATCGACCGTGGACGCGAGGAGAGGGGGTGAAATATAAAAAAAAAAAAAGAAAAAAGAACCGAGCCTCGAGCGTCGTCGACGTAGCCCGGCGATCCTCGAGGTGGACGTTGATATACGCGGTACGCGTTTCCAGAATACTGTCGTCGAATATAAATTTCGATATTAGTAATACGCGAGAAGCGTTCCGAACGCGTGTTCCTCCCCCCCCGTGTCTCTCTTTTCTTCCCGGCTGCCGTGACCGCAGCAATTTTCGGGATTTACGATCGACCGTACGAATTAACATTCGGTTCCGATCGAATAGTACACGTCTGGTGAACTACGGTTCGCTCGAACACGACACCTGCGGCAAAGTGGCCGCGATAAGAAAAGACGAGCTGCCCCAAAGGGTTACCACGCCATTGTTGGCGGAAATATTCAAATCGTTTCTCGAATAATTCTAAAATCATGTTATTTGGAAGACGCTTTCACGCTAAGGTGGCGTTAAAATTATATAAATGTATTGCTGCGAGTGTCAGAATCGACGTTTATGCTTATCAACGCAGCAAGAACGGAGATGCCCAACGTGTGCATAGCGGAGAGCAGCTCTTGACACACTTGGACGTACAAAATCAACAGACCTAACGCACAAATGTTGTTGTGGCTTTGCAGAGTCTATGTATGTTAGTGGAATAACTCAAGTTGAAAGATTCCTCGCAGTTTCAAAGTCTGTCTGCAGTCGATTTCTCTCGATCGAAAAATTTTACCGGTGGGCATCCAAAACTCTCAGTTTCCGGCCGGAAGATGAGACTCCGTACGAGTTAGAACTTCTCGGGCAATTATATTTTCTGTAATCGCGACGTTTAGAAATTCTCAATTCCCCCCCGGGCAACAAGACGTTATTTATGGAGCACCTGTTGCAGGGTCAGCGTCGTGTAGCTCGAAATTATCATAAGTCGACCGATCTCGACCTCGGCTCTGCCTTCGTAGACATCCTCCGCGCGAATTATATTTAGTCCTCGGTTCCTCGTAAAAAGATTCCTCTCGCGAGGAATCCGATCGCATCTCATTCAAACGGTGCCAAGATTCGGCACACGGGGATAGCTTAAATATTCATCAGCCACGATCGAGAATAAAAAAAAAAAAAAGAAATAAAGAGGAGCGAAACGAGGCGTGTGTGCAGATCGTCGGGGGCGAGAGGGAACACCACTTTACGATGGCAGGTATTAATTTACCGAATAAAGATAACACGTAGCCACGGGTCTATGGTAATGAGACAATTATAAATTCCGTGGAACCGTCGCGCGGGTAAATCATCGTTCGCTCGATTCCGTTACCGGGTCCGTCGCGAAACAGTTCGAAAAAGAAACAACCAAGGCGGAGAAAAATCACCAAAATTGACAGCAATTTGCGACGCTCGTAATCTTTGGTCCTCTTCATTCACACCGAGCGCGCGCGGGACCAGTCCGGACACCATCATCATCGCCCGGATGAGGTCGAGAGACCATCCCGCGCGCCGGCTACGTGATCGGTGTGGTGTTACAGCAATTTCTACGATACCGCGCACGTCGCCGTACGTGAGCAACGCGTTGTCGTGAGCGCGCCCGACCCAACAATAAGGAATCCTTAAGGGGTTACACCACCGTAGAGGCCGAAAAATCGAGCCAATGTTTGTAATTTTCTCGCGGTAACCCCATACCCCTTAATTAAATTGTTAGTTAACACGTCAGTAATGCGCAGTTCTGACAGCTTGACTGTTCCATCGAACGCAACCTGCGCAGCTGTCGGCAACAATAAATCCTTAACGCGTTGACCGCCACACCTCTTACCCCCCCAACCAGGAATGTCTTCGATATTTGTTCTATCATAGCGTAACGTTATTTCACGTTTCACGAATATTAGAGATTGAAACGATTTTATCGTGAATTTTGGTCCCCTTTTTCGCGAGGAGCACAAGTGATACGACGTTGGTTGCGCCGGGGTCCCGAGAACGCCACGTAGCCGGTGCACACACGGCGTGTAGGATGAAGTCTTCCCCACGAAGCGGCCATTATCGTTATGATCGCGGCCAGGTAGATGCCACCCCGTGATTACTGTATCGGCCGGCGATCGACGGCGACAGGACTCGCCATTATGCGATCGACACCTTCCGAGACACGTTCGCGCCGTAAATCATCGGCTAAACGGAAAAGCCCGTTGGCTGTATTTACGGACGAACGCCGGGAATGTTACACCATAGCGCGCGTGCACACGCCTACACGCGCATTGATTTCACGCTCGGGACCGCGGTGGGTGTTGGCAAACACAAGGCCCAGCCGAGAACCCAGAGAAAAAAGAAATAGCGGCGGCGTGTTGCTGACCGCTGACGGCAACGGGGCCCTACGCGGGGAATTCAAATTGAATAACCCTCGTTGGGGGACACCCAGGGATTGTTTAATCAATTGATCCGTCGCTGGGCATCGTGACAATACCCATGCAAATACGTCGAGCCAGGGAACTTGATCGTTGATCTGTGAGAAGACATTTTCCACGATTTCGAGCATCTCGGAATCTTAAGGGAGTGGAACAAAACAGAGATACGAGTATCTTAAAGATCCAGACTATATATTCTTGGTGATCCCTCGTTAATGTTCACTGAAGGAACCTCTTATCGAGGGAGGTACTACGTGCAAAGTTTGTTTACTCTACAGATTCTAAGATCGATCAGAAATTTAAGTGCACGTGTAATTTCTTGCATGGATAGCTTAACTTTAAAATAGCGAATTTGTTAATACTACTACTCATTCACCAGCAATCAATAGATCCTCGAGAATTTAGTTTTCTTCATATTTCAACTATGTTTTTTTCAATCACCAGGAATACCGAGGGAAAGTAGCAAACATTAACGAGGGCCTACTGTAAGTCGAAGCTCGAAAAATGTTTGTACAGTGGACTAACGACCATATCGAAACCATTATCATTTAACATCCCACGGATATACGTCTTCTTTATGTGACAGACTATTAGCATCCGATGACACGATTCTCTCGATCCGATCGATGAAACAGGTTCTGTCGATAGCACCGAAATTTTTCCTGCGCAATACTCCGTTCGTGACCGAGCATGGCGACCTTAAACCGGTCAGATCGAGCCGGCTTTAGCTCGAGGGCCAAATTGCACTTTACCTTCGCGATTTACGATTATTCTAGGTCCGTCGAAAATATTTGAAAACCGATCGGGGGAAACAAGGTCGGCGGAAGATGGCGTGAAATCGGGGCTAGATCGGGCCCGGAGTCAAGGATACAGATGTCTCGTTCATTATGACGCGAAACGAGCGAAAGAAAAGCAAGAGGTGGATAGGAACCTGTCGTGACGGGAAAGGCATGAAATTCCCGCCATTCATGGTGTCAGCTATTAACGGACGTACGGCGTCTACATCCTTTACAAGTCAGCTGCTTTGTAGCCCAGGCGCGCTCTATGGGCCCCGGCGCTCTTTAACCGCATAATCATTCGCCGGGGCTTGGGAACCGACGCGTTATAATAACGTTAACACTTCGAATTACACGTTAAGGGCCGGCTGATTCTCGCCTTGGCCCGCGGCATGAAAGATGTACGACTTTCCATTGGCAACACGTCCGCCGAACGATTTGCGTCAATGCAACCACGGGACGCGTAATCAGCGGCCCCGGCGATCGTTATTAAATTCAGCCGGGCTTTTGTTAATATTTTTATTGTCTTGCGCGCGGCTCGCTCGCCCGCTAGAGACCCGCCAGGGCTTATTTATAGGCGCGCGTTGCAAGCGGCGTGAAACGAGCAGCCGCGCTTTCTTCTCCCATCGACGCTTTTCAATGCCACGGCTTCCCTAGAATTTATTAATTACCATGTGTCACGACATAGTCAGCTAGAACGATAGACGAGACGGAGGTGGCGAACAGCTACACCCGGACAGCCCAACGGAATCCACCTGGTTCGCTCTTCGATCCAACGACCATCGTCTTTAGGAAATTACACTATCGTTTATCGACGATCCACTGCCTTAGTTTTCGGTTTATTTCGATTCTAAGTGTACCTACGTCAGCTGTTCTGGGACGAAAACGAGAATCGCGAATGTCCTGCGAAAATATCGTAGACGAATGGCGGCTAGATCGCGACGACGGGTCGAGGATTCTGGGATTTCGGGGCCCGATTGTGAAACCCACGAATGGGGACAATCGAGACAGCCAGGTTGATCGAGAGCTGCCGGTGATTCGGACGGTTCGCCGGCGGTACCAGTTGAAAACTGGGCGGATCGTAAAAAACTAAGCAAACGCGCGTAAACTTCTGAATTTATGGAGATACCCGTGAGCACCGCAAACGAGGAATTAGAAATCGACCTCCATCTCACGACTCCGACGGAGGTCGTTATGATAATTCGGTGAAACTGGAATTGGAGTATATCCATGTCGTGCCCACGTACACTTAGGCACACCTCCATGTGCGTGCGTCCACAGGATACCTCGTGGCGAAATAAAATCAGGAAGACGAATCTTCCTTCGCCACCAACTCCTCGGGATCCGATTTCTCGTCAAACGCTTCGAAATTTTGCTTCTTCTATCTTGCAACGATATTCTAAACTCGAGATTTACTGTACACGTTTTATTAAATTCGATATGGTCGCTATTTGAGATAAGCCAATACCCACATTAAGACACGAAGGGATTAAATTACGCAGTTGTATCTGCCATCGTTGGGAATTAAATTCGTCGCTAACGTTTTGTTCTCGATAGAGATTAGAGACTTTTTGAAGCAGCCTGTACCCACGAAGGAGGAGACGCCGCGCGACATAGATACTCTAGTTTACGCGCGTAGACGAGCCGGCTGATTTGTGTCCGTTCGTTTCTGGTCCACGTTAAAAGCCACGGGGCGCAGCCAGTTTACCAGGGGGAAAGAACGAAAGAGGACGATACCGGTGAAATTTATGCTTCTGCCGGCTCGGGGGCGAGGACGAACACCCTTCGCGAGGGACGAAAAGAGAGGACGACATCGAGGACGCGAGTCTCGTAATTTCTGATGCGAGGAACGCCCACGGCGACGATCTTGATGCCGGAGCAATCTCTCGTCGATTAAACGGAACTCCGACGATTTCTGTGCATACGTGAGGTTGCCCCGTTTCGACCATTTCTCCACAACGAAACTGAAACTCTGCAATTTGGAGAAACGGTACGATATTATTTCTTTTACATTATTAACCACCACAGCAATAATCAGACATTATTTTTGGACGATGCTTTCCTAATTTTACTTAAAACTTGGAGGTCTTATCATTATATGCCTAATCAATGTACAATATTTCTAATGTTTTATAAATCCCTAAACAAAGTGAATTCAATACTCAGTATTGATCATAACCCCGTCGAAGTAAAGAAACATAGTTGGATTTTGGTAGTCCATTAACGATATTGGGCCGAATGTGGCGGAGAAAGTGCTCGATCTTGGAGTCACTTAAACCTCGACTCTCTCCTTTCCAGCGTGTAAAGAACATTGCCTCTAAAGCCCTAGGCTTTATTATCCGACACTCCGCTGACTTTAAACGCCCTCGGATCTTGGAAACTCTATATGCCTCATTAGTTCTCCTTCATCTTAAATATGCATCTTAGATTTTGAGCCCTCTGCAACTGTGTCATACTAAACTGGTTTCAGAGTGTTCAACAGAAATTCCTGAGGTATGTCTCCTAGGAGATCGCTGGACCGATGGATTTAACGTGTCACGAAGTCCTGAAATCTCTATAAACGTTCGAGCAACACCGAACCGTAACAAACTTTCATCCTCGATTCATGAATTAATATGATTAAATATCGCGACGATGGACCTCTTTGGATCTTCGGGATCTATCAAAACCTAGACGATTTAGTGGAAGCTGGAGACACTCGCGATCCATCGTGCGATAAATGCTTCGAAAAGTCGACCGGTGAAATCCCCGAAATTAACGAAAACGGTGGTTAGATCGGGTCGACGATATTAATCGTTTTCTAGACGGGCGCCGAGGCGCGTCGTAAATTAAGCTGATCGAGATATCGCAAGATGGAAACGACTCTTCGAATCGTTAGATCTCCGACCGAGGAGAGGATTGAATACATTCACGCTCGGTTGGGTATGATTTTTATTAAACGCCACCACGTGGGTGGAACGTTCTCGTTGAAGTTCCATCTTCTCATTCGTCTCTGACTCGTTGCTACACTTATTTATACGTACGCGATGCGCTGGCCAATTTGGTCTATTTTAAAGTTTCCAATGTCTCTTGGTCCCTTGCAAATTCTTATTAAATTTTATTTTTAGATACGATAACTCAAATTTAAGAAAAAAGACTGAAACTATGCAATTATATCCATTTCCTATTTCCAATCAGAGAATAAAAATAGCTCCCTAAAATAAGAGAAGACATGCCATCGATCGTATAAATCTTGACAGGGGCACTACCAAATCGCTATCGAAAAAATGTTTACCTTATAAACAAATCAGTAACTGTCGAATCGGTTGAAACGAAGAGTTAATTCGTCTTTCTCGGTCGACAGGTCGAAACGATCCGTCATCGCGTTGCGTATAAAAAATATACATAAAGCGTACGGAATAAAAACTCGATAAAACACTCGGTTCCGACTACCGGTTCGGCCTCGAACATCCTCTCCTCCATTAACGATGAAATTAAATCGCGAATAGAGGCCGCCGTTCGTCGACGATCCTCGACGATCGTCGATCGCCACGAGCAGCGAGACAATCATCGTTAAAACATCTGCAAAACGTTCCACAATCATCGGGGAATCTTCCGCCGTAGCGTTATCATTCAAATGTATATTAACGTCGCGGCGCAATAGAAAATTTATCGTCGTCGGGCGGCGCGGTGCAATCACGTTTATTTCTCGCTCTCAAGGTGTGCGGCATCCATTGCATGCGCGTAATTCCGTTTCGATGGGGCAGAGCGAGACGGGGAGCGATCGTACGCCGAGTTCTTTCAGCGAGCAATTTATAGAACCGCGCGAACGTCAGTGACATAACCGAGGATCATTTTTCTTCCGGACTGACAGCGTCGCATCCCGGGTAAACTAATCTGCCGGCGCGATCGAGATGAATCGAATTTCTCGACTGCGCGGATGTAATTATCCTGCTACGGAGGCGAACGCCAGAGGGGCGATGGGAGGGGAAGGGAGGAGGAAAAATGAAGAAGGAGAGGAAAAACAACAACGCACGATCGTTTGCGCGCGCGGTGACATTTTCCGCCGCGTCGATGGATCGCCGATAATTGCCCAACGAACGAGACTGCGAGATCCAACGACGGATAACTGATGCACCGCCGGTGATACAATCTGATTTATATTGAACACGACCCCGGTACACGCGCGGGAGCTTTTCAACAGCGTTAATTGATATTTTATTTAAATCGCCTGTCGATCGGGTCGCTGAACGTTGCGTCACCGGATCGCAGGTGAATATTCTTTACGACCTGTCGGCCCGGTGATCTATCGCGATCTAGTCCGGGGACGAGCCCAACTCTGGATACATGTTTCTTCGATGGAAAATTCTGTTTTCTCAAGATGAGGGATAGAACGTGCCAAAAGATCGTAGCCTTTGGCGACTCGAAAATCGCGGGGACTTTGGACGAAGAGGACGATCGGGAAATCGTGATAAAGGATCGAGGAGGCACGGATCGACGAGGAGGTTCTAGGGCGGAGTGTACTTTCTCCGTTGGCCGGGCATAGGGCGTGAGAAGGTACCAGCGGTGACGTCACTGGAGACCAACGTGCCGCAAAATAATTGCAGCCTCGTGGCAAGTGCCGTGTCATTAGGCACCGCGATCATAGAATTTTGTGTCGTTCGCGTACGAAATGGTCATTAAATCATTATGTTTATCCGTCAACCCCGCGTGCCGGCAGCCTCTTGACCTCCTCCCGGAGCCCTCTCGCCACCGTCTCTCTCTCTCTTCCTTATTCCTCCGTCGCGTCGAGCTTGACCCCGCGACGGAGGAAGGCACGAGCATCGACGGGTGTCATTGCTATCCGCAATTCTCGATCGCAGTTCCCCGCCTTCTTTATTTCCCCCCCGATCGCCCTCCTCTCTCGTTAGCGAGTCGTTTTTTCAGGTCCGCCATTGGTGGCTGTTGGAAATTACGAAAACGATCCCGGCCGCGGCTACGGCGACGAAAGCACGATCGCGGATGACGCGAGCTTCGGCATGCTGCTGGTCTTTTATGACAGTCAGGTGCCGTGTAAATTTCCTTAATACCCCGCGACCCTGAAACACCTGAACCGGTAATGGAATCTCCGTATACGCGATTCTTTATTGCGTCGAAAATTACGGAGCTGGCCGGTTCTCCGATCTCGGTCGCCGCGAACGGCCCTGACATTCGAGGATCCCTCTTTCCTATTCGCTCGTCTAGAGGGTACCAAACAATTAACATCGTCGACATCCTACTGGGACTCCTGATTTCGATTCGATCCTCCATCGATCGTAAAAAATAAAAGAAACACCACTTCGTAAATACAAAGTGACACAGTGTAATAGAAACATTGGGTAAAAGTGAATGGAGGGGGAAAAATTCATACGAAACAAGTTTCTTCTCATTTGTGGTAACTCGAACGGTAGTAATCGAGTATGGAAAAAGAATGATCAACCCTCGGAGCGTCCGAGCAACGCGGGAAGAATCCCCGGGACGCGGGGTCCCCCGGCGTCGACCCCCGCGGAAATGATCGCAATGCAGCGGCCCCGGGGACTTGGACTTCTTTCTCACGGAATAATCACGCTCAATTCGATAACGAACGGCCTGGCTAATCCCCCGTTTATCGCTGCGTGCCCGTGGTCCGGCACGTTTCACGCTCGGCGATCTCGATAAGAGGCAACCAGCGCTGCCACGGCAGCGCCGCCTTCTAAATACCGGTAATGGCGCTTAATATATCGCCGGCAGATAACAATCGTCGGAGAAACGCGGCGATACGCGCCTCCGGACTTTTACCGGGCTTTATCTCTCGCAAGGGCCCCCTCGTATAAAGGATCGCGCGAGAAAACGAGCGAACGTAGCGCGCCTCGGGTTCGCAGCCTCCTTCTACCTTCACCCTCTCTCCCCCCTCTTTGCCCTTCCTCTCACCACTGCCCCTTTGAGTCCCTACGTTCGTGGATCTCTTATCCTCTCCGGCTTCACCTCCGCGCCCTTCAAGACAGATCCGTCTCGCGTGCGAATCGCGAGATCCGTTTCAGATACCCTGACAAGCTCCGCAACCGCGTCGAAGTCGGCAATTAAACGTTTCGGGAGATTTTAATCCGCCCGTCAGCCTGTCCTCGCAACCCCAGCCTCTCCCATCGATTTGAATATTTGATATACAGAGTAGAACCTAGATTAAACGAAATTGCCAATTTTTTGGGTCCGTTCGCACGCACCAACGTTTATCGTCTATTTATATCTATATTTTTTTTATAAAAAACTGGACAAAAGGTACCAAGTTCTGGTTAACTTCGCATGTAAATAGGAAATATATGTATAGCAAAAACGAAAGGAGAGAATCTTCACTTTCCACCGTCTTAAAACAGTCTAACAACGCGTATTAAAAATAGTTAAACTTTACACGCGTGCAGTTCCGAAACTATTAGGGTTTTATTAATTATTGAGCCATTGTTAGAAGCGGCAAAACCTCCCCTTTAAAATGGCTTTTGGTTTTTGTCGATCCGACTTTCCGTTTCCGAGATATCGTAATTTATGTAAAAGGTAATTTCTTTTAATTCGACTGTCTCACTGCCCGGCTCGCGTATAATAGCCTATTCACGCGTATTAAAAATAGTTAAACTTTAAACGCTTGCAGTTCCGAAACTAGTAGTGTTTTATTAATTATCGAGCAATTGTTAGAAGCGGCAAAGCCTCCCCTTTAAAATGGTTTTTGGTTTTTGTCGATCCGACTTTCCGTTTCCGAGATATCGCGATTTATGTAGAAGATAATTTTTTTAATTCGACTATCTCTGTCTCCGTCTGACGCGTCGGAACTCTTCGTCGCACGGGCGTGGTACTGATCTACCCCGCGTACGTGACTCTCGTGACCTAGTTTCGGGCGTAGTATTTCCAAGAATTTACTACGCAGTTTACTATTGTCGCGCGCGGGAGATCAATGGACTCGCGCGAGCGCAACACGACCGTAAACAAACCCTATCTCCGAAACTAACCACCGCATCGACGCGAAACTAAAATCGCTATATCTCCGGAACTAATAACGCTATCGACTCGTACAAACGCTCATTTTAAAGGGCATTTCATCCCCTATCCGATGACCATATCAACTATTATTATTTATGCTATCTTCCATGTTTATTTGGACATTTATTTTGACACTCGACTTGAAACAAAAATTATCATATCTCCGGAACTAATTACGCTATCGACTCGTACAAACGCTCATTTTAAAGGGCATTTCATCCCCTATCCGATGACCATATCAACTATTATTATTTATGCTATCTACCATGTTTATTTTGACATTTATTTTGACACTCGACTTGAAACAAAAATTATCATATCTCCGGAACTAATAACGCTATCGACTCGTACAAACGCTCATTTTAAAGGGCATTTCATCCCCTATCCGATGACCATATCAACTATTATTATTTATGCTATCTTCCATGTTTATTTTAACATTTACTTTGACGCTATTTACCCAAAGAAGTTTCAGCACTTCCTATTAATCATACGACTGGTGTGCGATAAAACTGGACCATAAATTGTTTATTTAATTGAAAATTAATTTAAATTTGTATACAGGGCGTTTGCATAATTACTATTATTTTTTCTTAAGGAATTATTTTCTCCGGAATTAACTACTTTTGTATCTTTTGTTCGTTAAAAATTACTAATTTACTAACATTATTAAAGTACTAATGCACGTTTATAGTAAAAGTATTGAATATTTTTGTACAGGTTTTTAGAATTCAATGCTTTAAGAAAAAATATGCGACATAAAAAAGGCTATCTTACGAATGAACTTCAAAACACAACTGTCTATACTTATAATGGAAAAATTAAAAGTACGTTGGCTCGTAAAAGAGAAAAAGAAAGACTGGTCATTTGGAGGTCATGGTAGGGATGGGTATACACGAAGTGCCGGTAGGTTTAATGATAAAAGAGCAAAGTAACCAATAAAAAATTGAAGAGGAAATATTGCTTCGCGTCTGCTTTATTGGCCGCGATCGAATATGGTTAATATAATGTGACGCGGCGCGATGAAATCGTTGCGTAATAATGTTTATTAATGACGCGGGGATACGTTAAGGTCCATAAGGGTTCGTATCGGTCATAGAGCGAGCACCAATACTTGGGCGTCGATTGATCGAATCAGGCCGGGAGCACGTGCACGCGTACACGTAAGCTCATCGGGACCCCCGGTAAATACACGATGGGAGCGGTGTTCGATATATATTTGATAAGCTGCTACACGGCCGGTCGACCGCTGACAAATCGTCCGGAGATCGCCAAACCGATACCGCGGACTCGGACGACGTGCTGATACACCGATGCATGACGGTGAACCAAGTGAAGCCTCCGCGACGACGAGTCGAGGGCACGCTTTTGCTCCGTCTCGTGAAACGGATCAGCGAGCAACCGTAGATTCGAACAAAGAAACAACATTGTCGATCGCATAACATTAAAGTATAACATTCGATCCTTAAGATCGAACCACGAGGTTAATTTTCGATAGATCGTAATCGTTGGTGCGTTGGACGAAGAAAAACGAAGCCTGCAACGCGATCAAAAGGTTAACGCGTTGAAATTAAATACAACGATGTGCCATTTGTTTTTGTAGCTCATACCGGTGTTCACGTGCCAAACCAGGGGACCCGGTAACTTTATACGCGAAATTACGAATCGTTGAAATAATGCACTTTCTATTTTACGCTCTTTATGTTGATCGATGAGATTAATCTTATTTTCTAAAATTGTTATTAGCGTCGATCACCGACGAGCATCGAGCCCCGACCGGGCCGGCAATCAAAGCGTTAGGATATTGCGCGGCGAGGAATCACGCTACTAAATTTATACGTTACCAATTACGAAATATAGAATTAAGTAATCGAGAGGCAAAGGTTGGACGGTTAAATCGATCAGCTGCGCCTCGTCGGGGAGAGCGGATCCTGGTAACCGTAAACGTAGCGGTGAATCGACGATCGACGATTCGAGTGCGTCTACTTAGGAATCGATCCGCGATGATCGCGCCGCGAGAAGATTTGTGCGAAATAGGAGGGAAAGGGACCACGATCACGCTGGAGGATCGTAATGGAGCGACCGGTCGCGGCCCTGCTCTACCACCGCGAGAAGTATCCTCGATCGTTCGCGCGATCGTATCTCGGGGTGAGATCTTAGGATCGTGCGCGATAGAGCAAGATAATGGAGATAATCTTCGACGCGGCTACGTTCAAAAGATCGCACGCCCACGCGCTCTTTGCCCGGAGATCGGTTCCACCGCGATATCGATCCCCGATGCCCGACGAACACACGATTTTGGGAACGGCTGGTCGACCTCCGTCGCCTTTTCCACGATCTGGCCAATAACACCCTCGATCGTTACGGGATAAATTACCTCGATCGCTAATTAATCGAAAAATTTGCTCCGCTTCCAAGAAACAACATCTTTTAAAATTGTTCGACGATCGTTACGTTTGTTTACATATTGAAATAGAGGTTTAATAATATACAAAACACACTTTGCTCGTCTTGTAATGGTTTTAAATGCAACGATACCATGTGGTTCCGAGGGGTTGAACAGAAAATCGGAGGAATAGATTCGGCAGAATGTTGTGACGCAGGAAAAGAGGCTCAAGAGGTTCTTCGAGCGGCAAAGATAAGCAGTAAAACGTTTCGAACGACGCGCAAAATGGCAAAGAAAGAACTCTCTCGAGCGAAGTAACGAGCTTCGGCAGTAGAGTATCGTGCACGGGGCTGCGAGAAATCGAAACGACACTCCTGGCATTCGATTCTCGTCTGTCCATTAACCGGCGTGCGTGCACGGGTAGTCGCAAAAACCAATTCTTAATAAACAATAACAGATTTCACGACTTCGAAACAGTTATATCCCATTACTGGTTCTTGCGCCTCCGAGGCCGTCTTCGCGTTCTTCCGGCTCGCGCGGGATCTATCATAACCTAAAATGAATATAAAAATACACGTTCTACGATAGAATAGACTCCTTTGAACGATTCCATTCATAGATCTCGCCAGGTCGTTTCCTAGCATTTTCTCTCCGCGTTCTTTCCTTGGTTGCGTTGTTCTTGGAACACGATGGAGACAGAAGACCAACTTTATAGGATTCTCGTTCGTATTGACGCGTCTATCGAGGTACACTGTGGTCTTTTAAAATTTTTTACGACCGTGCAGGAATGAATCAAGCCCGACGTTGAATTGGTCCCCGCTTGAATTATTCATGGATTTGCGGCAATTAGTTGTGCCTCTTTTTAGCGGGACGATGAACGACGAGGTTGATGGTTTCGCTACTACTTCGTGCGTGTTTTTGCGACGATTAGTTATCGGTCGTTCGCGACAACGGCGCGCCTGGTTCTCCCGGAGGTTCGATTGGCCGCGTCTGAAACTTTTCAGAAATAGTTATTTACGACTGTATCGCCCGGAATCCTTTTTATCGCGAGCTGTTTAGAAAAGAAACAACTTTGCGTGTCCAGGTACCGAAAAAACGAGTGGATACCGTGCACGATATTATGAATTCTTAGAAAAGGGAGAGTACATCGTTCTAGAATGCGTTTTGATCTATTATCGACGCGTAGGAAACGTTTATTCGCGATCGTAGCGTGGATCGTCGATTAATTATGAAACATTTATCTCAGAGACGGAAAGGCAACCGTGGTTACAAAATGGCGAGCGCGGACAGTGGTAAGAGTGGTTTACGCAACGCGAAACGACGAACTGGTTGGAATCGAGCGATTACTCGGACAAGTGGGGGGAGGATGGGGCGTGGGAGAGTAATTTTACTCCGATAAATCAGCAATGGTGTATGTCTCCTCGGGTATCCGAGTAAAACGACGCTTCCATATCTCCGGCACGAGAATCTCCCGACAGGTGTGTGAATAATCGAGAGTCGGTGGAATCAACGTCCACACAATCGAGACTTCGGATCAATATCCGAGTAACAGGCGTTCCATTGTGTGGGCTTTACCGTGACGTATTTCTCGGACAACACAGACATAGTTTCGCTTGGCTCCTCTCTGTTATTGCACCCAGTAATGTTCCCTCGTGCGCTTCCCTCTTCTACCATTTCGTTAGAGTCATCGGTCGCGGCGGGGACGACGGGAATAACGCCGTGGAGAAAGGGACGCGAAGCCTAATGAACGCGATTCAAAATCTTCCACGGAAGTGTCGGAAATTGAATTTCATCAGCCGGCGATGGCGATTACCCGCGAGGAGATGAATTGCAGGCTGTATCTGTGTTTACCCGCGTTCCCGGCTTTGGTGCCGTCAGTCAAACGAGTAGTGAACCATCGAGAAACTGAAACGTCACATCCCTGCAGACCACGCCGTCCTTCCAGCGACAATTTTTCTCGTTTCCTGTCGCTTCCTTCAAAGGGCTTGCTGGTAGATGCACGAGACACAGGCTAATTGTCACCGATGGTCGATACAACATGGCCAACCACTATTTCGACAGATTCTCAAATGGATTCAAAATACAATTACAGTCCAGTTTCACGTTCCATGTATAATGTTATGGAACTAAATATTATTTGTCAACGAAATTGCATATCAACGTAACTGTCGTAAATAACACTTTATTCAAGAATACACGTTATGTAATACAAGTGTGTGGAATTCGCATATGCAAAAATAGTAAAAAAAACCGGTATATAATTATGTCCTGTAGGCCCAAACGACCTCCGAAAGAAGGAAAAGCCCACCAAAGCGTTCCCAGATGTCGAGAGGCTCGTAGAAAGACAACAATTTTAATAAAAATAAATCTAGTATATACCCTACTTTCCCAAGAGTTCAGAGGTCTGAAAGAGACAGTTCAACGAATTCTTCGGTCCGCTATCGGGACATCGTGGACGAAAGGACGGTCGTGGGGAGGGCTCGATAGCCAGCCAAATTCGGGACCTCCCGCTATTCGGTTTGATCTCGATTTCGTTGGTCCATGTATCGCGTTACCCCTAAAGCGTCTCTATCCGTTGAAATAAACCCCGCCCGCCCCCGGTTGGATTACCTTACTTACGAGGATTGCCACGACGTTTCTCGCTGGTGTCCGGTGTGTGGTCGACATAAGAAAGCATAAAAGTCGCGGTGATACGATCGTGGGGCATTCCGGCCGGTTCTTTATCGCCGGGATCGCCGTGAGTCCTGAAAGAAGGAGACGCGAGCTCGCGCGCGACCGCTCGCGGCTCCGTCTAAATATTTTAATTATTTCCTCCCCCCGGGCGCCACGAAATTACGCGACCTCGCCTTTGATCGATGGTACGAGTCTGCCTGGCCATTGTCGCCACGGGACAATCAAATCGCTGGGATTCCTCGTCCTTTTCCGCTTATCGTCTCGGTGGATCTCCTGAAAACTATGCCAGAGATGCTCCATCGAGTTTAATTTGTTTACTCATTTTATATTTTAAAGCGTACAGTTTTGATTTGATCTCGAAGTGGAAGAGGAGAATATGAGGAAATCTCAGGCAAATTAGCCAATCGCGTCGATCGATCGGGGGTATCCCGTGATAGGGCGTGATTTACGTTACCGGGAGGATCGCGGGGATTTATAGAAATTTCAGCGTGTCGTCGTGCGCGTCAGCGATCAAGGAAGAGCGGAACGCCGGTTGGCGGGGAGAAGGTCAAGCCGAGTACGCGCACCAGCCGGTGAATACCTAATTAAGATCTTAATTACTCCCGGCCAGAGGAGCGACTTCACCTTTCGACCGACTCCCACGATGCAGTTTATAAGATTGTTAATATCATCATTTATACGTCGGTAATACGAGATCGTTAGTGTCTCGGGTAGCCGTTAATCAGCATCCGGTTCTACGTGACTAGCCACCCTTTCATCGGCCAACCCTTTTGTTGAGCCGCTGGCTGCCATACGGATAAAGGGACTTGTTGAAACGAGCATCGCGGTAACGATAATGATAATCATTGCAATGCGCGTTGCTACCACGTAATTAGTGTGGATGGTCGGTATCGTCATTAACGCCGCGGCGATCGAGAGAATAAATTATTCGATTGTAATATTTCATTGTGTGTTTCGGGATAATTGAAGTTGCGCGAGGAGTGATGAAGCGTCTAGGAAACATCGAGCGCCAGCCACCTGAGACGTGAGAATTTCTCGTATCGGGTAACGTGGAAGGATGGGAATAAATTTTTAAACGCGTCGCCGGTGATGGATCTCGCGACTCCGCGGTTTCTTTCCCCTCGAACGTTCCTAGACAACGCCAAACCCACCCGCTACACCAACGAAGGGGGAGAAAAAGTAAACGAGAAAAGCATCCCTCGACGCGTTTTCTCCCCCCTCCGCGACCATCGCCAATTACTCAATCCCAATCATCGAAATTAAATCTCAACGTCTCCTATCCATCATTGATCCGCTTCGCTGTCGCGGCCGGCAGAAAAATCCAAATTCGCGGTCCCCCGCGCTGTCCCGCGGTGCTCGTTAAAACTGAAACGGAAGACGGGCCACGAAACATATTGTTTCTGTCAATCGATGGGCTTCAGTCGATTTCTCAAGGTTCGTCAAGCAACCAGCGTCCGCCTCCTCGCCGCTCCTCCATCGCGCGAAAATTATTCCTGGACGTGCAATTTTCAGCACGATTCCTCCACCAACTTTCGTTTCGATTGTTCACCAAAAACAGCGTTCTCCAGGTGTTTCAAATTTAAACGACTGAATAGCTGTGACCATGCAGGACTACAAAACGAATTTTTTAAAGTCTTTTAACTCGAAATCCCCATTACAAATGTAATAATGATAATGACGCTCTCCTTTGGCAGTAAATTGCGTATAAGAATGTTTTAAATATAAAAAATTGTAAATTCAAGTAGCCTATTTAATCCAAATTAACTCGAATCTGATGGATGCTTAATACCAACACGTTTTCGCGTATCTGTCGAATTTAATTCACGGTAAAGAGAACCGGAACGTGACTTGAGATCGGCTCCGGCAAGATATAGTTCCGTTCTTGTCCCTAACCGAGAGCTAATCGGAGTTCCACACGCGGCAGTAACGCGGTCACGCAAAGGGACACCTGTGCGGCTGCAACGCGCGCGAATAATAATTGATACCCCTGCGAGGGGCCAGCCGTGGCACGGCCACTCGTCAGCCGTGATTAATAAGTCATTCATTAATATAAATGAATTCTCCCGGCGCGAATGATTCCATGATGAATCGGCTGCATTTACCGGTACGCGAACGCCTGGCGGGTGTGAACGCAGCGTCAATCGCGGACAGCTTTGTACCACTTAAAGCGTTAAGCTCCGCACGTTCGCGGGTTCGCGCGGCTGGTAAACGTCTCTCGGGGTGGCTGGTCGTTGAATCGCCAGCTGCCAGAGGGGGATACGAACGCGGAAGTCCGACGTCCGCGTCGGGAAAATTAATTTTGATGCGACTCCGGGGCTCAGGAAACTGACGCCGGTGGAAATAAATGTTCGTCGCCGTTGACAAGTTGATCTAATCCGAACCACGAGTCCGTGGAAAATAATAATTATCCTGGGGTTTTCCTTTTTTTGTGATTCCAACGTTTCGATTCGCGCGTCCATTGTCCGTCGAGAATTCTGGAAAGAGGAGGATCCTTGGTTTGGCGGGAAAGAGAGGAGAGTGGAGGGAAGAGAAACAGAGAGACGGCTAAAAACTCACAGGCAACGCGCGGTGCTATGCGCGATCCTGTGAATGCACCTGTCAGTGGTCATCATTCAACAGCTTCATTGACCCTAGGATCAATTGGGATGCAGTGATTCTCACGCTCGCGACACGCTCGTCGAAACGCGCGATCGCTCGGCCGAACACGGCTGGATACCTCGCCTCGAAACTGACAGGCACTGCTCGACGGGGGCGGGGGTTAATGAGACACGCTGATTGGCTTCGGAGATTCATCGGGTGGCTGACGTTGATCAATTTTTATCCCGTCTTATTTGCATACAACTGGCGCGCACCGCCAGTGGCGTAAATGCGGGCCTCCAGCGAGCGCGTCTGACCGCGACGGAAAGTTACTACTGGATTCTCAAGGTTCCCACCTTCGCGCGGACGGAGAACGGCCATTTTTCCCCCCCGCGAGACCGATGATCGATCGCGGCGGTAATTTTGCCTGAAACGCGATAATCTGGTATTTTAATAACACTAATATCGTAATAATGCATCTTTGGTCAAGTTAAATTATGCACAACGACGAATAAGTAATGGAGACAAGGTATCGCAACTCGGGCTGCGATTACAAAAACACGTTACATAATACCCTTTAAAAAATTTATTCTTCTGGAGTGACAGTGATTTCTACGATATAATAAATAATTACCAAACTGTAAAGATTTGTCTCCTCCCAAAATTCAGTTTTCTTTTCGACCAACGAATTTTCGTTCAAGTTGATCGGGCGATCGAGGAGGATCCGGGAACGTCTACGCCAATGATCCGCGATACTCGCGAGATTCTGGACAAGTGTACGAGCGAGTATCGGTACGAGCCACGGCTCTCGTTCGCGTTCGCGATGCGTGCATAATCTCCGACTGCTAGACGCGGGGTGACTCGTGGCATCCGAAACAAAAATTTCGAAACGAACGTTCGATCCTCGCACGGTGATCGATCGTTTCTCCGCGCGAGTCGTCATTACATTAATCTCCCGTGAAGTAATTCGTCCTGCCCGGTTGTCGATAATTAAATTAGACGCTATTGATACACGGTAATTAAACGCGTCAACCCAGATTTTTCTACGACCCTCCCTTACAACAACGCAAACACATTTTTACGATAATCCTTATTTGTTTCTCATATTTTCAGAGTCCATCTCTGATTCTTGTCTCGCTATGTTGGTTATTTTAGAGGGTTCAACTGGTCTGTTTCGGTTACGATAATCTTTATTTTCTCTCTCTAGATTTTCAGAGCGAATGGCTAACTCTTGCCGCGCCACGTTGGTTATTTTAAACTGATCTGATTAAGCGAGTTAATGGTGGGGCCCCGGATGCATAACCATCCGAATAACCATTAGCTTCGAACCAGCAGACTGCTCAAAGGGGACATTGTCGCGGCCGTGACTAGCATCGGCGAGGAGAAGCGTCCTGCGCGGAGGAAGTCGTTGGTAATGCGCGCACGGCCGACCATAAACTCTGAGACGTATTATAAACGCAAGTACTATAAACCTGTAGCACTCCCGCGCGGCGCGCGGAATTGTAAAATTGTCAGGAAAGCAGGCGGGCGCGAATGGACGGGGCCTAGACACTCATCGTCGTAAAGATAAGGGGGCCGCCGTTCCACGAAACCCGCGTCGTCGTCGACGCATTTCCCTCGACGATTAAGTACACGCAGCCCATTCCGACAGTCATTGTTCATTTCACCGAGTCCCCGCATGCTCGTCCTTTTTTCCGCGTTTTCGATGCCGCGAAGCCGCCTTAAGCTCGATCCACACGCTCGTTCACTGGAATCGTACTTTTCATTTTGAAAACTCGAAACGGACCGCCGAAGCGACTTACCCTCGGGATTTTTTGTGTCTTTAATTCGCGATAAATTTTTATTCCCTCTTAAATTTGGACTTTAAAATCTGGGAATTCGGAAAATCCGAAAATCCGTAATTATATTAATTGAATTAGTGCCCCGCGCCGCAAGGTGGGTTTAACCAACGAACGGGCCCACCCTTGATTCATTTTTTACGATTCATAAAGTCCGTAATAATTCCAGCGTTCGGGCGTCGTTAATTGTACGGCCTCGAGCGATTCGTTGCGTTCCGATTATCTTGAACGATCTCCTTCCCGTCGATCGGTAGATTTCCGGAGGAGGACGCGGAGATCTCGAAATGCGGCGTCGGAAACGCGATACGCCGTTGAAACGACGCGCAGGCGGTGCTCGCGCGAGAAAGGCGGCGGACAGACCGGAATAAAATAAAATAAAATAATCGATCTGCCGGCCCGTAAAGTTTCCCGAGGACGCAAATGAGTCGTTAAAAGACCG
This sequence comes from Colletes latitarsis, assembly GCF_051014445.1. Lineage (NCBI taxonomy): Eukaryota > Metazoa > Arthropoda > Insecta > Hymenoptera > Colletidae > Colletes > Colletes latitarsis. Next base: position 23,173,581 of record NC_135135.1, on the reverse strand, counting down.
GCGCGCACCCCTGCTGCGACACGGGCTCTCGTCTCGTCCGCTGCTGTCCCATTTATGAAAGTTTAACCAAATTAGAATACGTCGTTCCGGGTCGCGTTCCGTGCTCGACCGACCTTCGCTGCGCAAAAGCATCGTAAATCAACCGGATGTAGAAAAACCTGGCGCTCCTCCGCGCGAAATTCTGCAGACTTTGCGTACATAGTTGGAAGAATCGAGGATATCGCCAGACGGTAGCAAAATGGCTCACGATGGCGTTAAAGCGACGTTCAATTTCTTGCAGAAATATATTCTCCGAAGAATCCAATAACATATTTTTAAATTCTTTGCAAACTCCTTGATCTTAAGGCAAGCGGCTGGGAGAATAAATTAAACGAATCCGAGCCAGGCGATCATAATTTAAGCAGAAAATGTCGAGCAGTTATTTGTCAATGTCCGATTCTCTAATGTACAGGTTGTGCCTTTCGGAACCGTTTATTTACCTCCGTCAGCTGATCCGAATCTACCTGTCAGATCGAGGAGTCCTGACGTCATACCCAAACACGAATGTTTACATCATCGGAGACTACAATCTACAACCCACTACATGGTATCACGATCTTAACGGCGTACTCAGCTGTCAGTCGATAAACTCTTTCTCACGTACGTCTGCCGAACCTATACGCGAATATATTAACCTCTTGAACCAATCTCAGGCGAAACTCATTGGCAACTCTTACGATCAATTGCTAGAACTGCTACCACGAATCACTCGAACACGATGCTTTAGGTCCTCACACTTATTTTCGAACCATGCATTCTACCCAAACGATCAGAAAATCTTCTTCGAATACTTTCGTGTATCCCAGATACCGATAAATACGAAATTGAACTTTCACACGGAACGTGTCGTCGGTTACGAGACGAACCTCGCCTCGAAAGGGTTTGGAAACGTTTGGAATGTTCGTGTTCGAAAAGGAGTTAGACTCGGCGATGACCAACGAGCCGCAGGGCCGAACGGTTCGACGCGAATCGCGCGCGACCCCTGACCTCGCAGCGGCTCAACTCGGCAGTGTCACGCGAAGTCACGTGGCTGACATAAAACGTGACACGCCGTGAAATACCTTCCTAATGGGCGAATGAGATGCGTCCGTGCACGCGGCCACCGTCACAACCTTCGTGTTTTCGCGTTCGGATTTCATCGCCGTTAATAACTTTCCGCGCGGAGCGTTCTTCGTGGAAGCCACGCGACCGCGCTCCCCATCGAACCGAGACACCCGTGAAATTTTGTTTATAATCCCGGGAAACGATTCTCGCCACTGGCCAAACGTTTCTCCGTTCACTAATAATAATTTTAAAGAGGACTCCAATTTTTCCAATCCATCCGAATGCGATTACAAGCGACTAGAATCGGTGATTCGTGTAATAGAAATGCAAGGAACGCATAGGTGGCATTTAGCGAGGGAGGCTTTTTCCCTTCATCGGTGAGAAACGCACGCGATCGCCACGCGGCCTCGTCCATTACTGTGCAAATGCAATTAGTACCGTTCCGGGCAGACACGTTCGTAAAACGACGCAAGAAGAGCGGTGCGTGTGTCCGTTCGCGCACGCGAAGCACCAAAAACACCGCGATCATTAACGTACGTACACGCGGCTGTCTTCCCGCTGCTTTATGTCGCCCGTTTGACAGCGCCGTGTTTAATATCAGTTAGAATCATTTGCATATTACTAACGCGACTCTTTCTTTCGATCCGAGCGACTCCAATTTGCATTCAAATTATCCTCCGTTACATTGTGCAAAAATGTCGACGAGTCACGGCTTCCCAATGCTCACGGGTTTCGATAATACGATCTTTCCGCGAAAGAAAGCAATTCCCGGTCGTTTTGTTCCGTGTCTAGCCGGTGGGAAATAAAAATCGACCACTTGAAAATAAGCTCGCGTGCCCTAAATCATCCCTGAGCGCGATTCGCGACGCGTCGAGTCACCTTAACCGTAGGTTCGACCGTGGGTCGCACTAATTCCACCCATGACCCGCGTAAACGCTCGCTCGCGAAGGATCCATCGACCAAGAATACCTCTTAGTGTAGTTCCTAATGGTCGTGGCGAGCATGCACGATTCCGCGGCCGGCTGGCAATTACATTATTAATAGAGATATTACTCCCCGCGCTCGGGTTATTACGACAGCGTCGTAAGGGAACGCGTTACCTCGAGATTGGCCCGAAGACCGATGCAGGGTTAGCGGGAGAAGGCATTAAGACGCGTCGGAAAAAGAGAAGACAGAGGCGGTAGAACGAAAGACAGCAAGAGACAAAGAAGCTGGCCGCGGAAACGGGGGAGTAGGATCAGCGGGAGCAGATTGATCGCGCTAATCTGTTTCTGCCGGACCCCACACAACGCGTGGCGGAAATCTTCACCGAGCCTTAATCCGACGCCGGATTATGAGCTAATGCCGCGGCGGGGAATTGTTGCGGACAACAGGTGGACGAACGTGGGCGTAGGACGACGTTGGAAGGTTCGAAGAATCGGACTCGAGGGTGTTTGCATTGTTGGTGAAACGCGCACCGGGACCACGAAGATCGAGAAGCGCGAGGAAGCGACGGTCGTTTGTCACCGTTGACAATATTTATCGAACTCGCTTCAAACGAAGACTTAATTACGGCACGAACAGGGACGTGCAAATTTATTTAACAGAGAACAACCGAGAAGACGAGTATTTCGATTCGTGGTCATCGAGAAACTCAATGATATAGAGAATAATGAACACGGTAATATTTTTTAATGGAGTTTCCGGGGTTAATTAGCCTGTCTTTGAATGACTCTGCCTCGACGATGTTTCACTCTGGTACGTTCCATTATGACATTTTACTATGAACTACGCAAGTGGCACAGCTCGAGTCCATGATTCGGCTTTCTACTAGACCGAAGTGACAACCGCGTGTCTTGTTTGCCCGTAAACTTTGAACCTGTATAATCAGAAAGTTTGGTCGCCGTACGCGAGTTAAATCCGAGACTATTAATCGTTGTTGATACTAAATCTACCGATAGCGTTGGATCTATCTAAGCAAACAAAATGGCGTTGATGTCTGCCAAAAATCTGTGCCCCTTGGTCTCCGAGCAGAGCACAGTTCGGGCGTTGAAATCTCCGGGTGGACCCGGTGCGCTCTCGCGTTCCTGGATTAGGTTCCCGACGGGACAGGTGGCCGTGGGGTGGTCGCGTTCTCGGGGGAGGGGGAAGGGAGTGTGCAGCGACACAGTGCGGATTATGGAAAGGAATGGAAAGGCAAGGAATGGAAAGGAAAGGTAAGGAAAGGTAAGAATAAACTAGGCGCGGTGGGAGTGGGTCAGGATGGCCTCCATTCTCGTCACTGGCTGCGAAGAGGACGGCGCCGACCAATCGGGAAACGCCGCCTCCGGCCTCACCTCCCCTTGTCCTCCAGCGTTCTACGGATATCTCGGCGCGTGTGTACACGGCAACGGGAATGATCGTTTCAAAAATTCGCGCCTCACCTGCGTCCCCAGGGGTCGGAGGTCAGCCTCGGGTGCCCGTTCAAGGCGATACATACCTGACGGTCAGGCCCATACGCGCCTTCTATTCACCGGGGACAGACGACGACGACGACGAGCTGGAATACGCAGCAAGATCGAAGACGAGGAAGGCAGCCTGTAACTCACCTGTCTCGACGATGGAAACAGGTACGCGCGTACACGCCTCGACGAGCGTGCTCGTGAATAGTTGGTCTCCTGTCGCCTCGACCGGGGACTTCGCCCGGAAAACGAACGAGACGAGTAGCGATCTGTTCCTCCATTCTTTCCCCGTTTTATCTTCGGCTTCCAATGGACGTTCTCCGGCAGGTACTGTTGCCCGTTTCCTTGAAGTTACGTTGCTACTGGCCCAGGTGTTTGAGCAGTCCCTCCAGCATCCGGGGAATCGTTCTACGACATCGTTTCGCGCGCAAAAAGATTTAAACAACGAGAGCTGTAAATTTTCCAGAAGTGAAATATTTGCTTATTCGCGCTCGATGATCCCTCGGATAAAAACGACGTGCCTCTTTTTACGTATCTTATATTTCTTCGCATTATCGTAGCCAGCGTTCGCCGTTTTCTCTGAAATCGTCGAGGTGTAGCAATTTGTTATGCCTGAACCGCGCAGAATTACGGATTAATACAAGACACGAGTTCGACAAAGGTTAACGAAACGTTATCGAGCGGTTCAATTGCATTCTGAGGCTGAGCCACGTGGAGAATTTGAGTCGAATGCGCGCTTATGCTCCTCGGCAGGCTTTCTTGCAACCCGAGCATTCTTGCGGGGTTGTAATGGAGCGGCCGCAAAATTCTTGGACGTAGCCACGTTTTACTCATTACGTTATCCTGTAACATCGTCTATAATATATTTCTACTTGGACTATCATTAACCGTCCGTCTCGCTCTTACAAATTGCGCTCGGACCCTCGGGGTGCACTGGCCGGACGAGGATGGAAACAGGGGAATCTCCTTCGATCGTAATGATATTCCATCGGTAACTTTGATGGGCCTCGGTGATCTCAGATTACGAACGCCGCGATTATTTCGAAACGAAAAACCACCTTCGACTTTGGTTTTGGTCGCCCACGATATCGCGAAACGGGAAGGACATCGAAGTCCACAGAAGGGACGTAGCAAGCAGATTTTGTCAATGCACTTAATTAATTCGTGCATTTCGATCGATCTTTCCAGCTGAGAAGTCAGTGACGTCTTGCTGGAAGTTCGAAACTGTCGACGACTGGTCCGCAGAGGATCGCCGGAGTTTCTTTTCCCCGATTTGTTTCGCGGCGGCAGAAAAGCGGAAAATGGAACCGGCGGCGCGGCGTTCGTCCAACTGCGCAGCGTCGAAGTATTACAACAGAGTTGGTTGCACTGTCGTGGTTTAAATGTCAGCTCCGGCGACGTCTATTACCCCATCCACAATGCGAGCATCGCTAATTTATCTGTCGTTGCCGTGTAGTAAGTGTCCCGACGTTAGGTGTTGGTTAATCCCTGTGCACCATTACCTTGTCAAGTACGTGACGAAGGAAATGTAATGGCGATTGCCTCGATATTCTGACTTTCTAGAGAGTGTTAAAAACCTGGGACGCCTGTACGTACAACGGGATGAATCACTTCGCGTTGAATTATTTATACGTCGTCCCGAAGTTACAATTAAGTCCGCGGATACCGGCAACGCCGTGAATAAATAGACGGCCCGCTGGAAATTCAATCCTTTCTCCGACCAGGCTAGGTGAAAATATCGGCCCCGAATACAATTTCTCGATCCAGATACACGGATTTCAACGATTACCGTTAAAAGTCGTTTTAAACAGACTCTTTGTCTTAACACCGCGTGCGATGAATCCGACGCAGGGACCGCTAGATAGGCTCAGAACGAGGCCTATTCTTCCTTCCATCATTTTCTCCGCCTTTCCCTTTGCTATCGTATTCCTTCAACGTTAAACCAGCCGCCAAAGGAGCATTATTTTCACGGAGAAGAAATCTGTTGACAGGCTATATGGCGGCACCTTTCTCGTCTACTATAAGGCTTTCATCAACTCCTGCGAGTACTCGTACCCTTCGATTCTAATCATCGATATCTTTCTCGCGGCTTAAAAGCGAATGCCTGAAGAGACCACCAGGAAAAAGTCTCCGCGTTTCCTTGTGCCCACGGTAACCGTCCCAGCGATCCAACGATCAAGGAAACAACATTTTCGTTTCTTTATTTAATCGATTAAATTTCATACCGTTGATTTTTCCCCTCGTCGTCGAGAGAGTTAATCCCTCTACGAGGTTCGATTCGCCATTTTTCCTCCTCGTCGTCCGTCCTCTTTCCTCTCGGGTTCCTCCGACCTCGTTCGCTCCCCCAAAGCGACGAGCTCGACGAAGAAGAAACGCGCAGCAGATGCTTAAGTATTACACCTAGAATCAAGGTAATGCTATATCCTACTTATCTTATCCGCGAGAATAATCGCTCGTCCTAACAACCAGGATGGCCGATTCCATTCTCCGGGCACTCAGAACGACCATTAAAACGGTCGCCTAACGCGCGGCTGGCAATTAAGCGGCGCACCCCCGCGAAACGGTACCCGACCGCAAGAAGTTGCACCCAACCTTAAACCGTGACGCGACGCGGAAGAACATCGAGGACATTTCGACAGGCATCGAGGAGATCTTACACGTGGATTCCCCCAGAGACGATCGCGGCTGTTCGTTTTCCCACCCGTGGTGATCCCTCGGTGACAGAAGACTCGTGTTTTCCCTTTTTCCGCCACGGTGTCGCTCGCCCGGAGGAAGGGGTCGCGAAACCCCCGTCGAGTCGCTCCTGGCTCCGTCTCACCGTCTCTCTCCTTCTCTCTCTCTTTCTCTATTCCCGTGTCCCGTTCTCTAACACGCTTGTCTACTTCCCTATGCAGATTAATGGAGGGTATAAGACTTTAATTGCCGACATCATCGAGGGAAGCCGGCTGCGAGGAATCATCGTAACGAGTCGTACGACTATCGGAATTCCACCCACCGATTCTTATTTTCTCGACGACGCGCGACGGGACAAGATATAAACGTTTTTCCGGCCCATGAATCGTCCCGCGTTTTTCTAGAAATGGCGGCGCGCTGGGATGGGTCCAGATAACAATGTTCGATGAAATAGGTGCTCCCTTTGTCAACCCTTCTCGAGAATTTTATGGGGCTCGTGGATCGAGAATTAACCCTTAACGAGTGTAGAATAAAAGATACTATATAATAAATATTCGACCTAATAAATTACCTGTTACTTTCGACTGAGATTCTGACGGAGTCTAGCGACGTGACCGAGCAGAATGTCCGAAGCGTAGAGCGAACTTTCGCCCGATGAACCGTGGATCGGATCACGGTTCGAGGGCCCGCCAGGCCCAAGGTTGCGCCTCGGATCGAAACGGTATCTAAATTGGTCATCGACGCAGGCCCGGGCGAAACGCTCGCGCGGCCATCCACGCTCCTCTTGTAGTCGCGGTGCTTTTATTAAATTAGCAATGGCCATCGGGCGCTCGTCACGTCTCGGTCCAGCCTCGGGGGGATAAAGAAAGAGGCGATGAATAGTCCTTTCGACCTGGTATCCCGGCAGGAATGTCTCGCGGTTAATTGTTTTCGACGACCGGGCGATCGATTCGTCGCGACGACCCTTCGCCGCCTCTCTTTCATCGGTTGTCTTGGGCCGTTTGATTTGTACGTACGCGTCTCGAAAGAAGTCTCGACGGCATCCGAGGCATTCGAGCCGCGCGCGGCGCGTCGATAATTATCGATCGTTACCGTGGACACTGTCGTCAACGGTATCGCGGATCGACAGCGCGCGCATTTTCATCGTGTTCTTCTCGCGTTTCGACGATCCAACGTGGTCTTCGAAGGTTCATCGAACCATTTTCCGGCAAGAGGTTGTCTAATTGCCCTTGGAATGTTTCCGTGTTAACGTCCTCGAAAATTCACGACGTCGATTAGCGCGTAAATTAACGAACCTCCGTAGCCTCCCCGAGTCAGGGACGCGCGGTTCCATGCGAGACACGAGAATGGCGGGAACGATGAATAATTCTTTTCAATAGCGCTGAATTCCGTGACGTATCTCCGGCTGAGAAGAACCACCGTCGAAGGGATAGAAGGTGGAGGGTCGATTCTACTTCAAATACGAACCACGCCCATCCACCTCTACCCCTTTTTCTTTCTCTTACACGGTACCCGACCTCTGACCCACGGGTAACCCGTGCTGTACGCGCTCACGCGTTCAGATTCACGCAAGCTGTGCAACGCTCGGTTCGCGTCGTCGGGAGAGCGATAAAGACAGAGAGAAACACGCATGTACAACGAACCACGCTCGAGGAAGAAAAGGGTTATAGAGAAGAAGAGCGACAGAGGATAAAAGGGGGAGACGGAGAGAACGCGAAAGGGACGGTACGATAAAACCGCGGGAATATACTGTATATAGAGAGGAGACGAGCGGTAATTGAAGAATAGCGGATTTGAGCGTATATTATAGGTGGACGGGGGAGCCTCGATTTTTTTTTGTCATCGTAAATAAGTTACGCAGGAATCCCATAAGCCGTTAATGCGAGTGAACGTCCTCCCGCTGAAACTCATACGCCGCGAGGCTGCACGCTGAAACGTGCGCGCCGCATCGTCGTTGATGCGTGCAGGGGAACACCGTCCAACCATAAATTCATTACGATTCATCTCGATCGAACCGATCGCGACCGTTTTTTCCGGACTGGCCGACGATCGATGGCGCAGGGACTTTCGACTTGTCCAGCGTTTAATCAAATGTAAGATTACCGTTTCTCGATTCCCGGTCAACTCGATAATTTAGGTAAAATTTGTTTACCGGAACACGCTGACCCCATTAGGAGCATATGCAACCTTGAGAATGTAGATAGCAACAAAGTAGACTCCTTTGACAGGTCCCATATCTCCAGCGGGTCCACGATTCGCAACGTCATTGCCACAGATTCCGGAACCCCGGACTGTAATCGCCGCAGAAATTTGTAACATGACTGCAAGGGTCCGTAAGTTTACGTAAACTAATGAGTTTTACCCGGCGCTCCGCGACAAAAACTAATAACTGTTCAAATAGACTGCCCCGGTAATAATATTATAACCCCGGAGTCATAGTGGCAAAAAGGAAAGAAATCAATCTTAAAAAATATAGATATACACGAGTAGGTGAGTTTGATGTTACGTGGCGTGATGGAGGGTTAAGAGGTTGTCTGGCGTCCGCACGCAACGGAGAATGGCAGATAGATCCCGTTGCCATATAAGCTGTGACATTATTTAACCTTCTCTGGTCGCGTTTGACAATAGAACCCGTGGCAGATAATAAGAGAGTGAAAACCATATAAAGCTGCGACCGAGTCCTTTCACATTTCGCAATGATTGAAAAGTACGGTCCCCGGGATAGGTCGCGGAAGGCGGCATTATGGATTTCCAGCGTGTCTGATAAAGCCAGAAAACCCTATCGATCTTCCAGCAACGAGACGGGAAGTTTTGTAACGAGATAAATGTCGTGCCCGGCCGATTGGGTGAGGATCCAACGGATCTCCCTACGGGAAATCTATGTTTATGTTCTTGCGGCGAACGCGGCCCCCGGTAAGGTCAAGTTATGTTAAGAAATTGAACTCCGCGGAACAAGAAATCACGTACATACACCAACCGCGGGGTACAGTAACAGAAATTTCTGATCTCGATGATGGAATTCGACTCGGTGAAAAATTTACCATTGTAACGGAGGCCCTGTTCGATGAAAAATTCTGCGCGAATTTCAGACCTCGAGACGTTGACCTACGAAAATGGGTTCGCAGCCGCGTCGGAGGATCGTTGGAGAGATTTAGAAGCGAAAATGACACGCGTATAACGCGCGGAGAATGCAACGCGGAGAGTTTCGCGGAATAGAGCACGAAGAAGGACGAATCGCGGCGCAAGAAGCGTGGCTACGTTTATTACGGGTAAATCGTCGAGACCCTCGGAAGTACGGCCGTTAATCTCGGCACGTCCGACGTGGCCGTCGATGGGGCCATACCCGGTGCACCTTCTCATCCCTGTCCCTCTCCTTCTACCGCCTCTGCTGTCCAACGCCTTATTCTCTCCCCTTGGTCGGCCCTTTTCCTCCTCGCGCGCTTTGCTCCGCTCGAGCGCCGCGAAAATTAGCTTATTAAAATAACAATTATGGAGTCTTGTCCAGCCATTGTACCTCGTGTCAGGGGTTAAGCGCCAGTCGTTGTAACTTAACGGGGAGACGCGGTGCAGGTACCTCTGGCCATCCTGCTCGGCCTCGCCGCTGCGACTACTCTTCAGGGAAATCTCCAACGTTTGGCGGTTCTCGTTAGATCTCAATTCGAACGACGTTTCGAATCTTTCCTCGCGGGAGACAAACGACACTCGTTTATAACAAACAACAGATCCGGAAAAAAATTCTATCGCGGTTCGTTGTAACCGCGTGTAAGTCGACGAGGCATGCGCGCGATATAATGGCTCGCGAAACCTCGGAATCAATCATCCGCGTATACGCATCCAGTTGTCAATTGGAAACACGAATGTTTATTCTTACCCTTTGACGATCAGTCGCAAACACACTGGATCGCAGTTTATTGATTGTCGAAGGAATGAAAAGAGAATACGGGGATTAGCGAAACTAAGATGCCGCTTTTGAAGAAGTTATTAAGTTAGTCTCGTGGAACAGGCTTTTAGCGATCGTGGTTCATCGAAAGGTCAGCGAACGCTATTTAACTCTGTCAGCGGCAACGAGAAGTCTACACATCCCTCGAAATCCGTCGACTACGCTCGGGGAATAGGAATTTACGTAATGAGTGCAAAAAAGTGAAAGAGCATTCAAACGAAATACCTTTCGACCGTACCTACCGGCCGAAAGAATTACACGTCCCGTGAAAGTTATTTTTAATATTCCATCGGAGTACAATTAACGTATCGCGCGATTAAACGTCCCGACATGCGTTTTAACGTTACGGCTGTCAATGAAATTCCACCGGCGCCGCGCTCGCTTCGGAGACATCAATGCACGCATCGACAATGCGCCGCGAGAATAAGAAAAGAACGATACCGACTGCGCGACAGTAATAAACTTCTGCTAGCTTTTATCTTCCCGAAGTGATTTATTTTCTTCGCCATATTCTCCTAAACAGTTTTAGAATCCCCTTTCTCTCTGGGGTTTACTGCTTCTGGTACTATTCCGCTGTTCTTGGAATATTTTCCGATCGTTTTGCTATTGGCTCCTACTCATCTCCACCGTTTCTTTCGAACTCTAATTCGACGTGCTAATACTCGTCACCTTCCAAAAAACCGTTCTCAACAAATTGCGAACATCAATTTCTACGATGGAAGTTTTGGTTAAAAAGCACTATAGATACAGACATTTACAGATTACTCTACAGTATTCAGAACGGAGATAAATAATTTTATAGACTAAATGGAGCAAGAATCTATGAATTCTTTTACGAATTACTTTGTAAGGTGATTGGAGTGTTTCTGTCGCATCGGTGGATATCGTTGGTCGTTTCGGCGCTGGTAGGCTGATAAAAGGAGTCCCGGTAGCGATTCGAGGGTGCTTTTACGCGCCGAGAACAGGATCCTCATACATCCCGAGCGGGCAGGCGCTAACGGGCGTAAAATGAATTATCATTTATACGCGCGCGGCCGGTCGCGTGTAAATTTGCGTTGACGGTGTCGCGCGGCGGCCGCCGGCCGTTGTTCGAGCCCCACTTCGCACCTCGGCGTAAACGGTGCCCACTGTCGGATACACGGTTATTTATTCCAATACGAACCGGTGGCTTTATGGCGGAAAATTAGCGAGGGTTACGCCGGTGAATGCCTGCGTCGCCACTTAGACTGGACGATGCATTCAACGCTTTTTTAATGGCCAACGACACGCCCTCCTTAGCGTCCTTTAACACCTCGCGACCTCCTTTAAAGAGCGCCTTTTCCTTCGCGACCATCTTTCAAAACCTCCGATCCACGCGAAAACCCGTATTTTACCGCGCTGAACAGAAAGATGCTCGCTTGCCCGCGCGTCGATGTCTCCGGGTGTTTCTTTCTGAATTATCTTTACAGTTATTCGATAACGCTAATTGCCGTACAATCGCGAGCGTAACAACTATCTAATTGTAACGACGTTCCTGCCCTCTGTCTGAAACTCGACGGTTTCTGTGACGAAGCAAAAATTCCTCGAGGCTGTCCGAATTCCCCTTACTCACGATACCGTATTCTTTCCAGCGCGTGATCTCTGGTTCTTCCCGTGGCGTATTGTGTACAGTTGGGTCTCGCGCGGGAAAAAGGTTTGGAACGAATGAACCGTGTAAGCCGAGAACTTACTGTACACGGTGTGGACCGAGAGGCCATGATCGAGAGACCGAGCGGCTCTTCGTATAAATTTCGTTCATTTTTTTGCGCGCCGCGAGCGATCCGGGCTCATTAAGCCGCGCACGCGACCAGGAATAAACGTCCGAGCGGGCGTGAAGCGAATGAATATAAATACGAGAGGGTAATTGGATCATCACATCCGGGATGTCTATCGACCGGCCGGCCTGTAATTTAAAAAGTCCCTTTTGCGCGGCGATTACGCGGGTTTGCTGGCGCCGGAAGCCGTTTCGGGTGTCCGAGGACTCGATCCCGGCCGCCGATAGCGGAATTTGACCAATTTCGGCCGTAAAGTTTTGCATAACGGGCACGTCAAGGCTTCCGCAAGAAAGTAAAATCGAGAATTATGGACATCGTTCTTGCAATCTTTTAGAAAGCTGGTTCATCGTTCATTCAGGTTCGTACGGTCATTAGCGTGGTCATTTTTCCGTAAGTTCAGGAGGCTCCAGCTACTGGTTGCAGGTGATGAACCGTAAATCTGCTTACAAGCGTCGTATATTTATCGAATAAGTCGCAGCTTTACTGTTATTAAAAGCACGAGGTGCGTAAATTTTCGCGTTCGGTAATCGCCGAGATAAGACGAAAAATCTGCGGACTCCTTTCAAAAAGAGATGCTTCTGTATCGCGCGTTTTAAATTGTACACGATTAAGAAATTTGGAACACCGTGAATAGAATTCGGTGGACGACATCCGACGTAACGCGCTTCTTCGCATATTTTCCTCGAAAGCGGGGGCATAAATTGCAACGGTGTCTAGTTGAATTAAACACGTTTGCAGCGTTGCACGAATTGCGCAACAATATTTCTGAACGGCACATTTTCCCCCCAGACACTCGCCTCAATATTCCGCAGAACGAGGAAACGAGGACTGAAATGATACCCGACGATGAGTCGATCTTCCAGAAATTGTGACTTTTAAGAATCGTAAATTATACACGGTTGAAAATTATGATGCTCTGTTGCAACTGTGTCTACAATGATTTCGCAACGCGTGGCGAGAGATGCGCTCCGTTTCGTCTTTTGGAGCAACCGGTCAGTATATTTTCTACGTTTCTTGATGAAATTCTTTGCACGCGACTAGTCGGTTCCATAGAAATAAATTGTTCGACCGCGAGGGGTTAAAATTTGATATTACGAGGCTGCAGCGTTTTCGAGAAAAGAGTGTGAACCCGTGGCGCAAGGGGTTAGACCTGTATGGAGGACCCGGGCGGCGCTCTGCCAGCCACTTCCAGATATGATCGTCGTAAAATAAATTGCCGGCGTGCAAGGGCCGCGTGGGAGTAAATTACGAGAATAAATAAGGCGTAAACGACCACGGAGGGAACTTTGAACCTCTTTAAGCCTAGAAACCCGAGTGTGGGCGCTGAGGACTTTTAAATCCGAGCGGAGGGGCATAGGTGTCACGAAGACAGGGCCGTAGCGAATGCAACTTCGCCGACAGGTGAACTGGGTGTTTAAGTATGACGTACGCGAACGTCGACTCGTCGATTTTTTCTGTTAAACGTATCGTACGACCGTCGGCACCTTGATCCGCTCAGTCGTGGAGACGATCGAATATAAATAGGGAACAGTGATCCTCTGGTTCGAGTGACCAGCGAGAGGCGGATGTGGACGATTTGCTTCCTAATCACCATTATGTGCAAAGTCGCGAAGCATCGCGAAAAAAGAGGAGCAGGAAAGTATCACGGGTCCGGGGTTCGACGCGTAAGAAATAAATTCGTGGAAGGGGCTGGGTCGCCTAAACCCGTAATCGACGACCCACGTCTAATCTACACCCAATATAACGATCAAGACCGCTCGGGAAGATTTCCTTTCAATTCCGCCGCCCGTGAAAAAGGACCGCTTAAAAGCTCCGGGACAGACGTGATCGGCGTCACGGTGATATCGTTCCCTCTTCCTTTATCGAGAACAGTCCGAGGGAACAGGTTTCGCCGCTAACGTTACATATTTTCGGGTGATACAACAAATCTGAACCGAAATGATCCTGGTCGAACCGAAGGTGAAAAAAAAAGAGAGAAGAAAAAAGAAGAAACGACGCGCGCGCGCGCGGTTCAACGCGGAACGTTCGACGGATCCCATCGAGAAATGTTCTCGAAATAAACGGTGAACGTCTATCTGGCGATTCGATGCCCAAAGTTCCCGGGGGTCGGTGCGGTCCCGGTCTCGTCCCTGGAAAGGGTCGATAAAAACCACGGCGATCCGTCGTTGATACTCCGCGTAATCTGAAGATCCGCGGCGGACGAAGGAACGTCGCGTCGTCTGGAATCGGAATCGAGGCTCTCCGTGAAAGCGGCAGAGAAAGAGAAAAGGAGGGCGGCGATAACAGAACGAAGAGAGAGGGAGTAGGGGATCCGGAGAGTCGTCCTCCGAGGTGTCGGCAAACAGGGCCGTTCGACGAGTGGTTCGACGCCGGTGGTCCACGACGGTAATGCCTTAGTTTCCATGCAAACTGGCCGTACGCCTCCATACCTTACGCATAACCGGATATTAACATGGGAAGTGGCCGATGAGACTCTCCGGAGAGCTCGTCGTTGTCCTTCTCCCGCCGATGCTTCTCGCCGCCTCTCTTTCCTTCGCCACGGCTCTCGTTCCACCGATCTGTTCCCTGCCGCTGTACAGGCGGAAGGTGGGAAAAATATATGGGAGATCGTGATCTCGATCGAGCCTATAAAACGTGTCCCCGGACCGCTCGCAGAACTATCCTCTCGATCGACCGCGGCGATCGCCGGTTCAGATCTATTCCGTAGATACCGACCGATTCTTTCGATCGCGGTTTAATCGATGGCGCCGCGGCCGGATCGATTCAACCGATGGCTGACGCGCGAACCGACCTGGAAAGCCGACCCGCGACCTTCCCCTGGCTTTTCATTTGTTACATCGCTCCGGGGATTTTCAACACGAAGTTCATCACGTTCTCACGCGTCTTACGATTTCCAGAATTTTCTGAAAATCCCCGCACTGTTCGCGACTACTCTTACAGGACTTGCAAAAGAATCGACTTTCACAGCTACGGACGATCATGCTGGTGCTCCACAAGATTTTCGTTTGAACGTCTCCAAAGTATTGCAATACTTGATCTTGAAATTTATCAATGTATCTGTAATCAGCAAAGCACCCAACTAATTCGAAATTACCTTGTCAGGCTTCAGGAATGGTGCTTCGAGAGTCTAGATCCTATCTAGGCTTATATTTGTTTTTTATTAGCTCCTCTGCTACTACTACCCCTGCCTCCTATCGTGCATCATTTTACTAACTTTCTCCTCGTATATTTATTTATTTGTTTAACGAGTAAACACCGTTTATGAGAAAGTGAAAAAAAGAGTGTACAGATACATTGATCTCTGCCCACTTGAATACACAAAGGAGACTACGAAGTTACAATAGCGCTTATAACTAAATATTCAAAGACCCTAACAATTTTCTCGGCGATTTCGAGGATGCTTTTCTAAAAATGGCCGGACAGGGATCGTTCCGCGAACCCCTGGCGATAATCCGACGGGAAGGGAACTGGATTGCATATCGTACGCAGGTAGCCGACCGACCGAACAAATGCATCGCTGCGAGCGTGTGCAACGAGCGCGTGACTCGCCGCGGATGCATCGTTGCCTCGATTTCTTTCGCAAATTGCAGGCATATTGGATCGGAACGCGATCGAATCATCGTTGAACTCAATTTGCTGCCGTTGCCGGTCAGCCGGCCACTCGATCTCGATCTAGATCCCTCGGTTCCTCGTTGAGCTCGCGAACGCGTACGTGCTACGAAGTCCTACATCAGAGACAAACGACGATCACGTAAGGACGTAGCGTCATGGTTTTCGAGGGAACGCGGTGGTTAGCGCTGATTACACCTCCGACGATTTTGCCGCCTCGATCGGCCTTCGAGAACCCCGTGCAAACGCGTTGGCGAACGATCGAGCGCAAGAAACACTGTTTAGGGAGAACCCAAATTTGAATCCTCCGTAGACCACAGTTTTTATTAAATAGAGAAATGAATTTTAGCTCTTATGAAGGAAAATCACCCAATTTCGCTAATCAAAAGACCGGAGCTCGTTTGAATGGAGAAACAGAACTCCACTTGCACGTTCGTAAACGACGTTTTATTAAAAGCTAAACCTATCGATGAGTTATTGTGGGACTGCTCGCGTAAGAACTAGCGTGACCGAAAGGTTTGTGTGCACGTTTAATCGCGGAGTGCTTGAAGTTTTTATTGCGCCGCGTTATGTTCTATCGCGATGCACGCGATCGCCGCGGGATCTTGAGAACAAAATATGGCGGACCGTACGGAAAGCGGGATTGCTCGAACAATTATCGTTACTTAGTTCTCGTTTTTTGTTTTCTTTCGTGTACGGGCGAAGAACGCCCGATCAGGAATGGAAAATTTCGAGCGTTTGCCCGACTGGGAACGGAAGATTCCCATTAAAAAAGAAAGCACTGTATCTTGCCACTGTCTCCTCGCCGAGAGATCTCTATCTGTAATTATACGGTCCCGGGACCAGTTACGCGGAAGATGTTTCTGCGAGGCAAAAAATCGATCTTCGAAGTCAGAGTTCGAGTCAAAATTCCTCGACGAGGAGGACGATCGAGTAGAAGCTCGTCCCGGCATTCCCACGTTACCGATTCACCGGGGCCCCACGTCGCACGATTATCGTAATGGCAGCCGGGGGGACGCGCGAGAGAAACCGATCGATCGGATCGAGCAGACGTTTAATACCAGACGCATTCCTGTCCGCGGTGAATTCTGAAACAGGAAAGGCGATTGGTTCATCCCGGTAATCTCTGATCTATGGACGTATCTGCGGCCGTGAGACGGGACGGGAGCCGCGCCATAAACACACCAGCCTCGCCGAGGACACCGCTGTCGTGGCTCTCGTAGTGAGTTCAACAGGTTTCCTCTTTCCCTATTGCGCGCAGTTGCGACAGTTATTAGTCAAGATTAGCTCCGGTACGTGGGAGCATCGGCCCTAACGGCGGTGCCTGTATTTTGACAGGGCTCATCTCGAAATTAATCGGCGCTGGTTCCGTGCCTCCGGGATTACGATTTGTCTGTATTATCCCGGCGTAACCAGCGGGCGTTGCGACGAGGACTTCTCGCGTATCTGGCTCTCTCCTCGAATATCCCCTCGCCCCGGTTCCCCTTTTCCGACACCGAGCTTTGCTCGTCCTCCTCCCGTGGCTGCGCCTTTCTATCCTCGACGCCGGGCCCCCGTTCTGCTCTTCCGAGAATTAAGATTTCCGCGAGCGTCGCGTGAAATCCTCCCAAGTTTCACCGTTAGAGCGCACAGGTCGAGGGTATTGTGTGTACACGACGGCGGTGCCTCTCAGAGGAGCGAGAAACTCGACGGTACACGCATCGAACTCACCGACCGCCTGAGTTGTGTGATTAGGCCGCCTCGTTCGTCCTCCACGCCAAACGCTCCGTCAGAATTCCATATTTCAACCCCTTTCAGCGTCACCAAGTCTCAATGTTTAATAAATAACAATAACAATGTGTAATGTTTCCAATTGCAAAAACAGTGCATTCGTTTGGTATTCCCATAAAAGTCTAAAGAGGGATTTCGTCGTTACTCTCGCCAGAGTCAGAGCTAATCGTTACCCTTTGACTTCCTCCTCGGCTCGCGTTGGAATCGTACAATGTTTATGCAATTTCTAGATTCTAAATTTTTTCCGAACAACCAGATAACCGGGACGTTTACTTGGAAGGCCGGCAACTCGCGCCAACGGTGGGAATGTATGAAATTCTGTTGAAATTGGCTACCGGCGATTACCGGGGGGACCGTATGTAAAAATGGCCGTATTCTTCGGGCGCATAATGGCCCGACGACGACGTTAGAAGGAAAAAAGTTCGCTTTTAATGGCGCCCCCTCCTTCTATTACAACGTTTGACGCGACAGCAACGACACGGGGATGAGATACGACGCGTGTTCGACGCCACGGCCATAATCTACCTCACGTTATGAATTCCCGGCGTGAACGTGACGATACGTACCGGGTGTATGAGCGTCGCACGTCCACGGGGTGGTCTTCTCTTCTCGCTATGGAAACCAGCCGCTAATCACGGGTCCCCGTTACACGCGACGTCACCGACGCATTCGCGTCTTCTCGACGACGCCGCGGATACACGCCTATGGATTACCTGGGATACTACGTGCTACCTGCGACTGTCACTCCGCGTTGTTATCGAATTTCGACGAACCCCGGCATCTCGTTAAAACGGCATCCTCGAGAACCGCGCGTAACGCAATATACGGGTAGACGAGTATTGCATCGCGATAATAATTGACACCGGGGACTGTCAAATTATTCAACCGTGTTCGGAGCATTAATACTTTCGAGACACTCGAGACCTTCGACTACTTTAACACTTCCGTAACGCTCGAGGCATTCGAGACTTTCCAAGACTCGCTGGAATTTCTCGGTGCCGTGGAATATTCGATAAAGAAGAGACGAAGCGCCAAAATGGACGTTGCGAAACCGTCTTTAGGCTCGGTTTACCACGCGGTATCGCGCGCCGCCAGTAACTCGTGGCTCTTTAACGTCGAAATGCCGAGACCGCGGGTTGCGAAATGCGAGATTTTCCAACGTGTAACGATAGTTCGAGCCGATAGCGCCGAGAACGAATGGGAAACTATTGAAACGTCGAAGCGAAAATGACAGATTCAGATCTGACAGCGCTAATTGCGCCCCTTAGATACCGAAGCCAGGCAGCCGGGTTCCGTGGAACGGCTCGAAAGTGAGTGCTCACCGCGTTCCTACAATTTGCACGCATGACACGCCTATCGCAAATACGGATTAATAAACTGCATACGCCTCGACGGAGCATTGCGAGTGATCTAAACCTGATAAAGGCGAGACTATATCTTCTATGCAACGGCAATCCATAATGCACCGGGTGAGTAACCGGTAACCCGGAGGCTTAATTTATATCGCTCGACGCTGGTATCCGACGTGCTTTCATCCACGATATTTCAGCCCCCCCCCCCCCCCAGGGAATTTCAACCGCGAATTATTTATTCCTTCGTGTATCACAATGAAGACGCAAATTACGCTCCAAATCGTAGCCTCAAGTTGCAACCTTCTACGGTAGCGGTTTTATACCGAGAGCAGCTGTCAGTTTCAAATCAAGGGACTAGATTTTTATTCGTGCAACAATTTTATTGCATTTTCGAGCTTAAAAATTCTGATTCGATTTAAGTTGCAGATTTAAGGAACAACGATTTTATCGCGTCTTCGAGCTGAAAAATTCTGGTTTGATTTTTCGCTCGACCGTTTCGTGACGTAAGAAATTCATAGTTACACGCGCGCGTCGAATTAGGGATATCAATAATGCCTGACGGATATTAGGGGAGCCACATCCGATATGCGAGAGTGTAGGTTACCACCCTTGTACCTCATTTGTTTCCAGGTCTTTCACGCCCCCGTCTCGGGACCGCTTTGCAGCCTCGACCACGTACCGGGTGCAAAGTTCCAGTCGACCTTTTGTCCCGGACGAAGATCTCACCTACGCAGAGCTAACGCGTTATCGGTTGCTTTCGGTTTCTTTGCTCGCAGCCGAATATCTCAGATTTAAGCATTCGATCGCCGCTTACCGTGGCGGGAAAAAAGTTCCTCTCGATCGTATATATCGCGGTATACTTTGCAAATCCCAATCTCAAGGTTCATCGTTTCGAGGTTGAACCGTTGTCCCTCGACAACTTTGTACCAATGGCGCCGTAAATTCTGCTTAAGGCGATATTCCGTGCTCGTTCCATCTTTAAACGGGTATTAAAACCTTCTCGGAAAGTCTCGCGCCATCGGGCTCTCGTCTCCCTCGCACCGCCCTGAGTACGCGCGAGAGATCCTCGAAATTTGTCATCCCGGGCTCCGTCGATCGTCCAACAGACGGTGGGGTGGAGAGGGGGGATTTATACGAAATTATATCGCGATTCACCGAGCGAATCCCGGAGTCGTGATTTTTCTCGCGCGAGCTACCAGTCGACGGGTAGTTCGCGGTAAAGAACGATGCCATAAAACACGTGGCACCGGGGAATCGTAAAGGCGGTACTCGGTGACTCTTTCGATCTCTGGTGCGCGTTCCCTCGCGTTCCTATCGCCTCCCCCCCACCCTCTCTACACACGATTAACACCGGAACGTTCGAGACACCGGGTAGCCTCCGACGAGAGTAGGGTTACAGCACGTACCCGTGGCCGAGACCACCCACAGGTTGAATCGATCAGCAACTGATACCCCTGAAGAGGGAGCGAGAGCCCAGGGAAGAGATAAAGAAGAGGAGTTACAGGTGTACCAGGGCTGCTTATGCGGCCGCGGAACGCGCTCAATTCACGATAACAGCCGCGCTGGCTTTCAGAACTATCGAGGCGCGGGAGCTTTTTAATGTCGATTTTATCTCGCCGCTGAGCTACGGCTCTCTTGTGAAATCCCGCGGAATTTCCGGACCACGGACGCGTCAATCGATGTGCCTGGATTCGCTGCTTCGAAAGATCGATGGGAACAATTCTGGTCACTCAAATTAATATATGTTACGAAATATCTAAAACAAATGTTGAGAAGTACGACCCTGGAAGTTTAAATTTTATTTCAGGATCGTGTAGTTTCACAGCCACGTTAAAATTCAAGAGTCCTATCTATCTCCTCGGTGAAAAATCATGTCACCAGTTTTCTTACACCGTAACGATGCAGCTTGAAATTTGCTGGATCGTGCAGACAGTCCTGGAACGAAAAAACGAAGCCAGAGGAGACGGTGCAGGGGTGGGGACAGTCGAAAAATCGAGTGGACGTCCACCGGGGTCGCGGGCACTCGCGAAATCTCAACGATATCGTAAATATCTGCAATTATCCTTAATTAATAAGTATCCAGTTAGTCGGAGGGAGGGCCAGGTCGGTCGTGCGCGTGCACGAGAGAGAAAGAGAAAGAGAGAGAGAGCGACCCAGCACGAATTTAATGCCGACTGTGGGAAATTTAGGTGAGGAGCTCGAGTCTCCGACTCCGCGTACCGTAAAGCAGGCTGTTTATTGGTGAAGCGGCGAAACGCGCTATTCGACTGGCACTTTCATTACCGTCTTTCTAATTGCCCGCCATTTAGGTAAACGTATATAAGCACCGTAATCCGGGACTCGTCGTTTGCTCGCCCGCGATCTCGCGTCACCGCGCTTGAATCCCTCCGATGTCCACCGCCTCGAGGCCGCGAGAGTTTGAAGGAAAGAAAATAAGCTTCGCCTCCTCGCCGACTCCTCGCGTTATTGCCTTGCAGGGCGAACACCTGGCTTCTGCGCCCGATAACATCCGTTTACGCGAAATGCACGAATACAAAAGATTCATGGATTTTCGAGGCGCGAAATATATGGTATTTCTTTCGATTCGCGCTACCAGTGTTCGAGTCGCGTAGACACGAGTACATAAATATTTACACCAAAATGGAAAATTTGGCATAGGTACCGTAAAACAACGAAACATCGAACGTCGTAATTTTTACAGTTAACACGACGGGTAACGCGTACGTTAAATAATTGTATTTAGACAATTATTTGCATCCCCGGAGTTATCGAATATCTACGCCTAATATTTGGCGTGTATTACCGGAAACCTGTATTCTATGCCCGCGCGAAAGGACGTTAAAATCGAAGGTGACCGGTGTCGGAGTCCTTTCGTCTCTGGTAACGGAGCGGCGATAGAAGTGGAAAAAAAGGGAACACAGTCGCGGCGGACGATGCGTTTAGCACGATTAACACCAAGTCGTTCCAGGACCGCCAGGACCCACCTGTCCGATCTCCGACCAGACGACAAATATCCATTTTCACGGAATCGGCTGTATTACCAGCAATTTTCGTGTCGCCTGAAATTCACGAGAGACGGACGCGACTAATGGCCGCGCTCGTGCTTCGTCCGTGGACGCTCCTCCCCGGTCGTTTCGAAAGACGGTGAACACCCGGCCGGAGGAGACCGTGGCTCATTGAAATTCAAATGTCAATCTCGAGAGTACGAGCATATATACTAACGAGACGGGAGAAGAGGCGAGCGAGGCGGACCGTGAATGCAGAGTGCTTTTCGTGTCGTGATGTCGAAAACGGTCGCCGGATCGCGCCCATGTTTGCTCTCGAATTCTGCCGGCCGAGGATCTCGAGCGCCCAAGGCTGCCTTCGTCTTGTCAATGTTGTTTTATAACTACGCTCACGGAATCCCGAGCTGGACCTTGGTCTTTAAAACTTGACCGGCGCGATTACAACCTGGCCAACTTGGCTCCCGTGCACGATAAGCTTCGATTCCACTCGTAAGCTCGTCACGAACCGCCTAACTAGCGTTGTTCCAAGAAAGAGATCTAATTCTCTTTGTTGTTCAACGTGTCACATTTAGAAATCGATCCTCAAATAAAGAATATAGCTCTTCTATCTTCGAAGGAATCTTGCTACATTAACCCCTTGCCTTACAAACACGCGTCTGACTCCTTATAAATTGAAACTACTTCATCAAGTCTTATATATTAAAATTAACACATTTTTACATTCACGAGATATTCGTAAAGCAAATCTGTTACTTTTCGAGGCCGTTCCTCGTACAGAGAAATTTAAACAAAATTAAATAGTATATGTTTGAAAAATTATTTGAAATTAAATGGTACGTCAAGGTGTTAAAGTAATCACGAGTCTACGAAACTCAGTAAATAAATTATTCCACCCAAACCGCGGTCTTCGATGACTTCCAAGGGCTAATAGGCCGTCGTCGTTAATTTGCCAAGCTCGAAGGAGGGGTGGAAGACACGCGGACATCGGAGTCGTCGTGGCATTCAATATTTCACGGCCGGCTGTCGAGGCGTATCGTTGATTTACGACGGCGTTAATATTAAAAAGCGCGACGGCTCCCGAAAAGTATCGCGACCGCGTCTCTGTAACCCGCCAGCAGTAGAATTCGTCGGGCCCCGCATAATGATCGGCCGGGAACGGGCCCGGGGACGAGCAGTCGCGCATAAACGAATAATAAAGCGACCCGGCGTAATATTTCAAGATGGCGCGCTACGTGCTCGGTAGATGGCACAGCTCGATATTATTTAGCATCCCGAGGTCGCACCCACTTAACCCTATCCCGCGGCCGCAGCGAACGCGCAAAAAGGGGCGCCCACAAAGACAGAGAATAAGTTACCAAGCCGGCGTTTCCCGTCGCGACGACTATGGTCGACGTCGTTCCACCAGACTGTCGTTTTACGAACGCTTGAACGCTCGAAAGAAGAAGCTGGGTCGCTCCTGACCCGCCCTCGCCAACTCCTCATACGTCACAGAAATAATAACTAACGAGAGACTCGAAGTGGAACGATTAGGAACAAACATCAATTTACCTTCTTGCCACTTTAGAGTCCTATTTCTTCGTTAGCTTTAATCTTCAGATTTCCCTTTGCTAATTGACTGGAAATCTTATTTAGCGACCCGATTGGCCAATTCTTCGAAACAGGAACCTCGTTCAAATCTCCTGACGCTGATTAACGCGAGTTTATACTTGACCACGGCTTGAAATTTCACGATAGGATAATTTGGGAAGATTCTTGACTCGTTTCTCTTTTACACCAGAAAGCATTACACCTTTTTAAGGCTTACTATTTCACGTCAACTGACTATAGTAGTCAAAGGGTTAATTCAGTTTTTGTATCTTGCTTACCTACTTCCAATCGTTCGTTAATAAGATGTTTAACTCAAGGTTGCAAGATTATAAATTGCACAGTGAATAATGGAGCTGAGAAAGTATGGTTTAAATAAAAATGAATAATAAGGTAGTATGGCCAGATTTTGTTCTGTTCCTGTGCGTCGCGCGGAAGAAAGCGTAATCGGAGAATATGGTTCTCCGGTTCCGTGAGTGAGCGTTATTCCCACGGAATTGGATTCCATTTCGATTCGCTGTTTCTATCCAGGCACGGCGTGCATAACGAAACGCGCGAGCCCACGAAAAATATGCATTCTCGTTGCGCATCGTTTGCCGCAGAATTCCCTTATCGCGGCCGAGCCCTCCGCCTTATAAATGGCCGCGATTCAGGAACAAGAATTCACAGATACCGGCGGGTCTATCCGAACGATTTCTTCAAGTCTCACCTGAATCCGCGCTCGAGACTCGACATCGGCTCGTAACACGATCGTCGATTAATTACGGGCCGCACAATGCAAGGCGAGTCGTGCCCGCGCACGCACACGCTCTTTGACGAAGATGGTTCCCGCGATTTCCTCTCGTAATTGCCCGCGATACGTTGAGGAAAAAAAAGGAACTGAGATATTTGTCAAATGTCACGATGGCGGCCAATGCACCGCGCGCGCGATGATGCGGCTTTTATTAATGATCGTACGCGCGATTTCTCGAAAGCGGGACCCGCGCCTACGCAGCAACTTTCGATCAAGAAAGTTTCCGATGACACGGCTCGACGGATCATTACGCGCGACAATAATTAAAAGAGCAACCTTTCTTTTCAAAATATGGAAGGAACAGGTACGGGAGTCTTCGACCCGCTAACTGTCAATTTTTATAAGATTTCATGGAAGTTGTTCGTCGAACGAATCGCTGAAAATAACCTCGGAGATCAACGTATTAAAGCAGGATTAACTAAAAAATTATTAGCATTCGAATACATCGGTCTTTATCTTGTTTTTGGCTGAGCATTAACGAACGGCAGCGTATATTTTTCCGTTGTACAAAAGTCTCGTCGATAAATCACAGCGAATCATGCCAGAGATCGATAAAACTGTCGCTGTTAATTTTGATTTATTCCTGCGACGTGTTACCATCAATAACAGATTTACTAGATCTTTCGGTAGAACCAGTTCTGTGTTCTTCTAGTTAATCCTTCTTATTAGGAGAGATAATAGGCATAGGAGTTATGGTCATTTGAAAATTGGATCATGTTTATGAGGATTTTCTCATTTTACAGGCTTCAACAACAACCTATCGAACATTCTTAGAATTTCTACATATTCTTCATTAAAATACGCGTCGTTTGCACTATGAAACATTAAAATCCTCCAATCCGTTTAAGAGTTACGATTTTTTAAACATACGCATACAATTTCAGGAGAATCGGAATTTCAGGATCAGACATTGTATTTTCACCAATATGTCTATTCACCAAATATGATTATAATTGACCCTTGCAGTCAAAAATAATTTTTCCAGAATGATTTGAAATTTTTTTTTTCACCGAAAAATTTCTCCATCTACCCCTGTCGATTTTTCTTAAAAATTCGGTTTTGATTCTTAATAAGTTTCTCTGACGCTCTACATTCACTTTTCAGTTTGGTATGACAGTCAAATTGAGCCACGAAAGTCCGTAAGGCGTAAGATCTACTCGTATACCTCGTCTGTGCAATCGTCGAACTTTCAAATTAGGGTGACCGATCAAGAACATCCCTTTCCAGGGCACCAACGAGGTTTTCGTACATTCGAGGATCCTCTTGCAATGTGCCCAATTAGCGAGACCACAAGAGACCGACTTCTCTCCCTTTCTCAGTCTCTTCCGCCTCCCCTACTTCCCGCGCTCCCAGCGTACACTTACTTAGGGTCAAACGCTCGTAAACGTCCGGCAAAACGCTCGACGCGAGTCCGCTTGGACGCGGGGGACCAACGTCCGTGAAAAGCACATGAATTTCCCGACGACCAATGGGACGGTCGCGCGGTGACCCCGGATTGTCAACCTTAAGGCCGTGGCCTCTCTCTTCCTCCGTCGCTTTTCACCGGGCATTTTCTACATCGCCCTCCTCGTCCTGCACGCGCTAACGGCGTCGAGACTGGCCAAGCCCACAGGCCACAGGTGTAGTAAACCTCTTTACCTCACGCACTCGCGTGTAATGGCCCCTCTTACACTCGTGCCGAGCATCTGCCATCCTCACCGTCCAGGGTGTACGCGATATTATTGCCAGGCGTTTACCTTCCGACCGAATTCACCGAAAAGGAGAGGAGGAAACTTCTTCCTCGAAGACCACAGTGCTAATACTGTAAGAATAAAAATGGCAAAGATTTTAAACTTCGGTATTCTTTCTCGAGGACTACTGAAACTTCCGTCCGAGATGCAGATCTCACCGAACGACGATAGATCCTGTTTTACGACACGTGCGATTCTACATTTCACGCCTACGTAATTCATACCGAGACGACTTACGATGTTTACTGTGCCCGAAGTTACACGTATACTCTAGCATCTCAATGTTTCCAAACACGTATCCGACTAATATCGATGTCGAAATTAAAATTGCCTTACTAGAGCCACGGTTCTTCGAAAACAAACACCGTGAGAAATAAATCTCCCGTTGTAAAGTAACCGTGACGACATCGAAGAGATAAATCCCCACTTTACTCTTCTTTTGTCCCTCCGTTGCTTCATTTTTGCACGAACAGTGGTCTAGAAACTGTAGAAACCGGAAGAGCCAGGAGGACTGCCTCCAATCCTTCCACCTCGATTTGCATCTCGCCGCGTATTATCGATTTCACGTCTCGTTTATTTAATTACCGGTTGCTTCTTCGCGCTTAATTCATTATCGACGCCCTTTTGCATTCCCGTCGAGCAGGTACATCGTGATTTTTCACGTTGGAGCATCAAAGGATTGCGTCACCGTGTGGTATTCCAAAGAGTGGCAATAATCAACGCTGATAAATCGCGACACCTAGAACGATCCTCGTCGAAAACAACGGCGATCGTTTGGCTGTACGATCGAGAAGACCTTGATTTTGACGATTCGCGAGTCTGTGGCCGTCTCGGACGCAGGAATATGCGACGCGATGCGATGTGTCAAGACTCGAGGAGCCTCTGTAACCGCGAGACGTGTCACAGGTGTCTGATAATGACACTCGTTCGTTGTTTATTTTTGCAGATTTTTTGTCAGACGACGGCCTTGGATATTCAATACCCGTGTCTTCCAAAGACGCTCCTCGAATTCTCGATACGTGACATCCGTGAACCTAAAGGGTCGGAAACGATTCGGAATCCTTTAAATTTCTTAAATCATATTATTGTTGTCCTTTCTAAATTACTCCTGCGACCGGTCCAGTATCGACGAAGATCAGGTAAACCGCTTCCACGCAAAAAAGCGTTGCTCAAACAATTACACAACTGGCTTCGACGAGCTCGATTTCACCTTTGCTCGGCCGAAACCACCCCCAAAAAAATGGTCTGTTTGGCGAGTTTACGTAATCCAGGAACTCCGGGGCTCGCGATGTGTGTTCACGCGTGTATGCACACGTCATCGCGCGTTGGTAGTACTTTTTCTCCGCGCCCGTAAAGCAGCCAGATCCTCGGAAACCTGAATCGTCGGACCAAGAAACCACTAGAGCCCGTTCGACGGACATCGAGTGGCCCCTTCTTCTTCGTCCCACCTAAGTCAACAAGCGAGAAGTCGCCAGGCATTTTAACGTCCGGGGTTACGGGCACGAGTGCTCGTGAATACACGCAGGTGCACGCAGGTGAACGCTGCCGATTGTGTCGCTTCTCGTGAATTCTCTCTCTGAACGGTCCGAGGAAAGCCGCCGGAAACCGCGCGCTTGTGCGGTCATTGAAATCTCCCGAGAAACGTTCGCTTTGGAAACGCATAGGTATTATCGGATGAGACGTTTCGCTGTTCGCGAAATTATTGGTCGCGAGTCTTGCTTCTCGCGTGCAATAAGGATTAGAATCGTTCCTTTCGAGACGATCAAGGCTCGAAACCCTAGGAGCGTAAGAAAGTCGTAATGATTTTACGATTTTTGCTTGGTTCGTCCGTATGAGTCGCGACCTTGCACCGAAGCACGCGCGCAAGAACGAGAATCGTAGACAAGATTTATGCGGTCTGTATTACGCGGCAAAGGTTTATAGATCCGTAGAGGAGGAATGATAATAAATCGGAGGAAACGCGTTTCTATTGTTGGCACAGCGAAAAATAAGAAAACGAGCAGTTTCTTGCGTCGTACCATAAAATCCACGAAACGTAGGGGAAAAAGTGGCGTTCGCGATCGTTGGGGAAGTGGAATGGAGTCGCATTAGAAACGCGATACTCGTTTGAAGATCGAAACCGGGAAGTCGTGCATCCAATTCCTCGTCGGCGCGCGTTCATAAATTATCGCAACTTATGATATATTATCCGAAGACCGTGAAATTCCCTCGATTCCAGGCCAACGTAATTAGCAATAAACGCGGTAAGCAGGGACGCGTCCCGAGCCACTTCCTCGTCGCTGGACCTTCACGTCCGACGCGTCCTCTTAAATTCTTTCCCCCTTGGTCGAGTACCGGTGTCACGGTTAGGTCAAATGGTCTCTGGGTGCTTTAAAACCCGATATACACCGGGGTGTTTATTGCCGGACTTTTAAGAGAGTCCCGGCCGTCTTCGACATCGTCAGGAATCGCGTCGTTCTCCCAGACGTCGCGTTAGAACGGAATTATCGGGAAAACGTGTTTTGCGTAGTACATCAAGGCGGGAAAATTTATTACTAAATAAATAACTCGCGAGATACGATGATACCGCGTATGTGCGTACGTCGTTGAACGACGTACTCGGCGGTACGCGCCGACGATCCCGGAATGTGAAAGACGCGCGAGACGAAAGTAATCGAATACCATCTCGAGTTCGAGGTACGCGATTACGGACGCTCGCGTAAGGGAAACGATGATCGAGGTGAGATTTAATGAACGCCGATCAAGGCGCTACATATTGGCTATACAATATTCTTTATTTTACTTCGTATTTTTCGCCGAACACTCGGTGTATTTGCACGCGTATCGGTCGATCGTGATCGCCTCTCTCTCTGTGGCGCTCCTTCTCCCCCTCGCCGTTCTTTAACCGACCGTTTCGCGTAGAAAAACATTTTTATACGAATTACAATTTTCCACGAAAGCATCTCGCGAAAATAAAATATTTCGGGACTCTGGAATTTCTTGATTTCGCAAGTTTGAAAATGGCGATTGCTACACTGATTTCTTAACGATACGGTTTCTGAATTCGTGAACGATCTTTCCAAAGAATCGATGCATTAATTTTTTGCCTTCTCGTGGAGAGAAAAACACTCGACGCGAGATACGTCGCGAGATACGTTCGGAATTCGAAAGAAATTAGAGGAAAAAATGGAGTAATGAGTTTTCAGCGACGCGTTTCCGGTGAATCGACGCGGAGAACGATGGCGCGTGCACACGAGCGACTGGATCGCGTTAAATAAAGGGTTGGACATAAATAAAACGAACAAAATCTCGTCGAAACACTGGCCATTCCCGAGCGTCGAGAGACATCGCTCTCGATCGCTCTGTTCGATCGCGGTTCTGCACACGCGTTTCCACGATATACTCACCACGTGCATGGGCACGCACACACACACACACACATACACACACACGAACATATCTATCTATGCATACGTGTTGCACGCGCGCAGGTTATTATTTAACGTTAAACTATCACGTGGTTTTTACTGGCACTCTCCTGCTCGGTGGAGAAGCTCAAAGGCACCGGTTAAGGCACAATCGTCCGTCGTACATCACGCTGCGAAAGGATGTATCGAGCTGATCTTCGGCCACTCCGTCGACGAGCACCTGGCGAACCCGTGCCGACCAAAGGGACCTGCGTGTCGACTAATACCGAGGACTTGAGCAATTTTACGTCGATCCGATCGCCGATCGTAAAGTCATTTGTGCGAAGCTGCACGCGGGGCACCGTGACGTCCGCTCTTCCGTCTGATCCATTCTTCTCCCTTATCTTCCCTCTCGAGCCTTTTACCGTCTGTTGCTAAAAATCTCCCGTTCGCCCTCTCGTATCAAACTGTCCCTAATTCTCGAAACAATCGGAATTCCTAGGGTCCCCGTTAAAGACTGTTTATGAACAGCGGTTTTAGAGTCGAGCCACTCTGGCCAGAGCGAGGCTCGTTCCTATCGAGAGCCGTCAACAAAGCCGCAGGGGTCATGTCTTTCTAGTGAGATCGAGAGGCGGCCCAGTGTCCTGCAGAAGCTCGTTGTCGTCGCTGTCCGTCGACCTTTCCTCTTCCGTGGTGGCGGCGTCCGCCTCCCGTCCATCCGTTCGTCCGCTCTTCATGCTCAGGTCGATCGGCTCGTCCTGTTCGGGTCCCAACGACCGCAGGAACGCCAGGCTCTTGTCGTACGTGGCCTCCATTTGCGTCCTCTGGCAGCCGACGTCCCCGTCCGCGCATCCATCGCGGGAATTTCTGTTCTCGTCGTCCCTCTTCGGCGACGGCGTCGATCTGGGACTGACGCTGTCGCTGGAGGAACTGGTCAAGCTGGCTACCATCTGCGACGCGCCTACCTGATTAACGTAAGGGACGATGAACCGCTGCTGGAACGGGAAGAACGGGGCGTTCAGTAGCTGCATGTGCGTCAGAGCCGGATGGAAGAACGGCGGACCCCGCCACATGGGGAACCTGGACACTTCCGGCCTGAGAAGCTCGTGGGGCGCCCTGACCAGGTCCACGGGCCTCAGAAGAGGATCTTGACCGGCTCTGGCCGGCATGTCCGTCGCCCTGAGCTGCGGGGGGAGGTCCTGCGGCCTCAACACCACCGAGTCCTCCCGTTTGGGATACCTATCTTGCTGATGGTGGTGATGGTGGTGGTAACTGTTCGCGGTGGTGGTGGTCGTCGTGACCATCCCGACCACCGAGGCGCTCGTGGTGCCTGCGTTCTCGTTATTGTTATTGTTGTTGTTCGCCACGTCCAGGGAGCCGAACGCCTTCTCGTACGCGGACTTCGGGTCCTTGATGAGGCGCGTCTGCGCCTGTTGCGACTGTTCCTGGAGCAGGCAGTGGATTTTGAACCAGTTCGAGCGACGTCCGTAACGAGAGCCCGACTTCGACATACCCACGATCAGGCACTTCCGCAAACGACACGCCTTGCACGCGGTGCGATTCTTCTTGTTGATCACGCACACGCCGCCGTTCTTGCACTCCGAGATGCTGCCCAAGTTGTTGTACGTGCGCCCGAAGAACGACTGCGGACCAGAAAACGCACGGAGGGTGCCATTTTTCAAATCACACAACTTGCTCACGTTACAGGGTGGTTTCTACATGAGGGGCACCGTTTCGTTTGACCACGATTTCTCTCTATCTAACTTTACTTAGAGATTTATGTGCTTTGGCAAATGGTAACTTAAAGAGAGTCGATTGAGAAAATGTGATTTACGTTTAAGATCTTTAACAATTCCAATGCAGGATAGATTGACGTGTTTTAGCGATTAAAACATTTTATGAATAGCGAATACTCAAAGAAAGTTGAGATGCGTCAGTCTTTTGGTGTGCATCGCGATTCGACCCCCTCGTTCATCCCATTTTTCTATACCAGACTGTTTTCTTTGGGGCTGCTTGAAAGAAAAAGTCTATGACGATAAGCCAACAGCAGCTTAAAGGTTTAAAAATGTTTTGTT
Organism: Colletes latitarsis; assembly: GCF_051014445.1. Taxonomy (NCBI): domain Eukaryota; kingdom Metazoa; phylum Arthropoda; class Insecta; order Hymenoptera; family Colletidae; genus Colletes; species Colletes latitarsis. Next base: position 23,142,368 of record NC_135135.1, on the reverse strand, counting down.
TCAACGTCATCCCGGAACAAAGTGGTGCTCTCGCGTAAAAAACCAGCCTGCGTTGGGAATGCGTTGAATTTGATTAATGTAACATCGACGATCCAGAAGGAGGAAAGGGATACTGACCTTGCAACCTTCGCACGTGAAGGCCCCGAAGTGAAAACCCGCGGCCGGCTCTCCGCAGACCCTGCAGAGCTGATTCATCTGCAACAAAAAGATGCGACACGTGGTTACGCTTCGGCTGTGAAACTGGAGGCGCTTAGAATGCGCCGGTGATCATGCTGGAAGCACGCGCAATACGTGCCAATCATGGAAGAGTATTTCTCGCCCGTCCGCGGCGCCCGACGAAAAACAAGCAAAACGATCGCTCAGACCAGACGGGACGAGAGAAAAATAGCGTTTCCCGCTGGTAACGCTATTTATTTCAGCGACGATCACGAAACGTGCCCAATAACGATTAATCATCGGGTATTTAACCCCTATCCGAAGAGTTTTTCCGGGGCTTTCGCAATTAGATGGATTTTCATGTTCGTAATTTAACTTTGCAACTTCCACTCTGACTTTCCTCTCGAGTCGTAGCCATCTTCGTATTCTGACAAGTATTCGAAAATCGAGCTGGTGTAATTAATTCTACTGAACTATTTGTACACAATGTTCCGTAACTCTGTGTTTCTCTTAATGGGGGAGATTAACAAGTCAATTTTATGCAAATTTCTCGACTGGTCGTAGTAAATTATTCGAAGGAACTTCGTTTGAGTAGGATTGTGGTTTGTGCACACGTTTCGGTCGAACAGACAGTTCCAGAACGATTTTCTAGCGGATGGATGGATCATGTATGTCCCGCTGGAGGTTTCAAAAATCACCTCAAGAGCTAATCGACAAAGGCTATCCAAAGAGCCTCCAGTAGGAGAATCACTCTGTAGAATACATCCATGCGCGTTTAGCCACGATTTACAAATTATTTAACTCTTTTACATCTAAAAAATTCTAAAAAAACAATCGTCGATAGAATTCTACCATCGATTCGAACAATCGTGGTGAAACGAAAATTTTGAATCACTAGCCATGCCACGTACTTCACGCTCGTTCGTTAAATGTGTGGTGGCTTATGAACATATCTTCGAGAACATCAATGGCTTTCGAAAAGTCGGAAAATATCAGAAAACGAATGTCCCGTTTCACCGAGTGCGAGGGAATCTGGGTGAGAGGACGACGCGTTGTGGGAACGTTCGCAAAAGCTCTGTCAGTGTAAAGGTAAAAAAAGGTTAAACGTCCAACAGATGACGCGGCTGTGTCACCTCGGTTCTAATCCCATGCTCTTGGGCCTGAGCACTCCAACGGAACCGCATAACGTTCCTCGAGAACCCGATGGGCTCTCTCCCGTTGGCGTTCCCTCTCCCGTCGTCGGTTAGGCTATCGCGGTCTCTCGTTTCCACCTCTCCCGACACCCGCGATTCCGACCCTCTCGGGCCGCTTAATCGCACACCCGCATCCGCGGAGACGTCTCATTAAGTAACGCGCGAAGGTAATGCCGATGACGAATGGCACTCGACGGAGAAACGAAAGTAGCGTGCCAACCGCGGGGATCTTTTTCCTCGCGTTACACGGCCGATGATTCGCCTTCGCGGCGTTCAACCAGGGGTTACCACGTGCCACCGATTTTTCCTACGTCGGGATCCTCGCGCGAAATGTGAAAACATCGAGCTTCTTACGTTTTCTCGATTCGCTACGCGCGCACCAGAAGACAATTAATAGATTCGATCCGTGAAAGCTGACCCTCTTCGGACGTAGAAACTAAATTGTCGCGATATCGGTATATTCATCGAAATTCCGCGGGAATCCTCGAAGGATAATATTCACGATTCCAGTGGCTTCGTGTTAACCCCTTGACGTACAATTTAATTACGAGTAATTTCAATGATTTTTAAACATCAGACTTCAACACGAACGTAACCTCGTTACTGTGAAAATTGACACAATATAGATTTGTATAAAATAGGCCTAAATTTATAGGTTCCATTTCTCTCAATGTGGCCGCGGTGTGACAAATCAGACTCGTCATTGAAAAACAAGAGATTGAACGTCTGAAATAAAAATTTCTAACAGGTAGTCGCTTCTTTTAAAATTGTTGTGACCTCGTGGGTTGTAGGTCACCAAAATTTAGGAAAGAATCTTTCAAGTGTTGAATGGTACCGGAATGGCGGACGATCGACGAGGATCGATCCAGTCTGGAAGATTCGAGGACACGAACCAGGTGTAGGAAAAAAAAACTGTTGGAAAGGACTCACCACGTCGGTGTTGGCCGCTGCCGAGGCGATCGTCGACGTAGGCGTCCACCACCCTGCGGTGGCGGATGTCGTACTTGTAATGATACCAACACCCGTTGCTCCAGGGATGGATCCGCTCCCAGCCAATCCTGCCGAGCTCGACAAATCGCCCACGTCCATTCGATGTTCTTTAATCTCTGGATGTAAACCGTTCGCGCCGGTCCTTCGAGCCGTCTGTTCCGTGTTTGATGTCGCGGGCCGACATTTTCGCGCGTGTCCTACAACCGCCCCCGCCGTTGGAAATTTTGTCCGGCGCTACGGATTCTTACGATCACGTCCTCGAGGCGCTCTCCGAACTGCAATCACGGAACAGGGTTTCGAATATTTCCAACGATCGATGGTCCACTGCTTCTGGTGGATCTCGAGAAGAAAGATTCGTCGGATCAAAACCGTATACTATTCTGCAAGACTAAAATTTTGATTTCAGACCTACAATTATTTTTGTAACCTTGCTGAAATTCACAAATTTATTTCCCATTTTTCTAGTTCACATTTTGTGATGTATACTAACTCTCTAGTAGCTTTAGGTTTTCAGTAAGCATCGATCTGATCGTTTACAAACTCGACGTAAAGGGTTGCAAATTATTTTCGCCTTCGTGAAGCACATAAACTTGTACATGTGGTTTCAAATTTTAAAGAAACTAAAGAAAGCTGTTGGAATATTCTGTTTATAAGTTGAATTCGGTTAGCGCAGAAACCAGAGCGGATGATATTGGTGCGGAGTCGCAGCTTCCGTCGCCCCCGAAAAACCCCGGAGCGCAGCCGCCATTTCTTGCGCGAATCTCGTTGGGGTCGGTCGAGATAACATGTCGTGTTTACAGCGGTGTAACGCCATTACCATGTTAACGGAGCCCGCCTCGCAAGAGGCGCATAAATACGAGTGCTAATTACGGCGCCGACCACGTATTAATTTCATCCGCGCGCGGGAACCGAACCCCGTGCACGCCTGGTGAACCCCGACGCGTGTAAACGTGCCCGCTTCCGATTAACGAGATTTCATTTTTGATTCGAAAAAAAGGATCGACAGTCGCCGTTGTTCTCTGCGACTTGCGTCGCTTTTGCAAACAATGGCAACTCGATGCTACTTTCCGCTAAAAGACTTCGCTTCTGAGAGTTTTACGCTATGATCTTGGCATTTATTCCGAGCTCATTGTTATTTTTTAGGACAGAAAACCTTGAAAAACTTTGATATCTACCGGAGAATAACCCGAGAATCTATCGAGAGTTGGGATATTATTCGGGAGACTTCGATGCTTGGTGTGCAGCATCGTCCGAGCTTCACGTGAACTGACAACGGAATATGTAAAGGCTATTCGAGTGATTTGAATGCGTGGGAGACGGCGACTCCGAACCCAAAGGGTGTTAAAACTGTTCGATAGAAAAGAAAGAGCTTTGTAAGCTCGAGCAGCGCGTATCGCGAGAGAATATGCCATTGAAACGTTATGGAATTTCAGTAATGATCCGGCAAACGCGTGAGAGGATTAATGTCTAGGTGGTTGTGGCTATGGGAGTCTGTCGAGGAAGCTCAAAGAAAATTCGAATGATGCATGAACCGGGAAGCGGTTTTCCTCTTTTTCTTGTTAGATTCGACTTGTTTGGTTGTCTGAAAGATATCGATTCGATTGAAAGATGAACGACAAGCGAGAAATACGACGGGTATCCCGACGCCGTGACGTCTGGTAAATTTTATCGCGGGACGTCTTCCTTAAATAATGACAAATTAATTAAGAGTCGTATACCCGCGAGAGACCGGTTCGGTTGAATGTATACTCGCCTCGCAGCCGAGTCCTATAAATCCCTGTTTCTGCGGGCTAACGTTCTCGTTTAATGTGGGAAATATAACGCGGTGAAATGAATTTCCATAATGGAGTGCGGTCCACGGAGAGAGACCCGCGAGAAGATTGCAACGTCGTTTCGGTTTAACGGCGGAAGAATTAAAACTTTTAAGATCGGCAAATGGGACGTAATTAACTCGACGTTAAAATGTGTGTTTCTCCTACGATAAGCAATCTAGTAGTTAAATTGTTCGGGTAAATTCACCGAGCCTGAGTCACGATTACCCGCTGACAGAGTCGATCGCCGTCGAGATATATATTTTCGTCGTGAATTTTGAAATTTCCATTAGCCATCCGATGTCCGTCGTGTTCTCCAAACACCAAGGAAGAGTTTCTAAATTTAGGGGCAATTGTGTGGTATTAATATTCATTACAAGCGCCGTTGCGTAATCCTGACCATGGTTAGAGACTTTTCGCGCCTGAATCGTACGGCTTTTAATCGAGAGGCCCCATTACTCGTATCAAGATTGAGTCGTAAAGAGCGTCCCTGAAAGGTTGACTGGATAAGCGATTCAAGCAAGAAATTAAGTGGACAAAATTCTTTTCTAGCTCATTTTCTAAATCCAGCGATTAATATTCACACGCGTCGATATTTTCAAAGCTACGGAGAAGAACAGAGTGCATCGTTACCGCGGCCGTAACAAGTTTGCAGTCCTTGAAATAATCGCTCTTTTACCTACGGTACGCGTTACCGCGTGTATGCAAACGTAACACGTCGCTCTTTAGAAGACGTCAGGCTGGATTAGCAGCACACACAACGCAGTGGAGAAACACCGCGAATTATTTCACATTCAGGGACAAACGTACGAATTCTTACTGTTTTCTAACTGCTAGAGGCAAACGCAGAGTCTCGTTTCTCCATCGAACAATGTTTTTTTTTCTACTTTCCCGTACCGTCGCGGATCATTAATATCCTAATTGTCGACTTTTTCACCCCGGCTCCGAGAATCCTCCGCGGTAATAATAATGATTGAAAGGTGAAACACTCGCGTCAAAAGAATCGCCCGTGTATCGTTATTTCTTTCTTTTTCTTTCCCCCTCTCCTGGTTCGTTACCCCTACCCGCGGGTGGCGTGCTTCTCTCTTTTCGAGCAGCTCTTTTTTTCTATCGCAAACATTCACGATCGCTGCCAACCCGTGGCAGCCAATGAGTGACGAGCGGCTGCAGCTTTAATGAACCGGTTGTGAGCGGCACGTCACACGGATATCATGGCACCGACTGCAGACAGTTGAAATTGTTGTGCCCGGACGTCGTGACAAATTAATCGTCGGCGAACCGTACGAGGAGCAACAGAGACGCCCGAATTGCTTTTTCGCGCGATTAGCCAGCGGCTAGTCGGCTCGTTACAATCCACCGAGGCGGTTTCGTCGATTCCCCATTCGCCACGAACGTTCCCTAAACGATCCTCTACGTTCTGCTCTAAACTCTTTCTAAGCTGAGTGTCGGCCGTCTCCTTAACGAACTACTAATGATCGACTACGGCTCGATTCGATCGCGAATCACAGGAAGACTAAGGAACCAACACTTTTTCTTCCTCCCGTAGATATATAATAACGATTCCTAGACGTTTTCGTTTACCCCAAACTCGCACTGAATACACTCCTCTGCATCTCGAAGGGAAGCTGTAAGTCTCCACGATCGTGACTGGAAGCTGTCCACGCACAACGCGATTCTTTCTTCTCGATTCCAACCGGCGGACCGTGTACACCTACCATCAGCCGGGTACTCAGTCAAGTATCCTGGTTCGAGCCGCGTCGCACAGGCGTTTCAGAGCACGCTGGTCTCCGTTCGCGCACCATCCTCGACAGCGGGCAACGTTCCCATCCTCCCGCCGTCGAGACGAAACCGTGAAAGCGATCCACCCGCGTCACAGAATCCAGCTGTACGTCCAGTGCGTAGCACTGGTCGATCGCGAATTTCGAGCGGGAACACGCGCGTCCCCGCGAGACGCGCTCGAGCGGCGTCCACGGAATCCGCGCGTGGCGAGGACGCCCGGAAACAGAGGAGGCGAGCGCCAATAAAAGGGTAGAAAAAAAAACTAAAAAGAGGATCGTAAGAGGAACGCGACTCGGTGCACGAAAGAAGAATGGAAGGGAGAAGGAGGAACCAGGGAAGCGTGGGACAAAACGGGACGACGAAGAAGAGGACGGAGACGTGGCTGGACCACCGGCCGGCTCGGGGCGTGCGCTCGTGTAGCACGTGGCCGCGAGACTGAATATCCCCTACCTCGGCCACCTTCGTCAGTCCGTTTGTCCGCCTCGTCCTTATCTTACCTGCTCGACCGAGAAGGACTACCGCGGCCTTCTCTCGTTCTCACTCCTCTCCCCCACCCCCGATATCCCCCCTTCTAGCATCGTACGCTTCTTCTTCCACTTCCTCTGGATCCTCTTCTGCTGCTTCTTCGACGGTTCTGCTTCTTCTTGTTCTTCTTCTTCTTCTTCTTCTTCTTCTTCTTCTTCTTCTTCGTCGTCGTCGTCGTCGTCGTCGTCGTCGTCGTCGTCGTCGTCGTCGTCGTCGTGGTTCTTCCTCCACCGCCGCCTCCCGTGTTCGCCTCTTAGGTTCTGTTTCTTCCGATCTTGTCGATCTCTCTCCGCGCAGCATCCATCTCCGGGGCCCCGCGAGTCTTCGTCTCCCTTTCCGTGTGCACGCCGCGGTCTCGCGAGCGATTCGACGGTCTCCGTTTCGCTCGATACCGACAACCTGCTCGCCATGGATCGCGCCTCCCGCGACACCGCGCGCCTACGCGGTCCCCCGGTGGGTGGATCGCGATCTGGAAACCGGAAACAGTTAAATTAACAACGTGCGCTTGAAACCTTTGCAACGGGAGCGACGGATCTTTCCATCGAAGGGAAACGAAGACAGTTTCGGCGAAAGTGCAGCATTCGACATCATTTTCTTCCGTCAGTCTTACGATTTAATTATTTTCTGACAAGAGAAATTAGGAAACGAAGATAGAAGACGCTTCGCGCGAACGAATGGAGGCAGTTGGTTGTCGTCCGGGCAAGAATGATACTTTTGACGCGAGTGTTTCGCCTTTCAATCATTATTATTGCGAACGCCGCTGCCGCGTAGGATAATCGAGATGAAAGAGTTGATGGACAATTAGGATATTAATGATGCGTGAACGGTCTGGGAATGTAGAAAAAAACCTGTACACGAGCGAAAGCACCGATTCACGATTTTGAAACGACTATCTCTCGATGGTTGTTTTTGGATGAAAATACGACTCTAGTAGCTTCTCCTGCGAGGAATAATTATTATATTATCTGTACCATCCAATGAAAATTCGTCATAATCGATCTTAAGCTAATGTCTAGGCTAAGACCTATGATATAATCCTCTGTAATCGAATGCTTTTTCGAGCGTTTCGAGAACAGCGTTTCTTTCCTTTCCTTTTCGCGGCGAGTCGAGTCCGACCTTTGCGGACACTAATTTATGCCGAATATATTTCTCCGGGCTGAAAAACGCCGTTCAATTTATCCGCGGACTACGGAATCACGGAATGACAAATTTCTCCAATGAAATTCTTCGCGCGTACACGCGTCATTTATACCGAATTGATTGCGCGACTCCTCCGGCGCGGAGATCACGAAATCCGCCGAGACGCGGCGCGAACCGTGACCGGCAATGAAAATTATAAACTTTCCACGCCGCGAAAACATTTCCTAACCTTTGTAACGAGTCGACGGTTCATAAACTTCCCGGGGAGTACATTTTCCCGGGGCCGGCCTCCGCGTAAGTATCGAGATAACCATCTATATTTAATGAGCCGTCCGTTCGACGCGATTTCCCCGACATCGAACCCACAACACGTGCGGAAAAGCGGCTCGCTGCTGCAAAATCCGCTACGATGCCTCGCCTGACGGTTAGTCGCCCAACTATAGCAAACCTAAGAAAAACATACGGAAAACCATTCACCCAGACAAGCCTTTACCTGACTAAACTATTTTTAGAGCCCATGTCCCATTAACATTTTATTCGTTTTCCTCAAGCACGATTCAGACGATTTTTTAAACGACACTCAAAATCATTAAATGAAGTTACGCGACAGTCATAAGACAGCAATTATCGAAACACTTATCCTGTAACCAATTCTTAAAAATCACGCGGACGTTAGCCAATTATTTATTGTCATATTGAATTAATAAGGAAGTTGTAAAGAAGTTATAAAGTAATGTTTATAAATACACAGAACGTTAAGCAAAAACGATTGCTTACGTTAAGCATATTTGCTTTGTGATTCCGGTAGGACCAACTTGGAATAGACAAGAGACTTCAACGCCTGGCCAGCAGGCTCGCATGGTGATTTCAATGCAGGGTTTGCCAGAACATTCTCGTCGCTCGCTAACAGTATAAAGCTATTTTAATTTTCCTAAATTATCATTTACTTGAATTACTTTACTTCGAATGTGGTGCAGTTTCTCTGATAAAATTGCAAACGATTGAACGGATCCATCGAACGGATCGCGTAACGCGAAACAATGAAAACTATCGTATTAATTTTTACGTAATCGCGTTAGAATTTCCATCGAACGACGTAGCGACGTAAAGCATGGAAGATGGTACAGCGCTTGATTACGTCGGATCCTTTTTAAAAGTAACGCTTCGTTAAAAATCGAGTCGTGCGAGCTGCGCCTTTGTTGAACGCCGGTCGAGAGATCCGCGAATGTATTTCAATTACACCCATCCGCCGTTCCCTTGCCAACTCGTTTGGAACCAGACAAATGGTATATCGCGGTATCACAGTTGAATGGAATAAACCAAGAGAAGGTTACGTCGTTCGAAGTGGGAGGCGCCCGATCAGCGACCAATAGAAAGAGCCGCCACCCACGAAGCTATAAAAATTAATTTATCACATGGATCGCCGCCTACGCCATTGCTCCGTACGCGGGGCCATGATTCTACAGCATCCCGCGAGATAGCGCTATCTGTCGGGTCCCATCGAGGACCGGAACTTAAATTTTTATCAGAACTGTATTGAAAATCTGTACTTTGTAATATTAAATCAACCTCTTGAAAAGTTTTACTAAATATGTCTTAATAGACGTACAATTTTCAAACATTTTTGTACGAAAAACACTCGAAGAATGTAATCTTTCGTACATCTACGTGTAATAATTTTTATTTCGCTTATCGTGGAAACTGCGATGACGATTGCAAGTTCTATTATAATTTAATTTTATATTACACAAGCATCAGTCTTATTCTCGAAGATCGATGCATACTTGTAGGTGCAATTTATAAAAATATACGTGTTTATACGTTGTTTTTCATATTTAAAAATTGACGGGGATCTTAATTCTGTATTTATATGTATTTCTATCGTAGATGGCACTACTCTACAGCTATTAAATTATCCTATGAGATTTCACGATCGATTCTGAAATACCGACTAGAATCGAAAAAGAAGAGATAAATAAAAGATAAATAACTATTGCGAGTAAATAAAAGATATATAATCATTTACCTGTTATGAAAACACTGAAATTACGGATATTATTAACTCTTTAAAAATATTAGTAATTAAACCAGCATCCTTATATCATACGTGCATGTAACTAGTGATTAATTGAAGATGGTAGTTTAAGCACAGACGAGGTATACGAGTAGACTTTTCACCTTATGGATTTTCATGGCCCAATCTGACTGCCATACCGACCTGAAAATTCGGAGGTGATTTTAGCGTCCTCTTCTCATGGATGGCGGTCAGTTGAGAAACTATTCACTGAATTAGTATTGATAGGCAAACAGCTGTAGTGTTCGCGTAAATACATGTGAGTTGACTATGGAAGGGATTAAAATTCATTTCTGAATCTGTTGGTAACGTTGTGAATGACGCGAAAATGATAATGGGGTTTCGAGACCCCATAAAAATGAGCCGAAAAAATACATTGGGTGAAAGATCTACTTGTATACCTCGTCTTTGACAATACTCTAGAATCTTTGATGAATCAATGAGAACCAAAAATAACCTAACGAAGAAGCTCTATATTTATGATGACCTATGCAAGGCGGATCGCAGCCAATTTGCTAATATTATTTAGTTTTTAATTAATAATTGCATTACCCAGCTAAGAGTATTACGATTATTAATTAAACGGTAAATAATATTACCCAGGTCTCACCACGAGGAGGTTGCTGCGAGTGGAGACCCGAAGGGAGATAGATGGAATCCAAGTTCCATCGATCTCTCTTTTACATCCTTAGAAACTAGTCATGCCAAGTAATTATTTTGTTTAAAAAGGGATGAAGCTAAATTATGGGAGACGCGACGCGACGCGATGCTGAACCGTGCAGCAGATCTTCGGATCGAATCAACACTACCCTTGGTAGATTGATTTCTATTTCTAGAAATCGATCTGTCATTGGCAGGCGACTAGATCTTTCGGACAAACTGGACGGTCGATCACATGTTTCGTTCAACGAAACAGTGGTGACCGAAGCAAGAAACGAGAGAACGAGTCGAGAGAAGCTACTTGTTAAATAATTACTTGGCACTATTGGGAGACGCATAGAATAGAGACTTAAAATTAACGTCGAAGCTCAAGTCTAGTCAAGTTGAAGCTAAAATTCGGACGATAGAAGGAAACAAAGTTCCTTGTACCAAGCAATTATGTGGTTAAAAAGAGGGATGAAGCTAAATCGTGGGATACGCGACGCGACACGACGCGATGCTGTACCGTGCAGCGGATCCGAGGATCGAACCTACTGCCCTTGCTAACTCGATCTCAACAAGAAAACAGATAACTGCAACCCCGAGTCGAGGTCTCCATTTCTCCAACGCAACCCGCCGGGAGCCCGAAGGACCCGACTTAGGCTGTCTGACAAAGAGAGAGTACCTGAAACAGGGTCGACTTCCGCTGGAAGGTATGCGTTTCCGCAGAATACGGAAACTCCACACCTTCCAGCGAAGTGCCGTTTTCCCTCAATCAAGCTTACCAAGGGAAGGCGATTAGATCTTTCGGACCAGATACACGGCCGATCACATGTTTCAATCGATGAAACAGTGGTGGTCGAAGCTAGAAACGAGGGAACGAATCGAGAGAAGCTACTTATTCAATAATTGCTTGGTACGACGCGGAAATATGGACAATAAAGAAATCTTCGACGTTAATTTTAAGATTCGCGACGAAGCTTAAATCTAACCGACTTAGAATTAAATGTCCCTCGGCGGATGTGGCGTACTCCCTCGATGTCCCTGCGAATAATCTGAAACTAAAATTGATACCCATATTAGTGACATACGAAAGGAAATTTAATAAACACCATGCAAACTAGACGAAGCGATGGAATAATTAGTCGTGCTGATGTACCTAAAAGTGAGAATCTATAAGATTCTCGATGCTAGACCTACCTAAGAAAATGTACAAAATTTACACATGTTACGAACAAAGTATTCTACCTATACTTGCGTAACGAGAGTATAAAGTCGAAGTAAAGTAGCGAATGATTACAAATATTGTCCGAAGAACCATACAAACTTCAAAGACGAACAGAAACAAAGATTGAAAATCCAACGCAGAATTGAAAATCCAACGATGAAATAAAAGAATGAAAATACCCAAGAATCAAACAAAATATCTTAGCGAAATAGAATAAGAATAAAAATCTTATTCTAATTAGTGACATCGAAATTCATGAAATAATATACAAACAAAATACATAAAATAATATGGAAACAAAAATGGTACATGATCCAACACAATTATGTCAATTGAAAAAATAAGGCAGAAGTAGAAATAGAGGAGGAACACATAATAACCAGATAAAACCGGACAATAAAACAACACCGAATTATGGCCAAACAAATAAAATAAACTGGTCATTTCTGTGATAATAATATAAATAAGTAAAGTGGGCTTACTACTTGTTGAGCATTAGTTACCATTACCAAGGAAGCAGCACCAGAGGTCCAGCTGTAACATAAGAAACGATTCGTAATTTAGCAAAAGCGTTAGATAATTCCATAACGTTGAATTGGTATCAAACGATGAAATAGAAGTGGGGAGAGCAATTTTAAATAGTTCTTACCAGTGGTCATCACGGTCCGGCACTGGTCAGTAGTGGTCAGTAGTGGTCAGTAGTCGGATCTCCACTGGTCAGCACTGGTCAGTAGTGGTCAGTTCTGGTCAGTTCTGGTCAGTTCTGGTCAGCCCTGGTCAGTCCTGGTCAGTCCTGGTCACTCCTGGTCCCCCCAGTGGTCACCGCTCCACGAATGGCCTGACGTAGGCCCGCGAGACCCGAGTCCCCTGGATGCTCCAGGGGAACTGAAGAATTTTTGTCCAGCGGTAGCCTTCCAGTGGGGAAGTCGAAGAGTGGGGAGACAGTGTCAACGTGAAGAGATAAGAACTGTTAGAGAACAATGCTATTTCGATTGGTCCCATCTCTTGACCCTTTCTGGATCTTCACTGGACCGCTGACCTTAATGTCAACCTCATTGTTGACCACCAGTGACCATAAGCTAGCCATTAATCGACCCATTAAAACCATTACGAAGATTAAAGCCTTCTTACGAGGATCCCCTTACAATTTGATGCATGGTCTTTTTAACATTTTGTTCCACTTTGGAAGAGTGCATCTCATGTCATAAGACACTCGTGGTACAGCGATAGCGTTCATCCCACTAATGATAGGTCTGTTCTTTACCTCTTTTATGTCTAATAGGTATACATGGGTTGGGAAATAAAAATTGCCATACCGAGCGAAAAATTCAGAGGTGATTTTAACGATAATAGGTATACATGGGGTGGAATAGTTCGATATTTTCAACGCTAGATGGCGCTTATTTATGGACCTCAAACCCCCTGGTGCTAAAACGCCCAAGTTTGTCGTGGAATAGTTCGTTACCTTTAAGGCTAGATGGCGCTTATTTATCGACCTCAAACCCCCTGGTGCTAAAACGCCCAAGTTTGTCGTGGAATAGTTCGCATCGCCCACGCTAGATGGATTTCTCGACAAACTTGGGCTTTTTAGCACCAGAGGGTTTGAGGTCGAAAAATAAGCGCCATCTATCGTTGAAAATAACGAACTATTCCACGACAAACTTGGGCGTTTTAGTACCAGAGGACGGCTTTCTCGGCTCCCACGAGGCGGTGCGAAGTTACTTCGGGTAGCTTCGAAGAAGCGAGAAAGAGAGCATGTCAGTTTGCCTTTGTTGACTTTCCGAAACTTCACGAGCTCACGTACGCGTGATCTGGCATGTGTAAGTAGTGCACTGAGTGCTGAATCTGGCATCTCTCCACCGGTCTGCTATCTGGTAACACTGACTGCACGTAACTTCACGATGGTGTGCCGTCGAAGAAATGGCGGATTGTTTTTACATGGGGGAGTTATAAAAATCTGAGCGCAAGACATGTGGGTGTTGTGACGATTCACGAGCAAGTAGCCAATTAAAGATTTTCTTTCGGCATGAGCGACCACTTTTGGGAACCCTTAGCCGACGTGTACATCGGGGAACAGTCAGAGTTCTCTGACCCTGATACTCACATTTATTGCCTTTGCAGTAGAGTATTTATTCGGTAAATACACCCACAAAGTATGCGTTCGTTATCCTTCCAAATGTTGTGGTATCGCTATTACATCTCGTGGTTGTGTCAATTTTATTGTCCCTTATAAAATAAAAAAATCTTTACGTTTATCGATCAGTAGTGTGGCATTTGACCTAACCTTGACACCCACTCAAATAACCTGGGTCACGATATATTTTTTTTTTAATCGAAAAATATACATTTTTTTGTTTGCTTTGATAACGCGTTTTAGAAGTACGACAGCATTGTCTGTGTAGATTTTGTTTTTGTTTTTTATTTGTTCTCTAAAGCAATTAGTAATTCATAAACATGTTTCTTTATTCTTTCATTCGATTTCTCGAAGTATCGAAAACAAACAATGCGTACCACGTGATAATTGCAAAAACAAGGAAATAGGATACTGGCCCTTGTTAAGCTACCAACACTCGTAGTTGTATTTTTACGAAAAATAATTATATTAAAGTAATTTGTTACTTTTTTGTTTCTAGAATCCCAGAAGTATACACTGTCCTTGCTTTAGAGGATGCAAGTGAAGGTGAAGATGTTGAAGGCGATTGTGTTGGAGAAATGTTAGATCTTCATAAAAGGTCTACCATAGAAGCACAATCCAATGAAAAGCATGATGTAAGATTATATTTTAATTTCTTTTTTTTTTTTTGTTACTAAAGTACTTGATTAATTCCAGCTAGTCTGATATCACAGTATTATATTAGATATTTATTTGAACAAGCACATATTTTTTCATCCTTAAAATTAGGAAGAACCAGTGAGCTGTTACTGCAGCGCATCACACACAGACAACAATTATTCCACAGATGAACATGACTCTGTTCGTGACTCTGCACATCGACCTGCTGCGCATTCCCTCACACAAAAATTGGGTCTGCACCAATCTGATTCAGGTGCAGATCTATCAGAATATCATGATCAACATGAGGCTAAAAGTATACAAAACCTTTTAGCATCGTATGGAAAGACTTTCCAAACTACAGAGACTGAACTGGAAGATGGATTTGAGAAAGTGAATGTACTTCCACAGAATCAAGAAAATAAGCGCTCAGATTTTGGATTCGAAACAACAAACATTCACTCATCGGATCATCTTGCAGAAAATATCAAAGTTTTAAGTATTAATCCATCCAATTGTAATGAAAAGAAATTTCATATAGAAAGCCCATCGTTCATTTTGGGAGACAAAGATTCTGAGGTACAAAGCACCTTACAAAATGATTCAGCTAATAATGCACAGACTTATCACAAAGATGTCACATATACATATGGTCATAATTCTCAAGTTTCCCCTTACATTATGTATTCTGAAATTAAAAGTGTAATGGACATTGCATGGGAGAAGTATTGGTCTTTAAACGGTGAACAATTAATTTGGACATCTTGGATTGCAAAATATGCAGATTACATAAACCCAGAATATTTTCAACAAAATGCTCCTTTGATAGGAGACGAAAAATTGGAAGTAAAAGGAACTATAGAGAAATTCTCAGAACAAAATACATGTTTCCCTAGTCAAGCGCACAGAAATTGTGAACTTGGACGCTCAACTTTTGAAGGAATATTTAGTAAAAGTAATAATACAAACGATAACGAAATAAAAACGAAAGACGCGTATAGCGTTAACTTTCCATTTGATGATATGAACAAACAAGAAATTAATGATAAAGATGCAGAGGAAAATAGAAGGAGGATGACGAACTTTGACGGTTCGCCCGAAACTGGAGATGGATGGAATCCATTAAGTCCTTTTAGCATGGAAGAAAGTTATAATCAACAGTCCAATGCAGAAGATGAAAGACTTTTAACAAGATGCGATTCTATTAATGAATCAATAGCCAAAACAAACGCAACATCAGACTCCATGACAAATGTTACAAAAATGACACTTACTAGTTCTAGTTGTGACTCTATTTCTATGCATTCATCTAGTCTCATCAGTTCTGTAACTAGTTCCATTGAAAGCAATATAACAAGCACTAGTTCTGATCAAGATAATGAATATACAACGGAAGATAATGATAGGTATTGGCAGCATTTATGGAAGGAAAATTTTCAATTACAGTACCAAAAGCACTATGAATTGTTTATAGAGTGGTATAAAAAAGAACGATTTCAATTCGGCGTTCCAAATTATTCCGAAGAATTTGATAATAAGGAAGGAAGTGGCGAAAGTATGCATCAAGATTTTACACAAAGAGAAACAGATACATTTAATGAAATTAATAGTTCCGAAAATAAAAACTTATCAAACACAAATTCTTTCGCTAAGAGAGAAAAAACAAGGAACAAACGATTAATTATGGATTCGGTAGGAATGCTCGTACAAAATTTAACAATGAAAGAAGAAAATGTACCTACCGAAAATGAAAACGGAAAATCCAATAAAAATGAACATTCAAGTGAGAGTAGAAACAACGATCAGGCTTCGATTGTACACGAAAATAGTGCAATTATTTCTAATAACACTAGTAGCAATTATAGTACTCAACGAAAATATTTTAACGAGGGAGATGGAGATAAGCCCAACGATGATAAACCTATAACATTGAAACGAAGCCACGAGGCCGATTGTGATGAAACAGGAGAGGGTCTAGAAACAGTGAAAAAGGCATTTTCTTTAATGGGTTACACTTTCAATGAAAATCACAAGCAATCAACAATGCAAGGAGAAGTAGTATACAGGAAAAGAAATATTAGATTACAAAATAGACAATTGAAAATGAAATACTTCAGACCCAAACCAATAAACAAACATATTTACTTTGATGATAATGGAGTGGAAATTACTAACACTATAGATAAGGTAAAACATTATTTGTCATACTGTCCAGCTGTACCTTCAGCAGAAACAGATTTACCCTCTGAAAAAGGTTCCTACAAAGCACAATTTACATCGAGTTCTGATGAAGAGTGCGATCCTAGTCTTAAGACAAAATTGCAAACAAAACGACTTGTATTTAGTAAACCAAGCACAAGTTCGGTAGAATCAGGTGCAGACAAAAAACAAATTGATGACGCGAGTGATTCATGGAATGTATCAGATAAACAAGATGATGTTTTTAAAAGTATTGAAGAAGATAACAATATACACTTCGACCAAAGTGATAGTAACTCCACAAAATGTGTATCAGAAAACCAATTTTCTATAAAAGATAACCAAAAAATTGATGCATCGATTACTGATATGGATATAGACGAAAAATATAATTATAACGAGGTACAGAATATGAAATTATCCGACGAAGATAGCGTGAAAAAGACACAAAAGAAAAAACGAAGGAAGCAATCTAAAAGAAATATAAGCTTACCGGCAGAAGTAGACATTGACAAGACGTTAATGAAGTATTGGTTAAAGAGATATCGACTATTTAGCAAGTTCGATCAAGGCATTAAAATGGATCATGGTATGATCTTTATTCGTATTTATTAATATTTATATGTATATTTTAAATATCTCTACTAAAAACTTTTTCCAGAGAGCTGGTTTTCAGTGACACCAGAAAAAATTGCCGAACACATAGCACAAAGATGCAAATGCGATGTCATAATCGATGCATTCTGCGGTGTAGGAGGAAACGCTATTCAATTCGCTTTCACGTGTGAAAGAGGTACGTTTTCTTTTATATATGTAAATGCTTTAATTAAAAAATAAATTTATATCTTTCTTGAACAGTACTAGCGATAGATATCGATCCGGTTAAAATCAAATTTGCTCGAAACAACGCGCGAATTTATGGTGTTGAAGACAGAATAGAGTTCATTGTTGGAGATTTTTTTCAACTCGCACCAAACTTAATAGCAGACGTTGTATTTCTAAGTCCTCCATGGGGAGGGCCTGGATACATCAAGGATGAAAGTTTTGATCTCAGTAAGATTATGCAACCCATTGGCGGAATAAATATATTTAAAATAGCAAGGGGAATCACAAATCATGTGGCCTACTTTCTACCTAAAAATACAGATACTATGCAGGTAATTTTATGATCCGAGAAAATTCGGAAAATCTTAATTTTGGAATTTCGTACGTATATAATGTATTGTACATTATTTACCTCATACTTTTATATACATATATATATATACATATACATATTACAGCTTGCCATGTTAGCCGGTGTAGGTTGTGGTCTAGAAGTGGAGCAGAATTTTCTTGACAGAAGGTTAATAGCTTTAACGGCTTACTATGGTGAACTGCCCAAGGACTGTTAGTTGTGATATGATGTGTAATTTAAAGGAAGTTCCACATCGGCTGCTTGAAAAAAAGGAGCTTCTCACATTTCTTGAATCACTAGCTGTAAATAATAACTCGTATCAATTTGCTTAGGCTACTCCGAGAGAAGCAGTACTTTTTATTTCACTTAAAACTCCTCCTTACAAAATGCATATAAAAAGACATCTGTTGTATACTATAATTTACTGATATATTTTTAAATCATCCTACTAAATTGTTTAAGAATAATATGTTCATAACTCCATCAGTTACCATTCTCACAAATTTTGCACTTAAGCAAATTGATATAGAAATATCAATTTGTGGGGACGTATTCTTGAAGTTCAACAGTTAATATATGAACACTCTCGAAAATCGTAAATTCCATCTTCCACAATATTAATTAGTGTTATTTTTACGTGACGACTAATTCAGTCAAAAAAAACTACGGCATTTTTTTTTAGCCTATCATGTAAAATATTATTTTAATCTTACTATGAACCATACGAGATACTGTAATTTACATTTTACAACGATTTCCACACTATTATTTTACAATTTTTATGTACACTTCTATTAATTTACTATTAATTATCAATAAATACATTCAAAATATGAAAAGTGTTCTAGTATATAACAAACTATTCTTAACATTTTAATACACTTTGAGATAAAAACATCCCAAATCAATTTAAATTTTTCCAGTTGTAAAATGTTATTTGAAAGCAAAATATAACTTTTTTGTTTAATTAACGTGATCGTAAAATTATTGATTCTATTATGTAATTAAACATTTTAAATACGTTTTCGTCACTTCAAAACAATATACAAAAATTACTCCTTTTTTTGTCAAATAGAACATTTGGATTATTAATATTTTCGTCGTAAATACGATATACAATTTCAAAAATAGTATCACAATTAGTATTTTTAAAAATTAAAGCATTAATTCTAGTTTTTTTTTCTTTTTTTTTTTTATCAAAAAAGAACAAGTTAATTTTTATAATCTAAGTAACGTGTGACTAGCATTTTTTCATTTTCTTCCGACGTGTAGATTTCCGGTATTTCCAAACATACAGAAATATTTGTTCTAATAACTTAACTTTTTATATTTTCACGTATCAACATTAATTGTCGTTGCACCTGATTCCTCCGGTTCTGCGGGTATAGTTATACCGCCAGTATCTATACTTTCTTCTTCTTCTCTTGGAATTTTTAGAAAACAATGCATCGTTTCTTCATCTTCTTGTTCGATCGACGAATTATTTTTAGCTCCGTTTTCTCTCGTTGGCAGTGAACCTTCAAGGTGTTTAGATGGTATTTGTATAGTAATCGTTTGTGATGTACCATCTGCAGACGTTGAGGAAGACATTAAGTTTGCTTCTAAAGTATCTCCGACTTTTGAGAAGGCACCCAAGCAGCTATAAATCAATTGCGCCGCTGCGATATTACCAGGAAATACTTCAACATTTTCACCATCTAAATGAACCAATACAAAATCTTCTATTGGTATTTAGGAATACAAGTATGTATTTTAAAACTCGAAACAGTTTGAAAAATACCTTTTTTCTGCATATTCGTTTTGATCAATCCTTTTTCATGATCTCTCACGTGTTGTATATAACTTTCATTTTTAACAGTTTTAAAAGGGCACAAATCACACGTAAACAAACCCGACAGTAAAGGATGCCTAGATTTTAAGTGATTTTTGTAACTACTACTTTGTATTGCAGTGTAAGAACAATGCGGGCATTTGTATGGTCTAAATCCTAAAATGATCACTTGTGCTTGTAATAGTCAAATATATGTATGCATTACTTGGAATGTTTAATTTATATAAAACATACCTGTATGTTGCATAATATGACGTCGTAATGTATTGTGATCGCCAGTCTTATATTCGCACAACTCGCAACTGAAAGGTTTATCACCGGTATGCTGACGTAAATGCATTTGCAACATTGCTTTTCTAGCACTAGAATGTCCACAAACATTACAAACGTATGGCCGTAGTTTCGAATGTACTGCTTGAATATGACTTTTCAAGCATTTGGAATTTGCATACATCTTCCCACACATATCACATTTTTTTGAAGTGTACCAACGCGTTACTTCTAATGTTTTACGATCCAAATGCATCACTCTATGATTACGTAGTTGACTGGCTTGTTTGAAACATTTACCGCACTCGGAACATTCATACTCGCGGGTCTCGCTATGTACTCGCATATGAGTCAAAAGTTTCACCATTGTTGCACTTTTATATGCTTTACATATTTTACAAGTAAATAGACCTATGTCTAAAAGAGACACTTATAGTTCGCGTAGAATATATTTATTCCTTTCTTCAAATACTGAAACAGGATACTCACCAATTTGATGTTTTTTCCATAAATGTAAGCTACACTGCCTCCATTTGGTGAATTTCATGTCACGACAAACAGTACATTTAAACGCGATTCCACTTTGTGAATCTATATGACAAAGCCCATGTTGCTGCATTGTTTCTTCTGTGGAGAATTTGTATGGACATCCTCTATATGAACACCTGAGAAAACGTTTATATCGTAAAGAAAGAAAACATTTTATATACTTTGGCCGCGGAAGCTTCAAATCTCGGCTTAATAATTACTTTATGTTTCTTTCCATTAATTCAATCATCTTTTTATTGAGCATATATTCAGAACTTATAGGCTTCTGAATCTTAACTTGACGTTTTATATCATTATTTTCAACACTCTCGCCCATACACTCATCCAATACACCAGAACCTTTTGAATCATCCGTTATATTTTCTTTGCCACCTTTATTAGATCCTGTATCTGTCAACTGATGGTCCTACAACAGGCATCATTTACATTAATATTTTCTTAACAAAAAATGAAGTTTTTCATGGTGAAATAAAAATATCTTGAATCATTACATTTATCATATGTTCTTTACAAGCTTCTATGGAAGGAAAACAATTAGAACATTCACCACACATGTATAACAACTTTACTTCCTCTGTATTTTTGGATTCTTCTTTTATCTATAAAATAGAAATAGCAAAGTATGAATATAAATGTTAAATGAATGCAAGAAGAATAACTTAAAAACTCACTTCCATATCTGCTTTTGGATTCACATGTGTTTTCTGAAAGTGCTGAAATAATTGTGTTTTATCTTGAGTTGTGTAAGTACATATCTTGCATTTAAATGCTGTTACCACTTCTACAAAATCATTAGCATTAACATTTGGCTTCTCCACAATAAAATTCTTTTCATTTTGTTCTGTGATAACTTCAAATTGTTCTTGGGACTGTTCATCGACATTTCCAATTACTAAATCTGTGTTAGTAATATACTGTGTTTCACAATTATCAACTTCTTTGGACAATAGAACTGTCCTTTCCTGTGGATCATTCTGATCTATAATTTGACTAAAATCTAATTCTTGTAATTCTCCATTTTGAAATGCGTAGACTCTACCATCTAAGCAAACTAAAGAAACTGATTCTTCTTCGTTCTCTGCTTGAGTTTCATCTATAATATTAATTGCATTTTGCTCCTCATTAGTTGATGTATACTTTACTATGTCAAGAGTTGGATCTGATATTGGTTGCAAAATATATCTAGTACCATTTACTTCATAACTTAAATACGAAGAATCTTCAATGCTTGTTTCTTCATTCATGGTCACAATAATATTTGGTTAACTCATTTCGGAAAAAATGCTTGATATTTAAATTAACAGTAACATTTTGTCTGAAATACAAATGCATCAAAACATTGTAGTTACAAACGAAAAATTAAATATTCATTCTAGTTTGTTATTCGAAAGCTTCGAAAACCATTGTTAAAATTATCAGACGTACATAAATGGAACATCATATTGCCTGCCACTTAACTAAATAATTTTCAGTATTTATGTCTATTTAGACTACACATTACCTTTCCGATTTAAATATTTTGCGGAACATGCCAAATGTATATCTTATAAAATTCACGGAATAGAAAAAATGACTTAAAATCGTATTTCGAAACGGCGATTTTTGTGTAAATTAGCGAAGAGGTTATCTTAAGGTCGAGCGGTAACATGGCTCAAAAATATAATATTTTTATTAACATTCAAAGCAAAGCCGTTCTATTTTTACGGTATGAAATATAAATTTATATAAGCTGTCATCTTTTTGTAGTCAAGTGCATTCACAGCTGTTCAAATTCGAAAATCATATTTCGCGAAAGCAACTCGCGCGTTGCAAGCGTCTGGTTCGAGATTTTAAACGGAAAATTGAAATATTGAATTGTGATATCAAACGCATTGCGTGCAGAAGGAAATAGTTTTACTTACGAGCAAAAAATTTAAGTCAAGCAATGAGCAAGAATATTGAAAAAATGACATAAACGTCAAATTTTAACGCGTTATCCATGAGATCCGTGATATTCCACCATCTTGCATCACGTGATACTGAGAAATTTAGGATAATCAAACAGATTTGCGAGGGATACCCGACATTTCGTTCGACAATAATTTTAAAAAATTATTCGTTCTGACTATTTTTTTATTTCCATTTCATAAGCATAGTATATTTTAATCCATTTTATAAAATAGAACTTTCTTGGAAATATATTTCGTAAATGACTCATTAATACTTTATTGTCAATATTAGTAACTAGACATAGACTTTACAAAATATTATTTAAACATTTATACACGAATAGATGTTTACACAATTACAATAGCAATTATTTTTCAATGCTTAAATAATTGAAATTACTGCACAATTATTAAATAAAGACTAACTTACACTTTGCACTATTCCCTCACTGAATGTACATTGGGTGTTCTTTCAGCATTTTGTCTAGCAATTTCAGGAAAGAACTGTGAATTATATTTTTGTTTAATAGTAGGCCTAAGAGGTGTTTCAGGTGCCACTACTGGAACTGGATCTCCTCTTAATTTAGCTAATAATGCTTCAGTTCTTAATTTTTCACTTTGTTCTCTTAATAACCTGTCAGCTCTTAATTTTTCTATATCTATGTTTGACTTTCCTATAGTTTGTCTATCCTTACTGTGATGTCGTTCTTTTTTATGTTTTTTAGATTTTTTATGTTTATGTTTTCTGGAAGGCCTACTGCTTTTGTGATCTGAATCACTGTCTTCTGAATCTTGCTTTGCTCGTTTAACAGGTTCTGATTTTATTTTCAGAGGTTTATCCATAGAGCTAGCTCCCATGATATTTAAGTACTTTTTAATATCATTTATTGGATCACTCATTGCCTTCTTTTTAACTTGTACTTCTTCAGTTTTCTCAGTGTCTCTTAGCCTCTCAGGCAACTCATCATACCAATTCTTCTTGCCTGTTGCTTCATTAGTGTCTTGTCCAAGATATGTGAGATAACCAATTTGCTTTTCATATTTTTCTCGTTCATCTTTCTTTTCTTTCTCATGTTCTGCATTGGGTTTATTATAATCAATTTTTCCCTCTTCAAGATCGGCAAAAAAATTGACATGTTCCTGCTTTGAGGTAGATGCAACCATTTCAACCTTTGATATTTCTTCTCGTCCATCATATTTTGATCTTGCTGTTTCTCTTAGAAAATTAATTCTTGCTTCAGTTTCCTAATATGAAATGACAATTTTTTAAACTTAACAGTGCATTTGCTATATATGTAAATTGCAATAAACATATTTTTATTCTGATTCATACTTACAGCCTTTTGAACTCTTTCCTGTTTAATTCTTTCTTCTTCTGCAGCTTTTGCTTCATCTCGTCGTACACGAGCAATATTCTCCTTGGTACGCACATGCCACCTAAACGAAACAAATTTTCGGAGATTGCAATACACTAATTAAACCAATATTAATTAAATATTTATAAGGGAAGTTTAGTCACCTTTTCTTAGGTAGAATATTCATATTTAGTAGAAGTTAATTACTCTTCACGCTAGAGGCAAATTTCTTTTTGTTATAATTAGGCTAGATACCCAAAATTTCGTTTCTTAAATTATACTTATAAGCATATTCGCAAGAGATTACATTAATTATGATAATGTATGAATAATTTGAGTAACTGCAATTGTGTTACACGCAACAATTCTTAGAAAATTTTTTTACATGAGTTGGGTTATTTTGCTAGTGTAGTGGCAGTCATTTAAAATATAGTTACAGACTGCTTCAAAACAGTGATTCTGACCGGCACGCATCCGCGAGACAAAATCTTTTTCACTTTTACCTGTTTAAATAAGTAAGTATACAATATTTGTATCATAGGTAAAAAATATCCTTAGAAATTTTACATATACTAAAATAAATATAATTCTTTAGTATTGATAATATTTTATACCCATAATCTTAACCTCAATTTCTTTGTAGAAAGTTACAAAAACGGATACCATGGCTGCTACAATGCCTATAAATCCAAAACCATTTCTAAATGGTTTGACAGGTAAACCTGTAATGGTAAAACTTAAATGGGGCCACGAGTATAAAGGATATCTAGTATCAGTTGATGGGTATATGAATTTACAATTAGCTAACACAGAAGAACACATAGATGGAAACTGTACTGGCAATCTTGGCGAAGTTCTAATTAGATGTAATAATGTAATGTATATACGAGGAGTAGAAGAAGAAGATGAAGAAGGAGAAATGAAGGATTAACTTCACTTATATTTATATTTCAATTTAGGTTAATATTTTTGATTAAGTAAGATAAGGTGACAATGAAATAAAAGTACAATGTTTTTCTAAACCTGTTTAAATAGATTTACTGGTAACAAGTTATTCTTCCAAAAATAGGTACATCATATTTAACTAGGAAAATAAATTTAATTACATTTGGGAACATTTTTTATGATAGGTTTTGGTCTTGATCTGAACACCAATTTCTTTGTTACAAGAGCTTTCACAATGTATTCAACTTGTAGCTCAGAATTATCTGCTACTTTATCAGTTTCATTATCTTTTTTTTGTAAAACAGCAAATGGTTTTGGAAGTGCTATTTCTTTACCATGTAGTACGTGAATACCAATTATGAATATTGGTGTACCAGACTTTGAAAAATGTACGTCTCCAATGTATTTATTTGTAGTATCCGCGGAATCAAATTTTAAATCGCCTTGTAATTCAATGATCGCCCATTCTTCAACTTCGCCGTCTCTATAAAATCACGAAAAACAAGTTCGTTTTACGATAAATCCATAAAAGTTTATTAACAAATTACGTACAAATGGGAATACCTTTTTATCGGTATGATCATTCTCACTGTTGGCGCTATTTTGCACACGAACACGTATATTCGAACGTTTAATACGTCAAGAGCACTTTCAGAAAAGTTACTAGAAAAAGCTTAGGTTAAATACGCAACAATAAACGAAAGGAACACACTTTGGTAGTTTACAATAAAAATGATTATGTAATGTTCTTGAATTGAAAATAAGGGATTACGTATGTTATACTTATTTCAATAAACAGGAATCCCATAAAACGGAAAAAATGCACAAATTTTAATATTCAAGATAAATATTTTGAATTTTATTAACCGGGTCAAGCAATTTATTGTAATTTACATTAAAATGCTTGACATGATGAATAACTCGTTTTAATACAAGTATCGATATATATCGAAATATTAGAAAAGCTATTTAAATGTTTCCTGTATTTTGTTAGCTAAAATATAGTATTATTTCGTGGTTAAAGGAAAGAAACAATAAAATAATTTAGACTGTGTAGTAACATATAGTAATAAAATAGATAATAACATTTAATATATGTATTTTTATATAATTTTACTTGCATGTCAAACAACACATAATTGAAAAATGTCTTGAACGATACCGATCTGTAAAAGATATTTAATGACGATGCAAGTATAGTTTTAGAAACACAATTTATGCAGCTGTATGTATAGCAGTTCATAATTGGAATAATATTCATGCGAGAATGTTTTATTTATGTTTATACGTATGTGCATTTTATATGTTTATTGTAGATGTAGAAAGCATGTATAGTATAGTTTAATATATGAAAACAATATAATGGGGCTGTTGCATTGGTCCTGTGCTTTTATATATAAAAGTGCAGAGGAACAATCCTTTGTGTTTAAAATGGACACCCCCATCTTCATCTAATTATTCTAAATAGATTACCTTATACGAAAATCTCTCACATACCGAATATAAGTCTCTTTATCCGTCATGTATATCTACAAATACATATGCGAGAATGTTCGAACGAGCAGTATTATCAATGTAGATTCGCATATGCAGATGTCAGAATGCATACATCTATCAGTTATGTCCTACCAGGACACGTGTTTGTCATTACTATAAACATTTGATCTAAATATATTATTATACGACATAGATGTAGAGGAATTGGTTTTAAAGTATTAGTTGTTGATTGTCATTTAGGGGACTACATGGGACCTTCTATTAAACTAATTTTCATTGTACAATAATAAATGCTGCGCCCAAAGCACAAAAGTGCCAATATAAATGCACCTGTAATAATAAAATTATTAGAGATACTTAAACAGTACACTGTCATAGTACACAAGTTATAAACAGTAATACGTTTCCGAAGCTAAAGATAAAAGGACGAATATCATTGGGAGCAATTCTTATGTAAATTACAACATGAGATTAGATGCAGCTTTGATAAATAGAATTTAAAAAGAAAATTAGGATCATAAAATTATGAATGTGATACATACCTACATATGCTACATACACTCCACCATGAGTTTTCGCATATGCATATGTCCCAACCTGGAAATAAAATAGTAACAATTGAATTTATTTTAGAATATATGCATATTAAATATTTATTAAATAAGTTTGTAAATAAATACAGTAATGCCCACTTAAGTGACCACGCTCGGGACCGGCCGCAGTCACTGATGTGGGCATAGTTATTGCTCAGAATTCAACAAAGATAAGGAAAGAGAATAAGTGCGAGTGAGATACAATAGCTGGCACCCGAAACCATATATACAATATATCGATAACGACCAGCGTCAAGTTACGCTCGACATGTTCGATGTTGGAAGACGCTTGGCTTCTAAGAATTGGTGGAGATAACCGCGGACACTTAGGTGGGCAAAAATGCGGTCATTTAAGTGAGCACTATTGTATTATAAACTTCAAAGATACTTACAGTCACAGCTATCGCGATTATTAAAATTAATAGTCCAATAATAACGAATGCAATACCCCGACCTCTAGCAAAGTCTGGACCAACGGAAGATATTTTTCGGCAATGCGGACATCGTGCCAAAGCATTGTGCAATGTATTAAACTGAAAAACACAGCACTTGTTATAATTGAGTTCTGCTAAAAATGTATTTCTAGTTTAAACTTACCAAGAATGTGTCGTGACAATGAGCACAGCCTACTCTACACATTCCAGGCATTAAAAGAACAGGTGGTGTAATTGGGCTTGGAGCAAGATTAATAATGCGTTTACAATTTGGCCTTGGACAAGCAATACGTTGCGAAGAGCTCTTACATATTAGTAAACAATTACATGGACAACGAACATATTTTTTTCCTGGTGGTGCACTTTGTATGGGCTATAAAAATAATTAATACTTTTATGTCTTGATAGGTAGTTTTGAAGAATAGTAAACTAGTATATGAACGTACTGTGGCCTCATTGCAATGACAACATTTAACAACATGTTGGTCTTTTTTACCAGATATATCTATCATAGCTTGACAAACTCTGCAAGTAACCATAGGCGTACCACCTGGTTGAAACAATTGATATGGAGGAGGTAATTCATCAGGACCAATTGTGGACACTGTGTCTATAGTTTGTGTCTCATCTAGAGTAAGTATTATACGCGTGACAAGCAATCGGATTAAACATTTCCTTAATCCTATCGTGAGTGAGATTGAATATTATTTACCTGTATGATCAACGCCGTGTAAACCGTAGAAAGGGTTATTTTCATTTTCTAATAACGGCTGTTGCTCGCCCTCCTTGCCGTCTCCCATGTTCAATCCTTAATCTGCCCCTTAACGACAGCAATTTATTTAAAGTTTTGTTTGACAGTATTCCCGGTGCTTTGATGACAAGGATGACAAAATACAAATTTTTCTGACACCCTCCGTGGTGCTGTCTGTATATAGAATAGAAACCATCCACACGAGTAGATATACCTTGCATTAATACATCGCAGATCTCTAATGGATTGGTTTACGAATTCTATGATCAATTCAACATTTTCACACGTTGGCTACACTGATATTCAATATGATAGTAACGTATCTGAGTATTCATGTTTCGCGGTTATTCTTTTTCATTTTTTTTTTCTGGCAACACAACAATGATCGCTTTTAATTAGTCACGATATTGTAAAAATCAGCGATTTTTACGAAAACTAGAGTAATCTTTCATGTGATATGTACTGCTTTATCATCCGTCGTACTGACACACTTTAATAAGATTTCATTGCTTCCGCCCAGGAGTAGGTTTCTCGATGCATGTATACACACGACTCTCTAAACGTTTATTGTCACAAGGTGAGTCACAGATTTAATTATATATTTTACATAAGTCATTTGACGAACTACTATGCGTTATGTTTAGTTTTTTTAAATAACAGACGTAAACGGTCATTGTGTTTGTCCGTAACTTGGGTTAAATACATATGTATCTAGACTAGCTAAATCAGTGGATCTTAACCTGTAATCCGCGGATCTCAGAGGCTGTAGACACCTTGTTTTTTTCAAGTGTTTTGATATTATGGTAGTTATTAAACTAAAATAGTTTTTATCTATATAATGCATGCAATTACATGCTAAAAACTTTTTCGGTAACTTGGAAGCATGTTACCACAGTGTAGATTTAAAGAAGTTAAAAGAGAGGATAATGTAAAATAGCAAGTATTAATTAATTAAATCAATGAGTTATTAACGATATAATAAGGTTGGAATCCTTGATGGATTTTGGGTATTTATCTAAGATTAGGGTATATAATAACTGTTGCATTTAGCCTTCTCTGCATTTTTTGTTCTACTATAGTTTCTTCTGTACTGTATTATATGATAAATAAATAAGTAAATAAATATTGACCATCCTATTACACCCAGTTTTCCTAATTTTAATACTACAAATGTAATAATACAATGAATCTGTGTATCATAATGTATCATCAAAGTGGGAATATTCCATCATTGCAGACACATTGTATGTACATAAATTGTACTGGATGTATACCAACATCTTACAATAACTGAAGTGGAATGGTTTGAAATATTTATATTTCATATATGCTTAAATATCTGACATGGAAAAAATAACACATTTATGGAATGTGAATCAATTAATTACAAAATTAAATTGTCCTCAACGTGTGAATTTACAGACATTTTACATGTAAGCCTTAGATTATTTAAACTTAAATGTAATATTCAGAATATGTATCTTTTTTTGTTAAGTATTATTTAAGTTTAGAGATATAAGTAATTCAACATATATTAAGGATTTAATATTTTTAAATATCAGAGAAAAATGTAAAAGACTAAGCCAAGGAATACAACTACCTTCTAGAAATTTTGGATCCTCTGTGATGTGTCAGTATTGTGGATCACTTTGGAGTACAGTGGATTACAACATTCGAATATCTCATGCTAAACCAATTTCCAGATCTGTTAGAAAGATTGTACAGTCTATGAAGGACAATGACAAAAGAATACCCAAAGTTCGTAAAAATTTAGTACAGAAATGTTTAAAAAATAAAATGAATAAATTAGTACTTAAATGTTCGGTTTGTTCGAAAAGCACAAAGATACCTTTTAATAAACCACAAAGGCTAAAAGTACAGAAAATTAGTGGAGACGGCGTCCAAACACCAAAAAGACGTAAAAAGAGAAAGACTAAAGATAAAACTGCTGGTTTAAATATTTCTGGAATTTTTAATTTAAGTGCAGAAAATATTGTGGAAGGCCAGAAAGAAACAGATGCAAAGAAAGTAAAAAGCACTACAAATTATGTTACACCACCTCAGAAAGTAAAAAAATTAAATATAAATCGATTAAAAGACATTGTGAATCGCGGTGCAACGCCACAGAAAAGGGGAAGTCTACATAGTTTTTTAACAGAACTTTGCTGAAAATTAATTTATTGACGGATTGTTATAAAAGTTTTTGAATACTATAAACTGTTATTTATTGCGTTAAAAATATTCAACACGCATCATTTACAAAACAATCGACATTCTTTTATTATAATTTCTCTACCACTCCTCTCCTACCCATAAGAGTGACTTCTTTTTTTACATCAAATACTACACAACTTTTATAATCTTCGTTTACTTCAATTGTAAATTCTTCTCTACATCGCTGTCTGCATAATAAAATAAATACACTATACAACACATGCATCAAATGTGTGAGTCTCGCGTACAAAGTCGAATATTGATTAATCTTCTCTTCTATCACTCCAATGGAATCTCCTTTCGCACCACCTGTAAAAAATTTGGATATCATGTATCGCATCGAATACCGCGAATGAAATCTCTTTAAAGCTCAAAAGTCCGTCGTTGGTAAAAAGTAATTTGTTTAGCGCGTAGTTCCAGACCTTATTTTTCGCGGGGGTTTCTAAATCGGTAGACAAAAATACTGGACGTTAAAGGGTTGTTCTCGAGCACGTCTTTTCGTTCTTTAGAAAACGTCGCTGGGATGCGTGCGCGCGGTATTTCGGCTGCGAAAGTCGTGCGTGGAGGTACGCTTTCATGCATTTCGTGTTTGTTAATTCGGTCAGTGTGTCGGGGCAGGAGTGCAGAGGAGAGGAGTTGTTAGTCACCTGAATGCACGCCTCGAGATAATCCCGCTCGGACATTTCCTGGTCCTTCGCAGGGGGAACTTTTCCCCGACGGCGCAGCTCTTGCTTGGCATCGTTCAAGTCAAAGATTGCCACCGGGTCCAGCCTGCCCTTCAGTACCAGGCCCGCCAAGTACTCAATGTAGTGCTGCCTGCGGGGAAAAGTACCCAGAATTTAGTCATGCCATGCACGATGCTTCTCAGTTTACCTCGGCCAAATCTCTCCTGTAATGCTCGGGATCGCGTCCATACCAATTCGGGGGTAACTTTGACCCCGCGCGTCTCACGCACGTTTCGAGGTCGTCCACGTTTAGCAACGGGAGCGGCTCCAGTTGGGTCTTCCGGATTATTCGGATTAGGTATTCGATGTAATGGATCCTTGAACGTCGGAAGGATTCGTTAAGAGGGTCGTTCGTAAATGCATATCAGGAAATAGGGTCGAACAAGTTTGGTCTTCCGACAGGGGATTCAAAAATTCTTATGTACGTCAACAAATTACTATTACAGTAATTAGATGGTAGTATCTCTCTAATAATTTTTAGACGCGTTGAGATTACTATCTTGAGTAATGCGAAGGTTTCGACCCCCCGCTCGTTTATTAAAATATACAGAGCGAAGTCGAGGAGAATGTAACTAGAATTCGTAATGGACCGACGACAGTGTTCAAATTCAAATCGTGAATATTCCGATATTACGTACTCCCTCGATATTGTTCGCGGAGTCATGAACAAACGTTAAATGCTACACTCTGTTTCACTCGTTCTTAGTGTTTTTTTTAGCAATTTTCAGAATAGTACCTCCCTCGCTAGTACTCCGAGCATGGAGTTCTTTTATCTTTGCTTTGCACTGTAGGAACGGACATTTTGAACGCGGCAGTTTAATGCTACCCTCGTAAACGAAACCGTTAAATAATAAAAACGATGGTTTTAATAATAGAAACGCGCTCAGAGTTCCATGGGAACGAACGGGTTACCTGCATAAGCCGGCGTGGCCCTCGACGACGTCTGAATTGCATACCGCGTCTACAACACCGGTGGGAGTTTCTTTCTGCAACTGCACTTTGCACTTGCGCTCCCCGGCCGGACCGTCCGTGTCATACTCGATCCCATTATCTCTGAGCAACTGTTGCAACTGCGCGGGCTCCTTATCGCGTAGATAGAACAAGCAATTCCTAGGATGATGAGCGTGCAGGCCCAGTTTCGCGCAGTACTGGCTCACCGAGCATTTCGCTCCCATCATGAAGGCCTTGCCGCAACCGCAACAGAACTCGTATTTGCACTGGCTGCACGTGAAATGCATACAACCTGCGCCAGGGTTCGTGATCTTTAAATTTCGATGTCGTAGTAACGCTAGATTCGTCCGTCAATTTGACAATATTAACCCTTTGCACTCGAGGACTTCTCTTCGATCACCTAATTCAAACACTGTTACGAAATAGGTAGTGAAGACTCCAAGGAAACATCTTTTTGCCCCCTCAGAGGAGTGCAAAGGGTTAATTGTAGTTAATAGAGACCACATCGGAGCATGTGGTATGTTAATAAAACTATATCTCACCTCCCCTGGACAAGGAGTATCGAAATTTGCATTTAGGGCAATCTATGCCGTTGTCCGCCAGGTGCTTGGCTAGGCCCGCGGCCTGATAATCCGGGTCGTTCTCGTCTTTCCAAGCGGCAAATTGCTCGCACGTAATTCCTTCGTGCTGTTTCTCCCACTGAAAGTGAAACCACCGGTTGAGAAGGATGTTTGCGCGCCATTGCGTAATGTTCGCTTAATTTTCGAGCGATCATCAACGCGTGCACGTACCGGTCTTCGACAGAAGGCGCACGTAACCGATCGGCAATCGGGACAAATCAAACGCTTCTGATCCGGATCCGCGTAGAACCCGCTCGAACACTGAAACCGACGACCTACATTATACACCGATTACCTAATAGAAGGGTATCGAATATTCTGTGCAGAGGGAACACCTGAATGCACCACTTGAAATTGGGATCCTGCATCAGCGTTCTGTCTCGCAGCTTCCTCTGGAACAGCTCGTGAATCGGAGGGTCTAAAAGTGTCTTCAGCTGAATGTCCAGGTTACTGAAGTATTCCAGGACCTCGTCCTCGGTCGCATCCTTCAGATTTGGTTCCTTGCAATACGGACAGACAGCGTCCGTGATGTTTCTGTCGCTGATCTGGATCGTGAAGTAATTCTTCGCGCAATCGTTGCAACAACGGTGCACGCATTTCAACATGGATATCATCTGGAATTAGAAAGTTATTTCACGATATTATTGGACTCTCGGATGGAAGAATTGAAACTTTCACAATTATGATCACGGATGTAAGATGAACTTGGTCAGAAATTAAGGACGAACCGATACATCATCCTTTAGACGAGCATTAATGGTTTCAGAGATTATTTTACCGTCGAAAACTAGACGCTACGTGATTTACGTAGTTCTGTTCACCTGGCTCATCGCGAAACGACCCGTGCAGAGTTCGCATTCTTGCTGCAGAAAAGCCAGAGCCGATTCTACGCTGGAACATTCCTTGGCCGCGTGGAGAGCCTCAACATCGCCAAATTTCAGGGCCAACAAACTGGCGGCGACTTCCGCCTGGTCGTAGTTCGACGCTTTGCCTTCCGCCAACAGACGGCGAGCTATTCTCTGCGCATTCAAGAAAGTACTTTTCAAGATTCCTCTCTTCGTACGATCGAGGCTAGATTAAGATCGATACGCGTTTACTTGAAAAAACAACGCGTTGTTTTACGATAGTGTTAACAAATGATGTTGAATGTATGACAAATGTATGTACTTTGTATGTTTTTAGACAGAGATCGGTGCGAAGAGCGATGCGAAGGGAAAGTGACATGCATAAGAACGACAGAGAGACTACACCAACGTCTAGAAACGAGCTCTTGATACTTCTCGACAGTGACCGAACGTGACCGCGATATTAATAATTATTACGTGCGTGCCGGAAAGAATGATTAAGGAACGTTAATGCGTTAATCAGCGACGAGCGATGTATGCAAAGTGAATAATCAAAACGACGCGTGTGCTTCGATCTTAAGAAGTTGTTTTCCTTGCGACGAAGCAATCGGACGATGGAATACAGTCACTCGTATTCGTACACCGTAATGGTGATTCGCTATAAATAATGAAAACTTGTTTCTTTTTTAAACTGATACAAGAATCGTCATTATAGTGTACGAATACGAGTGGGAGTAACTGTGTATACGGGGTCGAAACTGCCTGGTGTGCCTTCGATGCGAATACGGAAACACGTATGTAAGTACATACCTTAGCGAATACTTTAAATTATATTTCGATTCTCTCGCGGGTAAACAAACAACACGTTTACGTATGTAACACCAAAAATTAGCCACGATACAAAGAACAAAGTGCGAAATACTTACCTGGTGAAAAGAGGGAACGCGTAACAAATATAAAACTAAAAGGAAAACGGGTTAAGACTCTAAAGACAGCCTCGGTCGGGTATCTCGATACTGTTTCTCTCGTTTAGTTTCGCTTGATATTTCGAGCTGTTTGTAGACATTGGCCTGTCGAGGACCGACACGGTCGACAAGCGATTCTGACAACTGACGTTTACTGACCTCCCTCTC
The DNA here is from genome assembly GCF_051014445.1 of Colletes latitarsis. Classification (NCBI taxonomy): domain Eukaryota; kingdom Metazoa; phylum Arthropoda; class Insecta; order Hymenoptera; family Colletidae; genus Colletes; species Colletes latitarsis. The sequence continues at coordinate 23,108,043 of NC_135135.1, read as the reverse complement.
CGTTTTGGGAGACCCAGCCGTCGTCACGTAGCCGCTTCTACTTTCCACGTATTCCCTTTCCGTCTTTTCTTCGCCCTCGAACCGACGTATACAACTGGCCACCAGGGAGAACCGTTTTTTCGACGTTCCTCCCTGATCCAACCCCCTATCACTGCCCACGCTAGCTCTACGACTCGCTTTAATCCCTTTCTCGTTTCCGCGTCTCGTCGTTTTGGTCCCGTTTCTCGTATCCGTTTTACTTTGCTCGACTTTGGCGGTCTCTAGCTTCTTCCTCGGTCTCGAAGACTTTTCTACGACCGCGTCGCTCGAATCCGTTGTGTCCCAGTATTGTTTCGAGATCGTCGTGGTCCTCGAGGACGAGTGACTCTTGGAAAACTTGGCGCTCTTCGGTGTCTTTTTAACGTTACTGTTTAATTTCTTAGTTCTGTGGTTACCCGGAACCGGTGGTCGTTGAAGAACGACGTTGGTCGTTTTGCGGACGCGTGGATCAACATCGTCAGCCTTTAAAGTCTCGTCGTCCTCGGAGGTTACATCGTCCGCTTGTTCCTCTTCCAAAGACGAATCCTCTGCCTCCAAAACGTTAGACTCGTCCAATTTCACGCGTGTTTCCGTACGATCCGAGTCCTCCTGATCTTTAACATCATCCTCGTCCTCGCTCTCGAACTCAGAGTCCGATATTTTAGCCTTTATCGCGTTGATCGTCTCCTGCAATAATATCTCTGCGTCCGTTAATTCTTCCATGCTCACGAAACTCTGATCGGACAATTGTGCATCCGTATTCGATATTTCGGACTCTGTTGCACTCTCAAAATCGGAAACAGAAGATGCCTCCACTTCCGAGTCTTCCTCGTACTCTTCGCTAGAATTCGTGTCGCTTAGATTTAAATCAGTCGAAGCAGATTCGTTTAATTTAATCATCGTCTCCTCTATCGTAGGCTTGTTTTTCTCGTTAGTTTCGTTCGTAATTTTTTTACTTTTGGAAACCTCTGGCCTCGTTGTATCCACTGTTATACTCGAGTCGATTTTTCGATGCGTTTCTAACTTCGAAGCGTTCCCAGACGAACTAGTTTTCCTCATCGACCGTTGGCACGTCGCTTTCGGTGGCGTTTTATTCGCACTGTTGGCAGACTGTTGCACGGGACGGCATCTCGCCGTGAACACGGGAATCCTCGAAAAGAAGGAAGCCTTGGGCTTCGACGCGGGAGCCTCCATCTTCTTTTCGTTCGAAATTCCTGCGTTCCTGTCCTTGGTCTGCACGGGAATAATCGAGTTTTTGATCTGCTCGCAGCCCTTCGATATCGTACGCAAAATTTTCAACCTCTTCTCTCCTGTCGTTGCAGCCACGCACGATTTCGAACTTTTGGAAATTTGCTTCTGGACCCCGACAATCGGAAATTTCTGGTTTGGTCTCGTTTTAATAGTAGACTGTACGTTTCTCGGGACTTCCTTCGCCATAGGTTCCCTCTTCGCCATCGTTTGCTTCGGAAGTACCGATCTGCGAGCAATTTCAACCGCGATGTCTTTAGCTTTCGAGACGATCGCGCCTTTCGGGCTCGATTTTCCGAAATTTCTTCTTGGTATGCCGGTTGGCTTTTTGATCACTTTCACGGGGGACCTCCTTCTGGCGACCTTTTTGCCTGGAGATTTCGATCTCTCCTTAACTGCAGTTCTCGGAACAACGCTGTTATCGATTCCGCTTGCATCGTCTACGTCGTTTTCAACCGCTTCCGCGCTTTCTCTAGAAGTCGTTTCGTTCTTTTCGACCGGACTTTCCGTCGACAATTTTACAGATTCGATATCTGCGAGCGGCGTTACGTCAGACGCAGTCTCTAACGGTTTTATCGGCGCGCAATCGTTGACGACAATCATCGGACATTCGGTTATTTGAATCTCTATGATCTCCGGCACCCCAGGTGGCACCTCAAGATTTCCAACAGCCTGATCATCCGTCTCCCTCATACTTTCGTTCGAGTTTTCCAAGACACCGTTGTTTACGGTAAAATTAGAATATTCTTTAACGGTTTGCATTTCGTTAGAAACACTATCGCGCGACGCCGGATCGGACGCGTTGTTGTTCGAGTCCCTCGCGATCGTGCTCAGAGGTTTGTTAAAATTTTCAGGCACGTTAGAGTCGGAGTAACTTTCAAGAATCGTAACGGGAGAACTCGATTCGGAGGTAGTTTCTGTATCCGAGTTGGACCCATTGCGCGACGTATCGAGAACGTTATTACGATCGACAAGAACTTCCGGAATTTTGTTAGTATCTATAGAATTTAGCTTGTTAACGGCGGATTCGGCGTCCAAAGTATGCAAGCTCGACGACGACCCGGTAATACGAGAGTCACTTGAAACAGTTAAAATTGCCGATTCTGTATCCGCGAGTGCTTCAGAGGTTTTATTTGCGTCGACGTTGTTGGATATCGAGAAGGGCTCTACGGATGTCGGAAGCTTTCCATTGTCTGCCACGGACGGAGAATTCTCGATCTTTGATACGTCTTTCGAATTACTTGTTCTTTCTGTCTCGTCGAAATCCTGTTTCTCTATAATTGGGAAATCATTTTTGACTTCCGTCAAAGGGACGTCTTTCATTACCTTATTGAGTTGCCCGGTGGACATCGATACCGGTTGTTTACTTTTTTCTGTCTCCGATCGGCCGTCGATACGATCAAGATTCTCTTCAGAGTCGAGCGACTTACTTACGGAAGTTATTGGACGATTATCGATTCTGTCACCGGACTGAGGAATGTGGCATGCTACAGTGATAGGCTGCTCTACTTTCTCAGACACGTGCAAAGGACTTTTGGATAGTTCGGAAATCGTTTTGGGTTCGTTGAAAACTTTAGGAGTCTTTCTTTTGGGATCCTTGGATGATTCTCGAGCATCGGGATCTTCAGAAATTTCACGAACAATCGCTTCGAGTTCGTCAGAAACTTCGTGGGTTTCCGTTTGGGGATCCTTGGGTATTTCTTGAACACTAGCGTCTAGATCTATTGTGGATTCGTTAGAAACTTCTTGGGTTTTCGGATTCTCGCGTGCTTTTTCAGAATCGTTTGAAAGATCTTTGACAAGCTGTTCGGAATTTTCGGGAATTTTACGTACGTTAGTTTCAGAAATAATATCGTCGCGATTAGGGTCCTGAGAAACGCGTTCGACAACGATTTCGGTATCTTTATTGATAATTTTAGAATCCTCGGTGACTTTTGGGACAAAAGTTTTAGGATCTATAACAATTCCGTCGTTTTTAGAATTTTTCGAAACTTCTGGGAGATCTTTCGAATTATTGGAAATTTGCTCTGCATTAACTATAGAATTCTCGAAAACTTTGTGGTCGAAAGTTTCAGGAGCTACAGAAATTTCGCGAGTGACGTTTACAGGATCTTCCGAGACTTCAGGGACAAAAGTTTCAGGATCTACGGAAAGTTCTTTGACGAGAGCTGCGGAATTATCCTGTCCATTAACTTCAAAGTTCTCTAAAATTTTAAAAAGAGAAATTTCACTATCTACGGGAATTTCGCAAATACGTTTAGCCTCCTCGAGAATGTTCAAATCTTTAAGAATCCCCTGCGTAATAATTACAGAATCCTTTTCAAGAATTTCGTGATCTATCGTGCAAGGAACAACCTCCGATTCGCAAACTTCGGAAACGGAGCAAGCCTCGAAAGCGGAAGCCAGGGATAAGGGTGTTACAGTGAAATTAGTCGATTCGCCAGCGCGTGATTCAAGCTCTGCGGCAATTACAATCTCTACGGAATTTCTATACTCTAAACTATCCTCGATTAATTCCACGCCGTTATCGTCGCTGCTCTGAATTCGCGTGTCGGATGATTCGATGAAAACAGACGTTCCCGGGTCACTCCCTGCCGGAAACGCCGTCTCGTTCGACAATGATTGCGTGCCAATGATTTCATCGCGACTCGCGATACTATCCGTTGCATTGTTAGGCCGAGAATCTTCGATATTATTCACGGAAGAGCCGTTCGCTTCCTTTGTGGATGATTGCGTATGGATCGATCGGTCTTGCGTATCGATTAAATGCGTGCTCGTTTCGTGGTGATCGCTATGAGGTGAATCAGCTTTAAAAATGCTCGCCTCGTCGCCTGCAGGACTGTTAACAACACCACCAGCGTCCTCTCGGGCTCCGTTAGCGTCGACTGCAACTTCGGAAGAATATTTTTGCAAACTTACTTCGACCGCGTTGTTCGCGGCTATCGTCGCCCCTTTTGTTTCGCCGGTCTGTAATGGCGCCGCTTCCGCCGTGTGATTCGACGGCTCCTCCGAGACCTCGTTACCGTCAAATTTTCTTTGGCACACGCTCGCTGGCGTCTCTATTATCCTCTCTTTCGCGTTAGTTCCAACCGCGACAACGTCTTTTTCACTCGTACGTACCGTTTCGAGTTCCTGCAGCTTTTTGATGACGGCTGTGGTCGTCGCGGACTCCATTGTGTCGCTCGCGGCAGCTTCTTTCTCGTTCTTATTTTTACTGGAACCGTCCTCGTCGAGAGTTTCGAGGGATCCGGACTCATTCTCCGTCTCCGTCGCGGACCTCCTCGGCGATAGCTTTTGCATCGCCGACATGAACGGACCCAGTAATTGCTCCGGCAGCGATTTCACGGCGGATATCAACGCCTCCACCGTGGCTACGTGCGTCTCGTTACTTTTCCGCGGGGCTTCTTCCGTCGAGGAACTGCCTTCCGGTGTAATCGACGCCGATTGTAGCTCCTCGGGCTTCGAGTTTCTCGACTCTTTATTTTCTCGCGTCTCTTCCGTCGTGTTCGTGAGTTCCGAGTCGATCGTCCGTTGTTGAGGATGCTGTTCCGGTGCGTCGATCGCCTTCTGGTTCAACGAATCTTGGCTTGCGTGTTTACGTACTGACAAACCATCCTCCAACGGATTAGATTGCAGAGGGGAGCTCGAGCTTTCAGGTAAAGTAGAAGGTTTATCTCCTTCTACGGTCCTTTGACGAGGAGCTCCAGTCTCCTCGGTTTCTTTAACACGCGGAGGAAGTGTCTCGTCGAGTTTCGTCCGGGATACTTCACGGGCATTCTTCGTTCGTTCTACAGTTTCTTTCGCGTCACTCGCTTCGGATTCTACTCCCGTCGACGGCTTATCTTTCTCGACGCTGGTGTTTTCTGTCCTGTCATCGGCGCTTTCATCCTTCACCTCGGTCAGGTTTTTCCCTCGCGACTCGTTCGATCGATTCTCCGCGTCTTTATCAATTTCTGAAATCTCTTCCACCCTCTCGTCGCGCGAATTCCGCTCCGACAAGTTCTCCGCAAGCCTCGGAGCCTGTTGCGTTTTTACCTCGACCGAACTCGCGGAAGCGACCTGATCGTATTTTCGATTTTCAGTCGTAACGTCAGATTTTGGCAATTGTTTTTCGTCTGCTTTTTCCGATAAGTCCGAAGTCTGTTGCGTTTTTGCCTCTATTATATTTTGCTCGTTGTTTTCAGTAGTCACAGATTTTTTAATCACAGCATCGTCCAATTTTGCCAACGACTTAGTTTCGCCTACATTGTCGTTACGTAAATCCTGTTGCGTTTTTGCCTCGATTACATTTGGATCGCGATTTTCAGTAATCAGGGATCTTTTAGTCACAGTATCGTCCAACTTTGGCAACGACTTAGTTTCCTCTACATTTCCATTACGTAAATCCTGTTGCGTTTCTGCCTCGATTATATTTCGATTGTGATTTACAGGCGAATGGGACTTTTTGACCGCGGTATCGTCTGACGTTTGCAATAGCTTAGTTTCGTCTAAGGTTATTTGCATGGATTCTCCGTTGGGACCGATAGAATGTCGTTTCTCCTGCGCTTTAATGGCCTCGGCTACATCGAGGTCTAGCGCGGCCCTTGGGACCAGAGTTTTATCGATTAGAACGGTTCGATCGTCAGCGTTACCTTCACACAGATGATCAGGCTTATTACCGAGAGTGTTCAGGGGGTCTTTATCGTGTTGCCAGTTATCGGTCAGTTGTCTGAGGGCTGCCAGTTGCTTTTGAAAGTCGGCCTGCAACGCCACGAAATTTTCAACAATTGGTGACATTACCTGCTTCCTCGCTTCTGAGTCCGACACGTTGGAAACCTGTTCGGTAACACACGTTCCACCACCGACCGCACCTGCCGCATCTAAAACAATCACGTTCGCCTGGGAATCTATTAGGTTGCTTCGAGGATACGTTTCTACCGTCTATGGGGATGTTCTAGCCTCCGTGAAATTAAAGAGAACGGGATACATTGTCAAATCTTTTCATAATTACGATTCATCGATCGTTTTAAGCGTCAATTGATTCGTGTCTCGTCTACCAATAACTAAAAATACTATCTCTACAGTAGAAAGAAGTCTAGGCGACAGTGGTGAAGTATTCGACTACAAATCTCAGAGACCCAGATTCGATTCCCAAGTGTATCTGTTGATGGTTTCCCTTATATTAAATCTATGCAAATTACAGTAGAACCTCGATTTTAGAGAACCAATTAGAAGAAAATGTAGTCTTTACGTTAACACACGCAGGATCATATAAAATTCCCTGTCCCTTGAATGTTCTAAATGGGGTTGAATCAAGGTTCTACCGTGTAAATTGTGTCCCTTTGTTACAAGCGTTGGTGTATGGTGATTAGAAAGGACACCTTTAGAGAAAAAATTGGGTAACGTGTGTGAAAGATTCGCTGACCTTCCCGCGGTGCAGCCTCGTCGTTCTCCACCCCAACCGGAGGACCCCAGATCCTCATCAAAAACGGCTTGAGCTGGTTCTTTTGTAGCTCGAATAATGCCGCGTCCTCGGCGCCGTCGTTATTCTCGAGCGCTTTCACGACTTCCGCCATCGCGAAGTTACCTTTCTTCATTATATCCTCGCACTGTCGAAGTGATTTCATATTCCTCGTGAACGAAAAACGCCAGCGCGGAGAACAGAGACATTTTGTAAACTCTTACTTTCTGCTGTCGGCGTTGAATCGCGACGGCGACGGCGTTCCAAACGTCGCCCTTGGCCGATCTCAAGGCCTCTTTCGCCTCGGCGCCGGTTAGCGACCCGACGTTGTTTTCCTTCAGCTCTTTGCCGTGAGTGGTTGCCAGAACTTGCACCGTCTCCACCAAATGAGGCCATTGCGCCTTGAGCCAGTCGATCGGGTTGCTCGCGCCCTGCGATAAAGCCACCTGAACGTCGTCGGTGGAATAACCGTGTCTCTCGGCTTCTCGTAGAAGTTCGACGATCTCCAAGCCTTGCCGCGTCAACGTTGAAACTCCTTGGGAACTGGAAGCCGCCTCGAGGTATCGGGGCTGACTGGGCTCCTGTAACACGAAATTAACACGAGCGTCGATGATCGATCGGGGTTGAAACGCGAGCACGCGGGGGCGAGATACGATGCAGGATCGACGAAACGGACTCACTCATAAGGGGCGTGATCGTCCTAGGATGCCTTCTGTGTAACAACAACGATTAACAGTCAATCGAATACCAACAACAGTGTTACAGGCTTAAACGCTAGTCTAACAAAACCATGTGTAAATCGTCACTGATCCAAACAAAGATATTATTAACAATCAACGCTCGGTGATCATTGTCTACGTAAGCGCAAGATCGCTGGAATTGCGGGCAAAGGGTTGGTAAATATCGCAGCGTCGTACATTGGATGTAATCCTGCCTACGTTCACACCGAGGCTACGGAACGTCAAACTAAAGTCTTGTTAAGCACAGAACAAGGATTAGGCCGAGGATTAGAAACCAACGATTCCCGTAGGGACAGGCGTCAAGTTTACCCTGGAACGATAATAAAGGTGCGTCGAGTCGATGGAGTTCCGTCTCGTTCGATCTCTGCTGGGTCCACCGATCAGCTGTTGCAAATACTGCTCCTGGCGAGGATATAGGTCGTCGGGGCTGTTCGCGAACCTGGTTTGCTCCTGGAACAGACGCTCCGACGTTCCTTCCATTAAACCGTTCTGTTATGTTCGTGGGTCCGTATTCGAGACGCGCCATTAAACATTTAAGGGCACCGTTTGCTCGTACGAAGACCGACCAGCGCGGTCAAACTTCGCCAAACTTCTCCAAAGGTCCCCTTTTGCCAATAACGTGGCTCGAATACAAGTTTTGAAAATAACAGCATTCAAATTACGAAACTGCCCTTCGAAAGGGATCGAATCGAGCCTTTCGTTCGATCATGCGTTTTACCTCCGGGTCGCTGTCTTCGTAGTACAATAGACTCTTCGAGGCCGATGCTGCCCTCACGAATCCTGCGTTTCCTCTCGCTGGAAGGTAGTCGTACGTCTGCAAGCCGTGTGTTTTTTCCGGTAACGAATCCTCCTTTCGTCGAAGCGAGCGTATTTTTTAACACGTTGAACCTCGCGTGGATATTATATTATTCATATATGTTTAAAACGTTTTTGTGCCCGTATAAAAATTATTAAACTTTGTTTTTCGATGCTTCGTAAAACGAACAAAAATCAGACGCCGTACACGAATGTGATGTTTCTTGCGTGGCAAAGTTTGCTGAGTCAGTCTTGCTGACGAGTTTATCAGCAAAACCTGGACGAAACGCCAATTTATTTTTGTAAAACTCTTTGCTACCGAAGCTTTAAACCCGGAATGAATTGTGTAATTTATTGGAGACACGATTGTGCACTTGAAATTTTGTAACTGAAGTTTTAAGTAGCTCTTCGAAACTATTTGTATCACCGATTTGTTTGCAGTAGGTGTTAGTGTTGCAGGGTTCAACGTGTTAAAGAAAAACTCTTACTTGAGTCGAAATGCTCTGAGGCGGCGGGGACGTTCCGGTGGAAACCGAATGGCTTTTTGGGATTTTCCCGGGCGTGGGTCGTTTGATCGGCGACAGAGCACGCTCTGCGCCGTTTATTTTCGAGGAAGCGTCCTGCGTGCTCTCGGTAGCCGCTGACGCATCGTTCGCCATTAATGGCGTCGCGCCTTTTGTTACCAACGAGGATTCCGGAAGCGAATTCTCCGCGACTGCAGACGTATCTTCCACTCTCGCGATATCTGTAAATGCAAGTCACTGCGTCACTATTTCCGATTTAATACGTTCGTACGAATTGTCGCAGACGTTCGAAACACCACACCCACTTTGCAGCCCAATTTTATCACAAAGCAATTATTACCATTTCTATTCAAATGTAAATGTTTAAACGATCTGGCACGTTCGAAACCTCGAACCGTAGACGGGAACAAAACGAGCAGTCTCATTCGGATTTCAATTTTCAGGATGCACAACGGGACGGAACGGACTTCGAACACGAGTTTCCAACAGGATCGGAAAGAACACCAGCCAAATGCACGCCCGTGCTTGAAACTAGCTCCTCTTGAATGAATAATAACGTACCAGACATGATCGAGGGACGAAAGAAACGAGGAAGAGTTCATTTCAAATACGACTATGCATTTGGTTTCCCACCGGTACTGCGTACGAAACAGATTGCATGTCTCTTTATTATTCATCCAAGGGTATACATCGAGAAGGGACAATCCGTTCATCTTTTTGTAAAAAAAAAAAAAGAGAAAGGAGAGATCGACAAACGCACAACGCTTCTGCGGACCGGGACGAGGGGAAGACACATTTGGAGTCGGATATAAAGGCAACAGGTAACTGGCGAAGGTAGATAGCAAATCACTGATAAGATTTCGTGCCAAACGAAAAGCTGATTTTGCGCCTAGTTCTACCTTTGTTTCTCATGGATCCACTGTCGCCGCTCTCTTCGCTGTTCGATATCTTTAACAGACTCGCCCTTTTCTCTAGGTCGGGGCTGGGGTTACTGAGGTTGCTGGACGTCGTCGCGGATTCGCTCTTGGGGATCTCGCTGAAACCGCCAGGAACATCCTCCAAGGTATCTTCGGTGCTCGGTGGCAATGCGCTGCTCTTTGTTTTGCAACAAACCACGCAGACGCGGTCCTTGACGTTGTTTATGAAGGTGCAATGCTCGCAGGCCCACTCCTCCTTCGGGATCTCCATCATCGGAGGCTCCTCTTGGACACCTTTGGACGGTACGTTGTCTTTTTCACGTTTCTTTTCCGTTTCCAGCGGGATCGTTGTTTCCGGACGTTTGACGGTTGGACTTTCCGTTTTCCTCTGCAAGATCTCTTGACTCGGTTTCTCTTTTTCGACGGAACGTCTGATTTCTCGACTCTCGGACTCCCGATTTCTGCTACTAGGTCGCTCGGTTTCCCTATCCTCGCGGGAGGGTGTCTTCCGTGTGCTCTGACCGTCGGAATCTAACGACGACCGGACGGAACTTCGCCTGGCAGGTGACTTCTCCGTATCGTCGACGGAAACGTCTCTCTTAACCGAAGTTTCTCTCTTCTGCAACGTCTCTCGATCGCGCGAGGGCTCGCGACTCCGTTGACTCCTCGTCGTTGTTCGTACGCTTTCATCTTCCGTTTTGTCGAGCTTCTTGACTTCGTGGCTTCTCCTGGCGACCGTCTCTCGAGACGGTGTTTTCCTCGAAGTTTGCGCGTCGCTGTCGATCGAAGATCTTCGCGAATCCCTGCGAGAGGTTCTTTCGAGATCGTCCAGCCTCGTGTCCCTTTTCACGGAGGATGCTCTTCGCGGCGAAACCTCGACCCTCTCGAAGTGATCGTCGGAGGAGCTGGTGACTCTGGTTCTCACGGGTAGGGCGGACTTCCGATCGGACTCGTCGTCGTCGGTGCTGCGCCTTCGTCGGTCGCGGTAGCTGCCGTTTTGCACGCGATCGATTCGTGGATCCATCTTCGATAGTCTGCGCTCGTCTTGGTCGTATCGTCTGCGGGCATTCAGAGTGTTTTTCTGTAGCTCGTCGAAATTTCTAGATGGCGTCGAGAATCGTTTGCTCGAATGGGTGTCGGACCATTGATCCTCGGTGCTGGGCATCCTCTCTTCGGACATCAGTCGCCTGAAAGAGTCAGTTTATTTCCATAAATTCATCCAGTGTCTAACAATCAGTGTCTAAAATTTCGAAGTCTTACTCGCGACGGTTCCTGGTCAACAGACTTCTGGATCCATCATCCTCGTGGTAGCTTCTGTGTCTGGTGCTCCTGGACACGCTGCCACGCCTGGTGCCTCTGGAGCTGCGGGACAGTCTGTCGTCGAAGTCAGATTCCCCCGAGTCCTCGGAACTTGCGTCAGAGGGCGATCCCTGGGACCTTCTGGACCGCGACCTGGAGGCCAACGATTTTCTGGACTTCAGACTGGGCGCCGGCGAAGGTGCTCTCGATCTCCTGCTCGATTTCAGACTTCTGGCAGGGCTGTGGGGCCTCGAGTGTGGGCCTGGGTAGTGTGGCGGCAGTACTTGAGACGGAGGATACCCCATGGGGTAGCCCCACATCGCTGGATGATTCAGACTCATGGTGGAACCGCCCATGGTCATGTCCCATGGGCCGTTCGGCGGGTACCACATCATTGGCATTCCCCCTGGACCTAGGTGAGCCATGGATTGGGCCTAAAACAGATTCGTTCTCTGTCGATCATTCCATCTATCAAGATTTATCTAGAAAAATTCGTCGTATCCTTAAGAAGGTATTTATTATTCCTCCTCATCGTTTCGAAGGGAAAAGAAATGATAAAAAATTGAATATTCCTCTCGGTAAGGTGTTCCATTTACCTGGTGCATTCCGGGATTCCACATGTGCGGCGACGATAAATCGCAAACGCTCGCCGACTGTATCATAGATCTCGGGGGTGGCGGGGGCGGCACCATTGGCGCCGGTTTCGGGCTGCCCATGCTCATCGGCCTCGTGTTCAACGTGTCTCTGGCAATGTCACCGGAAGTGTGCCTTCTCCTATTCGCGTCTTGCGCTCGCATCGCTTCCTGATATTTCCTGTACCTTTCCTGAAGATTCGCAGTTCATGTTTCCTGTCTCTCGTAAACGGCCCATACACGATCGAGGTTTAAACCAAACGTTTAGCCGCAGATTCGATCGACTGTCTTCCTTTATCCTAATTCTGTTTCGCGAGTCAATCGACCAATCCTGCGGGCAAACCTTCCGTAAACGTGAACCGTGTACGGATCGTTTACAGGTTTGTCTGACCAGTTGATCGATCGTTTTTGATAAACCTCCTGTAAACCTGCGTCGTGTACCAGCCGAGGTGTCGCGTTTTGAAGGGTGAACGTTACCTGGAGGGTGGACATTTTGTCGGTGCCCGATCCAGGTCCCTCGACGGACGCTGCGTTCACCGATTGCGTGGATTTCGACACTGTTTTCGCGTCGAGCGTCGCTGATAGCGGCCTGGTCGTGTTCGGAAGTGTTCGCTTCAAGCTGCCGACTCTCTCGATCAAGGAGAGATTCGTGGGTCCCTGGTTTTGCGTCGATTTAGCCTAAGCGCGGAAACTTGAACTTTATTACACAGTCGAGCTGATCCGAACAGAGCTCGGAGTGTCGTTGTCGAGGAACTGTGCGGATGTGGTTTTCTACTGCGATTGCGTGGGCGGCGTGAAATAAAATCGAAATAAAAAGAGAGAACGGTGCGTCTTCGGTGGAGTGCCTGTCGCAGCTGAAGCGGTGCTAAAATTAAATTGCGGCTAGGCTAAATCGATCGTAAACAAAGCGTTAGTGAACAGAATGAAATCATGGTCCTCGACGAGGGTGAGGTACACCCGCAACTCAAATAAATACATACAGAAAACGAGACATGTTTCCCTTCGAAATCATAAAATGTGATCGTCGTATCGAAAATTCGCGCTGAAAATAATGAGTGTAGAACAAATGTATTGCGGGACAGCACACAGTAACGGTGAAAAGGATCGTGGGTCGTGAACGATGAAGTATTACCGTGTTAAACCGTGTTCTGCCATATTCACCGTCGCGAGAAACGCAAGCGTGCAACCGATCGCCACGTCCCTGTTCGTCTTTTCCCGCCGTTACTTCGTCCAAATATGTGTGAAAGAGTGAAACGGGTTCAGTGAATACGGCAGTGGTGTTCATTTTGCGGTAACGTGGTGTATTAAAATGTACCAACGACAATATACAATAAAATCTCTCTGCGCAACGGGCGAACAGCATCTTGAACGGCAATCGAGGCTCCCTGCGACTGTCGCGCTTTAACAATCTTCGTTGCCTCGGTGTGACGTTTTCTACGAGACGACTCTGGCCGCTGTTCGATGCTCGTACAACCAACAACGTGTAACGATAAACATCTACGAATGCACGACGACGTCGATCAATGATTCAAATCGCCGGAGACAAAGTTGCGACTCGTCGCTGTCGTCGGAAATCCGACGGAAGTAAAACTATGGAAGGATTACAAAGATCGATGATAATCGATGGAGGGCTGTTGGCTACCGTCGATCCTCCGTAAACTAATGGAACTGGGAACTAAGCCGAAAAATTGACGAAGACTTTCATAGAATGGGATTCGCGATTCTCGCAACCTGGTTTCCGCTGATCGCAATCGAATCCTTCAGCGATCCCCTGATCCGATTCCGGACAGTCTGGAGGAAACGCGCGGTACCTAAGGTCGAGTCGTCCTGGAAGAAGATTCACGGAAAGGGATGAAAGCCTCAGGCCAGAATGCATCCTACCTGAGTCTTGCGGTTTCTTCGCGGCGGCGGTATCGGGGGCGGATTCAACGCGTTTTCCCCTTTCGGCGGCAACGGCGGCCGAGTTCTCGTCGCAAGGTCCGTTAGGATCCTTCTTCTGACGTGACTCTTTCGTTTGGGATGCTTGTGGTTCATGTCGTCGCAGGCCTCGCAGTAGTTCCCGTTGCAGCTGTCGCAGCGGGCGAAGACGTTCTCGGTGCCGCACAGGACGCATTTCAGGACGTTCGCGATCGGCTTCGAGGACTTTTGCGCTTGCGGTCGGGTCGGAAATTCGATGATCTCGTAGTCCGGGTCACCACAGTCCCCGGAGAGCGACGGCGGCGGTATCTTCGGCGGGGTCGGTGGTCGTCGTCGCTGCTCCGCTTCTTTCTGTTGCTGGGCCTGTTGGGAACGTTCTATTTCAAAAATAGGGAACAATCGACTCCACTTCTTCCAATCTAAAGTGGATTTTTAATGTTTCTCTAATTTTATAGAAAATGTAAAGTGAGAAAGACGTAAAGTTTAAACAAAAAATTAACCTTCGAAAGGCGAATAGTTTTATAAAATTACTATGTTTTGCGTACGCACCAGCACCCAATGGGGCATGGATCTCGCCATGCGCAACCGGGTCGATGGATTCGAAATGGCCATCGGGCGCCATTTTTCAGCTCCCGGGTTCTGCAATAGAAAAAGTCGCAGTCAAATGACTCTCAATGGCGACAGATTTAAAATACGGTTTACGTCACTTGATTGAGATTACCAAGCACATAAATTATGGTATCTTTTCGTATTTATCGGGACAGCTGCATTCGATGAAATCATTCTGGGGTCACGCGACTTATCTAGATCTGCGTTTCCTGAGTCAGCTTACGATTTTCCCAGTACGGTTGTAAAATGTATACCACGTTCTCTCGTGTACCCAGTAGGCATCGCTGTATCGTGTGAAATCATTCCAACGAGACCGTGATTCATATAGTTTTTAATTATATTTAAGAAGAAGTTCATTCTACTCTAGGGAGCCCGCCAAAAATACTCTTTTATCTAGGACGGTATTTTCTAAAGTGGTGGTGGGAGATCTTAGAATTTAATCTAACTTTATATTAATACGTTGGCCGTTTTCAACCGTTATTAGACTATATTTTTCGTCGTATCATTTTCTCTGGTTCTTTTCTTAGGACCATGTCTCCCAAACTATTAATTCAAAGCACTCATAGGAAGACAGACTTGTCAAATACTGTTTTAATACACGTGTCGCTACTTTTTCCGACTGCAAATTGCATTTCTAGCACCGTGGTGCATTCTCCACCGTTTCGAATTTCGTTTCAACGATTGTGCAGTGGACATTGTAGGTATTGTTTATCGGCGTGCCGCATTTTTACGTGGAATTTCGAATCGAGGCGTCGAGACAAGCTGGCAGCGTCGTTGACTCGCGTACGACTGCCAAACGATGCGTGAATTCATGTCATCGCACCTTGGTTTAGGCGGCCGAGTAATTTCGATGATGCAGAATCGAGATTTTTCGAGTGGGTCCTCGAGAAAGCGTGACGTCACGCGGTCGATACATCGGCCGGAAGAAGCCAAAATCGAATCTATTTTTGCGGTTCGGAAAAAAAGTCGTGTTCCGCGTCTAGAAATAAAATCGAGCCGAACGACACGCGACGCTGTATTTCCTTCGCGTTGACACGAATGCGGGAATTCCGTAAATACCGTGAGGTTATGCCCGACCATTCATTCAACCTTTCCATCAGGATTACGTTAACATTCCATGGAGAATATTTCCGATGTTCGAGCGTGGCAAAAATTTCCGCGCGATTTCACCATGACAAAACGATGAAATTCAAATCAATTCGATCGCGTTCGCGCCACTTTTCTCGAGGGATGGACGCGCTGGAGAGCTCCTTTTCCATGAACCTGTCAGGGGACAAGTGGATTCGTACAACCGGGCCATTTATATCATAGGGATTCACCTAATTCACCCCATTAGCCATGATTTTCCGGTCATTTCGTAGGAATGTTAAATACGTTGTAATGTTAGAAGCTCGAGGAATTTGGGAATTAATTTACTGCGGAAAGAAGCGCCTCGATTAAACTTTTTAAAAAAGATTTATGCATTTACTTCTGTATGATTTCACTGAGAACATTGATACTGTTGCGTCAAAAGATGAAATCTTTTCTTTTTAAATTTGTAGACCGGGAAAATTTAATTTATTTACGAACAAAAGAGTGGCCTCCTTCGTTCTGCATAGTGATGTGCGTATCGTCGATCGCGCGTCGAAGGGGAACGCCTTAGGATGGACGGATAATTTTCTATCCGCGATTCCAGTCGGCGTTGCCGCGCGAGTTCCACACGCGTGAATTAGATCCTCGAATTAGAGCCATACGTATCTTTAGAACGTTTACCCCTTCTGTTCTTCCCGATGGTTCGGACTCTTTTGTTCTATGCTGCTATTTTGTCCACCACGAGAGCAACAAAGCACTCGATTTCCAAGAATTATAAATTTAGACGCACGCACCCGATCGTTACGGACACGTATCAATCCAGTTTGGACTGGAGAAACCTCCCATTGAAGGTAAAAATACCTATGACTGGCTATCCATCGTAATAATTCGTATTTTAACGGTCCTCTTTGGTGACGAAGATTGTACGATCAAAAAAAATTGCGTTAATTGCCGCGAAGCGTTAATTTTAATCCGTCTCGATAGAGGCTCGCGCGTTTCGCGGGGCACTATTTCTCGATGAAGTTGCAAAAGTCTGCTAAAGTTGGAGCCATTCCAAAGTTCTAGCCTCCGCCGCTAGAGTTTCTTCTCAAAACATTTTTCCAACTACGCAATAATATTTTCCCCCGCGGTGTAATATCGTGCACATCATCCTCGATTTTCTCGTTATAAAACGATTCCAGGAGTCGATCGAATTTACATTCCGGTTAGCGATTCTTGGGCACTTTTGAAATAAATTATTCAAAACAAACGATCGTTTCACTGACACGTGTCGCGAATCATGAATCAAGGGGAACGTAAGGTCCGATCGTGTACGATTTATAATAATTAGGGTTGAAAACTGTTGATACAACTAAACTATCCGTCTATGTGCAGTTATTCCCTTCACAATTTCCTCCTGAAGAAGATTCCAGATAGCGTCACGTGGCGCCTCACGGTGCAGCATCGCGTGTCCTCTCCGCAAACGAACCGATCTCCCCGTTTCCGGTTTGCGGCGTACAGGGACAAAACGCGGAACTTCGTGTGGGATTCCCCTGGCTACTTCCGCGACGAGAATCCGCAACGAGGCATCGATTGTGCTTCTTACGACGGGTCTTTTGTCTCCTCTCGCGAAAGTAAAACTCGGTGAAATCTCGTCCACGCTTCTAATTGGCGTCTCGATTAGATTGAAAAAGGGAGTTCGATTCTCCGACTCGAGAAAGAGACGGAGACGGACAAAAGCTTATTAAAGTAACAGATTAATACATTTTTGTTCGTTCATCTAGAAATAACGAAAAATTCACAGCATTTTAAACTTGGGGTCGTCTTCGGTGATTCACAATTTTACGATCGTTACAACGGTAGATTAATTGTTAGAATATATTTCCAACATATTTAAACACACTTATTAATAGCAACAAAATTCGGCCTCGAAGCGAGCGTTCTCCGTAACGAACAAACTTCACACTGCCATTTGGGTTTTAAATACCGAAAGAAAAAAACAAGGATATCGTCGGTTCGTTTAATCGAATAATTTGGACTAAAGTTATATTTCACGGTAGACGGGAAAAAAGTGGCCCCGTCGAACGAACTAACGGGTGGTTTTATTCGTCGTCCATTATTCGAATAACGTTTTGTCCGTGGTTGAATGAGAGGGATTTCACGGTGAACGGGATCGAGAGGAAGACGCGCGCCCGAACACTTCCAGGCCGATGCACCATGATTGAAACCCGCCGCGGAGAACAAAAGACGCACTGTGTGCCCCGTGGTCGAAGCGTTTGCGATCCACCGGGATAACGCACTCGTGAAAGGAAGATCGGCACTCACATTCATGTGGGACCTCGCGGAGGCGATTTCTCCGGTTTTCCTCGGGAACTGGTCGTCACGGTACTGGTTGCTTCCGACTGCCTCGGCGGCGCTCGTCTTCAGGGGAGCTGTTGCATTGCCGCAGCCGAAATCTATTTCCGTAGCGTGGCTGCTGGACCGCTGCCACCGTTTTACCGAAGTCTCCCCGTTCGCGTAAATATATCGCGACGCCGCGTGCTAACGCTGCTTAGAGCCTGGCACACCTCGAGGAATCACTCGAGAATCGCGTCATTTGAACGCTGCGATATATTGGCATCTTCGTCCTCTTTTACTCCGACGACGGTTAACGAACGCAACAATCCAAATTTCACTCCCCTTCTTCACATTTCTCCAATCGTTTTTAAGCGCCCCTGTGTTTTAGCAAGATTGAATCGTGAATAACGATGTCACCCCTAGTATTCTTTTTGTTCTTCATTTCTATTATACGTTAATTGTACGTATTTCAGAAAATTAAACAAATCTCACGGAGAATTAAATTTTACACGAAATAGTCGGATAGATGTTTTTCCTACCGTCTCTAGTTTCCATCAAATTAATCTTTTACGTCGTCATCTTGAAGGAAAGAAACGTCAAAAGCAAAAATTCGCGCGTAGCGATTCCTTTATTGGACAAGAAAAGAGGAAAGTCTGGCGCTGGAAAGGTGAACCATTCAGACTGGAAGTTGTATAGTCGTAAAACTAAATACAGTAAGGTGTAATTATATGCGAGCCGTTACCGACATATATTTGCATCCGTATTATATCCACATTGCATCATCGCTTACAACTTACTTCCCACGTGCGCAGAAACATTCGCGCACGCGTGGGCTTCAAATGCCGACTCACGCGAAAACTTTGACTCTTTACCATTCCGTCACTAATTTTTTTCCTTCGCTCGATGCAGAGCAAATATCACGGTGTCGAACGATTTAATAAACTGGCAGCCGTATAATAGAACTCGGATATTTCGTCGAATTTTTCTCCATTCCGTACGAGTACTCGGGTCGTTTGAATATCTCATATATCACGAGCAACAATTCGTTTAAATAATTTATCGAATCCGCTGTTAGCGAGCAACCTGCTTTTCATTCGAACGAAAAAATGTCCGCACACCTACGGCGCTCCGCCCGTGCGCTCTCCCAGGCGAATGATCTCATTCGAGATATCGAAGACTGATATCTCGGTATGCCGAGTGAAAACAACCATAAGCAGGTTGATGGAACGTCGATGCTTCGTCTTTATGGGCGTAACATTCATTAACTGGAATTTTTATACGACTTTCCGACCAGTAAATCGCGCTCTCTCCTCGATCGCTGACAAATTCGTTGCACCGAAGCACGACAAGGTTGCTGGAAATATTTAGGAAGGTCATTCTCGATTCATCATAGACTTTTCATAGAAAAGCAATCATAATCGTTCTGGTAACCTGTTGTATACACGATGAAGGAGTCTTTTTCTATACTTCCGATTCATTCATTCAAATAGTAATGGTCTCTGATATTTGTATTATTCTAGATTTTGATTATTCAGAAATTACTTTCCTAAACGTTGAAACACTCCTACGTGTTTTTAAGATGTAGTATACTCCCAACTATACCTGCGAATAATGAATAATCGAACGAGGTCGAGCATGGTTACTGTCCAACGAATTTAATAACATTCTTCTCTCGCTGGTGAAAGTTGGCTATAAAAAGGTAGGTAATAAAACGACTGTGAGCGATAACAGTTGCATATTATTGACAATTACATTCCAAAGATACAATGTGTGGAAGGATGCACGCGTCTCACAGGCGATATGGCGGAGGATATCCTAAAACGGTGGCCATTGATCTCGGTAAACAGAGCCGCTTTCTTTTTCCGCATCGCGTATCGATCGCTAGAACGAAAGTAGCGAATCGGGACCGCGTTCCAGCGATCTGTAGCAACTGTCGGAATCTAAAACGATCCCAAGAGCTGCGAAAACCGTCCAGAAACGTCGTTCATCCATAGAAAAAGGAAGGATCTAACGCGTTTCTAGTGGCTGGCGAAACGCGCGCGACCGTCTCGGCACAGGTGACAAAGAGACAGAACCTCGTCAGGTGAGCGCACGTAAGAGAGTGATACCCACACCGTGGTAGCCTCGGTTCTCCAACCATAGCGCCACCTGAGAGCCAGCACGGTCCCTCAAAATGGCCGTCCCTCTCACCTCAGACCTTCCTGGAACGTCGGAGGAAGCAGGTGGCGATATTCAGGTTCGAAATCTCGCGTGGCCGCCTCGGTTGGTGGCGAGACCTCATTCCAGGCGGCTGGCACACACGAAAACCGTGCCAGAAAACGTTCGTACGCGTCGCGACGAAGGTCGAGAGTCGCGGTCCGCGCGCCGTCTACGCCGCCGATCACACGGTAAAAGAGCAATCGTCGTCGAGGCGTCGGAACGCGATCGTCGAAGACACCGGGGGCCTGTTCCGTGGAGTCGACACGTCGGTGATACCTGGCAGGTGGATCTGTTCCCGGAATTCCAACGTTCGTCCGTCCTTTTCTGTTTGGCGCGCGCGTCAAGAGGCCGCGCGGCGCTCGTCGGCCGTGTCTGGTGATTTCAATGCTCGCCGCGGCCGCAACCGGAAGAGGGAAGCCCGTCCAGTGACATCGTGCGCGATTTTACGGAGTGTCGTGGTTCCCCGTAGGCGGAGGCATCCGGGCCCCAGTGGATAGAAAGTAAGTCCGGCGAAACATTCCGGCTGGGACGAGAGATGCTCGGACTGCGCGGCGACGAGCATCGAGGATTCCCGTGGACCACGCCGAACGCAGGAGTATGAGGAGGTGAGTATATGCACTGGATACAACGTCGGTGACGTTCCAACGGGCCCCAGGGAGGGAGGTCTGGCCTTGCTAGAACGTACTCGACTTTTTTTTTAATACCGCGTGCTGCTCCAATTGTCTCGGGTCCGGTCGAACCGACTTCGGATCTGAATATTTCTGTCGGACGTTCACGGGCGGAAGATTTATTTCGCGTGCCCGGGGGACACGGTACACGTGTTTGACAAATCTGATACGCCTCGGGGAACTGGTTCCCTCCGTGCCCGGTACCAACGAGAACAAACTCGAATCTCTCCTCGATCGCGGTGCTCGTGGCAACGTGTACCAGAGTCTCCCGGAGCTCGCCGATCCGATGGAATGTCTGCTATTCACCGGTACTTTCGCGCGTTGAGTAACGAGACACACTGTCGCGCCTTGTTCCTCCGGAACAATGATGCCGTTAACCTGTTCCGTCGAATCCGAACAGCCCTACTCCCCGATTTACCTCGATGAAGTTTCTCGTTACTTCAAAGCGATACGCGGCGTTACGTGGCCGTGCGTGCGTCGCCTGTACGCGATCGCTCGCTCGCGCGCCTGTCTGTGTGCGTCGAGCTGTAAATACCTAGGAGAAGGTGGGCCAGAATGAGGACACCGGTATTCCAGCGAGCATTATCGGGTGATAAACGGCACGAGGAATGCGATAAATAATTTCTGCATGCGCGACGTCGCGATTTTTCGCGCGGTTCTCGTCCGATCGTAATCGCTCTTTCTATCCTCCCATTCTGATTTCAGTTTTCGATCGGAACACGTTACAGCGAATCATCCTCAAATTTTCAAAACGTTCACTCCGAAGAGATCAACCTGGGTCTCCCCAAAACACTTGTTTCCTATTTTGCCTATACACCTACACCTGCTTATTGTCATAATTGCGATTCCATACAGTCGCAACTCGGGTTATCGACTCTCGACAGCCTAGTCGTTCTTTGTATGTAAACTAATCAATCAGCTGATCGCTTGTCCCGATACTTCATACTTCATATTCCCGCTGGAAATAGTAATTGAGCATTCAAGCCAACTATTTCCTTAAAATTAGCTTCTCCCGACTATATTCTGTTTTTGTTTTTTAAGCCAGGAATGCTGGTAGCGGGGCACTGCATTCTCCACCGATTTCATTGCGATTCTCATAAAGCGTGTTTATGCTCTGATTGTCAATAAACTGTAGAGCAGAAAACTGTTTGTGTTATTCATTAATAGAATGATTCATTCAAACATGGTCGGTGAATACGGTTTTCCAAGCATAGTCAGTTGATTCTTAAGATTTCAGCGAGTGATTTCATCCGCATCGTCTTGCATTTTTCGCCTTTGTTGTATCCAAAACGAAGGTCGAGGCGTAGAAAGTCGTGCAATCGACCATTCTCGAATTTTGTCCGATTGATCTTATTCTGTTAGGGGAACGGGAATCGCGCAAAATATCAGGATACTATTGCGTCGTAGTAATAGCTCGACGACCGTGCCCATTGGCCAAGGTGGGCCGCATACGGACGACCAATGAATGAAAACCAACGCGACGTCCGGCCGTAATTGGAAGTGTCGCGTTTTACGGGGATCGTTACAATTTCCTCGTTCGACGTTGCGTAACGTCGTCGCGATCGAAACGCGCGCTGGATCGTCGATTTATTTGCGCGCGACGAGAGCCGGGTAATTACGAAAAATACGGTTCGTAAAAAAAAGAGGGGAAGAGGCAGGACAAAATTAGGGTACGCCCGGCATCGACGGAATTTACGAGTATCCATAAGGGTTTACGACTACCGGTATGTCGAGCGTGGGACTCGGATCGATCGGGCCCGTTTCTTCGTTAGTCCCGACGAATACGACGCGAATCAGCACTATCGCCCGTATAAAGGCCGCAGTTCCGCAACCAACAACTTCCGTGTGCGCATCGGGTCCCTTGATATCATTTCTGGAAGCTCTCCGGAGACCAAAATTAGCTAAATGGTCTCAGGATTAAGGAGAATCAATACACGAAAATTAATTTTATTCACTATAGAAACAATATCCATTCTTTTCTGGAGAATTTCACATTATTTTCTCATAGTCCACAGTTACGTTAAAAATTTCACTATAGAAACGTAGTAAATTGGAAGATCGTCCAGACCGTTTCAAGAGTAAGAAACCATATTATGTATGGGTAATGTAACGGCTTCCCATAGCGAAGTTTCTTCTTTCGAGTTTCTTGTTCGACACACTTTTCATTGTATCGTGACTTTCTTATTTTAATTGCCGTTTCTTTAATAGCGATTGTCGCTGTTTACCGGGCGACGAGAAAAGGAGCTCTCCTTGATTTTTGAACCACGAGCATTCGTACGGCTTAGACTCCAATTTTTATCAAGATAAGAACTTCTGTACTTTGCCAGGCAGCGAACGTGTCGCGAATAAAGTGCTTTCTCTCGATATGGAGGCACGTGCTCGTTCTCCGGAAGAAAGGCCATCCGTGCGCGTTTCCGCGGCGCGGATTTTGTCCTGGATGCACCGTCGATCGCGGAGGAGCGAAAAAAAAAAACGAATCAACGCGTGTCCGGTGACTGGAAAAAAACACGATTCGTTGATGCGTGATAGGGACTATCCCGTGTTTATTACGGTATTGTTGTGCACGGTCGCTAACGGTATGACGTAACCGCCATTGTGGTATCGTTCGCCGTGCAACAGAGAATTCGTGGCCGAGGCAGTCGCGGAAAGAAAAGGGAAACCTCGATCGGTCTGTGTAACACTACGCTCGATTATACGAACGGTGAAACTAAAGTAATAATTTCTGAAAAATGAGTCACGGATCATTTAGAAAGTTTTCGCGCGACGTTCGACTTCGGTTCTCCGCGAAGATGCTTCGAAAGTGTACACAAGACTCGTACGATGATCAGAAATATTGCGATAAATTCGGTGGAATAAGTCGTGCACAATGTACGAAGGATTGTCAGAGTGATTCTAACGTCGGAGCATATACAGGGTGTTTTGCCACCCCTGGGAAAAATTTGTAATGGGAGATTCTGGAGGTCAAAATAAGATGAAAATCAAGAATATCAATTTCTTGATTGAGGCTTCGTTAAGAAGTTATTAACGTTTAAAGTTCCGCCCGCACTGATGTTTTTTCTCGAAAGTGGGTAGGATTTCGGGGGTATGTCTATTCACCAAAAATGCTTATAATTGACCCCTGCAACCAAAACTAATTTTTCCAGAACTATTTGAAATTTTTTAATTTAATTTGGTAATTACTTTTTAGTGAAGCCTCAGTCAAGAAATTGATATTCTTGATTTTCGCCTTATTTTGGCCTCTAGAATCTCCCATTAAAATTTTTTCCAGGGGTGACCGAACACCCTGTATATGAACTTTTTTCATTGTTTTTATGTTCCTTGTCTACCAACCATGAAATATATACGCAGATACCATCGTTTTCATTGTACTTTCGTCCTTTGCTTCCTGTAAACTCTATAAATCGGGACTCTTACCAGGGCCATCATCACCATGGTCGTTAATCGTAATTTATCGTTCGACTAGTTCGCGTCTAATCCTTTCGTGCCGATTATTGCGGTCTCGAAACGGCCCAAAAACACTTGTCTTGCTTATCCGGGTTCCCGGAGATTGCGTACACGCGTAAAGGTTGTACGCAGAAGCGTTAACGAGGACGTACTGTTTATTCGCACGCGTGAAAATCTCGATGACGTTGGTCGCGGGCAATGTGTACCGGTGGTCGTGAAATCTGTTGCAATTACCGTTCGTGGTCGCCCACTATGAAAAGTATTGGCAACGATTCGTTGCAAAAGCCGGCAGGAAAGTGTCGGCGGCGCGTTACGTTTTTTAATAACGCCGATGCGTTTAGCTATCGTTCGATCGCGCCAGCGAAGATCCTATCGTACGGAGCCTCTGTACGTTTCTTTTTCTGTATATCTTTCTCTGTTCCAGACATCCTGCGTAATTATTGAGAGTTAGGAAACGGCCTCGGTCTGATTCGCGCGCGCGTTTTTTCGCATTACGGTAATTACCCCCTCAATTAAAAGCACGCGTTTTGCCGGACTCGCGAATCGCTGAACTTACGAAACGCTTTTTCCGCCTTCGATATTCGACTCCGTCGTTCTTGCTTGACATAGAGTATCGAGGACGATTCGATCGTTCCGAAAATAATCATTACGCGACCCATCGATCGATCGTACGATCGAAGATCACCGTCGCCGCTATACACGGTGTACCATCGCCCTCCCGTGGTCGGGTCACTTTCTAACGCATTCCCCGCGCGCTTCGCCGCACACGCACACGCATCCTCAACTAGTAACAATCCACGTTCTATCTCAATCGCGCCACCGCACTTGCCGCGCTCAAAATTTACGAGCTGGTCTGTCGGGCCTTCCCCGCCAGCGGCGAGCCTGGAAATCAGAATTAACAGCCATCAAACAGCCATTATACTTTTCGAAAGAAAAAGAAGCTGTATAAAATAATCATTGTCCACTACATCATCTGGTCCAAATCATGATTTTCCCACCCCTATTGCTCGAAATATACCTCAGACACCATTTCATAAGATTGTAACGAAACAAACTTTTCAAAATATTTCTACGTAAACTTCGTTTTCCAGTCGAAGTTAAAGGGAATCTCCTAAGGATTGTCTCCCTTCGGTCTGACAAGGGTTAATCGTTATAAAATGGATGTCCGTAGCATTGTTGCACCCTTGGAGCATTCCTGACCCACATTGGAGCCCATTTCGCCTAACAGGGTGTTGTTTGTCTGCCAAGGTTGCACGCGGTGGCCAGCAGAGCGAGGTGCAGCGCGGACTGAGGACAGAGGAAAGCCCAGAGGAAGGATCACGGCAGAATTTCTGTTATCGGCCGTATATCGATCATGTATCGGCCGAACTTTTACGAGAGCACGTGCCTGAGGTGCGCTCAAACGGTGTACCAGGTGGACAGGGTGGGTCCGCTGAAGGACTTCACGTTCTTCCACGCAGGGTGCTTCAAGTGCGCGATCTGCGGGACGAAGCTGACCCTGAAGACCTACTACAACAACCAGCACACGATCAATGACAAGGAGGTCTACTGCAGCAGCCACGTGCCCAAACCGGGCCCGGGCACCTTGGATGGGTCCAGCGTGGGCATCAGGAGCGCCCTGAACGTGCCGAGGAGCGGTTACGTCAACGAGCAGATCAGAGCCGGTGGTGCGTCACCACGCGGAGTTTATCCACCTTGGTAAGGGACCTTTGATCTCATCCTTTAATAAGGTTGGATAGTTCATAAGAAATTAGAATAATTTCTAAAATTTTTACCGTCCGGTAATCGAGAAAATGTGTGAGATCGCCACGGTGTATGCACTATAGAATGGCAATCTGTGTAAATAAGGCTACGCCTTTGATACGAGAGATCCGTGAAAGGTAGACTGTGTTAATTCTGTTCGATGAGAATTAGATTAAATGGAAACTGATCGATCTGGCTCGGTTTTTCTCAGTTTTATGTGTTATTGTTTCGTTGCGACACGACCGGATAGCAAACGTTCGGAAGCATTGGCCAGTTTAGTGTAAATGTCAAGTTCGACCGAGGCTAGAAGCGAAAGGCTCGTTTCTCAGAAACCTGTTTATTCTATCGAACTCATTCTTCGTGTTCCTCGATTTCTCACGAGTACTCGAGTATTTTTTAACATCCTCGTGATTCCAGCAGACTTTTCCCATCTTTGACGGAGGTAACGTTTACTGCAGAATCGACGGAAGGATTCCTGCAACGTTAATTTTCAATTGTTTCCTGTTATCCAAGCTGATTCTCTCGACATTTTTCTTGCAAAAGATTAATTCCAAATCCTCTTTCACGATGATCCTTTAGTGGTGTTGTGTCACGGTATCGAGAACAGAGTAAAAACATCGACGATGCATCGAACGACCCTGCCTTGAGCGCAGCAGACATGATTAAATAACAGTAACCGTAAAACGTAAATTAGGTGCACGTAACACGCGTGACGACTGACTGAAATTGAAACGAGCCTAGTCATTTGCATCGCCTCGAATTCCTTTTTACGAGAAAAGGTCGGAAAGAACACTACTATTTTTTCTGTCCTTCGAATAATTAATACAAAATTCAGAACGCGATCCAGGTGATATTTTATTTGGTAGCTCGTTATATTCCGATGGAAAGTATACGCTGCTTAATTTGCATGTGGGAGTTTTTCTGAACGAACCGGTATTTTCTCACGGTCAACTTTACGTTGCCTGTCCCGTTTAAGAAACCGAAACAATATCAGGGTCTCTGTCGCTCGAGGAAGGCAGTGAGAAACCCTTTCAAAAGATAATAGAATTCTTACAAAAATATCTAGCTAATAATGTAGCCACCTACTACAGGATTAAGATAAAAATTAAGGCAGAAAACTACTCTATCCCATTCTATGTTTTCCTTTTTTAGAGCTTCTCCGACTCTCGTGTTATTTGTTGGGCGCCGGAAGTGCTCTAGAAGGAGCCGCCGATTTGGGAAAACTGTCGCGTTTCACGGGACATCGAGGATACGTGTAACTTTTCGGGAACGTGACGAGCGCGTAATTGACCGTCTCGAATCCGTTTGACGATTCCAAGGACGTGGTCGTTCGCATGCAACCGGTATCGCCATTGCAAAGGTTACGGGTTGAGTTACGCCGCGAGAACATTTCATGCCGGCTTAATGATAGCTTGAAATCGATCGAGAACTTGATCTAGAACTTTTTTTTCTATTTTTTTTTTTTTGTTTACTCGTTATTGAATCCAAGAGAAGTAAATAAATGTTGCTATCGGTGAAAACCTCCACGTGGATTCACGCTTTTTAACAGCGTCCGCTTCGTTAGGTCGTAGCTAATTTTGTACCTCGTGGGAGGTGCACTACGCGTCATTATCACGGCGGAATATCCAATCGTTATTCATGCTCGACACTGTGCTTTAAAAAAAAAAATTTCCTGACTAGCGACTACTCCATTATGGATACTTTCAACGCGCGATTTCTTTTCTTCTCGATTTTGATAATCGATGCCAGACGACGGCTATCGTCGCGACAAGGTGTTCAGGGGTCGTTAAAATTCTATCGTCGTTCGTCATAGTACCTATTTGCTTTTTTAATGGACGCGCCGGAATACGTGAGGCCGTTAAACGCGAACTACAATGCCCGGGGAGAGAATTAACGCGAACTGCTTTACGTTTCCTGTGTTTTAATGGGATTCGAATGATACCCCGGAAAGTCGATCGACTCGCTTCACGTTCGGTTTCACCACTTTCCCTTCGGTGTTAAATGGACATCAAACGTCGTATAAAAGTCACAGTCTTTTATCTGCAACGATCGCGTTAACGATTCCGTTCGACGCGTTACTTAATCTTGGAAGCAATTATCTTTCATTACACGCTCAACCCTCGATAACTCCAATTACATTTCGTTTCCGAAAACAATTACGCGATACATGTAAAACACTAATAATGAGATATAAAATGAAAGGTAAACACTGGTGAACATAAATTTTCAATTATTCCTAGCGTGGGAAACTTCTAAACAGTTCTTCTAATTAGATTATTTGCATACCATACTTCTGGTACAAAATAGAACTTATTTGATTACATCGTTCAGAAGTCTGTCGTCGAGTTAAATATGAACGATGATAATGACCCAGAAAATAAATCTATAAAATAATCGTAGTAGCTCGCAGATACAGTAATGGGATTAATTGGATTACAAGAGCCGTAATGAGACAAAGGCCTTGCATTGTAAAACACGGTTAACCTCCTGGACGGTCTACATGGAACATAACATTTAATTAACTCTGAAAGGTGTGCACGCTTGATCGAGCTATTTATTATTCGAGAAAGAGGAACGTAAGGTCGGCTGCTAATCTACTCGAGAGTCTTTAAATTAACACTCTCGCGCTTTTTTTGCCCCCCCCCCTTTCCCAGAAACGTCGATAGAAAAAAAAATCATTCTGGTTTCGCGGCAAGTTGACAAGTCCCTCACGTAATTCGGACACTTTTCTGCACGTTCGTCGTCGTGCTGAATTTTTCTCACGGACGAACGCGCGACAATTATTTCCTACAAACACGCTTCGTGTCCCCGCGTTCGAGTCCTATATACGTGTCGTTCCTCCTCTCTGCGAGCCGCCTCGTTCATCTTCGTTACATAACGCATCGCCGCGTTGGTCTTAATCCGATGATGTCTCGAACAAAGTCAGGACCGCGATTGTGCGCGCGAGAACCGCACTTGCTCTTCAGCCGGAATGTCAATGGCTGACCCGATTCCGTCCAACCAACCCGCGACACACGCGTGCGTTTACAAGGGATTCGAACAAACAGTGCCTCTTTTTTTTCCACGATCGACCGGGTAGAAATCCGGGTACTTCGCGTCGTAGGAATCTAACCCTTGGACGATGAACTAGAGGAGTGTTCCATTTTGTCCTGAATCCGAATTTCTGATAGGAATATCTACAATATCGTGTTTGTAAATTCTTTGCTTATTATTATCGTTTACTTCTACCAGGGGTGGAACGTCACTTTAAATTTTTATCTCAAGGGTTTAGAAGAAATTTAGTTGGGCTTGTATTTTATCCCAGAGTCGTCGACGAATAAAAGAAACGATACATCACTTTATTAGGTCATTTCGTCCGCCCTTGTGTATTTAACTACGTAAATTATTGGCACATTGTAAGCACACGTAAACATAGTCGTGCCAGCTGAAACCACAAGACGCTCGTCGCTGCTCTACATTCGGACATCTGCCGATCGTATGAGCGAGTTTGAGCAAGGTGGTTGATACCTTTCAGACAAAAATAAATGTAAGGAAACTCGCGTTGTTCTCTCGAATTCGATCGTTAGAATTAAACGCCCACAATTTACGTATATTAAGAACATTTATCTGGAGTAGAGTGCTTGGTCATTGGGATAAGTAGAAACAGCCAGTGATGGACAGACGAGTCGGACTTCTCGAATTCAACTATTTCTGGACATTTATACCGAAAGACTTTATTTTGCAGTTTTAAATTATTAGTTCGCGAAGAATCGATCCTATGTATAAATTTAATTAAATATTAATTAACAGACTCCCTTTCTACCGGAAGAAAGAAAACAACGAGTATTTTATATTGCATGTTTAACGTATATTATACACTATACATATTTAATCTGAATCCATTAGTTTACGTTATGTATTATTAAAAATATTATGATCAGGTCGGTTTAAAAACTAAAGTTACGTGCACGCTCGGGAGTAGAGTGAAAATTAATTCCTTCGCCGTAATTGGGGAACGGGTCGAACGAAAATGTAACCGAGAGAAAATCGGAACCGTGCCGCGGGAAATATTTAAATTTAATAACAAGACAAGTCTGGGTAAACAATATTTTATCGAACCCCAGGGCGAATTTAATCGCAGTAACGCGATTAAATTCCGCGAAACATCGTTAATCCAGATTAATTGAAGAGAGAGGTCGTTCGGGATCGAGGGAAAGTGCGGATTAACGAGGCCGTATCGCTGAGATTTTACTACACGTCCAGGAAAATAAACGAAAAGGCAGCAAAGCCTATTTGATTTCGATTAATTCCGGAATGGATCCGTTGCGTTAAACGAAAATTCGTATCGACCACTTAGGGTACCGACAGAACCCCAGTTTTCCTTCTTGAGTTTGTTTCTTTAATCAGTGTCTCTTAAATAATTTCGAAAATGGTGAAACGGCGGCTCAAACTTCTCCCATTGTCGCGTCGACCGTAATATGTTTCGACGCGAATAAAATTCTCGGTCATCGGGGAAAAAGGTAATCGATTTGCCATGGACTCTCGAGAAAAATCAAGTCGCCAGGAGGGTTTGCGCCCTTCCAATTTGTTTGACACGGATTATGCGTGTAGCTTAATTTCTTGCAGCCGCGTTTCACGAATTGAACAATCTCGAAACATAAATGTATCGTATTTGTACGAAAAAAGATTCCGATTTTTATTTTAAAGTTTTGAGATAAATTAAGTACCGTTGAGAAAATCAATTTTAACCCCGAGTTGCGAAGCGTTATAGATCGAAGTAATTACATTTTCACAAATCAGTTCGCGTTTGGGAGCATAGTGGTTTCAGTGTTCTCGAATGGTGGGCGATCGGTGCCCTATTTTCCATCTCTCTCGCGGCTGCGGACTCGCGGGAATACTCGGAGACGATCCCTGGGCCCCTGAAGACCCGTTGCATAATTTTGTTGCAGTTACGATAATGTAGACTCGCCTAATTATGCCAGGCACCTAAACGGACACGGTTCACCGCCGGCTACGAATTCGTCCAATCGTGATTTCCATGGGAATGCCGGCGGAGGGGCGTCCTCGCCGTACAACCACAATTATGCCGGGGACGGGAACTACCAGTACGGGAGATTCGACGCGAGCGCGCTTCACATCGCCCATGCCCTTAAGCAGACGGAACTTCAGAAGGGCTACAGCAAGGCACGCGAGAAGCCCATCGATTATTATCTGGTGAGTCATTGGCATAGTCGGTGAAATCATTCGTCACGGTCGCCGCCATATTAGGAGCGGGTTACCTATTCCATGCGGCGATCCAGCAATTACTCCGCTACGGGTTAATTGCCTACGCAGTCGACCAAAACTTCTCAAACCATTAAGTCCATCGGGAAAAATCAAAATCTTTCCAAGAAAAATTAAACTCTTTCTCATTTTTTTTATCAAAGACAAGGGGATTACCATTAAGCTCTCGTTGCTTAAAAAAAAAAACATTCTAGTAAAAAATTTGGTACGTCTCGGTGACCTAATACAGGAGTTGCAAATAAAAAATTTTCAAAATTGTCGATCGAAGAAGGGTTGTTGCGTTGGGCCCTTATGGAAGTTAATCCGGTACTGATTACGCTAAAACCTGGTATTTCGATCGTGTTCAGCGACGCGTGGAAACGGAGGCGAGCGGGTCCGATTAGCCCCGGAGCGAGAAACACGCGTCCTGGGTGCATTTTAATGGGGAAATGGTCGGTTCCCGAATTTTCGAAGGACGGAATGCGGTCCGCGACGGCATTCCGTGTCGGGCCGTGACTTTCATGCGCGAATCGGTCGACAAGCGAGGAATGTGTACCGCGGCGAAGACGGACTCTACATGAAAATGAGATTGCCGCTTTTCCCATCGGGCCAGGCGTAGAAGAAGGCCGAGCCGCTAGTCGCTCCACTATCGGTGCGTGCGTTTTCTCTCAATCCGCTTTCGCGTGCACATCCAGCAATATGCCTCGCTGTTGGACTTGTTATTTATAAGGCAAACGTTCCACCGTTTGATCATTGAAACGCGCTTTGTCGATTGCTCGCGGAATCTGAGCTTTTGGCCCCTTAAACTCAGGAGTACCGGGATACTAAATATTTGAATCTTATACGAATCGAAAGCATCATGGACATCGAATAGAGGTTTTCCTCCACGCGTAGAAGAAGAAAAAAGAGAATGATTCGAGGAAAATCTCACGCACCGATAGATTCGCGAGATTCAACCGGTATAATTCATTGGGTCGCGGCTGGGATTCCTGCGGTTTTCTTATTACGAGATCGAAACGCCGTAATTTAATGCTTAACAGAGGTTTCTTGTCGGTCGAAGTGTGTTAGCTTCCGCACCTCGCAGCGAACGAATATTTTTCCGTGGATTCAGTGAACTCTTTACGTGTTTTCCACACTTTCCAATATGCGCTTTCTTGGTTAACCGCACGTTTTTGTCTTTTTTTTGCTAGCAACACACTCCAATATTTTTCAAGCATCATTTGATGCTGTTGCTCTTCTTTAACTGTCAACAATCATCGTTCGAAAAGTTAAATTTTTATCTAGATTTATGTGATAAGAATTTAATCAACTTTTATGACAAAACTTTCATGACAATTTATATTAGATTTACAAGTTTCTTTCCACTACATCTACAGCCTTGGGCTCCGCATGAAAAACATAATAACGATCTTAATTACTCGTAGAAAAGCAATCTTCACCCTCATTAAACGAATCAACTTTCGTGTCGAGTATTTCCGTACGAATTTATGTAATAATAACGAAGATAATTAAAGGCTTTCTACTTCCTCGATTCACCCTGTACAATGCATCGTCGCAATTAACGTTTAAAGCTCCCAATTTAGGCATCGGAGGATTTCTGCAGCATCCCCGTACGCGGAATGCTCGTCTCCGTTTTATTAAAACCGACGATGCCCGCGTTCGACAGCACCGTTACCTCGCGCGATCAAACGAATAGGCACTTTTCGTAACGATGATGCAGTCCGGATTCGTTGGACGCCGCCCACGCGTTCCCCAAATTATCAGGACGCTCGCGGAGGCGTCGCCTGCTCTCTCCTCCGGTAGATCAGCGATCCTTAGCGGCTTGAAATAAAATAAAACAATATTCGGAGCCGGCGTGGCAAGGAAAGTAATAATTCTTTATGGCCGTGAGAGCAATACAGTTTCTGCAGAAACCGTATGCAATAACTGTATTGCTCTCACGATCGCGAGAAATTATTACTTTCCCTACCACGCATTAATATTTTCGAGCAAGAACATATTCATATATCTTCTAATATAATAAAATTTAGTTCCGTCGATAGATTTTAACGGGTTTACAAGAATTCTACAAATCTATAATTCGGTTTAAAAATCTTGCAATTTCATAATCGGAAAACAATTTTCCAACAATCAGCGAAGCCAAGAATCTCTGCCCCAGAGTACGGGAGTCGTCGATCTCCGGGATTCGTAGAACCGTGGACGGCGAATTCCTTTGGCCGTCGATCCTCGGTCGTTTCGAACGAACGATTCCTTCGACCGATCGCAAGAACCCCAATGGCGGCCGCGGCGAAGCGTGAACGGTCGTAAGGATCGTTACGGACAAAGAAGATCGTGCCCGATCTCCTATTTTCGCGTTTTCGCGCGGCGCGTCGACTTTCTTGCTCGTTTCCAAGCGGAGGGTGGGAGGGAGGCATTCGGTGAACAATACGGCGAACGTCCTCGTGAACATTACTCGAACTGTTACCACGGAAGAACGCGTACGGCCGCCCTCTTTCCCTCGTTCGCGGGAGCACGCGAAGGAAAGCCCGCGCGCAGAATCGCTTCCGCTTGCGGTACTCTACGCTTGACGGCTAATTAGAGGATCGTTTGGCCGCGCACACGCGAAACAACGGAGAAGGAAAACGCGGATGGTCGTGTGCGTATCCTGCGAACAACGATTTTGCGGGCTCGCGTCTCACGCGCCTTGTCGAACGACCGATACACCGGGACGCTAATTCATTTTACCGCACCGCAGGACACTGTTGCGCCGCGTTTCGACGTTCCGGCGTTCAGGGGGCTTTATTGTGCCTCTGCCAACACGATACAGAGGAATCTACCCTCCGCACCAAGGGTTAAATACTCTCAATATTCCCCACATAAAGGGTGCTTGACTCTATTGCGCATCAGGATGGGTTCTCTTGCCTCTTTTCTAGAGTCTATAATATTACAGCGACTCAACCGTTGGTTCGAACCTATCATTCGTTGCGTAAAGTATAAACAGGAACAGGAATTCTATCATAGATTGCGATATGAGACTGTGTATCCCTTGCTTTGAAATATTTAAACGGGAAGCGCTTGATAAAATAACGTAAAGGAAACGCTGACTATTTTTCGACCGAAAGTTTTCCGAGTCTCGTAATTAGAAGCTCGCGTTTGAGTATAAATGAAACGAATTATTTCGTCGCGCAATGTTACCGGACCCGGCATCGACTGTGCGTAAAGTATTTATCGTCCGTCAAACTCAGACTTTAATTAAACTTTCATGATTATTTACTAAACCGTGTAACTTTAGAACCGGCACGAAATAATGGGACACTTTAATTAAACTGGAATCGACATTTATAATTCATTCTTGCCCGTGGCGCCTCGAAAATTCAATTTTTCGTCGAATTTTTTTAATCCAACCCCAAACACGCGTAAATAACCGTGGCAGCTTTACGAGCACGGTTTAAAACAAATTTAGAGCGAGAGGATCGAAACGCTCGATGAGATTTTTTGTTGTCCTCGAATATGTGGTT
The DNA here is from genome assembly GCF_051014445.1 of Colletes latitarsis. Lineage (NCBI taxonomy): Eukaryota > Metazoa > Arthropoda > Insecta > Hymenoptera > Colletidae > Colletes > Colletes latitarsis. The sequence goes on along the minus strand of NC_135135.1, from coordinate 23,073,725 downwards.
AAAAATAATTAAATTTTCCGTTTAATTAACCGCACCGATTCGTAATGGATGCAAAAATTTTGTTACGAAGCTAACGAACGTTGCAAAATCGAGCTTCGCGAGGAGAATACGAGTTCGCGCGGGGGAGGGGATGAAACGTTTCCTTGAAGCGTAACGTTTTCCTTGAAATCGAATAGACAGCGTGGACTTTTACTGTCATTACTCTGTGTCGATACGCACGAAAGCATGCGAGCGACGGATGACTTTCAGTAAGATTGACATTACGAGCGTTTAGCTGGAACGCATCGCGAATTAAACGTAGTTTCCAGATTGGAGGGAAACGCAAACAAAAGTCGGTGGAATCTTGGTTAACCAGTCACGCGAAGAAAAATCAGAGGAAATTACTTCTTCGATGGGGCGAGTAAACAGATTGACCGAATTAATCCTATTAGCGCGCGCTTTCTCGTCGTCTCGAAAGTACCAGGACTCTTACTAACTCGTTTCAGCCTTAAGCGGCGAGATTCGCAAAACAAACAAACGAACGACTCTCGTAAATTACAGAATCGAGAATGTAAACGCGCGCGACACCGATCTCTCGGCTGAGAAATTTTTTCTTTTCCTTTCGAAGCCGAAATTTCCATCGCCACGGCTCGTCGAAATTGTTTTGGATCAGTCGCGAAGGACGCTCGAAACTGACAACGTCGATTTCTAGAAAAATTTCTACGCATTCTACAATTGTATATTTCAGCTCTCTGTAATGTGAGTTACGTTTTCAAACGTTCTTTAACTCATTTACTGACTGAATAATGATGATCTACTTAAATCGAGTAGAGGAGAATTTGTCGACAAGGGCAGATTTTTTATTTTTTCCGTACGATGCAAATGAGTCGAACGCAACAGCGGCAGTTAATTCGCTGAAATCTTTCTAAACCCGTTCCGAATGCCTAGAAATGTCAATGCTCTCTAACATTGTCCTTATTTGCGGTTATTTCGCGCAATAACGTGCGCCGCCATGACGTAAGTGTAGCGTGGGCTTCTCTGTTTGTACACGCGACTGCGGAGGAAATTGCTTGCGCAATGGAATGGCAATTCCGAAGTCCTTTAACGCCCGGTACGTGTCTTGGCCGTGTTCGCGAATTTTCGTCGTTCGTTGCTTTCCAAATATAGTCATTTTTGTTTTAAAATTCGACATTAGGAATCGCGTAAAATTATCTTTCTATCACGCGACAAAATTCTTTGTAAAATACAACCGTAACGAGAGTACGAAGAACTCACTTTCGGACAAAAATTAGAAATTTTGAGTCTTTCAACCGTTGTAGTTTCGTGAAAACGGATTCGCGCGCCAATAGAATCGTTCCTTTGTTTGTTTCGCCAATTTGTCGCAGAAGAACTCGTCGTTTCCGACGGGAGGTCGACAGGAGGAAAGCAGAAACGCGGCGTGAAAGTAAACTCGATAAAAACTGGACGAGCATCGTCGTTTCGAACGCTTAGGCGCGGTTTCAGCTTTTTGATAGTCGAAGAAGACGTCTCCGGTTTAATTGTGCCTAGTCTTCGAGTGAAAATTGTTCGCGGAACCGATCTCTCGAATTTTTTCTCGCAAAAAGTCATCGTGTCCAGCGACGTCGACGTTCGTTCGAGCTATTAGGGTTATCGTAGAGTTTATATGTCTCTGTTCCCTGATTTTCACGCGACTCTTTCTTGCGATCACCAGGATCGAGACGAGCAAACGCGTCTGGAGATGAAGCATCGCAAAGAGGAGGACGACCTCTACCGAAAGTTCGCTCATCATCGTGAAGAGGAAGACAGACGGATTCGGGAGGAATTCAGGGTACGTGATTTCGTATCGTTAAACGTTGGCTTGGCTTATTAATTAACGTTACCCATCGGGTGTATCGGGAGCGTGGAAGATTAACAGGCGTTTCTCTGGCAAACAGGACGAATGGGAGAAAGAGCTGGAGCAGCTATCGGCGCGATGGGAACGCGAAAAAGGCGGAAGAGTACGAACCCAGCAATTTCAGCAGGAGAAGGAGGACCTGGAGAAGAACATGACTCTCCGCAGGGACAAGAAGAAGGAAAGTCTCACGCGCAAAATGCTGGAGCACGAACGGTACTCATTACCTAATTAAACTGATTCCATACCGTGCTGGCCGGGTTGCGCTAGTTGCAAGGCTCGACCAAGTTGCGCCAGCTGACTCGCGATTAACCCTTCAATCTTGTTTCCACGTTTCCAGTTAATAATATCGCGGAAATTTAGGTAGAGGTACCAATAATTTTCCCTTGCTCCTTATTCCATTTTAATCGGTTTTTCATTTACCAACTTCAAAATAGCGATCTAACTTTTTTCACTGAATTAACTCAAGTTTGAATTTCGAAGTTGTCGGGTTCTGTCGGTCGCCCGTAACTCCCGATAAATTTACAGGGCAGCGACGGCGGCGTTGGTGGAGAAACAGAGCTCGGAGATGTTGGAGCTGATCAATGAGGCGAGAAGCGAGTATATGCGCCAGGAGAGCCTGTATCTGGACGAGGGGGACGGTTATGCCCAGGAAGCGCCGCCTATGCCTTATCCTTCGCGCGCGCCACCCCCGCAACCCCCGGCCCTCGCCAAGTATCACATCTACAATGATCCTCTGGAGTTTGCTGACATGGATCAGATAGCTATTTCGGTAAGCTCCCTACGTAGGGCGCCCTTTTAGCGGCGGATCTTCCTGTAAATGTAATATCGACGATGCGAGCACGCCGGTTACAGCCACGGAATTTTAAAGGCCTGCTCGAATCGGCGTCGATATTTTCATATATTCGCGATACGGCTTTCCCATCCGGCCCCCGCGCGCTCCCAAGACCTCGGTAATCGATTTACGATCCGTCTTTCGTTCCCCAGATATATCCAGGGCCACCATGAAACCCCAACCAGATACAAAAACAGAAACGAACCAAACGTTAGGGTTGAAACACGTTTAACTCGTCGGATTTGGGCGACCCTCCCTATTTTACCGCACTTTGCGAGGCAATAAAATATTCACACATCGTGTGTCTCTTGATACGATACGATAGTCGATTCGAGAGCTGTTGACCAAGAATTTAAACAGTGTTACATTTTCCAAAATCGCGAATCCTCTTAAATTGGTAGAGCCAAGATCTGCTTCAAGAATTTCATACCACGCTCCATGGTAGCTCAACTCGTTTGCAATGGCGATCGAATGGTTTTTTTTCATGAATCAGGTAGCCCAAGAAGATCAGAAAACGTTCACGGATCTGGTGCGACAGTTGGTGAGCAGATGCGGGTCCGATATAGAAAAGGCGAGGACGATATTCCGATGGATAACCGTGAAGAATCTAAACACCATGCAGTTCGATGAAAATCTGCGCGGGGACACGCCCATGGGGTTGTTGAGGGGGATAAAACACGGAACAGAGAGTTACCACGTTCTGTTCAAGCGACTGTGCAGGTACGCAAACCTATCCCCTCGCTACACGCTCGTCAGAGGCAAAGTTTAAGCTAGAAAGGGGTGAATTTGAGTGATAATCGCAGGAGTCGTATTCAAAACTGTCTGATTCTATATTTGCAGTTACGCTGGTCTGCACTGCGTAGTGATAAAGGGTTACAGCAAGTCGGCCGGTTATCAGCCGGGAGTCTGTTTCGAGGACAACAGATTCCGGAACAGTTGGAACGCGGTTTACGTGGCCGGCGCGTGGAGATTCGTTCAATGCAATTGGGGGGCGCGACATCTCGTCAATGCCAAAGAAGTTCCCCGTCCAGGTCAACCAAAAGCCAAAAACGATAGCCTCAGGTGACGTTTATTCGAAGCTATAGAAATTGAATGATCTACACTCCGCGTCGTTTCGATCAATTAACGAGTTCCAACCTTGGGACGGCAGCTCATTATACAAAAACAACGCGACATTAGGAACCCATCGCTTTTCAATCGAATAAGTTAAAAATTGAAGGGAACACGACAGTGCCCCCAGAATTCAATTACAGAACTTTAGGAGCGCAATCGTGCCTCCGATAATTTATTAAAATAGATTGGAATTATATTCCAATAAAATATAATAAATTGGTATTATATTCCGATAAATTAAAATAAATGGGAATTATATTCCAATGAATTATCGGAGGCACCGTTGCGCTTCTAAATTTCTATAATAGAATTCTGAAAGCATAGTCGTGTCCAGTGATAGACGTGAAGCTCTTCTACAGTGGCTATTTGGGAAAACAATTTTCCCAGCACCGATACGATTGCATCCGTTTTCACTGAATTTAACGCAACAATCTTCGCGCCTAATAATTTTAGTTCCCCTCTTCCGGTTCGTAGATACGAGTACGACGACCATTACTTCTTGACGGATCCTCGAGAATTCATATACGAGTTCTTTCCTCTCCAAGAGGAGTGGCAGTTGCTCAAACAACCGATTTCACTCAAAGACTTCGAAGAGCTGCCTTTCGTGCGATCGTTGTTCTTCAGGTATGGCGACCGTATCCTCCTTTTCTCTTCTGCGAATTATTGTACGACTATCGTCGATGTGTTCGAGGCGGTCAAGTTAGGCGGAACGTCCTGTATTCTCTGTAAACCATGCGATCTATGTAAATTCGACAGGTACGGCCTTTACTTTCCGGATACGAACACGAACGCCGTTATGTACACTGATTCTACAGGCGCTGCGACCGTCAGGATAGCTATGCCGGCGCACATGCAGTCGTCTCTCATTTTTCACTACAACCTCAAGTTTTACGACAATGACGGTGACGGATACGACGGCGTGTCGCTGAAGCGTTTCGTCATGCAGGTAATTCGGAACCAGACCCGTCAAAGGGTAGGGGACAAAGGGGTCGAGTCCCAGGGCACCAATAGGCGCCTTTAAAATTACAAAATTCTTTAATGATTCTTCAAAATACCTATACATATACAGCTCAGGAGTAATAATAGTCAAACTCTGACTCTTTTATGAAACTTATGGACAAAGTACGTCGTTGTTGCCCCGAGCAAAAAATACCTATACCCGTCCCTGTTTGCCAAGCACAGAGGTACGTCGTTTCTCGACGAAAACGAAACTTTCCCGCGATAATCGTGCGTCGTCGAGTTAATTACTCCCGCACCATTCGTATAAACTAATTAGAAAAGTATAATTAAATGGAGGAGTCCCTTAATGGGACTTTAAGTGTTCCGCGCTAATTAATTGGTCGGAAGTGAAATTAATTGGCCGGTGGGGATGCGCGAAGAGTTCGGTCGCGGGTCCGTTCTAGTGTCAACGTTCAGTGTTTGCAATAATAATAACGCCCTTCAATATTGATCTTCGACGGGGCTGTTTTTCTTAATTGTCGTTTCGTAAAATAGCAAAAAATTTCGTAAATGAATCGGATTGGAAAAGCCAGTGAAATTTACAATTGCAACAAATTTTTACTTTTTACGACACTCGCGTTTTCATCGCGGTGAAATCGACTTTCTAAATCGGCTATAAATTTCGAGAGCATCATCCGTTAAAAAATTCGGAAAGTACCAGCAGCGGTACAATTTACCCTCGTTACCTCTGACCCTGTTTCCCTATTTCGCACACGTTTGTCGCAAGAAACTAGGTCCTCATCGACGCAACGGGCGAAATTCCTGAGACCAGAATCACAGTATCACTCATATTACGTCACGATCCATTCATTTACTTTTTCGTGCCCGAAGTAGGCAAATTAAGATAGAACGAATTTTAATTTAACGGATATCGATAAATTAAAGGGGATACGCAGAGACTTTCCTAGACACGAAGTTAATCTTTGCCCATCTTTGCTCAGTCGAATAGTTTGTCGAAGAAGCCAAATATGATTCGGTTTATAGAGGGTTAACGAAGAAAAAAAATTCATGTTCACAGTCCGTGGTCGGCAACATAGTGGCTTTTCGTGTGCACGCGCCGTGTTCGGGAGCTTTTCTCTTGGACATATTCGCGAACGCGGTGACCCCGAAGGAGTACCTGACGGGCGAACCCATGAAGTTCAAGAGCGTGTGCAAGTTTAAAATCGCCTGCGAGGAACTGCAGACGGTCATGGTACCATTGCCGGATTGCGCGAGCGGAGAATGGGGCCCCACGAAAGCGACGAGACTATTCGGGCTCATTCCCATCACGCATCAGGTAAATACAGTACGCGAAACAAATTTAGTAACCTCGGGACCCCTTTATGACGCGTTTGCAAAAGTCACTACGTTTGTTTCACCTAGTTTACGTAATACGTAGTCTTGACAAATATTCTTTTTGGCCATCTAAATCGTTTAATTTCGAGACACCGTGTTCGTGTTCGCGTATCTCACTCGTTAACGATGGCAGGAGGCATTGGTGTTCGCTGGTCGCGAGCTGGAGATCCAATTCCGAATGTCGAGACCGTTGACCGACTTCATGGCGACGCTGCACAAGAACGGGATCGAGGAGAAACGCCTCTCCAAATACGTCACGCACTTGATCGCGGACGACGACGTGGTGACTTTCTCGATCAGCTTTCCCGAAGAGGGCCAGTACGGTTTGGACATTTACACCAGGGAATCGACCAGCCCTACCAGCGTCCCTCACGACATCACCGGCGAAAAGCACCTGCTCACGCACTGTTGCAAGTATCTGATCAACTCCAGCAAACGGAACTAGATACGTCGACAGTCGTAGAGAACTTATTTCGCTGGGGGGTGGCTCGATCGATCCGATCGAGAAGACAAATCGCATCGCGAATGATCGCTAAAGGTGCTTCAATTCCCTTTCCCGCCATCGTGTGTCTTTTCATCCACTCGGAGGAGGGTGGTCTAAAGTGACGCGACAAAGAACTAATCCACAAGATTAGCCTTTACTTGCCAGTAAATTATCTGTTAACTAGCGAAACGGTTTCGAAAGGTGGTGTTCGCGATGGTAGCAAAGAGAACGGGATCGAAGGTGCAACTGTTCCGAGAGGGTACGAGGAGATCCTTGAGCGCGAGGAGTCCTGGGAGACGCCAAATATTGGGTTGCTGCAGCATATAAAATAGGAATACTGTATTTAATGTTTCTCAGCAATTTCCGGTTAAGGTAACGACACTGGGAGAAGACACCTTCAACATTTCTTCCCTCCTTTATCTCCTTAAGATGATATAAAATCCCATTGGTAATATTTTATGGGTGTCTGATGAGATATTCAATAAATCCTATCCACGTGTTCAACCCATATCATACATACATTAATATTAATAATATAATGTCTGTATTGTACCAAACTTCCCGTTGGATACTTCATCGTGCACCCTGTATATCGACAACCATAAAGGTGTTTATTGCTGAATTCATTTCCACGCGCAGCGAGGATTACCTCAGTAAGTTGCTCAAGCAGATAAATATTGGTGAGGTACGTTTTACCGAGGTACAAACGCGACGTTTAAACGAGGGAGTATTGTACTGCGTAACAAGAATCCTCAAGAATCCCTTGCAGCGACCCGACGATTCCAAGACGCGCTACCTCCACGTTCTTCGTAGTTAATAATAACGGTAAGCTTACTAATATTTCGACGTTAATTATCGAGGAAAAATTATGTCTAATCGCGCGCGTGCTACACAGCGGAAGGACGCAGACGAGCAGCATAATTGTGGCGGTAGTGTAAGGTATATTCGATCAGGGCCCTTATTTAACTCGCTGATTTTTCCGGTGCCCGCTGTCGTTCGTGTTTTTCCACGGGAAAGTTGGCAATTATAGTTTACTAGCTTCGGAGATCGTGCGGTGCTCCCCCGACCGAATTAATAAAACTTTCTCGCCCCCGGTTACCAGTTCGAAGCGTTAATCCCAATTACCCCCGGGGTCATTTTAATTCAATTCGTGGAATCGCGTTTCGCCGTTCGTTTCGCGTTTTCGAGCGTCGAATCGAGGAGCACCGTATTATTTTATTACGCGAGGTGCTTTGTGTATATTAATTATGAACACAATCATTTCGATTTTACGGGGATCCATCGACGGACGCCCGAGCAATCTGCACGAATATTTCGGTTCCGTGGATGTACGTGCTTCATGATAAGACTTCTATGCTCTTTTGCGTGTTGATAACAATGTACAGCATCGCCTCCCTTCTTGCAAACAAATCGAGGCGGTTAAATTTCATGTAGAGAGGTTTGGACGAGATTATAGTATTCTAAGGTTAATTGATTCGAGGGGTGTGGGCCATTCCGTTGCAAGTATCCGTAACGCAGACTGGCGCAAGAAGCGAGGCAGTGCTGTATATCGATAAAACATTCCTTTTTCTTATTGTCACGAACGACAGTTACAAGACGCTGACGAGCGTTTTAATTTTCATTGAATTTCTCGAACTGTGCGTAGGTTTCGGGGATTATTTATAGTACGGTATGATTCAGAGGGCCTTTGAAATCGTCAAACTTTGCGGTTACGGTGGTTTCCGAAGTTCAGGTGCTATATGTTACTCTGTCACGACTAGTTGCACAATTCTAGTTATGTTTGAACGCGAGAAGCGTGGATATGCTAAATTGTTCGGGCGTGCTGCGACGCTTTGCAGGAAGGAACCTTTACAGGAAGCTTTCGCATTTTCGAAAATTAAAAAAATAACGTCGCAATTGTTTAATAATTGTGTTAGAAGGAGCGAGAAATATATAGGCTCCATTTCTGCGAAACGAAATACGTTGGCGTGTCCACGCTTTCCACGGCATGACGCTCAGAGCGAACAAAAATTGTTTTTAGTAATAAAAACTATATATTTGTTAATTTTTTGTAATATTAATATTTTCCCCCTTTGTTGTTATTTGAAAGTTATAACGACGCTTATGCGAGGAACTCCTTGTTTCGCATTCCCATTACCGTGGAATAATATATAACTCGAGCTTAATAACTTCTCTCTGTCGAGCGTGTAAATTAATTTTTATAGATGCTACGAGTGCGCAATAAAGAATCGTGTTCTTGTAAAAATGAATTTAATAAAATTTAATTTTATGGAAACTCTCTGTACTTCGTCCGACGGAGGTGATTTTAAATCGGACGCGTGGCTTGTGACATGATCGAAACGATCTGACTGACATAGACAGATATTAGATAAAAATATAATAAAGTACTATTTGTTATAATATTTACAGTTCCGCTACATTTCTAATGCAATTACTAATGCAATCCGAAATTAGTTCGTATACGCAACACTACCCTGAAAAAAAACACGAAAAGTTTTCATCGTTAACAACTGTAAAGTTATCTATAAAACTAATTATTTGCAAAGATAACTAGACAAGCAACGCGAATAATTTGTACTTCGTAACACTAAAAGCAAACCGGTATTAATTCTTATTCGCAACACTACTCTGACTGCAAACGCGAAAATATTCATCGTTCGCAACGCTAAAAGTAATCACGATAAATCCAAATTATGTACAACGCTATTTTTAAAACAAACGCGATCATTTGCGTTCCGCAACACTAACGCAAACCACGATCTGCCCCAAACTACTGGCTGTTGATATGAAAAACTACAAGTACTACAACTACAGGCGATAACAGTGACATAATAGGAACATGGAATGACTCTCCATCCTCATCCGAAGATGAAGATGAAGAACCATTTGATGCAGCCCACTCTTGCGACAGTTTGTCAGGGCCTCTTCGACTCCCGAGAGTCTCTTCTTTCTTCGGCGGTCCTGCCAAAGCCTGAAACTTAAACCTACGCTCGAGATTCCGTGCAATACACAGATATGGAGAAACTCGAGCGGGACGAGCGTTTCGGGGATCCTACCGCGAACGAACACGACCGCGAAGAGCGACTGTAAAGTCGCGCGATTCCAAGGACCGAAAGTAAAACCAAAACAAACGGTACAATCCGTTTGGATCGGCAAACGTTTCGATTCTCCAAATCGAACTACAGGTACAGGACCTGTGGCAGTCCTGCCCTGACCCTACCTACTTACATCTAACACACATACCAGAAAGTAAGTGAAACCTACCTACCTAACCCTATATTTAAAAAATTGCAAAACTCATTCTCGCAAACATACGCTCCACGGTTCTCACACATAATGTCCGGGCGCAAAAGCCTACACTAGAGAGGACGCCCCGGGGTTCCTCCGACACCCGAACATTGCAAACATTCACACTCTAAAGGTACGTACCAATACCTGAAATCAACCGACAAAGGCTAGTGACCATTGCGTATTTCAACTAACTTTCAAATAATAGAAGCTTTGATAAAATGATTTTCTACATTCTGCTGTTTAAAATCAAGAAATTAATTGTATCTACGTTTCATTAAATATTTTATGTTATTGTCTTTGAACATGCAAAATGTATGAGCAAGATGAAATAGAATTTTATTTGTAAATTATGTTAAAGTTTTAAAACGACGCAATTCCACAGCCTAACCACACACACACACACACATGTGGAAATTACGTCGCGCACGATACACTAACTCAATGTCAGTCGCACATAGATATTATTAGGAATTTTTAGAAACTAAGACATCGTGCTCGCTGCCTTCGCTCACGCAAGTAGCACCTGGGCACTTGGGTGAGTTTAGGCAATGAACACGGGAAGGTATCCTGAAAATCCTCAACTAAAAAAAATAATTACTGTAAATACTAGCGTACAATGAAATGGTATTTATATATTCTTTCATATTTTATTTCTTTTACTGGACTTTACATTTCTGATAAATAAAGAGCAAAATTTTAATATACAATAATAATGAAAAATATTAGTGGTAAAGGAAATTATTTTGATTAAAATTGAATTTTTTAAGACGAAAGACTTTACAATAAAATAATTTACTTTGAAAATGTAAGGAAAAATTATTGAAGCAAACTGATGAAAATATTTAACCCTTGAGCAATTCTGTTGTCAAAGCGTATTTTTTAAAGATGAAAGTAGTACATAATGCATGTTACTTTGACTCAAGAATTTACCCATCGCGAAACGTCTTTTTGTACATGAATTGAAACATCAAATTTTTGAATAAGAAAAGACTTTGATGCCTGCGATATTAAGTCATCAATATTACAAGTCAAGGAATTTATTTTCATTTTCTGACAAATTTCACGTTATATTAAAAATCGCGTAGCACAAAAAGACCCTAGCCTGATCTACAAAATAAAACAGTATAAATATGTTCCTATTCACGGGTATAAAAAATACCCGTGGTCACTACTCGCCAAAAATACTACGTATACAACCGGGCACCCGTGTTGTTTCGGACCTTTCGCCCTACAACATGATTGGGGACCGGAGGGACAAAAATCACATGCGACTCACCAATCGTTGACTACGACGACTGCGATGCTGCCCAGTGAAATACATCAGCCCAAGTTATCTGCAAAGTCCAGCTGCTGGTCTCCAGGATGTAAGGATGAAATCCATAGTCTGTAAAGCACAAGAAAACAATCATAAACTACTGTATAAATTATAGGTATACATCTAATAAATTAATATAAAACATACTACGTTCAAAACTAATTACAGATTTTTGATAATTTACAAAATTTTTAATCGTTTGCAAAATTTGAAAATATTATTATTTTCTAAAGGTACATAGAAAAAAATAGGATGATACTTACGTTTTTTATTCGTAGACTTTCACTCAATATACATATATTTCCGTTTGGTGATGCACTGATTCTAATACCGGCGTCGAGTAATTTTAATTTTCAAAGGAAAGATGAAAAAAAAATATTAAAAAAATGATAAACTAACGCGACCGAAAATCAAAGTCGACGAATAAGAGGCTCTACTATCGCGATTTCGTAAGCAAAGAGCCACGACACTCTGGAAAAAATATAAAAATGCGCAATATACACTGACTCGACTTTCGCGTGTGCCTAAAGTATAAACGAAACTCGAAGCAACCATGCTTTGAAAAACAATCAACTAATCTACGCAACAAACACTGACTCTACCGACCGCATTGCACGCGGTCACTAAAATTTCTGAAAAAAATGCTGAAATAAGAAATAAGAAATAATTAAGTAATCACTCAGGCATGTCTATTTATAGATTTAGTATTAAATTTGACCGATAAAAACATAAAAATATGTAAACACATATAGGTACAAACTCACTTGTTGTAACGAAGTTGATTTCCCCAATATTCCATTTTCAATTCCTTCCATTTGCAATTTTCAAACATGGCGTCGATTCCATGCCGATAGCGTCCCTTCCAGTCGAACTCGACAATCAAAACCTATAACAGCAATAAAACAGATATTACGATTCAATGCGTTAAAATAAATGTACCTATAACTTAATTAAACATCGACTCAACCCGAAATATGGTCCGTGAATTGTTAATTATGTTTACAGACTTCATAATTAACGACGATTATGTATGGGAAGAGCACGTACGAAACAGATGAAACATTTTTCGCGATTCCGATTGACTTGATCGTCAGAAACGTGTTAATATTAAAGGAAAGCACTAACAGACAGTAAAGGAAAGTACTAGGAGCGATTTGGAACATTAAGATAACAATAATTAAAAATTACGTACCTCATTAGATGCGAAGCCTGTCACTGCATCTCATCACACGAGTTTCCAGGGGACGAATGATGGACAGGAACGGACGCGTCTCTCGCAGGGGGTGGGGAGCGGGGCGCACTGGTCACGTAGTCAGTCTCGACTCTCGATCTGTATTTAGGAAGAAAAGGTTAAACCTTACATCTCGAATAACTGAAAATAAATAAAGTAAATACAGAAAATAAAATCAAATAGATATCAGACTAACAATTAATTAATGATTTATTGTCTTTATATCCCTGTGACGTCACAATGAGTAACAGCCAATCACAGGCGCTGTTTCAAAATGTAATATCGATCTGCTAATCGACACACAAGTAACTAGATCGATTGAAATATATTAATTATCACTATTTTAATCAATGCTTTTTATACAAATTTTGTGAATGCAACAACAATAGACAAATGATATATATAGAATATAGAAAGACATTCATTTTTGACGATGTTTTTCCTTTACGTCATAGGACTCTGTATCCCATTAAATACTGCCCTAGTCTATTGCTTGTCTGTATTTATTTATTTTGTATTCTCCATTATTTTGTAAAAGTAATTTCATTATTACCGTTGGTAGCATTCGTAAGCCAGGATCAGTCATCTGATACGCTTGTTGTTTTTTCAACGCTCGGTTAGATTCTGTTTATATTCGCGGACGCCGCGCCGGCCACTCGACTTCACCTTGCAGCTGCGTTCTCAAATTCCTTGGCCGTGCGACACGAAAAAAAAGTTGCTTTACACATCTCCACTATGCATTGCCTGCGCCCTTAATCTGTGTGTTACGAAAAAATGTTCGTTTGAGACATCTATTTCACACTTAATTTATGTCTGTACTACCAACTGTTTACCATAAAACTAGCCCAAACTTATCGACCCAGAATCAAGATAGATTTTTATATAAATCTAGTGAAAACTGAAATAAAAAATTTTCGAAAATATACTGTACACAAAAGGAACATTTATATGAAAATCTAATTGCAATTTCGATTAAAAGTTAATATTTACACGTTATATATTTCTATAGTTATAATTAATATATTTGAATCGATCTAGTTACCTACGAGTCGATTAACAGATCGCTATTCGATATTTAAGCAGCGCCTGTGATTGGCTGTTACTCATTCTGACGTCACAGGGATATAAAGACAATAAATCATTAATTAATTGTTAGTCTGATATCTATTTGATTTTATTTTCTGTATTTACTTTATTTATTTTCAGTTATTCGAGATGTAAGGTTTAACCTTTTCTTCCTAAATACAGATCGAGAGTCGAGACTGACTACGTGACCACTGCGCCCCGCTCCCCACCCCCTGCGAGAGACGCGTCCGTTCCTGTCCATCATTCGTCCCCTGGAAACTCGTGTGATGAGATGCAGTGACAGGTTTCGCATCTAATGAGGTACGTAATTTTTAATTATTGTCATCTTAATATTCCAAATCACTCGTAGTACTTTCCTGTACTGTCTGTTAGTGCTTTCCTTCAATATTAACACGTTTCTGACGTTCAAGTCAATCGGAATCGCGAAAAATGTTTCATCTGTTTCGTACGTGCTCTTCCCATACATAATCGTCGTTAATTATGAAGTCTGTAAACATAATTAACAATTCACGGACCATATTTCGGGTTGAGTCGATGTTTAATTAAGTTATAGGTACATTTATTTTAACGCATTGAATCGTAATATCTGTTTTATTGCTGTTATAGGTTTTGATTGTCGAGTTCGACTGGAAGGGACGCTATCGGCATGGAATCGACGCCATGTTTGGAAATTGCAAATGGAAGGAATTGAAAATGGAATATTGGGGAAATCAACTTCATTACAACAAGTGAGTTTGTACCTATGTATGTTTACATATTTTTGTATTTTTATCGGTCAAATTTAATACTAAATCTATAAATAGACATGCCTGAGTGATTACTTAATTATTTCTTATTTCTTATTTCAGCATTTTTTTCAGAAATTTTAGTGACCGCGTGCAATGCGGTCGGTAGAATCAGTGTTTGTTGCGTAGATTAGTTGATTGTTTTTCGAAGCACAGTTGCTTCGAGTAGAGTTTCGTTTATACTTTAGGCACACGCGAAGGTCGAGTCAGTGTATATTGCGCATTTTTATATTTTTTCCAGAGCGTCGTGGTTCTTTGCTTTCTAAATCGCGACAGTAGAGCCTCTTATTCGTCGACTTTGATTTTCGGTCGCGTTAGTTTATCATTTTTTTAATATTTTTTTTTCATCTTTCCTTTGAAAATTAAAATTACTCGACGCCGGTATTAGAATCAGTGCATCACCAAACGGAAATATATGTATATTGAGTGAAAGTCTACGAATAAAAAACGTAAGTATCATCCTATTTTATTCTATGCATCTTTAGAAAATAATAATATTTTCAAATTTTGCTAACGATTAAAAATTTTGTAAATTATCAAAAATCTGTAATTAGTTTTGAACGTAGTATCTTTTATATTAATTTATTAGATGTATACCTATAATTTGCACAGTAGTTTATGATTGTTTTCTTGTGCTTTACAGACTATGGATTTCATCCTTACATCCTGGAGACCAGCAGCTGGACTTTGCAGATAACTTGGGCTGATGTATTTCACTGGGCAGCATCGCAGTCGTCGTAGTCAACGATTGGTGAGTCGCATGTGTTTTCGTTCCTCTGGTCCCCAATCATGTTGTAGGACGAAAGGTCCGAATCAACACGGGTGACCGGTTGTATACGTAGTATTTTTGGCGAATAGTGACCACGGGTATTTTTTATACCCGTGAATGGGAACATATTTATACTGTTTCATTTTGTAGATCAGGCTAGGGTCTTTTTGTGCTACGCGATTTTTAATATAACGTGAAATTTGTCAGAAAATGAAAATAAATTCTTTGACTTGTAATATTGATGACTTAATATCGCAGGCATCAAAGTCTTTTCTTATTCAAAAATTTGATGTTTCAATTCATGTACAAAAAGACGTTTCGCGATGGGTAAATTCTTGAGTCAAAGTAACATGCATTATGTACTACTTTCATCTTTAAAAAATACGCTTTGACAACAGAATTGCTCAAGGGTTAAATATTTTCATCAGTTTGCTTCAATAATTTTTCCTTACATTTTCAAAGTAAATTATTTTATTGTAAAGTCTTTCGTCTTAAAAAATTCAATTTTAATCAAAATAATTTCCTTTACCACTAATATTTTTCATTATTATTGTATATTAAAATTTTGCTCTTTATTTATCAGAAATGTAAAGTCCAGTAAAAGAAATAAAATATGAAAGAATATATAAATACCATTTCATTGTACGCTAGTATTTACAGTAATTATTTTTTTTAGTTGAGGATTTTCAGGATACCTTCCCGTGTTCATTGCCTAAACTCACCCAAGTGCCCAGGTGCTACTTGCGTGAGCGAAGGCAGCGAGCACGATGTCTTAGTTTCTAAAAATTCCTAATAATATCTATGTGCGACTGACATTGAGTTAGTGTATCGTGCGCGACGTAATTTCCACATGTGTGTGTGTGTGTGTGGTTAGGCTGTGGAATTGCGTCGTTTTAAAACTTTAACATAATTTACAAATAAAATTCTATTTCATCTTGCTCATACATTTTGCATGTTCAAAGACAATAACATAAAATATTTAATGAAACGTAGATACAATTAATTTCTTGATTTTAAACAGCAGAATATAGAAAATCATTTTATCAAAGCTTCTATTATTTGAAAGTTAGTTGAAATACGCAATGGTCACTAGTCTTTGTCGGTTGATTTCAGGTATTGGTACGTACCTTTAGAGTGTGAATGTTTGCAATGTTCGGGTGTCGGAGGAACCCCGGGGCGTCCTCTCTAGTGTAGGCTTTTGCGCCCGGACATTATGTGTGAGAACCGTGGAGCGTATGTTTGCGAGAATGAGTTTTGCAATTTTTTAAATATAGGGTTAGGTAGGTAGGTTTCACTTACTTTCTGGTATGTGTGTTAGATGTAAGTAGGTAGGGTCAGGGCAGGACTGCCACAGGTCCTGAACCTGTAGTTCGATTTGGAGAATCGAAACGTTTGCCGATCCAAACGGATTGTACCGTTTGTTTTGGTTTTACTTTCGGTCCTTGGAATCGCGCGACTTTACAGTCGCTCTTCGCGGTCGCGTTCGTTCGCGGTAGGATCCCCGAAACGCTCGTCCCGCTCGAGTTTCTCCACATCTGTGTATTGCACGGAATCTCGAGCGTAGGTTTAAGTTTCAGGCTTTGGCAGGACCGCCGAAGAAAGAAGAGACTCTCGGGAGTCGAAAAGGCCTTGACAAACTGTCGCAAGAGTGGGCTGCATCAAATGGTTCTTCATCTTCATCTTCGGATGAGGATGGAGAGTCATTCCATGTTCCTATTATGTCACTGTTGTCGCCTGTAGTTGTAGTACTTGTAGTTTTTCATATCAACAGCCAGTAGTTTGGGGCAGATCGTGGTTTGCGTTAGTGTTGCGGAACGCAAATGATCGCGTTTGTTTTAAAAATAGCGTTGTACATAATTTGGATTTATCGTGATTACTTTTAGCGTTGCGAACGATGAATATTTTCGCGTTTGCAGTCAGAGTAGTGTTGCGAATAAGAATTAATACCGGTTTGCTATTAGTGTTACGAAGTACAAATTATTCGCGTTGCTTGTCTAGTTATCTTTGCAAATAATTAGTTTTATAGATAACTTTACAGTTGTTAACGATGAAAACTTTTCGCGTTTTTTTTCAGGGTAGTGTTGCGTATACGAACTAATTTCGGATTGCATTAAAAATGTAGATATTATCGCGTTGTAATTACAATGAACCGATTTTGATCTCGTTTGTTTGTAGAGTTGCGACGTATAAAATGCCTCAAGTATAACACTGGTAGTACATGCATCAGCATCACGAAACAGCCTGATGTATTATAATTTAGAATAAACAATAGAGGATTTGCGGTGTACTTGTCAACGAGGTACATCCTTAGGTACCTTAATAATCTTGAAATTTTGAAATAATTTTGGTTGATTACTCCAATGAAATAAATCGATTGATGCTCAATTCTGGATCGTACAGGTTTCATTCCGTTAAAAAATACTAAAATTTATGTAATTTCCTTTTCTATCTCACTTCCTCTAGTGTTTATTTTTAAATTTGTTGGTAACGTTGCGAGTGACATGAAAATTATAATGGGGCTATAGAGCCCCAGAAAAATGGGCTGGAAAAATACAGTGGCTGAAAGGTCTACTCGTATACCTGGTCTGTGATTAGAATCACTCGACTCGTGGCAGATGCCTTTCGTATTGGCCGCCACGCGCTGCTGCGTCGTTTCCCGCTTAAAATGATTCCACTTTCCAATTGCAGATGGCGACACCATTTGCAGTTCTAGCCTTTCCTCTCGGATGCAGACGCCGGCAGTTTAATTAAGTGCAGTAAACAAAACGTCGATATCTCGTGAAATACTTTAAACTGTGTTAAATTAAAGATGAACTGGAAGTTTGGCTCGTTCAGGCGCAAAAATGGTTACCTGGCTCCTGCTTGGTACGCTGTCAAAGTCGAAGTTGGAAGTGCATCGTATTGCAAGCTACAGCGAAAGAGGTGAGGAGTTTATTAACTTTATTGCGTCATAAATTCGATGATATCCACCGGCGGACAGATATTATCGGGAAATATTTATAAATGAACGTCGTCCAACATTTTTTACATAACCTTCAATGTCCTTGGGGATCCATGCATGTTTGGTACGATCTATGTAATAACCTATCAAGGGAACCATTAGAAAATATTTTTTCGACGAACGTAGCGTCAGTATAATAGTATCGAAACCGATTCGACAAACATTTTGTTTTCAGTTTCGTGAAATTTGTTTGTTTTATGTTGAGAGGGCATTTTTTAGGTTTGGTCGCGATTTTCCAGGCATTCTCGCTAATATGTCAAAGAAATATTTTAGGTAATTATATGGATGAGTTATTGGGAAGTTGATCAAAATTTTAATTGAAAATTCGGTAGCTTTTGTCCTGTGCATTATTTTTAGCACAGTATCGAGAAGAAAAACACACTGAAGCGTGTGCACATTTAATCACAGATTGTTATTAACAATGAGTATCTGCCAACAAAATTAATTGTTATACACGAGTAAATTTGAGTTTATTTTTTATAAAATAGCAACAAGAGAGGAATAATGAATTTCAGGATGCTACGATAGAAAACTTTTAATTAAAATCTTCCGTTAACATACTTTTATTTACGTTGGAATAACCGTGCATGTAGTCGTTAATAACATGTAAATAACTTCTCCTCGTTTTCGATTAAACAATCATTGTACTCTTTTATTGATTTCAATCTTAATTCTACATAGTATTTCCAATTTGTTATTTGCAATTTGTACTTTTATCCATTGCTCGTATTGATTTATTCCGTATTAATCACACTCGTTCAATTCCTTCTTGTAATATTTCGTATATATTCGTCTCTAACATCAACGTTAAAACAATTCCAATAATACACTAGACCTATTGGAATTTTTTAATAATCCGGATATTTGGTCCCGGTATTTGCATTTTCACTTCAAACGGCGTAGCGAAAAATATTTGACGCGTACGATGTCGAATAAATCTTTTTTAAGCTATTTTGCCAAAATGAAATAATTTGTTTAACAAGTACAGAAACTCTTTTTCCCCGCTTGATACGAATTTGTTTTCGACGCATCGCAGCTTTCGTTTTTCGTTTCTCGAAGATCACAATCGATACGTTTCATTAAAGTCGCGCGATTTTATTTTAATAAAATCATTTCTCTCGGTAAGTTTTTCGACGAGATCGTGCAACTTTTGATGCCTCGACGCTCATTCGTGAATCAGCCTGTGCACGGGCACCGAGTTTCCCCGTCCGTTTTCTAATCTTACGCAGCGCACGGCCAACGAAACTACTTAAAATGCACTCGTAACCGGAATCCGGCTCGCAGCTGGCTGCATTACGCTGTTTTCTCATAATTGTGAAAAGTTTCGCGGTCGTACGTTTATTAAACGCGGCTTCCGGGTTTCGCGAACGCGCTGAACCACCATGGCTCGGCGGAGAGAGTTTTAAAAAAATCAATTTCCAAACATTTACGGGCAATTAATCGAGAGGCGACGGTTATCGATTCCATTCGATGTCTCCCGATATAAGGACCGTTTTTGAAACTAAAACGCTCGTGTCACATAAAACGTACAATGTATATAGAGTCGCGCACCGTTGGGCGCAGTAAAATTATACTTTATAAAACACCGTCCTCCTACACCGAAAACCGACTGGCCCGATACGCTGTATAGGATTCCACCCTCTCTATGGATTTACGATACATATTTATCAGCAGCTTCGATGCAACCGTCGAACGGTTTATTCGTTGGACCGTGCGACGAACGACACCGATTGCGGAACGGCGATCGATATCGCCAAGAAAATTCGTCCGTGACGCGAATTAATTTACGAAACGAGCGGATACGATGAAGTTTCAGTTTCAAACGTCCGATTCCCTTTGCTTCGGTCCTCCGTCGTACAGGGTGACTCGTGCAATCGAGTCCAGCCATTGCGTTAAAACAAAAAAAAAAAAATTAGTTTCTAGACCATTCTTCTGTCATCTACGTTTGCTTTTAACGGAGTTACATACTTTTTTATACAATAAATATCAGTAAGATTTGTATCTTACTTTGGTTCGATTGCCGGCGAGCCACCCAGTATCGCCGTAACTCGAGCGTCATCATCGAGAACCAATTATCGAACCCGTCTTGCGTATTATTCGTCCAAAGAAATTCACGGTACGGTTTCTTCGAAGGAGGCGACGCGAATAGGAGAAACTTGTCGTCTTTCTGAGCCCCTAATTAAATAGCCACCAATTCCGACTGTCCTTTCTGCGGCAACTTTCGTAGCGGGACGAGCCGTAGTCGGATTGGACGGGGAGGAAAGTTTTCTTATCCCAGCTCGCGCGGAAAGAATGACTCCCGTAATTCGCCTGCCGCGAGCGCCGGTTTGTGATTTATAGGACGCTAAGTGGTCCATTGTAATTGCAGATGAGGGTATTTACTGTTGTCCTTATATTATTGCGTCCGACGGCGAAGACGGGAGGCGAGGATTCAAGAGAAACGTATCACTCTTGCGCAAACAATGGCTTCTTGTCGTTGAAATACGCGGCTCGTGAAAATTAATTGCTCGTCTAAGCGATTGGCAGAGGCGGTCACCGGTGACCGATATCTCGAGCTCAAACTGAGGTTACTAGAGTTATTATTATTATTATTTATTTATTCAGGGGAAAACCCTTTGGTACAAAAAAAAAGAAAAAGGGAATAAAAATTGCACGAGAGAAAATTTTGTCGATTACAAAAGTTAGTAATAATTAATGTACAAGTACTGCGAGGATAGTTTTTTTCGATCTCAGTTGTATCTATTCCACAGTAGTTTACACAATAAAATAGAGTGTGATTCTGTACTATCAGAATCAGAAAAATACTAATTAACGTGAAGACGATCCGCGCGCATTCAAGGAAGATATTCAAAATGGCGCCATCGACACGACGCGCGAAGCTAATAACACAGATACGATAGGGATAAAAATTGACTTATTCGTTGTAATATTCCGCGTACATCGATCTTGGGCGTCCACATTGGTTAACTCGGGGCCCACCGTAGCGCGTTTAGGCCCCCGAGCGCGCATTCCGCGTAAAGAATAACGCGTCCGCGCTGCCTCATCCGGCGCACCTCCGAATAATTGCGTGCTCCGTTCTCCGGGCGCGTTTATTTATCGTCGATTGTTGTCGCGCCGGCATCAGAGGCTCGCGCGCGTTCCCCTGGCCGACAACTTTTTCTTGCCCGAGCTCGCATTAAAATTCGTAGAGCCCCGCCGTCGTCGGAGGAGCGGCCCCGCGTCGTCTACGCGCGACGCATCGTCTCCCCTCCTCCCCATCGTGCTTAAAATACACACACGCTCGACTTTGCGCCCGTAAAAGCTATTGCCTTTCCGAGCCCGGGACTATTTTTGCGTCGCACGCCCCCGACCAGGCTCCATCTCTAATCTGAGACCGAGTCCGGAGGATCTATAATGCATACCGTGTGCGCTCCGAGGGTATTTCCAATCCTACGCGTCCCCCCCGTTCTTGCACGCGAGATACCCAAAGACCAAAAGGGGGTGAGAGCCTCGAAACATCCAACAACCGATTCCAATTGCTTTACTTTGATTCTAATGTGCCTTCGCAGAATGATAGATCGAAGTGGGACAGTTGTAAGTTCTGTATAACACCGATTGTTCATTGGATGTCTCGGAAAATTTATTATTAATTGGGAGAATTGCCTGCGCCAGGGTCTAACGATGCTCACGATTCGATCTATCGTAGCTCAGACCGCCTCGCGACATTTAAGGTGAGCGTCATTAGACCCTGGCGAAGGCGATTCTCCTAATTGCTACAGTATCACAACATCAATATTATATTTTCTTACAGCTTTACTAATGCTGCTGTAATTGTGAAATGAAACAGAGTCGGCACACTTGTGTAAAAACTAAATTATATCGTAATATTCTTTATACACTTAGCGTAAAACATGCGTCTTGACTGGTTGACTGATGATAGCAATGACGATAGCAATAGCTATGGATTTATAAATTCGCAGAAATTAGATCGGAAACCTCGTACCGGGATTTAAAGTATTGAAATTCGTCGAATCGTACCCAAGGGTTAAATAGCTAGTTTGGGGTACGTTTTGTGCGAAAGGCATATGCTCTATAATGCATGGCGGAGGCGCAAGGGTATTTCCAATCTTACAGCCCCTCTTGCCGCGACCCTTGTAACACAGGAGATAGCGAGAGAGTAAAATAGGGGTGTGGAGTCAGAAATATCGGGCATCGAAATGGCGCGATGTTTTCGAGGGTGGCGTGACCGCGGCTCTGAGTCACGCGCGAAACGACTTCAACCCCCGCGGCCGTCGTGGATCCGTCGCCGACGCCCGGCGTCGAACGTCATTTATTTGTAATACGCGCGGCACGATATGCCACCGCGTTTCACCCTCGTCCCCCACGAGAAGATAAGGGCGCGTTTTCACGCTCGACCACCGTCGCCGTACGATGATGCATGTCTACGCGACCCTTTGTACGATCGCGCGGCGTCGCGACGACGATTCCACGGCACCGGGAATTGAACGGTGCATTATTTATCCGGGAAATCCGAGGCGAAAGCGAGGCCTGGACGAGGCAGATCGCGCTCGATAGATCCTCCGTTGATCGGGGATGATAATTGGGGCTAACGCGCCGTCATTGGGACAGGAAGGAACGTAATAACCGTTACTTAGGTTGAGATTGGATCTGGGAGGGTTGGTGAGGAATCTTGGACGAAGGATTCGTTCGACCCTCTTTTTACAGAATTTCTAATTTACGAAACTGTTGTTTCGTTTTGGTCATTTATTAGAGCTATTAGAATGAAGTACTATGTTATACAGGGGTTGTCTGTGTTTAATAAATGATCATCTCGTGTATGGCACCCTTAAGTCATCGTTAAAAATGAACGCAGGTTGTAAAGATCCATATTTGGGGTTGCGCGAAGGGGATTCTTAAAATCAAGTCAACTCGAGGAAGCATCACGAAGTGCAGACCACGCGTGCAGTTAAATAAATCAGTTTCATTTCGTCTAAGAATATAATCGCGTATGTTTTCGAGTCACACGGGACTAAGAACACGTATATTTTGTTTCGAATCTTTGTTGGCCCCACTATGATCCATAGACCCTCTACTTTCGAAAGGATTCAACGCGTTTCGAGTCTGTGGTTCATCGATCGAGGATCGATCCGATCGACGGGGCGGCGGATTCGGTAGATCACGGCGACGATACCGCATCCGGTGAGCCGTTATCCGTTTCCTTCGCCCACGAATTTCCCTGATGAAACACGTTTAGAAAAAGGCTGCGTCCGCGATTGGACCGCAAGATTGCACCTCTCCAAATGAACCGTGCGTGCCTCGGATTGCACGGACCACTCGAAACCCTCTTGGACCGTGAATCGTTTCACTTTCTTACGGCCGTTTCTTCTCCTCGCGAGTGGAACAGATGCTCCCGGATTTCAGCGATCGCGGCTGATAAGGCGGCAAGAGGAAATAGAAAACAAGAGGTCCCGGGGCCCTTTGTGTGGGAAAGCAGATGCGTTCGCCGTGGAACGCGATTAGGAGGCTCTGTTTATGGGGCCTACGGGCCCTTGGAACACGCCGTTTCTTGCTGCGTTTAATCCTTAATTGTCCATCCTATCGGGCACTCCCGTCGGTCGTGCCTGACGTTTATATGCATCGCGAGACAATTTGATTTGTGTACGTTTCACGGTACGAAAGCTACGACTCCGACTCCCACGCCATTTTCTTCGAATACCTAGCATGAATACCTACACAAAAGGATTAAACAACATTTCCGTAGAGCGTCAAGCAAATTTATTAATAATCAAAAACGAATTTCTATGAATCAACAGGGGATAGGTGAACAAATTTTTCGGGGAAATCAAAAAATTTCAAATCATTCTGAAAAAATTATTTTCGATCGCGGGTATGAATTAGAATCATTTTTGGTGAATACATTTACCCTCGAAATCCTAGTCATTTTCGGAAAAAACATTCTTTACCGAAAATACAACCTGTAGCATCGACGCGTTAGATCGAGATATTACCTATCGATAGTCGATCGTATCTACGCGTTTCATCGCGCATATAGAAATGTTCGTAAATCTATCGTTGTAAATTATCGTTTTAAAACATCGTCCATGCGCGAGAAAATGTTTATAGAATCTAATTGGAAATTAATCGTTTCGGTGGACCGCGGTATTCGAGCGGACGCGCAACGAGATTATGAATACTCGCGAGACAATCGACGAACGACCGAATACGTTCGACGCGTCGTTTTTGCAAGAGGGTGGGGGGAGGCGGATCACGAGGGTGAGAGATCCAATTAAATACACCGTACGATCGCGAACATATTTACCGCTGCATAAATCTCGACAGTTGTAATATTTCAGTGGTTTTTTTTCGGAACGGTTCTTGTCGTCGACATTATGCGGCGTGTGTTCCGTGACTTCCCGCGCGCGTTCCTTCTTTTTCTTCCACCCCCTCCTCGAGTCGCCGTCCTGCCGCTGGAACGATGCGCCACATATTGCACATAAATTTCGCACGCACAGCCATAAAAAGTCTCAGCCGTCTCTGTGCATTATATCGGTATAACAGTGACCAGGAAGGCGTGGCAGTTTTCCCCCGGTGCTCGCTATTAGGCGGAAAATAAGATTCGTTTTTTGCATAATGCCGGCCGTGACGACGAGCCAAATGGACCTCATCCGAGCCACGTCCCACGCCAATGAGCGTCCTAGAATTTTTAAGAAGCTCGTCTGCTACGGAATCGACCATCCTCGCCGAACGTTTCCGTTAAGCTCGTACTACGAATGCTTCGTTGCATATTCAATTCTTTCGAATTACCCGAAACGACAGCATCGAATTCACCGAAATATTCCTTCTATTTTTTTTTCTTCGTCGAATTAGGAGGCAAAAGTGCACTTTCAAATACGCGAATTACTCCAAGCTCGCTCAAATATTAATTCAACGAGTCGAGATCAAAGATTTCGGAATGCAATATCGAAAGAATGAGCAGGTATTTTTATGTCGTGCTATTCTATAAACAGTATATCTTTGGGAAAAATTTTGTTGCATAATAGCTGCAGTTTATTCGTCTTCAACCCAATCTTGAGCCTTCTTCCGAGAATCGTCACTATAAAAATAGAAATTCCTCGTAGATTTTTAGAGAGTACTCGCAGAGTGTGTAACATGTTGCAATTAATAGTGTACTAACTTAACTGTAGAAGCGATTTTACTATCGTAGAATAGGCTAGGGCTATTCCCGTTCAATAATATACAAAGTTTCTTGCTTGGTTTGTTGCTAACGAATGTTCCGACAAAGATTAGCACGTGGAGGCTCGGGAACCAGTCTCGCCTATCCGGGCACGTAAGAGTTTCCTCGAAAAATTCGCGTTCTCCAAAGCCGCCGCATTAAGAGTCTCCTCGCAATAGCGTGCGCATCGAGACGACTATTTTGTACATGCAACGATATTCCCGGGTTGTGGAGACGCAGAAAATGCACACGCGAGCGATGAAGCTATCACGAAATGCCCTTATGTAACGTGGCGAGCCAAGACCCCCCTCGGAGGTGCATCGTTTTCGAAAGAATTCCTCGGGAATGCTAAACGATTCGAACCGGGAGGACTCGACAAAAATTGTAGAACAGCGAATCTTGTCGGTAGATTTTGGACCCAGTAGTCGGGAAACCTTCTACACGACGTACCAAAATTAGTCTCCGGTCTACCAAATAATTTCACTGTATCTCGGGTCACGGTTTATTTTATGCAAATAATTTTCCATAAGCTAGACAAGGAAAGCTCTTTTCTACAAGAGAAGTTTCAACGTTTAACAGCATTCAACTGCAACCGGTTACAAATTACAATCTCGTACTGGCTACGGGTTACTTAGCCAAAGGCTACAACTTTGGTATTTTATAAAAGTTGGGCAAAAAATAATAGCGTGGTGGTAGAAGCCTTTCTAGAAAAGTTCGTGAAACGGACAACGCGTTAAGTTGTCCATATTTTGCCGCGTTAAAAATTTTCTTATATCCCTTGGATCGTCGGACGCCCTCCTCGCAGGGGTTCGCACCCTCTGCCCATGCTCGGGTCGTAATTTTGCTAGTTTCGAAATTGTTCAACAAAAATCCACGACCTTAAAGTTTGCTGTTTCAGCAAAAATTGGATTTTTATCCGTATCGAGTATTTTTTCGTTTCCATCGGTAATCTGCTTTCCAGGTTTTCCTTCGATCGGATCGTCTCGTTTTTGCATCG
Organism: Colletes latitarsis; assembly: GCF_051014445.1. Lineage (NCBI taxonomy): Eukaryota > Metazoa > Arthropoda > Insecta > Hymenoptera > Colletidae > Colletes > Colletes latitarsis. Next base: position 23,047,422 of record NC_135135.1, on the reverse strand, counting down.
GGATTATTACTTAGCAAATATCGAGGAGAGAAGGTTGGTCTTGCGTTAGAATGGTTGTAAATGGCCTTTGTAGGAGCGGAGTTAATGTTTTCAGGGATCGGATCGTCCCCTTTTGAAAATCACCGGTCCATAGAGAGGATACCCTCTGTCGGGAGGAACAGAGTCGCGTTTTATCGGAATAATCCTTGCAGCGCAATATCGATCGAGAAAGCAGCAACGTCGGATAATCAAAAGTGCATTACTCTGTTAGCGGAGCGTATAGGAAAGATTCATTTCCGTCGGCTCTTCGTGCCATTATATCGTGTAGGAAGGACTCCTCGCCCTCTGGCCTCGCTCCATCCTCCCTCTCCCGTCCCTCTCTGCAAAGCGATTCCCGAGCACTGGGATTGCGGGTCAGCTGTCATTTCCCAGGCAGAACAAACAGCCGTACCGACCGTCATGACTTCCCCTAAACCCATTCAACGATGGTTAATTTCGGCCCCCCTCTCTCGAATATTTACTTGGATACTATTTGCTGATTTATTTGCAATCGTTTCCGTGGCTCGGGCAGTCGGCCTCCCGCTATCCCGGCGATCCAGCTAAATCATTAATCGCCTCGATCGCGCGACGCACTCGGCTACCGGTGGCCAACCGATCGACTTCTCGTTCGGGGCTAATTGATTTTCTCGATGGTAAGGGACATATCACCGTACGAGGTCACCAATTATACACCACAATTACCGTTTCGAATATTCTGCCTAAAATCCTCGAGCATATAATAGTCAATAAGCCCGCTTGCCCTAATAACGTTATTGAAGTACAGTATGGATTCGCTGGAGGCAGGTAACGATGGAATTAATACGAGAATAAAATACATAAATTGTCGCGCGCGCAATTTCGTTTTAAAATCTTGGAGAAAATAATAGGCGAGCTCGTCTGGGTTCTGAAGTCAAAAGATTTGTTAAAAATAATACAAGATCTGGAAAATCGTCCCCGAGAGAGAGATTTAGCAGTGCCCAGTCGAAATTGCATTTTATATTGCTCCAAGTGCATTCAACGACAGATTTAATGCGCACTTACGTATTATGGAAACCATGGCTATGGCTACTGGTAGTGGAGCCTATAATTATTCCATCGATGAAAGTAACTGCCGTCTGGAGAACGAATTAAAATGCTGCGGGCTATGGAAGAGGTCTTTATTGTAAAAAAGAGGAAAACTGTCGTTCGCGTGAGTACGAAGCACCGGAATTAGCAGCCATAACCTAGAGATGTGCAATTAAACGTATGGTCGCGTTTAAAGATTCTAAATCAATAAATTTGTCACGTAAACCTTTAAGTATGTTTTTCGTGAAATATAATTTTTTTTATAGGTAATACAGAGGTTGTTATTGCTAAATTATTCGTGGACTTGGCTCTTTAGGGTATATTATAGGTTGACCAACCATTTATTGCAATGAACTTCTCTCGACGCTTTTTATTCCGCGGTCCACCACTCGGAATATAGGAGGAGTTTCTGCAAAGAGGCGGCGCCAATATAACAAATTGAAACGAAATAACCCTGCAACTTGGGTGGCACTTTTAACCTTCGACTCCCGTGTCTGAGACAGTAAAATCGTCGTCGACAATCTTATTTTGAAAACGAGAGTTCCCACAACAATTATTTTCGCGAACGCGTCCGATCTCCAATCTCTACGTTCGTTAAAGATCGAATCACCACAAAAATGCACCGGTTATGCGCATAAATATCCACGGTGGACTTCGAAACAGTGACGGATCGATACTTACGGGAGCCTCGAGCTAATTACTTCGATGAATCGTTCCCATTTACGAAACGTTTGATGATAGACTAATACTGTTATTTGGAAAATATATTTTCCTGCTATTAGTTCGCCCTTCGTTATAAATACATCATTACTTCGACTTTTGACTAAATCTCGTGGTCGTATTTTATATTGATCCCGTTGTTGTCGAGGATGACTGGCAAACGAGAATCGTGACGCTTTCCTAATCTCGAAATAAAGCCAACCATAATCGAAAATCGAATCGTTGCTCCGAGAATGACTGTCCTTGTTGCTAATAGTGTTCTGGAACCGTTCGATGGAAGAATCGAGTCAATTTGCGATTTAAGCCGCTTTCATTCCGGATTGGAAAATTTCCACGGTTGCTTCTAGCTTTCTAGTCACTCTATCAGCAAGATTCGAAAACCCATGATGGATTATATACTCGTAACAGATGACTTAGACGCGTTTCCAACTTAGACAACTACTTTTTCTTTAGAAAGCATTACAGTAAATCATCTTTTTGTACCACGTAAAACACTCTGAATATTAAAATGAAAGTTTGGGGACGCTAAGTAGTAAATAAAATTGTGAAAAAGTTAGTTGGAACCGATGTTACCGCTTCTTCCAAGGTTTCGGCCGATTAAATTATAAAATCGACGAGGGCCCAAAGTCGAAGTTTCGTTAGTTTCACGGTAGATCCGCTCCTGTTTGGAAGTGTTCATCCGATTACCCGATACGTGTCCGCAAAATTTATCCCGAATTCCTCGCGTCTGAATGTTTTTACGAAACGGGCCCGCGTCTAAAAACCGAACTTCGCCTCTCCGTATGCGCATACTTCGGCGAATTTAAATCGGATGTCCCGGATATTATGGTAAACGCGAGATCGGCTACGTTCCTCTGGCCGACGACGGAGAAAAACAATTACCTTTTTTCGAAAACTAACTGGAACGTCGGCATTTCTACCGATTTCTTCGTACGTCGTCGCGGACGAGACCAGAAGGTACAAAATTGTTATTTCAACGACGATGTTAATGACTTCTTTCGTTCGGGGCTCCTAAATTTTCGACGTAAATCAAATCTTCGGCCTTATTAGAGGGGATAACGCAGCAGTGTGATTATAAAATTACGAAAGACGTATCGGAATTCTAATCCCGTTCGTCCCACGGCGCCACGAACCAAAACTGTCCGGACGAATTTTAGAAACGTTCGTCACGAATTTATTTCATTTTATTACGACTCTCCAAGTTGTAACTGTACATCGTGGCGGGGGTCGGATTTTGGTACAGAGCGTTGCATATTTGAAGCGGCGTACAGTCGTGGTCCAACGATGTTGACGTTACGAGACGGTATAAAGACATAACGAAGCCTCGTTATTAAATAACTGACGAAGAATCCTAATCCCGTTGGGCAAACAGATTAAACACTCGCGTAAAATATACCGAAATCGGCGTTGGCGTTAAAGACCTGCTAGACGATAATTCATCCTTCCGGACGTTTTATATCGCGCGCGACGTGCACGAATACGACGAATCGTCCGCGAATAAATTAGACGTTTTAGAATTAACAAGCCCGGCGATAACCTTTCGCCCGTGAAAATGAAATATTTATGACCCTGCGGAAGACCTTCGAAAATTCGATGTCCTAAACAGGTTTGAAACGCGTCGGATCAGACGCGAGATAAAACACCCATCGGTCAGCGGTCGGAGGAGTCCTCTTTCTGTGATCGGCTGGCATCTTCGGCGAGTCATTTCGTCGTTCAGTTCGCCGGTACCGATGGGAATACTGAATAGTTTGATTTGCGCCGACCAACCGGTTTTTATCGAACTCGATCCCTCCACCCCTTTTTTTTCCACCCGTCGCGTAACAATTCGCTGGTACAGTGATTTTCGTCCGATTGATTTGGGAGGATGCTCCGACAGGCTTTCGGCCTCGTCCGAGGCGTACCCGTCCGGATAATTAACTACTTTTTTCGTCTATGTTTCGCCCCGTGACTTCTGCACCTTCTTCTCCGCCCACCTCTTGCGTCCGCGACGAAATCGTGGGTGTTCCGGGTCGTCGAGCCGCTCCACTTCGATCCACGTGAATGCAAGGACCAAAAGGATCGCTAGAAATATTTCTATCTATCATCATTTTACAATTTATTTTATTTCGCGTGGCTTCTTTACAATGGGCCCGTTCCAGCCTAAATCGTGGAAATCAATTTTGTTGATTCGTAGACGCGTGCTACGTCGATTTGTTCGTGATTTTATGAACGCGAGTACAGATTTGCAGAAACTGGCAACAGGGACTCGTAGAAGCGACCGAGAAACGATATTTGTGGGCTTCTTGGCCGTTTCCCAATAACATTGCCGTTGTTTGCGGGGGAGGGAACAGCGAGAAAGTTAAACACGAAAATGGCGCGTTCGATGCCGCGTATTTCGTATTTAACGCTGGGATCCGGCGCGACGCGATTTATTCGTCCGATATTGTATTCGGGTATTAAAAAGCGAACGCGTTAATAACGATGCGCGCGATTCACGAATATTGCAATTAAGCTAAGCGCGGCCACTGCACGATAAATGCTTTTCATATTTATTTCCGGTCACGGGTCTCGCCTGACGAAGTAAAGCGCATTGAAAAATTTCCGCGGTTGTTGCTCGGAATTGTACGTTACGGCGCACAATTACGATAAATTTTTCGCGGCGAGCATTTCCTCCGCGCGAATATCTCTCACTTCGCGCGAAATTTTCACCGTGGTTCGCCCTTCTGTAATTGCTTCTAACGCGGCTGCAAAAATAATATTTAAATGGTATTGGAACGAATTGGAACGAAAATTTCTTCTTCCTCGCGCGTTACCATTTTCATTGGGAATTCTCCATGAATTTTTGACCGGAAACATCAACGTTTCCCGGGGACAAAGCAATCTTGCGATTTCTCTTTCCACGGTCAACTTTTCGCAAAGGAAAACTTGCAGGTCGTTCCAGGGAGTTTTCAAAGTAAAATATACCAGTTTGTTTGGATGAATTACATAAGACTTTTGGTTAATTTTTCGAAGAGAAAAGGTACTTTGAGATAACAAACGTTTCGCTATAATACGTTTCATTTATTACCGTTATTACGTATGTCAATTCCGTGTTTTACATATTGTCGATCGTATGAGGCTGTAAATAATCGTTTAGGTTTCGCGCGTTAATCATTCGTCTCACTACGTGCCACCTACCAATAAATTATATGCTCCTCGCTGAACACGTGATTAATATCCACCGTGACCATCATTGAAGTTTAATATTTCATTCTTAACTATCCTCACAGAAATAAGGAATCCTTAAATTTAAACAGTTGTTTCGAATTAGCTCCTCTTGTAAGTAAATTTATTTCTTTCCGATAATTGCCTGGGGTCAAGGTTCAACATTTTATTGCCGAAGAGAATCGAAATCGCGGAATCGGTAGTTTATTTATTAGACTCGAGACGTTTACGAGAATCGAAATACCGAAATGTTTTCTACCCGGAAATTTCAAGGAATCTTCCCTCAAAGGAGCAGATTGCGCAACACGCCACACGATCCGACAACACGATTCACTCGAACGGCCAGCTTTTTTTTCTCCGAGCACTTCACTTCCTCGTGCTACCGGCTTAAGTAACAAGGTTCTGGTAACCATAGCCCTCCGTCACAGAAACGACTCCGCATTTACGGCGTACGGGGCCCTATAGACGCTTCGGGGCCCCTTGGGTGGGCCCACAGATGCGTGAAGAGAAGAAAGGAAAGGGAAACATTGTGCGTCACAACAACCTCCATCGGTGTTGTGTACAAACAGCCCGGACCACGAAGTGTCCCCAAGGTTTTCTAACGGAGAGTAAATATTTCCAAGATCGATGCTTCGGGGGACCGTTCGGGGCCTGTGGTCGACTTTTGGGACTCGCGAAAACGATTTTAAACGGCCACGGAAGCACAACAGCTCGCATTCTTATTCTATCCAGTCTCATCCGTGGAGAAAATTGCAGTTTGGTCGAATAATATAAAATAACTTTTGGACATAGTAATATACATCGATGTAACGTAAAATTGTTACGATAAAAAACGTTCGGAGCTTAACATATATTTGTGGTCGTCGCAGACAGTTTTTGTAACTCTGGAATTTATTTTAATCTCTTGGAAGTCCAAACGTTTTTCACTTTAATAATTTTATATTACGTTAAACCGAAAGGTATTACTTTATTTTTGCACGAACGGTGGTCGATAGTAAACTTCATTTTATTTTACTTTTGTCCGCGCGAAATTTTATTTTCAAATGAAAGAGAACCGCTCGCGCGAATGTTCCAGCGTTCTCTGTCGAATATTAACAAGAATTTCCGTTTTAAAGAATTTCTTTTGTGTCCCTGGGCGTTTAAAAAGAGCGACGCTGTTGTAAACGGCGGTCTTTGTCGCAGAGGTTGGAAAGTTTCAGCGGCATTGCAGGTAGCTGCACCAGGGCCTAGAACCCAGGGTGTTCTAGGATGACACCGACACTCAATACTGGCTACATGCTCCAACGTGGCCTCCGAAGTCTGAAATCTTGAACGCCAGCTTTCTACTTAAATTCACAAACAAACGCGAGATACATCGCCGTGATCTCAAACACGTTTCCGTATTCTCTCTTTCCTCGCGTTTCTTCGAAATTCCCTTTCGTGAAAATATCATGGGGCTGCGATGCACCAACTAGGCCAGAAGAACATCGTGTTGATGCACCACAGAGCGTTGCGCATTTTATGTAACGCGCGCTATAAAATTGGAGGCCATATTCCCAGACTACGCTTCTTAAAATTCGTTACTCGATTAATTTTCGAACGTCACTTTTCTACCACGTGCAAGTTCATATTTTTATTAATAGAGTAAACTACTTTTCATCTTCAGAGTACTTGAAAATATGTACATCGACTAATTCCTCTCGCAGCGAACGCTCGTCTCTTTTTGCTGGTGATTTAAACGTGTGACGAAACGGTGCATTCTCCGTGTTCGAGTCTTCCCATAAAGCAGAGGATCGTTGTTACATTAGTCCTGATTGAAAGTACAGCGCGAGGAGCGTGACAGCCTCTGATCAGTCAGCCATTAAGCGCCTAACTGTTTCCAGACCGTGTGCAACCGGTGTGGAGGCAAATTCCTATTGCTTTCGAGTATACCATCGTTCGAAACGAGTAACGAGAAAAATTCGGGATACTGGATATCTCCCGGGGTTCTAAAACTTCTTGCTTGTCAGTGGGATCTCCGTGAAAAATTCGCTTTGTGGAACGGCGTTCCTGAAATTATTTCGGGCGTAGAAATTTTCCGTTTTTGTTTTGCACCGGGATAGTTCGGGAACCCCTGTCTCGTAGAAATTATTTTCTAAAATTCCATCGCGTCCGGTTGCAATCAAACCGAGAGATTATCTCCGATATCCGCGCACATTCTCTGCGATACCAGGTCGCTAGGGAGTAAATTTGAAAATTCCATCGCGCCCAGACTTAATCGGACAAAAAAGAGACAATTATTTTTAATCCGTGCACAATTTCCTTCGACTTGTGCACCGCGAACCGTAATCGCCCTGCAACCGATTCTACGCGGTGAAAATGAAACGATTTTATTTAAAAAATCCTCGACGTTTTTTAAAGTACAATTTTTATTTCTAGACATTCTCGATTAGATCATTTTGAAAACAATATTTTCTCGATAGAATTGCCTAACCGGAGAAAACTTTAATGTAAATTATTTTTAAACCTATCAAAAAATGAGTAATTCGGGGATTATTTTTAAAATTCGATCGCTGGGAGTGGCAATCAAGGGCGTACGATTATTCCGTGGCAGTTTCCCCGGCCATTGGTTATACACAAAGAGTACATTTGAAAATTCCATCGCGTCGAGGTGTAATCAAGTTGTTGGGGTCTCCCGCGGTCAACCATCGTGTCCGTAGATTCGTTTCACGGGACGAGTCGTGGGGAATTACCTTCCACGGGCGACTGGGATCGCCAGGGAAGAAAAAAGTGCTCGCGTCGTTTCTTTCGTTTCTTTTCACCAGCGATGATGAAAGTCTCCATTCATTACGTACCAATTTGGCCGCGACGCGAGAAGGCGACTTCCACACGCCGTGGATCTTCCTCTGGGTCGTCGATGGCGTTTCACGCGACGCAGTGGGTGCTCCCGGTGCACGCGGTTCGTCTAATAGGAGACATAACCATTTCCTCTACTCGACACCGAGGATCGGAGGATTTCGAGCCCGAGCGATTCGTCTCGGACACGCTGCTTCCTTTCAAGATAGGACGCTTCGACGACGGAAAGGCTACACCCTTTTTCTTCCACGGTTCTTACCCGATCCTCGCTTCACCCTTTTTTCTCCCCCCTTGGTCTTCCTCTCGGAGCTCTCTTTATTTGTTTTTTTTTTTTTATCTGCGTCCAGAGCATTTCCATCGCAGTGGGGGTGTCCAGTCTCCGGAGTTGCTCACAATGAGAGCTAAATTCGACGTCCTTCCTCTCTCAGAGCCTCGGGGCTCTTTTCTAACCGGGCTACCCTCTCTGTCTCTCTTTCTATCTCGCGGAGGATTCGAAGACCTTAACCGAAGGAGATAGTCAGATACGGGCGCATAAAGGAGAAGGAATCCGCAACAATGAGGTAACAATGAACCGGCGCGCACCCTGCTGCCTGTCAACTGACGGACTTGTGCGTTTTGTGGGAACCCTATTTATATATTTTCCTTACATACCTGACCCCGCGTGGCCAGAGTTTCTCAAGCTTTCCTGACCGTCGATGCGTGACAAAATTCTGTAATTTAATAGGAACGGTTTCTGGAGACGCAATTACTCGCGTGACAGATAAATTTCCCCGAAGGTTGTTACGCGTGTTGCTATTGATCGTCTAGGATGAATTTACGGGCGGCACGTTTACGCGTTATCGCGCGGTTATGGTTGTCTTTCTCCTTTCCGTTACGGTTCAAAAGTTTTGGAATCGAACGATGGTTTCTTTGGGAAGACGCGTGCTTTTTGGTTGCATTCGTTTTCTATCGATTATGGAAACGTCTATGGTTCTGGGATTAAAATTAGCTCGATATTTTATTGAGGATACTTCGATGTTTTTGTGGAAAGCTTAGCGAGCTCGAAATCTTAGGTTTGACGAATCTGAACGAAGCTTAAGGGGATTGGAGTGAAATGAATCTGAAAGGTTTGCTCAAGATAGATCGATGGATACAGTTTGGGTGATAAGTGGTAATAATTTAGATAAAAGTAACTGCAAGGAATAAACATAGCTTTATTTTTATATATTGTACAGCTTCCCCATTTAATTATTCCGAGATCTATTATTCATCTGTTTTTAACTGTAAACATACATAAATAATAATTTTGACAGATCAGACCATCTGCTACGACTAAAATTAATTTTGATTTAATGTCTGGTTCTAGTGCTATTATTGATTGCCAGTATTAGCAATTTCCTTCTTCGTTAATTTTGCTGTCCCAAACGACAGTAAAAGTTTAATGCGTGGAAATTGTACGAACAGGTTTGGGTAGCAGAACTGTGAATTATTTAATGTCCCGATATGTACTCCTTCAAATTATTAAAAAATAACCGCAAAATAAGGTTGGAAATTAATCGTTCGCTTAAACGCGATTGAAATATATTATTAATATTCTTCTGAATTTTTAAACGCGATAGAAATATAATACTGGGCCACGCCAACTGGGTAAAGTACCGGTTGGATGAGACAAAATGTCATTCTTTTCTCTGCAGCATCTAGAATAATTCTGGCGATGATGTTAACAATTTGTTTAGGTCTAATTCAATCTGGTTGAGGTCTATTCTCATCGATAAACCATGACTTCTTCGTTTCATCATAAAAATGCTTAAAATAGTTTACCCCTTTGTACGAGTTTTATGGCCTTCGTTGGCCATTTCATTAGCATGAAGTTTTATGTATACTTGAATAACTATTATAATAATCATGGAATTTACATTGAAAGAAGGGTGACTTAGGGAGATGGCGAGTTAGCCGTTTTATATATCGATTTAAAAAGAATTCACCGCTTCGATGCGTTCGATGAATCAAACGAATCGACCGCAAGGACCACCGACAAAGTCCTGGGAGTCAAAATGGAGGGTCGTGTGCTCACGTTTCCCCCAACGATGCTATTTTTTCGTTGTCCGAAACTCGACTCGGTTCGACCGGGATGAGGATCCCTGGGACTGTTTCTTAAAGGACACAATATGGAATAATAGGATTACATAAACAACGGCAACAAGCTATTGTGGCGGAAAAGGTAGGCAGAGGCAGCGGTCGCTTAGGTGCCAGGGACGGTGCAGTTGGCCAGGGCAGACATTTGCCAGATTGCGTTCGGGTATCGAGCCCGATACTTTGTGGATTTCGTACAATAAAACCACACCGCCGCGATCGCCGCCACCACCAACGACATCGGATGTCGTCGCCGCTTTTAGTCACCTACCCTTCGACCAAGCGGTTTCATTCAAGCAACGACACACCGTTGGCTTTCGAAAAGGGGCGCCAACCTCCGTGTCGCATCGCCCCGCGGCTGAATTCCACGGTTAGACGCGTCCTCTCCACCCCAGTGCCGATGGCCGGTGCATTGTCAAAATATTGGCGTCGATCGGATCGCTCGATCCTTTGTTGCGTCGTCTCATGCCCCGGAGCTGACTTTTTCCAAAGCCCGCCGCGGGGACGACGATTTTCTGAAAGACTTCTCCCCTCCGTCGTCTTTGCACCGCCGGGCCGGTGCATACGCGCGATCCAGGATCACTTTTGTCCCCCCCCGGAACGATCGACACGAAGTGCTCGAGGATCTTTTCGGGGGTTTCGAATCTTCGAGACACGAATTTGTGATCTCAAAGGGAGCCATTGTCGCGGACGCGACGCGTTGACTCCCGAGGACCGCGCGAAAAAGATAAATGGCGGTAGGATCTCGTCCACTATCGTCCCCTTTTGTATCCCGCGGTTTTTGAGTACGCTAATAACTCGAATCGTCGAATTTCGAAGAATTTTGCTTATTTAAATTTCTAGAGTATAGTATAGAGAATGTTTGTGTATTGTAAGAAAGCTTGTTACTGCGTTCATTGCCAAGGTAATTACCGGTGGTCACTTTGGGCTTAATACTTGTAAAATAACCAATTCACGATTACTGAATATTTCTATGTTTCGCGCTACACTTTGAACAAATGTTGAGGACATCTCTGGACATAGAAAACGTGTTAACGAAATGGATACACACGGATCCTCGTGACGGAATCGATACGACCGGAAGACGTCCGTCCTGGTAATAGATATTTGTTGTTAGCTGCACTGTGTGCATAAGAAACGTCAACACACCAGGTAATACACGCTCGGTTTCGCGTGTACCTTTCGTAAATCTGTTCTAACCGCTACACGATTACGGCCGGCAGTTTGCGGTTTGCCCGGGGACGTCCGTAAACGATCCACGATAAGCGATTTCTATGAGCCCCTTTTTAGCGTCGTTCTCGCCTTTTTGAATTCCTCGAGAGTCGATGGAACGCTGGGAAAAACGCGATAACGTCTCTCCTACGATACTGCGAGCCACCCGTAATTGTTGCACCCTTTCAAACATTCGAGTGTCAAAATTTTTTATTTCCATGATGACCGATTAATAGACTTACCGATCAATAGACTACGCAGTCGATAAAGTGTTAAAAAATTTGGAAGCTAACAAAAGGTTGTTTCGACGAGTGAACGTAATTTACAGTGTGATTCTACGATACCCAAAAGCCCCGAAACTTTCGATTCAGAAATCGTTCGTCTCGCGAATCAAGCTCGATTACACCGGACACCTGCGCAGAGAGAAATTCCGCACGCGTTCAGCTTGTCGATTTTCGTAAAAAAATGCACACGTGGCACGATCTTGGCCGAAAGATCGTTAAACATCCGTTGCGGGGGCGGTTGCGCGCGAAATTCGATGCGGGGCGAGTGCAGCGCGGAATTGAGGAATGCGAGCGATCTTCCGGCGTTCTCATCCTCGGACACGGTTTCGTTGCAGACGGCTCGTGGCCGTGTAAGGGCTACGGGGATGGGAATAGGGCGATAGGGGCGGCAGATGGGGCGAGAATCGGTTCTATCGGCCGTATGTCAGATGTTCATGCAGATGAGACCCGACGAGGCCGTGTTTAATGCGGCTAATACTCGCGGCAAACAGCGTGAATCGTTTAGCGAAGCCGCTTATGGTCGGGGACCGGCTACGTGATTGCCCTAAAGAGGTTTCATCGTACGGAAAAGGGGAGACGTGCGTTTAATGCCCTGCGGCCGATACACTTGGAGAACGCAGCGACTGTCGATGCCAATTGGTCGCCTCGATGGTCTTCAACAATCGCCCGGTGTTCGTCCATGTCGCGTGCGGTGTGTTAATTATAATTAACAGACGCTTCCTATCGATGGACGTGCGTACTTGCCTCGACGATGGGTTCGTCGCAAACGTGAGTTGAATATTCGATTCGACTCCTTCGACTTTGGTTGCGTGTGTTGCCCCGAGACAATAGGAGTCGCATTTTTAAAACGTTTCGTCCTTGGCTCGAGACAACGTGAGCACCTAGTAGCAATTTTTCGCTATCTATATTAATTCTAACCGATTTGAATATGATTCGAAGCTCAGAACTCTTGGGAGAAGGTCTCGATAGATTTGTGTTGGGAATAAATTTTTATTTAAACAGGACTATTTAATATTCCGTAGCACGATTAAATATACAATGGCAGGATATTGATCAATCGAGTACTTAATATTTAACACGTATTTTGATTGCAAAGGCGTAGACTCCGGGTATCAGTTTCCACGTAACGTGAAGTTACAACTTTTATACTTACATGAATGACCTAACCGATGTTTTAAACCACAGCAAGTTTCTTCCATATGCTGATGACTCGAAGATGTATACGAGGCTATTAAATCCCGACGATTCTCGTAAACTGTAATCCGATCTTGCTAGATTTAATCAGTCGTACATCGTGAATAAAATGACAATAAATCTCTTTAAACGCCACGTTATAAGGTAGCGTAATATTTTCCCGACTGTATACCTGTTACTGCAGGTCCTCTTCAAGGCCAAATTAATTATTAGATTTCGTATTTTATCAAATAGGACAAATTCTTTCTTGTTCTTTATGTATAGAGGACCAGACGATAGAATTAAAGCAACAATAGGACGTTTCGAAGCCCAGTTTCCACTGACGAAACAGAGGGAAACTCTTAGAAACGACTCGATGATTCAACCATCGCGTTCTTTTAAAATTACCTATCCACCTACGGGGCTTATTACCATCAGAAAGAGTCGAGAAAACACCGAAATACAAGGGGATGTGTACGCGGGACGAGTCTTTCGCAACGCCGCATTCCTCGACGGTCATTTTCGAATCATCGTTTCTTAACCTTTTCAAACTCTTGCCACGCTTGACATTACAATTCTTATTCTTAGTACCAGATCCATTTTTACGAGACCCAATAGCGATCAAATAAATTAGACACTGAATATTTTTATATTCGTCAGGAGCTAATTCTAATTCGATATTTCGAGAAACTCTCTTCACGTATATACATTTTGATACTCTTACGTTTATTATAACACAGAATAAGTATCTCGATCACAGACAATTGGCTCTGCTTTACCAAGGGATCTAGAAACAGCCACGGGTGGAAATCGCGAACGGGTTGAAATATTGACTCGTCGGGGCCTAAAGGAGCCTTCATTTTGTTCTTCTCCGGAGCTCCCTTCGAGGGCTCCTCTTTCTTTTCCGCGTTTCTTTTCCGTAGAGCGTGACGGATGCGTGAGAGTATCTCTTTGGTGAACGTCGTCTGGTCGCGGAGCCAACGGTGCGTTCCCCGGTTGCTCTTTGTTCGCCGGGACGCGTATGAAGCGTGACAAAACGCGCTCGCGGACTTAAGAAAGTCCCCGCGTTTTGTCACGCGGCAACATTCGGACGACATTCGTGGCAAACGAGTCGTGACGACGCCGGGGCCAATTCCAGCCGTGAAAAGAATATTCACAATGGGCATTCCCGCGGCTCATCCTTTATTTTTAAGGTGTCCCCGACCACGGATCCCTCCGGTCTACTTAGCGCGCGCGATAATGAATAACCGCGCGATGAACAAACGCTCGACGCGAGCTTTCGTCACCTGGAACCACGCTTTGAATTTCTATGGCTCGCGATCGCCGTCATTGTCGCTCGAAATTGAAGAACCGGGGGGTTTCGTTTCTGGATCATCGACCGCCGAAACGCTCCGGTGTTGTCTTCGAAATTCTTCCTCGCGTGGGCGGCCCACTTACGAAAGTATTCGAACCGCGCTTGACTCTCGTTCGAAGCGAGACAATTTTGGAAAATCGAACGTTTGGTAACAATATTCACCCGTAAATATCACGCGTAATGCAGTTATCGTGTCGCGGGTGACGATACAGCGTCCGATATTTTCTCTATTAGGAGGGCACGTTACTTTCAAATAGAGCGTAATATCGTTACCCGCGACACAACTATCCTACGCGATGCGTTTATCGTGTCGCGGTCACCGCTGACCCGCGGAGTACTTCGTTTAGGGTGGTTGTTTCGCATTATGTCATGGGTCGTCACAGTCCTCGTGTTAATAATTGTTCTTTTTAAACTCGGTACCGTAGATATTATTTCTCTGACAAATATTTTTCACTCCCACGAATTTCTTCCACCGAATGAAGAGTAAATGAAGCGTGACGCGTTTCCAGAGAATTCCACGTTCGCCTAAAAAGATAGGATCGTCGTAGAGCGGTGGCGGTTTCATCGGGAGTTTGCAGAGGAGATTTTAATCTCGCGACATCGTTGGATAATTGTTCGTAATGGCCATGGCACGGTGCCTGGTCTCAAGCAGCGCACACAAATGTTAAACGAGTAACAACCCTTCAGGACGAAGCACGCCCCAGCCCGGTTCCCTTTTCTCCTCGACCCTTCAATTTAATCAGCCTCATTCAGTCTACCGCGAAACAACCTGCCACATGGTGGCCATTGTAGTGCGCTTGGATATTATTAACGGCACCACTCAGCGGTGGATCGTTTCGTCAATCTCCTCCACCGCTTCTTTCTCGTCTCCTTTTTTTTTTTCTTCTCTTCTTTATTCTCTCTTTGTCTCCGCGCGTACCGCGCGCTATCACCGCCCGTGAATAAACACCGAAACCGCCATATGCACTCTTGTGCCTTCTTTGTTGTTGCATTAGTGTCATTTATCCACCCTATGGAGCCGCGTGACTAAAATTTGTCCGAGCCACGCTTTCAACCCCCTCGGGCACACGATCCATTAAAAACGACAAATGTTTATCCTGTCTTCCGTTCCGCGACATCAATAAATAATCGTGATCATCCGAAAACAGCGTTGCCTCGGTGGTTCCGTTCTTTTCGAGACATTAACTATTCAACGCTTGAGTCATATACCTCGAGTGTCTCTTTTATTTCGTTTCATTAGAGTTAATACATTTTGCTTCGTACATGACTCACGCTACTCAAAAACAATTTATTATCAGAGGTTCTCAAATAACGTTCTTACGTATTTTTTGACGGCAGACAAAGAAACGCCCCGAATAGCGAACCTTGGATAACGGTGGTTAAGAGAAGCTAGGCTCCACTGTATCCATTTTTGGTTTCGTCATGCGTGTTTCTGTTCGAGTGATTTTTTTCACGAGTACGCGTACGAATACTCGTCGGTCCACCCAGAGATCTTTGACTGGGATCTAGCATGGTCGGCATTCCGGTACTCTGTCCCATCAAATTTAATGGCCGCAATAGAGGACACGGCACTTGTAAAATAAATTACAGTCGCTTTTTCTTTCTTGTTTCGTTTTTTTTTTTTAACGACCGTCGCGTCTTAATGTTACAATAAACGTCCGCGCTGTGACTGATTGATACTTACAATGGAAACTGGCCGCTAGCCGAAATGATCGATATCATCTTGCGCGGACAATATGAGCGCGGTTTACAGCCGATCCTCGGACGACAGCCATTTTTTAAGGGCTCTGTGTTTCTAGCCGGCGACGAGTACAAGTCGATGTCAAGTTTTATGGATTTCGAATTATTCACCGTCGAATCGTTGTAGCCGGTGAAATATTGCCGACACTGGGAAATTTGATAGAAGAAATTTAATGATTTAATGATCGCGCATGCGTAGATTTCGAACAGTTTTACTAACTTCTATAAGCGATATTTTGTTCTTAGACATTACTTCTTCTGGAATAAAAGGTTTTAGCGAATAGCATGATTCAAAAGCAAGAGTTAATCTTCTAAAGTTCTGTAATAAAAAATCGATTTACGTGTCGGTCCAACTTTTTAGTAACGTCTTCATGGAGACCGATCCATCGATCAGGCTGAAATCAGAGGGCGTTATTTCCCGAAATTTCTCGATTGCCGTGGTAAATTCATTATCCCGATCGAAAGTGGCGAAGCGATTAAAGGATAGTTTACCCGAGGCTGGCACGAAGACAAATCGAACCGAATCGAGCGTCGGGCCGCGATCGTTAATCTTCCCAACTGCCATAGTCATCTTCATCATTATCATTATTGTTGGCTGCCACGGATAAATCGATGGACTCGTTGATTTCGAACGATGCGTTCTATCGCATTCAATATTCAATCGTGAATTAAATCAATCTCATAATCGGACTCGTTAAGAACCTCAATGTCACGCGATTCTTGGCGAACAGGATGACCGGACAGTTTGTACCTGAAACGAAACCCACGCGACCTTTTCCCTCAAAAACTCAGGTAAACTCTTGAAAAGTATTTTGTAAGATTTTCTTCGGGAATCGCAGTGTCATCAAATTCTCTGGAAAAGGGAATGGGAATTGTTTGTCGTGGTAGGAAAGGAAGGATTTGAAACACAGTAAATTGTTTATTTAGTTTTTATTTTTTCAAATTATGATACATTTTAATGCAATGGCTAAGGAATAAATCATCCATTTTTCAAGCTCGTTAAAAACTATCCGCGAATGCGTTAAACCAAGAAACCGGTGCGTTTGTTAGGTTCGAATGGTCGAAATACGCACCGGTTGCACCTGAACTCTCCGTGAGATCGAGGGCCGTCGATGCACGTGAACTTCGACCGTCGAGGCGTGGTGCACGCGAGCACAGTTCCTCGAAAAGTTGTGTGTGCCAAAGGTTAAAGAGAAAAAGCGGCGATTTACAAGTCACGAGGAACGATAAGACGCGAAGGAGCACGGTTAAATACGGGCACGGCCGAGAAATCGGCGCGCGGATCGGTTTCTCGGATCCGGTTGACACGCATCCGCGGAAATAAAATGGCGACCGGTTCAGGTAGTAAGTAGCTTGACTCGAAAGGGGACGGACAGGGTGGGCCCCGAAGCCTTTCTGTCAGGGTTGCCACGCGGGAAGAGAGCAACGGGGCTTGTTCTATAACTACTTTGACACGTTCCCCGTCGCTGTTGTCAGTGAGTTTCGCCTTAAAGAACCGCGGGATGTCGTGTACCTCGCAGCGGTGCATCGGCGTCCCGCGGCTCCCTCGGCCGAAACACTTCGGGACACTTTAAAACCGCCTGTACGCGTACACCCGGAGCTTTCGACCAGCCTCCTCCCCCTCTTTTCTTGCCACGCTGACGCGTATCCCGTGATGGATTGGATTTATGCGAATAACGAAAACGCGAGAGGGCTACGGAATCGACCAACGACACAATTTTCGATCCTTATCGCGACCCTCCGTCTACGATCGATCATTGTAAATAGTCGAGGTGCTCGAGAGTGCTACATTCGCTCTCTTACGCTTTTCTAGCCTTACACACTTCCTTCCACCCGGCCCAAAGCTATCGATTAGCTTCGACGAGAGTCTCAAGAATTTGGAAAAAATTGTTAATTTATTTAGTATATACGAGAGATATAACCATTTGTCGATTCGAGGCGATAAATTGAAGCAACTTAACTTGGACCATTCAAATTTTATTTAATGGCAGACCGCTGTTTCATCCCCGTACGAAATTCTAATTTATTATTGCAATTATCTGGAGGAGATCCAGGCTTTTGAGCGGCGTTGTACACGGACGAGTAAGATAAGCGATTCCGAGCGTCGGAAAAGATAAAATTCTCTTAACGTCTTTTCAGAGGCCGCGCAAGAAGTCCGGTGGTTGAACACGGTCGTCTCGCACTCCTCTTTTCAGACGCGACGAATTAATTACGGGCGCTGGAGCTCTCGGTAATGGAAAATCGCGTGGACGGGACGTTGTGGACGCGACTTAAACGCTCGTTCTCGTTTTATTTCCCCGTCCTCCGTTCGATGGATTTTTTCCCACGGAAGATCGGAAACAATTTCAACGACGATGAAGTAATTAGAGACGTTATCGCGAGGCTTGATCGTTGGAAATGCGCGCACCGTGCCCGTATAACGATGAATTCGTTTTATTAGGAGGGGGGCGCAGATAAACCGCTAGAAAATATTACGTCGTATTATCGATGTAACCGTTTCCACAACGTTTTATCGTTCGTTACGCGATGCTCCGATGGTGAGTAGATTATCGGGGCCGTTTAATGAATTTCGCCCGATATCGTTCAATTGTTATCGCCATCGGCAATACGTTTCCGGGTTGCTTGTTAGCCGGCTGCATTGTTTTTACGATAAACACGCCGCCCGTACGTTTCATTATTTTCAACTGTACAGATGTTCGAGCAACTGCGTCGAGTAAAGTACCTGGCGAAACCGATATATCGCGGAATCGACCGAAAAACATTTCCCAATTAACCTGCTGCAATCTTCTATCGGGAAATTTTTTAAATTCAAGCAAATTCGGGTTTATTAAAACTTTTTTTTCGCGATTCGTTGTACCGGCCAGTGTAAAGGGAAAGAACTGAAAATTGCGTACGTTTGCCAAGCAATCGGCCATTTTACGAACACGCGAGCGAGAAAATCGGGGGGACTTGTCAAGGGGAGGCGTTTTCATGGCCGAGGATTCATGGGGGACAGTTCTCTCTCGGCACAATGAAGTGCCTCGAATCTCTGCCTCGCCAGATTTGTACGTACACGCGCGAGGATTTACATTGGAGCATTCTCGAGGGGTGAAAGCGTCGGATCGGTGGCCGCGAATCAAAATGGAGCATTTGCGCCCCGATAGCCCTGGGAGCCCAGACGTTGTCGCACCCCGTCGAGATGCCATTAATCCGACACTCCGCGCGGCATCTCGCAATCTTACGATGTCAACGGGGATGTAATATTACTGATTCCTATCTCCTTCGAATCGTTTCGCCAACGATAGCAACGTATCTGTTCGGACGGACGCTTTTCGTGCCAACCTCGACGACAAACTTCTCTCCAGACTACGTCTAACAATTTTTCGCCTCTTCTTTCTCCCTTTCTTCGGTCCGTAGACACATGTTCGTCGTCTGCAATTGAAAATATTGGTAATTTGGCATTTAGTTTTATTGGTTTTATTATTACAATCTCTCAAAAACGTGATCTGTATATGTATACATATGGGTACATAGCATAATAACAGGACAGTGGATGTCACGCATTTTACAGTTACTCCTAACAAGTATATTTAAAAGTTAGTTATCTAAATTTCATTGATTTTTGAATAAAATGCTAATGTTTCGGACCGCGAAGGGTTGAACTCGTTAGCCAGTAGGTATCGGATGAAAACCAGTAGCGACGCTGCAGCGTGAATCGCTTGTGTGTGTATGTAGGTTATGGTCGAACAAGGAGCCGACCCTGTACCACTTAACCGTGCCAGAAATTACAAGTTTCCCGTTATTTATCGACTTCCCCTCGAGCCGAACGGCCCTGATCGTCGGGTCTCCGGTCGTCGCAGGTATTTACGAAATTACAGCGAACTCGGTCGGACTAGTCCCGAACTCGTCGCGATCCATAAGGAGCCAAGGAATCCGACGAGTCTCGGGATTCGACGGGAGAACAGAAACGGACAACGGACATTTGCCCGAAGTGAATTCATAACACGACCGACGCGTTCCCGGCTACTCGTAAGTAGCGACCCAACGATCGACCCCTGTCGTCGTTCGGTATGTAGCTAAATATTTGTCCCATTCCATCGGTGGGCCTCAAGGAGTGGCGAGATCCTCCAATAGCGGCGCATAGGTACAGGCTCGTTAGCGAAATCGTTGATGGAACAACGTCGCCCGGCCCAGCGTGGGAACCACCGTGGTCAATTTAAGGGGGCACCGCGAAGGTGCTAACCCGGCCGGATCCCCTAAAATATTCAAGCATCTAGGGGCCGGACTCGTTGTCGATACTGACTTTCTCGACGAATCTGGAATGTCGATTGTTCTACGCCCGGTGGACCCTCTCGACATCCACCGCGTCGATTCTTTCGATCAGAGTGTTTGTTCCCCCCGATTCAGAGTCCCATCAATTGCTTGGGACCCTAGTCTCAGGTTACTAGCAACTATCCTGCGATTTAACACTTTACTGATCGGTAAGGCTATCGGTATCCTGCAATTTCTCAAGTATCTCAAATATCTAGATTCGTCAGAATTCTTTATTCTCGATCGTTTGGAGCATCTCGTTAACCCATTTTACGATAGTTGGACCTCTCGGTGGTGGTTTTCGTATCAAAACTAGCCCCAGTTCGAATACAGGAAACGCAGCCATTGTTCTGCTCCCTCGCGCGCAACCTTCTTCACGCCCGCGATTTCGTAGTCGCGGGTACACCTCTTGCAACCGAGCGTGTACGAAGTGAGCGCCATCCGGGAGTCCCGGTTTCGCTCGGTCGTGTACCCCGTTGCACGCAACATTGACGGCGATGAAACGAAACGCACAGGGGCGGTCTGCAGGCGGTCTTTGCAGCACGAATGCTCCGCCTGCGAACCCGTCCTACGGTGCTGCGTGCACGAGAAACGTCACCTTTCGCGTAACCGTGCAACTGGGGCCCTTCTTCGTCTTCACGACGGTGCATCTGCCGGTGCAGTTTCAGGTATCCGCGCGGCTGCACACGTCTGCCACTCGCCACGTGTCGCGAACGGGTCGTTGGTATGCGGCGAACGCTCGAGAGGAAGGCGCGAGAGGGAATTCGATCACCCGATGCCCTCTGAGAAACGGATACCCGGGGCCAGATACGATTTGGGAGTCGGGGGCAGACTTTGACGCGAAGATCCGCCGCGGAGGATCGTTGTCTCGGGACGCTGGGGGTAGAGATATTGTTGTTTGATGCTTGCAGAGACCCCCGGAGACGCGAATGTACGCGACGAATGTACTCCGAGTCGCGAAGAGTCGAGCGAAGGTCTTCCGTGGTTCGGGAAAGACGAGAAAGATGGTTGTTCCGAATCTAATAAGCCCGCGGAGGTGCTGTCGCCTCCGGGGGTGGAAACGATGTTCGCGAACTACTCTAAGCGTTGCAGAACTACAATCAACGTTTGATGTTTATAGTGTTACCGACGCTGGGAGTGGATGCCTTGATGCACGAGGATCCTCCGTTGCGCTTTGTAGTTTAACGTTCGTGGAAACGGACGCGGTTCGAGACTTGACGGAATGATAAAACGAAAGAAAATAATCCAAATTTTATCTCAAACCACAGACAAACGGTCTTTAGTAATTTACGTTCGCAAATGGCCGCCACTGTACGAAGTCAACGACGCGTGTAGTACTCCGAAAAAATATTTATTGCCCGGGAAAGTCGTTTGAGAGGCATCCAGGATGGCCCAGGTAGAGCGTAAACGTCTTAATGCTAGAAAAGTCATTAATTGGAGGAAAGGAGCGACCCGTTACGGAGCAAAGAGCACGAAACGTCGCCCGTCTGCTCCGTTTTACGTTCACACGAGACGTTTCTCCCCTCAATTACCCCGCGGGCCCGGACACATTTTCTATCCGCTGAAACGGGAGGGAACGGTTCTCCGCGGAGCAACCGAAAGCGTGACGAGACGGTACTTTCCATCGGATACCATCGGTTCGGGTTATATGCTAATGTTCCCCCCGCGCGCCATGACACGATACAGTTTTCGTCGTTAACCCCCGGCGACCTCCCGAGTGAAAGTGCAGACAACGTCCGTTTGGTCGTCTGCTCGCTGCTTCCCATCCGTCCGATCGATCGATCCCGCGGTCGAGACGGAAATCCTTACGAGACGTGAACGGACGATGGACGACTTCCGGGGGACCGGAATTCGATCGCGCGGCAAACGACATCCCCCGAAAGACGGTTCCGCGTCGAGAGGATCCGCGGGGCGCGAACTTTCCACGGGCAAAGAGGATTTTCACGGTAACGTGTTTCGTTCTTGCACGCAAAGGACCAGCGCGCGGGGGGGAATAAAGGATTAGACTTTACCGAGGAGAATTTTCCGCTGTTGTAGGTCGACGCAAGAACCCGGGATATTAAAGAGGATATATCAAGCATTATTGTACGAACTTCCGGCGCGGCTGTTCTTTAACTTTGAATAAATTTCGTCCCCGTAAAACATCGGAGGCTTGCAAGGATCCGGCTTGTTACGTCGTTACGGAACATCTACGTGATATTGCGTCGCGTAAGCCGCGTGTGCGCAAAGTCTCGCGTCGCAGCCTGTGTTAAATCGTCGGCGATGCAAGAAATAAATTTTTGTCGCACGGAAATTGAAGGGTCTTCGGCGGGAAATATTATTCAACGGAGTATATTGCTCAAAAAATTTTTAATATCGCTGTAAACTCGCCTCGGATCGTTCTTTGGTCTTTCGTAAGTCCGGTCGGTCGTTGGTAATGAAGTTTCCGGGGTTCCAAGCACTGCACCTCGACTCCCGACGCCATAACGGGTAATGATTTATGCGTTAATATATTCTGGCTGTTATAAGGAACCGGCGACCTTGAGCCTCTTTGAGCCCGATTTTCCCTCGTTTAATAACGCTCATTGTCGAGCGATCGGAGAATAGGTCGTCATCGCCGCGAGCCGGAAACCGTGGCCGTTCGAACAGCAAAGTGTGCCACACGAAACGTGTCCGCCTCTTCTGCGGGCTGTAAATCTAACGAAACCGTAAACTCCGCTGGACCACCTGTAACTGGTTGTTCCCGTGTGCTCGCGAGACGTTAATAAAATCAACCTGTTAAGGGGATAGCTCGGTTTAGCACGCGAGTTTCGTTACCATATTTCACACTTAGCGGCGATCGAAACAAGCGCGGCGCGCTAAATTAATTCTAGTAATTCGACGCCTCTTTCGACGATACGAAAATATATCTACGAGACTGTCCAAAGATTCTTGCAACTGTTCCAATCTGTTAAAGTCAATAGGTTTTCGATTTGAATCGAACATTTTTCCCCGAGGGCTGTCGGTGGCCCTTGATTAAGGAATGCAAGATTCACACGCCTCGCGATTAATTAGACGAATGTTTAGTCGGACTGATCAAGTATTCCAATTGGCATGCGAGGTGGTTAATCTTTAACACGAGGATGTGATATCACCTTGACAACTCGTAAATACGTAATGGAGCGTAGAATCCGCGCTCGAATCCACGAACGTCTCCATTCGTCATTGCGTGCGAGCGTCGCTACTTCGAATTTGTAATCTCGCATGCTCTTCCGGTACACTTCGGGTGATTCATCATCTTACGTGTCCTCGAGCGACGGATGAGCAACCGTCGCCGTGATACGGGCTCGACAAAGTCGATTCTCGCGTTGTATCCGATCGATCGTATCGCGATCGGTAGCCGCAAATTGGTAGACAATTAATTGCGAGTTAAATCAAGAGTTAATTTCGATGTTAAGACGTCGACTGCCATTTGACATTTGCATCGTGTCTGAATTTATTGTTTTATCGGGCGATAAAAGTAGTACTAAGTAGCTCTTGTCTTGCGATTGGCAAATAACGAATGTATTTGTTGAGAAATTAAAATGAGCATTCGATAGGAACGTTATTACTTGTATATCGAGTAATACAAAACTTTCTCTTTCGTTGCGCGCAAGATTCTTTTCGAAAGATAGCGCATAGTTCAAAGACTGCAGCATAGATGGCGCCAATTGTCTACCCTCACGGAACCACGCTTAGATCTTAGGTGACTACTCGAAGTAACACGTTCGTTATTGCTTAAATGACATTTAACAGCAATGTTTAACAAAATATAAATATCAATCTTCCATCCAAACGAACGTACCGCGTTTCTAATTCTTAAACATTTAATAAAATTAATGCTGAACGCTGTGCATCGAATTGTCGATCTTCGGGTGTCAAGAGCAACAAGTCAGAGATAGAGAATTATTTAATCTCTCATGATATTCTAGTACTAGAAATGTTAAAATATATAATGTATAAGAGTGCAAACGTTCTTTAGACATCTTTCAAACGTAGCAAATGCAATTGTAGTCTCTCCTCCCCTCGTCGAAGCATTCAAACTTGCGCCAAATTTGGATCCCCCTCCATCTTGCTCCGAATCGTCGCCCATCGTGTTCCAAGGACTGTAAACACGATACATCGTGTCGGTGGGAAGAATTGTAAAGACCCCCTCCCAAACGTAGGCTTACTCCTCCCGCCGGAAGTGTCGCGAGCAAATCGGGTCTCGTGCAGCGGTTCAAAGACAACAAATCACGGGGTTCGTCCATTCGTAAAAACGTTGGGTAAAAGAACGCGACGGGCCGGCGTTCGTCGGCTGTTAAGCAGCAACAACCCCATGAAGAGCGCGGCTGGAAGGTAAGAAGCGTCCGCGGGAAGTAGGGGGAGGGAACCCCTCCAGGATGGGGAGAGGCAGCAGCTTGATAAATGCGCGGCCGTCGCCTAGGAACCAGTTTGGTGTTTACCTAGTAAGTAGTGTTGTCAGTCAGCTGGTTTGTTGCATCTTCGCCGAGGCAGCAAGCCGCCTGTGGCGTGGAACGTTGTTTCTCTCGCACGACTCTCTCCGTTTCTCTCGGCGGTTGATTGTGTGTGCGCTCGCTTACAGAGAGCCACCAGAGCGTCGGTGGTGTGTGCACGTTCAAACGGGAGACTACTCCGTAGTCGGGGTGGGGGACATCCTGCGGGTGATGGAAGTAAACGTGGTAGTGGGGGGAAGAAGTGGGGGAAGCTGCACGCCGGCAGTCATGCAGGGTGCGTGACCGTCGATAGAATAGGGATTCGGCGTTCGAGTCAGTTGCTCTCCGACCTTCCTGGTGGAATGTCGTCGCACTTGGTTTGCTCTCGGTTCGGTCGTTACCCGCGCACGTAGTTTCTCACGAGGGCCTGACGACGGGACACCCTGGTCTAGCCGCGTACTCGATTCATGTGGAGTGTCGTCGCGCGGTGATCGCCGCCGATCGGTGTTTACGTTGATCGGTTCGGTTCAGTGTCGGTGTGAAGAAGTCTAGCCGACGGCAGAGGAGATCGCGGTTGTACGTTCTCGTTGTTCGAGCAGCGTGCGGAACGACCGGCTCGGCTGTCGTACGGTTGAACGCAAGTGCTGGTGACTATGAGTGCGTGACGGTAGGACTCGATCGTGCGAAGTTTGTTTGCCCCCGTGCCCGGAAACGCGTGACTCCCGTCGACGATACGCAGAATGGAGCCAGCTCGTTGCTCTGTCGCGGCGATGGGGATCGTTTTGTGGCTGGTTCTGAACGTAGAACCGACACACGGTCGCAGCATCACCAGCCTCGAGGCACCGAGCGGCTGCGAGTGGAAGAAGGACGGAGAGGACGGGGAAAAAGCACTCGCCTGTAGGGTCAGGACTATCGCCAACGTGCCCGGCCTAATTGGCAATCTCTCGGCCATTCAAGTGGACTCGATCGGTTCTCTGGCCTTGGAGTGCAGCGACACGATGTTCTTCGAGAGCCAGATAGACGAGCCGCACGGATTCTTCTCGCCGTTGCCGCGGCTGGAGAAGCTGCGCGTGGATTACTGCAAGATTCGCTATCTGCCCGGTGGCGTGTTCGCGTCCGCGCACAATTTACGCAGTTTATCGGTCAGGACGCACAACAGCGACTGGTCGGCGATGAATCTCGAGCTGCACAGGGACGCCCTTCGCGGCTTGACGAGCCTCCAGCATCTCGATCTGGCCGACAACAATCTATGGACCCTGCCGTCGGAGCTGCTCTGCCCGGTCCAGAGTCTCTCCAGTCTAAATCTGACGCGCAACAAGTTACAGGACATCGTGTCCCTGGGATTCTCCGATTGGGTCGAGTCATGCACACCGAGCCTCGAGGTGCTGGACCTCAGCAACAACGACCTCAGCGAGCTGCCCGACCGCACGCTGAGCAACCTTCACAGCCTGACGTCGCTGAAGCTCCAGGACAACGCGATCGCCGCCGTGGGCGATCACGCTCTGTCAGGCTTGACCGCTCTGCGCGCGCTCAACGTGTCCAGCAACAGATTGGTTGCGTTGCCGCCGGAACTGTTCTCCAAAACCAGAGAGCTCAGGGAACTGATACTCAGCAACAACTCGCTGGCGGTGCTGGCGCCCGGTCTCTTGGACAATCTGGACGAACTGCAGGAATTGGACCTGAGCAGCAACGAGCTGACGAATCGCTGGGTGAACCGGGACACGTTCTCACGGTTGGTGCGGCTCGTCATTCTCGACCTGTCGTTCAACGGCCTGACGAAGATCGACGCCCACGTGTTCAAGGGCCTGTACAGCCTGCAGATACTGAAGCTCGAGCACAACGACATCGAAACGTTGATGGACGGTTGCTTCGGCTCCCTGACGAACCTACACTCGTTGACCTTGTCGCACAACAGAATCGCCAGGTTCGATCCCGCTCACACGGTCGGTCTGACCACCCTGGGTCAGCTGTTTCTCGACACTAACAAACTGCGTACGCTGAATCATCGCGTGTTCGACAATCTCACCGGCCTCCAGGATCTGTCGCTGAGCGGGAATTATCTGACGGAGATACCGTACGCGGTCCGCGTCCTGCGCTCGCTGAAGACGCTCGACCTTGGCAACAACCACGTGTCGAGGATCGACAATGACTCGTTCGCTGGGTTGACCGAACTCTACGGGCTACGACTGGTGGACAACAAGCTGGAGAACGTGTCGCGGGACGCGTTCTCCTCGCTGCCGGAGCTCCAGGTGTTGAACCTGGCGAACAATTATATCCGTCACGTGGAGCAGAGCGCGTTCGCGAGCAATCCGGTGCTGCGCGCGATTAGATTGGACGGGAATCAGCTGACCGAGATCCGCGGCGCATTCACCAGCCTCTCGACCCTGCTCTGGCTGAACGTGTCCGACAACAAGCTGCTGTGGTTCGACTACAGTCATCTGCCGACCAGCATAGAGTGGCTGGACATACATGCGAATCAGATAAGCGAGCTCGGGAATTATTACATGGTGCGGAACACGCTGCGTATAAAGATGCTGGACGCGAGCTACAACCAAATCACGAGGATCGCCGAGGCGAACGTGCCCGACAGCGTGGAAACTCTCTACCTGAACAACAACAAAATACGCAAGGTCGCGGTGGACACGTTCCTGCAAAAGAGGAACCTCGAGAAAGTGGTGTTGTACGGGAACGAGATAAGGAATCTCGAGGAGGCGGCGTTAAATCTGCAACCGGTGCCGGAGGACGTGGAACTGCCGCAATTCTACATAGGAAACAATCCCATACTCTGCAACTGCAGCATGGAATGGCTGCCGAAGATCAACGAGGAGAACCGTATGAGGAATCGTCCGCGTGTGATGGACCTGGACTCGGTGATGTGCGAGATGGTGCACGCCAGGGCAACACCGCGCAGACCGCTGCTCTCCCTCAAGCCCAAGGACTTTCTCTGCCGCTACGACGCTCATTGCTACGCGCTCTGCCATTGCTGCGACTTCGATGCCTGCGACTGCGAGATGACCTGCCCGGACAACTGCTCGTGCTACCACGACCACGGCTGGTCGAGCAACGTGGTGGACTGCTCGAACGCCGGCTACAAGCACGTCCCGGAGCGGATACCCATGGACGCCACCGAGATCTACCTGGACGGGAACGAGCTGGGCGACCTGGGCAGCCACGTGTTCATCGGTAAACGTCAGTTGAAGGTGTTGTTTCTGAACAACAGCGGCATAGCGGCCATTCACAATTGCACGTTCAACGGCGTGGCCGCGTTGCGCGTCCTCCATCTCGAGGACAACGCTCTACGCGAGCTGCGCGGCTTCGAGTTCGATCAGCTGGAACGGATGTCGGAGCTGTACCTGGATCACAACGCGATCGCGACTGTCGGGAACACCACTTTCCGGAAGATGAAGAGCCTGGAGGTGCTGCGGCTGGACAGCAATCGTATCGTCGACTTCCGGCCGTGGGAGGCTCTGCCAAGCGTTGGGGATCGCGCGAAAGTCGCCCTCGAGGGTAACGCGTGGAGCTGCGAGTGCGGTAACGCCGCGAAACTACGCGGATGGCTCGCCGAGCATCGAGGCGACCCGGAGAAGATGTACTGCCGCGACGGCGTCGAGACGCTGGCGCAGGCCATGAAACGGTGCGGCGACCCGTCCAAGGAGGCCGTGCACCGCGGCATCCAGGAGATACCGTTGCTGGGTGGGAACTTCGTGCCGCTTCTAGCGGGCGCGTTGGTGGCGGTGATCGCGATCTGTCTGTTCGTCGCGTTGGCGTTCGCGTTTCGCCAGGACGTACGGCTTTGGGCTCATGCACGCTACGGTCTGCGACTGGGTAAGATGACCACGCCGCCGGACGAGGAGAGGGACCGTCTCTACGACGGCTACATCGTCTACAGCGAGAGGGACGAGGACTTCGTTTCCAGGTACCTGGCCGCCGAGCTCGAGCAGTCCGGGCTGGCATTGTGTCTCCACTGGCGGGATCTGCCGCCCGCCAGGCCCCAGGAGGCGGTGCCGCCCGCCGTCGCAGCCGCAAGACGCATCGTCATCATCTTCTCGCCCGTGTTCCTGGCGAACGAGTGGCAGCACCCCGAATTCCGCGCCGCGTTGAGGACCGCGCTGGAGAACATTCGACCCAGCTCGAGGAAGCGACGCGTAGTGTTGTTGCTGGCCACCGAAGCCCCGGCCCGCGACCCGGAACTCCAGCTGCTCCTGCAGACCTGCACCGTGGTGGTCTGGGGCGAGAAGAGGTTCTGGGAGAAGCTGCGGTTCGCCATGCCCGACTCCGTCGGCAAACGGCGGGACAGCAAGAAGGTCAACGACCGAAATCGCACCCCGGCTCGGTACACCGCGGCCCCGTCCGCCGGAGACGTTTGGACCAAGCCTAATGGCGTTTTGGTCGCTCCGGTGCACGCACCCACGCCCACGCCCACGCAGTCCACCTATGTCAGCTCGGCGTCCAGCAGGACCGAGGACGAGGACAGCGGCGCGGAACATCAACATCAGCACCAGCACAGCGGCTACAGCGCGCTTCACGCCGGATCCGCGCGGCCAGCCAGCCTTTCGTCCAGGGGCAGCCATCTTTACAGCACCATACCGGAACCGCCGGTGCCAAACGCGCCTCCGGGCGAGGCGCTCACGCATCCGGCCAATCCTCGTACTTACTTTGTCTAGTACAGACGCGTTACGCTGCCAGGACTCTCGCGGAGACGCCGGCCGGCCAATAAATAGGCGAATCCGCATTGGGACGCGACGGAGACGCGTGCTCTAGGTATTTGTACAGTTTCATCCGGCTCGCGCGTCACTCTGTTTGCTCTTCCACTAAAATCGCTCGGCCACGGATTTTCTACGAGCCTCGAAACCCGGAGGGGCGATGTCGGGAGCGATTGTAAGGAGAGCACAGTAAGTCCTCGAGTCACGCGGTTCGGTCGTTCGTAGGGTTTCCGGGGAAGTCGAATTCTGCAAACGGGGATCGGGTGTTTCGGACTCGAATGACCACGATCGAACCTGAAACGTAGAAACTCTGTTAAATGTTTCTGACGAACGAGCTTTAAATTTCTGTTTTCGCGGAGTTTCGAGTCTCTTTCCATTCTCGTTTTGAATAATTTCGTACGAACTTAATCAAGCACCAATTTACTTTCGCATTTGAGAATGTACGTGCTCAAATTTAGAATTATTTATGTTAGATTCTAGAGACGTATATTACAGAAATTAAATTTACTCGGTAATTAAATTTTTACTGAATTCACGCGTTTATTAAATTTTGCTCAATTTATTTCTCTTTTCATAAAAGCAATTTTGCGTATTAAACTTTGTTTTTAATATATGTCGCGTATCGCGGATGTAAAATTAAATATTGCACGCCAAATTATTATTATTTCTATATTTTTAAAACAGACTTGTAACGATCAACAGAAGCCGTATGAAATTTATTTAGGAAAAAAGTCATCGAAGAGTTGAAATACAGAATACGTTGACCATCTCGTAATTCGAGGATTTACGGTATCGCCTCGCTTTTCGACCGTTTTCTTCGTTCGCCGCGTGTAAAGTTAATCGATCGAAGAGACCAGGTTTATTTAAGACGTTTCTGTGGAACGCGACCCGTTACGCAGGACCGTGATCGAGTCATTATTTTTACGTACTAGCCGGGAGAACGATGCGAGCTTCTTCTTGCACGGATCTTGTACAGAATGTATGGTGTGCGTGTATACAGCGATAATTATAGAAAATGGCAGTAAATGAGGACCGTAGATTCCGGATTGTTCTCGTCGTTGAACGATTCGCGCCGACAGAAATCACCGTTGGCTCCCCGTATCGGATCGTTTCACGTTTCAACTTTAACAAAATTTCATCCATGCACAACTCGAAGTACTAGTAACTTTACGTGGTGATCGAACTCGTTAAATAGATCTTATTAAGTTTGTACGAGCATCGAATAGCATTTCTTTTTGTATATGTGTACAGATTTTCTTTAAATATAATTTACTAGAGCACCGAGACTTACGAAAAGACTCGATAGATGCACGCGAGATCTAAATTCTAGATCCACTTGTCGCGTCGACGGTTCGAAACTCGTCTCACAGTGGACCAGAATTAATTTTGCCAGCGCGACAAAATGGTGGATCACGCGTACGAAAATACGAAACGAGTGAGTTTTTCGTGGGTCCGTGGGTGGATTTCTGGTCCCACGACGTTTTTGGCGCGCGTATCCTGTCAATTTAATGGGTCAGGTCGCGACGTGGGACTCAGACTCAACGTTTTTATCGGTCACGGGACTCGTGACGTTCGAGAGCTTCGATCTTGGTTAAAAAATAACTCTTCCTCGTCCGTGCTTCTTCGTGAAACTCCTCGTCCGCCAGTTTCGCCGCGACTGCACCTCGATCGATCGTAATGGCCGCCAGTTGTTGCTTTCTTGCATGCATCTTTATTTATTTTCGGGCTTTATTTACGTTAGGTCGCCGCGAGGAATTCGCGAGACGACAGAGTTTCACGATGCAACGCAGTAGTTTCCAAACCTTTTGGGAGACGACCCTTCCGAAGAAAAGAACGAAAATTTAGGTAGGTTTAAAACGATACGAGAGAGACATACTTGTACGTTAGCTTCGACGATCGATATATCGATAGAGACGTTTAAATTATTTAGATTTTTCTGTGTTAAACGTTTTTTTTAGCGTCCCCCACTTTGGAAAACACTTTGTGACTCAGTTTAACATTTTCTTTCGAATAAATTTATCTGTAATTACGTTTAGAAGTAGAGGTAACGGTTTGTTCATTTTATAACAAAGTTGCGCAGGTTTCCAATCGGGGGCGTTAGGTTACTGCAAAATTTCCGTTCCAATTATACCGTGAAATAATTAGAAGATTGCAGTTTTAAATAATTAGAGCTTAAAATAATTGGAGGATCGCTCGTTTTAATTTCTCGAAGTCTCGGGAGGAGATTCGATATTTTCTAAAGCGATTTCGTTTGGACGTCGAGTGACAAAAATTCACTGTATTATTTTTATTCCGATCCTCCAATTACTTTCGGTAGCACATTCTTTCAAAGTTGTATATTTTCGGGGACTTGCCATCGCAGAGGAATTGTATTTCCGTCGTTCGAGATTTGTGCTAGCTTAATACGTTCAGCGAAGCTTCTTCATATTCCGAAGACGTTTGTGGGTTTCTTAGAAGCCACGAAATTGTTACTCGAAGGGATTCTGCGAACGAGCGTGACCCAAATCCAAACAGTTTGAGAATTGTTTTTGAGTTACTCGATAATTTCAGAGAAGGAAAAAATTAGGTAGAATTTACGTACACGTTTCTTGTTCAAAGTTTGGATACATCCATTAGAAAATAAATATATTTAATAATGCTTCTTTTGCTCGACAATGATCGAAACAAGGGTGGATAATTTCTGATAATTGCTAGAACAAAACAGGGAAATCTTGTTCAACGTTTCAGGAACTTTATTCGGAAAGTGCGCTAGAACATATTTAAAGAAAAGTATTTTTTCCCCCGATTACTGTCTTCCATATAATCGACATTTTCAAGTAACTTTGCAATGCTTTTTCTCATTTTCACCGCGTCAACTTATTTCGACCCTCTGGCCGGACATTTATTAAAAATTGCAAGGATTCTTTACTGACGAGACGAGGAATGCGAAGTCACCATTCCTTCGTCTATGGACATCGTCTGGTAGAAACCGACGAACCGGTCAGCGCGGATCTGGTGTATCCATACTTTCGAACAACCTAACAATAGTCTTCTTAAGATTAAGAAAAACGCATCGTTGTTGGATGCATTTAGCTACGAGATTAATTTAATCACAGAGAGCGCCGCGCACCTTAGCGTTTCTCGTGATTAGGTTCAGTTAGAAAGCGTACGTATTATTCTCGGACGAGCAGACATGGGTAAAATTTCGTTGGAACAATAGACGAGCAATAAGAGCAATTTATTCGAACAGATAAAGTTCTATTCGTCGATTGTGAAACGCTCCGTTCCTTAATTAAAATCGTGATTATTATTCAACGAGTAACGTTGTTCGAGAATCGTATAGTTCGTCCAACGAGAAGATGAACTCTGGCAGACCCGATCGCGATAAAAAATGGAAAAAATTTATGTACCATTAATTATATTTGAAGAGATAGAATCGCAGTACTGTTTGATTATAAATATCGTCTGATTTCCACGCGTTGGCGCATCGAGTCCGGGTTTCTGGTCTCAACGATTCTTTTTTAACGAAAGGATTCGTCGTTGGTTTTTCGAGCAGCAAGATACTTTGGCAAGTCGCGCGGTCGCGTTGGAAAAGTTTTCCCGTTGGACGTTGGATAAAAATTTAGCCCAACTCTGTCGACGAGTCGATCCCGACGGACCTCGCGTTCGACACGGTCGAGCGTTCGATTGTAACCGATAAGAAACACGAGACAAGACGAGAACGATACGCGAACTCCGAAATCTCGGGGACGAACTCTACTTCGTACTACATATAATCGTATATATTTTTTCCCACTCGAGAGACGGAGGAACGCGACGTCGCCAGTTCTCATTCCTGTCGTTCACCGTTTGTCGATCTCGCGATCTAGGAGATCCAACGACGATAAAAGAACCGCCTATAGCGTCTAAAACGAGACGGTAGAGTGATAGTGAGACGAGTGATAGGAAGAGTGAGCACAAGAGAGAAACGAGAGAAAAGACAGACGTCTCCACGCGAGACATCGTTCCTAAGATTTTCACGACTGTCTTGGAAAAAGCAACGGTCGCCAAACGCTTATTAGTACGTAAGTGAGAGAGAATTTCCTCTTGTAAATACTGTGTATATCTAACGTTGTAAATACTCACGCACACTTTTTTTCGAGCACACACGGAGGAGTGGGCCAGGCACACGATTCACAGATACACAAACACACACACGCAAAGTTGTACCTTGTACGTTTAGTGGTCTGGTCGTTTCGAGCGAGTCTCAACTTCTAAAAAAGAAAAAAAAAATATCTTGCAATTTATCGATTGTACTTGTATTATTGTAAATACGCTCATCGGATCACGCATTTATTGTAATCACGATCTGTTACGTGAACTAATTAAATTAAATTGCCACTTTCCATTTCAGCAAAAGAACCATGAGAAATAAACACGTTTGTTTTGTATAAATGAGGTGGAAAAAATTGTTCGTAGCGCGCGCTTAACACGCGGGTCGCTGAATCTTTCTTTCCGTTCCTCGCGTGAAACCATCCCTCTCTCGCCCCTCCCCCTCTCCCCCGCCTCTCGTTCCTCTCGAAAATTTCCATCCAGCCGCAGCTGGAAGTTTAATATTCTTCGCCAAGTCGTTTCAATTTGCGCGATCCCGATGGCTCTGTCCCCGATTTTGATTCTTCTCGGGAATTTATTCGCGTCGGAGTAGATCCACCGTGGAACGAAGACGGCGAATTCAGATTTAACGAGTTATTAACCAGTACTTTTGCGAGGCAAGGACTCGAAAAAGGAAAATTTCGCGTTAGTTTTACAAATTTTTACGAAATCTTTTCATATATTCTATATTTTAGGGCGTTGAATGATGTATAGATCCCGGTGTTCGATTTAATATAAAGTATTTCCTGTGCTCCGTGCGTGGGCGTTGCACGATAACTTTCCGAGAATGTATTTCGTGCAAACGATACATCGATAATGACATCATTCGTCGGTGCGTAAACTCGTTTATGCTTTCAACATCCGTATCAGCTTGCCCGTGATAACTAATCAGCAGTTATTATTGCCACGGTCAAGACGAAACTTTTATTGGTCGTTATTGGAAATGCTACTTCGGTAGCCATGACCGAATGAATTATTTCCCGTGAAAGTCGGAGAAGCGCTAATAGGCGCTTTGGAGCAAAGGAGCTGCTAACGACTGTCGATTAGATACCAGAAGTCGACGATGCGTGGCAAGTTTATTGCTTTCTTGGTAATTATTTACGCTATCGTCAGCGCGTATGGGAACGGCTTCATATTTGAAAATTATTACACGTTCGACGAAACAAACATGCGCTATCGTTACGCTTTATTCGATTCGATTGTTCAACCACTTTACGAGACAAGTAACAGTTCCAATAATGCTCGTTAAACGCTTATTTTACTAATTATACCGATTTATAATTTAATTAGCGCGGCGAACAAAGATTTCCCTTTGTCTTCGCGAGAGATATTAATACGAGCGAAAAGTGATTTTATTTCACGGTAATTACGAGGAAATGGCACACGCGAGTTCCCCGCGATTCCTACGTTCCTATTAATTAATATCATCGGTTATTTTTTCTTTTTATTTCAAGTTGAAAGTACACTATTTTTATGGAACTTTCAAGTCTGGCGCTATTTCGCCGATTAATATCGATACAAAGAGAAAAAGCTTGGGTTTAAAGTCAGTCTTAACGAGAGCAATTAAAAATTGATGTCCATTGGAATTCATAATTGCTCTTGCATCCGTGCTCTTAAAGATTTTTCCCGGCCCCTGAGGGCGAAACTCCATTTTCTCTATCATCGGGGAACAAGCGACCGTTCGATCCAATAATCGGATCAAAATCAACTGGTTGCTCAAGGCCATCGAGGACTTATCCCCACCACGCTGTTTCTCTTTCCGTTTACAGCTACTTTAGAGATTAACAGCTTCGATGGCTTCTGGAATTTCGATGCTTTCCGAATTTATGGGCAAACTTAAAATTTAAATAGAAAATTGCACAAATATTTTTCACTCGTTATTTACTATTTATTCGGAACGATCAAAGTTCCCAGGCGCCCGTCTTTCGAGATTCCTCGACATCGGTGGCTTCGATCCGAGGATAGTCGAGGGCTCCCGAAGCTGGGCTGTCGAGGAATCCAGGCGCCGTTCGCATTAATCCAAAACACTCTTCGTTCTCTCCCTTCCGGCGCAAGTTGTAACTCAAACCGGGCAACGTTTTCCCACGCGCGCGCTAAATAACGTCGACATTAAACGAGCAAGACGGCTGCAAGAAAAAAAGAGGAAGAGAGGTGGGAGGGGGAAGGAACTCTCTCACAGCGTGGAAAGACGACGCAGAAGAAGCGGTCGAAACGGGAGCAACTACAGGGTGGTGGATACCGGGGGTGAGGGGTGGTGCGAAGATAAGCGAAACGCGGAATAATTTATCGCATTACCCGTATCGCGGAAAACTGCGACGCTTCTGGGAATAAAATGTTAAATACGGCCCGTACATGCGCCGCCGTCAAGACCACTTTTATCACGTCGGTCCACCGACCGAATAGACCTTTCCACGGGGCTAGTGGCCGTGATAACACCGGAAACGACCGTCCCTCGCCAGGGTGAATTATCGTCGCCACACTGGCCGCCATCGTCATACGTGTGAGTACCATTTACCCTTCGCGGTGCAACGTTGTATACGCGTATTCGGTTCTTTACCAATTCACGCGACAATTCTGTAAACAAACTCTCGTGTCCCCTTGAACTTACGTTAGATCGTAGTAGGTATAGTCTTTTCGGATCTAGATTGGTTCCAAAGCATCTTTGGTTGTTACAAATTTATTTGTTTTAACGTTTCAGTACGAGAATTAATCTTTTTAACCCCTGATGGAGACGTTCTGTTAGTCGTAATTCTGTAAATAAATTTCTGTAACCTCAGGAGTTCGTTTTAGATCATAGTAGGTAGTCTTCTCCGACCTTGGAGATCAAGTTTTGCGTGGACGATATTTCCAGAATAGCTCCAAAGCATCTCTGATTTTTACAAATTCATTTTGCTTCAACATTTCAGTACAAGAATTAATTTTTTTACCTCTCGAGTCCTAGCAGTCGTACAAAATGACGTGTTAAATAGAAAAGTCGATCCCAACGACCGTTTATATTAATTGCATTTCAAACTGGATGGTGCATATCCCGCTAACGTCTCGAGACCAGGTGTTTTGTGCAAGGTGAGAGCCGTCAGGGCCGTACGGTCCATTCAATGATGACCCAGGCACGGTGCCAGGACGAGGGCGAAGGGATTTGGGAATTTCGCGCGCGTTACATCGTCGGGTCACGTTCCCCATCGAGATTCGAGGTCATAAGTTAGAACTCGGCCGCGGAGGGACGCCGTGAAGCGGCCTTTTAAAAGGACGAGGTTCCCCCGGGCCGCCATCGCAAAGTAATAGTTTTATCGGGATGCGTTCGAGCCATCCAGCGGCTGGTATATCGCCGGAAAATCCCGAATCCGTGGAATTAAGCGCGCAAGTAGCGCGCGCAGTCTATATGGTCAAATATTTGAATAGCCGCAGGGGTGGCGCAGAGGTGGACGACTAAGGGACAGGGAGGAGGGGAGTTCGGGAATACTAGAAAAGAGCCGCGCGGCTAATAACATTACGTCTTTAGGATACTCTCGGGCAAATTACATTTGCCGGTCGAGTCTGCGCCGACCACCGCGAGCAAATGGAATAATAATAAGAGTACGGTGATATCGGGCGAAATTGTGGGTCGTGCGGACCGGGGTTTAATAATCAAAGTAACCCGTCCGCGAGACTCGAACCAGGCAATCGATAATTTAGGGCTTTTCGGCGCCGAGCATGAACAAATTCAACCGATCGATACAAACTGTTCGTTTCGTTCCAAAAGCCAAAAATCACCAATTTATACAACTATTCGGAATAGAGTCAGAGGACCAATTACTGGACGTACAGCATCGACTATTTGGTTTTCGTAATTTTCGGGGGATATTCCAAATCCAAAACTTTCCCACTAGGGGTTGCGTTATACTTTCTTGTCATAATTTCCTCCCCAAAAATTCGCTCCGTGCAATTACCCAGCAACCCTAATTTTCCCTCTCCGGTAGAGAAATTCCACCTTGCTCGGCCGCAACCGATAGATTCCTCCGGGCGTCGAGTCCAAGTATTGACTTTTGTACACTTGGCCATTAACTTCGCAAACAACGTTAGCTCGGCGGGACGATAGCGTCAACCTTGAAGGAAACGCCAAGGTATCGTCGTCCTCGTCCTCGTCCTCGTCCCCCCGGTGAAATTCGTTCCCCGTCCAGGGACAGGACACGACGGAGGGAAATTAAATCAGCCCCGGGGACGAAGGAGTCTCTCGATACCCGTGGTCCGTGGCGTTATCGAAACACCGGTACCACCGGTGCGCTACAATTTCGAGGCTCATTTATTTTCCACAAGAGAGAGAGACGAGAAGAGAAAAGGTACGCGAAGACGGTCCTCGAACCTCGTCGATTCTCATCCGGGATGCGGTGCGTACGTACAACCCGACGCGTTCGTGGTCGTGTTCCTGTTCGTGTTCCTCTCTTCGCCCTTTTTTCTGTTATTTTTATTTTCTTTTTTTTATTATCCTGTTTCCCATCGGCCGATTGGAAACGAGTAGAGGCGCCTGTGCATCGATCAACTGTCGAACGACTGGCCGCTAATTGCGCCGGCCACAATATCTTGATCAATCGAGCGTGGGGCGTTGGAATTAATTAGAACGATGACGTGCTCGGTCGACGCGGTTGATGCACGTCGGAGGCGAGATACTGCAGGATCGAAGGGGTTCCCTTTCGACCAGATAGCCTATCTTAAGCGAGTAGTTTCCTCTCTCGCGTCCAACGGCGAAAAACAAGGAACCCCTTCGGTCTCCCTAGATAAAAGGAACAAATTGCGCCGGGACGGCCGTGAGTTTGGCGCCCTATCCCGGGCCTGCTGCCC
The DNA here is from genome assembly GCF_051014445.1 of Colletes latitarsis. Lineage (NCBI taxonomy): Eukaryota > Metazoa > Arthropoda > Insecta > Hymenoptera > Colletidae > Colletes > Colletes latitarsis. Next base: position 23,009,396 of record NC_135135.1, on the reverse strand, counting down.
ACGACATTCCCCCTCGGTTAATACGATTCCAAGATAGATTCGCGGTCCTCTTTCCGTCTCTCGTCGACGGTCGCCGCTAGGCTGATAAGCAATCTTATCGGGTCTGATCGATTCTATTAAACCGGGGCAGTCTAGACCTTCCTTTCTTTGATCTTTCTTTTTTCTTAGAAAAGGAACTACAAGTTTCGTGCACGTATCTATTTGTTTCGCGAACGTTTGCAATTCTTTTCGAGCACAAATCATACTTCATTGAACAGTGTTTTTGTAAACGAAGCGTCCCACTTATTCTGCTTATCTAGAATGAACAATTTTTAAGTATTTTCGACTCTCTAAATGTGAGAATTGAGTATTGTAAATTTTCATTATTTTTCCCTCCATTTTGGTTCACCCCATCACGATCATACTGATCAATCCTCTTGATTTTTCGTTTCGGATAAGAACGATCGAAATCGTGTCAGTCATAGGACGCTTCTTTTTAACCCCTTGACGTACGATTTAAAAAAAATTGTGAACCTTTGTAAAACATGAATGGACACATATGCAAGACGTCGTGGTCATAAACTAATGCTTTGTTTTTACGAAGAAATCTCTAAGAAGACAAAAAATGAGCTGGTGGTTCAGCCATTGAGGGCGACGTTGACCTCAGCGCGGATCCGGAAGCGTAGTCAAGGAGGAACGTTTCGAGATTCGACGATTGGTCTTGTCGACGACGTTTCGATGGTATTTTGACAGGCACGATTTCGGGAAGCGACGGCGTCGAATTCGTAATTGGCGGGTGGTGGGTAGGGGAGGGCGAGGGGGCAGGCTGTGCGTCGGTTTCTCGAGGAACGTCGCGCGAGAGAACGCTTTGGACGTTTTCGAGAGTCATCGTCGCGTCACGGCCCGGAATTACGGAGTTATTCTGTATTAAGTGGCCATTCTACGACCCTCCTCTCGCATACCTTATTAGGACTGATTACGCCATAACGGCCGTCAACTCGATTCCTCGGGGTCCCGGTCTTCGTCGTCTCGAAAATCCCGACGAGCACCGAAAAAAAAAACTGCACCGTAACCCAGCCACACGTCGAGAGCTTATCGGCGGTATCGCGTTTTCGAAAGGTGTGAAACGCCTAGTGTACTCGATTAGGTTCTCCCGACTATTCCAACACCGTCGAACGGAATTTTGGGAACTCGACCCTAGGAGGACCCGAACTACGAGCCCACCCACGCTCTCCGTACAGTCTTTATCCGAAACATAAACGATAATTTGTTCATTTTCGCTGAACAAGCAACGAATAATCGTCTATGTTTATATTCGAAAATTTTGAACGTCTCTCGTTGGTGTTCCAAGCGTGATTAGCGCGGTGGTCGTAGCACTGCAGCAGAATTATTGCACGTTTCCGATACTGTCCGCGTTGCGTGCAATACTTCGTTCGACTTCACAGAAACGCTTAACACGATTGATCACAACCTGTTGATCGCCAAATTACGCAACATTGGTCCCTCCCAGAGCACGATCCTTTTCTTCATCCTACTTTCACCCTCTGTAACCCAAATTATAGTCCACCGTTCGTCTAAAAATATGATTATCGAACGTTGATAGCGTCGTTCAGCGAGAGAAGTAATTATGGAAATAAATAGTGCCTTCGTTTCTTAAACCTCTGCGTTACACAACACTCTTCGATTTGATATTCGATAGGCGATCTTGATTTGCGTAACAAGGGAGCCCCATCGATCGGTCGATATCAATCTGAAAGAGATATTTCCGTTCAGAAATGCTCGCTTGCTCGTGTAATATGATACGCGAAAAAAGGAGAATAATCTCAGGAAAATAATCGCTGTGAAAAAAATGTACTAACTGGAAGCTCGAAACGGCTTGGGAAATCGGGGTAGAGAACAAAGGGTAACAACGCGCGGAATGATCACTTTTCATTTACAAAGGTTCTATTATATTCGGTCTGTACGCGTATTCCATCGGGGTCGGTATTAATCTTCGTTAACCAACCAGTTTTAAATGCTTGAACGTAACAATTCCCATCGCGAGTGTAACGAATCCTGAAAAAACCAAGAGGGAAGCATACATTCAGTGACCATTTGCAGGATCGTCGAAGTGTCGCTCGATGCAACTAGAATTAGACGAATAAGCTCCGAATATTACTGCTTGCATATCGTTGATCTAATTTTCCTATTCGAGCATAATTACTTTCATATACGTATTCGACTGTCATTATCTCATAATGACTATTATAATATTAATATTTGAATAACGTTACTATATATGCAAATCTGCGCCATCGATGTTTCGCTTATAACCGAGCATTCCGCAGAATCCGATCAAATGGGAGAACAAAATACCTTTCGTTGAATTCTCAAAATCTCTCAATTTAAATACGAGCGAAGTGAAAATTGTGGAAGGGTTTCCACGATCGAGATAGACAATATTTAATACAAATCGTGAAATAATATAAGGTCGTATTAAAAGCGAAGTTTCCGAGTTTACAACCCCTATATCGAATCGAATTATAGCCGACGAATATTCGAAGCATTAAAGCGTTGAAATATTTGAGTACAGAAAACTTGTAGAGGTTTCAGCCCTTCGGCGGAGAGGGAGTGTTGGTAAAAGGAGGAGGAGGAACAGCGATAACCGCGGAACGGTTGCTCGTATTTAATTTAGGAAAAGCATTTTTATAGTACCCGCAAGCATTTGCACCGTGAAATATTATAAGTGTCATTCGGCCGCGCAGACACAATGGACCGAGAGGTTGCCATAAAAATGCTGCCTCGAATAACCCCCTGGCTGTTATGGCGCGCCCCATCGACTGGGCGAACGGAGAAAATCAATATTGAATATAAACAAGCAATACATTCGAATCGGTTGATTCTAATAAGCCAATTTTAATAATGCCCCTAACGGATGGCATTGATTCCGCTCGTTGCAGAAAATTCGATCAGCGAAACGATCGCGCGTTAATATTTTATGGGGGCTGATTAGGCCGCCCCTAATATTTTTCTAGGGGGGATGGTTGAATTAAACTGGTCTATTTTATGCGGGATAATATTAAACGATCGTTAACTCCATCTGATATACAGCAAATCCTAGTGTCAGGTAAACATCGTCGCTGTTTTGTAGAACAATCGTTCGAATTTTAATATTTCTCGGTGACCAGGGCTTAATCAACGTTAATACCGTCCACGAAACGATGGCAATTTGTTGGTAAAATTCTTTGAACGATGCCGTTTGAGCATTTTATCCGAGCGACGATGGAACGTTTGTTAACATTTCGGATGGGACGATTGCGCGTTTGTTAGCGCTCTGAGCTGGACGATTATCGCGTTTGTTAATACTCCGGGTCGTTAATAACGTTATACGTTCCGCGGGTGGTTGTACAGTCGCGTAAATGGCGCGGGGATTTTACGTTACATACGTATGTTTCGGTCTAAGGGGAACCCCGAGAGCGCCAAGCGTTAATAAAGATGAGTGACGACGCTTAATTAGTATTAGCCCGGAAGATAGCCCGTGCTGCTCCAGCCGGCAGTACGTTAATCGAGAGCATAGAATGTCGCGAGGATTTAGTTGCCACGTACAAAGGATATTAAGGCGCATCTGCAATGGAGCTGTTCGAAATAACCCTTCGAACCTAGTGCAAAGATTCCGTGTAAGATTGCCAGTTACGTCCCTTGTAAACAACGTCGAGCAAATTATATTTTGCTTAGCTCTGATTCTAAGACGATAGTAATCGAGTTTCGCCTAGTTTTCTGAGAGGTTGTTACAGTTTGAATTTCAAAATTGAACGAAAGATGTAACTTTATCAACGAATTAATCGTCGCTGCTTTTTAATTTATGGAAATAATATATTCAGCGGAACCGATAATATCGCGAATAACGCAATATCGATTTCACGTTTTAAAAGGAATATTAAAAAGATTTTTCCCGGCGCGACCGCCGAATAACGCCCTCGGGGGCAAAATGATTCACTTTGAAAATCACTGGTTCAGACGACGCGAATTTTTAATAACGAGTCGCGCTGGTCTGCAAACCCGCTTCTTTTCCAACTTAAACGCAACGTGCTAGAATTTCAATCTCATTAAATATTGACCGCGCTTTCTGCGTTATTAATCAGTGACGAACACGACGGGAGAATCATATTGTTATCGTGGACGCTATTTTTGAACAGTTTATTTATAATGGTCGGTTTCTTGCTAATCGCGAGTTGGGAGTACTGAAGAATTTAAATATTTTCGAAGCGAAACCGGTCGCGAATGCTAAAAACGAAGGACAAATTAAAATTTGTCGTTATTAATTACCGTCTGCGCTCGAATCCGAAAATACGTTCTCCCAGAATATTATTTCGGATTAAAATTGGATCGACGGTATCGATCCAAAACGATAATACTTTCGTATAATATTTAAAAATGTGTTCACACCTTTCAAATAGATTCCAGAAATATTTTATACAAAATTTTTCTGGTGCTCTCTGCTCTCGTCGCCTTCGGTTAATCCGGAAATACATTTTCCGCGAAACAAAATGAGCTCCGCGGTCAACGCGTTAATGGAATCCTATATATTCTGGTACAATGATCTTAACAAAAATATCCACGAAACAACGGTTTCCTCGAAAGAATTCCGCCCTCTGCGGTGGACTCGAGGCAGGAATTCGCCAAAGATACGCACGAACGATTAAATAATACAAAGTGAAACATCCTCGAGGACGGGGAGGGGGGGGGGGGGGTGAGCAGTAAAAACGGTGACGAGGCTTAATTCGCTGAAAGGCCCACTTATTAGCCGTAGACGCCTTCTATAGGAGAGCCCACTCGTGAACGTCGCGACTATCGTTCCCAATTGTCGAAGACAAAGGGTCGGAGGCAAAGGGCGCGCTGGATGCTCTCCGAATAAAACGGCCCATTTGGCAACGACGAAGGGTGTAAGGGCTAGGAGAACGGAGGGTAAATATGCAAGAGAGCCCTCGGGTTCGCCCCGCGTGAGAGTCGAAACGCGGCGAAACTTACTTCCGAGGCTTATGGCTTCTCCCTACCGGTTGTGTTATTGCAACCCCCAACCCCCCTAACTTCTCGCGAGGAAATATTACCGGCAGCCGCGTGTACATTCTTTGAAATTACACGGCGACGCGTTCGCACGGTTCAAATCTCGCGCCCCCTCATCGCCCGCCCCCCTGTTCAAGGGGGTTGAAATTTGCTTTTCCTTCGATTTCGTCCCGAAAGTCCCGGGCCACCGTTAATTTATTATCGGCGAATTGCGCGCACGGTCCAATTATATCCCTACCGGGCGGACGAAACGAGGGAAACCTTATAAATACGAAATTTCCCAGACGGTAGTCGTACCACCCCCGCCTCCCTCAGTCGTCGCCAGAGTATTTCACAAAATTCCTGTACGAGATTACCGTGAACGGAATTCCCGTAAGGGCGGACCGATGTAAATATGACGCTGGGTAGCATTCTTAACGTGCCGGCGTCCGTAAGACGAGCGCGTATACATCGCCTCGATGCACCCGAATCGACCATTTTGCCCGTCGAATCCTCTATCGGGAAACAATAAATCGCTCGATGATTAAATTTTCTTGAAATTATCGAGCACGTATAATAGACCCGCGGGAGAGAAATTCGACGCGACGAGCAACGAGACCGACCCACGGGGAGGGAGGAAGAAAGTACATCCGGGTCCGCGAAAATATTTTATCCCCTTGGTTAACGAACGATCGTCGCCGGTTTCGGATCGAGTCAATAATTGTTTTGGAATTGGAAGATATCGGGGTGAATTAATAACGCGATCGTGGTCTTCGAACCACGCATTCTTTCCTCAGGAATTGTATTCACTCGATTATTTTTAACGATAATTATTTTATCGTGTTAGATAATAAGCTAGAAGATAATTGAACCACTATTAGAAGCGGGGAAGCTTCCTCTTTAAACTGACTTTTGGTTTATGTCGATCCGACTTTCCGTTTTGAAGATATCGCAATTTATGTGAAAGGGTAATTTTTAATTTCCATTATCTTACTGTCCGCCGTACGCACAATAGCCTATTGCCGCGTATTAAAAATACTAAAACTTTAGATGCGTGCAGTTCCGAAACTACTAGTGTTTTATTAATTATTGAGCCATTGTTAGAAGCGGTAAACCTTCCCCTTTAAAATGGGTTTTGGTTTTTGACGATCCGACTTTCCGTTTTCGAGATATCGCAATTTATGTGAAAGGGTAATTTTTAATTTCCACTATCTCACTGTCCGCCGCATGTACAATAGCCTATTGCCGCGTATTAAAAATACTAAAACTTTAGACGCGTGCAGTTCCGAAACTACTAGTATTTTATTAATTATTGAGCCATTGTTAGAAGCGGTAAACCTTCCCCTTTAAAATGGTTTTTGGTTTTTGACGATCCGACTTTCCGTTTTCGAGATATCGCAATTTATGTAAAGGGGTAATTTTTTAATTTGGACTATCTCTGTCTTCGTCTGACGCGTCGCGCCAGGCCTCCTTGTCGCGCGTGAGTCGAGACAGTCACGTGACCGGGAAGTAGTAGTATTTCCAAGAATTTACTACGCACTGTTTACTATTTTCACGCGCGCGAGATGAATGAACACGCGCGAGCACAACGAAACGAAAACAAACCTTATCTCCGAAACTAGCCATCGCATCGACTTGAAACTAAAATCCTCATATCTCCGGAACTAATAAAGCTATCGACTCGTACAAACGCTCATTTTAAAGGGCATTTAATCCTCCATCCTATGAACGTAACAACTATTATAATTTATGCTGTCTTCTATGGTTATTTTGCAATTTACATTGACGCTACATACCCAAAGAAATTTCTCTGTATCTAACTACGGTATCGACTTGAAATAAAATTGTACCCGATGAAAATTAATAAATTTCCACTTAGTTTGTAAATTTTCTGTACGAAATCAGATTACTAAGCATGCATATTTAGAGTAAAATTATTAAATACGTTTGTACGGTTTTTTAAAACGAAAGGTATCTTACGAATAAACTACAAAACACAACTTTCTGTGCATGTAATGCAAAAATTAGAAATACATTGCCTTGTAAAAGAGAAAGAGAAAGTGTGTAGGTTTAGTGTCCGCGAGACATAGCTTGACTCCTCCACCCTCGAGTATCATCCCCCAAAATCATGAGTCTAAACATCGAGGATCGAACGAATAAATTAGAGTTAAACGACGCGGTTGGACCCTTCCGGGAAGGGGGGCTAATGAAATCACGGAGATCCCATTTCCTGGTGTACGAAACGATCCTAGTGCAATGGATCGAGGAGTGGGGGTGCGTATTCAGGACGAAAAAAAGGAACCAGTCGATAGAGGCAGGTCGGTGCATCCACTCGAGGAGGATCCTGAAGAGAATAGAAGCCGAAAAGCCGGGTGGCGCGCAGACCCCCATAACCCGTGTCTAATCCGAGTTCGTCTCGCCCGCTCACGGGGCATCTCTCCCATGGAGTTTGCCCTTTTGCCTGTTCATCTCGGAGAGCAGTCGGTCGCAGATCGCTGGCACAGTCAGTTTCCACGATCCGGGACCGTCTATCGAGCGTTTTCCGCGCGGATCCTGGCCCGAAATGGTCGCTCGTATGACGGAACATCTGCTCTTTGACGACGCATCCCGATCGTATCTCGCAAGACAACTCCCTTTTCGGTCTTCGACTACCCTCTGACCGATCCCGGTTCGCGCGGAGGAACTTTGTTTCTATGTGATCTATCGCGGTACGCGCCCCGAGAGTTACCTCTTAATCTAGAACCGGGCTGTTGGCTTCGTTAGGAGCACCCGCGGGTAACATCCACCTTTGAATAATCAGTCCCTGGTTTAACGTCAAATTAATTGATATTTTCTCTTAATAACAGTAACGACTCTGCGTCCCTTTCTTCCCGTATTATGGGGGATGTTATCCAGATATGATATCTTGCTCAAATTGTCCACGAAATCGAAACTCTGTTTTTAAACGCTTGGGAACTAGCACCACCCATAATTTATAAATTTCAAGAGTCCTACCTAGATTTATTTTCTTTACCATCCAAGATTGAGAATTAACATATGTTAAATCTTGAGTTAAGCGTAGGAGGGCCACGACAATAAAAAATTATTTAAAGGGGGGTATCTGTAGCTAGAATGCTAGAAGCTGTAGATAGAATCTTTCGTTTCTGTGAACGAGGAGTAAAAATGGCGCGTATCGTGCCCCCGGTTCGAGATGTTGCTTGTCTTTGAGCGTCGTCCGACGCCCTTCAGACGCCTCGAGGAGGCAAAGGGTGGACCCTTTTCTCGACCCTTGGCGGATATTTCGGCCATGGTTCCGTTTTCTTTCCCCGTCGAGCGGGGGAGAACGACTCCGTGCTTCGTCGCGTCGCGGAGTTTTAATTATTCCGAGGAACCGTCGCGACGCGCGGCAACTGCTAACGAGACGGCCCGATAACGTAAATTAGATGGCGCGCACGGATCGCTTATTAAAGGACAGGCTTGTTAGAAAGCTCGTCAGTTTTTATCGGAATACGGATTGGAAACGTGCCGCGGAATACATTTTTCCCAGGGGGGTCTCTTTTTCCGAAACGACGCCTGTCGAAAGAGGGAGGGGGCGTCGATAGGAGGACTCGATTAACCCTTCGAGCTCGACAGTTTGTTTTTTCAGCGGTCGTGTACCACGCTGTACGACGATACAGTAGTCCCTCGTTATTGTTCGCGAATCGTGCAGTTTGTTAAAGAAACTACATATATACTTCAATTTCTGAACTTCAATTTCAGTTTTAGAATTATGTAAAACGAATAATGTTATATAGTTTAACATTTCTCTCTGCCTCACGCCCAACAGAGGTGAGATAAATGTAAACTCAACGTAATCTGTCACGTGATCTCTAAATAGTACGACGATTCCGGTATCCGGCTTCGTACTGTCCTTCACTTTCGTTTCGTCAGCCGAGAGGTAAACACACAGCACGTAGTCTAGAGTGTATAACCCAAGGTATGTTAAATATATTACTTTACTATAATCAAAATACGACAGAGTCGACAATTAAAGAGTTCCTCGATAACGAGGGATGCATTTGTTTCTCATTCAACGAGAGATCGGAAAGAAACAGTCCTCCGAATATTTATTTAAAAAAAAACTTAGAATAAATTGACTCGGATCGATAAATGTGTTTTGCTCTTAACTTTGTATCGTCTAAATCAGCGTCTGGGTTAATGTTTACTATAGATGTAGAAACGATTTTAGAATTTTGCATTCCATATTCATTGAACAGTCTAGACTGAAAGAGTGGGTCTAATAAAGTAAACAAGTCACTGCCATAAAATTGAGGTTTAAAACTAAAATAAAAATAAAATATTTGCGCACAACGATGCCCAGTGCTCGAGCAACGTTTGCTTTGTCGAGATTTCTGATTTTGCGGAGGAAAGCTCGCGAGGTCTGTGGGAAAAACGTGGAGCGATTCGTCAGGGATCGAGGCGTACACGTGTTCAGGCCCGTGACCAATTTAACCGGATACCCTGCAGGCCTGCGTGGCCGTCGTCTCTATGAACCACCCTCTACCTCCTGGTCCTGGACGGTCGAGAAAGGAAGGAGTCTGTTGCACGCGCGCATCTGGATCATTGTCGGCGAGATCTGTGGAGGAGGAAATCGCTTCGAAATTCGGGCACCGTGACAACGTTACGTCGGCCCTGGGGGATACGTCCAAGACGGTGACGCATTGAAATCTGCACCTTGACTCGACACGCTGAATAATTCAGGGGGGGAGCGCGTCCATTTTTTAAACTTACCAGGAGTTATTGTTGCGCGCCCGATGCTCGTCGTTTCAACGCGTTTTCCGAGGAACTCCATTTTCTGGAATTTCACCGTGTTCCAACATGCGTTTCTCGAGAGCCTTCGAAAGCCATTCTTTCGCAAGGCAACGGTGGATTCTGTTTCAAACGATCGGGACAAATGTCTGTTACGTTTAACCCCTTAACTTGCCATTTAATTTTTGGAAGCGGTTGTTAATTGTACTGTAACCGCTTGAGTTTGGAAGATCGATTCAAACAGAGTTACTTTTTAGGATAAACTGAGAATGGCGTCCAAAAGAAAGCAGACGTGAGAAAGCAGCGTCGAACTATTTAACGAAACGTCGCCGATCTCTCGATAGGCCAACGGTTCTACGATCGCGAAGCTTGATTTCATAAACGCTCCCGACCACCACTCGGTCGTTGGTTTTGATTTAATAGAGCCTAATGGATAGGGGTGGCCGGCGATCCGGGTGGTCCTGTCCCAGGACTTTGTTTAATTATGACGTATGGCTTTCCGAGTTCGTCCTTTTCCCCGCGAGTGAGCTCGCTAACGGCGCCGAACGTTCGAAAACTTCCTTCCGCCTGAGCTTCTCCCGGGCCCCAATAAAAGAGCACTTTGTAATTAAGCTCCTGCGGCAGAAGAGTCGCCCGTAATGGCGGAAAACCTCTCTACCCGAGAGTTTACTCGTCCCGTGCATTATTAACCTTCTCTCTCAAAAATTAGCTTACGAATAAAATAAACAATTTTTATTCCCTTATCAGGAATAAAATTTTCCCCATTATTACAATCGACAGTTACATTCTGTACACAGCGTAGACACAAAGTTTTCCATTTCGAAGTCTCGAAAATAATTTCTGCGGCCAAAAATTAATTTACTAATACAATCTAAATTATTTCTCAATCACGAATACAATTTTCCCTGTTATTACAATCGACAGTTGTACCACGTACATAGCATGGACGGAAAGGAAAATTTTTGCAGCCAAAAATTAATAACCGGATCTAAAATTCTTATCCCTCAATCTCGAATGAAGTTGTCCCAATCTCGTTGTTACGATTGACGAGTATATTGTGTGCGCAAAGTCTGTGTAGACGGAAAGTCTGGTGGTCGCGTGATTCGTTAGCGAGTCGAGTCTCAAAGTAAAATAATTTCTGCCGGCGCACGATCGAACAAGAATTCGCGTCAAAGTCGACCACGTCGCGGATGTCACTCGTTTGTTAGTATTTCGCGCTTGTCCACAAGATCGCGAGATCAACGTCCGGAATTGTCGATGACCCGTGCACGACCGAGCAGTCCGGTAAAATTTGTATGCGAGGAAACGTGTCGCGCTTACCTGACACACCTGATTCTAAGCGACCGCCTTTGTGTACGGAAAACGGTAGTTGGAACGCTGATCGCGTTCCAAAAGGGGCTAAGTCGCAGGTAAGATTAGCGTGAAGAACCTTCGACCACGGTTTATCGAACCGTAGCACTGCTAAATTCCTCCAACTACTGGGTTAAGTCCACAGATACGGTCCTAACGATCTTATAATCGTCGCGAAATACACTCGAATCCAATGATTCCACTCTGTGATACTGCATTTGGACAGTAGTGCCTCGATTGTTGCACAAACGTCGCGAAGGGGATGGTCGTTGAATTAAATTAGATTTAATAGTCGAGGGCTGTGTAGAGTTCGATACCTCGATCATTGCAGAAACGACGAGCCCCAATTTCTTGCAATTAATCCAAAAAAATAGAAAATAATTCAAGAAAGCCGATGGAAAAGGTTGGTACTTCAATTTTTCATCGTTAAAAATCGTCCAAAACATCGAAACGCGCAGAGAGCAATATGGAGCTCGCAAAAGGATTAAAAACAAACATTTTTTGAGACAGCAACCCGATATCTCTCGGCGTTGGAAGCTTCGAATGGTCGGATTTTTCGGAACGAAAACAATGGCGGGCGACGTAACGAACGGGGATACACGGTGCGTAAGTACGAGCAAAACAGGGGGATGAGGCTGTAAAGGGGATGATAGATCGAACGTCGCTCAGAAAAAGAGACAGCGATCGTTTAGGGGCGCGACCAAGTCACAGATGGCGAACGATCGCGAAGGGAGGAACTTCTAGACTCTGATCTTTCTAATCTGTGGAATATAATTGCAATAAATGGAACGATCGATGCGGTTGGGAGGGAAATCTTGTCCGTCGATGTCACGGTTTCGTGATCGTCGAGAGAAGGGAAACAACGTAGCTAAATTTTCGTCCCTGAAAGACGAGATACACTCGTTGCGGAAAGACCGTCCATCGTTCCTCTCGGACGCACAACGACACAAAGCGTCCGAGCGTTTAATTGCGAGGGAATATCTTTACCCGGGAAATCGTGGGAGCAAGCAGCCATAAATTACAGGATCAACCAGTCGGTTTCCGCGACCGCTAGTGGCACCATTATCCCCTTCTAAGAAATATTTATCTGAATTCCCGGCTCTGCTTGTGCAACCAGCCGATTCGACGATGGTAAATCGATGCGGCGGTTAAGCATTCCGCAGTCGGTTCGGATCACCGTACTTTCCCGTTGAAAACTCTGCTGTTCCGGAGTCGAAACTCCGTCCAAGTGTCGCGATTTCTCTCTGTCATAATGTCCTCGAGTTACCCCCACCCCTTGGAACCGACGCGCCACCGACGGCGACTCCAATTATTAATGAATCGCGATAGAAACGAAGAAACGGTATTTGCACCGTATTTCCTAAACGATGCAGAATCTCGTAGAGGACGTGAAAGAGTATTTTGTTAGCTGCTTTTCGGGGAATAAAACGAGACCCCGATTAACTCTCTACGTTAAATTGGACCGGAGATACAGCGCTTCGAAGTAAGACTAAAAAGAATTCCTCATTTTGATATATTGCTTCGTCAAACTTGTCTCGGAAAAATTCATTCGACGTGCGTTAAATTACGCTTTACGACAAGAAAAAATGAAGACTGTTTCTGCGAGATGGAACGCGCTAAATTTTCACAGAGTTTTAAATTCGTAGCGATTCTATGCGAGTTCGTGACTCTCGGTTCTCGAACGTCTGTCGTTCCCGATCTTTTCACGATCCCGTTGGCCGGCAGAAAGAGAGGAAACGGATCTTGGAAGCCGACCGAAAAACCCAAAGGTCGGCTAACGGCGGATGGGCGAGACAAATCGCGGCCGAGGATCTCGAAAGCGTGACGATTAACGCTCTGGGCCCTTCAAAAATCGAGCGTCGCGAGAAAAGGGAGCCAAGCTGCGCCTTGGCTACCGTCTAAATACGCGTGAAGTTCCCTGAATCTGCCAAGTGACAAAGAAAACACCGTCAGTTACTGAAGAGAACCTCGAACTATAGCCAGAAATTCAGGATTGTCTCGAAACTTGGAGTCGTGGTTAGATTCGACGCCAATGTCAGGTGATTTTTGTTTAAAAAGAATAGTTAGGAGGCGAAGAAAGGGGATTCTTGATCGTCCACTTTAAAATTAATTAATCTTCCGGATCCTAGGAATATTTTATCGTGAATTTTCCGTTTCTTATATTTACCACCCAGATGGCTATTTTGGAGAACATTAATTCGCTGCTTGTTGTGGTTTGAGAGCTTGGCTACTCCACTGTGTCTGTGATCGAATTATGATAATAATCAAGTGTAGACGCTTAATCGCAGGGAGCCTTGAGATAACAAACCATCGACAATTCTCGCGGAATGCTTGTTTTCGTCGGCGTTTTTCCGCGAGTCTAATCTAATTTGAAGCGAGGACGTTTAATACGCGGCTGGAAAGGTCGCGATCCGCGGCGTCACGACGTCTTAATGGAACGTCAAGTTTATTCTTCTCGCTGGGAATCCTCGTTGCCCTGGAAGCGACGTCGCTAATGGCACGGCCGACAACGCGGTTTATCGCGTTCGATAAAAGTGTCTGGATCAAACGCACGAAGGGTTTGCGAAGACTGGAAAGAAAGAAGCCGGGGGAGGAAAACGAAATTGACGGCGGGGACGTCGCGTTTCCGGTGTACGAAGATGGTCCTCCCTAGCAGATCGGATCTAGCGAATCTCCCATTGTCGTTTAAGTAACAGTTTAGAATATGACAAAAGGAGTTTTCCCGTGTCAAAAGTTAAAATAATCGAGTCGACTACTGGAAAGAAATTCAGATAGAAACCTAATAATCGAAGGAAAGAACCTATTGATTTACAAAAATTATTAGTTCAACGTGAATTATAAGATTACAAAAGGTTCAGAATTATCTAGGTTGAAACGAAGCTCGGTCGTTCGATGCGTTCCCATAAAAATTTTCATTTCGATAAACGCGAAATTATGAGTGAAAGGGTTAACAAAAAGTATGAAACGAAAAAACGCAAGAGGGGGGTAAAAAAAATGGTACCAGGAAGGTCGAAGGAAGACGAGCGCGGCGAAACGCGAACGGAGGATCAGCGAAACGAAACGAAACAACGGAGTTCCATTTCGTGCGATTAACGCATATCGTGTTTCGAGGGTTTCTTGCAGGCGGGTCCGTCCTAAAAATCGAGGAAACCGGCGAAGAAAGCATCCTAAGAACCAAGTAAAAACGCGGCGACGTCCCATGCGATCTACCTATGCCGCAGGGGACCACCCGCACGCAACCTGCGTCGTCTTTTCTTTGCCTCCCACCTTCTCCTCCCCTTTTTCCTCCTTCTTCTCCACCTTCTTCCAACGTCGACCCCTCCCTTTCCCCTTTTCGCCATTTCTTTCTCGTCTCTCGGACTCTTCGCGTTTCCCTCGATGTCTGCTAAAGTTTACGCGCGTGTTTCTCCACGCTTTGACTGCCACACCAAACCCCTACAATTCTACACGAAATCGAAACTTTGCTTTAAACAATTCGACACTACAATACCCACGAGTGGTCATCGTCTATATCGTACGAATCAAGTGTAACAAATGTTTAATACTTTGACATACTAAACACACGAAATCAAAACTTTATTTTTAGACAATTGGACACTAGGATACCCACAATTTGTCGTAGAACTTATTTTTTACACGTTAAAATTCAAGAGTCCAATCTTTCCAATCTTCAGAATTAATTTTTTTAAATCCCCAACACTCGTTCACTGTCGGATAAAAACGGTGCAATTTTCTGCAAGACTAAAATTTTGACTTCAGACCTAAAATTTGTTACTCATTTTTGTACCACTGAGAATTTCTCTAGTATGGATGACGTAGCAATCGAAGCGTTGAATTATTCTTTGAAATAAATTCCAATAATCGTTCGAATGATTCCTTGATAGGAATAAGTTCTCGGATGAGAAATTCGTTGATAAATAATTACGCGTGTAAAAGTGAGATTACCCCTGGACATTTTGGTGATTTTGGCCTGTTGGACGGCGGGTGGAAAGGGAACGCGGATTTACGAGTCGACCGGACTTTACAAATGGATACTCTGGTCGTTTCTAGGGCAAGGTGTCGCACGTGGCCCAGGGAGTCGTCTTTCGGGCGCCACCCGCGCCGATACGAGCCGAACTGAAACGGGCCAGACGAGATAATAGGAAACGGTAATAATATATCGACGTCGTAAAACAGGATGAAATACAGGCGGGACGACTTTTTCATCCTGGACGTCTGCTCCATTCGACCAGAGCGTTTCGCGAGCCACGATTTTTCGCGTACCCTCGTACAGGGTGTCTCACACGACTCGGTCGAACGCGCTGAATTCGCCCATTAATGCATAAAAATTTCTACTTTTAATTACAGCACTCCAAGGATCCACTTCTCACCTCTGGAGAGCTAGAAGCGATAGAAAATGGACGAACGTCTCGTTAGAAATTGGGAGAAATTACATGGTCCCTCAAACTACTCGTCAGATTTTGGTAAGTCCCAGATAGCAAGTTATTCAGGTAAAATTAAAGATACATCAATCGTATATTAACCCCTTGACATACGATTTAATTCCAAATAATTTTTCAAACATATACTATTTAATTTTGTTTAAATTTGTGCGTACAAAGAATGGCCATGACAAAGATTTGTTTTACGAATACCTCGTGAATGTAAAAATGTGTTGATTTCAATTTATAAGACTTGACGATGAGTGAGTAGCTTCATAATTGTGAAACTTGATATCAAGAACTTGTCACGAGTCAGACTCGTCATTGTATTGCGAGGGGTTAATCACTTTCAAAACGATAATTCCTTCATCGATGATGATATTTAATTGCCACAGTCAGCATTGTCAGTGGCAGATTTTTCTTACAAGACCCAACCATAATTAATTTCTGTGGAACGTTTTATTTAATTGCCATTGATCGACAGGATACGCTATTTATGCATTATGCAAGGACCAGTTTGGTCGATGAAAAGAGCTGAATTTTGGTCGCGTGCCGTCGCCATTCGTAAAAAGGGGCCTCGAAAAAATATTTCGGTGACGATTTCAATCGCGCGCCACCGGCTTATAATTCCGTGGACTTTCATTTCACGCCCGGGCAACAAATGTCCCGTGGCACAGCTGTTTTTGACAAATCCGGTAATCATATTTCATCCCCCGTTGGAACTTCGCCGGCCAGCATCGACTGCTCGTATTCAACGCTCTGTTTTTTTTTTTTACTGCGGGGACGGAGGGACGGACGCGGAGCTTCGAACGGAAAAATTTTTCGCGCACCGAAAACAAAACGGGGAAAAAGATGCAAACGCGTATCGACGAACGACTGGATAAGATTGTCGGGAACTTATCGATAAGCGTCGATTCATTGATCGATATCGCCTAGATTATCGATGATGTACCTTATGACGAAGCGTCGTCTATGAGGAAACTGTAATCGGTGATTCACTATTAACGGAAAGAAACTCGTTTTCCTGGACGCTTTAATTCTTGCAACAATCGCTGGAATAGGTGACATTTCTTGAAAATATCTCTTCATCGTGATCCCAGTTCGATTGAACGATTATTTCGATAAATAATAATTACTTGTCGAAACTTTTAAAACAAATAAGTTTCCAAACCGTCGTGACACCCTTTTCCCTTTTTCATAGAAATGGTTTCTCTGTCGAGTAGAACGAATCTAGCGCCAGAGTTTCGTATCGTTTGAACAGGCTGAGAGACAAAAAGACCAAGAAACGATCGCGGATAATTCTTCTGGGAACGATTTCAAAGTCCACGCGCGATCCTCGAAGCGGAAGAGGTTGCTGCATTTCCATGCAACGATCTCCTATAGCGAGACCGCGTCAGCCAGCGGGATCGCCGTGGTTGGTCTCGAGCAAAAAACCATAGTGGAAATTGCTGTTATGGCGACGCCACTGAAAGTCGAATAGCTCGTCGACCAGGGAGAGTCGAGAGGAAAATGGCTGGGCGATCAGAATCTTCCCTTTCAGCGTTTGTCGTTACGAAACACTCTTGCCATTATTCCACCGATTTACGATTACCAATGAAAACGAAAGTGCCACGATTTTGGGGAATCCACTTTCATGGACTGTGTCACTTAAATTTGATTCTCGAATGAGATTTGCACTGAAATTTTCTATCGCCCAAATATGGATGTTTAAACATAATCGAAGCTCAGAACTCTCGAAATCTCGTGTCATAAAGCGTTATTTTCACGGCCAACTACCGAGTGCTCTCGGTTTGCGTAACGGTGGTTTTCGAGTCGGCATTTAGAAGTCCGTGGGCGACGCATCTCGGACGTAAACGGCAGGAAAACTCATTATACTAATCCGGGCTCCTAATTGTGAGCGGAGAAGACGCGGCTCGCCCCCTTTGAAGGGCCGTTTCCGTGGTCTTTTGTGGTAATGTCTTTTGACTCCTCACCGCGCGCTCGGACCACCCCACTGTGAATACATTTGTGCCGGGGCTGCTCCTTTAGAAAACGGCAGGTTTACGTGACGGGCTTAGATATTTTCTTTCCCGTTGATCCTAATTATTCCGGTCACCGACACGCTGGCGAAACTCAACCCCTTGTCCGTCGCGGCCACGTGATCGAAATTTATCGCGCCGCGGCAGGTCCTCCACCGGATCCACAACAAAGGACAGCTCGAGGAACTCGTACTCTCCTATGGAGAATATCAACGAAGCCGACGCGTGGACCAAGTCTTTTCATGCATCGAGCTTAGGGTAGGCCTCATTTTACTACATACATACGCTTCTTCATTGTTTAGCGTCACTTGTTAAAATTATGTTCGAAAAATCTCTATTACACCTGTCGAGTTAATCGAGATCATAGAAAATTCTGAACGGTTCGTCCAGTACAATATATCCTCCCTTGTTGTATCAGTTCGTGTTAGGAATGCAACAGAATCATGCTCTCTACTATTTGTAGATCATGCTTACGGGGAAAAAGCTAGGTTGTGTCGGGATCAATTCAATTAGATACTCATTAATGCCTGTCCGTATTAATTCTCAAGCATCGACTTTAGATAGAAACAATTATTCAAATAAATTGTCACAGATGTTAGCAAGATCAACTTGCTAACTTGAAGGTTTCTTTTACTATCAAATATCGAGTATTTTGCCTTACTGTGCATCAGTGAGACTCAGTTAGTCCAGTTACTCCCTCGTTTAGTGCATCAGTTTACGTTAGGGATACTTGCAACAGAATCGTCCTCCCCACGTTCCGACTAAACGATCGTCGAATCGAAAGAGTGCAATTGTTTACGAGACTGAAACTTTATTTTAGTCTTGTTGCCTATACATATGTATAGAAATGTCTCTTGATGAGTTCACATACGCTATTTTCTTTGTGGGCCTTCTATACTATTACAGCTACTCGACCAGGGTCAAGACAGACCGAACGTCGCTGAAAATTAATGAAATTTATTGCGTCGAACACAGAAATATTGCTCGGTCTTGCATCAAATTCGTAGTTCGATCGTAAAGTTGGCGTACGGAACGAGCAATACGGAGTCCCCGCGATTCATTCGGAAACTCCAGGTAGTTCGACCGGAACGACAACATTGATTCGTCTATTATTCATCCGCTGGCATTTTCTATGATGGATCGCTGACTCGCGCCTCGAGTGACACGGTTCGCGCGTATCGAGCGACGCGCGCCAAACGTCAGATCCTTTGACCGCGCTATTAACATGCACAAAAATGTTTAATCTCGCTACAACGAACAAATAAAGAAACTCGAAGCTTTTCGTTTCTATCTACGATTCCTAGGGGTGTTCGTCGATCAAACTCTACACGCCCGGCCGTCAAATTTGACGCGAGCATCGATAGATCAATCGTTCGAGGACCCAATTTGAAACCTAAATGTATCGATAGTATCGTAACACGTTTCACCCCGTCGCTTTAGGTCGCTCGCGATTCTCCGCGCCTTTTTGCTTTCGTTCGAGGATCCGATCGGAAATTATGCGAGGAGCAGAGCGAAACGGTGGGGTAAGTGGCGAGGGGAAGGGGAACGAGAACGAGAAGAGGGCAACGAGCAGAGGAGAGGGGGGGACGAGAGCGATTGGGTCAGGATGAGAACGACGTGCACCTACGGGTCCTCCATGCACGGAGTATCCATAATGACAGATTACCACGGCATTAATTCCTTGTTTAACCAACAAACAACCTACCCGGCATGCCGTTTAAGTAATAAAATATGGCGGTCGTGCCTTGGGGCGCCTAACGACTCTGCCCCGCCGTCTCCCTCTCCGCGAGTTTTGCCCCCTTCGCGGCGCCCCGCGTCACTCGTATTCGATGTACGCCCGATTCACCACCCCCCCGTGCTTCGAGTCGGCCATTTTTGACGGCCTGCACGCGGGAACCTTTTCTTTTTCCCGTCGTTCAGCCCCGGACACTGTTTACGTTCCGTTTAAACACAGGCCTGTTCGGCGAGGATACTCTCTGTAACCAAAAACTCGCACGACCGCCATGTAAATTGAACGAGAAGATAGTCTTGGGTAATGAATCAATTCGGGGGACCCCTCGACGTGGCCCGGGCGTCCTACGTCAATGGAGATGTCGATGAGCTCGTATTCTCCACTTTAACCCCTTGTCGTACAATCACGAGTCTGATTCGTTACAAGTTCTCGATGCCAAGTTTCACAATCACGAGTATAAGTTTAAAAAATTACATTAAGTCGTACGTCAAGGGGTTAACTCTTTGCCTACCACGACTTTCGTGAACAGTTCTATATAATTATCCCCACAACAAATTTCGCTTATTGTCCTGTTCTGTATTTCTTGACTCCGGATGAATCGCTGAATACACCCAGTTGACATTTCTATATAATTATCCTGACAAGAAATTTCACTAATTCGTTTTCTTGACCCCTAAACGAGTCGTTGAAATATAGACTCAGAAAGAAAATGGCGTCCAAATAGGTAACAGTAATCGCTGTCGGAGACATTTCTATATAATTACCGAAATCGAAAGTGAAAGGGTTAACAGAACCCTGACCCCTGCTTAATCTCGTTCGCCTCGTTTCCAGTCTTTGGATTACCATATCGAGGCTCGATTAACAGGCGCGTTAACGAGCCTGTCGGGTGTTTGGTGGCTCCCCCGGACATGTTCGAGACAAAGTGGCCCGCGACGGACGGGCCATCGGCGCGGAACGCGTCGTGGCTCGTTAGAAACGTCACAGAAATAATCGACCGGTGAACCCGGGACCGATGTTATCGGGATCATCGTTGCCCGGCTAATTGCAGCGAGCAGCGGTCGCCGCTAAACGCAGGAAATAATGCATTTCGTGAGCCAGTCGATCGGTCATCTTATTACGGGTAAGGCAGCCAAGGGATGAGTAGGTATGACTAAGGTGGTCGGGATCGGGACCAGACAATTTAATTGTTCGAACTTAAATGAAGAGCAGCTGCCTTCTCCCGCCTAACAAGCTGGTAATAACCCTGCTCTGGGGCTGTTCCTCTCTTCGTCGAACACCAGGGGATCGAACGCGTCGGTCTCGATCGTCGTTACCAGGCTTTATGGAACCCGTGACCCTGACGTCGGGATTCACCGATGAAACAGCAGGTGTTTCCGTCGACGGGGAAAAGCCGAGAAAAATAATAACGATCTCCCTCGAATCTTCGAGTTCTAATTCCGTTTTAATCAGGAGGATCGGTCGCTTTGTGACTTCTAGGCGAGGGAATCGCCCGTTCACGCGCACAAAAGCCGCGGGGATTATCCTCGGGGATTTCTTTGGACGCGTCTTTTCGTTAAGGAGATTCCGATTTCGAACCGGTAAACCTTACGAAACTTTTAAGAATCGGGACACCGTACGAATCGTCACCGAGAATCGGATATACTTGGAGTTATTCTTATTTATTAACACTAGATTCAGTGATCAGGACGTTGATCGAATATATTTTCAATATAAATTCAATGTAAATTGCTGTAATTGTAAATATGGAATCTGAAACTCTTCGAATTAATGGCTTCCGTTAATGTAAGGGGTAGTGCTTGATACAGGATTAACGTTATGGGTTAAACAGCAACATCCATCGATAATTCTTAAATAACTTATTACGAGCGACTTATCGAACTGTTTTCCCGGAATTTTTTCATACTCTTCCATCTCTTCCATTATTTTCTTCAGTCTCCTTTTTCCTTCTTAATTCCTAACATCTCTGTGCGAGAAGTTCTTTTTATAAACTAGCTGCTCGTTCCTTTCTTTTCCCCCTTTTTCCTGCTGTCTCATATTTTTTTGCGCGATTCCTTTATTTCTTTCACCTTTCATTTTTGCAGCTTCCTCTACTTTTCATTCTAATCATATACGTCGATCGTTCTAAGAAGTCCTCAATTTCTACGATACGATTATCTCCGCCAACTCGATCTATAGATTCGCTGATTGCAGCGCTAACATCCTCATCACTGTGATTAAATTGTTACGACTATCATAATTATTATTATGGTCGCTATCAATGTACTCCCGAACACCGTGTGCAACCTTTTTCTCTGTGATCATGAAACTCTTTCGATATTATATCGATATAGTATACTTCTTTCTCCAATTACGTCCATAAATGGATCGAACCAGTATGCTTAAAAAATTTTTTTATGTCTTTTACTAATCGAATGTAGGCATAGAAATCGTTGTATTCTAATTCTCAGGATAGAAAATTTCATATCTGTGCGTTTGTGATTCTCCCACAACTTCTACCGCCTTCGTCAGACCGAGATAAAATTTAGCACAGTAAGTTAACTCGTTATTATTGGTATTATTTGTTTGTAAAATGGGTCGATCGGCGTACGGGGGTCAACGACAGTCCGCGTTGCGTACGTTTCGTGCAGAGTACCGCTTCGCGGAACAAGGTGGATTACACGTCTCCGTAAGTAGCTCGATGGGTTTTCGTGGAATAATGTAAAATAAGTTTACGGAACGTGTAATGGTCCCCAGGGCCTCGCCATCCTTTGAGATAGGGATCTCGCGGCGAATCGCGAATGCTCGTCGACCGGGCCGCAATTATCGAGACAGAGAGATCGATACCCAAAGGCGGTGTCTCTTCTCTCCTCAGCCCGACGACGGGATTCTTTTAGAACGGTGTTGCATTTGTTTCCTGCCCGGGTGACTTTACGATTCCGATATCGTTCGAGCCTCGAATCGGTGAAAACGCATCGGTCGTTGTCCCCCCCTCCCCCTCCTCAGGGGGTTGGCTCTCTCCGTTTCTTTCTCTCGTTGTGCCTAGACGCGATACGGAGGGTGGCGCAGGGAGGCCCGTATATAATAATACAGGGTCGAGATCGGTTTCCTTGGCCGACATTAATAGTACTTATCTGCCGTACGGTGCACACCACACGTGGTAATTATCGTCCAATCTCGGAAGGACCACCGGGTCTCTACGATATAACTCTTCCCCGGTTTGCTACTTGAAGGCGTGCGTGCTCGTTTTTCGAACAGATTCTCTCTCTCGCTGCCTTTTCATCCTCCGTCGCGTTCCTCTCTCGTCTCGAACCGCCTACGAGAACTGGGCCCCCCGAAAAACCGAAGCGAGATTTAAATTTAATTTAACGCTTTCACGTACCGTCACGATAACGAGCCACTGACAGCCGATTATAATAATCATCGTAGGAGCAAAAGTATCTCGGCCTGGACACGGGAGGAGGGACGATCACCGTCGCTCCGAAAGAGCTGTAAAGCCGGGAGATTAACCCGTCAACGGGCTGCCCTTCGCCGCCATCCACCCCGGGTGCGTGCTCGTTACTTAAACGCGAGGGTTTTTTCGGAACCGGGAACGCTCAGACCAGCTACGAGCCGCGGAGGGATAATTAAATGTACTCGTCGGGATAATTGATATTTTTTCGCCCCGCCGTTGCACGCAAAAACCGCCAAAAACGAGAAAATTGTTATTTCATATCAGACCCGTAGATATCAGAGATATTTGGTTTCGATTCAACTTTCCTTTAAAGCATTTAAAAAATAATGAACTACTGGAGGATGGGAGGAGGTGATATTAATCTTTCAAAATTCCAAAATTGTGAGCATAACCCTCAGAAAGTGTCAAAGGTGGCTTTCAAAATTACAACGTTCGATGATGAGAGATTAAATAAACCTTGTCTAACTATGGAAGAAACAACAGAAAGAATTGCTAGAGATGGGAAAAGATTACACATTAAAAGCGACAATATATCAATGACTGACGACGAGTATTTCTTGTGTCCATAATCAGCGTTAGAAAAAATTACTCAAGGGACGACGTGACATATTGTGTTACAAAAGAAATTTTCTTCCAATTGCATCGAATAAAGTTTTAGGGGACGCGTTTAGAATTTGAAAACGTCATGGATAGGTACCCGCGCACGTGTCCACGGCTACTTATTACCATTTTATTGCATCGGCCGTGGCCACGGTCGGCCATATTTTACCGTTAAACACGACGTTTAGCCCGAGTGTCAGGGAAATGATTTTAAGGCCGTCCATTATGGCACTTTATGGGGGCCTTCGTTTTTACTTAACGGTGCCGTTTACGCCTCGCGCCGTCCAAACAGACGATCGGTCAGTAATTTCCGACGACTTTCAGGGAAACGTCGGCACGCCGAGTTTGCTCGAGAGACTTCCGTCCTAAACAAGCAACGTTGCATCCCCCATTAGTCCGTTCTCGAACGACGTTGTAACTTTTTATTGTTGTCGTTGTTCCGGGCGAAGGTTTCGACTTGGCCCCGTCACGGCGAAAGTTTACCAACTTCCTAATTTTTTCATCCTACCTGTCCTGAAGGGTTGCACTCCACGCCAGTCTACCAGGTTTTTCGAACCGATTTCCCACCGACGCAAATATTGTTTCGCGTTTGGGGCCTTTCGAGCATCTTCGAAACCCCGAACCTTGCTAGAAATCTCAATTTAGCTTTCAAGACACCCGTACATTTATCCTCAATATTTAACCCTTTACACTCGGAGACTTTTCTTCGATCCACTACTAACTCAAGCACACTTTCTTACGAAATAGATAATAAATACTCCAAGCAAACATATCTCTTTTTACATTCTCCGCTTGTAATCATTTGAAAACAATAATATCGTTATGTTTCCTAAGAGGGTACATCCAAATTCTTTGTCCCTCCAAAGGGAACAGCCGAGTGCAATGGGTTAAACGTAAAAATGTGTGAGAATATGAGATATTTTCGATAAACAAAAATGTCCTAGGTTATCGTTGGTTTTATCTTAGCGATCTCTTACGATTTTCCCTCTATTTTCGAACACAACAGAGACGTACAGGTACGCCATCGTACTCGATTCACTTTGTACATTGAATGGCAATATTTGCGTCGCAATACAAACTCCATTATACTTCTCGATTAAGAGACCCGCCAAAAAGTAGAAACAAGTAATGGGTAAATATTGTCTTCGCGCGATTGTTTCTGTTTGCTATTCGTTTTATTCTACACAGACCGTCGGGCGTATCAAATCGATCTCGTCGCATAAATGGAAAAATCACAGTAATTTCGATGGGCGTGGAGACGCGGGGACTCGAGACGAGTGCAACAATTTCGTAGTACGTCGTTGAAAATATAATCATAGACTCCAAAAATATCTGATTTCAATTTAATTATGCAGCAGGAACGAAAAAATTCTATATCGTTACAACGTTCTCTGGGCTTGGAATTTAGGTTTCAATTATTAATCACTGTTTTATAAGCGAAAAATACGATTTACGATGGATTAATGTATCCTCTATTAAAACAATGGAAACTTTTCCATCCCTCTAATATTTGTATTTTATCCGTGTCGGGTTTATTCAACAACACGGAACAGATGCGAGCATTTTATTGTAAAATGGCTTGTTCGAATGCTCGGACACGTTCCGTAAAAAACGGGATATCCCCGCTGTTGTTTCGAACGTCTCTTTAATATTTTAAAACAGTCAAATATTTTAAATTGTCAAACTAATGTCCCTCGAGCGAGTTCCTTGGAGAATTATTATATTTATACATACCGTGCATTGACATTTTTTAACGATAATAACTCGGAACACAGTTTCTCTTTAAAGATTTCATTTTACTCGCAAGTCCACTTTTCAGCGGGTCTTGCAAGCAGTTTGCATCCATACTTTCGATATTAAAAAATGCCAAAGTGTAGGAAATATGCTCTACGACTCGATATTAAAATCTGAAATTATTCGCGCTGATACTTGATATCGTCTTGCAAAAAATTCCAGAACATCTTTTTCTCGATAAGAGCACTTCCTCGAGGGGAAGTTTTCCTTCTAATTCGTCGAGGTCTGGGTTAGTTCTTGATACTGGTACCTTGCTTATTATCGTTCTTTAAATAATTCCTAGCCTTCGTTTAACGGTATAATAAAAGTATCAGGTTTTTAAAAATTTTAAACGGTGAGTTGATAGAAAATTTCGTCCAGTGTGGCAGGGGCTTTGTAGACTCTCAGGGTTAACGACTGCATTAGAGGGCGGAAAAATTGAAACGAGGGCCCCTGTCAGCGTCTAGTTAGCCGCTCCATTAGCGGCTGCGTGAACCACGCGCAACATTCCGCGTGTTTATCGGCCGCCCATTAATACACAGCCTCGGTTGCGTCGTGCAGTCGTTCCAGCGGAGGCCACTTAAGGGGCCGAGAGAAGCAGAGTAGCTCGCAAGGTGCAAGGATACACGAAAGACGATGATCGCCGGCAGCTGTTGACGCTCCTCTTGATTCAACGAGAACCGAAGCGTTAACGACAACCTAGCAACACCGTAGACGACAACGAGGGACGACAGCCAACCAGAGGGAACGAGGGAGAGGCGCGATCCACTCGAGAACTTGAAAACTTTCAGGCGGTTCGACGAAAAGTTGACTCGTTAAATATGAACACCGGAAGACAACGCGCGAGGCAGGGGAGCGCCAAGTTGTATTTCACAGGCGACGCCTCTCTATTTCCGTGTCTGACATGCATACGCGGGGAACGAAACAGAAAAGAAAAAAAGCGTAAGTGTGTGGAGGGAGGAAAGAAATAACCACTTCTCTATTTAGCGTCTTTAGGGAAGTTGGACGTTTTGAAACTATTCGATCGGTCGCGACGCTTCCCACGCTTGCCGCCAGAAGGCTACGGTTTTACCTTTCTCGCAAGCGCTCGATCGACCATCTAATGTACGAATGGTTGGTCTTCGAAACTTTTCCCTCGGGCTTTAACACATGAAATCAATATAAAAAATTATCCCACCCCAACATAACCAGGGTAAAAATAACCCCGTATCACTCTCATTGCCCGACACACACGAAAGCTATTGAATGGTCCGGTGCACGGATCGATCGTCTCGAAACTCGCTACGTATGTTTCAACTCGACTTCTGTCGACCTACATGCAAAACAACGTTTGACAAAAGTTTGTTATTTTCCCTGACGGAAACATCGATCCGTAAGAGATCGAGTTCTCTCTGGTTGGTGTCCAGGTAGAGGAGCGTACGAGGCGATTCTGACCGAGGAAACGATAAGGTTCCTCCCTTGTTCCCTCTTGCTCGTTGATCCCGTAGGTTGGTGCATCTCTCCCGGGTCTTGGAGCCTGGTCTCAAGTGGGCCAATGTGAACGAGGCTTTGTGCGATGGCATAACGAGCGTGGAGAGCCTCTCCCATGCCCCGTGTAATCTGGTCTTCGGGTAATTGTACGTTATACGTCCGGAGGGGCTAGCCGAGAGTTTGCGAAAAATCGCGGCTCATTCGGATACAGGCAGAAGTCTCGGGACGCGCGATCCTCCGAGAGGAGGCTCTCTCGCGAACCAAGAAAACGTGAGAGGGGGGATACACGGCCCCGAAGGTGGAAGAGGAGGAAGGAAGGAGAGAGAAGAAGAGAAACGGAACACGAACGAGAGAACGAGAGAAGCAAGAAGCGGCCCAGTGTGTGTGTGAGAATGCTATCAGCGGGCTCTTCTCGACCCGAAGGACCACCACCGCGAGACCACCGTGCGTGCCTTCGGCCCTCTTCGCCAATATATCCGCGATCAAACATCGAAGCGAGTGGGTAAATACGTGAGTTACTGCGATCGGACCAATTTTCTTACTAAACCGAACCCCCCGCAACCCCCCGGAGCATCGTCGCCAAATTGGAACAGTTACGCGAAACGTCACGTCGAAATTCCGTGAACGCGTCCACGAACGGACGCCTGGAACGTGGAACGTGGAACGCGAAACGCCCGGGAACCCCAGGGGTTGAACGGGGGGAATCGATTCGAACGCGCGAACCTCCGAAATCTCGCAATTCTCCACGCACGTACGGGTTCAACAAGTCGAACGAAATCCCTCGAATCGCGAGCAACGCTCGAATATCTAACCCTAGGAAATCTTTTTTTTTTAATCCCTGTGTCAGATTGCTTTCCTCGGAATTCGAAGTCAATCGGTTTGCTAGGGCTCCAGATACCTTGTTGGCCAATTTATTCTCTTGGACTACGATGCTAGGAAACTCTTTTATCTATTTAAATTTCACGATAGGGCGTACACCAGAGATGATCCGCGAGAATGGTTCGAAAGGTTCGTAAATTGCGACGGTTTGTCGGGAACGGTACGCTAATGGCGACGATCGCTCTATGCAGCGAGTAATCTTATAATCGTGACAAAACGCGAACGTAACACGGACCCGTCGTTAGAACGCGAAGGATCGTTAACTTTATTTAGTTGTATAAATTTCGTGAAAGCGCTCCGGGATTAAACGTCGGCCGGGATAACTGCGCGCGTGAAATACTGGGATCGCGGCCATTCTTCTTCGCTACCTTTTCGTGCCACTTTTTTGTTTCCTGGCCCCCTAATCTTCGCGGACGCGAAATTCGCGAAGCGGGGGCGGATTCATAAAGTCCACGCGCGTGAATTTATTCGGGGAAACTCAGAATTGGTTCGTCCAAATGCGATGTATCGCACGAGGAAAGAAAGAACAGCCTCCTGAGGGGGGTTGAAATTGACGTTTATAATAATTCCGCGATCGAACGCCTTTGGGATATCGTCGTTACAGATTTTACATCCCTGTTACCTCGGCTGGCAACAGCAACAAGTACCGCCGGACAGCAAAATGGCGGCTCGTTAGAGCGGCCGACAATCGATCACTGGCACGGTCGTTGTACGAACAGGCCTTTGCTAATAAATATACCGTTAGGTGGAAACATAAACGTCCCTATCACGTTCCACGGAGTCGCCGGAGCGAACTCTTTCAACGACGTAATAAGACAGAAGGCCTCGAATTTACGTACCCATAACCTATAAATTACTAGATAAGCCTCGCTTATGCGAGTACGGAGTAACAGATTCGAGACGAAGCGATATTGCATTTGGCGTCAAAAATATTACTCTGTTTCGCTATACTGGGGGAGGTTCGAAAGTATTCGCTGTAAATGAAAGAATATGATTCCTTACGATTAATATACGATTAACTATACCTAGATACTAGTCAGTTGTAAATGTTTCAACTGTAACAAACCAGAAGTAGAGCTCTACAAAAAAGTATTAGACAACATTTCCATACAGCGCCAAACAAATTTATTAAGAATCGAAAACGAATTTTTAAGATAAATCGACAGGGGGTAGGTGCTTAAATTTTTCAGTGGAAGAAAAAATTATTGTTAAATCACCCAAAGTAAAAGTCAGTGAATATACATATAAAATCCAAACGCCTATAAGTGGAATGTAATCGGTGAAAAAGTAGACTCGAGGCACTTTAGAGGCGTCGTATGTCCTGGTCCCGTGCAAGGGGCCGGATGTGCTCTCGCGGGCACTCTCGTTTCCACGGCGGGAACAGCTCGTCCAATTACTGATTAACGATCTCGCCTCCCGTAGAAAATAATTATAAAAGTCCCGAGAGTGCCACTTAACCCCGGAGGCCGCGGTGCGCGACAGCCTCGCGGAGCAGAGAGTCCCGTGGTCCCGACCTGCGACCTCCTCCGACCAGGCGGCGTTGGTTTCGATCGACGGGCACCCATAAACCGATAAATCGCGCTGAGCCACCTCCCCCCTGAGGCCCCGTTACCCCCCTCTTTCGATGGCCCCGGGCATTAAACATAGCGCACGTCGCCGTACTCGCTTAATGACGCGACGAGAGGCGTCGTTCGCCAACGAGAACGTGTCTCCGGTTAACCGAACGCAGCCAGGGCTCGTTCAGTTTCCGGTTGACGAGATCGTTCGATTCCGCCGCGGATGGAAACGCGTCGGTGCCAGATAAATTATTCCAATGATGGAAACCCGCCTACGATTTTAATCTGCTTTCGTTCCACGGGCACAGTAGCTCAGTAATCATTTATTTTTACCGAGTTTAACCCTTAAGTGGATTATTGGGGCGCTCTGCAAGTTTAAATTAATAATTATCAAATACATGTCAATGTGATTATTTTTGAAAATTTATGTAATCCTCCGTTAGTTCATTATTTTTTAAATACTTTAAAGGAAAGTTGATTTCCATTTACCAACTTGGTGAAAGTTGATATTAAGTTAAATAATTCAGTTAAGATCGAGGGTTCACTTGAGGATTAAAGTTTCTGCGATTGTTCGACGTTCGTCGAAGAGTAAAGAGATTTTTGTAGAAGTTATGACGTGCTCGAGCGTTGTTCGAGAGGTCCGGAGATGATTTTGTACAGTTTTTTAGCCATCGATGCATTAAGGGTCTCGAGGGAAGGCGTCGAGAGTCTGTGTAGCCCTCTAATAAGTGTCAGAAAACACATTTGGCCACTCGAGCGTGCTTCGAGTACCTCGTAGGATCTGTTCCGTCCATCTTGGAAGCTCACACCAGGGGCAAACCGAACGTTTGACAGAGTTTGCGTTCCACGAAATTTTTTCGAGCGTGTGACGTACTAAGGCACGATTAAAAATTGTACATCTTTAAGTTTCGCATTTAATATGTGAGAATACTTGATAGACGTTATTAAATTACACGTTGGTAAACAAGTTTTACTAACGTCTGCCCATTAAGAGAGTGCAACGTTTATTTCATTATGTTTGTTTAGCCTCTGGATGATCACTCGTCCGATTGACAGTATTTAATTATAGTTTGAAAGCAAGGTTTTCACGTCGACTCGTTTCAGCCAGCGATGGGTCGTTAGATTCCGTTCGATGTTAACCGTAGATCAATAGAAATTATCGTTATTATAATAACATGTTTCCCTTCAGGAGCATTTTCAGGTTGTTACCACCTGGTAATCAGGTGGAAACTGGTATCATTTGATTCTTTTCGAGAACGGCTTTACACGCGTGAGTAGTCAGTCACGCGAGTTTCTCTCTAATAGAGCGTGAAAGGACGAGATAAAGATGAACGCTCCATCCAAAGTTGTTTATATCCGTACATCAGTGTGTTTCGAAGTCAATTTATATTAAATCCAAATTTTTTAAATACCTTTCCAACGCCTAAACAAATAAAAATAAATTAATCGATGGAAGCCGATGGACTATCGTAGCTTTTCGTTGGCTGTCGACTCTCCTATCGAAGTTTCCACCGTTTCACGCGAAAACCAACTTATTAAAACGAGAAGGACGCCCTTAGTCCAGCCGGAGGCTCGACCGTTGTTCAAACTCGTCGTTGTTTGCTGATGCTTCCTATCGATTTCGCGCTTCGTTTTATCGCCGAACGCCTCGAAACCGCCTCGGTTTATCGCTGAGCAAATTTCTAGAAACCCGCGCGCGTTATCATTGTCCACCGAAGACACGTAAAACGTTTAATCCCCGGCGATCTTCGTTCCCGATTGCGCAATTTTATCTACGCGACAAAGCGTATCGCCTAGAAGAGAACCCACCACTCTGCAAAATTATTATCTGGATGCAAATTTCCAACGGCAAACAGACTTCGCTGCGTTATTTGCTCAACGAAAGCTCCGTTTTACGCGTGCTGGGTTGTGCGTGTCACGTATTAAAATTGATAAAATAGAATATGATTCATGTATAATGTATGTTTGTTCGCTCAGATGCTGCTACGATGCGTATTAGGCACCAATCGGGCATACGTTTCTTTAGCTAGATCTCTTCTCGTAGTCTTGTTATTAAGCCATGTTAAATGTATTTACTTTATACATATGCAGGGTGGAAAATCGTAGTACAATTAGGGGAGTAATTCTACGAATAAAAACGAGGAAAAATGTGGTGCACAATTTTTTTATTCGAAGCTTCGTTTAGGGTCATTTACATCGTGGAAAGACTGACACAGAAGAGTAAAAGCCGTGGTATATAAAGCAGGGACTGAATTCAACCCTTAAATGAACTCTCAATCTCAATAGAATTATTTTATTTAATGTTGATTCTTATCAAATTGGTAAATGGAAATCAACGTTTCTTTATTTGAGCATTTAAAGAACAATGAACTAATGGAGGATTACATAAACTTTCAAATAAATACATTGACATATATTGTACAATATTAGTTACAATCATCCACTTAAGGGTTAAAAGCAATTAATAAAATAAGTAAAGCCAAATGCCATCAACTCTTTGACTACGGTAGACTAGTCGACTGATCGAACGCCTGTAGTCAAAGAGTTGAAATAAAATTCATATCAAATTGATACACTCGATTTGCAAGTTTTCTATAAAAAGAAATATTTGCCAAGAGAATAGAATTAAACAATCACAAAGATGGATAATGCTAATAATATTGACTTAAGTAGCCACACTGTTGATTATTTAAAAATGGAATTAAGTAGCTTGTATCGTGCAGAAATGGCTTTTCAAGCGTCTCGTGTTTGGGAACACGGGGGTAAAAATGAGATCGACAGGCCTGAGTAATAGAACGAGCCCGAGCGATCCCGGATGCGTGTTTCCAAAATTTTTGCGAATTCCATTCCCGCCCCCGCCCTGTGTCGCTTCTCCCGCGATGCATCGCGCGCAGTCCTACGGTGGTAAAAAGATTCGCGACCTGGCGAACAAGCGACTCACTGCGAGATCCCCGCGGAGAGACCTGGAACGAGAGAATCGAGAGAATAAGTCGAGGTGCTGAGAGAGGGAGAGAGAAAGGTGGCGGATGCTGGGTCGCGAACAGACAAAGAGAAGGGGACACTAAGGGCGATAATTAAGACGGACGCTGATTTCGCGATAGCGGCTTAGTCCTCACGACGAGGACCCACCCGCCCTCGTAAGCACGGGGACGTAACTGTACTTTGTTACGTACGCCGCACACGTGCAAACTCACACACACAGAGATAGACGGTGACCAACCAGCACACCGGGGTACACACCGGTACATGCACTCTGAAACTCTCTCTCCATTATACCACACGGGTCTTCTCTTCCACGGTTCTCTCCTCTTAGCGGTAAGAAGATTCGCCGGGTGGTGGGAAAGGGATAAAGAAAGAAGGACAACAGGCCGGGAGAAGAGATAGGAGAGGACACGGAGCATCTCACGGAGACCGGGATGACTCCGGTGCCTCGAGGAGTCGAGCAGGCAAGATTTATCGGCCTCTTACCGATACTGAGCCGTGCTCAAAATGCTGCAAAACACGGCGCGGCTGTGTGCGGGGCCGCGTATATATACGGCCCTCGAGCCCGGATAACGAGGCGCTACCGCCACGGTAAATAGCCCCCGGTCATTTATTAGCTGAATTTATCTTGCCACGCGTCGAACAAAGGGATACGGACTACGCCGTGCTTGTTGTCTTCCCCTTCGGCCTCCCTCTGCTTCTTCGTCTTCTTCTTCTTCTTCGTCTTACTCTTCTTCGCTCCTGGTACGCCCGTCGCCTCTCCTACGATCCGTACAAGAACCACGCGGTGTCCTGCCGCCCTCAACCCCTCCGGGGCCCTCGAATCACCCGAGGCACCTGCGTGGTGGTTCCCTCTTATCTCCGTGAGACTATCTACCCGGCCAGAATTATCGGCGAATCCGAAAAATGACGGTATTAAGATTGGCGGTGGTTCGACCGAGGCCCTCGACTCTCCCTGGCTCTCGTGGCCCGCGAGCTGGCGCGCACGTAAAAGGAAACGCGTGTTGTACGTGTGGCGGAAAACGCCCGCCAGTTGATTTGCAATCGTACGTGCCGCGAACGCGGACTACGCGATGCAGATATACCGTTCATCGTCAGTTATCAAACTTGCGTTCGAGAAATTACATCGTCAACTAAATACAAATCGTACAACTCCAATAGTAACAGATCGCTGTGTCCAAGAGAGTTTAATTACTTCTGTGGGGGGTTGCGAAATTTAACAATTTTCATGATTTTTTTCTCCCAAACGAATGCCACGTTCAACCTTGCGATTTTTTTTTGTAATTTACTTAACTAGATTCCAGTCATGTATATACGTTTTTTACACAGTTTTAAGTACGTGCTTCTTACCGTTATCTCTATCGCAATGAACAGATGGTTAAAAATTTCGCTGACCATAATTGGGCTCCCAGGCTGATTTAAAACCAAAAACTTAAACAGATTCTCAATTACAACGTGTCAAGAGTAACAAGACAAAACATAATCGTAAATTTCACTTGTGTCGATAAAGTGAAGCAGGTAATCAATCGCCACCTGCTGCTGCATTACTTATTGATTATAGGTCAGTCTGTAATGTAATGTAACACGTGTCGTACCACTAATTGTTCTTCTCATTGCTTGTTATAAATAAAACAAATACAATTGAAATAATACACTGTGCGGTAAAAACGTCAACACTACGTGTTGTTTTCAAGATTTTACCCGCGCCAGGCGAAAACGGTGCTTGAAATTGTACTATACAAATTCACAGTGGATTTTTATACATACCCACCTTCAAAAATCGACTTTTTTCAATTTTTCGAAGGCGTCGCGCAGAGGAATGACCCCTTAACTTAAACGTCGGGATATCGAACCGGTTTTTACGGGTTTTGGTTAATTTGCCGCCGTGTTGCGTGAGCCGAAACGTTCCTGCGGGCCCCGGAGAGCCAAGTTCTCTACCAGTCGAAGGATTGGGACGATTGTTGCGGGTGCGCGGTGAGTTATGGCGCCGGAGGAGTCCTCCTTTCAGAGAGAAACTTTTCTCTGGTTTTTTTTTTCGCGTCGACCGAGTTGATCTTTGGAATCCGCGAAATATAGTTGGAGAAGCAAGGTGGATAACGGGTCGTTCGTCGAAGAGGAACGACATCCGTCGCGATGTTCGCGAATTTCGATGATCTTTGGATGTGAGAAACGTACGTAGGTGAAGAAATTTATGAAGATAAGGTTTGACTTGCTAGGACCTTCGTAAATTCTGATCGAGTCGATTAGGACGAATGTTGTGGGAGTACTTATGGGATGAGTTATGGGTACGAGAGGTGTGTTTCAGTGATTTTTCTTTTTCACCTTCGAAATCTGCGAAATATAATTGCGACAAGTAAATTGGATAACGGGATACGGACTACGGAGGAAAAAGTCATCCATCGGTGTCAGTCCCTTCTGCCAGTGATGGAGTTTGACGTTATTCAGGCGTTGAAAGCATGGGTCCCGGACAAGTTTACTAAGAACAAAAGAGTCGAACATTATTCTTAAAGAATTAATAAATCGAAAATGAGAATACTTCGTCTTTGAGAAACTTCGATATCCTTGAGATAGATAGTCTAGCTAGAAACAGATTGTAATATTGTTTTGAAAAAAGGACTATTACGGAAGAACGAGCAGAGCTTATTTTTTAATTTTCCCGAAACGTTGTGTGTCGGTGATGGCAAGGAGAGTTCCTTTCACGGATGCGTATTTTCTTCTTTTTGTGGACGAAGTCGGTCCTTGGAATTTGCAAAATATAATTGCAGTATGTAAATTGGATAGCGGGATATGACTCGGAAGAAGAAGTCATCCATCGATGTCAGTTCCTTCTGCCAGTGATGAAGTTTGACGTCCATCGAGCGTTGGAAGTACGGCTCGAAAAAGAGTCGAAGATTATTCTTAATGGATTACTATTTATTACCGAACACATTCCCCGATTTTCACGTTTACGACTAAACCGTATAACTGTGAGGAATATTCCAACGGATAGACAATTTATTTTTACTACTCTATCCAATGGGAAGTTATTCGATCCAAAAATCGAATTGGGAATGGAAAATTATTGCGTCGAAACGCGATAGATAGAAACACTCAGAACATACTTATAGCGTACATTATTCACAGTTACTAGTAAAGGGCTATCAAGCTCCATTTTATCCACTCTGTCCATTTGGATAAATTTGGAAATAACTTGTTACGGTTGCACCAATTGTACAGACGATTTAGGTCGTCTTCTACGTACCTACAAGTGATTATTATAATGTGACAAAGTATGTGAGTTTCGGGGAGCGTGGGATTTGGCATTGTCGAATGTAGATCGCCAGAAAACACAAGGGTGCACCAAAAAACGTGACCAACGGGTCTCCCCAACGGTTCGATCGAGAGCCATCCTGTTCCCTCTCCCGGATAATAGATAATTTTCTTCCCTCGTTGGACATTATCGCGCACAATGCACGAGGATGTATTCGTAGACGGTGGAAAGAGAAATGGTTACCAGACAGGAAGCAGCCTGTAACACGGCGAACGAAGAAGCCGCTCCTCTGCTTGAACCGGGGGTCTCTCCGGGCCGTTTGGTTGGTGGATCTCGGTGCTTATCGTGATCTAGCAAGCAAAAGGGCTCGCTTCCTTCAATTAACGAGGAAAAATGGCTGGCCAGGGCCTACGTCTTTATTTTCCGTACGCGACCGTATCGGCGCCACGGTGTGAATTATTAAAACGGTCGTGGCCGTGCCACCGGGGCCGATAACGATTCCAGGGGGGGAGGGCGATTTTCGTTTCGCGTCGCAGACGGGACGCGCCAACATTCCGGCCCCTGGTCGTCGTGTAATTTGGATAAATACTTGCGGCGGTTCGCGGTTTCGGGAATGGCCAGTTCGAACCGCCTGACACGGGATATTTCAGCCGCAGACGCTGTTGCGCGGCTCGAATTACCTAAACGCAGGAATTCTCCGATTCCGAATGGGCCCCGTTAATGGGCAGGTGCCCGCGCTGCTGTTGTTTCACTCTTCCTGCCCTGTGTTTCGATAGAAAATCACGTGGATTCTCCAACTTCCCTCCAAAACGATATTAGACACTCCCTAGAAACGCATTTCGGATTGTAGAAGTATAAAAAAAAATCCTTCTCTCGGATGCACAGTACATTTCACATAGCTTCATAACGAATCAGTGGACTGTTTACTGTACATTTATACGTTATATGTGATTCAGAAGTCACTCGTAAGCGATTCAGTCTGAATCTTTGTTACGTTCTAATCACGATTGCAAAACTGAACGGTAGCTGGAAAGAAATGCAAATTTACAAATGACAGATTTATTACAGATCGACTGAAAGATGTCAGAATTCTCTGTGACGTTACAGATCGAATATCAGTAATTTCCCCAGATGCATCGACGTTCCAAATTGCCAACAGTGTCCCAAATATGGCTTTGACGTTAATAGCGTGTTGGCGAGCGCGGAAAGGGTAGGTCCCGTGACAGAAAGGCTGGTAAATTCGTCGGTTGACGGAAAGACAACGGAACAAGACGAGACACGGACGGGGACAGATGGTCCCGAAGCCTCCCCTCCCCCCTTTGGTTCCTTTGATCGATATAATCCGTGATTCGTACGCGGGATCGCGCGCTTTCGACGGATTAGAAGAGCTGCCACGTGCACTCTTCGTCGACGTCGATGACAAAAGCCCCGTTGCAAATCGATCGTTCGGTCGGTGCTTTCGGCGAGGAATCGCCGACACGTGAGAGGCGTCTAATTAACGGGGGCTCGTTCGCTCATCAGCCTCAATTAGGCCAATTAATTCGTCTCGTTACGCTGTGTACGCTCGGCGTACATTTGCATCTTTAGCGGCGCGTTTTTCGTACCAGGCCAAACCGAGCAGCGTGCGAGAGTTACGTGTATGTGTGTGTGTGGACGTGTACGCCTCCGAAACCACTGCACGGGAATACTCCGGAGTCTCTTCCTCGCAGTTCTCGATGCAGTGACAGACGATAGGGATTAAATTTATTTGGGAAGAACCGCACACTCGGTGTCCCCTTGAATTTTTCATTCCTCCTACGAATTTAACGTTACATTTCCACACATCGAGCCCACATATTCTGCGTATCTTCTAATTAGATAAACGTCTTTACATCGAATTCGATCTAAATTGCT
Organism: Colletes latitarsis; assembly: GCF_051014445.1. Lineage (NCBI taxonomy): Eukaryota > Metazoa > Arthropoda > Insecta > Hymenoptera > Colletidae > Colletes > Colletes latitarsis. Next base: position 22,972,274 of record NC_135135.1, on the reverse strand, counting down.
AGCAAATAATATTTACAAGTTCCATGAGTATCCTCTAGATACTCTATTAAGGTAAACGATTTGTCTATTTGACTATCGCGTTGATAAGAACGATCGAGGCTTTTAACAATTTCTAGCACCGAATATACTAAATATTGTTTGCCTGTTTCCACCCTTGCGCCAGAGAAAAATTCTTCTCTCTCGTGGTTTACGTTTCAGACGCGATCGTATAACAATCTCGTGGGGTTTTTTTTGTACGAGAAATGTTTGTCCACCGTTGCTATTCGTAGAAAATTCCCGGGACACCCCGTGTGTCGGAGACCTATATAGCGGATCCGCAGACTCGCATCATACGTTCACGAAATTCTAACAGGTTTTGTAGTGGTATGACGCATGGTAGTTCGGAAGTACGGTACGCAATCTAATATTGCCGCGCGATAGTACGATACTGGGTCATGAGATTTCTTAGAATAGTGTGCGTGTGTATTTGCACAGTGTGTCAACCGATTTTGTAAATACCGACGCTGCTCGATTAAATTTAGATTGGCAAATCTCTTCCTACGTCGGAAAATTTATTTTAAACCTTTCGATTTCGATCAATTTAAGCTTTTATCCTAATTATCGAGTCGTTTATCGAATATTCTGAAAACAGTTTCTGGTCGATGATGACCGTACTCAATCGGAGACACTTAGGATCGTTCGCGAAATGGTAAAATATGATCGTTGTCCATATTACGGTGATCCCATAGAGGATTTCGCGCGTCAGGCACATCCGGTTGACGCGTCAGTGAACGCGTTAACGGCGAGAAAGGCGAATCGACGTAATCTGCATCGCGCGATCCACTGTTGCGTCAAATACACTTGTCCCGGCGTCTGGGAACCGTAGACCAGACAGTTTCGCTATTTTCCGCGGGTCATTCGACGAGTTTTAATCCCGGCAGAGGGCACACAGAGCCTCCTAAAAGGAAAAATGGTCCGCGTAATGCCGGAACTTTCCAGACTGTCGGAAAACGGGAGAGATGAGTTCGAGACAGTTTCAGTAAAGCCGATACCCTGCAAGGATGGAATTATAGTACGCGATTTCGACCCTGGATAGCCCATCCTACGTCCCTACCCGATCGAATTAAACTTTCTGGCATTAAACCACCCCCCGCCCGCGGTCAATAATATCGTCCAATAATTGTTTATTCGATCATTGCAAGCCTTCCAATATCAGACATTTTTATCATTATTAGAGATTTTAAATCTCTAATGATGACCATTTTTGCATGAAATTCTCATATATTTTAAGTAAAAAAAAAATTACAACTTTTTAACCAATCTAACAATCAGTCTGATCTAGGACCCCTGAAAATTCTAAACCCTCACTGCTGGCTGGCACGTTTGGTCCTCGTTTAGTTCGCTACATCGAGCCGTCGAAACAAATCCAACGCCCCCGCGACGAGAAATTCGCCAACTGCCGCGGGAAAATGTTCTCCCGCTGGTAATCCGTTTTTCACGAGCGATAGAAAACGCGGTCCCGAAAGGTCGATTAAAATGTTGTGCCAGTTATATTTTCAATTCACGGTAACTCATGAATGGGAGAGGGGGAGGGGTTGCATCGGAAATAAATGGAACGCCTCTCCCTTTGAACGGTATAATCGGCCCGAATGGGAAATTCGGCTTTTTTTACGGGGCCGAATTACACGGTCGTCGAATGTCGTTCGAAAACGGAAATCCCTCGTCGCCGTCGGTCGCTGAAAGCCACGAGATATCGAACGATTCAGATTTCCTCGGACGAGATCCGTTTTATGATTTATGTCGTCTGCGTGTCCGGTGAGGACCGTCATTTTGAGAGACTCCTTCGTATTCTACCCCTTTTATGGAACTTAAACGCGACTTTAAAATCTATTTCTCTAGCTAACAATTGTAATAATAATGGGAGCAAAATAGATGGAGTGAATCGAAGTTGTGGAAGAGGTTTCTATACTTTTTGAATTTATCTGTGAATATTATAAATATTCTGTTAAAAGACGCTTGTTAATCCACCAGGTAGATTAGTCTTATATGTATGCATCTATCCATGAATTAGTAAATATTAATAAATAGAGAATCGTCACTGAAACCATATTCGATGTAATAAAATTGTTCGAACGCCGGACAGAGAGAATGGGTGGAATATGCTTCCGTCACGGGTCACGAAAAAATGCTAATTCCAGTCGAGGCGAACGATTCGACGAGTTTAACACGCGATTGCTAATTTTTTTTTTCTTTCTTTTCCCGCGACACGTCGCTACGCCTTAACGACCGCAATATGCTAATAGGGGACATTTGGAAGGGAAACTTGTACGACACTCGACAAGGCCGTTTATATACGTTTTATCCGAGTCCGCCTTACGTGGGACTTTTCAACGGAATTGTTTTCCCCCGTCGCGAAAACGGATACATCGCCGCCGCTGTGTAAAAGAGCCGATCCTCGTCGTAAATTACGGCGCGAACTCCGAATACGTTAATTGCGTGACGAAAGATCGACCAAACGGCGAAATAAACTTTCATCCCCCAAGGCAAACCAGAGACCTGGACTCCAAACAATTTTACTAACCCTCCACACTGGGCACGTTGGAGGATTATTTTTATTATTTTAACCCCTCGACGTACGATTTAATTCCAAATAATTTTTCAAACGTGCACTATTTAATTTTGTTCAAATTCGTTCACGAAAAAGAAAAGATTTGTTCCATGAATATCTCGTAAGAACTTATCTGAGACTCGTCATTGTATGGCAAGGGGTTAAGAATTAAATATTATTAATTACAATAGAGTTCTCGTCTCCTGCTCTCGCATCTACTTACTTTTCTTAGATTATTTAAAAACGCCTACCTTTTTAAACCTTCCATTCGTCCCCTGCAATCCACGCAACGGTTAGATGATCGAAGATAATGGTGAATGCCGTTTCCGGGCCGGTATTCGGTTCGTCCACGAAATTAAATACACGTAACCGTATTGTATCGCGTAAAGGATAGAAAAAAACTACTGTGTTTCCTATTCGTTCTGGCACGAGTTCCTCGGTCATTGTCAGGGCCAGGCGAGCAGTCGAAGGATCTCTTCCTGTACCTGTCTCCTCGATTTCCAGCTGACGACACACCGGAGAGATGCGATCTGCCGGTAGGACACACGATACAAGACGTTTCACAATATTGTAGGGCCCCGGGTGACACGCGGGGACTCGTGGTCCCATTGGACCCCGGAGCGTGGGGGGAGGTCCCCGAGGAACCCTCGTCACCGCAAGTCTCTGAAAATCGAATTCTCAGGGCATCGAATGACAATTTGGCCGGGTCGAACAGATAAACCCAACTACGAGAATAGAGCTGGGAACCGATGGACGAGGGGGGGTGAGGGCTCGCGAACGGCGTGGTCTCGGAGGGAGAGGAAAAGAGGACCGATGTCGCCCCAGTGTTCCAGAGATGTTATCATCGCGGAGGAGGTTACACCACGACAGGGACGTACGCGATGAAAAGGTGCCCGGGACTAACCAGACCCTAACAATCGTGTCGCGCATTCTTCTCCCTGCGATCCGCTCGGTCCGATAGTTTCGACAGAGTTGCAATTTGCTCGATGCGGTTGGCGCGGCCTTCCTTGCCCACCCCGCCGACCCCGGCGCCCCTAAAGGCTCCGCCACACCGGCTACGACGACAATGAGATTCTTATCGGATCGGTACGCTCTTACAGCGACCTCCTCCAAAGCAGCTGCGCGGCCACCATATCGACGATTGCTTCTGAGTCGCTCGAAACGCGCCTAAGACTCGTGCAATTGTTCGTACTTCAATCAGAAATTAGCAATATTAGTTTCGTTGTCTATTTATTGAGGAGATAGAACCCATTTCGTGCGGGGAAAATTCAATAGATCGAAGGGGTTGCTTTTGAGGACCACGCTTTAGATTCGAGTGAGTCGTTTGGAACCTTATTTGGAAATTAATGAAGTGTGAGCTTCGTAGAAGGGTGTCTCGACCCCTAAATATAATAATTCGCATCTTACTTTAAGTATTTTTTATTTTTAAAATTTCCTATAAATGCAGAAGGAGCTAACAAAATTAATTTCCAACGTTAGGACTGTTGAAAGATAAGTTCTACGAAAAATCGTGTTAGTTTCCAATTGTCCAATTCGAGGCGTTTTGTCCGCCAGCGATGTAGATAAATCTTCAGGTGGTCGAGTATCGGCAATTTCATCCAGTGCTATCCAATATAATATTCTCTATCGCGCGAATATACACACACACTGGTCTCCCGTGTTCCGCGTTTAGGCGAAGCGCGTCTTTTCGAACAGCCTCGCGTTTCGAACGGAAGATTCCATCGAAACGGGCGGGAATAAAATTTTCAATAAGGCAACACGCCCCGGTAGGCGTTCAGAGGGGAAATCGAGCACCAAAATTTAATAAAAAACAAATCAGCATCGCGTGCAGTTATTAACCCCTCGCGCGTTCGATGAAATTGAGAAATATTTATTTGTTTCCTAAATTCGTTGGGTTGGTCGTTCGAAACCAGATCGTCCTTCTTACGGACGAGTTTCGAAATTTGTGACTTAATGGTGGAAAAATGAAATTTATCGGTTTGGACGATGACCCGAAGTTCTAAGCGTACCGACCTCGACGATTCATGGATATTTGAATAAATGGGGGCGGTGTCGGAGCTCGAAATATTGGTTCCACGTCAGTATATGGAACCGGAGTCTCTTTGATCGTATGCCAGCATGCATATTTTTAGTAACCGGGGATAAGAAATGGATTTTATACGACAATCCTTCGCGATATCGTTGATGGAAAAAGAAAATTTTTCATTACTTCTGATCGAATCACTCTTAAATTCAACCAAGTTTAATGTCTCGAATGACTAAAAAACCTACAAAATTGATACGTGTAACTAAAACTTTTTACGGGGCACAATATTTGGAAATATAAACTAAAAGACTTCGTCGAACGAATATACATTTTTAAACGTCGTTACCCGAGTTCTAATTTAAAAATCGGCTCCGAGATAATAATCTACCGTCGAGCAACACGAAAAGAACTAAGTTTAATAAGAGCGTTTCGCCACATGGTGCGTAATGGATTAATACAGGAACACATAAATTCGACGTAATGATATACCGCGCGACCGCGTAACAGTGTATTTTACATTCTTACGCTGCCTGCCGACGTTTGCTCCTATCATTATTATTACATTGTGTTCATTGGAGACGTGGGATTTAACCCGGTTCACAATCAGAATCGGCGAATTTCGTGCACGGAGTCTAGCCTTCGTTGTATCCCGCCTCGCTGTTAATTACAATGCTCCGCGTTGCATGCGAAAGAGGACGAGAATTTCCACCGAGAACGTCAGAAAATCACACGGGACATCGTCGAGTATCTTCTAACGGGTTATTGACAATCAACTTCGTAACATGCTCGATGTGGTCGACGCGGAGACCTCGACCCTTAGGCTTCCTCCACACTAGCCACAACGAGATCGCTATCTTTCACGTTTCTGGGAGGAATTTCTTACGTGTGAACGTTTTTTAAACCACTGCTTTAATATCTCCTATAGAAACCTTCATTCTTGGGTCTTTGAAATTCAAATTGCACGAATCTTAACGCGTCAAGTGTATAAACGAACCTTGATACTCTTTATTTTTGAACGATACTATAAATTAATTCGTCAAAATATTTAAAATACATACCATATTTGGGAATAGGTGGGGAAATTTAATAATTATAATATTTGTGAGGACCCAGTACAAGGGGTTAAGTAGTAGTTTATCGAACCATCGGGTGACTCTATTTCTCAGGCTATAAATAGAAAAAATAGGTGTTCCTTGAAATATTAAAGAACAAATTGAAAATTAAACTCAGAGTTTCTATTGTATGGAAATACCGCGATAAAAATGTTTACCCTCGAAGGGAGTAAACGCGTAACCAGAGTACGGAATCTTCGAGCAACGCGGGAGATGAAAAAATCACAAAGGAAAACCTTCTTGCAATTGCATCCCCCTCCCCATCGCTGGTCCGTTGACCAATCCCTCTTACCAGGCTGTAAAGTTTTCCAGCGAGCCGTCCCTCAAAGAGTGGAGGGGGCCAGAAACTATCCCCTCTGATAAAAAGAATGGATCTTTAATAAATAATGGGTCGAGTCGCCGGCGAGGCAGCCGCTCCATTGTGAAGCGTTTCTTTTGCCTCGGTGAAACCGGCCGGAGAAACGAGAAGTTGAAGACGCTTTCGGCGAGAGAGTGCTTCTACGAGATCCTTTTATTCCTCGTTTTTGCCTAGCTGTTAAAGAACAGGGAGGGGGAGGGTATCGCGTGCAAGCACGGCCACAGCAAATTGAACGCGCGACCACGAATACTACCAGGGACGAATCCGTTCGTCACGAACGATCGAGTGTAATTCGTAGTCTGGAAACGATGCTTCGAAGGGCAACGATTTCGTCGCTGCGGAGGTAACTCGATCCCAACCCCTTCGATTTTTGACACGGTTGCACCTCCACGACTCGGTTGTACGAAAATCTACTTAACGCTGCCGCGAAGTGGGTCGTAATTGGCCAGGTGTATTTATTTTGTAATCTGATAATACTGTTGTAGGTATCAAATTTCACATTTATTAACGATTCAGTCTATAGACATAGTAAACTCGTTATTCTTGAAATCTCTGGCAATGGAAATCGCAAATTTAACCCTGGAATGGACTCTCAATTCCAATTGATTTTACTTGATGTTGATTTTTATCAAATTGCTAAATGGAAATCACCTCTCCTTCAAAGCATTTAAAAAATACTGAACTAATGGAGGATTACATTTAAATATATCAAGTAATTATTAGTTTAAACTTGCGGAGGGTCCCAATAATCCACTCGAGGGTTAAGCGTGATTATTTAAAAAATAGAATTCAGTAGTCGTTCTACTAGAGTTTCAAAAAATATTGTGACGCGTTTGTTAATATTCGTTTGCATCCCCTTTGGTGAATTTCTGCGGCACTGTGAGCCCTTATCCCCTAAGCGATCGCTTGAATGGATTCTGAGCATCTTGTCCGGACGCATCCATCTTTCGAACATTTGCGTGCATCGTCTACATGGTTACAATACTCTCCTACCTTGGAACGGAAGCATTATCACGAGGTACGCAGAATGCATAAAAGATCGAGCGCTTAATAACATAATTACGTCCCTGCTGTTAGCCGGCGAGCCACCGTTTCTTGAAACCGCAACCCCGTTCTTTTCGGTCGCTTTTCAATTTGCTGTTCGACCGGAGCTTAATCGAACGTCGTTTGGGAAATCACGGGAATCGAGAATTTTTTCGAATTACCCCCCTAACGACCGAGAACGTAACTGTACAAACAGATATTATAATACGAATAAAAATCTTCGTTTAATTATACCATGGAGCCTCGTGGTTTTAATTCCAACGCGGATAGAAATTTCACCCAATTTTCGCGTGTCAAGTTTTTCTCAAAGGTTAATACCGTGGAAAAATCGAGCTTTCCAGCCTCGATAGGTAAACCGTTATGGAATAATTATTCGCTGGCTAATGAGCGGGTAATGTTACGATGCACTTAGCGAGGGCATCGCTGAAAGCTCGTGGTTTTTTTCTCGGTTGCAACAGGCATTTCCTCGGTTCCGCGTCGACCGCTGCCACCCGAGCGTTTAGAAGTTTTCTGGTAGAAGTAAAAACTTGTTCCCCGTTTCGCGCGACTCCACGAAACGCCGTGGACGCTTTCGTCCACCTGCACCCTCAATTATCTTTCCAATTTTCCCGGGCGACATTGCACCGCCCCCCTCTCACGATCAGTTTCAATTACGTTTATTCGGCGGCCGACTCGCCGTGGAAATTATCTATCGTTCGGACGATCGATCTCCCGTGTCCGCGACAATTAATATAGCGTGTTCGGGGGAACGTTCCGTTTCGACGTCTTAATTAAAAGTTGGTTAACAGTCCGTGGAACGAGCCGGGAGCCCGATCCTCCCCCCAATAATCCCGCGAGCCGCTTTTTTCGCGTCTATCTTACTCTTCAATTACTATTAGAGAACAAAATTTTGGAATATTAACGCGTAAGAACATTTAATGAGACTAAGCTATCCTGGTGTTCGCATTATCTTCGATCTTCCTCGTTAATATAACAAAAAATAATAATTGCGAGACCGTAAATCGAGGATACAGGATTTTAATAATTATTGGTACGTAGGGGCACTTAAGATCGAACGGTGGCAGTTTTCTTAATACCGGTACGCGAACGGAAATCGGTGGTAATTTCTAAAAATAGAGTTTCCGAAACGCGTGTTCTCGCGGCTAGTTTTCATCGTTAGGATGCATAGGCCAGCTCATTGTCTGGCTGGCCGTTTGAAAAACCCTGTGCCTCGCGAAGGAGCCGTAATACTACGTCATGGAATCCTTGCTTTGGTTTATGAAAGGACGTAATGCATACTGCGCTGGAGTAGTTCACTGTTTAATCTTACAAAAAGACGCAGTATTAGGTCAACAGCTTCCAGTCTCGGATTATGAAAAGACGTAATGCTATGGCTCCCAGCCACAGCCATTGAAGAGACGCGAGCACTACGTCGAAGTCTTTTAATTTCAAATTACGAGACTAGGAAGTATTGCGTTCGTTCATCCTGGATCAAACATGGTCCGCCCAGAAATATTTGTAATAATCGAAGTGTTGAGAATAAGTATCGTATGCATGTATTTTTAATGAAAATTTGTATCCATTGGTGTAGTCCCCACCCTTGCGAAGGTCAGTACTACCTGAGGAGGATACTCGTTTATTGTACCCCCTTTAGTTAGCAGAAAACCATCAAGCTTAGAACAACATTTTCGTTTTGTAAAACTACATTAATTAAATGCATACTTAGGTCGAGACACTGTCGTATTTACTTAGCAAATAAATATTCTACACGAAGGTTTGAAAATCTCCAAGTAGGTGACGTTAATTTTCCTCAGTCTACCGTAGAACGTACTTTTCAACGAGCATCCTTGACTGGCAATTGCTGGCAATTGGCGAATCTTTGTTTTAGGCCTCTTAATGTTCGCGCTAACGCGTGCTCTTTATGACCGTAATCATGGGTGGTTCCGTCTCGAGTTGCGGTTCCAATTCGTCCACGGCCCTGGCAAGGAATCGTCGAAACACTGTCATTAGGCGATAATAAATTTCGAAGAAAGTCGATCGGGAACACCGCTTTTCAAATTGACTCGCGTGCACGGGGCCAGTCGTCCGCAAGGGCAGCCCATCGAGAACAGTTCCTTACTTAATGCTCGGAAATACCAAAAAATCTGGGCCAAAACTGTATCGAGTTATTTATATAGTTACTAAGTAACTGTAAATCATGTACTAGTTTGGTTAAAATAAGATAAAATCTGATTTATATTGATGTCATTAAGCTACATTAAATGTACATTATATGTAATATAAAAATTTAAATTGATACTTTAAATATTACCGTACATATTGCATATGTATTTCGTACAGATTGAATTTAAGTAAAATTAAACACCGTTGTCTCTCGTTAAAATAGAACCTCGGTACGAAATTAACGGTATAGCAAGGCACGTACACACCGTACACGCGATAAAGGTACAATAATTTTCACGGTCCGGTTCTCGTTATTTCTATCGTGCTTTAACGTTTAACGGAGGTTCGGGGTCGGCGAATCTATGAAACGAAGGAACGACGACGATAAGAACCCCCGGGAACGGTGGACCAAAGTCAATTATACAGATAAAGGGAGCCACATAAATAATTTTTCGGGAAACGGAAATCGCACACGGCCACGCTCGTCCCGTGGTTCGGTTCCTTCCTCGTTAACCCTGCGGTCTTCTTCCTACTTGCTTCTCTCGTTACCTTCGCGGGTGAAACCGACCGTGCGCGCTTTACGACCGTAAGTGCAGTAATGAAACATTCCTTTCTTTCCGAGTCAGCGACACTGGAAACCCGCTGCTGGAACGTTTACCAGTCCCAAAACTGAAACGGGGGGTTTTGGCTCCGAACTTGGTCACGCTACGCCTCCATATTTACGTTTACTATATTCGATTATAGAGGGAACGGGCATCCTTCAAATGTGTGAAGTTCTAGGGAAGCATTCAAACACAATTCCTCTTGGTACCCCTTCTCAGTGCTTCTAGATTTTTATGAGATATAAAATAAATTTCTGCCAGCATAGAAATCACTGTATTCTAGTATGAAGGTTGTTTTCTACAGACACGAACCTCTCCAGGTTTCAGTATAAACGTATCAGGGGAATTAATAGAAATTCCTGAAATTTAATTAAATTTGTTCGACTGAAATTCGCAAAGGATTATAAATGGAAAATCAGAAGCGGGTATTTTTCGAAAAAAGGGGTTTTCCCTACAGATAAAACAAACGCGTCGTTTGTTCCGGGGGGTGGTAAAAAATTCTTCTGTGTGGATTGCTGGAACCTTGGCGTTATTATCTGTGTGGAAGGCGCGTTACTCGTTTGCGTAGGTTTCATTGAATTATGCCATGCGTCCATTCATGCGCGTGCTTTCTCGCGGACACGGCGCGCGGCGTGACCCTTTCTACGCTCGCGTATAAATTGGGATACAGAGCTGTCGAGCGAAACTGGTTCCGCGGAATCAATGGGCTTCCCGTTATCTGATCCACGGGCACCTAGGCGTGTGTCACCTACTGTACAGATAACCGGACGCGTTAATGGCGTCCCGCGGACTCTGGGCCACACCGGTGATTTACGCGAAACCCCTACAGCAGGATTTCTTTTCGCCCGTCGTTCGAGGAACACCTTCGTTTCAGAATTACACTCGATCGGAGAACCGATAGCGGGATTAATGTGCCGCCCCGACGAGTCCAATCGAAACTGGATCGCCGTTTAATTAATTCGACTCGCGATTATGGCGCGACGTGCCTTCGAGCCCGAACGGAAATTGTCACACTTGGACAAACTCCGCTCGCCAATCACGGAATCACCATTCTACGATTCTCGCGACCGACAAAAATTCGTCGAAAATGTTAATAAGCTTCACTGAAATGCAATTTTCTTTTCGTTCAGAACATACGTCGTTACTAATAAATGATATTACGAGTTCCATAACTGAATATTTTTCTCTATTTCGATCTCAGTGTTTCTTATTTTCGTTATCAATGCGATCAAATTTTACAGAGACGAGAGTCGACAATTAACCCTTTGACTACTAAAAGCGCCTATGAGCCTGTGTGTTGTTCAAGGCATGAACAAATTTTGACCGTAGTCAAAGGGTTAAAGAGTACCTCTCTGGATAATATTCGCGAGCTAGCGAACATTAACGAGGTCCAAAGCGGTTTGTATCTTCCTACTAGCATACAATAAAATATTTTATTCCGTTTTCTCTAAATGATAATTGACTTTGCCATCGAGAAAGGTGCCGTATCAAGTATTCATCGACGTATATTCGGGTTAAATCAAACGTCAGGGGAACGGTCCGCAATTAATATCCTTTCAGACGTCCGCGATTGTTTATGGAATTCTCGTATCCGCGATTTATAGGACGTTTAATCGCTAGAAAGTGAGAGGCGGAGCGCGACAGTAGCCGTTACGGCCCGGGAATAATAAGAGTTTAACAGCGAATCGCGTGTAATAGTTCTTTTATCTTTTTGGCAGCCGTGTTTCATTGCCTCGTTAAAACGCACCGGCTACTCGAAGAAGACATTAAAAGTCGCGCCACTCCATAAAGATAAAAAATGGTTTTAACCATCCGGGGGCCATTCCGCCTTGGTTCTTTGTAAAATTCATGCACCCCGAGCGCCACAGTGGTTTCGATAATCGATACACGCTGGACGATCATCCTCTGCGGGTGTTAACACCTTCGAAGATTATGGCAGACGATCAAATATTTGTTTACGCGGACGCTGCTCGCCCCGTACATCGTCTACGGTGCTCAATGCTTCCGAAATTTAATAGATTTTGGGGGTATTTTCGAACGAGTGCATAAACGGGACAGCAATTACCGCTGGACCAAAGAATACAGTTTTAATCTAGAAATGGATAGATCTCGCGGAGTACGTAGAGTCGAGAAGATTGGACGCGATGGAGTCGCAGACTGTCGAGTGTGTCGTTAGAGTTTTACGACGAAAGGTCTATAATTAGAGGTGTAAAATATATTTCGAGATTAACGAACTCGCCTCGCATAAAAGTGTCATCGAAAAGGGCAAAAACCGATACTCGGATCGGGCGCGAGTATGGTTCTGGAAAAAACTGGGACGAGCGAAGAAAAGAAAAAATAAATTCGCAGGAAAAGGTTCGACGACATAATTTTTTCGCTCCGCTTGGGCGCAACGTGCGCTGACGGTTGTTTCTTAAATCGAACTGTAGATTTATTCTCGCAATCCCGCGCGCGAAAATGCTGAGGCACGACCGTTTGAAAACGCAGCACTCTACAACGTATTTCATATTTTATGTTAGGATATTACTCCATCCCAGCAGGTGTTCAAACGTTCGCGAACGATTAAAAATTTTATTGCTCGACTCGTTGCGTTCTTCGTTGTGTTCTTAATTTCAATGGCACGATCAATCGTAATCTTCCTGCCGTCTGGTGAAACAAAGTGACTTTTTTCCTATTATAATTTACAAAATGCTCGTAGCAATTTGATAATAAAAATATTCGAGTATGAATGAGAAGTTATTTAAAAAGGGACGTAAGATGCGTGGAGGAAACGTAATATTATTATTCGCGTTTTGAAAAATGCGCTCGGGGATGATAATACGCGTATATCTGATTGTCGAGAGAAGAGTTACGAGGAAATATTAGCAAAACGGCAAACCATACGGACGTATGCACGCGAACGAGCACAACGCTGCGATTCATGGATCGCGATCGTTTCCATTCATCCGTGTGATTCGCGTTTCCCCTTTGATACCGCTTTGGCATTCATGGCTGGCGTTCAATGGCGAAGATAAATCGAAGCCTTTAAGAAAAATTGCCCCGGTCCTTCCACCAATTTTATCTCGCTGTTAGACCATCGATACCGATCGACCTATCTCTTTTTACGGACATTAATAACGCGAGTTCGTTAGCAGCTCCTTTTTTTCTTTCCTCGATAACAACGTGGTACATTTGGTCAACAGTCTTTTTGAGGGCTCGAGAATTCGTTCAGAAAGGAACGTTCTTTTTTTGAGGGTACTTCCGGGCTGCACTATATACTAGATAAACGTTCCGAAAATCGACAGATATTGCTCGCGTAATTGGGTAGTCACCTATACAATTATCGAAACAAAATCAAAATAATTAAAGGAGGTCTTGTCGCTCGATAAGATAACCGATGACTCGAAAGCTTCAACGCGATGTGTAAGGTTAATTAATGATATCACCGCGCCGTTTAAGATACCCAGGGAATCTATTTAAATGAGTTTATTAACCCTTGACAGTCGACGATTATTTTAACCCGCAACCCTGAATGTCTCCCGGATTCACACATCCATTATCTATTATTAACGCGTATCGATTCTCGTCTCGAAGCAACAGATTCGCTCGCAATAAACATTAACCACCCCTGTGGGCCATTTCGGCCCGAATCTGAATCCGAATCTTACCATTCCGATTAAATTACCGCTCTCGAAACTGTATAAAGTTTTAATCAAAACGAAACGTTTCCACATGGTCTCGAGACGATCTTTGAAAATCTCTAAAAACCTTTGGCGAAACGTTACACGTTGATCGTATATTTTTATTACGACCGAAGGAGACTCTCGGACGGTGCAACCTGCATAAATTTCGACACCTTATGATAGCGATAATTTAAATCCGGTAACAAGGAAATCTGAATATTTCCACGGCTAACGATTCCGACTGGCGATAGCGCGTTTCGAAAAATTATCCCGGGGTCGTTATCGCCTAACCGCCGCTGAGGGACGATTACTATGGAACGCGACGCCGCGGCGAAGAATCGCCTTGTGCCGGTTTCTTCTCGAATTTTAAACGGGAAAATTCGTCGGTACTGCATTAACAACAATACAGGTGAATTTAGTGCTACCTATCAATTACATTTCACGTCGCGATAATTGGATTTAGTAGCGGGCTCAGCGTTGCCGGAGCGGATCGACGTGCAACAATAAATATACAGGTATTTTCATTATCGAACGTCGACAGCCAGCCGCTCGTAAAGTCTTCGCGAAACGAGCCACGATGATTTACTGTTTTTTTCACCCCCCCCCCCCCCCCCTTCCAACCCTATCCGCTGTTGCGCGTCTGCCTCTACTCCTCTCGGTTGGTTATCGTTCGCTTTTTCTGCCGCGAAACAAGGGACGAGAACCGCGTGTCGGTCTGTAAATTTGCCTAACAATACCAACGGATATTTCGTCCATATTCCCCCCCTTATATTGTTCAAGAAATGTACAGGGCGAACCACGTACCTTGCCCACTACTGCTGGATTCGTCTTTCGTTCATGCTTTGAGCAAACGTTGGTCTTTTATACGCGTATGAAATTGAAATGTGTGTAGAAAGGATACAACAACGCCATCGAATAATGTAGACTAGAAACAAACACACTGAAATACACATACGAAGACGCAGAGACCTATTGTAAAGTCAGTCGTTAGCGAAGTCACACATGCACAGAATACAGTAAATGGTAAAACAATCATAGATACAAACTCATCTAGCTATTCTCCCCTTTCCTGCATAACGGGGGGATGAAATGTGGATGTAATGTGCAAACCTAGAGCCCCAGTGAGCACCGCAAGAGCAGATGGTTCGAAGAAGGCGCTGTCAAACGTTTGACGAAATTACCAAGAAGTAATCTTCCGTGACTCCCAAAACCATCAATTCTGAAAAATATCGCAGCTAACTTGATAGATCGACGAACGCCCTCGCAGCTTCTATTATTTAACAGCAATCGTACGATTCTTATCACGACGATGCAAGATTGGACGCATCGTGTGTAATCCACGAGAAATTAATTTCATAAATAACACGGAACTTCAACTATACTTCAATCATAGAAATCAACAAACCAGAGTATTCGAAGGGATTACTTAACTTTATCGTTAAAGAATTCATTAAACGAAAGATTTACAAAACGTAAATGCCCCCAAAGGAGCCCTATTGGCGCGAAATCGCAGAAATTCCCTAATCCTATGCGATCCAAGATTATTTTTTCAAGCACGAGCGACCAACGACTTCGAAGTACTTTTACGTCGCGGTTTCTGAAAATTAGAAGCGTTACTTCTTCTGGTAAAAATTCTACTAATTCGTCTCGTTGATCCACTTTGCGTTCGCGTAAATAAAACTTCGAAAGCAAAAGAACGACTACGAATAATAGAGTATTTAAATATAAAATTTTGTTCACCCAGACGCGTTTGCCTAAGAAACGGGCCCCGAAGTTTGCCAAACGACCTAATCCTAATAGCAGGGGTGGACAAGTTATGTGGTTCACCCTATAGGGTTGAGCCAAGGCGCCACGCCTCGCTCATTCTTTCCGAAACCGCTGTCATTCCTCCAGCTGGCTTCGACCTTCTCGTCTCGTTCTCCACCCACCGTGGTCCGTATTTCTAATTACAGGCCGCGGCATTTTTCTTCCGACGGGGGAAACAGAAATTAGAAATTAGAAATTCGTATCTTCACGAACTTCGTCGGTTCGCTTCAAAGCTGAGCATTCGTGATTCCGACCAACGCTAATAAAAGGATCACAGTGGCCAACTTCGTTACTCTTCCCAGATAAATTCTGAATTTGGAGTTTCCAGAAATTCGGAGGACTCGAGTCTTTATATTTTGTCTGCGTAAACACGAACGACGGGAGAATTCGGTGGAAAGATTGTCGCCCGAAAGCGGGATCGTCGAAGCCAGAAGGTGTAATATCTCTTTTTTCTCGCTTCTCTTCTTCGTAAAGGTCTTTGTTTCATTGTCATAATCCATTTCGTTCCTCTGCGTGGATTCTATGCGCCTTTACAATGCGGCGAAAGCTGGACCCTGCCTCCTACGAGGACAGGGGAGACGCATCGCGGAGTTTTAGAAATAACGACGACCGTCTTTCTCTCTCCTCGGACTTTGAATTATTTTTTTTTCGTTTCTAGTTTCCATTTACTCGACTCCGGGGTTTCAGTTTCGCCGCGAGCGAGCCTCCAGGAGGATACAATCTTGCTCTCGAACTAGGTATTCGGTCGGTGGATTCCGTATTTATTTTTCTATCAACACAAAGGTGTTCTCGACGTTCGATTAAACGAATCGCAATGCTCTGTACGCACGATCGTGGCTTCAAAAAAATTTCTGTGCCACGTTCGAACGTATACAGAAGCGTAATAAAAATTTGAAAATCATATCGCGAACAGTTTTCGAGTGAATAAATCACCAAAGTCGACCGACGTTTGTAAGAGTCGCGAAGATGTTCCGGACGTCGTGCAGCGGTCGTCGAGCGTGGTCGAGCATAAAATGGTGGCGTGGAACTTAATGGGCGTTAAATGTCATCCGATTATTTCAGATCGAAAGTTTTCATCTGGCCCGGAAAGTGTGCCAGCGAAAACTGAAACTCGCCGCGGCTCGTTTGCATGACTTTATCAAGCGAGTCGCCAGGCAATATTAAATCGCATGAATATTTAAGGATACGTCTACGTCTGTCAGAGGGACTTCTCTTATATTATTATCCTCTTTCGGGTCTATTAAACGCGCTTTTAATCGGCCGGGGCTGTCGCAACTTCCATCGCGGCTTTCAAACGGGCCACTTCCATTTTTTAATCCTCCGTCGAGAAACTTCACCGAACTTCTCGCGTTAATTATTCATCGGCGTCAATTAGGGCCCCTGATGTAGCTGCATCCAATAATTCGAACGCCACGATCGCTATTAACGAATCTCGCGACCGGTTCGCGGTCCTGTTTTATCGTTACATTGATGTAATTTATATTTTCTATCGATCAAATTTCATTTGGGAACCATATTTGATTTTACGAGATTTTTCCACTGAAAAGCTGATGAATTCTGAAGATTAGATGTTAACCTGTTAGGCTGAATTTTGAGGGTGCTTGTTCCTCTGTAAGAGAGAGTTAAACGCGAATTACGCAACAATTCATACCTGACACTAGCGTATTGAAAACAAAGACTGAAGGCAAGAAAAGTGTGAAACAAAACATATGAAAACGATCATTTAATTCAAACTGTGAGCGAGTGAGCCACTATAATGGCGTCCCTAAGAGGTTAAAGAACTTTAACGAGTTTCCAGTTGTCTAAGAACAGAGTTTCGATTTCGTGGACGATCGCAAGAAAAATTAAAATCCTTCGAGGAAGTAATATTCAAATATTGGACGTTTTACATTTACAGGATGCACGTTTTTGTTTACGATGGTAGCTGTTGGCTTCTGGAGGAACTCATTTTAATCTGGGATCGATTAACGCGTCCCGACGCGATACAAAGTCGAATACAGGGCGAGCATACCCGGCAGACCCGAGTAATTATACACGAAGATTAATGAGCGGTCTGTTTGCTTCGAGACCGTCGCGAAGTTTACGTTGTTCGGTGGATGGAACGGAGAAACTGGTTCCCGAAACGGCACGGGAACGTCTCAACGAGCACTTAAAAATATTGTTCTGCCCCGCCTAGAGCGTTCGTCGGGGTCGCTTAAACGTCCTATCCCGAAATTCGGGCTTCGTTTAAACTGCGGTCCGCGGGCGCACGAAGGGCGTGGACTTTAAGTAGCCCCCGTCCGAGCATCGTTTGTTCCTCGTCCGTTTCCTCTTTTTCCCTTCGTTAATTGCGACCCCCGGACGAACGGGAACGCCAGGCTCGAGCCACGCTTCTCACCTGTTGCGAACCGTATAAATATTACGAGCCCCGTTTTCGTTGCCTACGATTCGCCTACTTCCATAAACCACCGAGATAATCATCGTGTCTGTCGCGCGCGCATTCAAATGACCGCTTCGTTTTCGTCGTTTAAGCCACTCGAGCCGGAAATTAATACGCCCCCGTGCGTGGAAAAGGGGCTCTGGCGGGTAAATCGTTTCTCCCTACGGTTGTTTACGAGAAACGGCCAACGACGAAACAAGAAAAGAGGGAATCGATTATGAGCATCGATGAATTATGATAATTTGATCCTCGGTTCGGTTTGTCAAGGTTAGCTGGCCCTAGAAATTAATTACGATTAATTGGACAGGGTGCAAAATTCAAGGAAAGTATCTTTGATTTTAATTTACAATCTTTTGTCGCGAGGTATATCCGACGAGCGGTTTAAATTGGTAGGACTATTTTAACTAGGAATTTATAAGAATTGGATTACGTCAACCGGAACTCTAAAGGACATCGTAAAGCGGTCGTTATAAATTCAGACAACAAAAATACGGATGCAAATTGGGTATCTAACCTGGCGAAAGAGACGACCTAGGTGTGGACATCTGCCGGAGTAATATTATTTTCGTAAACTTATGTAGGATGTATTGCGTCAGACATCGAGCAGGCCGAAACAAACCTAGCAAAATATTAATAATAATGGTAGACGTTTCGGCGCGATTCAGTTGTTTCATTGACGTAAACTGTTTTTATCCGGCTCGCGTAGTGTAAGCCGGAATTCATTCATACAGCGACGGAAATAATCGTTCGATTCCAACCGGCAACAGTAATGAAACATCCAATAGTTACTCTTCCCAGCGGAAACTGGGTTGTAAAAATAAGCACAATATTTAGGTTATGCAGTTTCCGCCTGGAGATTTTTAGCTTCGTAGGAGATCTCGCTGGTGTTGGTCGGATAGTATCTTGAAAAATATTGGAATTTAAAGCTTGTGCTTCTTAAACTCATCTTTCAATGTAAAATTTAAACAAGTGCATTTGTTAAAAATATAGAATCCATCTGTTTACACATTTCCAATACCTTTAATAGTTTACAACGTGTTAGAGTAAATACATTTTACCGCCTCCACATTGACTGCCACGTCATCCTTATATGAGTGACATGACTTTTTAAGATCAGATGTTAAGGAAAACAAATCTAGATAGGATTTAAATTTCAAACGAGTCTATGAAAGTAAGTTCAATAACAAATTATGGGTATATCAGTTTCCAGTTATCTGAAAACAAAGTTTCGTTTTCGTGGTCTACTTGTGTGGTTTGGTCTGGCAGTTAATTTCGAACAAGAAAAAATCAAAAATAGTTCTCTGGATTGCGAGAGATTTCAAATTAAGAACATGCATCGCTTGGCTATAACCGTGGATCGTAATGTGGCGACACTTCCTACGCTTGCCGCTAGAGGGTCACGCTCTTAATTCTCTCGCAAGTGCTAGATCGACCACCCAATATCCCCCAAGCGTCTTCTTCCCACATCCACCATAGACGTACCAAAAGAGATTCTATAACATCGAATCTTGATCATCGGGGGTGCCTAACGTCCCCTCGCGATATCAATCCCCGCAGCCGAATCCCCCTACCGGAAAGGGGGCCTATAATTAAAGTTTTACCAGTGAGGGACAGGTATATACCAGAAATCGACGTATTTCTAATCTTCGATCTTCGGGTTTGCTTGGGAGGTGAGAGCGCAATGAGAACGATTCTCTCGTTCTTCGTTCCTCTGGCCTGTCCATCCATTTCCTGTCTCGCCTCTCCGCCTCCGCCCGTCAGAATCGCCGTATCAGATTTCCGATGGCCGTGGCATACGTACTCGGTCGAAGGTAGATTAGATTTTAATAATGCAATTTGGGTTTACGGGCGGTACGTAGTCGAAGGAAGGGCTTCTACGAGAGAGACGAAGAGGTGGAGAGGAGGGTGGTGAACCTAGGGGCTGGTTCGACTGTAAAACGAGCCGGTTTTCGCCCGGAGGAGGCAAACCGGAGCCCCGGGAACCTACTACGGACCCGGTAATTGTTGGAATTTGATTGGGCCTCGACGCAGCAGCAACTGGCCACAACCGCGGCCGCGCTTCGCCTCTGTTGGCATCGGCTATGAGTTCAAATGTCCCCGGGCTGTTCGCGGAGTTGCGTGCGAATGCGAATTTCAGAGCATTCCGACGAAATTGATAATAGACCCGCGACTGGGGGGGTTGAACAGGAGCAGGAGGGGGCGATACGAAGTTGCATGAATCGGGCCACGGCCAGACGGACGACGCCATTCGAAACGCAACGCTGAAAATCCCCACGTACCATTCCCTCGGATAAATGGGGGAAAACTCGAATATTCTGTCGCGTGTTAAACGTGCATCCCCGAACGTAACACGCTCTCGCGTTTTTCAATTCTCGCTGCACGTTGAAAAACACCGTCCCGCGGCGCCCGTTGTTTCCCGGTGCCTCTAATTTTCCCGCGCTCCATTTCCTGCCCACTCTTTCAACCCTTCCTACCAACGGTTGCAGTTTCGCTTGTGCGTGTGTTTTCTACCATTTTTTTTTTCTGGTACGATGGCTTTCAATTTATCAGGATTGCTTAAACCGGGGACTCTCGAAGCGTCTCGTGGTTTCGGTGCTACCGGAAACGATACACGACGATGGGAATAATTGCAGGATCCGAAGAAATTTCAACGAAAAGTGAAAATAGGACTTTACATGCGACTTGGAGAAACGTGTTTTTTGGATATTTTAATGTTCTGCTGGATTGATCGAGGTACAGGTAGACAGGTGATACATCGCTGGAGAGCTTCAGAGGCTTAGAGAGCTAACAGATCTGGATAAGTAGATAGCTGAATAGTTAATATGTTCGAGAGCTAGAGATTTAGAGGTCTGGATACCTAAATAGTCAGGAACTAGAGCTAGACTAGAGACAAACAGACCTAAATACCTATAGAACTCTACTTTTGTAACGAGATACGGAGAATAGATCCCAGCATTGCTAGAGAGCTAAAGAACTAAGAGACTCGACTAAGAGAGATGATTTAAGAAGTTACAGAATTAAAATACGAGGTCCAATCTCAGCTGTTGATTTTGTAACTCGAAAACATACCTGCAAACGTTTTATATTTAAAAGAAAAGCCTGCAAAATGTCTGGGAATCTGTATCAATGTCGTCTTAACGAGCTCGTTTTTGTTCGGCTCCACGATCTGGCGCGACATTAACATATTTAAATAATTGGCGATAATTTAGTGGGGCTCGTTAAGCGGGAAAGAAATCAAACGAAAGTCGAAGTTGAAAATGCGTAATACGAAGTAAGCACGCGACGATCGTAAACCGTGGCGGCTCTCCGAACGGTGACGTAGGGATTTGAAATTTCGGGCACGTCGCATAAATCAAACACCCATCGCCGGAAGCGAATCATGATTCCGGTTGGCCGTCGATCATATTACGCGGGGACGGTTCGTAATAACGAGATCAAGTTCCCACAAGTAGATGCGACGCCCATCCCTGAATCCATGCGCAACTTAATTTCGGGGCAATTCGAGCTCGGTTAATTTAATGCAAAAACCGACGTTACTTTCGTCATTTTTTCCTTAGTCGACGAGACAACGATGTTAAATAGACATCAGGGAGTAATAAAATGTAATAAAAATCATGTACTGAACAATACATTTAATTCAGAATCCTCTACCCTTAAATAACAGACGATAACGAACCATTCACTGAAAGTCAGTCGACAAGTAAAGAGACAGACGCTTGTTATTTTTGCCTATTCGCCAGTTTTGGATGGCCTCCGAAGTTTCGAATGTTTTGCTAATCTCCAAAAGTTCTAAATCCGCCACCGAGCGTGCAATTATGCACAACGTTTTACCATTGTCTACACATGTGCCCGTGACTGAATAAGGAACCACCTTGACCGCTTTCCCTCGACCGTCTCTATCTTCGTATTCCGCTGCAAATAAATTGGCCGATATCGATTCGCTCGCTCGCGAAAATAAATCTTAAAAATAAGACCGAGCGTGCCACGCTTAAACGCGATCTAATGTACTCGTTGAACAACGCGATAGCCATACAATCTATTGATAGAACGTGACAGTTATTTTCATCAATTCACAGCTTCGTAGTATCGATTATGTCCAAAGACGCGCCAAAGGATAGCTCAAAGTTATAGAAAGCGACGACAATCGTCGTCAGAGGGCTACGCTCGAGCCTCACCTTTCTCGCAAGCGCTCGACAAATTCCTCCTAGCATCCAAGGCGCCTGTTAGGGTAAAAGCTGACGAGTCCACCGCCTCTTGCCGCAACAGCCGCCTAAAAATAAATAAATAAACAATCCTGAATAATTCTCGAAAGCGTTTGAAGGTAGAGATTCGAGCGAGCCTCGAAGCTAAATAGGGGTGACAGGGAACGTGTTAACTCCGGGGACTGATCTTTCGGTTCTCGGTGCAATAGGTTCCCTCGTGCGTTTGTAAATTCGCGTAGCGCGTGACACGAAACCGGTATACCCGGGATCCGGATGATCTATGCGTTGCGGGACCTGGGGCCGCGGCTAAGGTGCATTCTCTCCCACCTCCTGGCGCTTCTCTCCGCGCGAGCGTTCTCCGGCGGGCTAAATAATATCAACTACGCGAAGAGGAGGCACCGGACACACGGGCCCGGGCACACATACGCCCGACCCTCCCCATTGGCCATTGAGGTGTCCGCCAGTGAGTAATGCCATAATAAATTATCTGACCGTTGCTGCTACCGCACTTGCGCCTCTCTGTCTCCATCTCCGTCTCCTTCCTCGTCCTGACGTTCTCGCTCGTGCCTTTCCTTCCTTTTCCTGCCCGAACCACCGGGGGAATATCCGTGGGTCTTCGCGGCGAGAGAGCTCCTTCGTTTCGAACGCCGCGAAAACCCTAAGGTCTGCGAAACCATCTCCTCTTATAGGGGACGCGACGATTTATCATACACGACGAGTCGACGCGACAAGGTGCAACGATAATTATACCGACTTATCGTACTGTCGTTTCACGCTGGACGCAACGACCCGTCGTTCGACAAATCTCACTCGACAAATGGCCCCCCCCCCATCGCCGCGAGGAATACCAACTTCCGGGCGTTTGCTTCCCTCGGTCCCTCTTACGCAACTTTCCACGCGGTTTCGAAATGGAGATGATTTCGTTACGGTGTATATTTTTATTAAAAATATTTTAATATTGTTGGAATATGAAAATTCGAGGGGCTAATCGTGTCGTCTGTTATCGCACAATAGACATTGTAATGGTACCAGGCTTTATAAAAATGCTGTGCACATTGTCGACTTCTCTGTACAGTCTTGTGTCGACAGTTAACCCCTTGCCATACAATGACGAGTCTAGCGCCTTACAAGTTCTTGATGACATGTCTCACAATCATGAGGCTACTTACTCGTCATCGGATTCTTGTAACTATTCTTTTTTGTAACTCTTTCTTGTACGAACAAATTTGAACAAAATTAAATAGTACACGTTTGAAAAATTACATTAAATCGTACGTCAAAGGGTTGAAGCGAACACGTCTTTTTTTGTACATAAAGTGTTGTGAATATACAATTGTGATCTCGTCAATTATTTCACCAACCAACAAATATGTTAACACTTTGACTGCCACGCTACGGAACTGAAACTATTAATTCTCATGTACAAGCCTCGAGGAAAATAAATTTTAGCAACACGTTACGAAAATAAGTATCGAAAGTTAGGTTGTGCGTTTAACAAAGAACTCTATAAAGACGATGGAAACTTTTGTGTATTCCTGATAATTTTCCGGCGATCAGGTTACGTTATTCTCCCTCGTACAGAAAATGTCTATTCTACAAAGACGCACGCCCCGAAAATATCTGTTCCATCCCTTTTAGACTTTGCGACCCGCTATATCGATTTCACTAACCACCGGTGCTGCAGCTTGAAAGACACTGATACAGGGTGCACTGCCGCAAGGTTTCAGACAAGAATCAACGGTCACCATAAAAATTCTTTAGAATACGGTCAGCGGGTATCGAGAACTTCGATCGTTGCGAACGTTTCTTTGTCGCCAAATATAATTAGCTACGATCTATCGCGATAATAGACTCAGAGCACCGTTGTTTTTGGTCAGTTGGTCGCGATAAGACCATTGTACAACGAACAGTGTGTACAATAAAGCGTGTCGTTACGCAAATCTGAAAGTTATAGTGGCCCCCGCGAGTGTTAATCCAGTTCCAATAGAAATTGTATTAAGCCGGGTGAAAGGAGGTGGATCTGTTATTGTCTGCGGTGCGATATCGATAAATGGTGTTGGCACAATTCACCGCACAGAGAGAATTATGGATCGATTTGTCTATTTAAATATCGCGAGAGAGGTATTGTTGCCACGGGCAGAGACCTATATGCCAAACGATTCGATCTAACGCGTCGTCGAAACGGTTTTATTTATGATTAGGGGTGACGAACTTCTTCACTGAGGCGCAAAAGAGTCCGCCACAGCTAATTTCATCCCCCACCATCAGCTTCCACACTAGCTAAGTCCCAAGTGTCCATAATAGACACAGTGGGGGGTAGTTCCAAGCATGCGCGGATACACATTTCGCGCGTAATTCGAATCGTGCTACGCACGAAGTGTAAACAAATTCATTTCTAAGAATAAATAGAGGCTTTTTAATTCTGTAAGGGGTAACGAGACGCACAGGGCACGGTCTCGAAAGAAAAATGGGATCGTTGAGCGAGCGGCGGTCACCGAAGTTTGAGATAGGGTTTTATCGGGGGCGATCCATCATGGGCAAACGGGCGTAACCGTAACGAGCGGGCAAAGTATGGAATTAACCGTCCGCGGCCGGTTGACAAACAGCACTCATCGCTTTGGCCGGGTCTCGCCGCGAAAATGAGTCGGTCCGGATGCGCGACACGGGCGCAACACACATTATGGCCTCTTGTGTGCGCCCGTTAGAGAAAGGCAGTTTATATACGCACAGCTACCATGCACGTTCTCCGAGTAACAATGAAGCAACAGGTTGCCGCCCCGCCACCAAACTTCTATGACAGATTGTGCAACCTTGATGGTCCGTATAACCCGCCCTGTCAGCCCTTCGCACCCACTGGCCGTTTTATGGCCAGCACGACGACCGGACTGCGCTTTTACGAGGCCCTGTTAAAAACAAATAGAAAACCAGCCCCGTCGATCGTAAAACTTTTTCTTCGAAACGCAACCGTGGAACACCCACTCGCCCACCGGGGTGACACGACACGCCGTACGCGTTTCTTGCGTCCGTTTTTTATTATCTATTCGGACCCCGCGTCATCGGGCCCCGACCACCCCCTCCCCTTCGCCCGTTGCATACATTTGAATATAATATTTCAACCTTTATCGCCGCGTGTAATGTTTTCGAACCGAGAATGTATCGCCGCGCGACTTTTACGATTTCCGTTACCATTATACGATCGATGATTGAAACTAGAGTCGGCGATTTCTTCGAGATCTAGCCACATTGGAGAAAACTCTGCGCACAGAATTCCGATCGACGTTGATCTATGTCGCGATACCGTCGCGTTGTATCGTTGGGAAATTCGCTTATGAATAATTCGCGATTTTGAATGCCGATAGACGCGTAATTACATGCTTAAACGTACACGTATCTGTGCCAATATCCTCGAAATAATTATACCTAACTGCATATATCGTTTAAAGAATGCTCGCGTTCTTGGATTCGATTCGAGGTTCTATATTCCATCCACGGTATTTGCAATAAGAAATTTAATTGTTCGAGATTCTTTGGCCGTGTATTTTGATTTTAGGCTCGTAAGCTTATCCTTTTTGGATCAACGGGCGACGTTAAAGGAGTTTAAAAGCCACCGGTGTTCGGGATGATTGCAATACCTCGAAAAGTAAATACGTTATAAAATAAATCGAGTACACACGGCCGCGGAATAATAAAAGTGCAACCTTCGCCTGGGCTGGTCTATAAAACGGTCTAGCGGGGAGAAAAATTGCACGCACACCGACGCATTTACGCCGTCTTGCGTTCGTTGCCGCACCGGACACGCATTCCGTGTCTTTATCGAGTTCGCTGCACCATGAAATTGGCTACTTTCACCTTCGGCTGTATAATGTTTAATCAAACTGCGCGAATTATCGGAATTTCCTCTTAGACACCGAGCTGTGAACGGCGTCGCGAGGTTTTAGTCACGCATCACGGGATCTTAATACAACGCGCTGATTATATGTGTTTCAATGCCGTTAGCCTCGAACCTAGGCTTCGAGGGAATTACACCTAAGGAGGCTCTATCCTACAATCAATAATGTTACCAGAATCTTCGAAACCCTTGCAAATAAATAATTTAAAACGGTCAACCCAATCCGTTTGTCGAGGACGAATCACTGAGACATTAAGCTTATAATACTAATACTCAATATTTAATAATTATCATAATATTGTAGTCGTTGTTTTCTCATTGGAAAAATAAAGAAAGACCCGTACGATCGTGCCTAAAAGAGTCACTAGTCCGCATCGCGCCTAAATCGAATAGAAGTCACGAAGAATGACATAGTCGTAGGATTATATCGGGTTTACCCTGTAATTCGACAAAAATTGAAGTCTCCTGGCGCGACAGAGATCGCATCTGAGATTGCAGGCGATCGGTATCGGTTTCCTTCCGTGCGATTTGCTCGTTCGTACGTCGTCGTCGTCGGAGTGGCAGAAATTTCTTGGCACGGGGCGCGTATTAACGGGAGAAAAGTCTTGAAACTTGGGCGTTTCGGGCTCAGCCAGTCGCGAGCGAGTTAAACGAGCGTACGTGGCTAATAGGCTGAACCCCCAAGACTCTGTGTGTCGTTTATTAAATTCCTGGGTACACAAAGGCCAAACGCTCGGAAGGAAAGCTCCCTCTTTTTCAACAGTCGTTACGGAAACGCCGCGGGTAGGACTGCGGTAAACTATTCAAACGAGGTAATGATCCAGATACGCGACCCAACGTTTCAAGAACCAAAGGAGCAAGAAGGGAGAAAGGCGTTTTCACATTTTATATTTTCGTAGCGTATTGTGCGTTTCGAAATCGCATGTAAGGAGCAATCACGATGAACGAAATTTATTGTACGGCTTAAAAATTAATTTTCCAAATTCGTTCCGTAACGTTTATCGTGTAATATTGTAATTTGTATTAAGTTTGCGCGCGACATTCGACACGGTAGTCAGGGGAATGGTTTTATTTGATATTTTCGTCGCTGATCGAGCAGCCCCGTGATACGAGATTCCATTAAAGCAACGAACCGATCGCGAAATTCACTCGATAGCTGCATCCTTAAAATGGGGGGAGGGAGGGGGGTTCTAATTCGGCCGACGAGGTACGTAATTGGCTTTTCGTCGCGTGTTCGCCGGAGCGCGACGTCCTGTTTCATTAAACTGTCCGTAGAGCTCCTGGGAGCCGATTCGGTAAGGATTCACGGCTCGATGATCACGACGTCATTGTGGATCGAAAGCTCGGATGAATATATTAGGTCCGTTCGACGGCTCTGTCATTTTTCTTCCCCCGATACGTAACTGTCGTTTGCATGCCGAAGACCTTGTTGGCCGAGTCTCGTTGACCCTGTTTTTATTGCCACGCTCTGAAACTAGGTGGAACTTTTGATCAATCCAATAGAAGGTATTAAGGTAGCCTGTTTCTAACGGACCATTGTCTATACGAGGCGATGCAGCGTCAGTGTTTTCCAAACTACCAGACGCGACCTTTAAAACGCGAGACTTTTGCTCCGAATCGTTTAAAGTATAATTCTCAATTAATTTTAGAAACTCTTCTCTTCAAAGGCATCTTTTAAGGGATTTTACAAGGAGCGTGGCCCGAATTTTTACGCAGAATTTGCCACGCAGAGGTTTCGAAAACCCAGCAAGGAAAATGCTTCGTCGTTTGGAATATCGTTGTGGCTAAAAAAACTAAATAAATTCGAGGCTGTGGCGCGGCAGAAGTTATTGTTCGAACAGACGGAAACCAAGATGTTTATTACTTTGTAGTTCATCCGCGGAACGTGTTCGAATCAAGAACACGAAGAAGCGACGCGCGCGCGAATGTATCGAAACGAATTATTAGTCGTGCAATCAGTCGGTCATTTCACAACAGGTTACAACTGTGTTCGCCGAGAGGAGATACAAGTTTCGAGCGTGTTCTGTAAACAAATTACAGACCAAACGTCTTGGTTTCTCGCCACTCTCTGTAAAAGTTAGTGAAATAATTATTGTACGCTACAAGGATAGTTGAACATAGAAGAGAACGATTGTTTGAAAATCTGTATTATCGAATCTGTATTTATCTCGCTGACGGTCACGGGTGACCATCAGGGGGCCTCACACTGAACTTGAAGATCGAATTCCCTTGACAATTTAAAGAAATTTAACGTTAACAAAATAATATCTCTGGGTACCTAATCTGGGGGTTAAAAACACGTAAGAAAATGGCGTCTTTCTGCCCTCAGATTTTCGATACACAATTTAGTATCGGTCTCGTATTATTGTACCCTAAGGTTTACCGATTGGTGGCGGTGCAGCCCTTATCAGGAAGGGTGGAAACGGTGAAAAGTTCTCCCTCGGTGTACTTAAGAATCTAATAAACGGTATCGCGACTGGTCCGCCGACCTCACGCGTTAAGACTTCTGGCCAGAGCTTATTGGTTGGTGCATTCCCGGTTTCACCCGGGGCTAGATGACGGAGTTTAAGGAGTTTCGCCGTTAATTCGCAGTTGGAGGGTTTCGCGCTTCGCGTAAGAGGACAGAGAGGGAGAGAGAGAAACGGAGAAAAGGGACTAAGGGTGAATCGCGAGATAGGATCTAAACGCGGCCACGGCCAGCTACGAATGGGCTGGACCAGGGTACTTCCGGGACGCTGTGGACCCAGCTCTGTGTGTCTAAGTCAAGTGGGCACAACGGTGCTCCGACTTGTTTGAGTTTGAGGCAGTTTCATGACGCGACCGCCGCCGAAACGCAACTCTTTCAAAAACCAGCGCCACTTTCCAACAATTTCAAAGACCTTCTCTCTTTTGGCGGGCTCAAAGGTTACACTGATTCTGAACAACCACTCGTGGGCTCGTTGCTCGTTTCAGTTTGGGGAAGTACCGAGGTACTTGGTCGAAATATCTTTCTTTAAATTAAATTATCCCAATGGCTAGGTTGTTCGATAATCCTGGAATGTTTTCAGGTTGTCGACTAAGGTGTCGTTCAACTCCGGGGCGTTTCTAGTTTTTTACAATAAGCGGACAACGCGTCCGTAATCGACGATGAAGGTACGGCGCGGCGTGTAAACTTGCGTCGAAGGCGTTATTTATAAAGACTCACGAGCCACAAAGAACGCCGTGGCGTTCGCGAGCCGCTCCGGTGGTAATTTAGGAAAAAAAAAAACTGGCGGCAATCGAATCGCGCGTCAGGCGACAGGAAGGTAAAAAAGTTTGTAAACGGAGCGGCAGCGCAAAAGGGTCAGTAACGCGGCGTGGCGCGTATTGATCCGCCTGCCACGTCCCAATTACAATATTTTATTGAACCGTAACCACGTGCTCGTCGAACGTGGAAAAACGTAACGCTGTTTATCGCCCCGTTCGACCCGATCAAAGGGAATGGCCGAGCTCTGCAACGACGCGCGTGCTCAAGCACACCACCTCGAGAGATTCCTCCACGAACGGAATCCAGATTCACCGATCACGCTTTTCGGGGCAAGATTATTCGTCGAGACTTACAAACCAGTAATCCATTTTTCGTCACGCCCCTGGCTCTTCGGGTCTCTTTCTACCCAAGACGTCATTTATTTCAAAACAAATGCAATCATGGACAGAACTATACAGGGTGTTCGGCCACCCCTGTTAAAATTTTTAATAGAGGATTCTAGAGGTCAAAATAAAACGAAAATCAAGAATACCAATTTGTTGATGGAGGCTTCGTTAAAAAGTTATTAACAATTAAATTCAAAAATTTCAAATCGTTCTGGAAAAATTATTTACGGTTGCGGGAGTCAATTACAATCATTTTTGGTGAATACACATACTTCCGAAATCCTACCCACTTTCGAGAAAAAAATTCGAGTAAGTGCTGAAAGTATTGGGTGAAAAAAAAGATTTTCGAAATGTCTTGGAAAAATTATTTTTAGTTGCAGGGGTCAATTGCAAGCATTTTTGGTCAACAGACATACCCCCGAAATCCTACCCCTTTTCGAGAAAAAAATTCGAGAAGGTGTGAAATTTTTCGACAAAATTAAAAAATTTCAAATCTTTCTGAAAAAATTATTTTCGGTTGCGGGAGTCGATTACAATCATTTTTGGTCATTACACATACCCCCGATATCCTACACATTTTCGAGAAAAAAATTCAATAGGGGCTTTAAACGTTAATAACTGTTTAACGAAGCCTTTATCAACAAATTGGTACTCTTGATTTTCGTCTTATTTTGGCCTCTAGAATCTCCCGTTAAAATTTTCCCCAGGGGTGGCTGAACACCCTGTATATTTATATCATTTGTGTTACTATTTTGTTTCCCCATGTGGTCGTTGGATCTCGTCTTTCCTGTACAGTTTTCCTCTTGGAACTAATGAAGCGTGGAAAAACATTTAAAAGAACGACAGTAAAGTTTACTCGCATAACGACAGTATTATTTCGATTGATCCACTTAGTTTCGTCGTCGACAGTAAATATAGGTAACGAAGGTCGAGGGGACTTTCCGCGAGCGTTAGAACCGGTCCAGTTAGGGGCGAATTAATCGCGTTCGGTGGCATTAATCAAACTTGGCCGTTGGCGCACATTAACTCGCGTTATTAATCACGCGGGCGTGCTCGGGCCGAATCTGAAATTCGAGTGAACTCGCGTGTGTACACCAAGCCGCTGGTTACGGTTGACGTCGACTTCGCTCCTTGGAAACTTTCCACTTAGTCCAGGGGATTACCTACTCGCGCGTTGGTGAGTAACTTATTATTCGCGCTCGCGAGTCTGTAACGCTGGCTGTTCGCGAGACAATGCACGTCCTCCTGTCGCGCGTGTACATCATCAATTATTATCGTTACGCAATGCACGGGGCGTCATCAATCTCGCCTGTCCCCATTCATCTCACCAATGAAGAGACAATTAATACCGAACGTTCTCTAAACAGCGAAACACTTTACGTACGATCTGTATCGCGACTTACTTTCCACGACGCCACGTGCTCGAACCATTAGTGCATTACCGACTCTCGAAATGTCGCGCTTTCGTGGAGTCTTTAACACGTTCACTGTCAGATCAAAACCATATAATATTCTACAAAAGTATAATTTTGATTTTACACCACTGCAAGCTACATACAATTTATTTCAGTACTTATTTTCGTAACCTTGTTAAAATTCACAAATTCCATTCAAAGTTTCCCTCGACACCGAAACTCGAGGATTAATTTTTCTAGTATCAGAATGGTAAATCGTGGCAGTGAAAGTGTTAAGTCACGGCGAAAAGTTTAGTTGAAATTTTAGATGACCTAAAAAACATTTTATTTCGGTGCGGAAAATTAAAAAATAAGGGAGGGTATAAGAACTGTTGAAATCGTGGTACATCGAATTGCAAAACAGCGACGGAAGGGTCTTCTTTGTTTACTGTACCCACGCGTCATTACGATATGCACAAAATCCGTGTCAGCAAATTTGAATACGATAATTTATGCGGAACCGTGTAGATCGATGACTGTTGCAACGATCGAAGAATTTTATGGAAATGTAAAGTCGCGGATAGATTCTTTATCAGATATCGATACTATCGTTGGAGTGGGAAAAAATTCGCCAGAATTGATAGATAATAGCGATTCCTCGGCGCATTGGAGCGCCGCTGCGTATTCTTTCGAAGAACGGTACAAAGTTCACGAATATATCTTGCAAAGTATTGATTAGAAGCGCACGTCCTTGGTAATATCATGTAAATACGGTAAAAATAGAAATATCGAAAAATAGAAATAATTTTATCGCTCAACGAGGCACTCCATATTCATAAACCGAGCAGTATGAATACTCGTTATGTTCGATTCACGACAGATTTTCCAACGTTTCGTTTTATAATCGCAAGATTTTCAAAATCATTATTTTGCAGAGAGTTTTGCTTCCATGGAATAATCGTGTAAATATTGAAACACGGGGGTTGGATTGTCTTGTTTGGATCGCGTCGATAAACAGTTTAAATTAGTACGGTGTTGCTATGATATGTAATCGAGTCTCGTGTTTGGAGGTGCAACGGTTAATTTGTTACGCGGTGGAATCTAATTTTGTGGACGATGTAATATCGACACCGCGCAGCCGGTAGGTCCACGATCCGAATATATTTACAACGCCATATTGTAATTTTATAATATACCACTGAAAAGTTCTGTGAGTTAAATAAAGAATTCTGTTTATGATACGTTTAATTACAACTACCGTTAAAGACACAAGTGTGGCTCGACTCGAGTCACTAATAGTGCAAAGAATGATCTCAAGAGTGATTTTGACCAGCAGGGGGTAGCTGGTCTATCGACGAATAAAACTTGAACCGACGAAGAGAGTTAAATAAAAAGTAAATAATAAATCGACGATGACGGATTATCGCGGGAAGAACCGGGTCGCTGGGAGCTGGTGTTACGATTATGGCAAATTGGCCTTCCCGTCTCCGAAGAGAAACGGAGTCTTTATTGTAATCAACCGGTGAAGAGATTCTCGACGGAAAGTTTTCCGCCTTCTCGGTGGAAGGCGGGAATGTGGGTGATATACAGCGGCTCTCAGCAAATTAAATGAGGGTGGTTTGCAGTGCTGACACGTACACTCGTTCGTCACACCCTAACCACAGGGCACCCCTCTCTCGCTCAGGGCCGGACAGGCTCTGGCCTCTTCTCCACCCCGGCCGAGCGGGTAAAATTGAACTGCAACATCGATGATAATGGCGAGGCATACTTCAGCCCTCCGCGAGCACGAAAACCGGCGGGATCCACGGCGTGGATCCAACCGGTTTCACGGACGTGAGTCGCTTTAAAAGTCCAACGAAGGATCCCACCGTACCATTTACATCCTCTTTAATTCACGTCTATGGTTAATTTATGGGGCCCCCCGACGTTAATTCGGCCGATAACTGTGTTCCACGGTCTTTTTTCGCCGACGCTCTCCTCCCAAGACGAATTTGCCTGTTCGCGGCGGATTAGCCTGAAATTTATCGGCCTCCGCTTACTTTTTCTACGCCCTGTTACCGTCGTTTCGTTGCGTATCGGAAACTTTATACTAACAACTTAACGCGCGTGTAAATTATCCCGGGACTCCGCCGGACTCTCCATTTAAATTTCGAAAGAACAAGAAACACTCTTTTAAAAATTAATTCCCAAGCCGAGACGCGGAAAATCAATTTGAACAGGATTTACAAAGTTACACGAATAAGTACCAAGATTGATTTTAGATAATTTACAATCGTGTAAAATCAAAGTTTTAGTCATTTCGGACCGTCCCGTGGGAGTCGAGAGAGGAAGGCTCACATTTGTCTTCTCGCTCTTGAACAACTGAAATCCTTTATTTTTATTTTTTTTTTCACGTGGGGAAATCTTTATAGACACCCCGAAACCCCTAAATACGTTTTACGTTATCAGAAATATAAGCGGTGGTCAGCAGAGGCTGGTAGTAGCCAGTAGTAATCGTTACACGTTGTTAGAAGTATTAATAGTGGTCAGCAATGGTCAGCAGAGGCCTGTAGGAAAATTCAAAAGTACATGAGACGGTCCGAAAGTACTTCGGGCAGCTTCGGAGAATCGAAAGAGAGGGCACGTGTCAGTTTGCCTTTGTCGGTTTTCCGAAACTCCACGAACTCACACACGCGTGATCTAACATAGTGTGAGAAAGTGTACCCGAGGCTCTGTGTGGCATCTCTGTTAAGAAACAGAGCGGGCCGCGCGCTAGTCGACGTATGAATCATTCAATTCCGGCCCAGCCGGTTGTGTCGTATCGCGTGGAAAATTGCAGCATTCGACGAAAACGTTTCATAAATCAAACTTCGCGTTTCCCTGCGCCGCGACCACGGCGAATGACTCATTCTGGTCGACCAGAGAACATCAAACGGGGAAACAAAGCTGGAGAATCCTTTGATCCGCTTTTGCCGGGCCCTTTGCGAGCAATTACTTATTTCTGATTTAATATCTGCAACAAAATTACTCTGCAGCTACTCAACTTAAGGATTCTGACCTCGGAACGCGTTGTAAAGTGATAAGTACATCGTTGAATTATCGAGAATGTAACAAAAGTAGAAATTAGTTGGCTCTGTCGGACAGTTAGTCGAACGATCCATTCGGATAATGGGGATTCCATTATGTTCCCGCGAAAATAATCGCGACGCCATCTGATAAGAACGAACGCCGTGCCAAATTTCATTTCGCGGGTATCGTTTAACGCCCGAAAGTCGCGAACTCGGAATTAAATTTCCGGCGCTATCCAACCGATTCTCTGCCCAATGGATATCGCCTGAACCGCGGTAAATTCGAAAAGCGTGCCAA
Source organism: Colletes latitarsis (assembly GCF_051014445.1). Classification (NCBI taxonomy): domain Eukaryota; kingdom Metazoa; phylum Arthropoda; class Insecta; order Hymenoptera; family Colletidae; genus Colletes; species Colletes latitarsis. Next base: position 22,938,074 of record NC_135135.1, on the reverse strand, counting down.
ACCGCTCAAACTTACGCCATTTTAATCAGTTGAGGCATACCGTTGGTTTAAAATGCTCGATAGCTGTTGACAATCGTTTATGCACGAAGGATGAATCTAATAAACATTTGAATTCGTAACTGTCGCGGAACTGGTCGCTCAAAGGATCGGTTCATGGTCGATCGTGGCGAGTATCACGATTGAATTCTACGGCCAGGATCGATTCGCCTAACAGGAAAGATAAATTGAACCGATCGGGTGACGGGTGTGCGTTTGATTAAAGATTCAATTAGATAAAAAGGAGTCCCGCGATATGCATATTCATGGCAGAAATTTATGATCGAGGGGCCCCTTCGAACGATTCCACTCGAAATTACAACAGACAGGTTTTCGAGTGGCCGGCAGTGTGACTGGTCTAATTTAATTTCCCGCGCCGCTTACCCATTTCAATGAACCGCGCGAGTCAGTTCGCCGCGCGTGCCGTGCATTTCGTCCGTTTCGAAATTTCGTCGACGCATTTTACAACCGAGGAGACGCGTTTTTATCGCGCACGATTCATAACAAATCGTCGATTCCAATCGCCAGGAAGCATCGATCTGTTTATTTGCAAACCCCGACACGAGGGCTTGCAAAATTATTTTCTCTACTCTCAAAGCATGTAAATAACTTTTTACCGTCATTTTTTCTCACCATTGCATATATAAATTAACGCGTCGATTTTGAATTCGAATCGAAATGAAATTTGAGAGAATCTTATTTCCCACGCGTCGAAAACTAATAAAAATATTTGAAACTGCGCAGAAACTCTGGTAAACTGGAACTTCCGCGACACCAATAATCTTTCGAAGTTCGATGGTTCTCGTTCGCCGACAGAAATTAACGCGCGTGGACGGATATCACCGGAAGTAACGTTCGATCGGTAGAAACGAGTTTTGCCGCGCGATTGAAAATATCGTTCGCCGTCCTTTGTCCCTTTTGATATTTAGCGGCCTTCGGGGCGTCGTCGCGGTGATCAAAGACAACCGCGAGAGAATGGTCGTGGATAAAAGGGGGTAAAAAAAATCGGGACGTTTCACAGAGGATGGTAAACGCGCGGAACGCTGCCAGCGAAAAGAACTCTCGCGGCACAAAAGTATGAATTTGAAAAGGCGGTAACTCGGTTTTCGTGTCTTGGCGGATCGCGACTCGGTCAGCTTAAAACTGATAGCTCCGTATCGCGGACCGTTTGGCTTTAACGCCGCCCGCTCGATATTAATGCCAGTTTCCACGACTGAGACGCTACGCGGGCGCCGGGGCCGCCATAATTTTGCAAAATTGCTCGCCTCGGGACGTTTATAACGCGAACGACCGCTGGAACCCGCCCGGGACCCTGTATCTCTTCGCCTGTTTGGCAATAAAGTTGCAACGATTAAGAGACCACGAGTCGATCAAATCGAGAAAGTCCTCCAACGACGGCCATATTGATTCTTGGACTTAAACGGTGCACCTGCCCTTCTTGAAGTTTCATTCTTTGCAAATTGGACTCGAATGGATTACGTTTCCAACGAACGATCAACGAAACTTTAATCGTTCTATAGAAAAATCTCACGAACAAACGATAATTCTATAAATTTAAATAAAATAAAAATAGTTCTACTCTGCTCTTTGGCACGCAATCTATATCTACCTTAAACCAAACTCTGTTGATAGGCCAGAATCCCAATTATTCAGCCAACAATAAATTTCCATATTTTTTTATTAATAATCTGTCTTCGGTTGTTCCGAGGAAACGGGGTGTTTCGACGCGTTAACAGCGGTACATCCCCTTAACGCGAGGGAGGTCTCGTTTTGCGCGTGTTTATAGGTCGAGGCGATAAGTCCCGTAAGTATTTCGAAGACGCGTTTACAACGGGGTGAAAAGACAGTAGGAAATGCGGAAACACGGATACGACGCATGAGGTCGCCTCGGGAACTTGTATTTTGTCTGTTTATTAACGGGCATAAACCTTTAGTAAAAATACGGGGGATACGAGCGCACGGTAGCGTGGAAATGCAAACAATACGCCAGTTATCTATGTAAATAAAATGCAGTGTGTCTGTTTGTTTGTTACCGCATCGTGGAAACGCAGCTGGACCGATCGCGATGAAATGTAGAGCGTATCGAGTTGCGGGAGACAACGCGGAATCCACGATACCTCGTTCGACGTTGCTTTTACAGCAAAAACCATTATAACGGGAGTCGTTGAACGTTACGTTCGCGAATCTTCTTGTTGCTCGCAAAACTTTTTACTAGATAACAAACCGAGACGCACGTTCGATAGACGCAGATCGATATCGAATAGTTAATAGCGACGAACAAAAGCGAATCAAATCGAATTCTTACGCTTAAATTGTTTGAGATTCAACGTTGAATTATTTTTCAATCGTCTTGAGTTCGCTAACTGTTTTAAAATACAATTTTCCATAATTGTAGCGCGCTCGAGCACGACTAATTATACCGAAATAAAGAAATTCGTTAGTTTTGTAAGTTTCTTGTTTTTGCAAATAATTTTTCTTCCTGTTATAAATGAATAAATAATCCCTCGGCAAACGAGATCGGTTAACACGGCTGGCACAAAATAATGTCGCGAGTGGCGAATGTAAGGCACGAGGTAGGGGTTGTTTCAGGTCATGCACCGACTCGTTGAGCAGATCGATAGTGTTATTATCAGCGTTATCTTGACGCGTATGCTCGTGCGATTAATAGCATGCGACGCGGTCCAGACAAAATGATGCGCGTTGTCCTCGACTTCTAGCTGATATACAAGGATTCAGCTTCGAAATATCTGGTAAAAGACTGTTTCGAGACGCCACCAATTTTAATAAAATTTAACAGATTTCCAAAAGCATTTGTTACATATTTTTTGCAAAGCAGAAATTCATGTCTTGAGAGGGTGAAACTACTCCCGAAGAAAATTGCAAACCCATTTTATTTTGCACCCCTTGTGCATTTTTTTTACAGTGAAATCTAATTACAGTTTTGACATCTATGTACGTATTTGTTACTCATCTTGTTATTGGAAATCCTGAAATGGAACGACGTTACATCGTCGAATTTTTCGCGGAGTCGAAGAGAAAGGAGGATGCTGTGCTTAACCATTATCAACCCCTTTCTATCTCCCCCTAATCTGGCTTTAGCCGAGTTTCTATTTACAGAATTGAAGCTCAAGTAAAAAGGTATTCTCTTTCTGTGTCTGTTGCTCGGAAGAATGTGACCTAAACACCGAATTGTGTTTGAAAAAAATTATTTTCCACAAAGGAAAACCGATACGGACAAAGAGAACGACGATGACGCGAACGAATTGCAAAATGACTCGGGAAGTATAGAATCGGTGATTTTCAATTGAAAGATAAGCAAAAGGAACCGATGGATCTTCAAGATTAATCACGATAACTTATCTATAATGTAAGACGCGAGATATTAATTGGGTATTAAATATTTCGTAAAGAAATACCTGCGTCGAGTTTCAAAACAGTGTTTATTCTGAAGTGCCGTTTGTCCGTATACGTGTGCTATTTTAAACGCCAATCTAGATCACGATTTTGTTGGATCAGCGAGAACCGGAATATGTGTCAAGTCATCCTATAAGTAATATACGAATTTTCCGACCGTCGAAAGAATTTCAAGACATATTGGGAACTACGGTCGAACAAAATCTATCTGGTTGCACTTGAAGAACTGTGCCGGAAACTCGATTGAAATTATTCCGCTATCCGGTTTAACTGGGAAACCCTTGGACAAATTCAAGCACGAAACACAGTTTCGGATTGTACCGTTGGAAATAATATAAAACAAACGTCCGGCGTTCTATTCAAAAATTTTTCGACAATTCTTTTTCCGGAACGGATACTTTCAAACTCTTGCAATAGTTTTTGCAGGCTTGGACTATAGAGATTCGATAAAAAATAGTATAGTTTACAATAATACGAAGAAAATATCCGTTCTTCTTACCCCGGGGGAAGTTTTGTTTGTCTACCCTCATCGGAACTTATAATACGAGAACTTTTATTATAAAAGTTCCATAACTCTTTCAACCCCCGACTAAAATAATAAAGAACGAAGAAAAAGAAGGGCAACGAATCCAACGATTTAACATCCTGCGCATCAAAGCGAAACGAATTCATCGCTGAACCGAGTTCTTGGAGCAGCGTAAATCGATCAAAAATGCCGACATGATTAGCCAAGAATTTAACGAACGCTATCAATTAACAATGATGTTGCATAAACGGTGTGTTGTTTAATAGCCTACAAAGGGTAGTAAAAGACAATATTGCCAGGAACTTAGCAGAGGCTAGCTATTCCTACGCGGTCTGGCAGTATTTTGCTTCATTTTAAGTCGTTAGTGTCGACTCATAAAACGCGCCACCACATACCTATGCTCCTATATACTCCCTTAATCTCTTTCGCTGTTATCAGGGCTGCATATTTAATGCACTTAGAAACCTAGGTCTGTATTCATAACTCGCTGTTAGCGCTGATAGTGCCTGTACAGGCCACGTAAAAAGCATCGGAAAATTAAGAGCGGTGCTAAAAGAGAGTTTCGACTATGCAACGGCGGAAGGGTAACTTTAAATAATCGTATTTGTTCCTGTAAATTGTTCGTAACGGGACACTGTAAGTGGCGGCAGCTATCTATTTACTCGTGCACACGGTATCTAACGCTTCTAGCGCTCGCCGCCAGAGGGCTACGCTCTCTCGCAAGTCCTCTCTTGTGATTTATTATAATCCATAGGGATGCAATCCCGAAAAGTTGTTCCTTTAATTTTTGAGCGAAGAAATTCAAACAGCTCTCCAGCTTGAAAAATCATGATTACGGTTTCCCGAAGATACGGAGGGTGTTATTGATATAGATATGCCCGGAGCACGACCGTAAACTCCCGGGGAACGTTGCAATATTGGGGAATCTTGCATGAACGAAAAAAACCCCTCATCGAAAGCGCAATAAGAGGGTAGTGACCGCGTAACAGGTGAGATAAATCTGCTGCGTCCTCGAGGAACGTGTTAAGGGTTAATAAGATGGGGTGAAGTGGATGAATTGACGAGACCCAGGGCTGTTGGAGACCGCGTCTCGAGCGTCATCCGATACCGTTTGAAACAGGGCTTAGGGAAGGACGACGAGGAGGACCTGGAGAGAGCCAGTGGTTCTGATTTAACCCGTCGAGCTACCGGGTATAGGGTTAAAAAGCAGAGCGATGGCTGACGATAAGAATCGTCGCGGCGGAAAATCGTGTAACGGGCGTGACCGTAAGCGTGCCAAGGCGATTCTCATTCCGTCCACGTTCGGCGTATGCGTCAGAGAGACGGAATGGAAATCCATGCACAGGTATCGGAGAAACCGAGTAAGAGGCCAGGAGGATCGTGTCAGAGCCCGGTCGTTAAAGGGGGTAAAGCGTTTACGGTGCCCGTGTTTCACCGGCCAGCAATGTGAAACAGTTACACAATTATCGAAAAACCATTACGTCGACATTGGCCGGTAACGGTACGTACGCGCTCCAAAGGGATGCTGGTGTCTGTATCTGTGTGTACGTGCGTGCGTGTGTTTGTGTGTGCACGTGCAAGTGTAATGCACCCTCTCCAGCGACGTTCCGGTAAGCAGACGAACCCGTGATTTATAACTCTGGCTCCTCGTAAATATACGCGCGACAATATATCTTTCGGGCTTGTCCGTGAGAGGGCAAGCGCGCTTTTCGAACGAGAGTTCCTTTTCCTTTCTCCTACTCTCCTCCTCGTTCTCCACCTGGTCGGTCACTTTCCTTTTTCGCGTCCGATGACTGGAACGCCTGGAACGCGAACCGGCCCCGATCGAGTTTTACGATCATCGTAAAATAAATCAATCGACCCGGGCCCAAACCGACCATCCTTACCCCGAAACGGCAATTGTGATTTTGTTTCTTCTTTTTCACCCCCGACTCTCGAACCGTTGTATAATAATAATTTAAGGGTCTCGTCGCGGAGGACGCTTCGTCGCGTGGCCGTCGCAGGCAACCGAGGGTTGTATTTCAGAGAATCATAGAAACGCTTAACGGGGGCTGTTAATGTTTATTGGAGCCAGAATTTTCAAAAACACGCTCTCGTGCCTCTCATAAATTTTAATACGAGAGGTCGGGGGCTTACGCAATTCTTCTCGTTGTTTTATTCCGAAAGCGTCTCCCTTTGGAAATTTGTCGAAATCCAAACCGTGCGCATTTTCGTGGTAATTTTAATACGAGAGCCGGCTCAAGCTTAGGCAATTCTTCCGTCATTATTTTCTTTTTTTTAAAGTCTTTCTTTACTGCTAGTCCGATTTACGTGACCAGCGGAAGGTTCCCCTGCACGAGAGCGGCGATTTTTCAACGACGTCCACGCATCAACGGGAACAAAAGGCAGTTAGCGTCGACGCAGCACAAGCCGTACATGTTTTATCTCGTCCCAGTGCGATCTCGACTTCTTTTCATTCTCGGGAAAGATACGATTCATCCGAGTCTCGCGTACCCCGGTCCGGTTCAAGGACTGTCCTGTCGTGAGAAGCGGCCAACTTGCTGACGCCATGTTTTATAGAATCGACCGTCGAAAATAAATTCGGACCTCCGTTCCTTTCGCTGGTTCGAGCAAAACCACCCCCGCGACCGAGGGCATTGTGGAGGGCAAATTAATGATTTTTTAATTTATACGCGAAACACAGACGGAAATAAACATATTTCTGTCTTGGGATTAACGTTTCAAATTCGATTAAAACATGTTAGAATGATTATTTCTCCATCGAAGTTCCATACAGATCTGCCCAATGGAATTATAATTGGAATTTTTGGGATTTCTAAAGTCAATGGTGCTCGAGCGAAACTTGAATCGATATTCCATGAGATCCTTATTAAAAATTTCGACTCTCCCACGGAAATTGTCGTGGACGCAACTTCGACTGGCTTTTAATTTGTTCATTTCATAGAATCGTCCAAGTTCGAGTTCCCCAGTCCTCTTTCCGGGGTCTGGCCCGGAAAGTTTTCTCGGTATGTAAAGCACCACTCGTTTCTTCCTTTTCGCCTTTTATCAGTACGCGATCGAAGATTAAAGGGAAACTCGTAACTTGGATAATTTTCCCAAACAAGGAGATCGAACGCGACGCGCCGCCCGAAACCGCGCGTAATCAATTTTCTTGAGAAGTTCGTTTAAACTTACTACATCGTGCAACATTACCGAATCGAATCCGGTTCCGTTCCTGAATACAAATAACGACCGAGACTCGTTATTTATTTCCCTTTCTTTTCTACGCGGTGCTTCAGAATCGTAGGTCGAGAATTAATTGGCCAATGGAGCTCGCTGACACGAACGAAATGCTCTCGTTATATTTATTTATTTCGATAAATAACCGATCGAAACGTTGCACGGTTCGACGATAACGGTTGATACAAACGCGAGATTGCGAAACTGTGAAATTCTTGAAATTTATCGAATGGTGCTTATTAATCTAAAGAAAAACGATTAAAATTCTGGTCCCAAAATGAATTCTCAAGTTGAGACAATCAACCCCCGAAATCGAAAGTTTAATTATTCAGAAAATCGTACGGTTTTCACGAGCGCGTTAAAGACGCATAGGGTACAAGGAAACGTCGAAAGCGATGAAATTTAGCGAAGCATAATATTCGAGGGCCAAGGGTGCTCGTCAACATCCAGCTCGATTCGATTTTAACGTCCAGGCTGGTAGCAGAGGCGGGAATCTCCGGCTAATTCGCCGTGAATATACCGAATCGAATCAATGGGAACGTCTGAGTCAGGGTTCGGCTGTAGCTGGCAGCTTTAGCAATATTGCTGGGCCGCCCTTCCTTTAACTCGCAAGTTTCTGACGCGCGCAAGATTCCACGCGCGGCGGGCTGGATTCTATGCACGAATTTCCATTTTCGTCGATGTGGCGGTTCGTGTCGGGAATGAGGATCATCGACGCGCTTATTGGCCCGTGCTCGGCTTGATCGATGGCGAATCAAACGCTTTGGTTCCTCGACTTCTCGGTCCTCTCGACTCCTTCCTCCGCGTAGCGCCCTTCTTTTCGCGATTCAACCCTCCACCAGAAGAACAAAGTTGCTAAAGTGTCCAAGAAACCTGTTGTCGGGAACAAATTTTCGAGGAACGATCTAACGACAAGCTGTTAACAATCCTGTCGAGGGTCCTTAATATCCAGGACAGATGGGTTCGTTATCCTCTGTCGACTTTCGCTGGAATTTCTTTAAAGAAATCACCATCCTTTTGCAAATCAAGTTCTGAGATAGCCTTATGGTCGACTCAAGAATAAATTAATACTGCGCTGTTAAGATCGAATGAACCGTACAGTTCGATGGACGCGACTATAAACGGGACGCTTGATCTAGCGTCAGCTGGAATTTAGTGTTACGTTCCCTCAGCTATCCGTCATTGTTAACATACTTCAGAGGAGCGTGCAGCCGCCAGTTGCATGCGATTACGAATGCCTCCGGTGACCCATTTACGGGGCACGTAGTGACTGTAAACAAAATATTTCGTTCGACGAAAAAGTTATTTTGTCGAGACTGGAGGGAACCCCTTTAAACGAGAACGCATTTCCCCCGCGGGTTTCCAGACGACGGGGGATTCGATTTGACGCGAATTAGCATTTCGTCGGTGTCGCTTTCGCGGCGCGTGACAGGAATAAGGGGCATCGTGTCAATTACAGACGCGACTGTTTTTGAATCGATCAAACCGCGGAACCTGCGGGTAATTGATCTCCGCGAAAAGCTACTCTCCATTCTTGCATCGACTCATGTTAGGGATACTTGCAACGAAATCTATTCCGCCATTGTTTTTCCATTCTCTTCGACTCGAGCAAATTTTATTTACATACGTTGCAAATAGAGACCTTACAATCAGAATCTTAACATAGACGGTCTACTATAAGAGTAACTACTTTAGAACTAATTTTTAAACGTACTTTAAATATTGAGGCTAGGATATTAAAAACTGATTTAAAGGTTAAGGGCGTGTATAGACGTCAACAACGTTGATTAAATTTTCTGTAAATCTGGAGGCTCCGTTGCACGCTGGTCGGCCACGAAACTATCGGTTTTAAGTTGACCGCGCACGGGGGTATTAGATATCCGACGAAGTTGCTGAATTCCCGCGGAAAACGGTGCCCCGGTGTGCGTGTCCTTTTATGAAAACCGATATATACTTCCCCGGTAGTCGATATACCCATTCTCGGCAGAGCATCTCCGCTCATAATTTCGTACGTAATATCGCGAGAGGCGCGGGGCCACTGAATTTCGGAACTTCCGGCAACTCTCGGTTGAACTTTGCTCTGTTCGGCCGTGCCGGCGGGAACACCACCCCTTTCGAGTGTTTTTAAGAGTTTCAGCCTCGAAACGTTTCGATAAAACTTGGCGGGGAAGTTTGCGCGGTGGGCTGCGCGTGGTATCTCCGACGAAACGTGTAGCTGGACTTTTCGCAATAACGTTGATACGCGAGTCAGAGAGGAAACCAACGGCTCAGAAATAGAAAATTAATTAATCGTAGGTGGCTAGCTGTTCGATCGGTCGAGTACTTGCGAGAGAAACGAGTGGACCGTAGGCCTCTAGCGCCGAGCGCGAGAACTATCGCCGCAGAAGCGTTCGCATCGATCAACGAGTAAAAGAAGCGACCAAAAATCGGATGACAGATGTTTTTATCGGCGAAAAGGGGGCACGAGGACCTTGTAGGCCCCCCTTTGTCGCTGACTCGGGCCAAAAGAGATTGGGAAGCGGCGATTTAGGTGTTGTCGGAGGCGTTCGTGCAAGAAGCTACGATTGAAATTACAAATTGGACCGTCGCCGGTCGCGACGAAGAATTCTCGAGACACCGTGACACTGTGGCCGTGGAGGAATTACCGTGGCCGGGGCGCTCGTAAATCGAACGCACGCTTGCAACTCCGGCTGCCACAGAGTAAATAAAGCGTTTTCTGCCCGGCTGTGTAACTCTTTTCGCCTCCCGATAAATATTTACGGCCGCGATGGGGCAACGAGCTTTATTACGTTCTGCCGAACTCGAAAAGGATCTCCTTAAAATTGTCGTGACCCCCGAGTTGTTGCCACGAAACGAGTCACAAACCGGCGGGGCCCAAGCAAATGGTTATACGACGCTGTAAATCTTAATTCCTCGTCGCGTTTCACAAACATACATCATCGACGGGGTTTTTCGGCTTATCTTTAGTGCCCCGGTATAAAATGCCTCTTGTAAAGGTGTTCCCGACACCGTCCAGCCGCCGTTCAACCCGAACTATGTACCTACTTTCGTCTTTATCTATGTACACAAGAGAGTTCTTGCCTCTTCGACGTTAACACAATGCAGCGGTCTGTGGAATGCACGGTCGGTGAACGTTAACGCGTCGAGATAATAGCAATCGACGACGTATGCTTCGCGTTGATTAACGCGAATCAATGATTAATGCGATTCGACTCGCATATGGTGCGCCCGATTCGATAAGGCGACGAACATAAATACGAAGCTTAGCTTTCGTAACAAGTGACAGCCACTCCCTTTGTCTAGCGTCTCGATTATTACCGGGGCACCTTAATATTCGCGATACGATGGTTTTACGAACCCCGCGAAACAATTAGATCGCGTACCGAATTATTAAACGACCGCGGTCCGTACCAGGATATTTATCGTTCGAGGTTTCTAACTATCTTCGGAACAAAGAGCTAAATATTATTTACAGTACGAACAACGTTACGGGCTGTTTTATCAACCATGTTCGATCGTATATAAAATACGACCACAGACGAGATGGAGAAATTTTTCAGCGAAAAAAAAATTTCAAATCGTTCCGAAGAAATTATTTTTGATTCCAGGGGTCAATTACAATCATTTTTAGTAAACAGATATACCCTCGAAATCCTACGCAGTTTCGAGAAAAAAATTCAGATGGGGGACAAATTTTTCAATGAAATTAAAGAATTTCAAATCATTCTAAAACAATTATTTTTAGTTGCAGAGGTCAATTACAATAATTTTTGGTGAATAGACATACCCTGCTTAATCATCGACGATCGAGAGTCCGCCAACGTTCGACAATGTCTTAATTGGTTTATGACAGATGCTCCTATCAATTTACCAACAATGGAAATATTTGTCACCTAGTCACCTATGACTCATACCACGCTATCTAGGAACTCCCGTGCGCTGTTAGCAATTAGTGTTCCAGAGTCCACTTAAAACTGTAAATCACCGGCTAATGGGCAGTAACGATCGAAACCAATTAACGCCTGGAAACAAACCAAAATGATGCAAGTCTACTCCGTCCGTTAGGCCGGACAGATAAATTTAATTTATCTGACAAGTATGCTTGGACATTCTTTTCGATGCTTAGTAAATAATCTAAAACAAAATTAGAAAAGTGTCGAGCCTTTACGAACGCATTTCTCTGCGTAGATCAATCCTTACACATGAATTTAATCGCTCGACAGCAGCCACGTAATTAATACCTAAATATTTGACCGGCTTGCTTGTAAATTCTAGTCATACCTCGGTCGCGAAACGAACGAGCATATTTCGTTCGCGATGGAAAGCATAGATAAACCAGACACGGATTTTAGACGCCTGGCGCGTTCGATCCGGAACGTTTAGGCGCGTTTGATTGACAACCGATTCGCGAACCGGTTCCAGTAAGCCCGATGATGAAATTTCGATTTGAATTTGTTCGTGTCCACTTCATGTCTGACGTCCACCGGAGAATTTCGTTTTTAAAAGACGTTGTCGAGTGTCTTATTTTAAAACTATCCTTGCAACGTACAATAATTACTCTACCAACTTTTATTAGCGATAATACTTCGTATAATTTTTATTTTGTTTTCGTTACATGTTACTTCCTTTTGCGCTAATGGGGTTTACTCGTGAATAAATGAATAATAATAATAATAAGTGTGTTCGTGAGGGACGGATAAAAGTTCGTAGAGTTAAAACGTTATTTCGTTATCTAGATAAAAATGTGTCGGAGTCGGAACGGTAAAACCTACAAGTGGACACAGGGCATTAAACCGCGCCCGTATTATAGCCGGGCATTTCGTGTGACATTAGTTAACAAGCAGGGCAGGTAATCTTGCGCAAGCCGCAATTAGAGTCTCGATAGCGGACCCGATAAGCCGCGATAGATCGATCGTGATTTCTGCACTTGCATGTCCTGCGCGGGCTTATTCGTATTTATAACGGCCGGGCGTTCATTGTCGAGAACAATGGAACCAGTTTCGACGATCGTAGGGGGGGACCGGATCGACTACGAGACACTTCGCGGTTCACTGAAAATTAACGAAAGCGGTAACGTCGAGAACGATATACGGTTTCGACGATACGAATCTGTAAAAACGCCCCCGTACGCGTGTAACGAACAAATTGCAATCGGTCGTAGCTTAAACGGTACTTTGGAAATATCTACGGGCACGTTGAAACGCGTTCGAAATTACGGAATTGTCATTCGAGGAGAATTCCACTAACGATTTGGGGTAAACGGTGCAGGGATTGGAAGAGTGTCCTTTAATTCACTTAATTTACACACCTTGTTCAATCTATCATTTGAAAGAAAAAAATTTATTTAACAGCAAACAAGATAATCTCGAGAGAATGTGTGGCATCGCCTCCCGTGCTCGCCACCAGAGGGGTCGCGCTCTCACAAGCGCTCGACTGACTTTCCAATATCCCAGTCGTCTAACGCAGGGCCTGTTAGGAAGCCTTACTGATGAGTCTATTAGCAGGCCCGGACGAATCGCGCCCCCTTTTCTGTCCTCCTACGATTCTCACGAATTTCCACATCGCAGCAACACAGCGCCACAAATGTATTTGAAATTGATTTATATTTCGATGCTTTCGGAAATGAAATGTTCGTCTCGAATGGGGGGAAAAGGTTCGAAGAACGCTGGTCTACGAAGGCGATCGCCGCGCGTATAGGGTAATTATAATTCCTTAACACTTCGCATACTTCCAGCGGAGCGAAAGTCAGAGAATTCGAGGCTCGCGAGGACAAAAACCGCCCGCACGCCTCTTCCCTTGTCCCTCTTCCCGCGCAACCGTTCAAATTGTTCGGACTCGAGCACACGTAACCCAGTTTCGATCTCTTTGCTCTCGGCTCTATTATCTCTGGATAAAAACGTCCGAAGGAACCGGTCGCCAGAGGTCTTAATCGCCTCGGCGAACGGACGCGAGGAAACTGCGAATATCTGCAAAAACGGTTTATCATAGGGTCGGGCCCGCCTTGAGCGACGTTTATCGGCGGCGTTACACTTTTTCACCGGGCGCCATTAACCGACCAAGGTCAGAAGGTGCAATCGCCCCGCGACTCGATAGCGCCGGACCCTTCGCGTCTCATGTCGTTCGGTCACGGAATGAAGGAGACGGCTTTCAGAATTGTAGGACTATGGATTGTGTGATGGAATTAAACAACAATATTTAACTGTAGAATTTCGTCTTTATTATCAGGGTGAAGATACGCAGGGTGTTCTGGCACCTCTGGGAAAAATTTTAATGTGAGATTCTAGAAGCCAAAATAGAACGAAAATCAGGCAATCTGCGTGACAGCCTTACAGTTTTGTGAGTGAGAACCACTATCACGCGTACACAGTTGTTCGCGGATTGCCATTCTACAGGCGGAACTTTAAACGTTAATAACATTGTAACGAAGCCTCGATCAACAAATTGGTATTCTTGATTTTTGTCTTATTTTTGCCTCTAGAATCTCCCAGAGGTGGCCCAACACCCTGTATCTCAGAGATCCGTAGAGTACAATAAACTGAATCTTTGTATAATAAACACCATGAGTTCGTAGAACCTTTAAAACTGGAAAGAAACTTTAGACATATACGATCGTCACTGGAGATGATTTTCGTAACATCACCAGACGGTTAGGGACTATTTTCACGGTCGATTTCGAAACGTAAATAGTACATTGAACGAGGCTCCTAACAAAATTTTGAAATTGTTGCTTGCAGGTCCGATTTGACGGGACTGTGCGAGAGGGAGAGAGAAGCGGATGGCTTCCGGATGGTCGAAGGCTGAGCTTAGGCGTCCGCGAGGGTGGGCCTGGCACGATGATGGCGGAGGCGGAGTGTTCGGACGATAGGAGCAAAAAAAGGTGGGTTATTTGCTGCGTGCCGGTGCAACGCCGCCGCGGCCACGGCGATATTAAACCCACATGATTTACAAGCGTGAAATTTGATTCGCTGGCGAGGAAACAACAGGCAATAATCAATTTCGCCGAGCAACAAAAGATACGGTGTTTCATTATAAATTATTGGCAGCCCCGTACACCCAAGGCGGACGCGCCGCTGGACCGAGCTCTCGGGGCCCTCCTGCCGCCGAACATGAGTTGCGATATGCGCGATGAAAGGTGTGCTTGCGTGCCGTGGGTGTTTCGTTATTTTCGACGATTACACGCGGTGTCGCGGAACATCGCCAAACACAGCCCTCGAGGGCATCTTCTGGTCTTCGAGAGCCATACAAAATTTCTTACATTTCTTCAATGCTGCAGAGTCATCTCATTTGAAATCTATCACGAGACAGCATAATTCTATCGATCTTTGAATATTCCCGCCATAAATAAGTACTGGTAAATAAGTCTATTTTTTCATAAAAAATAAAACTTGTCGCGTTTAATTTCGAGAAGCGACGCTGAAAATTGCTAGTGGTGCGAAAGAGAATTCTTTAAACGGACGAGAATCGCCAAGTAAGCATGTACTAATGTATTTACAGGGAACGATCCATCAATCGTTTGTTCCTAAATCGAATCGGTGGCGTTAATTCGGAACGCAGGATAGAAACCGTGAACAGGCAACCAGGAATGAGTCGACGCATTAAAGAGCGGCCTCGTCGCTCAATGAACGGTTGACGATTTTCAACAGCACTCCGGGGCCCCGGGAGTGTCAGAATCACTTTCTACCAATCACTCGAGGCGGGCAACAGGGGAAGTGCTGACTGTGCGCTTGATACGATGAATGTGATCATTGTTATTCCCCCGCCATTCACCGGTGTGCCGGCGTTGATTCGCAGAACTGCAATTTCGCGTTTGGCGAGCCTCAACCTGACACCGGCGGAATATCCGCGATGAAAGGGACAATCAAAAGAACAGTGGACCTCTTTCTCTACCTCGTGCCCGATAGAACAATCGACCTTGACCCCTTGCAGTTCACTCTCGGTATCCCACGGCGCGACAAAATTGGGTCGAGCGGAAACCAGATTACCGCACCGGACAGAAAACGGTCAGATTCCTCTCGTACGCGGTTTTATCCGTTGCAACGGACCTCCCAGTGGGCGTACATGTATATTTAACTGTTGTGGATAACGATAATTACTCCCTTTTAATTCGTATTATCTGCTGGGATTCTAAATGAAGTTCAATTACGTTCAATTTTCGATTCCATTTCGCGGTAGCCTCGCAGACTATACAGAAACCGAAAGTAACACAAAAATGTTCGAATCGATAAATAGCAGAGTTGAAAATATAGTTTCACGGATAAACTCGTCGAGTGATCCGCGTGTTGTTGAATCAATCGATCCCGAAAGTTCGTTTCGAAGCACTCCGCTCCCCGGAGCATCCTTATAACGTAGATTAATGGAGAGTAACACTGGTCGTAGGAGTAAAACGCCTCTAAGTACCTGGGCGGCACTGTTGGCCTCGGGAGTGCAAAGGGTTAAATGTTGGCTCGAACGACTCGCGGCAATCAGTCTTTCCGACAACAAGCCTTCTCCGACGCGAACGTTTCAGTTAATCGACGTTCCGCCGTAATTACAAGTGAATTGGATCGCGGGCTATGGCTCGAAAGTCATATACATCGAGTTTAACGTTGCTCGAGCATCGAAAGAATATTCACGGGCTGGGGGAATTGAATGGAACGCTGATTTAAGATCACAATTTTCAAATCCAACGTTCTTTCGTTATTAGTCTCGATTTTTGAGAAACTTTACGATTAACACTTCGATATGGGTGACAGCATTTACCACCGTGGAACTAGATAAATTAATTCTCAAAGTTGAGACGTTGAGGGACATAAATTTGTTTAATATTCTTAAAGGACTTTTCCTAAACGATAGAAGACAGTTCCTCGGTTGTAATATGTAAAACGGTAGATGTACACATATTTGACAGTTATACATATTATTGGTAATAACTCGGTTGCTATATTTCTCGATCGACTTCTTAATATCCCAGTCGTCTAAGTCAGGGCCTGCTAGAAAGTCTTACTGATGAGTCCACTAGCAGGCCCGAACGAAACGCGCCCCCTCCTTCCCTTTTCTGTCCACCTACAAGATTCTCACGAGACGCAGCTCCACATTATAAATAATTACAGTTGTATGCAGTAATTAATGCTCAGACGCTGTTGCACGTGGATGGGACACTTTGTGCGAGGTGTCTCGCGTTTCTTGAGGGGGGTAAAGCCCGAGATCACGATCCGGTGGATCAGTGTCTCGGACCGTGGATCGCCGATGCGCATCGATCAGCGTAACAGAACGCGCTTTATCTCGCAGCAGTCGCGAGGTCGGCAATCGCGACGGATAATTGAGCACAAATTGCCCTTTACGATCCTCCCGATCCGTCCCGATAATCGGCGGGCACTCGCCGTAAAATGCTGGTTTTACGTCGACGATAAATCGGCGAATCGTAATTGATAGCGTTTACAATACCCCGGCGACAACGGAACTAGGGGCTTTGGGCCTCTCGTCGAATTTATCTGCATTAGAATACCCCGACGACGAACAAATACTCGGCAAACATTATTCGAACACTACTTGAATATCGTACGAATACTCGATTATTTATTAACCGATAAAATTAAAGAATTACGTGTATTTTTAACTCGAGATTTAAAGCGAGGGTTAAATAAATGTAAAAGTAACGTTACGTTTCTATTTTTCGCGCTGTAACTTGAACAAATATCGAAAGCATCTCTGGATGTGGAAAGCTAGTAACGGTCAACGAGTTTTCGATCATACTGAAATATATAAAATAAGTAAACAAATAATGTAGAGGGAATTTAACGAAAGATCGGGGACCACCGACGTGGCCAGGAAGTTTGCATCGGAGCAAGGACGCGGAAACAAGGACAACAATGGCCGCCACGGTTCTGTAACAATGCCTTCCGCCCCTCGCTGGAGCCGCATTGGTTAATTAATTGCCAGCCTCTCTGTTGACGAACGCGAGCTCACCGACACCGATCCCCATATTGCCCGGTTTCTGGCTGAATTAATTAACGACGATTCGCCCACCGAAAAGTGCCTAATTCCGACGATGAGACGCAGAGAAGGCGAATCAGGAGGGTGCGAGCTTCCATCGCTGGGAGATCCCCGAGAAACCTAACTGCGCCCGTTCGAGGCGAGACGATCCCTATTAATTCATCATCGACGCTGAATAATAAATACGGAATAATTTTAGAAACTGGGTCGCGTCGCATCTATGCTTTTTTTTAGGGGAAGGGGGTGGGGGGGATTCGTTTCCTCGTGGAGCAAATTCAACACCAATCGGTGTTTTCGATCGTCAACGCGGAAGTGAGAAAAATTTAGAAAAATAGAAAATATATTAACGTTTGAGTTAAAACGGAAGGAACGTATGAAAGCAATTTCGTTCGATGGCTAGGTACGTTTGCGTATCGAATCGCAGTGGCAATTCTTTCGTACGGCAATTTCGTTCGAGGCTTTGGCGAACGCTCGTATCCAGCTTATTTCAAATTCTGCGCGGCGTTGCGTAGGAAAATGACGACTATTCTCCGGCGAAAATTCGCGACGGCGTATCGTTCGCGATAAATAGAAACTGGGATGCGTGTTCGCGTTATCCGTTTCGCGACGAACTCGGCAGAGCGAACTCCGGCGACGGTAAAAGCTATCCCGCGCCTGTTTTGCAAACAATACCCGCGGCTTCTTCGAGGCGTATCGCGGAAATTGCCGCGGCGCCCGGCAAGAATACGGAAACTCAGTTTGCGAACTCTGTCTTCGAGTTAACTTCGGACACCGGGACCTTTGCGAAAACTCCCGGCTGCGCCGACGGAATCAAATTGCCGATGGAATAGACGCCGTCCGTTCACAACGACGCGGCACCTGTTCGCCAACTTTCCGTGAATTTGCCCTGCAGACGATTTAACATCGAGAGACGAGGATCGATCTACGTATCGAGACACTCGCTGCTAAGAATCGAATTAGATCGGCGCTGAATCCACGAAACAGTCGAATGTTATTTTTTAAGTTTGAGAGACTGTATGCATGAGGTGGATCTTCATCGTGTAAGAACTTTGCAATGCAAATTGTGCACGTTTGCAACGTAAATAATGAGAAAAGAATCCTTGAACGTTATCAAAATTTTACACTGTTTTCACGAATCTCGTCTAAGACCTACGAAAACAACGAATATTTTTCCCCCGGTGATTTTTTAATATTTTGAGATCCCAAGGGTTTGAAATAACAATAATTCCTAACGATTTACTACGATGAAACTGTTGCTTAAAAAATGAAGCATGTTGAGAATGGAATGTAGGTATATGAAAGAAAAAGAGTAGATTAAGCGATTAGAAAATATCCATTGTAATAAAAAAGTCCACAATGTGAAAGCTTGAAAATATTAAACGCGGTAAAAGCGAAAAAACTGCTACGGTATTTATGGAACACAATATTTGTTGTCGCGTATTTAAAATTATTAAAATTGTCCATTGTTTGTCGATAACGGGACGTGGGTAACACGAACGTACCCGTAGAAACAGTATCGAGTTGTATTTCCGTTTGTTGGGCAAATTCGTTTCGGTATTGGGACGACAAACGACGACAAACACACTCAACCACACCGAAATCTGGTCGACTGAAAAATTCATATTTGCTCTATTAACGATCTGGAAACAGAATGCTTCGCATTGGCATTTCGAGTCACGCGCTGCTTTGAAGAGGGCAACGCCTCGATGATTCCAAAATACCGAATTTTGTTTGTATTTCGTCACGGCCCGTCCCACTAAGAATATCCTCCTAAATCGTTAAAACAAAATTCGAAATAACAGCGGGCATATGTTATATTTGACAATAAAACAATCGGATCCGGGAACGTGTTGCAGAACAAATGTCATAGGTAGACAAATACGATGAATAAAAGTGCGCTGGTCGCGCTGAAAAATTCATCGACAATCCGAGTATTCGCTTTAACCTCTATGCTCGCAAATATCGTGTTCCCGTTGAAAGTAGAGAAATTCCGATTTTAGAAACCCTTCGTCGTAAAAGTTCACCGTCCATTGTTCGCCAAGTCATTGTCTTATAGCCGAAAGTTCATTGAGTACTCGACAAAGAGCTGACGCTGGGAACATAATACGTACAGGTGGAACGACTATGGCTGTCTGAAATTTTAAGGGGTGATTCTATGCTCCGAAATGATACGAGAATCAAGAGTGACAGGAATTCATACTCGTAGTTTCACAGACAATCGGTTACTGATAATTAAAAATTTATCATTATTCGTACATGCAAGTTTTCTATACGCGTGCCTATAAACTCTCTCTTGGATCCGCCGTCGTGATATTTATCGATACAAAATGGCCATGAGTTCCGTCGTTTTGTATTCCGGACCACGCTGACGTGTACTTCCGCGATAAAATAATTAACGAACGTACGCATAAAATGGCGGATACTCTCGAGCGCGTGTATCGATGGTATAAATATGGCTGGCGCGTTGGGCCAGCAGGGTTAATACTGACGTCGATGTCAACGCAATATTAATACTTTGAGGATGACTCGACGGTTATCAAGGCCCGTTCCCCTTTCGACGCCAACGTCGTGCGCGGGAATTCCGTTCCGTGGTCGCACGACGAGCACAATCAGCCCGACCAACCCCCCGGGGGAATAACAATTATCGTATTCATCGCGTGAAAAACATTCCTTAACCTTAGGCGCGGGTGATTTATGCACTCGATCGGACAGGTACCGCTCTATTTACAAGAGGCAATCTCCATAAATAAAAATGGATTGTTTCTTCACGTGGCGCTACGCGAGAGCTCTCGCGATAGCGTTCCGTGTTATCTTACGGCCGCGTCGGACAATCGGTGATCAAGCTACTTGGCCGGGGTAAATATAGCTCGGCCTTCGCGCGGACAACGTCCACCAACAATAAGCTCCGATTACCGCGGACGAAACGGGAGTTCTGCTAATTGGCTGGGCGCGCGCGCGCGCTAATCAAACGAGATTGATCCTTCTGACCCGCCCGGAACCAGCGTTCTCCAAAGTGCCGGGGACTCGAAACATTTTTTAACGCGACGACCAATACCGTAAATCTCGATCGAATCCGGCGACAGATCGTCGTATTCGTTCGGTTTCCCGTTGCAGGTTGGGTCGCGGAATAAAAGTCCGTCGAGTTTTATGGTACCCGTTATTGTTATGCATTGTAAAACCAGAATTATCGACGTCGCTCGCAATGGGGAAATACTATTTAAACGCAGAAATTATTTGAACGCTCTGCGCACAACATGCATTATTCGTTTTATTTTCCGGGTCACCAGCGTTCTACTTTCACTCATCCTGGTGGACCAACGCCCCTATACGGTAAATCCTCGACGAGAGATTAACAGAAACGAATGCCCGCGGATGTTTATCGACTTTTCAATACACAATGATGGTAAAGAAATTAATTCTTAACAGCGAGAGAGACAAGTCCAGCATACCCCTCTGGCGACCAGCGCGGAAAATACTGTATACAGGGTGTTCGGCCACCCCTGGGAAAAATTTTAATGGAGGATTCTAGAGGCCAAAATAAGACGAAAATCAAGAATACCAATTTGTTGATGGAGGCTTTGTTAAAAAGTTATTAACAATTAAATTCAAAAATTTCAAAACGTTCTGGAAAAATTATTTTCGGTTGCGGAGGTCAATTACAATCATTTTTGGTGAATACACAAACTTCCGAAATCCTACCCACTTTCGAGAAAAAATTCGAGTAAGTGCTGAAAGTTTTGGGCGAAAAAAAAGACTTTCGAATCGTTTTAGAAAAATTATTTTTAGTTGCAGGGGTCAATTACAAGCATTTTTGGTCAATAGACATACCCCCGAAATCCTACTCAGTTTCGAGAAAAAAATTCCTTACCCAAAATATAATTTCTGGCCAGAAATGTTTGTCCGAATTTTCATGCGAATCTTTAAAACGTCATAACTTCTGAACGGATTGAACGATTTTGATGTTTAAAAAAGCAAACTACGCGTATTTTGGTGGAGAATATGTACAATTTGCAAAAATATTCGAAAAGTTGGTCCTTGACCTCGCAAAATGAGAAAAACCCCATAAAAATGGTCCAATTTTCAAACAGCCATAACTCCTACAATTGTGAATATATTTCAATGAAATTTTTTTCTGAAGTAGAGCTCATGGGTACCTACAAAAAAGTATTACACAAGTTTTCTGTAGAGCGTCAAACAAAATTACTAAAAATGAAAAAAGAATTTTTAAACAAAATCGACAGGGTGCCTAAATTTTTCGACGAAAAAAAAAATTTTTAATTAATTCTGAAAAAATTATTTTCGGTTGCGGGGGTGAATTTCAATCATTTTTGGTCAATAGACATACCCCCGAAATCTTGCGCATTTTCGAGAAAAAAATTCAGTATGGTCGGAACTTTAAACGTTAATAACTGTTTAACGAAGCCTTCATTAACAAATTGGTGTTCTTGATTTTCGTCTTATTTTGGCCTCTAGAATTCCCCATTAAAATTTTTTCCAGGGGTGGCCGAACACCCTGTATAGTAGGACGAGACTCGAGCGTTTGATACCTAAACTGTCGAATTTCGCGTCTCGAGACAATTAAACGCCCCGATGTAAATTCGCTGGATCCCCGTCAAGGGTTGGCGGTCAGGTCGGCGTAAAAAGAAGCCGGGCGGAAAGTAAGCAAGGGTGAAATCGAACGACAAAGACCGCGCAGAAGTATTTTCCCTTCGATTCCATTTTCCACCCCCGTCGGAATGGGATCTCGCCTAATGTAACTGCCAGCTCGCGACGACCGAGCGGAGAGGGGTTTAGGTCCGGAAGAAAGAGGGCTCCCCGGAAAACGAAGGGAAAAAAATGTAATTACAACGGGGAATGATAATGAAGTTTACATTTTAATAACCCGCCGTGTCGCCAGATGGTCTCGAATGCAATATTAATACCGGTCCCGCGTCGCGTTTACAGCTACTGTACGACCGCTGGAAGGTCCAGCCTCCGTGTGCTGGCTTCTGCCGTCGAGATGCGAGAACTTCACCTACGGGGTGTGAAAAAAATACTGTATCCCATGCGTTCGTATCGGCGAACGCTCGAAATTAACGACCCGGAAAAATATTGGCTGCTGGAGCGTTCATGTTCGAAATACGACCGTAATGCGCGGACGTTTCGTAACCGTGTATTATTATTGCAGAATTTTTGCGCCGAGGGGAGTCGAAATTACGGCCGAAAACAGTGTATAAATATGTAAAGCTCGTCCTCGATGAAACCGGGCGTGCTCCGACCGTGGTCAAGACTGGAATTAAACGAATTCTCTCCGTCTGGGAAATCCGTAGCTGATAATTTAAAAAATTACATTTTGTACGCTTGCCGAGTACACTGTACTTTTTTTGGTAAATTTAGTGAAACGAAATCAAGTACCGCTTTCGTGGCAAAATTAATTAGAACGTTGAGATCGACGTTGGTCGAACCTGAAGGGTAGGCTGGATTTTTGGGATCTGTTGATTTTAAGTTTCATAAATATAACAGTCGACATTGTGATCGTGCTCAACAGAGATCGTGCAAACGGGCGTCGAGTATTTTTTCTCCACCCTGTACGGAGAAAGAAAGAGAAGACAAGTGGAGAATGCGCGCGAGGCGTTATTGCATTTCGCAAAGAATGCAGTCCACGGCGTCATAATATATTTGCGCCGCCGCTGGCCGAGCCGGGGCTACGCGTCGACGCGTCGACGCACGCTCCCCGGCGACGACACGAATCTAATTTATAAGTTATGAGTCTGTCCGTGGCCGACGATCGTACCGTGATATTTTTTCGCGTCATCGCCGGTCGGTGGAACGCTGGCCCACGGCCGACTTTCAATTTGCAACTGTATCCCCGCCGCCACGAATCACGGGGGCCGCTCATAACGAGAGACAGATTTACGGACGCGATTTGCCTCGCGTGAATTTATTTATTTTTTTCGCCGCGACGTTATCGATAAACGCGATCCGCACGATCCACGAGGGGGTAAGAAAGGGAAAATCGCCACGAACCGCCTCGGAGCCGTACTTTCTTCCATTCCCGTGAGTGGAAATTATTTCAGGGTCCGGAAAGTGGCAAGTTTTATTCGAGTCACCCAGTAAATAAATATACGTAGGTAGGGAAGACCCTCGAGCAGGACCGTTGTATCAATTCATGATCAGAACTAACGAAGAGCACGGCACCCTTGGGTAAGGCAAGACTTCCTAAACCTGTCGCCTTCTTTCCGTAAGAATAACGCGGTCCCCGTCTTGCCTTTTCAAATTATCTGACGATCGAAAACGTTAAGCAACTTTCACGGTAACGAGCTGAAATCGCGATGGCATTCGACGATACGTTTAAACCGTCTAAAACGTAGCATGGTTTAATGAGGACAGTGGACTGTCTCTCAAACGAACGTCCAATCAACGCTAGATCTTCGAGCCCGCGTTCGAACCTATCGGTGGTCCGAATCTAAAAGCTCAAGGAGGGAGGGGAGACGAAAAAAAAACAAAAAAGTGGTAAAGAAGCCGCACGCGATCAGCCCTTAACTAGATCCACGTAGGTGTTCCAGCGAGATTTTCCCGTAATTATCGAATCCCGACGGGCAAGTAAAGGGGGGAGAACAGGGGGAGAAAAAAAGGAGAATAACGAAGAAGGGGAGCAAGCAGCGCTAGTTGCGAAAGTAAATGGCTGACGGCAAGAAGTAAGTGCCCGGGATGATTAGAGAGCAGGAGTAGAAGATACCGTTCATTAAGTCATTTTGCACAGTCGAACCACCGCCCACTCCGGGAGGGCTGGCCTCGCCGTGGCAGGCGTGCAAAGCAAACTGGCTGCCAACTCCGTTTTGGTAAAAAGTAACATTAGCTTCGCCCGGAGCCCGCAGCAGCCACCAGGAATCCCTTTCTCTCGTTTCGACCGTGACTCCTCGTCGAATCGTCCTACCCCCCGACCCCTCGGTTTCCATCGACTGCCAGTTTTCGCTCGCCACCCGTACAGGGTGATCCGCGAAACCACCCGTTTCGTTCCCCGATCGATCATATTTTCGACGTCGGGGATTTCCACGGAATTGAAATACGACGCGGTCCACGTCGAGAATTAGAGAGAGATTAAGTCGTCGCTTCGCTGGTTTCGAATTTGATTAAAAAAAATGCTATACAGGGTGTTCGGCCACCCCTAGGAAAAATTTTAATGAGGGATTCTAGAGGCCAAAATAAGACGAAAATCAAGAATACCAATTCGTTGATGGAGGCTTCGTTAAAAAGTTATTAAGTATTAAATTCAAAAATTTCAAATCGTTCTAAAAAAATTATTTTCGGTTGCAAGAGTCGATTATAATCATTTTTGGTCATTACACATATCCCCGAAATCCTACGCATTTTCGAGAAAAGAATTCCTTACCGAAAACCTAATTTCAGGCCAGAAATCGTTCCCCGAAATTTCATGCGTATCTTTAACACACCATAACTCCTGAACGGATTGGACGATTTTAATGTTTAAAAAAGCAAACTACGCGTATTTTGATGGAGAATATGTACAAATCGCAAAAATATTCGAAAAGTTGTTCCTTGACCCCATAACTCCTGCAATAGTGAATATATTTCAATGAAACTTTTTTCTAAAGTAGAGCTCAAGGGTACCTACAAAAAAGTATTAGACAACTTTTCTGTAGGGTGTCAAACAAAATGACTAAAAGTGAAAAACGAATTCTTAAGAAAAATCGACAGGGGGTAGGTGCCTAAATTTTTCGACGAAAAAAAAAAATTTCAAATCGTCCTGAAAAAAATATTTTTGGCTGCAGGAGTCAATTACAATCATTTTTGGACAATACACATACCCTCAAATTCCTACCCACTTACGAGAAAAAAATTCGAGATGTGAAATTTTTCGACAAAATTAAAAAATTTCAAATCGCTCTGGAAAAATTATTTTCGGTTGCTGGGGTCAATTACAATAATTTTTTATGAATAGACCTACCCCCGAAATCCTACCCACTTTTTAGGAAAAAATTCAGTACGGACGAAACTTTAAATATTAATAACTTTTTAATGAAATCTCCATCGACAAATTAGTATTCTTGATTTTCGTCTTATTTTGGCCTCTAGAATCTCCCATTAAAATTTTTCCCAGGGGTGGCCGAACACCCTGTATCTGACAAATTAATTTCCATCACCGATACCGCGTCCGGTTTGATGCGTTTCGCGACCGTCCAAAATCTCGATAATTGCGCGAGAATATAGTTCGTTTGACAAAGTCGAAAAAAATATTCGATATTACGGACAATGAATATTTTCTCGAGAATTTTGGGCCTGTTGGATGAGCGATTTCGAGATCACCCTGTACAGAGAGCAGCAGCCTCTGTCCCTATGCGAATGCTAACCGTTTGACCCTCCCCCGCTATTTTCCGCGTGAACTCGCGCGAATGTATTTAGGGCCGTTCCACTGCGCTCGCTTCGAGCTGGCTTGATGCTAATTAAGCTCCTCTCCAAAAGTTTACCGAACTCCAAGCTTAAGCGTTTACTGCAATTTTGTAATCTGGAGCGGCTCGGTATGGACTGGACCGTGCCGTTAAATTATTATCGTTAATTCAGTTTACCCGGGCAACTTCGGACCGTGCAATATCGCGTGGAAATACGCCGTCAAAAGGGCTTAACCCTTTCGGCCCTATCGGGGCACATACGTCCCAGCGATGATTCCTCGCCACCTGTACGTGCGTCGTGGATGCATTATTTTTCACTGTTTCAGTCTGTCTATCTGTCTACTACTATTTTTCATTTTTAAATAATTTTTATTATAGCTCTTCAATGCCCAATAAAATACCATACGTCATTCTAACAATTTTGTATTACGTACATATGTATAATATAGTAAAAAAAATTGCTAGAACGTATTGTCCCAATTTAAAAAATTGACATACTACGTTAAAATTTGACAAGTATATTATATACTAACGGAGAATTAAGAATGTATATTTATCCCTAAAAGAAAATTGAGGGGACGTTGTATGTCCCAATTTCCAAGATCGTTGAACATCTTTCAAAATCAATCCGTATCTATTCCCAATGTAATATTATTGATTTCCAATGGTAAAATGACTGAACTGCGAGTAGAAAAAACTCGGATCGAAAGGGTTAAGACGAAGACACTCCCCGGGCAATTGCATCCATGGTTATGACTGTTAACGAGCATTTTGCGTTCGTCGCCAGAGCCTTCACAGAGCTCTCGAGCTCCCATCGGATGAGGCTCGAGTGGGTGGTCGAACAGAAGGACACAGAAGTGCTCCAAACGAAATTAAAAAGCTTTTCGAAAAAGGGAAACAAATTTCATAGCGAATCGACATGCGAACCACCGACTCCTTAGCGAATGTTTATGGAACCCATTACGGACCTCGCGTTCGTGATTCCAGTAATCTGTACTCCGTACCGGGGATCGACCGCAATCTACATAAATCTTTCGTTTTCCATATTTTGGCTCCCACATACGTACACTGTAACGGTAAAGCCTTTGATATTATGGAGCGTTGAACTATAAAAATCGCGAACAGCAAGTTCAGTTGTTATTGATTGCACCTGACGCCTCTGGTTGCTGCGTTACTAATCTGACCCACTGCCGCAATAAACCGCTTAAGCCCATTAAACCGCGCACTATTCAGACGTGTACAGCACTTACAGCTTTACCTGTGTACAAAACAGAGCTCAGCCGCGGATCGATAATTATAATTTCGCACAAAAATAAAAGGAGATGTTAGTTTCGGAATATTTCCACGTAAGATCGATACTATCAGCGACTAAATCAGATTCTGATAAAGTTTACAACACGAAAGTGGAAAGAAGTTTGCTTCCAGGCACGTAATGGAATCGTTTAAAATAAAAGGCCGGAATCTTGACTACGGTTCGAAGCTCGCCTTTCAACTTGCAAACGTTCGAGCACCGTTCGAGGGTCCTACTGTAAGAAACGGCCATTCTTATCGATCAACGGGCTGTTTCACGGTCGACCCGCGGTCGGTAGGGCCCCGAAATGTTCGATCCACGTCGTGAAACGTACGCGTTAAGATCGATACACGCCGCGAGTGCATCGGGTTACGCGCGCGAGGACTCCGGGTGCGAGTTGACGGCCATTATCATATTCCTCGCGTATCGTATCGAATTTATGGCTAATAAAGGCCGATCGAATAACAGGCTCGCGGGTCCTGGAAGCACGTGGGGGAGGTTGGGGGAGGGGGAGGGAACCGATCGTCGAATTGTTCGTTTTCTACCGTTCGATTCCACGACGCTCGCCAGCATCCGAGCAGTTGGCTGGGGCTTTACAGTCATGCCAGTTGGCAGTAGTGGCAATTGATATGCACGCCATTGATATATGGGTGCATATTTCACTAGGTTGGCAGAGCCGCGAGCTCTACCCGGTTTGTTATCTCGCCCGTTTCTCCCTCGTTTCTCCCTCGTTCCTTTTCTCTCAGACTTTGGTCCTTTCCGCTCGGCGGGCCGGATCGGCTACCAATACGCGCGATGAATTATGCTCGTCCTTTGTTAAGGATCCCTGACGCGTCTTTGATTGGAGGGCCGCGCTTCCGAGAAGAGGAACAGAGCCCCGGTCTTACACGAAGATACGCGAAACCTCTGACCTAAGACCGACGACCCCCAACGAATAACGTACCGAACGAAAATTTACCTTCTAACCGGTCGCGAGGAGCAACGGAGAGGCTGCGTCGCGACTCGAGTATCCTAGCCCCCGAGAACCGCTCTCTCCCAGCAGTTTGTTTGCACGGGACTGGAAATTCGAAGCTTCGAGCACAGGCTTCTCGAGCTTTCCGCGTATTTGCCCTCCAAATACCGGACGATGGGAATCGCGAAACGCGAGACGCGAACTGGACCCGTTGCCGCAGCTTCCGCGTTCCGAGGAACCCAAAAATTCCCTTCGATCGAAGATCGCTGACTCTTCGACGTACACCCACAGACGAGGTATACGGGTAGACCTTACGTCTTGTGGACTTTCGTGGCCCAATCTCACTGCCAAGAGCGTCAAACAAATTGATTAAAAGTCAAAAACGAATTTTTAAGAAAAATCGTAGGTTGCTGAAAAAAAAAATATTTCAAATACGTTCTGGAAAAATTATTTTCGGTTGCGGGGGTCAATTGCAACCATTTTTTATGTATAGACATACCGCCGAAATTCTACTCACTTTCGAGAAAAAAATTCCTTACCGAAGATACAATGTCTGACCCTGAAATTTCATGCGTATGTTTAAAAAGTCATAACTCCTGAACGAATTAGAGGATTTTAATGTTTAAAAATGCAAACGACACGTATTTTGATGCAAAATACTTAGAAATTCTATGAATACAATAGTGAATGTGTGTGATACAGTAAATGATCATTATAGTGTACGATTGCGAGAGGTCGATACTCTTGGCTCGAGCTATGTACAGAGTATGAAACAGGGAACGAAATCGGACAACTCGGAATTTCGAAGAAATAATTTCGCCGACGATTCTTGCGAAATCTCGTCGTCTCGTTTATTACTCGAAACTTCTTTGAATGCAAGGAAAGTCTCTTCCGCGAAATGTTTAATATTCCTGGCAATATCTCTTGTCGCGCACCGTGGATATGTTGACCCTCCGTCTCGCTCTTTATCTCCTCGAGCGAAGACACCGCTTCTAAAATTCTTTGTACTTCGAAAACCATTAGGTTAGGCTTAATGGCTGTCGAACCGAGCCCCGCGTCTTTGCATTGCTCTATGTACATACACACACCGAAGTGTAAAGGTATTGGGACATAATCCTCTCCAAGAATTTCTAAATATGCGCAAGGAATTTCTTAAAGTCCAAAGTGTACTTTGACATCTACACATCCTATCGTTATTACCAAATAATGACTTTGGTAATACACTTTTCGCAAGGATTTTCTCGAAGTTACCGGAGAACGGATCCACTGAAAAATTAATTTTAATACAAAGAACTCGGGCCAAAGTCCGACTCGAGCGTTCCGTCGACGCGATATTAACACCAAGCGTTAGCGTTTTTATTTTCTCGCGTTCGACCGCCAAGAATTACGTGGCCTGGCAGGGGGTCGCGTGGCCCCCGTTGAGAATCACTGCCTTAAATCACAGCTGATCGATGCCACGTGAAAAGCGCTCCTCGAACGTATGGGAGAGGCCGGGTCCGTTCACAGAAATCGACTCCCATGAACAGCTTTTCAAGCAAATCCTCGAGGAGTCGTATTCATCGTAAAAATCCCGAACCAAATTGTTGTTCGAGCTAATACGCGAGCGCGCGCAGCTTTTCGCCCGGCGTGAAATTAAAAAACTGTCCAAGGGTTAAACGACCATCGGTCTCGAAATAAAGGAGCGTATCGCGTGCGACGTTAGATAATACCGGCACCGGGCGAAACGGTATATTAAATTCCTTCCATTCGCTTTTTCCTACATTTTCCCCTCTCCTTAACGAAGATTAAGCTATACGTTCTCCGTTAAAATTATGTATCTTGCGTTACGCCGGTTCGCATTACGGATCTGTTGGCTTCGCGGTTTTTATGTCACCTCTATAAAACACCCGCCCGCGTACCCAGGCGTATCTCGCGTCTTCTAGGTATTCATCGGTTGGGAGTATAATGTGAAAATACGGAAACGTATTATCATTATGGTCCCGGCGAACACAGAACGGCAATTATAATTAGGTCGGCACCGATGATAAGCCTTCTGGGAATGCGTGACTCCTGATAAACGCGGTGACATTTTTTCCATACTCACGAACGCGTACGTGCGCCGCTGAATAAAAGGGCATTCAAAAGCTTTCGCCGTATTTATTTCACCGGACGTTCGTCGATTTCGCACGCAGCCACTTCAACCTCAATTTTATCAGCTCTACCCCGAAACCGTCCAACGAATTTCTCCTTCGTTCGATGCTCGTTATCGCGGGGATTATTTAGAATGTTTAATTCGAGCACATGGTGTTGAGAATAAGCATTGCATGCATGTATTTTTAATGAAAATTTTTATCCATTGGTGCAGTCGCTTGCAAAGGTCAGCACTAGTTGAAGAGGACACTCGTTTATTGCATCCTCGTCCCGTTTTTTCCTTCGAGCCCTCAAGCTCTGTTAGCAGAAAACCGTCGAGCTAAAAACAGCACTTTCGTTTTGTAAAATTACATTAATTAAATACATACTTAGATCGAGACTCTGTTGTGTCTATTTAGCAAATAAATATTCGACAGAAGGAAATAAGAAATACATTTTCTCGTCTTCGTATTTATCGAAGGGTTTGAAAAAGAGAGAATCGGCGTTCTATTAAAATATCCGAACGATTTTCATGGGGGATGAAAAAAAAAAGAAGAGAAACGGGTCGTTGGCAATTTTTGACGACGAGCTTTGACGAGATTTATCAAAAAGAATCTGAGGCGCGGAGGGATGGCCGCGGCGGTCGCGCCCGAGAGTTATTTATCGGATAAAGTTTGCTCAAATGCGATGCGAATCAACGTGCCGCTGAAAATTCCGTGCAAACTTAATAAAGAGAGAAATAAAAAAAAAAAACACAAAAAATAGAGAGAACGAAAATGGAGGACCGGTCGTTCGAATTTTGCGAAGCGAAACTCTGAACGCGGTTCGTCGAAGAGAGAGTCTGTAAAGGTAGACGAGTTACTGCGGGCGGTCGTTGGAGAACGATAGCGGTCGTACAGAAGTCATTTATCGGATGAAGCGTGTTCCCAAAGTAGGAAGGGGGAAGTCGGCTAGGAGGGTGCGGTTTGATGTGGTGTTCAACCGCGGCTAAAGGTACACCCATTAAATCAATGGCGAACCCTCTGGCCTCTTTCCGCCAAGGAAACTTCAAAAGACGTTTTTGCGCCCGGGAATACGTGCCAGCGGATACGGCCGCGCATCGGCTGCGTTTTATGAACCGGTAGGGAAGATAGGATTTTTCCGTGCCGCTGATTCAGTTTCTTCATTCGGGAGTTTGGCTTTTTGATTTACAAACACAAACCATGGGGGCGGCTGAGGGGAGAAAAAGAGACGACTTATTTGTGCGAGGCGCGCCCAGGATTCCCTGGGAAATAAGAAAACGGTGCAGACGGAGACGGATGAACCGAAAGGAAGTCGTAGAAAGGATATCAAAGTCGCTGCGACTGACGGTACAAATCCTTCCTGCCCGATGTCTATGCGTATCGATTTTCGAAGACCGTGCCTCCTTTCTTTCGTTAGTCAAACAACGAAGAAACCGAAGAATTAACTCTAATCTACTCGACGATAGTTGTAATACGGTCAACCATCGGTCAATTCTTTTAACGCTTCCAAAACGACTAAATTCACCGGACTAATTTTTAGTACACAGCTTTTATCAAGTGTCACAGACCAGGTGACAATAGTAGTCTGAGAATAATCCATGTTTGTGAATGGTCTATTATGCGACGACGCTACCCGTACTCGCCAGCAGAGGGCTACGCAAAACCTGTCTCTCTCGCAAGTACTAGATCAACCACCTATTCCCATACACTCCTCAAACGACCATTGAACGTCCTGGTATCTTATCTTACCGATGGTCCCACTCGTCAGGCCCCAAGACAAACAAATACTTCATTATTCTTAAAAAAAAGAGTCATTGAGAGGAACTATCGAAGCCCGACGAAGACAGTGCTTTTTCCAGGGTCGTTTAATCCGCGTGAGTACGCGGAAAGAGAGGTCCTCGCCGGAGGCAGCTGTGTAGGGAAATACAGGAAAAAGAATCGTTCCCCGACGCGTCTGGCCGGGATATCCGTGGGATTAGCGTGGCGACGTTGTTCTAAGTTCGGGACATGTTTGGCGAACGGGAAGAGGAAGGGGGAGGGGGGCTCTGTGTGGGCGTATGGCGAAAAGCCAGCGGCAGACAGCCACTCCGTTTTCTCCGACGGCGAGCAGACAAATCGGTGCGCTCGCGTGTCCGTCTGCAACGTATTCCCATCAGCGCGTGTCGCCACCAACACAAACCCACGGAATGGCTGGCATACGAGGGATGCGTAAGATTCCAGCCGCCCACGCAGCGACAAATTGTTGCTCAGCTGATCGACCGAACCTACGCGTACGCTGAAACTTTTTGAATATTTTTGCGCGCGTCGCGATACACATTCGAACGAAGCCTGCCCCCGGTGATTCATGCGCCACGACGCCACGGCTATAATGACAGTCTGGTGGCAAATTGCCGGCCCCGGACGGTTTCCAATGATTTATCGGGCATCCGCCACCCGTGCGCCCAACGATAAAATGCGATTGTTCTACTCGCGATAATGATTGGCTGCACCGAGGTCGACGCGACTCTCATGCTCCTCGACGACGTTCGATTAGGAGGACCGATCGACGCGATCTACGAGCCAGTTCTTTACCATGCGATCGTTAACCCCCTTGGGACTATCACCAAAATTGGCCACGGTTGCATCTTGTACTTGGAGCATTTATCCTTTCGTTAAAAGGACTTGATCTCTATTCCTAGAAGAGTCTTAACATAGATGTTGTAGAAGAAGTCTTTAAAAATGGCGAATATTTTCCAACTATTAACAAATATGTCTAGAAAACCCCTGAAACTGCATGTCGCGATCCGTTTGCGCAGAAGTCGTTATGCATCACCTGTCCCGGCGGTCAAACGCGCGCAAACCTCGTCCGAGAAGACGGTCGTGGAGAATTTCGCGACGGAATTTCGTGCGGTAATAAACACCAGGACGGGTCTGACACAGCATCCAACGTTCGTCTCGGTTATTTTCATTCCGCGAGGCCTCTTTCGAAAACAAAAGGGACCACTCGACCGGTTCGATCGTTCGCGCGGTTGATTTAGGGATCATCGGCGAGACAAACGTCCCGCGTTTATTTATAAGACACCGGACAGAAAATAAATGTTCACGGCGCGGAGAGCAAAAGAGGAGGAGAAAAAAGGAACGGAGACGAAGAAAATACGCATCGTAGTCCGTTGTCCGGCGTCAAAGTTTGACGCAGAAGTCGTAAAATATATCTCGTCATCCGTCGTCGGCTTCGTAAGCCCCTGGATTATCTCTCTTTCTCTCTCGTTCGGTGGGTGGTGTTCGCGTTGCTTCTGGAGTACATTCGCGGCTTTTTCTTGTCCGCCACGGTATAAATTAGTGTCTCCTAATCCCCCGTAACTACGGACAAAAACGGGGAGAATTATTTCTTAGGACCGTCCACGCTCCCGAGATCCGGGGGGATTACCGTTTGGCGACGTTCCTCCTTGTTTGGGGCGGTTTTATTGGCCGACTGAGCCACGCTGGAGTCGCGCGTGCCCTCATAGACCACGTTCACGATTATGGTATTTGCGCGGTACTCGTCGCTCGGATCAATTTAGGAAGACAGTCTTTACAAATAATGGATAACGATGATTACTGTAAATCTTCTGACTTTTTTGGTATACAGTTACTCCCCCACTCGTATTCGTACACTATATTGATATGATTATTAAATGAAGTGAAACTTGTTTCTCATGAATTCTTTTCCATTTGTTTTTATCAAGTTTTGTTTATTACAACTGGTGTTAAAACACTTCTATATTTACAGAGTAGCTTCTTTGTTTTTTTTTTTATATTAACCGGGCTAGTAATGTCCAATTACAATATATGCAGTGAAGGAATCCAGTATACGTGTTTTTTTTTCTCCCAGACGGTCAGCCATCCCTCTGTGCTATACGCGGTCCAATGACGCTGCACTTCGGTGATCGAACGAGAGTCGATGTTTTCAACGAACCACGACCGTTGACAAGTATTACATGAAGAAATGGACTTATGGCCGTCTGAAAAACAACGACTCGATTCATAAGAAACTAGTTTCCTTTCATTTACAGCGAATCGCCATTATAATTAACGAGCACGGGTATGAGTAACTGTACACGAGTTATTTAAGACGATGTGGAAGCATCGCGTTGAAAAGTTTGAAATACTGTTCGCCATTGGCCGAACGAGAGATTTCGAAAATCAGTGACCGATACAGGGTCGGTTAACGCGATTACTATCGGTTGGTTTAGGAATTAAATTATATCAAGCTAATTATTTCGATTCGCTCGTTCAACGAGCACGCACACGCGCGCGATCATGCATTAAAATCGCCTTTTACCGGATGGCTCGTCAGGTTGGAGCAACGATTACGGTGGACCGCGTGGAAACACGTTAAGCCATTTGCATGCTTAATGGAAATCCTTTGGGAATATTGTATCGGTTGTATTTCAAGTTTCAAGAACACGTCCCCGTCGATGTCGTAGATCCGAAACTTTACGTTCGAGTTTACGCGCCACGGACACGCGTAAATTCCGTTCGTAAAAAGTTCACTTCGCTGTTAACGAAGTTAACGGGGATCGTGTTCTTCCCTACGGTACGCGGAGCGTGTAATTTTCAGATTCGCGCTAAGAAAAGACTCGCGCGTAACTGGTTCTTTGACTATGGAAAATTTCTACTGCATAATGAGATTATTAGAAGCGACGCGCTTGCTGCGGAGATACGCTTTAGAATTCTGATGTGCAACAGCACTTCCCCATCGTACGTACGTAACGACGAACGCTCGTTTTCGAGATTCATTAGTCTACGTTTTAGGTAAAATGGTCATTTATGGAAATAAAATATTTCCTTGAGACTTAGAGGTAGGAAGATGAAACTTTCAATGACTCGAAACCCTGGGCTACCATTGATCAAGATTTCTTATCGCATAAACTAATAATTAATGACACTGGATATCGTAAAAACGCATTTATGGGTGAAGAAACAAATTTCTCTCACGTCGTAAACGTCGCTCAGAGATAATCTTTATAGTTCCGTGCAGCACATAATCACTTCCCTTAATGGCACGAAGGCTTCAAACATTCTTAATAAATACGTTCCCCATGTTAGTCGCTACGGTCTTCTCAAGACCACGAATTCTTGCTAATGTGAATTTGATTGGAACATTGTTGGTCGGGAAGGAATTTGCTCGAGTATCTAAGATGTTATCAAACACGATTGATCGTAAGCCTGAAACCACAGCTTTTATTGCTTTATTTTCAACCAGAATAAACGAACAGGCGTAATAATCATTTGGCTATAGAGTACTGCTTCGATAATCTCTTTATAGCACGATTAAAATCATCGTGCCTCGTACGTCTCTAATCAGACAAGAACGAATTATAAAAGAAAGCAATAAAACGCGCTGGCGCAAACCGATCGGGAATAAAAACGATTAAACTTAGAAAATAATTTCAAGCTGAATCTCTGTGTTTCTCGCCACCTTTGACAGAAATATCGGTCGACTAATATTGATAATAATAACGAGGCATCCGTATTGGAGAATAAATTGGTAGTCGACTCAGATTCCCCACAAACGTAACCCACATTTCAAGTTTGGACGCGCGGCGGTAATTAAACCGCGTCGGCCTGTGTACAATTAATTAAAAGACTCTCTGATCCCGGTTCTCGATCGTCCGTGGCGAGCGGCGGAGGACGGCGAAAAAAAAAAGCGGAGGAATTCCGTTTATAGCTTAATAGATCCGTCTAAAACGGGGCTGCTCGATCGCGACAAAGACTGCTGGAGTGTTCTCCACGGAATAACAGGCTTGAAGACTCAATTAGCAGACACGTAGAACAGTTTCCATGGGGGTGTGAGGGGGGGCCGACGGCGAAGAATTACTAAAACGGCTGGCAGCGCGGAAACGTTCGCGACGCGACATCAAAGACGTAACTCTCGCGGCGTAATATCAGCCCGATGCCCCCGACACCGACGGGGCTATAGGTGGAGAAAATGGGTCGGAGTCGTTAAAACAGTAGGTGGGACGCGTCGACTTCAAAAGCATACCGCGAGAGCCACGGCTGCACGAAAGTCCGCATACTTCCGCGCCAGTATTCCACGGGGGCATCTCTCTCTCCTTAGCCGGCACGTCGGGTTACACCCCGTGAATTACAACCCCTACAGGATGCGTCGCTGCCTCGTTAAAACCCCTATGACACCGACGCCGCTTTTACCGGTGATCACCGACGACGACGCCCTTAATACCTTCGACGCGATACCTTTTTCCCTCTTGGATCCACGACAAATCGACCATTCCTCCACCACGGAGCCAGGAATTTGAACGATAATGGTGATTCGCTATAAATGGAAAGAAACTTTTCGATTTCTTTAAAATATGGACTACCAGTTTCAAAAACAACGATTCAAAGCGAATCGCCATTCTAATGTACGAATACGAGGGGGGTGTAACTGTATATCGTGCTCCATGCCAAATTAGGGGTAGTTTGAGTCATCGTTCATCTATTTTTGTTATCGTTTAAAAAATACGAGCTCTCAAAGTTTGCAGGTCGAAAAGGACGGTTTAGAAATGGCTTCGAAACAATTGCCACTTTGTTTCGACTGTTACAAATAGCTGGAAATAGTCTAGGATCTCCGAAGTCTGGCAAAAGTTCTGAAAGCACATCCGATATACGGGGTGTTTCGTAATACGTTACGATCGTATCTGTTTGGCGGATCGGGGGAGTAAGAAGAACGAAAAAGGTTCGTACGAACATGTGCCCCATTTGACCTCTCGCATCTCTGGATCTTACTCGCGAGTGAGTTGTAACTTTCATTTTCATTCTGATGATAGGCTTCGATGCATCGATCAGCCGATTCCATCCTTCAAACATCTTCATACGCGGGTCTTCTAACTCGTTTCTGCGCCCACTTTACGCACGTATTCTGTAGTTTTTCATCGAAACCACTAATAAAATCGCATGCAAATTGGATCCACTCCACGTCTGGAAAGGTTCGACCTTCTCGACCTACTAGCGTACGCCTAGTTCGTCGTACCCCGTATACTAAAGTTTCCACCTAAAAATAATTCGTATCTCTGTTAATTTTTCGAGCTTCCGCGCGGACCTAGGCGGAAGTACTCTTCGAAGGGTTGAAAAAAAAGAAATTTCCCAATGTCGTATGGCGGCGTAACTCTTTGAAAGGGCGACGCGCCGGCAGAATGCACGGAAAAGGAGAGAAAAAAGACGAGGATCACGCGAACCGTGACAGTGAGCGATCGCATCGATACCCCCGCATCGATACGTCACGATTCCTCGTCGCGATAGAAACGGTCCTTGATAAAATACACGCTGCTTTCGACCGGAATAATATTTTCGTGCTCGAACGATGGCGAGATGGCTGGCCGCGATTGCAACGCGCAACGAGCATTCTTGCAGATATTGCGTACGAAGGGAATAATGGCGTCCTAGCGATAAAATTATCTTTTTCTCGTAACGAAACGAACGCGGCAACGTTAAATTTTCCATGCGCGAGCGCGACTATAACAATCGACCAAGCGTTTTCTTGAAACGGACACGTAAGATATATTTACGTTCTGGTTTGATCCTGGGACCAGACCGCTGAAAATTTAATTCGTCTGACCCGAGACCGTTTAGAGTCTCTATGGATAAATTATGGTTTAGACTGTGCCTGACTGACACAGTCTAATAAATTAATTGCAAAAAGGGTGAAACGACCGAGCTGTTTTTACTTTGACCGTGCACGATCCGATACCCCTCGGAGATAGAGATTTCACCTGAAAGCGATACGCGACGAGTCGAAGTAATGTAAAATTTGTTTAAATGAAAAATCGTATTAGGGACGAATTCTCATCGACGGCACCGTGTTTCATTTTTCCAGAGATGTTACAATTACAGTTTAATGAGGTAAAAAAGATAAAAATTCCTCTTTTCTCGATTTCAAAGTGAAAATTTCACTGGAATGATTTCTACGTGCCGGTGCACAAATATGTAATTTCATTAAAAATTTTGCACGCCAAGAGAATAAAAATCCGAACGGACTCGAGCAAATTAAAGAGCACAGATGTTTATTGCTAACTTTTACGAGCGATAATATTTTGTGCAACTGTTATTTTGCTTCGCTTTACGTATCGCTTCTTTTGTGTTAAATGAATAAATCAAAGGTTCGGCACTGTAGAAGATTCGACGTGCATTGTTTCATCAGCGAGCGCATTAGAGGATATTATTCCAGATCAATAGATCCGTCAATCTACCTGCTAACAATAAGCATAATGCGGAAAGTGCATTTCTACGGGTAAAGAGTGACGTGACGCAATACCGTTTGGATCGTTTTCAGCGAGGCTCGCGGAATGATCCATCGCGGGGCGCGTACGGAACAATGCAAATAAGCCAATTACGTCAATCCTGAGAAATGGTTGACTAAGGGCGGCCGGGCAACGGTGGAGGCGAGGAACGAGAAAACCGAAGGATGAGAACGAGGAAGACAACGCGATCGAGGCGGAGGTGGATGAAAAGGAAAGACGACCGGGAACGTCGGCGTCGGCGAGGCCGTGGGCCATTGGCGGCGGAGAGGAGCTCGTGCAACGGAATGCATGCGCGATGCATTAGGTAATGATATCGGCATTATGGCCGGAGCGTACGAAATGACGAACGGGCCGACGGATTGGAACCGGGGCCCATCGGGGCCCCATCGAAGGAGGGCCACGGGGTAATTATACAAGCAAACAAGGGGCGGTCCTACCAAGATTATAGGGTTCCTCCGGAGTGCTGGGCCCTCACCGTTCAGCCCTCCACCTCTCCGACCCCCCTGTTTGCCCGTAATTACAGGGCCAAACTACTCTCCATAGCAGCCCCCCCCCCCCTTACCTCCGCTCGAATCTTTCCGTGGAGAGATGCCACCCGCTATATAGTCTCCTTTCCGTCTTCTCATTCTTGCGTGTTGCTCGTCTCGATCGCCCTCGATCCGTTCTTTTTGCCGATCGATACACACGGGTCGCACACAGACTGAATCACCGCAATGTTTTGGCTAAAACTAAGTATAGCTTTCCCCCGTATAGCGATGGGACTTTCAATTTTTATAGGGCGCCGAGATTTATTATCGTTGAGGGGGGAATCGCGTGACATTTGTAACCATAAAAATTCACGGTGCGTGGGGCGTGATGTTTTTTGTTTTTTTAGCGGGTACAAATAGTAATTTTTAGCCATTGGTAGACAATGACACACCAATGCGTGCCTTGGACGACAGCACATTGAATGCTCTGCCACGGATCGTATATACAAATAGGTAGTCGATAGAGTACTTGTGAGAAAGGCAAGAGCGTAGTCCTCTACTGGCGAGCGCGGGAAACACTGCCACAATGGAAAGATTTATACAGTTATATTGGTCACATTGGGCACGATGTAATTCTTGCCGAAGAAGGATGTTATTTTTAATTAACACTGATGTATAGTTAATACGAAACAGAACCAAAATTCCATGCCATATAATGGCATGTACAATTTATACGTCTTCTTTCGGGAATGAACAGATTTAGCTCCATTTGAAATCCACTTGAAATTCGAACGGGCAAATGACAAGTATAAGAAACGCAGTGTATATCTATACATTTTTAAAATATTTTCTCTACTTTTATAAATCCAATAGTTCGAATGTGCATCGTTTAAGAGCATCCCGAAGACTTTATAGGTATCAAATTGCTCGATCGCGATGGTGTCGTTTAAATAAAAGATTCGCTCGATGATTCGACGCTCACGGCAGTAAATTTAGACGGAAGAACCTTATTTGGTTCTTTCGGCGACGTATGATTTCGCGAGTTCCACGATCCGGCGGAATATCTCCGCCAGATTGCAGTCCACGTGGGTTTGTTTTAAAAGCGGCGAGCGCGCGGACGTACGTACAGGAATTCAATTTGTTCCTTCGTCGCAATTACAGAGCCAAATTGTTCTTCGCGGCATCCCTGGCCGTACGTCTTTCGCCACTCCTTGGAAATACCGTCGGCCACTCTCTTGTCTTTTTCATCTTCCTTGCCCTCCGCTGTGCCCTCCGTAACGGCCGCGGCACGGTTCAATTCATCAAGGTCCTCCGGGAAACTTTGTCAAATAACGAACAACGCAAAAAGTTAAATGAACCCCGGGGGACCGGGGTTATCGTTGCTGCTTTTCGTTTGAGGAATTGAATTTTTCAACGATTCTTCAACGATTACCCGGTTAGTCGAATTTTCGAGCGAAACTTTCGATAATTAAAGTTTGCGATCGAAATCGTAATTCGTACCGATTTTTGAAGAAATTCGCGGCCAAGGTTTTTTCTCACGGTGGACGAGGATCGTGGGCTACCATAAAATGTAAAAAATTGCCCACTTTGAGGACGACGTAGCAGGTGACGATGTTCGCCGATGATAAAGTCCGGGTAGAGATTTACGACGAAGCGAACCCGAATTACGGGAATTGGAACAAAGTTGCGCGCCCGTAATCGTCGTCCCGCTTAATTACTTTTAATTCGACGACGAAATTTACTCGATCACGCTTCGCCCTTCCAGATTCACGTAATCGCCGGTTGGGTATATTAATTTTAAATCGCGTATCGCGAAGCTTTACGATTATTGCGCAATGGATCGACCGACAAACGGAACGTTGATGTACGACCCGGTAATAATAAAATGCATTTTATGGTTCGCGGAACGACGACAGCTGCGTTGATTTTCGGGGAACGCGAAAAAAAAACTACGATGACAAACAAAACCGAATCCCCATGGTATCCACTCCCGAGAGCTTTACTCTCGCGAGTCGGTATCGAGAATAAAAGATCTTTCGCAGGAGCATGAGAAAGGAGCCTTCGCGATGGAAGTTGCCTCGTCATTCGTATCCTTTCCCATGAAAAATACTCTCATTATATTTCTATAACAGAAAAATCGTACCAACACCGATCGCCATTAACCTTTCGTTCGTTATTTAACGTGCAATTATGATCTGAATTTATTAATTTTATGAATGGATATTTGATATCGTACGAAACATCGCATTTTAATTGACGTATCCTGATAAACACGATCGAGTTTAATAATAGCAACCCTGCTCGATGGTTCGATTGGCTATAATAAAAATAAAAAATCACTGATTTTTCAAAATGAGCAAGCAGAGCAAATCTCTAGGAAGATTTACGAGTTTGGTTTGGATTTTCAACAGCGTGAATTCTCTTGAAAGTAACATCGTCGCGAACAATTTAAGGCTCGAGATCTTCTCTACGCTCCTCTCCTATTCAACAGAATTATTTCCGGTGTTACTTATCAGAGAATTTACGAATGTGTACTACCAAACTTTGCGTATAATAAAGAATAAATATAGCTCGAACCATAACAATTACAGTTTGAAGAATTACAATAATTCCTGGATTACTGAAACGAATTCTGGGTCCTCGGCGTTTCAATTATCCGGTGAAAAGTCGATTTCCGTTCCAGGAATCGACGTCCCCAGTCGAGGACGCAACTGCCTCCGCTACTCTTTTTAAGGTCCCAACATATTTCATGCACCAAGCATGCACCAGATTCACGTTAACGAGAAACGAGTGAATCTGTAAAAGCGCGCAACCTTTCCCTCTGTCTCGTTAGCATGTAAGAGATCGAAGTAAGAAAAAACAAAAAAAAAAAAGGAAAAAAAGCATGCATTTGCGTCAAAGTGTACGCTTCGTAGCGAAAGGAGACTGATGATACTTTATTCATGCACGCATTCGACTTCTTATCCCTTTTAAGTCCCGGGCGCTCCCCTTGTGAAATACAAGTTCCTCTTTATTGGACGCGCGACAATGCGAATCTCTCGTTTTACGAGAAATTCCGCGCAATCGACGCTTTCAGCGAACACTGTGACTACCGACGAATTAACTTTTCACAAAAGAACATGCAAATGCCCATGCTTGAAAGGTTTAAGTTACCCATTCTAGCAATTTCAGGGCTCCGTGGATCCCGTTGTTGCGATACAAATCCAACTCTTCGGCGAATTGATACTGATACGCTCCTATTCCGTACACT
Source organism: Colletes latitarsis (assembly GCF_051014445.1). Lineage (NCBI taxonomy): Eukaryota > Metazoa > Arthropoda > Insecta > Hymenoptera > Colletidae > Colletes > Colletes latitarsis. The sequence goes on along the minus strand of NC_135135.1, from coordinate 22,896,188 downwards.
GTATTATGCTGATTCGCTATAAATGTAAAGAAATTTATATTTATTAAAATATGGATTTGTACCAGTTTCAAAAACAACGATTCAATTCATGAGAAACAACTATCTTTCATTTGCAGCGAATCGCCATTATAGTGTACGAATACGAGCGAGAGTATAACTGTATATCGTGGTCCACGCCAAATTAGGGGTAGTTTAAGTAATCGTTTATCTATTTTTATTATCGTTTTAAAAATACGAACCCTCAAAGATCGAGAATCGACAAATACATCTTCCATTGTGTCTCGTCGTCCGATAACGCGAAAAATTAAACTTCTTCAGCCTGGAATCGTTTTCACGAATCGCATCCAACCCCTCGTTCCCTCAGATCCACCCCATACGGCCCCGATTTCGCGCGACGCCCGTGAAACCCGGTTCCGCATTCGCGACACGTCGCGTCGCGTGTTATTTTAACCAAAATTGATGGCGAAACATCGGATATTTCAGCAAGACCTCATCGACTGGCAACACCGGCGCAACCGTGCATCCGAAGTTCAACATCGGAGACAAAGTTCCGCGAAATCCTGCATCACCTTGACGGTTTCTGTTCAGACTTCTCCGGGGCTCGCTCACTTAGCCGCCTACTTCGACCTACTTTCAACCTCGCTTCAACCCTGCTGGGAGCGCGACGGTCACGAAACCGACAGGGCAATTTAAATATTTCATATGCAGGGCAAACATATTTCAAAAAGTGCGTTGATTCAGCTAATTGCTCGACCCATTGGAAAAAGAAATCCCCTTCCACCTCCCTCTATGGACTGCGACATACTTTTCGAACGTATTTTCCTTTACGCGATGCTTCACGTAATTCGTCACGTTTCGCGAACCCTTGATGTAATTCTACAAACGTGTACTATTTAATTTTATTTTGTTTAAGGGGATCTCCTAGTATGCACGTTCTTTAAGAAAAATAAAAAATAAAAGTTCTTAGTAGAAGGGGTGAAATTTGTTAGGATATGAGAACGATGTTAAATATTTTACGTGCAAGGCAGACGCGTTTCAAAAAGTGTATTCGGCTAATTCGATGGATGAAAACCTAGAAAACCGTCGAAACTAATAATAAATGATCGCGAGACATGGATTTTCGGTATCCCGTGTAAGTCTTATTCTCGCAACGCGTAGTCGACTTTGGTTTCCCGGAGCCACGGATCCCGGGGCTTCTGAAAGTCACATGGATTCGCGTCCTCCCGTCTCGTATCACTCGATCAGGGAATACACGGTGAATCGTATTTCCGATATGCGGTTTTTGAACCCGCGTTGGAAGTAAAACCGAGCCTCGATACGTGCACAAAATGATCCACCCACGTTCCGGCATTATCCTGACAGAAATACTTTGTCGTTCGGGGACTGGAATCGCGGTCTCTGCTCCGCCTGTCTCGTGTGTGCCCTCGACTTTCTTTCTTCTCTTTTTTTTTTTTATTTATATTTCGGACCGTTTCACGCAGAAGTCCAACGTCCCTCCTTCAGGACGCGTCGACCGCGTCGTTTCCCCCGCTGTCACCGTTTCGTCTGCTCGTAAAACAAAGACCGGTGCCCCGGCGTCGTATCGTTGCGTTTATTCAAATGAGAGGGCTTGTAATTCGGGAATTCACCGCCCAAGCTCACCGCGCGCGCGATGTTATGCGCGAAGAAATTTCATCCCGGAATTCCAGCCTCCCCCGCCCGCCTCCGTCGCGGCCCTTTTCCGCTAAGGCGAACGAGAAGCTTGTCTCGCCATCGCCGAGAGACCTCCTATCCCCCGTCCCATATTTTTCCTACTTTACACGCAACTTTTCCCCTTCTACGACACACCGACCATTCCCCACCCCCGTCGCCGATGGTTTATTCCGCGGATCGCCGCGTCCCACAGCGGCTTCGACTATACAGCCGGAAATCGCGATACATCCGGAATCTGCTGTGGAAATTCAGTGGTAAATCGCGCATACTCTAAGAACCGGAAATTAACGATATCTCTAACACTTTTATATTGACCCCCCGGGGGCAGTTTTAAGAGTTGCAAGAGCTTATATGCGAGAGTCACCATCTAGTAGCAAATGTATTATGTATGTATGAAAAGTAAGCGAGATAGTAAGAGGGTAGACGCCAGGACGTTGAATGGTCAGTCCAGCACTTGTGAGAGAGACAAGACCCGAGCCCTCTGGCGGCGAGCGCGGGAAACGTCGCCAGATATACCGTATCGCAAGAGTTTCGAACCGAAAAATGTTTAACTCAACATACATTGTAGAAGCGAATAACGAAGATCGATGTGAACTTCTTCTGTGACGTTTCTCGAGATCTCCAGCAGGCCTTCGTTATCGCAATTTGCAAATGCAGCGACGTCGGTCCGCCGCTCGACGAAATAAATATCGTATCGTTATTAATATCGGAACGCCGTTCGAATTGTCTAATGGAAACCGGGGCCCCCGGTTGATTTATCCGGCGGTTCGCGGAGATCGATCGTGATCGCGATTCCAACGGCGCGAATTTCCGTGGGAAGAACTCCGCCACCCCCGTCCGCGATAGCCACCCCTCCCGCGTGAATTATTGGCCTATGAAGCGCAAAAATAAACGTTCGCCTGGCTTCGTTACTTGCCAGCTAACTGTGCCAAGACGAATATTCACGGCGGACTTCGGTGATATTTATCGTTTACCATAAAACGTACTCGGTTTCCCTTTGTTTTTGGTAATTTCCGTTCTTTCCGGAACTGTCGACCGATCGTAGAAGTTTCATCATGCATCCGTTACTTCGTACGTAAGGGAACGATAATAAATCGTATCGCCTTTATTAACGACGGTAATAGAAAAATAATGTAGCCTCGGTATTCGCGATTAAGAGCGAACCTTTGGATTATTTTACTTTCAAGTTGGCTCGGGCACTCTGCCAATTAATTTTTATATAGTACTTGGAGGAATTTTAAATAAGTTAAGGATTAAGGGCGGATAAGATCGTAAAACAGCCTTACTCGCTTTGCCTCGTTGTAACACCCTGGTACGACATAATGCAATATTCTTGTACCGGTATTTTATTTTTATTCCCACCGTGACGAGCGAAGACGTTCGATAAAGAAAATTAAAAGGAGACTCGATCGCAAAGTTACACGAGTAAAATGATTTCAGGAAAGGAATATTTCAATTTCTAACAAAACGATACTAAATCGCCGATAAAACTGGAGGCCACTAAATTTCGTTTATATATTGGCTCGATCACGGCTACCATAAATTGCTCACCGACGACGAATTATTTATACAGAAATGAATGTGCGTGTCGATAGCGCGATTTCTCCGGGCGTTACGTATTCGTCGATTAATTTTACGACCCGGTACGTGGACCGATTGCCTCCGAATAAAAGTCGTTGGTTCGCGGCTGGACATCAGACGCCGTAGAACTTATACGTCGAAAATTGCCCCAACGCGATAACAATTCGCAGAGAAGGTGTTCGCCGTCGCGACACGGGCGTACAATATTAAACGGGACAGCCAGGAATATTACAGGAGCCGCGTAGAGGTATATTCGCATGGTTATTTTATGCACCGCGTTTCCACCGCCAACAAACGATCCCGGTCGTCCCCGACGAGTCAACAACTCCATACGGCTTTCCATTATCGCGTCACCTTATGATCTATCAATCTCGACCGTTGCTTCCCTTGTAATAACAAGCCCGGACCAATTTGCATGCGAAGCTCCGCATTATGGAAACCGCAGTCCGCTCAGACGTAACCAGATAAGAAACCGAAACGTTCCCGCCACCAAAATGTCCCTCACCGATCGAAATTCACCGCTGGCCCGTTAATTTGGTCAACCTGGGCTTGGGTCCGTTCCTTCGACTTCATTAACTTGGGTTGGATGTGTACTAGAGACTATGTTAGAGACAGTACTAGAGATTTTGGGTTGTGGATCGAAAAATTTGTGCAATTTTTCTTTGTTTGAGCAAGTCTGTGTTTGTATGTGTTTGTTTGCAAGTGATCTCTGCAGGATGTACGTTGCGAGATATTCGCGTCACAATATTACCATGAGATAGGTATAACAGGCGTTAGAAAATTCTAAGCCAAGTCTGACACAGTTGAGCCCGGTTTGACGTAGTTTTTCATCTTCTAAAATTTGTATAACCTAACGTATGCCATTTTCCATGGAACTATTTAATTACGTTCGAGTCGTAAATATCGAAAAATGACAATATTACAAAAAGACATAACAGAAGTAAAAAGAAATGCCAAGTTGAGTCCGGTTTGACGTGGTTTCCACCCTCTAAAATCTCTAAAACGTAACATATGCCTTCTTTCATGGAACTGTTTAATTACATTCGGGTTGTAAGCATCGAAAAATCACGACATATACAAGAAGATATAACGGGAGTGAGAAAAATCCAAGTTGAGTCCGGTTTGACGTAGTTTGCGTGGCCTAAAATTTATGGAACGTAACGCAGGCGATTTCCCGTGACACGGTTCGATTACGTTCGGGTCGTGAGTATCGATAAATTTGTTATTCGAGTATCCGGGGTGGGTTTGAAGAAACGGGAGTCGTTGGAGGATGGCGCGTAACGCGGTAATCTTTTCGCGGAGCGGTCCCCGTGGCTCTGTTGCGGCCGGTTCTCTGGGAAAGCGGCGCGGGTAAAATCGCTGGAATTTTACGACGCCACGGGTTGCGCAGAAAAGCATTTATTATTTGCGGTCTTAGAAGCGATCCTCGTTATCCTCGTTACCGAGGCGAGCGCCTCGACAAGAAGCCTCGCAACAGAAGAAGTCCGAAAGCGGTTCGCCGGTGAGAGACGAGACGAACCAGAGAGAGTGGAAGCGAGACCGGCCGCGATCCGAACGAGCCGTGGACGCGGAATGGGTACGAGAGAAGAGTGGAAGAGAAAACAATAAGACGAAAAGAGGAGGCGGAGGGCGGCGGAAGAGGACGATCGCAGCCGCGGAGGCCGGAGCCAGAGAAGGACCGAGGAAAGAGTAGATAGGTACTGGCGGCGGAGTAATAACGGACTGCTCACCATGATTATAGAGCACGAGGCAGCCGGTACGTTGCTTAAATCAACAGAGAACAGAGCCGGAGGTTTCACCTGCCGAATCAATTTTTACCTCGTTTCGAGTCTGCCCGTCTCGTTCTCGCCCGTCCTCCTCCCCCTCGACCGCCCGTCCTCGCCCCGCATTATACCGACCGTGACCGGTTTTCCTGCTTACCGATTGCTTTTTCACGGATCAGATCCCAGAGTTCCCCCCTGCCCTCCCCTACCCAACAGCCCCTCCTTTTCTCCCTTTTCTTTTCGCGGTGGCTACGCCGATGAAAACCTCCCCGCCCGGTTCCCTCGGCCTCCAAGGACGAGTTTAATTTCCTTAACAGACCCGTTTATTCGTTGTTATCGACGGGAGGGGGGGGGGGGGGAATTATCGAATGGAAATGGAAACTGAAGAAACGCGAAAGCCACGGGGAACGCCCTTACGGAAGGAATTAAATTTACGCGTAAGCACAGTGGTTGGACACGACTAGGGGACAAGGGTTGTAATTCTTTTGTTGATTTTTTTATGGTAAAGGGAAACACACTTTGCAGCGAAGATTTGTAGTAATTAAGAAGGTAAACTAAGGTTACCGAGGCGTTCGCATTGTCTCTCTTGCCAACTGTTGGGAGTGTAATTTGATCGGGTCTAAATATCCGAATAGATTTAAATATAGTTTGAACAGTATTTGGACCATTGAATTTTGTCTGATAGTTAAGTATGCTTGCTAACAAAGCGACTGTTACGTTCGTTTCCGGCTGCACTTGAAGCTCGTTAGCATAATTCTATAAAGTTATACGTTTCCTTCCTTTTGATATGTAAAATACGCCAGCAAAATGTGCGACTGTTCTAGCCGCGGTTGATTTTTCGTTCGTATGCTCGTTAAAAGATTCTCCCAAAATTGAAAAAAAAATCGATGGAAACAGAATTCGAATCTCTGAAGGATTACGCTAGAGAAGACCGCGCCGCTTCTCTTGAATCGCCCTGTACACCTCAGTAAACGGGATATACATCTTTTTAATCCAATTAGCCTCTGTTTCTCTGGCAGCGTCTCTTTTATATCAAACCATAGCGCGCGTAGTAAAATACGTCGGGTATTACGTTTCATTTTCATCAAAAACGTAGAAAACCTCCTCGCGGAAGGCAAACGGAAGATGAATAAAATAGAAGTCGAAACGAGACGGGGGTTCGGAGTTATCGGTGGGGCACAAAGGATCTTCCCAGCAGGAGCTAAGTATCTTTAATATTAGACCGCTTTGCCATTCTCGATGTGTCGTTTTAATAATTCTATCTATCGCTAGAACAAACCAATCAACCATAAACCCCTCGATTTGATAGGTTCAAAACTCGTAACTACCACTTGTTAGCAATTTCTATTAAATTTTATCGATGCAGTCGTACGAATCTATATCAAAATCAAAAGAAATTCCATCAAAAGTGTTAATATTTAAACGCTTCGAAGAACTAGTTTCCCAAAATACGCGTCGACTTATCAATCACTGTATCACAGTTTCTTGCAACATCAGCTGGCGATCGCGAGTGTGAAGGTTCAAAGTTACGGTGTCCTAGATCCCTTCTTGTCCGCCATTATTTCGTTCCAGCCTCGCCCTCGTGGCTTCCTAAAAACCTTCCCTGGCGACATTATCCGGGGAGAAGTTCGAGAACGTAGGACATTGTCGAATTTACGAACAGGCTACATTATTCAGAGACAGTGAGGAACACGAGACGCAACGCGGTTTCGTTATTTCCCATGGAACAGTCAGGAAATCGACGCTCTGCACACCGTCTTTCTTATTCCTGGCTTCCAGGCTGGTCGTTGCATCGGGATAGAAAAGACAACGCGGGGGTCAGGTTTATGCGAGGACATCAAACCAGCCGTGGGCCGGATATCGACGGCTACGCGCGAACAAACACGGCCAGAGGCTCGTCCGGAGTTGAAAGACGTTTCCCACCTCCTGCTCCGTGGCTCTTTCCGCCGCCAGGGTCATGAATTTCGTCTATTCGCGGTTTATGACCTCTTTCTCTGCCCCGGAACAACGGTGCTTTTCACGTGCTCCGCGGACCAAAGTATTCGCAGACCGACCTCTTTCAAGTACGTACTTGACTTCGACTCGTGGGCTTCGTCATCATACGCGGATACGACCAGTCGTCTCGTCTTCTCGATATCGACCCGACAAAAACGAAACGATCCTGAAGAAATCCCCTGGAAACAAAGCGAAATCGTTTAATTGTTCGGTCGATCATTTTTGCAACGACTTTCGTTGATCTTTCGAAAGCGTTACAAATATATCGGTAAAGCTGAGCCAGCAAACCTCGCCTCAGGTCTCATATATTTGCGCAATTGGGTTAATACTCAAGGTTTGGTGAATCAGCCTTATCAGATTTTCGACATTCTGCTCGTTGTTATTTTTAAGCGACCCATTAAACGTCCACGAAAGTATTCTTCGAGGAAGACATTACGAAACGACCGGTATAATATGAAATAAAATGCTCGTCTACGATCGAACAGCCAAATCGAAGAGTCGAGGTGTACCGTAACAATTAGCGAACGAAAATAGTAACAATTTCATAGTAACGCGACCTCGGTTGAAAGGGATTGAAAAATCTCGCTGAACGAACGTAACTTAACCCTGTATGTGGGTCGCGCGACGACAGCCATTCCAGGCCCTGGAGCTCAATTAATCAGACGCCGCTGGACGTTCTCGAACCGTCCGAGACAGCTGCAGGAAGAACTATTCCAAGCTTCCAATCCTCGCAGTCTCGTATGAAATCGCGCGGCTAGCTCGAACAAATTTGCAACTCGCGCTTCAATTTGCTTAAGCTGTCCGGTGCACGTGCGAATCGAACGGCTTGGCAGCTGCGAGCGCGATCGTATTGCTTGCATGTGCAAACCTGCGCGCGTTGAATACCCTGCGCCAGCGTTTCCCAACCTTTTTCGGCCTAAACGACCCTCCGAGCAACCCCTTTCCTACCGATAATCCTTTTAGAACGTCCTTGAAACGCAACCTCGGATAGAAACGTACGTATAAACGCGTTAAAAAATTGTAGGACTGTACTGAAAGTCACACTGAAGAACAGAGATGGGAGTACTGTGCTGTAATTGGTCACAGGGAGAGCGAGTAAGCGTTGTGATCATCTATCGTGCACAGCTGGAAAGTTGCCATTTGGATCGTCGCACGAATATCTCGTAAACGATCGAAGATATGAAAAAGTTTAATAGGAGAAATTTGCACGGTTTTAAGTCGACTACAAGATGCGTGTAAATTATTCTTTTCCTATCTGTGAGTTTACCGAGTTATGAAGATCAATCTAGGTTTTTTAAATGGATTTTTTAGCATATTTAGTTGACAGAGGTCTATTTTGTCATACTACGACGTGATAGTAGATAATTAAAACCAATATAGAATATAAAAGAGATCAAATTTGCAAAGTTGTACAATATCAGACAAAACGAGAAAGCTTAAGAATCGCGTTAGTAACGTTCTCCAAAAGTGTGGAGCGATGGAACCGCCCACGTTGGGAAACGCTGGCGTACGCCAATGGCGCTGACGAGGGAAATGTAAAGCTGATGCTCGTTTAATGCACCCACGTCGGGTCGTGGTGTCCGATAAGGGGGCGGGGCGGAGATTTCGCGTTATTTCGCGCGCGAATATCAGCGAATGTTGCGCTTCCGCTCCGTCCACGTGCGTTCCCCCTGACCGAGCGTAAAACGGCGCTCGACGTTCCGTGCACGAGCGTTAATGTGTTATTAATAATCGATCCCGAGCCGGCACGCGGCCGTGATAATGCCGTTGCGGGGGCATCGTCATGAATTTTACAACCGTGTTTGCGCTCAATGTCGGCCAAATCCAATCGCGGCGAATCGATCGCAACTTTGCGATCGATGTCAGGGATTTCGTTGAAATTGAAACGCGCCGCGATCTGGCTAGAATTAACCTTCGTAGGCGTCCTCTCGCCACACGCTAAACGCCTTGGCATGCGAGCAAAAACGAGGAGAAAACAAATGGGGCTGGACACGAAAAACGTGCACTGAACTCTAGTGGAATACTACGAATCACACGAGTTACTTCTTTTTAAAGCATTTCAATGGTGATGTATGGCATACAACTCTGGGAGCGAGCCAAGAATCGCACGTAACTTGCTAGTGTTCGCGCGCTCGCCACCAGAGGGACACGCTCAAGTCGTACCTCTCTCGCAAGTACTCTCTGCTATCTTGTTTAGTACAACAGCAAGTTGCCATGGTGGAGATGATATACCTTCCCAATAAATATAATTCCCTACTTTCTCCAGAATATTCAGACGTTGTCACAAATAGCCATTTTCGGAAATTGTTTTCAGTTTGCACGCGAGCTGATTCTTCGCGAAATTTTCGGGTCAGTGGTTGCCAGAATGTAAAAGGCTCGCGAGCACAGGGATGGTTCCTGGCTGCAAAAATATGGAACGGTATATTCGTTGACGCCCCCGGGAGCTTCGTTTTCGAAAATTCGTCCGGGAGAATACGCAGTTGACTGCCACTCAACCTAATGGATACTATATAGCCTGCTGCAGTCGCGACGATACCGCGGAGAATACTGATAACGCATTCGTTAGCGATTCTAATAATTTGTAAGTAGATCCATTAATTAACGAATTGTGGAAATTGCGCTCCCGTCGTCGCATGTTTGCTCGATGGATCAAGAGACGGGTTGTACGTTGACGAGCGTAATTTTAATTTTTAAATTCAATCCTCTCGAATACGAAGCCACAAAGCAGAGTTTCAATTCATTTCCCCTCGGCTATCGGCGTACGGGGTTAGACGCAGGTTTTTCCCCGTTAATCAACCTCTGCCTTGCAAAGTAATTATATTTCGTGTACACAATACCTTTTGGCCGATAATTGGACGAGGCGCGGAAAAGCAGAAAACGTCGCTGTATGAAAACACCGTCCTCTTTTTAGCGGAATCAAAAATTGTCCAAGATCCACGGTAGCAAATCAATTTCCGCGCCTGATGTTTTCACGAAACAAGTTGATGTTTCGGGGATAAAATGGAGCTGTTTAAACAAAGAAAAGAACAATTGAAATCGAGGGAAAAGGCGTTGTCCTCGAGAGCTAGATCACGCTGAAAGGAGGTCCCCCGGGCTTTCCGAACGGATATGATAGCGAGCTTATGGCGGTCCCCGCGAAACGAGATCCTCGTGGCGGGACGTTCGAATGCAGCCTGCCGTGAAATGCATTACGTATGCATCGCGCTATCGCGCCGGGAATCCGAGGCCAGACGTTCGCTAATTCGCGCGCCACGCTCGGGATTTCCTCGATCAGAAACTGGTCCACGCCGGAAGACGCGTACGCGCCAGGCATTATGAATTCCCGGTCGTGCCCGGGCCACTTTGTCCGCGCTTTTTCATTCCTTTTCTTTATTGAAAACGGCTCCACGGAAGGGGCGAGGATTAATCGCGAATGCCGCGCGAGCGCGCCGGAAATCGATCGCGCTAGGCACGATGCTACCGGAGGATCCTAATTAGTCAATCGTCCCCCCCCAACTCCGGGGACGATTTGACGTAGAAAATTTAATTCGTTCCCGGGGAAACCGTGACGGCACGGTTTCATCGTACTTCCGTTCGATAACAATGGACTTATTGGCGTCGCGATGATTTACCAGCGTCCCTCGCGTCGGCGAGCCTGGGCGATCGACGCGGAAATTAAGACGATCGTCGAAGCAAATCCGGCTCGCTCGGAACCGATAAATCAAAAGCCACCTTAGGTTTCTGCAAGTAATCGGGTCTAAGAGCATCCGAACATTGGGTAATAATTAATCAGCTTAGGACCCGTTTATGCCTGCGTGCACGCTCGCGTCCATTTCGGATGTAATCGGACAGCGCACAGCTCGATACTAACGTCGAATCGTTCGATAATTCAATACTCCCGGTTCGGATTGAAAAATCTATTTCGTTGGACGTGTATATACACACGATCGCAAATCACGGAATTGAATAATAGTATTCGAGAAGCGTCGAAAGACTGTCAGACGCGTTTCGAATCTCTTTCGAAGACAGAGATTCGAACGGCCATCGCTATAACGCAGAGTCAGAGAACGGAACAACGGGACGGTGGATTTACCCCGTTTCATTATTCACGAGTGTTTGATCGCTTTAATGCAGTTCTCAATTAATAAACCGCGAGAACAAGTTGGAGACCCGGAAAAGCTTCCTCCACTCTGGCTTCAAATATTTTTCTTCAATTTCAGAAAGCTTCGGGGGCCTCTCTCGTCCCCCTGCTGTTACGGGCGCACGATGATTGTCGAGTTCTCAAACATATCTTGGAGTGATTCGAATTTGAACCTCCGATTGGCGAGCAAAGATCATTCGAGAATTCTCTGAAATATGATACTCTGATTTTCGAGACAAACTTTTGGTCCCCCGTCCCTGTGGCGGCTTGTTCGGTCGCAGAGAGATCCTCATAATGGCACTCATCGATCAGGTGGTCGCTCGAGTACTTGTGGGAAAGACAAATCGAGCGTAGCCCTCTGCTGGAAAGCGCGGAAAGCGTCCCCTCGAGTTCTCGTCTTTTCTCTGATGTTCACGTTTCTTGTACCACGACTGAATAATCGATCACTTCTTTTCATAGATTCTATTGCTCTTGACATACTTTGCAGTACTAAAAATAAACATCGAGAGCTCTATCGTGCCCCGAAAATTTTACTGAATTCTGTAACGACGTGAAAACGATCGCGTTTCGTTACAGCGTAACTCGTGTTTCTATTATCAAATCCGTGCAAACGTACGTTTCTGGATTTATCAAACAATAACAACGCGCGAACGCAAACGCGACGACCGCGATCGAACCCATTACATTTATAATCGTTCGATGATAGGAATTATAGGCGAAGCCGAACGGCTCGAATTATGCATTGGGCGAGCTCGGATTCCGAATCTAACCAGACCTCAGGATGACGTCGGTTCAAATCAAACTGCGGCGCGACCGCCGACCGATGGATCCGCGATTGTAATCGCGCGGCGAATTAAACATGCAACGCGAAACGAACGTTTTATTGACTCGACGACGTGAATAGTCGACGGAGGGAAGCGTCGATCGGGAAACGAGGATCCTGAAACAGAGTACTATCTCTGTTCTTGCGATTTAACTGGGGTTACTCGTGCAATAAATTATTATCATTATTGTTGGCGGTATCGCTAGGAAGATAATAACGACGATGTAGTGTGCAATCCGCGAGAATTTGACCAGCGGGACAAGAGAGTGCTTCGGTTGCACCGCTTATTGCCTTTCACTTTCGTCGTTTCGACCTATAGTTAGACTAGAGTGGGGATCTAGGCACCAATCGGGCCCGCATTTCTTTCGCTAGCCAACTTCTGGCATACACACAGTACATTAGAAAAGAAATTCTGAAAGATCTACGTTCTATCGATAAACAATACTGCTCTCCACCTTGTTCAGAACGTGTCTCACATTCAGTCCGTATTTAAGCAGAGTTTGTGATAAAGAAAACATACGTACACTGCTCGATAAAATGGAGTACAACGATTATTATTGAAAATGAGAATAAATAGGGGATGCAGTGCCTCTCTATAGTGTTCGAGGATGAAGAAACGTAGCTTGGAGAACCTTTAGCACATTCAGTCAGCATTTAAGCAGAGCTTGTGATAAAGAAAACATACGTACACTGCTCGATAAAATGGAGTACAAGGATTATTATCAAAAATGAAAATAAATAGGGAATGCAGTGCCTCTCTATAGTGTTCGAGGATGAAGAAACGTAGCTTGGAGAACCTTTAGCACATTCAGTCAGCATTTAAGCAGAGTTTGTGATAAAGAAAACATACGTACACTGCTCGATAAAATGGAGTACAACGATTATTATTGAAAATGAGAATAAATAGGGGATGCAGTGCCTCTCTATAGTGTTCGAGGATGAAAAAACGTAGGTTGGGGAACCTGTAGCAAATACAGCGTCGTTACGGAGCAGGTCGCTCGGTAAATTGAACAATTCGTTGCGACGGCAATCGAGAAACCGTAGTCGGGGAATGAAATATCGGATCCGCGATTATGCGCGGCAGCCCTTTCGTCGGCGAATCGTTGCGCGACTCGTAATATCGGTCCGGGTCGAGGGGATCGAAGAAACATCTGGCCATGTACGAATATCACACGGCCTCGTAAATCCCGCGGCCGAACCGTCCACTTCGAGAGCTATAAAACAGTGCTATGCAGAGTAAAAAGCATCGACGGAGTGGCAGCGCGATAAACCGTCGAGACGTGTTCGGTCCGCTTCGTGCCGCTCGCGCCGCGTCCCTCCCGGTTTCATACTTTTGATAAATCTCGATTTTTTCCCCCTGCCGTTCCTTTTTCTCTATTTTTTTCCCCCCTCCTTCTTCGACCCTTTTTTTTTTTTAATAAAAACGACACTTCCTCGCCGGGCCGTTAGGTCACGAACATCCCCTTCGCGGCGATATTTATGCTCTTACGTCACGAGAGAAATATCGCGCGACGAGAATCTTGGCGTACACGCGCGAGCATACCGGAATGCAACGAGCACGTACACACGACCGCCACCGAGCGTACACAGCTTGTTTTTGTCCGTGCGTTAATTAAACTCTAACTTCAGCGACCGACTGCACGGGCCAGACGTAATTTTCCACCGCGTGACCCTGCCAGCTTTGATCCCCCGGCACTCGACGCCAGACCCTGCGGAACCCGGTCCAGTTTTCGGGATCCGCGACGAACAAGGGAGGGGAGGGTGGGGCCAGAAAATGTTTTGCGCGCGGCAAATTTCGAAACTCCGAGGAAACGCCATTACCGGCGGCCATCGATTGCTACTTTGCCGTTTCGCCGGAAGTGGAGGACCCCGTCCCACGTTAACGCGGCCATCCGTGCATTTTCGAAAACGCTTCGCGCCCTCCGGTTCTCAACCACCATTGTAACGCGGAAGGGAGAGGGGGATGATTTGAACTAGTCTAAGAAATCTCTATTGTAAACGAATTTAACTAAAGTTTCCTCCCCATCGTAGCTTTGTGAATATTGTAATATGGAGGCCAGATGATGGAGATTTATTTTAGTCGAAAACGAACCAACGAATTATAGAAAATTACGAGAATGGATGTATTGGAAAAGAGTTACTAAGAAGAATTAATCTTCATTTCCTATTATTTCTGTTTTCCCCTGTCGACAGTGATTTTATTGTGTTATTATATTTCAGCTCGTTCCGAGTGGCGAATGGAAATCGCGCAAATGAAATTTGCGTTTATGAAATTTTTGAACGAAACGGGCAAATATTTCAGTATTCGAATGCTCCTCGCCCTATTATCGAGCAGTTAAAAGCACATAATGGCGGCGGAACGCGTATTTTTCGTTCGGACAGAACACGCACCGTCGCGCCGTATTTCACAGAATAAAGGGAGGCTATAATCGATCAGTTGGATGTTGAAAAGCGGCCCAAGCAATTTCGCGCAGGGTTATATGCAGTTCGACCTCCGCTGCTTACCAGGGAGACCGACTTGCTTCATCGAATGTCGGGTCAAATGCAAAGAGGCCATTGCGAAACTGCATCTTGCCCGGCTTTCTAATTTCTCGAGATTCGTTAAAAATACTAGGCCCGCTGGAAAGTTCATCTTTGCCCATCGATAATTCCTCGTACACTGATTTCTATTCTTCCACTCAAAACTACGAATAAAATAATTCGATCGAAGCTAATTCCGAAAAGCTTAGCCATGGCTTAGGAAGAACGCGTAAGATTGGAAAAGCTGTAATTCCGATATTAATAATATTCGAGTATGCAAATTCTGTTGAGACGAGTATTTAAGAGGCAGAAGGCGTTTGGACATTGGACAAGCAAATAATTTGCCGAGTCTTAGCCCTAGATACGAGCAGACCGAGCGTCCTGTTGGCGAGAACAAATTCGAACGTCCGATAAAGAGGAGGAGAAGAAGATCGTCCCTGTCCAGGCCGGTCAAACGAAAGGAGCGTCCGGCAAGAAGAGTAAGCAGACAACATTTCTCAGCCGGGCCGACGCGGAGCCATAATCAATCCGGTGGATGTTGAAAAGAGGCGCGAGCTATCTCGCCCAAGGATCCAGGATGGTTCCAGCGCGCTCAGCGGGAAGTCCACCTTACGTATCCCGGTTTACATCGCGCCGAGTCCAGAAAATTGCGCGCAAAACAGCCCGTGGCATCCGCCTTCCCTCCTATTCGACCACCATTTTCCCCCTTTACCCCGATCGCTGAAAATTAACGCTACAACTGCTCGAAATAACCCTCGTTTCTCGAAATTTTCCAAACACCCCGGGCTATAATAGAAAATTTTGGGAATTTTTGGTGAAATTTGATACCGCCTCCTACGTCGTTCCCCATTTTATTTTGTTAAAGGAATATTAACGATAGTTTGGTTTTGTTAAAACGTGAAAATTGTGGTACTTTCGACCCCCCGTTTACCGTGAGGGGTTTCTATTTTTCGTGTTTGCACGCCCTCGCTTCGAGTTTTTGAATTTTTTTTTTCTCCAAAACCGGTACTCAACTCGGTTTTACGCGCGACCCGTGTACCGAGAAATATTCGAAAATAGAGGGAAACATAAACATAGAATGTAATCGACGGTGGAATTACACGGTTCGACAATTAACATATTCGCGAACGATGACTTAATTCCCCGTTATTTTTCGAATCTACACCTCGGTTGACATCATTTCACGTTTATACGCCGACTTTATAATTCATGGTTGCAGCAATTATTTGGCAGAAAATTGATATCGATTCGTCGAAACGAGTATTTGAACAATTATCGTCCAAGCAATTTCGAGCCGAGCATGAAACGAGTTTGTTTGCATGTTTTTTGTCAGAAATACGGGAACGGTTTCAAAAGTTTTCAAAATATACGAAACATTTTTCGGTTAAAAATCGATGAATCCAGGAAAGCAACATTCGTGAGATTTAAAGATGACCGGGAAGATTTGAAAACTGATGAAAGGCCAGGTCGTCCAATATCGATTCGCAAAGAAGGATTCATCGATAAAAACCGGTCGTTGCACGACCCTGCGAATGATGGCAGACGATTCCAGTATCAATACGAAGACAATCTACAGAATTTTATTGGAGGATGTCAAAGAAAAGAGGATCACGCTTTGTTCCACTTTGTTCAGAGATCAACGAAACGACCGTGTCGAGCACCTTAAAAGCACGATTAAAAT
Organism: Colletes latitarsis; assembly: GCF_051014445.1. Classification (NCBI taxonomy): domain Eukaryota; kingdom Metazoa; phylum Arthropoda; class Insecta; order Hymenoptera; family Colletidae; genus Colletes; species Colletes latitarsis. The sequence goes on along the minus strand of NC_135135.1, from coordinate 22,880,013 downwards.
CGTTAATAAAAGGTCAGAGTTCTCGAAATCTGGTAAAACAGATTCTGTAGATATTTGTTCAAAATTTAAATTGCAGTCGAAAGGAAGAGATTGTAATAATCTGACTGCACGACGTCGATGGTTGCTATCCGTGACATACTGTAAATCTAGGATCGACAACAGTGAGTACAGAAGGGAGAGGGCGTAATCTTTCAAAGGGCTAAACGAGGGAATCGAATGAACGCGGATCTCGTTAAAACGTGCAGTAGTGTGCAAAAGTTTTCGGCCAGACTTTTGGCTCGGCTTTGTAGGAAAAGTTAAGGCGAATTTTAGATTAAAAGAGATTGAAGTCTGATGAGACCAAGGAACACGTTCGGGTCGTGGAAATGGTTACTCTTCTAATCATCCGTCGAAACTTTGTTTTCTACAGTTCCTAACAAATTATTAACAAATTTTGCTAGATCGTTACCGTAAGAAGAAAAATTAAACATTCAAACTGTACACTTTGTAAATGTTGGGAATTTTGTCGTCGCGAAACGCGATGTTTAATTTTAGTAAATGGACCGCGTGCCTATCGATTGAACCAAATAAATTAAATTTATTCGTTTCTCCTCGATCTAGGAGGAAGTTGCAAATGTAACTATCCGGAAAGTTCTGTAAATCCCACGATGGGCCAAAGATCCTCGCTATTTCCATCCAATTAGCACGCGTAATCCCTTTCTATTACCGAAGGCTTGGCTTCTACGTGCCGATCGAGCGTCGCGGAAAATCGATCGAAAGGAACAAGAATCTGACGAGTGGGGATGTAAACAGCTCGGTGATTGGTCGTTCGAGCAGTGGCGCCAAACGAGTCGCGAATTTTAAATCCCAGTTTACTAAATATTTGTTTATTTAACGATACGAGGTCCTGTTACTTTAGATATAACATAAGACGAGAGTGACGTAAGGAACACAAAATGAAATAAATGAGAAATGGATTCGCGAAAAATACGTTTCCTGTTAAAAGGGTAGCGCCTCGATGTTTCTCGATAGTTTTCTTATGGTTCCGAGGCAGGGACAATCGCTCTCGGGTGGGCAACGCGTATACTGTTTACCCCTGGAGTGTGAGAAGAGCGGGAGGCAGCGACGAAAGTGTGTTCCAAGGCGAGGAGCCATAATCGATCCGGCGTGCGCTGAAAGAAAGGAGGCGCGAGCTATCTCGCGCGAGAGCTCGTGAGTCGAAAAGAACAAGGAGAAACGGTGTCCAAGTGCTTCGGGGATGGTGTTGCGGCCTCTCTCGCAGCGGGAAGTCCGAAGTTCGTGCAGAAGGGACTACGTCGGCGTCGTTCCCGGTTAACTAGATGCCAGCCGAGATTCCACGGTGAAGGGTTGGACGGACGGACCTGGCGGAGGTAATCATAAAGCTACGACGAGGAGAAGAAGAAGAAGAAGAAGAAGAAGATGACGAAGAGGAGGATGAGGAGGACGAAGAGATGGCCGCGGGGCTGCCAGCGCGGCCTGGAAGCGTGTCAGTAAATTTAACCTAACCGAATGCCAGGGCATAAACCCCCCCTCCCACCGTCGTTTTTTCCAACGCTGCTTCTTCCTCCTCTTCTGCATCTTTTCGAAGCCGGGACCGGCTGCGATCGTCCGGTACGTCGATCGCCCGGAACACCTTCACCGTTACGAACTCGATCACGTGCACGGAAATTGTCCATTTAGGCTCAGCGATAAATTCGTTTGCAGGTTTTAACAAAACGTCGATTCGCGTTACGTTTCCACGAACGTCTAATCGACGATGGCCGCCCCTCTGGGGGCTTCCGTTCGCTGCTTCGCGCTATCTTCCGAGCTCCTGTGACTTCCGGTACCCGTTGCCCACCGGAGATCGATTGGCACCGTTTTTAAAAATAAATGTGTATTAAGGGAGCCCCGTGTCGTGGCTTAGTTCCGTAGAAATATTTCGTTCGTTTCTAGAATAAATAAATATTTCGTCGATAGGAATTTTCAAACGTCGCTTCAACAGCGTGTTCGTTAATCGTATTATGAAGCAGAGATGGATCGAAGATCGCTTCCTACCAAACGGATAAATTGTAAAGTAAATTAGAAAATATGGGACAGCGGAAATTCAATCTCTCAGATATCGTTTTAGAACTATCCATGTAATATTTTCGTTTGGTAAATAGTTATATTCTTGAAGAGGGTCTGAAAGGAAGGGCCAACACGAAGGCTGAAACTTAGAAAGTTATGTAAATAAAGGAGCATTCTACGGCGGAGCCGGTACGGTCAAAATTTTTTCCGCGGAACCTGTCGTATAAATAATGTTGGATGACAGTGATTGGCAGTGCGGCCAATAACTGTTTTCAGGTTATCGTAACAGAGAGACGTCGGTGGGCCGTTCGTTGTTGAAACGATAAATATTTTTTTTATTTCGAAACATATATATTTTATGATTTACTGCCGAAAATGGGTACAATACGCGCAAATAAGCGAGGGACTCGATAACGCGATCGTGCAAGATACGATCCTAGGAGACTGGGAACGTTCATTGGTGTGGGAGAGCGTATTGGAAAGAAGTAAATTAAACAGATAAATCGGAGACTTTGAAGCGAGGACCTTGTAAACAAGGCAACGGAGACGAAGAATCCATCTCTGGCCGTATATTCAGTGAGCCGGAACGTTGGAACGGAGAAGTAATGTGGTCGAATTTACGAGAACAGTAAGAATAAGGAAGACACGAATTTTGGATACGCTGAACAAGTGAGGACAGTCGAGAAGAAAGACAGGGACCATAAACTACATCACAATAAGCAAACAAGAAAACCACTAAGGATCGAGAGAGTATGGGTTTTAGAGTGGGTTGACAAAACACGACGGGAAGGATATAAAAGACGCGAACGAGAAAACGGAGAACCGCGCGGCCCAGGATATATCGAACATCCGATGAATTTACCTAGCAAACATATCGATATTCGCGATGCATTGCTTCCCTTCTTTGAACAATCAACGGTAAATACAATTACATTTAATAATCGTCGGTCTTGATCAACCTACTTCTGCTTCGTGCTTCGACTCGTGCCGTCTAAATAACCATAAATTGCAAATCGTACTGATCAAGATGCAATTTAAACTCGGGATTAAACTAAGACTCTAAGAGTCTGCAAACACCCTCCAGGATTCTACGAATTTCAGAGCTAGAAACGACAATCGTACCCGAGGATGCGCTATTTATCTACCGCACGAAAGTTAGTTTTCATCGGGCAGTTTATATACGATATAAACACGGTGCATTTCGTTCGATAAGAAAACAGGAAGAAAATGATAGGGGAGGATCCGAAGGATGTTTTCCTACGATGGGTGATTTATGGACTGCACAGTTTTAACAAAGGTCCATTGTTAATTCATTCCTCGGTGTTAGCTCGGCCGAAGGATAATTTATTCAGGCAATCGGAATCCAGCCGAAACAGAAGAATCTACGCATACCACCTTCTCGACTACATACCGTCGATACGCATACCACCTTCGTCTCTTTAACTGCCTTCCTTCCTGTAACTTTTAGTCCTCCTCCCTCTCTCTCTCTATCTCTCGCTAACCCAAACCTATTCTCCCTGACGCGTTGTTCAGGTTTACCTTAACGATAAACCTACCACGGAACAGGTCCCCCGGAGCAACCCGAATTACACACTCCCTCGGCCAACGTAGTCCAAGATGGGGCTCGTTCTTTCTCACTTCGAAGATCCTTATCGCGAGAGGAGTCTGGATGCCTCATCGACGACCGACGACGAAGGAGGAGCACGTCGGGTTTGCTTCTCTCCGCGAAGGTCGGAAGGTTGAACGGCGCTCGATCGACAGCTGCCACGAAGTCGCCTCTCCACCTCCGACGTGGGTGAGATTCCACGGCGAGAGTCACTTCGTTATTTGTTGCTTACTTTTAGTTGCCACAGCCAGGCGTCTGTCGATATCCCAGAGACCTCGGGGTCTTCCGTTTCAGAATTTCTCGCGACGGCGGAGGCTTCGTTAATTCCGGGGACCACGAGACACCCGTGACAGACAGACAGAACCACCGGAATATCGTTAGACGACACCGCGACAAACCGGAAATAATTGTCTATAGATCCCCCGGCGATTGCGAGTAATTGTCTGCACACGCCGTTTACAATTTCTATTTCGGAATTGTGAAGCTTTCCATTTATTTTTACCGGATCCATTGACACTGTGTTCGTATTGTACTACTCTATTTACAGGAATAGTTTTCTTTTTTGTTTTTTAATATTAATAAGCAAGCAATGGCTGATTAGAAACCGTATAGAGAAATCAATGATGCACCCCTTTTCTCTAAAACGGTAACCCATCATGCACTGCATGGGACCGAATGATGCTGCACTTTACCACGACCCTCAACAAGTTTAGTTTTTAATTTACTATGTTTATATAATCACCACTATACTGTACAAATACGAGTGGAAGTAACTTATATCTTTGAACCAACACAAACAGTGTCTAACAATTGCGCAGAAAATTTATAATGATTTTGAGTCGCATCCATTTTAGTTCCACCAGCAAAAAGGAACAATTACTCGCGTCCCGATTTAAAAATTTCGTACGAAAGGAGGAACGAAGGTTTAGCGGAGACTATTTTAAGTAGCCCCGTGTATCGTTTCGCGGTCCGTCGATAACGATCAACAATGGGAAGATCGAGAGGCAGACACCGTGGAAGCGAAAGGAACGTGGCCACAAATTTCGCGCGCTTTTAATTACTTCCCGCGAGAGCTCGATAGGGGCCTATCGATTTCCGTCCCGTGGCGATCGTTCCTTTTTTCGTTTCCCCTCCCTCCCTCTGGACGGCGTTTTTTAATCCCTTTAAACCGCCCCGAAGAAGCGGGGTTTGCGGTTTGGCGTGTTTGCTAAATAAACGGGTGGCTCCCGCCTCTTTTGATGGTCCCCGCGAAAAGACAGCATACACATTCGCAGTCCGTGCATCGCGGTCCATTAAGCGGCTAATAAGTGGACAGAACGCTCGGTTGCCGGTTACACCCGCTCCTCTTTCGACCCTATTCTTCTCTCTCTCCCACCTTTTCTCCTCCCGAAAACGACCTATCTCGTAGTGTGCTTTTTACACAGTTTCTACCTTTTCACCCTCCAGCACGTACGCATTTCTCTCGATGGTCCTCGTCGTCTCCCACCCCCCTCCCCCTCGACCCGCCCTCGTCCCTGATTTTCGCTTTATCGCGCAAACACGCTCGCCCCTTTCTCTAGCTTCTCGCCCCCCCAGGAGGGAGCGAGGGAACAATTGCCCTGCTGATACAAATATTCACTTATTTCACCGTGGAAATTCCCTTGCAACCTCCGACGCGATCAACGAAATCATTAAGGGTATCCAGAGTCGCTGGAATATACTCGTCATCGAGTCTTGTATATTGAAACCAACACATTTTTGGCCATTCCTTGCACGAACAAAATTAAATAATTTTCTGTTTATCTTCTCCCATAAACGTTTGTTTCCGTTAATTTCCAGTTCCACGAACGAACGAGGAGATTACGGTGAACCCGTGGAGGGAAACGTAAAGAAGGGAACAGTGAAAGAGGAACGGAGCAAAGTCGAAAATAAGAGCGAGAGGGAAAAAGAGCAGAAATGGTGGCTGGGGGATTCTGTGAGATTGTGTTCGAGGGGCCCGCGGTCCCTACCGAAGTTTGTAACTCCTTTTGCATCCAATTAAGTCTCGCGCAATAACTTAGGCTACACCAGCCGCCGATACCGAACAGCCCCCCTTCCTCTCCGTTCCACAAGCCCCGCCTGGATACAATGTATATTCTGATTCTGAATTTCGGCACAATGGAAGTTCATGGAACTGCGTATATTTCAATTGAAACTTTCGATAGGGTGTACGCCGTCTTTGTATTAATTGGCGACGATTTGTTGCGCCCCCGGTCTCTCGTGTTGCACCTTTTTTCACCCCCCCCCCCCCCCCCCGAAGAAACTGCAAACTACGTTAACAAATGTTCTTGATCGTCCCGTTAAAAGCCAGAAGTCCCAAAGAAAGTTTTTAAGTCGCTACTCTGACCATCTGCATTTTAATAAAGAAATACACAACGTTGGAACGCGTTCCACGTATCTCGAGGCCGTTTTCGAGCCCTTTCGAAAATTCGTGGAGCTCGTCTGGCGGCGTTATTTTCCGTGCCAGGAGCAAAGTCAAAAGGGATACGCCAATATCAGAGAAGCCTCTCCTCGGTCGAGCGGATAATACGTTTCAGTTTCAAAACCCGATACACAATATCGCAAGGAAGTTACTGGTCCAGTTATTGGCACTGCCGAGCCTGGCCGCCATTATTACGAGCGTCCCAGTCGAAATTCATGAATGTTCCTTTGGAATCCCCCCCTCGTCCAAGGTCCCACGTATTTTCCACAAGTTCAACACGTACTATAACCGGTGGTCTCTCTTCCGTCTCCTTTCGTTTCGCGAACGGTCTAGACGGTATTTCAATTATGTACACAACGAAACCGAACCCCCCACCCCCCCCCTCGAAAACTATTCCAAGCCGCGTGCATCGTCGCTTTAAGATTAGAGGATTCCTAAGTTCATCGTACGGATCCGAAGGAGAAGATAGTAGGTCAGTTATCGGCACCTCTGGACCGTTGTTACCCACGAGTTACGAACATAGTTGCGAGGCTCTCGTGCCCGCAGTCAAGTCTCGTGCAATAATTTAGGGTACGCCGGATACCGATACTGGAGGGACTAACTCTCCTCTCCTTGGCCTGAGAACAATATGCGCTAACCGCCTCGAATCTTATCCTTAATGCCGAGCTTAATGTACATCGGCGCGTATATATCGATCTTGTTGATCGAGTATCGCCGGTATGCGCGTGGGTAATCTCGTAAATTCGTGAGAAAGTTAATTAAACGATCCACTGACCGCGGGCTACCTACGGACCAACAAGGTCATTCCGTTACGACGAAAGATTAATGACGCGCAAAGTACTGCTGAACAGAATTAAAACTACCGAGACGTTGTTCGAATTAACTCAGAAACGAATGCCACGCACTACGCGATGAATAAGAATTAGCCAAGGAACAAATGCACCTCTCGAGCTACGTTTTTATTCCCGTCTTCTCGTCGCGTCCTACTCCCTCGTCATCTTCGTAATATTTCAGCCTATGAAAATAAGCGTAAACTTTTACGTTGCAACTATAATCTCCCAACGGTTGGCAAGAGAATAATTTCAAGAGAATAGTTTAAGAGATAATTTTCTTTTTATTTGTTCTTTACCATTGCTTTTGCTTTTTATTAATACGAGTCTTCGTAGTCAAATATCATTTACATAACCAACAGATTATAATTTACGCACGATGAACTAATGAGTTTTGTAAATCAATGGCCCCCCTCCGTAAATAAATAATAGCCTCTGTTGCAGCGAATAGTGGAATAATGTAGGACGATTCACAGAGTTTGAAAAGATCGCTATCACGAGTGGAGGCGATCTGAAAAGCGCTCCTCTCGTTTCGACTGCTGAAATAATACTGAAAGAAATCTTAGCCGAAGACAGGCTCGTAAACAGTCCTCGAATCTACGATTTTATGTCTAGTCAGGGACCTCGACATCTGGTTAGCAAGTTCAGGCCCCGAATTTCTAGTATGCGCGTCTGGTTATCGTCGCTATAAAACTACAGACTCCAAACTCTGTCGAACGATTTGGAGCAACAAGTGAGAAAACTGGAAAAATTTTTACTTATTTACGAGCGAAGAAATTACTCTTTGGTACAGATCGAATAGAACGCTAGATGTTTGACAAAATATTTAGTAGATTGCTTCTAAAGAGAGCTAAAAAAGATCAACCCGTTTCACAGTACTAGTTTACGTTAATAATTAGACGATCGGCGCAGTTCTGCTAATTTAAAGAGTCGCGATTTCGTTTTTTACGCATAAAATTTTCACCCTTTCGCGAATCGTAACTGTTCTTTCGCGATCCACTGCAAACCAGTCCGGGATTTGTAAGCGAAGGGCTCCTGAACTTGATTCCAAATCCGATTAACTATATCTTCGTGATCCGTTCGGGTCAAGGTAATTAACTATCCAGCGAAATTCATTGTTAAAAAGGGGTCTCGGAGTGGCCAGAAGAGTCCCACGAGACGCGCGTAATACGAATTACGGTTCCGAGCGGGATAAAGCGGCCATATTCGGTCGCTTTTTCCTAACCCGTGGGTTCGTGGAACCGGTTTTCACATTAATCATTATCGTATCTGCCTCTAATAACGAATGCAACCCGGCCAGTGTCAGCAGGAAGCTTCCGAGCAAGTGGCAAATAAATTGCCACCGAACGCATTAATTTCGTTGTCAATTAGATTGTTCGACGCGTAATGACGTACATTCCAATTTCCACGTGCCTTCAGAGACGCCGCGTTACGCCTATAATTTCCATGAAAACGTCGTCGTCATGCTTTCAATTTAATTTTCATGTACGTCCACTACCGTTTCTCCCTCCTACTCTCTTTCTCTCGATCGAAACGCTTCCTTAACCGACAATCGAATCGCGTATACGATTATCTCGGTACTTTACGCGATTCTACGAAGGATCTCAATTCCCAATCGTTTATTAAATTAAAATCAGTGGTGTACTCCATTTTCAAATATACAACCGTGTTCAACAGACCCAAAGTATCCAAGGTACTACAATGACTCGAGAAATGAAATTTCTAGACAACCATTATTTGCAAAAGAGTGAATTCCATCCGCAAGGGGGTTAATTTGAAGCGAGAAATTTATATAAATAGCGGTCGACGTAATCCCGAATCGGATACCATTGATAATCTTGATTTTCTCTGGCGATGGACGCGAATTATGAATGGTGACCTCCGTTAATGATTGCGGAGCACGAGGATGACGCGGACGCGAGGCGTCTAAGGCTAGAGACATTCTCGTGGACTATTTATTCGCCTTTCCGTGGACCGTCACGCCAATCTGTCCCAATTTAAACAACATTCGTGGACGCTGTTGCAGTTAATAAATAACACGAAGTGGCACCACCGGCCGGGGCACGCATACCTCTCTAAAGTGAGGTTAATTTCGCGGTCAGTTAGCAGCTATATGGGCTCGTTGGCTCTCATAGTCGGCCAGCCAACTTTATTGACAGCGAAAAAGAATCGGGCTAAGTCGTTGCCCGTTCATCAACGGCAATAATCGTTGCTATTACCCTGCTACGAATTCGACGGCGCAATGCAGTCAATATTGTTACGTCGCGTGCTTTACTTCGCGTTATATTTAGCGACGTCGATGATAATTAAAAGGTAACGGGTCAAACGAAACTCGAAAAACTGGTCAACCGTTTCCATCGACTGATCGGGGACGTGACATTTTCTGTTTCTTCCACGGTTGCGAAGATTGCGTAAACGGCGCGATACGATCGAGAATACCGTTCATTCGACACGGAATAAGACGTTGCTACGTTAATATTTCAAAGGCGATCCAAAGTTACGATCCCGATAGGATTCGAAACGTAATCGGAAGTTCGACGACGCATGGAAGACGCATGGACCGTTCTCGAGAGGCTCGCGAACCGTTTACAGGGAATTGCTTTTATTATCGTTGTACGTTTAATTCCCCTCCGCAGTCCATAGTTTACGGCGAGCAGCGCACAAAGAGGACAAGCAAGAGCATTTACTGCGATTCTCCGAACGACTAACGTCAGCCACGAATTCGGTAACACAATCCAGTACGATAATTCAATAACCGCGCTTTGTCCCTTCCACGTAACTGTTAAGATAGAACGGACGGTTTCCGCGTTAATTAGAAAGGCCATTCTCTCCCGGGCGGGGGCTCTTAACGATCGTAATGCACAGTGTCAGAGATAGAAACGTCAGATGGAGGACGTCTACCAATCCATCATCGAGCCGCCCCCTCCCGTATCGGCGCGATTAGTCGCCGGCCAGAGAATTCATCAAAACGACTCCATCGTTTCCCTTTTGCTCTTTAATCGAACAGCCAGCCACGGCCGCTACTTCGCTACCTGATATGCATAACGAGGTCATTTGGTTAAATACAGACAAAACAACCTGGCGGTCGCTTTTCTCTCGGCCGCTTAACAAGAAACCTTCTCGCTGCTTTGCATCGAAATTGTCCCGAGTTCGTGCACTCGCTGTCTCCTATCGGCCGCGGAGGACACCGCAAAATAGTTTCTCTCCTCCCTTTCCTTCGATTTGATTTTTGAAACGCGCGTAAAACGATTGTGAGAAAGATGTCTGACGAGAAGATGCTGGTTCCGTCGTTCCGTTCGGATCGAAACTTTGCCGGGGGAATAAATGAGAACGAGGAGAGCGCCTCCCAGTTTCGTGGATCGTCTCTAAATCGTCAGAGTATAAATCGAAAGGGGTTTTCTCGAGAACGATCGTGCAAAAGAGAGAAGCTCCGATCGCGACGACGGGATCGAAACCAGTTGGCGGTAGTTTCGCAATCTCCGAGAGTGAATCGCGTTAACAATTCAAGATCTTCGACGAAGCGTGTTCCACGGAGCGTAAACAGTAAAACAGATTAAGAAGAAGTTCGAGACGTAAACAAGGAGATTCGTTCGCGGCTATTCCTCCTCCTCGCCCGCGCGCGATATATCGTGAAATTTCACGGAACGACTCGATCCTGTCCGCGATTGAAGACTCGAGAGCCGCGCGCGCGGAGGTGGTGGCTCTTCACAAATTTCCTTGCCAGCCCTCTCCACCAACCCTCGGGTTTCCTCCGCCAAACAGCAATGCATTTTGATAGCCCATTGTTAAAGGAATGACAGGGTGGAAGGGAGAGGATGCAGGGGGAGTGGAGAGAGGACAGAGACCATCGAAAAGTTTCGAGAGGGCGTTTCGGAATGGAGACATAACGGCGGAGTTTGCCTTATTCATGAGTTCCATGGTATCCAGGCTGGTATAACTGATGGAAGACAGGGTTGTAAGGCCACGGATGGCCATGTACCAAAGTTGTATCAACGAACGGCCTCAGTCCTCACCGCGTAACGATGATAATATGCTACGTGCCTCGTGTCTGAAACGACAACTACCCGAACTGAATACACAGCCTCCTGTAATCATATATCCCCCACCAGAAACCACATTCGTCTGGCCTCGCCACCCAGTAGATGCCTCGACACCCACTTCGTACGAATCTTCACGATGCCACGACCTTTTACGAGGCCACAATGCCCTCGTCTTCTTCCTTCTCTTGACCCCTTTGCTTGTCGTAGCCCTAGTCCTCCTCCACTCTCTCGGCGTACCCGTTGTTCGCGTTACAGAAAACTCGTTCGACGATTCTCGTTCGTTAGCCGTTCGAAAAGGCCCGCGCGATACGCCCGGAGTCGAACGGCGATCGATCGATGTCGATTAGACCGAGAAATTACTCTCGCGTATTACGAGCCGACTCTTTTCTTCTGAATCCGTTCGCGTCGACTTCGTTCGCCGCCCGCTCGTTCCGAGTCCAATTATACGCAAGCGCGATTTTAATGAATCGAACCTTTGCGCGAAGATCGCGCCACTCTCGTTGACATCGAAATCGTTCGATCCGTACAGCCGTCCGAATATTAACAAATACCTTGCACACGCCTTTTTAGAGAATTTTCTAACGATATTTTCTAACGGCTATTCGAAAGGGACAAGATTGCTTTGCATTGGAACATTTGAGGAATAATTCATCGCGAGCTTCCGTAATTCGTCCAAATCAACGATTGTCATGTTTATCGTTGACCATTAGGCGGGATAAAGGGACGCTTGAAACGCCCATGAATTGACGATGGGATATTTTTCCAGCAGAATAGACCTCTGGCCCCTATGTCAGGTCAATGACGCAGAAAAAAATTAAGGAATTGAATTGGGAAATTTTTGACCACCCATACTTCTTGTATATGAGCATTGTTCGACAGTCGTTTAAATGACAATAGATTTCGAACTCTCGTTCAATCTCTGACAAAATTTATAATCTTGTTAAAAAATAGAAGATACCATTGAGCAAAGATATAATCAAAAAATTGAGATTCTACTTATACAAGAATCTTGTTTGTTCTAGGTTAGGGGCAGGTTAAGATCGAACGCAAACACGGACGGTCGAGACGTCATAATTAGGTAAATATTACACCTAGATTAGATGCAGGTTACTCCAAAATTTGAAATGGGGGACCAACCGGACACTCGATACGCAGACATCGAACAGCTCGAATCGCTGTTACACCGATAAGCTCTCTCTGTTATTTCTAGCTGGATAAATTGAATAATTGGGCGGTCTCGAATAAATACACCCGAGAATCGAAAAATAATATCGATATCGGAAGCGCCGACGTACCAGCATTTTCCTTTTTTTAATGAAATTCTGTCCGTTCCTTTTGATAAGCTTTTCCCCCCAACCTGGTACGGCACAGCAAACGCAGACGCGATTTCCGCAGGTAGATTAATTCGACGTTTCTGTAAAAATTTTCTTTTTCATATTTAACGACTTCATTCGCTATAACGAGAAAAAATACGCGACTCAAGGCCCGCGAAGGTACGAGATACGGTGAAAAATATCAAAATACCAAGATTCCAGTTACCGTCGTCCGCCGATAATCGAAAATTCTAATACCCAGTGTCTTTGAATAAGAAATCCTCCAACTCTGGATGGAAATAAACCACGGAACGTTATTCCTCGACTGGTGGATACGTGGATCGGGGCACCTTTGATCGCGGGGAAATTTTCCTGGGTCCCCTGTGAGAAATCGCTTTGCGATGCTCGTTGTGGTAACTCACAGGGAATAACAGCGGCTCTGTAATTCGTATGCCGAGGCTGTCCGAGGATTTTTAGGAGGACCGGTGGTTTGTTCTTAGTCACACGTCGGTAAGGGAATCGGTACGTGACATTAAGCAGTAATGCCACGTGGCACGACGTCCACGCGGCACGGAACTTGAAACAGTATTACGGTCGGTCCCACGTCACGCCACCCGGCCCGCTTCCCTTGCCCTGTCCACCTACGAACAGTCTAATCCTGAATGTACGATATAATGCGTCGCGGGTCGCACGACACCCAACGAAGATCGCCGGAAAAGGGAATAAAATTTCTTTCCGTGAATTTTAAGTGGCCACGGCTGCTCCGTATCGCTGGAGAAAAGAAATCGAATCCAACGATTCGCGCCCCTAAAAGTGCCCGTAGAATAAGTATTCTCGGAATAGGGGCGTGGAGTAGATCGATGTTCATACGGTGGCTCCAAAAATCCCCATCGATTTAATTCTGACAAACGTGTAACTAAATTCGAGAGGAAATGTACTATGCACAGATCGGAAGTTGTCAACGAACGAAATACGATCTGTGCATAGTACAAGTAAAACATTTCCTTTGAAATTTGATCACGCGTTTAGTTCGTATTAAAGAGGATCAGTTGGTACAATATCGTTGCGAAGTGGCATGATCGCTTACGGGGTTGAAAGGAACAGCGAACAGAACCGAGCATGGCCATCGGGGTCGAAGTTCGAACTGTCAATACCGGTATCTTGTCCGCGACGTTTGGTTATTTTGCTTTTCGCTATTATTATTTCTGTTTCGTTTTTATTTCGTAGTTCGATGTACAAAATGGATAACGCGATCCTCTCGGGCGCGCAATGACAAGTCCGAAACGCTCGAAAACGGAGTGGACGCTGTTTACTATAAAACCAGGCTGACCAACCTGTGTTTACCATCCGGCGAAAAAAGGACGGGAAAAAACGAGTGAAAAATGGTTTTTCCAATATCGGCGAATGATCGCGCGACGCTCCGCGTGAAATTTATCTCGTCCGCCGCGTCCGCGGGCTCAACAAATAGAGATCTCTCGATATTCCCTCGATTTTAAATGTAAACAGACCAAAAATCACGAACCCCCCGCGGGTGCAGTCGCTCTTTGCGACGAACTCTGACGAACGAAAATAGATACACGTCCTAAATACCCGTACGCCGTCCCTTTTGGCCGCGTGTACCTTGCCAAACTCCCTGGTAAATATGTGTTTCTAATTACCATCGATATTAATTGTGTGTTTACCTCCGCGAATCATTTTGCCAGCCGAGGCGCCCGGAAACTGTTGAACGTTTGCGTAACTAGGCTGCAAAACCCTTCCTGTCGGGACTGTCGGTAAAAATCAACTTTCAAACCAATCCTCTTTAACCCAATCGCTGTCGCGTTGCTCAAAGTTAGGCGAATTTTACCAGCAATTGATTGATTCGTAAGGTTACTCGTTAATTGGAATTCACGAACAATCGAAAAGTAAATGAATAAATAACAGACTTCTCCCAGCGATAATAGTGAAAAATTTGTTTCCGATACGCGTTTCGTAATAAATTTTCAGTTAAAAATAATAAGAGCGAACAAATATTACTCTAAAGACGGAGGAATCTACGATCCTTCCTTGTAATTGAACTGGGCTTTTTATTCTTCCGAAAGTGAACGCGGCAAGTTGGCCGTGGCACACGACGAGGGAACTACAATTTTCTGAAATTCCCTCTATTTTTCGCTCTCGAGAAGACGCAGGCGAGGGAAAGATTAAAGTTTTAAAAAACCGGGCACCTCTGTCGAGGAAATTGCGTGCATCGATGGGATGAGAACGGAATGAAGAAAACAAGACGCAGGGAAAGAGAGCAGAGCATCCTTTGTAAACAGTCAGCAGGTTCGAGAAATACGTTTCTACACTCGAACGAAAGATACCTTTCGAATAATAAATGATAAATACTGTCAAGTATTTACTGGAAAAATAATCGAAACAAAATTCATCGATTCCGTGATATACGACTTGTTCTACTAATCATTAATTACTCCGTCCTGATATTCGCGAAATGAATTTCCCTGACCCTTAAGCCTTATAAATACCGAATTCGTTTTGCAATGTCCTCGTCTCTTTTTGCAGCTCCCATGATTTCAAAATTCAGCGACCACCGGCACGTGAGTCAAACTATAAATCGAAATATTTTCCATTTCCCTTCGACGTCGAGGACCCAGCGAGTCTTGTGTCCCGGCGAACGAACTTTGTGGCTCGAAAAATTTTGACAATTTCCACGAGTCCGAGGGAACTTGCCGGGACGGACCATTTTGGACGACTTCGTAGCGTTTCGACTGTGAAATGGCATCTCTTTTAAAAAAAATCGTTTGAATAGCCAAAACAGTGACCGAAGAGTATCGATGCGTGTAACAGAATTTCATGCATCGCGTTCTACAGCTTTTTTGCACCGTCAAACGTTGAAACGCGACACCGAGGGTTGTTACGACCGAAACACGGAGTTCTTTACCGTCGTTCGATGGCAATGGTTCGTTGTACGCCAACAGAAAAATTACACGTCGATGCGTGGATCCCTGCGTACAAAGAAACATTACGAACAGTACTTTAATTCGCGCAAGCGACTGGAAATGGAGATTTCGTATTCTATCGCCTTAACATCCACGCGTATTGTTTCCGCGATCGCTTCTGGGGTTCAGGCGTATTTGTGTTTCAAATTTTAACCACCTTTGTTCGTGCACGAACAAGGCACGAACGAAATTAATTCGAGAAAAGGCATTTTGCGTACGCGTTTTTGGTACTTTTCGCGCTACCAGCTTTGTAAACCAGTATATCGTAGACGTTCAAACGCTGCAAATGAACTTCGAGTACTCGAGAGATCCCGCCATTTTAGTTTAAATATTCTTTAAGAAAAGAATAGAATATTTGGAACGCCGAAATATCTAAAAAAGAAGTATTATCATCGCTACGAATGAACTTTCAAAGTTCGAACCACTTCGAGTACTCGAGAGATCATTGTCATTTTAATTTGATCATATTTTAAGAAAGGAACAGAATATTTCGAGTACCGAATAATCTAAAAAGATCTGTTAACGTCGTCTGGTTTGTAAAATCGATACGCTGCACTTGGTCTAATAATTGCAAGCGACGGAGGGAGCAGAAATAACAATGGGGGTCCTAGGGTTGATCGCGTTATCCATCGAATAACGAACGTTATCGTTTCCAGCTTTTTAACAATGTCCCCAGCGACTCGTAGACCCGGTAGCTTTAACTTAACCGTTCGCTTTGAAGTGGCCCGCATACTTATCGCTTTGATTGACGTCCCCTTTTCGCGGGGCTGCCGAGCGACAGGCGTATTTACATGAAAATAAATGCACCTTGCTGGGGCTGGCCACGACCAACGTCGCGGTAGAGTAACGACGAAAAGGGCGATCGGAACGAATTCAGTTTCGACTCTACTGAAATTAGACCCGTCGACCTGTTAACTGAAAACGCAACGAAGTTGCAATTCGTTTTTAAATAATTCCTGTAAAATCTCAAACTTCCGAAAACCTCCCACTCGAAAATCATTAAAAATTGACAGAAACCCATCTAAGGCAAAATGAAGCTCACCCTCGTATTTCTCCTCTCGAACAGGTTTGCCGCGTAATCGAGTAATAAATCTGTTCTATGACGTATCAAGCTTCGCTATTTACTTATTTTCTACCGAAGAAAATATTCCGCGAAGCTGCGTTATTCTGCCCCTTTGTCATCCTGGCTTTTCAAAAGTGCAATCTTCCCTCTCGGCGATATTTAACCGTTGCTTCGAAGTTACGTATCAGCGATCTTTGTAGTTCGTATGAATTAAAAAATTATTATTTTTATCGGAGAATGTTCCTGGTTAACGAGGTTCCACGAAGACTGGTACCGTAAACAAACCCTGGACGTTGCCGAGACGCGGTTTCGTAACACGTGGCGCGAGCAATCCTTTTATCTGGCGTGCAGGATCTCGCGACGAATCGATTAAACGCGCTGCGAGGCGAATCTGCATCCCGAAAAAAAAGGGGGGCAACGTCGACGACTTAATACGAAGTGACACAACGTGTCACCGGTCGCAACACCGGGCTGGAAACAAAAATACGAGAAAAGTTAATCCTGAAAGGACGCGTGAGCGCCTCGGTGACGCTCGGGACGGCTAATTGAAACAACGAAATCAAATAAATTGGCATCGTCTTTTCCGCGATGTTTCCGCGAAAAGCTTTGTGTTCTCGCCCGGCGGAATTAAAATAATTTCATTCGCAGTCGGGGACAGTTTTTTAATCCTCCCGACGAGGGAGACAAAGAGTTTTATCGAGCGTGGCCCGGGGAAAAGACACCGTTGGATAAACGCGAGATTTTCGACGGAGCAAGTAACGGAAAACGAACTCATCGCGGAATCGCGATTCCTCGAACGGCGACCGCGGTCTCGCGATCGTTTTGCACATAATAGCCGCGCGAAAGACGCTGGAAATAATGCGAAAACTCATGCAGAACCGCTTTCGAACGTATTGTCTGACAAATATAGTACGTGGCCGGCCATAGAACACCGTACTTATATTTACATATCACGGCCGTCGATTGCATTGTACGATACGCGGTCTCGATGTTAATTTATGGTCCCGGTGGCTTTATGATCGAGACACACGGGGACGAGGAAAAAAAAAAACGAAAGTCTAACCTCGCCAGCGATGCGTGGCAAACGGACACCGCGTTTATTTATTTATTCCGATCGAACGTTCCGCGTAACGGAGCGGATTTGCACGGTTCTCCATAAATCGCTCGGACCCGGGTGGATGATGCGCGAGCGGACCCGCCATTAGCCAAATGCGATCGTTCGTTTCTGGCCCGTCGCCGTATTCCAGCGGAATTTTAATTATTCCAAACGATCGGCCGTATCGCCGATCGCGCCAACAAATTATCGCGTCGAATTACGCGAATAGTTCGTCGCCGGTTCCCTCCCCTACCCTCTGACGCGTCCGACTGGTAAATAAAAATCACCGGCCATCGCGATTTTAATTAAAGTCGCCGGAAAAAATTTCAACCGTCGCGGGAAAAACGCGCGCTTCCGATTCGCCGAGAGGACTCCCATCGTTGCCATCGATCCTACGGGGTTGATCGTGGAACCTCGTTCGGTGACCAATTTAATTCATCCCCTACGTAACGACCTCTGAAACGAGTTAACACCGTGGTAGATTAACTCGATGTAAATTTACGACTATAAGAATCAAAAGTTCCGAATTGTTACGTTATTTGGCGCGTTTATTGCCAGATAAAGATCGTATAACATTCTTAAAGACTAAAAATCTTCATTTTAGTGGACTGTAAACTGCACAATCCAAAATTTGTTGCACTACATATTTTTGTAACCTCGCTAACATTCACAAATTTATTTCCCTCGACGTCTCGACTCGCGAATTAATTTTCCTAGCTCCACAGTGGGAGTCAAAGTGTTAAAGAACCTACTCTAAATTCACAGCCATTAGCGCGGCCCTACCCGGGAGGAAAGTATTCAGAATCCTTTCGTCGCGTGTAACACCGATTTCCAGGTCCCACCGCGAGGAGGTTGCTGCGACTGGAGACCCGAGGTTCCGTATTATAAACTCTACCCGTGCAATTAAGTAACGTTTCTTTCGCTATAGAACGTAGAGTTTATCAATCGGAAAATCAGATGGGTCGAATTAAAAAGGGATCGAAAGCTCGTGAAATCCGATGACACAGCCGTTGGTCACGGTCCTTCTGAAAGGAATTAGCTCGATGGGGGCCCCCCTCGAGGGTGCTCGACGCGAATTTCGGAAAGGTTCGACCGGTTCCGAGAGCGAAACATAAGCTCCGTAGGTCGTGACAGTGGCGCATAAGCGTAGAGAAGGCTCGCGTGTGGGTGCACACGTGGTGAACGCACACATCGGGCACCGTCGACGCGAGCTATCTAGGCTGAACCTTTCGAGGTTGACTTCTTGAGACACTGGAGCGGAAACACGAGACGTATAGCATGGGCTCCGCGAGGCGAGTTAATCCCTTGAGACAACTGGGAGCCACGGCGTGGAATGGGAATGCCGAGGGAAACCCGCTGGTGTATTCTCACTCGCTACTCGACAATGTTATTATTACGCTCCCCCGTTCGCATTACGCGGATAATTTATGTCGCTCTTTACGCGGAGCGTAACGCGCGCTACTTGTCCCTTTTCCCTGCATACGCGCCCGTCCGTGCGTCCGTAATAAATGCATATAATACTCTCTATGACTGCAATCGTTCACCCGCGTGATAAACAACGGGATGTTTGAGCGTCGCCAGGAGACCCGGGATATCTCTTCTTTCTCTCCAGACCGTACCAACTTGATCGCTGAAAGTGTCCGGTTCGAATGCGCCAAGCTTTTTACCCTACCACTCTGCTAATATGTCCAACAAACCCTTACCGCTATTATACTAACTACTAATTCATGAAACGTATCGCGAGAAACGTATGGTCTACCTAAAGATCATTGGAATCGAAGAGATACCATTTTAACACTTTGAAACGAAAAGAAATTTTGCCGCTAGAGGGCTACGGTCAACTTGTCTCTCCCACAAGCACTCGATCCAAAGTCCTCGACCAATGTCATCTAAGCAAGCCCCACCACAATATTTACCTTACAATTGTCTAAAATCAAAGTTTTGGTCTCACGAAAAACTTCCGAACGCGGCAAAGTATCAAAGCGTTAAGTAACATGTTCCAAAGAGCGCAGAAATTGAAACCGTTCCAAGGGGTGCGAGCGCCTCCAGCGAATAACCAAACAGAGGAGGCTGATTATACAACGTGGTCCGATACGAATCGATACGGTCCGTTCGAACGCTTTGAATTTACGCGCCTCCTTATCCGCGCGAAGCAGAATGCAAAATTCGAATCGGCGGCGAGATGTATTAATCTTAGTTACCGCTGTACGAGATATGCTTATACGATTTTCCGTGTGCACCTCGTGGTATGAAATTTTCTGCCACGCGGGAACATTACTTCATACTTTGCACGGGGGTGTATCGTCCCGTCGCTTCAGTTACGTGATACAACTTGACTTCTGTGTACGGAGAGCCGTGCTCATTGCGGAAGGCCATTTATCTTTGTTCCGTGATATAACAACTTTCGCGTTTCAATGGACTCGAAAACGTTGATAAGATCTAAACGGGAACGTGTGCTTTTGACGATCGCCACGTAAGTACGTTTGTCGGTTGTTCGAAGAACATAAACGGTGCACGGAGAAAAAAAATGCGTTCTTCGTCGCTATAAATGGACTGGCAGCGCTTTCATAATTATCGAACTGAGAAAAAATATAGACACGCATCACTGTTCCCTCCGAAGACAGAGAGCAGGTGCGCAACTGGTTATGTTCTCGCGAGCAGCAGCTGGATTCCTCCGAGCAATCAGGGCTTATGAGAGGAAATAAGTGCCTTTAAAAACTTGAAATTTTATATTTTCATCCGAGTTACGTGATCCTTTCCATATATTGAATATGCGTTAACGAAATTGAACTCGAAAAATAAGACAACCTCCGCTCGACGGTACGTGGAAGCTGAGTCAGGTGCTCGAATATGTAACTTGCAACCACATAAAGGATTAACACATTGACCATCTGCACTTGGAATAACTGGAACGTCCAGAGAAACGATGATATTTTCGTAGCAGTATATATATATATATTCTACGAAGTATTACGATTTGTTCTGTATTCATGTTCTCTCCCAAACTTCTTCAAAGCAAAGAGACTCTAGTATCGTTTTCCTTCGATCGGTCTTGCAACAATAAAGCACGCGATTAATAAATTTGTGTCTTCGCCCTCGCTAAGTCAATAGTAACCTAAATTATCAAGTTGGTATAACTTCGTGGCAACTCGAGGGGCAAAATTTGCAGCTACCCGAAGGGCATTATACATCGTAGGTACGTTTGACCATCGTTTGATCGTGTACGATCGTAAATACGAGGTAATGAAAATTCGTTCCCCGCGAGACGAGATTTTTCTACCTTCGTTTATATTCGTCCCTTTGATCCAGTTCGCGCGAGCGAATTCATTCTGTTCGCTCACGCACACCATCAGTCGTGCGTCGGTATCTATTTGCGGTCGGTATAATAATTCTTATTCGCGAGGCGGTTGGGCCGACACCACGCGATATTATTTCATGTGCTTAGGCGTCAACAGGATCGTAAATAGCGACGACGGACGCCGACGCCCACCCCCGTAGTTTCTGCGCGTTTCGCTCAGCCAGAGATGGGCAAAATTTTATACGAGCATTAAACGATCAACAAAAACACGATACAGTGATTTATTAGGAACGTCCGATGGAGCAATCTTTATTCGATAAATCGGAAATAGATTTTACTTTTATGTATGCGTTAGAGATTCTGTCGTGTAATTATTATTTAATTAATATTAGAAGCGAGATCCCGTGCAGTGGTTGACGTCACGTCAACCCCTTAGGGACACCCATCGACAGCATGATCGTTTCATAACTATTCATGCTACCTGTCGCGTATAAGTTACACGTATCGCCGGTGAACGTGAGTTTGTCAATTTAAATTCTGATACGTTCCAATGTTCGCATCTATTTGCAGTTACTATTGAACACGACTTACGTCAAGTCTATTTAAGCTTGGATACGTATAATCGTCTATACCTATCCGAAGGGGTCGATTTACGTTTAGGTGAAAATGTTTGAACGTGCTTGAAGTTGATTTTTGTTCAGAAAATGTTAGGTCTATTTAAGTTCGAATACGTATGAACGTGTGTACCTATTTGAAGAGGTATTTCGGTACGCGCAAACGTTTGAACCCGTTCGAAGTCGATGAAATAAAAAGTTTACTTACGATTTCTC
Organism: Colletes latitarsis; assembly: GCF_051014445.1. Classification (NCBI taxonomy): domain Eukaryota; kingdom Metazoa; phylum Arthropoda; class Insecta; order Hymenoptera; family Colletidae; genus Colletes; species Colletes latitarsis. The sequence continues at coordinate 22,858,473 of NC_135135.1, read as the reverse complement.
GTAATTTTAAGTGGATTTGCCTCGGCTAACTGGCCTAATAGCTGAACAGAGTGAAACGTGTCCCGTGCCCCGGAGACGGAACGAGGACTTTTCTCGTGAAAAGGCGCGTTTCTGGCTGATCCGCGTGGACAAGAACCGCGAGCTAACCGGTGCTTTTCGTAGCCGCATAATTTCCCCGTGTTGAATGTAAATTTGCCCCCTTGGCCCCTTCTGGGAGGAGGGGGGTACGGTGTGTCCTCGTCCGTGGCGGGGACTGCGTTCGCGTGACTATGACCGCGGCCGGCGGAGCGAATTTATACTGAAACCACCAAAACGTGACAACGACCAGGAACGCTGACGACTCCTCGAGAGAGCGACCGGGAACGGAACGAGTCTTAAATTCACATTAAACATTCATCGGGATAGAGGCCGCTGACAGCAGGCCGATGGAACGTAGATACGGACATTCCTGATCGAGCTAATGCGATACTGAAAACTGGTCGAGGTCTTTGCCGTGGACTTTTCTCTCCTTTTTACCCTTTTTTCCCCCCTCCCATCCCCCCCCCCCCCACTTTTTTCCTTTTGTTCGGCTTCCCTCTAAGCGCGCGTTTCCATCGACGAGATAAGCTAACGTTTGTTTCTGCGCGACGTCCACGTTACCTCGATTTTTATCGTATCGCTTCTTTTACGCTGACGGTAATGGACGGACAATGAAAGTTCAGTAACAGTCCGACGGCCGCCGACATCCGAGTGTTACTACAATACCCATCGATGCCAGTTCGTAAACTATTTCCAATCAAATAGACCCGGGACGTGTACCGACGGAATATCGATTTAATAGGTACACAGAACACTCGATACGTATCAATTACATGCAAAAGGAGTATTCCACGCGAAGATATTACCGGTGCTATTATCGCTTTCCCACCGGGCACGCGGACTCGACCGTTCGTCGCCTCTAAAAATGAAAAGCACTCGAGTATTCGATCAAACGACTCGACCGAGACTGTATTTTTACCCTCCCCCGATCGGAGTAAAAAAAAAACCAAGCGCATTAACGTAAATGCTGCAGCGCGAAGCGGACCTATCTTTCACGGGGACCAGCCAGCGAAAACAAAGCCGTTTCCACGAAATCGAATTCATCTTGATATGAAACCGTGGCTCGAGACACACGCCGACGACGTCGTCGCGGGGATTACATCTGCCCGCAATACATAACAGAGTCTTCGGAGAAAGTAATTCACGGTATGGTCGACCGGATCTCTTCTACAGGGTGTACACTTTTAATTCAGAGTCGAACATACGATGGTCAGCGACGCTTCCTGTGCTCGTCGCCAGAGGGCTACGGTCAACTTGTCTCTCTCGCAAGTACTCGACCATTGAATGTCCTTTTTCCTTCTCCGTATGAAATTCCCAAACTCACAACGCATACGATGATCCAGCAGACCTAGACTCTTGAGTTAACTGAATCTTCGAAATGAAAATTAAAAAATAATGCTCTAATTAGAATACTCTATATAAACATAGTAAAAGAATTGTGTAATTCGGTTTGATGCACGAATGGAGAAAGGATTGCAGTTCGAAACGGTGCACCCGGTGTTACGATTGGTGGCTCGTAGGTTTGTGTGCGTCGTGTCTATGACGAGCGAAGCGTGTAATAACGAGATGCGCGAGCTATTATCGTAAAGGTGCAATACGAAAGACTAGTTGGGGGTGTAGGGGGATAGACGGCGACAAATATCACGAATGGCAGGCGGCGCAAAGAACGCGAAAGCGCGTTCGTTTAGCCATCGCCCGCGGCTTTTTCTGATTGCTTCTCCGCCTTCTTCAGTCCGCGGTATTATACCGAGCAATTGAATTTCTTACACGCCGCTAAGTACCCTTTTCGCCCCCGACCCCTTTGTCTCTCTTATTCGCGGTGCATCCACCGAATTTAATCAATGGGGAATTTTACAACCGCTACCGATATCCTCGGCACACAAGCCTGGAATTACAAGCGAAATTAAGGTAAAGTTAATTGCCTGGAAAATTACGAAGTCGCGCTTTAACCCTACCGGCGGTCCTTGATTTCACCGCGCGCCTCGAAAGATATTCGTCGAAAACGTGTTCCGTCACGATTCGGGTCTTGGAAAGGTTAAATCGGAGTCGTTTGCTTCTGTTCCGCCGCGGGGGCGATTAATCTATAAATTTCGCGCTTCGTACGCCGTAAATTAAGCGTATAAATATTTTTCGAGTCTGCTTCGACGATGGCCGATGGTTATCCACTCGTAAAACGTCGAGATTGTACTAAAATTTAAGGGCGATGCGCGGAGTGACTTTTAAGATAATAAACCGGTCAAACAATTTTGTGTAATCTCCGATAATCTTGTTTCCACAGCGTGAGCAACGAAAAGGCGAGAACAGATACCCGGAGATTAAGTTCCGACGATATTTTTGGCTACGCCTCGACTCTTCCGCGTTTACGAGCCTAGTTTTATATTTCTTTCCGGATGTGTCTCTGTGGAAAGGTGTTTTAATTTTCATACATTTTTTTTCTTCTAACGTTTACCGATTCGACGGTGTTCCGCAGAAAACAGACAGAAAGGACTCGTGGAAAGTTAAATACACCTAACGACGTAACAGCCACTAAACCAGTCGCTGGAACGTCACGGTCTGTTATCGCGGCGTCGCAGGTAGTAAAATAGCAGCCTTTGCACGAACGTCGCGACGGCCAGCGTTGATGTACCTACCCTCGGAACATCAAAGCTCCCGTTTTCAAATAAGAAGCGATCGTCGAGGCACGGCCCCGAGGATCGACGACTCCGCGAACCGACGCCCTGTACTGGTCGAAAGTGCAAACCGATAAATTACGAGCCACAGACGGGCGTAAATACGCTGTGGGAGGGGCTCGATTACCTTGAACTTAAAGGGAGAAACGGGAACGGCGAAATGACGGACGTGCTCTCGGCGTCGTGAGCAACGCTTCGACTACTTTTAGCGGGAAAATAAATAGGCGCCATATTGCGCGAGGGCACTACGCTTAAAAATAGTCCAGGACGATTCCACGGACGCGCGTTCGACGTATTCTCGGTTCCCGATGGGTGGACTTTCCTACCTACGCTCGTTAACTTCCAGGAAAAGACTAATTAAAAACCCGTAAAGGAAGCGACGCACGTGCGTCGAGAAACCCCCTCGAAGGAGCACTTTTCCTGCTCTGGACCCAAATCTTTTTACAATTTTCAGGGTTGGACTAGACTGTACTCTATAGAGATATATTTTAACTCTTCAGAATACGAAGAAGCTTTCAATCTCGATAGGATAGAGTTTACCGTTTAAATTTTTGTGATTTTTACATTTAATTACCCTACGATAACGCTTCAAACACTTTCACAAAGTCTAGAACCTAAAATGGCGTCCGCCGTCAGGTTTCCCAGGGCGCGCGTGGGACAATTAAGAGGCGTTTCCGCGAGGACTACGGTGAATGACGATTAAGACGACCCCGAAAACCGGTGAAGATATTTCTGGAACGGCCCTAAATTTCCAACCGGTCGTTCCTCGCGCGATTAACAACACGTTGGGAGCGATTTGTCGGCGTTCCGGCACGAAGAGGCATCGCCACGGTCCCCGGACGAAAATGAGCGCTACTATTTTTGTACTGGAAACGCTAATCGCGTTTCCAGGGGACTGGGTCTCGGCCCTCGCGCCACCCAGTGTATTTAAAGGATCAATTTTACAACGGGACACTATGTCGTACGTGTCGCGTTCGAACAGTCGTCCTTAGTGCTCCGGGGGTAAAAAAAAAAAGATGCAACCAGGAAACGAACGAATCCGTACACGAAGCCCTTGTTTGCTTTCCATGACGCGGAAGAACCAATTAAACAACTTCGAAGCAACTTTGCCCGTGTAATCAAACGGAGATAATATTAACAATTCGTCGCGGAGTGTTCCCGTGGTACGTAATTGCTCGCGATTGAAGTTAATGCAGGGGCCGGAGAAACAATCTGCGGAACAGAATTTACACAAATCCGTATAACGTGCAGAACAATGCACACTACTTTAATAAGCTCCCTAGGAACGTTACAGCTTCTTGAAACAGTCGAGTTTCGCGGATTTCCGTACGTGTGTGCACACACCATCCACACGACACAGAGAAACCGACGCCGGAAAGTTCAACACGCGATTACCTCGCGCATACCCCGATGAACTTCCGCGAATATCAGAAATTCATTTGTCCCATATAAAGTTGCGAATATAATTACTATCTATTAACGCGCCACGGGTTTGTAATATTTATCTCTACTCGACTCGATTAGGTCCTCGTTAGAGACTCGCCTGGAAGTTTCGCGCATGTTATCGTACCATTTAACCCATTAAGTAACAAATTATCGATATTTCACAAAATTCATGCTTCCCGCACGGTGCATTCAGAGGCACTTTAATTGAAGAACGAAAAAAAATTCTCTGTCCCCTCCTCTACATCTTGATATATTTTTTCTAGGATGGATATTCCATCGACGACTCCATTTAATTTAATTTAATTTTAATTTTGACATTGTCTTATATCTCGGTATATCAGAAAGTTTTTTTCTCCCCGTAAATAAGTAAGTATAAAATGTACGAAGTAATTTATTCTCAAGTTTACATCGCATAAAAATCACGTTAAAATAAATTTTAATACAAGCGATAAAATGTTTCCCCGAACGTCCTCTAAATAGAACTAGCACTGAATGGGTTAACCGGAAGAACTCGAAGCACAGTTTCCGTGTTCCCCTGCGCTCCGCTGAACTGATGCGTCCAATTTTACGCGCGCAAATGAATGTTTCATCGCGATCGTTAACTGCACGCCCATTCGTCGACGATAACGCAGAAATTGATTGGCATTATTTTTAGCGTGCACGTCGTGGCTTTCGACGGTCGAAACATCAACGTCCGAGTTACGTGGATTCAGGGGTCCTAGTTTCTCTTTCCCACGTTTCCTTCGACGTTTCTAGGAAACCCTGTTCCGGAAATGTGAACACCCCTTTAATTGCAAAAACCCTTCAAGATTTGTTGATTTCATAGAACACTTTATCATATGTCAACGTTAATAATTTTGAAGATTTATTGGATGTTTTTATTTCAGTTACAAGTTTCAGACGTAACTCGTAGGTCTCCCGAATGTAGCCTTAAGATTCTATGTGTACCAAGGGTTCACACTCGTTAATTAATAAAATGATAACAATAAAAGAACATTTGTATATTTGATGAGCGAAACGTCGAAGGGAAAGAGCAGGTTCGATTCGCTGGACAACGAGAGGGTTAGGTTTTCGCAACCACGAGGAAGCCACAGTACTCGGGCTCTATTCTGATCCGCTTACCGGTCGCGTGTTACAAGGCCGGCTGTATAATCGAAGACGAGCCGAGAAAGTTTTCGGGCAACGTGGCTTTCATCAGCGCGGGTGGAGGCCAACCGGGTTGACAAACGAGGCCCCGCGACGTAGCCCTCACGCTGCGAGGCTGCTAATTGGATGCGTATTATTAACAAGATGGCGCGAAACGCTTCTCGTGGGCCAGCGCCGACCGTTCCGTCCAGCGTACGCGGCTCCCCTAATTACCCAGCAGTTTTTACCCGTCGTCGCGCCGATGAAGAGCCGCGGTTAAACTGAATCCATTAGCGATAAATCACCGTCCCGTTGCGATAACAATCAGAAACGAACGTCCTTTACGGTTATACGAATTTATTGCCATCGCGATTAGAGCTCGATAGAGCGGCACCTGCGCGCACGCTGGCATATCGATCGTTCTCCGCTCTCGATCCAAGAGAGCTCTGCTTAGCCGAAACGACAGAGACTCAAGAAGCCCGCGTTTTCGCCCAACGGTTGCATGTAATTTTCTATCGAGGCTGTTCCGAGGTCGTTCGTCGAAACGACTCTGCTAACGATTAGTCGTTTAGGCGCTCTTTTCTGCAAATCGGCCTATAGATCCTCTAACCTTATCGCTTATGGGTATGCAAAAGTTCCCATCGTTCGAGCATAGGCGATTCGTTTGGAGATTAGGAAGCATTTTCGTTCGAGTGATCGTAATCTCTCGAATTTAAAAATCTTAGTCGAGGCCAAGCAAAGGAACCTTCATTTACATCTACATTGTTTTCGTCTGCCACGAGTACTTGCGAGAGAGACAGGTTGCGCGTAGCCCTCTGTCGACGAGCGCGGGAGACGTCGCTTTGCGAGGGGGCTCGCGTCGACGATGAAGAATAAACGCTCGCCGTGCAAGGGCTATTGTCATCGCGACGGACGAAGATGAAGCAATTAATATTGTAAAATCGATAGACCCGGGCAGCAATTTGTCGCGACGTCGTTCGCCGTTGAAACGCGCGTTTCGGTATGAAAACGATCGGTGAAATTTTCATGAGATCCTCGCCAGCGAGCGAGAGGAGCGTCCAGTGGTGGGTTTCAGCCCTTCTCGCGGTGTTCCTCCTCGACGGTATGCAACGGGAATTTTCGCGATTTCTCGGCGGATCTGGCTTTTGGTCGTGCCTAATAAACGTTCATCCATCCCCGTCGCGTGTTCCCGACATTCCGGTTCGGTCGGAGTCGAGGGGATTCCCGGATTCCACGTGTTCCCTTTCCACGGACTCGTAACGGTTCCAGCCTCCGGGAATCGAGGGAGACGAAAAGAAACCGAGTCGACGCCGGGGAGCAAAAGGAACGAAACGACCGAGTGGGGGGGGGGGGGGCCTAGCCTACACCTTTTCGGTCTGTTCGGACTGTTAACGCGCGAGGGAGAAACGGAGACGGAGACAGAGCACGCCGACAGAAACCGTCTGAAGTCCTCCGACCGGCGGGGCTGATTCGTGTCGGTCATTTGGGGTGTGAAAGTAAAGATAAGGCCTGCCTGGCTCCGGCGCGGAACCGTAAATTTTTACGACAAGTACGCCGCGTCAATGTTTCACCAAATTCCTGAACCACCGGCGAAAAATCAAACGACCCATCTCGCCCCGGGACTCGGACGTTCTCCAGACCAGCCTTCCTAGATCGCTATCGTCCTCGATTATCTCTTATATCGCGAGGACCCGTCTAATTTCGCGGGCTTCCGTGGAACCGGACAACGATCCGCCAGGGAAGCCACCGTTGAATCTTTAACGGGAATAAATCGAGTTCGTCTGCACGGTCAATCACCGATATGTTATTAAGTAATTAGCCTCTTCTTTATCGACACCAAACGCGAGAAGAAGGCTAGGCAATGTTTACGTCCCCACACTAGAGCCGCTACGTCATCGTCTTCGACCAATAACGGCGCAGTGGGCAGGTACTAGTACTCGATTCAACGAAGAAGAAACAAATTTCGTTATCACGAAAGGAACCACCAGGTAAATTAATTACAAAACCGATTGTTAACGCGTAAACGTTATCGACGCTTGATATCGTCGCATGTACCTAGGTGGTTCAAAGTTTCGGGCGTCGATCGATCCATTTGAATTTTGACCGAGTTCCGCGAAATCTGTTCGACCGTGCCATTGTACGTAGTAATTCAACCCTCGTATTAACTAGTAAACCACCCCTGCAGTCCCAACACTCGACTTCGTCCAAGTTCGGTGGGGCGTGTTGATCGACGCTTCGACAAACTGCCATACCGGTTATCCCGCTGCGCGGACTAGTTTTCCTAACGGAGAATTTCGCGAAATTCGCGCGGATAACGAGACGAATTCGCGAATATGCGACGAGGACTTTGTTGCTCGAGCCTCGCGAACGTATCGAGGAGTAAACGCGAACGAAGCCGTACCGAATCCACGCTAGGTTTATCGACGACGGTGGATGATACGTTAAAAAGGAAGCGTCGACGTTATATCTGATCCCGATGAAAATCTCATTTCCGACGTGTACCTTTTCTAGTGGCCGCCGGTAGATTTCGGTCGAGGGATTGCACCGTCGCCGTGGAACGGTGGAAATATCAGCCAGCCCCCGATATTATTGGGCAAGATGAAGTTATTTGGGTTAGGTCGGGTTGCGTTATTGTCTGTCCGGCTCGAACTAGCGCACGTAATCATAGAGCAAAGCTCCTGATCCTCCTACTCGCGTATATACGTAAGACGCAAAATGGTACGTTTCCTAGCTCCGGGGTGGCTTTTCCTTCCGCGGCCGAGTGAAATTGAAAAATGAAATTGATTCTGCCCGGCCTTTGCAGCCCCGTGTGCGTCCTGGCTTATTAGATCTATTTTCTTCCGGACCGTACGGTCGTAAAGTTAAAGCGATTAAAGTATATGCGCACGGTAAATGTTCCTCCTGGTTACGCTACACAAACCCCCCCCCCCCTTGTCTTGTAATTATTCTAAAGACAGCCAATTTTTTAACCCCCCGACACGAATATAAATCATTTTTGTAATCAACCGTAAGTCAAAATTGTTACTCGTTGCGAGGCGTTCCGATAATTAGAAAATATTCCCGGGACACCGCCGTGTTAATTGTTGCTACCGGATCGTTCGAGGCAAAAGAGCGAACAAAGTTAATAAGAAGCGATCGAGCATAAGAAATTCGACGACGGGTCCCTCGGACGGTCGTCAGGTGTAAAAAATAAAACACGGGGAACGTCGAGAGGTCCCTTCTGATCGAGCACGTAAAAAAGCGAGAACACCGATGCGAGTACAAAACAATACCCTTCCAGCAAAACTCGAAACGTCGCGTCGCGACCACCACGAGTATCGCTTGAAAAAGAAGGAACATCCTGCGCCGGGGAACATGGCAACAATTTATTAAGGTATCCTTTTCCACCGCGCCTGACAAGTCCCGGACAAATTGAGCGTGCGTTAACTCGATGGATGAATACATTCCGCTTGATGCGACCGAAGAAGTCAGTGACTCTCAGTCTTAATACGCTCGGTTTGCCAAGACGCGCGCGACTATCGACGCGTAAATTAATTCCGTCTAATCCGATTACGTTGTCGATAAGGCATCGATAGCTTTTCGTAGAGTTTCAATTTGTCGGTAATCTCGTTATCCCGGACGATAACTTTGCTACGCGTTTCGACTTATCGACAGTATCGTCAAGATTATCGACGGAGCGAGTGCCGCGCGCAGCTGGAAAGATGATTAGCGGGACGCCACGGGGCGAACGAAAATAGTCTGCTACCTTATAATAGAACCGAGTTTCCCCACTAATTAACTTCCAAACGTTTCATATTTTACACGAAGCCCCCTTCGAAACAGTTTTTCCTCGAGACGACGCTTCGTGCCGAACCACGGCTCGTAAACACGTCCATCGAAACATTTCCAAACGTATCTTCGGCTTTTTATACGATTGTTTCCAGTTAAAATTCGACCGGTCGTCGATATTTATCGACGACGTTAGCAACACCTACCGTGGGCGTAATTAACGAGCGTGTCGCGAACGATTAAAGATAAAATTGTGTCAAATTAGGAGTCGTCGTAATAACTGTCCGAGACCTTCGCGGTCGGTCTCTAATGAATTAGCAATTTTGCAGCAGATAGAATCTTAATACCGGAGCCCGGTTTCGAATAACGAATTTAGGACGAAAGAGAGCCGGGGGGAACCGGGTTTCCAGCGAGGCGGCTGCATATTTAATCGAAGCCGCCCGTAAGAATAACACCGGTGCGCGATAAATCGAATACGCTTTCGCGGCCGGGAACCGGGGACGGAAAAACGACTCGGGCTGGGAAAAGCAAACGACGGACGACACGTGGTGGTGAAAAACATCTGTCCCCTCGCGTGAGTCCTGTCGTCCAGGATCGAACGACGGAGGCCATATTTATTTCGGTGATTCCCTTTCGACGAGGAGACTAAAAATTGAATGCCGCCATAAATCATCGCCGATAAGAGAACGAGTTCTTAATGTGAGGACATCACCGCTACCAGGACCCCGAACTTTCTCGCGTCCTTATCCCTCGCGACCCTCGCGCGATCCTCGCCTCTTCGTCCTCCGGTGTGTCTTTCTAACCCCTTTTCTGGACCACCTCGTGTCCCCAGACCTCCTCTCTCCCTCTCTATCCTCCGGGACTCTATCGGTACGTAGCATCTTACTACACCTCGTCCCCTCCTCGGGACGCCGGTTTGTGTTTCTTGTGTATCCCTCGCCGCGAGATCAGATAAAAACCAGAGGGCTGGGAAACGGAGTGGAGGAAGGACCTCGGTTTAGTTTGTCACCATCGTTTAAAGGAGGGTGAGAGGGAGGGAAACGTGGCCGACGAAGGAACCCCGGGCAGGATTTATTGGACTTGTCTCGGAGAAGAATCAAGACTCGTTGTGCTTGCCACGAGACCAGTCCTCCGCCAGAAAGGCAATTAAATCGGTCGACAGTCCCAAAAGATTCTGAGTCCTCCGGCTTCCCTCTGCGTCTCTCCTCTTCTCGCGTTCCACCTTTTCTCCTCTTTCTTTGCCCCCCTCCGCCGCCCTGACCTTTAATCCGCCTCGCGCGCTTCCTTTCTCGCGAACTTAAATCGGACGTCTTATCTCCCGACCCGATACGACATGCCTCGCGACTAATGTCCGACCGGCCGGCACCGACCGGGGATTTCGTACGGCCCCAACAGACGTCCCTGGGCCCCCGTCGAAACCCAGAGAGACCACGCTCTCGGATAACTGTCCGTATTTTCGAGAGATTGATCGGTTACCCGACAAAAAGACGATCAACCGCCTCCACCTCCTCCTCACTTCCAACGGCGAAGGCGGAGTTCCCCGTCGAACGACTGCATTCGAAATGCTCCGCGGTCGAAAGAAAATGATGGGGTTCGCTCTAATATCTCGAGAAACGCATCTTCATTTTTTTAGCCAGCCGTCGATGAGCCACGTTAAACAGTCCCTTCTCCCACGGGGCACCGCGAACGCAAACAACGCGTTACACCCACTCGTGTATTCGTACGCTATAATGGTGATTCGCTCTAAAAAGCTCCTTTTCGAAATTGGTACGAGTCCAATTTTTCATACGTAAAAAGAAAACTTGTCAACGTTTATAATAAACGATGAGTGTAATCTCTCGAATTTTAAGATCTTAGTCGAGACCAAGGAACTTCCATTTACTCGAGTACTTGCGAGAGAGACAGGTTGCGCGTAGCCCTCTGTCGACGAGCGCGGGAAACGTCGCTTTGCGAGGGGGTTCGCGTCGACGATAAAGAATAAACGCTCGTCGTGCGAGGGCTATTGTTATCGCGACGGACGAACATGAAGCAATTAATATTGTAAAATCGATAGACCGTTCGCTCCGTACTATTGCGAACAGTAGCGGTACAGTGTGTAATAAAAATAAATGGAAAGAATTCTCGCAAGAAACGAAAGTGTATCTTTTCGTTTACGGCGTAGCACCATATTACGGTGCACGAATAGGAGTGGGAGTAACTGTAGTTGACCAACGAGATCGTTTCTAACTGTTAGCGGTTTTCCAGCGAGCTCTGGATGAGGTTAACGGTTGTTCGCTGCCACAAACCGCGCACTGTCCACTAAACATCTGACGCGCGTCCAAATAGGATCCATGCGTCTCGCGGAATGCACATAACGCGATCCGGTGCAATGGGCAAACTTTCAAAATCAGATACAGATTACGAAGTGCCTAACCTTTAGCGCACCGTGCAATATACGGGGTGTACGCTAGTAATTCTATGCTCAACATCTATTTTGTTTGTAATAAAAATTAGAATCGATACTACGATGACTCTTAAGCTTGTGAATATGTTATACGAAATGGACAATTTAATGAAACTGAACTAAATTATCCATAAAGAATAAACCACGCGACCCGAAACGTTGATATAATTCTATCGCCGTGTTTGCACCAAAAGATAATTAATTACACATTCCAGTGGATCGAGGCAAATTGTAATTAACCCGAAGCTCTCCGCAAACTTTACGCGGGTGCATTATCAAACAAATCCAGAATTCTTGGAGATGAACGTTGCTGAAACAGAACCGTAATCCACTTGACGGCCCGCGGATAAACGGCGAAATGAACCTATCATACGTAACTGAAAACGGAGTCTAATAAACACGGAATAATGTAGGACACTTCCATTGGGGAATCCGTGCTGATATTCGCTTCGCGCTCGAGCGTTCCCATCGCAGACACTGTAAATTAAATGCATATCCGCGTAAAGGACCGTGGCAATTTAGTTTCAAGCTACATTAACAGTTATTGATATTAAGCCCAGTTACGGTAATCACCCTTCACGGTTTCGAATAATTAATAACAGGAACATCGTTTGAAAACCCCTTCTCGAGCTACTTTCCATTTATTACGTTTAAACACGCGCTACTTTAAATCAGACTTATGGAACATTGAATTCCCTGGAAGATACGAGTTTCTAACTGGATGACACCCTGTGCGTCAGGTCGCGGCTGCCAAGGTAAACGGAATAAAATCGACCGGCGAACCGAGACTGCCCACTAACGGGAACGAACTCCATTTCCGGCCAGTTAAGAAAATTTATTTCCACAGTTGAGTCGGTTCGAACGAGCGAGGCTTTCCCGCGGTCGGAGCGTCATTATCGCGCTATTAGGCGGGTACGGGAGCGTGTTTCGAAATCGGTTCCTAAATTTTTCAGCGGTCAGCGTATAGCGCCTCAAAGGGGCCCAACCTCTTTTCACGAGACGGTAGACACTTTGCAGAAAGGTGCGTAGATTTTTTTCGCGAGGTCGTTTCGGCGCATTCCTTTGCGTAGCGATGGCGGAAGAAGGGGGCGGCGGGGGAAAGGAGGCCGGGGGCTTTGAATGCGAGACCGCGGAATAATTTATATGGAAAGTGAGAGAGACGCTTCTTGAGGAAGCATTGTGCCTTGGACTTGAATTAAACATCACCCCCCTTGACTGTGAGGTTCAGCCTGTGCCTCTTGGCGATGTCGTGACTAGAAGCTCCGGGATAAAGGGGGATCAATAGGGGCGCAGGAAGTAGGGCTGCTACTATACAAACTGGCGAGGTATTCCGTATACCTGCAACTACCTATCCCCCATGGGCCGTACCTGCGTAACGAGTCAGAAACGATCGCTCACTTTCCTATCGGAAACTCCTTTACCGATATTAGATACCTATCAAACAGTCCACGTCAGTTATTCGCCGATCGTTTGCAACTCCCACGCCGCGAGATAATAGTCCACGAGAAAAAAAGGCAATGTCAATCTCAAGTTATTCAGGATCACTATTACCATCTAGATTTACGTAATTTTCATTGGGCGTAGCAATAAATGTTTCGATGTAGAGGACATCAACGTTTTTTCGAATATAAAAAAGTATCAACTTGTCTATGTTAAAAAATCAGTAGGAGACATTTTAATTTTAATTTTGTTAGGAAATGGTGACTCGTTTGTTAGCGTTACAACTTAATTTTATGTACAGAAAAGGATCAATGTGGTGAAATATAGTACTAGTAAATCTAGATGGCAATATGTGGCGATTCTCCCTGAATAGTTCCTAGGTGGCCCTGTTTAGAATTCGCCGTTTCAAAACCGACCTTTCAAACGTTGACCCTATCGCACGAACCTGTATTATAAGTAATTCTTTATGTGATAAGGTGAACTCTTTCTCGAGCTCCTTGAACTGGTTTGAGCCTACCATACTCTCGACTATCTTAAATAATACAATGGTCTAATTTATTCGCGCATGCACTATTCATTCAACGTGCACTTCATTCTGTTTCCCTTTATCCTTTATCAATTTTGTAAGCAATGATAGATTCTTTTCAGTCCCAGCAGTATCTGGGTTCGACTAAACACGCGTTGAAATTAAAAATACGATCAATTTTCAATTTTCGATCGTTTTAATTAATTTTCCACAGTTAAAGGTTAATAACGAATATATAAAACTCATTTTTGCCCGAAGATCGATTTAAACTTTCCCGCCATACCGGAAATCGCAACGTACAGTTTTTTATCAGGATCAAAAATATTTCAAAGGTCACTTTTCACTCTCTGTAATTTTTAAAATCGATATTCCAAGTATTCTACACTTTCCAAGATTTTATCGAGGAAAAGGCCAACGAAAAATCGACCGTTCGTTATTAAATGAAAAAAAAAAACTCGAACCACTCACGTGTCCGATACAGCTAATCGAACGACGAAACATACTTAACGCGACAGAAATACTCGAATGAAACTCGCGGCTCTAGTAACGATTTACGTTTTTAATATCTATTACGGCTGCGTCGAGAGCGAACGGCGGTAAAAACGATAACAGAAAACGGAAGGCAAAAAAAAAAGAAAAAGGTTTCCCTCGTGGGGTCCGCGGTTCGCGGAGCTTTCTTCTTGAAACGGGCTCGACGGGAAATAAATAAGGCTGATGAACCGTCGCAATACCGCGCACGAGAAATGCATTTTGCACGTTAATAAGAGATAACTCCCGGGCCGCACGTGTTTGATTTGCATTTTACTTTCTTCGACGAAAACTTCTTATCGTAGGGAACGGTTTAACCGAGCGAACCGCCACGGAAGGCGGTATAACCGAGCTGGACACTTATCGTTGACCCGAATAACAACGGATTTACGTTGTATGCTCGCCCGTAATAATGGTACGCGGTCGGTACACGATTTTCTGCGAACCTCGAGGAGGCACGTGGCAATGTGTACGGCCGCAGAAGGTGTCATGTGGCACCCGTGGCCCCGAAGGTGTAACTTACCAGAAAATATGCCGCGAAATTAGCGAGTGCGCCAAACATCGTAAATTCCATCGACCGATCGAACCATCTGCCCTCTCCGAGGCGAGAGATAGGCACAGCTTGGCCGCGTCTTAAATTTCACGTGGCTCTCTTTCGAACCTCGTCAAAGATAAAAGCTGACTGATGGCCTCTGCTCGTGTCGATGCATCTCGTCTTTTTCCCCTCCTTCGACGATGCTTGGTAAAGCGACACTGGTCGCGTTTTGGGCGTTCGAGGGTACACACCCCTTTCGTGGCAGACGCGCGACGCGTTATCTCGCGCGTTTGCACAAACCAGACGGCCCACAAAAATTACGATCGCCGTTTGCGTTCGATTCCGTTTCGAGCATTGTTCCTATCGGTAAAGCAGGCAAAAACCCTCCTCTTGCTTAGCTTGAGATATTTTTTAAATCAAGAAGATGACAAAATTGGTCGTGTTGTCACTTTTTTATATTGAGAAACATTCTTACCGATTGGACCAATACTAGACAGTGCCTGCACTCGCCGGCAGAGGGCTACGGTCAATCTGTACCTTTCTCGCAAGTACTCGACTTATTTCGAATATCGATGGAAGAAAACTTGTAGAAGAATGAACACCCAGTGTGTTTCCAATCGTCTAAACCCCAGTTACAAAACGAAATATGCACCAAAATATTCTGTTCTATAAAGTATAATTCACATTGCGAACGGACTACCCTTTGCGTTTACTATTATCGTTCTCATTAATTTAAAACAACAGAGTATAGCGTGCTAACCTAAGTCGGAGATGCCTCGGTGATAAAGTAGCTCCGTCAGCCGATTCTTTAATCATTAAGAACAGCATAAAGACCACTAACGAGTCCAACGAAATACCAACGAGGGACGTCCGTGAGAGGCACGGATTTCCACGATTTTCCTGACCCCACGAGTACAAGTTTCTCCCCCTCTTGTAACCCTCCCCGTTGTCGTCGACAACCTGTTCAAATACACCGAAGAAAGTTGACGGGGTGTGACGTGGCGTATTGGAAGTTCGTAGAAACTAATCCCCAGAATCGTTTTTCGCCGGGCTGTCGCAAAGTGCTCCCGCGGACGAAAGAAGAAGAAGAAGGGGCCATCCTGAAATAATATTTGAGCGATTCCCCGTTGTCGGGGAATTCGAGAGACCGACGCGCAGGAACAAATGACCAACAAATACGCGTACACAAGTCACTCGAAAGGTACGGTGGTCGCACGCAGCTGGCGCGAGAAAGAGCTTCTTCGCGTTCAGCTTGTCGTATCTGCGGTTTCGCGTCGCGATTGCCCGTACGAAATCGCTCAGGTGCGATAGAATGGAAATATTAACGAGCAGGTGTGTCGGTGGCTAATGAAATTTCGCGCCTAAACGCGCGTCGCGACGATCCTCGACCGTTTCTCCCGGCCATATGCCTCGGCACGCGATATTTTACCGTGGCGTCGTGTTACGACGTTTTTTTCCGCCCAACAACCCCACAGATTGAAACGTACACTGCGAACGAAGCTTTAGATCAATGTTAAAGCTGCGGGACATTCGAGAACTAGGCTGCCACGGAACGTTCGACAACGCTCGACCGTCTGATTAATCGAGGCAAAACGCTCCAACGACCGTCGTCGAGCCACGAGATTAATAGTTCTGGAGATTTGTCAACTTTGCTCGGATTTCGCGGCCGACGTTTCTTCCTCGTACTTTCGGCTTAAGGAGCTCCCGGAATCGACGACGTTATAATAGGAGAATTTTACAATTTTTTTTGTTGGTAAATTATTAAACAACGTTCTAGACAAAATTTGTTCGCGATACGCTTCGATCGTATCCGCGAGATCGCAAGAAAAGAATAAAAGTTACGATAAATAAAAATTCCATTTAACGATCAAGGATTAAATAATCGATAAAATGAACAAGTATCTAGAGAATCAGTTCCCGGAAAGTTTAGAAACGCGCCGATAAAGTACACGTTTCTTTGCTGAACGATTTCTCCGAGCCATCGGGCGCGGCGCGTCGAAGGAACAAAGCGTGGATCATTTTGACTCGATCCGAGGCAACCGAGGGTTAAATCGTTCGAAGAACGGAAGAATCGCGAAGCCGCGGTTCTCGTTCGCGGAACACGAAGGAATATAAATTTATGGAAGATAAAGTTTGACGACGACGATGGGAAAGCGGCGGCCCTGCGATGGTTTCAATGCGCCCCGGAGTCCCAAGGCGTTTTACTTTTCGAAGAACTTTGTTTTCTCACCGAAATTCCGGCCGGCAGCTGCAACAACAGCATCGAGACTATGCCTATCCTTTCACCGGGGAACTTTACCTTTATAAAACCGAGTCGAAGTTCGAGGACAAAGTCTGCGTGGAATAACAGCAAGATATAGAATCTGTACAGTTCGCAGCGCGTAAGTATATATTTTTCCCTCCCTTCCTCCCTCTCACTCCCCGACCGAGCCTTGCCGCGCAAAATTTCGAAAGTTTACCTTCGCCGACGGCTACGTCCGAACTACGGCTGCAACTCGTCGAATTTGTCTGCACCGGGGAACACTGCAGCGCTTAGGATGATTTAAACGTTCAACGAATATACTGGTTCGATTATTTAAATGCTACGATTGTTCCTTCGTTTCTTTTATTCAGTCTCTATAAACAACTACGACTTTACAAGCTCCTGTATGCACGAATTAACACTTTACCGACTGGTAGCCTATTGATGGGGTTTTTACCGACGACACTTACCGATCGGTAAGGTATCCGAGTGGCCCAATCTGACTGTCATACCGACCTGAAAATTCGGAGGTGAGTTTAGCAGACGGGCGATAAATAAAAGAATAAATATTAATCGGACATCCCGGATACTCGACTTTTAAACGAAAAAATCAACCACAGAGGCGAGACTGAAGTCTCGTTAGCTCCACGTTAGATGCACTCGTGATAATACGATTACATTTAACGACTGCTCGTCCTAGGAATTCGGTTATTCGAGTGGACTGGTCGAAACGGGCGCGTTAAAGAGAGCACTAATTCGGCTCGCAAAGACGAACAAGAGGGACGCAAACTGGCTAGGAATTTAAACGAGAGTGCATCGCGGGAAGTGTACGGTCGTGACGAAACACGGTCACAATGACGGAACGAACCGGAGGAGTAAGCCCGGGCCACGTTAAGCGTGAAATTCCGTGAAGTCCTCCCCCGGTCCGTTCGTGCTCGATACATGGAGTTATTATTTGAAAAGCTCTCCTCGTAATGTCGAGAACATTTGCCTCCCCGACCAAATATTTGCCGCGGGGCGATTTTAACATCTCAAAGCACACACACTTGCCGCGGCTCGCTATGACGAACAAGTTCTTTCTTTCCTCTCTTTTTTTTTTTCTATTTGGAAAACCATGTTGCCATTGTGTACCCAAGAACGGTCTACGCACGCGGCCCGTGTACAATGCTCGGACCCAACGACCGTCCATTGTTTCTATTGTTTGTCTATCCGCTGCTCCGCGTTGTCTACGGATCTCTAATTTAAAACACGAATTTCCATACGGTTTCGTGGTTCCTGCTGCCCACAGTATCGACCTTCTTTCAATGGGCGCTACGAAACCGTATTTATCCTACGCGGGTACAAATCGCTCGGCTCCCTAAACGAATTCCACCGTTTACCGTATCGTTAACACTTTCCACGAGGTTGTTTAAGTTAACGCTCTCCACGCAATTAGAACTGGGATACATCACGAACTTCGTGAGCGGTTGAAAAACTGCCGAGGATCGCAGGTGTCCATGTTTGGGGAGTCCAGAATGATTGAAAAATAAAATTGAATAATTTGCACACGTACGATATACTGCTCTACCAACCTACAGAATTATTAATGACAAATTAGAGAATTGGAACTGATTCCACGAGAAGATAATAATCTTCTAAGAAACTTTGTAAAATAACCTGATTAGGAGCCTGGACTGACGGTTGTATCGTTGATAAAACCACGCTTCTTAAATATTTAATACGTAAATAATTCATATTTCGTTCCCCGAGAAACGGAACCAGGTTAGTCATTAACATACCGCCGTTAATGTACACAAAATTATACGGGGACAAGCAATTAGTATTTTATGTATGAAAAACTCGCGGAAGCGGCGTCGAGTTCGTTAAACACCGTTGAAGTTGAACGAGTAACCGGAAACGGGACCAAAAAGACATTGTTCTCGTTCGCAAAACCTTATTACTATTTCTGCAACACGGAAGCTCAATCAGAAATCGTACGATAACTAAAATCGAAGCTACGAGGGGGGTTGATCCGATAGGAAACTAAGTCTGCGTTAGTTTCGGACCTTCCTCCGTAGGAAAGTGTTTATCCCGAAAGCCTGAGCGAGCCTTTCTCCGTACCGACGTCCCTAAACGAATTCCATCGTTTACCGTATCGTTAAACACCTATTCTCCCGGTGTCTATGGGCGACAATCAAACCGCCAATTCCTAAACCGCCCATAAACCGTCGTCTATCGACGATAGGCCACGTGGCCGAGCGGGTACGCGGCCACAATGCGGCAACAAAGCCTCGTCCCGAGAGAAGTTCCGTCGAAATCGGCGCCGAACAATCGGCACAATCAGCGCAGCCCCTGTTCGACGTCGCGACGAGACGCCGACGCACCCCTCGCCAACCCCCGATCGCGCGAAAACTGCGAAAAGTTCGCCCGGAATCCGAACAATTATCGCGACGGGGGGGAGTCTCGTGACCACGTTCGCGCGACCTCCAACCCCGTGCGTCTGTGTCCGCAAGGTTCGAGGGACCCCGAAAGGAAAAGGAACGATAATGGCGGTTTTACCGAGAACGGACGAGGAAAGAACGCGTCGAGAAGCGGTAGGCGCGAGCGTACCGGGGGATCATAAATTATCGAACGAGCAACAATGGGAAGAGGAATCCCTCCCTATCTGCATGGACGACACCCACGGTCGAGACCCCAAATATTTACACTGGCCGGTGGCAAGACTCGAAAGTAATAGATTCGAGATGACTTTTCATTTAACCGGGCACAAAAGGTGGCTACCACGTTCGCAGCCACCCGCTGGCTGCCGAGGACAATGTCCTTTTGCCTGGTCCACCGACACCAGGACCCCAAACGGCCAGGAGGCGTCCTTTCTCAGCCCCGCGAACGCTAATTGTTATTGCTCGCTAATTTCCCCGAACACCACCTCGACCAAAGGGCGGCTCAGCTTTTCGAAACGAACGCGTACCCTATCTGGTCACGTCGCGCCCTCTGTCAATTGCGTTGCAACGATGCAATGGCGTCGCCAATCTGCGCTTCTCGACTGTGGGGGTGGAGAACGCGTTTATACTCGAATTTTGTTTCATTTTACATTTGATATCTTTATATTTTAACGTTGGTGTTACTTATTTGACACGTGACTTTCTACAGTGAACGGTTCCTACAGTTCTTTCCGTTAATCACACATCATAGATGGCGATCCCCACGGGAATTTCCGCAGAATGTATAAATGCAAATAGACACTCGACAAAAGAAATGTTAAATGTAAGAAACGTATGGGTTTTCGAGAACGTTAAAATCGTGCGAGTGAAATTATCGCAAAAATATGCAATAAAAATTTGTTGGTCTAGACACGAAAAACCAGACTTATCGGTCAACGTCCTACTTAGAAGAAATAAACCGTAATATTAGTAAAGTTCCAACCCTTGTTGCTGTCATCGAGAATGATTTGGGGTAACGAGTGACTCTATGAAAAATTAAATGTTTGTACACCGATTTCGTCCCTTCTCGTTATAATTCTTCGTTAATAATTAACAGAAAATGGCGTTCTGTCCGAGAGTTTACTTCTTCGATGTTTCCACGTATCGTCACGCTCGGTGAAAAATTTCACGCAACCCTGAACGATGCCACGGCAAATTCTACTTAACGGGTGAAGGAATTTTTGCTCGAGGGACACGCCGATACGCGGGCGAATTATAAATCGAAAAAGATTGAAATTGTGGTTGCACGGCGAACGTTCGACGGGAGAAACATTTTATGGAAAACTGTTTGTCAGTCGCAGATAATTGTTATCGCTTACCAATTTGCCCCGACGTCATCGACTTTGAAATATAAAAAGCTAACCTGGAAATATCTGTCACCGATACACGTTTCGCGCGACGCGAAGGCTACGTTTGATTTAAAAAAAAAAAAAAAGAAGAGAAAACACAGTCCATCGACCAAACGCGTCATCGACGTTTCATCGTCTGTGTCGTGTCATCTTATCAACGTTTGGCGGAATTAATTACAAACTACCGTTGATTCCGGAACTAGTAACGAGCACGTTCATAAAGTACTCTGAGTCTACAAACGCAAGGATCAAAAGGACTAGAGCAAAGGATTACAGAGCTGGCACGATCTCTGCGGAGTCACGGGTTGCCGCCAAAGACGCTTTGTGATCTATCGTCGTTTGTGCAAAAGAGAAACGCTAATTATTATCGCTCGCTAATTTCCCTGACGTCGTGACCATTGAGGGATAACTACGAACAGCTGCATTGAGGAACGACTGCGACTATTTAGGAATGCGCGGTCCTACGGATACACGGGCACAAAGAATAGTTGAAAAGGAACGCCTGCGTGTCTGTTACGTCTTACAAGGGAGGTTGTCGAATCTGCAAATTCAAACCATTGTCAAACTTGACCCAAACTTTTGAGCGGAACTAACCCTTTGCAAAAATTATTCCATAGAGATGTAAAAAATACCGTTCGATTTTACTCGAGAAACCAAGCAGAAAAGATCGGTGAAAAGAAATTTCCGTAAAAAAGGGGGAACCTTAATTTCGTCTGTAATTTCATCCCCTCGAAAGTTAGCGTTAAAAAAATCATTTTGTCGAATAACTGAGTTCAAATCGAGTTTCAGGATCTTTAGAATTCCCAGGTTCGATAACCGCGATTGTTAATAGCTTTCCATCTAACTTTTGGCTGGTTCGAACGTTAATCGTTTCGAATCGCTCTTTTCCGTTTCGATGGTTCTGGTCGCATGCCACTCGGGATACATTACGACTTCCTGAAAGGCGATCAAGATTCTGACACGTAACGCACGAGCCCTCGACGAGTTATGCGTGAAAAGAACGGGGGAAGGAGGGTGGGGGAGAAAAAAAATTGGACGAAGCAATCGGTATTACGGTTTCGGGGCGAGGACGCAGACAGCGGAACAGCTGTCCTTGACACTGAACATACTGCGGTATGCGCGCTCGTTTCCGGTCGAACGAGATCGAGCCACGTAGTCGCGGAGGTGCGAGGGCAGCTGTGACTTTTAAGGGAAAAGGCCCAACTTCTGACCCCGTCGAGTCGTTAACGATTCGCGGCACGGTCAGCACAGCGGGAGAAACACCGTCGACGACATCCTGACATTTCCCAGCCCGCTGCTTTGTCCCCTGGATTTATAGAGCGGATTCGTCGCCACGGTCTCACCCCCGGTCTGCGCCTTAAGGTGAACGCGCGCCACCCCCGAACTAGAAAAATCCCTCTCGCTCGCTAAACGGAATTTAACAGCTAGCTATCTTCTTATCTAGATCCCCTTAACCGTTATCTTTAATTTTAGATTACATTCGATCTGTCGGGAGTAAATTACTATTTATTTACAGGTGCAAAGTAACATTTATTGTCCTGTTGTTAAACTACGTTAAATTTCCCGCGCTCACCAACAGAGGGCTACGCTCAATCTGTACCTTTCTCACGAGTATCCACTCCTCCTAATTAGTCTGCTAGTGTTGTCTCTTACTGATAAGTCCACTATCAGGCCCAGGGTGGAAATTCGCTACAAAAACCTAGTAAAATTCGAAATAAAAGTCGATACCAAATTGACACCGTGGTCCATTTTGGTATCGTTTGCAAAGGTGGCGCGTGGGGCATCGATGTCACCGGTGGGACCATATTTTCTAAAGTTCCTACGCCCCGGTATCCGGACGGAAAGTATCGTTTGACGGCAAAGTGTCTCCGGGAAGGAAGAAAATCCGGATACCCGATGTACTTCGCCAGGTCTCGAGACGAGGAGACGGCAGACGGATCAAATTGCTGCGAAGGAAGTGTTTGAACAGGACGCCTATACGGTCCCGGTCCGTTGCTAATGGCTCTGCACACCGGGGATCGAAAACAGCCGACGTAACCGAGCAATGTTCGCGCACACAGGTTACCTCAATACCGTCACCGTCCTCGAGTATTAATGCGATAACTAACAATAACAAGGTTCAGCCCTCTCTGGTGGGCCCTGCACCGATACCATCTCTCTCCTACCATACCGTGTGCGTGTGTGTGTGTTTTCGTGATTCCACGATGCCTCGGGCGGCTAGAGACTCTCCCTTTATAGGTCGAGACACGACGCACGGAGAACTTTGATCGTCGTGTTACACTGTGGCGAACCGCCGATAGAGTCGAGGCTGGATAATCCCTTTTCGAGTAGGGACCGAAGGGTACTTTACCTCGAGGCAGGTTTGCCCTCGTTCAACAATCCCTCCTCGACGTTCTTTCTCGCCTTGGGACAGCGGAAACGAGCTACGACTGTGGGATTTCGGCTCTCATTACTATTACGCGACACGCGTGTTTCGTATCAGCGTCCCCCGCTGCTCCGATAACGAAAGGGTTTCACCTGCGTGGCCGCCTTTGGCCGTTGAAACCGAATCGTGTTTTAAAATTATCCTCGAAACTCTGACAAATTTACGCCAACGAGTTCGAGAGTTTCGTCGTTACACTCGTAACGAAAATAATTGGTAAGATTTGTTACGTAGGCTGGAAACAAATGCAATGGGGTAAACCCGATCGTTTCTTTAGACTCTTTGGAGTTTACTGTAATATTTATACAGCTTGTCCAAGTTCCTAAAATTGCAAACATATTCCTCGTCATCTTTCACTTTGTTTCGTTTTACACTGTACTTCGCTTTCGATTATACAGGGTGTTCGGCTACCCTTGGGAAAAATTTTCATAGAGGATTCTGGAGGCCTAAATAAGACGAAAATCAAGAATACCAATTTGTTGATGGAGACTTTGTTAAAAAGTTATTAACAATTAAATTAAAAAATTTCAAATCGTTCTGGAAAAATTATTTTCGGTTGCGGGGATCAATTACAATCATTTTTGGTGAATACACATACTTCCAAAATCCTACCCACTTTCGAGAAAAAAATTCGAGTATGTGCTGAAAGTTTTGGGTGAAAAAAAAGACTTTCGAATCGTCTTGGAAAAATTATTTTTAGTTGAAGAGGTCAATTGCAAGCATTTTTGGTCAACAGACATACCCCCGAAATCCTACTCAGTTTCGAGAAAAAAATTCCTTACCGAAAATATCATTTCTGACCAGAAATGTCTGCCCGAATTTTCATGCGAATCTTTAAAACGTCATAACTTCTGAACGGATTGGACGATTTTAATGTTTAAAAAAGCAAACTACGCGTATTTTGATGGAGAATATGCACAAATCGCAAAAATATTCGAAAAGTTGGTCCTTCATCCCGCAAAATGAGAAAAACCCCATAAAAATGGTCCAATTTTCAAACAGCCATAACTCCTACAATTGTGAATATATTTAAATGAAACTTTTCTCTGAAGTGGAGCTCATGGGTACCTACAAAAAAGTATTAGACAACTTTTCTGTAGGGCGTCAAACAAAATTACTAAAAATGAAAAATGAATTTTTAAAAAAAATCGACCTAAATTTTTCGACGAAAAAGAAAACTTTCAAATCGTTCTAAAAAAAATATTTTTGGCTGCAAGGATCAATTACAATCATTTTTGGACAATACACATACCCTCGAATTCCTACTCACTTTCGAGAAAAAAATTCGAGAAGGTGTGAAATTTTTCGACGAAAAAGAAAACTTTCAAATCGTTCTAAAAAAAATATTTTTGGCTGTAGGGATCAATTACAATCATTTTTTGACAATATACATACCCTCGAATTCCTACTCACTTTCGAGAAAAAAATTCGAGAAGGTGTGAAATTTTTCGAAAAAATTAAAAAATTTGAAATCGTTCTGGAAAAATTATTTTCGGTTGCGGGGGTCAATTACAATAATTTTTGATGAACAGACCTACCCCCGAAATCGTACCCACTTTCTAGAAAAAAATTCAGTACGGGCGGAACTTTAAACGTTAATAACTTTTTAACGAAATCTCCATCGACAAATTATTATTCTTGATTTTCGTCTTATTTTGGCCTCTAGAATCCCCCATTAAAATTTTTCCCAGGGGTGGCCGAACACTGTATATTTATACAAAAGAGTTCTTCTGTTAATAATAATAATGGGATGTTGCTGTCGTTCAACAATCCCTTTGCGCGTCCCGTTCTGCCCCGGGACAACAGGAATACGGTTCCACTGTGGGATTTTAGCTCTCATTACTATAATAAACGTAACACGAGTTTATGACTGTGAAAATGTAAATGCTTCTTTGTTCCAAAGTTCTCGTCGTTGCATAAATAACCAAAGCAATTCGCGACCTTCTTAACGCTTCATAGCGTTTCCACGTTACCATCAGCCAAGTGTTGCGACGATAATACTTCTTAACGGAAAGCTACTAGGATAGATTCGTGACGAATCGTCGAGCTAATTCCAGTACTATTAGTATAATTAAATATTTAACGTTAATTAGCTCCTACAATGAATTCAATTAAACAAGGATGCATTATAAGATAAAACGGTGCAGCGTTACTCATACGACGCTCGAAGAGTTTCCGTCAGTCGTGCAAAAGACCGAGCAATTGCAAAAATGGCGACAAAGACGAATATTTCTAAGTAAAATCCTTTCTTATTTCTACAAGACGCTGGAGAAATAATTGGACAATTAAACAAAGAACGTTACACGAGAGAGATTTGATCGCTCCCCGTGCATATTCCAAGTAAGATGTCAAAACTATGATTGAAAATCACTTCCGTTATCGCGAAACGTTCTGAAAGTCCTCTAACAACTTCATGTTTTCTACCTTCGCCCCCCTCCAACCCTCCCAGACTACTTTCCAACTTTTTAGCGAGTGTTATCGCCCCGAGACTTATGGGACGATAGCGCGCGCGGCAAAGTTCTCGCAAAAAGGGACGGGGAGAAACACACCGACGGTTAACGGGGGACGGGAGGATTTTTCGTAATAAAATTATGAATTCTTCGCTACTTCGGCGTCTCGTTCCCAGGGAAAAAACTTTCCGCCTTATCGTGCCGCGGAATCGCGCGATGGCGGCCAACTTTTTTGACCGTCTCGGACCCGCGACAACTCGGTTGGCCTGTACGCATTCCACGCCGCGGGGGAAACGCGTTTCTACCCGGGTGGAAGAATTTCCTAGGATTTTCGATCGACTAACCATCGATCGAAACGAGCAGAGGCCCCCGGGATAATCCCCTTTTCCAAAGAGAGATTCGAGAGATTCCAAAGTCTCACCTCGAGGCAGGCAGGTGCTCTGCAACCAGGACAACGCGCAACACCCCTTTTTTTCAGCATTCCTGCCCCGACGAGATACGGCGAAGACGGTCTCGGTGACATTGTTGACCCCCTCTGCCACATGGCGTTCCGCATATGGCGCACGTTCGCAGAGTCGGTTATTTTTATACGCTTTTTCGTAGATGAAATTCAGCACGCGGTAAGGTGGATAGAACACGCCGACAGATTGGAGGCTGGCCCACCGCGAAATGGAAGCGTACAGCTGCGTGTTCGATTTACTCCGGCCAAATCACTGGGTTCGTTAAATATGGAAGGATCTTCGGAGGGGCGCGAAAAACCCGACACGTGTGCAAGGTACTTTGGAACGTGTCGGACGCGTACGTTTGCTCACGGGTGCAGCGTGATTATGTGCCACCAACTCGATACGCTAACCGAGAAACCATACATTTTACTACGAAAGAAACGGATACGCTCTTATACTCGTGTCGAGCTGTTTGAATCAGTTAACTCATTGCGCTGATGCGTATAGAAATATTTCGAGTTTTTTTTATATTTATTGATACTTTTCATGTTGACGATTACATTAAAATACGATTTTTCTTTTAATTAGAATATGTATTCATGCCAATGCATCAATCAAATTCAACATAAGTTGTTAAAAAATAATATTTACGTGTTCTGCAATTTTAAATATGGAATCTGCAATCTGTCAAATTGACGCTTCCGTAAATCTAGCGTTAATTAACCCTTTGACTACTAAACGCATATGACCGTTCAACGTGTGCGTTGCTCGAGGCGTGTAAAAATTTTCCGAACGCAACTTGTGCTTTTAGTCGAAATCGACCGTAGTCAAAGGGTTAATGGCTCTGTATAGCCTGTCATTGTTAAAATAATCCACAAAGTCGGGCGGTTCGGGTTCTATTCAGCGACAGGCTTCATACTCGTGTTGTTGTATGTAAATGTTATACATGCAATTGATAAAAGCTGCTATGAAATGGGAAATTCTATTTTGAGTCAATACACGATATTCGTCTGCAACCATCCGTCGTTTGTTAATTATTTTTCAAGGGGGAAAGTAAGTGGACGAGTAGTGGCCTTAGCAATATGCAGTTGGCATTTGAATCTATTGAAAACTTAAGAAACAGTATGCCACGTATTACAGATTTCACAAGACGTCCATTTTTGTCTCTTCGCAATTATTTGAATTAGTCATTAAACACAGCTTGCTCGTACGAAAGTGAAAATATTTCTTCCAAATTCTTTATCGAATAATCTAAAGTTTACTACCTGTCCACTTTTCTCCCCAATCGAGTACACCTATAGTTGAATTTTGAGGACGTTAAGAAAATCTGCCCATTAGGTATGCCGTGTACGATTTCCCGGTGCATCTATACTTTCCCAGTTCGTAACTGCGCTTCCGAAAAGGATTAATATACGCGATGAAGAGCGCGAAGTCAATCGTGTGAAGTCTCGCGTAAAGTGCACTTTGTTCGTGGAAATCGACGTAGTTTAATCAGAAAACTGCAGGGAACGAGGCTAACGTAAGTACCCTCCATCGGTGGAATGTAGGGGCATTTAAGTAGATGGAGGGTATAGACCCCTGTCTACTCCATTTGCTTTCAGCCCGAGGGACCTCCCCGATATATATCCCAATATTCCCGGTAACAATGATGAATCACTGCGGAGCACCTCTTGCGCAAGAAGTTGCACATCCACTGCGCTTGTAACCGTCTCTCCCTCTTCGACGCCCCCCCCCCCATCCCTTTCGCGCTCGCCTTTCCTCTTCGTGGGCTCTCTCGAGTACCTGCGGACTTGCCTTAACCGTAATAATGCGTTACTTGGACGATGTTACGTAAACCTTGATGTAACCAGTCCAGGATAAATAATGAAACTCCCGCTGAAAACATCTAGAGCGCGTTCCGCGATTTCGCAATAACCGTCGAAATATACCCGAGCAATTTTTAGGGTGCGAACGAGATTGCTCCAGGGGGGGGGCTTGGGAAACGTTCGGTTAACAGCGAGCCTCGGTTATGCTAATTCAGGCGCGGTTTGTTTTCCTCGAGAAACTAATTTCGAAAGTTTAGAAAAATTCAAGTACATTATACTTTGAAATTAAACCGTCCTGTTCGCGTTGACAAATTAGTTTGTTGTTCCTTTCGATTAGGTGTACTGGCTGAACGGTGAATTTAATATTGAATATCTTGCTAACTAATTCGAATGATAAGTGATGGAACAGGACACTCGGTCATCGTTTCGGGGAAAAGTTACATAGGAACAGTTTAACAGACGATACAACTTTTGCTAGGTCCCCATTAACACTTTGACGGCCGCTGTCACGTGTGCGTGATCGACTGTATAAGTCGCCATTTCATCATACATTCAACTTATTATGTTTGTTGAGGTTACATTCTTTATAATAATATTCCTAGTATCTTCGTGTATCTCACTTTGGTCTACAATATCAGTGGTGACGGACAACGGTCTTCGCGTGATACGTGCGGCCATTAACCCCTTAACACTCATATTTTTCGGGTTAACCCCTAAACGTTCATGCCCGAGTCTGACTGCTTTGTAAAACGATATTTGTTTAATGTAATGGTTTAAGGGATGGTAATATTTGTTTTCTTTCAAATTATACAACATTGTAAGTAACAGAAACCGCATTTTTAGAAACAAATCCAATAAAGAAAACTGATCATTCTTGGTGAATCGAAAAATATGAGCGTTAAGGGGTTAACTAGGAATGATCAGATTTCTTTATTGGATTTGTTTCTAAAAATGTGGTTTCTGTTACTTACAATGTTGTATAATTTGAAAGAAAACAAATATTACCATCCCTTAAACCATTAGATTAAACAAATATCGTTTTACAAAGCAGTCAGACTCGGGTATGAACGTTAAGGGGTTAAAGTGTTAAGTACCATCGCCCTATTAAACTATAACAAACTATGATAAACGATACGAAGGGTTCCAATAAAATTGTTATTCTACCTTGAATAGAGGCGTGAGCTAGGGAGGTTCGAGGATTAATGTGATTTTTGGGACACCCTGTAGTCGTTTGTCGATGGGTCCGGTTCGCGCGACCAGTCCACGCTCTCATCCTTTCGTTAAATCTTCATTTAAGAGTCGCGACGTATCGTCTCACGAGCAGGCTCGACGGAGAGGAAGCAAGGAAAAGAGAGCGACGCGACTATTTATTGGCGCGATAAATCAGCAGCTGAAACGCGTTCACGGCGACCAATTAGCGTTGGATGTTAAGATCGCTGGGTCAGAACCCATGTAATAATGACGAATCAGTTCGTAGCCGGTCCGGTGGCGTAGCTGGCCGACTCTTATTAATAAATTCGCTTCCCATGCGACGTCCTATGAATCACTCGATAGGCAACAGGGGAGATTCTATTAGACTGATTGGTTTATGCCTCCATGGCTCAACTCGTGCCGATTCGTCTTCGTTCTTACGTTCGGGGGCAACGAATGCATGCGCGTTCCGCGCGGCCATTCCGTCGCGTTCCGGATCGCTCCAACGCAAACACGCGCCGGATATTTGCTTAAATCGCCGTACCCAATTTACGGCTCTGCGTAGGAAAACAATTTACGTTTCGCCTCTCCGCGAAAGATACGAAACGAGACGCGAAACCGAGCATCGACGTACATAAAATCGCGGGTTCCATGGATCGATAAAAACCGCTGAAACAAACGTCTCCATCGGGGGGCTCGAGACTTTTTCGAAATTAATATACTATTTACGCGTAGAAAAGCGTCGAACGGGTACAACCGACTGTTCGTAACTTTTAATTGAATTACCGCGATAACCCTGAATAACGTTAACGAGCCGGTCGAAGATTTAATTAATTTAAAAACTGTGAAAATAAATACGCGAGCAACGCACCGGTGGTGACGATACGACGCGATGTTTGATCCTCGCCCGACCCAGTTTCGGAACTCGAGTGCATTAATTCCAAAAACATTCGCTCGTCGAAGGGCCAGGGACAACGAGAGGGGGGAATCCACAGGTCCGCCTCTCCCAACCAGAGATGCCAGATTCAGCACCCGGTGCCCTACTCGCACATGGAAGATCACGCGTACGTGAGCTCGTAGAGTTTCGGAAAGTCGACAAAGGCAAACTGACACATGCCCTCTTTCTCGATTATTCCGAAGCTGCCCGAAGTAATTTCGGACCACCTTGTGGGAGTCTAGAGAGAAAGGCTCACATTTGCCTTCTCGCTCTCGAACAACTGAAATCCGACCTCACGTCAACGACATACGATTCGGAATCTCGACTGCCCAGGTATTTTTACTTGCCTTTCCTAGAGTTCATTACTGAACTCTGCAAATTACTCCTGGTTTCTATTTGCCTCTGATGACCTCTGATGACCAGTGCTGACAAAACTACAGAACTCCCGACAACTTTTGACACCATACAGCGACTGTTACTGACTGGTCCTGATTACTGCTTGGCTCTGCTGGACTCTGCTGAACATCGCTTATATTTCTGACAACCTATAACGATTTCTACCGACTTCTGCTAACCTCTGTTGGTCTTTGCTGATCTCTGTCAGCGTGTGCTTGTCTCTGCTGAACTTTCCTGGCCTCTGCCGAACGCTACTGACCACTGCAGGTATTTCTGATAATGTATAACGATTAATACTTACTACTGCATGCCCCTACAAGTCTCTGCTTGCCTTTGCAGGTTTCTGCTTGCCTGTGCATGCCTTTGCTGACCTCTGCTGAACACTGCTGACCACCCCCGATGCTTCTAACATCGTATAACAATTACTACATGCTACTGTTCGCCCCTGCTGATCTCTGCTCGCCACTGCATGCCTCTGCTCGTCTCTGCTGACCGCTGCTGACCACTCCTGTTACTTCTGACAACGTATAACGATTACAACTTGCTACTGCCTGCCCCTGCTGGACTCTGCTTGCCACTGCTAGCCTCAGCTGACCACAGCTGACCACCCCTGATGCTTCCGACAACGTATGATGATTACTACTTGTTACTGCTTGCCCCTGCTGGACTCTACTTGCCTCTGTATGCCTCTGCTGACCACTGCTGACCACCGTTTATATTTCTGGCAACGTACAACGATTACTACTGGCTACTGCCACCCTCTGCTGACCTCTGCCAGCATCTCCCGACCTAAGCTGACCTCTGCCAACATCTCCCGACGTCGGCTGACCATCGCTGACCACTGCTGACCGTTGCTGACAACTTGTGAGATGATGTAATACAATATAATATGTTTATATGTATTAAAGTTTCGTATAATGTAAATCTATGACAATAAATGATATAATTTCAAAGTATTCTATGTGTTCCCATCATTTTTTACCGTCCTTTTCCTCTCCAAATCATTCTCCTACCTATAAGATGCGTACCACCTTCTTCGCAAGTTCACCAGCAAATTAGAAATGTTCCGGGAACTTTGGAAATCCGAATTTGACCTTGACCTTGACCCAGTTTCGAAAGTGGGTCAAGGCCATTCAAATCTTAGAAAAATCCCGGGCGCTTTGGAAATCCGGATGGCCTTGACCCAATTTCGAAAGTAGGTCAAGGCCATTCAAATCTTAGAAAAATCCCGGGCGCTTTGGAAATCCGAATGGCCTTGACCCAATTTCGAAAGTGGGTCAAGGCCATTCGAAATTTCAGAAATCTTCCGGCCGACTTGGAAATCCGGATGGCCTTGACCCAATTTCGAAAGTAGGTCAAGGCCATTCAAATCTTAGAAAAATCCCGGGCGCTTTGGAAATCCGGATGGCCTTGACCCAATTTCGAAAGTAGGTCAAGGCCATCGAATCTCAGAAAAATTCCGGACGCTTTGGGAATCAGGATTTGGCCTTGACCCAGTTTCGAAAGTGGGTCAAGGTCACCGGCATTTCAGAAAACGCTCCGGGCACTTTGGAATTCCAGTTTTAAGTAGAGAAACGGTTTCTTATAACTAAGGGAATAATGGGGAGAGGAAAAGAAAGGTAAAAGTGACGAGAACACATAGAATTCTTTGAAATTATATCATTTATTGCCATAGATTTACATTATACAACACTTTGATACATATAAACATATTATATTATATTACATCGGATGTATATTACATCAGCTGACGTCGGGAGATGTTGGCAGAGGTCAGCAGAGGGTGGCAGTAGCCAGTAGTAATCGTTATACGTTGTCGGAAGCATCAGGGGTGGTCAGCTGTGGTCAGCAGAGGCTAACAGTGGCAAGCAGAGTCCAGCAGGGGCAGGCAGTAGCAAGTTGTAATCGTTATACGTTGTCAAAAGTATCAGGAGTGGTCAGTAGCGGTCAGCAGAGTCCAGCGGAGGCAGGCAGGATTCAGTAGTAATCGTTATACGTTGTCAGAAATATAAGTGATGGTCAGCGGAGGCCAGCAGAGGTTGGGAGAGGCTAACAGTAGCCAGTCGTAATCGTTATACGTTGTCAGAAGTAACAGGAGTGGTCAGCAGCGGTCAGCAGAGACGAGCAGAGGCCTGCAGTGGCAAGCAGAGATCAGCAGGGGCGAACAGTAGCATGTAGTAATTGTTATACGATGTCAGAAGCATCGGGGGTGGTCAGCAGTGTTCAGCAGAGGCCAGCAAAAGCATGCACGGGCAAGCAGAAACCTGCAAAGGCAAGCAGAGACTTGTAGGGGCGTGTAGTAGTAAGTATTAATCGTTATACATTATCAGAAATACCTGCAGTGGTCAGTAGCGTTCGGCAGAGGCCAGGAAAGTTCAGCAGGGACAAGCACACGCTGACAGAGATCAGCAAAAACCAACAGAGGTTAGCAGAAGTCAGTAGTAATCGTTATACGTTGTCAGAAATATAAGCGGTGGTCAGCAGAGGCCAGCAGAGGCTGGGAAAGGCTAACAGTAGCCAGTCGTAATCGTTATACGTTGTCTGAAGTAAGAGGAGTGGTCAGCAGCGGTCAGCAGAGGCTGAAAGAGACTAACAGTAGCTGATCGTAATCGTTATACGTTGTCAGAAATTCCAGGAGTGGTCAGCAGCGGTCAGCAAAGGCCAGTGGAGACCTGTTGACGGGAGGTCGGATATTAGTTGTTCAAGAGCGAGAAGGGAAGTGTGAGCCTTTCTCTCTCGACTCCTACGAGACGGTTCGAACTTACTTTGGGCAGCTTCGGAGAATCGAGAAAAAGGGCATACGTCATTTTGCCTTTGTCGGGTTTCCGAAACTCCACGAGCTCACGTAGTGTGAGAGAGCACCTTCGGTGCCTTTCTGGCATATCTGCTCCCGACGCGTGTAACCCGAAAAACTAGTATCGATCGTGACCCACGATGTCGGTAGCTAGATCTCGCGTTGGATCGTACATCATCCTAGACGGGATTAAGTCACCCTAATTTATCGACTCTATTTCGAACGCGTCGTAGGGTTACAAAATCCCCGCGAACGAAAAGTTAACATTGTTTCGCGGCAACGAACTCTACCAGGGGCACGCCAAGTCACGAGGAGACGCGTTGCGAGACCTAATATGCATACCGCATGTTTGTAATCGTCGCTGACACGATACTTTATGCATACTCCGCGCGGGCTGAATAATTGATAAATCGCCGTACCGACGAGAGATAATTGGGAATATGTATCTTACGATACTCTACCGCTGTCGCGAATGCAATATTAAACGCAACGCGATACGTTCGTGTTCGTGTTCGTGTGCACGCGTTGATCTATTGGGCGCTAGTGGGTGGTTAAATGCCCAAAATTCGAACCTACGTATTAACCCCTTAACGCTCATATTTTTCGGGTTAACCAGGAATGATGTTTTCTTTATTGGATTTGTTTCTAAAAATGCAGTTTTTATTAATTACTCTAGTTTTTATCATCCCTTAAACTGTTGGATTAAACAAATATCGTTTTTCAAAGCAGTCAGACTCGGGCATTCCAATAATCTGACCACGAATCCATTTCGCGTCTACGAAGAACGGAGACAATTAAAAAGACATGTCCTGCAACTATCGTATGACTTTAAGAGTTAACTGTAGAATAAAGAGTATTCTGAGAACGTAGAAGGAATTATTGTGTATCTAATAAACTTAATAAAAAAGAATGCTCTACTGTACGGAAGGTTGCACCGCTATCTACGGCAGAACGTCCAAGTTTCTCGTGAAACTGTTCGTCGTGTTCCGAAGGCAGATGGCGCCTCAGACATGTGCCATCGAAAATATTTTCTTTTATTATTATTTTTAATATAAAAATGAATTACTGATCAATTTAACTTATTTGAAAAGTTTCGTCTATAACAACAAAATATCGAAGGTTGTTAATAATTTATATTATTGTCAGACGATCCCGACAATTTCTACTTTCCGACACTGTCACGACTATTCGTAATTTCTACTTTTCACATCTCGTTAAGTGTACATTAATTTGAGATTATACAGGTTGATCTACTTAATAAACCTGGTCCAAAGTTTAGTTTTATAATAAAGAATTCACTACTGTACGATAGATTGCATCGCCATCTACGGCACAACATTGAAAGTGATCGAGAAATAGTTCCCCATGAAATTGTTATGAAATATTTTATTGTACAAACAAAATTATTAAATAATAACATAAAAATTATTTGATTTTCAATTGATCAGTGAAGATTGACTCGTCTGTGCTTACACCTTATGGACTTTCGTAGCCCAATCTGACTGCCATACCGACCTGAAAATTCGAACGTAATGTTAGCGTCCTCTTCACATGGATGACGGTCAGTTGAGAAACTATTCACTGAATTAGCATTGATGGACAGCCAGCTGCAGTGCGAAGGGATTGATATTCATTTCTAAATCTGTTGGTAATGTGAGTGACACGAAAATGGTAATGGGGTTTCGAGACCCCATAAAAATGAGCCGAAAAAATACATTGGGTGAAAGATCTACTCGTATACCTCGTCTTTGACAATACTCTAGAATCTTTGATGAATCAATGAGAATAAAAAATAACCTAGCGAAGAAGCTCTATATTTATGATGACCTATGCAAAGCGGATCGCAGCCAATTTGCTAATATTATTTAGTTTTTAATTAATAATTGCATTACCCAACTAAGAGTGATACGATTATTAATTAAACGCTAAATAATATTACCCAGGTCTCACCACGCGGAGGTTGCTGCGAATGGAGACCCATCCTAACCGATTCCCAACCACCCTTCATTAATAAAGATCTTCTGTGACCAACGATGTTGGTCGAAGAAGAAACAAACGAAAGTGCAACAACCAACAAAGAGAGTTGAAAGAATTTTCAAAAGAATTTGTCTTCAAATAAAAATGACCTGCCTAACATAATGGCTAACCAAACACCTGTCTAACTATAAATCTAAATTCGTTTATTATATCAAGAAACAATTCTAAATTCGCAGCCATTAGCTCGGTGTCACCCACGAAGAATAACTTTTCTATCGTGGGTGACACCGATTACCAGGTCTCACCACGTGGAGGTTGCTGCGAATGGAGACCCGAAGGGAGATAGATGGAATCAAGTTCCATCGATCTCCCTTTTACATTCTTACAAGCTAAATTACTAAACTAGAGAGATAGAAGGAAGCAATGTTCCTTCGATCTTCTAGTTTAGTTGTGCCAAGTAATTATTTTGTTTAAAAAGGGGTGAAGCTAAATTATGGGAGACGCGACGCGACGCGATGCTGAACCGTACAGCAGATCTTCGGATCGAATCAACACTACCCTTGGTAGATTGATTTCTATTTCTAGAAATCGATCTATCATTGGCAGGTGACTAGATCTTTCGGACAAACTGGACGGCCGATCACATGTTTCGTTCGACGAAACAGTGGTGACCGAAGCAAGAAACGAGAGAACGAGTCGAGAGAAGCTACTTGTTAAATAATTACTTGGCAATATTGGGAGACGCATACAATAGGGACTTAAAATTAACGTTGAAGCTTAAGTCTAGTCAAGTTGAAGCTAAAATTCGGACGATAGAAGGAAACAAAGTTCCTTGTACCAAGCAATTATGTGGTTAAAAAGAGGGATGAAGCTAAATCGTGGGATACGCGACGCGACGCGACGCGATGCTGTACCGTGCAGCGGATCCGAGGATCGAACCTACTGCCCTTGCTAACTCGATCTCAACAAGAAAACAGAGAACTGCAACCCCGAGTCGAGGTCTCCATTTCTCCAACGCAACCCGCCGGGAGCCCGAAGGACCCGACTTAGGCTGTCTGACAAAGAGAGAGTACCTGAAACAGGGTCGACTTCCGCTGGAAGGTATGCGTTTCCGCAGAATACGGAAACTCCACACCTTCCAGCGAAGTGCCGTTTTCCCTCAATCAAGCTTACCAAGGGAAGGCGATTAGATCTTTCGGACCAGATACACGGCCGATCACATATTTCAATCGATGAAACAGCGGTGATCGAAGCTAGAAACGAGGGAACGAGTCGAGAGAAGCTACTTATTGAATAATTGCTTGGTACGACGCGGAAATATGGACAATAAAGAAATCTTCGACGTTAATTTTAAGATTCGCGACGAAGCTTAAATCTAACCGACTTAGAATTAAATGTCCCTCGGCGGATGTGGCGTACTCCCTCGATGTCCCTGCGAATAATCTGAAACTAAAATTGATACCCATATTAGTGACATACGAAAGGAAATTTAATAAACACCATGCAAACTAGACGAAGCGATGGAATAATTAGTCGTGCTGATGTACCTAAAAGTGAGAATCTATAAGATTCTCGATGCTAGACCTACCTAAGGAAATGTACGAAATTTACACATGTTAGGAACAAAGTATTCTACCTATACTTGCGTAACGAGAGTATAAAGTCGAAGTAAAATAGCGAATGATTACAAAAATTGTCCGAAGAATCATACAAACTTCAAAGACGAGCAGAAACAAAGATTGAAAATCCAACGCAGAATTGAAAATCCAACGATGAAATAAAAGAATGAAAATACCCAAGAATCAAACAAAATATCTTAGCGAAATAGAATAAGAATAAAAATCTTATTCTAATTAGTGACATCGAAATTCATGAAATAATATACAAACAAAATACATAAAATAATATGGAAACAAAAATGGTACATGATCCAACACAATTATGTCAATTGAAAAAATAAGGCAGAAGTAGAAATAGGGGAGGAACACATAATAACCAGATAAAACCGGACAGTAAAACAACACCGAATTATGACCAAACAAATAAAATAAACTGGTCAATTCTGTGATAATAACATAAACAAGTAAAGTGAACTTACTACTTGTTGAGCATTAGTTACCATTACCAAGGAAGCAGCACCAGAGGTCCAGCTGTAACATAAGAAACGATTCGTAATTTAGCAAATGCGTTACATAGTTCCATAACGTTGAATTGGTATCAAACGACGAAATAGAAGTGGGGAGAGCAATTTTAAATAGTTCTTACCAGTGGTCATCACGGTCCGGCACTGGTCAGCACTGGTCAGTAGTGGTCAGTTCTGGTCAGTTCTGGTCAGTCCTGGTCAGCCCTGGTCAGCCCTGGTCAGCCCTGGTCACTCCTGGTCCCCCAGTGGTCACCGCTCCACGAATGGCCTGACGTAGGCCCGCGAGACCCGAGTCCCCTGGATGCTCCAGGGGAACTGAAGAATTTTTGTCCAGCGATAGCCTTCCAGTGGGGAAGTCGAAGAGTGGGGAGACAGTGTCAACGTGAAGAGATAAGAACTGTTAGAGAACAATGCTATTTCGATTGGTCCCATCTCTTGACCCTTTCTGGATCTTCACTGGACCGCTGACCTTAATGTCAACCTCATTGTTGACCACCAGTGACCATAAGCTAGCCATTAATCGACCCATTAAAACCATTACGAAGATTAAAGCCTTCTTACGAGGATCCCCTTACAATTTGATGCATGGTCTTTTTAACATTTTGTTCCACTTTGGAGGAGAGTATCTTATGTTATAAGACACTCGTGGTACAGCGATAGCGTTCCTCCCACTAACGATAGATCTATAACTAAGAATTCTATGTGTTCTCATCATTTTTAGCTTTCTTTTCCCCTCCCCATTATTCCCATAGCTATAAGATACATGCCACCTCATCGCAAGGCCGCCAGAATTTTAGAAATATTCCGGGCACTTTGTACATCCGGATAGTAAATCGCCCAAGTTTATCCTGGAATAGTTCGATATTTTCAACGCTAGATGGCGCTTATTTATGGACCTCAAACCCCCTGGTGCTAAAACGCCCAAGTTTGTCGTGGAATAGTTCGTTACCTTCAATGCTAGATGGCGCTTATTTATCGACCTCAAACCCCCTGGTGCTAAAACGCCCAAGTTTGTCGTGGAATAGTTCGTTACCTTCAATGCTAGATGGCGCTTATTTATCGACCTCAAACCCCCTGGTGCTAAAACGCCCAAGTTTGTCGTCGAATAGTTCGTTATCTTCAAGGCTAGATGGCGCTTATTTATCGACCACAGGTATTCTGCTACTATAACTCCCAATTTTATCGAGCATGTATCAGTTTGCCTTTGGTCCTGTTAGTTTTTTGACCCTCCTGGTCTTTACTAGCCTCTGCATGGCACTGCTGAGCACTGCTAACCGTTGCTGACAACTTCTGACATGATATAATATAATATAATATATTTATATGTATTAAAACTTCGTATAATGTAAATGTATGACAATAAATGATATAATTTCAAAGAATTCTATGTGTTCTCATCATTTTTAGCTTTCTTTTCCTCTCCCCATTATTCCTTTAACTATAAGATACATGCAACCTCTTCGCAAAGCCGCCAGCATTTCAAAAATATTCCGAGCACTTTGGACACCCGGATAGTAAATCGCCCAAGTTTATCATGGAATAGTTCGATATTTTCAACGCTAGATGGCGCGCATTTATGGACCTCAAACCCCCTGGTGTTAAAACGCCCAAGTTTGTCGTGGAATAGTTCATTGCCTTCTATGCTAGATGGCGCTTATTTATGGACCTCAAACCCCCTGATGCTAAAAAGCCCAAGCTTGTCGAGAAATCCATCTAGCGTGTACGATACAAACTATTCCACGACAAACTTGGGCGTTTTAGCACCAGAGGGCATGAAGATGATAAAAGAGCCGCCATCTAGCTTCGAAGGTAACGAACTATTCGACAACAAACTTGGACGTTTTAGCACCAGGGGGTTTGAGGTCGATAAATAAGCGCCATCTAGCTTCGAGGGTAACGAACTATTCCACGATAAACTTGGGTGTTTTGTTATCGGAATTTTCAAAGTTTCCGGAATATTTCCAAAATGCTGGCCGCCTTGCGAAGAGGCGGCGCGTATCTTATAGCTAAGGGAATAATGGGGAGAGGAAAAGAAAGGTAAAAATAATGAGAACACATAGAATTCTATGAAATTATATCATTTATTGCCATAGATTTACATTATACAAAGCTTCAATACATACATGTTATGTCAGTAGTTGTCAACGAAGGTGAACAGTGGTCAACAGAAGCCTGCTGCGGCCAGCAAAGGCCAGCAGAGACCATCAGAGGCTGGCAGAAGTCAGTAGTCAGTAGTAATCGTTATACCACAGACGAGGTATACGAGTAGACCTTTCACCTTATGTATTTTTACGGCCCATTTTTCTGGTGACTCGAAACCCCATTACTATTTTCGTGTCACTCACAGCATTACCACTAGTACAACAAAAATACAAATACAATCAAATACAAATGTAGAAAAATCATTCTTTCCTTATCCTTTTACCCAATCCGTGTAACAAAACAAAGCATTGCATTCATATCTGTTCCATATTTTGCCTGTGCTTGCACTTCAGTATATGTTATACTTGTTATTTCTAAATGTCGTACTAATACGAATTTTTTTTCAAATTAACACAATTACGTTGCTATGTTACATGATAGTTAATTAAAGGAAATTTATTTATGATATAACATGAAACTACTTGACAATGAATTGTATTGATTTCGTAATGAATTGCGTCAAACTCAATCTGTCCACTGATTATCGCGTCGTTGTCATAGATACTAAACATACGCATAATTTTATTAACAACTACGGTGTCAACAGTAATAATACGCCTATTTCTTCGAATGTACTGAATTAAACTTTTATACAATTTGAACGCAAAAGTGGTAATCTAATGCATTCTAAACATAACCTCGCATAATCTAAAAGAAACCGATTAATAAGATTCTTTAAGATATTAATTCGTGAATAAATGTAATTAAAGTATGTCGGTGGACCACAATGAAAAGTATATTTTTGAGGCTGAGTGGTATGACAAAATAGCCAGCATTTTGAAGAAGTTCTATTTATACTATTATCCGTATGACAATACGGTCGAATTAGTACGTGAAGCATAAAGTTTCATTGCATCAACGTTTAGAAATGAAAACTTAGTTATGTTCTAACTGTTTCAGTTTGATATAAAAGCCAGAAAAACTTTTTTAAGGAGGACAAAATGCGAAGGGATAGAAGCAAAAGATTTTTACGTAGGCGCTGTCGTAACGATATTTTCGCGGAATATTATGATAGTGGATTACGCGGATTGCATTACGCGGACGAAATTGCAAACGAAAATACAAAAGTAAATCATTACAGTTTGAGATTGCGCGAAGAATGTTATTATTCGATTTAACAAAATAATACTGTTCTTTTTAGAACATTCGCAATTGTAAAGACAGATGTTCTTGATAAATTGGGCGAAATACTAAAACGAATAATTTCTTGCAATTTTCACATTGCAAACATCAAGATGGTTAAGTTGACTCAAGATCAGGCAACGAAATTTTGCCAAGACATGGGTGACTCCACCAACGTAGCGTAAGATACAAAGCAGCATTAAATAAACCCAGAATTTTTCAATACAAAGCCCATTTCCATTGTCTATATTTTTCATCAGGTATATTGTAAATCATCTTACTTCCGGTCCTATTGTAGCTCTAACATTATTGGGTGATCATGCACTTACACGTTGGCTGGAGGTAATAGGGCCAGAAGATAGCGAAGAAGCCCGTGCAAAAGATCCATCTTCAATCAGAGCATGTTACGGTAAAGATACTGTTCATAATGCAGTACACGGTTCGGTAAATGAAGAAGCAGCAGAAAGGGTTTGTATAGGCTTTTGATATGTTTATACTATCTTGGAAATATATAAATGCATTGTTATTATTATTATTTTACCAGGAACTACAGTTTTTCTTCCCTGACTTAAAAAGCAGGCAAAAGGGCCCTGCAAATACAGCTACATTAGAAAACTGTACTTGCTGTATCATTAAACCACATGCTGTTCAAGCCAAATTAATTGGTACATGAAAATATACCTTCAAATAAAAGATGCTTTTAAGTAAGTGTAACATATTTCTTCACTGT
Source organism: Colletes latitarsis (assembly GCF_051014445.1). Taxonomy (NCBI): domain Eukaryota; kingdom Metazoa; phylum Arthropoda; class Insecta; order Hymenoptera; family Colletidae; genus Colletes; species Colletes latitarsis. Next base: position 22,817,253 of record NC_135135.1, on the reverse strand, counting down.
TACTATAGGAGATATTATCTATGATATTCAAAAAGCCGGTTACGTCATATCTGCTGTGCAACAATTTAATGTCAATCCATTCGACGCGGAAGAATTTTTAGAAGTTTACAAAGGTGTTCTTCCTGATTATGGGGTATGTTCATGTATGAATTTATTAGGGAACTTTTAGAATGATTGGTAAGAAGTTTGGCTTTAGGCGATGGTAGGTGAATTGCAGTCAGGGGCGTGCATTGTTATGGAATTGAAACACGAAGATAAAAATTTTGACGTTCAAGGGGAATTTAGAAAATGGTGCGGCCCCATGGATCCAGTAAGTACGTTTTTTTTTAAATTTTAAAAATGATATTTATGTCGCTACTTTATACAGGATATCGCACGGCAAATAAGACCAGACACACTTCGAGCAAAGTATGGAAAAACCAAAGTTCAAAATGCCATACATTGCTCTGATTTGCCAGAAGATGGAAGTTTAGAGGTAAAGTAAATCGAGGATATTCGCACGAATTTTGTACGACGGGCCACGTTACTTATTTGCATTTACTAACTTCAGGTGGAATATTTCTTCAAGATCCTCGACAGCCAATAGTGGAACAAATTTTGTACTAAATTATTTTCAGGACGTACTAAGTAACCAAAGATACAACTGTTTTTTTTACTTTTTTATAATAAAGAATGCTTCAATAACAAGGTCTCCTAATCACTTATTGCACAAAGGTTACGCCGTACCCCATATTTATCATACAATTAAGTTTAATCGTAATAAAAGTTTGTTGATCTCCTCGTAAAAAGGTCGATCACATTTTGTCTGTTATTTGCGTTGCAATTTTATCAACGGAAAACTATAAAGAAAACTACGCGGTTGCGATTTAAACTAATTAATCAATCGGCGGGAAAGAAAGTCATGAACCCGTCTTATACATTAAACTCCTGCAACCGATTACCATTAATGGCAATCCATCCATTACGAATCCGCTACGCGATGTGCTTATCCTGTCTTAATAACGGCATAATGATGTGTGTCAAGGATTTGTGGCGCCTGTCGTGATGAAAAGTTGTAGAAACACGCTTGCTTCGGACGACTAGACGAAATGATACTTTTATTCTTGCGGTTTTACGATTTCGTAAAACTGTGGAAACGTCTAATTAATTTCGACTTGATATCCGACTCGGTTTTAAGGAAGGTAAACAACAGTAACATAACTTTAATCGTTCGAATAAATTGTCAGTTCGACTCCGACAACTTAAAAGGGAACCTCCAGAAGGTATTGTTGGAGATACAAGAATCTTATGAAATATAAAATTGAAATTCCCCACATTTAATGGATCAGGTTTTTTGTACGGTTCTGAAGAATAAATTAAATATCAGGGACAAAAAAAATGTCGATAAGATATTATCTTGAGAAAATATTTTAACTTGCCGAACAATATAATTATTTAAATTGTACTTTGGCGAATGTTACCATTTCCTTTATATGTGTATTTGCAAAATACACAAACATGAATACTATTACAACTATCCGGTTTCGATAAGCGATACACTTTAAAAAGTTTTTAATTACACTGTTTGCGTCTATTTAATTTCAGACACAAGCAGAGTGATTTTTAAGTAAAAAGTTATGGGATCGTTAAATTTCTGTATTCTAATCTTTACAAAAGTAATCACCACGTGATGAACGACTATTATATTGGAACAACAGTCTCCTTGAATTATAAGGAAAGTATTTGTATTTTCAGAAATAGCCGAGATATTTTAATAACTTTTTTACCGCTTTCGCAACAACCAATAATAATACTAACCCACGATTCACAATATGAAACAATATTGTCAACAATAAACCTGAACTCCTTGATTTCTCCTTTGCTCGTCCTAGGATTCTCGACCACGAATACGCTAATATTTCTAATATTTAACATTTTGTTCGTGCCTCAATTAATTCTTAGATTGCGAAAACCAAGTTATTTAGGTTGAAAAGGTAAATGCGACGGATGAAATTCAATTCCTTATACGTTACAACTGCACATTTTTATTACTGCCTTTCAAGATGGATTCAACGACTCGATAAAACGTCTTTTCGATCGAAGCGAATAGGTGAAGGGCGTTCTGCACTATCGTCGCCCTGGGCGCCAAAATTCTTAGTTACAATATTGCAGAAAGATTCTCGTGCACTTTAGAAAGAAAATAATCGAGAAAAGATAGCTCGACTCTAATTAGCGATATTAAAACACATCTGCGTCACAAAGAAAAAGGAAAAACTTGGCATAAATTTTAATTCGAAATCTGCATATATAAATAGGTGATATGAAAATTTATTTTATCGTGTTGATTTAGATACCTAAGAACGTATTTGAAATTTTTATTAGTTATTGTCTCTGTTTCGTAGATTGTCGAGTGGTCGCCTAGGGGAGCGTTTCCATCTTACAAGACGCTGCTAAATTGTTAAGTACTCGTTTTGTAAGATGGGAAAGCGACGTGAACTTTTGCTACGTTGCATGTGGCATGTAAGTTCGTCGATCGATCGGATGCATCGATGTATCCTCGACGAATCGAGAAACGCGTTCCCAAGGAATTCCACGGAAAACGCATGAACCGGTTCGCTTATCCGGACATGCTCGGTATCAATGAAGACACAAATCGGCGGTGCGTCGCGGTCACGCTCATAGATTCGATTGGCGTATTAGAATACGTGTATTTTCGAGCCGGTGTCGCTGGCATGATCGGGCCTTCCAGTAGTGCGCTCGACGGCGCGCTGAACGGACCCATCGTTCGCTCTTCTGGGGTCTGAAACACCAGCGAGTTCAAACAGACACGCTCGATCGGGATTTCTTTATTGGAAACAGTTTCGTCCGTGCAAACGATATTCGTTCCCTCCGTAAAGTTTAAATTCGAGCTTTCAAAGAGACTGAATTCCGTGCGGAGACCGGTAACCCGGTGACTTTTCGATCGGAAAGTAGGCCCTCCTCGTGGCTGCTCGGGGAATTCGTCTGCGAAGGAAGCACGTTGCCCTACGACGGTGGCTCTTCCTGTTTGTTGGACGTTGGATAAACGTAAGTCGACTTTCCATGGAACGAACCGTCCCATAATCGCGTCGATCGAACGTAAATGGGCGATATCGTCGAGCACGATCGACGTACTAGTTTCAAACCGATTGCAGGGGTCGTAAAATTCTTACTCGTTTGCATTTAATTGTAACACGATCGTTTTTATATGAATTGACTTAATTCACCGAAAATACGATAAATTGGAGATCGATGGTCCCAGTCGGAGTCCAAATCGGTTTAAGAGTAGGGTTTTCCCCGATTTTATATTCGCGTGGACACAATGGCGTTTTCCTTTTGGAAGTAAAAGTACCGTAAAAGGTACGAAAATGGCCCTCATCGATGACGTAGAAATTGGCTACGCTCGTCCGTGCTGAAGTAGACAGTGACGCGTGTCTGAGGGTACTAATAATGTAATTTGTGAGTTCCTTTCAATGCTCTCGGCGGACTTCGCAGTTGTGCCGGTGGCAATAGGCAAGAATTTTTAATAAAGGCGCGCATTTGACCGAGATCAGGCTCGACGACATTGAGCCAAGCGTAAAATCTCAGCTACGTTGCGACCAGGGTTTGCCAAGGTGTCTTAAAACGTAGTCGAACGCACGCGACTCCTTCTAACTTTTTTTCGTACAATTTGTCGAGAAACCTTCAAATTTGCAATCATATTTTGCAAGAGCAAAAGTTTCGCGCGGAGAGACGTCATCGAATGAAAATATTCGTTGAAAGAAGTTTCAGTTTTAAATGTTCGATTAATTTAATAATCGGTGTATCGTTCATTATGGACTGTTAGAAATGGTTTACAGTTTAGTAACCGACCAATTAAATGAAAGAAACTACCTTTAAGGCGAATTGCTACTGTTTATTCATCGACCGTTCGTCAATTTTTACGAGCGTGTACACTGTACGCCTGGCATTTATTGCGTTTTACGATTCTCTTGTAAAGGAAAAATTATTCGCTCGTGGAACAGGAGTAATCGACGTATCGAAAGAAACGATTGTATGCAATTTCTATAAAGCAAAAAAGAGAATTTTAGTCCAGTTTTCGCGACGTATAAAAATGTCTAAATAACACCAGGGTGCACGATCTACGCCAAGGCTCCATTCGAACCTTGACCCGGCCACGAATCGTCTGAAAGCGAAACAGCCTCGGGTTATCTAGCTTCAAAACATCCTCTCCCATACGTCGACCCTGAGAAATAGAAATTTTCTTGGATATGAAAGGTAGCAAAACAAATGGTAAAGACACGTGAGAACCCATTTAATTGCTCGCTACTCAAAGGATTAAATCGTATTGGAAATTTTTTAAAATCGAAAGTCCTGAACATAACGGGCTCGCATCGATAAATGTATCTTAACGGATAATATTCCTTCTTAATCTCAAGCACGCACGGTAAGTACTAAATACGCCACGAGACACACGTGGCATTTAGCAAGAAAATTGAATTTTCATTGCCGCGGAATTTCGCTAATTAGATATTATAAAGCGAAGATTATTAACCAGGAAGCGAAATCATCTATAAAGTATGTAAATATCGAACAAATTCCAAACGGTAGCCCCGCGAGCTGGCGATTAGGAATAATTATACGCGCGAATCCGTTACCAGAGAAAAAAAAACAATACCAGCAACGCGTTTGCATAAAATCGTTTCGACTTGACGTGAGCGTAGAAAAGCCGAAGTGGCACGCTTGCAGAATACCAGCATGAACTAGCTTTAGATCCTCGTGTCGCTATTCATCGAAAATTTAATTAAGGGTGATCTTCTCGGAGCGTTGCTTAGACGGATATCACCAAAGTAACAACGCGAGTCACGAGGCGCCTGTTTCGCACACGGTTTCTAGAATTTTATTTTCGGAACAAAATTAGATCTCTATTCACCCTTAAAGGACTGTCACCCTGCGAAGACTATCGAAAAATTCAGTGAGGAAATAAAGTGACGATCGGGGGGAAGTTTGGTCGAGGGATAGCGCGAATTAATCGTTACCGGGGTCTCCGGTGGAGGCATTTCTTTCATCCCCGAGATTCACTCTCCTGAATCGTGATCCCCTAATTGTTTTGAGCAGTGTATCGTCAGTGCCATTGGTCAATGACGCAGATCGTACGAATTGCCGACGGAGCATCTTACACACGGATACCCGGTGACGCGTGTCGCGGACTACTAACAACGTAATTTGTGAGTTCCTTTGAACGCACTCCGGAGGGACTCGCGGAGTCGCATAGGAGCAGTAGAATAGTAGCCGGCCTCAATGCACTTGACCCGGTTCGACGGCGTCGTCGACGTCGTCGGGGTGTCCGTACCAGTGAAAGCGAAATCGAAATCGAACACTCGATCTCGGCCTAACACTTTTTTATTCTCCGATCCTACGACCGGGATGGAGAAGGGGGGGCAACTTTCAGGTCACCGATTTAACATATTACTTTATTTACGCATTATTATCGCTATAATGCATTCCTCGGGCGCACAGGGTGTCTTCGATAACTGGACCGATCTATAGTTCTGTCCCAAGCAAAGCGTCGATGGACAAAAGTCGAGAAATGAAAGTCTATATTTTATATTTACTGGTAAAGGAACATGAATTTTAATTCTATCGTTTCTACTGAATTTGCCAATGCTGAAAATTTATTGTAATTTTCGGTGGATTTTTTTAAACGCCTGCAAAGTGTAGAATGATTTGTTTACGATATTAACAATTTTATGTCAACTTTGAATCGAGAAGACAGAACAGAATTACCTCCATTATCCTCTGCCATTTTGTACTATTCGTTCAACGAAACTGGTTTGGTTCTTTTCACGTAAATTGATTAATATTTAACAGCCTGTTCGAGTTGTTACGAATTTTATTTCGTGTGCGTTTACCGTAGGTTTCGATTCGTTCAGCGACAGAAGATCGTTTTTGCGTTAATCGTTGCACGAGATTTCACCCAAGTGCGATCTAGAATATCCGAGAGCAATATTTCTTTCGCCGCAGGAGAAACTCGTAAATCTGCATGGCATTCGGTAACGGCTGTCGCCGCGTTTACGTAACGATGGATTTTACACTTATTGTTGGAAATCTATGTCACGAAGATTAGCAGGTTGATACAACGCCGAGAGAAAGCAATCGCGGCGCGAAGCAACAAAATACTCGGCCAGGGAAAAGTTTAACATAACGTAAATATTGAGAGAGTCACCAGGAGTTAAGCGTGTGATAACGACTGATTGTTTGGCCTATCTTCATCTTCAAAGTTCTTTTGTTAGAAACAGGAATAGCCCGGGAAGGCAAACAAAAAAGAAACAGATATGCAACGAAAGTGAACCAAATATGCAATAAGAAAATTGAAATCCTCATTTTTGAATTTACCTTCTTTTATATTTGGACGCATACTCGTAAAGACAAATGTATCAGTTGGTTACGGTGCACTGCATAGGTAACGTCGATGTAATCCAATCGAACAGCGTTAGAGAGAGAAAAAACACGAAAAAAAAAACTTAACAACAACTGGGATCAGAATTACGCAAGCACGGGAATCGTTTTACAACCGCTTGTCCGCGTTAAAAAGCTTAGCAAGATCGTTCCCTTGCGAAGTTCTTGCATTTCAGAATTTTAATCTCCGGATAAAACGTGTACAATTCGAGCGCCAAGTATTTTCCAAGTCTACGAAGAAACAAAATTCTCCGGATGGAAAGATTTTGAAAACCGCGAACGAAGCAACGGAACGCGGGACAAACTCGATCGTCGCACGTTTAGGTTACGGGAAACCGATAATCGATACCCGAGCCACCTATTATGATACACGTGTTCTTCGAATGTCTTTTTGATTCACTTACATCGCTCCGTTTTCACTCGATAATAAGATAATATGGTAATGCGGCTGTTAAGACCGGTTCGCATTAAATTGCTTCAAATTTGCGGGTACGACGACCCATCTTCTTCTTTTACGCGATCTTTCCACTCGCTGGACTTTCGTTCGTTGCAATTAACCTTTGCGTTTTCGATTTTTATTCGTACGAAAATAGACTGAGGTGAATGGTGGAATTGAAACGATAAATATACTCTTATGAGTGAAAATAACAGAATATGATCGCGAAAATATTTAAAATATTCTTATACCATATTTGGGAATAGATTTATTTCTAATAATTGCATGGACGCGCTTGCTTGAAGAAAAATCGTAATGCAAGGGGTTGGTAGGAGCAGATGTTTGTGTTTATCCACGTTAGATGTTTAAAACGTTGATTAGACGCGCCTGGGAGTCGCGCTTTCCACTTTGGAATGCATCGATTCAGGAAAACGAGCAACAGTCGATCACGGAAGCGTTTTCAGCGACTCAGGACACGTTTTCTGTTCAAGGTTCAGCTGGTTACATACGAGGGGGTCGCTAAACGAGTTACGGAGTTCTCATACTGATTCGAACTCCTTGACACGGTCAAGACACGCGAAGGTTGGAATTAAGAAGCGACAAATACGACGAAGGACTCGCTAGTTATCCAAAACAGATCAAAACCACCGTTCAAACTATCGATTGAGGAAACAAGCTATTGAATTATCGGTCGATAGACCTTGTTGAAGAATAGATTTCAAGTTTAAAGGGTGAAACTACCCTCGAAATTCCTCGAACCCTGCCTTGAAAACTATCGAAAGTACACGAAAAGAAATCCTGAAGTAAAACCACCGTTCAGACTATCGATTAAAGAAACAATAGACCCTGTTGGAGAATAGATTTCTCAAGTTTAAGGGATGAAACTACCCTCGAAATTCCTCAAACTCTGCTTTGAAAACTATCGAAAGTACACGAAAAGAAATCTTGAAGTAAAACCACCGTTCAGACTATCGATTAAAGAAACAATAGACCCTGTTGGAGAATAGATTTCTCAAGTTTAAGGGATGAAACTACCCTCGAAATTCCTCAAACCCTGCCTTGAAAACTATCGAAAGTACACGAAAAGAAATCTTGAAGTAAAACCACCGTTCAGACTATCGATTAAAGAATCAATAGACCCTGTTGGAGAATAGATTTCTCAAGTTTAAGGGGTGGAACTACCCTTCAAATCCCGTACACAGAAGTCTTGAAATAAGGATAAAAAAAAGATATTATTTTTAACAATGTTATCGAGATCGAAGTAACGCGTCCGAGGCGGTAAATTTCCAGGAATAAAATCAATTCTGGGAATAATTAGTTACGTTCGCGGCGCGACGAATGCGATTGTCGCTCGCGTCCAGCCGCGTAAAAAGCACGTAGCTTTAGCGTTTTTCCACCGTTAGGAATTTCTGCGTTCTGAAAAAATCTTTCAGGAAGAGGATACTTAGCACTCAGCTCGTCCACAAAGTCCGGCGATGCACGAGTTATGCAATTACATTTGTAATGGGCGAACATTCAGCCCCGACAACGCCGGCAATTCGCGGTAATTACTGTAGCGTATCTCGTAATCCGTTGCAGGTCGCGTCGTCTACGAAGACTTCGCGTCTGATAGGAAGAGGTGGAAAGGGAATTTATGGCATTGCCAAAGATTATGCACTCGACGCAGTAGATTCTTCATTCGGGATCGTTTCGATAATTCCGGAAAAGATTCGACGACAGGGAACGTTCTCGCTGCCCTTCGACATGGAAAACGCAAAAATTCGTCGAACAATGCATTTACGACATCGGAGAAATTTAAAAAATTTGAGTACACGTACGTGGAAAAATAATCAAAACATCGAAGTTACCAAAATATTTTCCAGGTTACGGTTAATCTCTGAAGTCGCTGGCAGGAAAAAATTCTTCATTCAAAAATTCTCAGATTATATCAGGCATCTACATCTAATGAAATTTCCAGTGATTCATGCAATTAATTGCTCGAGAAATCAGCATACGATTGACTTGTTAATCTCACGTTACGGAAAACGAGGAGTTATCGAACACTGTTTGTTTGGTAGAATTTTAATAGCCCAATATGCTATCAGGAATTTTATCATTAGATATTGTACGAAACGGTGTGACCATATTTCGAGTGTAAATTGCTTCTTCAATTACTAATTTGTTCATGTAATACTTCGCTCGTAAGTATTAGGTCATCCCATAAATTTGTGCCGTTTATCCTCGGACGAGTGTAAAAATCGTCACTCGAAAAGCGAAATTTATCCGGTCGGGGGATTACGTTTGGAAAAAATGGGGCTATGGAAAACTCGAAGCTTAGAAGGACGTAAATCAGTACCCTTTTCAAAACCTTTGGTTAACTATGGATGAGGAATGGATTTTACACGAAACGCCATTGGCTTAATAAAGAAGAACGATCACAAGGATGTCAGGATTCTTCTATTCTGTATTTGGTGGACTGATTTTATTACGAAATGCAAAAGAGCTTCTTCGAAGCTCGAAGCTGCGGAGCATTCGAGTAATCGCCTGTTCGAGTCTCCGGAAACGGACTCCGCGCCGCACATAAATATCCTCGGGACCTTCAATTTGTTATGTCACTGTTCCAGTGTAAAAGAAAAGACGCAAGAATTTATGGGGGAGGGCACCGTATCGCGGCACACATCTCGATTCGTGTGTTTCAAAGAGAGTCCTATCGACGAGCAGTCGTAATCGCGCGATTGATTGCTGTAATCCTCGACGAAGGGGAATCATGGCCAGTTTCCTTACGAAAAAGCATACAATTTGCTCGCGGTTACAATTGTTGCGTAACCGCGCGGAAAATGCACGACCAGGGGGATTGTTGACATCGTCGCTACTCAACATCGGTTTAACTCCAACAGTTCTTCTTTCAGGAATTAATAATTTCGACGATTCATAGATATCTACTATTAATTTCTGGAGGACGGTTACGTTTTCGATAAATTGCATCGCTCGTTTCGGGTTTGCGACTCCAAAATAAGAGAGTTAACGAAAATTAATTAACGTTTCGGCCAGGTTTTGCCGACGTCTCGTCGAAATGGCTGACTCAGCAAACGCTTACCTTTACTCTTTGGACAAATTGTGTGTAAAACTTCTCTTTTTACGGTGTAATCATCGTCGCGAATCAAGCGTGACAATTAATTTGCAAGGCAACTTGCGCGACCGTTACGGAATTCAGACAGAATTATAAAACAGTAACTTTTTCTGGCGTCAACCGAAACATTGAAGTAAACGAATGCAATTATTACTTCCTGAAAAGTGTGCTCTCAAATTCAATCTACACCTTCACTCTGCGCCGTTCGTATATATATTAGGAACAAAAAAAACTGCACAAGTTGCACTTCTAGCCGTTCTCTTCGAACATATTAACGTTTTAATAATGACCGTTTCGTAAGACCCTGCGTTTTTCGCAGGTCTCGAAACGAGTTTCGAAGCACGTAAACGACAAGATCGATAGCTTGCTGTAGATCTCGTATGGAATTTAGAAGACAAATTATTATTATTTATCGTCCAAATTGCTTGGAATTTCGAAATTCGTACTTGACATTTTCGAAGCATTCTAAATCATTTAAAAATCAATGTTTCTATAACATCGACGACACTGAAAAGCACGGAGAATCGAGTAAACTTATCGGTAGATCTAAATAACAGCTGGATGTGCCAACGGAATACGAAGATCTATGATAAGACGGTTACAGACTTGCACTTGGACGCAAGGTAATCATTTTGAGCAGCTATTGTTGTGCTAAGAAAATACAGGTTGTTGGAATACTACGACTAGCTATACTTGGAAGCAGAATGAAATAGTACGAGAACTTCTTCACAAGAATCGTTAAAAAATTCAAGATCGTTTTGTCTATTTTAATTCGACCATAAAAGATAATGAATGTTTATAGCCTAATCTGTGATCTACGAAACATCGAACATCAAAGATTAACATATCTCGTTAGCTGTTCGTAATTATTAAATAAATTGCGTTTTCCTCGAGCTGACAAAAAAAACGATCGTAAATTGCCGCGAGTGAAAGGACGAAGAAAGCAAAAGGCGCGAAGATTCGATCGCGACGTCCTGTATTTCGCAAAATGGTTTCTAAATAAAATTCAGCTTCTCGCATTTATCATCGAAGAAGCTAATAGCGACGTCTTCGCGTTTGCATTCTTGAAATTTCTTCCGTAATTATGAAACGTTTACCGTTTATTTTTACACGAGCTTCCTGCATCCATCGAGCGATCCATCCTGTCGCAGAACTAAAATAAAAAGCGCGCCTTTCATGCTTGCAGCGAAAGTACGAAAGAATACGATCGAGAAGAAAAAGGACGCGTTTTCTTCCGTCAAGGAAATCTAGATAAATAATAGATCGATCTCCAAGTTCTGCTACGTTTCCGTCGTCGCGTTGACGGACACTGTAATCACGAATGGAATGTTAACAAACTTGTCGATCCAAACGGCGTGTCGAGTCCTCTCTCGCAACGCCGTGCAATTTAACTCGAAGATGAACGCGCTACTATCTTCTGGCGAAATGGAATTGCAGACGTTCGCCGCGAATATCCTTGAAATACCGAAAGTATAATACTAGCCGGGACGTGAGAAGCGTTGTTTGATAAATTGGCGCGATAATTTTCTTCCTATTGCTAAATTACGTCGACGCAATAACTCTTGCGAACATTTACTTTGCAAGCTCCATCTCTATCTATCGCTTTTCACCCCGAATAAATTTATTAAAATTAAAAATTTTTCGTTCGAAACATGCCTATAAATAGAATTATCGTCGTATTAATTATACGACACGTATTGTTTAATAACGATTACAAGTGTTTACGTATCAGTGAATCTGGTAAATGGACGCGTTCGATCTTCCGGTTCAGAAAGAAAACCGACAGATTGTTCGCAGAATACGTATCAATGTTTCTCGGAACACCTGTGTCGAAGAAGTATAATTACAGTAGATTGCAATTACAGCTTAATCGAAGATTCAACTGTCTGAACGCTACTTAATAGAACGTTCAATTGTCGGAGCAGTATCGTCTAGCAAAGATAAATAAACATCCATCGCTTGATTATTTTGAATTGATTCGGTTAACCAAGGTTCTACCATGACGCAGACGTTCTGCTAGTCTCATAGCATAAGAATGTAGATCTTAGGATAGATTCGTAACATTCTTCCTTCCTCAATTTTGACAATATTAAAACAATAGACGCGGAAGGATAATTATTGCATAAGATCTCTCTAACGCTTCTCACATAAAACTCTGCACAATTAATGACAAAGCAGATCATGATAATATAGATACCATCCATACTACTATCTGCCAACTATTCTTATACAATAGTTTAACTCGACACGAGAGGTTCGAAGAACAAAATTCTTTCGAAACAAAATTTCGTCGGAAAATTCCCTTCACTCGACTACCAACGCGAACGCAACCCAAAGTTTTTTAAACGAAATTCCTCGGTTGTAACATCGTCGTTTAACTTGCAGACGAATCGAGAAACAATGCATACCGTAATATCAAAACACGCTCGTGGTCCTGTTTGTAAAACAGCGCAATATCCAGGGTTCAGATTACAGACTGCTTCTTGAACTTCGTACGCACGACTCCATTATCGGAAGCTTTGGAAACAATCGGCGATCCGATAAAGGAAACATCAATTTCGAACGAATGCCGCGGCGTAGAATGGCGTTCGTTCGAAATTTACTGTGGAAGCTAATTTCCGGTTAATCGAGTATTTCAACTCTCGGGGCAAAGGATCTTTTGGAAACTTTACACGTAAACGAATAAATGGGTTCGATCTTTGCTTTGTTTCGAAATTGAAAAGAATTTGGGGATAAAAAGAAAAGAAAATAAAATTATGAAAAGACGCGTTCTACGTCATTGATGCCGCTAATTTACGTCTGATCTTAATATTTGTACAAATTACTGTTTGGTCAGTTGTTCGACGAGAACTCATTGCTTAAACGATTCTACTTTGAAACTTGTAGTTTGAAAAAATGTACGTATGATAAGTGTCGACAATTGTATGTAAATAAAAATACTATCAAGAATATTCTACGTTCGATGGTTTAAGTCAGAGTCGAATTTGAATTGCAATTAAATCCAATTCGTGAATTTCGGAAAATATTTTTCCAAAACGGACACGAACATGGGAAAACGAACGTCGCGAGGCCGACACGCGATCGCCACGAGGTTCGATAAATTATGAACGACATCGCGACAGTAGCGAAAAAGTGCAACGTTCGAGTTACCGGTTGCATCTGTCGTGTAAACGCATTGCGCAATCTTGTCAGAATTAATTATTACCTTACTACTTTGCCGTTTCCGTCACACGAGCTCTGAATTATTCATTCCGTCGCGATACACCGCGCGAATTTTTCGATAAATATCTATCGACGTTCGATTACTTCGCGGGATTCGATTTACCCTATAAATAGGAATTTCATATCGCGCTACTACTGCGTTTTCCCGACTGCAACAATCGCGTGCTACACTGTCGGAAAATGAATTAAAGATGAGGGAAGGTCCGGGGGAACAGAAGACCGTGATCCGAAGGCTAGACAATAGATAACAACGAAAAAACAAACAACGGACGAGCGTGTAATAAACAAATGTTCGTTTTTTTAATCTTTACATCTCGTCGTCCGAAACGTCGCGTAATTGGCTTAAAATTTCTTGTTCTTACAATCTCCTCCGTATGTAAGTCTAAAATAATATTAAATCATGGACGAGTCGCCAAACGTAGATTTTCGGTTGTTTCGATGTTTCCAAGGTCTACATATTAAAAAACGGTTTACTATCGTGCAAGAAATCAGTCGCTTTTTCGACTGTACAACGAATTACATCTTACAGCGCATTCGCGCAGATTATGTGTATTTACTGACAGATTGATTCTTCGGAGCGGAAGCTGACGTGCAACAGCGTTACACACACGACGCGCAGCGCATGTAAAACCGTTATGTAAAAGTCATGACATTTGTATTGACATGCCGTCTACTATCGCGGCCACTGTTCCATGGATGTCAATGACAGTATTTAAAACGTTTGGTTCTTTATCAAGCTGCGCATATCGAGATCCACGTGTACTTGGTAGCAGAGGAACCTTGGAAAGAAATCGTATCGATCGATAAAAGTGCAAATTTAAAAAAAATTCAAAATGCAAAATAATTTTAGAAAATGTATACTAGAGAAATCAAATTAATTACATTATATAACACTATGTAACACCTCGCGAAGGCCACCCTGCATAATTTTCGTCCGATTATTCCACCTTGTATAACGTCTCATGAATTATTCAAATAATACAAGAAATGCTTATTCCGAATTGTTCGAATATTACCGAATTATGATTAATGTTTTTTTTTTCTGAAATTGCTACTTTTCTCCTGGATTATCGACAAAATAGAAATCACGTTCGTTGGAATAACATTAAGTAAAATGCTTAATGAGTGTCTACTTTTATACGAATGTTCGCACCCATCCGATAACGAGCTAAAGGCTCACTTTGTACCGGATGTACGGTATTCGGAGACCCGTACTTGGAAGAATCGGTCGACGCGAACACGTTGACACCAGCCGGTGCAAAGTTGGTCGCGTGTAAGCAACGGTATTGCCTCGAAAAGTGTTACAATTGCTTCGTCGAACTCCAACCTGGCTCGTGTCGAAAGTCGTCGCGAGACGAAATTGCTAAATTAACGCTGAAAATGAAATATTACTAAATAATTTCAGGCGAGAATCAAGAGCTAAAGTCGATAACTCGTTATTCCCGAAATTTGCATTTGAAACTAGCTCAATCCGCGCTTTAAAATTAATTATTAAGCCTTCAACTTGTTTGGTCCCACTGGTACCGCGAAACCTTCTGCATCCTTTAACTTTGTTCCGCGAGAATGTCGTCATTACGCGTCGTCACCGCCATTAAATTATCACCAGCAAGACTATAGGACTGTTTAGGTACTTCTCACCAATCTGTCCGCCCACGCACCATTGTTTCGTTTGTTTCCGCGTACGGTTAGAGCTTCGACTCGCTTCGAGTGCGATTTCTATTACTAAATTAAATTTCCCGAGGATTCCAAAACGATCAACGATGATCGAACAACAATAAAAATCTAGCGTTAGATTCTCTTGTAAAAAACGCGTCGAATGGATCCGTATCGAGTAATATTTCGTTATCGATGGCCACGTCGTCGTTTAGCGATCGTTGAGCGAGAAATGAGGCCAGTTTGCTACTTTCTTTTTCAACAGGAAGAAGAATCATGCATCGGTGACACAACGGCATTCAAAATATGTTTGCTGGTTGGTGCCATTCTTAATATTTAACTGCGAGTTTTCACTGTTACTACTTACGAAACTCTTGCGCACGACTGAAAGTTCTCAACGGCGCCAAGATGATGCTGATCAAGAGTTTCTTCCGGAGGATCATCAAGGACTTCCGGCACAAAGAGCTACTACCCCTTAAAATGATATTCTTCGTTCAGGCATCGAGTCAGTATACTATTAATTTTATTTAAGAAATTTCTGAACGTTTCTCTCGAACGCGATAGCGATATTAAACGATGATTTCAGCGCTCTATGTACTTTATCCATACTTGACGATCCATATGCGGGAACTGGGCATAAACGTGGAGGAAACTGCCATAATGAGCGCCATAACGCCGGTGATCGCGATGGTGATGCCACCCTTGGCCGGAATGTTCGCCGATCGCGTGGGAAACTTCAAAGTAATATTGACCGATACTTTTTTAAATAACTATCGCCGTACAATGCACAGGGTGTTCCTAAACTGTTTCGCGAACAGATTTTAAGAACATTGAAAATAAAATTATTTCAAGTAACAAGATTTGAAGAAACACCCTCTGTCAAGCTTAAGGGAGGAAGAATCTTTCGGTTCGAAACGTTCAAATTAATCGAACGATTCTTGTTTCCGTCGTTGCGTTGCGTTATCCGTCACGTAAACTGTTACACGTTTATGTTTGCTCGCGATTTAACGACGAGGAAGAACCCTAACGCCGACACGATGCTTTCTATTCAGATTTTACTATCCCTGTTCTCGTCCTTTGGCGGAGTCGCGGCGCTTTTATTGCTGCTCGTTCCAATAGGCAGGATAACCGTGGAATTTCCGGACAGGGTCGTTATGGATCTCGGCTGTACAGGGAATAACGGGCTGCTTCACACGATGAGCCAGAACCATCCTTGCGAGACGAAGCTGCAAACGGAGATCTCCACGAGGCTCGAGAGTTGCGGGTAGGTAATGGTTCGTGTCGCGAACGATTCCGCTTCTATTCCAACGTTTACGAGACGTAAGAGCCATTCGAGCTAAGCAACGACGTCTGCTCGTGAAGACCAGGGAGTTTCGAGCAAATTAAACGAAAAAATTATAAAAAAAAACTTTGCCACCGTGTCGCACGATTATTTTACATTTTTCGACCGCCATCTTTGCGGCTTCTCATCGTAACCATTGTTTTATTACAGTTACACGTGTCGTATGGACGTTCACAACGACACGGATACGAAGTCTATCCTGTCGTCCAGAATGTACACGATCAAACGACACAATTTGGAAACTGGCGCGAATTCCACGATCGTGTTCTCGAACGCTCAAAACGACATGCCGCTGGTACGTATCGTGCAACTTTTCTATTTAGAAGCACTGACGCTGCTTCCGTCTGCGCCAATGGAATGCAAAACAGGCGGTAATTGCGAAACGCGTGTACGATTTTTAGGACAAAGACGAGGATATCAGGGAGCATCGAAAGCTGACGAACAACGAGCACTTCAAAACGTCCATACGGCAACTCTCGAGGAACGAGTACTACTTCCCGACCTATCAGCTCTACGAATTCGCGTGCACGGTGTCGGGATTCATCGAGGACTTTGAAACTTCCACCCTGGACACCGCCATGTCCAACAGAATCTACGAGAACCGCACCCTTTGCGCCTTCAACCCAATTGTAACTCACAAGGTACCATGATCGGACGTCATTTTCGACTTATTGGTCGCAATAATTATTTTTGCAACCTCACGAGGTCAGAATCTCGTATAATAGCCACAATAGCCACAAACCAAACCCCTCGAATTGTCCACGAAAACGAAACTTTGTTTTTAGACTTGAGAATTAATTTTTCACTGCGTTAAAATTGTACTTTTTTCAAAACTCTGATCTCTTGTGCTAGCTTGTAACGTCTATGCACTGTCCAGGACGACTTGGACCAACTGTTGAACTACCATTCGTACAAATCGAAGCTGAAGGAGCTCGAGGTGACCGACGAGGATCGCGACACGAAACGAAGGAGATTCTTGTCGGAGGAGATATCGTGGGCCAGGAAAACGTTCCAGAAGATAACCTGCGGGAATCCCGACCTGGAAACGGAGAGGATCATCCTGAATCTACCGCTGTACAATTATTCCTTGAGCTCGGAACCGTACAGGATATTAAACAGCGAGGAGTGTAGCAAAAGGTGCATCGTGACTGCGCCTCGGAAGGAAATGTGCTCGAACAAGGACATGGTCGTCGAATTCAACGTCAGCGCGACCTTCTGGATGTACTTTGCCATTAGGGTATTTATCAGTGAGTACGATACTTTTTGTATGAAGTCCGAAATCGGTGAATTTCGTGTTTAATTACGGGCGTTTATTAACTTTGCAGGTGTCATCGGTGGTACCACGTTCGCCATGTTTGAAGGCGCGGTAATCGCGATACTGCGCGAACAAAAGGCCGACTATGGCCTTCAGAGGATTTATGGCAGCATCGGAGGTATGATATCGTCGCCTCTTTCCGGGCTTCTCATCGATTACGCGAGCACTGGCAAGAGTTACACGGATTTTAGGTAAAGGTGCATTTATTACACCCGAATTTTGAGCGTAGTTGTGATTATAGTAGCACGATTATATCGAACACTGTACCTTACAGGCCTGCATTTTATCTGTACGCGGCCCTGAAGCTCATGTCGGGTATACTGATGCTTGCTATCAATTTGGAATTCAAATCACCGGCCAGCAACATTGTTCGCGACGTTTTCACCGTTTTGAGGAACATCGAGGCGGCTGCCCTATTTATCGCCTGCTTCATTCTCGGTAAAAATAAAATAATTTAGCATCGTCCAAACACGCTAGTATTTTGGGCTTTGAGATTCAAATTTTTTAGAGCCAATAGCTTTTTAATTTCACATGCACGTAACGTTTATTCGATGCATTTTCGTATCTCACGAACTCGAGCCGAAGAAAATAAAATGTTTTCTTGTAGGAACCGCTTGGGGCTACATCGAATCGTTCCTGTTTTGGTTGATACAAGATTTAGGAGGATCAAGATCACTCATGGGTATCACCATAACCGTAGGCGGTATAGCCGGTATACCATTACTGGTCCTATCTGGTCCAATCATATCAAAGATCGGCCATGCCAATGTACTTTTCATAGGCTTCATTTTTTACGCCATAAGACTTTGTGGTGAGCATCCTCTCCGCCTCCAGTAACGTTCCACGACTTTGATACTATTTTTTTTACTTTAACTTTTCTCCGTAGTAAAATCCAATTTTACAATTTAAGAATCGAACTTCCACGATATTTTAACATTTACATACGTTCCTATTTACAGGTTACTCGTTGATATACAACCCGTGGCACACTCTCATCTTCGAGGCGCTAGAATCCGTCACTTTGTCGCTTAGTTTTACCGCCGCTGTTACTTACGCAGCGAAATTGTCCACCACCACCACCGACAGCTCGATACAGGGACTACTAGGCGGAGTTTATTATGGAGTCGGTTAGTAATTAAATAATAAACAACTCTTTTTCAAGTTTGACAACTGTAATCGATGAAAAATAAATTCCAGGCAAGGGCTCCGGAAGTTTGATCGGCGGTTATTTGATGAAGGCGTTCGGTACCCGACCGACCTATCGCATATTCGCGGTGATAACTCTAATCACCGGTATGATGTACTACATCTTCAACGTGGCGTACCTGAAGAAGCGGCCCCAGGTCGAGGGGAACGACATCGTGAAGAAGAAGCCGAAGAAAATGGAGAATCAGAACGGCGTGGAAAGCGGAATCATCGAGATAGGGCTGGAAGAGAAACGCAACAACGAGGGGAAAGAGAAAGAAAAAGGATCGAACAATCTGACCGGGATCGACAACGAGGCTTTCACGAAGGAACAAGAGAACGCGAAGTTGTCGAAGGAAGAGGAGAATCGGAACAATATGGAGATTATCAACAACGCGAAGAACCTCGACAAGATCGAGAAGGCGGAGGACAACAGCAGGAAGAAATTTGGCGCGAAGAGGCTGAAGAAAGTGCAAATCGACGAACTCGATCGAGCGAGAGAGTGCTCGAAACAGAACGGTACGACGAATCCGAGCTTCGAGAACGACGATCAAGATCGGTGTAACGTCACCGTCGAGAGTCAGCCCAACGACAAGAAATGAAAAAAGTTCCTTTTAGAGATCTCGACGCCCTATCCCCTCATTATGATCTTTAATCTCGATAAAACGAATCGATTCAGCGGAATTTAACGAATCGGTAACGACGAAGAAACAATAGCAGATTTCTTGTCGAGTCTCGTGCTTGTACAAACTGTATACTCATACGTAGTTGAAGATGCTTGGGTAAAGACGGTACTGTTCGTGACTGTTAGAACGATGCAAATAGAGCATCACTGTTAGAAAATTAGGCACGATTAACAATTATCGAACGAACCTTGAGTCTATTTCAGTTTTGAAAAAATTAGAAATCGTTCTAACAACGACGAGCTTACTATGTACGATAATAATACACGACGATGCTCTAAAATTTTATTTATCCGCTATTCGAAGATACTTTAACTAACATCGTGCATGTACTTCACAATGTCAAATATCGAGTTACGTTTATTACATATGTTTCTTTTTTTTTTAATATCGAGACAACGTAGAGACATAACGATTCCAAATGTAAATGTAATGTTCCATTTTTAATTCTTAGGGTAACATTAAATCTCTATTTTGTACACTTTTTTTCATAGAGTAATATAAAATAAAGATACTATAGTTTGTACGTTTAAAGATTAACGTACGTTACAGATTAAATAGAACTTCAATTAATTTTAATAGACATAAGTGTTAATATAAATATGTTGAAACCCATGAAACGAGTATATTTGTTATTGTTGTAAGAACGTTATATATATATTTTTGTCCATAAAATAGGGTAACGCGAACGTTGAAATATGGACGTATTAATTGACGCGAGCGTCATAAATCTGTAACGGTACCGATATTTTAAAGTTTATATTAACACTTGGAGCCCCGTCGATGATACTCTTACCACGCATTGAAATCACCCGAGCGGCGTTTATATTAATAGTAACATCGCGATCTTATTACAAAACTGTTGTCGATCTTTCCCGTACAATGAATTCTGGTTCCCTTCAAATATCGTATAACTTTGAACATTACTAAACGCATCGTAAAATCAAGTTGATCTTGAAGTTACCTCCCAAGAACGATAGAAAGAAATATAATTTTTCGTTCCGTCAGTTTTTGAAGAATGCTCTCTCGACCATTATGTCATAGAATCAGTAGCTTAGCCGTTGCATTAAAAGACCTCGATGTTGTTAAACGATAGAAAGCTAACGACAGTACTGCGAAGAAACAATGTGATATAATTATGCAGGAAGTAGCGCGTAATGACGAATCTCGCACAATGTACAACCATAAAGAGGATAAATTATATACCCGTAACTACTATGCACATTTTTTACCACGCATGGATCTCGTGGACTCGTTGAAGATCTATCTAACAATAAGAGACAAAATCACTGCGTAGTATTTACGGATTAATAATCTTCCATTCGTGGCATAGTTTCGACGGAAAAATAAAAGGAACTATAAGCAAGCGAAAAGATTTCCTCGTTTCATCCATTTCCTCTATATGTCACGTGTCGTGAATCAAATAAAAAGAGTCTTCGTTAACAGCATAGTTATCCGAGATAAGGATTATCCGGTCAAGGACGGATTAACGACCGTTTGTTTCCTTCCTCGTCGCATTTCGTGCGCGTGAATCCTCGTAACGGTGTGTTACAGTTTATGGAACAAATTAGAGTGATTTTGTCAATCCTCGTTCACAGCTATTAGCATGTTCATGCTCGTGGAAGATATTTTGTCGCTTCGTAAATCCGTCCGACGCGGAAAGTAATCGCGAACGATATAGATTTTGGTAAAAATCGTGACATCGGATTAGAACTTTTTGCTATCTGACTACTAGAAAATCTTCCAACGTACGAAATGGAAGTTGCAAGTCACGTTAAATACGACAGCGCTGAACGTTAGGAACGGTCAATAAATTTACAGCTTCTTCCTCGAAAGATACAGTTACGAGTCTATATAGAAGACGCGTGTCGGAGCTCTTCGATCATTCATCTTTAGACAGCAGAGAAGATGCTGGTTATATTAATTTCGCTGCTTTTAGCGAGCCTGTCGAGCGCCTCGATGTTACCGGAAGTAACGTCATACGCGAAAGTGTCGCGAAACGGACAGAAAGATCAAAACACTAACAACGACCAGGCTTCGTGGATCACCAGGTTAGACAATTCGTTCGTTTGGAAATAGTTCGTATTGGTAAATCGAATAATTTCTGATTCAGAATGATCTCTCGGAACAACGAGTCGGAAAACGAGGGCAGGAGCATCAAAGACATCGCTATTACGGTGTCGCCCGTTTACATTTCGCCGAAAATTCCTAAATTACAGAACGGCGAGGTTGTCAACTATCCACAGACGAGGTACGGAGAGAAACCATGAATTTCTATTCTGATTTTTCAATTCTTTTTGTATCGACTACTTAAATTTCTAGATACTCGACGTTGGACCACGAGATGCTGGCAAAATTGAACGCGAAGAAGCAGATTCAAGACAGATACCACCCGGCACCGCTTCTCTCTTTAAAGAATAAAGATCCGGGAAACGACGCGAAACAAAATTCGAAACCCATTCGCCTAAACGGGCCTCCGAGTGGTCCTCCTAGCGGATCGCCAAACGGTCCTTCCGGTGGCCCTTCAGGTGGCCCTCCAAGCGGTCCTCCGAGTGGTCCCCCGAGTGGTCCACCATCCAATGGTCCACCAAGTGGTCCACCATCTTCCAGCAGTTTCGACTTCTCCAAACCAGTATTTTCCGGCAGCTACGACTACAAACCACCGGACTATCTCAGCGACAAACCGAGCTCAAAACCGTCAGAGTACCTCAGCGACGCGTCGATCTCCAAACCACCGGACTTCCTCGGCGACAAACCGATCTCCAAACCTCTGTCGATGTCCGACTACTCGGACTTCGGCATACGCGACAAGGTAAAGCATCTCGAGTTACGATTTTTCCGCTTCGAACGATCAGCTACCAAAGATAGACAGTTTCGAGCCGTGTGTTCGAACGATCGAGACTCACTTGGATCGTTGTTTTCAGCCTCCGGACTCCTACAAACCGGAACCCCATTACGCCTCCCACGATCACGATTCCGACTACCCCGATTTTCCGGACGATTCGTCGTACAATGGCGGACCAGCACCGAAACCGATCGAGTTCACGGGCCACTTGGATCATCCGCCCTACGACGACTCCTTCGGTCACGATCACGATTTTCACCACGAGGTGATCCACGATCACATACCGGAATACTACGAGCACACCGAGGAACCGGAAATGAACGATCAAAGGCTCGACAAAAGGCCGTACTCCTATTATTACATCGGTAAAAAGCTTTGGTACGTCCCTCTGTACTTCAGCATCTACTTCATCATCTACATCGCTGCTCTGGTACTGAAGAGCATAGCCAGACACAAGATCACGTTGCCCAGTCACTTGGCGGAAGCGGTTGGACACTCTAGATCGTTTATGGAACTCGACTGGTGGGATCTCGCGGGAAAAGTACTGGAGGGGGTCGAGAACTTCGCGGAGAAGTACGGAGCGGTCTCCTAAAGTTCACGAACGTAACGCGAAAAGAGAGTTGCACGCCATTTCTATAACATTTTCTACCGTCTTCCGAATCTCTGATCATCGTAAGGAAATTCTAGTATAGTCGAGAATCTCTGTGACATTGTACCATATAAGCCTTAGAATTACTTTACGAAGCATGTACTTTGTATGTGTAAATATTACGGTTAAGTGTTTTGTAAATATTCGTCGATGTATTTATTAAGAGCATAGAGTTAATAAATGGTTGATCTTGAAGCCTGAGGTGACATTCTATCGTTTGATCCTTGAAATCATCGTTCGTAATGTCTCATAGATGGTTAGAACCTTGGAATCTAAGCCACTGTGATCGATTAAGAATCAATTAAGACTCCTACTTTTGCGTTTCTGCAGGTGGCTAACCAATATTTTTACCATAGTCTCGATATCTAATTTATAAGAACTGGAATTGTGCCTAATAATTCGGGTCGAAACGGACCCGGGGCCCAGGGTTCGGTGTTCGAGGATTGAAAAATCCAACGAAAGCCTGTACGGCAATTTCTTCGTTTAAAATCCGCAGGAACGCGCGAACGTGAGCAAACCTTAACGTTGACGCGTTCGTAAATTCCCGAGAAACGGGCGTATTCGGTTATGGCTGCTTCTTACTGCCGCGTCAAGAGTCACGGCGCAAGTTTTTGGACGGATAACGAGGTGGAATTTGTCAGTATCGGCAGAATCGAAAGAATTACAGGAAACGACGCGAGAATTCTGATGGTTCTCGCATTCCGATTGACCAATTACGTTGCCTCCGTCCACGGTTTTCTTTTCACGTATGATTCCTCGATTCTCGCGGCGCACAGAGAATACGAAACCGTCCTTTTCATATTACACTTTCGCGCGTCCCGCGTATGCATAATGCATTTAATACATAAAGATTCGCGATAACGCTACGACGTCCACTCCAGGCCATTTGCAAAGTGTAATCTGATTACGTTTCATCGACGATTAGAAAATTTATAGAACGATCGAATCGCAGGAATTATATTTTTTCCAAACTCCGAGAGTTCGATCGATAGATTATTAATTCAAAGACAAGTTCACCGTATAAAGCAGAGTTTATTAAACTAACGTACCCCGCCCATTTCTAACTGAACCTGCATCAAGTATTTGTAGCAATTATCGCCGGTTTAGAGTATTGTTTCAACGGGACTTGCTTAAGAACTTGCTAATCGCGTGGCCTAATACCGTAGGAGGATGTACATCGCCTAACTGACCCGAGGTTCATGTTTCCATCGCCTAGATATCCGTGGATGTTCAAAAGTTCCATCGTGCGGGAGAGAGAAAAAAAAAACTTTCCGTCGGTTCGAATATTCGCTAGTTGCCGCATGCAAAACAGCTAAACGCTCAAATTGGTTGGGACGAGAACAATACCAGAAGCGGCCACTTTGTTTACTTTGCTGGACAGCTCAAAAGTCAATGATCCGTCCTCGACGAGGAACAAGTGGAATTTTACCAGGAAAACTGTAGTTTCGCCATCGACTAACGAGAGACGCAATTAACATTGGACGATGATAGTTGTGATTTTTCTAGGAATCTTTTTACAAGATCGGATCTTTGCAGACTTTTAACGCGGGTCGTTTTCGTAATTACTGTTAAAAATTTTATATTCCGGGGCGAAGGAGAGGCGCCTAACCGGTCGAGAAACGCCACGACGAAGAGTAAACGAAAAAACGAGAACGCACGAGGACAATTCGTCGCCTATGAGCGAATTTCCCGCTAAAGTCTAGACGATGCGACGATACGTAAGATCTGTAACAATTAGGGCTTTTAGCGTCGTACGCCGGATTTACTTAACGTTTCTGCTGATACAGTTATCGGTACGCGTGAACCGAGCAGTATGTTTGAACTGGACCCACGAATCGTTCAGTCGCTCCTCGGGTTTTATCACCGACGGTTCCTTGAATCGTGATCCTCGTCGTCGATACCTTTCGAACGTTTTCGCCAACGTCCAAGTTCGCCTGAAACATTTTCGCGTGTGCTTCGAAACCGAGGAACGAACGAGCGAATCGAATCGCGACGCGTTATCGTCTTGGCGAAATTTGTGGGACATGAACTGTAAGTGCGACGAAACGCGTGTTCACGAATGAGAGGACCAAGTCGCGCGCCTTTCGAACCGATAACGAAAGATTCTTGACGAGTTTACCGTGATACGAGAAGAAGACAAACTATGGGTAGATATTACTTTACGTTTCGTTAGAGAGATACAAATTGCAGTAAAAGATTTGCTAAATTCGGGGTCCACAAAAACGAATACGTTACATGTACGTTTCAGTTCTGTGTAATTGATTGTCTTTTATGAAAATCGTAAATATAAGAGCCTAGAAGATAAATATACTGTCGCTCGAACTGTAAAATCGATGATTTGAAGTTTAAGAGAAAACGTGTTCGAATATTTCAGGCAGAATACGAACGAATTTAGTCAGTTGCTGTTTTCTGCTTCTCCTTTGCGTCTCGGATGCTGTTTTTCACGAGATCGACGCACCCTCGGAGACGAACGAACCCGACAAAAATTCTGCGTTGCAGCCATACAGGTAGCCACTTTGAAAATGTCGGATTTACCGATGGTTAAACGAGATTGATCAGCGTTCTTCTTCCCGACTAGACACCCGAGAATGTACCGGCGCGGTTACCAGGAAGAGCACGATTACGATGATCATCACGACGATCATCAGGACGAACAGAAGGACATGAAGGCTATGGTGCAGCCGAAAGTCGACTATTGGGGCGGCTACTACGACTTCCTGATCAACGAGGGAAGTTACAAGTTCTGGGCCGTGTTTCAGGTGAGTTTCTCACGACGTTCTTACTAAAATTGCTCGATCGACTTCGAAGTAAAAATTGTTTGGTAATAAAAAATAAGTTTCTGTCGCGGTTGTGGCGAATGTTCTAATTGTAAACGCGTTTTTCACAGCTCGCCACCGCGGCTCTTCTGATCTACAGTGGCTTCGCGGCGCTTTACTACGCTAAAGTGAATCCGCCGACCACCGACGACGAGTTCGACGATATATTTCGTCGTCGAAGAAGACGACGATCGTTGTTCGCGCCACCCTGTGAAAGACCGTTCTGCGGATTGGACAGTGCCACGTTTCAGAGGATAATGGACGCAGTTTCGAGGGAGATTCACTGACGAAGGGACACGCTATCGAGAAACTCCCTTCGTTTTCTATGAAGTCTGTGACTTTGCACGTTAATTTCGAGAAACTCGAAGCCATGGTTCGCGACTATCCGGCGTGAGATTAATCAGCGTTCGCGTTGTCGATTTCCGCGGAGTGCTTCGAATCTTAGCTCTTACGATCGTTTCGATTACTGAAAATACCTGCAGTTAAATTGCAATAATCGCGTTGCGCCTGTAATTTGTATATATGTATAGCGACTGTGTGTGTAATTTAATTAGTACAGTTCCACATTATTCTTGCGACGCGTGTGCGCTCGATCGAGACGTTACGATGCAAGAAAGGCCCTTAAACCGAAAGATACGTGTACGAAATCGGTAAGTTTCAGACTTCAATAACGAGCGACTGTTAAGATACTGTACGTAAGATTCGAAAACGACTGTGCCATAGCAGACATTGTTCGTTCTGGTTTCTAAAATTTCTGCGGAGGAGAACTTTCTTAAATTAATAACGTAATTTAATAGTTCTTTGGAAAAAGGGCGTATGTTGCACCGAAATTTAGAAAATCTACCTTTTTCCAGAGAATTTAATTGTCATCGTTGCTTAGAAAATTTTCGTTGTTCGTTTGTACGATAGGAAATACATATGTAACTCGTAAAAATCAAAATTTATTGTTGTAACGTATACTTAAGGGGTTGATTAAAGTACTATACACTGTAGAGAGTTTGTGACGATAAATGAATCGAGCACAAAAATACGAACGTTTCTCTGTCCAATGTTTACAATCGAATATCACGCGTTATGGTAGAAGAGTTTCGGAAAAGCAAATAAGACGAGGGAGATTTTGGCAGCGACCGAAGCGGTAGCAGACGCCAAAATGTATGCGCGCAAGGATCAAAACGTAATAAAAATCCCCCGAAAAAATGTCGACCGATAAATCAACCGTGCGATCCTGCTCGCGTACGTATTCACCGGAGCCATGCGAGTTTTATATGTGAACGCGTGTGCGCGCGATATGCGCGGTTCAACCTCGGAGGCAAATTTTCTTGTCGAACAGCGCAACGTAACGGGGGCCCTCGAGCATCTTTCGGGACCAACAGGACCGTACCTACCCCTCGATTTTTCCTGCATTTCTACAACCAACGATCGAACCTCAAAACAATTCCGCCCTCGCATTTATCGAAGTTGGGCAAAGTAAACTTCTCTGTGTACATTTTATTCGTTCGTTTGTAAATTAGAATCCGTTAACGTTTGGACGTTTACATTTCCATTTGTCATTGGAGAATAAAATTTGCTCGACTTTGGTATTTGTAGGTTTATCGAAAAGTGATCGGAACAAGAATGATCCAGGCGCGAAACGGTCGAATATTCGAGTTCGGATGATAGCGAGGGGTCCGGTACGGCCCTGCAAAAATCACCCACAGCGCGTTCACCAACGCATTCCGCCACGTAGTCGGTTGCAAGGGGTACCTTGGGCAAAAGTACGACGATCTCATGCGGCCGGGTGCATCTCGGGAGGGGCCAACGAGTCCGAGAGAGAGAAAGGGGAGTCGGGCTCACTTTTTTTTCTTTTTTTTAATTTTTCAAATAAATCTCCGACCAGCCGGGGAAACGACGGAGGATAAAAACGACGTAAAAACTGTTATTTACAGCGGCGCGCATCAACGTCGATCGGCGATTCCCGCGTGTTTCGCGGTCGAAACTCGCCCGTGTAATGATACGCGATGGTAATAGACGATGAAACGCGAAATCGGGCCCCCGAAAGCAATTACAGTCATTACGAGACCGAGCATTCTCTCGCGAAAAATGTCACCGCGAATTTCCTCGAAATTTACACGTTCTGCGCGCAATGGTTGCCATCTTACGTCCGCAGGAAACGAATATCGATGAAAATCTGAGCCAACTCCGTTTTCAAAGTACCAGAATCTTTGTAGAAAGTAAATCTCTACGATTCGTAGACAAATATTTCGCGAGTATGCCGCCGTTCGAAATGGAAAGACGAAAGAATCTTAACAATGACCGTCAGGCTTGGGACCGCGTGGCTCGCGAGGCAGGAAGCGACTTTTAATATTTCAGATAAATCTCTGCCACGCGAAAAGGAAAAAAAGGAAGGGCCTGGTGGGGGCCTCGAAATCGGGGCCCGCGGATAAAAACAGTAATTTATGATGCAATGCTTGCCGGTGATCGATAATTCTCGCGTTGCAAATACGAACGGAGCGAGAGAGGCTACGCAGCTTCCTTCTACTACCGGCCTCCCTCCAGTCCTCGCCCCGCCATTCCCTTTCTTCTTTTATAGTTAATGATAATAATAATAATGAGGCGAACGGGAGAGGACGCGAAGAGGGCGGGGACGTACCGAGAAGTCGTTCGAAAGGGTGCAGCAGCCACCGCAAAAAGAATTCATTATGACGCGGGATATCTATCAGGGACTTTATCTCGATGCGCGTTTAACAGGAAAGAGTACCGGCGATAAAAATTTTATTTACGACACACGTACACCGCGCCGTGCCGTTTCGAGGCCATTTTATACATCGAGCGAACCCTAGGGATGTTCGCGCGAAAGGCGTTGCATTTCCGGGACCAAATCAGAAAATATTGGTCCGTGCGACGAGAAATCTAAGGATTATCTCTACCATTACTCTTTATTAGAGACGTGTATCTAATAAAAACTTAGAAAAACGCGTGATCTAGCTACCGTGACGCCATTAGTTCCAATAGAGCTTTCCTGTATTATTATTTTTCATAATAATTTGATTCTACGGTGAAATATCCTACCTTGGAAAATGAGACTATTACATTATCCTGAAAATTGTTCGAGATGGTTATATTCATTCAATTAGTCGATCATTAATTACGCGATAACGCTACTTCCTAAATAATGGGCGTACAATTGAAAATCTGAAATAGGAAATATTATTCGGATACGCGTAAGTGCATACGTAATTTATAAAAGTATTTATGAATTTTCATTAGAACTAGTAATCTGTGGTTTCCAAGCATTTAGTTCGAAGGCTTGGGTAGCTGATCTTACGTAGAATATTAAGGGATTAAAAAATATCTTGTTCTTGCGTGTTTCTAACGAAACGCAAAAAGATTTGTGCGTCAAACAGCTGGCAGGAAATTCATCCGCCCCAGCAGCAATGCAAGAAAGGATCCGCGCAAGACGTAAAAATTTATTATTCGGTCGGACCTACGTGAGGGTCATTTATACGGAGTGTATGATTTATCGATGCGTTTCGATCCGTTCTCAATGAGCATCCGATATCCTGAACGACTTTTTGGCTACTATCCAAGGGGACCGTAAGATCCCCGTGATTTGTGTGGCCATTTCGCGATGGTAATGCGGAATCCACGATTAATTTCTTTCTGTTACCAGTTCAAACATCCACTTAGTATCAATGAATCACCACCAAATGGACTTTTTACAAGCGGAGCGCAATGAAAATAATAATGCGTCTTATCGCCACGCGGAATGTAACAAAGCACAGGGAAGCAACAGTAAAACATTTTTAAAAGATCTTGACAATCGCGGAAACTCCAAGAATTCTAGCATTTAATAGGAACTTTAAACAAAAATCTAAAATTCATGCAACTGTTCGTTGTAATCGAAGCGTAACCAAATATTAATTTTGGATAGAATGTACGCATCGAAATCACCCGAGCGATATCTTCGTTAATTACGGTCGCGTCTTTGATACGCAAGAACTTGGAGCTGCATTTATCGCGTTTCGAATTAGAATCTTTAACCAAAATAGTCTCCATTCGCCTTTAAATTGTTATCGAGGGCGTATAAATTAATTTGCACCCCCGATGTGTTGGAAAACTCGTTCCTGGAGGCAATATTAATGGAACACGTGCTGATCATCACGTCGCGGCTTTGGTTCGAGTTTTATTGTCCGTCCACGGCACTTACGGCTTTAATTGGCAAGAAAGGAAAATTACAATGTACTCGCGGAGGCTACCCGGGCCCCGAAAGGCAACGGCTGGCACCTATAAACACACGTGAATTGCGAGGCCCAGATCGGTGAGATTCAAGGGCTACGCGAAAGGGATGGCGGAAAGGGGAGGGATGGTGGCTAAATAACAACGAAATGCCAGGACCGTGGCCGAAGCCGAGAGAACAAAAGTGGTCTGACATTATGACGGGAAAAACGGCAGAATGCCACGCGGAATTCAACCGTCGCGTTCCGACGTACTGGAAGTCGGCACGCTTAGAACTTAGTAAATAAACGAGAAACACGCTGTATATAATTGGAAAGGAAGACGGAAAGGACGCGCACCGAGGCGACGTAAGAACGCGGGAGAGATGAATGCGTGGATAGGGACGCAGAAAAAGGGGTACGGCGTAAAGAGGGGAAAAATCGTACGATACAAAAAGATTTCGGAACGAAACCGAGAGAGAGGAGGGGGTAATTACGAGGAGCATTTCGAAAATGAAACACACGAGAATGAAATATGACAGAATGCCTGGCGCGTCCTGACTCTGATACGGTGGACCCAACGTTCCGTTCAGGGAATTCGGATTATTCCCAACGTTCAATCGTATTTAATAGCTTTCGACTATCCTCCGTACGGTAAAATTGTTCTACGAACGCGCAGAGAACCAGCGTGTGCTTTGTATTTGAATTGAAATTTGTCAATGTAGATCTGTAATTTTGAGTTCGGTCAGCTTGGGTCGGGAATCGGGAAGAAGAAAATCGTAGGCGTAAAAAGAAAGATACTGAGAAATTTAAACTGACACTTACCGAAGCAGGCGGTCGAATCATCGTGCCCGTGCCGGTGGCCACATAACGACTGTTATGTCGGATATGATTATACGGGCAATGAAATACCACGAGCCAGGGAGAAAAACTTTTTTGCCCGACTTCTGAGGATCCAGCGGAGCGTTGTACGACGCGACGCCGATCGCTCCTCGTCCCCTACGATTCAACGAAGTAATTAGAGCCTGGATGTATTGCGCTCGTTATCGGGAATCCTTTTAAGACGTAGCCAATAATTAATACCCCGCGACTACCTCGACTTTCATATCGGACAAAGTCAGATCGAGTCAACGCGAATCTTTTATTTATTCTAAAGCTTTCGTGTATTAGTATCTTTTCGTGTTAAACGACAGACGATCTATCGGATGTACAATTATTATTTATTACCTATCAAAAGTGGCTGTTTTCTTCCCTGACGTGAATAAGACTAATAGCGAACGGAAGAAGACGAAGGTGTGCGAGTAATTAAAAACCTATACCGTTACTATCGGTTGGAAAGGCTTCGATATAAAAGGAATCCCGACAAGAAACTTTGCGCGCGTGCAATTAAAGCATTACGAAGATTTTAATATTAACGAGAGTGTTGAAGAGCAAATAACTGGAAGGAAACATTATCGGAGCACGCGGCGCGTGAACCGAACAACGGCCAAATAGAATATTTTATAGATTTGATTAAAATTCCTGAAACGCGCGATTTTGTAATTTTTGAGAACTAATTGGCTCGAGAGAATATGTTCCCCGTTAATATTACCCTTCCAATGTCTGTTATTAAAACGGATGAAATGATTACGTTTTGAACAAACCTGCGAAGACTTGATTATTCTGATTCTGTGACCATCGAGATTATTGTAAGGCAGCTCCTAAAAAAGAATGTGTGAAAAAGTGATTTTGAAATAGAAATACCAAAATAGCATTTAATCGTTTTAGTTATAACATCGCTTTCCGTTAGATTATGTCTATAGTGTTCTCGATCATGATATTGCGTGATAGCATAAATCTTCCATTTAGCACCGAAAGTGTGAGTTACTTACCGAGATACGTTTTCGTTACGCTTTTATTGTTGGCGTGCGTTGCACATGCTGCAAATTTAGCTTAGAAATCGAAGGTTTACATGGTACACTGGGAGAGTAACACTTCCCAAACAGAAACATTCTTGCAGATGAGTCGGCGTAATGGTAACCGAGGCTTTCTAACGAATGTCTCTGAAATAAAAATAAAAGAGTTTATAAAATGAAAGTTGTTGGTCAACAAAAGGTATCTTATACCCAAGTATGCTGTGTGCACAAGTTACGTCCCTTCTACAGCAAATAAAAACAAGATTATAGCAAACATAGGATGAAACCGTACCTTCTCTGGATCCCTGGGTATAACGTTGACTCAGCAGCGTCGAGGTCCGATTTGCCACTCGATGGTGTGCAAGGTTTATGCAAATTCGTTGAAAAAAGGCCCATAATCAGCTCGGTAACGATCTTTATCGGCGTACAGGTAAACGTTCTAAATCTGGCGCGCATTCTTGTACCGTGGAACGCGTGCACACGCTTCGTGCTCGCGTTATTATCTGTGGGAAAGCCGGGCTGTGAATCAAGTTTTATTCGCCAGGTTCTCAAGCGTCGCTTTGTTTTGCTTGCTACCATAGACTCTATTTACCTTGCAGCCGACCGAAGTGCCCGGCCACGTTGTGCTCGAACGAACGATTGAAAAACACTAACCCGGTCATAACCGCAGAACCAAGGCCCATCGACTATTTACGTTTCATCCCCGACGATGTTTATTCTTCGATTTTCACCTTGGACGCAAAATGGGAGAAAAACCTTTCCTACGAACGTTCCCCGTCTTTGGTTATCCATGGAATTTTACTAATTCTTAAACAAATCTATTATATCGACGTTTCGTACAATAAAACGCATACGATGCAATATTTTCATCGACAGTGACTTAACTTTTCGCCCTTGGATCGAAACGAGACCGCGTAATCGTTCGAAAACCCGTTAGGGAAAGTTGCTCGATCGTTTGTTTTTCCTACGTACAACGGAATACATACGTAATGCTCGAGGAATATGATTCACGTTAATTACCCGCAGATCGCGAGCGCGGTTAGGAATCAGGCCGTCAAAACGCGTCCGCGGCCGCACGACAACGAATGTCCATCGTGAGAAATTTCGCGGCCAGAAATTTATTACCGTTAGATAGCTAACAATGGAACGCGGAACGGTGATCCGTTTTATTAAGGGTCGAATAATGAGTGGCATTAATGCAAACAGCAGGATGGCGCGGATAATGGACGGGATAATGCCAAGAGCGGTTCGTAAGTTTCTAACGAGATGAGGGAGCATAGTAACCTACTCCTTTGATCACACGCCAATACAATGCGCTCGATCCTGGACCTCGAGACTCTCGGTTATCCCGGTACAGTTATTCTATGCATTTTATTAATCAACCGTCAGCGAGAACTGTTATTACCTGCACAGTTCACGAATATTCCAGTGTATTAATCGACCGAAAATCAATTTTCTCTACTGGAGTTGCTTCTAAACTGTGTAACAACGCGTTGCATCTTACGTTCGTAACGTAGAATTTTTAACTAGCGCGGAACGCGACGGCGAACAATTGTATTTTCAGTCCCTGACACTAGAACTACCGACAATTGGTATTTATTTGTACCAAAGAAATTAAAACGATAGATACGCGAAGAAATGTATAATGAAAAATGTTTATTCGTTCTCTTATAGAAAATTACACGTAGCATTTTAACTGCTTTGGTAGTTCTAATGTTAAAAAATCAGATCAAACAGATAGTTCCTAAAAGCACAAGTATATAGCGACGAAATGAGGGCCGTTCAACGATTTCAGACACGGAAGGTGTTTCTACATTATAATTTACATGATTTAATTACGTTGATGTTACTGATCGCATCTGTACAGGAACGAGGAAGAAAACAGCCGAGCATCTCGTTAAAAAGTAACGCGAGAATTAGCATTACGATAGACGAATCTATTCGCGATGCGTTTCGAACGTGAAACGTTAGCGCGTTCGTTCTTTTGGGACCTAATTAAACTCGAAGGTACAAGAAGCAATCGAGGCGGCAATTTTGCATAATCCAGGCACGTGTGGTTCCGAAGATCTTTATCCGGGAGATAACTTAATTGGAATCGCAGACGATGGGTAGGATAAACAGAGTAGCTGTTTTCCAACTCGATTACAACTTAATTGTATACCAGTTTACGACAGTGAAGACGGGGTTCACTGTTTTTAATTTATTCTATTTTTATTCGTTAAATATATTATGCGTATATGCGATCTAAACATTGAAATTGTAATCGAGAGTGTAGCTCCTATTTAATTTTAAATGCGTGGCATGATCCTAGCGTCCATTATTGTTTAAATTACTAATCAGCGGTGAACATAATACCACGCGAGCGTCTATTTATCGCTATGGGAGTCTCAGGCGACGCGCATTGAAATCACCGAGAGCGCGACTCACTCTGGAGCATCGAAGTTTCGACAGGAGCGGCGCTATCGCGTCCAAGGGACGTCCGCGGCGTCTATTTTGTTCGTGGCGAGTTAAACGATCAGATATCTACGGGATCTGAAGATTTTTCATCGATAATCAGTCGGTTCTGATCGGGGCGTTCGCAAAGGGATCGGAACAAATTGGTTCGCCGACCGTGAGGATCGGCGGATTGCAACAAAGTAGCCCGAAGCGGAGGAGAACCGACAGAGGCGTGTAGAAGAAGGGATGCAAGAATGAACGAGAAAAAGAATAGAGCGTGGTTCGATGGAGGGAGAGGGGGTAGCGGAGAAACGGAGCAGCAATGAAAATTGAGGGAAGAAAAGTCGGTGCGCTCGGTGATTCCCACGAGGAAGACAGAGCCAAAAAGTAAAGTGGCGTGAAGCGAAGTCAGCCGACAAAGCTCGCTGGACGAAGAAGAAATCGAATGAACGACAAAGAACGGCCGGTTAGCTGAACGGAAAGGATAAAGATGAAGAACGGCGGTGCGTGAAGATCTCCTGCTGTCAGTCGGTGGTCAACCGTCTCGGAGGAAGGACGCGGTGCGGAGTGCTTTCTACCTCGCTTCATTTCTCGTTTACGTCGAGCAGCACCGAAGGCATTTTTATCGAATCATCGTCGCGAGTACTCGTCGTGCAAGCTCGTCGAGGAGAAGTGCGACCGAGAATCCCGATTTTCGATCGGTCGTCGAACGCAACGTCGGTGACAAGGTCTAGGATGAAATTTCATCGCGTTGTCGGTAGAATACGCAAGGACTATGACCGAGAACGTACACCGTGAGGATTGAAAACACTCCAGAAACCGTATCAACGGATAAATTCCGGAGGAAAGTGATCGTTCTCGAGCGGTGGAGTCAGGTAAAGGTTCGAAGCCATTTAAAACTGGTCCGAAAAATGAACTGGTTTTTTTGTGGGTCATGACGTTAAAAGTTACGAAAAAATATATCGAGAACTGTGCTTAACGGGACTGTTCTGGACGTTAAAAAATTGTGCGGTTCCGTGACCTTGAATACCGATCGTGGTAACGCGAAAATACACTACGGTCCATGTGCGCACCGTCGCCGGATCTGCAATTCAAGCAGAGGAATAACAATTTCGTTTCATCGTGATAAGGCTGTTCTTTTGCTTTCGTTACGATCGAACGGCGTGTAACTTCCAGGCAACCTCGGAAGAAAAAGAACCGTATAGCCCGACGATGAACGCGTTTCGAATTATTTAAGACGGTCGCGTAGGCGCTCTGCATTGTCTCCGGGTGGTTCGGCTCGCGGAAAAAACGAATAAACGAGAGAAACTCTGCGGCAAGAGGAAACGAAGATATTGGTAAAAGATGGCCTCTATGTGTGGCAGCACGAAGAGCTATCCGGCGATAAACACCGGCAGCTATTACAGACCAGGTGCCTACCCTTATCAGGTGAGTGTGGAAAAACGTTCGCGCGCGAACTGTTAACCATAAAGTTACGCAAAGTATAAGGAATCCGTGAAACATTATCGCACTCGTTAGCCTTGCCTCCGGATATTCGGATGCTTACACTTTGGCTCCGTTATGGTTTATACCGGAAATCATTTTGACGTGCTCGGCAGCGAACGCATTAAGCTTACGAACGAGGAACGCGACTGAATATATTGCGGAAAAACCCGTTTCGTGGCCGACACGCACGACACGAGTAAAATGTTATGAATAATGGAGGAATCAATCGTGCAGTCCGTTGCTCCGGCATTAACAGAATGAAAATTCGAACAACGAAATAGCTATTCCACCGAAGATCCCCCCAAAATTTTATATTATATCGATTAATCAACTAGAATTTCAGATGCTCTCGAGAAAATCGCGTTTAGAGTTACGCTGACTCTAACGTTGTTAATTCTAATTTTAGGTTTACAATTCTTTGCCCGAACACGTTCGTTCGATACCCGCTGGAACGTTGGAACTGTTCTCAGATTTTCTAGATCGGCAATTACTGTTACGCGCGCATTGTTCTTTGTTCTTTCGACGTATCTTTGACACTGAAAGCATTCTCACTCGTTACAGCCATTATCATCATAAATTGGCGCTTATCTGCCGGGAAGCTTTTCCTGCGTTTTCTCACTTTCGTTGTCTTCGCCGCGGATCGGGAGAACCATTGTTTGGTTTCGTTGGTTAATAACGGGAAACGCGAAACGGAGCAGGAATCGAGAAACTTTTTTAACAAGTTTCGCAGAAAAGGCGAGCGAGAACAGTTTCTTACCCGTTATTCGTCACTCTCGTTGTCGATGGGCGCGTCGATCTTGCCCGATGCTTATCTTCCAGGCAAACAACGTTCACCGTCGACGAGCTAACCATCGAAATTTTCTCGATCGCGATCTTTAACGTATTTGCACCTCGATTTGCGTGGTTCTTGTAATTTTCAATCGCTAACAGCAACCGGTATTGACGTCACGACGTACGAGGTTTGCGTAATCTGCAAAATACAATAATTCATTGTCCGTGCAATTACATATTTGTCAGCTACGCGGTCGTTTCCAGCAAGAAGCAATAACTGCCGTCTCTGTGAAATATTTGCGGTTCTGACTTCGCGCGTCGCAACGTCGAACGCTTACAGTTTTAATTTATATGTAATTCCATTGTTCGGTCGTAGTAAAAATCCTTTCTTACCGATTTTAAGGGGGAAGCGGTTTATCAAATTAAAGAAACTAAATCGATGAATCGTTTCAAGGACCACCAGATTTATCGGATGCTGTATATTCCTGAAAAATTATCAGGAAAATTATACGATCGAGCATCGAGTCGTCTTTGGACTCTCGGATTCCGGCAACTCGGTGGTCCCGGAGAACAAGACCCGTAGGATTTCTTTCGATAGACGTAATTAAATGCGTCGCCGTCCGTCGCATAAAACAATATGAAACGAACGGACCACACGTACCGAGTCTGCGTCGCTGGAAACCTTGGCCTTGTCTTGCATGAAAGCATTACATAAGTTCGCCTCGCTCGGCATCGCGTGAAGATGATGATCCGCCATTCTTCGACTTTCTTCTGTCCCTCTCCTCTTCTCGCATACTGTCTCGACCTGCCTTTCCTTGCCACTTCGATCCCTTGTACTCTGTCCTATGTCTTTCCCATCGCTGTTCTATGGGACCCTAAAACGTGTACAGTGAGCGCAAGAAGTATCCTACGATGCGTTCGTTTAACGCAGAGTTATAAAGTTATGCTTTTAGAAAAACGTAAAAATACTGAAGATTTGAAGTTTCTTTTCTACTTTACGATTGTCATTGGCCTCTCAGGCATCGATCAATTAAATAAATTATGCTGTTCCATTCCCCTACAAACGTAAAATTCCATGCAAAAGGTTTTTCCCTCTATACAGAATTTTCCAGAATTTTCCTAACGAGAGATACGATATTTTCGAATTTTGCATTGCAGATTATGTCATAACTGTTGATTGGTATTAATTGTTCTTGTGCGTTGCATAAGATCCACGCTCTTTTATCGACGAAGTCGTTGTACCAATATTTTTTACAGGTAAGAGATAAATATTACGTATCTTAGTTATTATATTCGCGTGACCGTCGAGTGGATTTTCCGTAACAGAATTAACACGGTACAGAGTAAACGCCAATTAACGCACGACCGTTTCAACCCGAGAGAAACAGTTGTTATGGTAAAATATGGGCCTTTCTTCTTTTTTCCGCGATACGTCAATTTCGAGGCGCGCATTATCCGCGTACGGTCGCTTATTTTCACGATATTCCGTTAAAATCGCAGTGTAAGAACGGCGAGCGTACAATTAAAATCTGCAATGCAATTAAGTTTTACCCTTCCATCAAGATGAAGCGTTTCTGCGTGTCATTCCGGTCAAAGACATGCGTGCTTTACCTTGCAATGTCCGTTGACCCTAGAGGAACAGATGTTCTATTGTTTCAGAGTTCCCTGTACTCTCCTGTCATTGACGATTCCAATATTCTCACAGAAATGCCTTTTCGCTGACGCCTTGTAAAAATATTCGAACGCTGTACAAACAATTAATTTCACATTATGAAAAGTAGAATATTTGTTCTTATCCACTCGTTCAAATCACTGTCTCGCAATGTATATTAACTCTTTAATATTTTCACAGTGGAATCGATTGTAAATTTGAATAAATACAAAAAAAATGCAAGTTCAAACGACACAATAAAATATCGAACTTTGAATTTTAAAAACCAATATTAGAGGCTTGCTAGAAAACGTTTCGTGAATATTGTTTTCGATGAGATATTCTTCGAACTTAAGATTTTGACAGTCACGCGCCATAAATACTTTCAGACACATAATACAATTTTATTTTCTGAGACATCAAACGTTCGAAGCCTTCGAACGCTATCGCCGTGTTACCATCTGACGGGACAGTATTTTTCTAAGCCACGCCGTGTAAGCCTTGAATAACAAATGCAAAACCGTGGGATCCTTTAGATGGACTTCATCCTTGATACGCTCGAGTGCCCGGCGCGTATCGATCGAAGGATGCATCGATATCTGATTCACGCGACAATGTCACCAGCCTTGAACGGCGACTACGATTGTCCCCAAGGTATCACTCTCCAACGGTCCGGCTAATTACAGATCACGATTACTACGGCCAACGCGAAAGGGCTTGGCTACGATCTATCGATCGGGGTTTCGCCGAAGGAACGCGTTTTACTTTTCGATCGACCGTGTAACCGCAGCGTCCCCTTTTTCTTTTCCGTTAACGCCTCGACCCATACATAGATAACACGAGGTTTCACTAAAAATCTAACAAGAATTAATTCTCAAGATTAGATGATGAAGATAGGGCTCTTGAATTTTAACCAAGCTATAATAATAAATTTTTAAAATTAAAACGCGTTAAGAAAGTAAAATGGATGTCTGCATCGAGGCTGGACGACGATTAAAACGTTGGTAGATTAAAAATTTTGACCGGTGGCCCCGATAAAATAATTTCGAAAGAGATCGTCAGGGAAGAATACAGAAGGGAGGCACGTCTCGCCATCCTGGAGGCTTTTGTCGACTCCGGGAGGCCGCACGGAATGCGCGTCCTGGACAAATCGCTATCAGGCTCGGCATTGCGCGAGAGTAATGACTATAATCCCCCGGCTGATTTTTCATCTTTGTCAACCGCGCGCGTTCGACCCGTCGCGTTACAATGTGAACGTAGGAAATTGTTCCGAAAGATCGTCGCGGACAAGTTCCGCGTTTAAGGGCGAACGCACACGCGGCGCGCATCAATAACGCCATTATTACGGAACGTAAACGCTCCGTCTTCGTTAATCTTCCGCTTTAAAGCGTCAGGCCTGTGGGAAAGTTCTGTCGCTTTTTGCAACGCGCGATATTCGAACCGCTCGTGATAAACGGTAGGACCTGCACCGGGTATAGGGTTATCGCTGATTTATTGTACACAACTTAAACCGTAATGTCGCGCCATTTCTTAAACCTCTCGTTCCCATTGTGCTCATCCAGCTACCTATTTAAACAAAAGCACTACGTTGTATCATTTTAACACCGAAACTGTATTAGCCATGTAGCTCCTACACTCTGGAATATATAAGTCTCGTACAAAGCGTGTTCTTTTAATAAACTTCTACAATATTTGGTCACTCCAGGTTAATCTGATAATCAGACGAACGTAAAAAAACCGCGACGTCCCGAATTGGACGCTGGGCGTCCTAGAAATCAACATAACGCGTTCGTGCACCTACGATCGTGATCAACGTGTAACGTGACTTGCGTGCCTTGGGAATCCGAGTCTCTTTTTATACGATATTAGTATAATCATGGACTAGTTTTGCATCGCATTTAACTGCGACAGAGGGATCGTAATTGGTCGGCCATCCTGTTCCCGTGCCCCGATCGTGGATATTCCAACTGAAACAAAGATATTATTATTATTTGATCGTAAAAGAAATTATAATACGAGAAAAATTACGGTGCCCGAAAAATGTACTCGAGGCCCGTTTAAAGACGCGCTCTCGAGGCCTTTGAGGATTCTTAAGACCGCACAAAGACCGTGATTAAAGCTGTGATAACAATGCTGTCTTTCATCTCGTCGTTCTCCACGTCGTTCCGGCAGTTACATTCGAGTATGTTTCAACGTTAGGTTGTTTACCAGCCGCCTTCACACTGTCATCGTCGCGGTCTTCCTCGTTGGTCGCTGCTCCGTGTCGGTTCTTCCCGGTTCTTTTTGTCGTTGCTCCTCCTTGATTCGGTACACGGAGCTCGGGTGACACTAAAATTCAAGGTGGCACTGACCTAGCTGGCGGCTAGGACCACCAGAGGTGGACCGTTCCGCGACTCTCCTGCTCGCTGGTAGGTACTGTTATTTCACTGGCATACTTCGGCTGGAATACCAAATGAATCCGGCCGGCAAAAGATACACAGAGCACGCAGAAGACGAACGGTGATGCATCAGGAATTCCATCTAGAGCTAGGTACCGTGGATCAGTCAAGGTTGAATGCTCAGGTTCATCGTACGAATTCTTTCCAAATGCCTGTTGAAAATTTCAAACTGGTTTCGAGTCGCGGATTCTGTTCACGCGGCGAGCATCGCTCTCGCGGAGTGACATTGAGTTTATCGATAAATGGAACAACACCTGCTCCCGTTCGGAACATTCTAGCTGAACTTGAAACGCGTCGCGAATATCTTAACGTGGAATAAAATTACATAACGATTGTACGGTTAACGCGGTACTGTTATCCTGGACGGTACAGGACGCTTAAAAATAGGGTACAAAGCTTTGATGACTCGCACGCATGCTGAGAGGCGAAACAATTCGAAAATTATCCTGGTATGCATTTTTCTTAGCCGTACAAGCATCGTGTTTGCTTTCGTTTCGACGCGTGTTCCGAATTATTCGTAATAGATACATTGAGCACGAGGATCCGCAGAACGTAACCATTTCAACGTTGAAGCAACCGGCTGACACACATTTCAAACTCCTCAAACCAATACTATTACCGTAACCGTTTGATTAAACCTACTTACTTGGAGGAATTAATATTATAAACTGGTTATACATTTGCGTGTATCGTTCAATTCTGTTAGACTGATTTAGCTCTTTAAGGCTTCGCGACTCTCGATAGACAACGAAGGCACTATTATAGTCAGCGAAGGCACTTTTCTAACACCATGTACGGAGGAATTGGAGGACCTTGTTGTGAATCAGAACGATACTTATGGAGGTTGTTGTCAGATGGTAGAGATTTCGTTGGTTAGACTGAGTACCTAATACCAGATGTTAAAATAAGAGAACACTAATGAGACAGAAAGGTGGTATTTAAAAACAAACCTATCATATTTTTGCTGTGAAAGAATACAATGGACAAGGGATAAAATGTTAATTGAAATTCCCCGGTTGTGTCGTACGTTTAAAATTCCTGATCTCGATCTCTTTCCCTAACGGTGGTGATCATTGTTCGAAGTCATCCATTCCGCCCGCGGGTTCAATTATCCGGCAATTTATCTATACGCGTACAAACGATCATGAAAATATGTAGAGAATAGGCATGCAAAGGTGTGCACGAGATCCTTGCCAATTTTCCATGTGAATCGGCAACGAAACGCGCGTAAGTGACCTCGAACACTGAAACTGGCATCGATCGTTACGCAGGTATGCGGTCACGATCTTGATCTTCGCGCACACGCGATGCTCGATCGTCCATTCACGCTCGATCTTAGGCAAATATTTCTCGTACTAGTTCTATGCTAAGCTGCAAACTATTTTCGAAGGTTGGCATGCGCGGCGCACGTAACAAAATGTGCAATAAAATCAGGGAAATCGAATGGAAACGACTAGAACTGGGAGGAGTAAGAAATATGAAACACGCCTAGAGAAATGGGACGAGAAAATAGATAAATAACAGCAGTATTCGCGTAATAAACATAACGACGAAACTTTAGAACCGTAATTATTGCGGTGTATCGAACGGCAAGAAACATGGACGAACTTAATCGGAATGGATGAGTTGGTTGCAGAGGACGTTCGAAAGATATTAGCAGTCTTTAATTACCCAGGTGTTAGGTCCTGCTCGAACCTCCGCTAATACTGGTATCGTCCGTTACGAATCGATTACAGGTATAATTAGATTTCTTCGTTAATGAGACGAGAGGCGCGTCGAAATAGAAACGCGGAGCCAATGGGTGACCTTCCTTTTTGTCTAGCCACGACCGCCATAATGGCGGACAGTTAGGTTCAACGGACCCGGATTATGAGTCGCAGACTCTGCATGTATATCTGGACGTTGCACTCCCTTCCCAAAGTCACGTTCAACGGACCATTATCCCCATAAAATAAAATACAATCGTATTTATTATAGCACGATCGAAAGATTACCGTGATTACGGCATCGAGGACTGAGCTAACAACGGAACGTTCGTTTCCATTTATTCTTGCTCGTTCGGGCCAGAAATAAAATTCTGCCAACCGCGATTCCTCAAACGCAGCACGAGCGATATAAGGATAATTAACATTATAAAGGTAACGCTTGTTTGCTGGGAAAAACGTCGACTAAATTTCCATAGCACGGCAAATGTAACTGTATCGTGTTAAGCCTAACAGCAGCGAGGCTGGATATCGTATTTAATACCACTCTGTACAGATAATTTCCGTTTCGGAAATTCCCACTGCGTGAAACAGAATCGCGGCTAAATAAATTATCGTTGATACAACCATTCCCCTCACAACACTGTCTAAATCTGTTCGAGATTCGTTGATATCCTCGCACAAAACGTCTCAATCCTCAAGACTTTCCCATGGAATCTTGAAACAATTATAAGAACTAAGTGGATTTTTCACGGCTACGAGAAAAGTCTTTGTCGTTCGACTTCCCTAAGAGGGCGAGCTCGCAGTATGTTTTTGCACGCGTTTCATTCTGTTTCGCCTCTCAGAATGTCGTAAGTCTTGATTTCATTGAGGAAGAAAGTGAACTCTTGTACGCGCGCGCGCCATTTCTGTTACGGTGCTCCATTTGTCCACGGATCCGTACGTAATCGCTGAAACGCGATGATGCTCCTCGTCGCGATCGAGTCTCCACATAACGAAGTTCTTTTCTCTATATAATCTAACTAGAATCTAATCTTCCCGCGCGATTAATCGATAATTCTATAAACAAGGGTGCCTTCCGTTTACGATGGGACTGTGAAGTCTTGCTGTCTTCTTCTTTTCAATCTTCAACGTTGGTCTTCGTCTTGCAAGAGTCAAAGTGCTTTCACGTTGGAGTGTTTCTATTCTTAGATTTATTCTTCGTCGTTTTCAGGGACCACGAAGCGTTAACCGTAGTAGCAACGTAACGATTACATAATGAAAAGTAACGTCCAGTATTAAGGCGCCGGTTACGTGAATTCCTCTTGACCTCGGTGTTCAGAGTCTGATGGAACGCGAAGGATATATAGGATGTACCACGTATAATGTGATCGCGCTAGCCGTGACATGACCGTCTTGCCCTGTAACCGCTTCAGTTTGAGTTACTGGCTCCTCTAAGTGAAGCGGAGGAGCCGTGCAGGATCACCGCCTCTCCACGATTTACCACGAACCGGAAGTCGCTGAGTCCGCAGAATCGTGATGCACGTAGGATTGACCTTCTCGGGTCTCTCAGGACCCCGCCGTTTAGATCCAAGATTTCCACGTGGCACGGTTGCTGGATGTTGCCAATATCTTTCATAATAATACGGTTATCCTCAGTACGACGTCCAGCGTGACCTGAAACAGAAACTAAAATTTCTAGTTAGTAATCCTGACTCGAAAAAGGTGTTGCCTGTTCGAAATCCTTGGAACATTAACGCTGAACGGCCGACGTGATGCTCAATGGAAGCACGTAGATGCAAATTTGAAATCATTCCCAGTGTTCGAGGATCAAATGCGTACTTCCGGTCTCCTCTTTCGACGGAGCTGTATCCGGTCGAGTAGCCTTTCTGTTTTACAATTATATAGATATTCAAGGATACAAAATATTGTGTTGGAACTACTGGTACAATAAAACGTCGATTATTTAAACTAACAGGGAGCTTTCGAGTAACGAAGAGAAGAGGTTGAGATCGGTATAGAGAGTCAATGATAAAAGAATCCCGAGAAAGAGATCACCGAGCCGCGCGTTGAACTATAAAATAATAAACTGTAATGATACGCAGACGAGGGTAATACTCCTGTGAAAGTGCGAGTTCACCGACTCTGGAAGTTACACGAGCCCGGACATAATGACCAAGTGGTTGCGATCGAACGCGGTAAAAATGAGAAGGTTCTCGAGGGTGTCTTCTCGAAGAAGTCTTCGGGCGTGGATATTATCTGCTCGACCGTTCCAAGTTCTTCATGGTTCGAGGGTGATGATTACGCAGCC
This sequence comes from Colletes latitarsis, assembly GCF_051014445.1. Classification (NCBI taxonomy): domain Eukaryota; kingdom Metazoa; phylum Arthropoda; class Insecta; order Hymenoptera; family Colletidae; genus Colletes; species Colletes latitarsis. The sequence continues at coordinate 22,772,701 of NC_135135.1, read as the reverse complement.
GCAGCCAAGGGGATGAGGTTACAGAAACGACGAAGGGGGCAGAAATTATTGCTGGACACACGGCTAACAACGGTTACAGCAATTACACGCCGAAGAGATCGCAATCTCTTGCGAAGACGATCCTTAAATGCTCCGAAACCTCAGATTTCAAACGAACACGTTTTAATGGAATTCTCACTACCGACTAGTGCATATTTTTCATAAAATCTTAACTCTTAATAAATTCTATACAAAATTTCTAAAAGAAGTCAACGGGTTGATAATTCCAATCACGGTACACCCGTCGAAAACACGACAAGTTATTGGAATGCATTCTTTTTACAATACAATGTTACTATTGTTAATTTATGTTCGAGCAGCGACCGCCAAAATGCCCCGCGTTTCCTTCCGTGCATTCTAAACCGAAGACGGAAGATGTTGGATTGCATACTAACTGTGCTGCTTCAGCCACCCACGCTAGAAGCTGCTTTTGCAACGAAACTAACATTATTTAACTCTTTACCGTGACATGCGAGCGTAACTCGTCTCCACTTCCATTAACATTTTTCCGATAAGACCGATTACCAGCAAATAAACTTTATACTCGAATTCTCAAGCATGTTGATACCTTTACCACGCGTTGAAATCACCCGAGCGTCGATGAACTTGACGACACGCTATAAAATAAATTGAATCGTAAAATAAGTAACGTAATCAATGGACATTTCAAAGGCATCTACTGCTTATTTCAATTAATTTGGCAAGGAATAAAATCTATTAGAAAATATTTCACGACCCATAGGTTAGAAACTGGTTTAATCTACACTGTATATTCGCTGTATTGTCGCGTTATATATTTTACGCTGCCACACGGCGACAATATTATTGTTAAGAAACGCGAATATGCTAGTTAGACAACTGTACGCACCGTCGAGTGTCTATATTTATACCAAGTGCTCGTACCTAATGGAACTTCGAACGAGTATCCCAACAGAAAAATGTGAAGTCTCGGTCGGTCGGTTTTTTGCCGCCTCTCCGGTTGCTTTTCCTCTTTGTCGAGGATCAGCTCGATGCCAGATAAAGGGAGAACGCGTTCAAATGCGAGACATTTACCGGTGCAGGCGCCACTTAATATATCGCAATAACATGCACCGACAATGTAAAGGGTAGATATTTTCACGCTAATAATAATTTCGAAGTTCGACTATTTATAGAGACTCCCAAGGATTCAGTACATAAACATCGCGACCGAATCTCTCGTTTCGCTATCTTCGTAAACCAAAGTTTATAGGTTTAAGGACTCGCCGTTAACGCGTCTATAAAATCAAAAATGTATCTCTCGAATATATAATTACGAGATTAAGAGCAATCTGTCGAAGCCGGATCGTTTAGTTTAAGGATACAGAGTGCTTCGGATCGAAACGACCGGGCAAATAAATTTCATTTCGTCTCTAATTCGTAGAGGCGAAATAATTAGCGGTGAATGGTGACGTTAATGGGCACTGGGGCTACCAGGAATCGTCGTTGGTCCCCGAATGCCGTGCATCTTGGCGCGCCTTATCCTGAATCGGTTACTTTACATCGAGGCGGACCTGTTCCAGGAATATAAGGAGGCAAAGAGGCTCCGTCGGGCCGATACTTTCCCACTGGGCAGCCCTTTTCCCGACGGTCTAAGCTCGGCACTGGGCATTCGTTACAACCTGTATCTACCGGCGAACGTACGTACACGTTTCTAAGGAGTCTCATTAAGCGAGACAAGGACGAGAGGTACGGTGGCGTCCTTGAGAGATCTTTGCACTCGCCGGTCGTAGTCGCATCTTCTCCTCGCGTTTTCTTCATGCCGCCCCTTCGAAGGCCGCGAAATGGCTCCGCCCAGGTCATGGTCCACGCACCTGGCGTGCAGATCGCACCTGTGCCGATGCTGCCTTTTTCTGTCCATTTTTTCCGCCTCTCACGCGCCCCCCCTCGTCCTCAACGTCTCTATTTTCCTTGAACGCCGCCTGAAAAATACCCCCGCGATTATTAATATTGTTCCGTTAAACGGTACATCCGGCGAAGACCGGGTTCCAGCCGACTTATCGGCTTTCATCGGTCCGATGATTTATGGCATTCTTGCTGGCGACGATTTAAAGGCGCCGCGGTGATTCGACGATAACCGGGATGATGTATAGGACGAGAGGAGTCCGCGTTTCGTTTCGCCTTCCTTGATTTTGTATTTCGATCGTTGCAATTAAAACGACCACGAGGAGGCCTTGTTTTCTTGTATTCGAGAATTATATTTCGGCGGACGAATCTTTTCGGCCCGACCGCGAGAGCGTCGTTAATCATTTCCGCGTGATTATTTCGAGCGAACGCCGACAGAGATGGATGTTACGCTCGAGCCGAGCGATACCATCGAATTTAATTCCAGAAACTCACGGGTTACGTCGAGCGTGAAAGGACCCCGGTTCGACGACGCAGTCTACACCTGACGGCGTTAAACACGCGCCGTTTGAGAAATATCATTATTCGCGAGCGCATCCTTGCTTCCGGATTGCTACGCTTAGTTTTAATAACGCACTTTCGCGCGCGGCGAAGCTAATGGCCTCTTCCGAGAATCATAGCTGTTACCACGCTTTGTGATCCATATAGTTGGACATGCTTGGTAACGCCACTTAACTATGGACCACTAATTTTTTTTACGGCCCTGCGCGTATCCAGAAATGTAGCAAGAGTAACGAACGGCCGAGTAAAAACCGTTTCGACGCTCCATTATGGCGCGCGGTGGTCTGCATCGGCAAACAAGCGAATCTTGCGCTCGCGAGTAACTTGTTTATAATACATAATTCGCAAATCCGTTACAATAATTACGTAAACTTTAACCGACAGTTTCGTTGATCGTGTTTTTATAATTGATAGATATAGTCGACGATTCGTACGACGTTCGTTCTTCGATTAGCGTCGAGTGAACCTCGCAGGAAGTGCGAACTTCCCGAAGGCGACGACGTATTTCGTGTAATAAGGCAAACATTCAGGTTTCTCTTCGCGGAGGCCTTTTCAGGGCTACGCCAAACGAGTGTCGATACTGTCGACGATAATGGCGATTCTAACGGCGGGCTCTACGTCTTCGCCGAGTCGCCGACAAACCCTCGTCCTTCGACGGGAATTGCATAGTTGGACGGCTCTTTTGTCGTTGTAACTGGTAACGAGCCACGGACCGGACGGTAAATCCCATACGAACGTCTCGTCGACCATTCGGCAATGACAACCTCTCCAAATGTCTTAATAGAAATTAAAAATCGACGGTAAAAGAAAATCTCAACTCGCCTTGCATTTGCCTAAGCTAGATTTGGTAGTTAACAGACTCGCGTAACAAGTTTTAACCGGAGTACCGAATGGTAATCTAACTGGATTTAACTGCGTCTAAAGGCAAGGTTTGCTGAGTCAGCCTCGCTGACGAGAAACGCCATTTTTATTTATCTAATCTTCGCTCGAGGCTTCGAAAGGTGGAACTAATCGTTAAATATATTGTAGAACGGCGTTTCTAGAATTTTTTAAACAATCCCAAAGCCTCCTTTCATAAATTAACGCTGGGATTCGCGACTTGTTATAATAATTAAAACTATATCTATAGTAAACATAGAACTTTTCTAACTAAGCGCTATCGTCGAAATCAAACATTGTCCCAGGGACACTGAGACCTTCGGAAACCTACGGTTGACATAGTCTAACATCTCCTAACGACAGTTTAAACATTCTCGGAGGAAAGAATACGCGCAAGTGTCCTTCGGCGTAAACTGCCTTACACGCGCAAGATCTTTTCGTCGTTGATAAAGCGTGTGAAACGAACGTTGCAACGCGCCAAAAGCTCGCTAAAATTTCAAACGATCGACAAATCGCACGATTAGACCGTTCCTTGCGTAGTTTGCATGCAAAGTGGATGAAAATCCTCGTGCAGCACTCAAGGGACTGACCCAAATGCAGATCACTATCATCTGGAGCGTACTGACGAGACCAGACTGACTCACTGTCAATGAGAATCGCATAAATTAGCATGGCTGATCGACGACTTTGTTCGCTTTCAAAAGCCGATTTAATTCGCCGCTCAACAGGTACATGGCCAACGCAATAGAACAGTAAACAAAAAGTATTGACTTTACAACAGACAATAACACTAGAGAGCTGTATAAATTAAGTATTCCTTTTTTTAAACACGTTGGTCTCATAAGTTTTTGTATCCACAATCCTGAAACACCCAGTAAAATATTCCATTAAACGCTTTTCGCGAATTGCAATCAATGCGCAACGATGACGCGGCTCGTTTATTATTCAATCGTAAAATTCGAGCCTGAACTTTTTGGCGCGTCCTTCGAGAATGGAAATAATAATAAGCCAGCGCGGCGCGCGGACTCGACAGAGGACGTATACGACCCTCTCGGAGCTTTTATGCGAATAACGTTTCAAAGAAGCCGAATGCTTCGTTAACAACAATTCTCTACGGATCGGTTTGCATCCTGCACGCTTTGCTGCCAGGAGACACGCTGGAACCTTCGAACGCGACGCGATTTTCAATTCAGACGGTCGCTCGGAGGCATAACTTAATAACGATACGCGTGTAGCCATTACGCGAGCCGTTGTAACGCCTAAATGGAATTAGAATTTTTCGAGACGAGGGACGAGAGGAACAAACGAGATCGAAGTGTCGTTACAACTGTTTAGAACATTTATTCTGGTCGAGATAAATAAACGTATCTGCCCTCGCTCCCGACCGCACGTTTTTGTCGCTTAATTTTTCTCGTTTCTCCCTTGTTCCCCGATGCTAATGGGAAAAGATGGCGGGTAATAAATCAAGGAGACGGTGTAAAGAATGGGCCTTTACGACTTAGCAGACCTCCAAGTGATTCCAACCATCTTTCTACCCCGCTAGGTCTTTGTCTTGCAAATACGTCGTTTAACGCATAATAGGGACCCCGTTGTAATTTCGAATATAATATATAAAGTTCGAGGAGAAGAGAAAAAGATCGGAATTAACTGTAAAAAGTACGCGGGCATTTCCGACGTGAGCGAAGAAAAACGTCGTAGATTTACACACCGTGATTCGTGCAAACCAATGTCTACAGCGTGTTTCATCCGTGACCATCTTGATGGTTACAGCCGAACGCAGCACGTGTGCTGTTGCTGCGCTGCCATTGTGCGAGAAAAAGACCAAGGAAAACGCTGCACGATATTTCTTAGCGAATCACGACATCGATAAACCTTTAACGGTGCACGGCCATGGAATTCTTGGCGCGCCGGTGGATCTTCGATTCGATTCGGTCGCCGACCAGTCATCTAATAATCTCTACTGTTTCGGATCGGATCATACGTTCAATGCACGATTCTGAGTACGTAACGCGATACTTCCTGTCATTTGTAGGGTAATGCTGCTCGTGATTAAATTGTTCAAACGTCTATTCGCATTACTAGACATTTAGTTCGCATTATTAGATGTAGGCACGTAAGCCTAAGTAAAGTTTACTTAACCGCATCTACTTTTTGCAATTTTCACGATTGCATACAATTTGCTTCTGTGTACTTAACATTCTCGAGTTACGAAGTCTTAAACCAACAACCTGGATGCACAAGGACGTCGAAATTGATCTTGCCAATTTCTGCTAAACTGTTAACACTCTTACACGACGCTTAATGACTTCATCCTAGTTTGCGGAGATCTTCCGTAATTAAAAGTAAAAATTGCGTAATATCCAATACTTATTTTCGTCCTTTTACAATCACCACTTGGACACACGTTAATCCACATAGAATGTGGTACGTCGAAAAAGTGTCACGTCGTGTCCCGGACGATGATGACATTCTACTTGCGTCACTGGCTACTCATGGACGATTTGGTTCCCTCTTTTCGAAGCCAACGACCTCGCGATACGCGCGGACTTCCGATTACGTGACCATGAAATTTCGATCGATCGTAATACTTAAGCGTGAAATTATTTTTCACCGTTGATCAAGCCGTTAACCGGCGATCCGTACCTATGTTAGCACCTGATAGGCGTTAAAGTCTCCTATACGTTGCAAATATACTGGATGTTTCGCTTATCACGACTATTTCGATGCTTTTGTTGCTTTCGAAGGTACAGAAAACGGAACAAGAATTCTAAGAACTTGGGGACACGAGGAATTAAATGTATAATCCAGGAAAAATCATTGGACATAAATATTGGGTCGGAAACCAATTCCACGGCAAACAAGTAAACACTATAATTTATGTTTAAAAGGTACGGGCGGAACGTTGGCCAGTCCGTTGCATGAAATCCGTGCGATTCACGGGGGAGAACCGTGACAAATGTACCAACAGTACCACTTGGTTGGGAATACAAGTGTGACCGTGCTGTAATAGATTATTTCCATATTAACCATCACGCTTCGTGTACCGCTGATCGGGACGATATGAGTTTTCTGTATGGTCCCACCTGCCGTGCCTCGCTTCGAAAACATCCATTTTTTTTTCTTTTTTTCGTAAGCGTACCGTCTCGGCGCCCAGTACCGTTATTGGTATTACTACACGCCTGACTAAATTTATCGAGGGTTCGAATTATTGAATCGTCGAATAGCGGCAGTTAGTTCGGTGAATACGGCGCGGGACAAAATGATAGCGCATCTTACACTCTCCCATATTTTGTGAAACTGACTTCAAAGGACCGGGTAGCCTTCCGAGTATCGTGCATTAAGAATTAATACAGGTTCTGCACTCCAAATTCGCCTTTCTGCAAACCAGATTTATCTAGATATCTGTGTTTTCGAAGCCACTGTAACGAAGGTAAAATCCGATTGTAAAATAACACGAAATTAACATAAAATACTCATTTAACGCTGAAAATATCGATCGCTTACCTTTTGAAAATCACAAAAAACCGACGAAATGACTTTTAAGTCGCCCACGAGGTGAATTTTGTATAGAAGGATGAGCTTGATTCGTGAAAGGATTGATAAAGTGGACGTGGTCGTTTTTTGTTTAATTATAGAACGATTATTACTTACCACCGCGGTCAACATGGTCGAGGGTGTCTCCGCATCAGACGAAGAAACAAAGGGGCAGTACCACGTGGAAAGTCGGCAGCGCGATGTTGATAATCTCCGCCATGCTAGTATTAATCGCTGTCTTCGCGATCGCTGGACTGGCTTTGTGGATGGGAGGTTCGTCCACGCTTTGCTACTGGGTTCTTTTCCACAAAATTATATTAAATTAGTCAAAACTTATAAAAAATGAAACTTTGTTTCAGCTCTCCGAACAGACTCGAAAAATGGTAAGCACTGCACGTTAATAATCGACTCTCTACTTAAATTTAATCGTATACAATGTTACCCTGTACGAAATAATTTGCATAAATTTGCATAAATTATTTCTGCAACATCGTGTACATAAAAAATTTATCCTGCATCGTGCATAGACTTTAATTATACTTCTATTTTAATTATAAAATCTACGATTTGTTACGTACGAATTGGTATTTTCAAATATTAATTAACAATTACAGCTATCGTTGGATTCACCTGCACCTTCAGGGTGGCCAAAGGTGAAAAATACAACCCCATGTTGAAACTAAACACGAGCATGGTGTTTCGCGAGAAAGAACGAAAGTATAAGAATATAGTAAGTCCTGACTCAAGGATATTTTTATAATAAATTGAGACGACGATGGCTCACGAATTCTGCTATTGCGTTTCAGTTCGAGCTCCTATTTAGAAGAAGCGTTCTAGGCACTGCTTATCAGAAGACCATCATAGACAAATTCGAAAGCGGCATTCTGAAGGTCTTCTTCAGGATATATCTGGACAGAAGGAAGGTGCCGCGATCGATCACGAACATCGAGGATACGATCGAAGACATAATCGCGAAGGAGACGTACTCGTCGTCTTCTCTGTTCAAGGACATGGAACTAGACCTCACCACGATATCGGTCAAAAGTAAGTAGTTATTAATCTAGATCGAATCGCGTACCCCAGTTCTTTTCTACTTTTCAAAACCACTTGTAAAAAGTGCAAATTGGAAAATTCGCGATACAATTTTCGCGCGCCACGATTTGTATTAATTTTTTCTACAGGAATAAATCAGGACGCAGCCGGAGGTCAGAAACAGTCGCAGCAGAAAAACGCGATGATCACGAAGAACGGTCTTCTGCGTCCGAGTCGGAACAATTCGCTGATCACGAGCCCGAAAATAAAAACGAAACCGAGCAAACCAGAATCCAGCGAGCCTGAAATCGATTTCAGCAACATACCGACGATTCAGGGCACGTACAAAGCCACGAAAGTGAACGTCACCGCTCAGAACAAGATCAATTCCACGGAGGGTGTTAGAACGCAACCCGACGCGAGGAACGACACGAGAGGACCGTTAGCTCGCGAGGAAACTACTATTAAATCCTCCACCGTAGGAACGAGCGAACCAACGCGCAGTAACGTGCACACGGTGCCCATTAAAATCAATCAGAGGGTAAATTACACAGCGAACGACGCGCAACTCAACGAGACCATCGCGGAATCAACCGCGAGGATTCCGACGTCCACGATGGCCGCCACTCTGAACAAAACTGACGACATTTTCAAGGATTTCCGGAAACCCGATTTCGAGACGTCGCCGTGGAAGCCGATTATACCCGGTTACGTGAACACCGAATTGAAACTATTGCCTGGGAACGTCGAGACGACCAACAACAAAGTGAACTACAGCAACGCGAACGTTGGGGAAGCAATGGTTCCCGAATCGACGTTGAAACCGCCCCGACACACCGTTCAAAGCGTTCTCGAATCATCGACGTCGCGAACGAAAGTCGTGGAGCCGCCGGAAACGCTGATCTCGTTCGCAGACGTTCCCGGTATGAGCACCTTCGACACGGACGACAGCGACTTCCCGCGCGACAGGATCGTGCCCCAGGAAATGGTGAACTTCCGTGTGAACGGGAAATTCAAGAACAAAATCCCGGGACTCCTGGAGGACGGGCAGATCTTCACCGTGCCTCCGACGAGGGTGGACGACGCCGAGAAGCCGGAAATAGAAGTGGCGGGCCAGCTGCCGCTCGAGACCTACGACCTGAAGCTGCGTACTTCCGCTCAGCCCGAGAGAATGGAATTTTCGTTCACGAAACCCTATCGGTCCACGAACGAGAACGAAACTGGCTGGAGAGTCCCTGGATCGCGAGTCTCCTACACGATAACGGACCCCATTCGCGACTCGGAGGACGCCAAACATCCTGGAGGTTCATCGAAAACTAATAAGAAGAGAGTGGACCAGGTTACCGCAAACGCGGAGAAACGAAACTCGACGATCGGTTCCAGTACACCCAGATGGAACGTGCAGAGGCCGACGCAACCCAACGTGGAATCGACCACGAAAGTGTCCAGAGTAGGCGTAGCGGAGCCTGTTCCGGACGTGGACGTCGAATTGGAGCCCAGAAACCGATACTCGGACATCCAAGCGGTTACCAAACACCATAATAACGCTTTGCAAGACAGAAAGGTTGACAAGACTGTCCAGGAGCCTGTCTACACAAGCTACAAGACGCCCGATTTGAACGGGGCCGCTCTGAGGCCAAGCTTGATCGAGAACTCTGGAACGCTGAAGCCTTTCAGGCACACTATACCGGTCGACAAGATCACGTCCGTCGTGGACGACGACGGGAACGACCAAGAGTCCTCGTCGAAGCAAGAGACTAATGCAGTGACCGACAGCATAATACACGAGGAAGAGAAATTCGTCGAGGAGGCTCAAACGAACGCAAACGCGACGCGAGTGTTGCCAGGAGACTTGGAAAAAGTCGTGAAGGTAGAGACTTTTGTCGGGGATCGGGAAACGGACGTTCCGATGGAGCACGCGAAGATCGAGATGTTCGATCGCGTGACGCCAACGGAGTCGAGTACTCGAGGTATGATAGACGACGAGAAATTGTTGAAATTGAGCACGACGGAAGTCTACTCGGAGATGATTCACCCGTCGTACAATAACATAGACAAACTGGTCGTGAGGAATGAGGACACCAAGGAGACGCCACCGGAAAGAATAACGTCGAGCGTATCGAGAAACTCCACGTTCATAGAGATCGACACGCTGCAGCACACTCCTGGACAAACCGAGGACGATTCGTCAAGACACAGGCCGCCTTTCGATACGGAAGACGAGTCGTACTGGTTCTCCAACGAAACCACGAGTCGACCCGGCTCGCTGGAGACCCGGAAGAAGGTCTACAACGATACCCTGAAGGCATACGTGGTGGAGAACTTGGTCACGTTGGCGCCCGCCAAGAGCAACACTGCTGTTGGCAGGCCTGTCAGACCCAGACCCAAAATCGACAAAGAGAAATCCGCAAACCGAAGCTCTACGGAGGACGCGATGCTTCTGGAGCAGTTGTTCGGCGTGCAGAGTCGCGACAGAAACACGACGAAACGCGATTCGCCTAATCGTCGGGACTACTTCCAATCCGAGGCGTCGGAGAACGCGAACGGACACGCCAGGATCGAGCAAATCGTAGAAGTGGTGACGTCGATCAGCACCAAAGTGTCCTCGAACTTCAACGACGATCCTATCGTTCTGAAACTCATGATCACCAATTCTACGTCGCTTCCGGTGATACGCTCGGAATCGCACGAGGAAACGTCGACGCAACGTGTACCGGAAGAGTTTTCCGCCGACGATAGTCGCGAAGAGAATCGTTCGTTCGGAGACGACTCGAAAATGGATCTAGATCCGAGCAAAGAGGGCGAGAAAGTAGAAAAGTCTCACGATCAGACGATTCAAACGTTCGACAGAAAGATCTCCACGATCGAGGAAAACCGATTTCTGCTGGAGAAGCTGAAGCAACTCGCCGCGATCGGGACCGACGACAAGCCGGTGAAAAGTAGCAAGAATCATTCGAGACCTCACGTTTCGAACGTGAAACCGGAAGCTCGACCGTTGCTCGATTTCGAGAAACTAAAGGAAATCGCGGACATCGCGACCGGGAACAAGACTTTGATGAACTCGAGCGCGGGGTTCACGATGACACGCGACGGAGTGGAAATATTCACCAAGATCTTGAACAAGATGGAGGATCGGGACGACAAGATGATCTCCACCACCGAGAAAAGTACAGAAGCTGGTAATTATTTAGTGGTATATTTAGAGGTTGTATCCGCCTGAACATCGACTGAATTGTATCGACTTTGAAACTTTGAAATCAATTTTTTTTTTGACGCTCAGGCGTATACAACCCCTAGAACAAATACATTGCGATCACTTTGTCTGCGATTAAAGATTCTTATCTGACGCCATCCGTTTTCACAGACGATTGTTTCGGTTTCCTATGCAGAGACGGAAAATGTCTGCCATCCAGTGGCAGATGCAACATGTTGGGTGAATGTTCGAATTCGGAGGACGAAGCGAACTGTACGTGCGCCGACTTTCTAAAAGCGCAGCTCCTGCATCAGAAAATTTGCGACGGCGTGGCCGACTGTTGGGACTATTCGGACGAAACGGACTGTGGTATTTATCTTTCGCGCGAATCGATACTATCTATCGTTGCTTTCGAAAGTTTAAACTCGAAGATAATATCTTATAATAAATTCTAACTCGAAACGACCGACCATTCTGTTATAAATAGTTTTTCTTAATTTGTCGTTAGACTGGTGCGAGGAGGGTCAGTTCGTGTGCGGTAACAGTCGATTCTGCGTGGATCAAGATAAGGTTTGCAACGGTTTCGCAGACTGTCCCGAAGGGGAGGACGAAAAGAAATGCGCTGCACTCATAGAGGACGACGTAGTTCTAAATTACGAGAACACGAGCGCGTTTCCAAACCGGGAAAACAATTTCGAGACGACGGTGACGGAAGATGCGTACCCATCGGCGCAAGAATATTTTTCGGAAGTCGAATCCACCACTGACAAGGACGTCGTCTTCGATCAAGAAGCAGTCGAATCCTCCATCTTAGAATCCACTACTCTCCGTGCTCTCAAGGACAACGTTCGGCTGGAAAAAATTATAAACACAAAAACTGAGTCGACGATCAAGGAAGGAGTGGTCTTTGGCAACCGTGAACGATCTAACGCCACTCTAGTTTCCGGAAGGGAAATATCGTCGAATGGAAAGGACGTTCTTACTCGTGGGAACTCGATCCACGTAAATGCAAACGAGAACGACGCTACCTCCGCCAATGTTAAGAAGGAGATTAACAATTACAACGAGGAGGGGTACATAAACATACGAAAGAACGGGAAATGGGGAAAATTGTGTTTAAGTGGAATGGATACTCTTCTGCAAGAGAGGCAAGCTACCTGGACCATCGAGGACCTCGGCAGAGCTGTTTGCAAGGCAATTACGTATCAGTAAGTATTTTCCAAAAATTGTGTAACAGTGTTTTTCGAAACTGTGAGAAAGATACTAATTAAAGTGGATCTACAAACGTTTCGACTCTAACATACGGCAGTAAAACATTAAAAATTATTTATTTACGCGTGGAAAATGTCTCGACAAATTGATTAACGTTTTCCAGAGATTACGAAACCGTCGAAAAGGTATTGGACGAAAGGCCAACATCCAGTCGCTCGTATTACACATTGTCGTACAACGAAAAACCCCTGGATAAGACGATCCTGACTTTCAAACCATCCGAGTGCCCGAGCGGCGAGATTCTCAGGGTCAAGTGCAAGAACCTTGAGTGCGGAATAAGAACGCAGGTTCCATCGCAGGCCAGGTATACTCACTGAACCAGTTTCTCATAATTATATACCGACCAGAACATTTATACAACTATTTTGTATACAAACTGCGCCCGAGGATAATGCCCTCCTCCTGCGTTTCAGTAATAACAATATATCGATCGCGGGGAAAAAAAAATATATACTACACGGCACGCATAAAATTAGAATTTCAAACGATCCTTATTGCTCCCAACGAGCCACATTATATCGTGCATCGACATCGTAAATTTTTATCAAGATCATCGGGAATACTGCTAATCTGCCGAAAACTTCTGTCGTTTTTGTTTTTTTGTTAGAGCCATTATGTTCGTAAAAGGATATTTATCTTTCGAGTAAATTATATTTTTATAGAAAATGAAATACATGAACGTACTTGTGTAAGACGTATGCATTGAAGCAGATCGAATGTTTCTCGACGTTCCAGGATAGTCGGGGGCGGTAGCTCTTCGGCTGGAAGCTGGCCGTGGCAAGTGGCTCTGTATAAGGAAGGCGATTATCAATGTGGAGGTGCTCTCATCAGCGACAGATGGATCCTATCCGCAGCGCATTGCTTTTACCAGTAAGTGATGCAAATATATTAAAAACATATTTAAATGAAAGAATTAGGGTAAAACTGTCACTATGCAAAGTGTAAATGTAGATCCAAGCTTTAAAGGTTGGTAGAATGGTAAAATTGGTACAAAGAAATTGTTTGAACCGTTTCAAACAGAATATTCGGGTTTTTTGCAGTGCTCAAGACGAATATTGGGTGGCAAGAATCGGAGCAACTCGCCGTGGAAGTTTCCCGAGTCCTTACGAACAAGTACTACGCTTGGACCACATATCCTTGCATCCCGAATACATCGACAACGGATTCATAAACGACATAGCGATGCTGAGGCTCGAAAAGCCGGCGATCTTCAGCGACTACGTTAGACCGATATGTCTTCCTGAAACAGAGCCAAAAAGTGGTACTATGTGCACCGTGACCGGATGGGGGCAACTGTTCGAGATTGGAAGAATATTTCGTAAGTATACCTTATGATACATCCATAAAACCGAGAAGCACGCAGTTTAACAATAACTTTTTATGGAACAGCGGATACGTTGCAAGAAGTACAGCTTCCTGTAATCTCCACGGAAGAGTGTCGAAGGAAGACGCTATTTCTTCCCTTGTACAGGATCACGTCGGGAATGCTTTGCGCAGGATTGAAGGATGGTGGAAGAGATGCTTGTTTAGGAGACAGCGGTGGACCTCTGGTTTGCTCGGGATCGGATAACACGTACACTCTTCATGGTAAACACGCACACTCTGATAATACTGAAGATCAGAAAAGATTCATGTTATTAAAAACTTGATAAATATAGAGACTACTATTATTCGTTAAAGTCGTGTAACTTTTTACTTCAGGTATTACTTCGAACGGTTATGGTTGCGCCAGACCCGGAAGACCGGGAGTTTACACGAAAGTCCATCATTATCTTCCTTGGATCGAGCACACGTTTTCGAGCGAAGACATTCGATCGTCGATGGTGTCCTGCAAGGGACATCGATGCCCCCTCGGTGAATGTCTGCCAAAATCACGAGTATGCAACGGATTTTTAGAATGCTCGGACGGTAGCGACGAACGTAATTGTCCTGTTAATTTTTAACACGTCGTGTCCAATGGCGGGCATCGATCTTCGCCATTTGTCTTTCCGTTGAAGCCCCTCGTGCACTTAAAACGCTTACCATCGATAAACGCGGATGCTTGGAAATATTTGAATACCAATTTACGTAATTCGGAATACTGTAAAATAATAAGTACACCGTCGAAGTATTGAATGTTTCTAGTTTTCTGTGCGAACCAAAACGGAAAGACACCGAACGTGTTAACGAAAAAAGACTGATCGTATTTGTACACGCGTCGGGCAAACGAATGAATTAATTTTACGATAAACGAGTTTAAGAATCCGCGTGTCTGCTCGCTGGCAACGAAACCGTAGTTGGCCGAAAATCAATTGGCCGCTCAACTTAAACATAGTAGAAAAGTAATTCTACCTAGCACGATTCACGGTTGGGGAAACGATCTTGAGCAACCAATTAATTTTATCCTAACGATGATCCATTTGCCGCAAACAGACGCGAGAATCAGTAAGTTTTTTAATAAAAAGCAAAACACGAGATACACAAGCACTAAAATAAAATGTTTCAATTTTCACCGTGTCTTTACGAACACTTCTGTAAAATATAAAAATGTTCGTTCATTTTATATATGTGCAATATATAGATAGAAATCGAAAACTGAAGACAAATGTTACAAAATGTATTGAACATCCGTACAAGCTGTTGAAGGTTTCAAGTATTAATGATTAACTAAGAAGTATAATCTTCTGTGCAATTATCAATGCGTTTGATAGTTAATATTAATGCGTTAGAATCATAGAAGTAAATCGACTAATGACAACCATTAGATTATTCACGGCATTATTTGTTCAATCATTCGTACGACTCAGACATACTTAACGTAAACATATTTAGACGAACCTGGCATTCTGATTCTTTGTAGTTGCAAAACGAATCTCAAGGCCACGTATATCGTGCTCGCTACTTTAATCTCATCGTAAGTTCAAAGGTTTTTAACATAATGTGTATATATCGTGTCTAATGTATTATGTAAAAAATCTTTTGATGCCAATAAATAAGAATTTTTAGAAAACAATATGTACGGTGCGTACCTTTCTCTCTGAAAGAGCGCTGTTAAATCGTTCGTCGGTTTCTGAAAAATATAAATATAACACAACGATAGTTTAGGTGGTATATCATTTCCTTTTATTAGGACAATTAGAAATAGCACTGAAAATCATATTCGGAAATAAATATTGGTTACTTTCGTTATAATACTCTATCGATATTAAAATGAAAGCTGTTAAAGATTACTGTATTAAAGACAGTACGATCCTTGGAGTAAATAATCTCGGTCAAATAATTATCGTTCCGTAATTAAACAGATTTAGTACCATAGAAACGATAGAAAAATCGCATTGTTCGGATTTGCTTGTCTCTTCGGTAAAAAGGATCGAACTGCTGGACTCGTTATTACCCTAAACGATCTTGTCATTCTAAATCGTGCCTCCTTTAAGTAGTTCTAATATTAGATTATACCTACGATTAGCACAATATACCAAGTGGTAAAAATCACAATGTAATTTACGTCACGTTCAAACAGCACGCATTTGAAATTCAATATTGAGTTCACAATTTCCTTATTGTTCAAGGTATTTTCCCCCTTAACGGCTGAACCATCAAGACTTTTGCACAACCATTTTGATCGTTTCAATTTACACGTATCACTCAACGAACGTACCAAGAGTTTCTAAAATTCTCGAATTCACGCGCGATAAATCGGATGTTATACATAAAATAAATTCAATATTCAATTCTATTTACATATCACGAACGTTCATAGATTCGGAAGACACGTGAACTGAATTGCTCAAGCTTTAAAGTCGTCATAGCGAATTAAGGATACGACATCTACAAACATCAATTAATTTGTTCTGAATAAATGTAATTCCGTGCGATATAACTGATAAGGGGTCGCAATGAACAGAATTATTTGCTGCAAAAGTCTAGAGGTAATGTATCGACCTACTGATATGACGTCCCTAACACTTTCTAAATGGCTCATGAATGTTCCTTGATTCTATACTCTCAGATGTGTACGTGCGATACTCGCTCTCCCCTCTTCCACTAAAACAATTCAGTGGCAATTCCTTGGCGAGTTGACTGCAACCTTGAAGCGATCGGGTTTGGGCAAAAGTTCGATCACAATAAAAAATGGTGTAAATGTATAAAAGTGCGATTCGAAGGTAGCAAAACTTTT
Organism: Colletes latitarsis; assembly: GCF_051014445.1. NCBI lineage: Eukaryota > Metazoa > Arthropoda > Insecta > Hymenoptera > Colletidae > Colletes > Colletes latitarsis. Next base: position 22,756,172 of record NC_135135.1, on the reverse strand, counting down.
GTCCATACCTATTCTTAATCCAACCTACAGCCACCTTTTATCTCCACGCCAACGTGCGTAATAACGTTTCGTGAAGAATATCGATTCTACTATTTGAACACCTGTTTGACGAATCACAATTACTAGAGATCTAATCGGTCCTATATTACAAAATATTAAGCAACAATTTATCAAATATCCGCGTACGTAAATTTGACAAGACTCGTTTTGTCAAGCATCATTTTTCGCTTGACTCAAATTTCCATCCGAATAAAATCGATGATCCCCACGAAATGTACAAATACATCGAAAGAGATAGGGCTATAACGTTGAAATGTTATTTAATCGATTTATCTAATTCGATTCTATATCTCTGAAAACGATATAGGATCGCAGATCTATGCGCGAGGATGAAACTATTCTTTTCTAATTATTCGCCCCTCTCTCGATACTTAAATTAATTAAAGAAGCAATAAATAATAAATCGATGAATCCTCTGAAGATGATACCTCTAATGAGCCGTACTCTTAGACAGACGTTAACTTTAGGCTATGAGTAGTTGATTTTTGTATGTTTTAACCCAATAGATCGATCGCGATGGTATTAAGACCTTTTGGACTAATAGTTGTTTTGAATTGCTCCGGCACAGGATACTCTGCCTGAAAATCCCCCAAAAATACAACATATAAATATACCAGAGTAGATAAAAACCGTACAATTTATGCGATTGATATCGTAAACAACTTACATAATCCCCGTTGGCTTTTGGTACCATGACGTTCATTTCGCTAGACTTGCTGCTAATAACTTCTACGTCCATTGATTCGGAGCTCAGATACATCTGACAACCGTCTGTTTTGTCAATGGAAATAGTAGGCACCTTTCCCAGTACCTGTGATCACAGAAAGACAAAAGAAACGAATTTATTTTATAGTAATTAACATTACTGGTCCACCATCCACCAAAAATAGAATGTCCCAACTTCTTATCTGAAACACTCTGTACGCAATATCGATATTTTCGCTTTGTACATCGAAGAAGAACAACTGCCAGTCGCAGTATCTCTTGACTTTCCACGTTTCACGCGGTACATATTCTAAATAATAGTGGATACGTGTTGATGGCTTCTTAAAACCTACAGTTGTGTCTAAAACACCTCTTGTCAAGATGCATTGGCAGTTCGGTAAGATTTCGCAGACGTTCGTTATGAAATAAAAATTAATTACTCTCGTTTCGAGCAAACCTAAACGTACCTCGGTAATCATATATGTCTAGGCGGAAATTTTGAACCTGTGCAAATGATCTGCGAAGTCGACTGGAAAGAATGCCCGAAAGCAATTGCAAATTACATTTGGAGTGAGATTGTGACCGACGTTCTTGACTGCTTGAAGAACGAAGAGATAGTCTGGCGGGTACAGAGAATTATTATTTTTCAGTTGTAATGAATTAGAGGTCTATGAACATAGCGATCGGGTAAGTTCTTCCTGAAACTGATTTCACTTCTTCTATCTGAACGCTATGTTCACGAATAGCCCCTTCGAAAAGCAAACGCAAAAAGAAAATATTATCTGGCGCCCAACATATTTCACTAATCGAATAAATAATATTTCAAGATCCTCGCCGTGTCCTTTATCTGCACTATATTGCTGCGTTTGATGTTCTCCAAGACGAAACACGTGGACGACACTGTAGTCGAGAATGAGATTATCAACAAAGTCGGATACAAAGTAGAGGACCTCGAGCTGAAAGTTAATATACTGACCTATAAAATGCAGTACGGTGCTTGGCCTTTGCCTCATCAAATTCATAAATCGAACTTCAGAAAGAACCTGCGAAATCTCCGGCTGACTCTATCCAATCCCAACGACCGTAACGACTGGATAAAACACGTGCTATTAAGGTAACGAAAGAGCTACGAAAAGAGAGCTTCCACTTTATCAAGACGTTGTGTCGTTCTTTAGTCCAAGGCGAAAGGAGTCGTACGTTTCGTGCCCGAAATATAATTATCCATCCGGATATCGTTTGACGGAACTGTTCGACGCGAAGACGAAAACCACGTATCCGTACTTTCGACGCGACGCTTTGCCACTGGAACGCAGCAGTAAATCTTCGAAAAGTAGCAGCGAGATAAAGTACAATTACACGCTCTAAATACGACGTTCATAAATGTCATCGATATTCTAAGCTGGTTGTGCTTACAGGCTAAATTCCGTGTTTAAGAGGGCGATCGGTCGTAAGCAGCGCAAAGTATCGAGAAGCGAACACTTCGAAGCACAGAGCAGAAACGCGTTATTGTCTGCACTCTGTTCGAGGAACAGGACCGCCAAATCGACGAGCAACATCAGTAAGAATACAAAAGCGTTCGAAACGAACAAAATGACCGGTGCTTGTAAGAAATTCACTAAAACCATGGACGAGTGCAAACGGTATTTAAAAGAGTTGCACGATAGCAACAAAAATCTAGGATTAGTCTGCAGCTCTTCCGAGCTCAGCGACGAGTCTTTGATGAAAAATGTTTGGTCAAAAACGGAGGTAAATATGAATGATGCTATAACAACTATTATGTCGCTATCGATGATCTATTCGATTATGTTACAGCAGCGAATGTGTACCCACGAGAACGATTTGGTCGATGAAAAATCTGAAAAAAACGAACAAAATGAGAAAGGAACGGACTTAAATGTAACAGATTCGATGCAACGGAGCAACAAAAATTATTTGGAGCTGTCGAACGCAGTTTATCCGGTTTTAAAATTAATCGACCAACGCTTAAGGCCTTCGAAAATGAATATAACGTTCTGTACCGACGTGTTTCCGCGGCAATCGGTCTCGAATATGTTGGTACCACAACCGTGCGAACGGAAGAAATTCATAGAAACGTCTCAAGAAACTCTGTACCAAGTGAAGAAGAAGCTGGAAAGTTTGCACGACGTGTTGCGAACGTACGAGATACAAAATCCTGACGCGCGTGGGAAAGACGGACAAGATGAGAATAGCAAGAACATAAATAACATTTGTCAGAATGTCATGAATACGCTTGTATCGGCCACGACGGAAGCCAATAATTGGAACGAAGAGAGAAGTAGAGTAAGTTTTGATACCGATGCCAGGATAAACCCTGATGAAATGCAACAAACAATCTACATCAGCTCTGAGCAATACGAGAGTGACGACACAGTTAAAAGTTCTGACTTGTCCATTCAAAATTATTGCACCATGTTCAATACGTGTTGTCCACGAAACATAAACGAACTTAATTGGTCGCTACTAAAGAAATCGGAGAATAAAATATGTTCCCTGAGCAATCAGAAGCTTGATACAGTTGAGGATAATGGATGCCCCTTCGCCATTAAATACGATAAAGTTCCTGAGCGAATATATTATACCATTTCGTCCGACCTGTTCAAAGAAAATGATATTAATAGGGAAACAACTGTAACTGAGAATTGTACGTTACCAAACATATGCACTGAGAACTTCAATCAACATGCTATCCCAATGGAAACCGACGAAGATTTGATAATACTGTCACCAACGTCGAGCCGTACTGAAATGTCAAAAGACAGTGAATCTGATGATAAGTCTACGTCATTATTACTTCAAGAAGCTTTGCAATTCAAAAAGGCACTACTAACACGCGTTGAACTTGAAAAGGTATGTTGCATCGATGACACAAAAGAAAATATAAACAGCGAATCTCTATCAGAATACAGTAAATGTTCTTACATTAATAATAATCTTCAGTCCAATATTTTGGATATAATATCAGAGGAACAGTCTGTTAGTAGCTCCACCGACAGAACTAGTCATACTTACATGTTTTTCAATGTAAAACAGAATAAACGATCAGCACGTTCAACAATCGGCAATCACATAACAGGCCTTACATACCAAACTGCGATTAACGATCAGAATGGATGTAGAGAATATTTTGAATCGAATCAAAACCTTTCTTCCCCCTCTAAATATTTCAGTTTCAGTAATATGCTTCAAAAGGAGAACGAAATTAACGCTAACAACTGTTTACAAGGAAACGAATCTGCTGAAATGGTTCCAAATAATTTACAAATAAAACATTTAAATCACACTAAAGATAACTCTGATGGAAGACTTATGGAAATGAAATTTACAAACTGTTTGAAGCATGTAGAAACAAATATAAGTAAACACGAAACACGCAATAATGAGATGGATGAAAGAGAGAACTCTGAAACGCATTACTTACGTATGAATAATACAAATGAGCTTATAAATCGTAACGTTAGTAGCGTGGAACTGTTTTCACAAAATTTAAATGAAACTCTGTTCGACGAGGAGAATCAGAATCCAAATAAAAACGAAGGTTGTAATTTTCTAGATTCCGAATCTCTGAAACAGTGTACAGACGTGTCATCCATGAAAAATGCAGAAGATGATTTTGTGAATACGAAATTTAATTTATCAGACGATGAAAAGTACATTGAAGACAATGAAATTTTAATGTCCAGTCCGAATTTTAGTTTAAAAAGACACCCTGGAGCGTGTTCACTCATCGAGCAAACCCTAATAACAACAAGTATTGAAAATGCAGCAGAAATGCATATGATGCTAGAAAATGTGGATGCAATATATGAATTATCACCCTCTGAAAGTAAAGAAAACTCAATCGAAACAAATCTAATACAGGATTCCTTAACAACCAGTACCAATAATCACTCGAATAGCTCTAACATTCCAGAACCTCCATCAGTAACTGTAATGATTAATAAATCAGAAAATGAAGAGTTCAATTTAAATTGGTCAAATATCAAAAGTAATTATAGTAATGATTACGTTGACGAAAAAGACGCACACACAATTTCAACAAACACGATAACCCTTCAGAAATATGATTGCACAGATATGGAGAATTATGATAAACACAAGCTAACATGCAATGATGATACATCATCGGTAGAGAAACACAAAGAAACAGGAATTCATTATGACCAAGATGACGCACTGAAAGATGAACAGAACAACTCAGATATAAGAGATTCATTAATAAATCTGGGTAAAGAAAATTCAATTGACGAGGCAGACTATAAATCTTATTCCAACCTCATTTCTCCGCATAGTAGTTTATATTTCACTGACGAAGCTTCGAGTTCTATCGCAAAATTAAATAATACACGCTCAAACCATTTTGACGATTATTTACATTCGAATTCAAACATACAAACGGACAATAAGGAACTACACTACCAAGACAAATTTTCAAAAGACACTGAAAATGCCGATTTACTATCTATTTCGCAAGATATTGATGAAAAATTATCAAATTCTGAAAATGTAGATGTACCACTATTTAAGGAAACGGAACAAACACCGAGAAAAGGAAATAAAATCTTAAATGATAAAGTTTTAATTTCGTGCATCGATACCAATAATCATACCTTGCTGTCACCAAAAAATATAAATGCCGGTGATAAAACACAATCCAATTTCTTAGTAAATAAATCAAACATATTAAATGAAGACCAAAACGCGTTTATGACAAACACATTATCGTGTCAAATTTCTCCAAGGGATGCAAAAGACAATATGACATTGAAAAGATTGAATAAAACAATGAAGTCAAGGAGTCAAGAAAATTACACTTCAAGAATTGAAAAGCTACAGAAACCAATTGCTCCGCAAAATATAATAGGTTTAAAATCTGATTTGGTAGATACTGTCCACGCCAAAGCAAAAAGTAATACAACTCCAAAACACGTAAGAGTCAGAGATTTATCCGTTGAATCTAGACGTAATGCAGAATGTCACGTTAAGTTAGATAAAAAACAGTCTCTATCGCAAATCAGTTTTCGATCAAAGAAATCGGCAAAACATGTTACTTCACAATCATATGAATCTCCGAGTAATGCGAACACAATAAATTACATTCACTCTTTGGAAACTAAATTAAAAAGTCATGGGAAACCAATACTACCAATACCTAAAACCTCTTCAAGATCTTGCATACCAGTTTTAAAAAGTCGATTAGAAGCAGCGCGACGATCAGAAAATGAGACAAGATCTAAGAGTCCAATGAGAGGACCGCTAACGATGACTATGCTTTGGAAGGATGATTTGTGTAGTAAAAGCGAAAATACAATGGAAGAATCTATCAAGATGGAAGGCAAATCAGAAAATAATGAAGAATATGCGGTAGAAAACAACAACTACGTCAAGAATACAGACGATAATCAAAACCATACTGACAAGCAAGATTTGATGAAAGCATCATATACTCTACAAAATTTAAGTGAAAATACTGACAGTAACATTACTCCACAAGAACAAATGGTAATATATGTTAACATATACACAAAATATGATCAAAACACAACTAAGATAGTAGATCCGAACAAATTTTTAGAATATATTGAAAACAGAGAGCTGAACCTACAAAAAGAGACCAAAGAAAATCAATCTAACAAAATAGATGTAGAATTTTCAACAGACTCTATAGAAAAGGAAAAAAGTATAATGCACAAAATTGTTACCATCGTTTCTTCTGTCATAAATGGTAATGAGTTGGATCAAAATGTATCATCCGAATCACCTGCACGATTAATAAAAAATGATTCATTCACCAACGCCAAGTTAAAACATTTATGTTTTCTTTCCGTTGAGCAAAGGGAAATAGATGTCACTGCTAAACCATCCGTAATCGATACAAGTACATCAATGTCGGATTTAGAAAAGGTTTCAGGTACATCGAAAAGTGTATTAAACAAGTTTCAAATATGTGGGACACCTAAAGAGTTAAATAACGACGAATACATAGCATTCCTAGAAATTCTTCATCAAGAGCCAAACACTGTACATCTACAAGAATTACAAAACGTCTGCAAGAAACTTGTATCAGAATATAAAAAAAAATAAGTAATACTCGATCACAAATAGTACTTATTGTCTGCGTTTATAAAATTCCTTATTATCAGAACAATATTTTTATAATATCGGACCTTTATTTTCTAATACAGGGCATGTACTTTATGTAATTATATTATGTATATATGTACACATTTCGTAATAAAGTTATTTTTTACACGATATTTGATCCAAGATATAGGACGTGAATCATTTTCCATTTTTAGTAAAAATTAAACAACATACCTGCATTTGGACGCTCTGACAGTTGACGAATTCGATGCTTGACACAACAGAGTCGAACACGACAGACGATTTACGACATGAATCCATAACAACAGAGTTGACTTTGCCTTTAACAACTAAGGTACTGTCTTGACATCGGAACATATAAATCACATTATTCATCTCAACGTTATCGACGAGCAAATCTTTATTTCCTTTATGGTATTCCTACAAAACAAATAAAATACAAATTTTGCGAATAAAATTAATTTTTTACAAATACAGAACAGAGGATGTTATACAGTGTATTACTTACTACAAGCCATTTCTTCCCATCTTTAGTAAATACAGGTGGTTTGTCAATGGGTGCACTTGCAGGTGGTACTGTTTTTGATGGTATAACATTATCAACTACCGGTGCTTTAAATGGCGCTGGACCAGTCCTCAATGAAGGATTCTTATGTGTTTGCATATCGGAAGTGACTTTCTTTAAGTCTATAAAATAAGATGTACCAATTAATAAAATTTCCTAATTACCGTTTTATTAGTATTTTATAACTATAGTACACTTACTTTTTGTAATAGCTTCTCCCTGATTAATTTCGGCGAAAAGAGCACTTCTGTCATCGGCAATACTGACTGGTGCCACATCTCCAATAGGCATGCATGGTGGTGGAGGTGGTGGTATGCCTACCGGTGCAGAGCCAGTTTTTGCCCATACCAATCCTGTTGTGTGATGTTGACGTACGTATTGCTGAAGATCGCTTAACGTTTGAACCCAAGCCTTGCACCATTCAGCATGTACTTTATTTCTGTAATAATAATAATGGCGAAACGTTTGATTTATTGTTATTTTTTAACAGTTTGCAATACGAACTTACTTCTCCTTCCAATCTTTTAATACACGATTAGTATAAAATTGTCCAGCATCGTTCATCTCTTTTACATAGGGTGCTGGTGTAGGTGATACAGCAACCCATCCTAGAGCTGGAATACTTTCACTAATTGCTGATAAATGATTAAAAAATTGAGATCCTCTATTTTTCTCACGGAAGTCTTGAATCTGTTGAATTTGTGTAGATGTAGGTCCAAGAAGAGCAAGTTGCTCTGATTGATTTACTGGGGCTGAGCGACTTGCCGCAGTTCGAATAAATTCCAATTGAATTCTATAAAAGGAATAAAAATAATTAGCGATTAACGTTATAGCGATTGTACTCAACGTTTAAAATAAAATTATAATGAAATGCTTACTGGAATGCCTTTTCTACAAGCTTGCTGTGAGTGGCTACATCACTGCCAATTTTCTCACTCAGCTGCAAGTATTCTCTTACAGGACCAGCCAAAAGATCTTCATACCCTGCTACTGACATGCTGACAAATTTGTCTGATGCTGGTTTATGTAGAGATTGAGTAGGTGAGGCAGACTGTATAGATGCACTGCTTCCAACTAACTGAGACTTCTTTGGAGATGGTGTACTTGTTTGAACAGCAGAGTCTTGAGTTTCAGTTATAGAATGAGTCCGTACTTTCTCCAGTCGCTTGGTAACAGTTTCCAAACGATTTACCAATTCTTCTAAGTGATCTTCCTTATCACTAGCTTCGCAGCCTTTAATATAATTAAAAATTAACGAGTTATTGTATATGAAATATTTCAATTCTCATGAAAGTACTTGTAATATTTTAATCAAACAAAACAGAATTTGTTTTTAATTTAAATCTTTAATCGTAAAATAAATCTTTCAATAATTAGAGAAAATATAATCCAGAAAGTTCGCATTTATGTCGAGTACATTAAATATAGAATGAGTGTATAAATAGATGTATCAAGATCCAGAGCCACTAGATCATTATGTTGTAAGCAGTGTCTAAAAGAAATAAAATCGCGTTTCCTTTCAACTATTAAAAATATTTGTGAAAATTACATTCAAAACAACTATAATTGCTCGTTATAGTTGCATTCAAAAAGACTCTATAGGCGGACTCTTTGTATTGCTTCTATTATTACTGGTTTAAAAATAAGAAGAATCAAGTTTAAAAATATAAAAATAGAACATTAATTTGATTTATATCATAGAAAAATTGTTTAGGTCTACAATTAAATTTAGAGCAATAGGCAATAGACAAAGTAAATAATTCATTACTGCTGCTTTAATTCCAATCCAATAGTACGTCAATTTTAAAATCACACTTCATTCAGTTATTCGTTCACTTTATCGAAAATTATTTCTACTGGAACAAACGTTTGTGCGCGCGAGACCTTCTCGCCTTTTCAGAAACTGGTGAAGAACTAAACCACAGTTCTAATGATGTTCGACGCGATATATGTCGGCCTATTCTTAGGAAAACTGCGAAAACTGAATCGCGAGTTATATGTACGTGCCTTACAAACTCTGCGTAGGTAGATACTATTTCGTATGGTAGACCTTGCGTGTTTACAGATATTCAATGCTTAAAAAATTCTTTGTACATTGATATTCCATATATACGTAGCAATCAAGTGTTAAATATTTCGAGATGGTTCATTTATGTGAATAAAATTACTAAGCTCCACATTTTATACGCACAATAAAAAAAAAAGAATTTCTTTAAAAAAAATAACGAATTATCGTAACGTAATCAACACGCCACTCGACGTGTAAAGGTTGTCAAATAGTACACCGAGGTGAAAGGTAAATGGGTCACGGTGTAAAAATAGAACAAGGACGAAAAATAATGTATAATACAGCGAGATGTTTTGATGCTGCTTCCTTGTCATACCTCCAAGACAAATAATTCCAGATATACGCGCGCTTTAAACCTGATGTACACCTATTCAAAATACATCTACATTACATACAAAATATATTTAACAGATAACAAAGCCATTATCGCAACACTATAGCAATGCTGTCCAACATAAGCCATTTACCGCAAGACGTTGACTGATGTTACGTTATCGCGTCACGTCCAAACACAATGCGATATGCGAAGGAAGAGAGAAGCAAAACAATGTAAGGGACAGCATTGTTCTACAGTATATTGAATCATTGGTAAAACAAAGTGTAAGTTAGTCCAGCTATACGCGGTGTATTCAAGCTCGAGAAATTAGTTTCGATAAAACTTATAGAAAGTAAGAAATGGATTATGGGTGAGCCCTAACCGGCGTGCACCATCGGTCCTAGTGGGTCAAACCTCACTCTGTGCTCCGACGAATTTTGCGCGGCGTGCAATAAATCGGAGAAGAATCTGTGTCGTCTTAAAGCTAGTTCGTCGCGGGCGACCGGCGTCGCTGGTGGTTCTTGCATGCCACTGCACTCTTCTGAATCATGATCGTCCTCCTCCGATAGCCAACGGGGAACTGACGGAACTGCGCATCATACACCCGAATATAGACACTTTGTCCACACAAAATCGTCCATTATATGCAATTTTCATGTTCACGGTCGAGAATAATTCAACTAGTTGGACCGAAGAGAGAATCGACTTAAGAAACCCCCCCACCACTTATCCTGATATGGAAATCACTTTTCCCACTTTGTTGGCGGATGACTAACGATGAGATCAATCATATCGCAAGTACTGATAAGTACCAAGTGTTCGTGTAATTAAAAAGCAACTAAAGGTGGGAATGTATGTGTATGAGTCACAAAACGAATAACCAAATAAGGCCATATTTCTGGGTTGGGTCTTGGAATTTCAAAAAGTCGATTCTTTCTACAACCTGATTGTAACGAAATACATTACACAAACACGACAACAATAACGCAGATCGCATTATTAGGAGTACTAATCCATATTAAACGCGGTAATGCGATTAGCGTCAAAGGCAGTTTCCATTATGCTCTTAATGAACTTTGGCCCGGTGAAACATTATTATTATCGTCAAAGAAATTTGATTACACTGAAATGCTGTTCTAAAACGGCACGCGTGTAAATAAAGAACCAGGGAAGTAAGAAAATTGCATATATGAAATAATTTATGAAAACATAAAGGACAAAAATACTGCATCAATAAAAATATACCTGGCGTTGTCTTTTTATTAGCATTGTCATTCGGACAGGCTTCGAAAACGGAATCGTCGCCTTCTTCTTCTGGTCCATCATCGATCGTTCTCTCGATATACGCGGTTGAGGAATCGTAAAGATTCGTTTTAACAATGCTAGGAACGCCGGTATTCAGTATTACCTGCATTAACCCACCCCCGCCACCCCCGTCACTAATCCCGCTCGTATTATCACATCCATTTACTTCTGCACTTCCACTCGCATCTTTGATTCCATTTTCCTCTTCTCTTTTGTTCTCTTCCGTTCCATCGGTCGCATTTTTAGTATCATCGTCTTCCCCCTTGTTCGATTCTACAATCGATTCCTTTCTCAGTCGAGAACCATCGATTTCATCGCGTTTACCGGATGGCAACGGACTCTTGACAGTCAAGTCATCGACTACTTCCGCGGAGCAATTCTCCATAGATGGAGAAACTTTCTCCAATCTCTGTACGTCGCCGTTCAGCTTTTCTTCTCGTCCGATTGGCCCGTCCTCCTCAACTTTAGCAACTACCTGCAGGTCTATCGCTTTCTGACTTTGCTTCGTCACATCGCCGTTCGACTTCTCCTTCTTCGCGCTCTTATTGCAAACACAGCATTTGAACATCGTCAATATCGATTATGGATTTCCTTCGTATCAGCAAACGCTTGCCGTAGCTTCTAATCTTAACTTCGTAGGTTTTAAAAGTGATACCCTTACGTTTGGGGTTAGGTGTATTCCAATATCGATCTAGTTCGATTCTGTATCGCGACTACTATCGATCCGTCAGACCGGAAATGATCGATGTGCGTAAAACGCGCGTTAAAACTTCGGTAAAATATATCGTACGTTTCAACGAGAGAGATATAATTTCGGAAATATATACAAGACTTAGGTTGTAACAATGTAAAATATTAACTATGAATTCAGAGTGTGGTGTTAATTTATGGATTAAATATTATAATTTTTAACAATTAGAGTTGAAAAACGCTTCTTAGTACGTAACGATTATCGAGTCGGAATATGAAAAGTAGTAACGAGTAAAAACACTTTGCTATTTAGACTCAAGTTCAGCACAGACCTCTCACAGCCGAAGTAACCGGTACTTGAATATTTTAGGTTGAGCACGCGTTCTAGCTAGTCCTTCGTAGGCAGCGGAACTTGACGATCGAATATTCTATTCCAAGTGAATTTCCCACGGGAATCACGCACTATAAATTGTTCAGCATACAAACGAACTTCAATTACATTTACTCACAGCCAGTTCGTATGTTTACGGTCAGCGTTCGTTGACATTGTAAACTTCTATTGCACACCCAATAAAACGATGTTAGGTTAAGTAATTAACGCATATTATTTTCTCTTTCTATTAAAAACATGGAGCATGTAATATTAACAGGCAACGTATGCTGAAGAAACCATGTTTACCGCTACTTTTGAGACAACAAAGATAAAACTGATTCAATCGTTTCAACAATCAAGATGTCCTTTTTAACTGTCACGAACAAGCAGCAGTTTTTGATAACGCTTTAATAATATTTCAATGAACTATCGTAAAAATCACATAACTTTTAAGAAACTGTAACGTCCCTCGATAATGCAATGATCGATTTCAATTACATGCAAGTTTACATTACCGAGATTAATTCGATGGCAGAAATGGGCGTTGCACGTTAACCGAGTTTAGACTCTACACAGACACGATCGTGAAATTACAATTGCACGCGTTCGTCTTGAAACAGCAAATATTGTGTTTTCATCTTCTAACGGCTTCCAATTACGATTAACGGAAAACACGGACAAGATGAAATTTGCGTCGGACAGCAAATACACGCCCTTCCTAACGGCAACGATACACCCCTACAAACGTAAACCGTGACCACGTTTCTCATAATCGCACAGAAAAAGCTGGAGACTCGATATAACTTGCAATGAGTCAATAGATAAACACGCACACGTATATATTAGAAGCACATGCCATTTCCATATATGCAGGTAATGTATGTAACAGAGATACGTACGTTAATACGGTGACGATCAAAATATGAATGAACGAATGCCCAATCATTAAAAAAACATTGCATACATTCATTTACCATGAATCACTTCTGTTGATTCGACTATAAATAGTTTAAACGACTATGTAAATTAACACCGTGCCAGTATCATTTACTGGTATTATATTTCAACAATAAATCAAACACTACGCAAAACATACGCTAACACGCGTTCCAAATTATTTGTTACGTTTCTAAATTATCAATGCGATGTCATTCAATTTCGTTGTACGAATTAATGTGTTTGGGTCCTCGAATAATTCCCAAATGTTTCGAACCAGACGAATATGTCCACCCTCGATAATTCCGACCTAACTGGCACTTGACAACTGCGTGAATTCGAACTGATACACAAATGGAAAATTTTAATTCAATTACGAGACCCGTGAGGGTGGAGTTTCTGTCCTCAAAAACAGCCTACTTTGGAAGCAACCGGCGCAATACTCTACCGCTTCTGGTTTCGACCGGCACTCTGCGGTGCTGCCACAGTGGTCGAGACCCGAAATTGTTGCAAGTTTCTTAGGTAGGAGCCACGTGCACTCATAGGACTTTCGAAATGCAACTTCATTTCTAACAGGACTACGAAACTTTGAATTCTCTTTCCTCGTCGCTATTAAACAAATTCTATAAATCACTTAACTTATAATTCACATTTTAGACACGTTTATCAACATCAACTAATATAAAGACAACAGTAATATTATTGCCCATGCATTATTGCTCAAATTAATCATAGATCAGAAACGGAGGTCCGTTATATGTAATTCTACACGTACATGTTAACTCTATAATTTAAAAAATATGTATCTCATAAAAATACTTGTGTTCATAACAACATTCTAAAACAATTCCAATCTTAAACAAATACGTCTATAAATATATTTTATTTATTATCAGTCTTCACATTGCATGTAAGTCACTTGTACTGATAATGATAAATGATATGTAATATTTATCAAAAATCTTTGTTGTGATATAAACATATCGTCTATAGAGCATAAATAATACAATTAATAATTTAGAATATTATAAATTACAACGTGAATACACAATTTACAACACAATATTTAATTAAGTTTGCTAGAAACGTTTTTGCGCAATGCAGATTACGTACATTTTAGATACGCGATATTAATACAAATTTGAAGATTATAATTTTAAGTAATAATTATAGAATTTCTAAATCCGTGTGAAAATTTATAACAAACAGTTAAGCATTTGGAAAATGTTGCAGAACTTTCATTTGAATTTCTTATCATTGCGCACACACACTTAAGTTATCAGTATTTTCAATTTTATAATCAGCCTTACTCGTATCTTTGTTATTACTATCTTAAACTTATTTTTATAAAACTACGAAAGTGTCCTTAACTCATATATGAACGTTATTCATATAAAAAAAGAAATCACTTGGTACTCACGATTTTTCCACATATTTAAAACCTTTTCGTAAGCACCTGGTACCATTAGGGAATCGTTCTGCGCGATTTTACGAACTTCGGACATTTTAGAAAATCTATCTTTTCGTTAACAGTTACGCGGATAATTAAAAAAAAACGACTACATAAAATATAAAGAATAATACGTTCGATGTGTAACTGATGAATGATGATAACGGACTCACTTCGTCAGCTTTCACGATGGAATTTTAATCTCGCGTCAGAATCACAGGACCGTGTCATATAACCAACCTAATAGTAAAAAATCTCAGCAACGAAATTTTAAACTTCTAATTAAACGAACGTGAAATTATATGACTAAAACGATAGCTTTAAACAAAGAGAATTATATATACTTTCATAATTTTCTATATTTTTTCATACCGTAAAATAAATTTTCTTAGTTAAATTGTGTATTATAAATTCATATATCCTTCGTGTTCGTATATTATCGAAAGACAATTAAAACAACTTCGTTTTAAAAAATGTCATTTATGAACATGGAAAGTAGAGAATGAAAATCTTTGTTTCTACGATACGTATAAATACATACCTAAATGGTATATATACTGTACTTAATCGGATTTCGTATATTTATTCAATATTACGAGGCATCAAGATTCGTTACCAGGTGTCAAGTGTCAGGTGCAGCATAGTATGACTCACAGTCAAAACGCAGCAGGAGGTATAAACTGCACACGTATAACCATGTTCATAACCAAACTAAATACTCCCTTGTATCTTTTAATAAAAAGAACCACAGTTCTAATTTTTTCACTCGCTTAATCGAATATATTACACGTCTCGTGTATATACATGTGTAACGTCAAAGTATGAATAATGTAAACTACGATAACTAGTAAATAGTAAAATGTTTTCAGGAAAGTTGATATGCACCTAGCGGCTATGGTGTGTGTGTTAATAATTATTATGCGAAATATGTGCACTTACTCACCAATATAAAGCCTCGCTGAAGTTCAGCAACATGTATGCTGTCACTTTGTGACAATTGACTCAACAACAACACAACAAACACGATACACAAGTGATAAGAATTCAATCTGACAACATTACTACACTGGGGCGTTTGCCGGATACCGGAAGTACTACTCTTGCTATTATAAGAGCTTAGAATTGTTAACTGCACATGCGCTTACATTTAAGCGCATTATCTTCAAAAGAAACGCATCCATTCCTTGCAGTGTTCCTTTAAAAATCTAAAATCATCGAATTAATAAGATCCAGGAAGAAACAGCTTTACTGCGTAATAGATCAATAAAGTTGTAACGATTTACGTTCTTGAACGATTTTAAATTTAGTGTTATATTTTTTAGTACAAAACTTTAATTCAATCGACAGAATATAATTAAACGTATAATAACACTTCCACAGAGATCTTTTGTATCTGTATTCTCTGAACTTAAACACAAAAATATATTATAAAGTAATGCTTTGAATGTTCCTTACTGATCCATATACTGTTTAGTGCTGCCATCTAGTTCTGCAGTCAAAAAAGGTGACTGCAGTAATTATGCTGAGTCACAATAAATTTATCTAATATTTACGTCTTTTTCTTTAATAATATTCCTTATCGTGAAGTTATTCATGGTTTCCTAATATTTTGTAACAGTAACCTATAATTATAGTATAATTATTGATACCATATATGCATCTGTTTTAAACTTACAAAATATGATTTTTGAAAATATAAACTTTACTACACCTTTAAACTTTACAACTTTGCTGAAAAAATAATATACCGTAATATAAAGTGATTGATTTTGTTAATTTACAACGAATTTAAAACAGGGTACGTAAAATATCATACAAACAAAATCATGAGCACAAAATTTGTATTTATTGAATCAATGGAAATTTTAAACATAATACCTCAATATCACACGCTGCTAGGCACATTCTTGATTCTTTGGCTTGCTTGGTTTATTACTAATAGACATTATAATAGACACGAAAGAGTGCCAACAGAAGATGAAGTTGAAAAGAAACTTGCAGAATGGAAACCTGAGCCATTAATACCTAATTCACACAAAGTTCATCCTTCTCTAAATCCAAGATGTGTAACATCTAGAGCTGGAAAAAGAATAATAATCAATGGTAAAGATTGTTTAAATTTAGGCACACACAATTACTTAGGTTTAATAGAAAATAAAGAGATAGAAAAAACAGCAATAGCAACAGTCAGAAAGTATGGTGTAGGATCTTGTGGCCCACGTGGATTCTACGGCACTGTTGATGTTCATCTTGAATTAGAAGAGCGTTTAGCAAATTATACAGATACAGAAGAAGCTGTTGTATATTCATATGGATTTAGTACAATAGCATCTGCAATAACAGCATATTGTAAGCGCAAAGATCTTATATTTGTTGATCAAAATGTAAATTTTGCCATACAAAAAGGATTAGACGCATCTAAAACTAACGTTAAGTATTTTAAACACAATGATGTGAAAGATCTACATGATCTATTAACAAAACAAGCAGAACTTGATAAACAAAATCCTAAAAAAGCATCCAAAATTAAACGCTTTTTAATAGTTGAAGGTATTTATATGAATACTGGAAAGATTTGTCCACTACCACAGTTAATTGAACTTTGTAAAAAATATAAATTAAGAATATTTATTGATGAATCAATATCTTTTGGAACTCTTGGTGCACATGGAAAAGGTGTGACTGAACACTTTGGTATTCCTAGACATGAAATTGACATGATTATGGGTAGGTAGTATCATTAGACATGTATAATAATTGCAGGTAATTATTATTATACTTGAATAATGTATTTGTGTAATTTTTAGGATCTTTGGAAACAGCTATAGGATCTATTGGTGGTTTCTGTGTGGGCACATCATTTGTTATTGAACATCATCGTTTATCTGGACTTGGATATTGCTTTTCTGCATCTCTGCCACCTCTTCTGACATCAGCTGCTATTACTTCCCTAGACATTATGAAAAATAATCCACAGATATTCCAATCACTAAAAGCTAATTGCATAATCATAAGTAATGGACTTCTAAACATTCCCTCTTTGGAATGTTCAAGCTGTCCAGAGTCTCCAGTAAAGCATGTCCATCTGCAAGGAAAACTGGATTACAATACAGAAGCAAGATTACTTTCCAAAATCTCTGAAAGATGTATTGAAAATAATTTAGCTGTTATAACTCCTATATATTTAGAAGCAGAAAAACATTTAGTCAGGCCTAGTCTCAGACTTTGCATTTCTACTATTCTTGATAACAATGATATTGATTTTGCACTGAATACATTAAAAAATTGTACTGAGGAAGTTCTATCATTGGAGGAAAATCAAAAACTTTTTAAAACAATGTTCTAAAAGATTAACAAATATTCTACATAAATACTATTTATTAACATCCTTGTACAGTTATGCATTTATTGTACAAACGCGAATAGATCTCTTCCTGATTGTACAAGCAAAGCATTTCTCTATTTTACAAATATTTTATTTTTTATTCAATATCGTGTCATATCCAAGCAATTGTGATATGTTTTATATTTAAAAGATTAATTTAACAGTATTTCTGGATATATACATTGTCTTATATTTAACTTTGAAGAAACAAATAAATGCAAAGTACAAAATAGAATATATAAAAACAAATTTGTTATTTTATATTGTAATTATTCATAAATTTATTATCTCACGTATATGCTTTAAAGATACTTGTATGAAATTATATTTAATATTTACATTACCTAATTTAACATTATGTATCAGTGATGTATAAATATACATATCTTCTGCAAACTGCACTCGACAGAAACGTCATGAGCGATCGCACAAAGTGCTGAAATCTTGTATTCCTTTTCTAAAATATAAGTCTCACTTATCTTAATCTTGCCCAAGTTGTTTGTCCTATTCTATTTCCCTACTAGACTTATTTTTCGATAATTTTTTAACGTTTTCAATTACATTTACGTCCACCCGAATGAAACTATCGTAATCATTCGTTTCCCCCAAAAACGTTATCTAAATACTAAAATATAAGTTTATTTAAATAATTGTATGTAATTTTATATAAAAACTTTAAACTGTAAAGTAATATACAATGTGATTTTATGGTTAGAGCGATTTCTATAAGTATATCATATTGGCGGGCTAATGCAATATTTTTCCCGCCAGAAACAAGAGTTAGATGCCGAACAATAATATGTTAGTATATCAATTAAACATAAATTATAATAAATATTGTTTGAAATGTCAAATACTATTCAATATATTCAAAAAATTTATCAAGCATTCATTAAAAAATTGAGTAAACCGTATGTTTTGTTCAAATTTATTTAGTTCACATATATACTAGATAATTAAAGTAATGTACAACTCTATAGTTTTATGAATTAATGCACAAGTAATTTTTTGAAACTATGAAAATTTTACAGCATGATGACGCTTTTCCGGTAATATGGCTGATAGATTTGTAAAATGAAGAAATTGCAACTTCCTGTTTCTTCCCCATTGCATTCACGTAGGTTGCCACGGTAAGTACATTCTGTTCTACCGTTTATTCAATAAAATAAGAAGTTAACTTACATTCTGTATTCATTAATTGTTTTGTAGCATTATATACACTATAATTGTATAAATGCAATCGAGGAAATGGAAAATGTATTTTTAATTTTTCAAGAAATTAGTAATAAACAGTTTTTAAGGTTAGCGTGCCATGTGGCCATAACTGAACTTTCTATAATTTGTATATTATCAGATCTTTTGCATAAAATATCGGTGACCGATTATGCTTTTTTATTGATATAATGATTCTATATGATGATAAAATAATTCGTCTGATAATTCCGAGAACCATACAGAAGCTAGAAATAGTAGAACCCATCTGTGTGCGGATTAAAAGATTATAAATTGCATATGTCATGTCTGATTGTAATTTTATTGATATGTATTGTAACAAATACTGTAGATCTTATTTTAATAAATCTTCTTTTTCTTTTAGTCCTTAAACTTTTTACAATCCCTACACACACATTAAGATGGGTAGGGAGGATAAGGCAACATGGAAATCCAATTACTTCACCAAACTTGTTGTAAGTACCTTGTAATAATATATTTGTAATATTTGGATGTGTGCTTGCATTTCTGGATGATTCTCATGAAAAATATTATATCTTTATGTAGCAACTTTTGGATGATTATCCCAAATGTTTCATCGTGGGTGCAGACAATGTTGGCTCTAAACAGATGCAACAAATACGCATGTCCCTTCGCGGGAATGCTGTTGTATTAATGGGAAAGAATACCATGATGAGAAAAGCAATTCGTGGTCATATTGAACGTAATGCTGCATTGGAAAAGTTACTGCCACATATTCGTGGGAATGTCGGTTTTGTTTTTACTCGCGGAGATTTAATTGAAGTAAGAGACAAGCTCTTAGAAAACAAGGTCAGAGCCCCAGCTAGAGCAGGAACCATTGCACCGCTAAGTGTAATCGTTCCTTCTCAAAATACTGGACTCAGTCCTGACAAAACATCGTTCTTTCAAGCACTGAGCATTCCCACTAAAATTTCCAAGGGTACTATTGAAATTGTGGTACGTATATATTATATAATCTTTGTAATATGATATTGTAATCTTGTAATTGCATTTTTGTTAAAATTCAAATTCGTATCATTATATTATGTTTAAATTTTGTACAATTAATGTTTCATGTTTTAGAACGACGTTCATATTTTAAAACCGGGTGACAAAGTGGGCGCGTCGGAAGCCACTCTTCTAAATATGTTAAACATTTCTCCCTTCTCGTATGGTTTAATCGTTGAACAAGTATACGACTCCGGTACTATTTTTGCACCTGAAATTTTGGATATCAAACCGGAAGATCTGCGTGAAAAATTCATGACTGGAGTTGCAAATTTAGCTTCAGTATGTTTAGCCATTGGCTATCCTACGGTAGCCAGCGCCCCGCATAGCATTGTTAACGGGTTCAAGAATCTATTGGCTATCGCTGCTACTACTGAAATTGAATTTGCAGAAGCTGCTACAATCAAGGAATATATCAAAGTATGTCTACTTTTGATTATTATATGCTATTATAATGACTACACCTATGATGACAAACATATCTGAGAATCCTATTTAATGTGTCAGAGCTAGCAATAGCAGAACCCACTGACACTTTAGGGTTTTTTTTGTTGAAAAACGCATAAAGTGCCGTCTGAAATTCAATGTAGAATATATACTTTTTTTGAAAGTATTTAAATATATGTATGCATTATTATTTTGTAACGTTTTTGTAGGATCCGAGCAAATTCGCTGCAGTCTCTGTTGCTGCTGCACCAGCTGCAGCTGTTGCAGAAGCACCTGCTGCTGAAAAGAAGGAAGAAAAGAAAGAAGAATCTGAATCCGAAGATGAAGATATGGGATTCGGTTTATTCGACTAAATTGCGTATATATCTATACATACGTACATGTTTAACATGTGAAGCAGAAGGTCATGACCACTACACATTAATGTTAAACTGGATTTATAAAATGGAAAATCTAATAAACTACTTTATACTATATGTTGTATATAAATTTAATTTCCTGATATTGTATGTTCTCTATCTTATCTTGTTCATAGTGATAAATGTATGCATTACAATATATTGCTCAATTAGATGAGTTGACACAAGATAACAGTGAATAAAATTTTTTGTTCTTCCGCGCTTTGTATATTCTAACAAAAAGATGTCATTCTAGTTCCACTTACTATATCGATCGGATACTTCATATTATTTGTTTCACCTATATTTAAAGTAGCGAAGTCTTAATGATTCAGATGTCATATATATCATTGAAAGTGACGGGATAGTTCGACGTTCGACGAAGACTGTAGTTCATGCTGTATAGTTAGTATATAAAGCGTCGGTGGTACTATATCTTATCTCATTCGAAAATTTCAGTGGTTTCTATAACATACACGCGATTGTGCCTCGGTGTATTTCGATACCAGTCGGATTGGACCGATTTTGCGCGAAATTTTGTTTCAAGTGTCAGATTTTGAAACACTCCCATAATTATTAACCTATACAAATATGGGACTGTTGTCTGAAGGAAACCCTTTATCTTGGGAAGAAACAAAAAACCTCGCGGAACACGTACGAAAACACGGAATTATTCAATTTATTAACTTATACAAGAGGCTCAGAGACAGACAAGGTGATATACTCAAATGGGGCGATGAGGTAATATCCATTTTTCGATTTCTTAGTTTCATAAAACACTTATAAACTTGTTTTGCAATGTCATGTCATAAAGAATTAATTGTCATGAACGATTAAAAAATACACTACCTCATGTTCACTATGATTACAAATTGCACAATGTTATTCAATGTATATTATTGATACATGGCTCTATTTTTATTTTAAAAAAATTGAATTTTACGTTAAAGTTATTATTTTTTAATTCATAAAATAATATAATTATATTGTTCTACTACATGTATCATCGATCAAGAAAAATTTCTTTTTCTAGCTGAATATTTTTGTATTTCACATTATATAGGTTTTTATTAACTCTCATATGTTTATTATTTATATAAGAATATTATATTTATTTGTCTTTACTTTCAATAAATTATTCAGTCACTATTAATACCAGTAATTAATAGATGTTATAAGCTGTAACAGGTTTTAAACTGTTATAAGCCATAACCTTCAGTTTTCTTCATTTCAATTATATTTCAATATTTCTAGGTGATGAATGAGTCAACACTTTTGATTTAATCATGTGATTTCACTAATATCATTCAATATGGTCAATGTCATTGACATATCTTCTAAACTTATTTGTTTTAATGTTAACAATTAAGATTAAATTGTTATAGTGTTCTTAATATTCTATTCATTGATTTAATACAGGTGGAATATATGCTTATTAAATTTGATGATGAAGCAAAAACTGCAAAGCTTAGTTTAAGGGCTGTAGAAATATTAAAAACTTTAAATGAAAAAGAATACAATGATCCAGAGTAAGTATCTTTTTCTTCTTCTATGAATGAAAAATTAAAACTTTAAACAATAGTACATTATTTTCAATTGCATGTAAAATAAATAGTAAACATATCCTAGTAATACATATTTTTTTTCAGTAATATTAAATCATTATGGAGACCTGAATATGGAGCTTATATGGTTGAAGGAACACCAGGAAAACCGTATGGAGGTCTATTAGTCCATTTTAATGTTGTTGAAGCCAACATGAGGTATAGAAGGCAAGAAGCTACAAAATTACTTCAACCCAATGAAGTTTTAATGTCTTTAACCAGTTTTCCAAGGTAGATAAAGTAATATTGATATTATAATATAGTAGTTGTATAGTGTTTTTCAGAGATCTGATTAATTAATATCTTCTTCTACAGAATAGGGGCATCTGATTTTACAGATCCTCCTACACAGCCAACACCAAACACTGGTGTATCAAGAAGTTTATTTTTCCCAGATGAAGCTATATATCCAGGTCATCCGCGATTCAAAACATTAACAGGCAATATAAGACAACGACGCGGAGAAAAAGTTTCTATAAACATTCCTAGTATGTATTTACTATATTTAATATTTTTGTATATAGTGTTTTGTAAACACAATTGAGTTGATGCTTAACACAAAGGACTTATTTACAGTTTATAAGGATAAGAATGTTCCAAATCCATTTAAAGAAGATTTTGGTGCCTTGATTAAAGATGAGTCTAATAGTGCAGCAAAAGAAGATCATATTTACATGGATGCTATGGGTTTTGGAATGGGATGTTGCTGTTTGCAACTTACATTTCAAGCTTGTAATATAGAAGAAGCAAGGACATTGTATGATCAATTAACACCCTTATGCCCAATAATGGTTAGTAACACATAACAATATTGTTATGTTTTCTTGAAAAATGAAGACAAAGATAGCATATTCTTTCGCGCATACGTTACAGAACATTTGTTTAACATTCGACAGTTGGCTCTAACCGCGGCTAGCCCATTTTATCGAGGATATATAAGCGATGTTGACTGTCGATGGAATGTGATATCGTGTTCTGTTGACTGTAGAACACAGGAAGAACGTGGTTTAAAGCCTCTAAAGGAAAACAAATTTAGAATCAATAAATCTAGATATGACTCTATTGACTCATATCTTAGCGAACAAGGAGAAAAGTACAATGATGTTCCTTTGACGTATGATGATGAAGTATATAAACAACTTTTGGATAATGGAATCGACAAATTATTAGCACAACATATAGCTCATTTATTTATCAGGGATACTGTATCTCTATTTTCTGAAAAAGTGTATCAAAATGACCAAGAAGATACTGATCACTTTGAAGTAATGATTGTTGCTATTAATACTATTATTGCAAGTATATAATTTTTATACATTAATGTATAAACAGCAAATGTAAAATTTCAGAACATTCAATCAACTAACTGGCAAACAATGCGGTTTAAACCACCGCCGCCAAACTCTCCTATAGGATGGCGTGTTGAATTTCGTCCGTGCGAAGCTCAAATTACAGATTTTGAAAATGCTGCAATTGTCTGTTTTGTTGTTCTCCTTACAAGAGTTATCTTAAGTTATAAATTAAATTTATTGATACCAATTAGTAAAGTTGATGCAAATATGGCTAGGGCTCAAAAGAGAGACGCAGTTAAGGCGGAAAGATTTTGGTTCCGCCAAGATATTACATCGGATGCAAAAAAGCAAGATGGACAAGCAGAATACACAGAGTTTACCATTAATGAAATTATCAATGGAAAGGTATTATTTTTTCCCGGTAAACGAAACTAATTGCATAAATGACATAAATAAAAACACATCTGGTTTTAGGATGGTGTCTTTCCTGGCTTAATACCACTTGTAAATTCGTACTTAGCTAGTATGGATATAGATGCCGATACTCACTGTACTGTACAATCATATATGAAACTAATACAAAAAAGAGCTTCTGGAGAACTATTAACAACTGCTGCATGGTTAAGAAAGGAAGTTATTTCACATCCAGTATACAAGTAAGTACGTCTTTGCGTGTGTGTGTAACTTAAAAATTACAAAAATGTATCGTTATATAATCAATCATATTATATTGACACAGAAACGACTCTGTAATAACACAGCGCATCAACTACGATTTATTAAAAAAAATACAGAAGATTGCCACAAACGAAATATCCTGTCCAGAATTACTTGGCACGTGTATATCATCTAAAACTAATGAAACAATACCTGCAGCAGTTGCAAAAGCAGAAAAAGTTCCACTATGAAAAGTTGATAGCAATACACTTACATAGTTCATAGATAATTTAGATGAGATTTTAATTTATACACTTCGTATATTGTACATATATAACGTAAGTAACAAGTATTCAGGCACAATGCTTAATGTTGGGTGTTTGCAATCAATCATTTAACAGTTTTATAAATAGTTACATTCCGTAAAATAATTTTACTATTAATGTATTAAAAATGTGTTCGTTTGTAAAGATGTTAATGCTTTCAAGTATAAAAAAATTATAATGTAAAGTTTGTTTATATAGTTTATTTATACGTAAATAATAAATTACAAGAGAACATATATTTTGTATTTTAATGTCGAAAAAATAAAATAAAACAAGAAACATTTATCTATAAAAATATATTGCATTTTATAATTACAAATATATTTCCACTTGTTTATTATCAACATTATTATTTAGTTTTATTTCTCAAAAAGTATCCATTTTTGTATTACTCTACTATGTACAATTCTCAGATCAAAAAATTCGAGCATATGAAAATTTGTATTACAAAGATCAAGTATAAATCATTTATGTTTAGAAATTTGTAAATATTTCACATACCTATTCTTTCCCTGAATTAGTCCTATATGAAATATAAGTATTCCATAACAAAGCTACTGCTTGTACTATTAAGACTTGGTATTGCAAAGGTATAAAATAAAAGTTGAATAATTGTACAGTAGGCCAAATCTGAAAAAATGTTGCATTCACAAGTGTTAAAAATACACGTGGAATATTATATAAAATTTATCTTACTATACATATTATATGTTACCTTATAATTATTCTTTAAAATTTCAGGATATTCACTTTTTAATTTTGTTTTTACATGTTCTAAATCACTTTCTCGTAACGTACCAATTGTAGATAATAAAACTAATAAAAATGAAGGTGCAAAGAACAGTTGATCACAACATACTTTCTTTAATACTACAATTCCTCCTGTAGAACCAATATATTTATCTAGTATTCCATACCAGGTTCTTGTTACAGGGCCCTGTTATATGATTTTAAATCAATAAAATTAATATATGAAGTATGCAATTATAGCTGAACATTCAGTGTATAAAACACTTTTATATTACAACTACTTACAGCAATAAAAAAACCTATACATCCAAACTGGGCTGTTCTTATAAAATCTAATTCACTAATTTTTTTTCGTTCAATTACATTTTGTGCAATCTGATCCCCAAGTGCCATGAATGTACCTATCCATATAACAATACAAACAACCACTAATGCAAGTTACAATTATATATACGCGATATAGAACAACTGATTCTATTACCAGCTTGGATAGCTTGAGTGCTTAATGGATATTTTGATAATAATCTTTGATATATCTTTATAATATTCGACATGTTCGTCGAAAATGTTATTACTATTCACTCAAATTTTATTAATTAAATTCGTTGTGTATAGACCTTTACCTACGCAAACAAGCTTTTAGATTCAATTTCCATCGAATAATGTGCAAATACGTTAATATATTTGACAAATACGTTCTTAAAACATGACTGATTGCAAAATGCAAAATGCAGGAATTACTTGAGTTTCATTGAATTTTAATTCATGAAATTGTACTTTGTATCTATGTTACACACACAATTCCACTTATTCTATTCGTATTACGTAAACTATGTATAAATTCTAGTTTTGTACATATTTCTTTTTTTAAAACTTTTCCTAACAAATTACTACATTCGTTATTTATCCCATATAGTTCCCATTGCATCATTAATAATTATTAATACATGCAGTTATTATATCAAGTCTTGGGTCAACCATAGACAAGGTCACAGACAATGTATTTAGAATAGATTGGAATAAACTTAGCAAACTTGTAACCAAATTATTATTTATGTTTTTTTCAAGAAGTGAAGAGGGAATCAAAAATAAAGCTCTTTTGGGAGATTTTGCCTTAGATGCGTTGGTTTTTATTATTGTGTTAGACAAACTGAAATACCAACCTCATGAAAATCAGTGATCGGTATTTCAATTCGTGTAACACCATCTTCCATAAAATGCTAGTTTTAAGGTAAATACTATTACAGGAAGTAACTTAAATATCGAATGTTTTGATTCAAACTTTAAAGTGTAAAAATAAATCTTATGTCCTTGCCACATTTCCAGCAAACTGAACGATTCGTTCAAGTAGGCTGTACAGACATGTAAAAGTTCGACGTAAACATTTGACAAGTTCAAATTAAGGGGGAAAAATGTTATCGAAAACGAACGTTACATTACCGGGTACATTAATACGTTTCTGTTGTAATAAACTTTAAGCATTACACAGAAGCAATACTTCGATTAATAATTTTATACTTGCAGACGTTCCACTACCACTTTCTTTGCTCATAATCGCATTATTATCTTTGTGTTTTGCTAATAGTTACAATGGTGAATTTGTATTTGATGATTCTGAAGCTATTGTAAACAATGAAGATGTACAAACGACTCCTCTCAGGGATCTATTTAAAAATGATTTTTGGGGAACTAAACTAACTTACAAGCAAAGTCACAAATCATACAGACCATTTACAATTCTGACTTTTAGGTAAAACTGTGCTTATAAAAAATATATTTGAATGTCTGTTACATAGAGATGTTAACTCTTTTTAGATTACACTTTTGGCTTCGTGAAATTTTAGTAGCTCAAGATTATCATATAGTAAATATTATTCTACATATGATAGTGTGTATGTTATTGTTGCCTGTATTTAATATATTATTGGGCTCAAAAGGGAAAAACATTGCAGTTTATGCTACTGTATTATTTGCTGTTCACCCAGTACATACAGAAGCTGTAAGAAATATTGATAGAATTAATATATTTTTTTCTCAAATAAAAACTCAATATTAGCAATCACTTGTAACATTCAGGTTTCAGGTATAGTAGGTAGAGCTGAATTGCTATGTGCTCTATTTATGTGGTTATCTATTTTGCTATACAACTATTCAATCTTTGCAAAGAGATTACTATACAGATGGTGTAGTATGTGTGGTTGCATTACAGCCATAGCAATTTCAATGCTATGCAAGGAAACTGGAATTACAGCAATTGTAAGAAACATGAAAAATTTGTTGTGTGTTAGTTGGTTTCATTAATTATAAATTTTTCCAGGGTATTTGCAGTGTATATGATCTTGTAGTAGTAAATAAAGTATTACCATTTAATGTGGTCATATTTATGGCAATTAAACCTTCTTATACAGAAATAAAGAACATTATTGAGCGGAAACAAAAATTATTGATCAGGCTCTTTATACTTTTTGTATCTGGTTTAATACTCATAGTTTCAAGATTCAGTGTTATGGGATTTAAACCTCCTACTTTTCAGCATATTGATAATCCAGCATCATTCATAGACAACATATTTTTACGAATGCTGAATTACAGTTACATTTACTGCCTAAATGCATGGCTATTGATATGTCCTGAATGGTTGTGTTTTGACTGGTCTATGGGTTGTGTACCTTTAATTACTACATATGATAAAAGAATATTTTTTGTTTTCATTTTTTGGCTGACAATTGGCATACTGTTTACATACACTTTCAATCAGCATGAAGAAAAATTTGTAAGGTAATTATATTGTTGTAAATAGCTGAAGTTGTAAATCTACTGTAAAAAAAAATGTTTTTTCTTTACAGATTTACGATTATGGGACTGGCAATATTAGTCTTTCCATTTCTGCCAGCTAGTAACATCTTTTTCAATGTTGGTTTTGTGTTAGCTGAGAGAACCTTGTACATTCCTTCTGCTGGTTATTGTCTTTTATTTGTTATAGGATTACATAAACTTTGTAATCGCATTTCTATTCAGTATGCACTATTAGCATACACAATTTTAATTTCGTTATTCTTCGTGAGATCGTGGATACGAAGTGACCAGTGGAAAAACGAAACATCACTTTTCAGATCAGCATTACATGTTTGCCCATTAAACGCTAAAGTTCACTACAATATTGCCAAAAATGCTGCTGATGCCGGGAATTCTACATTGGCACAGTATGCGTATGAAGAAGCTTTAAGGTATAACAAAAAGTTCAAGCAACATATTTAAGAGTAGAATGACAAGACCGACGTAATTTCTATATCTTTTGAATAGATTAAATCCCCAATATGCACAAGCTATGAACAACCTCGGTAATTTGCTCAAAGATCAAGGAAAATATTTAGAAGCAGAAACTTTGTTTAAACGGGCTATAGAGCTGCAGTAAGTCTGATTACAACCGACTATTTGAGATGCAAGGAGAATGGGAAAGTTTATGTAGTCATTCCTGAAACTTTTGATTAGAAACATAGTGTCATTAAGTTGTGAGTTTTAGGGAAGACTTTGCTACAGCATGGATGAATTTAGGTATTGTCCTGTCGACTCTAAAGAAATATGAGGAATCTGAAAAAAGTTATTTAACGGCCCTATCTCATAGAACCAAATATCCCGATTGCTTTTATAATTTAGGCGTGCTGGTTAGTAGAATGTACATCGATTTGATTAAGTGAAACTATCCGTTCTGAGCGAAACAATTTTTATTGCAGTATTTGGAAAAAAAAAATTACGACAAAGCATTAAAAGCTTGGGAATCTGCTACCAGACAGAGGAAAACTCACAGAAGAGCATGGACGAACATGATATTACTACTTGATGATTTAGGTATCTAAATAAAATCAATTACACTTTTATTCATGTATATTATAATGTACGCATGATTTTAGGTATGCGCGAAGACGCACTTAATATAGCAATTCAAGCTTTACAATTTTTACCAGATGATGCCTCTATTCACTTCAATATTGCAAATATATTAGGCAAAGCTGGAAACTTTGTAGAAGCGGAAGTGCATTTTAAAAATGCAATATCGAAAAATCCTACAGACTCTATGTTTTACACAAATTTAGGTAAATTTGAAAATTTGGAAATTGTTATTTAATGTTTATGTTAAACGTTTATATCGATTAAATTTAGGTGTATTGTACCACCGATGGAATAAACTTAACGAAGCGGAACATATGTACAAGAAAGCGTTAGAAATTAAACCAGAACTTCATAGTGCAAGAGATAACTTGAGAAAATTGTATTCTCTGAAGTCATCAATAAAATAATTTATTTTTTAGTACGGTAAAACTGTAAAATTGAAATTACCGATTCATATATCTTCTATTTTCCTCAAGAGTTCCGTATTTCGTGGATAGGCGTACGCTTTAAAATTTCCAACCTTTTTTTTACCAATGTAATTATAAGATTTGAAACACGTGTCACAAAAGTAACAAGGATTGTGTGGTATTCTCTCATGCTCCATTGTGATCCACTGTACACTGTACACACCACATATCATACAAAACTTAGAAGACGTAGGTCTTAATCTTACTATTTGTGGGTATGCGGCTACGGCTAAATCATCGTCGGAATTAATCAGCCTAAAGACGATTAAACAATTTCAATTGAAGCTAAACATAGGTCTATTTTAACATTCAAGATTTCCACACAATTTAATCGAATTACCTTGAATCACTGAATACGATCAAATGCTCGCACCCGCCTTGGTGTTTATACACCCATGGATAACCAAATCTTAAAAATAGAGAATCTATTCGACAATTTTCCATTATTGCAGTTCGAAAAGGCCCTAATTTTGGCCGCCTTTTTGCCCATTCTTGAATTACTGTACTGTAATCAACATTTGTTGGCTGCCTACTGTCATTATAAAAAGTGTCTTCGATAAAAAAGAATCCTGATTTATAAACGTCCTAAAATAATGAGAGACGTTTTAGAATATGTAGTATGTATAATAATCTGACAAATTGTGCAGAGATTACAAATAAAAAAAATTACTTTTGCCATAGGTCCTACTGCATTGTCCAAATTGTTGCTACATTCTTTAGAAATAGTGTAATCAGCAATGCAAGGTATTTTATCTTTCAACTGAGCAAGTGTCTGAGATCCTAATATAGCTGTAACATTATTCAATCGAAGTAAAGAACCACATTCTGTCTTTGGTGCATTTCGTGCACGTTGAGCAAAAGGATGATAAATCCTAACAAAGACTAGAATATCTTGACCAGGAGTAGCACATTCACCATCTGATTCTACTTCTGTTTTTTTGTCATGGGTCTAAACAATAATGTAATAACTATGTATCAATAATATTCCCTTTCCTACATGTTTTTTATATTAAATAGACATTTACTATAAATAATTCACTTTGATACTTGTAAGAGATTCGTTTGGTCCCTAATTTCAATCTGCTTCTTAAATTCTGAATGGTCTGTAGATCCACATCTTCTGGTAATTGAGGATCGAATGCCTCTTGTGTTCTCATTCTCCTAGTATTAATTATTTTTGGCATTTCTCCTTCTACAGTCAAGTTGTCAATGCTGACAACAATGTACATACTTTAGAGCAACCAAAAAGGATAGAAACAATTGGTGCAAACGAACAAGTAAGAATACCTGCAGTAATTTGCCAGCATGGCCATTTCCTCTTCACCAAGATTAACACCCATAAGTGACAAATAATCTCTTTTGTCTCTTTTCATAGGTATAAAACATTCTGTCGATGTTATCATGTTTTTATATTCATCGAAATATTCTTTTATGTGAACTCTTGGTGATGCATTGTTATTGTATAATCTATATACGTCATCCATGTTTTTGAACAACAATGCGTAATTCGTAAAGTACAAAACGAATTTTGTGCGCACTCAAAGGTTTATTAATTTGTTCCGAGAAATATGGCACGCCAAACGTATACGATATGTTAGATGGTGTTACTTAAATTTTGGAATAGGTTATCAATCTGATCAAATGTAATGAATAGATTTAAATACCTATCGTTGCATTTTAATACATTTAGCTACAATGAAATTGAGCTATAACGATGAAATAATATTTAAGTTCAGGATATAAAATTAAGTTTTAAAACTATTGGTTAAATAAATAGACGTAAATTTCCATGCATGTTTCAATGGAAGGAAAATACCAACGGAAGATGCAATACTTAGAATGGTACTAATTGTCATATTAAACTTATTTTTATGTAAACAGACATACTGCGACTAGTTAAGGAATTTAGATTGAATAAATTTAAACTAGAAAACTACCATATAGAAAAAGTTTCCAGCTAAGCATAGCCATAGGTGTAATATAAGAATGACATATCTTAATTAGGACTGATGATAATTTTCCAATAATTACAGATTATTATTTAATATACTATTTATGTTATTAGATTCGATAATATAACTATTGTGACCCTTTTTATAGGAAGTTTCCCACATACTGGTGATGTCATCTACCGGTCTATAACCGTATTATTTTTTTACAAACTTAGACATTCTACCGTAGATGGCACGCCCATCCTTTTCGCAATAATGCCTTCATCTTTATTAAGAAAATAAAGTTTGACTGAATATTAATTCAAAATTTATAAGTCTAAGTTATTACATATTAAACGTAAATGAATGTAGAACTATGTATATATATAAAGAAAAATAGAATGAGTCATTATAATGTCATTCAATGATAAAACTGAGTACTGTTCTGCTATAAATTTGAACGTTTTGCAATTTGATCCGTTCATCGAAGTTAAGAATTGCGTTGAGGGATGTAGTTAATACTTGTCGTTAATTGGGTTGCTTGTTTGGAAACATCGTGTTATCGTTGGCATAATTATCGTTGATAATGCTATTTATTGTCAACGTGTAATTTTGGATCTATGTATTATTCGGTCGTAATTGAGAAACAGTATAAATTTTCGGGCATCAATATTAAAGCTTTGTTTAACTTCGTACGCTTCAGTACGTCGAACTATCATGGTATTCACGATTTGAACGGTTATGAACTACCGTCCATAAGACACAGGACATTTCGGTCGTCCATCTTGGAAAAAGTAAATTGAGATAAATACAAATACAATTTTTTGAAGCGACCTTATTGCTTTGTTTCATAATTGTTAATTCGTTTTTACTTGACATTCATTAACTGTCCAATGACTTATGGACGAGAGTATACCTGCATTTCCGAAGAATTACCTTTCAATTTGTGCTTCCCCCATCGGAATTTCGACAATTTATCTCACGCTCCATATACCAGTATCTAAAAATTCATACGAACCTTCTACCGAAACACCATCGGGACCGGAAAGAGTGCTCATGTAGACAGCGGGAGAAGCAGAATAAGACAATGAACGTAAGTCACGAGGGCACAATGAAGAGGCGTAAACCACGGTTGCTCACGGTGCAGTGCTCTCGCCAATGGTCCGTGCGAATGTGGCTCCGCCTCTTAAGCGTGGCCAGCTTTCCCCTCTAGTATCCATCGTGATTGTCGGCTGCGCTTGGTCGAGCGTGCGCACCAGTGTACACTCTCTCACACACACACACACGGCATCTGTACTACGGAAGCACAACGGACTGATCACTACGAATGCGCAGAAGTGTACGCGACACGTCAATGTGCGCGGCCACCGATTGGTCGTCGACCACTTGCAGCCCTCTCGAAACAAATGCAGTCCATTCTTCTCCCACTTGCGTTCAGTCACGGATCTCTTCTCTCTGTTTCGTCGTCCGTCCTCCTTCGACCTCTTTCCCTCTAGTCGGAGTTACTCTTTCTCTCTGTCTCGTTTTTCCCTAAATGATTTTCACGTCTCTCGGTCGCTCTCGTTGCACGGGACGTGCACGACCACGCGTACCAAAGCATGTAGGTGGGATGAATCTTTCGCTCGTATTCTGGCGAACACAAGGATATAGCTCTCGGTGCGCACGCGGTCGCGCGTTCACACATGAGAGAAGAGACGACTACCACAGGCAGCGGGCGGGGGTCGCGGTTCTAAGGCCACGCTAGTAGCCGGAGAGGAGATTTCTTATTTCTGCTCTGGTAAATCTGTCGCCCCAGTCAGTGAGGCAGCGAAGGGCGAGCCGCGCACCATTGACCGTGTCCGTGCTTCTTTTTTCGTCTCCTCTAGTCGCGACCCGGCGTTCTCCGTTCCTCTCGCCCTTTATTTCTCCCGCGCACACACACACAAACAGCACATCGTCTCTTCCTTTCTCGCTCTTTCTTCTATGGTAGAGCAAAGCGGCGTGTACACGGACACGGACACGGTACTGCACGTTGTTTGCACCGGTGTTATTTACCGTCAAGTTACATTGTCGCGTTTTTCCCGCGTCGAGTGTCTTTCCCCAGCCCGCGCGAATCAACGACGCGGTTCGCCAGTTACCATCTTCTTTCATCGGCCGGTGACGCGGTGCCCCGTGGTTCTCCGGTTTACGTCGTTCCACGCGAATGAAGAATCAATCGGCGGCCGTTGCACTAACTTCTCTCGCGTTGCGTCAGTGAAGTGCCTCGTTCTTGTTCTTCCGAATTGTTGTGGCGTAGTTCGGTGAGCTGGTTACGCTGCTGGACGCGAGTGAAAGCGCGCCGATATTTACTGGAGGAAAATGTAAAATTGAAGGAATGTTGGTACAAACAGTGCAGAGGACATAAAGACTCGCTTGAGAGAATTCGCGGGTTAAATAACTCAACTAGGACTAGGTGTTTCGGAGACCCTGGATTTGCGAGTTAGAGGATTCCTTGCTTTGAGAGTTCAAAGGGCACTTAGATCGCGAGACAGAGAACTTCTCGGACCAAGAGTCCAATTCGAAACGCCCAAGTATCGGAGAGAAGCTGCTGCAGGTACTCGAGGTTTGCAGAGTCACAGAGGAACCGCGTTGCATGTAGCCGACGGCCGCGAGACTGGTCTTCCCAATGGATCCTATAGTTCTAGGTGAGCGATCGGTCCTGTAATTTAGAAGCGACGTAAATATTGTTCCGGTTAACTGTGTAATACGTACTCTCTGAACCCACTGACAGGGGTTGTCGGGACCAATTTCGTTTTGGATAATAGAAGAAAAGATGCTCGTAGAACGAACGAAATGTCAGGAACGAGAATTTGCATGGTAGCTGTAATTTATACAGGTGTTGAGTATAGAAACGAGCAAGGATATCTTAATAAATATGGATCCACGTTACCAATGTTGTTTGGTCCCAGCTTTTTTCAAACCTGTGTGTATGTTTAGTGTTTCCATCGGTTATCCGATTCGTGTAGGTGGTCTACGGTTATAAGATTTCGCTGGATGGAGTTTCGAAGCCATTCCGTCGCAGTTGTTCCTGTTTTCTAAGGGCGTGCGTGCCGAACATTCTGCCTTTTTTTTTTTCCATGCGTCTTCCATGATAAAAGATTGAAATTGCCGCGCGGCGATTGACGCGTGTGTCGATCAACTTCGACCTAATTGAATTTATAATTAAATGAGACGTGGCGCTTCGTTGTATCTCAGCGGCGCCGTCGGCCGGTCACACTTATTAATTTCGCTGCAACGATAATAAAATAGGTTGCAATTATCGGACTCAACACTGAACGGTACCTAAGCTGCCAGCGAGCGACGTTCGTTTCAATAGAATCTCTTGTTTACAATTAACAGAAACCACCTACGTTTTTTCTATTGAAGAACGAGCGATAAACGCGCGGCAGAGATCTTCGCATTCGTTAAAACCGCTTCAAGTCAAACCATGTATCTTATTAAGATAACGTTGAACTATTTCTTCTATTTAAGAAACTACAATTGTAGAACTCCCAGCTTTTACGTGACGAATGAAATGATATGCAATCAACCGAATAATCCGCACAGAGAAGGATACGAATTAGTCTATTTATAGAAAGTTTACTGTACTCGTTTCACCAGCAACCTTTGCCCTTGCTGGGTCCCGGATGCCCTCTCTCGGTCCTTATCGCCCTGCTTTTCTTCGTTTTTTCAAACTCTCGACGAAACAGCTATACACCATACGTGACTCGTCAAAGCGATGTTTGGTAATTATGCCAATGGTCTATCCTCGACTTCACGAATATCGGAACTGACCGGTCTAACGAGACTGCTTCATAGCTGGTTGCCGATGAGTACACTAGCTAGCATAATTTATGTCACTGGTTACCAGTGAATGGTCCAACCAACTGCGATTTATACTCTTCCTAAACGTCTGGACACACAGAGGCCCCTAAACGCTCGATGTTGTTTGTTGTTATCAAAGATTTTCAATGCTTTCCTCCCTCTATTGTTTGTCTATTTGCGACGCACGTTGCACAGCTAGGACAAGTGGTGCACAAGAACAAAAGTTCTGGCCGAACAGAAAAGCTTGAGACTCGGTCGAAAAGGAATTCTAGTCGAAGAGCGACGCGTCGAATCAGAAATATTGACAGGAATCCGGGTATCATGACCTACATTTTGGTAATGCGATCATAAATCACTATGATGTGCCACGTTTGTTGTGACGCGTGAAACGTTGCCGATGACCCAGATCTAACGTTACCCTTTCGCGGCAAATCCCGATGATTTTTTTCAACACCCGTATTCCACGCGATGGACGCGCGTCGGAAACGGACTCGTCCGAAAGCGGGCCGTACGAAATTACGAGGAACCTTCAACCTGCAACGAAAGATACAATTCTACAAAAAAATTCAGTACTACGCGGCAAATCGAACTTTGTACGGGAATCTATCGATATACGCCAATCAACGAAAACACAAAACGTTCGGAAGTGGACGGAGAAGCGATTAAAAAACGGAATCCGATCGCGGAGCGGAACAAATACGCGTGTGGAAATAATGTCCGCGGTTTAAAATGCCTGCGTTATCGGCTTCCACGTTTTTTTCTTCCCCTCCGCGATGACGTTGACAATCCCTCGAAGTCATTGACACCAATACACCCATAAACCAGCGCGTACGGTTCAAGACCTTGATACGTTAACGCGATACATTGGAAACGTATGTCGCGAGATAAAGTCGTCCGAGCGTGGTTCTCTCAAGCGGGTGGACCGGGAGATACGCTCGACAATAAAAATTTGTCACGACACTTTGCGACCAACCGATTAACCACATTGTTTTTCCGTTACTTTGCACGAGCGAAATTCGCTCGAGGCGATCGCGCACGGGAATCTGCGAAAAACGTTGGATCTCGGTCTTTGCGGGACGAACCAATTGCTACTGAATGTAAACTCTACACAGGCAGTACCTGAAATAAGAATAAACATTTTACTATGCTGCTCGACTGTGTCGAAGTATCTATAATGTCAATGCAAATAGGAGTAAAGCATTGTTTGTTACCATAATTTGAATCGAAAATCAAATTGTTCCCGGACGAAGGCTCCAGATGCGTTTGATAATATTGACACTGTTGGAAAATGTGCAGTTATAGATTCATTAGTGTTCAATTAGTACCGTTTGTTCCAGTTAAACAAGGAAGCCAGCTTTTAAAGGGTCCAGTTGACAAAGGACTCTGCGCAAATACTTGCAGTAGCTTCTGGAGTTCTCTCGAGCTACCTAAGGACCGTTTCGGTCGATCCTCTCGCGTCCTTCACCACGGTTTTCCGAGCAATCGTCCTTCTTAGCTTGAAAAGCATTCGCGACAATTCGTTGTCGACTAATTTCGTTGTACCTTTAAAGTTAATCCTTTGAGATTTCGTGTTTACTCTAACTTTGGCTCCCTTCTGGATACGCGCTTTTGTTCAAACGCTTGCAGGCTTTTTTATTTTATAGTCTGAAGAACGAATGACAACATATCACACTTTGGATGTAGCTTTGAAACAGTAACCGATCTAAACAGAAAATAATTCTGAGAAGGCACTGATACCGAGAAGACTTTGTCAATTGGAAGACGCGAATGGTCGAGAAACGATAACGAAAACCATTGCTTAATTTTCATTATCTTCTTCACTTTGACAGTAGAATGTTCTCTAATAAAAAGTTTATTATTCGAACACCGTCATGCATCGATGACCGAGCAAATTTTTTACGGACATTAGAACATGTATTTATCTGAACTTTGACCGATTCCAGACGCTAATTCGTATATTATAGAAGAGGACACCAGACGATTAGATGGCGAACATAAATCGCGCAGAAACGTAAGAGACGGTATCGTCTTTCTTTTTATCGTACTATGCGTCTCCGTCGCTTCGTTTCGAATGTTATACAACATCGTATTACACGCTGGTGGAATCGATACTGAGATCTTCCGAATCGCTTAATTAAATATTACATAAGGCCGTTATTATTGTCGTCGCACGATTACAGAATACCAGAAAGTGTCATTCAAAACACATCGTGATACGGCAGAAATCTACGATCGAACGATCGCAAAGTGTCCCGAACGTTTACCACGATGCGTCTCTAATATTTATTTAAATTATTCGCCGTTCCTCGCGTCATGGATCGGTTATGAAAACGTGACAAGGTGGAACGTATCGTATGGACTATTTCGCCTACAGACAACGATCGTACGGTAAAACGATTCCGAGATGTATCGTTGACAAGTTGTTACTTGCACGATTTGGACGTGCATACCAGTCCCGTGATTCAAAATTTTGGCGATCCGCCATCGGGGGAATCTTCTAATAGCCTATCCCAAAAATTTCGCTCGTCTGTGTAGCATTCGCGTCGGTCAGCAATTTTAGTTTTGACACGAGCGTTTTTAAATCCAACTTTTCGTATCGAGTCAATCCTGATTATCGTTGAAGCTGTTCCTCTTGTATCTTGAAATAATAATAGTCAATTCAATCGCCGTCTGCGTAATTTCATTTTGTTGGGATATCTACTACTGCAGACTGTGGTCGACAGTGATCCGCGAAACCCTTCGCCAAAAGCGGAGACACGTTCGAGGGATCGACGAAGAAAAAGAAGAGATATATACTTTTGGCGGTGCACGTTTTTTGTTCGTCGATCGGATATATTTCGGTCCCACTGTCATCGCGTATTCCAGATGCGAGACCGGGTTCTCGCGCGGAACACGCGCGCGTACACGCACGTGGCGAGATAAATTTTGCACGGATGTATTTTAGGTGCACGAAGAAAGGTATGAAGGAAGAATTATTGGAAAACTTGGCGAAAGGTCGAGGAGAAAAATACAAATCGAGAATTAAACGCGAGTGCTTCTTCAGCGACGTGAAACTGATGAACGAGTTTCTCCTTGGAGAATAAGTAAATGCGTATCTTGCGTATTTTGTTAATGATTCTAGAAAAGCATAATTTATCAACAATTCCCTGTACGATATTTGTATATATTTATGTATTTCCACGTGGGTCGTTGGCAATAAGTACCAAATGTTTCAGGAGAGAAGAAGAAATAGAGGCGAACGATGAATACGCGAATCGTTGTTAATTCAGTTCCAAGCAGACGCGTCTAGAAACTGACGAAGCTATGATGAAACTATGTTCGACGAGGTCAAACGGTTATCGTGAAAAATGCACCGCGATTAGCGCATAATTAATTTCCTCTGGCGTGAAGTTACATAAATTTCACGGTTATAAATAGACAATTCGGTAATCTAGGAAAAAATACAGAATTCGTTCTTTCGGCGATAACCCAATTAAATGAATTTCCCTCGTCGCTAGGAAAAATATCGCGCATAAATTTACGTGCAAGCACGATAACGTCCGTTCGATTGCGTCGTAGCGCGTTGGACGACCATGTGGATTACGCGCGATAACAAAATCGAAGAGTCTTCGAGCGTGACCGATTTTAGAGCGATGCAAAAATCGCCTCGATTTGCCAAGAATCCTTTTCCGGTGGGAGATAACACTGTTTGGCCGGTGCCCAGGTTATGTGACTTCTGGAAATAATGATGAAGCCTGACAGGCCTATTTCGAACACTCGCGGATACACGTGGTATAAATCTGGGAGCGTTCGTCTTCAAACATTCTGACTCGATACCGAGATTCGTGGCCCTTCAAAGCTATGGCTATAAACTTTTATAAACTGTGCAATCTGAACTTGAGGATTTTATCAAAAGCTATTTTAGATTCTTCGTTGTAGATTCACCGCCATCTTGGTTCTCTGAAGGGATCAAGGGTTTTCCTCCAGGAACTCCTAAAAAAAAAGAAGTTCTGTGTCTAAAAGTGTTCAAATTGTAGAGTGCTGGCACCCTGTAAAATTTTCAATTGCAAAATTTGGAAAGCGTACCTTTCCTCGAAGACCGCCTTCGCTTCCACAGAAATCCAGCTTGCCAAATTTCTCAATCACAAACACTCCCCATCAATTTTTACCGAAACCAGTAGATTTCTAGCGTTTCTGTTGACGTTGCATTAATCTCGGGCGTTGGACGATTCCCCGGACAGTTTAAACTTCACGCTCGAGAATTAAGAAGATTTAATTTCTGACGCGCCGCTGCGACGAACTAATCACTGACATGTGCTCCCGGGCACTGCGGAAATTAAATTAAAGATCCGTTTCTATAAAAGCGAGAGAGGCCGACAAAGGGGACGGCGGCTCGGGGGTCGATAATTAGCGAGTGAGAATGGTAGACAAACACTGGTCGCGTTCGGGGGCATCTACGTAAGTGAAACACATGTTTTCGAGGGTGACACTGACATCCATCACTCGTTTCGTGCACGCCCACATCTCGGACCATGCCTCGGCGTTCGCTTTTCTACTTATACACCAGGCTGTCTTTTTTACTCTTCCTTTTGTCCATGACAATTTGTTTCAACCCCCTCTTGCCCCTGGTATCGTTTTCGCAAATTTCCAGTTACGAAATTAGCGCGATACTTCTTCCTGAGGCTTCGTTGCATTTCTCAGAGAGCACGGGCGACCGCTGGAATTGAAGACACAAATCGCTCGAAATAATTGGAAGATCGTTTATTCGAATTACTTTATCGTTCTCTAAGCCACTGCATAGAGATCAGTCTTTTACCTCAATTATTTACTCGTGTCGATAGTATTTTTTAATGACGTAATACCATCAAAACAGTTTACCTTACATGCCATTCTCGATCGAATCTGTCTTCCTAAACAGCACAATTAGCTACAGAGTCAGTCAGCTCGTTGCAAGAGCTAGTAAACATTAAAGTTAACAGACGCTATGGCCAGACGTTCTCAATTACCGCCGTAATTATTGTCATGCTATCAATCTCGATCGTAAGTATGACTCCCACCGTTTTGCGAATTACATAACTCACGGTTGCGACGGATTCGCTTCTGTACCGTGTACAATAAGACCACAGTTAACCCGCGGAGGAAACGCCAACCTATCTCTCTCTATCTCTGTGCTATCTCTTCTCGGGCTAGCTCGAATTTCCTGGCGGATCGTCGCGGATCGAGGAGGAATATAATCGTTGCAGGAAGATCGAGTGGTCGCATACATCTGCGGATCGTCGTATGGAACCCCGGCGATCCGGCCATTTCACGCACGCACACGCGTGAACGTCGTCGTGCACGCAATATTATTAGACTTTTTCTCGAGCGTGCAGTGATGAATGGCTGGGATCAAAGGGTCCCGACGCGTGTAGTAATTTTACACGCGTGTAATACACGTATTCAGAGCGAGGAGAGAGCGAACGGTGCACGCGTGTGCGACCGTGTGCGTGGTTTGCGTCTCTCCGCACATGCGACACTCGAGGAGGATGATCCCCTGTTCGGGACATCGGAACTTGCGCTTTCGCTGAGGCTGAGTGTGTTGGGTTCTTCGACGTTATAGTAATTAACACCGTTGTAGGCGTAGGTGTCCTATAGAAGTATAAACATAATAATAAATAATTAAATGATACATAAAAGTCAGCAGTATATCAAAGTTGACTGGGATCAGAAATGCGATCCAATTGTTTATCTTGTACCAGTAATATTTTCTACCCTCCCGCGGGAGAGACTGGGGGACATTACTAGAAATTTATCACCGACCCGTATAGAATTTCTAGTACTCGAGACCTCGGAGACCTGCAGATTAATGCTTTGGGGGACAAGAAAAACATTTTCCTTTGAGTAGGCGAGAAAGGGTCCTATAAAATACAAGATAAAGCGTTTCATGATTTCGATGATTTTTTTTGTGGTACCATTTGCTTCTATTTCACTCTGGCTTATTGTTGCACCTTTTCAACTTTAATTACTCTTACCCGATTTGTATCGCGTGCTCCTGGTTGCCCCGAAAAATGAGAATTGCAAAGAATTAAAAGTCGTTCTCCAGCAAAGAGTGTAGCTTCATGGTTCGCGAAGGCGGTGACAGAAACAGTAGGCTCCTGAAAAGTCACGAAATTCATCGTAACTGTAAATCTATCAAACTGGCGGTTTATCCGCTCATTAATACTCACCTATAAACGAGCCGACTGGGGAGCGCATAAACCACAGAGGCTGTCTCCTGTTTAACGAGCCCGCACTACTCTTTCACGATCGACTGTTCGCCAGCAAAAAGACGGGGCTTTTAACGTAGCGCGGATCATTAAGTCCAAATCGTTGGAGTTTAACGGGCCACGTCGGGGTCGTTCCACGAATCGGCGATCTGCTGAAAAACCCGTTCCTTTGACCGGGGTGATTCCCGGAAAACCCCTCACCCCGTTTCTCCGTGAATTTTTCATCTTAGCGGTTCGCTTCGGTCAGTTTCTACTTTTCAACGGTTTCGGTGTTATTAATTTTATTATTCTTCAACGTCAGTTTACCCGTTTGTTGAATGAATAAATAAAAGTCGAGATTTAAAGTGGACGGGCGGCCATCGTTGCACAGCGATAACACTCGGTAAGTGTCTGATCTCTGAGTCTCGGCTTACGAGCGAACATCCTTTACACTACGTTGAAATTTACGACGTATTAGGTAGCGTACTATAAACTCATTCGCGCAGTCATTCGATTATTTCAAAGAACGTAACGCGACGTTTCCTTTGAGAAGCATCAATAACATTCGTTGACGGTGGAGCAAAGGGTCGCGCGAAATTCGCCATTAC
This sequence comes from Colletes latitarsis, assembly GCF_051014445.1. Lineage (NCBI taxonomy): Eukaryota > Metazoa > Arthropoda > Insecta > Hymenoptera > Colletidae > Colletes > Colletes latitarsis. Next base: position 22,713,559 of record NC_135135.1, on the reverse strand, counting down.
GATCCGAATCGAGGGGATGCCGGGGAAGATGGGGAGAAAAAAAATGGTGGCCGATGGGCGCGCGTGCAAAAACGCGTCTCTACGGTCGACGGCGTCGGCGTCGGCGACGGTGCTCCCACTTCCAGGAATCACGGGAGCCATCGTAGGGCCTTCCTTTCCGCCCGCGGTTTTCTTATTTGCTCCTCTTCTTCTCCATAGTACCTCCGGCTCGGTGCACGGGAAGAGAAACGAAGGGAGAAAGAGAAGAGCCACATAAATTTCCCCACCGGCGGGTGTCGGTGTCTCTTCTGTGAACAGGAAAGAGCGTGCTCCGCGTTTCCTCTCCATCTAGGATCCGTCCGTCCATCTCTCTGTTTCGAGGGACACTGAAAATAACAGAGTGTATGTAAACATAGATTCGCTAAATGCCCGGTTTCCGTGACGGAACGACGCTAAGTCGTTTGCGACTGTCTTTGCGGATCGATGGTCTCGGAATTTTTGGAAAGGTTACCCCTACTTCGTTCTACGCTAAAAATTTATAAAATATACAAAATTGCTTAAAGACAAAGAAACTCGGCACTAAACAGTCCACACAATTTCTATTGCGGATATTGGAGAAACGTACAAGAAGTTTCCTCTGTTCTCGTGTTTCAGGGAAAGTCAGAATGTAGCTGTGCCCCGGGTTAAAGATAGCTCTTCTTATTATGCTCGTAACGGGTTGTTTGTCTTTGGTTACCGGCCGGTGGAATTTAGGTGGGTTTTTGGAATGCAGTTAAAGGTAATTGGTAAGGCATCGCTTCGCTAATTAAGGGCTGTTACACAAGGCAGATTGGATTAACAGGAGCAACCGACGTGATGATATGGAGACCGAGTACATCTGCATCTCATTAAAACGAACTCCCCAACGCCAGGTGTAAGTCTCGATGCGGTGTATATTATCGCCGCGTTATTTCGGCGTCCCAGCGAATCGATGTTAGATCGCGCGGTTCCTTTGCATTCCGACCGCGCGTTATAAACCTCGACTGTCGACTACCACGATTCTGTTAATCAAAATCGTATTGCTTTTCCACCGCTGAAACGACCGCGAGTCTCGGAAATTGGGGGTGTCGCGTAACCCAAACAGCGAGAGAAAATAAAATCGGGATTTACTGAGAGTTTAATGGGCCCGAAAGCCCTCTCCGTAATCGACTACGACACGTCGACTATAAAAACCCTGACCCAAAAGGTCTGTCTAATCGAGCAGCGCCACTCATTTTTCTTGTTCGACTCGCTGGCCCTTCGACGAACCTCGAACTGTGAATATATTATGTGTTCGAATTTCTCACGTTATCGAATCGTACTGACATCTTGGTGTACTGATGGTACTTGCCATATTTATAGGCAAGTACCATATTCAACGCTATTAGACATACAAGGAATACTTTACGGTTAAGGTTCAGCTACCAGTACCATTTACTTTCAGCAGATTTCGTCCTACTAGCTTTAAATGGTAAAACCTATGATCTGCTACCTAGATCCGATCGACCTTGACAAGACCAATATTTCTGTTCTCTGGTGCAGCATATACGCGGATGTAATCCTTCCTTTCCCTCTTTTCCCGGAGCAGATAGCAACGCGGCGGAGTTGGGTGGGGACCAACAACAACAGCAGCAGCAACAACAGCATCAACAGCAGCAGCAGCAACAGCAGTATGGCGAGGTGAACCAACTGGGTGGCGTGTTCGTGAATGGGCGACCCCTGCCAAACGCGGTTAGGCTGCGAATAGTAGAGCTTGCACAGCTGGGCATCAGGCCGTGCGACATCTCGCGGCAGCTGCGGGTCAGCCATGGTTGTGTCAGCAAAATCTTGGCCCGGTACCACGAGACAGGCAGCATACTGCCGGGCGCGATCGGCGGCAGCAAGCCCCGGGTGACCACGCCGAAGGTGGTCCAGTACATCAAGCAGCTGAAGCTCAAGGATCCGGGGATCTTCGCCTGGGAGATCAGGGATCGTCTGCTGTCCGACGGCGTATGCGACAAATACAACGTTCCATCGGTGAGCAGCATCTCCAGGATACTGAGGAACAAGGTCGGCGCCGCCACTGCATTGCATCATCATCCCCATCATCCAGCGCATCATCACCATCATCATCACCTGTACGCGGCCGCGGCCGCCGCAGGAGCTGCGCTCTGTCCCGTCCCTTATCCGCCGACGCCTTATCACGCAACGCCACCACCCGCTGTAACGCATCACCATCATCATCATCATATTCCAGGTTCGTAGCTGACAATCTTCTCATTCTCTCTTTCTCTCTCTCTCTCTCTCTCTCTCTCTCTCTCTCTCTCTCTCTCTCTCTCTCTCTCTTTCTGTACAAATAGAAGCAACAATTTTATTAGGTAGACGGCTCAACTATAGTATATAGATAGATGTTTAAATCTCTGACTCGAAAATTTTCATTCCCTTGGTGATCTAGAGCGGACAGTCCATTTTGTTCCGACCCGAATCGTCACGATATCGCTCAGCTCTGTGCGTGACGCGGGGAAGAACAATCAGATGCGGTCTGAAATGTATTCAGCCTTTTGAAATCGTTCGGTTCTAGAGCCCCCTATTTCACGGATACACCTGAATTTAAGGTCACGCGTAGAGGAACGCGTGATGCTATTTCTCACGTGTTTATACACGTGTACACGGGTACATGGATTTACAGACACACGAATACACGTAAACTTAACCATCTTACTATTACAAGAATCACTGGCGATAGTTCCAATTCAACTACATTTTGCTCGACACTGCTTCCATGTCAAAAGAAGAAGAAACACACACAAAACTAATCAATAATTAATTCATTAACACCGCTATACGTGTATTACACATTTTCACATATATCTGGGTACCCGTATACTCGTGTCTATTGCGATCATTTTCACGGGTACACGCACCACGTGTATCCGTGTATTTAAAAACACGTACAAGATCGAAGGCTCTATTCAGTTCTAGCAGCGAGCTCGCGGGATATCAGGCAACAGTCGCGTCTCTTTCTTCCATCCTGATACGAGCGCTGATTATCGAATTCGCAACAACCCGTTCCTACCAATTCGGTACCGGTGCGTTTCCAGTTGGCCCGACGACGCCGAGCAAGCTGTCGCCATCGTCGCCGACCGCGATCCACGCCGGTCACCAGACGACCACCGCCAGCAGCCTTCAGTGGCCGAGTCCTCACACGGTCCACGATATTCTCGCCAGTGGTTGCAATCTGACAGTCAATTCTCCATCGTCCTCGTCGCCGACCTCGCCGCTCTGCGCGACGGTCAACAATAACCACCATCATCACGGCCATCATCATCACCAGCCTAACGACAACGTTGTCAACAACAACAACAACAACGAGGAATCCAGTGCGACCGGTTACCATCATCCGCACCACCATCACCATCACCATCAACAGTATTACGCGTCGGCCCTCTACCATCATCATCACCATCATCACTCGGACAACGCGACGCCCGTGGTGACCGCGTCTCCCGTCCTCGCCGTTCAATCGATCATGATGCAATCATCCGCGGCGAACAGTCAACCGGCCAGTCCATGTAACTGAGATTAGATTCGTTTTATCGGAAGAAAAGCGTGTCCCTAACGTCAAGCAACAAGAGAAGGAGTGCAGACGACGAGAGCAAAATATATTATACAAGTGGAATAGGTTCTGGAAAGTGTAGTGAAGAGACACGGTAAAAGGTACTTACTTTTTGTGAACGCGACGCCCCTGGTGACCGCTTGCTTCTCCTATCCTCACCGTGCAATCATAATGCAGTCTTCCGGGTAGCTGAGATCGAAGTTGTTTCATCGTCGAAGCGTTGTCCCTAGAATCGATAAACGACAGAAGACTTTGTAGAAGTGAAATAGGTTTTGGAAAGTGTAGTGGAGAGACACGGTAAAAGGTACCTTTTGTGAAGATTCGTGAGAACAGAGACGCTGTGGTGCAAAAGAAACAGTTGATCGTCGGAGTCGCTGTTGCGCCATTCTGTAACGAAAGAACGCGACGATTACTATTTTGAGCGATCGAAGAACATTGTTAAATCTTCGATGCCAGTGTTCCGAACAATAGAAAGTACGAGAGGGGTATATCACCAGTATTACATATTTTTATCGCCGTGTGCCATAGATTGAATGCCAAGAGTGCCTTTTTTCGAGTGCCATAAAGAAACTTAATTCTATGTATTTACCGTATACGCGACGAACTATGAGAAAACGACGGAACAGGGAGATTGTTACTATTTTTTCGTCCCTTTTGTCCGTTTTCGTACGTTTGCACGATTCTTGCGTAGATTTAACGACGCGATCGTCGAGGAAGCGTTGTCTGTTCTCGAGAAAGATATACATAGTGAATCAAAGACCGAACATCAAATCGAAAGGATTATATCGCTATTATTTAACTGATAAACGAGTACAATCGTTTCACTATTGCGTAATCATACGTCTTCTGCCATGTTTTTTTTTTATGGAATGTAACTTTTCTCATTGGGAAATATATAGTTTCCTCGAAGTTAAACGACAGGCTCCACCCTTCAAGTTATCCTTCCAATCCTGTAAAAATGTTTAATATAAATGAAAGTTCAAGCTATCGTTTAAGTACCAGGACGTGTTTAACCATTTATCTGTACAAAGATTTTCGCACCAGGACCTGAAACAGCTACAGGTAAGTTGCTTTAGTAGGTATTGTCGGTAATTCGCGAATATTTAGTTAGAGACAAGTGTCAGATTACGCTTAGACGTCGAAAGAATTAGTTGGTAATGATGCATCTCGGACGAGCTCCCTTCTCGTTGCGTCACGCCATAACTATAATTAACCGAAATTTTTCTGCGGCTGACATTAATCTACTTCCTAGCTCACGGCTCGGTTGGCACGCTGAAGAGTTCGAGAATACAACGGCGCTTTAGATTCCCCGCGATTCCGGACTTTCTTGGCACGACGCGCGCAGACCTTTGAATGATACGGTTCTTTCGCGCGGATGGTCCAAATGGTCCACGATCGAAAGTGCCATTGTTTGGTCCATTAACAGAAAACGAGATTCGATGGAGTCGAGATTAAACTAAGATTCAGAACGTCGCGTCGGTACCACCTTAAGTATACGAATAGCGACGCGTTTGTTCTCGATTTTTTGGTAATTCGTTTCGGATTAAAAATTTCATTTTGTCGCGTTAAAGATAAATATTTCTACATACAGAGACGATTATGGGCTGCGAAGAACCCCAATAGCTCGCACCAATTCCAGCAGAACGCAATCTTTCGCGGCGATCTGTTTAATGGCCACGACTTCCGTGGCTCGAGAGGAAAGTTTGTTTCAGAAACAGCGGGAGAAAAACCATCGGGATTTAGTTGTCCGTGCTCGCGCAATCGAGTTTCCAATCGATCGAAGCACAAGGTACGTATTCATTTTGGCCAGCGCTTGAAAAACGGTAAATGCAATAGTCGAGAGTCCCGCAAATGGGCATAAGAAACAATTAGAGGGCCGCGATCAGATATTTATCTGTACCGCGAATCACGGGACCTCTTGCATAGCAATTTTTCAGTCGTCGTTCGTTAACTTCTACCGAGCATCGAGCGTATTCTTCGACAACGAAGTCCCGCGCGTGGGAATCGAAAACAATTACACCAGTCGCAAAGTGCGTATACTGGTACGATTATATTTGCAATACAGCGTTTAGGTCTTTCGCGGACGTCGTGCGTCTTGTAACATACACGCGTAACAGTCGATAGCGCGGACTGGCGTGATTGATGCTTCCATTCCGAATAATCGGAACCATTTCTCTGTAACCGATGATAATGTGCGCGCAATGTTTAATGAGCTGCGATATCATTCTTAATGCATAAAAGCTTACAACTAAATCAATCGTTTCTTCTCTTGTTTTTCACAGAAGCGGATTTTCTCCGAAGAACGACGCAATTTACCCCCGACTAGCGGGGTGAAATGTTGCTAATTCAATTAGATCTTTGTTAGATCGAGTTAAATATGGGTTACATAATCGATAGATTTTATCTTTACTCCGATGAAGAGTGTAACATGGAATCGTTTCAACCCTCCCTTCCCGATGAAGGGTAAATCGAATTTAACTTTTACATTTTCTAAGTTTCTCAGCCTTAAACGTACGAGCTACGAATTGATTATCGTTATGGGCACACGCGACTAAAACATTGCCAAACGATACCGAGCCTTCCGAGTGTTTGTAACTCGATAAGACAACAGATAATAGCTGCAACTCACATCGAGCCGTTCCTTGTGTGGATACGCGCGCGTGCACACACACGCGCATTTACACACATACCGAGTTATAAAAGCAAACGGCGCGGCGCTATCCAATCAGCGTCGATCGAGCGTGAAATCCCTCCTCTTCGACGAAATTAGACACCCACTCGGCGTTCCCGGCTTCACGGGCCTCGGTCTAAATAACCAATGATAGTTTTTCCAATGGAAGATGATATAAAAAGCCATTGAAGCACTTCTGTCACGGGTCTTCTATAAAATTAACGAAAAGCTACCTTTTGACTGAAGAAAGACAAAGAAGTTTTTTTTAAATATTCAATTTACGCATTGTTTCTCTTAAAAAGCGATCGTTCCACGGAGACTCTCTAAGAAGACGGAATCGCGACTCGGACCAGGAAGGTCCCCTAGTTTCTATCCATCCTTCGCGCGCTTAATAAAAGCGGTGCGCCCTTAATGAGATTGGAGAAAGCCGACACTGAAGGACTTCCAAAGAAGTAGCTCCCGTGGGCAGGTTCTGTCGCTCCTTTGAACAGAGTAACAGAGTATCGGGGCGGGGTATCTCACCGCAGAGTAGATAGGGGGTATTCGTATTTCAAAGGGACGGCCCGTCACGCCGCGACGGTCCTCATTATGTTATGCGCGGCCAAAGCGTCAAGAGAAAAACACGATCGCGCCTATATGTCGAAAGGAGGATCGACAACCGAGAGAAGTTTTAAGCGAAAGCTATTCGTGAACGTCACCTACTGAACGTTGCTCTTTGAGATCGTTTTATCACCTCGCTGTCGCTTCCATGTGACGTGCAGTGGAGCACGGTTGAGTTTCGCTAAAATCTGCACGGTTGAATTGCCACGATCTAAAACAATTGAGAGATTGACGATTAAAGCAAGGTATGATTTAACACAAAATCTAATAAAGACGAACTTATGGAACGACCTGTAATAATCTTCGGAAGAAGCAATACAAAAATAGTCTTACGATTAAATCGTAAACGTATTTAGACGGCGTCATAATAGAAGAAGTATACTTGAGTCCTTCTGTAGACTAAAATACGTTTCATTAGAGGTAGATGAACCGCAAAGATTCAAGACTAAAAATTTTGCGTCAGTTTTATTGTTTACAGATGGTCTCTGTAGCAAGAATGACTCGAGTTACGGAATGCAACTCGGACGACTCTGTTGCACGTTCACCGGGTGATCTCTCTGTCTAATATCAGAGGAGTCGACGGACATTGGCCGTGAATAGGCGTATAAATTTCCACGGCAAATATACGTCAAGTCTTTTTTCGCTGGAAGTAGATTCAAGCGTGAGATAAAGGTGTCCGCGGTCTGATGCCTGCGGCAACCCCCTTAAAATACGGTGACTTCTAGTGGGTAGTGTTCGGTGTTACGGCACGCAGTGCTCGCGAACTCCGTCGCGCTCGATTACAAGCTGCGCCGCGACCAACACATGCTAATAAATTAACGGGTAAATAAACCCTTGGTGAGAAGGGTCGTTCGGCGCGTATCTGGCTTGCTTAGAATAGAATAGAATGTATTAGAAGTGCACGCGCGATTTAATGGCTCGAGATTTCCTACGGCTGGAAGGTTCTCGGCGTCAACGTCGGGCAGAGAAATTCTCTAAGAGAATGCTCAATTTCCTAAGAACGAGGAGACGAACTTCTGTTATACTCCAACAAACGCAACACGCTTAAAAACCACTTACGAGATCATGACTTCAGGCACTGTTTTATTCAACGTATCTGCTAAATAAAAGTTGGTACTTTAACCTTTTCACGAACAATCCTAGATCTGATGGATGAACATTAATAAGGCTAGTAAATCCTGCTCTAGACGCGACGCTATTAATCGTTTGAACAGTTTCCAATTACTCTGGTAGTTCGAATGATTAATAGCGTCACGCATAAGGCAGGATTAGTAATTGTAAATTGATTATAAAGGCAGAAGCATATTACAATTATCTATTTAGTGTAAATTTAAGGCCTGGGTCAAGTAGCGTGACTCTTCTAACCTGTGATAGGGCTTGCTTTGGAAAATATGGAACAACAGTCGTCGATCTGCTGCTTAAAAGTTTCGAACAATAGCCTCTGTTTTGCGATACCGAATAGGAAAGAGAAAAGCTTGGAGAAGGGTGAAACGTGGTAATTAAGAAAACGTCCCGTTCCTTTCGTCTGAAGGCGAGTCGTGCCGCGTTTTCCATTCGGTGTACAAATAGCTCGGAGACCCCCGGCCCCTGTCGGCCTCTCTTATGTCTCCGCGATGCGCAGCGTCGCGTCGCACGCTTCACGCTTCTGCGCTACTCGATGCCGGGCGTCGTCGGTTTTACTTTCAATTTACTTCCTTTTTTCGTTTCGGCGGACCGGCGCCGCGCGATACGTGGGAAATGTCGTATATTTATACCGACAAACGCTTAAGCCGCTTTTTCTAGGTAATTATTCGTTGTGTGGCAAAATGGTGGCTAAGTTCCATACCTGTCGACAGACATAAACAACCTTTTGTCCTTTACTCGTTCAATGACAATTCAAATATAAACTATAATTATTCACTTCACAATAAACAAGTAGAACTGTAACTATGCGATCAAATGGATATTACAAATAAATAGCTATCCGGTTTGGTTGCGAATACGCTACTATTGTCGAAATGTTACCTACTGTATTACCGATTTCGATATCTTTATTCACAAAATGGCCGCGACAAAAAAAAACAGAATGGAGAAGATCACGTGACTCCAGATCAACGTTTCCTAAGCTGTACCCCGCAAAAAAATCGAGAAGCCGATATATTCTACTTAACGTTAAGAGTAGATTAATATTTTTCTTAATCATAGATTTAAGGTGTTTGTTCTTTTCGCGGAACATCCTATTTGTATCGATACGTAGCTTGCGAACCGTTACGAATCGTTTACGAGTACATTTGGTGTTACTTACGGTTCTCTGGTATAGTGTATTATTGTGAATTGTATTTTGGTACAGATTCTGTAAAAAGGTTACTATTTTATCATTCCGAGCGTCTATTTCGTCGAGACTTAGAGGGAATGGAGGGAAAGAGGATAGACGTCGGCGCGGAGACGCATTAGCCATATTCCGAGGTTGCATGGCGGAACGCCCCTTTCATGCCATCCCCTCCTGCCCTCGAATATTACCGGGAAGATAGAAAGTCCCGGAGAATCTGCCGGCGGAGCGTCCGAACCGCGTTCCGTGTGTAAATTGGTTAACGAATTGCCGCGCTTAATCACGTTTCTTCGCGACTGTTCCTTTTTCCACTACGAGACGAACCAGCGATGGGATCTATACCCTACAGAACGCCGAAATTCAATCGAATCCGATCGTTGGTTCGCGAACGTCAAAAATGAACGAATCGTTAAAAACAGAGACAACGAAGCATCGATTCTACTTACACAAGTATCCAGTTCCCTGCTTAATTAATTCTCGATTGTTAATTGTGTGATTAATTGCATGCAACAATGTAGGCATCGGTTACGCTGATACTCTGAAGTATGCTTTAGGTGAAATTTAACCGTTTTCTCGAATACCTATCGATGGTGTACACTTATCGATAGGGTAATACGATTGCTTCGAAAATATCGATCGACTTGTAAGCGGGTTTTTTGAATAAAAATATTATATATTAACGAAGTAGGTGGATACAAACGTGTCATAAATATCAATTATATTGATACTAATGAGAGAATATTAATTTGATAAGTTACAAACGTTACAAGGTAAATATTGGATTGGTCCCATCACTAGTTCTGCTGTATTTGATGATTTGTACGGAATTTCTGGCGGATGAGCAACATGCAATTTTTAAATAGATAGAATGCTACTGTTTTATATAGATACTCTACATCGAATTCATCATACTCGACTCGATGTTACATTTTATTGCTGCTATGTAAAATTAGTAAAGTAATAAATACGAAACACGAGACAAATAAGATTGAAATAACCAAATCTATACAACAGGGGCTTTATTTTATTCTCAAGGTATATTTAATTTTTGTTCTCAATTTATAAAGAATAAAGGATTTATATTCTGTCTGGAAAGACAGGTAATATTAATCTTTACGAATGCTACTCAAATGCCTATTAATCTTACTACAAAGGGAAATTACCCGTGTTTATTTACCCGCATTGATTAATATCAGACTTATACGCAACGAATTTTTTTTATATGTCATGAGTAATTAAAGAACAGAGATATACAAATTTGCATAAGAATTTGAATTATGCTATGTAACCAGGAGACACGCTCGAGGTTTAAATTTATATATTTTATTTGACCACACACGTAAAGCATTAAATTCGTTTATTTAACGCTCTTCTTTCACGCATATGTATTAAAAGACAGATACTGATACAAAGGAATCAATGAACAGACTATTATACATAATTTTTCAATCTAAAAAGATTTCGAATTACCTTATGGTATGTTATCAACATACTTACTTCTTCACCGTGTTATTCCGTTCTACTCAAAGGATAGTAGTCGCTTAAGTGGTATACAATAGCCATGATACAAATATGTAACATTTAAAAAATATGGGATTTCGATAAACTGCAACTAATCTTTTACGTGTACGGAAAGTTTAAACGACACCGGTCGATTGACCCTTGATGAAGAAATAAGTATGCAGTCCGACGAAGGGAATGAATTTGTATCCGTATGAGAGCAAGTAGAAAGTGAAATTCTCTCAAAAATTGTAAAATTTATCCACACGCGTAAAGTATAGAGTAAGAAATACTCCGTTTCCTTTCTCGTTGGACCATCCAATGTACGTAATATGTACAATCATCGTAAGTACATTTAATACTAGCCATTATTCTCATCCTTCACTTCATCTACTTGTACTTCCTCCGACTTTTCAATTTCTTTCGTCTTATCGCAGTTCTCATCCTTTTCGGGTTTCACCGAAACGTCAACTGCTTCGTTCGTTTCTGATTCTGAAGTCTTTTCCGGATTCGGGTCACGATTCTCCTCTCCTTCTTCTACCGATTGCTGGACTTCCGCTGACGTGTTTAGCGATGCGGATCCATCGAAATTCTGTTGATGCTTCCCAAGACCTACTTGCACCTCTATTAATTCGAGTTCTTCGACCAATGCTTTTTCCCTTCTCTCAATTTCCTCTGTAATACAAAATGTATATGTAGTAACTATTTTCTACCCGTTGTAAGCGAGATGTCTGTTAAAGGTACGTACCGTGAAGTTCTTTCGCGGACTGAGCCAGAAGGACGTCGGTCTGTGGATGTTTACGTTTCGGTGCGTAATAAATAGGAGGTTGTGCTCGCGTTTTTATAAATGATGCAAGTGGCAATTGTGCAGCACGCCAATCTTGAAATTGTCGGCTACGCGCCAACTTCGCCTCTAACGCTCGTACCTCTGCTAATTGTCGTTTGCGTGACAAAAACAGTTGTTGCCTTTCTCTTCGTAATTCTTCCTTTTCCCTCCTTCGAGCCTCCTCTACTCTTGCTTCTACTTCCGCCTTCTTATCTTCCTACAGCAGAATATATTTTTCAAAGGCATTATTGCGTCTTCTCGTTCTCTCGTTCATTTTAAAAATACACACCGATGCAATGCCGATAACAGCGTACCTTTGCTTTAAGTTTAGTTTCCTCTTGACGAAATTTTTGTAGCGTACCTAAAAGGGCGCCAAACATCCGTTTATTCCTTTGACGACTACGTTCGTCTGTTCTCTCCCGCCTGATCACTTCCTGTCGAGATGGAATTTCTCGTGGTGTTGCTATTACTCGCGAAGATACGGCTGGCTGAAATATATATTTAATAATATTACATGGACTAACTCATTTAGAAATATAAATAAAGCTCATATAATTTTACCTTGATAATGGTGTCGTCTTCATCTGCACTATCATCAGCATTGGAAGGAACACGTGCACTTAAACGACTGAAAACTGTTTTTGGTTCCCCGTTTGAACCTTGCCATCTGCGTTTACCACCAGGTACTTCATTGTTGACAAAATCTGATACAACGCGTCGTCTGTCTTCCTGCAATGGCCTCTTTTGCGATAGTCTATTATAAGTGTATTGCAAAAAGCATGTCAATGATTATATGTAACGAAGAAATGTCATTGCCTGTATCAACAAATCGATATACTTGGAATGTAAATTTTAAAAAATTAACGCATAAATGTTCTATTGTGCTAGCGAACTATTAGAAACAAATGCAACGAAGTCATGTGGAACGAAATAAAATGGTCGAAAATATCTCGGTGTAGACGAAATAGGTTATGTTTGTAGACAACAGTGTTCTATTCAATGATCAATGAATTATCGAGTAAGATATATTTTATAGAATGTGTAAAGTTTTCTACGACATTCTAGGAATGTATACAAAAGAATTATCGTGAATTTAACCTGGGTGGCGGTTGTATTGGACCATTTTCTCCGTCGGGAAGATCCCGGCCCAAGATTTTCCGAATACTCCGATCGAGTCCTCGAAGACCATCTCGGGCAGCTTCTAATTGCGCTTCTAATCTCTCAGCCCCCCAGGCCTCTTGTGGATCTAATTTTCTCATCTATTTAAATTCGCCACGTTCAATGAAATTAAAAAACTAATTTATTTATCGGGTCACAACGATTGTTGTCGCACCGCATCACTGTCGTGGAGCCACCTACAATTTCGTTCCTTTTTTCCTAATCGATAAGCCTCGGGATTTTTCTTCGTGTTTGTGGATCACGGTCTAGTAAATTTCTCATAACGCCAAACAATAACGTGTGGTTATTGGACAGAAATAACTTTGGTGAATAATGATTTTATCCCATTTACAAAACATGTAAAACCGTTTTGAGAAGCTCGCGTTTTTACGGTCCTACCTTAATGAAATAACCTCAATTCTTCTAAACGCTCGCAGCGCTAAATGAAACAACGTAAATGACGCAAAACACATGAATACTCAAATTGTACGCATTTGCACGTCTCTTGTGTATATATTCATAGCCCGAAAGGATCTATTGGCGGGAAAATAACAACGTGCATTCTACAACTCCTGCAAGCGCAGCGTTGGAAACCTATAGTGCCTTCGTATACAACAATAGTTTTCGATACTGTCTTTCATACTGTGTGATGATGTTTTTATTAATTACTTTAGACGAATAATAACCATTGCTTTTTACGTGATTGATAATCGCACAACATGTCGAGATTACAAAATACTGGAAAATATCGAGCCGACAGGTCAACTTTGAAAAATGATCAAAATCAAGAAGGGAATCAATCACGGTATAGTGTTTTTAATTTGAAATAGAGACGTCATGTATTTTATTGTTATTTTTACATTTCTTTAGCGAGGCTCCAGGAGGAAGATTAAACGAAGTTAATGAAAATATCAGAGTAGATGGTGTGTATGGATTCCATAGAGTAACAGATGTAAAGGAAAGGATAGGATTTCTTATTAATATGCATCCAGTAAGTTGCAACGTAATACGTGTCATTTATTTGAATTACTTTATGTTGTTGCTAATTAAATTGCTTTGTGTTACAGACAGATATTATAGAAGATGATAAAAGAATGCGTAGCGGTGTAGATTATTATTTTTTACAAGAAGATTGTACTAGATTTAAAATTTCTTATCCGTATTGTCCATATTTTTATATTTTATGTAAAAAGGACACATATGAAGAAACCTATACTGGCTTAAATAAAAAATACAGTGGCATTATACATAAAATAGAGACACTCTATAAGGAAGATCTTGATCTGGTATGGTAGAATTAAAACAATATAGGCAAAATTTCAGAAAATAATACAGTATCTTCTGTCTTTTTCTTAGCCAAATCATTTAATTGGTTTAAAACAAAAATATTTGAAGCTATCTTTTATAAATACTTTGGACATGATCAAAGTGAAACGAGATATCATGAAAGCTGTAAAGTTAAATAAAGAACGACAAAAGAATCATACTTTCTACACAGACATGCTGTCAAATGTGTTAAATCCAGATCAGGAAATAGTGAATTACAAAAAACAAACTATAGATTTTACAGACAATATTCTTGACATTAGGTATGTTTCAAAATACAATTGTGTCTTTCACTTAATAAAATTAGTTCTCTTTTGTAATAATATGTATATATTATTGCAGAGAACATGATGTACCTCATCATGTACGAGTATCTATAGATATGAAAATCTGTTGTGGTAATTGGTACTCTGTAAAAACAAGGGGAGATGAAGTACCACTTATTACAAGGAGAAAAGATATTGTTGAACCACCCGAGCCAATTGTTCTGGCTTATGATATAGAAACTACAAAGCTACCTTTAAAATTTCCTGATGCTAATATAGATCAAATTATGATGATATCCTACATGATTGATGGACAAGTACTTATTTACTAATTTTTTACGATGTTCTATTTGAATCTAGGCTGCTATTTAGTACGTACATCATACTCAATTTTAGGGATATTTAATAACAAACAGAGAAATAATTTCAAGCGATATCGAAGATTTTGAATATACCCCAAAACCAGAATTTGAGGGTTTCTTTACTGTTTTTAACGAACCTAATGAGAAAGCTACGATACAAAAATTTTTTGATCATATAGATGATATTCGGCCACATATATTCGTAACATATAACGGCGATTTTTTTGATTGGCCGTTTGTAGAAACCAGAGCAGCATTTCATAATATGGACATGAAAGATCGGATCGGTTTTTCCAAAAATCGCGATGGTGTCTATGCGTGTAGACCGTCCATGCATATGGATTGCTTATGGTATTACATGATCTATCAGCCTAATTGTGTTTTAAATATCGTACAGGATATTAGTTTTAATTTTCTATTTTTAATAATAGTTGGGTCAGACGCGATTCTTATTTACCTGTAGGCTCTCAAAGTCTGAAAGCTGTTGCGAAAGCAAAACTAAGGTACAATCCCATAGAACTAGACCCAGAAGACATGTGTAGATTAGCATCCGAAGAGCCGACAACTCTTGCAAACTATTCAGTTTCCGATGCAGTTGCAACATATTATCTCTATCACAAATATGTTCACCCTTTCATATTTGCATTGTGCACTATCATTCCGATGAATCCGGATGAAGTAAGTGGTTCGCGTAAAATTTAGCATAAAGTACTCGATCGAAGTTGTGCTTCTCTATTTGTAGGTACTTAGAAAAGGATCTGGTACATTATGCGAATCTCTTTTGATGGTGGAAGCCTTTCACGCTAACATTATATTTCCCAATAAACAAGAAACGGAGTTAAGTAAATTCACAAAAGATGGTCATTTACTGGATCAAGAAACATATGTAGGAGGGCACGTGGAAGCCTTAGAGTCCGGTGTTTTTAGAGCTGATATTCCTTGCCGATTTAAGATAGAAGTAAGCGCGGTAAATGAACTAATTAATGGCGTCGAGAGTGCTATGAAACATGCTATACAAGAAGAAGAGAAAATACCTATGGAGATGGTCACGAACTTCGACGAAGTGGTCGAGGAAATCAAAGTGAAATTAGAGTCTCTAAGAAGTCAGCCTTTAAGATTGGAGAATCCTGTGATTTACCATTTAGATGTTGGTGCTATGTATCCAAATATTATTTTAACTAATCGTCTCCAGCCGTCTGCGATGGTGGATGAAACCGTTTGTGCCGCGTGTGATTACAATAAACAAGGAGCACTTTGCCAAAAAAACATGACGTGGATGTGGAGAGGAGAATATTGTAAGATGAAGAGATACTCAAGTAAAGCATTAACAGGATTTGTTATCATAAATGTATGTGTTTCTTTTTTTTTTAATTTCAGTGGCCGCAAGTTTGAGCGAGTATCAAAGGATGCAGCAACAACTAGAAAACGAAAAGTTTCCACCCCAATTTCCCGGTGGTGTTCGTCGAGCTTATCATCAATTGTCTAAAGAGGAACAGGCTACGTATGAAAAGAAAAGACTGATGGAATATTGTAAAAAAGCGTATAAAAAAGCGAAAATTACAAAAACAGAGGAGAGAACGCAAACAATCTGCCAAAAAGAGAATTCGTTTTACGTTGACACTGTTAGAGCATTCAGAGACAGAAGATACGAATATAAAGCACTTACGAAAGTTGCAAAGCAACAAGTGACGGCAGCATTAGCAAAAGGTGATGCCGGTGATATTAAGTCCGCTAAAAGTCGAGAAGTACTCTATGATTCTTTGCAACTCGCTCACAAGTGTATTTTAAATTCCTTTTACGGTTATGTCATGAGAAGAGGATCCCGATGGTTCAGTATGGAAATGGGTGGTATAGTATGTTACACAGGAGCTCATATCATCATGAAAGCTAGAGAAATTATAGAAAAGGTAGGCCGTCCATTAGAATTGGACACCGATGGAATTTGGTGTTTATTGCCCGCATCTTTTCCCGATAACGTAGTTGTCCACACTACTCATCCAAAGAAGTCGAAGCTTGCAATATCTTACCCCAATGCTATCCTTAATTTTATGGTGAAGGATCAATTTACGAATGATGTATATCACGAGCTCGTTGATCCTGAAAATTTAACGTACAAAATTAAGAGCGAAAATTCTATATTCTTCGAGGTAGACGGCCCTTATTTAGCTATGGTATTACCTGCCGCGAAAGAAGAAGGAAAGAGATTAAAAAAGCGATATGCGGTTTTTAATTTTGACGGTTCTTTGGCCGAATTAAAAGGGTTTGAAGTGAAGAGAAGGGGCGAACTTCAATTGATTAAAGTGTTTCAGACGTCTGTCTTTGAATCTTTTTTGAAAGGCAGTACGCTCGAAGAGTGCTATGCATCCGTAGCTAAAGATGCAGACTATTGGCTTGATATTTTGTACAGCAAATGTTCAGATATGCCGGATTTGGAACTGTTCGAACTCATATCCGAAAATAAATCGATGTCACGTAAATTAGAGGAGTATGGAGAGCAAAAGTCTACGTCTATTTCTACTGCTAAAAGATTAGCCGAGTTTCTAGGAGATCAAATGGTGAAAGATGCTGGCCTAGCGTGTAAATACATTATCGCTAATAAACCTCAAGGTGCACCAGTTACGGAACGCGCAATACCGTTAGCCATTTTTCAATCGGAACCAACAATAAGGAGACACTATTTGCGCAAGTGGTTGAAGGATCCTGGTTTACAAAGTGACGATATACGGCAAATTTTAGATTGGAATTACTACATTGAAAGACTTGGAAATGCTATCCAAAAAATCATTACCATTCCAGCTGCGATGCAAGGACTTCACAATCCTGTACCTAGAGTAAAGCATCCAGATTGGCTGCACAAAAAAGTAATGGAAAAAACTGCAACTCATAAACAGAGGAAAATAACAGATGTATTTACAGTACTACCAAAAGATCTAGAAAAGAGTAGTGATAACGAAGAGCCAAGTACGTCCGATCCTCGCGATATCGAAGACATAGCGGGTAAAGCGCAGCTATTTAGGCAACCATTGCCGGTTGTCAATAAAAGGAAAAGACAATGCTCGGATGAAAATGAAGACGAAAATATTAATAAAAACTGGAAAGAAGTATTAGGTTCACCACCATCAATGGGAACGACGAAGGAGGAAATACTGGAATGGTTAAAGTTCCATAAACAGAAATGGGCCCATCAGGCTAAACAAAGAGATCAACGTCAGAAAAATAAAAAGAGTAAAAGTGCGGACAACGACGACAATAATAGTTGGAAAACTACAAGAGATAGTAGAATAAACAGTTTAGGTGGTTTCTTGAGGCGAGCTCAGAAGAAATTGGTTACCACGCCCTGGCAAATTATTCAAGTAAGAATGTATTTATCACGAATTTTGTTTTTCTCTTTAGCAATAACTCATGCTTTTTCTTAAAATGAAAATGATAGAACAATTGTTCGTTCAGATATCTGAGACAAACGAACCCGGTTTATTCCGATTGTGGATACTGATCGATCAAGATCTGCACGCGTTACGTCTTGTAATACCGCGTATATTTTATGTAAATACCCGCAAACCGAAAGCAGATCCTGAACCTGGTAAAAAGGTGTCTTGGACTAAAAGCTCTAAAATTCTACCGCGATCACGGCCTATCCACAATTTATATCGGTATTCTGTTCCAGAAGCGCAATATTTAATGCATAGTCAGTAAGTTACTGTCTTGAAATATCTTGGAAATTCTTACGTTCGAATGTTCTTTTAATTCGTTCGTTTTATTCATAGAGAACTTCTAGAAGATTTAAGTAAGCCAGAAATTGAAGGAATTTACGAGACTCAAATGTCATTAGAGTTTAGAGCTATTCTTCAGTTAGGATGTATCTGCACGGTAGATCGCAAGGTAGCGCGTACCATAGCGGATGGTGCAGATACATTTAGCTTAGATCAATTAGAATTCAAAAGTATCGCCGTACAACCATACCTTCAAAACGTAATGTATATTTGTTCTTGTAGTATGTTTTTGCCTAGAAATAGAAAATATAATGCGTTGCATTATTTTAGGTTCATGCAATCAATTATGTTTTCTTGTATCATCATTGGAGTTCTAATCATCAAAGATCATTGTGGGGTCTTTTCTTAAACGCGAGTAAAAGGGCTCATATATTTGTGTTGGACACGGTTTCGTCGAATCAAATGCCCAATATGAACACATTATACGTCGAAGAACGGAACATTGTGTAAGATTTTTATAGATAATTCTTCTGCTATTTCCAAAATATTATTATTATGAATCGATCGTTTCGTAGTATATCTATGAATGGGGAAGACAAAATAAAAACTTTACCAAAATCATTTCAATTCGTAATGAGCTTTGAAACAAATTTTCAAAAACTTTGTCGGGTTTTGCAAGCAGCTGTAACTGCATATAAGAATGAAGGGCACGGTGCAACGATATTTATTACTCAAACTGCTCTCGGTAAGTTAAATAGAACTTCGCGTATCATGTTCCATGATTTGTATAATTGAACAATCTTGTCTTAGATAAAACGCTATTGTTAACGCAAATGCCATTACTCAACGATTTTCCATTAATTAATACCCATGTGCAAGACATCGAAAATTTATACAGTACAATGGAGTGGCAGAAAATCGGTGCGAAAATAATGATGCGCCATTATTTCAAAAGTCAACAAATTATCGAATTGATGGCGGAACAGTGCAGATATTTTCATGCGCCGATTGGAAATATTCCTGCAGATCCCACACTTTTTGGCGCTGACTTATTTTATGCCAGACACTTACAAAAAAATAACTTCGTGTTGTGGTGTTCTCCAACAGAGAAGCCAGATTTAGGAGGCAGTGAAAATGACGACAACAGGTTGTAATTGTATTTAATTACCGAATTTGAACCTATCATAATTTCCATTTTATTTGCAGACTGTTAACTGATTTTGAGGAAAGTACTCATTGTGCTGCAAACATTTCCGGAACTTATTCCAGCGTATGCATCGAGTTAGAGATAGAAAGTTTGGCAGTGAATACCTTATTACAATATCATCATATTCATGATATCGATGGGACTAGCTCTTTCATTGCATTTCATAATCAACAAACAACATCTGTTCAAGTAAGAAAATCATTTTTATGCAAGAAATCAATTACGAAACATAAAAAATTATGTGAGTTATATTTTTATAGGATATGGCAACGGGTGATCCTACGGCAAGTGTAATTCCTAGCTACGATGAAACTGCACTTTGCAGTCCCGCGTTTAAAGCATTACGAAGCATGGTTAATGCGTGGCTGTTGGATGTTTCAGTTTATAAGAATGTATTTGCAGATTATCAAATTATTCATTTTTATCGGTAATTATAAACCTTCAAACTTTTAACTATACATGCATATGCAATTCATTTAGCTTGTAAATTGGTGCTTCTTCAGATGGTTACGTTCGCCTAATGCTATACTTTACGATCCTGCCTTGAGACGAACATTACACAGTTATATGAAGAAGTTATTCATACAATTATTGGCCGAGTTCAAAACGCTAGGTTCTATTATTATCTTTGCGAATTTTAATAAAATTATTTTGTGTACAAAAAAGAGAACAGTGGACGATGCATTAAACTACGTGGACTTCGTTGTACAAACAATACGCAATAAAGAACTCTTTCACAGTATTGAAATCAATTTTGACCAATGTTGGGAATATTTAATATGGCTTGACGTTGTAAGTAAAATGGTGACATCTATATTTTGAGAACGAATATCTAATTGTACAATAACAAATGCTGTGCAAATTATTAGCATAATTATGGTGGTGTACAAGGAAAATTACCAAAAAATATAGAAGAAAATACAGATACCCTTGATGAAGATGCTGAGGATGATGATGAAGACTCGGTACGTATCTACATAATTATTTCATATTATCGACTTACGTTATTTTTAATTAATAACTCCTTTTATTAAGCCTAAAATAATAATGAAGTGGAATTTGATGGAATGTCTTCCTAAAGAGGCTGCGTGCCAATCGAGTTTTAGTGCCATAATAGCGGGGTATATAAATGCGCTTTATCAATTTATGTCTGAGAATGAACAATTAAATGCTACTGTAAGACCTAGGAGAAGATCAACTAGTTTAAGTCAAAGTTTATCGGCACAATTGGGGTTAGGAGCACTTGAAAACACTGCGGATTTTGTGAAGCAGCTTATATCGGGAGACATGTCTCAAAAGCTTTTCCAGTAAATATTTTTATCTCGTTTTCCTAAATAATGAAGGTGGGATTTTATATTTAACTTAAAAATTTCGTAGAATTGTACAAAAAATATACAAGAAAACTCCGGAGAAAAAATTAACTATTCAAGAGTATCCGAATTTGGATTTAGATGGTAAAGAAAGTAAAACGATTAATCCTGCTTTGGAGTTAATTAAAGCAGTGTGCAAGGTACTTAAGTACGGATAAAATTGTATCGAATAATCGTTCGTTAAACAAATTATACAAATTCAGTTTTTTAGGTATTGTCTTTAGACAAAGAAGTTGAATTTAATGTGTATCACATGCAGACAAATTTGTTACGACTAATTAAAATTAGTAGTTACAGCGATGAAGCTGAATGGAAAGATCCATGCATATCGCTAATTTTACCGGAAATTATTTGTAAATCGTGTAATCACACAAGAGATATTGATCTGTGTAAAGATAATTTGTGTATTATGGAGAAAGATAGGTATATATTGTGATATAAAGAATTATTACTATTAATTTATTTTATTCGTATAATGCTTTTATTTGTATAGGTATATGTGGAAATGTCCCCTTTGCAAAATGAACTATGATAATGAAGAAATAGAATTTCTTTTGACAGATCTATTACATCGCAGGAGTATGGGTTATATATTGCAAGATTTACAGTGCTGCAAATGTCAAGAAATTAAAAGAGAAAATATGAACGAACTCTGTTCCTGTTCAGGGGACTTCAAAACTTTAATTACCAAAAATGAAATAGTGAAATTTGTAAAGATATGCAAATCTGTTGCTAGGAAATGTAATATGGAAACATTGATAGAAGCAGTTGAGAATACCAAACTTTTTATAAATTCAACGTAGTTTTAGAAATTTTAGTAAAGCAAGTAAGTTTTTCCTTTTTTAATTATTTTTTATTTAAATTATATACATTAAGGACAATGGAATTCAATATATTTACCTTTATACTTTTACATATATGTGTATTTTTGCAACTGATTACTTAATATTAAATATAACAATTTTATTACAGATGTTCTAATTATATGTATCTTTATGTGTTTCATTAGTGTACTTAATCTTTCACTGAACTAACATCCACTGCTGGGTCTGAAATTAAATTTAATTTGTATTTTTAAGTATAATACATTAATCATGGTATTTTTAAATTCATGAAACATTACATACCTTTAAATTGAAAGGTAGGAAATTGTGACATTTTAGACCTGTCTGAAGCACCAAACTGTTTTGCAAGTCTCTCGAGTTCAGCCTCCTTTTCCTTCTGAATTTCTGGACTAGCATCGACTAATTTTCCATCTCTACATTGAGTAGTTTAATATTACAAATACAGTTTACAATTTGCTATTATCACTTTTGACATAATAGTTCACACAAAATTTAATATCTACTTACGCGCTCTTCGCTTTGTACTCGCGAATTTTGTCGATGAATAGTTGTTGAATTGGATCGCTTGCTTTTTGCAATACTGGCGCAACAATGCCAATATTGCGTTTTAAAACTTTTGGTACATTAATAGCCAAACGTTTGGTAAGCATTTTGCTTGAAAAAGTCAAATATAAATAACTTTAGGTATCGCCGGAAGATTAAGGAGAATAAATAACGAGTGACATAAATAATACTAATTTTACTAATTGTACAAAGTAATAGTACTACATAAAACTATATGTTTAAACCTCTAAATAAATGACAAATTATAGTAAATTATTGAATTTCTCTTACGTAATACAACATTATACAATGTATATATAGGTTATGGTCAATACAGGAACATAATATAACAAATTATAAATACGAAACAAACAAACGTCTACACTAGTGTTGTTATGAATTCAAATGTGATTTAAAATCGTTTAAAGTAATACAAAATTCTTACATTTTATTGAATGCACTTCGGTAGCGCTCGTCGATTATATCAACCTTAGAATGAAGTAGTTTTAGAATGATCATAGACTTGTAATATACAAGAAAAAAGTAAATTTCTATATGCCTTATCATGATTGGTTAACATTTTAGAGTACAATTAATTTTAATTTTATATACATTAGAAGTATTTTTTGTAATTAAATTTGGAAAAGTTCATTATGGTTACATACTATATTAACTAGAAGATAGTATTTAAAAATGAAAATTTGTTAGAAATATTGAGTTCGCCCAAGAACCTGTGGACCATCTAGGTATTCGTACATCCTGACTCTAACGCGGTTCCAACGGAAGACGCAGAATACAGCAGCGAATCACAACACCGATTGCAAACGGCTATCGCTGATTGGTTGTAGAGATATTTTTACGAAGGGTGGGGAGACGAAGCCCGCTCTTGGTTTCATTCATGAACGCCTGGGCCGCAGCCATAATACATTTGTAATCTGTATTGTGTACGGGTAGACCGCGTTAGTGCTGCCGATGTGCGTGCGCCTCACAGTCGTACACGTGATTCTTGTTTTGTGTTCGGTTCTCTTTTGGTGTTTTCCGTGTGCATTATCTGACCAATTGACATTGCTGCATTCTTCACTGGATTTTACGTTGAAAAACAGGTAAGAAAACGCGTTTTAACCCGTTAACCTGCGCGCTTTCTGCGTGGCTTGAGCGCGCGAACGTGAATCTTCGAAACTTTCGAACTAACGAAATCTTTGATTCGTGTTTTATTCGTAAGAGTACGACATGAAATAGGAATACGAATGACTAGAAGGCTTTTACGAAAAGGTAGAACGTAGCGTCAGCGAGAAAAGTGTACGCCTACGTACGAACAGGCCTATATTTGTTTTGACGGAGTGTTCACTGGCTACTTTGCATCCCACGGACGATCGGAAACACTGACAAGATGGGTATTATAATACGAGATCTACGTACTGACTTGTTCGTTGCCAATCGTTTAGCAAGATCAAACCTTTTTTTATTATTGGTTCGTATTTAAATCAAAATTGTATCGTACTTCCATTTTTTAGGATTTTACTGAATTTGATCTACTTTCTTGTATCTTAATATGATCTCTGAGTAACGATGTAAATATTTTGTCATGTACTTACAAACAACAGTGACAGCCTCTGTAAGCATCCTAGACGTTTTGGGAGCTTCATGTTTATCTTGCGTCATGCCATCTATGATTTACACTTTCGATTAACGTCAAAAGTTTATCTAGGGAGAAATCGATTGCACGATTTATAGTTCGATTTCGTAGAACTTCAGAATTTGCGAACACTATCTTAAACAAGGTTCGTCCGCAATGAAACTCAACAAGCGAGTTTTGCAAAAACATTTTGAAGATTAGTTTCCTTCCTCACGTATTGATCCCGTATCGATCGTAAATATATCGTGTATACCTGATAATCGTATCACATCTTGCGTCATGTACAATTTCGCTTTTATCATTTCGACCCAACGTAGACGATATTCGTAGAATTTTTTAACGGCCATCTCTTCCAAGTAAGTATGTAGTGAAACCTTATTTTTCATTTTATCGAAGATTAATGAACGAATTTGTTGAGACGATAGTACGCTAAGAAATACAATGAAAAGCATTGTGTAAGTTAGAGAATCTTCTGCATGATTAACGATCGAGTGTGCTACGTAACGCTTAGATAATGAGTTTTCATTGCAATCTTTCGCGTGTTCTCGTCTCTGTAATACATAATACACAACAATATAAGTCTTTACGATCGAAATCGCTGTTATTTTTACAGATATTACGACGGCATTTATTATCGAATCTACTAGAATTAAAGGTGAAAAGTCTCGAATTGCGTTTTGAAATATACGTTGCATAGTTTACATGAAGGTTGTTCCTAAAAAATAAATAGGAAAATTAAAATAATGTAGCCCACATAGTTCTTTAAAACATTTTATTTAACAAATTAGGCGCGAAGAAACAATAGGATATCGTAAATCATATGACATTGTCGCCTACGAAATAAGTCATTGTTGCCAACTTATTAGAAACGATAAAAATTAACAACGTTAGCAAAGACGTGACTTGGACTCGTTGGCAAGATCAAGTTATACGTTGAATTTTATTTCAATATATTTTACAGTTCGGTAAACATTTTCTGTCAGGTCTGGATTAGGTTTTTATACGGCGTCTGCGTAACATATTTCGCCGGTAACGCGTGGAGGTAATATTTCTGTTGAACAGTATTTGATATACACACCAAGCGAGAAAAAGTGGGGGGAATATAGCGTTGGGTAGGAAGCGCGAGAGAGAGAGGGAGAGAGTGAGAAAGAGAGAAAGTGAGAGAAAGAGAGGATAGTAATACATACTGGGTTGGACATTGTGTAAGTTAAACGTACATGGGGGGATGAGATGGCTAGCCTGGCAATTTAAAAAAGGAACGCGATGCCCTCGGTGTTGGTGGGTCGAATGGTTTTTGTACACTTTCTCGGATCTCGGGGAGTACGGCATGGCAACGTCGCGACCTACCATGCTTCCCTCGTTTGTCTTCTCGGCTGTTTCTTCTCTGCCAAAGACGCGACAAATATCAAAGGCCAGCAGACACACCGTGATGACAAAGCTGCACGAACGTCCCGACATCGAGATAGAAAGAATGGAAGCAAGAAAGAGACGGTGAGAAAGCAACAGATAAAGAAAAAAAAAGTATGCGCGCGAGTAAGATAGGAAAGAAAACTGTCGATCGGTTCGGGAAGACAGGGCGATTCGCGCTTTGCCAAACTGTTTTCACGAAGAAAAGAAATTACAAAACCGAGTTTTCAATTACTCGTAAATGTCGTGATTTCTTTTCTTCAAAGGGTTAGGTTGGGGTTATGCTTCGATGCTTGCGAAGTTTGCGCGCGAAGCAGTCGTCGTTCGATATTTCTAAATCGAATGTATGATCTTTCGATAATCGAAAGCACGCGTCTCTAACGGTTTGCAGTTCAAACTCTCGGTGCGTAACGTGCAGTGTTCGTTAGGCAAGTTGTGTGAAACGAGTTCACGAAATTATGGTTCGAAGAAAGAAATAGACATTTTTAACGAGTTCGAAAGTCAAGGGCATATCGAGATTTTTCCTCATATGGGTTCATCGTGGGTGCAGGGGCTTCGCATACGGGTCCATGCATCCCGTGACCTAGAAGAACGTCTGCCCGCATCTGGAAACCCAGCGACAGCTCCTCGAAAGATATTATATTGCTTTCTCGGCGGACTTGAAACAATAGACACTTGAACTCCTTGAAGGACAGGCCAGTTCGTAGACGGTGTCCCAGAAAAACGAAACGAAAACCCATGGTAGTTGCATAGCCGGGCAGTACGTTATCGCCATCATGGAAAAATTCAAGGTAATGTCCGCCATGTTGCTTTTTGAAACAATGGCTTCTTGTCTTAATTCTATTACGATGTATTCGGTGTTACGAATCAAATATGTATATTTTCAAAGTTGGCTATCTAGAAAACGAAAGTTTAGGTAAAATTTATAAAAAACTTTTATTTCTTCGTTGCGAAATAGTTCGACGAGTAACGGATATACGGTTGCTTGTCTTTTATTTGTTATTCGAAATTTGTATCTAGATAAGAATCGTGCCCGAGAGTAATCAAGATTTGTCAGGTTAGGTCTAGGCGAGATTATTCATTTCTTGGAAGGATATCAGCATGCTATCAGCATTGCCTTTTCTTTTTGTCTTTCTTTCCCTTTGTTTCGGTGTATAGTTAGAAACTGTTAAGTATTTTGAGGTAACACTAACTCGTTTAATGTTAAACGTCTGGCGCACCGTGTCCTCGGTATGCCAGTCAGGAACTCGCGAAGTGAAACAAACCAGGAGCGTTACGACTTTACCCTCCGTATCGAACGATCTTTTTCTTTCGCTTTCGTTGCTCGGGAACGCAGGTAGATGCACCCGAGTGGAAATGGCATCCTCGTATTTGCGCGGAAGTCGGCCGGACACTTTAAAAGCCGATCCCTTCCGACAACACCTACAGATTTTCAGATACAACGGGAACATGCATGAAAAGTATCCATCGAACTGCCAGCAGTCGTTTAGGTCTTGGGTCGCTGCGAGAACTCGCAAATTACTATAATATTTAAACAATATAAAGATTGTTCAGCTACAAGTGTTCGAAATTTTCAGGGACTATTCCACATGCCAAAGTAAGACAAGAATAAAGAACGACGAAATTACATTTGTGACCCTGTATCCGAGTTATTAATCCATGAAAATACGTAGGAAGAGGTAAGATCTCATTTAATTTTGTCTCTGTTGGAAAAGATAGAGAATAGATTATTCAACTTTTTTTTACATCAAATTTACATTCCCTTTACAAGTAACGAATAGAAAACATTGCAAGTGGTAATCGTCATCACCCATGGACCGATTTTGTTCAGAATCTGATCAGATCTTGGGATGAGAATATAAGTAAGTAAATTCAAGGATCTTCTGTCTTCTAAAATATGATCTCCCACGACGTATATACATTAGTTATTTCGAGGAACGTTTGTGATAGGGTCTTTCAGAAAATATGTCAGATAAGCGAATCATACGCATATCTTTCATCACGTTGGATCGATAGCCATCTGCTCGACGATAAGGATTGTTATCTACTCGATCGTGTAGCGAAAGCTACGGGCATGGTTAATGCCTTTGTCAAAAACAACTCCATGGGGAGCGGAACTGTGATCGCACTTTCGTGTGGTCTGATTATTTCACTTTGGAACCTTGAGATTATTTTAGATTATTGTCTCGAGTCTTCGGTACTTATCGATAATACTCTTTGCATTTGATAAACGTTATATCACCCTTTAGACATTCTGAATAGAAAAACAAACAAGATTAATCTTTTTAGTATTAATTAATATCTACTTATCTTAAGTACTAGGCTGCCACTTTTAATCGTTATATAAATTTTTTAAATGTTTGCGTACCTTAAGGTAGAACGATTTTTATTTTCTAGTTCTTTTGTTGCTTGTAAAAGCTTTTGAATGCTTCGGATAGAAGGTGTTTTCTCGTTACATTCTCATCGAGAAGATACAGACACCTTGTACGGACGAGAGGGTTAAAAACCAGAATTTTGAAACGCTTTGTACCGAGGCAGATTTTGCCCACGTCTAAAGAGCCGTGAGAGTCGATGGCGGTGCTCGAGCACTTTTCCACCTACCATCTGTCGTTTGGGCTTCCAGCCGGAGTAACCTGATCTTTGTAGAAACCAGGGTTCGAAAACCTCCTACGTACGCTATGGTGCCTGCAGCTCGCATCCCCTTACACTTGCACCTTCTAAAAATTGCACCGACATGTTTCGCAAAATTGTGCAGTTCTCGAATACAGATATTTAACTTTGTATTACTATGAGTATTGAGACGATAAGTTTCTTCCAAAGCTCTATTTTTATCACAATTATAACATTCTTGACATTAGTCCTAACTATAAAATATCTTGATTTGAATATTTATAGCATATTACAAATTCTATCCATACCTGGAATGAGTAGGTGCAAATGTAAATATTACTCAATTAAGGTACTTTCTAGATATCTTTATCGAGACAGTCTTTATTACACAAGTAATAGATAGCAGAAGATAACGGAAGCTTTAATAATGAAAGACTTTCTGTTTTCAAAGTTTCATGGAACATCTTATAATGTTTCTATGACATAGTTATGATTTTAATTTTGCGCTAAACTTTTAACGTTACAAATTGAATTTACCAATAACTGCATTTTTATGTTGATTAATTTTTAAGAAACAGTTATCATTTCAATTTTACGTCTATCTCTTTTGTCTTTCTAATGTTAATATCTTGGAAAGGATCCCCTATAGCTAAAATTATTACAATTTTACCATTTTCCCTTATGGAAGGCGACTCTAGGGCGCTCTGTAGATCTAAAAACCTCGAAAATAGCAATGACTTTTTAAAATTTCTTGAAATATGAAGTCTTTGGCATCCGTTTCTGCGAGTTTAGAGTCGGCGATGTTTCACGCGTTTTAGAGCATAAGGGGGGTGGGGAAAAAGGTAAAATTCGGTTGTCAGAGTAGGTACGTCATGTGAAAGAGAATTTAGTGTACAGGTTGCGAATAAAAAGGGAACGGTGGTGATTTAGCATCTCCAGACCCGGTTCAGAAACGTGCGCGCGCGGTTCGTTGAACGTCTGTTTTTAAAGCGCCTCCCGACCGCCATTAAGCGTCCAAACGAAAAGTTATGCTTTTCACGTGCGGACCACCGCCTAAATAACGAATTTACACGCGCGAATCAAACAAAATGCCTCCGAACGCCGCAATAATCTCTCAGGGACGAACGAATTTATTTAAGAACCGAGCGAGTACCAGCAGCGAGTTTGTAGAGGGACTAATTGGCCCGCGATTTCATCTTCAACGCATCGATTGCCAAAACAATTTTATAAGAAAAGTTCAGCTTTCGTACACTGGTCAAATTCAACTTTCATAAAGAGTTAAAGAAAAACTTTTCTATTTATTCAAGGCAATAGAGACAGACTCATTTGCATCTAGCGTTCCTTTCAGAAGTATTCGTCTCAGTTTTTATTTACAATGATACCTTTGAGAGAGACAATATTAGTGTTGTTAATAAACGAATGATGCGGCAGTCGATGCGTTAGCCTTAGAAAAAAAACCGTTCATAGTGTCTCGTTGCTGAAACTTCGTTCCTGTTGCAGCCAAAATGGATATGGAATCCCTGTACGACTACGGGGATGAGGAACAGGACTTCTACGAGGAGAGTCCCGGGACCAGGAAGGGCTATCCCATCGATCACAGATCCATCAAGGTCAGTGAGTGCTCCTCTCGATCGTAGTTGCGAGGCGGCCGGAAGGAAGGCTCGAGCGTCGTCGGGTTATATTTAACCGTACGATCACACAGGTGACACGTAATTACACCGGGTCTAATTTTAAAGCGGGGCGGGCAATTTCGAAACGTGTCCGTTCGAACCGAAAGTTTTCTAGCCTGGTGTTCTGGCGCTGTTATTTTCGTGGCCGTCTTTGACAACGCCGCCTCGCGTCGGCTACGCCCGTTGGCGTAGTTGTCATCGACAGTCCGTTTCTTTTGTCGTTTTGTTTTCGGTCTGACGTTTTCGCTCGGACGCTGGGAATCGAAAGCAGAGGTCGCGGAAACATTGCAGGTGTCGCAGGCTAATCTAGAACGGCGCAAGGTACGGAGAACTGGATGTTGTGTTTTCGTTTTGAGGCGTTTGTATTTTCGCACAACGTTCGATTACGACATGCGAGGAGGAACGAAGGTCACCTTGAAAAGTTTAAACAGGAGCGGGGCACACGATATCGTGTCCCGTATCGAATTGCGTCCGAGTTAAACGGTTTCTCGGATTGGAATCTTACTCGGTAGTAACCGATCTTGCGGACTAAGATAATTTATGAGGCTATTTATATTGTGACACTCGAAGCGTTACTTTGTAACAGTTGGACCGGTCGCAACTAGCGACCACATTATTTTCGCACGATCGTTCCGCGACCGCGTTTGCTCGATTCCGTTTTCGCTTTCGGGAGGATCGTCGAAAGCAGGCCAATCGTTAGCGCGTCGTTTTAGGAAACGTTAATTAACCCTGACGCGCGGTTGGAGAGCGTCAGCGTGCACGAGACGCGCGCGATTCGTTAGCAAGAGAAGAGCCGGTCGAAATAGGCCAATCGTACTCTATTTTCGCAGCGATAGTTGACGTTGGCAGCCGCGTTGGCAGCGGCTGCGATTGTACGAGTGCCAGTAACAATTCGTTCTCCTCGCTACTCTCCGCCTTCGTTTCATGAATGAACGTAGAGCCAGCACGCTCGTTCACCGTCTCCCCTCGACCCCTCTTCTGACCTCGCCTGGACATCGTCTGACGCTTCTATCGCGATCTCTGTTTATCGTCCGGTCTGCTCTTTCAAAGTAAAATATTATTGTAATAGTAGACAACGAACTATAATTTATAGCAGATTGGTGCATTTAATAATGCGAGTTACAAGGTTGTACTCTACCGCCTCTTATTAACCCTCAACATTGTTCAAACACTATGGAATTGATGTTTTCAATGTTGTAGTGCGATAGAAGGGAACGTAGAAACAACCGAAATCGAGCCAAATTATTTATAACATGTTTCACATACCCTAGGAGCAGCTTATAAATTTTGTGCGCTTGTTTTGTTGCTCTATTTTCAATCGTTTAGGAACAGAATGTTGAACGTATATGTCTGATTCATAGAAAATTTCGTGGATCTGACGGTGAACGTGTTAAAAGGGAAGAGCCGCGATATCCGAAAGCGAAAGGGACACCGAAGAAACGGACAGTCGAGCGAGAGCGAGTTGGTCAAAGAAACGGGATGCAGGGAAGAAACGCACGCGTGCACGGCAGCCGTTCGGGGGAGGAGAAAGGAGAAATCTAAGTCGCCAGAAATAGCATCCCTTCTCGCGTCGTGCAGAGGCCAGACCTTCTGCATGCGCCTCTCGTTCTAGTCCCATGCACCGTTGCCTCATCTACGTCACGCGTTCTCTCGCACCCGGTGCATCGACGTCGACCTCTGCCTTTGCTTCTTTTCATTAATGCGAGAGGGTTGACGGAGTATACCATCATTGTATAATCTAACGGGTGCCGCGCGACGCACGTGCGTCTTAAACACGGCCTCCGGATATCGGAACACCTACGATACTAAGGGACATCGACGCCACAGAAAGATATTTATACACATTGCCGTGCAATCTTCAGTTTTTCTTTTTTTTTTTTAAACGACAGGCCAAACAATTTGATAGGGTTCGTCCTTTCTCAAAATAACAGTTTTCTAGCATTAATTCAATTTTAATTCAACAAAGTGTCTATCAATTTGTAACAACGCTTTAAGGAACAGGACTTTGTCACTATAGAAGTAAGATTAATTCTCAAGTTAGGTAATTGTATTAGTTATACAATGTAATATCGACATTAGCATTAATTTTCAACGATTGCGAAGCACTGGTGAGAAAGAGGAAGCTATCGTAACGAAATGGTTTCTGATCGATGACAGAGGCACGTCTGGGATAATTAGGAATTGAAATCGTTGTGTTCGTTCGCCGTGGAATCAGAATTAAACGATTTGGGCGTGGTGCATCCGTTTCCTTTCCTAGCTTCCCGCCGCATACTGATTACTATTACGCTTGTTTTCCCCTAACAATAGTCGACAGGTCGATCGTAACGAGTGGTTTTCCAGACCGCTAGCGTGCCTCTCGAGTCTCTGCCTAAAAACACCGGGACACTTTTGCCCGTGAATCGTTAATATCGAGTAGTCGCGTCCCTCGTTCCGGTGAAATTGAAACTAATTCGCGGCGGTTTGAAAATTCGCGGTTAATGAAACTTCACAGAGCACCGGTTAGTATTTTACGCGCGTGACCTAACATTATCCAGGTAGTCTTTATCCGTACACTTCCTGCGCGCGCGTTCACGCAAGCGAGTAGCCCAGCACCGCGTAATCTTCGCGTCGTCGAATTTTACAAAGAGCAGCCTCTTTTTCTCGCGGCCATCTGTCGATGAATATTAATAAGAAGAAAGCAGGACAGCTGTTGTTTGTCGCGCGCAGGAACTGGCCACTTGGAAGGCCGTTTCTCTACCGGAAGTCCTTTGCGGAACTCACCGAAAAACGATATCTCTCCTTTGAGCCGGGGCGCATCCTTTCTGGCCATCCCGCAGATTCTTCAGCGCTAGTGGATTTCTTGGTTCGTCCCATCAGTCACGAATCTTCAAAATTATAAACAAATATCGTATTCAGTGATTTTAATTAGAAAATAGCCTATGTATATCAGTCAGTAGGATGCAACGTATGGAATCGAGCTTCGTAAACAGTTTGATTTGGTTTAAATTAGAGTTGCTTGCAGGATGACCCGATATCATTGATCTCGAAGAACCACGGTTCATAAGGTTCTAAATATACGATGCACACGCTGGTAACCTTTAACCGTTTTATCATGGGGGTAATAAATCCAACATGGCGTTTATATTTGCGAGAGGAAGCCAATTTAGCGGAAAAGATTTTTAATCGTCCGTGTCTTCTGCCATTCATCGGAGACAAGTACGATCGACGTATAAATAGATGGCGAACGATGAATGGTGGCAACGTTAAGTATTCATAGAGGTTTCGTCGCGTTTCCTGAGAGACCGTTCGCGAACACGAATTTCATTCTACTTTTGCTCGTAGCCAGATAAAACATTAACACGTAAAGGAAACTTCTATCGCCTAACGAGCTGTTTCATTAACGATCGTTATCAGACAATAGAGATTCGTTCCTAAACCCAATACAGGATATCGCGGAATTAATCGATGCAATTTATATTGATAGTCTAGTCTCTAGTCTAGTGTCTAAAATATTTTATACGAAAGCTAACGAACTTTCGATGTTCGACTCCTTTATTCGGTGCTATCGAAATCGATAGGAGAAAAACAATTTGGGATCGATAAACGCGACATGCTTAATCGACTCATTGAGCACGACCACGAGATCGAAAATTGCTGCGTTCGACGACGCCTCGTTGGTGCTTATCTTATCAGTGTACTTTCTTCGTATACGTGTGCTTGTACCAGGCGACATTCGATCTAAGAAAACATTGATACATTACGTTCATTCATGGTATTATTCATCAGAATTGCGTCTCATGGTCAATGCGTTGCGATAGCTGTTTTTCTTTTCTTTCAACTCGTCTCGATGTTCTACCTTTCTCTAATTAAAGTTTGTTATTGACAAAAATGTAACCTTAGTTTTAGATTCAAGGAAACGACCTAGGAAAGGGACTTAAAATCAGGGTCTAAAATTAGCTTTTGCCCAAATTTTACATTCATTTATACACCAAGTAATGTTATGACAAGCTGGACAGTTGGTAATTAGACGAAGATAAGTATGGAGAATACATATTGCGTGGAAGAAGTTCCTAGGCCTAGCTGAAGATGACGTTCTTCGTCGTCTGTGGAACGCGTAGACTAACGTTGTCGTGCAACAATACGACCAGACAATTTCCTTGACCAATATCTCTTTCGTTTCAATTCATCGCTCAAATTTATCAGATGGCATTGACAACGATTCGCCGTGACCGTTTCACCTGATTTAAGTAGCTCATAATACAGCACATCTCGTATCCTACTAAATGCAGAATAAAACCTTTAGATATTAGGAGTTTCAAGAATTCATTTTAACAATGTTAGAAATTAAAAGCTTCGTTTAGATTCGATCAAATCCTCTGTACGACTTGATAATGATTTTTGTATAACTATCATTGGATTTGATAATGCAGTGTCATAATCTGTAACTTATCTGGCAATTTATCGACGGTCTGCATGGTTAAGTATTAATTAGAAAACGTCGGGGCCATTAATTTTCCACTTTACACGTCGTGGTTGACGGTTGTCGATATCGTCAAGAAACGCGGAATATTTCATGCGATTGCTCCGAAACGGTTCACTGTCCGAAATATCATCGTCGTCGAGTCGTTTTGAAATATCGTTTACCGTCGCTTAATAATCGATGGAATTAGATTGGTAGAAGGGAAGGCTTCGCGAGTCGTGTTCGATCTCGAAAAAATATTCTGGGAGGTTCGTGCTCCTCGCGGCTGCTGCGTGGTTCGAATAGATTTACATGTCTGAAAGGACCATTACTGGGAACGCCGTTGAAAATCTATTTTTGCCGCCGCTACTCGAAACAATCCTGCCTGTATTGCTCTCGTTGAACTCGTTCAGGATTCCTCCGGCAATCGCTTATTTCGGGTGGCTCTCCGCCGCGGCTTTTAATCCCGTACACCGACTCGACGGAAATATCTTTATAATATTTACACGATTTTTACGGTAATTCTCTGCGACTTAAACGCGTAAAAAAATACAGGGAATCGACCCAGCAAGAAAAAAATTTTGTTCGCCTACGTTGGCTCCGCTTTAATTTTTCGTTAATAACGTTGATCCATTGTTTGCTAGTCAAGATCTTCATCGGATACATTTTTTCCACAGATCTGCCTCTCGACGGTGACCCGAGATCAGACTCGATAGGACGTGTATCCAAAGTTAGAAGGTGTCGAAATCAACCTTTCGTCGGAAATTTGAGAAACGGTAGCCTATTGTTGGCAACTGGCAGACAGAGTTCTCGCGATGGAACGTTTTTCGAGTCACGGAATATGTAATCAAAGGCGGGGAACAGAACGAGAAGAAAACAGGAACAAACGGGAGTAAAAATAGCAACGGATTGTGGCCGGCATGAGAAAACGTGCTAATAGCTTCTTTTCGTTTCTTCCTTTCAAGGGCGTTTTTAACGATCCGTCCTTATC
The DNA here is from genome assembly GCF_051014445.1 of Colletes latitarsis. Classification (NCBI taxonomy): domain Eukaryota; kingdom Metazoa; phylum Arthropoda; class Insecta; order Hymenoptera; family Colletidae; genus Colletes; species Colletes latitarsis. The sequence continues at coordinate 22,678,523 of NC_135135.1, read as the reverse complement.
CGTTTGGTCGGTCAGCCAATAGCGCGGTCTCGCTCGCTCTTCCCTTTCGACGATTCTTGCTTTGCCCCTTCCACCGGTGCCTCTGTTACTCATTCATTCAGTGAACGACCGAGTCCGTTTCTGAACGAGCATAATGCCGGGTTCTTATAAGAGCCGGGTCGTCGCGCTGCCTCCCTGGTCCGTAGAAACAGACTTTGTGCATAAAGATGGAAGCTTAACGCTTCGCGTTTAGTAAGGAATTCTTTTCTCTTGGCTTTAATCGCCCGCTCGCCCGATCGTCCGTTTAATCTCGCGGTCCATGCGACCAGCAATTGTCTAGAAGTTCTCTGTGTTTCGTTTAAAAAACAAAAAAACAATGGAAAATTATGCTCTATATATTTGTGACCCAGTAATATACATATAGACACTTCACAGGAAGTGCTCGAAATGGCCATTTACGGTACAAATATAAGAATGCAAACGTCCTGTCATAGAGTTCCAGAATCTTTCAAATATTACAGATATTTTAGCAGCTTCTAGTTAGCGACTACTGGTTCTGAGCGTCCCCAAAAATAAAAGATCAGTTCTTATCGTATAGAAAGTCGTACAAACTGTCTGTTAGTGTAGTTATCGATTTTGTATCTTCCTTCGGTCTTATTTTCTTAACGTTTTAAGCTCCACGTGTTTCCTCGATGACTCACGCTGGATCTGTTCGTATCGACAAACGAGCCACCGGTCGATGATAATATTTTAATTATTTTTTACTTCTCGAGTAATACTAATTTGTAAATATCGTACTGTCGCGCAAGTTCGACTTACGTTTATTAGGTTCCGAGAAACATTTCAACCAGTCCACTTTAACGGAACTTTAATAAATACGTCGATACACGTCATTCCATCGTCGTTCCATAACCGTAAGGACAAAAGAGGGCGAGTTATTTTGAGCTCCTTCGGCGAGGAAGGTATGCGAGGAACGAAACGACTGAGCTGAGCGCAGTTTCCGAGAAATTATTACGGATTACATCATTCGCAATTCGTACGACGATTAATTTATATCTAGGCGCGAGCCTCGAGCACGATGCATACTCATCGATGATTGTCAGTGTCAGAACGATGCTTCGTTTCGATTCAATTTCCTTAGCAATTCAACTAAGTAAATTTCTAAGACCTATCCTAACGAGAGATGTTAAGTTTCTGATTCATCGACGAGAGAATACCACGAATACGTGGGGGAAAAGTTAAATACCTTGCATCGAATGCTAGACGTTCGTGCGAGGTCTCGTTCCGATGATACCTGGGGGTTCGATCGCGGAGCAGTTTCGTTCGAGACAAGTGGCCAAGAACGTTCGATCACGTAGTCAAACGTTGTGGAACGAAACGCCGCGGCGTGGTATCGTTCGAATGCCGATGATGAAAGAGGAAGAGATAGGTAAACAGATAGACGGGCGGGGAGAAAGACGGCAAGCAACGCGTGACAGCAATTACGATTCGCCAACTTATCTGCATACACGTGTTGCATGCGTACACCGCCAATACGCAGGGGAAAATAATTATCGTGGAAGACAGAGAGGCTCGTTGTTCGAGCCATGATTTAATCGGGCCCCCCATTAACGCAGAATCGCCTTTCTTTTCGCCGTTACACGCTCGTACGCGTCATCCTTGGAAAATCTCAGTTATCTCAGGTTCGTCTTGTTCGCTTTACCCATCGCGATTTTAAGCTTCCGTAGACGCTAATTCCAATTAGGTATTGAATTTACGAACGATCGAAGATCTAATCTTTTGCACTCCACTCTAAATTAATCCTTTTGCAAATCGTGTTTCGCTACCAATTTGTTTTCTCGAGCCACAAGAAGGTGAATATGTGCATATTTATCTAACTCGTATGGGAGTTTATCGCGCGGAGATTAGGGACAAATCAAACTCTTGTAAACGTCAGTAACACACAAAGGATTAATAGGTCTTCTGCAAGTGTATCGATATCGCGTAGAGCACGATTAATTTACCGGTTTGATCGAGTATTGCGATTACCAACGATACACAGATAAATACGTAAGGATAGTTCATTCGTGACATCACGAGCGGATGACAAGTCGACGATCTCGTTGATTGAACGACCCCCACGCGACTCGTTCTCGCTATTTATAAGTCTCGATAGTTCTAGAAAGCTATTCATGGCTGATCGTTGCACCCGGTCGTGCTCCAAAACTCTCACCAAATTTTGGCAAACTTTCTTTCTTATCTCGTTACTTTGTCGTCCATCTCTTCCTAACCCAAACCTTTCTAAATCTGAACAGTTGCGTTGAACTTCTAGATCTTCTGCTTGTTTGCCAAATCGTGCAACTCCATTAAATGAAAACAAAAGAAATTGATAAAATGCAGTAAACGGCTCGTATCGAGTTTGAGTAATTTTAGGATCTATGAGTAAATTTACGTGTATTTTTGTGGGCGTGATAATTTATAATTTCGTTATTTTTTCAGATTTCAAAACGGAACTTTGTAAATGTATTTTTAAACGCATAGACTTTTACACGATGCGAAAGGAATTTTCGATGCAGCGCCGTGATTATCCCCTTTAACATAAAAGGCAATGCCGCCTCCGCGTGTAGATATGTACTTCTGATTTTCCATCGGAGCCGATCGGAGTACAAGCAGGAAGGTGGAAACACGTCCTGACGGCGAAGCCACGTTTCATGCGAGAGCCACGACGTCGAATTTAAATCGAGACAGTAAGGCTCGTATTGTAAACTTTTAATTGACGTTGTCCATGGCGTGCGTCAATCCCGTGACAATTTGTTATATCACGAGGAAATTTAATTAGGAATAATTTATTCGGAACGGTCGCTTACGTATTACAATATTTAACTCATTCTTTATCGCGTGTCCTCTGACGCACCGATATTTATGAGAAACCGTCGCACGCGTGCGACAGCAACGATCGTCTACTTTGTGCCGTGTAAACAAATGAAGTAAGAACTATATTAACCGTAACACACTGTACGCAAGTTGGCCTATTTAAGTTTTCTTGCTTGTGTAGGCTTCGTCTAACTTGAGAATTAATTTTTTTAGGTCATTAGTGAAAAGTCACCATTATAGTTCCAGTGTGGAAGACACATTTCGTTCGTTGGAAGATTTCGTTGAGTATCTACATTTTGAATCATAAAAATCGTATAAAATCGTTGGGACAAATTCTAAATTATGTAACGTGTTACAGCTACCCCGTGTTACTTTGGATTCCGGGTATTGTCTACGGGTTGATATTCCGTTAGAGGACGAGCAACTGAAATACACCTTCTGGTCGTCAAGTTCATACGCCTACGGTGCGTGTAAAGCTTTGAGCCTCGGTGACGCTACCGAGTTGCTCGTCTATGATCCACGAGCGTCTGCTAGGTTAGGTTGACGGGGGAAGGGTGACTGGTGGACTGGATCGCCGGCGGGACGCGGGGGAGGGTGGAATGAATTAGAGGGGAAAGAGTGCAGCGAGAAAGAGAGGAGAGTAGCGTAAAAGGACAGGGCTGGGCGAGTAGGGTCGAGTAGGAGGGAGGAGAGCGTAGGTACGGAGCGAGGTTAGAATGTTGCATCGCGTCGCTGCGCTGTCGTTGCATTGCGTACCGTTGCGTCACTCTCTTGTGCAGCGTTTCATTCAACTTGTAGTCCCTCGCACGAAGGTCAAGCGGTCGTAGCTGTCGCGTTGCGTCGTCTCGATGCGTCCTTCTACGCTCTCTCCTCTTTCTCCTTTCGCCGCTGTCGGTTTTTAATTTATTCCCTATCGCATAACTGGTAATTTTGGTCTTTTCCTTTTTACATGTACGATAGTCGTAGGGTTTCTCAAACTTTACCATGGTCAAGAGTAACTTTAATAAAAAATATTATCGAGGAATAAACTGTTCCGTCGGTCTTTCTCCTTTCGAGTTTGATTTCGTCCCGATCGCGTTTGCGGTTTCGGTCTTCGTCGCACCGCTTTCTTCGGCGTCTTTTTTGTCCATCAGTTTCCCCTCGGTCATCCATCGCGACAGAGGCTATCCTTTTCTCGAGTCGGCCGTTTCTTATTCATCGATTCCGTTTCTCTCTCCCTCGTGGGTCCAGGCTCTCCGTTGCCCGCCTCTCTGCCCCTTTTGTCGCCTTCGTGGCCATATTCTCCTTCTCCCTTCCCGCTGCTCTTTTTCCACTCTTCCCCCTTCCGTCACGTCAACTTCAACAGGTTCACCGTCCATTCATGCCTCCATCGAGAGCCCCGCGACTCTTTGATCTAGCTTCGTACGATCGCGACCTTCTCTTTTCGCTCTGATCCTTGCGATCTTTATCGCAGCCCTCCGGTTTACCGGTTTCCGATCATGCGGCTACTGTGTCCCATTGTTTGAAGGAATGTCGTATACATGTCTCTCTGGAAACCTATTGCTAGCATATGCGGCTCGCTCGCTGAAATATTAGTAGGCCAATCTGCGTCGCGAGTGCTGCCAGCGAGACAGCGAGCAACCAAGCCCGTTAAATTATCGAAGGAAAGATGCTTTAACCGAGGGGTGAATCTATTTTAAAACGTCTAATTCGTTTCTTGAGTCGGTTGGTAGTCAGTTTCGCGCGAACTTCGTTTTCGCAGAAATATCTGAGGTCAGGGAAGGGTCGAAATCGAAGCGACGCAATAAACTATAGTGGGACGGATTAAAAGAGTGTGCTTGGGTTTTCTTTCAGCGCGATGCTAGAGGCGTGGGCAGCTATCTGGGAGGCGGCAGCATTAGCGACGGCGGCGGCATGTTGACGGTTATGGCGAAGTTGATGAAACAAGAGCTGGCCTCTGACGCCGAGGAAGAGGGCCTGGTGCCAGCCCTCCCCGGCAGGTTTACCTCGATGCGGAAGGTGCCATCTCTCTCCGACCTGTCCGATCCAGAGAGCTCTCTAGGTGAGTTTTTATTCGACTTTTGCCCCGAGGCCACTCTGGAGCTTACGGTTAACTGGAAATCACCACCGACCGCGTCGTCGTAAATTCGCGATGCGTCGACGTCCTTCTTGCTTGTTAGTCCTTGATCGACGCCGTGGATATCTTCTTGCGTCGGAGTATGACGACGTCTCTCGAACACAGACGCAAGAGTTTTATCAGTAAAGAGAGTAGTCGAGTTTTAAGTTACTTGCGTCGATTCGCTTCTAACATCCTTTTGTTTCAGATATAAACAGAGTCGTAGAATTTACAAAAATTCCAATAATACGAAAGGATTACTGTTCCGAAACCATTAGAAGCCCCGGCAGCGTCTATTCCCAAAGTTTCAAACGAGTATCTTAGGGTGTGATTTCCAGTTACAAACGCTCGAAAGGTCTCTAGTTTCGTAAGGAAATCGGAACTCGGTTCTTCTTTGGCGAGAAAGGCTCGGAACCGATCGAGTCGCGACACAGAGACGTACGGTGACGACGCGATTCGTCACGCGACTACGTATCGAGCGTTGGCGTGAGAAAATTGCACGCTCACGCGTGTGTTTACCCGGCCAGTCTAGTAATCGCCGAGGCAAATGTTTCAATTAACCGCATACGCGGCCATTGTAGTTTTAACGCGTTACGAGATACCTATTGTCCGTGGAGAGAGAGGGTCTCGGTTTCGAGGCCCTCCCTGTGTTGATCGCGTTAATTCACCGCGCGTTTCACTACCGGCGGGGGACACTAAATTTCCCGCAGTCTCGCTGCCGTATTCGTCGAGCGTTTTTACTTGTTAACGCGCGCTCGTTACGCGGCACGAACGCGTCACGATCGCACCACGTAATCGTAATCTCTGTTTGTTTCGCGATAGATCCCACTCGAATTATTCTCTTAACGTCGATACCTTGCGTATAATTTTTTACATTATTTAGCTCCGAAACGTTCGTCTGGAAAAAATTACTTTTACCGCTATGCACATTATTATTGGTACCCTGTAGTTTACTTTGGCTTATCATACTATATCAAATGAACGCAGAGTTGCGTGACTGGCCGCGGACGAGAAACCTCGTACGTTAATAATATCTCGTAAAACGAATAACGTGCAATTTTAAACAGTCGATGTACCAGAACTCGAGTTAAGGATTTTCGCGAGGATTATAGCCGGCTTCCGGATGTTCGATTCTATGCAGAAACGTCGCGGAATGTTGTTTACGAGCAGAAGGGACCGCGCGGCGACGAAGGAATTCTGAAATCAGCTTTTTGAAACACGATCGATCCCACCGACGTCGTCGATGTAGCGTCCTGTTAACTGTTGAGATTGCGACACTAAACGGTGCACTTACATCGAGTGACGCTTGCATAATATGAGCGCTGGCTGCATAAGCACTAACTCGTGTATAACTTGTCCGATTAGATCGCGCAGACCGGCTCGCGCGCGACGTTGCGTGTTTTTGCTGTTTTAAAATTTAAAACGACGCTAGAGGCGAAAACTTCACCACGGTCGTTTCGGAAAGATGAGAGACCCCAGTTCGTAATTCGTCCCTTCACGGGTACAAAGTACCGCGAACAAAAGATTTTGTAGGGACGAAACCAATTACGAGGGCAGCTTTTTTCACGGTTCGTTTCGTGAGATCACGCGAACGCGAGACCCCGTCGACATATTGTAAATAGTAATTCGTAAAGCTATCTTCTTAATAAGAATATTAATTTTGGTATTCGATAAATGGATGAACCGTGGTTCGACCACCTTCTGTACATCGAGCAACGATTCCCGCGGGAAGTATTCGACGACAAATTGACTTTGGACGTTCCGAAGGTACCCCAGGGTAATTGACATAGAGCGTATAGGGTTCGCCTTAAAAGTTTGGCGGGTCGATTTGCATACAATCCGTTCGAAACTCGAGACTCGCCTCGAGAAAAGAGATTCCACGCACGGTGGGGTTAGCCTTTATACGGGGTGACCTATTGAGACAAGGAACGCAAGATACGATCGAATCGGAATCGTTACGAAGGTAGCCTACGCAAAGTGCAACGTCCACGTGCTATCCGATTTCGCGATGCTGCAACGTGGACACGCGAAACGACGTTGCGTTTAATTGGACCTCTGGTGCGTGTCCGAGACTGCTCTTAACTGCCGTCATTAGAGCGTAGCTAGTTTTTGTACTAAATCGTGGATGGTTATGTTACGGTGCTCTTCCACCTTGGAATCAATCAAATTTCATGAACGATCTAGGCCACGGTTTAATTGCGTTTTTTCGTTACTTCAATTATAAGAGATTTAGAGAGTTAGATACGACGACAGGTACTCGGGTTTGCAAACATTTCTATGGCATTGTAAAAATTGAGGGGTGGGCTCTTCCGCCCCCCTGGGGAGCACAACAGTGCCGTGTGCGTCATATAAAAGGTCTCTCCCCAGTCATTTCGCTATCCCCAATACTTCCCGAGAAAATAGTCCGGAACACTTCCGAAGGGTCACATTGTGTGTGAAACAAATTGCATACATTTGAATGTTTCTGTAATATTTTGACTCCGTGTTTATTCAGCGGATGTAACGATTAGGTATAGGAATTCAATTTGCACCAGACACCTGGGCATTTAGCAAATGCAGAAGAAAATTATTGTGAAAATTATATCGTGAAGCGCAGGTTCATCTAGGAGCGTAATATTTTTAGCGTAGCAGTATTGTTTCGATTTCACGCCCGCGAAGGAAGGAACGCGCGTCGTCCTTGACAATGAACACTTCGACGATGCAATTGCGTCAATGCAGTTGGCACAATGGCTATTAATATGCACTTGTGCACACGTTTCCTTTAAGGAGCCAACGAAGATATCGATTAAAATATTTCGGCGACCGTCTCTCTGGACGGCGGGACAGTACTAAAATAACGATCGAGAGACTCGTCAACGTAAATAGAATAAAATAGTAAACGTGTCCCTAATTTGTTGGGTATTCAGGCTCCGCGACTTTTAAGAGTCTTGTGGCTCGTTACGTTCCGATATCTTGCGTTCCGAAATTTCGAAAAATTCGCGAGGCAATTCGATCAGAGCGAAGTTTTTTACAGCCGGTTGTCCATCGCGTTTCGCGTTTTTTTACGAGCGCTAACGTTTCTCAACGCACCATTTTAGCAAGGTGCCGAGAGAAATCCGAGAAGTATTTAGTAACTAGTGCCAACGGCAACCTCGATTTGTTGCTCGAGCGATTCAGACACCGTCGAAAGGTAAATGCAAACAAATTCTGATTTAACGTGTCACGAATGTTCTTGTCCGCCTCGAATAATAGAGATCTGCAAAAACTCGCGATTGGAACGAAATCCAGGCTACAGCACTAACAACTCGTGTAGTTTAACGATCGGTCCCTGCACCTTTAAGCTTGCTTTCATTGTCGATTTATGAATAAACAAATATACTCCTGGTCTCGAATATCGTGCAGTTATAACGAGGATGGTTACTCCGATGTTACTTGGATTCCGGGGTTTCAGTCGTCAATTTTTTCGAAATATTGCGGTTTATTTCGCGGGAAATCAGGAAAAATCGGAGGAACGGAGAGAGGGAATCGGGTGGCATGTAAGCCGGAGCACGAGTAATTCTTGTTACTCGCGGCTCGGCGAGCACGATCAAAATGTAGCGAGAATTTACGAATTGGATAATCAGCAGCATCCTCATTAAGGCCCCCCCACTGAACGCCCCCGCCTTCCATTCTCCTTTACTCGCGTGTGTATACGTGCTCGTGTACGCACGCTTCGTCGCGAGTGCCCGTCGCCGTCGTATCCACCCACTTATCTATCCGCTCGAGCACGCTCGCCGCTGGACGACAAATTTTTCCACTGATTCCGCACACTTTTCCGACTCGCGACCCCGTGAATCATCTTCGCAATCGCTTTAACCCGTTCCCTCTATCTCTCGTGCTTTGCTTGTCTCCACGCGATCCCGTTCGCCACGGAGATTTATTTGCTTCGACCCGGAAACAGGAAGCAAGGCGAATCCTACCGCGAAGGAAAATTTCGAGGAAAACGCCGAGTCTTTTTGTATTTAAAGATTTCGGTGATATACACGCGTGCAAAGTAACGCAATTTGATGTTTGTCTATTAAAACAACTGTACGCGTGACGAATGCACGGAGTTATCGTGATCGCGACACGTGTATGTAATTAGTAGTTGCGAGTCATTCAACCTCCGCGAGCGTGTGTGTCGTCATCGTGGACGTAGCGTTTTTCCCACGGTGAAAATTGATCGCGGGAAAGTAAACTTTGTCGAGTTCTACAAGGAGAGCTTGGAATTCAAAATCGAGGCATTTCCCTTTCCACGATCACGTGCGTGTCCGAAGGTTGCCGATTCGCGTGAGTCATTAACATGTTCGGTTATCGACTGGCAGAGCGTTTAACGCAGACCTGTTAGCTCGCTCGAAGGAAGTCGAGGTCTAATTTTCTCGCGAGAACTCGATGAAAATCGTCGTCCAGAAACTTTACGCGGCGTTTATGTTTTCGTATCGACGCCTTGCACAGAGGTGCATTGTTCTTTCGTAATCGTTGAAACTTTGGACGCGTTCCAAAGCTTGCGAACAAGCGAAACCGAACCTTGAACATGGTTGGATCGAGAAGTTGGTCTAGTAGATACAGTGGACGCCATTTTGGAGAACACAGTTTCGAGAAAATCTTCATTATTTGGGGGGAATTCGAGTATAGGCTGTTTGGAAATACGTAATCGAGAGTATCTTCTTTACAAAAATTAAAAAAAAAAATATTCCTTCAAGGTAGAAATTTTGAATGCGTCAGAGGCTAAAGATCTTTCGAAAGGGCGTTAACGGTCGTAAGGAAATCTTGTGCAACAAAGTTTCTCGAATCGAAGGAACGCAAAGGTTCGTTTAAAGAATTTCTCTCCCCACTGGTGGTTCGCGTCACGAAGGGTTTTTTGTTCGAGTCGAGCGAGCTGCGCTCGAAGCCAGAGACGGCGACGTTTACATTTTCCTGGCTGTCGCAGGAGGCCATTGAATAATGCAGGTTTTCTGCGACTTTGTCGTAACAACCGTGTCCACGCTATTGTTACCCGATCCCCTTCTCACCCCCTGCCACCTGATAGGACGCTGATGACAGTTGGTGGCCGGAATGTTTTATGCAAATACCCATTGTCCTCGGCGACATTGACGCGTACCCGCGAGAAATTTGTTTCTTTCGCGCTTCCTTCGACGACGACTACGACGACGGCCGATCCGATGCTCCGTAGGACTAGAGGAAAACCGACACGGGTCGCTTCTAATGAGAAAATTGCGTCCAAACGGGACGGAGTCGCCTTTCGTTCTAACCGTCGCAATCGCGACGCCGGCTTTCGAGTTAATTAATCCGGTCTCTGGTTCTTCTGGGTCTTCGGGCTGATCCGTGAACTACAAGCAATTGCCGACTATGGTAATCTCGGTTCGGCTTAGACCTCCAAAGGAACACTAAAAAAAATTATTTTTGTACTCGTTCATAGATACTTGGTATTTTACTGTTATTTTTTCGACCATAGAAACGACGTCATACCCATATACAGGGTATTCGGCCAACCCTGGGAAAAATTTTAATGGAAGATTCTAGAGGCCAAAATAGGATGAAAATCAAGAATACCAATTTGTCGATGGAGACTTCGTTAAAAAGTTATTAACGTTTAAAGTTTCGTCAATACTGATTTTTTTTCTCGAAAGTGGGTAAGATTTCGGGAGTATGTCTATTCACCAAAAATGATTAAAATTGACCCCCGCAACTGAAAATAATTTTTCCATAATGATTTGAAACTTTTCATTTTCGCCGAAAAATATCAGTGCCTACTCGAATTTTTTTCTCGAAAATGGGTAAGATTTCAGGGGTATGTCTATTCACCAAAAATGATTATAATTGACCCCCGCAACCGAAAATATTTTTTCCAGGACGATTTGAAACTTTTCAATTTCGCCGAAAAATTTAGGCACCTATCCGAATTTTTTTCTCGAAAGTGAGCAGGATTTCGAGGGTATATGTATTCACCAAAAATGGTTCTAATTGACCCCCGCAACCAAAAATAATTTTATTTATTTTTTTATTATTTTTTAACGAAGCCTCAGTCAAAAAAGTGATATTCTTGATTTTCGTTTTATTTTGACCTCTAGAATCTCCCATTAAAATTTCTCCCAGGGGTTGGCCGAACACCCTATACATATATGAGGTTGGGGAAAAAGAAGTCCATTATTTCCACGTTTATTTCAAGACTTCATTGTTCGACTTAGTCAGATATCTGTTTTAGTATGGGATGTCACTTTTCCAATATCACCACAGCCATCTAAGTGAAAAATAATGGATCTCTTTCTCCCCGATATTTACTAGCAATTTTTTTCTATTCACTTCGTTTCTCGAGATTTGTTATTTATTTTTAAGTTATGCGAGGTATTTCTCGAGACATTAGACACAGTCTATCCCCAGGAGGTTTTTGCGTCGTTCTCCGGTCCCGTTCGCCATTACGGTCGGCGTATTTCTATTATCCCTGGTGGTTCTCGAGGGGGGGTAAAAAAAGTAATAAATCTGTTCCGCAGGCGGGGTCCCGAAATCCGCCACGTGGGCGAAAGGTGATCGTCCAGAGGTGTCGTTCGCGTTGGCAATCGCCGTATGACGAGCAGAGACGGTCGGATATCTGCCCCGGAGGGCAACGGACGACGCTCGAATGCAACCGGGCGTTATCGATCTGCGTTTTCTTTCTCTTTTTCTTTGGCGCGTAACGTCGAACGGCGGAGGTTGCGTGAAAGACGCGTCGTAAACGCTTTGGCAAGGCCTGTCCTTCGGTACCGTAACACATGGCCGAGGCATGGATAAAAGTGACTGGGCACCTCGGGCCCTTCGTAACACACAGGGCACGTAAGGCGTCGAGCCATGCTCATCCGGTGCTCGCTACCTGGCCTGCGGAATAAATTGGATATATATAAACACGTATCCCGTGGCTCGAAGGATCGCTTCTCGGAATGACAAATTGACTTCGCGATCGACAGCCGCGAGCTCCTTCGCTTTTCAGGATCCTCGACTGACTCGAAACCTGTCGCGGTACCGAGAATACCAACTCTTCTGCGAGTAGATCCCTCCTTTCGCGCACGATCGTCGGTGTTTCCCTTTGTCGTTGCCTTCCTTCGGCGTTTTTTAAACGCAGAAGACAGATCGGGAGATTTCCCCCGCGTTAAACGGCCACGGACTTTCGAGACGCGTCGTTACGACTTTAATGGACGAAGAATCGGACTACCAGGAACCACTAGAATCTGATTCGCTCCAAATAGCAACGGAACAAAAAGACGGTCCCCCGTTGGTAAAGCAGCGATTCTTAACCCCTCTTTATCGACGGATCTAATGAAAAGAACCTTCTTCGAAACTGTGCTGCAAAATGATTAAGAATCACTGCTCCGAGCAACAGACCTTCCAGCAATAACTGTAGAAAAGATAACTGTGCTACATTGTTTTTGCTAGAAAAACTATCCCCGTAGATCTAATCTCGGTCCCCGACACCTAAAAGATCTATTCTTCGCATAGGAGACGCGCAAACCGAAACAACCGTTTATCCGTCGCTGGTCAAATAAAAATAGAAATTCCACGAATGGCGTCTTTTCACGGATTACGTATTATTTGAATAAAATGTTGCCTGTTTCTGTCGAAGTTCGTCGAGCGCGTGTCTCGTGGGCGGGGAAAGCATTTAAACGGCGAAAGACTAGAAAAAAAAAGTACACGTCTGTGGTTGCAACATGATTGATAAGATTCGTCGATGCGAACAACGGGCGACAGTCTAGTCACGTAGGCAACACCGGTCGCTGGCGGTATATTAAAAGTAGCGAGACAGAAAGATACGGACGATCGGAGGTAAAGTTTACAGCCATCGTTGGTTTCCCCGAACGACGACGACGACGACGACGTTCGATCAGATCCTTTGCATATTCTCCCGTCTTCACGCGTCTTCTATGTGGGTACAATCGATTCTGCATATCGACGAAGGATAACGCGTGAATCAGCCTCGACCGTGAAAAGGCGAGTGAATTTATTTATTTGCACCGTTGTCGCCGAATTCCTGTTTTCCTCTTGCACAGGAGGCGAACACAGCGACACGGAGTCTCGCTGTTCGATGTTATTCAGAGAATTTGTCGTGTCTGCGCGATGCATCTTCTGTTCTCGGAAGACCTCGACGCTCGACAGATTCGAAGAATATCGCGAATGAACGTGTATCTTTGAAACATTGGGGTTTTAGAATTAGGGATTCAATATTTAGGGACTTAGGAAGCATTAAATTCTTGATTTTCGAATGGTTGGACGCGCCATTTCAGAGTCCATTTCGTTTTAAATCTAAATTTTTCAACCCCTTGCCGTGCAGCGACGAGTCTTATATTTATATTAAAATCGGGGTTAATGATCGTTGTCAAGTCGAAAGGACGCAACAGAGTGGTAGGAAGTTAAAGTTCTTGTTAACGGATGATCAATTCCGCGCGTCGAGCGAGTTCAAAGGCTTCGTCCGAGCGTCGGTGAAAATCAGAAATCACGGAGGGCACCGGCCACAATCGTCGGGAGTATTTGTCACGGCGAACGAAGGGAAAATGAGGGAAAAAATGCGGTCGAAGCCTGACGAGTGCATGAGAATGTACGCGAGTGGCCGTGGGGAAGTGCGTCGGACGAGGGTGCACGCTCGAAAGGATCACGAGAGGGAAACGTGAACTCATTGGGCCGCGTTAACCGGTCCCACGCTTGAATATCATTCGCCGTTTTTATAGATTATCGAGCCCTCGATCGCCCTGGACGCGTATAATTAATTACTCGGGGAAATCAATGATATTCTCTCCGAAACAAAGTAAAATATAATAGCGAGGTCGAAAAGTAGGTGTCAAAGTTTACACGTTTCGGCTCCCGAAACAAGTGAATTGGCAGAAATACAAGCAGCTAAGGGCCTCAGGCCATAGTCAGGGCCGTACGAAGAAATGTTTTATCCAGTGTCGCCATTTTTAGAGGTATCGTATCAAGTAAAGGTCTTACTCAAGTCTTCTTTAATATCTTAATTTACCTGCTTATAATATATGCATGTAAAAAATGAAAAAAGACATTTAGAAAGGCACCCTCAAGCAAGATATCATGAGTTTAGTTACGACCTTGCTATATCGTGGCCCGGGTTATACTTCTTCTTCGACGTGTCGCGTAACCGAAAGGATATCGATGCTCTTTAGTTGCGTGACTTTTCGAAGAATTTGTTTCGGACTTTGATAATTATTATCTCGATCTGTAACTGAAAAATAAGCCGCCAGGCGCTTCCCCCGGAGTTGCACGATTGCGGTTCCGCGGAGAGGACATTGTAAATTAAGTTGGTCCTTCGAGTGGAAGGGACCCAACAGCTTACGGACCAATTCAGACAGCGCTTTCAGCTGACAAAGAGAGTTCAAAGCGACGTTAATTGCCGGCCGGGGCAAATTAACCATAAATTAAAATCCCATTCGGGGGCGATTCTGGCCATCGTCGGTTCCAGAGTGTCCGGAATTTCGTCTCGGTCTCTTCTTGCGTAATCCCTGCGAACGATACTCTCTTTTTTGTCGTTGTTTAAGGAGCTCGTCGGTGAAATGCGGGTCGTTTATCGTCGAAAGGAATCGATCTCTGGCCGCGTTGCACTCTTTCCGAGAGTGCAGAACGAAGCATTGCGCGAAATGCGTAACCGCAGCTGTGCGTGCGGTCGAGAAACCTCCCCTTTCTCTCCCCTCCAGCGGTTCTCCCCCTTCTCTGGACGGTTCAGGGTCTCTCTCCCTGTCTCTCCTTCGGCCCGGTTTGCTTACCTACCGGAGACCAGACGCAGATACGGTTCTCACGTCCTCGATCCCCGGAGACGACGATTTACAGTTTCAAACAAACCCTCCTTCTCCCCTCTTCGGGCCTCCGCGCCTCCACTCTTCCTCTTCTGGCTCGGACAGATGCTGCTGCGATCCAGAGAGGGCATTTCCAGATTTTCAAATTGCCCTGACAACTTCCGCTACTCCCCAACGAGCTTCGTCTATAAGCTTTCTCGAATCTTCTCGAATGCTCTCGAAAAAGAGAATTTCCAACTCGTATTTCGGAATGTTTTTTCTCAACAACTCGATTCGTCTTAACATCGAATCGCAGGCAAATGTTCCAACTCGAAGCTTTCGCCTCGTCCATTGTCCGAGCCGAGAGATGCAAACACGAGCAGACATTCGCAAATGAATTGTATTATTAATAGTTCTTGGAATCGTTTCGCTGCGAAACATACGGACGGCGCGTTTGAAGATGACTAACATAAAGACAAATATTACACGATTAAACAACCACGACGAAGCGATTAAGCAGAGTTAAGGGATATTTTTTTAATCATTATGTTTAAATTGAGAAATAAATTCCTCCGTTACGATCGAAGGCTCGCGAGCGATATTTAATTCTGTCGGTGAAGAAATTTTTCTAGTAACGGGTTCGCAACTTGGATTTTAATTGAAATGCTCGATGGTGTTTTGTGTCGCGGGTATAGCTTAAGGCATCTTGATTATCGTAATACGTGCTGCTATGCGGCGCGTTATTGCCGATGAAAATTCGCGTATGCATCGTCCGCTGATAACGAGAAGGGTCTGTTCGTTATTTCTGGCGCTCCCGTTGGCCGTTTACCTTCTACTTTTAATAA
The DNA here is from genome assembly GCF_051014445.1 of Colletes latitarsis. Classification (NCBI taxonomy): domain Eukaryota; kingdom Metazoa; phylum Arthropoda; class Insecta; order Hymenoptera; family Colletidae; genus Colletes; species Colletes latitarsis. Next base: position 22,663,008 of record NC_135135.1, on the reverse strand, counting down.
TGGTCGCTTGATCTTTTAAATTCGTTATCGCGCGACAGCAACTGACAGCTGCCGTTTCAATAATTTATGCCTCGACTCGTTCCACGAATCGAGAATACGATGCATCGAACGTCTATTTTTAGGGGCCTATAAATTTTTCAAGTGCCAATCTGTCGGGCGCGAATTTCTCTCCGATTCATCGCGACTCTCTGAATCGCGGCCGAGAACGATCGATAGCTTTGTATTTTTGTGAATGAAACTGGAACTCCGGGGGAAAACTGATCGTCGCTCGAAATGGAAAATTCGAGACGATAACGCGTTGAACATTATGGACAAATCCACCTTCCCAATTCCTTTTTAGAAGGAATATAAATAGCATGATGCGTATAGAGAACTTGCGGAACAGATATAAGAAAAATACTAATATAGTACAAAGCTTCGATCGAAAGCGGATTCGAGAGACTTTTTTAGCTATTTATATACTTGAATGGGGGCTCCAGGAAATGTCGACTGATCGATTCCCACCAGAAACGGGCGCAGTTTTTGCGTAGACAACTATTTCAAACACCAAATAGAAAACACGAATTAAATTAGACTTTTCGATTAGATGATCGCTCCAGGAATTAACAGCCATTTTATTCGTCGCGTGTTGTTCGAATAAATTTGATAAGTAGACGCGAGAGTCGAAATCGCGTCTGGTACCTAAAATTGTATGGCGCGAAACGTCACTTTCAATTGCCGTTCGCCTTAAATAGTCGTTGCCAGGGGCATCGGTCGGAGGCGGTCGATAGAAACGAACCTTTCTCTCCGATACCTTATTGAGCGGGATTTAAAGATAGTTTAGCTCGTGAAAAATGCATACGCTGCTTGTCCCCGGCGTTGATCCGCGCGAATGATTCTGCTCCGTCGGGGCTGCCGATCGAAACCAGAGAGTGTCTACCTCTGTCGGTCTCGTTCATCCTGCCCCGGTGCATCGAAGCTTCTATGGTTTCCCCGTAGACGGCGACGCCATCGTCGAGTGACCCACCACGGATAAAACAGAAATCTCCTCGGGTTCCCCGTTCCAAGGATCCATGGAAGTTGCGTTACCTTGAACGAGTGGGTGCGCAATTCAGCTCTGGTCTAGCACAGGTGTCTTCATTCATCGAGATCGCTGCTCGATAGATTCGCCATTCACTTTATGAAATTTTTCACGCAGAGAGTACGCCAGTGGCATTTCAATCTAGCCTCTATGGGATCTAGATTAAAAATTGCCATTTTTTTGGCTAATTTAAATATCTATAGATGTCGAATTCGAAATTGTGACAGTATTGGTACTAGTAGAAAGTTCGTCCAGTGTCTCGATTGCCCATTTTACTGTACATCCAACTATTGCAAGAAGCAATAAAGAGTGCCCCTGGGCGATATATTATATGACCGAGAGAAATCTGTCTTTCCGCCATTAAATTGCGTTTTCATAACACCTAATAGTGCGATGAGTCTTGGCCAATCTTTTGCGACGATTCTGATCGTTAAATCCGAATTTGATCCAGGACGTTCTCCCTGATTCTCAGATCAATCTTCCCCAAACTCTGACAAGTTTTTTTTTTTTTTGTGATAAAGCCATAGGGAAATGGTTTTCGGTAGAGCTTTATCAAAGTTCTTAGAAGTAAAATTCTCGTGTAGTTCTGCTAGCTTAGGGTTCGCGTTCGACGCGGAGGTTGGAGCGGGCACAGGTGGGGGGCGATAAGGAGCAGATAGGAGGGCGAAGGGAATAAAGGGAGAAGGAGAGAAACAGGTAGCAACAGGTTGTGACGTCACGAGGCGCCACGCGACTCTCTGTTCATTCACGAGGAGGCAAGGAGAGAGCCGGAGACGAAGCTGGAGCGGAGCAACACACCGGCTGAGGCTGCGCGGAGGGTGGACCAGGAACTAATAACGCCGCGTCGGTGCCTTCTCTCGTTCGTGTTTTCTCACGTGATTCGACAAGCCGGTTTATCTGTTGGACGGCCACGAAACGACCCGGCCCGGCAATTAGTAGCCCGTAACGGTTTAATTCGCGTCGAATCCCCGAGCCTGATTCCTGATTTCCAGATCGATACGCGCCGCAAGCATTAAACGGCCGTCCGCGTTATTACGGACGTCGTTAAAACAACAGCCCTCTCCTCCTCGTCTTCCTTCGCCGATAAATTGAACGGATATTTCTATAAACCTTCTCCAAAAAATCCATCCCCAACGATGACTCCCACCAAACGTCAGAAAATCATCGATCTCTCGCGTCACGAACTCTTCCGCGCTCTGACTGCCTGACCAAAACTTTCATTTTAGGCAATTGTACCACTTCAAATTTCTCGTAGCAGTTGCTTTCGTAATCTTGATCAAATTTATGAATCATATTGCCACGGTGGTCACCGGTGACCGGCACTTTGAACTCACGAGCGCGTTCCAATGTTATTTACACTGGAAGAACCCTAATAACCCAGACAAATTCGATATCAGGAATTAAAATCGAGCGTTAAATATTCCATATGTAGTAACAATTAATAACTTTTCACGGCGTAAAACTTCAAAGATGAGGAAAAGGCGCTCGAAACGAGAGTGTCGCTTGAAGATTTCTCGACGCAAAAGTTTGGCTCAATCTCCGTGGATCGTATATCATCCCGCGGGGTTTATCGTTCTTTTCTGCGCGGAACGCGGCGGTTCCACTTACGACTGTAATATTTTTTTCCGTTTTTCTTCTCCGTTGGCCTCGCGATGCGGTCGTAATTCTTTTTCGCGCGTCTTCGGGGATACGAGAGATACCCGGACGGTTTTAAAGCGACGCTTTTACGACGACCGGTCCACTTTTTCGGGAGATTCGAATCGGACCGAGTCGGATTCGTCGAAGCTCGCGCAACCTTGGCGGTCAGTGCACCGCGATTAGGGTGAAACATGTCGAGATATCGAGATTATCGTTTGTACGCGTCAAATTAAAAATCAATCGTGCCCTTGGTTCTTAAAAATCATTCATAATTATCGAATCGCGGTTCACCAGAAGTTGAGGATTTATTCGCGATCGAGAACAGTGGGAACGAATGCAAAATGTTTATGAATGGGCGCAAAAAGAGGCCGTCTAATAATATATCGATGTACCATTTGCAAAAAACAGGAAGCAAACGCGACTACAAAGTGCAATGTTTTCCGAGATATTTATTGACTAGCAGATAATACAGGATATATCAAGAATTATAGGTAATGTCATAACCGGCTGATAGGAGTGGCAAAAAACAAGAAAAATTATCTAAGTACACGTGCGAGCGCAAATTAACAGTTCTCCTAGATACGCATTCAGCTTTTCATTTATCAAGTTTTTCGCGCGAGCGATCATCAATTTGAATATCTGCTTTAAACTCGCTCGTCATTCTACGATAGTTGCAATAGTACGCGACAAACTTAGAAAATGAAAACCTGAATATCGCGAAACCCATTAGTTTCCAGACGTATGTTTACTCGGAACCTTTTATTTGCTTGGTCGAGTTCTATCACTCGGTTAGAACTTTGCTCGTAGGTACGTGGTTGCGACACATCCGGGATTCCGTCGTTGTGCTTATGTTCGTATTAAATATATTTCGTCTCCCGGAGTCTAGGATTCCACGCAGATTCTCGATAATTTAGAAATAATCCACGAGCATTGGGTAAACGAAACTACCTCGTTCTCTTGGTCGTCCCCGTTTATAATTTCAGAGCGTAATTACACGGGAACCTGCTCTGTTTCTTGCGTAAAAGTCATCACCATTTAATACAAATTATACGAACCGGTACTTCGCTACCATCTCGATCTTTATTAGCAACAATCTTGGCAAACCGATCCTGCTCGGTTGTAAAAACTTATTACCGAGATCGTTGCAATTTCTCCAAGTGCTTCGTTACATTTTTGTTTCTCTTTTTCTTTTTCTCTTTTTTTACAGAATTTCGAGAATTTATTTCAAACCTGTACGCGTTCTAATAATTGCAATAAAACCCTAATTTTAGGTCTCGGAGCTCTCCGCTATTCATTATCCGCAGGTATTTCTGGTTTGGTATCTTTTGATGGCCTTTAACGATGCATTGAAAAATAAACGTTAATAAACCCCTGCATTTTTTATTCTCGACGTTCCTCGGTGCTCGAAATACGTTTGTCAATATAGAAAACCTGAATTCAGGCATTTTATATTCGGCTAAAGACCATTTCAGTTTACGTTCTCGTTCGATCGTTACTACAGATGAGCTTTATTGGGGACAGATGCTTTATGGAGCAGGAAGTTCACGTATGTTCTCGAGCTATTCGGCAGGTATGCGTGATTTTGCTTTGCCAGCGAAAGAAAATATACATCGGATGACTCACGAACAACAGATTACCCTCCTCGGGACGGATATAAGATTATACTCGAGACACTTTCACAATTTTGCATATGCATCGAAATTGATTTCCTCCGCGTGCAACGGTTAAAATAAAATAATATATATATTTACATTGGATCGAGTAATCGTTAGATACGCGATAATTTTCACTAATTTGTTCGTAAACCGTGCAACCAACCGTTCCAGGAGACGTTAGTCCACATTAGGTTAATAAATACGCATCTTGTCATATAAATTACGCTCAAAGGAGGATAACCACCCTTGAAAAAAGCTTAACTTATCGCAGTCAGCATTAACATTCTCGCGCTTACGATTTATAGACCTGGATTCGCCACGGTATCTCAATGTATAGGGTGTTTCCTCTAACGAGGTGCACGATTTTTTGCAACATTGCGTTTCTCTTAGCCAGACAGACGCCATCTTAGGGTTTTCAAATAGGATGGGATATTCTATCTCAGATAACATCGAGACAAAGTCGATATTAGGGGTCGAAAGTGATTGGTAACTCACGCTAATGGGGTGTACAATTTTTTATTAGCAATATTGCGTTTCAAGACGCCATATTGGGGTTCTCAAATAGGACCAGATATCTTATTATAGATGACATCGAGACAAAGTCGATATTAGGGGTTAAAAGTGACTGGTAACTCACGCTAATGGGACGTACAATTTTTTATTAGCAATATTGCGTTTCAAGAATCCTTCGAAAGCACATTTCAAGACACCATATTAGGGTTTTCAAATAGGACCAGATATCATATTATAGATGACATCGAGACAAAGTCGATATCAGGGGTTAAAAGTGACTGGTAACTCACGCTAATGGGACGTACAATTTTTTATTAGCAATATTGCGTTTCAAGAATCCTTCGAAAGCACATTTCAAGACGCCATATTAGGGTTTTCAAATAGGACCAGATATCATATTATAGATGACATCGAGACAAAGTCGATATTAGGGGTTAAAAGTGACTCGTAACTTGTTCTAATGGGGCGTACATTTTTTCATTTGCAATATTACGTTTCGAAAATCCATAGGACCAAATATCATATTATCATAGCAAAATGAGATATTAGGGGTTAAAGGTAATAAGTTTGCTTCCTTGTATTTTTAGTTCATGGAGATTGACTTCCGCGAACGGGCAGGGAAAATGGTCGTGGAAATTGGCTCGAATTTCCTTCGGCGGACGATGTGTCGTGCACATCCTTCGAGGTCCAGGATGACCCCGAGTTCCTTACCCCCGGTCGCTCGGTTTATCCCTACCCGCGTCTCGCGTTCGCCCGTGGAAAGAGAACCACCACGCCGGGAACGGTGTTCGAGGGGAAAGAGGAAAGGAGAGTACTCTCCCCACCACGTGGCGAGTAGCCACGCGAGTTCATTCATGAGATCGTGGGAACGCGGCTCACGGTGGGTCCGTTTTACCCCATCCTCCGGCTCCTTCGAGCTTCTCCTTCCCTCGACGCGGTCTGCGCCTCGCTGCTTTCTCTCCGCTTGCGTTCTCCGCTCGCCTTGGACCTCTCTCCTCTCCCTCTCTCTCTCTGCTTTACAGTTTCTCTCTTTCCTTCTCTCCTCCCTCTCCCGCGGTTCCTCTTTTTGCTCGTCGCCCCGGAGACTTGATTTCGTTTATCGCGACCTCGGGCCCCCGCTCGGTCCCCGTTCGCTCCTTTTCAAGCTTTCCTCCTTTCTTCGGGCGCTTTTGTTTTTTCGATAATTGCGAATTGAAAGAGCCGACTGGAACGGATAAACCTCCGTTTCGATTTTGGCAAACCTGCGTTTGCAATTTCTGGAAATGGTACCTTTCAAAGAAGCTTGCAGGATCTAGCAAGAGTTACATTCTGGGTACTTCGATCTCGATGAAATTTCTTTGATTATTAATTCACGGTTTCTTTGGAATATCTAAATGTCCATCGTCGAAGGAGATTGCAGGATACCGCAAGGTCGAGCAACTAATGTGTCTCTTGCTACATAGTAATCGGAGTACTTTGCCTGTCTCGATCAGATTTCGTTGATTATTATAATAATCGACAGTTTTTGTGGGCCACCACAAAGTGGAACATTCCAGCAGGATACGACGAGGACAACCGCCTAACGAGTGACCATTTGTTTAAGATTCTTTTAAAAATTACCACATTTACAGTGGAACATTTAACTATAAAGTAACCGTGGTTTTATTCTAGAGGCCAAAATAAGACGAAAATCAAGAATACCAATTTGTTGATAGAGGCTTCGTTAAAAAGTTATTAACGATTAAATTAAAAAATTTCAAATCGTTATGGAAAAATTATTTTCGGTTGCGGGGGTCAATTACAATCATTTTTTATGAATAGATATACCCCCGAAATCCTACCCAATTTCTAGAAAAAAATTCGAGGTGTGAAATTTTTCGACAAAATTAAAAAATTTCAAATCGTTCTAAAAAAAATTATTTTTGATTGTAGGGACCAATTACAATTATTTTTGGTCAATATACATACCCTCGAATTCCTAACCATTTTCGAGAAAAAAAATCAGTATTGACGGAACTTTAAACGTTAATAACTTCTTAACGAAGCCACCATCGACAAATTGGTATACTTGATTTTCGTCTTATTTTGGCCTCTAGAATCCCCCATTAAAATTTTTCCCAGGGATGGCGGAACACCCTGTATGCTAGTTCTTACGTTGTTCTCTGATTTGCATTTTTTTCGAAACGCTTGGAAATGGTATTAATCGCCAGAGGAAGCCGGGTGTCTCTCGTGGCAGGAACAATCCGCTAACGAATGTCTTTTTCTACGCGTAGATCGAAATACTTTGGTGGATCTTGATGAGATATCCACGGTTATTAATTTACAGTTTCTTTGGAACACCTAGGAACGGTACCTTCTGCGGTCCACGATCTTCTTTCTGCAGTTTTTCTCTCGTCCTGGCTCATCATGTCCTATTAGAGCTTGTTCCCTCTTCCGCTGGTTACTTTTGGTTCCTCTTTATTACTCCGTTTCTCGTCGGATAAACATCTAACTCGTTCTCCGTTCGCTTTACCTGCCCGGTCGCTCGGTCGATCCCCTTCTCCGCGTGTTATGGGCTCACCGAGGTACAGTGGCTGCCACAAGTTGCGTCACCTCCTCGTCCACCAATTTTTCAATCGTTAAAAATGCCTTAGAACCATCAAAAACGCATCTTATCGTCGTAAGTTAAAATTAAAATTTCAGTTTTAATTTTTTTCATAAAGGATTCAAAGTTCTATCATGCTAGACTTGCACGAGCACGAAGAATGATCATTAAACTATAGGAAAATATTTTTGTAGTCCATTTTTTTATTATCTTGGTGTACAGCGTAATTTTTTTAAAGCTAGTTGGTTCCCACTGGTACCGAACTTACTTTAAACAAACAATATGGAAAATTTAAAATAGTTAAAAAGGAAACTTTGATTTTGACGCTGTTAGGCGAGAATCTTCCCTTAACCCAAGCATCAGAAGTCAATAAATTGTTATTATCTAAATTCTAAATGTTTCCTGTAAAAACTGTCGGCATTAAAGTCTCCATAAAATTCTAGATTCGTCACTTATTAGATTGTGGATCTGGTTCTAGTGATCGATGGTAGATACCGATCTCCTTTCGAAGGATTTCCTTTTCCGCGAAAAGCGTTGCGAGATTCGGGAAAAGGTCATCGTCGCGTTAACGCAAATGACGCACGAAGAGGAAGGAAATGGTGAAAGAATGGCTCGATCGGAGTCCTGGGACTTTCGTAATTCGGTCTCGCGAGCCTTAATGCTCTTCCTGCGGCTGGCCGCCGATCGGTGGACGGGTTCGGTCGCACAAATTGGCTCGATTCGAAGCGTTTGGGAGATTCTTTGCATCGCTGATGCATTCGTGCCGACGCCGTTCGGTATTTCTGCCACAGCAAGGCGTGTCAAACTCGTTTCGGGCCCGAAAGCCAATTTGCGTTTTGCTACCATGTTGCAAGGGGCTCCGAGCCGTACAGTTATTCCGCGACTGTCGAAAATACGCGAACGCGCCGTTTCCAACGATCTTTTCCCTGTATCGATCGAAGGGCGCCAGGTGTTTCGAAACGAATTTTTATTCCAAGCCCAATTGGTGTTGACACGAAACCAAACGAGTTGCCACGGTTCCGTCCAATTCGAAGATCCACAAACGAGCGCATAAAAGCTTGCAACAACATACCGATGCGTTTATGATCTCGTTTCTCACCGACGCGTTCAAACGTTTCAGCCACTGTTTAGATCCAGATTCGCGAACGAGCCTATAAACGTTCCCCAGGGACGCACGAAATATCACTCGAAGTAACAGGTGACGAGTAGAATCGAGAGATTCGAAATATTTTATTCCACTATATCGACTTCAATTTTAATTGCACCACAGACATTAGTAAACAGGTTACAGAAATTAACGCTAGAGGAAGTGAGACAGAAATTTTATTATTTTTTTAATGGAATGAAAGTTGCACTATTCAGAATTGCACAGCAATCGATTAATTTCATTGGAAATATAAAGTCATTAAATATGGCCTTTTAGACTTTATCGTAGTTATTGTCAACTGTGATTCTTGGAATAGTTGAATTTTTTTTCTCGAAAGTGCGTAGAATTTCGAGGGTATGTCTATTCACCAAAAATGGTTGTAATTGACCCCAGCGACCAAAAATAATTTTTTTAGAATGATTTGAAATTTTTCACTTTCGTCGAAAAATTTCAGCCATCTACTCGAATTTTTTTCTCGAAAGTGCGTAGGATTTCGAGGGTATATCTGTTCACTAAAAATGATTGTAATTGACCCCTGCAACCGAAAATAATTTTTCCAAAACGATTTGAAATTTTTTTTTTTCGCCGAAAAATTTCAGCACCTACCCCCTGTCGATTTTTCTTAAAAATTCGTTTTCGATATTTAATACATTTGTTTGAGGCTATACCTCGATTGCGACGATCAAGATAAGGAGTTTGATAATCGTTGGTCCGTCGGTAAACATCCTTAAGAACGAATTACTCGTAATATCCGAATGCAATAGCTCGCGCTGTTATACTCCGTCGAGTGTTACACTGTGTAAATGATAATAATTTTCCATCGAAACGCCTGTTAAGGTGCGCATTGTACCCGGAGCGAGTGGCTGTCCGTGTTGGTCGAACTTCCGCGAAGGAGATTCAGATTGCACGGCCAGTTTGGAGCAACGGAGCGACTCGGAGGCGTTTCGTTTCGCTCGCTTCGGGCGTCGTTGTGTCCGTTGCCTTCGCGAGAGAATAAATTAGAGGAATGGTGGACGGTTAGCGTACCGTCGTCGTTACGCAGTAACAACCGCATTCGACGTTAACCGCTCGTTTAATAGGGCCCGGCGTACACAGCTGATTCGTATCTTATCCCGCTGGCCAGGTGTTACATTACAACGCGGCGTAACTCGCCAGGTTGCGGCATTGTGTCGAAGAAAAATGATTTAGCCCCGACGCGGAGGGTATTAACGATGCAAATAGATTGATACACCCGTCGATGAGATTCCCCTTCGCGATCGATACGAGCAGATATCGACGTTTTCGACCGGGCCCGACCGAGGGAGAATCACTGTCCGATTTCTGGCCGGATCGCGGACCGTGAAAGCGAATTATTAACAATTTCAGGCATCGTTATCTGCGGTCGGTATGCGGTGCACTCGAATAAATATTCTAGGTCAGTGACAGGGAGAACGGAATTCGGTATCGAGTGGATCCTTTTTCATTTTACGAACCGTGGAAATATGTAAATTGTTGATAACTCCCCGTACCGTCCGCTTCAAAATGCCCGCCATTTTGGTCGCAATTCTGCTATGTGCTGGCGCGATAGATTTCGTTAGAAATTGCGTGTAACAATTAGGTAGATAAGCTCTGCTGTCCTCTCGACGTCAAGCTTAATTCAAAGGTCGCTAAAATAGTTGCAATCTATAATCCACCTCGCTGTTCAACAGTAGACTAGTGTCTTTTTGTACCGTTGATCAAACTGAGAGATTTGCTCAGAGATTTGTCCCCAGATTCGATCGCCTTTGATCGACTCTTAGGTCGTGAGGTAAAAAGGTGCACTGTCGGGGGTCGTTGGGTTCGCGAGAATTGCTACGCGTGTTCCAGCAAGCTACACTTTGGTCGAGATTCGTGACACGTCGGAACTTTCGCGGCCTACTGTACCCGACGACCTCTACATGGTCGGCAGCCGGTGGAGACATAATTGCGGCTCGTCATCGTGCTGCCGGGCCTCAGGGTACCCCTCGTCCTCTCCTTCTCTCTTCTGGGGAACCTTCGTCGACGGATGTTCCGAGCTCCCTTTTCCCTTTCTCCGCGTTCTCGTTTCTTACGCACACTCGCCGTGGATTCGCGAATATTCGGATCCAGAACTCCGAAACACGACTAACCCTTGACTCGACGTCCATATTCTGGAGTCCAGCTTGACGTAGGAAATGTTCGCTAGTGTCCCAAGCATCTGACAATTACTTCACCAGTACCTCGATTTTTATACGAGCCAGTCTGATCGATTTATATTCCACTGTAAGTTCGAAGATTTAATGTAATTATTCCATGCTTGTAAGGAAAAGCATAGATTTAGTCCAAGAAAAAATACCACACAATTGTAGTTTCGTTGTCGCACTAAGGAAATACAGGGTGTTCGTCCACCCCTGGGAAAAATTTTAATGGAAGATTCTAGAGGCCAAAATAAGACGAATATCAAGGATATCACTTTCTCGATTGAGGCTTTGTTAAAAAGTTACTAAAATATTTCAAATCGTTCTAAAAAAATAATTTTTAGTTGCAGGAATCAATTACAATCATTTTTGGTGAATAGACATACCCTCGAAATTTTACGCATTTTCGAGAAAAAAATTCAATACGGGCGGAATTTTAAACATTAATAACTTTTTAACGAAGCCTCTATTAACAAATTGGTATTCTTGATTTTCGTCTTATTTTGGCCTCTAGAATCTCCCATTTAAATTTTTCCCAGGGGTGGCCGAACACCCTGTATATAAATCTTAGGGTGTGAGGAGAAACAGGTGAACAATTTTCGAAACATTTAATAGCTGAATGTTTGGTACCGCGAAGGGTTGATAACCCTTTTCTCGATTCCTCCGATGGCTTCACGGGGCCGACACGATGCTTACATATTGATGTCCACGTGCGGCGCTAACTTGGCGCTGAAACATCGAAGCAGTTCTTATCTGACGTTAATCGGATACGGTAGTTTATACGTATGAACGCTTGTGTGACCAAGGTCGGGCACGGTGCGTCTGCTTCTCCGAAGCTTTGGCCCAGTGGTGCACAAAGCACGGTAAAACGAACTCCAAAATAAATTCGAAAATTAAATTTTTCTCACAGTATTTTATGTCAGACAGTGCACCGAAAATTTGTCTCTTCCATGGTCCTCGAGCTTGACCATTTAAATCTGAAACACCCTGTAGAAGTAGAGTCGAAAACGTCGTATAATAAATTGCTCGATCGGATCAGCGATCAACTTCATTACTCGATTAACGTAAACATTCATTCCCAACGAATTTACGAACACGAAGAGTCCACTTTGTGTCTTCGACCGTCTTATCGGATCAGCGAAGGCTCAACGTCAAGCGAAAGATTAAAGACTACACTAAAGCGGAGATTAATTTTAATCGATTCGCGATTGAATATACCGCGCGTCGTCATCGAGAATACCTCTATTAGTAATCAGCATTAATAACGGTACGAAAGAAGAGGTACGATCGGTGGTGGAAAATGGCGGAGGACAGAGATTCGGTCGGTAAAAAGGAAACGCGACAAAACAGCAGCGATACGAGGTTTAAAAACGATTCCAAGAGGCTTGGGGGGTGGGGAGGAGGGAAAAATAAAGTGGTATCCGCGTGGAAGCACTATCGGCAACAAAACGATAAACGTTCGTCGGAGCACGAAACGGCCCGACAAAGCGGTCCCGCGGTGCTTCTTCTTTCTACTTGCTCTCAATTAACAAATCGATCGCATTAAAGCAACCTCCGAGGAGAACGAAGGTGGGAAAAAGAAGAAAAGGGGTAGCCGAGGGGAGGGAAGGAAAAAGGAGAAGAGGCTCTAGCGAAGAGGGGAAACGGTCGCGAGCTTGTGGCTCGGAGGAAGACGAGAGGGGGTTGGGTACTCGGTGCGTATCATACGCGCCATTAATCCTAGAAGATACGGCTCGCCGCGCGTTTTACGAGCGAACGTTTATTCACCATTTCGAGCCTCTTAACGTTCGCCGCGGAATATCAGGCTTTAATACGTCGAGACGGGAGAACGCGAGTAGCTGTCCGCGCGCCGGGTACCCGTGGCTTCGGTTTCTCCGCAACTTGCGCCACAAACCGTCTGCCAACCCTAACCGTAACCTGGTTAACGCCTCGACATTCTAGCCCAACCAAAAATCACGTTTTTAGAGAAGTTTTATCAAAGATCAAGATATCAGTTTGCACCACCGATAGCCTTTCTTAAATATATTTTCTGCGTGCAACGCCATCTTGCACCGGGGTTGAGAAATTCATATTATTAATAATGTACCAGTGATAATCGTATTATACGATTGTTTTCAGAAGCCAAACGTAATTTGGATGATAGAGGTTTAATCAGGCGTGGTATCTCTGTTGAGTTTCTTTTTCGATTAATTTTTTAGCGTCCGACTTAGTACGAATCGTTGCTTTCACCGTCGCGTTGCGTACGCGGCCTGCCGTTTCGAAAGGCGCACGTGGAATCGACGACAGGTCCGAGATCCGGACGCGGTCGTCGTCAGAGAGACGCGGGTTTCATTAAATCGTCGATTATCGCGATACGAGCTCGACTAATTTTGTCTTCGGGATCTCTGCGGTCGTTCCGTTACCATGTTGCTGAATTTACTTTTGAAGGGGGACGGGGGGAGGGGGCACGCACAAGTTATTTTCCCTTTAGCCGGAGTCCTTTTATTTCGTCTCGCGTGTGTGCAACCACTCGGTCGCTCGTTACGTCGGCTCCTCTGCCTCCTCGTTTGTTTCTTCAACAGCAAAAGTTCGCGTTTCGATGTTTCTTAAATTTCGTAAACCTTGGAAAATAATCTCCTTACTCGCTCGACATGGAGTGTTATATATTAAAATCAACACATTTTTCGCTAGGTATTCGTGCAACGAACAAATTTAAATAAAATTAAATAGTTTGAAATTAAATCGTACGTCGAGGGATTAATAAACATTGTAGAGAACTCTGGTGCGTTTAATTTTTGTGTACCTGTGATTGGATCTTGGAAAAATGCGAGTAGGAGAACGAAAAGGACCGGTCGAGCGTGGAAATGAGTTTTCATGTATATTCTTTCCCCCGGGAATGGATCGTAAAGATCGAGTCCGAACGAACGTAGGAAATTTACATTGGAAGGCTACGGACAGGCTCGGTTCTCGTCTCCTGGAAAAGTATAAAGAGGCTCTCGCAACGACCGGGCGTAGACGATTAGGGGTACCATTAAATATACGCCGTTGCAACAGGTACGCCGACCTGCGTCGGCAACAGCCGGCCGATGTTATTGCTCTCTCGGGAAGTCGGTAGCTGGGGTAATTGATTATCTTGCGCCCTTTATATGTTACGAGCCTGGCCTACCCTCTTAAATCCATCCTCCGCGATCTAAGACGCGGCTCGTTGCGTTCTCTATACCCGCAAATTATATGGCGGAATCATCGGTGCTCCTTTTTCCCCTCTTGCCTTTTTTTTTATTCTCGTTTCGTTACGGCGAACCTTGGAAAAAATAGGGCCCGGTTCGATGGGAGAAAATTCTCTTGCGAGGAAATTTCCGCAACGCGAATATCCTTGCGTCGAAATATTAATTGCAGCGCTTCTCGATCGATGTAAAAGTTTACTTTTGGGTACGGATGGTTCTTTTTCTATACACGTAGCTTACGGAAACGTTCTTAAATATCGGTCGAAATTGGGGAAAAAGGGAGCGTCGTGGACGTTCTGGTACGGAAAAATGGTAATTCCAGGGGACGAGGAACGCTTGTCCGGACACCGCGATAAAAGGCGAAGCTCTACATGTACGCGTCGTGTACTCGGAGGAGCAGAAAGCGAGTAGAGAGCAGGGAAGCCGAAGAGGAGAGTATCCTGCGCGCGCGAGCGCCCGAGCAGCACGGCTAGTTTTTCTCTCTATCGCGGAGGATGAATGAACCCCGCAATTTGTTGGGAGCGAGGACCGAGCAATGCTGCTATCCGGGCTCCATTATCTCTATAATCTCTCGCGAGACCAGAAGCTGCGCTCCAATAGAAGCCTCGACCGGCAACAACTTAACCATAATATACCGGCACCGTATCCCATAAGGCAGATACACACCGTATAAAACCTCACCGACTTCAGCCGGCTTGGAAGTGAGCGTCCACTTCTCCCCTTCTCTCTCTGGCTTGCCAGGATGGGCCTTACCAGCCGCCCTCCTTCTCTCCCGACTCTCTCGTTCAGCTCGTCAAGAAGGATCGCTCGAGTCGGCGAGGGACTCTCGGGCCCCGCGTAGAAATTAATCTCGACCGCCGATGATTTCGTTTCGTCCCTGTATCTGCACCGCGTTGACCTCTACGAAAGTATTCCTTTTTTTGTACGATAATCGGAAACCAGACTTCTAGGTTTTTCTATCGACGAGCTAGCCTTGGTCAAACTCGAATTTGTCCCAGGGCCTATCGGTACTTTAGTATCGCAGACGTGCAATTATTTTGCGCAGGCTTAACACTATAAATAAGTAGAATAATCCGGTGAGTGATCCACGTTCCACCGTAGATGCAGTATTGTCTCGTTATAAGGCGGAGTGTGCGTCTCGCTATAAGCACACTCTCTATCCCCTCCACTTCTTTTGCAGTTGGCGCGACAGACACAAACTTAGCTCCATATTTTGATTCGAGACACGAAAGTTGACTCGAGTGTTGGATCGACGCGTGGATCGAGACTTTCTCATCACGATTTCGTTCCCCTGGACGTACGTATTGCTCGATCGTTAATGACCGGTTGTTATTAGAGGACAATTCTTTCCACGTAGTTCCATTCACGGGAATCGCGTTCCATCGGACCGAACTCGTGTATATTTACACGTTTCGTAGCAGACGTGACTGGCTGCCGACCGTCGTGAATGATTCACGTTTCTACGGGACTCGATAATTTTCATATTACTGCCCGCTGACTAATGCGCTGATTAGAGTCGCGCCGCGAATTTTTATTTTCTTGTCGAACGAGACCAGTTCCGTTCTTCGACTGATAGATTGTATACGCGTATCTGTAGATATTTCTTTGGAATTCAACTGCGTTTCCCAATAGCGATCGTTCGCTCCCTCTCGCTCTGGTCGCGACTGTAATTACGCATTAATTTCTCAGCTGCTTCCAAAACGATTCAGCTCCTTTATTTCGCGTTTCGGAACCATCGAAAAAAGTCGATGTTTCTCGATCTCGACAAATTCGAATACCACGAAATTTTATTTTATTACGGTCGTTTGCCCAACCGGTGATTTTTTAGTCTTCAGAACGGTAATGGAAAGAAATTGTTTCACCCTCCGATGGTTGCAGGAGCGGTAGAGATAATTGCATTTTCGGTGAACCCTCTGAACGTAATTCTTCCGAAGACACTCCGTCTTTCATCCCTTTTGATTTCTTTCGTATTTGTACTCTAAAAACAGAAATTAATTTAAGATGGTCAAGGCTCGGGTTTTTTTTTCAATTAAAGTACGTTCGCGATTATGCCCGATCAGGATATTCGATACGATACTGGCAGCAGCATTCTGTCCATTTTTATTGCACTTGGCAAACATACTGATCGTATCAACTTTCTATTTACTAGTCAAACTCATTACGATATGTTTTGAACCGATTCGATCTGAGACAGTTAATGAGCAAAATCTGGAAGGTAAAGAAACTCGAGACGCAAAATGTGTTCCATAAATCGCGTTGCTTATTTAAAATCTGCGATCACAGCGCAACGAATACGATTTTAATACGAGCATCGGATGTAAAATACCTCGTAAAATATAACGTTTTCAAGGAACGTGTCTCGACACTTTGATATCGGAAATCGGGAGAAAAATCGATTTATGCGAGAAACGATGGACCTTTTCCTCCCTAACCTGCAGAGTTAACAAGATTGGGAATCTTCTAATCCGCGCGTAGAGCTTAAAATATTAAAAATCACTGCGTTAGAGCGTGTAATCACGTTCGATCGAGGTTCCGCGATCGTTTTCGCGGAGAGATCATTATTAGAGCTCGGGTTTTCCGTTCGCGCGCGTCTATCGGAGAAACAAAGATGATATAGCGGTCTCGATCGCGTCTTCTCTCGCGATAATAGGGCAGAAATTTCGCGCGGCTCGGTTGCAATCGTTCATCCGGCGATAGAAAAACCGATGGAAATTACACGTCGAACGATAATTTTGTCCGTGCACGTACGAGACTCTGAACGATAATTGCTCGCGATCTCCTTTCCGCTTCGGTGTATCGGGACGCGTTGCAACCGATCGCCAAGTTGGGCGGATGAAAATTCGACGAGGAAATGAGACAACGTGATTATGCGTCCATTAGACCCGTATCAATCCTGACGAAAAAAAGAAGTTTACTTTTTTTCAACAGTAATCACTACCAGGATCGAACTTTTCTATTTTCACAGTTCACGATTCCTGGTTTTAGATCGAGTAACGAGCTCGAGTAACTTTAGAATAAATAAATATTAATATAGTCATCTTCCTAGTTCCAAATACTATTAACTAAGCGAATAACTAATAATTCTTCCTTTAGCGTGGAATAATTAGATACTCGAAGTATTTCTGATCGGGTAAATTCATTATGGTCGAGTTTGCTCGTCGAATTTGTCTCTTTCCTTCCATTGGAAGAAATTGATATGCAGCAAAGTCGAGTTTCTAATATCGTAAACGCGTAGGCATCGAGCAGAGTGGAACGTGCATGTCGGCGAAGGAGGAAGAGGAATCCTCTGGACGAACGGAGTCGTTGACGTGTTCGCGTCGATCGCTAGTCGATAGTGAGCCACTATTCGATTTGCATAAATTAATACCGCTTGTCAGTGAATGACTGCGTTCCGGGTCTCGTTGCAGGTAGGAAACGGGAG
This sequence comes from Colletes latitarsis, assembly GCF_051014445.1. Lineage (NCBI taxonomy): Eukaryota > Metazoa > Arthropoda > Insecta > Hymenoptera > Colletidae > Colletes > Colletes latitarsis. The sequence continues at coordinate 22,645,634 of NC_135135.1, read as the reverse complement.
GAGCGAAGGACGATGATCCAGCCTACCTTGCTCTTCCTTCTCGAGAAACGACACTCGTCGATCCAAAAATATCTCAACTAATTTTCATGAGATTGTCTGTGCAACCAATTCGAAGCAAACGATCTCGTTCGAGATTTTAAACGAATAGATTAGTTTCGAGATTGTTTTGCGTTGGTTCGAGGGCTAGGAAAGAATGTTAAATGCGCGAGGTTTCCTTATTTGCGGTCGACTCGAGGTCGCTATCGGTAGACCAGGGTCGATAAGAGTCTCGGATCGGCGGAAATCGCGTCGTGATTTCTGGATCTGGCTCGTAAAACCGCATCCGCCTGCCAATACGATGCCCTCTCTGCGCGATGAGTCTCGCCTCGAACAGGATGATGAATTTGCTAGGTTGTTTCCGTTGAATCGCTACAAGACACTCACGTCCGTGTAATTATGCGACTCATCCTGGCTACCGGGGTCCTCTGTTTTCTCGGAAAAGTTCGTTAAACTCCCGTGTCTCCGTCATCCCGCCGCGTCCATTTTGAAAGAACAATCGATCGTGAGTCGATTCTACAGTCTCAGATTTAATATTTAAAGTTACAAAAATAACTTGGCCCAACGAATTTCAGAACGTTTAGAAAATAAAACAATGCCAGTTTTAATTCTAGATATCCGGAATCTCTAACACTGTTTAGAACGATCTTCTTTTTAAAGTTACCAGTTTTAACTCCGATGGCCAAAAATATCTGAAAACATTACTCGAACGTATTTAAATAAAGCCTGTAAATCTGGCTGCCGGTTACAGTTTCCAGGGCAAAAAAAAAGATCCTAAAGAAACCTGCTTCGCGTTAAATGTGTATAAAAAATGAGATGTAAAGACCAGTAGCGTGTCGAGGAGGCGATAGATGGTACTGGAGGACCACTGCCGAAAGATCGAGGCGATAAATTTCGAGCGTCTGTGAGAATCGAGCAGATTGCATGATCGTTACAGTTCTTATGTAAGAGAAGCTGTTTCGAGGAGATCGGCCGGACAGCTGATGCGTAGGAGTGGCCGAGTAAACCAGTTGACAGCGGCCGAAGTACCCATCCGTCCACTTCTCTTCGTGTTCCCCTCTGCCACCAGGTTTTGCTCGCTCGCCACACGACCGGCACGCACCAGTTAGCCTCAGGTCGTTCTTGTAACCACTCATGGACCACTCGTTTCCTTTTTTCCCCTCGTTCCCCCTCGTCTCGTCCTTTTCTTCTCCCTTCCGTTGCCTCGTCGAGCCTCGATCCTCTGCTCGCGCGCCACCAGCTGGCTTTCTCGTCCCTTTCCTCCGTGCGTGGACTCTTCAATGACCGGTCGTGTGGCCTCTTTATTAGGACGATCCACCGCGTTTTATTTTCTCTCCGGTGACCCTTAAGATCCTATCGATCTCCGAAAGTAAAAGGATCCGCGTGTCGATGAAAGTTTAGAAGAGAATGTCTCCTCGAAGGGAAAGTATCGCGAACTAGGAAACAACTCGGTTGGTCCCCTTTCGTGCGTCTCTCGCGATCGACGGGGAATGTCAAGGATTAACAATTTCGATCGTTCGACTTCCGACGTGTCTCCAACATGGACGACGGTCGTTTACGAGCTTGATAAACGAGTTAGCAGGCTGAATACTAGGATACGAGATTCATATATTTATCGATAGAATTAATGAAACAAGAGCTTCGTAATAATCGAGCGTATTTTGTAGCTTTTTGAGAGTTAAAATTTCCCGCAAATCCGAGTCGTTGGTGTTATTTTATTTAACTCCCGGTTGCAGTGGTCGCGTGCAACACTTTTCGCGATTTGAAAAATGCGAACCGATATTTCATGTCGTAAGGACAGCAGACACGAGGCACCTTGTAGCACGAAGAGTGCCCCGAGAAATAGAAAGCAACGAGCACTTCGGTTATTAATCTCGGACCGAAGAGGGTCGATGTTACGTGGTAGCGGCGATTTGCACGGGCCCTGGTCTCCCTCTGGAAATAAATCGCGTCGGAGGACTAAGCTGGAAGCTTAAAAAAAAAGACACTATAAAAGAAACAGTTTTAAAAATATTTCCAAAATATTTTCGTGCCAAAAGAAGGAATTATTCTCTCGAGATCGAGCAGAAGACGCGTGTCATAGTTCGGTGGATCGTAGGCGTCGTGATCGTTCGACGAGGAACCGGGGAGGAACTCCGCGCGTTGATTAGCGCGGTACTCGAACGTTAAACAAATAAAACAACGAAATAAATAATTGATTCCGCCGGGAGGCGTCGCAACGAGCACAGAGGAAGCCGAACAGGTTTCTGGCCGAGAAGTATAAGGTCGTCCCGGTGCGAGCGAGAGAAGAATACCACGGAGGGAAGAGCCAGAACGCGCCAGCGCGAGCACGTTGCTTTTCTGCTCGCGTACACCTTGTATACGCGAAGTGAAACGGGTTTTTCGCGGCGATTTGTTGCGATAACGGCAGGATGCAAATGATTGTGCTTAAGGTGTTGCACCGAGCCAACTCGAGGGGCATCGATACACATCCCGCCGAACCCGACCGACCGACGACGACCATTTTACAATTCATTATCGGACCGCGTAGATCTTACCACTTTCAATTTATTCGTACAGCCGCTTGTAACGCTTTGTTGGCTGTCCCGGCCGCTACTCGTTCGATGTTCATCCCCGCCAACACGAATTATTGTTGTTATTATTTATTACCGTGTGACATAACTATCCATCCCTAACGATGTCTCATCGATTCACAGCTGAGAAACTTAACTCCTCGATGCTGTATTAAAAGATTTCCGTTTTAATTGAGACCTCGATGCCGGAACAATACGATTCGTATCCAGCGAGGAAAATGAGATCGTTTTAATACACTCGCGATACTATATTTAAATGGATGCATGCGGCGGGCTCGTTCGGAACGACTGTGTTTGCTTATCGCGTTACAACGAGGTATCTCGGATACGATCCATAACGTGTAGAATATCCGAGTTAAGTGGAATACAACGGGCGAATGTGCTGACTAAATTGCAGTATCAGTCCTTAATTCTCGAGCGAATGTTTCTATCTCGCGAGACAGTGCTTGTCCGGCTTACTCCAGAAACGGATTCGTAATGTTCGGTTACTACGTGGATTTTTTTCCTCGACTGCCGTAGTGAAAACTTGGACGTTAAACGCACGAAGTTATAATTAACAGAAACGTGGATTAGAGCCTTGGGAACATCGTATTAAGAGTAGGAAACGTTAGATTAAATTTGAAAGGAGATAAGTGAGTGGTAGGAATTATCCTGGTGAAAATCGTGATAAACGAAAAAGTAGGATAATTTTAGTTGTTGCGGTATTTCCGATCCCCCCTCCACGCGTTACCGGTAACCAACCATTATGTTCACAGAAGCAATTCCGATCCGATACGTATTCTTGCGGTAATGCAATTCTTATGCGAGTTGTTCGGTGTTTAGAATCGTGGGCGAAAGAGAGAGTAGAATGTCGATGAAAAATTCCTGCGTTGCTGATCTCGTGGAAAGATTTAACTGTTATGTTTTGGTAGTTTACCAAAGTAACAAATTTTGTTTGTTTTCGGCAGGAATTTATGGGACGATCTAATATTATGTTTCCTGGGAGAGGGCTGAGAGAGATTCTGAAAAGCACTGGGTTACGTTACTGGATAAAATATGAAAAACACTTAAAGTTAGGTACGAATTATTCTATTTAGGGGTTGAGACAACCCTCTAGGAAGCTCTCAAATTAGAAGAAAAGGTTGCGTTTCTGTGTTTATTTATCGACTGTTAGTGTCAACGTTCGACGTTTGCTACTGTCACGATGGGTTAATAGTGTTGTCGGCGATATCCGTGGGATCTCGAGAGAAACGTCGTCGGAAGCGAGCGATTAGATAGATGGAGCAAGAGGGATGATATTCGCGGGACACTTCCGTGAGCGTTGTTGGCCGCTCCAGGTGCGTTCGAGTCGCTATCGCGGGACGGTTCGTGAAACGCGGAAATACCTCGGACATTATCCCCCTGTTTGTATGCACGTTGCACGGAAATAATGCTAGAGAGAGATCGGCGAGGTCCGTGCGTACAGCGATCCCGATCTCCAGAAGCGGTCTCGGCATCCGGGCTTAAGGTAGGACAAGGAACATCGGTCAGAGGAGCAGCGAAAGGCCGGGCGGACGATGTTGCGGAGGAAAAGGGACGGGGCAAGAAACGCGGGAGGGAAGAAAAAGAAATCGAGAGAGGGCTAGAAAGGTGTAGAAGGGCAAAAAGAGGCAAATAAGGAGGGGGGGGAGGGGACGAGAGAGAAAAAAGAGCAGGAAAAAGGGTGAAACGGTCGAGGAACAGATAGAGCGTGGAGGTTGGGGGGGGGGGGAGGATGGAAACGGTGAAAAGGAGCGGAGAATACGGAGAAGAGAGAAGCTTAGGCGAACGAGAGAGGACAGTGGAGGGGAGAGCCACGCGATCGAGATTTATTTATAAGTCGACGAGCTTAGGCTCACTCGCGGCGTCCTCCTCGTCTCCCCACCGGCTCAACCTCTTCCTACTGGCTCCCTCTTCCTCTGCTTGGCCTCCTCGGCGCCTACTGCATCTGCTGGTCTACCTTTTCCTCGGGATGCTGCTCTGACTCCGTCTCGATCGCGATTCCACACCAGATTCCAACAACAATGGAATACGCGATCGTAACAGTTTTCTATTTAACCCTGGACGAACCCTACTAGCAAATCTTCATAGTTTAACCCTTTGCACTCCTCTGTCGAGCGTGACTTGACATCAGTTTTTATCTCAGGAGCACCTTTGTCAAGTCCCACAAACCAAAGAGATATCGTACACTTGAAAATTACAAAATACAACAATAGTGTAAATGAAACAGATATTTAATTGAATTTGTTTCTTCCTCTGTTTCAAATAAAACACTTAAAAGCGTTGGGAGCTGCTGGTAACAAAATCGAAATATAATTCGGAGTGCAGAGGGTTGACTGTCTTCTATTTACTGTATTTTCTGTTCGTAGCTGGAATAATGCAACTCTCTTGTACACTCTGTTTCTGAATCTTTGCACAGATAAAAGTAAGCGTATTTTACGAAACGTTATCGACCCAGATCCTGGTATTTTCTTAGGGGGGAATCGATGGCGGTTTAATTTTGTTTGGAGTATCGAATCTGTTCGGCCTCGATCTCTATCGAGCAACATGAATGACAATTATAAATAGACGCGTGCCAGATGCTTCTTCGTCGATCCAGTAAATATCCTCGTCCATCAGTGGTTGCGGTCGATTATTTCGTTCTCGCGCTGCCAGATGTCAATTTGGCAGCTCCCGCGGTCCGCCAAGAAGGGTACGGTTCGCCGTTGCCAGCGGCACGGAAATTTCTACCGATACTTGCGCAACCCGCGTACAAAGTGTTCGCCGTTTTATATTAAGCGTCGCTTAATATAAATGTTCTATTCACGATAGGGACGCCATCGGTTTTGGGGCTCGATTGTCCGTCATTCGCGTTTATTTATAAAATCGTACATTTAATTCGAGAGGCACCGATTACGGGAAGGTCTGATTTTTCTTTTAACCGCCCCCTCGGCACCGGAAACGATAAAATTTCGAGTTATTTACCGCGAGTGTTCGCGACTAGATCAGTCCGGACAAGAACGGTGGAAAAAGATCGTATCCGATCGGATCGGCGTATTGTTCGCCGAGACGCTCTCGCGGTTCGTTAATTGATCGTTCCGTGGTTTATAATTGTTCGAGTATGGTTCACTCTTCGAATAAAACGTGCGATTTATCGATAACGAGTTTCTTCCGTGGCAAGCTCCGCTTTGGACGAGGAGGGACCGCGATGGTACGCGCGCAGCTGCGTGCACTGGGTGTCATAAACCACAAAAACTGAGTTGAGTATGGTATTCGAGGTCTCGTTAATTTTACGACGAGCGCAGCGGTATTCCAGAAAAAGCTGTTTAAAACGATTAAAAAAAAGGGGGAAGAAAGGAGGCAGAAACCGGGGCAACGACAAGGATAAAACGACCGGAACGGAGACTCGAAATTCATAAAAAATAAATACATCCCTTTAATTGCACGGGAATTAAGACTTCTCGGTGCCACTCTTATATTAAAACCTTACAGTTTGATTACTTATATTTAATATCTCGTTGCATACTTTTTGCAAGAGAACGAATTGTGTTCGTTGGTCGATTTTGATTTGGACCAGGTTTCACCGATCTTTCGAAACGTCGAAACCGAAGCGTAAAGAAAATAAAAAAGAAACGGATTTACACTCGTAGAATTTCAAATGGAGGTCTCGTTAAATCGAACGCGCGCGGTCAATACGCGAAACGAACGATCAAAACGAGTAGAAATCGCCTTGTAAATAGAATCAATTAGAAGGTTAGGAATCGTAGAGGCCGGGGTATCGCCGACCATCGTCTTATTCACAGAACCGGGCGTATGTATCGCGGTTAAATATCGCTGGTGTTGACTGAATTGCTTCTACGCCATTCATTCGACGGTAACTGCGGTGAATATCTCGCTCTGCAGCCGCTCGCATACCACCAGAGATACCTACCGGGATATCGAAAAGTCGCTCGGATCTATTGCGTCAGAGGGGATCGGCTGGAAGGGGCAGGTTGCTCGGACTCCCCAAGAATGTGGTCGATTTTTAGCACCTGACGCACGGAGCTCGTTTCCGATCGGCTTGGCCGCGCGTGTTCTACGCAAGCTCGCTCGCGTCAAGTGTCGCTGAACACCACCGTTTTACGCCTCGACTCTTCTCCCGTTTACTATTTATCCAACACCATATTCATCCCCGCAAAAATATTGGCGAATTTATCAAATCTTCCGGGGGAAAAGATTTTATTTCGGAAGATTCCATACTGGAAAGTCACGCAAAATTCTAGAATTCTAGAACGTCGTGATTAAAACTCGTTTGGGGTAGTTTCAAGACTATATCCGTAATCAGAAATTTCTGGATTTGGAACATTCCTCGAACTCATATTTCCATATTACGTACCGATCCATAAACCCTCGTTAGTCGTCGTCATTTAACCATGTACTTTTACGTTTACGAATCAAATTTTATCCCTCAACGACGCGTAGTATGACGTACACTTTCAGTTGCTTCGTACCTGAGGGGTTAATGAAGTTTTTTTATTCATTTCCCCGCGGAAACTCCATTTTTTTTAAAATCTTGCAAATAAACTTATATCTTGCTAATTTAACCTTTCGTGAATCTCAGGTGTAGATATAAAGCCTGATATAAAATTTATTCGACCCCTGTTGCGTTTACGTTATCGGTTTCTACGCAGACTACGGTCATTTTGTGCCAATGAAACGGAAAACGCGGCAATTATGGTCGGTGTCGGCTCGTGTCCCTGCAACCTGTTGCTCCGGCATCGCGATCCCACGAAGTCGTTCGTTTCCCGGGCGAAACCGGAAATCGGCACGGGTGGAAATTTATCGTAGGAGCAGCGGAGCAGAGCGTTCTAGGCCATTCACCAGCTCCCCGTGGGGCGTCCAACGTGTCGGCGTTATTTCGCGCGCAACGCCTGGAACACGAAAAATTCACCCGGCGATCTTGTTGCGCCCCGCGGACGATTCCGCTACCGTTGCTCGATTCCTCCTTGCTTATACGTGACTGCTGCACCGGTTGTTAACGCCTTACCCGCGATCCTTGAGTTATGGATCTGCTCCAGGGACTCCGGGGCTGACTTATTAACTCGCGATCCAACTAAATTCCCCTCCGACAACATTCAATTCGACGCAAAAGTTTCTCTTCCAAACAAATTGTACGCTTTCCCCCGTGATTTCATCATTTTTATCGTCTTCGTTGAAATTTCGAAGATAAATTTTCTTGAAGGGCTGTGGGTACGTCCTAACCCACAGTGGATTCCAGCGGAGAATTATTTAACCCTTAAGTGGACTCTCAATCTCAACAAATTGGCAAATCAACTTTCCGAACCATTTAAATAATGAACTAATGGAGAATTACATAAATTTTCAACTCACTTGAGGGTTAACACTCGAAAGAAATGTTTTATAACAAAATTTGTACATGTGGTGTACATACAGACCTCCATATTGCAGTGTGGCAAATTCAAATAACCGTAAGCTAGTCAAACGCAAGAAAAACATAGAGTTTAGTAAAACAAAAGAGGATTAAGCTTCTAAATTGTAACAAATTAAAAATGCTTCGCAATTTTAAGTTACGTAAGGACTGTTCGAACGCATATTGTGCACTTCCCTGGCTCCGGGAGTTGACCAGGTTTCCAAATAGATGATAATCTGTGAAAAGCTCGTCGAATAAGCCAGATTAATGTTCCGCAAAGACACGAAGTTGGTAATGGATAGTTAACGAAGCACGAAAGGCAGAGGAGAGCTCGTGTTTACGAGTTTTGCTCCGCCGCGAGAGCAGATGCGCTCGCTCGCGTGTCTGGCGTCTCTTATGGGCGACTCGATTCCCGCGAAAAGCTAATTAAAAGTCGAAGATCGCCGTGCAGTTTCGGCGTTCATCAACGATTCGCTACCCCAATCGTTCTTGGCTCGCTGCCAGGTAATTACAGCCCTCGGCGCGAGGGTAATTCGAAGATGTCCGCGATTTCTTCTCGGGAATCTGGCCCCCAGACTCGTCGTTTCCTCGAAACCTCGAAACTCGAATCGATGCACTCGCGAATGAATCCTGTATTTTTAAAAGACGAAGCTCTTTTATCACCTATATCAAGTTTGTACCAGAAGTATTCATTTTTATATATCTATATGTTATCAGAAGGATGAATTTCTGTTCTTAGCAGCGAAGAAATTCAATGAATTGGCTTAAATGTAGATTTTCTTGGAACTTGCAGCGAGTCAGAATCGATTTAAATCACCAAGCGTTTATTTTATAGGACGTCCCAGAGTCCGTAGACGCAGACGTGATTGGTTAATAAAACAGCGTGTACGATTCCTTGATAAGAAAGCCATTCGATCTGCCAGCCGATTACCCAGGGCCCTTTTTATTCCCCTTGCAAAGAATTCGAGCCAGAATGTAGTTCGCGAAGATAGTTGCAGAAATTACAATTTCGAGTCGGCGGGGGAAAAACGACGTTCTCGAAGCCTGCCGACCGAAACCGAACATGGTCGCCTCGATTCTGGCCGAGGCCGCAGTCCATCGGGGATTATTGCACCACTAAATTGCGCGTAACTGTATCGACCGAGCCACCCAGATTATACGCATTAAGATCCTCCATATTAGATTACCTGGAGAGCGTATCTCGAGAACAAGATCAAGGTTGCTGTTATATACCTAGGAAAAACGTAATTGCAAACCAGCCGCATAACTCATCGGCTGATTCCTATATATTTTTTTTTATATCCCTCGTGCGTTCTCCCCGTCGTACGCGTCCGCGTTGTCGCGCACGATGGTCAACTTTTTAGGCGAAAATGGAATGCTCTCGAAATATCGTAGATACGAGCGCTGAATATTTTGTCTAATTTTGGTACCCAAACTCGATTTATCTTTAAACGAGAGTTCCAAGAAGTAAATTTGGAGTAACATCGAACATAAAATTGACTTCGAGTGTCTCGAGTGGAAGGATCGCGGTGGGAGAGGGAAGAGCAAAATTGTTGGGTTTTCGCTGAAAATCCGCGGTGGATGTTGAGCCGTGGCTAGGCGCGAGGCAGCTTGTATGCAGGCAGAAGTACTCGCGGAACAGGTTCGAGGTTGCTGAGGAACTGGCCGAGCAACGAGCAGGAAAAACAAGAGGCACAATCGGATTGTAGCCGATTGCCCGGGGGCACGTATAACGGTACCGGCACACGATGTTTGCCATCAACCGAAGAAGTCTCAACTTTTCCATTCGTTCGCGTGTCCCCTCCCTCAGAAAACTATCCTTCGGGACGGCGATAAATTCAGCCTTGATTTCTCTGCACCCGCTACCACTTCCGGTCTCCTCCGTTCATCTGCATTCAATGCCTACCGAGCGACGAACCAGCACAGGGGTTGCCTTTCTTCCGCAATTTTTACTTCCCCCCTCGTGACGACCCTCCCAGCCATTTGTTTCTTCAGCGAGATCGTTCGTCCTGCAATTTATTCCAAATTAAACATTTAATCGCATCGAGTCTTGTGTAGTAAAATCAATGCGTTTCTCGCGAGATATTCGCGATCATTTTGGAAAATTATTTGAAATTAAATGGGTATGTCAAGGGGTTAATTCCTCGAGTGTATAAAATAATATTGTAACAGGTTAGATGGTGTAAAATGATTCTTCTTTGTTTTCGATCGATTGTATTTTGAAATCTAGATAGTAGGATGATACTTTTTTTTATTTTAACGCAATTTCGACTCGAAAGATCGTGTCGTCTAAATATGGAACTTGGAGTGGAAGCGTGTATCGGTCGGATTTCAGTTGTGTCGTCGAAATGTTCGCGTAGACAGGGAGAAATTGTGATATCCAACGACGAAAAAGACCTGTCCGGGGTTCGTCAATTTTGCAGAGAGGAAAATAAAGCCGAGACGACCGGCGGGGCAGGATTTATTGGATTTACGGAAGCTGGCCGACCGGCTACAGTCTCCAGTCTCTGCCCTCTATCCGCCGCGCACATAAATTCAATCAATTAGCCGGCTTTTAACATGGGCAACCTCGAATCATCCTTGTTAGCTCTCTCAGCCAGGCCTCCTGGATCTTATTCCGACGAGATTTGTGTCCTCGATGCGATACAGACTCTCTCTCGCTCTCTCTGCGTCTCTCTTTCGCTCGGTCCGTTTTCTTTTCGGTCTTTTTCGCGTCCCGTAAGAGCATCGATTCGTTTCGCGGCGCAGCAACGCGACGCGCAAGTATTTATTGAAAATTCTTGCGAACAAATAACCAACGCGAACGCGGAGGACTTTTTCCACGCGATTTATTCCTTGCCTTTCGTTCGCGGTTCTCGCAAACCTCTGATTTTTATCTCCACGGTGTTTCTGTTCCCTCTGCTTATTGCCATTCAAAACATCGAAACGTTGTTTGATTTTTAAAACAGAAAGAACGAACGTTATTCTACGATTCGATATTGATATCGATTTACCGTTTAAACGTTTCTTGCTCGAGGAAAATGATATTCGAGTATTTTTCCAAGGTTCTCGAAGTAGAGATTCACAAAGTTATCAGCTATAGAAGTCTTGAATTTCAGCATTAATGAATCGACGGTTCCCCCGTTCTATATGCTCGAATACGTTCGCCGAATACCGTGGCCTTTTTGTGCACCGTGAAAATGAGATGTTCATTAAGTCATCAAACTATCCTGCGTTCGTTTTCTCCTCTTTTCGTCCCGTGTCCCACGAAAGCACGATTCGCGGCGCGGAGTTACGAACGCTCGTATCAGCGTCACGTTCGCTCGACAGCTTAATTGCGTTTAATCGACTCGTACGTCCACGACGCGACTATAATCGACCGAAAATAAAGAAGAAAAAAACAAGACAAAAACGTCGGAAAGGAGGAGAGGTTACAAAGAAAATAATTATAGATTCACAATACGGAGTCCCTTCGAATTTCGAAAATAAAATTTAACAAGATTATACCGACAATGTACTGTTCTTTTATTCTACGCTAATAATAAGAATTATGGGTGAAAAAGCTACCGGAGAGAGCAACAAAGCGAACTTACTTTGCTGCGCGAGTATAATCGAGGCTGCTCGGACAGACACGGTTTTCACGATTCCAGCAGGGTAATTTTGTCATAAATGATGACTCGCGTTCTGGTCGAACGTCTTTGTTTGATGAGGAACGTTTGGAAGCTCTGCTTTGTAACGACTCTCGACGATCAACTCGCGAATTAACCGGGAAGATGCATTGCTCTCATCAAACGGTGCTCCGCCATTTAAAAACGATGGAAAAAGTGCAAAAACCTGCAACTTTGTACGAGCAGAGGGAACAAAAATTAGCTGACTACTGTAAAACAAGTCTTCGTAATTTCTCTTCGATTCGTATTAGTAATGAGCAGACTGCGGATGGTTATGCATTTGTAAGAAATTTTAATTCTCAAACTACTATTGGAAATAGGTGGTGGAATAAAGATAAAACATACAGTTCAAATACTTTTTAAACTATACTTTGTCTTTATTTGAAACACTTGGAAGAGGTCAGTGACCCACAGACCCAATCGGTCCCATTCATTGTCTAAATAAGCCAAGGAAGGGACATGGCTGCACCCTGTTGACTCGTGTCTCGAAAAATGAAAGAAAACTTTGTCTTTTTGAAAGAGACAAACCAACAACTACAGTAGGGTACGAATTATTATATTTAGGGGTTGAGAGAACCTTCTAGGAAGCTCCCATTTCGTTCTATAAAATCACGATAAGAAAATGCGTTGTTTGCGGCGGAACAGGTGTAAACAGTTTTCAGTGCAAGTTCTCTGCAGCGAATTGGTGGCGTTCTCGAGGTGTTCGGTCGAAAATAGACGAGGGGAAAATCAGTGGCGACTTTTCCGTTCCGCGCAACGAATTTGCACGACGCAGGTTGCGATCGTACGAGGTCATGGCTGCCGGTCGACGTCGGTGGGTAGCGTTGCAAAGATGCGAGCAGGCATGGTGGAGGATCGGTGGTTTCCCTCTCTCGAGCGTGGCACCGTCTCTCTTCCGTTCTTTCTGGTCTCTCTTTGCCTCTCGCCGGCGGTGAATTGATGCGTGGGTGCAGGTTGGACGCAGATAACGCGGGAGGAGTTTCGTTTGTCCAATCCTCGATCCTCCTGTTCCTCTTCCCTTCTCCCCTTTGCGCTTTACCCTTCTCTGATTTCCTCTGTTTTGCTCGTGTCCACCTCTCTTCTCCACCTCTTCTCCAACCGTTTTGTTCGCTCGCGTTTTTCGTTTAATCGACGCGAGCGAGCGAGCGAACGTTACCTTCGACTCCGTCTTTTTTTTTTTCGAAAGAGAGGCGACCTTGGCTCGAATCGATCCTTCCTCTCGCGCGTGCGATTATCCGAAAACGTACAAGCACTTTCGCAGATGCAGGCTCGGATCGATGGATCGAGATACCGCGCAACCAGGGCCCTCGATCGAAGTCCTCGACGTTCGCTCGTGTTCTGACGTTTGCCTCTATCTGCTCCGAGATCTGCTCGGGTCGGGACGCATAACGAGGAACGTTGTCATTTATAAAGACTTCGTTGTACAATCAGCAGGTTGCACCCGGACCCCTCTTCGAGATTACGAGCGACGCTTTACCACGAAAATTGCACCTGTCGCAGATGTAAACAGCTCTTTGCGCTCTCGGCGACACACGGCGAAACACGGCCATCGGTCGCCTGAAACGATTAGGAATCGTGCTTTGCTTTTCTTCCGGGGGTCCATCTCTTCACAGTACCGTAAAACAATTTAATCGAATAATACCTATCTGTAGCATTACCGAATCCATTAAAACACTCGAACGTTAAATATATCCGCGAAAAAGTCTCGAGAACCTATTTACACATCTAATGTAATTTCAACGAAGAAGATGGAAAGTTCGATACAGCGGTTATTAATGCAAGTATCCAATTTGGCTGTCGATAGATAAGCGGAGATAAGTATTCATTTACGGGTACACAGGTGAGGCAGAAATTGTATTAACCTCGAATCGAAAATCGTCTCGTCACGAAGAGCTTAATTAAAGTGTCAGGATCGTCTGGCAGCATACTTGTAATCGTTTCGAAATTTATTTCTAACACTTCTGTTAGGATACGAGGCGCATATGTTATTCCACGAACTTGAAAACAGAGATTTATTCCAACAGTCTGAGCAAATTAAAATGGCAGAATTCGAGATCTATCCATCTGTGAGTCGTAAAAAAAATTCTGAATAGCGAACGCGTTATCGCTGCGCGGTTCGTCGCGTCCAGCGGATCGTGTAAGAGGAAAATTTATGAAAAATAATTAGTAGGAGATAGTCGGGACTGTGTTCGTAGGAGACTCGTACGGGGAGCCGTATCGGTGGGCTCGTTATCGTCTTCGGGGCGATACATTTTCAAGTACAGGAAGTCGACGTAAAAAGACGACAGAGATAGCTGGGCACAGGGAACTAAAGACGTATCAATTAGCAAACGATGAAATTTATATACGTGTACGAGCTCGAGGAATTAAAGAAACCGATCGAAATTATGCTGATTGTGGCGTTACACGACGGAGTGACTATCCAAACGCGTCGAGCGACAAGACTGTTCGGATAACGGAGGTTCGTTGATTTTCTATCAATGATTTCTAGCTCGTATAATAGTTACTGACGTTCGTAAAATTGGATCAGAAGACACATCTGTTCCTATCGTCTTAATTGAGTATCGAATTAATTACGTATTTCCTCATCGTTTGGTTTTATTGTCATTTTGTGGATGGAATCAGGGACGAACAACATTTAATACCGATTATTTATTTGGTAGTGTATCGTTCATTTTATTTGAGAAATTAATATTTTTGGATTCACGAACTTCAGCTAAGATGAAATCAAGGTTTTGGCGTGGCAGTCGAGCTTAAGTTAATTACGAATGGAAATGCACGTTAGGATAGTGAGAGGTTGGTCGATGCATTTTCGTCCTGGCGGGTTGAAACATTTGTCGAAGGACTGGTATATGGGACGGCGAGTCGGACAATTTAAACATACGAGCTTGTTTATTACGAAAGCGGTGTAAGTACGGTTATCTTGGTCTCGAGATACGAGAGGTTTTGCATTTTCGTTGACTGAAAAATATCGATAAACACTAATTGGTTGATTGTATGCGGCTGGTAATTGCCGATAAGTAAATGTATCACTTGTTTAAAGAATATAGACGTTAAACGAAGAGAAATATGTTTCTCGTAATCACGAGCGGACGTATATCGCTTTCGTAATTATCGAATTCGAAAAGCGAGGACTCGAGCCAGCGTTCCCTTTAAGACGAAGCAGCTGCATAACTCGTTATGTCTTGCGAGTGGCAGTTGGATTCCTTTGAGCAATCGAGGGATAGCGAAAGAATAGGCGCCTTTAAAGGCTGGGCAATTTTGTACTTTCACTGGAACGTATAATGAAACTTGAAATAGAAAAAAAATGTTTAATTAGATGAACAATTTCTAGTAACGAATCGAAGATGAACGGTTGTTTATTTGCGACAAAGATTCGATATTATAATTCTGTGGTCGCAGTTACTCGACAAAGTGAAGGACGTTGATGATAATAAAATTCTTTGCATCGACGATTTGCATCGGTAGATTGAGCTACGCTTCCATAAATACCGTTTTAGGGAATGCAAACTTTTAACACTCGAACTGTCGACACTTATAGTGTATTCGTTTTCTCATGGAAAATTACGATAAATTTTCAATAATTCAGTTCAGTAAATCTGTTAGTCTTTATTAGAAAATTACGAATGGATCGTTTTGACCGCCTTGGTAGTGTCTTCGAACGTTGTGAGAATTTGTAACCCATCGTGGAGTTGGAGTTGTCTATGGTTGGACACGGGTGTGGGTCGACGGTGTGCAATAGGTTGTTTCGTAGAATGTCACGGGTTAGAAGAGACCAAAAGCCGGGTCGAATATATTCAGGGGAAGGACGGGAGTAGCCGACGTTATGGCCGAGGGGTTTCGTATTGGCGGAGGAGTCGGTGGCACGAGGGGACCAGTGACGTCACCGTGTCACGCCTCGGCGGCCACCTGTGCCGCCATTAACATTAGCCTGGCTGTTATCTGCGAGAAACGCCGCGAGGAATCCATGGCGCACCGTCGACGAGAAAAGAACGCACTTTCCAGCGAACACGGGAACGCAATTGTCTTTCGCCGGCGCATTAACATGGCCGCCATTCGAACGGCATTTCGGCAGACGTTGCCTCGGCCCCTGGTCACGCTTCGCTGAAAGGGCAACGTCGCTTTGTTCCGAATACAAGTCCAGGATTAACTGCGTGCGATTTCAGCCTGTGGTTACAGTCGAGAACGTCCGATGTATCGTGTTATTCGCGACAGAATAATAGGTCGTTCGATCCGAGCAACGAGAAGAGTTAATTGCATTTTTCCATTAATTGCGTTCCGTACATACACGCGGCACCGTTTGTTCCTTTTTGTTCCTACACTGTTTCCTCCTTCGCCGAATTCCGCCGCTCCCTTTCGTTCCAGAAAATAGCAGAGGGCGAAATAAAAGTAAGAACGTTTGTAAACATAGTTTTCGGTACAAAGTTTACGATAGAATTATTGCTGTGTCGTATCTGCAAATTGAATTTTTGTTTCTCGGTGTAGAATCTTACTTTAACGATCGGGGATTGTTATTTATTTTTATATTAGCTGTTGCTTCGGCTGAACGCGACGTGCGCCCTTTTCCCGGGGGGGACCGTTCAATTAGGAGATTAGGATAACGATTTGGAGCGCTTAGAAGCCGGTGCTCGATGATCGACTAACCCTCGACTCGCTAAACCGCCCTCGAGAGGGATAATAACCATTTACGATGCGAAACAATAATAAAGAGAGCTGGGCGAGCAAGGGCCCCAGCACCTGTGACACATTCTCACGTGTTCTCGTCTGTCGAACACCTGTAACGACGGCCCGTACCGGCAGGAGTCAACCCCAACGTTTCCAATTTCCCACACGGTCGAGCTGTTTTTTTAAATAATGGACTGCGGGTTGCGAAGAAAGGTGTTGATCGCGCCAACGGCTGCAGTAAATTCATTTCTAACGTGTTACCGTTCTTAAGTCTCCTTCCTGAGCCACTTCCTTCGAGGGTTGGTCTTTTACACTGTCCCGCCATGGGGGAAATACTTTGGAAGCCTTTCGCGTCGTCAAACTTATGGCAGATTTACTGGTGGGATACCCTATATTTTAAAGCTATATTGTTTAACTATATATTAAAAAAATTCTTAACCTCTCACGCATAAAATAAATTTCCTAAATAATTACTTCGAAGACCATTATACGACCATATTTTCTTAGCCCAAGAGCAGTAAATAATTCATATCAGATAAATTAAAAGCAAGGTTTCGTTTGATATGGGGAAAGTTTAGCAGTAACGTGGTCGGTTTTATTTTATTTCCAAGGGCGAGTGTGCGCGCGTCGATCCAAGATGGCGTCGGTGGGGCACGTGGCCCTGGTGCCCCAGGGTTGTCACGGTCCTGCGCGTCCAAGACGAAATTTCCATGGAACTATTAGCGTAAAATAATCGTCTTGGAAGGGGTCAGCAGCGGCGAAGGCAAGGGATCGGAAAGCGAACGTGGCCGGGTGGTTTACAGGAGGCATAAACGTCGACCGTGGCGGGGTTAAAAATATAAAAGAAGAACGACGGAGCCGCGGCGAGAGGCATGCTGCTCTCGTTCCTCGATGCTCTCGCGAAAATAAAGAATAGCCGGCCGCGCGGAGTGTACCGACAATAAAATGGAATTCGCAACGCAATATTCGTTTCTTATTTCGCAGGGATTAATTATCCGAATGGCGCGTACAGACGGTCGAAGGAAGAAAGAGAGGAGTAGAGTTTGCACGCGAAACGGGAGAGGCCAACGTAACTGGCCTAATGGTTTAATTAATGGCTTGCGTGTCGAGACGACCACGGACCATTTTATTGCCGGTAGCGTTTCAGTTCGATCGAAAAGACGTTGCTCACCTCCAAACCGGCCGAAGGACTGCAAAAAATCACACGTCGTCGTCGACCTTTAGCCGAAATGTGCTCGCTGCGTTCGCGGCGAACGATTCGATGCCGTTTTTTACTAATTTTATCGTCCACTCCGCGAGCAACCCACACGCACACAGAAAATTTGTATTATAAAATAGCGAGAAATTATACATTAAATCTTAGATGTATTTTCAAGGAAAAGAGAAGTACAGAAGTATAAAAGTTACCAAGTTAATCTCTTTTAACGTTATGCTGTGAGAATGAATGAAACGCAGAGTATTTTCCCAGGCTCTCGTGCTAGACAGGATATAGAAATGGATATCAGTTCGATAAGATACATAGAATGTAGAATTCTTTTTGTAAGTCGCGTCGTGATTTTTATCGACAACTTAAAATATTACCCGAGACAGATTCACGGATAAGATACAGTTCGGAATATTCAATACGCTTTCATTCACCGATTACGAATTTATACAACTTCTTTCTAATTGTATTTTTTCTTTAACCAAAGCTGCCACGATCACTATACGAGGGACGCAATTATTCATATTTACCGAGGTTACATCACTCCTTTAAAATCATAATTTTATAGAAGCTTCGCAAACAAAATTGGTACGCGATGAATTGCAGTAAGCAATCCCCCGTGTGCCTATCTAATGGAAAATCGGTTCCAGTATAGAGAAACCATCTGTTACGAGAGTCTCGACACCTGGAGATTTAGTCCCAGTTTCCAAGAGATCGGTAGGATCGAGTAGCGCGAAAAAAGGGGTTAAAATACAGAAAACTGTTGCGAGGGCTTTGCCGGTGGAATGTCGGTGGAGCGAAAGAACGAAGCCAGACCCGTAGCCAGGCAGGTAAATGACGTATAGATGCGTATCACGCACAATGCACGCTCGTGGGAGCCTGTGTGCATTCGCTCCCACGCTGGTTTTGTCTGGACGACCGACGGACCAGCCCTCTGTCGCTCCTCAAACTGCTACAAAGGGTTCTCATCGCTCACCTGCGAGCCGTTCGCTGATCTAGTTTCTCGCGGTCGAACGTATCGGGCGAAATATATTCGCGCGAACACCAGAGATATTACAGAAATTATTACCCCGAACAATCGGACGCGAGAATTTCGCCGAACAATGACTCTCACGGGACCGACTTAATGCTCCTTTAAATTATTATATTACCCGTGGGAAGCTGGTCGAATAAATCGAGATTTTTATCGCGATTTATCGCGCATTATTCGCGAAGAACGTTCGATCCGCGGCTCCTACGTTTAAACAGCATCGAAAGTGACTCCGTCGATCCCACCGAATAATTGCTGGGAAATCGTTTTGTTAAACTGTTTTACTTTTGTTACGTGGGTCGAAAAGGTCGATCCTCGAACGCTGGATCTCGCCAAAATCATTTTTCAGACTAGTTTCGAATGTTCGTGCTTTCATACGCGTTTCCCATTCGAGAGGATCGGCTTTAAAGAGACATTGTTTCACCGTAGACGGAACGTTCTCTGCTGTAATTAATTTCAGCGGCGATTTCCGGTCTAGATACACATCTATCGCGTTCGCCGATAACCTCAACGCAGAAATCTTCGGATATTGTTGTTTTTCTCTCGTAGTCTTAATCTTCCTTCCGATAAGCAATCATCGTCACCCGCGAATTCGGATTCGAAATCAAGGCAAGTTCTCCGATACTATCGCTTGTCGTCGACTTTGGAACTTACCTCCTGGGTGCAATTCTCTCTTCCCCGACAAGATTAATAATAACGCGCGATTACAGGCGTCGTTGAAGATTTTCGAGCGGGTCTCTGGTTGAAACGAAGGACTCGTCGGATTAACAGAACCGATTTTCGGTGGCTCTGTACGAAACGGCAGCTCGTCTGCAGAAAGGCTAGGCCGAGGGGCAATTAATTAAATCGAGGCAAATAAGCCTTTAGAAGGTTCATCGCCGTCAGGCATCGAAGACAGTCGGTCCTGGGATCGACGGAGGCGCTAATCGTCGCCCGGAGCTATCATTAGTCCCTGCTTTCACCCCGTCTCGCGTTCCCTCGTCGTTTATTGGCATTATTCGCATGCGAGATACTCTTCCGTTCCTTCTTCGCCCGTCTCCCGTGAAACACACGCCGTACCTTTACGTTCGGACCTTTGCAATTCGATCGGCTTTAATCTCCGTCGATTGCATCATCGGAGGCATCGCGGAAATTACATCCAGTTCGTTCCAAAAGATCTTGCAATTCCTGGACACCAACGTATCGCTTATAGGAGAAAAGGTGTGAGTATTGGGGACCTCCTTTCTTTTTATTTCGAAGAAACAACGCGAGAGGATTAACAGGAAAAGTTTCTCAAAATACACGATCTTAGAAATTGGGCTAAGAAACTCGTAATAAATAAGTTTACAAATTTATTTTATCGGGAGAGCCGTACATTAGTCAGTGCTTGGAAATGGTAGTCAATCGAAAATTCAATTATTTCGAGAACACTGTATATTTTGTATTTACGAGAAGCTCGTAATAAATAAGTTTCTTTACAGATTTATTTTATCGCGAGAGCGTATATTAGTCAGAGATGAAAATGGTAGTCGATCGAAGATTCAATTATTTCGAGGCCAGTGTATTTTCACGAAAGACAGGAAGCACGATGTTAGAAATCGGAGTGAGAAACTGGTAATAAACAGTTAAGTTTCTTTGCAGCTGTATTTTACGGATATAAAATTATTTTAATCGTCGCGCGATAAGAAATATCAAAGCAGCATATTTCGATCGGAGCGTTATCCTTAATTTAGACTGGTTAGTCCGTAATAGGAGGAAGTCGTGGGCGAGGATGCAACCGGTACAACCTATATTCCGGGAAAATAAAAAGAGAAGCAGACTTCCGAGCGCACCTTTCCAAGCTGCAACACTCGACGGCTAACGAACGTCAATGAATCGTAAGGTCGATCCTTTCATATTCACGCTCCATTAATGATCTCGTTTCTCGGCTCGATCGTGACACGGTTTCGCGAATGAATCGATCCGTCGATTTTCGTGCGTCACCGCCGACGCACGATCTCACGGTTTCCACAGTTTAATGATATGCATATTGGCATCCAGATAAAAAAGCAACGAGGGTCTCTCGTTAGTCGTATTTTCAGCTATCCGGAATCTTATCTAAGAATTCCGGTTTTTATCCGCTGGAATCGCGACGATGATTGCACAAGCGCGAGCGTAAGCGCGATTTCATTCAGTTGCCGAGCTCCGTTTCCCTTTTCACGCTGCCGATCCAATTCACCTTTTGCTCGCGCCAGCGAACGTCCATTAACTTTTTTCAATTCGAGGCGCGCGCTCGTTTCCGCTCCCGTCTAGAAAAAAGAATTTTAAACGTTACCAAATATCTAAACTACAGTACCAAAATTGCAACGATCTCAAATTTATCTCTGGAATATTTTGGTTCGAACATCGAAGCCCCAAAATATTATTTTATCGAATCAGTTCGGGGTAAAAAATTACAGCTTCGTCGAACGTTATCTAGCATCTGAAAACCACATTTTCGTTTACCGGGCGAAGGAAGAAACGGAGAGTGAGTTTTTTCAACACCGCAAACTCGGTGCGTTCGACGGGAAAAACGGAGTCGCGACGCGAAATGATCGATGGCGCCAGACGCGGTGCTCGATCGCGAGAAAGACGATTAAGGTCGACTTTCCGTCCGTTTTTTCCCCCTTTTCTTGCACTTTCCTGTAGTCATTACCTAGCTTCAACGGAGGAGAATCGAAAGCGTCGCGAAACATCGCGAAATCACGAATCTTAACACCGTTTCTATTACGGTTTTATGGATATCGATTTCGCCCAAAATTGTATCGAGAAATATAATCTCTCTCAGAAATTTATAACCGTAGAAGGTATTTTTAATCAAAATGGTTTCGTTGGAAGTTCTTCTTTCGTTGGTGCTCGAACTGGGATATTTCGACGGACGAGAAAATAGGGAGGAGGAAGATCAAAGCTCAGACAGTCGGATACGCGAATGCAAACAAGCGAGAGCCGATCGAGCGTCGAGCGATCGTTAATTAAAGCTCGCGACGAGTCTCTCTCGCGAGACTGGTGAGAAGAGTATTGCGTCTGTGCGCGCGGAAAGGGAAAAAGACAACGTGGTAGTAGTTTCATTTAATTTCGGCTTTGCAGCTAAGAGACGGCCTCGATTCACGGATTGTTTCTCAGATTAATCAACGAATAAAATCTTTATATAGTAGTTTATATAGCTTCCATTCATTCCGCGCGGAAAATATATAATTCATGATGTAACTCTAATTAATTCGGATCGAAGTCGTTCGTTATTTAAAATTTTAACATCGTCGAGGTGTCACGACGAAACTTTTGCTCCGTGTTCTTCGATCGTTTCGAGTTCACGCATGGTCAGTTCTCTACAGCGATCGAAGATAAAAAGCATACGCGTCCGGAATCTTTCGCGGATCGCAACAGTGTTGCACGTTTTTCGAGCGATCTGGATCCTTTTTTTAGCGGTTACTAGAGCAATTCATCGATCGCTTCATTCGTCTCGTAGTCTTTCGTTCGAGGGACCCGTATCTGGACGATATTGGACATGAAAGCACGATTGTGCGAATCCGTCGAGAAGTTATCGCTTTTTTTATACCGGGGAATATGGTATCGAGAACAGCGTCGGGTTTAGATTTATCCGTAGGAGTATATCGTTCACCGACACGTGTCTGGAAATGTACAAAAAATAATAGACTGGATTTATTATAAAATTGAGACTCGGGTCAAAATGGACCCGCCATCCGAGGGTCAGAACCGGATCCCACGCGTGTAATATTTATTTCTCGCTGTGGGATTCCATATTTCTTTCAAATTAAAATGCTTTCGATCCAAAACGATGTATTGAAACGATCGTAAGCGGTAATTTAACCGGTGCGTTTCAATCGTCCGAAGGTGGTTTCGACACGACGACTGCAAGGATCGAGCAAGTCCTTAATTCGTAATAACTGGTCAATGGGGGCCGGGTGTGGCCCGTTGTAGCAAATGAGGAGGGGGGGAGGGGGAACGAAGCACTGTTTTAATCGATCCACTTCGGAGGATCCTCTCGTTGGGTTGTTTGGCCGAGCAAAGAGTCGTCGAGCTCGTCTCTCGAGTCGATTCGACTGGTCGCTACGGCGGGAGCACCGAAGCGTGCTTCCACCTCTCGCTATCGTGCAGGTCGTGCCTGACCTCTGTGCCTCGAAAACGATCCGACGTTTGTTCCACTTGCTCGCGACTTCCACACCGAAACTAGACGTCTCCCACTGTTTCGATCTGCCCTCCATTTTGGTCCACCTTTACACTCTGTCTAACGATCGTTGGATCGCCCAGGCGTCTTACTTTTCCCTGATCCAACGCACGAAGCACCGTCCCTAACGAACCGTTTCTCTTTGTTTCAGGTAAGTCAGTTCTCCTCGTTCACGATGATCGTCCTAGGGCTTGGCGACACGGTAAGTTCCTGGACCTCACGTGTAAACGCGTAGCATGATTTTTTTTATTCGCCCGTGGAGTCAGAGAGACGCGCTTTATAAACACAGGCACACAATGGCACTGCGATCCTCGGTACGCAGCGAGGGCCAGGTTTGGTTGGGTACGTTTGAGGTGTGCTCATGTAGATAAGCTCCGATAATGACCGGACGTGTGCTCACCCAGCCAGAACTCTGCGAACTCCCTCCGTGCGTCCTCCTCCTTCACCACCTCCTCGTCCTCCGCCTCCTGGCTTCGGCTTGTTGTGACCACGTTTTCTTCTTCCCTCGAGGAAGAGTCCTTCGGTACACTTACGCGACCAGACGCACGTGTCGGGTTCGTGCACGCCACCAGAACAACGTTTCCACTTGCCTCCTATTACGCCAAAATAGAACGATACCGATCCCATCGATCAACCATGATCAAACTAAACGGACCAAACTCGGAGAATTTTGGAAATTTGTTAGATACGAGCTCTGAAAACAGGTACAGGGTAGACCTTTGCAAATGTCTAATCGTTGACGTACTAAATCGATGGTTTTGGGTTAGAGCAGGTCACAGTCCAAGGGGCGAAAAGAATTATATTAATAGTGATTATTTAGACTGTGGGTCATATTGCTAGTTTAAATTCTGATATTTATATTTAGACTGCGGATCTTTATGGAAACTCATATTTTCATTAGTAGAATTAATGAAATGGGAGCTTTGCAGAAGGTTGTCTTAACCCCTAGTTACAATAATTTGTATTCTATGTATTTCGTTTATTTTTGCATATTAAGTGCATTCTGTATTAAAATTTCCCATAAATGCATAATGATCTGCAGTCTATAATAGAATTAAATGGGTATAATAAATACAGAGTAATCCTCTTATAGAGGATAGAGGATTATTCGTTTCCAATATATTTTGTACAGTAAACCGAGCAGATATTTTTAGGCGATGATACAGTTTCAGGTTTCTCGAGGCTGTTTTTTTGTTGCTCAGGGAGTCCGTAACTTAACGATAGTTTAATTCTTATGGGAGTTTAATGGAAGTTCGGTTACGCTTACGGTGAAAAGAATTAGAGACGAGTTTTCGAAGAATAATTGTAGTCTTCGAACTTGCTTGGATTTAAGAGTTCGTACGCGTTAGAGAATTTTGACCACATTAAAGAAGAGGTGTACGAGCGCGATAGAACAAGGTAATTATACAGGATGTTTGGTCACCCCTGGGAAAAATTTTAATGGCATATTACAGAGGCCAAAATAAGACTAAAATCAAGAATATCAATTTCTTGACTAAGGCTTCGTGAAAAAGTTATTAAAAAATTTTAAATCATTCTGAAAAAATTATTTTTGGTTGCGGGGGTCAATTACAATCATTTTTTGTGAATACACGTACCCCCGAAATCCTACCTAGTTTCGAGAAAAAAATTCTTTACCGAAAATATAATGTCTGATCATGAATGAACGATTCCCCTGAAATTTCATGTGATTCAAATCGTTCTAAAAAAATTATTTTCGGTTGCGGGGGTCAATTATAATCATTTTTGGTCCATAGATATACCCCCGAAATCCTATCCACTTTCGAGAAAAAAAATTCAGTACACGCGGAACTTTAAACGTTAATAACTTTTTAACGAAGCCTCCGTCAACAACATTTTCGTCCTATTTTGGCCTCTAGAATCTCCCATTATAATTTTTCCTAGGAGTGGTCGAACACCCTGTATAGGAGATTCGATTTCAATGACCGGTCGATTTTAGTCTACGAGATAGTCGTAAAAAACCTCTTAAAATTACCACCGCGGATGGTGATTACATTAAATAGTTAATAGGAGTCTGCAAGTTTTGGTTGGGTTAGATTTTAATCCGAACTTCCGTTATGAGATTGGCCAAGCGTATCGGAGTCAGGATTTCGATTCCAAAATATGGAGCGTGCGTGACGCGACACCAAGGTCAATGTTCCACGTTTATTATAGCAGAATTTCTGTTTCGTCCCCGGTACGGTTACCTCCCTTGATAATGTGGTCGAAATTCTAATTGTTTTATTATTTGCTGTCTCAGAAGTACGATACATAATATATTTTTAATAGATAGACTGTTGTTAATACGGAAATTTGAAGTTGAAATAAGTCTCAGGATTATCGCAACTATTCAAAATGAATCGTTCAAGGTGAGGATTCTCGAGGATTCGTTTTATTTCCCAAACGAAGTCTCGTCGAAGCTAGATACGGTTGTAGAATTTGGGGAAGCCGTTTAGTGGGTGGTGGTAGGCCCGTGGGGTCGGATCTATCTCGCCTGGTATCGGCACAAAGCGATCTATTGAGCAGTCGCAGTTAGCGAGTACGC
The DNA here is from genome assembly GCF_051014445.1 of Colletes latitarsis. Classification (NCBI taxonomy): domain Eukaryota; kingdom Metazoa; phylum Arthropoda; class Insecta; order Hymenoptera; family Colletidae; genus Colletes; species Colletes latitarsis. The sequence goes on along the minus strand of NC_135135.1, from coordinate 22,620,365 downwards.
CATTGAATAATTCTTCCGGCGTGGCGGTACGCCGAGGCTCTACGCGCGCCGGAAACGATCTGTTACCGCGCGACACGAAAGGCACGCTCTCCTGCTCAGGTGTGAGATCGTGATGTCGAGCTTCGTAGATCGCGAAAAGTAGATCCCTGCGACTGCTTCTCTGCGTTTCGTCGATACGTAAAGGAATTTCACGCGCGATTAAAGGAAATCAAAAGAGACGAACAACCCAAATATTTCACCTTCTCTCTAGTAGAATCCTACGACTCAAGAGATACTCGAATCTCCATTCTTACAGATCTACCAGCAACATTTAGTTTTCGTTGTACTAGAACTTTGGAAAACCATGTCTCGACTACTGTAAATTCTGGAAATTCGACAGTCCAAATCTTTGCTTTGACCATTCTGATATCTCTAAAATTAATATTTTATGTAATTCAATTATAGATTGCAACAGCTTTCGCTGTACTAGAACTTTGGATATTCACGTTTCGATTGCTGGGAATTCTATAAATTTGATAGTCCAAATTTTTACTTTGACCATTCTGGTATATCGAAAATTAATTATTGCGAATGATGGTTTGTCATAAAAGCGTGTTCCGTCGATCGTGGATGGTAAGATCGTTTTTAGCGTTGGATGAAAAATTGGCAGGAGCGTCAGAGGCTGGTTCGTCTGGAGCGTCAGTGTCTGCCATAATGGGCAACGAAAATATGACAAACACGTAGAAGCGATAGCGCCGGAAACGGGCAGTTGTCTAACAATAATGTACTGGAGTACGAAGCAAGTTAGTGAATGAACGGGACGAACCGGCCAGGCGAGGCACGATCGCCTATCGTCTACACGGCCAGCACCCTGCATACGAATGGTTCGTTCTCGCTAACTGTGTCTCTTCTTCTTGGAACGTCATTTCGGGACGGAGAACACCTTCGTCGGGAATCAATGCCAGCCAACTCGCCCGCACAATACATCTTCCATCGATTTTTCCTCCGATTTTTTCTCTAGACGTACCTCTTCTATCCTCGCAGAAATTCTGAATACTTTGGAGACAAAGGTTTCGCGAATTATAGAGAAATAAACTCGACTTGTCTAGAGCACCTCGCATAATAACAAATTCTTGTTGACTCCATGGGCAAACCACGTAAAATGCGCGCGGCAGACATCGCGTTAAATTGTCTTTGTCACAGTTGCTTAAGGCACAGGCCATTTTGACAAACATCCATATTTTGCCAAAAGGTACGCTTCCGAACTTTCGGACAATAGCGTATACATTTTTATTCTGTAAATAATCTAGATAGTACGAAATTGTTGAATGACGGCGAGGGTTGAGTCGAATCGGCCATTTTTTTTCGAAGTAACGCCGTGGATCGGAACGGAACGAGATCGTGTGGATCCCGGAGAGCGGATGCGTCGTAAGGAGACCTTCGTGCATATTCCATAAGTCACTCCGGAGGAACCCATAGGGGCCTGGGTCCGTCGCGCTCGAAGACCACTGGCAAACAATCTAAAGTTAGAAGTGTATGTTTGCTGGACGAGGCGTAGAGGAGGCGAACGCGAGATTTAAGCAATGTTTCTGGCCACGGCAGTAGGGACACGCATGTGTCACTTGTTGCATTCTGATTTCGATACACGCACCAAAATAACTCCTCTCCGTGTTGGCTCACCCTCGTGTGACGTCCCTTATCCCCTTGGCGTGCGTGCTACCGTCGACTTCCCTTTCTCTGTCTCTCCCCCGTTATCACCGTCTCTCTTCAGCCGTCGTTCATTCACTGCTTTGGTCTCTCTCGACGACTATACTCGGCTCTTTCTCTCTGCTCTCTCTATACCTGTTCCTTTTGTAGTCATTCATTAGTGAGCTGTCCTCCTCTGTCCGTACCCCCTTTGTCGTCTTTCTCTCTCCCGTCTCGTCTCCGTATTACTCATTCTTGGACATACTCCCACCGTCTTGGCCACACGATCATCGCGTTCTCTCCGTTTCTCCCGCACGGTCAGCTTTTGTTGAACCTATGTGCGTGTGTGCGTGCACGCCAAGTTCCGTCGAGCCGCGAACAACCGTCCTTTCGAAGTGTCGGTTACATATTTCGGAGGCGTGCCGGATTTTTCTCCTTTACCTGTCTTTTTTATGGGAACCGCGACCGTCTGGGGATTGTTAATTGATCGTGTCGTACACGCTCGTATTCATGTACTCGCGCGCGTTTCGACGATTTATCGTCGATTCATCGAGACAGTCCCCCTGGGAGACGTTCCATTCCCTATTATTCCACACGCTGCTGCCTATCGCTTGCACTCGCGTAACAAACGAATAAATCAGGAGCCACCGCGACGGAAGTGTGCAAATTCTCCGAATGAACATCTTTTAAATCGTTCGTGAACTAGCTTGCGTCCTCGATAAACATTCCATCTTCCGATTAAACGATACGCAAGTAAAAATCCGCGACTCCAATGGCATCCTCAGAGTTCGATATTTATAGGAGATTATCGATAAAAAGCCAGGGGTAGAAAGAAGCGAGGCGAAAAAGTAAAAAAGGCACGCGGAGAGGCCCGGAGAGCAATTAATATCAATTAATACACGGCCCTTTGATCTGCAGCTCGTTTAACAGGCTCTGCCCATAAACCCTTTCTTTTTCTCGTTTTTCTCGCTGCGTCGAGCTCCTCTGCTCCGAATCGCCGTCTTTCTCCGTGGCTGTTGGCCTCCCTTTAATATCCTCTCGGGCCTGGTCTTTCTTTCTGGCTGCTTTTCTTCGGCCTGGCCAAGGCTCGTGACGAGCATTCGGCCGTTTCCGGTTCCCCGGCCTCCACGAGGGGCTTCCCCTTTCGAACTTCCGGTCGTGTCTTACTACGCTTACTACGTGTGCTCTCCCCTCCCTCTCTCCTTCTGCCACTCCTCGAATCTGTCTTTTTTCTTCGCTCGTTCCTTCGCTCGACTTTGGTCCCGAAATTAAAACGAGACGGCGCCTAGTCTCCTGGAACCTTCCTCGAATTAACCGTACTCTCTATTTGCAAATTATCGATTACAAATTTTCGAATTCTGCCACGCGATACAAAAAAGAAAAAAACGAAACGTTCACGACTTTAAATTCATGCAATGTTATTCAAATTTATTTCCCCCTATTTTAGAATTCTTCTACTTCCATATATGGCTATCAAAGCGTTGCACGATTCAAGTGGGAAAGTAATATCGGTTAAAAATCGACGATCGAGTTTCTCGTTTGCATCGTTGGTAGCGAATCGACCGGAAAATTCGACGTTCGTCGAACAGATGGATATCGAGGGATCGCTTTTCCTTTCTCGTTGCGATAGTTACGCGTGGTTGCGTAACGGTTAATTGCACGAAAGTCGATTAGGAAATCGTCGATCGACGCGGAGACGAATAAAGGGCCGGGCAAGACGCGCGTCGCGATTGTTCGATCGTGAGATGCGGCATTCGATAAGCGACAAGAGATAAAGGCGACGGAGAAAGAGGCTCCTCGACGTCCTGCGACGCGCACAAAACGTTTAATCATTCGTCGCGCGCCGATAAAGTCGATCAATCATGCCGGGTTTGTCGAATCCAATCGACTCGTAATTAATCGATAGAACCGTTTAATTGGTCGTGGCATTTACCTGTCTCTTATTCTCTTATTTTCTTCCCCTTTCGATCCCCCCCCTCTCGCGGATTCGACGCTTTCGAAATCGCGAAATCATCCTGCTCGGTTCGTTTCCGTGTTCTCGGTTTTCCCTTGCGAAACATCTTCGAGAGAACTTTGATATTTAGTTTTCTAAACAAGATAAATTTTGCTTTGAGAACTTGGCAAGAATCAAAATTACATTTGACTAGTCGTGAAACAGTTTCCCCCGGATAACTGAAAGTATCCTATAAGAGATCGATCTATGAAAGAAATCTGGCCCCATTCGGATAACTGTAACTTCGTGATTTCCTTTAATCTGGATAATGGCTCGCGAATCAGATCATCCTCGATAGTGGAACGAATTCTAGTGGTACAGGCTTATCAGTTATCGGGTGCAGCCACAACAGCACACCTGTCTCAAGGTAGCCGGAGCGCGTGGGAGTTAAGCTGAGAACTCGTTTCGAGGATAATCCGCTTCTGCGCATTATTCATCGCGGTTATATTTGCTCGAAGACTGCTTCATTAAATCGGTTGCTGTACTCTGATCGAGTGTCGCGGCAGCGTCATTGCGTGCTACCGGGGATCGTTTGCGCAGAATTTTTCACGCATTTTCGATCCTAAAATATACCTTCTACGTTCGTTTCTCAGCGAGCTCTCGAGCACGTCTCTTCGCAGAAACTCGTACGCGTTCAAAGCACACCGCGTCTTTCTCTCGCTTCCTGATAGCAGTTTTCAAGCCGTTGTTTCGACTCGTGCAACCCAACAATCGACGCGCACTATACGCCGTACGCTTCGAACGCTCTTTAAAGACTCTGCCTGCAAATTGGTACTCTGACGGGTCTGTGCATATCGTCTACGAACGCAGTATCCGAGAAATGGGGCAGGAGATCCAATTACCGGACCAAATAACTAATCTGTAAAAATTAAAATCGTAAATAGAAACTGAGGCAATAATCAGTTCCCAAAGTATGGAAATAGGTATTTTACGATGTTTGAAATCTGTCTATTTCTAAAAAAGTTGTGAAAATACAAAATTCCGTGTATCAAATTGTCCATGAACGCCTCAAAAAATTCAAAAACCAAAGCATCGTTGTATGTTCGGTAATCGAGCCTCTTAGTGGTTAAGTTTTAAATAATAATAAATTTTAAAAACGTCGTGGATCGAAAGAGCCATAGTTTGGAAAAGTTTTCCGGACAAAGATCGTCGATAGGGATTCGCAAAACGGCGGCGTATCCGTTCGCTATTTTTGTCAACGCGAGCGCAATATTTCTCGGGGATTGCTGAATGCCCAAGAGACCCACATATCTGACAGCCGTTTCCGCCAATTGGAGTGCAACGCTCGCGAGAGATTGTTGAAACCCGTTCAAGAAATCCGCGTCCACCTAATCGTCCGAGCATTGAAAAAGTGGCTTGCCAAATGCTCGCACCCGAGGATAGTGGCCGCGTCGAGCAGTGAACGCGCGTTCAGGGAGACCGGAAACTGTCGCCTCTTCTCTCCCACCCCTCTGTCGTTCTCTCTTTCCTTCTCCTCTCTCTCTGTCGTGTTGCACGGACCGACGGATGGACTTTCACGCAACGATCCGCGTTCCGATGTGCCGCAATAATCGGTCGTTGCGAGAGAAAACTGTCGATGGGACGATCGTTTCGCGGCGACCGGCAGAAAAATCGTTCCGTGCACGCCGACGGCTTCCGGTGTTCGCGTCGAATTATTTATACGTTCGAAAAGTCTATTTCGAGCAGATATCGATGTACGATCGCTTATCGGTAGGATCGCTCGATATATCGAGTAAATCGAAACAGATGCGCGCGCAGTCGCGACTCGTACTCGATCCCATCCATTTACGCGGAATCTTCATTGTCAGGCTGCGCGAAGCAGCGGCACAGGAAAGAGTTATGGCCTGTTTTCCTAGGTGATAGAAGGTGGAGCAACCACCTTCTCCTGTTCCAGCGGCGAACGAGCCCCGCGGTGCGACGTCACTTCCTTTACGGGCTCTCCTTCCACTTTATTCCTTTCTTTCGTCTCGGTGCTGCGGGAGGAGGATCGAGGGATCGGGCTCACCTGCCCCGCTACGGTCACTCGACTTCCGGTAACCCCAAGCGCTAGAGCCCGTGGCCCGCGGCCACGTAACCGTGACTTCTTCTCGTTGATGCTTCCGCTCCGCTTTTCTGGACGATTTCGCGAGACCTCCAGCAAATTCATTTCCCTTATTTATCAAAGAGTATCCGCTATCGCTCGTCCCCTCTGGATCGTATTTAATGAATCGTCCATGTTTCCAAAGTGAAAAACTAGTCTACTTGCCTCGATCTTGAAAACAGATACTTCTCGTCGACAGATTAATTAACCCTTTGCACTTGGCTGTCCCCTCTAAAGGGACAAAGAATTTGAATATATCTTCTAAAGAAACACAACGGTATTATTGTTTCAAAGTGATCATATAGGACAAAATATATAAGCAAAAAATGTAAGTATGCTTAAGTTACTAGTAGGTGCAAAGGGTTAAGTAACTTTAGCGTGTTTACAATTTTTTTGTAATCCCCAGGACTTTGGGGAACACAAGAATCGTCAACTTTCTGGCCCCCACGATTCGTCTCCTATTGTCCCGATAGCTCTATTGTAATTTCTGTGTACGGCGCGTGCTGAACCGTCGACCCACGGTACCAGAAGGGTTAAAGAATCCGGATGATTCCAAGAACGTGGACAAATTCCTAGAGTAGCCGGGGGTCGTTGGTTATAATTTTTGCGAGGAGTTTCTCACCGTTTCGCGACGACTAAAAAGACGATAAGGGGCAAAAGAAGCAAACGAGCGAAAAAGATAGGTATAAAGGCTTCGAAGGAAGCGACGTGTTACGGATAGGCTATCCTACGGTTCTCCTAAGGAGCAGTTTCCACCGGCGAGGAAAGAAGCGTGCTTGCTCTGTTCTGTGTACTTCCCATCCTCGGACTCTTTCGTGCCTTATAAGTTTATGCGTTCTCACGCTCTCCATCCCACCTCTGTTAACTACACCTTCTGCGCACGGTCGCGTCTCTTTCAAACGCTCTCGTCTCCCTTTTTCACCCGGTTTTGTAACGCGACCACGCACAACACCGCGGCGGTCGGAAACGATTTTCGGAAAAAATTGCTTTCCCGAGTTTCCCTTCTCCGTTCGACACTCGTGAATTATTTTATTGCGATTAACCGATGGAATTACTATATCTATTACACAGCCTGTGCGTCTGTTTGCAAAATACTTCAATGGGATAATGGCAGAACAGAGTTCGCACTAACCATCAAGTACACCAAAACCAAAGGGTGTAAATCTTTAGTATCGAGAGGATTGAATTTATTCCAAGGACTAGATAAGCTATTAAATGTGCCCTTTGACTAACGAGCGAATTAAATAACCCCAGCGTTCGCTACTTTTAATTTCACGGTAGTTGGAGTGATTTTCGAAAAAGCTGAACCGGAGGTCAGGTTGGCCAAGAGTGGGGGATCGCGGGGCTCCGGGTGTAGCTTCACCATCGGCTTCCTAGTTATAATAAACGGCGTAAAAAACGGGGCAAAAACCTGCCCAGCCTTCGGCGAGGCTAAGAGCAGCCGTAGTGGAGGTTCTGCTCTGTATCAGCGCGTCCATCCAAGTCGGGCGTGTGTGTTTCCCTCTCGCGTTCTTCCCTCGCTCGATCACCGTAGGTGTTGCCGGACAAGAGCGGTGCCCTGGCTCCGCTTCCTTCCTCCTGCGGTCGTCTCTCGTCCTCCTCTCGAATCCCTATTTCCACCCCAGCCGGTTTGTTCTTCTTTATCATCCAGTGTGTCATTTCTTCCCTGCTCTCTGCGTGCGTTGCCTATCTTATTATTCTCTCGGCGGTCTCGGGGCCGCGATCTGTAGCCGAGCTTTCTTGTTGCTCCTCTCTGCATCAACCTCTCGCTCTCTCTGCGTTTCTCCTTCGCCCTCTCCTTCCGCCTTTATTAATATCCGCGGCCGCCTGATCGACGGTTACGATTTTCTCGCGCTGCCTTCCGGGTTCTCGGTCATCTGGCTACGCGAATAATATACGCTGTCCCCGATTACCATTAAGATCTTTCCTTTCGACACGATTAATCCAGAAGACACGAAAATTGCTTACTGGAATCACCTCTGGGCTACCTTCCTATCATTAAAATTTTTAAAACCATATTCAATTTCATTTACGAGGAGAGTACGAGCCCTTGGGGTCACCGATTTTGTTCAAATTTTTCAGGACGGTACATCTCATTTCCTGTTAATAATTTTTAATCAGATCTTATATATTGTTCTATTTGAGAGTAATCCTTTTTCTTTTTTATCTTGTATCAATATTTTACATAAAAAATCATATAATAAAGCTCAAGTAAATCACAGATAAAATGTCTTTGCTGTTTCTAATTGTCGTTCGTACAAATATAGAATAGATTTTTATTAGAAAATAATAGGAACGTTCACGCAAGAAGAAGGAATCTTCAATTGCAAATATCTTAAAAACTATCGAATTACCATCGTGCATAGTTTGAACTAAATCGGTGACCTCAAGAACTTGCACTCTCCTCATCAGTCCGGAAACGAGAAAATCGGTTTACTAGAGTTGTTCTACTCGCGCAGAACTCGGACAAATTCTTAAAATAGATCCACTACGTCCGAAGATACGCCAAATAGATTATTCCACGGCAATTATTAGCCAAGGTGGTGGTGATCCAGTAAATTGAATCTATATTACGAGATGGAATGATTATAGGAGGACAATCGATCGAACGAACTCGTCGTTTCGAAGCTTGAATTGCACGATTCTAATTAACTCGTTACAGTCGTAAACCAGTGTTCGTGCTAGATCCGTTGGACGTTCACGCGTGGGCGTTCGCTATGTTAAAAAGCTCGGCTAGACTGCATGTTGAATTAGAACTTCTTAAACTTGTCAAGTTGAATCGAAGGAATTCCGCTGACACGATAACATAACGCGGTTGAATTCTTTCCCACGGCATAGTAAATATGAAACCAGTTCTTTCGTAAAATAAAAGAAATCGAAACAACTTGTCGTTCGATTTTATCTGCCTGTTTATTTAATAACACAGCGTCGACGCTGGCTTTCCTCGTCAAAAATTAAGTAGCCCAACCCGTTCTAATCGAGGTCTGTCAACATTTACAGACGTCTTTGAGGTATCGTTCGATCTGACCGAATTTTAATTAATAGAAACGGAACAAAAATCGATCGTTTCTCGGGTTCGTGCATGATTTATACACGCCGTCGATCGTGCGTTTTCAAGTAGAAACTCGACGAGGCGATCTCGATCCCCAGATTAAATCCTCCGGACGCGCTTTAACGAAGCGACTGCCAACTCGATTTCGCTAAACTTTTGCTGGACGCGACGCTCTCTGCTCTTTATTAATATCTTTATTAGCCGCGGAATAACTTAATTTAAATATATACGCCAACGACACGGAACAAAGTTGGAACTTTTCTCATTTTTTTCACGTAATCTTAATAAAAAAGAAAAGATTTCCACGTTCATTGGTCGCGAATTTAAGAATCTCGTGCCTCGTTCGAGCCCTGTTCGTGCACGCGAGGCGTATATTTGGCGCTGATCCGCGTATTTATCGTCTCCGCGCGGCGATTCGCGTCTCTTGCGTCGCGATTAGGAAGCCAGATCCGAAGTGGACAAAGTCCTCGAATCGTTTTCCAGGCTAATTTATCGGAACGAACGCCGCGCAACCGGTTGGCGAAGAAGGCTGACGCAGCAGAGGGCCGCGCGTCCCGGATGATTATAGCCGCGTAAAACAAAGTAAAATATACACGGCGATCGCTAAAGGTTGGCTCTAAACCGCCGTAGGATTGTCCCTGCACGATTTCGACGACGCGATAGCGAATCGTTGTCCCGCGAAAGGAACGCTAATTGCTCGATTTGCTCGGCGCACGCTGGACCTAGAAACGATACTCGATCCCTTTCGATCGTGAAAACTTTCCGCGCTCTGTCCACCCGTCGAAATCGTTCCTTATCTATGCGAATACGTAACGATTCGACCGTTGGTTTCTGTTCTGGTGCTCGCATATTTGATCGAGAGAGTTTCCGTTTGAATGGAAACTTCGAAAGGTAAGAAATCCCGATAGAAAGAATTTCTTTTTTGTAATGATCCTAATAAAAGACAATTATTAAGCTTAGTTATTAGGGTAACGACATTAAATTTTAATGAGTAGAATTAAAAATTGGGATGCGAATATAACGCGTACCCAAACTCGACAAGACGAATCTAGATAGGACCAGCGAATTTGCAATGGTCATCGAAATTTCGGTATCGTAAGAAAGTGTGATCGTTTCGAACGCGTTGCGTGGAGATTTCTAATAAACCTAAGTATCGTTTATCCTGTTTTGTTGGAAAGGCAGCGACCGGTAGCTCGGTTAACCAGCGGTAAAAGTTTGGTCGCGTTCGCGGGGATATCGAGGCGAGTTTATGAATGGTCCTCTCCTGTGCCGGAAACGCGTCCCGTAAGAAATTTTTAGCCTTGCCCGCGAGCAAGAAGTTTCACATTAATCACACGCGCCGGCAACATCCTCTGCTGGCGTTTCAGCGGGAAAGAGACGGAGGGACTGGCAGAAATTACCGACGTTGTTAAATAGTGTTTGCGTTCGAGCGTTACACGTAATTACGTCTCGCCGCCACTCCGCCGAATGCTACGTGTTCTCGTCGATTATTCCCCGCTGAAACGGGTCTGCGCGGTATTACGAGGCGACTTCCGTGCCCCGGACGCTCTACGGCCACAGCGAATCTTGAATGAAACTCTTCTTCAAACGATTTCTATCGCCGCCTCTTGGGAACGGATCGCTACCAAGTAGGATAACGTTCGTTGCGCAATCGCTGTTGTACATCGTTCGAAAGAATTCGACGAGCCTCGCCAGATAATTGTATTCTTCGCTCCACTCGAACCGGATCTAACTGTTTCCGATACCCGTACATCAATAGCAATTAAACGGAGGAAAAACTCGAAAAATTGGGAATTTTCCTAACCTATACTTTCTCAAGATTGCGACCGTTAAATAGGAGAAACTCGAGAAATCGGTGGTGGGGATGGTCCTTCCGCTATTACCGAGCAGTTGACCCTAGGTTAGGGATTTTTCTTAACACCTATAGAAACGGTAAATCAAACTCTGCGAAAGTGGTTATTGCGAGGTAATTAAATCTAATACAATTTGTTATTTTCCTGACAAGCGATCGATAGGCGTGAAAAAATCGATGAATGGACTACCGGTCGATAAACTGTTAAGACGGAGCAGAAACTCGAGCACGAACGCGAGCACGACGATCCCTGGGGCCCGGTGAGCGCGTGTTTCTTTTTCGTTTTCTTTTTTTTCGCCGGCGTCGCGACGTCAGCGGCAGCGAGAGGCAGAAGGAAAAGCGCGGCTGGGTGGGGGTGGTTTGGTTCCGAGGCAGGCAGAGAGTAACCCGGGTGAAACGCGTGTGGGGCCGCGGCATGAATGAACGAGCGGACCGAATGAAGGAACGACCGACGGGGCGTCGGTGTGCGAGCGTCGGGACGCGTTCGCGCGCGCCTCGAGACCTCGTACTTGCACGCGAGCGAGCGATCGAGCGCCGACTCGTCGGTCCGGCGAGCGGGTGGAAGCGGACGGAGGAGACAGATACGGAGAGGCCTCGCGCGGTAAAGTGAAAAAGATGAATGGGCAAAGGAGGTGGTTGGACGATGACGGACGTATGCGGCGAGTCGAGTCGAAAGGAGCACCGCGACGCGAACGGACGAGGACGGAGGACGTCGCGGAAGAGGCGGTTGGACGAGGAGGAAAGTTTTGCGAGCGTACGACGACCGCCGGGAAGGGGAAAAGAGGACGGAGGAAGGAGAGAGAGGGACCGAGTGGGCGAGCAAGATGGCTGAAGTGAGACGGTCGGTCGACGTGTGCGCCGACGCCAGTGTGAGTTTACCGCGTCGACGGGAGAGTATTCATTCATAAAACTAACCGTGGAGCGAGGCTAGGCGAGCGTGCACCGGGATTGGCGGGGACCCGACCGAGAAACAGTCGACCGACTATCCTCTCTTTTCCTCCTTGGTCGTCGCTCCGTTCGCCCTATCGGGCCCGATTATCTCTTTGTCTTGGGTGTCTGGTGCCGGTTACCTGGGACTTTCCGTGGTTTTTTCGCCAACGAGAGTCTCTCTGGCCAGCTTTGGGCCGGAATTTCGTTACGCCTTTCCAACGGGCTTCGGGATCGTCGGAGCTCCAGATTTTCGAGTCCCTCGAGACTCTGTGTATTTTCGTTTGCCGCGCCGTGACTCGAGTTTCAAATATCCTCGAGGACAGTCCGGAACACGACAGAGGGGGGTTTTTAGAGACTACGCCTCGCGAGGAGTAACGCTGGTTAATTACAATTTACTCCCAAGGCGTTCGTATCGACGATTGCATAGTGATTTAACAAAGAGTTTAACGCGTTATATATTTAAAATAATTTCAATTCTATAAACGGTGAACGATGGCTCGATATCGTCGCCCCCCTCCCGACAGATCGTAATACGCGTTGCACAAATCAGTCGATCGATTAGAGTAACTAGGCGAGCGCTCCGAAGGGAGTCTTTCTAATTCGCATTATCTCAGCACGCGTCCCGAGTAATATGGTTGTCTTTGCCCTCGGCCTCCGTCGGTCGTTCTCTTCCACGAGGCACACGGTGTACGTACTGCGCAGCCTGATTAGCCATCCGTGACAATTTAACTCTACCGACCGGCCTTTTTCGCGACCAACCTGTTCTCATCTCTCGTTCGGCCTTGCCAGCCGTATTTTCTCCGAGTTTCAGCACGCAAAACGAAGGCCACTCGCCATCAGGGTGCTCTCTCTTACTTTTTATCGACTCCTCGAGTCCTCGAACTTAAATATTCTTCCAAGTCTCTAACCTCGCAACATTTAGGCCACACAGACCCCTATCTCGAGAATTTTAAGTACCATAGTCGAGCATTTGCGAGTTCCCCGGACAGTTTGAGGCGAGATTCGATCCTCCGGGTTGTGAATGAACGTGCAGCGAAGTCCGAAGGACGAGGAATAGCCCACGGTGCGCCATCTCCATCTCCTCCGTCGGGTCCGCTGCCCCACCTCGCTTGGTTCGAGTAAACTCTCGATCCCCTCTTGGCCGGTGTTCCGTCTTCCTCTCTTGTTCTTCCCTCCACCACGGATCCTCCTCCACCTCCAGCTCGTTGTAGCGCGCGCGCTCGCGCTCTTACCTGCGGAACGCGGTCGTACGTGCTCGACGGTGGCGCTTCGGCCCGTACGAACTCTCCCGCTGCTCTCGCGCTCGATCTTCGATCCCTCGATCCGCCGAAAATCCGAAAAGTCCACGAGAGGCCCGCGCCTCGAGCTTCGAAACTCGCGGTTGTCGTGTGTGTGTGTGTGCGCGCGTGTGTGCGTCCAGGGCGCCACTGTGCGGGGCCGTGCTTGAGCCCCGAAGTGACCAGCGTCGTCGTCGCGCGTTTCCCGGATCCTTATAATCGGAGCAACCGAGAGACAAACTGGAGCGAGACGCGGCCGTATTTTCGTACCTCGGCCGAGAAAGGTCTCTCTTTCCGCCCTGGACCCCTCCTACTCGGCCGGTTGCGCAACCAGGTATTCGGAAATAGCCCCGTGGGTCGCGGTTATGAATTGATAGCAAACACATGCTGGACACGCACCGCGGACCCGACGACCGGCTTCCTACGCGGCCTCGTGCTTAGCCCGCTCTTCGCTCAGTACCAGTCTCACCGAGCTTTTCACCTGTCCGCCAGCCAGTTTATCCCATCGACCGATGTACGCTGCTGCTACTCCTCGCAGCGGCAGTTATCGTTGCAAGGTTGTCGTCCGTGAAACGACAACGTGCACGACCACCGTGACAACCGACCACGACTACCACCGACTCTGCGATTGACCGTGACTCGAAAACCTACCGATTCCCGGCGCGAGAGCGACAAGAGGAAGCGCGAGTCGCGGGTCTTGGAGCACGCGTCCTTGACCGGCGGACGATCTAGCATGGGATAGAAGAGGCGATCGGTAACGATTGATCGCCGCGATGTCGTGACGATCGATCGCGATCGGTCAGCCCGTGTTCGGGTTCCATGGATCTGGCGTTCCCGAGGAGACCGTTTGATGGCTGTTTCGCTTGGCGTCGTCGTCGTTTGCAGTGATGTAATATATCCGAGCGCGCGCGCAGCGAAAATACGCCGCGGTACCGCCTCTGCACGGGGCGTCGAGTGAATGACAGTGATCCGGGGATTCGTGTATGTACAGTGAGCACGCGAGGACAGCACTCATGTACGTTGACTACGGCGGCGACGCTTATGCCGGAATGGGAATCAAGGCCATGAAGTCCTTTGCCAGGCCCAGAGGTACGGAACCGCGTCCCCCTTTGTTGGCGAACCCACTCGCCGTTCCTGATGTTACCTTTTGTTCCGTGCTCGCACCACGCGAGAACACGCTCACTCAACATCTATACGCTCACATTTTTTTTTTTTTTGTCATAGTTATAGATTCCTTTATTTCTTTTTAACGCGTATGCATCGTAATACTTTAAGTTGTTTCCATTTACTAATTTGGTAGATATCGACATTAAGTAAAATAATTCAGTTGAGATTGAGAGTCCATTTAAGGGTTAAACGAATATTAGCTTGCTCTTGGAATACCAATGAAAGAATGACTGAAACATAAGTACTATCTGGGTCCTAGAAGACCCACCAGCTAGGAGCCTCGTTTGCATTGATTCAATCATTTCTTTTTTACACAATTTATGTTTATAGAATCCTACTATGATTTCAGTCTGACTTTCAAAATATTTTTACCAATTCTACATCAATTTGACTCCGAATCTCAATCGTGTTGAAAGCTAGTAGTTGCAGGGGTGTATCACTCCTACGCAATTGTACCAAAGCCATTCCCTTACAATGTATGCTGTATTTTTATTTGGTAACAATGAGTACTCCTATTTACGTAGATCGTTCCATTAATTTAGAGTACAAAGTATGCATTATAAGTAGACTACGGATCTTTATGCAAATTCATACTTTTAATTCGGTTCGAGCGAGAGCGAGACAACGCTAAGCCGCGAGATTCGCGGCAATTGACAAAGTTAAAACGCTTAGGATGTCGCGAAGGCGTGATGATTGAATCTAAACGATCCCTGGCAATTTATTTCTGTTCGCGCGACGGTGGTGTTCTCGCGTTAGATTGAAAATCGTGGCTATTGACATTCTTGAAATCGTCGGAGCGTCGTGCGATCGCGCTCGAACGTAACGCGCCTGTTCGTAATTTATTTCCGTTCGGGCTTGTTAATTTGAAATTCATGGTTATCGGCATTCTTGAAATCGTTCGAGTGTCAGCTATTACGGTTCGAACGGTTTTCCGTCCATTCTGGTCGCATGCGTTGCTCTGAAAATTGTGGTAATTGTCGCGCTTAAAACGCCTCGTATGTCGCCGAGGCGCGACGCTTGAATCTAAACGCACTTTGTTAATTTATTTCTGCGCGGACGTAGCCTTGGAAATCGTGACCGTGATACCTGAATCGATGATTCGTTTCTCTCCGATCGCACTCCACCTTCGAGCATCTTAACTGTCCAAGCGCTTGCAAATAAACTTTTATCGAGTTTCGCAACGCGTACACCAATTAACCGAAAATTTCCCAAAGCTGAAAATAGTGTACGTCGGAGAGGTCATCAATTATCCGAGCGATGGGAGCCCCGCTCGGACAACGGAACGCTCGGATAATTGATGTTCGGATACGGGAGTCCGGCGTCGCGCTATTTTTAGCTTTGGAAATTTCAGTACGGCGCTGTTCGTGAATGAAATACCTCGACCGCGTCAATTTTAATGAACCCACTAATCCTCGTCGCGCGGCACGCTTCTTCGAGCTGAAAGCTAACCCTGACTTTGAGGCTGGATGTCCCGTAATCGCTCCTACTCGCGGCGGATTAACGAGCGACCAGACCAGTTTATAGTCGCGCGAACGTCACTTAGGGCCCCGACAGATCGCGACAGATGTCCACGACGACGCAGGAGCCCAACCTGCATCCCGGCTGCGTTCACGCTTCCTGTAGGGACTCCTCTTCCGGGGCTGGGACGACCTCTGACCCTGACACGCTCCCTACAAGCACGAGCCACCGCAATACACTAGGGAAATCTCTCGTTTCTTAACATTAGAACTATCAAAGTGATCAAAATGACCCGTGATGATTCGTATATTGCATTGCACATTTCCTTTAGTATCTATCGTTTTAATTTGTTCGATAGTTCCGGCGTTTCTTTTGCCCTGGAATTTTTTTTGCGTAACAGTTCGACAAATGTCTAAAGTCTCTTCAAACTCCAATTTAATTTCTTTTATATAATTGATCAACCCTGAAAAAAATTTTAATGGGAGATTCTAGAGGCCAAAATAAGACGAAAATCAAGAATACTAATTTGTTGACGGAGATTTCGTTAAAAAGTTATTAACGTTTAAAGTTCCGCCCGTACTGAATTTTTTTCTAGAAAGTGGGTAGGATTTCGGGGGTATGTCTATTGACCAAAAATGCTTATAATTGACCCCTGCAACCAAAAATAATTTTTCCAGAACGATTTCAAATTTTTTAATTTTGTCGAAAAATTTCACACCTTCGGGAATTTTTTTCTCGAAAGTGGGTAAGATTTCGAGGGTATATCTAATGACCAAAAATTATTGTAATTGACCCCCACAACCGAAAATAATTTTTTCAGAACGATTTGAAACTTTTCAATTTCGCCGAAAAATTTAGGCACCTACACGATTTTTTTTCTCGAAAGTGGGTAGGATTTCAGGGATATGTCTATTCACAAAAAATGCTTATAATTGACCCCTGCAACCAAAAATAATTTTTCCAGAACGATTTCAAATTTTTTAATTTTGTCGAAAAATTTCACACCTTCGGGAATTTTTTTCTCGAAAGTGGGTAAGATTTCGAGGGTACGTCTAATGACCAAAAATTATTGTAATTGACCCCCACAACCGAAAATAATTTTTTCAGAACGATTTGAAACTTTTCAATTTCGCCGAAAAATTTAGGCACCTACACGATTTTTTTTCTCGAAAGTGGGTAGGATTTCAGGGATATGTCTATTCACAAAAAATGCTTACAATTGACCCCTGCAACCAAAAATAATTTTTCCAGAACGATTTGAAATTTTTGAATTTAATTCTTAATAACTTTCTAACGAAACCTCCATCAACAAATTGGTATTCTTGATTTTCGTCTTATTTTGGCCTCTAGAATCCCCCATTAAAATTTTTCCTAGGGGTGTATTTCCGTAAGAAGAGAACGCGTTTAACGAACGTAAGAATTAGATAATTGGCTGGAACGAAAAATGTAGGAAAATCGGAGCAAGATCTTAAGCTGTTAACGATCGAACATCTTCTTGAGCATCGCATAGGCGTGCCTCGAGAAACTTGATACTAAATAAGGAAACCGTACGAAGGGATCAAGAGCGAGCGTTAGATTTTATTAGCTGGAGGATAGTAAAACAATTTATTCGGCCATTAAGAGTTTGAAAATGGAAATTGGCCAGTCTTCCTACGAGCTTCCAATGTTAGCATATTGAAATCGACCGGGAATGCGATTGCGATTCGCGAAAGGCTAGACGCAGAAGTTTATGTTGAATATTTCCTAATGAAATCCGATATTCGAGCGTGTCGTCTAACAACGCTTGTTCAATATTCTTTTTTTTACATTTCTGAATTCTTTATTAATTTCACAAGCTCGATTCGTCCGCTGTTCGATAAAAACCGAAACTTTACGACCCTGAGAGAAACAATTTTCAAGATTAAACGTGCACGATGATTTAACGTTATCGTGGAAATATTGCACCGCGTAAATAATTGTTAGCTCGTATTGCGTTTATTCTTGTTTGTCTTAAAAGGGGCCCAAGCAGGATTCCAGGCGTAATTCGAAGGAATTTGTCGAAAGAGGAGAAACTGGCTCGAAATTGATTCTCGTTGTGGTTGATATACGTCCACGGTTATTTATACTGAAAGTTTAGCTGGAAGTGCATCTGCTGAAACGCGGGTTAATGATAAATCTCACGGGTGGATTACAGCGGTGCGCGCGAGCGTGCGATGCGAGCGTTTCTCGGGCTAAGTAGGGGATATATCTCGAGCGAAGAGGCTATCCGGCGATGCTGCTTCCTGGCAACCGGTTCCAGCGAATGGCTTGATCCGTTTTGTTCATGTAGATATCACCGAGTCGAAGACGAATTCGCCTGGAACGCGTGCTCTTTTTCCACCCAACTACCCAGCCACTCTTCCTTGAAATCGACGGTATCGCGGATGCTCTCAGCAATCCCTGCACCAAGCACCATACAAAATAATTCAAATTGGTTGCAGTATCTGTCGAGCAAAGTGGCCCGCTTCTTTAAAGCCTCAATACATAATCAAACGTATCAAAAATATATTTGCGAAGGTAAATGTACGATTATAATAACAACGTAGAATTGCGATAAATAAAAGAAGTTGCATCCTATGCAAAAGAGGCCATCTCACTTGGACTGTCTTTATTTGGAAATTTATCCCTTTGCACTCTGCTGTACCCTCTGAAGAGACATCCAGCAAAGAATTTGGATGTACCCCCTAAGAAAACAGAATTATTGTTTTAAAAAATGTAAAGAAAGATATGTTTGCTTGGAGTATTTACTATCTATTTCATAAGAAAGTGTGCTCGAGTTAGTGATCGAAGAAAAGTCTCCGAGTGCAAAGGGTAGAATACCCTTCGTGGAACCATCTATGCTACAATTAGCTATATTTGAAATTGATCAATTGCACAGAACTTGCGCTGTCAGCTTCCTAGTCGTGCGTAAAAATTTCGAGGAAAGTCGTGGCGATTTAGACGGCGAGTCTACAGAAACGAGCACACTCCATTTTGGGTCAGGACGAGAAAATGAAATTGCCCCGTCGTTTGGCCAATTATTCGCGATCGGGCCCGGTCGAAACGTTGATTGCGTCCCGTGTAACGAGATTAATATTTTTATAAAAAGTTCATTTTCCGCTGGTTGCGCCCGGTTGCGCGTTCGATGGCGTACGAAAGTCGCGTTCGGAGTATTCCGGTGCTAATTGCGGTTTTGGACCGAGCAATTTGCGTCGAGGCAACGATTCGATCGCGATCGGGCACGGATAACGAGCAAAAAGGGGGGCGACGACGCTGGTTTATCGCGATACACGGCGTCCGAACTGAAAACGTCATCCTCCGCTTGTAATTTTCCTCCTCGAAAACTATCTCGACGACCTCGCGAATTAATAACCGCGAGATACGAGAAAGCGACGCGAACCCACCCCGACGGCAGCGTTTCGATAAATCTCGTAAAACAATCACCGTCTGTCGGTCGATTTTGTTAAATTTTGTAGAAGACCGCCTTGAATCCTCGGATGAAAATTATAAAATACGAGGGTTCGTATTTTGACAAACAAATTCGCAGAGCCTCTTCCGGGCGCCTGATAAATAAATATCGTTACGCGTCGGAAACCTGAATATTCATTGGGGGAAAAAAATAAATAAGTTATTTCGTGACTGGCACCCGTGCGAAGAGGTAGGGTCGGTGTATCATTTCATCCAACACCGCCGTGGCAATTAACGTGATTAATTCCACGATACGAGAAGAAAATATCGCCCCAACGTGTATATAGTGATGCATTTTTCTTCGGTCGTGGTCCCTTTCTAATCCTGACAGCTCACGCAATTTCATTTTTCTCGTCGCGCGATTTCGCGAAATGCGACGAGAATTGCGCTGCCGGCGACATGTACCCTGCACGAACTCCTAGAACAATATATCATTCGTTACGAGCCGCTTTCTATTAATAATCGCGGCCACGTCGATGTTGGGTCGATCGTGCGTCGATATCTCGAACCGTTCGATCCACCATTTCTGCTCTATCGATATATTCGATACCTTCTTCGGTACGGTGGCCATTCGTCGACTATCGTTCGATCCTCGATAGATGTATGAAAACTGCGTGTGTAGCCCTTCGATTTAGAAACAGTTTCTCGTTTAATTTTTTAAACGTATACTATTTAATTTTGTTTAAATTTGTAAATCAGAAATAAGTAAACAGCTGTAATTCCAAGTGAGATGCAACTTTTCTTTTTCAAATGTATGCAGCTTTGCAATTCGTATAAAAATTATATTTATCAAGAAGACAGTGCCCTTCTTTACAAATTCACACAGCTAGAATTATGACACTGAGAATTTGACCATTTCGCCCGGAATCCGGAATTAGAGCAAACAGAGTAAACATCGACCCTCTCCAGGTCCATAAACGCTCCCCCACGTTCGAAAATGTAGGGTAGGTCCCGGGAAGAGCCTCGCCCAGGATCCACCTGCTTACGAGGTGCTCGATCCCATCTCTACCGTCGCTGGAAACCGAAACTCGCGCTCCAGAAAATAAACCGCTCGCCGGGCGGATTCTCGTTTTCATCGGCTTGTTATCTAAAAGCAACGGAGGAACCCGCGTCCCGGTTAATTAGCGGCCCGTTTAATATTCAATATTCCCCGTCAGATTTTCTCGGTGGAAAAACCCTGGGCCCCGATGGAGCCCAGTAACGAAGCACGGAGTGCGCGACCACGCCGGAACGATAACCGATTCACCGTAATCGGGCCGTTTTATCGGGCACGAGCAGGGAGAACCGAGCGGCTAATCAGCCGTGGCACGATAATTGGTCCATGGGTCGCAATCATGCTCGTCGACGTCGCGAGTATGGTCCACGGCGAGCCTGTGTGAGAGCGTGTGCACGCGAACGAGCGTCCTCGTGAACGGATCTGTCGTCGTGGTGGCGGAGCGCCTCAGGAAGTTGGCTAGGCCGCGCGTCTGCATTATCGCGGGACGCACGCCAGCTTGCCCGCTATCTCGGCGAAACACGCGGCTTCTTGATAATCGCCCGGCTAACAATGCTCCTGCCACTTGTTGCCGCCAGCTACGGCCCTACCACTACAATCACGCCTTCAAAATCTCTCTTGGATCCTCCGGGATCTTCCTCTTCATCTCTCCCAGCCTTCCATCGAACATAACAAACCGAAACGCGTCTCCCATCGATCAGAATCTACTCTCTCCTCCCTCGATTTCTCAATGTTTCCAAATTTTTTCCACGTATTTTCATCGAAACTCGTCGCGTTGAGATTGTTCTCCTGGACCCTCCAGAATCTTCCTCCATCTCCCATCGATCAGAATCTACCCTTGCCCATCTCGATTTCTCAACATTTCCAAATTTTTTGCACGTATTTTCATCGAAACTCGTCGCGTTGCGATTTTCCTCCTGGACCCTCCAGAATCGTCCCCTTCATCTTCCTCCATCTCCCATCGATCGGAATCTACCCTTGCCCATCTCGATTTCTCAACATTTCCAAATTTTTTGCACGTATTTTCATCGAAACTTGTCGCGTAGAGATTTTCCTCAGGCTGAATGAGCTTGCAACTGCCCCTGCTTCGTCTCGAGAGTCATTATCCCGCGGATCGCAGTGTTTCCCGGGCGCTTCCGGTCGCGTAACTGATTTAACGGGCGCAACACTCGTCGTTAAAGCGTATTAACACGTCGAAGCCGGTGCTTTCGTACTTTCCCCCGATCGAGTCGCCGTGAAACAAGAACTGGAAGAACTTATCGGAACGACGGGGATTTTATGGTGTTCCCGAGGCTTTCTTTCTGGACTTTACAGACCGCTTTGCAATCTTCCAGATAACGCGACCGTGGTATTGTAGTACTGGTGAATCGGTTTCCTGCAGGATTGCGTCACTGCGTGGAAAAGGAGATCCCAAAGTCTCGATTATTAGATCATTCGTTTCCAATAGTGGGACCAATAAATTGGTCTAAGAATAAACGAGAACGATAGTAACACTAACCCCTCGACGTACGATTTAATTTCAAATAAATAATTTTCTCCGTACAAAGAATGGCCACGAAAAGGAATAGATTTGTTTTACGAACACTCATGATTGTGAAACTTGACATTAAGAACTCGTCTCAGACTCGTCATTGTATAAGGGGTTAAGAAACAGCGAGGACAACTCGATATTTGTGCAGAGAACTCCTTGGTGACAACCTGAGAGACACGTAGACGAAGTTTCGGTTATTGAATTATAGATTGGTTTCGAACAGTAATGCAGAAGGAGTAACTCGAACAACATTAAGTTGTCCCACGGGGCGGCTATTCTCGGAAGCAACAGTTCACGAAAAGGTTTCGAAGCATCGCGGCATCAGATAGTCGCGAGAGGTATTGTTCGCGAGATTGAAGACGAGTGATCGCGTTCGAGGTCCGTTTGGACGCCATGCGGCGAAAGGCGTGGTTGGGAAGGCCATTAGAATCACAATGTACCGCGTGCAAACAAACTGCTGTGCCGTGGCGAGATAGATAAGCTTTATCTGGCCGGATAGCTCTGGTCAGTCGGTTCGGGGAAAACCGCAGAATATCCAGAACGCGAGTCCTTGGTCGTTAACGAGGGCGCAGGATGTCGATCCACATGTTCTCCGCCTAATCGTCCACGAATCTTTCCTATCGAGACTCTGCAAAACTTTCCATCGTTCCAACATGTGCATTGGGTGGTCCTTTATATGTATTTCGATTCTATTTTCTTCTTTTTCACGTATATCACACGATATCGATGTGACTGTCGATGTACACTGAATAAGAATGGCAGTCGTCATAGAGAGATACGCAATTGTTCAACGCGTTGGAATTATTACAATCTTTTAAATAGAATTTATCGTCCAATTTATTACAGTGGAAAAATTCGAAGCCAATGATTTGGTCGTCGACCGACACTCTCTGAGAAATTCTTGAGAGGCCAAGAATACACCCAAGAAAAGCAGCTTTCCCACTAATTTTGGGGAACCGTTTCCCTGTTTCTCGGTTTAAATATAGGCTGACCCTCGGTCGGCCCGAATTTATACGGTTTTTTTTGGTGGGAGGGGGGATAAGCGGTCCCTCTCCTTGTGGAACGGTGGGGTGAGTTCTCCCCGGACTGGGCCACGTCGAGACGCGTCTCGACGCTCGAAGCAACAGGTGCACGACGCTCGCGTGCACGTTAAATACGCTCCAAAACACCGACGACCATTAGTTGTACTAATTAACGCGATCGACAGTTTGCAGCTCGATTAACCGCGGCTGGTTTCCGTCCCTGTCGATTAACGAAACACGGCCATCGCTGAGTTCAACGATCTCGAGAAAAACCTGAAAATAACATCGTCGCGTTCGGACAGATTGTAATCAAAACGACATTAAATTCTTGTGATCGGTATATTAACACATTTCCAGCTCCTGCAACGGCCCTTGCGTGACGTTATTTTTAAACGTTCGTAAACCGTACAAATTACTGCGAATGGCAAAATTGTCGAACGAAATGTAAAAGACCACTTTCGGTTCCCTGTACGTTTCAATTTAATATTCGTTTCTGTAATTGGGCTCGTGGTAGCGAATTCTTTACGATAGACAAATAATACGCAAGAAAGAAAATAAGTTACGACACGCCACACGGAGTTTTTGAAGTCTCATTAGGGGGGAAGTGTCGATTAGAAGCACGAACGATCGAGGGAGTCGTTTTCGCGCGAAAATCGACGGGAAAATTCACCGCTTTCTTGCGTGTAAAACGACGATTACGATTTTCTGTCGAACCGAGACGAGGGAGCTCGGAGATCGGTACCTCCAGATGCCATAATCGCCGCAAGTTTCCCATGGGGCCATTGTGTCGCTACTCTGCCGCTTGTGTAAACTCCTTCGGTCTTTTGTACGCCTTTATTGCTGATGGAAACCGCTCCTAGGAAACGGTATCGCTCGCCTTGTTGGCCAACGTTTCTTTCGATCGGTGAAATTTTGCCTGTTCGATCTGTTTCAAGAAAAAAATAAATTACCACGTTCTCAAAATAATTCTTTCAACGCTAGTTTTACGTCGAACTGACCAGTTTCAAGTCCCATATTTACAGAACTCGTAAATATTTCTACTTTTTAAAAAATCGGATTTTAGCGTGATCCTCGAAACGATGGGCTTTGATAAAAATATTTTTTTTACGTAAAATTACCAGATAGATCGAATTTTGGGATTCGTTGGGAAGCAACGTTTAGGTCGAATCGAAATGGGTAAAATGTTCGCGAGGATATTCGTACATCGTCGAAGTAAGAGAGTGGAAGATTTTGGAGGTACGCCGCGCAGGCTAGTAGTTTGTTCAGGACAGCTGCCGCAGTTGTTTGGCTGCTGAGTATATTCCAGAGTCGCCGTGGAAAGAGGGATAAGCCAGAAGACGTTGCCAGCACGTGCCCCGTGTCCGTTAAACTCATCTACAAACTTACGCCCGGCGTGTTCCACATGGTAGGGAAAAAATTACGACCCCGTAAGCAGCCGGGGCCGGATCGTTTTTTAATTCTCTGCAGCTTTTCGAAGCAGCGCACGCGTCGAGAAAAATTTTCGATCGTCGAATTTTCTCTTCGAGACGAGTCCTACCGCCATAGTTTCCCCTACAGTACCCCAAGCGTTGCTTGGCAATATCGCGAGTTATACAACTGCGTTTAATTTGTTCCAGGGTAGGCATTATTCTTCGACATTTCGCGTCAGAAATAATAGAAACACCGAAGTTGAAAATATTCAAGACTTTCGAAGGTTTCGAAGTCGATTTGTTCACCTTCAACTTTATTTAAATTTCTGTGACGTTCTCGCATAAAGAGACACTGGTACGCAATATCTGATCATTGATTCTTTTAATTATTTCGATGGAAACATCCTACGAAGAAGCCATCTTGACGAGAATGGCGAGGGTTGCATGATTTCGAGAAACACGGATAAATTAATGTTAAATTGGAATAAATCGTTCGTCACGCGACGACTCGTTGGAAAATTTCGATCGTCGTGTGCTCGATCGCTCGCGAAGTCGCCGGGTAGTTTGCAATTATAAGCAGAAAAATGCAGATCGCGGGCCTTTTTGAATACCAAATCGCGCGGATATTAATTCGCGTCTTCGACGAGCGAAGCAAACGGAACGAGATCGTAGCTCGGCACTTTCTATCGTGGATAATTAGTCGAAAGGCGAACTTTCATGGGGAACCGGGGTCTGTCGAAATAACTTCTGCAAAGAATGGTAACGCCGTTCGATTTCATTGTTCCTACGAGCCTCGAACGCGTTGGTATGCCCAGAGTCAAAGAATCGATTCTTCAAACTCGAGTCGCGAAAGAGTTCGTGCGTATTTTCCATATTAGAACATTATCAATTTTGGGAAATCACAATTACAGATAATCGTAAGCTGCGTAATTTATTTTCGTTAGCTCGAAATTCATGAATGATTAATTCCAAGGAAACAGTCTCCTCGGGCACAATGGAAATCTAATCGAGTATTCGTGAGGGTTTTAATCGTTAACCCTTAAAATCGTAAACGTCGTAACGAATTCCCGCGGTTGGTTTTTTTAACGAGGGGCCAATGGGATCCTCGCACGAAAAGAACGGAATATAGATCCTCGTTCACGAATAGAAATGTGTTTTTTAAGTCAATTAAGGCTATCGGATGAAAGAAATATTTCTGTTGTCAGCGTATAATTGGTACGGAGTTAGAGTCGAGCACCGAGCATGCCGCAAATAACACGAGCTATGCAAATTTATGTTGAACGAGACGGGTCAAGTGTCACCTGGGTCGCGGGTCGTTAGCCATTTGCATTTCCATTCGATTAAGCAATGGTCACCGCGTCCGACTTGGCTTCGATCGGTCGATATCGAATTTTTCTCTACGAAAAAAGAAGACGGGACGCGCACCTGTGACCCCTCGTCACCCTCGCGATACTTTCATTCGAATATCACCAAAACCCCTCTTATTACGCGGCTCTGACCTCCAGGAACCGATACCATCGGATACCCGAATTTTTTAGCCACGAAAATTAGTTTTTTTCAAAGTTTGCTCGCAGGGAAACTTCAAATGAAAGTTTGTAGATTTTAATTTTCAGGATTTTCTCTTGATAGAACGATTAATACGATCAAATTGACGGGGGTTTTGTAAGATTCTCATACTTGAATTTGTTAAAAATTCCCTTAAAAAACCCTCAACGTGACGACTGTGGGTAAAAATATGTGCAATTCTAACCGTAAATCTAGCGTTAAATTAAAAATGATTAAAAATAACAAAAAATAGAGGGAAGAGAATACTATTGTCAGAATTCGAACGTAGTTCAGTCTTTTGCCAAAAAATTAGTAAGAAAATGGGAAGACACGGTGGGGCCCACGAGCAGGGGGGTCTCTGGGCCTGACAGGAGATAAATCCAGCTACGAAACGACTGATTCACGGTCCGCGAAATCCGAGGAGAATCGCGCGGATTACGCACGCCTCGGCATTGGTCGATCGTACGCGGCATTCGCAACGAGCCAGCCACAGGCGTCGTTCCTGCAAAAGTTGCTCGATTAGGATTCCGTCCACGTTGGCAGCGTTGCGCCGTGGCACGTGGGTTTTCAATTCGACTCCCCCGGTAGCCGGCGGCGTCGTTGTTTCAACCTTCGACGAGGAGAGACGCTCCTTCCTTCGATTACACGCTTGCCCGGCGTCCGTACTCGCGCCATCATGAATAATTCCGTAACGACGGTGCTACACTTTCCTCTATTGCTTGTAATTTATCCCCCAAAAAGTTTCACGATGCTCCAGAATTTTACGCGAATTAGGATCCACCGTCGTGTAAACTCTTCATCGACTCCTCCATCGATCCTAATCCCAGGTACTCTGGATCTTCCGCTGTCGCAGACTTTCTGTAAAAAGTACTCTACGGAGGGACGATGTGTTCCTCCTTGCGTAAGAGAACCACAAGACCCGTTGTTACTAACTTGTAACTGACTCGTAACGTGGTCCTTTGTTTTCACACCAGGCAGCGTGTTATATCTTATCAAACTCGCTGCCTTACGGTTCTTCCGTTTACGATAAACAAGAGTTACTTCAGAGAGATTATATTTTTAGAACGAAACCGAGTCTTTCGATATCTACCACGCAGGCTTGAAAAAATTCACGGGAAACGAACGAGATTCGAACGTGGAAATAGTCCTGCGATCCTTCAGGGATGAGGTATTTACGTTGCTTATAATACTTCGGAATTACACGAAGAAAGTGTCGAAGATAGCATCTCCGACCAGGAACAGGTTCTCCGGACACGGGCGCATTAACGATTACAGTTTCTTTTTTTTTTACATTATTAATTACTCACGATTATGGTTGATTAATTTCAACAAGTTAGTACTTCCGGAATAAGTAAAGCAAGTAATAATTACGTTACGTACCGAAGATGACCTATATGATGAGAACATTTACGCGCGAAATTTCAATATCAACGACTTTTTCTTTGCATTTAATTATTCGTTTTAAATTTTACTCTCGGACAGTTTCCCCTATAATTTCCCTAGGTTGCGTGGTAACGCCGATACTCGATCGATCGAGGATCGCGAGGCGACCGCGGCGTCGAGGAACTTATTCGCGTACACGGGGACAACATGACTCGATAAAAATCGTGTAGTTTGTCGAGCGCGGCGATATCTGCGCAGCTGAATTTGCATGGCTATAAGCTCTCTTACAACGGCGCGCCGCCCGAAAGTCCATTAAGTATGTATGGCGTGCACGCACGGTAAGTCTCCCGTAACCCATAAGCACCTTTGTCTCTACGCGCACAGCCACACGCGCCTAAGCGCGAACCTGTGGGCCCACGAACACGCGCGAACCGCCTATTTGCATACCGCAAACGTACAAAGTATCGATGCATCGCTTTAGAGCTCGAAAGCGGCTCTCGAGCGGACAGCTCCTCCTGCTCGCCTGCTGCCTCGTCGAGCGCGTTCAACGAATTCCAAACCTGTCTCTCGGCTTGATACAATGTTTTCTGCTCAAACGTCCTCCTCTCCTCTGGTCCTCGATGTTATCTAAAATTCGTGCGCGAGGCAAGCTGTCGTTGATGATATAGCAGCTATCGAAATTCGTCTACCTGTCTCTCAGGTTGCTACCAAGCTTTTCTGCACATACATAGGTTGTACTCGCTAGTTTTTTGATGTTATACCCAATGTGGGATTGAACTTCATCTACCTGTTGCTACGATGTTTAATGCACAAATATATCGAGCTGTTCCTTAATGTTATCCCCAATTTGAGCATAGGTGAACTAGTGATTACATCATCAGCGATTGAACTTCATCTACCTGTCTCTGAAGTTGCTACAAGGCCTTCTACACAAATATTAGGTAGCCCCTACTGTTTCTTGATGTTATACCCAATTTGTATAGTTGCTATACCATCGATCGAACTTCATTTACCTGTCCCTCGATTGCAGCAAGATTTTCTGCCCAAATTAGGTTGTTCCATAAAGAAAACGAGTAGTCGTCTCTCCTTTCCAAGAATCCCAAGGATGGTATTGGATTCTTGCTTCTACCCATCCCTGACCGCTCCATATCAACGAATAGACGCTCAGAATTGGTAGCCCAGGTTGCCCCAAAAAAACCCTGACAGACTTGGATGGCGAATCTTCTCCACCCACTCGAGATTAGCCAGGTGTAAGGTGTCCGGAAGTTTTTCTTGAAATCCAAAGATTCGTTCAGAGTCTCGATGAATACGATTCGGCGGTAGGTGGTACCTGTCGGCATTCGATGCGAAACGAGGGAGAGACGGAGGAGCTCGGGACACGGGTGGATGTGTGAGAAGGCAGGTTAATGGTGCTTCTCACAAAGCGGCTTGCACGCAGAGAGCACGCGCGGAGAGAACCGAAACGCTTGTGTACGAAGGAGCGTCAGGTGTCGCGGCTAAGGCGGCAGGAGCAGCGAAAGCGAACAGAACCAGGCGAGGGGGGCATGCACACCATCCTAGATAGCATCGTCGTAAAGAGGGGTGCAACTGCCAGGCAGGTGCAGGTGCATCGTCGTTGTAGGTACGCTTGCTCTATGCCGTCAGCACCGCCGCGAACCACGGCTACACCTTATGGCGCCCGCGCGAAATTCTTTCTGCCTTTCCTTCTCCAACCATCTCGTTCCCTCTTCTTCCTCTGGCTCGTTTACTATCCCATCGTTTCGGGGATCCCATAGAGACAGGGCAACGTCCATCATCGTCCACCCAAATTTTCGTCTTTGACAGATTTACTTCTGTAAAGGTTTATAGCCGCGTTTGAGCAGTAACTATAGTCAGATGTATTTTATGGAACCTACTGATCTACAGACTCGACCAGAATGAAATGACCCGAGAGAAAATGAGTTCCCTAAGATACCCTTCTTTGGTGATACGTAAAGTCTCGAAGCCCTGGTGTGGGCCACAATAGGCCAAGAGCCTCGATACACTAAGCATTGCCACACGAAATAACACTCATTGGTCTCATAGACGCGTTTATACAAATCTTATTTAGGAAGGGGGGTTGGTAATTTGTTTATTCAAATTGTAATCGATTTACAGAAAGTATCCTTGAATTAATTCGCGTTCTCGCGTTGCAGATATACCGGCGCAAGTGCCGCCGTTAACGCCTGGGACCAACAAGAAGATGACCGAGGCCCTGGAGGCTTCTTTCGCCTCCTGGGAGAAGGAACGAGTCCGCCTCAACATAACCAAAGGTCAGTAGAATCCAACTACTCCTCTTAAAATTTAATTATTTCTAAAATATCACATAAGCAAACGAAATCAAACAACTTTCTCCTAGTATTGGTCCACTAGCCGTTTCTATAACATAATTTAGCATCCATTTACTTCATAACATTTCCCTTTTCTGTATTTCGAGTATCGATAACTTTGCGAGATTATTCACTTTACATTATTTTAATACACGACAGCTAATCGACATCGATTTCGAACAGTCCAACGAATGCAAACCATACGTCGATGCAATATGCAATTAGAACGTAAATTTACGCGACATTTTGTGAGTATCCCGAGACATTCAAACGACAGTAGGATGTCCGAAGCTCGCGGAAAGCGTTCATTTATGTTTCTTTCATTCGGGCAAGTCCACCTTCCACATCGGTGTACAGGGACGAGTTTTAATTACGCGATTCGATACGCGGGTCCGAGCTTTGATGTTTTCATCGGAGAAACGAATACATTGATGCATCGATTCATTAGCTCCGGGGCTTCGCGCGGAACCCGTCCCCGAGAAAACGACGCTATTACCGCGCCGATCGTTTAAGCGCGGCGTTAACGATAGCAATATGTCGATAATCGTGTATAACGAGTACTGGCGAACGTTCGATTCCTCCTATTGGGAACTACAGGAGTCGCCGGCCGCCTCGCTTCGAATATTACACGAATCTCGAGGACATCTCGCGAGACTGTGTTGCTAAGTCCCACAGACTTGTAGAATATCCTCGAGATAAGAGGGAATGACAAAACCGATCTCGAAGCTATTTTTTTGTACTTTGAACTGTGCAAATTTATTTTCCACGCAATCTACTAACTGAAGAACACATGGTTTCTAAATTAATCATCGATCTACATATGTAACTCTTGAAATGAAACTTTTTTTGTATTTTCTAAATCTTAAAATTGTCTCGTGAAACCAAGAAAAGACACGTTATTAACCCCTTACCGTACAATGACGAGTTCTCGATGTCAAGTTTCACAATCACGAGGCTACTCACTCGTTATCGAGTCTTACGTATTAAAATCAGCATATGTTTACATTCACGAGGTATTCGTAAAACAAATTAATTCTTTTTCGAGGACATTCCTTGCACGAACAAAGTTAAACAAAGTGGAATAGTATACGTTTGAAAAATTACATTACATCGTACGTCAAGGGGTTAATGTATGCAAACAAGACTCTTATTTCATAGAACTGCATTCGTTGCGTTGCATAATTATAATTACACGAAACCGCGTTACACGAATTACATTGCAAGCGTTGGGTTTACGTTAAACGGGGGTCCCCCGGAACCGCGTCCATAAATTTGTCACAGCCGAAAAGAGATGCAACAACCCCGATCGGAGCCATCGTTCCTCGACGATCGCGCGAAAGGAAAACGGACACGGTGTCCCGGGCAAAAGGCGGCTCTGGAACAATACTTGGGCGCCTGTAAAAGCGAATCTCCAAGTACAAAAAGAGAGAGAGAGAGAAAGAAGCTTCTCGATTCGTTGCGCAGCGAGGCACGGTCGAGCGATCGCGGGTGAAATTTGTCGAAAATCGGCGTCGGAGAGGAGAGCCGGTGCGTGCCGGCGCTGAAAGAGGGAAAAGCGTTGGCTGCGTGCGTGAGTGCGTGAGTAAGCGAACGAACACTGGGTATACGCAATGTGATGCGATGTGCGACGGAGCCGGCGATGTGCAGGAATTGTGAATGTGATGTTGATGGTTCTCTGATGGGGAGCCGATGCCACACATCCGGTATGCGCATTCAGAGCCACGCGGGTGTGACGTTACTTCCGGTCTACATGGCCCCGGGTTCGTACCCTCCGGCCAGATCACCTACAGTCTGACCTCCGTGAACCTAACGAGCAACCTCGCGCCGTTCCACTTCGAGCGGACCGTAGTCGCGATCGTTCCGTTCCTTTCTTTCTATCCCGCTGCTCCTCCTTCTTCATTTAATCTGTTCTTCTATTTTTTTTTTTTCTCTTTTCGCCCGCTTTATTGTCTCCTCGACCTTTTCGTCCGCCATTGTCTCTCGGTACGACTCCGTCACGCTGCCATTTTGTCGTTTCGCGAGCCACCGCATCGACCACCGCCATTCCGCAAACTAATTTCCACTCGCGTTTCCTTCCCGAACTACCCGTTAACGAATTCCTTTTTAATCCATCCGACACTCTGGAAACATTACGGAAATCCGACTTAAAAATTCCAACGGTGGTTTTGATTTTGAGAGATCGAAAAAAAGAGAAACTTTGTATTCGATAAATCCATAAATAATGGCAAAGTACTGCATTCCTCGTTTATTTTTGTTTTCTGTTTCCAAAGAGATGATATCGCCTAGTTATTTATGCTTTCTGATCTGATTACCGATAGCCCGCAAACTAGAAAATTCAGTATTTAATTGATAATGACTTTGTGTTAGTAAAACGATTTCCTAGTACGGTATTGCGGAATTAAAAATGTTTTTCCACGGATCGCTGATCGTCGGAGAATAGACGCTCCTAGATCACACTGGCGAGCAACGCTTTTAATTATGTTTTTTGAGAACCTTGAGAAAAATTTTGCGCGATTCCATCATCGACTAAACAGTTTCACGGTTTAAATCCAATCGTGTGCAAACACACCGCGCGATACAAACGAAAAGGAGAATTTTCATTTCGATAATCGCTAAATCAACCTTTTACGCGATGCAAAGCTCTTATCGGTGTTTGCGTGGTAGAATGCAAAATGGTATCGTTTGTTTGCCTTCGAAACGACGCGACCGTAACCGCGACCAACGCCATGGAATCTTTTCGCGCGCGGAGCTAGTTCCATAAAATATTCTCTATTTATTTTCGTCTAGCGACGACCAAATTTCGGCGATAGATTCGAACTGTTTCGATCCGTAAAGAAATATTTCCCAAAGATGGCTGGCCCTCTTTATTTACTCGATGGATGTCGTCCAAATCGGGATCAACAATATTCGTAAAAGATCGCACGTGCGTGCTATATTTGAGACGAAGCCAGCACCTGCTGCACAGTGGCATGCCGTGCATTCGCGATTGCATTGTAGAACGTCAGAAACCTCTGACGCATTCGTTATTATGATTTATTCAGAATCTGCCTTTCTTATGAATAATAAGCGCCGCCAAGGATGCATCCTCTTTGTCGAATCGAAGAGGTTCGTCACGTACCGGCCGGGCACGCATCGACGCACCGTAGAACCTTTGCTCGTCGCACGAAACTTGAGGATCTTCTTTAATTCGCGTCTTTCGAGGCTAAATACCGAGAACTCCGGCGACGATCGTGTTAAATTCCGCGTTGCAATTGAGATTCAGTCGAGAAATCCATGCATCGCGTGTGTTCTTAACGTTTAAATAGAATGATTCGAGGTCGCCGGTGAATCTCGGTCGGAAATTTATTCGTGTCGCCGATTTCTGCGAACGCGACGCGGAATCGTCCTTCCAAGATTTCGCTTTCAATATTGTCTCCGTTTCGAGAAGACCAGGATTTTCTGGCGAACGTAACGCGCCTAACGGGGCCCGGCTGCGAGATATCCTGCTCGATAAAATGCAAAAAGCTGTAGAAACGTCGCGTCAGATGGCTAATTAAAATCTTCACCGTGACGCGTTACACGCCCGTAATCTCGCATCAGGACGCGTTTCTTTCTGGCTGGCCGATCGAGGTGGAGAGAATAAAAAAAAAGAAGGAGAATAAAAGATCGGGGGAAGATGAAAGAAGAAAGAAATTGGCGTCCACCTGTACGGAGCGGGGCCGGCGAAATTTATCACTGGAGGGCAGGTACATCGTATCGTAGGCAAACTGTGGGGCCCCTGGTCGCCGCGGCAGACGGTTCCTAAACCAACCGACCGAAATCACAGTCGGTGTTCCGATCATTCCCGTGAAAGCTTGCGCGTGGCACCTGCGCCCACCTATCTCTGTTTATGAACCTCGATGGAGCCTCGATTTTGTCTTTATCGGTGCTTTCGGACACCTTTGGCCTCCCCTCGTTCTAACAAAACGAATTCTTCCTCCCGATTCCACTGTTACCGGTGCAAAGTATGCGATCGGTCGCCATCTTGATTCTTCCGTGCGCATTCCGCTCGCGCGCCTCGAGCCTTCGGGGGTTTGTTCGTCGTTTCTAGTTATTTGCATCCGGAATATTCTGTAAAACAGCACTCGGTTTAGAGAAATAAAATATCTCGGGAGACATTCGATCGAGAAGGTTGTTAAATCGTAGTCGACGACCCCTTTGGCGACGTCCACAAGACGCGACGTGGAAAAAGAAGCCGGCCGGGAGTCCTTGGATGGCCATATCGAAATCGACGCCGAGTTCGATCTATCGCGCGGCGGATACGTGACTCGCGAGAGCAAGGCTCTTTTTATGAATGGACGGGACCCTCGACGAAGAGGACCGCGTTCGTGGAAACGATGAGAAATATACGTCGGACCGGATCGACGCCGGCGTTCCGCGGCGATAATGCATAAATAGAGAAAAGGTGAGAGCAAAGAGGACGCGCGCCACGCCAAGTGTCTAACGGCACGGCACGATCAAAGCGGCCGCCGATATTTGAGGATCGCGCCGATGTTTGCCGAACTTATTCCTTGTCAGCACTGTTAACAGACTTGCGAGTTCTCTCCCTCGCGCTCACATAGACGGCGTAAACCTCTCCCCTTCCTCCCCCCTCTGTGTTCGTCCTTTCGTTCCTTTTCGATTACACCTTTTTATTTCCCTTTAACTAGCCGGGGCCCTGGCGACCTCCACTCTTCCCTCGATTTTTCGAAACGAAATAACACTCGGCCCCCGAAACTGGTTCAAACGGAGATTGGTGTATATTGGAATAATTTGATGGTAATTGGATAACTACTGGAACAGCTTCTTAAAAGCAATTAAAACATAATACACATGGAAAAAGATAAAGTTCAAACGAGTACACAATTTAGGGGATCAGAATTACATTTACCGAATACGGTCGGAAGAAAAGTAGCTAGTTGGGAGGATATTTTAGTGAAATGGCTCTTTTTCCGGTTTTGGGTTTCTGGTTGTAGTCCAAAAAAACGTGGCGCAAATATTTCTGCGGAGAGATGCGAATACACCGCGCTATCGTTCCTCCAGACGCGCGTTGATTCGCTGCCGCGGCTTTTAATCAACCGTACCGCAATAGGCTAATCTAGGCAATTAGTTTCCTACGACGTAATCAGCCGGCAGATAAGGCGAAACGTCGGGTGGGAGTTAAAAGTCCTGTATTACATTTTAGATTACTTCCATATGCATTATCATCGCCCGGAGAGAGAAATATGTAGATCGCGACGCGCGCGGGAGAACGAGATTATCAGAGACCGAGAAAACGTCCAACAAGACCACTCTCGGTTTCCATCGCGTGTTCGTTTTTTTACAACCGTAATCAATACCACACAGCGGTCCCGATTAATTGGAAAATAAACCGCCTCGTCGGATAATGGACACGTACACGTTAATGTCGCTATTAGTTTTAAACTTTTTTTTCCCCAGAGAGTTTACCGCATCGATCGGTTTCCAGCGAAAACTGGATTCCGCGCGTTCGTCTCCAGTTGTAGAATCGATTATCACAATACCGTATCTTTCCTTATTTTTACCGATTAAATTTCTAAACGAGATTAATATCGTGCCATACAATAATTGTTCCTAAAGATGTACAATTAAATATTTGAGAAAAATTTGAATCCTAAAGGTCTCGAAGGACCGTAGAAATCAATATAAGATCGATCTAAAGATTAATCGAGCGTTTCGAGATGAAAAAATTTGTTCCTGCGTCTAAAACGCTCGGTAATAGCGAGGATAAAGCGAAAGCGCGGCGCGTGTACCGAAAAATTCTCTCTTACGGCGTGCTCGAGGATTTTCCCGAAATTCTTTCGACCGATTCGATGGCTCGTTTCGACGAATTCTGTGGCGCGCACGGGGCCCGAAACCAAGAGGAAGAAGCCTCGTTAGGACTGTTCGTTGTAATTTCTGTTTGCATTACGAGCCGAACTGTACTTTTACGCGGGAAGATACCGCGAAACAATGCAAGACACGCGTGCAAATATGGGCGCGCACCTCAAATGGGACATTCCAATGTTTCTCGGTATTGCTTCTACCAAAGATGGCCGGGCCCCAGCACCGATCGTGCCGTCAACCCGACACAATATCTCCCGTCTTCGAGAAGCCTTGCGTCACTACGCGTTTCGTGTCCGCCCTCGACTTCAAACGCGTCGAAGAAACCATCTCGAAAACCAAAATATACGACTCTCGTATTTATGTAATTCCTACTTCGAGCAAGAACAGCGAAGACGTTCGAAAGAAG
Source organism: Colletes latitarsis (assembly GCF_051014445.1). NCBI lineage: Eukaryota > Metazoa > Arthropoda > Insecta > Hymenoptera > Colletidae > Colletes > Colletes latitarsis. The sequence continues at coordinate 22,584,947 of NC_135135.1, read as the reverse complement.
CGTAATTAATCTAAAAATTCTGATCTTATCTGGAACGTAATTTCAACGTTCGTTTATTTACTTTTATAACCGATGTATGGTCCCCCTCGAGAGCCCTATCCGTTCGATCGTCGCTCGTTTACATGTTATTAATATGCAACAGTAATTTTCCGTCCGCGTTCAATTGAAATTGACAGCGACGAGCGTCTTTTATTTTCCGAAACGCATCGTCGAACACCGTGAAACGTAAACACGAGAACCGTTCTCGCATTAGAATAGATACCGATCGTTTCCCCGTTCGAAAGCATCGGTAGCGTTATTAGACACCGATTCGATTTGAATAATCGTTTTTCACGTTAAACACTCGCGCGAGACATTAAGCCAGCGGTCGCGAAGTCGAAAGGAAAATGGGGAATTTTAATATCCCTCGAATCGAGAGCACAAAATGTAGGGTTGACGGTGCTGGACACTCCCACTCGTTTTTAACAGGTTACTCGTTGCTCTATGCAAATCCAACCGCGACGATTAAGCGATCCCGTATATTTTTCAGACCCGAGGCAATGGTCGGAAGCAGCTGTCGCTCACTGGTTGCACTGGGCGATCGGGGAGTTTTCCCTGGAGGGTGTGGCGATGCAGCCCTGGCAACACATGACCGGGAAACAGATTTGTGCCATGGGGAAGGAATCCTTTCTGGCACGTGCTCCGGCCTTCATGGGCGATATCCTGTGGGAGCACCTCGAGATCCTGCAGAAAGGTACGTGACTTTCTCCTCTTTATTCCTCCTCGTGCCAGCTGGTCATTCAAGCTCCCTCGAACGGCCTCTTAATCGCTGCGATTCGTTAACATCTACCCTTCGAACGTTAAAAAAATACGAAGCAAGGGTGTAACTTAATTAATTTCGTCGCGTGCCATGTTTTAGCGAGAGGCTCCAAGTGGATGTTGTTAGAAATGGGTCACTTTCGACCCCCGATAAATTCGCGTATGTGTTATGTTTGCAACGAGTTACTTGTACTTTAGAAATATACTTACGAACGCGATTGTATTGTTTAAGTACGTGTCAGCGATAGAGGTGGGCAAATTTTATTCACGATTAACGATTTATAGGAAATTTTAATATTTAGGTGCTGAGACAACCCTCTACGAAGCTCCCATTTCATTAATTCTATTAATAAAAATCAGTTGATGGCGAGTAAAGATTGCTCGACTCTAGTTAGCGATAGAAATTATAATATCGCGATTTAAAAGAGGATCGACGATTCGAAAAGAAAATATAGAGATAGTTGTCTGGAAGCTCCAGTGTCCAGACGGGAGATTCGCGCGAGGAAAAGCAGGTTGGACCGGAAGAGTCGTTTTCCTCGGACGTGGGACATCCCATTGCCGTGTTCGCACAAAAACAGATATCGAATTTCCGTAAAATCGCAATGTCACGGCAGGTACGGGGCGCAGAAAACCGGCCGCGAACAATGACGAGAGAGATCGCGGGGAGACGCGACGACCTCCCTCTTCGTGTTTTCAGCGTTTCGAAGCGTTGAATCGGTACTTTTTATTCGAGCCAAGGAGAGAATGGCGGAATGAAAAAAAGAGAACCGCGCCATAGAAACTCCCACTCCGGATATCCTGTGCCACCAGAATGGTCCCGTGCCATTGCCTCGGCCACTTAGGTGGTTTTCGGCCCGCTCGTGCGTGTGTATCTGCCCTCGCGAGGATCCGCTCGTATTTCGATTACGAGATCCTACTACAGATAGATCCTCGATCCTTCTCCACGGACCTTTAACGGAGAACTAGCGTCAACGATCACGACCCAGCACTCTCTCTACGAGTTGCACCACCTTAGAAGACGTCAAATAGTAATTCTTTGTAAATTAATTGCAATGAATCTACACGAGTTTATTTAAATGGACGACGAGTCAGAAATTTATTCGAATACTCTGGTTAAAAACTCACAAATAACGCAGTAAACGTTTGGGCGAGCACGATGCTCTCTCTAGGGGTTGCACCACCTTAGAAGACGTCAAATAGTAATTCTTTGTAAATTAATTGCAATGAATCTACACGAGTTTATTTAAATGGACGACGAGTCAGAAATTTATTCGAATACTCTGGTTAAAAGCTCACAAATAACGCAGTAAACGTTTGGGCGAGCACGATGCTCTCTCTAGGGGTTGCACCACCTTAGAAGACGTCAAATAATAATTCTTTGTAAATTAACTGCAGTGAATCTGCACGAGTTTATTTAAATGGACGACGAGTCAGAAATTTATTCGAATACTCTGGTTAAAAGCTCACAAATAACGCAGTAAACGTGTTTGAGCCAGCAGGATGTTCTCTCTAGGGGTTGTACCACCTTAGAAGACATCAAATAGTAATTCTTTGTAAATTAATTGCAGTGAATCTGCACGATTTCATTTAAATGGACGACGAGTCGAAAATTTGTTTGAACACGTTGGTTAAAAGCTCACGAGAGACGCAGCGAACGTTTCATTCATCGTTGCACATCGTCCAACCGTTTCGAACCTGGTTTTACGATGGCAATTCATGGCTAGAGCAATGGCACAACGCGCGAAAGATTAAACGCTGTTCGCGATTCCGTGTCGCAAGAAATGGACTGGCGAGAAAGCGTTCGTTGAAGGTGAGACATTAATTGCGACGACCGGCAGAGGATCTAATCGTTTCGTTCGGTCTTCTGCTAACCGAACAGAGTACAATTTAATAGAATTTTTGCGTTGTTGATATTTACGAATTCGTTTATACGCTGTCGTTTAACAGTTTAAAATTAATGTCTGCGGAGAATTAGCCAATTTCTGACGTTTGTCCTTCGTCGAACCATGCGCCAAGGCGATACTAATCGATCGGTTCGCCATCGATATGGTCTTCGAATCCCCGAGGAAAAAGCTCTTTCGTCGAGATTCTCTGTCTCGGTTATTATTCGCGAGATCGTGTTCGTATCGTATATCATTCGCCGGGAGGAAGTTACCTTCGAACTTCTACATCTTCGGTGGAGAACACAGGAAGGGCGCGAGCGAGAGAAAAGGAGAAGGAGAGAGACGGACAAGGTATGAAATGATCCGGGCAGGAAGCGGAGGTTCACCCATGATTTAACTCCCGTTAAGTAAAAGCCCGTACTTCCTTATCGATTATTTCGTGTCGTCTCATCGGCCGGAGAAACCGCGATTCAATCGACTGGCCCCGATTAGACACGTAACGAATCCAATATTTATACGATACGAAACCCTTTTTTCTCTTGGTTGCACCGTACATCCTACTATCGCAGAAAATTATTTACCGTCCCCACAGACACGGACCATGAATACACAGTATATTGCGCCTCGTGTCAGGGTCTATTTCGATCACAAATTATTTTAAAGTCACGGGAAAGACCGTGCATTCGTATTCTCATGCTCAATGGACGCCCATATTTATAATCCTCCAGAACGTTTCGATTTATTGCACGCGCGATAGAACTCCATTTTACTCGCGAGGGTGGTCACCCCTAACATTGGGCAAATTTAACGATTAAAAATTTGCAATTTGCGCTCATTGGACGCCATACTTATAATTCTCCAGAACGTTTCGATTTATTGCACGCGCGATAGAACTCCATTTTACTCGCGAGGGTGGTCACCCCTAACATTGGGCAAATTTAACGAATAAAAATTTGCAATTCACGCTCATTGGACGCCATACTTATAATTCTCCAGAATGTTTCGATTTATTGCACGCACGATAGAACTCCATTTTACTCGCGAGGGTGGTCACCCCTAACATTGGGCAAATTTAACGAATAAAAATTTGCACTTTACGCTCATTGGACGCCATACTTATAATTCTCCAGAATGTTTCGATTTATTGCACGCACGATAGAACTCCATTTTACTCGCGAGGGTGGTCACCCCTAAAATTGGGCAAATTTAACGAATAAAAATTTGCAATTTACGCTCATTGAACGCCATATTTATAATTCTCCAGAATGTTTCGATTTATTGCACGCACGATAGAACTTCATTTTACTCGCGAGGGTGGTTACCCCTAGAGACGAGCGAATTTAACGGATAAAAAATCTGCTGTTCGTTCCCTTGGACATTTCGTGTATGGCTTTGTTCGTCTGTTTAACCGCGGAACAATGGAGAGCTCGCGATCTCGGACGCGAGTCGTAACTCGGCTCGGCTGGAACCTGTGGCGTGCTCGTACGCTCGTAGACGCGACATGGCGTGGGTAATCGCTTTGATTCCGCGAACGAGAACGGATATTAGGAAACTCTGCATGCGCCGTAAAAAAAAAAAAAAAAAGTAGAAACTAAAAAGCTGCATCCTCCCGCCGCGGACGCGATTGAATCACGGAGTGAAACCCCCTTGATATATTTTCTGTCGTTTCGTCGTGTCGCAACGACAAGTTTCTATTTTTCGTTTCGATATTTTTCGTACAATCTCGGTAGACCTATCGTTTACTGGAGTCATTGGATCACTTGTTCGTCGACAGAATAGAATTATCCCTTGAGAAGTCTCTTGGTATCTCGAATCCTGAATGAAAAAGGGATTTCTGTTTATCGTACGAGACATTCGAATCTGCAATTACGACATCCTTTAATAAGATAAGAACGATTGTCATTATTGCGATCAATGGCAGACTACCACTGCAGCGATACGATCTCGCTACTTGAATTAATATGATAATAATTGGCAGTGTACAGCCAGCAGACGCGACTATAAGGCATGACTTTGCGAGTTAAACATTTTATGATCCATCAAACGAACCCTCACCGTGCAATTAAAAATGTATTTAACTCTCTTGCGTTAGCTATATTGATGATAATTTATATTGTTGAAACAATGTCCTATGGCGAAAGTAGCGTGCCATATCTCCACTGTTCCAAGTACAGAACCTGACGCAATTTCTTCTTAACAACTAATTCTCAAACTCGCCAAGTTTCCAAAAGCGTTCAAACTTCTGTTCGTAATGATAAATTAAAATGAAAGAAGCGAGACGCGATAGTCAAAGTGTTAGCTCTGACCGGAAGTGCGAGGAACGAATCGAGAAGAGGTACCGTTTGTTTCGCCCGGGCCAGCCCCGTTCGAATTAATTCTCGGGCATCGATTATTCGTTTCGCGCAAGCTCGTCGCAGAAACGCAGAAACGAACGTTGCCGATGAATCACGCCAATGGCAATCCTCTCCTTCGCAATAATGGCCGTAATAATGGAGCACACAGTCGGAGATCGTTCGTCGCGATTACGTTCCGCGGTGCTCTTGCACCGCGAATAACAAAAACGGGAGACAGACTTTACGCGTCGCGGTAACGTCACGTACCGCCGACATAATTGGCTTAATGACATGGAATTCTATAATCGCGGTAACCACGACGATGCAAACATTAATTGCATATACTCCCCGCCCCGTTCCGCCGCAGACTGACGTGTAAATAGCGCATTAGCGTAAACAGAGTAGAGGCGAATAAATTGACGCGTCGGTACGTCGAGCGTAAGAAAGTGGAATCGTTGTTGGTTTCGTTGTCTTTTGTCCGCCAAAAGAAAATACAGAATTATTTCGCTGAATATCGTTTTTAGACTAAGTCTTCTTCTGACTATTATTCCTGAAAACGCGTTGTTTCCGACCACCCTCCGCACGAAACGAAATTCTAGCGAAATTCATCCCGAGTTAACGAAGAATCCACCACGTCCCCCGATTCGAGAGTCACCGTGAATCGAGGCGAAAACGCAGAGCCCCTTAAAGTCAGATCGAAAGAACTAGAAATTTAGAAAAAGATCGTGGAGCAACTCGCGACTGAGGATCTGTTCCATTTTCCCTATTCAGATGTCGACGCGGCGAAGGCCTCTCTGGAGAACGTGCCGAGCAACGTGTACGAAAGTGTATGCGTGCCAGATTTAGGCGATTTCTTGGGATACCAGGGCGCGGCCCATCAGGTGGCGACGCCGGAACACAAGAGCCCAGCGACGCCCGCAAGTTCCACCACCTCGAACTCCTCGGGCCCTCAAACCGGGACTCAACCGCCGTCCACGTTGCAACCGACCTCCGGTGCAGTTTCTCTACCCTCGAGACAGTATCATAACGATGGTAAGTGTCTCTTTTCACTATCCACGTGGCCTGGGTTCCGTTCATCCGTCCACCCAGAGCCTAGCAACTAAAGACGAACGGTTCCATCGACGATCGAGCAATCGTAAACACGAGAATCGTCGATCGATGCGTCACGGGTCCCGTAAAGTTCGTGTTTATGCTTCTCGCGTTGCACCACGGTCCACGGAAGATATTTTTGTACCTCGAATACCGTGGAAATGCGACAACGAACGCTGCAAATAATATTTCTGACGTTCACGGGGACGGTGTTTTAGCGAAGGAAATTTTAATCTCGAAGATCGGCCACGCTTTGGAGGACAGAATTCTGGTAATCCGATGGACGAAACAAGAAGTAGTTTGAAACAGTTTTCGATCGTTTAGAAAAATATTTTAACGAGCAGCGTAACAACGGATGTAAATTCAAGGGACGATCTAATAGCTGTCTCGTGCTCGAAAAATGGACACCGAATACCGGACACCGATCTCAGGGAGACGTTGAACTCGCAAGACGCGTCCATGAATGGAAGTTATTGGCGTTGAAGGATTAAGTTTTCCCCCGATGCTGATCGAACAAAGTTACTTCGAGCCAACGTGGATTCCATTGAAGTTGAAAAACGTAGGCGCACCAGGAGATAAATTAGAGGAGGCTCCCGTCCGTTGACGGCTGTAAAAGTTTCCCTGACAATATAGAGTCGATTGAACGTCTCTCTACGTCGGGTGTCGACGCACAGACAAGTAGATCTCTTCTTCTGTCGCGATCTCGACGGTCCGACCAGGGTTTCCCAACCCCTCCGACTGAAATCTGCCATTTATTCAGGCAAATATACTCCCGGAAACGAGGCAAATACATTCAACAAGTCTACAACTCCTCTTCGATGGAGAAACATTAACAGGGCAGAAACAACTAGGATTTGTGGAATCATGGACGCCTTGTGCGGAAATCCCGTGGTCCCGTTCGTTGAGCATACTCGTCGAATGCACATAGGCGTTCACCGCACACTGGGCAGCGATCGGTCGAGGAACTTGATTTATTATACTTAGCTGATATTCGATAACATTTTTCCATACAGTTACTTAAAATTTCACTAGTAGCGACGCTCGTGATAAGTTTGAAGCGTCGGTCACCAGTGACCCCCAAGACAGTCAAGTTCCCAGGACGCTTCAGAGCTCCAATTTTTGCTTTAATTAACTACTGACAACGAATCTTAAAACGATCGATTCAAAATGACGGATCATATATCGACGGAGCATGTAAATTTCCATGCGAAACATCTTTTGGGCATGGTTTTCGAATCCCTTCTTCGTCGGCTACGGTTACCCTTCGTAACTTGGGATTCGTCGAGAGTCCAGGTTGGGAAACGCTGACCAGAGGAGCCGCGGAGGAGGAGCGAAACCGCAAAAGAGCGCGACAAGCTGGTTTATTTATTTCCCCCGATTGCAGCCGCGAACGAAAGCGGTTGCGACTCGGCAGAGGAGTTTCTCATTGTTACGTCAGGGGTGGCTGATAGCATCTCTCGGCTCGGCGCGTTTGCACGCGTTGCCACAGGTCTCTCATTATCGTCACTGGTTCGCCTCTCATTTAACGTTTCGTCGTCGTCGTCGTCCAAGTCCCCCGGGCGGCATCGAAACGACAATCCGCGATTTCACTGCGCGCGGTGCTCGTCCGTCTTAGAAATCGACTCCGTTAACTAACCGGGCCCGCGTCCTCCGCGGGGAGGGTGGATTGCAATATCTCGGCCAGCTCGGCCGCGTGATTCACCTTATTCACCTTATTCTCCGCTGTTTTCATCGCTGAACTCTGACGCAACTCATTCAGCCGAAGGACTCCGGCTGTTCCACCGGCGAACAATGGAAAACGGGGGCCAGGAGTGCCTCGCTGGGAGTGGATCATCCCATTCATCCGGTCGAGCAATTTGTTGTCCTGGATTTTTTCTCGTTTCCCGGCTACCGATGCTTATCACCCGCGGTGTTAACACCGCCTGTGAGAGACTGTCGCTCGCAACCACCGCTCCGGGCCCAGATATCATCTCCAGTCCAACTCCAACGGACCGCTTACAATTGGTTCCTAACCTTTCTGGGGCCAGAAAAATCTCCATAATTCAATAAATCGGTATTTAAGGGTTCACAAAATGTTAGTCCACTCTTTAGAGTGCGACCAATAAATCGCTTCCTCGATTGAGCCCTATGTCTAGACTTTGACTTTGACTTTGAAAGTATCCACCAAGTGGGAGAGTAATTCAGTAAATCGGTATTTAAGGGTTCGCAAAATATTACTCCACCCTTTCGAGTGCGACCAACGAATCGCTTCTTAGTAAAATTGACACCAATTCTGCTCGATTGGGCTCCATGTCGAGACTTCGATGGATTCCAAGCGTCCGCGACGCGATTCCATCGAGTCGCCATCGGAGTATCCAGCAAGAGGGAGAGTAGGCTTGTTCAGCACACACGCGAGCGGTCGCCGAGCGGATCGGAGCCGGCTCGAATAGAACGGAACGGAGGAGAACATTATGAGGCGAGCGTTCATAGCGTAGGTAACAATTACCTCTAGTCGGGGGCCTTACGTCATTGCAGCAGTGACCGTGGATGAACGAGGGAAAGTCGGGCCCTCTGCACGCTTCGCCGCGGACAATGGAGACGACGCCGGGCTCCGCTGCCTCTCGCGGCATCCTTGCGTTTAGCCCGATAAAAAAATGTACGCGGTCCCCTGATCGATCGCGTCAAACTCATTTCCGAAATCTTTGTACGGTTCTTAATCAGGTAGGGGTGGCTCTTTCTTAAGCAATTTTTTTTTTAGTTCGATCTAAATTCTGGACCCAGTATTCTGAAGTCACTCGCGACGGGTTCATCGTTTTGTGGATCGTCAGGAGCCATGCCAGGGTTCGATCGTTCGCCTAAAATCGTCAGAGAGAATTGTTGCGTAAGACTTGGCGAACTGTATCACGATTCGACTATGGAACGTGTCGTTGCAAGACGACCAACACAGACGACCGTATAATAGACTCATTATTTCTGCTTGCCGGAGCACTGTTACGTTATGTATCGCGGCTCTTCGAGGTCTCTGGTTCGACTCTCGCTTATCCTCGCTTTCGACCTCCTCCTCTTGGAACCGATGCGTTACGTTACTCCTGCGCATACACGTGCACGTCACTCTCAAACTTTTCCAACCCATAGATCGCGATGGCTCGTCCAACGGAGTCTCTCCGCGGCCACTACCACCGACCCAATTCTCACACCGACTTTTTCACAACCGTGCACTCTAACAACCTCTCCGGTACCGCCAGAACAAGGCCCAGGCGCGTTAAACAACAACAATAACTATAATTTATTTGTTCGACCTAACACAATCACCTCAGAGCTAAATGCAAAGGGTAGATCGAAGAAAAATGAAAAACAGCGTAGTCTAGAACACAGAATTTCCTTTCGGTTCGATCGTGGAATCTCCATCGTTCGATCATGATCGACGCGAGTCGTCGAGCAGCCTTCGAGAACCCCTTGGAAGCCAAAAAAGCAACATTCTCGACTTCCGCGAGTCGGCTGCCGAGGTCTTTTGAAACCGAGACGTTGTCTGAATGCTCAAACAAAGGATCGAAGGCCCGCCAAACTGTTTGCTCAATTTGGACTAGGGCTGACCAGAGACTTAACAATATTTCTACTACAGTAGAGTTACGATTATTCGACAAAAATAAAAAATTTTAAATCATTGTGAAAAAATTATTTTTAGTTGCAGGAGTCAATTACAATCATTTTTGGTGAATAGACATACCCTCGAAATCTTAACCAGTTTCGAGAAAAAAATTGGAGTAGGTGTGAAATTTTTCGACAAAATTAAAAATTTTCAAATCGTTATAAAAAAATTATTTTTAGTTGCAGGGGTCAATTACAATCATTTTTGGTGAATAGACATACCCTCGAATTCTTACGCACTTTCGAGAAAAAAATTCATTACGATGTATGGCTAGAAATAGTTCCCCGAAATGTCATGCGTGTGTTTGAAACGTCATAACTCCTGAACAGATTGAAGGATTTCAATGTTTCAAAATGCAAATGTCGCTTATTTTAGTCAAGATTACGTAGAAATTCTAAGAATATCCAAAAAGTTGTTCCTTAACCCCATAAATTAAAAAAACAACCCATAAGAGTGGTTCAGTTGCTCATTTTTATAACTTCGCATGTAACTATAGGGTAATCGTAATTTTACTGTAATAACGAAATATTAAAAGTGTTTAAAGGGGTTGAAGGTGGGTAATTTTGGATAAGAGTTTAGGTATTGTCGGTGTCGGTCCTAATTTCGAGGATGTCCGATAGGAAAACGAAGATTCGCTCGTAGGTAGTGTCACGTACGTCGCCTCGTCGACGACGCGCGTGCACCACGGACGGGCACGGGTCGTTCGCGCACGCGCGTCTGCATAAATTAGAGGAGCAAAACAGGCGACAGGGGAGAGTGTTCGAATCCCGCCGTGCGCAAAAGCGAGTTCCTACGGTTTACTGACACCCGGCCAAAAAAGGATCGGCCATCGTGTGACGCCATTCGCTATTCGTTTATGGAAAGGTTAGTCAATCGTGCCGACGAGCACAATGATTATTTGTTAAGCAACCACCGCGCGATAACTAACCGTGGCTGGCCACGCGGCATTTTGATTCGTTGGCCTCAGAGAGCGCGTTTTTGGCGACCAACGAGTTCTACGGCGCGCTCAGAATCCTTATGAAACTCAATTCTGTTCTATAGCCGCACGTGCGCCTCGTGGATACCGGGGGAAATCGTTTAGAATCGTCCTTTCCAGAGGTGGAGCCGGATTCGATCATTATTCTGGGTATTGGATGTTCTTAAACGTCGGGAAAAGGAGTTTGAATCGACGCGTCCGTGAAAAAGGGGGACGAAAGGCTCGAGTGCTGGTGGCGAAGGGTAGGAAATGGGGAGGGAATCGAGGTCGAGGACCGATCGTTGTTTTTGGGAGCCCGACCGTCGCTGTATTTCTCCAATTGCCTATCACTTTTCGCTAAAACAGGATTTTAAACGCGCGATCGATTATCTTTCGAATTCCAAGGATCGAGACAATGTTATCGTGATACAAATTAGCGCGGTTACAAAAGCGATTTGTGCAACTAAAGTTGCAATAGGACGCGCGATGCAGATCGGTGTGGAGCAACCGATTGCTCCGCGAGTTTCTAGCCGGGCATATTAAACGCAAAATGTAAGATCGTACGATGAATGGTATACAACATTGTTTTCTTCTTTAGTCCTCGCACAATTAAATTATTATTATCATCGTCCGCTTACGGCAACGACACGCTACTCTTAAGTACTACAAACTCGTAATTTTATTCTACCGCGAAGGGGTTGAAATTCCTCAGCAAATATGACAAACGACACAAAATGTTCCTAAATGAAAAGGAAAAGGTACACAGCAGTAATAAACATCTCGTCGGGAGAACCCCCGCGGCACTCGAACGAAAGAAAACACGGGTCTGAGGAGGATCGTCCGTGTATCGGCGTGTCAGGGGGTGAACATACGCCCAGCAGGGGCGCGGACAATTGTGCAAGCTCGTGGAACAAACGCTATAAAGAGGGATGAAAGATCCAAAAAGTGGTAGGCTCGTGGAGGGATGAAACCGGGGCCCACGAAGGGAAAAGGCGTACGCGTAAGGGGCGAGGGAGCGAGGGGGGATGATGGTTGGCGCAGGTTGTATTCATTCACTCGTTCATTCATAGTTCGTACACCGCCTCGGGGGCCTACAAAGCCTTCTCTCGCTCATTCAGAACTCACGACACGACCGCGGTGTATGTGTGTTTTTTTTCGTCCCTTCTTCCTGTCCGTGTTAGACGTCGCCCTCGTCTTCTTCGTGGTCTCCTCCGTCCTCTCGATCGTCGCTTTTTCGTCTTCCTCGCCGCGATCGGCGCTAACAGAGAGAGAGAGAGAGAGAGAAGAGAGAACGATAGTCACGGAGGAACGAAGGCAAGCTGGGGAAAAGACGTCGAAGGAAGAAGGAGGAGGGAGGCCAGAACGAGAGGGACAGAGCGTGGAAGCTCGTGTTACAACCGGAAGCCGAGGCAGGACCGGAGAATAGGAGGGAGGGAGGAGTCCTACCCCAATACTCCAGAGAGCAAGATAGTTTTATAATGTTCTCGAGTGCTCCTCCCTTAATGCACCCCTAAATGCACCCTCCTCGGGCTGGCTGCGACGGCATTGTTGCTCACTTGGACTGTCGAGGCTGGGTATCGAACAGATGCAAACGGAGGAGATCTTGCACGACCGCTTTCGGCCCTCGAAGTACGTTACGATGCCCTCCATTATGATTCTCGGCGTCGAGGCGTGCATCAAGGTCGCCAGAGTTCCTAGGGACCATTCACTGTCGGAGAACCGACGGACTCGTTTTCCAGTTTTTGGCAGTCTTCTCGGTGTCGACGGATATTCTTGCCTCGTCTCGTTATTTCTGAACTCTTCTGGTTCCGTCGTTCATTTACCGTTTTAGGAAATACATTTCAGGATTGCGACAGAACTTATGAGAAAGATTCGTTTCGATTTCGTTGATCGACGAAGGCGGTACGCGCGTAACCCCTTGATAATCAACCTGGCGCGCGATGAACAAAGGGAGAAGCGTCGCGGCGCGATCCCGCGCAAGAATGGCAACCGAAAGGCAAGAATGAAAGTGGGAGGTGCCGGTTAGGCAGAAACGAAGGCAAAAGCAGCGAGCAACACGCCGCACGAACGGTAAAAGCGTGCGCGAAGAAACGAAGGCAGCCAGGCAGGCACAAGGCGCATCGAACTCGTGTCCTTATTGTGCGTTGCTCGTAAGTCCCATTACTATTGCCGGCGGACTATACGAGGCGAGCGAGAGAGGCACGAGGCGTAGGGGAGTGAGCACTTCCGGTCCCCTCTGCATCACGTGCGAGCCCGCCGAACAGAGAAACCCCCGTTGCCTCGCCTCTCTTAGCATCCGGTCTCTCTGCGCCTCCCCAGCCAGCCCCCTCTCAAAAATAGGCTAGGCCCTTCGAGTTGCGACCTCGTATTATAAGCGTGTTCGCTCGCGCCACGTCGTTTCCACTCCACCGTAGTCTTCGTCTTCGTCTTCCTCTTCCTCTTCTTCGTTTTTCGCGCCTTTGATTTCGAAAGTGTGCTTGGAGTGCTGAAACGTGGCTGGATCCCCCGGTCTCTTTGCTCACGATCGCGCTGATCGGTTCGATTTTGCGATTTAAGTAGCCAAATAAACTGGAAAATTCATTGTTCCTAGTGGAACGAAGGAATTTTAAGCAAACGCCGAGTGAAATCGATCTTCCCACGTGTTTCGGCGCGATATCGGACGCGGCTACGGCCAGCTTCTCGCGAAAAGGCGGGGTAATAACTAGGAAACGTGGGATTAAAATTCAATTAACCAGCCCCGCGTAATTAGTCGCAGTTAACTACGGCGACGTAAGAACCGAGGTTTCGCGTTAAACGAGCCAGCGGATCGACGGGAACGACCGGGAGAGAATCTCTCGAATCTCGGCCTCGTCCTCTTGTCATTAAAAGGAAGAAGCAATAAGCCGCGCGCGGTAACGTCCCCGTGTTCTTTTGCGCGCCGCTTAATTATCTAACGTTGCGCCGCGGTAATTATATTTGCGTTCACCTTTGCGAGCCCGGCTCGCGCGGTTACGATAATCGTGCGCCGACTTGATGCGTCGAGGCGTTCAAAGTGGTTCATAACCCTTTCAACTCGCGTTTCCCAAAGCGGGAAAGTATTTTTTAGGGATGGGGTCCTATGATTACACGTATGAAATTTTGTAAACATCCATTTTAAAAATTTCTGCCGATTCAAAAGACTTGAAAAGTTCCATGGCTAGAGGACTCCGGGGCACTGGTCGGGGCACGCTCCAGACGATGTTCCTAGAATCTCGGGAAATCCATCGCGCGTTCAATCGCGCAGAAAACATCGCCTCTCTGCGGCAGCAGGTGGTTGAAGGTTCGAGGGGGCGTCTGTGAACCCCTCCCGGTCCGTAGGTTCCCCTCCACCGCGTACGAGCGCCCCTCCAGGCGACGGCGGATCCCCACGCGGCCCCCGTTTCCCCTGCCAATGGTCCCTTCCACCTCCACCGGCGACCAGCAGCGTGGCGGCGAACGGGAACGCGATCCGCAGCTGGCTGAATCGAACTCGTCGCGCGGCGGGGAAGGGGAAACGCGGAGGGCGCCGAGGGTGGGGATGCAGGGTGGTGGGGAAGGACGGAGGGGGGAGGTCAGCAGAGGACCGGAGAGCGGAAACGGCGCGGCGCTTCGTCACAGTGACACGCGCGCTCACGTCAAGTGGAGAGTGTACGCGAGAGGAAGTTCTTTTCTACGCACGAATCGCGTCTCTCTTTGCTCACGCCGAATCCGTCCGTCTTTTTTCCGGAATCGCAGATTTCGTCGGTGAGATTCGTCGTCGATCGCTGACCGGCCGCGATTCGTTTTTGGAATCGCGGGGTCCAGGTGCTGTAACTCGTGGAGTAATAACTGGTCGCCAGCGTGCGCAGACCGATCGAGTCGAGCGCAAGTTTCGTCCGGCCAAGTGATATTTCGGAGTCAAGTTTTCGCGGGGGAAGTAGGTTAGCACCCTCCTCGGGAGACACCTGTTGCACACGAGTTCGCAACAGTGCGCGAACGCGTTCCGAGTATTACGGATACCTCGAGTGGATTGGAATCGCGATAAAAAGAATCGCGGAGTACGGTCCGGTAGAGACGAAGTGGTTTATCGACGGGAACGGTCATACGGCGGGTCTCGCACGCAATTCTGTGATTACTGTGCCTCGGTGGATGGAAACGAACAGTGAACGCGCCCGTATATCGGCAAAGGAGCCCGTTGAGAACCCCCGGTGGAAGTTATCTCGAACGGTGTTTGAATGAACGCAGAGGTTCGTTGTGTGTAGCCTATCTAATGGAGATCCGACGCGGAGCCTAGGCCGAGCAAACAGCGCGTTGGAAGCCGGGGACACCGCATCCAAGTCGAACACCCTTGACGCGGGGTCGGTTCGTGGCGACCAGCTATGCGAATCGTCGACGAGTGCTGGCCAGCGACGCATCTTGGAATCAGAGTATCGTCGCGTACGCGCCGCTCGACGGTGTAACGATTCGCGGTGAGGCCAGATCCCCGAACGTGTTCCTCGGTGCTCCGGAAATAGATTTCGCTGGAAGCAAGGCAAGGATCCGCCAGCACGAATGCGCTCTAGCATCGGCGCGAGTAGGTGCGCGTCGAACAGTGTGCACCGGCCAGAAGCGGGAAAGTTAAGGGGACGTCACGGCGGGCGTCGCGAGCGTCGAGACGTCGCGGCCTTCGGGGCAGGCGCCGGCCATAATCGTCGGCACGTACGGGAACGATATCGGTCAGACGACGAGTAGCGGCGCCGCTGCATCTTCGGAGATGGTGCTCCAGATGCTGGACACGCTGATGACAGGCCACGAACCGTTTTACGCCGATTACCCCTCGTACCAGGAGGCGGAGCCTCTCACCCATCCGCACCACCAGCATCCGCATCAGCACGCGATCGCTCGGAACACCGGCATGCCGCCGGTCTCCTTGGACGCGACCACCCACACGCCAGGTACCCACCTCGCCAATCGTGTCCACCTCTTTTACTTGTCTTCTGCACACCCTCCTCGCGAGCCACCGATGCCCCGACAAACGCTATTTTTCCACTTAACCAACTTTTAAACCTCGAGATATTAGACGTCAGGTTTAGATGGGAACTCTTTTTCAATAGTAATTTAGAAATAATCGTTTCGAATATAGTGGAAAACTGTTAACGATGGTCCACCGTCTTCTTAGCTTGAATAGTAGAGCTTTCGATGTTCGCTAAACGGAAGTCCAAGTATGGACAGTTTGTAAAGCTGATTTACTATGTCTTACTCGCTTATAGAGAATTGCAAGTTTAGTTTATTTCATCGATACTTGCTTTTGTAATTGTCACTAAGAATTGAGTATTTGGAAATAAATCATGCACGTACGTAAATGCAAAATCCATGTCGATGACCCACCCAGAAGAGCAAAATATTCAATCAATATGTTACTCCTGGAGGAATGTTTATATTCGGCCAGAGACCCAGGGCTATTCTTCCAACGAAAGTATTAGAAACCTGACCCAGAGTGAATCCTCGAAAACACTCGAGCAATCGAATTACCAAAGAATTTAAAAAAGATTGAGGTGCTATTCTACCAGCGGAAGCGTTAGAGATTAGAGTGGATCTCTACGATCTTGATTTAATCTAGATAAGAGTGTTTGTTTTGTACACTGGCAAGATCTTTATAGTGCTGCAAGCGTGTAAACGTATTCCGTCGTCCGATTGGTTGGATGTAGTTGGATATCCGAATCCACGATGTCACTAGAAATTTTTATTTTAACCTGTGTGCTTACGAATCGAAGGTTCTCTATTGTTTCGCGAAAGAACACCTTTGGAATCTTAGCTTGCGCAATCCGGTGTATAGATACTGGGTATTGCAATCCCAATTGAAAGACAATTCTATTGTTTTAGGACCAGTGGTCGGCAACCTACGGCTCCTCAGCCAAATTATTGCGATTACTTGCTTCAAATTACTTAAATCGTACTTGCATTAGGTCCGGATACTCGCATATTTTGGAAACAAAGCGTAGATCGAACGTTACTGCGTTTCTTCGGCTCGAGTGGCCACCAATCGTCGAATTAAGTTTCAAAAACCGGCCTTTCGAGTTCTAAATTCACATTATATCTTTGTGGCAGATCGATTGATTTTGTTAATCAACATGTTATTCGCTTAAGATCGTAGACCTGCACGACTACCGGAAAGAGGATGTATAAAACGATCACAGATAGCGATCTCGATAACGTTAAAGCAGATATTAGAAGCTCGAGTGCACTCTAAAAAAATTCCAAACGACACTCGTTTTCCTTGATACTTCTATCATCACATTAACAGAAATTCAAAGTTCACGAAACAATTGTATAAACGGTTCAACTTGGAAGGTTGCGTCGAAACGATCGAAGAGCTACTGTTTTGTTTGCATCGATGCAATAGGACGCGAGACGCGCGGTAGATACGCGAAATGATGGATGGTACCGAAACTTCCGCGTCCACTTTCTCGCATTGCGTGGCCAGAATCAATGCCAAGCGGGCCTAATCTCTGTTCCGGGGGGGGGGGATCATAGATTTTCGCCGTGGATGCTGACGCGTCTCGTTCGGTCGACTCGTGCCGCATGCCATTACGCTGCGCGCCTAATTGGCCGTTCGACCAAGGTCGCTCGTCTGCAATTGCATTAAAGTGCATCACCGGTGCAACGGAGCTCTTCGTCGACGTACGATCGTTGTCCAGAAAGTTTCCCCGGAAAATAAAAGTGTCCGAATTACCAAGGACTCTTTCGTGGACAAAACGCGTACGTCGTTCGACATTGTTTCATTTTATTTGAACGTTCACGGTGTTCGCGATTCGTGAATAAAATTTGCCCGGCTCTGTCGTTGGTTTTCCCATCGTGGATAACGTAACACCGTTTCTGCCGCTTGGAAAGTTCGCGCGGAACACGCAACGCTCCCGCGCAACGAAATCGACGGTTCCACTCGGTTTGCTCGCGCTCCTCTTCGCAATTTTGCGTTCGTCTTCGTCGAAGGAAAGAGACAGTGGCCGACGACGTTCGATAATAACGCTCCCCCGTTCGCATAATGATCCGTAACTATGTATATCGTTACTCTTAACGCGGACTCCTTTTGTTCGCGGTGCACGTCGCTCGCAGCGAGGTGTGGCTTCGCGTTAAATCGTCGATAAAGCGGTGCTATGCAAGGTCGGAATTGCACGCTTCGCGAATTTTATTTTAACCGTCGATCGCGCCTACGATACGCTTCGACGTTCGTTCGAATTTTCAGTTTAACGGATAAGGGGCGTCGTCGTGTTTTGAAAAACAAACGGCGACCGCAAGATTAATTTTACACGCACGTTTAGTGCCCTGAAAAGTTTGGAGTCCTTTCGGCAAACGGCGCGAGGAAACTCGAGAAATCTCGAACGGAAACGCGGGAAAACGATAAGTACGCGTCGAGAATAATCGCGTGCAGACCACATTGTGGTCACTCTTTGCGCAGCGAAACGATTACGGAAATATATAAAATGAAAGAAAGTAGTTTGTCGAGCTGTGGAGGGTTACAGAAATTGTATATATTATTTGATGTAACCCTAAATCCGAATTAGCACTTGGGTTGATTAAGATAATGGCGGAGAATAAAATTTGGCCCAGTTGGATGGTTGGAAGGTGGAAGAATCGGAACGAGGAGGATCGCTGGAACGGAACGGAAAATAACAGAGTGGATCGGGCAGATCGCATCGAGCAGAAACGTTACGCGAGAGTGGAGCGTTGTAAAGTAATGGGCGTATAAATTTTACATACATTTCCGCGGCGCGTCGCGTACGAGAGACGTTTTGGTTGAAAAAACACGCACACACCGAGCAGTCGAACCGAGCTGAACCGAGCCAAGCCGAGTCGAGGCAGGCTGAGCCAGGCCGGCAGAGTGTGGGAGAGTTCGCAGGTCACCGGTCTACCGAACAATGCGCGATTTCGTTGCCGTCGAGGACGACTTTTTTACAAGCCTCCTCCGTATCGCACAATTGCCGCGTTCTTGTGCGCGCCCGCGTTCCTCGGCGTCGTTTCTGCGACATTGTCTTTCAGCCGCGGCGCAAACCGGCACCGATGAAATTCTTTTCCATCAGATAGACCGGCCTGATTGTCCATTGTCATCCGCAGACGAGCGAGTTTTTAATAGAACCGGGGAAAATAAGTTAATTCATTATCCGGCGACGCCGTTGAACTTCGTCGGATGTTGAAACCCCCCGATTCTTCGCTTGTCGCGCGCTCTTCTCTCTCTCAAAATGGATTCTCGATCCCTTAAAAGTAAAAGCATTCCTTTTCCTACGAAAATTAAGTCGAACTTCGCGAGTAATTAAATCTGATACCATTTCTTATGTTCGTGGCGACCGATCGGTAATACTTATTACCGGTTGGTAATAAGTTCTGCATTGCCGGCGGAAAGCCGATTAATGGGCTACCGGTCGGTAAAGCGTTGACAGTCGATTATCGATCGCCACACCAGATACCCCTGTCTAGAGATATCGATAGTATCGACTAATTTCGAGTTTCTTCGATCCGATTTGAAATCTAAACACGGAGCACGGCGGAGGAGGAACGGTTCGCGGTCGATTCCGATACGGGCCAAGAGCAAGAGGAAGCCGCGTCGGAGAAAGAGAGGAGATAATGGTCTTCCGGCGTTGAAAGCGTGTTCGTGGGGCAGGTTTTAATTTTCAAGAGACCGCCGGTCCGCTCCTGTTGCCTCGGCGTGCAGCAGCTGTGCGCTCCGACTGGCGTGTTTCGTTCGATTTGGCGCGTGCCTCGTTGCCGACCGCTTCGTCGTTCGCTCGCTTCCTCGCTGGCTTTTCTCTGCCTTCCTTCGTTGCTTTCGCCGTTACTCCTCGGCCGGAGCCTCGGCACCTGTTCCACAGCTGATACGCGGCTGCTACTTTTGCTCACTCGAAACCTTCGTCGACTTCCAGATACGTTGCTTTCGGTCCTCGTTCCCGGCTCGACGGATCGTATTCTAATTACCGCTACAGCCGCCCCGTTAATTAATCTTGCGACCGTTTTTCTGGGAACGCGACGAATTCGGGAAACCTCGTTCACATGGTAAATGGGAAAGCTGCTGCAAGAACTCGCCAGGATTTATTAGGAAGACTTTATTAGAATTTATCATAAGTATTATGTAGTTTAACATCCACGAGTTATCCTTACAGCCTTGTTAAAATTCAAGAATCCTATCTAGATTTGTTTTCTTTAACATCTAATCTTGAGACCCAATTTTTTTTAGCGAAAAATCGTGTCACCCGTATGAGGGTGGCGTTGTAGTCAATGCGTTAAGATCGTCGAGTACACGTTAACAGGATCTAAAAAGCACTCGACAAGGGCGGAGTCGAGGTTTAAAGGGCCGAGTCGCGAAATTCCTGAGCCGTGGGGGCGGAAAGTACGCGGTTCGATTATGAAAGAGCCGAAGAGCTCCCGGGAGAGAAAAGGTCGGTTGCTCCGGCTCCGATTGTTCATCCGTGTGAACAAACGCGCGGTCTCAATGCTGAAGAATTTCGGAATAGTTTGGTCGCGAGCCGAGAGCAACGAGTTGTTCGTCCTTTTCGCTCCCTCGAGTCGCGACGCGCGAGAAGAGGGTGCATTTAGGTAGCATGAAAACGCTCGTGGAAGCATATGCTCACGTACGTGAGCAACTCGCGCGCCTGTGAGCGGTCTGCGAACGCGCGGGCGCCGTGAGGGCCTGCTCGAAGCTGCACTCCCACGCTCACCGTCCATGAAATGGGGTGCGAGGTGCAGCTACGCGTCAGCCCGTGCAGGTGTAGGTGGTGTGTGCACAAGGGTCCGTCCCTATGGCCCTATTAACCGCGCCGTTCTCCGACCAACTCGGTCGCGAGCATGAGAACCCGTGGACTTATGGTAATTCTCGATTCTCACTGTCCCACTGTCGGCTTCTCCGTTCACTCTCCGGACTTCTTAATAACGAGGCCCGCGGTTAGTTTCCGATCTCAACATTATTGCGTCGATACCAACGAGCAACAAACTCGCGTTGCTATAGGAGCGATCTAAACGCCAGGTAGCAACGATAGTTCAGAGAACAGTTTCCCCCCAAAACCTTTTGGCCTCTGAAACCCTTTTTATCGGGTTATGTAGCTTCTAGAATCACAGAGTGGCTTGTATCGTTTAATGCATTGCTCGAACAAAGGTAATTTGTTCTATTAATGCGCTCTTACAAACTATTATTATTTGTATCTCGAGGACCTGATGTTGTCCAGCGTAGTATGACCGTCTTTGATACTTTGTATAAATTTTGAACAGGGTAAAAGTGGTCCCCTATATTGAAATTATAGGGGTGAACGAAAATTATTCGGTCGAAGTGGAAATACGTGGTTTCTGTGTGTTTGTTACAGTTCGAAGAATTGCAATTTTGTCTCCACGACAACGCAACCTATCAAACGATTGCAATTAGTAGCGCAATTAAGCACGAACCGATTCGAACGATAATAAATCGGTAAAGCGTTCGTGCGAACGCGACTTGAGACAGACTGGAGGATCCTAGAAGCGATCGCGAGTTCTCGACTAGTTTTCTCGGAACTTTGCCACCGACTTGCGGGAGGCAGGCGTATCTTAACGAGTCCGCGGTTAATTACTTGGCGCAAGGGAGAATTATCGCGAAACGATCAGTCTGCGAGAACGCAATCTACAACCTATCGCCGAGATTTTCGTCCCCCCGGTGACGACGTCGCGCGAAACCGTGCATCCTGATGCCTACAGTCCCGCGACAAAATGGCAGAATACTCGAAACAATTATACTGTTAAACATTATTAGCAATATTAGTTGCACTACTTGCTGGACGCAGAGTGATATAGCAATACTGTTGTTCGAAACAGGATATTACGAAATATTATATAGAAATTCGTTTGTTAAACATTGTAAAGTGTAGATAGGTTGCTCGATGAATAATTATCATTTTATCTCAGAGCTTTTATTCTTCGTAAGAATATTAAATACTGACAATTTTATATAAACTCGATCAGTGATATATGTGCTATTTTATTCCAGTCTTCTACCGTTATTAAGTTTTATTACATCTTCAACTTATTGTCCTCCCATTAGTTTCGTAGATCTCTTGATCCTAACATGTTGCTGAAGGACGGTCACCCGCGCTTAATGTTAGTTCTCTGTGCTCGCGCGATCATCGGGTTGCCTACTACCAGGGGTGAACAGAGACAGGGGCACAAAGTTCTCTTTATAATATCTTGAAAACTAAACGCAAACTACGCTTGTTTTTTACGTCAGAATACTCTTAACGTCAGGTTCCATTTTAAGAAGTAAACAATAATTCACTAAGGAGGAAGTGATTCGATTTCACGATAAAATTAAATTCAAACGTTTATAACTACCCCTTTTCCAAGGAACTATTATAGAATTGAATATTTCACAGCGAATAGATAGAAGTTTAACCGTTGGAATTGTTGTAGGCTGGTTTCGTTCGAATAAAATTTTGCTGGACTCTGGGGCACAGAAGCCCAGCCAGACGATGCTTGGCTCGTTACGGGTCGTGTCTTTTCGCCGGGCCACCTGTTTTCCTCGTCAGTTAAGATGGATAAGTGTGGGAACGACGGCTGGTGGTCACACATATCGTGCGCATTATAATTCCGACTGTTCACGCAACGCGACTCTTAGACGGTGGATTATGGTAATCCGCAGAAGCCGTTGTCCTGCATGCCATTAGCGGAGGTGATAGGGTCCTATCGTGGAAAGTGTTTCATCGAGACGCAACCTGCAAATTTTTCCTACGCTTTTGCTCGAAATAATCAGCGATTTTGAAAGCCATTCGTACCACATGATTCGAGCAAGTTTGCACACGCTCCGGAGGTTCGAAAAATAACACGCGCGCAACGTGGTTCCTTCTCTCTCCGTTCAGAGAGCTTAACGGTAAAATTTCAGATAAGATTACGCGATTTCCGTCGACTTTCTTTCGCGTAAGTCTCGAGAACGGATATGCTTGAATTTTTACAACATCTTATCGTCCAGCGTTCGATGAAAAAAGATAGAAATCTACCGCGAGTAATTAAAACAAGATATACATATTCTTTTATCGTCGCCGCGAATTCAGTTGGAACCAGTATACGCGTAAAGAAGAGTCTTCCGTCGGCTGCCCGATGGAACAAAGAGCATCGATGCTGTTGCGTGTAATTGTGTCATCCGATAAAACAAAACAACTCTACTAGGCTATGTTGCAAATTGTCGCAGAAAAACAATATTTCTGACAATTCGATTCGATGTCGAATACGTAGTAATAATTTTTTTTTACTAAGTAACCTGTTTAGGTTATTGCAATCTTCGTGACACGTAACGATAAAAATAGTACGATCCACTGCACCGGGTGGACCTATTCTGTAGCGAACAGTTACCCGACGCGACGAAAGAATACAAATTACGATCTTCCGAATCAAAACGAATTCCGATCACGATCTCCGTCGTGTGCGTTCGAAGAACAACGATCGCGATTAACGCTAGATTTACGGACAATTTGACGTGTTTCAGACTCGTAAATATCACTGGTTAGCAAGTTATGTCGAATTTCGTTAACGTAACGATATAAATACATCTCAATCAAATACTCGACTATGATTTAATTACAATCTTGTGTGTTGTTCGATGGTGTTTAAATTTGCTCGTACACGCGGTGTTCTCCAAAGGTGTTACAGTGAAGTTGGGCAACTTATAAAGGGTTAATGCAATTGTCAACATAGAACATGGATGTCCCGCGGGTCTAGTGTTAAACAATCGTTGGTTGGCAAGACTAGTGGATGGTTCAAAGACGAAACGATCGCAGCCTCCGTAATGGACGCGCGCGCGCGATGGGTTTCTCGTGCTCGAGGAAAGGAAGTCGAGGATAGGCGGAGTTCGCTCTGGCCAATCGTCGAGATGCGCGCCGCCCACGTGTCAGCGGTTCCTCCCTGCAGTCTCCGTGCCTCCCGTGATGACTGCGCGCGATCCCTGGGTGCATGTCCCAATGATATTCCATTTGGACTTGCCACAAAAAGCCAATCGTAGAGGAACAGTATGATCGATAGACGATCCGAAAGCATCTAAGAGTTCCGAGGGCTTGCAACGTTGGGTTGCATTCTTCGACTTGTGCTTAACTTCGATTTCAATGCTCCAAAACTGAAAACGTTAATCTTCGATATAGGACGATCAAGTACATTTGTTTTACTTGTATGCATTGGTGGACGGAGTTAAAATTGTTTTTGTTCCCATTATCTTTTGCAGGGGGCTACAGTCATCTACGCAGTCCCGTGTGCCAAGACGAGAATCAGAGGGACGAGACCTCGCCTCCACCGCATAGCCATAGCACTCAAGCCCCGAACTCTCATTCCAGTACTCCGAACAGCAATAATAACAATAATAACAATAACAGCGCGAACAGCGCTTACATACATCTACGGAACTTAAACCAACTCAAGACGGAGTGTAAGTATATCTGTGAAACGTCAACGCGCATTGGTGCAATCTAATGCACTTACAGCGTCTTCTAGGAAGAATCGAACAGATCTCTGGAAAGTCCGTTTACTTTACAGCGAATTACAGCAATCATCATATAACGGAGCACCTGCAAGGGGGCGGCGGAGGGTTGTCAAGTGGCAACGATCTCACGGGTACAGGGACCAATGAAAGCGACCTCAGGGTCAGCCAGACCGCGACGGAGAGTTACATGACTCCGGCCCATTATTCCGGGTACGACGAGGCCTCGGAGTACCACAGCCTGTCGCAGGATCATCAGCCGCCTCATCCTTACAATCTTGACGGTTCGCCGGAGTTTTACAGCACCAGTGGAATCCACCTCGAGCCGAAGTACCAACCGTCGCCGTTCAAAAACTACCCCCGGGGTGAGTCGACGTAGGAAGTCCCTTCGACCTCTTCGCCTGAAAGCAATAGCGTTTTACTAAACAGTCGAGGTTACGAATCAAGGGATTGCTCCGTAATTAGGAAGTATTTGCTTGCAACAGGTCGTTATCATGAAGGATACAGTGAGAGCGGTGGTTACGGGCAGTATGACGCGACACCATTCCAAACGGTTCCTGGAAGCGGAAGCGGAGGTGGAGGTGGCGGCGTTGGCGGCGATCAATGGGCAGTTGGTCCCGTTGGAGAACACCTGTCTCATCATCCCGCTTTTCTCGCGAGCCTCGGCCCACGAGACTCTTCCAATCCTCATCATCCTTCGTCTATCGGCAACAATCCAGACCAGAAGCCTCTGTTGCAGAGCGCGATGATCGCCGGTTACACAAGTGAGTAACAACACGATGTGGGGCATAGACGATCTGCTATAAAGAAATAATTTCATTCGGAAACCTCTTGAAACCAAGCACCATTTATTTGAACGATTTTTGTCTATCGCCAAAGGTAAACGAGTTGTTCTTGACCCTTTGCGTATTGCATAATTTTCCAGGCAGCGGACCCTGCTTCACTGGATCAGGCCCCATTCAGCTCTGGCAGTTTCTGCTAGAACTCCTAACAGACAAGTCGTGCCAAGGTTTTATCTCGTGGACCGGCGATGGCTGGGAATTCAAGCTGACAGATCCGGACGAAGTGGCTCGTCGCTGGGGTATTCGCAAGAACAAGCCTAAAATGAACTACGAGAAGCTGAGTCGCGGTCTTCGCTATTACTATGACAAGAATATTATACACAAGACCGCTGGAAAGCGATACGTCTATCGCTTTGTCTGTGACTTACAGAGTCTCCTGGGGTAAGCGTGTAACATTGTTTAATTATTGCTCTTAAAGAGTGCTCTTAAGAATCTCTTATTAAGAATTATTCGCTAAGTGTACCTATTCGATTGCAGATATAGTCCGGAAGAGCTACATGCAATGGTGGACTTGAAACCAGAAAAGAAGGAAGAAGACTGAGTTTTTGTTACTGGACGTGTTTGAGGACTGTGTCGTATATCGAAGAATGCAAAGAATTCGTAGATATCGCACTGGAACAAAGATGAAACTAAAAAAATGTAACGAACAATGTGTAACGAACAAACGATGGAGGAACAAACCAACTGTGTATCGCTAACGAAAGAATTCTTTAAAGACGGAAGACTAACAATCCATGTCTTCTAACGTTCAGATATACTAAAATTATACCTTATTTGGGTATAATAAAATCGAATCGGTCGTATGTACCAAAGACAGGGTCTGCATACCATTGGTGCCTAAAGTTAATGACTAAAAAATTGTGAATTTGTTTCTAAGTGATTAATTTTGCCAAGCCAGATTTTAGAAGATATTTATAGGAAATAACTCAACAATTTATACATATTATATATATATATTATACATATAAATATATATAAATATATATATATATATTTTTAATGTTACATGATTTCTAAGCACTACGTCAAGCACACGATGCGTCTAAATTATTTATGTCCCCCATCATTTTAAACGTGCGTGTTATATCTCGTTGATAGATGACACCCATATGTGATTGTTATTACTATAATTTTACTACAATAAAGCCATTATACCATTTTATTAGACGGCGAGCTTTCAATCCGACATTTCGATGCTTTTCTACGTGTAGATTATCACTAAGTTTAGTATTACGTTTCCAAGCTCGCTAGCTGCAACAACTATAGACACTCGTTTTATACTATCATTGATTCTCCTATCTCACTTTCTCTCGATGTCTGTTGTACGACCAGGCCCAGGTATAACGTCGGAGAATTATAATAATTAAGATCGTTTTGGGCGCGAAAAAGGTATGCTGTTAATTTCGCTACAAGTCTGTATGTTTTGGCGCGTTTCTTCCTTAACGAAATCGTTTTGTTTCGTTGATCTCTATTATTTCCTAACGATAAAACAGAAAAATTGTTTTCGAAGGAGGGGACGACGTGCAACCAGTGTTCAAAACCATAGGTGCAAACCAACAGTATTTGCAATAGAAAACGATAAATCGCCTCTTAAAAAGTTTGTTGCAACAATTCGTTTCGAACAGCTTTTTCAAACTGGTAATTCGAAAATAGAATTTTCGGAATGAAATCGAGGCGGCAGGTGCGCGTTACTTCTCTTATTTCAAATACAGTTTTAATTGGATCAGTAATGCATTGTACGCATGTAAAAAAGAGCATCTGTTTCATAAAAAAAAAAAAAAAGAGTTATTTCACAAATCTACCAATTATAAATATGTGTACGGTGACATAGCAATAATTAAAGTATATGAATACTTTTGCGATCTTCAATTGTATATAATATGTATACGTCCGATACGTAGAACACTGGGTAAAGCATGCGTAGATGAAATTCGAAGATAATGTTACGATTAGTTTGCGTGATTCGCCGTATCTGAACGAACGTATTTTATTTTATTTCTTTTTTTTTTTTTTTGTTTTTTTTTCTAAATTGTAAAAATGTTGGTCCATTGGACGTAAATGTAATAATGTCGATTATATTGATACGTTACGACGAATGAAACTAGAGGAGCGAGGAACTTTTTTTACACGCGTTACGTATCTATATGTATACGTATATGTAACTACGTATTTTACGTAAATTAAGCTTCCTTTTTTTAACTGCGTTTTGTTGAACGTTCGCGCGAAGAGCCGGATAGTGAAACGACGGTTGAACTAAACGATGATAGAACGACATTCGACGATAAATCTACATAAAAGAGAAAGTTCTGTCGATCGACGATCGATCGCGACTTGAACTATGTTTAACTATGCAAATTTAGTTAATCCCAGAACTTAGGGATCCTGGCATATCCGTCACGATTGTTAAGTTTTCTATATGTAATACGGAATATAATTTAGGCACGTCTGTATAATAATCGGAACGTGGTTAACAGTGTACTAATTTCGAAAGCGACTCACGAACGCAAACGTCGAACGAAATCGATGGAAGCATTACGGAATATGCATTTCGAATTTATACGAGCATCAATAGGGTACACGCGTTACGCGTAATATCATTTTTATTTCAAGTCCTTCCTCTTATGCACACAACTGAACGTTCGTAAATTGTATTGAATACTCTTAGCCGAATAAAAAGAGAGAACAGAAATTGTTATTGTATAAAATTCTACGTACTCTGTGTGTAAAAGTATTCGATCATCGTTTTCGACAATTATGCGAGGTTGCGACAGCGACATGTGAAAAATTCTTTAGTAGTTGCAATAAAATAAAAAAATTTTTATAAACACGTCGTACAAGGAAGTCGTTTTATTCGGTGTCCTTTTTTAAATGATTGTAACGAAAGATTGTATATGTTAACAAAATATCGTCTCTAACCAACAATCGTGTATCTGTAGATGGCGATTAACGATTGATTCGTAAGCAATCTTCAACCGGATTGGTCGATGGTTACGAATAACGGTTCCATTCGATTTGGACGAACATTTTAATTAAGTATTGATATTTTCTTCAATTTTCCATTAATAATATTAAAATGGAAACATCGATAATTGCAATGTCCAACGTTATCAGTTTACCGGAATGTGTGCTGGAATTGGTATATAAAAAATTTTCAAAATAGATGCAAGATCGTTTATCTTACATTCGATTTTATTTTCTTAGGTGTTGAATTCTTTAAACGCGAACGCTACGGCAATTGCAATACGAATCGACGCAAACGAACGTAAAATTCAAGTAGTAGACAACGGTATAGGGATAACTAAGGAAAGATTAAAAACTATTGCAGAGTATAATGAGCAAAGAACTTACTGGAATGTACAAGATATTTGCAATTCAAGGAAACAAACATTGGTTAATATTCGCAGATTATCTGATGCTATGCTAATCACTTCTAGATATTATAATTCATTTAAAACATTTATAAAGGTACAAACAATGTAATTCATTTTTGCCCTTGAGTATTATTGCATTTGGACTGACAATCTTTTTATATTTTTCAGGTTTTTAAAATATACCATTCTCCTGATATTATCAGTGTTCGAACAAGACCATCTCACGGTACTACAGTAAGCATTTATGGATTTCATGAATTAACTCTGGACAAATGGAACATACCTTTAATGTCTTTTCTAGTTGCAAACACTGCCATAGTCAATCTACAGGTAAATTAGAATACGTTCAACCATTGCTATATATTAATATCTATACCTAAACTGTTCTATATAGTTGATATACATCAATAGGTTTCATTTTCTATCAGAGACAATCAAAAAAATAAAGTTATTATGATAATAACTAAACCACATAGACCGATAGAAATTTTAAAATTGTTATACAACAGGGAAATATCAGTTGATAATTTGCATTACATAGAAAGTACAAAAGATTCTGATACCAAATTCTCTGCATACATTGGGTTGACTAATACTAAATTAACCGCGAAGCAATATATTTTTTTAAACAACAGACCCGTTCATTGTCCTTTTATTTTGCAAATGATCTCGACTATCGTAATCACTACGATAAAATGCTTCGCGACAGCACGATATTGGCAAATACCAAAGAAAGAGGCAATTTTTATTTTACTATTTATTACGTGCGAAGAATATTTTTTTACGGTAGAAAAGGGAACAAAAACTTTAATCTTACCTAGAGTTCAAGATTTACTGCAAAATATTCGAAATGAAATAACGAACATCTTTGCTAAGAATACAATGCCTCTTTTTAACAATGTTTCGAATCATGTTAGAGAACATAACAATTCGATATACAGCTATGCGAATGCTTCGTTTCCTCAAAAACTATTCGCGTCCAAACAAAACTGTGTTCTGCACACACTGTGTCATGTTATCCGAAGAAAAGTGACAGAATTAAATGTCCCACCGATTCACGAAAACCTAATCGAAAAACAGAATCCATCTACAGTAGACTGTTTCGACCCATTGAAAGTTAATAACGTAAATTCGCAAGAAAGATATATAAATAATAAATCACGATGCGAAGTAGTTACGAATCGATTGAATGCAAACGAAATAACCGACGCTGTTCAGTTGTTTACTCCTGTTTCGCGAAGCAACAATGTAATGAAAGAAAGTATTACTTTGACAATTTCCGAATGGTCTAACTGGACCTATCATGATAATGAGTCGTACAATTCGAAGAAAATAAATAAATTTAACGACAATTCTCGTGTGACAAACTTTTACAAACATTTCGATTTTTTGCCAAAAAAGTTGCATAAACTTTTACGCGGCAATACGAAGTTGACGAAAATTGATATTTTGAATGAATCCTGTGGAAGTGTATTGTCAACCAAATTGAAGTTTGGATTGCCAAGTGAGTAATTGTGCTAGATAAATATGTTTGGTTCGATTACTGAAGGCATATTAGTAAATCGAATTTCTTTCAGTATCGGACACGTTGTTCCACCAAGAAATGGACGTACGTCTGTGCAAAGTCGTTCAACGATTCCGTGAATTCAGATTGAAGAAGGATCTTCTGAAATTTGTAAAAGTACGATCAGACGCATGTATTTGTGTGCATTATAATGACAATACTTGTTTTTTTTCAGATACTGGGTCAAGTGAACAACGAATTGATAGTAGGATTGGTAATTAAAAATGATGCAAAGGTACTTTTGCTAATGGATCAACATGCTATTCATGAGAGAATACGATACGAAAATTTAATTCACAGTAACTATTTACGATAAATTTAACGATAAAATGGTGTTTTATAAATGTTCATAAGTAATAATATGGAAGTAATTTTTAGAATATAAATCAGAGATGAGAAATCAGTTGTTTCCCATTAAACTGAGAGATCCTGTAATTATACAATTACCAGTTGACAAATGCAATTTATTACTGTCAAATACAATGCAATTAAAAAAATTTGGAATAAGTCTGAGTATTACAAATGATAATAGCGTAATGGTGCACACAGTGCCAGAATGTTTAAAAAAGAATAAATATTATTACAATGAGATAAAGTTAAAGCTTAGCGTGCAAAATCTTTTAAACGAGATACTACAAAACATTACAAACAACAAAGATAGTCAGATCAATGATGTTCCTCTTGTCATTCACAATGCAATTGCAATGGAGGCTTGTCATGGTATGTTCTATACTATTTCTATATCTAAAATAATTTAATAATTAAGGTGTAAAATATAAATATTTAGAGTATGTATTTCTCAATAGCAAATATTAATACAACAACAATCTCATTCATTTATACGCAACAATATATTCAATATCGTTTAACGTAAGAGTATTTTAGGAGCAATAAAGTTTGGAGATCCACTGACACTGCAACAATGCAAGCAGCTCTTAAAATTATTAAACAAAACAAAAATTCCTACTCGGTGCGCTCACGGGCGGCCGTCTATAATACCTGTACTGGAGCTCTCAAAATTGGAAGGACTACAGAAAAAAGCCAGCCTGGTATGTAATTGCAATACATAGTACTCTTACATAAATGATATTTATAATCCTCTTCGACACATATTCCATACAATGTGCTAAATTCGAAACAAACAATTATTTACAATTGCTTAAAAAAGCTTAATGTTTTTTTTGAAAATCATGAATTTTAATTGGACTTACACAATCTCTTGTCCCAATGGAATTGTACGCTCGTTTCCCTATTTACGCGGTTTCGATTCAACACGGCTCGAAATAACTCACTCTAAATTCGTTATGCAGTGAAATAATTGAATGTTACAGTATTCAAGCTAAACATAGTAAACATCTAATTCCCTATATCATTCTACATGAGCAACGATTACATATATACTTAATTTAAAGGATCGTAATTTCTGTTTTGCAATATATCCGCAATTATAAAGTATTCGCCTATTACTTTTTAAATTAAATGTCAGGGTAACCCGAAATCAAAATATCCTTTCCAAAGTAGTTGACTCTGCTCACGATGATCATAAATTCTGTTCCTCCGAGCGAAATTGGACAAACATTGTTAGGACGAGTGAAGAAGCACATCGTGTACAGAGCAAACTCCAATTCGGGCGATGTACCGACAAAAATCGTGGTGACCGGTTGCACTACGTCGTGCAACGACGAGCGTACCTTTAAAACCGCTCCTTTCTGGAAAATGCAACACGATATACTATAATAAATGTGTCTACATAGATGAAGAATACATATTTGCTGTTAACCAGTGATAATTTAAAAAACCGTAGGATCTGAAATTGTATATAACTCACATCGCCTAGTTTGACCTCCTTGATGTATCCAAGATAGTTGAGCTTCTTCTCAGCTTCCTGTTTGGCATAGTAAATCCAGTCGTGCAGGCCGATTATGTCCGAATCGAACTTCTCCGCTAAAAATACCGTTTCAAATCCAGAACTGGACGCGTCTCCGTCGATTCGTTTGAACTGAGAGAACCATATGCGTTTCAAGCTGTCCTTGAATTCATACTCGTCGTCCGGAATATATCCTTTATCAGCTAGGAACTTCATAGTGGATTTCATAATGTCGGTCTCGAGAATCTTGTCGATTAGTTCCGATTCCTCTCTGCGTTCTTCGGAGGTGACGGTCTCCTTAGTCTTAACATCGAACTCGTAGTTGTCGTGCAAAGCTAAGACAGCTTTTACCGTTGGAATCTCGTAAGCTTCAGCTTTCACGTCCAATAAACTGTAATCAGAACAAGTACATGTTATGTACAAAACATTTCCTCAACATTAGGTACTTCTGGTGTAGCTACTGTCTCTACTATTCTCAATTTACTAGAAGGTAGGAGAGACTGATCGTTTTGAAACGATCTGGTACTCACGGCTCAGGTGCGTCATCGGTGATGCTATCGTCTTTCTTCTGTCCTTGCAAATTTATCGTTATGTGCGTAAAAGCGCTGTTCTTCTCCTTCTCGAACAGGCTCTCCGTTAGCTTTTTGATGTCGTCGTTGGAAGTCACGAATCCCAGTGGATTAGGATTGTTTTGCGCGGCGTCCTGAGAATTAGTGGATGCACTGTTGGTACCAGCGTTGTTTTGCGCGGTTTGCGGTGCTTCAGCCGCTGGTTGAGCAGCTGGTTGAGCCGCAGGAGCCGCTGGTTGAGCTGCAGGAGCTGCTGCAGGGGCGGCTGCAGGAACGGCTGCTCCTGGGGCAGCTGGCTCAGCAACAGGAGCGGTTCCGTTATTGTAATAATTGTTGTACGTAATCTCAGTGTGTGAGGGCGCAGCACCGCCGCTACTGGTGCCTCTGGTACCATAAATGCCTCCTGGTATCAACCTGTTCACCGCCGCGTTCACACCAGCGCTAACACCAGCGTAAACAAACGCTTCCTTTGCGAGCTGTCCGATTCCTGGTTTCTGTGCCTGTTGCAGCAGAATCGTTTGCTGAGGTACTTGTCCCATGGATGGACTGAAAGACTGACCAAACGATGGTTGACCATAAGATGGCTGGCCATAGCCAGGATTATATCCGCCATAGGATGGATTGTTGTACGACGGTTGTCCTGAGTAGGGTGGATGTCCGCCTATCGAAGGATTGTAGCCTTGACCCACGGAAGGATTGTATCCGTGGCCCGCTGGAGGATTGTATCCGTGACCCGCTGAAGGGTTGTACCCATGACCTGCTGAAGGGTTATAACCTTGTCCCACTGAGGGGTTGTAGCCTTGCCCTACGGAAGGATTGTACGGATGGCTCGCTTGAGGATTGGCATTTGTTTGGTAGGGGTTGCTGCTCTGTTGACGAGGATATGAGCCTGAAAAATCATTGTTCATTGAAGGGTACAGTAACGCGTGTACGTGTACTTCCATGTAAAGTTTGAAGCCCGATTTATTACCGGATTGCACGTTCGTCGCGCTGGCCTTGGCACTGTGCTCATTCACAGGAGCAGACGGTTTTACCGCGGTGTTGGTTCCAGCAGGTTTTTTATCCGGCACGTTCCATCCTATTTTATTCGGTGTCGATCCTCCTGCAAGAAAATAACGTCAGACACTCCAGAACATTAACTAATAAAGACTAGTCTACCTAGAAGTGAGGAACCGTTTAGCATTGGAATTGATAAAGTCATTTAAGTTTAAACATAGTCTAGAAGAGCCAGATTGGCGGGACTTTGCGCGCCACTGATATATAGAATTAAAAGTAAATTGCACTGCGTGAAAAGTTGAAGGAAACAGGAAGAGGAAGGTATGTAGTTAAGAATGTCTAGGAATACGTGAAAGAATGAAATCACCTTGACTCGATTGCTGGTACGTGGTTCGAGGACTCGATGTCCTCCCTGTTCCGACTCTCCGTCTGCTCGATTTTCTAGCTCCCGCATCGACTGTTAAAACAAATCTTATTATAAAAAGGCATTTATCAGTATCGTTTACTAAAGACAGGCTACACTTTCAGATTGTTTACCACGGAACAAAAAGTTTGGGAACCGCTGCTTAAAAGTATTCGAGTCGCATCGTTAGCAGCGAGCAACCATTCTTAAAAGTGGCTTTCACCATTCAAAAAAAGTAACGATAAACATCAGAGATCATTGTTCGTTCATTCGAGACGTCAGTCACCACTGACCACCATAAATCATTGTATTAAAAGAGCAATGATCTCGAATGTTTTACCATCGGGTTGCCCTAAATTTTGAAACTATTCTCAGTGAAGGTTGCTTAGATAGCCGTGCACGAATTGTACGCAAAATCTTCCCGAGCGCCACAAACGAAATTACCAACTGTGGAATCAGTAAACCATGAAACGAATGAAATCATCGAATACAATCTTCGCGGTTACGTATTCACACGGTTATCGCGGGGAACACAATAGGTCGATCAAAATCCACGGTACCATCCGTACAAGTTACGATATGTAAATGTTTAATTTTTCCTAGCAGCAAGTGCGAACGTTCGCGTGTCTCATGCTTCATAATGTTCCACCCACGGGATCGTTGAGTCCGCCTCTAGAAACGCTACAGATCCTCCCGTATGATCACTAACAATTTATCAATTCGCTGAATAAAATAATGATATACCGTTAACGCGCCGACCCGATTATTATTTGCATCAAGTGCGCTTCAACGTTCGATAAATTGTAGCAATCGTCGCTATATCGTCTTCGTAAATTGCTAAATGCAAAATAAAGAACTACGCAACAGAGAAAGAACTTAAAAGTAAAGGACAGCCAATAAAATCTGAAATAAGTCTGTGTTTTAATTAATTGCTTTTATTATGTAGTGAACTAGAGTACATAACTGTACTCTATAAACATTTGTATAGTAACTACAGCCACTGTATTTGTTCAGGCCTAAACGCGTTCGTATTGTTTACTACACGATGCATCGAGATCGTAGCTGTATTAGTCACAGGGAACACGTCATCGCGGTAAATTTCGTCGAACCAGAGGAGCATTGGCGTGCTACAGTACGGAACAAAATCATTGCACGCTGTATATATCGAATACATTTCATAAACACACTAAATCTTATGTTTACAAAACTCCATAATACTTAATTCGTCTCTTCTTGCTAAATACTGGCAGATAGTTTGAAAAATGAAAACATTCCACGTGTCCTGCTTACATTCTTTTCTCTAATTTCTTTATTGTGAAAGGTGTACAATATATGCGTATGTATAGTGTGCGAGATATGCATTTTTTCTGTCAGCTATACGAAACGTACAAATATATAGTGCCCTGTCGTTTTGTCCCGCACTGTAGAACTGCGAAACGAATAAACTAGGTTTCATGGAACAGCTTAGAATTCATTTAAGTCTCAATGTCAGCCGCCATCGCGACTTTCTAGGAGAGCCCACGATTTCTGCGACGTATACGCGCGTCCTTTTCTAGTCCCATCAATCGTGGACAAGTGAGTAATCGCGTACGATGGTGTTCGAGTCGAGAGCAATTTCCTCTGGTGATCTTGTTACGGACTTGTTTGCTTGCGGATGCCGTTTCGTTTTAAAATCAATTAACCGTTCTCTTAGACCGGTTTTGTTCTTGAATGCACGGGAATCGACGCGCGTACACCGTCGGACTATTAAAAGCTAATCGACTGCTGGAAATAATTGACGGATCGTCCGACACGAATAATTGCATTCGCGGAACTTTCAAACATTATAATGTTGGAAATTCCAAGATCGTTAGAATTCCTAACGTATTAAAGATTTCACACAGTTTGATCCATTGTTTCGTATCGATCGAAAGCGTAATCCAATCGTTTCGAGCATCGCGGTAATCCCATACCACGCGTACAAATTTCACTTTTAAGGAAAGTTAGTTTAAATTTGCTGTTAAATCGTACGAATTAACGTAACTGGTATTTTTTTTTGTTACCAGTTTCACAACGAAAACATTCGTTTTACGTCGATCGACCGATTTATAACGATTAAATTTACTTACCAAACACGAACAAGACGAGGATCGTGCAGATCAAGATCAGTCTGATATTCATGCTCCCTTTCTGTGTTGTTCGACGATCGTTTCGTAGTTGTTGGAGTATCGATCGATGGTGCGTTTAACAATCTCACGAATGATCGATGCTAACTGTTCGACGGCTAACCCGTTACTGAAAGACTTCTTTCCCGTGAAACGGCGCGCACTGCTCGCACGGAAACCAGTTCGGAATTGCAGTTACGAATTACGCGTCGTAGGCTTTCTCTTTGCATTGATCTTCAACGTTTTTGCAAAATATGTAGGGATTCGATGATCTAGCACCGCAAAATTCCGTGCGATACGAATAACATTTTGGTGACATCGACTGTGACACCGTCCTTGATACGGACATTAAAGATAAATGCATCTTTATAAATATTTAACAGATCCCCTCCTTTTGCTATCCACTGCATACTGCATATAAGATATTGCTAAATACTACACACACCTTTAGAAGTTTTGCAATCCAATTAAGTCTACTAACTATTAATTACATCATAATATGTAATAATAGTCTCTACCTTTATGTGCTTTAATTTGTTTTAGAAAAAACTGAACTTTGGAGCGTTGAAACTATACCGTGCTAAAAATATTTAAAAACTGTTTACGCGTTCCATATCCATTAATTATTTGGAAAATCTCAATACGTTAATTTCTACAGGCTGATTAGTTCAAATGAAAACACTGCAGTTTAGTTTTCTCAAGATAAGTAATTTCATGTCGTTATCGTATTAGCATTCTTTCATAATTGTTATCATCTATTGTTATTAATAATAGTAATATAGTTAATAATATAATTATAATTTAGTACGTGTTGTACTAAACGGTTTTATATGTAACTAGCAGAAGTATACGTTATTTTATGTTAGAATATTGGGAGAGCAAGGTCTATAACTTCGTTTCCAAAATATGTAAACGAATGCGTATAAATGTTGAACTTGGTACCGCCGAGCGAGACTGGACACAAATTGTTTGGTCTTGCGAAGAAACATATTGTGTATAAAGACATCTCCAATTCGGGCATAGTACCCACAAATATAGTTGCGTTTGGTCTAACAATTCCATCCATGTCGAAGTTTAATTTCAATAACGAGGCCTTCTAAAAATATTACATATCAAACGATAAATATTACATCATATTCGTTATGTTATTACCATCTGATGTTCGTTGAGTTACTTACATTTCCAAATTTCAATTCATCCACGTAGCCCATATAATTTATACGCTTCTTAGATTCCTCGGTTTCAAAGTAAATCCAGTCTTGCACACCGATGATAGCAGTATCGTAATTTTCAGATGCGAATACACGTTCAAATCCGCACGTACTTCCACTGAACATAGTGAACCAAATACGACGGAGAACGTCTTTTCTTTCGAAGTCGTCTGGATCGATGAATCCACGATCGGCCAACCATTGCATAGTCCTTCCCATTATGTTTGTATTTAAGAACGTATCGATTAGAAGATTCTCATCCTGACGTACTTGAAGCGTACGGTTCATTTTTTTGCGAAAATCGTGCCCGTACGTATCGTACAGGGCTCGCGTTACATAAATGGAAGGGTAGTGCATCAACTCCGGTTCAATGGCGAACAGTCTAGAAAATAAAAATAGAAACGGTCGTTTTGATTGTCTTAGAATAATTATTAATAACATCCTTACAAACAACAATTAAACAGTTCACAAGCCAAAGTGATTAACTCTATTCTTCTTTTCCTTTTGTGGAGTTAATCGATTTGGCAAATGAGCGGCTTAATTATCATTTAGTACTTACGGTTCTGTAGCTTCGTCAGTGACGTTGGAAGACGTAGAACGCTTCTGCAGATTCAACTTTATGTATTTCGATATATCGAGTGATTTTGAAAAGAGGTCTTCCGTTATTGTAAAAAGTTCATCGTCTGAAATTTTATAAAAAGGTGTATTATCGATAGTATTAGAATTGTTGGATAGATTTCCTTGATTGCTCGCTACGTTGGTTTGAGCTGTAGAAGGTGGAGCGACATTCCCAGTCATGCCAGTTCCAATATTTCCACCGCCTCCATTAACAGTTCCAATATTTCCACCGCCTCCATTAACAGTTCCAGTTACTGGACTAGATGCTCCACTATTCGGAATACTTGTGGGGAATGTATTCCCGTATCCCAATGGAGAAGGAGGGATATTACCCGCTCCTACATTTGGAGTAGGATTCGGAGCACCGTTCACTCCAGGCGGAGTATTAAAGTATTGGTTATTATAAGTAACATGAGTTGTAGCTGCTGGCTGGCTGCTGCTGTCCGGTGTGCTTGCGGTATAATGAGTATGAGGATTTATTAATCTGTTCACCCCTGCATTAATCGTTGAAAACACAAGCGCTTCCTTGACCAGTTGACCGAAACCCCGGCCAGAATCTTGCTGTCCCGGAACCATTATGACAGTTTGACCGGGTACAAATGGTTGCGATGCAGGCTGTGCAAGAACTTGTGGTTGTTGCGGATAGTAAGCTTGTCCAGGAGCATGATAGGCGCCTCCAGAAGGATGTAAAGAATAAGGATTTCCCATTGGCATTCCACTTGGGTGATAATTTGGGGGAGGATAAGAATGTGTTGACCAAGGACCGCTCGGTGGTACACTATGAGGATAATGTCCTCCCATTTGTGGTTGACCATATGGAGAGTTCATAGATGTCGGATGATTCTGCGGATAAACATGATCTTTGAATCCGATTGGAGGTGGTTGATAACCAGACGGTGCTAAGGGATTAACGGGTGAATTATTCCGTGGATAATTCGTCTGGCTTGGTACACTCGATGGACTAGCACTTCCATAAGGATTGCTCCATGGTGTATGAGTTTGAGTTGATGAATTTGCGCGATGCGTGCCCATGTAAGGATTGCTCCATGGTGTATGAGTTTGAGTTGATGAATTTGCGCGATGCGTGCCCATGTAAGGATTGCTCCATGGAGGCCTTGTTTGACCCGTGGTAGAAGGGTGTGGCATCTGGGGAACATGACTACCTGTAATATAAAACATTTTTTATAATTTATTGTGCGTACAAAAAAATAGAATTGCTATAGTATTTAGCTATAATATATTAGCTGTACCTTGATTCTGGTATGTTCCTGTAGGTCTTATAACTTGTTCTTTCGGTGCAGTTGGTTGAATAGCAGGTGCAGTTGGTTTATTTTGAGATGAGACAGGTGGATTCCATGTCCCAAAGGAAGTTCCAGCGGGTTTTGTTTGATCTTATTATAAAGATATACGCTTCACAGCTTATACTTTATACTTAGTATAACATACGATATATTCGAATCATGTAAAATATTACTTACCTGGTCGTTTGGCTCCTCCACCTTCAGCACTTAAGAAATGAGTGTTAATATCTTTACTATGTTGTGGAGTTACTGGTCCTAAGATTGTAAAAAATAATAGTATATTTAATGCTTATATTGAATTCATAAATTTTGCATTTAATTACCGGATGAACTTCCTATTGGGTGAGAGACAGGATTTACTCTGGCCTGAGTTTCGTATCCACTAGGTCTGTGACCTACCGAAGATGTTGGTCCATGCGATATTGACGTATGACTCGGTGAAGATCCATAACTACCATGAGATGATCCAGTATTAGTGCTCTGATGAGACGAACTTCTGTGAGAAGATGATCCGTACGATCCAGAACGACTACCACCGCCTGATCTTGATCTGCCGGAAGATCTCCATTTTGCATTAATACCACCTACGTAAATATTTTCACACATTAATTTTCGCGTTTGTATGTGTAGAAAAATAAATATTTATACTTACCGATTATAGTAAATACAAAAAAAAGTATAAGTAAGAATACTTTAAATCTCATAATTTCTCGTAGCGTTTTCGACGCAGTGTTGCAGTATTCGGTAAATTGATGTGAATAACAGATCTGTATATCCTGCACTTAGATTTATCAACTTTTTTCGTAGTAAACTCGTATTACGTCTCGCAATGTTATCTGTACAGTTTTCCTTGAAATTATAAGAGTGTAGTAAGGGGTCACTGTTGCTGACCTCTGAGAGATATCACTGTTTACTGTCGCATAGCGTTGCAGTAGTAAAAGTCACAAATTTTCAATAAAAATTTTATTTTATTTCATAATGATAACCTTCACCGAAAAACATACATTTTATAGTAACATGTATAAATTATAAAGTAGTATATATTATATAAACTATAAAATACTAACAAGTACTCAAAATCTTAGTAAACTGTTGAAGATTTTTTATTTGTTTTAAAATAATTTATATCAAAAATAATTTGCATCGCGCACCATCACCTCTCTGTACTGCATTTTTTCTACAATAACAAAGTACTACAAATACAGCTTTCTAAATTTGAGAAAATACTGAAACGTATAACATTCGGGACTCTTTGAAGATAAACTAATTTCGAAAGTTAATTAATTTAGCCTTCTCTCGCGATGTATCTGTCTAAAATTTTTTCGCTTGGATAGTCTGGAACCGACAGCTCACGAAATCCTTCGTCGTCCACAAAGCAAATTTCATGACCATCCTAAAATATTCACATTTATTTACAACGTGTATTTATTGAATTAAAATTAAAAGGAAGCTATTTAAATGCATTTACCGGATCTGCCAGAATAATAACTGTTACAGAAGCCTTCCCTGGTGTATCTAAAGTAATTAGATCAGTCAAAATTTTGTTATCACTTTCTTTGATTTTCTTTTGAATTTCTGGTTGTTCCGCTCGCGGAACTGAAAATGCTATACGTCCATAGGCTTTAGCATGATTAACTTCAGTACCTAAAAAGGGAAAACAGAAGCATATATTATTATAAAAGGATATCTTTATTACAAAAGGTTGCTTCAAAAAATTTACCAATATCTTCAAATTCAAGTTTAGCCTGATCCTTGCTATATCCTAGTAGAACACTTTTATTAGTTTGATCAAATACATTTAACTGCAAAATATCTTTCCAGTAAGCAATAGTTTTCTGAAGATTTGAACTAGACAATGTTACTTTCTCCACTGGATCTGTTAAAAAACATAATTTTTAATGTAACAGATACTTAGAAGTTAATCAATGTTTAACAGCTCTTTGATAGTACCTTTGTTTGTAGGCTGTGGCTCGTTGATAACATAATACTTGTATCCACCAGGTGCTTGCAGGACAAATTTTCCATTTTCCTCTTTTATCGGCCATTCATTTAAACGTGCTCTCTCAATTGCCTCCTTAGAACGAATAGTTATGCCACGAAAATCATTACCAGTTTCGTATTCTTTAATTCCATAATTGTAGGTCAGTTCTATCACAAAATGAGTATCTTCTGGACCATATCCTATCATAGTTTTGCTCCACCGATTCGCGTATGGTCTGTACAATTACACAAAAGGTTGAGGGAGATTCTCAAAATAATATAAAAATAAAACAACGATTCAAATTTAAGTATTACATAAAAAAAAATAGTTACGAACCCATTGCATGCAGCCTCGCAACCATCGGCAAATTCTTCGTGTCGTAACACCTGTAAAAAAGAAGTTTTGTTTGGTCTGACGCAGATTCAAATCGTCAAATTACTAACCTTCATTCCAAGAATTTCCCGATAAAACTTAGCCGTTAATTTGCGATCCGGTATTTTAAAAACGAAATGAAGCGCTCGTCCAGTAACCATTTTTAATAGCCCTATCTTTGAAGCTGTCGTCTTCGAAAGGTGAAGTGACAATTGTGAATGAAAATCGGTGACTCGGCGTTTTTATATACGTCTCGCTGATGAGGATGACTAATCTTGTAGAAATAAAAGGTTTATACCGAGCGTTTGATACACACACGTGTACAACAAGTATTTACTTGATTCGTATCAAACGCTCGGTATGAATGATAGCGTATCGAGTTGTTACGATTCGTCCGAAGTATTCATATTGAATCAAAACCACGCATATTGTATAATCATTTTTTTTATCGCTGTAAACATTCGTATACTTTAAAAACAGACGAATCGAGGTTAGGTTCGTTCGCTCGTATTAAATAATCGATAAAATTCAATCGTTCGTTCTCGTGTGTGCTATTTTCAGCCGCGTTACAGTTGCGAATATCTTCCTTCGCGCGTCTTCGATTTTTATTTTATTTTGGAACTTTTAACAAAAAGTAGACAATATATTCCGTAATCACCTATACAGCTACGCTGATTCGCAATGTTTACAGCGAGAGTAGCGTCAGAAATAAAAAATTAATGCAAATTAATTTGCGCAGACAACGCGTATCTGTGGTTTATGGTAGCCATAATCGTAGCAGACGATATACATACGTCAGATAATGTCAAAATACACGAGAAATTTATAC
Organism: Colletes latitarsis; assembly: GCF_051014445.1. Classification (NCBI taxonomy): domain Eukaryota; kingdom Metazoa; phylum Arthropoda; class Insecta; order Hymenoptera; family Colletidae; genus Colletes; species Colletes latitarsis. The sequence goes on along the minus strand of NC_135135.1, from coordinate 22,542,770 downwards.
TTGCCAATAAAGTAAAGACAGTTAAATTCGGTACGTTAGACCGCGATCCTGTAAAATATTATCTATTAACAAGAGCTTGGAAATAGATATGATAGAAAATCTTGCTGCCAAGTTATGTTTACTTTTGCCGGAAAAAGCGCACTCAGGTAACTATCGTGATTTCATAATTTTTTCCCCCGAACTGCAAATATTAATAAATACCGATAAAACCATTTACCACGTGTACTTTGCACGCAACACGTATCAAAGAAAATTCTTTTTGCAACACAATTGCTTGATTTTTAGCGGAGCAATGGAAATTGTTAGGTCAGGAGAAAGATGGGTCTTTGTTAGTTGGATGGACAGAAGAAACTATAGAAGACGACGTAGTCGCATCCTACACTGTTGTAGGCCACTACGACCGGACTAATGATAAATTACAAGTAGGTCCAATTTGTAGATTCGATCTGTATCGATCTGTTTGAATGAAATAACAAATTATGACACAGGTGGTGCATCAATTCCCAGAAGTATTAAATATTGTACAAGGATCGATAAATCAGAGCCGCACAGTGTTTGGATATGTCACGAAACAGAAAGTTATTTCAGACACAGCTACAGAATCCTTGGAACCGACAGATGAAAGTACATTAAATGAAGTAGAAATGTACGAGGCATACATAGTTGAATTACAAGGAGAAGAAGTAAAAGTTCATAATTTAGATACAAAGAGGTCCAAACAAGTACGCATTCAGTTTTTATACAGAGAAAAAGAAGTTGGGCATTTGGATAAATTCTTACTATTAATACATCAAGAATGTAAGACATTGTACGAGTTGTAGTTGGATCCTTTCTTGTTAATTATACAAATTAAATTATTTTACCATACAGGTGTCATAATATATACTATATTGTTCGAGACAAACGAATTGGATTTTCGGCCAATACAGGAGTTAAAACCCGAACCATTAGTAAAAACATTTATTTGGGCTCAGTGGGACATGATAAATCAAGTTTTATATCATATACATCATAGACGAATTCCTGTAAGTTTAGTTTCCGAAGACGACGATGAAAAGCCGAATAAATCAACTCGAAGCAATCCAACACTCAGTGGTCTTCAGTTTCATGATGATTTACCTCATGAGACAGTGGTAAATAAAGTGTTTGGTCGATTGCAACTTAATATCGGTAAATTAATAATTAATATATATCAAACTAGTATTTTTTCTTTACAGCTGAATATACCTCTGAATTTGCCTCAATTATCAACTTCTTCTAATTGTGGAACTTACGAGGATGATGTTATACCTTTAAGAGTTCACGATTGTTCCTTAGATCTAATTGTGGTTTCTGATTCCAAAGGAATGGTCTGTGTTTGCCACCATTACTTATACCGCCCGGTAAAACCGCAACAGCATGTACTTAACTCGCTAAATGAATCTAATACGGTGCACTTCGCGTATTCTGTAACGCTACTTCATCACAGTTGTGTAATCCATTGTGTTATACCGGGCATACCGTGGTCGCGCGCTAAACTCATACGTCCAACGTTCGCGATCTATGAACATCATCACATGATCGTTCTCGTACAAGGTTTATTTACTCATCTCCTTGAAATTGGAACGAATCACGAACCATGCTGCCATATACTATGCGGCCCGTTGACTACAATTCCATCGCGCTCTTCTTACCTGGTACCGCTACTTGAATTAGAAACTAATAACAAAGGAAGCAAAAAGAAATATGACTCAACTTCTTTAGAAGGGAGCAACGCAACACCTCATCTTAATACAAGCATACTAACAATAGACTTACCTACACTGGACTTGGTGCAATTGAAAATTCCTTCCGACTTCCTCACCGAAGTGTTTCGTAAAGAAACATCGACGGAAGTACGTCTAGGAATACTACATTACTTTCTCTGCCATAAAACCGACATGGATATTATTTCGGAATTAGTATGCACAATCGCTGAAAAACCAAGGTCGCTAGAAATGGTACGGTATATGCAAGAAGTTCTTATCGGCGGTTCGTATGCCCTGGTACAAAAAAATCTGCTAGCAGACGCAGTGCCACTGTTGGCGTTACTACCCGTTACAACTATGGAAGAATATACCAGTTTCGAGATCAAAGTGAACGATTTAAGTATAACATTGAGCCACGAAAAACTCTGGAACACGTCGGTTATGTTGCTTTCGCCGCAACAAAGATTGGTTCCGTATCGTAGCGACTTGTGGACTAGATTATGGGATCAACTTAGTAAAAATAACGGGGACAAGACGAGGTTTAAACCGAGCAAAATTGCTGAAAAATTGTTAGTCTCTTTAGCGTGTTATCAACCCGAAGCACTGTCCAGATCCAGTACTCCGATGTCTCCGAGTGGAGGGTAACACTGTTTTATGTTATCTATTTATTAACGATACTAAAAAGCTCTTATGTCTTGTGCAAATCTGTGTTGTAATTCGCTACTGTTATCATGCCTTCGATAGTACGATCCTTATATAATATTCCGAATATAAAAATTATAATCTAATTTAAATAAATAATGTTCCAGATTGGTTGTAGCCACAGTATCGCTTGGAGATTTAACAGGTGTTCGTAGTAATAAATTGTTAGACTCGTGTTTGCCATTTAACGAAACGGAGAGCTGCACGGCCTCGAAGCAGGAACACGTCGTGTCTGTAAATTTAAGGGAATTGTCCATGTACTTGTTGAAACATGGTACGCATACGCCAATGACCCATCTTCAAGGATCGTGTACCCCGTTACACGTACATGCTATGGCAACGAGACACGTTGCGGCGCAGTTAGAAACATCGCGAGCTCTTTGTCAAATGCTATGTCGAGCTGCAATTGTGGACCCGCGAATCGAGCAAGAACGTGGCTTCATTCTTGTGTAAGGCTTGAACCGTTTTCGTAGAATTATCGATATTGTGTGATAATATTCGAACAGTATCTTTTTCTTAACCTTATTTTCAGTGATCAATTGGACGAAGCAAGACGGTGGTTACTCTTAATATTGTTCGAGCGCTACAGGTGTGCGATAGAAAGCATAGCATTTCCGGCGCCACAGGGATTCACATCATTTTTCACCTATCTCGGATATAGAACTCTAAAGTATTCTATGTTCCTGCAGTACGTCCAACGATCAGTATTTGAGTTACAAGTGGATGTCAGCAAAATTATTATGGCTGGTACAATTTTTATCTTTAAATTTGAACGTTTTTATTCGCGTTTATAATTTTCTTGGAGTACCTTTTCCTTTTCCTTTCAGACATTAGCGATACGAAAGAGAACGCTGTCCGTAAATTAACTTTGTTGTCTTTGCTACCGAGATCACGAGCCAAGAGACTTTTAAATCAATGGTTACATCCAGTAAGTTTCATGATACGAGCTCGTGAACACGCTGCTAACATATTATGCGGCGAAGTATGTCAAAATCGTGGTAGAACTTCGCAGCACAAAAATCATCATAACGGTAATTATAAATAACCGGCAATAAACTATACATCGATGCGACAGCTTATAAAGTAAATTCTTCACAGGTTTGGCTGCATTTCCTTCCGCGGATCGTTTGTCTCCGCTAGATACATTCCTCGATTTACTTACAGCAAAAGGTATAAATTTAGAACTAAAATAATTGCATAATTTCGTTCTGATCGTAAAGTGTCCTTATTCTTACAGCTAGTCTAACCGAATTGGATTTCGGTCTACTTGTAGAAGCCACGGTGACGTCTACGGAAGATTTTTTATAGGTAAATGTATTCTAGTTAAATGTTAACTATATCTAAATGCAACAATTATTTATAGATTTCTTTTATAATCAAAAACAGTAATGCAAATAATAATTCAAACGTACGAAGTGCCATTATCTTCCAAGTACTTATTATGTATGACTGGTTTTAAATGTATTTTATAAACTTCTACATGTTCCTTTTTTAAATTATATATAATAGATTTGTACGTAGTTACAACGTAACTTGCATTTTCTATAACTAAATGATTTAACTCTGCAGAATTTGATGTCCTTAATATATCGATCGTAATATTGTTTCAAAGTTGAATAAATGAATATTTGATATACATAATTAGCATAGTAGTCACCCTTTTATATGCTTTAAAGGTATAATATGCTTTCCAATTTTAATTATAATATTTATTCAACTCCATTTAAGGACTGATTAATTCGTGATATTACTTGTTACTACATATTTTACAGCAACTGTACTCTTGTTTTGATTGAACTTGAATTTGTATTATTATATTGTTATAGTTTTATATTGATGTTAATAGTCGGTTGATCGAAAACTATGTGATGTTGGACATTTACTTACATTAATCTTAATTAGAAGCAATTTTTATAAGTTTATGTGCAATGCATACGTTATGTAAGTTACTTAATTTAAATATTTTTTTAAGTTAATGTAAACTGAGTTATAGAAAATTGTTGATTTTGTAAAACCGCAATATATATCGAAATTTTAATTTTTATCAATGTAATAAGTAAGGTCGACGGTGTGATTTAAAAAATTTATATCACGCTTTATCATTACGTAAGATGTATTGTTAACAAACTTACATATCAAAAGATATGTACAAAAATATTGCAGTATTAGTAATTATATTTGTGTAGAACTGAATATAAATGTTTTAAAAACAGTTTTGGTTGCTTAATATTTATATTAATAAAAAATAAAAATCAGTACGTATATTCCATCCTTTTTATTTATATTCTCTACCTATCTCATTAATTTCTTAATTTTTATAAATTCTAAAGTTAAAAATATTATTCGAATCTAATTAAGTTATTCAATCATTTCTCTATACATCATTTAATGTAATTAATAAGCTATAAACGATTACTGGAAGCGATTCTTATTTCAATATTGTGCTAAAAAGTGACAAAATATAGTATCGCCATCTAACATCAGGCATCGTACTATTCGGAGTACAGACCCCCTCTCGCCCCCCACGATTTGGTGACGACGTATAGTATCGCCATCTAACATCAGGGATCGTACTATCCGGAGTACAGACCCCCTCTCGCCCCCCACGATTTGGTGACGACGTATAGTATCGCCATCTAACATCAGGGATCGTACTATCCGGGGTAAAGGTCTCCTCTCGCCCCCCACGAAATGGTGCCGAAGTATAGTATCGCCATCTAATATCAGGGATTCGTACTGCTAAAATCGTGCCAGGATCACAGATGTTAGAGAAGGTATCCGGAGTAGACACATGCTCTCTTTCTCGATTCTCCGAAGCTACCCGAAATAGTTTCGGACCGCCACGTGAAAACCCCCAATTTTGCGTGGAATAGTTCGTTACTTTCAACGATAGATGGCGCTTATTTTTCGACCTTGTGGCCAGCGTTCGTAACTTTGGCGCCACGCACGCCGACGCACCCCTAGCGACAAAAGGGCTAACTGTTTTCCACCCCTAGCGACAAGGCAGCCCTCTTGGTTGGAGAAGAAAGCTCTTCCGCTTCACGACGCGAACCAGGACAGTCGCAAGCATTCACTCACGCTCAGTTTCGTAACCTAAAAACCCACGTGCATCAGAGAAGAAGTTCTTTTTGTTAAACATAGTTATTGTTAATAAATATAGTAAAAACTGAATCCGCTGTTCTTTGAATTTAAATATTGCTATAGTATAATTACTATAATTGGTGACCCCGACGTGATCCAAGCGGATTACTCAGCAATAGTTCCACGTGGTAAAAAAAATGCCGACCGAAAGATCGCCAACACGCGAGGCCTCTCCTTTGTCCACGAGGCATCCAGCAGTGTTACCTCGGCAGACTACGAGTTTTGAAGATACTAGCACAAAACCACCGCAGTCACAGCAACAGGCTTTCTACGAGACGGATTATCTGGCCGCAGTAAGTAAGCCCCAGTTGCCAGCGTTCATGAAAGAAAGACCGGATATTTGGTTTTACCTGATCGAAGCTGAATTCGCCGCGGCGAGAACGCGCAGCGATGATATCAAATATAATGCGACATTAAGAGCTCTAGACCCGGACACGCTGCAACAGATTACGGATATAATCTCCACACCGCCTACGACGAACAAATACACTACTTTAAAACAGACAATTATAAAACGAGTGGCCGAATCCAGGCAAAAACAAATTTATAGACTCCTGAATGATGTCGTGCTCAGTGATAAAAAACCGTCACAGTTGCTGAGGGAGATGAAGGATCTGGCCGCTGATAGCATAAACGAGGAAATGCTGCATAATCTCTGGGTGAGTCGCCTCCCAAATTCAATAAGACCACTCCTGATTATTTCAGACACGTTGAAACTTGATGCATTGGCGGAGATGGCTGACCGGTTGATGGAAACAGTCACATTAAGTGACCCAAATATACCTAGACCAGTGAGCACCGTAGCAGCAGCAAGCCTACCTGAAAGGCCAAAAACACCACCTGCATCACCATTGGCAGCCCAGCTCGCTGAATTGCAGTCTGCCATGGCATTCTGCATGAAGACGATCTTAGACGTGCAGAAACAGCAACAACAGCAGCAGCAGATGTATGGATTTGGTCGGTCCAATCATCGGAACAGATCATTATCAAGGAGCCGAGACAGGAATCGCAGGAGCCAAAGCCAAGGACATTGTTATTACCACCGCCGGTTTGGACAGGATGCCAGACGATGCACGACACCATGCACTTACAACACCACCAGCAACCAGGGAAACTGACCACGCTGTCATGCGTCAATGCGGTAGGCGACGACAGCGTTGCAAGCACCGCACTTCCAACTGATACAAGACTGCATCTACACGACCGATACACTCACCAACGATACCTGATCGACTCGGGATCAGTGGTCTCATTGTTACCGGTACGTTTATTTAAAAACCGTCCATGCAATGTTGATCTCATCTTATTTGCAGCCAATTCCACTCCAATACCAACGTATGGGTTACACATAAGCGATGTGGATTTGGGTCTACGACGGAGATTCTCATGGTCGTTTATCATAGCCGACGTGCCTGAAGCAATTTTAGGTGCGGATTTCCTCGTACAGCACGATCTCTTGATAGATCTCAAAAACAAACAACTCATAGACTCTATTACTGGCTGTACTTCCAAGGGAAAGATCATTCAAGCTAATGTACACAGCGTCACCACAATTAGCACGTCGATGATTTATGCAGATTTACTAACTCAATTCGTCAGCATTACCAAACCACGACCATTCACACCCGATGCCAACAGTGAGTTCAGCCACAGTATCGTCACTACAGGACCACCTGTGACTGAACGTGCTCGAAAACTATTTGGCGAGAAAGCGACCGCAGCTCGCACGGAGATTCAACGACTCTTGGACAATGGGGTAATTCGTCCATCCAATAGTGCTTGGGCCAGTCCAATTCATCTTACCAGGAAAAAAGATAACACTTACCGACTCTGCGGGGACTACCGTAAATTGAACAACATTACCACCCCGGACAAATATGCACCGCCATTAATTCAAAGTCTATTCCTGGTGGTCCATGGAAAGAAAATATTCTCAACAATAGATCTGGAAAGAGCTTATCACCAGATACCGGTAAACGCAGACAGCATCTCTAAAACTGCAATATCAACACCCTGGGGACTTTATGAATACATCGGAATGCCATTTGGATTAAAAAACGCCACACAGACCTTCCAAAGGTACATAGATTTTATTTTTCGCGGGTTAGATTTTATTTTTGTATACATAGACGACATCTTAATAATGTCTGAAGACGAAACACAACACCGTAACCACCTACAGCAAGTATTCCAGCGACTGGCGGATCACAAATTATCAATCAATGTCAATAAATGTAACTTCGGTCAGAAAGAAGTTTCATTCCTAGGATACCACATTAACAGCGAAGGGTTTCACCCAAATCCAGAGAGGGTCAGAGCCATTGATGAATACCCACTCCCATCAACGGTGATCGAGTTACGAAAGTTCCTTGGAATGTTTAATTACTATCGCCCATGTGTTAAGAATGCCGCACAACTCCAACTTCCTCTGACTGGGTACTTAAAGAATTCAAAAAAAAATGACAAGACGCCTATTGACTGGACCGACAGTTCAAAAACAGCTTTTCAAGCCTGCAAGAAAGCGCTCTCTAATGTGACACTCACCAGCTACCCGGCACCAGATGCACCACTTAGATTGATCACAGATGCATCAACTAACGCCATCGGTGCAACCCTCGAGCAGCAGCAGGACGGAGAATGGAGACCCATAGGGTTTTTCTCCAGAAAATTAACAGAAACGGAAACACGCTATAGTACATACGATAGGGAACTGCTTGCAATCTTTGCCTCCGTAAAATACTTCAAACATTTACTAGAAGGACGACAATTTACTATCAGGACAGACCATAAACCACTGACTTACGCATTCATACAGAAACTCGGGAAAGCATCAGATCGACAACTTCGTCAACTCGATTATATCTCCCAATTTACGACGGACATAGTCTATATTAAAGGGGAAGACAACATAGTCGCTGACACATTCTCACGTATAAATACTATAAATATGCCGACAATACTGGACTTACAGACGATACAACGACACCAAAAAGACGACGAAGAACTCACTAAACTCCTCGAAGACGACAGTTTATCACTAATACTAAACAAACTAAACTTTGACGATACGGAAATATACTGTGACATCTCGACTGGCATAATCCGACCGTATTTACCACAGACGCTTCGCAAAACAGCTTTTAATGTCATCCATGGACTGTCACACCCGAGCAGGAACGTTACTTCACGCCTCATCCGAGAGAAATATGTATGGCCAGGGATCAAGAAGGATGTAGTCACTTGGGCTCGAGACTGCATACCGTGTCAACGTTCGAAGATCCATCGACACACCCGATTAGAACCCAAACACATTGATATACCTGATGACCGATTCAAGCATATACACCTGGATGTCATTGTGTTACCTGAGCACAAGGGTTACAAACATTGTCTCACTATCATCGACCGATTTTCAAGATGGCCGGTTGCCGTTCCTCTGAGAGATATTACAGCTGATACCATCATCACAGCCTTATTCGATCACTGGATCGCACATTATGGTACACCGACGACCATAACTTCAGACCAAGGCTCCCAATTTGAATCAGCATTATTTCAGGCATTGGCGAATCTAATTGGATGCAATAAGCGTAGGACTTCGCCATACCATCCACAATCCAACGGTATCGTAGAACGTTGGCATCGTACACTAAAATCGGCACTGATGTGCTCACCCAAGCCCTGGACGGAGACCTTATCGACTGTATTACTAGGACTGCGCACGAGCCTGAAAGAGGATATCCAGGCCTCACCAGCGGAAATGCTGTATGGCACTACACTGCGTGTACCTGGAGAATTTTTCGTCAACGCCGACTTCGCGGCTAATCCACAAATTTTTCTACAGAAGCACCGCGAGTTGATGAGAAGTTTAAGACCGACACCAACTGCACATCACGTAAAATCAAAAGTCTTCATCGCTAAAGATCTCCAAACGTGCAGCCATGCATTTGTACGGTGCGACCATGTAAAAGCACCACTAGAGCAACCATACAGAGGACCGTATAAAATCATAACAAGACATACTGACATACTTTTTGAACTGGACATTGACGGTACCTTAAAAAACATAAACATAGACAGATTAAAGCCTGCATACATTAGCAAGACAGACACAGACATCGACACTGAACACACACAGGAAGATCAAGTACCAGAACGTAAATGGCCAGCCAGCACGTCTACTCCACTAAGGACATATGGAAAGAAGAAAGTCTCTTTCAAACTCCCATTTGAAAAGACTCAGGGGGAGTACTGTGGCCAGCGTTCGTAACTTTGGCGCCACGCACGCCGACGCACCCCTAGCGACAAAAGGGCTAACTGTTTTCCACCCCTAGCGACAAGGCAGCCCTCTTGGTTGGAGAAGAAAGCTCTTCCGCTTCACGACGCGAACCAGGACAGTCGCAAGCATTCACTCACGCTCAGTTTCGTAACCTAAAAACCCACGTGCATCAGAGAAGAAGTTCTTTTTGTTAAACATAGTTATTGTTAATAAATATAGTAAAAACTGAATCCGCTGTTCTTTGAATTTAAATATTGCTATAGTATAATTACTATAACCTCAAACCCCCTGGTGCTAAAACGCCCAAGTTTGTCGTGGAATAGTTCGTTACTTTCAACGATAGATGGCGCTTATTTCCCGACCTCAAACCCTCTGGTGCTAAAACGCCCAAGTTTGTCGTGGAATAGTTCGTATCGCCCACGCTAGATGGATTTCTCGACAAACTTGGGCGTTTTAGCACCAGAGGGCGGCTCTCTCGACTCCCACGAGGCGGTCCGAAATTACTTCGGGCAGCTTCGGAATAATCGAGAAAGAGGGCATGTGTCAGTTTGCCTTTGTCGACTTTCCGAAACTCTACGAGCTCACGTACGCGTGATCTGGTATGTGTGAGTAGGGCACCGGATGCTGAATCTGGCATCTCTGTCTCTGAGTCCAGTATATCCTAGTATTTTTAATAATAATTTTTAATAATAAACTCGTAAAATATTATTGAATTCGAATACGAATTTGAGAAATAGCTTGCGAGTACAGTCTTGCCACAGTCATGCGGTTTGTGCATGCGCACTCTCCCTGTAACTAAACGAACATCCGGTTTTTTAGTGGAACAGACAGTAGCTTTTGAAAAACAGATCTTCGAATTTTCAAAACGGTATCCAAAGACTGTTTTTAATGTAAATTTAAATCCGAATCTACCCGTCGGATCACAAGTCCGTTTATTGGTTGGCACCTGCGCACCAAAGGAAAGGACAAATCGTGTTTGACCAACGTTGACGATACTCGCATTATGGCTCTAAATGGAAACCCACATACGCATTACTAGACCCCCTCTCTTCTCATCAGGAAGTATATACCATCACATACATATTACGTACTAGCAGAATAACATCGTCAGCGGCCAGCCATTGTCGTGAGATGTGAAGATTTTTCTCAACGTTATATATTCGCTGGAGTAGTCAAACAATTGTTGTATATCAGATTTAAACCGTTCACGCTGAAATGCACACGATTCCGGAATTAGGTACCAGCGTGCCGGCCTTCCTTGCCAAACTCTGGAAGCTGGTAGAGGATCCCGAAACTGACGACCTTATTTGTTGGGCACCTGTAAGTACTTATTATTTAGTTTGCTTGCATTCCCATGATATTTTTACGTTCGCCATGCAAACGATTCTAACAGATAGTTCGACGGCTCGCTTTCACAACGATCATAAGTTCGTTGTAACGCCTCACATGTAATCGACTTAAACGTAAGCGAAACGTTGACCTCCGCATACACATTTTAACGTAACAACCTATATTTTGCATGTACCCGACATTGGTGTAATTTATTCCGTGCTTAGTTGCGCCATTGTACATATATGTATATATATACATTACTTTATTATATATATGTACATACATATATACAATATATTGTACTATTTCAACTACAAATTCTGCTTTTTTCATTGAATGTCAAGCATTTTGCTTCTTACAAATTGCTTTTGACCGTGGATAACAAGCAAACTTGACCCTACATAGATGAGTACATTTTTCTTCAAATTGAAATAAGCAATAACAATTTAATGTAACACTTCAGCCTTGTATTTATAATATTGTTTAGTATTGAATAAAATATCAATTTAAATGATAGTAGGTTTAAGTAGCAACACAGTTTACAATTCTTTCAAATAGTTTATATTCTCATTTTAGTGTATCAACAGACAAGTATTTTGTAATGTATTTTGAAACTGTAAAACTATATGCAATTTGTTTATTTTAGAATGGGAGAAGTTTTTTCATTAGGAATCAGGCACAATTCGCCAGAGAATTGTTGCCACATTATTATAAACACAATAATATGGCCAGCTTTGTTCGTCAGTTGAATATGTGTAAGTAGCAACGAATAAAATATGATAAGTATCGTATCAATGAAATAAATATACTTCTATGTTTTATCAAATATATACATATGTTTCAGATGGTTTTCACAAAAAGGTTTCGGTTGAATTGGGTGGTTTGAAGTGTGACAGGGATGAAATGGAGTTTGCACATCAGTTCTTTTGCAAAGGACATCCATATCTTGTAGAACACATTAAAAGAAAAGTAAGAACTTTGGAAATTTCCACAGATATCGGTTTCTTTAATGGTGGTCTATTATAATTTGTTTAGATTGCATCCAGCAAAGGACAAGACCCGACGCTCGCGCCTATGAAACCCGAATTAATGAATAAAATGCTAACAGAAGTGAGAAGTATGAGAGGTCGTCAAGAACATTTAGATTCGCGGCTCGGAGCTATGAAAAGAGAGAATGAAGCATTATGGAGAGAACTTGCTATGCTTAGGCAAAAACACATGAAGCAACAACAAATTGTTAATAAATTAATACATTTTTTGGTCACTTTGGTGCAACCTTCAAGAGGTAGTGGACTCTCTGTTAAGAGAAGATACCCATTAATGATCGACGACTCTAATCGTCAACGTAGCAAACAATCTAAATTATCAAAGGTAATTGCAACTACTACGTTTTAGTAATCATTTTATACAGGGCGATTCTTCCGCCGGTTGTCTCGAAAGGAATGCCGCCATTTTTATTACTCTCTTACTTACTCTCTTTTATTATTCTGTTTCTCTCTTCAAATAGAGTCGTCGACCGATCGACGAAGCAACGGCGATATATCGACCTCTTCATCGAATCACAACCGAACAAACACGGAGTTATTACGGCCGTGTTTAAAGTGCAGCATTCCTTTCGAGTATACTGACGGGAGAATTACCCTGTATATAACAATATATTTTTATTTGCAGTCTCAGGCGTCGCCTACAGGGCCTGTAATTCATGAACTCGATGCATCTGAACCAGATTTAGATTCAGAATATATTGTTGCAGAGTATGTTAAATCTACAGTTACAAAATTTTTTTTATTCGAATTTAACATACACTCTATAGAACATCTAAATAATATGTAAATATCTTCTTTACATTTAGAATGTTGGAAGGACATCCAAGTCCATCTATTCAAAGTCCAGAACATAACAATGCATCAGTAATAGATGATAACAATATGGAAACTGTTCATTTAATTGATGATCCAGTCCAGTTACAAGATGAAATACAACTGATCAACCCACAGGAAATTGATACAAGAAAAAAGCGTGGTTGTAAGGGTAAAAAAAAGTAAGTTGAACGAAATTATTATGATGCAATTTTAGAATAGATTTGCTAATTAAACAAAGTGACGTCTATAACTGAGTCATGTACAATCTTTCAATTTTGAAATTATAATAAAATGGAGTTTTGCATGATGGATACAATAATATTCCAACGACCGTTATTCTACAAAGAAGTGGTTTTGCGTTTTCATTTGTGCTTGCCTTTCATTAAAATTAAAAAGAAAAATGACAAAACAAATAATTTCTAGAGAAATTTCTTTGTACATTCCAATATACTTTCCATGCATGGAATGTAGTAATTAATTAACTTAACGACACTACAATTTTATTCTATTTACTTCTATGAAAGATATAGGGGCATAAATTTCGGCGTTTCATACTATATTATACTACGATGGTGTCACCCACATACAAACACAAATTAAGTTACACTTACCTACAAGGTGTATCCTACACAGTATACATCACAACTTGATTAATTTACACAAAACAGAAAACAAACATTTTTTTCTTAACATTTTCATATCTCTCATGACATTAATTAGTTTTCAATGACACTTATATCATCACAATTTAAATATTACCAGGAGGAAAAACAAGGTGCCTGTCAAAATTTTGATCCCATCGACGAAGAATGGAGAACAACCGAGGTTAACATTTTTCTCTTGTCGTCATTTGGTGTTGGTGTTCATACTACTCTAAAAATTACTTTAAACGATATCGCAATTTTGCTTAGTTCTATTTCTTTTTGCATGAACATTCAGTAATATTGCGATACTATTTTATTTAGAAACCTTTCCGACTTAGACCGTCGATACGAAGATGATTTTCCATTAAACTGTGAATGTTTCTCAACATTTGTAAAATCCAAAAATATTGTTTCTGTAGTTCGTTATTTTTATAAGAGAAGTTTTGTTAATCCTTGGTTAACTTGCTTTTGGGTTAAATGTTAGTGTCTATTCAACCTTTTTATTAGTTACGTCATTTGACATCCATATCATTAACAGCATTACTTTATAATTCATGCTTAACTTATGCCTCTAAGTATATTGATCGATAAATTAATCGTTATTATAATATAAGTATTAATTTATTTCAATTCAAATCATGGGTCTGTTTTACTGTAGTTAAATTTAAGTTAATATATGTACATCAAATGTTAATCAATTGTTAATCAAGATACATTTTATAATACATATTGTATGTTTAAATTTATTTTAAGCATGATTGTGTTGTGATTTGGCAAAATTAATTATGCCCTTTATATTGTGATTAACAGTTGTTTGTACTATATTTGATGAATTAGCAATATGTACTTAGTATATAGTTTATACAATAATTGCTTACACTTTTCGATTTGCAAATTATATAAGAATTTACTCTGCTTGATTTTTCGTTTTAAAGTTTCTATTTACAGAAGTGGTTCAAAAAAATAGTATACTAGTTTTTAAAAAAGAAAGTTTCTATCACTCTTCAATTTTATTATTTCTAATGCATATACGTTTTCTACATATGCATTACTTCTCTCTAACGCTATTCTTTTCTTCTTCGTTTTTATAGCTTACCTCTAAACAAATTTGATTACCATGTTACAAAACAACTAGTATTGTAACAATAATTTCACTGTATATTTAGAAGCATGTTAATGTATAATGCTTTCAATACTTCTGTGTGTGCTCTTGCAATACTTCTATTGATCAGAACTGTAGTCAAGAATGCGTTCAAAAGCAGATTATGACTTTTGAAGTAAATAAAACCTATTAAAAGCAGATTAAGGCTACAACTTAATTCAAGATGATGAAAATTGGCAAACTGCTTGTTTCACTATTTTAGGGAAGAAACACATTTATTTGAAATTCCGCTTGAAGAATCACCGGTCGAGGCTATTACTTTATTGGAAAATAAAACAATTCCAACGCCTGTACCTATGGCATCTGTGCGTAGCTCAAAACTTGTAGCCATGGCAGCCAATATGAACAAAGCAACAGATGCAGAGCAAGAGCTCAATTTGGAAAATTCTGCGGACGTAGAAGAAGATACTCAAGAGAGCAATTTAAACCTGGTGAAACTGGAGAACATTTTAATAGGGTCAGATATTGATGGAGAGAATGTCAAGGATAATGAGAACATAGAGTATAATGAGACTAACAGCAACTCTGAATCTGACATGAATGATAACACTTTCAATAAAATTAACAAAGCTTATAGTAATGCCACAAAGGATAATCAAAGAATTCCAAATGCAAATGGAACACAGAAAATTTTGGAGCAAGAAAGATCCAATGACAGTGGAGCAGACACTAGCCTAGATTTATCTTTGAGTTGCTTGAATCCCTCTGACATGTCTGATGCTACTTACAGGTTAGGATCAATGTAAGTTCAACATAGAACATGGGTAAAAAAAAATGTTGAATTCCACTTATCTATAGTGGAAATCCTTAATCAGAAGACAGAGGTGGGAGCTAACTAATTTATCTGTTTTTAATATGATTTGACTGATTTTGAATGATGCCTATTAATAAGCACACAATTTACTAATAATAATGTGTGATATCTTTTTATCAGATCTTGTAAATTGTTGCCTTTGATCTAGGAATTTCACGATATATTCATAAAGCTTGAAAAATAACGATTCCTCGATATCATCAACTATATCATTCTTTGCTATTAATTTTAATATTTTTATTTAATCTAAGGACTTAAAAAATCCAATATTCAACATTTTTCAGCTGAAAACAAACTTTTTTAAATTAATTTGAATAAAAAATATATCGACAGTAAATGTGAATTAAGTCTGTATCTGTATAGTTTTTTGTTTTAATTGGTGAAGTTGTAAATTAGATTTTTGAGATGTGTAGTACAGAACTATCCTTACCTTACATATATGTTTAGTATACGTGGTAATTATAATACAATTTTTACAGGAACATTCAAATGCTCCGCCCCGATTTCAATGAAATTTTGTACGTTAGTAGAATAGCCAAAAATAAGAAATTTTAATAAAGTATCCCTTATTTTTGGCCGTTCTACAAAACTAAAATTTCTTCAAAATTGGTAGGAAGAGACACTTAACAGATGTGTTTTGTTAGATTTTTCATTACATAATTATTTGCGTATCCATTAATATAGTAAGTGCTCCGCGGTGTGGCCTGTCTGTTTTATACCGCTGTCTAGATTTGGAAAACTTTGAATTGATCTATTTTTATTCATTATTCACGGCAAAAAAAAAGTGAAAGAAACGGTGGTATAATGCAGAGTGGTTTCGATAGGTCAGCCTGCATTGCGCTTACTATAATTACGCGTCAATTCCCCTGGTTTTCAAAAATCAATTTGAGAAATATTTTTAGAATTGTATGATGCAGACTTGCCAATTTTATATCAGTATTATCAGATACTAAGCAAACTTCTTTTGCGCGCAACAGTTTCTCTGGAATTGATTGTACAAGCAGCAATACCATAAATCAGTTTTTTATTTCAATTTCGCTCGTAAAACAATTTGAAAATTCAAAATAAGTATTTACCTTCTATAGAATTACTAACTGTAATACATTCTTGTATACATAAATTAAAAATTTATTATGGTAATTGGATATAATTATAATAAACGAATAGTTCAATTTCAAAGTAACATTCATAAACAAATATTACAAATATTTATTCACGCTCGAAAGACACTGGATTAAATTAATTTTTTTAGTTAAAAAAAAAAAAAGAAAATACATAATTTGGGTCTGCTTGTGCTATCATTCAAAACAAATAGAAAGATTGTACTTTTCAGAAAGAGGCTTTACAATGCTTTCTTAGTTCGTTCATAAACGTATGACTAAACTTGTGTGAAACCATAGTTCTTTTTTATTTACAATGATTTACCTTGAATAATTGTGTGTAGGGAGGAAATGGATAATCATCTCGAATCGATGCAGACAGATTTGGACAATCTCCGTGAAATTCTACGCGGCGAGGGTTATAGTATCGATGCAAACACGCTCCTGGGAGTAAGTATTTAACGCTTTTTATATTTATATTTGTATTTCGGCGAAAATTTGATACTTGATGCGACTGTAGAAAGTACAATGCCAGATAATACATTTGCGAAATAAACATAATAAAACATTTCGTTTAATTGATAAGAAAAGTAACGTGGAGCATATGTATTTGCTTATAGTTAATTGAAGCGGTACGCAACACACAATAAAGTATACCATCTGCAAAGATCATTCATCTTGAAAGCTTTCTGCCCTCAAAGCGTTACAAAGTATTTTTAAAGAGTTTTCTTCCTATTACTAACTATCTACATTTACAGTTATTTGGAGCAGATGATCCAATGTCATTCGGTATGCCTGTTAATCCAGAATTAAATCCACATTCTGACAAAGAAGACAATGATGACGCTAATGGTAAGATCTTTAATTGTTCGTTTCATTTTATTAATTACATTTTTTAATGGAGATATAACACACGTAATTATTTTTCAGCAGCGGAAAACATTAACGGAAGTGGTGGAGAACTTATGGCATACAATCCAACACAAAACTTGCTAGATTTCGACGATGACATGATGTTCTTAGATGCTACATCGCCTGTAACCAATACATCAGGTGATGTAACTGCAAACAATATGTATACATCAGATCCTTTAGATTTGGAGGATAACAAAGCTTCGCTCCTCGAGTCCTTAAGAAACGATGTAAACACTCCATAAAGTCTCATTCCTTTGGTGAGTCTCTTGATCTCATTTAGGTTTAATATGTAATATGTTTCTCGTAAAAATAACAGTAACAACAATAGAAGAGAGTATTTTATACATTAATATGTAGTCTTTACATTGTTGCGTTAATTTGATAACCGTTATCAGGTCGTATTATAATTTGATATCTTTCAATGTAGTTGGTCACTTAACATTGGTCACTTAATCTTCATTGAAGATTACGCTTTCTTGTCGAGATTGTTCTTCTGCCAGGTTCAGTCTCTTTTTCAAAAAGAAATTGTCTCAGGACAGATTTTTTTGCAGGTTCAGATCACTGTTGCGCCCAATGCTTTGGTTTCAGTATGTTTTATTCTCGATGGATCATCATGAGCATGCTTTCTCACTTTCTCTGTCGGTGTACTTTGATGACCAAATAAGCAACGAGCTTGTGTAGTGTATGAAACGAAAAAGTACCGAATACTTAAGGAAAATGCGGTCTCAGTATCATGTGGTCTATCGAGTGATCCCGTCGATTCGCAGAAGGATATTTTGGCTAAAATCTATCGGCGCATAAAATCCTCTGGATTTGCTGCTATAAACCGATACAATTTAATTGCTACAGTAATTTTTTTTTTATACAAATCATCGCCACATTGTGCTTCAATCTACTTGAAACGATGCGAAATAACCAAATTGTTTATTTAACTGATACACGCTTTGTAAATTCACAATTGTTTGGCAATTCCATCGAGTGTGTTAAAAGCACTGGAGCACGTTATAGTGGCTAACGTTGTTGTTGATCGTACAATGTAACTCTAAAGTTCCTGCGCGTTTAATCGCAAAGATTATCTTTTTTTTTTTATATAAATAATTGTGTTTTCTATGTATATCTATCAATAATCCAGAAATTACAAGAATGTGAACAGGTCGAATATTATAGCTCATGCATTGGTTGTATCCGAGTATTTTGTTCGTATTTTTTTATGAATGATGTATAATAGTGATAGAGTCATTTGTCATCTGTAATTTCTTACGACCTTGTTTATTATTTATGGGAATTCGAGTGCACCTTCACTGAAATGTCTCATTTACGTAAATAGTTTTAAAAAGTATATACGAAATTCGTATTTTTTGTACTGAACTACTAGTCTGAATTAAAAATGTCTCATATCTGACATTCAGTTCAAAAAATAATTATGTTAAAGCGTCCGTTAATTTAGTAGATTAAGGAATGTACAGATAAAGAAAAACGTTAGACGCTATTTTATATTTTTATATTTTTAAGATAAATGATATTTGTATATCTGTGGACGTCTCGATTCATTGTAAAGCTACTATTGATCGACAAAACTATTTATTTCTCTTTCTTATTTATAAATGTTCACTAAAGTTGTTATGAAATTGTATAAATTTATTAAACATAAGTAATTTATCGTCTTGGTTTTATTGAGATATGAAATGTTGGAGGTAAATAAGAAACGCATATCAAAGCAAAATATTCGAGTTTGCCGATGTGTACTTGTTATGCTGTACAAAATAATACGATATATTTTAATTTTTATGTTAGGAAATGCATGTCCAAAATGTGTTTCGTTTCTTGTATATAGTCATAAATATTAAAGAAAATTATAATACATTTGAAAATCTGTAGTTATTACGTATATATTCGTGAATCAGTATATTTGTTGTATATATACATTTTTTCATTAGTTTATTTGGTCCACAAGTTATAATCCCAAATTTAGCAGTGATTGTCAAAAAGTACGAACATATACTTTTTAAAAGGTATTTTGTAAAAATTAGATGGAAAAGTTTCAAGTAAATCTGAATCATATGCAAGGAATCCTTTGTAAGAAAAGTCGTACTTAAATTATATACAGACTTTTTGTCCTTGTAGTAACACGATTGATTATATATTTTTTCAGCTAATTAGTGACTTACAAGTATTCTGTATCAAACTAATCTCCTTAATCTACTAAAAAAAAAAATTATGTAATATATTATCAAACAAATGTGTTAAAAAAGTTAATTTAGCAAAATCTATGGATGGATCATTGATTTGTTTCATTGCAGTCAAAATTAAATAAGGTATTTAATTTAAGTGACTTTATTTACTCGTAAAGAAAGAAGTTAACGGTTTTTATGATTTTACGTTTCGGAGTATATTATGTATTCCCCCTAAGCATGCAGAGGATTTCTTTTTTTTTTTTTAAGGATAATTGATCTTTGACTAAGGATACTCGCAAGTTCTTTCACGATAAGCGACTGATGCTATCTCAGATTTTTGCTTTACGATTTGCAAATATATATAATTGTTTTTTTATTTTAGCCTTGGAAGAAAGACTGCTGGATTTTTAATTGCCTCGTTGGTAATACCTTCATTTTAATTATCAGTATGATGCTCTAAACCCTGTGACAAATGTGTAATATGCAGAGAGATAAGTAAGAGTTGAGATACGCACAGAGGTTTTACTTAAAAATTCCTTGAAGGAGAAAGTACAGCATAAAAAAAACCAAACGTGTACTCTAGATTGGAAGAAACATTTATTTTCACGCTGATTAAACTACGTAATAAACATATTCTAATCTCTTTGCAAAAATAGTGTTACGGAAACGTATCAAGAAGATAAATTCCTGTTTTCACTGATTTGTATATATTTATGCAGAAGATTATCAATCACATCGATAAAGAATTCTGCAGGATGTTTAGTAAAAAATGTCCATCGACGGAACAGTAACATTTTTTTACATAATGTGTGTAGAGCACAGTATTAAGAAGTGAATATTACACGGTGCAACGTCTATGAACGTACATAAATATATGTATGTAATGAATCTATACATATATATATATACGTGTGTGTATATATATATACACACACTCACACACACATACAGAACAGTGTATTGAAAGTATAAAATTTATTTAACATGTCATTATACTTTTCTTATCTATTGTTTCACTGTGGTATAAGGTTAATTCAAACAAAAGTGATAGTACAAGATAAGATTTCAGTGCCCTCGTTCAAACACTATCACTACTTTATTGTTGTGTGTAAGATTCTGTTGCTTTTAATTGGTGATGATCTTTCGTATCTGATCCTTTATAAACGATATTTAGTTAATTTTTTAATGCATTGAAGACTTCGTGTGAAGTTAATGTCACTGCATAATTATAATGAATTATATTAATAACTCCAGAATGTTATTATTAAATAGTCATTATAGTAATGTAAAATCGAGATTTAACCGAGTTAAATTAAAATAAAAAAAATGATAAAAAAGAGAGAGAAGTGATACAAATGTAACCATATGAGTTTTTGATGGCTACCATAGAGGATTAACATTAATCCACTAATATTAGTAGAACTAATTATTTAGTAGAATATTTTGGCTATCAAAATATTTAATTGTATTTTATAGTAGAGTATTTCGACTATCAAAATATTTAATTCTATACTTAGTTTGTAAGTAATTTCAGTTATCAAAGAAATAAAAGCTTAACATTCTTTCCTATTCGTTGTAAGATACAAATCTTCTATATTCGTTCAGTTAACTATTTTTTGGGCAATATATAGTAAAGATATTGCTTATGATCTTTTGTTTCACACTGAAATCTTGGTCTTGAACCTTTAACAGATGAATTGACAATTTAAGTTTGTGTACACCTGAAGATAATATAATCCATAAATGGTACATTGTATCTTTATTACATTAACATGTTACTTTAATTTAGCTATAAGTAGATTTTTTATATTCATTTGCCAAGATAAAGTTTGTACTATATTATTAATTCATAGAAAAACTTAACATACGTTTATGTAATTCCATATACAGTGAAATCTCAATCATACATTTCTTATGTATTTTACTATTTTCCATTTTTAAATTGATTTCAAACACATTTTATAGTTTTGTAGATTTAATCCAGAGTTAAATTACTTATGTATGTGTTAGCATATCTTATTGTTTAATTATTAAGCGTCTATCATTAAATTTATAATACACGATATAATGATTTGAAAAACCCTTCTTTTTCTTTTTCTAAATGTTATAAGAAAAGTTTGTTATCGATTTTCTATGAACTGTTTCTTGTACCGATAAAAAAACAACGATTTCATACGGAAAATTAAAAGCCGCGAAGTTCTCGAATATTAAAATTGTTTTCAGTTCACAATTTCTGAAGAACCTTATGGAACTTCGACTTAATTTGACTGTTCCTAGAATGTTATTTTTTATTTATTCATAAGGGTTCAAACTACAAATTATATTGAAATAAAATCAAAATGTTTATCTTGTACAAAAATATAGTCGATACTACATTATTTGTACGTATGAAATTTTGTGATACATTAAAAGTTTTGTACAAAAAGATAGAATCGAACGGATAATATGCGAACGACGATTTTACATTTACCTGATTATGATTGTATATTTTGCTACTAATTATAAATTACAAGCCCTAATAAAATTAAACAGTTTAATCAAAGACTAAGACGTATCTAACCATCACGAGAAAAAAGGAATACTGAAAAAAAATTGGCACTCCTACTTATTTTATTGTATCACGAATGAAAATTATAATTATATTCTCGAAACCGCAATCTTCACCGAAATTGCTTTATTCAACACGAGTAGACTTTTAACTACTATCCAAAATAATGTTAAATTTGTTTGTTTTTAAATAAAATTTAGAAATTGTTTATATAATCCTATTGTGACTTATTATAAGCCAATTCAACCTATCTATCTATCTTTCAATCTGCATATTAAATAATAATTAATAAATACTTCGTAAATCGTACATTGTAAATCTTTAAGGGTTTACATACCTTTATTAGAGTTAAGAAAATCAATTTTTCAGGTCACAATTAACGAAGATATCTTTCGTACTGCAAAAATTGTTTCCAAAAGCACCATTCAGGAGAACACCTATAAAAATCACCTTTGACAATATTTTCCAGACACTAAACATTCACAATTACCATAGATATTAAATATTTTCAGAGAATTGCAACACTTGAGGATATTCACAATTTTCTTTCCAATTACATTACAAAGTACATATTCCATTATTTCAAATAATAATTCTTTAATTTTATTTTGAATTATTTGTCATACCTATCAACAGCAGCCTCCGAGCCAATCAGTAGTCAGTTAGGAGGCTCCAATTGGTCGACAGTCGTCTCAATAAGTCTCAACAAGCAAGATGGAGCGAGAAGAGAGACGAAGAATTTCATTGAAGATTTACATTCAATCAAGATCGAAGATGGTCAAGTGAGAAGAGTGGCGCCTACGCAGCATAGTCAAATTCTAGTTTGAAGAGATCTTTCAAGGACAGCTATCAAAAGAAATCACTCTGGTCTCTTTCAACACGAATAAAATCATATTTTTCGGGAAGACTCCGATTCACGTTCGTTGTTGATACTCCGAAGTTGCGCGAAGCACTGACCACGCGTAACATGTGGCTCGTGCGGTAGGATATGCGGCTTCCCCCACCACTCCGTTAAACGCTAAGGAAATTCGTCGTTACTAGTGTCGCCGTCGATGCACTCAATTATGCCAAATCTGGTTACACTGTACATGCTTCATGAATTAAATTTTCGTTATACATATGTGTATATATTTAATCGAATGCGAGTTATTCGATACCTATTTTAATCGAACGTTCAAGCGAATATACAAGTAACTTATTAATCAAGTGGCTCAAGTGCTACGTTTGTAATTATCACATAAATTTTCTTCCAAATCGTTCGAAAATTTCGTACCTACAAATTTAAAAATATGTCTGAACACAGCGATGACATGGAAAAGGGTAATGTTTTATATATTGATACTCGTTTACATGAGGAAAGTTCTATTTTTCTCTTATATTGTTCAGATTTGCTCCATACATTTTGTTCGTTACAATACCGAAAGGAGAAATCTTTTTTTTAAAGTTCTTACGAAATAACAAATTGTAGAGTTTCTTCTTCGAATTTTCTATCGCTATAAACATTTGTGTTTCCTTTATAATATATAAATACATGGTGTTATAAGATAACTGAAGGTAATACAATTATGTGACGGAGGTTAACTGTCATCCATAGAAACACTGAATTTTAGTAATTAAATAAAATTGTTAAGTGAATTAAGATATTTAGTACGGAGCCGATAGAGCTGATATTGCACCCAAAAAAAATATAGCGAATAAAGAAAGAAAGAAAAAAGATATTTAGGTATTGTTCGTCATAATTTAAGAGTTCTTCAATCAGCGAATTAACACATATTTCCATGTAATTGCTGAATCACGTATACGAACTGATGGGTTAGATTACAATCGTAAAATCACTATGTATTTACAAGCTAATGTGTTTTTAATTCGTCGTTACATTTATACGTACGTTCAAAGATGTATTTTTTATTCAAGTCAGTACAATATATTTATTCATTTGAGTGATTTACAAGAATATTTTTTCACAAAATCTAATATCGTTTTAGTAACTTAAATTGTTAGTAAATGCATGCTGCATTGTTTGGGACTAATAAAAACAAAATATTTTTTATGTATGAACATTTAACAGATATATTCTTTTCTATTATATTTTTAATTAAATATTAATAAAAGTGCTATTTCCTTATTTATATTAGAGAAAAAACCTAATGACGAAGCAGCACATAGTGCGTCAAAACCAGAGGAAGTAGAAGAGTCAGATATGGAGAAAATTCCTAAATATTTAGCAGAGAAGTTAAGACTTTTTAAAGATTACTTGGATCATTCAAAGCGAAAAGTAATTCATGATCTTAGTGTAGATGGAATAGCAGAATATATAAAAGAAAATGAAAACCTTAAAATTATTACCATGGCTGGAGCTGGCATCTCCACATGTAAGTTTTTATAAATATTATTGAGTTTGTTCTTGTTTTCTTGCTTTACAAACATGTTCTAAAATATAAAATTGTTTAATATTTGCAGCTGCAGGAATTCCTGACTTCCGATCACCATCTAGTGGCCTTTATCACAATTTAGAAAAATATAATTTGCCTCATCCTCAAGCTATTTTTGAATTGAATTACTTCATGGAAAATCCAGAACCATTTTTTAAGCTTGCACGAGATTTGATACCTGAAGGCTTTAAGCCTACACCTTCCCATTATTTTATTCGTCTTTTATGGGAGAAAGGCTTGCTTTTGCGACATTATACACAAAATATTGATACTTTAGAGAGATTGGCTGGCTTACCTTCAGAAAAATTAGTAGAAGCTCATGGAACATTTCATACTGGACACTGTCTCAAGTGTCGAGCACCATATACGTTTTCGTGGATGAAAGGTGAAAACGCGACGATTATAGTCGTGTGCGTGGTCTATATTGTAATATTTATTTACAGAGAAAATTATGGATGATACCATACCAAAATGCGAAGAATGTAATGAGGGTGTAGTAAAGCCAGATATAGTATTTTTTGGAGAGATGTTATCCGAACGTTTTCATTATCTTATTGATCGTGACTTCGCACAAGCAGATCTTTTAATAATTATGGGATCAAGTTTGGTTGTCCAACCTTTTGCATCCTTGGTACACAGGTGAATAGTATGTCAACAATGGATCATAAAATCATTTAAAGTCTAGTTTGCAGATTTTTGGTTTAATTACAATTATGTTTTTTTCCTCAAGGGTGCGTTCTAATTGTCCGCGTTTACTTATCAACAAGGAAAAAGTGGGTATGAAAGATTGTTTATCACGACTTCTAGGATTACGGGACGACTCAGTTTTTAACCAGCGAACCTTTCAAGGTGGATGCGATATCACCTGGTTAGGCGATTGCGATACTGGTTGTCAATTGTTAGCTGAAAAATTGGGTTGGGCTGTACGTTTCGCTTATTAATTTATTACCTGACATGATTCAGAAATTAAAACTAAATTGTATTTAAATCTGGTTTTTTTCAGGACGAATTGACTGATCTCATAAAAAAAGAACATGAACGATTGGATGCAGAAGGTACCAGCAAGGATTGATTACATTAACCCTTAAGTGGATTATTGGGGCCGCTGCAGCCCTTCGTAAGTTTAAACTAATAATTCTTTAATATATGTCAATATAATTATTTGAAAATTTATGAAATCCTCCATTAGCTCATTATTTTTTAAGTGCTTTAAAGAAGAGTTGATTTCCATTTATCAATTTGGTAAAAATCAACATTAAGTTAAATAATTCAGTTGTTGGACTTTCGGGGCCGCTGCGGCCCCGATACATTTCGGGTAAGTTTTGTACGTGTGATGAAAGAGTGGTGTACTTATCAAAAGACCGCTCTCTCACGAAGTTTGACGGGCTTGAAATGTGTTGCAAAGGACAATATTTTGTACAACTTTTTCCTATACATATAATAAATGATCGACTTCACTTTCCAAGATATTTGCAAAAAACTTTCGGTATCATTACACTGATACCTATTATACTTACAGGAAAAAGTTGTCCAAAATATCTTTATAACATATTTCAGGCCCATCAAAACCCGTGAGGGAGCGGTCTTTCAACAGGTTGACCAAAAGAATGATTAGTTATAAAAAAATTATTTAATAATTTTATCTATAAGTGCTGTTGAAGAAAGTACTATTCCTGATCCATCAACAGAACTATAAGAAATGTTCAAGTTGTAAAATCTCAACTACTTTAGTTTTCAAATTTTTAATATCTTCATGCATTTCTAAACTTATTACATCATAAAACAACTGGTATTTTAAAGAATCTGTTGCATGGTAAGTGGAAGAAAGAAATTACTTTATGAAATCACATGCGAAACCGCGGCGGTCCCATGGGCCCTACAACTAACCTAAAATTGAGTGTCCACTTAAGGGTTAATGGTACTATTGTAAGGTAAAGTCGTTCATTTAACATGATTATATTTAATTTCTTTGCTATCTTTCGAAAAAGCGAAGCTAGATAAAAAGTTACTATTTTATTTTAGAACGGTTGTAAAAATGTTGTTTAAAATATTGAATATTTAATGTTGAATGGTAACAAAAGGACACGCTTTTACCTGTATCTCTTCCATCAAAGTTTTAAGAGAAAATAGAGAAAATTGCATTAAATTAATGGTAATAGCATAATTCTTTAATTTATATTTTTCGAACAATAGCATTTGGTAGTATACCGATGTTATATCGACGTAGTATAATATCTATTACTCAGGACCATGTAAACAATTTATTCCATAATATAGTGTATAATAATGTTATACAAACGAATGTGATCATGGCAATTGAATTGTGTGTACAAATAAAATAGTGTACGATGACATCTTCTAAATTATTTTTCATTTAAAATAGTTATTTTATTAAAAACTAGTTAAAAAAAAAATCATTGTATACTAAACGGTTTAACGATAACTTCGTGAGCTTCTTGTTGATGTAATTTTCCTTCACCGCCAGCCGGTGCAGCCATAGGCATACGACCGCAATACTTCAACTGCAAATCATAATTTCGTTTTTATAAACGCAACATAGACATTAGTTAATTGAGCTTTCGGTTAAATTAATGTCTACATACTGGTTTGCCGCATAAATTTTCAAAACGGGGCTTAACGAAGTTCCACGCTCCCATATTTTGCGGTTCCTCTTGACTCCAAACAAAAGCTGAAAGAAATATTTAGATTATGATTTCATATCATGATAAAACATTTAATTTTCGCTCTTACTCTTTGCGTGTTTATATCTATTGATTTCTTGTAATAGTTCGTGAATTGGGAAGGGACATAAGCTCTCTAATCTAACAATTGCCACGTTCTTCAGTTTCGTGCTGTCTCTGTGATTATCAAGAGCGTAATAGTGTTTGCCGCTCACTAAAATCACCTTATCCACATCCGACTCCACAACTTTTTCATCTCCTGTTAGAATATTATTAATATCGTAAATTTCAATTATAAATCATTTTCTTTTACACGCAATATACCTAGAATGTTCTCAAACTTAGTTTCTGGTCCCATGTCTTTCAGCGACGATGTCGCAGCAGGATGACGTAATAATGTTTTTGGAGCCACTATTATCAAAGGTTTACGGAAATTCCTTACCATCTATAAAGAACAAAAAACAATAGAGTAAGTTGTAATAACATCTAAAACATTATTTAAGGATCATTCGCAACTAAAAGCTTCTGATCTTACTTGTCTTCTTAATACATGAAAGTATTGTGCTGGATTTGTAGGGTTCACAATGTGCATATTAATATCATCGCCGTCGGGCTTGTTCTCCATGCTACTCGTGAGTTGTAAAAATCTCTCGAGCCTACAAGAGCTGTGTTCAGGCCCAGCGCCATCGTAGCCATGTGGTAGAAGTATCGTAAGTCCGCTACTCAACATCCATTTTGCTTCTCCGCTACTTACAAATGTGTCGATAATGATCTGTGCTCCGTTAAAGAAATCACCAAACTGCGCTTCCCAAATGGTCAACGTGGTCGGTGAAGCTATGCTCATACCGTATTCGTAGCCAAGAACCGCTTCCTCCGACAGAATACTGTTTGCCAATTCTAATTTTCCAGTTTGATCCTCGATCATCGAGTTTAGAGGGACGTGTATGCCTCCTGTCGACTGATCAACTAGCATGGCATGTCTGTGGGAAAATGTTCCTCGACCCACGTCTTGGCCACTTATTCTGACATTGTAGCCTTGATACAACAAAGTCCCAATGGCTAATGCTTCGGCCGTGGCCCAGTCCAAACGTTCATCTTCGATCACTTTCTTCAATCGAGATTTAATGTGATTTTTCACTAATTGTGGATGGATTGCCTATTGCATGACAAATTGGACACTTAAGGTACTGAGGAAACAAAGATTAGTTTGAATTTAACGTACAGTATGTTCTCACCCTTTCATCGTCGACGTGGACACTCTTCGAAGCAACGAATCTGAGCAGATTTAAATCTATGCCTGTATCCCATTGTGTTACACTTGCGTCGGCTTGCCGCATTTCGCTCCACAAGCCTGCAAAGTATGAAGGTTGTGGAGTGTAATTATCAACTTGTTTCAGGGCTTGATTTAACCAGGCGTTGTGGGTATCAACGATATTTTTAGCCATTTCCGTAGAAAGAACGTTAGACTTCACTAATTCCTCTAAATATCGGTCTGGTACTGATCTAGGTGGATGCGTTAGAAGATTATTTCTATATATTGTAGACGTAAACGTAGCTTAGGTGTACTTACGGGCGATTGTTTATAATTTTATAAGTAATAGGGTTCGTAATGACTGGATCGTCCAATTCATTGTGACCCCATCTTCTAAAACAATTTAGATCTACGAAAACATCCCTTCTGAACCTTCGTTGGTATTCGAAAGCTATTCTAGTGGCTCGAACGACCATCTGCGACAATTTAACGATTCTGCAATTTACGATTTTGTGTGGTAGAATAGTTAAAGGTGTATGTAGTGCACCTCAGGGTCATCTCCATTCACGTGGAGCACCGGCGCAGAGATCATCTTTGCCAGATCCGTGCAATATCTCGACGATCTACCCCTGGTTGGTGGAGTTGTAAAGCCTAGTTGATTGTTGATCACTAGGTGAACCGTTCCACCTATCTCGAAGTGTGGAACCTCGGATAGGGCCAAACATTCTTGATTAACACCTTGACCAGCGTATGCCGCGTCCCCATGAACCTGAGACAAAGGTTACAGCATTTGGTTTCGTTTAAATTAATAGTATTCGGTATGGTTGAATTAACTCGGATTCCCTCTTTGTCCGAACGAGATT
The DNA here is from genome assembly GCF_051014445.1 of Colletes latitarsis. Lineage (NCBI taxonomy): Eukaryota > Metazoa > Arthropoda > Insecta > Hymenoptera > Colletidae > Colletes > Colletes latitarsis. The sequence goes on along the minus strand of NC_135135.1, from coordinate 22,513,142 downwards.
TTACTTGAACATTTAACACTTTGTCGCTCCATCGCGCGTTTCCGTCGTCGTCGTAAGCTCCGTCCTTAACGGCTTGCATCGTGCCTCGTGTTTTTCCCATTGAAACCGGATTCACAGCCTCTAAATGCGACGGGTTTCGCAACATCGTCACGTGGAGATTTTTCCCGTCGACGTCGAGGTCGATGGAGGACACCAAGTGACTGATCACGTCGCCCGTGGCGTTTACGCCGTCTGGAAATTCGGATAATCCTCGCAGCTTTCGAAACAGCTTTTCCGGCGGGAAATTCAGCATGCCCGTGAGAAAATTCAGTCGGCCTCGATGAGGCATACAGAGCACTACGCACTTTAAATCGTCTGCAAATAACAAGACCTTACATTTTGTATTGTTCAGCGAACAAGCATCCAACAAACGTTACAAGTTGAACGGATGATGGCGTGGCTCTTAAACTTCTGTTCCGCTTTCGTTTACCGTGTACGCATAATTTAAAAAATTCGTGGAAGAAGGCCAGCATACTCTCGGCGCCCTCGCACCCGTATCGTTTCAGACTAACGAATTTTATGGCCAAAAAGTTATCGAAAGCTTGACTTTTGAGCATCTCCGTCGCGATGGCTGATCGCGTTTCGTCCGACAAGGAATCCGCCACGCATTTTTCCGCAGTTTCCGCGAACCATTCCCTCTCGTCTTCAGTCTGTGTAGAGATTATTACATGCAACGAGCACGATGTAAATTAGTTAAAAAAATTCTTTAATCTTGCGGTGGTCTAAGGGTGGAAACATTTCGAGCAGTTTCAGTAATCTAATATTTTGAATCGTATGTTTTTGTATGCAGTACCTCCAAGTAGCTAAATTCGAGCCCTATCGTGCTACTGTATGTGCTGTTCAGAAATTCTAAAGCTTCTTCTATCGTTCCTTCCTGTTTTTTGGTCGATAAGATTCCTTGAAAGGATACCCTGTCTCTTAAATGCAATCCGAATTTTTCTGGACTTAACTCTGTCAATGGCAACGGTTTCTTTGGCGAGATAGGATCTATATTAGCTTGTTTATGACCAAATTTTCTGTAGGCGGTAACCAATCGATAAAAATTACTGTTTTTCGAACGTGTTTCTAGGTACTTTCTCGGCACTAAAAATAGAAGAATAACAATAAGAGGTGTTAAGGGTAAAATCTCTATTTATTCGTATTTATATAGTATACAAAGAATACATATTGTAATTTAATAAAAATTGTTCGTGTTACATTTGTTATCGTCACGTTGTATTAGCACGTTAAATCGTTTTGTCATGATATAAATAATTTTTGATTCTTTACCGTGCGATAACAATAATCGCAATGCAGATCTTTGTCGTAAACATGGAAATTAGATTCGTAAAATGGAATAATCGATTATCGCCTAGGTTAACTTCTTAATTTTTAGTTAATCGTTTAATGTAATGATTATAGATATCGTTATCGTTGTTAATTAAAATTATTGTTTGTTGAAATTAGCGAGTGTTAGTTTGAATTTACCGCGCATGCGCATTGCAACCACGTTCGAGAATTCACACGAATCTCGAACAGTTCCGCGAGATGAAACCGAGGATAAAAGTGTGTTGTTCCGTTCGGTGTTTCGAATATGTAGTTATTTCGCAATGATAGTGTCGTGATTAGTGTGATTTTGGTTCATATCTGCCTGCACGAGATACGGATACCGAAACTCGAAGATTCTAGCAAGGTATTAATCAATTATTGTATTAAAACGTGCGTTCTTTTTGGATTTGAAAACGCGTGTACGACAAATGCTGGTAGCTGTGGCGACACCGCGCGGGAATTCCTGTCGTGAAACATTAAAACGTAATTATGGATCTAATTGTTTGGTTTTCCTCGTTGATATCGTATCAAATTTCAGTAATTCATTATTGTTATCAATGCATTATTATGTGGATGGAAAATTCAAGCGTAAAATACCTTCGAAGGATCGCTGTATCCTCGGTTTATATCCATACACACCGTTTTCACTGTGATAGAATCGCACAGAGATGCTCGATCGATAAACAATGGATTCCGAAGCCGGATGATTATTTATCCACCGAAAACGTTGGTGTTTATATTTACGAAAAGTTCGTAAAGTCGCATACATTCTCGTATTCGTTGCTAAATCTGCGGACCTACTGACAAGTCTCTCATCGCGATACGTCGATTAGTTTATTACTTCTTCTCCCTCCATCGATCGCATTATCCAACGTTATCTGTTTATTCGAGATTGTCTGTGCCCGAATAATGCCAAACACCAAGCCACGTTGCACGAGTCGAACACAAACTAATTTTATGAATGTGTTTGAAAACAGTGTATTTGATTTCTTTTTATTGACATAAAACATTTTATATGGCCAAGTAAAGCCGATCGAACGGTTTTAAAGTGTGAAAAATTATGCTCGACAAGAAATATTACTGAAAAATTCAGCGCTATAAAAAAACACATAAGATTACATAGTTGTTTCGTTTCAGATCGATGCCGATCGTCGATGTCATTTCTTTATTACTCTTTCTTTTATAGATATAGCACAATTACGTCGTGATTCGTCAGCAAATATGTGTGCAAACGATTTATATGTCGGCGTATGCAGTTCCTACGAGGTCGTTTCCTCTATACTTGAACTTATGCGTGACGATGTTGAACTTGGTGCCTCCCAGTGACACTGGACAGCTGCCGTCCGGTCGTGCATAGAAACAAACCGTGTACAGTGCCATTTCCAGCTCGGGTGAGGTACCCACGAATATGGTTGTTACTGGTTTATCGAATCCGCTATACTTTGTACGTATTTTCACGATGGAAGCTTTCTACAAATCAAAAACGACATGCAATAATTTCGTCAAACGTGTTTTCTTTTCATCGTTCGCTATTTGTGCGTAGCGTACGTACAATTAAACAAAGTAACTTACGTCTCCTAGGTCAACTTTCTTCAAATATCCGTTGTAGTCTGCCTTTCCACTCATCTCCTCCTTGCTATAGTAGATCCAATTGTGCAAACCGACCACTTCGGTGCCCGTGGCCGCGTTCTTAAGTTCTGCCATAAAAACGTGCTCGAATCCGGAGCTACCGATCTTCCCCTGTCCACGGGAGAACAGGTTGAACCATATCTTCCTTAACGTGTCCTTGTACTCGTAGTAGTCCTTGCGAACGTGGCCTTTGTCCGCCAGGAATCGCATGGCTGCAGACATTACGTTCGTACTGAGGAACGTGTCCACCAGAAGACTCTCTTCTTGTCTTTGTAACGGGCTAATGTGCTCGTTCACGTTGGTATCCGGTTTATAGTTGTCGTAGATCGTTATAACTTTCTGCACCGTGGGTCCTTGGAACGCTTCCGCGTTTATCGTGAACAACCTGCGAATTGGTGTTCAGGAAAGTATTAAAAATATTAGAAGCATTTTAAATGACCATATTGAATACAATAGTGAATTTATTCCAGGTAACCCAGGTATAAGCACGAGGAACTAGGATTCCAGAGAGTCCAGGATTCGTCTACAGACAAATCATCGGTTAGTCTTCGACCGTCAGTCTACATTCAACGACCGCTCTCGACTTGTTGCGATAGTTATTTCTTTCATAAGATTCAAATAAAATATTATTGTATTTAATACGATATACACATCGTAGATTAGGAATGCTTAGCATTGTTAAGTCTATTGTACAAATAAACTTACGGTTGCGGTGCATCGTCCGTCGTACTGCTGCTACTCGTCTGCTTCTGCAGATTCAGCGTTATATGTCTGTTCGCGTTGTTGTTGTCTTTTATAAATAGAGCCTCGGAGAGTTTCTCCAAATCCTCGTCAGTAATTGTGTTTCCTTTGCTGTAGGTGGGATTGCTCGAGTAAACCTTGTTCGAGTTTCCAGCTCTTCCTGCTGTTTGTCCAGCTCCTCCTGCTGTTTGTCCTGCGCCTCCAGCTAGTGCACCACCTGCAGCTAGTGCACCGCCTGCAGCTAGTGCACCGCCTGCCGCTATCGCTCCTGTAGATGGCCTGGATTGTCCGGGTTGCGTAGGTGTTTGGGGTCTTTGTTGTGGCCTTCCTGCGAAAAGAAGTCTCTTCTTTTACAAGTAACAATTTCTTTTGCTTCTGTAGCATACCTGGTTGATTAGGGTATCCTGGTTGATTCGGGTATCCTGGTTGATTCGGGGATCTTGGTTGATTCGGGTATCCTGGTTGATTCGGGGATCCTGGTTGATTCGGGGATCCTGGTTGATTCGGGGATCCTGGTTGATTCGGGTATCCTGGTTGTCTTGGGGAAGGTGTAGGAGAATTAGGTCTGCTACCACCGCCAGCAACGTCAGCCCAAGTTCTTCCTGGCGATCCAGGTCTGTCTAGTGAGCCAGGACTTCCTGGCGATCCAGGTCTGTCTAGTGAACCAGGTCTGTCTAGTGAACCAGGTCTGTCTAATGAACCAGGTCTGTCTAGCGAGCCAGGACTTCCTGGTGATCCAGGTCTATCTAACGAACCAGGACCTCCTGGTCTAGAGAGAGGTCGGGCCGTTGTACCAGGTTGATTAGAGGACGGTGGCAACTGTCCTGGTGCGAGAAATATCAGAATACGAAAAGTCAAGGATACTTGAACCTTCTATCATTTGGATATTGATTTTCTTTTAATAATTTTACTTGCCTGGTGTTCCAGAAGGCGAAGAGGGTCTCGAACCTGAAATAGAATTTTTATTTATAATCTTTCCATTGTAATAGGGATCTATCGATTCTCACCCGGCGATTGCGGCTGAGGTTGTTGTGGTTGAGGTCGTGGTGCAGGAGTAACTGCTGAACCCGGAGTTGGTTTAGCGCCTGAAATACAGAAGGTTAATAAATTTTCATTAAATAAAGGAAATCGTTCATTAATTCTGCGAGGAACTAAAAATGCATACCTGGTGTTTGTGGCTGCGGTGATCCCGGTCTGGAATCTATAAATTCCATCACATTTAATGAAATACTTTTGTTGTACTATTAGGTTGCGTAATAAGTTTTTCTTGTCGTTAAACATGTATGGCCATTTGTTTCCTATGATTGCTTTTACTGTATCCAGATGTGAACAGTATCTTTCGTCATTAATCGTCGGGTTATGCAGTCAATGTTTATTATAAAATATCAAAGTACCGCCGTCGACGCGAACGGACTTGTTACGCAACCTAACATATTTTAAAATAATAATTTTGATGCTATGTTTAAGAATATTTGTCAATTTACCGCCATTACTCAATGCTGGTCCTTGCTTAGGTAGTGTTGGCGATTGTCTTCCTGGTTCTCCAGCTCCTGTGAGGTCTGCCGCCCAATCTCTGTAGCCTTGTCCAGTGTTACCACCGACTCCCGGTTTGCCTGGTTTCGGCACTGGAATATCGAGACCAACCTCTGTTCCTGGATTTGGTTTACCAGGTCGTGCGTTGTTTCTTATATTTTGTCCGGTCGAAGTGACACCGATCGCCAAACCAGGATCACCCGCACCGAGTACAGCCGATCCTACGCTAGGTGGGCCACTTTGTGGTTTGCTAGTTGTCGGAGTAGCAACTGTGCTTGGGATAGCTGTCGTAGTGGTCACGTCTTTGTCCTTCTTTTTCCAAAACTTCCATCCTGCCTCGACGTCAGCTAAAACAGCATTAAACATTTAGGTAGCTGATTAATTATAGATTAATTATCGAGTTAGTCTCTAATAGGTTTGCATTTTTAGGGAGCCTCGGGAATTTTACAGACATTTTTTTCGAGCAAAGAGCATAATAAGTATTAGTTAAGTTAGAAAAAATGTGGAAATATTCCAGACTAGAGATACGTACGAAGTATGGCAATGTAAAATTGTATCGAGAAGCGTCTGTATCTCCTAATGGGAGATCGGACGTGGTCGTTCGCTCAAGTTATCGAACAATTAGGTCGAATAATAACGCATTCGTTATACTTCGGAGAATAGATAGTACCGATAAAAATTGCGCGATTGAAAAAAAGTATCGTGCTAAGTATTTTGTTGTAGCTTCTTTTGTTCGCTGCTTCCATGACGCGACGTCTCATGAATTCCAAACAGTTTAAAAAAACCCGCGGTTCTGTTTTCGTAGTCGCTGAATGCTCGCAGAATTGCGAGCGGGCATGAACTCACGATAACCTTGTTGATGTGCAAAATAACGGATAAATACTGTAGAATATTTAGAACTCGATGCAAGATAACGTACATTCTTTTTAAACATTCTAATGTCGTGCAATGCATTCGTAACGTTACTTTACATTAGAATTTTTCATATTGGCTACGCTTTCGCAAGATGCAAACATTTGCGTTGCTCAGATTCGTGGTTCGAATCAGAAGAAAATGAAAGTTTCGATCGCATTTGACTTTTATTTCCTATTCAATTTGCAACAGTCGTGATTTATTTAATAGGACTATCGACGATTGCAACGACGCTTCTCATTACACAGAAGGAAAAGTTACTTTCGAAATTCATTCTAAATTCTATGTTTCGACATCGTCGCAGATTACAACAGCGAACAAACTTTTTCGTTACAGGACTAAGTAAAATAATGCATTACAATTTACAATAATGTTCACTTTATCTGTATTCAAAAGTTTATTAAACTTCTGGGGGGAGGGGGGGGGGCAACCATATTCTTTTCGAACGCGGTAACTAATTTTGTATTGTTCTAGATATTGAAAAAATCTGAGACACTTATCGAAGACTCTAATAATTGCGTTTATCCTGTTTCACCGACGATGCATTGAATTCAAAGTAATGTAAATCGTACATTTTCAGGAAATATCGAAGATAGACAGAAAATGATCCACTTACCGACGATCAGAGACAGCCCGAGTATAGCTAGGAACACCGACACGTTTTTGATTTCCATAATGGCCCGGTTCGAGCGCCTGCGTTGCGTCCTAGAACAGGATCGATGCGATCTTGATCGTTGACGCAATCGAATCGAGAGCGTTGTTACGACGTAGGCGTTTTAAGACGAACTGAGGCCTCCGCTGGCTCGAGTCCGCCTTCAGGCGATTACACTTTCCTTCTAACCTCCTGGATTCTCATTGGCACGTTTACTCGACCGTGTGTTAAGGTCGATGCACGGTTACACGGTCATTTAATACTAACAAAAATCAGTGGCGATCTTCTTGGAAGAGTGATGTCAGCCCCTGATCTTGACTTCATGGTCGATTCCCCAGCCGGATCGTTCCCGCATCCGACCGACGGTAATATATAACGTTTAACTTAAGTGGATGCATATAAAGTGACTTCCTTTCCCAGAAAGGCTATAGAGACTCTGATACTCGTCGGTAAACCCCAATACGTGTCCCATGATACATTCTCCATGTATCTAGACTGGACTGATGATAAATGTCTCAAAGATAGTCGGACGGTAATGATCGATTGAGAATAGAATTCAAGTAGGGACACAGACGGGATACAAAAAAGTTAAATAATCGCTTTTACCATCTGTGCTCTCAACGTATAAATGGTTACTCTCTTAAACAACTGTGTGGATGTTTCTATAAGTCTTTTAATAATCAAAGTATTATTATTTTATTGGAAGGAAAACGTCATTTTAGGGACTGTAATTTTCTCTTACATCTTAAGAAACAATTTTAAATTCGCAGCCATTAGCTCGGTGTTACCCACGAAGAAAAACTTCTTCATCGTGAGTAACACCGATTACCAGGTCTCACCACGTGGAGGTTGCTGCGAGTGGAGACCCAAAGAGAGATAGATGGAATCCAAGTTCCATCGATCTCCCTTTTACATTATTAGAAGCTAGATTAGTAAACCAGAGAGATAGAAGGAAACAAAGTTCCTTCGATCTTCTGGTTCACTTCTGCCAAGCAGTTATTTCGTTTAAAGGGGATGAAGCTAAATTGATGGAGACGCGACCCGACGCGACGCGACGCGCTACTGCAAAGTGCAGTAGGTGCAGGGAACGAGATACGCGAACCGAATAGCGAGTCCAAAAGGTCAGCTCGTTGCCTCTTAGCGAGTCCGATCGAAGAGGAAGCGAATCGACGCACCCGACATAGGTTCCCCATTTCCCCCAAGCATCCTGTTGGGAGCCAAATGGACCCAACTCGGGATGTCTAACAGAGAGAGGGATCCTAAGTCGGGGCTACCGTAGACAGGAACAGTCCCTGATCCCCTCTGCGGCCGAAATACTCTTTCTCTTGGATCGTCTCACCAGAGGACGGCAACTGACCCTTTGAACCAACTAAACGGCCGATCACTTGCTTTCTACATGGAAGCAGTGGTGATCGAAGGGACGAGGGACGAGTGAACGAGAAGCTACTTGTTAAATAATTACTTGGCAGGACACGCGGCTACACTAAAGACTTAAGTCTAATTACCAAGTAATTATTTTGTTTAAAAAGGGATGAAGCTAAATTGTTGGAGACGCGACGCAACGCGATGCTAAACCGTGCAGCAGATCTTCGGATCGAATCGACACTACCCTTGGTAGATTGATTTCTATTTCTAGAAATCGATCTATCATTGGCAGGCGACTAGATCTTTCGGACAAACTGGACGGCCGATCACATGTTTCGTTCGACGAAACAGTGGTGACCGAAGCAGGAAACGAGAGAACGAGTCGAGAGAAGCTACTTGTTAAATAATTACTTGGTAACATTGGGAGACGCATACGATAGGGACTTAAAATTAACGTCGAAGCTCAAGTCTAGTCAAGTTGAAGCTAAAATTCGGACGATAGAAGGAAACAAAGTTCCTTGGATGTTAGTTGTACCAAGCAATTATATGGTTAAAAAGAGGGATGAAGCTAAATCGTGGGATACGCGACGCGACACGACGCGATGCTGAACCGTGCATCGGATCCGAGGATCGAACCTACTGCCCTTGCTAACTTGATCTCAACAAGAAAACAGGTAACTGCAACCCCGAGTCGAGGTCTCCATTTCTCCAACGCAACCCGCCGGGAGCCCGAAGGACCCGACTTGGGTTGTCTGACAAAAGAGAGAGTACCTGAAACAGGGTCGACTTCCGCTGGAAGGTATGCATTTCCGCAGAATACGGAAACTCCACACCTTCCAGCGAAGTACCGTTTTCCCTCAATCAAGCTTACCAAGGGAAGGCGATTAGATCTTTCGGACCAGATACACGGCCGATCACATGTTTCAATCGATGAAACAGCGGTGATCGAAGCTAGAAACGAGGGAACGAGTCGAGAGAAGCTACTTATTCAATAATTGCTTGGTAGGACGCGGAAATATGGACAATAAAGAAATCTTCGACGTTAATTTTAAGATTCGCGACGAAGCTTAAATCTAATAGACTTAGAATTAAATGTCCCTCGGCGGATGAGTCCCTCGGCGGATGAATCCCTCGGCGGATGAGTCCCTCGGCGGTCGTGGCGTCTTCCCTCGATGTCCTTGGAATCGATCTGTAATAGATCTGACCTGAAACAGAAACTAATACTTGTGTTAGTATCACATGGCGTCTTCCCTCGATGTCCATGGAACTAATCTGTAATAAATTTAACCTGAAACAAAATTTAATAAACACATTAAACAAACGATGCTGAAGAACCTAGCTAGAGTGAAGTTAGTGAAAACGACACAACAATTTCCTAAGTAAAATCAAAATGAAAATTTTGATTAATCGATAGACGATGCTGATGAACAGCAGAACAGTAAAATAATTCTACAAAATGAGGAACTTCTTGACAAGTTAGATTCGATCAATACCACAAGTAGTGAAAACGATAAAACAATTTCCTAAATAGAATCAAAATAAAAATTCTGATTAATCGATAGACGATGCTGGTGAACAGCAGAACAGTAAAATAATTCTACAAAATGAGGAACTTCTTGACAAGTTAGATTCGATCAATACCACAAGTAGTGAAAAGAACAAAGCAGTTTCATGAATAAAATCAAAATGAAAATTTTGATTAATCGATAGACGATGCTGATGAACAGCAGAACAATAAAATAATTCTACAAAATGAGGAACTTCTCATCGAATTAGATTCGATTAATACCACAAATACTGAAAAGAACAAAGCAGTTTCACGAATAAAATCAAAATAACAATTCTGATTGATCGCCACAGACAGATATGAGTTGAAGAAACAATTTGGAACCAGAAACAGTAAAGATCGGAGAACATATTACATTCAGAATCATTTCCTTTCAAAACCATAACGCAAAAATTGACCAAATAATAGAAGGACTGATCAAGGGAACATCTCAGTATATGTTAAAAATGGAGGAAACATCCACAGTATCGAAACAGGTACGGATAAATTAAACAAACCCAATATTTCATCAAACAATAGTCAAAAATAAACGAGTACATTTAGAATCTGAAAAATAAGAGAGAGAGAGAGGAGATTTAAGCATCGCTCACCACTGGTTAGCAACTGGTCACTATTGGTCATCGTATGCTCACCACTGGTCAACTGGTCAACTGGTCAGCACTGGTCAGCATTGGTCAGCACTGGTCAGTAGTGGTCAGCAGTGGTCAGCAGTGGTCAGCAGCGGTCACTGGAGGTCCCCACTCGTCGCCAAGGTTGTTCCGGAACGTCTAGGTAGTCCAGGCGGTCCTCCTTCCCCGCGGGCCAGCGAGACAGTGGCACAGTGGCCACATATGTCTTTCACACACGATGGCGGAAGAGTGGGGAGAGCTGCGTCAGCCTTCTTAACCATCCGTTTGATCAGCCGACAAATTATTTCGTGAAAAATTAATATTTACGCTAACTGGTAGGCCCTTTCATTATTCATATATCACATATTGTTAAAAGATTGTTCAAACTATTGTGTCATAATGTTAAACAATGCTAAGTTTTATTAATAACTGTTTAATCCTCACATGTTTAATTCCGTTTCCTGATATAAATGGATCTTAATAGTGGCGATTTAATAGATATCTCTTCAAATGCTTATTAAGCCATCTATTACGTAATGTCAAGTAGGACTCCTACATTTCCATAGGGGGTTTTCAAATTACAAATTGATTGCAAGAAGAAAGGTACTGTCGTATCTCGAAATATTTGGGAATGTTCATGCAGAAATATTGTTACGAGTTAAATTAGGAGAACAATCTATTTATTTGAGAATAATGAATATCTAACATTCTTACAATGTCGTATATACATACATATTTACACGCAATTACGAATTCACACTGCAAAACAAGTTCGTGACTTAATACTTGTGGATCATGCCCGGATTATCAAACATTGGCAGAGCGATTACACTTTTGCGTTATAAATCCACTGGTTTATTTATATTCACATTGCGTTTCATGCATAATCGAGCTTGTCGCGTTAGAAATGATCACGGGGAGAGACCAGTTCTCTTTCTTCATCGACTTCGACGAGCCTTACGGAGTTTCAACTTCCGATCGAAGGAAAATAAATGGCTGCCCATAGGATGAATAGAACCACTAGAACAACCATCAGCTTCGAACGGGAGTTGTCCCAACCGATCAGCATGTACTTCGGTCTGTTCTGAGGCTCATCCGCCAGAGAATACTAAAACATAATAAGCTCCGTCAAATACACGGAAACAACAATTAATTTACGATCATAGTTACGTTTAATTACATCGTCGTTTTCTTCGTTTTCATTTAGTCTTTGCGTGCTCAGATTTTGACGCATTTGCGTGGATTTCTCTTGGATATCTTTCGAATTGACTCGTACAGGCTCGAATGATTTCTCGTTCGTTTCGGTTTTCGAGGTTCCTGGGGTGTCGAACGTCGCGAGTCCGATGGCCACGATTCTCTTATCCGGTCCTTGCGATTTAATCTTCGAATCCGTGGCTACTTTGCTCGTTGCACCACTTATCCTTGCGTCTTCCGTTGTCGCATCGTCGCCTGTGCATCGTTTCCATTTAATTTCGGTTCGTTATTGTAAATGGAATTTTAGTGGTTGCTACTGTACTCCTTCCGGGATCCTTCCCTCCGGAGATCCTGCGCTCAGGATCTCGCACTTGAGACAGGAAGCTCTGCAAGTATCGCGCAATCTTCTTCTCCTTTTCCTGCTTCAGATTGCCGGGTCGGTGTTTCCTTCGATGCATCTACTACGAAACTGGACTAAACGGACGTTGATCTTCGTTTCTTTCGGACAAAGAATTGTTCGATTTATCTCTTGTGCTGCGAAAAATGCATAGATTAGATAAACGTTCGCGACAACGCAAAGAAGAATCCTTGCTGTTATTGATAAAAGTTTTCTGTTTCAGGTGAAGTAGCCGTGGTTTCGACATCCAAATTATTTCGAAAGAACAGCGTATCTCTTTGGCATGCATTCTAAGATCGATGGAAGCATTCTCCATAATGGCTAGTAAGTAATAAACGTCCACGTTCGCGTTGGAAGATATTACTTCTTTCCATTCCTTACCTTTGTAAACATTTTACAGAAGTCCCACGAACGATTCGCGAGTCAGATGCCAAGGGACGAGCATAAAAAAACTGTCTTCAAGGCTGATGGAGTTGCGTGTCAGGTGTGAAATGCAGCCTTCGATGTTCTCGAGCATCAACGATCGGTTCGTCCTTCGCCTTTTAGCGCATAAAATTTCTGCCATCAGATTCTCATCGTGTTTGTCCTATGACGCGTCGCTTACGAAAATACGTTTTGTCTCAGAGCGTCATATATTCTTGCGGACAACTTCCAGCAAAGTTCAGGCTATTGTTCCCGAGAAATTATCGCAATCCATCTTTTTTAACAGAACAATTAGTATCGTAAATCGTTGTCGGTTGTGCAAGAGGAGGCCAATGATCCGTACTAATGGTTTATCGGTCGAAACTGTCGTTGCAATTGCCACCTGTGACTCCCGCGATATACACGTTAATTTAATACAACTTGATAAGAAAATTTATTCGATTTTATCACGATATCTCGCAACGTTGCGTTATCGAGTTGATCTTCGAATTTATTTGAGACGTTGATTATTTCGCAGCCGACTGTCGATCGGAGAACAGTATTGAAAAATCATTTTGCATGCTATGACACTTTATTTGGTTATATTAAAAACAGTTAATAGAAAAAGATCATATACATATAATAAAATTATCAATACTAAACGCTCGAATATCATTTTTCCTCATGAGATTAAACGTTTTTCTAATTTCCCGTATCTACAAGGAACACATTTAAAACGATTCTAGCGTACAGTATAAACATTGGTCTCGTGTATAAATATATTTACAATATTATTATAATACAATTACGATATCGCAGAGTCTGTTAAAGATTTGATCGAATGTACTAAACGGGGTCTACCGGCACTTTATAATTTATATTTTTCACATCAACCGTCTTAACGATAAGAAGTTTCTTCTCTGCCGATTGATCGTTGGTTCGTGATCGACGAAGGTGAGAACATTTGTGTAAATTAACGTACGTAAAATGGCGTACTCGAAAAATCGTTAATATTGTACCCTGCATTCTGTGCCTTAGTTTTATTCCTCGCAAAATTTGATTTTTCTTCGACGTATCATCGATTCATTTCGAAAGTAGAATCCCAAGTAGATGATAATATTTCTTCCCTCTTTCTCTTCGTCGTCTTTCTCCAACCATCCGGATCAAACAAAATGGAGAATCGTAGAAATCTTTCTTGTTCTCTCTCGATTCGAACGTCGCATCCTTCCACTTTGCATACTTGTTATGTCTCAATTTGGTTCTTCATAGGATTTCATACTGAGCGAGGAACGTGTAAACGATCACCCAGATGACTAGAGCGACGATCACCGAGATCAGGAAGATCGTCTTGAGAAAATGCCAGGGACTTTCCAAACGTGATTCCACGGGGCTGGACAGGGCCTTGCATCCGCCGTTCTTGCAGGGGATGTTCCCGGGCTGCACAGGCGTCGACGTCGCGACATTGGTCGTCTTCACCTCTCCGAGTTCCGTTTCGTCGGCGCCCTGTACTTCCGGTTTCGTCAGTTCGAACCGCGACGAACTCTCCATCTGAAACCGGGACGAGAAATAGATTTTTTACGGTAAAAATATTTCGCGAACCCGATCCACTAGACGGCGAATAGAATTCTGTTGCCGTCGAGTCGACGGTCTATCGGTCTGCGGTTCTGTTCGTGTTTGAACAGTTTGTATTTAGCAGAGATAAAAAGTTTCTGTTTCTTAACGGAACCGAGCAGTGGTAACGTGTCAGCTGCTGGCACAATTTGCTCAAACAATAAACAAGAAATAATCGTACAGATAATTTGCATCTCCATAACTGTTGAAGGATGAATCGCGTCAATGTAAACGGTATAGTGTTAGAATTATCGTACATGATCTTGCCTTATGATCTTACAGAACACCAAACGAGGAATCGCAAATGGCGAATGTGACATTTTACTTTACACTGAGCCGATTTTTGGATGGTATTTATTTTTGTCGACCTCCTTTTTGGTTTATCTTACCCCCTACCTTTTAGAGTGACTCCTATGCATAATTCTTGTACAATAGAAGCTCTATCAGATAATGTGAAAACATGACTCACGAACCTTGAAATTTATCATGTAAAACTACGTGTTCGTGGCTCTTGCTATTATACTATAAATGGTTAGGATATCCTCGAGTTACGCGGATTATTAGATACGCGACTATACTCCCACCTAAGTCTTTGTACATATTTTTCAATTTCTCAATTTTTCATTTCATAAAAGAGTGCGAATCTATTTGGTTTTAATTAATTTTTGAACGATAGATCGTCATAGTCGCTACGTTTTTATTAAGTAATCCAAACAATGCTTTTATTAAGTGATGAAACTTTCGGACAAGATTGTTTTTAAAGTAAAACACTTGTTGACGCGATAAGTGATTTCGTGTTTATTTAAAACGTAAAAGGAGACGTTAATTACGCAACGGACTTTCTCCGATTTGAATGAAATATATCTGTTCAATGCGGTTTTGAATCCGGTCAACAAAACCGGGTTGAACTAAATTCCTCGACCACAGTTTCCTTATTTGCAAAACGTGTAAATTACCGTATATTACGTGCGTTCGTATCCCTCTAATTTGCAAGTTTCGATCGAGTATCGATGTATAAATCAGGAAGAAATAAGGAAAGGAATTTGAAACGATAGATACCGATAACGATGGAATAAACCCACGGAAACGAAAAATGAGGGGAAGATATGGGAATATTACGTATGGTTCTGGAATCCAATTTTTGGAAGGGAAAAAATCTTGCTTCGGGTCTGGTCCCGTCCCGTAAACCAATCCCATCATGCTGGCGACCTGATTCAAATACGGATAGTCCCATATAGAGCCCGGGGATGGTACTATCACCATCTGTCAACGAGATTAAATTATTACTCTCGATAAATTGTGTGAATGTAGAACAACGGTATTGCATAATAATCGCAGTAATATCAACGCTTGTTCTCGATGTGTTTGTTATTGAGAAACTCCACTCTATGAAATTGAGATAAACCACACGCTTAAAATCATTCATTGCTCTCGGTTACGCACTAGTTCTCCTAACGTACGCTATATGAATAAATAAAGAAAATTTCGTAATCGCTGGAGAAAAATTTTAATGCAAAATACGAAATACATTTTTCGCCAAGCACCGAACATTGCGAAACCTATGGTCGTTCGTACCCGAGACGCTCTTACGCGAAGTATGAAAACTTTCGCCAGATTCTGTAATCGCGATCGTGGCTCGATGGAGCAAACGAATCACAAGTAAAAAATTTCAGGCGAAACAAACACGGTTCGTTCCAGACTCCGCTCTGAATCACCGGTGCGCGGAAGGTCGCGTCGGAATTGATCGGGTCAATGATTCATGAACTCCGGATTCGATTTTAACGCGAGGGTTATTTCTACGAGCACTTAAGGCTTAAATAGCCGTCGCGTTATTCGTTCACGCCGGCACAGTGTCCAGGGAACGATTTTGTTCCTTTTATTCGCGCTGTGTCGCGCGACGAAGGAGGTCGTGTTGACCGTAAACGGAACGTCCGGTGGAAAACAGGAAATCGACGAATATATTTGCGAGACACGAGAGAGAAAAATAAAATAAAAAAAGAAAGAAAGTGTTCGCGATGAACGCGGTGAACTCACGTTATTGAACAAGTATCCATACTTCCTGCTCTGACGATTTCCGTCGTTGTTTGTAGTTTCAATGGACGTCGATCGGGTGTCTGCGACGACGCGGCAGTGGCTTATCATAACTATCGAAAGCGTTTTGTTGATCGAAGACGTTAATTGGATTCGTAACGATGATTTTGCCGGGTGTTCGCTCCGAAACGAGCGAAAGGTCGTAGTTTACTCGCGTACGACGCTGCGGGAACTGACCAGTTACGACGGCCCGGACCCATTGTCAGACATTATCAGCCCCGACCTCTGATCTTTCATTATCGAATAGTTGCTCCCGTGTGAATGTCGTCGTTGCATTTTAATCTTTTCACGGATCGTTTGTAAGAGGCTCACTTTCACGCATTTAATGCAACGCAATCACAAATTCATTTATAATAGATCTAACTACAGCTTCCGTTACACAGACACTCCGGTTAACGAACATTGATAATTGTATTTAAAGTTCTTGTACTCGTGTAAGAGAGAATGTATCGAAAATGGAAAATAATACGATGAATTTTTGTTGCAGGTATCGCGGAGGATGAAACATAGGAATCGTTATGCAACCGGATACGCAACAGGTTTCAAGGATGCATCGGCTAGATCGCCGCGATGACAATACTAGGATACCTTGCGTAATCTGGCGAGGCTCATGTTCCACGAGGCAGGTAACAAACTAGAGAGTTCGTCGTTCGAAGGTGAATTAAATTTAAATACCCCGTGGTACCAAGATGGAAGAATAGGAATGTCCGGTACGATCGATCACATGGAAATTTAACCCCACGGGAATAACGTGACGCCGTGAACTTGTAGGAATAAGTTGAATCGCGTCGAGGAGCGACGTTAAGCCGCGTCCATACAGCTTTTTATTATCTGCTATTCGCGAGCTTCGAATCGAGCTGTTCGGAGGCAAAGTTGTAAAGTTCACGCGACGACGAAACGCGATAAGTTCGCATTGGTAACGAAAAATTGACCGTGTTCGTGTTTTGTTCGGACGACTCGGAGTTCAAAGAACTCCCGTCTAATTAGGAAGGCGATTTCGACAAGAAGGTGAAAGTCTCGAAAGGTCCACATCGCGCGTATCGAAGAACGAAAGTTCTCGCCTTTACCGGAGACTCAAGGCTGCCATTACGAGCGTCGAGCGCGTCGCATATGCGCCGATGTTTTTCGCTGTTAATAAATATACATAGAGTTGGATGAACGATTGCACACGGAACGTCTCCGCATTTATTTTCCTCCGAAATATAAAAGCCACGAATACGCGACTTTACGATTTAGTTAACGAGAAACGAATCGAGCTTCATCGCGCGGTGATTGTTTGGATCGAAATAAGAAACGTAAATAATCGAAGAAGTATAAAATTTATATATGTAGGTAAAAGACATTGAAACGATGCAATACGAAGATATTATCGAGATCGTTCGGTAGATCTTCTCTTCGCGAGAAGTGGCTGGAACGAGTCGTGATTATCTCTTTCGTATCCGCGATTAGTAGCGGCGCGTTGGCAAGGTCGCACAACGATAAAAACCGTAAAAGAGCAAGGCGAAAGAACACGATTTGGAAAACTTGTGACGCGTACAGTCAACGAGATGTGATTTACAGTAGATTTCGATAATGAATGTGACTCCATTAACAGAATCTAGAAAACGCGTTTCTCTAACCGCTGCTTCGAACACAGTCCTACGTATTAATTATAATAAATTTTGTACAAACACTTTGCTCTATTACAGAGCTCGTCTCGTTTATGAACAATATAAATAACGAACGATATTTCTTTTATAGGGTCGAATAGATCGGTTAACAGAAAGATAGATTCTCACTTGTTGTGGATGCCAAGTATGTTGAAAGAAGCTCTTGAAGCACCTCATGGTGGATGGCATTCTTTCACCTTTACTGGTCACCGCATTGTCATCGTGATCATCCAAAGAATCATTGAACGATCACATCTGTCGACGTATCACTTTTTTTTTTATCTGTTTCGATTCCCGACGATTGGTCTCGATCGAAGTCGAACGAAATTCCGTGCGATCGTACACCTACTTGTGTCCAAGTTTCATCGCTGAAACACCTTGGCCGTTTCGAATATTTCAAGTTTCGAACTGTCGATGTTTTTAAAATAAAGCTGCGGAAGATGGGCAAAAGACGACGATCAAATACGCGGCAAACGGTGCAATAATAGGAGACGGACCGTCACGGATCTGCAAGGTGCAGTTGCATCTATACGACTGACCGTCGAGCGAAAGTTTTGAAGCGTACGCGACGGTGCGCGGTCAACAACTAATGAAGTGCGAGTAGATAGCGGCAAGATTCGTACGAACACTTTCAACGCCGATTGTTGGAACTTAACCACGTTACGTTCGTCGCTACAACGCCGAAAGAAATGGTAAAACGTTCAACGTTGGTTTTTTAAATACCGTTTAAAAATGTACAGGCCGATTCCTCGCTACCGCTTGAAAATTGTTGTTCCGCTTGCATTTTAATTCGTTGGTTATTTTAGATAGAACAAAACATAGGGTACATTTTACAATTCTTCGTTTTACGTACAACGTGCAGATCTTCGAAATGTCACTGTCGCACGACACATTCAATTCTAACTGGCGCTTGATCGCATTGCAACCGATGGAAGAATTGCCATCAGAATTCTTCATGCAATGTCGAGTCGCGGAATCTGGCTGTTCCAGTTTCAAACAAATCCTTTTACAGGTCACTCGTTGCCTATGTTTGGTCATGATTCGCCTTATCCTTTTCCATTCTGAATAACTAAGATGGAACTGAACTATAGAACGAGAACGTCGAGTAATTTTATTTTCGATATGCTTGATCTATTGTTTTCGTGGCATTTTATTGGCTCGCGCGATTAACTGGGACTTTCTTTTGAAATTTCAGGATTCGCAGCGGTGCAACACGAATCGTTTGACATTTGCAAAGTCGGCAACCGCATTCTACGCAGTGAGTTCCAACATAATAGAGTAACGGGATCTCGAAATTTCTGCTGCAGCAAATGCCACGGTAAATTGAATGCCGCGAATGCGCGCCCCACTTTTCTTATTGTACAGGAGACTTTATTACAATCGGGACGCAAAGTTGTGCACGTACACTTGCTCGTCATAAGGGCACTTGGTCGGAACGTTTTCTACTTTCATCGTCCCTAAGATGACGTTTTACCCTAAACGTGTTTGGAATTCCAAACGATTTCCACAAAATTCTAAATGTTAAACATTCTTTAGAATAATACCACATGCGTTTTTTCATTCGCTTCCACGTGTAAATAGATCTTCGAGAAAATTCGACATAGGAATGTGAAAGTAGAAGGTTCAGTCTTTAAAACGACTTTAGAAAGATTATTGTACGACGTCTTTTCACGAAGTTACGATAGTTCAAATATTGACAACGTTTAGACCAAGTGTACACTTATAACTCGGGAGTGTACGCAATTTCAAATAAATCGTAATCGTTACGAAAATAAATAATTAAATAATTTCGCTTTAAACATCGAATAAATATTTATTTTTCGATTATGAAGTCGGTGAACGAGGCTGAGATATCTCCTCGTTTCGAAACTCTTGTCTTATCTGTCGCTGACCGAGGATTTACGGAGTATCGAAGCCAAGTTTCCCTGCAACGAAAATGTATTCTATTAGAACCGTGATTTATTAGAATTATTTATTGAACCGTGTCAGCTTATTATTTAACAATTTTTCGAATATCCTGGTTGGAGATAATCTTTATTTCCCAGAAGATAACATATTTTTAGATTATAAATGAAGCAGGTGTTGATAACTGTGGAGTAATATTGTTTACGTCTACCAGATGTCACTTAGGTAACGATAGGTCAGAAAGGACGCCTCACGTTTTTTTTTCTTTTTAACGATCCCGGTGAAATTGCTTCGTTTTTAAATGCATCGTAATTTGTACGATTCTGAACAAATACCTCCATTGTTACATCCATGTCAAATTTGTTCAGAATCATACAAATTACAGTATGTTTCAAGATTAAGCAATTTTGCCGAGATCACTGGTCCATAAGAACTTGTCCAATTTGTGTTTCGAGTTATTTTAACGTTTGTTTGCGAGAGCATAACTTCCAGAACCAGAAAGGGACACCTTTAAAGAAAAGAATTGACGATTAAAATCCTTGTGATGTTGGTACGACGGAAATTGGACTCTTACCTTGCACTCTTCCAGACACTTCGAAGTCGACACCGACTAACTTCGACATCGCCGAATTTATCTCGTATGATATTAATTCTGACAACAGTGATGATCCAATGACGAGACAGAGAGAACGATTTTAAGGTATTGCACGATTAATATTCGATTATTATTCGGTGAAAAGGTTAAACCTGTTTCGGTTGATTCGTGGAACGACAGATGACTAGATGTCGCCAGTCGAGGTTATGTCCGCTGTTCCTATCCTTGAAAACTATTCTCGGTGCATTTTAAAGAGAATTTAGTTCAATTTAGGTTTAAAGCAGGATCCATGCAAACCTTCCGTTTTCTAATCTATACATAAATCAATCTAAATACGTTATACGAGTACGTTAATGTTGTATTCGATATTGTTATAGTACGCAATGTCGAATGTAATTTTGTGCAATATTTCTCAACCTATGAAACAATGAAGAATTTGAACAATTAATTCTTTTAGATAATACCAGAAGTATTGAAAGAAACATATATTTTTCAATATTTCGCAGTCAGACGCAAATCTATTTTTCGCAGTTATCATCGTCCATCATAATGGTAGTTCGTACAATTCAATACAGATAGCAGCAATTGTTAGTTTTTATTATACCTAATTTTGCACGTTTAGTTCAAGTTCGTTGAAAAGAAAATACATTAAAGTATTCTAAAGTTAGTTCTCATTGTGCTAAACGAAAAAATTAAGTCCTATGAAGGATGAGATTCGTGGCTGGAGCCCTCTTCCCTCTCAAAAGATGCTTCATCAAATTTGAACTTGAAGTAACATAATTTGCATTAACAAACTATTTGCATGTAAATGCAAAGTTGGCAATAGACAAATTATGGTAAAAATAGTGTTGTTTATAATTATATTGTTAAAATGAAGTCGCTCGTTTAACTGATTAGCAGTTATTGTCCACGGTTCTAAGGTTAATATGTGCCTGTAGACATGGTACATATTATTATTTTAAAAACATATTTTTATTAAAGGCATTGGAGAACTGAAATCTATAGAATTTTATAAAGAAATTTATTCGAACAAAAGCTGGCAATTAATGGGTTAAGAAGAAGTTAATACGTTCAGCGTTCGCGTTAATAATTAATCGAGTCGCTCGTTAGGTACATCGATGAACGAGCAAATCGTCGGTGAGCGCGGCAAAACAATTTGTTTCAATTTAAAAATTAAATTCCGTTCACACATGCCTGTCGCTAATCGTGATTACGTATCCGCGCCGGTATTGGTCGATGTTCCGAAGCGCGCGCACGAACGTGCCAGCAAAAAACTCGCGAAGTACAGAACCGTATAAGTCGTCCCCCACCGCGGTTACCACGCCAGTCAGTCTCAGGCCACGGGTAATACGCGTTGGATGTTTATCCGCTCTTTTCTCTTCGCGCACGCGATTTATCCTTGACGAAACGCCACGAAAACTTGCACAAAGGTGTACCAGCCGGTTAATCGATCTATCCGGACCGTGTCAGTATGTATCGCGTGCCTTGTTCCTTCGATCTTTAAAACCCGCTCGGGACACTGGCATCGCGCTTCGTTCGTGTATTCCGCGCTATGGTAGACGATCGCCTCGAGTCGAATGCGCGTTGTTTCGACCAAAACATCCGCGACGTTTGATCGCGAGAAAATCGTTTCGTCGTTCGCTGGCCTCGATGCAAGGTTAGGCTCTCTCGCCGAGCGTCGTGCGATTAATTGGCGCGTTTAGTGCATACCACGGGAGTCGGTCGATGAGGTTAGGGTGGCGTAGTATACGCGCGACGAGAATTCGGATACGCGATGCGACTCTGACAGCTCGTCGAGTCGCCTTTACTACAACGTTGTTCACACGTCGCACGACAAAACGCTGTGTGCAGTGCTCGAGGGCAACACAGCCGGCGACGGTGACTTTGACAGCGCACCGTTAGAAGTGAGGTTAATACGTGGGAGGTGGTGTCGTCGTTGTGCGTGTGCGTGCTGTGCACGGAGGACAACACGGCGATAATATCATGACGGCAATGTTAGTGTCCGTGGCAGAGCTGTCGAACATTTTCTTCGTGCTCGCAGTCTCGATATGCTTCTGTGGAGTCTTCTTGTTCATCATCAGGTATTTATGGATTTATCTGCGATTTAACGCATGCCCTGACCCCCTCGATCCCAACAAACCTTTTGACATGTACCTAGTTCGATATCAGTGTTTAACCGTTTGCATCGAGATTTTTAACGTTAAGATTTAGGTTGTTGAGTCCATGTCGCAGGTATTGTTGACATCCGAGTTCTTTTTTTGCGTTAGCTCGATAGGCCAGTGGGTATGTCCGTAGCTTCGCAATCTCGTGGCTCGAGTTCGAATCCCCTATTCACGTACATATTTTTTTGTTTGCATTTAAACTTATCTTTTTAAAACAGCAAAAGCACGTTACTTTCTCAAGCTTCAACACAAGGATTCTAATCGAATTGTTTCGTTACCATATTTATAAATTCTTTATTAATACAGATCACAAGTAATTTTTCAAGCGTATACTATTTAATTTTGTCCGAGTAGTTTCCACGAGTCCAAGTGGACCCAGAGTCTGGTGGACGAGGATCAAGAGTCATTGTGGTGAAATTAATTTTATTAGGTCACAGAGCTACTTTCAGATACCCGTGAGGATCTTTCGAAAGTAGCGTAGCGGAAGTTGTTTTTATACGATTTGCGTATACTGCGTTACCACATGTGTAATTACATTGACATTTGAACGATTCAAAACATGTTGATGCCGATGTAAAGCAACAATTATTTAAGAAGGTAATTAAATGTTCTATACTTAACAGAGTAGCAACGAAAAGTGACGTATAGATTTATTTATTTCGAACAAGTTAACTTGAGAATTAATTTTGTTTACTTTCGTAGTGAAAGGTCCTGGCCCTTAGAGAAGTCCTCGGTCCCTTAGTGGCAGTGAAAATGCCAATTGGGCTTCGTTGACTAGGCTAGAAGGGATTTCAACGGTTCGAGTATGTTCGAGACGCTCGGTATAGTCTTTGGAAATAGGTCGACGTACTCTCGGTGATGTTTCATTGCACAGTGGGTGCAGGAAAACGCAGCCCAGCTATCTTAGCGCAACGGGTTAACAATGTATCGCGCCAATTGAAAAGCAAACATCGGATATTGGCAGATGTCAATAATAATCATCAAAGCCTCGTACTGGTCGAGCCTTCTCGGTTTACGTACAGCAGAATATTTTGCAAGTCAATAATAATATTTGTCGACAAATTAGCGACCCTTAGAGAAGCGTCTAACGCCGTTATTCGAGTTTTCCGGTTGCATAATTATCGTCGATTACGCAATGTGCATTACCCGTTGAATTCTATTTTCTTTTTCTCACGTTTTTTTACCGACAACGGTTCTGGGTCGAGTGTACAAATCCCAGTTAAAATTATCCACGATAGAATGACGCAATATTTGAGAACTACGGAGCTTTAGCTTTTAACTGTTATTAAGAAATGCGCGTATATAAAAATTGAAGGAATGCACGCTGTAGTAAGTTAGTATAGTCTTAATGTACATCGTTGGCCAAGATTTCGAAGGTAGCGTTAACGAAAATTTGGTCTTGCACCATTATGGTTGTCAACCAGCCATTTGTGGCAACCGATTCCTTTTGCCAAGGTCGCCAAGGTACGGGGACAAGTCCTACTTGGAGACTGGAGACTGCCGGAATGTGTTTATCGTGTTACAGCTGTAGCAAGGAACTGACGAGTTCGATCATTATCTACCGCAAGGTAGTATCTCGTGCTGCCTATTACGTCGTAACATTTTCGACGTTCGCCGAAATCGGACGTTTATCAGATTATTCTACAAATAATACGACGGGGTATGTCCCCATAGATCTCACCGTGAGATACATATCGTTTCACCGGCATTCAAATCTCTCAGCAACAGTCGCGTTTTCAGCCATTTTGAAAATTTCGATTCACAAATAATTGTAATCAGTTATCTAATTTATTGTACCCCGGTATCGTCGATTTATTTAACTAACAGCTTACGAACGGATATTAAACAGTATCGCGAAGATCGATATATCCGTGTGTTCATAGATTAGCTCGTTACAATTTTTACCGCTTTATCTTACCGATAAATTCATAATACACAGTCATACTTTAAGTTACATTTGCTCAATCGGATTCACGTGCTTCGCGATATTCCTATCGCTCCAAACATGAAAGATTCAGGTTCTTATAAATATGCAAAGCAGCGTACAAGGAAAAAGATATTTAATTAGATACATAAATCGATGGTGAGTGTGCACCGAACGTTTTTCTCGGCGATCGAAAATAGAATTGTTCGGAAAAGATTTACGATCGCTGAAATAACAATGTTTATCGATTAGTGGACGGTCGATTCGTTGAATTTTATTTATTTCTTTGTGTTGGACTCATCGTCGAAACGAAAGCTGTGTCGTAGGTTTAAAAGTGCCGGTCACCGGTGACCGTCACGGCAACGAACGCGTTAATGGAGCGATAGTTTGGACACCATTACGCGTCACGCTGCCTGATTCGGGGTTTCGCGTTGCGAGTTCCCTTTCCCCGATTCTTTTCCTTTTTATCGGCGATCAAACTCGCAACACAAGCAAAACGGCGTTGCTATCGACAATGGCTCATTCTTGCTTGAGATATCGCCTGTGCAATTTTTCCTCCTAGTTTCTCGCGATAGAGGCGGGATTTACTTTACGATTCGAGCTCAGTGGACATTGTTAGTCAAGTTCCTACCAGTGTCAACACGACGGCAATTGTCTTCAATTGAATAAGGTCAAGAGACCCATAATTCTTTCAGTTCCGCTTATGCGATTCCAGAAAACAATTGAGGTGGCGCCCTTATTATTTATACAAGGTGTTCGACCATCCCTGGGAAAAGTTTTAATTCTAGAAGAGGATTCTAGAGGCCAAAATGGAACGAAAATCAAAAATACTAATTTGTTGATGGAGACTTCGTTAAAAAGTAATTAACGTTTAAAGTTCCGACCGTACTGAATTTTTTTCTCGAAAATGCGCAGGATTTCGGGGGTATGTCTGTTGACCAAAAATGCTTGCAATTGACCCCTGCAACTAAAAATAATTTTTCCAAGACGATTCGAAAGTCTTTTTTTTCACCCAAAACTTTCAGCACTTACTCGAATTTTTTTCTCGAAACTGGTTAGGATTTCGAGGGTATGTGTATTCACCAAAAATGATTGTAATTGACCCCCACAACTGAAAATAATTTTTCCAGAACGATTTGAAATTTTTGAATTTAATTGTTAAGAACTTTTTAACGAAGCCTCCATCAACAAATTGGTATTCTTGATTTTCGTCTTATTTTGGCCTCTAGAATCCTCCATTAAAATTTTTCCCAGGGGTGGCCGAACACCCTGTATATTAAACGAATTTATCGTATAGTTCGAGTTAGAATCGTGACCAACTTTTCACGATACCTAATATTATCTTGCCACGTATAAAAATAGATCCGTGAAACGTGGCCGGTTCCGTCGAGTCGAAAGTGACCGGTGCTCGGATCCACAAATTTTGTTTCTACAAATCGTTAACACACTTCGCGAAGAACGCACGGATTCGCTTGTTTGAGAAGAGAAAGTCCATCGCGGACTGAAAACGAAAATCTATGTTAAGTTTCGTTCCTCTAAAAAGTAGAACTCAGTCGGGGCGTAAGAGAAACACTTTTCAATTTGTAACGCAGCAAATGATAGGAGACAATTACCCGTTAATCGATAATGTTTGTGTACCAGGGCAATCCTAATAGTTTATTAGTTTCTCTGTGATACTATATTCTTTAGTCGATCAAACTGGTACTTTAAATACGCTGTTTGAGATTGTTTGAGATATTCGATCGTGTGTGGATCGGTTTGTGAAAGCGTCGACGAATATCTTTTTGTAATCTGCGGTAGAATGATCGCTGCTGGCAAAAGTCATTTGCCAGGGACAGTTTGACCCTATGCCCGTGGCGGGTAAACATGCAGAAATTCATTGTCGATACTCTTGCGAATAATTTACAACACTACGATGTTGCGATACGTGCACACGTCCTCATGGCCGCGGGGTTATTGGCAGTCGAATAATGCACGCGGTCGTTCGCACCTTGATTCATTCAGAAGGATGAATAACACTGAGAGTTCGCTAATTCGATTAAGCACAGATGGACGAATCCATTTTTCTTTTTTAAGATAATCGTCTTTGTACCAAGGATCGAGGTAGAACAGAAACACAAAGAAAATTGTAATCACGGTCGATATTAAGAGAGTATCGCTACCTAATCGATCGACGAGTTCCATCGTGCATATATCATTGCTAAGAAAGTTATCGGATATGTTAAAATCGATGCTTCGTCATCGTTACCGTTTCACCGAGCACAATGACTGCGGAGCAGCATTAGCTTTATTACGAAACTCGTTTGTGCAATATGAAACGGTCGAATATAGCAGGATTTTTGAAATCGACGTTTTCACTTGATCCCACGAGCTTTCGTAACGTCCATCGAAGACAAAGAGATAAAAGTTCGTGTGGAAACCGACGCTAAAGTGCGTGGCGAAACGGCTTGCGAGCATTTTTCTTTCAAAAACTCTAACGAACGTTTCGTCGTGCTTAGCTCGCGTTGCGCGTAGATGTAACTCGATTATTCGAGCAATTCGAATTAATCGTGCGAATAAAGAAACATGACTTGTATCGAAGTATAAAAGTAAATAATAATTACACGCGTCTCGATCGTTCGAGCGAATCGGAGATAATTTTAGTAGGTCGAAAGGATGAGAAATGTTACAGAACCAGTCTCGATATGTGAATG
Source organism: Colletes latitarsis (assembly GCF_051014445.1). NCBI lineage: Eukaryota > Metazoa > Arthropoda > Insecta > Hymenoptera > Colletidae > Colletes > Colletes latitarsis. The sequence goes on along the minus strand of NC_135135.1, from coordinate 22,486,165 downwards.
TTATGCCCGTTACTCGGGATACGTACCGATAAAAAGAGAATTAGTTTACTGTTACTTCTCCAGGATCACCTAATCGTTTCGAACTCGTGCGGGACGTTGCATGCCTCCGCAGTGTATAATTTAGAATTTTTGCAACGACATAAAACCAAGAAATATAGCTTCCGACGCTACTTATATAAAGCTTACCACGCTCTATAACACGCAGAATGTCCAGTTGTTAATATTCAACTTCGAAACAATTTGTACATACAGAGTGTTCGATCATCCTTGGGAAAAATTTTAATGGGAGATCCTGGAGGTCAAAATAAGACGAAAATCAAGAATGCCAATTTGTTGATCGAGACTTCGTTAACAAGTTATTAACGTTTAAAGTTCCGCCTGTAAAACGGCAATCTGCATATAGCTGCGCGGAACTGTAAACGTTAATAACTTTTTAACGAAGTCTCGATCAACAAATTGGCATTCTTGATTTTCGTCTTATTTTGACCTCCAGAATCCCCCATCAAAATTATCCCCATGTCGAACACCCTGTATTTTCTAAGTAGGAGTGGGAGTCAATATGCGTGAAAAATTCCAACAGTTGTATAGTTTTTGGACCAAAAGTGATCGATACCTAAAGATACACGTTTTTTTTTTTACAGTAGAATAATCCCCTTTGTGTAAAAGGATTTGTAACGTGCAGGGAAGCAGTCGACGGTTTTATTAAAAAATAGGGTACAATTCCTTTGTGCAGGAACATGATCGTACTTCGTATTCACGGCGACGAATTGATGTTCGGCGGGAGTGGAAACGTAATGACACATTCGCCACGCATACCTCAGATGGAGATGATGAAGGTCCACATTCCCTTCACCTTCAAGCTTCACGAAAGTTTCAAGAGCACTTACGCCGGTGAGTCTAGTCAACGCACACCTTGTTTCTCTCATTTAACTTTCCTTTTCTTCCTCTTTCGCTACTCGACGGGACGTTTCAAGATAAGTGATTCCATAGAATTAATAACGAGAGATTGAGAAATTGCCCCTCGAGATATTTGAACGTCAACGATCCTTTCAGACCCTTTAATATTAAATTTCAACAAAATTTTTTACTCCGACGGCAAATTGGTTGCCTCCCAAAGGATTTTAATAGATCGTCTATTAAACGAAAACTGATACACGGATGTCCATCGAGAATCCATTAAGCACAAAACTTCTCTAATATCTTTTTCAGGAAATGAATTTTGCAAACACCAGTAAACATTAACACTTTTGTTTCCTATTTAATATAAACTGCACTACTATATTTACCCAAGGATTTCTAGTTAGCGTTAAATAATAGTGCAAAGTGATTGCAAATGTTAGCCATGAATTATTGATACTTTACGAGCAAGACGTATTTCTTTCAACGTTCGTTTATTTAACATCCTCGCTTCATTAGAGACTTAGTAAAAAAAATCGCCATTAATGTATAAAAGACTCGTCGGTTTTCAAGATCAGATTAAGATTATATCTCGCGCGATTCATGTAGAAACGCGCGAACGTGCTTTGCCTGCATTTCGTATAATTTTCTGAGTATTAGTATTCGCTGGCGTTTGAACTGTCGTCAAAATTCACGCGTCGTTTAGAGCGGACGACGATACAGGGTGTCCCTGAAAAATGTTGGTCTCCGCGAGGGAGGCGATTTCCGATGGTAAAATTGCGTTGGAAAACAAAATCTTGGATGGACGCACCTTTAGCGTAATCGCTAATTGCATATTTACCTATATTTACATACACGTTTACCTAATCGATTTATACCTAATTGGACATGAATTTTAATTACGTATGTATGTTCGTTGGAAATTTACTTGCTTTGCATTAATTTGTTACTCGTATCGAGTTGAACTTTATATTCTGTTTCGTTTCGCTGCTCGAACCATCTTCCTGGAGAGACCATCGTTTCCAGAGACACCTGGTATAACGATACGGAGCAGATCCCGAGAGACCTAACGGTTCACGTTCGCGAATTATACGACGAACGATTTTTAAGCGGTTGCACGGTTCAAATTCTGGTTCTCCGTGAACACGCGGGGTTGCGTTTCGCAATTCGTCGTCGGTTAATTAACTGAAATGAACGGAGAGTGTACGGTTCGACCGGGCCGAAAGTGGGTTACAGACACGCGTAAGGAGAAAAAAAAATATACGACTCCCCTTCCCTCATCCCACGTACCCACTATCCTCGTGATTGGTATGCAGGTGTGAAGGCACCTGTAGTTACGAAACGTTACCTTGACCGCTTGGCCAGGTCATTGTGAGTCATTTAACTTGTAGAGACGACAATCGATACACCCGGGGGGGCAGCCTTTATCATCTCGAGATTTAATTTTGTCCCTTGGCATGGTACTTCCCTTTTTATCCTACCGATAATACGACAAAAATTACATTCATCACTCTCCATCTTCCACGTTAACTCTCAACGAAACAAAAAGATACTGATACAGACCAAAACTTGTCTACCCACTCAATGTTAGGAGTAACTGTATACTGTTACTAACAAAATTCAAAATTAATTAGTTAACATTCGCCCCGAGACTCTATCGTAAGAAAAAAGATCGATCATCGTAATCACGAACAGTAACATCGAAACTTCAACGTCTCGTATCTCGAACTCGCGACACGGAATCGAGTTTCCTTTTCGTCTAAATTCGCTAGCGCAATTCCCATCGATTATTGCCGCGTATGAGGAGAATCGGTATGCAGTAAATCGCGATAACGTATGCAGGTAAAAAACACGACGAGAGTCGGTCACGTTCGCGGGGCCAGTGATATATGTTCGACGCTCGATGACCCTCGATAAATTCATTAAACCGCGATTTATGGATCGTTGGCGTGTTCGTTGCGCGCGCAGCTAGATCCTCCAGACTCGCGGATCCGGGTGTTGCACTTTTATTCGATCCGCGGTGCGGATCGGGAACCGACGCGACGCGCTGAGCACGTGTTCCCGATTGAATCGATTCGATCACGCGCGCATCGAGTCGCGTGCTAATGGAAATACGCGCAATTGATTGGAATGATGGACGGGAAATTTGTCTCGGTGACGTTTCCGGGCGGTACGCAGCTTCGCGGGAAACGCGTAACATCCGACAGTTTGACAATTAGAACGGACAACAACGCACGGAAACCGATTATTCGTTCTCGGAGTCCATTATTAAGTTCTGCGAGTTTCTCGCTCGAAAATGCTTCCTCAAATTTGTACGTACAATGTTTGCTTTCAATTTATTTTTACGATAGAAGCTGGATAGAAGATTCTCCTTGAATGCAAAATAATTAATTTCGTGTTTTTCGTTGTTGCATTATTGGAATTGGGTGAAAAAGTAGTACTCTTTATAAGTAAAAGTGAAACTTTATTTAATGGTTCGAAAGGACGTCTTCACTTTACTCTTTGGCCCTCGATAACAAAGCAGATCCAGGCCCCTAGGCCCGATGGTGCCAATACGGTCTCCGTATGCAGACAATGGACAGTGTTTCTCACTGTTAGATTCAGTTTTGTAATGATTATTTATTAACAATCCAACATGCATCGATCTAACGAGACTAGAATCGCACGGGGCAGCATCCTGAGAGTAGAATCGAAAAATACCGGTATTTTCCATTTCGTTACTAGTCCCTGGTTGCTAGTACTCTCGGGCAAAGTCGATGCTAGTTGGCAGCGAAAGGTTGAAAGGTGTTCCTGTAACGTTTTTTCCTCGTAATCAGGTTCGAGGTTGCGGATAATATATTCCGTTCTCTGATCTGGGGATCTTAAACTCGCTTAAAAGTACACGCGTGTCATTCGAGCTTGCCTTGAGCTAGAAATAAATGACGCATCGCACTAACACTACTTGCGGCTACTTGTAAACATTTCTATATATGTGCCTTAAGTTCGGCCCTTCCAATTCTGTTCGTGTTATGACGGGTTCCCGAGAACTCGTATTTCACAACTATTTTTACTTCTAAAAAATTTATCAAGCAAAGAAGTCTTGATTCGTTAAAGAGAGTCGAGCAAAAAGTTAGTTTATTCTGTATTAGCTATCCGTAGAAAGTTATTCGACGAGTCTTGCTAATTCGACGCCCAATATATGGCTAACGAGAGTTCCAGGCGCTTTTAGAAATCTGTTACAGGATAGATTCAAAAGGAGCGATGAATAGTTGAGTTCGAGCGTCCGGTCTTTCGAAAAGATGCTTTTCTAAAGAAGATTCTCCGAAGCAATTCGATGTACACGGTTACCAAGCGAGCATAAATGCACGATATCGCAACACCTTCAAAGGTTAAAGTTATCACCCAAGAGACACGATTTCGAAACGCTCATAAACGGTCACGGTAATCGAACGTTTCTCCCGATAATTTCCGACAGTGCGTTTCTATTTTCGATATCTCGATGTCTGGAACAACAATGGACTATGCAATGCCCCTTCGACTCAAAAATACTGTTCAAAAAACTTAGCACTTTAGATTCTGAATGCTACTGATTCTCTCAGCAAATATAACAAAATTTAGAATAATTTTATTTACTATCGAAACATCCAGTATTTTCCGACGAGAACAATTCAATCTAAACGTGGTCTCGATAGAGTTTAATTTCATTTTTAAGGGTGTCGTTTTGCTCGTGGCTGGATCCCCCGGTAAGTTCCACGCGAGAACGATAAATTTTTCCTCCGCGAGACTAGTCGAAGACGTAGCCAGGTGGAAACGTTGCAAGGCAAGGGCAGAAGGTGTTTTCGAATTCCAGGCCCGTAGCCAAAGGTGACCATGTAAAAACCGTGAGGGTCGATAACAGAGTTTAGTCTCGTTCATCGAGGACGGCGTTCTCTTGCTGGAACACACCAGCGTTACGTAAGTTACGTGACAATAGATGAAACAATTTCCACTCGGTCGTATCCGATGCAGGCATTATTAATAAACCCGAGGCTCCAGGTGCTGCTAAATACGCGTTTCCAAGCAGCTTGGAAACAACGCAACCAGAATTTCCAACTCGTTTCCTCGGTCGCGTCCCCGCCTGGCACGATAACGAGAATCATCTTAATAATCAGAAAGTTAGTCGTTGATGCTCGGCCATTACGGAGGGGCAAAAAGTTTAGAACGATGTCAAATTCGATTGCTTAAAACGCTAATGCATTTTGCAAGCGGTTCGCCAGGGTTTCGAATGTGAAAAATGAGAAAAATTGCCTTGAAAAATTCGCGATTCGATGGCGATGAGGATGGCTATGCGTATCAAGTTCATCGGTTCGTCCCGAAAATTGCTCAACGCTCGAGTTCATCGGCAGAGACACGGAAAGCATATTCGTTTCTGGCTGGCATTTTACCGTGCAAACATCGCGTCTATCTCTTGACAAGCGTTCCGGCTAAAGAGTACAGACATTGTGCAACGCGTAATCGCGATTGAATCGGGAGAGAAGAGGAGCTTGTGGTCCAAGTTACGAAAGGTAAAGCCGAACGGTGTCGTAACGTCGCGAGTCGATTGCAAGATTCCTTCGACGGGAGAAATAAGCGGTCGTGATCGTTGGCCGATACGGAATCTCTCGATCCTCGTCTTTTTGAACGACGCCACCGTTTTCGAAACGCCTACGGTCGTTAACGCCTCTGATAATTTACGCGTTCCGCGCGACTCCGTTGGCTCGTTAAGACCTGGGTACGTTGAACAGGTACCCGGGGAGAAAATGCGAAACAGCTGTAACCTATTGCCAAATCGCGCGCGTTCGTGTTGATTCAGAAGGTTAGACATCGTATTAAAGATACGGGACGCTAATGTTGCCTTTTCACATTACGATATCCGGAGATTACGCCTTAAGTGCAATTTCGTGGCTTCTAGAAAGGTTCGACGAAACGGTGTACCAATGATTGGACGCTGGAACCTTCTGAAATGAGAGGAGCCTAGTCGTTTGAAATTCCCCTTGAATAAAATTAAATTGCTTAGAATTGAATAGTCGGTGGAAGATCTTCCTCGATTCCGCCATAGTTTAGACGATCGAGAGTTCGTTGACAACACGCATTGCATTGCTCGACGAAGTAATGTAAGTAGAGAGCCTCGAGCAATATGTTACCGTGTTGTCCCGGACCATGACGTTACTCAAAATCGTTACATAACAAGCCCACTTTCAACTTTTTTTTTTTCTTCTCGTCTGGCTACAAGATATCTCCGCGAGCCAAGGAGGTTTCCAGGTCATGTGTGAGAGGAGAGACCACGACGCAGTGTCTCCAGTTCTAATTCTTGCGAATGTTTATCGTTCCTCGGGGCACCCCCCGGGTCGCTAAACCTTCCTCGAAGAACGGAATTTCCATTTTCGTGAACTGTTATCGCACCAACTTCCGTGTACGTTCCGTTCTGTAAATTGTATCAGCAATTCGTCAAACTAATTTGGGCGATCGTTATAATATTCGTTCGTAATTACTAGACTGTCGTAAGATAATCACGGCGAAATGCAAATTGATCCTCAGACCAAACGAGTTTGACGTACCTGTCCTAGATCCACGATATTTACCATGATGGAGCGATAAGAAACACAGGTGTCGATCGAATCGATAAGCATCGACAAAAGTAGACACACCTACGCAGCGTGTGGCGACGAAACATTTAATTTAAAAGGTATCTTCTGCGTAGAATCGATGTGAAAGAAGAAACGTCCAAGCTTAAAAGCCTCGAGATCAGGATCGGTATGATAAAATAAAAAATTGAAGTTGAAATACCAGCCACGTTTGGAGGAAGAGCGACGTCTCGCGTTATTCACCGGATACGGCCAATTTTCCGGAAACCACGCGTCCTCTTGGTCGCCAAAAATTGTCGTCGCTGGGGGAGAGGCCACTGTCGAAGAGATTGCTTCGAGATCACGCGAGCTCGGTGCGAACGAAAGTGAAAGCTGCCAAGATCGTCCAACGCGGTAGCAAGCGAGGTATCGAATCGGACATTCTAAAGAACCGCGGTCCGAAAGAGCAAAAACATTTTCTTCCTGTACAAGGACATGTATTTTTGGCTTCGTTTCGAAAACGAACGGAACGTGTTCCCAAACTTCGGTCGAGCCTCTTGGATTGCTAGTCTCGCGAGAACACCGGTTCCCGTTACCATCGATCTTCTGGGCGAAACAGATAACGGGACTGGGACATGGAACGTATCGTCGTTGTTATAATAATATTGTTTATACAGCTCGCGAAAGTATTCGAAACCATCGCCGATGAAACATTAATCGTTCTGGTCTGGAAGTTTGGAAAAATTGATTTACGACCCCTACGAACCGTGTTTCTATAATCGATATAGAAAATGCGTTTTTAAGATTGATAGAACAATGAAATTAAAATAAGAAAGCATCGTATGAGCTACGATAATTTATGGTAAACATACATAATATCCCGTTTCAACATTTAAAGAGTATTTTAGTTATACGCGGAAACGCGACGCGTTTCGTGGCACGAATCGAGGAAGAGTCGAGACCAGATATTGCATCAAGGTAACAGCATGTTGAGATAATAAACATTCTTATTATACATCGAATAATCGTTAAATATCCCCGGGTATCCATAAACAATGGGAAACATTATGAAGTAGATATCCCCCTTACAATCGTATTTCAACGTAAACAATATTTTGTCGAGTGCTCGAGTTCAGAGCGCAAAAATGAGGTGTTCGAAAGGTAGATAGGACAGTGGATAGGGAAACGTGGATCGTCGTGTTTGGGTTCGGTGAAAAGGCAGAGTACAACTGCATAGAGGCGTCGCATCGAACTACGATAAGGCTCGGTTTGGCAATAATGTTACGTTATTACATGTGTGAAGCGATAAAAGATGGTGGCATTCGTAATGCGCCGTTTACTCAGCTGAAAACTGGTTTTTAATACCAGCAAGTCGAGAGTGTTCAAGTCCGAAGCGTTCGATTTACCGAACTGCTATTAACCCAAATTCCAGGGAACAGTTTATTGGCTCACTTTCGAAGTCAGATTTCGACCGTAGTCGCGCACCATAACCCTTTTGATACTATCGAACGCTGTTGAACACGCAATTTTTGCGCGTATAATTATTTTTAGAATTTATCGAAAGATTGTATATACTGTTCGAGACAGTAAATCGTTTGGTAATCGATCTGGCATGCGTCAGTCTCGATAACCAAGTACGGAGTTGTGAAGATTATTCCATGAGTGATAGGACTTTCCGTTCATAAAATACGCTTTCACGATAACAATGCTATCAATCATCGGTTTATGCGATACGGAATCTTGAGCGACGGTGAAATGCAAAAGTTTTCAAATATTCCCGGTCGCTGAATCCATCTATCCAGGGTTTTCCCTTAATATACCAAGTATAGTTTGCTAGAAAAGTTTTGTAACACAGCTTCATTTATTCATAAATGTTTCCAAGTAATTTCCATGACCATGAAGTGGACTATACCTATTCACCTGGAAAAAGACTTTTTTTTTTATTAAGTAAAAAGAGAAATTTATCATGTCCACTTTGTGGAAAAAATTTCAAATCGTTCTGGAAAAATTATTTTCGTTTGCGGAGGTCAATTAGAATCATTTTTGGTGAATAGACATACCTCCGAAATCTTGCACATTTTCGAAAAAAAAATTCGAGTAAGTGCTGAAAATTTTGGGCGAAAAAAAAGATTTTCGAATCGTCTCGGAAAAATTATTTTTAGTTGCAGGGGTCAATTGCAATCATTTTTAGTGAATAGACATACCCCCGAAATCCTACGTATATTCGAGAAAAAAATTCAGTATGGGCGGAACTTTAAACGTTAATAACTTTTTAACGAAGCCTCCATCAATAAATTGGTATTCTTGATTTTCGCTTTATTTTGGCCTCTAGAATCTCCCATTAAAATTTTTCCCATGGATGGTCGAACATCCTGTATACTGTTTACAATACGGTATTTGGAGAGAAAGGGTTAACGCGTTAAGAACAGCTGCTGCAAAGGATATTGTAAAAACGATGACGAGTAGTTATGTGGAACAAACGATTGTCAAATGGCGTTGCATAATCCGGGCAGGTCGGCTAATCCATTCGCCTGGTTGCACCAACTGCTTGTGGAAATCGGATCGTTTCAGCCGCTCGCTGCTCGAAAGAGCTTCGGACGTTCGGTTGAACTCCTCGCGTGTAGAAACTGGCCGAGCGCGAACGCGATTACCGTAACGCCGATGTAACAGAGAAATTGAGAAATTACTCTTTCTTCTCTTCGTATTACATACGTTCCACACGATGAAAATAGACGTCGAAGGTTGCCGAGTTCAAGTTCGACGTTCGAATAGAACACGCGCCAAGAACGACGAAAATTTTCAAGCCATATCCACGCCTATGATCGATCGACGAATAGAAAACTAGCTTATGCGGCTCTGCTACGCGGGAAATTATCGAAATTTGCTTGTGTATACCCTCGACTTACGTCGTTTCTAGTAGCGACACGATAAACGTTTGTTCAAACAAGTTCGTAAAAATATTTATCGCGAAAATTAAAAAATTTCAAATCGTTCTAAAAAAAATTACTTTTAGTTGCCGAGGACAATTACAACCATTTTTGGTGAATAGTCATACCCCCGAAATCCTACGCGCTTTCGAGAAAAAAATTCTGTAATCTCATTTTGTGTCTCACTTCCTCCTGTGTTCATTTCTATGATCTGTTGGTAATGTTGCAAATGACACGAAAAGGGTAATGGTCCGAAAAAGTACATTGGATGTAAGATCTACTCGTATACGACGTCAGTCAACGGTATCGGTATTAATACATTTCCCGCGCATAGCGCGTTAATCTGTCGGGTATTTTCCATTTGGACGCAATCGTCGTAGAACGTAAGTTACGTGCTTTCCATGAATGAACCGATAAACAGTCGACGAGCCAAGCATGTACATACATGCTACGCGATATATGTATAGAGTCGAGTGGACAGTTTGTCCGTTTTTGGCGAGATGTCTCTATATCCTGCTATATAATTTGTCTTGTGATTACACAATTCTTATTGTGCAAATTATCCGGCTTCTTAGGATTAAATAAGCCACTTTTTGCAAAAACAATACGCGTAGATGTCTCGTTTGATGTAGCAGCACAATTCGTGCATGCTCATCTACAAACGACGTATCGGGCACTCGAGCCGTTGGAATTCATCCGGTTAACTGGGTCGTTTCTCGAACAGAAAGAAGGTTCGAGTCGTCTTGGCCGCAACGAGTGCAGACGCGACGTAAAACGGTGCCAGTATTCGGAAACGAAAAGACGCAGTACGACAAGAGGCGTCGATACGTATCGCCGTTACGACGATATCTTCGAGTACGAAGATAAAGAAAGGCACAGCATCCTTGAAAACGCGCTCCGATAAATCTTCGCGAGGTGAGATTCGATTCGCTGGTACGGTCTTTCTGGATTTCTGACGCGTCTCACGGATATCGCTGACGAGGAACGTCTGTGTGCGTCACGTTTCATCCGCGAAACGACGATTCGATCGCGTTCGATGCATTCTCCTTTGTTTCGCCGATCCGGTAGCGCGTGTCCTCACACTCGAGCGACTATCGAGGTTTCTTACTCTGTCCCTTTTTTCTCTGCGACTCGTAAAACCGTATTCAATGTCTCTCCGTCTCTGCTGTACTCTGCGTAGAACGTATCGAAATATATCGTACCGTTTAAATTGCTATCGTTTCTCATTTCAGAATAGAACGTATCTATGGTCCCATTGGGGCCCGCTGACTGGAGGATAAGAAACATTGGTCCCACGCGACCCAGCGATACTTTATCGACCGGTGGTCGAATAGGAAAACGATACACCTCTACGGAGAGCAATTTTTCGAACATTCGTCGCGCACACCTGAGAACGGGAATTATTTTTATTCTCGGATCGTTGCACGCGTTCGTTAGCAGGGACACGTATTCCGCGGAAGAAGGAGAAAAAACCAGGAGACAGGAGATCGATATAAATGGCGTGGTGTGTCCGATCGTTCGCGTCGACCTTGATTGTACTACGCTTGGACAGTCACGTAGGCAAGTCGAGGCTGTATTTTCTCCCTTTGCGAGATGCTGTGCCTTCGACGCGATGGCTGTCGATCACCGGTGACCGGCACTTGAAATTTGGAATTATTTTTAATATAAAAAAAATTATGAAAATTCTTCTTTATCTCTCGCGCGAAATCTTAGTGGTAGAACCGAGCGACTAACGTAGAATAGAATTTTCGTCGTGTCCGACATTCTCGTCGAGAAAATCGATTCTGAAAATGAGTCATGGCGCGCGCTTGTTTTAAGTCTCGACAGTGCCGGATCTCTCGGCTAGTCTCCTCCATTGTGTTTCTACGCAGCGTTCGAACTAGGTTCCTTTATTTCGGCGCCTTTTCCAACCTCGGCCATCGATGTTTGATTTATGCGTCACTGCATGCTTCGTTCTTTCAATATTTTCTTGTCGGTCTGCCAAAACATTACCGGATGTTCCTGCTGTTTGCTTTTACTGTGCTTATTCTGCCACCGTCGATGCTACTTCCTCCTTGACCATTATCGATATCGTATATTTCCAGACATTGTAAAAAATTTCAGTAGTAACCTCGGTGTAACCATAATTCTTAATACGTGTGAACGATTCTAATTTACAGAGTTTACAAACGAAACGTAAAGTTGTTTTACTATTAGAGAGAACACAATTTGTTCAAGTTTGGCGTTTGTTTGAAAAAATTCGAAGCTTTTCGGTCGTGTCAGGTCTCATGAATGAAAAAGAGAACAAGGAAACGATAACCACGTAACTGGCCGACCGTAAGGCACTAAAATCGAAGCTTTTATTATCTCCATTATTGCAGTTTTCAGTTCTACTTTCTGAACCGTATGTTTACACTGCAATCCACGAGAGCAATAATTGTTCGAACCGCTGGTCGCTTATTCTTTTGTCAACGTTTACAATCCTTCGGTGCATTGTCTGTCCTTAAAGCCTGTCCTTCTACCCAGTTTTACAACTCGTCTTTGTAATAACAAGGTTTACGATTCGAGTCTTTAGCTCGGTCAAGTGGCCCACTTTACGGTTTCTTTTCGCGTTATCGACCTTCTCCGATTCGTTTCCGCGAACTCTGATTCGACATTCTATCTCATCGTCGAACGTTAAACCTTCCTACAGCGGATGCGCGGCCATTTTGAACCAGCTGTTGCCGCATTCTTTCATTTTGTAATTATAATTCCCGGAGTAATTCACGATTTGTAATTAGAAATTAGGAATATTTTAGAATTGTTAGCTTAAAAACTGAGGGTTAACAACAAGTTCGAACGATGCTAAGGAAATGGGTGAATTACGTATTCTAAATTGTTTCGTTTTATGTACGTGTCCGACAATGCTAAATAGACTCGTGGTTCTTGCGATTCAATTAGTTGTATTACCGCTTCTAACAAACTTTTACGACTATTTTATACATCTATTCCCTGGATCGTTAACATCGTTTGTACATAATTTGCATAGAGAATATTCAAAGCACATCGGATCGAATCGTTCTGTCGTTATAAAGACTTTAGAACAATCTTAACGATCGTAATGTAAGATATTCTGATACAATTTTAAATCGAAGGACGCGTAGTGTTTTCGGTCATAAATAAAATCGCGATCAATTTTGCCACTCCTCCCGGCAAGATTCCATTCCGCGCGAGGATTGTTTGCTAAAGCACGAGACGAAATCACGGGCGGGAGGTGATTATTTATTTGACGTGATCGAAGAAAAAAAAACGACGAGAACGTTGATCGGCCAATTTCGAGTGGATACAACGGCATAAATATTTATGTGCGATTGTTGCGAACGTGCAGGCTCGAACCGACGATGGTACGAAGAGAGACGCGGTGTAAAAATAGTCCTTTGTTATCACGCGGCTCGTTTCACGAAGGAATTGCACTCGTGCAATGTCTCTGTACACACCGGTGTATGTAGGTGCAAAAATGTCTTCAGCATGTTTGCGCAAATTTCACTCCCTCGCGCTAATATTGTTTGAACTTTTTTTATTCTGGAGCAACGAGGCGTTAAGGGGACACGAAACTCGTTCCCGTTGCAGAGAATGCTGTTAACCAGCAAATAATGATCGACTTTCAGTCAATCTATAGACTGGGTAATTTCTCGATCGTAAAAAACACCTGTCTACTCATAGTTAAAAATAAATGGGAATCGCTCGACGCGTCATACCCGGCAGTAAACGCGAGTACGCCATTGTTTATACCGATAGAAATACTCCGCTATAATTAAAAACACCGTTGGATCATTAGGTAAATCGACAGAGAAGAGAAAAAAGATCGAAAGATGCATTGAATAAACGATGAGTCGACTCGTTTTCCCAGATTAATAGATTAAGGCACCGCCGGTAATCCAGTTTGATCACTGACCTCGTCGATACGTTTTACGACAAACGCATTAATCGTGTATCGATTAGTGGCCGATGAATTAACACCGATTAGGAAAAAAATGTAAGATAATTAGTGTGCTAATTGAATTGAAAAGAAATTAACGGAAGAACGGTCGCGATCGATCAAGTTTAACTATTTTTAGCAAACGTCTCATTAATTCCGAAACGCTTATTTCGGCTCGATTCTAAATCATTTTAGACTTGAAATTTCTTTTCGATCGTTTTGCATTGCATAGCATCGGACGGGCACAACACAACAGGAATTTCGACAGAAGTAATAATGAAAAACACACATAAATTACCATCCCGATCAGTTATGGTCATGCGAACGCCGTTAATCTGTATACGGCTCTTATGCAAAAGAAGCACACGGTATACTGTGATACTTACGCTGAACTTTACGTTTCATAAAAACATCGTAATAGGAGCAAATTAAAAATTGAGTGACTAAGACCGGTGACTCTTCGTTCGTCGTTTCTGCGTTACGACACGCGATTCGTCGAATTAATCCCAAGTTTTTGTAAATAAGTTCTATGAAATTGCAAGGCAAATATTGGTCGAATAAAATAATTGGTTTCGACGCTGTTAAATCTAGAAAACAATTTTCCAAGTTACGTGTTTCATCGACGCGTTAATGAAAGTAGAATCGCAGAACTCGTAATCGGAAGGCTCTCGATTCCGTTCCTTTTATTTAGAGTGTAATGACGCTGGGGGAGAAAAATTTGTTTATTTCCACGAGTCCGGAATAGTCCAGTCTCTTTCCTCGCGATAAAAGTGGCAATTACGCATTATGAGAATAAGAATGAAAGTAGGAGGCGGAGAGGAGGCGGTAATTGCAGTCATCGAGCTTATATCGTGCAACCGAACAAAGACACGAGTCTAAAAAAAAAAAACAATGTTCCTGCGCGTCTTTTCTCTTTTGCCCTGGTCGACGCGACGGTTGCGTAACAATGATTCGACAGGATGTTGCATTACGGTCCTACACGGTACAATGCTCGTACGCACGAGCAAGATTTCCTGAAAGCGTAATTTGTTTATCGGCACCTTTGCTCTGCGGATTTTCCGGGAAAAAGAAAGGAAGATCCGCGAAGCAAAGACGGCGAGCCAACGCTACGATTAATAACGATTAGAATATTTTTCCGACCGGAAGTTTTCGTTGACTTTAAGAATAAAAAAATCTAGTAAATTTGCAGAATAGGCTAGGTGTAGAAGCATGCGTTCCTTTTTTCGCGAGAAGAAGTGGAGAATCCGTGGTAAAAACAGACAACTGATACTATTTCTCTCGTTTTCTTTTTTGCAGAGGTTGAATGCGAGGTGTCGAGTCAAGTGGAGTATTCTCTGCAAGCAATCTGGGGTGTCAGCATAAGAGAGCTTCACCTGGCGCTTTGGAAGCCTTGGAGCACCCTCAGAGACGCGTCCTTGAACGGCACTCTTCTTCAAGGCTACGCGCAATACCTCACGCTGCCCCAAACGTATCCTTTACAAAGAGAAACGATGATTTTTTTTTCACGCGTCGATTGTAATTACGTCGTTCGAGAAGCGCGAAATTATTACGTTTACTGGCTGTTCCTTGACCCGGAAAATACAGACGACAACCCCACGGGGAGGAGACGCTGAGATTGTCGCTTCCGGCGCCGGAATTGGAATTAGGAACTCCTCCGCGTCTTTGCTATCCTCTGGTGATCTTCCTGACACGCAGAGACAACGGGGACCCGCATCCCGATGAAACCGTGGGTACCTTTGACCCGTAGCGATTCAAAACATTATTTATATTTTGTTCCATGCACAATTTACCTGTTTTTATTTATATTTTAATAATAAGACTTGCGTATAGCTTTTTATTGTGGCAATGAAAGATACATTAACACGCCCAGCACTAGTGGAATACATTTCCTGCGTAGTTTCCTTCATACATTGTGAATAATAACTAGACTGTAGATATTTATGCATTTATGGGAAATCTTAATTTTCAAAAACCTATAGTCTAATAATAATTTAAGAGTAAAACGATATTTTTTATTTTTCTATACTCTACTGAGGCGATTCAGTACTTCGTAGACACTCAACGAGCCTTGATAATTGTTTTGCATCTGTCGAGCATCGAGTATACTAGTATTTTAAAGAAAATCAGTAGTAATCCTTTGTCCCGATTATCGTTTCGGTTTTATCTGTATTATATTGATATTGTGACCGTAAACATTCTGATCAGAAACTTTTAAAGGATATAGCTGGCACCTGAAAGCCTCAAAGACTATCGACTGTAAGAAAACCCGGCCCGTGAAAGCCCAAATACCTTTATTACCCTTTCTCTTCGAAGGTGGCACTGGTGAACGTCGTTCACATCAAGGATAGCGTCTGCACGTTACCGACCTCGATTCTGGCGCAGTATCTGAAACAAGCTAACGGCCAGTTGTCCTGCCTTAAGGTGAATTTCCTTTCAGTTCTTTTTTTTTTATATGTCTTCCTTAACGACTAATAACTATGCTAATTAGTATTTCATATGTATTGTGTATACCGATACTAGAAACCTAATAAACTGATACAGCTATCCAAGCTGGTTGGTACAGTTACAGCTGGTTAATACGAAATCGTTCATAACGGTGTAGCCATCAACTAGTAGAGTGGGATCAAAGTGGCTTGGACTGTTTTTCTGGAACATCTCTGATTGCCTTGTAGCAGTTGTCTGTTCTCGTTTGGTTAAGATTTATCCTGTACCTTTACTTTGATAATTCTACATACCCAAGTAAAACCAAGATTCCATTGTACCAGTTGCAATAACTATTTCACGCCAATTAGAAACGTATGATGAAATCAACGTCCGCAACTCTTAGAGAACTAAAAATCCGTCGTGTCGGTGAAAAACTAGTCGCCTATCTAATCGAAGTGACCATTTCTGTTTCAGCAACTGTATTTAGCAACCGGAAACTCGACAAACTACGACGAGGGCGACGTGTCCTCGGGTTTGGGCTCGGCTCTGGCGCTCGCAGAGCCGTGCAACAACAACGGTGGTTCGACGAGAGGCGCCCTGGTTGCTTCTGGCACCGGGGATCCCGAGGGATCGCTTTGGAACACGGCAGGGGAACAATTATGCGTTGTTTGCCAATATTTTCCGCTGTCGCGCGCGCTGCTGCCTTGCAGGCACACGTGCATCTGCGCCTCTTGTTTCGGGAAGCTCGATCGGTGTCCCATGTGCAGAAGCCCTATAAAAAGTTACTTCTGCATCAGAGGCGAAGAGTACATGCCGCTCGAGTCGGATATAAATCCCTGCAAACAGAGGCAATCGAGCCACGGGCCGACCCACTGGCTGCACGATTGGAACGACAGGCTCACCGATTTCCTCGGGTTCGCGCGATAGGAGGATGCTGGCTGCGTTCTTTCGTTTCGGATGTACAGCATATACACGAGGCGGAGCAGAACGTCGATGGTCGTTTCTCCACGCGACGCCCAGATTTCATTCGAAGGAGTGTCTCTTAACTCTTGCTGATACGATCAGAGTCTGGCAACGAGGACGCCAGGACATTAATTTTTACGAAGACGAAACGAAGAAGCTCGTTGCGTGATCCGGGAACGAAAGAAACGAGGATGCTCTCGGTGTTATTTCGTTTCGGATGTACAGAGCACATACACGAGGCGGAGTAGAACGTCGATGGTCGTTTTTCAACGCGACGCCCAAATTCGATTGGAAATAGTGTCTCTTGGTCGAAGAACACCCTTTAACTCTTCTCGATCCGATCAGAGTCTGGCAACGGGATCACGAAGAAGCTAGGACATTAATTTTTACGACGACGAAACGGAGAAGCTTGTGTGATCCGAGAACAAAAGAAACAAAGTCTCAGAAGCAGGGACTTACCTGTCAGGCGAATCATAATTGCACAGCAACCTCAGTAGTATATCGGTTTCGGTATGAGACTGCCAGTAAGTATAATAACGACGTTTTGACCTCTGCTTAAAAGGAATCTTGAAAATTATAATTAAATTTCAAAATCGTAAACATCACCGGTATTTCTGAATACCGGTTCCTATACCGGTATTCTCCATTTTAATTTTAAGTCCCTGCTCGGAAGAAGCACCGAACTGCACAATCAGAGAATATCGGATTGTCATTTGAACGAAAGTTTAAGTACGACAGAATGGGTTGAGTGGAATGCAAGTTAGATAGAAGTTCTGTTAAAACAATTATTGATTAATTTAACATTTTCAGTTTCGGGAATGTTCAAAAAACGCGCGAACCGATCGTTCGAATATATTTCTTTCGAATTTCATTCTTCATCGTTGTGGAGTCTCGTAGACTCTGCTATAAGAAATACATTGCCTTGTCATTGTAACTTTTTCTTTTTTTTCTCTCTCTCCATATTTTTGTTTTTCACGATTGAGATCAATATCGTAGAGGAGACGAGGATGTTTTGTTAGGCGATTAAGATAACCTTCAGAGATAGCTGAAGAGTGAAAAAAGTAAAAAAAATTTGCGATAAGCCAGACGAGAGAAAGGGAAACGTTCGATAAAGAAGAAGAGGAGTTTCTAAATCGGAAACTCGGATTAACGTTTCAGATTTTTACTACGTAACGTTGTATAAATACTTAAGGTGTACATACAAGATAAAAGTAAGACGTGTCCGATTCTAAGATTGTAACTAACGGTTAAGTTATTGATATTATTTCATACGATACGCAAATTTTATCGGTAGATATAGAAATATTAGTTCCGATATTGCATGCCTTTAAAGTATTCTTCTCCTCTCCCTCCCCTCTATTTCTTTGTTCTTTCCGTACAGATTAATAGTCTGACTGAAAGAATGTCTTGTTTTTCTCGCGAATGCTCTGCCGTCCATGTGCAGCGATGGAGGAGCCCACTTTTCGTAAAGTTCTTATGAAAAGCGCTACACAAAAATAAGAACGTTGCTAAATTAATTTAAGAAGGATGTTGCGTTAACGTTTAAACTGTAAATACACAGACTGTGATAATTGTAATAACATCTATTATGTAACCAGATACACAAAAGTGCCCTAAATTCGGGGGCATCATAACGGAAGGAATTGGAGCGGTGCGAACAGGAACATGAAATCGTTTTTAGATTTCACATTCAATACATACATGTTATCAGCCTTTTTTTTTATATCTCCTAGGCACTTGCATAGAACAAAACGATAATACTCTTTTGCTGGGGGTTTGTAATTAATTAATTGGAATTTTACCCACATTATGAAACCGTTCGGAATAAACGAAAAGTTTCATCATAGTTGCTTTTAAAGTTTAACTAAGAAAAAGGTTCGAGTATTCCCCAACTTTTTATTATTAATTTCCTTATATTGATTTGGAATAATATCCGACGACGAAAATACTAGAGACCAAAATTTTACAAATTATTCTGTTTACGATCACAAAGTAAATGATTGAGTTTACCATACAGTTGCAAACCCCATTATGTAGAAGTATGGGAGTATATGGAACTATATGTGCTAATTCAAGAGTAAAGGCCTCTGAAGTCAATGTTATTGTAGTCGAAGATCTTAACATCCTAATTTATATTTTATTTAGTATGGCATTTCGATGATGCGATAATGTCTGTATGTGAGAATCTGTATATAATTTATTTAATAAAGCGTATTCATGCTGTCACGCTGTGTCGTTCGTGTCTGGATAAAATTTCATATCTAATTAAGAAAAAGTACAGTCATTCATAATTAATGTCTATATTTGTGACTGGCTATAATAGTCAAACCAAGAAAACACTAATAGTCTTCGCGTGAAATATAAAGCCATCGAAGTGTTAAGGCAAGATTCCTTAACATATTATTTAATTTTGGTTTCGTTTCGTAAATTATGGTTTCGTTCTTATAAAAAGGAAGTAGATATGAACCATAGGTTGTAAGTGGGAAATAAATGAATCGTGCATGGATCTGCTGAAACGAAATACATATAAAAAAATGTTTCGAAACCGCAAAGGGTTGAAATGTAGCGCAACATATTCCTTTGTGTGCTCGGATCTGGGTTCCTATAGATCGGTACTCTTCGTCTAACCTCGTCTTCGTTCGGGTTTGCTCGGTTTCTCACGATTATACGGTATATTTCACTCTACAGATGACCGTTGATCACGTTGACATTCGTCTTTGATTTCGTGAATTCGAACTCTTTTTACGGACGATAATTGCAATTTCTCGAAAAGTAAGAACCGATAAAAACGACTTTCGTTCGGTCCTCTTACAAAACATGCCGTTGAAACATTTTTCGCGTTACACGATCATCTTACGATGATTCGGTGAATGGATTAGAAGAAGAAAGAAGGACGCAGATCTACATGCCTTGCAGAAATTAATACGAAAGTCTACGTTTTGTGAACCGGTGCGTATCGTTTAATTCTCTTTGTATTTTCCACGATATTCGTTCTTTTCGTTATTGTCCGAGTTTCATCTTTGTTATGATTTAACACAAAGAGATACACGAATGGTTCGGTTGTCCTTTTCAGGCACATGCACACTCATCGATCAAAAGGGAATGTTTGTTTTGCTTTTCTCTGCTTTCGAGTTTCAAGCCATCACGAAGGTTAGACCGAACGACAGTACGATCACTTGACGACCTGGTAAGTGTACGAACTCTGCATCGGCTTTCACGTCTGACTCATTCGCACGACGATAAGACAATGTAAATTCCGTCCGTAAAAATTGTTTTAAAATATTTGTCCGCTGTCTAACACGTTTTAACAATAAAAAAGCAATAAAATTCGAGGTATGGCTTAAGAATTATTCGATCAAAAATAAATAAGATTTCGTAATTTTATGTTCAACCGTGACTATTCAAACTTCACTTCAAGAAACTGAATTTATTTATAACGAAAGTTTATTAATCGTCGTTATCCGATGTCATTTTTCAGATCTTTGAAGTCCGTGTAATTAAAGCAGAGAAATAAACAATGGCCGGCAGTGGAGAACTTTGGGTGCAATGTTTTACCTGTTGTTTAACGCAACAGGGACCAAGAGCGCGTAATGGAAGGCAAAGATCGCATCAAAGGCTAAGGATAGATCGTAGTATGATCGGTGTGCCTACAAACTTCAGGCATACTGGACATGTTAGCAGCGGGGATATTGATATGAGCAGTGCACAGTTATCAAACATTCAAGCACAGATGCAAATGAAAGGAGGCTATGATACCACATATGGCCTTAAGGTATAACAATTTTTATTTTTGTTGCAAAGAACATCGGGGAAAAGTAAGAGGTGTTTGATAAAACATTCGTTATCTTCATTTCAGGCATGTTGAAAATAGTTTTAAGAAGCTCTTAGACTGGCCTGCCAACAATCTTGTAACAGGACTAAGAAATTGACTGAGTTTTTAATCTCTATGTTCCTTTGTATTAAGATGAACATATGTGCAGCTCATTGTACATACAAATGTGCTTGCAAAAAGTACATGTTTTTAAAACATTTTTATTCATAAGAGGAAGCTAAATACGTCACAATGGAAGTTGCCCTGGTCTACACAGAGACAGCATTAAGCACGAAAATTGGCATTTTATTTATAAGGTGCATTTGACTTTTGTACTGTTAATTTGTTTCCTTCTACAGTAAAGACTGGATGCTCAATATGAACACAAACTGCCACATTATACGCAACACTTTTGAGGTGCATTTTTTTTTTCTATTACTTTACAATTATTTTTTTTTTAAATCGATGTTTATTGACATACACGGTAATATACTAACTTTATAGCTGTTATATCACACGTTAATTATATTTACACGTTTCTCGATACGGTTATGACTTATGATCGTAGATTTATCGTAAATAAGCATTAGATACCATTCTTATACTTCCAAGTGAGAATGTAAGTACTCCACGTTACGTAGTAGTGCTTTTGTAAAAAGAGAAAAAAGAGGAAAGAATGTACTTTTGCATGGTTCACCTGTGCTGACTAATGGATAAATATTTTAGCGTATATACGATGAACGTCCAAGTTCACAAAGCACGGCCCATTTTTCCTACTTCTGTATTAATCCCTGAATAGGGTGTATAAACCTATATTAGGTAATATTTGGAACGTAGATGTGTCAAAAATCAAAGAAAAAAAAATTATTTGTACGTATTTGCCTAGTCTATAATCATTCTATCACACCTCGTGAATCGTATTAACAATTATTTGTTGTACTTTAATCGTATAAATCGTGATCTCCCAAAGCTATAACCATGGACCAGTGTCGAATGCGAGGAGGAGGGGGATGGAATCTTAAAGGATTTCCTAAAATCTAATTTATATAAAACCCTGGACCATTTTAAATCTAAAAATATGTTAGATACACTTGTAAAAAATTATTAGGTAAATCTAACGTCGGAAATACATTTACAAACTCCCCCCCATTTTCTAAATGACTTCTATACACGTAGTAAATATTTATTTACACTTTTGGAATCAACGCAGGAAAATGTAAAATTGCAAATCATAATGTATAAGTATTTGATTAACCATAAAAAATCATGTGTTAAAACAAAAGATAGAACATAGATGTAAGTATTGTATTTAATATGTAAGAATAAATTTGTGTATTTGCAAACCAGGTCTCTCTTTATGTGTGGGTTGTTCCAGGCATTATAGAGATAAAACAAAATATATTTTCTGTTTTTAACTTCTTTTAATATATTTAATTACATTTTTGAATAATAAAACAACAAATAACTTTCGTAGATAAAAATGTTATTTACTATATTAATAGTTTCTTTATCTTTCTTAAATTATAATGTATCTTGTTTTGTAACTGGTAAATATACATATATATATAGCAATTTTTATATCTATCCACTAAAAGCAGACTGTGTATGTGTATATATATGTATGTAACTAATATTGTACCTCACCAATAACGAGTATATTATCATTTCTTAAAATGCCTCGCACTGCATTTACTTGTTTCTTTTTCTTCTAAACCGCAGAAGAATATTTATTATTGTCGAAATTGGATATAAAAAAAATAATATTTCTAAATTAACGATCACAACATCGATCTCATTGACTATAATATCACATAGTATCACATGATATAGATCTATGTTCACTTTAGAGACTCGCTTCGTCCCTCAAATACAAATTATTCGCATAAAGAAGAAGAAAAAATGTGCAGTCAGAAATTCGTGTACGTAAACACATCTAATTAAATTGTACTTTACCATTAAATACATGATTTTACGTACATCGACAGCCATGCTGCTCTCTTAAATTATGATTTAATTATCCATAGATCCATGGATTATCAAAGAAACACCTGCGAGTTTCTTAACTTCACCGGCTAAGCTGGTTGATTATTTCGCGTATATTATATTGTATTTTATACTTTTTACGAAATTACGTTATTTACAAGCTAGTAATTTACAAAGGAACGCGATCTCGATATGTACAAATCTTTCTTGAGCTCATGTATGCATACATTCTTTTAGAGACATTTTGATTGTTCGCTACAAGAATTTGAAATATTTTGTTCCAATCTATGGAATGCTTTTCGCGTTTCGTTTCTCGTTAACAGTTTTATGTACTCTAAATATATATTTGTCTAAAGTCTCTCTGAGAGTCAAAGGTGTATCGATTAAAAAGCTCTCTAAAAGAGCTGACCTTAAAGCGTTCATTTCCTCCTGCGTGTCTTAATAGGTGTAACATTTCTTTTCGGTTCCCCGCTGATGAGACCCATCCTTATGTACGGATTTGCAGTGAACAATATATGGCAGCAGCAACTTGATGGAAATATGAATCTGTCCGGGACGATAGAACCATCCGATAATACTGCGGCAAGTTGTCTATATACGTATTTTTGTTTGCAATTCGTTTTGTAACCCTCAGCAAGATTACCGATCAGATTGCAACTGACGTTCTCTTTGCTGCAAATGGTACAAAAATGTTGTGATATTTACATTTTCCATCTATTCTTCCTAGGATGATCTTTCCGTGACACTTACCTACACTTTTCAATCCTCACACCCTGTTTGAAGTTATCTTGATTTGCAATGTATTTCCATTGACTGTCCTTGTTCTCCGCCGATTGGGGAAATATAACTTGCTCCTTAAACAGTACGTAATTTTTTGTACGGTTTAATTTTGGATTATTTGTACTAATAAAATTATTTTTTTTTTTTAGGAAACACGAGAGGCGTTGCAAGGATATTTATACGTACGGTGGATATGCAGAGAGGCGCATCGTCTACAGAGTCGATCCTCTGCTCCACATCGGATAGCTGTAATCGTATAGAACACGTGAAGCAAGACGATGGAAAGTACCCTGAAACATTTTACTAAATAATACAATACTGACCACGTCTACACCCGCCAGGTACTTGAGAGTTTCATTGCGTCGAATCGCGGTAGTCACTAATTCCTCAGGATAAGAGTTCAACTTTTCGCAATACGTAGTCCCCTTGCAAACCGGCACTTGATTTATTTCTCCGGGAAATACAATCTTACCATCCGACTGCATCTCCTGCAACGACGAACCTGGTAACAAAAAGTTCATGCTCGAGTATGATTTATAATTTTTATTAAAAATAATTGAACCTATTCGTTGCTTACCTAAAAAACTTCTTGTCAGAGGTTTTGAGGACGCGTCTGAAGCATTTCTCCGAACTCTACTGTTCGATCTATCATCGTTGGCAGACCATTCATCGAAATCGTTCGAAGTCTGCAGAAACGATCGTCCACTATCCTCACCTTTTTGACTACTTGGGTATGGATATGCATGAACGTTCTGTACTGTCTAAAAAAGAAGAAACCATAATTATCCTAATTACAATGTAACTTTTGAATTGCATTAGGTGACTGAATCGGACGGAGGACTCCTCTAAGGTATCATCGTAGAAAAGCAACAGGCGTTTTGTAAGTACTTAAATTTTGTGCGTTTCTATCAATCAAGTACGAATTCGTATCGACGAATACATTATCCATATAATTTCGATGTGTTATCGTCTGGTTAAAAAATGTTCTCGAACTGGGTATTATACATAGAGTACAGTTAGATTCCGTACGAAGAATCTGGTAAAAGAAATAGAATATGTCTGAAGGGAAGCCTACTACCGTTATGAGAATCTGGTACCTCGACCTTGATTACATATTTCGTGTAGCTGCTCTATCACTATGTCTTTATACATGTCAGAGAATACGAACAATCCTTTCTCCGCTAAGAAGAGACATCGAATATTAATAGCTCTTGCACAACGTATTTATCACCCGTGTTATTAATTTTGAAAGATCGACAGATCGTTCTTCTTCCTCTTTCTCGCTCTGTCTCTCCTTATCGAATATATTACTCAAGATCACAAATTAAGATAAACGTGTTCGTCGATAATTGAGCTTCTGGCGAATAATGAATCTTAGCATATTAAAACCATTTGTTTAAACAGTGTTTTTCAATCCGGTCTTTTGCAATTTATTTAAATATAATTTTAGAAAAGCATCGATGATACTTTGAAACAATTTATAGAGACGAATATGACACAATATTCTCTGACGTATTTCCTTGATACTATTTTAATCGAAGATAATAATTATTTAAACAAAATAGAATTTTCGTATATATATTAATTACTCTTATAGATCGGAAAGTAAATATTACTTTATAACGTTGGAACGGCATAGAACTTTAAATGTTGAGCGCGTGAACGCGTCGACGTAAATTTGCTTAAAAATGAAATAAAATAAATGACGCAGTCTAATAATAAACGTTACGAAAGTGTTTTCGATGGCAACAAGCCGACAAAAATTCCCTCGAAGGTATTGTTAATCTTAATTACGTACGTCGTAGTATTTGTAGAACATTCGCGATACAGGCTTTCCATCGAAGCCTTTTAAAAGTCTTCGGGAAGAGGAAGGCTTCTATGTATTTATACTTTTATCATTCCCGGTAATGTATTATGGAATTCTTTGAATCGTGAACGTCAACCTAAAATGATACGCGAATCTAATATTTATGAGAAGTACGCACGAAATGCCATTCGTCCTTGCCGGCTAATCCTTAAAACTCCTAACTACTTGATAGACATTGATCGATAATTCGATCCATCGTAGCGTAACGTCTAGAAGCTTTGGAATACTCGAGCCAAGAAGTTGAAAATGTGTTCTCGTGTAGATTAAAATCGTATCGAAACGTTATATTTATTGAAGTTCTCTGACCTTACGATAAAATGCCTAAAAATAACTATTCGATTTAACACAAGTTCACTCTTACTTCAGAGATACAGTTACTTGACGATAAGTCTCAAGTTACGTAAATATGACCGGCCGGCTACTAATTGCAGACTTTGTTCAATCGTTCGGTTCGTTCGTATTAACTGCAATTGGACATAATCGTTCTATGTCCTACACGTGTCTCGATCAACCAGTATTCACTTTATACGCGAGACAACGAATGCGTGACCACAGTGCAACAAGTTTTGTAAACAAAAGATACAACGATCGTTACGTCCGCAAGGTGCACGCAAAACGTCAAAACCAAGGAAAATAAAAACCATCAACGACAGATCATATTAACGTCACTTGAAAATCCACTAAATTATACACGATTCTTATCGTTTCTTTCGGACCAATCGTTGTTGTTACACTCGTAGCATTGTTGTCAGAATGTTTCGATGGACCTAACAGCGCGTACTTGAGAAAACCTAGTCTCCTTACCAAAGCCAATAAAAGGCAAAGCTCGGCGAGCGTTAAAATCAGTCCGCTGTGTTTTCGTCCCATTTTCTGCACATCTGGATACATGACGATGTTCCTCTTCGCTAATTGGTCCACTTCGCGCCTACGATACACGAAACCGTACGGGTTCACTGTTTGTCGAGGAACACGAGCACTCTTTTTCGTCTTTGTTTACAGTCGTGTCGCGTTACAAACTTGGAAGGAACCACGCGAGTTCCGACGATACTGTACGCGTTCTCTGGTTAATCCGTTCGTCCGAGAAGCGGATCGCGGAAACGACCGTTATCAGAATCGCACGCAACAGAGTAAAACTATGCAAAAGAGAAGAGTTAAAAAGAACAGGCTCGATCGTCGACAGATCGCTCGGCAATCCTGCTCGTTCGACCGATCGCACGCGATTGACCAGTCCTCCGTGCACCAGGTGGGGTTCTCGTCACATTAACGGCCCCGTAATCGCTGCCTTTGTGCCCCAGGGAACGGAGACGACGGGGGAGGACCTGCCGGTGCATTACGGATTCGTAATGCAGACGGGCACGACGGGACGGAACCACCGAGCCGCGAGGCGACAACATTTGCATCGTTAATCATTAATTAACACCTTGACTGACGGACCAAACAAATTTTTAAACGTCAATAAAGGTAACATAGTTATCACATCTCGATGTAGTTTACCGTGAAAACTTACAGTTCGCATGAATTTCCATCGAAAAAACTTAACAATCTACGAAAGATCCGGTGAATATAATGGTTAGGGTAAATTATTCGGTAATAATTTTTGTACCGTCGTTAAACATGTACGCGATCGTACACGATACGTGGTTATTTCTTTGGTTTAGTTGCTTGTAATTTATCCTGTTCTGAACAGTATTTTTCAAAGTTTATTATAAAGTGTTGAAGTACCGTCATCGACGCGAATGAACTTATTGCACAACCCAATAGTTTAAGAGTATGGAAAATAAAGTTTAAGCAAGCGTCATACTTGTGCGTGATAGTAATTTGCGCAATAATGTTATGTAACAAAATTTGATATCTTGTTCAATACATATTGTTTGCAACTTAATATTCCTTATGCAAATCTCTTGAACGAATTATTAAGAATTATAAAGAGTATTAAACACTACGTTTTACGTTGACGGTGACTTCCTTCCATTGTTATAGTTCTCCAATTACGGAATTGATTGACTGGTACTTGTAGTTTTCTGAAAAAAAGGATATCTGCCGCCTGTTAACAGGTGGCACGGACAACTACAGGTTGCGGTGACCAATACGGCTACCTGTCGACTTCCTCATTAAAGCTTGCAACCGTAATTACGTTGTGCTATTCTCGCCGGAACCAAAACGATATTACCCTCGTTCGAAACAATTCGTACGGGACAGGTGGTCCTAAATAACACACTTTTATTTTGTTCATGCGTATTAATATTTGTTAATGGCGCTGTAAAACTTGAATTACGTTCAGAAATATTTGTGCCCGACCCAAATACATACAATATTTTAGGACAACGAAGCACGAAACGTTTATCGATCCTCTACTGTGTCGTTAACATATTAACTGCCATCAGAAAGTTTAGGAATTATTGAAAAAGCCATTTCGTGTGGACTGGTAACAACGTAATAGTCTTGACCAAAATAAAAGTTATGTGGAAAAATAGAGTTTGACCTTGAAACAGTTTAACAACGTAAGAAAAGCGCGGGAAATGGGCGAACGCACGCGAGGTTGAAACTATTGAAAAGTGAGTGCGTGAAATGTTAGATTGATTCGAATCGTGATAATGTCAGACATAAGGAGTGTTCTGTCCCTGCTATGCCAGCATTTAAATTTATCCATCCATGTCACGATGAAACCTGAGTATTTCAGGCTGGCGAAATTCAATGGCACGGCCGAAAATGTCGTGAGTGTTGCGCGCGATATCGCATAACCTCTACACGTAACGTTTACGCGCGTAAGCAACTAAGAGAAAGATAATTTTAATCGATGATACATTTTTTGCGTTAGACCAAGGCATTCTGGAAAGCGTTGCATGTTTTAAGTTACCAGGCTGTAAGAGAAAAACAAATCGAAATCAATTTTGAACAGTGTGGTAAATTGATTCATAATTTATTTATTAGACACTGCATGACACTTCTTGAAATCTGTTTATAGATTTAGTTTGTTTTTAGATACGACGTGGGCTACGAAATTGTATTTTGCGTGTTTACAGTACCCAGCAGTAGAGTTTTATGCTTTCGACGAGGACAGTAAGAACAACAGACAGTTATTATTAGCATTAGCATGGCTCCTTGGAACACAAAATGTTCTCAGTAGCATAATTAGAATAAATTTATCCAACAGTGTACTTGGAAGGGAATGTTCCAAGTCGTGCAACTTCGAAGTAATTTTTACATTAGGTGTTAGTTAAATTGGGATATAAATTTAGAGATTTGTTTTGAAATTACATATTGTTTTAGAAGAAAGACATAGAGCATAATATACCAGAGACATTGACTGCACAAACAAATAATATATTACACTTAAGCACTAAAGTGAATCATAATATAAAAGCAATATCTGAATTGATTTCTGAGAGAGCTAATTTAATAAGCAAAGTTCATGCTGCGAGCATTGATACCAGTGCTCTTCCACATCTGAGTGTATCAGAATTAGCATTGATAAAACGCATTGCAACATCTAATAAAAGTGCACTATCCAGCGAAGATAAAAAATATTTAAAAGAATTATCTGACATTGGTACTTTATTAGATATACATATGAAATGGTTGAAAAAGGAATATATATTTTTTGAATGGATGGTAAATTGAAATAGTGCTTTATCTTTGCGCGGTATATGTATACTGCAAAACGCGATTGAACAACAGTAATGAAAATTTCAGGTAACAGTAGTCAATGAGCAGAACAAATCTCTTGATTCCAGTGTAAACAATATAAATTGGAACGAAGTTATAAAATTTGTTTCTTTGTTAAATCACATTGTTAAAGAAAAGCTTGAAACTCTGTCTACCGAGGAGGAATCCAGTTCTCAGGATTCCAAATTTGGATGTGTATCGCGTTTGTTGAGGTCGAAAAATAATGGAACAGAAATGGATAATTGGCTAACAGAGATTTCTGCCGAATTAAATAAAGAAACGAAAGATTTAGCTGAGAAAAAGGAAAGACTTTCCGACGAATTGAAAAAAATTCTACAGCTAATCCCTTCCTGTATTCAACTTTAAGCTTTATAAGAAAATAAAAAGAGATCACAAATCAGTCCAATTCTTATACTTACGATTGAACGAACCGTTCAATTCGATCGAGTCTTATTGTACAATTTTCCAGGGATCATGCAGGAATGACTGTGACCTGGTCAACTACTCCAAACGACGAGATAAAAACATTAAGAATGGTCACCAAAAATATACCGATCACTGTGCAATTGTTCGCCCGTTCGGCCTTACACATTTGCGCATTGTCTTTCACGTTGTATCTGCTATTCCAGATCAGACCTATTCCTACAGCGATTTGCAAGAACAAACTAGCACCTATCATGACCAATGAAGGATAAAAGTACGGATGTCCTCCGTCAGTTTGTAAAACGTAACGCAATTGATTCGCGTTGGCAGACAGAAGGGCCAGGTCCATCATTCCCTGGGCGAGCGTCTTCTTATGCTGATAGATATTCACGTCGGGTATTGGTTGAATAGGCGCTACCGGAAAGAACGGAATATTGTTAGCAGGAAAGTTAGAGATGTCCGGTGTGCGTGGAGCAGTCGGTAGGAGACCGTCGTCTATTCCTCGATGATCGAAACCGATCGATGGCTTCCGCTCTGGCTCGAGGTCGTCGATTTCAGGCCCAGAAGTCGGTCGCGGGTTGTTCGTGTTGTCAGTTTCCAACAAGGAGGCGAAACGCGGTGTAATAGTCGCCTCTAATTCTTTGGAGGTCAACGGTTCCGTCACTCCGTCCTCTACGTCGTCCATGTAAATGATTTCATTGCTGTTGGTGTTTGGTCGTGCCATTGTTCATTAATTCACTGTCAATTATGATCCTTCGCGTATGATATTTTCAGACAGAATAGCTGTCCAGTGGTTGCCAACGAACGTCCTCAATGCACGGAAAACGCACGGTTTTTAAGATCCAACATTAGCGGGCAGATCTCTTGCATCGGACTGCCCTGTACGATTCCAAGATTCGTTGACGGCGAAACAAAGAAGCGGCACACCAAACGGAAATTACGATTGCAAAAATAAAAATTTGCGGCTCGCGTTATCTACCCTAACGAATGTTAACGCCGATACGCGTTGTATATCGCGCGCGGTTGTTTCGCTTAGAGAAGGAAACGCTTTTGTACTCGCGCACGACTGTA
This sequence comes from Colletes latitarsis, assembly GCF_051014445.1. Lineage (NCBI taxonomy): Eukaryota > Metazoa > Arthropoda > Insecta > Hymenoptera > Colletidae > Colletes > Colletes latitarsis. Next base: position 22,455,855 of record NC_135135.1, on the reverse strand, counting down.
ACTACTTTTAGCTGAAACCGATCTGTTCGGTGGTAACAGTTTCATAGAACGTTGGACTCCATTCAGTAAATAGAAACAAGTTGAATCATCGTGCTGATTGATCGTGATTGTGATGCTAACGTTAGAACGTCACTATATCCCCTCCAGATTCCGGGTTTACCAGGTTTCCTCAGGGTCGTTGTTGTCCAGTTTCCGCAATTAATGCTGTTTTAATCGCTCACTGTTCGTCACACTATTGTTACATTTTAACATTTTTCTTTAGAGTCCACGGTACAAATGGTAGGAACGAACTCGCAGTGTGAATTATTCAAACAAAGAAGTCGATAATCACTAAAAAAATTGATTTCCGTTAATGTTCTTTTAACTGAGAATAGATTGAATGTGAATGCTTCGAGTCAACGTGACATTCGTTTATAGTTCTTTGAATATAATGCAGTTTCATCAAAACGAGGGAAATCATTAAGACTCGGCGTGTTGCGTGTTACTGCCACGTGCTCCTCAGGGCATGTTTAAAGTCCCTCTGTTAATGTTTTATGTCAAGGTTTTCTTGTGATAGAATAGAGGGGGAATGGCATTGCTCCAACGGAACCTTGTAAGATTTACGATCTGCTACTATAAATAATAATGTCTACTGTTCGCGGAATCAGTAGAACGCAAGAATATATCGGTTGCTTAAAAAAATAAGAAGAAAGATTGTCGGTTCTATATTATTTTGTCGTATCGATGCAAATGTTATATCCTGAGTGGAGTACCGTAAAAGAGTTCCGCTGTATTTACCCATCGTCATCGGTGATTCCCAAAGCGAGCCGCGCTTCGCGTGCGAACAGCAATTCCAATACCAACACACAACCAATTATAATTGTGTTGTATAACGATACGAGGAATCACAAACTACATCAGGAAGTTACTCGATTCGTGAACCGCCTTACGCGAAAGCTTAACCCAGGAACCAGTATGCGAAAGAATATGTTATGAATCAGTTATGAATGGTACGTGAGTGTACAGTGACTCAAAAAAGTATTTGTATGTTTTTTTATTTTGGAGATAATTGTCTGTGAAAAAACTGAATACTTTTTTTAAGTCACTGTGTATGTTCCACTCGAAGTTTTACGCATAAAAATATAATTTGCAACTGCTTCAAATGTTATACCGAAGTTCTCAGCCTACCTGGCCATTATATTTTCTTTTTAATTTATTGGTACATAGATAATCTCTTAATACCCCTTCGAGCAAAGACTGCGTTCGACGTCAATAGCTTTTGTAACCGTTTTACTTGACTACCTGACCGGACCTGGTCGTGGGGACAGACATAACAAAGAGTTAAATAGAGTAAAATCAAATTTCCTTCGTGATTTAAAATATACAGGATAGCTTACCCAAACCTGCCGCTTAAATTAATTGAAAACCATTTATATGGAAAATATATTTCAAACAGTTGCAGAGTATATTACTTGATCGAGCTCGTGTATTACAGGAATTAACTGTGCGATTCATTCTGTATGCAATGATCGGAGGAAGCTCGTGCCTTATGAATTCTAAAATTATCCGGAACGGGTTTATCTTCATATAGCTATGTAGAATCGCGGTATCGAGCTAGTTGGTCGTCAAGTAAACAACCATCGTCGTGGACTTAGATTCCAGAAGCAGCATTTCCGCAGTCCCGTTCATGCGGAGCGCGGAAACTCGACGAAAGGCACATGCTTCGCAATCAAATTTTCTTTATCGAATTACAAAATGTGTAAAATCCTCCATGGAAGCTCTCTTCATACTTTCTCAACTATGCTGGAAAACTACGGAACTTGAACCGATACCATCGAAGTAAATCGTTTCTTCCGAGCGCAACAGGAAACGATGTGAAGACTGAAACATGAAAGCCCAGAAGTGTTGCGTCCACTGTCCGGGAATAGTCGTTCCACCCGGTAGCAACGAGTCGCACGAATGTTGCCAGCCGAAGTACGTTTCGGGGAACATGAGAATATCTTCTTTGACGAAGCACGTGCCAGAATGTCCGGAGAGGAGATCGGTCAAGGAGGATTCGCCGGAACCGTTGCCAGGAACCTCCTGTTACGACCAGTTCGCCTTCGCGAAGAGACTCCACGCAGAGAATCTTGAGCACCAACCTCTCCCCGACAAGGTCGACGACTCCGTTTTCAAGATCCCCATGTCGGGAGGATCCTGTCGTCGAGTTTCGTCGGGTGGACATTGCGACTGTTGCGACAAAAGATCCAAAGACCGTACCAACGCGTTGAACGGACGTTACGGATCAACTTTGGGTTGCAAGGAGCCGAAAACGAAGATGGATCTGGCGATCTGTTGGGAGACTCCCGTGGATCCTGTCTACGAACCGCCCAGACCCGCTCATATCGATGGTTCCGAGGGCGGACCAGCTCCAGCTATCTTCACGCGGGTTCAACGTGCCTCGAACTCCGGAACGTCTCTTCGTTCCGGGGCCGCGAAGAACGGGGAACGTTGCCAGAGTCGATGCAAGACGCGAAGAAAGTCGGACCGCCTCGAGAACAAAGAAGTGGATCGCAAAGTATGTTGCTGCGATTGTCTTAGCAGGAATCTGAAGAACGTGAGGATCGCGAACGATGACCAAATTGAGAAACGACCCAAGAGAACGTCCTTCAGAAGGTGTATGGCTTGCGAGCCGAGAAGTTTCGAGGATGATCCCAGACTGATAAAGTCAGCCGTCGGTTTGGCGTTGGGCCTCGAGAAGAGTCAGAACGATCAACGAAGAAACGATTCGAAGATGACAGTGCCGAGGCCCAAGACTCCTTTTGCTAGGAGATCCTTCCGCATCGATAGCTTGTCTCCTCCGTTCAGCGTCGTAAACGGATGCAGAAGCGACGATTATCCGGAACACTGGAGACTCATGTCGGTTTACCAACAGTCTTATAAAAATCCATATAGACGGAAGAACTCGTATCGTTGATGTAAGATATATTGTCACTAGTTAAAATTAGTTTCAATTGTTTATTTAAACGTTTCGCGTTCGACGCTATTCGAAACAAGAGGAATCTAACGTTCTACAGCGAAACAGTTCATTTTCTCCTGCCCTGTATACTGCTTATGTTAATGTAACGAGGACCAGTCGGGGTGTCTAGATTGTGAACTTCATTGAGGGAAAGACTCTTCTCCAAGTGCTCGAGGGCCACGATTTGCAAGCGATTCAACAGGTCTGGATATGGGGATATGTGTCGTCGGAAGTCGGTGCGATCTAAGACGTTTAACTCGCAGGTTTCCACCGCGACCACGGTCGCTATACAGTGCTCGCTTTCCATCACCAGCGCCATTTCACCGAAGTAAGATCCATCCTCCAAGTGACAAATCTTGAAATTTGAAGAATCTTAACAATAACAGAAACCGACGAATAGCAAGTGCGATGCTTAGACCGACGTTAACGTTACTTCTTTTCCAGTTGAAGTGTAAATCGCCACGGTGCCGCAGGCGATGAAATAGAGGGATTCACTGCGTGTACCAGCTTTAACGATGTTGTCACCTGTCATAAAGATTTCGGAGTGTAACGAGCTGGCCAACTGTGCCACCACCGTTTCTGGTAGATATTTGAACAGTTTCACGCTGCTGATCAATCTCAGATAATTGTGTAAAATGAGTTTCTGGAAACAGATATCCCCGTTTCGTCTTATTAGATTTTAACGATTCAGGGAAATTAGAAAACCTATTAGAGCGGTTCACGAAAGTATTCGAACGCTTACTATCGAAACCTTAAACGATAAAAATATATCTTAAGTTCTAAAAGTAAGTTATCTATCAAGATTGTAAACAGAGTTGGACAAATTTTATTTCATTTAAAAATCAGAATCTATTAACGAATTTTGTGAACCAATATTCGTTATTTTTTAATAAAATATGCCCAACTCTGCACCGTAGATACAGTCCAACGTCGAACCTCACGCAGATAAGGCGAAACTTCGTTGATAATTTTCGCATTCCTCTCGAAGCCTTTCTTGTTTCGGTAACGATAGAATATCAGTAAACGACGTTGCAACGAGTGCGGTAACTCCTTGTATCTCATGTACTCCTGCAACTGTTGTATAATCTTCAAGTGGCGCTTGATCGTTATATGAAACGTCGTCATCAAATGAGAGAATTGGGCTAATAGACAAGGAGGAAACATTGTACATTGATACACGAGAACTTGGAAAGAACTTTCGTGGTTCGACTTTGCTTACTTAACAAATACATAAAACCGAGGAACCCAATAATCGTTAGTATCAAGTTCAATATTATATCTTCCGTCGTTTTCATGTTCAGATAATGCGCGGAACGGACCAACGAGGTGATCGCACGATTCAAGCAAACCAGATACCTCTTCGTTCTCGTTTTCTTGTTTTGAAAGTACGGCGATTTGATCCAAGAGCTGAATATAAATACAAACCTATCGTATAAATCTGTTACAATTTTTTAAATTAAAATTTCCGATAAGATCGGAAGCGATGCTAATCACGATAAATATGAAACAGTACAGGTATCGTCCTTCCACGAGAAGAAGGCACAGCGTGTTTACATTTCCACTTTTGTTGCAATCCGCTGATTGGTTGACATCGATCTTCGTTATCGTTTTCGACTAATGTCTGTGAGTCAATGAACTGTAACAGGAGTGGGGATGTAAACACGCTGTGCCTTCTCGTGGAAGAATGGTACTAACTCGTTGCTTAAGGTACTTAGGTGAGCCACAGATATCGGAACATAGTATTCTAAGCAACCAGCCCAGTGAACGCATAACACGGTGATAGTGCACATTTCTAGAATCTTGTACAATTGGTAGTTCACCCGATATACCTAAAAATTGCGAAAAATTATTAGTGTGCTGATCTTTCGTTAAAAATTACCGTCGTAGAAAACTGACATTGTGAAGTCTGCGAGAATAAACGATAATATTGCGAATCCGTAAGATCTTCATCATGTTCAGGCTGGTGCAATACCACTTCGAGTTCGGTATAACGAAATCGATGATTCCTATAGGTAGCACGGTCATTAAATCTATCAGAAAGTAGTTCTTCATGTACTCTCTGTACGAACATAGAGGAAATAGTTTCATTACACGAGTCAATAATCTGTACACAGAATTCATAATTATGTAAAATGAAGGAAGATCGAGTACTCTCTACCAACGATATGGTAACGATCGAGCTATTAACATACAGTGCAACTATCCTGGGATTAAGGACTATGACTTTCGTCCGGTAGTCATAGTAGCCCGTGAAGAACCACATTACTATATCGCACATGAATACGATGTTCATTACATCGTTGATTATGTACCAGTTGTCGTATATCTCGAAGTAAAACGTGATGGAAACTGGAATTACCAGAAGGGCGACGAAGGTGAATACCGTCATTAACGATTCCCAAACGATTCTGTAGTAATCGAAAACAGAAAACTGAAGCAGTTATTTATATTCTATGTAATCTGTTGCAAGAAAACTTTTAACCGAGTTTGACTCTTGGGCTCGCTTATGACATCTTCCTGAACTTATTATGCGTATGACAGGCGTCAAACTCGGCGAAAAACTTCTTAAAGTGTGGAATAAATGTTTGGAAAAATATGGGAAATATTGTGATCGACCTGAACGAGCTGAAAGGATGTATCATGAAAGGATATGACTTGATGTGTCTCGAGATCTCATAATTTACTGTATATGTGCTTTTCAACCACCAACGTGTCAATGGATGCTTCCGAGACAAAACGCGTTGTCGTAAGAACCAACGTCGCACTTTAGATCGGATCGAATTCCCTTTTATATGATTTTCCAACTCGTCCTGTTCTTTCGGCTGTTCGCAAACGTGCTGAATAACCGGTGTAAGCTGTGTGATACAAAAACTACACACTTTGGATGTCAAACGACGTATAATTTACAAAAACTGGCGTTTAACTTACTTCAATATTCGGGGCGTCCGAAAAATGGGGCACGTAAGCCATTAGATCCATGTCCCCGGTCGTTTCGATAAGGACTTCCGTCACGGATAACACCGAGCTAATAAAATTGTTAATAATAACAACCCTGAACGTTTGCTTGGAAAATAAAAATGTCTGTGCAGTCGGGAATCGAAATCGTATGCCGGTTGACGCAAGTGGGATTCAGATGTTTCGGTAACGAAAAGGAAAGGCTCACATTTGCCTTCTTTCTAAAACAGTTGTAACGGCTGACCAATAATGTAATTGTTGTACTAATGCTTCGCAAGAAATTGTCAATTAAAAGCTGGATTTTAATTAGGATTTCTGGAATGCCGTAGCTACACATAAACAAGCCATTTTGTGGCGTTATGATACTACGTTTATGCTACGGCAATAACGTTTGACAATAAGGCTCGTGGAAGGAAACACAACGAAAACCGCGAAGAAAGGAGCAATAAAGAGGCTGTTTTCCCCAGTCCAGTGGACCAGTTTATCCTTCATTTTTTGTTCAATCGGATCGGTTCGCCAGATTTAGACCGAGACGAAACAAAATAACATGACACTTTTTATTACAAATATAATAGATATCGAAGCCTGAAATAGGTAAGTTATAAGGTTTTTTTTTTTCAAATTTTTATTATAGAAAATTATGTTTAAACAAGATGTACATTCTTTTCCTTATGTTTATACGCGCACAAATAATACAAAATGTAATTATAAATATTAAAACTTACTCAAATAACTTCTTTAAGCCTTTTGATCAATTCTTCCTTCTTACCAGATGTTTTTGAACCAAAGATTTTTAACATGGATTTTAACTGCGGTACAGTAGCTTTGTTTATCTGTTACAAACACGTACATCATAGTGGATTTATTATCAACTTCCTTTCCTTGTTACTATTTAAAATAATATATGATTATTGATATACCTTTCCCTGTGCTATAATTTTTCGAATCTCTTCTTCATTGAATGAATCAGGTATGGCATCTGCTTCATTAGATCTTTTTACTTTTTTAGTCAGTGGTTCACCACTTGTGCACTCTACTTCTTCGTCAAACATTTCGTGGTATTTATCTAACGATTCTTTTACTAGTCTCTGCATCTCGGCGGTTCTTGGAACTTAAAACAAAATTTCCAATTTCATTGTTATCGAGCTTTGTATAAAATGTTGTGCTTTATATATTTTAAATGTAATTTACGAGTATCGTCTGGCGGCGATTCACCCTGTTCCAAGTCTAAAGCCAGTGTTTCTATAGTTTGAAGTTGAACTTGTAGTTTCGGATTTGAGAACAATGCTGGGTCATATCGAATTCTTATTTTTTTAATTATCTTTTTTAGTAGTTCAACTCTATTTTGATCGGCCGAAGGTTTACTGTTATTGTTACAGATATATTTTGAACAATAGTTATCAAGTTTTCGAACACGTTCTAAAAATGATTTTATGTTAAATAAATAAAAATTATGTTGTATTGTATTTCAAAAACGAACCTTTGAATGGTATTCGGTATAAATAAAAACCTCCATTGCTTGAATTTGGTATCATAGTATAAAGTTTTGGCGAGGAACGCTTTCTTAGTGTTACTGCACATATTATCATTAAATTTTTCGAGTCACATTTGTCAACGATTGCACCAAACAATAATCTGTTATCTAAACAAATTTTCATCATTTTAATATGTATTAATATAATGTTAATTTGATGAAAATATTTGTAATTTGTCGAAATTGCAATTAATTTTACCTTTACGATTGCTTTTACCGGGTGTAATGAAATATGGTGCACCAAAATGATACAATGGATGATAATAAATAGGTTTTATGCAAATTAAATCAATGCCTGGGTCTCGTATCGCGCTCAAGGATCTCATTTCCGCTACTGTGAAACATATTTTTTTACCACCAAATGTTTGGTATTTCTGAACTTGAGTTTCTAATACAGGCACCGGTAATCGTTTGTTCTCCTCGTCATCTCCTTCTTCCTAGTATACACAAAAAAAAGATATTAAAAATTATTATGTTACATGGTAGAAACAAATATAAGATATTGTAGAGATTAGTGAAATACGAACTTCGTTAGGATTGTCGCTAGCCAGTTTCATGTATGAATGTGAAGTTAAAGGAATATTGGTTTCTTTGGATATCCATTCTTTTTTTAAATATTGTCTTTTACTGTATACAAAATTATTATTCAAATTTATTAACTATAAACAAAACTACCAATTATATAATAAAAAAGAACGAAGTTAAACAAAGTTAGATCAAAAAAATTAAATGATACTTTGCCGCTTACACGGAAAGGCTGCGAACCGCTACATCTATAACTACATTTCCTCCCACTTTCCACGGTAATGTTGCCATATTTCTAGATGGTAATTTTACTTCATGCAATAGATCTTTTATAGATGTTCTTTTGTAATCATCAGCATCAATTTTTTCTGATAATATTTCTAGATCTTTGTAAAATACGTCATGATTCCAATTTTCACCCAGACCAATAATACATAATTGAATTCCTATATCGCTGTAATTTGATGCTTTTACGCGTATTCGATGCTTTTCATTGCTATCCGTGATTGGAGGATCATCCTGACACGTAAAGAGAATGACTCGCCGTGTTGGCATAGTTACATCTATAGCCAAAAATATTCGTGCCGCGTGCCACAATACATCGTGTAGCGGATAAGCAGTAGAAGAAGCAATACTCCTGTAGTATTCCCATTTTTCCCCTTCATCTATATTACAGACATAACAGAAAATACAAAAATAATTAATAAAATTCTAAAGTCAGCATTAAATTATATTTTTCTTTTATATTTACATTACTGAAAATAATTCCAATAAATTACCTATTTTTATAATTTCTTTTAAATTATCCATAGAAACAAGATTTAATTTTTGAAGAGTCAATACATTTTTCGTTTCAGAATCTATGTCCCCTTTTTCAGTTCCAAACAGCAATAAACCCATCCAATCTTGTCTATTCCAAACCAACTTCTGCTTAAGAATTTCCTTGTATTGCTAAGTAACAAATAGTAAAACAAATTAATGAATTAACCATTTAAGTGCTGAGCAACATGACCATACTAGAATATAATACCCTTATACACTGCAAAAAATATGAGACTCCTTCATAGGGATCAATTTCAAACATTGGAGGTGTAGCATCAATTACAAACAATATACCATCTCGAATACCATAAAGTTCACTAGGATCTTCGTCCAAATTAACTTCACTTTCAAATATCTCTTCAAACGAAGATGCCATTTTCAATTTAATAAATTTTCTCAATGCAATTAAACCTATAATTTAAGCAATTATAAATAGAAGATTTATTTAAATATATTGTTTCATAATAATGTACTGTTTAGTAAACAGTGTTTACCTGTTGTTAAACAACTATTTTACTTATAAGCGGTAATTTCCAATCATAAGGTTCAAGGGTATCCATAAGGTATTATTTATTATAAGTGTATCATTGGATTTTCAAAATAAATTTCAGTAGATACGAATTGTTGATAAATTACTTTTTCGAAACACGTGTCAACCATGGTTCATAAATTTCTAGATATGACAATTTTTGCACATGCGTATCAAGAATTGCATCAATAAAGGTCTATTTACAATACCAAAGAAATAGCATTCGATCTAAACAAATCTTATAAAATATACACTGGTCAGTAGTCTAGCATGATTGATTTTTACTTTATGTATACAAGTAACATTTTAGCTTATTATTATTAATTAGAATTTTGTAATAAAATTAACAAACTGAAACTATAAATTCATTGCACGTATTTCAAGTCATATTCACATGTAACGAAAAGTACATTTCAAATTCATAGAAACCAGGTAGGGTTTTCATAAACTGAAACCAGGTCTTTATAAACTGGTAAATTTATTTAAATTGTATAAGGTACAAATGTGTTATAAAGAAGTATATATGACATTTTATTTACATTATTGAGCTTTTTTAGAAGCGCCACCTCCCAAAATCTTGCGCCTTTGGGCAACCATATGTAAATACAACATTGGAAAAACTGTAACATAATAAAGAAGAGTAATAATTTTACAAATAAAATATACTATTAATATAGCAATAGTAATGCAATAAAAATACAATAATTAGACTACTTACCAGGAATGTATACTAACATAGTAAATACAAGTGCATAGTAATAAATAAAAGTCCATGAACTAGGAAATACATAATCGATAGATTGTGGATGAGATTTTGCATAATTCAAAGCAGCATATACACATAATAGTTCTCCTGACACACCGATTGGATACAATGCAATAAATAACGTATATCTGTAAGAATCATAGTATGTTGGCTAGGATTTCGGTTAACATAAATGCTTATAAAATATTTAATACAATTTTATACATTACATACCTTAACCATGTAAGAACATGTGGTACAAATTCAATCAGATTTGTAAAGTAATACAAATATCTGATTACTTCTGTTATTGACCATGCTAATATTGCTAATGGAACTCCAAAAGATGATGCGGCATAATTCTCTGGAGTTGTCAATAATACAATTACAATTACAATTCTACTTAAAATTTGAAAAGTTGTCAGTAATGGATTTGATTTAACTAAACCCACCACTGCATGTATTATCTACAAAATAAATATATTTTATTAATCATTATTCCATAAGTAAAATAAAGTAAATAACAAATACTTACCTCCAAAAAAGCTGCATATTGAAAAATAACAACAGGCCACTTAACATTTTGCCACAAATCGACTGGTTCAGTGGAAAACAAATCACTTTGCAGAAGTTTATAAAGTATGTAACACCAACTGGAATAACAGTCTTTTTACACTTCATTTTAATTATATTCGTTTATAATAATTGTCATACAAAGGATCCCGTCAACTACCATTCAACAAATTTTTTAAACATTCGTTCGACCTAGACTGCCTCTAAAATAATAAATACTATAAACGCTTACCCAAAAACTTGCGCAAGATTATAAACTTTTAAATAAAGTGCTCCAGCAGAACTCGATTTCTTTGATTTCATAGTTTTCGTCATTTGTTTAAGCGTAAATTCTGTGAAACTATACCGGTAAATAAAATCTATAAGCCTAATGACAGACTGTTCAAATTTATAGTCTTATAAACGTGCGATGTTAAACTGACGAAATCATATCCGACACGCTATATGTACTTTCTACAGGAGCGTAGCAACTACTGATGAAACCAAATTGGCGGTCAAATATTCTCTTGTTTTCTAATATTCTAGCAATATCCCGTAAAAAACATTAATACATACAAAATCTTTTATTTTTTATATTTAATTTTCTAAACAATCAAATACTGAATCGTTAATAAAATCGTAGCATAAAATGTAAACTTTTCAATGACGTATGAAACACAGATTCCATTATCTTGAAATTTTCCATTAACTCGTTCTTTGAATATTCATTACTAACAGCAAAACCAAAAATTCAAAGTTTATATATATTTATTTGTGTATATTAGTAAGTATAAATATTTAAGAAATTTGAGAAAATTAATTGTAAAAGTGTATCCGATTTTATTCGATATTCTAAAACAATTAACTAGTAAAAAGGAATAATCATTTTTGATACGAGTGTCTTCAAATAATCGGAAATTTGTTTATATGTATTTTGTATGTTTAATGTATCTTTGTATAAATATTGGTATAAGAAATTCACAATATTTTCTGAAATCAATATATATATATATACATAATAATTTAAATAATACTTTCTCGTTGATATTAATTTATTAAAAATTGACGACATATCTAAGCATTTAGAATTCATTTTACACGAAAGTCCCCCATACTAATTACGGTCCTGATTTTCTGGATCAAAGTTCAACGCTTTTTACTGCATTGTTCAAGAAAATGAATGCGCTTAATACTTAATGTTCAGTCAGCAGTTTTCATAATTAAGATTTTTAAATATTAAAATCGTATTGAATTATACGATAAATTTAAACACTAGTTGTATATTTTTGTTGAACTTTCTCATTGCTACTTTGTTTGAAGTTTTATATATGTATTGAATGGTTACTTCTTTAGTTTAAAAAAAAAAAAAATGTATAATACATTTGTACTTTAGAGAAATATTTGCGAATAAAATGAGCTATAATCAATACAAAATGATCAAATAAATTAATATTTAAGATGAATTCGATTTATGTTAGTAACTCAGCTATCAAATGTTATGTTAAATTAAATTAAGTACTTTAAACGTTTTAATTTAAAGGAACTAACGTACCGTACTTCATATATTTGTTTTATGTACATAATATTACTAAGAAATATTTGTTGAATTAATGAAATTTATCATCGAGATTTTACATTGAATTAAATAAATTATGATTAAATAATCATTTCTAATGTTTCTATACATCGTCCCGATTGAAACATTCAGAATGATTAGCAATACACGAAATCTCCATGTAATTTTTTTTTGATTTGCTCTTATATGGATTCCTTAAACTTTCGATAACCTGTTGATATTATTATGATATCAACGTTCCATATTTGTAGTTGATAATTTAATGTTTCAGTTTGCCAATAGTAACAAGTGTAATAAACCATAATTAAATCTTTTACAGTTATTTGTACGCGTTTCGAAACATGAAGATGCAGTGGATAAATTTTCAAAGGTTCTTCGGAAAAGTGAAAAGACTTTATTCGTTAAATAATTGTCAGTTTAGCAGCGATGCGTTTGTTTATGGACATGATGTAACAATGGCAAAAAAAAATGGTGTACCAATTGTGGCCCTAGAGTCCACGATCATCACTCATGGAATGCCCTATCCTGATAACTTAAAGACAGCTATTAAAGTTGAAAATGCTGTTAGATCAAAAGTAACTGTTATTAAGCTCTATAGTTAAGTCAGTTCATATATCTCTATACACATTTAATTAATGAAGATGAATGACATGTTAGTATGGTAAATGTCTAACGGTATTATATCAGATATTTATATTTGTTTAGGGTGCTGTACCTGCTACTATAGCAATTTTAAATGGGCAGGTACATATTGGTTTAAATCAAGAACAATTGGAAACCTTGGCCAACACACACCTTGCAAAGACTATTAAATGTTCACATAGAGACATATCGTCAATCGTGTCTCAAAATTTAAATGGCGGTACAACTGTTAGCGCAACTATGCTATTAGCACATTTATCAGGCATTCCAATAATGGCAACAGGAGGTATTGGTGGTGTACATCGTGGAGCAGAATCAACTTTTGATATTAGTACTGATTTAATAGAGCTAGGACGTACTCCTGTAGCTGTTGTCTGCTCAGGTGTTAAATCTATTTTAGACATTGAAAAAACATTAGAATATCTAGTTAGTATATTTTTTTATGCAACAGATAAATTTTATTATGCCAGATGTTTCAATAAATTATATTTCCTACCAGGAAACTCAAGGAGTTCCCGTAATAAAAATTGGCAAAACAAATCATTTTCCAGCCTTTTATTGTACCGAAACATTTAATAAAATAGAAGTGCCACATAAAGTTTCTAGTTCAAAAGAAGCAGCAAACATTCTAAAGCATCAAAGAAAATTAGGTCTTCGAACAGGACTACTATTTGCTGTTCCTATTCCTAAAACGTATGCATTAGATCCAAAAGAAATGGAATTAGCAATATGCAAAGCTCTAGAAAGTGCAAAATGTAAAGATATAACTGGAAAGAATGTAACTCCATTTTTGTTAGAGGAATTGAACAAAATCACGAAAGGTCAATCTCTTCAAGCCAGTAAGTATATCCGAATCAATCGGGGCGAAAATTTTTTAACGGAAAAATAAAGAAAGCAGAAACAAAATCTATATTTTTTTCACTAATTTATGTCTTTTAAAAATTGCAGATACGGCACTTGTGGAAAATAATGCGAACGTGGCAGCAGAAATTGCAGTAAATCTCGTTAAAAGGTATCAAAGTGTTTCCAACAGTGCAGCAACAAAATGCTTTTTAACACCTGAACGTAACCCGGTAAGTTTAATTAAGACGAGAATATTTTAGAGAAATATTTCGCGTCAGTTCTGTTTTTTAAAAACGTAAATCGTATTGATTTTTCGTTTGAATCGTTCGATCGATTTAACGCAGGTTGTGATTGGCGGGGCTGTGTTGGATACCACTCTACAAGTGAAGGAGTCTGAGATAAAAGTGAGTCAAATCTTAAGTCAGAATTATACTAAATAACCAATTTTTTTTGTATTCATATTTCAGTGGAATTATAGAACGTTTAACAGTATTTACATACAATTACGACCACATAGGTTTTATGTACATTTAAGAATATTGAATAACATGAACGCATAGTATAGTATGGGGAAGAGTGATACGATGTAGTAATAGAAGATCGGCAAAACATTATTAAACAATGAGTTAACATATTGTTTTGCTCGAATCTCAAGGTATTAAAATTAGAAAATGCAAGGATAGAACACTTTGAAAAGGAAGGTTCTACTAAATGAACATTTCTACATCATTGAATCTCGATATGACAGTCGAAATGGTACTTACAGATATTTCTCTAAAAAAAAACTCGAGATAAGCGTGTTTCGTTGTGCATGACAATATGTATAATTACCAAAATAACGAACGCATCTCATTGGTTAACACTTTTTCCCATACTTGGCTACGGTATTTCTATAGAATTTACCATGTACGAAATAACGTACATACCGTGTCTAACCATTCACAGATACAGTAGATTGAGTTGGTTTTTTTTTTTTTTTTTTAAGCAGGCACTATTCAAAGCTCCCTCTCTTCCATTCTTCTCGATATACATACGTATTACATTTAAATATCAATCAGTTACAAATTACTACACATTTGAACCTTTAAAGCCTTTCTCATTATGGGATCGTATAATTGTTAGGATACACCCGAACGAAACGTAGAGATACGAAGATTTTCCGTTCGTTTACACATATTCAACACGAGGATCGAACGAACAACCGAGGGGAATGAAATAAAAAAGAAAATAAGAAAGTAAAATAAAAATAATCAAAAGAGGAGAGTACATTATTCTATACAGTCAAAAGTTAACGCGATAGCTTAACTCTAATTCAAAAGGTAGCGTGTAGGTATTCGCTTCTGGGCGGCTTGCGTTAACGTAGTTGCCATCTAAATGATCAGTTAAAAATCGATTACGCTATCTGTCATTATACATATAATGTTCCTTATATACATTTAGTGGCAGAGGCTGTATGTCTGCGAGGTGTAAGCTTTCGTATTATTATTTTTTTTTTTTTATCTTAGTACATTCAACGACAATTCGATGGCCTGATTAAGAAAGAACCTCGGGCTAGTTGGAACGCGGTTCCTTTAACGTTTCGAAAGTCACGCGTTCTACGTATTTGAAAGTCAAACGCGCGAAAACAGAAAAATGAAAGAAACGAGAAAGAAAAGAACAACGGCTCAACGGTGTTCAACAATGGCTTCTCTGGTAATCTAACGCGTTGACGTACGATGCTAATGATACCCTGTTGTCCAGACTGATATAATTACGAGAAATGCAAAAAGATCAAATTCGAAGTCTTAACGACGAGCCATCGATTTACAACTTCTGTTCGCGTTACTCCAGGGACACGACCAAAGAAACAACGTTTCGGTGTTGAACTCGGTTGGGCGGCTTTTTCTTAAGCAGACGATCGACGACTTAACGTATTCTACCGAACACCGCTATGTACAGTCTACTAATAGAGTGTGTTCATTATCATTGCGTTCGTAAACGTATAATCCTATAGATTTCGATTAATCCTAGCTAGGAAGCCAAGTACGTTGAGTATCGTATTCATATTTATACGACTTTGCAGCGCAAATCAATACAGACTACTCGCGCTGCGTGTATCCCATTTATATAAAAAGAACTATTTAGGAAACTTTATAGTCGTTACTTATATCTGCGGAGTTACATTTACTGTTTCCAATCGCTCTTCGTTTTCGCCCTAAGTTCGTGTATATATAGCTCGTCGAAAAAAAAAAAGAAAAAAACAGATGCGTTTTATAGTCCTGTTTCGCGGGGCAGAATCGTCGCGATAGCAGTATCCCATAATATTTCGCTGTAACTATCGTGCATCGTCATCGTTCCTACGTTGCGTGTTGATGTTCAGCCGTTTGACCGGAATAATTAGCCGGGTGACTCCGTAATTTCACGAAAAATATGTACAGGCGTGAATAAATCAAGAAGAAAACGCGTTTGCGTGACGATAAGCGATTAACCTTTGCTATATCTCCTCGGTATCGTTTGCCAAAGTTTAATCGCTAACAATCTACGCGTAAATAACAACTCGACTTTGTCGTTGAATACGCTGAACGGAAACTGAAACACTATTTTTTTGTTTCTTTTTTTTTGTTACTATCGTATGGGTTCGCGGCGCGGAATCGGGCGAATTTTATTTCGAAACGAGTAGAACTTACGTACGTATTTACATACTCGTAAACGATGAATAAATTTCACTTTGAAATCAAATTTATTCGCTAGTAACGAACAAACATTTTTGTTTTCATCTATACCGGAACTGATTCGAAGGTTCGTTTCTTATTTGTTGGAATACCGTAGATCGATAATTAGTACTTCTAAATAAGTATCATAATACGTTCGCTTATTTTTTGTCCATTTTTTTTTTAGGTCATTGATATTTGCAAACGAGAACGAAAGGAAATCATTCAACTTCGAACGGCTGTTCACGAACAGCAACGATAGTTACGATGTACTGTGACATACTACACGCGCGATTTGCGTAAAAATCAGTATACAACGGTTACTCGGCTCGTCTTGATTCAAGAGAGAGCGTAGGAAACTTGTCTCTCGAAAACAAATCTACAAAAGTAATTGATTTCGCTGACCGTGCGAGGACGGAAAGGCGTGTAAGGAATATGGCGTAGAAAGAGAATTTTCAAGGACCACGAAGGCGCTGGAGCCTTCCGTTTCCTTTGTGCAACCTCGACGCAACGTAGTTTTCATTTTCATTTTTTTTTTTTCTTTTCTTTTTTGTCATCATTTTTATATATTTTTTCCTTTTTTTCTTGTTTCGTTTTCCTCCTCTCGTTTCGTAAGCGTCGATTCTCGTTTCACCGTGGCCGTTGTATAATATGTCGTCACGCAAAAGTAAATGTACTCTGTTCGTCAGCACTTTGGGGTCTCGTCGCCTGTGCAGATTTAGCACTCTCGGTGATGTCGCAGAAGAAACGGGCGATTCGGACATCGCAAAACTCTACGGTCAGCTTCGGGCTTGAGCACGATCGATGCTGTTCGAAATATTCGAGGTTTGCCGGTAGAACTTGAAAAAATAGGTAAAAATTTCTTCTTATCTTATTTCACGTCGACGTTGGACTCGAATGATACGTTCGTATACTCGATGAAAATTTGTGCTTTTCGAGAAGTACAAAAAACTTCCTAAATAGAAATTTCTATCGGAACGCAAAGACTCGTGATGTGTACTTTAATCTGACCCCGGTTCGCGTATCATCGATAGCGGCTGTAATTTAAGTTTTTCTTAACTCGAACGAACGTTTCAAGCTTTCTATTCGACGTACGATAGTCCAATTACACGTTTTTCCTGCAACAAACGTACAACTTCGAACGTTACTGCGGGCTGCTGAGCTCGTGGAGCCGGAAGAATCTCTAGAAACGTTAGAAACCTCCGGGTCTGCGGGTCTATCCTTAAAAAAAAAGAAAAGAAACGAAGATACGCTTAGTACTGTATATATTTTGATTTGGTCATTCGTTATGTATAATCCGCCGCGGTATCGATAATTACGCTTGGTCTTGTTTTACCATCTAACTTGTTCGTCGATGCAGTCTTCCTTATTACGATGCTCGAATCCTGGGACGCGAGATCTAACTTCTTCTATCTTTGGAATATAAATACTTTGTGGACTTCGTTCATGCTAATAGAAAACTTACTTATCTTCTACCATCGGTATAAGATTATCTACCGTTTCGTCTGTAAGCGCTAATGAAGTGTCTGTCAATCGCGTCACCGACCCTAAAAATACGGCTAAAACTCGACTGTAAGGGTGCGTCACGAACTTAGGACAAGTTTTTTGTCTTCATTTTGTTTAACGTGGAAAGCAACGGCGGGGGAAAATGTTTAACGATGTAACGATCTTTATACTTTTGTATTCCTAATTATCCGACGCTCTCTGTAAATCGAGTTCACCGAATTTCCACTCGATTGGACGATGGGGGGAAAAATTGATCGGCTCGATGAAGATATAGGGTATCTTTTAACCGAGTGAAATCGTATTTGGTACAAATTTTGTACAGACGTATATCGCAAAGGTACCCTGAAAATTGATTTAGAGTCTACAGCTCCTTGGTACCCGGATACTCTGATAATCGAGTCACAGTTATCCGAATTTACATCATTTATACAGGGGGTTCGACCACCCCCGGGAAAAATTTTAATGGGGGATTCTACAAGCCAAAATAAGTCGAAAATCAAGAATATCAATTTGTTGATGGATGCTTCATTAAAAAGTTATTAACGTTTAAAGTTCCACCTGTACTGAATTTTTTTCTCAGAAATGCGTAAGATTTCGGGGGTATGTCTATTCACCAAAAATGATTGTAATTGACTCCCGCAACCGAAAATAATTTTTCCAGAACGATTTGAAATTTTTGAATTTAATTGTTAAGAACTTTTTAACGAAGCCTCTACCAACAAATTAGTATTCTTGATTTTCGTCTTATTTTGGTTTCTAGAATCCCTCATTAAAATTTTTCCCAGGGTTGGCCAAACATCCTGTATAAGATTTCATATAATTTTCGCTCGGTTACAATAAAATATTTTGCTATTTCAAACTTCAAGATAACGTGTAATTGCCTTAACAATATTTCTACCAAAGGTGTCGAAAGCCACCTTTTAAAATAGGTATGCATACAGCTGTGGTAGAAATAGTGTTAATCATGGGTTGAGAATACTCAGCGACCTTCTCCTACCAACATAATTCAGGTTCATCAAGATCGGCGATACTCTCAACATGTTAAATAGTTGCTCATCTTTATTCGTATTACGTAACAAACTAGAAATAATAAACCGGTAAAAGATCCTGCAAAATTTTATACGAACAGTATAAATTCGGATAACCGTACTGGTATTATCCGCGTATCTTGCTACTACTATTATCTGGTTAATAGTAATCGCATTACTCGTGTACGCGGATCCTAACCCGATGTCTGGTCACTCGAGAAAATTGGGCCTTTCGAGAGTTCTGCTACGACCCCTAATTCGAGCAAGCTTCTAAACCAAAGGGGGCATGGCACAGAGGGCTATTTGAGTGTGTATCACCATCCTCTAAGTCGTGTCGTTTTTTAAAAAACTATTATAAATTTTGCAGCGCAAGGTCCAGAGAGTATGGCGGACGGGGCGCGAGTTCCCAATCGATACGGTTATTTTCCTGTGCGGATTTCATTTTCAAAAGGGTTACATTTTGAGCGTGAAACCTGTATACAGGGTACGATACGAAACGACACTACTTACAGGATCGACTGACACGTATGTATGTACCACGCGCGTCTAATTATAATCGAGTCATCGACGAGTACCTCTGTGTCCGTCTAATTAATTTTTCCCGAGACGACTCGCGGTTATAAAAAAAAATCAATAAACACGCTATCCTTCGCGTCTACGAAAATAAAGTTCGCTTCGTGTCGATGAGAAAGCACGAGTACTCTGTATTTAGCCCGAGGTAACCGATCTTCGAGGCGGTTCTCGAATCAATTTCTCTTTCTCTCTACTTTATGTAATTCTAAGACAGTCGCGTTCGCGTCGATTCGTTACGGGTGACGTTCGAACGGCGTATCTATTATACATTTTTTTCTGATTTTTCTTTCTCATTTTGCATTTAAAACGTCCTCGCGGTGGATTTTGCTTAGGAAAATAAAACGACGGATTCAGTCTCGACAGACACGCGCGCGCGAATCATCGACGTCATCCGAAAACGAGCACGTCCATCGAATTCTTTGACTCCGTTCTGTGGCAATCCGTAGGAAAGGGATATCGGGTTTAATAGAAAAATATTAACGACGTCAGTCCTCAGCAGTCTGCTACGAGACTCGGTTTTTGGGTTCGTCTATTTGTTAATTCCGATTCAGACACGAATTTCACGGTATCGCGGCCTGTTCTGTTAAGAACAAAACGAGGACACCTAGAATGAGAGTATGCGTGTGCGTATGTTTTACGCGTGTATGTATCGTTGGCGGAATAAATACAGCGAGGCTCGAACAAATTTATTCGCGAACGCCGAATTGGAATTTTTAACTAGCTTTTTCCCCGTGGCTAACGCTCGTTCGGACGTCGATATTAAAAATCGAGTTGGAAGTTACCTTAGAAACAAATCTAACGTTTTTAGTCTTTGTTCGTGAGTAACATTTGTACCGTGATATAGAAGCTGCAGAGAGCGAAACACGACGGTGCTTTTAAATGCTCTGACGAATACTTGTTGGGCGTTCGCACTTTAGCTCTTCCTGTGCCAAGATTTGGAGCTTTAGTATGCGTCATAGGTGTTCTGCGGTATTCTTTAGAATTCAAATAGATGCGGATTCATTTTGCAGAAAGTTCCAACTTTGCTCAAAGTTGAATATCAAATAGCTTTAATTGCAATTTTATTACAAGCAATTTTTCAAACGTATGCTCTTTAATCTTGTTTAGATTTGTTTTAGGAATCAGGCTCGTTATCGTAGGGTTAAGGGGCCATTCTACCTTGTAGGCAAGAAAAATACATGTTTATGATTTCTTTTTTTGCGGATTATTAAAGAGCGATTAATTCCGGGTTTTGTGGATATATTTAATTGTACAAGGTGTTCGACCAACCCTGGGAAAAATTTGAATGGGGGATTCTAGAGGCCAAAATAAGACGAAAATCAAGAATACCAATTTATTGATGGAGGCTTCGTTACTAAGTTATTAACAATTAAATTCTAAAATTTCAAATCGTTCTGGAAAAATTATTTTCGGTTGTGGGGCTGAATTACAATCATTTTTTATGAATACACATACACCTGAAATCCTACCCACTTTCGAGAAAAAAATTCGAGTAGGTACTGAAATTTTTAGACGAAATCAAAAAATTTCAAATCGTTCTAAAAAAATTATTTTCGGTTGCGGGGGTTCATTACAATAATTTTTGGTGAATAGACCTACCCCCGAAATCCTATCCGCTTTCTAGAAAAAAATTCAGTACGGGCGGAACTTTAAAGGTTAATAACTTTTTAACGAAGCCTCCATCAACAAATTAGTATTCTTGATTTTCGTCTTATTCTGACCTCTAGAATCTCCCATTAAAGTTTTTCTCAGGGGTGGCCGAAGACCCCGTATATTTTCGAGACTACTAAAAGGAAATACAAAACAAAAAATTCGATTTTTTAAATCCCACAAAGTAGAAAGGCCCCCTAAGGGTTTAATACGATAATTGTTTGATCGAAACAACAAAATATTATTTTTTTCATTAGATCTGCGAGAGGCGCTACGTCTTCCGTGTCTGAGTCGACGTTGGACTTGCAGGGGTTAACAAACCTCTCGAACGAGCCTGAAGTACTTCGCTATATTTGTCCCGCCAACTATATGCATAGCAGTGTGCGCGATTTAAGTCGAAACGAGTCGCGTATGGTTCACAAATTTCGCGTGAAATATTCTTCGTAGAAAAAAGGAGTCGATTTCAATAATTGGCTGTCGATCGAAACTCGAGAATCTACGGTAGAACTTGGTTCGTGTTAGTTTCGTTTTTCTTATTTTTTTTTTTTTTTATTCTTCCTCTTCTTCTTCCTATAGGAACGAGTGAAATTTGTTGCTTAAACCGCGCGGGGTGTCTAAACCGATGGTGTCGCGATTCGGAAAAAAGCGATCAAACACGAACCTCTCTTCGGATTCGAAGGGAAATTCCTTGCACGAAAATCAATACCTTGAACGTATCCTCGACTCACTTTCGGCTAGTCTACCGCCTCTACAAGCGCGTGTATTGTCTTTTCATGATAATACTCGTCCAATCGTCTCAACCGAACAAATTTCTTTTTATGCATTACGATCTAATTATTGTATTCTCGCTCACACGTCCGGCTCCTGGACTGTAAAAGCGTCTCTTCATAGATTCTCTTCTTGCGTCGCCATTGATTTATAACTCGAACAACTTAGGCATGATACACAGAGTCGTTCGCTTTATAACTAGTCAGCGTTTTTCTTGGAAATCATTAGTACGAGAAGAAATGGAAGGTGGTAATAGTTTCGTTGTTTCTCGAATACAGAAAGAGATTTTGATATCGTTTATGCAGAAAGTATTTTCTTTCGTGCCATAAAAAGATATTCGAAAGCGTATAAAAGCAGAGTTGCAGAAATAAAATCGAAATTCGATCGAACGAAACGGGAATGAAACGGGAGTCAAATAGGGATTGATAATAGATTTATTATTACTTAACAACAAAAAAGAACGTTATTCTAATTTGTATTTGCTAGAAACACAATGCTATTCCATAATAAACGTATATAACTAACAAGTAATTAACGAAGTAATAAAATTAATGAGATCCCCGAGTTTGCCGCTCACCGACGGTACTTATTGTGCATTTTTAAATATAAGAAAAATTAATTTATTCATCGTGTCTCAAACCACTCTTTCAAACGTGTCGAACGTCGAGCAAACTGTTGAGAATCATTTATATAAACCGCTCCAATCTTTATCCAAGAACAACGATAGCTCTTTACCTTTTTCTTATACCAATTATTCGCAAGAAAAACGCCTGACTACCAGCAACGTGACCGTTCTGTATACAGTTTCGCGTAACTGGATCGAGCCGCATCGTTGAAACAGGTTGAAACAGAGAACAACGTCACAAGGTGAAATAAAATGGTCTCAGACGCTGTTGACTTTCAATGTTACTCCTGTGCATTTGCATGCAGTTGCGAAGCGCAATTGCACGCGTAAAGGTCGGCATCCTACGTATTCGTCTCTGGAGAAGCATTCGACCACACTCTTGCTCGAAAGTGGAAACTTTTTAGATCAGTTACGACTCCCACGCATACGGGGATGGTGCTCGGTCGCGAAAGGTCGAAATTTACTTGTTCCCTAAAATAAACGATAACTCGAGCATCGGTAAATAGATATCGTCGAAATCAAGAAACGTACAGCCAAATTGCTAGGGAACGTCGAGTATTTAAAAACGAAACCCAGGTAGCCCGATTGCAACGTTTGTTTCCGTCTCAAGCGAGTTTCAACGACACATCCGAGTACTCGTTTTCACGCGACACCCTTTCGTTCTAAGCGCGATTCAACGCGGAATCCGAGGAGCGGCTCGTCTCTCGCAACGTTTTCCCAAACTTTTCTCCGTCTTTTCCGTATGGCTACACTCGCGTGCTCGGAGCCACGTATGCACGAACAGGCTTACTTATACACGGTGATCTCAGCGGGCCGGTTGCTCCTGTAGAGGAAGCGGTTCGAGGTGTTTCGCCACCACTTCCATAGTCAGGTGCGCCTGCTCTGCCCGCCTGCTGTTATTCCCGTGCCCGGGCTGCCGCCGTTCGACAGCAACAATCTCCTGTTGAACTCGCGCATCTCGTAGTTGTTGTTGCCGTTGCTCTTCTCGCGAGCTGTACCACAGTTATGGTTCGCCGTGGTCGGCGTCGTTTCCTCGAGTATCAGCGCGCAATGGCTGTTCGTGTCGCTGTCCGCCCCGCCGTCCTGCAGATTGTTCGCCAGCAGGGGGTGTCTTCCGGCGTTGCAGTCGTCCGTTTGAAGTAGCAACGACGCGTTTCCTGAAACCGATCCGTTCGTTACTTTTAGCCAGAGTCTCTTACGGCCTCGCGATCTCTTTCTACGTATTCCGGGAAAGATGGGGATAGGTTGCTAATCAGAACGGAAAATGCATATCCTACCGCAGACGGTACAAGATGGTACTCGTAACGTTTGTAACGAGGTCCGAAAAAACAGCCAATACACTCCGATATCGATCGGTCGAGAGGAACGAGACCACGACCCGGGTCGCTCTTCTCGGTTGTCGGAACGATCATTCATTTTTACGACTAAGGACGCCTCTTCATTGTTCGCCGATAAAAAGCGCAACAATCCCCGCCTTCGCGAATAATTACCAGTTTTTGGGAACGAGGACGGCCGACGGTGATCGATAAATCCAAACATTTGCTAGTTCTGGCCCGTCGTGAAGAGTCGAGATCGCGTGATCCCGAAAGTTTTACGAGCCGCGAACACTTTACGGTGATAAATAATCACGCGATGATCGGTCATGGACTTTGGCCAACATTTTCGTTTCATTACGTATTCAACGATGCTCCCGACAAAATATTTGTCGCTTATCGGTTCGAAAAGCGTGACCTTCGATCGAGGCGATACACGGCTCGCGTTTCTGGCTACGACCAAAGTTAAAATCCGCTATCGTTCCCTTAATTACAGACGGCACCGCGGGGTGCTAAATACTTATTATCCGCGCGCACGCAACGTCCTAGTTCTTCCACTATAATTGGAGCCAAGCAGAGCCCTGCACAGGTATTACTCGAACGACCCAGGTTCCGCTTCGGCAGATCGCGAACGAACATGGGAATTATGCATTTGCCTTTAAAATGGTATGACGTGTTCGCGTTGCTCCGAATCGTTCACCCCTTCGTTTCTCGTGCCGATTACTTTCTCGTAGCGTGTTCTACCATAATAGAAACAGACTACTTTAATAGCCCCGCTATTTTAACCCCCTAACGATCACAAGTTTCTGTCGCCCCGCGAGCCTTCGATTAAACACGCTTACATTTTTTCTACCGACCTCTCGCTTCTAATTAAAGAAAAAGACACTCGACTACTTCCTTCCAGGCTCTACAAAGTACGTTTAACCACTCGACGTTCGGATATTCTTCAAACATAGAGAACGTTGTAACATGTTTTTTAACAACGCGGTCGACGTTTGGTATTCCAGAGCCTGACACGTTTCTCTAAACGTAAGAACGGAGAGGAAGTTGACTTTACGTAGACAACGAGATGAGCTTGTTCGCGAAACTTTTCACGGAGTTTCGCCGTCTCGAAAACTCGATGAAAGAACGAAACGAATTTTTTTTTTGCGGGAAAAAGCTGGCAAAAGTTCGACGGGGCCGTGATTCCTGGCTGTCTTCGCAGGAATACGAGCATTTGTCGAACGTCGTTCGATAAACGTTCATTAGGGTCGTCCGCGGTTCTCTTCTTCTTCTTCTCGTTCGCGAAGGCAGCCCTGTCAGAGTTGAATGGCTTCGTAGTCAATAGCACTTACGCAGCCTGAGCGACGAAGGTGTGCCGAAAAGATCGGATTAACGGCGAAAGCCTAACAGGAAAGTAATTGGATGAGTGCAAAGTTAACTGGACACAGTTTAAGGTGGTTTCGCGCTGTCCCTCGAGACACTGTCGTTTCCGTGGATGGTCGATGGCTGGTTACACGATGGACAAAGTAAATCCAGCGAATGCGATTTCAAAGAGAATGTAGAACGAGTAGATACTTTGGCGGATAACGAGATACGAGGATTTATGCGATCCGATTGCTCGTTATATCGGAGATTCGTATCGAGCGTTACGAATTGACCGAAACATTCAATCATTTTCGTCGAATAAGGGAACAATAACGATCCGCTGCGCGCGTTAAGAAGATCCTCGGAAGATAAAACTAGTTTGTGCCGTGCAGAACACGCGCACGGGGACGGAGAATTTAGATTGTGTCGATTATTCTTCCGTCGCGCGACTCCCGCGAAGAACAATATGTTTGCGGGGAAACTCGTCCCGCGGGAGAGCAGAAACGAGAAAATAGCGAAACCTGCCGTAAAGGAGAGATCGACGATAAAGTTTCTAATCTACGAACGATCGAGGATTTGGGGTGCTACGCGAAGAGCCTACCGGAAGGAGTGACGGCGTTGGGCAGGGTGGTTCGTCGAACGATGCTCCCGTTGTTCGTCGCTTCCGGCATGACCTGCGAGAACGGCGGTTGAACGAGCGTAGTTGCCGGCGGGGGTGGTTCCCGAAGCAGACGTATCTTCTGTATCATCTCCCGTATCTCGTAGCGCAGGATCCCCAGGAAACACAGTTTGGCGAACGCGATCACGCAGAAGCCGAGAACGAAGAGGAGATCGGCGGTTTTCTTGAGCCACCGCATCAGGGACTCGTCGCAGCCTCTGCCGTACGGATGCTGGCAGGTGTCGCTTACGTTCGCGCTGGGCCCGCAGCACGTCTGCGGCCAACGGGACCCAAAGTCCCTGGGACCGATCACCCCGCAGCACATGAACTCCTTTTGCAGACGGTCCCACTGCTCGGTGAATCGTGGATCCTTACCGTATTCCATCTGCGGTAGAAAATAGATCACTATAAATACCGTTCGACGGTGTCGAGGAACTTGGACGAACCTCTCCGAGCGAGTGGCCCCCCGCGACTCGAAACACGTTAATCGATTCAGGATGCACACCGACTGTTCGGCGAATCTAAATTTACGCATCATCCGCTCGAAACGAACGGGACGACGGTATTTTTAAGCCGTTCGGTTTTGCGCGAGATCGACGGGGGCTCGGTGTTAAAAAATTGAGAAACGATTATGAGCGATTTAACGGCCCTCGAATATTTTCGTAACGCTTAAGTGGCCCGTTGTCGCCATTGCGCCGAACACGTGTTTTTGCATGAACACTTGCATAAACACCGTTATATGCAATATGATTCTCTGCCCATTGCTGCGCACGATTTATATTTAAACGATTTGCAAACAGAAGTGTTAACAGCTTCGAGCGATTTCACGCGATCGAAGTTGGCTAGAAGTTGGTGAATTTCTTGATTGTTGTTTAAAATTGATACGCCACCGCAGATTTGTGAATCCAGAATGTATTTGGATTCGAACAGCAGTAAAGTTGTTTCAAAAAATGCTTTGTCGCAGTCTCGATTCGCGTGATTTTGAACAAACGTATCCTTGGACAGTTGCTAGAATAACGAAGACATAGTTTCGTGTTATCGGACTCCAACAAACATAAAAAGAAGTAGCGTTACGTCAACGTGAACCAGCTATGCCGTATGAAAAGATGTAGCATTACGTCAACGGGGACCAGTTATAGCTTACGAAAGGACGTAACGTTACATCAGCGACTACGAACGTGTTAAGGTGTTGACATTCCGATAACAATTGACATTTGCATCGGTTATTGTGACGCGACTCGTTTAAAATTCTATAATTCGTCAACAGTGTATTTATTTTTACTTTCGAAAGATTTTTATACGCGTCCTTGTACGAATCTTCGACATAGTTCTGTTCGAGAAACGGTGGGACGCGGGTAACGAAAATTTGACGTGAAATTTCGCTAACAGAAAATTGCTTTTATGACCGCGAAAGAAGAATACGGCACGACCGTACGGTTCCGTATCCGGGTCGATTATCTGGGGGGGGGGTACGCACATTTTCCGTCGATTATGCGATCGACCTAGATAAGAACGGGGCTAAGAATAATGACTGCAGATACGGGAAGAGAAACGAGGTGAAACGGACGAAAGGTTGGAACTGTTGTTAATCTCCCTGACACTGATTTTTCATCGCGACGACAGCGAGGGTTGTAAACTGGATCAAAAGCTCGCGAGCACCGCGTCGAAATTCGCCCAAATTCTAACAATCCATCAGCGCGGATCTTCGAATAAAAATAGAAAGAGTCTTTTCAATATTTGCAGCGTTACTATTACTTAATTGGCCTAGATTTGGGATCACGATAACTCGCGATACTATACTTCCAACAGAAATCGTTCAATTTCTGTTCGTTGAAAAAGAAGACCAGAATTTTGCTTGGTGACGAAAATAGTAACGAACGTGGATAATTCCCTGAATTGTTGCAACGGAGCTATATCGCAACCTTGTTTTTGTATCGTAAAAAGTATAGTCGCCGATAAAATACAGTTTTTATCGTGAGAACCAGTTTGGATTAGAATATTTCGCAAGATATATCCTACAAACTAAACAGCAGATAAGTGAGATTTAGTGGGAGAGCCTGATAACGCCCGGGTAATATATCAGTATTCGCGCTGATAAAAATTTCACACTGTTTAGATTTCCCAAAGTTATTTAAACTTTCACGTTGCTCGCGCTCGATAACTAGGAAAGCTAACGTCTCGATTAAAAGCTTCGAAGGAAAGTTAGAAATTCGCTAGACGATCGCAAATTAACGACCGTTACCATTTGCATATCGTACGTGCACGTGGAAGTTGGTGAGCGTCGATTCAACTGTTTCTCTTTGAATGAATTACTGTATTCCAAACGATCGACCTTTGTAAAAGAAAGTTCGTTTGTTAATCGTGAATTACATTCGTGACTCTTTTGGCTATTCGCGAGGACCATTTAATAAACGAAGAGACCATTTATACGATACTTTCCGAATTCATGAGTTTACATCTCTGTCTTTAATTTAAAACAGCTGTTCGATGATTATTTTAGTTTACATAAATTCTATTTATAGACTTTAATTACTATATGGAATTTAATCCCAGACGTTCAAAGAATACGGTATGAGCTGTATAAATTGTGGAAATTTCTGTTCGTTTATTTTTGACCATTTAATAAGGTTCGTCGATAAAGATCCGTCGCTGTCTTTAATATAGCAAAGATATTACGTATCGCTAAAAAAAAAATTAATCCTCTGCAACTTCGGTGTCGTCGCTGTGGCGGCATCTCGAGAGTGTCTCTTAATTCCAGTGTCGCCACTGCGTCGGCAAAAATAACGGCTAAAAGAAGAAAATAAAATCAATAATATTTCGAAGTTGTTCGGACGCTTTTACATTTTCCAACGCGCTTAAAATTCCCGGTCGCGAATTCGAAACAATTTCTTACGTTATTTCTAATCGTGAACGAAAATACTACGTTTACTTTCACCTATTCTTTAGCAATCTTAACGATGAATAATAATTCATACGATACTCGTGATTCTTGGTTCGAGTAACGTCACGACTTCAAATAACTCGTAAACTATTTCTCGTATCTCTGTACAAAGAAAACAAAATAACAAAAAATGAATTACAGTGCCGCGTGCCCTTGATACGATGCAACTTTCGTTCGAACTATTCTTTCGCTACGGCAAACAGTCGCGCGAGCTATTCGAAGTCGTCGCGTCACGAGACTCTCGTCCTATATAAATTTGATCGGTGTCTCTGTTCGACGGTAGCCATATCGACGAAGCAATCCATCGGGAGGCGACTTAATTAGTCTAGACAGAAACGTTAAACGTCGCTTCCTCGATCTCGTAAAGCCTTATCGTCGCTGGGCTTAAATGTCAAGCGTCGTAGCTGAAGAAGTTTCGCCCCGTGAAGTTGCCAGGAAATACATAAATATCTGCACGAGCGTTTATAAATAGATCGTATACCGGCTAAAGGTATGAATATTATTCGTACCACCATACGAACTATAGATCCTCGCGTTCGGTCAGCCAACCACGGGTCGGTAGCGTCGTTCAAATTCTAACGATGGGAAACACGCGGGTCCAGCCGTACCATTAAGACTTGGAAACTGTTACAATATAGATTTAGATTCTTCAAACAGTTACGAACAACTTTCATTAATAACTGTTGTTTTTTAGTTTACGAACATTTACACTATACAGGGTGTTCGGCCACCCCTGGAAAAAATTTTAATGTTAGTTTCTAGAGGCCAAAATAAGACGAAAATCAAGAATATCAATTTCTTGACTGAGGCTTCATTAAAAAGTTATTAAAAAATTTCAAATCATTCTGAAAAAATTATTTTTGGTTGCGGGGCTCAATTACAAGCATTTTTGGTGAATAGACATACCCCTGAAATCCTACCCACTTTCGAAAAAAAAATTCAGTAAGAGCGGAACTTTAAAGGTTAATAACTTTTTAACGAAGCTTCCATTAACAAATTAGTATTCTTGATTTGCGTCTTATTTTGATCTTTAGAATCTCCCATTAAAATTTTCCCCAGGATTCAGAACCTACATAGAACCTATAAAACATCGGTTATTGTCGGAACCTTTCCAAGCCCTGGATCAAAATAACGAACTCGAAAATAATCCAACGCGCGCGTAACAAATCTCCGGGCCGCTTCGACGTTCTGATTGATCGTAATTTGTCGCCAGGCTATCGCCGACGTTATATCCTATTCTTCCCGTATTACAGGGGGAGATTAAATCGATTTTTTTGGCTACGAACGTCTCTAGATTTTTTATGTTTATCGACCGAACGCCGCCGGGAATAGCGTTTCGAGCGAATCTCGCGCCGCGACGGAAATAAAACGGTAATCGAATGGAAACACCGGACGTACGGCGGGAGCGAGATCAATCGATCAGCGATGAAAAAAAATTAAAAATCATTCGATCCAGACCGTGTTTCGTTTGAACGTCTCCTGTTTAGAATTCGGTCACGTTTCCACGCCGATACCCGGACTAATACAAATTGGACGTGCTCCGCGTCCCTGTCGACGTCGCGGCGCGAACCTGTCCTTTTTGCCGGTCGATACTCCATTGAATGTTACCCGGTGATAAGAGTGAACCACGCCTCCGCGATCACAGTGGTCCGAATCGCAAAATCTGGTGACAATTTGCCAAAAAAATCAAATCCATCCGTCGTTCGCTGAATTTCTATCGTTTCCTAAATACTCGTCCGCCTCGAGAATTGCGAAATTAACCAAACTTGGGGCAGCATCTGACACTGGAAAAGGATCATTTTAGAAATTTCGTAAAATTTTGTAAACTTCATTTTGGATAAATCATTTACCTTGCAACTTGGACGAGTTTTCGCGTCTATTTGCGTTACCGGTGAACGATGATCACCGATTTTTCTCGTTTCGACGTCCGTGGAAGCCACGCGCGACTTCCAACTCCGGGACGAAACTTTGATCGAGTGGAGCGCACCTTTTAAATTATTCCTGACTGCCGTATAGACGCCAAGGTATAATGTATCCGAGTCTCGATAATGTTCCGACCGCTTGGAAAGTCGTCTGCGATCGCGTGTTGCGTCGCTCCACGTTGGATGGAAAGAGAAACGCGATCGTAGTTTTGCATAGATTGATACGGCTCTCGGGGAACAAGGTGTTCGAGTTGGCTCGAGTCGACTCGAGCGGATTTATTCTGCCATAAGATCGCGGGAGATCGTCCCGCGGCGGTATCGTCGATTCGCTTATTGCCAAAACGAGCCACTTATTTCGCTCTTAACGACGACATTGCCCTCGACGCCGTCGTATAATAGCCTTTTCAGTCGTCGAGCATAAAATCTCGAACTGAAAGCACGCGAGGAAATGGCTCGAAAGTGTAAATCTTCCATATACGCGTGCGAGGAACCCTCTAATTTCTAATTAGTAACGGTGGTGAGATACCATCCACCTTCCGTCGATCTTACTATCTTCCGACTGGTTAGAAATAGCTATAGTTGAAATTAATCGTCGGATGTTTAGAAATATCGAGGGAAGTACATAGAACGTATTATGGAGACTAGTAAAATTGTTTGGTTGCGATGTAGCTTCCAAAGCGCGGGCAGTGTTAGCGTAGGACTTACGATACTATAGACGTGTATGTATCTCGTTTTGCATTCCGATAATCGGCCTTTCGGATAAGCAGCGTTTAGACAATCGACGTCCTACCGTATAACCAATTAATCGTAGTCCGACATACATCGTTTCAACCGGAACTACAGGCGAGAAAATGACCGTGTAAAATCGGTGTAAACCAATTTATAAACTTTTTGAACGAATCCGTTTTAAAACAGAATTGGAGACAAATGGTATGTTTGAAACAATAACAGAAGAACATATTTCCATACTTGAACACCGATGATCGATTTATCGGTAGGAAGAGACGTTTAAAGTGTCTATAGTTTTCTACGTTAAACATTTTCTTTCGCTGTAACTTAGGTGTCGCCTCTCCCCATCGCTTTAAAAATATTGGTTTGACGCGTATTCACGATTGACACCGAACAGCGGTTGCCTCTGAAAAGAGGATATATCCCTAGCTATCGTCCCTGGGAGTTATGGTTTCCAGCTTGATTTGATACTTGGGAAAGAAATCGCCGTCGAGGGGTTGGTTATCTATGCCCTGACATCTGCTCGAGCCAACTTTTTATTAGCGACACGAGCTACCTTGGCAATGTAAGGTGAAGTTCGTTTGTGTATGGTACACTGTCAAAGTTGAATCGAATCGAAGTTCGTTTAACAACTCGAGGGAAATGGAAAGCGAAGCTGTAAAGGTTTAATTCCCGCTTCGAAACTCGTGAAAAGGGGTCTTCTGAGGGGGTATTCCGGTCTAGAACCTTACAAAAATTGACCTTTCTCGCTTTATTCTCCGAAAGCGTATGCCCTCAAAAATATTTCTACCTCCACACATTCCAGTCGGCTCCTGAAAGGGCCATTAGATCGATAGACAGACCACCTAGATCGTTATCAGATTCCTTCTTTGCGAGTTTGATGTTCCAAATGACTACCGCCTACAGCTTGACCTCAGCCACTCGTCCTGCTGAAATTTATATATAACGAGATAACTAAACGCAACGATGTATGGGCGTATTTCATTTATGAAAACTCTGGAGCAGAGAGATACGGGCCAATTGAAATTAGAGTAGAAATCGACAAATTCCATCTCCCTTGGTTTAATATTCTATACGACTGCCGCCTACGGCTCGACCTACGCCACGTGCGTCGCTCAGAATTCAATGTAACGCTGTAACCCTAGAAAAAGGAAGAAACAACGGTGTACTGGTAGAAACGATACGCAACAGCGGTCCCTTACGGTTAATTATCTTTTCTAAACCGTAGCGGGACAAACCCGCAAGACGCTAAACGCACGGAGAGCACGTACACGCGAGGTATTATACAAGCCCGTGCACAAAGATCTCGTTATGCTACTTAATTAGTTGCCCCGGGCAACGGACTTAAAATTCGTCCGTTCTCGTGGGCCGTCTGGTCGGTGAACCGTCTTAAGCGGATACCGCGGAATTGGACCGACGAACGAACAATAAGTAACGAAACGATACTGACCTGCAGTCGTTGTCTGAGAATGGGCCTGAGCTCGGCGCGCATCCTCTCGAACCGGAAGACCCAGGCGACCCCGATGACGGCGTCGCCGAACAGAAGCGCCAAAAGTAGGAGCCAGTAGGCGTTCAGGAGCCTGGCGCTTAGCCTCCTGGCGGCGATGCAGCCGAGCAACTGCACCAGGCCCAGCTGAGTGGCGAGTGCCAAATAAGCGTAGAGCGCTGTCGGGTCGAATGCACGGGGCACACCTGGCACCACGTACCGTCGCGGGTCGCCGGTGAATAAAAGTGTTCGCGAGACCGTGGCGGCGAAGCCTAGCGCGCTACCGAGCAGCACCAAGTTACAGGTGTAGATCCAGAGCCGGTAATATCGCATTGCGACGTCCTGGCCACAGTCGGTGCGTCTTTGAGACGTCACCGACGCCGCCGCCTCCTCGGCGACGTACGAAGGACTACTGTTGCCTCTTTTGAGAACGTTGTTGTTGTTGTTATTGTTATTGTTATTATTATTGTTGTTGTTGTTTATGTTGTTGTTGTTGTTGTTGTTGTTATTAGTGGTGGTAGTGGTAGTTGTATCCGTCGAGTGTCGATGCTCCGGACGATCGTCCAGCAGGAATAAGAATGGCGGCTTCGCGCTGCAGTCCTTGTTCGCTGTCTTTTGGCTGTGCGTCGACTGCGGGGTGACTGAACGTTGCAGCAGCATCACCGTCATTACTATCGTGCCTCCCTGGTACGCGCGTCCTCGTCGTAAGGGTTATACCCCGGATGGAACGGAAGCGGGGGCGTGTAGCAGGCCGAGAGCCCCGACGAGAAATGTACCGAGAAACGGCGTGTGTCACGCGAGGCACATTATGCGCTCTGGCAGGTGCAGCCTGTTCATTGCAGCACGATGGTCGCGGCCACGCTGGTTCTCTGGCTCGTTGCAGCTCCCTGCGGCTCCGTTCCTCCCAGTGTCGCTGATTTCTACGACGAAACAGATCGAAACAGTCGTTAAAGCGTAATAAACTTTTATTGCCTCGCAGTGGGGCTTTCGGGATGCCCGGTACCGCCAGAGTCTGGGCGAATTTTATTCTCGTACGACGAATAAAAATGTTTGTCCCGCTCGTAAACCAACATCTGGTCGTGGCTTTGCTCGTTCGAGTATTGGTTTCAAAAATTCGTCGATGGATTTGAATTTATAAATAAATTTAGGAACTGCTACGAGAGAAATTTTAATAAAAGTTTTTGCAAAATACACCATAATTGTCGGTAGCTCTAGCGTTAATGAACGAAGAGATTGCACGTTCAGACTTCGCTGTCTGATCAGAACACACAACATCTACTTGAACCGCTTCTTTCCATCTCACGCGTCGAGTGGTTCAGGAGATTGTGTCGTGCCGGTTAGACTGGTCTGACCAGAATATGCAACATCTACTTCAGCCACTTATTTCGACCCTCCTTCCGTTACTCCCGGTAAACTGTTTACAGTAAATTGCCCGCGTCGAGTGGTTCCAGGGGATTGCATATAATAAATTGATCATGGACGGTGCTGGGAACACGTGTATCAAGGATTAGGAGCACAATTTGGCAAAATAGTAACGAAGAGCGAATGACAACAACGCGGGCGAAGTAAATCCTTTGGATACCAGATATTCGGTCGAAACGTGCTATTAAAACGTACACAAAAGGTTTATGGATAGGGATAAGCAATGATCGGCTCGCGAAAAATTTATGGTTTCCGATTACGGGGTCCCACTACACTGTAATTCCCGGCGTTCGTTTAATTCGAGGTAAACGGTCGAAATAGAAACCGATCGACCATGGACGAAGCCTTTGTTCCATCGAACGAACAATGTTCGCGCGCTACTTGGTCAGATTCGTGTCAACGATGCGAGGCAATAAAGTTCTCGATGGAGGACGATCTATCTTGCCTGGGCAACTGACAGACTGACCGCGTCACGGGTGTTCTGGTTGTGCTTGAGAAGCGAGCATGGCTCGAAAATTGATAAAAATATCGCCGGCAGCAAATGAAACGTGCACGACACGCTCTCGAGCCCGGTACATCCATAAAGTTCCGCGTTGGCCGAGTGGCCCGAGGCAACAGTGCTTCTAATTAACAACGTACGTCAAGATGCTTGATACTAGTCAGAAAAACTGAATTCTCTTATTAAGGTTATAGACACCGTGATTCGAGTTCTGCAACTTTAAAACCTGGGTAAAATTACCCGAACACTTTCTCACTTTTCAACGAGCGTAAAAGAGCATTTAAGAAAATTGAATTTAAGAAGGTGAAAGTATAGGGTTCAACCTCTAATACGTCCCCGTAAAAGTTGTCGAACGACTATTTTGTTACGAGGTTACAGAAGTTCAAACATTATGTGCATTTCGGTCGTTATGGAAAATAATAGAGTATTAATATTATAAAATGTATGTAGTTGCTGGGGGTGTCAAAATATTTATTTCTTTTTCGATTTTTGTCAAACTTGTAGACCGAAATACACCCTTAACGGTATTATTAGGGATCCGGGTTCATCGGATAGCGTATATAAATTGAGGATAATCGATACCCGGAATCGCGAGTCGTTGAACCGTTTTCCCTTCGTTTTTGTTTAGTCATGCTCGCCCCGGGAAGCATTTCCCGCTCAATTTCTCGAAGGACGCGCATTGTCCGATACAGAAACTATACAAGTCGCATAGATACGGTAATTATTAGCCTTCATCGCGATAGATCACGTTAAACCAACGTACGCCGCGAACCGGCACGGAACGGGTCGCCTAGCGTGCGCCTCGCTAAATTGTATTTCTTTCTGACAGTTCTAGCGTGCAATAGGCGATTCTGTTATCGATCCCATGCTGGCTAGTTGTGCGCGCCCGCATTGCCTCTCCGTTGGGAGAAACAGAGAGACCAAGACGAAACGAGGGAAACAGAGAAAACTGCCGCGAGAGCTAATAAGCTGATTTCCGTCCGACTGGGAAAACGAAAATTACAGCTGCCCTCGTAAAAGCCTCCGTACGCAACGAAAATTTACTCCAATTCTTTTGACCCTTTGATAACGTTTAAAAGTGAGAGACATTTGATTATCTGGGCGTCCTACTCTTAACGCTAGAACTACCGGAAGTGGTCAGAACGATTCGTAATTTCTAATAAAAATTGTAACAAATTTATTCGACTGGACTTTAAGTGTCTGTCTTTTTAATTTCTTTGGTACAAACAAATACTCCATAATTGTTCTAGCGTTAATAGCCCTAAAATAGACACAGCAACGAGTATCGTTATTTTTAACGAAAATCGTAACTCCCATGTCTATCTGATGGTAACAATTTGTCAGCTGGCGTCGAACTACCGTCGTTCCGTTAAAAAATCTAAAAAACGGTGTTGGGTCGCGCGAAAAGTGTTGGAACGTCACCGTGTAAACGGAAAAGTATTCTCAGGACAAACATTTCCCGCGTAAATAGGAACACCCCTGGCCGCGCTAACAGGAGCGTTTTAACCGTCGTGCCGAGATTATTACCATGAATTCGTATTAACGATACATTTATAACTCAGAATGACGCGCGCCCAGTGACATTTCGAATCGCTTAGGCGACAGGTACTTATATCTGTTAAGCGACTCGTAAAAGGTAATATTCCTATTACCGTTACTCCAATCGTCTAATGTCAGGCCATCCCATAAGTTCATTACCAAACATTTTATCCATTAATGAACGTTATTGGTACGCACAATAAGCGATAATCGATAATATCTACCGAAATTCACGTTAATTTTGTTTTAACACCTTTTGCCAGATCGAGACTAAGCAGAAGACACCAAATGAACTTACGCGTTACAAATGGACGTTAGCGTTATATGAAATCGAACCCGTCCAGCAATTCTATCTTCGCCGTAGGTGATATCGAGCGAAACCACAGCTGGTTAATTTATTATCCAACGATAAAACTGGAAAATCCGAGTTTATAACGTTCTCTAAATCGACTGTCTCAAGAAGAATGCGAAGAACACGGTTGAAAACCGTGGCCGGGCACAGTGTTCAAACCTATCTCAGTGGAACATTACGGTCCTTAGTCAGACACAAGCTCTCTGTACGTTCTACCTGTAAGGCAGAATCCTCGACGAGATACCTCTCTTTCTTTTCGTTTACACTCGACAGTAGCCTATTCAAGCTTTTTAGCGATTCAGGAAGCAAATTGCGCCGCGCGAAACGAGGAGCTTTCCACCGGATCCGTTTAAACGTTGCATTTCTCGTGCTTAAATGAGTAAACACGCGCACGGGGAAACCCAGGAACGCGGCGCACAGATTCTGCCATTAATGTCACGGACATCGTGGTGCTCCTACGTTCGCAGCTATTGCCAAAGCGGTACATTGATCGCAAAAACGTATCGATATGAAATCTTGCGTACAGAGTATATACATTCGTTATTTAAGATTTTCGACGAATCGTGAGGTAGAGAGGAAACCCTGACTCCCCTGTAGTTCCCGAAAATCGACAGAAAAGTTAATCGCGATAAGGTGTATCCGAAACTTTTCAGCGTCAGTGTATGAGATAAACACACGACGGTGGAAGAGGGAACTGTGCACATGCACGGTGCTCGAGGAATCCGCACACGTACGTTGTGTGGACCTAAGAAAAGAAAGAGGGTAAACAGACGGGGATAGAGGACAAGGAAGCCCTCGTCGTCGATAGATTCGCGACGATCCAACGCGAGAAGGAGCGCGCACGTTGCAAGGGCTGTTGACTATCTGCGCTTTCAAGTACGCTCTATCTCTCTCTCTCTCTCTCTTATGCATCGATGTTGTGCACGATCGGGGCTACCGAGTGGTGCATTGCAACGAAACACAGAAGAAAGTTAAGGGCCCATCGATCGTTTAAGCCCTCCGCGCTTGCTCGCACCGAATACTCGGCCGGAAGAACACGCGACCGTTGGACTTCCGACGCAACTGCCCACTCGCGAAAGCTATCAGACTGTTACGTCGAGATAGTCGGTGGTTTGATAAGATACTTTGCCCCCCTTTTTCTCCAGATCCACGCAACGACTGAAATCGTGCCAGTCATGGGGCTGCGTTCTGTTAAAGAGACTTTCTTCGTCTATCTGTAACTCGTACAGTGTACGCTCCGTATATCGGTAGTGGTCCGCGGTTTTCTTTTTAAAAAATAACAAAGAAGGGCTAAAAGTTGCGTGTCCAGACTGGAATACCCCCTTAATCGATACGATAAAGCTTGTTTAAATTTTCGAAGGTGTTACATTACGGAAAAGGTGTTAAAAAATACATGGGGCGCTACGTCTGATATCGATCAGTGTAAGATTAACTTTCTCGTTGATAGCTTTGTTTGCGAGTGGTGAAAGAGTAGAAATGTTTATTAAAAATAATCAGAATGGTTGCGGTGTTGGAAAATTGTACAATGAAGCCTTCGTACTTCCACAAATTGGACCATAATATGGCTGCTTTCATAAACCAAAATATATAAATATTTTAGAGAATGCTTTGGTTAAAATCGAACGAATCATGGAACAAAGAAGCTGGATTAAAATATCGAAGATCTACCATGATTTACGTTATCTTCTTAATCTTCCTGAAAGATTTCTGGAACTTGCTTGGCTGTTCTCGCTATTTCCTGTTGTTTGTTAGGAAATAGACGCTAGAACATACGAAAAGGAAAATGTTGCTCATAAAGAAGAAGTTGGGGAACAATCTTTTAAAGAGTATATTAAAAGATAGGTGAAGCTGTACTCTCGGTGTTAAAAGGGATCCCTAACCGAGGATTTTCTAGCCCGTGGCAACGGGAATACGTTCACAGTCAACGTCCTGGTCAACGTCCAGGCGACGTGTTCACGCAATGCCGATGGAAAGGTGGTGTAGGATCGATCCCTGTCCCTATTCCCTTCGAAAAGGCAAGAAAATCCCTACCGTGCCGGCGGGTAACGAAGGAGAGCTGACCTTGTCCAGTGAATGAAACGACGCGGTGAACACCGCCGCGGAGAATAGGTCGCGGTCTTTCTTAATTAAATACCTACAGAGCGAGCGGAGGACGGGAAA
Source organism: Colletes latitarsis (assembly GCF_051014445.1). NCBI lineage: Eukaryota > Metazoa > Arthropoda > Insecta > Hymenoptera > Colletidae > Colletes > Colletes latitarsis. The sequence goes on along the minus strand of NC_135135.1, from coordinate 22,416,947 downwards.
AGCGAGCGGGCGAGCAAGCCGAGCGGAGGAGCAAGGGCTCCAGGAGGAGGAGCAGCCCGTGGCAAGAGCTTTTAATTAGCTATCGGTGCGAATGTTTGTTACCGTTTGAAGGAGGACTGGGCTCGAACGGAGCAAGAGAGAGTTAAAAGAGAGAGAGAGAGAGAGAGGGCGAACGTTATGCAATCCTCCCAACCTTCCCGAAGGAATTTATCGTCGCTTTTCCTCGCCTCGTTTTTCTTTCCGCGTGTACAATTTATTCCAACGGCTACCACTGTCACGGCCCCGCCTCGATTATCGCGGGTCCGCCGAGCTACGTCCCCATGGACGATACATTCGCGCGAGAAACCCGAGAACAGTTTGTCCGCCAAGGGGGAAAAGAGTCCCTTCGAGAAGGACGAACATAGTCGAAACGCGCGTAGGAACACGATCCGACACCTGCCCCCCCACCACCTTCGGTGGTGTCGAGTGTCCTAAAGCGACGTTGTCGTCTCATCGAGATATTGACATTGACTATTTCGTCGATCGTTGGTCCTCGGCGCGCACACACACGTGTCCCGTGTCCCGTGTCCCCTGTCCGTCGGTAATCGAAGCGGACAGACCAGACCGGGAAAGACCTTTCCAGATCTCCTCGTTACTGACCTTTAGACGCGACGAAGGCTCGTACTAGTACACCGTCAATCTGACGCGCGCGTCATCGTAGCGTTCAGAAATATGACGAGCGGGAACGAGCGTAAATAGTCCGAACGAGCGTCGCACAGTCGCCGAAACGGGCACGAACGTGGTGATCGCGTCGCGTCTATAACCATCGCCGCGAGCGTCGTCGAAACTGTTGTTTCCCTGGTCGTTCATGCCAGCCCTCCGCCTGCTGCCTTCTTCGCCGTTTGCCTCTGGTTCGCGCGACGGGCCCGCACCTCACCACCATGATCTCGCGCGGTTCGTCGTGCGCGTCGTCATTTTCTCCCTGGTGCGTCCGCTGATTCCGATCCACGTCCTGGGCTCGATCCGCTGGCTCGACTTCTCGCAGGACCGACAACCGTATCGCATAACGGGCAACAACACTCGCGGAACCGCCGTACGCGCGTCTATCGTTCTCGACGCACCGTTTTCTCCTCGTTACCCGCGGATCTCACCTCGATCGAAACGTCGTAAACGTCGCCATTCCCAATGCCCGACGACACACCGCCACCCCGGTTTACGCGCAACGACGGAACGGAAGACGCGCTACCACTGTGGAAGAGATGGAAACGCGAACTGGCGTTCGGGAAGGGTTCCTCGCGCACGGGGGTTAGCTGTCAACAGCGCCCGAGGTAGGCAACCGGACTGACTCGCGCTGCACGGTGTCGGCGACAGACAGCGCGACCGCCGCGATCCGCTCGCAACGCCAAACAACGGAGAGAGAGAGAAGATTCGCGGGGGCGGAGGCCAACAGAGGGTGGATGGCTACGAGGGAAACGGAGAAAGCGGAGGGGATGGAGCTCGACCAGAGGGTGAAAGAGCGAGAAAGAGGACGGACTGGAAAGGTGAGAGCAGGGATGTATCGAAGGGTAGAGGGGTAGCGGTAAAACGAGTTAGAAAATCTGAAAGAAGCGCGTGTAACGCGAGGGAAACCGGACGAGGGGAAGGGACACAAGGATCCGAGAGAGATATAACGAGCGAGGAAATCTGAGTGGGTGAAAAAGTGAAAATCTGTGCGAAGCACGACGGGAAAGGGAGAAGGGCGGCACGAGGCAAAAGGAGTTGCTCGGAGGGACGGGAAAGTAGCCCGTGATAAGATGCGAGTACCGGTGTGGATAATTTGACCGAAGGACCGAACGGGGAATGGCAAATCTACGCGATAAGAGGAAAAACCAATGTACGTCGGAAAGATAAAGACGAGCGGATAAATAACTCGAATAAATTCGAAACGATATGGAAATATACGGAAGAGCGGAGGCAGGAAAAAATACAAGTCGAAATTGAAAAACGAAAGACACAGGGGACAAAGGGAGCTTGCGTGCTACGGAGGTTGCTCTTCACCGATGCCGAGTGCCAGCCTTCTGCTCAATGACTCTGCAAGTACCTTCGCTTGTCTCGTAATTGAATCGTTGCGACGAAAAAAAAAAAAAAATCAAAACGCGAGAAAGAATCCCCGACGTTTCCTTGAAAAATTCACACTTTTCCCCGTGTATTTATTCTTGGCGACGAGGGAATGGGGCTGAAGCGGGGAAAGGAGAAATTAATCCCTCGAACGTGATGTCCTCGAGGCTGCACACGTTACGTATATACGTGTGTATTCGCAATCGACGACTCTACGAATCCCATCCGTGCTTGAAAATAATCGAAAGCCTTAGATCGAAATAGACACCGCGACGAAGTTACATGATTATGTCAGATTTTGAGTACTTAAAGAATCCCCATAAATTAGTCGATAATTGACCAAACAGAGCTATTAAAGAGAAGATATTTCTGTATTTTCTACCCCTTTCGATGAATATCGGAACATCTGTATCCGGGTAAAAATGACCTTGCATTCCTTGTACGAGGGTTTAAAATAATATTATTTTAATGTTTTGAGATTACGTTAAAAAAAAAAGAAAATAAAAATTGAATGATAGATGTTGATTACGGATCGCTTACCGTTTCACGTGGAATTCGAAGACGATCGATCAATCGAGACTACCGGTGGCGTTTGACGCGCGCGATTAGAGCGGCGCATCTTTTCCATATCCCGGATCAATAATCGACGTATATTCTTTCAGGATGATGGTAGAACGCATGCCGGTAGAAGTCGTGAAAATTACGGCGGTGTCGGACGAAATATCGCCTACGCCTTGGTTAACCTCGGTCTGAACACCACACGATTAATATCCGTCGTCGGTGACGACCGGCCTGGGGAAGCTATAATTAAAAATCTAGGAGATGGTGGCCAGACCGTCGAGCGGTTGTCGAACGCGAGCACGGCTAGGTATGCGTACCTTTCCCCCAAATAAGCCACAGGATACCCCCTCTCTCTCTCTCTGTCTCTCTTTCATTAACAGGGGTTTTAGAATAAATTCACACCTACAAAATCGAATACTTATCTGATTAAACGATTACGTCTATCGTTAATGACAAACTTCGCATAGAATTTCTCGAAAGTTAAAAAATAATTCGTTGATAATAATTCTATGCTTTTTGTTGTACTTTGTAATTCAAGATATACCGCAATAATCGACTCTAAAGGTGAATGCCGTTTTGGAATCGGTGAGATGGACTTCTTCGCCAGCATTAGCCCGAATTTGGCAAAGAAATACCAATCGTACATAGAAAACGCCAGCTTCATTGTTCTCGATGGAAATCCACCTCTGGACACGATTAAATACGTCCTAGACCTTGCAATATGCTCGAAAATTCCAGGTAAGCGATACTTCTTAATACTCTAGCGATTCTTTTTCAATTTATTTTATTGGAGTAATAATCTCGTATGTGTTTGACCGCATCTTCGGAATGTACAATATAAAAATTAATATCGTGATCTCGGCATTAAATGTGTATATCTAAAAACTATAAAGTACAAAATAATTAGTATGCTTGAGATATAATTTAGAAGATTTGTCAAGCTTATAAATACAAGCTCTGAATATACATATACGTGACAGTCATATTTATCACTGTATACTTGCGATAGTCGCAATTTATAGCTACGTGTATAAAACTATATTATAGATATGTATAAACAGTTCTCTTCCTCTAAATATATAAATTTCTATAAGAAATGGACGGAGTTAAATAGTATTGATGAGAACACGCATACGTGAACTTGATAACACGATCGTTTCGTGTAGTAGAGAACGAATTATATGTATCCTCCTCTTTGCAACCCTTGATGAGTCTGTGGATTAGGCTGCATTTGCATTACTAAATTACGAGATTCTCGGCGCAACCTATAACCGGCTTTGGCATCCAGATACAAGAAAAATGCAGCCAACCAATGGAACATAAACGAGATAACTGCTAAGCCATATGACCAAGATAAATGATTAAAATTCGGGTACATCAACCAGTCTCTGCGCCAGCATTGCCCTCCAAATATTGACACTGCCAAGAACAAAAAAGTGCCTGAAATACGAAAATCATAAAATTAATTACATTTCCAACATTTTTCGTACTTTGTTGTTAATGAAATTTGTACTCGCCTGTAGCTGCACAAGACAGAAAGGCAAATGCAGAAAGGAGCCATTCAAAATTCAATACAAATTTCAAAGGCCAACGAACTAGAATCAATGCAATCAGAACTTGCGCGAAAAAAGACAGCAAAAGGGCAAGAGTGACAAATGTTTGCACCACCATCAGCCATACTGGTAACAGCCATTCACGAATCACATAATATTCTTCAGAGAAGATGTGATGACATCCATCAAATTTCTTATCAAACTGAAAGTATGGGTATCGAAATTGTTCAAAACAATATTCCCAAAGTCCCATGTGCTTGAAACTACTGAAAGTTTCTTGATAAGACTGTATCCAATAGGGGCTGAAAGTAGTTAAAATTTAATTGTAAAAATAATTAGATATTAAATAGTCTTTGAAGAACTATATTTACTCAGATATTATTATTATATGAAAGTTCCAAATTTTGTTAATTATTACCTCGTAAATGCCATTACTAATAGTAAACCAGCAATATACGTGATAACTCCACCAAAAACTATCGCATCTGAAAAAACATAATGAAAAATGAATAGAGGTTAAACATGTTTGTCAATCACCATACAGTGAAAAACAATATTCCTTACTTGACGCGCGATGATATTCCTGTTTATCGACGGACATGTTAATAATTTATTATTGATGAGATCAAAATTATAAATCAATTCAGTTTAACAAAAAGTTTGTTTATAAACTACCGAAACACGGACTTTGTTGCAATTTGCCACACCTCTCGTTCCTTCGCTGCTGCAAACTTATTTGACATTTTGTAAGATGGCGCTGTTCGGTAATCAGTGGTTCTCAAATCATTTGTATTTAAAAATAAATGTAAAATCAAGTTATCGAACAAAATAAACAATTCTTTTAACAAAGGAAAGGCGAACAGGAAAAACACAAAACAGGATTTTATTTAACAACTAATTACATGTTTATTTAAGTAAAGATATATTACAAAAATGTATGCATTGTGCTATCTTAATTAGGTATAATTTTATAAATGATTTTGTATTTAAGGACGGATGTCAGCCATTAAATTACCAAGTAATATTACTCAATTATTGTGTATATGTAAATAACAAGTCTTTTTACGTTTACAACATACAAATTTAACACTGGCAGTGAACATTTACATCATAAAATCATGTAGTATTCAACGACCTATCGCGTGTACAAAAGAAACAAATTACTTATTTAATATGATCGAGATTGTTCTCCCTCTAGGCTTCAAAACTCTTGCTAAAATAATCATAGATACGATCGCATTCTTATTAACTGTCTATATAACTGTTTTTTAAGGCACTTGTTTTACAAAGGAAAGTATGATGGCTCAAAGTACATTTACTTTGTGCATTAATGTTAAATTCCAAAATTGTCGATATACAGCAAAAGCAATAACAGTATGAGTATACAGATAGCTCTCTGTAATGAATATACCTCTACATATCTTGTATATATAAAACATTATACAAAAATACAAATCTTGTTCATATCTTACTTTGTACTTAAAATAATACAAATCTTATAATCTACACAATTTACTCTACTATTGGATACAAGCTAATATAAATGGACGGAATAATATTACAAAATTTTGGTATTAAAATGTGCAAGTCTTGTATGATAAAAATATCCTACTTATGTACGAGATTCAAGTTGAAATCTTGTTTGAGATTCTTTCAAGTATTCTCTCTTTTTTCGCTGAACTATTCCTTCAACAAGGAAAAGTATACCGGTTATAATAGTCAATACACTGCCTACAGCTGCCATTATGAAGGACCAACCAAAAAAGTTATTCGCATGCCCAGGCATCCAACCTTTGGTGTTTCCAAGGCATGCAAATATAATAACTGCCAATCCACCACTTATACCACCAGCCAATAACAAATATCCAATCGTCATTATGAGTTGTACATATCGTCTCTGTTCTGGATTGCAGCATAAAGCAAATAACAATATCAATATAAACGATATAAGACTCAATAAAAAGCATAGAGTGAAGAAGAACTGTGTTGCTATCATGAATGCTGTAACAAAAACAATTACAATTATGTGTGAAATATGTAAATGCTTATCAAACAAAGATATCCAAAAAGAAATCAAGATCTTTTGAACAAATATCGTTTTTATGGTGAAATAAAAGAGGAAACTCACGAGGCAGAAGAAAACCACGAATATCAGAGTATCCTGCAGTGAAGGGATCATAAACCCATCTGCAGCCGACGAAAAAGCGTCTAGGCGCATCCATTTCCTGAGGATTTGGCAAAGATCTAAAGCAATGTGTCCAAAGGCCCAATTTATCTAGTTTCGCGCCAGTGATACGATAATCGCTCACTAACCATGATGGTGTACCGAATGCAACACAGACACACACGAAAGCGAGAATGAAAACACCGACACCGATGTTGCCAGAAAAGCTTCTTTTCTTCATCGTAAAAGTTCGTTCCGTGAACGATGGAGATCACGACGTGGAATACTGCGAACGATAAACAATTCACAAATCTACTGATCCAGTAAAGATCCCACGGTATTAACCACACCCAAACACGTTATGTTGTCCAGTGGCCATGTAGAATACCGTCTAACCTAACCTTGTAAAATCGTGAGTATCCCACGAGTACAAGCTAGCAGTTATTACGAGTAAAGGGTTCTCAATCTGCTGTTAAAATACTTAAAAAATGAAATGTCCTCGATTCAATTACAAAGAACAAGACTAAGATGAGCGATACTTTAACATGGGAAACGCTACTCCGCGAGTTAAAAATTTTATGTAAATTCTCATTGTTAGAACATTACAACGTTGTTATTTTTATTTGGCGCCTTTGAACGTGCAACGAATGTAAGCAACATCAATATGCAAATAAATTGGGTCAAATGCACCGCGTACTACTGAAAACAATTTTCTTTAAATATATGTCGAACTTTGTTTTACGTTTCTTCAATAATTCTAGAATTTGACGAAGAATATCGAAGAAATAAATTTTAAGAGTCAGATTCCAAACTTAGTTTTCCATATCTTTAGATCTCTATATTCGTGGGATTATATACAGGATTAAGAATTTTTTATGGGATAGATATTTTACATTTATAATTTATTTAAGCCACACTCATCGTCTTAGATCAAGATTCTCAGAATGCGAGTCACTTTTATTGTCATCCGCTCATGATTCATTCAGATAAAATTCACATGCGTCAAAATGACGACTCGAATGCATGTGATTATGGAAATAAAAAACAAATTAACTGTAAATCGAATTGAAATTTATCGCAAATCACATTTCTATCGTTTTATATTACCTTTGTTTTCAAACAATGAGAGTTAAAGGGATAATTTTATGTAAATGATGCTAGACAAATAATGAATTATTTACGAAACCGTTCATGAATTAATACGTTTATCGATACTTGTACAATTTTATAGTATCAGTAAGTGTAAAAAATGGCGTGTAACCGACAGTAATACGGTTTTCAGATGTGATCGATATAGTATGCGAAATTGTAGAAGTCGCTGATTAAAATAGGAGGTAAACTGGGTCAACGACTTACACCTGACGTCGATCTTCGTGCACGCAATCTTAGTCGTAACTCACGTTGAATTATTTCCCTCGATAGTAAAACGGGTCACAACTTGACTGTGTTCTGCCCTTTAAAACTTGATTATTTTTCCCTACAAATTTCATAGATCGAAATCTTGGTACGAGTTACATTAAACGTGAATATACTCATGAAATTATTGTATTTTGATTTCCAACGATGTTCAATTTCTTAACATTATAATTCTCCTAATAAAATAGTCTCGTAAATTTATATACGTAAAGTTGATTTAGCAAATCAACACAATTCTATGAAGAAAAAAAAAGTACTAATGGAAGTAGACATTTTCAAACAAGTTATTTTATTGCTTCAACTTTTTATACATTTTTCTGATATAAAAGATTACTACAAATATACAATATTTGTTCATGTAAAGGCCATGCAATGTTTTCAGTTACACAGCTAATACTATTTTTATTTACAGACACTTAGTCTTTTCGCATAAAACGTCTTACTTCTATGGACGGATTTGTAGCATTAATTATTCTATAAAACAAACAATAAATGCATAATTTACATTTTAAATATTATAAGAATATATAAAATATTTTCTTTGATTTCAGACTGTCCCATTTTTCTTTCTTTTTAAATACATTAAAGTTATAATTGCATTTTATGAGATAACAAGGACGTTTACATGCAGTGTAAATAATATCTATCAAAATAATGAGTATAAATATAAAAATATATAATAAAATCTTTGAAAGTTCATGCAGAGCTTGTTCAAAGTAAATCTACATAGACTGTGCTTGAGCTCATAGATGAACCATGTGCAGATCTTCGATATTTCAAATAGTTTATCAGATTCATTTTTGTCATGAATGAAAACTACAGTTAGATGGTTGTATGTGTTTTCTGTTCTTCATTTAATATTCTTTCTTGTTTCTTTTTGTGTCTACGACCTTCAATTAGAAAGAGCACTCCTGCTATGATCAAAGTAAAGCTTCCCACTACAGCCAATGCATAAGACCAACTAATATCATTATGTTCCCAGTTGGGCATCCAGTCTCTACTGTCACCTCTTGCACCAAATATTATTACAGCTATAATACCACATATTCCTCCTAATAACAAATTTGCACCAGTTGTCCATAGAAGCAACTGGTATTTATCATGATGACGGGAACAGCATGTGTATAATATTGTTGAGAAACCTCCTATTAATAGTAATGTCAGGCATAATGTGAAAAAAAATTGTGTTGCAACAAAAAAGTCCGTCAGAAGGATATCATGAATTATATAATATTCTTCTTCAAACACCCACCAACAACCATAAAATTTAGTATCATACAAGTGATGAGGATGTTCAAATCCTCTAAAACACACCTGCCATAAACCTGTAACAACAAATGAATTTTTTACAAATGAATGAAGATTTTAAATAGCATTTCATTTACATTTAATTTCTCTGTAATTTATACAACTACAAACGATCGTACGATTCAAATTTTATGTAAATACCGATTGAAAAACACAATGAAATTAATGTAAAACTCTTGCTTTAAAAGTGCGTCATTTAAACAATAACAAAACGTAAATAACGTAATATTATTCTTATAGTGGAAGAAACATTTTAAATCATATTACCGATCTTAACAAATTTTGGATTTTCCAATTTTCCGTCTGTTTCGAGCCAATTGGGTGTGGTAAATGCGATCACTATTAAAACAAATGCAACAGCCGTGCATATTGCAGCAGCTTTCCCGTTGCGAGTTTTACCCATTATATTATCAAATTATTGATACAATCGTATCGTAAAACTTGATACTTCTTATATTGTATGATGTATTATTGACTGACAACAAAATTTTGTTTTTCTGCGGTATAGCTTATGGTTATGTTGAAATGTACACACACGCATACTAAATGTCCTATGAAATAGAATCTCAGTAGATGCCTTCATACGAAGCATTTTTAGCGCGTCAGCAGCGCTGCTTGTTACGGAGGATGCATTTAATTTATTCAGCGGTTCATTTGAATAGTTTTCCAAGCCAAGATTCAATAAAAATTTTATTCAATACGATAAAACATCACTACATGATACTGTATTCAGAAGATGACTCTATAAATAAGTAATATTAACAAAAATAATTTTTCTTTCAGTTTGGTACGAACCTACGGATGTAAAGAAGGCAACGAAAATATTTGAAGCAAAAGCACAGTGGCAAAATGTCCTGCATTTTATATCTCCAAACAGAAACGAATTAAAAATCATAGGAAAATATTTTGGAATACACGTGCCTGAAAATAAATTGATCATGAACTTAGAAGAAGTAAAAACAATCGCGGAACAAGTAGCCGAATTTGTTCCAGTAGTTATAACTACATTAGGATCACAGGGAGTATTGGTAAATATTATTAATTATGGAAAAATTTTAAATGCGATTTAACTAAGTATATAATATTGTTCTCGGTAGGTTGTTCGCAAAGCTTTAGAAAGTAATCCTTTTTACGACACAAAGGGTAACTTAGTTGAAAATACTATGATTACATCTCGTTTGTATTCGCCATTATCTTACATTTCCGAAGACTCAAACGAAACATTTAATGTAAGTGGCTGTGGAGACTGCCTTACTGCCGGAATAATTTATGGGATTCATAAAAATCTATATGAAACTAATTGTCTTTCTTTGGCCTTAAAGGCTGCTGCACTTTCTTTAACATCATTAGATACAGTCCCTGCTTCACTTTCATCAATAAGCAATGATATAAAATGTTAATAAATTTCATTAGTTGTTAAAAACTATTAGAAAAGGTACATATTAATTGTGTATTATAAATTAAAAATATTTCTCTATTTTTTAACTGTTTGAATTATCTTTAAAAATTTATATTGCATTTATTTTTTATTTTTTAATCAGCATAAATGGACGGATTGGAACAGCAATAAATAATTGACATTTAGTTGCCTTATTTCGATACATTATCGCTTTTCTTCCTTTCCCCATTTGGTGACAAACTCGCTAACGTTAAACTTTCTTTTACATCCTTCATAATTCATGTATCTTATTTTTCCAAATATTTCTCTCTCTGGCCAACCATGATCATGGACACCACATATAGACCACATACAACCTAAGAATTGTATCAACACGTGTTGTTTCAATAGCGTTAAAATCATTATAATGTCGGATACAAGAAACATATAAAACTGACCTACATAACCATTAGGATCACAACCATCTATACTGTATTTATTGTTTAAGAAAATAGCCGTTTCTAATGCACTTTCAGGTGTTGCAGTCCATTCTAATATCTTCTTTGCCCAATACATTCTCAAAAATCCACTCATTTTTCCTGTTGTTACCATTTGATTTTGGCATGCATTCCATAAATCATCATGGGTTTCAGAATTCTCCAAATGATTTAAAGTATACACATACTTTCTTTTATCTTCTCTATATACGTTAATATGTTTGGTATTAATCAATATACCTGCACGCAATTGAGAACAAAATACGAATACATTACCGATGCTTAGTTAATGTTTCTATTGCCCAAGCATGAGCTCCTTCAAGAAGATCATAATTTTCATTATAGAAACAAAAATTGTCGCTAAGTTCTCGCCGTATAACAGCCTCCTCGATAAAAGATTGAACCGATTTCGGATATAACTTTTTGTATTTCTGTATTTCTAAAATACAACGTTGTACAGATATCATACCAAAATGAAACCATGGAGACAAATTGCTAGTAGCATCCGACAACGGATCATTACGTTTATCTGCGTACTGTTTTAAACGATTTTGTATAAAACTTTCTAGTTCTTTAATACCATGTTCATACCCTGGCATTGCCCATGTAATTTCATCCACAGATGTATCTACTTTTACATTTTTCAAAGCTGTTTTCCAGTTATTCTTTTCAAACTTATCTGTTGTTACATACAGATGTTTTACAATGGGTGGAAATTCTGTTAAAAATTCTTCCAACTTTGTATGTATTTTATTTCTAATTGTTCTAGCAGCAAATTCTTCTTTTGGTGAGGCACACCAGCAGGGCACAATATTATGTGCATCTACCTTTACCAAAACGTATATTAAGAGAACCAACCATTAATTAATTGTTAATAAATTACTACCTATATAAAACCAAAAAAATAAATGTATTATATAATTTTATTTACTTGACAAATAGGAACATCTTTAGGAAGATTGTTCTGTAAATCATTGATCCATGACATAGGCAATTTCAGTGGGTAAAAGTCTGTAATTACAGCCCCCATATTAAATGTTTTTACAAATTTAAGAATGCCAATGTTTGGCTCTCCATGTAAAAGATGGAAATTTATATTTAACATTTTACATTCTTCCTCAACTTCCTCCAATCCTTTCAGGAGAAATTTATAGTATCTTATTGAAGCATCAAGGAAGCTTGGCATTATACAGAAACATACATGAAGTGGTACATTGTTTTTTAAAGCAGTTTTTTGAGCAAATAGCAAAGCCCAGTTATCTAAAAACATTAAAAATGTATTTTATACTAAAAGTACTATATCTATAAAAGCAATATTACATACATTATATATGCAATATCCTTACATAAATACCTTGTACTCTAACATCACGAAACATCCAATATAAAATACCTTTACATTCCTTTTTAACATCATTCAAATTATTCAATACTCGAACACGTTCTTTTTTAAAATTAAATGTCATGACACATTTGGCTGTCTAAAGAAAAACATTTATCAATCGTGTTAATAAAAAATTTAAATAAATAAAATGCATTTGTAAGGTATAAAAAGAAACTTAACTCACATTCTCTCTATTACTCTTAAACTTTGTCAAGAGATCCAATGTTTTCCTTTTTTTGGATGGACTTGATTCAGTCATATTTTAATGAGTATTATTTGCAGTATACAGTATTAAATTGACAATAATATAAACATTTATTTAAAAAATGTATTTCACAAATTAAAGTACAATAGTTTTCTCTATATTTTATTTACATTTAAATCGAAATTAATAATTAATTACGGAATAAATGTTAGCAATTTATTTTATAAGATTAATACAACATTTTTGAGACTGGAACGACGCATCTTCTGCCTATTGAGTCACACTATGCAATATAGCCGTTGTTATATCTGTGTTAGAATAGGTAAACTATAGTTATGTATACATCATTTGTACATCATATGTACACGAATATGTAGATACAAACCATCCATCACACTTTCGGTTTAGAATTTAAAACTAGCCAATCTGTGCCCGCGTACGATATACATAGGTACGCTTGTTTATAAAATTTTCTGATTGAAAAATTTTCGAATTATACACAAAGTAATTACATTTTTAACGAGGGAAGCTATTAAACACAGTACAAGCAAAGTAAAGACACTTCTTTGATGCATCAATGTATAATATCAGGCAAAAACATAGGTTACACCTTTGGATCATATTACACTGGTAACTTTCGTAAAGTTACATTTTTTTAACGTAGCTCTCATTATGTATTAAAATTAAGAATATAAAAAGGTAGATAAAAATACCATTAAATCGTGAAACAATTTATTTCTATTTTATACAAAATAATACATAGAATACACTGTTCATATGTGTAAGTTAATAACGTTGCATGCCACGTTTTGCAGTAGTTTATAAAATAACAATGTTACAACAAGATAATAAAAACACATATGGCTATTAGATCATAAAATGTTGCTGATAATATAGGACAAATAGGTTACCTATTAATCGCAACATTATCTTCGTTTTTGCATACATATCCACAAGTCAGATAAATTAAAAGGAACCTAGCTTTACCACGCTGCAAGAACCAGAGTTGGCAAAATTTTATTTAATATTAAAATAAACATTGTAAGCTTTGGTTAAATTGTGATCCTGTTTAGCAATTCGAATTGTGCAGTGATAGAAAGTACGTAACGTACGAATAGAAGATAAATGTAAATGTTTCAATACATTGAACCATTAATTTTCAATGCATTGAAAACGGTACGACTGTGAAATTGAAGTATTAGCAATCGAACTATTGATTGATTATTTCATCGTTTCGTTAGCCTGGACGAATTAGTTTCAACATCCACCGTGAGACAATGTGTTAAAAAAATGTTTGAAACGTTGTTATTTCGAAAGTGCTTGGGTTTAATAGGGTCCAATTATGCGAACCTATCAACAAAACCACCAGCTACTCAACAGAAGTAAACAACATCACAACACGCACACACACAATGGAGAAATGCCACAGAATCACAGAAATGCGATGCTTTTCGGACGAGCAATGACAAAGTCGCGGTGGAGGGGGTAGAGCCAGTCAAAAGAAGGCTGTGGAAGGGGGATAGACGAGGGAAGAAGCGGGCAGGCTGGCATACGGACCTGTTCGACTCACGACGACTCGCGATCTCGTGGCTGCGTTTCAGCTGCTATCCTGCGCCGCTGTCCACCAGACACATTCGAGCACCAGAGGCGCGCGGCAGTAGTAGCTGTAGATTCGGTTTGGTGTAGAGGAAAAGAGACGCATATATATACTAATTACATATATATATATATATACACATACATATATACATATATAGGAAGAAAAGGATAGAAAAGAAAGAGGTCGAAAGAGAGTAAGAGCGGAGCGGGCGCCGTTACGATAAAAGAAGTTTTTCGGAGAGCGTATTCGGGAGAGCGTTCAATGGTCGAAGCAGTTATGCGCCACGCCGTCATAGGACTGTTAGCTAGCTAGTTCTGACTACGGGAGGTCTCGGGCCGCAGTTACGACCTCGAGAGAACGAGCGGGTTCGCCTCGCGAAGATGACCATAATAGTCTTTTTGATCGACACGTCGGCCTCCATGAATCAGAGGGCATATTTGGGCGGGCGACCCACGCTTTTAGACGTAGCCAAGAGCGCCGTGGAGACTTTCGTGAAGGTACGCCAGTCACACAGCTTTCCCGGCTCTCCCGGGAGGTTCGATTTGGCCGTGCTTGTGTCGTGTCGTCGTCGGCTCGTACCATCATCGTCAGAAAGAGAGAGAAAGCAACGTGGATAACGGCTCACCTGCTTTACCTCCCTCGTCACCAACATTTTAACGTTAAATCCTTGTTTTTTCAGGTAAGACAGAGATCACCAGAGAGCCGTGGGGATCGTTATATGCTCCTGACCCTCGAAGATCCGCCCCAGAATATCAAGGTATGTTTTCCTCCGTATTTCACCGTCTTTACCCGTTCGCATCTTCCGCACTTTTTGTCCTTTTCTTTCTCCCGTTTCCCGTGATCTTTTCATCTCTCTCACACATGCATATAGAGGCACACATACGCTCTCTGTACTAGCCTACTGTGCAAGCCTAGGTAAGATAGCCTTTCAAATAGTAAATGGTAAATAGGTTATTTTGTTTCCAAGTCTGATCCATTACGATTGAAATAAAATACTGTTTTATTTACATTGTTATGAAAATGGTTTATAGTTTTGTTCTTAGTAAACACACTTCAGATCCGAGTGTTATTTGATGTAGAAGTATTTGAAACACTATTATAAATAGTGGAAACTATTAAAGTATTATTACTTTTTTCTGTATGTTCATATTCTTGCATCTTATGATGGTGAAAATAAGATTATTGTAGACTTTGAATCAGAGTTGGGTAAAGTTTGTAATAGTAATATTTTGTAGACCATCGCCTGGAAAATGTATTTCGTGTTTTACACTGGGGGTATCAAGGGTCTATGTCAAAGCCCCAGTTTATTGTGCTTTACAGCTACAGGCCCCAAAAGTGTGTGACAAAATGCTGTATTGCGTTTAAGTTGTATACCCTTGAGGATTGAGCAAATATAAGCAAGAATTATTCGATCAAATGTAAGCATGAATTTTTGCTGTGTTTAATTACAGATGTATTACTTTGTCCTTATACTTTCCCTACCTTTTTTTCATGGTCAAAAAAGATTTCAAATGTCAAATATATTTGGAAGTTTAAAAAAAAAACTTTTTATTTTATTTACAGTCGTTTCAGCATTTGCTACTTAAAAGTAATACTTCAAATAATTCTATTTTAAATTTCACCCAACTCTGATTAGTTGCCATGTTAATAATATTCCATATAATAAACTTTTTTTCTTTTCTCTCCTTTATATGCCTTTCAGTTTTCCCTTTCAAACGCATTTGTGATTCCTTGTTTCGTACAACGAGTCGATGTATTCGTAACGATTGCGGTATTATTTGTCCCCTTCGATTGCTGAATAATTGATGCTCAGCAAGAAAGCAGTAAAGTGCAGCGTGCACTTGTCGTATCTTCCGTTATGGAAGAACAGCATTGTGGGTAATGATACGCGGGTGGGGGTCTACCTACGAGAGTCTCTCTCTCTCTCTCTCTCTCTCTCCCCCTCTCGGATATACGCGCGCCAAATTTACGAAACCAATAACACACAATTTCGTCGATAAAACACATTGCTTCAAGATTTTACCGATTTCTATTAAATATTTTTTTCAATAACTTTCACCTATTATTTTTTTTTTCTTTGCATAATGCTTCTCAGGATTAATTTTATGTATTCAACTTAAGCGAACACTTTTACGTATTCACGTTACTTTTTTATTTCAGAGTTGAATATATGGTGATCAGGCTCATGGCTCAAGAATGGGCCAAAGTTGTTATGAGGGTTGAAGTACTGTCGCGGATGTAATGATGACAGAGAAGTAAAAAGAGTTTTCATGCAACAATGAATCCTGAAACAATAAAGAATTACCATGAAAAGTTGATGAAAGTTGGTATTTGTGGTGGATACGAAATCAAGAGAATCGTCGATGCAACTGATAATTACTGTTGTAAATTTTTTATGGCTATTCTTTATTGTCTTAATGCCTCTTGCATGGAGGTTCTTTTCGCTCACCCATTATTGCAGAACTTTAGTGATACAATTACACAATTCGCAATAAGCTGCAACTTTGTATCTTTCTTGAACCATTAGCTTCATTGTCAGTTTTAATTTATAGATAAAAAATATAAAAATTATAGAATTACACAGTAGCTGTATGTTTAATATTTTCACAACAAAATATTATTTGAGTTTTTTCTGTTACTGTTAATGAATAATTAAACTGATAAGAATATCTAAGAATGAAAATTGCAAGATATTAAAGTAGTTTGTTATGTTTCCTGATTGTCCTAAAACACTGAATACAGCCACTCTTGTAATTTTCCTATGTTCCAACAAATCTTTATTGCAATACCTAAAGTCCTTGCAAAAGATTTTTTTGAAGTACCAATTTCTCCTTTTCTGTCTTGTCCTGTAACTGAAATTTATATTTTTTTTCTTTCAGGCTGGCTGGAAGGAAAATTTAGCAACTTTTATGAATGAGCTTAAAAATTTACAATGTGTCGGATTGACAACATTAGGTGCTGCTTTGAAACATGCTTTAGACGTTCTGAATATAAATCGTATGCAGACAGGAATAGATACATATGGTCAAGGAAGATGTCCCTTTTATCTGGAACCTTCAGTAATTGTTGTCATTACAGATGGAGGAAAGTACACTACTAATAGTGGTGTAAATCAAGACGTAAGTTTATTTAATGTTTAAAAAGTACGAGTAATATATATTGTGACAAGCCTATTGGAAAACATGCAATAACCACTGAAATTTGTATTAAAAGTTCACATTGCCAATGCATTCTCCTATACCTGGATCCGAATTGACGAAAGAGCCGTTTAGATGGGACCAAAGATTATTTTCTTTGGTATTGAGACTATCCGGAACACCGGCCGTCGAAAGAGATACTGGCTTAGTGGCAAGCGATTTATCTCCTATAGATGCTATGTGTGAAGTTACCGGAGGTATAAACAACGCTTTTGTAATGTTATTTAACATAACTCTATTCGTGGAAAATTTCAATTTAACAAAATTCGTTGTTTATCGTAGGTCGTTCGTATTGTATAACATCTTTTAGAATGATGATGCAGTGTATAGACTCTTTGGTACAAAAAGTTCAGTCAGGCGTGGTGATAAATTTCGAGAAGATTGGACCAGATCCTCCGCCTTTAACCAACGAAGCACAACACGCGGATGACGATGAAAACGAAGATGAGAGTAATACAACGAATGGAACACGATCGTTGTATCCTCCGAATCCAACAGTACCGGGCAATACGGCATGGCATTCTTGCAGAAGACTGATTTATGTTCCAAGATCTGCTCAAAAAGGGTTTGCTGTTGGTTTCTGGCCGATTCCCGAAAGCTTTTGGCCTGATCTCAGTGCTAGTTCTTTGCCGCCTAGGTCAGCGCATCCAAACGTTAAGTTCACTTGCACGAGTCAAGAGCCTATGGTGATAGAAAATCTACCATTCGATAAATATGAACTGGAACCGAGCCCTTTAACGCAATACATATTAGCCAGAAAGCAACCAACAATTTGTTGGCAAGTTTTTGTAGCTAATTCCTATAAGTCCAGCGATGTGGGTCACCCGTTTGGATATTTAAAAGCAAGTACTAATTTAACGTGCGTGAACTTGTTTGTAATGCCCTATAATTATCCGGTGCTCTTACCTTTGCTGGAAGAACTCTTTAAAGTTCACAGATTAAAGCCAACAAATGAATGGAGAACACAGTTTCAAAATTACATGAGAACCATGCCCACTTATTATGCAGCGGTAAGTTTTTTTCATTTATTGTGCCGAATTGAGATTTTTTAGATTCCTCAACTATGATTCCGTACTTCTGATAGTGATTAAAAGCTCGATCGTTTCTGAGATTTAAACATTTTTGTATGTTAATGTCTTGATCTGGCTTTAATTATAAATAGTATGTTACATAATAAATTATACTCTTGCATATCTTTTGTTTACAGTCCCTTAGGAGAGCTTTAACTAGAATGGGTGCTCCAGCACCATTAGCACAAACATTAATTCCTGATAACATGGATAACTCTTTATCCTATAGTGTCTTAAATTATTTAAAACGACTGAAAAATCAAGCTAAAATTGAATTTGATAGACTTTGCAACGAGGTTCTTTCTAAACAACTCGCTGCTGCCAATATGACAAAAAATTTAGTAAATGGTAGTACAACAACGGTGACAGATGGAGTGAGAGTTATTCCTAGAACTCCTTTGAAGAAAGATTTGGTAAACACTTATTGTTTAGAAAATTTTGTTTATTATTATTATAGTTTATAATATAAATATTAATTCTATTTTTCTTTGTTTGATAGGTATCGCATCCATTATTACAAGACAAGTTTACAGGTCTAAGGGATCAATTGAACGAGTTTGGTGGATTTGTAGTTGGATTGGTCAGAAGTCAACAACGTGGCGCGCATAGTTATAGGAATGCGTTTGACGTTCCACGGAAGTCTCTCTTAGATCAAGTTGTGAGAATGCGTGCCAACTTCCTTCAACCTGGATTATTACATACAAAACTACTTGACGACGACTACGTTCATTCGATGCCTTTAGCGCAAATGGGAAATTATCAAGAATATTTGAAACGCATGACTCCGCCTTTAAGAGAAATCGAAAGTGTTCCAGTTAGACAACATATGTTCGGTAATTATCTAAAATGTTCTACCAGTATCGTCTAAAGTGTTCGTGTTCGAACAGTAGTTTATTCCTTGTTGAATTTAGGTAATCCATTCAAGATAGATAAAAGGATGATGGTCGATGAAGCGGATATCGATATGGTTGGTGCAACGTCTTCGACCTCGAAGGGCGGTCTTAAACGTACATTACCAGCTTCAGATGGGGGATTGCTTGCTTCAAAACCGCCACCAAATAAACGAAAACCGGGTCCAATTCCTAAAGATGTAGTTGTACGAAGACCGTCATACACACCTACGAATACTCCGCCAAGTTCGCCAATACCGTGGGTCGATGACACGAAAAATCAAGTAACCCCGGCTGCTGATTCAAATCAAGTTTCACCAAATACGGTGAATTCTACAACACCTAGTATATCAAATACATCGAATATAAATTCATCCGAGAAATTAGTAAATGGTCTTGCAGAAATGCCGACAATACCGGTCTTTGAACCAATTCCAGTGGAACATATTAATAATCACATGGACGCGCCACCGACTTTGACGCCGGTAGTTAATAATGTTGACGCTCCTAAAATTGAAATAAAAACTGAGAAAATGGAGAACGTTAAAAACGAGTGTAACAAACTACCTCTTAACGATTATGTTGAAAATAGTGTGAAAGTTGAAAATTCAATTGACGAAAGGTTGTCCAATCATGTCGAGGATAAACGCGAGCCCAAAGTAGAAAAAGACAAAGTTTTGACGAAGAAGGAATTAGAAGATATTAGAAGACATAATTTGTCCGTTCGAGAACTTGTATATAAAGAAGTACGGAGAAGAGGTACAAGTAAGTTGATACATATATGTTTGTTATTTTTGAGCATGTTAAAGAGTAATAAAGATAACGTGAAAGGGTATAATTTTTGTACAGCATATGAACAAAAAATCTGTACGAAATAGACTATTAACGATTCGTGATCTTGTTTCAGATTATGCGACACTATTTTCACACTTACACCAAATTCAAGGAACTTTAGATATACGGCTTGCATTTTTGCGAGATATCGTTAAAGAATCGTTACGATTTAAAAGACGTAATTTGGCATCATTGCTAGAAGAATATTTGAAAACTGTACAAGAGGATAGTTGGACTGTAAACCACAAGGTGAATCACAATGGTGCCACAAAAATAAGTTAAGAATTCGTTGCATAATCAGGGCATTATTTAAATAACAAGAATAAGAATTCAGTGAATAATGCGAGATGTCTAAATGGGATACAAGGTATCCCATCAAGCAAGTCGTACATCTGTAAAGCGATAAGCGTGTTAGCGTTTAAGGATGTATGTTGCTAAGGCGCGCGGAGTGATAATAATTGATAAATCTAATGAAAGAAAATAGCATTCTGGATGTCAACCAAGGAGATATGGTTTAACATTCTCCTATTTTTCTCTTGCTTTTCACTTCGTGACTGTACAGTTGGTAGAAATATGTTTCTCTTGTTCTCTGCGAATGATCAATAATGTGTGTTAAGACAATAAAGTCTTGTCAACAGTAATTTAATAACTTTGTAAACGTGTGAGTTTTTATGCTTTTGCAACATATAAAATTCTCTTGTATTTGTTCATTAAATATTCAAACTTTCATATTTTGAGGTTTCTCATTTAATTATCCAACGTTTTTAACAACTCAATGCGAATTTAATACTACAAAATTATTGATATGTACTGTGATGTGCAACAATTTTTAAGTATTTGTGATTAATACTAGTAAAAATAATAGGCATGCTGTTTGTAGAATACTACCCGTCTGTTTTTCTTTAAAGAAGTAACTCATAAATATTTTATGTCTTGGATGCAGGCATTCAAGAAACCTTTTGTTTGAAAAATATTTATTATCTAATAATTAGCAATTATAGTCTAACTTTAAAGTTTGTCTATTTTTTAAACAAATTTAAAAAATATATCGCCCTGGAAAAGTACAATATTAATCAAATAGCACAATTCTACCAGCTGCACAATCGAGAATTTGATGCATTATATAAGAACAACAATTATGTATTTTCTTTAACCGCGTCATTTTCTTTCTTTTCATTTGTGAAAATTTTAACGTACACTATTGTGATCTAGGATATAAATCAAGAAACAAATTTATCAGCACACAATACGCTCTGTACATTTTTCTGTATATGTTGTTAATAGTATGAAGCCAAATTGAAGTCTCGTTTCTATAAAAAGTGAAAAATACTTATGCTCGGATCTTTCAAAATTAAAATACATATCTTCTGTTTAAAAGATAGATTGTAAAAATTTACATTTTGTAGATAGAAAGAATATTTTTATCATGTAATTCAGTAAATTAAAATACCCTGGAAATAGAATTGTTTTTGTCATAATAAATCTTCTTTTATGAAATTTAGTGCATAATGATATTGGCTTTCAAAAAGTATAAAAACTGTCATAAAAACTAATTTTTATATTCGACATTACCTTATAGAATTGAACTTATTGAAGAATTCAATGAAGGGTTGACAGTGCCTAATGCTATTGAAAATTAGCGTGAAAAAAATTGTATTTATTTTTAACCCACTACAAACGCCATTTTAATTCAATATAACTTTTAGACGTCCTTATAAAAAAAACGATAGTATGTTCAAAAACATGGTAACGTTATATTATAATTCTTAACAAAACGAACAAAGTATATAGGTTTCCTTTAGTACATTAAACTGCATAGTTTTACAGATACAGACGCATTTACGACCATTTGATCAAAGTCAAAAAAAGAATTTGTATTAAATTTTATATACAATTTTATGTTCGTAATTATTGTGAAGTGGGTTGAAAAGCATACAATTATTCGCAATGATTTATACAAATGATTAATAATGTCAAAATCACTTGTTACTATCTATAAGGAGTGATAATGATTTGACCAAATATTAAGTAGATTGTCCTAGATTGAATGATCAGGAAGATTATCTTACCCATTGATCTTAAAATAGATTATGCATGTATTATGCATAGTAGAAACACATCTCCCAAGCAATCTCATCTATACTTCACTTTAGTATCTTTTATATAAAAATAGAGAAAGCTTTTAGTGCCTGGGATTTATTGGAGCGATTTACTCTCAATAGTCAATGATTGTTTCACACAAATACGCGGATGAGCCTTCTTCATTCTAAAAATCGTTTCGTTACTCGTAACTGCTGCAAGAACAGTTTTCACGTTTATGTGTAAAAACAATGAATTCTTGAAAGTAAAACTGTCTAATGAATCCCAGACATAAGAGGCCAATAAATTACAACATATCATCTCTACCATTAAATTACAATTTACCTCTCATTTAAATATAAAGGGGCCTATTCAAAAGACCTTCTAGTATCAGTTTTAGAAGGAACTGAATTTTACGCATTTTCTGGATTTTCTATAAATGCATTTTTATATCAAGATAGCGATTATTGCCCCTTCATATTTAAACAAATCTTACGTAAGATAATCTACCCGAGGTTCCTTTTCAAGGACACTAAATATCTATACTCTCCTCTTTGTAAATCTAGTAGTGAAATTGTATATCAAATAGTATTTATTAATTAAAATCGTTAAACGTTTAATAAATTATTTTATAATAATGGAGCTTAGCTGAGTCTCAAAGACAATGATGCTAGACGCTTACTGGCTCCAAAGAGAAATTAATAAGAAAGTTGAATGAACATAACACAAAGTGCGATTCTATAATGAATTAATAGATAATAAAAAAAAAAAAAATTAACGGAGTAAGTAATACAATTATGAAATTTTTGTTATAGAAATTATAATTTTTTATTATACGAACGTTTTAACCAAGAAAATTAAGTGAAGATATTTGCAAAAAAGTATCAAGAGTATAGAAAACAGCTATATCATATTTTCGTTAAAACAATATATGTAAATTTGTAAAAAATGTTTATAATTTTTTTGTTATAAAAATATTTGGTCTTATGATACAGAATTATGTAAAAATTATTTATGAAATGGAAAATTATAAATTTAATACTTTTGCACATTAAGAGAAAGCTTAAACTATAATTGACAAGTTTATAATCTGTTACATAATCAAAACTTTGTTAGCTTAGGAATAACATGATCCTTTCTTAGCAAGTATCTTCAACTTCATTTTAACTTCATTTCAAAGTGTAATTTATTATATCCATGTCGCATATACCTTTATTGTATCATTTAAAATACATTTAATTAGTTATCCTTTCATTGTATCTATACTAGTACTATGTACGTTATTGTACATATTCCATTGTAAATAGATATGTATTAATGGTTACTATTAACAAAATTCATATTGAAATGATTGTTCCATTTTTACGTTTATATTTTTAAAAAAATAGCAAATAAGCTTTAAAAAAAAAAAAATAAATCAAAAGACAATTGAAACATCATTTCATAGTTTGTTATTTACCTATAATATTTCAGTTCAAGCATAAATATATGTAGCACAAAAAGCTTAAGATACTCAGAAATGATAAATAATGGTAAAAAGACTAGATATGTGAATACAAAAATCAACATCTTTATTTATAACTATTTTGTTCATTTAGTGCTGAATGGATTTATATCAACTAGTTATATTCTTCTCAGGGGCTACTATAACCCTACACCATTATATATTTACTAGAATTTTAGTTCAGTATATGCTTGAGTAATGAGAAACATATTTAAACTTGTACAGATTTGGGTTATGTTTATCATATATTATATTATATTGTCACAACTCTATGTTTCAATTAACACATTGAGTGTCGGAACATTTTGATGAAATGTAACCTGGAAAATTGTTGGCAATTTCAACGTTTTCAATTTAATTCGGACTATTGTTCAATGTGTATATATCATTAATAAGTATATATATTTAAATTTTGTAAACTTCTCTTATGTGTCTACTGAAATATCATCGATACAGTCTCGTGAAATTCTTTTTTAAAAAAAGGCATGAACCGTCGGCAAATCGCACACCAGCCAACGTGTTAAGAGGAGACGAATTAAAATTTTGTAATTATTTTTTAATATCAATATCTACTTTTGATAGTCTATTAAGAAGAGTGAAAATAGACTTAATAAAACAAAATAGATATATGCTATTGGGATACCGGTATGACTTTATTACCAAATTTAATTGCGTTTCATGTTATACATAATAGGGCGCTGTCGTTCCAATCATTGACAAAGTCAATTGTCAAATGTGATCAAGTCGGTAATTTTATTGTGTACACGTGCATATGAAACGTAAGTACGTATGTCCTATTACGCAAGACAGTAAAACAATTGATTCGGTAAATGACCGATTCCCTTTAGCGTGAATATAAAAGCTTGTACACAACACAGTGAATCGGATAATATTGTATATATTTGAAAGCTGAACATACGATGAGTAAAAGAAAGGTGTGAACGCTATCTTCAGTAATTAAAGAAGACCGTATAGTGTAAACGGTTTGTTACGTTATAATTCGCCAAAGTCAAATTACATATGAAGTGGACTTTATTATTAAGCTTTTACTTTATGTGTATATTTTTTGTAGAAATCATGCAATTGTTTATTGTTGAGTAAATGTCTGAACACGCGTACATATACTTACCTATAACAGCGTTCAAATTTTCATCTATAAGTCCAATAATGAATTCGTTAAACATATCCGTTATTTTGGTCTTGAGAATTTGAATCTACAGAGCGGTAATTCACCACAATGTTCTTTTATTCACAGTTTCTTTGAAACGTTTCGTGTATAATAGAAAATAGTAATAATCGAGTAAACATAACAAACTAAATGTACATTTATCGGCATATCACATAGATACTTTTAAGAACGGTGCACAGTTAACGTTGAACAATTCCTGTTGTTTGAAGAAACGAGAAGTATCGATAATTTGAATCGATATTGCGGACTTTTAAAAAAATCAGCAAGTAGGATGTCCTTTGGAAGGGATGAGAGACGGTGGATGAGAGGCTCACATCAAAATGGCCGCATTTTAGTCTACAGACGATTTTTCTTTACTGTTTGCCAATAGCCGTGTGAAGGGCCTGGCAGTGTTCCCTAAAGTGGTAGATCTGTTTCGCCGGAAATTTTGCTGTTGAATAACCTGAAAATTTTCGTGAAATAGAACAAACTTCGGTAAGAAAATGCGACGCATAGTTCCGCTGCCAAATAGCCGGGCCAAGCCCATTGTCTATTGACTAGTTTAGTCAGAGAAAAGAAATTTCGTTTACGTGATCAACGTCGTTATATCTCTTAGTTGTAAACAAACTTTTTAAATTTCCTTTGTAACACGGATAATACGACGTACATTTGCAACTGCTGTCAGATAGATTCCAAACTTGATTATTGGTTTTTAACATTGTGAAATTACTTCTGTGTACTCTGTTAATTTACATTAAGCAATGGACAACTATTTTGTAAAATTAAATTTATATTGTTAACGTTATTGTTGCCGACTACTTTCTGAGTATAAGTCTTATTTATATTTAGTATTTGATGTTATCTATATATCTGTTAATGTTTAACTTCAATTTGATAACATTTTTATTCAAAATAAGATTGCTTTAAATGCATTGTACAAGGCTAAAGAACATATAGATATTTTTTGCACAAAATATATTTTCTATGTCTTTCTTAATTTTAGGTTCTGCATAATATTTTATACAATGCTACGTCATCAACATCATACAATGCAAAACCAGCTTAGAGATCATAATAGGTTTGTGACCACTCTTCTATTATTATATGTTTAAGTTTCTTTTATCATATGTATACATCAATAATTTTATTTGGTTATAAATAATATATAATTATATATTCATATTTTAGATACAAGTTAGATTCATCCATTGATTGTTAAATATTGTATATTCAAAATTTTATACACACTTTATTTTTACCACAACTAATTTTAAATTATAATCTCTTATTAGAATGGGAGGTCCGATGCGACCCATGCAGCAGGCAAATATGGCCCCTTTACATCAGCCGCAGCATGCGTTACCGCATCGGAATCCACATCAACAAATACTGTCCATGCCCCACCATCAGCAGCACATTCATCACATGCAACATCCTGGACCACCACATGGAAATCCAAGACAACCGATGTTGATGGGCATGAATGCACATAATACAAACGGTAATACTGAATAAACTTAAACTATCTTGTACACATTTATAAATTACTCTTAGAGATATATTATATTCCAGGCACAATGGTTAGCGTCAGTCTAAAAGACCAAGCAAACACGGTCTCTGTGACTCTACAAAACCCAAATGTTCAACCACCACAGTATCCACAACAACAAAATAATCAACAAAATCCCCCACCGCAGCAACACATTCAACAACCGCAAAATATGGAACAAAATAAACAAACGACAAACGAAACCAATAATGGAGAGTCCAGAGATCAGAGTCCACCCACTCAGAATCACGTCAATCTGACGGATTCAGCTTTGGCAAACATGAAAGAAAAAACACCGATGTGCTTATTGAATGAATTAGCACGTTTTAATAAGATTCAGCATCAGTATAGATTGACTAATGAACAAGGACCAGCGCACAAGAAACGATTCACAGTAACACTAAAGCTTGGAGAGGAAGAGTATATTGCTGATGGTCCTAGCATAAAGAAAGCTCAGCATAGTGCCGCAACCGAAGCATTAACAAGAACCTGGTATCAACGACCTCCGCCAAAACCAACTAAGGCAATGAGAGTTGGACATCCAGGAAAATGTTTTGGTGGTTCTGGTATTTACACGTTATTTATTACAAATTATAAAAAATAATTCGGAGATTTTGAATTTCTAATTAAAATTATCTGTTGCAGGAAATCTGCCTCCAACCGTTGAGTTAAATGCTCTGGCTATGAAGAGAGGAGAACCCACTATTTATACTTTTAGACAAGCTCCGCCGGCAGGAATACAGAAATACGTTCCACATAGCTTGGATGTCTTTTCTCGAATATTTAATCCACGTTTTCCTACATATAATCGTGGTTTCCATGCGGAACCTCAATTGTATCTTGTATCTTTAAAGGTTAGGAAACAACTAAGGTTTTTATAATAGTAACTTTGATATAGATTTATATAAGTTTCGTTAAACGTAATAATTCACAGGTAGGGGAACGTGAATTCATTGGTAGAGGTTTGACAGGTCAAGCAGCACGACATGACGCAGCTAGTAAGGCGTTAGAGCAATTGCGTCAATTGCCATTACCGGAGGAAGTAGCAAATACTTGTAATACTGGCGAAAACGGTACATTAGGTGAAGCGAAAGATCCCATTGCCGAGTTGAAGAGTCCGGTATCATTAGTTCACGAGAAAGCATTAAAACGTGGTTTACCTGTCAGTTTTGAAGTTGTATCGGAAATTGGAAAACCTCACATTCGAACGTTCAGGACAAAGTGCACTGTCGGAGATAAAGTCACATTAGGAGAAGGACCTTCGAAGAAAGTAAGTCTTCCGCGTTATATAGTTTTAAAAATTAATTTTTTGTTTATTTGAGGAAGTAGGTAAATATCAAACTTTTTATAACAAAATTAATTATAAATTATTCGTTCATTATACAATACAGGTATCGAAGAGACACGCGGCAGAGTTTATGTTGGAAGAACTTAATCGTTTACCTCCATTGCCCGAAACTATACAAAATCGTCCAATGCGAGTGAAACGTAAACCGCTAACAACGAAGAAGAAGTCACGAAACCTGATAAAAGTTTATCAGGAACCACGGTCTGAATCTGAAGCTGCGGAAGAAGTAAATCCAGTTTCACGACTGGTTCAAATACAGCAAGCGAAACGAGAGAAGGAACCCGTTTATAATTTAATAGAAGAAAAAGGTGCAGCGAGACGAAGGGAATTCGTTATGGAGGTTACTATGGGACAACATTCCGCGCAAGGAATGGGTCCTAATAAAAAGCTAGCTAAGAGAGCTGCAGCAGAAGCTCTTCTAACGCAATTAGGTTACAGTAAGCCACAATTACAGCCCACAAAGCCGTCAATAAAAACGGGAGAAAGCGAAAACACTGAAACGAAGCCGAGGAAGGTCACCTTTTTGGAAGATGAGCAAATTAATGAAACTCAATCTCATCCGGTAGGAGGTGAGATATAAGAAATGTACACTGTTATACGTAAAGTTGTATAATATTTATTCTGACTTACGAATGATAAATTTTAACGTTCGAGGTGCGCGTGTTATTTGTTGTACACGAAAAGTTTGAAAAATTTATTAACTTTAATCAGGAACTATCGGACGTCAGTTAGTACCTGGACTTTTATTAGTGGACGGAGGCCAAGAATCTAAATTAGGTAGCGGACCCAGTGTGCAAATTGTTGCTGAAGAATTACGAGGACAACAACAACAAAACCCAGCCGCAGTTTCTCCTAAAGATCAATTGAAATATCTCTCTCAGTTATTTAATTTTAGCGTGGAATTCAATGATTTCCCTAAGGTAATCATCGATATTAATTTACTATTTTTTATGTTTATAATTAATTGCACGTATAATTAATATTTTGTGTATTGATTTCAGGGAGCAGTAAATAAGGAATATCTGTCGCTTGTAACGCTAAGTACCGATCCACCGCAGGTTTGTCATGGCAATGGGCCGACAAGGAGTGCGAGTCGTAATCAAGCAGCATTAAAAGCTCTGTGTACTTTAAGTAAGCTGGGTCTCGATAATGCATCTAATTCGCAAACAAAAAAGGATAAAGGTGCGTCTGGAGACGGAATACACATTAGTATTCAAGTTAAAAACAATATAATGGATGGAACTATTGATAAGTAATTATGTAGTATGTAAGACTTACGTATATAAGTTCAATTTACGTTGCTGTTTTAAGGCATTGCAAAGGAAAACTACCATAAGGACGTTTCATGTAGTCATTGATGAGAACGAGATACATTTAAAAATGATCTTAGAAAAGCGAATAATTTCATTGTAGATTTAACATTAATATCAATGTTAATGTTAAACCTCGATAGTTTGAAGTGTATCGTGAAATTTTTATATTGATAATTTGAATGATTTTTCTTTGATTTATGTCGTAAACGAACATAAATATTAGTGTTCCGTTTGCATGATTATTATTAATATTATTATTATTACTATTATCATTATTATTATTATTATTATTATTATTGTATGCTTTTAGTAGTTCTCATTATGTGACAAGATTGCAAGTTTTTGTTTTATTAGTATGTACGTGCTTTTGCGTAATTTTCCTAAATTATTTTTACGTAGTCTTAATTATACATTCTACATTTATTAATGTATTTGTATATATTACAATTGTTAAATGAACTAATCGGTGGGAAAATAGCTCTCCTCAATTTGTCTCTGGGCCTTAATAACATTATAACATCAGACCTTGAATCACCAATGACTCGATCTTCACACATTACGCCATTGCTTCTTTAACTTCACGGACCGCGTATTTGGAAGATCAATAGCTTTTTATGGAGGATCTATCTTTTGCAGTGCCTTAATCGCATCAGGAAATTGCTCAAGCACCAATAACTAATTAGACATTAACGAGCACATGGAAATGCCTTTCGTTTAGAAACGGAAACTACTAATCAGGCATAATAGCAGTCTTTGATAGACTCATGTGGCAATCACAAAGCGTAGTAGTTACGCATACGATTGTGTATCGAGTATATAATTTAAATTGTTTTTCTACGCTTAAAAAATACACAGTAGTACCTTGAGAAAAGTATTATTGGTGCTTGATCAAGATTGTGATCCTAGCAGTGAATATCAATTCTATTGTATTTATTATAACAGCTTCATTGATAGGATCATAATCGTCAAACATGAATTGTTTCAACATCGTAAATGAACGAAAATGGTCATTCTCCAAAGAATCGTGGTTTATGATCAAGGAAACATTGTAGAAACGTGAAGTGAAAAAATATTGAAATCTGAGATGAAATGCGGCCATCTCTTAATTTCTCTATTTAATCCTTGGCTTTCTCATTCTTCGCGAATAGAATATCTATTATGTCGTATTACCTGGTAACAAGCGCATATAAATCAGTAAAACAGTTTTGTGGATTTTTAATTATATTAGATTTACAGACGTGACTTTAATAATCTTACTTCATACAAAAATCATGCACCGTTTTGTTGAGCAAAGCGGGCTCTTTATTAATGGTTATTTTGACATTATATATAACAATTGATATGAAAAAAAGAAGCGCATTTTTCCGAAACGAAATTCGACTAGAAACTTCTAAGAGTTACGTGTCTCCAACTGAATAATCATTAAGATTGCAGACATTTTAAAACCATTGATTCTTATTGATTTGTTAAGCGTAATAGTATAATAGGATTACAACAATTTTGAATGACAGTATTAATTCAAAAGAAATAGTAAAGCTTTGGAAATTCGTTGGGGACTCTTTAACTTCCTCGACTATTCTACGAGTTTCCGTTCAAGTCTGTAAAATTGAAAAAAAGGTAATGTGATATATTCATATTATTGCCCCAATTTGCTTTTTTGTGGGGCCTAGAAGCATTCTGGGGTTATACTCATGTTTTGCAACGTATTGAGAAGTAAAGGACATTCAAATTTTCATACATCCGTTATCTAGTAGAAGAATGAAAAATGATTTTGGATGTATCGGAAATTGTAGTAGGAAATGGTAATAATTCAAAATTTGTCCCGTTGCGTCATGATTATTAAAGGAGTACGTTTGATTTGAACCTAAGAAAATAACGTAACAACATTCTTGAAACAACGTCGTGAATTTTGTCTTATTGCCGAGAAGTAAACAAAAAATTAAAAAAAAAAAAAATTTAAAAAAACAGAGTAATAATGAATGAAGATAATAGACTTAATTGTATTTTCATCTAATAAACGAAGATACAGAATGCGGTATCACGTTTTTCGTCACTTATCTTACATTCATTATTCTCATTAAATTATTCAAAAAATTTCTCGAATGTTATTCGATCATTAAAAAAGAAAAAAAAAAAAGAACATAAGCAAGCGATATTATTAAATTACGATAATACGATTGTCTTTCCACAATCTGTAATGCGCTCCGTGTTACGGAGACAGGAAAAGAGAAGAATTGCTTATGTCATTTACAATACTTTTTTCTTTCAGATAACCTTTCGTAACGCGCGGTACCTTCCGAAATAATTTATAGATCACTCAAGGACGAGTTAATGAATGTTCCTTTTTCTGAGATATCGCTTCATAGGTGGGCCTTCTTTCTTCACGTGGAATTCACTGTTTCGAATAAAAGAGAACGAGAGAAAAGATTAGTGATAGTCTCTTTCTCTTTCACGTAATTTTATTTCAGCAAAAGAAAAAAACATGAATCCTATGAAAGCATACCCCTGTTGCAGGACCTATTTTATTCGCGTAAACTATAATACAATAGTTAGTCGTAACAATAAGCGAATAAAGTATTAATTACTAAGATTATGAAGTGGAAATATCTCGAAGGAATACGAAGATAAATCCGATTCCAAGAGACGACGCGGATGCAGTAGAATAAAGAGTCACATTCTAAATGTTCATTTTACAAAATGATGCTTTCCTTTTAAATCTATAACTATCGGACAGTTACGATGTTAACACTGAAAACTGTGTACATCATTGTAGTCGAACTGCAAATTACTAATTAATAGTATTTTTTTCACCGTTTCAGTTATTTGTACGTGAAATGCACAAAAATTGTCACGAGTATAATATTTTGAAGAATTATAGCAGTTCAACATCTATATCTGATGAGTTAAATATTAAATTTACGTGGGATATGCCGATAGTTAGAGATAATGTCAGTGGAAGCAACCAAAAACACAAATAAATTGTCAAAACGTTCCCATTTAAAAAATTAATCACTAATTTAACTTAGTTTCATAATGCTGTACGTATCTATGTTAAACGAGTAATTAGAACGTCCCTATTTTCATTGAACAAAACAAACAGATCATGATACACGATTATTGTTTTTTTATATTACCGTGTAGAAAATGAAAGTTGTGTTTAAAATAAGTTAATCATTTTGTTTCTCTTATTCATTCCTTAAAGGAGTACAGTTGCAAAATGTGATTTTCAGTAACTAGGATCAAAACGCGAACGATCTTTCCGGAAAATTAAGAAGTAGAATTATGGCAGTAGAGATTTTACACTGATAGTTTTTTATGCCGACAAATCGTTAACTCCGTTAAAAAAAAAATTGTTTAATACGTAGATATCTACTGCTTATTTAAACTTTATCGGTTTGTATTTGACATCAATAAATGATTGTAAAAACGTTAATGTTTATATTATTCTTCTGTTTATTATTCATAAAACGCATGCACAATTTATTAAAGTAATGTTTCTGTTTACTTCTCTTACAAATTCAGTTATAAATTAATAGAATTGCATTATTAAAATTCAAGACTTGAAATCGATAGACTCGAAGCAATCGATCAATTTTTGATGACGCTTTGAATCTAATAGCAACATTGATCAAACACAAATTTTGTAGGTTATGTCTATCGTTAAAGTTATTTAGGGAATAAAATTTTTCTACGAAAATGTTTGATTGAAACGAAAATGTTTTTTTTTTACTGGATAATATCGTATGATAGATTGATTTATGGTTTTGAAAATAAGATGATACGAAATGTGTAACTTTTCAGTGTCTGTCAGTGTCGTAAAATGAATGGAGGTTAAGTCGACAACACCAAGAAGCGTAGAAAATTAATTAAATTTTACAAACGTATGTTTTATATAAAAATAAATTGTTAAAAGGCAATTTGGCAAATTTTGACGAAAAAATCGTGAACAAGGAAACATGTTTAAAAACACCTTTCAAAGTGGATTTTTATCAATCTTGTATAGTATCGGCAGTAAGCCGTTACAGATTTGGGACAAAAAAGTACAAAACGGATACATAAAACGAATTACAGATAATGACATACAAAGTTTAGTATTGGAAATATTGGGTAGCAATGTCAGTACCTCGTATATTACATGTCCTGCAGACCCTAGAAAAACGTTGGGCATAAAATTGCCATTTTTGGTGATGATCATTAAGAATTTAAAAAAATACTTTACATTTGAAGTTCAGGTAATGTATAAACTTTAATTAAGTAATTACAACATAATATATTATTAAACAAGAAGCTGTTATAAATTCTTTACTCTAGGTAATCGATGACAAGAATGTACGCCGTAGATTTCGAGCTAGTAATTATCAATCTACAACTAGAGTGAAACCATTTATATGTACAATGCCAATGAGATTAGATGATGGATGGAATCAAATTCAATTTAATTTAGCTGATTTTACTAGACGCGCATATGGAACAAATTACGTGGAAACATTAAGAGTTCAAATCCATGCAAACTGTAGAATACGAAGAGTATACTTTTCTGATAGATTATATTCTGAAGACGAATTACCTGCAGAATTCAAGTTATTCTTGCCAATTCAGAATAAGGCAAAATGTTAAATTAACAGTAATGTAACAACACTTTACACAATTTTTAAAGATGAAATAATAGGTTATCAATTATTATAAATTGATCAATATTGTGACATTGATTTGCATTTGGTAATTATTTAATAAATATATACTTTTCACTTTAACAGATCGTTAGTATATATTTAATTGAATATACTTTTAATACACGTATTTTTTTGTTAACAAAAGTCGTACCACAAGACAGTTTTGTTTATAAATTATTTTACAATACGTGAAAATTTATGAAGACAGTTCCTTCTATAGTTGTATGAAATTTATATTTAGTTAGCTGCTCTAACTGTATTCTGGATTAAATAAAATTAATGTAAATTAATTATTTTCTTCATTATTTATATATAGTAGAATTTACTTTCAAAATTATAATCAATATTAAACATTCACGAATGCACAGAATGTAAGAATATTAATATTCTTCAAAATCTATTTCTTTACAAGTCTTTTTAAAACAAAAACTAAGCTCTCTCCATCTTTTTATATTATTATTAATTTTAGCAATAAATTTATTTTCTCGAAATAACAAAATTTTCGAACTGTACTATGTAATTTAAGAACGCTCTTTCCAGGAAACTCATGTTCACAATAAATTTACATATTTTTGCACTTAATCCACGAAATAAATATTAGGCATTTAGAATAAGTGTAAAATCGAGCATTAAATAACTGGATGTATACGTACATCAGAAATTGCAAAAGACAAGATAACGTTCATATATACTCGAGGCGTGTATTAATTGCTAATTATTAAGTATTGATTTTTTTAAATGGGGCCGTAACATATCCAAGGGGGAGGCTGTTCGTTCGCAAGTATCTGGAACTATTTTCCGCAACGACATAACGTCCACATTTATCCCACCCTCCATGGGCGTAGTAATACACGATCGAACAAATGGCGGGAAACTTTGGTAAAATTGTCATTAATTTTGACGATATCTATCAACTTCCAAGGAATCTATCGATCGAGATCTATTTCTAACTATACGAACTTGTTAATGTATGGAAACAAAGGATATAAAACAGATCCGTAGAATGATTACGGATGAAAATGAAAAAATACAAACGAACGGGTGAAAGAAGATGGCGGACCAATTAAGAGTACCGCGCTGATACATTTTATTCTTTATTTGTAGCAAAGGGTAGTATTTTAGGAATGCGAATCCAAGTATTTCACGAGAAACTCTTAATTATTGCGTAAACAACCAGATACTGATATAAAAATCACGTTCTAACGTTCCGTAACACTAATATCGTTTAATACAAGCGAGATCCATAAATAAAACAATTGGTTATATACATATGTTTTTCAAATCGACGAATGCTATTATATATTTTGTATTGAGCACTCGTTTCGGGAGAGAGACGCCGACGCCCGGCGCCGACGTCGTTTTTAAAGCGTCAACGTTGTGCCGGAGTAATCTCACCCAATCCGGGAGACTCATAAGTAAAAAAAAATCGTTAGAATAATCAACCCTCTCGGACAAGCTGGCACGTCGTAAAGATGCATCGCTGAAAAGTTTTATTGCCAAACGTTTTCGACGTTTTTCATCGAGGTGCTAAGATAACGAAACAGAGAGGGGGGGAAATATAATAATAAGCAATGAATTTAACGTTGTGAACGAAGAAAGCGTGATAATTGTTTAACATAATATTTTTAATTTGTGTTCGTTTATAATAGAATCCGTAAAGAGAAACAAGTTTTCCTTCACGTGGGTGATACCTTGTAAATTTTTTTTTTTCTTTCTTTTTTGAAATGGGTACGGCGGGTCGCGATTTTGAGCGCGATCGGGACGACAAGCTCCACTGTCGAATTTGTGCTAGTGACATACCAAGAAACGATGGGGTCCACATTTTCGCCGAGGATGGTAGACGGCACTACCTGCAGACCAAAATACGAAAATATCTGTATATCTTGGTGAGTCTGACCGCGCTCCATGCGAATTAGCGCGATCGTCGTTATATGTTCGCCTACATGTATATAGACAAACTGAGTGTGTGTGTGGACTTTTTTTTCGAAATCGCAACGGAGATCCTCTCTCTCTCTCTGATCCTATGTCGAACCCCTCTTGTACCCCATTTTCCATACTCGTGATGAAGAATTCGTACGTTCAAAACAAAAATACGAGAACTTTTGCATATTTAAAAATCTAACAAAATTTCACGCGTAATGTAAATTCGAAATACTATATTAATGAATGAATGATACTCATTAGCAATTGTAAAAACTTGATTGATTAATTAAATAACAACTTTTTAATCAAAATATCGAGAAAAATTAATCGTTACTACAAATAATTATTTATTTTTTATACGTCTATATGAAAAGTAGTATATATTTACATGAACAATAAATGAAAGTTTTTATGCAATTGTTAGGAAAAATGTTTTTTTCGCGAATATTCAATTTATAGTAAAATTTGATACTCGTGTTTATTAATTGTGGGTAGAATTCTAAATGAACTATTTTCTGAGTATTAAATCATTTAGTGGACGATAATGGATTACAAGCAAAACGTAAATATAATATTAGATATTCGTATGAATTAACGAAAAAATTAAATTTATCGAAACTTATGTGCGTGTATTTCAACATGATATTGAATATGTTTAAATAATGCCTTGGGAGAATTCAATGTGATATGAATGTAAAGTGTTAAAAATTAGCATTTTATTGATTACAATAAGTATACTGTATGCGCTATATGACTAGCGCATCTATAAATATATTTCAGTATGTAAAATGCTCATAAACAATGCGTGACGTTTTCTGAAATTAATGATACATAAACCATTTTATTTGTTATAAATATTGTAGTAAATTATTTACAGCCTTAATAAAAAAATTTAATTAATGATATAGGATGTATAACTAATTGTTATTAGATATACATAAAAGTTTTGCTACTAAAGGGAGGTTGTTGCATTTTTATATAATGGAAAATATATCTTAAATTAATAAATTAAACAAAATTAGCCTTTGCTTGTTAATTGATACAATAAACAAGTAAACAGTATATGTTAATTTTGTGTATTTTATATTATTATTGATGTGTTGTTTCCATTTGTTATTTATTAGTTTATAGTAAATAGTATAAATAAAATATTAATTATATTGTAGGTGTCCTCAGAGGATAAGTTATCAAAGATGGTATGTGTTACATGCATCAAAAGATTGGAAAATATTCATCGTTTTGCAATGATGGCATACAGAACACAAGAGAAATTAAGATTGCAATTATATAACAATGCTGACAATATAAGTGCTGCACAAGATGTAGAATTGGAAAGTATTAAAGATGTGCAGGATGCAACAAAAAAAATGGAAGATCGGGGACTACTACATACAATATTAACAAAAGTAAATCATAATTATTATAGATTGCAGTTGCTTTACAGATATACATTGAACATTATATTACTTTATAGGGTGCAATAGAAATTTTGGCAGAGGGTGAACCATTGGGACCATCAGAATTAATGTCGCAGGAAGATAAATGCCCTACTCCAAGTATGGAAGAAATGGAAGTCAAAGTAGATCCAATGTTATTTTTACAGTGTGGTATGGAACAATCAGCATCAGAAAGTTCAGAAGAATCAGATACTGAAGAAAAGATAACAAGAGTAGATACACCAGAACCATTGCCATTAACAAATAAGTAAGATTATTTACATTAGTATTGATGATTTAAAAAGATTATATAATTGTTGAATTAACATGTACTTCCCATAGAATTGAAGGAATAAAAAAGGAGATAAGGGATGATAATGATAAATCGCAAGAAGATAACGATGAATTTGTTTCTGATGTATCAACAAAACCTCATGAATGTACAATATGTGCTAGATCCTTTATATCTCAAATTGGTCTACAAAATCACCTATGGTCTCATTTGCCTAAAGATAAACGAATCGATGGAAAGCCTATTTTAAGATCGCAACAAGTTTATTCTACAAATGGTGTTCTTCACATGAACACTGATAACAATTCGTCTGGAAACTTTATCTGTCCAATTTGTAGTAAAAAAATTTCTACTAAGGGAAATCTAAAAGTGCATTTGGAAACACATCGGCCTAAGGGGAAGTATGGTTGTGATATATGTGGTAGAATGTAAGTATTTATGTCAAGGGATTAATATTACTGTAAAATACTATTTTCAGTCAAATAAATCTTGATAAAATCTTTAATTGTTGTTTCAGTTTTAAGACACAGTCAAATTTATTCAGACACAAAGAATATCATGGTGGGATACAATTTCCATGCAATGTATGTGGAAGAGTGTATCCAACAAATTCTACATTACGAGCTCACAGTATAACACATTCGGATTTGAGACCACACGCGTGCCCTCTTTGTGATAAAACGTTTAAAAGAAATCAGGATTTGAAATTCCACATAAATCAACACACAGGTGCAAGACCTTATCAATGTCCATATTGTCCAAAAGCTTTTGCGAGTTCTGGGAACTGTTTTTCACATCGTAAAAGAATGCATCCACGAGAAGTACATCGAGATAGACAAAGAGCGGCGGATTTAATGAGATGAACCATGGGTAGCCAATACGAAGAATGGTTTTAGTGGAACGCAATTATTTACGAAACGATCGTAATAGCTATTATGAAAAGAACGAGCTTTAGTTTTGAATATGGTGCTAATGACAAAAGCAACAGATATTTGTCTGCTTTAATTGACTTGTTTACAGTTAGTGTTAGGTATATTATTGTTACTAACAGGCACTTAGTTGTTTGTTCTTATGCCGTAACTAGGCCTTCTTTACACAAAATAGAAACAAACGAATATATATTTTTTTTAATTTTTTATCTTATTAATGTTGCTGGACATACACTTCCATTGTTGTTGATGAATTTAGTAATTATTATTTATTAACTCGTACATAGTACAAGTGATAATAATGATAGGTTTTAAACTTTCTAGTTAAAGTAAGAAATTTGTATTTTTTACTCCTTTATCTACATTTAACTTGTATACATTTTCTTCTTCACCTTTAAGGGTAGAAATTATAATTAGGCCAACCTTAATACTATTTCTTAGAAACGATTTTACAAAAAAGAAAAAAAAAGTAATATTTAAATTGACGCGACCATCATTGATAACATGATACCGATAACACCAATAAATTCAAATACAGTATTATTTAAATAATTTTCAAATTGGTACAAATTAACCCATCGGTAATGAATACAATAAAATATAAAGCTTTAAAATTAGGATTAACTCGCTATTTTTTATGATTTGTGTAGAATAAATGAACGGTCGTTCAGTAATAAGAGAAAATTAGTAAAATACAATGTAACTGTGATTTTTATAAATCGGCGATATCTTTGAAATACAAACGTTGATTCGTATTCCGGTGGGTTGAGTACTATTTAAACTGAATATTGTAGATACAAAAAAAAAGAAAGTAGTGGTAGCACAATTGTAAATGCTACGTTAATCGTTTGCGCTCAAAATGTTGGACTCCGATGAAGTATATATATATATATCTTTTTTTTTTAACTTGAATACCAACAATGAACTTATTTTTTGAAATCTTAAAGTAGGTGTTGAATGTAATATTTTTAAGCAGCGTGTATTTAATATTTTTCAAGAGACAAAAGGTACAAAGATTTGAACATTGATATCATTTCATATTTATTTAATAGTTCGAATACTTGATTTTCTTATTATAAAAAAGGTAAATAGATTTGAGCGGCGATGAAGGTTCTAAAAGAAAATGCATTATTTTGTCCATACAATGAGCTATTTAACAGCAGATATTTCATAAGGTAAATATACGAGAAGGTAAAAGTGACCAAAAGAAAATGAAAGAAGAGAAAGAACACTCTTGAAAATAAAGGACATTTTGTAGTTCGATGCATATTTTTAGCACGATACACGAACATCATCATTGAGTAAACGTTAAGACTGTATACGAACATTCTGTGTCAAATTAGAATAAAATGTAAATGTAAGAATAGTATACTATATCAATGGCCATATTGTCATGAGAGATGAGTCTAGTTTATTCAAATGCAGTATTAATGAATTAACTATAAAACGATGTAGAATTCGTAGCTGATGTTACGAACGATCATAATGTTATTCTTTTAAGCTGGACTAACAATTAAAGTAAATGTTAACTAAAGTCTGAGTAGCTTTAGGGGAATTCTAGATAAGTTTATAGGAGTCATGTAATTGTAGAGAACATAGTTTGTGCTTCCGTATAACGTACACATTCGCACACGCGCTAGATAGTTCTGAAAAAAAGGGAGGAAACTCGCAGAAAAATGTCCGACGATCGACGCGTAACTAATTCGTAGCGCTTATGGCAGGAGAATCGTATGTAACCACGTTGCTACATTAGCGTAGCGGGGTGACCAAGCTATCGTCTCGATGAAAATGAAAATGAAAACGAACTGAAGCAAAGGAAAACAAAAAAATAGAAGTTGTATCATAAATTTATTTATCACGATATCTGCTTCTACCCACAGTGAAATGTGAATCATTAAAATTTCGTTTCTAACGAAGTTTGTTACGCGAATGATAATTTAATGTATTTAAAAATGCATATTTCAACGAACGCCTTTGTACTTTGCAGTTTAATAACAAAGTTCGAACAACGTGAAAGTTTCCATGTATGGTCACCCTGATTTATTAGAAATACAATCGTATATTTTACGATTATGTTTTTGCGAATGCTTGCCAGTTACGTAGTTACGTAGATAGAGATAATCGAATAATCGTGTATCCACGAAAATAATCAATTTTTGATAATGAAAAGAAAAAAAATAAATAAGATCAGCCATGGTCTTACTCTAATGGCTCAATTTTTACACCTAGTTCGTAGAGCAGGGATGAGCAAATTACCCCGTACCTCTTCCCCCGAGTTCTGATTCTGGACCCTAAGACTGCCAAATACATTGCTTCCAAAAATTGTTATGATTGTCGTTACAATGCATATCATCGTACCAATTAAAATGAACACATGTTCGGTTAATAATATACGCTGTTTTTAATTCGATACATTTTACACAATTTTTCGTCTAAAAGATACGTTTGCTCAGCTCTTGCTGCAGGGAGTCAAAAATTGAGTATTTTTCTAACGTCCACACACCGAAGGCGACTAGTATTTAAACTAGTGATTAACAATATCTCAGAAGTGCCAGTAACGCAGTGAACTAACGTAGTGTATTTCGGCAGATAAATACTGGATAATTACTTGTAGAATCGAGATACGAGTTATCGATAATATCAGTTGTGACACTTAATAAAAGTAATTGTATAAAAAGTTGGCCTTGATATTGACTTTTATCGTCAATCGTTGTCCTTGAAATGTAATCATCGTTAATCGTTATTTCTTATTTATCGATAAATAATATGCGCTCGACAAATTATAGATACGCGTGTCGCGATTAAAAAGTTTGTATTCCCGTGTATATCACAATCTTGAACCGCTTTGTTTACGAAATTCAACGTCTTCGATTCTGCATGTGCAAACTAACGAAAAACGTTTTATCTAAACTTCATTACCTTCGAACGTTAATGTTACTGTTTGTAATCTTC
This sequence comes from Colletes latitarsis, assembly GCF_051014445.1. Taxonomy (NCBI): domain Eukaryota; kingdom Metazoa; phylum Arthropoda; class Insecta; order Hymenoptera; family Colletidae; genus Colletes; species Colletes latitarsis. The sequence goes on along the minus strand of NC_135135.1, from coordinate 22,375,648 downwards.
CGCATTGAATTTTTCATTGGAGATCAACACTCTATGCGCAAACAAACATTATTTTCAGTTATAATTGATGTTAATAACTTGTCCTTTAATTCTCGTGTTCAAAAAAAGAAAACGAACTTTTCTATTGATCGATTCAGGGCTTCTCGCGTTCAGTGTTGAAAAATCTCGCTGCTCGAGCATTATATTTCGAACGAATAAGTGATGGTTTTTTGTTTCCAGGACCGGCTTTACGCGAAAGTAAACGATGCACCGGGACGTCTCTTGGTAGGGGCTCTGTAACAAGAAAGAGAAAAAAGAAAATTGTTTTCAAATTAATAAAGAAAACACGATTATCGTGTCTAAGCGTAGCTTTTCATACAAATTGAAAAAGTAGAGACTGATAAAATTATTAACGATTGAAGTGTTCTAGTTTAGAGTAAGAACAAATTTTGACGGTAATTTGTGCAATGATATTGTTATGTAACAAATTACTATTATATCTTGTTCAATACACATTACTTTGAAATTAAAAAATTAAGTCTTGTTTACTTTTAATTTTTAGGACGAGTTAGACGGAGCGTCTAAATTGGAAGTTGCATCGAGACGTTGGTAATCCTAACGTCGGCCCTGTTTCTTTTAAATAAACTAAATTACTAAACCGTACACACCAGTCTCAAAAGAGCTATCCTTAAATAGGTATATACTACTCGAAGCGCCGAATTTAAAAAAAAAAAACATTTGACTGCAAATAACTAATTAGACAGATGAAAAATACGATGGAAAAGAACGGGACACAGTAGCGTCCATTGTGATTTTTCGATATAAAACTGTGAAAAGCTTTAATGCTGCGCTGCTCTGTGCTTTTTCCTCGTCTTTATCTCACAAATGACGCCAACACATGTGTAATAAGAAAATTTAATATTCTATCGTCAACGTGTTGAACAGTTCGATGAATTTCTAGTTCTGCTTGTTAAACAAACGGCTGCCTATTGCATTTCAAGTCACGCGACACGTTCATTTCACCTTTCACGTTGCGAACAGAACTTAAAAAAGGAAAAAAACGTCGTATATGTATCTATAGAAAGAAACGAAAGAGTCAGAACAATTGACGTCACCGTGGTTTCTTGAGTCAGCGCTCAAAATAGAACGCATTTAACTCCTTTTCCCTCGTGTCGAAGTTTAGTCGGGAGAAATTAGAGGTTCAAACGAACTGCGATCGTCCGCTCTAATTCTTGAAACCTTAAAATAACCGTGTGGATACGGTTTGTCATGATAGGTAGATTGGCTTGTCAAGATCATCGACCGTGAATCACACGAAGCACGAAAGCGTCTTGATGACCTCGATAGACAATTTACACTACCTCTAATTATGATTATTGAGCCATAACGAGAACTTTTTCGCGCGATTCCGCAAAGGGAACATGATCGACTAGAATATCTGTTACAAGCGATGATTTCAAATTGTGCATGTTCATGCCGATAAGAGCACGCGTCTTTATTGCATTACTAAATTAATCTCTGATTCTGACGTTCGAAATTCATTCAATATTCCAACGTCGGGATATCAAATATTAAAGTGCAAGAGGCTTTAAAAATCGAGCATGCGATATGTTCAAGTTCAATGATTAAACGTTTATCGTGTGCTGTACGGAGGAGTTCTGTGTAAAATCTCACGCAGAACGGGAGATTACTGTTATGAAATGTGTTCCAGTAAACGACCTAACAAAGATACCGCGACGCCTTTAGTTTTACGATCGTGTGCGCTTCCTCGGGACGTTATCTCGACGTTATCGTTCAAAACACGAGCGTCAATCGTAATTACTCTATCCGGGAGACGCGTATACAACTCTATTTAATTTATCGAAGACCTACATAAATCTCTTTTCATTCTGTGCGTTTCGCGATTCATATTCTGTCCGCGAGCTTCGAGCGCAACTTGGAAAAAATTCATCGTTAAAACATTAGTCAAACTTTATAGAAATCGCGAAACGCGAGCGTTACACAACCGGCAATTCGAGTAATGCAATTGATGGGCACGGAAGGAGTTCAACTTCGACGTTGCATCATACATGTAACGGCACGTGATTGTGTTTCAAACTTATAACATTAATTTTCTATGTTTCAAAAGTTTCGCGCGCCGAAGGAGGAAGAACTGCAATGCCGTATCATTACCGCAAGGTCATCATATACAAACATGTTGCCCCTAACAATACGTGTTTAATCGAAGGATCCTCCGATCGCTACACGATTTTCTTGCACTATAATTATACTTTCTGTTATGCGGCACCGTTTGATGGAATTCAATCGTGGAAAAATACCCGTCCTTATAAATACAACTATACTTTTTTCGAATGAATTGCGGGAATCATATATAACGAGCATATTTTTCTAATAATTATTTAAACAGAAACTTATCCAAATAACAATACAAACAGTCATGATACCTGAGACCATTCGTCGGTTTTATTCGTCATTTATTAAAATGAAATTTTATCTGTCAGTCTCTCCGAGTCGTTTATCTCAAAATTATATTGAATTTGGTCCCAAATCTTATCTAAATTAATTAGTGAACTTAGAAGTATTAATCGTTTGCCTGGACCAAAGGTTACAATTGTGCAATTAATAAAGCAGGATCGCAATACCGAATAATATACTAATAATATCGTTGAAGCATAAAAAAGAAATCGTATTTGTTTTCGTTTCTAATTTCATAACGTAACAACGATCACGATAATTAAAACAGTGATATAACCGATGATACAGTTGTTACCGTCGTTACCGTCATTGCAAGAAATGTAGTAAATTAATTCTAGCAATAAATCTGTGGAATAATAACTATAGGGAACGACACGTACGATGTAATTAAAATTCATCTAGAATACTAACATTCAATACTTAAAACAAGTAACAAGTGACAAATGACATACTGCATTCTGTGATAATACCGAAATTCTCTTGTATTTTATATTCATTTGTACTATCAATTCAAATACTTTGAAAATTATCTAGAAATTTTCAAGAAATTTATAATTTAAATTATTTATGTATTAAATTCCAAGCGATTTATAAATGTATATATTCTTATTAATCTTTTATGAGTTTTCGATTTTACCATTCTTATAAATATTGATAAACATCTTATAAATAAAGTATAAATAATAATTAGTAGGGTATTCATCGTACGAATACTTTTTTAAATACAGTTTCCCTATCTTTTTATACTGATTAACTAGGAAAAAAAGTAAAGATCGTATTTAAAACTACAGGATACAAAGTAGTAATGGAAATACAATAGATTAACAGTTTTATTTCTTGGAAAACAAAGTGGTGACAAAGTGATTAGACACAACGTGAAAAAAAAAAGAGGAAATGACGGTAAAAAAGAAAAAAATTTAATCGGCGCAGCGAAAAATCGTAATACTTTCTGCGCATTCACGTGGTTGAACGAAATACATAGATAACTCGATTCCTAGTTATTTTTTAAGAGGGGGCCTTTATTGGCGGAAATGGCGGAATAACAGGTCGCGTCGTTCGTTACGTCCTTCAAACGTTCCTATCGATTCTAATAGTGTACATACAGAGAGACCAGGCGTATAATACGATGTTCGCCGTCGAAACATGCTAGTTCGTCGGTAACGGTACTTGACTGATTGTCGTCCAGTAACTGGCGTAGCGTTTGTTGCCGTTGAAAAAGGAATATACCGCCTTTTTATTTTATTTTACTTTTTTTTAACCGTGTCTGTAAAATAATACGAAAAATGTCAGATGATGAAGATAAATTGTGGTGTCATTCGCGGCAAAACTGCGTTGTGCAACCGCTCCTGACAGGTATTTTTAATGAGTGTGTGTATTCGAAATGATTACATCGCGATATGGGAGTTAAAAAAGTAACCTCAAAATATGCGGTTCTATTTTATCTCATGGTTTACTCTGCTGATATATATTATTATAATGATGTAACACGTGGTGTTCCGAAATATAAAGCACGTGAACAATCTACGACAATTCTGATACAATGTTATCATATATTTTCTCGTTTTCTTCAACGCGTACAACATATTTGTTACGCTATTTACTCCTTTTAAGCGATTCCAGTTGTTAGATATACATACCAATGTATATGAAGAGAAGATCACAATATTGTTAATGAAAGTGTAATAACAATGATTCGATTCATTTAGAAGTTGAATATCAACAATTTAGAAAATATTAATGTGTTGTCATTTTCAATTAACCATGCTGCATGTTTTTATATCTTGTTTGGTCATCTTAAATTATGTAACTTTGTAGTATAATTAATACTATTTATGAAATATCATTGAAATAAGAGTATAAAACATTGTAAAATCAAATACAATAGAAATGTTATACCTATTACTTACGTTACTTATGTCATTAAGATATATTTACATTACTCTTTAAATGTATATGACATGATTTCAGATTTATATCAAATTACAATGGCATATGCATATTGGAAAAGTGGAAAAATGAATGATCGTGCTGTATTCGATTTATATTTTCGTAAAAATCCTTTCCAAGGAGAATTTACAATCTTTGCTGGTTTGGAAGAGTGTATTAAATTCTTAGAAAAATTTAGATATTCTTCTAGTGGTATGTATATATGAATTTTTAAATACTTTTTGTATAAACAGCTTTTATACATTGCATAAAATATGCATTAAATGTCAATTCTACAGATATCAAATATTTGAAATCAACAATGCCATTATCGGTCGACCAAAGATTTTTTGAGTACTTAAAAGACCTTACTCCGAAAGATGTTACAATATATGCCATAGAAGAAGGTTCTGTTGTTTTTCCAAGGTTAGTAAACAGTCTATTAAACTTGCATGCATCGTGCAAATATTATTCAATTATGTTAATCACTGTCATCATTGCCATTGTTTAAGGTATTTTTTCTTGCTCATAAGACAGCAGCTAGAGTTAATATTCAAATGCTTGTCAACATTACATATTTGATGAAACATCAAACTTTAATAAGTTAAAATTTCAATGCAAATTAATATGTTATGCAGAATACCATTACTAAGAGTAGAAGGCCCATTAATAATGGTACAACTTTTGGAAACAACACTGTTAACCTTAGTTAACTATGCAAGTTTAATGGCAACTAATGCAGCCAGATACCGGATGGTTGCAGGGAAGAATATAACATTGTTAGAATTTGGCCTTCGAAGAGCTCAGGGTCCTGATGGTGGATTGAGTGCATCTAAGTATAGTTATATTGGTAAATATTTTTTCTACCTTCATTTCTTTCCAGTTTATTTTAGACATCAATATAGATGTAGAAATACCCTTGTTTTGACACAAATTGCCCTAATATTTATTTTCATTAATTTTGTTTGCATATTTATCGAATTAATATTTTTTAGGTGGTTTTGATGGTACTAGTAATGTATTAGCCGGGAAGCTTTATAATATTCCCGTAAGCGGAACTCACGCACATGCATACATCACATCCTTCACTGGCTTTGATGATCTACAGGAAAAAGTAAGTTTTATAATTTTATTAAACAACTATACGTTTTATATTAATATTTCGTGTTTTTTTAGACATTGGCGCATAAAGAAACTGGAGAGGTTTATGACCTTCTAGAGTTAGCTTACAAACATCGGGATTCCATTGCTGCTGATGTAGGAACACTAGTTTCTGAGGCTTCTAGTGGAGAATTAGCTGCTTTGATTAGTTATGCTATTGCTTTCCCGCAACGATTTGTCGCTCTTGTAGACACATATGATGTGAAAAGGTATAACATTGTTAATTTATATTTATATTTTAATATAAATAATAATTTATATTTTATTCGTCACACTTTTCTTCTCTTTGAAATTGTTTAGCAAGTCTTTTTTTCGTATTGTTTAGTACGTACGTGTAGATATTATATTTTGATTTCATTTTGTACACAGGCGATCTGTCTTTCTAAGATTAGATATGCATCTATGTTTGACTATCTGCATGTATAGATTCAGAATTATATTTAAATGTGCACTGTCATGTTTCTACATTGTGTATATTAATATATAGAGCAACATACTAAATTTAGTATCATTTTATTTGTGAAATCTTTGGCTAATTGTAAACTTAAATCATATAAAATCTATTTAACAATATATTTTTCTAAAAATATTAATATTTATTGTAGTTTAATATGCATGAAAATTAGTAGTAGAAAAATACGAATGTTTTGAAGTACAATATTTGAAAGATTTCATTGAAAGAGAAATCTTTTAAATGAAGCTAGTTCTATAAAGCAGCATTTCTTAACCTTTTGTCTACCGCAGCCCACTTTAAATAAAAGTCAATTTAAATCAATTTAAATCAAGATTTAAAGTGGGCGTCTTACATTTGAATCATATGATATACATATAGAATATCATTTACTATAAAGAATGGTTCAAACGAATTTCAAGTCTATATCAAGTCTAATAGACTTCAATTATTGAGTCTTATCAAACAACTATTACTTCGCGGATCATTAAAAACTTAACGTGGTTCACTATTTGGTCGCGGACCATGGGTTGAGAAACGCTGCTATGGAGGTCAGTCAACTGTTTTTATACTTAGTTTTGAATTAGAAAATTTACTGCTTTGAGGTATTTGTCATAGAATTTTCAACACAATCTATGTGTATAATTCATATTGTAACTGTTCAATATGTAGATTCAAGCATAATTATATGTAACTTATTCCATAGCATAAAGAATTTAGTGAAGTACATCATGGATGAAAAGTGTATACTTGTATCAAATAGTGTTACATGTTGTCTTGAATATGTGAACATATATATTTGATTATGAAATGAAACATTAATTAATGTAAATAAATTACTAAATACTATAGATATTTCATCAGTAACTTCACTTTTAATAAAAAATACATTTAATGAATTTGATACATGCATTAGTAATTATAATTACATATTCACAAAGCAGGCATGATGAAACATATACACACTGTAGCCTAACAGGAGTGTGTTTATAGTATCGAAGCCTCGGCCAAGAGACAGGCACGTATAGCCAGCCTAAATGTAAAGAATAATCGTCTAACAAATGGGTCCAATACACATGCCCAAAATGGTGTTAAAAACAATCCAATTATATCAGAATCGTCTTCACATCACAAGAATGGCTTTTTAAGACGAGGCGAATTGGGTGAGCTCTATGTGAGGTACGATATTATCCCCTGTCTGCTTTGCAGGATAAATCATCATTTTTTTTAATCTACAAAATATATATTAATAATTACATTACTTTTATAAATACTAAATATATGTTGCTAGTATTTTTTGTTCAATTTAATGTTTGTGTGTTTCATTGGATCTAAACATGTTATGTTTATTTATAATTTTTATCAATGATTTTAATTTCTTAAAACTATAAAATAATGGTTAATTCAAATAAGTATATTTTAAATATAATTCTGTAAAGCGGGCAAAACTATATTTTACAGTGTCATTTTTACATCATAAAAATAGAAATAAAGGAATAAGGCAACACTAATTAATTTTGGTAAAAGTTTTGCAAGTTTATAGTGTCTTTGTCATAAATGTACGACCTTATATAGTACCCTTCCCAATTCAGCCATTTAATTAACTAAATCAATAATTTGTTATATTTGATATTAAAAAGACATGATAAACATGCCTTGTAATTAAAAAAAATGTTGATAAAATAATGCAAAGTTTAAACTTTGTTAACAGAAACTTCATAATCTACAAAGTTTTGGAACTATTAGTTTGCATGTTCTATTACAAAATTACTTGTGATACACATATTAAACCATGAAGGACCTCATGCGTTTTCGCTTAATCAATAATAGTGCATGTCTCATACTCATACTTAATATACAGTATTAATATCTCTAATAGATTTTAATATTACTCAAATGACATTTTTATTTATATAGAATTGTTACAATGTGTCTATACTTTTCATGTAGCTAGAACTGTAGAATATAATATACCTAATAGAGCATTTCTATAGTAGAATATAAATAAATGCACTTTTAATCAATAATAGCAACAAAATTCTGTACTCAGGAGTGGTCTTCTAAACTTCTGTGCAGTGGCATTAGCTTTAAATGATTTGGGTTATAAATCAATTGGTATAAGAATTGATAGCGGCGATTTGGCGTACTTAAGTAATGCTGCAAGGGACATTTTTGAAATAATTGCTGCCAAATATAACATACCTTGGTTTGCAAAATTAATGATTTGTGCATCAAATGACATTAACGAGGAAACTATTCTAAGTTTAAACGAACAGGTAAATACGCGTCTGACAAATTAATGCAAATTCATTTTATGATAAATTTGTAATTCCTATGAAAGACATTGTTTATATAGAGCCATAAGATTGATTGTTTTGGAATTGGAACGCATTTGGTGACATGCCAAAGACAACCAGCATTAGGCTGTGTTTTTAAGATGGTTGAAATTAATGGTCAACCCAGAATTAAACTCAGTCAGGAAGTTGGTAAAGTAACAATACCAGGGAAGAAAGATTCATTCAGGTTATATGGTGCAGATGGATATGCTTTAATTGATCTCTTACAAAAATCCACAGAGGAAGTTCCACAAGTAAAACAAAAAGTTCTTTGTAGACATCCATTTCAGGAGTCAAAGAGAGCTTATGTTATTCCAACGCGAGTAGAGTCATTACATAAGGTAAAATGAAGTTACGATCTCTGAAGTTGGCGACGCTTATCTACAAATTCCAGTAATTTTAAATAATATAAATAGTTAAATTACAATAATTTATAGGTATATTGGAAAAACGGTAAATTATGCCAACCATTACCTACGTTGCATGAAATACGAAATAGAGTTCAGGAGTCTTTAAAGACACTTAGGAATGATCACAAAAGAAATTTCAATCCTACACCATACAAGGTATGTTTTTACATAAGTTAAAAAAGAAAGTAGTGAATGTAAAACTCTACGTATCTTTCTTTAGAATTAGAAAGTTGCCAATAAAAAAACATTTGTACAGGTGGCTGTCAGTGACGATTTGTATAATTTCATACACGATTTGTGGCTACAAAATGCACCTATTGGTGAACTTTCGTGAAGTTATGATTAAGTCATCATTGAAAACTAATTAGAAGAAACACATAGTTATTAAAACAGAAATAAACCGTGTATTCAAATGGCCTACGCATCAGATTAAATCGAGGGTTTCAGAAATTTATTGTTTACACTGTTTGGAAAATCACTATTTGTACAAGCATAGTTTGAGTATAGTAGTATATTTTGATAACTTATACAAATCATCCTACAGTATGTTTATATAGTTTTATAAGTATAGCACGGATTATCTTTAGGAAATGGTGCAATTTTATAGATTATACTATAAACATATGATAGTATTTATTCTAAGCAGAACCTACCTTCGATCCTTAGTAATGTATAAAACGGGTACACGTGAATTAGCGTTGCACAATTTAAAAAAAATAATAATTTTACATTTAATTGAACAGAGAAGATTAAATGTATATATAACAGAAAAGATTATGAAACTAATTACATAAAATAAATGTAAATAATTGTCGATATCTTATAAAATTTTTTATAAAAAGGCATTATTTATTAATGATATTTGTTGGATTTTTTAGTTTAAATAAGTTATGTTTTTTTAGCAAGAAAAAAATAAAGAAGAAAAACAATTTTGTAAAATAGGCGTATGTATGTTTAAATGTTTATGAACATGATTACTAAGTATTATATATTCATAAACATTTAAAGTAAAAGTTCCAAGTTCAATTTTCTGTTATAAAAAAATGTACAAACTTCAAGCATAATAAAAACTGTGTATAAAATTTTAAATGCATAAATATGTACAAAATGTATCGACAAAAAGAAATCTAGTTGATATATAATACTCATTTTAAAAATTTTATACGAGAATTTAAAAAAATCTAGCGACCAAAATGCCGTGATTGTTATTAAACTTTTACTACTGAGATTCTTCTTATCTTTGAAATGTTTATATATAATTTAATCTTGATTTTGTATCACAATTGTTATGTCGAAATATACTTTAGGATTTCGTGCATAATGTTTAAGTGTTGAACAAACAAATTTTTACACGAAAATTTTATTGTATTTATTATATTAGATCTGCTGTTTTTTTCATAATAATGTAGTTTTGTGTAAACAAATATAATAAAAGTCATTGTTTTTATAGCAAAATAAATCAAACAGCTATCAATAATAATTATTTATGAATCATGTTTTCTCGATGATATGAAACAAACGTCACGGATAATCTTACAGAGTTTATTATTGAGTATAAATGGTAATTGATATTTCGTTTAAAATTTATATAATTCATTAATACACGATAATATTAGCATATAAAGTTTGTTTATGTTAGTTAATCTTTTAAAAGAATTTCGTATATATTACGTTACTTTTTTCGTAAGTCACAGATTACGAATACTCATGACTAAAGTAGTATATAGAGAAAACTGACCATGTTTTAACTATTGAAAAAAAAGAAATTTTTGTTATTATTTCTATGAATGAACATATTTGTCATTTATTTGAGGTCAGATCGGTGAATATTTCCATTTCCCCCTGCGTATCTCAAGGTCAGTGATAATGGGTAATGGGTTGCACACGTAAAAAAAGATGCCAGAAAGGCACCGAAGGTGCTCTCTCACACTATGTCAGATCACGCGTACGTGAGCCCGTGGAGTTTCGGAAACCCGACAAAGACAAAATGACATATGCCCTCTTTCTCGATTCACCGAAGCTGCCCAAAGTAAGTTCGGACCGTCTTGTGGGAGTCGAGAGAGAAAGGCTCACACTTCCCTTCTCGCTCTTGAACAACTAATATCCGACCTCCCGTCAACAGGTCTCCACTGGCCTTTGCTGACCGCTGCTGACCACTCTTGGAATTTCTGACAACGTATAACGATTACGACTGGCTACTGTTAGTCTCTCCCAGCCTCTGCTGACCGCTACTGACCACTCCTGATACTTCTGACAACGTATAACGATTACAACTTGCTACTACATGCCCCTGTTGGACTCTGCTTGTCACTGCTTGCCACTGCTAGCCTCTGCTGACCACAGCTGACCAACCCTGATGCTTCCGACAACGTATAACGATTACTACTTGTTACTGCTTACCCCTGCTGGACTCTACTTGCCTCTGCTGGCCTCCGTTGGCCTCTGCTGACCGCTGCTGACCACTGCTGACCACCGCTTATATTTCTGGCAACGTACAACGATTACTACTGGCTACTGCCAGCCTCTGCTGACCTCTGCCAGCATCTCCTGACCTAAGCTGGCCTCTGCCAACATCTCCCGACGTCAGCTGACCATCACTGACCACTGCTGACCATTGCTGACAACTTGTGACATGATGTAATATAATATAATATGTTTATATGTATTAAAGTTTTGTATAATGTAAATCTATGACAATAAATGATATAATTTCAAAGAATTCTATGTATTCTCATCACTTTTTACCCCTCTTGCCCTCTCCAAATTTCCCGCCGCCAGGAATTTCTGCGAATTCCTGGAAATGACGTCATTTCTAAGAATTCCTGAAAATTCCGGATCCCTGAAACTTACCGGCGTCCCTGAAACTTCTCGGAATCCCTGAAATTTCCAAGAAGTTTCAGGCAGCGGCTAAAATTCTGGCCTGAATTTTTCGACAAAAATTTTAAAAATCCGTTACGTAATATTACGTAATATTACGTAACATTACATAATAGCTCTTTAAAATTTCTCGCGGCCGGAATTTTTCGGCCAAAATTACGTAATATTACATAACATTATATAATATTACGTAACAGCTCTTTAAAATTTCTCCGGCCGAAATTTTTTGGCAAGAATTACGTAATTTTACGTAACATTATGTAATATTACGTAATATTACGTAACAGCTCTTTAAAATTTCTACGGCCGAAATTTTTCGGCAAAAATTACGTAATGTTATGTAATATTACGTAATATTACGTAATAACGTCATTTCCAGGAATTCGCAAAAATTCAGGGAACTTAGAAAATTTTAAAAGATTCGGAGTGTCTTATAACTAAGGGAATGATTTCGATAGGAAAAGAAGGGTAAAAATGATGAGAACACGTAGAATTCTTTGAAATTATATCATTTATTGCCATAGATTTACATTATACAACACTTTAATACATATAAACATATTATATTACATTACATCGTGTCAGCAACGGTCAGCAGTGGTCAGCGATGATCAGCGTTGGTCAGCGATGGTCAGCTGACGTCGGGAGATGTTGGCAGAGGTCAGCAGAGGGTGGCAGGAGTCGTAGTAATCGTTGTACGTTGTCAGAAATATAAGCGGTGGTCAGCAGAGACCAGCAGTGGCAAGTAGAGATCACCAGGGGCGAATAGTAGCAAGTAGTCAGCGTTATATGTTGTCAGAAGCATCAGAGGTGGTCAGCAGCGGTCAGCAGAGACGAGCAGAGGCATGCAGTGGCAAGCAGAGATCAGCAGGGGCGAACAGTAGCATGTAGTAATTGTTATACGATGTCAGAAGCATGAGGGGTGGTCAGCAGTATTCAGCAGAGGCCAGCAAAGGCATGCACAGGCAAGCAGAAACCTGCAAAGGCAAGCAGAGACTTGTAGGGGCATGCAGTAATAAGTATTAATCGTTATACATTATCAGAAATACCTGCAGTGGTCAGTAGCGTTCGGCTGAGGCCAGGAAAGTTCAGCAGAGACAAGCACATGCTGACAGAGATCAGCAAAGACCAACAGAGGGTAGCAGAAGTCAGTAGTAATCGTTATAGGTTGTCAGAAATATAATCGATGGGCAGCAGAGTCCAGCAGAGGCAAGCAGTAATCAGGAGCAGTTAGTAACAGTCGCTGTATGGTGACCAATATCCGTTTAGTTAGCCCGTGATACTCCCTGTGCATAAGTTAAAGAAAGTGTGACCCATCGGTGGTACATGATTTGCACAGCCATCCACGGCAAAACGCCCAAGTTTGTCGCGGATAGTTCGTTATTTTCAACGATAGATGGCGCTTATTTTCCGACCTAAAACCCCCTGGTGCTAAAACGCCCAAGTTTGTCGTGGAATAGTTCGTTATTACCAACGCTAGATGGCGCTTATTTCCCGACCTCGAACCCCCTGGTGCTAAAACGCCCAAGTTTGTCGTGGAATAGTTCGTTATCTCTAACGCTAGATGGCGCTTATTTCCCGACCTAAAACCCCCTGGTGCTAAAACGCCCAAGTTTGTCGTGGAATAGTTCGTTATCTCCAACGCTAGATGGCGCTTATTTACCGACCTCAAAGCCTCTGATGCTAAAACGTCCAAATTTGTCGTAGAATAGTTCGTATCGTCCACGCTAGATGGATTTCTCGACAAACTTGGGAGTTTTAGCACCATGGGGTTCGAATCAGAGATGCCGGAAAGGCACTGAAGGTGCTCTCTTACACTATGTCAGATCACGCGTACGTGAGCTTGTGGAGTTTCGAAAACCCGACAAAGGCAAAATGACGCATGCCCTCTTTTCTCGATTCTCCGAAGTTGCCCAAAGTAATTTCGGACCGCCTCGTGAGAGTCGAAAGAGAATGGCTCACATTTGCCTTCTCACTCTTAACAACTGAAATCCGACCTCCTGTCTACGGCATACGATCTGGAATCGCGGCTGCCCAAGCATTTTTACTTTTTGACCTATGTAGGCGCACATAAGCAAAGTACCCATAATGGAAAAAAAATTTTGTAGAATTTATTTTACGGAAATACACGTTTTAAGACCCCCTAATCACATTTTAATGCGACCAGCTACGATTTCAGTTGTTAAGAGTGAGAAGGCAAATGTGAGCCTTTCTCTCTGGACTCCCACAGGGCGGTCCGAAATTACTTCGGGTAGCTTCGGAATAATCGAGAAAGGGGGCATGTGTCAATTTGCCTTTGTCGACTTTCCGAAACTGTACGAGCTCACGTACGCGTGATCTGGTATGTGTGAGTAGGGCACCGGGACTGAATCTGGCATCTCTGCACATAAACGCTAAGAAAGTTCGTCGTTACTAGTGTCGCCGTCGATGCACTCAATTAAGTCAAATCTGGCCTTTCTGTGTGGGTATTTTTTTGATACAACTTTTTCGATAAACACTCGACATTTTATATTTCTTAGAAAATGAATTGACATACATAAATATAGAATACTGTCATTATTATTGTTCGTTAATTCACGCATTAGAAATCCATACGAAATTTGAGACCTTTAAAAAATTATCTAATTTTGATTACCAATTAAACATAAGGGATAAAATAGTATAAAAGTTAAAAATATATATGTTTAAATATCCTGGATAGAAAATGAACAATTACAATTGGATAATCTATAAAAATAGAGAGGGTTAGTGTACCTACAACTATTAAATTTAATCATAAGTGAATTCGCATAGGTGTTTTCTGTTTTGCAGGAGAAACGGCCAATGTATCGAAATAATTATTATGGATTAATATTAAAAATAAAAAAAGAAGCAAACATTTATATTCAAAGATAATTTAAATGTATGTTTAATATAATTAAGCTATTGTAAATATAAAATATGAAACCATTTCCTCATACTATTCTAAGGTTTTGTCCATTTGTTGCTTTGCTGTATACCTTTGTTGATATCGTTTTAACAACATATATTAATGAAAAGATAACTCCAGTTTTCATATTTTTTTGTATTCAAGTATATTTAAATTGGTATTCTGTATACAGTATAAGTTGTAAGGCAACAACTATGGAAATTACAGAAATGGCAAAAAGAGGAATATATAATAAGGTAGCAAATAATGCAGAACATAAATATTGGTATTGTGGAAAGTGTATAAATTATACATGCAAACCAGCACACCATTGCATTTATTGTAAAAAGTGTTTTCATTTTAGAGATCATCATTGTTTTTTCCTAGGTGCTTGCATACTACGACAAAATATAGGCAATTTTATTTTATTTTGTTTTTATACATCATTGACATGTATATATTCATTATGCACTCTTGGGCCTTATTTATATGAATATATTAATCGTGTAATAAGAACTGATGTAGACTCTTTTAACATATTTTTAAACTTTTGCTTTCCTATTGCTCTTATCAAATTATTTCATTCTAGAGAAACTACTTACATACTACTAGTAACAATGTTTGATATATTAGTTACTATTTTATGTATGTGCTTGGTATATGGAACTTGGAAATTGCACAGTTGTATTACAGGTAAACAACGGTATGCAAACATATCAGGAAAACAAAGTTTAAGAGAAATTTTTGGTAGTTATGGTTTTTCAAACATTATTTTTCCATACAATGGTCTCATAGGAACTAGAGATCTCAATGGAAAGTATGAATTAAAACATGTATAAATGTGTGTCTAGAATTTGTACATGTAGAAATTATAAAAAACGGAAACAGAAGAACTTTACTTATATAATAATGACAAACATAAATTACTAAATTAAATATACAAGACATACGTGTATATACAATGTTATATATAAAAATTATCCATAAAAAACTAACTACACATTTTCAAATTACTGCAAACTGTATTATATTGTAATAAATACCGCATGTATTTAATACGTTTGCATAAATAAAATCATATTGCACTGCACTCTTCATATAAATTTTCAGAACTACTTCAAAGACATTTATAAATATATGTTATATTATGAAACAACAGTTTCACTTGGCTTTTATCTAACACATAAAAATAATAAATAACTGTATTTGGCTTTCTAAAATTGTTCTTACAGATTATTGTAATGGAAGAGTTAATTTCCTATTCAGTTCTGATGTATTAAATTAATTTGCATGTATTTAGTGTTCGAATAACGGATCGCATAAAAATGCATTTCTCCGATCTGATTTACAATAAAATTTGAAAACAAATTGACATGAATTTCTATTCTTAGTAATGTACAATCAAAATAGTTTTAATGTAATTTGCCATACAAAATTTTGTGTCTAAGGAATTCGTTTTACAATTCTGTATGTGCATGATGTTGGGCTTTAAAATCGTTAGGATGAATAAATACTCCTTCGGCTGTTACCCACTCAACATGTGGACTATTAAGAGAATATTCACCCACTACTTCGCTTTGTCCATTAATTGGATTACCATAAACTTTTTCAGTTACTGCTAAATATCTATAATAAAGACACTTTTAAGTATTTAAACTGTATGTTTTTTACATCTAAATATGATTAGAACACAAATTTGAACAATTGGAAAACAGTAAATAACTTACGTGTCTGTATCTATATGTTTTAATACGATTGCTTCATCTCGTTTCCAAACATCAGTACTACATATTAGAAGCCAATTGTCTCCATTATCACCTTCTCCCTTACCGTCACCGTAAGCAGATATTTCTTGTTTACCACTAAGAGGTGAACTAACCCGGTGAGAATGAAGATTCTTTTTGGTTGTTATATGCTCTAACCTTATGATATCTCCACATTTGATCGGTGTTCTATTATACATTAATTTTGCTCAATAGTATAAGTGAATATTATAAGAAATATAAAATATTTAATACATCATCATAAGGTACATACCCTCTATTACATTGTTTCTTTGTTCCAGCTTTAACAAGCCAATAAGAATTTCCATCTTCCTTTGTAGGTGTACCTGTTACTGATTGTTGACCACTGCCATCTAAATACATTACATCATGAGAATGTAATCTGACTTTGTAGTCTACATTCATTAGTTTCAACATAGAACCACATGTCACATATTGTGTTCCTTTAGCTGCAAAAGAAATATAACTTTTATATAACACATTTAAGTATAATCTTTTGTTTCTGAATTTCATAAAGAAAATTTTTGGTAGCATTAATATAATATTATATTAACTGTCACAGCATTTTATATTTAGTGTCAATGTATACTAAAGTAAATAATATTTAGCAAAATTTCAATATACAACAAAAATTTAATTTACTATAAATTTGCAATTAACTGTTTACCAGAAGAGGTTAACCTAATTATTACTGCCCATTAACAATATTTTATAATAGTTAAATATGATAAATTTGTAAAACACAAAATACAATAATAAATTCGATGTACTCGGAAAATTGACAATATTTAAAAATACTCAATTATCAACTTTGACGTTTCATGTATAATTAATAGTAAAGATATCAATTTACCTTTTACAGAACTTGCCCAAAGTAGAAATATTGTAAAAACAACAACTGGGAAGTAAACTAGGTTTTCTCTCATTTTTTAAACAATATAAAACGTTTAATTTGCGAAGAAATAGAAGCCGAAAGTTCAATACACGTGTATCCATGCAATACGTGGTAAGTTCCTATTGGTGTATGTATCTATCTCATTGTCAGTGGTTCCCAATTTTTTGTAATCTTAAATGACATGTTTCTAGTTTACTGATTAAATTAAAATTGTTATAATTCATAATTATATTCCCTTGAAAACACTACCCACAATATAATAAAAGTTTAATAATAATTGACTTGTTGCACGATAAAAAAATAGCAAAAAATAACTTGATATATCGTATACAATAAAAACCTGTTAAGAAAATATAGATCCAAACAATTTGTAATGAAGGAAAAGGCAGAGTGCAGACATGAAAGAATATATTACAAAAGTAATTAAAATGTATTAAAGTTATATTATATTCATATTTATTTTGTAAATATTTTATAAAACAATGTTGTTTAGTTTATCTTAAAAAATTATATAATTACAAGCGTTTTATTGAACTACATTTTCCAATTTTTCTGGAAAAAGCATGTATTGGATATACTAAAAAATACAACAATATACTTGGAATCATGTTTAATATTGGAATGATTCCCTAACAAAGTTAATTGTTATTTTGTAGAATTGCACTTGAAAAAATGCAATAGATTATAATGGAATATATATGTTTAAAAAATAACTACCTTTGTATAGACAAATTTTACAATAATAATACGAGTACCCCAACTTTTTCTCTGTGTAATAAAACCTTCTTATTGATATTCCCTTAATTGATATTTATGCTCTGATATTACATAACTTTTTGCATGAAAAATATTTTTCAAAAGGTATACAATTAATATATAATTTATACATTTGATTATTGAATGACAGGAATGAAATACTTTATCAGTAAGCATTTAAATTTGCCCACTTAATTAAACAATTCTAATGTGATTGTACAAATGTATCAAGGAACTGTCTGGGCATTCTCAAAATACACTGTTTATCATGTTTTAATGATCGATGATGATGAAAATGCTAATTAATACTCAACAACTTTTGGACGGGTCTTAACATAAACATATGCTGCTATTACAACAAATATTGCAGCAATTGTAGGTAATACGATTGTAAAGACGCGTTGTTTGTTCTCTAGAAATTCTTTTTTTCTCTCCTTCTTCTGTTTGTTTGTTTCTTTCGTCTTTCCCTTCAATTGACGCATCTTCTTGCTACAAGTAAAAAAATATGGTGATAATATGTATTATTGTGTTAAACTTAAGCATAGTTTAAAAAGAAAACACAAGTTAGGAATACCAGTTTCCTTCTAGAAAATCAATTTTAAATATTGCTACAGAGTACAAAATTATACAAGAATATTAAAGATAATTATTCCTTCAAAGACACTATGAAATAAAACAATTGGTGTTTATAACTTACTAGATCTTAAAAGTGTTACTAATGTACCATTGTGAATGTTACTTTTTACTTTGACATGGAAAATATTGTTATTTTAATCATATTTCCCAGTTGACTTATTAAATTATCGATTCTAAGAATATATCAAACAAATTTACGATACATATGTTTATGACAGTTTAAACACCACTAAATACACGCACTTTCAGATATATGAAAGTGACTAACTTGCATGATTCGCTGCAAATAATTGAGAACATAAATTTTAATACCTTTAATGATTAAAATAAATAAATATCGAAGCACTTCAGGAGTCCGACTTGCAATGTTCAAGCAATCAGGAAAAGCAGATTTGTGTTATACATGACACGTAATAAAATAACGCTACCCTACCAATCGCAATTCCTATCACTTCCGTGTGAAGGCAGTCAATTGAACTACGTTAATCAGTACACTCGAATCGAAATCGTATTTTTCGATTAATATGTATATGTATATTATCCACTTTTGTATTCAAAATTTCTGAAATTTTATTCAATAATTTTAGTTTGTATACATAAATATTTATACACGTATATAACAATAAAGATACACAGCATTAAAATTCGATTTTAAAATACTTCACGGATACACAAACCAGAATTATAACATTCATTATTATACTTAACGAATATATTAAATCGAGCATTCGAGGGAACAATTTAAACTTATAATTTTTATGAAATGTTTTATTTTTGTATCAAGTATAGTAGTATAATTTTTTAATATTCAATTCATATAACGTATAATTTTGAAAATTAAAATTTGAACCACAGACGAGGTATACGAGTAGACCTTACACCTTATGGACTTTCGTGGCTCAATCTGACTGCCATACCGATCAGAGATGTCGAAAGAACCGCCCAAGTTTGTCATGGAATAGTTCGTTATTCTCAACGATAGATGGCGCTTATTTTCGACCTCAAACCCTCTGGTGCTAAAACGCCCAAGTTTGTCGTGGAATAGTTTGTTATTTTCAACGACAGATGGCGCTTATTTCCCGACCTCAAACCCTCTGGTGCTAAAAAGCCCAAGCTTGTCGAGAAATCCATCTAGCGTGCACGATACGAACTATTCCACGACAAACTTGGGCGTTTTAGCACCAGAGGGCCTGAGGTCGAAAGTAAGCGCCATCTATCGTTAAAAATAACTAACTATTTCATGGCAAACTTGGGCATTTTACCATCCGGATTTCCAAAGTGTACGGAACGTTTCCAAAATGCTGGCGGCTTTGCGAAAAGATGGCATGTATCGATGGAACTATGATTCCATTTATCTCCCTTCGACTCTCTACTCGCAGCAACCTCCCCGTGGTGAGATCTGGATAATATTATTTGGCATTTAATTAATAATAGTATCACTCTTAGCTGGCTAATATAATTATTAATTAAAAACTAAATAATATGAGTAAAAACTAAATAATCCGCCTTACACAGGTTATCATAAATATAGAGCTTCTTCACTAGATTAGTTGTGATTCTCATAGTTGGTAAAAAAATTCTAGAGTATTATTATAGACCAGGTGTAGGATAGACTATGTCGTAATTATAGTCGTAATTTCAAAGAGTGCTAAATTCGAATTCCAGTGTAGACCGATAAAGAAAGCAGTGCATGCAACCACAGCAAGATATTGGTATACGTGTGTGTAATTAGAGAGGAAACTGCCTCTAAGCCTATTCTACCAATTGGGAATCACCAAATCATTTCATTAAAGATAAGTGATTTCCCGAATTCCACTGAGATAGTAAGTTAACATTGCTTTCTGCTAGTTAATCAATCTTTGTTGTTTAAGCGATACGTAAGTAGAGTTGATACATAAAATTTAAATTTTTGTAGTAAATGTAATTTAAATTTAAAAAATATATGTATATGTATTGCGCATAAAATCATGTGAAATTTTTACATTTTTATTATTATCATTATTATTGTACAGAATTCCTGCCTTTTGTCTTAGATTTAACTTTCGAATAAAACTTACTATTTAAATTATGTTAATCTATGTATTATTATTTTGTTATTGAACAAACATCATTTTTAAAACAATGTTGGCAATTCTGAAAATTACATTAAGAATTTGAGAAATAATATTTCAGGACACAAGTGATAAACACAATGTTGTAGGCTGTGCGTAGTGTGAACACGTGAAAGAATTCGTAGAATTGTGCAAAAAATTGTGAATGTGACCTGTAATACTTATTGAAAAAATTAAAAATTGTGTGCTTTAATCGTATGAATGGTCTTATATTAAATGAAGTAGAAATGTTTAAAAAATTATTGGAACATAATATAACCAGTTGCAATGGACAATTTTTCTGCCATTTGTGTATGTCTATGCAATCAAGTCTTGCACATGTTTCACAACACATTAAAGAAAAAAGACATAAAACATTAAAAAATGATCGCATAATTACTATGTTAGAAAAATGTACAGAACAAGAATATCAAGAACTTGCAAATAATCAGGTAACAATAGTTGCACGAAATATTTTCAAGTGCTTACCCTGTCAACGATTTTATAAAACTGTACATGATGTATCCAGTCATATTCAAAGCGAATGTCATGTTAATAAATTAAGAAATGATTATATAAACTTAGATAATGAAAAAAAAGATGCATTACATATTACATCTATTAAATCCAAAATGATGTTAAAACGTATAAACATATCACAGGTAGAACATGCAATGTTAAAAGACACATATATAATTAAAGGACATGACAAATGCGTACCTCTTATGGTTGTAAAAATATTTGATAATTACTTAAGTGAAGACTGTGAAACTTTGGTTAATAATGGAATTGTAATAATTGAATGTCATGAATTAATGTGTTTAGTTTGTTGGCATTGTTATTTAGTTCCAAGTGCTATTATAGCACATATTAAAGCAAAAAAACATCATATTGCAACATTAAGTAAAACTGAAAATATATATGATATGCATAATAACACCAAAGAAAATACAAAGATAGACTCTTTAAGCTTGTTTAAAATAAAATATAAAAAAGAGAACAAGACTGTGCAAGTATCACAAGACACAAATGTAATAATATACAAAGAACAGGATACAAAGTGCAATAAAAATAGACAAGATGTATCTCTGTTATCTGTAAACAATCTAGACAAGCAAAATGAATGTCAAATATTTCGCGATAACAAAATTGTAATTTTGGATACAGGCTTTTTGATATGCAAAATATGTAATTGTCCTTTGTCATCTCGAGATAATGTTTTATCACATGTTGAAGGAAAACAACATGTTCGTGAACTAAAACAACAAAGTAGAAAGCAGGATAGTAAAGAGAATATAATACAGCAGATATATCATGATTCTGAAATAGACATTGAAAAAGAAGAATTAGAATCTGTTCAAACATTAT
This sequence comes from Colletes latitarsis, assembly GCF_051014445.1. Taxonomy (NCBI): domain Eukaryota; kingdom Metazoa; phylum Arthropoda; class Insecta; order Hymenoptera; family Colletidae; genus Colletes; species Colletes latitarsis. The sequence goes on along the minus strand of NC_135135.1, from coordinate 22,353,596 downwards.
GTATGCAGCCTATAACAAACATGGCATTACCAAAAAAAACAAAAGCAGTAAAATGTCAATCAAATTTAAATGTTAATAACATATGTCAAACTAACTTAAAAAAGATTGATCAGAAATTAATAAGTAATGGTATTATAAGTTTTGATTGTGATACTTATTCCTGTAAATTCTGCATACGTAAATTTCCTTCATTGCATGATACTTTATTACATATTAAAGGAAGGTCTCATGTCAATATGTTAAAATGTCAACATGTAAATTCAACAACTTACGAAAGCAAAGATACTGTACATGAAAATATTCAAATCAATATAACAGATCAAAAATCAATTACTAATTCCTTAAACCTTGGAATAAATATTAATACAAGCCAATATCAAAACTTAAATAATAACATTCACAATATTACACATTATACAAAGTTATTAACAGACAGTACACATGAAGAGGAACATCTAACAAATAATAATATTGATAGTAAATGTAACAAATTACAAGTGAAAAATGAGAATGATATTAATTTTCAGAATTGCTTCTATTGTTGTGAATTATGTAATGTACAAATTGATGCAAGTAATTTATTTGGGCATATTAATACAGACACACATAAATGTAATATATTCTCTATGAATATGGGAGATGATATTATTTTATATAAATGTCTTTGTTGTAAATCAATAATGCAAGGAAATAGTATATTAATTAATCATTTACGTCTAAAGACACATTTAAACAATTTAGTAAATACTTTGAAAGATATTAAAATGATCAAGAAGGAAATATTTGTCTATGCATTTCACAATAATCAGAATGTCTTAGAAAATAACAACTTTATGCTTTGTAACATTCTTCTTCCAAATGTGGAAAGTATGTCCCCAAATTTTACTGAAAAGTGTCTCATATCTTGTGATGCATTAGATATTAAATTTGATAATGATATAAAGAATAATATTCTTTATAACTGTTCATTTTGTAGAGCAAAATTAAATACAGATCATAATTTAATAGAGCATTGCCAAGGAAGAATGCATATGTGGAAAGTGAAACAATTTTGTAATAAGACATATTCCAATATTAATGACAATACAATGTCATTAACAGATCAATTTAGTAAGATATCTATTACAGATAAGAAATCACAAAGTACAAAAGAAATTGATAAATTGATTTTATCAACTGATATCTATACTGAAGTTACCAGGTGTCTTCGTGAATCACCATTTTGTTTAAACGTATACAAGATAAGACAAAATAAACATGTACAAGGTAAAGAAAAATCCTTAGCAGAACGTTTAAATAAAGTATATGATACCAGATGTTTAGAAATTGAAGAAGAAATGTATACTTTAAATGAAAAAAAAATGAATACAATAAAATCGAGTTTTAAATTACTTATGCCATGCAAAAAAAAATATTTCTATTGTTTAGCTTGTGATATAAGTATTTCAAAAGAGATATATTTATTATATGAACATGTGTGTCTTCAATCACATGTTGTAAATGTTAATAAAATCAAAGAAAATGAACTGAATACTGAAAAATTGTCAGAACAATATATAAAGAAAATTTCAAAACATTCAATAAAATGTTATCCTTGTGGAAACACCTTTGAAAATCAATCTATAATGATTGATATTCATATTAATAGTAAAATACATCAACAAAATTATAAAAAGTTCTGCACAATTATAGATAAAACTTTTGAGTCCATATTGCAAAATCTTAGTAATTTGTACTACAGTATTGAAAGATTCTCGTGCATTTTGTGTGGAACAAATTTTAAGTATAAAATGGAATTTATACAGCATGTTATAAAACATATTAAATCATCAAAAAAGTATATGTTTGATTTTTGTATTCCATGTGCCACTTTATGGTTGTGTCAAGAAGATTCTTATACAGAGCATTGTAGGGACATAATGCACAAATATTTATCAAAAAGTAAAGATTTTATGATTGAGGATCTTCCACAATGTATAAGAAAACTGTTGACTCAAGTTGATGAAACTGTTAATATTTTATTTCAACAAACACAAGTTTTATTAAATGACAATATACAGGAGGAAGTGAAACAATCTTTAGAAAATAGCTTAAAAGTACACTTTCCATCCATCAAAGTATTCTTATTTGGTTCAAGAGTTAATGGACTTGGATTTGCTAATAGTGATATAGATGTATACGTTGATTGTGGTAAATACATATTTAAACATGACTTTATAATATATAGAATAAATTTATGCTATTTCAAATTTCATTTAAATTCATACATATTTCTATAGAAAATACATACTACACGAATAATTCTGAGAGCTTAAGAATTCAATACCTTGAACGTATTGTACAAATTTTACGTGAACAAAAGGAAGAATGGGAAGTGAAGAACATACTGGAAGAAACTAGAACTCCTATAATAAAATTAATATATAAACGTGCAGGTGTAGACTGTGATATTTCTGTCGCAAATGGTCTTTCTGTTGAGAATTCTAAACTGATACGGTATTGCATCTTTATCTTACTATAATATATAATAGAAAAGTATGTTGAATTATAGAAGATTGTATTTGTGATTAATTATAATTCCTAGATCGTACAATGATACATTTCCACTCTGCAGAAAGCTGATATTATTTTTAAAAAAATGGTTGTCTCTTTTTAATTTACCTGAAAGACATGGGTTATCAAATTATGCTCTTTCTTGGATAGTTATATTTTATTTGCAAACAGAGTCACATTTGCCAAGTGTTGCTACACTAATAAAAAAACAAAATAAATCTCAACTTATATGCGGTAAATTATTATATTATATTTAATGCATAAAGTATATATATATTTTTAAAAAGTTAACTGTTTGCATTTTTGTCATTTTATTGTCGTTTTGTTCACTAATATAAAAAAATATAATATAAAATTTTTTTTAGGTTGGGAAACTGGGGTTGCACGACCTAAGACTAATAATGAATTTGTGCAATCAATTTCAACATTGTTACTGGGTTTTTTTAAGTTTTATGCAAAATTTGACTACCAACATTACATTATTTGTCCACTTATGGGTTGCTTACTGGCTAAAAAAGCTTTTTCAAAAATAGATACATTACCCAAAGAAATGAAACCATACAAAAATAAATTGGAATTATCTGGGAGTCCAGAATACTTCCGCATTGACTCTCCATTATGTGTGCAGGATCCATTTGATCTGTCACATAATCTAACTAAGGCTGTGAAAAGTATTACCTTGAAGTGTTTTAAACAATATTGTCAAGATAGTGCAACAATATTGTCTTCTAGAGAGCACTAATTTATATGGTACTGTATATTTCATTATGAGTTTTGAATGTATACTTTTCTACTCTTAAAAAGATAATACCTATATATTAAGATTTATTTAATGTAGAAACTAAATAATTAATTTTAATGGATCAAAGATTTATCAGGATATATATTATGACTTCTAGATTGAAATGACTGACTTGTACTTCCGTGAAAGTATTACAGATAAATTCGTAAAAACAGTATGTAAAATAATTATAAAAGATGCGATAAATATTATTAGAACTTTACTTAGATATGTATAGAATATATTTCTATATGTTAAGTTTCTTACAGTGAACATCAAAGAACTTTATATGTAATGAGTATATTTTAAGTAGCATTATTATAGAGTAAGGAAACGCAATTACATTTTTAATAACTGAATATATTGCTACAAATTTCAATAATTTTTTAAGAAAGTTATTTTTTTACAGTTATTGTGCTACCAATTTTTATTTTTGTTATAAAATCTATATTTTTAAAACGAGCAAGTATTGCTAAATTATGAACTAATTATAATACTTTAGTAACTGACTTAATTTGAGGAACAACATATTTTTCTTCAAATTACTGTTTATTTTTTATACTTTGCTTTAACTGTACTTGCAATGAAATTGTTAAGTGGTATATTTTAGGATTAATAATGAATAATGAAAATTTGTTATCAAAACTATCATGTATTTCATTTTGAATAATTAGAATACTTTACTTTTCTAAATATTATAATATTTTTGATACTACTGTACAATTATATAGTGTTCAAATTAAATGTATGTTATTATGTTCCTAAGATGCATTGTCTAGATTATTTTCAACAATATCTTGTTTCCATATATATTCTGTACTGTATCCATATTTAGGTACACATGATGTTTTACATGTAAATACTGCTAAAATACCCCAGTCAATGCATTTGAGAGCATTTTCAAAATTGAGGAAGTTTAACAGTTGTGGCATGATCTATAATGAATAATCTTATATTACTTATGCACAATTTTGTTCAAATGGTAAATAAAGTTTATACCTGTTCAGTTACTTTACCTGAAATTCAAATTGTCTTTCTCCATTGCAGTCTGAACATTTTGGTATTTCACTGACTTTATTTTCTATTGAAATATATAAGATTTGTCCTCCTCTGTTATATCTATGGTCATAAAAATAACAACTTGTACATTAAGGATACTCGTTATTTTTAATTTAACTTATAAATTGTACCTTAAAATTTGATCAGGATATTTATCAGTAGCTAAACGAAATTCCAAAAATGTTTCATCTTCGTTTTGATTAGCCAAACTTAATAATTCATTTTGGACATCTTCATTTTGAAAAGTTCCTGCTTCTCCTTTTTCTACCATTGTTTCATATTTTTTAATTTCTTCTTCATCTTCTTCAGAAATATTTGCATCATTGTCTTCTTTTCTATCCTCTGCTTCTATTATTATTTCATATTCAGGGAATAAAAGTGAACCATTTCTTGTGGTGCTCTCATTAATGCCACAACACTCCTTGTGACCACATTTCCAATCATAAATTTGATGAGAGCGACAACAATAATTTATATGTTTACATTTGGAACAATGATTAGGTGCTAATATTCCACAAACATGACATGTTTTTATCCATCGATTTACGCCTGAAACCATTTAATTTAATATACATATTTCATTAGGGTACATACTCGATCAGACAGTTAATTTGTTCAAGATATATACTAATGTCACTTCTCCAATCATTTTCTTCTATAGGCGGCTCAGATGGATAAAATTCATTTACTCTTGGTAACTGAGATCGAAAGACCTTTAAATTTCCGTTTTTATTCAATTTACAACACTCCAACTTCTTACATATAAAAACGTATATAGTTCTATGAAAAGCGGTTTCATTATCTTCGTATGGAGCGTAAATTTGGCATAAAAAGATACAGGGTTCCTTACAATATTCACACTGAAGATCTCTCTCCCCAGGAACATCCTTTAAATTAAGCCACGCTGGTTTACCGCCAACTTTACTTGGAAAAAATCTACTCTCCAATCGCCACGATTCGCATGTTTCCACGAATCCTAAGTCTATAGTCATTTTTAACAAAGTATATTCAATGAACTTATTTCTGTTGTAACGAGACAAATAATAAAACGTTTATCCTTTTGATGGCTAGTTTCGTATGTATGATCGAAGATAGTCATTTGTTCTGTTTCAGGGTAATATGGCTTACTAAATGTATCTCTTTCTGTTTTATACAATCTTTCAACTGCTCTTAATGCGTGCTATTCTTGGTATCTGTTTTTCTCCAAAACCGTAAAACGCGTAAACAGATATTTGGCATCCAAATCTTTAATTGACTGAAGGAAGGTAGGTTATATGTATCCGACGGATAACTCTTAACCGGAAATGAAAAAATAGAAATCGGAAAAATATCTACTAGATAATATTTGTAAATAGAAAAACGCAGATGCAAAGAAAATGTAAATAACTCTAGTAACTTTCCCCTTTGACGGTACGAATATGGCGGATGATTGCAAGTTATGTTTATTTATGTACAGTGAAGGAGAAAGGGTAGTCAGTGCTGGTGTTTTTCCCCTTGCTTGGCATGAATCATTGTCTGTGGGGTGATCATTGCAAAATTCAGAATATGTGTCTAAAATTTCTTTAAAACAAGTGCTCTAATTACTATATAATCAACATAGCAGGCAAGTCGCTCAAAGTTAAAGAGAGTTTGTGATCTAAAAAATAATTGTCGTAGATCGCAGTCTTTCTTTATGCCTGGGTTGGATTGTACAATGATACTCTTAGTTGATGTCTTCTCATTTAGGTTAGCTGTCTAATCGTGAAACTCAATTCCGTACCGTTTTATCGAGAACTCCAAAAAATGACGTCCTATTTCGAAAATATACAATCCTCGACATGCTTATGGTTCGAAATGGGCGAGAAGCGAAATATACTGGCGTCTATGTTGGCCGGAACATTGGTAAACATCAAAGTTTACATTGCTCTGAATGTGACACTGACATTAATTACATTGCATTTTATTTTTATTCCTTTTTATTTAATAATATATGTGAATACTGTCGATTTGCTTTATATACTTACAGTAATATTGTTTCAATTAAGCAGTTTGATACTTACTTTTTTTTGTGGTAATAAATAATCTAGTATGTTTCTATTAGAATTTACTACCTATCTCTGTATTATAATTAATTTTAAAGGGACAACAACAGCATCAATTGGAACAATGATTCTAAATAGCAATGATAATAAAATAGTAGAGGTGATAATAAAAAGATATAATTGAAAGTTATTATTAATGTTATAATATTAAATTCAACAGTTATATAAGTATAACATGCATCAGAATGTATAGACTTACAAAGAGATTTATTTTTCTCTGCAATTTCAGTTTTTCGTAGGATGGTGGTTTATTATCGATGCACATGCCAAATATCCTGGTGAAATGTTAAATGAGTACTACATTTGTGCAGTATTTGGAGTTATTTCTTTCATTATGTAAATTAATATTCTTATTGTATTAATGTTTTGGTGCATTTTAACTATTGGTAATTGTTAACTTTTTAATTTAGGGTAAACTCTGTTACGAATGCACAGGTCAGAGGTGATGCATACAATGGTGGGTTTTTAGGAGCTAGAGGTGTAAGATGTTGGTTATTTTTTGGATTTGTAATGGGATTTGCTGAAATAATTGCAGCTTGTTGGATTTTGTTTGCAGATTTTATAGCTGCAGGTCTGTACTCTTTTTATAATTCAGTGTTAGGAATTATGACTATTAAATATAGTTAATTTTATTTTTTTAGGGCCACAACATTATTGGCCTGGCATAGCCCTCTTTTTACAGAACATGTTCATCTTTCTGGGCTCACTCATATATAAGTTTGGACGAATAGAAGAACCTTGAGATTAATTGATATTTGTACATTATGAAGTTTTTTACTTTTTGCACAGAATCTCCTGGTCCTATTAGGTTTTGAAGTGATACGTTTCAAACCATGGAGTAAATGATTATAAACATTACATTATATAAGAACTGAATTGATTCATAATAAAATGAAGCTACTTTATTGTTTTTATTTTCAGAAAGGTACTTATTTAAAACTCTTACTTACATTGATGAAAAATTAATTAAAATCCAAATAATCATCAAATTCAATGAAACTTAAGTATTATACTGTTTGAGTAAAAATAGTTTACATAGTAGTGAGCCACAGTTTCCTTTTTGTGATAATTTTTGTATTGTAAAGTACATAAGAAATAGTTAAATTAAAGTTTTACGTTTTAAGTAAACATAAATATATTGTCCTTGTTATAAGATTGTACTAATAAAACATTCAATAAATTTTGCATTTATTGGTATAATAATTTAATTGAAAACGATGTTGTGCCCCAATTTTTAAAATAAATTGCGATTGCTTTTATTTGCCTGCTTGTTTTTTTATTGACAAAATTTGCATTATGGTGTACAGTTTTTATATGAAACTTTATTTTAGTACATGAAGGTTTGCTATGATACAGTTAAACTTAAGTTCTCTGTATGGAACTTAGACGCACTTTGATCTATGAAATAGAAAGAAAAGCAAAAATTTATTTCCCGGAATTGACGATCATTTGAAATACTTATTTTTTGTCGGTGGGAGCAGAATAATTTGTTATTGGTTCTCATTTGCCAACGCGGACCAATATGAGCGGTTTCTTCCATCTTATTTTACCAATCGCGTTGTGCCACACAAACACATGGTTCTTGTTCAGTTTGACGAAACATTAGCAGAAGCGCATTGTGTGTTTTCCTACTTTGATAAAGGATTAAAACGAATGCCTAATGAGTTAAAGGCAATTGTTCTTAATTGTCTTGTTTAGTTATTTAGAATAGTCTTGAAAAGTAAGTAACGTTTGAAGACATTTAACATTGTTATCTGAGATTCTTTCTCAGATATCCGGCTTTCATAACCAAGTTTGACAAGTCTTATGGGAATCCTCGTGTTATCGCAAGATCATTCACTGTGTGTTTATGAGTGTTTTACGTGAATGAAAATTATTTTCGAAACTATCTTTTTCTATGTCATTTAATAATTATTTGTGTAGTTCTGCAGTTTAGTGACTTTGCCCTAAATGTGCTTATTTTTCTCCAGTTTTTTCAGAAAGGTTATATTTTAACATTAAAAAGAAATACAAATAGGGGGAGGTTGAAAAAGTAATGCATTTTTACATTTTTTTTTTACAAAAAAGATTAAAATTTTAAGAACCTATAATATCCATGGAACGATCTCGATGATTTTTGAGTATGTTATAAAGGGTGAAATTGAGAACAACTTTTATGTGAACTTATTTTATAATTGTCGCTCGGCTTCAATTTTCGAGATATTTGGAAAAATTGTTAGTATTACCACATTCACTCTGCCTGTACGTGTGCCGTAGGCGCGTTGCATCTACAAGGGGTCGCCGATCGTATTCTTTTCACATCGAGGTGACCAACAGGCGAGCATATATAAAAAGTAGCCAGATCTAACTTAATCACTAAAACTAATTATTTAATTTAATCAATATTCCGACAATTAGTTTTAGTGATTAAGTTAGGTCTGACTATTTTTTATTTCGCCGCCGAGAGGAGGGCAGCTTCCGGCCCGGAACGAGTGCGACATTAAGCATATATGAGTTAGGTCTGAGCTAATATATTATTAAAATCAGTTAAATTAAATATTTTCCTTCAGTCGTTATATACGGTCGCCTGTTGGTCACTTCGATGTGAACAGAAGACGATCGGTAACCCCTTGCAAACGCAACGCGCCTACAGCACACGTACAAGCGGGATGAATGTAGTAGTACTAACAATTTTTGCAAATATCTCAAAAATCGAGGCCGATCGACAATTATTGTTCACATAAAAGTTGCTTCCAATCTCATCCTCTATAACATACTCAAAAATCATTGGGATGATTCCAAGGATACTATAGTTTCTTAAAATTTTAAGTCTTGTGTGAAATGAAATTCAGTGAAATGTTATTTTTAAATGTAATAAAACAGGAGTTGTTATATATGTTTTTTTTTTAAATTGTAGATGAAGTTGACTGAATTCAAAATGTATGTTATTTGGTTGCTATTGTTTATTATTGCAACTTTTATTGGCAGTAGCAATGGGGTTGCTGTTATGAGTATTGATATTGGCAGTGAGTCTATGAAAGTTGCAATTGTTTCAGTAAGTAAACATTGTTCATTATGTAATCTGGAATAATGTATTTCTTAATCGATTTAACATTGAATTTTATCAGTAACATTAAATAATGATTTTTATAGCCTGGTGTTCCTATGGAAATAGCTCTTAATAAGGAGTCAAAGAGGAAAACTCCAGTTACCATTGCATTTCGTAATGGGGAGAGAAGTTTTGGAGAAGATGCTCAAGTAGTAGGAGTTAGGTCACCACAAAATAGTTTTTCTTATATATTAGATCTTTTAGGAAAATCAATAGATAACCCTATGGTGCAGCTATATGCAAAAAGATTCCCATATTACAATATAATTTCTGACGATGAACGGAACACAATTGCATTTAAAATTGATGAAAACACTTCATATACACCGGAAGAATTACTTGCACAAATTTTGCACAAAGGAAAAGAATTTGCAGAAAATTCGGCTGGTCAAAAAATCAGTGAAGCAGTAATAACTGTTCCAGGATATTTCAATCAAATTGAAAGAAGAGCTCTTATGCAGGCTGCTGATCTTGCAGGAATCAAAGTTTTGCAACTTATCAATGACTATACTGCTGTAGCATTGAATTATGGAATCTTCAGAAGTAAAGAAATAAATGAGACTGCACATTATGTCATGTTCTATGATATGGGAGCCAGTAGTACTACAGCTACAGTTGTCAGTTATCAAAATGTGAAAACAAAAGAGAAGGGATTTGTCGAAACCAATCCGCATGTCAGTATTTTGGGTGTGGGTTACGATCGTACTTTAGGCGGGCTAGAAGTACAACTCAGATTGCAACATCATTTGGCAAAAGAATTTGATGCTTTAAATAAAACATCAAATTCTGTGTTCAATAATCCACGAGCAATGGCGAAACTTTTTAAAGAGGCTGGCCGCGTTAAAAATGTGTTGAGTGCAAATACTGATCACGTTGCTCAAATTGAGGGGCTGATAGACGAACATGATTTCAGAGTGCCAGTTTCTAGAGAAAAGATAGAACAACTTTGTTCTGACTTATTTGAACGAGTTGCAGATCCTATTAAGATTGCTTTAAAAACATCGGGTATAAAAAAAAGTTGAAATTTGATTTAACTTTTTGCACAGTTGTTTTTAACACGATTGTTTTAAATTGATTTGAACTTTTCAGATTTGACATTGGATGTTATATCTCAAGTGGTATTAGTGGGAGCTGGTACCAGAATGCCAAAGGTACAGGAATATTTAAGCAAATATTTGACAGTTGAGTTATCTAAAAATATCAACACAGACGAAGCAGCTACATTAGGAGCAGTGTATAAAGCTGCAGACCTTAGTAAAGGGTTCAAAGTAAAGAAGTTTGTTACTAAAGATGCAGTACTTTTTCCTATACAAATAACTTTTGATAGAACCATTGATAACAAAATGAAACAAGTAAGGTTTTATTCTTGTCATATTCTGTGTTATATATTAATTTTTGCAAGAAGGGTGGGTTAATTTTTATAAGAAATATGTTACTTTTAGGTTAAAAAGTCATTGTTCAGCAAAATGAATCCTTATCCCCAAAAGAAAATTATCACATTTAACAAATATGGAGAAAATTTTCAGTTTCATATTAATTATGCCGAATTAGACTATTTATCGCCTAATGAATTAGCGTGAGTACTTTGGACAACTATTGTATACTACATGATATTCGTGTTTATAGACATTGCATTTCTTTGGTTTCAGTTTTATTGGTAATTTAAATCTGTCCACTATAACTTTAACTGGGGTAAATGAAGCTTTAGACAAACACATTAAAGATGGAGCTGAAAACAAGGGAATTAAAGCACATTTTGCTATGGACGAAAGTGGTATACTTAATTTAGCGAATGTAGAATTAGTATCAGAAAAATCAAGTCCAACTCCTGATGAAAAAGAGGGTACTTTTTCAATACTTGGCTCAACTATTAGTAAACTTTTTGCAGGTTTGTGCTAAATGCTTTGCAAAAAATGATACATCTATTGTATTAATTTGAGTTGTCTAAAAATAATTATTTTTTGCTTTTTCTGATTAATATTGTTTGTGTATTTTACAAATGATTATTAGTAAAGAAAAATTGTTTTTTCTAGAAAATCGTAATAGTTCGAAAATTACGATAAATTGAACATAATTTATAAAATCAATTTTCTTAAGACAGCCATTTTTTGCAAGCATTTCTAATAAAGAATTAAGTACAATAACACAAACGAAAGTTAAATTATAGTTTCAAAACAAGTGTCAAATGTTAAGTGGATTATGTTTTTTTTTTTTTTTTTAGACGAGTAGCATGTTTTTTCTCACTGTTTTCCTGTTGTAATCTATAAATCATGTAAAACAGGTGTAATTACATTTGAATAACATTTACACGACATAAATTATATATTTAGATGAACATAATTTTTTAATCTCAGGTTCAGAAGATAAAGATAACGAAGGAAAAGCAGAGGAACCCTCAAAGGAAGATGTAAAACCAGTTCACGAAGAACCAGAATACTCTGAATTACAAAAGGAGACAGCAGACAAAACAAAGAAAAAGAATGAAACAACAATCACAGAGGATAAAGCGACAAATAAAACGGAGAAAGAGAAGAAAGTTATGATTGTGACAGTTAAAGAACCCATTAAAGCCGTTGAAATTAAGTTAGGACCACAGGTTCTTTCTGAGGATAAGCTTACCGAATTTCGTGAAAAGTGAGTAAATATAAGTAATTACAGAATTGCTTTGTATGTGAAGTATACCGTCTATATTCAATACAAATGTTACATATTAATTTTAGGTTACATCAGTTAGACGTATACGATTTCGAGAAAACAAAACGCGAAACAGCTTTTAATAATTTAGAAACATATATAATCGACGCTCAACAAAAACTACAATCTGAAGAATACACTGCTGCTTCTACTCCTCAAGAAGTAGAACATATATTGAAAGTGTGTTCCTCAATATCTAATTGGTTGTACGAAGATGGATTTACTGCGACCGCAGAAATGTACGAAGAAAAATTGTCAGAACTTCAGAAGTTGACTAACGTCGTGTATGAACGTGTCTATGAAAATAGAGGACGCCTAGAACTAATAGAAGGCGTGACATCTCTGTTGAACGCTAGTAATACGCTTTTACAGGATGTTCGTAACTGGAGCTCATCGAGTGACATTTTCACTCAAGTAGAGATTGATACTTTAGAAAATGTGATCAATAAAACTCAGGTGAGTGATTGTCTTTGCATTTAAGAACAATTTATTTAACTATAATTTGATTTTTTTTGTATCGAATGATCGTGTATTATTTGATAACCTATCGGATTGATTCATTTGTAGGAATATTTTGTCGATCTTATCGAATCTTCTACCGAAACATCTTCGCATGGTAACGCGAAATTTACAGTTCGCGATATTAAGAATACACTAGCAACGCTCGATAGAGAAGTGAAATATCTTACAAACAAAGCAAAGACTTGGAGGTTAATACAAGACTCTGTGTCGAATCAGACGGAAAGTGCAAACGAGAACGCAACGGAGACAAAAGAAGAAAAGTTTCCGGAAGAAAGTACATCATTCGATAATGTGAACATACAAAATGAAAAGACAATAGAGTCTAATACTTCGGATGATGCAACTGTAACGTTAGAAAATAACGAAGATAGGTCGAATCACGACAGTGTCCAAGAGGAAGAGGTACATGAAGAACTTTAAAAAGGAAAGTTTGTTTAAAAGTGTGTCTTCTTATTATTGATCGATCCCGTCTTAGTTAATAAATTAAGCAATTTATTATGTTGTAGGTCGGGTTTATGAATGCATTTACAAATCTAAATCAAATTCAAGAAATTATTTATGCGTTATTGTGATCGGATCAATTATTTCGCGAATGTGAATACTGAAGTGTTATTCTCTCTAATTGCACATGGTTCTAAAGGCAATTCGTTCGTTCTTTATATGAGAAAGTAATAGAATTAGTACTTCGCAGAATTTCGAATATAAAAGTAAAATCGACCATCCACCGTTTATAACAAATTTTGTGTTTTAAGTGCCAAGTAGTTGCAGGTTTCAAGGTTGTATCTGTGTCAGGATTAGTCAATTTGTTACCCAGCGTACTCAAGCAGTTAGCTTTCTTTGAACACTTGGGTCCCATTGATGGGATACTCTATAGATTTAGAGTGTGTAAGAGTACAACAGTGGCCAATAATTACTGGTAACCGAAATTAAGTATACATACAAGCGTACAACGCTGAATCTCTACTACTGCAGTTGATCTCCCCATCAGTCATTTTTTGCTTTAACGTTACTTCTCCGAAGTTATTCCTTAGGGGCAACGGCGGGTGTATGACACTGCGAGAAGTCTATTTGACCAGGCCTGATCTATATCGATATCATAACTGCTGAACAATTACAAATAATTGTATTACAATCGAACAGCACTGCGTTTTACAGCCGAATAAATTCCTTATTCGCGTGAAGTCGTTATTTACAAATGACGAAACGTTTTACTCGGTCAGACTTCGTCTATTACAAATATAATATTTAATTGTGATACTTCTTGATACAATATTCTTAGGCATATTCTATGCTATAGCTTAAAATGATTTTCTACAGATATCTATATTGAATATTATAATTACATACAGTAACATACGTGACAATGTTTTTGTCGTAAAGAATTTTTTATTCATTCTTTTTTCTTTTTTTTTTGCATTCCTAATTAATTAATCCTCGCTATAAAATGTCTAACTTCGGTGCACCCTATGTATACCCTATTGTATCAGTAACATAATTTATTTTATGATACAACAATCATGTATTGAATTTCACGATGAAACCGTACGTATTCTGTATAGAATTAACAAAGCAATGTAAACCCATGTGTGGTAATGTAATTTGTTTAATGAGATTTTGATTTCGCGCGTTAATAATTTGTTTTTATTTAGGAATTCGGTAAGAATTAAATCAAATCATTCCAACGAATACAGATGTAATTTAAAACCTCCGATTATGTTATTTATTATTTTGGGTGAATAAAGCAGCGTGTAAGATATTGGTGAAGTAAAAGATGGCAAAACTCAATGCAATTTTTAATTTGTATATTTCAACTTGATGTTCACAAGGAAAGCATAGATACCTTATTTTATAAATGCGTCTTCCTGCAATTAAAACAGTTTTAGGCTGATGAATTAATTTATAATTGCATATTTATTTTAATATATTTAAGGCAGCATTATTATTATTCATGTATGTTTCATAAACATATTAATAAGAAAATAGGTATTTGTATATTTATACATATATTACTATCAATGGGATGTTTTACTTTCAGCCGATTTATGTATTCAACATGTGTCTCTTAACATTGGTTGAATTAGAGAAATTGAAATTTTAAATTGAAGATAAATTTGATATTACCTTTGATTCAATGAAAATTAATCAAGTATTATCCTTTTTTTCTTTCTACTTCCTAATATATTAGGTAGAGTTGTAATTTTTAGCCTATACGAATTTAGAGATACATAGGTATACTTTATGTCTGAACAGACATTGTATAGGAAATTATTATATTATTTCTACTACATTTGATATTATTAGTGATTACAATAAAACTATAAACACACATTTTTTATTTTTGTGAGTCATTAATATTTTCTTAATTAGAAATAAGGTTAGATGTCACAAATAGTATACGTGTAATTAATTTATAGTATTAAATTTAAATATACGATGTACCTACTTTTGTTTCAATTGTATATGTATATGCATGTTGTATTTTTCAAAGTAATTCTATATCATGTAACCAGATAGCTCTGGCGTCGTAGTAAAGTCAAAAGGACAATTACGGCATTCTACAATTTGTAAACAAATATAGAAGCGTTTATTTGATCCAAATTTCTATATTATTTTAATAATTTTTAAGTGTACATATGTACAATTACGATTGTTAATACGTGAATCAGGACTTTGTTTCCAAGTTCGTGTAAATCAGATCAGTTGCATGAAGAGTACGTTGTATTTTAACCATATTAATGATTTTATATACCAAATAAATCTGTTTCGTAATTTTCACAGTTAAAATTTTATCGTGACACTTGTTTGTTAAAAATTATGTTATTGTGTCGAGCTGTTCGAATATTGTTGAGGAGGGCTGGTCCTGTAATGGTATAATTAAACAAAAATACGAATACTGTAATCTTACACGATACAAATTGATATAAAACATAAATGTTCTATCGTTTTTGTTTTACAGTATGCTACAAGTTTTGTGTTTAATAATCACTCGGAAAGTAAGAAACCTATGCCTGAAGATAAATTAAATCTTGAACCCCCTGATATTAAAAAATTAACTATCGAATATATGATACAACAATCGACAATAGATTCTATAAACAATGCAACTCAAACATTAACTATTGTGCATATGGCTGTAATGAGAACAAGTAGCGAATATAAGTAAGATTTGTATTTTATTGTTATAAGTATATAAAGGTTGATTAACTTAAAATCATATAAAAAATAGTGAGGATTAATGTCATTACAATTATATTCATGTCAATGATTAACAATAATTTGCAGAACATTGTTAAGTTTATTGATTTCTCTTTTGAGGGAATCTTTGGAATATAATTTAAATGATAAACATTTGGACATGATAGTTGAAGTAAGATCAAAAGTACAGAGTGAAAAAGAAAAGCTAAATGTAAGAAAAAGCAACATAAATTTGTACGAATGTACTACACTACCTAAAAATGTTTTAAAATATACTTTTTCTATTAGAAATTAACAGGGTACATTCAATATGTACAGAATCTGGCAGTAGCAGCATCAGATCTAAGTTACCTATCTGGAATGGACAATTTATCATTTAGTCTTTCACAACAACTTGACGATGTATTAAAACGTATAAAGACAGAAGTTGACAATATCGAAATGCTCGAGGGAGAGTACTGTGATATACAAGAACAATGCATTAGAAATTGTAAGCATAATAGAATCATTAAATTTATAGCTAAGTAAATGTTATAAATTTATTTTATTTTTATGTTTCAGCAAGTAAAACAAATGATAACAAAGTTCCTTCATAGAATATATATTAAAAGGTAACCTTTCATCTTATTATTTTCTTTCTTAACGAATTTATTTGCATTAAATAAATTTTCAAAATAGTAAAGTAACAGATGAACTATATAATATGAGAAAACAAAGGATAATGGTTCATGTACAACTAATTTAAAAAGACCACAGGTGCTCAAGCATCAAGATGTATTGTTACAATGTGTCTACCAGGTATCATTGCCAAACCAAGAGCTCTTGCTTCTGTATGATCCTCGGATAGATATTCTGAACACGATCCCAAAATCACATTAGCATCACGATCGGTACATAAGAATGAACCGATTAAGACACGACCATCTGTCATTTTTATTTTTAAGTTTCGATTTAGCCATGTACGCAATTTCTTCCTTGCAGGGGAGTCCTTTGTACTAACAGCCTATTGTAATTGCATAAATAAATTTACACTACCATTGTTTGTATTGTACACATGTTATCGATAAATGAAAGTTAAGTAATATTTATTAAATTATAAGTAACTCGAGTAGAAATTTTATGAATTTGTAAATAAAATATTTTTATTTAGGTTGACACTTTCTGAACATTAACCACTTAACTATGTACCTTGATTTCTATTTGTATAACAGATTTTATAACGAATATTGTATAAAAAACTAAAAATCAAATGATACAACATGGTATGTAAAAACAAAAGCTAGTAATTAGTGAATTATTATTTGACATAGTTAAGAGGTTAAATATCTTGTCATTGAAAATGTACATAACTTTTCACGAAAAGATACTTGTTGGCGGCCACGATACAGAAATATGAACAAAACTGATCGCACTGCGATCATGTAAAATACTCGATTATAAAATTACCTCTCCATTTTCATGGACACAACCGTCGTTCGTTACATTGGATACATTGTGCCCTTCTTTCATGTCTATAACGTTAAATACTCAAATATTGTCTCGAATAAAAAAAATCAAATTAATTCGATAATCAACAGACACCACAAAATTACTTTTCAAACAAAGGGAATCGTCCCTCGTACGACTCTTTGTAGTTCCGTTGATTTTATCGAAGCGCATTTATAGCTAAACTTTCTCAGACGATAACTTTTTTTAATATAACCAAGGCATTTGTAAAAGTCAAAGAGTGTTGCATTATTAATATTGAATATTTAAACATTCGGTACAAAGTAGAATTAGAAAATTGTTTTCATAAGTGACAATTTATTTGTTATAACAATTTGCGATAATATCAGGCAATAATTTCACAAAAGATACCTTGTCGATGAAAATATCACAGATGAATATATACATACACACAAGGTACAGGCATAAACAACGTATAGAATAGACGCTGTAAGCGATGTTTTTTTGTGTCACACGGATTGGGGTTTCACAAGTTTTTTTTTACTATTTTCATGTCACTATCAATGTTATCAGGTTAAATTAGAATGGGAATTTTTGAATCTTAGCATTTAGAATTTAGATTAAAATATCGAAAGAAATAAATATTTCAGAAGCAATGAAAATCAGATCAGAGGAACGCCTTTAGATGGATCCGAGTATATAGGTCATGTTTGTATGAAAAATCAAATATATCACGTATTATAATTTCATATTGAAATAATGGATATGCGTATTCAAAATTGTACTCGAGTAATAACAGGTAAATATTTATACATTTTTAATTCATTCTAAATAATTATTTAGAAGTTGTCCATAAATTACAGGGAGGGGCGGAGGGACAAAGGATCAAAGGAACGTGACAACTTGTGATATACGAAAGTGAAAGGTCAGATTAAGTTTGACGTAATGTTGTCGAAGAAATTTCTTTTTTTCAATTTCTTGTTGCCTGCGAAATTTGTTTACGCTATGATTCTATAAACAAGGTCTCGGTATAACTCAAGAAAAGCTCATAATCCAAAAAGATCCTGAATTAGATAAGTATAAAAGTTGAAGATACTTACGGTCGATGGTGAATCAATAAAGATTAATTAAAAAGATAAAGCGAGTAAGAATATAATTTTTTTTTTTAAAGAGAAAATCCAGTCATACAATGTACGTTAAGTAGAAATAATGAATTAGATATTGGAAAATATATAGAAACGTTTATTAATTAAATAAACTATGTCACTTTGGACTATATACGCTATAACATTAGTTTCTAATAACAGTTCGTAAATCGTTTTATAGATCGTTAATGAAATATACATTTATGAAAAAAGGCGATATCGAGTATTTAGAAGATATAAAGAAGGTACGAAATAAAACACACAATATGCAAAGACGGTTGGTTACGTGTGGCCAATGCGTTACGTAGTTCGTCTAGATAGCCGCTAGATGGATATAGTATTTATTGATCCTGTGGCATTGATAAAGATAATGATTAAGGAGATTAATGCTGTAAAGAAGAAAAAGGAATTTGTGTTTCGCCTGGGTCTGTCGGAGATCTTATCAACAAAGCATTTCCCGCAGCTCGTGCCTTAGATGCGGCGTTTGTGTGCTGTTATTCCTTTTTGTCGGAACGAAACCGAGGTATGCTTTGTACACGCGATTTACGCGCGCTTTCCTTACTTAGCAGAATTTAATTTCTCGGGGAATAACTAACAGGGGCTGTCGATACGATTTTCAAGTTCAACGAACGCGACACGAAACGCGCCCAAGTTCGTAGTATTTACACGCGATTACATTTTTAAGTGTTCTCTCACGATAATTTAATAGGGGTCAATGATTAATAAGAACCCCAGCGAATCCGTTCTCGATCACCCGCTAGAGTCGGAACAATTTCGTAACGTTCAGGTCTATTATATTTATCTTCGCTGCGATTAATACAAAAATTTCCTTTTTCAGCAGAACTCAATTTCTCGGGGAACAACTCGCAGGGGCTATCGATACGATTTTCGAGCTCAACGAACGCGACACGAAAAGCGCCCAGTATTTACACGCGATTACATTTCTAAGTGTTCTCTCACGATAATTTAATAGGGGTCAATGATTAATAAGAACCCCAGCGAATCCGTTCTCGATCACCCGCGAGAGTCGGAACAATTTTGCAACGTTCAGGCCTATTATATTTATCTTCGCTGCGATTAAAACAAAAATAAGCGTATCTTACATAGAGGAGTCAATTTCTCAACTGGGGGTCATAGCAATCGTCGCGCGGATACAAACAAAAACTCTTATTGAAAATCGCGAATATGTATTCGATTATACTCTCAAGAAAATCTCGTCGAAACTTTCAAAGTTCTTTAAATTTGTTGTAAACATTGCATTAGCGTCTATTGCGTAACGTGTCCCATTAATAGTGTGAATTGTCGGGAATTTTGTTTTTGGTCGCGTGAAAGTAGCGTGAGTTTAAGTCGTCGTTGAGCAATCTAATTGGTCGCAAAGGAGCGGATAGGAAAGAGAAGAATTTCCTACGTGATTCTTCGTTATTCGCGTCTTACGTCGTGATTGTCGATCGTTGGTTTTATTACTGTGCGATTATTGGGAAATCCCGTGGCGTGGCAAAGAATTGTAAAACATTTGAGGATAATCGGAGATCCTGTTCGCAAGTAAACGAACTCCTCGCCTCTAGGATCGTAGATGAAATCATTAACTGTTACGCGTCGAACGACAATGGAGCGTAAATAGGGTCCGTTACCAAGACGGAGAACGAGTTAATTACGTGATTCTGTTTAGTTTATAGCTCGTTTGATAGTAATATCGAGGGTAAACAAATTAAAATTCGACAAACGTCACGATCCATGGTTAGGCGAGCGTACTTTCCGCGTTCGTTGCGACGCCTCGCGTCGTTCGAATTGGTTCTCCGTTGAATACCATTGAAAGTTCCCGGTACCCTTTTTCTATTCTTTTTCCTCTGCCTCCGCTCTTCGACTGTATAAAGTTTCAATTAGGAAAGTTCGGTGACGCTGAAAATCTGTCCCGTAGAACAGTGCCCCATCGAAATTTGTTTACGACCGAAGGGTCGCGGTTCTTTGTAGACGATCAGCGAAATTATGCATCACTCGTTGCATCGCAAAGTAGCCACCGACTCACGAGGGAGGGCTGGGACGAAAACTAAATTTACAGTCTGTTCGACGCCGCCCTCGCCGCTTCACGGTGAACCATAGTTTGCAAGTCACGGCCATGAATTTTCCTTTTTTCGACGTACCGGAACTTCGGAGACGCACCTTTTCCTTTTGTATTTTTGATTGCAAGACCCATTACGTTCATACGACAGAGCGTGAAACTGTAATCTGTGCATTTATAGGTCGATGACCTGAATAAGGTTCCCGAGGGAGTGTTCGTGAAATGTGAAAAGTGTTCGAACGACCGACCAAAAGGAAATAAACTTTGATATCGTCCGAATAAAGGCCTGAGAGAACTAGTGTTAGTTGTTTGGCGTTAAACATAGAACAAAGAAGTTATCGGCGTCGTAAATAGCTTGATTCCGTAAACTCGCGTAAAATTCTTTACGGATAACGTGTTTCGCGTTGTCGCGTTACGGGTCAACGTCACAGTCGAACGAGAATGAATAATCGATTTCCGCTTCGATTACGAGAATTTAATCTCGTCGATAATGAACAAAGAATTCGTACGATATCTGATATTATCCGAACATTTTCCCTTTTTCGCTGAATTATAATATCGGAGTCTATTTTTCAACGGACCTCCCCTTCGAGAGACACATTATTCGCAAAGTGTAATCTCGTTACATTTGCCACGATAAAATTGCATGTAATCGCAGTGCAATTATACGATAATTAGTTTTTATGTGCTTTGAAGATTTATCATAATAATCACATCGCGATTGGACGGTAATTATCGTACGAACATATAATCAGATTACATTTTGCCCAACTGTGGTTCCATGCTCGAATATGCATGCCAAATTCGGTCGCCTTATTATCAATGCCAAACATACTTGAAAAGGTTTAATATAAATTTTCAAGCTTAGCAGCTCCACGATTGATCGACCGTACAATTTAGACTAAGTTTATGGCGGCAATCATGGCGCTATTTACCAACTTTGCTCATTGAGTAGGCACGGGCCGAACGAGTCATTGGATGTACCCAAGATATTCATTAAAAAATATCTAAATAGTAAACAAACGAGGGACTGTCGCGCAATAATAATTGGCTGTTACTAAGTTGGTGGTTAACGATTATCAGCGCGCGAAGATAACAAATTGTTTATGCGAAATGGGTTTTGTTTTTCTTCGACATCGGATTAAGCAACATCTGATTTAAACAATGTTGTCAGATTTGATCGCACATTGCGTCATGTTCGACTCGTTACACGGGGCAATATGTGCTATCCAAAATTCACATGCTTTCAAATTGGCCCGCGCCATCACCGGAAAGTAAATCTGCCTTGGAATTGACTGCCAGACCAAAACCTACGCAACTTAAAATTTGTCTTAGTATTTATTTTATGTATCAACTTGAGAATTAATTGTTTTCTTTTCAGCGTGAAAAGTCAGCAGCAACAGTTTGATTCGTTCTATGCAACGCAAGCTTTCTGTCGCACGATTTCGAAACACTAGTGTGTAAAAGACTAAAAATTATTATACAGGTTTATAAAATATTAATAAAGGTATTCTTTGCAGGAACGACGGATACTTTTGCGAAGGCGGTTCGACGAAAATTGGATCCTCAGAGTTGAGAGCTCGTCGGCGATAATTTTGTAATTACAAAGATCACAGCGACGTCGATAACGAAAGAACTTGAAATTATCTCGGAGAGCAACAGGTTCGAATTGTAACAACGGAACGGGAATAAAGGGGACGCTATTGCGTAATAACGAAATATCTAATCTAAAACAACAGATTTACTTTTTCAGGCGAGTGCTGTTCGCCGAGAGAAAGCCAACCGAACTTCCTACTTATTAGCCAAGCAAGGTGTACGAGTTTTACAAAGACAGTATGAGCGTGTGATGTAATTAACACACTGGCGCCAGGTGACACGCATACGCATCATTCAGATTCTTTGAAGAGGTACGGATGATGCGTATACGTGATTTTGTCTTAAAATAAATTGATAAAACGCTATTAACCCTTTGTTGAAGCGAGAGACTCTCAAAACTTCAAATCCCATCGTTAGTTATTGGTTAGAGCACACTGTGAATGAGAAGAGAAAATTGTGAAATATGCCTGCTCCGTTTGAAAGTTAATTGCTCCAGAGAGCGTACGCCCACATACATATACTGTCAGTGTTTACATCCTTACTCCAGCTCACAGTCTATCAGCCATATTCCACTGTGCTACTGGATACGCAAGGCCCCTCTACGGTAATAACCATTTATTGTTTTATAGTGAACCTATATTACAAACTTTATAACGAACCTATATTAGAACAGGGATGTTTGAATCCGACATTTGGTCGTCTTTTCGAGGTAAACACCCCACTGTGCGTCCTTCGTACGCGTGTCGAAACATCGTCCCGATGACGTCAACGCGTTGAGGAACTCACGTGCCCATGCATCGGAGCTGTCACGCGTGGTAAGATCAATCGTCCAAGTTGCAAATATTCGAATAATTGCTCATGTTCGTATAAGTAACCTTTGGAGATAAGATAAAGGAGGAATACGGTGGATTAAAGTAAGAAAGCTTCGCGAATAAGCGATCGGTGAAATATTCAAGAAACAGCTATCGTCGATAGCGATATTGTCGTGTGAAATAAATAACAGTGCACTGTTAGCAGTGTCAATTGGAGCATTTAGTCCGTAATGTGTTATCATCGCGAGCCCCTACCTTTCACCGACTTCCCCACCATCTTGAACTCCGTGAGGATTGGAGGAGGGCTAGTGTATTCGTCCGAAACGATTGGCCAGTTCGTGTGAGCACATATTTTTTCCGTTGCGCTGAGTTTCGTATAAAACAGCCAAGCGATTGGAGCTGCAGCTCACTGTCCGTAGAGTTTCGTAAAATCTACGATACGGAACGTTGTATCGCGCGCGTTGACCGACCGTTAACGAGTTCTCCCCCTTTTATTTTTCATTCCTTTCGCGCGGATTCAACGTGGTGCGACACTTCCTACTGGCTCGATCGGCGCTGGTGGAACAATGGCTTTCACAGAACCCGACATCGTCAACAGCAACAACCATTACCGGCCGATCAAGCGATCCACGGATGATGAATTCTTACACACGGTCCTTAAACATCAATATGACTCGTAAGTTGATTGCATGGAAACTCAACATTTTTATATACACCCAGTCCGAACTAAGCATGCTTCTTTGTTGATGTGTACGGTTGAAACGATAACGCGCGTCGAATGTTTTCATTGAGTCTCGTCGCGTTGGAAGAGGACCGTTAAAGTACAATAATGTTTATTATATGTAATTATTTCTATTAGCGCTACATCTTGATTCTCGCCAGACTGTTCCATAGGCGAATGGAGCTCGCGGAATTACAGTGAAACGTCAATCCATTTACAGTTCGTTGCTTTTCTGCGAACTCATTAACGTCGAAAGAGTTTGGCACTGCTAGCAGACTGGCTAGTAGCTGAATACATATTAGGAATCCTCCAGAATGCGTATGAAATTTCCAAACACAACTAATTGCTCAGAACTTTTCTGACCCTCTTTGTGCACCGCAGCCGCGCGTTATTCGCTAGCTAATTACAAAAGTTAATGGTCTACTATCGAGTTACCGCCGATCCGATGATATTTATTAACTGCAAGTTATGTTCAAGTTTTCAATCTACAATTTTTCGAACAATTTCTTCGTATCGACGACACGACATTTAATCCTATCAATACTAACAGTGATTACAATTATCAATTGCATGCTCGTTATATTCTAACGGTGACTATAATCACCCACTTATTTCTAATTCCAATACAACTTGCGTAATAAACCAATAATGTACACGCTTTGTCTTCGCGAATAAGCTTGCCGTATCGAGAGAGTTAAATATCGCCGCACGATTCTATAAAATATTCGACGAAACTGTTGCATTTAATAAGGAAAATACGCGAACGAAAAGTTAAAAACATCGATGCTGAAAGTAACGTTCCAATATAATAGGAAGAGAAAGAGGGAACTTGTAATCGTCGATTTATCATCGGCCGACGACAAATTTTTTTTGCAGTTTCGTAATCCGTTTCATAACAACATCGCTATCGTCAAAGCTACGGATGCTCTCTGTAGCTCGAGTGTTACTCCGACACTCCGCTGTTTCTCGTTGTGCTATTAACCCCTCCGTGCACGGCCCGCCGGAGCTCCGAAACGGCGCGAAAATTGCGGCCCGATCGAACGACACGGAAGTATTTTTTATTTAATTACGGTACTTTGCGTTCGGCTATATCGATCGTCTATTTTATTCTCCGTGTTACGTTCACCGTTTCGCTTGCCCGGGATGAATTTTTACTCGATACATTTAATATTTACCGCGCACTCTGCTTCGACTCTTCCTTCCGTCGCGTCCCGTTCTTCCCCCGGTCCGTCGTTCGCGCTCGAATCGGCGCATAGAAATCCAGAGTGACATTAAACTTTTTGCAAGAACGGGGAAAAGTTTCGCTTGAAACGCGCGCTCGATATTCCCCGTATCCCGGAGACTTTTCCGCCGCGCTCTTATCCACTTGGCGAAACGTGCGATGAGAAAATGGGACGCGGTACCTGAAAGCGGCGCGCACTTCACCTGAGCGGCGTCGTATCGTTTCGCGAAACAGGCGGGTCATCGCGTACAGGGGGGGAAAAAAGCGTATCGATCTTCGACGCGGATAAACGGCGGACGTTTAAAGCGTCGATGCGCCGTTCGTATCCGCGACCGCGACGCAAAGTGTCGCGGAACGATTAAATCCGTAGAAGGAAGACGCTGCGAGCGTTTCGGACCGCGGCGCGCATCCGTATTCGAGATTAGAGCCGGCGATATTCTAGCCAGATTCGCGGAGGCCGTCATTGAATCCACGCTATGCCTCCGAGCGATGCGCATTCACGTCGTTATAATAATCGTCGACCTCGCATTTGCCATTCATAACGGGGACCGTACAATCCCGTTTTACGATGGAGCATCCGCGAATGCGGTTGGTCTAATGACGTTTGGCATACCCGCGGCTATATCATAACTCCTCCGCGAGACGCCCGCCCGAACCGATTCTCAGACACGCGTCTGAATACCGCGGATTCAGACTCAGACTGGCTAGATCGGCGACGGGAATGCATATTCAACCGTATTCGACGAGTTATTGTTCGATGTCCCTTACGGCACCGCATTCCGATCCTCGTGGCGAGCTCTCCGTCTCATTGTCGCGATTGTCGGATCATTCTCTGGAAATTTACCAAAGCAATTGGACCTCGTCCATGCTTCGAGTTCGAAAATACTTTCTTTTACATATTCGTTATTATTTATTTATGTGATCCTTGCCTAGCGGGCTTAGGGCGACTTACAGTTTGCGCGTGTACATTTTTCTGGGCATACTTCGTAGATAACTTTAAAGGCAAACTCTACTAATTGAACTCCCTTCTTAACACAGGTAAATTAAAATCCATACTGCTAGGTTTCTCCAAGAACTCTCTTCTTGTGTATTCTTTTGCTATCGTACGAGATAACAGCAGACCAGGTTTACTCGCCGTGATTTCGCAATTCTGTGCAGTCGCACTGGTGGTCGTATTGTTTTGTTATATCGAAAATAGTTGTATAATCGAATAAAGAATACTCAAATGTCTGTAATAGTACTGTAATGTCCTCGGTTTGCTCTTCCAAAGTTTTCGAGATCTGAGCATTCTCATTTACTACAGGTAGACTCAAATTAATTTCAATAATAGGCAAACTAAACATAAATCTATATGAATATATGCTTTCAGTGCAAATATATTCTACTAAACTACTCTTGAGCAGAACTTTTATAACTGTATTTTGAAAATAGGGGTAGGAGTGGGGAAATTACCTCGTCCGCGTCCGGCGCATGCGCGGTAGTGTAGCGCGACAGTGTAGCGTGGGTCGCGGGGACGCCATGTTAGTCACTCTGTTTGAGATGCTTTTGAGTACTAATGGTTTGTGTATTTTGTGAGATTTTATAGTTTGTTTTGTATTTTGGAAGTGCAATATGGGTGCCCAATCTGGTAAGTCATTTAATACTTTTATATCGATACAATTCAAGGATTCACATCGAAAATTCTTAGTTACGAGCGAGATTATGAACTCTTTTGGTATGTATAAATACATTATTGTAGTATGAATAATGAATAATAATAGATATTTTATAAATAGGCAGTGTAGCAGCGTGGGTCTTCCAAAGAAAAGAACCATTAGAAGGTAACCATTTAGCAACAAGTGGTTTTGTGATCCAGCTCTAGGCACTTGGGTGAAAAGAGTGGACAAAGATATTATTCTTGTTGTTGGCAAAAGTCAGCTTCTCAAGCATGGTGATAGTAGTATGTATAACACAAATGTGAAAATTGTGAGTGTTACTCTTAAAAAGAGATATCAAAATGACAGAATCTTGATTCCCACAAGCGAATAAAGAAATATGTGTTCTTCAATGCATGTGTTATTGTATATATTTCAATACAAATCATGCAGCGAAACAAGTGCTGAAAAATATTAATAAGTTTCTCTATAAAATCTATTCCTACTTCTCCAGAAACACACATTGGAAAGTATGTTGGTAAAGTCAAAGGTAAGTGGTGTAGGCTAGCACTCTACTTTTTAGGTAAAGAAAAAACTGTAATGTCACAGTCAAGTTGTATTGGCTTTTGGAAAGAGGTAATACATCTATATTTAAGAATACTATAACACTTATTAATTTATGTGGATATTGACAGAACAAAACTAAGAAATAGATTATTCTGCTTTCAGATGTTGCAACAGGTGAAGGTGGAGAGAGTGAAAGTAATTGTTATTGTATTGTATTGTATGGTATATCTGTGGGTAACATCTATTTTGAGTATTTACTCTTCTTTTTGTGTACTTTTGCAAATATACTCTGTTTTGTATACATTTTATACATTTATTATCCTTCTGTCAAAGTTACTCCCCCAATAATATTGTATGTAACTGTGCTATTTATACAAAGTCGAATGATGAAACAACTCGACGTGTTCCGCCGTCTCTGCAAAGATGTCATCATCCTCATTTACGCGCGCCGCGTGTTATTCCCCATTCCCCCACTCCTGCTTTTCCAGGAGAAATTCCGAGAAGTTCTGCTCGCCTGGCAACCCTAGATTCCATAATATTCGAGGCACTTGAAATTTAAAACTCGACCGGTACCTAACTCTCGGTAGGTAGAATGCACAAAATAGCCGGTTTGATACGCTATGCAAATTTGGCCAGAGCGTAGAAATTGCATTTAGAAAATATTGATCAGGGCGAGGACAGAGATTTAATTGTACGATCTTGCAATTTTGTAAATGAAAGGCGAGCGAAAGCTAAAATAAAATTTTATTTTATTTAGTTAAAAAAACGTTTTAGGTACACGTTCGAGTCACTGCAGGAAACGGCACAGTATTTCTTAGACCGCATCAGAATCAGGCCGAGGATTGGAATAATATGCGGCTCTGGAATAGGTTAGCGATGTTTCATCCCCGATAGCTTTGGTAAACTGCACGTCCGCTCGCTTCGATACACGCTGAACTGCTTATTGTTGTCGTTGGTATTGGGTCTCGTTGCACATGTATCGCTAGTTTATGCGTTTTCTTATTCCCATACAGAAACAATTGTACAAAATGAGTTGTGTCCAGGTTCGCTGGCGGACATGCTCGACGACAAGCAGGCCTTCTCTTATGAAAAAATCCCCCATTTTCCTGTATCGACTGTCAAGGGTCACGCAGGTCAGATGGTCTTCGGTTATCTCCAGGGTGTTCCGGTCATGTGTATGCAAGGGAGGTTTCATCATTACGAAGGTTATCCGCTCTGGAAGGTATGTACGCTCGCAATAATTGCGATCCTCTTTTTTTTTTTTTTTTTAAATCACAGACTTATATTTAATATAAGGCGATAAAGGCATGCCCAAAACTCGTTACATCTGCTTTTTTTAATTTCGTAAACGTTTATAATAAAAAAGATAACTCGCTGTAAATTTGGGAAAATTGGGAATACCAAATGCTTATTGTTCTCTCATTTCCACGGACAGTGCTCGATGCCAGTAAGAGTTATGAAGCTCGTGGGCGTGACCCATCTGATTGCGACAAACGCGGCGGGAGGTCTAAATCCCACGTACAAGGTTGGCGACATTATGATGGTGAAGGATCACGTGAACATGATGGGTTTTGCGGGGAATAACCCGCTTCATGGACCCAACGACGACAGGTATCTTCTTCCTGTTCTCCCTGTCCGTGTCGCGTTATGAAACAGTTCTCGCGTTACTCCATTCATCCGCGTCGTACAACGAGGCTTCTTTCTCGAGCTGTTCCGGGCCTCCTTTACCCTCCTCTCGATTTCCAATTTTCACGTCCGGGGACGAGCAAAGCGATCAAAGCGTCGTCGCGACGGGCCAGAAATTAGCGTCGTGCTCCGATCGCGTTCGAGCGAATCGACGAACAGCCGAAGAGGATTCGAGTGCGATGAATCGAAAGGGACAAGCTAGAAACGGGAAAATAAGAATAAAAAATAAAAAAACGAGACAGCCCGGGTGAGATTCATGGCGTGAACGGCAATGAATTCGAATCCGCTTCAGCTCGACAAAGGCTTTCGGGTTCGTTTCCGGAAGGAAAGTCTTGGACGACGCTTGCTCGCGGATCGCGAAGCTACCGAATAAAATTAATCTATTCCGTCGGAACAACCCCTTGAATCGGATTGATGAACTATTTACCCGACGACATAAAGAATCTGATCGATGTATTTACGCAAGAATTTCCCTCTAGCTTCCCGCGTTTCCCTTCTTTTTATTTCTTTCCCATTCATTCGATCTTCCGTATCTGCTTTCTCGTCTCGTTCGTTTTCAGTCGAGCTTACGTTGACCTTTCATCCGGCAGCCAACGAAAATTGGCTTCTTGATTGTCCATCCCCCTTTTTCCTTTCCCTTCGTTGCCAATCCTATGCATTAATGGGGTCCGTGAAACACGGTTGCCGGTTTTTCTACTCGAGGATTGTTTTCTTAGAGGCGGGATCCCGTGAAAATTCCGTCCACCGTTTTGAACACTCTTTCATCGAGTCCCATTTGTTCGTTTTTCAGATTCGGTCCGAGGTTCCTACCCATGAACCATGCCTACAACAAGTATCTTTTAGAAATAGGCCAACAAGTAGCGGACGAGATGGGCATCGCCGACATTGTACACAAAGGCGTCTACACGTGCCTGGGTGGGCCGAATTTCGAGACCGTCGCGGAAGTGAGGATGCTGAAAATGATCGGCGTCGACGCCGTCGGTTAGTACCAAGGTTTTAAAAGGTTAAAACCTCGGATCAGCTCGATATTTGTCTATATTTTTAGGTATGTCCACCGTTCACGAAGTAATCACTGCCAAACACTGTGACCTGGAGGTTTTCGCCTTCAGCTTGATCACGAATAAGTGCATCATGGAGTACGGGAACCACAACGAAACGAATCACGAGGAAGTGATAGACGTAGGAAAGGCGAGCCAAACGATGCTCCAGGAGTACGTGTCGCGTATCGTGATGCGCCTGCAGGATATTATAAACGAGGAGACGAAATGATTCGAACGATTTTCAAAATTTTCTCACTTTTTTTACATGTTTAATATAAAATACAGCAAAGCAGAAACAATGAAATAATTTCATTCGTTCTCAGTGAGTTCTATCAGCGTCCGAAAATGAGAAGCAACAGTGAAGTCAGTGATATCGTTCTTATATTTTTCTGAAAGTATTTCGTTCGCGATAACTAAAAACGCTCCCGAGGAAGGTGCAAAGTTTGCAGGGGAATAAATAGTGCTGTGGAACTATCTGCGATTTCAAGAAATGTTCCATTGCACGTTCCACGTTTGTACAAAATTATTAATAAAGACGGATCTACGGGTATTTGTTACCGATAAACCGCCGTCGCCTACTTTATGGAATTCATGCGTGAAAATCACTCGTCGAGACTCGTACGAAACTTATAATACATCATTCTCCGATGAGTTTGGGTCGCGTCGAGTCCGTCAACTTAGAGAAACTAAATTACAGGTCGAACATCGGCACTTGGCGAGGACGTGGATCGTATTAGGCATGTTTACACGCCCGCTACATTATCAGCAACGATTGAAACGGCCAACCGAAGTGGACGGGGATAGACGACAGGTTGATAAACACAACTGCATAAGCGTAGCGTCGCTAATGCAACAGGTTTTGTTTTCCCAGCTCATCGGATGTTCAGAAAAAAGTAGCAATCCTGTCGTCTGCAGAGCGATTTTTAAGGTTTTATTTACGATAGTTTTTCACATTTGTAGACGCTAGCACAGACTTTATTATTTGTTGAATATTACAGTACTCCAAATTCGGGTCGACGTCCGGAGGAAGACCGGTTGCGAAGAATGCGATTTTAAATAGGTAAGACGACGTTTACGTACGCGTACATCGTATCGAGTGCTCGAGAACACCCAAAAAGACGCGTAGGACGAACCGATTCACGGTCGACTCGCATTCGTTTCGATTCATCGAGTTACTCGAACTCAAAGTCTCGCGCGCGCGCGAACGTCTGATCTCAATTGATTCGTTACACGTCTCGAGGGACCTCCTCGGCATTAAGAAGAGGGAGAGAGCGGTTAAGGGTGGTGGGGTTGGTCGATGCCTCCTCTCTTCGGCACCTTCGTCGATTTTCCTCCCTCGCTTCGTTACCTTCATCTCGTTTCCGCGCTCTTCCGTCGCTAATGCATCGGTGTTCGGCTTCGATAAATCTCGAACGGCGAGGCACCATACTGCAGTTGGCCCTTTTCCTGTCTTCGTTTTCCGCCGCAGTTGCTCTCTTCGCATTACCATCTTCCTCCATGAAATCATCGTTTGACATCGGAAAAGAAATCCGCCGCGAGTACCGGGAACGTAATTCGCCCGCCGGTAATAAACGTGTTGTTTCCATTGGCTCGGGTACGCAAGCAATCGCCATTTTTTCTTCTTTATATCTCTCTGTCGCAAAGTAGGTATTCGAATAGCAAACCTTTTTCCTAACTGGCTTCGAACAACGCGATCGACTCGATTTTGAGCGGCGTAATTATGGAATACCCGATGCTCGACGGGAGACGACGACTGTTCCGCGTTTTCCGTTCGCTTCTGTACTCGTAACTTTGACATAATGCACCGGTACTCGGGACCACGCGCGGAAGCCTAATTAAACTTTCCCCTTTGTTCAGCGATCGGACGACGAACGGTCGGAAATGTTTCGAGCGATCGGTTCGGCCGATTTGTTTTTTAACCCTGAGAGCCGTGGTCGCCGAACGGGGGGGGGGGGGGGGAAGGGATGCAAAGTATTCGTCGGCGTGCTCGAAAGTTCACGCTCCGATTCGCGGATTCATAATTTAACAGCTCGACCTCGATTTCGTCTGACAAGTGTCACCGGGTACTCGAATTCACTCGTAACGACGATCTCTCTAGCCGGCTTCGCTCGGATTAATCGCGTAACCGAAGAGTAACTACGAGACGAGGACCGACGCTCGGTCTTCCGGATTCGCCTCGAAACGGATTCTAACCAGTAAATCCACGCTGGCAACGACACGTGCCATCTTTCGGAATGGGGTAGTTCCTGAGCGTCTACGCGATACCGGTGCATTCCGATTTGAAAAGGGGATACGCTCGGGCACGTTCCGTATGGCATTCCCGCGGAGGGGGAAACGGAAGCGGACTCGGTCTTCTCTGTCCGTATATTTCCATGTTCGAATAGAAACTGTTCGGGGGATCAGTTATTGATATTTTCTGAAACGGCAGATAAAACTTTTTCCCCGTGCTGTCTAGCGCGGAGCCGTCGTATATCTTTCGTTTACCGATGCTTCCGGGGGACAGCAATACCATAATCGAGATACGGCCGGGCGGAGTCGGCCGAGAGGGATGATGTATACTCGGTCCTCTCTGCTTCTCGCCAGTTATTCCGGCCGCGATAATGTTCGGGGAGCGAAAGAAGTCGGGAACTTCCGAAGGAAGAACGGGCCACGGGGATGAAATTCAGAGCGGACGTCTTGATTGTTTCGGAGAATAAGACTGATAAGGTAATCCCGTTTTGTATCTTTATAAGTCTCTCCCTTTTCACGGTCTTTGCTTTCTCGACGTTCCCCGCGAAACGAGACGCATAATGTGATTGCGCCGCAATATACCGAACGGATAAAAACCTTTCGTTCCTACGAATTAAAGCGTACAAGGAAGATGGAATAAATGATAGAGCATCAACGATATCCCGGCGTATCCTCTCTGGCGTTCGTTTCATTGGACGCAAATCAAAGCGGATATCGTTGTGCGATTCCCGTTCCTCTTTTTTATTCTCGCGAAAGATTAATTTATCTTCGAGAATATAGACGAGTACCAGAGATACTCGGGAATCTTTCCCATCTCATTTTAAATATACACAAAGGGGCATCAACCCGTTAAATAAACAATTATTGTTTACATCTGTGTGTAACATTTTAGATTACGCGTGTGTCGATAAAGGCGAACGAGAACGTTCGATGCTTGGATAGGCGACCGTGGATGGCGCCACGCTCGGTCGTCGAGAGTCTCACCCCTCGCGTCTGGCATCCAGCGCCGCTTCCCATCGTTCGCGATAGGTCCATCGGGCCGGACGAGCCGCTAGTCAAGTTAGTACGACTCGTGACGTCGCGGTTGTTGGTTGTTCGGTTTCTTGGTGTTCGCGGTGCCGTCTCGTCGGCGATGTGACCGGTTCTGAAAGTGACGTGCGCCTTTACTCGTATCCTTCGACGCTTGGTCGCGTACGCCAGCAACCTCGATTTTCAAACGTAAACGCGAGGGAACGTGGAATCGTTTGTTTCCGGCGTGCGTCTCGCCGCGTCCGTCGTCGTGCCTGTTCGCCGGAAATTCAACCCTGTCGACGATCGCGTGTAACTATTGGAAGAATCGTGATCGCTCGGTTCCAATCGAGGTCCCCGGTAGTCGTCGATGTCGTTGCGACGTCTTAACAGCAGTGTCGAGCGTCGTCGTTTCGTTCGTCTGTCGCGGTCGGTGTGCAAGAACGGAACCGTGACGCGATGCTCGAACGCGTACGCTTGTGATCGTTTCGATCGTCCGTTGTTCGAGTCCGGACTATTGGCGTTAACGACGCGCCGAGCGGGGTCGGCTAATTAATCAACCGCCGGTACGATCTACGCTGGAGAAGGGGGCGTGTGTCTTCCGTGGACTTGGGGAACTCGTTTCGGTTTGAAGTCGCGTTTTGCGGTGCGCGGCGCGCGCACGAGCGAGCCAGCGCGATCGGTAATTCGAGTGCGAAAGAATTCGCGTCGCCGCGACGCGCGATTCCTTACCGGCGAAAGTGAGCTACGCGCGCGCGACCAGGAGCGGAGAGCGGCCGATCGCGATAGAAACGTAAACGCGGAGAGCGCGCAGATACATCGGAGCGTGTCGAATCGAGGACGCAGCGGGAAGGACAGGAAAACATGTCGAGGCTGCTGAAAGGCGAACCGACGGGCGGTTATGTCATTGACTCTGACGTGGATCGTCGAATGTATTAACCGGGCCGCCGATGACGCGTAGCGTGGTGTGAGAGAAGAGCGAAGAGCGGCGGTGGACGAGACGCACCGGGACACACGCGCGGGGAAATCCATCGAGGGAACGACAACCCGTCTTCTGATTTAGCCGTAGAAAGAAAAGCAGGCCAGGCCAGTCGTGCCTCCTACTGCCTACCGGAAGTCATATGCCCATACACGCGCGTAAAACGGTAAATCATCGTAGAAGCAAACGCCTCTGACGAGCGCACCCGTTTATTTTACGTTGGATCCCGAAGCACGCCCGCTCCTCAAACTCTGTCCGTTTATGTTTTGCTTGGTTCGTCTCGTGCCTTGATTCTTTCGTCTTTTTCCGAGGTACGTCGACAAGGTAAACAGTTCTTTTTCTTTTTTTCCCGCGCTAACCGTGTAAAGTATACATTGCAAGCATCCAAGGTCTCTTTTCTTCCCCGAACAATGTGGACGCGTACACGTACGAATTTCTTTTCCCACTCGTCGTTTACGAAATTTATTTTCCAACTTGCGTATACTTTATGCAGGCGTTCGCGCGCGCTCTCGTCGATTAAGCTTAGCGTAAGTTTAGAAACGGCCGCGATCTCGCGATCTCGAGCGAAAAAAAAGACAAAAGTTCGGAGCGTCGCGAACTCGTAGACCGAAAGTTTCGAACGCAAAGCGTGAAACACGTACGATTTTCAATTTCTCTTGTTTTAAACTCTCTCCTCGGGGTTCACCGTTCCGTCGCATTTCCCGGATTCTTGCTACTTCAATTTTGACTATTGCCCCGTGGTGGTTTCTCGAGCGGCTGATCCACTAGAAACATGCTCGAATTGCGTACGGAATTCCAACTTTGTCGTCTTATCCCGTCCATCTGGCATCTTGACCGAGGAAATCGCGTTACTGGAACTAACTCGTTCCACGCGTTGCGTTGACACGTCCATTTTTGACGTATCGCCTAACGAGGGTCGCGTTTACGATTTCCACGGAAACCAAAGGACAATCGTGCGACTATTCGTGCTGGTAAACTGCCCTGCAAAGAACGATCGAGCGTATTTTAAGTCGCCTTCTTAGCGTGCAACCTTTTGCATCCAATCGTATCCAAACAAGTTATAGAACACAGAGAAAAATTATAATGGGAGATTCTAGAGGCCAAAATAAGACGAAAATCAAGAATACTAATTTGTTGATGGAGGCTTCGTTAAAAAGTTATTAACATTTAAAGTTCCGCCAGTACTGGATTTTTTTTCTCGAAAATGCGCAGGATTTCGGTGGTATGTCTATTGACAAAAAATTATTGTAATTGACCCCCGTGACCGAAAATAATTTTTCTAAAACGATTTGAAATTTTTTTCTTCGCCGAAAAATTTAGGCACATACATACCCTCTGTCGATTCTTCTTGAAAATTTGTTTTTAATTATTAATAAATTTAGTTGACGCTGTATGGAAAAACTGTTTAGTACTTTTTTGTAGGTATCCGTGAGCTCTACTTCAGAAAAAGTTTCATTGAAATATATTCACTATTGTAGGAGTTATGGTCGTTTGAAAATTGGACCATATTTATGGGGTTTTTCTCATTTTGCGAGGTCAAGGATCAACTTTTCGAATATTTTTGGAATTCCTACATATTCTTCGCCTAAATACGCGTTGTTTGGCTTTTGAAACATTAAAATCGTCCAATCCGTTCAAGAGTTATGACATTTCAAAGATTCGCATGTTTCAGGGAAGCATTTCTGGTCTCACATTAGATTTTCGGTAAAGAATTTTTTTCTCGAAAGTGCGTAGGAATTTGGGGGTATGTCTGTTCACCAAAAATGCTTGTAATTGACCCCTGCAACTAAATATAATTTTTTTAGTATGATTTGAAATTTTTTAATTTTGTCGAAAAATTTCACACCTTTCCGAATTTTTTTCTCGAAAGTGGGTAGGATTTCAGAGGTATGTCTATTCACCAAAAATGCTTGTAATTGATCTCTGCGACTAAATATAATTTTTTTAGTATGATTTGAAATTTTTTAATTTCGTGTAAAAATTTCAGTACCTACTCGAATTTTTTTCTCGAAAGTGGATAGGATTTCAGGGGTATGTCTATTTACCAAAAATGATTGTAATTGACCCCCGCATCCGAAAATAATTTTTTTATAACGATTTGAAATTTTTTAATTTAATTTCTCAACAACTTTTTAACGAAGCCTCAACCAACAAATCGATATTCTTGATTTTCGTCTTATTTTAGCCTCTAGAATCTTCCATTAAAATTTTTCCCAGACCTAAACATCCTGTATAAGAGAAACATTTCTGTTCCAAAAAAAATTTTGAAGCGGCCATCCGTAAGATTCGTAATGCAATTAATTTTACTACGAACACGACTGGCTTTTGTCACGTTAGGAATATAATGCGAACCACCATTGTGGATATTTTAAAGGGGTTAAGCGAGTAGCCACGGATGATGGCGGCGTTACGACCTAATTGTTCGAAGGGTTCCTAAAGGCATCGGTGAGTCCGTTGCAGGTATACGAAACGTTCTCGAACTCGAAGCGACGTGTTTCCTTTTCCCTAGAGCGGCGCCTGTCTTCTTTTTCCCGTCCCCCACTCTGGCGTTCCTTCTTCGTCTGCCAACTCTTCCTTCAGGCACTGTCCTTCTCTTCCTTTTCGCCTCTTGTTCTCTCTTTTAGGCCATAAACAACCGGTGCCCGACGTTTGCCGAGGTTATTGGTTTTTGCGAGGGCACAACAGTGCCGTATACAAGCGTCCGAGGGACCCGATCTACAGCCACCTTCTCTCTCTCTCTGTTACGATCGCCCTTTAGTCCGCACTGGTCGCTCCAGCTGCTCTGCACGCGCGTTACACACAAAGGACACACGTGGCCAGGCGGTAGAATCCGCGCGAGACTAATTCCCACAGACAAACACTTTAATTATAACCGTCCCGCGCAGCTACGTGTTCCGCGATTGCGATACCGACGCTTTTATTAAACGCGAGCACCCACGGTGATATGCTAACGATATTATCCGATTATCGGTGCCCTGTACGCCCCGAGTTTCGTAAAACCGAGACCTGTTGTGCGCCTACGGCGATCCTATTCTTTCCCGCGCGGACCACTCCGAGCATATTTCGAGCCTGCGACGTTCGACGTTGCAAGAGTGTGCATGGAAAAGGTATCCCGGAGGCGAAACGAGTTTCGGTAACGTTTCAGGGCTCCGATATCGCGATCGAGAATGCGTTTATCGCGATCTTAGCGAGAACTTAACAAGCTCGCGAAAGACTTGTCGAGAAAGAGACTCGTTTCCACGCTGGAAAATCGCTGGAAGGGAACAATATTTCATAAGAATAAACTAAGCGTACGCTTAGGTAAGTCTAATGCGAACAGAGGCTTCCCCAGGAGCAATATACTCTGAATCCATTCGAAACACCGAACATAAGGCATAACATTTACATAGCCAATTGTCGAACTTGAATAATTTATGACGTTTGGTATAGTTTCGTGGAAGGGTCCTCGACCAGTCGAACGTTTCATCTTTTCGTCTATTTGCGCTCGTATTTGTCTGATAATCGTATAGGGGAGTTCCACCGCGTTACAAGGACGAATTTTCGATCGCGGAGTAAATCTTGAGATATTTTTGTACTTTTTCCCCTGCAAGATTATTAATAAATCGCAGCAGTTCGGAGCGTTACGTATTCAAAGCGACTGGTTGGGAAGGTTCGAGCACGCGTTGTTTATGGATACGCTCACGAAACGGGGAAAATTATCGGGAGCGTGTTTTGGCGTGTTCCGGTGTCATCCATTTCGTTAGCATGAAACCCGCGTAAGAACGGTATCGCGTGATGACGCACGGCATCGAAGAACGCCAGGGCATTGTGTATTGTACATCGCTCCTTATAATGTTCACCGAGGTCAATACGTACCTCCTCCACGGGCTATCGCCTCGCAGGCGTATTTGGTTACAACGTCCTCCGGTGAACGTTCGCGATTGCAAGATTGTGTTTCTCGGATCGCTGTAACCCCAGATACCGTACCGAATCAACAAGTATCGTGTTGTCGATACGTAACGCGGATCGACGGACGGGGAAGGTGTGGGAGGTACGACGATCGAAGGAAATTTCGCGCGACCACGGGACGGTAATTAAGAATCGCAGATGTACTTTGTTAGAATTATGGATAAAATAACACAATCCACTCTTGGTTCTTTATTTCACTTTCACACTCCCAAACTCTTGTCTGATCCTATAAACTATTCATTCACACATACAATTTACGCTGTAGATTAATTATTGCCTAAATTTACTCTTTAATATTCACGATCTCATCGTTTGCGTGGTAGTTTCTATAAGAAAACTGGTGTTTTGAATAAAAAAACGTCCTCAAACGATTACGAAGCATTTAGCACATTCGCTATTAGAGAGTTATGCTTTTAACTCTCTCACAAATACTCGATCATCTACTCTTTGTATACGGGGTGTTCGGCCACCCCTGGCAAAAATTTTAATGGAAAATTCTGGAGGCCAAAATAAAACGAAAATCAAGAATACCAATTTGTTGATAGAGGCTTTGTTAAAAAGTTATTAACGTTTAAACTTCCACCCGTACTGAATTTTTTTCTCGAAAGTGCGCAGGAATTCGGGGGTATATTTATTCACCAAAAATGCTTGTAATTGACCCCTCCAGCCAAATATAATTTTTTTAGTATGATTCGAAATTTTTTAATTTTGTCGAAAAATTTCACACATTCTCGAATTTTTTTCTAGAAAGCGGGTAAGATTTCGGGGGTGTATCTATTGACCAAAAATGCTTGTAATTGACCCCTGCAGCCAAATATAATTTTTTTAGTATGATTCGAAATTTTTTAATTTTGTCGAAAAATTTCACACATTCTCGAATTTTTTTCTAGAAAGCGGGTAAGATTTCGGGGGTGTATCTATTGACCAAAAATGCTTGTAATTGACCCCTGCAGCCAAATATAATTTTTTTAGTATGATTGGAAATTTTTTAATTTTGTCGAAAAATTTCACACATTCTCGAATTTTTTTCTAGAAAGTGGGTAGGATTTCGGGGGTGTATCTATTCACCAAAAATGCTTGTAATTGACCCCCCCAGCCAAATATAATTTTTTTAGTATGATTCGAAATTTTTTAATTTTGTCGAAAAATTTCATACATTCTCGAATTTTTTTCTAGAAAGCGGGTAGGATTTCGAGGGTATGTTTATTGACCAAAAATTATTGTAATTGATCCTCGTATCCAAAAATAATTTTTTTAGAACGATTTGAAATTTTTTAATTAAATTTTTTAATAACTTTTTAACGAAGCCTCAGTCAAGAAATTGATATTCTTGATTTTCGTCTTATTTTGGTCTCTAGAATCTCCCATTAATATCTTTCCCAACACGGAACATAATCTGTCACAGAATAATAAAGAACACAATGCAATAGCGTTAAAAGTGTAACTATAACATTGAAGTTAAGCTATCGTCGGTCCCTCTAAAGTATCGGTATCAAGTTGTTCACGTTGTAAGAACCGATCTGCGAAATGAAATTACGGGAAAGGTACACGAGATCCTATCGCGTGGAGTCGACGGAGCTAGGAACTAGTGCACGGCATTATTCATAATTGTAGGACAGTTGACGTATTATCGGGTGTATCGTGGAATCGACATATAACAACAGGGCGCTGACAAAAACGACAAAAGCTCCCGGTGGCTGGGAACGAAAGAGCATTATTAGAGGCGGGGGGGTTTGGTAGTCATAGACAAGCGAGTCGAAGCGAACGTTATTTCGAGCGAAATGAATTTACGCAAAGTGCATTAAAATGCGGACGCGGGCGTTCATTTCGAGCGGCACAAAGGCGAGCAGGATGCGGTGCGGCACGGTGCGTGTACGCGTGAACACGCTGGCCCGTAAGCGCGGAGTAAATTTCTATCGGGAAACGATGGGGCCATAGAGGGATGCGGGCGCGACATTGTGGGCGATTGCGAGGGCGGGACGTGAGAGGGGGAGGGGGGAGGGTTAGCGAGGGATCCGCTGGCGCGCAATTGGAAAACGCATTACACGTACGCCGTGGGTCCACCGCGGAAATAAACCGCAATGCCAAAAACAGCGCGCGAGAACGCGCGACGAAAATTAAGAGCGAACGCGCGCGGTTTTCGACGTGAAACCGTTACGCGTGGCCGAAGGAAACAGAGAAAGCCCCCGACAGGGGGGGGGGGGGTACAGAGACGATTTTCGGGAGCGTGGGAGGACGGTGTTGCGGGGTTGGTCGGTGAATCGGTGCGTGAAATTGGGTAAAAATGAATCGACGGGCAGGACCCGCGTCCGCCATCATTCCCGAAACTCGTATCGGGATGTAGGTACGCCGGGCTAGCTACGTGACACGTACGTGGATCGACGAGACGACGATGCGGAAAGTGCAGCCAATGTTTTTTCGCCCGCGATGTATACGCGCGTGCGTGCCTACCTCCGTCGGTTCGTCGCGTGTTTGGCGAAACGGGGGCAGGAAAAAATTGACACCGTCGTGCATGCGACGCGACGCAACCGAGGAGATAGCCGCTGTCGGTGTAATTAAATTAACCCTTTGACGAGCGCGAAAAATTGCCCGGCACTCGCAACTTTTCATTCTCTGTCGATGGTAATCGCTCGCTCGGAGAATATCGCCGTTGCTTTCGAATTGATTTTTACGCACGTTCCTCGTCGCGTGCGTTCCATCCAGGGAGTTACACCGAAAATATGCAACCCTCGCAGAAACCGTAATTTCTCCGGTTTCTAGACTTTCACGATTCAAATTTTCTCTTTTCGCCCCCCCGAATATGGATACCGATGTAACGAGATTCATTTGCAACGCGATATTTCAGGCGTAATCGTGCTAGATAATGTTGCGTAACGCGCGTCGCATGAAATCAATAATTTCACATTAATTATGCAGCGGAATTGTTCAACATACTAATTAAAGCTACGGGCAAGCCTAACGCCCGTGCGTATTTCTAGGAGCTCGGGCGCGCGAATAAAATCTCGGAGAATTATTTACGAGAAAATCGCTTCAGCATCGATACCCTCGAAGCGTGAGGAATATGTTTCAAAAAAGAGCATCCCTCGAAATGGTTACCGTATTGACACGTTTTCGATTTTTTTCGTCGATGTCGCGAGCTCGCTGCGAACCGCTGATAAATTATCCAATTTTCGCGGTTACGGCGGACCCCTGCGCGAAATTATTTATGCCGCACGAAGCTGACGAAAAACTCTGTATAACGCGATACGCCGGTTAAATATGGCGCGACGCGGCCTCCCTTCAGTTCCCGAGGGATTCGTGCGCACACGATAACGCGGATACGAAAATATACCGAGGGGGAAAAATTCTTTTTTTTTAAAACCTTTCTCAAAGTGCGTCCATAAACCGTAAAGAAGTCTTTGGGAAAAGTAGAACCGAGGAGGTGAACATCGATAGCGTCAGGCGTATGCAAAAGTC
Organism: Colletes latitarsis; assembly: GCF_051014445.1. Classification (NCBI taxonomy): domain Eukaryota; kingdom Metazoa; phylum Arthropoda; class Insecta; order Hymenoptera; family Colletidae; genus Colletes; species Colletes latitarsis. The sequence goes on along the minus strand of NC_135135.1, from coordinate 22,312,075 downwards.
AGATTTTTTAGCCGTTTTCCTCGAACGATCATCCGTGATAACTCGTCGTAAAAACTTCCTTTTTTTTTCTTGGGAAGCAACGAAAGACTGATGAAGAGTCGGTTGTCAATTGCACGTTCAGAAAGTTCACGCGAGAATCATTATTCTTCCCGCATCTTTTTCGTGAGTTTTTCGAAAAACCGTTGATCGATTTACTTTGAAACGTTCCAGGAGTTTGCGAGTCGTTCGCAACCCTTGCAATCCGGTTTCCATATCTAGATCGTCCCAGAGCTTATCGTTTAGCACGAAGTCACAATTTTTAGAGATCATCCAGAGATAGAGTACGCAACGAGGTAAAATCGAGAGGAATTCTTTCGCTTTCACAGCCTCGCGCGCGTGCAATTCGACGAACTTTCGCACGCGTAGAACGCAACGAAGATCGCGTCGTGGGGAAAAAGATAGTCGCGTGACGGGTTGGAAGGGGAATAATTAGAGGCGGTCGAACGAGACGGAGATATTCCCGTGTTCTCGATGACGGAACGATGGCGGGATTTTTAATTAATTAAAAGTGAACAGCAGCTGCCGCAAGCGGCGGGGCCGTTGCCAATTTTCACGCAATTATACCAGTTGTCCGCTGTTTTGTAGGACATTTTCCCGTGACTAACGGGTAACGCCATTGTTGCCCGGTGAAAATGGATTGATGGAAATAATAGGCGGGATGGTGACAAAGAGAGGCTGAGAGTCGGGTCGCGTCACCGCCGGGGCAGTATCAATTATTTTCAAATTACGAATTTCACCGTAGTACAATTGATTTATCCGCGTCGTCCGGCACAGAGCTGCCGACTGATCCGTGTCGCGACACCTCGATTTTTTTTCGCTCGGATACGCGCGGAGGAGCCAACGAAAACCGATACGCTTTGCTCCGAATCGGAGACCATTTTTACAATGATAACGGAGACAATCTAAACGAAATAACTTTTGCGTGTCCCACAGCGTGGCGCTTGCGAGGAAATCGAAATGGTCGAGTTGTGCGGGAGCGGACAACCGACATCGGCGATGGGCGTGATGGGGATCGGATCGGTGGTGTCGGCGGCTACGTCGTCCTCTTCCTCGTCGACGTCGACCACGGCGGCGTCGTCCTCGGCGTCGGGGCGCGCCGGGGTACTCGAGACGCAGGTACGCAGCCAGTGGTACCGCGTGTTCGTCTCGCTGGAGGACGATTACCTCAGCATCTCTCTGGACGAGAGCTGCGAGACCGGTAACAACGCCCTCAACAACGGCAATATCAACAACAATAACGTGGACAGTCTCAACGATCCGGACGTGCCCGACTCCGTGGCCAATCAGAAGCGGATCGTGCGCGTGGTGAAAAGCGACAACAACGGTCTGGGCATCTCGATCAAGGGCGGCAAGGAGAACAAAATGCCGATCCTGATCTCGAAGATCTTCAAGGGGATGGCGGCGGACGCCACCGAGCAGCTCTACGTGGGCGACGCGATTCTGGCCGTGAACGGGGAGGATCTACGCGAGGCGACCCACGACGAAGCGGTGAAGGCGCTCAAGAGGGCTGGCAAGGTCGTCGAGCTTGAAGGTGAGTACGTTACACAGCCATTTTCTCTTTTTATCAATGACCTTTTCAACTAACGATCGACTGGTATTCTCCCAGAACAATGATACTTAGGGCCCAGTGATCGTGCTTAGACTCATGGCGACGGTTACCGATTTTCATTTTGATAACAATTATAAATAACAACGAAATTATTTTCGCTGGTGAACTGTTACTTCAACCCTTAAGTGGACTCTTACTCTCAACTGAGTTATTTTACTTAACGTTGATTTTTACCAAACTTTTAACGGAGGATTACACAAATTTTCAAATAATTACATTGACATATGTTAACCCTATGCCCTACAATCACGTGTGAGACTCGTGGCCAGGTATTCGAACCAAATGTAAACACCACGCGCCACCGTGGAATGGCTCGAAGGCTGGGGAGTTTTGTTTAAATTTTGGGCTCACGCTGTTGGACTTTAAATCGTAGGACAAGGGGTTGAGTAATTATTAGTTTGAACTTGCAGAGGGCCATAGCAGCTCCAATAATCCACTTAAGGGTTAATTACAAGCGGTAGATAAAGTGTTAAGAAACTAGACCGTTATTCAATGGTACCCAGTTTCGAGTATAATTAATAGCCTGTTAGAGACTCGCCTTTTCAACGATTTGAAAAGCTTGAGGAAACCGATCGAGTCGTTTGTAGATCTTTGTCGTCGCATTAACAAACCCGGTAATTCTACCAGTCTTCGGGTTAATTGATAGTCGGAACATTCCGAAAATTAGGTCGCGCGGCTAAGTTCGAGTAGCCCGATTGCTGCAAACGCGAACGGTAGATTTGTTTAGCCGCGCGGTCGTTGGAAACGTTTCGTTCGGAAGTAGAAGTAGCTACGGGGGAACCTCTGACTGCAGACGGGGGTAGAAGACATTAACGAGGTTTTCGCTCGAATTAGCCCCGAGTACACGGCGCATTAAGTTTCCGTCGCAGGGATTCCTGGCAGCCCCCGTCGGTCGTTTTAATATCGAATTCCGTGTCTCTTTGAGCCCTGGTTCCTCGTCGTTTGCGCGGCTACGGTTGTCGCGTTACTTGGAGCGTGTTTCGCTATCTTGGAGAACGGAACGAGAAAAAAACGAAGGAACGACAGAGGGGGGGAGGGGGTAGGTCGACAAAAGAGGAAAACAGTGAGAGAAACGGACGGCCGTTGTGTCCGACAAGGGGGGGACGAGCTTTTAGCCGGATTAATGCGCCGTTGGGGGTACGGGCGTTTGGGGTTGTCGCGCTTAGGCGTCGATGAGAGAAAAAGCTCGACGATTCCTTTTCTCCCGTTACCCTCGTTCGGTCTGGGGGACGGAACTCCGGCGACTTTGCAGTTTCCGCGCGAATTCCCGCGCCATCGTACGCCGCCTCCAGACGTAGTATTATCAAAAAGTGCGAGACTGAAAGAACCACTGGAGGTGAAAGGTCGGCGAGAAAACGTGTACGTACCGCCTGAAGCGTTAAATGGCGCTTCTTTCTGTCTCTCTCTGGTACTCTATTTTTTTTTTTCTCTCCCCCGGCCGCCCTTTCTTTCCACGCTGTTATTTTACTTCCTTTGTGACTGGCTATCGTTTGTTTCTCGTACGAATCTCCGACGAGCGAGACACAAGCCAGCCCAGTGAAGCGCGGCTCCAACCACCGCGCGCACACGTTCGCGTCGGCCTGCACTTTGCATGCGGCGTGTGCCTACGGCCGATGCGGGATCCTACGTGCCTATGTCTCGCTGTGTGTGTCCGTGTGCGTGCGTGCGAGCGTGTGTGCATGCACCGGCGTTGCACCGCTCCGGGGCTTTCAGGCTGGCAGCTCTGCCGCGCGGATTGTATGCACGCGAACGCACCTGTACCGTTATTTTCTCCGTGTCTGAAAAGCACGCGCACCAAAAATTCGCCAGAGAACGGTCGTTATTGAGCCGTTTCGGTCCCGGCCGTTTACCGAAATCCATTCCCAGACCGATGAGAAATCCTCCGCCCGTGAACGACCGACCTCGACAGCTCGTTGCGACTCGTATAATCGCGCGTGGTTTTCCTCCAAAATTTCTATCCTCCTCCGCCCTGGGATCCAGCGACTTTTAGCCCCGTGTTCACCCTCTGTGTGGGCCGGCTTGCTGTACGGAGGAATGGTAATCGAGATAGCGGGAATTAAAGAAAAGGAAAGGAGAAACAAACGTTTCGTCCTGGACCTTCTAGTAGGACGGAAGGGTTAATCGTTAATCGAAAACAAGTTTTAAAGAAAAATCGGCAAGGCGTAGGTGGAGAAATTACTCGGCGAAATTAAAAAGTTTCAAATCATTCTGGAAAAATTATTTTCGGGTGTGGGGGTCAATTACAATCATTTTTGGTGAATATACATACCCCCGAATTCTTACGCACTTTCGAGAAAAAAATTCTTTACCGAAAATATAATGTCTGACCAGAACTTATTCTACTGCAATGTCATGCGTATATTTAAAACATCATAACTTTTGAACGGATTGAAGAATTTTAATATTTCAACAGACGAACGACGCGTATTTTAGTGGAGAATGTGTAGAGGTTCCAAAAATATTCGAAAAGTTATTCCTTGACCTCATAAAGTGAGAATCATTTCTGTAATCTGTTGGTAGTGTTGCGAGTGACACGAAATAATACATTGGATGTAAGGTGTACTCGCGTACCTCGTCTGTGATGTTGGATGCGTGCAAAAATCAGTCGAAAATCGGTGTTGGCTATCGAATAAACAGCGAGTAAAAGTCAAAAGTCAAGCGCTAATGGAGGAAGAGCGGTCGAAGCCGGTTTAGCTGGTACGTCGAAGAATCGATCGGAATCTGCTGGTGTTTCTCGTCGTTCTTGTTCCCAGTTGCTCGTCGAGGGACACATCGCCCGTACACGACAGCTTTTCTTTTATTCAGACGCTTTCGGTGGCCGGTGCACGATTCCTCCTCGCGGCACGTCTCGTACGCGCGTTCCCTTCCTTCTTCCCGGTTTCGGACGGTTGCCAGGTTCGCGTGGGCGACGCGATACTCTGTACTTTGCGAGAATGTGTGTGTGTGGGTGCGAGAAGTGGCGGAAGAAGAGAGACAGAGGTTGACGAGAGTCACGGGGAGAGATCGCTGGTTGACCCCGCGTCGGATCGACTATAGAGGACACGAGGACAGAGGGAGACGAACGATCGCCAGAGAAAGAGGAAGAGAGGGCTTTGGAATACATTAGCCTAGGATTTTCATCGAGACCCGGTCTGGCAGCGGCGTTCGCGAGGACTTGCCGCTTCCCTGCGTCCCGTTTAAGCGAGATCCCGGCGAAAACTTCCGGTTTCACGGACTAAAATTGCAGTCAAGTTGGCCCCATCAGGCTGACAAAGTTTCCGAAAGGGCTTTCCGACGAGAAATCGAATAGAAGTTACTCCCTGATAAACGAACTCGAATTTATTGCATCGCCGCTCTCGAGATCTAGCCTGATTTATTGTATCGCGCTGTCCTCGTTTTTTTCTTACGTCGTTTCCACGACTTTTTTCGCCGCCCACGAATCCGAGGGATCCTCCTTACGAATCGTCCGACCCATTGTTCCGAGCAAGATCGATCCCACGTTCCCGACAACGATTCCTCGCGACGTATGGATCCCAAAATTGTATAAACAGAACGATCGTTCAACCAGATATAAATGAACGATAATACGAAACGCAACAATGTTCGGAACGCGAGTCTGTTCCATCTCTTTCGAAACTCCTTCCGTTTCAGTTTTCGATCGTTTATGCAAAGCGAGTATCGTTGAAATTTGTCGGAGTTTCGCTTCCCGCGCTTTTCGTGATTCAATTTCAGTCTCGTCAGATCCCAGTACCGATATACCCGGGCATCGAATACAAGACACGGTATTCGTTAAGGGTTGAATAGTTCGTACGGCGAAGACGGGCTCTCTCTGTTCGACGCTGTTGGTACTTCTCCCTCGACTTTGCGTGACTTTTCTTCGCTGTTATCTATTCACCCGCAATCTACGCGTCGAATCTACGGAATTCCCAGCCATGAAATATCGCGCGTTCTTGATTATGGATCGTTTGGCGCGGTACTTTGCTCGCAGGTTGGACGATCGCATCAATTGGCACCGCTCGACGTTTTTACGTTCGCATTCGTTGCCAAAAGTATGGTTTATCGAGACTAGAGAGGATGGAAGGCAGAGACGAGGATGTTAATGACAGGGATGACGTGTTTTATGACGCTTTGGACACTGTCGCATATGACTCAGACGATTCGGTAGAATATAAGGAGTTATCTGAGATAAGTTTGACTTAGAAAAAATTAGATAAGACACGTAAACCCAGGATTACACTCACAACTTTATTCAAATACCAAGTTCTCGATGGTGAAGTTATATTCTAATTCTTGCAGATGCTTAGAAATTGAAATAACGTCTAGGAAACTTTATTTGTGTACTGTTGTCAGATTGATCATTATCATGTGATTTTTATCGAGTATTATAAAAGAAAACTGAGAAGGATTTCGCTGTAACAGGCGTAGCTCGTTCGCTGGTAGTTGGCCAATAATTCTGTCGTACACAGGCGATGCCATTGCCGTGTTAGGCTGCACGAACGATTCACATCCACGCTTTACGTAAGTTCGCCTGCTAATCCGGACCCAAGCAGGTGAGAGAGTCGCGTTGCGTCATCGGAGACGAAGAATCCTAGATAGACCGACCTTTGTACTCGATTAGCAGCCTTCGAAGCTCGCGAATTGTGCGTCTAATTGGAAGACGATTATAGATTCCCAAGGTGAAACAGAAGTTTGTGGCGAGTCGAGGACTCGTTAGGAACTGTGATTCGATGGGGAATCGGATCAAGGATTCTATTTCTATTTTTTATAGCGCGTCTCTGCCAACGAACGTTCCCATTCATCGACTACGTTCACAATTAAAACTCTTTTCTCCGTGTGAAATTAGCTCGAACATAGTCTGTTTCTTAAGGCGAATTGTATTTCGTAGTTTCGTTTCTACAATATTTAAGCCTCTTTTAGCGCGACGATTAATTAGCAATAATTTGATGGACGTTCCGGGATCTTCGCGGGACCGATTCCACTTAAATTTTTAGTAGCCCCGGAATTAGACGAGTCTGGCGTCGCGAGAGAAGACACAGTGCTGTCCCCGAACGAGCGAAATGAATGAAACGTCTGCGGTTCTCCTACGCGTATCCATTCGTAATTGGAATGCGTAATTTTCACCGGGCATTGTTCCACGGAATAGGCTGCATGACGGATGACGCGCGACATCGTCAGGGAAATTGCGTCTTAAATCCTACAGCTCGGAATTCCTTTCAGTGCGAATGTCGGACGAAGTCGCTCTCTCGTCTTTCCATCCTCCGTTCCGACCCTCCGCCCTGTCTCTTTCCGTCAGTCTCCTCTTCGTTTCCATTATCTTAATCATTTTGGTTAACGAGCTTCCACTTTCCTCGAAAAATACTTTCACCTTTAATAATCTTCCCAGTTAGGGTATCGCGTGATACGATAGGATCACCGCGTCGGACATCTTTTTACCGCCCCTTTGCGACTCTACGTACCGAATAATAACAATCCAATTTGCAAAGATTTTCCTCGAGGGCTCGTCCCGGGTATTTTAAAATTAACAAACCTGGATTTTTCTAATCGTCGCTCAATTGTATTTTTTTTTTTTTTCTAGAACGGAACGATCGAAAAGACTGTAACGTTACAGCGATTTATATAATTAGAGCTTTCGAGTCTCCCAGGGAAATCTGTTTTCCATCGAAACACGGAACATCGACATAACGATAATGATCCGAGAACGGTTCGAAAATGGCACGGTACTCGGCGCTGATTATCGGGATTCGAATAATTACGTAATGCTAGAAACTAATTAACGGGTGACGGAAATTAGCCAAGCCTCATTTTATAGCTCGTCGCGATAATTAGCTTCACTCTTTGTTGTTCGCCGCATAAACCGTACGGTGCGGTAACCGGGGGTTCGTGCACGCCAAATTTCCCCTGCTCCCACGAAGAAAGCGATTACAGTGTTTTTAGCATAATACCAATCCTCCAGCTGCTTTGGCTGGAACGAAAGTTACGGGGATGATGAAAGGACACGAGGCACGAGCTGCAATTTTACCTCGTCGTTCCATACAGCGTATCATAAAACGTGGCCCCTAACTTTCACGATGACTTGGATAGATACACGTGCTTCTTAAGCAACGCGAAAGGGCTGAATTTCGTTTCGAAAAAGGCCAATTTGTAGCGCAAATTCTGCATAAACGATAAAAATAATCCGAACGGAGGCGAGAGTGATTATTATCTCTGAAATTAACTGGGAATGTTGCGTATAAAGCGCGTTTAGTCGAATCAATTACACGATTCATCGTCGACGCACGTTTTCGGTGCACATTCGACTTTGATACTCGTTTGCTCGAATTCTCTCGTTCCTTTAGCTTTCTCTCTTCTTCTCGCTCGGCATATAGACTCTTCGTTTGTGCCACGGAGCAGGTTTATTTATTCTCCCTGGACTTTTCAGTTAGCTTTGAGCAAACGGCTTTTTTAGTCGTCGGTATTCCTTCCGCGTGCTAAATCAACTCGCTATTAATTTTCTTCCATCGTCGGTTCGCGGACGACCTTTCGCATCATCGACGGGATAACTTTTCCGTTTTTTTTCGCGGACAACGCTATCCTTTGTGTCGAAAAGTTCGCACAGCCAGCTAAATCTAATATTTAATTCGTCGAGCGTCTCCTAATTCGGCAGTGTGACGAACTCGCGACCGATTGTCGATTAAATTTTTTTGTACCCGGTTTTTATTTGCTCGTCGCATAACGCTCGAACCGTGCAGTTTAAATTCAGTTAGTACACAGTTATTGCGCGATTCGCGGCGAAATTACGGGGGTTCAAAGGCTGCGAGTTGGCCAATTAATAGTTTCCCCGACATAATTTGTCGGTTTACTCGTCGTCGGTTGGCTCCCGGGATTTCAGGACCTGCTTCCCAAACAAGTCCCTCGACGAGTTCGTTTCCGTCGAACGACAGCCGGCGTTTATAATAAGCAAGAAAAATGAAACGCGTCGCGGGGTCGTGTAACGAGATTCCCCTCGTCGTTTTCGCTCGCCGGTTAATCGCGACCACGTAGTCCCGGAGCATCTTTCTAGTCCGGCGCTCGAGATTACGAGTCCTCTGTCGCGAAATAGGGCCACCGGTGGGAACCTTTGATCTGTCGTTTTAGACGCGAAACGCGAAAGAAGCTGATACACCGTAAGCTCGTTCCTCGTGGGCCCCGGTAATTTCGAGGTGGACTAAACTTATTTCTGGCACTCGAGCAACGCCGGTTGATCCTCTCTCGTCTGTAAATTATAGCCTTCGCTCTGGATAAAAAGTCTCTACAGATTAAAGGGATCCAACGTTTCTGTCGCGCGCGCCACGCTGCGGAATTATCGTCGCCGCTGGATGGCGGAATCGCCTTTGGAACAAATAGAGACGACGTCGTTTTGAGAAGGTTTCTCGCTCATGAATTTGATGATCGACTCCCTTGGAAGTTCAGAAAATAAATGGGAAATTTTAATTCTCGAAAAAACTAGGAAACCTAAATGTTTAGGGGTTCAGACAACCCTCTGCAAAGCTCAAAGTCAAAGCCTCTGGTTCAGTCTTCGCGCACTAACTGGCTCGAAAACGTTTTTAAAATACGTTGACGTTAACAGGTGTATAAAGTTGTCGTTTGTAACTTCAGCTTTGCATTTTTTGTCAACTATCGGGATCTCGCGAAGCGGTGGTCGGTGAACGCATTTACATAGCGGGTCGAGTACTCGCGGTAACTCGAACGCGAGTCGGCGTGCTTCTCGTCCTCGCGAGAGCGTTATATATCTCCCGGCGTGCTGTGTTTCGCGTGCCTTTCATTTCGTCCTTTACGGTACTTCGTCATGATTTACGGGGCATCCGCATGAGGAGCGACGCCGTCGCGTTCTACGTCTCCTGCTTCCTCGTCCCACCCATCCCTTCCCACGGCCAACCTTCTCGTCACCCTCTGCTCTTCCTTTCCGTGAGCGTACTGCCCCCGCTTGTAATTTTCTCGTTGGCAGTCGAGAGATAGCGGGGGTGGAAGCCTCGAGACACAAAGCGCGACGAGGGAGAACGAGAAAAAGATAGGGTTGGAAATTTGGACGCAATACGTAAAAACATAACGCTTCTCCAAGATTCCCCTGTTCGTGATCTCGGAATATACACGCGTTTGCAATTTTTTACAAGCTGAAACGCATCTTTCGGATAAATTCCGAAGGGTAAACTGGTTAAGCGGCGAGAAAAAGCGTCCAGAAGGACAGCGCACCCTTATCGAGACGCGTTTCTTACTTTCTTGGTTCCCCGTTTCTCCTGATTCTTTTCCTTCCTCTCCGGCGTCGTTCGTTCGGGTAAAAAGCCGCGCGAGGCAGCGACGCGCGTGTTACGAGGTTCGTTTAAACTCGTTCCGTGTTTTTACCCCTCGCGGCTTGTTTATACTTCTCTTTGTATCACGGACTCCACGGTCGTTTTCCCTTTTTCCTTCAGTTTCCGGGCGACTCTCGCCGGAGTTTCCGCGGTCGGTAAAATTTCGAGGTATCGCGCCGTCTTGCGTATTGCGCCGCGAAATAAAGAACGTCGTCGAGTAATTTTGCCTTACGAGAACCTCGACTGCGCCCGTTCGATGCAACCACCGGCGCCCGGAAGGAGCGTTTTTTTCAACGAGAACGACGCTGAACGCGCGAAATGAAAATAACGACGAGAGCAACCGCGGGAGGAGAGAAGAAGCGTTCGCCCCGACGAGCGAGATAATTTGCCCCGGTGAAGTTTAAAGTGCCACGCGCACGATATCGCGTAAATAAAGCGCGCGATGGCCGCGTCGGGCTACATTTTACCGTTCCCCGGTCGGCCCAACAACGCGGGATCCCCTATTATTGTCAATGGTCGCGAGAAAAAGTAGCGAACCGGGATTTTTTTTTTTTTTTTTTTCCGACCACCGACCGATATTAATTTATCGCGGCGACCGTGGACAAAGCGCGCGTCACGCAAATTGCTACATCGACCGTCGCTGGGAAAAATGAGCGACGAATTCGTTTTTTCCGCGAACCGGAAGCGCCGCGGCAGTCATCGGTGCATCGATAACGCTTATCGCGGGGAACGAAGCTGGACGGATGACACGCTCGGTCAACAACGAAACCGAACTCCTACGCGTAATTACCGTTGTCCAGCCTCGAGAATATAATACGCAATTGTCGACGTTTTTGTAATTAGCGACGACGGAGGTGGAGGTAGACGACGGATGATGGCTCGTCGCGCACGAACATGGTCTCCTCGTTGTTCTTTGAGCGAGGCTCTTGTCACGATGCGTGATATATACTCCCGTAGATCTTCTATCTTCGTATTGCAATACACGCGCCGCGCCTGTTTCAGCCGTCTTCCGACCCGGCCTCTTCCACGAACTCGTAAAACTTCCGAAATTCACTCGACGTAATAACTCGAGCGTGATAATACCAGAGGGTTCGAGCCCCCAAAACGCTCGGGGATCATTATCTCGGGGGCGAGTTCTTCTTTCGCGCCGGGTCAGGATTGAATACGAAGCTAGAGATCCCCCCCTGGAGGAGGCAAACGACTCGTTTTCGTCGTTCGTTGCAACGATTGCTTAGTTACATGTTGGTAATTGGGTATGGGTTTTATTTTAACAGGACGACAGGATTCTTAAATTTAGTCTGCGCTTTGCGATGCACTGTGCGTAAGTTTTCAAGGAAACTTTCCAGAGTCACGCGCATAATTCTACGCCTTTGTATCGGCGTAGTTAAATCGGAGAAGAATGGAGTTGCAACGAATCGCTCCGGGGAACAATAGGGCAGAAAAGTGAATCGAATCGAGGAACGGTGCGTTTGCTTCTGCAACATCGGAGTTATTCCGAGTCCTGATTAATTACGCACTCCTCTGTATTTCTCTATACATTAATCACCGGATCGATAGACCGTAACGATACGTGGACGATTGCGTTGATGCCCGCGTCTCGATTCCCAATATAATTATCATATCCCTTTATGATACCGATTAATCGACCGTGACGACGTATCGATGATGGATTCGATACGATCGCGTTTTCGCTCTTCGATAAACCTGCGTTCCGATTCGCTGACCCCGGTTCCTGTTCGCGTGTTCCCCAGCTTCTTATTTCCGGTACTCCTCTCTGACCCGAGGAATCGCGAAACCAGCGGATCTGTTATTCACGAAACTGTTGCCCTGTTATTAAGCTACGTTAAATATTCTTAACGTGTATGTGTGTGCATTAGACCAAGTTCCGAAAGGATCGACGCAGAAAGCTGTTGCAAAGTACAGACTTCGCGCGACTTCCGTCCACAATTTCGAGTGGTCTCGTCGATGCATAAATCAGAGGGTCGGTGGTAATATTTTCGAATTGGAATCGTCGCTGTTAAGGTGGCTAATGTGCTGTGGCTGCTAGAGAGCTGCTCACCTCTCCCGCTCGTTTCTCATTCCCGGCGGTTTGACGTGCAAAACCCTCCAACCCCGCCTTCGGGGATTCTATAACGGCGAGTCCGCCAGTCCCTATCACCTTATCGTCGGCTAATATCGCCGCTGGAATTGCGGAAGATGGAACGATAGCTCGCACGAGAACACGCGGGCCCGGTTCGCGAGAATTTCGCGGAGTTATTGCACATCGGTTGTATGCCAGGGCTTCCAACACGCGGCCAACTATTGGCGCTGGCCGATGTAAATCGCGTGCCACGTAACATTCCGCGGCCAACCGGCCCCTTCCCCCTCCCGGAACATCCGGTTTTTTATTCGAAGTGACATCTCGAGTCGACGCTCTCAAACACGATTCTTATTGGCACGCGCGACGATTAACGATTCTGGAATTTCTAGGTATCTCTAACCCTTTGGTACTCGGAGGATATCTTTTTTTACATTCTTTGCGTATGTATTTTGTTCTATAATCACTTTAAAACAATAATATCGCTGTGTTTCCTTGGAGGGAACATCTAAATTCTTTGCTGGATGTCCCTTTAGAGGAACAGTCGAGTGCAAAGGGTTAATAAGTCCTGTAGGAAAAGACGGGCATCCTTTGTAACGTATTGTAGCCAGTCACTCCCGAGCTACAGAATTGTAAACACGTAAAAGGATAAAGAAACTAAAGTTTATTTGAACAGGTCTTAATAACATGCGATCGTCATTCTTAGTTTTAAACTGTTCCTGGGCCTATTTGCAGCATCAGTATCGTGTTAGCCTTTGTTTAAAACAGATATTGGTCTGGAACGGACGTTATCGAGCCGGGCTTTTGTTATCGAGACAGGCTGACTGTGTATCGTAAGAACGCCATAGATGGTTCCTCGACGGTCGAGCGTTGTTGCGTTATTGAACGGTAAAATCACCGGGCGTTGGTTGTTTTGCAATCCGAACGAATATCGAGGGAGTTCGGTTTCTCCTTTTGGCCAGTCATCGTGTATTGGCATGGAAGAATCAGCCGCGTCGCGTACCCGGCGTAAAACCGGCGTTGATTTCTCCGGGCGGCAGTCGATGTATTTTCGATATTTTATCCGAAGGTTCCGCAGGGCGGCAAAGGACGGCTGACATTGTCGACCGAGGCTCGCCTCCAGGGAATAAATTGGAACCGTCTTCGATGTCGCGTCATGCCATTTATTGTCATTTGTTCGATACCAACGACCCCCGTTTGCTTCGGTGCGTCGCTCGATGCCATCCATTGTCGATTGCTTTTCAAATCTCCGCGCGGAATACGGCCCGATCGTTCGTTTAATGGCGCTCTCCTTCGGTCGACGCGGCGAACCGGTTTTACAAACGATCGGACACCGATGCTTTTAATGAATTTTTTTCCACCGTCCCTTCGCCCTTTTTGTTTTCTCCCCCACCCTGTACGCTTTTCGTACGTCGATTAAATCGTCCGTATCGGAAAGACTCTTTGAACTCGTCGCCGTCTCGCCCGATAGAGAAGCACAAAGAAACGACGATAACGATCTCAGGCTTTTGTCCGGAGAAAGTTTCGCCCCGAGTAGAAGAAACATGTGCCACCCCCCCGTGCCGCCCGCTCGTATCGCTTTAATGAAAGAGGAACCGATCTTGTTCGAATTGACGCGTCCTTTCGGTGCCGCGCGGAAACGAAAGAACAGAGAGGAACGCCTAGCGTTCTTCCAGACAATGAAAGGTCGCGCGAGGTTCGTCTTTCTTCGTCGTTTAATGGAAGACACCGACGTCCCTCGATCCTCTGACGTTCCCCTCCGCGTTGTCCTTAAAATCGCGATTACCTTCGATCCGATCTCGCGACGGTCTCCGCGAGACGTTTCCTCGACGCGTAAATATCGCGCGTTTCGAGACCTCGAACGTCCTCTGATAATCGCAGAAACGTTTCCTTCTCGTGCACGTTTCATAACCTGTTTCTCCCGGGCCATCTGCTCGCTCTTCCACGCCTCGGCGGAAAGTTTAATGGGGTCTGGCTGCGATACTCGGCAGTGAACAATCTGAGAAACGGTGCACCGGGTCGCGTCGGTAGCTGCACGCGTAGGCGAATTTCGCTGCACGTCATTATACGCGTAGCTAAGCTCGACTTCCTTCCGGTTCGCGCCCCGCGAAAAAAAAGAAAACACGCGGGACAATGAAGCCCTGCGTGACCTAATGCCCACGCGAACGTACGAACCTTTTCATTATAAATCCCGTTGAAGTTTCTCCGGCAGTAGTCGACGATTATCACGCTGGAGAAGTTCCGTTGTGAAACGTCCGTCGCCTTTTCTGAACCGTCGTTGTGTCCGTTGTTGCGAAAATGTGCCTCAAGATCCTTCCGCTAACTCTACCTTGAGGCGAGCACGCAGAATGCAGGTTACCCGCTCCATAAATAAAGCTTTTTCTTAAATTCCAACCCTCCGGGGTTATCCGAGTCTTCTAAGACCAATGGAATTTATTTTAATCATTCAGCCTCGACCGAGTTTCCGCGTGGTTTCCTCGTTCAAAGGATCTGCCTCCATTAAAATTTTATCATCGATCGTTAACGTCACAATAAATTAATTATTCGAAACGAATATTAAACCGCTGTGTTTTTCATTATTTCGGTTTATATTGAAAAGTTTCATTCCCCGCTGTGAATAATAATATTTGGCTGGCGATCGCGGAACGATTCGATAGCCCCGGGTCATGGAATTTTACAAATTTTTCCACGGACCAGTCAAAAATTCAAGCTCTTCCGCGAGAGGACCGGAACTGCGCAGATTCGAGGGCGAATAAGTTCCCGTTGAATTTCCGTTTGCACGTACCGTGCCACTTTCGAGTCGGGATAAGGATCACGTACGACGAAACAGGATTTTTTAAAATCGAGCATCGCGTCGAATGGTAATTTGAAGCAAGAGAGCCAGCTTTCCCGGGGATTCTTCGGGGCCACGGGCTCTGATCCGACCGCCTTCTCGCGGGCATAAACTCGACGAAATTCGGAGCGTTTATGCATATGCAGTACGCACAGTTTACAGACGACTATAATCGTATCCCGCGACGACTCAATAAACCTGCAATGCGGCACGAGCGTGGCATTCTTTTTCGCAGGTGTGCGCCAGCAATAAAATTTATTTACCGAGCGGTTGCTGCAAAGGAACGAACCAACGCGACGACCGCCACCGCTGGCTGCTTCGTTGTTTCGAATTTCGGACCGCGATTCGTTTTAAAGATTCCCGTTGCTCGCGTTTAGTCGTCCACCCTCGCTTTTCCCATCTGCGATCTCAGTGGTTTCTATAATTCTCTTCCATAATCTCCTTGGGCGTCTCGATTAGCTGCAATACGCTCGAGAAGTAGGGAAGATTAAAACAAAATCATGTAGTAGGTCAATGGGGGTTAAGATGGTCTTTTTTTTTTGAAGTGTCAATATATTATAAATATATATTCTGAGTAGATCCACTGAATCGTCTTTGTCTGATCATGAAATTTCAATCTACTACCTTGAGGACCTCAAAATGGGGCTTTCTGTTTATTGAATAAATAAATAATCATATACAAACTACAGAAATATATTTATAAAGTCAAATACAGATACAATTATGACAATAACGTAGAACTAAAAAATAATCTTTGGTTAAAAGGAGAAATAAGGCCATCTCACACGAAACCACCCTTAAGTTAATAGAAAGAAAACTCCTATTTCGACGCTTTTGTTAGAAATCCATGCAATGGATGTTCGTGAATCTATCGTTAACGAGTCTCGGTCGATCCTGATTGCGGGGGCGTAGGGGAAACTGGATCGACGATTACACGAATCGCAGAAAAATTAAAGCATCCCTAAAGAGGATCGAGGGAGGGAAGATCCGGGCTGGCTGAGGATACCCGATGGGTGAAAATGAGGTGTGTCTGGTTCTCGTCGACGGACAAAGCGCGACTCATCCAGAGTGCGGATTACTATTCCCAAGCGCGATTGCTTGGCTTCGCTCATGTATCCGGTGCTCCTGTTCTCTAGATTCTCATCCTACTCGTTCCGTTCCTTTGCTTTCGTTTTATCTCGTCTCGCGGTCCGGCCATTTTCACTCTGATCCTGATTTTCGTTCGCCGGGGTTCTTTCGCGCGTCGCTATTCTTGATCTCGTCCCGTTTCGAAGCAGACTGGTAAAAATCGCGCGCGACGACGAGGATTCCCTGTGGAAATTCGCAGGCTAAATTACCGGCCCCCTCCGAATTACGCTATCGATCTCCCGGTCGGGGATTACGGTCCTCGCCATCTTCGTTAATTTCTATCCGTGCGATATTGGGGGACTAATCGTCGGATATTTTATTCTGCGGTTGCTATCCGATAGAAAAAGTCCAGTATATTTACGATACTCGAGTATCTAAGAGACTAACAACTTTTTACGAGGTACATAAATATGGTAAAAAATTGTGTGAATCTTGAGAGGCAGCCAAGGTTCCGTCGAGACGCTGATTTTACAGGAACCGGTAGCAGTTTACGATGTCGTCGAAGCTGCGAATTTAATTTTCCGTCCTCGTCTTCGCGGACACTTGGCTGTTTCGTCCGGATATTCGATATAAACCGGATGGGAGAATATTTGCCTAGACTGGAAACGTTAATTTTCGCGTCGAGAGACATCCCGCGTGTTCGAGGGTCGCTCGAGGAGCTTGGAGTCGTTCGACTGCTGACGTCGTATACTCCAAAGTCTCTTTTACCTCTCTGTTCCGTTTATAATATCGCGATCCGCGGAGCAGGATAGACTTTCCCAGAATCGAATATCCGTTAACTTTACAATCCCTCCGTTACCGTGGCTACCAAGCTCGAAAATCAGTCGATTTCTAATTCAGCGGTCGCGTAAGCCATAAACGTTGTAACCGCGCGAGAAGATTCCCCCGATTCAAAAATATTCATGGGTTTCCCGGGAAATGTATGTACATACTTTACACGTCGACGCGCGCGGTCCTCGTTGGTGCAAGTTTCCACAGTTTCGCCGATCGATCATCTTTGTTTCGAGACGACGAAAATCCTCGCAAGTTCGCGTTTCGCTTCCGGCGTGCGCGTCAGCCGTTTTCGACGTTCCACGAATTCGGTTTCGTTCGAAATTGGTAGGGAATCGCGAGCCTCGGTTCGCAACGCGGCAACAGATAGAACGGTTGCTACGCTCTGACGAGAAGGAGACGGACGAGCCGGGTGAGACCGTGGTCCGGCGAGGCCATTGTTTCTGGGCCGCAGCTAATTTCCGTTTCCGTTGCTCCGTGACTTCCGTGCACCGTGCTGCGTCGCTCTCCGCTCTCCGCAGACCGCTCGATCGTTATTGATGCCGCTTCTCCGGGATCAAAGCGATCTTTGACGCCGTACCACGGTTCGATCGACGCCGGAGTGGTTCCGCAGAGAAAACAGGACTCAAAAATTCGGCTCTCTAATTTAACGCCGTCGGAACAGACGAGATCGAAGACTAGAGAAATTCGTAGATTCTATATTTATTTGGAGAATCTTTATCCGCGACCATTCCAGCGCGAATTTCGATCGTGTGTCCGGGACATCGTTCATTAATTCGCAATCGACGGTCAAGTTGATGGAACGAAAGGATCTCTCGTCGCCGGCACGGTTCGTTTCCAACGAAACAAGCAAAGTGAAATTACCAAGTATGATTCTTGCAACGGGTACGCTGAAATATGTATGAAAGCATAAGCTCGTGATGTTAGGTGGGCCAACGGGGCGACGCGTGTGTCCTCTCCGGGTCCTCTGTATATTTCTCTCCACGGGCCCTTTGAGTTATTATTCAAAGCAAATCATAGGCGCGGCGCGGAGGATTAAGCTTCCTTTTACATGCACGAAAGCCTGGAACAAGGAGACGATACTGGATTCTCCGGGTCTCTTCATCACACGATGCCACCCCCGTGACCCACCTCTTTCGTGTATCTTGACCACGGGCTCCTGTTGTCTCGATCATTATCAGAGCCGGGTCTCCGGGCCGCCTCCGCGATCACTTTCCAACGTAGGACCATTTACATATTTCTCATCGTATATACGTTTCGGGAACCCGATTAAAATTACACTTACGCGCACCGTCTTCGAAATTGCTCGACTAAATTAAAGCATCTATCATTTTCGAAGAGGAAGTCATCCATCTACAGGTCCATCATATCGTTTCTGTTCGTATAACTGCTTCAATAATCGTTTTCCACCCCTGTTACTTCACCGACCTGTATTGAAAACGACCGAGACAGACATAAAAACGTCGATTTTGTCCGTCTTTGTTGTTTCAATTGCAAAACAAGGAAAATCCAGCTTTAAATCGATGGTCATTAATTACCCAAACAATATAGCACTTTCAGAAAATTTGATTTTACGTTTCTATAGGCGTAAGAAATAGACACGTTTAAATGATTTGCAGTGAGCTTGACGACGTAGACGAGAGACGTTGTGTGTGTCCAGTCGTGTTGTAGCGATCGAGCGCGTAAATTGCGCTACGGAGGGCGGAAATCTCGACGGGGTCCTTGGACGAGCCCTCGTTTATTCGTCAGAGAATTCGTGAAACGGTTGCGCGATTTGTGCAAACGAATGCAAGTAGCAGGAGGCCACGATGGGCCAGCTGTGACAGAGAGTGAAAATTGCTGTCCCTGGAGGGGGTGGTGGGTGGATGGCTCCGCGTCCTTTTTCGCTCGCGAGCTTTGATGTCTTTGTCCCTCTGTTTCCTTATGCCGTGGCCGTTCGTTCTCTCGTCCGTTTCGCTACCTTTATCCGTCGCGCTCGCCTCCATCTATCCTCGCATCCCAGTCTAGGCAAAAGGTGAAACGGTAACGATCTCCGTGATGTTTATGAATGAGCGGTCTTGCGACTCGCGCTGTCCAATTGACTCTCGAAAGTCCTTGGAAAGTCTCCGAGGGCCGTTTCAACCCCCGCGTAGGTCGAAAATAGCGATCGACCCGACCGCGCTCGTTTCCTGGAGCGTCTTGACGGTCCCCGACAACGTTTAATTGGTGGCCAGATCTCGCGGCTGGCTTTTTAGTCGCTGCTCGTGGTTTGCTATTTTTAACTCGAGGTGTATCTGTATTCGTGCCAGATCCGAGGAGATTAATCGGGAAACGGATTTGCCACTCGTGTCGGGAACGATGAACAACGTCTATTATCCAGCATGGATTAGGAGAAATTACTCGTCGCTGAAAGCCTCGTGCCCGTAAACAATTAATAATGCACGTAAACACCGCCGATAGACGAAGCGACAGACGTCTATTCGCCGTTTGGAATATTATGCTCGCGTACCAGGTGTGATAGATATACATCCGAGTGTTGCGCAGGAACACGCCGTGCTATACTTATAGACCCATATCTATATAGACTATATACGCGGTCCCTGTTCCCTGCAGAATCTGTACAACGAACACAATGGTATTGTGTACGGACCACCATGAGTTATTACCCCTCCAGTCTGTGAGCTTCGCCCTTCTCGACCGCCCCCTTCGCAGACATAATTCAACACTCTGTACAACGACGGGGCCTTCACCTTTTTACCCTCGCCGTCTGATAGTGTTTCATTACATCCCTTTTATCTATAGTTCCCTGGCCGCTTGTCCCTACGTGCTACGCTCCGAACGAGTTTTCGCTCCTTCCTCCTCCCCCTCCGCCCCCGGGCGGAAACTTTCGCCAACTTTGCCGGCGCGTCTGAAAGAGTCGCGGCGAAATTTCGAAAATCCTTCACCTACCATTTAATTATTGTCACGTTCTTTGGTACCCCGCTCCTCCCACTCACTCGCGAACGTTTCGCTAATCGAATTCACCCTTCCTGGTCAGGCAAACTAAAATATTTTCATGTCGTCAACGTCATCGAGGATTCTATCTTTGCTTTACAATCCGTGTACTTCCGGAATAGTCATCGATAGTAACAAAATAAAAATGACAAATCGGTTTATCGTGTTTTCGGTAGAGGATCATGATTCCCCGGGTTATCCAGTTTCATAGACAATTTGGTACGCTTAATTAAAATACGCAAAAAATTTTCGTCTGGGAGGTAGTCAAAACATTGAACTGTTGTTTAATCTCTTAGTCATCTTGAACGACGCGCCATTGTAGTGGCTCAATCTAGTGGCGCCACTGTAGTGGTTCAATCTAGTGGCTCACTCTGGTGGCTCAGTCGTTCACTGTTTGAGTTAAGTGATAGTTTTCATAGTTTGTTTCACGCAATTTTTGCTTTCGCAACGTTTTATAACAGTGTTAACAATATACAGACAGAGTGTACAGTGTTTGGTTTGATACGCCAGTGTCAGTGTCATTCGAATGTACTCACGTGAAGAATAGTGTTATCCCGTGCAAAATTCAACCGTGCCTAAGAGGTTAGGATTCGAGACGGGAGGTTCGACACCGCGATTCGATCCGATTTATAAATATTTTGCGCGTCGAACGCTGCCAGCATTCCAGCCCGAATCGTGCAGCCGGTTGCCTCGTGTCTTTCTGATTTATCCCTGTCGAAGAGCAAACAATCAGGACGCTGCTTGACGAACTCATCGCGCTCCACGACGTCTACGACGAAATCGTACGTAAGTATCGACGTCGTTTCGCGAGTTTGCTCTTCCCATTGCGAGGTCCGCAAATATTGTTCGACGCTTTCGATTCGAGAACTTGGCGCCCGCGTCGATCGAAAAATGCCTTCGTTCCATAATGGCGCCTCCACGGTACCGATTGTCTCCCAGTAACCAACGCTCGTCCCTCGAAATCATTTTCGATTTAGTTGCATGGACCGCTCGTGCTTCCCTGTTGGTCTCTAAATTATTCTATATTTTATTTCAAAAGTTTTGATTCGATTCAAACGACGTGGTACTACCAAGGTGTAAAATCGTCGATCGATCGGGGTTCTAGGAAAAGTAATTAACGAAAGTTCGATAGCCCGGACTACCTCAGTGTGGAGTACTTAATTCCTTGCTCAAGGTCGCCTCGGAGTCCTCGTATTAAAGGGGCCGTTCGGTAATAATAATTGGAGGGTGTGTCGGATGTGCAGAGACGCTGGAAGATCGATCGCTGTTGGGCTTTAACGAATCCTTCCCTCCTCCACGAGCAAATGAGTTTTTTCGATATACTAACGACGGTATTAATTTTGAAATTTTTTAAAATCTTTCGTTAAAGTTCACGCTTCTGGTATTAGACACGTACCACGATACGTATGTTTGAGGATAAAAGAATAAAGGCTTAGCTAAAATTATGATTGATAATCGTTGAATTACGTCCAGTAACCAGGCTCGCTTTCTTGGTAGATCGCACCTTTAAGAACTTGGTTGTAATACGTTATTTTTCTCGTCAAAAAAACGAAAGAAAAAATGGTGTCTGCCCGGTAAACCTAGTTTCGTTCGAGCGGGGTTCAGCGACCAAGTTTTAAAGGATATCTCGCGGTTTACGGGGCACAAGCTCGCGTGTAACCGTCGAAAGCGGTTTTTTCCCCGGCTGTCGACGAACCGGTCGGTTTTCAAGCGGCCGCGGGTTTCACGGACGGTCGCGTTCATTGTGTCAAGCTTCCCCTTTCGCCGTGTAATTTCTGCTAAAACGCGCGATGAACTGGCCCAGATACGACCGCGTTTCGCCGCGTGTTTTGCGCTTCGGCACGGCCGAGGATCGATCGAGTTATGCCGTGTGCGTCGAGTTATGCCCGCGAACCGTTCCGGAAGATTGATCGAGCTCGCTGCAATTGCACGTTTTAGACCGTTACGGGTTTTCTAGGCGTTAGCCTGTGTTCGCCGTCGCTCCCTCCGGCTCTGGGACGCTGGATCGTCGCGCGACACGAACACCCTGTGTTCGAGTAATTGCGTACAATCGGCGTTAGCTCTCTGGAAACGTTCCCCTCTGTTTCTACGATGTTCAATTATCGTCAAGTATTCGCGATCCCCGGGCTTTCGACGGCTTCCTTTCCGCCACTGTCTTCGACTGCCACCGCCAAAACCAAACACCCTAATATACCTAATAGAGTTTTAATTATGCAGGGTGTTCGGCCACCCCTGGGAAAAATTTTACTGAGGGATTCTAGAGGCCAAAATAAGACGAAAATCAAAAATACCAATTCGTTGATGGAGGTTTCGTTAAAAAGTTATTAACAGTTAAATTAAAAAATTTCAAATCGTTCTAGAAAAAATATTTTCGGTTGCGGGGGTCGATTACAAGCATTTTTGGTCAATAGATATACCCCCGAAATCTTACCCACTTTCTAGAAAAAAATTCGAGAAGGTGTGAAATTTTTCGACAAAATTAAAAAATTTCAAATCATACTAAAAAAATTACATTTAGTTACAGGGGCCCATTACAATCATTTTTGGTCATTATACATACCCCCGAAATCGTACGCATTTTCGAGAAAAAAATTGTTTACCGAAAATCTAATATGAGGTAGAATGCTTCCGTGAAATTTCATGCATATCTTTAAAACATCATAACTTCTGAACGGATTGAAGGATTTTGATGTTTAAAAAAGCAATCAATGCGTATTTTAGTAAAGAATATGTAGAAATTATAAAAATATTTGAAAAGTTGATCCTTGACCCCGCAAAATGAGAAAAACCCCATAAATATGGTCTAATTTTCAAACAGCCATAACTCCTACGATAGTGAATATATTTCAATGAAACTTTTCTGAAGTAGAGCTCATGAGTACCTACAAAAAAGTATTACACAACTTTTCTGTAGGGCGTCAAATAAAATTACTAAAAATCAAAAACGAATTTTTAAGAAAAATCGACAGGCAGGTAGGTGCCTAAAATCGGCGAAATTGAAAAGTTTCAAATTGTTCTAAAAAAAATATTTTTGGATGTAGCAGTCAATTACAATCATTTTTGGTGAGGAGTCATATTGCCGAAATCCTACTCATTTCCTAGAAAAAAATTCGAGAAGGTGTGAAATATTTCGACAAAATTAAAAAATTTCAAATCGTTCTAGAAAAAATATTTTCGGTTGCGGGGGTCAATTACAAGCATTTTTGGTCAATAGATATACCCCCGAAATCTTACCCACTTTCTAGAAAAAAATTCGAGAAGGTGTGAAATTTTTCGACAAAATTAAAAAATTTCAAATCATACTAAAAAAATTACATTTAATTACAGGGGCCCATTACAATCATTTTTGGTCATTATACATACCCCCGAAATCGTACGCATTTTCGAGAAAAAAATTGTTTACCGAACATCTAATATGAGGTAGAATGCTTCCGTGAAATTTCATGCATATCTTTAAAACATCATAACTTCTGAACGGATTGAAGGATTTTGATGTTTAAAAAAGCAATCAACGCGTATTTTAGTAAAGAATATGTAGAAATTATAAAAATATTTGAAAAGTTGATCCTTGACCCCGCAAAATGAGAAGAACCCCATAAATATGGTCTAATTTTCAAACAGCCATAACTCCTACGATAGTGAATATATTTCAATGAAACATTTCTGAAGTAGAGCTCATGAGTACCTACAAAAAAGTATTACACAACTTTTCTGTAGGGCGTCAAATAAAATTACTAAAAATCAAAAACGAATTTTTAAGAAAAATCGACAGGGGGTAGGTGCCTAAATTTATCGGCGAAATTGAAAAGTTTCAAATTGTTCGAAAAAAAATATTTTTGGCTGTAGCAGTCAATTACGATCATTTTTGGTGAGGAGTCATATCGCCGAAATCCTACTCATTTCCTAGAAAAAAATTCGAGAAGGTGTGAAATATTTCGACATAATTAAAAAATTTCAAATCGTTCTAGAAAAAATATTTTCGTTTGCGGTGGTCAATTACAATCATTTTTGGTCATTAAGTATACCCTCGAAATCCTATCCATTTTCGAGAAAAAAATTCAAGAAGGTGTGAAATTTTTTGACAGAAAATAAAAATTTCAAATCATTTTGGAAAAATTATTTTCGGTTTCGGGGGTCAATTACAATCATTTTTGGTGAATAGAGATACCCCCGAAATCCTGCGCATTTTCGAGAAAAAAATTCAGTACGGGTAGAACTTTACACGTTAATAACTTTTTAACGAAGCCTCCATCAATAAATTGGTATTCTTGATTTTTGTCTCATTTTGGCCTCTAGAATCTCCCATTAAAATTTTTCCCAGGGGTGGCCGTACACCCTTTATTTAGGGGTAGAGACAACCTTCTACAAAGCTCCCATTTCATTAGTTCTATCAGTCTAGTAATTATATATTTTCAAACTGTAGCTTTGTAGTATAAATAATCGAAGATAGGTAACGCAAATAATTTTTGACCCCCCATAGAGCGATCGATCCTGTTTATAAGTAAAAAATAAAAGCATATATTATAATATTTATGGCTTATTTAGTAAAAGGGTCAAGAACCATCGGTTTACCCGTATTCCTCGAAATCCTGGCGACCATCTGCACGCCTCGATCGTTCTCACGGATCGTCGTTATTAGACCGTGAATGGGAGATCACGCTTCTCGAGCGGTACACCTAGCCCGTTTACGACCTATACGAAATTAACGGCACCGTTTACGTGATCCCGCGAGCCGCCTTTACGATCCCGCGTGTCTCGAAACAGATAACGGACGTTTCAGAAAATTTGTTCGTTCGTAAGGATGATTCGTTCCCGCGAATATGGCGGCGTCGCGTCGCGGCGATATTACGCCGTCGAGTGCCCGGGGGCCGTGTATCGATCATATTCCATATAGAAGACCCGACTGCGTCTCTCATTCGCGATGCAGCCGAACGTGCACACGCGGGACGTTCTAAGCTCCTTCAGACGGGAAACCAAGCGTCGCGACGCGTCGAAAATACGTTGTTTGTGCCCCCGATGCTTGCTTTACACGTTGGAACAGGGCGCGAAGAAAGGCATTTTATTCTTCAAACGCTCGATGTATTAACCAAATATTTATTTTCTTTTCGCGTTCGATTAACAAAGCGTTAAGGGCTGCGAGGTCCTTCACCCTCGCTGGAAGGATAAGTATCGCGACAAAGGGGGAGACGACGCTCGAGCATCGCGTTGGAAGATGATCGAAGCAACGGGGTCTCAAACGAGCGAAGAACGATTATGCGCGCGAAAGAACGATTGTCTTACGCGAGAATCCTCTTACCGTTACCGCCTTAAAGAAAGCCGGAGTAATTGCCAGCACATATCGCTTTTAGCGCGACAACCTTTGGTGCAGTGGTCGCGTCCCATTCTTCTTTTCCCTCTGTTTTCCGGGAGAATCCTCTGACGCGCGAAATGCTTTGATCGTGAAAGACGAAGCCTACGCAAGTTTGGTTCGGTCGTTTAAAAAACTTTGATCGTCTTTTATTCGTCGGTGGTCCCGTTTCTTTCGAACGAATAAAATATAAAATATGCGAAGCACCGGGAGTGCTCGGTTTACGTATTTTTTCGATAAATGAAACGATAATCGAGACATTCCTCTATTTTTTTTTGTTACTCGTCGAGCGAATTAACGTTAGAATTTGATATTTCTCGCACAGCGGGAGATTTCTTGGGACGTTCCGGGTGGCGTTAAGCGAGCTTTGTCTTTCGCGCGACGGATAAGCGCGAATCGTCGTAGCAGCGGTTAAAAGGGGGGGTTTGGGAGGTAAAAAGAAATGGAAGAAATCGTATTCCCCGACGACGCTTGAATACGAACGAAACGAGACGTTGTAAAGTTATCCGGCGTACGTGTTCAGGTATACGTTTAATTTCGCGAAACAATGGCCGGGGTCTGCGGATTATGAATTCAGTGGACCGCGGACGGAGAAAGAATATTTTGTGTGTCAGGGCCGGAGGCGATTGTAAAGCGATATGCCACGCTCCGGTCGTTGCGGCTTTCTATTGTTGTTCGCGTTCCGGTATTGTTTGGATGGATAGCGACGGGAAAAGCGGGGGGAGAAACGGGGACAGAAACGGAAAGGAGAAAAAAAAAGAAAAAATTGCAGAGAAGCACATCGTATCGAACGCAGCTTCAAAGTAACTTTACATTATTCCATCTGAGAATGGCCCTTGGCTTTTGTCTCTCCTCGCGTCCCCTCCCCCGCCCACGTTCCCATCGATTTTCTCTTATCGTCGGAAAGAATATTGCTCTCTAATTAAGCGAATCTGCCCCGACAGTTAATATTCTCCGCGCACAGGCGTACTTTGCGTGGATGGCACCTGGAAATAAACCGTGCTCGAGGAAACTCTTGGACAAACGCGACGAGAGTATTTTCTTGCAATAAACTTTTTAATTCGATCGAAAGGGAACTGGCAGCTCCCGGGTCGGTACTTAACGAGAGAACTCGAAATCTTCGTAGTATCGTGAATTTTTACAGTTTGCTTCGTTCGAGGCAGCATCGGTAATTGTCACGGTTCGTTGCAATCACTTTTATCTTTATTTTTATATTCCTTCGGGTAGCTCGTCTTCGTTAAAGGGGATGAAACTTAAAGGGAAAAATATTTTTCACTATCGATGGTACATAGAAATTTGAAAAAGAATGTTTCAGCTTCTTGAAAGGAATCCATCGATCTCGGAGTCGTTTCAGGACTGTTAAGTTTGCTCTGGTTCAATCCAGACGCAGTGGCCACGTACTAAGAAGCCGGGGTCACGTCCGATAATGTCTGTAGGTTGCACCTTATGACTTCGTCACCCTTCCGCGCTGCTATTTGAACTTTACGATTGCTCCTCGTGCTCCCGATGAATTTTAATGACCCCCCGTCTACTCTAATTCCGCGGCAGCCGTTTCAACGAGTCACGAGTCGCCGAGCGCAATAACAACTTGACCCCGGACCGCTTAAAAAGCTGACTCCGTTTCTGCTTCTCTTGTCTCTTACTCTCGTCACACACGCTCGACGGGATCTTATTGCTGTTTCAAACTGCCCCATTTTACACCTCACGCCGGAACGGATAAAGGGGTTAACAACTTATTCATAGCTAGCGAATATTGCTTCCCAGGCTGAACGAAATCAACCGAACGAAGATTCTCCACCATCCCTGATTAATAAAACAATGGATTTATTCCGTGCATTACCGTTCTCCTAGGGATCTAATAACATCTTATCAAAAATTACATGGATAGGAATTTGTTAGCGGATCCAAAAACTGTAGCTTTGCACCTTTCTCAAAAGTGAAGTCTGGGTTGCACGGTTCAGATACGAATTAAAAGCCCCTATGGATGCTCAGTCAATCAGTCGAGTGCCTATGAGCGTTCAACCTAGTTAAAGAGTTAACCTTGTAAAACAGTGCAGTTTCTATGATCATAAACATCAATTTGAACGATTTTAATGTGTGACGTATTTAATATTTGAAAAATAAACTCTTCTCTTTGCAACCGTAATCTTTTTACAAGCCAGAATCGCTGTTTGTACAGTGCATGGATGGTCTGGTTTCCAAGCGAGAAACTTCTTTTATCCGAACTGTGCTTTCCAACGATTGCGTTCCGTCGCGGCGATAAACCATACGTTGCACCGAAGGCTGCCTCGCGACGCGTGTACGCCCGTATCGGCGTACGCCAGGCAATATCTTTCGAGTAGGCACCGAGTTTCTCCCACGGGAGTTATCTTGGGTATCCCGGTTCGTCCTCCCGTTCCGGCGGTTGACTCGTTCGATGGAAGCCACCGAAGATAAAAGATCGCGCGGACTTGATCGACTCGGGTCCGAGAGACAACGAGCACGGGGGTCGACGGGGCGGTGGGTGGCTAAGCCAAAGGAGAGCGAATCGAACGGACTGCAAGAGCTGACCGTACGTTAAAACTCCCTCGGGTCGAGCGAGAGCCACCCTCGCCACTTTCGGTGGATCGGTTCGACCTCCGGTTGAACCATCGTCGTGGCAAAAGTTACACCATTACGCGATAGGGCGGTAAAGCTTCAAGAGACCGGGGGGCGGGTGAAGGGCGAAAAAGGGTTCGGAAGCAGACTCTTTCCAGCGATTCTTTAGGGGTAACTCTCATCTCTCCGACATTCTTTCCGCAACTTTGTTCGTACAACTATTTCTCCGACCGCGAGATCGTTGTTGTTTGTGTTTTTTCGAATTCTTGCCGCGTCTCGTTCCGCGTGTATGGCTTCGCGAAACGTCCCGCGGGAGGCTGGATGCATTACGTATCGTTCGGCGTATCCTATTATTCGCGAACACGTGTGCACAATGCCAGTCCTCTCCGCTTCGATTCCGGTTGGTCGTTCCGCCGCTGGAATCTCTTTCTGCCGGGGAGTACCTTAACCTCCGAGCATCCTTCGGCGAGCGGTGACGGAAGTCGTAAAATAAAAAATTCATTTCGGTGCCGCTGATGGCCCGGGCGGTCTCGCGCTCCCCCGCGGTTACGTTATTCCGCCATTCGTCTCTCTTTATTTCGCGTATGGAAAAATTTCATCCCTTTAGATTGCGGCGGTTCCGCGGGCGCGGATAAAACCACGCGCCCGGAAAAATTTATCGTCGTCCATTTCCAATTTTCCACGCCGACCCGACGCGTTTTCCACCTCGCGTTAAACGAAATTAAGAGCCTTCCGGGTTTCTTCTCCTACGAGTCTTATTTATTGAACGTCCCTTTGCCCGTTCCTTCTCGTTCCCTCGGATATTCCGAATGCTTTATTTTATTCGATGTTAAGGGGTTACGAAGTCTCCGAATTTCTCTGCAACCCCCTCCCCCCCCAAGTTCGCGTGACGGAAACGACCAAGTGGACATTAGTTTAGGAGATAATTCGATACTTTCTTCAGGGGGGCGGCGCGTGCGGTTCTCGTTTGCCGTAGGGACGAAACTATTTCCGAATTCTCGTCCGATGAGACCGATCCCTTAGCACCAACTTATGGATATCTAATACAAGTTCCCAGCGAGTTTCGAGAGGTTGTACAGTTCGGTGTGCGCGAATGTGTGCGCTCCTGGCGTAGAATGGCGGCAGATGCGGGCAGGCGGGCACAATGAACCATGGAATGGTGGCGCTTTAATGGCGAGAAGTCGTCGAATTCCATGGTAGACTGGCGCCGAGAGTCTTCTCGAAGGCATTCGAGTAGAGTTAGGGACTCCGCGCCGAGGGTGGAAAGTCTCCGAAAGGACTCTTTGTCGAATATTCGTCTGGGAGACGACGATAGTCGCGGCAAATTGGTTTTCCGCCTAATACCGTCGCCTAGTATCGTATTTTACGGTCACTGAAATGTAACTATCCTCCGCGTTCCCGGGTTCTACCTCTGTTCGTCGGAGATTTACAGCGCGACGGGGAATATTTCTGTCGATTTAATTTTTCTGCCGCGACGCTATTCGGGACTCTCTCTCGCCGATAATTCCACTTCAATTTCTAACAAAATTCTCTGAAATACTTGAAACTATCCGAGCAACTAGTCTCGTCTTGAACCACCGAGCGTCGAACGTCCTTTTGTGCAGAAATTCGCTTGCAACCACCGGCTGCACGCCCAAACAGACGCGTTGGAGTTAATTTATTCGCCTCGTCCCTTCCGCGTATGTTTTCAGCAATTAATAACTCGGCCACAAAGCCTCAAACGCAATTACGTCGCTAATTTTCGTTTTATTTGGTATGTAAAATCACCCCTTAAAGTTTCAGACACCTGTTGCCGGGTGCCCTGTGTACGAAGGTGCACGGGGGTCCAAGAAGTACGCGTATTATCTCGAAAATTAATGCTCTTATTCCGAGCTCTATTCGCGGTATCGAGCACGCGTATTTTGGCACGATTCGGGCCGTCTGCCAATAACGTTCGCCTCCGCGTTAGCGTTTGCATGGCTGGGTTTCTCGGGAGGGGTGCAGCGTTGGCGCGAATCGCAGAGAAAAAGCAACGGGGCGTCGAGAAGCTCCGGATCCGCCGAGGCGCAAATGCGTTTTCGAGGGAGAGGACCGCGATAAAGAAAATATTTCCGCGGGATTTGAATCGACTTTAATGCAGAATCGTGGTAATCTTACGCCAAGCCCCAGAGGCGCGTACAGTCGTTGTCGTCGGCTGATGGCGGCAGCCGCCGGCAGAGATTCGTCGGTTCCTCCCTCTTTCACCGACCAATAGAGCGAAGAACTTGGTGCCAAGAAAGCACAGTTGGCGCGCGAACCAGGAACCGGGGCTCCGAGTAGCGAAAGGGAGAAGAATGCATCGGCGGTGGCGAGGAATCGGGGCCGAGGCATTGTGACGCGACCCGCCGGCAATTAGCGGCCCCATTCAGACCTCCACCCCTGATTTTGGACGTCTGCTGGTCGAGCTAATGGCCCGACGAAGCGAAAGAAGAAAGCTGCTCGGGCGAAATTTTAAACACGCGTGTCGAACACCGAAGAATGCCTGCCGCCTCTTTCGAACCACCCTTTTCCCTCTACGTATCGACCACGATATAATCTACCCTTCGTTGAACTCTTGCGGCTCTGTCGAGGTCCATTAACACGTTCACTGCCGTGGGGATCAAAAATACATAATCAGAATAAATATCGATACTGATAAATTTTTCAACAATATCATTTTTACTATAATGGTTCGAAGAAATTAATGCCATATAGAACATACAAAAATAATTTTATCAATACATGGAAAATAACATGCATCGCATAATAGACGTGTTAAAAGCGGAGTCGTGTTCCAAAGGCTAAAAGAACTACTAGGATGACTTCCTATATCGAGCTATAATTACTCATGCTTTCTCAGCGTGCATCGTTTTCTAGATCCTCGATCGTATCCGTAGGTTTGCAAGAAAGCAACTCTTAAGTTCGTATATACGCGTTTCGATGCATCTTCTTTTCTCATTACTGGCGCCGTCGCCTTTTTGCCGTGCACCTTTGTTACCGCGGAGGAGGATCGCGCGCGTTTCAACGGAAGAATGATAGACCGTCGAAAGGGGTCGAAGTTATTCGCCGGGAAACCGTTTAGTTTTCGGGAAACTCGCCCGCGGACGGAAACGGCCAGCAACAGCCTGACCAAGGGGATGGCGGGGGCGGGAAAAACGAAATTCCAACTGTTCGTCAAAGTACTACAATTAGTCAGCGTTGACGTGGCGCGTAATGGCTACCGATGTCGAGGCTGTTCATACTCGTATTTCATAACCCCCTCCACCGTGCGTTTTAGACGTCGTCGACCGCCTTCGTCGGCAGTGTCCTCGTCGCTGTCGGACTTGCTGATGCTTCGAGGGTGGTTGAGTTCGTTTCATGGCTGAGCACAGCGTGTCTCGTTAGGAACTTGAGCCTCCCCCACCCTTCTACGGTACAACCTACTCTCCAGCGAGGCCCTCGTGGCTCGTCTAAGGGTCTGCTCGCAGAGTTTACCAAGGATTGGGGTAACTTTCGGCTATGACAGCTCCCTCCTCGGGCTTCCGTTTACCCTCGACTCCTCCACCCACCGATCTCTCTTCTCCTCTTTGGCTTTTCCCGTCTTTCCACGTCGCTCTCTTTGTTCCCCGATTCCCCGCCCCCCATCCATTCTGTATCTTTGCTATCCCCGACGTCGCTAACCGGGCGCCCGCTATCAGCCAGACTGACCTCCAAACCGCCAGGAAACTTCGTCGACTCGCTATCGCGTCCGTCTCCCTCGATATCTCAACCTCCATCTGTCTCTCTCGTCGGTGACGCGAACGATATTACTAATTTTCGTGGAAAAATGTCGTTGAGCCGACCCGATCGAGTTAAAGACGCGCGTTGCCACCGTGACGGTGTGAATTTCCGATGCTATCTCGAAACCGTTCCTGGCGATTTTATCGTATCGGGCGAACGAAATTAATCGACGTTACGTGTCAGGTCGACCGCGAATTCCATTCGACGGGATAGTTTATGGGAGATCCGTCGCAGAGATTCCGTCGTGGCTTCGTTTAGTTACAAATGATCTCTCGCGTACAGTTTCCACCGAATTCGTACGTCTTCGTAATCTCGGTAGCTGCGTGAGAAATTCGAAGATAAACTCGATAGGATTTTCTTGGAGTCTCGAGCGTAATTTGGCCCCACGTCTAGAGCTCCCTTCGTTGCGGATACGTGACATGTTCGACCCTGTTTTGGAAATTCCCGATAGACCCGGTCGGGTTCAAAATCGGACGGACAGGCGGCGAAGCACACTCTCGGGGTTGCAGGGAGCAGGGACTGACACACGCGAAACCCTGAAACCCGGGTGTCTGACCCCGACGCAAGGCGAGCCTCCCTGCCAGGCTTGACGGACGCCGGAATACTTGCTGTAATTGATGATACTTGACGGCAACTGTTGCAGCCGACCCGTATCTCGAGAGATCACCGTACATCCGACGAAGCTTACCCTCAAAGCGTATCGAGTGACTTTGGCGGATCGACGGCGCATCGAAGTTGCTGTCTGGTCCCTTGCTCGTCTACAATCGCGTTTCCACGGACGTTGTGTGTCTACTCCGCGTCCTCTGATCTCGACCTGCCCCCATTCCGTTTTCCTTTTTGCGGTCAAATTTCATCGTAATCCGGGAACCGCAGGCTCGCTTCGAGTCGCTCGACATTTACGTATCGTTACCGTGACTGATACTCCGCTTTCTTTCGATGCAAAGTTCCGCCGTTCTTATCGGAGAAGTTTAGTTTCCGTGACCTAACGTCGCACCTTGAAATATTAGTTCCCAACGATCGTCCATCATCTTGTATTTTGGGAGCAGGTTTCGGACGTTTTCGATACCAGTTTTTCCCCCACCTCGAGACTTCTCAGCCGTGTTAATTTTAGTAGGGATTCTAGCGGATCGTCGATCGATCCCGTGTAGCGTCTTTTTCATCGATGTCGAGATTTACCGAGGTCGCGCAAACAGACCTCGGCGCGCTAGCAATTAATACTGCGGCGCGTGTACCGTTTCATTTAGAACTTAGGGAATCTAATTTGTCTGGCAGTGAAAGTTGCGCAACGGTGTATCTGATTTTGGCACAAGATTGCTTACCCCGCGTTACCGGGGTGGACTCGCTTCGAACGAATTCGTAGGAACTCCACGGCAAGTCGTTAATCCAAGTTTCTCATTAACAAATCGAGGCGCCTCGCGACCGCGCCGGGGAACCGAGCGAACGCGCTCCTGCAGGCAACGTTTGTCGTTTAAATAGGAATCCTTTATTAGAAAAACGTTTCGGAACGAGCACTTCGACGAACCAACGAGGTCGAAACGGCGTCGGGAGGAGAGAGTTACCCCCCGCCGCGTTGGCCCTGTTCCAGTCACCTTTTTTCGAGCGCATTTCCTCTATCGCGCGCCAATGTTTTCCGCTTCCTCGGGAACAACTAATCCGTTCTGTTCTTCATTAACGGAGAAAATCCTTCACGTGCCTTGCTCGGGGGGTTCCCCGTTCTTTTATTGGCCGACGTCCAACGCTTTGGCTGCCCGTCTTATTCTACTTCTACTCTCCCACGACGTTCTTACTCCGATCGCTATTTCGTTCGAATTTTGGATTGATTTCGGATATAGTTCAGCTAGCTTTCGGATATTTCTAAATTTTGGTCTTGTTTTTCTGCCTCAGACGCTGGGGCATTGAATGGTCAGTCGAGGAGTGTACAGGGTGTTCGGCCACCCCTAGGAAAAATTTTAATGGGGGTTTCTAGAGGTCAAATAAGTCGAAAATCAAGAATACCAATTTGTTGATGGAGGCTTCGTTAAAAAGTTATTAAAAATTAAATTCAAAAATTTCAAATCGTTCTGGAAAAATTATTTTCGTTTGCTAGGGTCAATTACAATCATTTTTGGTCATTACACATATCCACGAGATCCTATCCAATTTCGAGAAAAAAATTCGAGTAGGTGCTGAAAGTTTTGGATGAAAAAAAAGACTTTCGAATCGTTTTGGAAAAATTATTTTTAGTTGCAGGGGTCAATTGCAAGCATTTTTGGTCAACAGACATACCCCCGAAATCCTACTCAGTTTCGAGAAAAAAATTCAGTACGAGCGGAACTTTAAACGTTAATAACTTTTTAACGAAGCCTCCATCAACAAATTGGCATCCTTGATTTTCGTCTTATTTTGGCCTCTAGAATCCCCCATTAAAATTTTTCCCAGGGGTTCTTAACATAATAGTTGCTTGAGAAGATTCAATAGATCTTGACTAAAAAACAAAAAATTATTTAATGAGAGTCCGTAGCAGCCAGAAAATAAAGAACACAGTGCATAATCGCGAATTCCCTTTTCAACACATTGACTACCACGTCAACCATATATGGAATTTTGAAGAAAATAAATCTGTATAGGACTCTTGAATTTTAACGATGCTGTAAAAATAAGTTCTTCGACAAATTGTGTAGTTTCCAATTGTCTAAAAAGAAAATATCGTTTTCGTAGACAATTGGAGGAGTCTGGTCTGTCAGTCAACGTGTTAAGCTACTTATTTGATGCACATAAGGTCGTTTATCGTAGAAATACGATCCGGATCGCAAGTTACGTTGCTCGTGGAATTTTTCTGGTGGTTCGAACGAGGCCATCGAGCTCCGAACAAACGATACTCGGTATCGTCTGCGTATTTTACATCCATATCCGCGACGTCGCGCGAGGATAGAAGCCGAACGGGTGTTCGCAATAGTTGGTACGCTGCGCGGTGATATTGGATTCAGGGATGCCGTCGAAGCGTCGGGTCGAGCTTTATGAGAATTACGGGGCCATTGATAGCGATGCCGTTGTCGTCGTCTCCTTTGCTAAGCGAATCCCGTGAAGT
This sequence comes from Colletes latitarsis, assembly GCF_051014445.1. Taxonomy (NCBI): domain Eukaryota; kingdom Metazoa; phylum Arthropoda; class Insecta; order Hymenoptera; family Colletidae; genus Colletes; species Colletes latitarsis. The sequence goes on along the minus strand of NC_135135.1, from coordinate 22,277,613 downwards.
TCGCATAACTCAGCAACCAGACCGCGTCGACGTCTATTTCGCCGAGGCTGTACGACAGTCGCGTAGTCGCGCTGCCCTCTCTCGAACTCGCGCGACTACGCTACGAAAACAGGAAATTCCTGCACGCTTCCGGCCGCAGCGGGCCGAGGGAGGGAAAGATAAAGGCGCAGGGGACGAGGAGAAGAGGATTCGTTCTAGATTCACGCGCACTTCCCTCTGTATCTCTCGTTCTCTAAATTCGTCCTTTTTTCACCCCCCCATCCGCGGGTCTGCCTCTTTCTGCTCGTTTTTTCTCCTCCCTCTCCCTCCACCTCTCTGCATTGTTTTCGTTTTCGTTTTACTCGCGTTTCTCGCGCTAGTCTTTTTTCCGTTTTCGCTTTCTGCCTCTCCCTTTTACCTCGTCGGTTCGGCATCGCGAGGGTTTGCGAGTTAAAACTTTTTACTGCGGACAACAGCCGGAGATAGGACGGGCGCGCGTAATTCCTCGCTCGGTGGAGGCTACGCCGGCAATAAAAGGGAAAACCGAAAAAGGGCCAGAGTCGGGTGATCAGGAAAAGGCAGAGGAGCCGGATTCGACCCCGATAGCTTTAACACCTCCGCTCTATCGCCTCCTGTGATTCGTAATTAACGCGCGCGTGATTGTCTAACCGTGCGGACTAGCTTCACCGAAGACGCGTACGAGACGAGTCGCCTCTATTTTTAATAAGTAATTCACTTTCGATATTAAGTAAACATTCGTCTTAGGGCTGAAATTCGAGGCCAAGTGATTATCATTTATTTCGACGGTTAAAAGTAGAGGAAAATTTGAGAACGATATAACAGAGGTGGAAACGTTTGCGCGCAATTGGCTTGATACCCGTCCTAAAAGTTTTTACGACAGCTACGTTGAATGACTGCCGTTTCACTGGCAAAGGCGCGTAAAAGGTAGCGAACGCTGCATAGACAAATACCCTTTTATTAATTTACCAGAATATTCCAGGAAATTTATAAAAACAAGTCGAGTTTATATTTGGAGTTGCGATCGCTCGAATTCTCACGAGTTTCCTCGACAAAATTGAAAAATTACTAAAATCACGATCGTTAGAATAAACCCGGTTATTGGTCGCGAACGTTTCGTCGAGGGAAATTGCAATACCTTTGCCCGACTTTGGACCCTCCGCGTAACAAAATATTTCAATCCGTTTGCGTCTTTGTTGCGTCGACAGATTCGTTCCGTGCGCTAATACAAAATGGTTTCGAAGGGTCGGCGAACGCGAGGAAGGCGTTTTACTTTGCGGAACGAAACCCGTGGCCGCGTTGTAAAAGAGCCGGGCGAAAATTAAAGTCCGTGTCGCGACGATCCGTTTCCTAGGGCGTGTTTCACGGCATTTTCCGTCGACGCGGATTACTTCGTCGTGCATAATCCGGCTCGACTGCGCCTAAAGAGTGCGGAATACACCTAGCCGGTTATGGCTTCGTGTTCGCTATTCGCTCCCAGGAATAATTATGATATCGTGGAAGAGATACCGCGGTGGCGCTTACAGGGGCGATGTTCGCATCGCTGCACAGGAAGGGGCGTACCAGATAAACCAAGGTGCTCCTAGCCCAGACGTTATAATGTGGTCGCCTGGGTCGCTTTAAGACACTTCCTTCTTTTTATTTCTCACAACTTTTTATCGTTATTACTCATTTTCAAACTCGTATTCGCCGTTACTCCCGGCAATCGGTTCCTCGAGCGTTTCTAATGTACATTAAGATCGTCGAAGGTGTCGTTTCGGTGTATTCAGCAACCTAGCTAACTGCAATCTAATCTCCTCCGTATCGAGAGGGTGAAACAAAATAGTAAAAACTAAAATTGATTTCCAATTTCTGGCGAAATGGACTTCCTTATCTCAGGTTGAAGATAAACGGGATGCAGGTGCCCGGGGAGAGGTCAGCGGTGCAGAGGCCCGAGTGAATTCATTAAGAGGCATGTTGCACCGTTAAAACTGTTCCGACACGCGTGTCTGGAAATTCAAGCCGCGGTCGCGACGACGCGAGCTCGCCTTAAGGCGTTGCGTGCGCAGGAGACGAGTCCTCTCGCAAAGTTCGCCGGCGTTAATTGCCTCGGGCGTGGATATCGTAAGTTGGAGATCCTCCCCGTCGCTTCCTCCCGCGTTTCCGGTTGCACGGTTCATTCGCGAGGGCGCAGTTGCGTTCCCCGTTTCTCTCGTTAAGCGGTGGCGCCGGCTCGTCGACGGGAAATATTCATGGTTACGTAAAAATTAATTGCACCCACGCCCACGGGTACGCAAAGTCCGCGGGTGCACGTTTATTATCAGAGCGAAAAAATATTTAATATTTAAAGGAAGTTGAACGGTCTCTCGGTCGGGTAGCGACGAAGAAGAGAAAAGAAACAATCCCACGACAGCCGCTTAAATAATCGAATAACCGGAGAGAGACGCGGAGCCGCTCGTTACTCTCCGCGGAAAGTGGCTGGAATCAAGAGGCGACACTCGGGATAAAGCTTCTTGTTCTAATATAATTAAACGTAGACAGTCGGCTCAACTTTATTGCCGGGGAAAGTCGAGGAGGAAAGAAGAAATCCTCCGCAGGAGGGTCGCGGGGAATCGCCCCAAGTGGCTTCGGGAGTCCTTCGCGAAACTTTCGCCAAGAAAGAGTCACGCCGGAAGCTCGATCTTTCTTAGACAAATGTGACGGGAACGACCGCGATTAACTCCTCTCCAGAATTTTGGTAATTTCCAAACCACGCTCGTTAATCATTTCCGGAGTCAAAGTGCAATTCCAAATATTCGCGAAAGAAACTGATCAAAGGGCCCGAGTTCTTCGTTAAGGAGAGTTTCCACACACGCCTTTGGGTCGACTCGCGCATTACGATGACATTATCTTCCGGGGCGTCGCGATAAATTCTTCACGTGCTCCACGTGCACGGCTGCATAGGCGTAGCCCCGAGGAACCGGGGTCCCCGAAAATGCCCTCCCCCTTCCCGCTGGAACGCGATTCGCGGTTATTTATGCGCGCCGTCGCGGGAACTTGGGAGGCGAAAGTTGGCGGCGAATTCGCGACGCACACACGTGGTCGGCTCGCAGCGAGTTTAACGCTATGACAAACGAGAACGCGGCGACTTCTCGTGCGAGTGACTTCGCCAATGCATCAGCCACGCCCCTGGAATTAATCCTTATTAACTGATACGAGCGCGCGGGTACCGTTTCTGAAATGGAATTTCCTGGAAAGTGCCGGGCGGTTTAATAATACGGCTCTGTCCTGGTAATAATTGCGGTTACGCAACTGCTGGGGGGAAAACGATCGCTTTCGTTCGATCTCTCTCTCTCTCTCTCTTGAACACTCTTTGCCTTTCTCCGCTCACCCAGCTCAACTTGCAACGCGTTCCTCGCGATTCGAAGTCTGGCGAATCTCGATTATCGCAGACCTTGGTCGATAGTCGGTCGAGTACTTGCGAGAGAGTTAAGAGCGTAGCCCTCTGGCGGCGAGCGCGGGAAGAATTACCCACTAAATCCATTGCACGTTACGTTCGTTACGATTTTGCACCGATCTGTCCATAATAAAACGTTCTCGAACAGCTTGAAAAATTGTAACTAAATAGAGCTAAATAGGAGGATCTGAGTCGGCAAGGGGTCCCGGGTTGACGGAGACCTCGTCAGCGAGGATTGTACGAAACAATTCGTTTGCAGCGGAAGCAACTTTCGGGTAGACGCGACGGAACAGGCCGGAAGCTGCGCGCGGATAATTCAAGACGCGACGTCACCTTGGCTCGTCTTAACGAGAGTTACTCGCTGCGCGTTTCGCGGCTAATCAGATTTAACTGCTCCTCGCAGGACCACGAGCGCGAAACTGCCACTGCCAGACTCGCTGTCGTCCCCACTGTCATTGTTGTTATCGCGGCTGTTGTTGCACAAGCTGTCCCGGAACGTCGAAATTAAAACAACCCCTAATCCCCATCTCCTCTGACGTATGTTAACTGGAATAATATTTCTCGAAAGCTTATCATACGTTGTCAGAAAAAATTCATGAAAATATCCTCAGAATGAAAAATTTTCCTCGTGAATTTTCGATTGTCCTTTGCAAGAGGAGTCGCGGGGACTTCTAAAGTTCAGCGTACGTTTATTAACTTGCAAATGACCGTAGTCGACCCTGGTATCGACCGTTCGTGGCGATAAGTCGACTCGATGAACTACGTTTAGCAAATAGCCAGTAAGGATCCGTTATTACGTTTCACCGGCGAAAATAATTTAGCGATCGAGAAAGGTCCACCGACAAAGGAAAATACGCGCTGATTCGACGAGGTATTTCGTCGAGACCGCGAGATTTTCCCGGGCAAATTGTTGGCTAAATTCTTAATCGTGCAGCTGGTAAATTTGCATTCAACTGGAAATTCAAATTTAAAGGCCACTTACACCCCCGGCCACGTTCTTCCCGTACCAACGACAAGCCGCATCTAATTATTTAAATTAAAACGAAACCCTTTCGGTTACGCCATTTCGCTAATTAAGCTCGCTCTTTACCCTTGTTTGACAGCGATTGACCTGGAAATATTGCCGTCTACGGTCTTTGAATTTTCTTCTTTGTCCTCCGGTGTATCCTGTCCACTCGCGTTGGTATTTTGAATTTCAAATTCTAAACTACGGCTTCGGATGAAAGACTAATTTTTTCCTCGTCGTAAAAAATTCAATTCCACGTAAAAGACAAAATCACCGATAGAATGGCCTTGTTAATATTTAATCTAGCGTGCCGGCGGACCGAGGTCTATTCTTTAAAGTATCGATTGTCGAGCGGATTAGTTGTCAGTTATTGATCGATCTTGGAGAGGGATACAGCTAACTTTCTCGAAACCAAGCGTTGATGGATCGAGTGCCGCTCGGATGATCGTTCTCCGAGGTTTCCTTCGAGTATGCGACATTTCGTCGATGGGAGAACGCGTGCATTAACATCCTCAAAGGGTGCACGGATTATCGTCGACGGATAAATTTGGTAGACGAGGAACAACCCTCGATTAGAAAATGTTCGCTCGCGACGAGACGTATGCAGACTCGTGGCTGTGTCGTCGTCGTGGAGAGTTTGCAGACGCGTCCAATACGACGGACGTCAGTGGCTGATAACGTTCGTCAACCGGAAGCGAGGGTCTCGCGGTCTGCGGCGTGGATAAGTTAAGAGCCAGACAGGACACGGAACGGCTTCGTTGCAGGTGCAATCTCACGTTGCATCTTTAGTATCGACGCGCGTTACGACTCGGTTCTGGCATAACGTTTACTGGCATCGTGTACCGTTCAATTCTATTGTTATGCGGTGGAATAAAATTTAAGTAGACGTCCGCAATACACGATCGAAGTCGACGCAACTTCGCGGATATATATCGTTCCACGGAGCGTTCAAGAGCCACGGAAACGAAAAGAAAAGGGAAGATAACCGGTTCGAGCGGAACGAATGATAAATCGACGGCGAAATCGCGCGCGGTATTAAGTCGCTGATAATGCGGATTTGATTTGCTCGATCGACAACGTATTATTGTGCTCGTTGCCGGTGATATATGCGCCCGATAGAAATCGCCTTCGGTGAAATACGAGTAGTCCTGGTGCCGCGGTCGAAAATCGTTTTCTCTTTGATTTATAGGTAGATCGGTATCGATCTATCTTGCGTTCAACGGCCAACGATCGCGATCACTTCGTTACAGTCGCGATATCGCGTCGATCTAGGTGTTCGTGGAACACCTTGCTCGCCTCTGGTACCTGGTCTCTACAATTTTGCAAAAAATATTATTATTTGAGGGTCCTTTAGCTAGCAATTAATTTCAATTCGTGCTGATTCTTAACCGTAGAAATTATGGAAAATTCAAAGTTTCTAATTGCAAGGTTGAAAATACCACGGATGATATTCTTTCCCGTTTCTATCGAGGGTCGAACGATTCCGCGACTAACTCGGTCAATTTGTCCCATTTTCTCGAGAATCGAATGGGTTACGAGCAGCGTCAGGTTTTTCTCTCGAGCAGCGTGTGCGGTAAGCTCGAAAAGACCGAGGATCTTCTTTTAAACTGTGCCGCGGGCTTAAAAAGGTTAAGAACCGACGGATTAAGGGATCGTTCGTTAGATTCGTGCCGGGCTTTTTCTTCGACGTTCGCAGATTTCTCACGGATCCCTCGAAAATCGCGCGTTCGAGGCACCGCGATAACGTCCCTTTTCCGGTATTGTTGGATCCTCGTTTCGGACCCGGTGAGCATAATTGCGGGGTCTTGTCTTTGGAAACCCTTCCGCCGCGACGGCCTCGAACCTGCCAGCCGAACCTACTAATGAGGAAATTAGAGCGTCCGCGTGTAATCGATAACGAAGTGTCGGGCGTTGAATAGAGGCGAGTCTGAGCCGCGAACTTTCAGCTTCGATTATTCAGATGTCCGACGCCCCGGAGGGAAGATGAAATTCATACCGGGTTCGCGCTCGTTATTCCCTCGACCTGAAATCGACGCGAGTGACCTCTTCCTTCGACTGATACGACGCGTGGAACGCTGAAACGTTCGGGAATTTACCGCGAAACTAATTAAGACCCGTCGATGGTTTTTCAGAGAACGAAGTCCGTACGGGGGAATTTTTTCGAAAAGAAAAGCAACGAGGAACTATTAGCGATTGTTTTCCGACGGAGAATATGCATTCTCTAACGGGGAACGTTCGATCCAGCGTGTGTGGGAATATCAAAGTACATTTCCTGATAGAAGAGTACCAGTGTTTGCAAACGTTCGCGCACGGTTACGTTCGTTTACCCGAATAACACCCATTCTATGGATATCGTCGATATCACCGTCGGGGAATTTTAAATTATTTTTATAATGCCCCCGGACAAATTGAACGTCTCCGGTGATGGACGTTTGCGCCATTATGAATCGGTGGAAGAATTTCTGTGAATGGGGCGGGACGTTCAATTTAGAAAATAAAATTTTATACGCTCCAAAAGCAACGGGAACTCGCTCGCGGTTTCCCTTAAACACAACCGCCGAAATGTTTAAGCCGTTGAAATACCATATTCGGGGAATAATTCGGAGAATTTAATTAAAACCGAAATACGGTCAGTTTTATTTATAACATCCGGAGGGCTGCAGTCGAATTAAAAGTTTGCTCGGGAATAAATTGCAATGGGGTTAAACAGGTTCTCCCCGGTTCGATCCTTCGCGGTGGATCTTAAAACGGTGCATTTTCGCGTAGGTCGCGCACGAAAGACTCGATTCGAGAGGAGAATAGCGGCTACGCGAGCGGGTAATATTTTCACAAAATTCCAGCAATTTCGCCGTAAGTTCCCTCGTCGGCGGGTATTTGTTTTACAAACAGAACTCAGCCGTTGCGAGGGCCCGCGAGCGAGCACTACTTTATCCGGGCATTAATACACCCTAATTGCTCTTCAAAATTTAATTTCGCATTCGAGATTCAAAACAATCTCAGCGATTATTTATCCCGGTCGGTCTCGAGGCGGAGAACGAATCGCGTTCGCGTTCGTATTCGTATTCGCGTTTCGGCTGCGCTTGTTTCGAAGTGTTGTCGGATTTTCGACCATGTTGGATTTGCACGTTGCCCCCGAAAACGTATTAAAACCACGTTAAACGATATACATTGTTAGTAGTGTTTTAAAAAATGTGTCTTCTCGTTCTTGGGGACACGAGTTTTTCATTTCGTTGTTCAATCTTTGCGATTTCAAAGTTGCATTCGTCGTCGTGAGCTATAAAAACGCACAATAAACCGTGCAACGGGGTTGTAATCCTTTAAGTGCTCGTCGGTGACGAAACTACTTTATAAACGTAACTCTCTTAACCCCTTGCCATACAATGACGAGTCTGAGATAAGTTCTCGATATCAAGTTTCACAATTATGAGACTATACGAGGTATTCGTAACTTTCTCGTGACCATTTTTTGTACACTTGAATTTAAACAAAATTAAATAGTATACCTTTGAAATGAAGGGGTTCAAAGACAAATTATATTGCAGTAAGAAATCGAAAGAATTGGCAAAGGCGTATACATAGTAAATGCATATCGATAGCAAAGTGTTAAAGAGTGAAAGATAACAACAGATTAAATAATAATAATAATATCGAATTGATCCCGGCGCGTCTCGGATTTCGTGACCGCGTGTCGGATATTCGATCGTTGCTGTCGTTGGTCCATAAAATGTGCGTTGAACTCGTTACGCGCGCGGAAATCAAGCCGGCGTGAAACGAACGCGCGAAAAGCGCAATTAAACGCAGTCGCGTAAACGAGCGTGTTAATTATTTAATAAACGCGTCCCTCGCCCTCCTCCCTTCCCCTTCCACGAAACCGACGGCGCGCGGTGTCCTTTTTTCTCGCGACTATTAGCACGGATTTCAACGCGAACCGTTTCGTTGTTGCTATTGTATCACGTAGCCCGGAGCTTGGGGGGTGGATTTCACGAAGTAAACGTTCGTCCTCTGCATTATTCCGCGCGATCATGCGGGTGCATCAACCTCCCGTGGACGAGGTTCAAGGATCGTGCTTTCTCGCGCGGATCGCGTCGCCAAGAGTGCCGGGGCTATTCCCCTTTCCAAATGCACCTCGCTTCCGCCAAAAATCCCGTGAAACCGTCGACTCTCGCTGACAAATATTGGCTCTCGAAATTGACTACGAACGACGCGCAAATTGCGAAACCGTCGGTCACTCTGTTCGGCTGCCATTTTCATTTCCCCCGGCCGCGACGGGTCCCCTATTTTCCACCTGTCGCGAGTACTTTTCTTCGCGTTTTATTTTTTATTTCACCAGCGACCCGAGCTCTGCTTCGACCTCTTCTCGGATTATTATATTTTAAATGGTATCGTTTCATCCTCTCTGATTTCTCCATTTTGCTTAACATTTCACTTGTAACGATAATAATGGTAATTACCAAACTGTCGAATTAAAGATTACAAAATGTACCGAGTGGAGAACAGGGAAATCGCTTCTCGTCGACTCGTGCGCGTTATTCGAATTTAAAGGATGGTCGAGGGTTGGAGGCGCAAGTTTGTCGACGGTGATCTTGACCGATCGAAACCGGGGGTAGTTTCGAAGCCCCGTTGTATCTTTGCGGCGCAGCTGGTAGCGCGCTCGAGCAAGCGGGTCGATCTCCTGGGAAATAACTCGTTCCCTTTTAGGGAATATTCTTAAAGGATGCAGCGATATGTTTCCTTTGAACGACGGGGAGCGTCGACGACGTCGAGGATGTACGGGTTAGCGTGGAGGGGGACGGGGAAGAAGGATAGAGAAAAAGAAACGAGGGAAATACTTAGAGAGATCAGAGTGGCGAGAGGGGTTGGTAATTCGCGCGCGAGGGTGCGAAAAACAGGCGACGAGGCGCGTCGGAGATTTTAATAAACACTGAGAGGAGGTTCGTTTCCATTATTGCAATCGGCCCGGCACACATCCCCGAATCTGCACGCATTATTGTGTCGCGCACCGTCTTTTGTGCTTTTGTTCGCTCGCTCTTCCGTTCGCCGCTGTGTACACGGTCCCTCCCCGTTTAAATGCAGCTTCGTTCGCGCCCGCCTCGCCTCTTTATTCCGGCGCCTCGTCATCAGAGAAATGCACTCTTAAACATTCGTTTTCGCGACATCGTCCCCTTCAACCCTCTTTACTCGATCTCCCCGTAGACCGTGTCTCGAGATTGTTTGTCCAAAACGTTTCGTCTCATTAGACGCCTCCTGCGCGAGTCTTTCGTACGTGGAAAGCGCGACGTGGACAAACACGCGGAAACCGCGCCGGAATAAACGACGAATATTCAGCCACCCGGTTCGCTAACAAGCTGATTTCATACAAATCCCAGCTTCTCTCGTAATCCCCTCGATTTCGTTCGCGAATTAATATGTCTGTAATTCGAAATTTACCACTTTCGAATATCGTTTTAAAAATAATTAACTGTGAAATCCGCGTGGAATCCGCTAACCGAATTCAATCAAAATGTCCTCCACCCTTCGCTCGATCGTAGCCGAAATTGTTCTTTGTCGCTGACTCGATTGTTTTCTTTGTGTTTCAGGTAAGCCTCTAAAGCTCAACTCAAAAGGAACTTCTCGTCCCAGGTATTCGTGCGTTAATAACTAGACTGCGGATCTCTATGCAAATTTATAGCACCCCTGTAGAGGGTTGTCTATTACCTATATTTTTGAGAATTAAAATCTCCCATAAATGCATGAACAAAATCAATATCGTTCGAAGCTATCAGACATTATGGAAGCATCTTTGATATGGATGCTCGACAACGGGTAAAAAACGGTCCGATTCGAAAGAAAGGGAATGCGTTAGACTAATCGAGAGCGTTTTGAGGGCAATCGGGTGGTCCATTATCGCGGTGTCGAAATCCACGTCGCGGCGACACGTACTAAGTGTACCTGGGGGGCGACTAAGGCGATCGAGGCGATTATTGGTCCGTTAGGACGCGTGGCCAGTCGATGGGCTTAATGGACTCGTACGTACCACCGAGCTGAATCAACCCTCGATCTGTCCACCGGACGACCTGCCCCTCATCTCTCGTTTATAAAGGCTACGACATCGTTCGATGCTCCGACGCCCGGTAATTGTCGGTCATCTTGCCGTTTTTTGCCCAGGGTGGATCGTTTTCCCCCCGCTGTTCGATCAGCTACTCTCGCCTCCCCCTTTATTTCCCTGCATTTTTCCCTTTCCCCCGATAAATTCGTCGATCGAGACCCATCCGGTGGTTACACGAGGGAGATATACTCCTCGCGTAAGCGATATTTGCAGGCCTGGCGATCTTTCGCTGTTTAGATAACGCTTCGACGCCCCTCTCGAGAGGGTTCAGAGGGTTGCAGCTATTCCACGTTTAATCGTGGAATAGCTAATTGTTACGATCACTTTAATTTATCGTAAGATGCTGGATATATTAACTGTTTCCAATTACAGTCAGGGATAAAAGCAGTTGCTTTTTCAATTGAAGTTTGCACAAAGCTAAAAACTTAAACATGCAACGTCGATGTTGATTAAATTTCACTAATCTTAGTCCCCGACTAGTAAGGTCGCGCCTACGTGTTATTAATCAAACAACGTTAAAATAATTTACCTAATGATCAATATCATATCATAATCAATCGAGGATTGAACTTTTTAGCGCGTGGCTCGTCTCGCGGAGCATCCGTACACCGAATGCTTAAACAACGCGGTTCCTCTTGAAGAAAAGTCGAGGCTCGTTCGAGAGGAATCGGAAACCGTCGCGCGCCCGTTAATTACCGAATTCCTAATTACACGTACGAATCTTGAGAGGAAATTCGAACGGCGACGCAAAAAGCGCGAGGTTCGTTAGAAGGACCCCCGGTCGAGAGGCAAAACAGGTAGTTAAGGTCGTCGAGGGGGTCGAGAGACACCGAGGACGCTCTCGGGTTTCCGGGTCGAATTTGAATCCGAGATTAGAAAGTAGCTTCCGGTGGAATTTGCTCGATGCGCGTCGAGGGATTTGAGGTCGCGCGGCGTCGCGGTGACCTACGAGCATGCGTTTATTAAATTGCTATCCTCCACCCGGGGTTAACGCCACCCCCGTGCTACCCTTCCGACATCGCGACGTTGCCACGTTTAAATCTGAATTAACTGCTCGGGCGTGGTTCTCAGGTGCGTAACCCTCTCTCCCTCGTACCCTGAGGGGGGTTGTTCCCCGGCGTTGACCGTCCTGTTGCTTCAACCCCCCGGTGCTCACTCGTAAAGGGTGGTTCCCTGGGAAACCTCGATACCTTTCTACGACTCTTTCGTAACTAGATTTATAAGGACGGGGTCGCTTCAACCCCCTCTCTATTCGTTATTAACTGTTCATCGTGTTAATATTTTAGGTGTTAGACTTCGTAGTTATGGTTATCATGATTTATAATCGTTAAAGTATTATTTAATATCCATTTTGTCGAAACGTGAGCTTCGAATCGCAACTTGGTTCTCGCGGCGCGAACGGTTCCGTTTCATCCTAGATAAAATATATTTGTACCTCGAAAACAAAGAGTCGTGTTTGTACAACCATTCTCCGTGCCCCAGGGAAAATATACCAAAGCGAGACCACCCACGTCGGAGTCATCCTGTACAAACTTCTACCATCTTGGCCCCCAAAGTCTAAAATATTTACCGTTCGACCGTCCTCGGGAAAAGTTCGTCGTCTCCCCCCGGAATGTTGTTTCTCCGCCCTAAAGCGTGCCCGTTCCGTGACATAACTCGCGCGAGACGCTCGGGAAAGCAAACAGTTCGCCGATACTTCGGTAGCGAGGAGATACGTTTCGCTCGCGAAAGTCGCATCTTATTCGACCGTATGGTAAAGATTTCAATTTCCGAATAGCGGTCAGTCGCGAGTTCCACCACCCTGCAGGCTGGTTTTCGCGCTCGCAGCGTGGTTCGAGAAGCTATCCGCCGGAAGGCAGGTTAATTTCGATGTGTACATATTTGTACGGGAGTCGAGCTCTTCGACGAGTGGTGCTCCAAGTTTCAACGCGTGCTCCGCCTCTTGGAATATTCCTACGGGCGGAGTGGCGTTGTTCGGCGATTTATGCGTTTCAATGGCTCCGAGAGCGGATCCTCCGGTGTACGGGGCAGGTATCGCGTCTCGAGCGGGCTCGAAAATTCTTTCTCGAGTTAAAAAGTAGATTCCGACGCGACGCCTGAATTTTCCATCGTCTTATCGTCGCTGTTCGAAGCTCCGAAGCCGGCATCTCCGGGACCAATTTATTTAAAATACATTTATCCTTTCGCAGGTTTCCTTATACGCGATATTTTTCGAACGTCGGTCCTTTGCAATCAACGATTCGGTTGTAGGGAGCACAATTTCCTTCGTAATAAATAAATTTCGTCGCCCGGTCAGATTGCACGACGTAATCGCGACAGCAGGAATTTTTCGCAGCTCGTAAGCCCGGAAAATCGCGAACCGAGGGAAAGCAATAGAATCCACGGCGCGAGTATATTAAGCGTAACGAAATTTATCGCTGCTTGGAGTTTCCTCGGTTTCGGTGCGAATTCCGTGTGCACGTGCACGCGTCTCGGTTTCTTTTCCCCTCCCCTCGATGGACCTTCGCCCTTAATGAACGAAAAAGTCGGCCGTTTACGGCCCGGGATACGCGTCGTTCACGAACGATCCGCGAGGAAAAGCCGTTTCCCCGTGGAAAATACGCCACTTATAGAAAACAGGTGCCGCCCTTATTGCCGGCTGACATATTGCGACTTGTATTGCCGGTCCTCGGTTAAAGGAACCAGCTTGGCACGGAGCCGTTTGCGGAATAAGTAAACGTTTGCGGGACTCAGATTAACCCTTCTCGACGAGAATTAACCCTCTCTATGGAGGGCGTAGGCTTTTATTAAAGAACGCTGATTAACAATTTTTTGGCATTTCGGGGAGATCTGTTTCTCGCGAGGATATTGAAGTCCCCTTTCCGCTTTTCCGCCGAAACCTCGCGGATTATGCGGAAACTTGGTGGGTCGCTCGACTACTTTTGAAACACAATTATTTCTGGGTAGCAAGAAGGCATTCATCCCCTTTGGCTCGAAAAGACCGGCGCTACGATTCCATAACTCGATGCTTCGAGAGATTCAAAGGAGAATAATTAATTTGCATAGACCACCCATGCAATAGAAACTTCATTTTGATTATATTTTACGTATCGTTCCTTCTTGAAGAACATGCGTCTCTTGTTATCTTAATACTAAGTAAATACGAATATATAGCAAAGATGAAAGGAATCTTAAGCATCCACTGTCTTAGAACAGTCTAACGATGCGTATTGAAAATAGTTAAACTTTATACACCTGTAGTTCCGAAACTAGTAGCGATTTCTCCATAGTTCAGCCACTGTTGGAAGCGGCAAGGCTTCCTCTTTAAAATGGTTTTTGAATTTTGTCGATCCGACTTTTCGTTTTCGAGATATCGTAATTTATGTGAAGGGGTAATTTTTCTAATTCGACTATCTCTGTCTCCGTCTGACGCGTCGCGCCGGACCTCTCTTTCTCGTACGTGACTCGTGACCGAGTGGCCCAGTGACCTAGTTACTACGAGTCACGTGCGGTCAACGACCTTGACAAGGCCGTAGTAAACAAACGCTTTGGACCGTTATATCTCCGGAACTAGCCACCGCATCGACGCGAAACTAAAATCCTCATATCTCCGGAACTAATAAAGCTATCGACTTGTTCGAACGCTCGTTTTAAAGGGCATTCCATCCTCTATCTAATGATCATATCACCTACTATAATTTATGCTATCTTCCATGTTTATTTTGAAGTTTACTTTGACGCTACATACCCAAAGAAGTTTCAGCAATTCCTATTGATCGTACGACTAGTGTGCGATAAAATAGCATTATAAATTGTATATTTAATTGAAAGAAAGAAGGAAAGACTGGTCATTTGATCGGTCATGGTAGGAACAGGTATACTCGAAGTGCCGGTTTAGTGTTAATAAACTACGCTTCTTTTAAAAATATATTACAGAGTAAAACAGTAAGATTATTTAACTGCAATTAAATCGATGTACATTAATAAGCCCCAACGCGTTGCTAATTAAGAGAAGTTGCTCCTGGAGCGTAACAAATTAAGAGCTCGTTATTCTTGAATAATCCTCGAGCGGAGTTTGTTGCTCCTCAGTCACTCGAGCCCGTTGTTCTTCGTCGACTCCCTTATTTCAAGTTCCAAGGAATTCCAGTTGTTTGAAGTAGTTACAAATCCACGAATTCTCCGATGACGATTCACTCGTGTTCCTTAAAACGACTAAATTTCGTCGGAGAAATGGGAAAGTAACGAATCACATGCTCGAAGGTCCTCGCGAATACTCAAAAACCGAGGCTTTCCAGTCACAGAGGCGAATTAGAAAAGCTTTTAAGCCTCTTGCATATCGTTGATGACTCTTTTCTAAAGTCGGCTTTTCATTAAGTGGCTCTCGACTCGATGATTTATCGTTGCCCGGTTGTTCGACGTGCCGAGGGGCTTCCCAGCCAGATTTACTTTGTCGTTATTTTCAGAGGATACGAACGTAAGGTTTCGCCGTAAGTGTATTCTCGTCCGAACTCGATGGAATCAATCTACTTAGGCGCATCTCCTCCTTCGTGCCCGCCGGACCCCGGGCTGCATTCTAATCCTCTTTTCCCGCTCTTCGTTGTCCATTTCGAGGTTGCGCAAACACCTGGACCCTGAACAAATACCGCTCGCCGCGCGTGCTTCTTATCTCTCGATGGGAAGGGAGCTTTATTTTCGCTGTCGAATCCCTCTCAGTGTTTGCGGGCTTCGATGCTGCCCGAGAGACCTCGCCTTTTTAAATATTCCTAATTTTCAGTCGCTCGAAAATTCGAAAATCAAGGACTACTATTTGAGAATCAGCTATGCTATCTTTCGTACAAATTATTGAATTAAATCTGAGAAAAGTATCTCTCTCAACTAGATTGCGATTGGATACCGCGCGTAAGAGAGTCGTAGGCGCAGACGTTTTTAAGAAGTCCTCGTCGATCGTCGGAGACAACGAAAGGGCGATAAGGGCAGCCCCCGTCCGCTCTCGAGCGAGTTGTCGAGTGTCTTTTCGTATTTTCAACGCAGAATATTGTTGACGCAGTGTCACGCGTATCTCTTCCTGAAACTTTTACGATGTTTGCTTTATGTCTGCGCCCTTTTTTTTTTTTTTTTTTCTTTATCGCGACCGTTTTTATGCCTCCGCGCACAGAGGAGATCAAAGTTTTCCCCGTCCCGGGGACGAATTTTGCAGTCCTCTAGTCAACGGAGACGACAGAAAGAGCTTTGAACCGGCCGTTTTTGCCGGTCGCTACGTAGGTTCTCTCGGTGTTTTACTTTCTACGCGTTTCATCCTTGGCTGTTTCCGCTTTTCTCCTTCTCCCCTTTGATCGCGTCGTCGCCGGGCGCACTTAATAAAAATTCCAACGACAAAATAGCGTCTCGTTTGGAACGATTCCCGGCCGGAGGGACGCTTCTCGAACGGTTCCGCGCGCAATTAATCTCTCCTCGCGCCGTTAACAATTACATCTTTCGCGGGGAACGCAGTCTCTGCGCTTGACACGGTTTCCACGGGTTCCGCCCGTTAAGTAATTGCGTGAAACGGCTTTCGAAGTACATTCTTCCCGGGCGCGATCTTTCCCGGTTCGTTCGAATTAAATCAACCCGTTCGCGACCGGGAATTTACGAGCCGCGAAGACGACGATTATATCGCGATTAAATTGTTCCACGGCTCGACGGTTCCAGATTTCTATGCGCGATATCTACGACTGCTCCGCTCGTTGCACCCAACCGCCTACGATCGATTAATTACCCCACCGATCGACGTCGTTCCACCACCCGACCTCGAGGCTCTTCGAAGTAAACAAGTTGTCGCGCGGCAAATCGTGCAGGGAAGGCCCTCGAAGACCCTCCGCGCTTAATACCTAAGCTTATTACCCGCGAAACATCGTAAACATTGGGTTGCAACAGTTGCCCCATATTGTAACTACGGTTCGATAAACTGTTATTTTCATTTTCGTAAAATCGATCGAAAAATCACCGTTACGCCTCGAGTCGAAGCGTGTTATGTAACGTGTCAGTTATTTCGTGACGAGCCTTGGCATCGAAATGTTTAATGGCGGTGCTCTGTCGGGAGTGGATCCGTTTCCCTTAAACTGCGACACCTTGTCTCATCCATCCTAGATTTTATTACCGCCTGTCTCGTTCGACTGTCGTTTTTGGACAACATCGGTACCGAAACATGAGCGTAAAGGTACCACGAAGCGGCCCCAGGGGGCTGTCTGTCGGAGGGTGACAGTTGAACCGACTGCCATCCTAACGACACAAGGGTGGCTCTTACTTTTTCGTTTGCTAGAGCTTCCTGCCATATTGCCACTCAAAAAGGCATCGTCGTCGTCCTGGAATGGGCGTCGCACTCTGGATTCGCTCGATTCCTTAATGCGACGAGAGTCACCCTCTTCGACTTCTTTTGCCGCCCCCTTCCTCCTCCTCTCGTACGTGGCCCCGTAGCGAAGGGTTGAATCGACGGGAGGAGGATATCGGAGGAGACGAGGGTGGAACAACGTTTTCGAAGACGGTGGCCGATTTACATTCGAGGTGACTCTTGACTTCTCCCTCGCATCCACCCTCCCCGGGGATATTAGTCGATAAATTTTCGTGGGTACGGATCCCGGAGTACGTCGCGTCGATAATTTATAAACGATCGAGCATCTTTGCTCGTTGGATCAACCTGTCTGGCGGGAACACGAATCTAATTGCGTCTACGGGGGGTAAAAAACGTTGGGGTTGATCGCGAAATTACCCTCGACTCCGGAAAGACCAGCAGAGCTTGTCGATCCCACGTTGCCTATACACACGATTTTTAAATATAATTATCAGGAAATTCTGATCGGTATTTTCAACAAAGAATAACAATAGAACAACTGTGTCTTTTCGAACACGTTTAATTTAACTCAGTCACGTACAAAGTCGTGAATTTTAACGATCATAACATCACGCTTTATCAAAGATGAATCCTGCCAATTTGGCCCCTCGCATTTATGGGTACCTCAGACTCGTATAAAAGATTTTTTAACGGGGATCTATAAAAAAGTACGTGGCTTCTTAAACGCAGGGTTAGATTAAAGAGCAGCCTATCGCTGAATCTCGGTCCTCTGCTCTGCAGATTTACGCTCGACTCGAATTAAAATGCACTATTTAAACGGAACAAGGGAAACGTAAAAATTAACTTACCGCTGCTAATAAAAATCTACTTCTATTACTGTTATTTTTACTAGAAAAAATTGCCAACAATCTCCCAGCGTTGCGCGACGTTATTTCCCGTGGAGGGAAGGAAAATCGTGCGATAAGGCTTTCTCCCTGGTCGACTCCCGGAGCCTGTAATCGCGTACTTTAGCATCTCGGATAGTCTCGTCGAAGAGCGAGCAGTTTTCAACGTCGACGATCATAAACTTCGTTTTACGGGACAATCGTCGGACGGGTCGTAGGTATATTTAAATCTGGCCGACGTTTCAACGAGCCGCAGAGTGGAATTACTATCCTCGGTCCGGAGGATACGATTTTCCCCGGAAAACAAAGAAACAGGCCAACGAGGCGGATCCGCGGGCCGAACGGAACCTGGCGTTTTTCCGTCGTGTCCAATTAACCGACGTTTTTCCGCGATGGGGGGGTTGAGCAGCGTATTCGGTATTCACCATCGTCGAGGATTTACCTCGGCGAAGATTATCGCCGGCGAGCGTCCAGGGAGCGCTAAGAACGCCGAGTCCGTAAGAAGTTAATCCACCATCTTCGTTTAATAATAAGCGCACTTCCGGGCCACTGAATTCGTAAAGCGGCGGGCGCACTCGAGTTTTCCGCCGTTCGAACGACCAAGAAACCGAGGGGGATGTACTTGGGAGAGAAGAGGAGAGAGACAGGGAAAGCTCGTATAAATCGTAGCTACCACGGACCACCCCCCTCCCCGCCTCACCGACGGCGTTATCGAATCTGCAATTAAAAAGTTCCGCAACTAATTTCAATTTAATCGTACGGCCGATCGCGCCAGCCATCGCACACCCCTTTACCACCCCCCCACACGAGGCTCCTCCCATTTCGCGTCTCGCCACTCTGGCGAGTCCGCGCTGGAAATGCCACCCGGTTTAGGGATTTGTCGTGTTTGGTTTCCCAACTATTTCCACCCTCGTGACGTTTTTCACCCAGCTCGGAATCGAAAACGCTTCTGCTCGTTTCGTTATTTCGATGGTTAATCGGCACGAAAATATTTTCCGACGTAACGAGTTTCCAACGCGGGGTGAAAGCTCGCGATAGGGCGTTTTTCTAGAAGACGCCGTGAACGGTATCACGCGAACCGTAGGCGCCGCGACGCGGGGTCCGGCTCCGAGCGGAGAAATCGATTTATCGCGTACGGTGTTTGGCGCGTTTAATGCAATTATTCGCGTGGGACGTCTAATGAGCGTGCACCGGCGCTCGGATTTTCCATTCCTTTCACCGGTTCCGTGCGAAGGCCTCGATATTAACGGGAACCGGCGATGTCGTTACTGTAATTGTACGACCGGTGCGCCAGGTATTTTTATTCCGAGACCCGCGTCGACCAACGCCGACGCTCACGACGCCGTGCTCTTTCCTTTTCTGCTACGCCTAAGTGGCACGCCGTATCCGCGATCGAGGACGCGTGTAACTCTTGCCCACGCGAATAGCTCTACTTTTTGATCCTGCCTCGCTCGAAGCTCGAGTCAGGGTGAATACTTTACTTATCTCGACCACCTGGAATACCACCGTCGCGTCGCCTTGAACGGTACGCGACGAGAAAGTTATTTGTCTCGGGAGGACAGACTCCCGAGGCCGTTTCTTTTTCCGCGTCTAAGGTCGTCTATATTTCTTTTTTTAAACAAAGGGAAAACGATGGACGAAGGACGATCGGTGCCTTTGCGTCCATACGCGATATGCACGGTGCAACAAGGCGGTTATTATTACACGGCGGTACATTTCGTCGCCAGTTATTTTAAATTCGTAATGTCGGAAGTATTCCAGAAATTCTATCGACACGACTCTGGAATAAATTATAAATTTTGGAGGACGTAAACCAGCCTTTCTTTTCGGCGCAAGCACGACAGATTTATCCCAGTTCTACCGTTCTCTTATTCCCGGCAGAAATAGACGCAAACCGGCGCCTGAATATTCATCGAACGGATAATTAATACTTCGTAAATATTAAGCGGCAAGACACGGGCGCGCCACGTCGCGGCGTAATTAGATTTCTTGGATTATTTACGACCAACGATCCGAAATCGACAGGAATTTCTCTCTGTTCTTATTAGCGTAATACGTTGAGCCAGGCACCCGGGCCTTTAGTAACTCGACCGTGCGGTCGCAGAGACTCTCTAGGCGTAATTGTGTAACACGCTTAAGGCTGGATCCACACCGAATGGTTTCCAGCGTCGCTAATCTCCCCTCAATGGTCAAATCCTATCGTTACGAGAGGGTTGGCTAATCTTCTCTTAAGCTGCGAAACGCGTTCACGGCGCGCCGCACCGACAGCCGCCAGGAGGCGAGCGAGCACCCTGCTTTGCCTCCGCTTGCGGACGGAAATCCGCCGCGGAAACGTCGCACTACGCCTCCGAGACTCGTCCTCGCGATCCCTAAGATCGTGGAGAATTGGCGGATAACGTAAACGTTCCAATGTATCGTTTCCTTAAGCAATCGTCCGATTAAAATATTATTAAAACGACGCGTCTTAATCTATCGCGAGACGTTGTTCGATCTCCGTCGAATTTAATTGTTCCCGCGTCCTCGATTCGATCGCTAAGGTTGCACGCGTTAAGATACGCTGTATTTGGATCGCTTATCGGTTCGCCTGCGAACTCGGCGATCTCTCTCGTGAAATGAATCGCGCCGCAGCAGATTTATGAATTCAATTACCGAGGCTGCGTGCTCGGACTGCTGCAATCGCGACGGAGGATCGGGACGCGTCGCGACCGCGTGTATGTTAATTCCAGACCTCGGGAAAGAAAAAGTCTCGGACCGTATTCCCCGCTGGGAATCACCGATTTTAATTATTTACGGGCATTTGATCCCTTTTCCACAAATGGATTAAACGCAAACTCGGATGCGAGGCAGACTGGTGCGATAAAATGGAGCTTCGAAGGAACAGGATCTCGTTGTAACCTTTGCAGAATATAGTTTTCAGGGGCAATGTCGCGTCTGGGGCTGCCCACGCGAATACCATTATTTTCCGAGGGTGTGGCGCGACACGTTAGTTTTATTATTATTCATTTATTAATGGAAATAAACCTTTCAGTATAAAAACTGTAATATGCAAGGAACTACAAATGTGGATTTTACATAGTAGAACGTTATAAAATAAATTAATTTACAATACGTTGCAAGGATAATTTCCGACTAATTATTCGAAGATCGGAAACACTCTGTTTAGTAAATGAAAAATCTTGGGTTCCACGTTTAAATAGAGAAACTGTGTACTTGGAATCGGTTCTATTTGCCACGAGATCCACGGGGAACGGAGATGCCCGTTTGATCTTGAAGATCCCCCCGCGACAGAGTTCGCGTTTATTTCGTAGAATTTCTGACCGCTTTTCCGGCTAAACGGCGTAATCCTTTGTTTCCGGGCGCGCTTCTCCGGGGCTGGTTCTTTCTCAAAGGCGCGTTTCGCAGCAGTTTGAAAACGGTCACGGTTCGCTCCTTGGAGAAGGTAAATGTATTTAGTGCATTTACACTCGGCGCCGCGAGAAAGGCTTCGCTGTTTCCGTAGAAACGTTTCCCCGGTAGACGAAGTCGCCGTATCTCGGACAATGCAATCCCATTTGTTCGAGCAACTGCTTATTTTCTCTGTTGTCGCATGCAGACGGACGATCGAGCAGGAACGCGGGGGACGGGCTGCAATAAACGCGAGAAGCTCTCTCTGCAATCAAGATTTCATTGTCGAGGGAAACGCGCCGTGAGAATGCACGGGGCGAAACCGAACGTTTTCAGACGTCTCCGCGTCCCTATTGGCCGATGTTTATTCATAAATTAATGGAAATACACGCCCGGGGAAAATATATATTTATTCCTCCGGGCGACTTTTCAACGCGTACCCGGCAATACCCGACGTTTATCGAAGTAATTTATTACAGAATTAATTGCCTAATGCACTACAGACCGCGTAAGTTTTGAAATTCCGCGTTACCCGTTACCATATTTTGAAACACGACGCACGAACAGCTGTAATTGCGCGAGCTGGAAGAATTATAATTTCCATCCCAATGGTTATCCGTAATTACCATTTTCCCCCTCCACGGGCAATTACCATATACGCGTCTGCCATTTATCTAGCCTCCGTTAGATTCTTCGGCCATTTGTCTCGCGATAAATAATATTATCATTTTTTAAATTAAAAGAACACCCGCGGTCCGGGGAAAATCTAATTAATCGACAAACGGATGGGATTCTAATGTTTATGGTAACGATCGTTTAATTCCACGAGGGTGAATTAACCCTCATTATTCGAGTCTACCGCTTTAAATCTTCTTTTTTAACCGACGTAACTGTAGAATTAAAATATTTTCACTTGCTTTACGAGCAATTAGAACAGTTAGTTTCGTATTTAACTCGTGCGCTCGAGCTTCGAAGCGCCAAAGGATTGTTATTTTATAGAACAATTTCTTTTTAACGTCAAGGTTGGAAAATTTGCGCAGCGAGTATCGAAGGAAACCCGTCGGTAACGTATCGCTGGCTGTAATGAGCGGGGAAGTAGCAAGATCTCAATTACGAATAATGTATCGTCGAAAATGAAATCCTGCCTCCATTTCCTTGATTATAATCCGTTGGAGAATTCAGACAAATCTCTTTTGCGCGAAGGTGAGTGCACCTGGAGGTAGCTCGCTGTCGGAGAGCGAAGTTATGAACTCGAACTTTTAGAGAACCTATATATACGTATATACATGCGCAGTGTATATGTATATAAAGCGAAAGGGAAGAACACGACGGGAAGACGCAAAAAGCAGGACGGAAAAGAGAACGAAAGAACCCGTAGCCCCGGTTGAGTCGTGCAAGTTATATATTCGAGAGAGGTCCCACTTAGCTATTTGTCAAGCCGATGCGAATCTTCGCGGAAGTTGCGAAAAATCCCCCGCGAAGATTTTACGAAAAAAAATTCCTCCGTCTCGGCGGTTAACGATCTCGTGACTGCCGGGACGAACTTGTTATCCTTAATCTTTTGCGGCAAAAGACGCGGAAAAGAATGAATCCGGCGTATCCTTATTCCCTGGCGATACGCGCTCCAAAATAACCCGTGAACGTACGATAAAATTTTCTCTCCTAACGCTTACGTTTTTGGGACATTGGCATTTGTAAATCGACGTCAGATATTAATTTTAATTGGGATGTAGAGTCGTGTAGTAGACTGTGTTAAGGTCTCTCAATGCGCTATAATTCCATCGTGATGTCGAGTGAAGTCTTGGGAAAAAATTATTTAAGGGTGGTCTGTGCTAGACAAAAGTCCTCGCCATGCAGAGAGGATCATTGAATCAGGCAGCAATACTGTAAAAGGCTATAGAGGAGTTGCAGACGAATGTTGTATTTTCGACGAAACGGTGAAATTGGTCCCTGGTAGCGGACTTTGGGCACCTCTGTCGAACGGATGGAGGAGTGTCGACGGGATTGCACATTCGGGGATGGACGTTAAAAAGATAAGACGTCGGACGAGCGTTTTTGGGGCAATGGCATTTGAAAATCGACGCTAGATATTAATTTTAATTGGGATGTAGAGTCGTGTAGCGTTTTTCAACCTGTGGCTTAATAGTAGACTGTTTCAAAGTTTATTTCTCTCAATGCACTATAATTTCATCGTGATCGAATGATTGTTAAGACAGTCACTTTGACTGTCGAGTGAAGTCTTGGGAAAAAATTATTTAAGGGTGGTCTGTGCTAGACAAAAGTCCTCGCCATGCAGAGAGGATCATTGAATCAGGCAGCAATACTGTAAAAGGCCATAGAGGAGTTGCTGACGAATGTTGTATTTTCGACGAAACGGTGAAATTGGTCCCTGGTAGCGGACTTTGGGCACCTTTGTCGAATGGATGCAGGAGTGTCGACGGGATTGCACATTCGGGGATGGACGTTAAAAAGATAAGACGTCGGACGAGCGTTTTTGGGGCAATGGCATATGAAAATCGACGCTAGATATTAATTTTAATTGGGATGTAGAGTCGTGTAGCGTTTCTCAACCTGTGGTTTAATAGTAGACTGTGTTAAGGTCTCTCAATGCGCTATAATTTCATCGTGATGTCGAGTGAAGTCTTGGGAAAAAATTATTTAAGGGTGGTCTGTGCTAGACAAAAGTCCTCGCCATGCAGAGAGGATCATTGAATCAGGCAGCAATACTGTAAAAGGCCATAGAGGAGTTGCTGACGAATGTTGTATTTTCGACGAAACGGTGAAATTGGTCCCTGGTAGTGGACTTTGGGCACCTCTGTCGAACGGATGGAGGAGTGTCGACGGGATTGCACATTCGGGGATGGACGTTAAAAAGATAAGACGTCGGACGAGCCGACACGGCCTCGTATAATCCCGAGGAATCAATCGGCGGGCCGGGCAGCAACCTACACCTACAGCACGTAGACGTTGAATCGCGTGCTACCAAATGATTAGGTTAGATCAAGTTGGATCGACGGATGTGCAGAGCCGTGTGGGCTTGCGGGAAGCTCTGCGTGTGTGTGTGCAAGTTGAGGGTGGGGGGTGGTGGAGGACAGACGGGTTTCGAAATTGCCGAACCGACCGACAGCTTATCCACTTTATCCGGCCGGTATTACGAAGCCAACGTGCGACCCACTGTAGCAGAGTATCTCGGTCCATCCCTTCTACGGTTCCCTTTCCATCAGGAAATTCCAGTGTCTGCTCTTATTTATCCAGGGCTCCGGATCGCAAAGCATCCCCCAAGCTTTGTCTTCCTCTATCCTCGCTCCGTTCGGTTCTGTTACGTCCTGTACCCTTTCGTCACCAAGTCCTCGCTCTTTCTCCCTGCATTAATTTATGACCATCCACCTCCGAGACCTGGAGACTCGATTCATCCGCGGGCATAACGAAAACACCGGCAGCGTCGTCTACGAACCCGGCTATCCTGTCGCTTGCTCCCTCGTTGACTCCGATTCTTCGCGCGAACGTAATTCAATTAGCTCTCCGTCGATCCTCGCTTCGCTAATTGATCTCTAGTTTGGCTTAGCGAGAAGAATCGCGTAGTTGCGTAGGCCACCCGCGATTGCAATACTGCAACAGTAATATTTCATATATTACGATTTTCCGACGAAATTAAAAAATTTCAAATCGTTCTGGATAAATTATTTTTGGTTGTAGGGGTCAATTGTAAGCATTTTTGGTCAATAGACATACCCTCGAAATCCTAACCATTTTCGAGAAAAAAAATTCCTTAACGAAAATATAATTTCAGGCCAGAAATGCTTCTCTAAAATTCATGCGAATCTTTAAAACACCATAACTTCTGAACGGATTGGACGATTTTAATGTTTAAAAAAGCAAACTACGCGTATTTTGGTGGAGAATATGTACGAATCGCAAAAATATTCGAAAAGTTGGTCCTTGAACCCACAAAATAAGAAAAACCCCATACAAATGGTTCGTCAAAATTAAAAAATTCCAAATCGTTCTAAAAAAATTATTTTTGATTACAGTGATCAATTATAATCATTTTTGGTCAATAGACATACCCTCGAAATCCTAACCATTTTCGAGGAAAAAATTCCTTACCGAAGATAATATGTCTGATCAGGAATAGGTATTCTACTGCAATGATGCTGAAATTGAAAAATTTCATATCGTTCTGAAAAAATTATTTTCACCTGCGGAGGTGAATTACAATCATTTTTGGTGAATACACATACCCTCGAAATCCTATGCAGTTTCGAGAAAAAAATTCGATAGTTGGGCAAATTTTTCGACGAAATTAAAAAATTTCCAATGGTTCTAAAAAAATTATTTTTGATTGCAGGGGTCAATTACAATCACTTTTGGTCAATAGATATACCCTCGAAATCCTACGCAGTTTCGAGAAAAAAATTCGATAGTTGGGCAAATTTTTCGACGAAATTAAAAAATTTCCAATGGTTCTAAAAAAATTATTTTTGATTGCAGGGGTCAATTACAATCATTTTTGGTGAATAGACATACCCTCGAAATCCTACGCAGTTTCGAGAAAAAAATTCGATAGTTGAAGAAATTTTTCGACGAAATTAAAAACTGTCGAATCGTTCTAAAAAAATTATTTTTGATCGCAGGGGTCAATTACAATCACTTTTGGTCAATAGATATACCCTCGAAATCCGACGCAGTTTCGAGAAAAAAATTCGATAGTTGAAGAAATTTTTCGACGAAATTAAAAACTGTCGAATCGTTCTAAAAAAATTATTTTTGATCGCAGGGGTCAATTACAATCACTTTTGGTCAATAGACATACCCTCGAAATCCTACGCAGTTTCGAGAAAAAAATTTTTTACTAGGATATCGATCGCTACTGGTCAGTAAAATGTTAACTGGTTGGAGTGATTGTTTTATTGCTTTCCAAAGCTCAATATTCGTACGTCGAACCCTTGTAATTAAAATTTTAGTATTTCGAAAGAATGGAATAGGAAGTACTAGCCATTGAGATTGCATTGAAATAAATTACGTTTCACTTTCAATTGACCGTGGCCAAGATAAGCTATCAATTATCGAAAATATTTGTCGAATCCTTTTCTGTTGCTATTTATAATATATTTAAATAATTCATCTTGGAATTATATAAATTCCGTGAAGTCGTCGGGACGTCCGGGAGGTTAGTTTTCGAGGTTTCCTTCCGTCGAAGAGCGGAAACAAGCGGCGGACGAGGTAAAAATCGTATTCCCGCGCGACGTTTAAAGTTATTGCGTTCTCGAGTGGAAATTCAACAACGTGTTGCAAAAAGTAGTTGGTGGCGGCGCTGTAGCGCTCGAGGACGACAAGCTGGAAGCGGGGGAGTACGAAGGCGGAGGTAGAGGCTGCGAACTACTAAGTTTGCAAGATCAACTAAAGTACCCCGGCGGTTGGTGGAAAGTCGGGCGGAGAATACGAAGCGCGGCAACAAAAATAAAATAAACGGGGCTTATCCGTAGCTGGCCGGGTGTAAATTACACGAAGACCGAGCACGGCCGCGGCACGGGGGAAAATGTGGCCACTCCGGGCTTCTATTTTCGCGCGTGTACATCGCATTACGCCGTGATAGCGGCTTGAGTTACTATGCAGTTGTCGCGCAGGAGGAGCGGCACGCATTTTTCTTTTCGCCGCCGGTTCCACACGCTCCTCCGTCCGAACGAGCTTCCTCGAAAGATCGACGAGCACCGTTTTTGTTTTAAATGGAAACGTGCATTTTTCATGGGACCGAACATCGATCCGGAAAGGCACGACCATCGAACACCGAACAGTTTATGAGATACTTTATATTTTATGGTGAGATATTCGCCGGGAAATCCTCCGAGAAAAATGGCTTCCGTCTCGTTCCCAGGATCCGCTTAATTTTTCCCAAACTCCGTTTGCTTTTGTTTTTGTCGAATCGGATTGTTCGTACACGAGCGAATAATATTTTAACAAAAAGGACACATTAGGGGTGAAAAGTGCAAACGATCTAAAATTCGACGTATTTTCTACTCGAATCGCCCGAAGCTGGGGAACCGTTCGTCCCCGGGTCGAGTAACTCGATGCATCCCCGCGATTATAAAGTTTCCCGGGTTGTAATATGCGGTGGACGCTCGATGGCGGGACGCAATCTCCGAATGCAGTCCGCAGATCCAATTTCCGTGGTTCGCTGCTAAAATCGCTGCCGAATTACATGCACACGGGATGCACCGATACGCCGTCGCGCAAAAACCGCATGGGACTCGAAACTTTCCGAACCGTAGCCCGATAAAGGTCCGAAAGTAGATCGAACTCTCGGTTACGAAGACGCACAGCTCGAAGGGTTTGGACAGGATATTGGAACCGGATTACATATTAGTCGTCCCTTCCCGGGAATTTTCGCCCAGCCATACTCCCTACCACTCTGCATCCACGTTCCTCTTCTGTGTTTCTCCTGGCTTCGGTTAGATCGGATAGATTTAAATCCCCGGGGGTGGTTATCGATAACTTGTTCGTTAAAAATGGAATTAATCTACCAATTAGTTAACGCATCGTTTGATACTTTCGATATTAATCCTTAAGTGGATTATTGGGTCCCTCTGCACGTTTAAGCTAGTAATTATTTAATATATATCAATGTAGTTGTTCGAATATTTATGTAATCCTCCATTAGTTCATTATTTCTTAAATGCTTTAAAGGAAAGTTGATTTCCATTTACCAATTTGGTAAAAATCAATATTAAGTAAAATAAGTCTGTTGATACGTTGGCTGCTGGACCAAACCCTTCAAATTGTAAACTAGCATCCCATCTAGATTTATTTTCTTTAACATCCAAACGTGACAATTAATTTTTCTAGGCTCCTAGATGAAAGATGATTTAACACGTTGACTGCCAGTCTAAAATCCTAAAATTGTTTACAAGACTAAAACTTTGATTTTAGTCAATTATAAACTGCACAACTTAAAAGCTGTCCTAGTAGTTACTTTCGTAACTTCGTTAAATTTTACGAAGCCCATTAAAATTTATTTTCTTTAACATTTCAACTTGAGAGTTAATTGTTTTAGTTCCGCTGTTAAAAGTTCTGTCACCCATACGTAGGTGACGTGGCAGTCAAAGTGTTAAAGTCAGAGGATCGAATGAAGTTTGAGGACGTCGTAATTTGGACGAGTAATTCCGAGAGCGACGACCCTCGTATCGAGCAGAGTTGGTATCGCGAATCGGTAGGGGGGACGGGGGCCACGGGGCGCCTGATTATCAAGGGTTTCTCTTAATTAAGAGACTCGGTTGACCGCCGCGGGAAAGATTCGGTCATTTATCAGGCTCGGGAGAAGAACGGCGGTTATTTTTGCGCGATCCGACTGGGTCTTTCTCGAGGGCGACTCTGATGAGGTAGGTTTCTCAAGGGTAGCCGTGACGAGGGTGGAAACGTTAACGAACCACCTGTAAGAACTCCGCCTCGTGTTCAAGGTCTATTAAGGTCGCGCTTCGTCGGGACATAACGGTTGAAACGAGATGAAACGCGGGGCTAGTTTTTGCCCGCGGTGCGGACAACACGTCGACGCATCAACGGAGTGAATTGCGCAACGAAATTGCGTTCGTACGGTTTTTGCGAAACCCCCCCGTTGCCGGGGTGGAACACGGGACGCGGTTAATATTTGACGACCGTTTTCGGAGTTAGATTAAAGCCGGGCGATATTGTACGGCGTTACGCGCGACGCGATTAACTGCTGTGTCTCCCCCCAGCCTCGACGCAAACCGCGCAAAAAGCGAAGCTTATCGAGTCTTTTGTCGCCAAATTGCTCGTTTTCGAAGGATGTTTACGCCGGGCAAATAATAGACAATTAGCGTATTTATTAGCTCGAGAACCGTGCACCTGTTTGCGGAAATCTGTGAGACGTCGGGGGTGGTGAGTCAGGACTCAAAAGAGAATTTGCGTCAGCGTGGCTATTGAAAAGTAAGGGTGGAAAGGCTCTCCGTGTCGGAGCCCAAAAGCAATCGAGTCGAACGAACGGCGAGGGAATAATTCTAGCTGTATAACATTGTGGAAAAAATGGCGGGACAAAGTGGTGTCGGAGTTTGCAGAGGGAGAGAGAGAAAGAGCGATGAGAGGTTGCGAGTTGTGAAAGCGTTGGAAGGACAGGGGATGAAAGCTCTCCGCCTTATCTTCGAGCGGATATGACGGACAAAAGCGACGATGCGCGAGAATCGTAAAGTCCCGTTAGAAAAATTTTACCACGCGTACACGTGGGACCGGAATATCGAGTCCCCGGTCGACTGCGGATGCGTGCACGGGTCCCGGAGTCTTGTTTAGTCGTTCAGCCAGCTCGTATCTTCGCGACGAGGCGCCCGGTGTGCAATAAAACCTCGACCGATCCCCGTCGCAGCCCCGTATTCGCCTCCTCGCCCGATAAGGGATGCAACTGTTCGCGCCATTTCCGACTGGCTTCGGTGAATCTCGGGCTCCACGGGCGCAAATGCGACGTGGAACTGCGCCGGGGACTTATCTTCGTTCGATTAGCGCCGAGTCGACGATGGAGGAACAGTCGGTTCGGCGGAAGAAGCTTCGAAATTTTGTCCTAAGGTGTTTCAGCGTCTCGTCTCTTCCGTAGAAGAGCTTCTCTCTATTCTCAGTCCCTGCACTTCGCAATGGAACAATCCTAACGTTATTACTTAACATATAGAAACACTGGGGATATCGTATATTTTGATAACGTTTTGATATCCTTCTTGGAACCAGCGTCGATTCTTTTTGTCCTTTTATTCGATCGTTGACTACGACAGAAGGATAATAGCGACTCGGAGGCTCAACAATATTGCTGTTTATAAAGCGAAAGATGATCAGACCAACCCCTTAAGGATCGTTACTGCAAAGATCCAACGTTGGTCCATATATTATTGCATTTCTGAAAGAAAAAACTTGCCTGGTAGGGGAGTATAGCTCTACGTCGCCCCGTCTGGTCGCGTTGCAGCGACAATGTGAAGACATATGGCGACGTGTACGCACACACTTGGTATTTGCGTATTAAGAACCGAGCTGAAGCGAGACGGGACCCCACGCCCACCGATGTGGCGATGTTGGTTTTTCGCTGGCGAGCATTGCGCTAGCGAGCACCGTAAATCTACGCGTAAACGCAGCCTCCGGAGATAGAAATAACGCCGGGAATAAACAGGGGTCAGGCGGTTCGAGCCGTAGTCGATAATTCGCAGTCGAACGGATCTATAATAAGTCGGTCGCGAGCGTCAAACGCAGTCCGGGGTCCTTATTTTTACTTTCTCGTGGAGACACTCAATTAAATCCGACTCGCGAGGGAGATAGCCGGGAATCCCCGGGGGTATTCGAGCCTTTTCTTCCAGGGAAAGGAAAAAGGAGGAGTTACGCTCCCCCTTCCGGTCGAAGGCTCGTTCGACCTGGCGTACACACGTACGCGAACAGACTTTTACCCGCGAAGACACGCGCGGACACGCGCACACCAACGAAACTCCGACGACACTCGAGTCAGCAGAATCTCTTTGGTCCTCTCCTACCATCGTTTCATTCCGTGCCATTCTCTAGCCCGCCGCGACGGTTTTTCTCTTCCGGGTTCGTTTTCTGGCTCGACTTCAGACGCGGCTATTTGTTTCTCTAATTACTGTCGATTGAATCGCGTGTACTCGCCCTTCGGCCGTGCCGCCTCGACTTTTACTTTAACAAATTAGCGGATTCGTGAACGTGAATATTGTTGGTTAAACGCCTGCAATGGGAGGGTTTGCGACGCTGTACGAGATGCTTTTTCGAAACGTTATGGTTACACGACGGTTGCAGAAACACGTATGCACTCGAATCGTGAAAGATTTACGATCGGTGATAGGGGCTGCGGAAAATATCGCGGATCGACGGGCTCGTATAACGTACGAAGAATAATCGGGACGTATCTCTTTTTGTTTAAGAGCTCGACGAAAGGCTCTGGGAAAAGCGCACGTGGCGATGTCTGCAGGAGGTAAAAGTCCTCCGCGCGAGACCGGAGGTACATTTTCCGCGACGCTGAAACGTTCTCGCGCGGTTTTAAATAATAGATTCGAAGCCCGCGTTAAACCATCCGCATTCTTCCCACGCGACCTGTATTGCCGTAGAATTAGTCGGGGAAAGGGATGCGCTCTGCGCCAGATGACCCAAGGTGATAGCGGTTTGCTTCTTTCTTCTCATTCGCGGCCGCTCGTCGGTTCACCTGTCCGCGTTAAATTTTTATCCAAATGATCGTTAGATTTCTCCAACGAGATGAAGGATTTCTCAAACGTGACAGCTTCTCTACTCGTTGATCACAATAATAACAGGCTGTTATTAAATCTAATATTGTAATCTCAGACTGTCGGGTAGCATTTTTAATTATTTTTCTAAACTAATCGCATAAGCAAGGAATTTATTGTAGAAAATGCAGAACGCAATTTTTCTTGGACGAATATCGGCTTTGGCAGGCGGTCAGGGTGTGCTCGTCTCGTTTATTCTTGGTGCTTTATCGCTGGACATTATTATTAATGACTCTCTTTTCATCGCCTGTTACTAAACGTTTAAAAATGGTGGCTCACGTCGGGGTTATACGGTGAATCGTAGATAGAGACACGATCTATTACTTATGTTACGTCCAGCGATGCCGAAATCCATACGTCTTAACGTCTGACGTATCCGAGCTTGATTAAACGCTCGTGGACAGAAGTTTTCGATATTTTAAGCATTTCTGGCCAGTCGCGAGACATTTTCATCTACCGGAGGCGTGTAACGATACAAAATTAGCAGTCCGGGAAGCTTGTTTCCAGGACGTTTCGAGGATATTCGCCTTGTCTATTCTCGCGCCTCGACCGAACGATTATCGTTTACGGCGCCGATTAGCGTTATTGTCGTTATTAATACGGCTTACCGTGACCGACCGCCATCACGGAGGCGAGAAACTTTCCGCGCTCGCGCGACCCTAATCTTCTCGAATGGCGGAAGCCCCTTCCTTGTACGGCTTACGCTATCCCGGTTAACTCGATCTCGCCAGCGTCGAGTAATCGACGTCGAATCCTGTTGCCACCGTGCTTAAAAGACCGTTTCGATTAACGTTGACGCGGCTTTGAGGGGATTTCTGCCGTTCGGCGGACAGAGGAGGGTCACGCGAGTCGTTTGAAATTCCGAGGGTGTCCTTCGGAAACGCGCGAAGGTAGATTCCCTCGATGAAGACGAGAGAATCGCTCGAGCGGGTTTCAGGTTTCAGGTTTCAGGGATGTGACGCGTCGGTTACGTGCGATTGATTCGACCGGCCGATATCGGGAATCGATAATTCAATTCTAAGCCGGTCTAATTAGCCAAACATCGCGGAAGACGAAATCGAGAGTCTCCTCTAATTGCTCGACACTCTTAATTGACTCGTTGGCTTATTGTGTACCGTCGTTACGAGCTTAGAACGGCCCCTTCCTGCACCCAGTCGTAAATATGATAGTTCATCGATCGAACGTGCAACGGAACGGACTCTGCGTCGTCGCGTTTCCGGCGAGACATCGAATTTTCGGCGATTCACCTCGTCGATCGCTTTTACATTTTCGGCGGACCGTAAATTCTGCATTTTTTCGATACTCCAAACGATGATTATTTCGGATACGACGCCGCGATAGCGAACAAATAACGGCCACGTAAACAGAGGCGTGATTTATTTTATATTTCGCTATTATACGAGATCCGTATCATTAGATCGATCAAGCTCCGCGTAAATTGCCAACGAACGATATTTACGTGTTTCGCGTCTTTGATGACGGTATATGGAATTCAGTTTCGAAGGTTGCAAGTGTCTCTGACTTCGCGACAATAGAAAATACAAAAGAGATAGAGCGGTCGTTTCGGATGCTCGGGCGTCAGCAAATGCCTCGACAGAGGTTGAATTTTTATCGATCACCGGGCGCTTCCGTCGTGTCGGCTGCACGGAAATTACACGCGCGTTACGCGCCGACAACCGGTACGCGCATTATTGCAGCACAAGCGATATTTTTATTGCCGCAGAAACGAATCGTGACACGTTCATTTCGCGCGGTACTTTATTGCCCTCCTGCCGATTTTTAAATCGTTTCCCATCGACGAGACGGTGCGTCTGAATACTCGGTTCGCGGTCAAAAATAAAACTTTTCCACCCCGTGTCTCCATTATGACCAAGTTCAAAGCGGAAACTTCCTTTTCTCCTCGGTCGATTAGCTCGTCAATGAGTCAACTGGTCCAGAAAATTGTGGTAAAAGTATCATAAAAGTGTTTTTTCGATAGAAAATTCCCTTTTCGTAAGTCTGTATATTCTGGCTAACGTTGCATGTACGCGTACCTTGGATTGTTGCAAGAATCGAGGGTGTACAGTATCTAGATTTCGATTACGTTCTTTAATGAAACTTGCGACAGGGAATATACAGGGTGTTTGGCCACCCCTGGGAAACATTTTAATGGGGGATACTAGAGGTCAAAATAAGACGAAAATCAAGAATACCAATTTGTTGATGGTGGTTTCGTTAAGAAGTTATTAACGTTTAAAGTTCCGCCAGTACTGAATTTTTTTCTCGAAAGTGAGTAGGATTTCGGGGGTATGTCTGTTCACCAAAAATGATTGTAATTGACCCCTGCAATCAAAAATAATTTTTTTAGAACGATTCGACAGTTTTTAATTTCGTCGAAAAATTTAAGCACCTCCTGTCGATTTTTCTTAAAAATTCCTTTTTCATTTTTAGTAATTTTGTTTGACGCCCTACAGAAAAGTTGTGTAATACTTTTTTGTAGGTACTCATGAGCTCTACTTCAGAAAAGTTTCATTGAAATATATTCACTATCGTAGGAGTTATGGCTGTTTGAAAATTAGACCATATTTATGGGGTTTTTCTCATTTTACGGGGTCAAGGAACAACTTTTCCAATATTGTTACAATTTCTACATATTCTCGACCAAAATACGCGTCGTTTGCTTTTTTAAACATTAAAATCGGCCAATCCGTTCAGAAGTTATGATGTTTTAAAGATTCGCATGAAAATTCAGTGAAACATATCGATGGTATGGTCAGACATTATATTTTCGGAAAAGAATTTTTTTCTCGAAAGTGCGTAGGATTTCGGGGGTATGTGTAATGACCAAAAATGATTGTAATCGACCCCCGCAGCCGAAAATAATTTTTCCAAAACGATTTGAAATTTTTTAATTTTGTCGAGAAATTTCACACCTTCTCGAATTTTTTTCTCAAAAGTGGGTAGGAATTCAAGGGTATGACTAATGACCAAAAATGATTGCAATTGACCCCCGCAACAGAAAATAATTTTTCTAAAACGATTTGAAATTTTTTTTTTCCGTCGAAAAGTTTAGGCACCTTCTCGAATTTTTTTCTCGAAAGTGCGTAGGATTTCGGGGGTATGTGTAATGACCAAAAATGATTGTAATCGACCCCCGCATCCAAATATAATTTTTCCAGAATGATTTGAAATTTTTGAATTTAATTGCTAATAACTTTTTAACGAAGCCTCCATCAACAAATTGGTATTCTTGATTTTGGTCTTATTTTGGCCTCCAGAATCCCCCATTGAAATTTTTCCCAGAGTTGGCCGAACACCCTGTATATAAAATTCGATTCTTAGACCACGTACAATTTTTGCTTTTCGAATGAAAGTTGCCCTTTCGTCGTTGGCGCGGCACGTAAGCTCGTATTTGCAAAGTCGTGTTACGCGTTCCGGAAATAACGGAGTCTTTCCCGTTTCGCCCGGGTCTTCCTGACGGGTGGAAATAAATCGTGGCCCGACACGAAACGCGGGAAACACATCTCCGATTATACAGCGACATGGCTGCAGACAAATTCGTTCCGCGGAAGTACAACTCGCGAGCCTAGTTCAGCTCGGTAAACAAAGTTCCCGTGTAATGACTTCGCTAAACAAGCTTCGCGCCGAAGGGATATCCCCATGTGCCAACATTCGAGTATACCGGAAACACGGTTGAACGTCTGAGCCCGCGAGTCACGGTAATTTAATAATGGCCGCGGCCTCCTGGAAGCCTCGTCAAAATCGTTGCTTGTCTGATCGGCTGAGTCCGCTCGAAAGGATCCACTCGCGGCGAAACGATTACTCGTTCTTCCCTTGGCTCTGCAATTAAACCACGCATTGTCCTATGGTCGACGGTATTTGGTCGAAACGCCGCGCGGAATTTACGATACTCCACCCCCTCGACGATAACTTAGGTCGTCGCGATCACTCTGTAAATCTTCGATATTTTCTCCGTGAAATTTCCAAGCGGGTCGGGGAGGTAATTTAAAATTACGAAATTAACATCGAACGATTGGTCGTTCCAGCGATGATTAATCGCGACGATTAATTAGACGGGGCGTATTATATTTCGATGAGACTCGTTTCGATCGCGGCGGCGAGTTGTTATGCAAATGGTACGCGATAATTTCGGGACCGGTGACGGTTCGCGGATAATTAGCTCGACCGGGCTGGAAAAAATCCCGCGATCCGGGAGTTCCGGTGCGCGTAATTCACTCGAAACGTTTCCGGATTACGCGTCCAGCCCCCCCTCGATTTTCTGTCCGGCCGGTTATTCGATTTTGATTTACTATCGAGCAGGCTGCCGCGATACTCGCTCGGCGTTTTCGCGGTGCCTTGGCGCGAGAACCGGTGATTTACCTCGCGTCTCTTTCCTTCCATCGATATCGTCCACGTGGTCCCATGGGCGAGATGATGGCCGTCGATCCACCATCCGAGTCTTTTCGGTCGTGCCCGCTGCTTCGTCATTGTCGCGTCGCGCGTGAAAATCACGGATTTAAAATGAAAATCCCATATTGTAGCGATAGGGGGAGAAATACATAGTCACGACTCATCTTTTACACATTGGATAAGTAAATATGTTCGAAATCACTTTGCATTCTAAGGATGTCAGGCATGGTTACAGACGTGTGGTCAGACTCAACGATTGGGACACTTTAAACTTAAAAATATAAGCGTAAAAACCATAAGTGACTACTCTCGAACAGAGTTCGAGAAGAGAACCAAAAGAGTCATATGTATTTGATCTTAAACACTTCCATTCCTCGGTTTAAAACATATACACTAATATACATTTCTTACAGCGTTTGGTTTCTGTTTAGTTAGATAAGTTATGGACCGTGATCATATAACCGAGCGTCATCGCGGTCATATATCGAGACACTACTGTACCCCGAATAATTAAGAGCTTGTCCCTCGCTCGTGGGTGTTTTTCCACCCTGCACGCGTAATTTCTGGCCGAATTTTGTCACAGCACCGATTAGATTCCCCGGGAAACGCGAATTCTCCGCGGGGAGAAAGTTGGGAAACGTGTCGGTCGCAGGAGCCTCGCCGAGACGTTGGTTCCCTTTGATCTGTTCCCCAGCCGCTTTTTTCCCCGGCAAATCTATTTCCGTGGTATCATTTCGCGAGAGAAAATATCCGCCGTTATCTCCTTGGCCCCCCCGCCCCCCGTTCCCGTGTGCCTCCGCGTCGACGAAATCGGCTTCCGTCGGGTCCGTGGGCGCGCTCCCACTTTCCGAGCATTTCTTCCTGATCGGCTCACTCGACGCCGACGCTCGATCTTCTTTCTCTCAGCAGTCGAGTTACGCTTACGAGCCGACGTTCTCCTTTTTCCCCTTCCGTCTACTTCCATTTTATCTTTCTTTCTTCTTTTTTTTTTTTCTCAAAGCGTCGTAGTCCTCGATGGCACGTAGAGGAGGTGCCAGGTGCGCCGGGACGCCCGGCGCTTTTGTACGGAACGTTCTCCCTCCCCCCAGCCGTCCCCCCCCCCTGCATCGTGTCTGCGAGGTTGACGGTTGTACGCGGCTCTCCCGGGAAGGGGGGGGGGGTGGCAGGCGGAAGGGGCGGAGAGAAAGGGCGGCGGGTGCGTCCCAGGGTGACGGTCTTTAAAAACTTTCAGCGCGCAACTTAGTTGAAAAGCCTTGGCCACCTTCCTTCCCCCCTCTTTCTCCCCCTAGTCTTTGCTCCTTTCTTTCACGCTCGTTCTTCGAGCTTCCGTTCCCCCCTCCCGCCTAGGAGCGTCCCTTATTTCGCTACACCGGGGCGAAGGGTCCGCGACAATGCGTCGCTTTAAATTAGAGCGAAGCGTCGCGACGACGGCCTGCCACCGTCGAGGCACGCCGTCGCGAGAGAAAACGCGGAGGTTGAATAGGGCCGAGGGTTGAAAGGGGACGAGTAAAATTGCCGGCAGACCGCGGCTGGCAAGGTCGACCGATCGGCCACCGCCGCGACCTGGAACCGTTTAAACTGCGGAGAAACGCCCACGCGGTGGGAATTCCGGGATTGCTTCGATCGCGTTGTTTCTCCAGCGTGGTCCGTGAATTTAAGGCGTCCCCGAGCGGCGAAAAGTACTCGTCGAGGGGGTCGAGAGCGCAGAGCGGGCTCGGTAACCGGTCGATAACTCATTCGCGGAGTGGCTGTTCGAACTAGGCAGACATTTTGTCGCCGTGGCGTTAATAAGGCCTAGCTAGGAGCTGGTTTCCATGCATAGGTTAGCAGCGGGGCGATAGAGCGCGCGCGAGAGGGGGTTGTTTTGTCGCGTAAAAGTACACACTGGCGAATCGGACGGCCGTGGAGGGTGAAGAAACCAAAGGGCCACGGGTCGGAGAGTCGCCGTACAACCTGTTCTGTATGCATCCTGTTGTCGGAAGGGAAAAAGAAACGCGCCCTCCCCTACCACCTAGCGTCGCCTCGTCCCCGTAACTTTTGCAATATTCTCGAGTCTTTCTACTCTTTGCAAAATTAACCTCCTCCCACCGACTGTCTGCGAAACGACCGTGCGTCGGTAATGCTTTCAACCCTCCCATCGTTCGCGAGCAGTTCGCCGACCATACACCAACAACCTTCTGTACGGAGGAGGAGGAGGGGGGGTGCGATCGTAAAAAAAAAAGCTGAAACAGGAGGGTGCTCCTCCCGCCAGTTTCCACCGCGGAACTAAACGTTTACTGGCTTTTATGGGGTTCCGGACGCGACCCATGAAAAATTTGTAGAGAAACTTTCGGAATTGTTACACCCCCTTGTACCCTCGTGTCCCCTTTTCTCACCTTTTCAGAAGGGTCCTTCCAATGGGGACGGGACACGGTGTTTCTGTCCGGTTAACTGCTCTTGGCTGAACGAGTTTTGTTTTCGACGGTAATTTGAGTGCCTGGTGAGACTTTTCTCCGTATCGGCCCTTCTAAGGGATGGGGGGGGGGGAGGCTCGGAACGACAGGATCCTTTTTAATTAACGACGCAAATTCAGTCTACGACTAATTCAAACCGTACGAATATACACTTTTTGAGTAACTTTAACTATCCCATCGCCTTCTTATTAAATCGTAGAAAAGGGGAGGCTTTCGATACTCTGGCAATAATTGTACTTGGCCAGTAATCAAGATTTTAAAGCAATTTAGGTCACGTTCTGACCACAGTGTTAACAGATATTTCTCGCAGCTTAATGCTTTCTCGCGGTGTCCTCCGACGCTTGTTATTCGTATCTAACGCGCGAGAAATTCACTCGCGTTCGCGGGAATAATCGTAGAGTAAAATCGTTGCCGAAAGGCATCGTGGCTGCTCGTTATCGTCGCGTTGAAATGAAAATCGAGGGTGCTCTTTGAATTGCCTCGTTTCTGCGTCGCGGCACGTACGGCTCACGGGCGTTTGTTTTCGCATAATTAAGGAAAGTCATAAATTACGGCCCTATGGAATTTCCTTATCTCGCGTGCACGTAACGCGGATGATAGCTGCGTGGCCGCGGGACTGCTTCCGGTACGCGTAGCAAAAATGATCTTTAACGCTTACGCGACGAAAGAACCGTTGATCTTCCACCCTCGAAGTCGCGGTTACGCTTAATATTTCTCTGGGAGGGCGATTATTTTCCCGTACGGTAAAATTTACGTCCACTTGTAACGGATAAAAACACGTATCGCGGGAATTCTTTTCATCGAAACTTTTTACGTTCAAATTTTGTTATTTCAACGATTTTCGATATTCCTCTTCGTGATTTCGGTATATTCGTGCAAAACATGAAACTATGTTTTTTTTTTCATATAGAAGCGTGTATTTTTTTTCACCGAAGCACTCTGGGTTCGTATATTTCTTCGATAAATTAATATTTTTTTTGCGAAAAGAAATATATTTCCTTGGTAACTGGCGGTAAAAACTGTAATATAATCGCCATACGCGCGAAAGAAAATCTAAAACGTGAAGCAAAGTGTTCGCATCGTGTTGAAAATTTGTTAGACACGACTGGGGGCTATCGCGTCCGACCAACATTCGTTATTTCTACTTGCGTCGAGGGTTTTTAAGCCTTAAGGTTGGTATTATTGGTCTTAACTGGGGTTTGTATCGTTTGTTGTGACCGATAGTAGTCGATTAAAAGATAGCAAGATCAGAAAAACACACAGGCAGCGTAGTTAATGTAAAAGAATAAGAATTTAAGTAGAAATATCGAGACGCGGTCGGACGCGGTAAGTAAAATCTTCAAAATCAATTTTCTCGAATGCAAAGGGTCGTACGAAAAAATTTCATCTCACATTTTCTATTGATTTTCTCCCGCTGAACGTATAAAAAAATTGTGAAAAAATTGAGAAAGCTCTTTTTAGCGTTTTAAACCGGAAAATCCCGTTAATCTCTTGCTACATTGTTCGCAGTCTTGGTTCCTTCGCTAATTACATGATGCGACGTTTTATATTTTAAAAATTATGCAAGGTATGCGAAAATACCTTGGTAACGGGAAATAACGACGCGATAAAAAAGAACGGAGCACCGTAATCGAGGACAAGGAGCGGGAATGGACGTTGGCAGAGAACGATTCAAGGCGGAGTAAAATTCCATTATTTTATTGTATTTATGTCTTTCCTTCCCAACTACTTTTGCACTCCGTGTCGGGGGGGTAGGTATCGTTGAATAAATTAAATTAAATTAAAAAATATCATTCCCCGAGGACGGTACAGGAAAAATATTCAGGACATAGGTCGAGTCCGGTTCGAAGATGGCCGAAACAAGGGTCTTTCGACACTCGAGGGGCCTTTGTTGCGCGATAGAAAACTGGAGCCGGTGAAGTGGCGAGGGACACGCGTTCCCGTCGTACGTCGTGATATACAAGGGCTGCAAATATTTGTTCGGAGGAACGAGCGCGCGTATAGTCGTCCCTGGCTCCGAGGAAACGATACCGCCGGCTACCTGTCGTTTGTAATTCGACGTGCCGGCTAAATCGCTTTTATCCTTATCCTTACATCACCTTAAACCCTCCGCTTTATGTGCCTCCCGTGGATATCCCCCTCGGAGAAACGCTGCCGATGCAGGACGGATATAAAAATTTCAGTTATCCATTCCCAGCTTGAACAGGGACGCTCCGTTACAACGAAACAGGATCTATGCTCGGGATTTCGCGATCTACTATCGGCTCTATATATCCACCATTCTAATCCACCGGAGAATCACTCCCCTCGACTGCAATCCCGTTTCTTTTTCCATCGACAAAAATAACAGTCGTCAACTTTTTTTCTGTTTATTATTAATACTAAATTACATCTACAACTAGCAAATTTGACGAACTAAAGACGTAGCTTGCATCATATGTGGTGTTCCTTCTTTCACTTAATTCTCCAAATCGGTCGGTTTGTTTCTTTTCAGTCTTCCGTGTTGTGGCGCATGATTTAGATACTTTACGTGATCGTCGGGATGATTTGAATTGAATTTTTCTATCTGTTGTTTGATATGTGTGCCCAAATCTTTATGAAGTGAATTTGAGGTGATGTACCATGGGGTGGTAGCAATAATTTTCGGTGCTTTGTTCTGGAACCTTTGGATGATATCTATGTTACATCACAGACGAGGTATACGAGTACACCTTATAGCTTATGGGCTTTCGTGGCCCAATCTGACTGCCATACCGACCTGAAAATTCGGAGGTGATTTTAGCGTCCTCTTCTCATGGGTCAGTGTATGCATAAATACATGTGAGTTGACTATGCAAGGATTGAAATTAATTTCTAAATCTGTTGGTAATGTTGCAAATGACACGAAAATGGTAATGAGGTTTCGAGACCCCATAAAAAGGGACCGAAAAGATACATTGGGCGAAAGATCTACTCGTATATCTTGTCTGTGACAGTATTCTAGAATCTTTGATGGATCAATGAGAATCAAAACTAACCTAGCGAAGAAGCTCTATATTCATGATGACCTATGCAAGGCGGATCGCAGCCAATTTGCTAATATTATTTAGTTTTTAATTAATAATTGCATTACCCAGCCAAGAGTGATACGATTATTAATTAAACGGTAAATAATATTACCCAGGTCTCACCACGCGGAGGTTGCTGCGAAGGGAGACCCACCCTAACCGATTCCCAACCACCCTCCATTAATAAAGATCTTCTGTGACCAACGATCGTTGGTCGAAGAAGAAACAAACTGAGAGTTGAAAGAGTTTGTCTTCAAATAAAAGTAACCTGCCTAACATAATGGCTAACCAAACACCTGCCTAACTATAAATCTAAATTCGTTTATTATATCAAGAAACAATTCTAAATTCGCAGCCATTAGCTCGGTGTCACCCACGAAGAATAACTTTTCTATCGTGGGTGACACCGATTACCAGGTCCCACCACGAGGAGGTTGCTGCGAGTGGAGACCCGAAGGGAGATAGATGGAATCAAAGTTCCATCGATCTTCCTTTTACATTCTTACAAACTAGATCACTAAACTAGAGAGATAGAAGGAAGCAATGTTCCTTCGATCTTCTAGTTTAGTTGTACCAAGTAATTATTTCGTTTAAAAAGGGGTGAAGCTAAATTGTGGGAGACGCGACGCGATGCGATGCTGAACCGTGCAGCAGATCTTCGGATCGAATCGACACTATCCTTGGTAGATTGATTTCTATTTCTAGAAATCGATCTGTCATTGGCAGGCGACTAGATCTTTCGGACAAACTGGACGGCCGATCACATGTTTCGTTCGACGAAACAGTGGTGACCGAAGCAAGAAACGAGATAACGAGTCGAGAGAAGCTACTTGTTAAATAATTACTTGGCAATATTGGGAGACGCATACGATAGGGACTTAAAATTAACGTCGAAGCTCAAGTCTAGTCAAGTTGAAGCTAAAATTCGGACGATAGAAGGAAACAAAGTTCCTTGTACCAAGCAATTATGTGGTTAAAAAGAGGGATGAAGCTAAATCGTGGGATACGCGACGCGACGCGACGCGATGCTGTACCGTGTAGCTGATCCGAGGATCGAACCTACTGCCCTTGCTAACTCGATCTCAACAAGAAAACAGAGAACTGCAACCCTGAATCGAGGTCTCCATTTCTCCAACGCACCCCGCCGGGAGCCCGAAGGACCCGACTTAGGCTGTCTGACAAAGAGAGAGTACCTGAGACAAGGTCGACTTCCGCTGGAAGGTATGCGTTTCCGCAGAATACGGAAACTCCACACCTTCCAGCGAAGTGCCGTTTTCCCTCAATCAAGCTTACCAAGGGAAGGCGATTAGATCTTTCGGACCAGATACACGGCCGATCACATGTTTCAATCGATGAAACAGCGGTGATCGAAGCTAGAAACGGGGGAACGAGTCGAGAGAAGCTACTTATTCAATAATTGCTTGGTACGACGCGGAAATATGGATAATAAAGAAATCTTCGACGTTAATTTTAAGATTCGCGACGAAGCTTAAATCTAATAGACTTAGAATTAAATGTCCCTCGGCGGTTGTGGCGTACTCCCTCGATGTCCCTGCGAATAATCTGGAACTAAAATTGATACCCATATTAGTGACATACGAAAGGAAATTTAGTAACCACCATGCAAACTAAACGAAGCGATGGAATAATTTGTCGTGCTGATGTATCGAAGAGTGAGGATCTATAAGATTCTCGATGTTAGACCTACCTAAGGAAATGTACAAAATTTACACATGTTACGAACAAAGTATTCTACCTAACTTGCGTAACTAGTGATAAACAGAAGGAGAGATAATGTCGAAGTAAAATAGCGAACAATTACGGAAATTAGCTGAAGAACCATACAAACGAAGCCGAACAGAAACAAAGATTGAGCAGAATTGAAAATCCACCGATGAAATCAAAGAGTGAAAATACCCAAGAATTGAAATAGAACAAGAATAAAAATCTTATTCTAATCAGTGACATTAAAATCCATAAAACAGTATCCAAAGAAAAATTATACATGGGTTAACAACATTCATAAAATAATATGCAAACAAAAATGGTATATGATTCAACACAATCATGTCAATTCAAAAAATGGGGCAGTAATAGAAATAGAGGAGGACAACATAATAATCAGATAAAACCGGACAGTCAGAGAACTTTGAATTATGACCAAACAAATAAAATAAACTGGTCAGTTTTGTGATAATAATATAAATAAGTAAAGTGGGCTTACTACTTGTTGAGTATTAGTTACCATTACCAAGGAAGCACCGAAGGTCCAGCTGTAACATAAGAAACGATTCGTAATTTAGCAAAAGCGTTCCATAACGTTCAATTGGTATCAAACGACAAAATAGAAGTGGGGAGAGCAATTTTAAATAGTTCTTACCAGTGGTCATCACGGTCCGGCACTGGTCAGTAGTGGTCAGTAGTCGGATCTCCACTGGTCAGCCCTGGTCAGTCCTGGTCAGTCCTGGTCACTCCTGGTCCCCAGTGGTCTGCGCTCCACGAATGGCCTGACGTAGGCCCGCGAGACCCGTTCCCCCTGGATGCTCCAGGGGTACTGAAGAATTTGTCCAGCGATAGTCTTCAAGTGGGGAAGTCGAAGAGTGGGGAGACAGTGTCAACGCGAAGAGTCAAGAACCGCTTGGTCTAGAGAACATTATTTCGATTGGTCCCACCTCTTGACCATTTCTGGATCTTCACTGGACCGCTGACCTTAATGTCAACCTCACCGTTGACCACCAGTGACCATAAGTTAGTCATTGTTGATCATCGACCCATTAAAACCATCACGAAGATGCCTTCTTACGAGGATCCCCTTACAATTTGATGCATGATCTTTTTAACATTTTGTTTCACTTTGGAAGAGTGTATCTTATGTTATAAGACACTCGTGGTGCAACGATAGCATTCATCCTACTAACGATAGGTCTGTTCTTTACTTCGTTTATGTCTAATAGGTATACATGGGTTGGGAAATAAAAATTGCCATACCGAGCGAAAAATTCGGAGGTGATTTTAGCGTCCTCGTCAGTTGAGAAACTATTCACTGAATTAGTATTGATGAATTACTCTAGAGCCCCATAAAAATGGGCCGAAAAAATACATTGGGTGAAAGGTCTACTCGTATACCTCGTCTGTGGTTACATCCCCAGAGTTGTATCGACAGTCGACAATCGTAAAAATTATTCGTGGTACTTTGAATTTCAGAAATAAAATAA
The DNA here is from genome assembly GCF_051014445.1 of Colletes latitarsis. Classification (NCBI taxonomy): domain Eukaryota; kingdom Metazoa; phylum Arthropoda; class Insecta; order Hymenoptera; family Colletidae; genus Colletes; species Colletes latitarsis. The sequence continues at coordinate 22,233,160 of NC_135135.1, read as the reverse complement.
AAATCGACCATTTTAAGGAGTGAGGATATTTACAACCCTCTCGATCGGTTTTTTCCGGTCACGAATGGCGGATCGCCGGTTTACCAACTGCGACCTCTCGATCGAGAGTACGTCTTTTCTTTGGCTGGTGCACCGATACCACCGAGCCCGAGGGAATTTATGCTGCGGCTGCACTCCAGCCGCCCCCGCGATCGGCCAGGGTCCGAAGGGCTGGCTCGAAGCGAGTTTCGAGGGTTGTTTTACTTACCGACCCGCGCCAATTTGTTTGGCCGACCCGGAGAGCTAAGCCAGAGTCGAACGGCTATTTTTAACCGACTTCGACCACCACCCCTGTACCACCCTCCCCCGGACCTTTTTCACGGTGCCACGAGCCCAGACACCAGCCTCTTTCGGTGTCCGGCCGCGATATTTCAGAAGGTAGAAACCTGCGTTTCGGACACTCGGTGCCGATTACCATCACCCCCTTTCCCACCCTCTGGTCGTAAGAAATCGGTGGTTGTGTTTCGATCGCGCGGATCGTAATCTCGGGGAACAGTTGATGTCTCCGTTACCGCGAAATTCGCCCCGGGCTCGTTGTAAATCTAACCACGTTCCAGCCACGCTTTTGTTTCCCCGTTTGCTCCCCCGGGGACTTTATAATGCTCGCTCGTATGGATAATGCTAACGTTTTCTTCGAATGCTTCCCTATACCTCCGCCTTCTGCGGAATTTATTTAAGAAGCAAGCCCGAGAAGAAACTTAAGCAACGTTAGCGCGAATAAAATTTCACCTGGCGAGGGGAAAACGAGGCTCCGTTTTGGCTGTGAAGGTAATTTGGAGGATTGCAATTCGCATTTAGTACGACCGTAAACGCGAAGTGGTCTTTGCACGCGTTGTTATACGCTACAGAATATCCAACTTTTCTACGGAATCGCGAATCGCGATTTTTGCTACCGCTGTTCGTTCTCCATCGTCGATAGACCGTCTCGCGGCGAAACAACGATCGGTAAAAATCGCCTCGGATCAGAGGTTTGATCGGGATTTATCGGTTTCTTTCGGCCGGAGTCTCTTCGGGACAGACTCTCGAGCCACGATACGAGTCGAGCGTGTGTCCAGGAATCGCAATATTTCGTTCGAAACCCTCTACACCCTTCGTCCCCGTGTCGTTTTTATCCGTTCACCTTGGTCGGAGGCGGCGTATCGGCTGTTTTCGCACGGGGATCACGTACTTCGGCCAGGAGAATAGGGACGAGGAGCGACGGAGAGCTCTGAAATCATTTTGGAAATGGATGGTATCTCTGGTCGCGCGTACCCTCGTTTTCCGTCGGAATCGATGAAAGGCTAAATGGCCGGAAACGACGCGGCACTTTTACATTTTTCCATACGCGCGGGAACCCGTTCGAATTGCCGCGGGAAAAGACAGCTCGGCACTTTTCTTTTTCCCCGGAGCCGCGCTTTCATTTGTCCCGTCCTCCCTTTCGTCATCGCGGACGCGACGACTCGCTCTTGCTTCCGCTTCTGAAACGCGGACACGAGGAAACAGCATCTTCCTTTTCGCTCCCGTTTCAACGTTGAATAATCATTCGCAACGTGTCACTTGTCCGGGGCAAATTTCCTTACAGATGCCCGGAACCGAGTAGATATTGTTTCCGCTGTAATATCACTTCTGGAAATAGAAACTGAAACGAATACGCAGAAATGCAGTTTTTCGAACACCCAGCTTTAAATACGTTGGGTCGATATCGTCAAACTGACGAGAATGACAAACGAAATTTATCCACTTAAGGGGAGAGAGAGAAAATGGTAAAACAAGAAGCGATGTTTGACAATTTTTTTACAGGATAAGGATTCGATGAAACTTTTCGCCACTTTCCACATATATTCTTTAACATTTCAAGATACGAATATATTTTTTTCGTTACGTTTTATCGACTTTGGCTGAAATAATAAATGGTATTCCTTAGGTCGTCGTTAGCATTTTTTCTCTTTGATTTAGAATAAAAAGAAGTAACATCCTTCGTAATAATAATTATTTAAACTATGTTTATCGCATAATTAAATTAGAAGTTTATCGCAAGAACCATTTTTTTTGTGTTTAGAGCCGTGTATCTTCGACAATTTTGCATTTTTTTATTCTAGATCAAAGGAAAAAAATGCTAACGTTGACGTAAAGAATAACATTTATTATTTCATCCAAAGGAAAAAATATATTTGTATCTCGAGATGATAGAGAATATACATGGAAAGTGGCAAAGAGTTTCATCAAACCCTTATGCTGTAAAAAAATAGTCAAACATAGCTTCTCGTTTTACCATTTTACACTCCCCCATAATAACCAGAGACGAAACGTGAATTTTATAGAAAAATCTTCAGGCATTTCAGTGAGTAAACAATCTGAAAATGTCAACGTACTGCAGAACAGTCTCAAACATTTTAATAATATAATGGCTTAAGGTGTTCTCTGTATTTTATAAAACTCCACAGTTGAATATATTGCTTAAAATTATGGAACGACCCAACGAACGGGTTCTTTCAGCGTGCGAAAATTTTCCCAACAAATCGTGTGCCGTTTAGTAGCAGGCAGTATCGTAATTTCTGGACTAATGACCAAAAGTAGGAAAGCCAAGAGTGTTGGTAGGATCGCGTCTTTCTCGGTTCCGTGGCCGATTCCCAGCCGTGCGTTGGCTCCGAGCTTCCGCGAACCCCTGGAGCGGAAGAACGACGCCGACGCCGGGCGTCGCGGAGGCAAGGGCCCTGGCGCGGCGACGAGGGGTTAATTGGGACCCCAGAAGCTCGCTAACTCTGCCCGGAGTCGAGTCAGGAATTACTATCGGCGAACTTTCGTCCGCCTCATCGTCCCTATTTTTCCACCCCCTTTTCTTCTTATTCGTTCTCGTTTCTCGCGCGCGCCGGCTGCCTCGATCGCGTTCACGGGGTAACCAGGCAAGAAAGTCGAAAAGGCGAAGCGGCCCGACCCCGAGGAGAGAGGGAGGGGGGGAGCTTTCATTCGCTCGGTAATAATTTCTGGGTGGAATCAGAGCCCGGCTGCACAATCCCCCGGCAGCTCGACGGCTGATTCGAACGACCCGTGGATTCACGATTGGAATAATAAGCTGTATAATTCACGATTCGTTAGACCGGACCCCGAATTACCGTTTTAGCATCTTCGAACGCCCGGAATTTTTTTTCGAGACTCGAGATCTCATCGAAAATCGAACCGAACGGCTCCGCGGGATCTACTTTCGGCTATTAGCGAAGTTTGCCAGGGGCACGGACGATTAAGCAATTACCCATTACTCGATCTCGCGGGTCCGGGTTCACGCTCGACCGGGTTACGCGGCGCGAAACTTACCGCGGAAAAATCCCCCCCTCGAAATATTACCCAGCCATTGCTGGAACCACGGTTATCGATCGCGTGAAAGTATAATCGCCGGTCTGAGCTGTAATGGTAAAGCTTCGAGAATAATTGGAGCACGCGTGGAGATTACTTGCTCGTACGGCCACGTTGATTTTTCCATGTTCGATCGAGCACCGGAGTTGTTACGCGATACTCGAACTCTCTTTCAGAGTTTCGCGATACGCGTTCGTGTCGCGAAACGAAAGCGACCTCGTTTCCCTCTCGCCATGGATGGAAATAGCTTTATCGTGTCCCGCCGCGAAGACTAGGGATGACGGATGACGGATAATGGATGAAGGATGAAGATCGGAAACAGGAAGCCGCGACGTCTTAGGAGAGACAAGCTCCACTCGCCGAAAGCCTAACCGTATTTCCCTTTTCTTTCCTGGAGCAGAATCCGATTAGGCAGAGACGTCTCGCGAGTTTCGTGCCAGCTTGAACGTTCCACGTTTAATGTATAAAGATTATTCTTGGATACTCGAACGCCACTGCAAAGAAAATCAGACCCATTGATTCGAGGGTTGCTATCGTACCCGATGGCATTATAGTACGCAGTATCGTGGCGGGAACTTTGGTATTGGAAACCGCGTTACACGAGCTCGAATTATACGCTGGTCCAACTTCGCGCGCGTGAACATTTCTAGTTATTGTTAAGCCCGAGCATACGTGTCCCGTAGCAATGTTATCTTTGGGAAGAGTACCCAAAACAGTCGTTCTCCACCTACTGCGAATCTACTCTTCGTGAGAACTGTGTACCGGTTGTTTCCTCGTAGCAGAAGTTTTACAATTATCGTGCAATTATTATTTTGGCAAACAGACCATAGTAACACGTCGATTAGCTGTATATTGGGATCGAAAATAAAATATGTCAAGTCTAATTCGCGGTCTGACAAGTGGAGAATACGTGTCCCGTAGCAATGTTATCTTTCGGAAGAGTATTCAAAGTAGTCGTTCTCCACCTACTGCGAATCTACTCTTTCTGGTGTACTAGTTGTTCTCTCGTCAATTATTATTTGAGAAATAGATAATAGTAACACGTCGATTACCTGTAGATTGGGATCGAAAATGAAATATGTCAAGTCTGATTCGCGGTCTGACAAGTGGAGAATACGTGTCTCATAGCAATGTTATCTTTGGAAAGAGTATTCAATGCAGTTGTTTTTCATCTACTGCGAATCTACTCTTCGTGAGAACTGTGTACCGGTTGTTTCCTCGTAGCAGAAGTTTTACAATTATCGTGCAATTATTATTTTGGCAAACAGACCATAGTAACATGTCGATTAGATGTATATTGGGATCGAAAATAAAATATGTCAAGTCTAATTCGCAGTCTGACAAGTGAAAAATACGTGTCTCATAGCAATGTTATCTTTGGAAAGAGTATTCAAAACAGTCATTTTCCATCTAGTGCGAATTTACTCTCCCTGGTGTACAAGTTGTTCCCTCGTTAATTATTATTTGAGAAACAAACAATAGTAACACGTTGATTAGCTATACAGGGTGTTCAACCACCACTGGGAAAAATTTTAATGGGGGATTCTAGAGGTTAAAATAAGACGAAAATCAAGAATACCAATTTGTTGATGAAGGCTTTGTTAAACAGTTATGAACGTTTAAAGTTCCGATCGTACTGAATTTTTTTCTTGAAAATGCGCAAGATTTCGGGGGTATGTCTATTCATAAAAAATGATTATAATTGACCCCCGCAACCGAAAATAATTTTTCCAAAACGAATTGAAATTTTTTTTTCCCGTCGCAAAGTTTCACACGTTCTCGAATTTTTTTCTAGAAAGTGAGTAGGATTTCGAGGGTATGTCTATTCATAAAAAATGATTGTAATTGACCCCCGCAACCGAAAATAATTTTTTCAGAATTATTTAAAATTTTTTTTTTTCGTCGAAAAATTTAGGCACCTACCCCCTGTCGATTTTCCTTAAAAATTCCTTTTTCATTTAGTAATTTTGTTTGACGTCCTACAGAAAAGTTGTCTAATACTTTTTTGTAGGTACCTATGAGCTCTACTTCAGAAAAAAGTTTCATTGAAATATATTCACTATTGTGGGAGTTATGGCTGTTTGAAAATTGGTCCATTTTTATGGGATTTTTCTCATTTTACGTGGTCGAGGACCAACTTTTCAAATATTTTTGCGATCTGTACATATTCTCCACCAAAATACGCGTAGTTTGCTTTTTTAAACATTAAAATCATCCAATCCGTTCAGAAATTATGACGTTTTAAAGATTTGCACGAAAATTCAGTGAAACATATCGATAGTATGGTCAGACATTATATTTTCGGTAAGGAATTTTTTTCTCGAAAATGGTTCGGATCTCGAGGATATGTGTAATGACCAAAAATGATTGTAATTGACCCCCGCAACCGAGAATAATTTTTTCAAAATGATTCAAAATTTTTTAATTTCGAAAAATTTCTCCACCTACTTGAATTTTTTTTTCGAAAGTACGTAGAATTTCAGGGGTATATGTCTTGACAAAAAATGATGGTAATTGACCCTCACAACCGAAAATAATTTTTCCAGAACGATTTGAAATTTTTTAATTTAATTGTTAATAACTTTTTAACGAAGACTCCATCAACAAATTGGTATTCTTGATTTTGGTCTTATTTTGTCCTTTAGAATCCTCTATTAAAATTTTTCCCAGAGGTGGCCGAACACCCTGTATATTGGGATCGAAAATAAAATACGTCAAGTCTAATTCGCGGTCTGACAAGTGGAAAATTCGTCTTCCGTAGCAATGTTATCTTTCGGAAGAGTATTCAAAGCAGTCGTTCTCCACCTACTGCGAATCTACTCTTTCTGGTGTACTAGTTGTTCCCCCGTCAATTATTATTTTGAGAAACAGACCACAGTAACACGTCGATTAGCTGTATATTGGAATCAAAAATAAAATATGTCAAGTCTAATTCGCGGTCTGACAAGTGAAAAATACGTGTCTCGTAGCAATGTTATCTTTGGGAAGAGTATTCAAAACAGTCGTTCTCCATCTACTGCGAATCTACTCTCTCTGGTGTACTAGTTGTTCCCCCGTCAATTATTATTTGAGAAACAGACAATAGTATCACACCGATTAGCTGTATATTCCAATGGAAAATAAAATATGTCGAGTCTAATTCGCGTACAAGTGTAAAAAGTACTCGAATCTTGGTTGGATTGGTTCGATATACCGGGTCTGGTAACGAGCCCGCGCGCCGGATGGGGTCATTTTCCCGGTTGATGATACCGAGGTCACGGAACGCCGTAAATAATTAAGGAGGGACATTATCGCGAGGTACTGGAAAGCGAGATCGTCCGCCTGGCCGCGAATTTATCACGTCCCTTGCGCGTCCGCCGGGCCAGGTATCCACACTCCTCCCACTCGTCGTCGTGGCCACGGATCCAGCCATATTTTACGGGGGCCAGCCGGAATCTTTTGTCTTCATAATATTTATCCCACCGCGGACGCCAAGAGTAATGGACCGTGGGTCCCGGGAGGAGAGCGAGCCAGCGAACGAGATCGGAACTAAAGCGGACCTTCCACCCCCGTGTCGAGCCGAAGCTTAAGGCGTATGGACGGCGTCGAGGGTAGGCGAGGCAATAAATTACACACCGTAACCGGCCGGACTCGGATTCGGATTCAAATACACGTTCCCGCGGTGCAACCGAACAAATCGGACGCAAAAAACGAACGATGCACCGCCTTGATGTCGATAAAAGTCCATTCAGGCTCTCCTTTCTCGACCATTTCAACCCTATCGTGCGTTCGTAAGAACTGAAAGGCTCCCCCTTGGGCCATCGATACTCGCGTGAATATAGCTAATTAAATTATGCAATCACGTTCATGCTCAATTCTGGAGGGAAAACTAAATCTGATATCGTTTATTATAAAATCAATAATGTTCACAATCCATAGAACCGAAAATCAGCCCGCCATTTTAACTAGACTTCGTTCGATAAAAACCTATATAACCCTTTGCACTTCAAGAAGTAATTTTCATAAAAGTAAGTGGCTACTTAAATGCAATTTCTTCGTTTGTTTCGTTAATTAGATTTGTATTACTGTTCATAAATCCGTAACCTTATGAACCTGTTACGTCGCACACAGCGCCACATCTCCGCTGTAAATTGAATTTTTCCACACGATCGAATGCACTCAGCTCGTTTCGTTTATTTTTTCCCGCTCGACGCTAAATAAATCCCGTCGCCATCTTTCTCCGGCCGTTAAGCGGAACGAAGATTCACGACGGGGTAATTCTTTTCGCTACGTTTCGAGTGGCGAAATAAGTAAATTTCGTCGACCCTCGAGGAGGAGCCAACGCGCGGTCGTCTCTTAGGCAAATGAGAATTTACCGCGGCGGGACGATTCTTTTTCTTTTCCCACCCCCCCTCCCGAGTCGCGGCCCTGGCCAAGTTTCGACCATTTTCCTCGATGAAATCCCGCGGTCCTGCAAACGAAGATCAACGGCGCGCCCCGACACCCGCCAGCGGAACGAACTTCGGCGTTTTTCCTGTCGCGCGTCTGTTTTTAGGGGATGGGAATTAACAGTCATAAAGTACTCGGTGCGTGCGTCGTCGCGTTAACGTCGTTTCAGAATTCCTTCGTGCAGGCTTTCGGGTTATGAATTACCTCCGCCGGCTGGCATTTCTCTGGTATCTTTAATAACGGCCGCGTCTACGCTCCGTCCGATGTTTTGTCGTGGAACGAACCCCGTGAACGACGCCCTTATTTGCCGGCGATACACAGAGAACCCGGGGCGCGCAGAGACAACGGGGTTTGAGCGATGGACCTCGGGAATAGGATGGACCCTACCGCTGATGGACTTTTTTTCCCGCCTCTTTCGCTCCCTTTGCCCTTCGCGTCGACTCTGGGAGGCCTCTCGGTGCTCGTTCGGGGGAAAGGGAGGTCAGCTTTTTGTCCAGGGTCGCGGTAATAGCCTTCCGATCCTCCCGTACATGGTTAAAGTTCAACGTATCGGCTCCGCGGAAAGAACCCCGAGGATTCGAATGCCCACGAGAGAGACAGAGGGTGTCGCGTAATGGCCCCGACTCGGCCTCCCCTAAGAGGTTCAGGTTTAGGGATCCTATTTGCCACCCAACCTCTCACCGCGACTTGCTTTCTCGCACAAACTTATTCTTATAACTTTGTGGCGAGTTGCTGGCGTGGGGGAAAAAGAGAAGGAGCACTTGCGAGAGAGATAAGACTCGAGCCCTCTAGCGGCGAGCGCTGGAATTCGAGCCTGTTTGTTCCTGGCTCTTGAAGCGCCGAGAAATGGTTTTATAAATTTATTTCGCGTTAAGGTAGACAGTCCCGGAATAAAAACGGAACTCGAAACGGAGGCCAGCAGACTTTTTACTTTTAAGGGCACAGAATTTTATAAAAGCGGAATTAGGAAACTTGTATCTCGCCGAGAAAGAGGGTCGAAGGTGCTTATTTTAATGCGGCGTTTTTAAAAGTGGGCTCCTCGAAGCCCTTCGTGGAAGTGTACTTACTCTTGGACATAATTTTTGTATCGCTTCTAAAAATCCCTTTCATTCGGATGTTAAAAGATATTTCGCTGCAGTTTCATTGCGCTTCCTATTTCGCGAACGTTTTACGAAAATTTCACGTACGAAGACGAACGTTATGGTGCTTTTTAAAAACAAGTTTAAGGACTGTAGATCGTCAAGAAAATGTTTGATTCCTTGTATGCATAATAATCCGGCAAACTAATGCAATTAGCAAAAACCGATGACAAACACGGGCGCGAAAGAGAAGTTGGAATATCGAGTTGCACGAAACTTTCAGAAAAACTGTTGGCCGTTTTCGTGGAGCGCAGATGTAAGCAAGCGAGGTTCTTTCGCGTGGATTTAAGTGGCCCCGGAAAGCAAAGCTGACTTTTTCCCCCGTTCCCTTCCGGTCCCTTCTTCCTCGTATCCGTATTTGAACTCGTAACCGAGACTCGAGTAATACGACTGCTCGCGCCTACGTCTGAAAGTCCGTGCCGTTTGCCACTCTCTCAAACGCAATATTCGAGAGAACGTTGTCTTAATAACGTCTTCCAGCGCGCGAGCAAAGTGAAATTACATGTGTCTAGGGTTCACGGAAGGATTACCAGGAAAACGAGACCGAGCAATCTCTCCCCTCGCGTCGCGGGGAGTTCATTAATTTCTTCTCGCTGTACCGATGACTCTGCTTTCGCGCTTAACTCGATCCCCTTTCTCCGTCCAAGCTCAAACGTACCGGCAATTCCTCGTAATATTCTAAACAAAGAGATAACCGAGGATTTTCGGGCGTCCTGACGGCCGAAAAAGCATCGAATCGTTTAAATTTTCTCGATGTTTCATGCATGCGGAATATCGCGTCAAAGCAGCCTATTGAAATTCAAAACAACTGCAGCGAAGGCAGCCATCAAGTATTCCATGAGGTATACAAATTGCGTTGCAGACGGAGATGGTAAAATATTTAAAGTCTCCGAAAATCCAGCGCGGAAATTCAAACTGAAAATATGGCTTTTTTCCACGCGACTATCGATTTTCGCGGGCTTTCGTGGAATTGGCTGATAAGTTGGCCTCCCGAGAGTTGCTTTCGGTTTTAGAAACACCGCATTGAGCGGCGATAAGGGCAATATGCCTGGAGATAAAAACGACTAACATCCGCGGATAACTGCGAACGCGATCGTCGGGAAATCCAGTAATCTTTTCCCCGCACGACGCTATTAAGCTCGTTATCTGTTAACGCGCGATCGGTTCCGTGGATCGTCTTACGGGTTCGATACCCTTTGATCTCGGGATCGATAACACCTTTGGAGTCCTCTTTGAGGTAGGTTTACATACGCTTCGAGCCTCGAAACATCCCCTAAGACATCGGTCCTCTACGCCCCGACGGTTAGATAGTTTACAGATCGTGTTAGATATCCGTGGTTATTTTTCCTTTATCGAGCGATCGAAACTCGGGCTTATGACACCCAATAACTGTCTCCTGTCACGAACCCGGCCGACTCGCCAAAGTCTCAACAGATCCTGTTACAAGTAAACGGGTATCCCGCTCTTTAAATTCCACTTTCAGCGGACCGTCGAGCTTTCGAAACTCCTCCCCGTAGACAAATCGTTTTTCTGGATCGTCAGTCTGAAAGCGGCAGCCGCGGAGTGAGAGATCCCGAAGTCACCGCTTAATGGAAAGTAAGAAGGTACGCCGCGTTCGAAGGTCTTTCCGAAATCGTGGTCTCTTTAATCGTGGCTTTTCCTTTCTTTCTCTATCTTTCCCTTTCGGTTCAATCGCCACCTCGACGCCCCGTTCCCCGCCCCCCCTTCGTTCTGAACCCTGCTATTTCAATTCTCTTCATTTTGCTTTTATTCTCTCTCCACTAAATCACCGGCAGCTTGATATCCACCGGCAGCCGATATCCGTCCAAGATACCAGTCGGTTACCTTCTTCCCCGTCGTCTCCCTTTGCCTTCCATCCATCGACCCTCGATACTTAACGCTTCTTTTTCTCCTCCGTCGAGTCTGCCCCGACGATGATTCGATATTTCGATTAGCGGCTCGCACCCGGGCTATCCGATTCCTTCTTCGCGTCCCCAGTCCCTTTGCAAACATAGAATCAAACGGTATCGGATTCAACGCGGGCGTCGGCCGTCCCTCTAATTAATTATGGACGGGGACTGTGCACACGCGCTGCCCGAAATTTCCAGAAACGAGATCTTCCGACTATGCTATTGTTCGGGGGTGGTTATTGTTCCGAAAGGGAACATTTCAAATTACAGCAGACAATCGCGTAAATGTCACGTAATCGGTGTAACCAGGTACACGTACTGACGACAGGAGAGTAGTATTTTCGGATTAGAAACGTTGCATTCCTCCGCGACTCTTTCTCTTATAAGATACGTCCATCGATGTTGCGGTTAGAGATACTATCGATCTCTAAATACGCAAAAGATCAGCCACGAGAATACCGAGATAATTGCAAGGTCCAGTACCGAGAACAACGAACGCAAACTGTGTTAGCGAAAAGGAGATTGCACCGAAAGTTTCCGGGGCCGCTAATAAATAAGCAAAACGATAACCGAGTCCTTTATTACTCGGTACAACTGTCTTTTTAACTTCTCGTCTCGTCGGTCTCTCAATTTGCAACTCCGGAGGAACATTTCCGGCGTTTCTATCCCCTAGCCTGGCAATCGTTTACGAAAGTTGTCGGGCTCGCGAGGACCGAGTTTCCGCGGAATCCGCTTTTAAAAATAACTTATCATTAGCCCGGGGACGCTTATCCGGAGTGGGGGGAGGAAGGGGGTCGCTGGAGAATTTGATCGATGGCCAGCTACTTTCCGCTTCTTCCCCAGTTTCTGGCTTTTTCGCTCTGTCTGTTCCGACCACGTGCCGCCTAGACGGAGCGCGACAGGTGACAGCTCGAGAGGGAAAACTCTCCGAGGCACCTCCGCGACGCCCGACGCTCCTCAGCCGTCGACGACGATAAATTCGCGGATTTGGTCGTTCGTGAGATTTCCTGCGAGACGCGGCACGTTTCGCCCGTGAGAGCGGCTCTCACGCGGTTACGCCGTGGAAAGTCGATGATCTTTGATCGTACCTGGCTGGGAGAGGGCGTCCCGGCGTAGCCCCGTTCGCCCCGGAGACTGCGGCGGCATGAATTATAGAGACGCTGACGGAAAAGTTTCTCTGGAAGTCGCTCGAGCGGCCAGACTGCTCGTTTGAAGTTGCTACGTTGATAGATGGAAGGACCGCGGAGAACGAACGCCGACTTTTTTACACGTATTTGTATCCGGAGCCGCGCTAGGACCTCGAGGAAATTCGTTTCGTACGCGAAACTTACGATTTAATCGTGTAGGGAGACCATATAACAGATGCATATTCTAAACGAGGTAAGACCAGTGCATGAAAGAGACAACGAAGTGTTAGAATTTTTGAGTCGATGACGATATTCTGTTAATACGATTAGAAAAAGAAAAGGATGAGTTAAAAGAAATTTCTAGATCAGTAACATCGTTTATAGATGCTATAATGTTGTCGGAGAGAGTTGAGTTCCTGCTTCTCGAGAATCTAATCCCGTAATGTTTGCTTATGTTGAGATCCATACGATTAATCATCAGTGTGGCGTCACCTCCCATGCTCGCCACCAGAGGGGTCGCGCTCTCGCAAGCGCTCGACCGACCCCTCAGTTCCTATATATACACTCCTCGAACGACTTCCCAATATCCCGTCGTCTAAGGCAGGGCCTGCTAGAAAGCCTTACTGATGAGTCCACTAGCAGGCCCGGACGAAACGCGCCCCCTCCTTTCCCCTCCTTTCCGTTCGTCCTACAGAATTCACTCGAGCAGCCCCCCCGTCGCAGCGAAGTAGCGCCACAATCAGTATTATTGTACATTCATATTGTAGGATTAACGAAGGGAACTATATTTGAAAGAAATGGCAAACAATTTTCTAACGAAGCTGCCTCGCTGTCCCCAGTTGCCCACTACGCGACACACGTTGCACATGAGTTAAAGTCGTCATTGTTTGGTTCTTGGCGCAATAAAAGCGAAAGATTCAGCGTTTCGGAATCCCTCAGTTGACCGTCGAAAGTCGAATGGCCCCGTTAGATTGCGTTGTACGGGGTGTTCTCTGCGTGTCCTTTGTTTGCATCGTCCGGAATTCAATTTTATCGCCGGTGTCGCATCGTTCTTTTTGACAAAGCGCATCCAGACAGGTTAATGCCGTTTACGATCGCCGTAACGGTATCGTTAAAGTGTCCATTCCGCGGTGTATCCGGGACGATCATTACTCGAATAGTTGGTCAACAGCATAATGCTGTCGTGCATCGGGGCGACATTACATTAACCCGGGTCGAATTGATCTCACGTGGCCGTGGTTACGAGGTAATTTAAGGCAAGATAATTGCAGGACACCGAAACATCTCCACCGATCCGCGTTCGCCAGCAATCCCGTCGTCCTTTATCCGCGATTTATCGTCCCACCGCCGATAAGGAACTCTTATCCGAAATTCCCATCGTCCACCCTCGCCCACTTTTACGTCGTCGAACGCTGCGTTTCTCTTCCGCCGTGCGTTCGCGTTCCGTCGATTTAGCACGACGCGTGCTGGGAATTTCGGCCCGCCTCGCGGTAAACTATGACTTTATACTTTACAATGTCCTCCTTTATCGCCGACCCACGTAACCGGTAATTCTAATTTACTTTTATCCGATACGGAACTCCATTTATCCCGATTCGAGAGTGTCCCGAGTTTTAACGGACGAAGCTTGCCGCGATCGCGAGTCCAAATTTAAAGCTTCGAAAGATCTGTGTTTCATTTATCCGAGTGGAATTTGTCTATCGAAACCCGAGACACTTCTGTACGATCGTTGGTAAACGCGAATGGCTTCGCGAAGAAGACGGAGGGTGCATCGATCATCGAAGCTTCCCGGTCCGGGACGTTTATTAAATCGAGCGAAAGAAAATTACGTTCGGTTGATTAATCGAGTTCTTATCCGGTTGAAAATCGGCCGTAGAAACAATGACGGTTGTCCGGCGTCTGGCGTAACGACGGCTATATATTTCTTCCGTCGGTGCTCGTATTAATTCTGGAACAATACTTCCAGCCTGTTTCACCACCGGCGGATGCTACTTTTTTTTTTTTTTTTCTTCTGTTCGCCAACGGTTCGGCGCATACCGCGTGCATCACGCGCGCTACACGGATGCTTGCCAAAAAGCCCAACGGGCGTCCTTTTTTTTTTCTCGTTATCTGGCCCGCTAGATCCCGGACCGTTTCGCGAAAATGGCATTCCAGCCACTCGACCGTGTCCCCGCGACCTCCGACCCCCGCCGATCCTCCCGGGGCTCTCGCTGCTTCCCTGCACCGGGGCACATTAATTTTTATTACGACCTTTTTTTCATTTCCTCGGTCCACTCTGCGCCGTGCAGCGGACAACAATAATTACTCCCCCGTGCAATTATAATGATATCTAATGAAACGGCCCAGACGTACTTTGGCGCGCGTGGCGGGAATGCGACGCGACGCGTCCCTTTTTAGCGACGCCCTCTTCGCCCATCCCCTCTTTACTATCTCCACGCGGAGAACCTTCCGTGGGGATAGAAAATTAGACGACTATTTATTGAGCACGAGGCAATAATCAGAGAGTAATCTAATAATCTTGCGTTGGTCGAAAAGTGTGTACAGAGTGGTCCATGCAACTGTTTCGAGTCACAACTCTGTTATTAATGCGTTTACGAAAAAATGCCAAAGGAGAAAGGTAAATGGCTCCAAGAGCGCTACATTTATAGGACTCTAGATTTTGTTCAAATTCAACAGTGCATGTGCAATTAAGAATTGCATCGTTTCTGTAAATGGAAATGCATGTGTTTAATTGCACATGCACTGTTGAATTTGAATAAAATCTAGGGCCCTATAAATGCAGCGTAAATGCACTAAAAACGGAGCACTTGCGAGAGAGAAAGGTTGAGCGTAGCCCTCTGCAGGCGAGCGCCTGAAGCGTCGCCACAGAGTGTCGTTCGAATCTCGAAAATTACAATTCTATAACTGATTTTAACCGCCATATCTGGTACAACGAAGTTGCCAAAGTACTAATTAATGTTTCCAGCCCCGACTGGAAGCAGAACCGGTGAATCGGTGGCTCGATTAACGGGCCGGTCGTAGATACGACGAATTTTCCGTGAGGATTTGCAAGCACGGTATCGATAAAACCTTCCATTTCGTTCGAACGGACTGCTCATTAACCTGGAAACGATTACCACGATGGCGATCCGCGTTATCGCGTGCGCGAGAGAGCGGCCGAATGGGCCGGCAGCAAAGCCGCTTGCCCACTTACAATAATTGGCCGTGGAGCCGATTGGTTTAGCTCATTCGTCAATTAGCGCCGTGTAATATTTGGATACGCGTCGAGTTTAATCAACTACGAGCGATAGCCCGCTCGAAATGTGTACACTCGATCGGGCCCGATCGTTCGCGGCATCCCGGGGGCTGTGCTTTTTCGTCGTTTGTTTATCCTCGACGATTACGCGGATTCCGCGCGACGCTGCGGCCCGCCAGCATCCGCGAAACGCGCGTCCAGTTAGTCGACGTCGTTAACCACTTGTCGTACCGAGTATGACTCGTTACAAGTTCATGATGTCAAGCTTCACAGTCACGAAGCTACTCTCCGGTCATCGAGTCTTATACAGGGTGTTCGGCCACCCCCGGGGAAAAATTTTAATGGGTGATTCTAGAGGCCAAAATAAGACGAAAATCAAGAATACCAATTTCTTGATGGAGGCTTCGTTAAAAAGGTATTAAAAATTAAATTCAAAAATTTCAAATCATTCTGAAAAAATTTTTTTTGGTTGCAGGAGTTGATTACAATCATTTTTGGTCATTAGTCATACCCTTGAATTCCTACCCACTTTCGAGAAAAAAATTCGAGAAGGTGCCTAAACTTTTCGACGGAAAAAAAAAATTTCAAATCGTTTTAGAAAAATTATTTTCTGTTGCGGGGGTCAATTGTAATCATTTTTGGTCATTAGTCATACCCTTGAATTCCTACCCACTTTCGAGAAAAAAATTCGAGAAGGTGCCTAAACTTTTCGACGGAAAAAAAAAATTTCAAATCGTTTTAGAAAAATTATTTTCTGTTGCGGGGGTCAATTGCAATCATTTTTGGTCATTAGTCATACCCTTGAATTCCTACCCACTTTCGAGAAAAAAATTCGAGAAGGTGTGAAATTTCTCGACAAAATTAAAAAATTTCAAATCGTTTTGGAAAAATTATTTTCGGCTGCGGGGGTCGATTACAATCATTTTTGGTCATTACACATACCCCCGAAATCCTACGCACTTTCGAGAAAAAAATTCTTTTCCGAAAATATAATGTCTGACCATACCGTCGATATGTTTCACTGAATTTTCATGCGAATCTTTAAAACATCATAATTTCTGAACGGATTGGACGATTTTAATGTTCAAAAAGCCAAACACCGCGTATTTTAGCGTAGAATATGTAACAATTATAAAAATATTCGAAAAGTTGGTCCTTGACTCCGCAAAATGAGAAAAACCCCATAAAAATGGTCCAATTTTCAAACAGCCATAACTCCTACAATTGTGAATACATATATTTCAATGAAACTTTTTTCTGAAGTAGAGCTCATAGGTACCTACAAAAAAGTATTAGACAACTTTTCTGTAGGGCGTCAAACAAAATGACTAAAAATGAAAAACGATTGTTTAGGAAAAATCGACAGGGTGTAGGTGTCTAAATTTTTCGGCGAAAAAAAATTTTTTCAAATCGTTCTGGAAAAATTATTTTCGGTTGCGGGGGTCAATTACAATCATTTTTGGTGAATAGACCTACCTCCGAAATCCTACTCCCTTTCTAGAAAAAAATTCAGCACGGGCGGAACTTTAAACGTTAATAACTTTTTAACGAAGCCTCCATCAACGAATTGCTATTCTTGATTTTCATCTTACTTTGGCCTCTAGAATCCCCCATTAAAATTTTTCCCAGGGGTGGCTGAACACCCTATATATTGACAATCAACACATTTTTACATTTACGAGGTATTCATGAAACAAATCTATTGATTTTCGTAGCCATTTCTTATACGAACATATCTGAATAAGATTAAATACTATACGTTCAACGAAGTATTCGAAATTAAATTGTACGTCAAGGGGTTAACGATCGTTGCACGCTGCCCACGGAAACGGGGCGAAAATTGATTTTTCGAATAACGGAATAACGAATGCCAGACAATCGGCGCCTGGCAAAGGAGTTGAGATATCACGATTTCCTCGATCCACGTTCGATTCTCCGCTAACGTTCCTATGAAAGGTAATCTTATCTGCCGCGAAAAAGCTGCATTTCTTCGTCCACCCACTCGTGTACCTCTGCCAATCGATAGGCGTTCGCGCTTGACAGACATCTACCCGCTGTTCCCGGTTGTTTCCGGCGAACAGGTATTTGTAGCGGGCGTCGAACGACGAGAGAACCGGGGTCAGGTCGAACCTGACTGCGAAATACGGGCACGGTGTTTCCCCGTTAATTTCCTTTCGCGCTATTTGTTCGGCTCATGCATTCGAAACGTTCGAACGTAGCCTCTGCTCCACTCCTCTGCTACCCTCTTTTTTATCTCCGTTCGCTTTCTCCATTTGTCACCGTCCCCGTCTCTCTTCGACCCCGGACCTCGCCTCGATCTCCTTTGTTTCCATTCTCTCGTGACTTTCTGTTTCTCTTTTAGCCTTCTTTTCAACCGTTCCAGTTTTCTCTAACCCTCCCGGCCCTTCGATCCCTCCGCCCCCCTTCACGGCCCGTTTCTCCCCGTTGTTCTCCGCAACTCGACGGCGTTCACCCTGCTCGCAGAATCGCCGTCGTTCGAAACCGGTCTCTCGTTCAGCGTCCGCGAACGCACCGACGTTCTCTGTAAACACAGACGTCCCTGCATTATTCCGCACCGATGTCGTACAACGCGTGCTGTTACGTCCGTGCCCGTGGTTTCGCGTCAAACGGTACTATTTGTACGGGGCCAGCCTCTCTGTGTACCTGTGCACGCGCGCGTGCAAAACCCTCCGACCAGTACGGATATAGATCGACCACCCCGTAGATAATGCACTACCTTGAAACGCATCGCGTATCCTCCTAGGGAATAAACTTTCCCGTCCGCCTGCCTGTTACGCTACCCTCGAATCGTCGTCGTAAATTATTTCAACCCGCTCTGTCCTCGGGTCTTGGTCCTCTGTCAGTCCGCCATTATTAGCCTCTCCAGGACCCCTTCTTCCATCCCTTTATTCAACGATCTCGCAATCGATTCGATTGATTTATTTTTTTAATATCACTACAGTGGCTTTCGTCGATGTGGCTCACTTGCTCACCGTTTCAATTAAATGATCGTTTCCACACTTCTTTTGTATTACTAATTATCGAAGCAAATTGTTAAAGTATGTGTATTGTAAGAAGTGTATGTGTTTGGACGGGGGGTACCATTGGCGTCGAGGATGTTTAGTTTAAGCTAGAGTAGGTATCGAGTGAGGTGTTTAGGTTTAAGCTAGAATACGTTCGGGGAACTGCGCCTCGAGCGTGCGTTTCGTTTAAATTAGTATTATAAGATAGGAATAAGGAAGGGTCGACTTCGACGGCAAGGGCACTCTGCATCGAACGCTGGTCGAGAGCAGTTTCGGTTTTACGTTTACGTTTTATGTTCTTTATATTAAATAGTTTCTAGTAACATTAAATAATATAGTTTATATAGTTGTTTATTGTCCACGTGTTTGAATCCGACCATACGCCTCTGACCATTCTTGACAATCCTTACAGTATCAAAATTTCATTCCAATGTACTCGCGTAAACAGCATTGAACCCTTCAGTTTGTAAGAGATTCTAAACAAGTGGAGGTCCAAACTTAACAAATATAAGCAGTCATATAAGTAGACGATACCCCATCGTCGATTGTTTAAACGGTGTATTTGTTTCATCGAGGTCGTTACAAAGGGATGAGTGGTCCGCCTTTCGAAGGAACCTCTTAGATTTTCAATATGGACCGTGAAGATTGTAACGTAGGACCCGGTGAACCTGGGTAAACTGTCGCCAGGAGACGGTCTTTCGCCTCGAAATTTTCTCCCGCTCGCGGCATTGTCTGAGAAACGACCGCGGAGCAGAAAGTTTCCCATTAATAAAAAATTCGCGCTTCCGGAACTTCAAAAGCTTTTTAATTCTCCGGAGTGTCCTGGTCGCGCAGCGAGTGTCCGAGATGCGCAGGTAGGGGGGGTGGAGAATTATTTCTGCATATTGCGAGGCCGAGCGCGAGCGGCGAGGCGCCGCCGTATTTCAGCGCGGAAAAAAGCCCCTAGTTAGAATTTATGTAATGCACACGGGGGCGGAAGTTACTTTCGAGGAGTGCAAACACTCGGCGACCGGCTGGAACTCCTCGTTACGAAGTTGAAAACTGCCGACAATTGAATATCGATTTTTTAAGGAACCCGACCCCCTCGACCTCGCTCTCCCGCGATCGACGATCCTAGTTTGTGTTTTAAATTTTTCAGCTCGCGAACGGGAAATTTTCGTTTCGCGATCTCTCGTTACTTCGAGCCAAAATGACGTCGTTTAACCATCCCTTACGCTGAGATAGAATGTCCATTTTATATACAGAATTAATAAAAAGTAGAATTTAAGAAGCAACGCATATTACTGTTGAGAATAAGCATTGCATGCATGCATTTTCAATGAAAATTTGAGGAGGTTACGCGTCTCGTTTTTTCCCTCGAGCCTCAAGCTAAGAGCAGCATTTTCGTTTCGTAAAACTACGTTAAACACATACTTAGGTCGAAACTTCGTTGTATTTATTCAGCAAATAAATATTCAACGATTACATTTGTATACCAAACAACAGAGAAGCGGTTTAGCGCAGAGGGTTGATAATTCCAAGTCATAATCCTTGGTTTTACCAAGTGGTAAACGCAGACGTGAATTTTTGGGTAATCCAATGGCGGCGAATTATTTGCCCCCCCTCAGTCGATTTCTAGTTCCACGTTGAGGCAAATGCAATTGCACTTTGGAAAAGAGCAAGCTCCAGGAAGATGGATTATGCCATTCGACGGTTCCCCTCCGCGGCTTTTATCTGTCCGTTGCCAAACAAGGGTTGCGTTCTTTCGGTCGACGATCAGCCCGATGTGTCAGCCTTTTAGCTGATTCCACGAAGGATTATCGTAGCGAGGCGCACTTTCGCCCCGTATAACGCGGCTCTATTTACCGGGGCCGAATGTTTGTTTTTCATTACACGGTCACGTAGAGGCGTGCGTGGCTCTGATTGCGCAGCCGCGGGCCATTCATTTTGTAATGTTCGTTTCATGCTCGCTAAAGGGAAAGTAAACGCGAGCCGCATTACAATTGCGCTCGGCTCAACGGAGGAACGCATCCGCGTACCGATCCGTCCGGATAAGTGCCACGAGTCGATAACGTTCCAACGAACAGCCCCCCCCCCCCCCCTGAATCGAGCCATCGAATCCGAGCACAATATTCAGCATACCAATGCGACCGTTTAAGATACCCCTGCAATGTCCATTAGCCAACCTTCCTGAATCGAAGGTCTCAATAATATCTGTGGCGTCGCCTCCCATGCTCGCCACCAGAGGGGTGTCGCGCTCTCACAAGCGCTCGACCGACCCCTCGGTTGCTATACACTCCTCGACCGATTTCCCAATATCCCAGTCGTTTAAGGCAGGGCCTGTTAGGAAGCCTTACTGATGAGTCCACTAGCAGGCTTCCTCCTTTCCTTTTCAGCGAATCAGCGCCATCTTTGTACATATCTTTGGATAAAGTATCCATCGATATAGGCTCCTCTCACTCTTAACTCTGTCATTATGTTCGCCTTACGTCGCTTATTCTGTTACCGATTGGTGAGTGCTTGCCACTAGAGGGCTACGCTCTTGTCTCTCTCGCAAGCGCTCGACTGACCATTCGATATCCCAGTATCTGAGACAAGGATCTGCTAGAATGAGTCCCCCAATATCAGGCCCCAGAAGAAACCGTTCACAGTGCACGATCGCGTGGCTGTCTTGTAAACGACCTGTAGGGGAACGCGTGGAATAAGAGGCCGGTTTCCGGTGGGGTGAAAAAGGGAAAGCTTCCCCCAGTCAGCCAGTCGGAATCCTTATTTCCTTTCCATTTGTATTTACGAGCAGGTTGCCAGCGGATCCTCTTCGGGCGCATAAAGTCGAAAATTGGCAGGAAGGGCGGTAAACGGCGATGCTAGAGCGCATTCGTAGCGCGATTCAATTTTCCGAGCCGGCTCGTACGAGAAAATTTGAATCGATCCAGGGACGCGGGTCGATCGCACGCGACCGCCCCGACGTTTTACGCGCGAACCTTGGTAACGAAAAAGTTCTCACGAACCGAAGATATAAATTCCACCCCTTTTGTCGGGGACAGTTTAACGCTGCTCGGTCTCCAGCCTTCCCTTCCGGAATTATTTCACGTTGCCCGGTTCGCGAATCTCAGACAACGACGCTTCCTTCCCCGCGCGCCCCGCCAGCCCCGATTACACTACGACCCCCTTTTTTCGTCATTGTTCCAGAATTTTTTCCACCGTGGCCCCCCCTCCCTCCTGGCTTTTGTCCCGTTTAAATCGGACGACGTTTGGCCGACGGTGGTTTTTCGGCTCCGAACGATTCGCGGACCGAAATGTCAACGCCCTTTCCGCCCTATCGGGGAACACGACGTTCCCGTTCCAGGGATTACATTCATCCGGGGGAATTAGAAATTTCTTTTTTTTTTATCGTAACCGGATGCGTCGCAAATCTCCGGAGGATTTAATCTTTCCAAATAGCAATGTATCTGTTACTATTAACATACGACTTAATTCCATATTATTTTTCAAATGTACACTATTTAATTTTGTCTAAATTTGTTCGTAAAAGGAATAACCACAAAAAAGAACAGATTTGTTTTACGAATACCTTGCTAATATAAAAATGTATGAGACTCGATGACGAGTGTAGCCTCATTGTGAAACTTGGTATCGAGAACTTGCGACGAGTCAGACTCGTCATTGTAGGGCAAAGGGTTAATGCAATTTTTCAAACGTACGCTATTTAATTTTGTTTGAATGTCTTCCTAGAGAATGGTCACGAAAAAGATTTGTTTTACGAATGCCTCGTGGATGCAAAAATGTGTTGATTTTAATTTATGAGATTTGACGACGAGTGAATAGCCTCGTAATTGTGGAACTCGACATTAAGGATTGGGTTAACACTTTATCTACCGGTTTAATATTTATTTAGCCGAAACGAAAATCTGTTGGGCATCCAAAAGTCGATCAATCGGCTAGCAGTCGATAGTGCGTTAATATTGGGTAGCCAGTTGCCCAGCTAGCAAGCACAAAACATCGCGAATGGGGTCGATTTGCGTAAATGAAAATCCGATTTGCTGTCTGTGCAATCCTCCTAAGACATTAACCAGTTGAACCAGACTTTCCGGAGGTTCCGTTTCGCGTTTTCCCTAATCCAGGCTTTCCTGCACGGGTCGTGTTCGTCTACGGTCTCGCTCGGTCTCCTTTGTCTGCCGAATACGGTCCCCCGGAAGTCACGCCCACGTTTTACGGAACCGTCGCGCGCGGTGTTTCGGTAAGTTTAATTCCGTCGTAACGGTAAATCAACATCGTCGCGCGAGATTCGTGCGTCGACGCGGGACGGTTCGTTCGCGGAATTGCCGGCCCCGGCTGGAATATTGCGTTATTGTTTCCGGGGTTGGAAAAAGGAGGCGCGCAGCGGCCGCAGGAGCCCGTCATTTAGTCGTAATTCGCCGGAGATTCGTCGACGCGCAACTCGATGCCCGGAAACAAAACGCGTCGCGGCGGGGAACTCGCGTAATTCGCTTAAACTTCGAGCGCTCTAAATTATGCGAAACGCTAAGCAAGCAGTGTGGGAGAGGGACAGAGAGAGAATGGGGGGAGGAGGGGGTGGCCCAGCGATAATTGGAAGTACCGTCGGCGAGACCGCGCTCTCGGCGCACCAAGTAAAATGTTATTGTCTAATTCGTGCAAACGAAATTCCGCGACGTTAATTCAATTCGGCCCTCGTCCGCTTTGCTGGCCGACCGTCCTGCCCGGCAGACCCGAAAATTTTGCTCAATTATGTAGGATCCGGATTGAAATCCAATCTCTGGCCGGAGAATTCCACGGAGCTCCTGCGAAAGAATTTTCAAACGTCTCGGAGCCACGACTCCAACCCTGAACGATTAAAACTCCGACCAGTTGTCCGGAAAGGTGGAAAATTTGGAGCTTCTTTGGAGTTTCGTTCGAGGAAAACTGTACGAGATATCGATCGATCATTTATACACGTCTCGTCGAGCTACATGAATTTTTTCATACAGGAATATGTATCGGTACTTTTCATAAATGGACCGTTTATTTTGAAAGTGGTGCAAGTCCATTTACTTTTGTTTCGAGAAAATTGAATGTTAGCAGATCTGACAATTAAAAAATATAGGTTAATTATGTGAAGTCTGGGAATGTTTGTACTAATTTATCAATATGTAATTTAATTATATAAATTTCTTTTAGGCGAATTTAACTAAAATAATGTAGAATTTCCAGGCTACAAATGGACTTACACCACTTTCATAATTAGTCAATTGTAAATATCATTTAATTTCAATTTTGAAATAACAAATATCACTTAAAATATATCTCATATTAATCCAATTTTGTTTATAAATAATAACAAGAAATAAAGTAGGATTAGCATTTTTTATTTTGAACGTTAATTATATTTCTATATTGTTAAACTTAACACAAGATGTTGGTATTATTAATTATTTATGCTCTTCATGTGGCAGTGTTTTGAAATATTCATGATGCACAGGAGGTATATAAGGTAATAGCTGCTGCATATCCTTATATTTTTCGTATGTAATAGGCTTGGTATCGTGATACAAAGGCGCCAGGGCGATTTTTTCAAATTTTAGCGGTCTTCCCCGACATGTAGCTGATAAATTTAGAGTCTTCAATCCAACATATTTGCAACCAATTTACTTTTCCTCCATTAGTGTTTCTTCTTATCTGTTTTTTAATTGCGTTTTGTAGATTTTTTTTGAAACGAAATTCTCTCGTTTCATTTCGTGTAAAATAAATTTATTATGTCGCCTACATTGGTTTATAACGTCATAATAATCCTGTGGTGTGTCCAGGAAATTCTTTTTTCGTAATGCTATTTCTATGATACCAAAATCTGCATCGTTTGGAAGATACGAATGTCCGGAGAGTAAAAATTGATGATCAATTACCTCAATGTTATTTTCCAAAGACTGGACAACCCTCAACCACATCAACGCCATTTGTAAATTTCAATTTTGCCCAGTACACGTATCACTATATGCAATAATATAAGTATGGAAATTGGACTTACACCACTTTCATAATCAATGGTTACGTAATTTCTTTTACCGGCAAATTTTAAATTGAACAAAGCATTAGCATTTTTTAAGATATTAAATACTAACTAGTTATAAACAAAAAGTTTACACTAAATTAAGCATAAATCACATCATATCTCATTTTTTTTAAAAAAAGGACTTGCATCACTTTCAAAATAAACGGTCCAAATGTTTCTGTTTCGAGCGTTCGGTGGCCGAGGCTTTTAAACGACATATTTTATTCAATGAATTTCAATTTAAAAATTTTGTCGATGGTCTAGAATGAATTTAACATTCTAAAAAGACTGAACCTTTCATTTTCCTGGAACCTGTAAAGAGTGACTGTCATTGGATTTCGTGTTTCGTATACATTGTTAAGACTCTAATGCACTTGTCAGAGTTGTGATTAATAGCGGAAGCGACCGGGGTTCGATAAAACATCGTTTTTGCCGAGGATGGGCGCGCCAAAGTTACTTGATCGCGACCGAAATTAACCGCGCTAGTTTGTCCCATCGGTCTTCCGCCGGTTAGACACAGTTGCGTGCTCTTGCTGCGTCGCGTCCGATGCGGTGAAAATCTCGAACGATTAGTTTATTCGCGATTTATGGGACGCTGGCCTCGCGGTAAATTAACGTTAGAGAAGCTAGTTGAATTAGACCGACTCGTAGGCGCGATACGGAGCAACAATAACAACGCGATACCACGCTTCGATCGCGTTTAATCGCGGTACTGGAATTTCGAAAATCAGTTTTCGTCGCTAGCACGACAGATAAGAACGATAATTTAGCGCGAAGTACCGACGCAGTCGATTGGAAACGACGATAAAT
Source organism: Colletes latitarsis (assembly GCF_051014445.1). Taxonomy (NCBI): domain Eukaryota; kingdom Metazoa; phylum Arthropoda; class Insecta; order Hymenoptera; family Colletidae; genus Colletes; species Colletes latitarsis. The sequence continues at coordinate 22,208,097 of NC_135135.1, read as the reverse complement.
CAAGGATAAATCCGTTTCTGGCGTTGGGGAATATTTCTGTTACGCGTTTAATATTGGAAAGCGTTGTGGCGCATAATTTGCGCTGTTTTAAATTTCCGTGGTCGCCGCAGTCGTCGCGACCCGAGCTGAGGGTTCGTTGAAACGCGAATCTCTTTGGACGGGTTATAATATATTAAAAACGTCCGTTACATGGAATATAGGAGACATTTAAATTGCAAATGTTAATAACCGGCAGGACGGAAACGCTGTATCGACGGCTGCAAACGCAGTCGTCGAACTTTTATCGGTTTTCCAGTTTCCGGTACGACTTCGTGGTTTCTCGTTTTTTGGGAGGTGCTCTCGTTAATCCCTAATAAGCGGCGAGCAAAATTCCACCAACGATCTTAACGAAATCGCGACAGAAATCGGGGGCTGCTACGTACTTCGAGAATCGTAAAAAGTTGCGCTTTTAATGCTGGATGTAATTAGAACACAGAATACAATGACGTTTTTATCGACCGTCCGGCTGGTATACAACCATGAACAGTTTTTAGCATATTAGTATACCTTATCGAACCTCGTTTGTTCGGTCGAAACGCTAATTGTTTTGCGCAGTACATTACAATACTGAGATTAAGTTGAAAGGCAGCTTTCGGGTGTACCCGGCCATTATGCAAATTACTCGTTTCCGTACACAATATGTGGACCTTGTACCAACAAGCACAATAAAGACGTTTAATGGTAGTAATAACTAGCTATTACGGCTCCTTTTGTTGCGGTACAATGTAATGTAATCTCCGGTTTTGTTTCGTTGTACGTCTACCGATCGATTCCTACTAATTGATCGAATAACCGACGACCGTTCCACGCTCTTATCGTTGGTCAACAATTATATCGAGAGAAACGTTCCAGAAACCGCTGTTACAATATTTCAAGGAACATTCCGAATGGTGTCTCTACGGACAATTTAAGTTACACTCGTGTCATCAAAAGGTTGACCCCCGGAGGAATAAAGTGTGTTCCTTCACCCCTCGGTGGAGGGTTAATTTTATCGGGCGCTGACGAGGTCGAGGACGAGGGTGACGCGTAGGCACGCGGAACCGCAGCAAAGAATTTTTAAGACGCGTCAGGTGTCCAGTCCGACCCCATTGATCCTCCTGGCGGCGCCATTACCGTAAATCGACCGATACGGGAGCGATCGGAAAGGGCGCGCAGGGTGTCGCGCGGCAACTGAAAAATTAGCGAAACGGTCGAGCGGGCTTTAAATCCGCCGGTGGTCGACGATAACTCAGCCACCCTTGTCCCCGACTACGTCCGGGCCGACATAATTCATCTCCATTTATAATGCAGCGGCCCGGGTTTTCATTCACTGGCGGGGTCTACGCGCGCATCGGACCGCGCTAGCTCGCGTCGACGCTATTTCGAGGCGCTCGTTTGTTCACCCCCGTTGATTCCCGCCCCCGGGAGTTTCGTGTTCCCGTCTCTGGCCGTGAATTCGAGTTAACGGAGACGCGTCGCCCTCGAAGAATTCGCCAACGGACGCCCCCGCGCGCCCGAAAATCTACCCGCTTCTTCCGTCTCTGTTAACCCTTTCACCGACGAATGGAAAATACGAGCACCGGTGTGGCCTGAGGCCTCTTTTAGCCTCTATCGCCTGTTTCGTCACATTTAATCGCCACTATCTACCCTCAAAGCCACGAACTAAATTTTATTTATCGTTCACGTTTTATTCATGAAAATATACAAATGGCTTTGCGATCTTAAATTCCACGATTGCTTGAAGATTCGTTCGAATTGCAGGATGCTTGCACCTGATGTATCGACTAAACGATATTTACTAAAGGTTGAAGGACCATCCTGGTAAGTTGTTCCAACAATTCTGGACAGATCGAGACTCGTTCTAAGTCTATTTTGTCAGGTTCTGGTAAATTTTCTGCCGAAAACGTCCACAATCCATCTTGTCACCTCTGGCCAACTCTATCTCCATTATCGTTACAAAAAACTGGGTGTTTTCGAATCGATGATGTCAGAAAAGCTGTAGGTGTCCAATTTATTACTAAAGATCGATCGATCTTATAGAATGAGGCACTTGCGCAGAGTATGGGAAAGTCAAAGGACAACGCAGTCGTCTCGATATTCCTCAATGAAAATAACGTTTACGACAGACTAACGGTGGAGGATTAAAAGTCATTTGTACGTCTGCTATTTTTGAAATGATGGGTTTCCGGCGGAAGAATGGCGCAACCAGTGGGGCGTCCGCGTCCGCCAGGGCACTGTGGTGGAAATTTTGAGGCTGGGACGCGAGCACGACTGCCTTCCTGCTGATCTCCCGTCAGCAGCGTGTAATTGGAGACTCGAGCGTCTCGCCCGAGGCTCTTGCCCCGGACGCGGCGTAATTATTGCATCCGTTTCAGGCGTCGCGTCGAAATTTCCGAACCACGATCCTCCAACTTGGCCGTTCCAGTTCGCTGCCGGCCGCTCTCGACCCCCGCCGCATTCATCCCCGTAGCCAACCCCCCACCCCGTGAGTCGGTCTCTCGATAATTGCAAGCGTCACGCGAGCGCGGACCCGGGAAAATGACGGCGGCCCACCGTGGAAGGCCGGAATCCAATCCCCGTGCACGGGGTCAGCCTGTCAGAGGAAAACCATAATTGACGCAGCCGAGCGCGAACAGCCAAGAGAATCCTCCGACCATCGTTTCGCCGCGAAACTCCACTCTGCGACCCACCCTTCCCTCCCAAACCGACAGGCTCCCATTTTTGCAACCCTTAAACGCTGATCCGCCAACGAGAATTACATTTATAACTCAATCTTACAATCGTACCTTTCGATAAATATGTTCGCATCGAAATATTGGGTGGGTGGTAACTCGTGGTGCCATGAGCGGCAGTATGGTTGTTCTTCGTGAGAAAACGAGTCGAAAATGTAGAATGACTTTTTCTTATACGACGCTTCGATTTTGGGGAAATTCATGTTGAAAATTTAGTGACATTTTCTGATGCGTCTGACCATTGTTGGATATTACTACTTACGATTGTACGCTTGAGCGCTGGTATTTAGTTTAGTGCCGGTTTAAATGGGTGATAGTATGCTAATATTGATAATTAGGAACATCCAACGTAGATAGAAATGACCAATTATGGTCGGGCACGTCAAATATACGTGAATTTTTAACGTCAGGTATCTCGAAAGCAAACACTTGCACGAAAAACTGATATTCGAGTCGCTGACTCTGTTATCTATTAAACTGCTTATGTAGTACACCCAACGCAAGTAGAAATAATGGTCGGACACGTTAGATATATTATGAATTATAGAAAATAGCAAGCTGTAAAGTGTAGGTTATTTAATTGAGTACTGGTATTCGTGTCGTTGGCCTTATCATCTATCAAACTACTTAGTCCACCCAACGCAAGTAGAAATAACGAATAATGGTCGGACACATTAGCTATATTATACCTTTCAGCTACCTTCAAAGCAAACACTCGCATAAAAATGTTTGCAAATCGGGTACTCTGTACTGATATTCGAGTCGTTGACCTTACCATCCATCAAACTACTCACCAGTGCAAGTAGAAATGACCAACAATGATCAGACACGGAAGAAAAACTTTGCAAATCGGTTTATATATGTAACTTGCTGTATAAAAATTGAATTTATATAATGTGGTAAGCTGAAAAGTGTGGGTTAGTTACCGGAGTAGTGATATTCGAGTCGTTGACCTTACCATCTATCAAACTACTCACCAGTGCAAGTAGAAATGACCAACAATGATCAGTCACGGAAAAACAACTTTGCAAATCGGTTTATATATGTAACTTGCTGTATAAAAATTGCATCGATATAAAATAGTAAGTTGAAAAGTGTGAGTTAGTTACCGGAGTAGTGATATTCGAGTCGTTGACTTCACCATCTATCAAACTACTCATCAGTGCAAGTAGAAATTACCAACAATGATCAGTCACGGAAAAAAAACTTTGCAAATCGATTTATATATATAACCAGCTGTCTAAAACTTGCATTTATATAATGTGGTAAGCTGAAAAGTGTGAGTTAGTTACCGGAGTAGTGATATTCGAGTCGTTGACTTCACCATCTATCAAACTACTCATCAGTGCAAGTAGAAATGACCAACAATGATCAGACACGGAAGAAAAACTTTGCAGATCGGTTTATATATGTAACTTGTTGTATAAAAATTGCATCGATACAAAATAGTAAGCTGAAAAGTGTGGGTTAGTTACCGGAGTAGTGATATTCGAATCGTTGACCTTACCATCTATCAAACTACTCACCAGTGCAAGTAGAAATGACCAACAATGATCAGACACAGAGGAAAAACTTTGCAAATCGGTTTATATATATAACCTGCTGTCTAAAAATTGCATCGATATAAAATAGTAAGCTGAAAAGTGTGGGTTAGTTACCGGAGTAGTGATATTCGAGTCGTTGACCTTACCATCTATCAAACTACTCACCAGTGCAAGTAGAAATTACCAACAATGATCAGTCACGGAAGAAAAACTTTGCAAATCGGTTTATATATATAACCTGCTGTATAAAAATTGCATCGATATAATATAGTAAGCTGAAAAGTGTTTTAGTTACCGGAGTAGTGATATTCGAGTCGTTGACTTTACCATCCATCAAACTACTCACCAGTGCAAGTAGAAATGACCAACAATGATCAGACACAGAGGAAAAACTTTGCAAATCGGTTTATATATGTAACTTGTTGTATAAAAATTGCATCGATATAAAATAGTAAGCTGAAAAGTGTGAGTTACCGGAGTAGTGATATTCGAGTCGTTGACCTTACCATCTATTAAACTACTCACCAGTGCAAGTAGAAGTGTCCAACAATGATCAGACACGGAAGAAAAACTTTGCAAATCGGTTTATATATATAACCTGCTGTATAAAAATTGCATCGATATAAAATATGTGGCGTCGCCTCCCATGCTCGCCACCAGAGGGGTCGCGCTCTCGCAAGCGCTCGACCGACCCCTCAGTTCCTATATATACACTCCTCGAACGACTTCCCAATATCCCGTCGTCTAAGGCAGGGCCTGCTAGAAAGCCTTACTGATGAGTCCACTAGCAGGCCCGGACGAAACGCGCCCCCTCCTTTCCTTTTCCGTTCTTCCTAGAAATCACACGAGCAGCCCCCCCGTCGCAGCGAAGCAGCGCCACAAATAGTAAGCTGAAAAGTGTGAGTTAGTTACCGGAGTAGTGATATTCGAGTCGTTCAATTTACCATTTATCAAACTACTCACCAGTGCAAATAGAAATGACCAACAATGATCAGTCATGGAAGAAAAACTCTGCAAATCGGTTTATATATATAACCTGCTGTCTAAAAATTGCATCGATAAAAAATAGTAAGCTGAAAAGTATGGGTTAGTTACCGGATTAGTGATATTCGAGTCGTTCACTTTACCATCTATCAAACTACTCACCAGTGCAAGTAGAAATTACCAACAATGATCAGACACGGAAGAAAAACTCTGCAAATCGGTTTATATATATAACCTGCTGTCTAAAAATTGCATCGATAAAAAATAGTAAGCTGAAAAGTATGGGTTAGTTACCGGATTAGTGATATTCGAGTCGTTCACTTTACCATCTATCAAACTACTCACCAGTGCAAGTAGAAATGACCAACAATGATCAGACACGGAAGAAAAACTTTGCAAATCGGTTTATATATGTAACCAGCTGTATAAAAATTGCATTTATATAATGTGGTAAGCTGAAAAGTGTGGGTTATTTATCGAAATATTCGAGTTGGTTATCCCGTGGGAAAGAATAGTCCTCGGCGTCGCGGCGCGTTACGCGAATATTCCGCGTCTCTTGGCGTGCTTTTGGTCAAAAGCGGGTTGCGTCGCGGCGCTCCTTCATTGTACACTTGTCCTCGCCAGGCCATTGTCTTATTGTTTCCTCGGCGGGAGACTCTTGCACCCTTTCCGGCTCGGCGCGGAACTTCCAGCGCGAGGAAGACCGAAGTTCCGTGCAAGTTTCGTGCGCAGCGAAGTTACCCCGGTCGCTGTGACTCGCGCGTTTACTTCGAGCGCGTTGCTCGTTGCCCCTTTCGTCGCTAATTCCGCCGAGTCTATTATCCTGTTTCTCTTAAGAGCTTCCTGCGTTCCTTCGCGGCATTCCTTGAATCTACGCAAACTGTTGACGTTTGATAGATCATCGTTCCTTTGCATTAACCGTTCTCTTATTACTTAAACACCTCGTTGGACGCGGAGTCGAGTCTCCTCGGACGACTCGAAATCGTCGAAAATATGAACGACTATGGAGTGTCGACTTTGTAGGGGGAAAATATTTCCAGGGAAATGGAAGCCACCCTGCCCTCGAGATAATAATAGAAACCCCGAAAAGAATGACTGCGGCTCGAAACATTCTTTCGAGTGCCTTAGAAACTCGCGGTGAAATACACTCCTGGCAGTTTCTCCAATTGCGAACCGACTTTCAAACTTCCAGCTCCCTCGCGGAACGAGCACGGCCGCGACTCCGGGATTCAATTTTCGACCATCGGGGCTCGTTTAAATTGTCGCTCGTTTCCGCGTCTCTATCTTCGCGATAATAACGAGGGACAGCGCGTTCGCCCTCTGGAAATTGGTCCAACGAGTATGTTTGTGTTTTTAAGTCCACCGTGGAAAAAAGGAGACACGTCGGGATTTTCTGGGGAACGTGGCCCGGTCGATAGCCCAACGCCCCCGCTGTATCAGGCTCTTCCCATTCTGATTACGAAGCCGCCGCGAGTAACGATCGATGGCAGCGGACGAGAGAAGAGAGAAACACGGCTTGGGACTTGATTCCGCGAGTACGGTCGTTTCGCTCGATTAACCGTCGAATTATCTCGACGAATTCGACGGTCTTTCGGAAGGAAGGAGGAAAAAGGGACGAACGGTGAGAAACGATCCCCTCGATTTCAGGAACGTTAATGCACGACGATTGGGCGAGAGCCAAGGGGTCGAATCCGAGTGTCTCCCGGACCCTATTTATCTATTTATCAGACCCGGCCATTTTCTTCCTCCCTTCGTTTCTTCTCCCTGTTCTTCCACCCTCTCGGTACATCCTCTTTTCCACCGTTCGAGGATAACTCCGGAAAGGTTAAGAGTCAGCGAGAGGAAGCCAACCTTCGATTTCATTAACTCCTGTTTCTTCCGAACCGGGGAATCGTATCGCAATCTACCGAGTCGATCTCCATTAGTTGGCTCTCGCTAGCCGGTGGATAGCGTCTGGAATCGATCGACGGGATCGTCTGGCCGCCGCGTCATCGAATAAAGATCGTTTCCCGGCGTCTTTGAGCCACCCGTTCTCCGTTTACGAGCGAACCCAGTCGCGATCCGGTTTGCTCTCGTCCTGAAACCTCCGTATTTCCCGAGGGTGTTCCGCTGGTCCGCGGAGGGACAGAGGCGAGTACCCCGTTATAAATAAATCGCGACCAAACGGCCCGGCCTCCGATCGATTAACTTGTTTCCCGACACGAATAAATTAACGCTTTAATGGGTCGCGAAACGGCCGACGCAATTTTTCGTTCGCGGCCGAGCGGCGTCGCGGAATTTCGTTTATGCTCCGCGGGGATTAATTGAAAATTTACGGCCGTACGCGGACTAGAAACTGTTGCGCGGAGGTTTCGATACGCTCCAACAAATGGCCACTAATTCTTTTCATTATATACAGGAGGGGGCGTTCTTTGTTTCCGCGACTGGAAAACCGTTCGTTCGTTATTTCACGTCTTATTATGTGCCGTGAATTCCGTTTGGTACGCAAGTTTATTGTACGCGTACGGATATACGGTGGTAAAATATATGAGACATATGAGACGAGAAAAGTCTGACATAATCGCTCTAACATTATGCACTGAATCCAATATTAACCCTCAAGTGAATTCTCGATATCAATTGAATTATTTTAACGTTGATTTTTACCAAATTGGTAAATGGAAATCAACTTTCCCTCAAAGCATTCAGAAAATAATGAACTAATTATATAAATTTTCAAATAATCACATTGACATATATTGACACGTTCACTGCCAAGATGAAAACTGTATAATATTCTGCGAGATTAAAATTTTTATTTTACACCACTGTAAGCTACGTAACCTAACATTTGATTCGGTACTTATTTTCGTAACCTTGTTAAAATTCACAAATTCCATCCAAATTTATTTGAGAATGAATTTTTCTAGTATCACAGTGGTAAATCCTGTCACCCATATATGGGTGGCGTGGCAGTCGAAAGTGTTAAGCAATTATTAGTTTAAACTTGTCTTAACGCTTTGACGGCCGCTGTCACGTATACGTGACTTTGCGAGCTGAGCAGACGTTGGCCACTGTCACGTGTGCGTGATCTACTGTATCAGTCTCCATTTCATCGTACATTCAACTTATTACGTTTGTTGAGGCTACATTCTTTCTAATAATATTCCTAGTATCTCACTTTGGTCTACAATGTCAGTGGTGACGGACAACGGTCTTTAGTTAAGGGTTAAAAGAGACATGAAATGACTTCTTTCGACGCGCGTATTTAAAATTCGTTCCCGTGGATTTTCCCCGCGTGGAGGGATTGGTAAATTCGGCAAGATGGGGAGCGTTTTCGTAAACTCTCCCGTCGACGAGCGGCCAGCTGAAATAATGAACCGGCTGGCGTAAATCGTTCGGGAGCCGGCGCATCGTCCGTGGCACGATTTTTCAACGGCGTATCTATCCGACCGCGGGGTAATTAATTATCTAGCTCCCTGTTTCGCGGTCGAAACGTAAGTCACGATATCGCGTTTCTCCGAGTGCCTATTACACGCTCCGGACGATTTATGCTCTGCAGAGGCTGCTAGATATCGTCCAAGTTATATTTTTACCCGTTGCGAGGAGACGAAAGATAGAGCGGGGGCGGACGGAGGACGCAGGCCAGGTTTCATCGAATCGAAAATCAATTTTAAACGTTTCGAGATACCTCGTACAAATGCTGTAATATTATGGCAGACTTTGTATCAAATTAAATAGATATATAACATTTTATTAACAATATAATGTATACAGGGTGGGGCAGTAACTATTAGCACCTCAGATATCTTGGAAACTATAAGTTTCACAGAAATGTTTGCTAAAGTAAATTGCACAGTACGAAGGGCGCTATTGGGTGACGATAATAGTTTTTTTGCAGGTGGAGGTACTTCGGACATTTGAAGGTCACATCCATTTTTTTAAATGGATCGGTATGTTTTTGCTTCCGTATCACGATAGAGGATCTTAAAACGAGTTCAACGACCTATTACACAAGGTCATTGAAGGTCATAGAAAGTAGAGAAAGGCGATAATACTTACGGTTTTGGTAGTAAATGAAACATACGTATTGTCAACAGTAGAGGAATGCATAATGCTTACCGTTTACTTCACTGAGAATAAACACTGCTTGAAGGACACTTTAATAGTTTGCAGAGTAAGATAAACATCATAAGATTAGTATCGATAAATCGGGCAATCCGGCACGATGTATCCGTTTGAAGAGCAGGTTGATTTGCTTCTTATTTATGGCGAATGCCAACAAAATTCTGTAAGGGCGAAAAACTTGTATGCTGAACGATATCCACATCGGTCTCAGCCTTCGCGTCAAACATTTAAAAATGTGTATGATAAACTTAGGTAAACCGGTAGTTTAAGTGTTCGTAAAAGTGAACGCCAGAAACGAGTAATTAACGAAGAAATGGAAATCGGTGTGCTCGCTAGTGTGTCTAGAAATTCTCATATTAGTTCGCGACAAATTGAACGCGAATCTGGCATTAGTAGGAGGAGCGTACTTCGCATTTTGCACCGTCACAAATTTCATCCGTATCACGTTAGTCTTCACCAAGAATTGCATGGGAACGACTTCATGAATCGCGTTGAGTTTTGTCGATGGGCTATACGTCAGATTCAAAACAATGAGCTTTTTTTTAATACCGTCTTATTTACCGATGAAGCAACATTCACAAATCACGGGAATGTTAATTTGCATAACATGCATTTATGGGCAGCGGAAAATCCACATTGGCTGCGACAGGTTGAACATCAAAAACAATGGTCTGCGAATGTATGGTGCGGTATCATAGGTGATCAAATTATTGGACCTTATTTTATCAATGGAAATTTGAATGGCAACGTCTATGCTAATTTTATTAAGGATACATTTGGTCTTTTGCTAGAAGAGTTACCTTTATTTACACGACAAACCATGTGGTATCAACATGACGGATGCCCAGCACATTATTCATCGATTGCGCGAAGGGAACTCGATGAAAAATTTCGAAATCGTTGGATTGGACGCGGCGGTCCAATATCGTGGCCAGCTCGTTCACCAGACATAACACCTTTAGATTTCTTTCTGTGGGGAACACTGAAAGAGAAAGTGTACAAAGAAGTACCAACTACATCTCACGATATGCAACAGCGAATTATTGCAGCCTGTGCATCAATAAGTTCTGACGCTGTAAGACTTGCAAGTCAATCAATCGTAAAAAGAATCCAACGGTACATTGACAGTGATGGTCATCATTTCGAACACCTACTATAAACATGTTTCATTTACTACCAAAACCGTAAGTATTATCGCCTTTCTCTACTTTCTATGACCTTCAATGACCTTGTGTAATAGGTCGTTGAACTCGTTTTAAGATCCTCTATCGTGATACGGAAGCAAAAACATACCGATCCATTTAAAAAAATGGATGTGACCTTCAAATGTCCGAAGTACCTCCACCTGCAAAAAAACTATTATCGCCACCCAATAGCGCCCTTCGTACTGTGCAATTTACTTTAGCAAACATTTCTGTGAAACTTATAGTTTCCAAGATATCTGAGGTGCTAATAGTTACTGCCCCACCCTGTATATGTTTGTACATTGAGAGCCTGTGGCAGAATGAATGAATTCTTTGTTTCAATTAATAAATAAATATATATGAAATCTTCTTAACCAACAGCAGCTTGCAAATCTTCAATTTCAGCGAGTTTTCATAGATGCCTTCCCGATCATTATTTCAGCAGGCACCACAATATTATCTATTTAAATATTTCATCCAGGGTCAGAGATTATCCGGAATATCCAAAGTTAATTAGCAATAAAATCTCTGTCCAGCTTTTCCGATCGAAGTCGACTACCAGGGCAGAGTGTTTCAGGTGTCAACTTTAGCTTTAAATATGCGAGAGAAGTTTGCAAAACACTCGAACACTCGAGAGCCGCGGTCTCTCCCGGACGACCAACTTTTATAATTTTTTTTCTCACGCGCTTAAAGCGAGAATCGTCGAGAATTATTTCATACCTGAACTTAGTTTCACCCGCACGGAACCAGTATTTATTATCTTCGACCGTGCGTTTGTTTCGTCATAATGTTTTCGATTCACCGTGAACTGTTTCTTTGTTTCAGGTGAGTCCGAGAGTGTTCCTCCGTCGATGTCGACGTAAGTACGAGACAATTACGGTCACCTATCTTTTAACATTTTTATCTACGCTACGTTAAATTACCGCGAAAGAGAAATTTATTTTTAAGAATCACATTTTCGATCACGCTATCTGTTCTTTCGGTCGAGCTCCGCGTACTGCACGGCCCATTGAGCACATCCCTCTTTCCGCTCGAATCCAATTCCACCCTTCGATACACGGGTTTGAGGGCCCCTTAAAACAATTCCAATAGCCAGTGTCCGAAAGTGCGAATTTCTCTTTCGACGGCGGGTCGAGCGCGCGTTGTTCGCAATCAAAATAAAAAAAGGAACACAGCGCGCGCGCGGGGCGACTCAAAGCCCTCGAGCCCGGGTTCTGATTTCAATGGCGAACTTTTCAAAGATTCCCGGTTGTATCGCGGCCACGGGGGTTGGAGATCGGGGAGGAGTAGGAGGGGCGAGGGGGCGGGAAACGCGCGCTTCCGAATGTTCGACCGAACGAAGCCGCGGTTGCGGTCACTCTCGCGAATAGCTGTACTCATAAAAGGCTTTTCAAAATGCTCGCAAAAAAGCGGCGCGGTGCACGAAGGGGAAAGTTAACAGGAGGGTCGCGAGAGGGGGTGGAAAAATTCACGGTCCGGCGTGCACGCGCGCGGGGTTAAATCGGCAACGAAAAATTCGCGTGCAACTGCATCCTGGCACGGTTAAGTGAACGCGCAACGCTGGAACGGGTAATTCGAGGGAAACGTCGGATCCGAGGGGTTGACAAATTGAGCACGTCGATAGATTTACAATATTCCCTGACCGGTGCGCGAATATTCACCGTTCTCTCCAATTTTAACGTCCTTTTTCTCGAAGATGCTCGTTAATCTCATAAAAATCTCATAAAATACACCCCCGCGTTCTCCTGTTAACAGAATTTTGATACTAGATTCCGTAATCAGAGTGATCGATTTCCATGCAAATCTGGAAACTCGTATTTTTAGCGACGTTTTCGATTATTCGGATCGAACCGCCACCGGTCACTATAAATATTATAAACATACACATTTATGATTGAGTACTCGAGGGTAGTAAAACAGAGACGAAACGTTCGCTGGCGGCATTCGAAACAATCGACTGTTAGCAACAATAGTACAGGTTTCGAAAAGAAACAAATTATTACCGGGCTGAATGCTGTAATGCGGTATTGTGAATATTGTTTGAAAATGTATCATACAAAAGCGAAACACATTTAAATGGTACTGAAATAAAGGGTACGGTGTAATTTATTGCTCCAAAAGCTGCTGTATTTCACTGTCTGTCGCGGCAACAGCAAACGTTAGAATATATTATATTTATTCCTTCGGAGAAGTGTGTAAATTTCGTTATTTATTCGCAGTCAAAAAAGTACGATTAGGAGCTCGGTTTACTTAGGACAAAGGGGGTGCAATAATTAATATGGACTACATAGTGTTAAATAACGTATGCAAAAAGTTAAATGCTCTCCCCTTAGCGAAAGAAAGGAATATAATATTCGTTCAAAAGTAAATATACTTTGAAAAGGTGTAAAACTGTTTTACTCGTTTACTTTATTTCCCCCATAGGGTTTCCGGGCGATTATAAATAGACTACTAGGAAAAATTAAATTAAATATAAATCTAGATACCACCGTGGGGGTGGTTCGTGCGTTGTTTTAAAAAATTATGCGAATATCGTTGGGCTGAGCGAGGTACTCGAGCCTTGAAATTTTGTAAAAATTGTTTTTCAAATTTTTATACCTTCCAACGTGTTTCCCGTGTGCTACGAGCTGTGATTTATTGAAAAATTCCTGAAATTGACAAAATGGCTTTCGAATTCATACAATGGGAGCGCGTAGCTATTGGGTTGTCTCGTACGAAATATCCATTTTATTTGCTCGAAGTAAATACGCCACTTTATACCACAATGGCTTTATCAATCGAAGCACCATTTATTTCGTTCTATTTTTTGCGACGTTATTATTACACCGCAGAAGACAGGAAAACGATACCAGAATAAATCTAAGTAGCATAAGCGGGGAACGAGCAGACGCGTTATCCGAGTCCCATGAATTATTTATATCAATTTGCTCGAAAAGCCAAACGATACTATTTTAATTGTACACTTCCGCCTTGTCCCATTGTCGTACATATCTTATTTATTTACGTGGATGTTAATTTTATACGGTCTACGCGACGGTGGCTTCCATATTAACCCTCTGACCTGTAAATTTTTAATTTAGCACTTTATAAATATCCAAGTATTATTACTACCTTCCCCGAGCAATATCAGTCGCGTTGATAGCTCGTCGCCGTTATTTTGTAACCGTGGATTTACGCAAACCGAAAGTTGCGACTGCACGTACGCGAATTTCTACCGTCGCGTGCATTCGTTTCGCGTCGATTTGTTTTCAAATTTTCCCGCGCGATAATCCTCGTATTTAGGTCCGGTAAGTCCCCGCTTAACGTTGCTTCGTTACAACCCGCTTTTGTGGTTCGTTTGAAATACATTCGGCTATTAAATGCGTTTAGCGGCAGCCGGGTTTCGCGCGGAGAACGCCCCTTTCAACAGTTTTATTTTTCGACCCTCGAACGGTGGATTACGGCGGTCAGGTTAAAAAATTATCTCGTTTTACGGGTAAATTCGTTTCCTGCAAGGTATCGAAGGTAGTTTAATAATAAATGAGACTATGCAACGAAAGCAATTTCAATATGGCGTGTCCCGATTTCTCGCAATATTAAGACGACATTCAGCGTGTGTTTTAAGGAGGTAACGTACGAAGTTTCGCCGTGTATCGGGCATAGAGTGCTCGTGATCGACTGTTTCAACACGCGCGAGTGTGCTTTCGCAGCGAAACGGTAGAACGGGAGCTTTTCGTTCATCGTTTCGCCTCTGGGCCGGCATATTTTAATAACGATATTTGCGGATCGTATATTGTATCCGGCAGGGAAACGGTGTGTATACGGCTGAAATTGCAGTTCCAGAACAGAGTTTGATCCCTTTGTGCGATGAGTCTTGGCGGTTTCTGGAAGCCGGCCGTCGGATTCCGTTCCGCGCCGGCGTTGCACCATGGTTATGCGTTTATTATGCGCTCCCAGCGTTCGTACGCCTTACCCCCGGCAGCCTCCGTCCTCTTTTTCCTGCGCAGCGAACGAAATCGAGCAATATCTTCGGGTCTCTCGCCTCGATAGGGTAACGAGATTCATATTCGACGAATTACGGCGAATCCTATAACCGAAATCGACTACGGAAGCGACCTAGCTGACGAGATAACCGGGGGCTTCCTCTTAAACCGATCGTTCGACAATTTATAGACACTGTGCGCGGAGAAAGGGTTCCCTTTAAACGACAGAAAAGAAGAATCTATGTAATCTGCGAAAGTATAGTCGATGTATCGAACGATATTCCGCTCCGAGCATGCGCGTAAACATCCTGAAACAGCTTAATTAAATTTCACCGAAATAAAATGAACGTTAGTCGCAACGACATAGAAAAATAATTGTGTTTCAATAACGAGGCGGATAGAAAAAAGTTTATTGTCGCGGAGTTCACCTAGTATCGACATTGTTGAAATTCGAGTTATTTGCGAGACGCAAAAAAAAGTACCGTTAGTTTTCCTAAAAGGAGTTCCCTAAACCCGGTAGCTTAAAAATATTTTATCGTGCCTTTCGCGGGGAGAAAACCGTCGGAGAGTCGACGATAAATCGGTAAATAAACTTTGGGGGGGGAGGGGCGTTTTTCGTTGAAAATACGCGGGCCAAAGGAGCCGGGGAACGACACGAAAATTGCTTCAACGAAATCTGACCGCGATACACTTCACGCTCGGCCGAGCGGGGCTCTATCTCTCGAGGCCGGTCAGCGTCGGGGAAAAGTAGAGTACCGGCCCCCAAAGAAAGCTACAAGAAATAATTACTCCGGCGTCTCGAAGAGGGGATGAAAGATAGCAGAGGCCCGGGAATGGTACACCGTACGCCGGGCAGCTAAACTGTCGGCGGGTCTGGCCACGCCTCTCCTCTCTTTTAACTTTTGTACCCTCGAAAGTTAATTACTCGAGGCTACCGATAAGGATCGCGGGGCTCCGTTGGCGTCCACCGTCGTCCAGCGCCGCGGAAATGGAAGCGTCGAAGGCAGAGAATGCGTGGCAAGAGACGCCGGAGGGGGTGGTTCCCCCCTCTCGAACCTCGGAAAGTTCTCCGGTAGTTAGAGAGGCCGAGATAGCGGGGGCACAGGGGAGAAAGAAGC
The DNA here is from genome assembly GCF_051014445.1 of Colletes latitarsis. Lineage (NCBI taxonomy): Eukaryota > Metazoa > Arthropoda > Insecta > Hymenoptera > Colletidae > Colletes > Colletes latitarsis. The sequence goes on along the minus strand of NC_135135.1, from coordinate 22,192,448 downwards.
CACGACGAGCTTTCGGGCTTCCTCCAAGACCAGGACGACGGAAGGACGCGCGAGAGGCAAAAAGGCGAGCTAACCTTCTTACACCCATTACCGTGGGGAGGGGAGGATCGGGGAGTATAATGTCGTTAATTCGACGTTTTCGCGAGCCGGCTTCCGGCCCCTAAGAACCAAGAGAAGCCCGGCAAAGCCTCTCCTCCCTTAACTCGTCTCTTCTGCCACGGTCCAAACAAAGTTCCTACAATCCAATTGACCCAACGGGCCATATCCGACCAGTCGCGTCGCCTCGACGCCTCCTCCACGCTGCTCCGGAAACCCGGAAAAAACCGCCGATACTCGGCTCTCGAGCTCCCATTCTTCCTATTCCATCCTCCATGGTCTTTTAAATATCGTATCTCGAGCATTATCTGTCTGTCTCAACGCAATCTTTAAAAATCTGTAGCTGACTCATGGAAGGCTCTGCTACTTGTTCAATCCCAGCGTAATTCTTGCAATCATTTGTTCATATTAAAAGAAATTAAACACCACAAACGCGTATAGAAGAATTCGCAGTAATATTTCTATATATTTTACGTAACAGCGTCGTATTTATTCACAACTTGAAATATAAAATGTATTCACGAATAAAAACATCGTAGCAATTTTAGTTTAACGATACTGAAGGATGTAGCGTGGGATGTCTAGTTTAATTTGAATCGCGTACTAGAGTGGGGGTTTTTAAGACGAAGCAGCAAAAATTGCAAAAATCCTACAATATCATTTAATATCAATATTTGATAAAACATTTCTGGTATTATATGTAAGCATTATGACGCCAATTTTCAAACAGCGTATTGAAAGTGTTAAGAAGCGTCATCTAAACGTCTGCTGCATACCTTACAGCTAAGTAATGTATCGCAAAGTACGTTTAAGCACATCTGCGATTTTTCCGACTTTTATTAGACGTTCCGAAAGTGTCGAAACAAGATATTTTTAGCCCCTGTCAGCCCCTAGATTTCTCTGGACAGGACTAACAAGGGACCGTGCGGGACTATCGTTTACCCTCGTCCGTTCGGTCTGTCGTCAGGTTGGTTTGGGAAGACGTCGTTGACGCGATCGTTGTTTCCTATCTTTCCGCGTCGCATTGTCCGGGCAACTTGTACGTCGATAAAGCGCACGGAATCGTATCTCCATATTTTACCTCGCGAGAAGTCCTTTTGTAAAGGGCGAACGCCAGGAATACCTTTATCTCGAAATCAAGAACGACGGGCGAACGAATATTAACAAATTACGAGAAACTATTTTAAAGGGGAAGCCTTCGACGCGCAGTTCGATCACTTTCCACGCGCATTACAATCACCGAGTGAATTACTCGGATAATTTCGTTGGCAACAATTCTATTAATTGTTTCTGACGTCACCGACAATGATTATTTCGTGAAATTTCGTTTGCTTTGATAGTCTGTTAGCCTCTATTTAACAAGACTAACGCGATTTCAATAAAGCCGGTTAAACGAGCTGTCCGAAATTTGGATATACAGTCAACGAGAGCTAATCGGCTTTGCGGACGCGGACGGGGCGGAAAATGCAATCGATAGGAAATCGAACGATGCTTTTGCGCGACTTTTCGGAGCAACGAGCAAAGAAAATCGTTACGTGGCTCCATAGGTCAATCAAAACTCATAAAATACTATCGTTGTTTGGAAACGAACCTCGTCGACACCTACCTTCGCGAGAAATCGGAGTAATATCGAACGTAATTTTCCCCGAAGGAGAGAATATCACGGAGCCAACCGACAGAGGATTCCCAGCCATATTTTGTCCGAATCGACTGGTTCTTCCCACCGGAAACTCCCAAAACAATCCGCGATCCGGGATCCACGAACGCCTTCGGCAGCAGTCGCTCGAACTTCTCACCTCGTTCGGCGAAACTATCGAAAAACTCGTCGCGCCGTGGCACGGTTAGAGTCCTTTGGTCAATTAGCGAGCACTCGCAGGCTGATTTGTCGTCGTCAATTAGCGGCGGGGACCATCGAGAATTCCTCGTCAGGACGGACTTCCTCCGCGAATCCGCTTGATGACGCGAGGAACTTCGCGCCGAACGTGGCTCGGACGAAAGACAAGAGCGTTCTTTGACGACTTATTCGTATGCGAGTGGCGTCGAGTGGAAGTCAACGATAACCTGGCCTGGAACTTTTGTCCTTTGTCCGTTCCAATCTCTAATTTCCATCGTGCAAACACTGTTTTGTCCAATTAACCGTGTCGGTTCCCAAACCCTCAAAGCGATCTCTATTCACCACCCGATCCATAGACGAGTCTAAAATCGCCTTTCGTATTTAAATTTAAATTAATTTTCAATTAAATAAACAATTTATGATCCAGTTTTATCGTACACTAGTCGTACGATCAGTAGGAATTTCTAAAACTTCGTTTGACCCATAGTGTCAAATTAAATGTTAAAATAAACATAGAAGACAGCATAATTAATAATAGCTGATATGTTCATTGGATAGGGGATGAAATGCCCTTTAAAATGAGCGTTTGTGCGAGTCGATAGCTTTATTAGTTCCGGAGATATAGCGATTTTAGTTTCAAGTCGATGCGGTGGCTAGTTTCGGAGTTACGTCTGTTTACATTCTTACTACGGCCTTGCCAAGGTCGTTGACCGCACGTGACTCGTAGTAACTAGGTCACTGGGCCACTCGGTCGCGAGTCACGTACGAGAAAGAGAGGTCCGGCGCGACGCGTCAGACGGAGACAGAGATAGTCGAATTAGAAAAATGACCCCTTCACATAAATTGCGATATCTCGAAAACGGGAAGTCGGATCGCCAAAAACCAAAAACCATTTTAAAGGGGAAGGTTTACCGCTTCTAACAGTGACCGAATTATGGAGAAATCACTACTAGTTCCGGAACTGCACGTGTCTAAAGTTGTAGTATTTTTAATACGCGATAACGAGTCCATGTCGACGATTAGAAACGAATTACAGTAAGGAGGACTGGTCGCGTCGCGGAGTATCGCGCGAAAATGGACGTTCGTTGGCAATTAGCGTGCAAGAAGAGGCAGGCAAAGACGGGGCAAGGAGTTGAAAAGACGGTAAGGAAACATCGGGCCTGCTCGACAAAGAAGCGTCCGTTCCAATTACCGTCTAGGCGGAATCGCGACGCAGGTCACCGCGAGTCTGTCCGCGAACAGGCCATTTAAATCTTCCGCAAGGCGGACCGTCTGAAGCTCGGGAGATCGGATAAGCGTAACCTTAAGACATCCGAGACGCGGGGGACACGCCGGGGAAGCGAGAAACCAGAATCTCCGGACGAGGCGAGCTTCGTGGCCGGGGATAGACCAAACTCCCGAGTCAAACTTCTAAAAGGATATCGCCTCGACGACTTGATACCGCGCTCTGTTTCGTCGAACTCGCTCCCTCGCCTTTCTTTCTCCCCGTCCTCCTCTGATCCTGGCTCTCTTTGATTTACGAAACTTCGCCCGGACGTTTTCCCAGTTTTATTCAGACGAACCGATACCCCCTGGATATCACCGTTTCTCAACGATTCTTCTCCGCGCGATGACGAATCGCCGTTTTACCGTCGCTGCTTACGCGAAAAGAAAGCTACGATGTATCGACATCCCCATTGGTCGTCGTCTTCGACCAATAGGGACATTAGCCTTCTTTTCGTCCAAGTACGATAGAATTGTTCACACGGTTTATTCAGTTAGTTGGAACGTAGGTAACGACGAATAATCACCGATTCTACGAGCGTAGTTTCCATTCTAACTGAATAAAATATTTTAGATTCGTTCGTACATTAGCCTCCATCTATGTTTCATTCGTAAAAGCATCCATGAATCTATGAAAGCGGCTGAATCTAGTTTAAAAACGGATCTAAAAATTTCACGAGTCGATCGTGATAATAAAATATGCCCAACTCTGCGATAAGTCGCGCCTCTCGATCGAGATCGCGAGTTTTCCTAGGTTTCCGAGCCACGCTCGGGTTCGAAGTTCCCGTGGAAGTTTACCCCCGACTCGTGCCGCGTTAGGAAGTAACGTTCTTACGTAGTAGATCGGGTGTAGTAAAGCACCTTTCCCGTTTAATTAACTATAACACTTTATTTGGGATACAGGGAAGTCTGGATTACATTAACTACGGCGAATCCCATCTTCGCGACTCGGTGAACCCGAAGAAGCTCGTGAAACGAAGTTATGTGCTATTCATGTACCGCGTAAAAGACTTAGGGACACGAAGACAGTATTCTTTTTCTCAGGATGTTTCGGAGGATCGTCTTTGGTAACTCTGTCCTCGATCGATCCATAAAAATTTGTTCTCCATTCGCCGCGAGCAAATGTTTGTTTTCGAGTTTAACGTATTCTGTCCCCAATTTCGAGGAAGGTCCAGACTAATCTTCGAGGTGACGCTTGCTCGAAACAAATCCTGCGGTCGTACGCGATTGATTCGCGCGAGTATACCGATCGAAGGGCCGTTTCGGAGGGAACAGCGACCCTTTTCGGTCAGTCCGGATACCATCGTCAACCACAGACGCCGTTTCCACGGAAAGGACCCCTCTCGCGACCGATCATCCATTAGCGCCTCGAATAGGATATCGGCCCTGCGTCTTATCCTCGCCCTTCCAGCCCTTCGAGGTCATCGATTTCGAGTCCGTGTCCGGGATTTAATCCTTCCGAGATTGATCCGCGAGACGTCGATCACGAGGTCCTCGGAGGATAACGAAGCCTGACTCGAGTCGCTGGTCCGTCAAAATTCTTTTGGCGTTTCGCTCTTTAGCGGATTAACGATGTGAGGGAGGAACTTTATAGACTCGTGTGACTCCCGATAACTTGTCAGACTATCCAGGATTAATAGACTTAGACTTCCTTCGGCGTTGGATAGGCTTGGCTCCCTGCCAATGATAGTTGGATGGTCTCCGAAGCTTCCATTGCCTTCGTCCGTATCGAAAAATCGCGGGTAGATTTAGAAACAATAGCGAAATTTATTAGGGATTTCTGAATTCTATCTTTTACCTTTTTCGGGTTTAAAATTTCTGTTTGTTGCCTGAAATCCTGATTTAATTTAGATTGAGTCCAACTTTTCTAGGTGTTTACGTACCTTTGAGAGACCGTGAAAATGTAGTTGCCTTCCGGTGTCGTTTGGTCTTTCGACGTACGAGCAACGAACGGACCACCGTCCATTATCGGATAACTTCGATCGGTTTGTTGAATACTGTTCTCGTTGTAATAAGCTTACCGGGGCAGTTCCTAAACTTGCAGTTACTCCCTTGTGTAGCGAGCTTTGGCTATTTGATTACATACCGCGCGTATACATTTAAAGCTACTTAGAGAACGCGGAGAAGCCAGCCGGTCAAAGGAATTGCGATCCACGGACATTCTGTATCACGGATTTTCCTACGGTCGCGATCACAAAGGCCTCCGAAGATACTTGGACTGCATTCGATCGTAGAATATATCGTTCAGGTTCGTGGGATCCTCGTGGAAAACTTTTTCTTGGAAGAAAGAACGAGACACCGTCTAGGTAAATACGATACATGCGATATTGCGAGAAAAATCCTCGAAGAAAGTAGCGTGGCGGACGCTTGAAACGTTGCACGGATCCAGTTTCGAGGCACTCGTACAGAAATTTCGTTCCCCAACGCGCGTTCCCCGAACCCTGGAAGCTAAATCCGTATCCCAGGAAGCTGCAAGGGCAGCCATCGGCCCGTTACGCTTATTGGTAGCGTTTAATTAGTGCTGGCGCCGACGCAACCATCGCGCCGTCCACTGGGCAGCCCCGTTCGACCGACAAATTCCATCTAATTTTCACAGCCGGGATCCTTTAATTACAATCCGTACCTCGAGATTTCCCTTTACGGAAACTGGCCGGCTTCCACCTTTGAACCGACATCCCGTCGCCGCTGCGTCCCTTATGGGATTGCAATCACGGCCAAGGAAACATAAGACTTCCGTGAAAGTTGCCAGCGAACGACTTTATTAAAACCGGGAATACCTCATTTTCTACCGGATTAATCTAACGAGGGACAGCGTACGCCTAGTGCTTAATTTCCTATAGTAATTAATTTAAAATTGTCGAAGGGTTGAGCAAACTGATTTGAATGTAGTGAAAGAAACTTTCTAGCGATGCTCAGCTTCACACGTTAACTTTAATAACGAGTGAATGTTTTGGAGGATACGGAAGGTAAACGTAGAATCACAACCAGTGGAAATTATAACAACAACAACTATTTATTGTAAGTCGGATAGCCGAAAAGCAAAAGGTCTTGAATACAGGGTGGGGCAGTAACTATTAGCACCTCAGATATCTTCGAAACTATAGGTTTCACAGAAATATTTGCTAAAGTAAATTGCACAGTACGAAGGGCGCTATTGGGTGGCGATAATAGTTTTTTTGCAGGTGGAGGTACTTCGGACATTTGAAGGTCACATCCAGTTTTTTAAATGGATCGGTATGTTTTTGCTTCCGTATCACGATAGAGGATCTTAAAACGAGTTCAACGACCTACTACACAAGGTCATTGAAGGTCATAGAAAGTAGAGAAAGGCGATAATACTTACGGTTTTGGTAGTAAATGAAACATACGTATTGTCAACAGTAGAGGAATGCGTAATGCTTACCATTTACTTCATTGAGAATAAACACTGCTTGAAGGACACTTTAATAGTTTGCAGAGTAAGATAAACATCATAAGATTAGTATCGATAAATCGGTCAATCCGGCACGATGTATCCGTTTGAAGAGCAGGTTGATATGCTTCTTATTTATGGCGAATGCCAACAAAATTCTGTAAGGGCGAAAAACTTGTATGCTGAACGATATCCACATCGGTCTCAGCCTTCGCGTCAAACATTTAAAAATGTGTATGATAAACTTAGGCAAACCGATAGTTTAAGTGTTCGTAAAAGTGAACGCCAGAAACGAGTAATTAACGAAGAAATGGAAATCGGTGTGCTCGCTAGTGTGTCTAGAAATTCTCATATTAGTTCGCGACAAATTGAACGCGAATCTGACATTAGTAGGAGGAGCGTACTTCGCATTTTGCACCGTCACAAATTTCATCCGTATCACGTTAGTCTTCACCAAGAATTGCATGGGAACGACTTCATGAATCGCGTTGAGTTTTGTCGATGGGCTATACGTCAGATTCAAAACAATGAGCTTTTTTTTAATACCGTCTTATTTACCGATGAAGCAACATTCACAAATCACGGGAATGTTAATTTGCATAACATGCATTTATGGGCAGCGGAAAATCCACATTGGCTGCGACAGGTTGAACATCAAAAACAATGGTCTGTGAATGTATGGTGCGGTATCATAGGTGATCAAATTATTGGACCTTATTTTATCAATGGAAATTTGAATGGCAACGTCTATGCTAATTTTATTAAGGATACATTTGGTCTTTTGCTAGAAGAGTTACCTTTATTTACACGACAAACCATGTGGTATCAACATGACGGATGCCCAGCACATTATTCATCGATTGCGCGAAGGGAACTCGATGAAAAATTTCGAAATCGTTGGATTGGACGCGGCGGTCCAATATCGTGGCCAGCTCGTTCACCAGACATAACACCTTTAGATTTCTTTCTGTGGGGAACACTGAAAGAGAAAGTGTACAAAGAAGTACCAACTACATCTCACGATATGCAACAGCGAATTATTGCAGCCTGTGCATCAATAAGTTCTGACGCTGTAAGACCTGCAAGTCAATCAATCGTAAAAAGAATCCAACGGTGCATTGACAGTGATGGTCATCATTTCGAACACCTACTATAAACATGTTTCATTTACTACCAAAACCGTAAGTATTATCGCCTTTCTCTACTTTCTATGACCTTCAATGACCTTGTGTAGTAGGTCGTTGAACTCGTTTTAAGATCCTCTATCGTGATACGGAAGCAAAAACATACCGATCCACTTAAAAAACTGGATGTGACCTTCAAATGTCCGAAGTACCTCCACCTGCAAAAAAACTATTATCGCCACCCAATAGCGCCCTTCGTACTGTGCAATTTACTTTAGCAAATATTTCTGTGAAACTTATAGTTTCGAAGATATCTGAGGTGCTAATAGTTACTGCCCCACCCTGTATACTATTAATCTGATATGTTTGCGTGTCAATTTTTGTCTGTTTTCCTGGTCAAGGTTCTCCAAGCAGCTAAACTCGCCATGGGCGTACCTAAGGCCATGGGAGGCCATATCGATCTTCGATTGGTTAAATTGGTAATAATGCAGACCAATCAGTTAAGAGGCGACGTTGGTCGGTGGGAGGCGGCATGTAACTTGTATTTTTAATAATTTTTCCTCGTCTGGGTTTTTCCGCGTAGCGGCTACGGGCCCAGGTCAACGCTTGGTGCCAGATGTTTTATGGCGAGTCAGGTATCGCAGGAAACATTTGGCACCGGTTTTCGATGTTATTGCATATAGTAAAATCATAGAACGCCTGGATTTGGAAGGCCATGCAGATTTGAATGAATTTAATATTTAACTAGCCGCCTTAATGGCACTTGAGTATAGGCAAAACTTGATTGTATGAAAAGTTTGACTCTACATCCAATGGCTTTATGATTTTACTGCCACGCTGCAATACAGACGAAATCGTCATGGTTATTGCGCGCCTTAACAAAAATTGTAACGCTTGATTCTCAAGGGTGGTTGGCAATGCACAAAAAAGATCAATATTAGGGTGAATATTCTTATTCTTATGACTTGCAATTTCTTTGACTTTCCAAGCGGAGCCATATTGTTGGTTAATTTTGGTCTAGTTGCTCTAACGAAACAATTGGCGATCCAGGAATGACCGGTAAGACAATCGAAAAGTTGGGGAATGCGGTGGAATTCTCTGAATCGCTCGCGCGTCTCTTTCGTGTTATTCAATTTGTCGATGGAGCGCGTCTGGTCGTCAGCGGGGAACCAAGGTTAGGTTAGACGCGTCGCTTCGACGTCGTCGTCGCCGATGGAAAACGACAGCCGGGTAGAAGTTAGCCGGGTTAATTCGTTGGAATTCGACGACGCGATAATACGTCGGTGGAGGAGGTTAATAGCACGGACCGGTCTTACTCGAGGGACTCCACCCCTTATTGTACCAGCCCCATTTATCCGTTAGTCAGCCCCTCGTTCCCTCGCGCCGTTGTAATCGAGGCGCATCGTTTGCTACCTGCCGTCCTACATTTTCTGATAATTAAACGGCTACGAAATCCGCTCGCATACCTGACGCTGGGAGTCTGAAAGTAACCTCATCTTCCTTCGAGTCCTGTCCCTGCGTCCAATCCGCTTCCTGTTTACTCCTCGCTTACTTACAAACGAGCCAATCTTCTTTAAACGTTGACGATTTCTTGCCCCCCCCCCCCTCTCCGTATCCCGTTTCTACGCTCCGGAGGTTTCGCGCGAAGCACGGATTTCGAAATCTGCTATTAAGCGATTCTTTCTCGCGATGACCGTCTTTTGCTCGACGGTGTACGAATTAACTCCGACGTAAATCGTCGAAACGACTGTTGGAAAGTGGAGGGTTCGTTCCGTTCTCGGGCGTCTTTTGGAACCGAGTCGAGCGTGTATCGATCGCGACCGAATCGCGGTGGGAAAGCATCGTCGACGGGAACAACGTAACGCGACTCACTCGATATTCCGCGTTGTCCAAACAACAACGATTCTCTCGGTCGATGTTGCTTGAAAAATTCCCGCGTCTACCGGGATCGGAGAGTTATCGTTCGCGTCGAAAGTGCTCGCGATCGTCGGTCCCCGACTCTTTCGTGGAACAAAAGAGCCTCGAAACGACGCGGTCTTGCAAAATCGTCGCGCTCGCCTCTCTTCGGCCCCGTTTTTCCGCGACGGCTGGCAATAATTCACTTCCCAGCCATTTCGCCGGCGATATAACGCCACTTGACAACATATATCCAGGTGTGTGTGTGTGTTTTTTTTTTTTACCCACCGCCGCCACCACCCCCCACCGGGGTTCGATCGATTGTCGCAAAGTTTCGTGGCTCGCAAAAACACGCGCCGGACTCGTTTCCTTCGCAGCTGCGGAATTTTTCGCCCGACCGATTCGTCCATGGTTACCCCGGACCTCCCCGCTCGTGAAATCGAAATTTTTCCAGAAGGGAACAGGGTCGTCTGGATAGGCCATTAAGTACGAGTTAACAGCCCGGAAGAATGCGAGGCTAACAGGCCGGGATAAATAAAAGGGAATTCTTTCCCTAACAATGTATATATAGGGCGTTTCGCTCGACCAAAATAATGAAAAGCTCCCGTTTTACAACTTACAGTCATCTTTATTTCCGCATTATCCAATAGACTGCATACCTAACGGTCCATTTTTCAGGAATTTAAGCGATGTTCTTCCACAAGCAAAACTAACGTGAATTACGAGGGTCGTTCGATAAGTCCTTAGAAAGTCCAAGACTTGGCGCTCGTAGCATCGAAAGTTGTTTGTTTTTAGCGAGCATCATGACTCACTAGACGGCTGTCAAAGTCTCTGTTGTATCCACCACGTGGTTTCATTTTTATTGTCGATTGAAGCAAGGAAAATCATGGAATTAACATCCACCGTATTCACTGGATTTGGCCCCCACAGTGACTTTTTTTTATTTCCAAACTTAAAAAAATGACTCTGTGGACAATGGTTCACGTCGAAAGAGGAGGTCACCGCCCAAACAGAAGGTCTTACTTTTTAGATGGCTTGAAAATGTTGGAGAAAAAAGAAGAAGAACTAAAAGAAGATTACGTTGAAAAATAAAGAAAAGTCTACCTAAGATAATTTGTTTTTCTATATTTTCTAAGGACTTATCGAACGATCCTCGTATACGAGCAGTCATCGAAGTTAGTCATAGATTCTATGCTTCTCGTTAATCCAAAAAGGGGGGAAATTAAGTCTTAACGAATAGAAAAATGGGATATTTTCTCGAACGATGGAACGGAGAGGCGGTAGCGTATTGTCGTGGAGGAGGAAAGAAACACGAGTCGGTGGGAATCGATCGACAGGGCGCGTTCGGTAGCGAGCCGAGCGTTAATCACAGTTAATCTCCGTTGAGCAGAGGAGCTAGAACGCTGTCAAACGTAAGCCAGAAGCCGCAAACTAGTGGCGCAGTAGTGACGGCCCGTGAATGGTCGGACGTCCAGCGGCGCGTCAAAGCTGCGGCGCGACGCGGACAGTCGAACGCGACAGACGCGAATTACGCTGAAAAAAATTCGTTCCGCGGCGCCCCTGTCATCACAGTCGGCTTGTTTCGTTCGCGTAATAACGCCGCCGTTTAACGATCTTACCGTGATTAAACATCCACCGAGATAAAGACCTGTTCGAAACGAGGACGCGTTTGAAAAGTCATTTTTAGCGAAATACGAATATTGCCCTTAATTTTGACATCTTTTTCAAAATTGTACTGATCGCGCTAGCACTTACTTAGATGTTATTAGTTCCATTTACTCTTAGATACAACGACAGTAATGGTACGACTTTATTGCAACAAAGTCGAACGTAACGAAGCGAAATAGTCGGTGACGAGGAAGAGGAAAATTGATATATGCATAGAAGCAGAGTTAAATGCAGGTAATGGTACAAAGGCGAAGTATAACTATCGTTAGCTTAATTTGAAGTACAGTGTAGTAAGAATGCAGAAAGATATTGTACAATGAGAAATAGAGGAGAGACACGGTTGGGGGAAAATCACGAAGAATATTTGAAACGGGAAACGATAGACAAATACGAACGCGTTGCCATAGAAAGGACCGAGAACGGATCAATCGAGTCGGTTAGGTGGCATTCGCGAGCATCGAGATGCGCAATAGAGACGGGCTTGCGTTCGACAAAGTTTAGGAGAATCCTTGATGAGCTGCTGACTAGACGAGCCACCGATGACCGGAAATGAGAAGCTAGATCGAGCGTTCTCCTCGGAGTTTCTAGGCGAGAGTGTACGGGAGTTATCCTGGGAATTAGATATTCTGGTTGAGTTAGAGCTTACGGCGCTAGTAAGAGTTGGATCCCGAGGTTCAAGGCCAAGTGTCATTCTCCGATCAGCAATACACGGAAATTATTGCCGAATCGCGTGTAACGAAAGCAAAATGTACGAAAATACGAAACGTTTAAGTAGTACGATCGAGAAAAGGCAGACGCGTCCGACCACTATCAGCTATTTCTACTTGCTCTCTTCCCAGTGGCAATTTCCGTCGAAAGTTCGAATATTCTGCAATTTTCTGAAGGAAACCAGGTCAGGGTTCTTTTCAAAATAAACTTTTCCGCGTTCGGGCAGTTTTATTCGATCGTTCGATTTGTAGAAGCAGAACAAGGGGCTCGTAAAACCGGGAAAACGCATTCGATTACAGAAACCGAGTTCTCCGCTCGTAATTTAAATATAGCGCCCGAGGCACATTCTCGGATTACAGGCCGGTATATTTCTCGTCGAAAGTTTCTTCGATTCGTGGAGTCGATGGCGGTGATCGTCGATCGAACGAAGTTTCCTCGGAACCGGATGGACCGTCAACGTTCTACGGTATTACGGTCAGTAGTATTGCGGCCATTGGTGCGCGGTCTGACGACGTATTATCCTATTTTAGCGCGGCTCTTTCCCTCGATCAAAATAACAGTCAGCGGATTTTGAAGAGAGCCAGCCACGTACCGATTTTACGATCTCGATCGTATCTCTTTCGAGAGATTCAAACTAATTCGAAATAAAGCACAGCCGCGATGTTATCCGAAACGAATACGCGATCGATCGACGAGGTAATTAGAAACAGTAAAGTCCACGTCGAAGTGCTCGCGCCGCGGCGTTTAATTGCTCGGTTAATTGAACGTGCACGAAGACAAAATATTCTCAAAGAAACAATTGTCACAGAGCGGTTTCGACGACTCCGGGCGGTCGACGTCCGTTCACGGAAGCGAGTTAATTAATGGGGAAATAATTAGCGGCGGTGCCTCGGCGAAAACGAACGCGGCCAGGGAAATATTTAGCGTCGGTTGTCCCGAGCGGACCGAAATTGCGCGACAGCGAAATTGGCGTTCCGCTGTCGCGCGGTTTCCCTGCGCGTCGCTGAACTTTTTACCGTCCCATTCGCGCCTGAAACGCGCTATTTCCAGGATCCCCACGTCCAAATTGCAATCAAGATTTTATACGCGGAAACGCGTTCTTTATTCGCCCTTTCTTCCTTCCGACCCTCGAGATTGGTTTCGCGTGCCCCCGACAGTCGCGAGTGATATCGACCCTGCTATCGTGAAAATGTATGGAGATAAGTGTTCTGTACAGTGTTTAGCAGCTGTTAAATAAATAATAATATTTTGGTACTATTAGACGATGAATAACTTGATCGGCGGTACTTTCAATATACAGGGTGTTCGGCCACCCGTGGGAAAAATTTTAATGGAGGATTCTAGAGGGCAAAATAAGAGGAAAATCAAAGAATACCAATTTGTTGATGGAGGCTTCGTTAAGAAGTTATTAACAATTAAATTAAAAAATTTCAAATCCTTCTGGAAAAATTATTTTCGGTTGCGGGGTTGAATTGCAATCATTTTTGGTGAATACACATACCCCTGAAATCCTACCCACTTTCGAGAAATAAATTCGAGTAAGTGCTGAAAGTATTGGATGGAAAAAAAGACTTTCGAATCGTCTTGGAAAAATTATTTTTAGTTGCAGGGGTCAATTGCAAGCATTTTTGGTCAACAGACATACCCCCGAAATCCTACGCACTTTCGAGAAAAAAATTCTTTTCCGAAAATGTAATGTCTGACCATACCATCGATATGTTTCACTGAATTTTCGTGCGAATCTTTAAAACGTCATAACTCGTGAACGGATTGGACGATTTTAATGTTTAAAAAAGCAAACGACGCGTATTTTAGTGTAGAATAAGTAGAAATTCTAAAAATATTCGAAAAGTTGGTCCTTGACCCCGCACAATGAGAAAAACCCCCATAAAAATGGTCCAATCTTCAAACAACCATAACTCCTACAATTGTGAATATATTTCAATGAAACTTTTTTCTGAAGTAGAGCTCATGGGTACCAACAAAAAAGTATTAGACAACTGTTCTGTAGGGCGTCAAACAAAATTACTAAAAATGAAAAAGGAATTTTTAAGAAAAATCGACAGCCTAAATTTTTCGACGAAAAAAAAAAATTTCAAATCGTTCTGGAAAAATTATTTTCGGTTGCGGGGGTCAATCACAATCATTTTTGGTCAATAGACCTACCCCCGAAATCCTACTCCCTTTCTAGAAAAAAAATTCAGTACGGGCGGAACTTTAAAGGTTAATAACTTTTTAACGAAGCCTCCATCAAGAAATTAGTATTCTTGATTTTCGTCTTATTTTGACCTCTAGAATCTCCCATTAAAATTTTTCCTTGGTGTGGCCGAACACCCTGTATACGTTTATCGTAGAAATACAAGAATACACGCGCAGCATTTACGGCTGAACAAATGGATAATGAACAGAATACATAGATGATAGACTCGACTGGGAATACGATCAACATGATGCTGTCTCGAGTTTGCGTACATTTATTTTAACAAACTCCCTAAATCGTGTCTTTGACAACGCGAATAATTTGAAAGATTTGGTTTCTCTGACATTTGATTAATAAAATAATAAGTCAAGTTGTCTAAGGAAGAATCTCGCGCGTGGCGGTGAGGAAGGGTGAGTTTTGGTGGACGGGAGAGGGTGTCGGTGGGAAGGGTGGAGCCATCGAAATAAAGGGGGAACAATTTGGAGTCTAAGCTATGTTTGAAATAAATAAAGAACGCTCGTTAAACGGCTGGGCCACGAACGCGGTTTTTTGCGGCCAATAGCCATTATCCGGCGGGCAGCCATTCCGGAATTATTGCTCGCGGAAAACGGAGGAAGTGAGGCATTACGCCGCGAAAGCACGTGCACATAAATGCAGGGAAAACGGACTGGTATCTATCCGGCGGCGCATCGACCGCAGTGGTACGTGCCGACGGTACGAAGCTCGATTAAACTCGGCCGCGTCTCTCTTAAGACGAAAACGCCCGCTCCGGGCCGTGCAACTTAATTAAAATGTCGATTAAATGGTCAATCACGGTCAACGAACCGTCGGGTTCCTCGAGCCCCGTCTCGAAAAGCTTTTAAATTTCTGGCCCTGTCCGCGAACTTGCTCGATTCCGAACCCTTTTTCGGTCGATTCGTTTCGCGTGACGCGTATATAAAGGAATAATAACGCGCCGCGAGAAGGGGAGATAGCGTTGCGCTTTTCGACGGGAGAAGCCAGGAGGGCTCTTGCCAATTCGCAAGCGAAGGATCGCGGGAGTAATTGCCGCGAATCGATCGTACGGAAAAAGCCTCGCATCGGTGAATGAAAATTTCTGACCGAGGACGATCAAAACGGGCTGGTAATCTCGAAGAGACTCTCCATCGACGGGGGGATCTATTAATTCCGTCCAAACGTTGTTAAGTATCGAATTACCATTCCGCCCGGGCGTATTATCTCGCAGAATAAACAAAAGGAAGGCCGCAAAGCCGATGGAACGAGCACCAAGTCGATCTTTGATCCCCGTCGTTCGGGATCGCAGATCGGTCAAAGATATCGTTTCGCCCCGGCGCGTTCCCAAAGCGTTGTCTTTTCACGAAAGCAGACCTTCCTCGTCGATTCTAGGGCTCCCCTACGCCGCCCCCCTGACGAAAGTAAGCTGAAACAGTTTCGCGTACGCTACGAGGCAGGGGTTTGATACTCCGTTGACCTCATTTGGGGGGATAATAGCATCGGGGCTGTTACCGAGGATCGACTTTGCTCGACGATCGGAGCTGCGTCTGTCCCTCCGGCCCCCTTAGCATCATCCCTGCCCGGTACGGTAACCGATCGTAAAGGGTTGTTATCGGAATACCCACGGCCCGGCTGCCACGAAAACGAGACTTAGCGCCGAGGAATATGTGTTGTTGCGTTGTTGGTGTTTGGCGACGTGGGTGCCCCTCGGAGCTTTCGGTCTCCTTTCCGCGTTGCCAGGTGGCTCGGCTCGCTCTCCCCTACCTGTAGACGATACACGCCGCCCTGGCTATCTTCGAGCTACGTGCAAGCCCGGATATAATGCGAACCGACGATGTAGATTAGTTGAGCCAACTTCCCTCTCGCTCTCCAGGCCTCCCTCGACCCTGCTGTCCCTTATTCGTCTTCCGCATCGTCCCCTGTCTCCTCGCCGTTGGCCACGCTGCCACCGCTCTGCCCCCGGAGGTCTAACGATCAAATCTGGCTGCGCACACACCACGCTTTGATACCCGCCGCTACATGCTCGCGCGACTTGTACACGGCACGCCGCGTACACAACGCTCGGGCTAACGAGTGCCGCCTCGACCTCCTTCCGGCCGCTGCTTCCGATCGCTCTTCCCCCCCATTCCACCACCCCCACGTCAAGGTTTATCGACTTTACCTGTTTTCGGGATCCGTGGATCTATCGCCCCCCACTTTCACGATTCACGCGAGTTTCTTATTCGATCGTTCATGCGAGGGATTTCTCGTCGAAACAATAATTCCTGTTGAGTAAACGAAATTTTTCGGTGGAAAAGAAAATTCCAAATCGTTCTGGAAAAATTATTTTCGATTGCAGGGGTCAATTATAAACATTTTTGGTCATTAAACATACCCTCGAAATCCTACCCGCTTTTGAGAAAAAAATTCATTACTGAAAATATGATGTCCGACTATACGTACACCTATTCCCCTGAAATTTGTCGGTAAAAAAAAATTTCAAATGGTTCTGAAAAAATTATTTTTAGCTAGGGAGGTCAATTACAATTATTTTTTATGAATAGATGTACCCCCCAAATCTTATTCACTTTCGAGAAAAAAATTCGAGTATGTGTGAAATTTTTCGACAAAATTAAAAAATTTCAAATCGTTCTAAAAAAATTATTTTCAATTTCAGGGGTCATATACAATCATTTTTGGTCATTAAACATACCCTCGAAATCCTACCCGCTTTTGAGAAAAAAATTCATTACTGAAAATATGATGTCCGACTATACGTACACCTATTCCTCTGAAATTTGTCGGTAAAAAAAAATTTCAAATGGTTCTGAAAAAATTATTTTTAGCTAGGGAGGTCAATTACAATTATTTTTTATGAATAGATGTACCCCCAAAATCCTATTCACTTTCGAGAAAAAAATTCGTATAGATGTGAAATTTTTCGACAAAATTAAAAAATTTCAAATCCTTCTAAAAAAATTATTTTCAATTTCAGGGATCAAATACAATCATTTTTGGTCATTAAACATACCCTCGAAATCTTACCCGCTTTCGAGAAAAAAATTCGAGAAGATGTGAAATTTTTCGACAAAATTAAAAAATTTCAAATCGTTCTCAAAAAATTATTTTCAATTTCAGGGGTCAAATACAATCATTTTTGGTCATTAAATATACCCTCTAAATTTTACCCGCTTTCGAGAAAAAAATTCGAGCAGATGTGGAATTTTTCGACAAAATTAAAAAACTTCAAATCGTTCTAGAAAAATTATTTTCAGTTGCAGGGGTCAATTACAATCATTTTTGGTCATTAAACATACCCTCGAAATCTTACCCGCTTTCAAGAAAAAAATTCGAGAAGATGTGGAATTTTTCGACAAAATTACAAAATTTCAAATCGTTTTAAAAAAATTATTTTCAATTTCAGGGGTCAAATACAATCATTTTTGGTCATTAAACATACCCTCGAAATCTTACCCGCTTTCAAGAAAAAAATTCGAGTAGATGTGGAATTTTTCGACAAAATTAAAAAATTTCAAATCGTTCTAAAAAAATTATTTTCAATTTCAGGGGTCAAATACAATCATTTTTGGTCATTAAACATACCCTCGAAATCTTACCCGCTTTCGAGAAAAAAATTCGAGCAGATGTGAAATTTTTCGACAAAATTACAAAATTTCAAATCGTTCTAAAAAAATTATTTTCAATTTCAGGGGTCAAATACAATCATTTTTGGTCATTAAACATACCCTCGAAATCTTACCCGCTTTCGAGAAAAAAATTCGAGCAGATGTGAAATTTTTCGACAAAATTACAAAATTTCAAATCGTTCTAAAAAAATTATTTTCAATTTCAGGGGTCAAATACAATCATTTTTGGTCAATAGACATAACCCCGAAATCTTACCCGCTTTCAAGAAAAAAATTCGAGCAGATGTGAAATTTTTCGACAAAATTAAAAAATTTCAAGTTGTTCTAAAAAAATTATTTTCAATTTCAGGAGTCAAATACAATCATTTTTGGTCATTAAACATACCCTCGAAATCCTACTCAGTTTCGAGAAAAAAATTCCTTACCGAAAATGTAATGCCTGACCATACCATTGATATGTTTCACTGAAATTTCATATATATCTTTAAAACGTCATAAGTTCTGAACGGATTGAAGGATTTTAAGTTTTCAAAATGCAAATTACTCGTATTTCAGTGATGAATATTCTTAAATTCTAAGAATGTTATTGAAATTATTTCTTAAACCCGAAAAGTGTGGGTCTACTGGTACACCTCGTCTGTGGTGTAACGTGCATGTCGAATTCGAATACGATCGTATCGTTGGTAGCTGTATCGAAATTATTGTGCTCGCATAGATTGTATTTCCCGATTCTATTGACTCTAAACCAATATACTGTGTTTACAAATTTCAACGAACTGACCTGCAATTACAGCGGGCCGGTGTATCGGCACGGAATTATCGAAGATCGAGATACGAGGCTCGATTTATTCCATCGATCGACCTTCGAGCCTAGGAATTGCCACCCACCGACGGCCTAGCAATTATTTATCATCGTGCTCGCGACGATGACTCGGTTTGCGCGGGAGGGATGACTTCGTTAGCCCCGGAGAAACTTCGATTGGTAGGCGTCGCTGTCGTTATATCGATTTCCATCTTGCGGATACGTTCGCTCGCCTGGTCTCGGTTAACCGCAGGCTTTAGGCGGGTGGATGTGGGTGGTCTGGCAGCGGTACCCACTCCTGAGTCATTACCTACAGCGTGCACATCCCGCGGGAAATTTTATCACCGCCGTGGAAAGGAGGTTCCCGATATTCCAAGAATTTCTTCGATCTTTGTCACTCGCGTTAAACAGAACGGCGTCGTTGGTCCAGAGCTTCCAAACGGAACCAGACAAATCGCGATACAACTGATTATACAGAAAATTGAACGCAACGCTCGCGCTTACAGCCACGGTAAACTTGAGGACATCGAAATTGCCGCGCGAATTAGAGATAGAACAACAATTTACGTTACATAGTCGACGTTCTACGGAGCCTTCTACTGGAACCATTAATTTCGTTCCGGGTAGGAAGCAAGTTCGTTGATCCGGCCGCGAGTAATTGAAAATTTTCGTTTTCGAATAATGGCCGGCGTGGAATAAATTTTGTCGCGCGATGGCTATTCATTGGAGCAAAGAAATATTAGCGCGGTCACCCTGTAGACGGAAACCCGCGGAGCCGCGGCGGTTCCACGGTAAATCGAATCGGGATCGCGGTTTTATCTATTTGCATAATTTTCATAAATAAGCGATATCTTTCGATTATACGGAAGTACTTCTGTCGGCGCGAGCCGATTCGACGGACGCATAATGCGCGACCGCTGTTCCTCTTTCATTTTTTTTTTTTTTGTTCCCCTCTTCTACTTTTATTTCTCATACACCCCCGGTCGGCGGGGTCAGCAATGAATATTCGAACGAAGAACGCGAGGGTCAGCGACGCCGTTGAATTTATGCGCGCGAAAAGCACTTCCTCGTTTTATATTCGTAATCGCGTTTCGTATGCATCGATTTGTTGACTCATTGATTTGCCGGCCATTCGATTTTAATTCAATCTCGGCCCCTGACGCGTGTTTGCCTTGCTTTTGGCAATCACGCGTGTACAAATTTGATCGACTTTGCGAACGAAGGGTGGCCAGGGAGGCGAAAAGTCACCAGGTTGCCCGGTGACGATCCACGAAAGGCGTGGAAAATTCGTTCTCGCTTTTCCGAGATTCGCCGTCCATTCGATCGTCGACGCGTCAGTTTATTTTTATTCGCTCATTCGACGACTTTATTTGTCGTCGCGAGGACCGAAATACGGAGCCTCGGGTCCGCGAAAACGCGGCAGAGAAACGGCAAGAGTTGGAAAAATTTTTATGTTCAGCGCACCTGAAATTACCAGCCCTCTTATCGATCATCGAGAGAAACTATATTTATCAAATGATCCGAATAATTGCGCCTACGAAAGTGAATCTCAAGCACTTCGAATTGAAAGGGATTTAATAAAAAAATCCTTAGCTCGTGACATTGAGGAATGCATCGTAAGGAGTATGGAATCAGGCGAGATAGCAAAGGAAGATAAGTCACGTAGGAGAAGAGGCGACAACTAACGCGGAGGATTTGGAGGAATTTAATTGCAAACTATGTATGTTGCGAAGGTTATCTCGCGTTTAGCAGACTCAGCGTAACGAGTTTCGACTATCTTAAGCGATCGAGTGTCGCTGGCGTGAACGCAGAGATTGCAGGAAATAAATCTGCTTCAAATTTCAAGTTACGGTGCCGTGCAATCGTCTTAAATCAATTGTACGGTTTCGTTCCAACGGCGGACTCGTCGAAGAAGATCGGCGGTGCCGTTTCTCGGTCATCAAGCGAGGGATTATTGTCGCTACTTTGAACGCCCGGTCGGGAATGAAGTTCTCGCGGCGGAATTAACATTTTATTGTCGCGTTGTATCACGGCGACGCATCGTCCGCGTCCCTCATTTCGGTCGTGCGTTTTTCTCCGGACGGTCGACGACTCGTAAAACAGAGGAATTCATGAACTCCTCGTTACCGTGCACAACTTTCAGCCAGTCGCCGCGTATCGTTCGTATCGCGCGATATAACTTTGTTCGCGAGCCGGCGTATCAGCTACCACGCGGTCCGATAAAGTCTGAATTTATTCGGCGATGCGCGAATAAAAGTTGTCGTCCCCTCCTCCCCCTCGCCGCCGCCCACATCCACACCCCCTCTGTGCGATCGCAAACGAGAATTTATCGATCGACGCCCGTTCGAAGTCGATTGCGCCTTGTTTTCGAGCTGGAAAAGCTTTCCTTGTTCGCGTCGCGCGCGATTTAATCGCGACCGATCGCTCCGCCACGAATTCTCCGCCCTCGCACAATGAACCAGAATCCGTGCCTCCGCGGAAATAACTGCCTTCGTTAAAACTATAGGGATACGTAGAACATTTCGCAGATTATTTATACTATAGAAAATTCGGTTTCGCGTTTCCCGTAAACTTCTACGCGATAAACTCCAGAACCGCTCCACCGATTTAGGTACAATTTTTCGCTACCGGGACAGCTCATTCTTCCGGTTTCAACGTAGACTGTGTTGCATTACTTCGCCATAACTGGGACCGGGAGTTGTGAATTAGAGTGCAGACCAACTTTGTACTTTTTAAAATTTTTATTTCAACGTTTTACAAGCCGAAGCAACGAATTGCAGGAGTTTATTAGGAAATACATTTTTCTAGTATAACGAATTAACAGGCGTGTTAAATTATTCCCAAAAGTCTAAAATATACAGAGTTTATCGATTGACTGTTACTAATATTTTAATGCGATTTCTGGAAATGGTTTTCCAGTAACAGAGATATCTCCGTTATTTTTAATCCGGATAGGAAGAAACGAAAATTCCCTGCAATATAGATGATTGAAACCAGCGCTTGTCGTAGTCGATTGTTAAAATTCTCGTTTTTCGCAAAACGTCGGAAGCGCGATTTTTTACCTAGAAATCGTTCTCTTTTTTATTTATGACGAGAAAAGCCTACGATATCAACCTTGCTGGCACTAACTGTATAAAAAATAACTATGGTAAATTTCGATAGTGTCGATTTGTAAAAAGACTGTTTCGACAAAATTCCGATCAGAGTTTCGAACACGGGTTACCTAACCCAGATCTGCCCGCCAACGGTTGCTGAATCGATCAACTGTAAAACACTGTAACGCCGTTATACTCATATTTTTGAAAAAACAATTCTTTCAACCGACCTGGGTTGTACGTAACCCCTTTAATGGGGGCGCCTGTCGAAAACTTTAGAAACTATTGGTTCGAACTGTCACGGTAATGAATCAACGGATATAAATATCACGTTGTTTTATAATTTTATTCCAATATCGTCGCATCCGGACGAAATTGCAGATTCCCATTTATTCCCAATTTATAATCTCACGTTTCAAAATAGAGGGTGTTCGGCCAACCCTGGGAAACATTTTAATGGGGGATTCTAGAGGCCAGAATAAAACGAAAATCAAGAATATCAATTTCTTAATTGAGGCTTCGTTAAAAAGTTATTAACGTTTAAAGTTCTGTCGGTATTGAATTTTTTTCTCGAAAATGCGCAGGATTTCGGGGGTATGTCTATTGACCAAAAATGATTGTAATTGACTCCCGCAACTGAAAATAATTTTTCCAGAAGGATTTGAAATTTTTTTTTCATCGAAAAATTTCACTCTCGAATTTTTTTCTAGAAACTGCGTAGGATTTCGGGGGTATGTCTGTTCACCAAAAATGATTATAATTGACCCCTGCAAAGGAAAATAATTTTTTTAGAACAATTTGAAAAATTTTTTTCTCGCCAAAAAATTTCAGCACCTACTCGATTTTTTTTCTCGAAAGTGGGTAGGATTTCGGGGGTACGTGTAATGACTAAAAATGATTATAATTGACCCCTGAAAACGTAAATAATTTTTCCAGGACGATTTGAAATTTTTGAATTTAATTGTTAATAACTTCATAACATAGGTAAATTCAAATTATTAAAAAGTTTTCACGATTCGTCTTGGTGTTAGCAGTGTTTACTTTGAATCAACGATATTCTCAATAATTTGTGTAACAGATTTTCCTCTTCAATATCAGACAATTAATGTTGTTCTATGAATGAAGTCCAGCTGACAATCAAAAGTAATAGAATTTACGATGAATAGTTTTAGGGTTTAACCGGATGGAAGTCGATGGATCTGTGAAGAGGGTAAAGATATTTGTAATTGGAACATTTCCCGTGAAAAAGTTGATCGAGGTCCTTCTCATCTCCGGCTCTTCGTTCCAAGAACCTTCTCTGGAGTCGAAGGCTAATACTGACCTCCCCGGAGACAATTATCGTACCTCTCCTTCCCTTAATTCTTATCCTCGCGACCTTTCCTCCTCTTTCATAGAAATTCCAAAAGTCTTATCCTTCGATACCCAAGATCAACTCGATGTACCTTGTAACTCGATGAAAAGTCACGATTAATACGTTTCCAACGAATAAATATTAAAATCAGTTCTCAGTTTTGTGGACCCTCGAATAAGGGAAACCTTTCGGAGAACCTAAATAAATCGCGTCCAGCTTTCAAACGCGATTTTTCTTCGAAACAAAACGTGGAGTATAATTGAAAGGCGTAATTGCGGATCGTCGTAAAACGGTCGGTCGTAAAACGCGGACACGGCCGGTACGCTATTATAGAAACAAATTCTTTGCGTGTGAAAAATTGCTCGCGAGCGTTTTTCAATCGTTTTCAATAGACGTTCCGCAGATACGTCGTAATTTTCCTTCGAAAAGGCCTCTGCGAATCGACAGCCCCACCTTCCGTTTCTGTTCCTCGTCGAGCGCAACAACGGTCGCGCACACGCATTGCAGCTACTCGTTTCCGCGTATTTGCATAGGTCGAACCGCCACGCGTGCCAAATACGCGGGTCCGACGCGTACGAGCGTCCATTGTTGCGAAATACGCCCCGTTGTCGCTGAAATTGGCCCCCGGGAGCCCGTCGAAAGTGATTTCGACGAACGTTTCGCGCGATTCGCGAAGAAAACAGAAAATTGCGTGTCGATTCTGCCGCCCACCCGAACGGGTAGTTAATCGAGGCCGATTTAATTTTAATTTCAAAGCCTTCGTCGACGTTTTCAAGCTGCCAGGGAGCCGCGAGGTCGCTGAATGGCGGTGTAATACCGATCGGGACAAAGCCCAAAAGCGAGCCGCCTCCATCCTACCTCGCGACAAACGAGGAAATAAAATAATATTCCAATAATCGGGTTATTGGCTTTGCCCGGGAAAGAATCTCGCGATCCGCCCCCGCTGCGAATTGCAAAATATTGCCTAGCGAGGGATTCGTTGCTCGGAAAACGGGAAAAAGCTTTAATCGTCGCGGTTGTAAATTCCTTGGTCGCTAAATTCTGCTCGAATACTCGAGCATCGTGTTTATCGGTCATATTCGACCGACTCCTGTAGGCGTTCGCCTGTTCGATCGAGCGTTTATAAACGCCCTGAGCATCCAAAGGGTTAAAAGGTTTCCGTCGTCGTCGACGGAGTTCCAGTTTCCTTCGAGTTCCGCGTCGTCGATTCATCGATTCCTTCGGATGCCTCGCAGATCTACGAACTTCCGATGAATCCGATAGCTCGAGATTTCTCTGACTCTGGTACATGTACCATTAGTGGGGCACTAGGAGGTTCCGTGTTAGAGGTCGACGGCCTTTTTGGCTTAAGAGAGTATTGCTGTCTAGGCTGTCTTTTTTTGTGATTTTTTTTTTAACGATAGGTACGTTGTTCTGTAGTGACATTTTGCAGATATATTTATTCGTCTCATAGGTATGTACAGTATTTTTTCCATAAAAAAATATTAAAAATTGCGAGAGTTATAGCTTCTTGTTTTAAAAAACGCATTTAAACTGACTTACGTGATATTTCAAGATCTAGCAGACCGATCGACTTCAAATTTGGAGAGAATATTCAGCAGACACGCCTTTATAGCTGGAACTAGAGATTTAAAAAAATATTGAGTTTTACTATTTTTATTTTTTTTTTGATACGCTAAAGACGAAAGAACGATTAACAGATAGAAATTCGAAACTTGAAGCGTCGCCATTTCTTTATTTATCAGGATTTTTGCTTCTCCCTGGTTCCTGCTATAACTACAACCTTTCTTACGAAGATACTTTAACCCCCTCTGCTTTCAAATTATCTGGAATCCTGGAAGCCATTGGAGCACTTTTTCCAAAAGAGCCATTAAATAAGAAGTTACAGTTCCCACGATTTTTAATATTTTTCCATGAAAAAAATATCGTACATGCTTGGAAGATGAATAAATGTATCTACAAAGTCTCAGTACAAAACAGCCTACCTGTCATTAGAAAAAAAATCACAAAAAGGCCTTTGAAATTGACAGTCTAGACAGCAATACCTCCTTAACCCCTTAACGCCCATATTTTTTGGGTTAACCAAGAATGATCAGTTTTCTTTATTGGATTTGTTTCTAAAAATGCAGTTTTTATTAATTACAATGTTGTATCTAACGTATAATCCCTTAAACTGTTAGATTAAACAAATATCGTTTTTCAAAGCAGTCAGACTCGGGCGTGAACGTTGAGGGGTTGAAGGTTACGCTTACGCGATGGAAACTACCCCTATTTTATTGTTATTTATTCATTTATAATATCTTTACAAAATTGAATTGCCATCGAGACATTAATTATAAATTTTAGGTCTGATTTTTTACCGTAGACTAGACTACTCCCTTAAGAAAGAGTTCAAATTAGATTCGATGTTTGTTTCGTAATTGTTTCTTGGCACGCGGCATCTAAGAAACGCGACCGTACATAGGCGAATTCATCGTTCTTTTTAACGCGTAGGAAGAAATCACGATGAGATCGTAGATTTCTGGCGGCGGTTAACGAGCCACACGGGCGAACGATCGCGCGAAAGATTGCGAGTCGGTCGAATTATCGGTACGCTCGAACCGAGTTATACGCATTCGCGCATTTATGATCGCGTTCGCCGTGTTTATACGTCTCGCGTGTGACTGGTCGGCGGTAGCATAACTCCGGCAGCAAGTATACGGTCGGGAGAAGCCTTATCTCTTCTCCACGAGACCTTCCAACGTCTGTTTCTTGGGAAAATGAAACGCTTTCTCGGCTCGCTCGCGCTCTAGCTCGAGAAAGGCCGGGGAGAACGATGGAGGCTCGATGCTTAAACAGAACCTAGAATACCCCGACAGAAGCCACCCCCGGTCGGTGGACGTTGAATTGCTTTAATTTCCATGCCTCTGAAAATTACGCTCCGCGAAGGGAAACTCGAAAGCAATATTAAAAAATTCAATATCCGCGTGTGGAAAAAGCTCCGGCCTGTCGTGTCTCCGCGTCAATTTTAGTCGAATTCCTCGAACATGCCCGGCGAAAGAGCATCGCGTTTTCTAATTTATTTCGCTCCATTTACATGAGAGAGGGAATATCGTATCGCTCGTCGGCGGACATTAGTTTTAGCCATTTGTCACGCGAGCTGAAGCTTCCGCCATGCGAAAACAATCGGGGGAGGAAAATTCTCTAAGGCTTAGAATATAATTATTATATCAAAGCCAACGATCGATATCCGAAACGAACGGCGCCACTTAGCGAAGATTAAAATATGTACGTCCGTGATTCACGGATTATTGGAATTATTTACGTTATTGCGATCGAAATGTTACTCGTCGAATTTAAACGGCTCTTTTCCTACGCGCGGCACGTTCCTCGGCGATAAAAACGACGAAATGTTTTCAATTTTTCCTCGTAAAAACTGATTCCACCCCACGGCGCGATCCCATTTTCGTCGCGTTCGAGCCTCGAATTTGCAAAACCAGTTTGCCCAAGTATCGCTGCTCCGAAAACGCCGGCCGTAAATTTTACCCCGAATGTTTTCTGCGCCAATAATCGTTATTTCCTTCTTCGGATTCATGAAACGTCCATCGATCATCCGTTTTTCGCGCCATCCACCCGACACTTTCGATTCAATTGCACGCGCCGATGCGCGATTTTACATATATAATGCGTCGCATTAATTACGCGATAGGAATTCCCGTCGATTCGCCTCGTTCGACGCCATCGAAGCTTTGAAATTATTCTTTTGTTGATTCTTTTATGGATTCCTTGAATTCAATGTTTTATCAGGTCTGAAAAATCGGTAGTAAATAAATTGGTGCAGAGAATTAGCTTGTTTTAAGCTGTACAGGTTACAGTTAGTGTATAGTCCGGGCCAAAATATAGCGAGGTCGTAAACTCGAGTGGGTATCAAAGTTTACACGTTTCAGCTCCCGAAACAAATGAATTGACAGAAATACGAGCAGCTAAGGGCCTTAGTCCATAGTCAGGGCCGTACGAAGAAATATTTTATTTAGTGTCGCCATTTTTAGAGGTATCGTAACAGGTAAAGGTCTTACTCAAGTCTTTAATATCTTAATTTAAAAATTCGAGAAGGTGCGAAATTTTTCGACAAAATTAAAAAATTTCAAATCGTTCTGGAAAAATTATTTTCGATTGCAAGAGTCGATTACAATCATTTTTGGTCATTACACATACCCTCGAAATCCTACGCACTTTCGAGAAAAAAATTCTTTTCCGAAAATATAATGTCTGACCATACCATCGATACGTTTCACTGAATTTTCATGCAAATCTTTAAAACATCATAACTTCTGAACGGATTGGACAATTTTAATGTTTAAAAAAGCAAACGACGCGTATTTTAGTGTAGAATATGTAGCAATTATAAAAATATTCGAAAAGTTGTTCCTTGACCCCGCAAAATGAGAAAAACCCCATAAAAGTGGTCCAATTTTCAAACGGCCATAACTCCTACAATAGTGAATATATTTCAATGAAACATTTTCTGAAGTAGAGCTCATGGGTACCTACAAAAAAGTATTAAACAACTTTTCTGTAGGACGTCAAGCGAAATGATTAAAAATCAAAAACGAATTTTTAAGGAAAATCGACAGCCTAAATTTTTGGACGAAAAAAAAATTTTTCATATCGTACTAAAAAAATTATTTTCAGTTGCGGGGGTCAATTACAATCATTTTTGGCGAATAGACCTACCCCCGAAATCCTACTCCCTTTCTAGAAAAAAATTCAGTACGGGCGGAACTTTAAACGTTAATAACTTCTTAACGAATCCACCATCAACAAATTGGTATTCTTGATTTTCGTCTTATTTTGGCCTCCAGAATCCCCCATTAAATTTTTTCCCAGGGTTGGCCGAACACCCTGTATATGCATGTAGAAAATGAAAAAAGATAGTGCAGTTACGAACACAGAAAAACATTCAGAAAGCCACCCTCAAGCAAGATGTCATGTACGACCCTAAGTGCCGCAGCAGTGGTCAGTCCCAACCCTCAAGAGTTTAGTTTACGACCTCTATTGAACTTTATTTACTAATAATATAACAACAGTGGATTGTAACATAAGCAGTAATATATAAAGTTTAATAAACACGTAATTTCTGTATGGTACAAATGAAAACAAACTGGAAATGAATGAACAAAATATGTAATGAGAAACAAAAACGCAATATTACAGATCGATAAATTTTGTCGTCACTCCGCGTTCCTTCATCACACACATACAAAACATTCATTCATTTAGATTCGTTGTCCTAGATTCGTTGTCCTCCAACAACCTCGCTATATTTTGGCCCGGACTATACACTGTAAACGACAACCTCTTTGACTCGTTCACTTTCGGTCTACCGTACGGACAGCCAAAAGTTGTCATGTATTCTTGTTTGTTCGGCATTGTGCGGTCAGTGTAAACGATCTGAAAGCGTACGAGTGCATTTGTTCGCCTTTGGTTTGCGGTATAGATTGGTCAAAATTCGCCGATTGGCCGTTACTCGATGTACGTCGACGCGGGGCTCTTCCACGATTATTTTTCCCGCCGTGGAACGTCGAGAATTTGCTCGTCGTTGGGCATCGCGACGCCGTCGATACTCTAACGCTATTCCGCGTCGCGAACAGACGCCCGTTAAAACGTGAACGATCGCGTTGTCTTTGTTGTTTTTTCGCGACTTTTAATCGTAGGTTTAACGCAAACTGCGGCGCTTAAAAATGTAGCGTTTACGAGAAAATTGAAAAGTCGTCGGACAAGCACGGGAAACGGTAAAGAGCGGTGAGCAGGGATAAATAAATGAATGAAATTATCAACACACACGGCGCGTGCACACGGACGACGAACAATGGTCGGGTATCGTATTAAAAATCGTCGGTAACCGTGAATAATAGGGCGTTCCGTGCTCGTAAAGCGTCCTTTATGGCTTGCTTATGCGTTATAAAATTATTATTACCGTTCTTGCATTAAAACGGACCGTCGCGGCTCGAATATCGCGCGTCCGGCTGCGAAATACCGATTCGCTCGTAAAGTGTTTGCTCGTGTATCCCGATGTTGGAGAGATCGTCGATCGGGACCGAAACGTTGCAATTTTCGAACCTGTAAACTTCCATTTCGAGCGAACGCGAATTGCCCGATTACCGGGAAACGTCGAGGATAATTTCACTTTTGATTTATTTACACGAACCCCGTTTGATGGAAAAAGAAAACACCGTGGAAGGGTAATGGAAAGAATAACGGACGCGAGCGTGCAGGAAAAGAAAGGGAACAGTTACGACGAGTCACGTACCGCAGTGAATAACAAACGTTTAAACAACGTGAATCGGAGGGAAAGTCGACGATTTTCCAGAATGAATTCTCATTCATAAAGACGCGATACGAAGAATTATACGCCCCATAAAACGTGCTCGTACGCGAATCCTTACGATGGTATTTCCTCGCGCGCCTAATTAAATTTATGCACTATTTGCAATTAACTTTATTTAAGCATGCGAAGAGGCGTGCGTCCGGAGACGGCGCATACGCGTAAAAGCGATTATTACGGTTCAACCAACCAGCCGCTGGCGAGTTTTTCAATTTCTCCGACGAAAATTACGGTTAATTTTATTCGCTGCTTTAATCCGCTGCGAGCGTTATGTTGATGACCGGAAGGAGAAAGGGGATCGTAATTACGAGATACGGTTAAATAGAATTTTTTAACTCGAACGTTTCGAAGTCGGGGTAGCCTGAAACGGTTTAAATACCAGCGAAAAAAAAGTGGACCGGAAACGTCGTCGTCGGAGTCGAGGATGACCGTCGTAGGAGACGTCGGGGTATTAATTGACGTGCAATTTGCAAAACGTCGAAGCAGCCGGTAGACAGGAGAGGAGGGTCGACGACGCGTTGTCGAGCGTAATAAACTATCGACGAAAGGATAATGGCGGCATAAATAGCAGGGACAGCGTTCGAAGACGCGCGGATGACGCGGGGAAGGAGCAGACAAGGATCGCGGATTCCGAAGACGAGAAGTCGAAGGAAAGAAAAGCACGTAGTCGCTAAAAGCTACTATGTTCGGGCGTCGGATAAAGGACGGGGTGGGGGTTGGTTGTGCCGACGGTTTCACCTTGTTTCCTCCCTCGTTCCAGTCGGGCTTATGTAAAATCGGGCTTTTTTCCAGCCAAAATATTGTCGATCGAGAAAGACGGCCCGTAAAAAGGACAGTCGCAGGGGGGGAGAATCGGGTGAAAAAGCGCGATGGAATCGGGCAAAATGCTGCAAAGAGACCACGGGAAAGGGCAGAGGGATGGGGTGGAGGGTCTCCGCCCTCCGAGCACTGTTTCCTCCGCTCTTTGATCTGGCAACCCATGCCTGTTGTTTTCCAACCGCGGACGTCGCGCTACAAATAAAAGACCCTAAACACATTCCGTACGCTCGTCGAAGGGCGAGATTGTTTCTTCTCTCGTCTTTTCTGCGTGGGTTTTCATCCTTTTATCGTCGCCAGCGCTCCCTTCAAATCGTCCGTGAAAAAACGCGCCTAAGACTCCGACTCGCCTTTGTTCCGGGGCACGAGACCGTGTCCTACGTCTCGCTCGCTTCTTTTTCCACGGATCTTCGACCAACGCAAGACCTACGTGGCCAAAATTAATATCGTATTTTCTGTCGTATCTTAACAAGTCAAAAAATGGCGCCAAAATTCTTAGTTCCCGTTCGTGGTTTGAAAAACTGATATTGTATTCCGTGAAATATCTTATCACGAGTCCTGACTCAGCAGGGAAAGAAGAAAAATCGGAAAAATTCAACCGTACTGTATTTCACATGTTTCACAACGTTCGGTAAAGGTACGGTCGTTGTATATCGCGGAAAGGAAAAAACGA
Organism: Colletes latitarsis; assembly: GCF_051014445.1. Taxonomy (NCBI): domain Eukaryota; kingdom Metazoa; phylum Arthropoda; class Insecta; order Hymenoptera; family Colletidae; genus Colletes; species Colletes latitarsis. Next base: position 22,161,526 of record NC_135135.1, on the reverse strand, counting down.
AACCACTTGAACATTATCTTTACCGGTAAAATAAAACACGCAAAACGGAAAAATATAATTCTGGCGGGCTAGCGACAGTTTGGTCCAGTTGAGACGAATAATACCGCGGCGACGTAAATGCTCGCAGACACCCGCCGCGAGTAGAAATAACCATTAATGGCCAGACGCGTTGGACGGTGCATATTTTGCGACGAAATAAAGACTGCCTTGGAAATCGTACTGGGTCAGACGTTACAGTCACCCTTCGTATGGCGAGATTACACCGTCCACGTTCTGCTTACTCGTAATACACGTCCGCCCTTAAATCCTTTATTTCTCCCTGCTGATGCTCAATGGCGCCATACCCGATGAATGTTCGACGCTCGTTATCTCGAAAACAAAGACCCGCGCGAGAAAACTCTATTCTATACTTTCGATTCGTTTCCTCCTGTGGACCTTCAGGATTAAAATTTAGCGGAACAGGATTTCGGGGTTGGGAAAAATCGCGCAAAGACGATCCCGACGATAATTCACTCGAAACGTTTGACCTGACAGGGGGTTGCGGGGTGATGGGGGCACGGGGTTAAATCGGTGGACGTAACCCGGTGATCGGCGAGGACCGACGCGACGCCCGTATCGATTAACGCGATGCATCGAACGTGTCGGATTAATGTTAATAACGAGGCTGGACGCGGATGCCGAGCCTTGCCTCGAATTTATTTACCGGCCGGACCGCGGCTGTTACGTTCGTGACACATATATTGCTTCCGATGACAATGCAAGCTGATTGATATTGCGCGTCGCGGCTTTAATACTTAATCTTTAATCAATAGCGCGGCGACAACTAAGCGTAGCGCCGCGCGCGCGCCGCTGTTATTGGATTTCCCGGATCTGAATTCGCGATCGCTTTCAATGGAGACGACAATCCGACGGGCTCGAGCGCTCGTTTCCGGCCTACAAGCCTATTCGTTTAAAGCGTTTCATTTAAACGGGCGGACAAAACGATCCGCGTGCACCGGCGATGATTAAACTGTCGCTGGTTTTGCGCCGCTTTCGACGCGATAACAAGGCGAAGCCGGTTATTAGATCTTTGTTAATAAACGAACGCGATCGAGACGCGCGTACCTCTATCTAAAAGTGAAAGATGCAATTTAAGTACGAAGATTCTTGCTTTCTATTCGTGTCGAGATCGTTCCATGCACAGAAAAGCTGTACGTAATCGCGAGACACTTAAACCGAGACGCATAGCGTGCGCCATGGGCATAACCTTTACAAGGTAATGACTGAAATTCGAAAGTTTCGGACATAGAATTACGTAGACTTTTTTCATCGTTCCGGCACATGGAACAGCCTCGTAAAGTTTCAGGCATCGTCGTTCCAGGAGTGGATTAAATAGAATTAGCGTTACGGCGGCACGAACGAAATGACTTACTTCGGCTTGGAAGTTGTTTGTCGACTTAAAACCCGTGAAAACGTGTATCTAGGATTGCTCAATTTCTAGAGTCGTTTTTTAAATTTGCGAAATGAAACTGGATTTTCGATTTCCCGCGGAGGAACCAAGATTTGCGTAGGGGGTTGTCGCGATCCTCTGCTCGAAAACCACGCGTCGCCTGCGGCTGAACGCGCCACGAAAACCCGTGGCGATGGACGACGCGTTAATTATACACCGTGCTACTACACCCGCTATTAGCAAGCGTTCATTATACTCGCCGTGATAGCCGCAACATTGTCGTTATTCCCTCAAACAGTTCATCTAATTTCCTGACACGAATCTGCTTAAGCGCGTGCACGTAATAATTACGCCCCCGCAATCTGTCTCGGATCGATATCGCGAAAACATTCACGAGTTACCGTGCGACGTATCAACGCGCAGACAATCGTCCGTGGAACGTCGATCTCGAAACGTTTGCACGAAGAATGCCGGGAAAGCACCACCGTGCCTGTAAAATTGGAATTTTGTCCTGTCAAAGTCATCGAAAATAGGGGATTAAACTGTTCTTGGAAACGGAGGAAAATCATGAAATGTCACTGCGAGCAATATAAAGCAATCGCTGTTCGAGCAAAGAACTACTTGGCGAATAAAAGAACCAGGGAAATGAAGATAAGCGACATGGAATACCGTAACTCGACAAACGCAAAAGATTTCCATTTCATCTGGGAGACGGTAACGAGTAATGCGTTATCAAGGTATACTTTTTAAAGCATTTTTAACGGAATAATATTTGAAACGTGCTTGTACCAGTTTCCCCCGGAGTTACATTAATCGTAACAACGGTACAAACGAGGAAATTTCAGTGGAAAATATGAACGAGGAACAGCGTTCAGGGAAGAGTATTTTGTTATGAATTTCCAAGCTTTTATGGGTTTTGTATAAAAGTCGTTTCGAGTTGAAGATTCTGTCGTTACGTGCGGTTTCTCCGTCGATTCTTCGAAAGAGTCGCGATGGAATTTCGAACCGTGGTGATCGCGAGAAACGCATTCCATCGACGGAATAGGCCAACGGGCCATGACACAGCGGAACGCCGATAAAGCCGAGCCGGCGCTTATAGCCGGTTTATCGCGTGTCTCGCGACGGAAGCGGCGTCGTGACGCTGGCGCATCGCTCGACGGCGAACGATTAGAAAAGTAGGCTTTCCCTTAACCGCAAGCGCCGGCTGGGTTTATCACTTATGCAACAGGCCGCGCGAAACTGGAGCGAGTTGAATTCTTCATGGCTGTGCCTCATCCGCCTGTCATCTTTCTTCCGCGCCGAGTCGGCCCGAACCATCGAGACCTCTCACGCAGCCAATTTCGAGGACGGCTAGCGCCACTTACCTTCCACTGAATCATGCATCGATCAATCAATCGACTCGCGACTCCCGGTGCCCTAACCTTAAGCCGACGCTCCACATCGACGATGCTTTACTTATTACTATCGACCATACTCCTGACTGGCTGGGGAATTTCGCGATGCTCCCCTTTTCCGAGGGCTTTCGCGAACATCTTTCCCGAGACTTTAGATTCGATTTACGGGGGCCTCCCTGTTCTCGGTTATTTTCCTCCCGAATGTTTACCATAGAAGAGCGTTTTGTCCTGGGCCTTAGTCAGTCGAGGAGCAGGAACTGTCGTCGCAACATTCTTTAGTATCGCGTTTTCGCCCTCGATACTCGAGGCGGACGCCCGATAATAATAAAAGTATCAGTTTATCGCGCGACAGCGATCCATAATCGCGTTCCGACGGCGGGAAATAATTTATCCGAGTACACGAAGCTCGCCGATAACTCGTTCGAAAAGCCCGGCTCTCCGCAGCGGTAAAAACGCGGCTCGATCCGGTCGAAAAAGCGTCCCAAGGTCGGCTAACGAGCGGTAATCGCGAGCGGGCAAAAGCTGCGTGATCTCGGCTGGTCCAACAAACCCGAGGTCCGCGAGGCCATCAATTTTTCTTGGGAACACCGATGCTTTTTTCCCGGGCGAAAGGGCCGCGCTCGAATCGCGGAATTGCTGGTTCCCGGGGCAATCTTGTCCCCGACGAACAGGGGATGTTGGACAGTTGGCAGTTTGTTTCCCGCCTTTCGGTACGGGGGCCAGAGATCTGTAATTAAAGCAGCGGCGTTTGGCGGTTGACAATTTAAAAGCACCGGGACTTCAAAGGCCGATCGCGCGATTTTATATCACCTTTCGATGCGCGGCTTGATCATACGGGCTGGTACGAGCGTGTTGCGTTCCAATGGCTCACGGGGACCGTACAAATTCCCTGCACTATTTTCCTCCCCCCTTTCTTCCTCCATTTTTGTTATTTTGTTTCGGTTGTTAGCGGCATAGTTAATAAAGGACGAAACGAATACGAGAGCTCCGAACCCTGTCGTGGCACGGTGTCGAAATATCGAATTTCGACGCCCTCGTTGCGTTCTACGATAGGTTAAGATCCTAGTCGAATGATTTCTGGCGTTATTTTCGCCAGAAATTGCGCGTCAAACGCTGTAATTTCTGGGAACAATTTATTCGGTTTCAAGCCCGCGCGATCAAACGATACTCTCGCTTTACGCGTTCCCCCGGGAGTCAAAGCTTCGAAATTAATATTTTTTTAAAAGGCTGCCGCTCTTTTGAATCGTGATCTATGTTTAGACGCTATGCCAGCAAAGGATTTAAATAAAAAAGTTTTAATAGGTTTTCTCGCAAAAGAGAACATCTCGTGGGAGGAACCGTGGCGCGTATAGGTCGTTTTAGAAATTCGAGTCGGCGATAAACTCCGCTCGGGTACCGAGTTACCGTCCACTGTTGCGGGGAAAAAAACATCGAGGGTTCTTATCGCGTTTCCTCTTCGGAAGGGTACGTACCGACCACAATAGGAGGGAGGTCGTGAAGCATTCGGGAGTTTTTCTAGATCAGCATCGACAGTCTGGTCCAGCATTTCAAACGGTAACAATATATCCAACGTTCGATACAATGTTCCTCGAGGTTAGGGGTTTATAAAATGTTTAGGGGGGAAAAGACTTGGTACGCTTTGTACAAAGTAAAAACTCGATCACAGACTTCCTTTTCTATCGCGGAATATTATATAATAATAGAAATCTGAAATGTTTCGATAACTCGTCACTCTTAATTTGAATAACACGATCCCTTAGAGTAAAAATAGAATAGCCATTCGTGGCAGTTTCTTACAATATTGATTGAAAATTATCGGAAGAACTGGCTCCCGTTTTAGCCGATGGCAATTTAATGGACTTCTGTAATTCTTTCGGGGTGATATTTAATGTAGAAGTTTTAAAGAGCTTTATATCTTTGGTAATATCAGCGTCGAAGACATTGTCTTTGCGTCCGTACTTTCGGTTACGATAGAGCCGATTAGCTGCTATTTTAGAACGAGAAATTCCGAAAGGATAGATCGATCCAAAGTCCTGTAATTGCTAATCGCAACGCGTCGAAGCAAATGGGCCGGTTGCTGGTCGTTCTATTGAAACGAATCGTTTAATTTTGTTTCAGGTAAGGGAAACTGCGGAGGATATCGTTCGCGAAACGATGACCGACGAGAGACGCGACAGCAACAAGGTTGAGAAGCGACACGGCCGCTTATCCGAACTGCTTAATGATCATTAAAGTGGCGGCTGTCGCGCGAAACGTTCGAGAGAAATGCCGGCGCTCCAGCTGGCCGCCATCTGCGCCGTAATTAGTAGGTAAACGTTCCTATAAATTTCCCGGCGAGTCGTCCGCTGGCTAATAACAAAAAAGCCCCCGGGGAAAAAGGCGGGAAAACAAGTTGGGAAAATTTCAGGGATCGTTAAGCGGCTTGATCGTGGAAAAAGGAAACCGACGCGCCGCTCGCGTTCGACCAACCATTGTGGTCGATATTGCCGACCTCCGGGATTGTTTGTTTATCGTTAAAAACGCTCGGCGACCCGAATTTTCCTCGTATCCGTGGAATTAGCCGCGTCGTTAAGGGGCTGCACCGCTTTCGTGCGTTAAAAAAGCACCACGTTTATTCACATTTTTTTCTACGCGACAAACACACATCTTTCGATCTAAATTTGTCGATAATCTTTAACCAGTCTCTTAGATTGTATTAATAATTACTCGATAGCACTCGAATTCGAGTCGAAACACTTGAATTAAATTTAATTTAAACTACTATTCAAGATTTATACGTCCCGCCGTAATCCTGGTGGCTCGCGCATGCGCGCTTCCTTGCCATCATGGCTGTCCTTTTTGTTCGGTCGCTGTATCGGTCGCGGTTCGATTACGCATCCTTTATTGCTAATTATAATACATTTTCGTTGTTTTGTACGTGCTTAATACAATTGTTTGTCTCTCTTTTGTGGACTCATTAGTGAATAACTATTAGATTACAAAATTTACGCGTCGATATTAGTGATTGCAAGCACGTGGCCAAATTGAGGTTATGCCATTGTGCACGTGGTAGATTTTATTCGGGCGTCGCTTCGTTTTTTTGTACTGTGGAAAGTTATAACACATCGGTAGTGAAGTGCAATACGAAAATGACTGACGGAAGAGTATTAAGAGACATCCGCGAAACCTACAAAGGCAACCTATCATCGGTGGAAAATCGAGATCCAGGATAACTCAGAAAGCTGCAGGGTCTGGGAATTCGCCACTGGAATCGTTACACAGCCAGAGAAGATAAAGTCTGGCCAAGTCGACTCTCGATGACGCAAATTTTGATCATATCTGTGATTGTGAAACTTCTGCAGACAAGAAGTGTACCAGAGGTATGTACGAGTTGAAAACATTGAATGCATTTTAGTCACATATTCTTAGGAATCTAATACCTGATGGTATGTGAAGGCACAGTTGGTACGTTAGCAGTTTGTCAAAAGGTTGTTGTTCTTCAAAATTGAATCTTTGGAGTCGCAAGATTTAGGGAATAAGTTTGACGGTGAACTTTTGATAGCTAAGTTTCTTGGATGTTTGCTCAAGGAGTTTGATAGCTTCATAACCTAGTAGCTCTTAACTGAGAGAACAGAACTATAATAGTTTTTAGAGAAGTTCATTAATGTAAGAAGAAGCTTCGACGAACAACTTGTGTCTGTAGATGCTCAAGCAGCAAAAGTATAAGAAATATCTACAGTAAAAGAGGATAACTGTGGTTATATTATTGCTGATTTGGAAGCTAGTTCACTTATCTGGTAACAGCAATTGGTTTTTATCGCTTGAGAAGCTTAGTTCACCTTTCTTTATGAATAGTATCAATGGTGAATCTCCAAAAGCTAATGATATTGGAGACAAGGCAGGAGTAGCAATGCAGAGAAACCCAGAGCTTCGTAGTAGGACAAAACACATTAGATTCAACAGGAGATGCAAGCTGGCAATGTCGATGTCTCGTACATACCACTGAAGAGACTGGTAGCTGATCTTCATTAGTCAGATATATTAGTCTTCGTCATCTCAACAAATAAAAAATCACATCAAGAACAAGAGGAGACATTGAAAATGTATGACAGATTTTCTTTGTTTTTTACCTGTCCCATATAATTGTTTGCCCCTCTGTCGTGAACTCGTCGCCTGGTAACTAACAGTTTGACATTTTCTTCGAAATTTCAAAAATTAACAAGCGTCCTAGCCACCGGAACAAAAGTCCGGCGGAAGTTGTTAATCTGAAAAATATCTAGGAGGTCATGTCCGCGTCGTAAGCTCGATCCAAGCCGTTCCAGGGAACGCACGTCGTCGATTGGCGCGCGTGTAAGCCTCGCCGGTCAGCAGATTGATATCTCAGATAAATTTCCTTGACGACGTTACTGTCCCTTTCTTTTTCCGGCGTCCCCGTAGGCTCGTGGCCCTCGTACGTTCCACACACGGCTGGTATCAGCCCCCGGATCTTAATTCAAAGCATGAGCGCGAGCGACCCTTCCGCCCCCAAGTACCGCGTCTCTCCTCTTGCTCTTACGGGGCCGTGACAAATAGCTTTTAATTTCTCGCCACTGTTTACCCAAGCTACTCCCGAATTAATTGCCCGTTACCCGGCTTCTGGACGTTATCTTATCGCCGGCCACTTAAACAGCCCCTACCCGTGATCCTCCGGCGACCCCGCGTGCAGACCAACCCCCTTTCGACGGGATTCCTCGCGAGGGATGCGCTACCCGTCAGATCTAAACCGACGATTGCGAATGCAGAGCGCTGTGTAAGCCTCTTCGGGGAAGCGCGAATCAGGCCCCCGGTGTTTGCTGAAACTCACGACCAGCTGGGACGACGGGATCTAGAATATCGCGACCGGTATCTAATCTACGCGGAACGCGCTCCAGCCCTTTACCAGAGATTAATTTCCTCCCCCGCGAATAGGATCGAAGACTAATAATAACAAGCTACGGTTGTTTGCTTTGCACTCCGGTGGCCCAGAAGGTCTCGAAAACTGTTTCAAACTGATTCTACGCGACAGAGTAATCGGAGAAGAATGATACGTATTACGACCCTGAAATTCGAACAGATTAATTAGTAATACCCCTATAATGAAGAGATTAAATTTTAATTTGGTAATTAATGGTGGAGGCCTTGACCATTCGCAATACTCGTGGGAATGTACGAGCAAACTTTCGCTACTTGGAATCGATTTGGTGGTTTGAATTTGTTTCGCAGCCGATTGTCAGCCAGACGGGGCCTAGGCTTAATACTTGAAAACGCGAATTACCGTTCGCTGGGGAAAGTGTCCGCGTTCGGTAAGCAGATGCCTCGGGATACAAACTTTCCGTGTTCCGGGGGGGATAATTTCAATATTAACTCCCCCGGAACTTCCTGACACGAAAAAGTACTTTCTCGCGTCCTCGTCCTTCGTCCGAGGTTTTCGCTGTAAGCCACGGCAATCCATTTCGCGCTCGGAGGGTCTCGAGGCACGCCATAATAAACCCTGCAGGATTGGACTGTCCAGGCCTGGAATTCTAGGAATACAATCTCCGAAACACTCCCGCGTTAAATTCAACGACGGTCCGCCGAATTCTCGATGTGTCTCGGACGGATCAACAATATTTCGTGAATAAGTTAGGCGACGTTTATCGTTGGGAATGGCGGGTTACGTGCGCGTGGCCGTCGTAGTTAAAGGTTAAGGGAAGCCCTAGGAGTGCACGCTGGCAGCCTTACTCTTCGGATTACGCTCGGAAAGGTGCGACTCGAGTATTAGGCGTACGCGACAGGATCTTCTGTCTCGCCCAGACGGCGAAGGGTACCCGGAGGAGGGCTGAATAGAACGCGGGTAAAGACTGCTCGTCGCGTCTAGGGAAGGAGAGGGGGAGGAACGTGATCGTAATATTGAGACGGCAATACGCGTTATGAAAGTCTGCTCTAACCTGCCGCGCGGTTTCTGACCCGAATTAAAAATAGCCGGCGGCTGTCCTCCGCGTAGTTGGAAAGACAAGCGTTTCCACCGTCTTCTGGCCGATCGAACGAACTCTTTTCCGCGTCCAAGTATATTTCCTCGGTACGCAATTCTGTTCTGAGAGTAAATTAGAAAGTCACGATATGTTTGAAGCGACATTTATATTATTCCCAACTCTGACCTGGCTGGCGAAAGGGATGCAGTATTGTCGCTATTGGAATTGGGTGAGAAAGCAGTACTCTTTATAAGTAAAAGTGAAACTTTATTAAATGGTTTGAAAGAACGTCTTTACTTAGATCCACTAAAAGAAAATCTGGCGTCTACTTAACCCCTTAACGCTCATATTCTTCCAAGAATGATCAGTTTTCTGTATTGGACTTGTTTCTAAGCTATATAAAAATGCGGTTTTTGTTAATTGCAATGTTGTATCTAACGTATAATTTGAAGGAAAACAAGTATTGTTATCCCTTAAGCCGTTAAATTAAACAAATATCGTTTTTCAAAGCAGTCAAACTCGGACAAAAGGAAAGAAACTATTGCCTGCATCATGTTTATTTCCCTGGCCCTTGACGACTAAACAGTGGACAGTGTTTCTCACTGTTAGATTCAGTTTTGTAAATGATTGTTTATTAATAATCCAACAGTGGCTATTATCGATAGGTGGTCCCGTTAGCTATCTTTATTTTTTGGCCAACGTGGATCGAGTAGATAGAATAATTCGGCGATAAGTCAAAGGCCCAGAGTCGCATCTTCCCTGAATCAGCGTTAATACTTAAATCTACCCGCCTAAAATCGCCGGTTACAAGTAAGACATCGGAGTAATAGGCTACACCGAGGCAGTTAATACGTGGAATTAAGCCGCCTCTCGCGTTCAACCAGGAATTAAGCCAGTCCCGGTGTAAACCGGCTGGCTCGTTCCCTTTGTCACGAATCGGCCCGGGAAACTTGGTCCCGTGTAAGCCGGACGAATTATCGGCAATTTTCTCGGCCGGTGACCCGCCGGTGGAGGTCAAAACGGTTTTAACTGTTGTAACACTGACCGTAGCTAACCCCCGCCAGCTTACACGGGACCTTTGGCCCTCGTTCACGGCCCATTGGAGCGCCCGTTGCTTTTCGCTGTTGCTTACGAGCAAGTAGAATGATCACGCGACTGGTCAGACGTCGTCCGTTTGTAGCCGCGTAGAGTCAACGAAAATAATCGAGAAATTGAAAATAGTTGTAGAGAGAGATTATAGTTTCGTGGACTCCTGAAAGGAAACCTTACGTTGTTAGGTATAACGTACGGGATTGGTACTAACGATGCAACGGAAAGCGATTAATTATTATAGAACAATCGTGGTAGAACGGTGGAACGATTCTGGTACGAGCAACCGACTCTCGGGTCGAGTTAGACAGATTCGGTGCAACCGATTCGAAGCTCTCTCTGATAATGATCGCGAACACGAGCCTCCTTTCGAACGGACCACCGAAGTACCGACAATTAACAACGCGTACGGTCCGGCATCAATATTCAAATTGCGGGGTCCCTCGACGTCAAAGGGTTCGAATCGAGGGCGTCGATCGTCGAACAGCGCCGGGAAACCGATCTTCGACGCCATCAATTCCCCGTCGACGTCTTTTCGCTTTGTTTGATATGCTAATGGTTATTAAACAAGTGTTTCCCCGCGCGTTAACGCGATATGAAATTCGTGACGCGAAGTCGGCAGTGGAGACGCGGCTTTAAAGAGATGTCGACTGTGCCGACGATATTAAATTAGCATAATATTAATAACGAGGAGGCGCGGGCGCGTGCGTTCCGCTATTATATTTCGCGTATACACGGAATGTCTTGAAACGTGCTCCGCGGAAACCGCCGAAACGAGGCTGTTTAGCATTTTAATGCGGGCCCTTTAATCTCGTTTCCAGCGGTCATGTTTCCGGCACGAGCGCGCCAATCGCGACAAACGTTCCACGCGATACGATTTTCCTTTCCGTCGACGACTTTTCCGGCTAATTATTTTCTCTCCCCGCGCCCTTTCATTTTTCGCGTCGTCCTGGAACAGAACTTTCTTATTTGCGGACGCCGCTCTCTAATTAAGTTTCGCGTTTCGGCCCGAATATTTCTTTCTCTCTTTTCTTCTCTCGATTTTCCGGAAATTTCTTTCGTATCGGAACAAATTCGCCGCCGGGGACCGTCCACCGGCCCGGTTCCGTTCGTTTGTCGGTCGGTTTTCGTTGGAGATTGGAAAAGACCATCGACGATGCCACCTTTCAGTCCACGGCGAAAACTTTTCTCCTCTCGATACCACGTGTTAGTTTAGTTTTTCAATATTCGGGACTATGATCGTTGACAGAGTCTGCAAATTAATTTTACAACTTACCTTAACTTAAAATCGCATCGTAATTTCAGGGGTTGGATTTGACAGTGGCGATTGACGTAACGCCGTTCAAATATTCTAAGGTAAAACTAATCGCAAAGGGAAGCTCTCGTTCGTGAAACTCACGGCGGTTTCTAGAAATACAGTTTTAATGCGCGTCGTCGATTATTCGGTGGGTCAACGTCCGCTGATTTTTATTCGGATTCAATTATTTCTGGGCGGAGAAAGAAAGGGTACAAAGAAGTCGCAATTTTCGGATCAAAATAGCAGACTGGCCCTTAAGCCGGCTGATAATTATCGGACGAAGTAGGTCGAGACTCCATCGAACGGCCTGGACGGACGAAAAGAGTAACGAACGGTCGATCGACGCGCGACCAGGCATCGTCTACCGGCTGTTCGTTATCGGGCCGAGTGGCGATTAACTTCTTAATTGGTGAACTTTTTTAATTTCTTTCGATGTCTGGCCCGTTAACGCGCTTCCGCGAGCCTGCCGTTCCTGATTCTGCGTTCGATCGCGCCCCACGAAGAAAGAGATTTCCCCCGTCCACCCATCCACCCCCCCTCCCGACGGGGAAGAGAATTTCTTCCGCGCGAGCTGCGAAATTATTCAAGGCGAAGTCGGAGCTAATAAGCCGCTTCGACGGATACCGAAAGAAGGGAACTTTTCGTTCTGGAGCCTGAATTACTTTCATCGACGAGCGCACGCGATTCGAAGCGCCTGGATTTTTCGATCGGTTCGCCGCTCGATCCATTCACCGCGGAAAGAAAAGGGATTGTTGATGCCGATCGAGCCCGAACGACATCGTCGTGGCCGCGGATCCCCGAGAATACCCAGCTGTGCACGCGCCCCGAGGCCGAGTTATTATAATAATTTATGGCCCCGGGAAATATTTAAATTTTAATCAACTCGGTACCGAGTTTTTGCGATCCCTTTCGCGGCGATATTTAATTCACGCGCAACGAGATTAACGTTGCATTATATCATATAATATCATGTCTGGAAGAAACGATAGGTTGGTAATTAGCGAATTAAATTGTACGCGTTGAAGAACGAAGGTTTTACTAGAAATTTAGCCTGATAAGTAATCGCAAGGACCTACGCGCGAATGTCCAGGGATCCTAGGTTACGACAGTTTGCAGGGAATAAAGGATTCTGGTAGTCTCGCGGGTTTGATTTGCAATCCGACGTAGCAGCGTTCTCTGCTCTGGAATTCGGTGTTCTCCGCGGCGGAGTTCGGTCGGGGGTGAAATTTCGACGAAAGAGAAACGCGAAATCTTGTTCGGGCGCTCGCGTTGAACGAGTCTCTCGTATCCGGGTCGTTAGTCGGTCAAAATTACGCCGCGACCGGGAATCCTGGTACAATTTTGTTTCCACGAACACCGTGAAAAATAGTCGCGTATTTCTCGCGGGAATAACCGAGTGGAAATTTCATTAAAGCCCCTCTTTTTCAGACTCCCTTTAAATATTAAACTAAACGGAGTCCGGCCCGTATGGTTCACCGCTGCAGATTATATTTTTAATTAGTCGTAATGGGGTCGAAGATCGAATTTGTATAATTTCGGTCTGGTACCGGCGCGGGTACGGGCGTCTTTTTTGTTAAGAAACGCAATTAACGTGTCCGTGAATATTTATCGTAAAGTCACGAGTTAACAAAAATCGGTTATTTGTTTTTATTCAGACCGAAGTTGAGATTTTCCCATCCTTCTCGCGGACCGCGTTTTTAAAAGGTAATTTTTAAAACGAAAGCCCCTTTCGTTGCACGTGTAATTTGTTTCGTCGACGCGTATTGCAACTATTCCGCTTTATTTTACTTTCGCGTGCGTCCGAATATTAACGCGTAACGACAGCTTGATTTGCAGTGTTGTGCAAGGAAAACAAATGTTCCGATTTTCTTCCTATGGAACAATGACGGTATCAAAATGTTTACTAAGATTCTTCGATGTTCTTCCTCGTTTATAGTTCAATTTCCCTTTTATCGGAGCCAAACTAGTTTCTCTGATAATTTTACAGAATGTTCCAAGGAATTCTGAAACTCTTAGTCGAGAACTGCTCGGCTGTAGATCGGGTTGTCTTTGTTTACCCGGCCCTATCTCCTTTCCCATTGGATATATTAACGTGTAAATTAATTAAGAGCGCCATACTGTGGAGAAACGGTAACTAACGTCTCGATACATCGAGTTCGGGACAAAGGTATCGAGCCAGCGTCGAAACGGGTCCGCGGAGTTTGAATATTCAGCCGAAATTCCGCTTACATCCCCTGGCGAGCGACCCCTTTAATTAGCGGGGTTTACCGGAAGATCGAGAATAACGATTCAACGGATCGCGGACACCGGCAACTCCGCGCAGAGAGAATGATTATAACTCGGCGTGCAACTTCTCGCATATTCATAGAAACGTAGCGACGCGATTTACGAGCGGGTAATGCATTTGACTCGCGAATTCCGACCCCGGTGCACCGGCTCGAAAGAAGAAGAATATCCGGTTGCGTGATCCTCTCGACGATGGCTATTTAAATTCAGCATCGAACATTTTTTCGGGGATTAATTACCCATACGCGACCAATTCGATCGAAGACCATTTTATTTTCATTTCGAGTTATCGATTAAAACTAAAATAGTTTAAAGAGGAATTGCTGTCTAGACTGTCAATTTCACGGCCCTTTTTGTGATTTTTTTTTTTAATGATAGATAGATTATTTTGTACTGAGACTTTGTAGATATAGTTATTCATCTTATAAGCATGTACAGTATTTTTTTCATGGAAAAATATTGAAAATCGTGGGAATTATAACTTCTTATTTAATGGCTCTTTTGGAGAAGGTGCTCCAATGGCTTCCAGGATTCCAGATAATTTGAAACAGAGGGGGTTAAAGTATCTTCATAAGGAAGGTTGTAGTTGAGAAGTCAAAATCCTGATAAATAAAGAAAATAAAGAATTTCTATTTGTTAATCGTTCTTTTGTCTTTAGCATATCAAAAAAGATAGTAAAACTCAATATTTTTTTAAATCTCTAGTTCCAATCGGTTTGCTAGATCTTGAAATATCATGTAAGCCAGTTTAAATGCGTTTTTTAAAACGAGAAGCTATAACTCTCGCAATTTTTAATATTTTTTGATGAAAAAAATTCTATACATACCTATAAGACAAGTAAATATATCTGCAAAATGTCACTACAAAGCAACCTACCTATCGTTAGAAAAAAAATCACAAAATAAGGCCGAAGAAATGACAGCCTAGACAGCAATACTCCCGTAATTTACATCGAGTAGTTGTTATACAGGGTGTTCGACTCCTAGAAAAAAATTTAATGGGAGATTTTAGAGGGCAAAATAAGACGAAAATCAAGAATATCAATCTCTTGATTGAGGCTTCGTTAAAAAGTTATTAAAAAATTAAATTAAAAAATTTCAAATCATTCACGTAAAAATTATTTTTGGTTGCTGGAGTCAATTATAATCATTTTTGGTCAATAGACATACCCCCGAAATCCTACTCAGTTTCGGGAAAAAAATTCATTACCGAAAATCTCATGTCTGACCATAGCATTGATATGTTTCACTGAAATTTCATGCGTATCTTTAAAACATCATAACTTCTGAACGGATTGGACGATTTTAATGTTTAAAAAAGCAAACGACGCGTATTTTAGTGTAGAATATGTAGAAATTCTAAAAATATTCGAAAAGTTGTTCCTTGACCCCGCAAAATGAGAAAAACCCCATAAAAGTGGTCCAATTTTCAAACGTCCATAACTCCTACAATAGTGAATATATTTCAATGAAACTTTTTTCTGAAGTAGAGCTCATAGGTACCTACAGAAAAGTATTAGACAACTTTTCTGTAGGGCGTCAAATAAAATTATCAAAAATGAAAAACGAATGTTTAAAGAAAAATCGACAGGTGCCTAAATTTTTCGACGAAACAAAAAATTTCAAATCGTTCTGGAAAAATTATTTTCGGTTGCGGGGATCAATTACAACAATTTTTGGTGAATAGACACACCCCCGAAATCCTATGCACTTTCGAGGAGAAAAATTCTTTACCGAGAATGTACTGTGTGGCCAGAAATGTTTCCCCAAAATTTCATGCGTATATTTAAAAAATCATAACTTCTGGACGGATGGAAGGATTTTAATGATTAATAGGCCAAAAAAATACATTGGATGTAAGGTCTACTCGTATAATAACTTTTTAATGAAGCCTCGATCAACAAATTACAAATTAGTTGATTTTCATCTTTTTAAGGCTTCAAGAATCTCCCATTAAAATTTTCCCCAGGGTTGGCGGAATACCCTGCATAAATTTAGTTGCTGACTAGTATGCGTGGTATAGTAGAGTTGCGAAAATATTAAGCGGAGGATCGTGAGATACTTTGGACGAAACATTAATATGCTCGTGACTTTTTAAACGAGCATTCGGGTTACTTGCCCCGCAATTTTCGAAGCGGACGGAAATCCGGAAAATTCGATGCAAGTTTCTGCTCAAGTGGAAGCTTTCGAGTTTGAATCTCTCGAGACGTCTACGATATTAAGAACCTCTGACTGAAACGGGGGAAAATTAAAAGTTTTAACCAAGACTCGAACGTCTTCGAGCACGGAATCGGGATTTGCGAAACTGTTGATGGGAGAGGCGGATAGAAGTCGTTAGATTTTTGGTCACGAATATCGTAGACCATCGAAAGTTTATTCTTAGAACACCTTAGTAACCTGTCAATTTGTTATCCGGCTTTGTTTAACTTTTCCTTTTTGCATTTCCGTCGCGC
This sequence comes from Colletes latitarsis, assembly GCF_051014445.1. NCBI lineage: Eukaryota > Metazoa > Arthropoda > Insecta > Hymenoptera > Colletidae > Colletes > Colletes latitarsis. The sequence continues at coordinate 22,145,631 of NC_135135.1, read as the reverse complement.
TTTGATCTATATCATTGCTCCGGCCCGTTTGTCTTACTTTTACATCTTCGTGCTCGAAAGCAGCCTTTGACTAGTACGTCACTGTGCTTTATCCCTCGCACGACAATATATGCACACCGTATGAAACTTCTACGAGGGAAGACCTTTTGTGGAACGTCTACTATTGGGTCAGACTTTATAGTCAGTCTTCATTAGGCAAAATTGCTCCGCGCTGTCTATATTCGACTTAGTCGTAGTAACACAGTTCCTTCAATCCGGAACTTTCTTTCTTTTTACAGTGCCCGCGTGCATAACAAAACCGTATAGAAATAGCAATCTAGCGGAGAAGACTTGCGCGGGAAAAACTTCTTACCAAGAGATTTCCGATATACCGGGTATCGTGAATGATACTCTGGCAAAGCCACCGAAATTACATTTCCGGGCTAATTAACGTTCGTATTCGTTAATGGAAAGCAGTCGTCGACGCGACAAAAAATATTTCCCGCTCGACGGGGACCGAAAAATCCTTGTTACGAGAACCGTTAATTATAATATAACGGCGGGAAGGAATTTCTTTCCCGGCCGGTAACGCGGGAAAAATGACGACGCGCGCGGCGTCTGAATTTTCGTGATACGTTCTTTCCACCGCCGCGGTCGGCCGTAAATTCCCGACGACGCCGAAACGCGGTTATCACTCGTCGGTTCGTCCTGGTAATTGCTGGCCAATTGTCGCGACCGCGACACAGGCTTAGCCTCGAGGAGAACAACCGTTGCGCAAACTAATTACGCGGCGATACAAAGGGACCGGCATAATGCGATCGCTCGAAAATTAACAACGTTATCCGCGGAAGTGGTCGGCTCGAATTATCGGCGAGGGGGGGGGGGGCAGGGTTGTTCCATTAGTTTATCGGAAATAAATCCATCTCGTCTGGCGCGCGCACTCGAACGGAGTCGAGGCGAGGTCGATCGATTGTTTCACGGTAAAACTGTGCGGCGGTCTCGCAAATGAGCCGCCGTCGACCGACGGATTATCCAAAAGGTAAGCGTTTTCGCGAAACAGGACCGTAATACCCGGGGACCGTCCGCGAATATTACGCGGATCCGGATCGCGTAATAATGTCTGTTCCATGGGATAAGCCGGATCCCATAAGTAGCGGGCAAAGATTCGTGGGCATTGAAAAGGTCCTGTCTCCGTGCTCGCTAACGGGGCCAACTTTTAACGAGATTCGCGAGACTACCGAGCGTCGTGGAATATTCCTCCCTTTAGCCCGGGTCCTACGGTTCTTTGGGACACACCGTCGGGTTAAATCCCGCGTTAATATGACGGTTAATTTAGGAGTTCTTGCGGCTACCTCCGGATACCCGGCGTTGAATCGCGGAAAATTCTACGCTCGTTAATACGTTACCGTCCAGACGCGCTCTTCTCACCGACGATTCCCGGTAAAACCGTGGGAGCTCAATTAGGAAACTCCGACGAATTCCGGTCGCGCGTATGTAACGCCCCACCGCGATTGTCATTTTCCGCAATTCCGCCAACGTAATTTACAATTCAATGAATTTTCGATATTCTGACCGCACGCGTCTCGTTTCCCACCGCTCGAATTTCCTCCGTTGCTGCGCTCTCGCCTTCCGCTCGGACGCCCCACGGTTACCTTCCCTCGACGATGATTAATGCTATCGTTTCCCCGCGACTTTTTAAACCTGGCTTTAGAAACTTAAATTAAAATCATTTTTAATCGATACTTTTGCGTTTCGGTGACGCGAGATGACAGGGATGGTTGCAGACGATATAAACTATATTATTTTATGTAAGGAATTAATGGATTGAGGGAACTAAGAAAAGATGCGTATCAATATATATATATTTTAACAGCGATGCGTTCTACATGATCGTCAGGACAGAACTGTTTGGTTTGGCTAAGGCTTAGGGGGTTTATACCCTGATTCTCCTCTTTGTCTTTCGTGTGGCGATTCGGTCACTCTGTGAGGCCACGTGTGACCCGCGTAAGTCTTCGCGTAATCGCGGCGGCGACCTGAAAGCTAAGTGCCGACTAAAGGCTCAAAAGCGACTCGCCGACCAAAGGCCCGACCGCGATATCCCGCTTTCGCACACGTGCTAATCCAAATATCCTTACATTAATATTATGATAAACTGTTTGACACAAAGTACATAAAGGGCCTTTCGACGCCTATCTACGGATCATAAACAAAAGAATCACCGACACGGAGGACCACGATACGCATTTGATCTTAAACGCTTTCATCATCGACACCAATGATAACGTTTTCTCCTCGTGTCAATGTTCCTCGGTTAAGCCATACGCTAATATACATTTCATACAGCATTTGGTTTCTGTTAAGCTAGATAAGTGGGGAATGGATCGTAATCATGTAACCAAGCACCGTCGTCATACAGGGTGTTCGGCCATTCCTGGGAAAAATTTTAATGGAAGATTCCAGAGGCCAAAATAAGACGAAAATCAAGAATATCAATTCGTTGATTGAGGCTTCGTTAAAAAGTTATTAAAAAATTTCAAATCATTCTGGAAAAATTATTTTTAGCTAGGGGGGTCAATTACAATCATTTTTGGTGAATAGACATATCCCCAAAATCCTACTCACTTTCGAGAAAAAAATTCGAGTAGGTGGTGAAATTTTTCGGCGAAATTAAAAAATTTTTAATCGTTCTAAAAAAATTATTTTTGTTTACAGGGGTCAATTACAATCATTTTTGGTCAATAGACATACCCCCGAAATCCTACCCGCTTTTGAGAAAAAAATTCATTACTGAAAATATAATGTCTGACCATACGTACACCTGTTACCCTGAAATTTGTCGATAAAAAAAAAATTTCAAATCGTTCTGAAAAAATTATTTCTAGCTAGAGGGGTCAATTACAATCATTTTTGGTGAATAGACTCACCCCCGAAATCTTGCGCATTTTCGAGAAAAAAATTCGAGTAGGTGGTGAAATTTTTCGACAAAATTAAAAAATTTCAAATCGTTTTAAAAAAATTATTTTCAGTTGCAAAGGGCAATTACAATCATTTTTGGTCAATAGACATACCCTCGAAATCCTACCCGCTTTTGAGAAAAAAATTCATTACTGAAAATATAATGCCTGACTATACGTACACCTATTCCCCTGAAATTTGTCGATAAAAAAGAAATTTCAAATCGTTCTGAAAAAATTATTTTTAACTAGGGGATTCAATTACAATCATTTTTGGTGAATAGACATATCCCCGAAATCTTACGCACTTTCGAGAAAAAAATTCTTTACCGAAGCCTCAATCAACAAAATAGTATCCTTGATTTTCGTCTTATTTTAGCCTCTAGAATCTCCCATTAAAATTTTTCTTATGCGATGGAATTATAAGTCAATAACGACAATTATACGTGCTCGAACATTTCTTCGAATAACGATACATCGAAATTTAAAAAAAAATGCGTGGGTCGAGTTTGGGCGTCGCGAGCCCGCATTTGGCAACGGTTCGCGGCAGTATAACATTGTCGACGTTGTCGGGGATAATTGGCGGAAAATGACGTCGCTTTCAGCGATCCTGGAAACGCGAAGATCGTCCAAAGGGGACACCGTTAACGATGTTTAGATATTTATCGCGAAGCGTCGCTGAAAATTCGTTCGTAGGGTTATCTGGGGTTGAGGCGAGGGGGAGGATCGGCGCTCTGGTCGGGTCCCGGAGTAACTCGCGTCAGAGGAGAGGCGTTAATTCTTGGCATTGTCCTGCCACCTTCCGTTCGCGTCTATCTGGATATGTCGGCTCGTAAAAGGGGGCCGGCAAGTGTCTCTAATGCACCGTTACTACCGAATTTAACGGAGTCGACCGTAAACGCCAGAGCCTCGAGAATCCCCCGCGAGACCTTCCACGGAGTACTGGGAAATTCCTGACATCCGTTCTTGACGACTAACGTAGCCCAGCCTCTCCTAACGTCTGACAAATTCTCTTACGCGTCTCGAGATAATAGCGGATCGACTAGTGTCGGCGAACAATATTATTCAGGGTGCCTTGTTAACTTCCTATCCGGTTTCGTCGATCGCCAGGGGAGTAAAATTTCCTCGTGAAATTATGATCACGGTTGAGTACCTGTTGAATCCGCCACCGTTTAAACGATTCTTCAACTTTTTGGTTTCGATACGTTCGACTTTTAATGCGTACAGAATTACGAGCTGGTGGGATAGAAAACGCGCGACAATTTATTTTGCTATTACCTCGAGTCTCGTAGATAAGTTCGAGTGGATTCCGGAGCGCCGTTAATGTTTCGTGTAACGCGAACGCTGGGGAGTCGAGATAGAGGCGGGAAACGGATACGAGCGGTAAGACTTGTTTCGACGTACGTTTGAAAAAGGAACGCGGCTGAAAGGGAGGAGAAATCAGGCCGGGGCGAGAATCGCGGAAAGAGATGCACCGGGAACGGGTAGAACAGTCGCGGCCGCGTCTCTGTCCGCCTTTTCTCCCGCGAACGTGAAAGCCAGCTCTGCTCCATCGGCGGCCAAAGTGGCGGCGCGGCAGACAGAGAGACGAGGAGTAAAAGTAACAAGCCAAAATAAACAACCGACTGCCGATTCCTGCTGTCGCAATATTTGCCGCGGCCCGCGACAAAACTTCGCCGGTCCTTCCGTAGACGAACACCCGGATCCCCTATCCGCTCGACGCCAGGCGACCGGGAAACTATCGACCACGCGCCGCCCTCGTCACTAATGCCGCGTTATTGCATACGATCTGACAATTTTCAAGCGATTTCATATTTCCTAGATTATCCATATATACCCGGGGCTCTCTTCCGCCTTTTCCATTTTTCCTCTGTCTTTCCGTTTACACCGACGATCTTCTTTCTCGCCTCCGCGGACAATAAACGCTCTACCCGTTGTCGCCCTCGGCGACGCCTACTCCGACGATTGGCAGCGATTTTTTTATACTCGAAATCCTTTCATCTTTCGGACTAGCTACCCTCGTTCACGATTCTTTTTTAGTTATCACAAATTCTGGCCATCGAACTCCCATTTCTAACGGTAATACAGGGTGTTCGGCCACCCCTGGGAAAAATTTTAACGAGGGATTCTGGAGGCCAAAATAAGACGAAAATCAAGAATACCAATTTGTTGATGGAGGCTTCGTTAAAAAGTTATGAATTTTTTTCTAGAAAGGGAGTAGGATTTCGGGGGTATGTCTATTCACCAAAAATTATTGTAATTGACCCCCACAGCTAACAATATTTATTTTAGAACGATTTGAAATATTTTTTTTTCGTCGAAAAATTTAAGCACCTAATTAGATTCTCGGTGAGGAATTTTTTTCTCGTGAGTGCGTAGGAATTCGAGGGTATGTGTAATGACCAAAAATGATTGGAATTGACCCCTGCAACCGAAAATAATTTTTCAAGAATGATTTGAAAATTTTTTTTTTCACCGAAAAATTTCAGCACCTACTCGATTTTTTTTCTCGAAAGTGGATAGGATTTCGAAGGTATGTGTAGTGACCAAAAATGATTGTAATTGATCCCTGCGACCGAAAATAATTTTTCCAGAACGATTTGAAATTTTTGAATTTAACTCCTCTCTTCCATCAACAAATTGGTATTCTTGATTTTCGACTTATTTTGGCCTCCAGAGTCCCCCATTAAAATTTTTCCCAGGAGTGTCCGAACACCCTGTATATCCCATAGAATTTTACCTAGTAACCCTTCAGTAAGTCACCATCTTCGTCTCTCACATTTAACCTAATGATTCTATTTGTATCAAGAGCTCTCGTCCATTAATGAATAATGAGCGTCGAGATTCGATCGATTCCGGGATCTTCGGCGAATCGAAGTCGTTTGCCGACAGTTAGCGGGGAGACAACACCCCCAGTCGCCTCCACAGCCGTTAACTGGGTCCATTGTCGCGGCGTAATCCCGAATTCGTGCGGGAAGGCGGGCTAATTGTTCGGTTTCGCGGGGAATTTCCAACGACGCTCCGGATCGGGGTGGAATTTTTTTGCTCCGGTCCCGGAACCGTTTTCTTCGCGACGTGGAAAAAGACGGTGACAATGCGGAAGCGCTGGAAACGAAACTGGTTAAAGCCAAGGAGGTGGGTTCAAGTTGGCGCGAAAATAGGTATAATTCCCATGGCCGGGTCTGGCGACGAGGGCGAGCAAAGTACGTCAAGAAGTTCCACGTCCCCGTGCTTCCCCGACCCCGACTTAATGAATTAAGTTCGCATTGTTAATTACTGCTTGCTGTTTCGCCGGTTTCAAACGTTTCTCTTCCGCGTCCGCGCGACACGCGCCTTTCTCTCCTTTGGCCCCTCTGTTTTGCGTCGTTTCCCACTCCCAACGCCTTGTTTTTCAACACCCATTCGCCCTTTCGAAATCGTTCGATTCCAAGTACGACGCCATTTTGTTTCCGATAGAACGATTACTTAAACTTCATTTATTCATTTAACAGAATGCCTGTTAGTTGGTACGAATATGGAACAAAATTTCGTCGAAGAAACCGATTTTCGAAACGTGTCTGACCAGTGCTCGAGATTTCTACTTAAAAATTGATGGCGAAAGTTAAAGGTATCGATTCTAAACGAAGCTATTTTGGGTTTACAGCTTTCAAGAGGAAACCTTTAATCAACACTTTCGATACACTCGATCCGCGTAACGGCGTGTATATATAACTTTGGAGGAATTCGAAATTAGAATCTACGAAGGTTCGAAGCTTCGTTCTTGACACTGAATTAGCAACTGTAATATCGAGATAGAGATTCTCGTTTTTCTCGAGATCGAGCGACCCTTGGACGCCCCGGGGAAAAAGGAACTTCTCCCCAGGAAAGCTCAGCGATACGTTAATTTTTTCCCCCAGCGTCACAAAAGACTCGAGACGCGAAACAGTTCGCCGTTGCAGCCGCGATTCTATTCGCGACCAATCTCGCGGAAAGAAATTAGCCGACGAAGCGTCGCCGAATGGCTCTTTAACGGCGAAACGATTGTTTCGACGCGGCAAACCTTCGCAGCGTGACATTTGTTTAGTTACAGGTTGCGCTGCCCTTTATTGCAACTGGGCGAAACGCACGCGCGCGACCGACCGCCATGAATATACATGAACGCGTGCAAAACGTGTAACGAGAAATATGAATAAATATGACTTCTTTGCGAGGGGTCTATGAATGTTGCGAGGGCACCGAGGCAAAAGTGACAGGACGCGTTCCAGTGATTTTTCATTTCGCGCGTATAACGTGTGCTCCGAATAAAACGTCGCGTACCGTTTCCTCAGGAACCAATCGAGATATCGTGTAGTTTTTCGAATTGATCGCGTGCAACTAATTGGGAGATAAACAGGGGCTTCTTTTAGATTTTCCTTTTTAGCGAAAGGTGGAATTACATTTCTACGAGGCACCCTGTTAGAGATCTTAGTCATCGGCCGCTGAGAGATATTACTTTAAAGACCGAAAGAGGTCCCCTAAACTGGCTGCCCACTGTAAATAGTAAGAACTAACATGGCTGGATAATTTTGTAACTCGCGTATAAATAAGTCCGTACTCTGTTTTAATTATTAACGAAAACCTGTAAAATTCAACACACCCTGTATAACGAAGCACGAAAGATTGCTGGGTAGGTCATTTGTAAAAACAAGTGTGAGCCTCAGGCAACCCAAGAAATAACATTGATTTTGTAAGATAAATAATAGCGCACTTTAACCGATTGGAATCTGTTTCTTAATTCGACTGTGATTATTTTTCTTTGCATATGTTATTACGCCATATAATTTGCTACTAAATTCGAAGCGTTTTTGACGTAGAGATATTTTGCTACGATTTTAAAAATCGTTGACTCTCAAAACGCAATACTGCGGCGGTCTGCTTACAATTTTCATCCCTTTCTCGACCCCCCGTGGGAGGCATTAATCCGTACCAAAACGCGTTACTGAACGGCGATTATTCTTGAATGGGCGTATACGTCAAACCGTGAACCGTTGATTCAAATTTCAGCCGAACGAGCGCCCGTGGGAACGCGCGGCCGAATTTATTCCTTTCGAAAACTGTTAAACGATTAATAGAGCAACGAGAGGATAGCCGGGGCTTTAAAGTATTTTTCTTTGAACAGCGACGGAGATTAAATTGCTTTGCGCGACCGACTCTCGAAAGCGCGCAAAGAACGGGCTTGAATAACGTTTTTCGCATCGTTCTTGATCGCCGGGAAGAAATATAAATATTGCGAGCCCTGCGCGGTCGCGGGACGTTGAAAATGAAAGGAACTTCCAAGAGCAAAACTCGGGTTTCCAAGAAATAATTTATTTCGCGTTTTCTTGCGTTCGAAAAATTGACGTGTCGGTGGCAGAAGTCGATTAATAAATTAATCTTTCGAAACGCGAAACGGTGGTCGGTTTTTAAATATTCCATTTCGCGATGCAATTCCTTTAAAATGTAAGCGTATTTCGAGGGCAGCAGTTTGGCGAATAAAAACGGATGTTCGCTTTGTTCGGGGGGGGGGGGGGGTGGTAAAGACTGGACGGGTCGGGGGCTCGTCGATGAAATAACTGCACCCGGAGTTTGAGATTCCGCGTTTGCACGTAAAACTGTACCGAAGGATGGTGGGTCGTTCTTTGCGGGGGCGAGACTCGCGTTACGGGAGCGCGAAAAGTTTTAATTAACAAAACGACTTCGACCGGGCCCGAAACCCCCCCCCAGGTTCGTTGATGCCGTGTAAACTCTGCCGCCTAGATTGCAAATCACAAAAGTACATTAGCGCATCCGGCTCGCGCCGTTTGCCGCGAAATGGCACAGGAGCCAAGCCTCTCTGCCGAATTAACGGCCGAACGAACGAAAACTTGAGCCACTTGGTACGATTCTCTGCTCGAGCGCCAGTTCATCGCGCGCCCTTCCCGTCCTTTTCGCCTCGATAAATAGCCCGTTTATTTAGTTTCGAGACTCGAGAAGGGCCCCGGAGCTGCCTTTGCGCCGCGCTTCCTTTCGCCTCTCCATCGACGAGCTTCTGCAACCCTTGTCAATTTCACCTTTGTCCGACCGAACGTTCAGTCGCTCGCAGACTCCGTGAGCCGGCGAATTCTCCGCTTGTTGATTCTGCGACGACGAAAGTCTGACGAAACGATTCCTGACACGGAAACTTGGACTTTTCGAGTTTCGTTCCCGCCGCCCTCCGGCGCCCCTACGCTTCTCCCTGGCTAAACCAAATTTGTATAGAGGGAAAACACTTAACGCGAACTTATTGAAATGCTTTCCTCGCTCTACGATCGTCGAATTAAACGCCACTTACGGCTTATCGATAAACGAATATTTTTCGTGGAGGGACGATCCGGGGTTATATTTAACTCGAGGCCCGCGGAATTCTTGACATCGAACCAATTAATTCGTGAGATTTTTCCGATCGAAACGAAGCCGCATACGGCATCGTTTGAATTACATTTACAATCATTTTAAATACGAGCATCGCGAACGGATCACGAGGACTTCGTTCGATCGCGATACCATCGTTTGGAAAAGCGATTTCCCTTTTAGCCACGGGAAGACGAGTCTGGTTATTCCCATTTTTCGCGTGATTAAATCACTCGTCTGAATTCGAATATATCCAGGAATATTTCGTCGCAGGGACGTCCAGCGTGTAATACACGTAGTCGCGGAATTTACCTTTTATAATGTTGACTATTTCAGCGACGAGGATCGATCGGTCGCCCCGATGTTCGATTTTAAAAGAATATCCTGCCCCGTCGCGTTCTATGATATTTGAAGTTGAAAAATGAACTGCAACGCCCACGCGTCGGGCTGAAAATATGTCGCGTTCCTGCGCTCGGAACGCCGGCGCAATATACGCGCAATTAACATCAATTTTCGCGCATAGTTTGAAGTTTAAATTTAGAAACGTTCCGTAAAATGAAACAAGCGGGCAATTGTATGATGTATTTTAACGCTTACGAAGTACCGAACGCAATACGCTTTTTCCTGTAATTCGAAAACTCGACGCCTCTTTCCACAAAATTCTATCGATGCGATGAACGTTTAAAAATATTCTGACGTTTATCGTCCTTTTCAACGCGCGCTTCGAAAGTCGAGGCACAGTAAATAATTACTTCTCAAGATTAAAAGTTAAGAGAAATAAATCTAAACAGGATTCTGGTAGGAGTCTGACTTGTTACTCGTCATCAAGTCGTATTAAAATCAACACAATTTTAGATTCACGAGGTATCCGTAAAATCTATTCTTCTTCTTTATGAAAAATAATTTGTAATTGAATCGTACGGCAAGGGGTTTGATGAGGCTGTAAAAAGAAGTCGTAGGACAAATCGTGGCCAGTGTTCATTTGTCTAAAAACAAAGTTTCGTTTCGGTGGACAATTCGAGGGCGACAGTGAACGCGTTAAAACGATCACTGTTCTCGCCGGGGGGTGGATTTGAATGTCTCCGGTCCGATTCGACGACTCATTGTCCGCGGTGACAAGGTCGTCAGCGGCGTTACGATAATTACAGCGACGAAGGGTAGAAGTAGAGAGCACTAGAGGCCCGAGGCCGGAGTTATGGCACAATAAAGAGGCAGATGAAAGGCGGAAGGGACGCTGGCCAGGGGTTGAATTATCGGCTGCTCGGGCCGACCACGATTTTCCCCGTGCAAAGTTAATGGCTCCATTGGTGTAATACGGCCGTCGAGGTGATTTCGAGCCGGTACGCAAAAGAATTTTGAAACGACCGTCGGACACGGCGACCGTGAATCACCGCGACGGACACTCGTTTGTCCCCATTATCGGACTCTCCGGCTATTCGCCTAGCTATAATTGATCGCGACGTGTCGCCGGCTCGGTGGGAAAAAAGGGATCGGTGCATAATGCATGAGTCGACCGTCTACTTTCGGATCCAGATCGATCTCAGCCGCGTTTCCCATATTAGCCCTTCGTTTCGCGCTTCGACGACCACCCGTCGACGGAACGACGTCGACTAGATTTCCTCGATTCATAAATCGCTCGAAAATAAGCTACACGGGTCGTCCTTTTTTACAGGCAACTCCTGTTCAACGTACGATATTCCCTTTCAAAGCTTCGCTCTTCAGCTAGAACAGCTAGACAGACGTTTTCGAGGTATTTAAACCTAAGTTATTTAGCGTCTCAATTTTTAGACTCTTATTGCAGTTTGTTTAACCGAAACGAAACCGACGAATCGGTTAAAGTGATTTTTAAACGCGTCTGTCCGTGGTAGATAATCGCTAAATAATCCTGCCCTCGCTCGAGAAGCAATTTTCGAAAAGTTGTTTCCCCCGGAAGAAAATTCGAGATGGAATCGAGGTGGAAATTGTAGGAAGGTGTTCCTCTTTTCATCTCGATTCCTCTTGGTAGTCGCGCGCGCGCCCGGGTGTGAGTTACAGCTCTCGCACGCCATGGGCTCATTCGTGATTCATTTAGCTGGATTCTGGCCAAATCCGTCCGTTCGACCGTCGGTCGTCGTTGTTTCATTACCGCGAATCCGGCGGAGACGTGGCTCGGCGCACCGACAGTCCGCCCCCTTTAATTCCTTTTTCGCCCTCGCAGCCCGCGTTTCGAGACATTCCGCTGGCCGGCAACGACGCCAATCCCGGACGATTAAACGTCGATTCGACTAGGCGGGCCCGGGTCCGGGTTTTCTATTTTTCTCGTTGACTGGGGGCTTTCGGGCTGTCGCGGGATCCGCTCGAAGCCGCAATAACGGACGGTCGCCGGGAACACCGGGGGTTTTGCGCGACGAAACGGACGACGCCGCCACGGCCCGGCTGGAATTCCTAGAATTTATTCGAAAGCTTCGCGACGCGGAGTGTGAATCGAACACGAGAGAGTCGGTGGGGTTGTTTTGCCCGGCGGAATTTCATTTGGTTGCTGTTTGCCTCCGATTGTTTTTCTACGCGTCGATTCCCCTAAGCAAAATAGCTTCGAGGCCGTCCGAAACAGAGAAACGATTTGAAATTTTTTAACCTCTTAGGCACGGCTGAATTTTGCGCGGAGCTGTTTCTCTGTACGGCAGAGTTCAACGCGAATTACGTGTAAATGATACGGCACTGCAATATGTGACGGACAATGCTGTTCTTTACACGAGTACATTGGAATGAAGTGTTTGATGATTAAATTATAGTTTTTCTTAAAGATATGATAGACGCATTTTAACTTTAACAATTTATTCTAATAATTAATAATACAATTCAGTATGGCACGTCTTAAAACACGGTACAACATAAAGACCAACATCACAGTCTTCACATTCGTAGCGCGATCGTCGTCTTTTATCGTTTTTTGAACATACGCCACAACTTCGTAGCGTCTTTTTAGATTTGTTAGACTTACAGTAGGATGGGAAATGTTTGTCGGTTAGTCTAAACGGGTAATCAACCGTAGATTTCCTGCAGATAATGTTATTGTTCATGTCCCTGTACTTTTTAAAAATTTCTTTTAGCAATTTAAGATGAAAGGCTCGCATTGTAACGTCCGGTTTTTTTTCAAACCTGTACAAACAGTATGCATTCCAAATAGCGACATCAAGCAAATGGAAAAAAAATTTCTTATACCATTTGATGCTCTTTCGGATAGACTGCACACTAGATATTACTTTATCTCTATTGTCGACTGCTCCCATATTGGTAGTATAATCGACAATGCAAGATGGTTTTTGTACCCTTTCTCCTGTCCGATAATTTATTTTTTTCGTAGTTACGTAATCCGCGGAGTGGCAAGTTGACAACACGTATACATCGCGTTTGTCTTTCCATTTGACGGCGAGAACATTGGACGACGATCGGAAAGATAACTCACCACTTTCTAATTTTTCACTCATAACGGGCATGTCTTTTCTTCGCGGTTTTACGGTGCCGCACGCGTTCGTTTTGTTATTATACAAGTAACTAAATAAGATTGGGCTGGTATACCAGTTATCGACAAATAATGTATGCCCCTTTCCTAAATAAGACTTAAGTAATGTCAGTACCACCTCAGCCGATTTTCCTAAATATTTATCGTCCGTTTTTGTGATATCGGAATCACTTCCGGCATATACAACAAAATTTAACACAAATCCCGTTTTGCAGTCACATAATACGAAGGATTTTATACCAAACCTATTGCGTTTGGATGGGGTATATTGCTTGAATGAGAGACGTCCTTTGTATAACAATAAGCTTTCGTCGATGCATAAATTGCGAAATGGAGTAAAACAATTTGCAAACGAATTGCAAAGCTTATCGCAAAGTTCTCTAATTTTTGTCAATCTATTGGATTTTTCTGACTGAACTTCACTAAAATAAAGGTTGCGTAACAAAAACGCGTATCTATCTCTACTCATTATTTTGCCGAAAACATCAGTTCGAAGAAATTTTTCTTTTGTCCAATACTCTGAAAAATGCAGTTTCTTTACCCGCGACATTAACAAACGAATTACAAACAAATTATACATTTCTAGAAAAAGAGCGCCTGGAAGTGTTCTTCTTGAACTTCCTATATTCATTAGTTTTTTCCACAATGAATAAAACCAAATCTTCTGAGAAGAATAGCTGGAAATAATCGATCGGTATTGCCGATCGATTGAGCCGAGTCCTCATGCCAGAATTTCGGGAATCAAATACATGTACTTGCGGCTCCAAATTTTCGTGTGACTAGATTATTCTTCTGATGGTTTCCCTTCTGGGCACATCGGAATCATCTGAGTCGGAAGAACTGGGTATTCGAAATCTTTTTATATTTTTCCTGCCACGCATGTTCTTGTTCATATTATTTTCTATTTCCGAGTCGTTTTCTGAATTGTAATGAATTGATCTTCGTTTTCTACCTTGAAGCGGCATTTTAAAGTTATAGATTCTAACAAATTATAAGGATGTGTTAAAAAGGCATGATAAAAGGAGAATCAGGTATATTAAGATCAAATGGTATATTTATTTAAATAAAAAGTAACAATTCATACTTGACACGGGTAGATAAAGAACAGGCTGTATATTGTGAAAACAATTAACAATCGATATGAATGCAAAACAATATATAAAAATGATTACTTTATTCAAACGGTGGGCGAGTGTGCCAGTAGAGTGCGCCACTACAGTGGCGCGTCGTACAGAAAGATGACATCCGCGAAAGCCACTATAGTGGTGCGTCGTACAGAAATATGATATCCGCGAAAGCCACTATAGTGGCGCATAGTGCCTAAGAGGTTAATCGAGAAAAATGTTAAACTTGAAGAATTCGAAGGGCTCTTGGCCAAGCCGCTACCTGACGAGGATCCATCGTTCTCGATCGTCTGGAAAGTCGATTTCTAAGGTTCGTGTCACGGAGGAGGTCGACGAGGGGAAGGAATAGGCGAAAGGGAGGGGGGGGGGGTCGCGCGGATGGCTTTAGGAAAATTACATTTTGGTTCTGCTCAATCTGTCGCGGGAAATAATTCCGGTTCGATCGCGCCAGTCGGGGGAGGGGGGCGGATCGTTTGAGATCATTCGAACGGCATTACGTTATCTCGCAGACGAGCATACGTTCGAGGCCGATGGCTTTGCTAAATTCACCGCGAGTATGACGCTCGCGACGACTGGTCGATTAATCGGTTCACGAGCGAACGCCCCCGGAATCGATTACTCGCGTCTCGCGCGGCCAATCTCCTGCCCCCCCTCGCGCCTACTTTCCCCCGAATACGAAACGAGCTTCGAATCTCATTCCACCGATAGATTTTATACCATCGTCAGCCGACAGTTAGAAACGCTTAGAAACGCTTTTGTCCTTTGCCACTTCCCTGCGTCGATCAAGGGAAGAGGACGAAATATTTGTGAACACACTTTATCGGGGAAACGTCAACCTTTTTTCCGTACAAAATTGAAACGCAAGCGTTTCTCCTCGGTGTGCACGGCACTCGAGCATACCCGGTTATGAATTTCAATAAACCGAATTACCGTTACAAGGGCCGCTCGAGTTTCGATGTTAATTGCTATTTAATGTCATTTGTTTGTTCGACTCTTTCGTTTCCCCCGCGTTTGATCAGCGTCCCGGATAAATTTCAGGTGTCCAATTACCAGGGATATCCGGCCGTTTCCCGGGTAAAATAATTTTTGTCGCGCGGAAGAATATTAATTCTTGCTCGGATCGCCGGAACAGCGATAAAGCTAGTAAGGAAAAACGATTATTTTAATTACAGGGTATAAAAGCGTTACGGGGTTCGATTAGAACGGATGAAAGTTTTATTCCGTGCGTCGGAGCTGCTGGAAGCTATAAATTAGGGAAAAAACAATGTTCCCGACGCGAGAAAGTTCGACTCTCGACGATTATTGCTCGGTTCGACTTCCGGTATTTTTATTTCGCCGCGGATTATTCGAAGGTTTAACGATCCGTGGTCCGCGGAAACGGCATTGTTTTCCGGGCGCGGTTCTCTACGATATTTCCTCTCGAAAATTGGTTCTGCCAGGCTCGACCGAAGAAGGCGCCGGAAACGCGTAAAACGACGCCGATGTTCGGTGTTCGCGTTCCGCGTTCGCATTCGCGGTTCACGCGCGCGTTACATTAACGTTATGAGATTGAACCGATGCGCGAGTCGGGCGTAATGTAACGTGAAAGAATTTTATCGATGCTCCCTTTTTACGGGTCAGTCGCTCCTTCGTCTCGACCGCGTTCCCCCCCAGGATACACTACGGTAAACTTGTACGCTCTCCAGCCGCCCCCGAGGTTAACGCGATATCGCATGAAATATATCCCTGCTTGTTCGGAGTGCTTCCCAGTTTCTTCCTTGAACTTGAGCAGGCGAGCAAATTTTCGGTATCGAACGCGGAGAGAAGCCGAGTACGACGAGAGGGAAGTCGCCAAATCGAATTTCGCCGATTCCAAAACCCGGTTTCGCCGGAATATTAACTGCGAAACGCGTACCCCTGAAGCTACGGTACGCAGGGGATATTTGTCTACTTATTGTAGCGTGTATTTCTGTTTGTGAAACACCGTGGTGCGTGGAAAGATGTTTTAAAGCACAGATTGGCGAAGGTGCGAATAAGATCGCTGGTTGCGATACACCTCTGTTGGCGTTATAGAGCTAAACAGGTATCGATCCTTTAGTATACGTACGCCATATTGTGTATAGAAATTATAGAAATATGGAACAGGAACGACACGAATTCTGGTCGCGTTAAAATATCGCTAGTAGCACGAGGAAGATAGAAAGGGGATAACGGGACGATCGAAATCGGTTTGGTCGTTAAGGTCAGTTTTGAAAGAATACGACTTATGTTTGGGGATTCTGTAGCCGTGGTCGAGAGCGTTACATACTCGAGCTATGATATTTAGATAATCTAATTTAGATTTGTAAAAGGTCGACACAAATAATGCTGCGTTCCCTCGGGTGTCTTCCACGGGCATAAAAATTGATTTTCTCGAGCAGTCCGTGGACATACGACCGTGGATAATTTAAAAAGAAAAACAGGATTGGATCACTGACATTTCTACGCGATTCAAGAGCAGGCGTGCCAAGACGAGTAGAGATATTATCGTAAACGTGACGCAGACTGTTCGTAGAAAATACGAGTCCAAACGAGACGTAAGAATTTGTGTATTTTCTGTCGTATTTTCTCTAATAACAATGTTTATACGTATACGGAGACCCGTATCGGCAATGCATATTCAATGTGTGGAAGTTAACATTTACCTTCATAGAACTCTAAATGAAATTTCTTTCTCTCTTTTCCGTCTGCTATTGACGTATGGTTGTCGTAGATTGATTTCAAGAATCTAAGTAAATTAAATTTTTAACATCAGCTCTTGTCGCGCCACTTTTGCCAAAGGATCGATGGCCAATATTGTAACAGAAGCTGTTAGCCTCGTGCAGAGTCTCCGACCCTTTGACCGGAAGTCGTTAAAGTCGAGACGCGCTATCGTTGTAAAACGGAGGTAAAAAAAGGTAGCGGATAGCCTGGGCGATTCAATTCCGATACCGTGGTCAGAATTTCCGCGACACGCAGGCATCCGAAACGGGCGATTGATCATCTTGTAGGGCGGCGGCGGTCGCGGCAATGACCCAATCCCGTCCGACGTGTAATTAACGTTGCCTCCACGTGTCGGTGGGAGCGTATCAGCGTGAAATAATCGAGTTCGCGTACACGGGCGTGGAACGTACGCCTCGTAAACGCGTTACAGGGACGTAAAGTGTAACCGTAACGACGCCGAGGGTCGCGACCGGCCATCGAGGAAGGTGACGAAGGAGGCCGAAGTGTACGGGGATAATTAGTCGTCATTGTGGAAACGTTCCTGAACACGAGGAGCCGGGGGATGGAGGGTCACCGGTCCGACTGCCATTACCTTAATTAATATTGACTCTTTGTCGCGAACGATGGACTCGTTTTCCCAACCCCTCACTCTTTCGCGTCGTCGCTTTCCGATGCGTTCTTTCAACTCCCGATGTCTCTGGCTCTCGTAACGCGCCGCGCAAAGGGGGGGTGAGAGCATGGAAACGCGCTGTCGCTTGTTATACAACCGTCCTCGTAAAATACACCTACGCTCGCGAGGATACCGGCCGCGTCCTCGAGGACGATGCAGACCCTTTCTTCTTCCCCTTTCGCGTTTACGTCCCGCTCCACGGTCTCGATATTATTCCAGCATTCGCGTTCAATCCGTTAGATACCCTCGACACGCGAAGCTTCGTAATATGTGGTACTTTGACGACGGACAGGGGGCTTGGAAATAACGAGGAGAAATTCATACAAATAAGTGAATCGTCACGAGTACCTTATGCCAAGTTTCATAATCACGAGGCTACTAGTTTCTCATGAGGTATTCGTGAAACAAATACAGGCTGTCCGGCCACCCCTAGGGAAAATTTTAATGGGGGATTCTATAGGCCAAAATAAAACGAAAATCAAGAATACCAATTTGTTGATGGAGGCTTCGTTAAAAAGTCATTAAAAAACTTCAAATCATTCTGGAAAAATTATTTTTAGCTAGGGGGGTCAATTACAATCATTTTTGGTCAATAGACATACCCCCGAAATCTTGCGCATTTTCGAGAAAAAAATTCATTACGGAAAATATAATGTCTGATTTTACGTACACCTATTCCCCTGAAATTTGTCGATAAAAAAGAAATTTCAAATCGTTCTGAAAAAATTATTTTTAGCTAGAGGGGTCAATTACAATAATTTTTGGTGAATAGACATACCCCCGAAATCTTGCGCATTTTCGAGAAAAAAATTCGAATATGTGTGAGATTTTCCGATAAAATTAAAAAATTTCAAATTTTTCTAAAAAAATTATTTGCAGTTGCAGGGGTCAATTACAATCATTTTTGGTCATTACACATACCCTCGAAATCCAACCCGCTTTTGAGAAAAAAATTCATTACTGAAAATATATCTGACTATACGTACACCTATTCCCCTGAAATTTGTCGATAAAAAAGAAATTTCAAATTGTTCTGAAAAAATTATTTTTAGCTAGAGGGGTCAATTACAATCATTTTTGGTGAATAGACATACCCCCGAAATCTTGCGCATTTTCGAGAAAAAAATTCGAATATGTGTGAGATTTTTCGATAAAATTAAAAAATTTCAAATCTTTCTAAAAAAATTATTTTCAGTTGCAGGGGTCAGTTACAATCATTTTTGGTCATTACACATACCCTCGAAATCCTACCCGCTTTTGAGAAAAAAATTCATTAGTGAAAATATAATGTCTGACTATACGTACACCTATTCCCTGAAATTTGTCAGTAAAAAAAAATTTCAATTCGTTCCGAAAAAATTATTTTTAGCTAGAGGGGTCAATTACAATCATTTTTGGTGAATAGACTCACCCCCGAAATCTTGCGTATTTTCGAGAAAAAAATTCAGTACGGATGGAACTTTAAACGTTAATAACTTTTTAACGAAGCCTCCATCAACAAATTGGTATTCTTGATTTTCTTCTTATTTTGGTCTTTAGAATCTTCCAGGGGTGGTCGAACACCCTGTATATTCCCTAGTACGAGCAAATTTGAAGGGAATTAAATAGTGTACGCTTGGAAAATTATTTGGAATTAAATCGTACGTCGAGGGGTTAAAGCGATTCTCCGGTGCGTCGCAGAGACGCCCACGCACGAGCAGAAGGTAGTACGAAGGTAAATCGTCAGAGGGGTGAATCGGTGGCTAAGAAGGCGAGGCGAGATTCGTCTCTCCGGGCGGAGTGTTTTTAACGACGTTGGTCGATTGTTTCGCGGGTTTCCAGAGCCCAAGGGTGTATAAGTTTCCCCTTTAATTAGTCGATTTATGATGCGGGGGGTTGCTGAATAATGTATGACGCTTAAATGGCCCGTCCATTTATGGTCGTAGGTTTTTTATGAGCCTCTGCTTCGGGGACGGGATTCAACGGCGTGTAGCAGTTTGGAAACGGGGAAATAATGGGATCGAGAGAAACTTGCTTTTTGCGGATAGAACGACGTCGGAATCGAGCTTTCTGAAAGTAGAATCGTTCTCATTGGCTAACGTACGAGTGCTTTTTCAACCGAAATTGTAAAGACCCGTCGGTACAACGAATCCTTATTTTTGTAAAAAATGACCGGAGTCGTTGAAAACTTCCTTTTCGAATCACTTTTCACTTTCCATGTAATATCTCGTCGCGAGTTAGATGTCGGATTAATAATTCGGCTAAAAGTTAAGCTCCTCGTCACAGTATATTAAGTCTACATCCACCCCCTGATGTTGTACGAACAAAGTAAACCGAGAGCGTACGCTGTTACTGGATCGTTTATGTTTACGACGGAAGTGGAACAAAATTTTCAATAATGGTAACATTTTTCTGCAATTACTCGAGACAATTCACATCCTGTTTAAGGAAATTACCGTCGTACGCTCGAGGCTAAATTCGGAAATTGCTCGTATCGATTGTACCGCGAGTACAAATCGGGCGCGTCGTAAATAAAAAAATTAGTAATGTCTGAGAGCACGAGCGTGCTTCTGAAACTCTCTCTGATATATTAATTATGCTATCGATTCGTTCCGTGCTTCGAAACATCAAATGGAAATGATCGCAAAAATAAAAATGACATGTTCGATCCGCATAATTAAATACTCCGATTAAGTACCCCGAAGCCAAATACAGGAAACACATCGTTCGCTGAGTTTCTTTCATCTCGCACAAATTAATCACGACAAACAGAAGAATCGAAGACAAAGAGACCGCGAGTGGATATTGAAGAGCAAAAAGTTGCAGAAATCGAAGATTCGCGAACAGATGCTGGTAGAGAAAGTTTGGTTGAAATAAAGAGGGATGAAGGTAATGGCGTACGTTCGCGGTAAGTTTAATATCCAAGGAGTGGTCCAAAACTCGCCTAAAGTTCCCCTCCCGTCGTAAGTATCGCGGTTGGGTATCGACGTAGGTCGGGAGCTCGCATTCCCACACGCGTGCACGGAAAAAGCCCACTTTAGTTCCGCGTCTTTCACTCGGGAAAGTACGTATCGTTTTATTACAGAGTGGCAGGTAGAGACGGCGATAGAACGAGAGAGAGAGAGAGAGAGAGAGAGAGAGAGAGAGAGAGAGAGAGAGAGAGTGGAAAGGTGTATGCAAAATATACTCGACGGGCTGCCGCATGCGAAGCTAACGTCCATTTTATGCATCCGGAATGCCTTCGAACCGCTCAAGTATCGAGCGACCGGCGTGTTACGTATGCTATCGCTATCGCGGTCGAGAAACTGCGAAAGATCGCCGGAACTTCTCCGGGGAAAATCGTTTTCGCGGAATCGATTCCGGCCGGGGCTACCCCCGGCCTCTTTGCAATCGTTCGTTCGGGCATTACTCGAGGGATACAGGGAGAATTGATTCGGGGTTTTTGTTCGTTCGGGCCGGACGGTTCGCGTAAGGTCTCCCTAATGGCGGAGGAACAGGATCGTGCGGCGCATCCCGTAGCTCCCTACGTCGAAACTTGAATCGATAAAATTAACGCGCAAAGTAGTTTGGAGTGGCCACGGTACGATGGGAGTTGTTACGGAATAGGGTAAACAAGATTGTCGAGACCAAGGTAAACGTTGCGCGGAAAGTGTTCCGCGACAGGAGATATGGGCAGCATAGTTTGGGGAACACCAGGGGCGCTTCAACTTTCGAAACATAAAGTACCGGGGCACCGTATCGAAAAATACGATTATTTATACGAGGTTACACGAAATAATCTTTCGAGGGCGCAAAAGGAACGCGGAAGTCCGGTCGATTTGATATCATCTTTGCGTATAAATGACGGAATTTATGACATTGACTGGCGCTCGATCTATAGCGGGATTCCGCGGGGGATCGAATAGCATTATCCGCGTCGAGCGCCTTCGACGCGAATATCCCGCATGCAATCGACGGCGGCTCGATAAATTTCTCTCGCATGGATAGCGTACACGGGTCTCTCGAATTATGTTGGTCGAAAAAAATGAAACGAACACACGATCGATTCCACCGTTACGCGGTGCCTGTCGAGCCACGCGGAAGGGGAGAAAGCCTCCCGGACCGGCGGGGGGGGGGGGGGGGGAGAAAATTTTAATTAGAGACTCGAACGAACGCCTTTTCGTAACACGGTCCAGGAAACAAAGGGAAGGGGAACGAGGGAGGGAACGATGACAGGTGTAACGTGGGGTTTAAAACGGCCACGGGATGAAAAAAGGGGGGACGAACGATGAGGCCAGGGGAGCAACGCCCATCGTGGATCAGTTAAAAGCGTGTAATCCGCACCCGCTCGATACCTTCGGCCCTTATCGGCTAAATACCATGCAAACATGCCCCAATCTGGCCAGCAAAGTCGGCCGCTATCGCCACCCCATCTGCGTCCTCCCAGCAACCCCCTCGGCTATGCCTCGTTTAAACCAACTCCGTCGAAAAGCCGGATGGCCCGGCGTCGAGCCCACCAGCGAAAAGATTACGCCTCGTAACTCGTCCATCGCGAATGGAAAAAATCTTCCGTTTCGTTGTTACGTTGCTTCCACGCCCACCATTTTGTCCAGGCTCCTTTGCTAGCGATATTGACGTCAGAAATTCTGACTTCTCTGTCGATCTGTGACTTTTAAGATATTTTTAGTAATAGTTTGGACAGTCTCAAGAACGAAAGCCCACGGTTGATAATCGATTCGAGGCTCTGATATATCTAGATCAATCATACTTAGTAATGTAATCAAATAATACTTTCATGTACTTTTAAATCTTACAATTTACGAAGTTCGCGGCCATCAGCTCGGTGTTACTCGAGCCAATGGATTTTTCGGACCCGGATAACACAGATTACCAGATCTCGCCACGTGGAGGTTGCTGCGAGCGGAGACCCGGAGAGAGATCGAAGGAATCCAAGTTTCTTCGATCTCCCTTTACAATGGGACTTACAAAACTAGGGAGATAGAAGGAATCCAAGTTCCTTCGATCTCGGTTCGCTTTACATGTATTACGCTCGGGATAGAAACGACTAAACCGAGGAGATAGAAGGAATCAAAGTTCGTTCGATCTCGTCGTTCAGTCCTGCCAAGCAATTATTTGGTCGAGGTGAATTAGGGAAAATTGGGAAACACGCGACGCGAATCGTGCAACAGGCGCTCGCTTGTTACGCGAGAAGGAAAAAAAAGCTACTTACTCGATAATTGCTTGGCAGAATACATATATTCGCACCTTAACTCGAGCTTAAATCTAAACGCGTTGAAACTAAAAATCCAGCGACGATATTCTACCTAGCTAAACAGACGGTTAGATTTATCAAATAACACGAAAGCGAACAGTGAAATAAGTGAAGAATTAAACACAGTATCTCAGCTAAATGCTATCAGAATAAGAAATAAATCACTCGTAGAATAGTACCGTGATATTAGACCAGCTCGATTTCCATTGTCGAGTACGTTTTAGTAACACGAACGACTTGTTTTATGGTCGTTGCACGTTCGACGATCGATGCGTATCGGTATTAACGAGTGTCGTTGGATCGATTCGATTATTATCGTTCAGCCCTGCGCGGGGGCGAGCCTTGGGAATTGAGACCTCGAGACACACCCGGAGGAAACGCGGCTTGGACGATAAAACTCGAAAACGCGAGGCGAGCTCGCGCGTCGGGGCGGTTTTTTTCATCCCTCCTTCGCAGTCCGTGTTTCACCGTGTAATACGTGCAAGCAGCCCGCAATTACCGCGAAAATTAAATACACCGCTCCCTCCTGAACCGCAAAGATTCACTGTTTTCCCGGAACTTCGTTCCTCCTCTTTCTTCCCGTCTTTTTTCACCCCCCTGCGTCGGTGCAACCCCCGTTCCGCGGGTGCTGTTACGTGCTCGACGAGGGCAAACGGAGTTAGCTGGAAGCGGTTGTACATTCAAATGCATGATATCGCGTGTGAAACAGCAGTTAGGGGGGTCGGATCTGCATAACTCTGCTGCGAACACCCCCTGAGGGTGCCTTACCTTTGCCCGCGCGCACGCTCCCATCGAAACTCGCTCGCCTGCCTTACCTCCCCGTACGCCCCTAAACCTGATCCTGCCCAACCACCCGTTTTACATACTACACCCCCTCCCGTACCCCCGACCACCCGCTAAAAGTGATTCCGCGCCGACTTCTGCCTCGCGATTTGTCTGTCGACGCACGGACTCCTCTGACCCGCGACTCTTCGTCCTACTTCTAACCGTTATTTGGTATGTTAACGACAATACAGCTCGGGAACGGACTACGTGTTGCACTGGAAAATTGATACGGTTGGCATTTCTTTTTAGGGAGGCTTCCAGGGGACGTTCTCGCCTCTTTTTACGCCTTTACTTCTACATCGATAGCTCGAAACAACTCACCACCAAGCTTCAAACGTTTTTGACCCTATCGCGAAAGAATTTATTTAGAGGAAGAGGTATTTTACATTTAGAAAGACTCGATATAAAAGTTTATACCTGTTTGCTTTTCGTTCGAACGAAATATTCGATTGAAAAGATTATAATAGCGTAATAAGGGTGTAATAATAACAAATAGGTGGAAGGAGGTTGCGTTATGTGTCCATTATATCAAATTAATGAAAATATGGTCGGAGTTAACGGTTATTACCCGTGTATTGTTCTCAAGAGCTGCGAAAGTGTGAGAATTTTAACGAGATCTCAAGCTTTCGCAAAATGCAGTCAATTTTTTATTTAAACGAACCAAAATCCAGAGTAAGTATCGCGAAACTGTTTTATATTGCTCCAGAAATAAATCTGCCGTTTGATTGGGTTTGATCCTCGGGGTTTTCCATTGCTCTTCCCGCGCTCTATTATTTGTTGTTACCGAGCAGAAGAAGGGTGAGACGAAACGGGGCTTCGTTAAACAGCAATTATCGCCGGTGTATTTATAATTAACCGGAACGCAAACACCGGTTCTCTTGTTCCCAGCTGATGAAACGGCCGCGATACATTCGTAATTTGATTTCGCGTAATTTCGTGCAATTTGCTCGGCACACAGAGACTTCTAATTTCGTTCGGGGATTCGTCATCGGGCCTAGCCACGGCTCCCGCGTTTATTTTCTCAGCAAACCGGCGAGTCGCTTAGGCGGTCGCACGCGTCTCTCGTAACACTCGAGAGGAACGCGACCGGCGAACGGAAGTCGTGGAAACGACGCGGAGGGACCCGCGCCGAAAATATTGCCCTTTGATCCCCCAGATAGGACACGGGATCCGTCTTTCTCTCGTGGATCGTTGGTGAAACCATGGAAAATCGATTTCTCGTACGTTTCTGCGGGGTAAACATTTCCGGCGCGGCGACGTCGCATCAACCGACTTACGACCTGTTATAAAACCTCTGCAGACCATCGAAATTGATCTCGTAAGAATGATTAATCGACCGGGCTCTATGCGTTACAGTTTTCAACCCCCTCGATTGTAAGACTCCCTTACAATTCGCTGCGTCTCAAATTGTATAACGTTAGTTATTTTTTAAATGCTTTGGTACATCAAATACACGTTAAAAGTGTTATATGAAAATGGAATAATGGCGCTTGGAGATATTTTCGAGGGGGAAGCCTGACCCGTGGATATTCGCGCGAGTATTCGGGAGGCTCCGAGGGTCCCGGGGGACAAAGTCCAGGGATTTTTTCAACGACAACATTCCAACGTGCGTCGTTCCGCGCGAATAAATTCGCGTGTATCGCGAGTCGTCATTGTTCCCCGAAACCTCGAACAAAAAATCTGTGCTTGGCATCGATTTACTCCGCGTTTAGTTGCTTCTGCTTTTCCCTCGCGCCTCGTAGACCTCGATAAATCTTGTTACGTCCCTCCTCGACTCCTCCGCTACACCCTGGTGCGCCTCTGTTCGCTCGCTAGCCGGCGTTAATCACTCCGTTGAACCTGAAATTGATAATAACAAGTGCCGCGTTCGATTACGGCATCGAATAAGAATGGGTGTAATCCGGCCTGAAGACGGAGTCGTCTGAAATAACGTCGGCGGAGGGGATTTTTCGACTTTTTTTTTCAGCGAAACCGTGACCAAGATGTGGAAAAGAAATTAATTGGGGGACGAGAAAATTGGTGAAACTCAAACAGGCCGCGCGAATGGGTTTTTAATACCTTGAGTGCCGCCCTTCTAGTCAACTCGTCCACTCGTTTTTTCCTCCCTCGAACGCGGATTCTTTCTACCTTTCTTTCGTCGGGAAATCGACAATGGTCCTTGCGATCAAACGCGTCCGGGGACAGGTGGTATAGGGGATAGGGGATGTTGGAACGATCGAGCGACAGTCTCGATTTAATTAACGAGCCAAACGCCACGGGCGGACGTTAATAACTTTGTCAATTTGTATCTGGACCCTCGTTGGTGAATAGTTCTCTTTTTTCTGCTCGACTAGCCCGTTCAACGCGAGGGAAAATGACAGTCCGAAAGGGTTGATTACGGGGATCGCGACCGAAACACTGTGCTCCTCGGTGTTCGACGCGCAGAACGCCCGGCCGGCCAATCATTTTTCCGATTTTGATGGATTAGTCCTGAGAATGACTGCACCGATCTCGGGGTTTATTTGGCAATCGATACTCGCCGGTGTGATTAATCGCGCGGCAGAACGAGGGAAACGGGCAGTTCCTCCCAGAGGTGTTTTTAGGTTACGGCTCTTTAAGTGATTTTCGCGTTGGAAAGATTGTTCCAGTCCCACGATTTATACCATCCTTTTGTTACTCTCCTAAGAAGCCATTTTGCTTCTCTTCTTTCAGCTTCCATTCTCGCGTGAATATTTTACCAGCCTTCCAACTTATTTTAGGAAAAATGTAGATACTTTCGGGATAAAATGCTTCCTGGACCCCCATCGTCCGGCGGTCCGGATATCCATCGTCGAAGACGCGTTGAAAATTACACGAGAAAGCCGTTACGGTGGAAAGTTTTGTCTGTAGGAAATTGCCACTCGAACGTGTCAGGCTCGTAATACGGTTAGGGGAGGAAGTAGGGGGAGCTTGTTGTATTCTGGAGGGCGCGCGAAAGAATAACATATGCGCCCGGGCTTTGTTCGACGTCCAGGTTGACGTAGCTGTATTTCAGGCACGCGTTCAGGCGGCAACCAAATATTTTTCGCGTTTCTCGTCGTCAGAAATTCGATCGTCTCGAAGTAAGCCCGAGGCGAGCCCGGACAAAATAAACCGGGATACGATCGATAGGAATTCGTAGATTGTTTTCGGATGGACGGTTTCGATTTTTTTAACGGGCCCCGCGGTCCTTAACGCGACTCAACGTTTCCGTGAGTCGCGACAATCGACGGTGTTCAACGACATTGGGATTGCGCCAGAAACAAGAACAAGAGGTATACGAGTAGACCATACACCTTATGGACTTTCGTGGTCCAATCTGGCTGCCATACCGAACGGAAAATTCGGAGGTGATTTCAGCGACCCCGGAAAAATGGGCCGACAAAATACATTGGGTGAAAGGTCTACCCGTATACCTCGTCTGCGGCCGTACAAGCGAACTGCATTAGTCGGTAGGAAGTTGCCCGTCGTAATTTTTGTTTCATAACGCGAAGTTCGCGGCCCCCGCCTCCATTTACATAACTTCCCGCGCGCGTCGCGGCTGAGAAAACTATTTTTGCAAGCGCAAGTAGCCTGGCCTGCGACCGTACATGCCCCGACAAAATGGCCGCACGGATGTTCGCGAAATTATTTGGCGATGTTGGACGTTAAAGAATACTAAACCAGTCGGAAACCAAATACGATAAGATAAGCGTATATAATTACCAAATTATGTTCCCTGGAGCTCCATTAATACGCATTGTTTGAATTTTGAGTCATTAAAATACTTCAATCCGTCCAGAAGTTATGGATTTTTTAAACATACGCATGAAATTTCAGGGAAACATTTCCGGCCACACAGTATATTTCCGGTAAAGAATTTTTTTTCTCGAAAGTGAGTAGGATTTTGGGGATATGTCTATTCACCAAAAATGATTGTAATTGACCCCTGCAACTAAAAATAATTTCTTTAGGACGATTTGAAATTTTTTAATTTTGTCGAAAAATTTCAGGGGAATAGGTGTACGCCTGGTCAGACATATTTTCAGTAATGAATTTTTTTCTCAAAAGCGGGTAGGATTTCGAGGGTATGTCTATCGACCAAAAATGATTGTAATTGATCCCTGCAACTAAAAATAATTTTTCCAGAACGATTTGAAATTTTTTAATTTTGTCGAAAACTTCCACATTTACTCGAATTTTTTTCTCGAAAGTAAGTAGGATTTTGGGGATATGTCTATTCACCAGAAATGATTGTAATTGACCCCTGCAACTAAAAATAATTTTTCCAGAACGATTTGAAATTTTTTAATTTTGTCGAAAACTTCCACACTTACTCGAATTTTTTTCTCGAAAGTGAGTAGGATTTTGGGGATATGTCTATTGACCAAAAATGATTGTAATTGACCCCTGCAACTAAAAATAATTTTTTTAGGACGATTTGAAATTTTTTAATTTTGTCGAAAAATTTCAGGGGAATAGGTGTACGCCTGGTCAGACATATTTTCAGTAATGAATTTTTTTCTCAAAAGCTGGTAGGATTTCGAGGGTATGTCTATCGACCAAAAATGATTGTAATTGATCCCTGCAACTAAAAATAATTTTTCCAGAACGATTTGAAATTTTTTAATTTTATCGAAAAATCTCACACATACTCGAATTTTTTTCTCGAAAGTGAGTAGGATTTTGGGGATATGTCTATTCACCAAAAATGATTGTAATTGACCCCCCTAGCTAAAAATAATTTTTCCAGAATGATTTGAAATTTTTTAATAACTTTTTAACGAAGCCTCAATCAAGAAATTTACGTTGGCCTCTAGAATCTCCCATTAAAATTTTTCCCCGGGGGTGGCCGAACACCCTGTATATTTATAAAGCGTACTGTCATCGCGAGGGTACTAAAAAAAACGGAAATGCTCTCGTCGTTGGTCCGTGAGCATTTTTCTACCTTATCCATTTACCGCGGCTGTCCGTTTCGTCGGTTATCTTCATCTTCCCGCACCCCTAACTCGATCTCGTCGCCAGATTTAGGGGTGTAGCGCGCGTTGCTCGTTGGCCCACGAAATCCTACGGCCGCGGCCTCCGAGTCCCCGCTTTTCCCGCGTTTCCGACCCTCGAGTCGCCACCCTTAAATCTCCCGACGACCTACGAAGGCGGGCCACTTCCCACGGACGTAGCGAGTCTCGCGAGGGCTGTGAATCCCGTCTAAAATAAGAGGGAAAAGTAGCCAAGTGAAAGCGGTACGGAGAACAGAGAATTCGGATTCCCGAAAACTAAATTCTTGCAATCGTTAATTTCTTCTTGGATGGTTTCGAAAAACCACTTCTAGGATAAATCTAAATTGCACGAAATTAAATAACGGGCCCTTCGCGTATACCTTTGTACTTTTAATTCCGAACGGTGCAATTTCAAATAACAATTTAACCCCCATTGTTTATACCGCGGTAACGTTGGCGCAGAGAGAAACGCGAGGCGCCGTTGCTGGTTTTCTACGAATTTATACAAGTAGCGTCGGCGTGGGTGGTTGTAAAGTCACGCAGAAAGAGGGGTTCTTACCGCAACGAAGCTATCGCGAAATTGAAATCAAGCTTCTGTTTGGATTACAATTTGAATAATTCTCAGATTACGGTAAAACCTCTCCATTCGTGGAGATTACCGTTCCGCGATGTTGCCGGGTAACACGAAACGCCCGCGCGCGAGCAATGGGGGAACGTTTTCTCCGCGAACGCGGCGGAATTCAATTAATAGATACGTACGAGAATCTCATTTCGTTTCGACGTAGGAAAAAGCGCTAATGAATATCATACTCGCGCGGCAAAAAAGAACCAGTCGGACGGCTCGCCGGGCCGGAACACGAGCCCCGGAAGCTTTGTTTGTCGGTCGGCTACTCTAATCAATTAACCGACCGAGGCGATCCGCAAATTCCTCTCTTGTTCTAATACCGTAATGGTTCCCGACTCCCGTCTATTCAAAGTTCCAGACGCTCCGGCGCGCCCGGTGGCCATTCGGTTATTGCGATCGGGTCGAGAAAAATTCCGCGAACAAGACGCGATCTTTTACGGCGCCGTCGAATCGAGGAAGCGTTTGTCCGAAGTCGGGAAGAATGGCGTGACAATTTCCTCGTTGAGATTTCGGTGTCCACGGACCATCGGGCTAACGAGACGATCGCGTGACCGCTTTCGCCCGGGGCTATTGTGTCTTTCCAGCTGTTCGTAGTTCGGTAGAACCCCGTGTTGCACCGCCGGAATCCGTGCAAGAGGAGCGCGGACGGCGCTACATCGCAACGGTATAATATATTTCCGGTAACAGTTCTTGCGAAAGCAGAGAATTACGGGACGGTTTAAAGGCTGACAGTAATTGATATTGACCGCCGAATACCAAGAAACCTTGCACTGGTTTCCAGCAGCGCGACAACAAACCGAGACTCTGGACGAACGTGTAACCCAGACCTTTTCCCCGCGAGATACGCCACCGCTCGTAATTACTCGCCCATCCGTTATTTCAGCGTATGCCAAACCCGGAAACTGTTACGGTTATGTTTTCTAATAAACGTCCGTGCGATTTACTACCCCGCGACTCGAAAAGCTGATCTATCTCAAATGGAATTTTATCGATACGGTTTCGTAAAGACTCAGCAAAGTTGGGAAGAAAGTTTCCCGGGGCATCAGAAAGGATCAAATGGTCAGAGTTCCGCGTCCTCGCCACTGCCAGGACGATATGGAATTTCGCGAGACGAGACGGCTTAAATGAGCGAAAACTCTGATCAATGGATCCCGCATTCCTTCCATAGGAAGGCTCCAAGTCCCGACAGTACTTTGGCCGTCTGATTGCGTCTCCGTCGGATGAGGGTAGCCCTTTCAAATTGAGACAAACGCGCAACCGCTAACGCGTTTCCTTTGTCCTCTGTCCTTCAGCCGGGACCATACTCGATGGAAGAGACCCATGTGTGCGTCCTCTTTCTTCGTCAATCGGTAACGAGCCGGTCGTTACTCGGGGATTGTCGCAAATCCGATTTCGACCGGATCGGATTCCGCATCGATTACCTTTTCATCGATTATTTGTCTCTTTTCCGTTAACTAACCCTTTAATCGAAGTTTTACCAACCTCCGTCGCGGATTACAGGGAGCCCCGTTGTAATCAACACGTCTCGTTAAAACACACCGATCCCAGGACCCTCCAATTCTACCAACAGTCTTTCGTTTAGATTTCCGCGTCCCTTTCGCTTAGCTGTTTCTACCAATTACTCGCTCCTTCCGAACAGAATAATATTTACGTATTTATATATATTTTCCGAATTAAGATACAAAAGTGCTAGATTCTTAGTTCGATGCATCTGTTCCGAACGACGTCGAGAATAAAGCGAGGGGGGAAGACACTTTTCCGTGCATCCTTATTATTTTTTCGTTTTTTACCGGTGCGCATAACGCGAGTAACTGCCTTGTAACTCCCCAGCAGTTTTTAAGATAGCAGTGGGGCATGATACTTTCGAGAGTAGTTTCGTCCCTTAAACTTGAGTTACCGCCGCTATAAAAAAATACGTATCCCTTATTTCTTACTGCTCTACAAGCCTGCAAAGTTTTTATCAAAATCGACGAGAGGCACTTCGCGGATGTTCCCCCGTCGCGAGGATGAGTTTTGAAACCCCGGATCAGGGGTCGACGACCCTTAAGAGGAACGAAAAGAGAAGCAGCCGCGTATACATAATAGAATGTGCTCGCGTTGTGTTTCCATTATCCTACGAAACGCCGTCGTACCCGTTCCGCGAGCGGCCCGAAGTCTCATCGATCTGACTTTCGTTCTGTTCGACGACACCTAAAAAGGACCGACGCCTGCGACGAATGACTGTCGCAGTCTGGTCAATACTCGCGCGAAACGCTTCCAAGCGCCCGGGGTACAAAAGAGACGTACAGGGTTAAAGTTCGCGGATGGCTCGCGAATCGGGGAAATTCGCTGGTTTCCATCGCATCGCGTCGTATTTATGGGTTATAGAAAGATGGCGGTTTAGGGGAGTCCCGCGGGGTTAGGCGGCGCATTGTTCATCCGATTACACGCGGTCCCGAGCAAAAGAGATACCGTCCGCAAGACAGAGGGTACCAGCGAAATTAGAAGGTTCCGTTTCGTTGCGGTCTCGCCGGCTCCGGGGCATCCCGGGGATTTCGTAACGATCGCGCCAAAGAAGAAAGCACTTTGCGGGACGAAATTACCCTCGGGGCATTTACGGATTAACAGGATAGACGTTTTAACGATCGGCGCCGGGCGTCCGTGATATAAAGCGAGATCATTCGCCCTTCTACCCCCCCTCTCGAGGACGGATCGCCCGAAGAAGACGACTCCCCGGCTTTCTTAGCGTCCAACAATTTTTCGACATGGTCGGGGCCTCGGGTACCCCCGGACCGCGAGAGCCGCAGAGAACTCTCCTCGCTTCTTGTCGTTAACTTTCTCCGGTCGCTGGAGGCCTGAATAATTCCGAGAGACGTCGAGACGTCACCCTGCCCAAGGGTTGCAGATAAGCGCTAGCAAAGGGGTAACCAAGGCCACCGAATACCATCTTACTCCTTTAACGTCCCGAGTATTTAAATCTTCGTCCAACTTCTCGACCCTTTTCCTCCCAACGAGCCCATACGGCGACGTTTGCGTTTCGAGATAGGACGAATGGCGGCTCGAGCTCTTTCCTGCGGTTCTAGGAACTAGTAAGCGAGATAGCAGTTTCGTTTCGGGGCTGGAATAATAGGTGGGACATTCGTATCGAATCTTACGACGACGGGACGAGAACGACGTAGTATTTTCGATCGGAACGCGGGTGGGAAAGTCGCGAGTTATGATTGATGAATGATCGCGCGGTACGGGGCGACGTGAATCGTTGAATATTTATTTGCACGGGCGTGGCGGCGTCGATCGGCAGCCGCGATTCGGTCCGCTTCGTCGTCGATAATTCGAGGAACATCGGCGGTGTTGTTCGATAGGTGTTTCGCGGTGTCGTTGCCGCGGAGTCGATGGAAATTATCGGAAATAACGCCCGGTGTCACTATTTCTCCCTGTGAACGATGACAATGGACCCGGGGCCGGCCGCGCAGCGCCGCGACTCGGCTTTGAACAATGCGCCGATTTATCTCGGTCGGCGTGCATCGCCGCGGACTATGTTTCGATACCGCCACTCGATAAAGCCAATTTATATTTAATTAATGAGAGGCGCGCGTGCCCGACGGCGAAAGATTACACGCGTATCGCGTTTCATCGCGCGTTCTACACGCCATCGCTTTGCATTTCAATTTGTTGCGTTCGCCGATTTTCCTTTTATCTCCAAGACCGGGGAATATATTTAAACGCAAAGGCAACGCCACCCCCCACAGTATCGAAAACGTTGGGACGAGTTTACTTCCAACGCGCTACGTGGCTCGAGTTTCTACGACACGCGTGCGAACAGTTCGGATTCAGCTGGTGGTTTTCAAACGCTCGTAAAGAGTATTTCTAAAGTGGCCGTGGCTTCGCGAACAGCCCAAAGAATTCATTCTGCTCTTTGAGAAATAAAATTTTTTTAGCAGATCCGTGGGACAATATCGCGACCAAGATTTTCAAGGGAAACAGGTGTACGTTCGCGTTTACATGGATGCACGGTTGCCAGAGGGAGACACGGGCGCGTGCATACGTATGCATCCCTCGCGGAGCTTTTATCCGTCCGGCAAAAGGAACACGAGACGTCAAAGGGAATAGCCGAGGGAGCCGTTGCAACCGAAGGCCACGCCGTGCAAGAAAAACCCGGTGACTTACGTTACCGTGTCTTAATTCCCTCTGTTTCTCTCGAGGCAGTCTAGCCCCGACCGACCTTCTCCTTCGTCAACCCCTAACCCGGTAGTCTCTTCTCCGCTGTCCGTGTCGTTGCGACGCAAAAGACGTAATTCACGCCAATTAACAGCCCAGCCAGCCCGGTTCTGTGAGTTTCGCTGCGTCAACCCTCTCTCATTTCCGCTTTTCGTTCCCGACAGTCGCGTTTACCCGGCTTCTTTCACCGTTACCGCCACTCAGACGCCGCCCCTCGTGCGGCTGACCCACCTTTCCACGTTTCACCGTTTCTCACCCCTCGTTTCCCTCCCTCCTGCGCCTCTACCCTCGACATTCTTCACCCTCATCCTTTTGCGAGTTACGCGAACTTAATGAACACCGTGTACACAGAGAGTCTGGAAGGTCGATGATGTCGGAAAGTGCGGGACAGGGAGGGGTAGCCGTGGGAAAAAGCCTCGAAGGCCGTCGAGAAGATGACGAGAATCGAAGGGGCGGCTACGGCGGGGCGAAAACCCCGAGTGTCGACAGGGACGAGGCGGAAGCTCGGTAAAATATGGACCGCGGCGTGGGGTGGATGCTAATAACAATAATAAAGACGAAATAAGGGGAAATGGGGCTCCGGAGAAATTCACGGACTCGTAATAAATTCAGGGCGAGGCTGGCGTTCCATTTGCGGCCGGGAACCCTGGAACGAACGGGACGAGGGTAAGGGCCGATTCGCGTCACCTAGACGAACGGTTCGCCCGTTGGCGGTTTGCACCTGGTCCCTTTCAGTTCGCCGATCCCTTTCTTAAACGGACGCTCGACGATGTTAAAAATGGAAGCGCGGAACTTTGACCCACCGTGGATCAAGGTTAGATACATATGTGGCTAGAAAAGAGTAGAATTGACGTTAACATACTCGCGTGTCTCGCGTTTGTGTATATTTTATACTCCCATAAATAGACGAAGAATTAACTATCGAGCATCGTCACACTTTATACAGGGTGTTAATGGGAGATTTTAGAGGCCAAAATAAGATGAAAATCAAGAGTACCAATTTGTTGATGGTGGCTTCGTTAAGAAGTTATTAATGTTTTAAATTCCGCCAGTACTGAATTTTTTTCTCGAAAATGGTTCGGATTTCGAGGGTATGTCTATTGACCAAAAATGATTATAATTGACCCCCGCAACCGAAAATAATTTTTTTAGAACGATTTGAAACTTTTCAATTTCGCCGAAAAATTTAGGCATCTACCCCCTGTCGATTTTCCTTAAAAATTCGTTTTTGATTTTTAGTAATTTCGTCTAATACTTTTTTGTAGGTACCCATGAGCTCTACTTCAGAAAAAAGTTTCATTGAAATATATTCATAATTGTAGGAGTTATGACTTTTTGAAAATTGGACCATTTTTATGGGGTTTTTCTTATTTTAGAGGGCCAAGGAACAACTTTTCGAATATTTTTATAATTGCTACATATTCTCCACTAAAATACGCGTAGTTTGCTTTTTTAAACATTAAAATCGTCGAATCCGTTTAGAAGTTATGACGTTTTAAAGATTCGCATGAAAATTCGGGCAAACATTTTTGGCCAGAAATTATATTTTTGGTAAGGAATTTTTTTCTCGAAACTGAGTAGGATTTCGAGGGTATGTCTATTGACCAAAAATGATTATAATTGACCCCCGCAACTGAAAATAATTTTTTTAGAACGATTTGAAACTTTTCAATTTCGCCGAAAAATTTAGGCATCTACCCCCTGTCGATTTTCCTTAAAAATTCGTTTTTGATTTTTAGTAATTTCGTCTAATACTTTTTTGTAGGTACCCATGAGCTCAACTTCAGAAAAAAGTTTCATTGAAATATATTCATAATTGTAGGAGTTATGACTGTTTGAAAATTGGACCATTTTTATGGGGGTTTTCTCATTTTAGAGGGCCAAGGAACAACTTTTCGAATATTTTTATAATTGCTACATATTCTCCACCAAAATACGCGTAGTTTGCTTTTTTGAACATTAAAATCGTCCAATCCGTTCAGAAGTTATGACGTTTTAAAGATTCGCATGAAAATTCGGGGAAACATTTCCGGCCACACAGTATATTTCCGGTAAAGAATTTTTTTTCTCGAAAGTGAGTAGGATTTCGGGGATATGTCTATTCACCAAAAATGATTGTAATTGACCCCTGCAACTAAAAATAATTTTTTTAGGACGATTTGAAATTTTTTAATTTTGTCGAAAAATTTCAGGGGAATAGGTGTACGTCTAGTCAGACATTATATTTTCAGTAATGAATTTTTTTCTCAAAAGCGGGTAGGATTTCGAGGGTATGTCTATCGACCAAAAATGATTCTAATTGACCCCTGCAACTAAAAATAATTTTTCCAGAACGATTTGAAATTTTTTAATTTTATCGAAAACTTCCACACTTACTCGAATTTTTTTCTCGAAAGTGAGTAGGATTTTGGGGATATGTCTATTGACCAAAAATGATTATAATTGACCCCCGCAACCGAATATAATTTTTTTAGAACGATTTGAAAATTTTTAATTTTGTAGAAAAATTTCACACCTACTCGAATTTTTTTCTCGAAACTGGTTAGGATTTCGGGGGTATGTCTATTCACCAAAAATGATTATAATTGACCCCCACAACTGAAAATAATTTTTCCAGAACGATTTGAAATTTTTGAATTTAATTGTTAATAACTTTTTAACGAAGCCTCCATCAACAAATTGGTATTCTTGATTTTCGTCTTATTTTGGCCCCTAGAATCTCCCATTAAAATTTTTCCCAGGGGTGGCTGAACACCCTGTATATTAAAAATGTTGGCCTTTTAAATTATTGGGATTGTAGGGCTATGGGTTGTACGATCAAATCAAACTTTACTATTTAATTATATGAAGATATATCTTAGACATCCGCTCAGTCTGAGATCGGTTTCTAAACTGTACTCTAAACACCATGAGTTCGTAGAACCCATAACCAAAACAGGAAAGAAACTCTAGACATATGCATCGTCGCCGGAGATGATTTTTGTATTATCGTCACGGGACGGTTAGGAAATTCAACATAAATAACATAGGTAATTGTTATTTTTGGTCCCCGATCATACATTACGTTGAACAGTTCGCTCAGAGCACCGAATATCTCAGAAGACAATATTTGCGTATCGTCGGTGCACGTACAAGCCCGAAGGTCTGCGACGAATACGTTGAATGTAAATGGCCCTAATATCAACATTTGCGGCGCTCCGCGTGTAATTGAGCGAACCGGATGAGAATCGAGGAGTTCTGACGTCGATCATGAGCTGCTGCGTGCGATTAGTTGGGTACGATCGCAGCCGCGCGATGGAAAGCGACGGGAAACCGATGGCTCCGGAGTTTGGCAATCAGCGGATCGCGATCGAGCGCGTCGAAAGTTTCCGGGAGAAGTCAAACAGGGTGACAATGACGCGACTTAACCCGAAAAAACCATAGAACGTTCCCTTCGAAAATATAGAGACGCGATACTAAATCGAATACGTCTCTTTTTCATTTTTTAACGAAGACGACCTTCGTTATCGTTTTCGTCCAGGTTAAATCGGCAACAACGAGGCGGGGTTAGTTTCCCGCGACATGATAATTATATTATTAATTAACCTGTAACAAAGAGAGCCGGAACCACGGAAACGCAACGAACAAAAGCACGGCGCTCTCGCAACAACGGACGAGCAGACACGCGAAGAATTTCGATTGTAAATTTCTAAAGCGCCGCGGGACGGGCTGCAGGTTGACAAAGGGTCAAGAATAGCTTTGGACGGGGCTGCATAGCAGCCCGCGCGGATACGTTCGAACGCACCCGAAGCGTTCAGTAAATTTTATCGAAGCGACGCCGTGGAGCTGGGGGGGGGGGTTGGCAAAGGGGGTGGAGGAGGGGGCAAATCGCTCCAGCGGTTTCTTACGATGGATTTCCTTTCTGCGTGGCTTCACCGGACGTAAAGACGTACGAAGTATGCCTTTATTCCTTGGGAAATATCGAGAGGCTCTCGAGGGCCGGTTGCTTTTACGGGGGAGCTCGAGTGAAATGCGAGCGCCACGACTCGGTGCCCCCGAATTCGCCGAAAATACGTTGGTAATATTTTGTACGTGGAAAAATTCGGGCACCGGCGGCCCTCGAACGATTTCACCCCCGTGGTTCTCGCCTGTTTCAAAGGGCCCTTTGATTTCCCTGCGCCCGGTGCCCGTCGATCGTTCAATTTTTGCCCCAGGTCCCGTGGGTCGAAGGCGAGTGCGCCTCGACCCGGGGCAAAAACCGGAAGAGATATGGGTTCGAGTTAGCGACGTCGCGACAGGGTCCGGCGAGGCCGTCGCGAGACAAAGCGAAACAGGGAAGACTGAGGGGAAATTCTCGTAAGAAGAAATTCTCTCGCGGCTAGGCAGCGCGTCATCATTTATTCAGCACCCTATTCTCTCGGCGCTGTTGATGTACCGCCACCATTTCGCTCGAGCAACACTAATCGCGTGCCACGACCTCCTCTCTCGCTCTCTACCTCGTTTCGAGGTGTCGCCAGTTCCTTATCCGAGTCGACAGCCCGGCGCGACGTAATTTTTGATCACCGTCGCGAACGGGGCGCGGGCCGCGGGGGATGATTTTTGTTTACGAAAGTTCGAGACGGCCTCCGCGCGTCCGGCGGAAACTGTATAAAAAGGATTTTCCACGGTACAGGAAGCGGCGCCGGGGCGAGATTCCTTTTACGCGTCTTTCGGACCGTCGTCGTCGGTTTCCACCCCTCGCGGCGCGTTCCTTTCGCCCCTTTTGTTCCCGCGCTCTTTTTCGTCCGAGCGAAATGTTTGGGTTGTAAAATTTCCTTTTAGTGCCTTTAGGGGCTGTGCACGGAGGCGCGAGAGCCTCGCGAGGGGTGGGACGACGAGGGAGGGACAACGGACGTCTGAAATATTTAATATCGCAGGGTCCACCTGAAAATCTGGCTCCTCGTCGTTCCTACCCCGGTCTTCTCCTTTTGTTCTCCTCTCCCACGTGTCCTCCTTTTTCTCGTCCGGGGCTCCTCTTACCCTCGAGTTTTAAATGTCGCGTGATTTATTTCGGGCGAAACTGATGCCCGAGCTTTCCAACTTTCGCCAGACGTCGTCCCTTCGCGGTCCTTTTTCATTCGGAGTCGCAAAAATTGCATAAAAATTTGCCTCGAAAGAACTTTGTTTCGACAACTCTTCCGACACGATGACAAACGGGGGGAATTACACGACCTATGGTCAAACTCCGTCGAAGGGATTAACATACAAATAGCCATTAACAATGTCAAAGGGCGCGCGGTACCCCAAAGCGCCTCATCAGACTCCTTTAGTCCCTTGTATCGTTGAAAGCGTGGAACGGAGATCGAGTATCGAGTCTGCGCGATGGACGGTCCGTTTAGCCGACATCTTGTCGATCCTATTACGCGAAATTTAATGGAGAATACGCTGTCACGTGGCGTAGGCGAGGACGGTCCTGGAATTTTGAGTGTATCGTATCCGCTATGATCCAGTATGTCTGCCATAACGTTCCGCATAGACAGTGTATACGCATGGCCGACGTATTCGCTGCACCCCCTCGATCCCCGAACGACATTTCGCCAGATCACGCCAATCCCCTTGATTGAATACATCAGCATTCATCAGGGCCGAGCTTCAGCGCCGGTGTTTGTTCCGTGACGCGATACGGGGCACCCTCGCGAACCCCTGCTATATTTTTTCTCCGACGAGGGTGACTTTTATGCCTTCGTCGTCCGGTCGATCAATCGAAACGATTCTGTAACACTGTTCCGAAGAGTCTCGATTCTTCCGTCGCTCTCCACCCTCCGACCGTTCGCTGGAAGTATCGGGAACAAGGACGCCGAGTCGGGGAAGCCTCTCGATGTCATTTAAAAACATCGTTCTCCGAAAACTCCGCGTCAGAGGTCGCGACGACAAAAGAAATCGGGAGGGGGGAGTAAAAAAATTTCGAGGCTCTCGAAGCCATGACGGGCACACGTAGAGGCGTGTACGTCGTGCCAGGGTTTCTATTGAATTTATTTCGTAGCTGGCCGGCGCACGTTGCTGATTGCAGCCACGCCAAAGGGGTTGGAGAGCAGGATGGCTGGCTGTACCCGGCCGTTTTGCTCGCCGGTCACGTATTCCTGCATCATTTGCTATGGGTTTCATACCGGCCATAACTCTACGGATATATCCTCCACCCAGTCAAACTCCCAGCCAGCCCTCCGCATCCACCAGCCGCCCTTTCCCTAGCAGACGTCGAGGTATCTTGCAGAGGGCTGCGCGGCTCTTAATCCGAGGCG
Organism: Colletes latitarsis; assembly: GCF_051014445.1. Taxonomy (NCBI): domain Eukaryota; kingdom Metazoa; phylum Arthropoda; class Insecta; order Hymenoptera; family Colletidae; genus Colletes; species Colletes latitarsis. The sequence goes on along the minus strand of NC_135135.1, from coordinate 22,106,208 downwards.
CATTCATCGAAACCAATCTGCGGCCGTGTAGCGAGACGGTTCCGCAAATTAATCAACCCTTACGCCGTCGTGTCAATCCCGGGGCGTGTCGCGACGACGTCGTCGTCCACGCGTCCGCGGCTTTTGATTTTCATTCACCGCCCCCCCGCGTGTTATTAATACAAGAGGAACGCGCGATTCTTGCAAGGAGCGTTGGGTCTCCGGAACTGTCGTCAAAATTAATCGCGATCCTTCCGTGATTCAATTTTTCATACTCGGTTCATTTTCGAATAGGAGAATCCCGAAAGCACCTTAAAAGAGAGGGGGTGGCTGGCTTGCCATGATTCGGAATATTCTGGTCGCTAACCTTTTACCTCTCCGGTCTTAGTCGTTTGATTAATCGTGCATGACGGCGCAGAAACGACACTGTATATAATATTTTCGGTTCTTTTTATGATCTATAAAACGAAGACTATTCTGATAATTTTTTAATATGTATCTGGAAATTACGCTATCTTCGCGAGCATGTTGATTAGCGAGAAACGTTCGGTTTAATATGACTCGAAAAAGAAATTCCGAACATTTTCCCCTCAAGAGGGAACACCTTTAAGGCCAAAAAGAATGCCGATATTTGCGAATTTTTTCGACGCCACGGAATGTTTAATATAAATGTTTCATACGTATATTAAAAGAGCATACTTTGTACAATGTTCCTGGCAATTTTCATAAAAAGATGTTAATGTACGTATTAAATGGAAGCGTCCCGTCCTTCTCCGCGAGAGTCTCTGTTTATGGGTCACGCGTTCGTCGGCGAAACGGTAGGTCGATTTGTTTGCATCCCTAAATACCCGCGCCGTTTGTTTTGGTGCCCGCGGAACAGTTTTTGTCGTAAGCTGATCCCGAACCGTAGAACGAGCCAACGTTTCCAGTCTGTGTTTTGCTTTTCGACGCGGTTGTACGGTGCCAGTATCGCGTGAAACGTCGAGAAATTGGAATATCGTGTTCGCGTGTTCCTTTTTCGAGCGCGTTCAAAAATTCCCTGCAATTCTTGGCTCCACGGTGTTTTGTGCACCCTTTACCAGCGCATCGAAACACGCCCGTTCCCAGTCATTTCGTGGTCGATGAAATCCTGGAGACACAGGTGAGGAATTCATTGCATAAATATTGATATTAAACGCCTGAGCGTCGAGGCGCAACATGGCGTAGTTTGCATTTGACACTCGCGAGCCGTAAATCAGTATACATGTATCCGAGTATGTGCTGCTTTACAGTATTCGAGTAAATACGCGTCCTTATAATTTCAAACTTTGCCTTTCGCCTCCTTTTTAACATTACTTTCACGTAGTATGATTAATCGCAGAAAAATACTAAACGTTTGCTCGCCACAAATAGAGAAATAATCGGGTAATAGAGTTGAAAAATGTTATACATTTACATTTATAAACCGTGTTTCAGCGACAGCTCTACCGTTCGAAACGCGTTATCTTGATGTCGCAAACAATATTTGTTTATCGATACGTTGACTTTCGTTGACGACAGTGCGTTTCCATCGACGCGATTATTTTTTTTTTTTATTTTTATTAAATCGTTTCAGAACGGTTTCAGTTCCAGAAGGGAATAAAGGTTTTAAATCATTAAATGCATTTGAAATCCCTGCAGATTGCGGGAACGCGAGGCAACGGAATAGATTTCACTAATGCACTAAACGTCGCGTCATCGGTTTCGTATTTTCTCCTTAATCCGTCGTTCTGTATTTTGCGACGCGCAGCTAGCCGCGAATAGCGAGATACATTTACGTGGATGGAATCACTGATTGAATTGCATTTGTCGCTGACGCTTTCGAAATAGCTGGAAATAATTTCGAAACGTTGCGTCTTGGCTTTCGCGAACGAATTAGACAAAGCAATTTCCTGAGTTTCGAAAAACCAGGCGTAGCATATTGAAAACCGGACTCCGTTTCCGTCCAAATTCCCGATGGAAGCGCAATTTCCGTGCCCCGGCGTTTCTGCCTCTGGCTGATAAAATCGTTCATTTGCAATTACGTATGAAACGAAGCGACTCCAATTAACGAATGTAGCTCACGGCGGGAACCCATTAATACATTTGTTTCGCATTCGTCGCGCGATCGGTTCCGAAACCGATCTACTCTCGATGGACGAGACAACATTGCGAATCAATCGACCATAATCGTTCTCCTATGAAGCTCCTCTCTGCCCCCTTTTCGCACACCCAATCCCTCGTTCTTTACGTTTCTAAAACACACACTGGATCCACGTCTCTCTGCGTTTCCCTTTTCCCCGGGAAACAGCATTCTCGATATCCATATTTAAAATTAACAAGCTGGAAAGAAGGCAAACTCTGACGCTTTCGATTGTTTCGGAGGCCAATTTGTTCGACGGTATCGGAGTAGACGGTCTTTAACGAATAATCGCGGTCGTTACTTGCGAATCGCAATTTAAAATCTCGAATTATCTCCACGCGACGTAAGATAATGAAACTCGACGGAGATCGGAGGAGTTCCGTATTCGCGAGCTGTGCTCGCATATTCGGGCCAGGATTTACATACTAGTTTATTAAAATCCTCGTGCAACGATCGTTGCTGATGCATAAATGTGCTCGTCGTGTTTCGTTTTTTTTTCTCGGTGTATCGCCGTTTAAAGCGGCGTTGCTCCTGATCTCGGATCGTTCGTATAACGTTACGAACACTCGGTAAATCCTTTTGCGGGGTACTACGTGCTTGTTGAGGAAACAACTGCAATAATGCTATCATAAATTCAAATTATTGCGGTTGCCGCAAGATCTTCGCTGCCGCCATCTCTAGAGCGTGCAACGAACCGCGATTCTCCTACGGGGTTGCTCCCGGTCTTCCGGTGATCTTAACCACCCTCAACTTGTATACTCTGCTGAATCCTGCTAATAATGTTTTACGACTCCGACGAAATAGAATCCCCAGTTATGTTTCTCCCAGCAATTAGGGGGTCGATTTCGAACGGTTCGAGAGTACTTTAACCATCGAATCGTTTCCCGGCTTACTCCCTGATCAATCTCTAGATCAGATTCTAGAAAAGTGTTCAGTTCCGAATGTTTACGTATTCGGAAAATTCCATTCGTCTTCGTCCAAATTAAACTTCCCAAAAATCTCATCCGAGGTTCCAGTAATTTCCCTGGGTTTTGCCAAGTGCAACCGATACAAGAATCGGGTGCATAATCGATCGATGACACGTGTCGCGGAACCTCGTTCTCGAAGGACTTTTGCACCCGGCGCGAAGGGAACCAAAGGACGATCGGGACCAGGGCTATACAGGGTGATAATTTTAATAGGATATTCTAGAGGCCAAAATAAGACGAAAATCAAGAATACCAATTTGTTGATGGAGGCTTCGTTAAAAAATTATTAACGTTTCAAGTTCCGCCCCTACTGAATTTTTTTCTCGAAAATGTGCAAGATTTCGAGGGTATGTCTAATCACCAAAAATGATTGTGATTGACCCACGCAACCGAAAATAATTTTTCCAAAACGATTCGAAATTTTTGAATTTTGTCCAGAAATTTCACACCTCGAATTTTTTTCACGAAAGTGGGTAGGATTTCGAAGGTATGTCTAATGACCAAAAATGCTTGTAATTGACTCCTGCAACTACGTATAATTTTTTTAGTACAATTTGAAATTTTTTAATTTCGTCGAGAAAATTTAGGCACCTAATTAGATTTTCGGTAAGTGCGTAGGATTTCGAGGGTATGCGTATTCACAAAAAATGATTGTAATTGACCCTCTGTCCATAAATCTCGTCGTCTGATATTCGATAGCGGTGTTAAGCTTCTAAAAAAATTTGGGACGACCGATTTGACAATTAGGGGGTTTCCGGTGGGAAACAAAGGGCGTATAATATTTAATCGCGGAATGCAAGCAGTTGCTAGTTTCGTGACATTCGTCTCGAGCGACTGATTAATCGCGCGAGGCGCATAAAACGTCGCGCCTCGACGCGCCCTCTCAATTCTCTCGACGTTTATCGGAGCTCGTGACACCGACGTAACATTCTGTTTCGAATCTGGAACACGATGAATATTAACGAGACGGGAGTCATTGCACCGGAACGGAACGGCGACGGAAGAGTGTGTTCGCCGCGGGGCGTGCAAGACGACATGACACGCAGAACAGACACACACGCTCGGCCGCGAGCGTGTACACAAGATTTAGCGTCTTGAAACGCAATCTCGGCTAGATGGTTAGCCGTGGTACGCGATACACCCGCGTGCTCTCCTGTCTAAATAATTACGGCGTCGCGAACGACGTTGACTCTCGCCACCCCCTTCCTCGCTCCCGTCGCGTCTCAGCGCGTGCTGATTTTTACAAGAAAGCGTCGACAAAGTAGCCAGACGAGCGGCCAAATTCATTTTACCCCTCCAGTCGGTGGCTGAACAGATCTAAATCTCGATAAATTAATATTTGGAAACCTAGTCGAATTATCCTTGTGTAACCAGTCTTCGTCTCGTTCTGAATTTTTTGGGAATGAACTTCGTGTAATAATGCAAACCTTCTCAGTTTTCCGTACCATTTTCTCCCGATACGATTCCTCATCTTTACGAACTCGGGGGAAATGATCGAGTAAAAAATATTGTAAAGAATCGAGATCGCGAAAACAGAGTTTCCCGGGTCCCGCGAGGATGCTTCTGCCTTGGAGGTGTCCGTCCACCCGCGAATCGATGCGAATCAATCTCGTTGCGCGTGGACCCATTTCGCTTTAGTAATTCCCCGCGAATTTTTATTCGCTGCTCGTCGTCTTCGAACGAGTAAAATGTATTTCCAACGAGGAAACTATCATCGAGGATACGGGTGCATTTTCGAAAGAGAAAATGAACATTTCTGCCCTTACGAGGCACGCGAGTATAAAAAACGTTCCACCGTTTTACCCTGGATGGGATCTACGGGTAGCCTCCGCGTTTCTTCTCTCGGTTCCGGAGCAAGAATTGCGTTAGTCTCGCGTAGCTTCCCGTGAAAGTGGCGTCGCGTCGCGCATACGATCCCGCGACACACGCGTCGAGACGCTTATCCGACCAGCAACTTCGTTTCGAGGAATTAAGGGTGGCTTCTTTGTCTCTCGGGTTTCTCGGTCACGTATCGACGGAACGCACGCAACGTCGTTCGCCGCCTTTCTACAATTCTAAATACAATTTACCCCTGTGCTCGATGATCCCACGAATTCAATTTACAAGCAATTTTATAGAGACTCCACCTGGGAGAATTCTTTCTTTATAAATTATTACGCGTAGTATTTAGATTTTGTATCGTGGCCAGCAGCCGTATTTCTCCAGGAGAATCTCGTTTTCGACGCTATTGTACGACTAACGAAATTCAAGCGGACGTTAGGATTTTGCGCGAATCGCTTCAACGTCTTTGTGAGAGCTCGCCCGAAACGAGACCCTCGTAAATCGCACGAATCGCGTCTTCAGCGACTCGGGGAAGAGGCCTTCTGTGGACATAATCCTTCAAAGCATTGTTCGACTTTGCTCTTCGTCGAGAGCACCGCGAGTCCGCGATACGTTCCCACATCTTTGTACCTTCATTGGTCGTTTGAATCCCGATACATCGAGATATTCTGCACGGTTGTGGGAGTTGGAACAAATTTTTTCGTTCAGATCGTTAGGCTGCTGTCGCCCTTAGGCGCGCGACAGCAATTTTCTGATCGAGATCTCGTCCCGCGCTCGTCGAATGGAACATAATGGTCCGTGGGTTGGTTCGAACGGTCTCTCCACCGTTCGTCTTTCTCTCTCTGAATTTTTGTCGAAATTACTCGCAGCTGCGGCCGAAAAAAGGCAGAAAAAGGAGCGCGCAGTTTACCGATGAAACCGTGTGCTATTCAAGAGGCGCGACCGAGTTACGTAGGTTTTTTTTCGCGCTTCGACGCGTGTCCGTTGCCTATTAATGCTCCACCGGCCGGTTACAATCCCCTGGACTTGCTCGAATGAATGTCTTTTTTTAAAAAAAAAAAAAAAGAGAAAAATTCCCCATTGTTAGGGGCCGCCGGCACTTTGGTCACGCTTCTCGATCGCGAATTCATCCTGCCGGGCCGGGGGTTTTGCTCGTTCTTGACTTGGGGCTGTTAGGTTTTAATTAGAAGCCGTCCGATGCCTGCGAGGCGTTGTCGAAATAGTTGTTTGCCGTTCTAGCGTGCTCGAATAGAAAAGAGTCGAACCGTAAAGCAGAAAATTAAATTCCACTATTTATAATATCGAATCCCCGATGGGGAGAACGAACGTTTTTCGTGCTGATTGTAAAAACACCTTGTATTCTCGCTTAATAGTTCTCTCGGTGCATAATAATTAAACGAAAACAATATTCGTTCAAAGAATACGAATCGTGTATGCACGAAGCGTAACAAAGGGGGTTAAAAGGGCGAGGGTCAGAGAATGAGGCTAGTTTATATCCCCTGCAGGACATCGCACGGGGAAAGTTTACGATGCGTCGATTGCCGTACGAGATACATCTCGACTATTTTCCAGCCAACATTTTCCCAGCCGTTACCCGAGTCTTTACGAAACGTGTACGAACTGTGAAAGGGCGAATGACGGTTTCAGAAACGACGTTGTGCTTTGTCGCGCGCCGCGTAAATCCCGCCAAGTGCTCTTGAATAAACTCTAACAAAATGTTTCGCGAATTTCTTAGGTTACGTTTGTAACCGTCGTTCCTGAGAGTTCACCGACCTACCAGAAGTTATTCGAGTTCGTTTAAACGCGATTAAATAGCGAGCCACACCGGTGGAAATGAAACGCAACGGTCAAGTGGACTTTGAGATTTTTAGCAAACTGACCAACGAGAGGGAAACGACGCAAAATTTGCTGAAACTCAAAAATTTATTCCCGTGGACGTCACTGCTTGAGAATTTTTCTAGTTCCGTGGCGTTGGAGGCTGCAAATCTGAACTCTTTCGAGTCTGTACAGGGTGTTCGACCACCCCTGGGAAAAATTTTAATGGGCGATTCTAAAGGCCAAAATAAGACGACAATAAAGAATATTAAGTTTTTGACAAATCGTCCTAAAAAAATTAGTTTCGGTTGCGAGGATCGATTGCAATCAGTTTTGGTGAATAGACATACTCTCAAAATCCTACTCACTTTCGAGAAAAAAATTCGAGTAGGTGGTGAAATTTTTCGGCGAAATTAAAAAATTCTAAATCGTTCTAAAAAAATTAGTTTTGGTTGCAGGGGTCAATTACAATCATTTTTGGTCAATAGACATACCCTCGAAATCCTACCCGCTTTTGAGAAAAAAATTTATTACTGAGAATATAATGTCTGATCATATGTACATCTTTTCCCCTGAAATTTGTCGGTAAAAAAAAAATTTCAAATCGTCCTGAAAAAATTATTTTTAGTTGCAAGGGTCAATTACAATTATTTTTGGTCAATAGACATACCCTTGAAATACAACCCGCTTTTGAGAAAAAAATTCATTACTGAAAATATAATGTCTGATCATATGTACATCTTTTCCCCTGAAATTTGTCAGTAAAAAAAAATTTCAATTCGTTCCGAAAAAATTATTTTTAGCTAGAGGGGGTCAATTACAATTATTTTTGATGATTAGATATACCCCCGATATTCTACTCATTTTCGAGAAAAGAATTCAATACGTGTGAAACTTTAAACTATAGCGTTGATATGTTTCATTGAATTTTCATGCGAATCTTTAAAACGTCATAACTTCTGAACGGATTCGACGATTTTAATGTTTAAAAAAGCAAACTACGCGTATTTTAGTGGAGAATATGTAGAAATCGCAAAAATATTTGAAAAGTTGGTCGTTGACCCCGCAAAATGAGAAGAACCCCATAAAAATGGTCCAATTTTCAAACAGCCATAACTTTTACAATTGTGAATACATATATTTCAATGAAACTTTTTTCTGAAGTAGAGCTCATGGGTACCTACAAAAAAGTATTAGATAACTTTTCTGTAGAGCGTCAAACAAAATTACTAAAAATGAAAAAGGAATTTTTAAGAAAAATCGACAGGGGGTAAGTGCCTAAATTTTTCGAGAAAATTAAAAAATTTCAAATCGTCCTGGAAAAATTATTTTCAGTTGCAGGGGTCAATTACAATCATTTTTGGTGAACAGACATACCCCCGAAATCTTGCCCACTTTCCAGAAAAAAATTCGAGAAGATGTGAAATTTTTCGACGAAAAAAAAAATTTTGAATTAATTCTGAAAAAATTATTTTTGGTTGCGGGGGTCAATTACAATCATTTTTGGTGAATAGACATACCCTCGAAATCTTGCGCATTTTCGAGAAAAAAATTCAGTACTGACGGAACTTTAAATTAACATTTCAGTACCTACACGAATTTTTTTCTCGAAAGTGGGTAGGATTTCAGGGGTATGTGTTTTCACCAAAAATGATTGCAATTGAGCCCCGCAACCAAAAATAATTTTTTCAGAATGATTTGAAATTTTTTAATAACTTCTTAATGAAGTCTCCATCAACAAATTGGTGTTCTTGATTTTCGTGTGATTTTGGCCTCTAGAATCTTCCATTAAAATATTTTCCAGGTGTAACCGAACACTCTGTATTTGTGACTTTACGCAGTAGGGTGACTGGGTGTAGTATTTCTTAGAAAAATATTTTCTCGTTGGGTGTGGGTGTTCCGTAACGCGGGGAGGATCCAAGGTGGAATCGGAGCGCGGGGCGGATTAAAAGGCGAAATAAAAGGGAACGAGGGACAATCTATTCCGCGATATTCGTCCGGGAAAATATCCGCAGGACGGTTCTGGGCGCGGACGTAGCCGAGCTGCGAAGCTGCGATTTCGGTGCTCGGCGGTAAGGTCGTTTAGATAAAAGGAAGGGAAAGGCACGATATTGCAGGCGTATCTCGTCGCTCGTCCTGGGACCAATACCCGTTTCGAACTCTTTCCCGCGATTCGCAACGAGATTCGAACCCTTACGAGGCGAGAACCCCATTTCTCCATCTCTCTCTATCGTTTCCTCCGTCGACGGTGGCGTCGTAAAGTCTGCGTCGTCGAACGACTTTCTCAAAGGATCCGCACACACGGCCAGGAGAGTTCTCGACAGACTTCCGAGTCCCCGGCAAATCCTGACAGCCTCCGTCGTTCGAGAGGTTCGACGCGAGCTCGTTGCGGAAATTCGATGGTCCCGTGAGTCATCGCGATTGTTCTTCCGCCCTTTTATTTCCCGATAAGAATTTCCGATACGCGACGAATTCGTCGAATCCCTCCAAGAGCACCCTTCGCTATTTCGCCCTCTGCGACGCGCCAACTCCTTCAGACGTTCGTTTGTTCCACGTATTTTCTACCGAACGTTTCCCAAACCATCCGATTTTTTACCCAACTCGCGTTCCAGCATTAAAAATCCCATCGAAACGTCTGTCGAAACATAAATGTCGCGGTACACCTATCTTATCGTAGCATTTATCGTAATTGTCAAGAAAACACGGAGTAATTGAAAGGGTGCCGCTTTGAAAATATTAACCGGAGAGTGGCTCTTTCGGGGGGATAAGGTTATCGCGGGAAATGGGAGCCAGGGAATTCGACTTCCGGAAGATATTCCGGCATTATCCGTTTTCTCGCTTTCGCAGATTGACCGTAGAATGCGAACTCGCGGCGAGAGGACGAGTGGAAACAAAATCTTTGCGATGCAAATGACGGAACGCGGGAACTGCTCCGAAAGTTTAACCGTTCGCGTTCTTCTTTCCGCCGCTTTGAGCGGGAAACAATGGCCGCGATTTAATGGAGCCGGAATTGCTTACTACCGGAACCTAAAACCGCCTCTCGAGTTTCTGTTAAATTTCATTCAAACGGAAATACTTGGCAGCTTGAATCTTAAATGGGTGAAATTGTGGTCGGTGTACGCGTTCGGATCGAAGAAATTGCATTCTAACCCCGTTTACGAAACGTGTTTGTGCTCTGAACCTGACACTTCAAAAATTTATCAAATTCCATTCTTTTCTTTGCGTCAATTGATACTTTTAATTTTATGTTTCGGTTAATTTCGGTGTAACGGAATCGTCGATCCGCAAATCTCCCCCCGGATGCAATCGAGTACCGTGTCGAATTTCCAAAACCCGTTTCACGAAAATCCCAAAGTTGCCGGTGCAATTAGAGGCGTCCGCAGATGCGTCGACTCCCACGGGGGCCGGGTAGTACGTAATCCTGGAGTTCTGATCAAGGATGATCACCGCGAAACACGAAACGAGAAAAGCTACGCGTCGATTGGGTCTCGGGAACCGGCTGGGGGCGGATAGGAAAAATATCCGCCGTCAAAGTTGCCCGACGAACAATGCTCCGGGCTCAAAAATCATTCCGATCGCCACCCACGAAAATCCCCCGACCGCCTCGGTCGTTATTCCAACGAAATAATATTCGAAAATCGCGACAGCCCCGAGTCTCGACGAATCGAAAAGCTGCTTCGACCACACATTTATTTATCAACCCTCCGTGCTCCGAGAATTCTTTTGAAAATTAGAAGCGTTCTTGCTTCCCACAAAAATAAATACATCCTCGTAATTAACGCGTAATTACACTTTTGGGGTGTATATTTTTTTAAAAAGTAAATAAGCTAATAAAATTGATTTCTTCACATAGGCATTACTTGCCCCATGACTGCTGATATAAGGTTCATTCTGTAATGTTTATATTGAGGTAATATATAGTAATATATACACAGATGGAGGTATCTGTCTCATAATTTAGCATTGCTAATTTTATTAATTTCGTTAATCCAGTTTGAAGGAAACTTGAATTAAATTGTGATGTATATTATGTACCTGGATATTTTTAAGGCTGTGGAGTTTGTAATGCAAGGGGGTTGGTAGTGAACCGTTGAAAAATCTGTTTGATCGCCAGCGCCAGAGAATCGAATGTCCGTTACAGGCTGCGCAGCAGTCGCAGAAATACGTGTTTCACGTGACGCGTAGATACGTGTAGGTATTGCCGCGCAAATATCGGCAATTTGTCGCTGGGCCGACCCCCCAGCGTAGCCGCCCCTCGCTTTTGCCCCTGTTACATAACCGACACCAGCCACCCCCGTGTAGCTGCACAGATATCGCGTGTATACACGGCTGCTCAAAAGTTTGGTTACGACGCGTTAATGAGAAAGAAAATCATAAACTCCGATATTACGCACCGATATTAACACAAAGCTTTACGACCATTGCACGAAAATCGCGGAACCTTTCATCGATCGTCGTTTTGACGTGCCTTTTCCGATAATATCTGGTCCATTCGTTTAAATAACGATGTATTATTTCTTTAGGATAATTTCATAGAAGATAAATTATGAATACAATAACCTACTTTACCTCTAACCCCTTGCAGATGACTCTATTAGAATTAAATCTGATCCTTGAAATTTGTAGAAAATTAAGTAATTTCGGAGAATGATTTTGATCGATAGTGTAGCTGCATACATATTCAGTTATACAGGGTGTACGGTCACCACTGGGAAAAATTTTAATGGGAGATTCTAGAGGCCAAAATGAGACGAAAATCAAGAATACTAATTTGTTGATGGAGGCTTCGTTAAAAAGTTATTAACGTCTAAAGTTCCGCCCGCACTGAATTTTTTTCTAGAAAGTGGGTAGGATTTCAGGAATAGGTCTAATGACCAAAAATTATTGTAATTGACCCTCCTAGCTAGAAATAATTTTTCCAGAAGGATTTGAAATTTTTTTTTTCGTCGAAAAATTTCACATCTTCTCGAATTTTTTTCTAGAAACTGCGTAGGATTTCGAGGATATGTCTGTTTACCAAAAATTATTGTAATTGACCCCCCTAGCTAAAAATAATTTTTTCAAAACGATTTGAAATTTTTTTTTTCACCGAAAAATTTAGGCACCTACCCCCTGTCGATTTTTCTTAAAAATTCGTTTATGATTTTTAATAAATTTGGTTGGCGTTGCATGGAAAAGCTGTTTAGCACTTTTTTGTAGATGTCCATGAGCTCTATTTGAGAAAAAAATTTCAATGAGATACGTTCACTATTGTAGGAGTTATGGCCGTTTAAAAAATTGGACCACTTTTATGAGGTTTTTCTCATTTTACGGGGTCAAGGAGCAACTTTCACAATATTTTTAGAATTTCTACATATTCTACACTAAAATACGCGTCGTTTGCTTTTTTAAACATTAAAATCGTCCAATCCGTTCAGAAGTTATGACGTTTTAAAGATATGCATGAAACTTCAGGGAAGCATTTCTGGCCTCACATTAGATTTTCGGTAAGGAATTTTTTTCTCGAAAATGCGTAGGATTTCGAGTGTACGTCTATTCATCAAAAATGCTTGCAATAGACCCCTGTAACTAAATATAATTTTTTTAGTATGGTTTGAAATTTTTTAATTTCGTCTTAACATTTCAGTACCTACTCGAATTTTTTTCTCGAAAGTGGGTAGAATTTCAGGGGTATGTGTTTTCACCAAAAATGATTGCAATTGAGCCCCGCAACCAAAAATAATTTTTTCAGAATGATTTGAAATTTTTTAATAACTTTTTAATGAAACCTCAGTCAAGAAATTGATATTCTTGATTTTCGTCTTATTTTCGCCTCTAGAATCTCCCATTAAAATTTTTCTCAGGGGTGGCAGAACACCCTGTATACGTACACTTTACAGGTTTGCTGATATATCCGATATATCGCGCGGCCATTCGTAGTCAACGGAGCGTTTCGAAATCGTGGCCTTTTTGTCGCGATACCCACTCGCGCGGTCGCTCGTTCCTCTTCCGGTTTCTCCGCGTTCCTCTGTTTCGCGTTTCCCCGCGACTGAATTTCGTTCCTTCGTGCTCGTTGCAATTATGCGATAATTCCGCGGGAAATTTATCGTCGAAATGTCCGACTTGGTGGGACTATGCGCGATAATCTGCGGAAAAGTGAGGCGCCCCGACGAAAAGTCGCTTTCCTCGCGGTGCAATTTCGAGCGATCGAACACCGCGAAACACGGCGGATCAATTATTTACCGCTTTAAATCGAACTCCGTAGCGTAAATGTTTAATTTCCACGCTATCTCGAACCGTTCCTTTCTGCAATTAATATTTCACGATTATATATATTTATTACGCGAAAGAAAGGAGCGATACACGATAGTCGATCGTATCCGGATGATCCAGAAAACAAGTGGATCTCATCGGTTAGTTACAGGCGAGGAAATGGGAGCTCATCGGTCGGTTTATTATACGACGTTTCGATCGAGGGTCCTCGGGAACTTTTTAATTGGAAATTTAAATAAATTTACAAAGGACGTAAGTATATAACGAAGTCAGTAGTCTTTAAATATTAAAATAATTGCTACAAAGTGGATATACAATGGGGGAAAATACGGTGACCTAAATGATATTACTGTTTTGATCGACATAAGATATTGCTTGTGTATTCATAATTCTCCGTATATTTGAATATACAGGGTGTTCTGCCACCCCTGGGAAAAATTTTAATGGGGGATTCTAGGGGCCAAAATAAGACGAAAATCAAGAATATCAATTTCTTAATTGAGGCTTCGTTAAACAGTTATAAACGTTTGAAGTTCCGTCGGTACTGAATTTTTTTCTCGAAAATGCGCAGGATTTCGGGGGTATGTCTATTCACCAAAAATGATTGTAATTGACCCCCGCAACAGAAAATAATTTTTTCAGATGGATTTGAAATTTTTCTTTTTCGTCGAAAAATTTCACCCTAGCTAAAAATAATTTTTTCAAAACATACAAAGCGTTGTATGGAAAAGTTGTTTAGTACTTTTTTGTAGGCGTCCATGAGCTCTACTTCAGGAAAAAGTTTCATTGAAATATATTCACTATTGTGGGAGTTATGGCCGTTTGAATATTGGACCATTTCTATGGGGTTTTTCTCATTTTGCAGGGTCAAGGAACAACTTTTCGAATATTTTTGCGATTTGTACATATTCTCCACTAAAATACGCGTAGTTTGCTTTTTTAAACATTAAAATCGTCCAATCCGTTCAGAAGTTATGACGTTTTAAAGATTCGCATGAGAATTCGGGCAGACATTTCTGGCCAGAAATTATATTTTCGGTAAGGAATTTTTTTCTCGAAACTGAGTAGGATTTCGGGGGTATGTGTAACGACCAAAAATGATTGTAACTGACCCCCGAAATCGAATATAATTTTTTTAGAACGATTTGAAAAATTTTTTTCTCGCCGAAAAATTTCAGCACCCACCCGATTTTTTTTCTCGAAAGTGGGTAGGATTTCGGGGGTACGTGTAATGACTAAAAATGATTGTAATTGAACCCCGCAAACGAAAATAATTTTTCCAAGACGATTTGAAACTTTTGAATTTAATTGTTAATAACTCCATCAGCAAATTGGTATTCTTGATTTTCGTTTTATTTTGGCCTCTTGAATCCTCCATTAAAAATTTTTCCCAAGCGTGGTTGAACACCCTCTATAATTAAATAATCGTATACGAGAAAAAGAATTGTTTCGCGTAAGGTTTCTGGTCCATTCGCCCCTATTGACATTTTCAATCTTTCTCTTTTGGTTCGTTCAGAAATTCCATCGTTCTCTCTCGACGGCACCGTCAACTTCCCGACACCTGTCTTTTTCCTCTTCATTCTCAGGCTTCTCCTCTTCTCTGTCGATAAACCCGACCTGTCCACGTCATCTATCAATCTAACCGCGCGCCTTTTTCCGGTCAAAATCCCGAGCGTGGGTGGACGGTCGGCCGCAGCCCGCGGTCGTTTGTCCACGTTTGTCCACCAGCAACAGCGAGGGAGAGGGTTCTCTTAGCACCCCGTGAATCAGCCCCTTTCTCCTGTATTCACCGATGTATAACGCTCGAAAGCGTCGATCGAGAATTTATACCCGGGCTCGGGAGGGGAATTTCGAGCGCTCGAAATAGATGGCCGACGATATGGACCGATGCTTGTCACCCGCACACCCCTCGAGAAAAACCGCTCGCTTATGGCGCCTTCGTCGCCTTCCTTTGTCCGAGAATCACGTTGATTAACTCTGCTCGTTCACGCGGACCTCTTTTCCTTCGCGAATTTATCGGCTTCTTGCGGATTCTCACGCTTTTGCTCGCATTTACACTTTTGGGCCGCGAATCCAGTCGAAGACTGCTTACTCGACAGCCATTTTTCTTAATATTCGCACATTCTATGTTTCTAGTTCCATCACAAAATTTCATACTGTTGAATTTCCTAACCGTCTTACTATGTTACAAAAATCATCTCCAGCGACGATCGTATACGTCTGGAGTTTCCTTTTAGTCTCGACCATGGGTTCCACGAACTCATAGTGTTTATTATACGAAGATTCGCTTTTCTTCTGCGGGTGAAATCACAGCCCAGTAACAGATCTCTCAGAGAACGGTACGGAACTCTAAGATATACCATAACGTATAAAATGAAAAGTATAAAAATTCTACAATTAATTATTGTTGTTTCAATTAAATCATATGTCCCATAGCCCTATTCCAATATATACAAAGAAAGTATTAATCGGTTCCGGGAACGAAATCGTGTCCAATCTCGGGCGTAACACCGAATATAATAATTTTTTTCGCGCCCAGTCGGGCACACTCGTATCTCGAATCGCTGGCCGCGATCCAGATACCCCCCGACACGGTTTCCATCTCGTTATGCAAAGTCGCCGGGAAGTTATAAGCGTTTCGGATATAATTGAGCCCCGGCCGCCGCACAAAGAAGCGTCCACTCCAGATAAGAGTCGTTACCTCGAGTTTTCCATCGGCGCGACACCCGCCACTCTTGTTTACGATCAATGAAACGATACCAACGAGAATTTACATTTTAATGCAGTCGCGAGCCGCGAAACGCTTGGTGGCCCGTTTCCACGGCCGCTCGGCCATCGACGTTTATTATTAACCGTAAAGCGTTTATCGTTGTCGCGCATACAAATTATCCCCGAGGATCGGCTGTAACGTTGATTTTCGATGTCCCGTCTTTACGATCGAATTTACAGCCGGACGTTACCGGCCCGTCCAGGTGTTTCCATTCAAATTAGCTACCGTCTCGTTCCAAGTAGAACGAATCGGCATTCGGGCCCGTTCGATTGAAATCGCCGAAGATAAGAATCGGGAAGAACGGACGCGTCGTCGTTATGAATAATTGATGACCGAGACGGACCGACTATCAGGCTTATTAGGATTCCGAGGGACGCTTATAAATATACGAGGCTGCACTTCGACGCGTGTTTCCAACGTCTCTTTCGGAATTAATTTCGCGGAGTCTCCGACTCTTTGTCGAGAAAACCGTAAATGTGCTCTCGCTGCGAGTCTCGACGCTCCGAGGAATTCGTTTCGTTTCTCGAAGGCGCCATCTTCCCGCCCCCCAAAGCGAATGGCCCCGGATTCTATTACGAGGAAGCAACAAATTAGAATTCGCCAAGATCCCCTCGATTTATCGGAACGAGATTTTTCCCGTGTATCCCTTTGATCTGGTAAATAAGATAGGGAGAGATTTTTCGAACCTCCCTCTTGGTCCGTTCGCTTGTTACCCCTTCTGGTTCGCTGAATCCTCGCCGGGGCGAGGTTCCTCGGATTAAACGCCTCGCTTCCGCAGATACGCGACCGATCCCCCGAGATTTTTACCCCCTGAAACGAACGCCTACGAGGAAATCGTCTTGGGATCCCGTCCTTTTTTCACGGCTTCCGCGTAATCGTATGATTTACATTCAAATTTCCTCCAACGCCGTACGCGGCACAGTTCTCGGCTCGATATTTATTCGGGATTCCGTCGCGCCAGGGAGATTCTTTCCTTCGATGTTGCGCATCTCGCTTCTTTCATTCGTCCCTTTTCAAACATCTTGCAACAGTTTCGTTAACCCTCAATCTCAACAGAATTATTTTACTTAATGTTGGTTTTTACCAAATTGGTAAATGAAAACACTTCAAAATTTTCAAATAATTACATTGACATACAGGGTGTTCGGCCACCCCTGGGGAAAATTTTAATAGAGGATTCTAGAGGCCAAAATAAAACGAAAATCAAGAATATCAATTTAATGATGAAGGCTTCATTAAAAAATTATTAACGATTAAATTCAAAAATTTCAAATCGTTCTGGAAAAATTATTTTCGGTTGAGGGGGGCAATTATAATCATTTTTGGTTATTACACATACCCTCGAAATCCTACCCACTTCCTAGAAAAAAATTCGAGAATGTGTGGAATTTTTCGACGGGGAAAAAATTTTTCAAATCATTCTAAAAAAATTATTTTCGGTTGCGGGGGTTAATTACAATCATTTTTGGTCATTACACATACCCCCGAAATCCTACCCACTTTCTAGAAAAAAATTCGAGAAGGTGTGGAATTTTTCGACGGAAAAAAAATTTTTCAAATCATTCTAAAAAAATTATTTTCGGTTGCGGGGGTCAATTACAATCATTTTTGGTCATTACATATATCCCCGAAATCCTACCCACTTTCTAGAAAAAAATTCGAGAAGGTGTGAAATTTTTCGACAGAAAAAAAAAATTTCAAATCGTTTTGGAAAAATTATTTTCGGTTGCGGGGGTTAATTACAATCATTTTTGGTCATTACACATACACCCGAAATCCTACCCACTTTCTAGAAAAAAATTCGAGAAGGTGTGGAATTTTTCGACGGGGAAAAAATTTTTCAAATCATTCTAAAAAAATTATTTTCGGTTGTGGGGGTCAATTACAATCATTTTTGATCATTACACATACCCCCGAATTCCTACCCACTTTCTAGAAAAAAATTCGAGAAGGTGTGGAATTTTTCGACGGAAAAAAAATTTTTCAAATCATTCTAAAAAAATTATTTTCGGTTGTGGGGGTCAATTACAATCATTTTTGGTCATTACACATACCCTCGAAATTCTACCCACTTTCTAGAAAAAAATTCGAGAAAGTGTGAAATTTTTTGACGGAAAAAAAATTTTTCAAATCATTCTAAAAAAATTATTTTCGGTTGCGGGGGTCAATTGCAATCATTTTTGGTGAATAGACATACCCCCGAAATCCTTCCCACTGTCGAGAAAAAATTAGAGTAGTTACTGAAATGTTTAGACGAAATTAAAAAGTTTCAAACCATACTAAAAAAATTATATTTAGTTACAGGGGTCTATTGCAAGCATTTTTGATGAATAGACGTACACTCGAAATCCTACGCATTTTCGAGAAAAAAATTCCTTACCGAAAATCTAATGTGAGGCCAGAAATGCTTCCCTGAAGTTTCATGCATATCTTTAAGACGTCATAGCTTCTGAACGGAGTGGACGATTTTAATGTTTAAAAAAGCAAACTACGCGTATTTTAGCGGAGAATATGTACAAATTGCAAAAATATTCGAAAAGTTGTTTCTCGACCTCATAATGTTAGAAAAACCCCATCAAAATGGTCCAATTTTCAAACAGCCATAACTCCTATAATAGTGAATATATTTCAATGAAACTTTTTTCTGAAGTAGAACCCATAGGTACCTACAAAAAAGTATTAGACAACGTTTCTGTAGGGCGTCAAAAAAAAATACTAAAAATGAAAAAGTAATTTTTAAGGAAAATCGACAGGGGGTACCTAAATTTTTCGGCGAAATTAAAAAATTTCAAATCGTTCTGGATTAATTTCTTAATGCGTTACGTATTTGTTTCTTATCAGAGGGCGATTGCCCGTAAACGAACGAATAATTCGCAAAACAAGGTATATCGACGTCCAATCGTACGACACATTTTACTAATTTTAGTGCAGAAGAATATAAAGTGGAGATTGTTAAAGTCACCCGCAGCTTTATGGTACTCATCCATAAACTATTCCTAATAGAATTAAAGTCGTTGGAATACCGGTGGTCCGCGACCGTTGTAGGATCCTTAAAACGTAGAACCGTGAGTTATACGGGTCCCGAGTGGTGTGCAACACTGAGGGAATAATGCATAAACTGTCGTCATTGGGTGTCGATCGCAGGTGGCGGGCTCTAACGAACCTATCCGTCTCGTTCCGCGAAGCAACGTCCTTTGCGTCTCATTGTCGCTTTAATATTCGAACGAGCACGCGTCGGAGCAAACGCTCGCCACCGATTCTATCGATTTCACGGCTATAAAGCCGCTGGTAATGGGAATTGCTTCTGAAGTAGTTTCCCTTGGAGCCACCTACGCCCTTCGTATCTCCATTTCTCATCGTATTGTGCGCGCTAGCATCGTGGAAAGTCTCGCGAAACAAACGCGCCGCGGGCGTACCGAAAGTTTTCTAATCTACGTATCCGCGTCGTATCGAGCAAGAACGATTCCGTTAAATTAATAACGGATTACCGTCGATCCCGTTCACCGTGTTCCCGTAACGACTGGAGGCTGCCCGGATAAATTATGGTCGACGGATAGAAAGGTCCTGGAAGACCCGTGGATCCGGGACGATCCATTTTTCATCGGGATTCGAACTTTGAGAGACGATTCGATATACCGGCGCGATCCGGGATAAATTTCCGTGCAATTTCAATACGGGATCATTCCCCTTGTAGACGCAACCCCCTACCCCGTTCACCGGGGGGGGGGCTCGTGTATACATTGCAGAGCCGGGAAGGGTCGGGGGGATAAGACGAGTGGATGGGAGCCTCGCCGGATATTAAAAATATCTTCCGTCGGCAACGGACAGCGATCGACTTCCGGTTTATCCGTTTTAGTCTATTTTTAAGGCGTCCCGGGAGCTCGATTGGTCGCTCTCGAGCCATGAAATGTCCCCGCTTCTCTATCCGTTTCTCGTTCGTTGCTTTCCGTGCTCTGGAACGACGCGCGCGGTTCAATCCTCAAGCTGGTCGCAATTTTCTTACGTATTTCGCCATTCAACGGAATTTATTAAGGGGCAAATTGCTCGCGAGAACCGAACACCCTGGAAATTGTTTGCGGACTCAGCCATACCTTTGCGCGCCAGCCACCACTTCCGTGAACTGTTTATTCGAATTTACGTTTTAAAGGGAATTTTAAAACGGCGGTCGCTTTACTCCACTTTTTGTTCCGCCGGAGTCAATCGATCTGGTAATAGAGCGGCTCGATTAATTATCTCCGTTTATCGGTCGAGCACTCGTAACTCGTTTCAGAAACGATACCTTTATCGCGCGTCAATCAGCTGTACGATCAGTCGCGTTTTCCATATTCAATTATCCTAATGCGTTCTCGTAAAAAATGACACGGCTCCGCACGTTCTACATCGTAAATTTCATGCTACGAACGAACAGACAGTTTCCGGAATATTTTTGACCGTTCAAACACCGCAAATACCGCGGTGTTCTGGTTCCTTGGCCCATAATTTCGTTCCGGTAATATTGGACACTTTTTATATACGAATCGAATCTTTCGTTCGTTGCTTAGGAATTTTTTGCCTGGACTTTTTCTAGTTCACGTCGAGTGGAAACGGTTCGAAGAGCGGGTCGACGACGATCAGTCCCGAAAACCTGGAAAATTACCACGCCCGGCTACGCGACGCGTGATCGCGCGTGTGTCGAACGTGCGAGCGCTGGGAAATTGCGATGCGGTTCCGGTTAGTTCGCGACCCCCCTCCCCCTCGACCACTCGCAAAATTTCAAATGTTCAACAAAGCCGGGGCACGACGAAAAATACGAGAGAATTGGCGAAAAGTCCGCGGCGAGTTCGCAATTTGGTTGATCGGTATATTCCGCGTTCGTTCCCCGACATACGCGAAAATATCGAACACGGTTTTCTGCTTCTAATTTCTCCTGGATAGGGTTTCTCGAACATTTTCGACTCTTGGTCCGCTTTCAGTTATTATTCGTACCTGAAATTCCCTTGGTAATTCCTGCCGGTGGTCGAAATTTCATTCAGTTCCTTCAGAATTTATAAAACGAGCTGCGAAAAACAGTGTTGTTCTATCTATCGTCGAGTAACGCGTACGTGTATGGATGTCGTTGATTAGGGGGAAGGAAGGGACAGATTTTAGGGTGGTTTCCGTTCTTTTGGGCAACTTAGATCGATCGCGAAACGAGATGCGTGGGCGGGCAAACGACCGATAATCGGATCCGGTGGAACGTTGGCCCATGAAAATCCACGATGACGCGAGGGGGAAATCGAATTGGACGGAAATCGGGGCGCAAACAGTCGATTCGCTTACACCAACGCGTGTAATTATTAATAATGCGACGAGTCGCGTAGCAGACGGATGGCTGTTTGCCGGCAAACGGGATTAGTTGCGCGGAACGTGCATTACGGCCACGGTGTCCGTGGCTTATCAATGGACATCGTTGAAATTGCGTCCGTTTGATAAACGAGATCCGTTCGACGTATGACTTTCGCTCGGAAAGAATTGGCAGATGCTCCGCTATCGGGCGAATAGGTGAATCGGATTGAAAAGCATCGGGATGAATAGGGGGACATTGATTTTATGTCGCTGGTAACCCATTTGGATATTAGAGATCTAAGTCAAGCGAAACTTTCGACGCTCGATGCCATTAAGATCGTCTGTGGCGTCTCGCTTTTGCGTTACCCATGATTACGAGTATGCTCGATGTATCCTAAATCTGAAATCTCTCGAATTTAACACGTTGACCGCCAGTCTAGAAGCCTAAAATCTTTTACAAGATCAAAACTTTGATTTTAGTCAATTGTAAGCTGCACAACTTAGAAGTTGTCCTAGTTACTTTCCTAACTTCATTAAAATTTATTTTCCTTTGACGTTTCAACTGGGGAATTAATTGTTTTAGTTCCACTGTTAAAAGTTCTGTCACCCATGGGTGACGTGGCAGTTAAAGTGTTAAGAGACTCGCGACCTTTTGTTTAGATTGTTTCACGTACCACGACTGGTCATTTGATTGTTTGGTATCAAATTCTGATTAGTTTATGTAAATAGGAAATATATAGCAAAGATGAAAAGACAGAATCTTCAGCATCCACTGTCTTAGAACAGTCTAACAATGCGTATTAAAAATAGTTAAACTTTACACACTTGCAGTTCCGAAACTAGTAGTGATTTCTCTATAATTGGACCACTGTTAGAAGCGGCAAGGCATCCCCTTTAAAATGGCTTTTGGTTTTTGTCGATCCGACTTTTCGTTTTCGAGATATCGTAATTTATGTAAAACGTAATTTTCCGACTTCCACTATCTCTCCGCCCGTCGCGTGTACAATAGCCTATTAAC
The DNA here is from genome assembly GCF_051014445.1 of Colletes latitarsis. Lineage (NCBI taxonomy): Eukaryota > Metazoa > Arthropoda > Insecta > Hymenoptera > Colletidae > Colletes > Colletes latitarsis. Next base: position 22,084,141 of record NC_135135.1, on the reverse strand, counting down.
ACGTATTAAAAATACCAAAACTTTAGACGCATGCAGTTCCGAAACTACTAGTGTTTTGCTAATTATTAAGCCACCGTTGGAAGCGGCAAACCTTCCCCTTTAAAATGGCTTTTGGTTTTTGTCGATCCGACTTTTCGTTTTCGAGATATCGTAATGTATGTAAAAGGTAATTTTTCTTAATTCGACTCTCTCTGTCTCCGTCTAGCGCGTCGGACCTCCTTGTCGCACTTGCGTCGCGCTGACCTACCTCGCGTACGTGACTGTCGTGACCTAGTTCCGCGTAGTGTTTCCAAGAATTTACTACGCGCTACTATTTACGCGCGCGTGGTCATTCATCACGCGTCAATGAAACGTAAACAAACGCTTCGTACCCTTATATCTCCGGAACTAGCCACCGCATCGACGCGAAACTAAAATCGCCATATCTCCGGAACTAATTACGCTATTGACTCGTACAAACGCTCATTTTAAAGGGCATTTCATCCCCTATCCAATGACCATCTCAACTATTATTATTTATGCTATTTTCCATGTTTATTTTGACATTTATTTTGACACTCGACTTGAAACAAAAATTATCATATCTCCGGAACTAATTACGCTATCGACTAGTTCGAACGCTCATTTTAAAGGGCATTTCATCCCCTATCCGATGACCATATCAACTATTATTATTTATGCTATTTTCCATGTTTATTTTGACATTTATTTTGACACTCGACTTGAAACAAAAATTATCATATCTCCGGAACTAATTACGCTATCGACTCGTACAAACGCTCATTTTAGAGGGCATTTCATCCCCTATCCGATGACCATATCAACTATTATTATTTATGCTATCTTCCATGTTTATTTTGACATTTATTTTGACACTCGACTTGAAACAAAAATTATCATATCTCCGGAACTAATTACGCTATCGACTCGTACAAACGCTCATTTTAAAGGGCATTTCATCCCCTATCCGATGACCATATCAACTATTATTATTTATGCTATCTTCCATGTTTATTTTGCAATTTACTTTGATGTTACATACTAAAAGAAGTTTCGGCAATTTCTATTGATCGTACGACTACTGTACAATAAAACTTTATTATAAATTGTTTATTTAATTGAAAATTAATTTAAACTTGTATACGTCATTACTATGCCAGCACTGTGTCGTAAATAATTATTTTAACGGCGTTCTATCCTCTATCCGATGAAAATTAACAAATTGCGTGGTAGTTTGTAAATTTTCTGTACGAATTTGAAGTAGTAAGTATGCAGAGTCTGCGAAGGCACAGTCCTGGGCCTGTTGGAGTAACTTGGAGTACGTTTGAAAAATAGAAATGTCATGGTAGCAACGAAACGTTTACGGGGCGATCGTTTCTCGGTGCATTTACGACGACCATGGGCCCCCGAGGTTGCTTGTAGATTCCGTGAGCGACGATCGAGGATCGAAAAGCAGAGTCGAAAGGCTGGCCGGGGCTCGTAAATCGCCGCGGGGCCGGATCTCCGGTTTCGCATCGAGGCGTCGGAGATACGGTACCGCGGTCACGTACCGACCGTTTCAAAATCCAATTTGTCGTTGATGTTTCGACGTCGATGCGGCACCGTCGCGATTACATACAGGACGAACTCGTTAAAGTTCGAAGGAACACGGGCCTTGGCGGTCGTGTGGGGGAGGGGGAGGGGAAGGGGCGTATGCTGCGAACGGACCAGGGGAAACGAAACGCTGCAGTCGGGGAATAGTCTGCAATCCTGACGCTAGCTAACCGAAATACTCTGAAACATGTAGCGCACGGTCGAGGGGGTGGAAGAGTAACCAGCACCCCCGGGCGAACGGCAAATTCGCTGGATACCCGTAAAAACCGCTCGTAAAGCCGAGATACGTTCTCGAGGAGAAAACGTGGCTTAATATCGAACCGATCAGGGGAATATTGATCGATCCGGGGCCTCGTTCTGCCGCTAAATTTCCGCTCCCGTTCGGCTCTCATTACCGAAAGTACCGCCGGGGATCGATGGACCAGGATACACGAGGGAGATGGAATTACGCATTTCGAATTTCTCGGTAATTTTTAGCCGAGCTCGAAACGTGCTCGAAGAACCTTTCGGGGAGCCTTCGATGTTTCAAAGGTTGCTACAGAACCGGAAATTCTGGATCCTTTCCAGTCTTACTTCCCGAACGCATTCAGGTCTCATTCGCGAACGAAATTGCATCGGGTCCGTCTCTGTACGCATTGTGGATTCGAAATATCGTTTTTCACTTTTGCAAAAATACGAACGCGCCCTGTGACACGTGTGAGGGTTAAAAATCGCAAAGCGATCCCAGTAGCCGCGCCAGGATATTATTAGAAACGAATTACGAGACGCGGAACAGATTTCCCGTCCCGTGCAGAAACTTCCTGCCCGTCGTCGATTCACCGTTCGATCCGTCTGTTTCCAGTGAAATATCTGAGGGAGGTGACGCCGTACTTCAGGAAGGCTTCGATCATCCAGGAAGTCGGCTGGGAGCTGCAGCGCGGCTTCCTCAGCGCGACGCCTCCGCCGCCCAAGTCACCACCGCGAGCGGATACTCGTTATCTGCCGCTGCAACTCTGCAGACTCACCAGGGCTCATCCTTCCTCCGATACCGGTGAGTTCTCTCCAGAAATATCACGCTGTCACGCGTAATTAAAAAATACAATCTTTGGAAAATACTGTACGGTTGCATCGAGTTCATTCTCGCGTCTTGATACGTTCGCGGAATTTTCATTGCGATGCATTCAATTCTACGTACTTTTTATTTTTTGAAATTATTACGCAGCTCTGATGGTAACAGCTAAAACTGGTCCATTGAGTATTTAGAAAATTTCTAATTGCCTAACGAAGTACAGACAAAGATAGTATAGGGCAAACGAGTAGTGTTGACGTTTCTTTGGGAGATTGTATTTGTACCTTGCATTTTCCAAGGATTACCAAAATGTCCAAGTGACTCGTGTTTCGAGGTATCGGATCGTACGAATAAATTTTGAAAAGGCTCGGCGCGTTAATTAAGGGTCTTTTTCCGTGAAAAGGGGAGCAACAAGCTGACGGGTGTTTCGCGATATCCATCTTTTGGCCTTTTCCCCGTCCGCTTTGAAGCGTGGACGCGCGCGGTTTTGATATAACAGGGAAGCTCGGGCTGACCGTAAAAAGAACCCGGGGTCCAGGCGTCGCGACGCCCCGGCGTCGGGACACGAAATAAGCGGCCGAGGGGAATTTCTCTTGCCCGGGCACGTTTAGAAGTAAACGTTTCAGCGGAACGTTCCCGGATTACGTGCACGGCGCGGCGTTCTCGTGGGTGGCGGGGAACCGTGTGCGCGCTCCTCTCGAGAACTGCGTGCTCAGCGACCGAGATAATGACAGCCATAACGCAATTAACCCGTTTCTGGGATTACAGTCGAACGACCGTGCGCACGATGTGCCGCGAGTTTGACAGTCAATTATCGTTTAATGGAACGCGTTTCCGTGTGCGCGCGTGGCCGGGTGGAGGGGAGGGGTGGTGGACGCCTCGAAAATATTCCGTCGCGATTGCTCGCGTCGAACCGCGTCACGGGCAATCGTGCGCGCGGCTATCAGAAATTCAACGGCGATAATCGATTTCGAGCGATAGAATTCCCCCGGTCGAAAGTTAATGAACGAAATCCATTGTTCCGTGGGGCCGTTTCATTCTGGGGATTAACTTGAAATTACAAGCAAGCGGGACGAGCACCTTTCGAATTAATAATCATTTATTTACGGGTGGAGGGGCACCTTGGGAAACGCGATTCCACGGACCCGGTCTCTCGCCTTTGTTCTCCTCCCATTCGTCACCTTTTTCCGCTGCTAAATAATTCAAATTCCTCCGACGACGTCTTCGGTCCGGGCAATTTGTGCACGCCTAACTTCCGGGGGGGCGACTCGAGTCTCGAAAACTGAAAGACAATCGCGAAGGAACCCGGTTCGCGTGCGTAAGTGGCGAGGTGGTAAGTGGCTCTGCGGTTGAATGGATCCAGTTTTCATCGAGATGCCGCCTTTGTCCCCTTTGCTCGCGGGACACTGACAAAGAAAGGGTTAGAAAAGAGTGTCCCTCGTCCCCGGGATCCACCGTCGAGTTAATGAAAGGCTAATGGGCTCTTAATCCCGTAGAGCCGGTCCCCGTCGTTCGCTCCCCTCGAATCGTCAACCCTCTGACGTTTCTTTCTCGACGTCCCTCCGCCCCCCTTTTCCGTCATCGGTATCTCTGTTCGCGTTCTTCCAAAACTACGGATCCTCTACCCCTTCTCGCCAGAACCTCTTACACTGCGGTTCTTTCGCGCGATCGTCCAACGTTTCCTAAATAAACCTTACCCCCGCACTCGGAATTCTTTTCCCTTTCGGACAGTTCAATCAGGGGCTGAATTATATTTTGGACAATTCGTATTTTGCGTACTTTTTGAAGATCGTAATTAATTAGTCGGAGCGTAATTGGAAATTCAGAACGAAATCCTTATTAAATTCAGCTCGAATCCCTTTTGAAGATAATTGTAACGTTTCGTAATAGTACGATCGAGCAGTTTTCAATTAATATTATCGCGAACAAACATCCCCCATTTAGGTTCATTATTAACGCAATTAAATGAAGTACGTTTTCGAGCCGGTGATGGCGATTTCGTTAATTTCTGTGACATTTCAACTCTCCGTTCGAAGTATACAAATGTTATTTAAAGGGAGTACAGATTTATTATACAGGGTGTTCGGCCACCACTGGGAACAATTTTAATGGGGGATTTTAATAAAATCCAAAATAAGATGAAAATCAAGAATACCAATTTGTTGATGGAGGCTTCGTTAAAAATTATTAACAATTAAATTCAAAAATTTCAAATCGTTCTGGAAAAATTATTTTCAGTAGCGGTGGTCAATTACAATCATTTTTGGTCATTACCCATACACCCGAAATCCTACGCATTTTCGAGAAAAAAAATCGGGTAGCCTAAATTTTTCGACGAAAAAAAAGAATTTCAAATCGTTCTGGAAAAATTATTTTCGTCTGCAAGGGTCAATTACAAACATTTTTGGTCATTATCCATACACCCGAAATCCTACGCACTTTCGAGAAAAAAATTCCTTACTAAAAATCTAATTGGGCGCCTAAATTTTTCGACGAAAAAAAAAAAATTTCAAATTGTCTTGGAAAAATTATTTTTAGTTGCAAGGGTCAATTGCAAGCATTTTTGGTCAATAGACATACCCCCGAAATCCTACTCAGTTTCGAAAAAAAAATTCATTACTGAAAATTTCATGTCTGACCATAGCGTTGATATGTTTCACTGAAATTTCATGCATTTCTTTAAAACATCATAACTTCTGAACGGATTGGAGGATTTTGATGTTTAAAAAAGCAAACTACGCGTATTTTGGCGGAGAATATGTAGAAATCGCAAAAATATTCGAAAAGTTGATCCTTGACCCCGCAAAATGAGAAAAACGCCATAAAAATGGTCCAATTTTCAAACAGCCATAACTCCTACAATTGTGAATATATTTCAATGAAACTTTTTTCTGAAGTAGAGCCCATAGGTACCTACAAAAAAGTATTAGACGAAATTACTAAAAATCAAAAACGAATTTTTAAGAAAAATCGACGAGTAGTACCTAAATTTTTCGGTGAAAAAAAAAAATTTCAAATCGTTTTGAAAAAATTATTTTTATCTAGGGGGGTCAATTACAATAATTTTTGGTCATTAGACATACCCTCGAAATCCTACCCACTTTCGCGAAAAAAATTCAGGAAGGTGGATAAATTCTTCGACAAAATTCAAAAATTTCAAATCGTTCTAGAAAAATTATTTTCGGTTGCGGCAGTCAATTACAATCATTTTTGGTGAACAGACCTACCCCTGAAATCCTACCCACTTTTTAGAAAAAAATTCAATACGTGCGAAACTTTAAACGTTAATAACTTTTTAACGAAGCCTCCATCAACAAATTAGTATTCTTGATTTTCGTCTTATTTTGGCCTCTAGGATCCCCTATTAGAATTTTTCCCAGGGGTGGCCGGACACCCAGTATGTTTTAAGAGGAACGTTTCCGAATTTCAATGTTAAAATGTTACCCAGAATCTGAGATTTGCACACACGTCGGGGAACAAGATTGCGACCGAGACTGTCGGCTAATTCGAAAATTCTATTAATGGCGGCCGGCTATGAGGAAGCTACGTTCCGTGCTCGTGGTACGGGAATGCAATTAAGAATGATCCTGTGTTTACACCGTTGGCGTGTCCACGGTCGAGAGATCAGAACCGACTGTTCGGCTCCCAGCGGGAGTTCGTTTCGCCGGAACGTATCAAGGATGCATCAACGGATATTTTATGGACGCGGTAGACGGGCAGAACTCTCGCAACGGCGAACGAAACGCGGTTTAAGTTCGCCGGGAACGAGGAAACGAAGTTGCCCGTTGACCGTGAGCAAACACGGAATCGACGATGGCCAGGTTCTCGTCGGTGTCAGGGGGAGAGCGTAAAAAAAGAAAGGTTTCGGGGAGGGATATTGGGTATAGTCCGCGGGTCTATTCGGGAATTAAAACGGACCGACGGCCGCGCGAACGGTACAATGAAAATTGGCTAATTGAATTAGCGAGCGGCTGAGAGCGGCCGAATAGATAGAGGCTTCCATAACCCGGAGGCCCGTCAGGTCTAGCTGCCGCGGTTCCATTAAAAGAAAGAGTCTCTGCGACCCTCGAACGGCGGGAAGAATGGTCCCGCTCCAGCCAATTAATATCACCTGTTAATTGTACGAATATCGAGGGGCACCGATTGCCCGGCGCTCTCGCGTTAATTTGCGAAATTCTCATCGCCGCGAACGCGTTTCCGTCTGTTCCATTATCCGCCGGCTACGAACGCGCCTCCATACGCTATTTAATGAATCGACGACGCTCGAGCGACGAGTAAAAAAGTTATTCGCGAATTTTCGCCTCGTCGCGATGCACAATACGATGACTGTATCAATACCCTCGATACAATCTAGTTCCCGTTCGTTCAAAATAATTTGCAAGAGTTACAGTCACGATGATTGGACTAATAATAACCGAGGAAGGGGAGTCAAAAGCGGGAGAGCAGCTCCGTCGAACGGAGGATCCTTCTGCCAGGTAAAGCGTAGGAGTACGCAATAAAATGTACTATATCCGCGAGTCATACTCGCGAGGAGAAATGGATCGTAAAAGGGAAAGGCTTCCATAAATTCTCGAAAATAATTTCGAAGACTGTTGCTACGTCGAACGATGGGTTTATCTCTGGTACGTGTTTCTAAGAAGATTGGGTGAATTTGTACGTATTTATGGATTCGACGGCGACCGGGAAATTGTTTTCCAATACGCGAGGGTTTAGAATCGGGCGTGTTAATCGTTTCCGGGCGGCCCAGCCGAAAAGAAGCTTGCGCGTTCGCGAGTAGGGGGGGAGGAAGCGCAAACGAGACCTCTAATTAAGGCCCGGAAGTGGCCAACGCTCGAGGTAACTTCGCGATCGCGGCTCCTTCCGCATACTTTCTTCCAGCCCTCTCGAATCGGCGAGATCGAACGGAAGTTCGGGGTACGTCGATCCGGCGTATTTAGTCTTTCCCCGTCGATTCGCCCAGGCAGCCTTCTGCGCGTGTATTCCGTTCAGACGCAACGCCCGCGCACAGACAGCCGGCTGGAAATCGGCGAGGGTCGACGTAGGGGCGCGGAGGGGTTGGAGTCTGGCAGGGGTTAGGTAGGATGGAGGATGCGAGAGTTAAATTAGTTTCCGGGGCAAAAGCTGGCTGCCGCCTGGTTTTCAGGGCTAACCCCGTGTATAATTCCAGAACAGCTCCATCAGGCCGGAACCCACGAAGAACCTTCCATCCAAACCATCCACCATCCACCGCTGACGCCGCCACCACCGCCGCCGTTATCAACCATCCCCACCTCCCCCAAACCCGTCCTCTTGCGCGTTCGCCTCGCCAGACTTCGCGGGGGCTGCAGTTTGCGAAGTTAATTACCGTCGGATAATTGCGCTCTATATGCCGTCCGTCTGATTAATGAGCCAGGATCAGCCGGTTGTCCTCTTTTGTCCTAACGGCACTCGGACACCGAGCGACGTTCGCCGTGGATCGTGGCCGAGAAAAGAGTCTGTTCCCGGGCGGTAACGTCGTGTATCCGTTTGTCGACGATCTCGCCCTCGGATCGTTACCGTGGTCCCTCGTGTTGACGGAGACCGTCTCGATGCCTTTGCCAGATCCGCAACCGCGAAAATTATTCGAGGTAACGAGAACCCACTGGCTTCGTTAGCTGGCAACTTCGTAGATTGGTAGTCTCGGACGGATATACCTTGGAAACTTAATATTTCTTCGGCGTTTCTTGCTACAGACTTCCGTTTCGAAACACTCCGGCTTCCTCTTTGCCCGTTGTTTTCCGTATCTCTGGAAATAACTGAGACGAGCTGGGAGAAACAAATGCCAGTCATCTTTCTCCCTGTCTCGCGCGGTAAACGGCTGTGTGTATATTAGAAAAGACTGTACGCGTGCGATAATATGAAACGATGCTTCCGTTGCAACGTGTTCCAGCCTCGAGGCCCATAGTGTATTTTCGACCCCAGCGCGAAGGAAAACTCTGTACGTGCTGGTGCAAGGCCAGTATAGAACAATAGCGACATTTGGTTGGCAGAAATCTTCTCAAATTTCGAAAATAGCAGCATGGTATGATCTAGACACCGTTACGTCTTGCATGGATCTCGATTTTCTCTTTCCAAGACCACCCCCTGGTCTCGATCGTCCTTCCACTTTCATTCCACGACTTTTTCAAGCACCAATTGTAGAATTGTATCCTCCCAAGTCTTTCCATCACCTAAAGTATTTCACAGCAATCAGGACTCCTTCGATATGTAATGTTAAGTGAAAATTGTCATCGTAAGCGGTTCGTTCCAACGTCGAAACCATGGAGAATCTAGAAAAGCGCTCCTTCAGCATAGTTCAGGTTACATCTTGAACGTTGTTGCTTGCGGTATTCGTTGAATCCAATTACAATCCAACGACGGACACGCGTCTTTCCGAAATAAATTAATATTCCGGATGGAGGGTAGTGAATTTTGTGAGATTGAGTTCTCTGATATTTATTTGCATACGATAATGCTTCGAATTATGAAAAGTTCGACTCTTGTAACGAACTGCGTTTTAGAGAGCTCCGACATCAAGAATACCAATTTTTTGATGGAGGCTTCGTTAAAAAGTTATAAATGTTTAAAGTTCCGCCCGTACTGAATTTTTTCTCGAAAGTGCGTAGGATTTCGGGGGTACGTGTAATGACCAAAAATGATTGTAATTGACCCCTGCGACCGAAAATAATTTTTCCAGAACGATTTGAAAAATTTTTTCCCCGTCGAAAAATTTCACACCTCGAATTTTTTTCTAGAAACTGGGTAGGATTTCGGGGGTATGTATAATGACCAAAAATGATTGTAATTGTCTCCGGCGACCGAAAATAATTTTTTTAGAATGATTTGAAAAATTTTTTTCCCGTCGAAAAATTTCACACATTCTCGAATTTTTTTCTAAAAAGTGGGTAGGATTTCAGGGGTATGTGTAATGACCAAAAATGATTGTAATTGACCCCTGTTTCATTTTTAGTATTTTTTTTTGACGCCCTACAGAAAAGTTGTCTAATACTTTTTTGTAGGTACCTATGGGTTCTACTTCAGAAACAAGTTTCATTGAAATATATTCACTATTATAGGAGTTATGGCTGTTTGAAAATTGGACCATTTTTATGGGGTTTTTCTAACATTACGAGGTCAAGAAACAACTTTTCGAATATTTTTGCAATTTGTACATATTCTCCGCGAAAATACGCGTAGTTTGCTTTTTTAAACATTAAAATCGTCCAATCCGTTCAGAAGTTATGACGTTTTAAAGATATGTATGAAACTTCAGGGAAGCATTTTTGGCCTCACATTAGATTTTCGGTAAGGAATTTTTTTCTCGAAAATGCGTAGGATTTCGAGTGTACGTCTATTCATCAAAAATGCTTGCAATAGACCCCTGTAACTAAATATAATTTTTTTAGTATGGTTTGAAATTTTTTAATTTCGTCTAAACATTTCAGTAACTACTCTAATTTTTTTCTCGAAACTGAGTAGGATTTCGGGGGTATGTATAATGACCAAAAATGATTGTAATTGACCCCTGCGACCGAAAATAATTTTTCCAGAACGATTTGAAAAATTTTTTTCCCGTCGAAAAATTTCACACCTCGAATTTTTTTCTAGAAACTGGGTAGGATTTCGGGGGTATGTATAATGACCAAAAATGATTGTAATTGACCCCTGCGACCGAAAATAATTTTTCCAGAACGATTTGAAAAATTTTTTTCCCGTCGAAAAATTTCACACCTTCTCGAATTTTTTTCTAGAAAGTGGGTAGGATTTCGGGGGTACGTGTAATGACCAAAAATGATTGTAATTGATCCCCCTAGCTAAAAATAATTTTTTGAAGACGATATGAAATTTTTTTTCCGCTGAAAAATTTAAGGGGAATAGGTGTACGTCTGGTCAGACATATTTTCAGTAATGAATTTTTTTCTCGAAAATGCGTAGGAAATCGAGTGTATGTCTATTCACAAAAAGTGATTGTAATTGATCCCCCTAGCTAAACATAATTTTTTTAGAACGATTTAATCCCTCATTAAAATTTTTCCCACGGGTGGCCGAACGCCCTGTATATGCAGGATTGGAAAACAGGGAAAGGTGGGGAGAGAAAAGGGGACATAGAGAGAGCTTCAAAAAATGAGTCAGGGGTCAAGGTTCGGGTGTGAGTCAGGATAAACTTTTGGAGTTTTGTGTGAATATGCGCGTATACATGATACATACTGGCGTAGGACAAGGGGGTGGAAAAGTGGTTTGCTTTGAGTTTTCGATGTCCGAGCAGCAGGTTAACGTTAAGCGTAGCGATTAACTGTCGCGAGACGGTTGGGCCGCGAAACGCGAAAAAATCGTGGGTAAAAGGACGAAGGGGCGGATAGGGTGTAGCAGGAAGGGCGGCGAAAAAGGGAGAAAAGGGACACAGGTAACGAGCGTTCTGGAATTGCGGTGCTGTTATCAGTAACAAGCGGTATTGCATTGTACGGGGCGAAGCCCCTCTGGCGAGGCTCTCATTACCATCGCCGGCGCGTCCTGCGAATCGCGAGCGAGCTCTCGGCTCGGCGCGTCGTGTTCGCGCGTGTGCCCTGCGTACGGCTATTATCACTTCGTGTAGACGACGACGACGACGTTGCGAGGCTCCCATTATCCTCTAATATCGTTACACGAGCCGCGCCGCCACGGTTTGTAGAAGCGACGCTCGCGATAATGCCGTAACGCTAACGACAACGATATCGTTACGCTGATCGTCGTCGTCCTCGTCGCCTGTGACGTATCCCGGCCACTCTCCCCGTCGATCGTTATTTAATAACCAAAGGTTCCCGGAATTAAATTAAATTGTCGTTCCTTACGCGTTACGGGCGTCAACAATTTTTCGTATTACAGCTTTCGATGCTAACTGCCCCGCAATTTTCATCGTTACTTCCACGTTTACATTCGACGATCTTCCATGTTCTGGAAATGCAAACTACCGCAAAACTGCTCTGGATCCCTCAATCATACCTCAATTTATTTATCTACACGAGATATCACTTGGTTATTATTGGAATCGTAGGGCTATGGGTTGTATGATCGAAGTAAACAATATTTCACTGTATGCATACTTAGTCTTTGTTCGAAATGTGAAGATACATCTCAAACGTCAAGAAAGACGAGAGTGAAGAGCGACGAACTCGTATCTTTGTACAATAAACAGGAATGAAACTTTAGACGTGTCGTCGCTGGAGATGATTTCTCTAATATCACGAGACGCTTAAGAAATTCAAAAGTTGCAGTAAACGCGAAAGAACGTAATTTATCTCCAAATAAGCGCGAATGGAGTTATCGTGTCCGCGTAGATTCGAACGCGAGCTATCGATTCCTGGATGCCAGCGCGAGACGCGGTCGAATCGGTTTGTATCGATCGCGGGACGAAGCTATCGTCGAAATTACGTTTCGTCGATGTAAAGTTTACGTCCCGATCGCGGTAACAGATTGCATCGGGCAACGTTACCTGGTCCGAAGCATCGGTCAGAGGTAACGATCGCACGGACAGCGGTTATGCGCCCGGCAACGTCCCCGTCGACGGTCAATTTTACGCTGCTAGTAATAAATTTTACGCCGCGGTCTGGACAACGATTGCGCCCGTATTGCCGTGCCCCGATCGACGGTACTGATAACCTTTTATCGTAAACGCAAATACGTCGCGAGTGCCGTTTTCTAATCGACTCTGCGCGCGAGGGTAGAGAGGGGAGCGACGGGAGGACGGAGGTAACGCGAGTTTCTGTTCGCGAACGAAACGGAAAAAAGGGTCGATGCTCCGTGTTTACGCAATTTCGGCGGTCGTGTATCATTTTGCGGGCAAAAACGTTCAGCGACACTCGTCGCCGGGTCTGGTGGGGCACGCGTATATAGCGCGGGCCGTCAATTTCGGCAGTCGACGGCGCAGCTTACGCGCCGGAAGTTATGAATTGCGAAACGTGCGACGCCAGCAACTGCGCGCCCGCCTTTCGTAAATTACCAAACGAAGATATACAGGCCGCGGTGCGTTCGATCCATCGACGTAATCGAATGGAACGCGCAACCTGGCAAAACTATCTACTTCCGTCGGATCGACGCTTCGAAACTGACGACTGCTCGCCAACGATCGCATCTCGAGTCGCGATTCTACGATACTTAAGGGGTTAGGTAACTCTAAAATTTTGAGAAATTCGATAGTTTGTTTTTTTGGCTTAAATAATAGTTTGAAGCCTTGAAATCATTATGTCGGAACAATGCTTTTGCTGAAAATTTAGAGCCTCGAACAATGACGTATATCTGCGTATATCAAACTTTAAATGCATTTTCCTCGGAACTATGTTCTACAAAACGGTGTGCAGAATTACTCCAGTTCTAATTAACCAATTGCCTTGAAAATTTACAGTTATCTTTGCTATCATATTTATTAAGCATTGACGATCCGTTTTTTTAAAAATTGTCTAATAATTCTGAAAAATATTAGTAATAGAAACTCGATTTTAGGTTTCAAATATCTGCCATATTGTTCATTTTTATACAAATTGAAATGTCTCATCGTCAATGCTAAGGACTTTTATCATAGTTAATGGAATATTTCGACAACCATTTTACCATAATCCTGCACACCAGTCATCAAAAAATTAAGTGGCTCGGGAACATGGCGCGGTGTAGGCTTAATTATAAATATTTTTTAAACATTGCCAAGAGATTTTTTCAATATTCGTTATACCTAAATACAGTGCAAAGTCTCAGGATAATTGACTGCTTACTTTTTCTTCATTGTAGCTTAAAAAATTGCCTTGTTTTCCATACCGCTAGAGTTACGTAACCCCTTAACTGGTTCTGTCGTTAAATGGACCGTTTATTTTGAAAGTGGTGTAAGTCCTTTTTTTAAAAAAAATGAGATATGATGTGATTTATGCTTAATTTAGTGTAAACTTTTTGTTTATAACTAGTTAGTATTTAATATCTTAAAAAATGCTAATGCTTTGTTCAATTTAAAATTTGCCAGTAAAAGAAATTACGTAACCATTGATTATGAAAGTGGTGTAAGTCCAATTTCCATACTTATGTTATTGCATATAGTGATACGTGTACTGGGTAAAATTGAAATTTACAAATGGCGTTGATGTGGTTGAGGGTTGTCCAGTCTTTGGAAAATAACATTGAGGTAATTGATCATCAATTTTTACTATCCGGACATTCGTATCTTCCAAACGATGCAGATTTTGGTATCATAGAAATGGCATTACGAAAAAAGAATTTCCTGGACACACCACAGGATTATTATGACGTTATAAACCAATGTAGGCGACATAATAAATTTATTTTACACGAAATGAAACGAGAGAATTTCGTTTCAACAAAAAATCTACGAAACGCAATTAAAAAACAGATAAGAAGAAACACTAATGGAGGAAAAGTAAATTGGTTGCAAATATGTTGGATGAGATTCTGCAAAACTGCACCGTATACTATTTCATATAAAACATCAATGGAGGACACAGATTTGAAGACTCTAAATTTATCAGCTACATGTCGGGGAAGACCGCTAAAATTTGAAAAAATCGCCCTGGCGCCTTTGTATCACGATACCAAGCCTATTACATACGAAAAATATAAGGATATGCAGCATTACCTTATATACCTCCTGTGCATCATGAATATTTCAAAACACTGCCACATGAAGAGCATAAATAATTAATAATACCAATATCTTGTGTTAAGTTTAACAATATATAAATATAATTAACGTTCAAAATAAAAAATGCTAATCCTATTTTATTTCTTGTTATTATTTATAAACAAAATTGGATTAATATGAGATATATTTTAAGTGATATTTGTTATTTCAAAATTGAAATTAAATGATATTTACAATTGACTAATTATGAAAGTGGTGTAAGTCCATTTGCAGCCTGGAAATTCTACATTATTTTAGTTAAATTCGCCTAAAAGAAATTTATATAATTAAATTACGTATTGCTAAATTAGTACAAACATTCCCAGACTTCACATAATTAACCTATATTTTTTAATTGTCAGATCTGCTAACATTCAATTTTCTCGAAACAAAAGTAAATGGACTTGCACCACTTTCAAAATAAACGGTCCAAATATCCCTTTTTCGTATCCGTTCCGCGGACTAAAAATTTGATCTCGAGTTTTATCGAGCCCCTTCCAAGCTCTGCAACGACGTTTTATTCGAGGCTGGAGTATTAGCTCGTCGAATCGAAGAGAAAGTACGAAAATATAAAACTCGGCTTTGTCGAGCCACCGACCGTCCAGGAAGCACGGAAATTGCGCGAATATTAAGGGGCCGATCCCGCGCAGGAGGTGGTTAATATTTCCGTGTCGCTTGTTTATCTGGGTCGCGGAGGAAGATTAGAATCAGGGCTCTGGCTTTCAATCCCGCACGTAGGAATCGATCAGGCTCCTCCCTGCTCGCCTTACAGTCCTCCCGCGTCATTTACATTTTTACTAAACGCAGGAAATATCGGGAGTATCTCCGGATATCCGGGGTTCGTTACTTCGGAATCGCACGCGAGCTCGAAAAATTGGAAAGACACAGTCTAGCCAGCTAACCGGGAAATTCGGAATATCGATCCCCCTCGATATCGGATCGCGAAGCTTTCGAAACTTAAGCCTCAAGGTTCCAAATATCCATCCCTCTGAAACTCGCTGTTGCGACGATCGTTGGCAATGGAACGCTCTGGATAAATTAATACTCGAAAAGAGGGCTAGTCGTCTAGAGTGGGGGTGTCAACGGAGCCTAGCGAGCACAGCAGATCCCTGTTCTTATTTTACTTTTGTTGATAGTGATGACACACTGTTGGGTGACAAACTATTTTTATTTTTCAGACAGAGTTCTTTACAGTGAGACTTTTTGATTCTCTTCTCGTTGTCACTGGCAAAATTGTTGAACAGCCCTGATCGGTTAACCCCACGCGTTGGGCCTTTCCAATCAGGGCTGTTTATTTCCCCCAAATCACCGTCTATTTCTTCCGCCCTCGACGTGCTTGTTTTCGAAACGTGGCGTGGTGATCGAGGGCGAAGACGTTGCGTCCTCACTGCAAGATTTCTTTCGAGCCACCCGCGCTGGGCCCACTTGGGCGAAACTCCGGAAATCCCTAATCTACGACGGCCTTTATTTGCTGTCGAGGGACTCAGGAAAAGAATTTACTAAATGCATTCGCTACGCGAGTCTGGAAAATATGTTCGATGAACAAGAGTCGTAAATTACGTGGGCCGTTTGCACGAAAGGAAAAGCGACCGGACGCTACACTTTGAAAAATAAAAATCCCGCGTCATGGACCGCCTTTCTCTGTACTCTAGTTCCACTATCCAAATAGGTTCCCTGTTCGATGCGTTGCTGGTAGCGTTAATCAGTGTACGATCAGTTGACTTTGATCTCTGGACGAGGTGCTCGCTACGTTTCCACTTTCCCGATATCCGTCGCGGTATCGACGTCCGATGACATTTCGGTTGGCTGCTCGTCGCGATTCCGGGGCGTCTTAACCGTCGAAAACGGGCTTTGAGGGCACGCGAAGGGTGAACGCAGCGAGGGTACAGTGGCTGCAAAAGCGCTTCCTGCGTAAATTGCGGCGGCCGGGTCTTTCCGGGATCCCTCGAAGGGATCGTTCTCGCGAAAGAGCCAACCGCCTTCGAGATCCAAGCGACGCGGCAATACCTTGATTGCACGGATATTAATTAATCTGGGTCCCGCTGCGGGCTCCCCGTCGGGAATTTCTGATCCAAGGAAATCAGGAAGCTTTGGTCGACGCTTCGCTTCGCGTCGCGGCAACGTCATCAGTTCTCCTAACCCGTTAGACGCTCGCTTCGATTGCCGGTTGCCTGCGTTCACCTGTTCGCCCCCGAGGCCAGATTCCCCAGCTTTCGAATCGAGTAAATACCTGGCGAAACACGGAAACGAGGTCGCGCGGAATCGCGTCGAACACTTTTCATTATTTCTCCGCGCTCGAACCGACCTCCCGTCGCAGCATGTCGGGAAACAACCCTCGCAGATTGATTTCTCGTCGCGAGTCGGGCATCGATTTATTATGCAGTTCCCAATTCCGACGAGCACGGGGATCCTCCGTTTCCTAAATTACTAATGGAAATCGTTAGTGCTTGGAAGAGTCGTCCGGATATATTTGTCCGTCTTTTCCTCGGACGGCCGCGAAACGCTCGATAAAATATCGTCCCGATCGTAAATCCCGCGAAAAAAAGTTCCCTACCCCGGAAGTTGGGAATTATTTCGGGACAAGAGCCATTAGAAGGCTTTTTAAAAGCTTCTTTAGCCGGGGTGGACGAGGACCCGGCCGGCGGGGATTTTTAATGAAATTTCCAGCGGAGCCGCGTTTGCACAATCGTTCTCGCGACGGTCCGGTTCGTTCCATCCCCGAGATCCATTGTTGTAAAATCCCCCGCGCGGGCTACTTAGTTAAAATTCAATAATCTCCGGCGGGCCGCGGCTGCGCGATTACGCGGAACAGTGTTTCGAAAGGAAGAGGAGGAGGGGGCGTTTTCTTATTAATCTCCCGACAATTTGTACCCGGACAGCGGGAGCGAGCATGAGAGAAATATGACACGGAAGATCGATGTTGCCCCCGGCCAAGATCTCGCGCGCAATAACTCAGTCGCCCCTCGCACGGCTAATTAAACGACCCGTATCGGCCGGTGGCTTTGCTCGACTTAATTTGAATTAGCGGTAAGTTGGTGCACGCTCGCTTAAGTTCCCGCGTTAATGAAACTGCGAAACCACTCTGCGGAGTTTACGCGCGCCGCACAAAGCCCGGAGTCTCGGCTCGACAGTGTATAAACGCGACGTTGCTCGCGGAATTTCAGAGCTTTACCGCGTCTACCGGGACACTGACGACTCGCTACCCCGTTCAGTCGAACGGGCGAAACGTTTCAAAGATACCCTCTGTCTCGCAAATCTTTCTACTCGCAAAGAGACCCGCGAAGAAACGCCAAAGACTGTTTGCATTTATTCTTTGATCCTGGTATCGAGTCGGTTAACGAACCTTGGCTATCGAAGCAGAATGAACCGTTGAAAGTAAACCGTACAAACGATTCGTTTTAATTCGAAAACGGTTGCTTTAACGCGCGCAGTTTTAGCGGATTAACGAATTCCCGAGTCCAGTTCGTTCCAGTTGTCAACTCGTAGTCGGAATATCGAGTTAAACTCGCGGCATTTCGCAGGGTTCATTAGAGAGGAGGTATCCCCATCTACCCTCAAGAATTTTCGACCGTTGTCGGTGCAGTTGCCCCCTCGGAAACGCGTTGCTTAAAACAGTCTTCATTTCGTTGAACGTCGTCGAATTCCATCGCGGGAACAATTCCGAGCGTCGGGTCCGCGTACTTAGCAGACGTGGTCCGGTCAGGAGGGGAATAAAGTTCGGTCCTGGCTGTCGAGTCACACGTGGATCTGAACAATTAGGAGCGCAGGCAAGACGGGGGAAATGGAGAAACCCGTTTCTAAATATTTTTATTGCCTGCTGTAGCAAATTCTTATATTTAAAGTCGCAGTTGATTATCGTTGGATCCCGGGTTGCGGGATTGAGAACAACACTTTACTAAAGAGACGTGTAGGTTTATTAGATCGTTCCGTTGGTACAAACTTCAGTGATCTGACCTGAGTCCAAAAATGCGCGTTGTATATACAGGGTGTTCGGCCACCCCTGGGAAAAATTTTGATGGGAGATTCTAGAGGCCAAAATAAGACGAAAATTAAAAATACCAATTCGTTGATGGAGGCTTCGTTAAGAAGTTATTAACGTTTAAAGTTCCGCCAATACTGAATTTTTTTCTCGAAAGTGGGTAAGATTTCGGGAGTATGTCTATTCACCAAAAATTATTGTAATTGACCGCCCCTACTGAAAGTAATTTTTCCAGAACGATTTGAAAAAATTAGGCACCTACCCCCCTGTCGATTTTTCTTAAAAATTTGTTTTTGATTTTTAATAATTTCGCTTGACGTCTTACAGAAAATTTGTTTAACACTTCTTTGTAGGTACCTATGGGCTCTATTTCAGAAAAAAGTTTCATTGAAATATATTCACTATTATAGAAGTTATGGCTGTTTGAAAATTGGACCATTTTTATGGGGTTTTTTCCAGTTTACGGGATCAAGGATCAACTTTTCTTATATTTTTGCAATTTCTAAATATTCTTCACCAAAATACGCGTTAATTGCTTTTTTAAATATTAAAATCGTTCAATCCGTTCAAAAGTTATGACGTTTTCAAATTTTGAAGTGACATTTCTGGCCTGAAATTATATTTTCAGTAAGGAATTTTTTTCTCAAAAATGCGTAAGATTTCGTGGCTATGTCTATTCACCAAAAATGATTGCAATTGACCCCCAAAATCGAAAATAATTTTTTCTGAAACATTTGAAATTTTTTTTCGCCAAAAAATTTAGGCACCTTAACAATTCGTTTTTGTTTTTTAGTAATTTTGTATGACGCCCTCTAGAAAAATTGTCTAATACCTTTTTGTAGGCGCCCATGAGCTCTACTTCAGAAAAAAGTTTCATTGAAATATATTCACTGTTATAGGAGTTATGGCTGTTTGAAAATTGGACCATTTTCATGGGGTTTTCCCAATATTTCGGGGCCAAGGAACAACCTTTCCAATATTTTTATAATTGTTACATATTCTACACTAAAATACGCGGCGTTTGGCTTTTTGATTATTAAAATAGTCCAATCCGTTTAGAAGTTATGGTGTTTTAAAGATTCGCATGAAAACGGGAAGCATTTTTGGCCTGAAATTATATTTGGCGGTAAGGAATTTTTTTCTCGAAAATGGTTAGGATTTCCAGGGTATGTCTGTTGACCAAAAATTATTATAATTGGTCCCTGCAATCAAAAATAATTTTTTTAGAACGATTTAAAATTTTTTAATTTTGTTGAAAAATTTCACACCTTCTCGAATTTTTTTCTCCAAACTGGGTAGGATTTCCGGGGTATATCTATGCATAAAAAATGATTATAATCGACCCTTGCAATCGGAAATAATTTTTTTAGAACGATTTGAAAAAGTTTTTTTTTCGCCGTGAAATTTCACCGCCTACCCGAATTTTTTTCTCGAAGGAGGGTAGAATTTCGGGGACATGTGTATTCATAAAAAATGATTGTAATTGACCTCCGCAGCCAAAAATAATTTTTCCAAAACGATTTGAAATTTTTTAATTTAATTGTTAATAACATTTTAACGAAACCTCCATCAACAAATTGGTATTCTTGATTTTCGTTTTATTTTGGCCTCTAGAATCTCCCATTAAAATTTTTCCCAGGGGTAGCCGAACACCCTGTATATCTAAGGGGTGACAGATAGTGCAATGCTTGGCGTACGGAATAAGTAACTGGGTACAGGAGGGTAGAAAAGCTGGAATTTGGAAGCTGTGACTAGGATGTTTGTGTAAGGATGATTCTAATGCAGTATCTATGTTAGCTTATGAGTTAGTCATACAACATTATTATTGAATAATACTGTTGAGAATAAGCATTTTATGAAAAGTTTGTATCAGTGGTGCGCTCCCCTCCCTTGCTAAGGTCAGTGTACCTGAGGAGACCCGTTTATTTTTCCGAACCTCAAGCTTCGTCAGCTGAAAACTGTTACACCCTATTTAAAATACATCTTAGATTAAACCTGCTGCTGTATTTATTTAACAAATAAATATTCAACAAATACAGTTCAATGTTCTTTGGAACAATGTCAAAAATAGTCGACATTCATAGGACTTGGTGCAGATTCCTTTGGTGGCTAGCGACACATCGAAAAGGTCTATTTCATCCAGAAATATGAGTTACAGGGTGATTATATTATCAACTAAAGCTCGTAAAAATTGTCGAACGAGGCTTTATTCCCAGACGATCGTTGTTTAGCGAGACAGAGGGGTAAAAACGCGAGGAAAGTGAGTAAAAGCGGGCAGGTGACGCAATAGGAGGGAAAAGCAGAGGGAGAAAGGGTGGACAACAACGGCATATTGAGAGAAGTTTGAGCGCGGTTCCGAAATAGGGGTAGGTTTAGGTGTCCGGAGACGGCAAGCCCTAATGTCGTCCTATTGTCCCGCGCTCCACCGCGGATTCGAAACCTTGTTAACTCCCCGGAAACTGTTAACAGCGGCACGTTCGACTGGCACCGGCAGCCAGTCCACCACGGCATCCGGCTTCGACCCGAATCACGGACTCCTCGGGCCGCCGTTACTTCCTACAAATGGAACGGGTCTCGAACGTACATACAAACGAGGAAAACCGCCCCTCTCCGGGGGTGGGATGCTTCCGCTCGACCGGTCAGCCGCTGGTGGCGCGATTTTTCGCTCGGTCTTCGCCGCGAGGATG
The DNA here is from genome assembly GCF_051014445.1 of Colletes latitarsis. NCBI lineage: Eukaryota > Metazoa > Arthropoda > Insecta > Hymenoptera > Colletidae > Colletes > Colletes latitarsis. The sequence goes on along the minus strand of NC_135135.1, from coordinate 22,063,181 downwards.
GAAGCACCGACAGGGCCCCTGATTACTCGATGATCGACGACGCTCTTGGATGTTCTTCGATTTAAACAATCGTGGAAAAGCACTGCTCGAGCAGAGCGGCAATCCTCCGCGGAAACTTACGGCGCTCGAGCGTCAAATATACTCTCGTCTATCTCCATCAATCTCGAGCATTCTCGGCATTTGCTCGAGGCAAACTATTTAGAAACGTTGGAATTCTCGAGCACCTAGCACTGTCGTGGAAATACTTAGGCGTGCGGGGCTGCGTCGCGTGCCTTTTCCCGGACGCGAATCTTCCATTGCTCCCACTCCCGGAAATCTGTCGCTGGGTTCTCGCCGCATCGGTTCTGGCGCTTTGCTCGACATCCGGATAACGCGATAAAGGGTGGTCGGGACAGGCGGTCCGGAGGGTGGCTCGTAATACGCTGAAAATACACAGCCTGGCCGAAGGTTAGGCTCGGTTAAGCTAGGTCGCGGGCCACGCGAGCGCACGCCGCTCGCAGATTGAAATCTAGTCGTAGCAGCCGTAGTAACCCGCGCCCTCTCTCCTCCCCGCCCGGTCTGGTCGCTCGCCCGACCACCCCCCGCGGCCTCGCAGTCGCTCGCCCTTCGATACCATCCGCGCCGCTGATATACAGGATGTACATCGTGTATACGCTCCGTACGATATTACGATTCGATGGAATCGCCGATTGGCCCGCTGGGAAATCGCCATTCAATTGTTCCACGACGACATCGACATCAACCTTCGCGGTCGCGTTTCCCGGTGTTGCTTCTGCCCCTGCGAGTTTGGTATTTTAACCCATCGCAGCCTCCGCGATCAACCGATCGCCGGGGACCCTTGATTCCTCGCATCGACCGTGAATTTTCCAGTCGATCGTTTTTTTTTTTTTTTTTATTTATCGGGACGTACACTGTGGAAAGTCAGGGGCAGCGTTAATTACACCTTTGATCGTGGAGGAAAACTACGAATTAAATAAAATTGTTCGTGACGGTTGATTTCTGGGCTGTGGAAATGTCAAGTTTACTATATTGGTCGCTTTGATCAGTTACATTTGTAACTGGCGTCAATGATGTTTAGTCTAAGCTAGAGTGGGCATCGAGTGAGGTGTTTAGGTTTAAGCTGGAATATGTTTAGATCTTTATTGTGAGATAGGAATAAGGAAGGGTGGACTTTGACTGCGGGAACGTCACTCTGCATCGAACGTTGGTCGAGAGAAGTCACTTTCTTTTATGTTCTCTATGTTAAATAGTTTCACTAAATATTAAATAATACAGTTAATATAGTTACGTTTATTGTCCGTATGTTTGAATCCGACTGTTTTATTTTCATGACAATCGATTAGTAGTGTTAAAAGTAGTTGGCGATAAATCAATACTAGGGTGAAGTCTGCATAAATACGTATTCTATTTATCGTATCGGAGAGGCCCAACGCGAGAAGCGTAATTGCAGGGAAGAAAGATTTAAGAGAGCTCCTTCTTCGTGGAGTGGCAGGTTTACTACTATTTTTGAAAATTCTGTATCCATACTGTTACGTGTATTTCTGGAACAGCCCTTTGGTAGACTACTGTTCCTAGCAAGGATCTAGGTATCTGTTAGATATCTGATGACTCAATGCGGATAAGCGTATCGAAACCGCTGCGTCCAAAATAACTGAGTCAGTCTTCTTTTCACATTTCTATCTTAAGCAATCCTGGACGAAGTACACAAATGTCTCATCCAAGACGAGTCATCGACAGTCAGTCATCAGGTACTAAGGGTCACCGACATCCCCTCCACAGCGAAAAGCCTAATATACAAAGTGGGGCAGTAACTATTAGCACCTCAGATATCTTCGAAACTATAAGTTTCACAGAAATGTTTGCTAAAGTAAATTGCACGGTACGAAGGGCGCTATTGGGTGGCGATAATAGTTTTTTTGCAGGTGGAGGTACTTCGGACATTTGAAGGTCACATCCATTTTTTTAAATGGATCGGTATGTTTTTGCTTCCGTATCACGATAGAGGATCTTAAAACGAGTTCAACGACCTATTACACAAGGTCATTGATGGTCATAGAAAGTAGAGAAAGGCGATAATACTTACGGTTTTGGTAGTAAATGAAACATGTTTATAGTAGGTGTTCGAAATGATGACCATCACTGTCAATGCACCGTTGGATTCTTTTTACGATTGATTGACTTGCAAGTCTTTACAGCGTCAGAACTTATTGATGCACAGGCTGCAATAATTCGCTGTTGCATATCGTGAGATGTAGTTGGTACTTCTTTGTACACTTTCTCTTTCAGTGTTCCCCACAGAAAGATATCTAAAGGTGTTATGTCTGGTGAACGAGCTGGCCACGATATTGGACCGCCGCGTCCAATCCAACGATTTCGAAATTTTTCATCGAGTTCCCTTCGCGCAATCGATGAATAATGTGCTGGGCATCCGTCATGTTGATAGCACATGGTTTGTCGTGTAAATAAAGGTAACTCTTCTAGCAAAAGACCAAATGTATCCTTAATAAAATTAGCATAGACGTTGCCATTCAAATTTCCATTGATAAAATAAGGTCCAATAATTTTATCACCTATGATACCGCACCATACATTCACAGACCATTGTTTTTGATGTTCAACCTGTCGCAGCCAATGTGGATTTTCCGCTGCCCATAAATGCATGTTATGCAAATTAACATTCCCGTGATTTGTGAATGTTGCTTCATCGGTAAATAAGACGGTATTAAAAAAAAGCTCATTGTTTTGAATCTGACGTATAGCCCATCGACAAAACTCAACGCGATTCATGAAGTCGTTCCCATGCAATTCTTGGTGAAGACTAACGTGATACGGATGAAATTTGTGACGGTGCAAAATACGAAGTACACTCCTCCTACTAATGCCAGATTCGCGTTCAATTTGTCGCGAACTAATATGAGAATTTCTAGACACACTAGCGAGCACACCGATTTCCATTTCTTCGTTAATTACTCGTTTCTGGCGTTCACTTTTACGAACACTTAAACTACCGGTTTGCCTAAGTTTATCATACACATTTTTAAATGTTTGACGCGAAGGCTGAGACCGATGTGGATATCGTTCAGCATACAAGTTTTTCGCCCTTACAGAATTTTGTTGGCATTCGCCATGAATAAGAAGCATATCAACCTGCTCTTCAAACGGATACATCGCGCCGGATTGACCGATTTATCGATACTAATCTTATGATGTTTATCTTACTCTGCAAACTATTAAAGTGTCCTTCAAGCAGTGTTTATTCTCAGTGAAGTAAACGGTAAGCATTATGCATTCCTCTACTGTTGACAATACGTATGTTTCATTTACTACCAAAACCGTAAGTATTATCGCCTTTCTCTACTTTCTATGACCTTCAATGATCTTGTGTAATAGGTCGTTGAACTCGTTTTAAGATCCTCTATCGTGATACGGAAGCAAAAACATACCGATCCATTTAAAAAACTGGATGTGACCTTCAAATGTCCGAAGTACCTCCACCTGCAAAAAAACTATTATCGCCACCCAATAGCGCCCTTCGTACCGTGCAATTTACTTTAGCAAACATTTCTGTGAAACTTATAGTTTCGAAGATATCTGAGGTGCTAATAGTTACTGCCCCACCCTGTATAAGGACCAGCATCATTAGAACACGGGCTTTTTACTTTCAACCCTATTGCGGTAGCGGTCGATCGAAACAGTTATTTTCGGATCCCAACATATCGTGCAACGTTGAATCTAGGATCGAGTCGAGAGGGTTGTTGGATTTTCCGCGTCGAACGAATCCGTGTATCGCGGAAATTTCTGGCCCGGTTACCCCGGGTGCTCTCGGTGTTTACATTGTATCTCGACGCGAGGGTTATTAACGTCAAAGCTCGAACGTGAGGGGGCGGTGGGTAGCGTCAAAGCGTAGAATTAAAAAAAGCAGCCAGGTTCCGTTTTAAAGTCGAGCGACGAGTTTCGCCGAGGAGGTCGAGCAAAGGGTCGCGGTTTGGTTACCCGGGTCCTCACCCGAGGGATCTGTCGTGGGCTTACCCGTGAAAAGGGTTTCTCGAGTTTCGGGGTCGGGCATCGACGTCGGCCGAGAATAACGCTTTAAACTCGCGACCGACGCCGTTGAAAATGCTCATTACCGAATGCACTTTCCGTGCACACAGGGGCTAAACGCCGCTTATAAACGAGAAATTACAACGTTCCTTGGCACAGAGGCGAGTAATATTCATGCTCTGTCTTTGGTTCGCCAGTTCTGTTCCACTTTCGCGTTAGTCGCGGTCGCGTAGATCGAAATCGCCCTCCCGAGACGTATGTATTCCGTAACCCGCGAACTTAACGGCGAGACCTCGTAACCACGGTTCTCTCGATCGATTTGCCGTGGACGAAACGCTCGAGATTGTTCGAGCCGCGATGAAATCGATAAAGAGGAGAGAACTTACTCGGCGGTACTAATTTATGGGGCTCGGTGCGTATATTAGTCCTGGCGGGTATCAGTCGATTAACATCTACGCGAGCGAACTCGTTTACGCGCGATCGTTAGCGCGCTCCGGCCGTTCGTTGGTAACGCTTCTGGCGCGGCGCGCGTGACTCCTCCGCTCGCCGCGTCGGCTTTTAATCGGTGGAAAGAAGAAATCCACGGCAGAAACAGCACCGGGGCCAGATAATATCGCGGTTTTCGCCCCGACGCGGGAAAGCGTAATTTTAATTTCGTGCCACGGACAATTTCAATTTCATTCATCCCTTCGCGCCATCCCGTTTCGTTAAATATGTACCGAGGGCCCTCCTCTCGGCGATCTCCGCGACCGTTTTCCCTCTTTTTCGACCGCCCCCCCCCCAGCTCGTTCGCCGCACCCTCTGATTTCCCTGTTTCTCCTCTTTCGCAGCAGCCCATCCCGCGGCTGTTACGGCCAGAGAGACTCACCGCGTGTAATTCGAAATTGTTTGTCCAACTACTAACTAGTTTCCAGAGCGGCTGCAGCTGGCGCGGCGAATCGCCCCGCTATCGTCGGCTGGGAATTAGCGCGCGACAATTCGACGGGGAGGGAGGACGTTTGAATTTCCCGCGCTTCTCGCGCACCATTCCTAACGACACCGGTGTTATTTACAATTTTACGCTGAATCATACGCTGAAATTAAATAAGTTTCGTTCATTTTTCCCCCCTCCGATAAAGCCTCGGGAAGCGTCCTCCAATTTTGGATCAGGCCTTCGCAGCCCTTCCTGCAGTCGTTTGCCGGGGAAAATTCAGCGGAAACGCGGTCGACGAGGCGAGACAGTAAACCGACCAAAAAGGTTAACCGGCCAAATCGGTTAAGCTACCGAAATGGTTAATTGACCACATCGATATACCGGCCGAAACATTAGCGGATTTAGCCGACCAGCTCTGAATCGGTTAAGCGGTTTAAACAGTCAGCAGGGTTGCAGCGACGGAAATGATGTCGGTCCCCTAACAATGGAACACCACGTTCCCCGCAAGATCGTGGATTTCTGTCCTCGACGCTACCGTTCGTTAATAAACTGCCCGCCAGCGACAAATGCGCGACCGAACGAGCGGATTTCTAAACTCGACGAGCCTTAGTTTGCGTTTCACCGATCCGTGGCGTCGCGCGGTTCCATTTTTTAACCCAACTTTGACCGCCGCGTGTCGCCCCCACGAATTAATCACGATTATACACGCTCTATTAACCATCGTAAATTGACTTTCGCGCGTCCGTTAATTTCTGATATTTGTATCGACATCGATTATTCAAAACTTTAACTCGATGAGCCGTTCGCGTTAATTAATTCTTCGACATAGATTTCCCCGACGCTCGAAACGATAAATCTTGCAACACTCGTGCTCCGCTTTCGTCGTTTCGCGAGAATTACCATTTTCGATCGACGGAGCAGAACTTTTACGCAGGGTGCAAATAAATCTTCGTAACCGGACGATTTTAATAATCGAGTACTCGCGAACAACGTGCCCGACATAAACGACTCGCGACGGAAAACGCGAATTGACAATTGCCTCGGAAACAGAAACAGAAAATTTCCTCGATCGATGGACAAACGATGACGATGGTTCCCGCTCTCGCCAGCAGAGGGCCACGCTCAAACTGTACCTTTCTCGCGAGTACTCGACCGAACGATGCACCCTCCATCGCAAAACAAACACACAGAGATATCGTATACGACGCAGGGGCGGCCATATTTATTTAGCTACGAGACCCATTTTAATTTCTAAATCGCCCGTGTGCTGTGTCGGAGGGCTTGGAAAAATATTGTTGCGGAATCTGAATCCGTCACAGCAGCTTCGATCAAGGTTTTTCCGTTCCAAGAATTCAACAACGTTTATGTGTGTTTTGTGGAAACAAGTTACGTCGGTATTCGTAAGGACGCGACCGGCGTTGTTCCACGCCGCGTGTCAATTTAATACCGCGCGAGCTAGTTAAGGGCTAGTTATGGATCGTCGACAAGATTTCTCCGAGTCGACTGGGCCACGGTTGTTACTAAGTTCGCCCGGTGAAGTTGCACGGAGTTGCCTCCGGAGCCGATTAATCGATTTAAGTATTCCGGACCCGTGGGGATGTAGCGGGAGATGTGTCGCGTCTCCGTGAGATTGTTAATTTACAGGACGTAAGCAAACCGTATAGAAGTCGAATATCCTGTAAACGTAAACACGTACCGTAGGCGTGTTAAAGTTAACGAAATCCGTTCTTGTCGTTTCGTTCACCTTGGTAAACGGAAACAGTCCCACGTCAGCGCGAAGTATCTCGGTAACCGGAACGAACGCTACCTGGACTAATTAATCTCTCAAAGGTGTGTATGAGATCGGACGGGAGAAGAACCGCCGGGGCATTCGAGTGCCGTTATTGCTTTATCCGCGCGTCTCGCAACAGGTTGAATCGATGGGCTGTACGTGAACGGAGAAGGGAAGGACTGATTAAAGAAGGCCCTCTCGGACGTACGCGAACGAGAGACAACGAAACAAGAATGTAAACGGAAAGATAATGAAAGAGGGAGTCACGGGGGAAATAAAACCGAAGAACAATACGGTCGGGGAGCAGTCGGAAAGTTGGTGCGAATTCGACGGTCGTCCTCCGGTACATCGTGGAGAGCACGAACGCTCGTAACAACGGGGACGACGGAATCCTCGCGGAAATGAGAGGAACGCTCCAAGAAGAGGGGACTGAGGGGCGTGTGGTGGATTTAGGGAGCCGGGGAAGGGCAGATAGTCGGTCCCCGACACCGCAAAAAGTTCCTACGCAGGGCAATTTCGGCCGTGCTGTTCCACATTTCACGTGAACCGTCCTCCACCGCTCTCGTTTTCTTCTTTCGCGGCGGTGGTACGCGAGAGGAATCGAGACGACACGCAATTCCTTGGATCAGCGTTTCTCGAACTGGGGACCGCCTCGGGGGATCGCGAACGCGCGATCTCGGGGAAAAACAAAGCCGAAAAGGAACATTTCATTTATGAAATTTTTCGGCGAAAAAAAATAGTTTCAAATCGTTCTGGAAAAATTATTTTTGACAGCAGGGGTTAAGTGCAATCATTTTTGGTGAACAGGCATACCCCCGAATTCCTACGCATTTTCAAGAAAAAAATTCAGTAAGTGCCTAAAGTTTTTGACAAAATTAAAAACATTTAAATCGTGGTGAGAAAATTATTTTCAGCTTTGGGGGTCAATTTCAATCATTTTTGGTGAATAGACATACCCCCGATTTCCTACGCATTTTCGAGAAAAAAATTCATTACTGACAACATAATGTCTGGCCAGAGGTACACCTATTCCCCTTAAATTTGTCGGCGAAACAAAATTTCAAATCGTTCTAAAAAAATTATGTTTGGCTAGGGGGATCAATTACAATCATTTTTTGTGAATAGACATATCCCCGATTTCCTACGCATTTTCGAGAAAAAAATTCAGTAAGTGCCTAAAGTTTTCGACAAAATTAAAAACTTTCAAATCGTGGTGAGAAAATTATTTTCAGCTTTGGGGGTCAATTTCAATCATTTTTGGTGAACAGGTATACCCCGGAATTCCTACGCATTTTCGAGAAAAAAATTCAGTAAGTGCCTAAAGTTTTTGACAAAATTAAAAACTTTTAAATCGTGGTGAGAAAATTATTTTCATCTTTGGGGGTCAATTTCAATCATTTTTGGTGAATAGACATACCCCCGATTTCCAACGCATTTTCGAGAAAAAAATTCATTACTGAAAATGTATTGTCTGGCCAGACGTACACCTATTCCCCTTAAATTTGTCGGCGAAACAAAATTTCAAATCATTCTAAAAAAATTATGTTTAGCTAGGGGGATCAATTACAATCATTTTTGGTGAACAAGCATACCCCCGATTTCCTACGCATTTTCGAGAAAAAAATTCTTTACTGAAAATGTAATATCTGCCCAGACGTACACCTATTCCCCTTAAATTTGTCGGCGAAACAAAATTTCAAATCGTTCTAAAAAAATTATGTTTGGCTAGGGAGATCAATTACAATCATTTTTTGTGAATAGACATATCCCCGATTTCCTACGCATTTTCGAGAAAAAAATTCTTTACTAAAAATATAATGTCTGCTCAGACGTACACCTATTCCCCTTAAATTTGTCGGCGAAACAAAATTTCAAATCGTTCTAAAAAAATTATGTTTGGCTAGGGAGATCAATTACAATCATTTTTTGTGAATAGACATATCCCCGATTTCCTACGCATTTTCGAGAAAAAAATTCAGTAAGTGCCTAAAGTTTTCGACAAAATTAAAAACTTTCAAATCGTGGTGAGAAAATTATTTTCAGCTTTGGGGGTCAATTTCAATCATTTTTGGTGAACAGGTATACCCCGGAATTCCTACGCATTTTCGAGAAAAAAATTCAGTAAGTGCCTAAAGTTTTTGACAAAATTAAAAACTTTTAAATCGTGGTGAGAAAATTATTTTCATCTTTGGGGGTCAATTTCAATCATTTTTGGTGAATAGACATACCCCCGATTTCCAACGCATTTTCGAGAAAAAAATTCATTACTGAAAATGTATTGTCTGGCCAGACGTACACCTATTCCCCTTAAATTTGTCGGCGAAACAAAATTTCAAATCATTCTAAAAAAATTATGTTTAGCTAGGGGGATCAATTACAATCATTTTTGGTGAACAAGCATACCCCCGATTTCCTACGCATTTTCGAGAAAAAAATTCTTTACTGAAAATGTAATATCTGCCCAGACGTACACCTATTCCCCTTAAATTTGTCGGCGAAACAAAATTTCAAATCGTTCTAAAAAAATTATGTTTGGCTAGGGAGATCAATTACAATCATTTTTTGTGAATAGACATATCCCCGATTTCCTACGCATTTTCGAGAAAAAAATTCAGTAAGTGCCTCAAGTTTTTGACAAAATTAAAAACTTTCAAATCGTGGTGAGAAAATTATTTTCAGCTTTGGGGGTCAATTTCAATCATTTTTGGTGAACAGGTATACCCCGGAATTCCTATGCACTTTCAAGAAAAAAATTCAGTAAGTGCCTAAAGTTTTTGACAAAATTAAAAACTTTCAAATATTGGTGAGAAAATTATTTTCAGCTTTGGGGGTCAATTTCAATCATTTTTGGTGAATAGACATACCCCCGAATTCCTACGCATTTTCGAGAAAAAAATTAATTACTGACAACATAATGTCTGGCCAGAGGTACACCTATTCCCCTTAAATTTTTCGGCGAAACAAAATTTCAAATCGTTCCAAAAAAATTATGTTTAGCTGTGGGGGTCAATTTCAATCATTTTTGGTGAATAGGCATACCCCCGATTTCCTACGCATTTTCGAGACAAAAATTCATTAGTGAAAATATAATGTCTGCCCAGACGTACACCTATTCCCCTTAAATTTGTCGGCGAAACAAAATTTCAAATCGTTTTAAAAAAATTATGTTTAGCTGTGGGGGTCAATTTCAATCATTTTTGGTGAATAGACATATACCAGATTTCCTACGCATTTTCGAGAAAAAAATTCTTTACTGAAAATATAATGTCTGCTCAGACGTACACCTATTCCCCTTAAATTTGTCGGCGAAACAAAATTTCAAATCGTTTTAAAAAAATTATGTTTAGCTGTGGGGGTCAATTTCAATCATTTTTGGTGAATAGACATATCCCAGATTTCCTACGCATTTTCGAGAAAAAAATTCATTACTGAATATATAATGTGTGACTGAAGAAATACTTTGGATTGTAAGATCTACTCCTCATATCATATCCGTGATATTATTTTCTACTATTTTAGATAAATATTCTTGATTATTTTACGATCGAACTAGGTTCGCTGAAAGGGGTATACGATTAATGAAAACACGTTTATCTCTTTTAAAGTCTCGAGGGCAACTGTCAGCCGGATTATTGGTTGTCTGGACAGCTGCCTGTCTCCATTTATTCGTATAAACAGTCATTATAATGACGTGCCATCCATAACATTATTCCGTGCGTCGCGTCGTTCCAATATTCATCACCTTTAATTTCGCTTCCTGTGAAAAGTAATAAAAGATAGGACATTTTATCGGATTTCTGGTTAGAAGATGATAAAATTATATGGTAAATGTTGCATGCTTTGCCGATTACGTTGGTTATCATTAAATCGTTTTCTGCTATTTCTCCACGAGATTTTGGAACACGAGAGGCAACGCGAGGAAGAACAAAACTCGTTCGGAACTCGCGTGGAATCAAGTAGAACTCCGTTGTAATCGAATTAGTTGTAACTCGTACATATTCCAAATTTACGTATAGAAAGTCCGCTTCGACGAGATCGTTTCGGATTTTATTTATCGCAATTGCTACTAGAATACTTTTAATCGACTATTATCGCGCTATTTTTAGCCCTCTGTTCTCTACCGTGGTCTTTTCCTTTGCAAAGATATTTCGAATCTCTATCCATCTTTCGTTCTGTGAACTCGCAGTTTCCAGGAGCGTATATCGGTAGGTAAACATCAAATGTTTGGAGATCCGAGAATGGCGAACTTGTGATTAAAGGAAATAACCGAAATACGGGCGAGCTTGGGCACCGAACTTGTGATTAAAGCAAATATCTAGGAGATAACCGGTGACCCTTTGACTCGACTCGATCCTTTGATCGGCTCCCGACGAAATTGTAAAACCCAGTAATAAGGTAAACGTTTTTGGAACGAAATTTTGGACAACGCCGACGATACTCCCGATGTCTCGACTCGGGAAAACTAACAAAGTCTATAAATAACTAACGTTTAATTAATCACGAGCGAGAGTGTTGCTCGAAATTTATGGGATCCTTACGAGGTCGAGCTCGATCGGCGTGTAACGCGCGTAAAACTAAATAAAATACGTTGGTATAAACATACGTGGAATCCGAAACTACCCACCTTTCGAGGGTTGTAGCGTTTCGATATTTATTTATCGCGGGCGGGAGGGCACGTATCGCGCGTGGGCGGAGTGGGGCGGTATCGAGAAGCCGGTCGAGATTTGCGCGGCGTTGGTAGATTACAAGGAAATCGAATTCGCTTTTATTCGTTCGAAACTCGTTTAAGGGCAGACCCGTGGCTCGTGAATTTAACGAAACGAACGTATGCAAATAGCGCCACCGCGGGGCTTAGCTGGGCGTTCCTCGTATATACGGGGTCGCGTAACTCGCATAACAATGGGGCGTGTCTTACAGCGTGCCGCGAACTTTAACGATTATTAAACGCGCCCGCCAGAGCTTTGAAGTGCAACGGCTTCCGAACTATTTGCCGGTTGGAAAACCTGCCGTTTGCTACCCCTCCCCGGTAATTACCAGCTGCGAGACCGAAGAATAACGAGACGTCTCACGGCACGCTCCCGATCGGCCCACCGAAATATTTCATCGAACGTTACCTACGTTTCCCCGTACCAAACTCCGTCTTATCGCCAGCAAGAATCTGTTTGAAAAGTATCTGTACTCGAAAACAATTTGCAAAATTCATCCCCAGATTTAAGGATCGGTGTAATGAGATTAGATTTCCATCTGGTGACTGTTTCAAAGGATGGAAGACACAGTGAAATGGCAAGATTTTAGACAATTGTAAACTACATCGCTCAAAAATTCTGGCACTTATTTTCGTGATCTATTCACATTTATTTCCTTCGACGTTTCAATTCGAGAATTGGTCGTCTCGTCACGCATATGTATACAGGGTGGGGCAGTAACTATTAGCACCTCAGATATCTTCGAAACTATAAGTTTCACAGAAATATTTGCTAAAGTAAATTGCACAGTACGAAGGGCGCTATTGGGTGGCGATAATAGTTTTTTTGCAGGTGGAGGTACTTCGGACGTTTGAAGGTCACATCCATTTTTTTAAATGGATCGGTATGTTTTTGCTTCCGTATCACGATAGAGGATCTTAAAACGAGTTCAACGACCTATTACACAAGGTCATTGAAGGTCATAGAAAGTAGAGAAAGGCGATAATATTTACGGTTTTGGTAGTAAATGAAACATGTTTACAGTAGGTGTTCGAAATGATGACCATCACTGTCAATGCACCGTTGGATTCTTTTTACGATTGATTGACTTGCAAGTCTTACAGCGTCAGAACTTATTGATGCACAGGCTGCAATAATTCGCTGTTGCATATCGTGAGATGTAGTTGGTACTTCTTTGTACACTTTCTCTTTCAGTGTTCCCCACAGAAAGAAATCTAAAGGTGTTATGTCTGGTGAACGAGCTGCCCACGATATTGGACCGCCGCGTCCAATCCAACGATTTCGAAATTTTTCATCGAGTTCCCTTCGCGCAATCGATGAATAATGTGCTGGGCATCCATCACGTTGATACCACATGGTTTGTCGTGTAAATAAAGGTAACTCTTCTAGCAAAAGACCCAATGTATCCTTCATAAAATTAGCATAGACGTTGCCATTCAAATTTCCATTGATAAAATAAGGTCCAATAATTTTATCACCTATGATACTGCACCATACATTCACAGACCATTGTTTTTGATGTTCAACCTGTCGCAGCCATGTGGATTTTCCGCTGCCCATAAATGCATGTTATGCAAATTAATATTCCCGTGATTTGTGAATGTTGCTTCATCGGTAAATAAGACGGTATTAAAAAAAAGCTCATTATTTTGAATCTGACGTATAGCCCATCGACAAAACTCAACGCGATTCATGAAGTCGTTCCCATGCAATTCTTGGTGAAGACTAACGTGATACGGATGAAATTTGTGACGGTGCAAAATGCGAAGTACGCTCCTCCTACTAATGCCAGATTCGCGTTCAATTTGTCGCGAACTAATATGAGAATTTCTAGACACACTAGTGAGCACACCGATTTCCATTTCTTCGTTAATTACTCGTTTCTGGCGTTCACTTTTATGAACACTTAAACTACCGGTTTGCCTAAGTTTATCATACACATTTTTAAATGTTTGACGCGAAGGCTGAGACCGATGTGTTTTTCGCCCTTACAGAATTTTGTTGGCATTCGCCATAAATAAGAAGCATATCAACCTGCTCTTCAAACGGATACATCGTGCCGGATTGACCGATTTATCGATACTAATCTTATGATGTTTATCTTACTCTGCAAACTATTAAAGTGTCCTTCAAGCAGTGTTTATTCTCAGTGAAGTAAACGGTAAGCATTACGCATTCCTCTACTGTTGACAATACGTATGTTTCATTTACTACCAAAACCGTAAGTATTATCGCCTTTCTCTACTTTCTATGACCTTCAATGACCTTGTGTAACAGGTCGTTGAACTCGTTTTAAGATCCTCTATCGTGATACGGAAGCAAAAACATACCGATCCATTTAAAAAAATGGATGTGACCTTCAAATGTCCGAAGTACCTCCACCTGCAAAAAAACTATTATCGCCACCCAATAGCGCCCTTCGTACTGTGCAATTTACTTTAGCAAACATTTCTGTGAAACTTATAGTTTCGAAGATATCTGAGGTGCTAATAGTTACTGCCCCACCCTGTATGCTTTCCACGTAGTTTCGACACATTTTCTATAGATACGTGCATTTTTTGGAAAGATAATCCTGTACAAGTCCGGGTTTCTCTTGGGTGTCTTGGTTTTGCTGAGAACGCGAGGCAATGGGAATAAATTATTCGGCTCTTGCTGCGTTTCGGTGGCTTAGAGATTAACCCTCCCCACGCAAATTCGGCGATCCAGATGTTTCTGGCACCGCTTAACCAGCCCTGCACGCGTCGCGTTAAAGTTTAGCATAGTTGCTGTAAGTAGTACCTGGTATATACAACAGAGCGTTTGAGTTTCTATTAAGTGGATTATTGTTCAGCGTGGAATACGCGCGGTGACGTTCTCCCGGGATGCACCGATACCACAACCGCCCCGTGTCTTTTCGTTCATTTTTATCCGCGAATGTATTTTAACGCGTTCGCTGCCAGATCAAAACCGTATAATATTCTACACAGGTAAAATTTGTTTCGGTACTTATCCTTGTTAAAATTCGCAAACTATCGAAATTTATTTCCCTCGATGTCTTAACTTGAAAATTCATTTTTCTAGTATCATAATGGTAAATACTGTCACCCATGTATGGCTGACGTGGCAATCAAAGTGTTAAACGACGTTGAGCTTCTTTTATTCTTTCGTTTTATGCAAATGTAGAAGAACGTAGCTGAAGTAAGAAAGACATCGAATTCTCGCTTGGACGGATTGATCCAGCCTTAAGACAACGTTACTTAGCTAACAGCTATTCGTTGCATTTTGTGGATTTTGGATCGATATAGATAGACCGGATTAACATAGAAATGGTTCGCATCCCGGCCCATTAACCTAATCGAGCAACGGCCTTCTTACTTTACTTTCCCCCTCCCTCTTTCCTCCCTACGTCCTCGACGTCTCCGATACGCTAACGCGTTTCAACAAGAACCGATATTTGAATAACAAATTAATTTCTTCGACGCGAGCGCTGGAACGACAGCCTATCGTAGCCGATAACGAAACTCGAAGAACGCGAAGAAACTTGGTATCCGCTCGCCCGTTATTCCAGCAAGACGGTAATCGGTCTTCCAGACGGGTCTAATGAGCCGGCGCATTGCATATACATCGCAATTTAAATATTTATGCGCGGCTTAATATCGTTTGTAACTGATCGGAGTAGGTCGTGGGGATGGTAGACACCTGATCGTTCGACATCTTCTTAGTAGAGACGCAACGGAACACGCTGCTCGTCTATATCGTTCGATCCAAGTAGTAAGGCTCGATGATATCGTCGACCGTCTGACCATACGTCTATCCTTTCCCCTTAATTCTAAGTTTACTCCTGAATATTATTTGTCAACAACTTACATCGAATTTAAATGATGCAACGATACGAATATATATCCTAATTAAAAGAAAAACTATATTTTGACATAAAGTTGGATGTTGGTGAATCTAGAAAGGGAAGAAAATCACGTTAAACGAAGACGCATTTTACTCTGTGCGAAGGGAAGAATCGTGAAAGATGGAGGAGCACGATGACGCCTTTAAAAAAAGCGTTCAATTGCCAATTCTCGAACCGTCGAGCTCTCACGAAGGCAAAAAGGGGGAAAAAAAGAAAAAGTCAGTGAGATTCGTTGATTTCTTTGATATCGCGGAGTTGTACCATCGTGTCGGAGTGGAAAGATCGTCTCTCCCGGAAATAATTACAAAATTACGCGTTAATCGTGGCTCGGGAAACGTTGACTCGATAATACGCGGAGCTCGTCCGAGCGAATAAATATTCATTATTCAAATTTTCCCACGATTCGACACCTCGTACGCGTGGGGTTCAATTGTTTGAAAATAAACTGCCATGTCGCCATCTTCGCGGTTTGTTTGGGTTTAATTTATTTATTATTCGACGTCGTGTTCGACACACGCTTCCGCGACTTTTTACAAATTCCGGTTCCGTCTTAATTTATTTTAATAAAATCTTATACAAGGTGTTCGGCTATCCCTGGGAAAAATATTAATGGGGGATTCTGGAGGCCAAAATAAGACGAAAATCAAGAATACCAATTTGTTGATGGAGGCTTCGTTAAAAAGTTATTAACATTTAATGTTCCGGCAGTACTGAATTTTTTTCTCGAAAATGCGCAAGATTTCGAGGGTATGTCTATTCACCAAAAATGATTGTAATTGACCCCCGCAACCAAAAATAATTTTTTCAGAATTAATTCAAAATTTTTTTTTTCGTCGAAAAATTCCACACATTCTCGAATTTTTTTCTGGAAAGTGGGTAGGAATTCGGGGGTATATGTAATAACCAAAAATGATTATAATTGCCCCCCGCAACCGAAAATAATTTTTTTAGAATGATTTGAAAAATTTTTTTCCCGCCAAAAAATTCCACACCTTCTCGAATTTTTTTCTCGAAAGTGGGCAAGATTTCGGGGGTATGTTTATTCACCAAAAATGATTGTAATTGACCCCCAAAATCGAAAATAATTTTTCCAGTACGATTTGAAATTTTTTAACTTTCTCGAAAAATTTAGGCACTTACCCCCTGTCGATTTTTCTTAAAAATTCCTTTTTCATTTTTAGTAATTTTGTTTGACGCTCTACAGAAAAGTTATCTAATACTGTTTTGTAGGTACCCATGAGCTCTACTTCAGAAAAAAGTTTCATTGAAATATATGTATTCACAATTGTAGGACTTATGGCTGTTTGAAAATTGGACCATTTTTATGGGGTTCTTCTCATTTTGCGGGGTTAAGGACCAACTTTTCAAATATTTTTGCGATTTCTACATATTCTCCACTAAAATACGCGTAGTTTGCTTTTTTAAACATTAAAATCGTCCAATCCATTCAGAAGTTATGACGTTTTAAAGATTCGCATGAAAATTCAGTGAAACATATCAACGCTATGGTCAGGCATGAGATTTTCGGTAATGAATTTTTTTCTCGAAACTGAGTAGGATTTCGGGGGTATGTCTGTTGACCAAAAATGCTTGCAATTGACCCCTGCAACTAAAAATAATTTTTCCAAGACGATTCGAAAATCTTTTTTTTCACCCAAAACTTTCAGCACTTACTCAAATTTTTTTCTCGAAAGTGGATAGGATTTCGGGGGTATGTGTATTCACCAAAAATGATTGTAATTGACCCCCGCAACCAAAAATAATTTTTTCAGAATTAATTCAAAATTTTTTTTTTCGTCGAAAAATTTCACATCTTCTCGAATTTTTTTCTCGAAAGTGGGCAAGATTTCGGGGGTATGTTTATTCACGAAAAATGATTGTAATTGTCCCCTGCAACTGAAAATAATTTTTCCAGGACGATTTGAAATTTTTTAATTTTCTCGAAAAATTTAGGCACCTACCCCCTGTCGATTTTTCTTAAAAATTCCTTTTTCATTTTTAGTAATTTTGTTTAACGCTCTACAGAAAAGTTATCTAATACTTTTTTGTAGGTACCCATGAGCTCTACTTCAGAAAAAAGTTTCATTGATATATATGTATTCACAATTGTAGGAGTTATGGCTGTTTGAAAATTGGACCATTTTTATGGGGTTCTTCTCATTTTGCGGGATCAAGGACCAACTTTTCAAATATTTTTGCGATTTCTACATATTCTCCACTAAAATACGCGTAGTTTGCTTTTTTAAACATTAAAATCGTCCAATCCGTTCAGAAGTTATGACGTTTTAAAGATTCGCATGAAATTTCAGTGAAACACATCAACGCTATGGTCAGGCATGAGATTTTCGGTAATGAACTTTTTCTCGAAACTGAGTAGGATTTCGGGGGTATATCTGTTGACCAAAAATGCTTGCAATTGACCCTTGCAATTAAAAATAATTTTTCCAAGACGATTCGAAAATCTTTTTTTTCACCCAAAACTTTCAGCACTGACTCGAATTTTTTTCTCGAAAGTGGGTATGATTTCGGGGGTATGTGTATTCACCAAAAATGATTGTAATTGACCCCCGCAACCGAAAATAATTTTTCCAGATCGATTTGAAATTTCTGAATTTAATCGTTAATAACTTTTTAACGAAGCCTCCATCAACAAATTGGTATTCTTGATTTTCGTCTTATTTTGGCCTCTACAATCCCCCGTTAAAACTTTTCCCAGGGGTAGCCGAACACTCTGTATACATTTTCATCGAAGCAATTACTATACTGCAGAATGAAGGGGATAAAAATACGTATTTCTTTCTTAGATATTAAACCAACGTAGAAGGAAAGTTTCTAGGGCTAGAGGATGGTCGAAGTGGTGGTTGGGATTGATCGTGATGCGAGCAGCTTTCGTTTCAGGGGCGCAAAATGGAAGGAGGAACGATTGATAAGTGGGTGGGCCGAGTCGCGGCAACATTTGACGCACGCGTCGCCACCGGAGGGAACAAGATCGAATCCGGTCGACGCGTTGCTGCGCATTCGGTATTCATGGAAAACATTTCAAGTGCCCGGTGAATGACTGCATCGCGCTAGAAGGCAAGCCCGTATAACCCGCGGAAACAAGTGCAATCGAGACGCAACCGATGGTGAAGAAGTTTCGGACAACACTCGACTCTCGACGAGGCGAAGCACCCTCGAAACCGTTTCCCGCGGACGAGCGAGCCCCGTTCTCAAAGATAAAAGCCCGCGGCTCCACTGCAACCGGCCATTCCTGCCCGGTCGATATTAACGATGAATCCCCCGCTACGATCTTTCCATCCGCGGAACAACGCAAATATACCACCAAAGAATAAACTCGCTCTCGCCAACTGTTTACAGGCCATTAGCGACGATGTTTAATTTAGTTTCTTCGGTACAGACTTATTGCAATTTTACTTACACTACTGGACTAGGTTCCTGAACACTTTGCTTCTCTGTGTATTTTGTTGTCGAGGACCACCGAGACGCAACTCGAGATTTAAAGTATTTAGAGAAACGCTGTTCCAGAACAGACCTTGCATAGTCGAAGGAATATGAAATAAATTATTTCGAGAATTCAAAGTGTCTCGTAAAGTTGATTCGTCGAACGCCGTTGAGAGCGAAGGGTTTCCGTGGTGAAATCTCTGTTCCCCGTTAAAATGGATCGCGGTTCTAAACAGGGAACGGCTGGGTGGCTCGAATCGCCTCGTATCGGAGCGAGAAAGCACCCCGAAAGAGCCAGTCGAATCTTTCGGTGGAGATTTTACGAGGGGCAGACTTTTCCGCCGGGTAATCCAAACGTCTGCGAGACAGGTTAAAGGATGCTCGTTCTGGCGTATTATTCCTCGAGGTGTGCGCTCCGCGGTGGGCTTAAAACAGTAACGACTTCGACTGTAAACTGGCCGGGGCCGGCCATCATCGTGAATCCGCGTTGCTCGTCTTTTACTGCGCGGACTTGGCCACGGTGAGGGTACGGTCAATTCGAAGGGCAATGCAATTCGACAGGAAAGGATTCCTCGAGGTACAGTGGCAAAGGGATGAGACAAAGCACGACTTTTCCCTCGATCTTGCAACGCAGAGAAATAACGGTAGGTTCCGACCCGACGCGAGCTCGAGGAACGAAGAAATTGGACGCTGGGCGTGGCCGGTCAGAAATTTTACGACAGTTTTCGACGCACCGCGGAAACGACGATCTACCCCCGGCAGCGTAACGACGCGAAACGCTTTGAGGGAACATAGAGATATGGGAAAATTATTCGCGGGCTGGTCGCGCGAGTCGATAAAAATCGTTTTGCGTCCGCGACGCCTTGGAAAAACGCCGGTCGAGAGTTTATCTTGCTCGGTCGGACGGCGCGGAATAAAAGACTCGCCTTAGCCGCGTAGAAAAATCGCGACGATTTTCCAGCAGTCCCCTCCCCCCGTAATCCTCAGCGAAGCAACCGGCCGAAGGAGACGTAAATTTTTGCGAAAACCCCGGTAACGAGGCAGCGTTGTCGCGAGCGAGCGTGGCTCTTTAGCAAGGGGCTTGGCTCCCTACGTATATATATATATATATAGTTTCAGTATTTTTGTTAATAGCAGTCGGTCTATCCGGGCCCCAATGAACGTCTGCTCGGGTCAACCGAGCGAATCGAGGCCTGATTCTTTTCCTTGCCTCCGCAGCCAGCCCGTGAAAAGTCTAATGGAAAACGTGGCACCGGTGAAGTCTGCCGGAATTGGCGGAGAGCTTCGCCTCGCATTGTCCCGATGAGTCGGTGCGCGGAAATTCGCGAGCTAAACGTGAATTCCGTGCGCCCTGTCCCCGAGCGCGCTGGTAATAAGAACGGGGTTGGGAACGGCGCGAGACGGGGGCACGGGGGTGGCCTCGGATGGACCATTTACCGGCGCGTCCTCCTTGAAACGAAGAAAGGAAGGTTATAGCTGTGGAAAAGGGAGCTTAAAGACCTCGGTCCAATCGACAGCTTTTACACGGCGAATGAATGGAAGAGGGTGCTCGACGGGGTCGCCCCGGTAATTGTGTTTTCCACCCTTGGCACGCGGAGACACCAGACCGAGGTGTACGCTGTTCCTCGTAAACTACGGCTCCTGGAAAACGCGAGCTTACTGTTGTTTCTCGCGACGATCGGTACTGCTTCCTCCGTGACCGGGAAATTTATCGACTCGCGTGACGATTCCACCGAACGAATATATTTTTCTACGCGTAGAAATTTTGGATCCAACTTGGCTGTCGCACGTCGTCCATATACAGAGTGTTCGGCCACCCGAAGGAACAATTTTAATGGGAGATTCTGGAGGCAGAAATAAGACGAAAATCAAGAATACCAAATTTGTCGATGGAGGCTTCGTTGAAAAGTTATTAACGATTAAATTCAGAAATTTCAAATTGTTCTGAAAAAATTATTTTTAGTTGGAGGGGTCAATTACAAGCAATTTTGATGAATAGACGTATATTCGAAATCCTACGCATTTACGAGAAAAAAATTCATTACTGAAAATATGATGTATGACCAAAAATGTTGCCCAGAAATTTCATGCGTATCTTTAAAACGTCATAACTTCTGAACGGATTGAAGGATTTTAATGTTTAAGAAAGCAATCAACGCGTATTTTAGTAAAGAATATGTAGAAATTCTAAAAATATTCGAAAACTTGTTCCTTGACGAAGTTAGAAAAACCCCATGAAGATGGTCCAATTTTCAAACAGCCATAACTCCTACAATTGTGAATATATTTCAATGAAACTTTTTTCTGAAGTACAGCTCATGGGTACCTACAAAAAAGTATTAGTCAACTTTTCTGTAGGATGTCAAGCGAAATTATTAAAAATCAAAAACGAAGTTTTAAGGAAAATCGATAGGGGGTTGGTGCCTAAATTTTTCGACGAAATTGAAAAGTTTTAAATCGTTCTGGAAAAATTATTTTCGATTGCGGGGGTCAATTATAATCATTTTTGGTGAATAGACATACCCCCGAAATCTTGCGCATTTTCGAGAAAAAAATTCAGTACTGACGGAACTTTAAATTCGTTTATGATTTTTAATAAATTTGGTTGGCGTTGTATGGAAAAGTTGTTTGGTACTTTTTTGTAGGTACCCATGAGCTCTACTTCAGAAAAAAGTTTCATTGAAATATATTTACAATTGTAGGAGTTATGGCTGTTTGAAAATTGGACCACTTTTATGAGGTTTTTCTCATTTTACGGGGTCAAAGAGCAACTTCTACAATATTTTTAGAATTTCTGCATATTCTTCACTAAAATACGCGTCGATTGCTTTTTTAAATATTAAAATCGTCTAATTCGTTCAGAAGTTATGACGTTTTAAAGATATGCATGAAACTTCAGGAAAGCATTTCTGGCCTCACATTAGATTTTCGGTTATGAATTTTTTTCTCGAAAATGCGTAGGATTTCGAATGTACGTCTATTCATCAAAAATGCTTGCAATAGACCCCTGTAACTAAATATAATTTTTTTAGTATGGTTTGAAATTTTTTAATTTCGTCTAAACATTTCAGTACCTACACTAATTTTTTTCTCGACAGTGGGTAGGATTTCGGGGGTACGTCTATTCACCAAAAATGATTATAATTGACCCCCACACCTGAAAATAATTTTTCCAGAACGATTTAAAATTTTTGAATTTAATCGTTAATAATTTTTTAACGAAGCCTTCATTATTTAATTGGTATTCTTGATTTTCGTCTTATTTTGGCCTCTAGAATCTCCCATTAAAACTTTTCCCAGGGTTGGCCGAACACTGTATAATACGTAAATTGAATTTCTATAATTCTATATATTTTGTTTGTTTTTTTGAATATCTGAAAATTGAAAATTTTTTTTAAATGAAAATTTCCGAAATTCTATGTTGAATCTCTGCTAAAAGTATCAAAATTGTTCGCTGAAGAGCATATCCGGGCTATTGCATAGTTTGTGACATAGTTTTTACGTAGAAGGCATACCTAGGCGATTAAGAATTTATAGATTACGTTGTGTATTGCTTGTGTGTCGAAGGCATTTAAGAGGAATAACAAATGCAAAGGAGGGTGTATCTTATTCTTAACGCAGTCGACCCCATCGCGAACTTTATTTCCGTCGCAACGAACTAATTATCGCGCGTCTCTGGTTCTCTGTTCGTTAAAGCCCCTTCAGGCGCCTTAAAACCGGAAGTGCCGTCTGTTCTGCGCGCAAAGTTTCGTCCGAGTGTCTCGACGGCGTGGTCCGCGAGAAAAAAATACGAAGCTAGTTCGGTCGGAGATGCGAGCAGCCGGCGCCTTGGCACGCTCAAAGTCGCCGACGTCGTATTTCGGCAACGTGACGCGACACTGTCTTCTTTCGCCCGGGGATCGCGAAGAGGGTAATAGGATGAAAAAGGCTTCGCGTCTCGTTAAAATTTTGTTGCCGCATAAACTTTCCGTATCTGGCTCCGTCGTAGTTTCCTTAACGATAATGGTGGATAAGATGCTGACGGATGGAAGAAAATAACTGCGAGCTAAAGAGCTGCTGTTTTCCCCCCCGTGACTGTAAACACCGAATATTGCCAAGAATCGTTCCATTTACGATCCAGGGACCGCCAACGACGGCAGACTGCTCCCTTAATAATCCGTCGTCTCTTAAAAAGTTTTCCAGAACGATAGAAATCTTAATACCGCGTCCATTTCTCTTTTAAATTTACCGCGGCTCGATCGTAACGCGTTTCGAAGGATTCGAGATGGCGGGAACGGTGAACTTTGTCCTCGATTTCTTCGGATACCCGCGTAGTCTCTTCGCTCGATAACGCTTGGCGATAGTTAATTGACGCGCGGACCTGTATTGTCCCGTGGAAATTCGCGAAACGCGCGAAAGCGAGGCCATTGTGACGGCCCGTCGGAAAATCCGGGGGCTTTGATTATGTTTGTATTGGGAAAAAAACGGGGAACAATGGTCGCGCAGCGGCAAAGGAGTGGCGACGAATTCGATGAATTCGAAACGGCTCACAGTACCCTATAACTTCTCGCCCGAAACAGCGTGTTCAATTTGAATCGCGCCCCGCGAAAACGTATCCGCGCGCGGAGAGAAATAGTGCCCGGGTGCAGATAGGAAATGCAGTTTTTATGAAACATAGTTTCGCCGGGCGCGTGTTCCTCGCGTAGCGCCGCACGTAACTTTGGCGATAAATTAAGCGGGCAGAAACGGCGAGGGGGGAAAAAATAGCTACTATCTGACCTTCTTTCCGAGTTCCGGAGTTTCAATTCGTACGGAAGCTGTCATAGGACCGCGTTAGAAACTTTCGACGCGTACACGGCGCTATCAAAAGAACGGAAGGTTTCGCGGAGCTCTCAGCAAAAAGCGCGGACGTTGATTTTACATAATTAGCAAGGATATTCCGAACGTTCGATTTCGATGAAATGGTGTAAGGTCCTAAAATAGCATTTCTTTTGGGAGTTTAATTTTATTGGATGAATATTTTTAAGGGGTCGAAATTGTAACGGGGGTCGTTTCTTTGGCGCGGGTACAGAGCTTGTACAATGACATCCAGCACCGATTACAAACGTCGACCGACCGTGTTAATACCGATACGCGTCTCGATCGGATAATCCCCGCGAATTAATTATCGTTCTATATTTTGGAAATATTCGGGAAGGGTTATCGTTGTCGCGCGATCGAACGCGACGAATAATCGCCGGGACAATTATCGGGCTAGAATTATCAGTCGCGGTCGACCAATGGGGCGAGTTGAATAATCGCGAAAAAGTGAAGGCGCAGACTGGCGTGAAATTTCGTAAAATCGCCGTTTCGGGCGATCGTGATCGGAGAGAATTATCGTTCCAATCGCTTGGAAACGATCCCTGTAACAGATACCGAACCTTTCCTAACCCCCGGGGTGTTAACTTCGATTCCGTGGGCTTCCTGAAAATACACTCGCGTGCTGGTTATTATAGGATCATTCCTCGGCGAACTGATCATTTTTAGATGACTGGTATCACGTCGAAATTGAAATATTTTCCAGGCCATAGAAACTTGGGGATTTCGAATTTATTTCAGAAATTTTTGTAAAAATAAATAATTTCTTGAATCTCTAGTTCAGGGGTCAAATTTGAAGTGTATCAACTTGCAAGATGTTGAGAAAAATAGTCAATGTCTTTCACTCGAAGAAAATGAAACGAAATTGAAATATTTTCCAGTCCATGGAAACTTGGGGATTTCGAATTTATTTAAGAAATTTTTGTAAAAATAAATAATTTCTTGAATCTCTAGTCCAGGCGTCAAATTTGAAGTGTATCAACTCGCTAGATGTTGAGAAAAATAATCGACGCCTTTCACTCGAAGAAAATGAAACGAAATAGATATATTTTCCAGTGCATAGAAACTTGGGGATTTCGAATTTATTTCAGAAATCTTTGACTGTAAAGATAAATAATTTCTTGAATCTCTAGTTCAGGCGTCAAATTTGAAGTGTATCAACTCGCTAGATGTTGAGAAATACAATCGATGCCTTTCACTCGAAGAAAATGAAACAAAATTGAAATATTTTCCAGTCCATAGAAACTTGGGGATTTCGAATTTATTTAAGAAATCTTTAACTGTAAAGGTAAATAATTTCTTAAATCTCTAGTACAGGCGTAAAATTTGAGGTGTATCAACTAGCCAGATGTTGAGAAAAATAATCGATGCCTTTCACTCGAAGAAAATGAAACGAAATTGAAATATTTTACAGTCCATAGAAACTTGGGGATTTCGAATATTATTTCAGAAATTTTTGTAAAAATAAATAATTTCTTGAATCTCTAGTTCAGGCGTCAAATTTGAAGTGTATCAACTTGTTAGAAGTTGAGAAAAATAATCGATACCTTTTAATTGAAGAAAATGAAACAAAATTGAAATATTTTCCAGTCCATAGAAACTTGGGGATTTCGAATATTATTTCAGAAATTTTTGGAAAAATAAATAATTTCTTGAATCTCTAGTTCAGGCGTCAAATTTGAAGTGTATCAACTTGTTAGAAGTTGAGAAAAATAATCGATACCTTTTAATTGAAGAAAATGAAACGAAATTGAAATATTTTCCAGTCCATAGAAACTTGGGGATTTCGAATTTATTTAAGAAATCTTTGACTGTAAAAATAAACAATTTCTTGAATCTCTAGTTCAGGCGTCAAATTTGAAGTGTATCAACTCGCTAGATGTTGAGAAAACTAATCGATGCCTTTCACTCGAAGAAAATGAAACGAAATTGAGATATTTTCCAGTCCATAGAAACTTGGGGATTTCGAATTTATTTAAGAAATCTTTGACTGTAAAAATAAACAATTTCTTGAATCTCTAGTTCAGGCGTGAAATTTGAAGTGTATCAACTTGCAAAATGTTGAGAAAAATAGTCAATGTCTTTCACTCGAAGAAAATGAAACGAAATTGAAATATTTTCCAGTCCATAGAAACTTGTGGATTTCGAATTTATTTAAGAAATCTTTGTAAAAATAAATAATTTCTTGAATCTCTAGTTCAGGCGTCAAATTTGAAGTGTATCAACTTGTTAGAAGTTGAGAAAAATAATCGATACCTTTTAATTGAAGAAAATGAAACGAAATTGAAATATTTTTCAGTCCATGGAAACTTGGGGATTTCGAATTTATTTCAGAAATCTTTGACTGTAAAAATAAACAATTTCTTAAATCTCTAGTTCAGGCGTAAAATTTGAGGTGCATCAACTCGCTAGATGTTGAGAAAAATAATCGATGCCTTTCACTCGAAGAAAATGAAAGGAATTTGAAATATTTTCTGGTCCATAGAAACTTGGGGATTTCGAATTTATTTAAAAACTCTTTGACTGTAAAAATAAATAATCTCTTGAATCTCTAGTTCAGGGGTCAAATTTGAAGTGTATCAACTTGTTAGATGTTGAGAAAAATAATCGATACCTTTTAATTGAAGAAAATGAAACGAAATTGAAATATTTTCCAGTCCATAGAAACTTAAGAATTTCTAATTTTTTAACATTAGATTTACGGGAACCGTCAGTTTGACGGATGTCAGATTCCATATTTAAAATTGCAGAACTCGTAAATATTATTTTTTAACAACTTATGTTGAATTTGATTGATGCAATGGCATAAATACATATTCTAATTAAAAGAAAAATCGTATTTTAAGGTAATCGTCAACATGAGAGGTATCAATAACTATACGTGCTATCAATGCCCGTAAATCTAGTGTTAAATCTCTAGTTCAGGCGTCAAATTTGAAGTGTATCAATTCGCTAGATGTTGAGAAAAATAATCGATGCCTTTCACTCGAAGAAAATGAAAGGAATTTGAAATATTTTCTGGTCCATAGAAACTTGGGGATTTCGAATTTATTTAAGAACTCTTTGACTGTAAAAATAAATAATCTCTTGAATCTCTAGTTCAGGCGTCAAATTTGAAGTGTATCAACTTGTTAGATGTTGAGAAAAATAATCGATGCCTTTCACTCGAAGAAAATGAAAGAAAATTGAAATATTTTTCAGTCCATAGAAACTTGGGGATTTCGAATTTATTTAAGAACTCTTTGACTGTAAAGATAAATAATCTCTTGAATCTCTAGTTCAGGCGTAAAATTTGAGGTGCATCAACTTGTTAGATGTTGAGAAAAATAATCGATACCTTTTAATTGAAGAAAATGAAACGAAATTGAAATATTCTCCAGGCCATAGAAACTTGGGGATTTCGAATTTATTTAAGAACTCTTTGACTGTAAAAATAAATAATCTCTTGAATCTCTAGTTCAGGCGTCAAATTTGAAGTGTATCAACTTGTTAGATGTTGAGAAAAATAATCGATGCCTTTCACTCGAAGAAAATGAAAGAAAATTGAAATATTTTTCAGTCCATAGAAACTTGGGGATTTCGAATTTATTTAAGAAATCTTTGACTGTAAAGATAAATAATTTCTTAAATCTCTAGTTCAGGTGTGAAATTTGAAGTGTATCAATTCGCTAGATGTTGAGAAAACTAATCGATGCCTTTCACTCGAAGAAAATGAAAGGAAATTGTAAATATTTTCTATGAAATATTTGATAATCGAAGTTCGACGAGCGCGGTGGCCGACGATCCCGTCGCGTGTGCCCTGGATTTAAACCGTCCGGTAATCTTCGTTCGCGTTCACCCCGAAATCTTTTCCAGCAAGAAATAATTTATAATTCCCGGGCATAAATCTCGGGCTTACGAGCGCTGGCACGTGAGGTGCGACGCGATGGCGGGTCGGAGTCCGCAGTTGGCGGTACAAACAAAACGAGAACGCGAGCCGCTCGTTCCACGGACGCAATTAAAAGCGTCGCTTTAGCGGAGGATCGCCGATTATGCTTTTTTCTTTGTACTTTTAATCGCCGCGCGGAAGAGACACGCGTCACAGCGTCCTACGCGACGTTGAATCCGTGATCGGTGCGATCTCTCGTTTCGAATTTTCCGTGCGATTCCCGGCGACGTGGAATTAGGGTGCTCGACCTAATTTTTTATATTAATTTCGGACTGTAAGAGCCGGGTATTGTTCGTAGTCATATTGCTCTCGAATAATGCATTCGAGTATCGGAAATATCGAGTTTCCGCTAAATATACAGTTTCCGTGCAGCTCGGTCGTCATCGCGCGGAACTTGGACTTTGATTAATTTCAGTGGCAGAGCAGTTTCATTGTGCGGCAAGTAGTCTCTGAATTAACAGCGCTGCGATAGTCTCCTCGATCGGTTCTCCAATTTGGTTAACAATCGTTCCAACCGTCCGTTAAAAGTTTCCCGTTCTTCGAGGCCCGATTTCGAGGAATCGCGAGATAGGAAACGATTCTATGCAAATCCCGATGCAAATAAGACGACGGGTCCGTGAACTCGCAAAAATATGAGCCATTCCGTGTTATCAATATTCGAGCGGGAACGCTCGTCAGCAGTATTCCCTGGTTTCGTGTCTTATTTCAAAGTTCCAGGAGCCGCCAAAGCGTTCTAAAGATTTCGAGCGTACAAGCCCCTGGAGGACTCCTCTCTCTCTCTCTCGCTCTTGCTCAAGACTTCCGATACCTTTCGCGGCGTCGGAAATAGCATTTCGGCTCGGCGGGAATTCAAATCGTTTTATCCGGCTCGTCCTTCTTTTCGGGATCGATCGATCGCGAGCGTCCCTGCCGTTAATTCCTTCTCCCTTCCGGTTTGCCCTCCAACAACGATAATTCCCCTACTACGGTTTGTTTCTCTTTTATTCCGGTTGGAAGTCAAAAGAGTCAGCGGCTCGGAATACCATCGATCGATCGGATTCTCATCTCGTCGGTGTAACGCGGATTCGGACTAACAGGCACCTAATAAATGCCCGGGTATTCGAATCGCGCCACAAAGTACCCCGCAAACGGGAAACTGCCAGCGACACGGTCGTTGCACAGTCCGATAGTCGACCTCGCTTCAACCCCTCTTTTGTCTTCATCATGCGCCCCTACCCCGATCCCGTATCCTTTATTTCCCTTGTTCTCGCCTCTGTCTCCCCCGTTCGCCATCCTAGCCCGCGCCCCCGAACTCCGGCTACGCGTGTTAACGAGAGGGAAATTCGTAAATTTCGCGCTCTCTGCACGGGATTGGTATTTTTCCTTCGTAACCACGGGTTCACCGATACTCCCAGAGGGTACGAATGTCGCTTATTCCGCGCAGAATGTACCTCGCGTGTTATCTTTACGATTACTATTGACTTTTTCCTATGGAAATTTATGGGGCTGGCAATACTATTTGATTATCGGTGTAAGTAGAAAAACAGAGCATTGGTCAGACAGACTCGTACGAAAATATGTTCCTTCCTTTCGACTTGTATTCTACTCGTATAATTTATGAGACACGCATGCAGTACAATTTTGGTATCGGTGGAAGTAGAAAAACAGATCGATGGTCAGACGCGTCAATGTTTCTCAAATTCAATTATTTCCAAAACGAAGCCTCAAAAGGAAAAATATTATTCCTTCTTTTCGACTTATTTCTGTACCCAGAATTTATCAGGCATGCTTGCAATACTATTATACCGTACTTGCATAAGTAGAAAACCAGATACCTGGTAAGACGTATCAAAAATCTTCAAATCCAATTATCTCTAAAACTAAGCCTTCAACGAAAAAGTGTTGTTCCTTCTTTTCGACTTATTTCTGTACCTAGATTCATGAGACACGCTTGTAATACTATTATACCGAACTTGTATAAGTAGAAAACCAGATACCTGGTCAGACGTACCAAAAATCTTCAAATTCAATTATCTCCAAAACAAAGCCTCAAAAGGAAAAATGTTATTCCTTCTTTTCGACTTATTTCTGTACCTAGAATTTATCAGACACGCTTGCAACACTATTATACCGTACCTGTATAAGTAGAAAACCAGATACTTGGTCAGACGTATCAGAAATCTTCAAATTCAATTATTTCCAAAACGAAGCCCCAAACGAAAAAATATTATTCCTTCTTTTCGACTTATTTCTGTACCTAGAATTTATCAGGCACGCTTGCAATACTATTATACCGAACCTGTATAAGTAGAAAACCAGATACTTGGTCAGACGTATCAGAAATCTTCAAATTCAAGTATCTCCAAACCAAAGCCTCCAACGAAAAAGTGTTATTCCTTCTTTTCGACTTATTTCTGTACCTAGATTCCATGAGGCACGCTTGTAATACTATTATACCGAACTTGTATAAGTAGAAAACCAGACACCTGATCAGACGTATCAGAAATCTTCAAATTCAATTATCTCTAAAACTAAGCCCCCAAGGAAAAAGTGTTATTCCTTCTTTTCGACTTATTTCTGTACCTACAATTTATCAGGCACGCTTGCAATACTATTATGTCGAACCTGTATAAGTAGAAAACCAGATACCTGATCAGACGTATCAAAATTCTTCAAATTCAATTATCTGTAAAACTAAGCCCCCAAGGAAAAAATGTTATTCCTTCTTTTCGACTTATTTTTGTACCTAAAATTCGTGAGACACGCTTGCAATACTATTATACCGTACTTGCATAAGTAGAAAACCAGATACCTGGTCAAACGTATCAAAAATCTTCAAATTCAATTATCTCCAAAACAAAGCCTCAAAAGGAAAAATGTTATTCCTTCTTTTCGACTTATTTCTGTACCTAGAATTCATGAGACACGCTTGCAATACTATTATACCGAATTTGTATAAGTAGAAAACCAGATACCTGGTCAGACGTATCAAAATTCTTCAAATTCAATTATCTCCAAAACGAAGCCCCGAAGGAAAAAATGTTATTCCTTCTTTTCGACTTATTTCTGTACCTAGAATTCATGAGGCACGCTTGCAACACTATTATACCGAACTTGTATAAGTAGAAAATCAGATACCTGATCAGACGTATCAAAATTTTTCGAATTTAATTATCTCCAAAACGAAGCCTCCAACGAAAAAATATTATTCCTTCTTTTCGACTTATTTCTGTACTTAGAATTTATCAGGCACGCTTGCAATACTATTAGGCTAGGGTATCTGTATAAGTAGAAAACCAGATACCTGGTCAGACGTATCAAAAATCTTCAAATTCAATTATCTCCAAAACAAAGCCTCAAAAGGAAAAATGTTACTCCTTCTTTTCGACTTACTCCTACACCTAGAATTCATGAGACATGCTTGTAATACTATTATACCTGTATAAGTGGAAAACCAGATACCTGGTCAGACGTATCAAATTCAATTATCTCCAAAACTAAGCCTCCAACGAAAAAATGTTATTCCTTCCTTTCGACTGGCTTTTACACGTAGAATCATCCCCCCTCCCATTGCACCAACTAGCCGGTTTAATTTTGGATAGGAACTTGTATCTGTTCAGTTTTCGCGTAATTTTCGTAGCGTGAATCGTCCGGTTTCGAGCAGCTTCGTCCAGCGGGTTTCTACGGTTCGTACCGCGGTAAATTCGTTGGAAGTACCGTGGCCGTAGACTTCGCGAACCGCACGAGTCGTGCGTGCACACGCGGACAAACGGGGGGGGGGGGGGCCAAACGCCGCGCGAACAGCCGCAGATGGTAGGTAGAAGCGCACAGAGGCGAATCGCGCGGAGTCAATTCAATCAATTGGCCCGTGCACCACCGCATCGCTGCCGTGTGCGCACCTATTTGCATTTACCGGCTGGCCGACGGAACGCCGCAACAGACGAGCCGGAAATTAATGTGTTAGATTGCTAATTGCTAATTAAAAACACTACTGGCGGATACGTGTCCGTTACAGACACCGCCCGACCAAGCGACGCGTTCGCCTTTCGTCCTTCTCTCTCCCCCTATCGCGTCACGAATCGTCGTTTCTCTTGTTTCAGAAATGAAATCGCCGCACCTGCGACTTTCCGCGGCGCGTTCGGTGGCCCCCTCCTCTCCACAGCCCCTCCACTCGTAACTGTGGGCACGGGCAGATTAATTCTGTCGTTTCGAAGTGGAATTGTACGCCGAGAATTAATTAGTCGTTCGGTATCTCGGAACGCGTCGGTCTCTGCTCTTCTTTTTCCCCGCCGTTGGTCCTTTTACTTCGGTTTTAATTTATGTCGCGGTCGGTGATTTACAGGACGCGCGAGATCGATGCGTCTCGCGGGTGGGCTTGAAAATTGCCTTATTAGCACCCGCCGCGACGCGTTTGTTCCGCGAACGGCAATAAGCCGCGTGACGATATTGGCAGTCCGACGAAATCACCGACACCGAAATTGTTCCTTGCCGCTAACTCGATGTTTGCTTTCCGTTTCAGGTAAGTCGCTGAAATTTTCCACGGTCGAATCGACAGGTACATTCTACGAAACTCCCATCGCAGGTATTTATCTCGCTAGTGTGCAGCTTTCTTCGATACAATTGCGTTTAAATTTTGTTTACATTACGAATAACTTCTCAATTCTTATTATTATACCCGATCTACCAAAGACATTTCTATCGTTGCTTCGATTTCGTCGAGGAGTATCTCGAGCGATCGATTTTCCAACAAACGATAAATCATTGCTCCCCTTCGATTTTCGGAAGAATGTGATTGGTAATCCGACAGATTGCATCGGATGGGTTCGACTTACAATTAGTCGAGGATTTCGCGGTGCTGCGCAACGAAGGTAATCCGATATTCAGAATTCTATTCGTCATAGAGGGGAGATAAATCGGATCGTCAAAGTCCCATCGGCTCTTTAATTTCCTCGGCCTAGTTTTCCCGTCACGCGGGAATCCGTTCCGCGAGGCGTGCATACATGTCGCGGATTAACCGGGCACGTAAGTCCTTCCGTAGCTTCCCGTCAAAGGGTACCAGAGTTCTCGTTCGAGTTCTTTGACAGCGAAATCACGCGATGGAAATAATACGATAGCCGTCGAACGCGTTCTTCGCTTCTACGTAATAAGCGTTACCGCATTCTCTTTCGACGGTGGCGGTAATCCGCCATTAACGATTACACGCTCGTTGGACATAGTCCTCTGACGATTAAATCTCTCACTTTCCGACTTTCAACGCAGAACATCCAAAAACTAACGTTGGACTTACAGTTCCTCTTACGTGCATCGTTGTGCTTTCTCCGATTCCTTGGCTCGAATTCGAACCGGTGAATTCCCGAACGATTCGTCGTCGATTAGTCTGATCGTTCGTAACGGTTACTTTAAGAAGCTTTTCCAGCCGGGACTCGTTCTTTTTCCCCGTTTCCGCAATAAGCCGGACTTTCGTCCGTCCCGGAGATATCGCCGGATCGAGTTTTCTATCGAACGAGGGAACAAGGACGGTAGGGGCGAGGGGGTGGAGATCATTGTTTTCTTAGAGACCATTCGTAACAGTTTCAAATCCGATTATCCGGCGCCACGGAAGTGCTCGTTACCGAAGAATACCCGCGGCGTCGAGTTGCAACTCCTTCCCGGGCCCTCTCGTATCTTCCGCCAATTTTGCCTTTCGCGCAACCACGGGATTCGACCCTCGTTGCGGCCCGGGTCTTTCGAGAACCTTCGTTATACCCGGTTTATGTAACGAGCTACCGCTCGAGGTAAATATGTTCGGTGGTTTAGGGGGATGGAAACGATACTCGTCGGCGACGTCGCGCGGCCCTTGACGGAGATTGTGGTGTCGGGTGCTCGCAGAGAACGCGATAGAATGTCTGCTGCAACCGGAGAATCTGATAGTACTTTTGTTTGCGGATACTACGGACCGGGGGAGACACACAATACTTGCGGGACGAGGGCTGGCAAAATATGCGTGCCCGGAAATAAATAATCCCGTTATCCGTCGTGGTTTCGAATCGACGTTAATTTAGGAGGGTATTAACGCTAGGTTTACGGACACTATGTTGACAGTTGCATTGAAATGCAGTTTTTCTTTTAACTAGAGTATACATCGATTCAATTCAATATAAATTGCTAACAAATAATATTTACGAGTCCTGTAACGTTAACCCTTTGCACTCCAGCACTATATTAGTTCCAAGTACATACTTATGATGTAGAAGAAAAATAGAGTCGTTTCAATGAAACAAAATTTTTATTTCTTAGCTATTTTATAAACAAAACATATTCTAACTTATATTATAAAAGAAAAACGTAAATTTTAGGACTTGAAATTTCTTAAAGTGTGATATCTTTCGAAACAATTGCCCATATGCATTCGCGGTTTACCGGGACAAGTATCACAGTATTCCGAAGTTTCGCGTCTTTGTCCTTTTTCCTGTCTATTAGAACAAACAATACAATCTCTTTTCTTGCCTTTTCGCAATATGTGCAGTTTTTTGTCCAGTCTTGTTTCGGTTGCTGAAGTGGAAGGTCTTGATCGATCTTCGCGGAATTCACCTACAAGTTGATCGACTAATCTCTTGACGAACTTCAAATGGGACAGTGGTCTTTCGTTCTTGCTTTTTTTTACACACTTATATAAAATGTATGCATTTATTGCAGACATCTCCATTCCCCAAAAGAACATCTTCCTCCACCACTTAAGAGATTTTCTTAGAAAACAATATAATGATACGTATTGATCAGCGCGATCAACACCGCCCATTGAAGCCGTGTAGTTAACAACAATTTTTGGCTTCTCCATATTTTGTTGTTCACCTCCTCTTACAAATCTGGTTTTTGTAATGAATTCAGCGCTATCACTGGTGCTTATCAGCGTAACCACCCTTTTATCTTTCCAAGACAATATCATCGTTCTTCCCTTTTTGTAAGCGATCGATTTATTTTCACCGAATTTGGGTTTCTTTATTGGATCAGGTATGCCCTTGCGATTGATTTTTATTGTACCTGTTAGATGGCATTTCATTTGTAATAATTCTTCCGCCAGAACAATGCTAGTGTAATACCTATCTGTATACATATGGTAACCTTGTGCATCTGGTACGTTCGACAATAAATTGTTATACAGGTGCAATGGAATTCTAGTACTGACAGGCAATTGAGGTTTTATAAGATTATCGGAGGTAATACTACCATAATATGGGAGAATACTGTACATATACCCAGTTTCTGAGTCAGCCAAAACGTATATGCGTATGCCCCATTTTGTAGGCTCATTTGGATTGTAGGTTATAAAACTAATTTTACCTTTGAATTTTATTACCGATTCGTCGACACATATATCTTGTCCTGGTACAAAATATTCCGCAAATTTTTAATTGATATATTCCATAAAATTACTGACCCGTTGAATCCGTGTTCTGATGTCTGTTTGTTGCTGATTAACTGTTTTTAAATGTAACATCCAAAATAATTGGTTAAATCTGCTTCTAGCGAACACATCAGAAAAAAATGGTATTTTGGTATTTGCACTAATAGACCAATAATCTTGAACATTTGGCAAAACCACAGTTCCCATATTCAAAATTACACCGATAAAGGCCCAAAATTCCTCCTTATTTGTGTCGCGCCATGTATGCCATATAGAATCTTTGGAAAGAGTTTTATTTTTCAATTTGTTCTTGGCGTAACTATTTGTTTCTGACACTATTTCGTTCACTAACTCTTCCGTGAAATACAGTTTAAAAAATTGTAATGGTTCCTCGATGTTGAAAACTTGTGGCCCTGGTATTCTATTTCCTGTTGAAAAATTGATTTTTTCCAAAGGAATGTCGCTTCCCGTAATATTACTCCATACATCGACGTCTACAGATGGTGTATCTTCGTCCTCTAAATCTGATTCAATAATTGCAATTCTTCTTTTTTTTCTAACTACTATTACGTCACTATCGTCACTATCTGTCTCTAAATGATCTTCTAATTCTATTTGACTTAAATCGTCGGCAAGCAACGCAAAATCGAGTTCATCTTCCACATCACTTATTTCACAACTATCGTCAAAATTTTCGCCTTCCATCTTCATTACACGAAGGGTTATAACGTTATGAATGTAACGAAATAAACTTAAATAGAGCACTTTTTACTCTTGTTACAATGTAAGCATAATAAACGTATCATAAACACTATAAGACAAGCACAGACTATTTTGCTTGCCTAACTGTTTTAAGGGCGCCGAGGCAGCAAAACAACCATGTCAACGGAGTGCAAAGGGTTAAGTTTAGAATCTAAATGCGTCGAATTGACGCGTACCGTAAACCTAGTGTTAAGAGCGGAGCAAATACACTTCGGTAAGGCGAATTTCCTCTTCCCTGAACTCGGGGGGGTGGTAAAAGTCTCTGTTTCGCGCTGGAAAAAAAATACCTTTCACGCGAGTCGTATTAGGTGGGGCGTTAAAGTCGGGCTTCGTAACGAAAAATTGCTCCGCGCTATCCACAATCTACTTACCCCTAGCAGCACATTCTTCTTAATCCGGGACTGTGCTTTCTTCCCCCGTGCACGCCATAAATTCCACCAGCTTTGCTTGCCAGTCGGAGATGGAAACGTTCCGAAAAAATACAGGCCAGGCTCGCCGGATAAATTACGAAACTTAACATAGAACATATCGTTCCGTTCGTTTCTCGAGAACTTCCGTTGTTGTTTTAACGGCGAGGAATAGCTCGGGTGTATCGACAGCCGGTGTTTTTCTCGCGATGCTCGCAGTCAGTCGGGAATTATCAGGGAATCGATCACCGGTGGAAATCTCTCGTCGTTTTGCGCGATAAATTTCCACGTCGCGGCGAACAATTCCCGATAGCACGCGCCTCGAGGAAAAATCGGCAGGTCCCCTCCCCCCCCAGTTACGACTCCGACGCGCGCGTCGCGGGCGGTTAATGGAAAGGAAAAAGATACGGGCGATGATAAAGTTAACACGTCCTAAGAGAAAGACTTTACACGGAAGACCGAGCGCCGCTGCCAGCCGTTTCCTTCGCGCTTTTGTGATCGATCGACCGCCTCGCCGCGTTTACTTTTTGATCGAAGACACTAATTGCAACGGTGAAAAAGGAAAACCGAACTTCCTTTCGGTCTTCGATCTCCGGGGCGCGAAATTTTCATTAGCGGAAGCCTGATCTGCAAAACGGAGTCGCGAGAATTCAAGTGAAAATACAGGCGTGTGGTCAGACTCGGATACTCGGTATTAAACTTAATTGTATCAACTATGTTATTTAATATTACGATAATTTGACAGAAAGTATACAGGGTGTTCGCGGCTACCCCTGGGAAAAATTTTAATGGGGAATTCTAGGGGCCAAAATAAGATGAAAATCGAGAATACCAATTTGTCGATGGAGGCTTCGTTAAAAAGTTAACAATTAAATTCAAAAATTCCAAATCGTTCTGGAAAAATTATTTGTGATTACGGGGGTCAATTACAATCATTTTTGGTGAATAGACATACCCCCGAAATCCTACCCATTTTCGAGAAAAAAATTCGAGTAAGTGCTGAAAGTTTTGGGTGAAAAAAAGACTTTCGAATCGTCTTGGAAAAATTATGTTTAGTTGCAGGGGTGAACCCGGATTCCAACGACAACGTCGATATTTTACTAATGCAGATGTATTTTCTCAAACTTATAAACAAGGAAAGAAGACGCTATGTCTTTTTTCTGTCTTGCTCGCAAACCCATAGCTAAAGGCATTTTTTTAATATCTTAAAATTGTACCCTTCTCGGCGTTGCAAGAATCGTAGCTCATTAATATCGTAACTATAAAAGAAACGAATCAATCTGGACTTCCAGCGAACGTAAGGCGGAAGAGTGCGGCGGTAAAGTTTAGGAAAATCGGGATGAAGTCGTCGGGCTGTCGAGTTCCCTCGGTAAAGCTCGTTCTTTAGCGGGCGTTGTACGTCTTCGGAGAAGGAGCAGGACCCGGGTAAGATTAACGACCGACTCGGTGTCGTCCGAGGCAGACGCGAGAATCGACGACGAGGGCATCATGAACGGTCAGTTTCCAAGGATCAGCCGCGACGCTGGGAAATAAGCAGTCGCGGGAGGGGCGGGGACTCGCCAGGACGATACCTGTTTCCGTTTCCTGGACACGTGCCGTGTTCGTTCGCGTCTAGCAAGCAACCCGTCTCACCTGAACACCTGCTGCACCCGGGAACGAGCACGGAAGAATGATGGATCGTTCTCGGCCGTGGATCGTGACTCGTTGTACGTCCAACGAGCATCCGTACGATGACTCTTTTCTTCCTCGCGGACGGGCCAATTGCTAATGATTCTCGAGGCGAAACTCGTCGTGAGTTGTTCCGAGATCTATGGAGGAACGAGCGTAGTTTCGAGAACAGCGTGCAATCGAGAGGAGCGCGCGCGCGGAGAAATTGTTAAGTTCCCGACGGAGTCACGGAATCGGTAGGAATCGCGTTTTACTTTTCTCGATGGGGGTAAGCGGGCGCACGTAACGACCATGCGACCGGCTTAAAACTTCTGTAACAAGAGGCGGGGGCCGTGTACGAAGAGGCGATCGACCGGGAACGCCCGGAGGATCCTCTTCCCTCGAGTTTTTCCGTCTCCTCTTTTCTCGTTCCGCGTCGATCGGCCTCTCGACGCTTAATCGCCGGCGGAAAGTTCGGTTGCGAGGAAAGAATCGTTCCTAACATAAACTCCCTCGCCTTTTTCTTCCCTTATCCCGGTGATCGGTCCCCCTTTCGGTCGAACACACGTTCCACTAATTTCTAGCATCCCTCCCGAGACGCTACACGATCCAATTCGAACAAAATAAATTGCACCATAACCGAGAATGCGATTCCTTCTTCGCGAGATCCCTTCTAATATGTAACAGCATTCCTAAATTTTGTTTTGTTATGTCTACGATACAAAACTCTGTTAGTATGGTAAACAAATGTTTATTAAACGTTATCGTTGGTGTCGATAATGGAATCATTGATGGAATCATGACTCATTTGTTTATGATACGTAGGTAGGAATCGAGAACTCGGCATCATTTGTGTCTTTTTATACAGGGTGTTCGGCCACCTTTGGGAAAAATTTTAACGGGGGATTCTAGAGGCCAAAATAAGACGAAAATCAAGAATACCAATTTGTTGATGGAGGCTTCGTTAAAAAGTTATTAACGTTTAAAGTTCCGCTCGTACAGAATTTTTTTCTCGAAGATGCGCAAGATTTCGGGGGTATGTGTAATGACCAAACATGATTGTAATTGACCCCCTCAGCTAACAATATTTTTTCCAAAACGATTTGAAAATTTTTTCCCCCGTCGAGAAATTCCACACCTTCTTGAATTTTTTTCTAGAAAGTGAGTAGGATTTCGGGGATATATGTAATGACCAAACATGATTGTAATTGACCCCCTCAGCTAACAATATTTTTTCCAAAACGATTTGAAATTTTATTTTTCCGTCGAGAAATTACACACCTTCTTGAATTTTTTTCTAGAAAGTGGTAGGATTTCGGGGGTATGTGTAATGACCAAAAATGATTGTAATTGACCCCCTCAGCTAACAATATTTTTTCCAAAACGATTTGAAATTTTATTTTTCCGTCGAGAAATTCCACACCTTCTTGAATTTTTTTCTAGAAAGTGGGTAGGATTTCGGGGATATATGTAATGACCAAAAATGATTGCAATTGACCCCCTCAGCTAACAATATTTTTTCCAAAACGATTTGAAATTTTATTTTTCCGTCGAGAAATTACACACCTTCTTGAATTTTTTTCTAGAAAGTGGGTAGGATTTCGGGGGTATGTGTAATGACTAAAAATGATTGTAATTGACCCCCACAGCTAACAATATTTTTTCCAAAACGATTTGAAAATTTTTTCCCCCGTCGAGAAATTCCACACCTTCTTGAATTTTTTTCTAGAAAGTGGGTAGGATTTCGGGGGTATGTGTAATGACTAAAAATGATTGTAATTGACCCCCACAGCTAACAATATTTTTTCCAAAACGATTTGAAAATTTTTTCCCCCGTCGAGAAATTCCACACCTTCTTGAATTTTTTTCTAGAAAGTGGGTAGGATTTCGGGGATATATGTAATGACCAAAAATGATTGTAATTGACCCCCTCAGCTAACAATATTTTTTCCAAAACGATTTGAAATTTTATTTTTCCGTCGAGAAATTCCACACCTTCTTGAATTTTTTTCTAGAAAGTGGGTAGGATTTCGGGGATATATGTAATGACCAAAAATGATTGTAATTGACCCCCTCAGCTAACAATATTTTTTCCAAAACGATTTGAAATTTTATTTTTCCGTCGAGAAATTCCACACCTTCTTGAATTTTTTTCTAGAAAGTGGGTAGGATTTCGGGGATATATGTAATGACCAAAAATGATTGTAATTGACCCCCGCAAACGAAAATAATTTTTCCAGAACGATTTAAAATTTTTGAATGTAACTGTTAATAACTTTTTAACGAAGCCTCCATCAACATATTGGTATTCTTGATTTTCGTCTTATTTTGGCCTCTAGAATCCTCTATTAAAATCTTTCCCTGGGGTGGCCGATCACCCTGTATATGTCTTAGCAATAATAGGGGCGGAGGACCCTTAGACCTAGTGACTAACAGACGATGACTTATCGATGTTTGGCCTATTGGTCATCCAACATCGTCGAAGATAAATATGCAGGTAAACAAGTAAAGAAACTTGGTGCTGTTT
Organism: Colletes latitarsis; assembly: GCF_051014445.1. Taxonomy (NCBI): domain Eukaryota; kingdom Metazoa; phylum Arthropoda; class Insecta; order Hymenoptera; family Colletidae; genus Colletes; species Colletes latitarsis. Next base: position 22,022,956 of record NC_135135.1, on the reverse strand, counting down.
CCTCAGGCCCGAAATATGATCGATGATCGTTAGTAATAAGTAGCGTTGTCTGGACAGAGATCGACGGGCGATGGGGCTACGTTGGGTAGCCGAGAGTCGTGAATCCGTGATTCGCAATTACCCGACGAAAGATTATTTGAACTCGCGAGATCGGATTTTAAAATTTCTGTGAAACGAGCTAGTACGTGTGATCGTCGCGCCAGCGTAGTCGCCTCTTTTCAGAATATTCCCGCGATTCGATCGGTATGCAAATGACGAGAGAATTGGAAAGCCTATGGACTCGCGAGCGAAACGCGAATTGTGGACGGAGGAAATGACTTTTCCTCGTATAGCTCGGGATGATTGCTATTTTATCATAGCGATTTGATCGGAAGAGGGCAGAGGCGTAGGTTCCTCCTGCGAGCGGATCGAACCGTCAGCGAAACGAAAGTGAGTTATTCCGTGCGTCCGTACGCGGGAAACGATCGATAAACCGTGCGTTATTAAAGTTTACCTGTCCGTGGGTCGTCGCGGTTAAAGCGTCGCGCGACGGAAACCTGTCGACGCAAGAAGCGGCCGCCCCCTCCCTCCCCTCCGAAGAAAGATTACGAGCGGGAACTCCGCCGGCACAGGTGCCGCCGCGCAATTAATTCCAAATGGAAAACTTTATAATCCAATCCCGACGATATTGCGGGCCGCGCGGCTAAGCAATTAACTGACGATTGGATCTGCCTAACTCGCGCCACGCTCAACACTCTACGCAACCGCGCCCCACGCCGATCCGACCGTAGTTAAAACAACGCGCGAACACTCCTACGCGTCGCGAACTTCCACCGAGCTATCGACTTCCTTGCTGGCCCGAGTTTAATCGTTTCTGCGACTTTTTACAGCTTCCCTTCGCGCGATCTTTACGGGATACGAGTTCACGCGCATATCGACGGTCGACGCTCTTCATACAAAACATTACAAAGTCCTTTTCTCGATGATATTGTAGGGTCGTTAGCAAAAGATGGAAGTTCAGGGTCTGATATGAGAAAGCAAAAAGGTCACTTCAAGTTCATGTTTCTGCTTAGCTTGAGGCTTGGAAGAGAAAACGAGACACTCAGGGGGTGCAATAACACTAAATTTTAGGGGCATTGATCGCACGTATGTTTGTTGACAACTTTCATGTTGACGATTACCTTAAAATACGATTTTTCTTTTAATTAGAATATGTATTTATGCTATTGCATCAATCAAATTCAACATAAGTTGTTAAAAAATAATATTTACGCGCTCTGCAATTTTAAATATGGAATCTGACATCCGTCAAATTGACGGCTTCCGTAAATCTAGCGATAAACGAATGTCCTCAGTTCTGACCTTTCCAAGGGAGGGGACTGCACCAATGGATACAAATTTTCATTGAAAATACATGCATGCAATGCTTATTCACAAGAATAATAATAACGGTAATGACAACGATCGCAAAACTTCTGAGCTATTCCTTTTCTCTATTCCTACATTTCATCGTTTATCCTGACTCTTCGACCACCGTCTCGTTTCATGACAGTAACACGAACTGTTGGTTTTTCTCTTCCAAAAGAGAAAGTTTTCTTTCCTTGACAAAAACCATCGCGTTTCGGGGTTTGAGATACAAGTCAAGAGGGTGCAGCCGTGCCCCTTCCTTGGCTTGTTTAAACAAAAGGGTACGGGACGAATTTTTCATTCTGAATGTTTCTTTCAACCATGCAGACGTGCCTTCCAAGTGTTTCCAATAAAGCTTAGTTAAAAGTTATATCGAACAAATTGTCTTTTACTCCACCACCCATTTCCAATACGAACGCTTCGAGTTCCACTCTACGAATAGTACTCCGATTTTTAATAAAGAGGAATATACCGATGCGTGGGTGCGAATGGAAGCGGTGGTTGGAAAGAAAAGCGAGGGAAATTTCTTCGCCTGGCCGGGACCGATATCAATTTCATCTTGCCAGCGATCCCCCGTTCGCTGTCAGCGGAAACACTCTGGCCAGCCTCGGCCCTATTAAGCTGCGAGAGGACCGCGTAAACTATTTACACTTCGCATAAATTTCGGTCGACCGCTGCCGCTAGCGCTCCGGGCTCGCGCGCTCTGTCGAATTCGCTCGAATTTCGCCGGAAAATTCGAAAATTCGCCGAAACGATAGCCGGTCCGGTGCACTCTCTATCCTGTTCGGGGCGAGCCGACCCCTCCCTTTGCCCTTCGACCCCGGCGACCGCCGTCGATACGTTCGCGAGATCAGCCCCGCGCGATCGGGCATCGTGCCCGAAATTTTGCGCCCGAATTGGGAGGAGCCCGACCAGCCGAGCCGCCGCCGCAAATCGCTGCTGCTTTTCGCGTCAATTCGCCCGTTTCCCCGATAAAGGCTCTCCAACGATAAATTATTCCAACGTAAAACCCCACCCCTCCGGCCGCCACCTCGCCCTCTTTTCGGCTCTGCCCCTTGTTCCGGCTGAAATACTCCGACAGAATTGTATCGGTTTCAACCGGACCGCTTTTTTTTTTTTTTAGTATTACGACACCCCGGGACTCGATTCGCCGATAAACACCGATTCCTCCGCTCTATGGACCTGCCCCCGTTCTTCCCTTACACATTTTTCCCCGCCATATTCGCTCGTTACGACCCCAAAGATTTACGAAATCACCTGATATTTTCGTGACTTATAATGAACAATGGTATAAATTGTGAGAACTGTATATTAGCGTATACAGGGTGTTCGACCAACCCTGGGAAAAATTTTAATGGGAGATTCTGGAGGAGATAATAAGACGAAAATCAAGAATATCAATTTGTTGATGGAGGCTTCGTTAAAAAGTTATTAACGTTTAAAGTTCCGAAAGTAATGAATTTTTTTCTCGAAAATGCGCGAGATTTCGGGGATATGTCTGTTCACCAAAAATGATTGTAATTGACCCTCGCAACTGAACAGAATTTTTCCAAAACGATTTGAAACTTTTTTTTTCCCGTCGAAAAATTTTACTTTCTCGAATTTTTTTCTCAGAAGTGGGTAGGATTTCGAGGGTATGTCTATTGACCAAAAATGATTGTAATTGACCCCTGCGATCGAAAATAATTTTTCCAAAACGATTTGAAACTTTTTTTTTCCCGTCGAAAAATTTTACTTTCTCGAATTTTTTTCTCAGAAGTGAGTAGGATTTCGGGGGTATGTGTAATGACCAAAAATTATTGTAATTGACCCCTGCAATCGAACATAATTTTTCCAAAACGATTTGAAACTTTTTTTTTCTCGTCGAAAAATTTTACTTTCTCGAATTTTTTTCTCAGAAGTGGGTAGGATTTCGGGGGTATGTGTAATGACCAAAAATGATTGTAATTGAACCCTGCAATCGAAAATAATTTTTGCAGAACGATTTGAAACTTTTTTTTTCGCCGAAGAATTTAAGCACCTACCCCCTGTCGATTTTTCTTAAAAATTTAATTTTCATTTTTAATAAATTTGTTTGACACTCTACAGAAAAGTTGTCCAATACTTTTTTGTAGATATCCTTGGGTTCTGCCTCAGAAAAAAATTTCAATGAGATATCTTTACTATTGTAGGAGTTATGGTCGTTTGAAAATTGAACCACTTTTATGGGGTTTTTTGGCATTTTACGGGGTCAAGGAGCAACTTTTCGAATATTTTTGCGATTCGTACATATTCTCAATCAAAATACGCGTAGTTTGCCTTTTTAAACATTAAAATCCTTCAATCCGTTCAGAAGTTATGACGTTTTAAAGTTACGCATGAAATTTCTAGGCAACATTTTTGGTCATACATCATATTTTCAGTAATGAATTTTTTTTCTCGAAAATGCGTAGGATTTCGAGTGTCCATCTATTCATCAAAAATGCTTGCAATTGACCCCTGTAACTAAATATAATTTTTTTAGTATGGTTTGAAATTTTTTAATTTAAGATCAAATGCATATCGAAGTGTCCCCTGTGTGACTCTTTTGTTTATGATCCCTAAATAGGAGTTGAGAAACACTCTGCATCGAACTTTGTTCGAGAAAAGTCTCTAATATACTTTGTGTCAAATAGTGTATCGTAACATTAAATAATATAGTTTACATCGTCAAGTTTAAACTGCCCAGAACTATTGAATCAGACCACACGTCTGTAACCATCCCTGACATCCTTAGAAAATATTCCTAAATATGGAAAGTGGCGATAGAATTGCTTATAATAAAAGCAGAAGCATGACGGTGAAGACAAACAATGAAATCTCGCCGGATAGGCCGCGTGTTTGACATACTTGTTTCGAATCCGGCTTTCCCGATCGCATTCCACTTTTAAGCTCTCGTGCGTGCAATAGCACACTCGCGTCACGTGTTTCCATGCGCCCAGAAATCCGCTGCATTCTTAGAATCCATTCACTCATCGTCTCCAGCACCCAATATGCAAACGTAAACATCCACTCGATCTATCGCTCAATTTGTATCCTCTTCGCGACATCCTCTTGTATTCATCGTAATATTACGCTTTCTACGCTTTGTTCATTCGTTTCATGGACGCTGAGACCTTTCCCTAATTCTTCATTCGCTCGTATCAACTCAGAAATTACATACTCGACACAAACGTTATACTGTATTCTGCCAAAGAAATGTATTCATTCTCTTATAGAGAACTACAGTAAATTTGTCAGAATTTTTACTAGAAATTACGGAATGAGTCACTGTGACCACAACGGAAGTTCCAGCGTGAAATTTTTATTCTATTTTCCATTGTAAAAGTTTATTTTCTTTAAATTCCATCGAGTAAAACCTCTGTCGCATTTGGGATTCCACGAGTGGCTCGTTTGCCAACGCGGGGAACTCGGCACGAGTCACCTGGTGACGTATAACGCGTCAAACTTCCGGTTCGCCCGCAATAATGGCGTACGGAGATTGAAGGATACGGAGCGTCGCGGAGAGCGTTATTCCGAGGGTGAAACTCGTGTGACTATCCGGGGGTAGCAGCTCCGACGTTTCTCCGGGAATCTCGCGGACAGCTGTCGAAGATAACATCGAGGGGTGGCTGGGGGTTGAGGGGAGGGTTTGGTCGAGGGCCGCCCGTGGGAACACGCGGCAACGAGGACGCTCATTGGAAGATAATTAAGTGCGCGGGGCTAATAAAGGGACGCGGGCTGGTCCCGCGCGGCGAAAACAATACCCGGTGTCAGCGTGTTTATGGAAATCCGTGTTAGGTCGGATCGCGCGCGTTAGGGCCGCGATAACGCTTGCAAATCGCATTACATCGGAGCTACACCGGCCACGGCTGCGACCGACCTAGCCAAACCACGCGCACCGACCCTCCTAACTAACCCATCGTTCTCAGTGTTCTACCAGCCGATGGACTATGTTCCACAGCACTATGCTTTCGCCTCTCGCACGCCTATTCTTACCTATGCTTGCTCCACTTTCGTCCAAAGGTCGATTTACATTCGCTCAAATTCCATGCGCGACAAATACGTGGAAGAAACGCTTTAAAAAATACAACAATGCTTTTATTCTATCGCTGTACTCTGCACGATGTGTCGCGGAAAGTCCCAGGGCCTTCGGGGGTGGTTTATGACCGGGCTTGGCGCTCGTTACTGGGATTTGCTCGCCTACTGCTTAGGGGGAAGGTGTCGGAATTTCCAACATACGGTTGATGGAAAGAAGAACGGTATACAATGTACTGTTGGATGACCAACACGACCATTACTCATCCAAACATCCTAGTCACGATTCCTAAACCTTACTACCTTATCGTCCCTATCTCTGCCTATTTCCAGCAATAGCGTATAAACGCCTGCAATACCGAGAAACAGACCAGAAAGAGTTTAGTATTCAGTCGACCTAACATCTGCACGAGTTCTCTTCTTAAATAAAGTGTTGTCAGTTTCATTGGAATCCAACAGTACCGTAGAGAGATAACTCGATGACTAGGCCCCTGCAAACCGAACATCGGAACGTGTAACATAAATCGACCCCAATCGCGACGATGTCCTGGCCCTTCCGTTCGCGCCACGTTGCTCACCGGTGACCGACGCTGCCATTTTATTTGTTCGATCGTTCGCCGTACGGGTAGAGCCCATTCCGTACACGGAAGATAAATAAAGCGAGGGGAGAACGAAAAGAGACGTTACAAAATCGGAGCGACACGGACGGCGGATAATACCTGTGCACAACTGCGTAAAAAGTTGCGGAAAACTGCCGCGGAATTAACGAAGGATTACGATGACTGTTTAACAGAAAATGAAACCGGGGGAAGCAATTTATCGCGGAAGTTGCGAGAGCGACCATAAACAGCGTTATCCCAATATTAATGCGAATATATTGGAAAATATTAAATAAAAAACGTGAATTGGACTGTTACCTCTCTGACCGATTTATAAAGATTACTTTTCCATAAAGGTAATCACACCGTCGGCGATATCGATAAAATTATTGAAGTGTAAATTAAATTTAAAATAAAATATCTTCCCACCGTTCGATCTCTATCGCGGAATCGTTTCGAAAATAATCGCTCACGGTCAAGATAATGTTGCTGTTGTAACGCGAGACTCGTTCGCGTCGATTAGGCGACCTACGGCTCTGGCGGCCAATTGGAAGGACGTTGCACGCCATCGGGGGCAAGGAACGTTACTCAAAGCCGACCCCGTTCGACGGCCGGGGTCCATTTCCCTCATTGTTTGCCGGGAAAATTGCGCCGGCGGTTATAATAGATAGCGGTTTATCGTTACTTGGGCTCGTAGATTGTGTTCGGGGGTAATGGTTCGTTATAATCCTTTCGCCGGCGTTGCTGAAAAGATGCTTTAGCGTGGGCTGAAAGTAATACGAGGCATTGTTGCGCCCGCCACCGACGTGGAGGGGAGAAGGTTCCAGCGTCTGCTATCAGGATCGTCTTACGGAGCTTTGCTCCTTAAGCTTCTAACAGTCCGGCGGATTCTACGGGCGTCGTTCCTTACGTTGCACCGCCCTTACAGCGTCCCGGCTGCTTTCAAATAATTTGTATTCGCCCGGCGTGTCGCTCTTTCCTCTATTTCCTCCAGAATCGAGGACCGCTTTGTACTCTCGTGTTACTTTCCCCGCTAGACGCGAGCATCCTCTCGCTGAAACGTCTCTCCAAACGTCTACGGATCCCCGGATGCACGTATTCGTCCCGTGCGTACGTTTCTTGCGCGAATAAAACACTCGAACGGACGACTTTAAGATCGTAAACTCGGTAGAGAGGAAATTAGAGTTCCTGCAAAATCGAGGGGAACCTTAAGGGGGCAGATTTATACTTTTTTGTAAGAAATTGGACAAAATTCGGTACTAAATTCTGGTTAGCTTCCGATGTAAATAGGAAAGACGAAAGGAGAGAATCTTTTCACTGTCTTAAAACAGTCTAACAACGCGTATTAAAAATGCTAAAACTTTAGACGCGTGCAGTTCCGAAACTACTAGTGTTTTATTAATTATTGAGCCATGATTGGAAGCGGTAAACCTTCCCCTTTAAAATGGTTTTTGAATTTTGTCGATCGGAATTGTTTTAGTTCCACTGTTAAAAGTTCTGTCACCCATATATGGGTGACGTGGCAGTTAAAGTGTTAAGAGACTCGCGACCTTTTGTTTAGATTGTTTCACCTACCACGACTGGTCATTTAATTGTTTGGTATCAAATTCTGATTAGTTTATGTAAATAAGAAATATATAGCAAAGATGAAAAGACAGAATCTTCAGCATCCACTGTCTTAGAACAGTCTAACAATGCGTATTAAAAATAGTTAAACTTTACACACTTGCAGTTCCGAAACTAGTAGCGATTTCTCTATAATTGAACCACTGTTAGAAGCGGCAAGGCCTCCCCTTTAAAATGGCTTTTGGTTTTTGTCGATCCGACTTTTCGTTTTCGAGATATCGTAATTTATGTAAAGGGGTAATTTTTCTAATTCGACTATCTCTCCGCCCGTCGCGTGTACAATAGCCTATTCCCACGTATTAAAAATACCAAAACTTTAGACGCGTGCAGTTCCGAAACTACTAGTGTTTTGTTAATTATTAAGCCACCGTTGGAAGCGGCAAACCTTCCCCTTTAAAATGGCTTTTGGTTTTTGTCGATCGGACTTTTCGTTTTCGAGATATCGTAATGTATGTAAAAGGTAATTTTTCTTAATTCGACTCTCTCTGTCTCCGTCTAGCGCGTCGGACCTCCTTGTCGCACGTGCGTCGCGCTGACCTACCTCGCGTACGTGACTGTCGTGACCTAGTTCCGCGTAGTGTTTCCAAGAATTTACTACGCGCTACTATTTACGCGCGCGTGGTCATTCATCACGCGTCAATGAAACGTAAACAAACGCTTCGTACCCTTATATCTCCGGAACTAGCCACCGCATCGACGCGAAACTAAAATCGCCATATCTCCGGAACTAATTACGCTATCGACTCGTACAAACGCTCATTTTAAAGGGCATTTCATCCCCTATCCGATGACCATATCAACTATTATTATTTATGCTATCTTCCATGTTTATTTTGACATTTATTTTGATTCTCGACTTGAAACAAAAATTATCATATCTCCGGAACTAATAACGCTATCGACTCGTACAAACGCTCATTTTAAAGGGCATTTCATCCCCTATCCGATGACCATATCAACTATTATTATTTATGCTGTCTTCCATGTTTATTTTGACATTTATTTTGACACTCGACTTGAAACAAAAATTATCATATCTCCGGAACTAATTACGCTATCGGCTAGTTCGAACGCTCATTTTAAAGGGCATTTCATCCCCTATCCGATGACCATATCAACTATTATTATTTATGCTATTTTCCATGTTTATTTTGACATTTATTTTGACACTCGACTTGAAACAAAAATTATCATATCTCCGGAACTAATTACGCTATCGACTCGTACAAACGCTCATTTTAAAAGGCATTTAATCCTCTACCTAATGATCATACCACCTACTATAATTTATGCTATCTTCCATGTTTATTTTAAAGTTTACTTTGACACTATATACCTGAACAAATTTTAACAACTCCTATTGATTATACGACTGGTGTGCGATAGAACTGGATTATAAATTGTTTATTCAATTGAAAATGAGAAAAAATATGCGACATGAAAGAGGATATCTTACGAATAAACTTCAAAACACAACTTTCCATACATATAATGGAAAATTATAAGTACGTTGCATCGTAAAAGAGAAAAAGTATACAAGTGCCGGTAGATTTAGTGTTAATTATCCTCTGGGAATAGAAAATGAATTTTTTAATTTTATTGAATGGATTCGGCTTTCTTGCTTGCCACGTGGTTACCTGGAGCCTCAATATTAAACATTTTTGGCATAATCGTGAGACTTCAGTAGATCAAAATTGGACGTTCCATGCCTCGATGTCGCGTTATACGTGCCGTTTGAGCGTCCCGAGCACGTTTCAGGTCGGATTACACGCGAAATGCCAAAATCAAACGCAACTTGGACTATCCGCGTGTCGAACAGCGGGTACACCGGCACGGTAAGAAGGGAACTTGCGACAAAGTCGCGTTAAACCGATGGAGACCGATCAGGAGGCCAGCGTTTGCCCGCCGCCGCTAATGACGCACCGTGTCGACGCCCACGCCCTGTTTACAGGACAAACTTGCCTGCACGGCCCTGATTTCGGCCGTATTAAGGGTCGATGCTCGCGAATTGTAGCGCGCGAAAGGCGCTCGGTAACTTTTAACAAGGTCCCCCCGCTAGCCCGGGGACGATCAATCGCGGATAGGGGTTGGGGGAACGTCGGTTTCAGGGATTGCGTCTCGCAGCAGACCTCCTTCTGAGGTTTACCTCAGGATTTCGCGAACATCTCGGTGGGAAAGCGGGGGTTTGTAACCGCGTGTTGCTCCATCGATTACACGTTACAGATTACTTACATCTTCCGGCGGGACGCCCCGGTGATGTTGGTTAATAGGATCTCCTGAATAATGAACGAAAGACCTCGGTGAACAACTTCCGGGGACGGAGATCCTCCCGAGATCGTCCTCGTTATTCCCCATTGCAGATCCAAACAATTTGACGTCGACGTTACACGTTGAAAAGTCACTTTTTTTTAAATATTGCACGCTGGGAATTTTCGAGCTACGTTTAGGATAGCATTTGCAAGATGGAAGCCTTTGTTCCTAAAAACGAATCGCGTCCACTTCGATCCGGCGTCTTGTTAAAAGATCGTTCGATACGCCGAGCGTTTTCAATCTTCTTTTACGCGGAGCGTTCGAAATCACCGGATATGATTCATAAAACAACAACTACCGGAAGCTGCGCGGCGGACGGGGAGCGATAGACGGCGCGCGCGAGTTTTTTACGACATCGATGTATCGACAGTTTGTCAATTTGCCCGACGGAACGACGAATTAACTCTTTGCGAATTACATTTTGCCTTTAGTTCCCTGCGAAAAGACACGTTGCTTGGTTCTCGATTACCGAATCGAGTTTAATAATCCCGGCTTTCGCGTTCCCGGGAGACGAGTGGTTATTTTAGCCGGGCGACGCGGAGCGTTCACTCTGGAACGGCGGTGTTTTTTCGGACCGCCGCTCAGCTTTCCCAAGCTCGACGTGATTTCGAACACGTAACGCGTACTTTAATAACATTTACGTATACGATTCGAAAGTTTCGGGGCCACCGAATCTCTCCTCGAGAGAGACAGGAAATGGAGGAACGATTTTCATCCCGGATGATTCGGTCGTTGTTGCGAGGGCCCTCCTTTCGCGATACCAATTCCTCGAAATCGTGGGCAAATCTTCGAAACGATCGTGGATTCGGCGCGGAAACGCCGCACCGGAACGCGAAAAAGTTCGAAACGAGCAAAGGGAGGACGTAAAAAGGAAACTGACGGTTCTGGCGGATGTTTGGAAACGTTTGCTCCGCCCTGCCGTCAAAGGATCCGAATCGAGGGCGAGGAGACACACACACCGAGATTGGGGAACACCCTTGAAGGCAAACGAATCCGGCGGAGTTTACTTTGGAGTCGGTGGGGGCGTTTCTTTTTTTTTTTTTTTTCGAAAAGCTCGGACGTGGCCGTCGCACGAATCCAAATATTTTGCGAACACACTCGTTACGCGGCCGCGTCACACGCCTCGAATCGCCGGACACGCGTTTGTGCTCGTTTGAACGCGCGACAAGTACCGCTATCAGAATCCCCGGGTGCTTATTCGGGGACCCCCCCTGCGTCCAGCCTCTCTTCAAACCCGTCTTATTTTCTTTCGGGTTCGCGACGATCCGGATTATAAGGTGAAAACGTTTGGACGGGAATGAAAAGGTTTTAAATTCCCCTCGGTCCCCGAGCGGGGTGGCTCTCGTGTATTTTCAGCCAGAGTCTCTCGAAGGGTTAGTATTTCACGGTTAGCTGAAAGGGAACACGCCGCTCGAGCGAGTTTTCCCCGCGATTGAAGAGGAATCGCGCGTGCAAACATCCAGAGACAGGGAATCGGGTGTCTCGTTACAGATCGTCGACTCCTGTTCCTGTTTTCTATTTCGGGGGTAGTTTTCTAATCAGAACGATCGGCTCGACGTTGTTCGACGCGACGGAATCGGTGGTCGTCCTTGGAACACGATATCGAGACACCCTCGCGCGTAATCCAGGCTCGCTAACGAGCCACATCCCTCGGAAGCGCCCCCGTCGTTATCCCGCATACGCGACACGTATGTAGGTACATGTGGAGGAGAAAATACGAGGCACACGAGGGTCACTCCTGACCTCTAGGTCTCCATTAGCGCGACGGTCCACACGTGAATGCGTAATGCTCCACCGTCCCACTTATTATAATTTGATTAAAGCCGCCGCGAACCCCATCTTGGTCATCCGCACTCGCCGTTACCCGTATTTTAATAAGATTTCTCTTTCGCCAGTTAATCGGCCGCGATGGCCTTCGGAATAAAGCACCAGTAAGTGCCCGCTGAGTGCATTTTCGGCCACCGGGCGCATCGACGCTCTCCCAACCCCTTTCGCTCCTCGATATATTATACGATCCGATATACTTTTTAATCCAACGTACATGTTGAACATCATAGGCGAGATACACTCATCCATAACAATCAATAAACATTCACACAATTCTATAATGTATAATAACGTTACAATTGTGTAATGGTGCCTGGAAAAGTCGCGGAATGATTCTTTGGAGAAGAAAGTGGGACGATCAGGACTAAGGGGTGATTTTGAAATGAAATTTGGACAAGTTTCTGGCGTCCAAATGTCGCTATTGTTTCGACCTACCTGAACCTGGCGTCCAACTTTCAAAAAGTTACTCTTTTTCAGTTGCATTTAATTCTACGTCGTTTGTACCTCGAAGGGTTCGGTTGGACGCCTTTTTGAAAGATCGTCAAGGGGTGACTTTGTCATTTTTCAATATTTTTCGAATCTTCTCGTGGAATCAGTTTCCTTGACGTTTGTACCCGTTTGTACCTCAAAAATAACGATGTTACCCCTTGTCGATTTTTCCAAACGTGGCCCAACCGAACCCTTTGTGGTACAAACGAAAATGAGGGTGGTACAAACAGGTACAATCGTCAAGGAAACTGATCCCGCAAGAAGATTCGAAAAATATTGAAAAATAACGAAGTTACCCCTTGACGATTTTTCAAAGCGTGGCCCAACCGAACCCTTTGGGGTACGAACGGATACAAACGATTCTTTTTCTGATGGCGTCGAGATAATTAAAAAATATTAAAGTGAGGTTCTGGGCTTGTTTCATCCCTTAAGGTACAAACGACGTAGAATTAGATGCAATTGAAAAAGATTAACTTTTTGAAAGTCGTGCGCCAGGTTCAGGTAGGTATTGTTTCGCTATTATCGAAATTCTAATACTTGCGTCGAGTAAAGATTAGACGGAAAGAGAATCATCAACCCCAGAAATTGACGGTTCCCGCGCCTTGTGCTTCGAATTGGAAGTTTGGCGGTCCTAGGGAGAAAACAGTAGGAACTGCGTTGGGAACTGGAAAATTGTATCGAACGCGTCGTTGTCGAACGTATCGTTTGCAGTTCGCTACCGCGGGGCCTGTTACACGTTTCAAGAGCTTTCAACGAATTTCGAAACAACTCGAAAATTGACTTTCGGCCGTAAATTGATTTTCCATAGCAACGCGTCCCGCTTTCGGTCAGATATTTTCGCTGGAAAAACGAATTCGTACGAGGCGGCCGCGTCGTAACGAATTCCCGAGCGAGACAACCGTGCATCGCGCTGCGCGTGGACGAGCGTTTTTTTTTTTTTTCTTCTTCTGCCCCCTCCCCCTCGTCCCCGTGAAAATTTCTCAGTTTGTTGGCTTCCGGGCGACGGCGATTCAAAGGGGCTCTCGCGGATCGGCGGAAAAATGTGAAATAAAATTTTCGACCGGGGCTCTCTCTGGCCGCTGGCTTCCCGACTATCTCGGATCGAACAATTTTTCCGCGTACCTTCGCCGGACGAAACTTTCGTCTCGAAGCCCGGGGAAACTATCGCGGGAATTAACTGGGCCCCCCCCCCCTCTCCGCCGAAAGGAGCACCGGAGTTTTACGGCCGCCATTCTTCCAGCTTTCCTCCAACGTTGAATTTTCCGGCGGTTCGACGTGCCTCGCATTTCCTCGATGAATACTCGATTTGCTCGTCGAATACACAAGATGGCCGATACACACGGGTTACACGGGCGGAGGTGAAACGTACCGTGCGCGGTGCGCGAGATTTTATTGGAAAAATTTGAAAATAAAACGTACAAACCCGCGTGCTTTGTTTCTCAAAGGGATAGGCGGGCGAAATGGGCGCTGTAACGCGGAATAGCTAACCGATAACATGCTCTGTTTACATCGATGTTATGAGTTTTCCAACGCCCTGCCCTCGTACCAATCAAATTTAGTGGTTTCGAGTTATTTTTGTTTTTTTATTCGCGATCTATTAAATAACGCTTGGCTCTGGCTTGATTTTAAATTTTGTCTCGAAATCGAAGCGCCGGATTCGGTGAAATATCAGCCCCGGTGTATCGAAATATTTACGGTCAAGCAAGTTTTGGAAACAGAGAGGCAACGTAAATAAGACGGATTACCGTAAAAAGGAACGGGAGCGGTAGAAACATCGTCCAGGGTCGGAAACGCGGAAAAAAGGGAAAGAAGAATCGACTAAACAACGGAGCCGCGAGGGATCCGAATGGCGGTAGGGGGTGTGGAGCGAGCAGAGGCGGCGAGAAGGCGCGCTGTTCCAGCGGAAGAAGAGGGTGAGTCTGGTCCGCGGGCGAGGACGAAACACACGAGATACGCGACGCCCGATGGATGTGTGCGGACGTTCCGCGCATCGGTTTGTCATGCCATATTCACCTCTGTGCACGGAATGTTCCGATATGTTCGTTCCGATATCCGTTCGTGCGAAAATTCAAACGACCCGCCAACAGCCCACCGCCGATAACGCTCCCGGGAGCTGATATCGGTCCACGGTGGATCATTGACTGACCCGATCGATGCAGATGCTATCGTTTCGAGTATCGAACGCGTCAACCCCTCGACCCCGCCGTCCCCCTCGTCGCAGCTTCTAATCTTGTATCTATTATTCCCGCGTAAACGTTAAATCGCCTGGAAAATTCCCCGCCTGCCTGCCAAACCATATTTCTGCGTTCTCTTTTTTTTTTTACCAACCATCGTCGATTTCATCCCACTTACGGAACTTATATTTCATAATTATCGTACGACGAAAGCAAACGATCGAAGTTTCACGGACCGCCGCGAGGCCGCGATGTTCAAGAAGGAATTTCAAGGCGGCGGAAAGTTTTATATTTCCCGGCTCGGGGATTATTGCCTTAACCGCGCGCGAAAATATTGACGGTAAAGGACGATACGTTTCTCCGCCCGTGAGAAAAGGGAACCGTGCGGAATATTTTCACAGACCGCATTTTCTCGAAGACAACGCGCCGCTCCGTTGGAAAACAGCCTGAAACGTAGCCGGTGTTCCCGTAGTCGGACAAACGTCGATACCCTTCGTTTGTCGAAACGTGCTCGAGCGTTCTTCGGTCCAAGAAACTGCTTATGGAAGCCTATTTGCAACCCCCTTAACATGGTTCTTTGGAGGAACAGTTCCTCTTCCGAACGCCTCCGTCGTTGCAAATCTCGATTTGTGCCTTTAATCGGGCAATCGTTCGCTTCGACATCTCCACTTGTTCAACACCCACGTTACATTTATCGTTTACTCGCACTACTTAGGAGAGTGGCGATATCGCATCGATCACTCGTTGTTTCTCCGTTGACCCCGCGAATATCCATTTTCCCCGTCCTGGTAACGAATGCTGGACAGCCGCGGCCTACCGCCCCCTCATCTTTCACGCTTTTGTTTATACGCGCAGTTATTTATCCCGAGGTACGAGGCGGTGTCCACTTCCGTTCCCGCGTTTCGAGTTTCTTTCTCTGCCGTTTTTTACTTTCGTACTCCGCGTAAACAGCAGACGACTTTTCCCTCGATTTCACTCCGTCCCCACCTCTTTGATCCCCGGTTCTAACAGCGTTTCTGCCCCCCCTCTTGGTCCTGCTCCGTTCCTCGTTTCTCCTCGCACTTTTCACACCGTATCCGGCCCCGTTTTTTCCCCAGTCTCGACGAACCTCCGGCGTATTCGCGTATCTGCATTTCTAGCCGCGTTTCCGCCGCTACCAGACTCTCCCCCACCACGGCTGGTTTTCACCCTCCCCCCCCCACCACGACGACCGGCCTTTTGCATTTGCATCCGCGTCCGTATTCCTCCAACCCCCTTTCGCGCGCGTTTCTCGCGTAATTATTTCTATCCGCGATTGTGATGCAAATTTTTCCTGTTTTCCATCCCGCCCCCGCTCGCCGTACCTTCCCGTTCCCGTTCTCCGCCCCCTCTTCGTTCCATCGCCGTTTTCTCTCCTTTTCCCTCTACCGTTCGACTTCAACTTTTCCACTATCCGATCTGTCTATCGACTAGCCATTGCCCGCTTATTTCACCGACGACAAACATCGAATCGGGTTGCAAACACCACCGCTTATTTTCCAACATTACGAATTACGTTTTGTTTCGAACCGAGCAGCCGGGTTTCATAAATATTTCCAAAGGGTGCAGTTTCCGTTGGACCTCGCTCTCGCTCCAAAGAAAACACTGGTCTTCCGAGGAAACGTTCGAGATATTCCTGTTGTTGCCTCCAGCTCTCGCCAGTTGATAACAACAAACCGATAAAACATCGCGGTCCAACGTGGATGGAATAATAACCGAAGCGAATAGAATACCTCTCCCATCGAATCAGATCGCGATAATACGTAGTTTGTCGGAGATCCAGAGTGATCCGAAGGATTTAGCTTCTTGGTCGTTGCCTCTTCCGCAGAGGCTGTCCTCACCCGGTGTCTTGGAGGGGGCGGACTTGATTGTGCCTCCCGGGGAGGGGGAAGGGACGCCATTAATTATTTATGGCCGGTCTATATTGGCCCGGGAAAACGTTAACGGGTACGCGGAGACTTAATGAGCGATTTTGCATACGGATCGGGGCTGTCTATTCGAGGGTGTGGTGTATAAAGAGGCGCCTCGGACGGCCTGTTTACTCGGTACACTGTCCCCGGGATAATAGGAATTCATTTTTCTCTCCTGTCGGTCCCGTTCCCGGGGGGGTCGATTATATCGCGCGAAACGTCTTTAAACGAGAGAGAAAAAAATAAAAAATAATTTTACCAGCCGCGTCGTTCCCTCGAAATCTGTCCCCCGTACTAATTCCCACCCCCCGAGATAATTGTGAGTTATGAAGGTGCTTTTGCCTTATCTTGGCTGGCAAAACTAGACATTTACGCCGGGAATCCCGGTAGCTTTGCCCCCGCCGCTTTAACTTCGGAACGAAGTAATTTCAACCGATGCGTCACTCGCACCTGCTGGATGCATCCCCTTCCCAGAGATCTGAGGATAACCGGTTCGCAAAGAGAACGCAAACAGTTCCGTGTACACTGGCCGGGGGAAGAATATAGCGGCAATCTACTCGAAAATAAACAGACGATGGAATTTATGCCAACAATTTCCATCAAACCGTCGCGCACAGTTAAAGACCGATAACGCCGCGTTCAGCCAACAGTACCAACGGCGACGATGCTCGGACCGTGTTCTAACAACGATCTAATCGCTCCGTTATCCAAACACGACGTCAGATCACGTAATCCTTTCGTGGAAACCGGTCTACACGAGTCCGCAGGCGTTGGAACCTTCGTTTTTCGCGTACGATCGATTTGCTCGCCTCGGACAGCGACGGGAAACGGACGTCGTTATTACGATTCCCGATGAAAACCGTAACCCTTTTTTTATTACGGAACGGCAATTCAAACCGAACAACAACGCGAATTTTTATCTGTTTATACAGGGTGTCCGGCCACCCCTGGGAAAAATTCTAACGGGGGGTTCTGGAGGCCAAAATAAGACGAAAATCAAGAATACTAAGTTGTTCATGGAGGCTTCGTTAAAAAGTTATTAACGTCTAAAGTTCCACTTGTACTGAATTTTTTTCTCGAAAATGCGCAGGATTTTGGGGGTATGTCTATTCACCAAAAATGATTATAATTGACCCCCGCAACTGAAAATAATTTTTCCAGAACGATTTGAAACATTTCAATTTCGTCGAAAAATTTAGGCACCTACCCCCTATCGATTTTCCTTAAGACTTCGTTTTTGATTTTTAATAATTTCGATTGGCGTCCTACAGAAAGGTTGACTAATACATTTTTGTAGATAACTATGGTCTCTACTTCAGAAAAAAGTTTCATTCACATATATTCACTATTATAGGAGTTATGACTGTTTGAAAATTGGACTATCTTCATGGGGTTTTTCTAACTTTACGGGGTCAAGGAATAACTTTTCGAATATTTTTGCAATTTCTACATATTCTACATTAATATACGCGTAGTTTGCATTTTTAAACATTAAAATCGTCCAATCCGTTCAAAAGTTATGATGCTTTAAAGATACGCATTAAATTTCAGTGAAACATATCAACGCTATGGTCAGACATGAGATTTTCGGTAATGAATTTTTTTTTCGAAACTGAGCAGGATTTCGGGGGTAAGTCTTTTGACCAAAAATGCTTGCAATTGACCCCTGCAACTAAAAATAATTTTTCCAAGACGATTCGAAAGTCTATTTTTTCACCCAAAAGTTTCAGCACTTACTCGAATTTTTTTCTCGAAAATGGGTAGGATTTCGGAAGTATGTGTATTAACCAAAAATGATTGTAATTGTCCCCCGCAAACGAAAATAATTTTTTTAGAACGATTTGAAATTTTTCAATTTCGCCGAAAAATTTAGCACCTACCCTCTGTTGATTTTTCTTAAAAACTCCTTTTTCATTCTTAGTACTTTTGTTTGTCGCCCTACAGAAAAGTTGTCTAATACTTTTTGTAGGTACTCATGAGCTCTACTTTGGAAAAAAATTTCATTGAAATATATTAACAATTGTAGGAGTTATGGCTATTTGAAAATTGGACCATTTTTATTGGGTTTTTCTAATATTGCGGGGTCAAGGAACAACTTTCAGAATATTTTTGCGATTTGTACATATTCTCCACCAAAATACGTGTAGTTTGCTTTTTTAAACATTAAAATCGTCCAATCCGTTCAGAAGTTATGACGTTTTAAAGATTCGCATGAAAATTCAGGCATTTCTGGCCAGAAATTATATTTTCGGTAAGGAATTTTTTTCTCGAAACTGAGTAGGATTTCGGGGGTATGTCTATTCACCAAAAGTGATTATAATTGACCCCCGCAACCGAAAATAATTTTTCCAGAACGATTTGAAATTTTTAGATTTTGTCGAAAATTTTCACACATTCTTGAATTTTTTTCTCGAAAGTGCGTAGGATTTCCAGTGTATGTTTAATGACCAAAAATGATTGTAATTGACCCCTGCAACCGAAAATAATTTTTCCAGAACAATTTGAGATTTTTGAATTTAATTGCTAATAACTTTTTAACGAAGCCTCCATGAACAAATCAGTATTCTTGATTTTCGTCTTATTTCGGCCTCCAGAATCCCCCATTAAAATTTTTCCCAGGTTTGGCCGAACACCCTGTATAGTTTCAGCTCCGGCGTACTAATACGGTAGAAAAGATTACGACGAACGTCTGCTTGACCTGGTTTTCGTTTAAACGAGATTTCGCGGAAAAAAACGACGATAAGAAAACCCGGGGAAAAATTCAAAAGTCCTTTTTCGACTTCCCCGGGACTTCCTACTTCGCTTTCGCGAGTCGAGACGTTTTTCTTTGAATGTAAAAATATTCTCTTTAAACTTGAAGCATCCTCGCGGGGCTTGACAAACTCCCGTCGACGATCTTGGATCTCCTATTACAAGAAGCGTAAAGAGACCGGCCAGTGTATCGATTCAAAGGTTAATTAGCGACAGGATAGCGTGATTCCGGGGAGACAGAAGCAACGAGACGTTCCTTTTCTCGCTTTCTGATTCCGATTGGCTGGTCGCGTTTCGTCGATACCGAGGCCGGGAGATCGTCGTCCTCGATAAAGTCGTGCCACGAATCTTCCAATTAATCGGACTTAATACGACAATAAGGGGTTTATCGGCGGTTCGAGCCGCGATCGTTTCGAGAGGATCTCGGAATCTTTCGTCGACGGGAGCGCGGGATAACGGATGAAGACGTCGCCGACGAAGAGGACAAGGGACCAAGTGGGGGATGGAGTAATTAATTTTACGCTATTGCCTGCCGGCAAAGGCGAGTTTTACGGAACGGCGCCGGCGGGATTAACTAAACGAGGTTTGCGGAGACGACGATCGTTGAAATAAAGCTCGAGATTAGACTTTTCAAGAGTTCGGGAAGTGGTTTTTCGGGTAAAACGGTAAAAAGGATCTATTATCGTAAGGAAACGTTTCCTTAATATAATTCCCTAAACGATAACACTTTGTAATTGAATCTGGAAAACTTCACGATATTAATTTCGTTCCTGTCGCCCCGACGTCGAGTCGTTTTATTCGCCCGATGGCCGTAATAGGCTCCGAATCGATGTAATCGACCGTCGGAAATTACGCAAACATCCAACGTCTTAAACTCCCTTTCGAGGCTGCCGTTCGTTCCGAATCTGCTTAAAGACACGGGTACTTACGCTTCTTCGGGATGCTGTAATGCTCGACGGGACGATGTAAACCGAGATACTCGAACGGCTGACACCGCTTTCAGCTCGCAGACCCTCGATCCCTTAATTATCCACCAACTTTCCGCAACCACCTGATTATTTGTCGATGATTATGAAACCCGACCTCCAAGCATCGAGCACTTGCAACTCCTTCAAACTGTCCGTCGATCGCATTTCTGTGAGTGGTACCATTCGTAACTATCTCTTTGGATCTTCCTAATTGACCAATCCTCCCCTTTCGATCGACAACATATGGACCGTTTATTTTAAAAGTGGTGTAAGTCCTTTTTTTAAAAAAAATGAGATATGATGTGATTTATGCTTAATTTAGTGTAAACTTTTTGTTTATAACTAGTTAGTATTTGATATCTTAAAAAATGCTAATGCTTTGTTCAATTTAAAATTTGCCAGTAAAAGAAATTACGTAACCATTGATTATGAAAGTGGTGTAAGTCCAATTTCCATACTTATGTTATTGCATATAGTGATACGTGTACTGGGCAAAATTGAAATTTACAAATGGCGTTGATGTGGTTGAGGGTTGTCCAGTCTTTGGAAAATAACATTGAGGTAATTGATCATCAATTTTTACTATCCGGACATTCGTATCTTCCAAACGATGCAGATTTTGGTATCATAGAAATGGCATTACGAAAAAAGAATTTCCTGGACACACCACAGGATTATTATGACGTTATAAACCAATGTAGGCGACATAATAAATTTATTTTACACGAAATGAAACGAGAGAATTTCGTTTCAACAAAAAATCTACGAAACGCAATTAAAAAACAAATAAGAAGAAACACTAATGTAGGAAAAGTAAATTGGTTGCAAATATGTTGGATGAGATTCTGCAAAACTGCACCGTATACTATTTCATATAAAACATCAATGGAGGTCACAGAATTGAAGACTCTAAATTTATCAGCTACATGTCGGGGAAGACCGCTAAAATTTGAAAAAATCGCCCTGGCGCCTTTGTATCACGATACCAAGCCTATTACATACGAAAAATATAAGGATATGCAGCATTACCTTATATACCTCCTGTGCATCATGAATATTTCAAAACACTGCCACATGAAGAGCATAAATAATTAATAATACTAATATCTTGTGTTAAGTTTAACAATATATAAATATAATTAACGTTCAAAATAAAAAATGCTAATCCTATTTTATTTCTTGTTATTATTTATAAACAAAATTGGATTAATATGAGATATATTTTAAGTGATATTTGTTATTTCAAAATTGAAATTAAATGATATTTACAATTGACTAATTATGAAAGTGGTGTAAGTCCATTTGCAGCCTGGAAATTCTACATTATTTTAGTTAAATTCACCTAAAAGAAATTTATATAATTAAATTACATATTGCTAAATTAGTACAAACATTCCCAGACTTCACATAATTAACCTATATTTTTTAATTGTCAGATCTGCTAACATTCAATTTTCTCGAAACAAAAGTAAATGGACTTGCACCACTTTCAAAATAAACGGTCCATATCATTATTCATTTATTTATTTACACAGTGCATAATATGTACAATAGCGCACGCATTCGAACTCAGAATTCGGACAGAAGTACGTACAATTAATGATAACGTTTAGATGCTTATGACAAAGCAAAAGGCAGCTTTGCAGAGACACGCTTCTTAAAGGAATACAGAGAACCGCTAAAGAAGAAATTATCGCGACAAGAACATTTTTCTGAAATTTAATCCATTTAATTCCGATTATTTATGTACAGGTTGTCCAAAATACTACGTTAATTGAACTGTTCGAAAATTCTTCTCTGCAAGCATGCAGGCTTTTCGTCGAACTTTTTCGAATATTCCATTCTATTTGACCTCAGTAACACGTTTACAAAAAGAAAAAAAGTGGGAGTCGGAGGATCACGCAGTTACTCGCGTGGATAATTTTCCAGCGACCTGGTATAATAATACCGTCCGTGGGATCGTTGATAGAGACGAACAATCTGACGGACGCGGCCGCCGAAAGTTTCGAGCGGGGCGGGAAATTGCGAAGGGAATTTTTGAAATCGTTCGACCGATCGAAGGGGGCAGCGATAGAAGAAGTTTCGCGTTCCGATTTCATCGCCGCGCGAGGGCCAACTATCCCGACCATTCGGCCCGGACGCGTATTCGGAATTGTTAAAAACTTATCGAACGCTTTATCGAAATAATCGGCGAAACTTCCCGGCGGCCAGCGCGAAGATAAGGAATGATCGATGCTCCTCCGACCGCCTATTTATCCGGAGCGATGGAATTCCAAAAAGACTTTCCGATAATTTCAATTCGACCGGCATTTATACGTGCCCCACCCGCGTGCCAATAAACCCTTTATTTTCAGCAACGTTTGATTTACCCGGTGCTGGAATTTAATTGATTCAAATATTCCGTTGCTCTCGACTGGGGAAACAATCTTTATTTAGCACTAGATTTACGGAAGCTGTCAATTTGACGGATGTGCAGAACGCGTAAATATTATTTTTTAACAACTCCTGGGAAAAATTTTAATGGGGGATTCTGGAGGCCAAAATAAGACGAAAATCAAGAATACCAATTTGTTGATGGAGGCTTCGTTAAAAAGTTATTCGGGGGTATGTCTATTCACCAAAAATGCTTGTAATTAATCCGTTCAACTAAGAATAATTTTTTTAGGACGATTTGAAACTTTTCAATTTTTTTGAAAAATTTGTCTACCTACTCGAATTTTTTTCTCGAAAATGCGTAGGATTTCGAGGGTATGTCTATTCACCAAAAATGCTTGTAATTGACCCGTTCGACTAAAAATAATTTTTTTAGGACGATTTGAAACTTTTCAATTTTGTCGGAAAATTTCACACCTTCTCGAATTTTTTTCTCGAAAATGCGCAGGATTTCGGGGGTATGTCTATTCACCAAAAATGCTTGTAATTGACTCGTTCGACTAAAAATAATTTTTTTAGGACGATTTGAAACTTTTTAATTTTGTCGGAAAATTTCACACCTTCTCGAATTTTTTTCTCGAAAATGCGCAGGATTTCGGCGGTATGTCTATTCACCAAAAATGCTTGTAATTGACCTGTTCGACTAAAAATAATTTTTTTAGGACGATTTGAAACTTTTCAATTTTCTTGAAAAATTTGTCTACTTACTCGAATTTTTTTCTCGAAAATGCGTAGGATTTCGAGGGTATGTCTATTCACCAAAAATGATTGTAATTGACCCTCGCAGCCGAAAATAATTTTTCCAGAACGAATTGAAATTTTTTTTCTCATCGAAAAAAGACACGTAATTAGATTTTCGGTAAGGATTTTTTTCTTGAAAGTGCGTAGAATTTCGGGGTTATGTCTAATCACCAAAAATGTTTGTAATTAACCCCTGCAACCGAAAGTAATTTTTCCAGAACGATTTGAAATTTTTCAATTTTGTCGGAAAATTTCACACCTTCTCGAATTTTTTTCTCGAAAGTGGATAGGATTTCGAGGGTATGTCTATTCACCAAAAATGATTGTAATTGACCCCCGCAGACAAAAATAATTTTTCCAGAACGAATTGAAATTTTTTTTTTCATCGAAAAAAGGCACATAATTAGATTTTCGGTAAGGATTTTTTTTCTCGAAAATGCGTAGAATTTCGGGGGTATGTGTAATCACGAAACATGATTGTAATTGACCCCTTCATCCAAATATAATTTTTCCAGAACGATTTGAAATTTTTCAATTTTGTCGGAAAATTTCACACCTTCTCGAATTTTTTTCTCGAAAGTGGATAGGATTTCGAGGGTATGCCTATTCACTAAAAATGCTTGTAATTGACCCTCGCAGCCAAAAATAATTTTTCCAGAACGATTTGAAATTTTTGAATTTAATTGTTAACATTTTAACGAAGCCTCCATCAACAAATTGGTATTCTTGATTTTCGTCATATTTCGCTCTCTAGAATCCCCCATTAAAATTTTTCCCCGGTTTGGCCGAACACCCTGTATATTTTAATTAAAAGAAAAATCGTATTTTAAGGTAATCGTCAACATGAAAGTATCAATAAACATATGTACGATCAATGCCCGTAAATCTAGTGTTAAATACACCGATGTAATATATCGTAAACGCGCCTTTGCTTAGTACGCGTGGTTTGGTGGTGGGGCGCAGCCGACCTCGCCAACAAGCCTTACATTAAACGGCTCTCTTTCGCTACGG
Source organism: Colletes latitarsis (assembly GCF_051014445.1). Classification (NCBI taxonomy): domain Eukaryota; kingdom Metazoa; phylum Arthropoda; class Insecta; order Hymenoptera; family Colletidae; genus Colletes; species Colletes latitarsis. The sequence continues at coordinate 21,998,678 of NC_135135.1, read as the reverse complement.
ATCCGTCGTCGCGTAAACATCACCGTCTAAGGACAGAAAAGGACTCGTCACAAAGCTTCGACACACCCAGGAAAGAATCTTCCAGCTCCAAATCCCCAGCTACGTGGCCTCTTCTCCAGTAATCAACGTCATCACCAGCCATCTTCTTCTTAAAGAGGGTAAAACCAATTTTATTTCTTCGCGATTCTGTCTCGAACGGAGGCACACGCAAAATAAATCGGAAGCCAAGCGATCCATTCAGCCTCGTTGTTATTTACACCCTCCCGAATAATGTCACGCGAGAGTCTTCCCTTTCAATTTTTGAACCCCCCAGTTTCTTGGGAACGTTTTCGTCTCTGTAACCGCGGACGCGACAAACAGCTGTTTCCATTTCGAAACCCGGGCGGTTTTCTTGTTTGCATCCGTTCGCGAGAGCGGCAGACGTCGATTATTCGCTCAAACGCGGTCGCTCCTCCCACGTTGCACGCCTTTCTTTACGAGCCACGCACTGCTTCAATTTCCGTAACGTCAACGCCGCAAGTCGCAATCTAACTTCTGTCGTTCCGCTCGATTGTTTTTGAAGGAGCGCTTTTCCGCCCGACGCGGGGCTCAACGACGCCGCAAGATCCTCGTACCCGCGAGGCGACGCTCCACCGACGCTTTTCTTTGCTCGCGTAACGCGTACGCGTTCCCCACGCCCTCCAGAACCTCGCAAGAACTTTTCCTATCCCTTTAGATCGACGTTACTTTTTATTTGACTTATTTCAGTATGATTCCAATCAATTTCCAACAGCCAGGGTAGCGACGCTTCTCCCTCTCGCCGCCAGAGGGCTACGCTCAGCCTGTACCTCTCTCACAAGTACTCGATCATTCAATTTCTCAACGTTTAACACTTTCACTGACACGTCACCCACATATGTATAGGTGACAGGATTTACCGTATTAGAAAAATTAATTCTCGAGTTGAGATGTTGAGGGAAATAAATTTGGATGGGATTTGTGAATTTTAACACGTTGAATGCCATGGGGGTCACCGGTGACCGGCGAAGCCAAGATTACTAGAAACACATAATCCGAGTAAATTTTAATGTTTGTAAATTTTTCAATATTATCGTCGTTACTAAAATGGTGTGTAGAAGTTAACAAGGTTACGAAAATAAGTACTGAAATAAATTGTAAGTTACGTAGCTTACGATGGTCTAAAATCAGAATTTTACTTTTGTAGAATATATTGTTTAAGACAGGTCCAGGTCTTTCCTTCTGCAATCTTGCTCAAGGTACCCTTTAGTACAAGCCACCATGTTAGTTGTTGTAAGTGAGAATTGTGGAACGCGAACGGGCAAAATCTATTTGTTGCTACGAGATTTGTTCAGCTACTGGAAGTTTCTGATCCGCGGGGAAAGTAGAATCGTATCTTCGTTAGTGCCTCGCTATAAAAGGCTCTTCTCTCCCCGGTAAATCGGTTTAAAATAATCTGTTTTAAAGAAACAATCCAAGGCAGCCCGAGAGCGATGCAAATGTTTCATTTGGAAGTTCTTGTTTCGTAGGAACGGAGGGGCCATTAACTCCCGTGGCGGAGCTCGTTCGAGTGAAAAGAATCGGCCAACTTCTGGCAAAGTTCCCCCGGAAATCCGCGAAAAAACACTTGCCCGTCGCGGGGAAGGAAAAAGCGGCGAAACGATTGCGCACAGTGCCGCCGCGCATATTAAACCGCGACGCCCACGGAGTTTTGAATAATTTAAACGCGATTTCGACGCCGATTATCCCTGGTCTCTCGCCGTCGAAGCGTCGCCCCCGTACGTGGAAGATTGGTTTATTTAATAAGTCGGGAACACCCAGACTCGACCTAATTTTATCCCTGCGACTCCTTTGGCTCGCATCGATTCGATTATCGCTCTGTAAGAAATATTATTATTATTCATTTACTCTCGAGAAACCCCCAGAAAGGAACATAAAATCGCTTATAAAAGTTAGTAAAATCGTTAGAATGAGTAATTCGTTTTTGATTTTTAGTAATTTTATTTGACGCCCTACAGAAAAGTTGTGTAATACTTTTTTGTAGGTACTCATGAGCTCTACTTCGGGAAAAAGTTTCATTGAAATATATTCACAATTGTAGGAGTTATGACTGTTTGAAGATTGGACCATTTTTATGGGGTTTTTCTCATTTTGCGGGGTCAGGGACCAACTTTTCGAATATTCTTAGAATTTCTACATATTCTTTACTAAAATACGCGTAGTTTGCTTTTTTAAACATTAAAATCGTCTAATCCGTTTGGAAGTTATGATGTTTTAAAGATACGCATGAAATTTCAGTGAAACATATCAACGCTGTGGTCAGACATGAGATTTTCGGTAATGAATTTTTTTCTCGAAACTGAGTAGGATTTCGGGGGTATGTCTGTGGACCAAAAATGCTTGCAATTGACCCCTGCAACTAAAAATAATTTTTCCAAGACGATTCGAAAGTCTTTTTTTTCACCCAAAACTTTCAGCACTTACTCAAATTTTTTTCTCGAAAATGGGTAGGATTTCGGAAGTATGTGTATTAACCAAAAATGATTGTAATTGTCCCCCGCAAACGAAAATAATTTTTTTAGAACGATTTGAAATTTTTCAATTTCGCCGAAAAATTTAGCACCTACCCTCTGTCGATTTTTCTTAAAGTTCCTTTTTCATTTTCAGTAATTTTGTTTGACACCCTACAGAAAAGTTGTTTAATACTTTTCTGTAGGTACCCATGAGCTCTACTTCGGAAAAAAGTTTCATTGAAATATATGTATTCACAATTGTAGGAGTTATGGCTGTTTGAAAATTGGACCATTTTTATGGGGTTCTTCTCATTTTGCGGGGTCAAGGACCAACTTTTCAAATATTTTTGCGATTTCTACATATTCTCCACTAAAATACGCGTAGTTTGCTTTTTTAAACATTAAAATCGTCCAATCCGTTCAGAAGTTATGATGTTTTAAAGATACGCATGAAATTTCAGTGAAACATATCAACGCTGTTGTCAGACATTATATTTTCGGTAATGAATTTTTTTCTCGAAACTGAGTAGGATTTCGGGGGTATGTCTGTTGACCAAAAATGCTTGCAATTGACCCTTGCAACTAAAAATAATTTTTCCAAGACGATTCGAAAGTCTTTTTTTTCACCCAAAAGTTTCAGCACTTACTCAAATTTTTTTCTCGAAACTGAGTAGGATTTCGGGGATATGTGTATTAACCAAAAATGATTGTAATTGTCCCCCGCAAACGAAAATAATTTTTTTAGAACGATTTGAAATTTTTCAATTTCGCCGAAAAATTTAGCACCTACCCCCTGTCGATTTTTCTTAAAACTCCTTTTTCATTTTTAGTAATTTTGTTTGACGCCCTGCAGAAAAGTTGTCTAATACTTTTTTGTAGGTACTCATGAGCTCTACTTCAGAAAATGTTTCATTGAAATATATTCACTATTGTAGGAGTTATGGCTATTTGAAAATTGGACCATTTTTATTGAGTTTTTCTAATATTACGGGGTCAAGGAATAACTTTTCGAATATTTTTGCAATTTGTACATATTCTCCAACAAACTACGCGTAGTTTGTTTTTTTAAACATTAAAATCGTCCAATCCGTTCAGAAGTTACGACGTTTTAAAGATTCGCATGAAAATTCGGGCAGACATTTCTGGCCAGAAATTATATTTTCGGTAAGGAATTTTTTTCTCGAAACTGAGTAGGATTTCGGGGATATGTATATTCACCAAAAATGATTGTAATTGACCCCCGCAACTGAAAATAATTTTTCCAAAACGATTTGAAATTTTTGAATTTAATTCTTAATAACTTCTTAACGAAGCCTCCATGAACAAATTAGTATTCTTGATTTTCGTTTTATTTTGGCCTCTAGAATCCCCCATTAAAATTTTTCCCAGGGCTGATCGAATACTCTGTATATTTTAATTTGAACGTTTCTGAGAAGTGAACAATAGATCAGACGTAACGGTACGATATAAATCGAAATCCTGAGAGCGTGGCGCATCGATTGCATAACAACGAGCGAAACGAAAGGCAATACACGGTGTCGACGTATTACCATCGGGTATTTCCATCGGATAATATTCATCGGTAGGATCCAAGGGAGGCGCATACTCGTCCAAGATCGACTGGCACGGCGTAACGGGTTAGACCCGGTGAAATAGCGTGGCTCTAATTGTAATATCGAAGACGGTTGTCTACCCTTGGTCCGCCCCCATCCACGTCGGGGGTATAATGTTCCGTGAATGCGACGGGAAATGTAACGGGGTCTCCTCTATGCACCTCGACTAATACAGACGATCGTTTCGCATATTGATCTTCGCCCTTCGTACCCAAGTTGACTACTAAATCTATGCTTTACCGAGTAGTTGGAGTTAGATCCACGGTAGAGATACGACGGAATGCATAATACTCGCGACCCCTGTGCTCGCATACCGATGGCACACGCGCGCTCGAGGGCCGCGACGCCGCGCCGGATATTTCGCGTGTCCCCCGTTGATCCGCCATAATTGCGGTGTAACAAGTTTCGCAACAACTACACCCGGTCGCGCGGCGATTTGATTATCAACCGTCGCGGTTCCGTCGATTCCCGCGATTTAATCTGATATTTCGTCCGTTGGAATCCGAGTAGATTCCCTTTGCGAGGATCCCGCTTTGCAATAACCGACGTTGCGTAATTCGCGATTGTCCAGCGTGTTTCGTGCTTCGTGCTTCGCCGGGTAATACGATATGGAATACACCTGTCGGGTATGGAAGGGAACATTATACACCTTCGAGAGACGCTCGTGCCGCGGGATTTCGAACGATGGTTTATTTTATTTTCAGCCTTCGATGTTTTGGCACGTTTCGTCGCGAACGGGTCGACGAGTCGTACGGGGGACGCGTGCGCGCCGCGAATCAATAATTTCGATCGATCGCGGCCCAATTACCACACCAGGGTCGTTTTTATCGATAAGCCAGAGGGGGGGGGGCCGGAATGCTCGATTTTCCGCAACGTTTCGAAAGGTGTGGCGCCCCAGATCGACGCTGTCGATGGTATTGCGGCACTCTCGCGGTCCCGATACGTCATTCATAAATGCGACAGGTAAATGGAATGACTGACGAGTTCGAAGGGTCGGTCGAGATTCGTTATCCCATAATCATTTTCCGGAATCTGTTTTCGGCGCGCGCCTACGTCGAAACCGGGCCAATGAGCTTGCCTCTCTCGTCAAGTATTTGCTGGCCTACTCGTCTCGTTAAATCAGAATTATCGGCTCCCAAAGCGAGCAAGTCGATTCGTTATAAATCGAACTCTTCAGATTTTACCGGGGAAAAATCCTTGCTTTTTTATTCGACGATTATTCCCCGAATAAACGTAAAAACGAGGGCTGTTTCATAACCCTGTTCCGTTAAAAAATTCACGCTGTAACGAATTTCCTGGTTTACAGTTACTCCGTACCCGGCAGACCGGAGAAAGCGTTCGACTTTGCGAAACATCCCATTCCTTCGTCTAAACTTCGAGGCTCCAACGATCTAAAACCGTGAAATTTAACGAGCGTCGTTCTAACGAGACTTTCGCGTGCTTCGTTATTTATTTGCCAACGTTGATTTCTTCAAATTTCAACGAATTACAAGGAAAATATTCAAACGCGAAGGATCCACGCCGTTTCTGATCGAAGAAACAACAAACATCCCCTGGAGAAAAGTGGGGGTGTGCTCGCGAGTAGCGACGAGCAAACGAGGACTCGCGGGGCTCGACGGAGCGCAAAACAAGAAACGAAAGCGAAATCCGGTCGATCGGATGCCCGGAAAATTACGTTCGAGGGAAATCGTGCTCTTAAAGGGGAAACCGAGGGGCCGAGCAGATGCACGGTGGGGAAGAAAGAAAGAAAGGGAGTACGGTAACGAAGCGACGTCGAGTCGTTCGTGCATTTCGATTTCCTCTCGAGTCGGCGTTCGCGGACCCGTTTTCCCCGGCTACGCACACGTTCAGCAGCCTCGCGACGTGCCTTTGTCGTGCTGACATTTTATTACGGATGCATGGCCGTCCCGCGACGTCCTCGCGGAACGATCCGACGCTGGGAGCATCGTTTCCTCGAGTGCCACTGTCAGCTCGAATGTTTCGAAGATTAAAATGCGCCGCGAAAGGGAGCGCGAAAGTGCACGTCGCCGTTTAGGGATCCCCGATCAAAAGCAATTTAGTATTCTACGATGCCCCGCGTCGGAAGTGTTGGAACACGGGAATGTAGGTTAGACGCGCGTAACAACGCGGAAACTCGACTTTCAAGTAGAGTATCTCGGCGTACGGTCCGACGCAGGATAAAGGTTCGGTCTGTCGGGGATCTCGGAACGTTCGCGAAAGGATAAACCGGAAATATGACTTTTAATATCTCTTGGAAGGAAATAATTTTCGAGTAGAACAAGCAAACGTGCATCAGACGCAACGTAACAACGTTTCAAGTAGAATATCCGAGCGTATGGCCAGACGTGGAATAAACGTTTGGTCTGGCCGGGGATCCTGGATCGTTTATGGAAGAACAAACCGGAAATTTGACATTTCGCGTCTCTTGGAGAGAAATAATCGTCGAGTAGAACAAGCAAACGTGGGTCAGACGCGGGAAACAAATCTTCGGTTTAACGAGACGATCGCGATAAAACCGTTTATGATCGAATAGACGAACCGGAACCACTGGTTTTGCTCGAGTACGGTAAATAAAATTGATACGTCGGACAGTGGTTCGAACTACCAATATTTAGGAAAAAATACAATAGCATCAATGTGACAGATTCAATTTGCGTAAAAATTGGTACTCCCGTGTTTTTGAGGTTGCTAATTATAAATCTGAAGTTTCATCAAAAATTGCAAAAAACGAAATGGCTGATCCAAAATGAAGTAATAATTTGTGGTAAATGACGAAAAATTGAGAAATGTTTTTCTCGTTGCAAAGTATATCACATTTTTATAAATGTAACAAATAGTTTACTGATTTGTAAAGAAAAATACGTTATAAATTAAATATGAAAAACAAGGATAGTTATATTTATGTAATTATTATCTTGTAATTACCTAACCATTGCCCTCTGCAAGTAAAGCCATCGCATCGTTGTCGAGTTCAAACATCTTTTTCTTAGGCACTGTTCATAAACTATTTATGTACGGATCGGAAGAAGCTAGAATGTATGTGCATCGTATCTTCATTGGTGCATATCCGAGAACATTTTCTCGAGTATTTCAACCGATTTTTTCAGTACAGCCCTTTCTGAGAATCTGTTTATTTTTCAATCCTCTGAATTGTATCTGTTAAAATTTTGTCGTTTTCAACGGCTAATTGCATGTATCATAAACGTGAATTTCCAAAGGGCCCCGAGATTGGACCTAATGGCCACTGACCAGGTCACGTCCAGGGGCCCAAGCCTGGCGGAAATTCCATCACATTGCAAAATCATCTTTGTCTTGCCTTCCACCCCCATTGGTACTGCTTACTCCGTACGGACCGCTTTTCAGGCGCGCGGAATAGGTGGATGTCATTGGGTTTGTCACTTGATTGGTTCAGCAAAGATTACCAATCAAGTGACTAGACCTGACTAGATGGAATCATATACATTTAAATGTATTATTTTCTACAAAAAAGTATTAACATATTTATGTCAAAAAACTATTACTTTCGGAGACTTTTGAATATTAATATTAAGTCGTTAAATTAAAACTAATGATCTCCCAATATAAATATGTTAGTACTTTTTTGTAGAAAATAACAAATACAATGAGATAATAAGTTAAAAAATATATGACTCCATTTAAGACAATATCAATGACCCAAAATGAAAGCGAGATATTTCAGACATTGATCAACATTACAGAAAAAATGCTCCCAATATCGAAATCGCAGATTTACGCAGCTGAAACCTATTTGGATATAAACTTAAAAATATAGTGCACAATTAGCATTAAGTCTCATTTTGACGCTAGCTGACGCAAAAAAGTTATGTCTAATTAAACTTCAATTCTATTCTTAAAAATGCGGTTTTGTTCAACATATGTCCTATTGAAATAAATGAGATTGTCATTAACTTTATTTATGTAATTTACTTACTTATTGTCAACACAATCAAATTACATAATTGTATTTTTTCTTACATTTTTCAGATACTTGTAATTGCGTTTATTTGTAGGTACACTTGTAGTCCAAAATAGCCGATTCCCTATTTGCTAACTTCCATGTTATAATATCTTTGCAATCAGGTGGGTATTTACAGAAATCTTTGTTGATTCTAATATTTCAATCATCTTCATTCGCAATTATAATAAACGGAACTTGGTTATACAACATTGCAAAAATCGACTTTTTTCCTCGCTCGAACCACTGTGCATCGGTAGCAGGCTAACGATATCGTAATCAGAAAGTCGCGAAATTGTATTGAGAAGTTCGTGAATTTGAATATCGAAATTACCAAATTTTTGTTAATTTCCAACGGAACGCGGTGGGCGTTTCGAACCACCTCGTCCGGCCATAATTCACGAGCAACAACCATGCATCGCGTATGGTGGTAGTGATTAACCACTTGCGCCGGCAACTAATCGGCGAACGTTCGCGATCTACTCGTGCATAAAATTTTACAGCGAGTCACGGGACAATAAACTATTTCCATTGACGTTTTATACAGCCGAGATGCGCGTACCCGTGCTAATATCTAACAAACATTTTCAATATTGCGTTAAAACTCTGCCGATAACTCCGCACTCTATCGTCGGGAACAGATTTTAATACCGATACGAAATTTTCTAGAATATTTTCAGAGGAATTGCAGTCATCCCTCAGCTTTCGTTACACTTTGGGCAGCGTTGATTTTTAATTGAGTTATCCTGGAGTTTGATCGACGGTGCTTATAAAATTCCGAAGCGCGGCACTTTCTGATGGATCGAACTGTTTGTAAGATGAATGGCCCACGGTATTTCACCGGGGGGGGGGGGGGGGACTCGTCTATCGATAAATTTCCATCGGGCGCGTAGATGCGTACAGAATTATCATTCAAATAATTTACAGCGGTTCTGATTTTTCGTTATTCGTGACGTGCATTTTCAAAGAGACTTCGCCACGGATTGGCACTTCCTCTCGAAAGGTTTATTCGACGTATTTTTAATAAGAGAAACGAAATTTTTCGGTTCTAGGCGCAACCCTGTACGAACCTTCATGCTTGAATGTGGTTTATTCATCGGGTCGATGTATTTTCTTCTGAAAAGGACCCAATATGGGGGTTGAAACGTTGAATAAACCACGCCGGTGAATGGAAACATTCGCGCTGTAATGCTTTTGATCGTAGAACCAAAAGAAACCCTGTATCGTTCCGCGACTTAACAAATTATTACTAGCGCTGGCGATTAACAAAACAGCAGAGTATTCGATGGGAAATTCGACGGGGCGCAGTTAAGCCGTTTCAATTACTATCGCGGTTAGGAAGGTTGTTTATACGGACGAACGGCGGCCAATCCGTGCGTTTTATAGTCGGGATCGTCTCTGCGTCCCGGCAACAGGTATTTCGAAATATAATATCGCAGGTTACAGGGGCGCGCGCGCCCGCGAGGCCAGCCGAATTGATCAGAAGCGAGGAGTTCGATTAGTATGCGTTACCGGCATAGTGTTCTCGGCCCGTGGATGTATTTATTTCATACCGCGTATTTTCCAGTCGATAGGATTTCACTTAATTACGCCGGGACGAAATTGGCTCGATGATATTTGAGTTCGATTCCTGTTCCAGCCGCCAACCTACATTCGACGATATCAATTTGTTACCACATTACGCGACGGCCTTTGATATAATTTTCAATTTTCGAAACGGCGCGTACCGATATTCCTGCCTCTTCGGGGCCCCTCTTTAACGAATTTATCGACCGTGTCCGACCTTTGTTCGAGCCCAGCGCGGTATTCGAGCTTGTTCGCGATCGTTGGACCGCGGATCTTTACGCAAATTTTGTATTTTTATTGTAAACGGAAAAAACTCCCCATCGGTAAAGCAATCGGGAAAAACCCTGAGTCTTCGAGGTCGTAGGTCAAGCGTATACCTGAAATAGGTTGACCGTTTCAAGCTTGCTCGAAGGCTACCGTTTTTCGGCAGTTCGACGCAAAGAATCGGCGCGGACAGGACACGTGAAGTCCTGGGATATTTTTTTGTAGACATAAATATACAGGGTGTTCGGCCACCACTGGGAAAAATTTTAATGGGGAATTCTAGAGGCCAAAATAAGACGAAAATCAAGAATACCAATTTGTTTATTTTGTCGATTTTCCTTGAAGATTCGTTTTTCATTTTTAATAATTTCGCTTGACGTCCTACAGAAAAGTTTTTTAATACTTTTTTATAGGTATCTATGGGCTCTACTTCAGAAAAAAGTTTCATTGAAATATATTCACTATTATAGGAGTTATGGCCGTTTGAAAATTGAACCACTTTTACGAGATTTTTCTCATTTTGCAGGATCAAGGACCAACTTTTCGAATATTTTTAGAATTTCTACATATTCTTTACTAAAATACGCGTTGATTGCTTTTTTAAACATTAAAATCCTTCAATCCGTTCGGAAGTTATGACGTTTTAAAGATATGCAAGAAATTTTCGAGTGACATTTCTGACCAGAAATTATATTTTCGGTAAGGAATTTTTTTCTCGAAAGTGGGTAGGATTTCAGGGGTATGTCTATTGACCAAAAATGGTTGTAATTGACCCCTGCAACTAAAAATAATTTTTTTAGAACGATTTGAAAATTTTTTTTCCCGTCGAAAAATTTCGCACCTTCTCGAATTTTTTTCTAGAAAGTGGGTAGAATTTCGAGGGTATGTCTATTCACCAAAAATGATTGTAATTGACCCCCGTAACCGAAAATAATTTTTCGAAAACGATTTGAAATTCTTTTTTTTTCGTAGTTATCTAATTAGATTTTCGGTAAGGAATTTTTTTCTCGAAAGTGCGTAGGAATTCGGGGGTATGTGTAATGACCAAAAATGCTTGTAATTGACCCCTGTAATTAAATATAATTTTTTTAGAACGATATGAAAATTTTTTCCCCCGTCGAAAAATTTCACACCTTCTCGAATTTTTTTCTAGAAAGTGGGTAGAATTTCGAGGGTATGCCTATTCACCAAAAATGATTCTAATTGACCCTCGCAACCGAAAATAATTTTTCCAGGACGATTCGAAATTTTTGAATGTAATTGTTAATAACTTTTTAACGAAGCCTCCATCAACAAATTGGTATTCTTGATTTTCGTTTTATTTTGGCCTTTAGAGTCCCCCATTAAAATTTTTCCCAAGGGTGGCCGAACACCCTGTATACCGTATGTTGTTTGCTTATAAAATCATCAATAACTATGTAATTTGTCCCAGAAATTTGAAAATTAGTTAAATTTAATGATCCGGTTAGAATTACTCGAGATATGAAATTATTTCGTATTCCAACATTTAAACGACGTTATACATGCAATAATTGTATTAATCGTATCATTATCCAACCCGTTTAGCCAGCGTCTGGACTTCTTCAGCGATTCTCTGTATTCCTTTAAAAAACTATTTCGTGCAGCATACGCAATTAATTAGACTCTTACACATATTATATCGAACGGTGTAAACCCGTAAATTAAATAAATAAATAATTAAGTAAAGTTCTTGTACAATTTTCAGTTTTGAACTATCGAAATTTGGGCCCTTCGAGGACCATCGTGGGGGGAGGAACAAAGCCGTGGGGTGATTTCCATGGGAAAACGAGGGTGTTCCGGGCGGTCTTTCCGTAAGATGGGGGATTCTGTAGCGCGATGGGGAAGATTGGAACGGTTGAGAAAGTGCTAATTGAAATATAGATCCCCGGAGGACAAAGATATTCGTGTAATCGTATTCTCCGTGTTCGTCCCTTCTATCGAGAGCGGAGAGGTCGAGACGGCCGAGGAGGTACTTATTGAAAAGTTGACAATTTACGGGGCAAGTTCGCGGTTCCTGGAGGTGTTTCCACGAGGCTGGCGCTAGGCGATAAATCGAAACCTATATCGCGGGTGAATAATTCGCCCGGAGAGGGGGACGCGTGGTATTCGATAAATGGGGGATTTCCCCATGCATAGATTATTCTTCCGAATCCACGAGAACCTCGGAATATAATATCCATTTTTTTAATTTCTTGCGTCGAGAGGAGACGAAATATGATTTATTTATTCGCGGGTTATTCCCTTTGATACAAAGAGACGTTAGAGACGAGAGGGGGGAGGGGGCTTCGCTGATTACTCGCGAGTAATTTGAGCACGACTGTTTCTACCTCTTCGTCGGAAACTTTCGTAATCATTTCGAGGGGTGTCTTTTCTCCTGGAGGGGCCTGAAATGACTGGTGGTTTAGTGCTCGTCTTCCCGGGTAAAGTTTGCCGGTTTTGAATCCCCGTCGTTGCACGGGCAGAAATTGCGATCGTCGTAACCTTATCTCGGGACAAAAGAACGCGCTGCTTTGTACCAGAAACGAGTTAAAGTTCCAAAATTTACCTTGCCTTACGCTTTCAGGTTCGGCCCCCGGGTGGGGCTGGCGTCGCGAGAAAACTCTTTAGCAGGGCAAATGTTTGCGAACGAGAGCCAGGGCGTCCGATACCATTGTATCAACCTGCTTGGACAAACAGCCTTTCTACCCTTATTTAGCTTCAGTTCCTTTTTCGAGGCTTGTAAATATACCTAGGGCGTAGCTGGGGCGCACCGGTCGGCGCTGAATTTCGAATCAGAAACGCTTCTGATGTCCAGGAGGCCGCCCCGCCTCGGCCGGGTTATACTTCGCGGCGTTTGCCACTCGCGGCGAAGAATACGCTCGTCCACGGAATTCGGACCTTTGTTCGAGACATCATAAATCTGGAGCAGCCGGTACGCTATAGCCCCAGATCTATCGTAACCTGGATCTGAGATAGCTTTGATTTAGTACATCCTAGCACCAACCTAGCTTCGATGTAACCTAGACGCGATATAGCCACGGTCTAGAATAGCTCGGATTCAGCATAGTTTACATTTGGCATAACTAGGTTTACCGTTCCCTGCGTACGTCCGCGACAGATTAGATTCGCCGTTGATGGGATCCCCCCCAGCCTCCCGCATCGGAAATTTAATAATAATTATGCACCGTGTTTAGGCACGATTTATCCCCCGTATCGGTCCGCTCGAAATTTTTACATCTAAAATCCCATTCCATTTCATCGATTCTATTGACCAATTAACTGTGCCGCTCCGCGTTCAAAGTGCGAATTTCTGTGTGCCACGAAAATCGATCGACGACGAGTATAGTCGTCAAGCACAGAGTAAGTGTCGCTGTTAAAATATTGCATCGAAAAGATAGGTTTATTTTATAAAACTCCGCATGACAAAAAATCCTGGCACTTCTCCACGACGAGTATACTCGTCGAACACAGTCAACTGGTTAATAAATGTTGAGGGTGTTACTATAATTTTAATGGAAGCGGGTTACACGTTTGATAAAAGAGGACACAGTTTGAAAAAGGAACTTAGATATGAGCCGTTTGTTTTGAAAGTAGCGTGAGTCCATTTATGTTCGAATCGAGATATTGAAGGGTTTGTAACAAGTTGCTTCAGAATGAAACGATCATGTGAAAATGTAACTATTAAGGTAGTTAACTCGATTTTTTTGGAAAATGGACTTACGCCACTTTCAAAATAAACGGCACATATATTTGATTATACAGAGTGTTCGGCCACGCCTGAGAAAAATTTTAATGGGGGATTCTAGAGGCCAAAATAAAAGTTATTAACAATTAAAATAAAAAATTTCAAATCGTTCTGGAAAAATTATTTTCGGTTGCGGGGGTCGATTACAATCATTTTTGATGAATATACATATCCCTGAAATCCTACCCTCCTTCGAGGAAAAAATTCGGGTAGGTGGTGAAATTTTTCGACAAAATTCAAAAATTTCAAATCGTTCTGGAAAAATTATTTTCGGTTGCGGGGGTCGATTACAATAATTTTTGGTGAATAGACATACCCTCGAAATCCCAACCAGTCTTGAGAAAAAAATTCAATAGGAGGATAAATTTTTCGACAAAATTAAAAAATTCCAAATCATTCTGAAAAAATTATTTTTAGTTGCAGGGGTCGATTACAAGCATTTTTGGTCAATAGACATATCCCTGAAATCCTACCCACTTCAGAGAAAAAAATTCCTTACCGAAAATGTCATGTCTGACCATACCACTGATGTGTTTCCCTGAAATTTATCGTCGAAAAAAAAAATTTCAAACCGTTCTAGAAAAATTATTTTCGGTTGCTGGGGTCGATTACAATCATTTTTGGTGGATAGACCTACCCTCGAAATTCTAATCAGTTTTGAGAAAAAAATTCAATAAGAGGATAAGAGGAATTTTTCGACAAAATTAAAAAATTCCAAATCATTCTGAAAAAATTAGTTTTAGTTGCAGGGGTCGATTACAATCATTTTTGGTCAACAGATATACCCCTGAAATCCTATGCAGTTTCGTGGAAAAAATTCCTTACCGAAAATATAATGTGAGGCCAGAAATGCTTCTTTAAAATGTCTCTAAAATGTCATAACTTCTGAACGGATTGGACGATTTTAATGTTTAAAAAAGCAAACTACGCGTATTTTGATGGAGAATATATAGAAATTGCAAAAATATTCGAAAGGTTGGTCCTTGAACCCGCAAAATGAGAAAAACCGCATAAAAATGGTCCAATTTCCAAATGTCCATAACTCCTACTATAGCGAATATATTTTAATGAAACTTTCTTCTGAAGTAGTGCTCATGGATACCTACAAAAAAGTATTAGACAACTTTTCTGTAGGGCGTGAATCAAATTTATTAAAAATTAAAAACAAATTTTCAAGAAGAATCGACAGGGGGTGCCTAAATTTATCGACGAAAAAATAAAATTTCAAATCGTTCTGGAAAAATTATCTTCGATTGCAGGGGTCAATTACAATCATTTTTGGTCAATAGGCATACCCTCGAAATCCTACCTGCTTTTCAGAAAAAAATTCATTACTGAAAATATAATGTCTGACCATACGTACACCTATTCCCCTGAAATTTGTCGATAAAAAAGAAATTTCAAATCGTTCTGAAAAAATTATTTTTATCTAGGCGGGTCAATTACAATCATTTTTGGTGAATAGACATACCCCCGAAATCCTGCGCATTTTCGAGAAAAAAATTCAGTACGGGCGGAACTTTAAACGTCAATAACTTTTTAACGAAGCCACCATCAACAAATTGGTATTCTTGATTTTCGTCTTATTTTGATGCCCAGAATCTCCCATTAAATTTTTCCCAGGGGTGACCGAACATCCTGTATAGGTGTGGTAGTATGGGCTCCAGATAGGGGAACAATATTCAAGATTTGAAAGCACTAGAGCGTTAAAAAGAATTTTTAATGTGTTAGGGTTCACGAAATGTATTGACATTCTATTAACGAAGCCAAGAGACCTGGAAGCTAATAATGTAATGTGTTTGATATGATTATGAAAACAACTCGATACTCTTATGCTACTGAAATCTTCCAAGAAAGTAGCACTAATTGAGTAACGGTATATAACGGGAGCTATCTTACAATGAAAAATGCAGACCTTTACATTTCTGTATATTGAAAACTCGAATGATTGGTTTTGCACCAGTTGAGATTTGTAACGTCTCGCTGTAGCCTGATTGAAAGCCGGTGAAATTCATTAAAAATTGAAATCTACTTTTTTTAAACGCGACAAAATGAAATCGAGCGACGCCCAAACGGTTGTAAATCGCGGGAACGACGCGGCGGGTGAATCGATATCGAATAAATCGCACAACAGGTAAACGCATCCCGTAACAGCGGAATCGCGGGCGATGAAATCCACGCTATAGCAAACAGAGAGCTCGGCGGAGGGAAATTGATAAATAAATTCCAGGAGTTTTCTGCCGCCCGTCAAAGAAGGGAGGATCCACCCCCAGGACGCATAACTCGACGTGAAATGGAGGCGGACGCGGAATACGTATCTCGAGCGTGAAGCTCGCCTTTTGTGCCCGGACGAACGGGGCGACGCGCGTGTTCGTTTCGTTCTTGGCAGCGAGACTTTTTCAAATTTCACGGCGATCGCGATACAGGGGGCCGCCGGCGGACAACGATCGTCGAGATACGAGCCGGTCCTCGGCGCGAGAACCTTTGAATCGCCCCGACAGCCGGTGAAATCCTCGACGTTTCTCCGCGCACGGGTCCTCGATTTGAATTTAAAAAGCCGCGGACCCCGTCGGCGAGGCGTTCGATCTCCTTGGACCGACGATTTTATTTTTACGAACACGACCGGGCGTAATTAGCTCCGCGGCGTTCGAGGGTCGGCCGGGATGAAAGTATCCGTCGTAAAAATTCCGTCTGCGCGGATAATCGAATAACACGGAACGAAACGCAGCTGCATTAAACGAGAAGATGGCACCGTTCGCCCGGAATCGTCTAATATCGAGTAGACACGTCCAGGCTAAACCATCGGGCGCGGTTTGCAGAAGCTGTACAGAACGACCCTTTTTTCGTTCCCTGAATACAAAGTCCGTGCAGCGACTCGACCCCGGACGCGAAAGACACGCGGGAAATTAGAAACCATTGCGGCGTCTTCGCCGTTTTGCTTTCTACCCCCGTCGTAAAGACGTTCGAGCTGAGATTTCCACGTCGAGGGCCGCGGATCCGCGTCGACGCTCGAAAACCGAGGAAGATAAAGCTGCCTCGACTCCATTTCCGCGCCGAGGAATCGCGTAAATCCGTACAGGCGAGATACACGCGCGAATATTACGTCCATAAAATCTCTTTCGGGTCGAGGAATGCAAAAGAAAAAAGAAAGAAAGAACGTCCTTCCATAGCCCCGGTGACGCGAACCTTTATATATTTCCTTCTCGAGATTGTTCCCTTAAATTCGCGGAATTTAGAAATCCATAAATTCTTCTCGTTATTAAGTCTGACGCGTTCGCCGAGTCGGAAAGTAGAGCAGGACGTTCTACGTCGGACAAGCAGAATAAGTCTGCGTAAAATGTGACAGGTTAATAAAGATTCTGACGTAGAACTCGCGTCAGGCCGCTCCCGACTACGGCTGCGCCGCGCCGAAATAATTATGCGACTAATTGCTGACATCGGAATGAGCAAAACAACCGCGCGCGCGCGCACGGTAAACCGGGGGAATAGAATCGGGGGACGAGTTAATTTAATTCTACGGTCGACCTACGGCGCACGGAATAATCCGATCGGGCGCAAAAAAATCAGGGACGAAAAATTGTTATATTTTTCCAGCCTTCGGAACGGAGTTAATAAAATCGCTTTTCGTAGTATAATAAGGGAACCGATCCGTGCTTGGTCCGACAAGCAGTGCGGACGATCAAGTTGAACGGGGGCTGGCGGATGGCTCGATAAATAGAACGAACCCATTGTAGTCGGACAATGGAATAGTCCTGTACGTGTTCAGACGGCAGGCAGCTGTACAAAGATTCCTACCCCGTCGGTCCTGGGGACGGTGTCTCGCGAAAACGGCGCGTTTAAATTCAGAGATTCGCGCGAAAACGAAAAATCGTCGGTTTCTCGCGTCGCTTTACGGCTTGTAAAATCCTGGGGAACGTTAGAGGGAAACCGCGAGATCGAACGCGCCCGAGAAGAATCCTCGGGTCTATGATTCGAAAAGGATGGGAGAGCCGGTTGTTCGAAGTTTAATAACTCTCTGGAGATGGCGGAGCCAGGGGGTAGAAACAATGTTCGTAATCTTCGGATCAGTAGGCTATAGGCTTTCAGCTTTGGAACTCCGTTAGCACGAACTGCAACCAATGCCTCCGGGAATACGGGGAGTTTCGCTGCGAATTATTCGCTGGTGCCCGCGGAATTTAAGAGAACTGTCCGCGGGAAACTTTCGCGGCGAGGCGAAAGAGCCCATCGCGACGTTAGAAAACGAAGCACCGGTGCAACGAGATCGGGAAAAGCAAAATTGGGCGATCTTTTCGCGTGATTGTACAGGGTGTTCACCATTGGGAAAAATTTTAATGGGAGATTTTAGAGGCCAAAATAAAACGAAAATCAAGAATACCAATTTGTCGATGGTTCGTTAAGAAGTTATTAACGTTTAAAATTCAGTATTCGTTAAAAATTCGATTTTTCTCGAAAGTGGGTAAGATTTCGGTAGTATGTCTATTCGCCAAAAATGATTATAATTGGACCCTGCAGTCAAAAATAATTTTTTTAGAACGATTTAAAAATTTTTAATTTTGTCGAAAAATTTCACACCTACGCAAATTTTTTTCTGCGTAACGACCAAAAATGATCGTTTCTTTCGATTGCTTGAAACGAGTGGAATCAGCTGTTTGTTCGACATTAGAGAAGACAACGGTAGGATGGAGGCGTACAGTCATAAATCAGGGTAGATCTCGTCCGATCGTTTGCAATAAAAGAGTTTCGCGTTCAAGTCCATTACGTGTAGCAGTAGGTGGCGAAAGTGGGACAGAATAATAAAATAAAAGATGGGAGAAGTAATGGGAGCATTAAAAAGGTTGCCGGGCACAAACGGCTGAAATTTCAAGGATCATTGTAATACGTAGAATCTGTGTCGCGTGGAACGTTTGACGCATTCAACCCGGACGATACATTTCCCGGTACCCGGGTCCCGTTTCAAAAGCTGAACGTTTCATGCGCGACATAAAGACGCGAAACAGTTCTACCCCGGTATGCATTTCGTACGTGGCTGTCGCGCTACGAGGAACATAATCAACACAGTCACATGCACGTGCCAGGTATCCATTCGATGCAGAGCACAGAATCGTCAAAGCGTTAATTACAATCGCCAGCATTAAGCATCGGTACGGCGGGCTACCCGTAATTTATCGCTCATAAACGACGTCACAGACCCCGATTGCGACCAAGTAAGCGGTACATTACACCGGCGACCTGCTCCGAATACCGCCACACACCGGTATATCGTGTCGGATAAATATGTTCCGCGACGCGATTCAGCTTTCGTGGTTCTCACGGTTCTAAATATCCCTCGAACCCGATCGTTTCACCCCTCGAACTCGTTACCCGCGGTCTTAAACGCGTTCTGAACGCGAGGGAACACGTAATTAGCGACGAGGAGGCTCGCGTGAAGATCCGTCCGACCATGCGTTGATCCGTTCTACTTAAAAATCGTACCGTACTCTTCTAGACCCCGGTGAGCTAATTATCTTTAACTACTCTTTTATGTATGATCGTTCCCCGCGTTCCGAACACGAGAGAACACGTAATTCGTGGCGAGGAGGCTCGCGCGAAGATTCGTCCGACCATGCGTTTACCCATTCTACTTAAAATAATCGTACCGTACACTTATAGACCTCAGGGGCTAATTATTTTGAACTATTCTTTTCTATACGATGAATTTTGCTTTAAAATAGAGGTAGGGAATAATTTTATCGAGGAAACTTGGTATGTTGTATATTTACGTCCGACCAAACACGAACCTCCTCCACTTACGCTCGGCCCGTTTACTCTGCTTTTATTTATTCAATCATCTTATGCTGGGATATCGAACCGCCTTATACCGTTCGTCGGGAAGTTCTACTTACCCTTAAAACCGTAGCACCCTCGTTTCGAGAATAAAGGGTGAAAAATTGAAAAGCATCCTCGATCCTTCACCCGGAATCCGGAATGCAAAGAACGGTAGTCGCGCGGCCAGGTGTCGCTCTTTTCGTGCAACATCAGCGTCATTGCCAGTTTTTCGCCCCCGTTGGCCGATTTAGAGGGCTCGTGCACGCGAATCTAGCCCGATACCCGGTATCCGCGTTGGCACGCGTTCAAGAACAAGAAGAAGACGAGGCCGAAGTGACAGAAACGACGCCGGGGGGGGGGAGGGCGGCCAGACGGGGACCGAGTGGGTACTCAAAGAACGACAACCCCAACACGTGTCTGCCGAACACGCTTCGTCGGTTATTTAGAACGACGTGACTTTTGCACGTAGGTAGCTCTAACCTAATTTGTACGCGTCACGAAACAGCCTGCGCCCCGTTCCACGCAAATTCCGGGGAATCGATCCTGCTTTTGGTTGTCTCAGCGAGGTTTCGCGATCGTTTCGAAAAAAAGTAACCTGTAATTGCAATTTGCCGTTCCTTTCTGGAATTTGGAATTTTCGGGATTTACCAGGCCTTCGTTCAGTCGGCTGTGGATCCCTGTGGGCTCGAAATGAACGAACGGAAAAAAGGACGGGGCTTTAAAGTTTGATGGGCCATCGCGGGCCACCGCAACGACCGCGACAACGACAATGACACGGCGTCGTCGTCGACTTAATGCATTTTTGAAGGTTGGAATATCATAAAGCCGAGCCCGTGTAATAAACTGCGCGACAGACGCGCCCCGTTTCCACCCTTTTCCTCCCCGTTCGGCCGGGTATCGCGGCCCCTCGATGTCTAGCTCGATGCAGTTCCCTCGGTTGTTGGTTCTCGAAGACTTTCCGGCCCGGGGGAGGCGACCGACCGCGAAGACGAAGAGTGCGAAGACTCCCGCGACGGAGTTACATCATAAAGGAAACCACCCCGGAAGGGGATCGTCGAGGGGACGAGCGAGAACGTTAACAGCCAGACGGTATTGTCGTCGAGCAGCACCTACGATTCCTAATAAGAGCTTCGCTACGGAATCCTCGGTATACTATTCCTACGCGCGTGGAAACGTGGCTTAAATCCTCCTCCCAGGTTTCAGCCATCGATCGACTACGTGTCGCTCTCCATTCGTATACGGAATCTCGAAAACTGGCCGATTCTCGCGCGAATCGCAGCGTTTCCGCGCGTGCAACCGCGCAGAACGTACTCGAAACACTCGCAAAGGGTTGATTTATCCGTCAGACTCCGCAATAAGCACGTTCCCGCTTACACAACGCGCGACGCGACGCTTTAGACGTCTCATCTTTCGTGCTCGGAATCTTTTCCACCCCCAGACGATCGCCCCGGGTCCACGAAACATCCCCGTCCACATTTTGGTTGCGCGCTTTCATGCACAATATTTTTACTGGCCCCATTGGAATCACCGTGTATATTATTTCGATTTTATAATTGATCATATTCCAACATTTAAACGACATTGTACTTACAATAATTGTATTAAGGGAGTATTGCTGTCTAGGCTGTCATTTATTCGGTCTTTTTTGTGAATTTTTTTTTAACGATAGGTAGGTTGTTTTGTAGTGATATTTTGCAGATATATTTATTCGTCTTATAGGTATGTACAGTATTTTTTTCATCAAAAAATATTAAAAATTGCGAGAGTTATAGCTTCTTGTTTAAAAAAACGCATTTAGACTGGCTTTTACATGATATTTCAAGATCTAATAGATCGATTGACTTCAAATTTGGAGAGAATATTCAGCAGACACGCCTTTATATCTGGAACTAGAGATTTAAAAAAAATATTGAGTTTTACTATCTTTTTTGATACGCTAAAGACAAAAGAAACTCGAAGCCATTTCTTTATTTATCAGGATTTTGACTTCTCCCTAGTTCCTGCTATAACTACAACCTTCCTACTGAAGATACTTTAACCCCCTCTGTTTCAAATTATCTGGAATCCTGGAAGCCATTGGAGCACCTTTTCCAAAAGAGTCACTAAATAAGAAGTTACAATTCCCACGATTTTTAATATTTTTCCACGAAAAAAATATTGCACACGCTTATAAGATGAATAAATATATCTACAAAGTCTCAGTACAAAACAGCCTACCTGTCATTACAAAAAAAAATCACAAAAAGGGCCGTGAAATTGACATAGACAGCAATAGTCTGGACTTCTTTAGCGGATCTCTGCATTCCTTTAAAAAGCGTGTCGCGCAATCAACGAGACTTCTACACATATTAACGCAACTGTATTATATCAAAGGCAAACCCGTACATAAATAAATTACTCCCCCCCGTCGATAGTATAAAAAAAAGAAAATAAGTAAAAATCCTACGGGTTTCTCGCGAAGAAAATGTGTGAGGCGAAGCACTCGAAGAGGCCACCTTTATCCGGACAGACTCCGGCGACGTTTCCGCCGGTACAATGCACGGTAACGTTTCAAAACGGTTCTTTCAAAAAGCAATTTCCTTTTTAAGCGTTTCGAGCGTGCTACGCGCATTGTGCGCGCGAGATCGCGGTGCTCGATGGAACCGGTCGTCGAGGCTGCCGGGCAACCTGGCCGCGGACAGCGTCGTCGACGACCCCCGTTACCAACGTCGAAAACAATTACGTTGGGGAAACACGGGCGCTGGAGGTGTGCAGATTGTCGCGGGAGCGCCGGGGCGGCGGGCACCGCGTTAAAACGATCCGGCAGATTCAGCCGAAACTAATTTCCCTTCCAAATTCGAAACCCTCGGCCGAGACATCGGGCCAAAATCAGACCCGCTCGTTCCGCCGGGCGTTCTAGGAATCATCGATCCTCTCGCTGAGGTTAGAGCGAGACGTTATCAAAGAATACAAGCCTCTCGAGGATCGATTACAGCGGGAGATTCCTGCGGGCGGGTAGATTACGCGGTGTTCTCTCACGCCATTGGCCGGCCAAGGGCTTCGCCGAGACGACCGTTACCGCTGGCAAATCTTATTTGAATTGGAGATGGCAAGTTTACCCCTTAGGTGGACCGACGCCGGTAGTGTACAGTCAGCTTAGAGGGGAGGCGGTAAGTAGCTTAGGGAGGACGCGTCCACGGCTCTCTCTCTCTCTCTTTGCTCTCCACTCTCGGGGCTTTATTTCCGCGCAGACGACCGACGACGTATGTATTTATACGGGCGGAGACGCGAACGGGACTCGTGTTGCACGGACTTATCGCGTGCTACGAGCCTCTGGCTCTCCGATCCACGATCTCGGCTCGTCGCTGGAGTAATCGGGTCACCGAAAATCCCTGCTAATTTCGCTTCGCGGTCCACTGTTCGGAACCCATTCTACAAATCGAAACCAAAGAATAAAATTTGTCCCTTCGAAACTTGACTTCGACGATTCCTGGACAGACGTGCACAGACAAATTTGGAGATTCTTGAAATTGCTAGAAAGAGGGACGAACATTCTCAAGCACTGTCCAAACGATCATCGTGATCATGCCTGCTGAGACAAACACATTACACGTCAATCGTATCGCTTCGATTTGATAAATTTCTATTTTGTCGGGGTTTATTATTTCGTATCCTGACCTGGTCAACGAGAATTAAAATGTTATCGCTGCGAAGTTTTCAAGCGACTTGTTTACGAGTTTCGAGCGGCCAGCAACGCAACGAAACGTAATATTCGAACGCAAGAAGCGAAAGCGAGCAGAATCGATACGTGGATGCGTCGGTTTCCGCTCGAATGCCGGCCGGTTTTGGGGCTGTTTGTACGCGTTATTCGAGGTAAAGAGACGATTAACGCGTTTTCGCGAGCGACGGAACAGCGCGACAATGATCGCCGAGAATCGGGCCGCTCTCAACAATTCATTTCGCGGGGTTAAATTGCCTGCGATATTTCGGAAGCCCCGAAAGCGCCGTGAATGAGACACGGGCGCGAGGCTCGACGTTTAAAACGAGCCTCGCGTTTCCAGGACGGGGTGCAACACCTGCCTTTGGCACAGATTGTCAGATTATCATCGCGACGACGCACAGTGGTTCGAGCGAGGAAAAAAGTCGATTTTTGCAATGTTGTATAACCAAGTTCTGTTTATTATAATTGCGAATGAAGATGATTGAAATATTAGAATCAACAAAGATTTCTGTAAATACCCACCTGATTGCAAAGATATTATAACATGGAAGTTAGCAAATAGGGAATCGGCTATTTTGGACTACAAGTGCACCTACAAATAAACGCAGTTACAAGTATCTGAAAAATGTAAGAAAAAATACAATTATGTAATTTGATCGTGTTGACAATAAGCAAGTAAATTACATAAATAAAGTTAATGACAATCTCATTTATTTCAATAGGACATATGTTGAACAAAACCGCATTTTTAAGAATAGAATTGAAGTTTAATTAGACATAACTTTTTTGCGTCAGCTAGCGTCAAAATGAGACTTAATGCTAATTGTGCACTATATTTTTAAGTTTATATCCAAATAGGTTTCAGCTGCGTAAATCAGCGATTTCGATATTGGGAGCATTTTTTCTGTAATGTTGATCAATGTCTGAAATATCTCGCTTTCATTTTGGGTCATTGATATTGTCTTAAATGGAGTCATATATTTTTTAACTTATTATTTCATTGTATTTGTTATTTTCTACAAAAAAGTACCAACATATTTATATTGGGAGATCATTAGTTTTAATTTAACGACTTAATATTAATATTCAAAAGTCTCCGAAAGTAATAGTTTTTTGACATAAATATGTTAATACTTTTTTGTAGAGAATAATACATTTAAATGTATATGATTCCATCTAGTCAGGTCTAGTCACTTGATTGGTAATCTTTGCTGAACTAATCAAGTGACAAACTCAATGACATCCACCTATTCCGCGCGCTTGAAAAGCGGTCCGTGCAGAGTAAGCAGTACCAATGGGGGTGGAAGGCAAGACAAAGATGATTTTGCAATGTGATGAAATTTCCGCCAGGCTTGGGCCCCTGTACGTGACCTGGTCAGTGGCCATTAGGTCCAATCTCGGGGCCCTTTGGAAATTCACGTTTATGATACATGCAATTAGCCGTTGAAGACGACAAAATTTTAACAGATACAATTCAGAGGATTAAAAAATAAACAGATTCTCAGAAAGGGCTGTACTGAAAAAATCGGTTGAAATACTCGAAAAAATGTTCTCGGATATGCACCAATGAAGATACGATGCATATGCATTCTAGCTTCTTCCGATCCGTACATAAATAGTTTACGAACAGTGCCTAAGAAAAAGATGTTTGAACTCGACAACGATGCGATGGCTTTACTTGCAGAAGGCAATGGTTAGGTAATTACAAGATAATAATTACATAAATATAACTATCCTTGTTTTTCATATTTAATTTATAACGTATTTTTCTTTACAAATCAGTAAACTATTTGTTACATTTATAAAAATGTGATATACTTTGCAACGAGAAAAACATTTCTCAATTTCTCGTCATTTACCACAAATTATTACTTCATTTTGGATCAGCCATTTCGTTTTTTGCAATTTTGACTTCAGATTTATAATTAGCAACCTCAAAAACACGGGAATACCAATTTTTACGCAAATTGAATCCGTCACATTGATGCTATTGTATTTTTTCCTAAATATTGGTAGTTCGAACCACGGTTGATTCGCGTCGAGCCTTCGATCTCTGCGAATCAACGAAAACTGCTTTCCCGCGCGTCTTGCGATCGTCTATACAAATTTCGACTAATTTTTCGTCCCCACGGCGATCAAAGCTACGGGTGCACAATAGCTAACTACTTGGAGTCGGTCGATTGCTATACACCGGGCACGTCAAACTCATTTTTCAACGCCCCAAGGGCCAATTTGCACTTCGTTACCGTTTCACGGACCGCCGATGTAAACGCTAGATCACGCCAGATAAGTTACGAGTACCTACCAGCCGCGTAAATTACTTCTTTACGGACGGAAGTCGATTTTAGGGAATTATGATAAAGAGATACGGGGTAATCGAACGATACGCGTATTTAACACGCATTTTCCAATTTTACCAAAAGAAAGGAAAATGGAGGCTTCGGGCGGTTCCAATTCGCCCTGACGTTTCGTGGACGGCGAATAATCTCTGATTACTAGCCGGTGGTTGGGCGAATCCCTAAAAGCACAGCAGCCAGAATCCGACGATGCACATTCGAGGAATCAGAGATCCCACAATTTCCTCTTCGTCAAAACGAATTATTCCGGTCGCAGTGGCGTCGCCGTCGCCTCGTTCGTCCTGCTTTTACAGCTTCTTTTTCGACAGGGGCGCGTAACGGCGCCGCTGGGAACGGGTACATAGTCGCTGTATAATGTACGGAAGTTCGGGAGGATCGATTCTTCTTAAAATTCCGGGGCTTGCGAGACGTGTCGCGAATTAGAAGGCTCCCATCGACGAAACTTTTCGAATTTCGAGAAACACTGCACGGAATCCACCCCCCGCGAAATGAATTCTCGCCGATCAAAGGATACGTCTCTCGTTCGACGCGACAGCGTCGAAGAATTAGCATTCTAAACGATTCGGATGCGACACGCACTCAGGTGGGAATTCCGTTGAAACGCGGATCCTGTAACCCGACGCGTTGAATCGGTCTTATTTCTCTGCCCTTTCCTTATCCTTTTAAAAGATTAAAAAAGGACTTCGCGAGAGGGGCGAGCGAGAGGAAAATAGCTGGGATTTACCGCGGGAAAGGTTTCTCCTTTCCAGGCGAACGTAGACAAGTCACTTCGGGCTGAAAGCGTCGCCGAGCTTCGTCGAAGCAATCCATCGGTGTTTCCTTTTTATTCCCGGCGAGTAGAGTAACACCGAGTTTTTCATTGACTTTCAAAACATTTCGTTTTCAAACGTCGCCGCGAATTGCCCCGTCGGAATTTGCTCACGGAGGAATAAGAATTTTGTTCTACTTTACGGTAACATGTTAGATTCGCCGCGATACACATTAATTTCATTAATACGATCGTCTCGGACGCCGTCGCGGAGACGCGTCGCGAGATTTACGACCTCGCGAAATTCGTAAAGAGTTACGGTGCAGCAATTGCATTCCTTTGCAATACCTTGTCCCGGTTCTTCGGATACAAAGAAACCACCCACGCCCACGTTAAACGTCAGAAAAGATGATACAATGTCTGGAGAGTTATAGTTTCTTCGATACGTACGCTTAAAGTGATAATTACGGATTTTAATCGTAGAATTGTAATCTCCGTTTCCAATAACTCGTCCAAAAAGCCAACGAAACGAGCGACGAGACTGCGAACAAAATGCCAGATGTTTTTTCATAATTAATACGGAGAGAGACTTTCAATGGAGGTATTTAAAAAAAAAAATGCACTTTTTCGACGGTTTAAACGAAATATAGAATAACGGGAAGCGAAACGACTGGAACGTGCAATATTTTTCTGGGACGCCGTGATATTTTCGAAACTGGATTTTACAAAGAAGCGAAAGCTAGTTTACGCGCAAACAAGCATATCGTTTCGTTGCGACCCGGGCAATTTCGTTTCATCCGATTGCATTTTTGCGAGCGGGCCGAGTCACTCGCGAGTGAATAAAATATCGCTTCCGGGGATAACGTAACAGAGAGAGGACAGAGCCTGCAGCTAATGTTCTGGATTTACGTATCAGCTAGCCAGAGGCATTAACCATTTCGCGTTCGTGGATTAGCGCTACGGAACCCGATTCGAACAAGGTTCTATCGTTTCCAAAGGGCGACAATTCTGCGATGGTATGCTCGTACATCTGAAGGAATAGCATCGAATAACGAGAAACACACGTTCATTTATTCATCGCTTTGTTATTACTGGTCTCTATCGATAGACAGTCTAAAACTAGCTCGATATTGACGAGTGTAAGGAACACAAACGTTCGAAGTATTGAATTTCACAAGTATTTACTGTAATGCACGGTTCAATCGCAGATATAAATTTTTCAGCGAAATTAAAAAATTTCAAATCGTTCTGAAAAAATTATTTTTAGTTCTGAGGGTCAATTACAATCATTTTATATGAATACATATACCCCCGAAATCCTACGCATTTCCGAGAAAAAAATTCCTTGCTGAAAATGTAATGTCTGACCATACCACTGATGTGTTTCCCTGAAATTTTTCGTCGAAAAAAAAAAATTTCAAACCGTTCTAGAAAAATTATTTTCAGTTGCAGAGGTCAATTACAATCATTTTTGGTGGATAGACATACCCTCGAAATCGGAACCAGTTTTGAGAAAAAAATTCAATAAGAGGATAAATTTTTCGATAAAATTAAAAAATTCCAAATCCTTCTAAAAAAATTATTTTTAGTTGCAGGGGTCGATTACAACCATTTTTGGTCAATAGACATACCCCTGAAATCCTACGCAGTTTCGAGAAAAAAATTCCTTACCGAAAATGTAATGTCTGACCATACCATTGATGTGTTTCCCTGACATTTTTCGTCGAAAAAAAAAAATTTCAAACCGTTCTAGAAAAATTATTTTCAGTTGCAGAGGTCAATTACAATCATTTTTGGTGAATAGACCTACCCTCGAAATCCTAACCAGTTTTGAGAAAAAAATTCAATAAGAGGATAAATTTTTCGATAAAATTAAAAAATTCCAAATCATTCTGAAAAAATTATTCTTAGTTGCAGGGGTCAATTATAATCATTTTTGGTCAATAGACATACCCCTGAAATCCTACGCAGTTTCGCGAAAAAAATTCCTTACCGAAAATCTAATTTCAGGCTAGAAATCATTTCGAAATTTCGAAATTTCATGCGTATCTTTAAAACGCCATAACTCCTGAACGGATTGAAGGATTTTAATGTTTAAAAAAGCAATCAACGCGTATTTTATTAAAGAATATGTAGAAATTCTAAGAATATTGGAAAAGTTGCTCCTTAACCCCGTAAAGTGAGAAAAACCCCATAAAAATGGCCCAATTTTCAAACAGCCATAACTCCCGCAATAGTGAATATATTTCAATGAAACTCTTTTCTGAAGTAGAGCTCATCAATATCTGCAAGAAAGTATTAGACAAAATTTCCGTAGCACGTCAAACAAAATTATTAAAAATGAAAAACGAATTTTCAAGAAAAATCGGCATGGGTGTACTGCTGATATTTTTCGGTGAAAAAAAAAAATTTCAAATCGTTCTAAAAAAATTATTTTTAACTAGAGGGGTAAATTACAATCATTTTTGGTTAATACACATACCCCCAAAATCCTACGCACTTTCAAGAAAAAAATTCGAGTAGACGCTGTAATTTTCGGCGAAATTAAAAAATTTTAAATCATTCTGAAAAAATTATTTTCAGTTGCGGGGGTCAATTACAACCATTTTTGGTGAATAAACATACCCCCAAAATTCCACGCACTTTCGAGAAAAAAATTCAAGTAGACGCTGTAATTTTCGGCGAAATTAAAAAATTTTAAATCGTTCTAAAAAATTATTTTCTATTGCTGGGGTCAATTACAACCATTTTTGGTGAATAAACATAACCTCGAAATCCTACGCACTTTCGAGAAAAAAATTCCTTCCCGAAACTATAATGTCTGACCAGATCTTATTCTACTAAAACACGCGTATGTTTAAAAAATCATAACTCCCGAACGGATTGGAGGATTTTAATATTTCCAAAGGCAAACAACGCTTATTTTAGTGTAGAATATTTAAAAATTCTAAAAATATTGATCGATCTACAGCAAAAGTGTTAGACGCGTAATTGTACGGTCTCGTGATTTCGAGCAGAATTACTTCTAAAAAACTGTTCTCGTCGCTGAATCGTCGGAACTGACCGACGCGGCTGTAAATTTCGAACAGCTTGAACGAGGTAATCCGGCATAACTGAAAACACTCGCGCGTTCCCGTTTACTTTGAAGTGTTCCGTTGCGGCACGGTCGCGATCGAGGAATACCAAATAAAACGGCGAATTAAAAGTTTACACGGCCCCCGGAGTCCCCGGAGTTTCGTTTCGTGGCGCGCGATTTTTCCAGGCGCAGCCCTTCTACCCCGCCAGGACGGATACGAAACGGTTTTTTCTCCCCCGGCGTTATTTGCGCGGAAATTCGTGTTTCGTTCGCAGGATAAATCGCGAACACAACGCTACGGGATCGAATACTAAGACAGCAGCGTCGGTGAACGATCCGATAAAGGGGAGAGCGCGCTCTGTAACTTAATTCGACGGAGGAACAGGCGGTTTCTCGTCGAGCGACGGAGGAATGCCTGGAAGGCAGAAAAGGCGACGCGTAATAGTACACGATCCGTGTCGATTTCTCAACCTTATCGTCTGACTTTCGGGAAGGAGGGTGGACAAAGGTGCTCGGTTACGCGGTTTTCCAAGCCAAGGGGATGCAGTCCTTTGGTCAGACGTCCGGGGGATACGTTACCCAAAGAAACGTGAAACTGAAAGATAGAATTCTCGCCCGAAATCGCGCCACCCCCGGAGCCTACGAAAAAGAGAAACTCGCGCGCACCGAGTCCGTCATTAACGCTAAGAATCTGTCGACCAAAGAGAGAGTGGCGAGAAAGAAGGTCGACTCTCTAGTCAAGAACGAAGTTTCCAAGAAAAGTTCACTTGGAAACTCGTTAGTCTCGGAACGTACGATTTTTATTAACCACTCGAGGTTGATCGATCCTAAAGGTTGTTTTTGGAATTCATTCAGAATAAACATCGCTTTCCTATTTTTGCGAACGTACAATATTCGTTAATTCGAAGATTGCTTGAAATTATTGCTATTTGAATCTCTATTCTATACGGAGACCAACGTCGTTCTGTTGTCAGATATCTCGACGATAAAATAGCGTTGTTTACCGACGTCCATCAACGAATCTATCAGGCAAATCGAGATAAGTTAATCCCGTGTTTTCTCACCGTGAGCTACGAATAGACTGTTTGCATTTGGATTTCCGTCTACTTGTCGAGTCACCGATAAAATTGTTTCCAACGAATTTCCCAAGATACATTATTCCTGGAGATCTCGACTCGGAGTGTGGAGGAGGCGTAAGGCGAGGTCTGCCGTATCAGGGAGCCTCCGTTTCGCCCGTGGCGTGATTCAGCCGTCAAAGCGGTGCCCCAGTTTCGAGCCACGTCCGCTCCGGGGCGAACGCGGAGAAAACGAACTCCGTTCGCGCAAGAAAAGTGCAAAAACAAACGAGGAGGGCGGGGGACACGGAGTGCGCACGGAACCGCGGGAGACGTCGCGTGGGGGGGCGCACGGAACCCCGGCGTTCCCGGGAAACGAGGGGAAATCCCGCAACAGGAAATTTGAATTAAAGCCGTTGGACGGACGAAAGGGGTGGCCATAAATCTTTTTACCGTCTTCAAACGGAAGAAAAATCCCTGGGGGCTCTTTCCACCCGGTAGCCCCGGCCGAGGAGGAAGAGAAGGCGGAAGAAAAAATGGAGGAAGAACCGGAGGTAGCGGGTGGCCAACCGCGGCGAGACGAATCCTCGTTCCCGGGGCTTTTACCTCTTCAACCCTTCTCTAATTTACTAACCTTATCGTTCTGTTTTTGAGCCACCGTCAGGAACAAAGGAACCCCGGCGATTTTACGGCGTGGAACGGATGGCCGGTCAAAGCCGTGCAAATTGCACGGGTACACACAACACCGGAAGCGAGATTACCAGGTCACGTTGCCCGCGAAACGCCATAGAGGCGGTAACTCCCCGGGGCCGCGGATAGAAAAGCTGACGAATGGATAGGCGGAGACGATGCGCGCGAAACGACGACAAAACCGGAGTCGCGGGTCTCCGGGTCTTCGTTGTTTCGTTAATTAAACGAACTTTGGGATCCGTCGCGAGCAATTAAACCGAACCCGTTCGGCGGGAGCCACCTTTGAGATCTGTCCTTTGAGACGGCTGACTTCGCCACCTTGACTCTAACGACTCTCGTATTTCCAGCCGCGTTCCCCCTCCCGCGCGTCGGCTACTTAGAGCCTGATACCGTCGATGTTTTCCCCCCCGGTTTCGCCAAAGCTAATGTTTCGCCGCGCTTCGGAGCTATTTAACTACGGAACGCCACTCATTTTCCACCTGCAACCGGTGTTTACCGTTCGAATCGTCGAGGAAATTGAAGTGCCGTCGAGAGGCGACGGGGAGGCCGGCTCGCGGAACTTTCCAAGGAGCCCGGCAGCCCGGAAATACGGAAAATTTCGATACGCTACGTGCAAACGGACACACCGGCCTCGTCCGTGTAACTTATAACAGAGAAAGTGAAATCGTCCGTTGAAAACGGGCGGATTTTGAACGAGTGACGTCAAAGGAGACTTTAAACGAAGATTATATCTGCGGAATAAGCATTCGGGCCTCCTTTCCACGGGATAACGATTTTCGAAAATGCTATTTCGATCGAATAAGACCGGCCCCCGTCGAGTCGAAGACGCGAGGTATCCTGGAAATAACCTGGAAACAAGATAGACGCGAACCCACTAAAAAAAAAACTACGCGATACCGAAGACCGCGACTACGACGTTCTAAACGTTCCGCTTCGTATCTGCTCGGCCTTCTCCCCTCGCGCGGGGGTGGAAAGAGCCACAGAGGGGACGGCGGAGCAGAAGACAGCCAGCGAAAGCAACGGTAACAAACGTCTGCCGTCTCTTATACAAAGTATCCACTTCCACGTTCGTTTCTCTTCCACACTTTTAAGCGATAACGAACGTTACCAACCCCCGGGGGATCGGTGGGTGTTGCACAGGGGTTCGCGAGGGTGAAAGGCAGCGGCAGTTAACCCCCTCTGGCGTTGCGCCGTCGCGGTGTTCGCGTAAACACGAAAAATACTTCCGCGACGCGGTCGAGAAATTTTTCTCGAAACTCGCTCGAGGAAATCGGGAATTGTTCTTGATCGAACGGGGTTAATTGTCGAGCTGTGGAAATTTCATGATTGGCCAGGGTTGTTGGGAATATTCGTAGCTCGTATCGTCGAATCATGACCTGATAATAGAGCCAGCGATTTTCTAAAGTTTGTCGAGAGATGAAATCATTCCCAAATGGGTTAAATCAATAACATACCAGATTATGTACCTATAATCGTGTATTTGTATTTGTCTCTAAATATCCTGTTTAACTCTGTACGCAACTCTGATCCAATAAGGGCGTATTATTCGAACAACATGTATTGTTTGTCGAAGCGAGGAATTAAACAAATATGCATAGCATAAACGAGCGCGCGACGATAATTTCGAAGATTTAGACTCTCTGGTAGAACGAGCGAAGCAAAATTTGTTGTAAAAATTCTCCCTCTGGTTGCTCGAAACACGAAACGATTCTTTGAGAAAAAACCCACCCCTCTGTCGCGAACGGCGAAAGTTTGACGCGAATCGGACACGTGCGTATTATCGTGCAGGTCGAAGGGCGCACGCGAGCAACGTCAGGCTCAAGTTGAAATTGAGTTGTCATCCACTCGACGAGTTATATAGCGCCTTTATAATGTTACCGGAGCGACGATGCGAAAACTATTAAGTCCGAGACGAGATAGGACCCCTGCAGCCTCGCCGTCTGGATCGAGAAACGATATTAAGGGTTAAGGGCGGCGGGGGAGGGACAGGGGACGCGCTAGACTTCCGCTGAAAGCCACTCGCACGTTTACGCGAGGGTTGTCCGGAGCTGTCGACCTGGTTCGTCGCTGATGAATGCCTTTGAATAGGTCTTTGACGAACGATTTTGACGGGTCATGCGTTTTCGACGAAGGTTTTCCAAATATTGATACCGACGTCGAAAGAGATATTCGTATTTTGGTGTACCAGCTTCCGTTTACCTCACTGTTTACACGAGGAAGACCGAATTCTGACGAATTTCGAAAGCAGAGATCTCGTGTGTGGGTCTTTTATGTACTTTGTCTCGACCAAAAGCTACGAATATTCCGAACCAACGTACCCTGATCGCGGAATTCGTTCTATAACTATTTAAAACCCTTCCCAGAGGGTGGGCAGAAACTTAAGTAACAGAGGTTGGCCCTTCGAGGACGCGGTACGCGGCTGCTATTTTCCGACATAAATTCATTAACGTCGCTCGGACGGCAGGAGCCGGGAAAGGGGCTTTTAACTCAAGCGTAATTCCCTCCTTTTTTTTTATTTTCGTAGATCCTTTCAGGCACGGTGGACGCGCTCCTGCAGGTAATGCTCGCTAATAATGGAATCCCGCGACGACGGATCGATCGAGGAAAATTCAAATTTCCATACGGCCAGAACGTTAATCCGGAATGTACGGCTTTCTGATTTCAGAGGGTCGTATTCTGGAGCTTCATTCCCCGGATGGCGTGCACGAGTGTTGGCTGAGGGCCGCGGACAACGCCGAGGCGAACGTTTGGTTCAACGCTCTGCATTCGGCGTTGGCTGCCCTCACCCTGAAGGCCCTGAGACTGGCGTCCGCGCTTCCGGATCCGCCGCAGCTTCAACACATCGGCTGGCTCGCCAGGAGACACTGCCTTCAGGTACGTGATCGTTATTTGTATCGTTAAGAGAAAGAAACGATCGTTATTGCAGCGATCAGAACTTTAAGTCGACTTTGGGTAATGGGTATCCTCCAAGAGCTACTCTAGAAGGATATTGAAAAAACTAGACAAAGTGTTTTAGAGACTTCGAGATCGGCAATATCTTTTCTCCCGGATTGTTGAGAGTTTCCGATAATTTATAAAGATCGACAAAGATTGGCGAGCGGAGGAGGGGCGAACCGCGATGAAGGGTTGGAGGGTGAGGCCGGGGATTGTTGGTAGAGACAGGGAAAGGGGCAAGAAAAATATCAACGGAGGTAATAACAGCGAGATAGGATTCGTCGGGATGGTTTGACTGATAAAACAGACAGGAAAGGGTGACCGTGATTGAACGGAGGGAAAAAGGAAAGGGCCCACCGTGGGGCGGGGATGGACGAAGGAAGAGTTTGAGTGGGCGGAGGGAGGGGCGAAAGAGAAGATCGAGGAAAAGTAATTTCCAGGAATGAGACAGAGAAATATTGAAAAGAGTCGAGTTTAAGGAAGAGACGACGAGCGAGGGAGGGCCGAGAGCGGGAGTGGAATGGAAGGGAACGTCTGGCTCTCGAGCATTTCCTCTCGTCCTAGAATCGGATAGGTTGAGACTGCTCTTTCGCGAGCAGTTTCGCTCTGATGGAGGGTGACGCGGTCCTCTCGACGACAGCAACCCGCATGAGCATACCGGCAATTTACGACGATCGCGAAAGCGTCGACGGAAGCGTCTCGAAGCGCAATATCGCGTGGTTCGCCGACGATTCTCCACGACAGTCGGGAACGCGAAGGTTCCGACGCTCGAGACGGCACTTTCCGCGAGTTAAACCGCTCGCCTCGATGCTCCTCCAACCAGACAGCCACGGTGCAATTGTTTAAATTATTCCCCCATCGAACCATTTCCTTCGTCGATCGTGGATCGATCGCCAAAAGCGACTGGAGGAAAAATTGTGTCATTTTTTAAAATACTAAAGAACTCGGGTCCCAGACCTGATAATTCCAAAGTTATCAGAGTTGAAAGTTTATTAAATTGTTTCAGGGTACTGTTAATTTTAATTATTTTCACAAGAATGACTCGAACTAAGGAGACCATCGAACGATTTCGCCCCTAGATCATGGATTGTTCGCTAAAAGCACGCGACTGGGGGAAATTGTCACTTTTTAAAATACTTAAGAACTCGTGCCCCAGACCTAATAATTCCAAAGTTATCAGAGTTGAAAGTTTATTAAATTGTTTCAAGGTACTGCTAATTTTAATTATTTTCACAAGGATGACTCGAACGATTTCGCCCCTTGATCGTGGATCGTTCGCCAAAGCGACAGGGAGAAAAATTGTGTCATTTTTTTAAATGCTTAAGATTTCGTGCCCCAGACCTGATAATTCCAAAGTTATCAGAATCGAAAGTTTACTAAATTGATTCAGTCCACTGCTAATTTTAATTATTTTCACAAGGATGACTCGAACGATTTCACCTCTCGATCGTGGATCGTTCGCCAAAGCGACTGGGGGAAATTGTCATTTTTTAAAATATTTAAGAACTCGTACCCCAGACCTAATAATTCCAAAGGTATCAGAGTTGAAAGTTTACTAAATTGTTTCAGTCCACTGCTAATTTTAATTATTTTCACAAGGATGACTCGAACGAAGGAGACCATCGAACGATTTCGCCACTAGATTATGGTTCGTTCGCTAAAAGCACGCGACTGGGGGAAATTGTCATTTTTTAAAATATTTAAGAACTCGTGCCCCAGACCTAATAATTCCAAAGTTATCAGAGTCGAAAGTTTACTAAATTGTTTCAGTCCACTGCTAATTTTAGTTATTTTCACAAGGATGACTCGAACGATTTCACCTCTCGATCGTGGATCGTTCGCCAAAGCGACTGGGGGAAATTGTCATTTTTTAAAATATTTAAGAACTCGTACCCCAGACCTAATAATTCCAAAGTTCTCAGAGTTGAAAGTTTATTAAATTGTTTCAGTCCACTGATAATTTTAATTATTTTCACAAGGATGACTCGAACGAAGGAGACCATCGAACGATTTCGCCACTAGATTATGGTTCGTTCGCTAAAAGCACGCGACTGGGGGAAATTGTCATTTTTTAAAATATTTAAGAACTCGTGCCCCAGACCTAATAATTCCAAAGGTATCAGAGTCGAAAGTTTACTAAATTGTTTCAGTCCACTGCTAATTTTAGTTATTTTCACAAGGATGACTCGAACGATTTCGCCCCTCGATCGTGGATCGTTCGCCAAAAGCACGCGACAGGGGGAAAAATTGTGTCATTTCTTAAAATATTAAAGATCTCGTGTCCCAGACCTAATAATTCCAAAGTTATCAGAGTTGAAAGTTTATTAAATTGTTTCAGGGTACTGCTAATTTTAATTATTTTCACAAGGATGACTCGAACGATTTCGCCCCTTGATCGTGGATCGTTCGCCAAAGCGACAGGGAGAAAAATTGTGTCATTTTTTAAAATACTTAAAAACTCGTGCCCCAGACCTAATAATTCCAAAGTTATCAGAGTTGAAAGTTCACTAAATTGTTTCAGTCCACTGCTAATTTTAGATATTTTCACAAAAGAATGACTCGAACGATTTCACCCCTCGATCGTGGATCGTTCGCCAAAGCGACTGGGGGAAAAATTGAGTCAATTTTTAAAATACTTAAAAACTCGTGCCCCAGACCTAATAATTCCAAAGTTATCAGAGTTGAAAGTTTACTAAATTGTTTCAGTCCACTGCTAATTTTAGATATTTTCACAAAAGAATGACTCGAACGATTTCGCCACTCGATCGTGGATCGTTCGGCAGGGGGAAAAGTTGTGTCATACTTTAAAATACTAAAGAACTCACGTCTCAGACCTAATAATTCCAAAGTTATCAGAGTCGAAAGTTTACTAAATTGTTTCAATCCACTGCTAATTTTAATTATTTTCACAAGGATGTCTCGAACGATTTCACCCCTCGATCGTGGATCGTTCGCCAAAAGCGACTGGGGAAAATTGTCATTTTTTAAAATACTTAAAAACTCGTGCCCCAGACCTAATTATTCCAAAGTTATCAGAGTCGAAAGTTTACTAAATTGATTCAGTCCACTGCTAATTTTAATTATTTTCACAAGGATGTCTCGAACGATTTCACCCCTCGATCGTGGATTGTTCGCCAAAAGCGACTGGGGGAAATTGTCATTTTTTAAAATACTTAAGAACTCGTGCCCCAGATCTAATAATTCCAAAGTTATCAGAGTCGAAAGTTTACTAAATTGTTTCAGTCCACTGCTAATTTTAGTTATTTTCACAAGGAGTCGATCGAAGGTAGTCTAATTTTACGCGAAAACGAAAGCAACGACGCACCGTGTGGAACGAATCTGGAACCGGTAGCGGGTCGATTATGGCAGAGGGGGAAGTTGGGAATTTTTGGAGCGGTTAAAAATGGCTCGCGGATAGCGATGGAGTTAAACAATTGGGCGACTCGGTAGTTTTAGGTAATAACCTCGTTAACTTGTCCGCGATGGCGACGGCGTAATGACATTCGACGTTAAACCGTCGCCTAATTACCGGCGGGCTCGTTGTCCGATCGCGCGACCGATCGTCGGCCTCTGTCGTCGACACAATGGCTCGGTCTTTGACCGGTGTTCCGCGATCGGCTATCGATCGGCTATCGTTCATCCCGGCAGCTTTCCAATCATTTCGCCCCCGTGATTACTCGACGCGATCAAAACCCATTCGCTTTTAAATTCGTTTCCCCTCCGTTTAATTATCTCGAATACGCGACGTCGAGGGCACCCCCTGAACGATCTTCTATGGTTGTCGCCACGCTCGACCGCATAATTTAATATCGGACTCCTCTTCCAGCCGCCCGGCCAGGAAACTTCGTTACGATGAATATTTTCCAGGCGCGGAATAAACGCGATACCCGGCGCCGTGAACGTAACAATTACGGATAATTAAGCGATACGATTCGTTACCTAGCGAGAATATACGCGCGGGAAAATGTTACTGGTTTTCACGGTTCAATCGCGAGCAATCGCCCACGATCCGTCCATCCTTTGGAAAAGTCTCGTTGCACGCTTTATCCGCGGTAACTCGATAATCAGGTGGCCAGAGTGTGCATTATTTAGAAATGGGACTGTATTTTTTATGAAAAGAAGATGGATAAACGAATCTTTCAAGGAACGACTTTTTCAACGAAGCATTTTAATCCGTAAAGTCCCCATAATGGTAACCTAAATGTACGTTTCGTACAGGTCGTTCGTACAGTTTTACCCGTAATGGAAATAATATCTAATTTTAGCGTCGCGACTATATTCGGAGGGAAAATATGTGCCCGGTGTATTCGTTCTAATAAATCGGCTGAATCGGCCATTATCATTGCTTGCAAATATACGCTTCGCATATATAGCCACGTATATATCGGGGACTCATTATTGTTCGAAAATTCGTTGATATCAAACGTATTAATAGGGAAAATGGAACATAGGAGGTAATGTGCGAGCGCATATTCGGGGGAATCGAATCGACTCGATTCCTCGAAAAGGACGTTCGAAGCCATTATATTGGAACGATAAACCTAGTATTAAAACAATAAAGATAGACTTTGAAACGAGTGAACGAATAAGCGGAAATTAGCGAGATTCTACGCCCAAATACAACTTACTGGACGTTGAAAGATAGGAAAGAATCGTGTCACGCTTATAGACGAAAATAAATTTCGAAGGACCAATTTGAACCGTCTTACCAATCGCAATTTTTATTGAAATGAGTTGTAAGGTCACTTCCTCAAAGAATACGATTCGTGCAACATAGCAACTAAAATGTCCATAACGTGTTATTCTTTGTAGTGTTAAGTTAACCTGTTATATTTATAAATAATATTAGATTGTGTTCCGATGAAGTCTTTCACGATCCTTTCGTCCTATCAAATCGTCGTAAGACGGTTCAATGACCACGAAACACGATAGCGGACGTCAGCCGCTTCGAGGGTGCGTTTCAGCAACGGAATCCTGAATTTTTATCGTTGGTAACGTTGCACGAGGGCGGATCTCGAAGCAGTAACGCGTGAAAACACCATAGTGTCCGAATAATTAATGCGAGGACGGTTACGCTGAGCGAGCAGAAATTAGCGAGCGACCCAAAAACCCGCTGTCTTTCCCGTTTCCATCCCCCGAGTCGCAAACTCGTCCAATTACAAATCCTCCCCCCGGGTAACGCGAGAAAACAAACTTTCGGGTGTACGATCAGCGATTCTCCCGTAACAGTTCCTCGAAGAAAAACAATTAGACGAAATTTACAGATCTTTAACCGCGTAGTGGAAAAAGAGAAGCAGCCGCGAGGAAACGGGGCGTAAGATCGCGGGGAAATCGCGAGGATTAAACTTCCTCCGCGAATTTTCCGTGGACCATTCCCCTGCCCCCGCCCCCCTCCGTGGTCGCAAATCACCGCTTTTCTTTCGAGCAACCCGAACGGGAAACCGTACGCGCTCGACTGCGACACAGGCGTCCCGATCGCGAAAGGGGTTGGCAAAATGGTAATTGGCGCGCGACCGGCGAGGGAAAGTCTGTTCCTGCGGCGACTAATTGTCGCCAAGTCGTGGCTTAATTATCCGGAACGATCGAGGATCGTTAATTACAGCTTTTCGTCGCCGTTTCGATTACCAGCGCGTCTCCCGCGAAAGGACAAACCCACCCTGATTCCTGCCCTCGATCTCCACTCCTTCGTGCGCGGATTTCACCCTACTTGGTAATTCGCCCCCTTTTAGATAATCGGAAATACGCGGGTCTCGATGGAGGTTGTCATTAACGCGATCGATTCGCGTCGGTGGATCTTTTGACGTTCCTAGAGACTTCTCCGTGATAACTGCAGATTTTATTTTTAATGTTAATTTGTGTCCATTGGGGCAGTCTCCTCCCTTGTGAAGGTCAGTACTATCTTAGGAGGACACTCGTTTATTGCACCCCTGAGTCTCAAGCTTAGCAGAAAACCGTCAAGCTAAGAAGAGCCGAGAAAAAAAATTCCTTACCGAAAAATATAATGATTGACCATACCATCCCATCGATATGTTTCCCTGAAATTTTTCGTCGAAAAAAAAAAAATTTCAAACCGTTCTAGAAAAATTATTTTCAGTTGCAGGGGTCGATTACAATCATTTTTGGTCAATAGACATACCCTTGAAATCCTACCCACTTCCGAGAAAAAAATTCCTTACCGAAAATATAATGTCTGACCATACCGTCGATATGCTTCCCTGAAATTTGTCGTCGAAAAAAAAAAATTTCAAACCGTTCTAGAAAAATTATTTTCAGTTGCAGGGGTCGATTACAATCATTTTTGGTGAATAGACCTACCTTCGAAATCCTAACCAGTTTTGAGAAAAAAATTCAATAAGAGGATAAATTTTTCGGCAAAATTAAAATATTTCAAATCGTTCTAGAAAAATTATTTTCAGTTGCGGGGGTCGATTGCAATCATTTTTGGTGAATAGATATACCCTCGAAATCTTACGCAGTTCCGAGGAAAAAATTCATTACCGAAAATGTCATGTCTGACCATAGCGTTGATATGTTTCACTGAAATTTCATGTGTGTCTTTAAAACATCATAACTTTTGAACGGATTGGACGATTTTAATGTTTAAAAAAGCAATCAACGCGTATTTTAGTAAACAATATGTAGAAATTCTAAGAATATTGGAAAAGTTGCTCCTTGACCCTGTAAAATGCGAAAAACCCCATAAAAGTGGTCCAATTTTCAAACAGCCGTAACTCCTACAATTGTGAATATATTTCAATGAAACTTTTTTCTGAAGTAGAGCTCATGGGTACCTACAAAAAAGTATTAGACAACTTTCCTGTAGGGCGTCAAACAAAATTACTAAAAATGAAATACTAATTTTTAAGAAACAGGGGGTAGGTGCCTATATTTATCGGCGAAAAAATAAAATTTCAAATCGTTCTGGAAAAATTATTTTCGATTAGAGGGGTCAATTACAATCATTTTTGGTCATTAAACATACCCTCGAAATCCTAACCTGTTTTGAGAAAAAAATTCAATAAGAGGATAAATTTATCGGCAAAAAAATAAAATTTCAAATCATTCCAAAAAAATTATTTTTAACTAGGGCGGTCAATTACAATCATTTTTGGTCATTAAACATACCCTCGAAATCCTACCCACTGTCGAGAAAAAAATTCGAGAAGGTATAAAATTTTTTGACAAAATTAAAAAACTTCAAATCGTTCTGGAAAAATTATTTTCGGTTGCAGGGGTCGATTACAATCATTTTTGGTGAATAGACCTACCCCCGAAATTCTACCCACTTTCTAGAAAAAAATTCACTACTGGTGGAACTTTTCAACGAAGCCTCCCATTACAGTTTTCCCCAGGGGTGGTCGAATACCATGTATATAGCAACCGAGGGGTCGATCGAGCGCTTGCGAGAGCGCGATCCCTCTGGTGGCGAGCATGGAAATCACAATTCTATTTAATATTTTGCTAGGAAGTGGAATAAATCGCGGATCCTCGGACTGTTTCTTTAGCGGTTCTGGCTGTTTCCGGGTGGTTTCCCCCAAGTTTTTCCCCCGCTGGCGCACGTCCGGCGTTTCTTCGAACACATTCCGCGCGCGCTGTTTGAATTATGCGCGGTAGCTTCGTGCCGTTCCGCGATAAGGCGCGCGTACCGAAGATTGATCGCCGTGCGAAATTATTTTACGAAACCGCCGACTCCCCGGGGAATTATATTAACGAACCGTGCGCGGGGGTTGTTTTTTCAGAAGACGGGAGAAATCGTTGGGTCGTAATTGATACGAGATCGATAACGAAGCTGGCTTCGCGAGCACCGTATAATAATGTCTTTATTAACGCACAAGATACGTTCTCGACTCGTTCGCAATTTAATTAACGCGACGACTTCGCCTAACGATGAATAAAAATTCCAAGAAATGCCTGGAAATCTCAAACATACTGACTCTTTACTCGTTCTTCGTCTCCGTTGGTACTAAATATATAGAAGAAAAAAATATATTCGAAAAAGTACTTCCTCGAGTCTTTATACCATGGGTTCTTCCATAGTTCTTAATAAACCATTCATGGCGCAGCCCATCCCCGTGAACATAATTCGCGTTAATTTATGCCAGGGATCGTCGTGTGTCAATGGTACCGGAGATCGTTGGGGAAAATTGTAAAGGCTACGAAGGATTAAGAAGCCGTAGGTCGGTCGTGGTCACTGAATCGACCTTTTGTATAGGTCGCAGGAAAAATGTTAAGAGTATAGAGCGCGTAAGTCGCGTAAAAAATGAATGTTTAGTAATTAAGATTGAAAGGGGGAGACCATTGTAAGCGAAAGCTATCAATTACACGGAGTGATTGAAAGCGAGGATAGCGTGTTCCGTTGCAGAGTTTTTTTTGAATGTGTACACGGGAAATAGCTGCAAAGCGAAAAATGTCTGAAAGGGCTCCGGTGGGTCGGTAGCTAGCGTCGTTGCCTTGAAACTTGAAAGACGCGAGTTCGAATCCCGACGGATGTAATCGGATTTTTCTTCTCAAATATTGCGTTTGCAGGATGATGCGGGGCCCCCCCGATACTTATAAACTATTTTTAGTAGGGAAGAAGTTTCTAGGGAATGTACGTAACGAAAAAAAAAAAAATCCCATCACAGAGCGTGCTCCGATTTCGAACACACACGCGCGCGGGGGGGTGTCAAACTTCGAAATTCCCCGCTATGAAAATACTTTTCCGCGAGTAACCGAATACCTACGAAGGAAATCTGACCGAAAAGGATGTTCCCGGAGTTTGTCCATAATTCTGAGGGTGGGGGGGGGGGGGAAAAGGCAAACAGTGTCGGCTCGAACCGACGCAAACATATCTATATCAACGTGTTCCCGGTCAAATTACCGATCAGAGCAATGTTGGCAGCCGCGTAGAGAATCTCCAGGCGTATAAACCCCGCGAATATCGTGTTGAGGGATCCCAACCAATAGATCGATAACTAATATATCCACTCGACACGGTGGGGGGAGTATCGACGAGGCTCCTACC
Source organism: Colletes latitarsis (assembly GCF_051014445.1). Taxonomy (NCBI): domain Eukaryota; kingdom Metazoa; phylum Arthropoda; class Insecta; order Hymenoptera; family Colletidae; genus Colletes; species Colletes latitarsis. The sequence continues at coordinate 21,955,635 of NC_135135.1, read as the reverse complement.
GAACGAAGGAACTCCGTGGACGGGGCGAAGGAGAACAGGGATGCACGAGGTATCAGGCACATAATTGATTGGCATTAACGCACCTGATTGCCGGTAACCCTAACCTAACCCCGTCCCCGTCTCTTTCTGATCCCCGCGCGAATTGTCCCGCGGGGTGCTCGCAAAATAACAGGCTAATTGATGGGCGAGAAACGATTAGTTTTTGTTCGAAAGACCAAGGAATTTAAAGGGGACGAAACTTATTGTTATTACAAATTATTGTATAGTTGGCAGGACCCAAGGGTAACCAAGACGGAGTTTTTTGAACAGCTGAAACGCTCTTTCACTTTGCTAGCTTTCGCCAAATTTTCAATGATATTTAAATTTGCCAGAAAACTCCCTTCCAACCCTGGAAAGAGCCACCTCCTCAGAGCTTGCCATTTCCGCCGGTACATTTAAGCCATACCCACACAGAATAACTACACCAATCATTCACCAATAAAAACATTCCACAAACAATGTAAATAGCGACATAAAACAAGAAATACACATCAAAAAGGTCAACTTCGCTCAATCAAGTTCAACATTTTTCCAACTATTCCGATAGTATTAATATACTCCTCGGAAAGCGTCCATTCGCGCACCAATTCGTGAATATCAGACGCGGATTCCGGGCATATTTGAAGATCGCGATAATCAAGTAATATTGCGCGCAGTGGATCGATGAGCCTGCGGGGGAGGCGAGAGAAGGAAATCACGCGTAAAGGGATTTAGACGCGACGCGAATGGAACGCGGAACCGCGAGGGAACCGGGCTTTGACGTTGTCGGAATGGTTAATGATCGAAACCGGAAGACAAATGGCTCGCGGAGCCAAGAATCTCCGCGCGTCTCGGCTGACGCGAGATTTTCGAGGCGGTCGGGATTTGCCGCGAGTTTGTCGCGATTTCCACGACGACGAACGAGATCGCGTTTGCGGCCGAGATTAATCTCGAGCGTGAACGCGGATTGGTTTTAAAAGCGCGAAATAATGCTCGTCGAGTAATTATTGTTCTCTGTGTGCACATCGCGCGGTTGTAAAATCGAGTCGATGGTTGACCGTCGGATCGCAGGTCAAATTGCTTTTCCAGCATGGGTTCGAAATGAAAAATCGTGGTCGAAAATTACATCGAACAGAAAATAAAAGACCGAATTTTCGACAACTTTTCCGCGCAGCGTTTGCGAACCGTTCGTGGGGAACTTTTTTCCCCCCCCGAAATATTGCGTTTTTGCGGGTATTAAAAGTTTCGATGAAATGTTTAAAAAGCAACGAGTCATCGAGTCATTTCGACGTGGCTAGTTACGTTTCCCAGAGTCCCTCGAAAGGGTGTGCTCGATGATCTCGGAAAAATGGTTCGTTCTTGTCGACGTTAATTAGAAAGAAGTTTCGTACCGGCACGATCGCGATTAATTGCGGTCCCTTTGTACCGTTTGGACATTTCGCTGCTCGCTGAAACCTGGCCCCTGGAACAGAGCGGCGCTGTTTGAACGGGCCGCGCGAATAATCAGTTAATATCGACGGCAGTCGAACGGCGCTCTAACGAGGGACAATTGACGATCGCGTAACGATCCGACGACTTTGTCCGCGCGGCCTGAAAATCGGATTCCGAATAACGGGCCGCCAGCGACAATACGCTCGCGGTATTGCGTCCTCTTTTCGTCCAATCGATAAATGCTACTGTTAATCACGAGCGGTGAATTTGCTCAGAAATATGAGAAATCGATGCCTTGCGATTCAGTGTTTCTAGTTGAGAAATTTACGGAAAAATTACTGTTTAGAAAGATAATTGTTGGTTTTTCTCTTCTAAAAGAGAAAGCTTTCTTTATGTGACAAAAACCATCGACGCGTATGTTACGAAATACAAGTCAAGAGGGTGCAGCTGAGTCCCTACCTTGGCTTGTTTAGACATAGTATAGGACCGATTGGGTCTGAGGGTACGGGACGAATTTTTCGTCACTGATCCATTCATTCTGTATGTTCCTTTGAAAGCGCGAAGACGTGCCTTCCACGTGTTTAGTAAAAGCTTAGTAAAAGTTATATAAAGTAAATTGTTTTTTTTATTCCACCACCTATTTCCAATAATAATAATAGATCCGTTGGATAGGACGAGAGTCGCGAATTCTTTTCGTCCAATCGATAAATGGTACTGTTAATCACGAGCGGTGAATTTGCTCAGAAATATGAGAAATCGATGCCTTGCGATTCAGTGTTTCTAGTTGAGAAATTTACGGAAAAATTACTGTTTAGAAAGATAATTGTTGGTTTTTCTCTTCTAAAAGAGAAAGCTTTCTTTATGTGACAAAAACCATCGACGCGTATGTTTCGAAATACAAGTCAAGAGGGGGCAGCTGTGTCCCTTCCTTGGCTTGTTTAGACAAAGTATAGGACCGATTGGGTCTGAGGCTACGGGACGAATTTTTCGTCACTGACCCATTCATTCTGTATGTTCCTTTGAAAGCGCGAAGACGTGCCTTCCACGTGTTTAGTAAAAACTTCGTAAAAGTTATATAAAGTAAATTGTTTTTTTCATTCCACCAACTATTTCCAATAATAATAATAGATCCGTTGGATAGGACGAGGGTCGCGGAATTCTTTTCGTCCAATCGATAAATGGAACTGTTAATCACGAGCGGTGAATTTGCTCAGAAATATGAGAAATCGATGCCTTGCGATTCAGTGTTTCTAGTTGAGAAATTTACGGAAAAATTACTGTTTAGAAAGATAATAATAGATCCGTTGGATAGGACGAGGGTTGTGAATTCTTTTCGTCCAATCGATAAATGGTACTGTTAATCACGAGCGGTGAATTTGCTCAAAAGTATGAAAAATCGATGCTAATTCAATTTTTCTACTTGAGAAATTCACGTAAAAATTACTGTTTAGAAAGATAATAATAGATCCGTTAGATAGGACGAGGGTCGCGAATTCTTTTCGTCTAATCGATAAATGGAACTGTTAATCACGAGCGGTGAATTTACTCAGAAATATGAGAAATCGATGCCTTGCGATTCAGTGTTTCTAGTTGAGAAATTTACGGAAAAATTACTGTTTAGAAAGATAATTGTTGGCTTTTCTCTTCTAAAAGAGAAAGCTTTCTTTATGTGACAAAAACCATCGACGCGTATGTTTCGAAATACAAGTCAAGAGGGTGCAGCTGTGTCCCTTCCATGGCTTGTTTAGACATAGTATAGGACCGATTGGGTCTGAGGCTACGGGACGAATTTTTCGTCACTGACCCATTCATTCCGTATGTTCCTTCGAAAGCGTGAAGACGTGCCTTCCACGTGTTTAGTAAAAGCTTAGTAAAAGTTATATAAAGTAAATTGTTTTTTTTATTCCACCACCTATTTCCAATAATAATAATAGATCCGTTGGATAGGACGAGGGTCGCGAATTCTTTTCGTCCAATCGATAAATGGTACTGTTAATCACGAGCGGTGAATTTGCTCAGAAATATGAGAAATCGATGCCTTGCGATTCAGTGTTTCTAGTTGAGAAATTTACGGAAAAATTACTGTTTAGAAAGATAATTGTTGGTTTTTCTCTTCTAAAAGAGAAAGCTTTCTTTATGTGACAAAAACCATCGACGCGTATGTTTCGAAATACAAGTCAAGAGGGTGCAGCTGTGTCCCTTCCTTGGCTTGTTTAGACAAAGTATAGGACCGATTGGGTCTGAGGCTACGGGACGAATTTTTCGTCACTGACCCATTCATTCTGTATGTTCCTTTGAAAGCGCGAAGACGTGCCTTCCACGTGTTTAGTAGAAGCTTAGTAAAAGTTATATAAAGTAAATTGTTTTTTTTATTCCACCAACTATTTCCAATAATAATAATAGATCCGTTGGATAGGACGAAGGTCGCGAATTCTTTTCGTCCAATCGATAAATGGAACTGTTAATCACGAACGGTGAATTTGCTCAGAAATATGAGAAATCGATGCCTTGCGATTCAGTGTTTCTAGTTGAGAAATTTACGGAAAAATTACTGTTTAGAAAGATAATTGTTGGTTTTTCTCTTCTAAGAGAGAAAGCTTTCTTTATGTGACAAAAACCATCGACGCGTATGTTTCGAAATACAAGTCAAGAGGGTACAGCTGTGTCCCTTCCTTGGCTTGTTTAGACAAAGTATAGGACCGATTGGGTCTGAGGGTACGGGACGAATTTTTCGTCACTGACCCATTCATTCTGTATGTTCCTTCGAAAGCGTGAAGACGTGCCTTCCACGTGTTTAGTAAAAGCTTAGTAAAAGTTATATAAAGTAAATTGTTTTTTTTATTCCACCACCTATTTCCAATAATAATAATAGATCCGTTGGATAGGACGAGGGTCGCGAATTCTTTTCGTCCAATCGATAAATGGTACTGTTAATCACGAGCGGTGAATTTGCTCAGAAATATGAGAAATCGATGCCTTGCGATTCAGTGTTTCTAGTTGAGAAATTTACGGAAAAATTACTGTTTAGAAAGATAATTGTTGGTTTTTCTCTTCTAAAAGAGAAAGCTTTCTTTATGTGACAAAAACCATCGACGCGTATGTTACGAAATACAAGTCAAGAGGGTGCAGCTGAGTCCCTACCTTGGCTTGTTTAGACATAGTATAGGACCGATTGGGTCTGAGGGTACGGGACGAATTTTTCGTCACTGATCCATTCATTCTGTATGTTCCTTTGAAAGCGCGAAGACGTGCCTTCCACGTGTTTAGTAAAAGCTTAGTAAAAGTTATATAAAGTAAATTGTTTTTTTTATTCCACCACCTATTTCCAATAATAATAATAGATCCGTTGGATAGGACGAGGGTCGCGAATTCTTTTCGTCCAATCGATAAATGGAACTGTTAATCACGAGCGGTGAATTTGCTCAGAAATATGAGAAATCGATGCCTTGCGATTCAGTGTTTCTAGTTGAGAAATTTACGGAAAAATTACTGTTTAGAAAGATAATAATAGATCCGTTGGATAGGACGAGGGTCGCGAATTCTTTTCGTCCAATCGATAAATGGAACTGTTAATCACGAACAGTGAATTTGCTCAGAAATATAAGAAATCGATGCCTTGCGATTCAGTGTTTCTAGTTGAGAAATTTACGGAAAAGTTACTGTTTAGAAAGATAATAATAGATCCGTTGGATAGGACGAGGGTCGCGAATTCTTTTCGTCCAATCGATAAATGGAACTGTTAATCACGAGCGGTGAATTTGCTCAGAAATATGAGAAATCGATGCCTTGCGATTCAATGTTTCTAGTTGAGAAATTTAGAGAAAAGTAACTGTTTAGAAAGATAATAATAGATCCGTTGGATAGGACGAGGGTCACGAATTCTTTTCGTCCAATCGATAAATGGAACTGTTAATCACGAGCGGTGAATTTGCTCAGAAATATGAGAAATCGATGCCTTGCGATTCAGTGTTTCTAGTTGAGAAATTTACGGAAAAATTACTGTTTAGAAAGATAATAATAGATCCGTTGGATAGGACGAGGGTCGCGAATTCTTTTCGTCCAATCGATAAATGGAACTGTTAATCACGAACAGTGAATTTGCTCAGAAATATAAGAAATCGATGCCTTGCGATTCAGTGTTTCTAGTTGAGAAATTTACGGAAAAGTTACTGTTTAGAAAGATAATAATAGATCCGTTGGATAGGACGAGGGTCGCGAATTCTTTTCGTCCAATCGATAAATGGAACTGTTAATCACGAGCGGTGAATTTGCTCAGAAATATGAGAAATCGATGCCTTGCGATTCAATGTTTCTAGTTGAGAAATTTAGAGAAAAGTAACTGTTTAGAAAGATAATAATAGATCCGTTGGATAGGACGAGGGTCACGAATTCTTTTCGTCCAATCGATAAATGGAACTGTTAATCACGAGCGGTGAATTTGCTCAGAAATATGAGAAATCGATGCCTTGCGATTCAGTGTTTCTAGTTGAGAAATTTACGGAAAAATTACTGTTTAGAAAGATAATAATAGATCCGTTGGATAGGACGAGGGTCGCGAATTCTTTTCGTCCAATCGATAAATGGAACTGTTAATCACGAGCGGTGAATTTGCTCAGAAATATGAGAAATCGATACTTGCGATTCAGTGTTTTTAGTTGAGAAATTTACAGAAAAATTACTGTTTAGAAAGATAATAATAGATCCGTTGGATAGGACGAGGGTCGCGTATTCTTTTCGTCCAATCGATAAATGGAACTGTTAATCACGAGCGGTGAATTTGCTCAGAAATATGAGAAATCGATGCCTTGCGATTCAATGTTTCTAATTGAGAAATTTACAGAAAAGTTACTGTTTCGAAAGATAATAATAGATCCGTTGGATAGGACGAGGGTCGCGAATTCTTTTCGTCCAATCGATAAATGGAACTGTTAATCACGAGCGGTGAATTTGCTCAAAAGTATGAAAAATCGATGCTTATTCAATTTTTCTACTTGAGAAATTTACGTAAAAATTACTGTTTAGAAAGATAATAATAGATCCGTTGGATAGGATGAGGGTCGTGAATTCTTTTCGTCTAATCGATAAATGGAACTGTTAATCACGAACGGTGAATTTGCACAAAAGTATGAGAAATCGATGCTTATTCAATTTTTCTACTTGAGAAATTCACGTAAAAATTACTGTTTAGAAAGATAATAATAGATCCGTTGGATAGGACGATGTTATGAATAACTGAAATCGATAAAGTAGTACTTGATCCACGTACGAAATAAACAGACACGTGACATCTATTATCCAAATATATCTACCATGTATGTTCGTATGTATGTATATAAATATGTATCGCGTCGTGAGGAATGCATTTGAGCCGTTTTTTCAGAATACAAAGTAATTTGCATGTCGTCCAAACTAATAAAACTTAACAGACGAGCGTCGTGAATTCTTTTCGTCCAATCGATAAATGGAACTGTTAATCACGAACGGTGAATTTGCTCAAGAATATGAAAAACCGACGCTTATTCAGTTTTTCTACTTGAGAAATTCACGTAAAAATTACTGTTTAGAAAGATAATAGACCCGTTGGGTAGTACGAGCGTCGCGAATTCGTTGTTCGAGTAAAGTTGAACACCGGATCAGAAGCTGTTAGATAATTAGCAAACGTGTTAGTCGGTCGCCTCGTAGATTCTCGTTGGACCCGTTCCGTCGGTCGGGCTCTGAAAACGAACGAAATGGAGTTCATAAAATCGACCCTTGTGCCGGTGATTTTATGATAATCGTCGCGAATGCACCCCTTGATAACGATATAATTTATTCGTCCGGGTAATCAGCGTTCCAGCTAGCAACATAACGTTTACCAGCAAAATCCATAAACTGGCGAACTGGCCTCCCTGTTCCCCGGGATTATCCCCGGAACTGCTCGGAATATCCGACCGGATCGTTTATTAAATAATATGAGAACCGAGTTCCTGGATCAACGGCTGGTAAATCACACCTGCAAACAAGGCGCCTCCGGACTAATTAACGTCCCCGTGTATAACTGTACGCCCGGTTCGTCGGATGCGCTATTGTAAATTGGATTTCTGTAATGAATTTCTCGAGGGACAATGGGCAGGTGTCAGCGAGCGTCGCGATCGTATTCGCAAATGATATCGTCTTCCCTATCCCTTAGATCTCTTCAAACGTTCCCTGACGGAAGGTTCAATAGTCGAGCGCATAATGGAACCGTGCACACGCCCAAAATTAGATTTTTCAATCTGCTGACTTTTTTAAATTTGATTTAAACCGATTTACACCGTCTAAATCGAACCATTCATAAGAAAATTAGCGGTACACGTAATTGTCAAATTTTTAGTATATTTTTATACCTGTCTGAACGACAAGTTCCTTAAAGTCGAGATCTTATAGAGTCAAATTTGAGGTACTCTGTTTGGCAGTCTGAAAAATGTGGCTCCGAGGAAAACGACCTTAAAGTTTCATGTAGTAATAAAAGGAACTTATAGCTGTCCGTAATTAATCTGCTATTCCAACTCCGCAAAGTTCTCCTTTCTCTTCAAAATAGTCATTTAGATCCGCGAATTCTTCTCTACCCGCTACTCCTGCTTTTATAACCTCGGAGACCTCTTGTAAACTACTCTATTCTGATAGTTTTCTATCTAACGTTTATTTCTCGTGGTGGTTTATTCTTATAATAGTAAATTCCTAACCGAAATGAGTGTCGCGGTAGCCAATGTGTCGAAATGTTTCCGATAAATTATGTTTATCATTTTCATAATTATTTCCGTATTCATCATCATTTTATTAGTACTCTCTCGCTCCGACGGAAACACGAGTTAATATCATTCGCGACATGGCAAAATACGAGCATCGTCCGCACACGTCAACACGATCCTTGCGAATTTTACGCGTCACTCGTATCCGGATAACATGACGGTGGACTCGTTAAAATGCATTTTTCTTCCTAAAGGATACTAACTGGTAATTATTACGCGGAATATTCGGTATTACTAAAATTAATCAAAAGTTTCAATCGATCGAGCCCGATCGAGTCTACACCGTCTGGTCATTATTAGTCTTCTCTACTTGTTTCACGCATGTTGTGTATATTTGATGTTTCTACAATATTATATAATAAGTACATGCATATATTTCGTGTCTAATAATATACAACGATGTAGAATGATTAAAATATTAGCCTGATCGAGTCTGACTTGTTTGACACGTTTGGCCATTATTCGTCTTTTCTACTTGATTCAGGAACATGTAAAATAATGCCACATTTGATGTTTGTACAATATTATATAATGAGTACATGCATATATTTCGTGTTTAAATATATGCAACGATGTAAAATGATTAAAATACTAGCCTGATCGAGTCTGACTTGTCCGTCGCGTCTGGCCATTATTCGTCTTTTCTACTTGATTCAGGAACATGTAAAATAATGCCACATTTGATGTTTGTACAATATTATATAATAAGTACATGCATATATTTCGTGTCCAAGCATATGCAACGATGTAGAATGATTAAAATACTAACCTGATCGGGTCTGACACATCTGGCCATTATTCGTCTTTTCTACTTGATTCAGGAACATAATATAGTGCCACATTTGATGTTTGTACAATATTATATAATGAGTACATGCATATATTTCGTGTCTAAACATATGCAACGATGTAGAATGATTAAAATACTAGCCTGATCGAGTCTGACTTGTTTGACACGTTTGGCCATTATTCGTCTTTTCTACTTGATTCAGGAACATGTAAAATAATGCCACATTTGATGTTTGTACAATATTATATAATAAGTACATGCATATATTTCGTGTCTAATAATATACAACGATGTAGAATGATTAAAATATTAGCCTGATCGAGTCTGACTTGTCTGTCGCGACTGACCATTATTCGTCTTTTCTACTTGATTCAGGAACATGTAAAATAATGCCACATTTGATGTTTGTACAATATTATATAATAAGTACATGCATATATTTCGTGTCTAAAAATAAGCAACGATGTAGAATGATTAAAATACTAACCTGATCGAGTCTGACGCGTCTGGCCATTATTCGTCTTTTCTACTTGATTCAGGAACATGTAAAATAATGCCACATTTGATGTTTGTACAATATTATATAATAAGTACATGCATATATTTCGTGTCTAAACATATACAACGATGTAGAATGATTAAAATATTAGGCTGATCGAGTCTGACTTGTCTCACACGTTTGGCCATTATTCGTCTTTTCTACTTGATTCAGGAACATGTAATATAATGCCACATTTGATGTTTGTACAATATTATATAATGAGTACATGCATATATTTCGTGTTTAAATATATGCAACGATGTAAAATGATTAAAATACTAACCTGATCGAGTCTGACGTGTCTGGCCATTATTCGTCTTTTCTACTTGATTCAGGAACGTGTAAAATAATTCCACATTTGATGTTTGTACAATATTATATAATAAGTACATGCATATATTTCGTGTCTAATAATATACAACGATGTAGAATGATTAAAATACTAACCTGATCGAGTCTGACTTGTCTGTCCATTATTCGTCTTTTCTACTTGATTCAGGAACATGTAAAATAATGCCACATTTGATGTTTGTACAATATTATATAATAAGTACATGCATATATTTCGTGTCTAAACATATACAACGATGTAGAATGATTAAAATATTAGGCTGATCGAGTCTGACTTGTCTCACACGTTTGGCCATTATTCGTCTTTTCTACTTGATTCAGGAACATGTAATATAATGCCACATTTGATGTTTGTACAATATTATATAATGAGTACATGCATATATTTCGTGTTTAAATATATGCAACGATGTAAAATGATTAAAATACTAACCTGATCGAGTCTGACGTGTCTGGCCATTATTCGTCTTTTCTACTTGATTCAGGAACGTGTAAAATAATTCCACATTTGATGTTTGTACAATATTATATAATAAGTACATGCATATATTACGTGTCTAATAATATACAACGATGTAGAATGATTAAAATACTAACCTGATCGAGTCTGACTTGTCTGTCCATTATTCGTCTTTTCTACTTGATTCAGGAACATGTAATATAATGCCACATTTGATGTTTGTACAATATTATATAATAAGTACATGCATATATTTCGTGTCTAATAATATACAACGATGTAGAATGATTAAAATATTAGCCTGATCGAGTCTGACTTGTCTGACACGTTTGGCCATTATTCGTCTTTTCTACTTGATTCAGGAACATGTAAAATAATGCCACATTTGATATTTGTACAATATTATATAATTAGTACATGCATATATTTCGTGTCTAAAAATAAGCAACGATGTAGAATGATTAAAATACTAACCTGATCGAGTCTGACTTGTCTGTAGCGTCTGGCAATTATTCGTCTTTGATTCAGGAACATGTAATATAATGCCACATTTGATGTTTGTACAATATTATACAATAAGTACATGCATATATTTCGTATCTAAAAATAAGCAACGATGTAGAATGATTAAAATACTAACCTGATCGAGTCTGACGCGTCTGGCCATTATTCGTCTTTTCTACTTGATTCAGGAACATGTAAAATAATGCCACATTTGATGTTTGTACAATATTATATAATAAGTATATGCATATATTTCGTGTCTAAAAGTATACAACGATTAAAATACTAGCCTGATCGAGTCTGACTTGCTAACGCGCCTGACCATTATTCGTCTTTTCTACTTGATTCACATATTTGCGTTAAAATTAACGTTACAAGTAATGTAACGCCACATTTGATACTAGTACAATATTATACAATATGTACATACATATATTTCGTGTCTAACATATGCAACGATATAAAATGATTAAAATGCAGAATATTTCGTGGAGCGCTCTAATAGCAACGAAATTGATCCAGCGTCGCACAGTTCGTAACGTGGCTTTTAACAGGTCGCGATATCAAGGCAATTGACCACGCCATTAAACTATAAATTAAAAATGTTTGCCCGAGCAGCAAAATCGGCTACCTTGTAATTATTTCGAATAGTATGTAAAACGGGAATAATCGGGGCACGGTGCACAGCGAGCGTCGGGTCGACAAATGTTGACGATGTTTTCCATCCCAACATTTTTCTCGCTCGCCTCCGTGTCGAGTTCGAGAGGTTCTTTTGACCGAAAATTCACCGGCAATCCTATAGTTCGGCGAAGCCCGCAAAGCACACAGAGGCTCGGGTGTGTACCGATGCGTCGCGAAGTAGAATAACGTGAAATTTCCTCGAAGAAAACGTACGGCGTTCGGCGTGTCGACGGAGAGCCTCGCCGGGGCGAACAACAGCGAACGAACCCGGGGTTTGGGGGTTGGGAACCGGGAAGGGGCGTGAATTTATCGAGTTCACATATTGAATCTGTAAAGGCAGGTCGTACGAGGAATAACGCGGAAGGTCCGAGCGTGGCAGGATACCGGAATTTCGTCCCCTCTAATCTCGTATATACGGGTGCAATAAAGTGTCGCCCCGGCGAGGGACAGGCCCGCGCGCCCTTTCCACGGCGTTGACACGACGAACACGGCACCCTGCGTCGTAATCCACCCCCCGTACGGCGGACGCTAACGCGGTTCGATCCACGTCGACGGTTTCCGGCCACCTCGGTCGAACTCGCGAAATTTCGCCAGGAATCCAAGGCTTGGAGTTTCCTTTTCATTTTTAACTATACAGAATGGACTACTAGGGTGGATTGAAAAGTTTCCTTTATTCGTAGCTGGTTATGTTGAGCATTCACTCGAAATATTAAAACAATCTATCAAATAGTCTAGTTTTTACAAGTATTTGTGTCGCGCTCAAAACCCTCCTATCTGAAAAGAGATGTCAGTCGAACAAGGAGGCAATTGAGGCTGTGAAAACTAGAGGACTACGTTGAAAAATAAAGTATAATTTAGAACAGATTCATTTCGTTTGCATTGACATACCGGAAACTTTTCAATCCACCCTCGTATGTTATTTTTCTATTTATCATATTTCTTCTAGGTCTGATTTTCTAAACGAATTTGAGAACGTTTGCGTACTAGATAGCAATTAGGAATTCTGTGAGGATTCGAACGGTCCCCCGGATACGGTTTTCTGGTGCACATCGCCGAGAGAAGAGAAGCTAAACGGTCGAAGCGACAGCAACAACGCGGATGCAATTTAGTCGGCCGTTTCCGCGGAAGTCTAGCCGGCGTTAGATTAAATCTGAAGCCGAGCAGCTATTAAATTGCCGGCTCGAAATTAACGATACTCCGTTTAAGTGTGTTTTAATTAATTCGGCCGTAATAAAGCCGCCGCGAGCCGCGAACCGCGGCAGCAGCTTCCTCCACATATTTTTCAGTCGGCCGGAGGTTAATGTTACCGGGGCGAAGCTCAAAGCACCGTTTAATTAGCCCCCGCCAGTAATAAAACACCGTATAATGCCTTTCCATTCGTAGGCAGCGATCGGCCGACCAATTGGACCCGCTCGGAGATAACGTTCAACCCCTACTGTCTCCCACTGTAACCGAGATTTTAACCTCTTGAAATCACGGAGGAACCAAGTCTAATCCGTGAAAGATAATCCCTCGACAGGGTTTGAGAATATCTTATTTTAAATGAATTTCAATCTGCTAGCTTCCAAATTAACACTAGACTTACGGTCATTCTTTTAATTAAAATATCATTGCATCGATAACATTTACTATAAATTGTTGACAAATAATATTTACGAATTCTGTAACTTTAAGTATGAAATCTAACATCAGTCAAAATTTTAATTCGGTTGTTCGTGAGTCAGATTTTTTCCAACTCTGTCACGTGCATTTTTTGAAGATGAATCTATGGTTTGAAGCTTTAGAAACTGTTGAAAATTTGTTCCACGAATCAAAATGTATAGTTCGACTCTTAGAAAAACATCCCCGACTCGATTTTCCAATTTAATTCTGCCATTTAATTGCTGGCAAATAATGTTTACGAGTTCTGTAACTTTAAGTATGGAATCTAACATCAGTCAAAATTTGCATTCGGTTTTTCGTAAGTCAAATTTTTTTCAACTCTGTCACGTGGATTTTTTGACGATGAATCTACGGTTTGGAGCTTCAGAAACTGTTGAGAATTTGTTCCACGAATCAAAATGTATAGTTCGACTCTTAGAAAAACATCCCCGACTCGGTTTCCCCATTTAATTCTGTCATTTAATTGCTGACAAATAATATTTACTTCTGCAACTTTAAGTTTGGAATCTAACATCAGTCAAAATTTGCATTTGGTTGTTCGTGAGTCAAATTTTCTCCAACTCTGTCACGTGGATTTTTTGAAGATGAATCTATGGTTTGAAGCTTTAGAAACTGTTGAAAATTTGTTCCACGAATCAAAATGTATAGTTCGACAATGAATTTCATTCTGTTAGCTTCGAAATTAACTCTAGACTTACGGTCATTCTTTTAATTAAGATATCATTGCATCGACAAAATTTACCATAAATTGTTGACAATTAATATTTACGACTTCTGTAACTTTAAGTATGGAATCTAACATCAGTCAAAATTTTCATTCGGTTGTTCGTAAGTCAAATTTTTTTCAACTCTGTCACGTGGATTTTTTGACGATGAATCTACGGTTTGGAGCTTCAGAAATTGTTGAGAATTTGTTCCACGAATCAAAATGTATAGTTCGACTCTTAGAAAAACATCCTCGACGCGGTTTTCCCATTTAATTCTGCCATTTAATTGCTGACAAATAATGTTTACGAATTTTGTAACTTTAAGTATGGAATCTAACATCAGTCAAAATTTGCATTCGGTTGATCATGAGTCTACGGTGTGGAGCTTCAGAAACTGTTGAGAATTTGATCTACGAATCAAAATGTATAGTTCGACTATGAATTTCAATCTGCTAGCTTCCAAATTAACACTAGACTTACGGTCATTCCTTTATTTAAGATATCATTGCATCGACAAAATTTACCATAAATTACTGACAAATAATATTTACGAATTCTGTAACTTTAAGTATGGAATTTAACATCAGTTAAAAATTGCATTCGGTTTTTCGTAAGTCAAATTTTTCCCAACTCTGTCACGTGGATTTTTTGACGATGAATCTACAGTTTGGAGCTTCAGAAATTGTTGAGAATTTGTTCCACGAATCAAAATGTATAGTTCGACTCTTAGAAAAACATCCCCGACGCGGTTTTCCCATTTAATTCTGCCATTTAATTGCTGACAAATAATGTTTACGAATTTTGTAACTTTAAGTATGGAATCTAACATCAGTCAAAATTTGCATTCGGTTTTTCGTAAGTCAAATTTTTCCCAACTCTGTCACGTGGATTTCTTGACGATGAGTCTACAATTTGGAGCTTTAGAAACTTGAAAATTTGATCCACGAATCAAAATGTATAGTTCGACTCTTAGAAAAACATCCCCGAGTCGGTTTCCCCATTTAATTCTGCTCGATAGCAATTTTCATGACTCTCTGATTCTCATCCCTCGACTTGACGATTTTTGTCATTTACCGTCTCCCTTTCAGGGCTTAACCCCTTGACGTACGACTTAATTCCACATTATTTTTCAAATGTACACTATTTAATTTTGTCTAAATTTTTTCGTAAAAGGAATAACCACAAAAAAGAACAGATTTGTTTTACGAATACCTTGCCAATATAAAGATCTGATGATTTTAATGTATGAGACTCGATGACAAAGGGTTAAACTTCAATCCACCTCGTTCATAAGCTATTTCTAACAGTCGCAATTAAGGTTCTCGACGTTCCTTTTACGCGAGGTCGAGGTTTACTCTCGCGTGTTCAAATTTTCAAAATTTTCTTCGCTGTCAGGGGTGGGAGATTTTATTCCTTTAGAAACACCCAGTATAGTCCAACGGGACTCCCGGTTGGACCTAAATTCTCCGCAGCGAAAGGTGGTGGGACACAAACACGCAACGATAAATTTAATCGCTTTGTCTCACTGCTCTCGCGACAACTTAATGCCGCGAGGGCTGTTTTGAATGTACCTGGGAAATTATAGGACGCGATAAAGAATGTTACACGTTTTGTAACAATAACAGAGGGCATTTTACTGCGTAAATAAAAATTTAATTAAAATCACCGAGACCCGGAAGATTTCTAATTTGCGATTGCCGTGGATTGTTCGGGTAACAAGGCCTGTGCCCGCGACAAAAGGGTTAACTTTTACGCAAAGTACAGCCCTTCCCCGGATAAATTGAGCAGACGATGTTCTTAATAAATCACGAGAACGTATTGGGACCGTGCGTGGCGTCGACGATAAATTATCTCGCGTCGCTGTCCCGCGCGGTTCCGATGGAACAATCTGCATGTCAGAACGATAATCCCTTCTTCGTTTACGGATGTCCGCGTAAATAATGAAACGCTCGACGGACGAGCCGCTTTTCATTATTCAAACACGCCTGTCGTTGTCGATTTTCATCCGCCCTTGGGACTCCCGGGACACGGCTCGCTCAAAGATGGAACACGTCCCCTGCGTTTCGATCCCTTGGAACATTCCGAAAGAAAACTGTTACCAGAACGAAGGAACGAACCCTGCGTCGTCGCTGGAAAGAACTAGTAAATTATTTCGCGGGAAACAATGCTCGAACCGTTAACTCTCCCGGGGGCGTAAATAATTTCTTTTCCGAAGGATAAAATAAAATGTACGGTTTGTTCCGTAGGAACTTTTATTATCGACTTGTATAAATAAGGTTTACCGAGAGATAAATAGTCGATATGAAATAAATTATCAGATTCGGCGTTAGGTAAAAATGGAGGAGAAACGTTTCAGGGGTGGGGGTGGATTTGCAATATGATATCGGATTCCGAGCTTGCAATATTTTAACGGACTCCGTTTACGAAAGCTATGTTTTCCTTAAGCTCGGTTCTCCCGGTTCGTTGTAAATAAATGCAGCATCGATCAGTCGACAAATACGAGCGGAGCGTGGGCGCCCGGAACTCGTTTATCCTTTCGCGCTCGACGCTCGAAAACACGCCCCATAAAACGAGGATGAGAGACACTCGGGCGACGAGCGTATCGGTTGCTACCCCCGGCGTCCTCGGTTCAATCTTCAAAGAACACACGTAAGTGAAACGCGTTCGAAACGACGAGTGGATATTTTTCCTGGCTCGGGGGGAAACAACCGTCGACGCTCGACATTAATTTCCCCCGGTAAACGGCCCTCGAACCTGGATGGGCGTAATTAAAACCCCGAGACAAAGGCGTTCGAGCGAGCCTCGATAACTCGTTTCCCCGGAAACTGATTTCGAGGCGGAAAAATTCAGGAACGACCACGCACGATCGACTACGTAACTGGATTATCGACGCGAATGGAAATCGGAACGTCTTGATGGACCGGTTTCCGTCGAAACATTTTTATCCGGGCGATCGTCGGCATTTGGGACGACGCACGGTGGTCCCAAATCGTGAAATCGTGGCCGAAACCCCAAAAAATAATTTTTCGCTACGGAGGTTTGAGGAGGTTTGAGGTTTTTGTCGGAATCGTTAGTTTAATGATGTCCCTTTAGGGCAGGGAAAATGAAATGTGTCGTATTTTTATAGCTGGATGGCAATTGCGATCCAAACTTCGGCTTCTTTAGTCAGTCGTTTGGCGAGAGCGTAAGCGTGAATACGTGCGACCAAGTGAAAAGTGAATAAGTTTTTTTTAGAAGACATCAATATCAATTCTGCAAAATGGATTCTGTTCCTGGAAGTAGGTACAACATGTCTGTGTAGTGATATATTGAAAATTGTTATCCAGTAAGTTTGTAAACCGGTACATTTATTAGTGAAAATAGAACGTGAAATTTCATGCATGCATCGCAAACATGTAAGCAAAAAGTTGCATATACCACAATATCACGGTACAATTCCTCTTCAGACTTGTATTTGATACATTGATCTTATAGAATTTGCAAAAATTAGCTGCCACTTTTTGCCCCTTTTGATCGTACAGCCCTATTTTATAATGCAGGGTGGCCGCGTTACTAAATCAAGCTGGTTTTTCTTGGAAACTGTGGCAGATGCAACAAATTTTTTCAAATAAATAATGTATAATTTTGGGTGGACTTATTATTAGGTTTAATAAATCTTGAAACTAGTGCATAAATAACTTTTTATTATTAAAAATTATATATATTTTAATGAACCAGCTGATTTAGTTCATTATTGACTATAAATCTGTATTAAACTAATTAGATGAAAAATTATTTATTTCGAAAATAATTAATAAAATTTGAGAATTCCTAACTAAAAAATACGAAGGCCCTGCTGCAAGCTGTAAATTGTACCTTATACCTGCCATAATTTATGACGGTTACGAAATATCTGTGCGGTATTACCTTTCGTTTTCTCTTTCTTTCGTTTTCATGTAGATATTTTACTTATACAGAGTGTTCGGCAACCCCTGGTAAAAATTTTAATGGGAGATTCTAGAGGCCAAAACAAGACGAAAATGAAGAATATCAATTTCTTGACTTAGGTTTCATTAAAAAGTTATTAACAAATTAATTTAAAAAATTTCAAATCATTCTGAAAAAATTATTTTTGGTTGCGGGCGTCAATTGCAATAATTTTTGGTCAATACACATACCCTTGAAATCGTACCTATTTTCTAGAAAAAAATTCAGTACTGGCGGTACTTTAAACGCTAATAACTTTTTAACGAAGTCTCCATCAACAAATTTGTATTCTTGATTTTCGTTTTATTTTGGCCTCTGGAATCTCCCATTAAAATTTTTCCCAGAGTTGGCCGAACAACCCTGTATAGCAAACCAATAGAGAGCAAGCAAAAAATAGCGTACAATCAATAATCTTAAGACCTTTGCTTTAATTCTTGAACAGTGTGTTTTAAATATATTATAACTTATGTATAATTATGCATTGTAATTTTCACGTGATTTCTACATTTCCTTCGCATACGCGTGAGCTCTATTGGAGACGCCATTTCGTTTTTTCTAATTATAATTTTTGATTCGCAATCAGCGACCTCGATAACACCTATGTATCAAATTTCACGTGATTCCTACATTTCTTCGCATATGCGTGAGCTCTATTGGAGACGTCATTTCGTTTTTTCTAATTATGACTTTTGATTCTTAATCAGCGACCTCGATAACAGCTATCTACAAATTTTTAGCTGAATCGAAGAACTCCATATTTCGGCCATCTTTTCGGCATTTGGGACTACTGTGCGACGGTCTCGAAATATGGGCAACCCGGTACAAGAATAGTATTTCAGGTCGCTGAAAGAGACGCTGGGAACTTCGGAGTCGGAATGGCGGGAATGTTACAGGGCGAGGGGGGGGACGCAGGAATGGCAGAAAGCGAACAGAGTTATCAAACGACAAAAAGGGTACAAAGTACGAAGCTTTATAAAGAGCAGCGAAGAGAAACAAAAGGTGGGACAGATAGGGGAAGAGTTAAAGAGCGCGCGTAGCCAAAGAGAGCGCAGTTATGAAAGGGAGCGCAGTTACGAAAGAAATATAACGGGTATCGAGATTAGAATAGGGCATCGCGGGGTGCTCGCTCGTATTTTAAACGCGCCGAATACGTCCCCGTTCACCGGCGCCGATTAAATTACGTTATCAATCTCGACTCCGTGTACGTTACGTACCCGCAGTGTCGTGGAACGCTGTCGCGTTCGGTGAGCCACGACCCACAAAGATACGGGACGAAATTCTCCTATCCGAGCGATACGAGGGCGAGAGACGGTTGCAAAAAAAAAAAAAAAAAATAGGAAAAAAGGGGGGATCGTACGTCACTCGTTATCGTTAGTTTTAGGAGGCCGTGTAAAATCGGAGCCTCGCCAAGAAGCTGCTCGACGCTCGTTTTGCGTTCACCCGGAACTGTTAGCCGCGATACGCTCGAAATTGTTCCCTCGTACAGGCTGATTCACAACGCTGGGACCCCGAAAATTAGCACTAAAAGTCCCAGGGTACTTTGTCGAGATCGTTCGTGCGATCGTGGAACGCGTCGAGCGAGTATTCGCTGAAAATGTACAGCGCGATTCGCGGAAGAAAAGCCCTGAAAGGAACGCGGCACGAAACGGATCGTTGAGTTATTATTAGGGAAAACACGAAAATGGTCGTGGAACCATAATGGTTCGCTAAATGTATCGGTTTCGCGTGCAACGGTTTTGGATAAAATCAGTACCGCACGCAGTCACGCGAATGACTCGCGTTACGTGAATCGGCCTGTACGCTCGATCGTAGCCCGGAGATATATGTATGGAGAGGCTACATGGGGAAATGGGAAATGGGAAAAGTCCACGTGTGCCGGGGGAAACTGGGTTATCGGGGGATTTCGACAGGAATTTCTGACGCCGTTTCTCCGCGCTTGTTCGATAATCTTTGATCCACTTTACATTTATACTATCCGTGGATCCTTCCGCGTGCGAGGACGATAAATCTGGATCGCCGGTATCGCGAAATCCGCCGAAGTTGGATCGATTAGGGGAAAGGATCGAAACTCTTACCAACGATCTACGAAACTACGCTGATCGGTGACCGTAGGTCTCCGATCCTATTGTATAAAATATATTCGAACAGAGGGGAATTAACGAAACTCGAAATAATTAAAAATCGATAATAATAACGCACGAAAAGCTGAAAGTTAGAACGTTTGGACTAAACAGAAATCGTATATAGTCTCATTAGTCGGCTACTGATCAACTCTGGTAGTTTGTCAGCAATTATTTTCTGAAAAACCAGAGGTTCAGAGAGAAACAGCAATTTCAGAAACGCGGAATTAAAAAGCTTCGTTAGGGCCGTCGAGGGCCGGAGAACCTTTTTGCCCCGAAAGCTTGAAATCAAACAGCATTAACCGCTATAACGTGAGGTCAAAGCGTTCTTATCTCGGTAGCTCAAATACCGATGGCCTTCAGATGCGAAATTTAATTAGTCAGTCCAAAAACCTAAGAAGCTGCAACTACGAAAGCTTAAGACGAACATGTCGGAATCTCGAGGGCCGAAGAAGAGGCCCTGACTTTAGAAACTCAAAGTAGAACGCTCTAGCGACGAAAGCGCAAGATGAAGTAGTTGCAATCTCGGAGGCCAAAAGTGGAAAGCTCCGACTTCGAGCTCGAAATTCGAGATAACGAAGCTTGATATCAAAGATTGCAAACCTAGAATCTCTCGTGCGAGCAAGACTTAGGCTGAGAGAACGAGCTCCGAAGCTCTAACGAGGCAATTATAAAATATCCTACGATCTAGTCTCATCCGTTATAGTATCTATTGTTACATGTTTCAACGACATTTCTAACGTCTTTAATATTCACGTGACAATCATTAAGGGCAACTGGCTAGTGATTCCTTAGACTTGCGATCTGTAGGCGTAACAAATCACACCAAGTGTTCGTAAACTTGGTAGTTCTTTTTTTTTTTTTTTTTTTTTTACGTGGGGAAATCCTCATGGACACCCGCCGGCGGGTAGTGCCGGACTCTTACCGGCTAAAACGCCACGGTGACCATTCTCAGACGTCTGGCGGGGGACTCTAGTGAGTCCCCGTGCCTTGTCAGGCCCCTTCCCGGTGGGAGGCACTCCTCTCACCCCATTTCCACTGAGTCACAGGCACCTGGTCACCAGTGCCCGCGACCCCGTGGCATGGGACTTAGCTGTTGGCCGCTGGAGTCACCCGCTAGAGTCCCAACCTACTCACACACACATTCATACTAGTGTTTGGTCCGCGGGATGCCATACGAGGACGCGGTCATCAGTCTTCTCAGACTGATGGCCTCATCCCAGCGACTGTCCCTATCTGCCACGCAGGGGTTCAACCTTCCCTACCGCCTGGACAACCAAACGAGTGCATGGTGATAGTTCTTTCCAACTATAAGCTTCTCAACTTCGATCGACGTCGCTGCATGGATCGAGGATCGACGAGTTCGCAGGCGTTTCGCAATCGGAGCTTCGTGGTCGGAGATATCGACAAGAATATTGATCGCGCGCGGTCGAAGTTCAATGCTGGACATCAGTGGCTTGCGACCCAGGATTCACGAATCCTCAGGGATTCGCCTCCCGGTTCGCGTTGTCGAGGACACTGCGCAACGCGAAGATGGCGGCCACCAACAGACAAACGCGTGATTAGTGGCAGGCGTCAGCAAAGCGAACCGATACGCCACCGTTTCCCCGCAAATTTTTCCTTGTTTGCTGACCACTCCCGATACTTCTGACAATGTATAACGATTAATACTTGCTACTGCTTGCCTTTGCATGCCTCTGCTGGCCTCCGTTGGCCTCTGCTGACCACCGCTTATATTTCTGACAACCTACAACGATTACTACTGACTTCTGCTAACCTCTGTTAGTCTTTCCTGATCTCTGTCAGCGAGTGCTTGTCTCTGCTGAACTTTCCTGGCCTCTGCCGAACGCTACTGACCACTGCAGGTATTTCTGATAATGTATAACGATTAATACTTACTACTGCATGCACCTACAAGTCTCTGCTTGACTTTGCAGATTTTTGCTTGCCTGTGCATGCCTTTGCTGGCCTCTGCTGAACACTGCTGACCACCTCTGATGCTTCTGACAACATATAACGCTTACTACTTGCTACTATTCGCCTCTGGTGATCTCTGCTTGCCACTGCATGTCTCCGCTCGTCTCTGCTGACCACTGCTGACCATCTCTGATGCTTCTGACAACATATAACGCTTACTACTTGCTACTATTCGCCTCTGGTGATCTCTGCTTGCCACTGCATGTCTCTGCTCGTCTCTGCTGACCGCTGCTGACCACCTCTGATGCTTCTGACAACATATAACGCTTACTACATGCTACTATTCGCCCCTGGTGACCTCTGCTTGCCACTGCTGGCCTCTGCTGACCGCTGCTGACCACCGTTTATATTTCTGGCAACGTACAACGATTACTACGACACCTGACACCCTCTGCTGACCTCTGCCAACATCTCCCGACGTCAGCTGACCATCGCTGACCACTGCTGACCGTTGCTGACACGATGTAATATAATATAATATGTTTATATGTATTAAAGTGTTGTATAATGTAAATCTATGGCAATAAATGATATAATTTCAAAGAATTCTATGTGTTATAATCATTTTTAACCTTCTTTTCCTATCGAAATCATTCCCTTACTTATAAGACACTCCGAATCTTTTAAAATTTTCTAAGTTCCCCGGAAAGATTTCAAATTTCCCGCCGCCAGGAATTTTTGCGAATTCCTGGAAATGACGTCATTACGTAATATTACGTAATATTACGTAACATTACGTAATTCTTGCCGAAAAATTTCGGTCGGAAAAATTTCAAAGAGCTGTTACGTAATATTACGTAATATTACATAATGTTACGTAATATTACGTAATTTTGGCCGAAAAATTCCGGCCGCGAGAAATTTTGAAGAGCTGTTACGTAATATTACGTAATGTTACGTAATGTTACGTAATATTACGTAATTCTTGCCGAAAAATTTCGGCCGGAGAAATTTCAAAGAGCTGTTACGTAATATTATGTAATATTACGTAATGTTACGTAATATTATGTAATATTACGTAATGTTACGTAATGTTACGTAATTCTCGCCGAAAAATTTCGGCCGCGAGAAATTTTAAAGAGCTGTTACGTAATATTACGTAATTCTTGCGGAAAAATTTCGGCCGCGAGAAATTTTAAAGAGCTGTTACGTAATGTTACGTAATATTACGTAATATTACGTAACGGCTTTTTAAAATTTTTGCCGAAAAATTCAGGCCGGAATTTTAGCCGCTGCCTGAAACTTCTTGGAAATTTCAGGGATTCCGAGAAGTTTCAGGGACCCCGGTAAGTTTCAGGGATCCGAGAATTTTCAGGAATTCTTAGAAATGACGTTATTTCAAATTGGAGAGGGAAAGAGGGGTAAAAAATGATGAGAATACATAGAATTCTTTGAAATTACATCATTTATTGCCATAGATTTACATTATACAACATTTTAATACATATAAACGTATTATATTATATTATATCATGTCACAAGTTGTCAGCAACGGTCAGCAGTGGTCAGCGATGGTCAGCTGACGTCGGGAGATGTTGGCAGAGGCCAGCTTAGGTCGGGAGATGCTGGCAGAGGTCAGCAGAGGCTGTCAGTAGCCAGTAGTAATCGTTGTACATTGCCAGAAATATAAACGGTGGTCAGCAGTGGTCAGCAGAGGCCAACGGAGGCCAGCAGAGGCATGCAGAGGCAAGCAGAGTCCAGCAGGAGCAAGCAGTAACAAGTAATAATCGTTATGTGTTGTCGGAAGCATCAGGGGTGGTCAGCTGTGGTCAGCAGAGGCTAGCAGAGTCCAGCAGGGGCGGGCAGTAGCAAGTTGTAATCGTTATACGTTGTCAGAAGTATCAGGAGTGGTCAGTAGCGGTCAGCAGAGTCCAGCGGAGGCAAGCAGAAGTCAGTAGTAATCGTTATACGTTGTCAGAAATATAAGCGGTGGTCAGCAGGGGCCAGCAGAGGCTGGGAGAGGCTAACAGTAGCCAGTCGTAATCGTTATACGTTATCAGAAGTAACAGGAGTGGTCAGCAACGGTCAGCAGAAGCCAGCAGAGGCCAGCAGAGACAAACAGTAGCCAGTAGTAATCGTTATACGTTGCCAGATATATCAGTAATGGTCAGCAGTGGTCAGCAGAAACCCATAGAAGCAAACAGAGGCCAGCAGTAATCAGGAGTAGCCAGTAACAGTCGCTATGTGGTGTCAGACGTTGTCAGGAGTGGTCAGCGGAGGCTGTCAGGGGCTAGCAGATACCAGGAAAGGCCTGAAACAAAATTGTTTTTCATTATACTTCGCTTATGTGCGCCTACATAGGTCGGAAAGTAAAAATGCCTGGGCAGTCGAGATTCCAAATCGTATGCCGTTGACGTGAGGTCAAATTTAAGTTGTTCAAGAGCAATGAAGCAAGTGTGAGCCTTTCTCTGTCGACGCCCACGAGATGATCCAAAATTATTTCGAGCAACGTCGGAGAATCGAGAAAGAGGGCATGTGTCAGTTTGTCTTTGTCGGCTGTCCGAAAGTCTACGAGCTCACGTATGTACGCGTGATCTGACATAGTGTGAGAAAGTGGAATGGGGTGCACCCGGGACTCTGGCATCTCTGTCGTTGGCGGTCTCTTTAGCATCGCGGGGTACCTACGACGACGTCAGGTGCTCGGAATAGGGACGGAATTGCTCGAAATCAATACAGATTTGTCTTGGAAAGTGATCGATCCTTAGGACCTACCGTGATCAATTTTCTAAGGGAGTAATCTATTCGCTTTTTTCCCCCCCGACGTGCCAGAAGGCTGAGAACGAACGAGAGATGGTTCGAAGTTTCTTAGGTAATTGTTTACCTCTTGTAGAGAACGCGTACGTTTCGCCATTGTTATATTAAAGCTGTACATCGTTTTACAGTTATTAAAATAATCGATTTTCTCGTTCAACGGACGTAGAATGTGAAGGAAACTCGCTACGATTACGGCTGGTTAGCCTCAATTGCACGAATTTCTCAAACAAATTTAATAAACTCCGTACAGTAACACGATTAAATCCAATTAACCGTTTAATAACAACTTTTTATCGTTACGGGCCCGCCCGAGTGTGTTTAAATTCTCACTCGAGATTATTACGTAATTTTCCGGTTATTTAAATTTGAGCAGCCTCGGGGCACGGAAAAACTGACCCGCGAGTTCGCGAGGTGGCCAATCATTTATGCGATCGTTTAGATCCGCAAAATCCAAGAGTTTCAGAGTGTTCTCACCTTTTCTAGAGTTAAAATTTCGAGAGAGGGCGGGATGGAACGCAGCCAGAGGAAAATTACGAGCGAGCATGATTAATAATCGGAACGTGCGTATGCAAGAACGCGAAAGTGTGGCCCTTAACCCGGTCTCATACGTTCCTAAAATCCCAATAAATTCCTCCGCGACTTTGCTCAGCCGTATAATCACCCTACGATTCTACATTGATCGACGATCGATTTATCGTAGCCAATTCGTACGAGATGAAAGCGTAAAAAATTGAACGTTCCACGTGAAAAGAACAAGTTGACCTCTATGACTTCTCCAAGTTTTCTCGTACCCTTTGATCAAGATATTTAAGTGGACAGAGTACGCGAGACACGCTGTATATTTCACGGAAGAGAGAAACGAACAAACGAAGCACTAGAGGGCGAGAGAAGCTTCTCCCCTGTTATTAATTCGACCCGTCGAGCAACCCGGTTGCCCGGAATTGTTATTTTACTGCCGGCATAAAGATTAGGCGAAATTAGCTCGAATGATTTACCACCGCCGGGCAGATCTTTTCCGCCGTTTCGCGGAAGATAGAGGGCAGATTAGATAGAGGATACGGGCGAAGAACGCGTATCGGCCCCGGCCAGCAATGAACCAACCAAATCTGCGGTCGTTAAGGCGACTCCGGAAGCTTAATTCCACCACGTGACGTTCAAGGGATATTCTTTGGGAATGGATGTCCCCGGGACTCGTCTCGAAATAATTATTATTAACCCCTTCGACCCTAAAACACCTACAACGATTCTTTACTTTATGGGATGAATAACCTCGGTGCACATTTAACCCTTTGCGCTCGAATGTCACTTCTGAAGGGACGCCCAGCAAAGAATTTCGATGTACCCTCCAAGTATCCTCTTTGGTACAAAAGATGTAATATCTAAGGAATTACGAGTGTGGATTTTACATGAATTTTAACAAAATAATTTACAATACGTTGCAAGGATAATTCTAGACTTTCTAATGATTGTTCAATGGCTTATTCTATTTACACAATTCTGAGATCCAAACGTTATTTTTTTAAAGTGATTATATAGACCAAATAGATTCTAGAGGCCAAAATAAGACGAAAATCAAGAATACCAATATGTTGATGGAGGCTTCGTTAAAAAGTTAGTAACAATTAAATTCAAAAACTTTAAATCGTTCTGGAATAATTATTTTCGATTGCGGGGATCAATTACAATCATTTTTGGTGAATACACATACTTCCGAAATCCTATCCACTTTCGAGAAAAAAATTCGAGTAAGTGCTGAAACTTTTGGGTGAAAAAAAAGACTTTCGAATCGTCTTGGAAAAATTATTTTTAGTTGCAAGGGTCAATTGCAAGCATTTTTGGTCAACAGACATACCCCCGAAATCCTACTCAGTTTCGAGAAAAAAATTCATTACCGAAAATCTCATGTCTGACCATAGCGTTGATATGTTTCACTGAAATTTCATGCGAATCTTTAAAACGTCATAACTTTTGAACGGATTGGACGATTTTAATGTTTAAAAAGGCAAACTACGCGTATTTTGGCGGAGAATATGTAGAAATCGCAAAAATATTCGAAAAGTTGATCCTTGACACCGCAAAATGAGAAAAACGCCATAAAAATGGTCCAATTTTCAAACGGCCATAACTCCTACAATTGTGAATATATTTCAATGAAACTTTTTTCTGAAGTAGAGCTCATAGGTACCTACAAAAAAGTATTAGACAACTTTTCCGCAGGACGTCAAACAAAATTACTGAAAATGAAAAAGGAATTTTTAAGAGAAATCGACGGGGGGTGCCTAAATTTTTCGACGAAAAAAAAAATTTTCGAATCGTTCTAAAAAAATTATTTTCAGTTGCGGGGATCAAATACAATCATTTTTTGTGAATAGACATACCCCCGAAATCCTACCCACTTTCTAGAAAAAAATTCGAGAATGTGTGAAATTTTTCGACGGAAAAAAGAAATTTCAAATCGTTTTGGAAAAATTATTTTCGGTTGCGGGGGTCAATTACAATCATTTTTGGTGAATAAATATACCCCCGAAATCCTACGCACTTTCGAGTAAAAAATTCAGTATGGACGGAACTTTAAATGTTAATAACTTTTTAACGAAGCCTTCATCAACAAATTGGTATTCTTGATTTTCGTCTTATTTTGGCCTCTAGAATCTCCCATTATAATTTTTCCCAGGGGTGGCCGAACACCCTGTATAGAATGAAGTACGTAAGTGGAGAATGTAAAGAGATAAATTTTAACAAAACAAGTTACAATACGTTGCAAGGATAATTCTAAACTTTCTAATGATTGTTTAATAACTAATCATTCTATTTACACAATTCTGGGATCCAAACGTTATTCTTTTAAAGTGATTATATACGATGAAGTACGTAAGTGGAGAATGTAAAGAGATAAATTTTAACAAATCAATTTACAATACGTTGCAAGGATAATTCTAAACTTTCTAATGATTGTTCAATAACTGATCATTCTATTTACACAATTCTGAGATCCAAACGTTATTCTTTTAAAGTGATTATATAGGATCAAGTACGTAAGTGGAGAATGTAAAGAGATAAATTTTAACAAAATAATTTACAATACGTTGCTAGACTTTCTAATAATTCTTCAATAACTAATCATTCTATTTACACAATTCTGAGATCCAAACGTTATTCTTTTAAAGTGATTATATACGATGAAGTACGTAAGTGGAGAATGTAAAGACATAAATTTTAACAAAATTACAATACGTTGCAAGGATAATTCTAGACTTTCTAATGATTGTTCAATAACTGATCATTCTATTTACACAATTCTGAGCTCCAAACGTTATTTTTTTAAGGTGATTATATAGGACGAAATACGTAAGCGGAGAATGTAGTTATCTTGGATATTTACTATTTATTTCGTAAGAACGTGTGTTCGTGTTAGTAGTGGATGAAAGAAAAGTCTCCGAGTGCAAAGGTTTAAGAATGGAGATCGATGGAAAATTAACTTTGCGAGTGGGTGGGGGGAATACGCATATCTGTTGCGTCGTGCTCGATCCGGCGTTACAGGTTCGCCGAGGGGGAGTTAATAAATCAGAGACGATCGTCGTTTCCGGTTTCAACGACCGTTTGACAGGAATAGTCGGGGTTCACGCGATATTGGACACGGAATAGTCACGGTGGATGGAGAGCGGGCGAAGGTCGGCGCCGCGTCGAACGCGAAATAGTAACGAGCTTTGCACCATTAGCGTGCAAACTAGTTGCGGTCCGGGCGATATTGGATGCAAAATAGTCGCGATGGGAATAACGTCGTACGCAAAGTGGTTGCGGTTTAAACGGCCCTTCTAGGAAGTAACTCCACCAGCCCCGTAATAGTGGACACGGTGTAAGCGGTCTTCCGGACGAAGTAATCGTAGTAATCGCGGTTTGATCCAAATATACTGCGACCCGAGTAGGCGATTATAACGATGCTAGATTGAGCCATATTCTGCTCAGCGCGACTATAAACGTTATAACGTCCCTTTTGAATCACTCTGTACGACAGACACATGGGGCGCGTCTGACTATTATCGCTGTTTCCACTTGCTACGATGTCCAAGCCGTATTCCATCTCACGCGCGCGCCCATTCCAAATCAATTTTCACGAAAACGAAGCCCGAATTTCACATAGAGTCATCCTCTTTAATTATCTCCGCAGCTTGAAACAAGCCATGCTTTACAAATCGTTTATCCTTTCCATTGATACGTCTTGTTTGCATGCAATTTCCAACAACAGCCAGTTAGCGCAACCCCAAAAAAATACATTCGATTGTACGCGATCCACCGTGTTCCCACGTTTTATTTGCGCCTTTTTTTTTTTTTACCTTTTGTTTTGTAACATTCATACGCTTTTCGACTCGCGCGTGTAATCGCAATATCCACGATTTCATCGCCGATAAACAAGTGAGAACATCGGTCCGTCGTTTCCACGCTTTGGAAATTTGCGGTTACCGGGCGGGGTGTCGCGTCCACCTATTCTCTTTTTTTAATTTTCCATTTTTTAAAACGCTGCAGTTTTTATTTCTCGGTTTGTTAGAGGGATACATGTACCGTGTTTGTCGACAAACTGTTCGGTTTTTATCGCGCGCCGCGATCTCGCTGCAGCTTTCAACGCGAAAACTCGTCGCTTTTATCGCCTTGAATGAAAATTCATTTTTTCAATCGTTCCCGTTGCTCTACCAAACGTCTCACTTCGTAACAACAATATCGAAAGATACGTTCGTTTTACGTACGGGTCTGAGAAGACCCAGACACCCGTAGGGCAATCTCGAGCGACTCCGAATAACATTTAATTCCGCTTCCCCAGAACTCTGTTCCCGCGCGTTACAGACGCACTTGCAATTCACCCGGCTGGCTCGTTCGTTTTCCAACCTCAATCCCCCCCGAAAACCTACCGTAATTTCGCTGACGAGAACGTGATTCTGTTCCGCGCGACTCTCATTAAACGGCACTCACCGAACTTCGTAGGCCTCGCGTCGAAAGTTAAACGAGCGAAACAACCGGGGACGATCCGTTTGCACGTTCCCGTGTGCACATGTTGCGCGACAGATGCACGTACGCGGGCGTCTCCTCGTCCTTCGGGCTCATTTTAAGTCGATTTCGGGAAATCGCGGCATTCACCGCCGCGCTACGCCCCCCGCAACCCTTTCCTGTCGGGCTGAATTGGAGTTTGAAACGCGGGGGAGGCCGACGCGAACCGCCACTTTGGCCCGGTCCATCGTTTCGAGCACTCCGCCGCGATTTTACGACGCTTCATCTCGCTTCGCCGCCATTAAACGAAACGCTTGCTCCACCCCCCAGAAATTAATACGCAGAAAAGTTGCCCCTTCGTGTCGACAATTGGTTTAATTGCAGTCGATCGGTTTTTATACGTAGTAACAAATGGGACGTCCGGAAGCTGCTTTTGTATCGACGTGTCTCTCCGGATCCCGTGCGTACGTTCGTGCGTTTTTTTTTTTTCTCCTGTTGGAGACGCTCCAATTGGCTGCTCTAGAATCCCACGAATTGGGACACGGAGTAATTAACATCGCTCGTCATCGAAACAATCTCGACCAGTCGGCGTTCGAGATTGTCGGAGTACTCGAATGGGGGCTCCTTGCATAATCGAGACACATCGAATATCGCGAAACTGTCCGGATAAACGCGGCGATCTTGTCCTCGAGGACGCAAATCCAAACCGGGGGAATTGCCACTGACATTTTATCGCTGTTCGGGAATAATTTATGAGCACCGCGCAAGGACGTTTCTGAGGTCGCTCGCGGACGGGGATGCGGACGACAATTTCAACCGACGACGGAGACGAGATGCATCGATTCCGAGAGATATGCACGCGATACCAGAAACGCGATCGCGCGGCAACGGTACCAACAATTACGCCCCGACGTGCCTGCCCGCCGTAAATAATAATTAGATTCCCGATCTTTATGCAAATTCATATTTTTATTAATAGAATTAACCTGTCGACGTACGATTTAATTTCACATTATTCGTCGTACTTATACTATTTAATTTTGTTTAAATTCGATCGTGCAAGGAATGACCACGAATACCTCGCGAAAAATTTGAATAGGAGATTCTAGAGGCCGAAATAAGACGAACATCAAGAATACCGATTTGTTGGTTGAGGCTTCGTTAAAAAGTTATTTGAAGTTCCGTACTGACCGGAAAATTTTTCAGCGAAAAAAAAATGTCAGATCGTTCTAGAAAAATTATTTTTAGTTCCGTGGGTCAATTACAATCATTTTATGTGAATACACATACACCCGAAATCCTACGCGCTTTCGAGAAAAAAATTCCTTACCGAAAATATAATGTCTGACCGTACCATCGATGTGTTTCCCTGAAAATTTTCGGCAAAAAAAGATTTCAAATCGTTCTAAAAAAATTATTTTTGTTTGCGGGGGTCCATTATAATCATTTTATGTGAATAGACATACCCCCGAAATCCTACGCATTTTCGAGAAAAAATTCTTTACCGAAAATATAATTGCTGACCATACCATCGATGTGTTTCCCTGAAAATTTTCGGCAAAAAGATTTCAAATCGTTCTAAAAAAATTATTTTCAGTTGCGAGGGTCTATTATAATCATTTCTGCTGAGTAGACATACCCCCGAAATCCTAGCCACTTTCTAGAAAAAAATTCGAGAAGGTGTGAAATTTTTCGCTGAAAAAAAAATTTCAAATCGTTCGAAAAAAATTATTTTTAGTTCCGTGGGTCAATTACAATCATTTTATGTGAATACACATATACCCGAAATCCTACGCGCTTTCGAGAAAAAAATTCCTTACCGAAAATATAATGTCTGACCATACCATCGATGTGTTTCCCTGAAAATTTTCGGCAAAAAGATTTCAAATCGTTCTAAAAAAATTATTTTCAGTTGCGAGGGTCCACTATAATCATTTTTGATGAATAGACATACCCCCGAAATCCTAGCCACATTCTAGAAAAAAATTCGAGAAGGTGTGAAATTTTTCGGTGAAAAAAAAATTTCAAATCGTTCGAAAAAAAATTATTTTTAGTTCCGTGCTTCAATTACAATCATTTTATGTGAATACACATATACCCGAAATCCTACGCGCTTTCGAGAAAAAAATTCCTTACCGAAAATATAATGTCTGACCGTACCATCGATGTGTTTCCCTGAAAATTTCGGCAAAAAAAGATTTCAAATCGTTCTAAAAAAATTATTTTCAGTTGCGAGGGTCCATTATAATCATTTCTGCTGAGTAGACATACCCCCGAAATCCTAACCAATTTTGAGAAAAAAATTCGAGAAGCTGAAATTTTTCAATAAAAAAAAAAAATGTCAAATCGTTCTAAAAAAATTATTTTTGTTTGCTGGGGTCCATTATAATCATTTTTGGTGAATAGACATACCCCCGAAATCCTACCCACTTTCGAGAAAAAAATTCCTTACCGAAAATCTAATTTCAGGCTAGAAATCATTTCGAAATTTCGAAATTTCATGCGTATCTTTAAAACGCCATAACTCCTGAACGGATTGAAGGATTTTAATGTTTAAAAAAGCAATCAACGCGTATTTTAGTCAAGAATATGTAGAAATTCTAAGAATATTGGAAAAGTTGTTTCTCAAGGCGAGGAGGTTAACGAAATGAGAGCTCTGTAGAGGGTTGCCTCAACTGCTAAATATAATTCGTATCTTACTTTAGGTATTACCTACATATTTACATATTAAATGCATTCTGTAGTTTTTGAGAATTAAAATAACCATGGTCATCTCGTATCGTTGATATTCTCTAAACATAGGAATCACGCGAGCTATTATCGTTTTTGTTCCACTTTAAAAATTAAATCCCATTCGTCTCGAAGCTCTGAAATTTTAATAAATAACGATTCTAGCCATTATCGCGGTCCGTAATGCGTTATTAAATTGCCGAAAGTCTATTTCCCAACCCGTGGTTATGTTCTTTTCTTGCTCCAAACGGATCGTTCGCGGCAATTTGCGATTAAAATTTTTTCGCTCGTGCACCGAGGCGTAGGGAAAAAGTGGCGTGAGATCGAAAAAAGCTCGAATGTCGGATAAGCGAATCGAATTACCGTGGTTTCGGCGATAAATTTTCGACTGTTTACGGCTCAATTAGTCGGCTCCTCGGTCGCGGGTGCTTAGGTGGGTGTATTTATACGTATATGTATGTATATATATATTTCATAACGGGAGTCTTCAGTCCCGACGTTAGCTCGTAAGTCGCGATCGTAAACGGAACGAATCAAAGCCGTGTTATTATCGCCGGTCGCATTACCATCTGCGATAAACTCGACGCCGAACGAGCTGCAACGCGAAACCGCCTTTCCTTAAGCACGGCGTTCATTTTTTACCGCGCTTAAATTAGCATACCGAGACTGCGTCCAATTCCATTACGTTAATGCCTCGTAACGTTATTTTCGCACATTTTTAAATGCCACGCGATACCTTGTTTCTGATACGATCTTCCGAGTAATACGCGGAAACGCCAGAACCCGTGAAGATCGACTCGATTCCGGAATAAAATCTACCACCGTGAAGACCACGTTTTTAATAACTCGCGAGAGAACACGTGATACTCGGTACGGTTCTATTTACGTCGACTGTAATCGAACGTTTCACAAACGGGTCAGCGAACTAAATAAATACCAAACGCCAGTAACCAACCGTACTTCCGAATACAGTTGCACGTTTTACTATTTTAATCAAAGTTCTGTTAGCGGATACGGGCTCGCTCGTATAAAAGATCCGCGAGTTTCGTTTCTCCCACGGCTAAATAAACGCGGTGGTTCGGCTTCTAAAAGTGCCATACGCGCGTTTGATTTCCACGTTTGCCCCGCGATAGCCTTGTCCCTCGTTCGTAGCACCGCCCCTCGGACGCGGCGTCCTAATGTACCTTCCATTAGGTCCGTTTCGCCATCAAGCAGTTCAATGACGCCCGTTTTGGTCGATACGCCGCGCGGGAACGCGTTTCTGCCTGATAATGGCCGCGGAGGTCGCTGAAACATCCATGAAAAGCCGGGGCTCCGTGCTTTTAAGTAGTAAAGTTTGGTAATTGTCGGACGCGGGACGCGGCTGTTATCGAGTCCTCGTTCCAGATACGAAACGATCCGCGTCGCTTTTCGAACGGATCGGCATCCCGTTCGACCGGGAACGGGGTACGCGTTCCGCGTAAATTCAAACGGAAACAGAAAACACGAATAACCGTTCGCGTCGTTCTCGAGTTAGAAGTACAATTGTCAGAGTTTCCTCTGTTCTATTCACTCGTATTATCGGGCTCCTCTTAATTCGGAATCGTTCTTTCTTCGTTCCCGTCGTAAGTGCCGTGCTGTTTGTGACAGTCTTCTCGCTGTAAGGTATCGCGTTCCCAGGCCCCTCGGGGACGGTATCTTCATTCATTATGCAACGGCAACGTCGGAATGGTTGCTTCCCTCGACACATCCGAGCCTACTTGGAACAATCAATCCCACGACACCCGATAACACCGTGACTTCGAGTCTCACTAGCCATCGTCGAGCGAGGGTGCATAGTTTATGTCATAGTCCCATTCGGTCTCTCAGCCAGGAAACCGGAACGCAGAGTCTATCCGCCATCGAAACGCGGTAACCTGGAATTTTACTTTTCAGTTCGACGTAGAAATTGACGGAGCGTCGACGCGAGAGTAAAACATCATGCAAACGACATTAGAGTTTTAATAAGGACGCCAACGAGAGAGTTCGAGAGTCTTATTAATTGCTCGTTAATTCGCAGCGTCTTCTCCTCGGAATTGAGACGTACTAATTGTCGAATGGCGGGGACCGTTCTCCCTGGGAATGATCGTCCCCGGGGCGTCCTGTTGCCGTGGAATCAGCGGTCGCGGGAAAATTCATCGTTCCTGTTTCGTTCGCGGAAGAATGCAATCCCGCCAGGCGACATTCATTTGCACTTTCCAGATTACTTTCCTCGATAATTAACTCTCAATCCGTCCGTCGAGCATCGTTCCCGCGTTTCCACGGAAACCGAGGAGTCCGGACGACTCGAGGAGGGAACTTCGCCGACGGATTAATCGACCGTCCTTTATCGAGCGAAATAAAAAAAAACGCCAAGCACTGGGCGATTCGATGTTACAAAGACTGGACCCGGTAACAATTTTTGCACCAACAGTTAGCTGTAATGTGTAATAGCTGGTCTCCATTCAAACGAATTTTAGAAAATTGGATCGATAGAACTGTCTCCTTTCAATATGACGGAATAAAATCACTCGATAAACGGGAGGAAAATATTTATTTTGTTTGAGATGCAGGGTGTTCGGCCAATCCTGGGAAAATCAAGAATATCAATTTCTTGACTGAAGTTTCGTTAGAAAGTTATTAAAAAATTAGATTCAAAACTTTTAAATCGTTCTGAAAAAATTATTTTTAGTTGCGGGGGTTAATTGCAATCATTTTTGGTCATTAGACATACAATCGAAATCCTACGCGCCATCGAGAAAAAAATTCGAGTAGGTGGACAAATTTTTCGACAAAATTAAAAAATTTCAAATCGTTCTGGAAAAATTATTTTCGGTTGCAGGGGTCAATTATAATCATTTCTGGTCATTAGACATACCCTCGAAATCCTAACCATATCCGAGAAAAAAATTCCTTACCGAAAATCTAATGTGAGGCCAGAAATGCTTCTCTAAAATTTCATGTGAATCTTTAAAATGTCATAACTTCTGAACGGATTGGACGATTTTAATGTTTAAAAAAGCAAACTACGAGTATTTTGATGGAGAATATATAGAAATTGCAAAAATATTCGAAAGGTTGGTCCTTGAACCCGCAAAATGAGAAAAACTCCATAAAAGTGGTCCAATTTTCAAATGTCCATAACTCCTACAATAGTGAATATATTACAATGAAACTTTTTTCTGAAGTAGAGCTCATGGGTACCTACAAAAAAGTATTAGAGAACTTTTCTGTAGGATGTCAAACAAAATTACTAAAAATGAAAATCTAATTTTTAAAAAAAATCGACAGGTGCCTCAATTTTTCGGCAAAAAAATAAAATTTCAAATCGTTCTAGAAAAATTATTTTCGATTGCAGGGGTCAATTACAATAATTTTTGGTCATTAGACCTACCCCCGAAATCCTGCCCACTTCCAAAAAAAAAATTCGAGATGTGAAATTTTTCAAGAAAATTAAAAAATTTCAAATCGTTCTGGAAAAATTATTTTCGGTTGCGGGGGTCTATTACAATAACTTTTGATGAATATACCTACCCCCGAAATTCTACCCACTTTCGAGAAAAAAATTCCTTACTTAAAATATGTCTGACTATACCATTGATGTGTTTCCCTGAAAATTTTCTGCAAAAAAAAGTTTCATATCGTTCTGAAAAATTTATTGTCAGGTGCGGGGGTCAATTACAATAATTTTTGGTGAATATACCTACCCCCGAAATTCTACCCACTTTCGAGAAAAAAATTCCTTACTTAAAATATGTCTGACCATACCATTGATGTGTTTCCCTGAAAATTTTCTGCAAAAAAAAGTTTCATATCGTTCTGAAAAAATTATTTTCAGTTGCGAGGGTCCATTATAATCATTTTTGGTGAATAGACATACCCCCGAAATTCTACCCACTTTCAAGAAAAAAATTCAGTTCTGGCGGAACTTGAAACGTTAATAACTTTGTAACGAAGCCTCAGTCAAGAAATTGATATTCTTAATTTTCGACTTATTTTGGACTCCAGAATCTCCCATTAAAATTTTCCCCAGGAGTGGCGGAACACCTTGTATAAGAGGGAGACCCTTCGTGTGTCTGATTAAATTCGCACGAGCGAAATAAGACGAATGATGAAAGTAGGCCGGGACGTGCTCGAGAAAATTTCCGCCCGGATGCTTACACTTTTAATGCGGTCTTGTTTCCGTCCCGAACAATTACAGCGTAATTGAATCACCGAGAGGAAGTAACTAGATGGCGGAGCCGCAAACTTGCCCGTTGAAATAGTTCCGTCGATTAGTCGTCGACAGTACAGGACGTAAGATAATCATCAGACATAATTCATTCATTGATTTAATCGTTAATAAGTTACGTGTTTATTACAAAATGGAAACCAACGAAACGGATAGATAAATAGAAATTATTTTCGGTACAACCCCTCACCATATCCAATATTAATAAATATAATTAACCCTTAAGTGGATCATCGAGTACTCTCCAAGTTTAAAGTAATAATCATTTAATACACGTCAATGTAATTATTTGGCAAATTTTTGTATGCTTTAAAGGAAGTCAACATTAAGTAAAATAATTCTGTTGAGATCGATAGTCCGGCTTAAGGATTAATATAGTGAGAGGGAATGATTAGATTTCCCCGAGCAGTACTATATTTAAATATCATAATAGTCTCTATATTCTATATTGCAGAGTAATAAATCGTACGTAACGGCGAACACGTATCGTTCGATTCGAGTAAAAATTTGTTACGCGTTTGCAGATATAGAACGAAATATGCTAGCGTAGAAATAAACGATGCAAACGCAATTACCGTGCCTTTCCATACGTACCGATAAAATAATCAACGAACTTTCTAGCGTGAAAGGAAGGGAATGAATTTCGAAAAAAATGCCGCGCCTAGACTCGGCAGCAATTTGCGCCCGCAATGTTGTCGCGTATAAAATATTATTGTGCCTCGTCTAGAATATATTAATCGAAATTTTAACATACGCGTTTCGTTTATTTTTAATACGCGAGTTTGAAGTGGCCGCCTAAATTGGAATTTGCAACTCTGACCCCCTGGCTCCGGCAGCAAAGTTTGGATGGAAATCTGTTGGACACTACGTATATTTGTAACTCGTATAAATCATTACCGAATCGCGTATTTGGGGCTACGGGCACGTACGATGGACACGCGAAATGCCAGCGAAATTTTGTCGCGCCGTACGTTTTCTCCGCGTGCCGTACGAATTAATCGGTTTCCTTCGTGATTCGATCGCGCGTAAAAAAAATTCCCGCGAGGATCGCGATGAAGAACACGTGAACGCAAGTAAACGAAGAGAAAACGCAAAGTCATCGTTATTTCAGAGTTAATGGCTATCGATCGCGGGGAGTCTCTCGTTGTTCGCGGATATATTCGTTCGAGGATCGAAATTGGACGGTCGACGCTTTAAAAACCGCGGTGGAACTTCCGATCGCAACTTCTTAATCAAATTTAGAGTTCGCGGATATGAAAGGTGGCACGGTCGAGAATATAACTAGTTCCTTGGAACGACGAAGGTTTCTTCGTTATATTCGGTCAATGTTTGAGGACGTTACGCTTCATTTAATATTCAAAATCTGGGCGTTCGTTCCGCCCACGGCCCCAAGGAATTGCCAGCTGCTTTTATTAGTCTTGTCTATCTCGAATTTATTCTTCCCGTACCTGTCCCGTTCTGTTCCTGCGTATCGAGGATCCTACTGTGTGCAGTGGTTTCAGATTTCAACGCTTTGTCGCGGAGTTCGATTTTTATTTAACTCGAGCGTTTGCTGTATCGACGCTTCGATCATTTAGACAATTTGTATTTCTTTCTTTATCATTCGAAAAGGGTTAAATGGAGATACAGGGTGTTCGGCCACCCCTGGGAAAAATTATAATGGGAGATTCTAGAGGCCAAAATAAGACGAAAATCAAGAATACTAATTTGTTGATGGAGATTTCGTTAAAAAGTTATTAACGTCTAAAGTTTCACCCGTACTGAATTTTTTTCTCGAAAGTGGGTAGAATTTCAAGGGTAGGTCTATTCACCAAAAGTTATTGTAATTGACCCCTGCAATCGAAAATAATTTTTTTAGAACGATTTGAAACTTTTTTTCCGTCAAAAAATTTAGGCACCTGTCGATTTCTCTTAAAAATTCGTTTTTCATTTTTATTAATTTTGTTTGGCGCCCCACAGAAAAGTTGTCTAATACTTTTTTGTAGGTACCCATGAGCTCTACTTCAGAAAAAAGTTTCATTGTAATATATTCACTATTGTAGGAGTTATGGCCGTTTGAAAATTGGACCACTTTTATGGGGTTTTTCGCATTTTACGGGGTCAAGCAGCAACTTTTCCAATATTTTTAAAATTTATGCATATTCTTTACTAAAATGCGCGTTGATTGCTTTTTTAAACATTAAAATCGTCCAATCCGTTCAGAAGTTATGACGTTTTAAAAATACGCATGAAATTTCTAGGCAACATTTCTGGTCATATATCATATTTTCGGTAATGAATTTTTTTCTCGAAAATGTGTAGAATTTCGAGGTTATGTCTAATGACCAAAAATGATTGTAATTGACCCCTGTAACTAAATATAATTTTTTTAGTATGATTGAAATTTTTTAATTTCGTCTAAAAATTTCAGTATCTATTCGAATTTTTTTGTCGAAAGTGGGTAGGATTTCGAGGGTATGTCTAATGACCAAAAATTATTGTAATTGACCCCTGCAATCGAAAATAATTTTTTTAGAACGATTTGAAACTTTTCTTTTCCGCCAAAAAATTTAGGCACCTGTCGATTTCTCTTCAAAATTCGTTTTTCATTTTTATTAATTTTGTTTAGCGCC
This sequence comes from Colletes latitarsis, assembly GCF_051014445.1. Taxonomy (NCBI): domain Eukaryota; kingdom Metazoa; phylum Arthropoda; class Insecta; order Hymenoptera; family Colletidae; genus Colletes; species Colletes latitarsis. Next base: position 21,916,353 of record NC_135135.1, on the reverse strand, counting down.
CTACAGAAAAGTTGTCTATTACTTTTTTGTAGGTATCCAAGAGCACTACTTCAGGAAAAAGTTTCATAAAAATATATTTGCTATAGTAGGAATTATGGACATTTGAAAAGTGGACTATTTTTATGCGGTTTTTCTCATTTTGCGGGTTCAAGGACCAACCTTTCGAATATTTTTGCAATTTCTGTATATTCTCCATCAAAATACACGTAGTTTGCTTTTTTAAACATTAAAATCGTCCAATCCGTTCAGAAGTTATGACATTTTAAAAATTCGCATGAAATTTCAGTGAAACATATCAACGCTGTGGTCAGACATGAAATTTTCGATAAGGAATTTTTTTCTCGAAACTGAGTAGGATTTCGGGGGTATATCTGCTGACCAAAAATGCTTGCAATTGACCCTTGCAACTAAAAATAATTTTTCCAGAACGATTTAAAATTTTTTAATTTTGTCGAAAAATTTGTCCACCTACTCGAATTTTTTTCTCGAAAGCGCGTAGGATTTCGAGGGTATGTCTATTCAGCAAAAGTTATTGTAATTGACCCCCGCAACCTACAATAATTTTTCCAGAACGATTTGAAATTTTTGAATTTAATTAATAATAACTTTTTAACGAAGCCTCCATCAACAAATTGGTATACTTGATTTTCGTCGTATTTTGGTCTCTAGAATCCCCCATTAAAATTTTCCCCAGGATTGGCCGAACACCCTGTATAAAGGACACCCGAGGAACCGAGTCATCAGAAAGATTTCAAAGATCTCGTCTTATGGTTTCTTTCGCAATTCGACGAAGTGTGCTCGATCTATCAATCTTGCGTCGATATCATGGTCATGATCCTCGATTTCCGAGGCTGGTGTATCCCGAGGAATCCCTGTCCTGCCACTCTCTGTCTGCAAACACCGCCACAGACGTCGATGAAATTCCTCAAAGGTTGTTCCCTCCGCGATGAAATCGACAGCATCCCCGACACCTGGAACCTTGGCCGTTTCCTGTACTCTCCTACTTTCTAGTCCTGTTCGATCCCCGCGTCCTGGGTCCCCTTCCCTCTCGACGCAGTCCCATTATTGTGATTGAATGCGTTCAGGATCAAATATCCAGAGGCAGCGGGTGTGCAACACGTTGCACCCGATCGACCCGAAGGCATGCGGTCGCGTTGTTGCGGCGAATGCCACGCTGTTAATCGCTCGTCGACGACCCGCGACGCCGCTCGATTGCGTCGCGAGCGGATCTTCGCCAGCGGTGTCGACCTCCGAACGATTAGATCCTTCGTTGATTAATCTCGACCGCCCCGCACAAAGGGAGAATAATACAACCACCCAGACACCACATTCTACTGCCGAAGACCTCTAAATTTACACCCTCGTAGATTTACTTCTGATTTTCCTGTTTATTAATTCATCGTTAATCGTTGCTTTGATTCTTCCTTCAAATAAAAGCCTGTTTATACAGGGAGTTCATCCACCCCTGAGACAAATTTTAATGGGAGATTCCAGAGGCCAGCATAAGACGAAAATCAAGAATATTAATTGGTTGATTCAGGCTTCGTTAAAAAGTTATTAACGTTTAAAGTTCCGCTCGGACTGAATTTTTTTCTAGAAAGTGGGCAGGATTTCGGAGGTATGTCTATTCACCAAAAATGATTGTTATTGACCCCTGCAACCGAAAATAATTTTTCCAGAACGATTTGAAATTTTTTAATTTCGTCGAAAAAAGGCATCTAATTAGATTTTCGGTTAGGAATTTTTTTCTCGAAAATGCGCAGGATTTTGGAGGTATGTGTAATGACCAAAAATGATTGTAATTGACCCCCACAATCGAAAATAATTTTCCCAGAACGATTTGAAATTTTTTAATTTAATTGTTAATAACTTTTCAATGAAGCCTCCATCAACAAATTGGTATTCTTGATTTTCGTCTTATTTTAGCCTCTAGAATACCCCATTAAAATTTTCCCAGGGATGGTCCAACACCCTGTATAAGATTAGACTTCCAAGGACCTCACTCAAAATTTCCACCCCCATAGATTTACTTCTGAGTGTTCGATTTATAAAATTCGTAATAACCTTCGCTTCATTTCTTCTCTCGTTTCAAATAAAACCCTGATCAAATCAAATTAGACTCCCAAGGACCTCGCTCAAAATTTACAACCCCCATGGATTTGCTTCCAATCGTGCAATGTATAGAATCCATCATTAATAATCGTTGCTTTTTCTTTTCTCGTTTCGAATAAAAGCCCCTATCCAAATACCAAAAATACCACGTGTAAAAATTCTTTTCTTCCTAATTCTCCTTCGATATCCCCGAATCAATTATGCGGAGGGGGTTGGCCGCGGAACGATTAATCGGTTTGCTCGTGTTTTTCTTTTCGAGCGACGGATGAAATATCGAGCGGAGGGTGGCGTTGGTAAAAGGTGTGAGAACAGGTGCTCTTTCGCAACCCTTTCGGGGTTGGCTCTCCGGGTCCCGTGGATGGCGCGCTATTAATTAGAACGCGAGCCACTATCCGTTCTCAAACAGAACGATCCCGGTCCCGTTACATCCACGATCTTCGACGCTCATCCCTTAGGCGTTCGGCGGGTTCGACCATCCCTTTCGGCTCTACGGTTTTCCCGCGCTGTTCCCGGCCGTATGCCAGACAGAGGGCCGAAACCGGGGATAGTGCATCAGCAATGCTAAGTAAACTGCGGCCCGGGGACGAGGATCGAGGGTCGATGCGTGGGTGGGCGAACGTCTGTGTGTGCCGTAGGATACCCAGTCGGGGGAAGTGTTTTTTCAAGAGACAAGATGTCTGCGGGAAATATGATTTATCGACGTTGCACGGAAGGGCCGGGAGACTCGCTGAATTATCATGCCGATGCGCCACAACGTTCTTGAGCCCCCGATGGGGATTCATCGCGGATTCTTCTATTACAATATTTCGTTCGCACTTCCATCGCCTACGACTTCCAGTAATTTACACAGCTCGACAGTGTAAGTAAATATTAACCCCTTGCCGTACAATGACGAGTTCGACTCGTTGCAATTTCTCGATGTAAACTTTCGTATTCATGAGTCGCCATCAAATCTTATACAGGGTGTTCGGCTACCACTGGGAAGAATTTTATTGAGAGATTCTGGAGGCCAAAATAAGACGAAAATCAAGGATACTAATTTGTTAATTGAGGCTTCGTTAAACAGTTATTAACGATTGAAGTTCCGCCCGTACTGAATTTTTTTTCTCGAAAGTGGGTAGGATTTTGGGGGTATGTCTAATCACCAAAAATGATTATAATTGACCCCCGCAACCGAAAATAATTTTTTTAGAACGAATTGGAAGTTTTCAACTTCGCTGAATTTCAAGGGAATCATTATTCATGGTCAGACATTGTATTTTCGGTAAAGAATTTTCTACTCGTAAGTGCGTAGGATTTTGGGGGTATGTATATTCACCAAAAATGATTGTAATTGACCCGTTCAATTAAGAATAATTTTTTTAGGACAATTTGAAACTTTTCAATTTTGTTAAAAAATTTGTCTACCTACTCGAATTTTTTTCTCGAAAATGCGTAGGATTTCGAGGGTATGTCTATTCACCAAAAATGATTGTAATTGACCCCCGTAACCGAAAATAATATTTTCAGGATTAATTAAAAACTTTTTTTTTCGCCGAAAAATTTAGGCACCTACCCCCTGTCGCTTTTTCTTAAAAATTACTTTTTCAATTTTAGTATTTGTTTGACGCCCTACAGAAAAGTTGTCTAATACTTTTTTGTAGGTACCCACGAGCTCTACTTCAGAAAAAAGTTTCATTGAAATATATTCACTATTGTAGGAGTTACGGCTGTTTGAAAATTGGACCATTTTTATGGCGTTTTTCTCATTTTGCGGGGGCAAAGGATCAACTTTTCGACTATTTTTGCGATTTGTACATATTCTCCGCCAAAATACGCGTAGTTTGCTTTTTTAAACATTAAAATCGTTCAATCTGTTCAGAAGTTATGACGTTTTAAAGATTCGCATGAAAATTCGGGCAGACATTTCTGGCCAGAAATTATATTTTCGGTAAAGAATTTTTTTCTCGAAACTGAGTAGGAGTTCGAGGGTATATCTGTTCACCAAAAATGCTTGTAATTGACCCCTCTAACTAAATATAATTTTTTTAGTATGATTTGTAATTTTTTAATTTCGTCTAAAAATTTCAGTATCTATTCGAATTTTTTTCTGGAAAATGCGTTGGATTTCGGGAGAATGTGTAATGACCAAAAATGATTGTAATTGACCTTTACAACCGAAAATAATTTTTTCAGAATTAATTAAAAATTTTTTTTTTCGTCGAACCTACTTGTCGATTTTTCTTAAAAATTCCTTTTTCATTTTTAGTAATTTTGTTTGACGCCCTACAGAAAAGTTGTCTAATACTTTTTTGTAGGTACCTCTGAGCTCTACTTCAGAAGAAAGTTTCATTGAAATATATTCACAATTGTAGGAGTTATGGCCGTTTGAAAATTGAAGCACTTTTATGGGGGTTTTCGCATTTTACAGAGTCAAGCAGCAACTTTTCCAATATTTTTAGAATTTCTATATATTCTTTACTAAAATACGCGTAGTTTGCTTTTTTAAACATTAAAATCGTCCAATCCGTTCAGAAGTTATGACGTTTTAAAGATACGCATGAAATTTCAGTGAAACATATCAACGCTATGGTCAGACATGAAATTTACGGTAAGGAATTTTTTTCTCGAAACTGAGTAGGATTTCGGGGGTATGTCTATTGACCAAAAATGCTTGCAATTGACCCTTGCAACTAAAAATAATTTTTCCAGAACGATTTAAAATTTTTGAACTTAATTTTTAATAACTTTTTAACGAAGCCTCCATCAACGGATTGGTATTCTTGATTTTCGTCTTATTTTGGCCTCTAGAATCCTCTATTAAAATTGTTCCCAGGGTTGGCCGAACACCCTGTATAATTAGAAATTTAGTCCGCGGCAGTATTTACTACAGATGTGATTTTTCGATTCGACTCGACGTGGCTCTGGGCGTTTCTTCGTCCCCTGAAACTCGATCGCCAAGAACGGGAATCGTTTTTTCAACCTCTTACGGCTCATCCAGCGTTAAATTGCGCGGCATTCCTCCCGGGGGGAATCGTTCTTTGTATCCCGCGTGTTCGGAACCCCCTTCGGCGACGTTATCCTTAACGAATCAGACCCGTGGAAAAGTTCTATTTACAAGCCGTGGCACGAAAACGCGCTCGACCGTGTTCTCGTCGTATCTCCGCGAATGTTTTCAACGGAACGACGCGATCTACGGAAACGCGTCCGCCCTAAAAGGGCCACCCCCATCTCCCCCCCCGGCGGCAGTTGTCATCGCGGGAGCGTCGCCTTATCGGCGACTGTCGACGCCATCGCGACGCTGTCGTCGCGGATTTCCCCGCTCGGGCGACGCCGCCGTCGTGAAATCGAGCGAAAGGGAAGTCCTCCCGGCCGACGTCGTCACCTTGACGCAATCTACGACGAGGGTTGCAAGGTGGAATCGAGCGAAAAGAGAGAAATATATTAAAATGGTCCCCTGGAGAAGAGAACCGGAGTTTAACGGTTCCCGCGACACCCGCGGGAGGAACCAAGAAAGGGGGAGGAGCCTCCAAGAATCGGGCGGAGGTTATCAAAGAAAAGGGAAAAATCAACGAGGGTTTTCATCTTTCGATTCCTTGTATTCCTGGCTCCCGATCTCATCGTCGAACGTAACGAGGAACGTCGTCAGGGTTGTTGAAAACGAAGCCAATTGAAATTGCGTTCTCGACCGCCCCCCTCCCCATGGGGGACCTCTGTTTCCCGGGAATCGAGTTTCGTTCATGTACCGAACTTAGATTCGTTTTAGGAGGGGTGAACAGTTACGATGATATCGACGATTTTTCATATCGATATATCGTACGCGTCCAGGAAACAATTTTCGGGCATTTTGTTGGACGGAAGGGGGTTTTTTTTTTTTTTTTTTGCATTGTTTCGTGTAAACGTCATTCAAGCAATATTGGATCGGGTAATAATTCCTTTCATTTCGCCGTTCGCCCCGTTTTTCGCGCTGGTAATAAAAATATTAACAGGTTTTATTACATCTATCGCGGAAATGCAGCGAACAAACACAAACACCGGGCCGGGCAGTGAAAACGTTTCGCCCCGTATCGTACGAGCAAAATGTAAACCGATCTCTGGTATCGCAAATTGTTTGATAAAGCGCGAAACGTTTCGAAAATCAGGCCGGAAGTGCGAAGAGAAGTCCCGATTGGAAATTTATTTTTTATCGGAAAGGGATATAGCGGACCCCGGATGGACCGCGAAAATTCCTCGAATTTATATTGAATTTCACTGTACTTTTTGTTTGCCTGTCCCGTTTATTCCGTCGAAATATTATGTTTTTTAACCCCGTCGCGTCAACCGATATTAATTTCGTTTTAATCCACGCGTCTCGTAACGCTGCACAATGGATGCGTTTAATTGCTTTCGAAAACATACGGTACGTTTGCTTATTTTTATTCTCGTTTTAATTAATTGCTTCGATCGACTCAAGATTTCGTTCGAACGACGACGGACGAGTCCTGTAATTTCACGGGAACAAAGCTCGTCTTTCAATATTTAATTTCATAATTGATAAATATTGTATTTGCCCGACGCGGCGGCCAAGCCGCGAGATGTTGATAGCGCGTCCGATGAAGTTTCTCAATTAAATTGAAGAGATAGCCCCACCGACGAGGGAAACGTTTCTCGTTTTAATTGGACGACCCTACTTCGCGAATAGTATCGAAAAATATTTACCGAGCTAATACCGAAATCTAATTATTTTTTAATAGACCTTCCCCACCCGTTAAAAGCACCGAGGTTTAATTCCGTCCGAAGGATTTCGGTTTTTCTTCGACTCCCGTACGTTTCTCTGGGTCTCGAGCGTTTACTTTCAGATCTCGTGAAAAGCTCGAGGAACGTGGACGTTAAACTTTCAAGCTTTTTCCCCCTGCCCGTCGTTCCTTTGCTCCGACGTTAGGGTAATTTGTCAGACGTAGGAATTGAAATGAAAGGGCAAAGGGAGATATTTTTCGTTTACATATAAAATGCCCTTTACCTCCAAATACCCGGGAGTTTCTTGATCCTGGAGCTACAGTTTTTCACTCGACTTTGCCCATTAGCTGTTCCGAATGTTCCCTGCTCACGTTAAACGAAACGATCCTGTTTTCTGCGATTTCTTCTCGAACTGGATACAATTCTGGGATTCTAATACGATTATTTTCGAGGCACGCGATCTCGAAAAGCGTGTTCGAGACCTTTGATCGAAACAGCGTTAAATTCACATCTGTATTACTATTGCAGGACATTTACATCGAAGGTTTTTTGTTCGCGAAGAAACGAAGAACCAGGAACAGCCAGATAACAGAGTGAAGAAAACGAGTGATCGTGAAGACCAGAAACTTTTTCCTGAAGTAGAGCTCATGAGTACCTACAAAACAGTATTACACAACTTTTCTGTAGGGCGTCAAATAAAATTACTAAAAATGAAAAACGAATTTTTAAGAAAAATCGACAGGGAGTAGGTGCCTAAATTTTTCGACCAAAATAAAAATTTCAAATCGTTTTAGAGAAATTATTTTTACCTAGGGGGGTCAATTACAATCATTTTTGCTCAATAGACATACCTCCGAAATCCCATCCACTTCGTAGAAAAAAATTCGAAAACGTGTGAAATTTTTCAATAAAATTAAAAAATTTCAAATCGTTCTGGAAAAATTATTTTCGGTTGCGGGGGTCAGTTACAATAATTTTTTATGAATAGACCTACCCCGGAAATCCTACCCACTTTCTAGAAAAAAATTCAGTACAGGCGGAACTTCCAACGTTGATAACTTTTTAATGAAGCCTCAGTCAAGAAATTGATATTCTTGATTTTCGACTTACTTTGGCCCCTAGAATCCTCCATTAAAACTTTTCCCAGGGATGGCCGAACACCCTGTATAATTAGTCAATGGTTGTATTTCATGCTCAACGATTATTAACACTAGGTTTACGAACACTCGTTGCGTATATTTCTATTGTAATTCGCTGTGTTAACGGTTACATTAAAATGCAATTTTTCTTTTAATTAGAGTATATATTCATATCATTACATCAATTAAATCCAACATAAATTGCTAACAAATAATATTTATGGGTCCTATAACGTTAAGTTTAGAATCTGAATGCGTTAAATTGACGCGTACCGTAAACCTAGTGTTAAAAGATTGCGTGCTCAATGTTTTAAATTCCTTTTTTAGTTTGTTTCAAATAAAATTTTCTTTAAATCCCGCGCCATTGTGTTTTCGGTAAAGAATTTTGTACTCGTAAGTGCGTAGGATTTTGGGGGTATGTATATTCACCAAAAATGATTGTAATTGACCCCCGCAACCGACAATAATTTTTTCAGGATTAATTAAAAACTTTTTTTTTGGCCGAAAAATTTAGGCACCCTACTTCTTGTCGATTTTTCTTAAAAATTCCTTTTTCATTTTTAGTAATTTTGTTTGACGCACTACAGAAAAGTTGTCTAATACTTTTTTGTAGGTACCCATGAGCTCTACTTCAGAAAAAAGTTTCATCGAAATATATTCACAATTGTAGGAGTTATGACTGTTTGAAAATTGGACCATTTTTATGGGGTTTTTCTCATTTTGCGGGGTCAGGGACCAACTTTTCGAATATTCTTAGAATTTCTACATATTCTTTACTAAAATACGCGTAGTTTGCTTTTTTAAACATTAAAATCGTCCAATCCGTTCAGAAGTTATGATGTTTTAAACATACGCATGAAATTTCAGGGAAACATCTCAACGGTATGGTCAGACATGATATTTTCGGTAAGGAATTTTTTTCTCGAAACTGAGTAGGAGTTCGAGGATATATCTATTCACCAAAAATGCTTGTAATTGACCCCTCTAACTAAATATAATTTTTTTAGTATGATTTGTAATTTTTTAATTTCGTCTAAAAATTTCAGTATCTATTCGAATTTTTTTCTGGAGAATGCGTTGGATTCCGGGAGAATGTGTAATGACCAAAAATGATTGTAATTGACCTTTACAACCGAAACTAATTTTCTCAGAATTAATTAAAAATTTTTTTTTTCGTCGAAAAATTTGGGCACCTACTTGTCGATTTTTCTTAAAAATTCCTTTTTCATTTTTAGTAATTTTTAGTAAAATGCAATTTTTCTTTTAATTAGAATGTATATTCATACCATTACATCAATTAAATCCAACATAAATTCCTAACAAATAATATTTATGGATCCTATAACGTTAAGTTTAGAATCTGAATGCGTTAAATTGACGCGTACCGTAAACCTAGTGTTAAAAGATCGTGTGCTCAGTGTTTTAAATTCCTTTTTTAGTTTGTTTCAAATAAAATTTTCTTTAAATCCCGCGCCATTGTGTTTTCTATTTGCTGCCCGACTCGTCGCGGTATAAACGGATTGTACAATCTCGACAGCGTTTAATTCGAAGGTGGGTGCGGGTGGAAAGTGCTCGATAAAAGTAGTTCGGCCAAGACTAACGCGTAAAATAATTGTGCATCTGCCAGCCGCGACACGAGAGCGAGCAAAGTGCAAATTGGCCCCCGGGCCAAAACGAGTTTGACGCGGCTGCCTTAAACAGTCTCGTGTCCCGGGCGCTCGCGACACGGCGCACGCAAAATGGAATTTCCCGTAACGTCGCAGCTAGACGCGAAAGCGGAGATACGTATCGTCTCGAAAATTGTTGATATCGTCGGGCACTCCAGGTGTCCGTTAAAGTGGCGCCGGAGTTGGCGATCAACGAACAGAGACGCGGGCAACGCCGGACGCCCGACGTTTTTTCACTCCGACTTTCCTCGAAGCGAGTGCAAATGAAGTTTCGAACAAAACTCGACGTATAAAAAAAAGCCACGGGGATCTCGAAGCCTCGGTACAAGCAACCGGTAAGAGCGTCAGCTTGCTCCTCAGACACGCGGGCCAAAGAGCAAACTACCCGGTATCCAAAGTTCCCTCGAGGTATGCATATTACTTCCGGAATTTAGTTAATCCTTTAAAGCCCAACGTCACGGAACATCGGTCATTCCCGCCAGAAAATGGATCGCGAGCAACGACGACGGCGAATAAATGGCGGACAACACGGTTTTGGCGGTGGATTAAAATTCACCTGTACAACGTGCATTAAGGAGATATCGCTGTCAATTTCACAGCCCTTTTTGTGATATTTTTTTTTTCGATGATAGATAGGCTCTTTTGTACTGAGACTTTGTTGATATATTTATTCATCTTATAAGCGTGTACAATATTTTTTTCATGGAAAAATATTGAAAATCGTGGGAATTATAACTTCTTATTTAATGGCTCTTTTGGAAAAGGTGCTCCAATGGCTTCCAGGATTCCAGATAATTTGAAACATTTTTTTCTCGCAAGTGGGTAGGATTTCGGGGGTATGTCTATTCACCAAAAATTATTGCAATTGACCCCCGCAACTGAAAATAATTTTTTCAGAACGATATGAAACTTTTTTTCGCCGAAAATTTTCAGGGAAACACATCAATGGTATGGTCAGACATATTTTAAGTAAGGAATTTTTTTCTCGAAAGTGGGTAGGATTTCGAGGGTAGGTCTATTCACCAAAAATTATTGTAATAGATCCCCGCAACCGAAAATAATTTTTCCAGAACGATTTGAAATTTTTTAATTTTGTTGAAAAATTTCACATCTCGGATTTTTTTCTCGGAAGTGGGTGGGATTTCGAGGGTATGTCTAATGACCAAGAATGATTGTAATTGACCCCCGCAACCGAAAATAATTTTTCCACAACGATTTGAAATTTTTGAATTTAATTGTTAATAACTTTTTAAGGAAGCCTCCATCAACAAATTGGTATCCTTGATTTTCGTCTTATTTTGGCCTCTAGAATCCCCCATTAACATTTTTCCCAGGGGTGGCCGAACACCCTGTATTAGTAATGTACTGGAGCAATGAAATGCTTATAAGCATATAAAAGTACAACTATTTTATTGAAAAACATAATAAAACTGAGCCAAACATTAAATACTGACACTTTTATTGTACTAGGAGCATACGAATGTATTTCTTTTCTTTGCATAACAATTAAAAGAACGATTAAATGCCTCTCATTACTGAATTACTGGTATTCTATAACAATAACACAGCACTCGTAGCCATTACGCAAAAACACATAGAAGTGTGGCAATAATTACTTGTAAGCATACGAAAACACAACTATTTTATCGAAAATCGTAATAATATAATTTATGCAAAATTCAATAATAGTTTTACAACCATGGAAATATATTATTTTTCCAGTACCGAAATAAAGAATAATTAAATTCGCTAGAAAACTTGTTCGAATAGTGTTGCTGGTTGTGTCCGCTTGCTTATCGAGTCCCGCGGCAATTTTTAATATTTTATCGCGGCGTTAACGACTCTGATTTTACCATGCTAACGAACCCTTCCACCTTCGCCGATAAAGGACGGATCGCAGATTTCGTAAACCGGAATTTTATTTTCCTTATCGTGTCTCACCGCGCGTTCTACCGTCTGGCATCTCGTTTCTCGTTAATTCAGAGAGGAGAGAAACGATCGTATCTCGTCCCGTTAACGCGGCAATATATCTCTGATATATCGTCGAATGCTTCCATCGCACGCAAACAATTTCCCGCGTCGCGACGAAATTAAAGTGGAAAAACGAAAACGACGCGAGCACGTGGACCGGAACCGATGCCAAGAAAATCGTACGACGATCCCCGCCTGGATCGATACACGAGCTAAGTACAGCGATTCGACTTTAAAATTATATCGTAGAGTAGTCTCCACTGGATAAAAAAGAACGCAATTACCGACGACAAATCTGGTCGACTCGACAGTCTTATTTGATCGAAAACGCGCGAAAGAAAGGGAGAATCGAGTTACAGTGGAATTTTTCCCGAGTTAGGCAGTGGAGAATTTCCGGTGGAGTTTCCTTATCCGTATCGCGAAGCCTCTCCGCGCGTCTGCGGTTTCCCGATCGAAGCATATTGTGCTCGCGTTGTATCGCGCGTTTTTCCCCCCCGTTCCTCCCCCGCGCCGCGTCGAACACTCTCAATTCGAGCTGATTGAATCGGCCGATCGACTCCGCGCCAGACGAACCATATTCATCGCGATCCGCGTGATTTTCACCGCGCCACCGCGCCATTATTCCCTTCCATTATTATCGCCGCGCGTTTAGGTCACGCGGGAACCGCCACGGAATCGACAGGATTCACCTCGAACGCCCTACAACTGAAATATCAAATCCAGACGATTAGAAAAACTGGCAAAATTCACTGGAAATACGTGTAGTGTACGTTTGCGAGAAGTTGGCTAGAGGATCGGTGATTGGATGTCCACGTATCGTCGCTATTGGCTGAGACGTCAAAATTGAGAGGATGACGTCATAGTTGTCAACTTCTTGCGAACGCACAGTAGATCGTAAACACGATAGACGACAGTTTCACGGTTGCTTTTTGTTGGATCTTGGTGATCAGATTAAAAGATTCAATGTAAATGCAACGAGAAATGCATCGTGTACTATGCGTTCGTGAGAAGTTGGATAGCGAAAGGAATGCAGGTCTGATTAGTGCTTGGATGTCTACGTATCGTCGCTATTGATCGAAACGACGAAAGTGGGAGGGAATGGGCGGAGCAAATGAAGCACTCCCCTCCCCTGTGACGTCACAGTTGTCAACTTCTCGCGAATGCACAGTAGATCGTAAACAAGATAGACGACAGTTTCACGGTTGCTTTTTGTTGAATCGTGGTGATCAGATTAAAAGATTCAATGTAAATGCAACGAGAAATGCATCGTGTACTATACGTCCGTGAGAAGTTGGATAACGAAAGGAATGCGGGTCTGATTGGTGCTTGGATGTCCACATATCGTCGCTATTGGTCGAAACGACGAAAGTGGGAGGGAATGGGCGGAGCAAATGAAGCACTCCTCTTCCCTATGACGTCACAGTTGTCAACTTCTCGCGAATGCACAGTAGATCGTAAACACGATAGACGACAGTTTTACTTACGATTGCTTGATCAGATTAAAAGATTCAACGAGAAATGCATCTCGCTACAATTACACAAATTGCAAATAAACAATGACACACAGGAAATAGTAATTGAATCGTGGCTATTAACACAATCTAGCGCAACACGTGAGTGACACGCATTGACCTACTATTTTAACACTTTTAATGTATCCCAATCGCGAATATTTCGAGCGATCGATAGCAGTTGTTGCAATCTGGACTGATCCAAAGGCGGCCTGCGTATCGCGAACGCCTCGTTGAGAAATCCATCGACACCGCTGTCCGAAAGTCGAGTAGATTTTCGAGAAACGCCGGTGCAGCGCGGAGTTGGACGGCTGCCAATCGAAAGAAAATCTCGAGCCCGAGGGTTTAATTGGCTTAATTTCCACGGAGCTCGAGAAAAGCTTAGAGAAGCGAAACACGTTTTCTGCCTACTTCTTTCTCGCGAAACAAAAATGTTGCCTCGTTTCTAGGACAATTGCTCCTCCCTTCGGTTTCCTTTTATCTTGCAACTTCGTTCCCTAGCATCCCTCAAGAATTAAGACGATAAAAGAAACGAGTAACGTCACGATACATCGCAAACGAAAATATCCCGGTTCTCGAAAGGGGCTGTACGTAAAATTTTAATCGACCTCTTAACGAACTCTTTGTCTCGCGAGCTGAGAACAGTCGAGAGATCTTCGTCCGCGTTTGGGTCCATCGCTTTAGATCCGCCGCGAACAATTGAAAAGCGGACCGCGGCCAATTATCGTCGCTGAACGTCAAAGCGCGCTCTCGCGTACCCGTCTGTAAACCGAGTAATTTTCATCGTCCGGAGGCCGGGGCGTTGTTATTTAATTAATTATCGAGAAGACACGTCTCGCCGCGGAGGCTGATAAATGAAATTCCCGAGAAAGAGGTCGGCGTGCTTCGAAACGGGGGACCGTTTCTTCGCTGCCCCGTAAAAGCGAAACGGTCAATATTGACCAGGGACATTTCTCGTGTTCCACTTGGCGACGCAAAGAATCAAAGGAAATGGATTCCGCAGAGAGGAAAGCTCGGTCGTTACGCTCGAAACGTCCAGCGAATCAAAGAGGAATATAACGGACCGTGGAAACGAACCCCGGGTCCTGGAGAAATGATATCCAACGGTTTATCGAACGCGTATCGGAGCAGCTAATTGCTGTTGTTTGGTCGGTTTTTCTCGATAACCAATCGAACGTTGGATACCTTCTGGGCGTTCTTTGTCGCTGCGTTTGCGGACGTAATAGTCGAACGGTCGTCCCTTTGCGCGCGGATGCACCGTTTAATGGAACACGCTGTCCGGAGCACGAAACCCCGAAATATAAAAACTGAAACGCGAACGCGACCGCAGACGCGAAACCGGTGATTAAATCGTCTGGCCCGTCGCGAAGGAAGCGGAAACGGATCGACGCGTCCACCCTTTCGCGAGCGAAAATTGGAGAAAAAAAAAACTGTGCACGAAAGGTACTGTTGTTGGCCACCTACACAGCGATTGGTGTTGAAAGAAACGTTGATTTTGTCACAGTTTTTTTTTTAGATTCTTCCTTCGAACTTCCACCATTTTATAAGAAATATATTGCAACCGAAGCTATTTTATGATTTCTTGTTTCGCGACGTTTTCCAACAAATTTTTGGATGCCTCTCATGCTGGGTCCTATTATGGCTATATAAATTAATATTTTTACACGAAATTTTTACGAGAAGTACTTTAAGAAATGTACTTTCGAGAATATTAAACGTTTATCAGAAAAAGTTTCATAATTACGGTCAAAAAATTCAGTGGTTTCCTCCCTTAAAGACGAAAGAGCATCCAAAAATTTATTAATTCGTTCGCGATTTGTTTAATTTGTAATACATATGTAACTCTCAGATTAATTTATACAGGGTGTTCTCCTGGGAAAAATTTTAATAGAAGATTCTAGAGGCCAAAATAAGACGAAAATCAAGAATACCAATTTGTTGACGGAGGCTTCGTTAAAAAGTTATTAACAATTAAATTCAAAAATTTCAAATCGTTCTGGAAAAATTATTTCCGGCTGTAGGGGTCCATTACAATAATTTTTTGTCAATAGACATACCCCCGAAATCCTATCCACTTTCGAGAAAAAAATTCCTTACCGAAAATATCATGTCTGACCATACCGTTGAGATGTTTCCCTGAAATTTCATGCGTATCTTTAAAACATCATAACTTCTGAACGGATTGGACGATTTTGATGTTTAAAAAAGCAAACGACGCGTATTTTAACGAAGAATATGTAGAAATTCTAAGAATATTCGAAAAGTTGGTCCCTGGCCCCGCAAAATGAGAAAAACCCCATAAAAATGGTCCAATCTTCAAACAGTCATAACTCCTACAATTGTGAATATATTTCAATGAAACTTTTTTCTGAAGTGGAGCTCATGACTACCTACAGAAAAGTATTAGACAACTTTTCTGTAGGGCGTCAAACAAAATCACTAAAAATGAAAAAGGAGTTTTTAAGAAAAATCGATAGGGGGTGTTTAAATTTTTCGGACGAAAAAGAAAATTTTTAATTAATTTTAAAAAAATTATTTTCGTTTGCGGGGGTCAAATACAATTCAGTACAGTCGGAACTTTAAACGTTAATAACTGTTTAACGAAGCCTTCATCAACAAATTGGTATTCTTGATTTTCCCAAGGGTGGCCGAACACCCTCTATGGAGAATGATAAAACGGTTAACATCGTATTAAATATCCACAACTTGTGCTCATGGCAGAACGTTGACTTTACTAAATAAAGTCGTCGTGCTATGTAGCCCTAGCGAACGTAAGACGAAGGGAATTGGAGCGTGTAACGGGGAAACGAGAAGGAAATATCGAAGGGGATGGTAGAGACAAGGGTGTCGTGGTAACCGAAGGACGAAACGTATCCAGGGGAAGGAAAGGACACGGTCCGTCGACACGGGACGCGAGCATCGCGACGTAAACACGCAGCGTTTTCAACGGAATGTCAATATTCGACAGTTCAATTAATTCCCGATGTATCATCCCCGCGGGGTGCAGATGGAGGGCATTGTGTCCCCCGGGCGGCGGTGCATTCCGACCGTGGCGAAAACCGCCAGGCGGAATACACGGCTACGTGGCCGTGTCCGGAGGGTTGGCTCTCGCTCGATATTGTCTCCTCGTAAGTGCCACGGGAAAATGCGCTTGACACTTATGAGGCTACATTTCTCGAAGCTGCTTCTACCTCTGCCCGTTTTCGCCGCTTTTTCTCCGCGCCGTGTCCCCGGGACACCGTTCTTGCCTGCAAGAGACGCATGTCTGGAATGCACCCCGGCTCACGGAGAGAAACCGACGGACGCATCCACTGTTTTCCCGTCGATAACAACGGGAATTCTTTCTTTTCGCGCGTTTCTTGGACGACGCTCGTCTCGATCCGCATTCCGGGCCCCAAACGCGACCGATTTCATTTTATTCGAGCCAGCAAAACGTAGAGACGATTCGTAATGATTTCGAATAATACAGGGTGTTCGGCCACCCCTGGAAAAAATTTTAATAGAGGATTCTAGAGGCCAAAATACGACGAAAATCAAGAATATCAATTGTTGATCGAGGCTTTGTTAAAAGTTATTAAAAAATTTCAAACCATTCTGGAAAAATTATTTTTAGCTAGGGGGGGGGTCAATTACAATCATTTTTGGTTAATAGACGTATCCCCAAAATCCCACCCACTTTCGAGAAAAAAATTCGAGAAGATGGTGAAATTTTTCAAATCGTTTTCGAAAAATTATTTCCGGTTGCGGGGGTCAATCGCAATCATTTTTGGTCATTATCCATACCCCCGAAATCCTACGCACTTTCGAGAAAAAAATTCTTTACTAAAAATCTAATTAGGTGGCAGAATTTTTCGACGAAAAAAGAAAATTTCAAATCTGGCCAACAGAGGGCTACGCTCTCAACTCTCTCGCAAGCACTCGACTGATCATTCGATGTCCCAGCGTCTAAGGACTTCTTAATGGTTCCACTTGGCGCACGATATAAAAAATGTATGTTTTAAGGGGGGAACCTCATGTAAATGGCCTGTTTTTCGAGAATTTTTTGTGAAAAATGTAATGCATAGATTGATTTAAAATTTTAGGTATCATTTATTAATATTATAATGTAACACGAGTATTTTTTTTAAGCCGTAATTGTTAATAAGGACGGTACAATGGCGGCTTGAAAATGGCATTTTGTAAATGCGCCGTGCAACGTACAGGTTTCAAAAATGATCTGAAACCAAAAAATTAAGATGGATTCTTTAGTTTATGGAAGAACGCTCAGCATGACGTTTTTCTTTTGTTAAAATTTGCAAAATTGCAAAAATGGCGAAGTTTTGAAGAAAAGAAGGATTTTTTTTTTTATGAACAATTGTTAATATCAGTGTTTTAAATACAAAAATAAAAAATCGGAGCTCGTCATGCTGAGGCCAATTATTTATAGAATATTTGTGCCAAGTTTCATAAAGATCGAGTGATTAGTTTTTGAGCTTTGTTGCACGACGTGCGAAATTTTGCGTTTCGAGAAAAACGCGTTTAAAGTTTGAGTAACAGAAAAATCGTGAAAAATTCGTAATTCATTTCAATTTACCGCAGTTTTTTACTAATCTACGATTCCAGGGCCATGGAACAGATCTTCCTCTTCTTCGAAAAGTTGTGATTTAGCCATTTTTTCTTCTTTTAGTGAAGCGTGAGCCTCTTTTGTGCAATGAAGACCGCGGCGCTACTGCTGTTTAATACGGCGTTTATTTTCACGATCAATGAATGTTTTACTCTGCTGTCCAATTACTATACTGAGCTCTTGCATTATTTGAAGGACGAACGAAAATCCTTCGTTGAATATGCCGGCAGCCAAAAAAGCAGTTATTTCAATAATTTTTATGCGACAATTGAAATGCTTAGGAGCTAAACGCCAAATGATGGCGTTAAAGCTCTCGTTAGCATTTTGTGTATGGCCACCTAAACATCTCTCCAACAAATCATCTCGTGACAAATCTTTGTAAATTGGACGAATATGTTTTTGCATATCTTCATGTAATGGAGGTGGATAGTCAAATTCTTGTCCCAAGGCCTATGCAACGCACCACTCACACCACGAATCGGCACCAGGAAAACAGTCGTCGTACTGCAGTTTTTCATTTGTTGAAGACAGATGATTTTGCACTTTTCGACTCATTTTCACTGTTGATTACACGGTCTCTTGGAGTTACTTCTATATTTCTTCAATGTCTCTTTCTGAGCGTTCTGAGCGTTCCGAGCTGCTTCTTTCGTAAAAGTCTTTATTCGATCGCCAGCAGAACGCTCGCTTCTCTTCGGGAAGATTTCGCTCTCCACTCTTTCCGAAATCGACACCTCATATCTCTAAAACCTAAACATCCGTCGCCCGACTGCGGTGATCGCTTATACAACCATAAGACCAAGTGCCCGACGAGCACTCGACTACCCGAGGCGCTGCGCCCAATACAACCATTTACTTTATTTTAAAAATAAGGTACAAGGAAATCTCTGATCAGTTTCCAACTTTTTTATCGTATTCCTGAGGAAATTTCCTATCAATTTAAGCAAAAAAAAAAAAAAATGCTCAAAAATTTCATTTTACATGAGGTTCCCCCCTTAAGGACGATAAAATTGACAAGTCGCGATCGTTTGTTTATAGAACGGACGAGCCAGCAGCGAGAGCAGCGAGGACGGCGCAGGGAGCAGCGCGAGCACCTCGCGAGGAGCCGGAAGTGGCTTCGGGCTCGGGGGTGGCTGCACCGGGGGATGGCGCAGCGTCTTCGGGGCAGTCTCAGGACGAGAACTGAGGCTCTACGAGTGCGCGCCCTGGAGTCCGGAAGCCTGGGCCTCCCCCAGCATCACGTGCCCTCTGATAGCCACCAGGTAAGGAAGTAAATTAACATCGACGTCACTGTGTTGCGATTTTTCATCGAGGTTCAAGTTAGAGTAGCTCGTAAGCTTCGTAAATTGTGTCCATCATCGACGAAAATGTAAAATATGGATGTTCAATGCTAATTATTGGATAGTCCCGAAATTTAGAGGTAAAAATGAGATATAATATTGTAGGATCACGAAAGATGGAATTTCTGGGCCTTTGAACAACAATTTTTAAAAATATAATGGCGGTAACGACAACGATTGCAAAACTCCAGAGTTATTCCCTTGTTCTGTTTCCCACAATATGTATTTAAATCAGAAGGGAGAGATATATTAAAGATAGCGAAGGAGGAATGATCTGGCAGCTTTTCCAGGGATGTGAGCGAGTTTCGAATGTCTGGGGAGATATAGCAATGAACAGAATAGGGGAAGAGACCGAGTTCGAAGGTACGAAGGGACAGGTTGCGTGGGAATGAGACCACATGGTAAAGGGGTAGACGATAGAGACCCATCTTTGTTCCTCCATATGGAAAACATTTGATCACGTTTAGGAGTACAGTAAGGAAAACAAAGACCGTCGAATGCAGGAGGATCGAATCGTTTAAAATATTTTCTTAATTTTATACGACGAAAGTTTGAAATTGGGGTTAGCGTTTTCGCCGAACGGCGGTCCGCGGACGAAAAATGCTTTCGACTGGCACGAGATTCGAGCGCGGCCTGTATCTCGCGGAAATCAAGCGCGCTATTCACCCGCGCTACCGTTGCCACGGGTTTGACCATGTTCCTTCTCGATATTTCTACCGTGAAACTTCGTTTGCTTCCATCGAACGCTCCCCGCGTCGAAATATTGTCGCAGCGACGCGTCAGAGACCAATTTTCGTTCGATTGTTTCCACAAGTTATCGCGGAGCCTGCAGATAGGGGGGAAGAAGTTTCCAATCTGGAACTATTCGGATCGCATTCCGGAACGCGATCTAATATCCACGAGGCGCCAAGAATAACAAAATCTGCACCCCCAGCTGAGTAAAAAATTCTACTTAACAGCGATAAAATTAAAGAAGGAGGTATAATAATCGAGATCTTAAATTATTTATTCGTGGAAATGCTATCAGTGGAGTTGCAATTATCAAAGGAATTAATCAATTACCAAATCCACCAATTAAAAAAGGTCAACGAGATGCGCCAAGAATAACAAAATCTGCACCTACAGCTGAGTATAAAATTCTACTTAACAGCGATAAAATTAAAGAAGGAGGTATAATAATCGAGATCTTAAATTATTTATTCGTGGAAATGTTATATATGGAGTTTCAATTATTAAAGGAATTAATCAATTACCAAATCCACCAATTAAAAAAGGTCAACGAGATGCGTCAAGAATAACAAAATCTGCACCTCCAGCTGAGTATAAAATTCTACTTAACAGCGATAAAATTAAATAAGGAGGTATAATAATCGAGATCTTAAATTATTTATTCGTGGAAATGTTATATATGGAGTTCCAATTATTAAAGGAATTAATCAATTACCAAATCCACCAATTAAAAAAGGTCAACGAGATGCGTCAAGAATAACAAAATCTGCACCTCCAGCTGAGTATAAAATTCTACTTAACAACGATAAAATTAAAGAAGGAGGTATAATAATCGAGATCTTAAATTATTTATTCGTGGAAATGTTATGTATGGAGTTCCAATTATTAAAGGAATTAATCAATTACCAAATCCACCAATTAGAAAAGGTCAACGAGATGCGTCAAGAATAACAAAATCTGCACTTCCAGCTGAGTATAAAATTCTACTTAACAGCGATAAAATTAAAGAAGAAGGTATAATAATCAAGATCTTAAATTATTTATTCGTGGAAATGCTATCAGTGGAGTTCCAATTATTAAAGGAATTAATCAATTACCAAATCCACCAATTAGAAAAGGTCAACGAGATGCGTCAAGAATAACAAAATCTGCACCTCCAGCTGAGTATAAAATTCTACTTAACAACGATAAAATTAAAGAAGGAGGTATAATAATCAAGATCTTAAATTATTTATTCGTGGAAATGTTATATATGGAGTTCCAATTATTAAAGGAATTAATCAATTACCAAATCCACCAATTAAAAAAGGTCAACGAGATGCGTCAAGAATAACAAAATCTGCACCTCCAGCTGAGTATAAAATTCTACTTAACAGCGATAAAATTAAAGAAGGAGGTATAATAATCGAGATCTTAAATTATTTATTCGTGGAAATGCTATCAGTGGAGTTTCAATTATCAAAGGAATTAATCCACCAATTAAAAAAGGTCAACGAAAGCACGTGTATTTATTTTTAAGTACCCGAATCAATGCATCAATTGCATCCCCATTTATTTAAATAATCGTTTGACGTGAAATCGAGTTCGAAAACGGGTGGATGTTCGACGGGGTGGTCAGGGTCCTTGGAGTTTCGGAATTCTAAGCTCGAATCCGGCGGGTCTCGTTCGGCGCGCACCCGTCGCGTCGATAATTAGAATCGATAGGTCGCGAAACGAATCGACGTCGCGTTTTAGCGGTCCGCGCACGTAACAGGCTCTGGCCCCGACCCCGGCGATACGAATACTCGAGCGCACGTATAATAGTCTTAATTAAAATAGTGGTCTAACGAACACCGCTAACTGCGGTAATCCGACGTGCCTCATTGGTAATCCCCCGACCGTGCCACTGAACACGAATGCGTTACGTTGCTTAACATGGCTCCGGCACGATCGACTGCCTCGGGCCGCCTGCCTCGCTGCAACCCCCGAAACTGCGACATCAACCGGACGTACGTGCCACGATCTGACACCTTCTCGCCCCGAATATCACGCCAATCATCGACGCCCACCGGAACCCACTCCAAACACCACCTTCGTGGAACCACACTGACCAGAACTGGACCAACAACCACCAGTTTTCTAGAAATCGACCGCCAAGAACATAGAAATTAAAACACAGAAATTAAGGGTAATCAACCCAACCCCTTGATGTACGATTTACTATTTAATTTTGTTTAAATTGGTTCGTATAAGGAATGGCCACGAAAAATAATAGATTTGCTTTATGAATACCTCGTGAATGTAACAAATGTGTTGATTTTAACATACAGTTGATTTTAAACATTATCAATGTTTGAAGTTCCGCCCTTACTGAATTTTTTTCTCGGAAATGCGCAAGATTTCGGGGGTATGTCTATTCACCAAAAATGGTTGTAATTGACCCTCGAAATCGAAAATAATTTTTCCAGAACGATTTGAAATTTTTTTTTTCCGTCGAAAAATTTCACATCTCGAATTTTTTTCTCGAAAGTGGGTAGGATTTCGAGGGTATGTCTATTCATCAAAAGTTATTGTAATTGACACCCGCAACTGAAAATAATTTTTTCAGAACGATTTGAAATTTTATTTTTTCACCGATAAATTTAGGTATCTAACCCATGTTGATTCTTCTTAATAATTTGTTTTTCATTTTTAATCAATTTGTTTGACGCACCACAGGAAAGTTGTCTAATCCTTTTTTGTAAATATCCCTAGGCTCTGTTTCAGAAAAAAATTTCAATGAGATATCTTTACTATTGTAGGAGTTATGGTCGTTTGAAAATTGAACCACTTTTATGAGGTTTTTCGCATTTTACGGGGTCAAGCAGCAACTTTTCCAATATTTTTAGAATTTCTACATATTCCTTACTAAAATACGCATTGATTGCTTTCTTAAACATTAAAATCCTTCAATCCGTTCAGAAGTTATGACGTTTTAAAGGTCATATATCATATTTTCGGTAATGAATTTTTTTCTCGAAAATGCGTAGGATTTCGAGGGTGCGTCTATTCATAAAAAATGCTTGTAATCGACCCCTGTAACTAAATATAATATTTTTAGTATGGTTTGAAATTTTTTAATTTCGTCTAAAAATTTCAGTATCTATTCGAATTTTTTTCTCGAAAATGCGTACAATTTCGAAGATATGTGTAATGACCAAAAGTGATTGTAATTAACCCTTACAACCAAAAATAATTTTTCCAGAACGATTTGAAATTTTTGAATTTAAACAATAACTTTTTAACGAAGCCTCAATAAATTGATATTCTTGATTTTCGTCTCATTTTGGCCTCTAGAATTCCCCATTAAAATTTTTCCCAAGGGTAGCCGAACACTCTGTATAATATTAAATGACCAGTGAATCTCGTTTGACAATTTGCGAGCAAAGGGTTCCCATTTTCAATATTTAATTTAATTTAATTCTGTTTCTAATATGATTTATAATGCTAATCGCGACATCTGCGGTATTACTACTACAAATTATTCGGTTTGTTAACCCAGAAAGAAGACCATCTTCCTTCCTGTTCCAACCGTCGCGGTGAAACCATGTTTTGTTCTTCTACACCATTCCATTGTGTCAAATATATCAGTTCCGATTTACAAGATTTTGCCAGCATATATTTTAACAAATTTATTCGCGAACATGAAACCACACCCGCTTAGTGAACATTTAAAGCAACGTGTTTTAAAAGGAAGAACGAGACGGGGAGCGACGAGTCCGCAGAATATTCGAGCGTCCGGAGGAACCGAGGTCGAAGTTTATCGCGTCGAGCGTTCGCCAAAAATTCCCCAGGCCGTAATGTTGCCGTCTGCAGGAGGGACGAGTCCATTTGTTCGGTCCCAGGAGCGTCTAACCAGAGTCTAAGTTCGAGCTTAGAAGGCGCGCGAACGATATAAGATAGAAACAGAGGGAAAGAGATGCGAAAATGACCGCATTCCCTGGAATTGGATTTCGTTGGACGGTAGGGGGGGGGGGAGGGAGGGTGCTCGCGATCCGGAAAGTTAATGCAGCCTGGGCCAAGGGAGCTTCCAGACAGCTCGGGACTGTGGTTAATTCTACGGTGGCCTGGCTGAGCGCGAAACAAGGACGAAGGGGAGGATCCGACACGGGACGGCGATCCTTTTCGAAGCCCGACGCGAAAGGTTTTCTGAAAGGGTCCCCGGAATCGAACGTGCCCGTCGATTTCGCTGAATACCGACCCGACTTTGGCCACATGCTCGCCGTGGAAAACGTATTTTATCGTATTAGATATGCAGGATGCATGAAAGGCACGTTTAAATAGGTTAGCCTGGATATCTTGCGTATGGATGCTCGGAGAATCTTTTAACGCGTTCGCTGCTGGCACATACCGCCACTTTCATATTCATACTGTTTATTTCGATATCGTTTATTTCTACTTTTAAGATAATTAACACATTGTATCTATAATATAATATCTTGGAGAATTTCTGTTGCATCGATTCCGATCGGAGACGTCCGTTCAGTCGTGCCCAAGACTCGACGATCATTGCTTTTGAATAATTAAAACTCGATCGAACGTTCGTCGAAAAGTAAGTGTATAAATGGCGGATAAATGCGATCGTAGGAATCGAATGTTTGCATTTTTATTTGTTCGTTTAGTCGAATGGAATATTAACGAGGCAGACGCAATCACCGAACGGCGAGAAAAGTGATTCTTGGTGGCGGTCGATTAATATTCGCGATGGCCGCGCGGAGCCAATTCGTTCGCGGCTCGAGCGTTAAATAAGTAAAAATGTAAACAACAAACTAGACCGTTGAAAAATTAAAGGCCGACAACCGGGTCCCGGTCTCTCGCGGACCGGGACAAATCACCGGGAAATAAAAACGGCACGCGCAAACAGTGGACGCGCGCCGGCGATCGTGACGCGCGATAGTTGCGTCTATTATCGCCCCGAGTAATATTTAAAACTCCCCTCGATTGATATTTACATTAACTCGGAAACGGGAGCCGATTTCACGGGACTTTTTTCCCGACGATTCGCGGCGCTGTAATAAAAACGAACGCGACGACGGAAACGCCCTCGTAAACTCGATTAAACTATAAACGCGTCGCTGACGGGGAACTTTTTTTTGCTTTGATTTGCATATCTGCTCCCGCGAAACCGATTTCGTGTAACTTTAGCCCACCCCACGGTTTTTTAATTTACATCATTTCGTACGCGAAATTTTTATAATGTAGAGTTCATTCAGAAAGACTCTACGTTAATATTCCCTTTTGGCTGGCCAATCTGTTAAATTGTAGTATAATTCTGTCGAGAATCGTCTGATCGAACGTGGATATATTCTACTGAACCGATCAAAGTGTTCGTTTAGCTCCACGTTGATCTCTTCTACTTGTCTCCTACTATTTTATTCGTAATTATATTATACGGAAACATTTGGCCAGCCTGTCTGTTAAATTGTAGTATAATTCTGTCGAGAATCGTCTGATCGAACGTGGATATATTCTACTGAACCGATCAAAGTGTTCGTCTGGCCCCACATTGATCTCTTCTACTTGGATCCTACTATTGTATTCGTAATTATATTATGCAGAGATATTTGGCTAATGAATCTGACAGGTTATAGCGTAATCTTGTCAAGAATAATCTGATCCAACGTTGATATATTCTACTGAACCGATCAAAGTGTTCTTCTGGCCCTACGTTGATCTCTTCTACTTGCTTCATACTATTTTATTCGTAATTATATTATACGGAAACATTTGGCCAGCCTGTCTGTTAAATTGTAGTATAATTCTATCGAGAATCGTCTGATCGAACGTGGATATATTCTACTGAATCGGTCAAAAGGTACTTCTGACTCCACATTGATCTCTTCTACTTGGATCCTACTATTGTATTCGTAATTATATTATGCAGAGATATTTGGCTAATGAATCTGTCAGGTTATAGCGTAATCTTGTCAAGAATCATCTGATCCAACGTTGATATATTCTACTGAAACGATCAAAGTGTTCACCTGACCACACGTTGATCTCTTCTACTTGCTTCATACTATTTTATTCGTAATTATATTATGCGGAAACATTTGGCCAGCCTGTCTGTTAAATTGTAGTATAATTCTGTCGAGAATCGTCTGATCGAACGTGGATATATTCTACTGAATCGGTCAAAGGGTACGTCTGACCACACGTTGAACTCTTCTACTTGCTTCATACTATTTTATTCGTAATTATATTATGCGGAAACATTTGGCCAGCCTGTCTGTTAAATTGTAGTATAATTCTGTCGAGAATCGTCTGATCGAACGTGGATATATTCTACTGAATCGGTCAAAGAGTACGTCTGACCACACGTTGATCTCTTCTACTTTCCTGCTGCTATTTTATTCGTAATTATATTATACGGAAACATTTGACCAGCCAATCTATTAAATTGTAGTATAATTCTGTCGAGAATCGTCTAATCGAACGTGGATATATTCTACTGAATCGGTCAAAGGGTTCGTCTGACTCCACATTGATCTCTTCTACTTGCATCCTACTATTGTATTCGTAATTATATTATGCAGAGATATTTGGCTAATGAATCTGTCAGGTTATAGCGTAATCTCGTCAAGAATAATCTGATCCAACGTTGATATATTCTACTGAACCGATCAAAGTGTTCTTCTGGCCCTACGTTTATCTCTTCTACTTGCTTCATACTATTTTATTCATAATTATATTATACGGAAACATTTAGCCAGCCTGTCTGTTAAATTGTAGTATAATTCTGTCGAGAATCGTCTGATCGAACGTGGATATATTCTACTGGATCGGTCAAAGGGTACGTCTGACTCCACATTGATCTCTTCTACTTGCATCCTACTATTGTATTCGTAATTATATTATTCAGAGATATTTGGCTAATGAATCTGTCAGGTTATAGTGTAATCTTGTCAAGAATAATCTAATTCAACGTTGATATATTCTACTGAACCGATCAAAGTGTTCGTCTGACCACACGTTGATCTATTCTACTTGCCTCCTATTTTATTCATAATTATATTATAAAGAAATATTTAACTAGTGAATCTCTTACATTGCTGTGTAACTTTGTCAAGAATCGTCTGATAAAACGTTGATATTTTAGGATATTGTTATATAATAAGTGTGTGAATGGTATGTATCTATGCGTGAATGAATGATATCTTAAATATATCACGCAAAATGTGGACGAGTGCGTCTTGGGTGGTTGCGTAGAGTGAGAACGATAAAAGTGAACTGTTCTGGGGTGTGAATATGTATTTGACACGACATAATTTTGTAATATTCTTATATGTTTCGATGAATATAGAATTCATCGTAGATCGCAAATATAAAAAAAGGAGGAGTTTAGTTACGAAAAAAGAGAAACGTTCCTATATAGATTAGCATAGGAGGAAAGAAACATGGCGTTGTCGTTTCTCACGGTTCGTCTTTGCGTCGTGTTTACACCTCGTGCGTTAGCACCCGCGTCGCTTAAATTGCCGTCGTCGCCAATGGGGTGATTAATCGCGCTGATCGTAATTAACGATTTAGCACGGTGCTCACGGAAACTTCGGAATCACGTTCCGCGAACGACCCTCGACAGTAATCGTTGCTAAAGTAATCACCGAAATTACCCCCGAAGCTCCGGCAACTTGTTCGGTTATTAATTACCATGAGAAATAACCGCGCGACCGCTTAAATAACGATTTCCTTTATCGCCCGGCCCCCGACTTGACAAATTTCCGCGCCCGCCGTTCCGTCTGCGAAAAACCATTCCTCCGTTTCCAATCGTTCAAACGATCTTCGAAGCGTTCGCACCGATCGCGCGTTAATACGTTCATTTTTGGTGAAATCATAACAATACAAGTTCTGAAAATTTCAACAAAATATATTAATTACAAAAGTGTTTATCACATATGTTGAAGGAATTCTGTATCATTAAAATCACCCGTCGTATAGGACCGTGTTAAGGTGACAGTCATTTAAGATTTCTAGAATTATTCGAGGCGGAAGTTTCTCGAAATTTCAAATCACAATTAGAGGTTGTGACGGCTACCGAGTTCCGACGTTATGATTTCGGATGGAATAGATCCCGGTATCCGGATTGCATCGATGAAACAGCATGGAATAAATTGGTAGAACTCGAAAGGTATCGAGAGAGCGTCGCCATCGGAGGTATCGTCGCCGGTGACAGCGTCATAAATCACCGGGCATCGATCGACAGCGACCGGAAGCGTTCGAAGTCGAAGCAACCCCCGGTCGAGTTGTCGCGCCGGGGACGTCGCACGGACGCTTTAAACCGTCGTCCTGTTCGACGGAACAATTAATCGAGGGGGTTGATTGTAATTAACCGACCGGCTCGGGGCTTATAAAAGTTAAGGACCGTGACCTTCGAGCAAACCACCGACAGGGCTGGCTGAGCGGCGTAACGATCTCGACCCCCTAAACGCGGGAACGAAGCTGCGTTGGAAGCGGTCCAAGAGATCGGAACGAGGGGAACGATTCCCTTGTTAATTAATAGCGAGTGATTAATCGTCGGGGAACGGGGCTACCCTCGTCAAACAAACCTCCAGCCGGGGGATACGCGATCGTACGCGATCTGGGGGCTGCGGCAAAAAGAGAAACCCCCTCTGTTCCCATTGTCTTTGACTCCAGCAAGATGTCGAATCGCAAGATTTATGATTCATCTCGTTTTTCTTTTAATGGTCCCCGGGTTTCTTAGGATCGATGATAAATCGCGACTGGTACTAGTTTCCCGACGAATCTTGTACGCACACGTTCTTATTAGGAGTCGTGTGTCTCAGGGCAGACAATGCTCCGTTCTATAATAATGAGTCGCGGTAAAAAAAAACGGGGTCAGAGCGCAGGAAGAAAAAGCAAGTATCCGGGTTACCCAGATACCGGAAACGTCGATCGAATCCGGTGTTCGAAAATTGCTCGTCGAGCAGAAAGCCCGCGGAATCGAATCCGTCCGAGATATCGAGGATATACCTTCTCTCCCGACCCTTATTAATCCGCGTCGATCGGGAAAAACCGGGACGCAGGAGGGGTGGATTTCTCCGATCGAGGCAAGATTTCTGGCTCGCCACGCAAAACACGCGGACGAACCGCGCGCACGCTTCATCCCCGAATATATAGCCCCCGTTGGCACATCCTCTCGCGTTCCTCCACCTCCCACGCGGAAACTTGCCGCCTCCTTCTCGAACGGGGTTAAACGCTCGTGATTTATGTAAGAAGCTCGTCGTGTGCTACGGGATCCATTCAGAAAGAGAGACAGAGCGGGCACGGGGAACGAGGAAAAGGCCGAGTGACGGTACGTCAGCCGAAGATATGGGAATTTCGCGGCATTAGAGAGTGCCTGGTGGAGGTGACGTCTTCCTAAGACGATCCTCTCGCAATTTTACCGCCCTCCTGGGCGGATCTGCCGCGCGGTGAAGAATCGTTCGCTACGGAAATATTGTTGCGACCCCGCCTGCGAGCGGACAACCTCGTCGGAATCTCCTTTACAAACGCGACGATACCAGAAAATGCAACGCGTATAGAAAAGCACTCGAAAATGGCGCGCGATGTATAGATCGATGTAGGGTGGATATATAGATTTTTAACATTTTTATAGCAGCGTTGACTTGACTCTAACCTGAGAAGAAACGACTTAAGGGTTGAATGTTTGCTTCTTTCTGACTAGAGACGTCAAATTCTTAATCTCATGACTGATGGTGTATAGATATACTTGAAAATGGCGTGCTATGTATCTATGGATCAGTATACAGATTGTTAAAATTTCTGTAGCAGTGTTGACTTAATTCTAACTAGAATAGAAGTAATTTAAAAGCTGAATGTTAGCTTCTTCCTAACCAGAGACGTCCAATTCTTAATCTCGCGACTGATAGTGCATAGATATAGTTGAAAATGGCGTGCTATGTACCTATGGATCGATATACAGATTGTTAGAGTTTCTATAACAGTGTTGAAACGATTTAAGAGTTGAATGTTTGCTTCTTTCTAACTAGAGACGTCCAATTCTTAATCTCGCGACTGATAGTACATAAGTATACTTAAAAATGGCGTGATATGTAACTATGGATCGATATACAGATTGTTAGAATTTCTATAGCAGTGTTGTAACGATTTAAGAGTTGAATGTTTGCTTTTTCCTAACCAGAGACGTCAAATTCTTAATCTCGCTACTGATGGTGTATAAATATACTTGAAAATGGCGTACAATGGATCGATATACAGATTGTTAGAATTTCTATAGCAGTGTTGAAACGATTTAAGAGTTGAATGTTTGCTTCTTTCTAACTAGAGACGTCAAATTCTTAATCTCGCTATTGATGGTGTATAAATATACTTGAAAATGGCGTGCTATGTACCTATGGATCGATATACAGATTGTTAGAATGTCTATAGCAGTGTTGAAACGATGTAAGAGTTGAATGTTTGCTTTTTCCTAACCAGAGACGTCCAATTCTTAATCTCGCGACTGATAGTGCATAGATATACTTGGAAATGGCGTGCTATGTACCTATGGATTGATATACAGATTGTTAGAATTTCTATAGCAGTGTTGAAACGATTTAAGAGTTGAATGTTTGCTTATTTCTAACCAGAGACGTCCAATTCTTAATCTCGCGACTGATAGTGCATAGATATACTTGAAAATGGCGTGCTATGTAACTATGAATCGATATACAGATTGTTAGAATTTCTATAGCAGTGTTGAAACGATTTAAGAGTTGAATGTTTGCTTTTTCCTAACCAGAGACATCCAATTCTTAATTTCGCGACTGATAGTGCATAGATATACTTGAAAATGACTTGATATGTAACTATGGATCGATATACAGATTGTTAGAATTCCTATAGCAGTGTTGAAACGATTTAAGAGTTGAATGTTTGCTTTTTCCTAACCAGAGACGTCCAATTCTTAATCTCGCGACTGATAGTGCATAGATATACTTGAAAATGACTTGATATGTAACTATGGATCGATATACAGATTGTTAGAATTCCTATAGCAGTGTTGAAACGATTTAAGAGTTGAATGTTTGCTTTTTCCTAACCAGAGACGTCCAATTCTTAATCTCGCGACTGATAGTGCATAGATATACTTGAAAATGGCGTGCTATGTAACTATGGATCGATATACAGATTGTTAGAATTTCTATAGCAGTGTTGAAACGATTTAAGGGTTGATTGTTTGCTTTTTCCTAACCAGAGACGTCCAATTCTTAATCTCGTGATTGATAGTGCATAGATATACTTGAAAATGGTGTGCTATGTACCTATGGATCGATATACAGATTGTTAGAATTTCTATAGTAGTGTTGAAACGATTTAAGAGTTGAATGTTTGCTTTTTCCTAACCAGAGACGTCCAATTCTTAATCTCGCTACTGATGGTGTATAAATATACTTGAAAGTGGCGTACAATGTACCTATGGATCGATATACAGATTCTTAGAATTTCTATAGGAGTGTTGAAACGATTTAAGAGTTGAATGTTTGCTTTTTCCTAACCAGAGACGTCAAATTCTTAATCTCGCTACTGATGGTGTATAAATATACTTGAAAATGGCGTACAACGGATCGATATACAAATTGTTAGAATTTCTATAGCAGTGTTGAAACGATTTAAGAGTTGAGTATTTGCTTTTTCCTAACCAGAGACGTCCAATTCTTAATCTCGCGACTGATAGTGCATAGATATACTTGAAACTAAAGTATCAGTTGTTAAAATTTGTATAGGAATGTTAACTTGATTAAAAGCAGAGAGGAATACAAATTAAGAACTGAAAGTTTCTTCCTGACCAGAGACGTACGATTCTTAATCGCGGCGGTGGCCCCGTTCGTTATTCGTTTCGCGAAACGAGGCGCACCTGCGGAAAAAGACCGAAATACATATTCAACGAGGAGGCATAACAAACAACCGCTTAAACGCCCACTCGCCCCGGCGATCCTGCAACAGGGTCGCTTATCCCGGAAACTTTATTCCCCGTGGAAACGACTTCCATATCAGCGGAGAAAACGACGCACCGTTTGCTGCCAACGAGCTTATTTGCGTTGGCCACTTTTTGCCAAACGGGCCCGGTAACCGTGAACTCGGAGGAACATTTAAATTTTCCGACTATCCGGTTCCCGTTAATAACACGGGATTTTGATTTGTCTGCGTAGAAGGACTCTGGGTCCACTTGTGCGATCAAATATCGAGGCTACCTCGCTCGACAAGCCAAACACGGATACATTTTACTTGTTTAATTAACTGTGATTCGTTATACTTCGGCTATGGGGCTCTTTGCGTACTCGACGGACCGTAGAGACTCGTACTGTACGTACTACTTGTCTGATCGTGCGTGGATACGTTCTACTGATCCGGTCAAAGCGCCCGCCCGACCGCGCGCTGATCTCTTCTACTTGTTCTCTTGTAATTATAATTGCGTCGAGATATTTGGCTAACGAATCTGGTAGGTCTAGTGTAATTCTGATCGAGAGTCGTCTGATCGAACGTTGATAGATTCTACTGTACTGGTCAAAGCGTTCGTCCGACACCACGTTGATCATCCCTACTTGTTCTATTCTACTCGTAATTGTATTGTGTAGAGATGATATTTGGCTAACGAATCTGGTAGGTGTAATGTAATTCTATCGGGGATTGACTGATCGAGCGTGGATATATTCTACTGATCCTGTCAGAGCGATGTCCGACCCCACGTTGATCCCTTCTGCTTGACCTCCTACCCTACTGATATCTATATTATGTAGAGAAATTTGACTAACGAATCTATTAAATTGCAGTATAATTCTGCCAAGAATCGCCTGACAGAACGGTGATATAATCTACAAAGGGTCTGTCTGACTATACGTTGATCTCTTCTACTTGCCTACTCCTATCTTATTCGTAATTATATTACGTGAAAATATTTGGCTAGCGAATTTATTAGATTGCAGTGTAATTCTGTAAAATATCGCCTAATAGAACATTGATGTGTTCTACTGACTGCCTGTCTGACCATACGTCGATCTCTTCTACTTGCCTCCTCCTATTTTATTCGTAATTATATTATCCAGAGACATTTAATTTTGCCAAGAATTGTCGCGATAAAGAGACACATGTTATTTACTAGAAATATTATAACAACCACTATTTTAAATTCGACATAAATCCCGCTAGTTCTCGAGATAATTTTCGCAGCTGAAGCCTATTCCCTCAACGATATCCGACCCGTTCCAGCGTTTCTTGGCACAATAATGGAGTTTCGCGGGAACGTTTAATCAAAATCGTCGAAAGCAGCTCGTCGGGCGTTCCGTAGCGATCGGAGGCGACCCATATTTAAAATCGGATCCCGGTATCGCCGGTATCGAACCGGGCAGCCCCGACTGGTCCGCTCCCTCCGCGTCTCCCCGCGCCATCGCGATAGACATTTATTTTACGGGGCTTTTCGGATTTGACGGATTAGACCGGAGCTTCTCGTAGCCGGTGCGCCGCGAGGATATTAATGCGCGTCGAGAGTGAACCGTAGTGGAGCTGGAACAAGGGGCAGAGGGACGATTTGGGATAGAGTTTGGAGAGAAAAAAAGCGTGCTACGACGGGGCAAGGTGGGGGTGAGGGTGGGGGAGCCGAAAGTAAAAATTGCGGATAGATAAGGGTGCTAAGGGCGCCATTCGTCTACCTCGCGGCTGACAGCCACGATAAAGTTTCTTTCGCGGCGAACTGCGCCGAAGTGGCTTAACGCTGCTCCTCGAGGACGATCCAGCAACCCCGCGTCAAGAAGACGGATACCGCGAAAAACGTCGACCTGGCTTCCGGCCGCCAGGGGTGGATTTACCGTCGCGAAGTGCGTAGGATTTCCCGTTAAGGGCGACTTAATTGCGCGCCGCTCTTCCCCGATCGACGAGCCCTTCGACGTTTCGTAAGAAGGGACCCGGGAAGATCCTGAAAAATTGGGGGTAGCTCGACGGAAAGGTCTACGGGTTTAGTTTCCCTCTGACGTATCCGCGAGGCTTTCAATTCGATTGGACCCCACGAGGCGGCTGCCTCCCTCGTTTCCCCGTCGATGTTTAGGTAACTTTTAGGACATAATCAGAGCGAGTGTCGGCTCAACGGGGAGCCTATAACCTCCGAAGATCGCGAACGCGAGTTCTGTCCTTTGGCGTTTCGCTGCTTCCTCGAAATAGCTTGCCCTATCGCTGTTGGAACTTCTCTCTCGGGTCATTCTTACTGCCAGAGTTTAGTACAACTATCCAGGGAACGTGATCCTCGGGACGTAGTCGCAGGAAGTGTCGTTCAGTAGCCAAACTGAGCCCAAAACCCCCTTTGGATCCTCCGGTAACTTCGCTTTTTCGTTTTTTCCACCGAAGAAAATTAAATGGAGAACGATCGATTTTAGGCCGGAATATTCTTTACGAGACGCGTCGCGTATCCACAGGTTGGTGATATCGTCGTCGGGTTTTGGACAATTTTTTTCTCCCGTCATTCACCTTTATTTATTATCAACCGGTCGGCGCCAGGCAACGGCCATCAATTCGGATTAACGCCGGGCTCTGCAGGAGGCTTCGTACTACTGTCACTTTTCTCGTTACCATTTGGCGTTACCGTTGTTGTTTCGTTCCCGGCGAATATAGATTTACGAAACGGCAAATTGCGCAACGGTTTCGCGGAATTTTACGACCATTCCGCGCCCTGCAACTGCGCAACGATACGTTCATTAATCGAACTATTAACAGGACCAACCGAAAGCTCGCTGAATCGACCGTCTTCCTGTTGAATACGAACCGAAACGGTTAGACCCCCGGATGCATATGGGAAATTTTAATTCTCGAAAATATACAGGGTGTTCGACCACCCCTGGGAAAAATTTTAATGGGAGATTCTAGAGTCCAAAATAGGACAAAAATCAAGAATACCAATTTGTTGATGGAGGCTTCGTTAAGAAGTTATTAACATTTAAAGTTCCGCCCTTACAGAATTTTTTTCTCGAAAATGGGTAAGATTTCGGGGGTATGTCTATTCACCGAAAATGATTGTAATTGACCCCCGCAAACGAAAATAATTTTTTCAAAACGATTTGAAATTTTTTTTCCCCCCTCAAAAAGTTTCACACCTTCTCGAATTTTTTTCTAGAAAGTGGGTAGGATTTCGGGGTTATATGTAATGGCAAAAAATGATTGTAATTGATCCCCGTAACCGAACATAATTTTTTTAGAACGATTTGAAATTTTTTTCCCACCTCAAAAAGTTTCACACCTTCTCGAATTTTTTTCTAGAAAGTGGGTAGGGTTTCGGGGTTATATGTAATGGCAAAAAATGATTGTAATTGATCCCCGTAACCGAAAATAATTTTTCCAGAACGATATAAAATTTTTTTTTTCCCCGTCGAAAAGTTTCACACCTTCTCGAATTTTTTTCTAGAAAGTGGGTAGGATTTCGGGGTTATATGTAATGGCAAAAAATGATTGTAATTGATCCCCGTAACCGAAAATAATTTTTTTAGAACGATTTGAAATTTTTTTTCCACCTCAAAAAGTTTCACACCTTCTCAAATTTTTTTCTAGAAAGTGGGTAGGATTTCGGGGGTATGTGTAATGACCAAAAATGATTATAATAGACCCCCGTAATCGAAAATAATTTTTCCAAAACGATTTGAAAAATTTCTTTTTCGCCGAAAAATTTCACCATCTTCTCGAATTTTTTTCTCGAAAGTGGATAGGATTTCAGGGATATGTGTAATGGCGAAAAATGATTGTAATTGATCCCCGTAACCGAAAATAATTTTTCCAAAACGATTTGAAAAATTTCTTTTTCGCCGAAAAATTTCACCATCTTCTCGAATTTTTTTCTAGAAAGTGGGCAGGATTTCGGGAGTATGTGTAATGACCAAAAATGATTGTAATTGACCCCCGCAACCGAAAATAATTTTTCCAGAACGATATGAAATTTTTTTTCCCCCTCAAAAAGTTTCACACCTTCTCGAATTTTTTTCTAGAAAGTGGGTAGGATTTCGGGGGTATGTGTAATGGCAAAAAATGATTGTAATTGATCCCCGTAACCGAAAATAATTTTTCCAGAACGATTTGAAATTTTTTTCTTAGACACCTAATTAAATTTTCGCTAAGGAATTTTTTTCTCGAAAGTGCGTAGGATTTTGGGGATATGTGTAATGACCAAAAATGATTGTAATTGACCCCCGCAATCGAAAATAATTTTTCCAAAACGATTTGAAAAATTTCTTTTTCGCCGAAAAATTTCACCATCTTCTCGAATTTTTTTCTCGAAAGTGGGTGGGATTTCGTGGGTATGTCTATTCACTAAAAATCATTGTAATTAACCCCCCCCCCCCCCCAACCGACAATAATTTTTTCAGAATGATTTGAAATTTTCGAATTTAATTGTTAATAACTTTTTAACGAAGCCTCCATCGACTAATTTATATTCTTGATTTTCGTTTTATTTTGGCCTCTAGAATCCCCCATTAAAATTTTTCCCAAGGGTGGCGGAACACTCTGTATGATACGAATTATTATATTTAGGGGTTGAAACGATCCTCTACGAACCTCCTATTTCGTTAATTCTACTAACAAAAATCTAAAT
Organism: Colletes latitarsis; assembly: GCF_051014445.1. Lineage (NCBI taxonomy): Eukaryota > Metazoa > Arthropoda > Insecta > Hymenoptera > Colletidae > Colletes > Colletes latitarsis. The sequence goes on along the minus strand of NC_135135.1, from coordinate 21,880,007 downwards.
TTGAAGCAGTCTACTGATTAATTGTATTAAAGGTCCGTCGTGAACATAGTTTCGGAAATCAGGGCGCGATTGATCGTTATCCAACGCCCACGGAGGCCAGGCGAGAAACAAGAGACACCCACGCAGCGGAATTGCGTTCGACAGAGGGTTCTCTCCCTCTCCTTTTTCATTCAATAAAGGAAAGTAACCTTCGAAGTGTACCACGGACGAAAAGAGGTTCGTTCCATTTGCGGATTTTCCATTCTGTCCGTTCCTGAGCCCGTGCTTTCACCCTTTCCACGCGCGTGTCCGCGTCTCCGACGTTCCCTTTTCCACCCCCTTTCCCCCCCCGGAAGGGACTCGATGGCCTTTCCCGCGCGGGAAAGAAACCAAGAGGTAGATCGAGCCAACGAAAAGAAACGTACGGGGCTCGAAGCTCACGAGGAAATATTTCTTTACAATTTATAAAATTTTCTCCCTACTGTGGACGAAGTTTCGCGTGATCCCTGGACCCTGCGAACCCTTTCATTCCGGTTTCGTGGGCCAAACAGCTCCCTTGGCGTTCGTTCGTCGCTTTGGGAACGAATCCTTCGACGCGTCTTCCTTAAATTTTCCACGAGCTTCTGGCACTCGAGTCTCTTCGATCGTTCCCATGAAAAATTAGTTTCCCCTCGGTCGATCGAAAGGACACGTTCCCATTAAACTTGCACGATCCAGTTCGACGTACGCTCCGTCGACAGAGCAAGTCACTGTACTAATTGTTCCGAGAGCAAAGTTTCTACGTTCGCGTACGGCCCCATTACAGAATCTAATTCTGTCCAGCAAACGCGCGTTGAAATACCTATATTTAAAATAATCGTAAATCTTTCATCGCGGTGACGCTCTTTAATGATAAATAATATTTAAGTTCCGCGTTTCCAGCGCTCCGTCTCTGGCCTCCTATTAAAGCTCCATTTCTATCCGCGTTATACTTAACGTCCCGCCAATTTCACACTTTTTCCGCGATATTTAAACTCTGTTTAAATTCTACGTTTCGTTGTTTCTGCACCGTTTCACATCTACTCTCCGCGCGGATTCTACTCCGGTAGCGTTTTCACCGCGCAATTTTCGCGCGGCGTTCGCGTTTTATTTAAATTCCGCTCCCACCTGTTCCCCGATGCAATTTCTATCCGCCTATATATTCCGAGAGAATCCTCTCTCGCGCGTCCATTCGAATCCTATTTTCCACTTAATTTCTATCCGAACCCCGCCTTATTTATATTCTACTCGGCTTTCGTTTCTATCAGTTCCCTGCCGGGTGCAGCTACTTAACGAGATTATATCTACGCTCCCTTAAACCGTTTAAATTGTTTTCCAATCGAGCGATTAAACCGCTCGTGTAGCGTCGAGTTCATGGAAACGACGAAGGATTTCAATCTTACGGGTCCTCGATCGATCAACGATCTTACAGCCGCGCGATCATCGTTACGCGTAATTCATTCGTCCCACTTTTTACCCCGTAATCGATACTCGGAACGAACGCCACGGCGTATTGGTAGCAATTCCACGATACGCCGTAATTTCCTGCTCTAATGTAATATTGCTTATAAATGGATTCGTTCTCTATTGCTCGTAAAATCGTCTCGAAACGAGACCATTTATTTCAAGGATATTGTTCAATCTCGAACTCTTATTTAAAACGATCTACAGCCTTGTCGGACCTTTGTGCCCATCCCCCGTTTCGAATTCTCACTCGCGAAGTATGGAAATGATCGGCGATAGGAATAACACGTGGGACGAAAGTTAAAGGGTTTCGAGGGAGGCATTACTCGGTAACAGGCGCTAACAAGCGACCATCCCGAAGTGTAAATCTCCAATGTTGATGAAACTTACCGTATTTTTTTGTAGCTGCTAATATTCACTTTAAGGGGTTGAAATCAGCCCTCAAAGTTGGGGGTTCAAAACATACATTGTTGAATATCTCGGAAACTATTAGAGATAGGGGTGTGCTTCAAATGGATGAAATTTATGTTTTTAAACGGCGAATTTGATCGTGTAAAGAGATTTGCAAAACTTTTATTTGTTTAAACAATATGTTAAAAAATAGCACATTTTTTTATTTTTCTCGTTGGATATTAATGATTTTTTTTTCTCCATTTGTACAGAGAAACTACACGTCCATGTACAAAATACGGATAAATTGGAATTTCGATTTTTTCACGATAAAGAAAGATTTTATATTTGTAACTTTTTTCGTATTTCCTGTTGTACGAAGTACCAGATCGCATACAGGGTGTTCGGCCACCCCTGGGAAAAATTTTAATGGGAGATTCTAGAGGCCAAAATAAGACGAAAATCAAGAATACCAATTTGTTGATGGTGGCTTCGTTAAGAAGTTATTAACGTTTAAAGTTCCGCCAATACGGAATTTTTTTCTCGAAAGTGGATAAGAATTCGGGAGTATGTCTATTCATCGAAAATGATTATAATTGACCCACACAACCGAAAATAATTTTTTCAGAACGATTTGAAACTTTCCAATTTTGCCGAAAAATTTGGACACCTATACCTGTCGATTTTTCTTAAAAATTCCTTTTTCATTTTTAGTGATTTTGTTTGGCGCCCTACAGAAAAGTTGTTTAATACTTTTTTGTAGGTACCTATGGGCTCTACTTCAGAAAAAAGTTTCATTTAAATACATTCACTATTATAGGAGTTATGGCTATTTGTAAATTGGACCATTTTGATGGAGGTTTTTCTCATTTTTGCGGAGTCAAGGGCCAACTTTTCGAATATTTTTGCGATTTGTACATATTCTCCGCCAAAATACGCGTAGTTTGCTTTTTTAAACATTAAAATCGTCCAATCCGTTCAGAAGTTATGACGTTTTAAAGATTCGCATGAAAATTCGGGTAGACATTTCTGGCCAGAAATTATATTTTCGGTAAGGAATTTTTTTCTCGAAACTGAGTAGGAGTTCGAGGGTATATCTATTCACCAAAAATGCTTGTAATTGACCCCTCTAACTAAATATAATTTTTTTAGTATGATTTGTAATTTTTTAATTTCGTCTAAAAATTTCAGCATCTATTCGAATTTTTTTCTCGAAAATGGTTAGGATTTCGAGGGTTGTCTATTGATCGAAAATGATTATAATTGACCCCCGCAACCGAAAATAATTTTTCCAGAATGATTTGAAACTTTTCAATTTCGTCGAAAAATTTAGACACCCCTGTCGGTTTTTCTTAAACAATCGTTTTTGATTTGTAATAATTTCGTTTGACGTCCTACAGAAAAGTTGTCTAATACTTTTTTGTAGGTACCCATGAGCTCTACTTCAAAAAAAAGTTTCATTGAAATATATTCACAATTGTAGGAGTTATGGCCGTTTGAAAATTGGACCATTTTTATGGGGTTTTTCTCATTTTGCGGGGTCAAGGGCCAACTTTTCGAATATTTTTACAATTTAAACATATTCTCCACCAAAATACGCGTAGTTTGCTTTTTTAAACATTAAAATCGTCCAATCTGTTCAGAAGTTATGACGTTTTAAAGATTCGCATGAAAATTCAGGCAGACATTACAATTTCTGGCCAGAAATTGTATTTTCGGTAATGAATTTTTTTCTCGAAACTCAGTAGGATTTCGATGTTATGTCTGTTGACCAAAAATGCTTGCAATTGACACCTGCAACTAAAAATAATTTTTTCAAATCGATTCGAAAGTCTTTTTTTTCACCCAAAAGTTTCAGCACTTACTCGAATTTTTTTCTCGAAAGTGGATAGGATTTCGGAAGTACGTCTATTCACCAAAAATGATTGTAATTAACCCCCCCAACCGACAATAATTTTTCCAGAACGATTTGAAATTTTTGACTTTAATTATCAATAACTTTTTAACGAAGACTCCATCAAAAAATTGGTATTCTTGATTTTCGTCTTATTTTGGCCTCTAGAATCCTCCATTAAAATTTTTCCCAGGGGTGGCCGAACACCCTGTATATTTAAAATTCGAGGTTCGTAGAGTCGTGGGGCGATTTTCGTGGCTATGTAACACGGTGAATTCGCTGTGTTACTTCTTCTATGGGAGGGGAGGGGGTGTCCGTATAAATGAAACGAATACGACGCAAAGATCGCGCGAACACGACGGGTCTGGCGAACAAGAAAACGTTCGATCGTTTGAAATATCTGGAGCAGCCGTTCGGTGGCGGTAAGAGGAGGCGCGATTCGATCGGTCAGGCGAATCTCGAATCTCCCCGGGGCGAAACGGCGATTCGATAAATTACCGTTCCCGGGGAATATATCTCTTTTTCTCTGACCAGCTTCTTTGGCGAATGCAGCCGGCGCGGCGGTTTCCCTCTTCCTTTTGCGCCGGCGTTTCCGAACCCTCGGCCACCTCGAAACGAACAGAAGAGGACCCGGCCTTCGAGCACATTTTAAACAATAAATTTTTTCGCGGCGTTGCTCCCCCCTCACCCGACCGTCTGGCTTCTTTAAACTACGATCGAGCGCGAGAAAAAGGTTCGTTTCCATCAACTTCCGGGGGAGGGAATTCTAGCGATCTTATCGAGAGACGGATCGGTTCTCGGACGAACGTTGACCGAATACCGGCCGTTTAATTCACTTTAAACTCCTCTCGCGATCCACTCTGTGCGGCTGTTACGAGAAAAACTGGTAATGAATAGGGACGAGGATCGGTGTATCCAACGCGACACGCCGTTCACAAGTGTTTTTTTTATATTTTAAACCCTTAAATAATGTATGAAACAATGGACTTGTGCTGGTTTCAAAAACAAGTTTTCCAAAATTGACTCACCATTATAGTGTTACGAATACGAGTAGGATTAACCATACGATCATTTAACACTAGATTTACGGAAGCCGTCAATTTGACGGATGTCAGATTCCATATTTAAAATTGCAGAACACGTAACTATTATTTTTTAACAACTTATGTTGAATTTGATTGATGCAATGGCATGGATACATATTCTAATTAAAAGAAAAATCGTATTTTAAGGTAATCGTCAACATGAAAGTTATCAACAAATATACGTAAATCTAGTGTTAATCTCGAGACTATTAGAAGCATATTCGTAATATTTTCTCAGTTGCGTATCGCAAAATCGGAGACCTGACTAGCTTAGCTGTTCGAATCGAGGGCCGCGGCGTTCGACAACAATAATCGAGTATCAAGAGCGAAGTGCCTGGGTGGCAGGCTGCCAAACGCGACGGGAAGAATAGACAGGTGATCGCGTTGGTAATGAAAGCGCGGAAAAGCGAAAGCCGCGAGAGAAAAGAAGCCCCGGCGAAACGAAATAGAAACGGTCGGGATATACGCCGGGGCGATGAAAGACATTTCGAGGATACTCGAAGCGCCGGTTAAAACGGCGCGTGGGCGTAGTTAAACATTGCCTCGTTTGAACTGTAATCTTCCGGAAGAATTATTGTTCGCGTAGCGTTCAATGCAACACTTAACAGAGGACCTATTGTTCCACCGTAGCTTTCGTATGAAGATTAACGAGCCGGAAACGAGCCGAGTTCCCTTCCTGCCTTCCGCGGCTCTTTTCTCGTCCCGCGCCGCGAGATTTCAGATTACCATAACTCCATTTCATAACATCGTGCCGGGCGGAACTAAAATCGAGACAAAGAAACGAGCGAATTAACCGGGGCCCTCTGTTCGCGATGAAAATCCAATTTCGTTCGAGTGCCGTCGACTCCCTTTCGAACCGAGTAAACTTTTCGCGTAAAACTGATCCGCGTTTATGCTTAGGTTGACTCCCCGCCCAACCCGTCTGTCGCCCGTGACGAACAAACGAGCGTCTCTTTTGCGCAAAGGGAACCCCGGGAAAAGAAGGACCGAAATACCAAAGGGGGAGGTTGAGAATTAAACCGACGACGTTTAACTCGAGGCTTTAAACCCTTTACCCCCTTTTATTTCGCGATTGTTCCCCGCGTTATGGAATCTCCGATTCCACGGGCTGGACGTTTATTAAATCTACGATCTTCGGGGGACCGTCTCGACCCGGAGATTTCGAGCAATTTATTCCGCCTTTCGAAAATTACGACCGGGTACGGTGTTTTCCATTAAATATTTCCATTAAACACCTGGGTATCCGGAATTAAACTGCATGCACGCTATCAGAGCGAATACATTGCGTATTTTTCAAATCGTTCTGGAAAAATTATTTTCGGTTGCAAGGGTCGATTATAATCATTTTTTATGAATAGATATACCCCGGAAATCCTACCCAGTTTGGAGAAAAAAATTCGAGGTGTGAAATTTTTTGATAAAATTAAAAAATTTTAAATCGTTCTAAAAAAATTATTTTTGATCGCAGGGACCAATTATAATAATTTTTGGTCGATAGACATACCCTCGAAATCCTAACCATTTTCGAGAAAAAAATTCCTTACGGAAAATATCATGTCTGACCATACCGTTGAGATGTTTCCCTGAAATTTTATACGTATGTTTAAAACATCATAACTTCTGAACGGATTGAAGGATTTTGATGTTTAAAAAAGCAAACGCCGCGTATTTTAATGAAGAATATGTAGGAATTCTAAGAATATTCGAAAAATTGGTCCTTGATCCCGCAAAATGAGAAAAACCCCCATAAAAATGGCCCAATTTTCAAATAGCCATAACTCCTATAATAGTGAATGTATTTCAATGAAACTTTTTTCTGAAGTAGAGCCCATAGGTACCTATAAAAAAGTATTAGACAACTTTCCTGTAGGACGTCAAGCGAAATTATTAGAAATCAAAAACGAATTTTTAAGGAAAATCGACTGGGGGTAGGTGTCTAAATTTTTCGACGAAATTGAAAAGTTTCAAATCGTTCTGGAAAAATTATTTTCGGTTGCAAGGGTCGATTATAATCATTTTTGATGAATAGATATACCCCGGAAATCCTACCCAGTTTGGAGAAAAAAATTCGCGAAGGAGTGAAATTTTTCAACAAAATTAAAAAATTTTAAATCGTTCTAAAAAAATTATTTTTGATCGCAGGAACCAATTATAATAATTTTTGGTCGATAGACATACCCTCGAAATCCTAACGATTTTCGAGAAAAAAATTCCTTACGGAAAATATCATGTCTGACCATACCGTTGAGATGTTTCCCTGAAATTTTATACATATGTTTAAAACATCATAACTTCTGAACGGATTGAAGGATTTTAATGTTTAAAAAAGCAAACGACGCGTATTTTAATGAAGAATATGTAGGGATTCTAAGAATATTCGAAAAATTGGTCCTTGACCCCGCAAAATGAGAAAAACCCCTATAAAAATGGTCCAATTTTTAAATAGCCATACCTCCTATAATAGTGAATGTATTTCAATGAAACTTTTTTCTGAAGTAGAGCCCATAGGTACCTATAAAAAAGTATTAGACAACTTTTCTGTAGGACGTCGAGCGAAATTATTAAAAATCAAAAACGAATTTTTAAGGAAAATCGACAGGATGTCTAAATTTTTCGGCGAATTTGAAAAGTTTCAAATCGTTCTGGAAAAATTATTTTCGGTTGCGGGGGTCAATTATAATCATTTTCGGTGAATAGACGTACCCCCGAAATCTTGCGCATTTTCGAGAAAAAAATTCAGTACGGTCAGAATTTTAAACGTTAACGAAGCCTTCATCAACAAATTGGTATTCTTCATTTTCGTCTTATTTTGGCCTCTAGAATCCCCCATTAAAGTTATACCCAGGGGGTGGCAGAACACCCTGTAAATAGCTAGAAGCAAATGACAATTGCAATTTTACATTTGGCAAATTATTTTAACGTCTACGTGACAGTCCTCTAGTCCTAACCCAGAAACAAATGACAATCACAACTTTACATTTGACAAATTGTTTCAACGTACGTATGTGACAGTCCCCGTTCGATTAGGGTGTACCAGATGCTAAAAGTGCAACGAACAAACGCAACAACGTTACCAACGCGAGTTTTTCGGCGGAGTTTCCGTTCACCCGGAATTTAAGAGTAATAAATTAAGATAAAACGGGGGGTTGGAAAAAAATTCGAACGGCGGCGAACGGGACGGAGGGAAGAGGTCAGTGGTGATTGGAAGAGGGAAGAGAGCGAGAATGGAGGTAGCGGAGCGGAAAGAGCACGAATGCAAGTGAGTTACAGGTTAGATGCGAGCACGGAGCGTGAAAGATGGGGTTTCGATAATCGAACGGTGAACCGGATCAATTAAAGCCCCCGGGGTGGGCATTAATTATTGAAGGTGTCGTCGACAGTTTCCTATCGCACGTGCGATCGAAGCGCAATATTCGGGACGAGTTCAGGATTTTCGCCCGAGGAGACTCGTCTTTCTCTGCTCCTCGAGACGGTTCCCGTTTAAGCGGTCGCGTCCGGATGGATATCCGTTCTCGCGACGAACCGATTCTAAACAGAGATCGTAATTAACCGCGAAATAGACCGAGTCGGTTGCCCAAACTACCTGTTCAAATTGGCCCGGAATTAATTCAGGACTTTCAGTCACGAGCACGGTATTATAATATCAAAATTACGCGTTGCATCGGTCGTACGATAGGAAACGAATATTTTTGTTCTTTTTCCCCCACCCCCCTCCCAGCCAACGCGCGACAGTCGGAATCGCAGCTTTGAAATTTCCCCCTTGCGGATAAAATCAGTTTGAAAATGTATAATTAAGTACCGGATAATGCATTAAAATTATAAGGTACGCATTCGTCCATGCGAATTCACGTAATGGAATTACCCAAGGAAATTGCTGCAAGAGTTAAATCGCATTTCCAGTTACAAAGTGACGCCGTACGATCGTTAAGCTCGCCGGCGGATATTAATAACACATATTGCATATTTGGATGTAATTCACAGGGAATTCTCCGACTAATAATCGACCGTGATTAACTTCGGCGAGTTTTACAATGCGCGCCCGCGCGTAGCCGCCGCGGCGAGAACCGTCGAAAAGTTGTTTCATGTTTTATGCGACGAGCAATTTTGTTTCACGCTTATTACCGTTAAACAACTTGTTAGGCGCGAGCATCAACGATGCACGGTGGCACCTAATTACCGCGGTAACAACGTTCTTCGAAACGTTACGGAATTTACGGACTCCGTTTTTAACTTCTCGCGGGGGAGGGAAGGTTGCACTTTCGAAATTTCATTCCCCAAACCCTGCGGAATATTACATGGTCTCGTTTGGCGACAATTTCTATTAATACGCTACAAATTGTGTAGCCACAAGTTGTTTTACTTATCGTAAATTTTCTCGTTAGTTTGGAAGGGAAGAACGGACTTGGACTTGTAACCCTTGGGGGTAGCATAAAGTTTTGTGTTTAATTTCTAAGTTATTGACTATATTGACTGTATTAACTGTATTGATTAGAATCAATTTTCTAACATTGGTCTCTATATTTGTATATATAAAGTTTGAATATAATTTCATGCTCTGCTATTTAACCCTCTATGGGCCCGTATAACTTTCAGGTCACATGTTAATATATCGACATTTTACTAAATAATTTTAGTTTTCTCACAAGATGACGTGTACGTATTAATTATTTAATGTTTCTGAGATAACTAATAACTAGACTGCGGATATTTATGCATTTATGGGAAATTTAAATTTTCGAAAAACTACAGAATGCACTTAATATGCCAAAATATAAGAAATGTTTCAAGTTAGATACAAATTATTGTATTTAGGGGTTGAGACAATCCTCTATAAAGTTCCCATTTCATTAATTCTATTAATAAGTCTACTAATAACAATATTGATGACGGTTGGCAGCACCAAATATCAAAGTGGCTCGTATGTTTATATTCAAGAAACAAATTCGGCCCATAGAGGGTCAATCTTTGCCTCGAGTGTATCAAGACTCGATCCTCTTGGAAGAATTTCACCGAATGGTCGATTTAATTCCCCAAATCGTATTTTGAAACGAAATTAAATAATATGCGTTCGAAAAGTCACATCAAATCGTGCGTCAAGGGGGTTAATGAATCAATGGAAAAAAAAGAGTAAAGAATAAAATAAATGAATGTCACTGGGGAGGAGTGGGAAGTAAGATAGCGGGAGGTCGGTGGAGCGAGTCGTCCGCGTGGGAGGGAATTTTTCACGGACAAATTGGATTCCCCGTGAACCGATTATCGAGCCATTATTCGACCACCGAGCCAAGTAACGTCTCGACGGCGTGACGTTTTCAGAAAGTTTGCCCGTGCACTCGAGTCCACTTTCGACCGGCCAAAAGGAAGAAGAAACCCGGAGAAAAGGAAAAAGAACGGGGTTGGGAAAAGGGGTGAACGGGAAGAAAGCGGGGTAGCACCGAAAAGCTATTTCCGGTCGAAAGGGTCCGTGTATCGGGGCCCGGGGAACCTACGAAATGGCCGACTTAAGGAAGTTTTACTGCGAGACAAACCGGAAGTGATTCGGCAACGACCGAAACACTTCTTTCTCGGTTGGCGGCGGGACGCGGTGGGGATGGGGGAGGGCCAAGGAAAAGAAACTTTGCTCCCTTTGGCTTCCGCTTCGTTCCTTTTCGCCGGGATTACGGCCCTCGGACGAACATCCATTCTCGTTTAACGCCTTTATTTACCGACGGCTGCTTTCCCTCGCGCTCTCCAACGCTCCCCCCCCCCCCCCCACCGTCTCTCCTAGTTGTATATTTCTCTTTCGCCCTCGTGGCTTTTCGCCGCACCGGGCCATTTTTCTATTTGCTCGTTTTTCGCTCGGTCCGTCTTCCTCGACGCTCGATTATCGACACACGGACGGGACCGGTGCGCGTTAAAGAATCCTCTCTCGTAGGAGAATCTCCCTCAGAACCGTTTCTCTTTCCACGGACCCGGTAGTTTACAGATTATCGAACTTTATCCAGATCGTTCGTCCAAACTGCATCCCCGAGTTCCCAGAAGCTGATGCTGCGAACTGCCTCGGGAGAGACTGTCCAAAGATGAGATTACGAACAGACTAAGACGCGACAAAGACTTCTTTGATATCGCTCCCGGGGACAGGATGTGCGTCGCGTTATGCTCCTTCGCCGGGAGATCAAACACCTTCTCAACCCTTTGAGAAACGCGTTTATACGTACGCCCTCGCGTTTCCACCGGTGCGTTCACGAAAGACGTTTACGAGGTGTAATCAAAAATTCCTGGGGGGGGTTTTAGCGTCGTTCGCCCCTTGGCGATCCTAGTCTGAGATATAACGATTCCTCCGGTCTTACGAACGAGACTAATACATATTTTCACTAGTTTATTTACGCTAGAACTATCGAAATTCTCACAATGTTTCATTCGTAATTTCTAATACAAATTTTTACGAATTTACTGTGGTTTTCTATAAGAGAATGAATAAACATTTATTTTTATTGAATTATACGTCGAGTATCTATCGTTTTAATTCCTTTGGTAATGGGGTTTCAAGATCCCAGAAAAATGGGCCGAAAAAATACATTGGGTGTGTTAGGGATAATTAAAATCGATAAGGTAGTACGTGATCTACGTACGAAATGACGCGTGACATTTATTGTTCAAATATATCTACCATGTATGTTTGTATGTATATATGTATGTATATAAATATGTATCGCGTCGTAAGGAATGCTCTCGAAGTAAGCCGTGAGCCGTTGTAACAGTAACAAAGTAATTTGCTTGTCGTCTAAAATAATAAAAACTAAGGATAAAACTTAACAGGGTGAAAGATCGACTCGTATACCTCGTGTGTGACAATACTCTAAAATCTTCGATGAATCAATGAGAATCGAAACTAACCTAGCGAAGAAGCTCTATATTTATGATGACCTATGCAAGGCGGATCGCAGCCAATTTGCTAATATTATTTAATTTTTAATTAATAATTGCATTACCCAGCTAAAGGCGATACGATTATTAATTAAACGGTAAATAATATTACCCAGGTCTCACCACGCGGAGGTTGCTGCGAATGGAGACCCACCCTAACCGATTCCCAACCACCCTCCATTAATAAAGATCTGTGATCAACGATCGTTGGTCGAACAAGAAACAAACGAAAATGCAACCAATGAAAGATGCACAACCAACGAAGAGAGTTGAAAGAATTTTGAAAAAAATATCCTGCCTAACTATAAATCTAAATTCGTCTATATCCTACCTATCTAATCACCTAACAAAATACATAGAAAATATATTTATTATTATTGATCCTTCGACGAAGATTTCCTGAAACATACTGTTACATCCTACCTAGCTATAAATCTAAATTAATTTACTGCCTATCTAATCATCTAACAAAATACATAGAAAATATATTTATTATTATTGATTCTTCGACGAAGATTTCCTAAAACATATTGATACATCCTACCTAGCTATAAATGTAAATTAATTTACATCCCACCTATCTAATTATTGAACAAAATACATAGAAAATATATTTATTATTATTGATTCTACGACGAAGATTTCCTGAAACATACTGATACATCCTACCTAGCTATAAATCTAAATTAATTTACATCCCACCTATTTAATCATCTAACAAAATACATAGAAAATATATTTATTATTATTGATTCTTCGACGAAAATTTCCTGAAACATACTGATACATCCTACCTAGCTATAAATCTAAATTAATTTACATCCCATCTATTTAATTATTGAACAAAACACTTACTACTTGTTGTCAGTACATAGGGTAGTTACCAATGGTCATCTGTAAAGTAAGAAAATATTCCTATTATGACAATAGCAGGTGGACAATTCGTTAAAGCGAAATTGGAATCAGATGATAAACAAGAGGTGAGGAGAGGAATTTTAAACAATTCTTACCGTTGGTCATCACGGTCCGGCACTGGTCAGTAGTGGTCAGCAGTGGCACACCATCACTAGTCAACACTGGTCAGTAGTGGTCAGTTCTGGTCAGTAGTGGTCACTCCTGGTCAGTCCTGGTCACCAGTGGTCACCCCGATTCACTAATGGCCAGAGGTAGGCCCCCGAATTCGCGAGACCCGATCCTCTTGGAAGTCCCAGAGGTACTGAAGAGTATGCTACCAGTGACTCTCCATATACCTGTTCCTAAGGCGGAAGAGTGGGGAGACGCAGACCAAGTTGATAGCTAAAGACAATCTGGTCTACCGAAGAACTATTTCGGTTGGTCCTAGCTCTTTCCTGGACCTTTGATCTTGATGTCAGCCTCACTGTTGACCATCGATGACCATTACCTACCCGTTGTTAACAAGCGAATAACCAACGACCCATAAAAACCGCCACAAAGTCGAAGATTAAAGCCTTCTTACAAGGATCCCCTTAAAATTGAATGCACGATCTTTTTAACATTTTGTTCCACTTTGAAGGAGTGTATCTCAAGACCAGGAAATAAAAGAATAAATGTTAATCGGACATCCCGACGTGAAAATTCGAAAATGATTTTAGCATCCTCTTCTCATGGATGGTGGTCAGTCGAGAAACTATCCACTGAATTAGTAACGTTGAACAGATAGCTGTAGTATGTGCGTAAATATACGTGAGTTGACTATGGAAGTTTCCATTTTTTATTCTGATGTTCCAGGGTTTAAAAAGCTCCTTAAACGAGGTTGAAATCTCTCGTTCGAATGGATAAAAAGGATCCAGCGGATAGCTTCTAAGCACCCCCCTCGATCGTTCCAAGTAGCCGCCACAGTGAATTTACACGGGTGAAAAGTCTGTTTTCGTTTTCGTGCCGGTCTCGGACAGAGACTCGAGCACGCGACGATCGCCAGCCACAATCGGCTGGATCATTACTATTCTCGTTGCATTCGTCGCGACGCGCGAACCTTAATGCATTCGCCGCTCCCGTAATTCTCTCACGAAGCCCCGCGTGCCATCGCCGCCCCCCCCCCCTTGTCGCGGAAACTTTCCCGTTTCGAGGCATCGACTATCAGAAGTGGAAAACGCTTCCAGGGGTCGGGGAAAAGCCGTCGAACGCGATCCGGGGGGAACGCTCGAGTTCGGGATTGCACCCGGAGGAGCTCATACGTTATTCCTCGCGCACGCGGACGCCCCATGCAACGGGTGTCGCCGTTATAATCCGTCCCGCGGAGTCGAAAAATTTTATCGTTTCCCGGGTCCGCCGGAAGGGTGATTTAATTTCTATATTTCTGAAGTTCCGTGTCGTCTCTCTCGGATGATTTATTCGAACGGTTTCGAAGGTGACCGTAGCTGTCCCTGGCCGATCGAACGGACCATCAATTACCCGGGGACCGGTCCCGGAGAGTCTCTTTCCGAAAATTTCACGCGACATCGTTCCGTTGATCCCGCGGACCGTGAAGGGTGGACCGGGCGCGGCATTTTTCCCCGAGTCTGGCATTATGCCGGGGCGTCCGCGTGTTTTTCTCCTTTTCGCCGAGGCGGACGAGGGGGGGGCGTCGTCGGGCTGGCATTTTTTCAGTGTCCCTCGGAAAAAATCTATAAATCTCGCGCGTGAGCCGGCGCGTACGTCAGGACCATTCGTCAGCGGGCAGATTGCAGCCGAGGGGTGGAGGGAGGGGGGGCTGGATTTCGAGCCACCGTCCAATGGGGGTGGTCGAAAAAGGCTGGACGGCCACCCTCTGTCCTCCGTTAGCCCGGGACGGCTTCGTCCCCGCGCGCAATAAAACCGCGAGCGATTTTTACGATCGAGGCCGGATCGCATGACGAGGTAATTTACCTTCCAAGAGAATTCTCGGCACGCTGACGCGGTGGTTACGTGTCGAGCCGCGCCACTTCAACCCCCATCGACGCGAAACCCGCGGCTTTCCACCCCCTGCGCCGGCACTCCTGCGGACGTTTCGCCCGCGGCTTTTAGCGCCGCCAGACGATGGCCTCTTCGGGCCCGTTCCTCCCTTTGTTCACAGGTCGATTGCTATTGCGGGAGCTTCCGCTTCTTCTTCAGCGACATCGATTTTTAGCAGTTGCAAAGGGATCGATGAAAGCGTGCACGCGTGGAGGGAAAGAATATTTCTATGAGTGATATTAATAAAGGTATCAATGGAAGTTTCGTTACGTTAATTGGCGTATCCTGTTCCTAAAATTACACGGTCGACGGGCCACGATTTCAGACAATAGAAAGAATACGCGAGGAGAGTTATAGCTTGACATGCCTCGTCGAGGGTCGTTAGTGGCTCGCGATAAACTTCGCTGTTTAGATGCCCTCGGAGAAACTAACTAACTTTATCTTCATCGCCTGTCATCGAAGAGTATTTCGGTAATTACTCTTTGTTCAACCGTGACGTTCAACGCGTTGGACTGTCGGACAAATATATTTCCTTTAACATTTCAACTTCTGAATTAATCGCTTTTGTCCCATGGCGAAAAGTCCAGTCGTATATCGATGATGTGACAGTCAGAGTGTTGGAAAATATTAGAATTCAGAATACAAACCGCCTGTATGATCTCGCCAAGCGTATAGGTGCATTTTACGAGGACGTAAACCTAACTTGGAACATCGTTGCGATTTATTAGTCCAGCAACGTCTTCGCGGAGGATCGTATAAAATCCATTTCTCGTTCCCGGTTGCTAAATGCTATAACAAAGTCTTTATTGCGGTCAAGCGAAGACACGTATACGTTGCACGACCGAGGAAACTGCGTTCTACAAACTCTTCGACATTGCCTCAATTTTTTTCGAATTTCTATCAATTATTTTAAACAGTACGAACAGCGTGAATTAGTAAGACCGTTTAGCAGAGATTTACTACATCGAGCGTTCGTTTAAAAAGTTCGTCGATCGAGTCTAATTTGGTCCATTTGATCTAATCGACTTTAGCTGACGCGTGGTGTTGTTTGAAATGTTTTCAGATTGGTTTCGTCGCCGACAAGACCGAACGAGGCGGCGAGTAGCAGTAGCGGCGCGACGCAGCACGCCGCGACGTTCGCGGTGCGGGTGGGCACGATCGACGGCGTCGTGACGCATCATCTGCGCGCCGAGACGAGAAGGGACTTGGCAGCCTGGGCCAGGGCGATCGTTCAGGGTTGTCACGCGGCCGCCCACTCGTTGCGCGAATACACCGTTCGTAAGTAATCAATTTTCAAACGAACTCCCCTGGAGCAAACGAAAATAACTATTACAGTCTGTTTGACAAGAGCGTGTACGGCAAAACTTTTTTCTGTGAACCGGGGGAGGGGGGATTCCACCTCGAGCAGGTAACCTGGGCTTTTCCCTAAAATGCTTTGTATAGAAATCCTCAGTTTTTACCCAAGCATGATCGTAGAAGTACATATTTCACTATGAGTGCCGCGTACGCATCACGTTACGAAGCAGTGTTTCTGTGTTCTCATCCTAAAGGACCAAAAATGTCCTACACAGCGGCTTCTAAATACATGAAAAAGTCCAAGACGTTTGTTAGTAAGTGGGTGAAACGATATTTGGAGGTAAAAAATGTCGATGACCTGCCAGATCGGGGCACTACGCCGAAGACGTCAAAAAAAGAAGACAAATTGATTTTACGGGAATTCGAGAAAAATCCACGTTTATCCTTACGTGGTGGACAAGCAGTTTTGTGTAAGAAGGGTTTGAATATATCATGTGATACTATACGAAGACGATTATTGGCAAATGATGTGAAATTTAGAAGCACAATAAAGAAACCGTTACTATCCAAAAAACATGTCGAGAAAAGACTCGCTTGGGCGAAAGAGAATTTGGGTCGCAATTGGGACAATGTAATTTTTTCCAACGAAGCTTCATTTTGGGCACGTTCTTCCATAACCCATACCTGGTGTACCCACGCCAATAAACTTATCCAGCGGACCGTTAAACACCCGGTAAAGGTGCATGTTTGGAGTTGTTTCTCGAAGCAGGGATTCGGCACTTTATACATATTCACGGACAATTTAAACGCTGCAAAAATGGTTGAAATCTATCAGAGAGCTTTATTAACATCCGCCAAAAGGTGGTTTATAAGGAAGAACAAATACTGGCTACTACAAGAGAACAACGACCCAAAACACCGAAGTCGACTCTGTACTGCGTGGAAAGAAGAAAATCACATTGATGTGCTGGATTGGCCTTCACAGTCACCGGATGCAAATCCAATCGAAAATGTTTGGGCAATATTGAAGCTCAGGCTTAGGGGAAAGAAGCTAAATACAATTAAACAGCTGTTTCGTCAAATTCGATTAACGTGGAGGTCCCTATCTCAAGATTATGCGATTAAGTTAATAGAAAGTATGCCTCGAAGATGTCAATTAATTATTGATAATGACGGTGACTGGACAACGTATTAATAATAAAGCATCTTAATATACATCATAAAGAATTTGTGTATTTTTTTCCAACTTTATATCTCAAATAGTTTTCGAGTTTTGCCGTACACGCTTTTGTCAAACAGACTGTACGTACCAAAGTAATCCAAGTAGCACTCTTTTAACCCCCTGCCCTACGATTTAACAGCGTGGTGTCCACGGAAAAGGGTTAACGGAACCTCGATGCTCCCCTAGATTCTTGTAAATCGATCGAAACGTGAAAACAGAACGAACATTTAGTCGAGAAAAGATTGCGAGTCCGCCTTTGGGTTTCGTTTCTTTGTCGGTCCGTTGGTCGAAAGAGAAATATGGCGAATAAAGAGCGGAATTAATTGTGCTCCGAAATTCCAGACATCGATCAAACTGTCCCCGTCCCTACCCCCTCCGGCCCCTCGGGAAACAAACAAATATTTTCCTATTTCGTTTTCGAGCGTAATCGTTCGTTCCACGGGTCGAGCGTCCCGTGTACGCGTTCGAACGTGAAATAAAGAGCGGGAGAAAAACAACGGGGATCGCGCGCGCATACATCTTCCCGGAGGAAAGGGAACCTGCACAACCGGGATATATTCCGATCCTCCTCGTTGTCCTCGACGGGCGAGAAGCGCGTCGGCCGTTCGCTTCGATGAATTTTAATTTCTTTCCAGCGTGAACGAACGGCAATAATAAATCGAGATTAATGCCCGACCCAGGTTCGCGCGAGCTTTTTTCGATCTCCACTCGTCAAATCCATCGATCACGAACACCCTGGGTCTCCACGGCCGGAGAAGGACCTCGAATGGACTGGAAAAACCCGCGGAAAAGAATATCGCGAGCCATCCAACGGCGTCTAAAATTTCCACGGTGTTCGGTTCACGGGCAATTGGGCAGAAATAATCGAAAATTCTAAAGCTAACTTCAAGGATATCAGAGGAGAGGTCAGAGGACACGTAAAAGTGTGCTACTTGGGTAAAATATTCAATCCCTTAACGTTCATGCCCGAGTCTGCTTTGAAAAACGATATTTGTTTAATCTATTGGTTTAAGGGATGATAATATTTGTGGTATTTCAAATTATACGTTGAATACAACATTGCAAGTAACAAGAACCGCATTTTTAGAAACAGATCCAATAAAGAAAACTGATCATTCTTGGTTAACACTAGATTTACGAGCATTGATCGCACGTGTATTTATCGATACCTTTCATGTCGACGATTACCTTAAAATACGATCTTTCTTTTAATTAGAATATGTATTCGTGTCATTGTATCAAACAAATTCGACATAAGTTGTTAGAAAATAATATTTACGCGCTCTGCAATTTTAAATATGGAATCTGACATCCGTCAAATTGTCGGCTTCCGTAAATCTAGCGTTAACCCGAAAAATATGAGCGCTAAGGGGTTAAAGTCTCTTGGTGCGGGTAGAATCGATGCTCCAGAATTTAATTTAACAAGAGAGTATAAATGCGACGGAATATAATGGTTACGCAAATAAGTCTCCCGGAACGTATGTAGAAACTCGTTGAAAGAAAATGGCAGAAGCAGTGTAACGTTCGAGACTACGTTGCAGGGTACATGAGGAATAACGAGACGTTTGCTTTCTAACGAGAATAAAATATTAATGTAAAAACTGACTGGAAGCGGAGTGTATAAAAGGCAAGGTAAACATAGGTATCTTTTGCGATTTCCAGGGTGCACGTGGCAAGGGAAAGCTTGCCAGTTGGTCGTGAACCACGAGGACGGTTTCGCGTTGTATGCTGCCGGGACCAGGGGCGTGGGTGGGAACGGGCTCAATCCCGGCTCACCCCCGGCGCCCTTGTGGAGAAGATCCTTCGACAAACTGAAAATGTCCGCCGACGACGGAGCGCGTCTGCTGTGGCTCGATTTCGGCGGGGAGGATGGCGAGATTGTGAGTAATACACGAAATTATTTCGATCATTAGTAAAGCGAAATAAACATTAAACATTAAAGAAGAAACTTAATAGCTCCCTTTTTATAAATTTTGAACGACAAACAGAGATTCATCCGATCGAAAGAAATCGAATTTTCTCTCGAGAGTATCGAATACAGTGAAAAGATCAGTTAGTGCTAAAATTCGACTATGGTAGGGAGGCAACTGCGTGAAATTAGCCCGAGAAAAATAGCTCGCTGGAACAGACGTGGCTGATAATGCCGCGACAAACGAAATCGCGATCGAAAGGACGGGCATTGTGGGAAGAGAGCGGTGGTCCCTTTCTTAGCGGGCAAAGTATTGAGAATTTTAATTGACTCGGCGCAGACCATCGAGATGATTGTTATCGTCGACGGGGCGCGTAGCTACCGCGAAGGAGGGAGGAGCTGTGCACCAAGTAATCCCATTGTGCTCGTCACTTTCAAAGAGCCCTCGACGCGAACGATGCCGGAAATACGTACTTTACATCTTCTCCGAACACTGTCGTCCGGTACCGTTCAATGGCCATTCATAACCGCGCGCGGTGGGGTGGGGAAAGAAGCCATCGGAGGAGAGAATCTACCGCGACAGACGTCTCGATGGAAAAATTATTCCGCTCTCGAGCAGCCTGAAACGAACCTGCAAATGGAGAATCCTCGAAATCGTTCCCCCCTCCCCATCTTCGGAATTTTTATTAAGCTCGACGATGACCTGGCAAGTTCGACCCCGACTGTTCGATATCCCGAGAATATGTTCGCGATAAGCAAAACACAGGAGACTTTATTGTTCTCCCTACGACTCGTTTCCCTGTTCATAGGATCTCAGTAGTTTGAGCACTGATGTTTTTTTGGTGAGGATAAGCATTGCGTGCATGTATTTTTAATGAAAATTTGTATCCATTGGTGCAGTCCCCTCCCTTGCAAAGGTCAGTACTATCTGAGGAGGACGCTCGTTTATTTCAACTCAAGTTCGGTTAACAGAAAACCGTCAAGTTAAGGACAGCATTTTCGTCCTGTAAAACTAGATTAATTAAATACATACTTTAGCAAATAAATATTCCAAATCAATATCAGACTAATAATAGACGAAACGCAGAGTTTGTAATTCTTAATTTGAATCTCTGGAGGAAAGTTAAAGTCCTCCGCTTGTTGTCGAGCATTCGAAACTCGAGTTTGTTTCAGCTTAGAAGTAATGGTAACTTGGCGGATTCAGTGATCCCCGGTTCGACGGCTAAACTTGACGATCCGCGTACGGTTTCAGGAGCTGGACCTCGAGAGCTGTCCGAAGCCGATCGTGTTCGTCCTGCACAACTTCCTCTCGGCGAAGATCCACCGGCTCGGATTGAGCGCATAGGGGTACGAGGGGGCCCCGACAGAGGCCCCCGACCTGCCGCCCCACACCACCAGGTCCGTCACCAGCGTCTTCCTTCACTGAACTCGATCCAATCGGAGGAGAGGAGGGAAGAGAGAGGGTGCCAGGCAGGAGAGAGCAACGAAGACCACACACAGAGACTCGACGGTCCGGGAAGACGCGTTGGAGGTTTCCGCCGGACATTCGCATGTTCGAGACGATGCTGAGAGAGAGAGAGAGAGAGAGAGAGACTCTTTTAACGCGAGGGAAAATAGAAGAAAGTATATATGGGCGACTCGAAGCCATCCACCTTGGTCGCGATTTATCGAGGAAAGTACATCCGTAGGGTAGCGTCCGGCGGGAGATTGGGTCGGGCTGGAGGGAATCGTAACTAATCAACGCGCCTAAGTAACCAATTAAAACTATCTACCTAACGCTAAGTAAGAATAACACGACCGGATGGGGGGGGGGGGGGTGGGGGCGAGAGGACTGAGAGGAGAGTCCAGCTGGTCGACGAGGAACGTTCTCGATCGAGAACGCCGACTAGAGGAAGCTAATCAATTACTGTCCAACCGCGCGCTGCCCGTTGGCTATTTCGGGCTCCGAAACTTCTTCCCTTGTCCATCGAATCCTCTTCCGCGAACCGTGGTGCGACCAAGTTCGAAAAGAGAGGGGGACGTCGCGCCAGGGGATGTCCTTCGACGTACGAAAAGAGACTCGGAAGTTTCCCGTCGATTTGCGGCGGGATCGCGAAACTTTCCACGAGATAACGCGTCTCGCGATTTACGCGGAGCTCTCCCGGAGATCGAAACGTCGCGAATCATTTCCGATCCGATCGCTATCGACACCGCGAGTTTCAGAGTTCCGACGAGTCGTCGAGGGTCTCACGGAGCCAGCCGGATCTCGGGACAGTTAAAAACGGACCCGAGCGAAATCGAAAAGGACGAGACAACGATCGCGTGGGATCTCGTCGAGATATCGGGGAGGCTCGATCGAGGATCGTCCGATCTCCTCCGAGCGTAGACCAACGGGCGGACGTTAATAGTTGTTTTGTACGATTCGTATTCTTAACGCGAGTAAGTGTAAGATGCCAAGAAACGTCGATGTGTATAATGGTAGCTGCGGGTCTGCTGCTCGATGTTCTTCTTCTCTGAGGGCCAATTCGCGGCGGGGCGATCACCGTGATACCATTGTTTCTTTGCTTCCACGGAAAAGCTTGGAGGCTAAGCTTTGGCCAGAAATGTTCCTACGACGTGCAGAATCGCAGGCTGCGAAATATCCAATCACGCACCCCTTCTCGCAAATCGAGACCCGGTTGACGAGGCAGCTCGATTTGTAATAAAACGCTACCCCCTTATCCGTAATCTTCCTTCTCGCAAGTAGAAGATATCGAGTGACTAGCGCTCTTTTTATAAAACCAAAATTTAAGACACGACAGATTGAAACTTGATCCTGGAATATCAACCAAAAAAGTAGCGTTGAATATTGAAATTTTTTCGAATTATAGCTTTGTTTTCGTTTCAAATTATAGACTTTTAGCGCTGTTTAAAAGAGAGTAAGGTAAGGATTATCGTAGGATTGGTCGTGGGCTAGATTTTGAGGCCGAGAGAGCGCTGGTGTCATCGGTATCCTTTCCTCGTTAGTCCGTCGATCGCAGCCTGTGTTCCAGGAAACCGAATCCCAGGTCGCGGATCATCCCGGAAGCGGGTGCCGGCCGCAAAAGTGTCGCTGGTCGCAATCGTGAACGGAGAGGATCGTCGCGATCCAATCTCGCCGCGAGTTAGCCCGCGTGGGCGGAAGAGATCGGGCCGGACCGACGATTTATTCGCATTACGAGGCTACTCCCGAAGCCACGAACAACTTATCGAACCGACAAGCGTCCGCGCGACATCGGGATTTCCTTTCATCCGTATAAATCCGAAAGAACGCACGGGAGAACGAATCGCGTTCGCCGCGCGACGAATATATTCGACGAGCAACTTGCACGATCCCAGATTTACGGGCGTTCCATACTTACGGCCACGGAACTCGTAAATGTCGTTCGTTGGCAATTTAAATTCATGCAACGAGCCTATATTAACCTAACCCCTTGACTTACGATTTAATTCCAAATAATTTCTCCAACTATTTAATTTTGAATACCTCGTGAATGTAAAAATGTGTTGATTTCAATTTGTAAGATTTGACGACGGTGGCCTCACAATTGCGAATCAAGAACTTGCGACGAATCAGACACGTCGCTGTATGGCAAGGGGTTGGAAAAAGAAACTTGATCCGTAAATCTAGCGTCAACGTTTCTGTAGGAAAAATACAGTGTCCAAGATTTCTTAATTTATATAGACGTCTCCGTTAGCCCAGTGTGCACCAAAATGGCGGAAGTAACCGGACGAAGAGGCGTCGAATTAGTTCGTGGACCCGTAGCGTTTCGTACAGAAATGTTTTTTAAAATTGCTCCGCGGTGTTCGGTGAGCTGCGAACGGGTTTCGTTCGATCGTGATACACGGGGTCTTCCCCGAGAATTGTTGAGTGTTACCAGAGCGGCCGTACAATAATAAGATTTCGACATTAAGTAGAACATATCAACGAAGCCACGTACCATTGGATCGCGTCCATCCGTCGTCTCCGGGTCGTTCCTTTCGCGACAAGGAGGCCGTCTCGGTCGCCTCGTTATTTCTGTACATAGATCTTTACCCTCGGAGGACTCCAGGGCGATCGTTCGCTGGGTTTCACGGCGACTCGAGCGGTCTTCTTGCGTCCTTCGTTCCCGGTCGAGGCGGTTTCAGGATCGTTGAGCGTGCTCCACTAGGTTCTCGCGAGTTCGCCTGCGTCGGATTCGCGGACCCATCGATCGTCCGCCATCGTTGACGCTTGGACGATGGAACACGCTTTAGATGGACAAGACGTTATCAGCGGGAACGTGTACTTTTCCCTTCATACGCTGATAATTCGTCGGATCGGTGGCGTCTCGCGAGAAAAATCAACGTTGCTAATTAGTATTGAGTGTCGTATCGCCCGTCGTCCAAGCGTTGACCCCTTGCCCGTGATTATGTCACGGGGGCCAACCGTGGCGAGCGTCGCGTATTATTGCTTGGTATTCGATGGTCGTTTAGAGAATTGAACTTGCGAAAATGTTCGGGCACGGTTGTCTTCTAGCAAAATTGACTCGAGTCGTCGTGGATCTCGAGCCCGGTCACGGTTGAAACGACGTAGATCGCGTTGAACTTGTAACCGGTTAGCAACTAGTTCTCACCATGAATGAATTACCGCGACGCGTTCAACTGGCCGATTGGATTACCTTAACAAATTCAACCCGAAGCGGGGGCGACTCTTTCGACGCGTGCAGGCCCGGAGCTTCCCGTTCAACGCCTTCCACTTCCGGCAATATTCGTTTGTCCCAATCACTCGGTTAACCCTTCGAACGTAATTCTCTTGGTGAATAATTTTATTTGATACGTCTGAATTTTTAAAACATACCTTCGTAGCATCGAAAGGGTCAACGACCTCGGAGGCGTCGAATCGGTCGCTACCCGCTTAACTGAAAATAACGGCTCTTCTTTCCCCAGCACGCTTCGCCCAAAGTCCTGAAAGTGTCCCCGTGTATATTGTAAAAATCTCACCCTCGTTGGGAAAACGAACGAAAGGATCGTCGGTCGCGTAAGCGAAATTACAAATGGCCGAACGGAGTAACGGTTTAAGTCGTACGATCGAGGGGGGGAATTAACGCGTTGATCGAAAATTACGTCGACAACGGATGGCCGAACGAACGCGAAATAGAAACGTGTTCCGGCCGGATCCAGCCCGAAGGCCAGAGCTGCGCATTTTCGGCGCTAAAATCGCAAAGTAGAAAAACCTGTAAATGAGCGAACGCGTCGGTACGAATTAATTTAAACTCTTCCGCGCGATTTAATCGGCCGAACGAGAACGGTAGAGGGAGAAGAGAGAGGCCGGGAACGCGACGCGAAAGGAACACACGCCCCCCGCGAGCGAGCGTTACGCACGCATTCACACGCACACACGCCTAGAGGAACGAAGAGCAACGTCGTTAAGCGCGGGACAAGTTCGGAACATCGACGATTCGGTTGGAAGGATTTGCGCGTAAACTGTGTATTTTTCTAATGATTTAGGACGTTCGACCGGTCGCGGCACCACGAACGCGCCCGTTTTTCTTTTGCCCCGGTTCACGGGACACACGCAGTCCTCTTACGTTTTCATTTTCTCTAGGTTTAAGAGACGTTAACGTGTATATCTATGAGTTACCAAATAAATGAGAGCGGTTAGAAAAGTTACAACCCGATCACTCGTCCTCCCCCACCCACCGTTATACGTACAAACGTGTTTCGATGTTTACTGTTTTATTCGAAACTACTTCGAACGTCGTTCAACCACGGGAGAGCCCCAGGAAGAAAAAGAGTCCTTCAGGTAAGCATTTCACGATTTTACTATCAGCGACTTCCACGATCAATATTCATCATTGAGTGTATGTTTTTGATTAAACGTCTGACTGTTTTTTAGTGTAAATAATATTCAAATTTCTCTGGTGCGTCTACCGAAATAAATAAAATATTGAGACCACGCCCACGAGCGTCTTTATTAACCCTTTAACGCTCATGCCCGAGTCTGACTGCTTTGAAAAACGATATTTGTTTAATTTAACGGTTTAAGGGATGATAACATAAATTATACGTTAGATACAACATTGTAATTAACAAAAACCACATTTTCGTGTAGCTTAGAAACGAGTCCAATATAGAAAACTGATCATTCTTGGAAAAATATGAGCATTAAGGGGTTAAGTCGATGGACGAACGTTTACTGTATTTCCGACCGAAAATCGGACCTAATCTCAGGGGATTTCCGATCGAGTAACGTGCGAGAGACTAATGCGAGGTACTCGAAACGGGGTGTCCAAGGCAAATAAACCGTCCATCGAATATTCATCGGCGGCATCGAGTACGGGCTCGCGGAAAGTTCGACGGGTTCGCGTGTTGACCTGGCAATCGATAAATTCGCAATCGCTCAACTGAGAAATACGTCTACGAATTCAAAAGAATCGTCGTCGACGGGGGCGGAGATCTCGGGGCAGAAAAGTTCCGAGACTTTGTCATTTTTATCGCCAGACCCGATATCCACGTCTGGTGATTGGCTCGCGAAACTTTTCTGATCTGTCTTCCGTCCGCCTGCGAGCGTACCAAGATCCTTTCTACCCTCGAGCAACCCTCGCGATCGCGAGCTCGATGCACCCCCCGAATCACGTGGCTGCTTCCTGACACCCGTTGTATACTTCGCGGAAGAAATACAGCGTGATATTCCAAGCACACCCCGGAGGTTTGTTGAACGATGTCCTTGCTAGATACGAACAGGTGTTATCCTTGTCGACGACTCTTCGATTTACCGTTTAATTTTATAATTTCTGTGAAAATTAACAGAATGATAGAGTTGTTTGCGAGACGATAGAGGACCACGTGTATTTAATTATTGCTGGTTTAACGCGTTGCACAATAATCCGGATAAGAGTTAAAAGCTTCCAGGGTTCTCGAGTACCGTGCCCCTGCGATATTCTCGTAAAAATTAAATTTCTACTTGTACTTCTTCTTTACCTTCTCTTCGATCGCTTCTAACTCCACTTTCCTCGATGTTGGTCTTCGAAGAAAGCAAAGGGGAAGTGTTCAAAGGGAGCTGTTCTCTTCTCGCCCGTTGAAGGCAGTTGGGAAATGAAGTTAAACGGGGAAAGAACGGCAATCTCGACGTCCGCGGAACTTCTTTCGTTCGGAACGAGAGATTCCGTAAATTAACTCTCGGCTGTAACGAACCGTCGCGATGGAATCGTTGTTTTCGAGGGGAATATTCGCGGGGGGAAGGAGTCTCTAAAATTCCCATAAACAAATTTAAGCAACTTCCCGGTCTTTTGGGTATCGCCAGTGGCGTGTTCCGGAACTCTGTTTGCAGTTTGGATGGAAATTGCTTCTTCCAGGGGGGGAGAATTGAAAGGATTCAAATTCGACAGGTATTTGTTTCGACGAGAGAAATCAGAGGTGGTTGTAATTTCTATTCTAGTCGGCGGATGTACATCGAGTCCGGGTTGACCGAAGAAACCGGGTCACGGGTGGCATTGTTCCTTCGGGCACCCCATTATCCGTCATTAAACTGGCTCGCCCGTGTTCGTTATTTCGTCCCGTTCCCCGGCTATTTTTAACGAGCTCCCCCGTCTCGCGGTCTATTTGGAATATTTTGCGAGCGAATTAGCGTCCCGGCGCGGTCTGGAATTTGAAACAATCCGGAATTCGCGATGAATCAGAATCAGAGGATAGTTTAGAATACTAATGGGTTAATGGAAATCACGGCAATTTCGGATTGCGGGTACCGTGGGACACGGGTCGACTCGAATTTTCAGGCGCAATCCCTACGCCCGCTCACCCCTACCAAAACCGAAATAAATTATGGCTCTAACGTATCTACTTGTTGAATAGACGTTCGAACGTGGTCCCAACGAAACTGTTATAATTTTCTGTCACTTCTCGTGCGACGATTTTATTCGTTTCTGCGTACACGGAGGACTTTTGCTTGAAGCTGATGGTCTTTCAGATATTTTTACAGTAATAATACACAGCCAATTTCAGTTTATTCCGCTCGAAGACACGCCCTGATTTCCGGGGAGGACGCGTCCCGGCGTTAATTGAAAATCGAGCTCTGCTGAAACGAATCGGGCGATAAGTTGTAGAACTTTACGCGGTTCCGGATATTTACAACGTTCCCTCCGCGATAACGTAATCCCCTCGTTTCGTACTTGTTCGTTCTATTTACCGCGATCCCCGTGGGCCCAATCTCTCCTGGAAACGCTTTATAGATTATAAACGCGAACCAACGGCCGCGTATAATTCACGTTTGTTATCCCGCATCGCGGGAACCTCGTAATGATACGTTGATTCTATAGAATTTCGCTGAAACCACCCCCCCACCTTCGCCCCCGCAATTATAGCCGGGGTTTTAGCAACGGACCAGAAATAATGAATTGTTCGAGTGCTCGGAAAGAAGCTCTATCTGCTCGGTTCGCTGACCGTAACTCGACGCTAGGATTTTAGGTAATTAAAAACCCGAATCCGGGTTCCGCTACGTGTAATTTTATAATCCCGCCCCCGTTCAACCTTCCACCGTTCCCATCAATTTCACCGTGTTTCCGGTTAAAAGTCTGGACAGAATAATGGGTGTAATATCCCCCTTCGTCGTAATAACTCGCAGAAATAGCGCTTCCAGCGAAACGGGATACCGCGCGGAAGCCCCGTCTTTCAGTTTTCGTTGCCAAAGGCACAATTACGGAAACTGTTAACGAGAGAAATCTGCTGTGTGTATTACGGATCAAATTCAACGGGGCTCGTTCGTTTCCGCTAAAAATTACTCGTAAAAATTTACTCCTAAACCGTACCGCTTTGGCTTTGTTTGTAAAAATATATGGGGCCCAAAAGGTCATATAATTTCGATGCTTAAGTGAATTCAGGAAATTTATTGAACAGTATCTAATTTTTAATTTTTAAAGTAACACCGTTTCCGAGTTGCAAAGTCTACACGGTTACTCCCACTCGTATTCGTACACTTTAATAGTGATCCACTATAAATAAAAAAGAAACATGTTGCTTTTGAAACTGGTGGAAGTAACAAAAACAAATTTCTTTTCGCTTCTAGCGAAACCACTATTCTGGTGTACGTATACGAGTGACCGTACGTATTACAACGCGTTTTTAAAAATTCTAATTTAAATTTAGATAGGAGAAGAGTGCACGCGACTCCTTTGAAGCCTGGACAACCTGACAATTGGCTCTGGTTTCAGCCACGGGTAGCCTATTCGATAACGAATATTTTCCGGGCGATTTCAGGGCTTAGTTTGATTGGCAGACGGTTACGACGGCGACGCCAGGCGTACGCGATAATTCCGAGCTTTCTGCCGACCAGTTGCACACGAAGCCGGGCAAGAAACGTTCTATCGGAATGCAAATTCGAGCCGGGCTCGGCGCTATCGCGACCAGGCTGCGGGTAATTTTGATTTCGCGAAATTCCGCTTTATCGAAGCTGATCTATCGCCGTCGTCCAGACTCTCTCTCGAACGCCGTCGCATGAACTCCCATAACTCACCGGCCGTGTAATGGGCTAAGAATGTAAATGCGAATCTCCCCCCATCGAGATATATTCCCCCCCGCCCGAACGAACGAGCTCCCCTAATAAAGCTTATTTTTAAAAATAAAAACGATCGCTCTCTTAATCAGCGTTTCCAACGAGCATGCTCGTCACGATCGGAAAGATCGCGACTTATGGGCGTTCGTCGATCGACTGCGCTTTCGCAGAGTCCACAACAGGTTCGAAAATCGCGAACGCTAATGGCACGGGAACGCGACATGCAACGTTTCATGCGGGGATGCAATAAATATGTTGCAGCTGGTCAGAGAGTAAACCGACTTGAAATTTCTTTTAAGTGCTCTATCGTAGGTTAAACGCGCCGCGAAATATCGTTCCGTGCGTTAAGCGCGTTTAAATTACGGCCGAGGGCGGGGAAATACTGATTTATTTGTCCGAATTAGTTTCGTTAAAAAGAAGCGATCGTCATCGACCTGGAAAATCCACCGCGAAGTTAATCGTCGGCGACGCTCGTGTCATTGTGGCGGGGGGAATGGAGAATCGGATCCACATATTTTTCGTACGCGAAGGGGGAGGAAATGATACAGGGGTCGGTCGATTGAAATGCAAATCGGAACCGGCTCGCTGGTTATTCCGTTGTACACGGTGACCCGACGCACCGTTTCAAATTCGATCGTTCCTCTCTCCCATGGGTGTCAGCCTGCTGCCGCAAACAACCGAACTCGAAATCGGCGAAAAAAAATCTCGCTATCGAACCGGCAACGTGGACGTGTCCCGGTCCCTCTATCGGAACTCACCGTTTGCGGTCGCCGGCCCCAGCTTCTGGTTCGCCTATGCTGGTACCCTGATTCGCGCCGAAATTCTTCCGAGAATTTACGACGCTTTGCCGCGCACAGCCTTTGCGGCCAACTGACCCCACGCAGCGCTACGAATCAGAGAGATCCGCAGCGGTGTTTGCACCTGAAATTCTGCTGGTCTGCGGCCTGCCCGTTCGATGCTTCGAATCCTTCGCCCTAAGGAATTCCGTGCGCCATTTTTCACATTTCACGCCTCAGCTTCGCGGCGGTTCTCCATATTTATTTATTCGCCTCGACCAGCCCGGCTGTACGGAGTAGTCGATGTTAAATACATAAGATAAACAACCAGAGTGGGTTCTGTTTGGCGATATCGGCGAATGTCGTTGATAGAATCGGTAAACAGATCGGTTCTATCCGAAATTAAATTAACGTTTCTATGCTGAATGCGCTCAACCGAAGACTGGAGGACTACCGAGTCTACAGGAGGAAGCAATAAAAGTGAGAGGCGATGGACAATGACTCTAAATGAGCGGTTATCAGAGAAGATGATCGAGGGTGAAGGACCAATTCGATGAAGTACCGATCTCCATAGTTGCATTGAGATCTGAGCCCTGAAGAGTTTATTAAGAACCTTGGAACTTCTAAGGGATTTATCTATTCCAAATTTTAAGTGGCCAAACCTTCCACGTCCCTTGTGACTTCCCGATGGAAGATTAACGAGTTTCTACCCTGCCACGTCACTTTCTTGAATAGTCGGTTGTATAAATTATTGGAAGAAGTTCTATTAGCTGTTCGATGCGTATGATTTATGCATTTCGGCCGAGTGGTCGAACAGTTCTCGAACGAACGATTTTTTGACAGATGGATCGGTTAACTAGGACCTATCATTTGGCTTCCTTGTTCCTTGGACCCAAATAAAATTAAAATTATAATTACTCTCTTATTTTAGGAATATTTGAAAGTTCGAGAAACTATGACACGACGTCTGCAGACAATCTAACAATTATCAGTAATCGCAATATGTAAAATTCGATAGAAAGGGGTTGATGAAAGCCTCTAATCGAATTTCCCGAGGTTTTTCTGGCGGTTCCAAGGGTTTTTAATCCAAGGATCCCAGGCGCGATCGCGACGGAAACAAGCTCGACGTAAACGGGTATTTATTCGTGAGCGTTTTGCTCGCGAAACGACCGATGTACTCGTTTTTCAGAGCTCCGCGGAGATTTTCCTTATCGTGCCGCGGCAGACATCCGCCTCCGGAAAACGAGGATACAGTTATCAACGATATCTCGCGGTAACCAAGGAAGGAATTTAACCGGCCGAGATTTCATACGCGTTATAGCGCCGTGACAAACGGGTTGTTTAAAGACCACGGCCATTTGTACGAGCCTGGATAGTTTCGTCGGAGACCTTCGAAATGTCACCCATTTCTCGTGCCGCTCCGACTCCGCGAGATCCTTTAATACATCGATGTCTATCTCGACTTTACGATCGGTTTATCTTTACGATCCAAGTTCCCGTTCCAACGTCCAGGATCTTTACCACCTTTCGACTAATTTTTGCATACGGAAACTCTTCCTTGGTCTGGGTCTTGCTAATTCAACAGTGATCGATATTTATTTACAAGGAGCAGCGAGGAGGGCAGTAATTCCTCGAGGATCGGATACTCTCGACGTATCTCGCGTCTGTCGGTGAATTCTGTCGCAATCGATTCCCAAGTTGCGTCGTGCCCGACGAATTCTTCCAATTTTCCGGGCGTCTCCTTATCTAGCTCCAGCTTATCCAATCTTCGGAGACGAGGTTCTCAGTGACGTCAGGAGGACACGAAACAAGGGAAATTTCGTATATTGACGCATACCTCGCGCTCGAGAGGCTCGTGTTCGACGCGCGACTGACACCCAGGAATTCTTATTCCCCGTTTCCGGGTGGTAAGCATTCCTTCGGTGGCGACGAGCGTCTCAGAAACGAGTGCCAATGGCGCACCGTTTCCTTTCGCGGAGCATCAAGCTGGACGGCCTCCCAACCCTCAGACATCCTCGGGATATATGGGAAACGGGAAAAGACGGGTAACGGGAAAATAAAATCCGGGAAAGGAGCTAGAAGGGATGTGATTGGTGACGCGGAACAGAGAAGACAAGAGGCTGTCTCGGGGATGCGAAAAATGCGAGTTTGGTCGATAGAACCGGACGCTCCTCGCGAATTATTCGACACTCGAACGCTTCTTCTGTTTCTTTTCCTTAATATTTCGAAGAAATCCATGTCGATATATGCTTAATGTTGATCATGGTAGACTCAAACTCCTGCTACTTCTCCATTCTACTTCAACCATTACTACGAGTACTGAAGCTATTCTCAATATTGCTACTATTGTACTATAATGCTATCCTATTAAACTATTATACACATTCCTAGATACAAAACTTAACACTGAAAATTATAATCTATTATTACCAGAATGTTCGAACCCATAAGAAAACAGATTTTTGTACTCGAAACAGCCCCAAATATTTGAACGTGCAATATACAATCGAAATTGAAAGAATTACCTATATTCTTAAAATGACACTACTACTATAAGTTAATATTACAGAAACTGAGCTATCGTTGGAGTTATGGCACCATGGTAAGACAAAATCTGTCGTCGAAATTACGAAATTTCAAATCGTTCTAAAAAAATTATTATTGCTTACGGGGGTCAATTACAATCATTTTTGGTCGATAGACATACCCTCGAAATCCTAACCACTTTTGAGAAAAAAATTCATTACTGAAAATATAATGTCTGACCAGGCGTACACCTATTCCCCTTAAATTTTTCGCCGAAAAAAAAACATTTCAAATCGTTCTAAAAAAATTATTTTTAGTTGCAGGGGATAATTACAGTCATTTTTGGTGAATACACATACCCACGAAATCCTACGCACTTTCAAGAAAAAAATTCGAGTTGGCTCTGAAATTATTCGGCGAAATTGAAAAGTTTCAAATCATTGTAAAAAAATTATTATTGGTTACAGGGGTCAATTACAATCATTTTTGGTCGATAGACATACCCTCGAAATCCTAACCACTTTTGAGAAAAAAATTCATTACTGAAAATATAATGTCTGACCAGACGTACACCTATTCACCTTAAATTTTTCGTCGAAAAAAAACATTTCAAATCGTTCTAAAAAAATTATTTTTAGTTTCAGGGTTCAATTACAGTCATTTTTGGTGAACACACTTACTCCCGAAATCTTAACCACTTTCGAGAAAAAAATTCAGGAATATGCCTCAATTTTTCGCCCAAAAAAAAAAATTTCAAATCGTTCTACAAAAATTATTTTTAGTTACAGGGGTCAATTGCAGTCATTTTTGGTGAATACACATACCCACGAAATCCTACGCACTTTCAAGAAAAAAATGCGAGTTGGCGCTGAAATTATTCGGCGAAATTGAAAAGTTTCAAATCATTGTAAAAAAATTATTATTGGTTACAGGGGTCAATTACAATCATTTTTGGTCGATAGACATACCCTCGAAATCCTAACTACTTTTGAGAAAAAAATTCATTACTGAAAATATAATGTCTGACCAGGCGTACACCTATTCCCCTTAAAGTTTTCGCCGAAAAAAAAACATTTCAAATCGTTCTAAAAAAATTATTTTTAGTTGCAGGGGTCAATTACAATCATTTTTGATGAACACACTTACTCCCGAAATCTTAACCACTTTCGAGAAAAAAATTCAGGAATGTGCCTCAATTTTTCGCCGAAAAAAAAAAATTTCAAATCGTTCTAAAAAAATTATTTTTAGTTCCGAGGATCAATTACAATCATTTTTGGTGAATACACATTCCCACGAAATCCTACGCACTTTCAAGAAAAAAATTCGAGTTGGCGCTGAAATTATTCGGCGAAATTGAAAAGTTTCAAATCGTTCTAAAAAAATTATTTTTAGTTCCGAGGATCAATTACAGTCATTTTTGGTGAATACACATACCTCCGAAATCCTACGCACTTTCGAGAAAAAAAATTCTTTACCGAAAATTGTAGGTAAGGTCTACTCGTATACCTCGTCTGTGTCGATACTTCGTAAGCATCTCGAGCTGCTGCAAGATTCACAAGTTGCCACAGTCGAAGAGTCCGTCTAGCAAAATAAGGGACTGCGATCTGTCGGGACAAACAAAGTACAGAAAATTGATGAACATCTGGGTAATCATCGATCGGTTAACGACATTGCAAGTACCTTCCAGCTTCAGGATAGATAAATTTGGCACTCTGCCGTAAC
This sequence comes from Colletes latitarsis, assembly GCF_051014445.1. NCBI lineage: Eukaryota > Metazoa > Arthropoda > Insecta > Hymenoptera > Colletidae > Colletes > Colletes latitarsis. The sequence continues at coordinate 21,846,387 of NC_135135.1, read as the reverse complement.
TATCTTCGCGAAGACCTAGTTTCGCGTAACCGTGAACGCCGGAACGAGGAATCCCGCACGCGCGGCGGCGAGCAAAGTCGACAAGGACACTCTTTTAAAATGCCACGCGTGCTTCGTTAAATATGCGTCCTCCGCCCCTCGCCGGTTGGTCGAATAATTAACCGAATTCCTGTTCGCTACAACAAGATCAAAGCGGCTGAAATAAACCCCGCCGGGCGGAAGCGAGTCGTCAGTGTTGCATAAAGGTAGCCCGGTCCCTTCCGAACGATGTTAATTAAAAGCTAATTAACGCCGTATCCGCGAAATCGGTAGCGTCGACGGTGTTAATAACTCGTGGCCGAACCGTGGAATCGTCCGATACGACGTCGAAACGCGTTATTAACTCGTACGCGACATAATTTCGCAAGGTGCAACGGCGCGTGCAGCTGCAACGTGCACTCGAGCCACGTGTGCACGTGCAGCCAGCCGCGAGTAAGTCACTCGGGGCGAGACGAACTTCGCCCCTTTGACGCCATCAGTTGCCCGCAAGGGAGAACGTCTTGGCGTCGTTCGGCGTCCCGACTGGGATTCTGCGAGTCAAAGTACGCGGTGGCTGCCTTCCGCGGTAACCATTGGAACGCGTGTTACGCGATCCCTGCGAACCAGATTAAATTAACGGGAACTCCTCAAACGAAACAGGAAGTCCCCAGGAAGAACCCATCAGTTTCGCGAGAATAAATTTTTATTTGGATCGTTTCTGTTCGAAATCACCTGGCAACGTAAACGCAAAAACAATTTATATTCCAACTTTATCCTGAAGCTTTAACTTCGGCCACGAACATTCTTGATTGGATTAGCGTTCACGAAACCTACCCTTGTGTTTGGGATCCTTTTGTAACGGCTTATAAAAGGACAGTCCCGTTTTGTATCGTTTCGCGTTTAAATTAACCGCGCACCTTTAACGAATGGTCGACCGCCCTTTGAACCCCGTTGGCAGCTAACGATCAGAAACGTTTTTATTCCATTGAAAAATTTTACACTGTACGAATACTTAGGCGAACCCTGTATGTGAATTTCGAAGAAATCGATGGGAATAAAAATGTACCGGTAACCAGGTTGCCGGTTTCGTCCGAATCAAACTGCCTCGGACGAAACAAATATTTGAACAGGTCTGCTAACACCTAGAGCAATCGAGGTGATCGAGTTACTGTTCTCGACGCAGCCACGTAAGAGCATAAACGGTATGTACGTTTGATAACATCGAAACGACTGAAGCCGGAGCGTTCCCGCAGCCCTTTAAATTCTGTTTCAGAGATACGAAAAGAAATATTTATTCCTTTCTGTAAACGGGAAACGTTCGTAGCGCAACGTATTCGCAAATATCCATAAAACCGTGCATTAAACGAATATTTTCCCGGTTCGGAGAAATAAATACCGAGGCGGCCTACTTACCAAAAACGCTGTAACGTAGGAGGATGATCGGGGGAGAGGATACGGCCGACGTAATAATTCATCGCACGCGAAGAATCGTTCTCAAAAACGCTTATACTTTATTCCAGAACTTCTCGACGCGCTTACAGCTACCTGCACGCATACGGCTTCCGGTATCTGCAAACTACGTTAACGTCGGCATACATACTCGTATGTACAGTCCTCGAGACGCTGCTCTCGAGAGTTTCTAGGGCGAAACGTTTTCAATGGACGCTTGCATCGTTTCTAACCGAACGAGTTCCGTGTATCTACAAAGCGGTCTACCTCAACCGATTCACTGTTGCAACTGTTGCGTTATGATTATCGCGATAGAATGATAGAGTAATGGATCGATTAGGCCTATCGTTTATTCCTACTGTCGACGACGCCTTACGATAATATAATACACTTGCAGATGCACGACGAAACGGCCAAACTGTTTATTTTCTGGCGCTTCTACGGCCGCCATGAACTCGACGTTCGGTCGTTTCGTCGCGTCATAGCGACAGATTTCCTTCTAGAAATTGGCACTAAGAATTCAAAGACACATGAAAGAATACTGTTGGTAAATATCGTTTAACCCCGGGCTTCGAAGCATTCTCGTCGGGGGCAATCCTCGAAACGCTTCTCGAGGGGACTCTCGTCCTACTCTCCAACTATCGAGCTCGTTCTCTACGACTTTCTTCTCTCGCCGTTAAAATCTCCTCCGAGGACGTCGGCAAATATTATATTTATACACTGAAAGGAGTAAGAGGAAATAAAGAAGCATTTGGCTCGAAGGTTCTTCGAAACCCCCGTCGGAGATTAGGGTGGAGCACGGAACGGCACGGTCGCGTGCCACCCCAACGCTATACACACGTAATTCTAGGTGTACGTGTACGTAAGGTTAACGTATTTCGGGCCCGGGTTCTCACGATTGGGACCGTTCGAGGCTCGCGGAGACGAGCAGCGAATTATGGCAATTAATTCCATCTGGGGGTCCGACGAAGAATATTCACGGAGATTTTGCGCCATTGCGCGCAAGCGGAGTATCTGAAAGTTATTAAAATATTCACGGCAGAATCTCCATAATATATAAATATACGCGAAACTAAATTTCCAATTACAATACATTATATGAAACACGTATCCCTATTAGTTTGGAAAGCAGCAGGGACGCGGCTTGTATTAAGAACACCTGCTAGCGAGGATTTTCTAATTAATGTTATTCCTTCGTAAAGGAAAAACACGAGGCCCGTTCGAGACAATTAAAAAAGGGGATGGTCGTCCATATGGCGTCCCTGTTACGGGGCGTTGTCCCCGTACGGCGTTATTAAGGGTGATTTCATTATTCCGAGAGGACGCTGCTCGCGCCAGGAGCCCTCGAACAGCGCCGACGTGTACACGGTTGTACGTCCCTGGTTTCTCGAGGCTCGTAGGTATTTAACGGCTAACATGCTTACTAATTCGAAAATGTACGTCGACGCGCGTGTACTTATCTACATGGAAGACGAACGTGGCTCGGCGAGGGTGGCGGTTCAACGTCGACGGCGAACCCGCGTCTCAAACGAGCGATAAGCGCGCCGTTGTAGCGACTTCCGCGTCCAACTCGCTTAACGGCCGGTGTGCAATTAATTAAAAGACAAAAGTTCAGTGTCTTGGGGAACTTTTGATCCTGTTCGTTCCCCCTGATTTTTCCACGGACGATTCGCAGACATCGTTCGTGGAATTTTAATTAATTTTACGATTCGAGAATCGCGGCGCCAGACTCGAACGGCGTCGTTCGGATAATCAACCCAACACGGAAATAAATAACGCGTTCAAACGTTAATATTACAGGGCTTAAGCTCCATGAACTGATAGGGCACGTGCAACGTGGTGTTGTTGTGCTCCACGAGGAGGTGACCGCGCCTGGGGGACGCGCCCACGACCAGAACCGTCTCACCTTTCAGCAGGACCACCTCTCCTTCGCCCTCCTCTGAAACAACAACCGTGTCGCGGGAATTGGAAATGAGGAAACGTAAAATCCGTTTAATATGCGGTTCGGGGGATCGTGAAAATTTTTCCTGTTATCCGGAATCGTTGCAATTTATTCCGCGCAAGCGGTGATTATAATTCGTTCGAACAGCGGGGCGCAATTTAAAACCACCGATCGCGTGAATTTTATCGCAGATTTTCGAAATTTTCGATTTGAATAACGAAATAGTAAATACCCGAACGTCGTGCATTAATCCTGTAAAATTTCATCAACCAAAGCCAAGTTGATTACGTAAAATCGGATAAAAGAGAAACGTATTATCGCGTGTTACGAAAATATCATAAGCAGAGATGGGTAAATACCGAATGCGTTACCTGGGAAAGGCATCTTCATGATCCTCGTCTGCGGATAGCCCAGCTTGGTGTTTCCTGTCACGGTGTAGGACCTGCTGGGCGGTACAGGCGGCGGTCGTTCCTGAAACAAAGTTCCAAAGACTTCCTCTTCCATTTGACGGTGAACAAAGTTGAAGTTGAATTTATAAAGGAATCTGAAAGAAACGAGATTGGAGGAAATTCTCGGAGAAGCGAGTCTTACCAAATCCAGCCCGTAGAGGGTGCACGTCTGCTGGATCATCTTCTGATCCGCACACTTCTCCGAGGGATCCGGCGGTGGCGTACCGGCGATCGGCTGCGGCCTCGGTCGTGTTCCGCTTCCGGCTCCCGTCGCGGTCGTCACGTTTCTTTGAACGGTGCCCGTGTTGGTCGAGGTCGGCTGCTGGTGCTTCTTCTGGCCCATCCCGGAAGTCACGCCTATCGTCGTCTTCCTCAGCGGCCATCTTCTTCGTACTCTCCAACCTCTCCACGTAGCCTGATGACACACGTGCAATCGCGTTGCTTCGTAACATCGATGCAATATTTCCCTTTCCTCTACTAAATCCGATTCTATTCTTTTTTGCTATTTATATGTACGTTGTATTAAAATGTTTCGCGTGCAACTTTGTCAGATTTATTGCAAAAACCTTCTTGGAAATAATGTCTCGGCGCATTATGGATCGATTCGATTCGTTAATTGCTTAGACCTCATTATAGTTGAAGTAGAAACTGAAAAATGGCGTCACCTGTATGACGGTGGCGGCCCTCCTGCGCGTTTCGGATCGGAGGTTCTCCAGCTGCTGCCTGATGCCCTCGCTGAGGAAGATGTGCCTCTTGCCGAGCGCCCAACTGGTGCTCGCGCCGAATTTGCTCTTTAATTGTTGGGCATTTTGAAGAATGAGCTTCGTGTCCTCCACGGCTTGCTCCTCGGCACGACGCAGCTGCTTGAACGGCGCGATCAGCCTATACCTCGCGTTGAACGCCTTGAACCGCATCCGATGCGGATATCCTGCGATACCACAGAGTCTCTAACGAATAATCCCCCTTTCGAGAACTCGTAAACGCGATCGAAACAGAACGGGCAACTAATTGCATCGATAACTTGTAAGTGAAGATCGATACGAAAATTCTTACTGTATCCGCGACTCAACTAAGTTTGTTCGAGCAACTCGGAAGGTTAGTATTATTTTGTCGAAAAGTACTCGCGTTGGGATAGTAAGTTTCTTGGAGGATCCGCCGGGACGCAAACTAGGAAGTAATATTCTTCGAGAGATTGACACGGATTCTCGGCTAAACGTCGTACGATAACCAAAGATCCCGTGAATAGTTTCGAGACGTACCTCCGGCCATTAGATTTACTGTCTCCAGAACTTGAAGGGATCGTATCTGACGCATAGTCACGCCTCTGTCTAGGTGCAGCGGAGTTTCTGTGCCGTTGCTTCTAATGCACCTGACAAAGTGGGGTCTGGCATGGACGAGAGTTCTCAGGAGATTATCCAGCCTCGTGTGAAAGTCCTGAGTCAACGTGGAGATCGGTTCGTCCCCGTTCAAACTGTAATCACAGGCAAACATCATCGATCGTCGTCCACCAGAGTCACGCGCGCGTTACGGGCGCTCGAAACCGGAAGTTCTTACAGGTCCGTGTGAGACGTCGGAGATATCCTGAAGCTGACGCCCCTGGGCACGGTGTCGCTCGCGTACAGCGCCTTCAGCTCGCTCCCGAACAAATGCGTCGCGAAACCGAAGCTGCACGTGTGCTTGTAGAACACTGCCACCAAATCGTCTGGCACCACGTCCTTGTTCGTATCTTTGAACGAAACGATTTTTTATCTAGATAGACTCTAGTATATCGTTGAGAATGTGCTGCCTCAGACACAGGGGCATTCGATGGACAGTCGAGGATCGTATATGTAGGAATAGGTGGTCGATTGAGTACTTGTGAGAAAGTTAAGAGCGTAGCCCTCTAAAGAAAGATTATTTTTAACTATCCGTAGACTCACCCAGAAAATCTGAGGCGTCGTAAGTGACTCTGCCGGCGAAGTGCTGGATCCCGAAAGACCTGCAGTCGACGGTCCTCGGCTCGAAGAGTCGTGGGTTCTGTTTGTGCTGGACCTTGACTTTAGCCACGTAGCTCTCGGCGGTGCCGCGTATCGAGCACTCGACGTCCAGCATGCTCAGCAGCCCGGTCCGCTGCGGACGAAACGAACGATTACGGCTGGCAACGGGGTCCGCGGGGGCGGGAATGGCCGACCATGCGACTCACCAGGGAGGAAATGAGATCGATGCACGGCACGTTGTCTACGTAATCGACCTCCACGTCGCAGCGTATGCCCTCGTCGCGACAGCTCTCGATCGAGCTTTTGAATATGTGGGTGTTGTAGAAATGTTGCATCGTCTCTGCGCATAGATTGATGCACAGGTGCTCCAGCTGGCTGGGTTTCGGGTCCTCGAACCCGAACATGTCCAGGATGCCGATGAAACCGTCCGTCGCGTGTCTCACGGCATTGTTCAGCGCGGTCATGCTTCTGGAACCGGTGCCGCCTGGACGCGACACACAACCGAGATTTGTAGACCAAAAGACCGATTACGGGGGCGAGAGGGTCTAGAATAATCGCGATTTCCCGTCCGAGAACGTGAGAGGAATATCTGAAATCTTTGCGCGCTCTCGTTTATTTACACGCGGAGTTTATTATAAACCTAGATTCTTGCGTAGAAGAGATTTCACGTGATTGACGAGGATAAGATAAATTCCAGTCCTCTGGATCAAAGCAGCCCGAGACGACATTATTCGCGGTAAATTTCGAGGGAACGTGGATCGTCGGGTAATCGCTATTAACTCCAGCGACCGAGATTGTCCAGAATTAACGGAATCGGGAATCCGAGTCTGAGCCGGGTAATCCCGAGGAGGTCCCTAATCTTCGAGTAAACAACTATAGCGGGGCCACGCGATCCTCGTATACTTGCCTGCAGAGCTCCCGATAGTCGAGGCATGCTGACTGGTCACCTCTGCCTGATTGTGAACGGACTCGTTCGAGTCGGACGATAGCGTGCCAAGGGTGGAGCCTAATCTCTTCAAGCTGTTCGCTCTCCTGACGATCGTAGCCACGGTACGGCAGTAGAGCGCTTTCGCCAGCGAGTCCCTGGTCATGTTAGACTGTATAAACAAACACCCTTCAACATGGTTGCGGTCCGACAGGCGTGTCAGTGGATCAGATTGCGCGTAACGAGTGACACAGTACCATATTCGCGTCGCAGACGGACTTGACCAGCTGTCCGCGGGCGTTGTGGGTCCTCGAGGTGAGGCCCCTGAGCAGGGCCGGCGGAGGAACGCCTAGGAGGGCTGCCACCGAGGCCAACTCGTTCTCCCCGATCACACCGACCTCCACGCCAGGCCGATCCGTGAAACCCACGTTGCCCAGGATCAGCACCGCCGCGAGGACCCTGACCACGTCCAAGAAAGGTATACCCAGCACGCCTGCGAAAAAGTTCTCGATGGATTGTACAGGGTGTATAGAAACCGTCTTGACCGCGAGGAGAGAATGTTACGCCTCTGGATCGATGCATCTGTATGGAATCGTTTTCGAGACTAGGGAAGGTGAATGCGTAGGTACGTACCCAGACAAGCCTTCCACGCCTGAAACCTGATGGCGTCCTCGGCTTCGTCCTGCCTGGTGTCGCCCTGCTGGAGGTACCTCAGATTCTTCAGATTGTAACCCTCCAAATTAAGTTTCACTGTCGAGTAAAACACGATCGAATCAAGTTCAGCCGCACACCGCGCGATCGTCGATCGTTACAGTCGAATTTCTCTACCTCGTTCCTCGTGCGACAAGCCGGCTAACATTTGGTAAAATATGTGGTAGTTCTTCTCGTCGGGCAGAGGCCTGATGACCCGCGTCTGGTCCAAGAAGTAACAATGTATCTTCGTTCTGTACAAAGCCCCGTCCGTCACCTGGACCTCGATAAAGTGACCCTGAACAAGCAGAGGTCGGTTAAATTCCTCGTCGAGACGGAAAGCTCGTAGGAAATATAAATGTATCTGTCACGTACTATCCTAGAACTCTCCGAATTGGTGGCGGTCTTGGCCGATCCGAGGGACCTGAGGACCGTGAAGGCCGCCGCCAAATGTTTGAAGGCGTCGGTTTCTGGACCACCTCCGGCGACATCGAACAACTGCCTGAGTAACAGCATAGAGGCGTACGTTTTCCCCGAACCGCTCGTCCCTGAAGCAAACAGATAACGTTTCCTTCGATTTCCCCGGATAGAGAGCCAATGATAGTTTACCGGAAAGAATTATGGCTTGAGGGTAGCCGGTCTCCGATTGCTGTCGCACAGCCTCCTGGACAACCTTGTTCAACTGCGGCGCCAACGGTACGGTCCTGGTGCTCGTTAGGGTCAGCGGGTTCCCGACGTCCGTGTAAGGGTTGATGCAGACCAGAATCGGGCCCACGTTCGTCTGAAATTATAACAAATGGGGGAAAGGTTGAATTACAAAAGACAGGAAATTGATATTGAAAAAATTGGTTGACCGGTATGAGATTAGCGTGGCCGTAGATCGCGTGCTCCGAGGTGCTCGAGCAAAGTAATACCGGAGTATCAAGATGGCGACTCTTCCCTGGTAATACACGAGCCACGGTCCGTCAGGAATCAATTTTCTAGGAAGGAGTATCCGGTGAGCAGCGTTCGCCACGAACGACGAATCGATCCAAGGCCTCGTACGCGTTGAAATCGCCGGGGCAATTCCCGGACAAACGTTCCCGAAGAAGCATCGCCGGCTGATATTTCACTTCGCGCCATCCGCAGACCGCAGCTTCCTCCAATAACGTCCCAGAAGGGGGATAAAAGGACGCCTCGAACCGTGGAGCGACGGAGACTTAGAAATCAGGACAGTCGGGGCGACTAAGAAACGGGAACTGGAGGGGAGAGGACAGGGAGAGACGAAGGAGAAGACGAAGGAGAAGACGAAGGAGGCAAAGAGCAGAGGGTGGTGCAACAGGCTACGAGCGGCGAGGCTTTGGCGGGCCTTGGTTCCTATTAGAAGCCCACCTAGAGAAAGCAACGCGCCGGAGGACGAACAAAAAGGTGAACAACGCCCGAAAGGTAAGTGGGGAGAGAGAGAACCGGTCCCATGTCAGGGCCCATGGCTAGCGATGGGCCCTCGATCCTCTCCGGTCCGAGCGTTTCGAGCAACTCGCGCCACCGGTCCTTTGGATTTGTTTACTGGATGTTGTTTGCACTGGTCTTTAAACTGGTCGGGTTAATTTTAACGATTACGATTTAATTGAGTGGCTCGATAGCTGAGGTCTCCGATCGTATAAAGTGTGTTTCAGATAAGGGGAATTAACTGAATCTCAAAATAAAGTGAATACGTTGCACCTATATCGAATGTCACATGGTTGCATATGCAGGTTGCTTATCAGTATACTTAGCAATACGGAGTCGTGACTACGATTAAAATGAGATCGATGGAATTGGTAACAGCGAGTAAAAGTTGAAATCTTCTTTGATCAGAGTGGACACGCGTCGAGGCCATCGCTACCGATAGTGCACCTAACGCGTTAGAAAAGGAGAACCGAAGCGGAAAAGAGACGGGGCCCGGAGAAGGTCGAAGGAAAAAGAAATACAAGGAGACAGAGCGGTGGAGGCGAGGGAGTGGAAACAGGAATGGTAAACTTGACAGAAGAAAAACACGGATGGAGACAGGGACGAACGAGAAATCGATCTACGCAGCTGCGCGTATCCGTGTCCGAAGATCGATGTTACGTGGCCGGAAGGGAGGAACGGAGTCGATCGATTGGCGAGAAAAATTACGATTTCGATAACGCGATCTTATCTAATCCGTAGTCTGTTTCCTTTCGAGACTCCGCGTCGTTCAATGGCGTCCGTTGGCCCGTCATTAAAAACGGGACACTCGGGTCGCGCGGAAAATACCGCGCTGAAACTCCGTAACGGGTTCCCCCGTCGAAACTAATTGCTCCAGCTGATTCAAGGACGGAAACGAGTCCCTTTTTGCGTCCATCAGGATTGTTCGCGTAGCCCGATCCAATCAAGCCAGCGCGATATCTGTCCGCGGTCACCCGGAGACTATCGACTTTTTCACCCGAGGCGTTCCCTTTCTTCTCGTCTCGGTTTCCCCTCGTTTAAACTACCTATTGAGAAACTCCTGATTTCTCCGTCAGCTTCGAAGCCGAGTGTCTCCTGGCTAAAAGGGGGAGAATTTTCGCTGGCTCTTCGCGTTCCTCGTTCGGCGAGGCCTCGTTAAATCCGACAACCGAGCGTACTTACCTTGAAAGACGAACACCAGTAATCGACGCGGAACGAGGGAAAAAGAAACTTCAATCGCTCTTAATCGGCTTCGATAGCGTCCGACGCGTCTCCTTTCACCCGGGATTTCGTGTACGATTCAAGGACAAAAGTTTTAACGATTCTTAATTGTCGCTTTGATACCCGTCCGGGGGCACGTACTCTGCCTCGAGATCGCGATTCAGATTCGAAAAGTCCCGGGCACGCCGTATTCCGGGATCGATCGTGAACCAGAGCCTGACGAACGGCTACCGGAGAACCGGAAAAGAGGCACGCGTTACGGTATGCCGGAAAGAAATTAAAACGCAGAACACGATAATGGAATGCGAGCGTGCCACCTGCGAGCGACGCCACGCGAACCGAAGAGACAGGGTGAATTCTTAATGGCTCGGTTCAAGAAAATACTCTCGATGCAATAGCAATAAGCTGAAACGTACGAGGAAACCCTAGAGGGGAGTTACCAAAATGTAAAAATGGACCATGGCGATGAATAAAAAATTTACAAATACCTTGTGTTCGTTGTATAAGCCACAGTCGAGACAATGATGGACTTCGCGTTTTTCTAGTACTCCTCCGCAACTTTCACTATCCCACAATTTTATATATACCGGATTATGTTTTCCACGCATGCTTCGTTGCAGTGAAAGCAAACCGTGTTTGTAATATTTTTCTTTCCGTGCATCGTTTGTGTACAAAAGGAACTCCAACCCATAAGTAAATACTGTGTTCACGATGGTGAGATAAGAAACGGCCATTACGGAGGTTCAACTACGCATTCTGGTTGTCGAGCACGCGAAGAGGCCCTCGACTTTTTAACTTGTTCGATAGGCTCGAAGTTTCGAGCTGGAAAGTTCCCTGATTATCTTTCGCCCTGTACTTTGCTTCTCTCGACCGCTTGTATATACTGCAGCTAATTATGTCGTCTATCGCGAGTCCAATCGAGAATCGTTCGCCTACCACGAACGCAATTACGTCTCCTATTAGGATTGCCATTGACGCGTCCAGGGGGGGGAGGGAAAAATCGCGTCCCTCGATTATCCATTGTCGAATCCAACGAGGCAAAAACCGTCGACGAGTCGCGTCTTAATTTATCGTTCGGAGGTGTCTCCGTTAAATACCGCGTCGGACGTATCTCGCGCGGAAATCTCGAATCGTCCGGGCTCGTGGCAAATCGGGCATTCATCTCAATTAGAAGCCCCGCGAAACTTATCGTGTCCGCGCGAGGCGTCGAGCTACACGCTCCGCGTCACTATCGAGGCCTCGAGTGATTGATGCGCCCGACGATTTAACGCAGAGACGATCGAGGAACGCGGACGGCTCGATCCCAGCGAAATTTCACGGGGACACGGAACTCGCGATCGTCCCCCGTCCCCGCTTGAAAGCATTTCCTGGTCGCCCCGATCTTCCTCCCCCTCTCGAGACGCGTCGAGCTTTCGCGGTTCCCCAAGTTTCTCCGCAAAATTATCTAGTTTCCGAGACGTCTGCGGATTAACGGCGCCTCGACAGCTTCGATGTCATTTATTAGGTCTACAAACGTACTCTCCGCATCGAATCGCCTGTAATACTTATGTGTACGCTCGACGAAGGATCTGTGAATTCTGGGAGATCGATAGAAGAATCTTCTGCGCGGAAATTCGTGTTGTTTAAAATGAATATGGTACTCACGTGGTACTGTTTGGCGCAAAATCGAGCTTGCAGGCACTTGAGGACCGCGTCCTCCGTGAGGGGGCCTGGTAGATGAATGAGGTCGTCCAAGGCCGTGGAGCTGGCGGGCCCGGAAGTGGCCGTGGTGCCTTTCGGGAGACATCGATGCTGGCCCTGGTTGCTTTTCGCGTTCTTCACGTCGGCGATGATACTGGAGATCGGCGGGGATCGCAAACAGCCCAGAGCCGTCACGCACGACACTATCCCGTCGTCAGGGATCCCATTATGGCGCTTCGGGGAATCCAAATCTGCGCAGAAAACCCGTTCCCGTGTACTTCCACGTCCGCAAAATATTCCCGGGTAATTTTCCGCGGTTCGAAAAAATAGACGATTAAAGGATAACGGCTGTCTCGAGCGAATTGAAAGGGAACCGCGGTTGGACTACACGCGCGAGCAATTCGACCGGTCGAAATGCTGAGCGCGGCTCGATTAACTGGAAGGAATTAGAGATCAGACAGAGCGTATCGAGGGAACGAACCGCTTTGGCTGCTCGCAAATAATTTTATTCCCCTGCCGTCCGCGGAATAGCACGGGGTGATCCGACCTAGAGCGAGCTACGAATCGTTCGCTGAATATTTTTCCCCTTTCTCTCGAAATTCATATAAATGTAAATGCTTCCGTTGCATAGATAAATGGAAAAACTAGGTAATCTAGTTTGGGCAAGCATACGTTTATGTAGATAAAAAAAAAAAAACGTAATCGTTTCGATTTTTGATGGTCCTCGACCCTCGTGATATCGGTAAATGTCTCGAGGTTTTTTCAATTTTCAAACGTTCGTAAATCCATCTATGAAAATACGCTGGTGCAACTGGAAAATTACTAAAACGTTTCTTTTTCAGGTTTTTATATAGTTCCTGGACTAGACTAAATAAAAGCAACGATAAATACTCGAGCAAAAATGGTAAATAAATCATAAAACGTTTGGGAACATGAAAGGGAGTAGGGGAAATAGCCGCTGCGTAAACAGCCGTGTTTGCCGTTCCGATGATTTTGCGGAGAAATCGCTCGCCCGGTCCCGGTTATTTAAAATATCATTCACGGTCGAAAGCCCTGCCGCCGCCCTTCCGCGCGGTCACCGTTTCCTGAAACGCGCGGCGTATCGCGAATTAACGCCGCAATGACGATATTACGCGTCGTTTAAATATTAACAACCTCGACCGTGCTAGACGGATGTTCGCCGTACACGTGGATCTACGGGGTGGTACGGTTTAATTCGCGGTAATCGCACTTCACGTGTCGTCGATTAAAAACTCTTCTCCGACGGTGTTCCCCGTTAATTCGCGAAAAACGGTTCGAAAAGTTCAGAAGCGGATATTGCATTCAATTTGGAGCTCGATACGCTGTTATCATTTACAGCTTTCGAATATTATCGACAATAATAGCCACTAAGTTTAAGGCCCAATATAGACGAGCACCATCGTACGTCTGTCTCGTTTATATAAAACGCCAGAAAGGGTTGAACAGACCCAAACGGTGGTTGGGATCGAAAGTAATTTGCATGGAAAAGGGCCCAGCGTAAAGCCACGTTCGCGCCGTTGGTGTTTCTGTAAATCGTAGGCATCGTTGGCGAACGCGTGAGCGTGGCTTACCGCTGTCGTGGCCCGTTCTCGGCCACCCCCGTGTCTCCGATGTCTCGGGCACCCCTGTACGCAAGGTGTATGTGTCGCAGCATACTGACCAGATATTAAATTATTAGCTGCGGTCGAGTTGTGGCTGAGCGTGTTCGCGCCGGCGTGATTCACGTGCGGATGAACGATCGCGGATGCCGTCAACGTGTGCCCCGAAGGATGACCGAGGCCGTGGGGCAACGTGTTGGCGAGCGGCAGCGTGGTCCTGGGCGGCACGGCGGGCGCGGGGGAGGACGGCACGCCACCCTTTTCCGGGCTCTTCGACAGGGGCGCCGACGAGCCGCCGTTCTGCCCTGAATTGTTCGGCGGCTGGCTGACGTGCAGCCGGTTCCTTAGGGTCACCAGCTCCGTGCTCAGGCTCCTCAGACGCTGCTGTAAGTGCACGGCTTCGTTCGAGGACGAGGCATCTGGAAAAGGCAAACGGATGCGTGAGCTGGGTACCTGGACAACCAAAACTTCCAACTAGTCGGATAGAAAACACGATGGCTATATTTTCCGATTCCCTACGATGCTCGAACATTTAACCAAAATAGTCGCTAAGTTCCTCGAAAACCGGGGTACCTGGACACCCAAACTTCGAACTAGTTGGATAGAAAACAATGATGGCCCTAATTTTTCCCCCGATTCCCTACGATGCTCGAACATTTAACCAAAATAGTCGCTAAGTTCCTCGAAAACCGGGGTACCTGGACACCCAAACTTCGAACTAGTTGGATAGAAAACAATGATGGCCCTAATTTTTTCCCCGATTCCATACGATGCACCGTGTACTATCTTTTGGGATTTTAGCAAGAACACGCGTTGCAATGCAGATTTATTTTAAGACCAGCACCCCCGCATCCCTTTCGTGAGAAAATCGTTTTAGCCCTCGAGTCTGCGATATTGCTATAATTTATTTCTGCTTCCAATTTCTGTCGAGCATTTAATCTCTTAAAAATCGACAATGCTTTCGAATTATTTTACTACATAATTCCTCAAACGAAGGACTGTACGTGCCCGATGAGGTATCGTCGGGTAAAAGGGTTGTAAAAGCTATTGTAATCGAATATACCCTTCGCTCGAAGTGGCATTAAAAGGGCGACCGGTAGATAAAAGAAAAGATACAGCAGGTAGTCTCTACCCGGCGTTCCCGCAGCTTCCTACTCGCCTTGAGTTGCCGTTACGTTTCGTGCTATTGTCACACTGTATGGGATTTCATATTGAAAATACTCGGTCGAACTGCTATAATCTCTTTAAGAGCCCTGGCTGGGGTCAGAGTCAGCGCCATTTAAACAGCACTCCTTGGAAGGGACTACTTTACTACACCTAAACCCTTCTCAAGCTTCAACATTAGATATCTTCCAACCGAAACATCAATATCAAAACCGTATATAAATTTCTTCAGAACTTTCAGAACAACCAGGGGATGTTAATAATGATAAACAAGCGATTGTCGCGTAGGGAAGCGTTTGACAAAGCTCACAAGGAAAAAAGTGAGTCCGTTAGGAGAGATATTTCATCGAAAAATCGTTCTGGCTTTGGCGGAGTGATGTTTGGTCACGCAACACGGGCCAATTCGCGGGCAAACGAACTCCCTGTGTGCGCGAGTTCGCGACGATAAAAGGGTTATCGCGCGTTTCGCGAGCCAGGGCAAACAGTGCATCGGAAATTCGGCGGGGCCTCGTTTTCTAAATGAATTATTTCTACGGCGCAGAAGGGGACGGCGGCCAGTGCAAATTGTCGGCCCGGCGCGGACGACGGCTGAATTTTCCAACGTGTCCACATTATAGGCAATTTAGCCGGCCGCTAAGGGCGCAACGAACGAGGCGTTTCGTTAATAGCGGCTGCACGGAAAATTACTCCGCGGAAGGCTTTCCACGGACGACGGGGAAACGCCATGAATATTTCACCGGAGAATTGCAGCACGACGCACCACGATCCTCAAAAACGACGCTTTACCGCCGTTAATGACGCTCGACCGTTTACTTATTTACCCCTTTCGCGATTAACGAGTCCATCGAAAAGTACGTCCTAGATATTTCAACAAGTTTCGTATACTCTTAGCGCTCTTTTAGTGATTCTTTTGTCTCTATTTCGACCGACAGACGCAGCGTCGAAGATTGGAAAGAAACAATTTCCTCCAAGGGAAAATCTTCCAATTGGCCATCTCGTCGGTTATTAGGATCCTCGAGTTTCTTTCGAGGAATTCGCTCTGTTTTACGAGCGACGGTCAACCGAAAGCTTTCGATCGGGGGCGTCTTGGAGCCGGGCGGCGTGCCGTCCGTCAGTCGCGGCGTCGTAAATTCGCTGTACAGAAAATCCACGGTTCGACTGCTCGTGGATCGACGTAAACGCTGAAACGCGCTTGTTCGACAACGGCCACACCAGTTCAACTGGTTTCACGGAATATGGGACACGAGCGAACGGCCGGTTCCGTGGTTCACGGTACGCAGATACGCGGTCGGTTTGTCACAGCGAACGGACGTGTTCGTTTTTTAAATGTTCTGATTAGAAACCAGTATATCCCGTCCTGCGGAGAAACAGCCCCGACCGATAGCGCTAATCTGACCGGATTGTCGGTCCCGTAGATGGAAAATTCTGATAGGTCGACGTGCCACCGTCCCGAGGAACCGCGAGACAATATTCCGATTGATATCCGACCGCCGATTCGTATCGGTCCAGGCGACGCTGACGTCGCTGGAAAATTAAATTCCAACGACGATAAGGATCGACTCCGGCTAGACCCCCGATCGAAAGATTAGACCACAAAATAATAAATCAAATTGGTCCACGAAAATACTCTAACCACCGTGACTCGACTGAGCACTACTCAACGCGTACGATGTAAAATATGAAATTATCGCTCCGTTTTGGTTGCCTACGTAAGAGTCAAGAGCTAATAGTCTAATAACCCCAACGGCAAAAAGGGAAATACATAAATCTGAAAGTCTGAAGACGTTGCACAACAGGTGTCGTCGACTGTAGACGGTGTCAGCGTCGAGCGCGTCCTTCGCAAGTTCTACGTCGATCTCGCGTAAAAAAAAGGGAAACACCTGTCGATTTAACGTCGCCAGGTTAGACCTCGGAGGGGCACATCTGTCACTCGGCTGTCGGCCGATCGCTGGCGACGCTCGCGACGGTTCGACGCGAACCGCGTCGTCGGGGAATCCCCGAGCTCGTTTTCGCGCGATCCAAGGTTCCTCTCGGCTATTGTAGCCAAGATTAACGGTACCCGGCGAACGACAGTGCCAACAGAGCGCCGCGCATGTTAGGAATACCGGAGGACGAATGGTCAGAAAGAAGAGCAATCTCCGCGGGACGAAAAAAAACCACCGACTTTATTCCCTCTCGAAACCGACCAACGACTTGCTCCATTTTTTCGCCCGGGGAAAGTCGGACGCGGGAGCCCAAACAGACTGGAAAGAACAAGTATTCGTTCTTCTTGTTTCTTTGCCGCGAGAGCGGAAGCATTACGCCGGGGAAAACTTATCCGCGAGGAACAAAGGAACGCGTCTCGAACGCGGGGCTAAGAAAGTGCGGGAGCGCCGAGTTCCTGGAAAATAATCACCCCCTTTTCCACGACGGTTGACCGAGAAGCCCGGATTCGCGAGCAACCGCGCGAAAATCACCGCCAACGTACACACCGACCCTTTTTCTTTCCTCTCGATCTCCCCCTCATTCACCAGCCGCGCGATCGGCCATTTTCATTCATCCTCGCCCGGTTCCCGTTCTCCGCAGGGCCGTACCGTCGCCTGGATGCAACGGGTGCTAATTATTTTTACGTAAATTAAAACGCTAATACGGTTTGCATTCATTCCTCGGACGATGAAAATTTTCTCTCGAATATAAACCGTACGAAATTTTTGCGAGGCACTATATTTTACCTGCCTTACCCTTGTGATCGAATCAAATATATAATGATTCTTGGCGGAAGCGGGAAATTATCCGAGCAGCAAGTGCCTTAGGTACGTCTTTGAGTCTTCGAATGCGACCGCGACGAAACGGTTACGACACTGGTTACCAAACTCCAGGCTCGTTAGCGTGGCCAGAATTTGACGGGCAAACCTTGACTTTGACCAGAGAAGTGACGCGCGACAGGTTCCACGACTGCAGTCAACACCGTATCGGTAGCTCGGCGACTATGGTCGTTCGTCCAAGTTGGACTTTCGAGGATCGTTTCGCTTCTTGGGAAACACCGGAAAGCTCTGTCACCTGCTTCCCTAGCCACGATACAAGTTTCCTGGGAGATCCAATCGACTACAGATATCTTTTGTATTATAAAAAAATTAGTTTCTAAAATTAAGGAGTCAGGAAACATCCCTCGAACGGCCTCCATTTACGATTATAAGACGAAGCTGGGTCAGTTCCAGGCTGGCCTGTGGCTGGTATTTTTGTTTGCATCCATTCCGCGCGTATTGTCGGGCAAACATTATTATCGAATGCCGAAACGATCCCACGTTTGAGAATCGAGAACGCGCCGAGTCGCCCCGAGACAACACGGTCGTGTAAATAATGCAGTACGCGTACACCGATCCGCGTGCCGCTGTTAAATAACTTATTTCCAAGTCCCAGAACCTGTTATGTAACTAATCTCGTATCCGGAAGTTGGTCGCGCGGTAACGAAACCAGTCGTATGGGCAATACGAGAGTGAGACGTTCGGTCGAAGGGAAAAACGCTCGATAAAAGGGAAAAGAACTGTGGGAGACGGTGGGAGAAAGTGCCTGTCAAACGGAGGAAGCACAGAATCGCTCCAAAACCCTTCGAACCCAATCCGATACCGCAATCAAACATAATTAATTCCAATTTAATCTTACGAGATGCAAGCTACGATTATTTATTTATTCAATCAACAGAAAGCCCATGATAATCAAAAATTGTATAGTTTTTGAACGATGCAATAGTCCCCGTAACAAAATCCAAGCTAGTAGAACAAGAGTTCGCGATTAGACAAAGACGTGAGAATCTAATCAAATTTTCGACGTATTAATTTTGGTATCCGAGTCCCCATGCGTGACACAATTAAGATCCATAATACGAAACTTTTCACGAGTGTTTTGCATAAATGCGATCCGCGAAGTTGTTGGAGCGGTCCTCGCTTTTAAATAGCCGAATAGACGTTCGTTAAGAAGTTCGCGGTTGATTCTTACTCCGTGGAAGAGAAACGAGACTAAAGCGAGGACAGTTTCGTGGAGGAGGGAAACAGGAAGGAGACGCCGGGCCAAAGAGGGACGGAGTTGGAGGGGGCGAAGTTCGACGCGAAAGAGAAGAGAGGAAGGAGGGCGTGGAACGAGGGTCGTATATCACAATGAGGTAAAAGTTTAGTGGCCCGTTTTGCAGGGGCAAATGCATCCCGATTCACGAAACCCTACAGCGAGAGAACACTTTCGATCGCACGATCGAAACCCGCTGGAGCCTGAAACCGATACGAACGGTCTTTATTCGTCCAAGGATGCATTGTTTAATTTTCGCGGTTCGAGTGGCGCGAATGCTCGCGATAAAAATTTCTACATCCGTGCTCGATACTTTGCAAACATTACACGCCCGTGCCGTTAATTGGAGTGGATGTATCGGTGCCTCGGTACCGTCGAAAATATTATATGAAATCGCGAATGGCGCGCGTCTGCGTTTACCCGATGCGCTCGGGTCGGTCGACGAGTCGAGCTTTCATGAAAAATTAGTCGAATTCCGGGACCGGCTCTCGAAAAAGGCAATCAATTCGCGAAGCGCCATCGGCCGAAAAAAGGGTTCGAAATTGTCGAAACCGTAGTAGCCTACGCTTCGACGCGGTACAACGTACTTTATTCTACCGAACGAACATTTTCTGTTACGTCTACGCGAGACTAATATCTCTTCCGACTTGCACAGTCAACGGCTGGAATCGATATGACTACAGACGATAAACTACTCTCGCTCGGGAATTTACAATACGCTCGATTCTCTTTCTACACGGCGGGTACGTTCCAAAGAACACCGTGTAACCGATTTGTCACACTCAGCCTTCCGAGAAAACATACGACGACACTCGATGCAACATCGAGAGGCCGGGCCACGCAACCTATCGTCGGGGGAAAAAATATCCTTTTTCCCTGAGTTTCGGTAACTGCGGTTTCAATTCCTCGTATACGAAGTATCAATGTTGTTTCTAACAAAATGTTTCTCCGTGTATTCCAGTCCCGACGGTTGCTTTTATTTTCACAAACGATTATAAAAGTCCAAGCGTCTCCGTGCCGGCTTCGAGTAAAAATATCATCGACTTATTTGCTTTTCCAATCGAAACAAAAATATTTTTCGTATTATAGAAACACGGTGAACGCGCGGGAAAAACATTGGACAGGTGGCTGGCGCCGTTTATTCGAAATTAAATTGGCTGAAGGATCGGCACGCGGTTCCGGTGGAAAGAAACCGAACCGTCCTCCCTCTCGAATCGAAACCGTGCAAAAAAAAAAGTAAAGCGAACGTATTTTGAAAACAAACACGCTCCGAGGGACGAGCACTTCCTGCTGCGTTGCAATTGAAAATGTAATATGGTAATTTAAATAAATGAGTTGCGAGAAAGGGTGGAACGAACGATGAAACGAGTCTCGTAGCCGGGGCGACGATGATTAATTATTCCCGGCACTTTCGATGGACTGTCGCGAGCCCGCGATCGGGAGTAGCACGAGATAACCATGGGATAAATCGTGAGGAGAGCCATGGGAGAATCGAGCCAAGGACCAGGAGAGACAAACGAAAAGGAGGCGAAGGCTCGGGGCAGGTATACGCTGCTCGGCGAGCAGGTCCTACTGCGGCGGAATTAAAGCGAACAGGTACCTTCGGGGCTGAACGCTCCTTCCGAGAAAACAGGTTCTTTTTCGTCTTCTTCTTCTTCTCACGGGATCGCGCGTCCACACCCCATTCGCATTAACTCCCGAGGAGAGAAAGGGGCCCGAATGCTTGCCGAAGCTTGTGATTTTTAAGGGGGCAGGCCTTCGATGAGGTCCTTCGGCCCCGACGGGACTGTTACGAGATAGCGGAGACGCGAGCTGAATTGCTTAACGTCCTCCGGCTTCCTTTTTTACACGATAGTCGACAAATTGCAGCCCTGCATAATTACCGAGAAAACATTCCAACCGACCAGATTCCCTCCTCTCTACACCTCTTGCTCGTTACTTACATAAACCAAACATATTCTCAGTTATCGTGGAAACCGATTAAAATTTTATACTTTTACCAATGGAATCTTGACGCTAAAAAAATAAACGAAACTTCGAAAAATCCGATGTTTCTTGGCTAGTACGAGTACGATTATTTTACGGGAAGGTGTTTGGTTTTCATAGTCGAGGAATCGTGCCAGAACGTGAAGGGATGGCGACCGGAGGGTGGATCTATACGCTCGCACGCGAGAAGGGAGGACTGTCGCTTTTATTCGCGACAAGGGAGACATAATGTACCTGTTCGAGGATCTTCTCGTTATCGTGGCGTATTTAAATTCTCGTTGCGTCCGCCGCGGGGAATCGATCCTCCTCGCGGCGGCTTTTCTCCGCTCGAAGACGCTTCGCATGCACACGGACCGAAGGATTCTTCGGGAGGAACGATCGGCGACACTCGCGGGAGAAATAAGTGGAACGAGGCTCCGAGCGTACCGCGAGAGACTAAAAAGTAGCAGAGAAAAGCAACGAACAAGTCCAACTGTCGAGTATTCGTTAAGAATTGTCGACGAGATAGAATTTACTTCTTTTTTCCACGCGTCTATTATTTGAATTAACTTGAATTTAATACCAACCGTGCTTCATAGTTAATCTTCAACATTTAATATCATTTCTGGTATCGACTCGAAATCGTGTCTTCGCTCGCTTTCAAGTAGATTAAATTTTGACTCGCCAGACAGGGTTTTCGAGAGAACTTCGATGATCTTGTACATCTTGTTGATTAACGGTTTTTTAATACACCAACGTCGTGCAATCTTCTCGACACCAGCAACCAACATTGGGCAATAATTTCTTGTAAATCACTTGCGATATTCGCAGCCTTCTTTTTTGGAGTCTGCGATTAATTCGCGTTTAACGAGGCGATCAATTCTTTCGGCTACCCGGGCGATTTTCTACGCCGTATTTTGCACTATAATTCCAGCAAATTCGTGTGAAAATTTTCTTTGAACGTATGATTTAATATCGTACTAATTTTCCAGACGGACGTGAGTTGCGTGTAACATTATTTCGAAATTGAAGAAACGCCATTTCAAAATGATTCATTAGCGGTAATTGTCATTAACGTAAATAATAACATCGCAAATATTATGAGCCATGCAATGCGCCTGTAATCGTATCCAAGCCTCAGGAAACCGAGCATCGACAGGAAAATATTCATTATTACCGAGGTAAATAATAATATTTGAGGGAAGCATTCGATTGCCAACTCGACGTTATTCCGCCTTGCGCAATTGGATCTATACGGTGAAAAAGGGGTCAGAGAATCCAGGACGCGGAACAATATACAGTATATAGTAACGATTATATAATAGATCTTGTCTATAGGAAGTCCTGCACACGTGTGTCGATTAATTTTGCATTTACGTGTCTGTTCTAGCTGTACAAGTTTGTAAAAAAAAGGTAGCGGCCGTTAAATTTTATTATTCGATAATAATAATCGGTAGAATACTGCTCGTTAAGATTCTTTGTGTAGATTTATTCAGCGTGAAACGACGTTTACGGTGAAAATAGCGGGAGACTCGAAACGGAAAATATGTAAAGCGTGCGCCGAAAGAGCGAAACGAGTGGTCCAAAGTGGCGAGAGAAAGAAGCAACGAAGCAAGGACTATCTTAAGCACGCCTGTTCGGCACGAGTAGCCAGATAAGGAGGAAGACGAATCGATCGGACAAGATATTCCGCATTCCTTCGTACGCCTCGCGATTACCCGATCGCGACGAAAGCCACCGGGTGATTATTTTACCCGTGTATGATTTAATACACCGAATAACGCGCGTATTCCATTTTTCTGGACGTGGACGCGCGCTCTTGTTACTCACAGGTCGGTTCAACCCTTAAAAATGGCGAGAAACGACCCTTTCTTGCGAGGCGTTCGTTGGATATTCGCGCGGGTTTTTGCTATTGCAGAGATGGAAGGCCAAGACGCACGAGTACTCGAAACGAGGCAGAAGACACGGCCACAAATTTTCGCGGACACGCTGGAAACCTAACCGAACACAGCTTTGTCCGTGCATTATCTCACGCGAAACGATGACGTCGGGCCAAGGGGAATGCGTGTACCTTCCGAGAAGTCGAAGAAAGTCGACGATCCGCGTCGATGGCTACCTTTTTCACGACCTTTCGAGTGAAACCGAAACTCGCGCGTCTCTCCTCCACAAAGGGGCCTCGAGGAAAGAGACGAAACACCTATGTGTGTACAAGTATGCCTGTGTGCAAGGGAGAGTGAGAGAGAGAGAGTCTGGTTCGACCTCGGGGTCTAATCAGATGCGGGTTAATCCCGGCTGTTTCTCTGCCCTAAAGGGTCGTCCACACGTGGGAAGAGAAGCTGCGCGCTCTTTGTAGGCTTTCGTGCGACCGAAGATTCGACTAGGCTGAGAAGAATGTTAATTGAAGTGTTTCAAGATCTCGGATGGAATCTGGACAGAGACTTCCAGTTTCAAAACGTCAGAACAGGATTGCATCGCGTGATTTGCCAGGAGAAATTTGAGGAAACATCCTGTAACGTTCGAAGACAGTACTGCTTCGTATATTACAGAGTATCTAGCCCCTGACTGCTCCACAACAGGTGCCATAACACAGAATTATCAGCCTTATCAGCTTTCCATGCCATCGGGGAAGTCTTCGATTGGGTCATTTTCTTTGTGGCTGAGTCTAGAAATTAATAAGGTAGAGAATGCACAAGCCTTGAATGGATTTTGCTGAAACGGTTTAACTTGCTTGAAGAATAACGCGTAACGGAACGAACGTATCGGGCGTATTAGCGCGGACGAATCCGACGCCGTTTAATTACGCCTTAATTTCCAAGCGCGGCGATCTGCTCTCGAAATTTATAACAGTAACGCCTGTAACGAAGTGGCAATAAGCGTAACGACCTTGTGCGAGCCGCGTTATCGAACCAGGAAGCCTCGAGTAACGGCGATCAACCGCGAGACAGCGCGCTCCAAGAGTCGCGTTCGTCGAACAGTCCCGGGGACTCACGAAGCAACGTTTTCTTCCCGCTAATTAGTTTCTGTGTTTCGCGAATCCTCCTCTACCGACGATGCGTCAAGGTCAACGAGTTCAATCCGAGGAGGCAACGAAAACTGCTCGACGACCGGTCGCCCCGCTGCGAGGACGATCTCTCGCCTCGCGAAACAACCATTTCCCTGCCAAAGTTGTTCCCCTGACGCGACTATAATTCCGTGACAGTATCCCTCGCGTGGTCGATAAAAATCTCCGCGCGAAATTGCTAAATTCCGAACGGAATATTCCGGACGAGGTGTTTGCGTGGCCCGTAAAACCGCGAAAAGATACGGTTTTCGGTATGAGCGCCACTTAAGGCGACCTGCGCCGAGAAAAATACACGGACACAATGGTATCGCGACACACGTGTGTGTGGGCACGCGAGCTATCAGCGATGGCCAACTCGGTTTCGAACAATTCGATCGCCACGCGGCTCAAATCGGAACACGTTGGAAAATACGAAGGCGCAAGATTTCTTAAAGCAACGTCTTACGCACGAAAATCGACGTGAAATATGTGAGATTATCGCAAAAACCGATGCGTAAAATTGTAAAATGAGAGTGATAGGAGCAATATAACTTGAAACCGATGCGTCTGGGGCGGTTGTAACATCGTTTCGGCCCTTGTAACAGTTTCTAGGACTTCATCGATGCATGAGACTGTAAAGTAACAGCAATAGGACCTATATAACTTAAAACCGATGCGTAAAATTGTATAATGAGAGTGATAGGAGCAATATAACTTGAAACCGATGCGTCTGAGGCAGTTGTAACATCGTTTCGGTCCTTGTAACAGTTTCTAGGACTTCATCGATGCGTGAGACGGTAAAGTAACAGCAATAGGACCGATATAACTTAAAACCGATGCGTAAAATTGTATAATGAGAGTGATATGAGCAATATAACTTGGAACCGATGCGTCTGGGGCAGTTGTAACATCGTTTCGGCCCTCGTAACAGTTTCTAGGACTTCATCGATGCGTTAGACTGTAAAGTAACAGGAATAGGACCGATATAACTTAAAACCGATGCGTAAAATTGTATAATGAGAGTGATAGGAGCAATATAACTTGAAACCGATGCGTCTGCGACGGTTGTAACATCGTTTCGACCGATGTCGTAACTGTTTAAATCGAAAGTATCGAAGTCGTGGATGGTGTTGTTAGGCGATTCGAGGCGTCTCGAAGCCATCGCTATCCGGTATGCGCAATACACGCGTCCGTATTTACCTGGTCGTCGATGTGTACACGTATCGCGGCCGCACGTGGTGCACACCAGCCAGCACGAACCGGACAGTTGCAGTGGATGCACACTCGCTTAGGCCGTTGCCCCGCATAAATCCGAGCGAGAGGATTGCGAGATGCTGCTGGGAGTCCCTCCCCTCCCTCTCTGCGAACATCGACTCTGTACGCCGAGTTTATTCCGCGAACTTTCGAAGATGGGTCAAGGGAGTCCGCTGGGAGAGCCAACGTCGAGAAACGTTTCCTTGCAAAAGGATGTCGCGAAGTTGGACCGCTCGTCCCTGGGAATAAACAGATTGAGGGACCGTCCGTTTGCCAAAGGTTGTGATTCTTGATGCGGTCAGGCCTTCAAAGCGGTCCTTTGGGTTGGCGAAACTGTTACAAGATTGCGGGGAAACACGAGGTGAACTGGTTAACGTCGAGCTTGCGCGATTGGGGGTTCTTTTTACGAGACGCACGGACGACGAAATGTAAATATGGTTCTGTATACTGGACCGATTGCGAACGTTTTTGGGAGATTTCAAGGTCACCTGTATCTTTTTCACCCGAAATCTCGCATCAACGACCTCGTTGGTAATCCAGTCGATGGTAAATCGTCCGACGATCTTGAATGTTTTCTTAGAATCGGCGACGTCATGCGAGCTAATATGCTTCTGATATAACGAGAGTCACTCGCGACCGACACACTTACGCGTACTATTGTACGCTCGATGGTACACCATTAGAATCTATCCGCTGTATCTGCGATCTACGCGTAACCTACGATAATAAATTTCCTCTTACTCTACATATTACAGACGTTGTTAATAGTTCTACAGAGTCACTCGTTTATATCGACTGTAATAACAGGCGTATAGTTGCTTCCTAGTTTCCTACAATGTCTAATAAGACGTTTAGAAAATTTGCTTCGCAGCAGCGTGGTGTGTTTATAAGGTAATTCCGAACACCTATTACACGACGAGGTGCTCAACTTTATAGATTACTTATTGCCAGTCGCGTCGCGTTTGTTGCGAAACTTGCAACGTTCGACTTTTACGGGCCGTGTCATTTTTCCTGTCTCGCCATTAATTTTGGAAAGTAAAAAAAAAAAGTCCTCCGTTCGAAGGATAAAACCCAACCACGCTCGAGAGTTATTCCCCCCATAGAGAATCGTGGCTTAAGGTTACGAGAACGCGGGCGGTCGACCGGTTGCTGAAAACGATCGTTAACGATCTCAAGGACACCGACGGACCCTAAAATGAATCTCACGCCAGCGAAGGAACCCTTCGTTTCGAAACACATTTTACCTGTTCAACGACGACCGTCGTCGTCGATATAATACTTGGAAAAACTCGACGCGTCGGTCGTAATCGATTCAATTATTTCCGTATCCTCCGACAGTTCCTTTAAAACGGTCTTGGCGATCGTTTAATGACCATGGGAAAAAAAACGAATTTACGGGAACGTTAACGACGCGACAAAAAGTATTAATTACTGGCGGCGGAATAAATAAATTCACAAATAACGCCGCGCGTTGTAACAATACTTTGAAAGATTTTTCACGCGCTAGAAGAACAATTATGCGTGCCAGCCAGCAAGAAATGTAATTACTAAGCTCGAGGTCCCATAACCGTTTCCTGTCCCACTCCTTTTCGCAATTGTATCCGTGCATTCGTTCCTTTTGTCACCGTAATTGCGACAATCGAGAATCTCTTCCCCACGACGATGTCAGTCCTCTGCGAACCTCTCTCTTCGCGAACTATAAATTTTGGTTGTTTTTCGAACGTTAAATAGATGCAATTAAGCTAACGAGAAATTTATTACTAAAATTAACGCGATCGCTGCCACCGTTTTATTGGAAAATTAACCATCACAGATCACATCATATATGTAGTAATGCATGCAATATGATGCATGCTTTTAATTATGTATAACTAAGATTGTATTAAATAGGTTAATTGAATATTTTGAGCGGAGTGCTTCGCATGATGTAACAATTGTCGATAGTTTGTATTTCATACGCAACGTTGAGCTGTCACGAGCGTTAATAAAGTCTGTTCGAATGTTATATAAACTCCCTGTGCGGTAGAAGGGTCACAAACACATCTCACGAACCTTTGAAAGTCAAAGGACAGTGGTCCTTTGTTCTGTGCTCTACAGTAAAATGATAGAACACTCGTATATTATTTGCATTTCACAGTATTAATGGGACAGAAGGAGAAAATTGTTTGTCCGGAATAAAAAGCACCGTGTACACGCCGAAAATCAGCAAATTTTTTAATTCTGCAAAAATAGGATGCAACCGAACGATGGAACATGTACGAATAACAACGCTAAAAATAAATTCGTCCGTGTAACAAAATTGCCTATCGGTTCGATAAATATTGCAAAATGCCTGTACTCGTATCTTTTTATATTTCGAACCGGTAATTTACCAAGCCACTGCAAAGCTTCCATATTATTTACATGAAAATAATTTTTCAAAATTTTAGCAGCCCTCGCGGACGCAGCACGCTGCTAAAAAAATAAACGTACAACCAACGATCCGTTTTCATTTGCCTGAATTTTGTATCATTCATTAGTTTTCCATAGCCGTTATTTTTTATTTTAGCATTAATAAATCTAATACTACTCTTTCCAATTTCTCTTCATAATACCCAGTGACTCCTCCCCCTCCTGCTTGAATTTCTTTTTACCATCGCTGAAAGTAATAATGCCAGCCATCTGGTCCATCGAGTGTAAATCTCTTTTCATGCGTAAACAGCACTTTCTTCCATCGTTTTCTTCGTCTAATATGCGAAACCGATTCGATCTCCGATGCGCTTCTCCGCTAATAGTGCACGCCAGTGGTTCTCAGCCTGTGTTTCTCCTTGGAGGCTTTGACAGTATGATACTGAACTAAAATGAATCTTTGAGTGTCCTGAACTTGACAGAAAAATTTGCAAACGCTTGGAGACACAACAGAATTATTTTTATCTCTACAGTGTTAAGATCGAATGCGGATCTACGATGTTTTCCAGTCTAGCATTGAAATTAAAAATTTGCTAGAATTTAAAACCAGAATATGAACATTAATTTAACTAATATTTAAGAAAATTATTCCGATGAATATTGTACAATAAGGGACCATGAGGTTCATTGGACTGCCAAAAGGGGTTCGTGGGAACGAAGAGTTAATCGTAGATACTCCTACTTCGTGTGTAATTTGGCATGATGTCAAAATAGAATTAAATGCAACTTTTAATGCTGCGCACACACAGTGATCGCTTCCAGCAAGCAATCGTGAATTTCTGTTCTATTCAGGTCCTGGTATTTTTAAACAAGTCCAAAACAACGCTTCGTATTTTCCTTATCGATTTAGGTAGTTTAGAAAGAGCTAAATATACCGCTTACAGATTTAGAAGCATTTCATTTCGCATCCAATTAGCTGTGCATTCTATCGATTTGATAAAAGATGAATTTAGAGTGCAAAGCCAGCAGAAATATCCTTCGATGTTAATAAGGGGTGACCAACTTCCGGGCTACTTAGAAATCTGATAGTTTCGAGGGGTGTTCCGTGATTGTGACGCGAGGTATACGACGATTGGCGACCATAAATTCGATCGTTCTGGAGCGTGCACGTGCACGAACGTAACGGCGAGGCTCGATTGGGCAATCGGTGCGTTACTTAATAACGGAAACAGAGAAGGCACAGTTTCCACGGCGTTTTCGCGAAGGTTTCGCCTTTTATACGAACGAGGTAAACAAAACGGGACGAGGAACGAGACCGAGTCGTGGGCGTGAGAAACAAGTGGGCCGATTCGAGCGCGACAAGTTGCAAGATTCGGGGAACAGGGTGGAAGAGAATGAATCGCGCGCGGGCAGTTGCGCAAGAAACCACGATGAAAAGAGAGTCCCCCGTCTCGTACCCGTGATTCAGAGAGTTTCGCTTTCCTGCTTCCCACATTTATCCCCCTTTCTTTCGTCCGTTTACGTGTAAAGAACGGCGCAAGAAACGACCAACGAAACGATGATGCAGTGCTTAATGCTTCAGTTCACGGTTTATGAGATGAAACAATATGCCTCCGGGGGGATTAATGCGCAAAGTAAGAATTACGATTTCTATCGCGACGGAGAAAAGGGAATAAGCCGCGATGAGATAATAAATTTCGTTAACTGCGCGGGGCCCCGGCGAAACGCGAGCTCGGACGCGAACGAAGGAAAAAAAAATGAAACAACCACGGCGGAAAGTTGGGAAATAAAGTGTGTACGGCGCGGAAAACGCTCGAAATTTTAATCTCTGTCGCGTCAAGGAGATTACGGCGACGCGTACGTGACGCGAATCGCGGCGGCCATACAAATTCTAGGAAAATAGAGACCGGAGGAGGATGCGTACGCGCAAAGGACCTCTTACGTTCGAACGACGCTTTCCGGGAGCGGTGTGCCTTTCGCTTTGCGATCCGCAATCCAATAAACGGACGGATAAGGAGCAACAGGAGACCAATCTCGAGAATTTCGAAAAGTTGCACCGCCAGGCGACGCTGGACGAGCGTAATTTTGGTTCGAAACGGCGCTCGTGGAAAAAACGAAGGATCGAAGGAGCTCCGGAACGCGTCGATCGAAACTAGATACAACCAAGATCCCCATCAAATTTTTTTCAAACGATTCTCCAGTGCAAAAGGAGACGCTAACTCGTTTCGAAACAAGCACCAGGGTTGGAGAGGGCGGACGACTCGAGGGTCGAATAAATGCGAAACGCGTCGAGAGGAAAAGCTCGGCGATTTTCCCGGCGGAGACTTTAACCTGTCCGGCCGGTGGCAAGAATGCAGCAGAGCAATCAGCCAAGAGAAACCGCGAAGACTGTTTTAACTGTAAAACGCAGGTAAGTTCTACGACGACTCGCGTCGCGGCTGTTCGTTTTCAGGTGGCAGGGCCGTACAGAGCTCTCGGCGGCGCCCTTTCCCATCTCTCGTCGTTAAAGTCGGGGCTATTCCAAAATACCCTGGCCCCACCCCGTAAAAGCGTAGCCACTTTTGTAACTTGATTACGGTTCGGTCGCTGAATCGAGTCCCGCGCGACGAATAAAGGCGGACGAGCTTTGACGATCGCGTAAAAAGAAACGAGACGACCAAGAATTAAATGCAAAGGAGAGGCGCCGAGTTCCTCGACGGCTATTAAAAATTCGCGCCCTTTCCACGGGGACGACGCTCCGGATCGCGATCGCGTCTCTTTCGAACGTAGAAAAAGGCAAAAGTGGGGGAAACGTAAACAGAGCCTGGGTTTCCTTGGATGGGAGGAAACAAGTTTTGTTTCCGTTACCAAAATTGCATGAGATCTGAAAAAATGGATCGAAGTCAACTTGTCTTCGGTTGAAAGGACTGTATATTTACGAGAATAACCAGACCATCGTTTCAGGAAAAATTTCTCAGCGCGCGAAAAGAACGCGACGAGTCGTTATTAAAAATCCGCACCCCTGGATCGAGCAAGCCTTTTCTCTGGGCGAGGAAACGATTATCTCGGGAGAACCCGCGTCGATGGAAGCTTCGCGATGCTCGGAGCGGAGCGCAGGAGTTCGAAGCGTGTCCCTCCCCTCCGTTCGAGCGCGTTTAAATCGTGCGGCGTCCATGAAATCGACGCGGTCGCCAAAAAGGAGGATCGCGAGCGCGACCAGTGGCGTACCTTGGAGTTTCTTCTCGGTCTCCCAGAACTTCTGCAGCTCCGTGAAGTACTTGTCCAGTATGAAGACCTTGGAGAGGCCCAGGGTGGCCATCTCAGGCGCTCGGGGCTCGTTATCGGCCAGAATTTTTCCACGACTGCGTTCGTTCGCGCGTAGCCCAGCGCGAACACCACCTCTGCCCGCACTCGCGTCGCACAAACCACCGTCGAACGATCGTTAGAAACCGCTCCTGGCCGATTCACAGATCGCCCGGACGTCTCGCGGGCTGCCAGGTCATCGTGTCCTCGGCACACTCGTCACCGCACTCGCACATCTTTTCGCCCCGATTCGGCTGCTCGTCGTCGCCGACCTGTCACACGAGCCGCGGAACCGATATTCACATAGCACTGCGTCGAGACGGTTCACCCGGGCCACGGGTGACGAATCGACGCCAAGATCCGGGAATAAATCCTGCCCTCGATCTACGGGACGAGCGTAGCCGCGAACCGAGAAACCGCGGGCTTTCTTCGAGCTGGGAAACGCTTCTTCCACCGCGGGGAAAGTTTTTCTCGAGAAATATCGAGCCGAACACCGTCGAAAAACCGCCGTTGCCCGTTCCGCCGGGTCCTCGGGGCGCTCTAGCGATCCGTTCCCGCGGGATAGGAGTCCCTTTTGTAGTCTGAATGGCACCTGTCGAGCGTTTCGTAACGTTAGAACTTTCGGCGAAGAGTCACACGGGCCACGTTTGCGGGAGCACGAAGAGTGGCGACTCGCCGAGCTGAACTGGGCGTCATTGTTGGCTGGAACCCACCTCCGTGGCCGGGGCCCTATCTCTTCTAAGGCGGCTTCGAGATAACTCCGGGAGCCTCGGCTGGCCGCTGGCTGGCGAGTTAGGTGGAAGGCACCACGGGCGTACCGGGGTCCGGGATGTCTGGCCGAGCAACAGGTCGTCCAAGTGGGGGCACCGGTCCCCCGACTGGACCGTTGCTCGTGGATGCTGCGTGGAAAAATGGCTGGGGCCCTAGACTCACCTTAGGCGTCTCTGGCTCGGACCCCCTCGGCTCGCCGCGGATCATCGCGCGGCCAACTATTCCGCTCGAGCGTGCTTTCCTTCGATACACCGCCGTCCACGCCGATACTTCTGCCCCGTTCGATGAACTGTTGTTTGTTTACAAATGCGACCGAGTACCCCGCGTCACCGTCGTTCGACATACGGTATCGCAAGGCCCACTTTGCCGGCCAATTAGGGACTCGTAAGCCATCAAAAAACTCGCTACGCGCTTTGATCTTTTCATACGAATGCATTGCATAAAGCTGCCTCTAAGCTCTCTCGTTCGAAGTCGAAATGGAAATGGAATATTTAGAATGTTTTCAAAAACACTGCGAATATTAATGCATTTATTCCAGTGGAGTCTTCCTCGAGCTACCCTGTTTATACCGTGTAACGAACCCGTTTCGTATAGCATTTTAGAATGAAATATTTACCAGCAGCCTTTAACATACGCGGAGCTGCATCTGTCACGAGTGTCGTCTTCAGCGTTTGGTCGCAACATTCGCTAAATCTAGAAATCGAGCAACGTAGAATACTCCCATATTTTTCTAATAATTAAACTATCGATAGAAGGACCTAATGTTTCCCAATTAGCAGGTGCTACGATTGTTAAGCGTACAAGAAAGTATAAAAGGATCTTTTTCTATTTTGGGTACAGGAAATTTGTTCGGTCGTTGAAACGCTTTACGATAAACGCGTCTCGCGAGTATACGAGCGAAGAATGGATAAAAATTTGTATACATCTGTGTGACCTGTTTCGTCGACCGGTCGGAGAAGACGGATTTTGAATTTTCACCGTTCCGTCCGAAAGAACAGAATATTCGATAGCGGAAACAACATCTGGCGCGACCGATATATAGTCGACCTTTCTCTTGGAAATTCATCATTCAAACATTCACGATCCGATTTAAATTGCGCAAACCATTCGAACATTTGTTTCGTTATCGGGATCACCGAGTCCATCGACGCCACGTGCTCTTCGTCAATTTCAACGAGGATTTAAACCGTTTAAAATTTCAAAAAACCGAAGAACGTTCCGTTTCTCGCGTTTTATACGCCTATTTGTACCGGTCGCGACTAACCGGCTGTAGAACGTACCATTCGTTTCAGCCAATTAACCAATATACACGATGAAAACGTTGCCGATCGCTCGTTTACCGTCCAATTCGTACAAAAAATGAGACCTGCCTTAACGGAGAACATTCTTTCTCTCCGCGAGGGATAATTAATAATTCGAGCGTTAATCGCGAACGGTTTTGGAGCGCGTGGATTTTAAGAAACGTCCGTCGTGCTTCCGTTAATTGCTCGCTCGCGTTTCGCGGGCACGTAGTCGTTGCGTTTTCGGCTAGAACTCGTTGATGCGTAGAGATAATTGCTACCTAAGTCAAGTGCCGGCTTATTGCTAATTGCTTGTTACCCGTATCTACCGGGCGGCCCTTTCCTCGTGATTTATGCTCCTCCGAAACGGTAAACGCGGTTAAAGTTAATGGATGAAAGGCATTACGGGCAGGGCTTGAAAGCGTTTCTTAAAAACCTTTTATGCAGGACGAAAATATCCTACTTTACGAATGTTTCGTAACAGCCACTCAACGTTTCGGCCGAGACAATGGTTACACGAAATAGATGTCCCGCCAAAGGGTCATATTTTAGTCCCGAAGAACGTCGTTTACAAATTGAACCGTTCGAATCGTTTGGAAATCGCTTCTGCGAACGGTTCTATGGAACACGGGGGATGAAAGGAATATCGTGTATTTGATGCAGCCGAGCTACCTCAGCAGTAGGCACGAAGCTTAAAATGTCAGCCACCCTTCCCCAGCACTTAAACGTTCTCTGCAACGAGCAGGAAATGTTAAAGCGACAACTACCTGTAAATACGCCACTTTAACTTCGCGTATCTTGGAACTTCGAGTCTGGCAAGTCTGCGCGAAATCGCGCGGTGTTCGCTGCTAAATGAGTGACTGAACCTCCAGCTACCTACGTTCCAAGCCGCTTTCGAGATATCGGATACTTTGCAAAATGATAAAGTCCTTTGACTGAGCCCCGGTTGTCTCGAGCAACGCGTCGGATAATAACGCGCTGTCTGTTTCATTTACTCTTACCAGACCATGCTCTTTCCTTGGTCGACGCCATCTTCGATTTAAATAGTTTTTAAGGGCCGAATCTACGTGGAAAAATAAGTCGACAATTTCGATAGTATTTTCTATACTCGTTCCGGAACTCTTGAAACGCGGTTGCAGAGGATCGATGCTTGCATCGCTCGCGACGCCATAATTGCATCGAGCGTTACAGAGATCCTCCGTGGCGTCTCCGATCGATGCA
Organism: Colletes latitarsis; assembly: GCF_051014445.1. Lineage (NCBI taxonomy): Eukaryota > Metazoa > Arthropoda > Insecta > Hymenoptera > Colletidae > Colletes > Colletes latitarsis. The sequence goes on along the minus strand of NC_135135.1, from coordinate 21,812,587 downwards.
AGGTCGCAAAAAGCGTATCGAGACAGCAACCCCCCCGAGCACCGATCGACAAAGTAGCTACAAACAGGCGAGGAATGGATTCTCGTGGCTCGCGATGCTAACCGGGTTCGCGGAGCACCGGATGCGACCCGAAACAGGATCGAAGGTGCTCTCGTTTCGTCGACGGGCCGTCTCGATCGAAGGCGAAACGACGATCGAGGATCGAGAGGGACGAACAAGACCACGACGAGTCGAGAGAAGGAGGAAGAAACGTCCGTATCTCGAGAGGATCCCGAGCGGACGTCCCGAAGCGTGTTCCGCCTTATAATTTTGATCTACAGCGGCGAGAAGAATCCAACATGGCTGTGGGGCCGCGGCTTACCCTGTGTCGTAAACAATACGGCGTCATCGTCGCCCGCTCGCAAGCGATCTTTCTCCTTTTCCATTAATCGACCAGCGTTCCGTCTCGCTCGGTCCCGAAGCTAGCGATGTGCTCGAAACGCCTCGCGTCGCTTCGATCCTCATATTTCTGTTCGAAGAACCTTTCGAATAATCTCGCGTACGATCGAATAGATTTCGGATATAGAAATACCGGACTTGGTAAAGCCTTTTAGCTTCTCGAAGGTGGTCACAAACGAGACATCAACGCTATATTTTCAATCCCAGCACTCAGAGTAGGAAAGATAAAATAGAAACGTAAGTAAGATAAAAGTTTTGATATTGGAAATCGTTTCTACAAGTAGCATTTGCTTGTAAGGTCGTTGACTATTCTTGAAACATCCTTCGAACAGCGACTTTCGACGCATACGTTTCCGAAGCGACTAGATTCCCGAGAATCGAAGGACATTCGAATGCTGCTAGCGAGTTGCTCGAGAAGCTTGCAAAGGCGAGAAGCCAGCCATCGCTGCCTCTAGCTGTTGCTGGTCCCCTTCCCCATCAGGGTCCCTATCCTCCGGAGCAACCACACAGCGTCCCACTCCGTGGGCCTCCTACGACCCTCCACGAGAGTAGGATCGCAGGCCCCGCAAAGAAGCCGCTAAGAAGAAGAGGAGAGGTAGTAGGCCTCACCAGGGGCCGACGACCACTACCGGACCCAACTCTACCCCCCCACTACCTGTGCGGCCTCACGGAGCACGATTATGCGGAGATTAAACTCGGCTCGTTGCTACACCATGGAGAGATTCGGCACGGAGTTTCGTGTCGAGGGTGCGAGAAGCCCTGGAACTGCTCGGGGTTACATCGAAAAGGTTGCAACTTTGTTTCGAGAACTGGTATTCAGTCTTGCAGGCAGCGACGTTGCGATTGTCCTTTTTAACGGGCGTTTGCATAGCAATGGGGATCGAAATACCGCGAATAACGCTGCACGGTTGTCGACAGAGTTCGTAAATTATTTTTCACTGTAAAACATTCTCTGATCTGCCAATTAACAGTGTCATTAATATTCAGTCGCATACGTTCTATTCTGAGTTTTGTTGATTTTTCTAATTAGTTACGGGAAGGTCTGTCACCGTCGTTTCAACGATACGTATTTATTTATGCGCTATTTTTCCTTGCTTTCCCTACACATAAATATTAATGAAAATTCTTTTAGTCATACGTTCTATTAAAAATAATTCCTCTCCGTTGTTCTACATAAACTTCAAGTACCAGTAATCAGTAACCAATATATTGATATTCTATAATGTGACGTTCGCTCGTGTAATTATAATATTCACTATTTTATTAAATAGAAACTTTTAATCGTCTCGAGTCTCTAAATATACACTGTAATTCTGCAACAAATTCCACCCGTTAACTCCGACACTTGTAAATTTATTATGTCTAGAATTCTCTGGATAATATTTAATAAATCTTCGAGCGCTGGTAATTTTCCAGTATCTTGGAAAATATGTTTAACCTCCTCTATATTTAAAGACGACGATAAATCTCTCGCCTCGTCTCACAGACCTATCATCAGTATCCAAAATGTAATACCTAAAGTATTCGAGGACATAATTTCTAAAAATATCGTCCTCTCGTCTAACAAAGGTTTTGTACTTAAATCAATAAGAAGCAATTGATTATTTATTGCGTGAACAGGCAGCTGCCCTCGGACAGCGTGATGCGTCAAAAGTGGCACACCAACGAAACCGAGAATGGTTTCGAAATAAATTGATGCGTAACGTAATTGGTTATGGACGTGACAATTATTAACTAGTCGCGTTAAAACGATGACTTTCGATGATTATTGGCGGTACGATAGACTAAACGCGTCAAGTTTGAATTGATTTCCAAAACGCTGGGCAAGATACGCGATCGTTTAAATAAGTAGGTTCTCGTTCAAGGATCGGCTGCAAGGAGGTTATCCGAAGGACCGTACGGTTGATTAACGAGCGCATGCTCGAAAAGTGTGAGAGCCTGAATTTCGAGGACGCGTCGGCCCTCCCAGCGTGGCCAGCCGAAGCACCTGTCGAGCGGAGATTTTAAGAGCGTGTCTCTTGCTCCAAACCGGCCACTAACAATCTTTCACGAAAGCAATCCGTGCCCACGAGCTTCGAGTATACCAATCGAGTCGATAACTTGCGAGCGATTCACCGAAATCCACCTAAATAATGCTTAAACCGAGACGAAAGTCTCCCATCGGATTCCGATAATCCCAGCTAAGGGGGAGCAAAATATTTCCACGCGGGATGAAGACTTCGCCTAAGTAGGGACCGTCAAAAATCCTCGCTGGAAGGCCGTGTAATCGTTCCGAGACGCGTAAAACCGCGCGGGTAAACGAAAACGCGGCCCTCCGCTCGAGGAAACGTCGGGCTACCCTTCGCTGTTGATTTTAGGCCCGGAGCCTTCTCTCCTCGATCCAAGAGGAGAAAGGCGAAGCCAACGAGGAGGAAGAGGATCCGCTCTTTGCGGTGAAATTCAAATCTCCACCGAGAGATCTCCCGTGTACGGTCCGCGTGTAAACCGGTTTTGCTCCGATCGGACCGACTCCGCGTCGACCGGGAGGGGATTGAGGCCTCACGGGGCCCCGTTCACACCCCATTCGTGCTAACTCCGCGCCGATAAAGCAGGCAACGACCGAGGGACCGACGGGCCCCGTGTACACGCAGCACGATCTGGCGAGAGAGTCTGTAAATCTTCAGCTACGGTCCCCGGGGTACGTTACCGATCCTCGAAAACGGGCCCCCCTCTGCTCCGTGGATGCTTTACCGATCCCTGAGAACGTCGCTCGACGCGGGTAACCCTGCACGGTTCTCCGGAAACCGAGGTATCGTTTCGAGCTCTTCCTCCGAGTCCCCGAGCGACGACAGTTATCGACGTATAAACTTCTCGTATGGCTCGTCAAATTTTGTTTACCAAGTTCCTAAGTAGATTAAATTCCCAAGTTATTAAAGTTGCAGGCATTATTAGCTTGGCTACGGGGGACCACGCTTCTACCTTCAAACGTTTCAATTTGTAATCAATGCGATCGTTCGTCGAGGATACGTTCTACCGTTACACGCGTATTTTTAAGCTCATTTCAGATATTTTTTTAGCGAATTACTACAGATATTTAGCGATACTTGTGCACTAAACTAAAAGTGGAAATTTTCTAACGTCTAAAAAGGTACGTCGTCGATAAACCGACCAAGAACATGACACCGATTTTGAGCCTCGATAGAGATCGCGAGTCGACTCGTGTAAACCTGTCGTAACCACGCCGAACCGTTTCATCCGTCCGAAGGAACTTAATCCTATCACATCCAAACTCTAGGTTTTATCTACCCGTAGGAATTCAAGCAATTAAGAACTTGACTCTCCGGACGGCCTATATTTACACCGGGCCCAATAAATCTCCGTGAAACGGTCGTCAAGATGCCCGCGATATAAAACACCGACTCGTAAACGTTCACGGACCGATAATCGCGGGCGACAAGGAGCTCAACGAACGAATCGTTTTCGAATCGGACTCGAGCTTTTCGTCCTGCCTCTCGCCCCTCTTTTTAAACAGGACTCACGGCCGCCTATAAGCGCGATAATAAAATACAGACATCGAGCGAGAACCATGCGGCACGATTTAACCTTCGATTAAGGGAGTCAAGCTAGTCGTGACTTACAGTAATGAGTCGAGCGCACGTACACACACTCGACTCGCATAAATCGAACTTATAGGGACGAGATGATTCCGACCGATGCGAGGCTCGATATAGAAAGAAGCGTCGGGGCGAGATTCTGGACCAACAATTTATTAAGTAACTCGTTAAAACACTTTGCAAATGGATTCGAGGGCTTAAACTTCCTGGGGTTAACGATTGCGAAACAAATTAGCATCTAGGCGCTTCAAAGACCGTTTCGAAATCACTTATACGCTCATTATTTATAAATGGAGATAGAGTCTCATTGAGTAACTAAGTAGAATTTCATGTAAAATATGTCATACCTTCTTTTCGTATCAACCTGTTCGCCTCTTAGAGTAGCAGTCGTTGATTTATTAATTTCTGTTTGATTTCTAAATATGTCGCAAGACCAGAAATATTAAACCAGATCGCGAGCAAACCACGAACAACCTAGCTGCCATTGATTAACCGAATGTATAATGCAGTTAGGAGCCTGCAATAAACAGTACCGCCCGATGATATTGTAAAACATCGATATCGGCGGTTTTATTTAGTTTTGCACGATCGTAAGTACGAGTTATCGTAAATCGAGGCGATCGTAAATCACCAACTACCTGTGTGTCTCATTGACACATAGTCATTCCCTTCTTATTAATAACCCTTGCGTTACAAGTTCTTTCGGTACGTTGAAGTATTTTCTCAACAAGATTGCAAATCGGTAGACCCGATAATACGAATGAATTAGTTACATTTAGTAAAAATGCCGGAACAAAAAGCGGTCGTTTCTCGAACTATATTTTATCGTTTTGTTAAAACAACGAAAGGTTCAACGTCCAGCGCGATCGACGAAAATTGACGCGCGAAGCAACAGCCACTCGTGTAATCAACGACTATCGTGTCGCGTAATCGCGTTCGTAAAGGGCTTCAATTTCCATCGAGTCGAACAAGAATTTCTTGATTGTCGGCCTCGTTAGCGAGCGGATATACATAGAGATAATTAAGGTGACAAAGTCGCGGTGAGTCCGAGCACGTTAATTAGTCACGCCTCCGATTAGACGTTCCAGCGACGACGAAGATCGTTCGTCGTTGCACGACCACGGAATAGGCGCGAAACGATTACGTTCCTCCTCCTAGAAAACTTTTATACGCGGGTGGACTCACGGAGTTTCCGTCGTACGATTAATTCGCCCGGACGGAAGCAAGGATTACGCGATCGTTGAAACTCTGAAATCCCGATCGAGCATTAAAATTGTCGAGGGACGAGAGTGGAAATAACGAAATCGAAAGAGGGCTATGGGGGCAGATTTCGGATAAAGGGATTCGAGAGGCTGCGAGGTATCCTGGCAGCGAGTATTTTAATTAGCCCAGGCTTTTGAGATTGTCGATACGCGGAGCATCGAATGGTCGGGCGTCGGGCAATCAGGGGGGGGACGCAGAAAACTGGATTAGCAAGCATTCGGGCTCTGTCTCTCTCGTTTTTGTCGCGAGGCTTATCAGCCGATAAGTCGGGGAACAGGAACGTCCCATTTACGCCGACTCGGAACCTTTTCGAGGCCGCTTCTATTATCGGGGGGGGACAACGTTGCCCTCCGCGCGAACGATGACACGGCCACTTTGCGTCAGCCAGCGTGAAATAAAGTTTGATCGTCTGCCGCAATTCCGTCACGGATTCCGGATTCCGGATTCCGGATTCCGTTCGTTTCGCGCGTTCCGCGATTACGAGCGAGCAGAATTTTTAAACCGAGGTGGATCGCGTGCTATCAACGTTAAATAAAAAGTAATTAAAACTGATACGTATAGTTCCTCGCGTTTTTTAGTCGTAGCCCCGAAGCTTTGTCCGAACGGCTCCGAATTCGATGACTTCCCTCGTTCTTGGGGGTATCGATATCCGGTGGAAGGTATTCTTTCGAAAACAAACCGGTCAAAGCGACCGGGAGTCCGGCGATTCCGGCGAGATCCCGGTGACGCGGCTCCGGAGCGGGTACGAATTTTTTCCGTCGGTTTCGTTGGCAGGCCACGCGGGGCGGCGAATCAGAAGTCGGCCAGAGGGGCCCGAGAGGGAGACAAAAACGCATCGGGTCCGGTGTCAGCGGGTGACGGATGGGCCCGTAAGCCCGTCCAAGGTCTATCTGGGCCCCACGAAACCTCGTCTCGTCCGCGGTAAACTCGCAGATCGCGATCGCGAGCGTGCTCCTCGAACGAACGAATCCCGAGCGGAACGAGGCCGATCGAACTGGACGGAAACCAACGGGAGCCCAGTACAAATTACCCGACGGTATTCCTCCGCGTTTCTTCGCCTACCTTCTTGCCCTATTCCGTTCTAGCCGGCCCGATCGAGTAGACAACGTTCCGTCCGAGACTACCGTCCGCCCGTTTTTCCCCGTTAAATCGACATAGTTCGTCGTACCCGTCTCCCATTATATACCGGCAAAGATCCCGCGTATCAATGTCGCGAGGCAAATTGATCTATCCGAGACGTTCCGAGGAGGACGCGCGGAACGTGGCACTTTATAACTCAGGCTCGTGGACGGCTGAAATAACACGTGTCAACCGGCTCGTGAGCGATACTTTCTGAAGAAAGTATCCGCTGCGCGTAACAGGATGCGAGCACCAGCGGCTTTCCAGCTAACCGCAGCGTTATTTCAGGATCGCGACGCCGAGGAGTTTCGGTTTTTGCTCCGTACCCCGAGGATTCTGGACGCGCGGGGAGCACCAGGAGGGAGCCACGACGAGCCCGAGCGGAGCCAACGATGGAAAAGATCAAATGCTGAGGACATCTTCTGGGTGATGAATTCCTTCATCTCGCGTCCGCTCGAATTCCAGCCTCTTTTCCTCCTCCTCCGGCCGGAGTTAAGACCTTGTTTCCAGCGTCTCCCCGTACGTCGAATTTAACGAAACGTCACTCGAGACTCGAGCCTCGTTACGCGTAACCTACAACCCAGGACACGATGTTTCGGTTAGACATTCGTCGTAGATGAAAGAAACGCGATCGTGTTTGCCAAGACCTTGGAAGAATAGCTCATTCACGGACGCGACAAAGTAACATTATTACGAGCACGACCTCCGAACGGCCAAACAAAATATTCAAAATCTAATTAGGAATTGGCCAATGGCTAATTATCCGTTGGTAGCAGACCTTCCTCCCAGAATCTTTTCTCGGCGTTTTCCTGATACAGACATTATGCCGAACCAGCCTCGAGTTTCTACTCCTCCCTTCGTCGAGACTTTCTTCTCTTTTCCCCGGGCCTTTCTTCTTCCACCGGTGGACGTTTAATTGGATGGATCGAAGAGACATCGACCCACGAAACGGTGGACCGCTGTCGCGTAACAATGGTGGCCCACCCAACTTTTTGCGCTCGCGGCCACGGTGCGACGCACTCCCGGTGTGGCCTGCGCCGTAAACGCGTGCAAAACGAGCCACCGGCCTGACGAGCGAAACCCTCGCGTCCGCCGGATCCACGGAAAAATGATCGACCGATCTTGCGTGAAAATATACAGCGGACCGCTCGAGATAAACGTCTCGAAGGCGCTTTCAACTGGTCCTCTTAGTCTAGCCTCGACAGGCAAACACAGCAACAAGTCGGATCGAGTAAAGTCCGATTCACACTTGCTGACTAGTGCAAACTACTCGATAGTCGAAATCATCGTTACACCTACCTGCACCCTAGCAACAATTTTTAATTGCATTTCGTTATTACCGAGAGTTCGAAACAAACAGTTGATTGATTTCTATGCAATTTCGTTTGTTCCCGTTCCCAGTTGCAATCTTTTGTTCGCCTTAGAGAAACTCGCGTGCCAAACATTCTGCCCTAATTATCGAAATTGGAAGGGAAAGCAAACATTTGCAAACAATTTGCTAAACGTATCCGCGACTCCGCCGCGCGAAAGCTTGACGATCAACGCGTTTAAAGTGTTTATTAACGGATCGACGAGAGAAGCGTATCCTTCGGCTGACGGATAGTGTGAATCCAGCTTAAGTGCCCGAGAATAAAAAGGTGGATCCCAGCGTGATATCGGGATCGGTGGAAATCGAGGCGATTTTTTCCACCGGCGTGATTCTCGTGCTACCTCGTACGAGGCTGCACGCGCCGGGAGGCTGATTATTTTACGGACACCTCGCGAGATCCAATCTTCGGTATCGCGATCGAGACAAGGCGACGGAGAAGACGCACCGTATCTCTTTTCGCCGGGAACGCGTGGCCGGCGACGATCCTCCCTGGACCCCCTCGCTTCGCCCTGGTCGACCAGACCGACCGGGTTTACAGCTTTTCAATATCTAATCGAGCGAACAAATTATGCCGGCCCGTGTATCGCGGCGCACCGGTGACGCGGAATGATGGATCGTTCACGCCGGCACCCCTATCCACCCCCCCCCCCCCCACAACCCTCGATCTTTGAAAGGAAAATCCAAGGGCTCCTTACTTTTCGCAGAACGTTTGTGTTTTCAATCTGTTTATAGTCGTTCTAAATAGGACTCGATGCAGTTTTCTAATCTCTACAAAAAAAGTATTGAGATACTTGATGAACTTGATGGTTCGAGAGATATACCAGTTTGGAGTTTACCGAACAATTTTAATGTATCTTACAGATCAAAGAGTCCTCTATTGCAGTGTACACATTTCTCATTCTTTAGGTTGCTTAACGCTTTTGCTATGTCTGCTTGTGTTCGGCCACCCCTGGGAAAAATTTCAATGGGAGATTCTAGAGGCCAAAATAAGACGAAAATCAAGAATACTAATCTGTTGATGGAAGCTTCGTTAAAAAGTTATTAACGTTTAAAGTTCCGCCAATACTGAATTTTTTTCTCGAAAGTGGGTAAGATTTCGGGGGTATATATAATGACCAAAAATGATTGTAATTGACCCCTGCAACCGAAAATCATTTTTCCAGAACGATTTGAAACTTTCCAATTTCGGCGAAAAATTTAGGCACCTACGTCGATTTTTCTTAAAACTTAGTTTTTCATTTTTGATAATTTTATTTGATGCCCTACAGAAAAGTTGTTTAATACTTTTTTGTAGGTACCCATGAGCTCTACTTCAGAAAAAAGTTTCATTGAAATATATTCACTATTGTAGGAGTTATGGCTGTTTGAAAATTGGGCCATTTTTATGGGGTTTTTCTCATTTTTGCGGGGTCAAGGACCAACTTTACGAATATTTTTGCGATTTCTACATATTCTCTGCCAAAATACGCGTAGTTTGCTTTTTTAAACATTAAAATCGTCCAATCCGTTCAAAAGTTATGACGTGTTAAAGATTCGCATGAAATTTCGGGCAGACATTTCTGGCCAGAAATTAGATTTTCGGTAAGGAATTTTTTTCTCGAAACTGAGTAGGATTTCGGGGGTATATCTATTCACCAAAAATGATTCTAATTGACCCCTGCAACTGAAAATAATTTTTTTAGAACGATTTGAAAAAATTTTTTTTTGTCGAAAAATTTAGGCACCTACTCGAATTTTTCTCTCGAAAGAGGATAGGATTTCAAGGATATGTGTATTCACCAACAATGATTATAATCGAGCCTCACAGCCAAAAATAATTTTTTCAGAATGATTTAAAATTTTTTAATTTAACTTTTTAATAATTTTTTAACGAAGCCTCAGTCAAGAAATTGATATTCTTGATTTTCGTCTTATTTTGGCCTCCAGAATCTGCCATTAAAATTTTTCCCAGGGGTGGCCGAACACCCTCTATATTTCGTGACTTTATGTCTTCGTTGCCTAACAGAACCAGTGCACCTGCGACTCAGGGAAACATCAGAGTTAAACTGTTATAAATTCATCTAAACGACATCGAGTAGTTGCTTATTAGACACTTATTTGCTTATAAAAGTTTGTCAAAATACAAAGACACCCATGTTGAAATCGATATATCGAATAATGGGGTTGCATTACAGTATCATCGTATTAATACGTAAACTTGAAAGTATGTTTCAGAGATCCCTATAAAAGGGAACATAGTCGCTCGAAGCGAGGAGGAGTGACTAAAATGCCGCGAAAATTACGAGACAGCGGACGCGAGGGACCCCGGAGATCCGCTTCGATATCTTTGATAGCCAAGTTCGCGGAGAGAGCGCGATCCGGCGCGGCGGCTATCACGACACGGAGAGTGCTTTGATATTTACCGCGTCCGAGGGTGTATCGCGGATTACGAAAATTGCCGGGAACGATAATCGAAGGGGGGCCCCGAAGATCCACGCGGCTCCGCTATTAATATTACGGCCCGTTTCGACGAACGTGCCTTAGGATGCCACGAAACGATCCAAGCTTATCTGCGACTCCCTCTCTACTTACGGCCCTCGCGAAGACTCACAGGCGCATCCTTAAGATTCAACGAGTACACGGCTTATCTCGGTCAGAAGAGAAGCTATGGCGGCTATAGGAGAAAATGAGATTCGTATAGCCACGGTTCGAGACGCGTCTATGCATAGTGGATGGGCGGCAGGACCTCGACTCTCAATGATTCTCCGAGATGCATGATAGGAGATTAACCCGTTGCACGAATCCTGTTACACTTCGCGATCGTTCCGCTTTGTTTTTAATCCCGATATCGCGGCCGGATACCGGCTGATTTATACGAGCAAAGGCCACGGGCCACGGCCTTTTCTGGTCCGGCGCCAAATTCCCACGTTTTTTGTTCCAACGTCGCGATACGAACTAATTTCGCCTTAATCTACGTTCGATTAAACCTGCGACTTTCACGCCTTGACAAACTAACGGCAGAATATATCGAATGCGCGCGAAACAAAAAGAGAAGGGAAAAAACGAACCCCCAACGGCAGGCAGTTAACGCTGCTCCACGAAGACATTACCCGGGGGAGAAACTGCGTGGCAACGACAATTTCGCGAGACTTCTAGGGCGACAATTAGCCGCGAAATCGTTCTCCCGCGAGCGGGCGATAACAATGGCGGGGCAGTTTTATTCGCGGGAAGCGTTTCCGCGACGCGATCGAGCCGTTCGTAGCCGGTGGCAATCGGGGGGAAAATAGAGCGTCGAGAAAACTGACGAAGCCCCTGGAACGCGTTCCGAGGGGGTGGGACAGGCTTATCGAGAGAACGAAGAGCGGGATCGCGTGCTACGTAGGCTCCGGTTTTCGACGGCTTCTGGCCTTGGCGATCGCAATTTTCAAATCAATTAAGAGGAACGTCGAACGAGCGTGGCGACCGTAGTAACGAGGTGCCAGGGATCCGATAGTGGCAGATCGTAGCGCGAGAAAAGGCGATCCCAGAACAGGGGCGAAGCCCTTACGTGGTCAGCCACGGTGGCCGGGACCGTGTACCATCGCGATAGTGATTTATATCTGTTCGACGGCTGCGCTCGCGGTGTCGGTAATGCACTCGGAAGCTCGCGATCGGACCGTTCCGCGCCCCCTTGCAACGCCGTCCACCTCTCTTGTCCCCCGCTCTAATTATAATTTATCGAACTCCTTATCTGGTACGATCCGACCTGGGAATCGTAATAAGCGACGGTAATGACTAATGACTCGCGGACCGCGAATAGAGCGTGATTTATTTCTCGAGTTCGCGCTACCGGTCGCGTTTCATTGTAAACTCGATCGTAACGGCAGAAATGGAACACCCATAGTCCGACCCGTGGAACCGGTGTAATATCCATCCAACGGTAATTAATTATCGCCGAGGTCGTGGCTGTCGATAAAAACTGCGCGCTCTTTGAATTCGCACCGGACTGTTTAATATGTCACGATCCTAGTGGACGCCGCGCGCCGACCAGATACCACGACGCACAGTGGACATAGAAATCGCGGGAAAAACATCCTAATTTTGATATTTCTTAACGCTTTTTTTAGGATTATTAATAAATAATAAGTAATAGTGTTAATATAACTAGTAGAGAAGTACTTGTTTCGATAATGCTTCCGCTCCTTCTGTAACAGGGATTTGATCTTTGGTTCTTAGCAATTGTATTTAAAGAACTTTAATTTCATAGCTATTCGAACTATCGATACCGATAATTGATACATATTTTCTTACTTAATTTGTATCCGTAACTGATTACGTTAAAAATCAAGTCCTTTAGCGATATCTGAACGAAATAGAAGTCGTAGAATATATGAAGTAGAAAAGGGAAATATAAAATATCCACCTGTCCGATGACACAATTATCGACATAACGTCGATAACTCAATTATTCAATTTCTATTAATGTCGTCGTTATCGACGTATTCAAAATTGAGATTCGATGTATTCCCCGTTCTTAATTCAACAAAACTAATGGAATTAATTGCAATCTAAATAATAAACAAAATTATACAAAGAGGAGATATCTATACAACGTTTAGAACAATCGAAGCTAATCGGGCACATACACTTGACACGAACTACTTATATTCGAGCAGCGTATAAGGTATGTCAGGCACCGCAGCTGGACATCATCAAACGCACATCACGCAGAGAGTACAGTTCGACGCCACCAATCGCACACCTGGGAGAACACGAGTAGGCATCTCCAGACACAGATCCAAAGGAGGACGCATACTCAAACATTATCGACAGACATAGTCAACGCAACACCGTCCGCGGAGACAAGCTGCACGACACGCTTGCAAAATTATTACATCGTAGTACACTTAAGTGCCCTCAAAACGCTCGTCTAACCCGATCTCGAACGAGCCTACAAACTTTCTATCGATCGTATTCAAAATATCGGTAACGATCCTGACGTTTTGTAAATAAATAAAAATCTGTCCCTGCGATGCAGCCAAAAGTATCGAACGAGAGACGCCTCGGGGTCGAAACAGCGATTCGGCGACGATTTGAATACGAAACCCCCGGGAAAGTTTGGATGCTCGCGTGAACTTTCACCGTACGCGGAGGAAAATTCGACGAGAGGCGGAGGCACGCGTCTAGAAGCAGCGGGTCGACAAAAAAAGCAGGCATCGTTTCGCGTAAGAAGGAACGGAAGGCGAAGCAGAGGTAAGCAAGGGAAGTTTGCTTGGTCGCGAGCGAGAAAATCATTAGGAAGGCGAGTCGAAAGAAAGGGCTTCGATGCAAGCTTCTTGCAGCCGACACCGAATCCTGTATCGCCTTACCCTTCGTCTCCTCTCTCCATTTAATTAAATTCCCGAGACGACGATGGCTCCCACCCCTTCCCCCTTTTTTACCTTTACTCCACACCACCCCTCCCTCCCTCACGGCCCTGTTTCTTTTGTTCTCATCTTTTCAGCGCAGCCGGAGATCTAGGCGTGAACCGCGCGTGAGTCGACTCACACACACACGCACACGACCACCGAGTCGCGGCAGCGTTGCTAATTGACGGATGAATTAATTAACGGGAATGATCGATCGTACACCAGCCCGCCCGCCTACCGACTGGGATTTATTTTCCATACGAACAACACGGACAGCTAACAGCGCGCTATGATCCGACAAACCTCGATCGTTCGAATTAGAAAATATAACTCGTCGATTGGGACCGCGACGATTCTCGACGATCGAGATTAGATTCGATTCCGACGTGCGACGAGCGATTGCAAACACGAGACACCGTAGTAACATTGGGGTCACGCGTTCCTAATGTCGTAGGAAATAATAAAATATGTGTATCGAGGGATCAATTTTTCGAGAAAAAATTCCGAGCAACTCGTAACCATTTATAGTTAAATCGGTTCGAGGCGGAGGGAAATTGAAGATCGCGAGAACGATGGAAGCGGACGGTATATCGAGTCCTATCTGCCTTCGGGGAACTTCCTGCTTCGCAGCCCTCTGCGTTTAAGGGTCGTTCGAGGGCGGACGAGGCGATGGTTCTCCAATCAATCGTACGATCGCGTGAGACACGTACCGAGTGGGAGTTTGGCACCGCATTAATTACCGGTCGCCAACAATGGCATACAATAATTAACAATTACGCAGTTTGATAATTATATACCTCCTGGCTGAGTTATCGGCCGTCCCGCGTGCAGACTCTGTGTTTCGTCTACACGGACACGGACACGGTCACGCGGTTCTACACGCTCGAATCGCACCACCTGCAGGCCCGGCTCGGCCGCATAGAAGGCAATAAATATATGCACGGGATCCGGCGGTGCAACGATCTAATTATGCCCGGGACAATGGCGGCGTATCGGCCGGCCGACCGAAAACCTGATAAAGCGGATAAAACCTCGCGTCGCTGGCTGCTGATGGTGGTGCAGGTTCGACGAATTTTAAAGCGTCTCGCGGTCCGGAACTGGCCACGCGATGATTTATCTCCCCGACCGCTCGTAGGAGTCTCTTCGGTTCGCGCGCGTTGAATCTGTCTTGATTTATAACGAAGCCGCGGCTCGCATCGATGCCTCGTAATGCCTTGTAATTACCGGACGGTCGCTTAAAAATTACGCTGTCCGAGATAAGGTCCTGCACGGGCGACGAAAGTTTCGTCCTACGGCACCGGTGATTAACGACTCGGCCACGACCAGCGTAATTCTTCTCGCGGGACCCGCGAATCGCCTGCGCGACAAACCCCGGCAAAACGACCGAGAAATTCGCGGTTAATTTATTCACGATACGACCACTCGCTGGTTTCACGAAAATCAGTAGTCTTCTCGTGCAATCTAGAGGGAAAATATAACTTACTTCGCCCATTTATTTACTTCTGTTGTATCTATTGTGATCGTAATTCTTTAAATTCCCGAGCAAATTCCAACAAATCTCGCATCGAATGGTCCTGAACAGACCCACGGTACATCTGCATGGAGATCTGTCCTAATTTATCATTGTTTGACGTGGTTTGACAGCCCCGTATGCGAGCACCCACGCTTTAAAGCGGAACGCAAAGTAACGAAACAGACAGTGGTATAAACAGGGGTGGTTTCGAGAGGCCAATTAGCTCGACGATTGCTATAATCTGCACCCTTCTCTCCCGTATCAAACGTGAAAGTAACGTTGCGTTTTTGTCGCGTCGTCGAGAGCACGGAGACGGTTTTTACACCAAAGCGTGTCGATATTAATTCAATTATCTGCTAACGAACTGGATCTTCATTTCCGTCGGCGCGCGACGCCTCGAAATTTGCTGATTTAACGTCGTCTATGACGTTCGCGTTCCACGTTTTTGCCCGCGCCGGAGACCAACGACGCCCGCAAAACCGACGGCGTGTGGCCCCTAATGCAAATTTATGATAACCACGATAGAAAGTGTCTCCCTCTCTCCCTGGTATATTTACTACACCGTCGTGAATAGGAAGCAGACGCTCCGTCGCGTAAATAGGCTCGCCCGGTGTAATACGTTCGCGCATACTCCCCGGCGGTGTACGAGACGTTACACGAAAGAATTTACAGCTGGACGAAAGCCAGCATGGCGAAGAAAAAGCAAGCGAAAAACAAAAAAAAAAAAGGAAAACGCTAAGTGGAAAATCGATCCGGCGTCGAAAGTGCACGCAACCTCCTCCTACGAGGATCCTCTTTTCGTGATACGATCTCGATTCTACGGAAAAGTTGAAACAAACATAGCGTTGAATTTAACACAGCATCTCTTAACAGTTCGAGTAGTCTCAAAAGCTGAGATTCGAGCAAGTTGCAGTGGAGGCGAAAGAATTTGGCCGTTCAAGGCCGCGATTCCCCACTCCTGACGAGGATTCGTGCCCGTTCCCAGCGAGCTCGAGTGTCGTCCTCGATGGCTCCGTTTCGCGGAGCACAAGAAAGAAACTGGAACCGTTAAGTCGGCGGACACGGTGGAATATTACGCAACGATGCATACCTGAATTAAGCATGCAATCGTCAGCGAAATCTATACCCGCAGCGGGTCCTTCCTTTCGCGCTGCATGTTTTATTTATCGAATGCATCGGTGGTCGATGCAATGTGCTGCGCGCCGCGTCACGACGAAGATTGAGAAAGGTGGTACGTACACGACGTGATTTATGGGTGCAACACCTGACGGCATTTTGTTCGCTTTTGCATCGACGTTGTTACGTTGGCAGCCAGTTCCGCCCTTTTTTGCCCCCCCCCCCTCCTCGCGTCCCATTAGTAATGCCTCGGTCATTACCGAGCCTCAGTCGATTTCCCGTGGCTAATAAATCCCGATGAAATTTCCATCCATCCCTCCCCTGCGTTTTCCCCACTCCGAGATCTCGCATCTTCGTAAAGGGCGCGGCGGAATTCGTGCTCCGATCGAAAATGCGATTTTTCGTTGAAAAGTAAAGGAAGAATTTGACAGAAAGCTTCCACGATTTTTATCTTCAACCACTTACGATTTCGTAGCACATTCGTCCGATTTTGAAGGAATTAAGCGGACGTTTCGAACCAACAATAAGAGAAAAATCTCTGCTCCAGTATTTTTAACGAATATGCTAAAAAAAAAAAGTGCATTCGCCCTTTCTCTTCGGGGCTAGAAAAGCACAAACGAGTTTCGTTCGAAAGTCGACGTCTCGAATCGAGATTGAACCACGGGTCGAGAAACGGAGAAAAATTACGCGAAATACCAATCCGCTCCGCAATTTAAATCGCGTAATTACTGTTTCCGCAAACGTCGCTTTTGATCCCGTCCCTCCGACACCGTTATCAAACTCCACGTAAAGAACCAAAAGCACGGAGAGAGTCGGCATCAAATATTTAACGCGACCGGAATCCTCTGCACTCGATCAATATTATTCTTAGCCACCTATTCTCCGCCGTGAGTACTTCCTCGCGATATTTTAGCTTCTTGCCGTGCTTGGAAAAGGATAATCCCGGGCGGTGAAATTTTTCGAAAATACAGACTGTTTACTTTGAGCAATAATAACCGGTAACCACCGCTTTTCCGCGATTACACGCTTGATAGTTAAAGGCCGCGTTGGGCAAATGAAATATTCCAAGAATACTGCGATTCTTGCTCGCGGTTAAAGATCGCGAGTCTCGATTATAAATTCTAATCGAAATTTCATGCGCGACGGAAAGAAACTTCGATTACGATTCCACCGTGTTTATCTTTTGCACGAACGAAACAACGAGCCGAACAACAAAATAAAAAAAAATGTAACGATTCCGCGGGGAAAATCCTACAATGGAACCGCGCCCGATCCGCCCCCGATATCGCGCAGTTAAAATAATTCACGATTCGGCTCAAATAATCCCTATTCCGCGTGGTCACGGGCGAAACACACTTCGTCGAGCGGGATAAACGCTTTGTATCGACGCGTTTCAATTTAACATCGGATTAAACTCGAGAGTTGTTTTTCATACGTTCGCTCGACGATCTCTCCATTGTTCGCCGGAGCCGGAACCAACTATTGCATCCGGTAATTTCTGTCGCCGCTACTTTCAATTATTAAACTGGAACGTATCAAGCCTGTGTTATCCATATTTTACAAAATAAATAATCGATATGTACGGTCCAACGTCGCTTTACAAATCCGAAACGCGACTGCGACACGCCGCGGCGAAACGACGAATAAAATAAATTTAACGTTTGTACAAGGATCACCGTTTTTTAAACGAATTGTATCGTATCGATCCCGCCGAGAAGACGGTTTTTTCGCGCGTTGCAGTCGCTCGACGCTCGAAACGCTCAATGGACCCGGAAATTGATTTTATTCGTCTCGGTTCCGCGCCGAACGCGCGCACGAACCGTCAAACAGCCTCGCGTTCGCCGTTCGATCAACAAAATATCAATTTTCATAATAAATGTGTCCATAAATTTGTCCCGAATAAATAACGAAATAAACGTACACGATGCTTAGCCGTAATTTAGAGAGACCGCGCGAAATGATTTATCGCTCGGCGAGTAAGTAAATTCGAAACGGCCTGTTGAGCAACGAAAACGAATCGCGTTTCTCTCGTCGGTCTTGCTTGACCAATTTGCCGACGATATCTCACGTCCATCCTGCGCACTCTATCTACTCATCGTACTTTATGAAATTACGTATAATACTTTTCGCATTCTCCGCGCGTCAGAATTTACCTTTCTTTGCACGACGAAAGTACTCTTTTTTTTTCTAAAGGAGAGAATCTTCAGTATCAACCGTCTTGGAACAGTCTAATAAAACATATTAAAAATAGTCAAACTTTACATGAGTGTAATTCCGAAACCGCTAGCGTTTTTTCCATAATCGAGCCACTGTTAGCGGCGGCAAACCTTCCTCTTTAAAATGGTTTTTGGTTTTTGTCGATCCGACTTTCCGTTTTCGAGATATCGTAATTTATGTAAAAGGTAATTTTTTTAATTTGGACTATCTCTGTCTCCGTCTGACGCGTCACGTCGGGCCTCTCTCTCGCGTGTGAGTCGAGACAGTCACGTGACGCGGAGGCGTAGTATTTTCAAGAATTTACTACGCACTGTTTACTACTGTCGCGCCCGCGAGTTCATTCACCTCCCGTCAATGAACGTAAACATACGCTTCGGACCCTCGTATCTCCGAAACTGGCCATCGCATCGACTTGAAACTAAAATCGTTATATCTCCGGAACTAATTACGCTATCGACTTGTTCGAACGCTCATTTTAAAGGGCATTTCATCCTCTATCCAATGAATATATCAACTATTATTATTTATGCTGTCTTCTATGTTTATTTTGAGATCTAACTTCAACGTAAGTAGAACCAAGACCAATCTTGAAATTATCTCGAATGGAAAGCGTTAAAGGAAGGTTGTCCTTTATTTTCGACCTATCTTTAAACGCGGAGAAAAATAGTTGTTGCAATTACTATAGCACAGAAATTAGTGGCGAACCCTCGCGAAACGCTCGAAGCAGCTCGGATATCAATCTCGAGACCTATCCCACCTTTATCCGGCAACGAAGAATTCCCTAACGCTCGAGAGCGAAACCCTATTTCTCTTTCACTGATCACGAGGCACCAAAGCGTACGCTCCTTTCAATTACAAGACAAATGACTCTTTTGTGCTTTCACCTATATTCCAGTGTGCCGGTTAGAAGGATGCGTTCAGGCGCCTCTAACAAACGGACACCTCGCGATCGTAATAAATCAACGTGCAACCTAATTAACCGACGGCCCGGCCCATAGTGGAGGGTTCATTACCGCCGAGTACACTAATTACGTGAATCCACGACTGACGCGAGCTGAACCTAAGTATACCCGACCGTTTCACAGGCCGCGATTTCGCATTATATCGTCTTTGACTGCTGATCGTGCCATCAAATCCTTCCAATTAGACCGCTCGTACCACGCTACCAGATTACTAGATATGTGGGTGGATTGATACGAGAAGAGCCTGTTCTTGTGCCCGATTATCTTTTGAAAAGGGTTACCTTTGCGAACGCGAATTACTATTTCTATTCGACCGTCGATGTGTCGATCAAATTTATAGAAAAACATAGATATGCGAAAGGATTAATTCGAAGCGCGGAGCTCGCGATCGAAGTTGAATAATTAAAACGACAACGTCGAGGCTGGAGAAGTTTGAGGGAGTCGAATCAGTTTCGCGACACGAAACGCGACAGATATTTCAATGTCGGGTCAGAGACGCGCGAGGAATATTCAATGCGCTTCGCGCTGTAAAATTGCACCCGCTTTATCAAAGTTTTTTGCAGAAAGCCGCGACGCTAGTTCCATTTACACGCTGTCTGCCGTTCGTTTATCGCGAGTGCCAATGCATGAACGCAATTTCGTCCGCGTAACTCGCTGATGCCGAGCGACGCGATACGGAGACAACGAATGGAAGAAGTTATATGAAGAAAGTTAAGCGAACGAGAAGCGAGAGCGTTATCTCGCCCCGGAACGGTTGCATTCGATTCCGGGGACGAGCAATAAACAAACACGACTGGCAAACAGGAAACCGGGTGAACGCGAAACGATTCGCCGAGCGAAACATCGAAAATGCCGGACATCGATTAATATGATAAAACCGGGGCCCCCGTCCCCGATATACGCCAACGTTAATTGTTCGGTTCGAGAGAGCGGGATGTGATTACGTTGATTATAAAACACGGTGTAATTTCGTCCCCGTAATTACGCGGTCTTTATATTCTGATCTGGGACCAACAAAGCATCACGACGGAATTTACTCGTAATTGCGTATTCTGTGCCCGGTAATCGACCGTTTTCATTTTCTTTCCAATCGAACGACAAATTAGTAGAAACCTATAATACGATCGAATTGTACGAACGCATGGATCCCATATTTATTATCGACTTTGCAGTCTCAACAGTGTTTTACGCGCGATCAAAATTGCGATCGTTCGTACCGCAATTTATAATGGGTGTGCCCGACGTACAATTTCGTATATTTTTAGCTCCGTTCACCGACGGAAACTTTGTATGAAATTATTGGAAAAGGAAGATCAGGGGTAAAACAATTTTGTTTTAACTTCGTGAAGGACCTCGAAGTAGCGGAATTTCAACGATCGGTTTGAAAATGGTGGTGCTTGAGAAAGCATCGCCCCGGAAAAATCGCTCGGATCTATGGAAAGAAAGTTTCGAGTGTGAGGTGAGGAATCTTTGACGCGGAGGAAAGCATTTAATTAACGTCGCTGCAAAGAGAAGAACTGCTCGATCTTATAAAGAAACACGGCACGAGAGGAATCGCAATAGGTAGCATCGCTTTTCCGCGAAGCTCGAATTCTACGCGGGAGATAAGCGAACCGTGATATATCCGGATGATTTGATAGTTAAGAAACTTTTTAGTCGGGAACTTAAAACTTCCACGAGCAGGCCGGAGTACAAGCAGTTACTCCGTACAGTTAAAGAGACCTTCCGTTTTTGACTGACTGGCTGAAAAGAAAAGTTTATCTGATCGTGATTAAAGAAGAGAAAAGTTATCTCCGTAATCCACGCACCGGGCGGATATCTCGCGAAGCACCAGAACAAAATTGGAGTGGCTGTAATAAGATTATAAATTAAACTCGATCCACGGTCTTGTCCCGTCGGAATTCGTTAGACTTTTACGAAAATAACACCGACCAAATATCACCGTTGGTGTTAAATATCGATAATTAGAATTTACTTTCTATAATGAAATAAAAAAAATGGATTCGATTGATTATTACTACGTGTTACACGTTTCGCTTCGGTTCCTTCTCCAAAATAACATTAAATTCGCATTTCAAAGCACCGCAGCGAATCGCGTGACCGATTTGTCACACTCAGGCTGGACATAATGTAAAACAATTTCACATCGCACGTTGTCGCGCGATGCAATAAGTCAATTGTTTCGCACCGTTTACACAAAATGCTGTGCTGTGCTGCGCTGCGTCACCCCACAGACGAGGTGACGAGGTGAGGTATGGCATAAACATTGCATGCAATGCTTTTTTCCGTCGCACACATACGCTTTCGAAGTTCTAAGGCTACACCTATTTGTTTAAAAAAAAAACCACTGGTTTCGTTTTCCACGAATTGATTCCTGTAAATATTCTTCCTAAGAGAAGATGTTCGACTACCTTACGACACGTTTTATACATTTTGACATAAAGTATGAAACGTGTACGTCGTAAACCATTCGCATTCCGATGATCTTAGTTTAATGCGATCGTTTACGTTGGAAACTTGCGGGGAACGAGGCCTGAGCGTTTTAATGATACAAAACCCGAAGTTGAACTTTGCGGTACACGCTGTGTATTCGTTCTGCGCGTCAGAGAAGATTACCGCAGATGCTGGCTGCTACGTCCAACTACATAGTTCTCTGATACGTTAACTCTCTTCGCGATGATGACATAAGCGCGGAGCACTAGTCTGTCTTAAACTGCTGCGTCAAAATAGACGATGCAATAGCTCGAGGTGTCGAGTTCCATAACTTGTTACGCTCGGAGACAGGAAACGAATGAATCGTTTCGCGAGCGAATGCATCGCGCAACGCTGACGAATCCGATTACGAATCGTCGCGATGGCTAGAATTAAGCTCCGAACTCCGAAACGGTTTATTCCGATGATGGATCAATTTTAATGCCGACGATCATTACAATCCCTCACAACTTTCCACTTTACTTAATGTATCTACGCGTTCCGTTTCATATTTCATATATCAGAATCGTTCCAAGTATCCGTAAGCTTTATCGAATTCTTTTGTAACGTGTAATACCCAAATTTTTTACCACTAGATTAAAAAGAAAACGCGTTAAAATAAGATTATTAAATTCCTACAAATTCGAAAATAGATTTCAAGCAAATCGAGGAATATCGAATTTCGTTAACGAAAGGGAGCCGTGTCCCGAAGTCGACATGCACAACGGTCGCTAGGGGCAAATGTACTTTTACATTCATAATTTAGGCGGGCTTGAATGGCCTCGATTAATGCCCGGCATTAAATCAATTGCGCTAACGCGCGCCGTTGCATAAATACGGGAGGCTCGTTAAAAACAAAAATTAATGCCCTCCGGTAGCGTGGCGCTCGGTCGCGAAATTCGCGCGTTTCGGCCTGATCGTTAAGTACGCACCGTAACGAAATTATCGGTGCCCGGTCGAAATCGGAATTAACATCAAACGTGGGCCGATAGTATCGATCCGGGCGTTGCAAAAATTGCCAAACAGTTTGCGGCTGCGAACAATCGAACGTTGCGAGACCGAACGAACGCCCGAACGACGTTGCTCGATTTCGCGCACGATCTTCTCGTTCTCCCCTAAAAGTAATGTATTTCAAAATGTCTCGCCCTTTGGAAAGTACATTGCAGTTACTACCTTTTTCCGTTATTGTACAAGTAATTAAATCTAATAACATTTTTCACTTTTTATGACAACCGATTAATAGACTACTCGGGAGCAGCGCGGGATAAGAACAGATAATGCATAAATCTCGGTAGCGAGTGCGTTTGATTGGATTCACAAACGGAAACGCGTAAATTTGGAAAAGGGGTAACCAATTACGCGAACGATTCGTTCCATTGCGCGAAAAAGCCTCTGCAACAAAATAATCGAGCTAGGTAACGAGAAACGTCAATTTAACCGCTCGTGTCCGATCGGTCAATTGAACCGTTCCTATTCCGAGCGCGCGGAACAGCTTGAAAACGGTCTACACGCTGCTCGCGTAAATTGTCACCCTCGATGCGTGTTCCTTTTCCATGCGAATCTGTTAGCGAGAACATGAAAAAATGCTCGCGACAATTACATCGCGATAGAGACCCGTCCATTTACTCTGCGAGTTCCGGAGGGGGAGGAAAAAAATGTCATTTTTAACGCGTCGCCGATCTCCACGTTCTCTCTACCGATTTTTACAAACGAAATTCCAGTATACCGTTCGATTATATTTTATACAAAATTAAGTAAGCGATAAAAGACTCACCGGACAGCTTGGACCTCTGCAACAGCCATGTCTGCAGCGCCAGACGCTCCCTATGGCGACAGAAGAACTCGGGTCTGATACCGTGCCTCTTGAGGAACTCGTCGCACTTTCTGAACGCGGCCAGAGCCTTGGCGGCCTCGACCTCGTCGATGTCCGCGAGAACGTTCGGGCAGGAGCTGCGTCTCGAGGACGAGGAGCGTTCCTCGTACGTCTCGTCTGGCAGAAGCATACCCATCCCCGCGGGATAGGGTCTCCCCGAGGGCTCCACGATCCCCTCGTCTTCCTTTCGACAGCTGTCGTCGGAGTTCTCGCCGGTCTCGCAACTTCTAGCTCGCGGCACTCGTCCAAAGCACATATTAATCCCGGGCCCTTTGGCTCAGAAAAGCGTCTCTAATCGGCCGGGAAACGAGTCTCGAGCCGCCCCGCGAGCAAACTCTCACCCTTCTCGCTTTTCTTCCTACGCTAGTCGCGCGGACGAACAGTTAATATTCCGCGTCGCGGGCGACAGGCCGCTTCGCGAGTTTCACGCCCTCGACTCGAGGGACTCCGCGGTCTTAATGAGACTTCATCGCGATTAATAGGATCCCGTCGAGGAACCAGTCGCTCGAACCGCCCGGCTCTTACGCCACGCTAGAACATCTCCGCTTCGGGATCGTTTCTTCGCACTCCCGCGACCGTTAATTGAATCGAATCCCTACCGATCGGTGTCTCGCCCGCGAGACCATCTTCGACAACGGCTCCAAAGACGAGGCTTCGAGGACCGATTCCAGGTTACGTGGCTCGAATCCGAAAGCTCCGTTCGTCCTTGCGATTTCGTCTGATCCAGCCGTGGCCTTCGATGCCCGGCGATCCCGCCGCAAAACCACCGGTTTTCCTTGGTTTTCACCCGATTCGATGCTCCACGCGTCGATTTCGACCGTGAATCGATGGCGGCTGCGACCAGGACCGACTTTCCAACGGCGGTCCCTCGGCGTCGGAACGTCGTTTACGCTTCCACGCCATCCTTTCTTCGGGACGCGACCACCGCCTCTCCCTGGACCCTGAAACAAACTTCTGGTTACACAACGTAAGATGCAGAATCGCGGGAGAACGAGACGGGTACCGATCGAAGAAGAGAGAAGAATTGTACAGCGAATCACGCGTTAAAAGTAGCATCGATAAAGGCAGATAATTATTATTCTCCTTGTAGAAGACTCGGAAGAATGCACTTAACAAAGACCGTGTACAGCCGTTAAATTCATGCCAACTCAATGAGGGATGAAACGCGGGGTGGATGTAATTTTTCTATGTCATAAAAAGGAAACTTCTTTTACGGTAGAACGGTAAAGAAACACGGTTATGGTTAATAATAGGAAGCCTTGGAATTCTCCGCGCGGAAATTGATACATTTTCCCGTTTACGAGACATCGAATAAAACAACAACACTCCGAGAGTTATGGGGGATATTCATGGATTATGGTAGACAGCGGCACGATTTAATAGCGCATTTCCATTTTAGAGGGCTGGCCAACAATAAACGTATTAACGGTTCTGTTACCACCACTACGATTAACAATACATATTTTCGCTCAACAGCTGTATTTTATCTCACACTGTATCCTGCCCGGAGCCATAACACCTTTATCTTCATTCGCGGAGCACGCTCAAGTACTCCTCTAATTTTTGAGCATGCACTCCGAAAGGTATCTGCACGACTTTCAGGCAACGAGTCCAAAGGACTCGTTCCATGATTTCCGAGAAATGACTAGCGCGACGGACGGTATCGGCAGAATATAAGACGAGTCTAGAGCATTAATTAACCAAAACACGCCGTCGATTTGGTCGGGAAAGAGTCGCGACAAGTCGCCGGTAGCGCTGACGATCATTCGACACGCGAACACGTCGGGGTTCCAATTAATCGTGCTTAATCGTCGATAAACATTGTCGTCGACAAGATCCTCTTCGATATTTTAAGCATCGCACACATCGCGACGAAATACATTCTCACTTCGACTCAAAATATTAAAATATTCCGTCGTAGAATGGCGTAAGGCAAAAATAGTCCCTGAAACGAATCAATTTCTTATCTCACGTGCCTATTTATATATTTTGATTGACATTTAACCTTTGCTAGATCATATTAAGTGCCTTCACCCTGAATCTATCCCCTTTCTTCGAGGTTTCCGAGACTCGAGATGCAACAGACGTCGCATGTAACGCAGAATCGGACGGAACCTGAACAACGTCGTGGAATCGCGTCTAACGAAGGCAATGACGCAGACGTCGTCTCGTTATCGCGACGATGCATTCGTAGAAAACTCGGAACGAGCATCGTAACGCGTTCGCGATCGCTGTGAACGACGCTTAATGGGATGCATAAAGAGCGACGAAGCAGAGGGAAGAACGGTGACTCGACACGTGCCACCCACAGTGAATTACAGTATTCGCGATCAAGGATCCGCCGGCGACACGATCACCGGGGCCCCGGTAGTTGTATACACGAACCAAGATCGGAATTCTCGATCGGCCGGCTATCGTCGACACCGGGAAACCGTCCGTCCTGCCGAATCGATGCTTTCCTTTGCCTATCTTTCGCGAAATCTCCCCGACCAGTCGACCGAATCGTCGTGTTTCGCCGAGCAAACTGGGTGGCAATAGTCGAGCGACTCGGATAGCCGAGCTTTCAGCCTCGTTCCGACGAGATAGAAGCCGTTTCTCGGTTAAAAAGAATCCCCCCCTCGACCTAACTACGTTTTACGTAAACAGAGCTCATAAAGCAACGAGAAATTTATGCACGGCGTGAAAAGCTCGCGGTTATCGCCCGGGAGTCGGTGCTGTTATCTCTTGGGGGAAAAATGTTGCGGTTAGGTGGATTGCAAGCTTTTAAGGAGTGGATGAAACGAGCTCCAATTTGACGAGGTATTCCGGTCTACAAGGCCAATTTTTAAGCCCTTTTCGAGAGCTTTTCGCTGGAAAAAACCGTTAGATAAGAAACCTATCTCAGACACGAGACCTTAAACTTTCGATGAAAAATCGTTTGTACGATGCGGGATTAAAACACGCATCTAGAGGTATCTCTGACTCTTGATAATTATGGCACACGACTAATCGTCCATCATATCCGTTCTGATCGTTATGCGAATCCGTGCCTTCGCTTTCGAAACGCAGCACTCGAGGCGACAGCGCGGGAACCTCGCCTGCGTTTGATAAATTTATGTCCGATGAGCTTAAAGCGCATTAGCGCGCAATATATTTAGCTTTCTTGCCTTCCCGGACTCATTGCTTACCGCCCAACGTCTCTTCCTCGACCACGATCTCTATCTTCGCTTCGTTGCGACGCGCGACAGATATTTCTGACCTACGGTCGAATCGAAATTCCGGATCTTTATCCACCGACCCTGTTTCCAGTGACGTCGATACACAGGTGAAATTCCCAGTGAATAGAACTTGTCAGACGTCGATGATCCTCGACTCGTACGACGACTTTCGATATTCTGATTCCCGACCGAACGAACGTGAATCGACCATGTCCAAATGCAGTTAAAGTGCATTTGGATAGACTAGTCTCTCTCGATATGAATCCGAGCTGCTTTTAATTCCATTCGATTCGAAATGCTCGATAGCTATCGCCCGCTCTACAGTTTGAATCGAACACCGCCAATCTGAATGTAAAAATGATGGTCTCCGGGCTGAAAAGCGCGTTCGGCTCGATGCCAGAACGCGAGCCTTTTAAATCCAAATTATTTGTGGTCCCGATCGATTCGAAAATGTTCGCTTTAAACGAGTGTTCACTCGAAACCGACATACTTTATTTATTTAATGAACAACGATGGACGCCGGTCCCTTCGTAACGATCGCGATTTCTCGCATCGATCATCGACTCCGTTCCGCCGCGTCTTCGCGGATGGAAGGAAAGGGATGATTCAGAGGTTAATGTCGTCTCAAGGACGCTCGGGACGATCCTTCGATCCTCGTAAATCGATACTCCCGCGGCAGTAAAGAGCGAGGCAACGAGAGACACGCCAGCCATGCGAAAGTTCGTTTAACCGTTCCCTCGGACCGATGAGAAAGATTTACCTTAGAACGTAGGCCGCTCGCGATAATTTTATTTCGTCGGCCGTGTAAGCCGTTCGGCATATCCCTCGCGTGCGTGTAAGCCGCGTGTGTATCGCAACGGGCGAGCATATAATATGCAACGCGGACACGTGCATCCTCCTCGTCCGAGCTACGCGCCAAGCACACCCTCTTATATGCGAATCGCAACAGATACCGAGCCCAGGACGATCGCAAGGCTAAGGGAAGAAGAAGGAACTAGCATGGAAAAACGAAAACAGTCGTTGCAAGGACGAATTTGGAAAAACCGAACGCTTCAAACCCCTTTGTCAGCCTTTTTAATCGCATGGTACAGGACAGCTCTTTCTTATTATGGTTGTGTTTATTATAAATCAAAAACGAATTTTTAAAAAAAATCAACAGTTGGTAGGTGCTGAAATTTTTCGACAAAAATAAAAAATTTCAAATCGTTCTGGAAAAATTATTTTTGGTTGCGGGGGTCTATTACAATCATTTTTGGTCATTACACATACCCTCGAAATCCTACCCAGTTACGAGGAAAAAATTCCTTACTGAAAATCTAATGTGAGGTCAGAAATGCTTCCCTGAAATTTCATGCGAATCTTTAAAACATCATAACTTCTGAATGGATTGGACGATTTTAATGTTTAGAAAAGCAAACTACGCGTATTTTAATGTAGAATATGTAGAAATTCAAAAAATATTCGAAAAGTTGTTCGTTGACCCCGCAAAATGAGAAAAACCCCATAACAATGGTCCAATTTTCAAACAACCATAAGGGCTTCTATAATAGTGAATATATTTCAATGAAACTTTTTTCTGAAGTAGAGCCGATAGGTACCTACAAAAAAGTGTTAAACAACTTTTCCGTAGGACGTCAAGCGAAATTATTAAAAATCAAAAACGAATTTTTAAGGAAAATCGACAGGGGGTAGGTGCCTAAATTTTTCGGCGAAAAAAAAAATTTTCGAATCGTTCTAAAAAAATTATTTTCAGTTGCGGGGGTCAAATACAATCATTTTCGGTGAATAGACATACTCCCGAAATCTTGCGCATTTTCGAGAAAAAAATTCAGTACGTGTGGAACTTTAAACGTTAATAACTTTTTAACGAAGCCTCCATCAACAAATTGGTATTCTTGATTTTCGTCTTATTTTGGCCTCCAGAACCTTGAAACCTTGTCCTAGGAATCGTAGGGCATTAAATTTAGCGGTGTGTGAAATATGACAAAGAACAATCGAACGATGTACTCATCAAAGGCAAAGTGTAAAAATGCGAAAGGTGGAAACGTAGAAATTAAAAGCTCGGGGGAAAAAACAGAGACAATGGCCAGAACTTGCCAAGGATGACTGGATAAAACGAAAAGTAGAAATCCTGATGGAGGAGGGAAGGTAGAACTTAACAGCGTGTATTTAAGAACGTACGCGTTACTCGGCTTTTAGCCGACGCGCTCGTTCAAGAATAACGCATACGTTCTGCGTACGGGCGAGGGCGAGTCTGTGATTAGGGGCCCGGTTGGGCCCTCGGGGCCTTATAACCGCCCACTACAACAGGGAGAAGAGAAGAGCGGAGAGTACCAACGGCTTTCAGACTTCCTCGCGAGACCGCGTGGGAACGTATCGGCTCGTCTATCATCTTAACCTCCCTCGAACTCCGCGCTGCGTATTTCTCTGGGTTAGAGGAATGCGGCGCCACCCTCCCCTCTCCTACACGCGAGCACACGGAATGATTATAAAGTACTTATCGCGCTGGGATCGTGTTACGGAGGCCGTTCGATCGGATTCACCCCGTCGCCTTGTCGTCGACGCGGTTTTATCCGCCGTCATCGAATGAAATTGTAATTTTAACCCTCTGAACACCCTTTGACCCACAGGCTAAAATAGATTTCCTGCCAAGGGTGAACGCTGAATTCCAAACTGCGGATTATCGCGCTAGTTATAGGGGAGAGATTTTTATCGAGTCAAAATTCGAAATTCGCTAGAATTATTATTATTATTTTAGTAACACCAGAATGATTCAGATGCTTGAGGAAGTCTAGTCTATTTCCTCGTGCTTGTACCTTTAATAAAGAACGACGCTTGGGTTCCCCGCCCCCGACAACATTATGCACGAAGAACTTACTAATTGATCACTCATTAAACTTTCATCAGTATCGAATCTCGAGACTAAAACGAGTTAATAAATACGTTGGACGCGTGTACGGGATTTTCGTATAACGCGTAACACTATTTTTCGACCGTCCATAGTGGGATAAATTCGATACGAGGTATGTATAGCCCCCCCGACATCGGATACAGTACGCGAAATCCATCAATCAATTTTCCATGCACCGCACCGACGCGGCTCGTAAATTATACAGTCCCGCCGATGCGCCTTAATCAGTTCAATAATACGTCGATCCGACGGGAATCAATTTCCGTGTTCTATTTTTTTCTCGCCGCGATTGTTCCACAAATGTTTCGACGGGCGCGGTTTACGGGGGAAGCCTCGTAACAGCGAGCAATATCGACGCTTCGTTCGCGTTAATTCGAGCGCGTGTAAAAACTTCCACTTTATGAACCCGTGAGCAGCCAAAGCTGGCGCCGACCCCCCGCGATTCCGTACAACGAAACCGAGGAAAGAAAACTCCGGAAATAGAGCGTTATCTTGCACCAGCTGGCGTTTGCCACGTGCTTATCCATACTGTTTCCAAGCCTCTATTAAACGATATCCCCCTTTCAAGGACAGGATTCGAGCATACGCAGCTACAACGAATCCTACATTTTCTACTTTCCTTCTATGGGATAGAGTTTAATCCGATTCCAGCAGTATTATGTTCCCAATTTACTCGTAATCCTTGGTCACCACTACGTAAAATACATGCAATGAGATCCCATATAATAAACTGGACGTTCGAACGACGGTTGGGGGAGTTAGCCTTGAGAAGCGAACCTCGACAAATTTGCAAACGATATCCTCGCCGGACACCAATCTTTCCCGAGGATCCTCGATCGTTCCAAACCACCGAGAGATCCTCGGGATCCACGCGTTCATCGCTCGGAGGCAAGTTCCGTTTCGAACACCCGCAACGTGAGAGCAACCTGCGGACCGCGGAACAAAATGCGGCCGCGTACGTGTATAATCAAACAGGACGAGAGGCGAAAAAAAGAAAATAAAAACGCCGAGGGTAAAAGATCGGCGTGCGTGAGGCGGCCGGTGAAGTGGCGGGCCCTGTGTTGTACACACTGCGCGTCGATGATGACGTGCTGATGTTACGGTGCTATTACTTAGCATCCCCTTTGCTGAAACGACGCCAGGCCTCGGGACCGTAGGTCACGGAAAGGTTTTCGAGAAGGCCTCGCCGGAAACCGGGGAAACGATCCGTGCAACCTGCAACCAACGATCGTGAGAACGATTTTTTTTCTGCGCGTGACTTGCGATCGATGGTTTCCATCGATTTTGTCCCTTTTTCGATCGTTCTACTATATGTTTTAAACGTAAAACAGCGACAGATCTAACGACACTGAAGATAATCATTCTCTAATGTTTATTTGACGTTCAAGTATATATGAGTTTAGTTAGAATGTTGTGCCATCCACCGTAACGAAAAGTTCCGCCTGTTATCTAGTTAAAAGAGATTCCCATTTGATTCGTCGCCGTGTTTCCGGCGAACGAATCCTCCGGAGGTGGGTCGATTCGCGCAGCCAATAGCCCGTGGGATTAAAATCTTCAGGACGAGGACGATTCGTATTCCGGTCGCGACGCGCGAAAATCGCGGGGACGAGGCCACCCGTTAGATTCGTCGCGCGTCTCTTCCGTGGTCGCGGGACCAGCGTTCCGCCCGGAACCGGGATTCAGCGGGTGGCAAAAAAGCTTAATTAAAATTCCAGTCTCGCTAAGTCTGCCAGCGTCGAGGAAAGCGTCTAGGAACGAGAACGGAGGAGAGTAGGAGGATGGCTGTCTCGAGAAAACGCAGAAATAAATAAGCCGCCGCGCACTCGGAATATTTCAAAGGCCGCCCCCCTCCGCTCTTTCCCGACACGCTCGCGGCCAAGCTTTATTCGGTGAAAACGCGCGACGACGACGACGTAACGCGGGTTCGAGAGGGCTTTTCCCAACCCCCTAGAACGCGATGGTTCCTCCTGACCCTCTTTCATTAACTGCCCGCGACTCGAACGCGTCGTAAAATATACCGCGTCTCCAAAGACTGCAAGACTGGGACACGGAGGACGTGGAGTGATACGGTGCAACATAGTATTTTATGTAAACCAGGCGTTGT
This sequence comes from Colletes latitarsis, assembly GCF_051014445.1. Lineage (NCBI taxonomy): Eukaryota > Metazoa > Arthropoda > Insecta > Hymenoptera > Colletidae > Colletes > Colletes latitarsis. Next base: position 21,781,074 of record NC_135135.1, on the reverse strand, counting down.
CGAACTTATTTTACCCGGAGGGCCAATTTGCACTTTGCTGCCGTGTCGCGAGTCGCGGACGTAAAATTATTTTACAGCGCTGAAACACGCAGTGAACGAAATTTCTGTGAGAACGCCACGACTTACTGCTCGGGAAGTTCGTTTATTCTATAAATATTGGGTAAAAGTTTTGATTATATCTATTTACTGAAAATAACGTATCGTTCTGGCTGCAATTTTATCCCTTTACTGTAAAACGTATTTCATTATTTTTAATAATAATTTTTGAGTAATGTCTGTACTACGACTATTAAATATTTCTATTTGTAGGCGCAACGTACTGTTCACTTTTATCGCGCCACGCAAATACACCGATTATTAGTAATATCCATTATGATGCGTTTCGAACCGATTGAATCCAACACAGTTAACGAGCAACATCTGGAAAGCAAGTGCACCGAAGGCGCGAATCTATCACGAACGAATGAAATATGTATACAAATCGCATCATTTATCCGAGCGGAAGCCCGTAATCACGATCATCGGTGCTGCGTAATCTAGTATAACGAATACAATTTTAATATTAAGATTCAGTTCTTGAATACAAACAAGGCTAGGTATTGCGTTATTAATGATCGTGCTTCGATACTTTTATACGCGGACCGACAAGAAGAATCGAATTATGGAAAAGGATGCATGGTTCCGTTTGGAAAACGAGTTCAAAGAGAAATTGCGCATTGGACTCGCATTTCTCGACTTCTTTCGTTGATTCTTCGCTATATTGTGACATGCCGAGCACTAGAAATACGCGGAAGGACAAAAAGACGCGTTTGGAAAACAACAGGCGTCGGAACATGACTATGCACGATCACTGTCGATCCCCGTGACCACCCAAGCGCGAGACAAGCTTCTAGGAGGAATTCCATAGCATCAAAGGCCCGTAAGACGACGCATCGATTGAGATTTCGTTTCGTCCCGAATGAACGGTCGTCGTCCGCAACAGGTGTCACCCACGGCCAGCGGACCGTTAAAAAATAGAAAAACCGCTGACTGGACAGGAGACCCTCCCCTCCCAGCGAACGGCTGAAAAATCCCTCGGCCCGATCGAGCAGAAAATATTTTAAGCCTCCCCCGTTCGACCGGTAGCCGCGTGAAATTTATCGGCCCTTTGAAATGGAACTGATGGATAGAGAAAAAGATGGCGGACGTTGAAACGTATCGGGAGAAGATGCGGACCAAACGTTCGCGTGGGTCGCGTTTTGCATAGATAAGGGACGAAACGCTGCGCTTGCAAGCATCTGGAGGATTTAAAATACGCTCGTAAATCACGACGGGGGAGACGCTCGCCCACCGCGCACGAAATATCCGACAAAACCACGCACACCACGGTTGACCCGGAAAACCGGAACTCTAATTTTTATGCAAAATTTTGTTTCCCCGTTGCGTGGCGCCCGGGTCCTGGAAAGCTTGCTTTTTATTTGTATACTTATCAAATTTGGAACTTCGTTAGCCCCGGCGAATTATTATGGAGACAATGAATTTGATCGCGCGAAATTGCAATGTACGTTCGTTACTCGTTCGACTCTATTTTATTAAACTGTCGCGATAAATCTGAAATCGTGACTCTTTTTAAATCGTACAGCAGGAACTCCGTACCACGGTTATATTCACGGATGTAAATTGGTTGAAATAAATATAAATAAAACCGTGATAGGAATAGCATTAACGTAGCCTGTTAAGTGCCTTAGGGTGTTACGCTATGTAATGACCTGTCTTGAGAAAAGCATGTCAACTCGTACCGCCTGCAAGATTTATGCCATTCTGCCTGGACCCAAGGTCATCCTGATTATCTTCCCTCGGATACGCGTATCTGGTCGGGGCTCTAGTTCTCCGCACAATTGATTATGGGTGTCTGGTGCCTGGTGGCCTAACTGACCTGCTAAACACCAGGTTGCAGAGGGGCTCTAAGCTATTGCATTCGCCTCGCTTTTGGCGATTATTCCGCTTTAGAACGGCGGAATAAAACTTCACGAATGCTTCGAACGACTATGTAAATCCCACTAGGTGCTAAGAATGCTAATTTATAGTTTCGGTTACGAAGTTAAGGGTGTAATTGATCGAGCCACGAATGTCAGGAGCTTTATTTTCAGGGTCTGAAAATCGAAGGGAAAAAAGTTAGCGACACGTTGTAAGCAGACGGATTTCATCGAACGGAGAGAAAAAAATGGCCTTTGCTCCGAATATCCAGGGAGCCGAGAGGACGGGAACCGTCGGCCACGAAGCGCGAATAATTATTATCGGACGGTCGGTAAATTTCGTAGCCAGCCGACTACCCGCCGCGAAAACCTGAACGCCAATATGCGGCCCGGCAAATTTTTCGATATATCTCTGGCTGGCGTGCTCTCTGGGTTCTCTGTAACCGTGACCTTCCGACCCGCGTTCACTCGGTACACGATGTACCATATAATTAGAGGGTCAGACCAGTGGTGGAGGTCCCTCCCTCCAAACTCTCGACGCTCCCACATCGTCGCTGAAAAACATCACCGAGGCCTCGGCCTTCGGCAGAGGTAACGAACGCTCAGAGAGATCGCCCGGCCGGATCTTTTATCGTTAATTTATCCATCGAAGATTTCACTTAATTCTTTAATGAGCGAGATACCACGGACTACGAGGCGTGCGCGTGCAACGGCTCGGAGGGAGAAAAAAGAACGCACTCTCTTCGAAATAATCGTTTGCTTCGATTCATCAAAGGCCAATCTCGCAATAATAAATTGCGATCGAAGACCCGCGGACTTTTTCCCGATATTACGCGCCAAAATTAAGGGACCGCTGACTTCGAGTCGAAAAATTGTCGATCTTTGAACCGCCGTAACCTTTACTCGTTTTTAGGACTCTTTTAAACCTGTGAAATTCTCGAATATCTTATTAAACATTCAAGTATCGGGTATCGTGCGGCGAACTTTCTGCTCTCAGCTTCGAAGGTGGACAGACGCGGACGGTTCATCGAGACGGATTAATTAAAGCGACGGTACTTAAAAGTTCTCTTCCTCCTGGAGTTTTTATCTGTTCGAAAATCGTAGCTATCTTATTCTTTACGAGACTATCGCGTTCCATCGCTGGATAGAATTTACGTGGAACTCTCTTGGATTCTTAAATTTCTCGAATCCCTTAGCAACGTTCGTGATGCAACGTTAATCCTAAAAGAAAGTACTAAAACGGGTAGCACCTTTCCCAACGACAAAGACACGGTTCAGAGGAGGCAATCGAATTCGAAATTTAATCAGAACCTCGTTGCAGCTTCTCTCTGCGTCGTGTCTCTTGTCGGTTACACGATCTCGACGAGCTCTGCCCGCTGATACGACACTTTTCCACGCTTCGCGATCCCGGGACCGCGTAAAAATCCGAGCACCGATATCGCGGAGGGACACGCGCGATCACGCCGAGGACGTCGTGTGGCGCGACTCTATACTAATTAAATCTCGATGTTTCACGGTGTCAGGCAGCCGCACCGAACGATCACGATCTGTCGGCCGATAAGCCGCGGCCAGAAGGGATTAAGGAAACGCGCTCGACTCGGTGTCCCCTTCGAGGAAGGAGGTTCGATAACTCGAAAGCCCGTCTTCCTGCGGGACGAAGCATACCACGCTGTCCCCCTGGCTTTTGACCAACGAGGAATAGCGATGGACTCAAGATGTTTCGAACCTTAAGCTGCGTGGGACGTAACAAATGGCACGACGCGGATAGCGCGAGACGAATTCGTGCTATTTCTGCCTGGATACCGCAAAATACTCGAAATATGCTCCTTTGGTAATCGTTAAGATAGATGGAGAATTACAACCATTTTTGTACAACGTGCAATTACTTACCCTCGCGAGGAGTGGTTGAATTTAATCCTACGGACGTCGTAGAATCTTCCAACTATTATAAGTATTCGTTGGATGTCCTGTCGAGTACGTTGTCAAATTATCTCAACACTGGCGATGAATGTTCATGTGTATAATTTGTCACAGTCAATAAAACAGTTCACAGATATTGTGGCACGAACAGCCGTACCAGCCCGTGTCGTTCGCCTAATCCCCACCTCTGACGCTTATCGAGGGTCCTTGTTTACGAGCTCTGACTTTTAAGACGCGACCGTCCGCGGTTAATAGTAAACGACGACTGAGGCAGTTCGCGCAGAAATCTACCGCACAACGAACCGATTATCACAATGTCAGCGGGAAATTTTAAACCTGGTTCATAAGTGTCGCCAGCACGACCTATTCGTCCGTTGGAAAATTGTTTGTTTAAACATCCTCCGACTATGAAACGTTAAAATGTATGTTTTCATGCAGACTTAAATCGAATCCGAAACACTGACAAGGTTTAACGAGACGAAGAAGCGGAGAAAAATAATGGGATCTTGGTATTATGCAGCGTATGGAATGTTGTCGGTGACTGTAAGAGCATCGACGGTTCGTTGGAGGCGTTCGTCGTTGAATTGTTGGAAAGAATGGTAGAGAAGGAACCGTAGCGGGCAGCGCTAGCGAAGCAGAAAGGGTTCGCTACCGCGGCAACGCGCGCGGCCTTAAAACGACGATGCCACGATAACGATACGTATGGGGCTACGGCTAGCTAAACGTCTAGGTAGGTTCGAGAGCCCAGGATACGTGTACCCGCGCATCCTGGTACACGGGACGATAGCCAGGATCGACACGGGGAAAGGGAGGAAGGAGAGAGAGACAGCCACGGTGCCTATTTACCAGCCCCATATTTACACGCGTACACGGGCCCCGGTACGTACGCTCAGGGCCCTCTCCTTACCGGCTAATCTCTCATCTTAGATCGCGTCCGGCCGGCGCACGAACCTTTAGACTCGCTCGCAATTATCGCAGCGCCGATATTCGGCTTCAAAGAGTATCGGGGTAAAGGACGGCTGGGAGAATGCGAGGAGCTCGTTCTGCGGAATGGGAAACCAAGTGAGCCGGAGTCCCTTCAGGCTGTGCAGAGATTTAGCGAACATTCGCAGGTTGCCGGATGATGGGAACGGGAGAAACGATACCGTACGATCCCCGCGAGACACGCGAAAACACAATGGCAAAAATATCTGAGACTCGCTACGAACGGAATACACTTATTTTAATATCACGATAAGGAATATACAGGGTGTTCGGCCACCCCTGGGAAAAATTTTAATAGAGGATTCTAGAGGCCAAAACAAGACGAAAATCAAGAATATTTGTTGATGGAGGCTTCGTTAAAAAGTTATTAACAATTAAATTCAAAAATTTCAAATCGTTCTGGAAAAATTATTTTCGGTTGCAGGGGTCAATTACAATCATTTTTGGTGAGTACACATACTTTCGAAATCCTACCTACTTTCGAGAAAAAAATTCGAGTAAGTGCTGAAAGTTTTGGATGAAAAAAAAGACTTTCGAATCGTCTTGGAAAAATTATTTTTAGTTGCGGGGGTCTATTACAATCATTTTTGGCCATTACACATACCCTCGAAATCCTACCCAGTTACGAGGAAAAAATTCCTTACTGAAAATCTAATGTGAGGTCAGAAATGCTTTCCTGAAATTTCATGCGAATCTTTAAAACATCATAACTTCTGAACGGATTGGACGATTTTAATGTTTAAAAAAGCAAACTACGTGTATTTTGATGGAGAATATGTACAAATCGCAAAAATATTCGAAAAGTTGGTCCTTGACCCCGCAAAAATGAGAAAACCCCCATAAAAATGGCCCAATTTTCAAACAGCCATAACTCCTACAATAGTGAATATATTTCGATGAAACTTTTTTCTGAAGTAGAGCTCATGGGTGCCTACAAAAAAGTATTAAACAACTTTTCTGTAGGGCATCAAATAAAATTATCAAAAATGAAAAACTAAGTTTTAAGAAAAATCGACGTAGGTGCCTAAATTTTTCGGCGAAATTGGAAAGTTTCAAATCGTTCTGGAAAAATTATTTTCGGTTGCAGGGGTCAATTACAATCATTTTTGGTGAGTACACATACTTCCGAAATCCTACCCACTTTCGAGAAAAAAATTCGAGTAAGTGCTGAAAGTTTTGGGTGAAAAAAAAGACTTTCGAATCGTCTTGGAAAAATTATTTTTAGTTGCGGGGGTCTATTACAATCATTTTTGGTCATTACACATACCCTCGAAATCCTACCCAGTTACGAGGAAAAAATTCCTTACTGAAAATCTAATGTGAGGTCAGAAATGCTTTCCTGAAATTTCATGCGAATCTTTAAAACATCATAACTTCTGAACGGATTGGACGATTTTAATGTTTAAAAAAGCAAACTACGTGTATTTTGATAGAGAATATGTACAAATCGCAAAAATATTCGAAAAGTTGGTCCTTGACCCCGCAAAAATGAGAAAAACCCCATAAAAATGGCCCAATTTTCAAACGGCCATAACTCCTACAATTGTGAATATATTTCAATGAAACTTTTTTTTGAAGTAGAGCTCATGGGTACCTACAAAAAAGTATTAGACAACTTTTCTGTAGGGCGTCAAACAAAATAACCAAAAATGAAAAAAGAATTTTTAAGAAAAATCGACAGTGACCTAAATTTTTCGACAAAAAAAAAAAATTTCAAATCGTTCTGGAAAAATTATTTTCGGTTGCGGAGATCAATTACAATCATTTTTGGTGAATAGACATACCCCCGAAATCCTGCGCATTTTCGAGAAAAATATTCAGTATGAACGGAACTTCAAACGTTTATAACTTCTTAACGAAGCCTTCATCAACAAATTGGTATTCTTGATTTTCGTCTTATTTTGGCCTGTAGAATCCCTCATTATAATTTTTCCCAGGGGTGGCCGAACACCCTGTATATTATCTAACTATCAAGATGTCTGAAAGAACTGGCCGCTAGTGTATAAAATTACCCGAAATAACAACGATTCTAACGAAAGTGCTCCCCCGCGAGCTTTTCGCAATTTTTCCCCCGCAACGTGTCCCAAGGGAATAAGCAAATACTTCTCGCGATGTTGGGAAGAAATAAAGGACCGGAGAGCCGAGAACAAGTTAAGCGGGAAGGGGCGAGCAGAGAATTATCGGTGTAATTTGTACTGCATCCTTCGAGAGGCCAGCCCGTAAAGTAACTTCGACCGTTTGGAACGTGACGTATCGCGGCGGGAAGTTTCGAGGAACGGGGAACCGTTGATAAACTTGTGTTTGGATGATCGTCGAACAACTGGAAAACGGGTGGCGAGAAGGACCGTCGAGCCCGGGAAGAGGCCAAGCGGCGCTTAAAGAGAAGAACGTGCAGGCGACGATCAACCAGACCCCCGCCACTTATTTATCTCTACGGCGAATCTCTAACGAGCATTGTTTCCAAACGGCTCTTTTCCCAAAAATTAATCGAACCGTCCAGCAGGGACTGCGTGAAATTATATAAAGTCATAATAATGAACCACGATCCAAAAATCGGCCAATTTCTGGCACCCTCCTTCGTCCTTTCGGTCGGAGGAATAATGGCGAACGATATCCACGGATGTAAAATCCACGCGATCCGCTTTCGGAGAGAATGGAACGCGTAGACCGACCGGCAGAAGGCCGAGCACGAGGGAATTATAATTATCGGAAAATTATTGCCTCGATATCCATCTGATTACGTCTAATTATCCTCGAATAGCGTCCCCGTTCGCCGATAGCGGGTTAACGAGTCACGCGTAAATTTCAATTCTGACCATCCTCCCTCGCCTGTACAGTTCCTCCTTCCTCGTCGCCTCGTTTGCGATCCCCGAGCCCGTGGTTCGACTTCTCTGGAAGTCACCGGTTTTAAAAGCGACAACCCCTGCAGCGAATCGTGATGCATGCACGGCCGTGCACACACGTGCGTGCACGTGCACCGCGTACTCGCTAATCTACCATCTTAGATCCTTAACTGCATTTGCATTTAAGACACGACGATGTAACGCCGACAATTACGAGACACCAGAATTACCTCGCCGCGATTGTAGTAATTATCGCCGAGCGTTCTTTCGCCCGGTCGCGAAGGGGGGGGGGGGGGCGAGCCGTCAGTGATTTGTCCATTTTCGGCAACCGGACATTTGCATCCCCGATCTCTTCGCGTTCGTTGGCCCTACGTCGAGTTCCGTCCAATTTTCGAACGCGTATAAATCTCGACGTGCCGTTTGTTCCGTCGTGATGACAGATACGTTCCCGGGGAAGATGGTTGAATCGTCGTAAACGCGTCGCACGGCGGAACATAAACCGCCACTATTTGACGACAGCCGTGTCCAAATAGTTCCTGAAATTCTCCGTTCCCAAGTTTTCGGCAACAGTTCCCTCCCAACGACCGTCTCTTGCTCCGTACACCGATCCTTCGTTAACACATACACCGGGAAAACGCGAAACCTTCGCCATTCGCTAGCCTTTGATTGCATTCGCTAAAATCACGCGTAATCAAGCCGTAATTAGTTTTTACACGCTCCGAAGATTTACAATTATGATCGCGCCGCCATTGGACGGTAATTACCGTGCGATTGTGTGCACGCGGATTGCATTTTGCCCAACTCTGCCTTTGACCAGCCACACTTGGACTTCAAAACAGTTCCATGTTCCTGTATATGTTCGATAAGTATATCGTCATCGCTCGTTGCCTGGATCGTCATGGCTCTCGATAACCCCACCGTTCGGGATATAAATCGTCCTTCCGGGCCGTAATTCATAATTCAATACGGCCCGATCGCGTTAATTTGCGATAGAGATAGTGTGTACTTGTCGTCGCAACACTATATAGAGCGTCGGACGATTAACGAGATGACCCAATATCGAAACGTTCTAGAATACATTTTAATCGATGGACATCGAAGGTTCAAATGCAGGACTTGGAATTGTAATGATAGAGAACCTAAATTTCGGACTATATCGATGATTTTGCGTAAGATAAATTTTTGTCGCCCCAGAGGAAGGATTTAGCAACTAAGGGTATTGAAATTCCCAAGCACCTGCTTCGAGCGCGATCGGTAATTAATTATTAGCGTCCTGTAAGATATCTACTTGGATGCAGCTACTAATCGCGACGGGTATCATTGTCGATAAGGACACCCTGTAGCGTCACGCAACATGAACACCGGTGCCGGTCTATGGGGCACGAAAGGACAAGGTTAACATAGAAAGGGGTGGCCGTGGCTATTGTATTGTAATACTGTTTAAACTCGGCCAGGTAATAGGGCATGCTTACAAGTATTTAGAATGTAACGGGTGTCCTGATCGCGGCCGATGCACGCCGGAGTTCCACGCATTCTCTTACAAGCGTAATCTGCCGTGAATCTCTCGTCGTTCCTCCTACGAGAGCATGGCTATACCGAATAAAGAAGCGACCGGTAACAAAGTAGAGAACCAACGGGGACTGGATAGTAGCTGCGTGATCGTATCCTATTATACATATTGTTGTACGACCACGGATATACCGGGTGAAACCCTCGAAAGCCGAGCCAATCAAAGTGTGCCCAATAAACGACCGTTTGCAGGCAGTAAACTTTATCTTTGTTCTACCTTCTTATTCGTTTAACGATCTGTTACTCCGTAATCAAAGTCTTCATCGAACCAAAGTTGGATACGATATTTGAAATTTTCATCTTGGCTTTAAACCTTGTAAATCATCCAAAGTTTCCAATGGTTCGAGGTTTAGAACAACTTGTGATCTGTGCTAGCATTAAATCGTCCAATTCCTTCAATTTACTCGACCCTCGTAATTATACGTATATTTAATTCCTCGAACCGTAGCTCGTTCAGCGAGAATCTTCGACTATCGACTAAACCCAGCCGTCTTCCAAACTTCTACGCTTAATAACCACGAAGATATGACAGTTTCCGTCAAAATTAATCTCGTGACCCCGATTACGTATTCTCTGGGCGAAACTATCGGCGAGAATCCGGCTGAACGTCGACATATTCGTCGACGGATCCCCGAGAGACGAGCAAGTAATTTCTTTTATGCATGTAACGGGTGTCTCGCGGATGAGAAACAGCCTGTTGCGCCTTTGTATCTCGAAACGAACCGAAAAGCCTTTATGGTTTTTCACGCGGTGAATTCCTTCGGCGGCCATAAAGATAAAGCAGCGAGCGGTGTTATTAAGATGATCTCGAGATTCGTTATGAATCCCCGCGGTCAAGGACCGCCGCAATACCATTTCCTTGTTCTTCAGTTTCTTTCAGTTTCCGAGGTGAAAATTAATTTTTGGACTCTATAATCCATATACTAAAATAATTGCTGTTTCATACCGATCACGGAACTTATGATTCTGTAAGTATCGTACTTTTTGGAATGATCTTCGTGTTTGAAATTGTCGATATCTCCGTTTCTTTAAGCGTCGTCCAAAACTTTGACTTTTACAGTTATTTTGACATCGTCGATTCGCTAATGCGACTTGTTAGAGACGCTAGGAAATTTCCAAACGACCCAATAGTTGGCGCGTGTCAGGTCATATACCTGCACAAATTACGCGCCGCTTCGAGGAATCTTGAATCAATATTATGGTACCGGGAAAGACAATAGCCCGAAGGCACGATAGCGGTGATTAACAGGAACATCATGAATTACAAATCGCGATGATTCATCACGAACGAACGAAAATACAGAGGAACCGACGTTGTTACGCACGGTCCACCGATAAGTTATGTGCGCGCGGAGACCCATTCCCGTTGCAAAGAAATCGATGAAGTTTTACAACCTTTAAATCTCTGTCGGGGCAGGATCGAAACGTTTCGAACCGTGTCCAGTAAAATCGCGTTGAATGCGTTAACACGTGTCTCGACGAAACATCGTTAAATCCTGACTTTCCGTAGCCCTCCAGCCAATTTGTTTTGACCACGCGCACGGCAAAAGCAGGTTTCTGGCTCTCTGATAGACGACGCCTACTAAACAGTCCCAGTTATCAGCTGGTATACTACAGGTTTACTTCTATAAATCAACCCTTTTGCGGATCAAATTCACCTCACAGGTGACTCAGAATTAAAGTACTCGAATTGATACATTTTGAAACTTCGTATGCACCTAAATGTCGGTCACGATAATCGTTTAGAAATACAGTTATTGGGATTACATCAAACGATTCATCCTCAGCCTTGAAAAGGCTCTTTCGAAACACGCGAATACATTTCTGTGATCTCGTAAAAGACGCTTAACTCCTTTCCAATTAAATCGATACGTTTTCACGGTGAATCAAGAATCCCGGTTCACCGTGTACCCAACTAATTAGAATCCGTTCCGACTGATCTTTAATTCATGACTTATATTCAACGCGCGCGCGCGCGCGCTAGCTTACATGAAGGATATCGGTTCCCTAGAAGCAACCAGCGTGTCCTTGCACGGTGGATAGAATCGAATTATTCAGCACGATTAGGAACACTTTCGGGCAGTTTTTTAAGCAAACGTCCCATCGATCGTCGATACGATAGGTTTTCTCTTAAGGCGGAAGCGGTCGGAATGATGTACAATGTCACCCGTCATTTGAATTTCTAATCCGTCACAATTAACCGCGGCGACGGTCGCTGACAACGCCGAGGAAAACCAACGGAATCCCATTCGCGGGTCGATTTACGATCGGTCTTTCTTTCTTTCTTTCGTGTTGCGACAAGTCCCTCGGCGCGTAGTGATGGCCGTCCGATCCTCCCCGTTGCTAGTTTTCAAGCGACTTGCTCGCGTTCAGACTTTACTCCCCTCCGATTGAAAACTATTGAAAAGCTTTCAACTTGGAACTTTCCCGCGCGTTGTTTATCGTCGCCGTACGTCCCTTTGAATCGACACGGTTACAAATCTTTGCGGCTCTTCGACTCGTCGACAACGCGTAGTCGATAAATCCGATTTCGAAAGTATAGACGATTCTTTCTATTAGAACGGAATTATTTATTTTAACAAGGTTGTCTTTATCGCGAAATTTCAGAGGTCTCGGTGTCGAGCAACGACCGATCGGAAGACGATTCGACGCGTCTTGAGGCCATCGCTGGCCGCATGGGGTGGGAAACCAGCCTTTAAGAGGATCGAACCTGACGCCGAGGTGAAACTTAAGATATTTTCTCGAGGAAACGAGCCTAGCTTTTTGCGAACATTACCTGCCCTCTTCGTGGGATTAAACGAATCGTATGGTTTTCACGCGCGACTCGTTCGATCTTGTTATCGTCCTCGAGTTCCGTTTCGCGTCGATAGAACGACGTCGTCGGAGAATTTTAATCGCTAGCTGGACCGTACGCACACTGGAAACAACTTCTCCGCGTCAATCAGCTATAGCGAACTCTATTTATTTTCAAACGTACTTTGGCAAAGTAAGGGCTGGCTCGAGCTTATCTTTTTTAATCAACCCCCGTAAAATAGTTGGCACAGTTAAACGAGAGTCAATACAGCGGCCATTTGCCACGGTACAAATTATTCTACAGCGTTAGATCGGTGAAAGCTTTGATTCTAATCGTGGGTAATAAAAAATCATCGCTCGAAACATAGCCCCAGGCTTGGTTAGTAGAATCGCTCTGTATTTGCTCGTTAGATTTGAACGCTCAGCTCGCAACATAAACTCGTCTTCGCGGAACAAGAATCGTTTAACTTAATTTGGCGAGGAAACGATCCCCAGGTGCTCCTCGAACGACCGAACCTATTCATTCACCGTTATTTGCTCCAATTCTTGGTCGCATTAAATGGACAGGAGCATCTCGTCGCGTCCGAGCGAAATTTATCATTTCTCGGCGAAGTCGCGGCGAGTTCGCTCCGCGTCGAATGGACGTTGCACCGTCACGATGAAGCAAGAATCATTACCTAAGGTTAACCCGTGGAACCCATTATCGTCGCCGATGTCTCTTCCGCCATGGGAACCGACCGTTAACGGGCACGCGTTTTCTTCCGGTCGACGGTGTCAAAAACACGAGAACCAAACGCGACAGAAAGTCTCGCTAACGAACGCGTGTTTCTCCGATAAACGTCGGGAAATAAGGGTGTTCGCGAATGAGCAGCGCGAATCGCCGCGACACGGACGTTTGTTGCCAGCGGAGCTGACACCAGAATGGTCCACGCCGCGCGCAGTCTTTTTGCAACGCGTCGTTTCCGCGCGTCGTCTCTCTCCTCGAAAGGATTAAGGACGCGTCGACCGAATCTGCGTTTCGTCGGAAATCATCGTTGCCTGTGAGAACATCGTACCGAGAAAATACACGTTGACGAGCGGACTCTAATAATTTTCATCGAAGCACTTTTGTTGAATTTCCAAAAGTATCGACACCGATTTAAATTCTACGTCGTCCTTCGAGACCTTGTATCGTTTATCGTGGAATCGGGAGGCAACGGTGGACTACATAAATATCGTTGAAACGACGCGGAATAGTCGCCAATCTCTAACGGGCGAGCAGGAAAAAATGGTAACTCACGTGAACCACGGTATCGGAAAGCGGCGCGGCTGTTACGCAAGTTTTTGCAGTGTTCCGTCGAGTATCGGCTCGTTTTTGCGGCAATCGACGAATTACACGATTCTATTAAAGATTAAGTACCCAGCTGCGAGTACAGCTCGCCAGGTCGTCTCTCTTTATCCCCCGTTTCTCGAGCGCATCGGCCCGTTTCCCTCGACGGCCGTCGTGACCGTTCTCCGGTAACCATACGGGTTTCACGGTCATGAGGTCTTATCTTTCTTAAACTCTCCTTTCTCCGGCGCTTCTATGGGCCCGTAATGGGCCGGTAGGTATCTAGTTTCGTACTACTTCGAGACGTTTACCTCGAACGAGAACTTAAACGTCGCGCATGGAGCGTGATAATATGCAAAGATAGTTCGGTAAACTGCGGACGCGTCGCGGCGACTCCCGATGGATCTTTTCATTGATGAAACTACCGCTGATCGACAGACATTACCGACTCATCTTCTTTTTCTCAACGATGTTCGATTGATTTAGATTTCGTGGAACAGGTTGATCATCGAATCGCTATCGATACAAACGAGTTCAACCGCGGGGTTACAAAAAGGGGTGTCGCGGATCGACGAGTACCCTTTCCGATCTAACCCACCAAGCAATACCAATATCCCATCTATGGAACATTTCTAAAAACTTGTCTTGGTCTCTTAGATGGTCATCAAATGGGTATATAATTGCCATGCTCGACGGTCATCATCAACGATATTTGTGTTTTTCCCTCGGATTAAGCCGTGTACGTTCGCGTGTAGTGATTTATTGGCGTCGTAGAACCTAGCAGCACCGCGTGCATTTATTTGTTTTTTATTAGCGACGAACGTATATTTCATTACTCGATAAACATTTGTCAAGCTTAAAGGTATAAAAGTCTTGTATTTTGTTGCTGAAAGACTCGACGGAATCGAACGCGCCTCGATGCGTTTTCCTTTTTCCATTTACATTTCCCGGTAGCCCAATAACGTCACGTTCGAGCTCGCGGCCATCCCCCTCGCGGGTGTTTCCTAATTTCCTACGCAACGTCATTACGCGAAATTTTAGTTCTCGTCGGGGGCAATCGGTGAGAAAAAACAGAGACGGGAAACAACGACGGCGGAAAAATGCAGCGGCACGGAAGGGATTCAAATGAACTGGAAATCAAGAAAGCGGCGAAGAATAGCGGAGGCGCGACCTCGAATATTCCTCGACGTTCGTAGGGGCAGGGGGAACGAGAACGTCGATTTCTAGACGTCGTCGTCGTTCATCGCTCAGTCGACGTCCGCGTGGCGGAAGTTCGCCAACGATGGAAAATCGAGCAAGGGGGAGCAATAATTAATCGAAGGTCCTCTCTTTCTCGACTACTTCTGCGCGCACGTCGCTCTCGAAGAAGGTGCTCGACGCCGGCTAATTGATCGCGAACCTTCGCTTTGACTGATCGCTTAATCGCGGAAAAAAGAGGTCGACGACGAAAAGTAGCTCCATCTAAAAGTCCCGAACGAGACCGAGAGCATGGGAATCAGTTGTTAGCGTCAACGCGCGTCGCGAATTCTAGGTTCGATCCCGGAGCGATCTTGTCTCTGAGAAACCGGCACGCCGTCGAACCAACGAGAGGATTACGCTCGAGAGACCGTGCTCGCGTAATTATACCGGCTTTTCAACGCCGAGGGCAACGCCGACGATGATTATTCATAAGCGTAATTTCCGTTATCGTTCGTCTATTAATTGAATTGGATGGCGAACCTTCCGCTTGCACGCGCCTTCTATTTACAGTTCGCTCAAGTGCTAGATGTGTTTCAATGTGTCAGTAGGCAACAATAATATACAAGATGATTATATAAACACTGCAAGTACTAAACGAAGAACACCCTTAGAAGAAAATTTACTCGAATATCTGGTAAATCATTAGAAACATAAGAAACACGCGAGTAATAAATTTTATTGGAAGGTGCTTAATTGTTCGAATACGTTTCCAATGGCGCACGATCTTACCATCGTTTCACAGTATGCGAATAAATTACTCTGCATGAGAACCGAAATGATAGCGAGCGTTTGCAAGCGCCTCGCAGAGAAGGAAACAATCGAAAATGCTAAACTTGTCGAATCCGTAGAGCGAGCGGCAGAATTAATTTACTTAGAGAACTGGGTGAACCGGAACGAGGGAAATTTCGAAGGTTCGATCGACGCGCTAAATGCAAGCGCAAGGAGCTACCTGGTAGAATAGCAATGGGATTTCGAGCTTCGAGTTACTAGATTCGAACACCGCGAAACGTTGATTCCTGCGCATGAAATTGTGCGTGCATCGGAAGCCAATTATATCGATACATGACTGCTCGAACGGTACCGGATACGATAAACGCCAATTTCGTTCAATTTTCTTACGCGTAGAACACTGTTCCTATCGATTGAGTTATCCAGCAAAGTTGAAATTATAATCACCTGTAATCGAACCTGTATGGAACCTAAAAAATAATAAATGGGAGCTGATACAAGAACCGATATAGTCAGAAATTTAGGTTCTTCGTAAGAGTTATATAGAATAACAGTTTACAGAACCTTTTTCGAGCGTACGGTGCAGTGATTTGGATAACGATCGTAGTTGCTCGTCCAGCAACGTTCGATAACAAAGCACGTCGAGGGTGGTGCGTGAATAAAAAGAGACAATTCTAAAAATACGAGCCCTAAAATACACACTCGAGTCGAAGGATGTTTGCACTGGAGCGACGTACTCCTACATACGTTATTCGATAAGAGGGAGACGAATCCATGAACGGACGCGTACCAGTCGAGAAACGCAGTCTCCGAGCTCAAAGTCAACAATAATATGACGTTGATTGTGATATGCAAATGCAGGATCGATCGAAAGACGGAGAAAAGTAGCCGCTTAATGAATATTTATTCCGACCCGGAGACACTCGAAGCACAGATCTATATCGACGCTACCTGCGCGTCAATTACACGTATAATTTTCGAATTAAAGCGCCGATCAAATCGTTAAACAGTTGTCTCATGCAAATCGAAGGCATTCCGGGGAATCGCCGCCCTGTTTGCGCTTCTTTTGCCGAGAAACCGCTTTTAGGGAGACTGTCGCACGCCGTTGCATAAAATATGCGAAACGAATACGTTAAAAAATATCAGGTGCCTTGGAATTAGTTTCGAACGTTTGTCACGCTGTGAATTCTTACCTTGCACGACTTATCCAAAACTATATCCGCTCTTGTATTCCTTTGGTCGTACACTTATTCCAAAATTGGCACACAATTACACATCGCGGTGCACGTCCGTTCCTGGCATCGAAATCACTGACACCGTCCCGAAAATTCGTAACACGGGACACGCAACGCGTTTGGTTTTTCGCGCGCGACCAAGACGCGTGGACAATCGCGTTCACCAGGAAGCCGAGTCAATCGACGTTCCCCATTGTTCGCCGAAACGAAGCGTGGAACGTCGCGCGTCTTCTCCGACGACCGTTCCCCCAGGTTTTTTTCCGTTCCGGACCGTTAATCCATCACGGTTCACGGCGTCCGCAAGCGGGAGCGCGAAGAAAACCACGCGTGACAAATCGAAGATAGCGCCAACCGCGAAAGAAGTTGCATTAATTTAACACATGCTCCGCGGCCTGATTGCACGTTGACAAATGTGGTGCGCCGACCGGGTGAAAAAGCACTCGCGACGAACCGGAAGGAACCTCCCACGACGAGACCACGTGCCGACACGCTTAGAAATTTCGTCCTCGATGGAAACGGAGCACGTCATCTTCGAATCGGTGAACGTCCAACGATCGTTGAAAAACGAACGAATCGGACGCTAATTAACGAAGATAGAGGCGCGTTAACGAGTCGCAGGAGACTCCACGTGCTTCCTGGTCCCCCGACACTTTCGCCGTCAGGTGCGCGTCGCGGTGTCAAGGTGACCACGTGCAAACGAGACGTCAGCACGCGTTGAAATCGATCGAGAAGCAGTCGCCTCGGATTACTCGGAGAACTTCGCTCCGATTCTTGGCTCTCTCCACGTCTATTCGGGTTCTTGAGGTTTCAATTACACGGAAAGTTATATCACAATCTGCCTCGAGGACAACACTACTTCGACACAGTCTCGTCGCTCGATGGACACCGGTCTTTCCTCCGTGGATCACGGAGAAAGATTCTACTAAACATGCGGTTTCGATTGCATCGTTAAAAAGACACACTATTCTCTTTTTCTATCTGTCTTTCTCTCTCTCTCCCTTCCTATCTCTCTCTTTCTGTCTGTCTAGGCTCGAAGTTTCACTTGACACGACCCGGTGAACCTCGGCTCCCTGTCGATCGGGGTGGAATTTCTCGAGCGGGCGAGTCACGCCTAAGTTCCGGAAGGAACGTGCACGTACCGCGTTACTTCATCGAGCTGGAAGAATAGCAAAGGAGGCGGAGTGGACGCGCGGTGTTCGCCAGCGAGTGGCGGGCGTCGGTGGTGGTGGCGGCGACGGTGGTGAAGAAGAAGAAGGAACACAAGAGGAGGTGTGCTTCGCGCGATCTAGCCGAGAGTGGTACCAGCGGCCACTGAAGAAGAAGTGGCGTGTGCGGATCGCGCGGCCGGGGCGAAACAGAGACGGCCGCCGCGAGAACGGTAAGGGACAGAGCAGAGAGGCCCAAAGAGAAGCAGAAGGAGTAGGAGGTACGTGGAAGGAAGATAAGAGAGGGAGGAAAGAGGGAACTCGCGGCCGGGAAGGAGCAAGATACTCGGGAGAGAGAGAGGCGTCCTTCTCGGAGAGAAGGGCGGACGAGGAACGGTCCGTCAAACGACTACAACCGCTCCGAAACCGCTGGCCCACCTGAAAATCCTCCTTCCCTCTTCCACGTTTACCTTTTGTCCTTGCTATCCGTACCACTGCGCCACTAATGGGGACATTTGACCCGTCGCAACGGGATTCGATCCGAAACAGGAAACCAAAACATCAAAACTATACTTTGCAACGGGGGACCAGGTGGATGGAAAATGATGGCTCTCCAGGAGGAAGATTTAAATACTCGAAAGGACGATGTACCAGAGTATAAAGGAAACGTCGTTTATAAAAAGTTATACGGAACGTAAAAAAAGAAAGAAACGAAACGGTAATTTGCCAATTTTTTCAAGCGAAAACTCGCAAAATTCTCAATGATGGGGGGGAGGGGCTACGGTTACGAGCCGCATTCTCGTATAATTGCCAAGTACGAAAGCATCCGGGACATCCGCGAGAGAACGAAAGGCAGAGAGTTGACTGCAGAAATCACGTATAACGAACGAGATGTTCCAAGATTTCCCACTTTTCGACGTCTGAGAAGAAGCAGTTGGCAAGCGGCGCGCTCTCGCTTAATTTGCAGACGTGCTCGTCGACGACGACGAGTTTCCCTCGGTTTTCTGTCGCGAGGAAGCTGCATACGTGCGCCGTTTCAACCGTCTACGACGCTCTCGGTGCGTTTACCAACCAGCGAATATCTGCTACAAGAAAATATTCCTCGACTACGCGAGATTTTAGGCCTTCCCATTCGTTAATTACAAACGCATTATTTGTCGTAGACGTTGCCTCGTACTGAGAAACTAGCTGATTAATTTTCCTATCGACTTCCTTTCCGACCACAGTCATCCACACCTAAACCCTCCGATCCTATCTCCCTTAAATTCATAACGGTCGGCAAGAATTACACTCACTGTGCGAATAGTAAATAAACCGATAACCGTACGGATCGCATCCCCGCGATTTTCATCCAATTATACCGATTTACGACGAACCGATCAACATTCCCGCCTTTGACGATATCCCTTCTTCACCGGAGATAGCGAAATCCCACGTCCGTCCGAGCGTTCCTTCCTCCGTTTCGCCGTTCTCCGCGAGTATCTACATCTCAGCACAGTTTCCAGCAGGTTCTCTTCGGCGGGCAACGCAGGCGATCGTTCTTTTCACGTCGTGTAAAAGCAGAGGGACGTAACAGCGTCTGGGTACAGCGCAGGAAGACAGAACCCACGACAGGATATCACGTGTCTCTCTGTTCCGCGTCCTTTAAGTCCATAGATCCGCGGCTGTCCACGACGCGCTTTTCACGGTTCTCTGATGCATTGCTACCGTTTCGAGTAGGGTCTCCGCATCCTCCGGAGCTACGACTGCCCCTCAGCGAAGGCCTTGTATTATGGTAAACGAGACATCGGAGGTAGGCTGCCAGTCAGGAGTACTCCTTCCACTTTCCTCCGATTCTCTCCTTCCCCCTTTTGCCGTTGTTCCCGTCTCTCTGGTGTCCTCCATTCTTACTCTTCGATCCTCTCTCTCCCACTGTCGCGTGCTTTCGAACCACTCAACAGGATACTCCGATCCAAACGATCGCTTTACAGACGATCTTTCCCGATTAATGTGAAAAAATATCGGACTCTTCTGCCTCGACTGATCGTAACGAACCTTCGAGTCATGTTGTGTCTCAAAGCGTGGAATTGTTTAAAAATTTGGAATTTTCTCGAACCTCGAGAGTTCCGAACGACTCGAGCCGTCTCGAGGCTGTCGCTACTCTCAAACCTTATGCCTCAATTTCCCGTCTCCGTCGTTCGTTTAATCTCGTCCCCTCGGTCCGTGTCACCCTTTTGCTCTGGCGACTCGCTCTCCTTTTCCGTCCAGCATGTTGCTCGGCCCCCGTACGCGTATCTCCTCTCCTTTCTCCCCGGTCGTGTTCTTCTTCTTGGCCGATGCTCATAGAGGGGCGGCGGATCATTGCGTCCGTTCGCTTCTGTCGCGCGACGATGCATCACGAGCCCTCTAATGAAAGCCTTTTCTCCGACTGCCAATTAACCCCCACGCGACACCGACCGTCGGAAGAAAGCTCGAGGATGACGCGTGCACCTATACACACCGTGTACACCGAACAACGCCATCGACTCCTGCGGCGCGAAGCTGCTTAATTGTGTGTCGAGAACAGTCCCCCGCAGGTTTCTGTCCTCCGTTCCATCCGATCGTCGTCCAGGTATCGATAAAAAGATAGAACAGCGTACAAGGAAACTGACAAAATTTGCACTCGGAGACATTTCTTTGATCTGCTACTAACTCAAGCACACTTTCTTACGAAATACTTCGAGCAAACATACCTTCTTTTACATTCTTTGCTTATGTATTTTGTTCTATATAATCACTTTGAAACAATGACATCGTTGTGTTTCCTTAGAGGGGACAGCCGAGTGCAAAGGGTTAGTATAAAAAAAATTGAAACTACAATTTCTACAGAGTGATTTTCTTGCTTTCGCGACTATACTTTTGTATACGTAAATGGAATTTGACTT
Organism: Colletes latitarsis; assembly: GCF_051014445.1. Taxonomy (NCBI): domain Eukaryota; kingdom Metazoa; phylum Arthropoda; class Insecta; order Hymenoptera; family Colletidae; genus Colletes; species Colletes latitarsis. Next base: position 21,760,450 of record NC_135135.1, on the reverse strand, counting down.
TTTTGGTGAGGACACGAATCTAATATCTCAGGTTGTGTAATGATAGATGAGAAGTGCCGGGCCCTGTGGCTACGCTACTGGGCCTCGACACTTTGACAAGATTGGTAAAATTACGCGTGCAAGGTACGGATCGAGGACGGAATGAAACACGTTTCTTCGCCACGCAGACAGCATTATTACCAACGTCGGACAAACTCGAGAGCCTCGGTTGGAAAACGTGCGTGTACTAAAAATGGGAAGTCGAGAATCGTGTCACGAGCGACGTCCAATGTCCCTTTCCCTCCTCCCTTCGGGACGCTAATCCGACGATGAATACGCTCGGTCACGGTTTAAGGGGAGCGTTTTCGCGATTGACAAGTAAAACGAGTTTCGCGCGATCGTTCGGCACGATCGATCATCGCGCGTCGGATCCGCGGAAAAATTCAAGCGACGCGCGTCCGCTCGACTAACCTCGCAGCCTCCCCACGTACCCCGCGATAGTGTTAAGACGTCGAGTAACGAGTAATAAATAGCGTTAACGATGCGAATCGCGGTCTCGGATCGCGCTCGGTGCCCGACGAGATTATTAATTGTCTTCATTCGTCAAACGATGTTTTTAACCTCGCGATCCGATAAATCCGCGCGCGATCTCGACCGCGGGACCGTCCTCCGCCATCGGAGGGACCTCGATAATTCGAAATCGAGAGGATGATGAAACGACCGACGTCGAAACCAAGCCGAGCGTTACAATATTGTCGCTCGCGCCCCGGATAAAGCGCTAAAAGATCGACGGAACCGTTTTTCGCTACGCCGGGATACCGTTCCTGAAGGGTGATCGATAATTCTGATTGCGGTGATTCGAGAATCGATCAAACTGTCCAGAGACAGTACCCGGCCAGCGTAGTGGGGGCGGATGCAAGCGTGGCTGTAAGTTAGATATTGATAACGACGCAGATACGCCAAGATACATCGAACAAAGTACCGATAGAGTAAATAAACCTCGAAAATCCCGAGAAAACGAAGAATATTGCAAGCTAAAATTACCGATCCGATACAAACATCGAAGCCTGAATAAAAGAATTCACCCTGTGCGAGGCTGAGCGTGAATAACACGCATAGGGAGTAGCTGACCCCTGAGCTCCTTAAACGCGAGAACGACGATAAAAGGTTTCCTCGGATCCTGCGTCTATTAGGTCCGACTTAGGCGTTAATGCGATAAAATCCACGGGGAGAAGTCGACCTACGAACTGTTTGCGTTTGAAACGGTAAAAAGTTTTCGCCCGTCCGAGAAATATCAAGACGCGATGAAAACGGCAAACACGGGGAACGGTTGTTCCCGGTCGGTGAATCCCCATCCGTGACTGGGACGTTGGAGCGCATCAAAGGAATTGCCGGCATACAAATGTTTCTATTGTATCGCAAGGCCGCGCTTAAAGCTGCGAAGGAATCGCGAGGATCGCGTTGAACTTGTTCAGAGAAGGATCTCGGTTGCGCGCGAAACGGCCGCCTCAAAGGAATCGAGATGGGCCGGTGGTGGTTTCGTTGCGGCTCGCTCGCCGCACGGATTTGCAACAGTGTGCGACGCGCGTATAAATACAGGGGCGCCGCGGTGAGCGCTAATTAACGCCGGGGGAAAAAAATGATTGTCCCTTCGTTCGTCGATATCTCTCCACTTGCCAAGAGTAATTACGTTCCGAGAGGCTTGTATGAATAAAAGAGGACGGCTAACAGCGTGCCGGGAGACCGTTTAACTTTGTGTGTTTGGGACCGCCTACCAACGCCCTGCTGCACAGGGATTGTGCCCCGCCACTTTCTAATTTGCCATCAAGTACCGCCACCCGACAACCGACATTGTCGCCTCGCCTTTATACCAACCAGAATCCTCTATTTTACGACCTGAAACTCGAACAACATTTTTGTCCAAGACCACGCGAACGCCGTAGCTACGATACGAATTGAATTGAGAAAACGAAAATACGAAACGTACGAATGTCGACCTCTGTATCCCTTCATATCGTAGGAATGGTTTATCGGGAAATCAAGAAAATTGGGACAGTAGTGCTCGGTTATCCGAATAATTATAATAGAAGGTGCCTTAATTTTTCGGCGAAATTAATAAATTTCGAATCGTTCTGAAATAATTATTGTTAGTTCCGGGGATCGATTACAATCATTTTTGGTGAACAGGCATACCCCCGAAATTCTATCCACTTTCGAGAAAAAAATTCAAGTAGGTGCCTTAATTTTTCGGCGAAATTAATAAATTTCGAATCGTTCTGAAAAAATTATTTTTAGTTCCAAGGGTCGATTACAATCATTTTTGGTGAACAGGCATACCCCCGAAATTCTATCCACTTTCGAGAAAAAAATTCAAGTAGGTGCCTTAATTTTTCGGCGAAATTAATAAATTTCGAATCGTTCTGAAAAAATTATTTTTAGTTCCCGGGGTCGATTACAATCATTTTTGGTGAACAGGCATACCCCCGAAATTCTATTTACTTTCGAGAAAAAAATTCAAGTAGGTGCCTTAATTTTTCGGCGAAAAAAAAAATTTTGAAATCATTCTGAAAAAATTATTTTCGGTTACGAGAGTCAATTACAATCATTTTTGGTGAATAGATATACCTCCGAAATCCTAGCCACTTTCGAGAAAAAAATTCTTTACCGAAAGTATCATGTCTGATCATAAATGTTTCCCTGAAATTACACGCGTATGTTTAAAAAATCATAACTCCTGAACGGATTGGAGAATTGTAATGTTTCAAAATGCAAACTACGCATATTTTAGTGAAGAATATGTAGAAGTGCTAAGAATATTCGAAAAGTTGTTACTTGACCCCGTAAAGTGAGAAAAACGTCTTCGGAGAGATCGGTAAGAAACTTATTTCACTAATACCTTGGGCTATCTGATTTTTTGAAGCGGAGATTTCGAAATCCAACCACGAAGAAAGAAACTTAACTCCAGAAACCATCTATTCCCCGTCTCCTTAGTGGCTCGAAGAACCGGAATTATCACGATCCTATCCGAGAAAGACACGGACGCGCTCGCAGCCCTCGCGTGTTCGAACACCCGTTATATAAATCTGGTCGCCTTAAACGCTCCTCGAGGCGAAACTTTTACGAGACACGCATTCGTTATCCATTAGGGTAAGTATAGCACGTGTGGTCATCCCGGCGCGTACGTACACGAGAACGGCGATATTCATGCGCGCGAGCTATTCAGCTCGTGTGTAGCCGAGCGTAATTGAATTATCATTGGGACTCCATGAAAGACAGCTAAACCCGTCCATAATGAGCGAAATACGCGTCACGGTGTCGCTGGGGCGATTTCAAAATAACCCCGCCAGGTGTATTTAGGCGACAATGGGACAGCCAATAAAAGCGACTCGGATAATTCACGAGTTATCGGCATTAAAGGACGGAACGCCGTTACCCGAAATTAATTCACGATTAATTCTAATACGTCCGCGGTACACGGCCGAATTGAACTACGCCCCTCGCGACCAATTGTTCAAATGTAATTCGAAGTTTGATGATGTTCGAAAACTCGCTACTGGATCGTTCGTTATCGGTCCCAGATAGCGACTGGGCTGCTCCAATCTCAGCTTCGAAATTGTTCCTAACTTTTAAGACTACGAACTAAAAGATTAGAATAGTACTTACCGATAGTCGAACAGTAGTTCTTCTTTGACATCCTAGCAAGCTGAACCCATGACTTTTCGTTGACGGAGAATTACAGTGTTTCCATTCCTTCGATCGTTGTTTTGACTCTGCAGCGTAATGGAGGGTCCAAGTCTCGTCTGCAAATCAAAAGATTATTTTAAAACAATGGATAAATATCCGTTTCATAAATTGATATGATTCTTAAGGGGGGAGTCTCATGTGAGAACTCAAAAAAATCAATTTATTTTTTATTTCATTTTTTTAAAGTATATACAGAGTGTTCAACCACCCTTGGGAAAAATTTTAAGGAGGCATTCTAGAGGCCAAAATAAGACAATTTGTTGATGGAGGCTTTGTTAAAAAGTATTAACTTTTAAAGTTCCAACTGTACTGAATTTTTTCCTCGAAAATGCGTAGGATTTCGAGGGTATGTCTATTCACCAAAAATGATTGTAATTGACCCCCGCAACCGAAAATAATTTTTCCAGAACAATTTGAAATTCTTTTTTTCCCGTCGAAAAATTTCACACCTTCTTGAATTTTTTTCTAGAAAGTGGGTAGGATTTCGGGGGTATGTGTAATGACCAAAAATGATTGTAATTGACCCCTGCAACCGAAAATAATTTTTCCAGAACGATTTGAAATTCTTTTTTTCCGTCGAAAAATTTCACACCTTCTCGAATTTTTTTCTAGAAAGTGGGTAGGATTTCGGGGGTATGTGTAATGACCAAAAATGATTGTAATTGACCCCTGCAACCGAAAATAATTTTTCTAGAACGATTTGAAATTCTTTTTTTCCCGTCGAAAAATTTCACACCTTCTTGAATTTTTTTCTAGAAAGTGGGTAGGATTTCGGGGGTATGTGTAATGACCAAAAATGTTTGTAATTGACCCCCGCATCCGAAAATAATTTTTCTAGAACGATTTGAAATTCTTTTTTTCCCGTCGAAAAATTTCACACCTTCTTGAATTTTTTTCTAGAAAGTGGGTAGGATTTCGGGGGTATGTATAATGACCAAAAATGTTTGTAATTGACCCCCGCATCCGAAAATAATTTTTCTAGAACGATTTGAAATTCTTTTTTTCCCGTCGAAAAATTTTACACCTTCTTGAATTTTTTTCTAGAAAGTGGGTAGGATTTCGGGGGTATGTGTAATGACCAAAAATATTTGTAATTGACCCCCGCATCCGAAAATAATTTTTCCAGAACGATTTGAAATTTTTGAATTTAATTGTTAATAACTATTTAACGAAGCCTCCATCAACAAATTGGTATTCTTGTTTTTCGTCTCATTTCGGCCTCTAGAATTCTATCATTCACATGAGACTCCCCCCTTAAAGTTTCTATCCTGAACGTGGAAATACGAAGAGATTTTAAAAAATTTCTGAACGCTATTTTAAAAACACCCAGTAGTTCCTTTATCCAGAAAGTTTGCTTGTCGGCGATCCTACAAGGTGATCGGTCAGTCGGAGGGGCCTGGAGTTTCGCATATACACGATACCCCCTTCCGTAAGTGTTTCTTTCGCGAGTTTCGGGCATCGCCGCGTAGCCGTAGAATGGAAATGACCCGCGGTGTAAGGTTACACAGGGGAAAAAAATGGCGGTGGTCCAGCTGCTCTCGCCGGTCCAGATTGTAATCTTTGTCCGGGGACGAGAAAAAGTAAGAATGTCGTAATCTCGATTCAAACATCTGTGAGAAGAACCTCTTCCACCGTCAGGGGGTCAGAACGCACGGCTGAGAATTTTGTTCCCCGAGAATCGTTCCGCGACCGCTCGCTCTTGCTCACGAAAATAATTTTTTTCCCCACGCAAATTTCATCGTTACATGTACATTCGTTATTTTCGTTCGTTACCCACGCGATAATTTCCACGAGACCGGTATTAAACTTTATGCTGAAATTAATCGAACTCAATATTAACTAAATTTATTAAAGGATATTATTAATTAGCATCGCCGGGTGCAATTGAATCTTCGTTAATAAAATACACGAGGCACGACGTGACTCGTTTGAAAGAGTGTTTTATTATACATGGCAGGAGCACATCGGAAACATTGTTGATGCATTATGGAGGAATCGATATCTTACGGCTGAAATCACAAACATCTCAAATGGCTCGCATATTAACAGTTTTACTTGACCGTACATAGGTAACAAGACTATGAAACACTATGAAATAAAAAAATAAATCCTCAAGACTCCAATTGGCTGAGAGCAAAATGTTAACCTCTAAAAATTTCACGAATTTGGCGGTCAACGTGTTAGTAATAACATACATGATATAATAAAGACGCGTACTATGGTAATAACAACAATAATGACTTCTATGTTATTAAAAGAAATTTTAGTCCTTACCTTTTGTTAAATTCTTACGTTGAGATCATTCCATGCCAAATCCACACACTTTTTTAATCGTAAACTGTTGATTTTGATCAAAAGTAGATGAAACTTGATGCACTTGATATGTTATACATATATCGCCATCTCTGTTGCATCCACGAAAACAGAAAAGTGTGCAACGACGTCGATGCATTAGGTAACGTTTCGATAGGTTTTCCTTAGCGTCTTCGTAAGTTAATTACGCGTATTGACATGTCGAAGTAAATATCGCGTGTTAGTAGGTTCCTTCAGGTTTCTTCCTGTAACATAAATAGTACTGTTGGCTCTGACGTGATTTCATGTTCGTACGAATGTTATACACAAAATTAATACACGATGCTGCAAATATTTGGGACGCTGTTTGTGTCGATGAAACGTTAAAATTACTCGCGAAAGCTTGTGTATAAAAGTGTTTACTTCATGTTGAAAATAAACAATCAGTGAAAATAATCGTGTAAACTAGTAATAAATAACATAATTGAACATGTCAACTTTGGAAGATAAGATTTTGGGGGAAAAGTTACATTATTATTGTAGCAGTTCTGAGGATGAAGGAAACGATTCCGTAGATTCCGATAAAGAATCGGACGATGAAAAATATGAGGAAGGAATTACAGAATCCATAGAACCATCGTTCTCAGAGTGGGGTGGAACTTCTAGTAATACAGGACCAAAGGGTGTTATAAAAGTAAGAGTATTTAAAAGTTTTTTTATATAAGTTTGTAGCTTCGTATCTATTTCAACGTATGTCATGCATGTTTTGAGGATTGGCAACGATATAAACAATTGGAAGCAGAGAAGAAAGACACGCATGAAAAAGAAAGACTTCAATTGATAAAAAAACTAAGTCTGACGTGTCGTAGTTCTTTAGACGAAGAAAAGGAACTCTTACAAAATGATCCTGATCTAGCTGAATTACTAGCAGATGAGTTTCTTTTGGAGTATCAGAGGCAAAGGATGAAGGAGATGCTTTCAAGGGCGGAAAAACTTCGTTTTGGTAGAGTCTTCAATTTAGAAACTGCAGATAACTTCCTGGAGGCAATCGACAACGAAGACAAGTCTGTAACAATCGTTGTTCATATTTATGAAAATAATGTCCCTGGCTGTGAAGCTATGAATGGATGTTTAATATCCGTTGCCGAAGATTATCCCTTTGTGAAATTTTGTAATATTTTAGGTTAGGTTCTCAAGTATTATGTTGTCTGTATATTGTATAATTTTTATAATAACATATATTATTATTTATTGTAATTTATATTGCAGGTTCAGTGGCTGGACTTAGTAAACACTTTAAAAAAGAAGGAGTACCAGCTTTGTTAATTTATAAAGCTGGTCAAGTAATAGGAAATTTTGTGCATGTAACAGATTATTTAGGGGCAGACTTTTACGCGTCTGATGTTGAAACATTTTTAATTGAACATGGTATGCTTACAGACAAAAATTGTGTACCTGCCATTATTTCACAAAACGACAATACATTATCAGACAGTGAATAAATAGAACATATAAGTCTTTTTTATAATTTTCAATATTCTCTTTCCAGTATATATTGAATAAGTTTATTTTAAAAAATCAATAGTAGCGAAAATATACGGTATCTACATGCATTTAATTATCATTCATCTTGCTTCTTCTATCTTACAGTATAAGCTTTTTCTTATAAAAAAAAACTAATTTGTACATTTCATCAATGACTATGTCAACATAATAAATATTTATATTCATTTCGATACAAAATATGAATTTATGTATAAATATTTTAAAACTTTATTTATTTAATTCTTAAACTTATAATAAATTTATAGATTTTCTAATATCTGTTTTTTTGTTTTAATAGCTTTGCAAAAATGTAAATACGTCTTTAAGACTTCGTCATATTCTGAATTTTTTAAGCTTTCATACTGTTTGTTTAAATTTTCTTTTTCTTTGAATTCATTCGTTGTTGTAAACAATTTTTCGTCTATGGTTGCATTTAATATTCTATAAGCATCGATTGTTACCGGTGTTTCTTTATACATTCTCATGATACACTTCAACTTTGTAATTTTTGCTTGCACTTCTGCAACTTGAGCTTGCAATAATACGTATTCTGCTCTTTCTAAATAAATCTGATTAACATCTTTATGTTTGAGTTTATTCCATTTATCGATCAAAGTTCTATATTTCATAATATCGGTTTCATACTGTGCACATATCTCTTCAATTTTATCTTTCCATTGCAACATTTCTACATCATGGATTTCAAATAAAGTTTTATGTACATTACATTCGGTTGACCTTATTGCTTCCTTTACATTTCCTCCTAAATATTCATATCTGAAACACAATAGAGTTATTGTGCATTTATACCTTAATGAATTTAATAAATACCAAATATATTAGACCTTAATATAAAGCTGTGTATCCTCTCCCGTAACAGTGTTTCCACGTAACACTTAACATCTATAACCTCTTCGCAACTAAGAGTATATTTTGGTAAATCAGTAATTCCCAAAATTATCGATTCTTCTTGTAAATTCTTTAATATAGATGGCATATGCATATATTTGTTTAACTCATGAATCAAAAGCAACCCTTTTAATTTACTAACAACATTTTCACACAATGTTCCCTTTATGTTCAAGGATGCCTCTTTAATACATTCCAGAATTATTTTGCTTTTTACATGTTCACCTATGCTTTCCTCACACTGTGTTAAACATTTTGCAATTTTTTGTAAATGATTGGACCCTTGGTTAAGACCTAAAGTGTTCCTACTAGAATGCCATGTAAAACTACACTGCTGTTCGGATAAATTTTGCAATGAATCTATTTTACCCATTAATCGACTACAATTTACACGCGAAATCCGTGAAATACTATGTATATCTGAAAATAAATGACACTACATTATAAATGTAAATTTTATTCGTTGCGTCACATAACACATTAAATTAATAGCATTTTTAAATCAACAAATTAGCAATTACAAACCTGATATCTGACTTATATCACTACAGTTATCCATATTGTTTGTTTATAATAATATTCGTTGTCTTCACAATTACGAAAACTCATCAAACTTTTTACACAAGCTTTCAAATTCAAACGGTTAATAAACACGTCAAGATACGGAATGAGAAATGCGTGCAAATTCCCTACATTGAAACTTCATGGATATGCATTTGTTTAATTGTATAATCTGTTATTATACAACAAAATAGAAAATATATATTTCTCTGGCACGTTTATCGTAATAGAAAATACTTCAATACAATTTCTATCTTCTTCCAAACAGGCGTCAAAAGAAGCTAGTGATTTTCGAAGTAACAACACAGTAAAACATAACAACCAAAATTAAATTTAGGATCGAGGAAAAAGGAGGGAAAAAGGAATTTTATTATTCGTCCTTGAGACTTTGATTAAATACAGAATTATGTTACATTTTTAGAGAAATTAATGCAATTAAAGAATTTGCAAGAACTACGTAGGTACTTACTGTTCGTAGCTCTCTAGTAGTAAGTCCAGAAAATTCCCTCCAATCATCAGATACAAAAGTATGCATACTACAGTGCGATCCGGTGTATCAAACAACAGACCGGTGCCCAGAGAAAACTGCCCCACCACTTACGTACACTATGCACAGCCACGTATACGTGAACTCCGACACTTTGGACAGAGAATTCGAGAAAGAATTCCCGAAATTGTCCAAAGCACTGGAATTCACGTATGTCTCGTACACGTGTTTATGCATTAGTGTGCATAAGTGGTGGGACAACTTCTTTTGGACACCGATCTGCCATCTGGTAGCACTGCACTGGTACGATCATAACAGTTCATAACGGTAGCCGGTAGCGTTTGTAGCGTCGTTATTCGAGATTATCAATTGCCGTGTTTAACCTGAAGAATGGCGGCCTGTATTAATGGTGTGTTCAGTAAAAATTTACAAAATGAAATACTTCAGAGTAAAGTACTTATTGTTGGTGCTGGTGGTATAGGATGCGAGATATTAAAAAATCTCGTTATGACAGGATTCACCGATATCGAAATCGTAAGTATGATCATAGGTCGATGTGCTCTAACGTTATTTTAACCTATGTACTTTTCCCTCCTTTATTGAAATTCATCGGTGTTTGAAATTTGAGACCTGTATTCGTATTATCGTGATTTGTTGCTACGTGTTATTATTTTTTAATTGACAACACAAAGACACAAACGAGAATTATTTTAATTCTATTAATTGTGTTTTAATCGTACAAATTGTAAATAAACATATGTTGTTTTCAGATTGATTTGGATACGATAGACGTTAGCAATTTAAATAGACAATTTTTATTTCAAAAGAAACACGTGGGAAAATCGAAATCTGATGTTGCAAGAGAAACAGCATTGACGTTTAATCCTGATGCAAAAATAGTCCATTATCATGACAGTATTACATCGTAAGTATTTTAATCTCTTTAGAGTAATATTATTTTCTTTGACTGATTACAAATCTTTATATCTACAGTCCTGATTATGGTGTATCATTTTTTAATAAATTCACATTAGTTATGAATGCACTTGATAATCGAGCAGCTAGAAATCATGTGAATCGAATGTGTTTAGCAGCAGATGTACCCTTAATAGAATCTGGCACTGCTGGTTATGAAGGGCAAGTAGAACTTATAAAGAAAGGAATGAGTCAATGTTACGAATGTACTCCAAAAGCTGCACAAAAAACATATCCTGGTTGTACAATTCGTAATACACCCAGCGAGCCTATTCACTGTATAGTATGGGCAAAACATTTATTCAAGTAGGTTTCTGAGTTGATATTCTTCTAAAAAAAATTCATTGAACAATATAAAGGAAAACTTCTAAATTTTATATAGTCAATTATTTGGTGAAGAAGATCCCGATCAAGATGTTTCTCCAGATACTGCTGATCCAGAAGCAGCAGGTAATAGTAATATGCATAAAAGACGTTAAATTGTTATTGCATAAATTATGATTTATAGATGCAGCAGGGGAAGGTGCTCTGAATTCAGAATCAAATGAAAAAGGAAATGTTAATAGAGTTTCAACTAAAGCTTGGGCACAAGCATGTAGCTATGATCCAGAAAAGTTATTTACAAAATTATTTCATGATGATATAAAATATTTGCTTAGTATGGATAATTTATGGAAGAAAAGAAGGCCACCTACTCCTTTGAGTTGGAAAGGACTACCAGATGGAGGTTTGTAAAGTAGTTGAATATTAAATTTAAATGCAGTTCAAAATCAATCCATTTTGATTCTAACATCTTACGATGTAGTGCCAGGATGTAGTAAAGAAGTAAATGAGCCTGGCTTAAAAGATCAACAACGTTGGAGTATTTCTAAATGCGGTTCAGTCTTCGCCGAATCGATAAAAAATTTAAGCAAAACTTTGAAAGATTCTCAAGAAAAGTCACCAAATAACCATCTTGTTTGGGATAAGGACGATCAAAGTTCAATGGACTTTGTTGCAGCGTGTGCTAATATAAGAGCTTACATTTTCGGTATTCCTCAAAAAACAAGATTCGATATAAAATGTAAGCGATAAGTTACTATTTATAACGTTCTAAAATTTAAAATATTATTAACATTAAATTTTGACATACTGTTTCTTATAGCAATGGCAGGCAATATAATTCCAGCAATTGCAACCACGAACGCAATAGTTGCTGGTATAGTTGTTCTTCATGCATTTCGCATTCTTGTGAATAATCTAAAAGCATGTAAATCCGTGTACTTACGTTCGAAAATGAATCATCGCAATCAGTTACTGGTACCAGAGAAGAACGTCAATCCACCGAATCCGAAGTGTTATGTTTGCGCACCCATGCCTGAAGCCGTACTAGCCGTTGATACATCTAAAATGACAATCAAAGAATTAGATGACGTAGTATTGAAAAACAGGTTAAATATGATTGCACCAGATGTTATGATAGATGGCACAGGAACAGTTGTGATTAGTAGCGAAGAAGGAGAAACAGAGCAAAATAATGATAAGCTTTTAGAAGAATTAGGGATCAAAGATGGTACCATTCTTAAGGTCGACGATTTTCAACAAAATTATTCGCTAACTGTAACCGTGGTCTATAGAGAGCGACCAAGTTTAAAAAGTGAAAGTCCCGACTTCCTTATTCTAGCTGATGAGAAAGATCTTAAACCTAAAGAAGATAATGATTTGATAAAACCATCTACTTCGAATGGTCAGGTAAGTAAAATACATTTTAGATATATTATATGAGAATCTTTTCGTTATAGCAAATGTTTTTTAATGTTTTACACCAAAAATTTGACTTAGGTGGAGTATCAAACTGATGACAATGTAGTCATTGTTGATACTGACGCCGTTTTATCAGACATGCCGAAAAAACGTAAAATCGAAATTTCTGGTGGTATCGTATCCCCCAAAAAAAGAAAAGTGGAAGTTAATGATACAGATGATAATGATATCTCTATCATTGAAAATGATGTAAATAATGATAATACCCCGGATGATAAAAAATCAAAATCTAAACGTAAAATTTCAGAAGATGATGACTGCTTAATTGTGTATGACGATAATATGCAATCAACTGCAGTTTTGCAGTGACTAAAATAAATAAACTGAAATACCTTACTCGAACTTTAAAATAAAACAGGAAGGAAAGAAAAATCAGTATATTATTTTTATTTAAAAGTGTATGTTTATATAAAATGTGTATATACATACCAATTCCAGAATAGTTGAGTTGTGAACTTTTTTCTAATCATAAACTTTCATACATATTTTATTAATATTGCAATTCAGTAATAAAAGAGAGATGTGATTGTTAATAGATGAATTGAAGGTACATACGATGACATGCTATAAGAATGAATGTGTATGTATAATAGTGGTCTAATCTCATTATCGAAATTGTTTTTGAAAGGATTTTAATTTTACAAGTATTTATGAAAGTACATAGTATTACGTTTGTAGTATGTCATTTCATAGAGTGTACCTATACATTTTTATATAAAAACAAATAAATACTTTTTTTGTATCGCAAACTATCATTTCCTCCTCATAGACTAATATACAACATTCAAATACTTTTATTTGCACAAAATATATATGGTTTAATGCTGTAATTATACATTTCAAAGTCTATTTTATACCTTTGGTACAATTTTAGAATCATGTCTTGCGTCAAATTCGCAAGATATTTACACGTTGTTTTGAAATTAGTGTATCTTCCGCGTGTTTGCTCCAATTTCGGTAAATATACCGTGTTCTTATTCAATCCAAGCTTTGAAAAAATATAATTAATTTGTCCGTACGTATAATCGTCCAATTTTAAAATATAGTTATATCGTATGTCACATACGGCACAATGCGTGTAATATCGATCCCAATGAACATCGTCTTTCTCAGAATTTTCCAAAAGCCATATCGAAAACTCTTTAAAAGTTGGTATTACCTTTAATCTTCGAAAAGAAATATAAAAAACTAACTAACTTTATCTACTAGATACTATCTAAAAGTATCTATTATACCTTTTATCAGCGGTAAATACTTTTTGTTGAAAATTACCAGTCGTAGTATTCGAACGAAAAAGTTTGGGTCTTGTAAGGAGAAATATTTTTTTAGTATAAATCCAGGCTTGTGCAGTATGCTTGGAATTATCCTCTATGCGATCTCTAAAATATGAAAAATACTTTAATTAATAAACGTATGATTAATAACAGTATATTTAAAATAAAAAGAAGCACCTGTACGACGATACAAGTCTTTGAAAAGGATGTCGCACGACTAAAAGTTTAAATGTTTTCACGTCGTTCGCACTACGTCGCAATTCCGCCAAAATTTTTGGCGCTAAAACATCAACTTCTCTGCAAATAATTTAGAAATAAAAATACGAATCATGTGTAAGTAACAAAGTGTTATATGATTACCTATAATAATTTCGTACAGTTTGACGATTTGTCATGTCTGAAAATAATTTAGTAAAACTCGTTGAAGCTACTTTACGAATCCAGCAGTACAACGATTTGTGTTTGGAATTATATAAAAAATGTCTTCTTATTAAAGGAGTTTTCAAATTATATTTTACGCATGTGTCTGAAATTTGTTGAAGTAATGTTGCACTTTCCTATTAAAAAATATCAATATTACGTATAGGTTTGAACAATTCGAGCATTTTTAGCTGCTTACCTGCAGGCTAATCGATTGACCATTCATTTCGTCGTGCTTTAAAAGTTTTAATTCTAAATTGATCGATTTCTCTGTTTGAGATGCTACAGGACACTTTTGTTTTGTCTGATTATCTTCTATTAAAAAAACCGAATTTGGTTGATCCGTTAAATAAAAACTTTTTCTTATCGTTAACAAAACAGAACCAACTACAATGAATAAGATGCATTTCATAAATTGCATTCTGAATGTCATGATTAAAACTGAAGTATATATTCAGACAGTCGAGCGCTAAGATTAAAACATCCGTCCGTGAATTGTCTGCGGGGGTGGAGTGAAAGATAATATTTATCTACCAGTTTCATTATTTTCCACTTTCCCATAAAAACGAAGAAACAAGTGACCTAATATTATGTTAATTAGAAAGGTGGTGAGAAAAAACACAAAACATATTTATTTTGCACTTTACTATGAAATAGCGCCAAAAACATACTATATAAATCAATAATTTCGATACATATACATGATGTTAGGCTGCTTCTGTAACTAAGCAATAGTGATTTAATAATTATATATAATTTATAGGTGATGTATATTGACGATCGTGACAAAAATATTCTCTTTTGAAATGGACAATTCTTACAAACTTTCGTTATAAAATTTTAATAGTAGTAACTGGAAGAATTATTAATGTTAAGCAATTTATTTTACAGTACGTTATGATGAAGTGCTGCAAAATTAATTTTTTAATCTACCACAATGATTTATGTTGAGACAGTACATTTGTCTTATCAAATTTGATTATAGAAATTCGAATATAAATACAAAAACATGATTTCATTAATAATTACACTGATTCACAATTGAATGCTCTATATGTAAACAAATGTGTCAGATATTAATATATGTAAGAATTACAAAAATATATAAATAATACTTATATTGCAATAGAAAAACTTAACAAGTAAATAAACTATACTAAACTGATAGTACAATTTATTTTTCTTTGTTACTAAATGCAAATAACACAGAATTCGATCAATTGTGAATCATTGTTCAATTCTATAATTTCATTTATCTCCCATATATTCATTATTCACTGTTTTATATTCTTACATAAAAAAAGTTGATTGATCTAAATTCATTCATGATTATTACGCGTACGAAGCACTTAGATACTTCTCAATATATCAATTTTTACTAAAACTGGTATTTCATTTACGTTAAAAATTACACATTCTTCAGATGTATATGTATACGTTTTAAAGATCAAATTATTTTTGTTTTCATCACTAACAAAATCATTAAGTAATTAAATAGATCCTCTGATTAAACAGTTCAAATTATTTTTGTTTTCATCACTAACAAAATCATTAAGTGATTAAATAGATCTTCTGATTAAACAGTTCAAATTATTTTTGTTTTCATCACTAACAAAATCATTAAGTGATTAAATAGATCTTCTGATTAAACAGTTTAAATTATTTTTGTTTTCATCACTAACAAAATCATTAAGTGATTCAATCGATCCTCTGATTAAACAGTTCAAATTATTTTTGTTTTCATCACTAACAAAATCATTAAGTGATTAAATAGATCTTGTTGCATGATCATAAATGTCGCGATACCTTGAAAACCCTTACAATATGTGCATGAATAGAGAAATGAAAGGAATAAATGGGTGAAGACAATATTACAAAATTTCTTATCTACGATCCCTGTATCTGTGATGATCCCGAGAAGATCGATGATCACTATGCCGACTATGTCGACTTGCCGTTCTCCATAAAAATTCGTCTACACTCCTTTCGTAGCTACGTTTTTCAAGCGCGGAAGCAGCTGCACTATAATCAGGCGGCAATGGTAGCCCATCGTAATACCTGGGTGGTGGCGGCGGTGGAGGTAGAGAGTCATAGGGATGGGGTGCAGCATAAGGAGGTAATGGAGGTAATCGGTGTTGCATAGTACGCATGTAATCTGCAACGTATGCTTCAGCTGCCGCAGCTATACCTAATCCAGGACTGCCATATCCCCTACAAAATCCATAATTACTAAAAATAACATGTTACGACTATGATAAAAATACATTTTTAAGCGTATACTGCACTGTACTTTGAATAAGGAGAGTCGCCGCGATTAAACCAAGTAGCATATCGATGATGATCCCTTGATCCCCTATGATCGTTACCAGCTAAGTGAGATCCCCTAGCTAAAGAAGCTAAACGTGATCGTGAGGTTAAGAAAAGCCTACGTCCTCTGCCACCTCTCGATCGTAAAAACCTAGAACTGTTATTAACAGGTCTATTGTCCCGATACGAACGAGATGACTTTGTGACATGCTTTGCTGCTTCCTTAGATTTTCTCAAAATTGGAGTCATTTCAATACCTGAAATATTCATGGGAAATTATAGAACACGGTACTTTTTTTTGTTTACGTGAAAACTATGTAATAACTATATATAATTTACCTTCATCCTCTGGAAACAACCTGCATAATTCTTCTGCAACTCTAGGCTCAATTTCCTGCCCATCTCGTCCAATTTTGACTTGCTTACCGTCATTCCACGGATTGTATAAATGTAACGTTGATGTAAATGGTAATTCCTTCCTACATATCCAATCTACTTTAAATACACCACCTAAAGCTTTAGCTGATAATCCGGGAGGTAACACCTAAAATTTGCATACATTTTTTTTTGTAATAATACGTTAAAAACTTTGTTTCTGTTAAATATGTATACAAACCCAAGAAATAGGTGCTCCATCTCTTCGAGACTCTGTGCAAAGTCGTGCAAATCCAGCAAATTTTCCAGACTCTTTTACAGAAAAAACAAGTAGAACATTTCTTGATTCCCTATAAGCTTGATTTAAGTTGACTTCATTTTGGGGTAATGTACTCCATACACCTTTAGCCTTCGATAGTGTGACATTCTCAGCATTATTTGATTTGATGATGAAAAATCTGATAAAAAGAACTTTAAGACATGTTCTTGGCATTTACATTACTATGCTTATATAAACATTCACAAATAATTTTTTGAAAATACTAGTTCATGACTAGCAAAACAAAATTTGTACTAATTACATGTAAAAGATAAAAAATATACACATGAAAGACCTAAATACTTGTATTTCAAAAAGCAGCCAACCTTGCATCCCTAAATAAGTAATTTAATTTTGTAGCATAATCATAGCTCTTAGCAATTCCTTTGCTCTCCTTGGATCTTGCACGTTTTGTTTCAGGACTAGATGATTTAGAATCTCTCGACCTAGCACGTTTTCCCTTATTCTTCCGATTACGCTTATTATCTCCACGTGAGGATTTTGTTGAAACAGAGCTTATACTGGGTTGACTAGAATCAGAATTTGAACTGCTGGATGAAACTTCACTACGTGTATCATATGTTTCATCAGCAGCAATTTTTAATTCATCTACTATGTCATTCTCTCCACAGCTCAAATTTAAGTTGTCCCCATCTGTATTATTGTCCATAATTTCACTGTTTATTTGATGTTCACTTTCACTAATGCTCAAAAGTATCTTGTTATTTATCCCGTCATCCAGGCTTTGTATCTCTGGATTTTTCAGGCTTTCTTGTGGAAAGCCAATGCAGTTCTGGCGCCTTTAAACCTTTTCTGAAACGCAAATATAAAAAAGGACTTACTAGATAGATATCCAGTATGCAGTGATACTTGTCCGAGAACAATATCATATATGAACAGATCTCGTACATCTTACGACAATTACACGGTAGAAAATAATGCAGTAACATTTTTAGTATATAAGAAGAAAAGTTCAGAAGATTGCACATGAAATCCGATTTAATATCACTGTGGCAAAAGATTAAAAAGTCCATTTGCCAGAAACTTTGACGTTAAAATTGTCCTTATGTAGTTTAATCAAAACATTTATAAGTCTCATAGAAGATTCCAATATACATCTACAATTTTCACAAGACTTAGAGTACTTCTTGCTTCAGGTAGATACAAATTATACCTAATAGTGCTAAAGTTTTTGTTTCAGTAGAAACAATATTTAGCAAACGAAAACAACTTCTTTTTTTCTCTTTTTGCTATTCACGAGTATATATGTCCATGTAAAAGTTAAAAATAAATAATACGATTTAAACCATGGAGGTTCCCTTTTTTTTTTTATATAATTTAACAGAGTGTAGTACACAATTCTTGTTGATCTATGTAACACGAGTATCTCTTTCAAACTTTGTACATAAAAGTTTATGGTAAAGTTTATTACAAGCAGACGGTTCGATCTTGCTAAAGTGTGCTTTTTTTAGCCTGTTAATGTAGAAAGGTGAGGAGTCTTTGATGTTTTTTCAGTATGTCAGACAATACAACACATCGAACTCGTCTGACGTCTCTATACAGTCTCTTACAACGCGAAGGCTATGCCTAGGAAAGTCCGTTGTGAATAGTAATTTTAATAGCAACATTGGCACCACAAAACATACTCGAAACCATCGTTTCTGTCATTCATTTTATCAAAAAAGTTCATGGTTTGCAAACGTAAGTCCTTGATGTTAGAAGCCCTTTTAGGCAGCTCGTACACACTTACGTGCACACTCGTTCTTCACTAACACACTTCGCACCTCACGCAAGAATGCTCAATGATTATCATATGGGTTCAACAACTATTTCTACTATTTCTCCACACAAAATACACAGGAGACTCGCACAGGAAATCCTGTTTTTTTCATGAAAACACAGTAAACGATTATCTCCTCACGGAAGCGTAAACTACAGCGTCCATTATGTGACGTGTCCAACGATCGATAGAAACGATCATAACTGAAAACCCCAGAATGAAGCTTTGAGTCAAAGCCCTTGACCAACTCTAACCAAATTCATTATCGTTATTTATTTTTTATTCTATGCATATGCACTTCTATGGATACATGTGTTGAAAAAGTTTAATTTCTCAAAGGCATGAAATAATAGAAGTTTGAATCCAGATAACAAATTTTTTATATATAGTAAACTTAGAACAAATTTGTCAAATGTCGCAAATTTTGTCCCTATTGTGCAATTGAAATATCATTTATATAGTATAGTTACTTTAACAATACAATCATCAAATATAAAGTAATAAACATGCAAAGTATATAAAATAGATTGAAAGAATTTTTTCATTTACAATTTCTTCAAATTAAAGTCCCTAGTGCCATGCAAGGGTCGCCATCTTTAAAAAGGATGACGACCATCTTGGACCATTTTTCACGGGTTGTTGACACGGGCAGATCACAGCCGGTTGTGAAAGTGTTTCGCGATGTAAAATCGTATCGTAATTAAGTCGGAAATAAGTAGTGGTTGTTTAGAAATCAGAATTATAAACGATACCGGTTCGCGCGTTTAAGATTATCGTGTGACGATTATTATACATGAAAGTGTAAAAAAATTCGCGGTAACGAGCGTCTGTCACGAATATAAGTGATCTTGACAGAGACGAATGTATAGTTTTATTGTATTTATTCGGAATTTGTTAAAGAAATTATTTTTTTTTATGTGTTCTTCCGTATGAAAAAAATCGACTTATCGAAGTGAAGAAGATACAAAAACATTGGAAATACATCTTATAAAGAAAAATGGTTTCGTGCACATGGTGACACCACTGGTTAGTTTATGCTTTCTATAAACAATTTGACATATTTCGTTTAACAATAATTACGTTCGAATATGGGTGTTGTTTCTATCGTGAATTGAAAATCGATCATAAAATTGCACGTCGAACAAAGGATTCTCTAATGATTAGTATTATTGCAAAATTATTGCAAAGCCCAAATTCACTGGCGTGCACCTTATAATGGCGAAATACATCGTACGTTTACTGGGGCTTTTATAAACATTTTCAATTTTTGATAATGTATTTATTATAAGCGCTTATAGTATCTGAAGTTACGATTTTATTTTCGAACATGTACGATATTTATTAAAAACTTAGATGTACATTTATTCTTCGAATGACGTTAGCAGCTTCTTTTATCTACTGTTTCTTATCTTCGAATCTAAAATAAACGTGTTGTCGTAACTATTATAAAAAAAATTCTTAGAAGTACAGAGTTCCATAGTCCATTTAACGAAAGAAGTCTTGGAAATTTTCATCCAATGATATGAAACATAAAATCTAATATTATATACTATAAGTTTACAATACAAAATAAAAATTATTCCTTTGATCAGTGTATTTGGAAACTTACAATTTATTTGCATTTAAATTCTCTAAGCATAATTGAGAAATTTTGTAAACTTGAAAATTCATAAAACTGATATGATTATAAATATAAGTAATATCATTGTTTATCTAATTAATGAAATTATTGTCTTATGAACATGTCATAAAGTTGATACATGGTGTCACATGTAAAGGATTGATGAACAATCTATCAACTGTTATTAGAATTTAAAATACAGCATGTTTATAAAAGGTTCACATGGGTATTCTATAATAAATATACATTATCTCATAATCAATATAATGATTTATTTATTTTAAATTGATTTTATTTCAATCATAAAAGTGTATTATCTTATTTTTATACCCAATTAAAAATACTTCAGACTATTACACAGACATAATGCATTCAAGTTAATAAAAAAATATTCTCATTGTAATATGAATTCTAAATAAAAATTTAAATAATACTGATCATTAACTTATATATTTTTTATTTAATATTAAAAAGTATAAATGCTGACATACAACAATAGACTTAATGTTTTTATAAAACTATTTTTAATTTGTGTAATTATAACTCATTTATCAAATGATTTGCAATTAAAATTGTTTACATTTTAGTGCAACAAAATAAAGACATAGTTTTTGAATGATACATTTAAAGTGCTATAAAAAATGGTGTAAATGAGAGAAAGTTTGCTACATTAGCTTCATTATTTATTTTAAGCTATATTTAACTTTAACCTACTATTACAAAGGCTTATACATTATGTACAGGTCATATAATATAAGATTATAACATGTGCATGCTTCCACTTTTCATACTTCAACTACAGAGAAAGGATTCAAGTATTGATTGCAGGAGCATGGTGTGCTATGGCAATGGGAGGAGGGTGAAGCCCAGACAAGACCCCACCTCTGTATACTATGCCTTCCATTTAAGTCTAACTTAAATCATTTCAGACAATCAGAGATAGATATACCTAATGTAATCTTATTATAAAATGCCTCACTAATGTTACCAAAGAACATAGTTAGTATTTCAAAGATGTATTTTGAGTGTTGACAGTAATAACCTACATAAATGTTTAATGACTATAAACATTAAGTTTATAAATTTTACATACAAAATAATTCTAATATTTGTAACTAGTAACAAATTATATACTGTTGGATTATTTTATGTAGAATCAATAACATTATTATTATACCTTATTACCATGTTTTGTTTTCAGATCATTTAAAAAATGATTAATAAAAAAAATACATGAATGACAATGGGCTGAAATATACCAGATTTTAAAACTCTCATAACTTTTATATACAAAAATTCAGGTACTAATATTATTCAGTATATATCTTTTTTTTTTTCTATAAATTATTGTTGAATTACAAAAGTAGTAAAATAAGTTAAACTGTATATTTCACAAACAGCTATAATATATCAAATAATTGATTTTTTATGTTGATTATATTAGGTATAATTAATATAATAGTTTATATTATTTTTCTGTAAAGGAAAATAAGTCATGGCAACGGTGGAAGAAAAGAAACGAGTTGGTGGCTCAAAAGTTTCAGCCATTGCAAACATCTTTCAATCAAAACCACAACTGGACAATTTAAACCATAGAACAAATAATATTCTATCAGATGGTTTCAAGGAACCAGCTGTGCCTTTAAAAGAGTCTCCTACACAAGTCACAGTTGTTAGAACTGAAAGCCATGTGGCCCGTTTCAATAATGCACGAGCACTTTTTGAGAAACTTGGAGAAGAGAATAAACCAAATAAACCGTGAGTGCATATGCACAAAATGAAAAATAAATACTAATAAAGTATGCATTGTGTTGTGAAATTATTTAAAAATTTCTGTTTAGGGTGGATCGAATTGCGAAACCCAGCAATTTACATGGATTAAGATCACGTTCTAGCTCAGCAAATTCTGGATCAGGTTGTACATCTCCAGCTAGATCACCTCGTCCTAGATCACCATCACCTCCAGGAACCAGAGATCATTTAAGTAATTGGAGTGCAAGTGTGCCAGCCTTGAATGCTGAAAGACATTTTGAAAATGGTCACAATCATGGTTTAGATAATGTGCCAGATAAACATAAATCACGAGCAGGTTTTGGGAAATTTGACAAAAATTATGGTAAAGAAAATCGGTTAGATGATCGCCCAGAGAAACCAGAAAAACCAGAAAGGAGGTTGAATTCAAAAGAATTAATTGAAAAGCAAAAGAATTGGACTAGTCATTTCTCTAAAACTAGACCAAGCAGATACAATTCAGATCCAAATAGATCTGTAGTTCAGAGTTCTTTAAATCAAAGTGCAAATAAAGTAAACATTGAAACTACTCCTGTAGGACATGCACAAAATTCAGCAAGCATTGATAATGAAATAAAAAGGCCAACAGATATTTCTAGTAATCCAGCAACAAGATCTGCAAGTTTTTGTTCTATTAGATCATCTGCTATATCTCCACCTCCACCTCCACCACCAGCAAGAAATTCTTCTACTTCGAATGCAAAAAAAGAAAGACCAGCTAGCATTGCAGCTGTATCACCTTTAGATCTTCCTAGTAGTCCAGAGTATGCTACTATAAATAAATATTTTGATACTTCACCAAGTATACCAGAGTATGCAGTTGTACAAAAAAATACAAATGTACAAAATAAAAATTTCCAAAGAAACCAAGAACAACGAGAAGTTCCAAAAAATGCTGTTACTCCTGCTCCAGAAAGGACACAAGATGTGTCTGTACCAGAATATGCAGTTGTACAAAAAAATAATGCAGGTAAAGCGCATTCGCGAAATGTGGACATATCAAAAACCACATCTGTTCAACATTCAAAAGGTTTCAACAACACAGAAAGTGGTTTGGCTTCCAAAAATGCCCTTGCAAGCTCAAGTATTGATATTTATTCACAAACAAAATCACATGTTTCCTCCCACGAAAGAAATTCTGATATATCTAGTCCGACACGGAGTATGTCGATCGAGAATATTCCTAGTATTGCTTATGAAAATAAGGCGAAGAAAGATAATGACCTGCTTGACACGCCTGAATATTTAAATTATCCTTCGAATGCTATACGTTCGCCGCCAAAAACTTCTGAATGGAGAAACGAGTGGTTGGCCAAAAATGATGAAATTCTAAAAAAAGCAGCAAATTTAAAGAATTCTAAAGAGGTTTTAGATGTAGAAATCAAAAACGAAATCGTTAGACCTGATCCAAGACCAGACTGGGCCAGACCAAGTGTAAATACTGTAAGGAAAAAAGACAGTGTGATGGATGAAAGGAAAATAGACCCGCCAAGATCTCCGGATCCGGAATTAAGACCACCTTCAGGAGGTACGGATAGTGCTTCTTCTAGTATGAGCTCTCCTAGCTCCCCTTCTAAGGATAGTAAAGAAGAGAAGGCAGATAAGGAAATGTCTGAAAAATTTCAATCGGGTATAGTATTTGCAAACCATTCTCAGTAACATTGTTTAAATTGACATCTATATAAACGTATGTAACAACTATAATACATCTTATACACATTTGATTATTTAAGTTATTACGAAATTAGAAACATATATACAAAAAACACAAATTTATTTTAAGCTTATTATTTAATAATTGAAGTTTGTTTTTTATTTTAATTATTGGAAAATAATTCCGTAATAATATATTTAAATTTTGCTATTTTACTGTGGCAGTATGCCAAAATACTAAAAAGTAAAAGCTCAGGAGGAAACTCTTCTCCTTCCCCTTTTCCTCCTCTTCTTGATCTTAGTTCCTCCTACCGGTTTCAACAGTATTATTTATAGAAATCTCTGTGTATTCTGTTCTGCCTCTGTCTGGTTGTACTTTACAGCATTTCTTGAGAAAAGTATTTTACAAATTTCAATTATCTTTTTGTCAGTGTTTAGAAAAAAAAGAACATTTATTAAAAATTAATTACTATCACCAAAATATTTATTTCGTGGAAACTGAATTTATAGAAAATAGACACAAATGATAATATAAATCAATCTGATTTACTAAAAATAATTTTATATGAAGTAAATGAAGTTTAAGTGCAATCTAATATTTTTTAATGTGTTTTTTAAACATTAGATTTAAAAAAATATATTTTACAATATTAGTGCTTAATAATTCATGTTTTTATTGAAGAGTCATTTTATTCAAATTTCGTAATGATATGGCATAACAAATTTTTGTGTAAAATATGTGTATTATTTTATGTGTTGTATCAAGCACATTTTTATTAAAGGTTACATATATTGCTAGTGTTGTAAAATATTTCAAAACGTTTACGTTTATAGTGCCATTGTGAAAAAGATAGAATTTTATCTCTTATAGTGCACTTTTCATTGTTTAAATTGGTTATTATTCTGTACACAAAACATACAAGTATCATGTGTCTACGACTACTTTGCATTGATTGTCGAGGTATTTTATAGTGTCCTTTTTTGAAACTTGATTCATTTATATTTTATTGCGTGTATATTTAAAATTATTATATAATTTTATATCCTAATATTTTACTTTAAGGTCGTAACAGCTATGACTTGGAACCTGAAGAGCAAGATAAGCCTGCAACATACACAGAATTTATTCCTGAGAAGGATATTTCAGAAAAAAATTCAAGATTTAGTGAATCTGACACTACTACAGTTATCCGACGTTCTCATGTACGTGTTGATCTTCAAGCTGCTGGTCTGGGACACCGGCCATCATCTGTTGTCAGTTCAGATCAAGAATTTCCACCATTAGAACATAAAGATATACCTATACCTTCGCCGTATGCAAGAAAAATGCAACAAAATCAAGAAGTTTCTGCACAAAATAATGAAGGTAAACCTCAAATGAAAGCTAACATAGAAGAAAATGTGTTGATAAAAACTGATTTAACAAAAAGTTGCCATAATAAAATATCTCAAGATAGTAATCATGATCATACAAAAACGAATTCAGTGATCACGGAAGTAAATCAAAATGTAGTCTTAGATAATAATAAGTCAAAATCAAATATTACCAATGAAAGGCATACATTTTCTGAAACTGTATGCCAGAAAACTGTATCTAACGCCAAAAACGATCAAATAAAAATTTCAGTGCGAGAAAAGCTAGCAAAAAATAAAGAAGAAGTATCTGGAAAACGTTCAAGTTTTGCTGAAATTGACAATAGAGTAGATCAAACAGACAAAGCCATTTTAAATGCAAGTCAATGTTCAGCAATTTTAAATACTCAAAGTAGTGAGAATTTATTAGAGAAACCTATTAATAATGAATCGGAATTAGACGAAGCAGTACTCTCGGCAAATACATCTGAATTTATGTCAAGAACCGGTAGCCAAAAGGAATATATAACACTAGCAGGAAATACAATACCGTCACCTAATTCTCAAACAATAAACAATATTTTAAATAGGGGTATAGAAGATTTAGATCAACCTCAAACAACTTGGGAGCAGGAAAAACAGAAAGCTGATCAATTAGCGAAATTACGATTACAGGAAAGTACTTCTACAAATGCTGTTCAAAAGATTAATGTACCTCAAAGCGTATCACCTACTGTTACAACTCAACAACATATAGAAATGAAGCAAGTGAATGAACATGTTATATCTGAAAGTAGTCTTTATGATGATAGTGATTCCAGTGACACTAAAACTATTACAAATTTGGAATATGCACCAGTAATGGATGTACAAGATGTTAGTGAACACAATGTCTCTAAGACTGCAGTGGAAACTCCTAAAACTAATGTTAATCAAACAGTTCCTATAACACCAGATACTATGACAGCCGACGAAGCGGAAAACTTACTGAGTTCTCGGTAAGTTTATTAATTAAAACGTTTATATGTTGCAAAATATAAATTGTATACAATAATCAATACAATTTGTGTTAATATAAACAAAAGCCATATAATATAATGCACTAAGATTTTTAAATAGATTTTTTTCATATGCATCTATATTTTATAATTATGATAATTCCAGTTATGTAGCAAATTATTTTATGGCAATTGCAAACAGCTTAATAACTTTTATTTCCTTAGTTTAAATTCTAATATTTTCTTCTATTCGTGTTTATTTGAATGTGACCTCAAACAAACTTGTAATCTACTGGGACGATATGCAGTATCCTAGAGAAAAAAATAAGGTGAGTCATTGTATGGTTACATGTCTACTTCATTGATCATGATATTAAATTACGAAAGAACAACATGAATTATATGAATAATCAATTAGACAAGGATCAGCTTTGTTATCGGATGAGGAAGCACAAGAAATAGCAAGACTATTATCTCCTACTACAAATACTGAAGCTGTAAACGAAGAAAATGCTATTGATAAAAATAAAGAAATGGACAAAGAGAGGGAGAGAGAAGATCAAGATAATACACCAGATTGGCTGTCTGATGTCCTGTCTGCTCCTGATACCAGTCTTATTAATAGCACCACTAATGATTATAGGTGAATCAGTTTGGTTTTTTACGTTTTTTACGTTGTATAAAAATATTTTGCAGCTTGTGCTATGTATTTAGTTTGATTAATTTCATTAATTGCACATGCGTGACCTGACTTAGCACAGAAGTGTGATACGATTTTTTATTTAAAAATATAAATTAAATTTTTGCGATTTTTAGTTTGTCCCATAGATCACGTAGCGATTTAACAATTGATTCGTTAACGGAGAGTCGTGTGGGTTCTGTAACGGGCAGTGAAAGTGGTCTGCTAGGATCTGTTAGTAGTTTAAACTATACTCATGAAACTAACGACGACACAGAAACTGAACATCAAGATGAATATATTCCACCAACGCCTGGCAAAGTTGTAAGATCGCAAATCGATAAAATCTGTTCTAATTAAATTTACTCGAAAGATATGTTTGGTACAATAATATTCGTTCAGGTGCTCGTGGAAAATGGTGTACATTATTTTGAAGACGGTCATTTTTGGATGGAAGTTGCTGGAATACCAGAATCAGACGAGGAGAAAGAGGATTATCCAACAAATTTACCTGTTAAAAAAATGACCAAAGTTTCATTTGACACGGGACCAATGAAAGTTTATTCAACGCATTCAGTGAACGAGTATGATCGTCGAAATGAAGACGTAGATCCTGTTGCCGCAAGCGCAGAATATGAGCTTGAAAGACGAGTGGAAAAGATGGAGGTAGTTATTTAACATTATCACTGAACAACCGAACATGATATATAATTCGATATACATATACACGCAATTAATAAAAAAAAACATTATTAGGTTTTCCCAGTGGAACTTATGAAAGGACCAGAAGGTCTCGGTTTAAGTATAATTGGAATGGGAGTTGGTGCGGATGCAGGACTTGAAAAATTGGGCATATTTGTCAAAACTATCACAGAGAAAGGCGCGGCTGCACGAGAAGGCAGAATACAAGTAAACGATCAAATCGTTGAAGTGGATGGAAAATCTTTAGTTGGCGTTACACAAGCTTATGCGGCCAGTGTTCTTCGTAATACTTCAGGTCTTGTGCGTTTTGTGATTGGCAGAGAACGCGACGCAAACTCGGAAGTAGCCATGCTAATTCAACAGAGTCTTCAAGCAGATAAAGAAAGAGAACAAGCTAATTCTGCAAGGTATGACTGATAACGATTGAATAAGTCTATGTTACGATTTTTAAAATCATTTCCCGATGATGGTTTATCCTTGCTCGCTAATGTCTATGACGACAATTTACGGCCACTTCAATGACGGCTCGAGGCCTCTTGGAGTACTGAGGGAAATGACTCCTTTTATAATCGTGTAGTATTTTGAAAATTATAGTAAATATTCTAACATAAACGTGTTGTTTGTTATTTGTATAGAAAACTTAACTTTTCGGATGCCTCGCCTGATAGTCAACGAGGTGGTGAGGATGTGTCTGTTGGAAGTATGAGTGCAATACCAGGTTCTCCAGCTATGTCATCATGTTCTGAAGGGGAACCGCCTCAGAGTCCTATAGAAAATTACATGTCTGCTTCTGGACGGAGTAGATCTCCTATCATTAGTTCATCGATGCCACCATCTGTGACTACACAAAGTGATGTTGACAGTTTAAGACTGCTTTTACAAGAGGTATCGTACTCCTATCAATAAGAAAAATGTGTGTAGTATATCTAGTCTATTACATGCATAGTAATGAAAGATTTTAGTTAAAAAATTTTCTTATTCGTAATTTCTTTTTTTATTTTTGTATGAATAGTTAATGAGAAACGTGTACTGGGGTCTCATTACTCATCATCCAGTAGTCTTTCCTATTTTGTTTCTTTTCTGTTTAGATAGTATAATATGACAAAAAAATACGTCATAAAATAATTAATGATCTTGCCTTAAACGAGAAATAGTGGTTTTATATTAGACTACATTCTTCATTACTTTATTATTGCACGAACATCTAGTATCATATTCATTCTTACTGGTTCTTATGAAATGTTACTGTGTAAAATGTAAATCTACGGTATTGTATATATGTATATATACATATGTTACTTAAATTATATTGCTATTTTATGTACACATGAGCACACTTTCATAGGTTTATAGGCGTGAATATATTTTTGGTTTTGCTTATGCACTGTGTTCGTTGTTCGCTGCTTGCAGAGTCAGTATAAACTAGCATTAGCAGATGGAGAGGTGGAAAAGCTCAAAGCTAAGGTAATCACACGAGATTTTTCACGAAGCAACTTTATATTACTATTTCCACTAAAAGAAATTATTTTCCAATGTATAAAATAATCGATTTTCATTTGTGGCATTTTTCTGTGTATCACATGCTTCTATTTATGAAATTTTGCACAGCTTAATTAATGTATACTCTCATTATTTTATTGTCCTTTTATCATTGCACGCACTGTATGTCCAAGTATTTTCCAAGCGTTTATGTATATACTTTATTAAATTAAATTGTGTCGTTCTATGGACAGTCAAGTTCATTGTAAATGTTTTACTTGTAGCTTGTAGACTTGGAAAACAGTGGGGCGGGTAGTGAGGAATATGCAGCGAAATTGCGCGAATCTGGTTTACGACTCCATGAATCTGAAAGAGCCTTAGGCACTGCTAGACAGGATTTGGCAATGGCACGAGAAATGCTTTCTCAAGCAACAGCACAGAATGCTGCTTTACAACAAAAATATGCACGAGCAAGGAGAGCTGCACGCGAATTACGCGCGGATATTGCGGCTCGTGACGAATTCTACCAACAGTCGTTACAAGAGAAAGACACAGAATATAATGCTCTTGTTAAAAGTTTAAAAGATAGGGTACGTTGCTGTGAATGATTCAAAATATGGGAATCAAAAAGCTTGATGAATAACATATATATTATTATTATAATATATATATAAAAGACAAATTACGAATAATTTCAGGTAATCAAGTTAGAAGCGGAATTAACTGATACACAAAGAAAGTTTGGATTACCAGTGAGATTGCCTTACGATGGTACAACGACTAGAATAGTCACGCCACAATTATCGCGTCGTCAATTACCTCCTCCTCCTTCATCAACTAGCTGTCAGCTTTCAGACACAGAAACATCAGATCTCAGTAGCCCCGATGATGGTGATAAAACTGCAACAGTGGAGAGAAAATTACCACTTCCACTGCCGGTTAAGGAAGAATTAGACCGAGCAGTACCTGCTCATCGACTTCTCGACAATTCTGCTGGGAAAAGTAAAGCTGAACTTGCTAGCAGAGGAGGACTCGCAAATCGACAACTTCCTAAACGATCTGGTGGCCTTAGTAATAGCAGTTCTGTAAGCATGCTTTGTTTACAATAAATTCAGAAAAGATGAATATTTTCTGAATTAAATTATTCTTTAGGACTATGGTTTGGACGAATCAGGTGACAATACCGATGAGGATTCATCTTCGAAGCTTCTTTCTCAAGATACAAGTAGCAGGTCTCCAAATGATTTGACATCGAAACAATCAAATTTGAGTTCCTATTCCAGTAGTTCTTCGATTAGTTCATTGAAAAGTAAACATATGGAACCTACGCATCCAACGGCAATCCGTCAACACAGTACTATTAGTTCGCAAGTCAGAGCTATGACAGAACAAAGTTGGCCACAATCTCAAAAAAGTACTTTCTTCTTTTACAAACAATCTATGTAAAACTTTCAAATATAACATTGTTACTAATTATCCTTAGATTTAACCGGACCACCGGCATCATTAGCAGAACAATTAAAGCAAGTTCTAGCGGAAAGAGAAAGACGGCTTGGTGGAAATGATATGTCATCATCGAGGGAGAGTTCTGGAGATTTTAGTGATTTAAATAATCCACATAATAATGATCCAGCTTTGGTTACCCATCATTTAGTGGAAGAAATACGACAAGCTGTAAACGAGGCCAATCAAAGAGGTAACTGACAATTTAAATTAATAGGTCAATATTAAAGCTAATAAAATTCTTTGTAATGCGTTATCTATTTTTACAGTAAAAAAAGTCACTATTCCTTCGACAAATATCATTGGTAACAGCGCTACACCCTGGCATCATCCAGGTAGTTCACCTTCCAGTCTATCTTCTGGTGGGTCTGTGAGTCCACCTGCTGTTGATCCTAGTCCATCCAAAACAGGTAATGCAAGTGTTCAAGATACGATCGTGATAGTAAATAATTTTTAACCCCTATTTTTAATCGTTTACACGTTTTATTTATCATAATTCTACCCCTTCCATGTATAAACAACGTTACAAATCTAGATACGAGTGAAGTTTGGTTACCTCCTCATCCAGGCGACTTTGGTTTAGGTGACAAGAAGTCTCACTTTTGGCAGAATGCACCAGTCACAGATTGGTCTAAAGAACAAGTAAGTCTATTCTCATCATATAAAATTTTATACAATTACGAAACTGAAAAACATCTTTCAAAAACGTTATATACGTTTTACATTTGTAATTTAAAAAATGGTATTAGGTGTGTCAGTGGTTATCAGGAATTGGTTTGGAACGTTATGCGCCACGCTTTTTGGAAACTGGAATTAACGGTGGAAATCTTTTGCGACTCGAGTCGCGAGACCTCAAAGCTTTTGGCATTTATGGAGAAGAAAAGTCACATTTGAAGCGAAAGTTAAAAGAACTTAGAGCACAGGCAGACCGGGAGCGTAAAGAGAGAAAAGAAATCGAACGAATGCGACGAAAAGCAGAAAAGGCTGCAAGGAAAAAATAATTTGTGCATAGAATTATGTATTTGTGTTCTTCATAAAATGCAATGATATTGCACAAGGAGTCGATGACATGTGGAAGTCTCATATACGATATTCCAGCGATATCGGTAATGTATTTTTCAATTCTTCCGTCTGTATTTAATTCACTAGTGCGTATAAACAGTCACAAGTTAAGTAAATGTTCTCGTTCGGATTTCTTATTATCCGAAATCTTAAACTTTAATTATTTATATTGAGTTATAAAATTTTGATCTTTACATTTTTGCATTTATTTATAATCGTTGTATTCATGTTGCTTCATTGTTTTTGTAGTATTTGTATTAATTATTAATATTTATGAAGCGACAATGAATACAGTTCGAGGAAAAGGCATGTATAATTCTAAAAGCATGCCTACTATGCCAGACGTATGCAAGTGATATGTATTGTATAATATTCAAGCCATTTAGGTAAATTGTAATAAAACTTTGATTATATAGTTCTTTTTTTTATAATTGTAAGTATATACTTTGTAATGACATCAGTTTCATGTTACTAGACTACATTGTTTCTGTATTTATTTTTACTATCGATTTAATCGTGTAATAACAATTTGTCATAACGGATAATACAAATGCTAGTAAAATAGGATTCTAGCGCAAACTATTACTGGAAGAAAATGACTGTCCTTTAGTATGTACATCATTGAACTATCAACGAATTTGTAATTATCAATACGGTGTGTGTTATAAATTCCATTGTAGATTGATCGAACTATAAAATAATTATATTCATCTGTATTTATTCCATCTAAATTTGCTCAGACTATATTTCATAACACCAGCAAATTATCGCATTTTTCTATTTATATCGAACGAAGTATTAATGAAATCATATTGTACCACCGTTTTTTATATATTAAAATTTTTCTTTTAATCTTACGAAATTTGTATTATGCGTATCAAATAATAGAAATCCGCACAACGTCGATTTTATTGTGACGATAATTTTTAAGTTATGTGATGAATTTCTTCAGCGTTTTGTATACTTTAGACATTCCATGCGATTTTATAGTTTTATCTTTATTCTTACACGAGTAGAACAAATACTACAGAAGCTTTTTTGCTTCGAGCGATGTCCCTATACATGCGTGAATATTCTATGAATACATTGTGTATTAAATAATGTATATGAATACAAGATTAGTAACCAAACGAGAACGCGTACTAAATGTTTATTCAAGTAATTACGGGACCCACTTGGGTATAATGTAGACGACAAACGTACCTCATCGTACGTATACGTATTTATAAACATGTTAAAGATTTTGTACAATGTTAGGTACTCTGTTTTCTCTTTATATCGTTCTTTTCATGAAGAACATGTTTCTTTTTCATAAAACAACTAAACGAGCAAAGTATTTGACATTGATACATATTGTACATATTACATAATGAATGATCACTAATATTGTAATCTACAAAAAATGAGTATGACGTAAGGCGTGTAAGAGGCATAACTATAGTGTCATAATATCTTTATAGAAAATAGTTTCTCATTTCCTAACTTAAGCGTTTATCAAAGGTCCTCCATTTTTTAACAGTACTACGTATCACAATACCTTTAAAACAATTAATACTTGTTATTTCCGTTGTTATGTACAACGAAATGTGGGAACTAAATTCGAAAAAAAAACAAATCATTAACAAATTCTTGCGTCTCAGGGTAAATCTAAATATGTTTCGAAATACGTATGGTCAATGGATGAAAAAATTGTCAAGGATCAGAACGTCCTGCAATTCGTTTTTAAATAGTATTGCAATTTTGTAGGAGCAGACGTTTGATAAAAACTGACTGATTTACAATAAGTTTTTGTAGTTGATTTTCAACGAATGGCTTAGGTATGTGACTTAATGAAACAACACTTGTCCAAAAGTAATAATCTAGCCCAAGAACCAAAACCTATACATCTCTATGGAACTACATAGTATCTGAATGTTTTTCATACGTTTTTCAATCATTTTAAATTATTGCACATAAGAAAGGAAATTATGGTTCCATGGATAAAGACGGAATATCGCAGTTGCGTGAATGGCAGCTTTTTAATAATGTCTATGAAAAGTATTGTCAACAAATACTCTTAAACGTTTTAATTAAAAGTAATTTATACAGTACATTCGTAGTTTGTTTTTTACCTAATTAATTAAATCTAAATTCGTTTATTATATCAAGAAACTATTCTAAATTCGCAGCCATTAGCTCGGTGTCACCCACGAAGAATAACATTTCTATCGTGGGTGACACCGATTACCAGGTTTCACCACGAGGAGGTTGCTGCGAGTGGAGACCCAAAGAGAGATAGATGGAATCCAAGTTCCATCGATCTCCCTTTCACATCCTTAAAAACTAGATTAGCCATGCCAAGTAATTATTTTGTTTAAAAGAGGGACGAAGCTAAATCGTGGGCGACACGACGCGATACGACGCGATGCACCATGCAATAGTGCAAGGAACGAGAGACGCGAACCGAATAGCGAGGTCAAAAGGGCCAGCTCGTTGCCTCTTGGCAAGTCCGATCGAAGGGGAAGGGAATCGACGCACCCGACACAGAGGTTCCCCATTTCTCCCACGCATCCTGTTGGGAGCCAACTGGACCCAACTCGGGATGACTGACAGAGAGAGGGAGCGTGTGTCGGGGCTACCGTAGACAGGAACAGTCCCTGATCCCCTCTGCGGCCGAAATACCCTTTCCCTTGGATCGTCTCGCTAGAGGACGGCAACTGACCCTTCGGACCAGCTAATCGGCCGATCACTTGCTTTCTACATGGAAGCAGTGGTGATCGGAGGGGACGGGAGACGAGTGAAAGAGAAGCTACTTGTTACATAATTACTTGGCAGGACACGCGGCTACACTAAAGACTTAAGTCTAAATACCAAGTAATTATTTTGTTTAAAAAGGGATGAAGTTAAATTGTTGGAGACGCGACGCGACGCGATGCTAAACCGTGCAGCAGATCTTCGGATCAAATCGACACTACCTTTGGTAGATTGATTTCTATTTCTAGAAATCGATCTATCATTGGCAGGCGACTAGATCTTTCGGACAAACTGGACGGCCGATCACATGTTTCGTTCGACGAAACAGTGGTGACCGAAGCAAGAAACGAGAGAACGAGTCGAGAGAAGCTACTTGTTAAATAATTACTTGGCAATATTGGGAGACGCATAGAATAGGGACTTAAAATTAACGTCGAAGCTCAAGTCTAGTCAAGTTGAAGCTAAAATTCGGACGATAGAAGGAAACAAAGTTCCTTGGATGTTAATTGTACCAAGCAATTATGTGGTTAAAAAGAGGGATGAAGCTAAATCGTGGGATACGCGACGCGATGCTGTACCGTGCAGCGGATCCGAGGATCAAACCTACTGCCCTTGCTAACTCGATCTCAACAAGAAAACAGATAACTGCAACCCTGAATCGAGGTCTCCATTTCTCCAACGCAACCCGCCGGGAGCCCGAAGGACCCGACTTAGGCTGTCTGACAAAGAGAGAGTACCTGAGACAAGGTCGACTTCCGCTGGAAGGTATGCGTTTCCGCAGAATACGGAAACTCCACACCTTCCAACGAAGTGCCGTTTTCCCTCAATCAAGCTTACCAAGGGAAGGCGATTAGATCTTTCGGATCAGATACACGGCCGATCACATGTTTCAATCGATGAAACAGCGGTGATCGAAGCTAGAAACGAGGGAACGAGTCGAGAGAAGCTACTTATTCAATAATTGCTTGGTACGACGCGGAAATATGTACAATAAAGAAATCTTCGACGTTAATTTTAAGATTCGCGACGAAGCTTAAATCTAATCGACTTAGAATTAAATGTCCCTCGGCGGTTGTGGCGTACTCCCTCGATGTCCCTGCAAATAATCTGAAACTAAAATTGATACCCATATTAGTGACATACGAAAGGAAATTTAGTAACCACCATGCAAACTAGACGAAGCGATGGAATAATTTGTCGTGCTGATGTACCGAAGAGTGAGAATCTATAAGACTTTCGATGTTAGACCTACCTAAGGAAATGTACAAAATTTACACATGATACAAACAAAGTATTCTACCTATACTTGCGTAACGAGAGATAATGTCGAAGTAAAATAGCGAACAATTACGGAAATTAGCTGAAGAACCATACAAACGAAGACGAACAGAAACAAAGATTGAGCAGAATTGGAAATCCACCGATGAAATCAAAGAGTAAAAATACCCAAGAATTAAACAAAATATCTTAGCGAAATAGAACAAGAATAAAAATCTTATTCTAATCAGTGACATTAAAATCCATAAAATAGTATGCAAAGAAAAATTATACATGGGTTAACAACATTCATAAAATAATATGCAAACAAAAATGGTATATGATTCAACACAATCATGTCAATTCAAAAAATGAGGCAGTAATAGAAATAAAGGAGGACAACATAATAATCAGATAAAACCGGACAGTCAAAGAACATTGAATTATGACCAAACAAATAAAATAAACTGGTCAATTTTGTGATAATAATATAAATAAGTAAAGTGGGCTTACTACTTGTTGAGTATTAGTTACCATTACCAAGGAAGCACCGAAGGTCCAGCTGTAACATAAGAAACGATTCGTAATTTAGCAAAAGCGTTCCATAACGTTCAATTGGTATCAAACGACAAAATAGAAGTGGGGAGAGCAATTTTAAATAGTTCTTACCAGTGGTCATCACGGTCCGGCACTGGTCAGTAGTGGTCAGTAGTGGTCAGTAGTCGGATCTCCACTGGTCAGTAGTGGTCAGTTCTGGTCAGTCCTGGTCACTTCTGGTCACTCCTGGTCCCCCCAGTGGTCAGCGCTCCACGAATGGCCTGACTTTGGCCCGCGAGACCCGTTCCCCCTGGATGCTCCAGGGGTACTGAAGAATTTGTCCAGCGGTAGTCTTCGAGTGGGGAAGTCGAAGAGTGGGGAGACAGTGTCAACGTGAAGAGTCAAGAACCGCCTGGTCTAGAGGACATTATTTCGATTGGTCCCATCTCTTGACCATTTCTGGATCTTCACTGGACCGCTGACCTTAATGTCAACCTCACCGTTGACCACCAGTGACCATAAGTTAGTCATTGTTGATCATCGACCCATTAAAACCATTACGAAGATTAAAGTGTTCTTACGAGGATCCCCTTACAATTTGATGCATGATCTTTTTAACATTTTGTTCAACTTTGGAAGATTGTATCTCATGTTATAAGACACTCGTGGTACTAACGATAGGTCTATTCTTTACCTCGTTTATGTGTAATAAGTATACATGGGTTGGAAAATAAAAATGCCTGGACAGTTGAGACTCAAAATCAGAATTAGTATTGATGTAGCATGTGAGTTGCGGTGTACGTATCAATGAGATACATCCTTAGGTATTTTAATAATCTTGATATTTTAAATAATCTTAATCGATTAATGTCCAATTATGGACCGTACAGCTTTCATTCCGTTAAAAAATAATAAAATTTCTGTAATTTCATTTTCTGTCTCACTTCCACTTGTGTTTATTTCTAAATCTGTTGGTAACGTTGCGAGTGACACGAAAATGGTAATGGGGCTCTAGAGCCCCAGAGAAATGAGCCGAAAAAATACATTAGGTGAAAGGTCTACTCGTATACATATATGCCTTGTCTGTAGTAGAACCTTATTTATTGTATTTTTTACCCCAAACTATTACAGAATGCTATTCAGACAAAATATTTTATTGTTACATGTTACCAACGTACACCTCAAACTGTTTAATCAATATTCTCTGTTACCTTATAATCACAATTGTGTAAAGTAAAGAACGACGATCATTTAGAGCAGGATAAAATTTGTTTCGTCATTCGCATAAAAAATGCCAGTAATAATTATCAAAGATTATATTTGGCGACAAACATCGGAATTCGTGTTATTAACCGTACCTCTAAGAGGCCATCCAAAGAAGGTAGATTTATTCGTTATCGATAATTACGTGAAGGTAACAATATTTCTTAATTTTTCTTTCTGGTAAATTATACTATTTAAATGAAAAATATAAGTGACGTACTTTATAATAACAGGTTAGTTTTCCACCGTTTATATTGGAATTGTTTCTCTGGGCTAGTATTGTTGAAGAAGAAAGTAAATGCACGGTTACTGATACAGAAGTAATATTTTCTTTGCAAAAAATTGACGTTGGCCAAATATGGCCCACTATCGATATACAAAATATCGATAAAGAGACTCGACAGATATATCGAAATCGAGCTTTGGAACGTTCACACTCGAGCGCTGAAGAACATGCAAGAATTAAGAAGGGTAGTTACAGTTTTGTGTTATAAGGCTGTATATTCATATTAATTTCATCGAAAATCATAATCTCTTTTAGAAAAGCGTCGCTGTTTACAAAAAGAAGCAGTGAACGAACAAATCAGCATTAATACAGCAACACTGAATAAGATAGATGCAATACGAAATGCTCATCGGAAGGAAGCCATGCAAGAATTTGAGGATTGGAGATCGAAAGCTGAATTACCGTTTCTTCCTGATGTCGAAGGAAAGACGCAGGAAAACAGAAAAGCTTACAAGTAACCGAACTACGAAATACTACAAGTTTTTAACACTTTTTAAGTCGAATAATTATCCTTTGAATGTATTTTTTCTTACAAGGCCACCGTTAAAATGGTTCAAAGGCAATGATAATACGTTAAAATCTCGACCAATGACGAACGTCGAAATATTCGATAATAGTATACTCGACAGAGAACTTCGATCTATTGAATTGAAAAAGTTTGAATTTCTCGAATCGAATACAACGGATTTATCGAATGGTACAAATGGAAATGAAAATACGGTAGACGATAAACAAATCCAGAACGATAAAAATCCAAAAATTAACGAAGAAAGTAAAATGTCGGAGAAAGAAGAAAGTTTCTTCGATGGCAAGGATGATTCTAGTTCCGAAGATTCCGAATCGGAGCGAGAATTTAAATTAGATAGTTCTGTTCAGGAAATGAACGAGAAAGAATTGCGTAGATTCTACGAAAAAAAGAACAAAACAAAAGTTAGATTAGAATCCGTAAAAGCTGCAATAAATAATAAACGTGTGACAAAGGACAGTATATTCGAAGATCCTTCAAAGTCAGTTCCGTTACCGAGAAAGAGCAGTACCATTAACGTCACGTTTTCAGACCGGAAGTTCCCTACTCCGGCTAGAGAAAGCTCTTATCTGGAAGAACAAGAAGTATATTTTCTTTTGTTCTTATACCGATGATTCGAATTGATCTAAACACAAAGCAGTACTGTTCATGTTAATGTAATTACAGTGGCTGGAGAAGCAGGCAGAAGCAAGACGAAAAGTTGGTTTAGATATGGAAGATCTACTACCGGAAGAACGCGATCCACAATGGCTGAAAGATAAAGGAGAGTACGTTTAACGTTTTGAGAAGATATCGTTTGAATGTTCGAATTTTAAACCAACGAATCATTTATGTTTTCGTTTCAGTGAATTTTTCAAAGACGGAAACTACTTGGGGGCTATAAACGCTTACACGTACGGAATCAAAATCAGTGATAAAATGGCATCGCTTTATGTGAACCGATCAGCAGCACAATACGCGTTGGAAAACTATCATAGATGTGCCGAAGACTGCTCCAAAGTAAACAATTCGAACGATAATTTTATTTATAAATTTCCTTTATTTATTTGAATAATATAACAGACTTATCAAATTCTTTAACGAAGATTGATAGAGTGTGTATTAAGAGAAAAGATAATGTAACTGTTTCTTTAATCGTTTAAGGAAACGTATTACGCGTACTCGAATGAATTGTTTTCAGGTACATTTTCTTTTGCAGGCGCTGGAACTAATGGTGCCGAAATGCGAAGGCAATCGAGAGTCAAGGGCCAGGTGTCACGCTCGACTGGGCGCAGCACTCTGTAAATTATCTTCGCCTCAGCATGGGATTCCTGAACTAGAAGCCGCTCTGAAATTGATGCCGGACGATAAAAGCATAAAATGCGACGTGTTAGCGGCGAAACAACATTTCAACATAAAGGATTGAAAGGTAAATAGCATTAACAAAATTGTTGATTAATCGAAAAACTTGTATGAGATGGAATTGCGTTCATTCTTATTGTCAGTTAGATAAACAATATAATAAAACACCACTTAATAGAGATATATTTAAGGAAGATTGAATATCAAGAGAACATACAATATTTTACACTATATTATAAAAATATCACAGTCACAAATCCTGAAGGTGATTAAATCGAGGAACTTGTCTTACATTTAAGCTTATAACTTGTATTAATCTTACTATTAACTATACTGTTATTTAGTTATGCAATTATAAACATCATTTTGGTACCCTTTAATTTTAACTAAATACTAAGAAACTACTTTACAATATTCTTATAACAATGGATGTAAATCCTCATTAGGAAAAGGTCCTCTTTAGATCCGTTTTCCATCGCGTTTAGATAAACTTTCGGTAAGGAGCGATCAGTCGAATTTTATAAGTTTCTTATCAACGCAACCGCACTTCGTATGCTCCAAAACATGTAGTACTTCGTGATGTCTGTCCCGTTGTCGATCGATCATGTGCTTCACCATGAAGACAAGGCTTACATTTCTAGTTTCGATAGGCGCACAAATCTGTTTGGAATCCGGGCAACATCCAGCTCCCTCGCAACGCGTCAAAACGGTAGAAGCCGGATAGAAAACCTCGTCAGGGCTAGGACCAACGGTTAAAAGTTCTGCCACCGGCACGGCTCTCGGTTGTGGCGAGGAACACCGGAATTCGTGCACCAGTTGCACATGATTTAGAAATCCGCTATCCCTATGGAACAAAAACAATCGTTCAACATATCTGTCAAAGTCAACACGAATCAACAATTTGCAAATTAATTTAATGCGTGTAATGTAACTTACCTGTGATGTCGTCCAATCACGGCAAGAGCAAAGTGAATGGAAAATAATAGCAAAACGAAGCTCCTCATTTTCAGGCTGTTTTTCATTGTCCGGCGTGTTTCGCTCGTGAATGAAACGCAGAACCGGGGGACCTACTTCTGTCGGCTGTTCTGTTCACTCTGATAGATCGACGGGGACCGTCCCGGGGCTAAGGACTGCGACTCTTTTCTGCGATCTGAATTCTTTCTTCCTCTATATATATATATATGTAACTTTCATCCTCGGCCCGGTGCCCTCTGCGCCCCCTCCATCTCTGATTTCACTTCGTCCCTCTTCTTCCGATCTGCCGCTGTTCGTATCATTTTGTCTTGCTCGACGACGGTTCGTACTGTCTCCCTCTTGTTTCTCGGTAAGCTCGAGGGAGGGGTCGAAGCAAAGCGTTCCGAGAACATCGCGAAGATAACTACATATAATTACAACTAGTGGGTCCTGCCTCCCGTTCAAACTGGGATTGTGTTACGTTGCGTGACTAGCCATCCTTTCCTCATCGATTGTCCCCTTTCTTTCTCTCATTTTCTCCTTTCGTCGTGTGCCTTCCTCTTCTTTCTTTTTTTGTACTTTGACCGCGCCAAATTTCAACCTGTCATCAGTCAAATAATCGTCCTCGGTTTTACTTTTTTTCGTGCATCGGCGCATCGTGCTTGTATTTCCTCGTTTCCAGACAATTCTCCGATGATTGTGTCACTGACCTCTCTTCTACCGAAAAGTAATATGTACACGAAATCACATAAAATAATTAAAGGATCGTCTGATTGAATATCTGAGTCTCGCTGACTCCAGGAAACCTAATCCTCTGAGTCAAGAATGCACATCAGACGACTCGCCAAACGATTCTATGTGGTCCGCAGCCTGATTTGCATAATGTACAGAACTCTGTTATCTATATTATGACTAAGATTGAGTTCCCAGATATCAACAAACTATACAATGATTGCTTATATCAGTAACGAAGGTGCTGACGATCGCGTTAGACACAGTTCTTCTGACAAAAGACGCAGTATTCTGTAACGTTTCGAAAAAGAAAGTACTCGTGAGTATTTGATCATTTACGTCTTTATTCCAGTCATAGTAAATGTCACATGTATAGCTTCATTTTTCTTTACAAAAGTCCAAATTTTAAAAACTACGATCCGCTTAATTACAACTACCATGACAACGTTTAAGGTATGTACCCCCGTAGCTCAGCTCTAATTGTTTTGAGCATAGTATTGTCTACAAATATTCATCGTCAAATATTTACGCGTTGATTTTTCATAGATAAAGAAGAGAAGAGCGGAAAAGACTCGACGGATGAACGCGAAGAAAACTAGATACTCGGAGTATACGGTATGACGTAAAGTGCCCCATATATCTTGCAGTCTGCAGCAATACATGATGCGACAGGTTGTAATGAGTCATCGCAGTGCGGCCGTCTGCCAAGTGTCTGGTTGCGACAAGGTTCATTCATAACGCTTTCCTTTTATATTTTCTTTGGTTTTTGCAAAAAGACTGTTAGTTACACGCGATAATTTCGTGCGTCACGAGGCCGGAACACGTCCGCTCAGCAAATTTCTTACGCGAAAGGTGAGAGTGGTCATCGATTGCTCAAATCGGGACCCGGGTTACACGAATATCCGTTAACAGTTTTGTTCGTGGAACTGACTCAACGGTATGCGAAGTAACAATCTATGGAACCGTGTGCAGAATTTCGAGCGTAGGTATTCGACACCGACCAGTGACCTTGAAATTGTCATCGCCTTAGACGTTAACGTTACTAGTAATAACTGAAGTTTCGAGAATTATTTCCCACTTTTTAATCTACGGCTATTGTCGTGAAGCGTTAAAAAAACGTACGTAATACCAACTATCTAATAAGACTATAAGACAAGATTGAATGGGTGGCGGATTGCCAAACTGGCATACAAACTGTTACTCACGCACGATGAACCGCTAACGATCTTGAAGCAGAACTGGTCAGCCAATGATTCACGTGAATCAGTAATCGAACAAAAATTAATTTCTTTTTGCGTACATTTGTAGAATATAAAAGATCAAAGATCAAAGAAAAGACGTTTTCAATAGGAACTTTATTGCGTCTGTGATTTCATAACATTTTACACTTTCTATTCCGAGGCTTTTTCTCGGTATCGGATGTATTATTCTGTTATCGATGTTAGTGCAAACGCAGGTTTATTTTAAAGTCAATGTACTATTCCACATATGCATAACTTGAACTGAACATAACTTTGCACGATAAACATATTTCATTTTACAATTGAAATTTATATTTTTATTTAACAATGTTTGAATGCACCAAGTAGGGGTGTTGCGATATAAACGTAGGTACTTCAGTATCACACGATGAATTGAAGAGCTTATTTTCAAACTTTTGGTATGTCAAAGAGATATCTGCTAAATAATTATATTAAAAAACACAAATACCTGTTTAGTATTGCAGGATGAGAAGGCAGAATATATGATACCCAAGGTTACTTTAAATTTCTAGTGAATTCATTAAACTGGACTTTCGATGAATCACGGTGTAGTATGAGTCAATTTTGATCGAACCAAGAATCCAAAAGGAAATGATAGGTGGGTCCAGATGTGAACGTTTATAAAGATTTCGATAACGAGCCGAGTTTCGGCAGAGAATGGAATAAATCTCAATAAAACGAAATCTCCGTTTTTGCGATTGGTATGATTTCATTCGCAGGACATTATCGATACCTCGTCGGGTTACAAACAATACTGACCGATAAGGGAAAGATAAATTTATATTTTAACTTTTGTGTACAAGCGTGATAGCTGTTCGCGTAACCTATCAATAGAAGAGAAGTCGAAGTTCGACTTTGATATAAACGCGTTTCTTGTCTTATCGGAAGTGTAGCCGATCGCGCCGACAAATCATGGTGACTCGAATGGCGGACTGTAAGAATACAACGTGCAAATCTTTGGAATTAAATACCGTTCGCGTGACAGAGATTTCCTTGTAGTTTGTTAAATCGAACAGACAAACCTGTTATTATCTAAAAAGTATCCAGAACTGCGGAGATCGATGCGATTCACCGTATTTTGGGGAACAGTGAAGGATACGATCTTTGAGGTATAACGATAAAACCATGACAATCCCCAAACTGTCAGTATACTCCATACGATTCGAGTACAATTGCATAAGTAAATAATACCACGGAACCGAGGAACATCGAATTCTCAATGTGCATGAATCTCGATCGATATGTGTGCACTTCACGCGTGGAGCATGTGTGTAAACTCTTCCACGTATAAATACTCTTCTGGCAGCAGGAAAGTTTCAGTCGGTCGCCTCTCAACACGACTCCGTGTCAATGGTCCGTATAATTTGTCTAAATAAGACGCGATCGAAGCGTGTTTATCAGAAAACGCATGACGGAGCTAGAAAAACTTGATGCACGTGACTTTAAGTGAATTTAATTTTCGTTCAAGACGGGCCGTAGATCCAAGGATCGTACGAGCGACGACAACGGAGTTTGATCGATCGGAATCAACCTAACAGAGACGAGGTATGAGAAATAGATCATTGAGGACCTCTCTATTAAGATTGATGATACTCGTTCCGTTGACTCTGGACAACATGGTCCTATTGACAGCGGCGAACGGCGACGTTCATCATCATCGAGTAACGAGGAGGATTCATTTACCCCGCGCCGTAGATACGTCGAAAAAGTTCGTCTGCAGAGAACCACAATCTCGAGCGTACAACCTGAGGGACTTGATGCAGAACGTACATAAAAATTCTGGAGAAAGTGCCATTCAGCCAGTTTATATCGTTCTGAAACGTTGCGACGGACACTCGGGATGTTGTATGAGCCCGGATATGAGCTGTTCACTGGTAGAATCCTCAATTTATTACGAGGAGATGGAGATCGAGATCTGGAGCCTCGAGACCAACGGCACGAGGAGACAGTGGATAAGGATAGAGCAGCACGGCAGGTGTGCGTGCGAGATGACCACGAACAATGATCGATATCAGCTGGAATATCAACAACCTAACGTAACGCTTATTTAATGGTAGGAAATCCGAACACACTTAAACGTTTCAAATATTTTGTGAAGTTTTAACAAGTGTAAAATAGAAACGAACGACATCATCAACTTCTTGTGCTCATCTGTGCTGATTTTCATAATTACATGTGCGACAATTTAGTGTACTGGCTCGGTTGAACATGGATGTAACGTGCAAACAAGATTGGCTCGTAGCCCAACGATGTGATTGCTGACGTTATCGTTTCCGATGAAACAATTAAAGCGTTAATGTTACAGAGAGGATTATAATTCATAAAAGAATTAGTATAGCCAATGAAATATTTATATTCAAAAGGAAAAGAAATTTATAAATGTTATTGCAGTAATCAGAAAACGTTAAAACTGAATGAAAATTATAATGT
This sequence comes from Colletes latitarsis, assembly GCF_051014445.1. Lineage (NCBI taxonomy): Eukaryota > Metazoa > Arthropoda > Insecta > Hymenoptera > Colletidae > Colletes > Colletes latitarsis. The sequence continues at coordinate 21,715,518 of NC_135135.1, read as the reverse complement.
AAATAATTTATTTAACTAGTCATATTTATCACTTTTCCGTTTAATTACTGATAATGTTGCATTAAACAAAGTGAAGGGGAACAAATTGTATTACTGTATTAGAAATAACTGCCAAACTCTGTAGTAAAGAGTTATTTGTCATCATATAGAGTAATTATTTGTCATTGTGGTATTATTTTAATGATATTACAATAACATGAAAACTATGATATTAAGAAATTTCATTTTTGTCATGATGAAAAATGTATAAATTACTAGATATTTATGAGTTCATTATAATTTCAGTATTCATGTACTTACATTTACCGATAATTTGAAACGAAATTATCTCAAAATAATATGAGTTATTTAAATATTGAAAAAGTATTAATTAGCAACAATACTTTAAGTTGATTATAGCTGGTAATCTTAGTTCAGATAAGAGACTGAAGTATGTGTAATGTATATTTCCATACGCGTTTTCCGATACGTATTTTAGTACCTCGTATTTATTCTATTAATAAATTTCGTGATGGATATTAAATTGTACTTAAGTAGATATTTGTAAATCATAGGTATTTATTTTATAATATTTATTAATATTTATCACTGACAAGTGGAAGTCAATAAGTATATTATGTTCATAATATGTAATTGTACGACTGATGCAGAAATCAATATAGATCGATATATTTATTTAAATCTGCAAAATACTAAAAAATAAAACCGCACTTTGAAAATGATGATGCTTGCACATTGTGACAAAAACTTTCAATGTGACGTTCGCTGCACACGGTATGAAACCATATTAAAATATGGTACACATACTTTGTGTGAATGTTTTATATAAAGATATCCAATGATTAAGGAAATTCAAATTACATAAAAATTACTTATACAAGTCAATAAATAGGGCAACTTAAATAGTATGTACTTTTGACTGAATCTAGTAACTTCGAAAACGAACAGGTATGACAGAAGGAATGTCACTTTTGATTAAAAATAGATGTAAAAAGAAATGCTATTGCGATTATTAAACTCTAAGCTTTAAATGTAGAAAGATACGTGTACGTATGTTGTCATTACAAGAACGATGTTATGGTCTCATTTAAACATATAGGAATAACAAATGTCATATCGAAAAATCTATCTGTACAACATAATTACCGTTTAACGCTAAATAAAAATATTTTTATTTTAAATGTTGATATATTAACAACCAATGTTCGTTACATCGTTCATGCACAAAATGACAATAATGCTTGCGCATTTCTCATATGACTTCTTGTAGAAAATCGTCTTCTAGTCTTAAAATCGAGCGTATGGAAATTTAGAGCGCATTCGGCGTCTAGTTCCACGCCCCCTTCCTGTTTCATTATTTGATCCCCTCCCTCCATGTCCTCCGCGCACTACAGCTTGACCTTTGAAGAAAATATACAAATGTATATTTTTTTTAATTAAAAAGACACGTTCCTACTCTACACCGACAACGCTGTAAATACAGCATTATTACAATTCATCATTTACTTACCCCTGCCAGACTGACTTTCCCAAACAATAGGCGTCGGCCGTGTACCGCGCGTTGCCCTAAACGGTGATCGCGACGATCGTCGTGCCGTAGCACTTCTAGTACCATTTGCCGCTGTTGCAGCCGCAGCAGCAGCAGCCGCAGCTGCCATTGCCCTTTGACGCGTATTACTGGAAGGAGACGCTTCCGCTTCGCGACTCTCTTCTTCTACTTCATCCTCTACTATGTCACTTCCAGGTTCTTCGGTTCCTTCACCGGTGTCAACTGCATCATCGTCTCCAGAAATCAGAGGACCGGCTTCTTCTGTACGCTTTTCACTCTCTGAGCTAGTTCCTTCACGCGTAAGTGAGCAATTAATTATATATATGATATAAGCCGTGTTTAATCGATAATATGAAGAAATTATATTTATATACCAAGTATCACAGACTGTGATTATTTACACTTCAATCTATTAACGCACGCAAATTAATATACAGTTTATGATCGCTACCTTCAGTCGGTGTCGTACTGATAGATTCTGTGATTATTTCAGTTTGACTATGTTGTTGATCATCGACACCGACTACACAAATACTAGGTATTGCAGGTTCTTCGCTAGTATCGTCAACAGTGGTACCTGTTACAGACACTGGTGTCACTGAAACTGGTGTTTCCTGTTCTTCGGATGGTCCGCTGCTTGTCTAGAAATAGATCACGCTATTAGATGACGCATTATAATATTATTGTGTTGTATAAAAATATTTAGTCCTGTTCTTACCGAAGGTGGTAAATCGGCTGCTGGTGAAACTTGCAAAGGCGTAGTAGGCACGCTACGACCAGTACCACCATCTTCTGACTGAGCAAGATCCATTCTCGTATCATCCATACTTTCTTGGACCACTTGTGCAGCTCCAGAGCTGGATGATCCAAATATCGTTCGAGTTGTTGATCCAGAAGGAGTTGATAAAGAAGGGGTTGACGACGCTGTCGTTGGTGCAGATGAATCTCCAAAGGTGAAACGTCCTTGAGGGACCTGAGGTGAACTCACAGCTTCTCCGAACCCATCCCCTCGACGTGGAACAAACAAAGTCGGCGTGCTTGGTACTATACTATCGTCACCACCATCCTCATATCCTTGCTGTGGCTAAAAGTTAAAGAGATTTAATATTTTTATTAACTTTATTAATAGAAATTAATTTTCTTTTTGCTTTTATCCATGAAACGAACCAGAAGAAGATGTTGTTGTTGTTGTTGCCTAGGCATGGGTGCAATACCCCGCGATGAACGAGTTGCAAACGATGTTGGTGGTTCTCCCGTTGGTCCAGCGCTACTAATCGCTTCAGACTGTTGCTGCTGTTGATTCGTGGGTACCGTTGCTTGTGCTTGTCTAGGTACTTCAACACTCGTCGAATCTTCTCCCATTATAATCTCAACTTCATTGTTATCGCGTTCTACTTCTACCTCGACTTCATAAGGCATTTCCTCTTCTTCTTCCATTTCTTCGTACGGATCATTATCGAATTCTTCTTCTTCCTGCGTTTGATGGTTGCCTCCTCCTTCACCTTCATCACAATCCACTACAACTACGCACCCTTCTTCTACCTCTTCATCTTGATCCCGTTGACTCGACGTTGGTACCTGCGAATTAGATTCGTCCATCATACTTCAAATATGTAATTATCACTTAATATATTTCGTGTCTTTGTAATCTAAATGTACCTGATATTCTACTTCCGAAGCACTAGCACTCGCAGTGGATGCTATTTCTTGTCTGGTCCGTTTAGTTTTAGGGCTAAGAACTTGTTCTTGCCTGCTATGATCTACGCTCTCTACGATTCCTGATCCTGATGCCGTAGAATCGAGAGTCCTGGGACGTTTGTGCCCTGTCGAAGCTTGCGACGTGCTCACCGACTGGGTTGAACTACTAGCTACAGTTTGCTGTTGATCGCTTGCTGCAGCCTGTTGTTGTTGCTGCTGTTGTTCGACTCTTGGACTGACTAAGGCAACAGTTTGTTGTTGTTGCTGCTGCTGCTGCTGCTGTTGGCATTGCTGTTGCTGTACATTCAGCGTTTCCGCAATTTCTGGATCTTCTCTTTGCGTTGACTCTGCTGATTCACTCAACTGTGGTTGTACAACAAGTTGGCGTAAAGTACTAGGCGCTGTCTGCGACGAGCTGCTAGTACTAGCTGGTTGAAAATCTGGAAGACTACTAGTTGGAGAACTTGTTTCGGTGGTATGTACTACTTGTTGCTGTGATTGTTGTTGTTGATGGGGTGCAACCATTACCGGTGCACTAGCAGTCGTAGGTAAAACTGCAGCTGTTCTAGATTGTACTACTACGCTCATGGGACGAATACTTGCTAACGGGGTTTCAGCACGAGCAGACATTGGTTTAATATTTGCTGTTGGTGGTTCTGTGGTAGCGCTAACTCCGCTGACGCCAGCTAATTGTCGTTGTAATTGATTAACTCTTTGCGAAAGACTATCTTTCTCTGCTTGAATTTCTGTTTTTTCATGTTCCAGGCGGGAAATTCTACCTTCCATTTGAGATTTAAGAGCTACGAGTCTAGCATCGTGTTCGGCTGCGTCCGATTCAGTATCACCGGCTTCGACTTTTGCTTTTAGATCAAGCAATTCTTTTTCGCAAATCTTTTTTGATTCCGTCAATTGCATGATTTTGGTTCTTGCACCTTTCAACACTTGTTTCGCACGTTCTTCCTTCTCTACGCTTGTCTTATTCATAGTGTCGATTTCTTTCTTCAACAAATCAGCTTCGTTTTGTATAACTACCATTTGCCGAGACAATTCGTCAACTTTTGATGTTAAGTCCATGTTTGCCTGACGCAACTCTGCTCGACCTTCTTCTCGCAATTGATCCTCGCGTTCCTGGGATACGTAAACAGAATCCTCGCTTCCTGAAGTTCCAGCCGCTATTCGAGACTCTTCAGATCGATTTTTCTCTTCCTCCACTGTTTTCGCAAGTTCCTCAAACTGAGTCTTATATTTCTTTGCTATTTTTCTTATTTGAATCTCCTTATTCTTAATGTCATTCAAGACTACTTCTTTATCGCCAAGCTCTTTCCTTAATGTGGCTAGATCTTTAGCTTTGGAAGTAGAATCAGCAAGAGCTTCGTTCAAATCCAAACCTAATTTACGCGCTTCCTCAGAGACTTTCTGAACTTGTTCCCCTTGTGCTTGCAATTGTTTCTGGAGTTGTATCAGTTGCTCTTCCAATTTAGTTTTCTCCATTTTCAATTGATTGAATTCTTCCGCGCGTTTAGCATGCGTCTCACGTTCGGAAGTGAGCAGTTTGCTAAGATTTTCGCGTTCGGTTTGCAATCTACGCCAATCTTCCGGACTTGTCTTGTTAGCTCTCTCTACCAATGCATTAGCTCTTTGTCTCCATCTAGTTGCCTCTGCCTTAAGACTTGTATTTTCCTGCAGCAAAGCCTCTATTTTCACTTGCATGTCTCGCGTCGTGTCTCGAAGTGGCACAACTTCTTCCGAAAGTGCGGCAACTTTCGCAGTAAGCTCTGAAACCTTTGCACTTAGACTGTCTCTTTCTTCTCTCAGAATTCTGTTAGAATCTGCAATCGCATTTAAAGTTTCAACTTTTCGTAGCAGCTCCGCGTGCTTAGACGTGGTCACTACATCGATTTCTGACTTTTCTCTTTCTGAATTTAGAACAGCCTCGCTTTCCTTTACTCTCTTCTCTAAGACCTATATTAATGAAGATACATTGTAGGTAATCTAACAAAGAAAAATTTTCATGTATACAAATTTCTATAAATAAACGTAATACTAACCTCCATTTGAGACTTTAATCGAAGATTCTCTGCCCTCAAAACGTCAAATTTCGTTACAGCCAAATCTTTCTCGCGTCTCAGATACTTCATCACTCTTAGTAATTGTTCTGCAGATTTAGAATCATCTTCAAGACCACTAAAACTACGATTCATTGCTTCTAAACTAGTGTCGGGACTTTCCTGGCTGCTCATTTTAGTTTGTTGACTGTGCATAATTGCAGTTTTTTCGCTTAATTCTTGAATTTGCGTATGTAAAATAGCATTTTGTGCATCCAAATCATTTACTCTTTGTTGTATTCCCTCCATTTCATCAAGCAATTTCTTTTCCCTTTCGTGACAAGCTGACTTCGCAAGTTCTAAAGCTTCTACAGCAGAATTTCTTTCCTGAGTTAATGTTGTCATCTTTTTGTCTACCGTTTGTGCTTCTTCTTTTAACTTCGCTAACATCTGAAGATCTGCTGAATGCAATACCATTTCTCTAGCATATTTCTCTTCTGCTTCTTTTGCCGTTACTGAAGCGGTATGCAAATCGCCTTTAATGATCTCTAATTCTCCTTTAACTTCGTCTAATTCTTCAAGCTTCCTCTCTGCGTCGGCTAATTTTTCTCTTAATTCAGAGTCAGTTTCTTGTCTACCACTGGAAACTTTTGCTAATTCTTCTACTAAATCCTGTACTCTCTTTTGTAAAGACATTATTTCTACGCGTGCTTCTTTTAACGCAGTTTCTAAATCCTCTTTACACTTATTATGTTGCGTAGTTAATTCTCTTAATTGTGCTTCTGCGCTTTCGGCTATATCGCAATACTGTTGGCCCTGTTGCCGCGCGGCTTTTAGTTGTTCTGACAAAGATTTCGCTTCTGTTTGTGTCGTCGCAAGTTGCAATTCAAGTTCTTTTAATCTCTTTACGAGATTTTCATCACCACTGATAGGTTTTGATATTGAATGATTAACAGCTTGTCGAAGTTTAATATTGAGTTCCTCTATGCGCTGTGTATTTTGGGAATCAGATTGACGGGTTTGTTCCAATTCTACACGAATTTGTTCAGTTATATTACGTTCCTCGGTAAGTCGTTCTTGTGTTGTTGCGAGTTGCCTTTCTAAATGGGATGTTAATTCTCTAAATCGGTCTTGTTCTTCCTGCAATCGCCGTCTCAAAGCTGCACATTCCCTCGTAGCATCATCCAAACGTTGTTCGGCACGTAGTTGACCTTCGGCTTGAACACGTTCCAAACTAGCTTTAATAAATTCAACATCTGCTTGTAACAAAGCTTGTGTTTGACGTTCTCTCTCATACACTTCGCGTTCTTTTAAAAGGCGTTCTTCAGAACCGCGTAAAAACTGTGTTTCCTGTCGTAAGTTTTCCAATTGTACTTCAGCTCGAGACGAATGCATCTTAGCAGCTAAAGTTTCATCTTTCAGAATCATTAAACTTTGTTCATGCTTGCCGATTGTAACATTATAATTAAAACATTTCTCCTCGAGAACTTTTATCTGAGACTTGTAAGAACTAACATTTGCTTGTAAAAGATTAAATCTATCATTAGCTGAATCTAATTGTGCTTTTAATCTACAACACCGGGCTGAACTTGCTTCTGCTTCTTTTCTAAGTCTTTCAACTTCTTCTCCTAACATTCGTTCATGCGCTGCTTTTTCCTTTCTATAAGTATCATATTCATCTGTAACTTGTTTTAATTTACTTTCGCATTCTATTAATTGTTTTTTCAATTCCTTTTCTTTATTCGCGTCATCCTGAGTAATTTTAGATGACTCATCTTTAACAACTTTTTCCCCATCTATCTCTTTTGTGTCTTCTTCTGATACAATGGAGACGTCCTTCTTTTCTGATATATTTGTCTGCTTCAAACATTGTTGGTACATATTTTTATACATATCTCGCTGTCTTAAAAGACCCTCTAACATTTTTCCCTGTCTGTCTTGCGCAGCTTGCATATCTTCTAACTGTTCTAAATACCTATCTAATTTTTCTTTCATTTCACCAGAATTGATTTCATCAGTTGCTTTTTCAATTTCTTCTTGCCTCGACGATAATGTACGGACTATTGATAATAATTTTTGATTATTTTCTTGTAATTCTTCAATGTCTTTAAAAGTCACAAGCTTTTTACTGATAATTTCAGACGAAGCAAGATTATCCACATCCATTGAATTTGAAAATTCATTTGAATGAATAGTTGCACCACTTCTACTTTCTTGAACTTCCTTCAAAAGGAAGCATACCTAAAACAAAATGATATATATATACGTATATATATGTAATTTTGTTATTAAGGCATATACAATATGCATAACGGTATATAATCACAAGCTTCTTACTTGTCTTGCTAAATCTGACAGTTCTGTCTTCAATCTTTGATTTTCTTTAGTATGATGTTTAGCAATACGATTTGCTTCATCTGCTACTTCTTGCAACTTATGGTTTTCTGCTAAAAGTTCATCTAATCTTGATGTAAGAGTTGCAATATTAGTCATAGCAGTTTCATAATCTTCACGTTGTTGTTGTAAAATAGGCGCTTTATCTTCTAATTCACGTAAAATGACTTCCATGTGAGACTTCAGTCGTTCGTTTTCCTCACGTTCAGAAGTTAATTCGTTTGTTACATCAACTAATTGTGTATAAATCTGTGTAAGACTCAAGCCTTTCCTAAGCACGCGACTAGTTATTGCTGCTGTTGGTGCAAGTTGTTCAACAGCTTGATCCAATCTCTCTGTAAAAAATTGTATAATTATTAAACAAACAATATATATTTCTCCAAAAGAACTATTTACCTTGTTTAATGCTTTTAAGTAATTCATTTGCATGATTTAATTCTTTCGAAAGTTCGTCTATTTTCCGTTCCTTTTCTTCTAAATTTTCTTTGTGCTGTAATTGAAGTTGATTATGTGTAGTCTCTAGTTTTCCATATTGTTCTGTGGCATGCTCTAGTAATTCCTGAAGTTCTTTAACTGCAGTACTAAATTCTTCAGCTTTTGCATTTGCTTCATCTGCCATTCCTTTATAGAGATCAGCCAATCTAGTTTGAGCTGTAATTTCTTCTCTATAGGAAGCATGTATAGAAATTTCATGAGAACGCTGCCCTTCTAATTTTTGAGCAAATTCGTCACAGCGTTTTTGAATTAATGCATATGATTCTCGTAGTTGCGACATTGCCTCATTAGCAATACGTAATTCTTCGTCGCGTTGTGCCAAACGAGTTTCGGTTAAAAATGATCGTGCAGAAGCTTCGGATCTTGCTGTTTGTAATTCTGATGTTCTTTTTAGTAATTCCTCTTCAAGGCCTGACATTTGTTGCAAAAGAAGTGACCTTTCTTGCTCTAGACGTTTCTCCCTGAAAAATTTAATACAATACATTTCTTGAAAAAAATTATATTATGTACTTATTTAAGATACATACTTAAATTCAAGAGTCATATCACGACTTCGAATTTCCTCTGTTTCTGCTAGAACTTGACATTTTGTAGCAACAGCTTTTTGTAGCTGACTACCTAGAGAAGATAATTCTGTATGCATTCTTTCAATTTCTGTATCTCGTCGTTCAACTTGTAATTGTAATGCATCTCTTTCATCGACTATTGTATCTCTGTGCCTGCGTAAATCTACATTTTCCTTCTCCAATCTATAATATTAAATATTAAATTAGATATTATAATACTATGACATATATATTTTAGACAATACCTTTTAACATTCTCTTGTAATTTATGTATTTCACTCTTAGCCTCATCTAAATTAGTTTGTAATTCAGCATTGAATTTCTCTGCCACGTCTAATTTTTCCTTACACTCTTGAAAGTTTGATTTTTCTTCAGCTAAGTCTTTTTGTAATTTATCCAAAGTTTGATCTAAAGTTCAGTTAAAAAATTATCAACAAAATTTTGGTTATAGAAAACACTTTATTGTAATATAATATAAATACGCTTAGGTAATAAAAAACTGTTAAACAATAAATTTTTCTTTTTTTTTTTTTAATATTCTAATTTTAATATCGTTAACTGAAATGCCACATTTTCGTGTTGATTTATCATTTAATGAAATAAAGAACAAATATCTGTACGTAAAGAAAAACATCGTATTTATTTTTAATAAACCAGTTCGTTCAAATTATTTAACGGACATGGCATATCCTTACGGAAGGAGGTTAACTCCTTCTTGTAAATAGACCGGGCAATCGTTATTATAGCAAAAAGTACAAAATTCAACTTAAACTTACCAAAGCTTTTCCTATTAGTTTCAAAAACTGCTTTAGCCGTAATATACTGTTCAAATTTTTCTTCAAAGTACGTGTTTACTTTCTTAACGAATTCTTCCGGAATTTGTGTTAATTCTTCATCGCTTAAAACTTCTCGCAACGCATTGTGTTCGTTCTCGTCTGTTTGGTCCATCTTTCCTTTTAGATGTAATTTATAAAATCGAGCAAATCTCTCTTTAGTATTAAACTAGTACTTCGTGAATAATTGTGCTCGATCGAAGGCACATTTGATAACACATTTAATACCTATCGCTTTCAACTTCGTATATCACTACAGACTTTATCGAACTGACGCGGCTCACTGGAAACTACAGACTACAGCGTTCTGATCAGTTGTACTTAGCGCTAGTGTGCCATTTTGCAATTAACTTTATGTATGAATAATTCAATTACCAGTACATCTGTTATTATTGCAATATTCATTATATTCATTATGTTCAATACTTTCATTTTAATTGAATTTCTCTATTTTCCCAAGAACATATATATAGTCCATAAATTCCCGCTTTTATTGTAAAAACAATAGTAACGAAAGAAAATGCATTTATAGCATACGTATACATTACTGTTTTTATACAATTCTGTTTTAATAAAATAATTGCAGTTTAAAATATATATACGCTTTTATAGTAGCGATCAATTTACGAATAGAAGATCAAAAAGTACAGAGCAATATACATATATATTTATGATTGTTTCTAACACGTGGAAGAGAAAACATTATACATAAGTAATATTCGAATGTCCACTAAAAAAAGAGTGTACTTTGCTCAAAAATTTTGATAAAGATTTGTTATATGTTCAATATGTTTTTGTCGAAATCAAATTCTTTTTTAAAATCAAAGATTGTCGGAGGTTATACAAACGATCATATTCGTTGTATCAAACAACGAAAACATTGTTTATACGAACTGAAAGCACACAATTATAGCAATTACGCAAGTACCAGGGCTTTATGTCCTTTATTATATAACAAATATGGATTTAATAAAAATGATCCTTTAAGTAGGCATGTTAAAACATGTCTTTTAAATTTATTGAATGTTAACAAAAAGTTGTGTACAGACGCTTTAGTAAAAAATGCCAATGTATTTGGAGATCTTTCATATGAAAAATATGAAAAAGTTGAAATGGATGATGATGAAATAAAAGAAGAGACGTTTATGGAAAATGATGCAAGAATTCCAAGGTGGAAAAAATTAAGTCTTGGTCAATATTGTAATCTTATTAAATCTCATATAGGAAAAAAAGATTTGGATCAAGCATTAAGCGTATTAGATTTAGTAAAAGCAAATCGTGACAAGCCTAATATATATATGTATGTTCTTTTAATACGTGCATTTGCTTTACAAGGAAATATCAAATTATGTTTTAAACTCTATAATAAGCTGAAGAAACGTGGTTTAACTCCTACTCCAGCAATATATAACAGTTTAATCAATGCTTGTGCTGTATCAAAAGATAAAAAGACAGCATTGATGTATTTGCATTACTTGAGAGAATATTTCTACAAGCAAAATTACTGTTTAAATGAAACACACTATATTACTTTCATAAAAGCTTATAGTTGGCATCAAGAAATGAAAACTGCTTTTGAACTAGCAGATGAAGCATGGGATAAACATCTTGTCACAAAAGATACATATGCTTGTTTATTTCACTCAGTAATCAGTAATAAAGAAAATGGGTTAATATATGCTTTAACTTTGTGGCATGAGATGAAAAGACATAGAATAAAACCAAATTTAACACATTATAATCTACTTTTAAGAGCAATCAGAGATACAAAATTTGGAGATCTAAAAGTAAATGATATCTTGCAAAGAAATTTAGTAGGTACACAAATTCAGCTTATTGAAACTGGAAAACCAGACTTATTACATTCCCCACCGGTATTAAGCACCACATGTTTTCAAATGATTAAACAGCAGACACAAAATAAATCTATAGATGTTATGTCAAAGGATAATGATTCAAAAGCTGTTGTGACCATTGAAACTATATTGTCCCAAAGTTTAAATGATGTATTAGAAGTTAATAAGTTACTTTTATTTGGAGGAGTAGAAAAATTATTCACACGAATGGAAAGTGATAATGTCATACCTGATGAAAAAACATTAACAATTATCATGGAATTACTTCCACCTTCCATATATGTAGAAAATATGTATCTCAAATATATTGAGAATAAAAAAATGAAAGTGGATATTACTTTTTATAACATGCTCATTAAAAGGAGGAATAATAGGAAACAGTATAAAGCAGCAAAAGTAAGTATAGAATATTAATGAATAATTCATAATGCAGTTTACATACATTTTGAATGTTATAATATTAAATTTTATTTTAATATAGGACGTTATTAATGAAATACAAAGACATCATCTTACACCAAATATTATAACATTTGGGGTATTAGCTCTTGGATGTACAAGTCTTATGTATGGAGAAGAACTTTTAGAACAAATGAATAAAGTTGGTTATACACCTAATTCTATAGTGCTAGATATACTAATGCATGCAGCATGTCGCTACAAAGATTTTAAATATGTACAATTTCTGATAAATTATATGTCAAGGTATCATATGAAACCATCTAAGTATATGTTAGATACCTTAGAAAAGTTTGAGAAATTGATATTACAATTTATAAAAACCGAGGTATATAAATTATCTTCAGTCAGTTTGAGATATGTATGTTATAAAATTACAATTTAATATTCATTTGTATTTTAGAATAAATACAATCGTAAAGAAATAAGGTACACAAAAACAAAGTATAATGAATTTAAAATATACTATGACGAATGGAAACAAAGAGTACAAGAAATGTACAGTGTTAAAGCATCAAAATAGTGTCTATGAATGTACCTATCAACAGTGAGTATTGCAAGTAAACAAGAAATAATTTTTAGATTATGTTTTTTAAAATTAAAACTCTAGTTAATATTAATTGTAATTGTGTGGAATTCTAACTTTCAAAATTGCTTGTTTTATTTATTACTAGTTTTTGGTACCTGGATTTGCCCAGATATTTATAAATTTTTATTACTAAAAGGTTTCTTAGATCGTAAATGAATTCGAACGCGACATCTCAGTTCCATCTACTATATTAATGTCTCTATTCCGAGACAACTCGAATGATTGTCTATATTAGAAGTGTCGCTTAAACGCGTAGCGACTGATATAAGCTATAATCACAAAATCAGAAAATATTGATACTTATTAATTACGTAGATATTTACCAAGTCGAGGTCTACAGTATGTAGTTAATACAATAAGTCTGGAGCTATTCCTATTACTATTAACTGTTTAAAAGTAAACAGTCGCAGATTATTGATAACAGACAGACGTTGCGCTTTATATATGTAGAGACTTAAATGGTTTTATTATTATGAAAAAGAGTCTTATACAAAATTTACTGTATCATATATTAAATTTGTTATTATGAAATTTTTAATTGCATTGTAGGTGGCAAATTACAAAATCAGTGTTATCATGAGTGAGCATTATTTATTTCTAACTAAACTTAAAATTAACGGAGATAAGGAGGTCGTGTTTCTTGTGCCCAAGGCCTGCTCCTTGTTCCTGCATTGATCGCTCGAGAAGGACAAGTTCCGCGGATACTAAGTTTATTATAACCTGTAGGTCCTGTTGGCTGTGCCCCACATGTTTCTAATGCTACAAAGTCATCAACATGAAGAGATGGAGGTCGCGAAGTGTTTGGTGGTCTGGATCTAAATGGATCTGCGCCTCTACCTACACCTCCTACTACTGGACCACCTCTTAAAGAATTGGTAAATTGCGTTCTACCTCGCATAGGCGTAACTGTAAAATGATAGGAAAAAGAGCAATAAAAGAAACATTATTCAAAGATGTCTCTTTATGTATATAAAACTTTTGTATGATATTATTATTAGTTTCTGATTTGTTTTATCATATAATAAATATGTACATCTGTATAACTCACCAAATGGTTGTTTTACTTTAGAAACAGGAGATGTTGATTGCTTTTGAATGTCTCTAGTTTCTTGATCATCTGTTTGAGTTTTTGATTGCAGTGGTTGAGTAGCATCATCAGGAGGTGCCTTAGAACACAAACTTTGAGCTTCTATTAATAGATTAAAATCAGTAGGAAGTAATTCAGCTGCAAGAGCTAACAAATCCACTGTATTTTCATTTGGTGCTTGACTAGGCGACATAAATGCAACTTTCTTTGATCGTTTAAGAATGAAATCGGGAGTTCCTAAACATCGCTGAGAAAATTGATTCAATAGAGCTTCTGGAGTTGGTAATAACGGTTCTAACATTTCTGGAATTGGTTCCTTTTCTTCTTTATCTTCGGCAGATTTCAAAATTTCCACTAATTCTTGTGCACTTTTTATCTTTTCTAAGGGATGATCATTTTTATCCCATGATATCAAAGACGCTAGTTGCTGTACACGTAGATACAAAGATCTTCCCTGTGATTCAGATGCAATTAAATTTTCTAAAAACATTATAGTTAAGTCGACAATTGCTTGAGCTTCAGGATCTTCTAACACAGAAATATGCTCTAATAACGATCGTAATGCATCAGGATTATTTTCCAAACAACTTTTTACATGATATAAGCCATAATTATGACTACTAAGAGACAAAAGTATACGAAGGGTACTTTGTAGTATTTCAGGTTCAAATTTTGTGCTAGTCGCTAATATGTCGATGAGCGCAGCCAAAATAGATAGAAGCGGTTCTTTACTTGGTACCGAATGCGTGAGCCTTTTCTCAAAAGGTTCGTTTGTATCTTCTTGCATAAGACTCAGTGTACAATCACACAATGTTTCAAAAATATCAAGAAGTTCATACTGTATTCGAATGTTATTTGTATTTTTAAGTACTGTACACATCATCTCAATAACAGGTGGATACTTTTGATCTGATTTCACTTGTGCTCTAGATGCGGGACTAGTTAAAGTTAACAAAGTAGCTTTCATAGGTGCATGTTTTGCAAGCTCACTAAGTAATGCAAGAATTAAAACATTATTTTCTAGGGAAGTCGCAGCTATTATACCATCTAATAAACATCTGCCCACTAGTAAAGCTGTAGGTGCCGCTAAATCACTTAATTGCTTACATACTTTTGAAAGAAGAACTAGTAAATCTTTGTTCCAACTAGCACAAAGTAAACGTAATGTTTCAATTAAATTATTAGCTTGAGCCTGTAAGTGAGCAGACCATAATTTTCTGAAGCCTAGAATACGAGCAGCATCTTCAGTTATCGTTTCTTTTAAAGTTAAAACAGGTGGTAATAATCTTGTTAGAAGTTTCAAACCAGGTATAAAATTACATGGACTAAGGGAAACCATCTTTAAAACTTCGCCTAACATTTGTGTCCATAATGATTTTGCTACATTTCCAGAACCATCTGAATCCACAGCTTGTGTGAAAACTAGAAGTGTTCCTACTATTTCTTCAGATAATGTTTGAACAATTCGAACAGGAGGAATAGCTTCAACCAACGAATAAACACCAAGTAGCGGTACTACAGCCGTTAAATCTTTGAAGTCTGTCGCCATACATTTTACAAGACGTTCTAGCAATGCTCTTGTTAGTCTTACACATGGAAGAAGCAATGCAACTAATGCTAAACCCCTTCGACCTGTTAAAGCTGCACGATGCAAAAATGGTTGTTCGTAAAATTCTGAAATACTCGCCATAACTGCAATAAGAGCTGTTAAACCATCGGCAGCAAATAACTGAGTCAATGCATTCCTATATTTTAATTCGATATAAGGTTCCATTGGATCCACGTCATTGTTTGAAGGGAAAACAAGATAATATAAAATTCTACATGCAGTAATTAATTGTCCTGGGAGAAAGGCTGCTTTATCTGCACTTTTTCTAATACATGCAACGAGTTGAGATACATCTCCATAATTCCAATGAGTAGCTTGTGCGGCCGTAGTCATATACGATGTAACGTCTTTTAGAACAGCCTGAGCTCGTGATTTTTCTAAAATAATTGTAGCACGATTTTGAAATACCTCTATTCGATCGGAATAACGAATGATTGTCGATATAATTTCTGCTGAAAATTCACAAAGATTTGCATCAGAAAGATAGGGGATTAAAATATCGATAAATTCCCCTGTTGGAAGTACTGTTATTATGGCTTGTAAACCTTCGGGAAATATTAGAAAAGAATGAAGCTTTTTCAAAGCCAACCAATCGGAAGGTTGATATTTTAAACGTAATAAACACTGTACAACTTGAAGCCGCCAAGCTAAAACTGATCCTATTCCAGGTAATTCACACTTTAAAGCTTTCAAAATTAATTTGGTAACTTCCGGATCTTTCAACAAATATAGTAAACCTTCTTTTGTATCGGAAATACGCAAAAGAAAACGTCGAGAAGCTTTAATTAAATTCAAATCTGACTTTGGAGAAGTAAGTGCCACAAGAATGTGATACAAAAGTTTATGATAGTCGAAGTATGCTATTAGATGACATCGAGGATTTCGATTTTGTTCTCGTTCAAATTCCATTTGGGCTCCAGCTGGTAATTGACGTTTCGGTTGAGCCATTAATGTCGGCGCGTATATATACGTATTCATCAATTCGGTCATAGCGAATTCGTTGAGGTCTTTCATTTCGTCAAGAAATTCATAAGTATGTACTTTTCGTAACAACGAGCTTAAAGCGTATTTTAATCTTGCTAACTTAGCTGTGTCTAACATCATTAAAGCATTTTTATATAGATTACTTTTTGACTTAAGAAACTCCTGGACAATCACAGGACTTATCAATGCAGCGTCTAATGTACGAAGAGCAGAAAGTTTTACAGGAAGTGCTACGTTTTCACGCATGCACAATGCCAATAATTTATAAGGGGCGTCTACTTTTAATAATATATCTGGACCTTGTGAAAGTTTACATAAAGCTTCTGCTAATCGTACACCAACTTTCACATGGCGAACTTTATAAGCTGGTTGAGGTTGAGCGCGAGCAAGATCCATGTCTAAGCCTGCATTCACGATATTGGTCAAATCATTAAAATCGGTGCTATTTAAATAAAAAGGGCTAAGAATCGCGCATAAAGATTCACAATTATGAACGAATGTTTCTTTCTCTTGACCTGATGCATTATTAAAATGTAAAACTGACTTTGATAAAGACTGCAATATTTCATGTATCTTATCCAACATTTCATTGTTAATAGTGTATTCTTCGACAATATTCACTGATTTTTCTAGCTCCAATAAATCGGGTGGCGTTAACGAATAAATGTCATCTAATTGCACATTTTCACATTCATATTCTGTAGTGGATGGTATATCATCTGCCATTATGTCTTCATCAGATAATATAGGTTCAAATGGTTCTCCTGTTTCTGGTTCACCACCATCCTGTTCACCTTCTTCTTCTTCAGCCGATATTGATTCAGGACTTAAAGATACTAAAGATTCAGAGGGTGGTGAAGAAGGACGTTTCACTGATTTTAGTGTACCATTTGTACCATCTTCTTCCCAATGTACTACATCTGTCTTTCCAGTATCTGATATTGAATTTCTGGTTGATTCTACTGTTTGTATCGGTTGTATAGGAGGTGGTGGTGTTGCTGCTATACATGTTTCCTATAAATGTAAAAATCGTTACCTCCAAAGTAAGTCATATATTTACAACAATTTTTATATTACTTATACCCACACTTGAATTTGTCTGGCCTTGATTTTCATAATACCACTCAGATTGCTGTTCTGAAATTTGAGTAGAATTTTCCACAACTTCCTCCAATCCACTAGTACAAACTGCAGAACCAGCAGCTGAACTAATAACTTCTTGTGGATTATTCAAAGATTTTGTCAATGTTCCATACACAGCCAAAGTGATAGTAGTATACCATCCTCTTAATACCAATCCATCTGTGGGAATTTGTTTTCTCTCGCATTCTAACTGAATATGAATATTCTGTTTATATTCCAATTCCCCAAGAGATTCAAAGGTAGAAGCTCCAGGTTTACTTAAATCATTTACAAAAAATTCAATTTCAAATTGAGATGGATTTGTTGCTCTAAAATTAGAATACATCATAAAGTAATATTAGCTGTAGTTTCTCCATTTTAGAACATAAAATAATTTCAAGAAAATCATTAGTTACCCTAAACGAACACCTCCAGGAAAATCTGCCTGTACTCTAGCTCCTAATGGTATAATTCTAACTTCGCTAATATAAACCGGTTTTGGAAACTGCACTAAATCTAAATTAAGTTCCTGAAAAGGATAAAAGGCATTTGTTAAAATTGTCACACGTGTCGTCGTATCACACGTAAAGGTAAACAAAGTAACCTTACCTCTGAAATATCATGTGAAAATGTGTCAAAAAATAGTAATTCTATATTATCCATGTCTTGCTTGTTTCAATACAGCAGAACACTTTGGAGTATCATTTTCCTTAAAACAATAAATTATATTCACATTATTTATTTTCACACATAAAACATTGGTGTGCTGTTAAACTTTAATATCAAATTAATATTGGTGGACAATTATTCTTGGTGCGAATCTACAAAAATCGAAATGTACATTGGTAAATTGAGCTTGAATGTTAAATATTTTTTTTAAACAATTTGGTGCTATAAATTTTAATTAAACATTACTTTTTATTCTTCTTCGTGTTTGTGATATTGATGTAAGTTGACTCGACCTAAGTAACGCCATCTGGTTCGATATGTCACGTCAGAGATGCCAGATTCAGCACCCGGTGCCCTACTCACATATACCAGATCACGTGTACGTGAGCTCGTAGAGTTTCGGAAAGTCGACAAAGGCAAACTGACACATGCCCTCTTTCTCGATTATTCCGAAGCTGCGAGAAGGCAAATGTGAGCCTTTCTCTCTCGACTCTCACGAGGCGGTCACCGAGGTTTTCGACTGCTTAGGCATTTTTACTTTCCGACCTATGTAGGCGCACAGAGTCTAAAGCTTATTAATATTATAATAACTATCTAATTCACTGTATATCTATATATATCAATACGACATCTACGATAAAACGCCCAAGTTTGTCGAGAAATCCATCTAGCGTGGACGACACAAACTATTCCACGACAAACTTGGGCGTTTTAGCACCAGAGGGTTCGAGGTCGAAAAATAAGCGCCATCTAACGTTGAAGGTAACGAACTATTCCACGACAAACTTGGGCGTTTTAGCACCAGAGGGTTCGAGGTCGGAAAATAAGCGCCATCTAACGTTGAAGGTAACGAACTATTCCACGACAAACTTGGGCGTTTTAGCACCAGAGGGTTCGAGGTCGGAAAATAAGCGCCATCTAACGTTGAAGGTAACGAACTATTCCACGACAAACTTGGGCGTTTTAGCACCAGAGGGTTCGAGGTCGGGAAATAAGCGCCATCTAGCGTTGAAGGTAACGAACTATTCCACGACAAATTTGGGCGTTTTAGCACCAGAGGGTTCGAGGTCGGAAAATAAGCGCCATCTAACGTTGAAGGTAACGAACTATTCCACGACAAACTTGGGCGTTTTAGCACCAGAGGTTTCGAGGTCGGGAAATAAGCGCCATCTAGCGTTGAAGGTAACGAACTATTTCTCGACAAACTTGGGCGGCTCTCTCAACTCCCACGAAGCGGTCTGAAACTAGAGAAAGAGAGCATGTGTCAGTTTGTCTTTGTCAACTTTCCGCAACTCCACGAGCTCACGTACGCATGATCTGGCATAGTGTGAGTAGTGCACCCGGTGCTCAATCTGACATCTCTGGTGTGGCTCAGTGTGACCAGATTTGGCATAATTGAGTGTATCGATGGCGATACTAGTAACGACGAATTTCCTTAGCGTTTAACGGAGTGGTGGGGAAAGTCGACATATCCTACCGCAAGAGCCACATGTTATGTGCGGTCAGCACTTCACGCAACTTCGGAAAATCGATAAAGAATGTGAATAGGAGCCTTTCCTTCTTGCTTTTGAACAGCTGAAGTCCGTCCTCGCGTCAATGGCATACAATTTCGAATCTCGACTGCTCTGACATTTTTACATATCAACCAATATAGGCACAAATATATGTATAAGCAAACTCCATAATGAAAAAAAAATGTATACGGAAATACTCGTTTTAAGACTTCTTGATCATTTTCATTATTCCTATAAATGAGTATATGTATATGTATATATATATGTATTCATATGTATGTTATTAATACAATTGAATATAAACAACTGATTCAATTTATACTCAATGCGTGAAAAATAGATTTGCTTACGTTCATGTTCAAAGGAACCAGAGTTGTTCGTTCTGATCGCTGTCTGCGAAAGATCTTTGCAAACCAGCAATCTCGATCCTGAATGGAACGAGTAATTATTTTTGTTGTTCAGTAACACAGAATAACCGAGTTTAGTAAGAGATGCTCAGTCTCAGAGTTTATTCATCCTGAAAGAAACCAGAGTTGTTCCTTTTGATCCTCGCTTGATTATTTTCGATCTTGATTTAAATTAGACTTGTTCCTGCTGATTGCTGTCTGCGAAAGATACTCGCCAGGATTTTGACTCACAGCTACATCTGACCACTCGCGCAGTTTTTACAGGATTGACTCAAAAGCAAGTGTGCAGTGGCGCGCCCGCGGGAGACATCCCCCAACCCCTAAGCAAGACGAACTGAGAAGCGAGACGAAGAATTTACATTCAATCAAGATCGAAGATGGTCAAGATGTTCAAAACAACTTTGAAAAATTCTTATATTGAACAATTCTGAAAGACTAAACATCTCTCATAAGGAATATATAAATACAAATTCAATTAAATATTAAATAAACGTTTTTTGTTATAAAATTAAAGACTTAATATTTGAAATAATAGAATACTTGGAAAATAAATCGTTTGAAAATAATTTCTAAAGTCTTACTTGATAAACTGTATTGAAACGATTTATTTCCAAAGTTTTGTATTATTTCAAATAATAATTCTTTAATTTTATAACAAAGAATGTTTATTATTAGTCCTTTCGTAGAGCAAACAGTGTTCTCGATTTCACAAATTGCGCGAAGTGCCGAGCTCACGTAACATGGCTCGTGCGGTAGGATATGTCGGCTTTCCCTACCGCTCTGTTAAACGTTAAGGAAGTTCGTCGTTACTAGTGTCGCCATCGATGCACTGAATTATGCCAAATCTGGCCACACTGGTTCTACTTCGTTATAAGAGAAATTGTAATGACTAATACCTGTGCAATTTTTCCTGGAAGAAAATTTTTTTTTCGTTATAAATTATTTTGCTCGTGATAGAATCTGAATTTCGCGTATTTTATACAACCACCCGATTTGTATGTGTTCTTTTTATATGTATTTTATAAGTAGTACTTATTGAATAGCTGTGATAACGACGTAACTCATCTGCGTCACTGGCTGCGTTCTCGATTATTTGTAGATTTGTTTTGAATTGTGATATGGCTGCAATGAAACAAAAGTTTTATTAGATCAGTAAGTGTAAGGAGATATTTTGTCATAATTCATATTGTACAATATTAAAACACTGTAAACATATTGAGCATTGTTATTAAAAACTGATAATACGAGTGTTGTTTGTCGCGATAGAATTTTATGATGTTTTTGTAACAATATGTACGGTTGAATTTCGTTTTTGAAACAGGTGAAAACTTTTGTCAAGACTATTTTTAGATTTTCCATCGTGCACGCATATGTTCTGAACTCTTAAGGAATAAATGGATTACTTTTAAAACGTTTAATATTATTATTTGTTTCTTTATTAAACTGTCACATTAAATTTTAATTGTTAAAATTCGTTAAAATTTTGAATTTCACGTGTATATTTTGTTTCTGTTGGACTGTTACTTTTAAACCTTGAGGAATTAAATATGCCTATTTGTATATAATTAGGTGATAACAAAAAAGCATGTTTAAAGCAATCATATGTGATATGCGTCTACTTTTAGGAATGGTAGCTGCTGGAGCCACAGTTTTAATGGCAGCCAGCAAAAAAGGTTCTTTGAACAGAACAGAAAATAATTCCACACGATATGAGAATCAAAATGTTTGTTCTCATTATAATGAAATACATCATAGTCTTCAAAGTATAGAATGTCCAGTTAAAAAGACTATACCATCTTGTGCTGTGACTAGTAAGTGAACCATGCTTGAATTTTAAAAATTTGAAAACTAAGTTTCTATTATTACTATTTATATATGCAAAAACAATTGCTAAATAATATACAGATTTTTAATGTATATGTGATGTACTTCAATTTGATACAAATATTTCTCAATGTTTTTATAACAGAGAGTAAGAGTCGTAACTCCATGCTGGATAAAAACAGTCGTTTAATTTCAAGGTCAGAAAATAAAGAAAGTAGTAAGAATCTTACATTGTATAAGACAACAACAATTCGTGAAACTAAAGCTTCCAGATTAAGGGCTGCTTCAATTACATCACTTAATGGTAAATTATAATTGGTTACAATTTAATATTATATTTTATTATTAGTCTTTGCACTTTATTATTTTATTTATCTAGGAGGAACATTAGTATCAAGAAAATTAGGTATGTCAGATTCATCTGCTCCTTTAAGTCTTCAATCCACTACTAGTCCATTAGTTAAGATTGTAAGTATTTATTTTAAATGTGTGATTATAGAATGTATATGCAAAACAATAATGAGTTATAACATATACAGGAAAATTCAATATCAGGTAACAGTAGTACTATAAATCCTATACGAGAAAGAGATAAAAGTTATAAACGAAAATCATATTTAAATCGATCACTTAATATGGAAGCAACAACAGGTGATCGTTTAAATCAGTGTAAGTAATTTAATGTAATAACTATTCGGTTTCACTTGGTAAGAAGTCAAAATTTGGTATATATTTTTAGCTGAATGTAATGATAGACGATCCAGAAGACAATCAAACAAGCAAAGCTACATATCTGACACGATATCTACTTCCAATTCTAATAATCAACGACAAGTAACAACAACTAATTTAAGTAAAAAACCACTTGAGTCAAAAACAGCTTATCAGAAAGTTAGTACTCAATATGTTACAAATCATCCAAAAACGTCTACATCGCCTTCTGTTAATCCTCTTGCAAGCACTAAGTATTCAAATATACAACGAACTAGGTAATTTTATTTATTCACTTTTTGCAGAACGCTTATTTGTATCTATGTGTGATTTATATTCTAATTACTATTTCAATTATCTTATGATTTGCTCTTCATTCTCTTATTATTTTGGCGTTCAAGCATAAAAGTAATACAAAATTTTATTTTGTGGCAGTGGTGGATATAGCGATTCAGAAGTTTCACGAAGAGTTGATGCATTAACAGCATTAACAAAGTCTGCAATAGAACGCGTGGAAAGACTCGCGTCGCAGGCAAATTTGTCTACAAGTTATGGACCACAATTGGAAAATCATTCGTCCAACGCGTCTGAAGGAAATTCCGTTAGTAATACAGAAACTAACACAAATAATGCACATGCGTTACAATCATCGCCAAGAAAATGTTCTATTTTAAAGAAATCAAATGATGAACATACACAAGATGGATCTTTAAGCCATCAACATAAGCCAGTTTCTATCCTTAAGCATAAGATGTCTGATAACGAAGCAGGTCAAAATTTGTCTAATTCCACTCATACAGTTTTGCCAGTAACCTTTTCACCATCTGTAGTGGAACCAACACATAAAAGACATGGTATTTTAAAAAAGCGTAGTAGCTTAGATGAGAGTGAGATACTTCGACGTCGTAGCTGCTCACCAGACATCTCTTTTGCTGATAATACTTATTCTGAATTCAGGCCAATATTAAAAAATCAAAGACGATCATCTCTGGACGAAATTATTAAGAGGGATCAAAGTCCAGATCCTCAGCCTACTTCCATATTAAAACGAAAATCGTCTAGAGAAGATGATAGAGAAGATCGACAAGTTGGTTCTTTAGAACCACAGGGTATACTTAAAAGAAAATCTACAAATAGCCTACGAACAAGTAGTGTTAATCATCATGTGATCATTACAATGGATGCAACAAGTGTGAGTGGTCCTGAAATACTTGATAGCTCTAAGGTGAGGCCAATACTAAAGAAAAAGCACAGTCGAGAGGAATCGTTTGGTAGCGATCCACCGTCTTTGGAACCACGACCAATATTGAAAAAAAAGTCGAGCACAGAATCGGATGAACACGAGGATAAACCGAAAAAAACGATTTTAAAATGTACTCGTAAAAATTCACAGGACGAATGTAATTACGAGACAGAATCAACCTCGCCAAAAAAACTGTCGATGCTTAGAAACCGTTCTTTACAAGGTAGAGCAAGTGGAACGTTGGAAAATGATTCCGTGCGACCTATATTGAAGCAACCCGGTAGTAGAGACAACGAATCGCGAGTTCGTTTGAACTTACAAGATGAAGTATGTACTGAACCAGGAGATTTATTTTTGCGAAAAAGAGCACAATCTGTAGGGCATGTGCGGCCTTTTAATATTCCTAACGAATTTGCTGGTGCATTGAATAAACGAAGATCTCTTGAATTCACATCCATGAGTGATGTATTAAAAGAAAAGTCACAAACAAGATTAATGACCAATAGCAACTATTTAAAGACAGACCTTTCTTTGAGTGACGAAAGTGCCAATACTTGTGCTACTTTTTCTAACACACTGAACAGGTATGTAATGCAAGTTTTATAAGTATATATATATTTAAATAATTATATATTTCGTAAATGTTATATTTTTTTCGTAAAGTTTATTTTAAATTAAGAATTTGATTGCAGTATTTTAAGTTATAGTTTAAATGTTATTTAAATGAATTATAATATTTATTGAAATAGTTTACTTCAATTTATTGTTACTATGAATGTGTAATATCCTACAACAGATATTTGTTTATACATTTAGTTGGTATAGTAATATGTAAGTTTGGTAAGATTTTGAATCCGTGCCAAGTATATTTATAGACCACCTAGCAATTCTGAAAGCTACCAGAAAACAGAATCGGAGCATGCACACAACCTGTACATCTGTCTAAAAGTTAATTCAGATATGAAACAGTACTTCAGTATTTTTTTGGCACAGTTTTTCTTCTATAAAACAGCAATCTCGTGTGTTGTTAAGCCGAAGATACGTTTATTTTCTGCAGTCATTCTTCTCATTGTGCATATCATCAGTTTGAGAAATTTTAAGATACATACCTAAACTAATTTGTCATGTTAACTCATATAATATTTGGAAAACAAAAGCTACAAGCATAAGAAATTCATAAATCATTATTATTCATCAGTGCATATATTTATATTAGGAGTTACAACGTTTTGCATCGAAAAAGTAACGATAGCAATAGATCGTTATTTTGAAGTTGAAGTTTGAAGTTACAGTAATCTGTTTTTCAATTTAAAAAGAACATTTCATTAGATCAGTGTTGTATTTAATTGTAGCAAAATAAAAGATAAACCTGGAGACGAAGAAGAACAGACTGCAACAGTATTTGAAACTGAAGTGAAAGATAAAATAAATTTACATGGGTTTCCTGTAAATAATAGAGTCGATAAAAGTACTACACTTTATGCCGAAATGACTGACTACAAAGAATACGCGGGTGATGAGTCTTTGGAAAAAAAGCATGATGTTATAGACGCTCGGGAAAGTAATAGTGTTCATCGTAGTAATAGTGTTTCCAAAATGGCATTGCATTTTAAAACATTACAAGATAAAGCTAATCTTAAAGATAAGGATAATGTGTCTCAAAGGACACCAACCAAGGGTTCGCGTGGCATACAACGTTATAGAGAACGAAAACTTCAAGGAAATGATAGATTTAACACTCAACCAGTAACTTTCCAAGAAGTACAGGAGGCAGTTCTACAAAATCAGCGTAACGCTACATCAATTAAAAGATCAAATTTAACAGAAGGTAATTCAACTGCAGCCGAGGATGAGTTTGATCCTTCTAAATTAAGCTTGGCAGAACGAGTACGTTTATTTAATAAAAAAATTGATACCGAAAAGAGTTCAGTGTCAAATAATATGCCACTAGAAAGACATTCACGGAGACGACCAGCTACTCGCTATAAAACACAACCAGTTACATCCGAAGAAGTCGAAGTAGCATCTCGAATATCTCCATTAAATGCGGCACAATATTCGTTAGATAGTTGTGAGTAACTATACATTCATTGAAGCCTGTTAAAGTTGTTGAGATAATAATAATAGATTATTGATATTTTAGCTGCTTTTCAAGAACTTCATAAACAAATTAATTCTTCTCAAAATGATATACTAAAAAGCATTTTAAAACCTATATCATCTCATACACATAGTGTGCCTCGGACGAAAAGTCCCGAACTCGAAGGTTTGAAATTGATAAAATCTGTACTTAAAAAGGAGTCGGAAGAATTAGAACAACAAATGTTCGAAAATTCCGATTTACCATGCTCTGTATTAAAATCTAACTTAAAACTTGAAGACACAAAGGTAGGTTTAATATTCGGAACAGGAACGATAAACAGTAATTATAGTAAAAGCAAGAACATTAATATTCATATAGGATTTCGTTTACAGGTAGAAAGTACAATGGAAAGCAATTTTTCTACACAGTACAACTTGGATTGTGTCTGTAGTGTGGAGAAGGGTAATTGTATAAAAGGTAGGCAATATGAAGCTAAACGAACACATACTGTGCCTTTTTACAAAAATAGTATTCAGACTGAATTAAATAGAATAAGAATCAAATCTGCATTAGATGGCATAAACAATGCTCAAACTGAAGTCGTTCCATCTGAAAAGGATGAAGATACACTTCGAATATCAGATGACGAGACGTCTTCTGGAAATCATGAAGTATGTAATGTAAAAAATGAAGATGTACTTCCTCATCATTCTATTTTTTCAAAGCAAACCAGGCAAGGAATTTCGTCATAATATATTTATATATTACTTTAAAATAATTTCCTATCTTGTACTGAATTTGAATATCAAAACTTCTTAATTTAAAAATATATATTCTTTTACGGCTACAGAACACTGTCAAGTGTAAATTTTGAATGACGTCAGATTGTTTACTTACTATTACGAGCACTGATAAGATTATATTATGTTAAAGAGTGCGTGGAAATGTGTATCTATATTGTAATTAAGTACTTACAGATATACTTCATTGTTGAAGAGCGCCAGCCATCACGCGATTAGCAACAAAACACACGAAAGTGAATCATGTAATGTAACAATACAGAAACAACATGCTATAGCACTACCGGGATTATATCGTAGTGCAACACAAGCAATACCGACCATGGATACTAACGATGGTCCTAGTATGAGTATCGCAGATCGGTTGGCTGCACTTCAACGTAGTGGTAGCACAAACTGGAAGCGACGCATAGCGTCCGAATCATCCAATACATCTGTAAATATTTTATCTAGTTGGTTTTATTGATAACCTTGTTAAAAACCTGTAATAATGTAATTAATTATCATTATTTATAAAACAATTGATAGGATGGATTATGTACTAGTTCGACCAATAAGGAAGAACTCAGTATCAAACATGGAGTACTTGCCGATTGTCTCGGAAAATTAGGGTCCGCCACAGAAGGATGGAAGAAAAGAATAGCTGCATCGGATGCAACGAAGTTCACTGTAGCTGGAAAAATGAAAGTAGAACAACCGAAAAATTTAGAATCGGGACCGTCTTCGCCGCTTATTGAAGTTACAGGAAATATCGCGGATAGGAGAAAGAAAACTCCCCGTCCGGAACGATTTAGAGCAAAAAAGGGTAATCTTGTTTAAAATAAAGTTGATGTACTTGTAAATTGAATTGAATCTCTTAACGCGAAGCACAAGTAAGATATTGAAAACGCAAAATGCATTTTAGGATATATGAAGGATGTTGTGTCTATGCCAACCAGCCCAAGTATAGATTCGTACACTAAATCGCGAGGAAGCTTTTCTGAGCCTACAAGTGATGACAGTGGTGGTTAGTAGATAGTTTTACAAATTGTACATTGTATTCTTAATATTTCTTTCCTGCAGAAAAATTTATGCATTTTACAGCGGAAGAATACAAAACAGGGAAAAATGTATCGCCTACTGTGTCAATTCCCAAAATAGACAATGAAACATTCACCTCCTTCTTTACTGGAATTTCATTAGAGAAATGCGAGGCTGAATCTGTTGATTTAAACGAAAGTGATTTTGATGTTATTACATCGCAGTCCGAATTGTAAGTTTTTTTTTTTTTTTTTTTTTTTTTTTTGTTTAATGAACAATATCGCTAATAGTGTTTTGAACGATAATTTTATAGATTCGTATATTTACAGATTAGTTCAAAAACGTAATATACGGATTCAACGGCGACGTGCCGTTTCTAGAAATCCCCTTAAAGTGCTTGCAGCTCGCACTGATTTGAAGTCAGAGTATACCGAAGTACGAACTGGTGTTGCGGAGAAAGTAATGAAACAATTGAATGTTGAAAAACGTAAGTTATACTACCTCATGAAATATTATTTTATTTGATTGTATCGATATAAATATTGTTACAGTGGCCAAAAATTCATCTTTGGCTATGGAAGCTTTAGCTGGCCTGGCTTCCACCGAAGACTTTAGTAATATAACACTAAGGAATGTTGCCGAAACGAACGTTTCAATAAATAAGCTACAGCCATACAAAGACTTAATGCTGATTTTAATTAAAGGTAGACGTCACGTACAAGTAAGATTAATTGAACCAGTTGCAGAAAGTATAAATTGCGGCGATAATTTTATTTTAGTAACAAAATCAGAGGTAACTAAGAAATGCTGTTGTATGAAATTCTTATTAAAGTATCGAGGTGAAGTTATTCTTTTTATTTCAGGTTTACAATTATGTTGGAAAATATTGTAACGTTATCGAAAAGGTTCGAGGTGCAGAAATTGCAATGAGTATTCAGCAAAATAAAGATCTTGGTACGCAAGCATCTCAAGTCATCACGATTAATGAAAATAAAGTTACGTGTTCGAAAAGTCAATTGCAAAAGTTTTGGAATTATCTTGGCGTCGAGAATGAAAATGTGGATGGTATACCGATATTTTTTATCATATATAAATGTAAAAATAATATGATAAAAGTTCATTTTCTTTCGTTAATTATAGTTATTGATGGTGGACATCCTGACGAAGACGAACTCTATGAAACAGCTATGATAGATACAAATATGATGTATGAAATTAAAGGTGAAGAACTTGTCCCTCTTGAAAAATATTGGGGTGCTATACCGAAAATTGAAATGCTTGATCCAAACAAGGTTTGTTATAACAAAACAGTACTTT
The DNA here is from genome assembly GCF_051014445.1 of Colletes latitarsis. Lineage (NCBI taxonomy): Eukaryota > Metazoa > Arthropoda > Insecta > Hymenoptera > Colletidae > Colletes > Colletes latitarsis. The sequence goes on along the minus strand of NC_135135.1, from coordinate 21,686,644 downwards.
CGTATTGTACATATTCTTCTTGAATTGTAATCAATTGTATTTGTCAAGGTGCTAGTGTTCGATTTTGGTAGCGAAATGTACATATGGAGTGGAAAGGGAGCTTCTACCGACAAAAAGAAACTTGCAACGCATCTTGCTACAGAAATGTGGAAAGAAGGATATGATTATTCTGAATGCGCTGTATGTCCAATTACATCGGCATCTATGATTGGTAGACGCACAATATCTCAAACGGACTTAAAATCCGCAAAAATCAGACCTAATTGGTGCTTACTTGCTAAGTTGACACAACACGTAGAAACATTACTTTTTAGAGAAAAGTTCCTTGACTGGCCAAATGTTTCTGGAATTATACGAGTTCGAGGTAACAAAAGCAAAGAACAAGTCGACGGAACCATAACAATAGAAACGTGCAATATTGATACTTTATTAGAAGAAAATTCCACACCCGTTGATTTAGTCCTTGAAGGAAGTCATTTGGGTAGAGGTACTGGTTGGTATGACACTGAGGTAATTATATTACTAAATGAGCGCATATCTTAGTAGTTTAAATAGATACAATCTTGCAACAAACTTATTTTATAGTTAATGAAACAGTACGTCGTCACAACAACGAACGTGAAAGTATGGCACATCGATGAATTTTCACATACTCTTTTGAATGATTCATCTGTCGGGCAATTTTATTCTGGCGATAGTTATATTATATATTGGATGTATTCTGTTACAATTACAGGTAAATATGTCCCATCTTAAGCTTTACAGTGTTTTTTATAGCAATACATTGCTTTGTTTTCTATATAGGTCGTGAGCTTAGTGGTATGCCTTCAAAACATTCTGCAAAGGGCCGTGATCGTTCGGTTTATTTTATTTGGCAAGGCCAGAATGCGTCTTTGAACGAACAGGGTGCTGCAGCTTTACTAACTATCGAATTAGATAATGATCAAGCACCTCAGGTAATTATTATTTAAATCCAATTAAAAGTTGTTGAATACATATTGCATATTCATATACATTTTTTTTTTATAGCTCCGTGTAGTTCAAGGACACGAACCAGCTGCATTTCTCAATTTATTTTCTGGTGGAATGATCGTACACTGTGGTAAGAAAACGAATACACAACGTGACAAACGATGGCGATTGTACATATGTCGAGGTACTTTAGAGTCAGAGGTGTCTTTAATAGAGATCCCTTGTAGTACTCGTCAATTAAGAAGCAGAGGTTCTCTTATATTGCTAGACACTAAACACAACAAAATTTATGTGTGGCATGGATCTAATGTGTTACCTCATATTAAAAAGGTATTTTTCATAAGTTTTGTATTAGAACGATTAAAACAATAACAGAGAACTTAAAATAATTTCACTCATACCCAGATTGTTTAATTACACCAATTTAAGCACGTATATTTTGAAAACAATTTTGTTGTTTTTCATCACTTACCTTCGTCATGTTTTTTATTTGTACCCCTAAAATATTAGAATGATTTAAAAATTTGAAAACAAAATTTGATACAACCTGCAAACATTACAAATAATTGTATTTGCATCTTTAATGGAAATATGTTACCAGAATGCTTGCAATGCAGCAAAGAAGTTACAAGAAAATCGACCCCCGGAACCTGGTTTGTCGTCTGAAGGCAATATAGAAATTCTTGAGATTAACGAAGGAGCCGAACCAGAAGAGTTTTTCAATGGTAACTGAAAGTTAAAAGTATAATATTAGTGTATATAAAGTTAGAATACTTAATAACATGTTTCATTACATAGCATTAGGAGGAATGAATAAAAAGCTGTACGTATCACTAGAAAAAGACCAATTACAGGAACATACTCCAAGACTGTTTCATTTATCAAGCATTTCTAAAGAATTTAAACCTGTAGAAATGTTGTGCTCCCATCGTGCTTCTTTGCCAACTCCGTTCCCTTTTCTACAAGAAGATTTATATCAAGTTAGTCAACCAGGTAATTCATAATTTTCAAGACATTGTAACGTACATAAACTAACATATTATTATTCTAGCTTTATTTTTATTGGATAACAAAAACGAACTGTGGATATGGCAAGGCTGGTGGCCCGATACCGGAGCGGAGGATCAGTCTGGTAGTAGAGCAGTCAGATGGCAAGCTGAAAGGAGAGCAACTATGACCATGGCTATGCAATATTGGCAAAACATTCATCCAGAAACTATGAAATTTCCAATTTATTTAGTCTGGGCTGGTCTCGAACCGTTGCGATTCATAAATTTATTTCCTACATGGAGATATCGGGATGATATTGCAGAATTAAATATAGAGGTACTTGTATAATTACCTACCTTGTTCAAATAAAAATTATTTGAATTACTTGAAGCACGTTACTTCTAATTAGGATGGCCGAAATCCTGGAGAGGTATTGACTGTAGAGAACGAATTGATTCGATTAACGAAAAGCACGTACCCTCCAGCTCAATTATTACAGCGACCTTTACCAGAAGGAGTTGATCCTACACATTTGGAATTGTATCTATCACAGCAACATTTTGAAGTTAGTTTTGTTCGTTATACTTTAAATTATTAAGAAAGAATAAATTTGTTATTAATTTACGAAACATATATATATATATATATTTAATACATTTGATCTGACAGGATTTATTAGGAATGAGTAAAGAAGAATTTCAAGAGCTCCCAGTTTGGAAACAAGTGAATTTAAAAAAAGAAATAGGACTTTTTTGATGAAACGCCCCTACTGCCAATTCTGCAAGCAATAGCTGCCCCTGTAAAGCGTTTAATAAAGTTTTTGTTAATTGTTTTATGATGTTTATAACTTCAAATTTTTTAACTTCTTGATAATATAAATTTGCGTTTAAAATACGCCTAAAGTTGCCTATCAATCGAAGAAGAATTAATATTATAATGCAGTTGAAGATGTTTACTACTATCTCAAATATAATATATACTATACATATGCGCGCGCGCGCACACACAATACACACACATACACATACACATAGATAGGTAATTATATATTTTTAATACACATTAAACATAAATTGGCTTGTGAATATTTCCTTTATATTTGTATGGGCTTTATATTCATTGATAATACAATATGTTTTAGAATGGCTTATTCTTACATGTGTAACATTTGTACAAGAGCGACTGTATTCTTTACAACATAATCTGTGTTTTTGAACAGTATTCAATGAAATTTCTCAATGTTGCCTCGAGTGTTATTTCATAGCCCTTCATGATCCTTAAATACCGCATAGATACTTCTTATATACTGTCCTAATGTACATATGCATTTTTTAAAAATAATTTTATCTTACACTTTCTTTGTATTTATAGTCCACGTGATATCGCAGTGAAGCACATCGTCTGCATTGCATAATAATTATTTTCAACATAAAATATATCCAATATAAATGTATCGATAAAAACAAAATTCTATACATACATAACATGGTTATGCATATATCGATATCTGCAATATCGTACATAATCGATATAATTTAACTCTTTTAACGAAATTACAAACGTATAACCTTTAACAAATCAAACTACACTCAAAATTAATTTAGCATGTTTCAACATTTGTAACAACGAAGTATACTTATACTTTCCTCTTCTGAGCGTAAATTACAAATATCTTCCTCTATCCTTTTACAAATCGACCAAGGCACAGCAGTAGATACTCGAGTATAAAAGAATCATACATCAACTTTAAATGTACAAGTTGAGATCGTATTCTGTTCAAAATTGATCAACTGATGTGCATGCAAAGAACACAAATCTACCACACAATGCTTACGATGATCGTTTCTTTAGTTTATACTAACAATAATAACGTACTGCAGAAAGTATATGTGTGCATATCTAGTATATGTAAATGGTCTAATATTAAAATAGTCGATCTGATTGAATGATTCAATAATTTTATGTCTTATCTTAAAAATAATCGTGCATTGATGCAAAATAACACACCAGAGCCACGACTTCTTTTCTCACTTTAATGTCTCCAAAATTAATTATCCTGTTACTATTCTTCGTACCCAATTTTACAATATTAGTTGTAGTCTTGGAATATGTCGCTAGTATTTCCATTGAAATCGTTGGGTATCTGTAGCACAGAATTGTATTTTTATTAAGTCTCTTTTTACAAACTTTTCTGTACAAACTTTTTTTTATAAGTCAAAACATTGAAATCCATTTTAAAAATACTTTGATCAAATTATTATTTTGTCACGTTGACAGTTTTATATCTTTTGTACTGTTAAATAATTAATACAGATTAAACAGTACAAGAACACACGTATGAAGAATAATATTGAGCTATATTTATTTTGTGCTGTTACAAATATGAGAACCAACTGCAAAACAATTGTTTTAGTAAGAAATAATATATTGTACAATTTCATATACAAATTATATATAACAAATGACAACTATGTATTTACATTTTGCTATATTACTATACACGTTATAAAATTTTTACCACTATATGTGTAGTACACCATCAAAATAATTATCCAATTCGTTCTTATTATCCTCATGAATTTTTCTTTCTATATATAAAGTACAAGTATTATAATTGAAACCAAATGTACAGAGAAAACATATTATTACCATTTTAACGTTCACTGGACTTTTCCATCTATATAAGCCTTTATGGCAGTTTGACATTCTGCAGAACACCAATGTTGGATCAGCAAATACGTCTCCGATTCTAATGCCGCGTCCAATTTTGTTCGTAAACTCTGACGCAGCAAAGCTTTTGTAGCTTCCATAGACTGCAAATAAATTAATAGTTAAAGAATCGGTAGTAGTTTTGAACGTATATGTAAATGGAAAAAATTCCGGATGTATACTATAAATATTAAACAGTTTCGCATATGCGCAACGGATGAGAGCGTAAAAGTGGGCTATTCTATTGTTGCTTGTGACATAAATTTAACGCTATTTACTATCGCAAAAAATTACAGCCATATTGTTAAAATGTTTATCTTGATTTATTTTCTCCTATCTATAATAACCACATGTTTCAGTTCTTATGCAATTATCAGTAGCAAATCAAATAATGTTACTTTTAAATATATGGATGGTGTAAGTATATTTAAATGTTATACATAGGAAAAACATAAGTAAGAGAGAAATATGAAATGTCGTATATAGAAATAATGTGTAACATATGATGTTAATGCAGACTAATGGAGAAAGTGATTTACACGAATGTGAAATTAACGAAGCATGTAACGTAATTCACAATCGATTTTGGGTATCTAGTTTAACAGAAAGACTGTGTCGTTGTTCTAATGGAAAAGAATGTCCATGGCAATTGAAGAAACAGCTTGGAAATTTATCCCTTCCACTTAATAATAAATCATATATGGAGGTATGCCAAAATATAAAGTGTATTCTAAAATTTGTAAAATAAAACTTTGCTTTTTCCAGTTTTGTACTCCAAGAACAGAGATAAATTTATGTACGTATAAACGTGAAGCCATCAAAGTATACGGTAAAAGCGATAAGAATAATTCTTATTTAATACCATATAACGTAACGTCAAACTGTATCTGTCCACAATCACATTATTGGAGACTCCAAAAATACATATACGAAGAAAATGATTTGATTATACAAACATTCAAGTGTATCAAGGTATACCCTCAATATTAATGATTCATAAAAGTATTTTAATTCTAATTTCTTATATGTTCTAATAAACTCTACTATTTTTATTTTTTAATATAGAAAAGAATGTGCAATACCCATGACTTTTGCGGGTATATACGGTCTGATTTATACTCAACATATCACAGATGCATTTGTCCAGAAAATCATTTGTGCATTTATAAAAATAGAAGTATGGAGAATGTTCAAGAATTGCTTTATTCTGGTCCTGCTTACAAAGCTTACTGTCTTCCATTTAAGAAATTATAGTATGAAACATATACCTGTGAAGATTGTTCGCTCATAGCTTTTAAAGTTGGTAATAATTCAACTTGAAATCTATCAGGCCACAGAACTCGTGTAACGAGACCAGCCCTTAATGCCTCACTAGCTGTTAAAGTTCTGCCACCCAATAGTAATTCACTTGCCTAGAACGTAAAATATTTGGTGCTTATATCATTAAGTAATAATAATAATAATCTATTACTCTTATTATGGTCAGTTCTGTATAAAAATATATAATAAAATTAATGAATTTTACGCGTATTTATTACACTTACAATTGCAGTTCCTAATATGTGTGATAAAGTGAAAATAGAAGCACCTTCGGCAATTTGCCCAAGTTTTCCATACGGGGTACTAAATGTTGCTTTATCACTAGCTATTACAAGATCAAATAAAGGTAACATTGTTACTCCAAGACCAACTGCAGCGCCTTGAACTCCAGCAACGATAGGTTTATTAAACGATGCTAGACTTTGAATAAAGTCTCTAAATTGACAAAAGAAAATAGCTTTTTAATGAATGAAATATATGCAATAATTATATACTTTTTATAATAATAGTTACATACTTAACAGCGTCTGCAATTTCTTGGGCTCGAACTCGTCGTTCGTCTTTATTTGTGTGTAATAACATTGAAAGTTCAAGACCTTCGCAAAAACTACTACCAGTTGATGTTAATAGAACAACTTTACAATCGTCGTCTTTCTTCAGAATCGATAATGTTTCACGGAATTCTTGCATCATCTAGAAATATGAAATATGTGCTACTGTATAAACGAAGACTCATATATCTATAATAAAATAGTAACTATTAAATGATTTACTCCAAAACTTTGTTACCTGTAACGTGAGAGCGTTTCTTATTTTTGTCGACGATGACGGAGTGAGTATTAATTGTACAAGTCTGCCGTGTCGTCGTACGCTTATTTCTTTGTTACTGAATTGCCTTCGCGTTTCCGTTTTTATTTTATTATTATCCAATTCTAATACCTTAGAGATATTCGTATTTACTGGAAAACAATCTTTTATTGAACACTCCATATTGCTTTTGTAAATACAATTAATCTTATATTTTATCGCAAGTATATGTTGTCACGAATATTTTCAATGCAATAAAAACTATTTATAAGATATACAGAATATTCTTAATATTATTAAATAATTATTTTTACCTTTATTTTTACGATTTGCTGTTGTATTTCCAGACCGATTTCCACCACTAACTACTGAAAGAGCGTTTGCAGCTTCAGCAAGGCAGGCTGAAAGTTCATCTTCTCCCTTAGAAGATTCTTCATTATTATCTGGTTCGTATGTTTTAGCAAATGTAACTTTACTCTTTGCAGTTTTTTTGGTTTTTGATGTCACCTTACCAGTAGTTGTACCATTTGACCGTGTAATAACTTTACCTGAATTACTACTGGTTTCATCTATTACAGTAGTATCTACTTGCTTGGAATTTTTATCAGCTTTCTTTGAATCTGATTTCTTATTGAGACGAACCACTTTATCATCTACAACATTAGCAACTACATCAATTTCTGTATTAACTTTTTGTATAACTTTCTTTTTATTTTTTTTTATATGAGTCCCCTCATCTTGTGAAGGTCTCCTCTTCATAGATCTCAATGAATGAGAGCCTCCCTCTTCAGTTTTAACTCCATCAGCTTTCTCTAGACTGTCAACACTAACTCTGGGACTTCCAGATGCACTGGAAAATGAACTAGACGAGTGTCTCCTGATTATAATAGATGCATCTGCTGCATTCCTTATTTTTGCAGGTAAAATAAATTCTGGTTCAGGTGTTATATTTGACTTTGCCGACGTAATTTGTTCCCCAATTTTCTTATCCATTTGAATGTCACTTAAATGTATGGTAGTTCTTTTAGATCTTGGAGAAACTTTTGACACACCTACTGTTGCAGTACGCAATCTTAGAACCGCGTTTCGTACTAACTTTTTTCTAAAATTGAGTTCGCGTTGAACTTTCTGTATATCCATAACTTTTGCTTGAGACTTAGTGATAGGAATCAATCGTTTCTTATCTGGTTGTTCCACATCATATAACAAATTTACAACGCCTTCGTCTTGAAGCAGTCTGTCTATTTCATTTATGATTTTTTTCTTTGGTTTAGAATCTCCGGAATTACTTTCCGTCGATCGTTTCGATTTCGAAGCTATTTTCGATCCAGATTTTTTCGACGATGTATTCAATTTTGCTTTCAAGGCTACATCTTTCTTATTCGAAGATAAATTTTGTTTTAATATTTTTTTCACTACAATATTCTTTTTAGGGATCGATTGTGCTCCTTTTTTACTAAGATTCTGTTTCGACCGTTTTAAAGATGTATTCTCAGGTTTTTCATCCAATGTTACGTCTGTTTCATCCGTGGACTGTTTGTCTGTTTCTTCTTTTTTTATTGTAGCATCAGCCTCACTATTTGTAGTACTAGCAGGCGAAGTATTCTCTTTAAATACATGATTCTCAATGGTTTGGCTAGTGTCAGACATAGTTTGCACCCCATCTGTTGGATTCTGTTTCTTATTTAATGGAACTTTACTTTTGTATACCTTCTGACGTTTTACGATACTCTGCAGTTGTTCGTGCTCTCTAGCTTTTTCTGTAAGCTTTCGTTTTCTACCTGATCTTGATTCATCCAATCGTACATCTTTTGTATTTAATTCTGTATTCTTTTCTGGAGTGTGCTGCTCAATAACCACGGAGAATGGTTCATAGTTGGAAGGTCTTGTATTTTTTACAGTCGATTCTGTAGAATCGTCTATTAAGTCGATATTAACAATTTTCTTTTCTACTTCGGATGCAGATGTTGTATCTACGTCTTTAGAAGCTTTACCTGGTGCAGGTTTAAATGTTTTCTTCTTCCTTACAACATTTTTTTTAACTGATGCAACAGGTAATTCCAGGAGCTGTTTTAACGCTAATTCTCGTTCAATTAAAGGATCAAGTTTTGGCGGTGTACTATGAGAAGGTTCGTCGATGCTTAGCGGATCCTTACTTTCTTCTGTTAAAGTCGGTGGTTTTAAATTTGACCAATCAGGATCAACATCACCTTCTAATATTGCTAATAACTCTTTATTGTCAGAACTACTTTCCTTATTCGTTTCTGTATTTACATTGTCAGTTGATTTTTTATCAGACTGAGTAAAAGATTGAGTTGTAGGCTGAGGCAATGGTATAAGTGCTGGTAAAGAACTTATTGGGCCACCTGCTAATTTACTCGATAATCTTTGAGTTAGTTTTTTAACAAAAAATATATCAGGTCCAGGCGGCGCTTCTACAATTTTTTGTTTCTCACGAAGTCGTTCCTTTAATGCTTCTTTCACTTCATCTGGCGATGCTATTTGGCTAGTCAAATTACGACCACGATTAACAATGGGCGTCAGTTTTGTCTGCGGCGATATTTGACTTAATATGTTTGCCTGCGATGATGTTTGATTTAACGCGTTTGCCTGTGACGATGTTTGATTTAATACGTTTGCTTCGTGTGCTGTACTGTTAACTAATTTCTCAAAATTGTGCGATACTAACAAATTTATTTGGTCTTTAGTCAATGTCGTGATAGAAATTTCTTGCTTTTCTGTACTTTGATTATTATCTGTCTGTTCTTTTGATATTTGCATTTCTTTATTTACATTGGCAACTTCTTCAGTATTTGTTGCAGCCTCTTCTTTTACATCTAACACATCTTCTTTAATCAATACTGCTGTATCTTCTTCTACCATTTCAGTTGTCTTTATATCGTCTAATAAGCATTTTAATTCAATTTCCACTGTGTCTTGTACTTTAGATACCGACTGACTTTCATCCTCTGCATTTTCATCACCCCAATCATCAAAAATATCTTGTAGTACGCTTCTTTTATTAACTGTTGCACTCACTTTATTCACTTCCTTTACAGATACATTTTCTTCTCTCTGAATATTTATATGCTTAGAAGAGGCAATAATTTTACTATGAACAAGTTGTTTTTTCATGTTATTCTTATCTGAACTATTACAAGTTTCAGTCTTGACCTGTTTTATATTATTTTTCTCATTAACTTTATATTTCGTTTGTATTTTGTCTTCATTGACTGTTATGTTATCTACAACTCCTGTAGTGGTTGAAGTTACAGAATCTATTTTAGAAGTGGTGTGTTTGAAGATTTCATTGTTGTTTCGTCGAGTACACATTTTAGAAATATCTGAATCAACAACTTCTGTTGAAATTACTTCTATTATAGTTCCATCGCTTTCTTGGCTGTAATCTATCAAGTTAAATTCTTCATTTTCAATTTCAGTTTTTTCAGTTGCCTTCCCTTTCATTGGAAAATCATTTTCATTGGAATTTACCACAATATCCTTTTCATGTACAGTCACAATAATATTTTGTTCTGTGGTTTCATTTGAATCATTAATAGGTACAGTTTCTACTGTTACTACCATAACTTCTGAATCACCATCAACCAATTTATTTAAATCTGTGTCTGTATCTGCAACATGCAAAGATTGATCCTTACTGTCAAAAGTCTGGCTAAGCGATTGAATTAATGCTTGACACTGAGCGTTAGTATCATTGGATGTGTCTGTGTCTTTTTCTGTACAAATATCTTTTTCAAAAGATTGCTCATCTTTATCACTATCTGTGCTCAGCATTGCAACATTATTTGAAAGCTTTGTACATCCTTCATTCAAAGATACCTCTTCTAGGCATATTATGTCATCTTTAATTTCAATCAATTCTACTGTATTATTTGCATCTTTTACCACATCATTCTTTACACCTTGATCAGCATCAGTTTGGGTATGATTAATAATAGTCATTTGTGTATCATTATTAAATGTCTCTTTCGTGTCATTATTAATTGTGTCTTGTGTATTATTATTAACTCTCTCTTCTGTATTGCTACTAATTGTTTCCTGTGTATTATTGTTAATGATCTCTTCTATGTCATTATTACTTGCTTCTTGCATATTATTATCAACTGTCTCTTGAACCAACTCACTAATTAAATCAACAGTAACCTTCTCTACTTTTGCATTCTCATCTTCAATTTTCCCAGTTGAATTATTTGTATCACATTCATTTACTGACAAAACAGTTTTAACTGCATTGTCTGTACAATCATTTCCACTACTTTCCTGAGAGTCAGAAATGTTTACCACATTTGTTACATGATCGTTATTTGGTTCTGTCTCTGACAAAGAGGATAAATCTACTGTTAATGTTGGTTGTGTTTGGATAGAAACAATCTGTGCTTCATCTACTTGTTCCATTGTAAAGCATCAAATTCATTACAATTATTTAAGAATCCATAAACTGTCCTGTTAATGAAAAATAATTATTATTGTCACTAATGTTAACAAGATTATAAGCAATGGTTACCTAATAATAAATAATTATTAGAATGTATTTGCTAGTCATAAAAAATTCAACAAGAGATAAAATAAACAATTTTTTATATGTACCATAACCTAACAAAGATTCATAAATTACATAAAATGAGATTCCTGCTTTTCTCGTTTCTTTACAAAGTAAAATTACATCACAGATTTCACGTAAAAAAAAAGTTTCAATGCGTTACAGAGATGAAGTTTTAAAGCAAAATTATAACAGTATGCTTCAACGAATTAATGTTTCGACGACTTAAAAAACCACGATAAATGATACGTAGTACAATAATTTGAAAGCAATTACTTTTATCTGCTTATCCAAATATATTTTTGTTTGGAACTTCTCAATCCGAATCATTTATTTTATGTTTTCTACCATTTAATAATTATTTTGTTAAATACACAAAATGATTTCAATGGTAGAATGTGAAACTTACCAACCAGGACTGCTGTGTCCATACTGTGTAGATTTAAGTGATAATCACATATTATTCAAGCTTTAGAAAAATTCTTTTATTACAGAAAATCTCCATTAATCAAATACTTTTGGTAAATCATACAAATTAATGTAATTCACACGGTAAAACAATTATTTCCTTAAATCACAACACAATGTTTACAAGACTGAAATCAGACGTATGCACTACTGTCATCAATGTAACAAGTATACTTGTATATACTTTTCTTCAGAGTTTCAGTAAATAAGTATGTAAATATATCATGTAAAATCTGAAATTTCGATATAAATTTAAATCGCGTCGTACATTCTATGCTATGAAAGGAAAATCCAACTATTGATAACTACGATCAGTAAGTGTAATTAATTAAGCAGCATTGTCATTGGTCTTTTTATGTGGATAACATTACTACTAAAATTTGATAACTCATCACATAAAATGAAGAAAGAAACGCTTGACAAATATTACTTTCTCGTTTAGATTATTGTTTTAATAAATAATTGTACTATAGTTGATAAAATTATATTTCAATACAATCGAAGATATATTCATTTCCATTCAATGAGGAATACATTATGTACGGCCAAACGCATTTTCCTTTTCTTCTGCTTGTCAAGTTCCTAATGTTGCATAGTTAAAATGTTAGATGGTGCTATTCTATAGCAGCAAGTAGAGACTGCGGTCTTCTCCCTCATTCTAGTTGCAAGAGTGGGGGAAACATTCATGTACTCGGCGTGACTTCCGATCCTGTTCCGGTTACAATTTGTTTTAAAGTTTCGTTCCGATTTAATTCTGCCATGTCTTATCATCCTTGGACTGATTGTCATTGCATTTACGAATTTGAAGAGTACGTTCCTGTTCGTTTTTTACTCGAGAATTTGTCTCTCGTACGCCGTATTAAATTTTTTGACGAGGAATGTCGAGATGAGGCTGCAAAAGTACTTCGCGGTATGCCTCGCCACAACATTATTGGTGAACACTTACGTTTTCCCGAAAACGGCCTTTACGTCAATTTAACGCATGGGCGTTACGCTGATATTATTAACAACCTAATTTTAACGTTGGACTTAGGTGAGAGATACAATGCCGTTTTGTCCGAAACAACTCGCCCATTGGAAATGTTCATGCACTATATCAATAAAGCTTTTAACATTCTTCGAAACGAAACTCCTGACAGCCTTTATTTAGACGGCATTTACAATCGGTCTTCTTTTGAAAAATGTAATAAATTAAAATGGGAAGAATAAGGGCAAATGTTATTTTCTAATGGGGTTTCTTAATGATTCTTCCACATTTATTTTCGAATTGTTCTTTCTTTTTCTTATTTAAAATTTAGTTTCTCTCTTATTTGACTGTGTGATAATGTTAGAAAGTTTTTTATTTTCTTTTATCTCTTTTGTTTCTGTTTTTTAATATACTATTTGTAGCACTGGCAGGGTGGTAATTTTGGGATTAGGTTTGGGTTAGGTATGGAGAAAGTGATTTACATGAATGTGAAATTAACGAAGCATGTAATGTAATACACAATAGATTTTGGGTATCTAGTTTAACCGAAAGACTGTGTCGTTGTTCTAATGGAAAAGAATGTCTATGGTAATTGATGAAACATAAATCATATATATAGAGGTATGCCAAAATACAAAGTGTATTCTAAAATTTGTAAAGTAAAACTTTGCTTCTTCCAGTTTTGTACTCCAAGAACAAAGATGAATTTATGTACTTATAAACATGAAGCTGTTAAAGTGTACAGTAAGAGCAATAAGAATAATTCTTATTAAATACCATGTAATGTAATGTGAAGTTGTATCTGTCCACAATCACATTATTGGAGACTCTAAGCATATATATATATATATATATATGAAGAAAATGATTTGATTATACAAACATTTAAGTGTATCAAGGTATACCTCCAATATTAATAATCATACAAGTATTTTAATTCTAATTTCATATATATTCTAATAGATTCTACTATTCTTATTTTTTAATATAGAAAAGAATATGCAATACCCATGACACAGATGTACACAGATGCACTAGTCCAGAAAATTATTTGTGCATTTATAAAAATAGAAGTATGGAGAATGTTCAAGAATTGCTTTATTCTGGTCCTGCTTACAAAGCTTACTATCTTCCATTCAAGAAATTATAATATGGAACATATACCTGTAAAGATTGTTTGCTCATAGCTTTTGAAGTTGGTAATAATTCAACTTGAAATCTATCAGGCCACAGAATTCGTGTAACGAGACCAGCCCTTAATGCCTCACTAGTTGTTTTGCCACCCAATAGTAATTCACTTGCCTAGAACGTAAAATATTTGGTGCTTATATCATTAATTAATAATAATAATATATTACTCCTATTGTGATATTATTTAGTATTATTAGATTTATGTTTTGCTAAATAATTGTACTACATTTGATAAAATTATATTTTTATACAATCGAAGATATATTTATTTCATTCAAGAGGAATAATACTATATGCCAAACAATGGAGATCAAGGAAATTCTAAGAGGTAGGAAAAAATGAAATACATTCATTATCATAGGAGTTATGGTCGTTTAAAATTGGACCATTTTTATGGGGGTTTTCTTACTTTACGGGGTTAAGAAACTACTTTTCCAACATTTTTAGAATTTCTAACTATTCTTTACCAAAATACTCGTTGTTTGCATTTTGGTACATTAAAGTCCTCCAATCCGTTCAGGAGTTACGACATTTTAAATATAGGCACGAAATTTTAGGGAAACATTTCTGGCCATACATTATATTTTCGGTAAGGAATTTATTCCTAAATATTCACCAAAATTGATTGCAATTAACCTCCGCAACCAAAAATAATTTTTTCAGAATGATTTGAAATTTTTTAATTTCGCCGAAAAATTTCTTGACCTATCCCCTGTCGATTTTTCTTTAAAATTAGTTTGAATATATTTTACTTGTATCTCATCTGCGGCAGTATTAATAAAAGAAATGTTAGTATTTCCCATAGTGTGAATTAGCCTTAAGGAGACGAATGTTCTGTCTTTACTAATTTTACCGATTTCGATGGATCAGTCGAATATAGTTCATAAAGTGACCGTTTTTAAAAGAAGAGGACGTACCAAAACCACCCAAAACCATATTTTATGAAGTCGGTATTTCAGTTTGCGTAACGCCTTTTCCGTAAGGTAAAACGTCTAGTCTGTATTTGATTTGTGGTTATATGTCGATTATAAGTTGCTTTTTTTTTACTTATAACTTTTTTTATATTTTGTATAATTGAATATATGATTGCAGGTTTTGAAGTACAAAAGTTAATTATGTTTTTTACGATACACGTACTACGTTATGATAATACAACTGTTTTGTGGTGCAATATAATGTGTAACTTGAAAATAAAGTGACTGAAAATAAAAGGTGTTTTTTAACATTAATACTGTACATTATTGTTTTTTTTCTGTGCTATTCTGAAACTATTTCATTACTCAAAGCTAAAATATATTCATAGTCAAATATAAATTTTAGTTAGGTTAGATTCGTAGTAAACAAATTATTTATCAGTTGTTGGTTTTATTGCACCATGTGATAATTTTGATAAGAACAGATACGTTATAATCATTTCACTCAGACTGTCTTCTCAATTTTTCCGTTACGGTAAATAGTTTCATTATAACACTTATATTAGTTACACAACCTTTCAAGAGTTTTTAATTAAAGCAATCTGGATAGTGCTTATATTTAACATTAAAAAATGCCTGCGAAAATCGTTATTGTTGGTTCGTGTATGATTGATTTTACTTGGTGAGTGAAAATAGTATATACTCTAAGTAGGAGAAATATTTGTTTTAAAATTTGCAGAAAAATGTATCTAATCAATTTACTTTTATCTAATAATAATTGTTAGGCAACATATGTTTTGCTTTTAGTTGTTAGGTAAGATATTTACCTTGAATATTTTGAGACAAAGGTAAAATATTATTTTATGTTTCTTTTTTTCTCTCTTGTAATAATTTGTTAATTAATAATAGTTAGCAAATGAAAGAAACAATAGTTTTTTAGTAATTAAAATAAAATTCTTCTGACATTTGCATAGACTAACATAAAATTATTTAATATCATTTCTTATATAAAATACCAGAAAAATATGCATGTAGTATAAGGAGAATATAAAATACAAGTTACACATATTTTTTAATAGATACATATTCAAATGGAAATAATTTCTTTCACTGTGATTAAGATATGTTTATGTTTTAGCTTTTCTCCTCGTTTACCAAAACCTGGTGAGACCATAATTGGTAGTAAATATGAAATAAAGTATGGTGGCAAAGGTGCAAACCAATGTATGGTCGCTGCCAAGCTTGGTGCCTCTACAGCAATGGTTGCTTCAGTATGGTTTTCTAGTTTTATTTATTCTCTTATAGAACTGAATTATTTATTTTATTTTTAACTTAAATTTATTCTCTTATAGAGCATAATAATTTTCTTTTTTATTAAAAAATTGTCTGCTAGACCATTTTAACAGTTCTTTAATACAGTTAGGTTCTGATACTTATGCGCAAGAGTATTTAAAAATATTTAAAAAGGAAAACATAGACATTTCTCACATTCAAATACAAGAAGACCAACACAGTGGAATAGCACATATTACAGTTGCTGATAATGGTAGGTAATGACATTTATTCAGATAGTATGAACACTATTTCGTAATGTGTTCAGTTTCAAAGAGTAGTATCTAGATCGTATTATCTTGACAACTTAATGTTGTTAGTTTTGTCAAGTTACGCATAAAATAAGAGTTAAAAAAATCCTCTGCACGATATCCATTTTTAGGCGAGAATAACATAGTAGTCGTGTTAGGATCAAACGCGTCGTTGAGTCCCGAACACGTGGATACCGCAGCAGAGGTTGTTAAAGGCGCTGCCGTTTTATTGTGTCAATTCGAGACGCCTCTAGAAAGTACTCTGTACGCTTTAAAGCTACATAAAGGCCACGGTTAGTTGCGTCTGGTAACGTCTAGTTCTTTCATTCGATAACGATAAAGCTGTGTATATGAAATGTAATGCGATAGGTCTGTCGATCGTGAACGGGGCGCCTGCCATGGAGAATGTTGACTCCGAAATACTGTCTCTGTGCGATATATTCTGCGTCAACCAGAACGAGGTACGCTGATTCCCGAACAGTATCCTTGCATCTCACCGTCAACGGACTTTTTGTAAATGCCAAAATATTTGACTCCCACATATTAATATTTTTACACTTCTGATGTTGCTGACGTTTATAAGCGACCAGTCAATCGGTGCATCTATGGGTGTTCGGCAAACATGCTCGAGAAATATCATTTTGAGATTTCCGCGCATGGCGCGTGCCAAGCATACAAATTTTAGCGCCGAATTGGTTAAATGGATGTGTTTAACGCACGTTTACAGGCCGAAGTTATGACCGGAGTGCAGTGTCTGGGAGTGTCAAACGTGCAAGAGGCTGTGGAGAAGCTCTTGGATAAGGGTTGCAATACGGTGATCTTAACTCTGGGAGAATTGGGAGCGGCGTTCGCGTCTCAGGAAAATAGAACTCTTACGTTTGTTCCTACCAGGCCAGTTGAGGCCGTAGATACAACAGTACGTTCACGTTGTTCAATGCGTAAAAAAATTTCAGACGAATTTTTATAAACTTTCGTGTTTCGTAATTGTAAAATAATTGTCGAAAAATGTATTTTTTTGGGTAAATAGTTGAAGGAATTGTTTTTTAAGTTGTTCCATAAAAATAATTAGTTATTCCAAATAGTATTTATCGATTGTTATTTATAAAAATTCGTAACTAAGGTTCGAGGCATGCGGCGGGGTGATCCACCGCTACTCATTTCCTCTTGCACTTAACGCATTCGAGACCGATGACTCATATGAGCGGAATATCTTACTCTTTCAGCCGATGACGCAGTATGTGGCTCAGAAATGAACTAGAAAAATGTTGTCGTTTGCTGGGAATTGTCTTGTAACGATCTGTCTCGAACGTGTTAAGCGCGGTTCCAAATAATCTCACATGTTTGCTAAATTAAATACTCCAATATGTTTGTTTATTTCATCTTATCCCGAAGCTTTTCCATCCAAGGAGTCTTACTTTAGCGATACACAATTGATCACTGTTTTTACCTCTAAGTTTTTCAAGTTGCTCGCAATGAGTATTTAAATTAATTGCTAACAAATTTATGATTCAAGAAACTATAGGTCATCGATTGCTAATACTAGACTGTATATGCATAGGGAGCTGGAGACGCATTTTTGGGTGCTCTTGCGTACTTTAAAGTGTATCATCCAGGTCTTCCAATGGCCGAATGCATCCGAAGAGCCTGCGTGGTTGCTACAGAATCCGTTTTGAAATTCGGCACACACTCGAGCTTTCCGACCAGGAGCAGCCTATCGCCGGACTTGTTTATCGAAGAAAGCTAATAAAAATTGTTGTTGCGATCGACGCACGATTGCATCCTTTGCTCGTGTAGTTGTTATTTTGTGGTAACGTTCGCGCGTCTTTATTTGTTACGCTTCGTTACCCGGTTTCTTCTTTTTAAATCTGTCATCATCGCTTCCCAAATTTTTAATAAACACGTTTTAGGAAAGTTTGAACTTGAAATTTATTTAATTTCCAAATGTTCCGTTTAAATGGAAATGGTTATCCGTCGACTATGATCCCGAAAAGATCAAAGGGTCCGCGTGATTTTGTTTAGAAATAACTCGGGATCGTCCCTATTTCATTTAACAGAAATTCGTTTCCTACAAGCGATAACCGACATTTGAAATTTACATCTTCATCAAAAGCGACTATTTTCACACGTGACGCACAAAAATAAAGAAAAAGGAGAATCGTTTCGAAAGCGAGTCCACAAACAACCGTAAATTGTATTCAGACGTGGTGTTTTTGGTTACGATTGATCAAAAGTTCGTTTTTGTTGAGAATTTCGAATAAATCCCAGTGACGTCCGAATCGTTATCTTCCTTGAAAACAGAGAATAAACGCCATCAAAATTCATGGCCGCTTTCTGTAAAGGTTTTTTAAGTATCGTCTTGTATATGTATTTCGTGCAACTTAACGAATTTGTACTGGAACGAAAATATTCCGATGCAAATTAGCAGATTTAATCAGTATTTTATGCGTTTGATTGCGTTGATTTAAGCGTCATCACTGATCGGCATCAGTGTGGTCTTGAGTCTCGGATCCTGAACGAAGATGGAAAAGTATGATAGTGATTATAATTTTCGCAAGCAACGAGGCAGAGAAGCGTCTCCGTAAAATTTCAACCCGAGGTCTAAAAAGTGGGGGCCTTGCCTTTTAAAACGAGCAAAGGTACGCCTCTGTACGATTTTTTTTCACAAAGTTCAAAGATCGACGATCCCTTAATTTTGGTACCTAGCGTGGTACCTTTAAGAATTTCTTATTTCCAATGATTTTTAAGGTGCGATAATTTTTATTATTTACTACTTTTCGTTGTTTTTTGTTTTTACTAAACACCAATATATTACAATCATGTTTACCACTGCTCGGGTAGATGACTATTAATAACGTTTGATTTTGAGTTAAAGTGCAATCCAAACGCGTAGAATTAAACGATACAATTCCACGTGTTTGGATCGTCTTTAACTTCGTTCGTCATTTCTGTTTTCGATTACTTGTTTTTAAAAACAGCATCGTTTCATAAACCGTAGACGCGAGTACAGGCATTTCCACCGACAACAAGAAATGTCACCATGCAAATGAGGAGGCCGCTAATCACGACGATTTGAATAACATCGCACGATTTAAATATCGTATCATAAAACAATTTGGTCAGAACTTTCTATCGCGTACGAAGATAGAAAAGAAAGGACGACAAAGTTTACCTGATTCTCGGAATGTATATTTTTAAACGGCACCTTTCCTCGTACGACACGACGAATATTAGAGATGATAACGAAGTTCTTATGTAGCGTGGAAGGATTCGGTCTTTTGCGTTAACATTGGTCAGGAGCGAGCCTTATTAAAAGTCCGGCGTTCTTTCCCGTCGTGAATTTCCCTGGTTGGTCGACCTTCGAGTACCGGGAGTACTCAGAGTTCTTGACTCATCGACGCGTGCTCGGGACGAGAACAAAACGAAGGACGGTCGCGCGTAAGATTGATGAGAGAGCGCGCCATTGAAGAAACCCCGCGCGAAAGTACAGTTGGACCAAGAATAACGGGGGCGAGAAAAATGCTCCTCTTTCCGTGACACACGCGGGGTACACGCGAATAACGCGAAGATTCGATTCGTCGTTATCCGTGGGACACGCGACGTGGCTGGAATCTCTCTCTGTATGTTTGTTGAAACGCGTTGTGCGTAAATGTCAGCGGGGAAAGGAGTTGCTCGCGTGTATCCATCACGGCAGGCCGTCCCCCCGCGACACGGTGTCACGATCGGTTGCGAGGTGTTGTTCGCGTGTCTTCTCCCTTCTTTCATATTCCACGAACTCTCTGGCGCGCGAGACTCCGGACACTTTTTCTTCCTCCGCGGTTACTAGTCGACGACGCTCGTCGTGACGTCTTTGCGCGGTTAATCGGCATTAAATTACAACATTTAAGGGAACGTGTGCGTCTCTTCACAGGAAGAAACGGGGCCCGGTGACGTCAGGCGGCACGAGAGGACGCTCGTTCGAGCGAAGGAAGCATCCTCGATGGGAATCCGGGGCCCTGAACGAGGGGGGATCAGCCACGCGCGGACACCCGTTCAAGTGGGGCAGCCACCCACGTTGCAGTCGCGGCAAAGGATAAAAAATCGTTTGGGCACCCACCGGGACATTCAGTTTTCAGTAAACCATTCAACCGTAACAAGCAACTCACGAGCATCCACTCGACGAGGTAATAGTTGACGAGACATCGGTAGTCGAGGATATTTGGAGCTTGCGACCGATAGCTCCGCCGATCCTTAACGGCGAGTCTCGTTTTCCATCGTTGAAGAAATTAACCAATTTGCCAACTTCCGACTGGCCGAGTAGTTTGGTCGTCGTCGGTGGCATCGTTTCGCAATAAAATCACTGGGCCATGTTCGAGCGTAGTTAGCCGGAAGGAGTCGTCTAAGAAAGATATCTCGACGAAACCTTCTCGTCAAAGCAACGAACCGTGACTGTTCCTTGCCGTAATTGCCGAGTCCGTTTGGCGTCATTGGGGATAGCCTCAGTGTTTCGATTTCAATTGTATACGTAGGCGAGAACCAATTGAGCCATTCAGGGTCTTAAGGTATTTTAAGATCGCAAGAAGAAGGACCCCGGTCTATTCACGGCGAAGTGGAAAGAGGAGACCCGCCAGTGTCGAACGGAGCTCCGAGCAATTATTGTCCCTTTGTATCGGGCAACTTTGTTAAACAAGAGGCCGAACGAGAGGGAAGAGAAGAACAAAGAAAAGAGGAGGCGAATGCTGGAGAAGCTTCAGGTGCTCCGTGAAATTACGATGTCGCTGTGTATCGTGGCGGTGATCCTTCTCTCGGGGGTGTTGACTGAGTTCGCGGATGCCAGGAGGCTGTCGAGAACCCACCAGACGCACCATCGTCGCTGGAACGAGTACGATCTGAAGGAATCGGTGCCTCGAGAACTGTCCCTGCGTCATTTGGCCGAGTCGAATCGTTACTGGGAATTGCTGGACCCGCCGAGGCAGACCGACGAGACGCGCACCGACATCGAGGATCTTGCCAGGGTTTCGAGACCCCGGCGACACCATCTGAAAAACAGGATCGACAGGAACGATATCAAAGGTCCCGCGACTACAACGAAGCAACGTCAAAATGACAAGAAGGCTAACGGCACGAGGATGGACACGTTGCGCGAACCGGTGGATGAAAATGGCAAGCTGGAGCTGGAGGAGAAGCTGGCGCAGAATGCCTCGATTTGCAACTACACCGTCGAACCGATCACGGATGAAAACGGCACTGCGATACTGAAACACTTGAACCACATAAAGTGTAATCACGTTAATAGCTGGTGTCACGCGGACTGGCATTCTTGCATCCAAACGTACAGAATGGTCAAGCTCGAATGCGACGATTGCGGGTCGGACAACACGATCAAGATCTACACCGGATGTGTGTGCGGGCTGTACGTAGATCCAGAATTGAGACATATGGATCAACAGAATTTAAATCAGTAACGGGATGAATTGACGCGTTTGCGTGAAACGTTCTAAACAGCTATCAACGATTTCTGGTAATTGTTTAGAACGTTGAGCCTACATTAACCCTGTTGTTCTCCGAAATCAAATTAAAATTTATATATTTCGTGATGTTATACGTTTCATCGTTCGAAGGAATCGCGTTCCTAATGTAAAGAAAACACACGGCCGGAATAGAAACGTGTATCGTAGCTCGGGGAAATAGCAGGATTAAGTCACAGTCGGAAAAAGTCAGTAGAGGGTTGGTTTTAATACGCGTGGAAACGTGATTTTAGGAGTACAGGGTCATTTTTATTCTTCGTACGTAACTTATAACCGCTGTGTTCGATTTTTCACCGACTTACTTCTTATATGCAAAATATAACTTGGTCCGTGATTCGAAACTTCTCGTCGAATGGTGACACTAAATGATCCTTGTGATAAATCTGACGGATCGAAACATTTAGTTTTCATTTATAACTATTTCTATGGAATTTTGATCGAGCTTTAATTATATTAGCGGTATTACGGCCATCGTCGAGGGGTTAATTGTCGCCCGAATAATTCGTAAGAGTCCAATTTTGAACTCTTTCATAGATCAGAGTCGAGGACACGACTGGATCGTCTCGGGTGTGGTTCAAAATCGCGTTCTCGATTCTCGAGCGGCAATTTTCATTTTTAATAAACTTGTAATTACGACAAGTTTGACCAAGAATGCAACTTACGCAGTTACTAAGATTGCTCGCATCATCGATCGTGTAACGCGGTCGAGGATCAATTACAATGTTAATTCTATGATTACACGAAGGAACTTGTTTGACGTACACTCGGGGACGTCCAGACACGGGAAATTTCAATTTGCTCAATTCAATGCTCAATATTGTATATTATACTATTAGATCAAAATGCTTATATAATAGAATGCCTCCGTTCTGTTGTCAAAACAATGTGATAGATGCAATATTTATTCTTATACGTTTATGTTATTTATTTATTTGTTTGTTTGTTTATTTATTTATTTATTTATTTATTCGTTAGGAATCGTTTCTAGCGAATTAGTAATTTAGATATCTACGATGTGATCGATGTAGTTTTGTACGAATATAGTTATTGTATATGTAATTTTATCTATATTTCATATAGAATATTCCTTTCTTGTACAAAACATTCCACGATTGTACTAAAAAATAACGCTAAGATAATGTATTGTATTGTAAGGTACAATGTTTATGTATTAAGATTGTATGATAATTAATATAAACATAAAACATTTACGAGAAGTCTTCTTTTTCAACATATCGCAACGTTTACGATGTTCTAGTAAATAAACCAAAGTCTGTGTATTGTCATTTCGCGTCTGCGAGGCGCTTAAGCATCGTGTAATAGTGCAAGTAGAAACGTTTCTATAATTTACTTAAAAGTCTAGAAAATCTGTCTTTCGAGGCAGTTGTTTTGGCACATTAATTATACCAATGACTAAGAATCGATAACATCCTATTTCACGCTGTAGTTCTACTTTCGAAGGGTAGAATAAAAAACAAAAGTAAGATTCCTCTTGGAGGAAACTTTGAAAACTCGCTATCGAGCGTTCGAGCATTACCATAAGCGTGTTAGGACTCTGTCATTAAATCAGCGCGTTGGCAGTTCGCTTTCGACATAGGAAAAACCTGGAAACTGAATCCGTAACCCATTTAGACAAAAGAGAATAAGGAAACCAATAAATGGGAATCCAAGATTTCTCGGACAAAGAGATTTCATAAACCTGCGAACGATTATTCGAGCCCGACGCCAAGATTCTATCTCCAAATTAGGGGCCAGCGCTTCGCTTTTAATCTATAAAAAAAAACCCCACGGTTCGTTGTAATCCATTTATGCCAAACCGAGCTGATTTCTTCTTCAAAGAGAATCGCTAGAGCGATTTATCGATCACTCGAACGCGACAACGAATGGATCTAATACTTGATCGCCAGACCGCGAGGCGCTACTCTATCTTCGATCTATAAATAATCTAGTTTCATCGTACGATTCACATTTATCAAACGAATCGAAGCAATCATACTTTTTTCGAACACTACAGTCAACCAAAAATACTCAATTTTTCTTTTAATTACAACATTAACGAGTTCTGTAACGTTAAGTTTGGGATCTGGAAACCGTCAAAATGGCCAGGTTCCGTAAACCTAGGGTTAAGCGAAACGATTGAAACTTTCTCAAACGGAAATAAAAATTGCCACCTGCCCTCGAAAAAAAATTGAGGAAAATAGAAAGAGTAACATGTTTGTGACAGAAATTAAGTAAGATCATTTGATAATTTGAATCTGGCGAGGAAGAAATATAAGATGTTGTTGGACCGCTTCGTCAGCAGGCGCGCGTGTCTTTCGATTGATTCTGTCGCAATGTTGTATTGAGTGACGTAAACGATGTTTCATTTGTGGGGAGTGCAGCAACACTATCGTGAGTATACTGTTTTCCAGGAGGAAGAAAATCGAATGGATCGTACGAAAGGAGATTTCTTTTCCGTTTAATTCCAAACGAGATTCCTGAGAGTTGTAGGCGGTTCGGGGCTCGTACGCGTGACGCAGGGAGCTCAGGTGTCGTTGCACGCTGAATCACCCGCGATTCCGCGTATACGCATGTTGGACACGGGATTCCCCAGTACAGCACGCGCACCACTCGGTCGCGTATCAATGCCGCGATGCGCAACGCGAATCATAATTTCTTCGGTTTTAAGATTTACACAACATTTTATGGAAATTCGAAGTCTTAAGAACATTCTCCGCTCGAATTCCATATATTAACGCATCTGGAGGGCCTACGACGAAAGAAACAAGTTTAAAAGTTGTCAATGGGCAGATTCTTTACATTCTTCAAGATCGATTTGATATGAGTCATCGAGTTCACGAAACGCCATAATGAATCGTTTCCTCGTTTGATGGGGGAATTTCACTACTGTAATAACAATGCAGGGCTACATATTTCGATGTTATTCGCTTCTAAGTCTTGTAAACATTCAAAGGAATTATATGGTTCTACTCTACAGTGTTCAAATAAAGAGCCATAGTATCGTTCGCATTATTTAAGAATTAAATGGCCGAAAGGGCTAATCTTTCCACGTAGAATATATTCGATACTTTGTATTTGAGTTTGTACAGAGGCACGTGACCAAAACTGTTGAAAAAATATTTGATATCGGTATATTACGTATCGCAACGTACACAATTTGTATCGTTGTTAACAATAAAGCCGAATATAAACCATAGAATCCGCGAGGTACGCGCAAGTAGGTTCGTTCTGCAGAGAAATTTCCATCGATTTTATTTTTCCCCGGTCGTTGCGTAGCGAAGAATATTTTCAATTAACGGCATACAGGGGCGAAGGTATCGATACGGGGGATAGTTTCTCTGGTATCGGATTTCGCAAGAATAATGACCGGTAAAGGGTCCATAACGAGCGAAAATGCAAACGGTAGTAATCCGCGTTTTTTGCTAGACGGTATACTGAAATTTTATATTTTTCGCCGGAGCAAATAAGAGCGCGAAATTTTCATCCCCACCACCCACGACCGGTATATTCCCGTCAAGTTACACGCTTCAATTAAAACTTCTGAAATGCTGTTTATTATAACAAAGAAAACGCATCGACTGGGTCGTAAAGCTTAAAAACGTAAAAATGGTATTCCTCTTTAATTATCCGGCTTCTCTTTCAATGGACCGTCGGTGTGTTACGACGTTCACAGAAATTTTTCGATGCATCCCCTTGGTTAAAAAAAAAAAAAAAGAACGCGAGGAAAGCTCCGTATTATTTAAATTAGAACAAAACGAGCGACCACCAGTCACTGGGCGCTTGAAAGTTTCGCATCTATTAATTTCTTTTTGAATCATCAACAAAATTGTTTCTTCAATTATCTTAGTTATCGTCCAAAATAGTGATTTATTTTCGTTAGATTCGTTCAATCTGATCTTTTCCAAGTTATAGTTCGAACAAACATCGATGACGTCCTCAGACGGGGGGAACTGGTATGGCAGTCGACGCGTTAATTAACGACAACGTCACAGTTGTGCAGTCGCATATGTGCGGTAAATGATTGCGCGTAAACGACGAGCTAATGACTCTAACGATAAGCACTCCTTAAGATAAGATACCCGGTGGCTTTCGACGTCAGAGCCACACATTTCCCTTCCTTTTGGTTTCACGATAAAGGTACGACTATCCAGCGAAAGTGTCGTTCGGAATTCGCTAACGACTGTTTTTGCGATAAACTAATATCGTTATCCGAATCGAACCTGGGGGCCATTAAATGGTACCGGTCCCGGGTATCGTCTTAAAGTAAAACTGATTGGAATTCGTTGGTTTCGCGGCGGGCCACGCGACAAAAATTGCCGGTTACCGGTAGTTTAGCGTCTCCATATTTATGAACGATGGGCTTGTTTGCTTTTTATTACGGGGAACGTGATGTTCCGCGAGCGCTCGGTGCCCCCTTTTGTTCTTGTAGATTTTTTTCCCGCGATCCACGCGAACCCCCTCGCTCGTCGTATTTCAATCTCCGCGGCGGATGAATGCGCGGGAGCTTCATAAACATCGAATCGCGGTTTCGATATTAAATTTATCGCTGGTACAGCTTACAATGCCGCGTGTCACCCGGTTCTCGATGGCTACGAGACAAACACAGCGGCGGATCGCGGAGTACGCTTAATTCTTTATGTTTTTATCAGGTAGTTATAGTTCGGTATGCGGCTCTCTGCACCGTGGTGTACGCGTTTCTCTTGTTTCTCCCGTTTTCGAGCGTCGCTTTGTGTCGATCTTTTGCGGCGAGCCGATCGCGCGATCGAGAGAACGAGGGACTCGAAAGCGAACCGTGGTGACGTCAAACGTGAAACGTCGAAGAAAAAGTGCCGGACACTTTTTTCTAAAACGATTGCGAAACGCGCCCCGCTGACGTCAAAGAGAAAACACGCTGTCGACGCATCTCGGTATCTGATTAGCGAACAAAACGTATCGAATGACGTCAAAGCCTTCAGATATTTTCCCTTTTTTTCTCTTTTTCCTTCTTTTTTTTCGAACGACACTAACTCGTCGTATTTTGAAAACGAGAGTAGCGCGTGGGTGGGTCGAGAGTAGTGCGTGGGCGGTGCATGAAACACCGCGAACCGTCCAGAATACTAAATGAAAGTTGCCCGAGTAGCGATGATTCGTGTTCAAACGATAGAAACGCGAGCCTTTCGCCATTCTTCCGTTCGTTCGTAACTTTCGGGGCACGAACAGGTTCCGAAAATAATTCGCAATTTATTGTTATCTAAGTTTGCTTTCATTAGCGTTCGTGGGATCGCATTGGATCGGCTCAAAAGCTATCTAGTCGGTCATTCGCAGACCCGACACGATCGCATCGTCCGACAGACCCATTTCATTTTGGTCGATATCTTGATAAGAGGGACTATGGTCCTATACGTTGGGAATACCTTTCATCGTGCCATTGCTAGCGTTATCCTAAAATACTAGAGAGCTCCGCTCAATGAAAACTAAACAGAATCCAACAAAGTTGTAACAAAAGTTACAAGTAGACGACGTTACAAGTAGAACGGGGAAATATATCTTGCAAGAGAAGGCTAGATCTCGTGCAGAGCAAGAAGAAACAAAAGAATACTATCCTTCGTCGGAAAAGGAACGTTCTTCAAATTAAGATAGTGATGACGCTGAATGTATTTTTGGTGGCCATTTGTTCTCTGAGTCTATAGAACGGTGGGTTAGGTGTTTAAAATGTCAAGGTTGGGCTTATTGTCCATGTTCCGGGCAAGAGGCGGAGGACGAAGAACAAAAATCGAGTGTTCTTTAATTCAGCCGACTCCGCGAACGGAACGACGTCTTCGTTAAAACACGGGACAAGAGGAAACCGGGGGCGGGTGGGGGAGCCGAAATACACCGATCTCAAGTCAGAAACAAATCCCGATCGCGAAAGATCTCTTTCTTTCCCCCCTTCGTCGAAGAAAGGCAAGACGACAGCGGCGTCTAATTAATTGGAACTTTCAGGAGGGAGAGACGGAGGATAAAATTTGTCGTCTGGAGTATCGGAAATTTTGACGCCGGCGAACGTGCTGCATTTGACGTATCCCGAGACAGCATCCGACAATTTTCTTGCGTGGAAATGCGCCGCGGTATAACGCGAGATATTGCGCTACACGTGGCTGCCCCGGCGTACAATTTACGGCAACCGAGGCCGGGGGTTAAAGGGAAGCAGACCTGAAATGAGATTTCAAGATTCACGCTGCTTAACTGGATACCTCGGCGGGACTAATTCGTTCTGTCGCGCCTCGCGATCGAACTTCGACGCTTATTAGAGTACGAATTGCGCCATTTTTACTTAGGGAGGGTTATTCCAACGTAGGACGATTATCGTAAATTAAAAGCTTTCGATGTTAATAGATTGCCAAATGATCCGGGAAGATTCCCCCCATTGTGTTACGCAGGATCGTGGCGCTTAGAAAGCGTGCAGATTTAGTTAGACCCGTTCGCCGTTGTTAAACTGGGTTTAATGCATCGCGATTTCTCAACGAGCCACCGTCCGTAAAGTCGCGGAAAGGTCTCGCGTTCGGTAAAGTTGAAAAGGTTCGCTATGGGTCAGTAGGACCTTGTTGGTATGGATCAGTCCCGGGAAAGGAATCGATCGTGGTTCCGTGTGGTTCGCGGCGGCGATCACGGTCGTCGGGAAGGGTGGTTCGGTTCGATGCAGCCGAGTGACGAAGTCCAACAATCCCGGAGCCCTTTTTTTCCCTCAGACAACGCGATATAGGTAAAAGCAAAGGGTGAGAAGGGGGTATCGGTGGGGGAGGCGAGCGAGCGTCGGTCGTGACCCAGCCGAAGCTCAGTAGGACGTAATCGTCCCTGAAGGGGATTTCGCATTTATCGTACACATTCGCCTCCGACCCCTTCTTCTCTGGCGATGGTCTCTCGCACGGTTCGACGTACGAGCTATGAAACCGTACATAGCTCGGACGTTCGTGTAGAGGGGCGCTCGCGCGAGCAAATACCGTATATAGGTGCAGGGTCCGCGTCGTCGACGTACTCGTGGAAGAAAGCCAGTGCGGGTATCGGCAGGATGGGCGGTAGGTACGTATTTCGAAGACTATCAATCATTGGTAACCTGTAAAGGATCTAATTATCCTGGAGCTGACTGGGCTCCGTTCGCTGCACCCACCGCTCGTCTTGTCCACCCCCGGTTTGGTACCGGCCTGCCCTCCCTCCCCCCCCACTGATCCTCCGGCCTGTTCTACCTACCCCCGACCACCACCTCCACCGGAGGCCACCCTTTTTCGCTCTAGCAACCACCCTTTTTCAGGATAGAAGAAGTGCGAGAGAGCGCGACGCCGGTGGCCACGCAAGGGGTGGGACGAAGACAGGGGGGGTGGGTGGCCGCGCGGACCCCGGAGGGAGGGGGGGGGAGACGAGCAAGAGGAAGAGGAAGAAGGAGGAAGGGTTGTTCGGAGACAGAGGGAAGCGGAGAGAGACAGGACGAAGAGAGCGAACGAGGTGAACGCGTTGGGTAGGGTGGAGAGAAAAAAAAACCGAGGTGGGAGGAGAGAGAGAAAATTCGGTGTGTGTACGTGTTTGAGTGTGTAAGAGCGCAAAGAGTGGCTCCCACCTCTGGAAGAGAGGTTGGCGTCGGTGTGGTGCCGGCTTTTTTTCGTACACGCCAGCATGTCTACCCGCGTGGCCCGACCGGCCGGTGTGTGGGTGCGTGCGTGTGGCCAGGTGTATAATAGTGAGTGCGGGTAGTTGGTTAGGTGGCCCGGTCGATATATCAGGGCTCCGCTGCAGCTGTCTGTCAGGCTCGCGAACTCAGCGCTAGACGACTCGGGCTCGGGGTCTAGAGAAAAAACCGCTCGTCGTCTGTCCTCTTCTCTTTCGCTCTGGCCCTCCCCCGCCCCCCGCCTGCCTGCCACCCTCGACCCCCTTCGCGGCTCCGTTCGGCCCGACGTTTCGCGACCCTCTCTCTCCCACTGCCCCCTAGCACGATCTCCTCCTCTCGCTCTCGCCTACCCTGTCTTCCTCCCGCGACCCTCTTTTCCCTCTTTCACCCTGCTTCTGGGTAATTTTTCATCGTTGCAGCGGACGACAGAAGCGCCGCGACGGCGGAGGCGGAGGCGGCGCTTCCCCACACAGTCGCAACGCGCACGCACACGTTCACCGTCTACGACCTGCACGTACAGGGGTTGGCGCGCTCGCAATCGCGCCGCCCTTACCCCTCGCACCCTCCAAGTAGAACCACCGACTCGCATGTGCAACACGCGCACACACGAGCCCCTCGTAGCAGACCACACGAGCCCCGACTTGCACCGATACACCCACACCAGCGACCCACCGGTGCACACGGTCGTTGGATATCGTCGGGGGATCAGGAAATTTTTGGCTCGCCAAGAAATATACGGTGCCGGTTCGCGGGGGTTCCGTCAGACCGGGGGACCAGGGGGGTTAGTCGGTCTCGAGAAGCTCTTCTGCTTCGGATCGCAACGTTTCCAGGGGGGGCGGCGGGGGGTGGAAGATTGTTTCGATACGCTTGAACGGGACACGACGAGGATTACGATGCTCTTGTCATGGACCTTTGCCGTCTTTTTTCGGTTTTAATAAAGATACGAGAGGGATCTCGTCGAAAGGGTCCATGAATTTGATGCGATTCTTCTTCCACCGGTGTTCCGGTTGCAACGATGCATGCCGAGGCTACCCGAGATCCTCGCACTTTCCGATCCCACTTTATCGCTCCTTATCGCAACGTCGCGAACCGATTCCTTGGTGGTTGTACACAGCGGTGGGATTCGAAGCTTAGAACTCTTGGAAGTCGTGATAGGTTCGAGGGTGTTGAGAGTCGTTGCATGATAGAATCGACCCAACCATAGAAAAGGGTATTGTTCTACGTGCAACATTGTTTAGTATAAACACCATATTAGTGTCAGTAATTCCGAGGGTGTAATTTTCTCATCGATCGATTGGAATATTTACGAGTTTTGTAGCTTCGAGTATGGAATTTGAAACAGTTAAACAGCGACTCGTATAAATGTATTCGTTTGTTTGATCCTTGAGCGAATGTAAAAAGCAAGGCAAGACCGCGGATCGTTCAGCATTGATCTTGAACCTCGGGCAGATTTTCTTCCTTTTCTCGAGCGAAAGTCCACACTTTACTTCCGAGATCTTATAAAGCGGTTTTCCGAAGCGAGCAACAAATGGTCGAGTTTTAAATCGCTTTGATCGTCGGCACGCCGGAGTCCTTTGTTATTTTACGTTCGCCGGTGAAAATCGTTGACGAAGTAAATGACGGCTGTTGGCTCACGTGCAGTTAACCGTAATTATCGTTTATCTTCCTCTATGGGGTTCGCGTTGCAACTTCCAACTCGCCAAGGAATATTAATCCACCCCCTCCTCCCCCCTATCGTCCCTCCATCTCGCGACGAAGATTTTTAAACTTCCGCGTTTATTTGCGCCGTGTAACCCGGTTATTGATATTAGTTTAATGGAAACGAACTTCGCGTTTAACTTTCGGATTGTTCTCCGCCCTTTCTTTTCCTCCCCCTCAGCAACGGGGGCTTCATGGTCGAGAAACTCGAGAACAGGCCAGCAACTCGAGATACTTTCTAATTCACTTACACCAAATATTTTTAAACAATTCGCGTCAAGAGCGAGACGCCGTTCGAAGAAACGCTTCAAACTTTTTCAAATTCATCTTGGCCGTGGAAAGGAATTTCGTATTTAAATGGTAGGAAAGTTGATATCCTTGTTCGATCCGCGAAACACAGGACCCGATGCCGGATGACGCAAACAGAACAAGATAGAATGCCCGTGTTTGCTTGATACCACTTTTTATTTCTCTTCCGTTCTATCTGGTTACGTACACCCTTATTCGCGCCTTACGATCCAACTATACCCGCTGGAAGGAATATACCGACGTACTCGAAGGACGCACAAGTGGTATGGAAAACGATATCCTTATGGCAGAAAACGGCGAACGTGTTTTTCGCCAGACAGGACTGCGCGCCGGCCACAAACCGGAAGTTCAAAATAGGCGACAGCTTTCGCGTGTACGCTTTCACATGTGAACTTAATATACAGGGTGTTTGGCCACTCCTGGGGAAAAATTCTAATGGGCGATTCTAGAGGCCAAAATAAAACGAAAATCAAGGATACTAATTTGTTGATTGGAGCTTCGATAAAAAGTTATTAAAAAATTAAATTAAAAAATTTCAAATCGTTCTGGAAAAATTATTTTCGGTTGCAGGGGTCAATTACAACCATTTTTGGTCGATAGACATACCCTCGAAATCCTACCCACTTTCGAGAAAAAAATTCGAGTAGGTGTGAAATTTTTCGGCGGAATTGAAAAATTTCAAATCGTTTTGGAAAAATTATTTTCGGTTGCGGGGGTCAATTACAACCATTTTTGATGAATACACTTACCCCCGAAATCCTACGTACTTCCGAGAAAATTCTTTATCGAAAATATACTGTGTGGCCGGAAATGCTTCTATAACTTTTTAACGAATCCTCAATCAAGAAATAGTATCCTTAATTTTCATCTTATTTCGGTCTCTAGAATCTCCCATTAAAATTTTTCCCAGGGGTGGCCGAACACCCTGTATACAGTCGAGAGTGTTACATCAAATTTCATGCACGATTCCTCCTCGAAACCTGCATAAAATGGAAATTCTATCGTCATTGAGTATGACTCTCCGTTCGTCTGTCGCGTCCGCTATTCGAGGACCAAGCAAAAATTACTGGACTCTGTCTATATTCCCTATAATTCATCCCCATAAAATGTGAACAAGTTAGATAACGGATAGGCAGTAAGGGTGGACTTAATAAAGATAGAGAAAAGTAAGAATAAGGATAGTTGCTAAGAATTTTTTGATATGTTCGTTTAAAACGCGATTTTCCTCCAACCACGTCTTTGTTAAGTTCACCGTTGCGACCCTCGACGCATCGTACGTTTTTTATCGGGTTCGGCATCAAATTGGCCCACCGTGGTTGTATCGAATCGCGATACCGAATGCCCAGTCCCTCGAACAGATTACATCAAGGCTGGCAGCAAGAACAATCGGACGCCTCGGCGAGTTAACGGTCGAGGTGGCTCGGACGATAAAGTTAACGCGTTAAAGGACAACGCGCGACGCGCGATCTCGTCCCCGTCAGCCGTCCAAGTTTCGCCCGGAATTGAATCGCGAATCCATCAAAGTCGCGTTGTTCGCGAGGGGCGTCCGCTTTCTCTGGGAGTTTCGACGAGCTGACACCGTTTCGCCGTCATAAACATCGCGAAAGTGAAGACGCCGCGAAAGTTCGGGGCGTTTACCGTCGTCAATGGGGTGTACTGGTACGCGCACGAACACGCACGCACACATGCTCGCGCATACACGTTGCGCCACCCTAACCACGTGGACCAATACTCTGTCGCGCGCGGCAGCGCACACAGCGAGACAGCCTACGCGAAAAAAAACTGTCCAAGGTGTACACACGCTCGCAATGGGGGGATAGGTGCAGTTGCACGCGTGTACGTGCGCGCGCGTGCCTTCGCTGGGCCGCACAACCACCCTCGAAAAAATCCGTTCAATCGCACGCGCGCATACACGCGCACGGAGCCGCGTATAGGCGTACACGCACACGAGCGCGCGTACTTTCCGCGTGGAGGAGGAGGACGACGACGACGACGACGACGCGGAACCACGGACGCGCGAGAGAAATCGCGTACGAGCGCACCAACACGCCGACGAACGCTCACGAAGATTCAGAAACGCGGCTACACAAAGACAGACAGGGTACGTAGGTAACCCTGCAAGCCTGATCCCCCTCCCACCGGTGGTGGTCCTCCCCCCGGCTGCCACCCCCGTAGCCCCATCCTCTCATGGTTGCGAACCTCTCTAGGGGAAAAAGTAGGAAAAGAGTGGGGAGGATCGATTTTTACTGGGGCAACCGCCCTCCTCCTCATGCACCCTCCTGCATCAACTACCCCTCCTCTCACATCCTGTACTTTCCTGAGCTAGCCATGCCATGCCCTGTCCCGGTCGTAATGCACCGTCTCCGCCCCGGCTAACACCCCCTTCGCCACCCACATCTATCCCACACCATCGCCATCGCCGACCACCCTCCGCCCGCTTGCCGCCTACCCTGACTTCTCTTCCTCCTCCTCCTCCTCCTCCTCCTCCTCCTCCTCCTTCTCCTCGCGTTCGCCCTCCGCGCGATTTTACCTCTTTTTATTCTGCGAAAATATTCAAAAGAGTTTCGGATGATGGTGCATGACGATCTTTCACCGCGACGCGAGCCGGAAGGCAACCGTCGCGATGCCACCCCCTCGCCTCCCCTCTTCCTCTTCGACGAATCATGGGGGTCGTTCGGAAACGATTTAGCCCCCCTTAAGTGGCATCGACGAGAACCGCCACTCGGATTCTCGTTCCCGTTCTCCTTCTCTTCGTTCTTTGTCCGCGGAGGTACGCGCGATTCCTTGGCCTATCCGATCGTCGAGTCGGCTTTTCTCGCGACGTCGGCCGTCCTTTTCCTTTTTCTTTACGGGCTTTTAATTTCGTCGCGCGGAACGGTTTAATCTCGAGTTAACGAGGCCGATGGTTAATTCGTCGCGCGAGGGGTCGAACGGATTTTTAACGACGATCGTTGTCGAGTTGTCGGGACCCGTTAAAAAGGATAAGTGGATTTCCTCGCGGATAGGGTTGATCGTAAACGCGCGTGTCGCCGAGCAGGCTTTTATTTTTGGGACCGATTTTTACTTGTTCCCCCGGAAAATCCCTCCGTTCACTGGTCTCGCGTTATCTTAACGCGAATTTAGACTTTCCACCACTTTCGTTTCGCGTCCCGGACGATTCATCCACGCTGAATTTATGGCGAGCGTGAAAGATGAAAGCCGGATGGTTTGCGCCATTCAGTGATTGAATTCGTTTCGGGAGCTTTTAAAAATCTTGTTCGTGGATGGTCATTTGTTCTCTCAATACGTTTAGATTTGTTACGATTCAAAAGTAGAACTCGTTCATTGTTCACTTTGGAGGAAATGCAAATAATAACGATCTTCCCAATTTTCACTGTGGATGCATATACAAAGTGTAAAGTCCAAATTCTCAGGGATCTCACGCTCTTCCTTACTTTTCCTTTTGTTATTTAGTCAGCCTTCAGCTAGAATATTTATACGAAAATTGACTGTACATCAAAATCCATCAAAACCTTTCTAAACACGTTCTACTTGTAAATGCTAGTTCGTCGAACGTTTCTTTTTTTCATATTTTATTAACCGTACTTGCAACCTGAATTTGATTTTCTATCCTAGGCAAGTTTTTTCGAGCACCAGATCGGCAATCAACGACGTTGCAAAGAATATTAAGAGACAATTATCCTGGGCTTGCTCCGGCTGGGAAGCGATCAGAAAGTTTGCATCGCGCAGCAAGCCTCGAAAATCTTCCACATCTGGCCCGCGATAATTGGTATGCTGCAGGGAACCGATAAACGACTTAAACTACTTGCCAACTATTACGTTCAGGGACGATAAGGCGAGACGGGGCTCGTGGAGTTTGAATCGCGGTGTCGCGGAAAACTAACAACAAATTCCTCCTTTTACGAATACTTTCGGTGACGTCGATGATCTGCATCGCGACAAATTGCTCGTTCTTTCGATGCTCGTTAGGACTTTCATCGAGGAATATAAAAAATAAATATATATTGTTAATATATCCTGGAGGCACCGAAGAAAAGAAATATCGTTTCTACCCCCGACGCTGATCGATGACTGACGGTATAAATACGAGACAGTTTCCGTCCGAACGGATAATATAAATCGACCTTTATGCGGGGGGTTATGGCTGTAAATCGGGCACGGGAAGGGAGGAAACAGATACGACATTCTCGGTTTGCTCGCGAGCAGTGGATCTCACGAGAGGAGGTCACCGGCCGATGTAGCCGAAGACAGGCAACCCCGATTGTTGAGGTTACGGATCGGTGTCAAGTAGGCACCCTATGCCATGTGCGGCGGCCCATTCAGTCGTTCGTTCATTCAGAAATATCCTGTCTCCTCTCTCTCTCCTCGCCATTCAACAAGTAGATCATCGAGCCTATGCAGCACCCTCTACCGTCGGACCTACGCAACTTCCAAAGGTTACGAGCCGCCACGGGGGGGTTGTTATGCAATAAATCCGAGCTCCCACGGGCCTCCTTCGAGGGACGCGTCCTTCGGGGTGCGTCGCTATTCAGCAGGACGAAGTCGACGACCCCTTGCCCGACGCAGGAATTTTGAGGATTCAATTACTCACAGAAATGGGGGATTCCTCGCAGGGGAGGGTGAGACGCACCGACGTGTTTCCAGGATTGGCTTCTTCGACGACTCGCGGGTTCGAATCCACGGCGTATCGCGTTTTCCAATAACAGCGATCAGAACTTTCCATCGAAATAACACGACACCTAGAAAAGACAATATAAATTTCGATTTTTTACAATCAATTCTACTTAGGGGGTTGTAAATAAAATTGAAAATACGAGTAGAAGCGATCATGTTGTTAAATTTTGTAATACTTGTAAACGATAACTTCGTCTCGGTTGAATATATATTTTTTCGAGCGTATTTACAGGGTGATATATTTAGGGGATGATTCCACGTGTAAAAATAAGTATAAAGGAAAGAGCAATATTTTTTCGTTCGAGGCTCAGCTTTCGAGAAATTTGACGTTGCGAGTTTATGGAGTATGCGTGCGATAGAGTACGACTTGGGTATCAGCGTAAGTAGAAAAAGTGATTAATGGTCAGACGCGCCAGTCAAATCGTATTCAATAGCACGCGTATCCGGCAATCTTTCAAGTTCGATTATTTCGGAAGCGAAGGCTCTAGCGAAAAAATGTTGTTCCTTCTTTTCGACTTACTTTTACACGTAGAATCACCACCCACGCATACATCGAATGACTGTCGCCTCTTATATGTATTTAGGCGAGCGAAACGATGGGACGAGTTCGAGAAAGCGAGGATTCTTCGAGGATATTGGAACCAATGTAGCCGGGTGTTTCGTGCGCAAACAATTAATGCAAGGTTCCCACATAGTTTCTTTGAGTCTCGGGATTTATTTCGAGACCTTGAAGAAGTCCAGAACAGTGTACGGGCTAAATGTTTATAAACCCTAGTCAAAATTCTCGGTCCACGTTCTCTCCTAACTTAAAGAGCGTCGGACGAGGCCAAAGGATGGTTGATCGAAATATTTTAAATATATCCGCCAGCTTACTCCCCCATTTCCGTTTCCCCCACTTTTAGGCCGAGACGAGAACGATTTCGACCCGCGTGGAACCTGTTCAATCTACTCTGGAGAGACTCGATAGTACATATATTACGGAAATTACGTCGAGTCAAAAGAATTGCTTCTAGGAGGGAGGTTGAAGGAGTTCGAGGGGAATATTTTATGGTCAGCGTAACTTTGTTCCGAGATTTAAATATCACGTATCTATTTTTTTCCTCTTTTTTTAAATCGATATCACTCGTTGTGCTACGCATAAAGATATTAAAAAATAGGAGTCGTTTCCCTAGGATCCTGGACAGACATTAAAAAATAGATCGGATCTAATAATAAAAAATCTACGTTGACTTGGGTGTATCTATTACGGTCCTTAAATAATAGTGAAATTAAAAGACTGTGCGAAGGTGTTCCGCGTACACCCCTCGGAATAAACTTTGCAAATGAGAATGCCCAGGGTGAAATTGCATTTCGGGAGGGTGTAGATTGGCCGGGTATCCCAAGGAATCGCGTTAATCGTCGAGCCGAGCGTGGAGTTAATCGAGAACGCGTAGCGAATTGCGGGGGTGAAAAAGGGGTGGAGGCGGACAGGGGAACTGTGGATTGTCCGCCGAAAGGGTTATTCCAGGCATCGAATAACATTTTTTCCCCCGAGCCGGCGACGCTGAACCGCGTTCGCGTCCTCCGTGGACGGCATAGGACGGAGGGAGGGGGAGTTGGTCGCGGCGATCGGTATTTTTAGAATTCAGCATTAATTAAATAGCTTAGCAGAGAAGAATGAAGCCAGTGAGCCGCGACTGGCAACCATCCGGGCGATGTACGAACGAGCGGGCGATTTCGCGCTAATCACTAATCAGAGCGGCTCATCGGGAAAGAGCCGGCCAGCCAATGGTGCTCGCCCCCAACCACCGATCATCCCTGTCCACCGCCCGTTCCCTCCTCTCTCTCTCTTTTAGCACTGATGTCAGCCATGGCCAACAACAACAACACGGTCGGCATGATTATAATAAGTGATCGCTTGGATACTCGATGTGTGCCAAACTGGAAAGCTTTCTGCCAGGTGGAATAATGGGCTGCCGCACAGCCGACCGACGTCATTGTCACTCATCACGGTCTGATCACTGTCACTGTCTACTCTCGACAAAGCCCTTTTGTCCGGCAGCCGATGTAACCGGCTCTCTCCTGAACCTAACCGGAACCCTACATTCCCCAATAACGAGGCGATGGACGCTGCCTTTTTTTCTGTCTTTCCTACTCGTTACTCTTTTTTTATTTTAATAGAACGCAGGCGTACCGTAACGCCCGAGGATTATGGTAATTCCTGCGCCCCGCGGATGCGACTCGATACACACCTCGCCCACGACGCGTTTCTTTTGCCATCGCCGCCACCACCGCCGCCTCCCCTCTACCCATCCACCCTCTCCTTCGATACCACGCTGAAAATCATCTTGGCCTTTTTCCCCCATTCTCCGGTTACGGGATCGTCGTTAACAGCCGAGAAACGCTGGATGCGCTTTCGCGTTCTACCGATCTCCCGTTCCTTCTTCTATTATTCTACGTCGCGGACCGCTGGATCATTTTTCTCCCATCGCGTTCTACTTTTATTTCTTTCGATTCCAATTACTTTGGACTCTGTGCAAAAAGAATCTTGAAAATTATAATGATTTAATTACTGGCAAATATAGTTCCATTTCGATGCGAGTACCTGTTATTCTGCCATCGGTTTCATCTTCTATTCCAACGTAAGTCTTGTTTCTACGAGGCAGGCTCCATGCACCAGAGCGCACCAACGTTCGAGCGGTTGCAGCGAGTACAGGCGTTCCTCGCGGAACGAGTTTCGAGGGTCGAAATCGATCATTTTGCGCGATCGACATCATACGAGGGGTGTTTAAAGTGCAAAGTGTGTTGCATTTAAAAATAGTAA
This sequence comes from Colletes latitarsis, assembly GCF_051014445.1. Taxonomy (NCBI): domain Eukaryota; kingdom Metazoa; phylum Arthropoda; class Insecta; order Hymenoptera; family Colletidae; genus Colletes; species Colletes latitarsis. Next base: position 21,647,556 of record NC_135135.1, on the reverse strand, counting down.
TTTAATAAAAAATTCGGTTTCTATTCAACTCAGACTGTAATGTTCTTAGTAACACGGGGAATGCCTGTATTTCTATCCTTCGTTTCAAAATTTCTCCCCCAACGTCCCCGTCGATCCTTCCCAGAAAGGATAAGAACGCGAGTCCGGATAAACGAGGAAGCAAAGCGAGAGCTCGTTCCGCGATAATTGTCGTGCACCGCGGGCACTCGAGGGCGAAACTCGAATCCGCGGGAAAGCGCAACCGCTCCGGGGCGACCTCTAATCAAGAAGTATCGCGCCCCGCGTAAATCATTTCATCCCCTCTGTGGGGGGTTTGGGGGGAGGGGGAAATCTTGAAGCAGTTGTGGAAGTTGCGGGCCGGCACGCGGCGCCGGAAGAAAAGCAAACCGTGAAGCGTGGGTGCGAACGATGGATACACAAGTGGGCAAAAGGGTGGGCGAGCAGGAGGCAAGAACGGCCACTGGAGCAGGACGGAACGGGGTTGGTGGGGCTGGGCGCGGAAAGGGTGAGTAAGGGTGAGTAAGGTTGAGGAAGGGTGAGAAAGGGTGGGCGAGGGGGAAGGAACAATCGTGGCACTTTGCAAATGCATAGGGAGAACTCGGCGGCAGACGCGAAGAAACGCAACGGCGAGCAACGGGACCGCAAGAGAGGGAAGAAGTCTAGGCCACTAGTGGTGAAAGCACCCTCGCCCCGTCCCTCTTACTCCTCTATTTCTCATCCTCCAGCATCCTCTCCCTTCTCCTGCTCCTCCTCCTCCGACTCGTTCCTCCTTCAACTTCCTCCCTCCCCCTCCCCGGTCGCTCGCTGATTCATTCAGCACAGTTGCCTCTGTACGAGGCTCCTTTGCGGAGGTGGAAGCAAAACAACTCGAGTGGCCCTGAACTCCATAATGGCAGCGGTCCATTTTTTTCTCTCTCTCCTATCGCACACTTTTCCGCGCATTGTTCGGCCGCGAAGGGAGAGCGAGCGGGACGGCGAGACGCACGCCGCCGGACTGGAAAAGGGAAAAAGAGATCCTTGCCCGCTCCGGTGGAGGGTGGGGGAGGAGGAAAAGAGAGAGCCCTCCTCCTCTCCCGACCCTTTCGCGAGTCGTCGTGGTCGTCGTCGTCGTCGTCGTCGTCTGTTCACCTTCGTTCATCCTGCTGACCAACTTCGCCAGAGTTCTCCAGTCTTCCCCTCGTCCCCCGCTGTCCGGGATCTTTCTCTGACCCTCTTAACCCTTTTCAACCCTTCCGCTCGGCTTCGTCGACGATTCTTTTGAAGGGCTTATGAATAACTTCTACCGCCGCGTTAAATGGAAAAACGACCGGCATTGTTTACGGAGAAAGGGGTAATGCCTTTCGTCCCGTGAGCCGCTCGTCGTTGATCGTCCGCTTTTATTCATGACACCAGCTTTCTCGAACCACCGCGAAGAAACGGATGGGAAACACCGAGTTGCTGAAACCCTAACAGAATCCCTCCTCGCATCCACCTACCCCTCGATGTTTACTTTTTTGGAAAAAATTGCCAAACCGACGTTTCTTTTCACGAAAACCGTACGCGTTGCTCTGGAAACGTTGCTTCTTCTGTTGTTTTTACGACCTCGTATAACATATTTCAATCAGTATGAAGCACTTACGAGCAAACGATGGACCAATTGCGAAAATATCTGAAAAAACATTGGCGATGAAAACTTTATTTTATCTAATAAACGACGCTGCTTCTGCTTGTATTCTAACGGTGCAATGGTGTTCGTTACGACCGAAAAATAGCGTACAAGATATATATTTGACCGTTATAAAATAATTATGTATCTATAACGACGTGGTAACTGGTAGAAATAAATTCAACGTGTCTGATTTAACGGTTACCATCGAGTGGAGGAAGATGGCTGAAAAGTTAGGAGAATACGGAGAAACAGGGGATGTTCTAATTTACGTACGCGCCGCGCCCATCTGTTATCTATAAGTTTAAACTAGTTGCGTCGACTTGCCGAAAAGTCGCGCATTTTTCTATCGATCCGCGCCGCGACGCGTCCCACCGAGGAGCGTCGGGCTTTCGTCGAAGCGACTAGATTCGCGTGACGTCGAAATCGAGTAATTAAGGGACCGCGTCCCACGAAAAACGAGCCATTTTTGTGGTTCAATCGAAACGGAATTGAACTAAACAAACAAATATCAATTTTGCCGGCTGCTGTTTGTATTTTCGGCATTTTTTTTCCACCGCTGTACATTGTTTGAAAAGTATATTCGGTCTCAACCGAATTACATACATGTTTTGGCAACAATGACGAAACAGGTTACACGGCCCAATACTGTACACGATTCTACTAAAATATTTGGACGATGGAGGGAAAACTTTTGGTTGCGCGCGTAACACTTTTGTGTTACGAATCAGTGGTTCAATCAAAATCCAAAATTGAAAACACGCAATTTGGAATATAGAACCGAAGATCTTAGTGGCTAATCAACCCTCGTACAATCGTTTTCGAACCGCCGTAACTTCGTAAAAAATGGCGGTGCAAGAACCTTTAGGGGGTCGTTCGAAAGACCGAACCCTCCGCTCTTCGTGGAGGTTTTCGTCGTACGAGAGCGGGAAGATTAAAGACACGGTGGTCCTCGATTGTCGCGAGACGGTAGGAATTTCGAGGAATGGGAAAATGTATTCCCGTGCACGCGCGTTCCAGTTTACCCTTCGAGCGAAAAAACCACTGTCCTCGGGCCCGTGTCCGTTCGGGCTGACCATTCACCTCTCGAGAACGATTTGCATACGCGACATATCTCCGGCGAACCCGGGTGGTTCCACGGAGAAGGGTTAAACTTTGCACAGTTAGTCACCGTCCACGCCAACCGTTCGGGAGGTTGATGACATCTTTCCTCTCCTCCTTCGTTCGCTCACCTACCCGTTTTCTGCCCCGTCCTCGCTGTTCGACGCGGAGCGTTAAGCCGCGTTTACATATATCGAATCGACGCCAAACTTTACGTTCGACTCTTCCCAATCCCAATCGAACCAGAGTCGGCTCGCGACTCGTTCGATTTCTAGACTTATTCGTTATTAAAAAATCCAAGAGTCGATGATAATTGGATATTTTATGGTACGCGTATTCGTTCGTAGCGTGTAAACGCGGCTTTAAGAGCGGTCCACGGGCATCGCAGCCTCCTTTAAATTTCCGTTCCGTGCTTGGCAAGTTCGAGGAGAAGATTATTACGCGTCCCGGGCCGTGGAAGAAGTTCGTTGGCGTCGCTGCCTTTTCCGGCTAATTGCGCCGTGTTTCCACAATTAGGCCGAATTTCCATGGTGGTCGTGCTTTATTTTCGAACGGGATACCAGCGCGGCGAAACGGGGAGGAGCAGCGTGGCCAGAGGGGGAGGTATCTGTTTAAATTTAACTCGTCGCGGGTCGGGGTTTTCTGGTATCCGCGCGACGGCCGTGGTAATTGTTGACGGAAAGTTCGACCCTCGCGATTATTTTACTTGAGAGATGAAACGTCGACCCGCGACGAGTTCGACCGTGTCGAATTGCGAACGAAGCCGCGCGCGACGGTTGTCTTTCCCGTCACCGCGACTCCTAGACCGTCTCTCGAGTCTATTTTTCGACGGAAACGCCGCTACAGAGCCTTTCGTCGCTTCTACGTCGAACCAGAAGCAAACAGACATTGGTCCCTTTCGAGCCATCGGCAAATGCAAGAGCGATTCCTATCATATTTTATTTTCAACGTTCCGTAATAACTATTTAACGACTATTTTTCTCGTATGCGTTGAATACTTCAGCATCCTGTTCTATAGTTGTTTATGGATCGTTTATCCTTTCGTAAGCAATGGTGGCCTAAAAAATTGAATGACGCGTCGATCGATAAAATGCATATTCGTGTCATAATGCCGTACGAATCTCGTAAACGTTTCGCTTCTTCCTGGTCGACAAACAGATCCTTTTTGCAGCGACGAGAAATGGATATTTTACGATATCGTTATTCGGAAACGACGGTCACGCGTAATTGTCAAGGCACCGTGATCGAGCCTGAAAATGTGTTTGCGTTCTAAAAAAGATTATGATTTGCGCCTGACGGGACGCGCTAGAAATAATTCATTTCGATGTTTACTGTCAGCCGTAAGAACAAGTAAATAAATGCCTTAACAGAAAACGATCGTAAATCGTCGAGGAAAGAGTCCTCTTACGCCAGGATAACGCTGGACCTCGTGATAATTAATGACGAACCGCGATGTTTTTCTTCCTTTTTTTATTCTACTTTATTTTCATTGCTCTGTCTCCAAATGCTTTGATTCGTCCCTCGTTTAGGTATCGTTTGCCCAGAGCTTTTGTCCTTTTTGGGTTTCCGTTTACGCGTCTCTGTTCTACCTAACGCTTCTTCTCTCGAGAAGTTTTCAAATAAAGGGGAAAGATCAAGGATCATGGTTTGCGGTAATTTTTCGAAAGTTCCCGGCGCGACGCTCCGTTTTTCCGCTGCCGAATCTCAAATGCAAAGCGACATTCCGCGCGGGTAAATGAGTCGACGGTCGCGCGGTTACGAGAACGAGTCGCTTAAAATCAACTTGAACGCCATTTTAAAACAGCTCTCTCGTTCGTTCGTCGACAACATAATTTCACCGTTTCGTTTTCGCTCGAAACTTTACTCTCTCGATTTTTTCTCATCTAAACGAATCAATGTAACTCGTTCGCCGAGAGTTTTTGATTCCGTGCAATCTTCCCAGAATACGATACGAATAGTAAGGGCGAACGTCGCATTGTTTATACACGATTCGAATGCCGGTCCAAAGATGTCTGCGTCGTCCTTTGAAAAATCCATGAGCAGAGTAAATTTGTCCGTTGTAATATTTTACGACGACGGTCGGTCTGAAGTCGAAGATAAGCGGAAGTAAAACAGCGCCGGGCGAACTGCTCGTTTTACAATCTTCCGGTATGTTCTTCCTTAAACGGCCTCGCTCTTTTCTCTCCGCCGGGCAGGAGTTTTTCAATGTAAAACACCACACTTCTTAAATAAAGCCATTTAACGTTGCAATGAATTCACCGGCGACATTTTCAGCCGACCTGAATTGCTATTCATGAATTATTTCCACGACTTTTCGAAAGACGAAGAAAGGGGCTGAACTTGGCAAAAAATTTTCACAAAGTCCGGTCTTCTCGACCTCGCCGAAACGCCGCCATTTTATACGGCAACTCATAATGATGCACTTTCTTTAACAACGTGTGTTTAAAGCGAAAACTAACAAACCGGAAATGAATAGAATCGTTAGTAAGCGGAGGGCCAACCACGGGAGGCACAGAATTACCAAACGTCCTCTCGCATTGGCAAACTTGCGAAAACCATCGCGAGAAGAGAAGTCTTCCTCGGGAGCTCGAAACCACTGCTCCCAGAAATGGGTAAAAATGGCGAAAAATATTTGTTGAGATATCAAAGGAAGACCACCGATCGACTGACGTATATGGGCGCAAGAAGACGCGAAGAGAAGATGCATAGGAGTTCCGCGAACCGGACCAGGACCGATAATTGAAAAGTTAACACGACCGCGACTCGGAGGAACACGCAGAGGCGCGTAACCTCGCGTCGGCGCGACGCTCAAAGTCGCGAGAATTATTCACAGCTGCGGATGGTGCAACGTCGCTATAAATTACCGATGTACCTCGAATAGACTTCTCGTGTTCGGAAAGTTTCGGTCCCGGACACCTATCCCCTCGTCTGCCCTTCGTCGTTCGCCGAGACCCTCTCTCGGTTGTCCGTGTCAGGGACGATTGACCGGGAGCCATGATGGAGAGCAGCGTGTCGAAGGGACCGATAACACAGAAAACGTCGTACCCGGAGCGTCCGTTCACCGGGAAGCAACAATGTCGCCCGATTGTTCGCTCTTCGTTTCTCCCTTCTTTTCGTTCCGCGACTCCTGTTTTCGTCGTTTCTCGTTTCTCGCGCCGGTCGTGCACGGAGGCTCGTCCCGGTCGCGCCGGTCGGAAATGCGATTCGCGTTCGACAAAATCGAGATAATCGTTCGCGATGACACGCATCGACGGCCACCGATGATCGGGAACCGTTTTCGCGTTTCCTGCGCGTCTCTATTCACCGCTCGATCGAGCTCGTTTCGCCCAGCTGCGGTGCGTTTACGACGCATTGTTGCTTTCAATGGCGTCTAGCGACGTCTTCGAAAACGTCCAAGTGAACAATCCTACGTCTAGAGAAGTCGAATCAACGGAAGACGGAATACGTCCGGTTTTCGCGGGTGGATCGGGCGTCGGTCGAGCGATCGACTCTGTACGATTCGAGATCCCATCGATCTGCGTCCGTTGACGCTTGCATTGGCAGAATTCCGTTCGCGGTGCAAGGAATCTGGCGGCGATCTCCGAGTTATGGACCGGTCCCAACGGCGAGGGCGCCTGAGAAACGTTCCCCGTTCGGAACGTAAATTAAGTAGACGGTTCCTCCGCGCGCAATCGGCCGATCTCGTTGGACGTAGCTCGAAAATCGTTAACCGATGCTCGCGGATCGCTGCTCGGCAAAAGGCGCCGCCGCGATAAGGGACCTAGGATCCGTCGCTGCTTCCAATTTCGAGCAATATCGTAAATTTAGCGCGGGGGGGCCATCGTTCGATGGAATTAGTCGACCGCCGATGATTCTCGGCCGACCCATTATCGAGCATTATGTCCCTAGTCCCGTGGCTGCTCGGTTGCATTTATTACGTTTTCGGCTCTTGCGCTTGAAAAGCCTCCGATTAGGATACCGGGTGCTTTAACCTTTCTCTGGTTTAGATATCGTCTAAACGCGTAGCTTACGCACGAATCTATTTCACGGTGACGCTTATCGTAACCGAGGTTGTATATTTTTTAAGACAGCTTAACCTTGACGTCTGCACAGGACCAGTGCGTGCCGCGATTACTCGTGCAAAGTAATTGCACCGTAATTGCACGGTAATTATCGTGTAATTACTATGTATTCAAAATTGTAAATCATTAAACCGTATAATTGCCGTGTAAACGCGATGCAATTACTTTGTACAAGTAATCGTGGCAAATGCAATCAGATTACATTTTGCCCAACCCTGCAAGGGTATTCCTCCTACTTTCGTCGATAAATGTGCACACGCACACGGGGCGAACGGAACAACTCGTGCACCTTGAATGTCTCGCGCGGTTTTGGCGATGGGAGAAACGTTTCGAGAAAACATCTTTCGAGGCTCGTATAGATTTGTGCGCGATCGACTCGGGAAACGACGGGGTCCTTAGCAAATTTCATCGGAATTTCGTCAATAATCCAATTACGGGAAAGGCGATGGACGGGGAATGCCGCAGATTCCAGATTTAAATATCGCGAAACGTGTCTGATATCCGAGCGCCGAACGAGGTAAGCGACAAAGACATAAGGAATCGCGAACAACCTGTATTGGAGTTCCCGGGAGCAAAGTTGTAAGGAATTCTCCGCGAATTTGTTAAGAAGTTCCGTGAGTCAGCGTCGTTGCGGGCGTAAACAACGGTAACGCAAGAATTTAAGCGACATACCTGTAGCGAGCAGAGGAATCAAAGGAATCGAGAACTGTTTCCAACAAATTAACTCATCCCGTCGCGGACGGGCTAAAGCTTCGGGAATGCAATTTATCGCACGTTCCGCTTTCAAAGAAACGATAACTCCGAGTCATTAACGTGGAAAATGATGCTGGCGCACCCACGCGATTACCCTAAAACAGCAAACCCTCGTCTGACGCATCGTCGTGTCCGCTTTTATTTTCCACGTTTGTGGTCATAGGTATAATACTCGTTGCTGCGATCTATTTGTTATCGCTCCGGTTTTTACGAATCGGTTGGACGACGAGGTAGAACCGGTAACGCGAGGTTGGGGCGATACATCGTGTCCTGAAATCGGAAAGAGCGTGTAACCTGTGGAAAAGCCCTCGCGGCCTCCGACCGCCGTGTCGCGCGCTCCTTTTAATTACTTTTCCTACCGCGTCACTCGAATCACGCCGCGCGCCCCTTCTAGCGCGATCTAATTATTTTAATTAAAACGCTCGGCATCGCGGGGAACGGCGCGTGGTTCCGTGGGACGCGCGAAACGATAATTCAAAGTCCGTCCGCGCGAATAGACGCTCGGAAAGTCGACGGCGACGGCTCGACCGAGAATTCGAGATATCGAACCGCGGTTCGACGGATCCGTTGCTCGCGTTACGCGTCTGCGGGGGAACTACCCTAAACAGGCAATCCGTTTGACCCTCGTACAGCGAATGCAGGGTCAGAACGACCAAGGTAAAGTCGTTCACGTTTTAGCGATCTTTGATAGCCATGAACTTGGTAATAGAGGTGTTAATAATTCGGTCAAAGATAGTTTAGGGGTGGCAGTAATAGATCCTGAAACATTGTTAAACTATCGAGTTTAGAAGCAAGAGCGAAGGGGAACTGAAAATATTGAATAATAACCAGAGGAAGAGTGGTGAAATAAAATGGAGTATCGTTAAAATCGGAGGTTCGAACGATGCTAAAATTGGGTCTTGCACCCTGTACCCCGGGCATCTCCGAACCACGGGTAGCGAAATTCGCTATTTCGCTTTATTCGAGCGAACTAGTCTATCCGTGGCCACGGTGTCCGGCGAGAGGAGTCGGCGTTGCGAGAGGAAGAGGTCGGGAAGATGGGAGCAGGAGAGACGGAGGTAAAAAGGGATCGAGAAAGAGGGTAGAATAAAGATGGAAAAAGACGCGGGCAGGGAGCGGCGCCGCGCGTCGCTCGGTGCTTCTGCTTGCTGGCTAGCTGGCTGTCGCTACTATCGTTGCTGGCGCAAGCAACGGTGGTAGCTGTGCCGCTGGTGCTGCTGCAGGAGTAGCTACGCGCTCTCCTCTGAGCGCGCGTGGTAAACAAAAACTCAACGGCGACGTTGTCGGATCTTCCCGCTCGGGGTTCAGGGCCTTCCTCCCATTGGCCACCGCCGGATTTTTGTCCCTCTCTCCTTCTTTCTCCCTCGGTCCTCTCCGTTTCCTCCTGCTACCCTATACCCACCACCACCCCCTCAGCCTCCTCTCCTCCCCCTGGTCCACCTGCTACCACACTCGAAACGGCCCCGCGGCTGCTGGTGTAATCGCGTCTCGCGCGCGCGAGCGAACCAACGAGTGAGCGAGCGAGCGAGCAAGCGAGCAAGTCACCGTAGACGAGCAGGGATGGCGCGAGAACCCGAGGGGGGAGGTGGAGGGATAGCCACCGGCGGGGCGGCGGAGGGGGCGCAGGAATTCCCTCTCCCCTACTTTCCACCCGGGTTCGCGGCGTATCGTCTCCGACACGCGCGCACACGCGTCGAGGATTCGATGTGTGGACGCGTGCACACGTGCGTGTTCGATGCGACGCGTTGGCCGTGTAGCCGGTGCACGGGTGTTGGTGGGTGTTGATGCACACCCTACGCACACGTTTCGCGGAAAATCTTGCATCGTCTCCCTGACACGCGTCTGTGGCGTTCCGTACACACGCGTGCACTCGGACACGTACGTAGAGGCGAGCATATGGGCGAGCGGTCGGCCGAGTTCGGCGGGTATTACCGTGGTATCGGTCCACACGCACACCACACCCTCTGTACGCGCTAATCTCGCGGCGTGTACGTGCACGCGTGCACACACGCCCACGGTCCTGTGCACGCGGCTCGCTCGCTGGACGATGGATCGAACCAAGTTACGTGGAATTTTTTTGGCGCCGACGATGTCAGGATGTTCGGGAATTAATTAACGAAATCGACGATTCGTAGTTTCCTCGAGGCCCGTTCGGAATAGGCACGAGAGTGAGACTTCCGGCGGTAATTGGTGGACGAAAAACATGTAAAATAAGATTCGCGAAAGAAGAGAAAAGGGAGAGAAGCGAATGAATATTCAGGGAACGGGCAGATCTTCGGCCTATATTTCTCCAACACGTGCGTCCGCGAGCGAGGCGACTTCGCGCGGGAAGAGGCTGAGAGCCGTGTGCGCGCGCGCACCACACCCTGTGTACACACGTCGCAGGAAATCTTGCGTCGTTTGCATGTACACAGAGAGCCGCACACCGCGCCAAGCAGAGTCGTTCCGTCGGTTCCATCGCGTCGCCTTTCTTCCCTTCTCCCTTTCTCACCCTGACTCCTCTCGTCCTCGCTCGTCCTCCTTTTCCTCCCCTCGAGCGCTTGCACGTCCGCTCTCTCGCTAACCTACCGTGCACTTTTGTATGTTTAAATTGGGTTGCGTTCTACGCTCGCGCTTCGAGCGTTAACCGAATCCTTAATTACTATTCTGATTGCGTTCCGCCGGCGCCCAGATATCTCCGGCCGCTCTTAATATCTAAAAGCGACCCGAGAATTTTCGGCTCGTTTCTGCACGGTGTCGCGCTCGCAGTTTCGCTTGACCGCTTCTTTCGCCCGACGGCTTCGCGACCCACCAAAATACTTATTTACCTTGCTTGGAAACGAAAACAATGCTAATACGTACTCTTTTAGAAAATTCGGTTCGTTGATCGTTAAACAATTTTGGTAGGCCTTTGAGGCGTCGGAGACTTGGAAAATTATACGGATTGTTTCTCAGTGTTGAACATTTTTGCGTGAAAAGGGATTGTCTTAGGATAGAGGGGAGAAATCGTTCGAGTTGCAAAGGTCGGTCAACGTAAACGTCATAATCCAGAGCGAGATTAACGGCTCGCCGTTACGAGGCGCGTCGATTACCATGATTACGATTTCGGGCCAAGTGGGGAACCTGTTACCGAGCCGGTAAATCAAAACGGCCGGCGTTATGTCATCGATCGCGTGCGAATTTAAGGATCGACCGGACCACCGGTTACGTCGGGTGAAATCGAGAAACGCGGTTGTGACACCGGCGATACGAAAATTACACATCCTGGCACGACTTTTAGTTGTCCGCCAGCCAAGTTCCGCGTATGCGTTTCAAGTAATTACACAGGTGCGGGGAACCGGCAGTCGATGGAAACATTAAAGTGGATGGTCGAGGCGTTGACCAGACCCAAGTGGAATATTCTCTTCCGACCAGACAAGCTGTTGCTAATTTCACGAGCTTCGCGGAAAACGGTTTTTGTAATTTGCGTAGAAAAATTACAATATTTCCAGGTAGCAATACAGCGTTACGAATTATTCGAAATAAAATTCCACTTGTCATTTTAATCTGAAAGAGGCGTCTATGGCTGGCGGGTTTCGAACGTTTAAGGGACGAAGATGGAGAGGAAATTAAGAACGATATTTAATGCTTCCTGTTTTCCGACCGTTCAAAGTTTAAGACGACACAGGTAACGTTACAGTCGTAGGGGCGAAGGCATTTCTCGAAACTGATTAAAAGCAATCCCCTATAAAGCAAGCTCTCGAAGCGCAGTGGAAAGAAGGAGACGCAGAAAACGGGGAGAAATATTTGATCAATCAGACGTTAACGAGAAGTCGTTTACTCGATAAACGTTCAAACGATACCGCGTCGTTGGCGGGTGAAGCTGAGGAGACGCGGGTTACACGGCCACGAGTCGTCGACGTCGACGTCAGGGCGTCGGTACACCGACGAAAATCGTGCGTACTCACGGGATGCTAATCGCAGGAACGTGTAGCGAACGATTACCGGAGCGGGGAACGAAAGTTCACTTAAGTCGATATAACTTCCAGCTTCCCGGCACTTTCATGAAACTATTTAGCCACTTCCATCGACGGCCAAGAAAGTGATTGGATAACTTCGTCGCTAAACGAGGAACACAATTAAAGTTACAATTAAGATACTAATCGAACCGGTCTCTCCCGCGTCACTCGCTCAACGGGATTTCGAGGAACGATCCGTCCGTAGGTTGTCTTTCGAAGAAAATAAGTTCAACCGGTATTCACGACGCAATAAGCGTGGAAGAGGGACGATCTTAAACCATAAACTGCAAAAATCTGCAACATTCGACTTTCCAAATGCAATTCCAAATGCAAGTGCCGTCTTAGAGATTAATAAGATTCGGTTCAAATCCTCGATATGCGAGTGAACAATTTCAGACTTGGCGTTGACCGAAACACCCCGATGTCGTGACTGCTCGGCCAAACATAAACGCGATACGCGATCGACGCTCGAGCCACCGAAACCCATCATTATGCAAAGCTACAACGACTGGCAATTAGTTGTCTGGCGAGTCCTAGGTAATCGAGCGTCGCGTCCCTCAGTTAACGCGCGTTCCTTATCCCGTTTCGCGAACGCTGATCGTTTGCGAAATTTACCGGACTCGTTCGACGCGTTCTTGGCGTGCAACTTTCGTCGAGTTACCAACACTCCGAACACTTTCCGCGGCAGGAATTGAAAAACTGAGACTCGTCATCAGCGTGAGTTAATGTCTGAACGAGTTCGTTACATTTCCCTACATACTACTTAACTTAGAATCTGTCTTCCTTCTGTGGCTCCTATTCAGACTCGTTTTCCTCAATACCTCACCGTAAGTATTAATCTTTTTATACATACTAAAGTTTCGTTTTTAAAAATGGGAAAAGGTACACCTCTATACGACAAACAATTACCTGTACCAACAAATACCTCTAGTTAACGCGTACAAAAAGAGCGTGTGTTTCGTAAAATAAATAAGCGTTTGTTAATACGCGTTCTGGAAGGGTCGTCGGACCGTTTGGCGAGTTAGACGGAAGAATTCAAACGGCAGAAGATAGAGAAACGTCGATGGCGTTCCCGTCGATATTTCGCGGGAAGAGAGATTACAATCGAGCAGCGGAGCTCGAGGCGACAAGCGAGTCGCATCCGAAGGGACTTGTGGAAATCCTCGTGTTCGAGGAGTCGCATCGATAGCGCCGGTTCCCGGACCGGCGGGAAGGAAGTTGGCGTGGCGGAAAAGAGGAAGGAAACGTCTCTTGACGTCTGTCGAGGTGACGATCGCAATTACCGATAACTGATCCCCTTAAGTCGTCCTGGATAATTTCTGGCCCCGGATCCCGAACCGATTTTCCTTCCGTTTTTCGCGTATCGCCTCGCGTCCGGGACGCTCTTGCGTCGCGACATACCACACTCTCGCTTATCCGCGAACGAAACGAGTCAGAAGTAGGCAAACGCAACGCGGAATAACGATCAGTCGCCACGGACGAGTCTGCGTCGCGTTCTATGTTTTACACGCGATCGAGGATCTTCAACGTGGTCTCATCCTTCGGCGAACGTACGAATATCAATTTTATTTAATCGGAAACTTTCGTTACAATCTCGAAGACGATTCGAACGGTAAACGTTACTAAATTGCGTGTAAAACCGTGCTTGGCAACAATTACGATTTTCCAGATTATTTTCCGTACGAACGTTGAAGAGTTTCCTCTTCGTTAGGAACACAATGGTAGTTTCATCGTATGGTGAATCGAGCGCAAACACGGGCCGAGGCACAAAGGATACAATTGTTCGACGTTCCGTCTGCATTATTAATCGCGTTTCCGTTTTTACATTGGGAGCGTGCCGCGGCCCGCGGTCAACTTCCCTTTGAGACTTGTTTGCGAATCTTCTGTTCGCGGTAAGCGGCTTGCGCGAAAATTTCGTCGATTGGCCGAGTGCGTGGGAGAAAATGAGCTAGATGAATCGAGCGTGCGCCCGCGCCAACAATTTTCCCGCTGGAAAGTTTCGCGTGGCACGGTAACACAGAATCGCGTAAAACACTGCGAAAATTTAGGCTCGTGGACCAAACGTTAAAGCTAAGCGTCTTTATACTCTTCTGCTTGATTACTCCTTCAATTTATTTTGCATAAAAACGGAAAGTTTCCATTTCCAATATTGATAATAAACGCGCAGTATCGAGAGTCTGCACCGATTTTTAGCGGAAGCGATCGACGCCGCTGATGCAATCGACGTACCGTTTCAACGATTACGATTACCCGGAGAGTCTAAGAGCAACATTTTCTTTTTTATTCCCTGGCTCGCGGTGCTTGGCAGCGGCTGGCAGATATTTTTAGATTTCCACCGTGAGTCAACGGCAACGATTCGACGCGTAACGCGTCCCGTTCTCCTTTACGCGGGATATCTGTACAAATACCGACGACCTTGCACCTTGATTTACTTTCGTCGGTTTTTATCGAATTACGCCACCGACGGCTGTCGTCTCTGTTGCGAAGGTAACGACAGCCACGCGGTGCAAAGACCGAAGGCGTCCCGCGATTCCCTGGAATCTTAATGAAATCGAAACACGGAGAGAGAAACGCGACCGCGAATAAATAAGTTTCTCGCGCGATTACAAACGGAGCAACCGGGAAGAAAGGATCGTCCGTTTAATTTGCAACTTTTTGCTCGTTTTGAGGAGAATCTCACGGCACGGCGAGAGCACGGAGATCGGAGCACAAGGACGGGTAAACATTTCACTTCCGATCATAGAGAGAAGCAGAGAATCGAGAAACTAATTACGCAGATTATCGACAGGATTTTCCTCCCTTCGTCGGTTCTTATCGGATGAAAAATGTTTCGATCCCTGCGGAGCACAGAGAAGAGTGCACAGAAATTAAGCTTCGGAAAGTTCATCGTATCGACAGTTAAATATTACACAAATTCGAGACATCGATTATTAATTAACGAAGACAAGAGAGCGTTTCGGTGCTTCGAGCTGGTAAATCGCTACGGCATCCCGTACCGAGCATTTTAATTGTTTTCTGCAGAGAGAATCGGCGCTCGTAACGATAGAAAGTCTGTTCAGTTTGAGGCGACTTCGATGGCGGAGTGCCCTCGAGGAGTCCGCCTTGATTTAAATGCGTACGGGGACTTTGGTGGCGCTGCACCGTGCACTTGTATGCGTGCTACTAGAATAGCAATGGTGAGTTATTTTCAGGTGACACTTTGGAGAGGATTCGTGCGAGTAATGTCACTCATAGGCGTTCGCCGCGAAACCTAAGCGCTTACAGCTTTTTCGAGCCTTCAAAAACCACGCGCCACCCGACGGAATCGATCTCGCATTCCGGTTTCCGGTACGAATTATTAATCGAGCGTTTACGAGTGCTAAAAAAAAATATTTCCCACTCCTTTTAAATACACTACGAAAATGCACGATAACGTCTATTCGAACTGCAGAATTTTTCGTTGGTTACTGGTGTTCTGCGTGGAAAATGAATAAATTAAAAAAATCGTAAATTTGCGTACGAAGCAGCTGTTCTCGCCTGTCGCGGCGAGCGTTCGTAATAACGCCTGTCGATGAAACCGTTTAACCGACTAATCCGGTTTATTTCGTGGGGAAAGTTTGCCGCTGGAATAGGAGTAGAAGATTGGTCGTCGGGGGGGAAAAAAGATTCTAAATAACCGAGTTTGTCGTAAAATTTTCGCGCACGCGTCCGCCGCGCCGGGTAAGATAAGGCCTTCCATTCTTTCTCGTCGCTCGTCGAAGCCGCGCGACGATAACAATTTTCGCATTATCATCGACGTCGTCGTCGCTTTCGCGGAAGTTGAGGCACGTTACCGCGCGTTCGCGAAAGTTCTCGCGACGAAAATAACGCGAGCGCGAATATCGGTCCCTTTATCGTCGCGGATCCTTCGAGCGGCCGCGAGAGTCCGCGAATATTATCGCGAGCGAGGCTTTGGTAGGGAGGAACTGGTCGTCGCGGCAAATAATAAACATCGATTAAAGTAAAAGCGTGCTCGTACGGAACGATCCCCGGTAATTAGTCCGGCCGTGGAGCGGCGAACAAGAGAAAGCATTTCTAGAAAATCCACGAGCCCGGCTCGAATCGCGTGTTGTAAAGGGAACGCACCGGCCGAATACATAAATGCAAATAACACGTGATGCCGGCCGGAGCGTACAAGTATCGCGGGAACCTGTTGCGCGTCATTCATTTTGGTACTGATCCACTCAACGTTTGTTTCAAAATCAATCCGCCGCTGGCCAGCTGATGAACCTGACCAATATTTGTAACCGGGACCGCTCGGACACCCGGCCTCTGTCCCGACTTTGAATTCTCACCTCCTCTACGCTTCCAGGCCAACACTCTTGACTATTTACTTACGTATCATATTTTTATTTCGAAACTGGACCTATCGTCTTGGGAAGCTTAACTCTTTGCTGTACAATTACGTGTCTGACTCGTCACAAGTTTCACAATCGGGAGTCATATAATATATTAAAATTAACACATATTTTTCATCATAATCATTCCTTGTACGAACAAATCTAAATAAAATTAAATCGTACGTTAAGGGGTTAAATAAACTTCCGAACTGTTTCCAGAGTGTTCGAATCCCGTGTCTCTCTCTATGCAGACTTAAAAATATTCAGAGCAATTATAAATTACTCGGATACAGTCGATTCTCGAGCATGCAAACAAGTTTTATGGAGACTCGGTTAGGCATTACTCGTTTCGTGGCTGTTAATGTAAGGTTTATTGTATTTGTATTGCCTCTATTGGTATTTATTCTCCTTTCGTGTGCGTAATGACTAGGATTACGCATATACGGTAACGCGTTTGGGCGTGCAAATGTTGCTAATGTCTAACGAGTATGTGTGTTCTTGATAAACTCACACTTTGTCTGCGCGTACTTACTCGGAGAGAGCTCGTGTCTCTCGTTCGAGTTTAGGGTTTTCGATTAGTGGAAATTATCTAGCAACGGTGAATTCCTAAGAGACGCTAAGAAATTACCAACAATTTTCCAAGTTTAATTTGCTCTTTTCGCATTTGATCGAGTTTGCGGGCACATTGCATCGACGTAGGCTCATCGGAGGAGTCGTCGCAGGGCAGGAAAATTACTCTCGAAATAAATTGCCCGTGATCATTCCCGCAAACGTGTTTCTAATCGTTTCGAGGTATATTTAGCGCCCGGAGGGTCTAATTCGGCCCCGGTTCAGCGAAGAATGACTAATTCGATGGTTCGTAGACGCACGCGAACGCTGTCGGACATTTCGTAGCGACGATCGGCGAGGGGAATTTGACCCCTTGAACTGGATAGTGGTCGCGTAGCAGAAAAACCACGCCGAGTATCGGAAGCTTTGGCAGTGGCTCACGGTCAAGTAGATCGGAAAAAAGTTGCGCCCGGTGGCGCGTTGCCAGAATCACTTTTGCACCGTTAAATTAATTTCAAGTTAAACCCCCCGGTCCGTTTCTTTGTCCTCCGCGAAGCAGCCAGAATCCCTTCCAACTGTGCGAGGATTCGTCTCGAGAGAAACGGGGAAAGCCCTCGAACCAGAATAAGGAAATCCATCGAAACGCGACCGCCCTTGCGTTTTTTTTCGACGCAGTTCCTTTCAAAGCCAGTATTTTAACGGTCTACGGATCGATCTCGAATTTTTGAGTTTACAGAGCACACGGAAAGCACTTGCAATTAGTTCCGTCAAGCTATTGTTGATCGGGCATTCGAAAGGGATCGGCCGAACATTTAAAATGCCAATGATACGGTTTGCTGACTATTTTACGAGTTTGGTTCCGACTACGCAATTTATGATCCAAACTTTTTCATAAACAACGCGCCTAACAAACCTGTTAAATACTCGAATGCTCCGTATTCAATTAAGCTTTTCGAAAGAAATTCTTAAATATTACTTTTGAAGCTATTAAACGAGGATCGTAACTTCGAACGTGTCAAGTACTTATCTCGACTATAGTAAGAGGCAGGCACCGTGTCGTAATTTTATTCGAAGGCGGAAAAGTTGTCCAAGGACGGAGAGCATTTGAAAAACGGTCCGTCTTTTTCGACGATCCTTCGACGACTGAAATTGTACGAAGGACGGTCGTATCGTTTCGAGTCGGCGATATTCTTTTCCGGGGGCTCGCGGAAGCCCATCGTCTGGATCGTAAATCATTCCGCCGGCGAATAGTTTAATTAGTAGCGTCCTTAAACCGGAAGGTGTCGGGATAGAGGTTAGGGGTAGAGGGAGTGGGGGGGATAAACGGAAGGAAGAATCGCTTAATTCGCGCGGGCGCGCGCTCGGCTCTCCGCTCGGATATGTAAATTTAATAACGCCAATTTGGTGTGGGTGCAGCGTCGTGCAGGACGGTTTACATGTGCTGGCTGTGCATTATGCATGCGTATTGTGTGCACCTGTTGCCCCAAATCAAGGTTCGCCTCTTGCGGAAACCTAATGCCGCATAATTGTGCTTTGAACGCAAACAACGCGGGGCGACAAAAAGAACGACGCGACTCTACGTTATCTTGCTCATGCGATATTAATGAGAGCTCATTTTCATAAATGCCTCTGGCCGGCATTAAAATTTATATTACTCGGTGCCGCGGCGATCGCGCTTGCTCGCCATCCACCGACCGATTCTCGTTGCCTCCGGGATTCCTTTTCGCGACCGGAAGTCGAACGATAAGAGTATTTAACGGGTGGGCATTCCGGAGTCAACACGGAGGAATTATATCTTTTAAAATTTTATGCGAGAGAAATTACGGAAACCCGATACTACGTCAAAAATGGCGTCGCTCGAAAGGAATCGCGCCTCGAGCACCGTGGAATTGAAATGTCGCGCGAATAACAAATATGGCGGCTAGGAGGATCGAAAGTATCATCCGGTGTCGATGGAAGAAACTGTAGAAACCGGGGTTCGGGCGCGGTATAACGTTAATATTGTGAGTACGAACCAATATGAAAACTAATACCGCGGCGAGATTACGGTCGTAGCCCCGGATACGCAGGGAAATATAATGGTACTCAGGTGTGGACGCGATGAACGCCGTTGGAGAGAGGGAGGCGAAAGAGAGAGGGAATGGGAGAGATTATAAGTGTAGGTTGCGCAAAAAGCAAGCAAGCAAGCAAGCAAGCAAGCAGGAGGAAGGGCGTCGGCCGGCCTCGCGAAGCGCCACTCGGTCAAGCTCACTGCCATCGTCTAGATTCTAGATAGCCAACGGGCGCACACAACCGGACCGACTCGTGTACGTGTTAACCGTGTACCGGCTCTAGGACTGCCGGTCAGCCTTGCCTCGGCTTTCTTTCGTCCGAGGGACGCGGCCGAGCATCTTCCCTCCGCGTGCACACGTCGCCACGGTATGCAGAAACTCGACGTCCGTGCAACACGCTCCGCTCCGAACCGATGCCCCGTGGAAACGATCGCCCGGTGCCAGCTCTGGCCGGTATCGCGTAGCGGGGAACTGTTTTCTTGTTCCTCGATATTAATCATAGCCGCGCGACCAGAAACCCTTCCCTCCCTGGTTATTGATGAAGGAATCCTGCCGGTTCTGCGTTTTTGCCACCGCTCCTCCGGCCAGTTTATTTTTAACCGTACCAACGGTCTCTGTTTGTCTGTATAATTCGCATTTATTTCAGAATCACAGGTGCTCGGTAAGCGGGACGACGTTCCTCGCCATTGGCGGAGCGTTCGCTGACAAATTTTCCGCGACGTTCCTACCATTGCCGTGCCCGAATAACATTCATCGTCGATGCATCGTCGTTTCGGTGGACTTTCGGGGCAAATGGCCCACCGGGCAAAGAGATAGTTGTTAACCAGCTCGCTTAGAAGACGAGAAAGCGGCGATCGCGAGAGCTTCCGTCGAGATAGGTTGTAAACGTGCCACTGGACCACGCCTGTGCGGCAACGACTCCGCGCGCGTTCGCATCATTAATGTTCGCCGCTCACGGCCGTGTTGGCGGGCACCGTTCCCTCTTAAACGCCTGTAATTCCGTCGGCGGATCCGTGGATCGTATCGGGGCCCGATAATTACATCGTCCCATGATGCGCGTTTATTTTAAAGGGGCCCGGGTAGAGCGCCGCAGCGCGAACGTCGCGGGAAAAATGCCGGGGCCGATTCGTTACGCGGTCAGGGAGCCGTATCTCGCACGACGCCGCGCGGAAACT
The DNA here is from genome assembly GCF_051014445.1 of Colletes latitarsis. Taxonomy (NCBI): domain Eukaryota; kingdom Metazoa; phylum Arthropoda; class Insecta; order Hymenoptera; family Colletidae; genus Colletes; species Colletes latitarsis. The sequence continues at coordinate 21,627,886 of NC_135135.1, read as the reverse complement.
TTAATTCGAGGCGGCGCGCTTATAAATACGCGGGTCGAAGGCTGTTATTACGATAAATCAAGTTTCTCAGCGCGCCGCTGCTCGGCGTTCCAGCGAGAGCCGCATGATAATTGATATCGCCGACCGGCGGCGGCGTCCCGACGAAACGCGTACGCGTATTCTCGCCGGCGATTTTCGCGCCTCTCGATCGACGATGGATCGCCGCCGTCGCCGCGGCGCACGCAATTTTTTCCCCCAGATCCGACGCGGTGCATCCAGCTGCGGGAAAAGTGTGCTACGGATCGAATGAAATTCCGCGCGATCTGGGCGAGGCACCAACTCCGGCTCGCGTACGCATGCAGGCCGCGAAACTCATTGCACCGTGACAAACAGCCGGTCCGGGGCATCGATATCGGCTAAGTAGCCAAGTTGCTAGGCATCATCGCTCGATGAAAGCCGGCGATCCGACCGGACGGACCCGTTGCAAACCGTTTTCGATCCCAGAACACGATAACGAAGGAAACCAAGCCCGCTTGGTTCGAAACCGAAGCTTCGACCTTACAGGTTGTATGACGTTTATTTAATACCAACGATGAAAGAACCATACTCCTATTTGTCTACGCTCCTAACAAAATAGACTCAAGTTTCGAATAGTAGTTGTTCGATTTCGTAAAGTCGGAGATGAACCGACGGAGAGCTTCGGTATCGTCGTTCGGTAGTCGTGCGGAGCACATAGCCGGGAGCGATATTCGCACACGGAAGCGCTCGGCTTCTGCACCGGTGCCCGGTTCTAGGATACGGCTCGGTATTCAGATTTTCTCGGTTGCATCGCCTCGAAACGACCGTTTCTCTATTTGTTCCCGCTGTGTTCTCCGCGGCGGCAGCATCCGTTTCGCGGGCCACCGGGTTTGCGCAACGACACCGCGACTCCCCGATTCCGAGTTCTACGCTCCGCCGGACGAGCACCGATCCTCCAGCACGCTTTTCGTAGGGAAGTTTCTTGCCCGTGGCGGTCGCTGGTCTTTACCTTAGGAGGTGCGGCCCTCTTCTTCTTGCGCGATGCGTAATGACCCGACAATGTCTCGGGTTTCTTCGCCGTCTTTCCAACCTCGTCGATCCGCGATAAGAACCGATGCCCGTCCATCGCTGGTGATTTGTAAGTTTGCTCTCGGCCCGAGAAGGCTTACAAATTATCGGCCAGTACGATGAGTATCGTTACGTTCCCGTGAAAGTGGCTCCTTTCGCGATGCCTCTTTTTCCATCTCGCATAGTCTCCTAGGCAAGAAACCGATTCTACGCGCTGTTTAGAAATTTCGTGATTTCCAGGCATCTTTCACCGTTAATCGGCGCCTCCTTACGGTCCGTTCGAAACCGACGAGACATTTCCCGTCGCGAACGGACCTAATTCTCCGATCGATCGTCCGGCCGAGCTTAGAATATCTCGAGATCGTCGGCAAGGACGCTCGGCGACCCGGGCGTGAAACACGAAGACTGAAATTATGGCAAGTTCATTAACCATCGTCGAGCGGGCGATACTTACGCACGCGATCGGCTCGAGCGCACCGCAAGAAACCGATCTGTCCCCCCGATGGACAAGGAAGAAAAAGTCGCCCAGAGAGACAGAACTGGCGTAGAAGAAGAATAAGACGAAGCACGCGAAAGGGGAACACGCGAAAGAAGAGGAAGCGGAGGGAAACAAGAGGAACAAGAAACCGGCCGGAATAAGAAAACGACCAAGTGCACCGAGGTAAAGAGGCAGAAGAAGTAGAAGATAGGAAAGGATACGGTCTACCTTGCCGGTAGGGGGTGGGGTGGGGAGTATAAACACACACGTTCGTACACGGTCGTCCTTCCACGCGCACACGGATCGCGCTATAATCCACCGACTGATTACTCGGTCGTGTCGTACCCGCCCATTCTCCGGGCTGAATTTTTCCTGCTCCCTTTCCACGTGTCCCCCCTTCTCCATCTCCCTCCCCCACGACGACTCACCATCGCGGCTTCGGGATCGGCGATCTTTTTTCCTCGCCGACTGCCGGTGTAACCGTTGTAATTAGTAGCTATCCCCGTTTAAACGTCCGTGGCCGTGTGTACATATAGCCGACGAGTACGGTCTCTCGTTGCGCCGTCGTAGCGAAAGAGGGTGGCTGTCAGGGGCAAAGGGGGTGGTACAGGAAGAACGGACCGAGACAGAGAGTGAGAGAGAGAGACGAGAGACGAGAGAAGGGTGGTGGCGATGGCGGGCCGGTGGTGGTGGCGAGCAAACCACACGCCGCCGTAGCTGCTGCATAACTACGCGCTTATTGCACTATTTTCACCGTGAGCCGATACACGTGTGCTGCCCTGCCTGCCTACCCCCCTGCCCCTCCCCCTTCCCTTCCTTCCTCCTCCCCCTCCCGCTCCTCGGGCATATCCAGGCTGCCGGCGCATTTGCCTGCTCCGCAGGATCAAATAGGAGGGCACGGAAGATCGACAGGCCGGATAGGAGAGGGATGCTGGGAGGGGATGAAAACGAGCCGAGAAACTGCCGGCTGACGGGAGGAGGAAGGGGGGCTAAACGTTCATCCTGTGGAAGGATCAACAGGCGTCGCGGACGTGTCTTCGATTTGGAAAATGCAGAGAGAAAGGGAGAGCAGGGTGGGGGGCGGCAGGACTTTCTGGAGAAGGGGTGGAACAGGCTTTCCGGAAAGGCGCGCGGGTCGAAGCCGGAGCGCGCAACGCCGACGGGATGCCGATTCCTTTTTTCCCCCGTTTTCTTCTTTTCCGTTTTTTTAACGACCCGCTCCCGTCCTAACGGAATATTCTCGTTTAGAACAGGGACAGTTTAATTATGCGAGCTCCTCCTCGCGATCGCGGACGCGCGTCACGACGGTTCGACCGTCGCGAAACCGATCGCCAAGAGGGCACCGGGACCGGCGGCGGTGAATTATGACGGCGCGTAATAAGTCACGGATCCGCGGGGATATTTATCGACGACGAGGAATCCTCGATACGGTGGAAAGCGTACGAGACACGCGCGTGAAAGCGCGCGCGCCGCTCGCGAGCGCGTCGGGCTATTGGGCGTGGAAGTGATTCATCGAGAACTGGCGTGCACGAGCCCCGCGTATTATCTAGATAATGATGAGTTACGTTGCTCGAAATCTTCGCGTAGGTCAGGCCTGCGGATAACGGCTTACTCTCGCGGCGAGCCGGAGCCGCGAACAGCATCGCGGCGCCCGATCGCAGAAGTTCATTAAACTCGGTAGGCGTGTCGGGCTCGAAAGGCTACGGTTAAGTATGACAATGCGCTAGATTCGGCTCGACGCGATCGATCCTGCCCAGATCGACCGTTCCCCAACGACGCGTGCGGCCCATTCCGCCTAGGATTGATCATTTTTTCACCGAGGGGTCAGCCATTTCGGTACCTCGATCAAACGGTTTCGTTAGCACCGAGACGACTCGTATGATTCCAGACTCGGTGTTTTATTTCGGCGAAATGGTATTGATATTAAAATGAACTACCAGGGCCTACTCTCTTTGATGCATTCGATCTACTCCCGACGATTCTGGGCTAGGTTTTCCTAATTAGAATACGTTTCGACTAGATAGAAACAATGGTAAATTCTCTCGAACACATTTTTGTCGAGGTTTGCCGTTTGTCTGGGTCTGACTTCGCTATCGCGGGTCTCGTATTTGTAAGGGGGCCTTACCGTCACCATTTTTCTATTCGCGAACACACGAATAGTTGAAACATGACGGCAAAGGCCGCGGTGCTCCCCGATACGGACAGAGTACACCGCAAGAAGCCATATAGTCGGATGCAATAAGAAGCGTCATGAACTATGTTTTCTTTTTCAACGAAGGTACTGTAATTTCAAGCGACGTTAAATGTCCCTTGTCGCTGTGGCGATTTACCGAATTCTGCAATGGGTCATACCACGTAGAAACTTAGGTGTTTGTTCAACAGGCCTTCCTCGCAATGCAAAAACAAGCGCAACTCGCTGGACCTCGGCGTTCGTTTCAAAGACTTTGAAATTAACGCGGAATGGCATTTTTCGCAAGTTCGCGTGTCAAAAATGCACGGGACGATGTCGGCGGTTATTCGAAACGGCCTGCAGCCCGAGCCAGCTTGCAAAGACCCTTACAAGATCAAGTAACAATACCGCAAAAATTGTTCGACCGAGCAGCTGCTAACATCCAACGAATCAATGTTAAATTCCCCTCGATAGCAGAACGTAACGAGCAGTCGCAACTTTCACCAAAGAAACACCAACTTGTATTCCGATCGTATCATATCCTGTGCAAATACTTACACATTCGCCTATAATTGTAGATCTTGTTAATGGGTTTTCCCCCGTAAATATTCGACCCCGAAGAAGAGGAGCATCGAGGTTCCGTTGTGTTTCAAAATCGGGGTACAAAGGTGATCGATTTGGCGGGAAACGGCCCGCGTTTCGAAAAGATAGGACAAAAGAATTTTACGTTTTTACGGGGAATAAAGGCACGAAGGTCGCGCGTCGACTGGAGAGGCATCGAGAGGCGCGATTAATTCCGCGGCTGGTCGCTGGTAATTTCACCGGGAATTCCGCGAGACTAGGGGATCCACCGTGGATTTATTACGGCGGCTCGAGGGGCGGTTAATATCCGTGGCTCGATTAAAAATCATTTTTCTAAGATCGGGCCGATCAGCCGCCGGACGATGTCCAATTTACTTCCAAGCTACTTGCCACGCTCATAATTCAAGGATAATTGCTTAATAACAGATCGGCCGACGCGAAATGTTCGCTTTACGATCCGATGGGAAGCGTCTCGTACCGATCGTAGAAACCCCTTTCTTTCCGGCGCGGCCACGCGAGCTCGACCCTAATTTTCTCGGTTTCCTTCGCGAACGTGCGCATCGACGTCGTGTATTAACCTCCGGATGGACCGGAGAGGCGGCAGGGGAAAAAGGAAACGAGTCGGGACTCGAAGCGAAGAAATAAAAAGCCGGTGAGACGGGAGGAGAAAACTTCCATCTCGCCGGGTAGCAGAAGCTCGATCGCCGAAGCCGATCGCGACGGTTAATAATTTCCAGTGGTAATACTCGCCGATATAGCTGCTCGTCATCGGATAACGCTATCTCAATTCCGAGGCGGAGCGTACGGCAGCGGCCGATTCGATAGAAAAAACACGGCCGCGTGTGCGTACGCGAGTGCACACGCGCGCACGCGTGTCGAAGAACCTCTCGAATCGCGCGAGCACACGAGCGTTCGCGTTCGTGTTCGTGTTCGCGTTCGCGTCACGAACGCGTGTATATGCATCAGGATGACCGATCGTCGGCTTCTTCTTTCTTTTCCAGCGGTCTCTTAACCGGCTTACCACCCTGCCGCCGCACAGGCACACCCGGCAAGTAGCCCGAGCCATTACTAGAGAGAATCCTAGGCCGCGGTCCACGCGCATCGACCGTGGATGATCGAACGCTCGGGGATCCGAGTAACAGTCAGGGACGAACGAACGCGAGGCGAGGCGAGGCGAGGCGGGGCCGACCGCGCGAATGCAAGTGAGTTTGACGCGTGCACGGGTTGCGTCGTCGACAACGACGATGGCCGAGAGTTCGTCGAACTGGAATAGAATTCCATTCGGACTGGTTCTAGGGGTGGATTCTGACGCGCTGCTCGTCGCTTAAAATAAGACAGCGCGGCACCGGCTGAATTTAGAGCCGCGACGATTGCCGTAGGTTCAGATCCGCCAATTTTTCTCACGCCGCGGGCTCCAACGAACTCCTCCGCGTTCATCGCGACCAGCGATCGCGATCGATCACGATCGAGCGAAAATTTTTATCGACGATCCTTGCGATCGTTTAGAGCGACTCGTCGTACGAAACTTTTGCCAGGCACTGTACCGTCTCCGAACGTTGGCGCGTTTAAATTATAAAACTGTTATTTTACCGCATAAATCGAGCCACTAAAGGCGAGACTTTTTGTCTTTTAGAGTAGTTCGACGTTACGCGATAAAATAACAGTTTTACCGTCTGCAAAACGCGCGCGTTTCACGGGAAAAGTAACTTTTTTCGCAGAAGGACGAATTCCAGGACCTCGTAATTGCTTCTAGCTTTTAATTAACTCGTAAACAATGTTATTTTTGTTTCTATCTCCTGGATCGTCGTTAATGCACTCATCTGGACAATTTTTCTACGCACAAGTCACACGGGGAATCTGGGACAAGCTGCAGCTCGTTCCCGAGCGTACAAAAAATTGACACAATTGAACAGAACTGATCGATTCTTCGAGTATTTCGTTACTCAAATTTGTAGAAATTGTCATGGTGAAAATCATTTTTAGGAAAGAATCGTTCTCTTAATCCCGAGGGGGCGTGAACCGCCTAAAATGTTGCGCAAGCTCGGTCAGGTCGAGCGCAGGAACGCTTATAAGCGTATAATTAAGCGAGCGCGCGAACGAGAGAGACGGCAGAGGCTAACGAAGTCCGTGGTACGAGGATACACCGAACGCGACACGATACGAAAAGTCGCCGCGCCGCGGAGGGCTCGAAGGAGACCGAGAGAAGACGAAGAGAGCGAGAGCAAAGTGGCTCGGAGAGCAGCGGAGAAAGGAGAGTGACGTTTCGAGAGATAAAACCGGAGGAGAGAAGGGTGGCAAGAGATATTCTTGGCAGCGACTGCGATGCAACAACTGTCCCCATCCGTCATCTACGAGGCAGCGCGAGAGGCCCACGATCGTTCGCTCGGTGCGTCCCTCTTCGTGGTTTCGAAACGACCGGGAGAGGGAACGCGGGGCTCTCGTAATCATCAAGATCTCGACTAACGACGCTACCAGCCGACTCATTACGACGTTGTCGTCGGGCGAATTTCCGAGGCTGCGCGAGAAAATGCCCTACCAGCCCGATCAAAGCCCCCGAAGAACGATCGAGGAGACCTTAGCTCCGCTGTCCGGCCTTTGAATCTTACGAAAGCCGCTGCTCGTTTCGCTCCAAGAACGACTTACCGCGGGACGTTTTCGGACGCGATCCGCGCATCGAAATAGAATTGCTTTTAACTCGACGGAGGTAGCGTAACGAATTAGCGCGACCGACCGGAATCACAAACTTGACGTCCCTCGGTCCCGTTGACGTACAATTAAATACAACGTCTCCTTAGCCCTTATTGGGCTCGGGGAATCGCCCGACTATCGGCCCTCCTTCCCTTCCTACCAACCAACGTAAATAAGGGATCGGTTAACGCAACATTGCCAGACTTTGATATTGCTATTGTTAAGTCAGGGCTTGATACTCCTTCGTGTCAAAGAAAACGATCCACGAGCACAGATTTCTCCATTTTTCATTTATATAGACTGTTCCCAATAGGACAGAGCTTTCGATCGTCATAACCGCCAAGAGGACGAAATTGATGTTACAGTCAACCCTCCGCGTTAAACAACACGATTTCGTGCTAATAAAATCGTATAGTATAGTTGGCGATAGAAAATATAACGAAGACAGCGCGTAATGTGAAAGTTTAACTTACAATTAATAATTGCGTCGAAAAGTACATAATTATTAATTTCTTTCTTCCGGAAGAAAGAGGGTAAATTGGAAAGTCAATTAACTATTCTTTATTAGTTTATTAAATAACTTCGTGTTGAAGAAGCACCATCGTTTCTCGCCACGTGGTGTTCGGCGAAACAAATTAACCTATCTGCATTCATAAGAGATAATTGATCGTTAGCACTGGCAGTTATGTGTAATGAGACCGTAGACAATACCTCAATCAACGTTACCTTTTCAGTTTCAGTCAGGATGTTCGTAATAATCAGAAAATGGATTGTTTGAACATTTTTAACCAACTTATCGGTGACTGTACAACAAAGGGACTTCGCGTGCCGATGCCTCGACAGCGCCGGCCAGTAGAATTAGGTGATCAACGATCAGACAACGAGTCGATGAACTAAACAAAAATTTTCGCAATCTACGATGCTTTTGCGTGGATCGATATAAATATTTTTCCACGTGCACGTAAACTCCCGACATGTTCCATTCGTTTTCCTCGTTTGGACGATTCTTGCGTGGCTGCCTCGACTCGGCATAGTAGAGGGCCAGATTCCCGTCACCGTCTCGTTAAAACGTTACGAGCAGTCCCGAACTCGAACCGTTTTATCGAAGAGCTACTGTACTAACGAAGGAGTAAAATTCAACTACCTCGACCGTGAAGTTGTATTACAGTACAGCGCTTAACGTCAGATTTACGGACATTGTTGCTTAAAAATGCTATTTTTCTATTAATTAGGAAAGATATTCGAATCTCGCGTAAATAGAATTCAACGTTTACGAGTTACGTGAATGCAAGTACGTGGTCGAGTCGACGCAATCTTTAAATCTAGCCTTAATAAAGATTTATATCGCAATTTGTAAGCGTGTATCGGTTCGAGCGCGAAAGGGGGGTCGAATTTTTGAAACGAGGATTCGCCGAACGGTAATTGTCGGGCGCGTGCAAGTATCGCGAATTGAATGGCACGGCGGCGAGTAAACTGTTATAACTTGGGGGCTTTCCGGTGGCAGTCGGGTAATTCATGCCGCTGTGGCCGATAGGCGGACGTTTCGAGACAAATCCGCGGGATACGGGAGCGCGAACGCGTGTACACGATCGAGCTTGCGTTTAGAATATTAATGAGCTTTCGTATCGGTGCGAGCGGGACGATGGTATCGAGGCACCGGTTGAAAGTAATTGGCGGCCGTTTTCCTCTCGCAACAGTCGGGCGCCACGAAAACCAACGCGCGTAATAACGATTTCGTGTAATATCGGCATCAAGACGAGGCCCGTTAACGTCTTCGAACGGCGTGGTTTTTTCAGAGATACCAGCCACTTACGCTTAGCAGAGCAGAAATTGTGTTTCAGTTATCACTATGATTTATCGCCTTTGGATTTTTTCGCTAACGAGCGTCAGCCACGTAATTAACTTTGTACAAGCGGGTATACCGGCGCACGGAACTATTGGCAGCTTCTTCTTCTTCTTCTTCTTCTTCTTCTTCTTCTTCTTCTTCTTCTTCTTCTTCTTCTTCATGGTCGTCGTCTTCTTCGTCTTCGTTGCGTACTAAGTTGCCCGGCGCTCGTGTTTCTGCATCGCGTTACCGCGTTGAAATTCGCCGTTGCGAGGTGTACAACCAGTCAAGTTCACGCGAACGAAATTGACGCTTGTAAAAAGCACCCTCGACGCTCGCCAGGAAATGATATCGCGTTGCTTCTTTTTTCTCTTTTTAGGCGACGCATCAAACGCCGAACACGCCACCGAATGGAAAATTAACGCTACGGCCTGATATTTCTCAGAATATAATGCACGGTGGAGCGGTATCGGGGTCGGTTGTTCCGACTATTACAACCGGGGGTTAATTTCCAAAGACGATCTATTTTCTGGATCGACTGTAGTTTCGTAATTGCGTTAAATTCCAAAAATTGTTGGGAATAAATTACATTCCGCGATACTAAATCAGCGATTTCTTCCGCATTAAAGAAACAATTTAATGAAATTCGTGGCACACTTGCATCGCATTAATAACCGTGCGCGATAAATGTTTTAATTACGAGGTAAATACACCAAAAATGGCCACTGGTAATATCTTGCGAAGCAAGGACTTACGGAGTTTCCAAAAACTACGTTCGAACAAAATTGTTTTATAACGAATACTAGAGATAACGACGAATATTATACACGGTAGTATCCAAGTATTAAGTCTTTTGCCTCATCTTCCGCTACGGTATCGTTTGGTTCTAACTAGAAGGTGGATAAAAAATTCAGGAACGTTCGAGGAACGACCGGGAAAAGTTGTACGATCGATGCAGGGGATAAAGTTCGACGAAAGGTGTATACGCGGTGCACGGTATATTTCACGAAGAATCGCAGATCAGTCAATATTTTAATTACCGGTATATTCGATGGGGATGCGCGTTGGGAGGGGGGCGAGGTCGAAAGGGCGTTCCGGCGTCGAAGGTCCAAAATCGAGGATTAAAATTCATTTAGCATTAACAACGACTCCCGTCGAGTGCACTCCGTGTAAAGGCTGCTCCCTGAATCTATATTGAGCACCGGTTCCACCTCTCGGTTACCATAGCTAGCCGGAGAGCTAACGGCTTCTCGATTTTTGTGGGATTTTATCAGGGAGCGGGCAGCGGAGCTACGCCCGCCGATGCGTATATGCACGAGCTTGCGCGCAAAGAGAAGCAACACGAGGAAAAATAATAATAAAAAGGGAAAAAGAGGATATGAAAGCGATAGAGGTAGACAGAGAGCGTCGGAACGGGAGTAGAGAAGGGAGAGACGGTGGAAAAAATGGAGGAGCAACGCGAAAACAAGAATCCGTGCGGCTATTGCGGCTTCCGTTACGCCGGAGAGATGCTGCTGCCGGTGTTGCTGCCGGTGCGTTCGATCTCCGCGGCCAGAACGAAACCCAGAGCGCCGCTGCGAACCGGTTTCGAACTCCGGATCGCGTAAACTGAGTGACAGCCTTTTCGAAACAGGCCTTCTTCATCCTTCCCGCCCTTGGACGTTGCTCGACCGCGAAACGGTCCACGCCCGTTAGGATAAATCTCTCTCCTCGAACCGCTCCGGCTCTTATCCGCGCCATTTTTCCACGGGCGAAACGATATCGGCACCGGTCCAGGATAAGATCCTTACACGCGATCGCTAGATCTCTCCGACCGGTCGACGGAGTCGCAGTTTCCGCGGCCGCGGGCTAACCCTGTCCACGATCGCGATTAGAAAGTCCGATCGCGTTATCCGAGCCGAAACATCCTGTCGCGAGTAATTGCTGGAACTCGATTTAATTAGGAAAGAGATCGCCTCTCCAATACCGCGCCCGTTCCTCGAAATAATCCACGGAACTAGCCATCGTAAAATACCTACCGATCCTTTCGAATCGGTCCTGCGTACCTACCGCGTTCTACCGTTTCGATTTTTCTTATCTGTGTCCGAGCCGATCCGATCTACGCCGCGTGTCAATCGGCGCGAACCCGAACCGATCGACTGGGATTAATCCAAAGGAGAGATCGATTATCCGGCATGGAATCGGCCAACCTATACTTATCGCCGGATAATTCGAGGGGAAAACTTTAATTCCGTGCGATTAGCCGGTTTCGTTCTGCTTTCTTTCGCCGTCGGTAGAACGGAGATATGTGTGCTTTTTCTATGGAAACAAAAAACTGTACTGCATCGAGGCAACGATCGTTCAAAGGGGCATTCTAGTCCGGCACTTTGAAAAAGATCTACTCGTTTCGTTTCTCATTCTCTCGGAACCGGCGGTGTTTTAAATTTCCGATGGGTTTTGGTATAAAATCAGTAGTCTCGCGCGTGTGGATGTATCTTCGAAATGTAATTATAAACGACAGAAGACCGAATCCAGGGGCTTATCTTTCAGGTATAAATCCTTGTCTTGCTCTCGCGTCGAGACTGGAATCCCCCGATCGACGCGCGTCCGTGTTCCGGATCGGATTCGTTCGACGGACCGGTGAAAAATGTGAAAGTGCGAATACGTTGGTAGGAGGTAAGTGGTATAACGCGGCGGCAAATACATGGTTCGTGGTACCGGTGGATGATGATGATGATAATGATAATAATAATAGGAGATTCGTAATTAACCAAGTTACGCAAGTTCCGCGAAGTGGCGAAGGTGCGCGCGACGCGGACGCAACGCGAGCGGCCGATCATTAAAGAAAATGTCGGGTAATCGAGTCTGCCCCCCTCGTATCGACGCGTCGCTCCACGTTTCCACGCGAAATAATTCCCGAGAATCGCCGGGGAGCCCCCGATCCGGCCAAGTACCAGCGCCAGCGGCCGCGTTAAGAGTCGTATCGACGACACGCGGAGCTTTCTACGTAATTACTGCTATCGATTTCGGCGTGTTACCGGCGGGAAAATGCATAAACGCGGTTACGCTTCTCCTATCCCCGGGATCCTTTTTTCTCTCCTTTTTATCGCAGCGCGCCCCGGAGCACTGCACCAAGCTGCGGCATTCGCCACGCGCGAAAATTGGAGCAACAACGCGTTTAAGACGCTGTGTTCTACGCCACGGCCAAATATCGCGGTCGCGTCGCGACGCCACTCGGCGTTATCATAAATCAACCAACGCCGAATTTTCCCTCGCGACTCTGCCAAATTGGCGAATCCTGGAACGTAAACACGAACGGCGTTGCGCGGAATTTAATCGCTCCAGAAATTCTAATTACAAAATTATTTCTTTTATAACATTTTAATATTTACGTTATACGTATACGTCTGTCAAAGAGCTCCTATATTGTTTGATTATACAAAGAAAAGAACGGCACTCCTGTACGGAGTCGAGGGGTCGAACCGCGCAAAACGGAAAACAATGTTCGAATTTGAATTTCTGCCGCGCTGTAACCATAGCGAAGCTGCGCAGGAGCGCGCGCGCTACGCTTCAAACGCAACGGGAGAACCGAACGAAGAAAAGATCGCAACAACCGTCGAATGTGATTTGTGGATCTCCCGATGATTAATACGTTTAGATCAATTGTAAGCTACTCGCTAAAATTGATTTCCTGTAACGTTTCGACTTGAGAAATGATTTTTTTTTTTTGGATCCACGGTGAACAGTTCTTGCAGGAATATTAAATGTATAAGATGGGACAATCAAAGCGTTAAACAAGAGTTTATCCAGGAGAGATGCGAGCGAGTTAACGAGCAACATGGATGACGCTCCTCGCTAATCGTAAGCAACGCTCCAGATAATGATGCTGCGCATCGGTCTGCGCCGTTGCGCGGTTGCCAGCGCTTCCGCTGCGTCGCTGTTGCGGCGCCGCGCCGTTACACGCGTCCGGATCAACTGCATCTAGAGCCGAATGCGTGTATGCACCTAGACGGGCCGAACTGACACACCCATAATCACGGCAATTATGCACGCAAAGCCACGATAGCTACCTCTCTTGCTCGCTCTTCTTCTGTCCACTCACCTGTCCCCCCCACCCATCACCCCCCGACGTTCAAATGCTTCACTGTTGCCTTCCTCCGACGACCGGTGATCGTTTACCCCGATGCGATTTAATTATTATGTCTTTGGATTTCTTTCGCGTTGCGGTTGAATAAATGGAAAGATTAGGGTGGAGTAATGGCAGGTGAACCGGAGGAAAGGAAATTCCATACTTGCTTACAGCTTCTTCGTGTTGTCTATCTCGGTAAAATAGAGGAAACCTGATCGGAACCCGGTTGGCAAAGATGGCTGAATGGCCCGCTTTCGACCGATCGACTCTCGTTCGCGATCGTTCGAGTTTCGAAACATTTTGGAGTTTGAAAGACGCTAGGAATGGACGGAAGCGGTATACCGGTGTAAGTTTCGCGCGCAGATGCTCGGACGATGATCGCACGCGATTGCGATATGGCGAAGAGATTGAGAACGAGGAACTACAATGGGAGAGAAGTCGAGTAATTCGCGCGGTCATCATTTTAATCGGCATTACGCCCAGCGAGCTTACGAGCGCGCGGGAAAATAGACACAATGTCGGAATACGTAAACGCGGGCGCAGCCAGCTGCGCTGGCCAACACGGTTCAATCTGATTGCGAAGTTAATGAGCGGTATTATGCAACCAGTACTGGAACGGAGCAAAAAATCCATGAATATTGCAGGATGCAATTGTAAGAGAATATTAACGGTATATTATTACGTGTTAATTATCACAACACGTCAATCGTCTGGTCCGTCATAATTTACACTTCGAACCGTGCCCATTTCTAACGAACGCCAGCCACCAGTGGGCGTGCGTATGTTACCGAACGCGTCCTGGAACGGTCGTCGACGTTTATGCGCAAACCTGCGAGATATTAATTGCGTTTGTTAAACATATTAACGGCCATTAATTATCAACACAACTCGAGTGTGCCTACGACGGATGGGGGAAAACGAAGGAGAAGGGCGGAAAAATCACGGATGCAATGGGAACACGTTGGACCGACCGCGGCAGAATTTTCTGCTGCATTAAATATTACATCGCGTCAGCTCGCGGTCATAATTTTCCTTCGTTTCGTCGTAGGGCGTATCTTCCATCCGACGCAACGCATAACGAATCTCCTATGCCGGGGCTCGGCCGCGATTTCGCGGCTGCGAGAGAGCTCGGCCTGCCCGGGCTCCTTTTTTTTCCCTTCTTCTTCTCTTTTCAACGGCCGTTTCTTTTCATTACCACACGCTCTAAATTCGGTTTGAAGCGGCAGGCAAAACAGTTCCCCGGGTGGCTCGTTCGCGAAGTCAAAAAACTCGCGAAAGAGCCGAGCGAAGCTGCCCGAGACGAACCGAGGCGGGGTTAAGCCACACGTGGCCAGACGGGACACAGACACGCGAGGCCGAACAGGCCAACCTAACCCGCGGTTAGGCTTGCTCTTAACACCGCCCGGTACTTTCAATTTTAGGCGTCTCGTTCGCCGAGTGACCCAAAGAGACCTCCGAATCCTCTTCCTTGCAAACCACGCTGTGTGTCCTAGCAACGGACAACAATTTTTAAAACTCGAGCCCCGTACAAATTTTCCACTATAAAGTTAACCCCTTTTCTCAAAATGGGGGTTAGTAACAAGGGCGCTTCTCTTACATCGTTTCTTCGCAAAAGTTAAGCGAACTATGTACTATGTTCTAACTTGTATTTGTTTCGGAGTAAATCATATCTCGGGCACGTTAAAATTAGAAAGACGAGCTTAAATTATTCATAGCTTTCTATGTTAAAAATTTGTGTTCGCGTCCATGTTGGATCGCAAGGCGCCTCGCTAATTGGTCGCGCCCTCCACTTTGAAAAACACTGCCGTAGACCTTATATGTAATTAGATTAACAGTATTTATCGCGGCGAGGAATATTTTTTCTGCACCACGAACCTCTTCCAGAAATTCGTTACGGAAATTAACACATAATAATATTCGTATATTTTAAATGTACTTACGCTGATTCCGACGTCTTGACCGAGATCCAAGATGGAGGATGGATGTTGCAACGCTCCAATAAACCAATACGTTTACTGATTATTCGTTCTTGTAATTAGGGTCGTAAGATTCCGCTTGTAAAAATTAGCCACAGGTTGTCCAGGTATCTGAGTACAATTACCAAAATTGCTCCGAGATAAATTATCGGATAACTTACTGATTGTTATCGATATTCGTCGTCGATATCAGCTGCTTTATCGATAAGTGTACGTTAGATTTGGAACATCTGTTCGGATGAACGGGGAAAGGTAAAGATCGTCGATCGCGTGTCCGCGCGACGAGGCGTCTTTAATTGACACTTGCGCTTTCTCGAGCCCCTTGGCCCAAAAAGAACACCGGATCGCCGGTGTCCCGACTTAAAACGAAATAATTGTACCGCGTGGGCGAATGATTTAATTAGTTTGATTCATTGGCCCGCGTTCGCGCTCGCGAAAAACATCCCTGTCCGAGGACGGATTTAATTTACTGGCCATGTCTCGGCGATCGTTTCCGCGATAATATCGCATAACGTTGTTGCCTCGCTAATCATCGTAATTAATGCCCGAGACTTTGTCCAGGATATTACGACGAATCGTCGCTTTTAGCGGTAATTATAACAATGTACGACGAACCTATTTATTTCTACCGACTTTGTACGAATTACTAATCTATCGTTGTAGCTTTTCCAAGCAGAGATGGCTAAAACCGACGCTTGAAAATCGGATTTGACAGAGCATAAAAAAGTTCCGAGTTGTAGCAGTTTTGCGCTCCGACGATTCTTAATCGTAGACCGAGCTAATATGGCCGATTCTACTGAACTGTCTGTGCACAATGGTCGGCGACTCCTTATTTCTCCTCGAGGAAAGATTAACAGGTCGATCGTGTGTCAATTTGTTGAGTAATCAATTGCACGGATTATTGAAAACAGTTCCGGTAGATGTTGCACGTCGCGTGTGATTTATGAATGACGTCCCGTTTCAGCCGAGTCGCTAGACAGGTCTTGAACGAACGATTTTCTAACGGATGGATAGGTCCTGCAGGACCTATTGTGGCCGGTCCGCTCGTTCCACAGATTTAAAGCCGCTGTACTTTTATGCTCGAGGCTATTTAAAAACATTTGTTTCTTAACAGTGCCTGTGAAACCTGTATCTACGTAAAATGGTAATGGATATCTGTTTTTACAGGGTATCTAATTTCTACTTAAAGGAGTCTGAAAAGGAAATTCTGGATCCCTGACGCTCTATAAATTTTGATAAACTTTTAATAAAGTGTCAAACAGTCGAGGCGAGACCTCCAGCTCTGGGTCGGAAAGAACCCAGGCGTAACAGTGAGAGAGTTGAGGCAATGTATCATTCGGTTAGCGTAGAATTTATCTTCTAAGATCGAAACGAAGAAAGACGGTAAACAGTCAACGGGTTCTCGCTAATAGCCAAACAGAAGCGACTGGGGCGCAGCTTCTGAAGCTCTCGACGATCTGGGTGCTCTGTCCGGGAAAGGGTCGCGGATTTCTCGACGTCTGTTTTCCCGGTCGGTCCTTAAGAGCGTCCCGGTGCCCCGTGGGCTGGCACGACGCCGCACAAAGGAAGTGTCAGCGTCGTCGGGTAACAACGCCGGCCGGACGTCGATGGGCCGCCTAATTTCGCGCGTCGTGCAACGCGTTCCTACCCACGTTCCCGTTGCTATCGATGATTAATACGACGTCGCGACAGAGCGTTCGCCCGTGGCCGGGGCACGGTTTGACGAGCGCGAAACAAGTTTTCGGCGAACAGTATCGGTGTTCCGGCAGATAAGATAGAACCCGAAAGCGCGTGGCACGTTGATGTCGAAGAATTCGCTGGAGAAGAGAGAAAAAGGAGTGAAAAAGAAGAAAAAAAAAAAAGGAAAATAGAAAACAGCAAACACCGAAGGCAAATTCGGCCAATGCACATTTCGCGCGAAATAACTTGCTCGCCGACTCCGATCCGTCCCACTCCGCCAGCAACCCTCACCACCGCTGGCACAACCCTGACGTCTCCCCTAACCCCTCCACGAGCACCAAGCACGGCCGCCGCCACCACCATCGTCTACTCTACCCCACTTTCGTGCCTCCTCCAATGTATTCCTGGCGTTTCGCACTGCAAGGTCAACAAACTTCTCCCCGATAAAAAATAAATGAAACGCAGGACTGTTTGAAATTGTAACAGTGGCAACCTGGAAGGAGGGGAACGTTGCTCCCGATACTTTAAAGAGGCACGATTCCTTCCGTCGTCTTTTCCTACGGCCTCTCGACAGCTTGTCATTTTTCCCCATCTTTCTTCCCTTTTTCTCCGTCATCGGTTAAGGCGATTGTCCGGAGTCACGGACTTATCGGCGAGGCAAGACGTACACCGCCAACGATATTACTTCCCAACGGCGTGCGCGCGCGTCTTGAAAAATGGCACGAGACTTCTAATAAAGGGAGCTCTAACCGCCGGTTCCCCGTTGATCGAGACAGAGACGGAGAGAGGGAGCGAGAAGAGGTGCGACGGAAACAAACGCGACGTGTTTACACGAACGAAACCGCCCGCGATCGAACGAATATCTTTTCCCCGATACAGCGGCAACCTCGAATCGGTTAGTGGAACGCGTGGATCATGCACGGACAACAAACGGGACGGCGAACTTTCCTCGTTAACAGTCGCGATCGGAAATGCGACGGAAATGTTTACGATCCGGCCGGTCTACGAGCCATTGCCCCTTCTTTTATCTGCTAATAAGCGCGACTGCTTAATTACCACTAATCGAATACGTCGATTAGTCAGAGAGAGAGAGAGAGAGAGAGAGAGAGAGAAATCTGTTCCAGCGAGTCGCTGCGACGCACAGCCAGCGCCAAGGAAACCGGCAGTTTTGGTCGTAAATAGCGCCGGGAGGTAAAAGTCGGCTCACGGCTCATTAATGGGAAATACCGTGCTTCCGAGAAATACGAGAACCGTCGCGGAGAGCTCGCGAAACGAGAACGATGACAGAACACCGATGATTCCGTGGGTCTTTTTCGCGTAGAGGCGGTACCGGTCCGTGTTCCCCACGATTTATCGCTAATTTATGCGGGACCATTCTTTAATTGCGCGCAGATGCCTTCCGAGGGCAACGAATTCGGCGCAAAAACCAAGAAAAACGCCATACATATTGTATACACTGGTCATAGCGATGTACGGTACAAATTTGGAATGCTAACGTTATTTCTCGAACATTAAAGGCAAGCTTGTTCGACCGAACCCTCCACCATGAAACTAAACAATTTAAAAGAAAAGCTGTACCTACTGAAATAAAGAGTATTTCGTTATTCGAGGTACAACCCACGGGGAGGGTGGAAGGGGTGATAACTCGCGAAAAACAAGTCGCGGAGAAAGAATACAATTTGTTCGTACGAAGCTTCAATTTCGAGCGTAGAACAGCGTCGAAGTTGGACATTGGTACAAGTGGAAACAGTCAGACACGAACAGACGCGGACGCCAAAATTTGTACGAAGGGGATTCGGTCTTGGTTAAAATAAGGCGCGTGGCGGTAGGGTGTACCGAAAACTATTGTTTTCCAAGTATTGACTTTATCGTCACGGACATAATTTCTCCGTGCAATATGTGGAATTCGTATTAAAACCGATGACCCTGCGCTAGGTACGCGCGGCAACGAATCCGCTCGATATAAGAACGCAGCTGCGTCCGCAGGAAAAGCGTTATTAATCGGAGAGGGAAAAATTCGTCGTTTCCGCGATATCGTGCTCCGAAAAGAGAGCATTTAGTCGATCGGGAGGAATAATCGAGCGTAATCGCGTAATCTCACGATCACGTGTTATTTTATTCGTCCCCCCCCCCCTCTCACCTCCCCCTATGTCCGAGCCAGGAGCCGATTCTCGTCAACGACACCGAAGAAGGGAACGTTGGATCGGTTTCGCGCGCGAGCGCCGGATGTCGTAAAATTACGGAGGCCGGTGGCGTTAAAATCGAGAGATTCCCAACTCCGGGCGGCTACTCTGTTGGAAATTATACATCGTCACGCGAACCGCTAGCCACGGACTAAGACGCTAACGCGGCTGTTTCTAGAGCGGATTTAACGGGGCATGTAGGACCCTGGGAGAACAAAAAGTGAATGGTAATACTCGACGAAGGATGTTATAATGGAACCCGGCGACCAACACGCCCGCCTCGTGGTCCACTTTTTGCAACGTCGTATGAGTTCTCGATCCGTTTCGACTTCTCTCTTACTCCCACTCTGGTACAAGTTCATCGCGAACGTTTACAAACGTTCCGACGAAACGTACTCTTCCGATCGGGGTTCTGCGAAAGAAAATTAATTACAATTTTGACGCGTTACCGATAACGTACCGTACAACTGTTTTATGCCAGACGTAAGAAGTTGGTGAAACGTGTTCGCAAAATGGTCCCGGAGTCGGCAGCTTCTCGAGCGCGAAGGGTTGAAAAAGAACGAGCGGCGTTTCTTGGGGGAAATTTGGAGGTTGGTTTTCGACGTAGCGGATCGGTTCGAAAAAGGGGGGGAAAAAGGCGAGGGACGCGGGTAAGTCGATCGAAGGTAAAAATCAGCGTATCCCGGTGATTAGCCGGCGCTAGGCGTTAACGTTGCTCGGAGCAGGTTTGGCGGGGCCGCGACGAACGAGAGAGGGTGATCGAGCGTGCGAGCGCGCGCGAGTATAGCCGCGCGGACAAGCGAGCGAGCGGAACGGTCGTGGAACGGAGAAAGAGTAAGCGGTCCCGGCAAACAAGAAGCGAGCCGCAATGCATTCGCTCTACTCGCTAGATATAAATACGCGACAGAGGGCAAGGAACCAACCACGCCTGCACCGACAGCTACTGCCTAACGACACGGACACGCACACGCGGTCGCTCATTGTGATAAAGCAGAAGAAGGAGCAGAGAGAAAGAGAGAAACGAAGCGGAGTATGGTAGGAGGACGAGGGAAGAGGGAAAGAAGACGAAGAGTCCAGGGGCGAGAGGAGGGGGAGGAGGAGGAAAGGGCGGGAGGGAACCAGGAGGAGGAGGAGGAGGAGGGAGAAGTTGACAGAGAGGGAGCGAAAGAGAGGTGTAGGCTGCTCCGAGGCTGCTGCGTTCGTTCATGCGCCCGTCCGCGCGCTGGAAGTTGGGACGAATGTGGCCGGTCGAGTCTTTAGAAGACGCAGCCAAATATTGCATCCTCGGATAAATATAGGCAGCCACGGCTGCACAGGCCGGCGCTCGCTAACGCGCACTTTTCTCCGTTGCTCGTCTTTGGGACGGCGCGCACCAGCCATCTAGCCACCGACAGCATTCCTCCTGCGGGCTCTCTGTCGCTTTCTTTCTGTCCCTCTTTTCCTCTCTCTCTCTCCCTCTCTCCCTCTCGCTCTCTTCCTCTCTTTCCATGTGCGAGAGCGATCGTTAAATTCGTTTCGTGGCCGAGAACTTCGGCCGGCACGTTGCCCCGGTGCTTTCCATTCTTCTTCTTACTCCTTTTCTTCTTGCGCTAGGTTTCTCGCGCGCTCTTTTGTTCTTTCTTACCGAAATATCTGTACGTAATGGGGAATCGGTCGCCGGACGTCCCTCGCGGCCGAGCAAGAGCTCGCGAATAAGTCGGATCGACTGAAAACGATCGGGAAGCCCACGACAGCACCGCGACGACTCTGTAAGATGCGTTCGGATCGCGCTGTTATCGTGCAAGCGATAACTCGCAATCGGGTCGGTACAACGGTGCATTGTCGAGCGAGTCAACGTCACGATACGCTGATTTCTCTCGATATTATGGTTCGCAGCTGCGCGAACGGGAAAACATCGACGAAAAAGATCGCGTGGAATTTTCCTCGAAAGAAAGCGAATCGGTCGCAAAGGTGGACACCTTTGGAGAACGTTGGTTCCTTTGTGACGGAGTAGCACGCGGTCGAATCGGAGCTGCGCTTTGTTTTCGCAGCAGGCGTAACCTTCGGAGCGACAGGCGGCGGGCCGCGAGACGATCGGAGCGAGCGTGTCGCGGCTGGTGCACGTGGCCACGGGCATAGTCAGTGAAAATCATCGTGCGCGGACATTGGGTGGCGGGAAACGTGCGTGACACGGGTGCACGGAGGGAGGCCCTAATCAACCTAGCGCGTGAACCTAACCTAACGCAGCGTCGGGGGAAGGCGGCGCGGCGCGGCGTGTCGTCGTCCCGCGGCGACGGCGACGGCGTCGCCGGCGGAGGCGGTGGAGGCGGTGGAGGCGGCGGGGACAGCCGGCGAGAGAGAAGAGACGGTTATCGCGGAAGTTCGGCAATTATAGGTGCCGAGTCGCTTTTTTTTTCAACGACTGATATTGATTTGGGAGAGGCAGTTCGTATTCGTGGCACGAGCATACCTTGTGACTCGCAGAGGCGGCCGGCAGCGCGATGCATCACGGCGCAGCGCGCATCGAGGGGTACATCGGCCGGGGAGTGAGAGACCGGGAAGGGGCGGGAGGGACAAGGGGTAGGAAAGGCGACCGGAGGAACCCCCACCCGGTTTGTTCCTCTCCGCCGAAACTACCCCCACCAACCGACCGGCCGCCCCCCACTTCGACACGGTATCAAATCCCTTCCACGGCCGCCCAACGGACATAACTTCCTCGCCCGACTCCTCTCGGTCCTCTCCCTTCGTCAACCTCCGCGCTCCTTCTCCCACTCTGTCTCCCGCACGCGGTGTATCCTCTCCACCGTGTCTCGTTCTCCTCCGACGCGGTCACCGCCGCCACCACCACCACCGCCGTCGCCACCACCCTTGCCGCTGCCCGCCAGGGGCGGAAGATTTCGCCGCCCGCGGATCCTCTTCTCGATTTCTCGGCCGATCTACCAAAAATCGTCTATCGCCTACCAAAACGAAACGGACGACGTTCTACGATCGCGTTTCCCTGTGGCCGACTGCGCGGACGATTCTACTTGAAACGTTACCAGCAACCGCGCGCGGAGTGGACGCACGAAACGTGGCAATTTTCGAAAATTGCTCGACGCGGTCACCCTTGGAACGATGCGGCGCAGAGTGCCCTCGGGACCAGAGTCGGACGAGTCCCGTAATTGACTCGCGAACAAAGTATAAATCCGGTACCGTCCAATTAAAGACGAGATCGAGAGCTCGTTGACCGGCAATCGTCTGCATGCGAGCCATCCGTTCAAAATTTTGCCCGTCACGCTACCCCAATTTGGCTCGTACCAGCAACAACGTTCCGGAGGGAGAGCGAGAGAGAAACCGAGCGGAGAACGAAGGGCTCTCCCGCCTCGATCGTCGTCCTACGAGAGAACGAATCTGTAAGAGCGCGAGTGCCGGAGGTGCCCCCGGAGTCGCGTGAAGCCGGCCCTGACGCCATCACCGCTCGCTCGACGCCGCGCCGCGCCGGCACCTTCTCCGCTCGTCCTCTCCCGACGACGGTGTCTGCCATCCCAAACCCGACCCGAACCAGTCCAGAAATCCCCACTCCGCGGCCGCGCACCGCGGCGACGGAAGTGTGGCAACGCTGCAGCTCGCCAGTGTCTCGGTCTTGGCGAGTTACTCGGGGGGGCTCAGGCCGAGTCTACCGAGTTTGTGTCTACCGGCGCGGGTAACCCGAAAGCGAGTGTGCCGAGGATTAAAGTCGCGGGCCTCTTGCCGGCACGCGAGACCGTCTCGCTGCTCGAAGCCCGTGAAAACGGACTGAACGTAAATATTCGACAAAGGGAGGACCGATGCTAACGCGGAGAGGAGTTTTCCAAAGTTTTTTTCACGGTCGCGCGAACCAACGATCTCAGGAGGGATCACGACGCGTAAACGAGAAGAATTCGACGCGAAAACAACAAAAAAACACCCACACGCACACACACGCGCGCGCGCGAAAAAAAGGAAAACGAGCCGACGACGGGACACGTTTCGCGCGTTTGTCGTTCATCGTCCGTGATCACGCGAACGTGCACCGTATCGAATCTACGTACGTTCTATACATACTTAACTACTCTACGTATACACGCGTATATATATACATATATATATATACGTATATCTACATATTAAAATAATACACGGTGATCCACGCGCGACCAAAAACAGTGTAAATGGCGCTCTCCGCACAGAACCAGTCGACGTCGTACGTGAACTTGTATTACTCGATCGTCCAGCGTGCGGCGACACGCTACTTTAAGGAATATTACAACTCCGGTGAGTACTCCGTCGTGTCGTCATCCATCGGATACGTCCGTCGTCCGTTCCTTTCATACTCGATAACGCATTACTTGGAATCCGAAATCACGCACGCACCCGCTTGGCCACCTGTGCGTCGTCCACGTTTTGCCAAAACGACGACGTCGTCGCAAGCGCGCGCTGTGTGTACGCGCGGTTTCGAATTTTCCCGCCCTCCCTCCTACCCTGCTCCGATTCTCTCTTACACGATACACTCTCGCTCTCTCCCTCCTGATTCACCGCCTCCTCCACAATGTATACACACGCGTGCACACTCACGCACGCACGTACACACATACCATACGTAGAGTACATACGTGCAACGGGCAGACAGTCGAGCCGGCACCCACTAGCAGAAGTGCTCTTCCGACACCGATTAAAACACGCCGCTGGCTAGACACGTGCCAGCTTCTAACTCGTGTGCGCTCCACGCACGCTACCGCGAACCAACCTGAACGTCACCGGTCGTGAAAACAGTGGCTCGACGAGCTCGTGATTCTGTCGCGGCCGATTCTCTAAAAGTTGCGCTGGACAAGGTCAAGCGGAGGTTCGAATTCCACCTAAAACAATGGTCGTCCGGTGCGGTTGCGAACGGTAGAACGGGCATGCCGGTTAACGCGAGGAAACGCGAAACGACAACAGTTTGCGTTCATACGCTGCAAGAGGAACGAGGGGTGGGGGGGGCGGGGGACCGTTCCGGGGGTCCGTGAATCGAAGATAAAGAAACGAAAGACACGGGGGGACCCGCGAAGAATCTCGGTATCCGTCGACCGTTGCGATTTGCAAAACGCGCGAGAGGAAAAAGCGAGGGAGAAGGGGGAGATAGACAGCGAGCGAGAGAAGCACGGAGTGGGAGGTAGATAGAGACGGAAGGAAAGAGAGAAACAGAGAGCGAACGAATGAGAGAGAGAGAGAGAGAGAGAGAGAGGCATGCTGATCCGCAAAATACGGTCTCGTTACTATCGTCGGTGTTGGGTCATCTAATCGGCTCTGAAATTATCGTCTCGTCGGTGCAGAGTGACGAAACACGCTCTCTCCGGGAGCAATAAGTTTTTCGTGGCCAACTTTGTCTGGTGTGTCGCGCTACGATTTCTCTCGAACCCGTCGCCGACGTCGTCGTGGTCGTCGTGATCGTGGTGATCGTCGGTCGCGAGTCCTTCGCGGATGCTGATCGGTTCGATCGCGTTAACGCGTCGCCTCGCGTCGCGTCGCAACCAGCCAGCCAGCCGCGTGCGTGCACAGACGCTCGTGCGTCTGCACGGGGCCTGGTCAAGGTGAACATTCGCTGACGGAGGAAAACTTGCGACGATCGTGCCGCTCGTGACCGAGAGAACGGCCCTCGCGTGAGATCGCGGCGACGCGGCCACCAGCGGGCCAGTAGCAGCGATGATCGGCGATCGAGGATACGGGCTCGCGCGTCCCGATGCCGGCCGCCTGCGTTGCCGATCCGACGATGCTCGATCGTGAGAGAATACGCTCCGTATTGGCTACCGTACACACGCGGACCACAAGATCAGTGACCAGTCGCGAACGGACCAACGCTTTCGTCCCGTGATTCGAGACTTTTTGCCGGCCGATAGTGTTATCCGAGACTCTCCGACAAATGGACCGCGCTCCTACGTTTTTCTACCGATCGCGAGAACTTAGTACCGATCGCGGGTCCCGTTAAAACGTCCGCTGGAATTTCGACTAATTCGATGCTCGCTTTGTTCGCTCCACACGGAGGCGCGCGACTGCAACGCGGGTGTTTCGCGGTCTCGAAACGTTGTTTTCGCGCGTGATAGTTTGGCAACGCGACTTCGCTACCGGCGACTGGACATCGACGTCCGGGAGACCTCGAGGAACGATCCACGCACCTGATACACACGCGAATCTCTCCCAGAGACGGAATAGACCGCCGCGGCCATCCAGTGATTCTCTTGTTTTCATTCTATGAAGCGTCGAATTGTAATCTAGTTTGAAACAGAAAAAAAAAGAGAGGGAGGGAGGGCTATCGACCGGCAAGAGCGAACGTTATCTCTGCTGTAGGTTTATCGCGATATTCCTCTTCGTCGTCGTCATCGAAACAGGATCATTTTCGCTGGTTGACATGACGAGGATATCGGCTGGTGATCCCGGAATCGTTATTGGACGGTATAAAGTCAATCGCGCCGAATAAAACGATTGGTTTTCGTTTAGCCCCGCTGAACCGGCTTTCCAACTTGGACCACCAGAACTACACATGATCGGTCTGTGGAACTTTGCTTATTTCAGAGGTACTTGTCACGCTAAACTTTTCGATCGATATCTACGACTGATCGTTCCTCCTTTTTCTCTCCGATCGCGCTCGATTTCCTTTTCTATTCCTCCTTTTTCTTTAAATAATTCTGAACGCCCCGCAGTCGTCGATTCGCGTGCAATTACACTGCTGGACCGAATTATAAGACACCCTTGGAACTACTGGGTTACAAGACCCATTTATTTTCAATCAATATTCTATAATTTTAACTACATAGTTAACTACGTTATCAATCGAACGGGTCGACTTATAATTTTGTCCACCGATGTATAAGGATAGCAGTCTGAGTATAATCGGACTTGCCCTACTGATCCTGGACGCTTGGCTAAGCTTTCCTTAATATTAACAAAAAAATAAATTGCGTTTGACGATATCTATGACCTGCATAGGATAATATAATATTATTAATTTCGTACGCGGCCACTGTTTCCAAGCATTTTGGCGCAGATAACATAAATGCCTCGGTTTAAAACGCGTTATCGTGAGCGAAGAGTGATTGTCTGCAACGCTTAGCGGCAAAGTTGACAACAACCTCTACAATCATTTTTCAGCTTCGATCCTATTTTCACCCAAAACGGTACGGTTTTCTTTGTCCTTGCGCTTTTGCTCGCAAGACTATCATTTTCTTTTTAAAATTGCACGCTCAAATATATCATCCGTAGGAATTAATTTCTAAAATTCTTATCTACAAAGTTCGCACAACGAACGAAAGATAAGCAACTTTCTATTCGTTGCTCGTTGAATAAAAATCAAAGCTCGAGTTACAGAACGAAACGATTGCTCGATCCGTAACTTTTCCTCGCAGTTTTTCAAAATACTCCCACAACTTTGGATGGAAACGTAAAGAAAAATACGAGCTTGCTCCCAAGACCGACACTGTCTGTTTTGATTACCTTCGAAATATTCGCGAGCCATAAAAGCGTATTGATATTATTCGCATAAAAGTTTGCCCCGGTGCTCGATTATCTATACAGTGTGAATGGAAATCCAATTACTGGAAAATGTTGTTTTTTAATCGAAGGATATTAGTTACATTCGTTTGAACCGATCGGATGCAAAAATGAAATGTTTCATCGTTTATATGTTATCATGAACGTTTAAACAATTTCCAAAAAAAACTTATTTGCGAAGACAAGGGGGTTGTGGCTTGAAATAAATTAATTATAAAATATCCTCCCTTAGTATCAGTATGAAAACAGTTAGAACCAATACGTTGATCTAATCTTCGTAATTAGGGACCAGATTGTCGACTACTTGAACGAAGAATACCTGTTTTCTGTTGACCGGTACAACAGTCGCGAATTTCACTAGAATTGGTCCGTTTTAAGAACAAGCTGTTCCCGGCGGAATACTCGGTTTTTTATTGAATAACTCGCGACGATGAGGCGCGCGCGCGTTCGCGTATATTTGGAGAATAAACGTCGGCGGGTTTATCGTGTGACTTCTGACGATAAGAGCGCGAACGTTGCTCCGTATCAACGGGAACGTAAGAATCAACGCGGGAGAACAGGCCTGTGTTTGCGCGCGGAAAATCTGCGATCGGTCGATTCGCCGTTTCGCGCAAGAAAACGCGTCCTCGACCGCGAGAATCGGGATTCTGTTGTTCGGGCGTCGTGAATCAGGCGAGCACGGCTCGCTAGACTATGCAAGTCGAACGGAATAAATCGTTGATTTATCCGCGTTCGTACGGTGCCAAGACTCTATCCGCTTCCACGATCTTGCTTAACCTCGCCGGATTGAAAGTCGAAGCGGACCGCCCGGCCGTTTCTGCTCTTGTATTTTCGATTCTCGTAACGATTTCGACACGTCGACGTTGCAAACGACACGCGGAGGATTCCCTTTCTGGTCAAGAAACGGAAAATCGCGAGACTCTGCGAAATTCTGCATACCTATAACAGGTATCGTACGCGTTACGATTTGAATTTAAAACAGTTATCGGGGATCGTTCCGAGTTTCTTTCCGCCATGAGCCAAGGACTCGTCGAAGGAAAAGGGATCGATGGGGAACAGGGTGAATCGAAAAGCGACGGACGACGAGGGAGGTATTAAAAAACAAAGCGTCTACAGGGTCGGAATAATAAAAGATTGGACAAAGCCGAAAAAAAAAGGAATAAAATAAAACTCGCGCGACGGTTTCGGGCTTCGTGAATGCGTACTACACGGGCTAGCAGCGTTAACAGCGGCGCCCGTCTCGTTTCTGTCTATTTTTCTGAAAACAAACATTCGATCTGACGAGCTCTATAACACCGATGGAATACTAGAGAAGGACCACTCGTTTCTCGAGCACCCTTCGCGCCGCCATCGCGGAAAGTTATGTTTTTGTTGCGCTCGATTCGTGTTTTTTCGTCTCTTTGCCTTCCGCGCCGTCGCTACGCCGGTCCCTTCGGCGCTCGATACGAAAATGGGCCGCAGGTATTCCCTCTGACACTCGATAAATAGCGGGGAATGTTTGCTCTTGCAAATGAATGTTTTCCGCGAGCCCCGCGAGTGATTTTAACTCCTGAGTGCGCGTCCTGCCAATACGCTTTTTCCCCCAGCCCGCTCTTTCCAACCCCTCGAAACGAGCCGACGAAGAACAACCAACGTCCTCGAACTAATCCGCAAAATCCACTGTCGCGACCGCCGAGGACCCCCCTCAACACCTCAGACGTCGCTTTTTATTAACCGCCATTAGTCTTAAACTCAAATTCTTCCACGCTTAATACTGGCACACGCTTTCCACTCCAAATCAACCCCCTCGCAACTCATATTCACCCTTTTGCGGATCAAGTTTTTCTACAAAGTTTCCTTAACGTCACATTTTTTTTAGCTCCTCTCGAGGTTAATTAAAACGAACCTTGATATCAATTTTTTATGGCATATTTCTATTCGTTACACTATAATTTGAAAAACTGTCGAGGGTACCCATAGACAGGGGAAATGTTAAATGTCAGCCCTTTTGAAATTCTTGCACGGAGAAAAAGTTTGACGTTTCGACGATACCTGAAAATTGTTGACGCGTTGTCGCAAACATTTTCGGTTTCGCGACTGGGAATCATCGCCCGATTTGTTGCACTACTCGGTTAACGCCACGCGGTCTTTTCTCGAGCTTTCGTGAAAGCTTCGAACAATGGACGCATTCTGGCGCCGCTTTATCGCTAAACTTAGCCCCGACGTGCGATCGTTCCGACATTAAAAGGGACTTATGAATGATTCCTTGTAAATCATCGTTTCGCCCCGGGCATTGCGATTCGCAACGCGCGTCCGTGTTTCTTACATGGAAACAACCCGAAGTAATAACGTCTGATTTCGTAGAAGCGTTGCAGAATTCTACAACAGCCAACGATATTCGATGCTAATTTTTTCATCCCATGTTATACGCGTTAAAAGTGATGATTTTCGTCCGGTTGACAAATATTTCATTCCATAATTTTGCAATGTTTCGAATACTACTGTTTCGGATAATTTCTTGATTAGTTAACATTGAATCTGAGTCAGTAGTAACACTCGTTTGCCTTTCGTTACGATATTCAAAACCGTCAAACGCATCGTGAGTTCGTCGAGAGTTGACCTATCTCGCGAGTTCTCTGAAAAAAACTTAGCTCCGGCCCGTGCAACCGGAGGAGACAAGGAGTTATCGACGAACCAGCTTTTCTATTTCCTCCAAGAACGCGAAAGCTCGATATACATACACACTCGGTTCGACGACCTCGGAAGAGTACGACTCCGGGCAAAATTCGGTCTCGACGAGCCAACGATGCCGCTCTTTTTTCTCCCGTTGTGGCACCCTCATTAATTAGGCTATCCTAAGACGTTCAGCTCTGCAAAATTCGAGGGCTCTGGTAGTGCCTTAACCCCTTGCTTTACGATTTAATTTGCGATTTTACGTTCCGTGGGATAGGTTTCTCACGCATCGGATTTGTAACCAGAACATTTCCAAAATTAACTAAAAATAAATCAAAAACACTTGCATCTTACCATTCATGTCTGCTTTCCCTCTCTTGGGTCCGTTCTCTAACACCTGTTATTCTCCGTATCGAGGGATTTATCTCGTAAATAAATTAACCAAACACACTTTTTCGGTCCATCCCCATCGATTAGGACCTCCGTCGTTCTATCGTTCGACTCGTCACGATTAAAGGCCACTGAAACAAAAGATTAATAAACATATAGGGAGGGGAGAGAAAAAAAGGTGATAATTTGTCGCGAATCTGATATTTCCTCCGCGTTACGTGTCTTCGCCTCGCAGGTGTTGCGAAGCGATTAAGGCGGCTCTCGAATCCTCTTTCCAACAAAAGGAGAAAAAAATATCTCGCGCCTTGCCAGCCGGCGAGGGAAGAGGCGTTATCGGCTAAACGGCCATTTCTATTTCTTCTCACGACGCGAAAGTTCAATATGCCCAGTCGCGTGCAGCCGCGGGTATTGTTATCCGCGTACGATTAAATCAGCCGCGTTCCCGGAGAATCTTAAGCGCGGCTGCAGAACAGACTCGCCGTGGCCGCGCAAGGACGCGACGAAATAACCGATCCTTCGACGATTCCGAATGGGAATGAGACGCGTCGCGTCCGGTGTACCAACGAGGGAACCACACGCACTATTCCCAACTCGATCTCAATGAAACTCCCTAAGTAGGTAGACAACCGAATAATATTAGACCTCCGCTCGACTCGTTCGCGAAAACACCCGATCGTTCGCGACCAGACGCTTAAGCTACGCGACGTCGCGGCGCTTTTGCCAGACAGGAATGTTGCGAAAGGTACCGACCAGAAATTCTCCGTATCTCGTTCATCATTGCTTCTGTAACAAACACGTATGGAACCAAAATTGTTGCAAATTAAATTTACAAACTTTATTCTTTCGTACATATTTTTAATAGGATCGATGGTACAGGGGGTTTTTAACCTGAGTCCATCGTGAATTATATAAAACATTTTACAGATTACGAATAAAGTGTACGAATTAGTTTGATACTGCAAATAAACTATGTCTGGATAACGAACACAATATTAAACACTATGATTACCGAAGTGGCTTCGAGGGGAGTTAATACGATTTAAAGAAAACCTTGTCGATTACTTGCACCGTTGTTTGCATCGAAATTCAAAGGTGTGAAAAGACACCTTTTGATCGAACTAGGTGTTCATGAAATCGCGGTAGAAACAGTGTTGATATTTATACGAGCGCTCGCGCGATTCTCATGTAAGTAGAAACAGATCGACGCGTCAGACTTTAATGTTTCCGGATCCGCGAGCGCTCGCGCGATCCTCGCGCAAGTAGGAACAGATCCACGCGTCAGACATGTTTCCGAATCCGCGAGCGCGCGCGCGATTCTCTTGCAAGTGGAAGCAAATACACGCGACAGACAGGCCAAGTTGCCTTGTTGGCGATTCAGAAGCGCATTCCCGGTGCAATAACTCATTCCTATTGCAAACGCCACGAAGAGCGCAAGCATAACCGGGAGAGAGGCTAATTGAATGGACAAACCTGATGCTTTCACTCGCCGACGACGCGCCAATGAACTTTTTCCTAGTTCTGCTCGTCGAACGGTTGCGCCTTTTTGTTTACTTTTTTCCCTTTGTTTCGTGGGACCGATCGCTGCTCATGGGCAAGAAAGGACCTCGCGTAGAAACGACGATCCTCAGGAACGCGTTTTTCCGCGACTACGAGCGTCGCCCTTTGTCTCGTCGAGACGTCGCGATCACGATGATAAAAAAAGAGATCCATTTTTTGCAACTCCCAGACCAGAAGTTTCGAGGAAGTTATACAAATCCAACGAATAATCCTGTCGATGGTCGAAGAGACGGGCGTCTAATATCGGCGAGATCGGGTTTTCTCTCGGTCGCAGCATCCAATGTTTTCTTTTATTGCACGCATATCGAGACAGCGCCTTCACTTTGAGTGGCCACAAAGTCGCTTTCACTCGGTCAATTAAGCGCCACGGGACTTTCGAGCAAAGACATTCTAGTTGTTCGCGATTTTGCAAACGCCCGAACGAGCCCGGAGAGTCTGTCGTAAACTCTATCTAACCCGCGAGCTTCCCGCGCTTCCATGCGTCTTGGACTTAATTGGATCTTCGTTAAGACGCGCGAGACGGCGCGCCAATTATCGAAAAACTAGTCACATTCGAGCTTTAAGTTCAACGAGATCGAAGGAACAATAATAAAATACCATTTATCAGCGATGGTAACGTAGATTAATTTATTCTAAAAATACGTATTGTCTTGGTATTACTTTTCTACCTAACGGCACCGATAATCGTTATGAGATTGATTTATCCACCGTTACGGTAGAATATAGTTTTCGAACACTTTCGCGTGGTCCCGATTCTTTAACCCTGAATCCCCCGTCGCCGTTGATAAAATTTCATCGCTTCCCCGATGGGAAAGAAACGGAGGGAAAAACACGAGACGCGAGGGAGAACAGATTCTCGAGAAGTCCCGAAAGAAGTAAACGCGTCGGAGAGATGGGGGGATTTTCGAATTCGATTTCCCGCCAGGACACGCGAAGCTGGAACCGCTCTCGAGTCTCGTCGCGACGTAAGAAGCGTCCCGTTTGACACAGAGCCCGCCTCGACGATATCGTTGAACTCGAACGACGAAGAGGAGGGGGTGGAAAAAAAGGAAGAAACGAGAGCGTCCCAAAGCTTTACAAAGAGCTTGGAACGAGCGGTGGGGGATGGGGTATGGGGGGCAAAGAAAGGAGGAAGAAGTGGAATAAGAAGCCGGGTCGCAAGCATCTTCGAATTCGATTTTATGCTCTGCGGAGAAGTTTCGCGGCACTCGAGTGTATATATTGGCGCACTCGGTAGGAGAAGAAGCGGCGTGTGCCCACTCGACGATATCATTGATTTTTCGGAAATGACTGCGCGATTACGTAGCAGAAGGCGTCTTTACGATTTGTTTTGGCGGCGAGGAGCGCGTAAAGAGAAACGAGAAGGAAGAAAGCGGCAACCGACGAACGCCGCTTGGAGAGGGAACCGTCGAGGGGAAGAGCCACGGAACACAGGAGGGGAACGTCGAACCACCAAAGAGAGAAAGAGCGAGAGAACGAGAGAGAAAGAAGGAAATGG
Organism: Colletes latitarsis; assembly: GCF_051014445.1. Lineage (NCBI taxonomy): Eukaryota > Metazoa > Arthropoda > Insecta > Hymenoptera > Colletidae > Colletes > Colletes latitarsis. The sequence continues at coordinate 21,595,534 of NC_135135.1, read as the reverse complement.
CTCGTGGTTACGCATGCGCGCTTTTTTCGTCGGACAGCATTTTTAAAGATTTTTCCTCCCGTAGCAGCTTGCAGATTTAAGTCGCCGGGTCGATCCCGTCGATTCTCGAATGCCCCGAACCGCCTGCACTTCGTTACAACACGCGCGCCCGCCCATTCCCGACGACCAGCGCGAGAATATTTTTTCCCTGCCCCCCGTCCCTTTAATTCGCTCCTTGAAATTCGTTCCGACCAGCGTGCGCCCACTTTCGAAAAGCACCAGAGATAACGTATTTGAAAAAAAGGTGCTAGGATTCCGATGTGCTCTGCTATCGATTCGAAAGGCTCGTTCCCTGACGAACCGAAAGCCGTTTCCACGCTTCCACCGCGAATACAGGGTGTTCCCTAACGTAACAGCCGAAACTTTACCAACGTTCTGTCGATTCTTCCATTTCGGGGGCAACAAGTAAGGGAATTATCGATATGCTTTTTAGCATAAATGGAAAAAAGTTTAAGATCCATACGATGCATGGATTTAAATCACCCAGGTCACAATCCAAAGGCTTGTACATATAATTTACTTAGAGCAAACGACAATCAACCTGACGCGTTCTATTGTGTGGTGATCGACGTTTAACTATATTGTGTATTCGTTTGTACTGTCGAATGCAGCTTGTAAATTATATCCGATGCATCGTCGAATACCGAACACGCTATTTTGTATTCGGTATATGATCAGCGAAGAATACTTGCATTCAGCTTCAACGACGAATAAAAGCTACATCGTTGCGTCGAATCGTGCGTTCTTCAAATTGGTCGTAAACAAATAAGCGTACGCCTTTCGAAAACTTAAACGCGTTAACTATTTCCAGAATCGATTTATTAGAGGGAACAACTTCGAGTCGAAATTTATAAAAAGTTGGCAAATATTCCATCCGCTCTACTTTGTATCTAGATTCTGATTAGTTTTCCTTTTTTGTTTCTGCCTGGGACAAGTGTGCCAGTTTTCCCTCGTTGACAGCAAGTTACATTTTTCGTTCGGTCAGGTTGGACGCTTTCTAATCCGCGCGCGAAATTCCTTTCCCGAAGTCCTCTTTGTCTCTCGATGGCAATTATCGCGCGGCGTTTAGCATTCAATGAACTTGACAGGCGTAACATAATTGTTCGATGCGAAAAGGGCATCGTGCACGTTCGATCGGCCGCAGGTGCACTCCGTCAAGATCGATGTAATTATATCCAAGAATAATTCATAAGTCGATTGTTCCTAGCGGTACACGAAAGCCAGATGAAAGTGATAAGTAGCTCCGTTCCGTCGATAGTCGGACGAATTAGTAGTACCGTCTACTTTTCACGAACCACCCGCTACTACAGTTATCGATAACATCGTTAAGATGCCTGAAAACGTTTAACCAATAATTCCATCAATTTACCTCGATTTTCAGCGTTGGTATTAATTCGTCTAATCTCGCTAAATATAAATGACGCGACAGAAAGATCGATCTTCCATAGAATCGATTCGGAGTCGAGCATCTGGACGGTCCCGTCGAAACAAACGGAATCGATCAGCCGATCGTACAAATTTTATCTCTATTCCGCGGGGACTCGTAGAAAAGTTTATCGAAGATCGAGGAAACGAATGGAGCTTGCCACGGGCCAGTTGTCGCGCGATGAATCGGTTTAAGCGTGATTTTCGAGAAACTAGGGGCATCCATTTAGGAGCCCGAACAGGACGCGCGACGCTCGGAGCTTTCTCTCCGCGGGAGTAAAATAAAATTCGCTCGAGCACGGAAATTTTCGAGACTCGTTCGGGTCCGGGGCGACGCCGCGACGTTTAGTGCACTCTGCGGCGAGACCGCGAGAAAACGGCCCTCCTGGATGCGCGATTACGCGCAGAACGGAGGCTAGATGGAAGGAAAAAAGTTTATTGTCGCTCGCCGACTCGGTAGAACGACGATAAATCAGCAAAGGGGTATCGTGCGTCAACGTAAACTTCTTTCAAACGGCACGATAGCTCCGGCTCTTATCGTTCGCGGCCAATGTTTTCCATGCGAGGCTCAGCGAGTTTCTAGAAAACTGCTGCAATCGAAACGAAGCCAACGCCACGGAATGCTCGATGGCTACCGGTTGATTCTACTATTGAACTTGATCGCCAAGGCAACAACTTTTGTCGCAAGTTTTATGCAATTCGTCGCGAGCAGTCGGTCTCAAGGCTCGCCTCGTTTGACTGTCCAATTCATCTCGTTAACCGCGCTCGTACCAACGTCTATTCGCCCAAAGATTGCGGCTAACTGCGACACGACCTTTGCGTTCCCGCGAAAAATAACACGCTCCGAACGAATCTTGGAATCGATCGAGTATTTGTCCTTTTCCTTTCTTTCCACGATGTCTGCTTCCGTTGGCGAATTAATACTTTTCACCCTGGGCCTGGCACTCTCCGAACGCAGACGCAATTTACAAAATCAATGAAACGCGAGAAAATATTAATGCCGCGACGGACGTTGCTGCGTTCGCGGTCGAAATCTCGTTAAAGAATCATCCGGTTTGCGCTCGTCCCGGAGAGCCACGCGCGCGACGATCCACGTGCCACGATTTCGCGATAAAATGATCGAAATAATGGCCCGACATAGACAAATAAAATCGCTTTATTTCGTCTCGTCGGACGGATCGAGCCCTTGCAAACGGCCTGTTGACTCCCATCGTGCAAACAGGCCGCGATCGTCGTCTGAAAATTTAATTAACCGTGAAATCACTGGTGTACCAACCGCACAGACCCATGAATCTATATTAGAAATAATTAGAGAGATAATTAAACGATACAGTTTCGAAATCGAACTTCCAAGAAGATAGATGAACCTGGGAAAGAGAGTCGAAAAGTCAATCGAGGAAACGTAATTTCAATTTGAAGTGCCGGAAACCGAGATCTTGCTTCGAATACTCGATCTTGGAGTCGAAAACGAATATTTGCCCGGCACGCAGGACTAGTTTTTGGTCGAAGCCCGCCACAGCGAAACGGTTAATACGGCAATGTTTCAAAATGTCTGGCGTCCGCAATGCATCGCATCTGTTACGTTGCCAGACAGAATTGGACCAAGTGTTTCTCGAAAGTTGAGTAGAGTGAATGTCAGAACTAAAAAAAGTGTTGGGTGTTTCGTACAGTAGGCAGACATGCCTAACGTGTACCAGTCGCCTAAATCGTGTCTCTACGATTCTCTCGCGTGCACAACCGTCACGAAACGATCGAACAGTGACGGGAGCGCAGACAACAAATTTATTTTTTCAAGTATACTTGAACACTTGAATAAGAGAACACGATCTAGAGGAAATAAAAACGAATTACGGTCGATTGATGTCTAGACGTTAGAAATTGGTGAATTGCGGAGGTCAATTTCTATAAATTCGAATTATGGAAGCCAAGTGGCTTCGAGTTAAGGGAGTATTTCGGTCTAGAATTTGAGAAACTCGATTTTTTCTGCGAATATGCGGTCTTTAAAAACGTGTCTGCAGTTCGACGCTCTACAGTTTCGACGAAATTGTCAAACAATTTTCTCTAGAAAAAAATGGTCTTCGAGAAAAGAATTCGAGCGTCGAACGGTAGGAGTAATCCGCGAGAGATAAGTCCGAGGAGCGAACATGGCAGAATGACGATTGAGGTTGTTCAGGTTTCGTAGCGCCAAACGTGAGACCTACGGTCGAGCATTATCGCGAAGAAAGATAAACCCTGATCTTAACGCGGCTGGAAAATAGTAGAAACCAACGAAAGCGTGTACACGGCGTTATCTCGAGCTTGTGCGCGAAGTTAGAGACGCTCCTAAGCAGAGTCGTACGTAGACTGTTGGCACGAGTAGTAAAGATCAACGAGAAAGCGAGGGTTAATAAAAGCGAGTCGTTGAAACTTATCGGAATACGTAAGCGTCGTTGGTCCGATCGGATGCAGAAGAACGCGAAGAAAACAGTGGCTCTTTACGAGACGAAATCGTCGACACGGCCTTCCACTAACGCGGACTAATGGCGTTAGGCAGGCTTTTCGCGACGATAAAATCGGACGGCAGCGTTGTTTTGTCTACGCGCGCTCCCGTGCTCGGATTCAAGCACATGGAACTTTTTTTTTACGCGTCGAACTCGAACGAGCGGAGTCGATCGTTTCGCGTTCCCTCTTCCAAGAACGATCGTTCCCTTCGCGCCGCCTCTGAACGGCGACCAAAAAAAAAGAAGGAGAAAAAAAAAAGTGGAACGCATTTCGCCGTGAATAACGACGTAGCGGACTTTCACTCGCCGTGATAATGCTTCTCGGGTCTCTGGGTCCAGACGAGGTATCGATACATCCGCTTTATCTCCCGGGCGTTTCCAAAACTTACGACGGGCATCGTTCGAGCGTAACGCGCCGATTTTTCGGACATTTATTGGGCCCACAAATTAATCCCCGAGCCTTTCACGGCGATCTTAACGGGGTATTTGTAAACAGTCTTCGAAATATTCGACTCGATTTTAAGTGGGATAATTTTATATTCGACGGAGGAAAAAAACGTGGAAATTCCTTTCCGTTTCGTCGCGTTTTCGCCAAATTCGCGACGCAGCGTTCGGCATTCCGTTTTTCCGCGGCTGGGTCAGCGTATTTATGGCGAACGACCGGTTGATATTTATTTATACGGGCGATCTAGAAGGAAAGTCTTCTAATTTATCGGCGAGGCGGACGAAGCCGGGCCATATTTTTATCGCGGACGTTTAATTTCGTATAAATTCCTTTGCTGGCAAACCGGTTGCACGCCAAAACGTCACTTAGCGAAAGGAGGGGGAGATCGGTCGGGGCAGAGTATACGTGGGGGATTCCCCGATGGACGTACTCGTCTCCTTTTGATTGTACCTTGCAAAAAACGCGATTCCGTACAACAGGTACTGTTCCGTGGCGCGCGTCCTGCTCGTCGTCGTCGTCGTTCTTTCGAACGGAGCCTCGGACCGTGCCGACTCAGACGACAGGAATGTGTCGTAACGAGTGGCCTCCAAAGCAACTCCAGAAAATATGTATCAAAACAATGTTATAGGAAACGTTCTCCGGCATCCGACGGGAATCCTGTTTCTCGGTCCCGTCGCACCTACGTGAAAAATAACGTTCTTTCCCCCTCGACGTTTCGCAATTAAATTTACGAGACGGATACTTATTTTTACGCCGCGCGAAACGGACCCAGACGACCCTGCCCGACGCTCGTCGTCGCTCCAATTCTCCTTTACCGTCGACGGATATTGCAAAATTAAACACCCACTTTTAGGAAAAACTTTGAAATTATCTCGAAATGGCATTCCGAGGTACGTGCCCTTTTCCCATCCAATTGTAAATACTGGGAATCCTAAATAATCTGGTGACTAATACCGTTTGGCAATAATAACGAATATATCTGGCGAAGCTCGATCGCTTTCGAAACTCTCTTTCGCAATGAAAAATGCATCGAATAAATGAAACTTTGAAAGCCTCGAACGAGATTGCGTAGATTCGAAGCGTTCGAAATCTGTTCGCGATTCGTTTCGTACGTAGAAAAAAAAAGGTAAGAGGCCAAATGAGTTTGTATTTTCCTTGGGGGCAATTATTTTCGCGCCGCTTGATGTATCGCAGAGGAGGCGTGCGCTGGAGAGAAAGCATGGATAGATACTCTCGGAATACTGAACCTCGGATACCGGATATTGTAAACCGACCTTCACCGCGAAATCTGTATATCAACCTTCGCCGCGGCCGGCAAGCCTTCGTTTAAAATTGCACGGTCGCGCGCTCGCTGCCAATGTCATTTAAATACTAAGACTATCGACTGGCTGCCAGCCGGCGAACTCACTCGGTTATCAGTAAATTGGAAAAAATAGAACCCGTTTCCGTTAGCTGACCGTGCACGCATGAACGATGACCGATCAAACGTTGCCCGGCGAGCTTCTCGCGCCTGTCACCATCGACGACGAGACTAAACTCACGAATATTTCTCCCCCATAAGCAGATAAGTTGAAACATTCAACAGAAATATAAATATTCTATTGCAAAATCCATCGAGTCGAAACTAACAAGCTTCTATAAGAAGCAAAAATAAACAATACAACTATCGTTTTGTTCTAGTAATCATAGTGGACGTTTTTATCAGAGCTATTACAGTGAAATCGTGTTATACAGGGGTTGGCTGTACGCGGTGTACCCGACCAATATTCAAAGTGGATTTTCTCGAAAACAAAGCTCCGTACGAAAACATTTTATTTTACATTTTCGATTCATTCCATCGCGTAGAATAACCGTATTGTCGATTGCGCCACCAGTTATCGAACACCCTGTATATTTGCTTTATATTTTACTCTCAAATTTAAAACAGATACACGGTTCTCACGCGCGTTACAGAAATACCATACACAAGTAATTATCTAAGCTACTTGTCCATAAAAACATGTGCTTCGTATCTATAGATAGGCTTTGGTTTGGTTGTTTTCAAAAACAAGCCATTCCAAACGGTTCATCCTGTGCTTTGGAAACGCAATACACGATCCACGATTCGCAAACTGTTTTCGCGAGTGCGCCTTGTATTACGCGTTTCAAAATCACGGGACTAAGATCTGGAAGGATAAGAGTATGGCTGTCGGCGATATTCCGACGGAATTCGAGCGTCGGGAATTACCGCGTCCCGAAATCGTTCTGCATGTTTATCCTTTTAGTGTATTTCTCTCGGCAAAATTGATACAAGGATACGTCGCTTTTCCTGGTGCGGTTTTTCTTCGTCTCTTTTCCAAGATCCTCCGCTATACCTTGTTAAAAAATCGTCGAAAGTGTCGGGGACGTATCGATTTAATTCGAGGAGTCGTTTGAATGTCGTCGACGCGATAAAAGAAAAGAGGAGGAAAAAAAAGAAAGGAACGAATCGTTCTTCACCCGCGAATTCCAGTTTCCGGCTCGCGTCTCTTTAATGCAAATCGTACGACTTGTTTATTGATTATACGAGACGCATGTACGAACATACGACTACGATCGCGCGGACTCGTTAACGTAATTAATGATACGAGAGTGAGGCCGTTTCAGCAACAGCCGGCGGAATAAATAAGCGATAATATTATGTAGATACGGCCGATCAATCCTGACGTCGCGCGATAAGGAAGACGAAAAGAATCGTGGAAAAAATGAATCGGTATCGGATGTTGCGTATACCGCGAATCGTGTCCCGTTCAAGATGGAAACGCGGATCAACGAACGCGTTTGTAAAAATTCTTTTTCAAACGACAAAGTTCGAACCAAGTAGCCCCGTTCGAGTCTGGCTGATACGACGAGAAACTCGCGTCCTTTACGGTGATTGTCGATAACCGACGCTGAGCAAAAAAATTTATTTCGATCGAGCTCGGTGAAATTGCGGAACAAGCCTATTGATTTAATGTTTTAAAGAAATATCGATGGTGGATTCATTGAAAAATTTATTAAATGGCCGGTCGAGACTGCAAAGTTGATCGGAGTTGATCTTCCAAGTACACAAATTGGATAGTACGGTTCGCGATCGCGAACGCGCATCAGTTGCCAGACAGGCGTATCAAAAGACACATATAACAATCGAGCGTGGTAAACAGCAAAGTCATTCCTTTCATTTACGCGCGAGGGAAAAGCAACGTTTCAAGAGGAAGGTGCTCGTGCGATTCAGATTAATCGCGTAGCCCGCGAAACTGCAGACAAGCCTGCATTAATGATCGTCGCGTGTTCCGTCTCGCTCGTGAATCGACGAAACGCTTAAACGCGTTCCATACATTCGTCCGCGTCGGAAGATATCTTCGACTCGAATTTATTTTGTTAAACGCCAACTGAATCTAACGCGACTGGCATTAATTCTCGTCGCTAAGTTTGCACCCGCGTCAATTTATTTCGATCCTCGCCGGTCTTTATCGCGCCCCATCGCGCAAAAGTCTACACTCTCGACAAACGTATGGATACGATCGCGAGTTACGCAATCGAGACAATTGTCGGATACATAATTCGTCGTCGATTTGCCTTTACGCGGTCGGATTCGAAATTTCACAAGCATCCGGCGAACTTGCCCGAACTTCGGACACTCTGCAACATTTTCGCGACACGGGAGAAACATGCTTGTAATATTTACGGTGACCCGATTTCGCAAAACGATTGCAGCGCGGCGATCTTGCCGCTCTAAACTCTCGCGGCGAGTATTAAGACGCGCACAAGTTTCGATAGTAATTACACCACCGACAAACACGAACTATCGGGCCAAGGAACTCGTCCGCGCTCGTAAGAGAACTGATTTTACTTTGCCACGGTTCGATGTCGTCGGACGATTACTAGCTGCGGGGAAATTCCTCGTGGTACGCGATTGGCTATTATTTTTTCGAGGGGAAGGGGAGATTCTCTACCAGATGAATGATAGAGAACATGTTTTGATATTAATTGCATTACTACATACTAAATTGTTTCTCCATCTACGAGCGTGAAATAGTATATAAAGTTGTATCGCGCTTCGTGCGATATTTTACGCCCCCAACGACAACTGTCGACGACGGATCGGATCTACCTCGATCCTGGTGGATCCTCGACGAGCCAGGCCGCGAAATTTCCTTGGAAGGTTGTTCCAGAGGGTCAGTAGGCGGTTAGGCCGAAGATCGTCGCGACGGGCAACGCTTCGCGGTCGAACGTCCCGACCGTCGTCATCGTATCTTTTTCCGACCCGGGGTTCAATGACACTTGTCACCGCGGCTGCTGAAACGTATCGTCCGCGAACGAGCAACAAAAGCGACTGTACCCACCACCGAGATACGTATCTTCCCTTCGGCATAAAGGGGGGAAAGGAGGCGAAAAAAGTGGATGTAAACGAGGCGCGGCGTACGCAAGAAAAGCGTTCTCGATATTAATAAACGGAGGAACGAAGATAATCCGTCGATGCGTCATCCCCCCGACGCAAAAACAAAACCAGCCTGAAAGAGGCGAACGAGTTACGCGTACGCGAGTAGCGTTAACCGGCCGTCGGGATAAACGAAAGTATGGAATAAAGAGCGAGGTAATTAATCCGATAAAACGGAATACTTTGTGTTGCGTTGCATAATGCGAATTCCATAATCATGAGACGCGCTCGCGCGAACCGTTGTTTTCCTCGTAACGCGACTATACGTGATTAGCTGTGATTACGATGAACGCGTGTCGCCAGCTATGCCATAACGAGGCTCCGTTCTACGGCTCGTTGCCTCCCGGTTGCCTTCGATTTCGGTCCGCTACGATCAACTTTGCCTCGCCTATTTTTTTCTCTGCGTTTTATATGGAAAAATTGCCGCGCCAAAGAGGAAACGTTAAGACTCGAACTGGCCAAGATACGTTCGAACCCGGATCTCTTTGCTTACCTCGGCTTCCTTTTTTCTTCAACTGGGTCTACTATTACAGTCGACTGTTACGGATTGACCTAATGAGATTGTCGTCGGCTCGAAATTCGAAACGATACAGGTTCTGCACTCCAAATTAACTCCTTTGCAAATCAAATTCACCCTTTTGCGAATCAAATTAACCTTCCGAGTAACTCGAAAGCGAAGCAATACGATACCATATTGTCATGTTTTTGTTTTATCGCAATGATTTAAGAAAATAAATTTGTAGCTCTATCTAAACGCACGATCCCTTTTACGAAGATTCTATGGACGAGGACTGGTCGAACCGTTCCTCGTTTACTAGACGACATCGATCGAATTACAGAAACTCGACGGATTCCTTCTCCCCGAGTAGGGCAAAATGTAATCTGATTACATTTGCCACGATACGATTACACGTAATCGCTCGATAATTACCGTCCAATTACGGTACAATTATTTTGTCTGTTTACGTATACACGCGCGTTTCCACTTCGCTTTAGTTATTTTTCTATACGAAACGAGTTCTACCCGTATAGCAAACAAATAAATAATTATAATTGTAAATCCGTAAAGCGTGTAAAAACTATGTAATTATCGTGTAATTATCGTGCAATCGCGTATAATTTTATCATGAAAAATGTAATCAGATAACATTCTGCCCAACTCTGCACCCTACCAGAGAAAAAGAATCGATTAACCCTCGCTCACCTGACTGCTAGCACCTGCAAACTGTTTACTTCTGGTTTTCTGGTCTTCCTTCCGTTCGATCTGCAACAAAAAGCAAAGTGACCGAAATTTATTTCAGTTCTAATTTGGTTACCTACCACCAAGAATCGTATTTTATTTAATTCGGTATCAAAATAAATAAGTTCTCGAACGCCAAAAAAATACCATCCATGATCGATAACTCGATGGACGCTCGACTTGGGTTCGCCGTTCTTAAGCAACTACCCGATTCGAAGGTATTTAAAAATATTCGCCACCCACGATCGGGAGAAACGCCGGAGCACCGAAAAATAAGCAAGAGAGAAGGTGAGGTTTTCGCGCGAACAGAAGGGCAGAGAGATTCGACATCGCTGATACACGGGGAACACTTCATAAATCATTCGCGTGGACGTGTATCCCCGCGTGCATCCGACCTGTATAACAGCCGTTGAACTTGCGAAGCTCGAACCGGACGTATCTGACCATGCGTGACCAGGAACGTGGTCGATTCAGCGTGGTAGAAAGTGTACACGCGGCGAACCGATCCGATACAATGTTTTACTTGCTCGAAAGTCTCTCGGTCGGAGAGGGAACGCGATTAGCTCTGTCGTCGATCGAAGCGATTCGAGGATTCGTCTCGAGCGACGACCATCGTCGCGACGATGCCCGACCAAGCGGTCGGAGAACCTTCGTTTTCACCTGTTTCCCGCATTATAAATCGATCGCGTCAGGCCGAAGTTTTACGAGCGTATTAAATCGAATGCCACACAATCGTTACTTATAATGTTGGCGGGTGTCGATAATACAGCCACGTTTCCGTTACTGATCCGATGTACCGGGTTATTACTGACCGGAAAATTAATCGTACCACGCGTTCGTCTCGCGTACGCTTCGAGTATTCCCAATTAATTTCATCTGCTTCCAAGAGTGGAGGACTCGGTGACTTTGACTGTTCAGTCGACTGTACAGAGTACCAGAAGAATATTTTGAAAATAATTATTTTCAGAACCTTTTCTCGGCAAAGTCCCTCGCAGAATTCCTCCCCAAGGGTTAATAACGATTGAGTCCGCCCGAATCGAGCAATCCCAAAACGATCTCCCGTTACTAAACAAAGCAGGCGGACGCTTGTTACTTTTCACGGGCACGCATCGATAAAGGTTCGTTCGACTTGTCTGATTCCAGATACTGGCGCGCCCTACGTATTATACAAGGACAACATGGAGAGACCCCAGGGGCAATGGGGCCCGGGGCCGGGATCTCTCCAGGACGGGGGACTGTATCCGCAGCAACAGCAACAACAGCAACAGCAAGGCTCCTCCTCGTCCGGCAGTCCACAGCAGGCCTGTGGTCCCCCTGTCGAGGGAGAAAGCGGTCCCCCGCCTTCGTTGGCCTCTCCCGTGCCCTCGCCGTACCCCTCGGCACCGCCTGAGCCTCAAGCCTTAACCCCACCCGACGACGATATACAATCGAATCAAGCCACCTCTCAGCAGCAGCAGCAGCAGCAGCAACAACAACAACAGCAGCAGCAGCAACAACAGACGCAACAGCAAGTCCAACAGCAGCAGCAGCAACAACAGCAACAGGTTCAGCAGCAGCAGCAGCAGCAGACGCAACAGCAGGATCACTCGCCTCAGCAACAACTGACGCCGCACGAGGTGGACCGTAGCGATTGCTTTCCCGGCGCCGGGGAGCTGCAGCAATACCCGCAACACTACTTCAAAGAGGCCAGGCCGCATCCGTCGCCGTCCGTGCCGCCACACATGCTCACACCGGGCGGTTTCTCCGCGTTACACTACCTAAAGCAACCAGGCGTTATGCTGACGTCCCTCGGTCAAGGGGACGGCGGGCCCAGTTTGGACGCTCACCAATACGCGAGCCCCGGGGCACCGAACATGGCGACCGGGTTGCCAGATATCGTACAGCAGAGCGGCAAGTCCGGCAAGGGCGCGAACAGCGATCTACGTTTGTTCAAGTGTCTGACCTGCGGCAAAGATTTTAAACAGAAGTCGACGTTGCTTCAGCACGAGCGGATCCATACAGACAGTCGGCCGTACGGGTGCCCAGAATGCGGGAAGCGGTTCAGGCAACAATCGCACCTAACGCAGCACCTGCGCATACACGCGAACGAGAAGCCGTACGCTTGCGTGTACTGCGAGCGTACGTTCCGGCAGCGTGCGATCCTCAACCAGCATCTGCGCATCCACTCGGGTGAGAAGCCATACCAATGTCCGGAGTGCGGAAAACACTTCCGTCAGAAGGCGATCCTGAATCAGCACGTCCGCACACACCAAGGCGAGCATTTCTCTCTGCCTCCCAGACTCCCAGAGGGCGTCCACCACAACCACACTGACCCATTCACCGGTTCTTACTGTTACTATCACCAACCGCCGTCACCATCGTCGTCGTCTGTCTATTCTCTACCGTCATCTATTCTATACATATTCATATATATACATATATATTTATATATATGCGTTTAATACTTTCGCTCATCGTCACCCCATATCATCGTGCCTTTATCCATTCACCATTTCCCGATCGTCAAACGAGATTTCGTACTAACAGTCGTCGGGGTCCGTTTCGTTTCTGGGTACTTTTGATCCATCTTGTTTTCTCCGCTTAGTCCCATGTCGGTTCCCCGGCGGAGAACGGAACACGTTCTCGTCGCGAGGCGATTCACGGACGAAAATCGATCGATTCGTCGAACGTTGATCGAACCATCGGCCTCGTTGCCGCCAAGGCCAACCATAAAAACGAGAACGGTTGAGCTGGACGCGAGCGTGCTGGTGAGCTGTGAGATAGAAGAGCCTCCCTCCTACCTCCAGTGTCCTCTCTCAGCTTCTGATCCTGGTCTACTTATTATGCCCTCTCGCTCTAATATCCGTTTCTTCGTTGCATCGTTCAAATTCACCACGATATTAATACATTCTCTGGCGCAGTGGTGACAAACTCGTACGAAAACTTGGCATCCTTTGATAGAAATTATCAAGTAACGATACTTTTAATCTAAATGTTAAATGTTCGCTCGTTGCTCGCACTCTGTGCAAACGGGTTCTGCGAGCGACGCGTGTTTGACATCACTGCTCTGCGACTGTGCGAGAACTCGATGGCCCAGACGGATTTCAGATTCTCATCAATATCAAAGATATTAGTTTGTTGACCGAAAATATCAAGGTTATGAAAATATTTTCGGGTTCTCGCACGCCTCTTCTCTGTTCCGCGTCTACTTTAACACTACCCAACTCCCAGTAATACTTCCTGGGGGTATTCTAGTCTAGATAGCAACGTTTTATGGCATTATGCATGTTTTTCGGCCCACATTTAAGTAACCGTTTTGCTTACCTAATACCATTTTGCTCGGTATAAAAGTGGCTTTTGAAGCTTCTAGACTAGAATGCCTTCTCGAACGCGTCCTTTCGCGAAGACCTTTCGCGAAGTTGGATCTCGGACTCGCTCGTCTAAAACTGGTCGGTGACCGCGATTAGCCACGCGTTCGATGCTGCTTTATTAACTTTCTGCCTACACCGCGTCTCGACGGCCGTGTTCGAACGAAACAGGTATTTTCTGGTTCCGAGGGTACGTTTGTTCGCGGCATTTTGACACGTAGTGCGCATACCCGGTGTTCGTTGGTCTCTTCTTCTGGTCCGTGGTACCGTAATCCGGGCGACTAACAAAGATATTCCTCCAACGATCGTTGGTCGGGTCAGCCGAGGATGAACTTGGTTCCGTGTTTGTTGCAGACGTAAGTCCGCATCTGATCTTCAAGAACGGGATGACGCCGACACTCTGGCCGCAGGACGTACCGTTCCCTCCGGAGGAGGGCAAAGAGGAAGTGGCGTCGACGTTTGGTGATACGGACACGCAGTCGGGAGCGTTCAGTCCGGCGCCGGACGCGAATTCCATCCAGTATCCCGCGTACTTCAAAGATCCGAAAGGCGGTAATCACGCGGTGTTCGGTGCCGGTGGTACGGGCAGCTTCGGTGCCCTCCAATACATAAAGCAACAGGGCGGTGGTAAGGGTTGTTTACCGGACGTGATACAACACGGTCGCTCGGCGGGGATGCCGCTTTACGTGCGTTGCCCGATCTGTCAGAAGGAGTTCAAGCAAAAGTCCACGTTGCTGCAGCACGGTTGCATACACATCGAGTCGCGGCCGTACCCGTGCCCGGAGTGCGGCAAAAGGTTCAGGCAACAGTCCCACCTGACCCAGCACCTACGCATCCACACGAACGAAAAGCCGTACGGTTGCGTCTACTGCGGTCGTAACTTTCGTCAGCGCACGATCCTGAACCAACATCTGCGCATCCATACCGGCGAGAAGCCGTACAAGTGCCAACAGTGCGGCAAGGATTTCCGTCAGAAGGCGATACTGGACCAGCACACGCGCACCCACCAGGGCGACCGGCCGTTCTGCTGCCCGATGCCCAACTGCAGGCGGCGTTTCGCCACCGAGCCCGAGGTCAAGAAGCACATCGACAACCACATGAACCCGCACGCGGCCAAGGTGCGCAGGAACTCGAGCAGCGACACCAAACCGCCGGGCACCCCGGCCGGTCTGGGCCCGGTGCCCGTCCCCAGGGGACTCACGCCCACGGTGGTCAAGCCGGAGCTCTATTTCCCGCAATGTTATGCGCCCGCGTTCAACCATCAGCCGCCGGTCTCGACCGCCCAGTTCCCCGGACAGGCGAACGGCGTGTCCGTCGCCGGCGAATTCAAACCACCGACCGGTCTGCCGCCACAGTGACTAACCGTCCATCCTGCCGCCTACTAGCAAGCAGGAATACCGCTGAGGTTTCAGCGATGCTTCGGTCACGCGTTACAGACCGACGCCGCCGCGACGGCGTCGAGCGTTGCGTCCCACCGATGCAACCAGCAGCCGATCCAGCAACACTACCCGTGACATTTATCGTACATTTACTAGGGTCTTTCTTTTCGTTTCGCGGTTCGTTTACTTTCCTCGTTCCATTGCTTCGCAGAGCCTCGGAACGCGTCGCCAGCCAGCACGGAGCTCGACGACCACCGCAAACGGACGAGCCTCTCGCGGCTTTTCTTCTTATTCGTCGAAGCGGATCTCGACGGTGTGCAATAATAAATCGTGGAAGAGCAACATCGCGATCGCGCGAATCGTCGCGGTCTCGTCGCTGGCCCTCGTTGTTTCCGTCCGCCACGACGGAATACACGCGCGCGGTCATTCGAAGCAACCGAATCTGAATCGTTCGGATGGATATATCTAGCGTGAAACGCGAGCGCGTGGACCACGACGAGAGCCGTCGTCGTCGTCGTCGTCGTCGTCGTCGTCGTCGTTTTGATCGTCGAGCTCGCGCGCTGGCACCGAGAAAGGTGTGTAATCAACCAACGAAGAATCTCGTCTATTCTCCCATACGTATTTTTTATATTAACGAATTAACGACGTGTACCTTCTCGCGGGTTTTTTTCGTGGATGAAGCGAATAGCTCGAGAGAGTTCGGTGGTTCCGGGCAGGCAGGCCGTCCGAGGTGTTCGTCGCACCGTTCACGCTCATTCGGAACGTGTTCCGTCGCGAACACGGGTCGAGGATGTTCGATTTCGACCAGACTCGAAGCAAACAAACGAACAAAACAAACAAAAAATGAAACAAACGATTGTGATACGATATTTAACTTGCCTATGTTTAAAGAGACGAAAAAAAAAAAAGAGAATGGGGAAAAGATGTGATGAGGAGGAAGATACGTTGCCTCGAGACGGGAGGCGAACACACGACCACGAGAAGAATGCCTGTAAATATGTAAAGCCGTTCGCCCCGGACGAACGAACAAAACAAACAAACAAAAAAACTGAAATGGCGCGAAAAGGAGCAGGAGAGATATGCGTGCGTGGTGCGTGAATGCGTCCGTGTGAAAGAGAGAAACGAATGCGCGTTTCGGTGTGGAGGAGGATGGGGGGAAGGAGGGAAACTGGAGGATACGCGAGTCGGGTAAGGATCGCCGAAGGATACAAGAAGGAAGAAAAAAATGTTGCAGAAGAGCTGGAAGAGGAGGACGACGAAGAGGACGGTAGGATCGGTGAGTGTAAATGGGGAGGGGGGTGGGGGTGAAGAAGAGAGATTAGGTAGGATTTACGAGGACGACGCGGTATCCCCCGAGTGTGCTGAGCCATAGCTTTCGATACGACAAGTTGACGATGACGATAGTTGCGCGAGGGGAGGTATGACTCTTGTATACTATAGTAATATTTGAATGTATATTTATACGATAGGTTATATTATTCTATTAACTATAATGATGATATTTTGAATCGGTTTTAAAATCAGATTGGTGCTGATATAACACTAGGTAAGCGAAACGAAAAGAGGAGGGAACGTGGAAGAAGGCTGAGACACCGTAGAGTAGCGTAAAGTAGGGTAGTCGATAGAGTAGCTCGAAAGAACAAAATTAAAAACGAATAAAATCGGTATGAGGAGGTAGGGTGGGGGGTGGGAGAGGGAGGGGGAGGGGGAGGGGGAGGGGGAGGGGGAGGGGAGGGGGAGGGGAGGGGGAGGGGGAGGGGGAGGGGAATAAAAAAAAGACTTTCGACGGACCCTCGGAAAGTCCGCTCATTCGGAACTTAATAATAACAAATAATAATTGAATGCTATCGTTACACCGACCCGGTGAAAAAAGAGAATGAAAGATTATTTCGTGGCAATACTTAAACGAGACGAGAGAAAGGAGGGGAAGGATACGAGGAAATTTCAACGTACTAGAGAATAGTCTTTTAAATTTCTATATTAAGACGTGTGATCTCTCTAATTATTGTATATTATATATATATATTATAATGATCTATATCTATAGATGACGAGATGCATAAGTATATATATATGTATAATTACGATTATACGTATATTAGGCGTTCTACAGTTAGTCTTTTATCATAATTAGACACAGAGATGATCTGAAGATGAATAATTGTGCGGCCATATTCTCTGTGGCCTGTTCGTAGTGCCTCGGAATTGCTGCTCGCGGCAGTGATTTGACCGTATTTTAGGATGGTATATTAATAATTATATTGAGAACTGCAATTATCGATACTCTGATACAGTACTAAAAAAAAACAAAAGCGAAGAACAAGAGCACGAAGGAGTATTCGGGAGAAATGGGAAAAGAGAAGCAAAGTCGACGAAATAAGTAATCGCGTTGATCGACTCATTATTTAATTATTAGAGACTCTACTTATATCCGCGTTTAAAAAACATAAAAGAAAGTTTTAAGAAAACGATAAGACGTGCAGGAGCGCCGGGAACCGCGAGAGAAGAAACGACAACGATACGATGGTTTGCCGATATACTCGTTATCGACGTTATTTTTTATCATATTATTTTCTTTGTTACGCTTTTTCTTCGTTCTTTCTCGTTCGTTGCGAGCACGCGAGAAGTCGAAATTGAACAGGGCTCGTCGGATAATTCGAAAAGAAGAAAAAAAAATGAAATCCTGACACCGGAGAAAACCTGTTCCAATTTACCATTGTTTACGAGTATTATTATCTCGATGTTTTTACGATCGCTCGTGATTTATCTCGATCTACTTATCGTTAGACTCGCTCGTCCCTCTCTTCTTGTACGTTTTCAGCGGGACAATTTCGTGGTCGAGTTACCGTGGTTACTACGAGACGATACGCGTAAATCGCCGATGATATCCGCATGTCTTTTCACGACGTTGCTTAATTTTTCTATCGAATTTAACGATTAATCACAGCCATTGAAATACGAAATGAACTTTCTCCATCGAAACGTACGCCTCAAGCGCGAAAACAATAACTCAATCTTTTTAATGCCGCGTCAAGTTGACAAAAAACGCGATACGTTATTCGCCAATGAGAATAATAATTGATTTGTTATGTGTCGGTCGATGGTCGAATATCGTCGCGTTCTATTAAAAGACAATCATACGTTGAAACCGCGCATTTACGATCCACGACCGCACGAATGTCTTGAATTTTCAGAAATTTATCGCTAAATACTAGTTTCTCTTACAGCACTTTCGTGGGTACTTTTAAGTTGATTAGAAGTCGATGAGAAACTTAGTCGAATCGTAGTCTGCATACAATACCAATGCACAAAGAATTTTCTCCCACCTTTCTTTACGAGCATTTTATAACGGTTTATTTTGTATTTCCGCGTTATGGTTTGCAATTTACTATCCAGCTATTATCTGCCACAGGGGGGACGAGACAAAGACGTAAAATAATTTCGAACCGAAAATAACTATGCAAATAGTCCTCTAAAGGAACCGATGTAACTTCACAGAGATTTAGTTGCCAAATCACAGAGATGTTTGATATTTCAGAAGGGTTGGAATAATCGTTCGCGATCGCGTCATGCAAGGGATGAGAAGGGGTAAAGAGAAAGACGGCAAATTGTTGTAAACATAGTGTAGATACGAACGGAATTTTGTTTATTGTTCTAACTCGTCGTACCCGATGCAACGATGTATCTTATTATTAATTATTATTATCGCTATTAATTATTAATTATTATTAAGTTTCATCGCGAGAGAGAGAGAAAGATTTTGCATACGGTGCAGTGGTTAGTTTCGTTCTTTCTTTTTTATAGAGTTTTTCACGTTTCTACTCTAATATCGTACTTTCTTTTTTTTTGTAACTCGTCGACTGCACGAAACCGTACTCTTTTACACTTTTTATGTCCGACATTGTTGAACGTTCCTCTCGTTGATTTGTTTTCTCCTTGTCTTTTAACGAAGTAATCGACTACTAGTGCTTATGCTTATTTTACTCTAATCTCGCAGTCACAAAATCGGCCGTGGTAATACGTACATACGTACATACACACTGTGCACAGGGTTTTTTTTTTATCAAACATGGGCATAATTCCAAGGATAAATACTACTGTATACGTCTGTATAACTTTTGTAGCATCTTTCCCTGATGTAACTCCTTCAGAAATCACTAAATTTTAAATGACAAGCTTTATCGTATCGCTTGAGCCTGAAAGTTGCATCGCACCTGAGGGATTAAGCTTCTATTTAGAAAGGTGGTGCCCATACATATCTAACAAGTGGTTACATACAGGTAGTTTAATAAAAATAAATGTTCTTTTTTCCTCGGTATATAGACAGGAATCTCGTTTAAAATCAAAGTAAACACCAACGTTGTGTGAATTGAAGAAACAAACGCTCCAAGCTTTTCCATTTGTACTACTAACAGCTAATTCCTCGAAAATTTTACTCGATTTTCATCGATACCGCCGCGTTTTTATTAGTTTTACATGTCAAGTCTATCACTGGAGTTATGCCCACAGAGTTTTTGTAAAAAGAGCCTGTGCACATAGATAGATTTATGGTACACGTCGACGATATAACGAAGAAGGTAAAAGCAATGTCGGATCGGTTTTTAACTGTTTAATCTCTTTATATATATATATGCATATATATAATATATATATAAATATTTTATACATTTTGCAAAGTAGTTTGCAAAAGAAAGAAGAAAACTAAACGATAGCCAGCTGATCTGGCCCGACGACAGGGACGCGTTATATTTTTTACTTTTTAAGTTCCGTGTATACGTACTCCGGTCGCAGAACTCGTTGCGAACTGCTGCGAAACTGGTTTCGGGTGGTTGGACGACGTCAGAGCCTTGTGTGGTGCCATTTCGATCGACGGAACGCTCTCGGCGAGCGTTTTCAGCGTGGTTAAACGGTGGCGATACGTGGTAAGGTGCTGTGATATTGATTCGGTCGGCGATTAAGAGGACGAGGAATAAGAAGACGAGAAAAAAAAAGAGAATAATCACGAAACACGTGTCGCGAAACGATCCGGCCGATTCGCGGGATAGTTATCGTTGTAATACCGCCTCGACGTATACGATGTTATCATACGTTTATTTATAAGCGACTTTTCTATTGTAATGTGTACAGTGTACAGCGCACGACGAAACGATCGTGTTCGGCGGATCGTCTCGTCCCGCGTCGGTTCGAGCAATCGCTCTTGATTAATCGCGTAACCGAGCCCCGTTCGAAAAATCGACCGTGTTCCCGCGTATCCGGTCGTCGAGATCGAGGGGAAATATCGACGTCGATCGAATAACTATTTCGCGACAGTCGGCGTCGTCCGGCCACCCACACGCCGACATGTTACTGACTATTCACGCCTACCGATGCATTTATTATTATTTCTCTTCCTTTATTTATCACTTGTTGCGAAGTTTTATCGAGAAACGAGGAGATTTTTTTTTTTTTTAATGTTACGAGAGAGAGAGAGAGAGAGAGAGAGAGAGAGTAAGTGAGAGAGAGTGTGTGTGAGAGAGAGAAAGAGAGAGAGAGAATTCATCGCGCGCGGGTCGCAACGTTTTTCGGCGACGGAACGCCACACCACGTACGTCTGTATACGTAAATGGAAAGATGAAAACAAAGCGATCTGTGTTTCTCGAATTTTGTTTTATTCTATTATTAATATTATTATTATTATTATTATTAATATTATTATTATTATTATTATTATTATTTCTTTTGTAATTTTGTAATTTTGTAACGTTTATCTCTTTCGTTTTTCTTTGAGTTTACTCGGTTGTGTGCTTTCAGACGCAGAGAGTCCCGCGCGGGCCGCGTCACCCATGTCGTCCACCGAATGCTCAACATAGATTAGGTTTAAGCTTTATATATTACCTAACGATTATGTAAATTATTGTTTTTTTTTTCTCTCCCTTATAAGACTCAGGGCTGCGGCCCCCACATGGGCCAAGCCTCGCGGCAGGATGACGCGACCCGAAACACCTCTCTGTATTTTTTTTTTACTCATGATTACTCTCTAGTTACGGATCATTCTGTTCGTGTTCGATATTCTTTTTAATTTTTAAAACGAGAGACCCTTCCCGACAACCATCGTTATTTTTTTCTTTTTATTTTTTATCGTCGAAACCGGAAGAGGCAAGTTCTGCCCAGGGTTCTTTCGTCGCGCGACCCTTCCTCCCTCCCTTCGACGCGAGAGATCTCGTTTTCAAAATTTAGCTTTAAAAGTTTCTACGCGAACGCTGACGCAGGTGCAATACGTTACAGATGCGCAAACGTATACTTAGGTTCGTGCCGCGGTGCGTTGAAAATCATGCGAGTCCCCTCGGTGAGGAACGTATCCCGTCCGATTCACCGAGTTTCGAAGGAATGAAATTTCTTTGCGCCGGATAATCGTTTTCTTGTTTCTTTTAGCGTATTTCGCCCCGTTCGGTTCCCCGAGCCCCGCGAAATCAGATTCGCGTGTACTTAGCATTTCAACGCACGCGTAGCTCGCGTCTTATTTATATATAGATTTTTATATGTATACATATAGCCCGCACGATCGCGAATGAGATATCCGAGATCGCCCGGTGATGCATACGACAATTTTATTTTACGATTATGCTATACACGAGAGCAGCGAACCACTGAGCCAAGACTGACCTCTTTGTGTTTCTTTTTTTGTCCTTTAATTCGCGCGAGCTTTGTAATTTTTTTTTTTTTTTTTTTTTTTTATAACGACGAAATTCGTTTATCGCCGATTTCCTTTTGCGTTCTCTTGTCTCTCTTTGATCACGACGAGGATACCAGACGCTCGATCAGTTTCCGATGTATACGCGCACCGTGACGAAAAGCGAAACAGAAAAAATATATAAGAAAGCATTTAAGACAAAAACAGCAAAAAAAAAAAACAGAAAAAAAAAGGGAAAAAACAGAAGTTTTCGTAAGATCGCAATAAATTTTGAATAAAATCTATTTTCTTATGTACTCTTTTCATTGCGCTTCTTTCTCACTTCGCATCGCTTTTACGTTATCGTTCTCGACGTTAATTTCTAAGTTCGTTTCACGCCTTCGCCGGCGACCGCAGCATGCCCGCTTCAGAAAATCGAAGATAAAAGAGGAATGGATGAATGAATCGTCGATTCGCAGCACGAAGAAAACTATCGATTCCCGTTCGTTTAATTTTTCACCGATCTCTTTGTTTTTTCTTGCGTTCCTTTGCCCCTCTCCCCCCGTTCCGGTCGAGTCTAGGTCCAGTTCTCGTTGCTGTTCGATTAGAAGCAAAGTTACGGCGGAACCAGGTTCCTAATAGTAATTTAGGGAGCGGGAAGAGCGAAAGAATTCGTCTTATAATTTTGTGACTGACGAGTGACTCGGTAGCGCGGGCCCGATTCGGCTCCAACTCGGTCGAGCTCTCCCAAAGATACCATCAGAATTCCTGCTCCGTTTCGATTCACCTCCCCTCTCATCCGCCCTCCCTTTGCCCCTCTTTCTGTCCACGTTCAATCCCATTCCCCGCCGCGGCTCTCTAATCCACGACCACGACCCGATGATGTATCGTGGCGCGTAGATCGTAATTAAATGAACGCGCGACAAGCGTTCGCGAGCGCGAACCAGGCCCGTGCGCACAGCACCGAGCGTGTTCTGTTTTTCATTTTCACTCTTTTTTTTTTTTATACAATAAAATTGCAAATAAAACCAGAGGCGCATGTCGTCGAGAGAGAAACCCTCTTTATTATTTTCCGACGTTTTACTAGACCCCGGTTTTCCACGCGAGCTTCTATCGCGAAGAAAAGAGACGCAAGTGTCTATCGAATGGCGGAAAAATCGGATCGTTTAAAGTCTCGTTCGTCTTGAGAATCTCCATGATCGATAAGGTTTTATTTATTCGATTTTTTCCCCCATTGTTACGGTTCTTGCGGCATCGGTGTTATACGGGGTATTCAGCCACCGCTGGGAAAAATTTCAATGGGAGATTCTAGAGGCCAACATAAGACGAAAATCGAGAATATCAAGTTCTTGATTGAGGCTTCGTTAAGAAGTTATTAACAAAATTAAAAAATTTTAAATCAGTCTAGAAAAATTATTTTCGGTTGTGAAAGTCAATTACGATCATTTTTGGTGAATAGACATACACCCGAAATCCTGCACATTTTCGAGAAAAAAATTCTTTACCGAAACTACAATGTCTGACCAGAACTCATTCTACTGAAATTTCATGTGTATCTTTAAAACTCCTGAACAGATTGGAGGATTTTAAAAATCCAGAAAAATGGACCGAAAAAATACATTGGATTTAAGGTCTACTCGCAGATTGGCGTTCTACAGGCGGAAATATAAACGTTAATAACTTGTTAACGAAACCTCAATCGACAAATTAGTATTCTGAATTTTCATCTCCCATTAAAATTTTTCCCAGGGGTTGCCGAACATCCTGTATATTGACCATAATCGCCTATTTGCCGGTACGCGCAGTCAAGACGCCAAACTCCATCACGCGAAATCGAACGTTCGAATCTCTGTTGGCCGTGCTAACGTAGAAGGCACTTCCTTTCGTCGGAACCAACCCGAAGCCAGGGGTTCTCAGGGGATCTTATTTTTGAGCGGGAAGTTTTCGCGGAGAGCCTATCGGCGATCGTAATCGAGGGAATACGCCGGTGGACGATAATAGTCTCCCATCGCGAGGCGATAATAATGATACTGGAATTAAACCTCCGTCAAAAGTAGGAATTACAGGGACTTTTTGCAGATGATAATTCCCCGTGAAAAAATGAATCGGAAGCGTAGAACGAAATATTTTGTTTCTCGAGACGATACGTGCTCGGGAACACCGAGATCGACGCGGGACACGCGACCGTTTAACTGTAAATGTGCTCGCTTCGGGGGTGCGTTATTATACCTATAATATGAATGTTGTGTTACCGAAACGCTACTGTGTTTCGTTAAAAAAAAACGAATCGACAACGAGAAACTAGATGTTTCGTAAATTCCACGCGAACTCGTCGAAAGGACAGAGTCGAGCAGCGAAGTTTAATCGACGGTTGTCGGACCGAACGGGGCAAACTTGGACGGCGTCGCGACGGAATCGACTCGCGATACACCGCGCTTCGATCGATCGAAAAGCCCGAGCGATTCGCGAACACGAAGTGGCATAACGAGTTTGAGAAACTCTGTCGTCTGCGAGGAGCTATGCGACTGCACTTGACTTTCCAACTTCGCGATTGCCGCGCGGCTACGAGACCGAGTCCCGTCTGCGCGAAGTCTGGCCCGCGACTCTGTTATGGAGGAAAGGAGCGAAAATCGAAACGGGCCGAGGACTCCGAGAGTGCCTGCAAACCAGAACGAATCGAAAACTTCCCCGGTGGTCGAATTACCTGACGGCGTACAGACGTTCGGAAATGAACATTTTCAAACCGCGATACGACCCTAAACGACCATCGCCTGTTACGAAGGAATTAAACAAGATCCATCCTTTTAGAAAAAGATCTAAATGAGACAGATTTGAAATTCGACAATTATCGAGACTGTACACAACGTCATGGTTTATTGCAAATTTCTTGTAGGGAAAATAATTGTTGAGGATAAATTACGCTTAGACTTTGGCACGTATAACGGTTGCAATTATCGCATCGAAACCCGGCACATTCAAACGCGATAATTTAGATCGATTTTCTACTTCCGACGAAAATTCTCTATAATAATGATTTAATTCGCATTTTTAATGGCCCTAAAGCGTGGAGGAAAAATGACTCAGCGCTGAAATACAAAAATGCAACTCCAACCGTGACGGGGATCATACGCGTTACGATTTTTTTACGAGAAAACTGAATAGATCAATCGCTGGATTTGAACTATAAAAAAATACGATACGACGAATGAGAAAAAATTTCATTAGGCTTCGCTAAAAAGTTGGTGCATTTTATGCTCGGAAGGTTAAGGCTAAGAATGCCCAATGTAACCTGCAAGCTTAGATAACAAAACTGTGCGATTACTTTAATAACGTAAAACGATCCACGAGGCACAAATATCTCCTATGCCTTAGAGATAATACCGGATGCGTGTGAAAGTTTTGATTTTGGTATACATAAAAAAAAAATCGCGTTGTTTTATATCAGAGTTATCGGAAATATGAATGAAGCATTTTTCATTTGAAAAAAGTCACGAAGCTGAAGCTGTATTCCAAGATGGCGACGATTTCTCATTTCTGACCCTACAGGACCCTTTAGTACGTTCGACGGTGCGCCTCGATGTTTGCCAAATTTCGAAGCTTCCCTATTTATTTTGATCGTTTAGACTCGAACGACTGGCCAGAAGCATAACACTTGAGAGGAGAATAAGAAAAATAATGTGAACCAGACGAAAGATGAAGTTGATCGCGATCGTGTTAATCGGCCGGAGAACCAACAACCGAATCATGACATTGGTCTTATCGGAGCAAAGATAGGTTATTCGCGACTGGTCGAGTCTGTTGGCCCTGGCTTTTCGGTGCCCCCATTATAATTCTAGCCAACGAGAGAGAGAAAAAAGACGTTTTCAAGAGCGAAGTCTGAAGGCGATAAGATTCGATAAGGATCGACGTCGGTCGCTCGCGACATAGATGGTCGACCTCTGACACCGGGGCGATGGTAAAATCGCAGTGATAAGAGGCGGGTTTTTGGTGGCGGGCTGCAACTCGGCCAGCGCGGTGCGTTAATGTTGTTATTGCCAAAAATGACGGGGAACGAGTTTACGCGGCTCACCGATCGCCGTACCATCTTAACCAGTCGCACACCGAATCCGGTTAGACCGGTTCGGCGAGACGTTAGATTTTCGCGTGATCGCACTTTCGGTTTCTGAATATTGTGTCCTTGAATGGAGTCCAGCTCGGGGCCCGGTGTGGCCAGAAAGGTGATGCAAGAATGAGTGCACCAAAATTTACGAGTGAAAAAACGAAAGAGAGGGAGGAGGAGACAGGGTGGAATAAAAAAAAAAAAATATGCGTATCGCTCGGTAATTACCAAGCATTTACCGGTGTTTCGTTCGGATTTCATTGCTGTCCGTTCCCGTCCACGATTATATCGCCGGCAACTCCGTTTCGCCGATTCCAATTTCGATATTCCGATCGAGCTGGAACGATCGATGTTATCGCGTTAATCGACGACGTCCATAGATCGCCACGGAGTCCGTTCGATGTTTCAATCGGCGAAATATTTTCGGAGAATAAACGTCTTAAATTTCGATCGTGCATCGACGCGAGTTTTTCAAGTAGCAACAGGCCCGCCTAATCGATATATGATTTATTCGCGTCATAAGAGAAGAACCGGTTCCAAGGCTCAACTGCTTAGCTCTAGAGAAGAAGTCTATTTATCGCGATACATCGCAGAATAGGAACATCTACCGAGCGATACTTTGAGCGAGTGCCAGTAGCTGAACCGCGACGTGGAAGAATTACCCTAGAAGAAACAGTCGTAGGACAATTACGATGAGTGGGCCGATATCTAGGGTCAGTCGTGCCAGTTCAAGTACACTCTTTCAACATTGTACCAAAAATCTCGGTGAACTAACGTTGATCGCGACAGAAAGAACTTTGCGACGTTGGGATAACTGTTTAAAATTCGATTCGTAGACAAACCGTTTTCAAAATCCATAATATGAAAGTTTTTTCTCGAATGTTGCAAAGTTGCAAGTTGTACGTAGACTTTGGCGACTAAGCTATGGATCTGGTGCACTTTATGGACGCCGAGAGGTTAACGAGAAGCAGAGGTTCATCCAGAGTCCTCGAAAAGACGCGAAGCTGGTCGAGACTCGGTCGCTGCACGCTCCGGCGCGAAACGTAAGCCGAAGGACAAGAACGGACGGAGGCATTGGAACGGCGCGAAGAATGATGGATCATCATGCATGCCCGAAAACCCGTTGGGACTCCACGGAGATGAAGAATGTTGGCCGGGGAAGAGAAGAATCCAGCCAACGAGAAGTAACTCTTGCAACGATATCGGCAATCGCTGCGCTCGAAAAGCGGATTGATTGGGCAAACGAAGGACGCTCGGACGTTTTTCTCGACGCGGTTGTCACCCGGTCGGACTCTTGATCGATGGTGCGCGTCTCCCGTCGAAATTGCAAGGTTTTTTCTACGCGACGGACAACATTGTACCCCGTCGGGGTACAATTTCGCGATTATCGACGGCCAGAAACCCACGGTCCGCAACAAACTCGTGAATTACACGCGAACGACCAAGTGGCCGTGTCTTTTCGCCGAGCGAATCTCGAGTAAAAAGCCACCTCGTCGCCTCCTACCGAGCGACGGTCAACAAAGTTCGGCCGAAGGCTAGGAAACTTGTCTGAAATTTCACAGAGACTCATTATCGAACGTGTAACGGGCCCTGCAGGATTACAAACGCGAACTCGCCATCTTGAACGGGTGTTAATATTTCATTGGGCAGAGAATTCACGCCACTTTTCAGTGAAACGCGACAGAAGCTCTTTCGTTCTTCCTCTCGAAGCTACCCTTATCAAATTACGAGCCCTATCCGATATTTTCAAGATTCCAGACTAGAATCCCATATCAACTGGTCTCTATAAAATTTCGAAAGTTTCGCGTTGGCTCGTTTTATTCGGTGAAACGGAGGCCTTGGTTGACTAGGTTAAGAGGCGTCGCGGGAATCCGATGCGAGTGGCGCGATAACGAGATGCATCGGGAAAGGCTTGCATCCGACAGCGCGAACTTGGTGAACCCGAGTCGTCACGGCGGCCCAAAAACGCGACGCAGAACGAGAAAAAGGAAGATTCTGCCAGGCTCCCCGATAAATACGCTATACGCGAGAGTCGGTATACGGGCTCGAGAACAGGACGAGACGAAACGAAAGACAGGAAAAGAAGGAGAGGCGCGATCGTGGCCGGAGGAACGGAGACGAACGTTCCGAGCAACGAGAGGTTCTTCCGAGAAAGAGTAACGAGAGGAGAAGTGCGTGATAAATATACAGATCGCCCCAGGTGCAACGGAGAAAACGATTAACCGGGAAGAAGATGCGCGCGGAAGAACCGAAAGGTAGAAAAAGAGACGGCGGAGCCTACTTTCGAACCGCGATGAAAGAGAAAAAACGGGCGTGCAAAACAGTGGAGAGATTGGAAAAAATTACACGATAAACATACGAGAGAAGCCGATAATAAGAAAGGGACGGGATCGGCCCGGAGAAAGACTTGGCCTGGGAGGGGAAAGGGGCCCAAAGGGGACCGACAGTGGGACCGAGAGGCCTCTCGACCAACCAAGAGGGAGAGAGAGACCCTGTTGGATCTCCCCGACTCATAACTCGGCAGGTGGTGGGGGAACGCCCTTGACTCGGACTCTCGGTTGGCGGGGGAGGAGTAGGACCACGATGCGGCCTTGAGTCGGCCCGTCTCGTTCTTCGACAGCGTTTCTCAATCTCGCAGTCTCGTCGGAGGTCTGGCTGCCGGGCCTCCGTGACGTTTGCGGTCGAACAAACTTGTAATCGTCGCGCGAGAAAGAAAGAAAGAGAGAGAAGGAGAAGGGGATGTATACCGGTCGGTAGGGCGGCTGGTAGGGTCAGGTGGTCGACATTGTTTTCGTGACATTCCTATGCTATTCGTGTTTTCGCGGTCACGACTCTCTCGTTTGCTCTCTCTGTCCCCCTGTCGCCAGCGGGAAGTCCACGGATCGATCATGCACCGAAGATCTCTGTTTTCCTACGACTCCGTGAGTCATCGGGCCCATGGCTGGCCCCCGACGAAGACGTTCCAACTATACCATTCCCTCGAGTCTTTAGATACTTTGCTCGTTCGATTTCCACGGCCACGACAGACTTACGCAGATCGCGATAGTATAAGAATTAGGGGGGGGCTAATTAACAGCGTATAAAAAAGTAGGAAAAAGACGTTGGTCGAAAGCTAAATCATCCCTGGCGCGTCGGTCCGCGTCGGTCCGCGGCGGTCACGGCGGGCCTCTCGAAACGAGTCGACGGGCTAAAGAAGGGTTCAAGGTTCGTGAACTTGGCACGACGATCGTCGCGACGGCTCTTACGAGCGGCTCAGGAGTAACGAGAAGCCTCGCGGTGTACGGTACTGGTTCTCTCGTGTCGTGGTCACGTGAGCGAAATTCCTTTTCGACGCGGGAACGGAGCCGTGGAGGCAGCATCCTCTTCGAAAAAAACATTCCGATGCGCTGATTGCATCTACCGGTGCATCGGAGGCGGCGGAAGTGCTAATCGGGTTATTCGAGTCTCCTTGGGCACGGCGAGCCGAACGAAAGTAACCGAGAGAGCTTGCTCGGACGCTACGACGAAAATAATCCATATTGTTGGCGGGACGTGCGAGCGTAAACAGATCCCGAGGAGGAAAACAATCCCGAAGAATGTCGAGAGGACGCGGTCCCGGAGACCGTCGCAAAAATTGATCGATCGAGTAACTGGAACGATGGCGTAGTTAGAGAACGGAGGACCCGGTTCTTTTCGGCGCGGTAGCATTAAATTACAAGCGGACGACTGTGGGTCGATCGGGAGCGCGCGGAGAAATGATTTTTCGCGTTTCGCTTTCGCAACCGAACGGGCCAACCTCGATCCCTGTCATTTCGCTTGATTATCGCTGGAGACGCGCGGGATACTCGTTGCCAGACAGATACGATCGTGCATCGCCGCGCGAAACGTGTTTGCTCCTTGCGAGGACCGAGGAGCGATCGAAGCGTGCGTCCAGCCAGTTATTATCGCCGATGGATGCTGGCCTGCATTCGTTTCCCTTCTCAATGCGTCGCGTTATCGTCTCACAGATACGAGAATCCATCCGCAGGAGCGGATTATGCACCGTGGTCGAGAGTAATCGTTCGTCGTTCGGATCTAGGGGATAGAACCATCGTGTTCGCGACTAATTACAGTCATCGGCGACAAGAATCGAGCGAGTAACGGTTAGCTGGAGGAACCGAGTCGTTTCGAATAACAGTCCCCCGGTCTGTACGTCGCGTTTCGACATGGACCGGGAGAAAAAATCGGCAAGAAAAAAGGGCGAATATATCTCGGTCCTCGGAAGGCGAAATTAAGGAAGTTGAGAACAAAACGCGCCTCGTCTGCCAGAAGCGTCTGCAAGGCTAAAGGAGCGGGAGAGTGGATCGTGGGAGAAGGAGAGGAGAGAGGAGAACGCGAAAGGAGACGGAGATTCGAGGAGGAGAGACGAGGAAACCGGCAGACGCGGAAGGATGAAAGGAGAGATCGAACAGGCCGGGAGGAGGAGGAGGAACGTAGGTAGAAAAAGGACGAGGGGAGATCGAGAAAGAGGAGAGACGCGGGTCGAGAGGATCCAGAGAGGCGAGAGTGGGAGAAGTTGGTCCATGACGGCGTACGTATACGACGCACCGAACACCCTTTATACTTTATTTTGCCTCCACGCGAAATACCGGCTGACAGTTACTCCCTTGAACGAAATAAAAGGTGGCCATCCTTCTCTCACGGAAGAGAGGAGCAACTCGGAGGAACTTCCACTTGGCCTACTACTCCACTCCACGGAGAGCTGCTCGCCACGGACGAGCTACCGGGGCTTTTCTTTTTACGCGAGCCACTTCCTGCTCGAACTTTGTTTTTCTTTCTTATCCCTCGCCCCCGTCGGCTGGTTCTTCCTTTCTTTCCCTTTCTTGTTGTTGCTCGACCGGGCCCGGCCACGGGATTATGCAACGCATAACGGAGAGATCTAAACAAGCAAACGACCACGAAATCCACCCAGATCGCCAACCTATGGCCAACCTATGGCCAACCTATGGCCAACCTATTCGCGTATACTCCCCCGCTCTGCGCCGCCGCGCTCGATTCTCGGTGGATTTGCGTTTCGAAAGTGCCGCGCGCTAAACCGACGCTACAACAAAGTTAGCCTTAATTCGATCTTCGGACCGGCGGAGAAGTTTGTTCGGAAACGCGATCGTTCCAATTGCATAAATTAACGCGGCACGAAATTCAAACGGGTTAAGCTGGGCCATTACGAATATACGGTTCCGCTTATACATACGCGTTTACGCCACAAGCTTTCTAAGCGTCGCTCGATTAGAAAGCAGCATCCATCGGCTCTGGACCCCGATTCGAAACTTATCCGATTTCGATCCTTTCCAAACTTCGCGTTATTAAATATTTTCCAACGCGACGCATAACACGCCGAATCGTTTGCCCGTTTAACATTTGCGATTCGTTTCGGAGCGCGATTAACCTGTTGCTGCGGATTGTTCGTCGCGCCGTGGAACGGCTGATATAAACCTCGATAGGTTTAATCCGACGACGCGCAAAACCAGCGAATATTATGCGAAGATTATTTGCGCCGGGTTTCCCTCGTCTGCCAAAGGAAACTTGCAACAACTTCGAGCGCAAAAACTGTCTCTCTGTTTACGCCCCGCTTCTACGCGTTTTATTGTCAACCGCTCCGTTACTAATTCCGACCATTACAATTAAATTATTCGCGAAAATCCTGTTAAACGACCACGGTGACGCGAACACCGATCGCAATCAAAATGTCGATTAACCTTTTTTCCTTGTACTTGGTTCGAAAACGGTGTTCGTAAAACGTTCGTCTCGCAGACCGTTAGCAAAAATTTATCCGAATAGAGAAGTGGAGAAATTTAAAGATCCAGAGTGCATCGAAGCGTTTGGATATTCGACGAAGGAATAATTCGTACAAAGAGTCCCGGCCCTAATCGAAAACTGCCGACGATGAGCAAATTGTGCGCGCGTCACGCCGGAGACAATCTCTGCGGACTAGGTTGTCCTTGGACGATTATTAGCCAAACTGATACGGCGTTCGAGTCAATCAGGCCCCGCGCGATCGATACGCTTTGTTTTCGCTGGGCTGCGACGTCGTGTCCCTCCCAGTCTGTCAAACTGTCTATGTACCAGCCGTTTTTTGCCTTGCACACCGGCTACCTGCCAATGAAACGCCTGCCGACCTTCGAATCGGAGTCTGACCGTTTTTGTGCTCAGCACGCGCGGTTACTTCTCGAGCAGGGACCTCAAACTACGCTCGAAACGCACTAAATGGAACCGAACAGAAATGAAACTAACGGATGAAATGTGTTTTTTCATCTTTCTTTTTTTATAGAAAAGAAAGCGTCAGAATTTTGGGCGGGAACGATACCTCTTTCGGATCCTTTGTTCGTCTGGATTGGACGAAATTTTTGTTCGACGGTCCCTTCTTTACTTTCCAAAAACATCGCCTCGTTTAAGATCAAAAAACTACAGAATGAACTTAAGAAACACTTAAAGATACGAATTATTATATTTGGAGATTGAGACGATCCTCTACGAAGCTCCCATTTCGTTGATTCTATTGGTAAAAATATCAATTTGCATAAAGGTCCGCGGTCTAGTAATAACGTTTGACAGGAATCTCGTGTCTCTTTCGCTTATGGAATTAATTTGGGTCTGAAAGGATTAGATAAGAGGAAGCAACAGGTGTGCACTGTTTATACTGAAATAGGTAACTCTGTCTACGAATTTCTGTGTGCTTGGCGTCTGTTAATTCCGAGTTTGCAAGACTATAACGCTCCCGATCGAACTGGCCACGATTAACGTTGCGTTTAAGCAATTACGGCTGCATTAATTTCTTCCCTGTCGGTGCCAGACTGTTTATCTTCTAAACATCTTTTCCGGAAAAGGCATACGGATATCTTAAACTTCGTCGATTAAAATCGAAATACTTCTACGTACGTTCGTTGTCGCGCGTTCTTAATCGTAGTCATCGCGAAATTGATTTAATCGGACGAGTTACGGAGTACGATAATTGCGTGAAAGCGTAGTTATTAAAAAACCATGAAATGCTCGCAAAGGGTGGACACGCGGACGCGTATTGTAAATTAATAGGACTTAAATGTAGCCCGTTTTATAACGATGCGTTTTTTATAAGGATTTTATATGAGAGGGAAAAGAGCGAAGCGAATACAATTACAACGTTTACTCTTTTAATCTGCGTTGATTCTTCGTTGAGAGTTTTCTCGTATAAAACGGGCTCGTGACGCTATGAAGCGAATTGTTAATTCTCTTAGCGGTTAATTGTTTTCTCGTCCGTAGGCTAGACAAATTCGCAAATGTTTTAAACAACCTTTAACCCTCGGCTGATAGGGCAGAGTCCAAAGCATCTCGTTATACCTCTCTATTTCTATCGCAATTTTCTCTCACATGATTACCGACAAACTTACAAGACTCCTGTGAAATCGTAACAAACGATAATACATCCTACTTTCGTTCCGTCGTCGAACCTTGAATCAAATTAGAGTACTACTGGGAACTTTCTTGCGCGTTAATTTTCCAATTAGGAATAATATCGAACTGGTCCCGTCCTAACAGACGAGGGTTAAACGCCGTTCAGATTTGTCTCGCGCGTGGTAAGATGCGTTTCGAAAGATGATTTTGTTGATCGTATAGTGATAGGAGAACAATGTGATTGGTACGAATCGTAAAAGCGTCGATAAATCGTTGGTCGATTAATAGTACTGCGCGCCACGGTCTTACGACAAAAATTCGATCGTGGGACGATTACGAGGGGCGGTGGAATTAGAGAAAAATTGTATAAAAAGAAAAAAAAAAACGAAACAAAACCAGGTCCAATTTTTATAAGGCGAAAACGATGTCAATGTTACGACGAATACGCGAGGTATAAAACAAAAGACACTAAATCAAATATACGTATTACTGTAAGGGTTCGCCGTAGTGGAGCACGATTGAACACGCGAAATATGTCAAATGAAACCAGAGGATCGTAATACCAAATTTTTCGTTCGGGTTTCGTTGCCACGGCAATTACTACCGTTGTACATAGGTTAATATGTACGATATATCGCACAGGTGCTCCGAACTTTGCAAGCATCTTCCACGCTCTACCGAAGAATACGTAATTCAGTGTGACTTATAGAGAGAAAGAAAGAGAGAGAGAGAATATGAATATGAATATGAATATGAATAATAATATTAATAATAATATTAATATTAATAATAATAATAATAATAATAATAATAATAATAATAATAATATCTACGATTTTAATGACTGTTTTAAACTCGTTCCGACGTATCGATAAGACAATTTAAGCGGGCAAGCGGCAGTCCCCGGATAAGAGAGAAGATTTTTCAGCAAAACGGAAACAGTATTCGCGTTCAACACGCTTCCATTTTTTAATTAGAATAACCGTTGCTTGGGCTAACCGCTGCGTAACTAATTACGAAGCCTGATTTCAAAGATTCTCAGAATATTTTTGATACGTTGAATTATATCGACATTGAATTATACACGAATAGACTGAGCAACAGGGATTGGTCGGGCGCTACTGGCGCGATTCAAATACTCATTTCGCGTAATCGTTTTAATTCGATACCGTCTTTCGACGACGAACGATAATCAGACTGCCCCTGAGAACAGTATTGGCGGATTATATCGAGCGATTAAAATAAGTTTCCTGAAATTTACAGCTGCACTACGCGGTCGAATGATACAGAAAACTGTTCGTTTCCAAGTCGTGTAAACATTTTGAATTTAAACATTTCAACGAACGATAATTGCAACAATGATCTTACGAAAGAAACAAACTGTCTGGCGGTTCACGATTATTGAAACATCTTTCCTGGCTTTGATTCCTAGACTACAGCTATAAACGATGGGATACGATTTTTTAATCGCCAATGATTTGGAAATTGCAAAACCTACCAACGTTTATCATCGATGTTCCAGGAGAATCTGTTTCCGTGTTAGCCTTTAAAATCGAGTCTCGAACGAGGATTGCTCGACTTTTCCACGCGCCACAATGTTCATCATCTTTTTCCGATAATTAAGACGGTTTCCCTCGTGAGATTGCACGCGTTAAGACACGTGTCATTTAATCAAAATGTTATTGTAATACTAGTACTATAAGGGAAAAAAAAAGAAAAAACGAGCGGGCGAGCGCGCACGCGCGTTTTAAATACACATCGACTGATTATCGTTAAGGATGGATCGCTGGAACGAAGATTAGCGACGATTTTATTGTCGAATCTAGAGATATACTCTACTTATTATTAGATAAGCTTCTTTCCAAACGTACATGCATAGCTAATTTTCGTTTGGCCGTCCATTCCGAAACTTAACGCAAGGTTTTTCCACTTTCTTTCCGTTGTTTCTTGAGCTTTACGATTTTCAGGATCCCGAGTCTGTGGGATCGCGACCGAATCTTCACGGTTTCGATACGATAAATCGAGTTTAGGGTGCACGAAGAAAAATATTTCTATAAATATATGCGTTGTACGGCAACAAAGTATCGGGATACATCGATTGAAAAACAGAAAACAATGGAGAACTCACGAAGCTTTCAATATACATTTCGATATTAGAAAAAAAAAAAACGAACAGAAATGATACATTTCCGCAAATTATCTCGAGGATAGGAGTTGAAAAGAATAGTTATTAAACGATCAGAATCGCGAAAACGCGATGAAACTTCTTTCGTCGCTTTTTATACAGGGTGTTCGGTCACCCCTGGGGAAAAAATTTTAATGGGGGATTCTAGAGGCCAAAATAAGACGAAAATCAAGAATACCAATTTGTTGATGGAGGGTTCGTTAAAAAGATATTAACAATTGAATTAAAAAATTTCAAATTGTTCTGGAAAAATTATTTTCGGTTGCAGGGGTCAATTACAATAATTTTTGATGAATAGACCTACCCCCGAAATCCTAGCCACTTTCTAGAAAAAAATTCAGTACGGGTGAAACTTTAAACGTTAATAACTTTGTAACGAAGCCTCAATCAACAAATTAGTATTCTTGATTTTCGTGTTATTGTGGCCTCTAGAATCTCTCCATTAAAATTTTTCCCAGGGGTGGCCGAACACCTTGTATATCATCTTATATCAATGCCCTCTAAAAGACTAGAAATATCTTTGAAAGTTTCTTGCTTCGTGTACTTTCGTGACACTGAATCAAAAATATGACCTTGTAAACAAAGACGATACTAATATTCAACAATTGCAATCGTAAATAGAAAACGACGAAGGAAATTCTTGCCACTCTTTGTATTTCCCGCCTTTCGATGACTATTTTGTGCAACACCTATCTCAGA
This sequence comes from Colletes latitarsis, assembly GCF_051014445.1. Lineage (NCBI taxonomy): Eukaryota > Metazoa > Arthropoda > Insecta > Hymenoptera > Colletidae > Colletes > Colletes latitarsis. The sequence continues at coordinate 21,559,723 of NC_135135.1, read as the reverse complement.
AACGAGAACGATACGTTACGGAGACCAAGCTATAAAAAAAGAAAATAGCTACGAAATTAGATATTTGCTAAATTCGTGTAAACCGATACGATTGTCAGGCGTCGATGGTGATCACGATACTATGTTGCGTGGTCTCTCTTGGTATACGTAAAAAAATAAAAAAAAAAAACCACTTTAAAGGAAAATGGGAATCACTAGTGTGTATATACAGGACCACAGGTTCGTTAATTTTACAATACAAAAATGAAAAGTAACCCAAATACGTTTGTTACTTCGGGTTAAAATAGTGAATATAGTTGAATACGCGCGTCTTGTTGGGCGCCTGACGGACCGTGACCGGTCGTCGTCGCTCGCGGGTCCGTACGCCACGTTTTGGGCGCACAAGCAGGAAGTGTATAGTGTTTAAACTTGCAGAAAGAGCCAACAAACTCTCCCTCAGCCCTTGTTACGAGCCAGCAGTTGAACAATGATATCTGATTTTTATCGCCAGAGAGCAGTAATAGCACAAGTGAAACCGTTTCTAAGTACATTTGTTATACACGCATATTGTTATCATTGCCACGTAAAAGCAATTATTAACTCCATAGCCTGGGCCATTGTTAGTTGAACGAGAGAGCTAGAGACTGTTTCTTGAAGTTGGGTTGCACCGGCACGCTTCTCGCCTTTCGTTCGTAACGATCTAACTATCACCAATGTTTCCTCGCGATTCGCGATGATAAAACTTGCTTACGCCGCCGCGTTCCTTTTACTTCTTTACGTTTTAAGCACGTGACTTTATCGTACGACGCTTCAAAAGGCATATTTCAGTGACGCGAAACAGTCGAGGTAACCTTCAAACTGAAGCAAGGGCATCGAGTATACGAAAATTTTTTTTTTCTCTACAGATTTATCCGTCGAACAACGCTGTCGATAAATAAGGAAAAGCTATTCTACATTGAAGATCAGATTGAAGGTTAATCGTATATTTTAGAAATCTATTGTACCGACAGATGCAACGATGCATCGATATTATGTTCCGTCGCGTAAAGTTCGTTGATAGAGGGAATTTTATTGTCGTTGTTTTCATTAATGAATTATTATTCGTGCAACCCTGCATCAAGGAAGATCGAGAAAGAGATTATCGTAATAACTGCCGATTACTCGGTAACAATGGTAACGCCCATACATACGAAGTCTGTAATCGAAATGCTTTATATTTTTACACCGAACAAAGCAGTATATAACGTACAATAAACAATAAAACATGTCCTTCCATACGCAACCTCAAGATGACAAATGTTAAATTTTTATTTTTACAACAACCCACTATCACTTCCGATATCTGAGCTATATTCGAGCATATTCATAGTTGAGACTATTTAAGTAGGATATTTAAACAAGGTCGGCTAGATTCATTTTAATCGACTCACGAGATTTACGATTTCTACTCGACGATCGTCTATTGTAATATACGCAATTGTAAACAATACGACAGTCTACGCTAGCGATACATTGTAATTGTATAACGCGTCGGCGTTTCGTGCCCGTTTATGTGAAGCTATCGTGCGCAAGATTTCGGTAACGTTTTGCACTCTTTCGTTTCACGAGTCGTAAGAAAAAGAAAAGAAAATGTATCGCGTGAACGAAAACCAAACGAAAATCAGATCGCTAATCGTTTGGCGCGATTCGGTTTAAGTAAAACGGCCAAAATGGCGGAAGAAAAACCAAACCTAAATAAAGTGACTCAACATGGTCTGTCCAGATGCTAATATTACTGTGCTCCATCTGTCGTACGACACTTTCTTTGTACCATTAACCTCAAGTACGCTCTCCGATAATTCGCGCAATTTCCAATAAAAATCAAAAGCAAAAAACCAATCGGTACCAAAAAATGAGTCTCAAATACTGATACATTAAATTCGTAAGGAAAGATGTACATATGTATTAAAAATAGCTATATATATATACATACACACACACACGCCACACACACACACCCCACACACACACATATGCGCAACATACGTACCAAGTATACAGATATATGTAATACGAGAAGGTTTTCAATGTGCTGTTAGTTTAAACAATCCGACAAACAATATTTTTCTTTTCACTTACCCTTGGTACTCGTAACAGCTCGAAGGAAGGCGAATTTGAAATCTCGTGACACCGATAGTCGATTCTGTAAATGCTTCGTCATTTTTCTTCTCTTCGAAACACTTTACCTGTAAACAATACTTTCGCAATCTATAAATGCACTTTTTAAACGTATTTTATCAATATCATTTAACTTGTGAATGCAACGTGACTGATTTGAAACGATTCAACTACTTTCTGACCGTTACACGACTTCGAATGCGCATACGACATTGCGCATTTGCCAACTGTTTCTTCGAAAATAAAAATTATCGTAAGGTATCGTTACGAAACTAACCGTACATCAGCAGGAAGGCGAATTCGAAATCTTGTAAAACTAATGGTCGATTCTGCAAATGTTTCTTCATTTTTCTTCTCTTCAAAACACTTTACCTGTAAACAATACTTTCACAATCTATAAATGCACTTTTTAAACGTGTTTTATCGATATCATTTAATTTATTAATGAGATGCAATTTGAAACGATTGAACTAATTTCCGACCGTTACACGATTTCGAACGCGCATCCAACGCTACGCATTTGCCAACTGTCTCTCCGAAAAAAAAAAAATTATTGTAAACTAGCATTGCAGGGAATTAACCGTAAATTTGAATTCCAAATGTGAACAGCACATGTGACAACCTTCAATGTAATATCATCGACAGCCAATTAGAAAAGCGCAAATTATATTTCAAGATTTTTTGTTTGAAAATGAGAACGCTCGTTTAATTGGCAATCGGTGTCGATTACTCGATTCGATGATCTTTTATCAAGATCGATACAAAGTGGGTTAATAAAAATTTCGTTTATAATATCAATATATTTGAAAATATATTCCCCGTAAAGGATTCGAATGATGTTCAAAGAATGCCGATTTTCTTAAATCACAAACGTACGTAATACCTCAGAGCAGTTACGATAACAATACGTAAAATAACGAAAGACTTTGTGATTCGCGATGTATCGTAGATTATTACCGAGATACTGGTAATTTCGTACGACAAATAATGAAATATATACGAACGCGAGTATTTATGTACTTCGACGAAAATTTTAGAATCACGGCGGCCACAAAATTCGTTTACCCTGTATACCTTCAACGTTAAGAATATTCCGGGAGATATTAATATCTAAGTTTCGCGTACGGTTCTATTCAATAATTATCGTTACCGTCGACGTTCGATTTCTACATTCTTCGTAGGTTAAAGGATTTTCTATTATGATTTTAGACTAACCTTTCTAAAATTAATTAAGGACACCATCGATAAGTATAAACAAAATCAAATAATTTATGTTTTTCAAACACCTCGAGTACGTCGTAAAGAAAAAACCGTACTGACTTGTACGTGAAAGTATACGTATCCGACAAAGGAACTTTAACTTTTCGATATCGCGTGAATACGAAGGAATTTTCTTCGAGGGCGCAAATGTTTCTCGTCGTTTTCGAACTCAAGATATGTTCAGTCCGTTAAAAAAAACGAAGAAATGGCGCGAAATTCTAAATTTACATGTCAAATTTCCGATTTTTCTTAACACTGAAAGCATCGAGAATAGAGGTAATACATTGAAAATTGGTCGAGGAAGGTTCCTCGTGAAAATAAACACGTATCAAATAAACGTTTTTAAGATTTCACGTTTTATCGCAATTTTCATCCAAGTCATTCAATGCGAAGACAGTCTTTTTCGTCTTGAAGTTAACATTACTTATTTTACACGCATCGAATGTTAGGACTGTGTTCGTATTATGATAGTTGTTAGCGGATGAACGTTTCTCGGTTGCTAGAAACGGAAAATAATCATAAAGATCGAATTTTTCGCGAAGAGAGAGTACACAGTACACGCTTACTGGGAAACATGTATATGTATTTCAAGACGTCTTTATGCAAAATTGATGAATGTTTTACGTGTACTAAAATGTTCCCTTTTAATCCTATTAAGACTTACAAAATATAAGTATTATACTTTACTTGTATATATACATATGTGATAAAAAATATATATATATACACCTGGTTTTTCATGTCATATTTATATTGTGTCCTTGCAATTTCTTAATAAGAATTTATTAAAGGACGTGAAGATATTAAAAATAATACGCGTATTGTTTATTATAAAACGAACGCATTACATTTTTTTTCCATTATTAAAACTATTATCAATTAAACCATCAACACTTTTTTAAGAATTACCAATTTATATTACCTTGTACACCAACACTGGAATGCATCATTATAACATGTACATACGTGTAACACTTTGGTATTAACGCCATTGCGTTACTCTGCAAAGTTTCTTTGACTTGTGTGCAATTAATACATGTAACCTCTTTTATGTTACGCGTAACTTTGAAAGCCTTTTCTACCCTCCTTTCAATTAATAATTATAACAAATGTTTATAAACAATATTTTTTTAAATTATATATATTCTTGTGTACAAATTTTACTTAGATTTACAAGTTAAAAGCAAATATACATATATTAATAGGAAAGTACATTTTAAGCCAAAAATCGATACAATTTATACTATGTATATCTCCTGTAAATTATCACTTAAAATTATATTGTTAAATCATTGAGATCATAAAAATATAATTTAATTTTTATGTTTCCTGAAACTGAGTTTCTGTGGATAAAAAAACAATTTCATTGAACGAAGGTACAGCATATTATTTTTTGGAAAGGATTTAGTAATGCACTTTAGCTGCAACACGCTCCGACTGAAAAATGACTGCCTGTGCCTGGCACCGTAGCTCAGTATAACGATAAATGCGATAATAATGCATCGATAAAGAGTCAAATTCTCCGTCGTTACTCGACATTGACTACTTCAAACTATTAGCTGTATCTTGTCAGATCGAACAAAATCCTTGCTTCGACCATGACCGTGTATATGCAGACTTTACAAATGATAGTCGATACGTAGCGTTCGCAGCTAAAGGGATAATTCGGAAGCAGTACTGATACTGGGTAAAGTACTATCACTCCAGTCAGGATGGGGATAGTTCCTTGGCGGACTTGGTACATTAACGGGCATTCTACTTTGAATCCTAATATCCTGGAACATATTCTGAAATTGTTCCGATATAGTAGAACCTAATAGATTGTGAGGTAAATTACTTTTTAAAATATTAGAAGCGTCTCCGATTACAGCGGATTTTTTCTCACAACTTTGTTTCTTTTGTAATCCTGAAGACTTTTGATTTTTCGATGAATCCTTTATACGTGGTTCTTTCTCGTGATCTTTCTCAGAAGGCGAATTTAAACGTTCTGGCAAAGATATTTTACCGATACTCTTTGAATTATGTACATTATCATTCTTTTTGTTATTGTACGTTGTTATATCTTCTTTCCCTTTATGAACTAAAAGCAAAATATTATGCAACCAAATTCGTCAGAATGCTTACAATACGTGCATACATATCGAACATAGTTACCTGATTGGCTAATTTCTGCGCAACCAAGATCTTTGTAAGAAGGTAAAAGCGTAAGCGAAGATTCTCCACCAGGTAAACTAATAAACTCTAAGTTAACAGAATCTTTTGCTTGAGATTCCTTAATATTTTTTGATCGTTTCTTTTCCAAATTCCCAACATAGTTTTCCGGAACAGCCGATGCTTTTTCCGGCTCGTATAAAAATTTCTGTACGTCTCTATTTTTCGGAGGAATGTGATCCACGGTAGATAAGGAAACATCCGACGTATCATGCCAAGAAATAGGTATATTTGATTCGCGGGAAGAAGTAGAAGTTGGAGATGAACATGCAAGACCACCGTGAACCAATGAAATTTGCGGATTGGTATTTTCTTCGTGAATATAAATATTCAAATTACTTAACTGATCTGCGATTTGATGTTGCAACTCCCTAGGATACAAGACAGGTATTCATTATAGAATTTTCTTAGAATAAACTTGAACTTACATAATTATAAATCAACTAACTTGATTGCATTACGGAGTTCATTTAATAACGAATCCTTGTACGAACACAAAACAGTAAGTTTGTCTTTTTCAAGGGTTAAATATTGCACCTCTAAGTGCCTTTGCCTTGCAAGCTCTGCTTGTTCCGCAAACTTTGTTCTTAAATCCGTCACGACTTTCTGAGAAAATTCATTGCCCTTGATCTCTTCTTTTAACTCAGTTATTATCTTATCTCTAGCTTGAGCCGTTTTCATTGCTTCTTGTAATTCTTGTTTTAATGTTTTTAGAGTTGTTTCTAAATCTAACTGTCTTTCTCGAGCTTCATTTAACATTAAAACTTGTTTATAAACTTGTCTAATTTGAGATAAAACATATTTAAGTACATTGCATGGTAACACTAATATATGCTTAATTTTTATTGGAAATCCATACCGCTGTAAACAATCTCGTTCTTCGCGCAATGTTTCACACATTGTATTCATTTTTCGACTTGTTTCTTCCAACTGCATTGTAGTTCTTTCTAATTTTGTACGAAGTGTCATAGCCTCTATATCCTGTCATAGATAATACTGCTTAGTACCTATCTTTGGTATCAATTTCTTTCCTAAAATTCCCAACAAACATACCACGAAAGATGTTTTTCCAGATTCTGTTGGTATTCTGAGCAATGCTTGTTCCATATCGGTAAGAATTTTACTAGCTTTATCATCCTTGACCGAGTGTTCCAATTCCTTCATTAAAAAACCTAATGTACGAACTGGATTGAATGCACCAAATCTATCATCGCTACAATCAAATATTCCACCGCACTGTACACCTCTGTCAAGAACTAGGATAGACTCTACAGAACTTGGAAGCGACGTGCTTGATGGATTAGTAGTACGTGGTGTGCCTTTTATCTGTTCTTCCCCTCTCTTTTGAGAAGCCAATTGTTTGACAGGAATTTCATCCAAATGTTTATGCTAGATATAATCAAGAAAAAAATATTTCTGGCTTCTCCTCTTTCCTCCATACAAATTTTACCTACTCAAAGTAAAGAATATACAAGGTCAACCAACCTCGTGTCTTTGATGATTCAAGGAATGTTTCTTCGTTTCTTTAGTTTCATTCGCATGTTTTGTTGACTTTGAAGCTAGTATTCGCCCTGCAGATTGTTGTAAACTTTGCTTTACAGTTGTTCGATTTTGTTCTCTTAAAACTCGACACCAGCTTTGCTGAGAGTCACCGTTGCTACCAGGTCTTCTTTTCTCCTCTACTCCTTTGTGGCTGGTAGGACTGCTGCTAACCATTGTTGACGTACGTTTACGACCATTCGTTTTCACGGTAACTTCTACCAGAGTATTACAATTGTCAAATAAAACAATGTCTTCCAAAGGTGCTTCAGAAGAGGGCTGTAAATTTATTACACAAGTAACATTTACACGACAGTAAATTCACGATCAATTCGAAATTTTCCAAAATGCACGTTACCAAATGTTTGCTTTCCACGGTATTTTTGTCAGACCTTGTGGCGAGAGTTTTACATGCAACATTTGCTTTGCTGCTCATTATGCTAAAATAGTAAAATAAGTATCTGATTGTTGCATAAACACTTCAGTACATCAACCTAACCTAACTTAACCTAACCTGATACTTTGTTCAATTCACATTCATTGCAAGAAAACTTACTGTAACGTGTGTGGTGTTTACCAGCATATTTATCCTACCACTTATTATACCGTTTATATACCGTTTTACATGTTGAATAATTCGAAATAATCATTTCATTGAAGTATTTTACGGAAAAATACATATTGGTAAATTAAATGGACAAATATATCTACAATGCATTCCATTAAATTTTATAAAAATCTACTGTAATATTCAAATAGTGTTTCGTAATACTCCACGTGTAAAATTAACGCTAGATTTGAAATTTCAATTTTATTCTCTTCTGCTTATTGTGTATAAATCTGACTAAAGTTGTACAAACGCGTGCTTAGAAGAATTCGAAGACTTTCTATGCCAATGCGATAATTCAAACAAATGTATGTTTGTTGCCTTGGTAAATTGTTTTCTTTTTCTTTCTACAAATTTTTCAGAAAAAAACCATAAACATGTAGAAAGCAGAACACTTAAAAACAAATCATAAATAGACACAAAGAACTGATTATTTTTATTAAACAAGTATAGACCATTTTTTAATCTATGTTGAAACTACTTCAACATTTACTTCTGCCCATGAAAATATCGTAGATGATTGTTATTTTATGTTTTTTTAATATATTTTTGTTTAATATCTTTATATATTTTGTCTTTTTAACCCTTTCACTGCAAAACTGTAGTTATTATGCACACATAAATAATAAATTCCTATAATAATAAATAAATTTCTATAACTTCTACCGAGTGTATATTTATTGTTATCTATTCGAGGAACGGCACGGCTTCCTATGGATTTGCCGCAATCACTTTGTTTATAAACTTTTATTTCCCGCCGGAGGAAATGTATAAAATAAAATTTGTTAATATGTTTCGTTATATTTTTATAAAATTAAGAAGTTTACATTTAGTACTACTATTGTAGTAACGATAATAATGTACCAATAAACGTTACGAAAGAACAATGCCGAAAACATTTATTTATTACTTTTATAGAAAGCATGGTTTGACCTATTCCAAATACACTATACAATAAAGAAACCAACAAAATAATAATTAAATGATAATATTGAAACAGAATTTTATTTACAAAGAGAATTTAATATTTTAAAAGTAACAAGTGAAAGTAACAAAACAGAACTAACAACAAAGTAAGTAATTTATATTATTAATTTTTGTATTACTAATGAATTAATTTATTAGGTTTAATGTTTTATTCTCTTGCAGTATTGAATTATTATAATCTTTATCACCATTATACAGATTATATTCAATCATTGTATGCTAAAATGATAATATTACGGCACAATATAAATGGAACTTACAAATCGTTGCAGAATTTATTGTTAATAGATAAATTTGGACACAATGCAATATATACATACTGTACTTCGATCATTGCAGCCAAGTTAAAGAGAATGAGTAAAACTTCAGTAAGACCTATTATTATGATGGAAGAGGTACATATACATTTATATAACTTATTTTAATATTCCTTTGTTTTAATATCAACTTTTGATAATAAAATAATAATGTTACTTAATATTATGTTAATATAAATATATAATTTTGTGAACTACTTGAGATTCCAGAAACAACATTAGGAATACATATTGGGCCTACCATGATAAGTTGGGCATTAATAAATTGCAACTTTAAAGTGTTACATTGGGACTGGGAAAACTACAATTTGAATACTAAAAATAATACTTATGACTTGATCACACTGGTAAATACTATGAAATTTGATATTTAAAAGTAAGATATAATATTTTATTTAATTATTATTTTTTTGTAGGTGACATCTGTCGTTGAAAAAATACCCAATTCTAATATTTATGTAATAGAAGATTTTCAAGTTATGAAGACAAAACATAAAAAATTGTTAAATATTCAACATCAGTTATCCACTTCTATCATGGCTTCTCTAACATTAAGAGATGGTATATTTACATATTATTATTAATATTACCATTAAAAACATTGACTTTGTTTATTAGAACATTAATTTCATAAAATTGAGTTTCCTAGGGAAAGACAATACAAACAACATATATGTATTAAAACCCCAAACGTCAGGACGAATTTTTACATTACTGATTGGTGGTGAAAGCATATGTTCAAAATATATTGTGAATATAACAACAACAGACAGTGTTATTAAGTTTAGTAACATAAAATCAATAAATATGTATATGAACAACGATATGAAAGAAAAATATATACAAAAGAGCAGTACTGAACAAGAACAAATGAGGTTGTCTTTGTTGAAGGCCATGTCATTTTTAATTCTAGTTATATATCGAAATAACTTAAATATACTAAGCTATTAAGACTTACAATAAGTATTCATAATTTCGTAAAGGCAATACCAAAGCCAAAGAAAACGATTCTATTATAAATTCTGTGAGCGTGTGAAAATGGTAAAATTGTTTAGTGTTTTATAATCAGATAATGTAAATATTGAATGAAAAAGAAATAAATAATACCGTTTATAGAATTTTATAGAACCACAAAAACCTACTTGCAAATGCTTCAATTTTTACGTTTCCCAGTCGCAGTTACACGATACGAAAAGCAAGAGCAGAGGCTGGAAGAATAGAAGAGAAAAACAGAAGAGGGTATTTCGTACAGAGTAATACATTAGGTGTGTACAGATCCATTCATTTATTATATATTAATTTTCATTATACTATCTATTCATAGTACACTGTACGTCTAATGTTTCTCGCTTCTCGAATACGAACTCGCGTCGGGTAAATAAACAAATAAGTAACGTTTTTTCACAATGGTAACAGCAAATATCGTACTCGTCGAAATACGTGTACCATCGTGAGCAATTTGAGTAAGTATACGAGAGCAAGATGTCCAAGTAGTGACTGTTTCGAGAACATAGTCAACGAATTTGTACGACCAACTAAAAAGTACAGATTTGATAATATTTGTGTGCCGAAATTTGTAATGTCAAATTAGGTATGCTCGTCGAAAAGAGTAACACCGCTACTTAATCCGGCAGTGATGCTGTGTAAGAAGCATGTAGCTACGTATCATTGTCTAATCGAGCATGGGTAAGCACACCACGTAGTTCTCCACTGTATGTATCTGATATTCGCTTGTCAGTACAATCACATTGAATTCCGTCGACAACACCTCCACATGGCAAAAATTTTAGATGAAAAAAGGATCGACGTTCATCGGTACAATATAGAAAACTAACGGATTAATGTTCTCAGTACTCGTTGAATTTAATTGCGTGTGCCTACACTCGTGTGTGTTTTACACGTGTCTCTCGGCTTAACCGATTACTTTCTGAGAAATATGCATAACAATAAATAAATACGAAGGAATTAGTGAAACCGATTAATCCTACATCGTCTTATATATCTGTACTATGAAAGAACAATTCATATATTGCAACAATTGAATTCCAATTTTCATATTAATCTAGAGAAAAGAGTTTTACATGCCAATTGCCTAGTTAAAGATTCAGTTAGCAAACGATTTTCCAATCGTGTATAATGTATAATTATCTCTATGAATCGAACAACAGAAGTATATCAACTAGTGCACCTTTTCACTTTCATTGCCAATGGACTACAGATCACTAAACTGTCGTCGGCATGACAGTTATGCGCTATACAATAAACTATGTGATTGCACGCGTCATTTTCTATAATGTTACTCGCAATCGCATCGCTGCCAGGTTAACGCAATTTATAATTATTAAAGTAATACCCGATCAGACCAGCTGGAAACGAGTCTCGACATATATATGTATAACGATATATCTAATATATAATTCTGTGTATATATAATATATCTATATATATATACGTATGTGCACGTTTGTTTACGCTACAACACATTGTGAAACGGAAAAAACGTTAAGTACGTTATAATAATTACTATCTTCTTTTTTTTTGTTTTTGTGTTTCTTTCTTTATAGTTTACAAACACTTTTGTAACTCGAGAGAGACATTCTTACGCAAGCGTATACGTGTATAAAATCTATCCAGCTTAAAACGTACATCTCTCGTGGACCTCGCGTCGGAGCGATATTACCAGCTCGCTCGGACGTGCAATACGATGCGGCTTTTGAGCATCAACAAATATAACAGGGACAGAAGTGCGACAATCTCGATAATATTGTAGCGATCACGAAAATACGGCTGTCTTGCTCGATGGGCACGCAAAATAGTCGATACGATTACAACATTAAACGATTTGATATTTAAGCATAGAACAATGTCCTAAAATAACATCCGCGGTAGAACCCCTGGAAGGTGTAAATTTTATACAACAAAATTTGTAAGAAAATCAATTTACAAGATGCGTGAATTGAATCATTCAACAAAAAATAAGTTATTCCACTTATCTACGATCCAAAAATAATTGACACCTTCTTTTGGTGACTAGCAAATTTAGATCTTCTCAAAGTCTCACCGTTGTAATTGTCCAGCTACTCTGCTCAACTTGCAATTCCTCTCGCGTAACACACAGAATACTCAAATAATCTATTCGCGAAAGAACGGATTACGATCATAGGCAGGAAACGTATAAACCGTTAGAATCTTGGTAAATACTCAAAGCCGCCCGGAATGATTTTGCGATTCGGCCTAACATCTCGATAATGGACACGTTCTTGCGATTATCTTGTACTTGTTTCGAATTTCTCGGATGAAAACCTGACGGTACGCCTTCGAGGACTTTTCACGCGTCACGATGATATTCCTAACGTGTCCACGTTTTCGATCGTTCAATACCCTGATAGTATTACAATAATACGACTTATTTTATTTAGCGCGCCGTCGAATCATAATATCGCGTTTCTTTACTCGTAGACAGCCTCTCTGCAAATGTACAGATGCAATTCCATTAACAAGATAGTCGACGAACTCTGGACGTCGATTTTACGCACACATTCCTTTACAAAGCCACGCGTCGTCGCGGTATTTAAACCCTCGGCAAAAGACGAACAATTTTTCGTGCGTTAAATATATAAGCTAATGTATCTGAGCCAGCTTCCTCGTGGTCTGTCGATTTCGTTAGCAATCCAAGACCTTTCGTGTTTCGCGGTCTGCAAGGGCATCGAACTCTACCGTTTCAGGCTTGCGGTACGCAAAACGAAACTGCGCTCGTATCGCAATTAACATTCGAAGATTTACACACACACGTATATCTGTTAAACATTCATTAGACGAATAGAACGATTTTCGGCTCGATACGCTTTCGAATCGAAGGACCTAACAAGACGACAACGTACGAACACAGGAATACTTTTTTTCGCTCGTTCTAGCTTCAATAGAAAATATCGTTAATTCCCCTGGCCTGCATGCGACACATAAACCCTTCCGGTCTCCCCCGATCACCGACAAACCCCTTCCGGAGAACGTTGCGTTACAACATCGCTGTCAGATTAAGCAAGAACGCAATCGAATCAGTGCCAACCGCATCGACGACGTGCTTGTTAACTGAAAGGTATACGCAGTTTCAGTTACACAGATACGAGTACAATAATCAAGAAGCAAAACGATAAATAGGCGTGACGGTTGTATCGTGTGGGACTTTCATGCGACAACATCGGACGATTGTCTATACGCAATCGAGTTAGTAGCTCGTATTGCTTCGCTTAAAGCGTCGGAAGTTTCGAGAGATTCTCACCCTCGGGACATTTGTCTATCACGGGGCGCGTTTCGGATCTGTTCATGTAGCTTTAGGCTATATACATGATGCAAAATCCTTGTAAGACGTAAAACAAAGTGTGCAGGATGGGTAAAAAAAGATTATGGTCGCTCAAAAACACTTACTTCATGGCGAATCTCGTCAGATATAGTAGATCGAAGACATATAGTGAGCTTGTTAATTAGTCAAGAGACTAATTCTGTAGAGCTTTCGGGACAGGTAACGCAGTAAGAGTTTGAGTACACGAAGGGCGACAAACACATTTAGCGGTCTTCGCATACCACTCGAATCTACCTCGGAAATTTCATTATATCTCTTCTACCCACTATACGCGATTTACACCAATGCTGTGCACGGGTGGAGATTTTAATAAAGCAAGAACGAAGACAGGGTCGATGAAACTGTACAAATTCTGGAATTTATATCGAACAAAGTTGGTTCACAAAATTTGCTAAAATTTGTCTTTCTCTTTCGTTCGTTTAAAATCACCTAAAGACGAGACATAGCGGCGGGGGTAGTCGAACAGTGCATCGGAGGCCAGATTTTATTCACGTACAACGGATACCAATTTTAGATCGATTGGTAAATTAATTTCTACGTACGTTTAATATTTTAAACCAATATTCAAAGGAACAAAGACGAATCTAACATTTTTATTCGTTGTTCGAGAATAAAAATTGGCCAACTCCGTTGAAGGGTGGCCTCGAGCGACCAATATCCTAACACCCTCGCTGCAATGACGAAATTTACTTATTTACTGTCGCCTAAATGCAAAGACAGTCGAGACGGTAGAGATTTTACGTTTTTTTTTTTACATATTATTTACGTACGTTCGCCTAGCGCGGCGCTAGATCTGTTTAGATACACGATTAAAAAACAACGAGACAGAAGGGAGAGAAAAGCGCGAGGAAAATAGTCGCAAGCTCCGTTGCTTTTTTTTTTTTTTGTCTATGGTATTGGTCCGATGGTAAGAGACTGTTACGCTATAACAGCACGGTTTAATCGTGGAACGGACGTAGATATTAACAATACAAGTGGAAAACGGAAATTGCATACGAGGAACACGATGGGTTTCGGCGTTGCACCTTGAACGCGTTAATCAAAGCGTCGATTTTAGAAATCTTATTCGAGTATAAACGATATATTGTAACTGCATCGATAGGACCCTGACAATTCGTTTACGCTTCGTTCGAATTAATCTTTCTTAAAGCATCGACCGCGGTGGATCGGAAACGTTCGCGAACACTTTCAGCGTGACGACGCCAAATATCGATCAACGGAAATGATAGTCGACGCTTACAGAAGCATGTGATTAGCCGCGCAACCCATCACCTAACTTGGTACACGTTTACTTGGCCAGAAATATTCATTGCGTCGTTCTGGACTAGATTGGCGAGAAACGAATCGCGATCGCGTGGATTTAAGGTGACCTGGCGTGTCTTCGAATTTACACGATCGCCGTCTCTGTTCGGAAGCTAATGAAGAAAGGAACCTCTGGCACAGTGAACAGTATGTCGTATGATTACGATTACGATTACGTGAAACTCATTCGCAACGCTTGTAACGGGTTAGTTGTTTTATCGATGATTACTTTCAATGACGATAACATGAAACATACTGCCGTTCGGACGAAAATTCTCTGACAACGGCTCATGCAAATCAAGTAATAAATTACTGGCTCGGTCGTCACATACACTCACACACACGAAGGGCAACACGCAACACATGTAGGAGGAACCACACGCTTGGTTAAAGATACATACAGTATAACTTGAATTGGGTCAACTCTACTTAAGCGTTTACATTTAATTTATCGAATCTTGGCTCCGCACAGATAAGTACTCCGTCTAAATATACTTTTCAATTCGGTGTGCGAGAATAATCCTTCGCAATATATATATATACTGCGTATTTTCTCTACTCTTAATTGCCTGATTCTTCCATTAGAGATTAACGATCAAGTCACTCGAGTCGCCGATCGGAACTTCTAGTCGTCCTTAACGATGCAATCAACGGTCAATAAAGTTCGGTCAATCGTATCTCTGGAATTGTTCAATTCCACGATAATCTAGGTTCTTGTTTTTTCTCTTTCGATTTTCTGGAAGCTGTCGTAACAAGAAACATCTTTTTTTCGTACATAGACCTACGCGAAAGGAATGAAATACTCTGCCAAAAATAATATCACAGCCTGGAGATGCGGCGGAAGACTAAGAACCACGGCTGAGGCGTCGCTAAATCCAAGGAAAATTAAACAAGGAAAAAAAAAACAACATGGCACGATCGCCAGAATTCGAATCGGGAAGTTCCGGCAATGTTAAATGTAATACTCGTTCGTTACTGCATTGTTTCAAGCGTGTAAATGCAACACAGGTGTTTAAAAGCGTACGATCCGCGTATATTTCTCGATAAAAAAACAAAGATCAGCGGGAACAAACTCACGCGTTGACGCAATTTTTGCTGGTAAATACCATGAATTATTAGTGCTCCTTGTATCAGTCGAGAACGAGAAATATTTCGTCGACTTCAGGGGCATTATTACGAACACCAGAAAAAAATATAAACATTTTCTGCTCCTTGACACGAAGCTGATTTGTTTTATGGAAAGACACGATAATTAAAAGATTTTTCATCTTGTCGAATAAACCATAGCGACGAGTCCAAGAAATTTACCGGGGAAGAAACATACCGTTCGCTATTACAATACTATAATTCGAATGCTCCCCAAAGCTGAGAAAATATTTCTCATCCGTATCGCTAGTAAAACCCTGTTGCTATTTTCCTCCGTTTCCATATACAGTATATATGCAGATATATACTAGTCTCCTTATCCTTCCACCGTGATTGTGATATTATTTAGAAAGCTTATCGCTTATAATTGAGTTTCAGTCGCACAGTAAATACATAGTTTCGTAGTAAGAAAAATTACATCTGACCGGTCGGTGTAATTCGTCGCGAAAGAAACACGACAACCTTACGCGGCCACGAAGAGTGACTAGCATACGCACTTGTTCGCACAACGTTCAAATTAGTTTGAAACCGTTTTTCTTCTTTTTTTTTTTATCACGATGCTAGACGTATATCATACATGTATAACGTGTATCATACACATGTAACAAAAATAGGTTCATAGGTTCTTTTGGTCGATTCTGTTACCAGGATTCACCGATAAGACACACATAAACGCATTGGAGACCGGAGTGCTCACTCATTTCATTCGCAGTGTCGCGTATAAGTTCACAACATCAATAAGTATAAAGATTTCGGATAGATAAAAATATGAAGGAATTAGAAAAATGTTACTTTTGTCTGTTCCTGTCCTTAAACATCTGGGATAATCATCGTTAATTTGCTAACGCATCGGCACCGTATCCTGCGAAAGATATGACTGCGCGCTCGAGTCTGTATCAAGAAGAGACTGTTTATTTCTTGTTCTTTTTCTTTTTTTTTTATCTGGCGATGGTACCACAATTTTGACGATGATTCGTTTATGAAGCAACATAGTAAAACGATGAATAACACATTGTGGTGACAGAGTACAACTCTTTGAACGAATTAATCAAAAAATTTCACTATTCTTTGATCAAAAAATATAGCGATGTGCGTCACAGCAAGCGTTTCTATTTGAAATTGTAACAAACGACGATAGACGATAACAAATATAAATAATACAGAAATATAATGATTCAACACAATCTGTTGTGCGTGTCTATAAACAATTAAATAAACGGATGTCGTATTGTACGCTACATAAATATATGTATACGTCTCGTAATACTTTCTCGTTAACGCAAAGAGCAAATCGTAAAATTAGGAACATGGGAATTAGGAAAATTGTCCTGTTAAATGTATAATAGAGGAGGTGCTTTCTTCGCAGGCGTTATTATATAAGAATTAGACGGAACGTGTAACATTTGAAACAATATATATATACTCTTGCTTTTTTTCTGAAATCTAACTTAAATGCCACGTTCTCGTAAAAATAGTTACTGTATTCTCCGTTAAAAATTGTATCATAGATACTAGTAATTGCTCTAACTTGCCTGTCGTGCTCTCTGCCATTTAATTCAATTCTCCTAACATAGCGTTATAGCTACGATCGTAAGAAGCACACCGAATATCCGGATCTCAAAATATGCATTTCCGTTCTAATCTTCTCGTACAACTAAGCTTGTATTTCCACAATAAGTTAACGATAAAAACTTTTCTACTATATCACGAAGAAAAATAATGCAAGATACACTGTCGGTACCTTCGTTTTTATCTCGATCGAAAAGATCATCCAAGCATTAAAAATAATTTAATTCATTGATACTTGATGTCATCGTTAAAGCGGAATACAGTTCTCAAGGTGTCGAATATAAGAATAAAGAATGGCGTAAAACGTAGATCGTTTGAGAACTGCGCGAGTCTGTCGATACGTTGCATCATCCCGAGTATTTCTTTTCCGGAGAATCTTATTTAATAACTCAGACTTCTATTTTGTAAACGATCGAGCACACGACAAGGTAGGGTAATACTTCTTGATCTGATGCAGTCTTAGAGAGTTCCATCAGTGCCGTCATGCGGAATACGAACAGTCGAGAAAAACCTGTTCAATGAAAATACAAGTTTTTTTTGTCCTTCAGTGTGTGTCATAGGTACAAACTTGGTAACTATTAACGACGATCCTTACTGGTACACGCCTAAATGAACAGTCATTACGAAAGTCGACTTGAGATGATAACTTGAAACACGCGGATGAGATTCATGTAAGTGACTGGTACAAGTTTTTGTGCTCATCTTACATTACTGTACGAAAGTCGTATCCTTTAGTACAGCAGTGCAACGTATCACTACCTCTGGACAGTTCATCGGATATCGCTAACGTTAGCTTTGCTGCCAAAGATTTTAACTAGCTGATCCTCGTAATCGTCGATATTACGCTTCATGAGTTCCATACATGGCCCGAGTAATCGTTCGAAAGCTTCGACGTCCAAAACTGAAAAAGTCGTTTTTAAATGCCATGAAGGCGTTTCGCTAATTCTACTCTACACGCACACACAGCTAATATCTTCTACCGATTTCTTATTCAATGCAAATGAGTAAAACATCGGAAAATGGATTCAATTTTGTTCTACAAGCAGACTGTAATAGAAGGAAGAGCTTCGAGCTATGCATTAGATAACTGCGCAATTCTGTAAACTAAAGATCTTCTTTAAACGGCACTTTTCTTCAGATATTTGATGTATTTTGATTACGAACACGTTTTCTTGTCATTTAAATTTTTCTTCTTTTGATCGTTAACCGACAAATACGTTCAACAGCAACTTATAACCGCGTATAGAAATATATTAAAAGAGTACTCACAGGCTAGCTTTACGTCACCTACAGCGTAGGCCGAAGCAGCGCGAGGTTTGTGTGTCACGAGCGCCAACTCGCCCAAGTACCCACCAGCGGGGACTCTATTAATCTGTAACAGCAAATAGAATACCAAATGACATCTATACAATCGACAGTGTAATTAGCGCGCTAGGCTCCTAACAATCATGGTACTACCAGTACCCAGTTTCGCCGTTCCGAGCTATGTAGGTCAATGATCGTCGTAATTATGATAGACGATGGAAAATGAAAATATTGCTTGCCAACGTACCTCTATCTCGCGACCGTGATCTCCAAGTATAGTAATCCTAACGACGCCATCTTCGACAAAATACATTCCATCTGCTGTGTCGCCTTGCCTGATTATTTGCTCACCGTCCGAATACTGTTTTGGTACTAGGGCGTCCGCCAGGTTCATGCTTTCGTAAGACTGTAGAGAAATAACACTGTTATACAGCATGTCTGTAGGTAGGGCCCATTAATTCTTGCGGTTCAAAGAGAAAATCACCAACCACGACGCAAATAGCGAACAAAACGCCTGCTGTGGAGGAAAAAGAATAGCCAGAAGCTGTGACTTTCTCTACAAACCGCAACAATTAACGGATACCTACACCCTGAATAATACTGTATTACTGTACTGCAAACAATCGAGGAATCATAAATTGATTAAAATCAATTTGATTGAGCACGTACACAAAACGCTAGGTAAGCGACTATAATCAAATACTATGCTTTGTAGCGCGGACCAATTCGACCCCACCTTACCAATTGTCTCTAACTCGTGCAACACGATTTAGCTTTTAAAGTGCTTGATGTCCCCGTGAACGATAAAGTCATTTGGTCTCGCACAATACTCTGATTATTCTGTTGGACTTGCCTTGAGAGATTTGAGCATCGGGACCTTGTTGATAAGATCCTCGTACATCTTGCGCTTCTTGTAGGCGGATTTCAGAAGAATACGTCGGAAAGTTTGCCTGTCCATGGCCCACAATGTACCGTTTGTGACGGCCTTGATAGTAGCCGCTCTGGGCATATTGTATAGAAGCGCGAGCTCTCCGAAAGAACCACGGTTATCGTAGGTGTGTACCATGGATTCAACGCCCGTCTGCGGATCCTTGACGTACACCTCGAACTTTCCCCTGAAAGAGCAACGGGACAAAGATAGGTGGATCAATTTTCCATGCTCGATTTTGATTCTCTGTTCGTCGAAACTTGGAGAGAGAAGAAAAATCTAATTACCTTTCGATGGCGTAAAAGTTGTCACCGTCGTCATTCTGCCGGATAATGAATTCTCCCGGCTGTACAGTTTTCTCAAACATCGCGTCCAGCACGTCCGCCATTTGTTCCTGGAAAAAGAATTCGCGCGATGCGCGTGTACGCGTGCTGTGAATATCTTACAGCTGGTGTCTTAATCTTTTCTAGCATTTAAGGACGCCAACGACGATCGTTACGGTTGTGGCGAAACTTCAGATAACAAAATGAAACCTTAAACGCGCTCTTATGTAAATCAAAACGTCCGTAACGTTAATTAACATCGAAAAAATCTGTCCAATATTGTGGGAACGCGTGGAAATCGAGTCAAGGATAAAGTGCGTCGTAAGGAGGCTTCTGCGAGTTTGCAGACCCAAATTTATTATAATTTAGGAATGTTGGAATGCTAGAAATATTATGATATTGCTTTTCGATGACCTTGTACGTATACAATTATTAATGGAATCGAATTATGCTCGAGTTAATGCGAAAATTGTAGATATCGTGTTAAAAATAATGTCAGAGGCGTGGTAACGATCATTGGACGTTTATATTTGTATCTAGTCAGCTTGGTTCCCTTGGATAGTCTCCCTCCGAATCTAAATCCCAATTGAGCAGATTACACGTATTCATTGGCATTTCCACGAGTTGGCGCGAACTCTCGTCGATCTGTATTCCCGTTTCAATTACGAGCAGAGCAGAGTACGTACTATGTTTAACTTACCTCGTCTAGGGCTCGAAACAGAAAAATATTCTTGACGCTCTCGCTAAGCCTCTGCCGTTGCTCGTCGCTTTTTGGATGTACCATCTAAAAACGATGAATAGTAACAATAATTCACCAATGAATTTGAACCAAGGCTTCTTATTCAAATAACAGATTACATTGTAATCTACGCCTATGTATATTATAATCTGCACCTTTTAAATAAATAACATAGTTAAAGAATATAAAAAATAACACGAATAACATGCAAAAGATACGTATAGCACGTACGACAAATGACCCACATAACAAATAATGCAAATAACGAATAACGCAAGTAACGCGAATAATGAATAATCAACAATATAAATATTCATCCAAATGAAGCCTGTTTCACAATATTACCGAGAGGAATTACGATCATCGCACAGCACGCGTCGATATTATAAATTAATTGCAGCGTAATCGATCGAAAACGTTAAGCCTGAACACATCTCTGTTATATAAAAAGAAAGGGTTTCCCATTAAGTACACGTGAATAGATTATACAGCATGGTAAGTTTAAAAACATAAAAAAGAAAAATCGAACTCTTTTACAATCTTACGTTCGGTTTATCGGTAATCCCCGTGCACCAATATTACGGAAAAATAAATCGTTGGAATTCCAAATTACGAGGGGCGAGAAACTCAAAATTATCGTCACCGTCGGAGACCTGCAATCGATTTTGTAGGAAATCGGGTGTTGGACTCTGCCTACAGATGTTTCGAATCGTGATCTGCTTTTTTTAGAAACCCAAGGCAGAGATAAACAAATCTGAGTCGGATTTCGTTTCGCGTTCTATGACCTTTCCATTCGATGCTGGCCGAGCTTAAAGACGATAGTCAATATTATTTTGTTTCCACCGCGATCTTTGACCATGCTGACTCTCTTGAACGGCTTCGAATTTCAACCTTTATCTCTATTTGCTCGTCTTCTCGAACACCTGCTACCGTTACGGACGACAACGTTTCTCATTGACCTACAACGTGCGTTATTGCGTTCTCATTCTCGGAACGAACGTCTCAATTGATTCATCTGCATCCTAATCGCGCAATAATATTCAACGCTATTTCGAACTCCCATAATTAACATTTTCAGCGCGCTAAATTGTTCGGTGACTATTTACCTCTTAAAAGCAATAATCGAATTTTTATTCGTTTACCAAACATACACGTAACGAGTAACGAAACGGAGGTAGTAGTGTACGCGCATTTACCACAAAGCTAATGGGCAAAGGGCGCCGTACCTATATCATTATTGCCTCGAGCGTCAAAATTACATAGGCATGACCCTGCTCCTACATAAAGTAGCAAACTTAAAGCACAAAGTATTTAATAGAAGATTTAAGAACGTTGATTGTACATATTTGTAACGAAATCTATCGTGTTGACGATTACACTAAAATGCGATTTCCCTTTCAATCGATCGAGTATGGAATCTGTAACCCGTAAAATTTATTTTAGTACTTGATAGCATCGATAAAAATGTATACGTAAAAAATCGAAAATTATACCGAAGGTAAATTTCCAAGGTGTATCGTTCACTTATTTATGTCGATAAATTATATACATCGTCAAATGGCATAGGGTGGTCTGTCAGAAATAGAAAACGTAATTATCGTTTCCGAGATCAAAATTAGACGATTCCATAGAGCAAATGAAAGGTAGAACTTTAGAGTCGTTTTCTGCAGGGCAATCAAGATTATCGATGTTTCTGCAAGGCGAACCATATGTCTCTTTCTCCATGGGATTAAAGGTGCGTATACTCCGTAATTTAATATAATTTACTTAATGCAAGGCTACCGTATCCATGACATTGATCGCTTTGAATAAAATATGGCCCGTCGAAGAAACGATCTTTGAGTATTGTTTTCCTCCGTATCGTCTCTAATATCCTTAACGACAATAACTTTAATCAGATGGTCGGTTTCTGACAGAACACCACGTATATTGTCGTTGCTCTTCCGATCAGTTTTAACGGCTCAAGTTCCCGATAATCGAGATCGACGCTGCTTTTGAAATGCTTTCGAGCAGTACGGTCCCGATCCGACAAGCCTACCCGTGTCTCTTCTCTCTCTTTCTCTCTAATTCACGAACACACTCACGTGCATGTATGTACACTATACATATGTAAGTCACGTCGGTACCAGGTTATCGAACACGCGCTCTGACGTCACAAAGGTACATCGCTCGCATCGTCGAGCAAAGTAAATCATCCCGTTTCGTCACCCGCGCAGCCTGAATACGGTGGTGTTTCGATAGGGAAGGATAAAAATGTTATTTTCTATATTTTACGTATGCACACGTCAACCTATTCGATGTATATTCGGCAGACGAAACTTCGACCTTCCGAAGCGATGTCTTTTGGGAACCGCGTAGAGTTTCTCCTGTAGCGATCGACTGATGTTATTATTCGAAGAAATCATAAAGCATCCACATTTAGCTTTTCTACATACGCTACGTATATGCACGTGTGCGATGTATCCGTCCGTGAAACACATTAACTCTGTTCTTTTCATGGTCCAATATACCGAAATAAAAGGACCTTTTTGATCCTTCCGCGACTTAACTTGAAAGTATAATTGTATATCGACGTTTTTAACGAATCCTCGATGTTCTCGATCTCCGATATTCCGATCCTGGCTCCTCTGTCATCGATTAAATTATATCAATCGATTATCAATTCAATACACGCAGCTTTCGTTCGAAGATACTATCGACAACATGGTTCCTCGCGTAAAGCAACTAAGAGCAAGATACGTACGACAATAAAAGAAACGTCAGTAAAACAAAAAACTATGATTGTTGATATAAACGAAATGTTTAATGAAAAACGGACACATTGACGTACCTTGGCAATATCATCTTCCTTATCTTCCTCAGGATTATAAGTCTCCGTAAAAATACTCTTCCTCCTAGTCGCGAACCTTCCGACCGGTGGTTCTGCAACGAGTGAAATAACCTTGAATATTTAATTTCAAATACGCGCGATTACAATATGCTTTCTTCTTTATTAAATAAACTCCGAAATTCTATAAAGGAACGATTTATGAACCTAGGTACATAAACAGATTAATACGGTAAATAAAGCGAATTGCAAATATTTAAATTTCCACGAACAATTGATAAAAAGATTTATAAATTGAGTAGAAAGAATTGTACCGATATCCATTGATACGCGTGTATGCAAATTTTTCACGAAACCACAAATACTGCTGACACCGGTCAAGTTTCACAATGACAAACGAAAGAGTTTAATTTCCAAATCGAAGCGGTACCGTTAACGGCGCGCTCAAAACTAGGCGGCAGGTTGTTCGTATCGCTCGGTCGCGAGACGAATACTCGACGCGTTGGGAGGTCGCATCCCGAATGAAAATTCACTCGCTCACCTTCATCGACAGACTCGTCCGGCGTAGAGGAGCAGGTCTGCGCATTGGGCTGAATCAACTGAGTCTGACGGCTATCCCGTAGTTGCGTGAAAAAATCTACGGCATACTCGACAATATCCACCGGTTGCTGTAACAAATAGCTGATCGTGAACTCCAAAAGAATGTCCCGCAGCTCGTCTGGCACCGTGATTTTGCCAGCGTTGCGTTGACAACTCATTTTTCTCCCACCGAAACGATGTTCGAGCACACGTTACAATGGCATACACCGGTAACTAACGAGATGGCCAACGAATCGTGAACTGGGTCTTTAATTGCCGCACGAGCTAGTTAATGCACGGCTCTATGTGTCACTTGTCAAATGACGAACAATTTCTATCGCGTATGTACTTCTGCCCTCGCGAGGCCAGGAGAACGCAAGCCCCACACGCGTTCCGCTCACTTTCGCGCTGGGCTACACTTTCGGCACAACTCGAACGTTATCCGATCTCACTGAATCGCGTTGCCCCTTTCGTCACCAATTTTCAACGATTTTTTTTCTCTCCGACACTACATAAAGCTGCACGAACAATACGACAGGCCGAATCGAGGGATGCGACTCAGTCGCAAAGATGGCGACTGTTTCACGGCGCGGATCTTAACATTTAACAGAGGGATCGCGCTGGACATTTAATTGATAAACTTGTAGGCAAATTGAACATCATCGAACGGCCCCAATTATACAGATTATACACCAATATCGAACTCCATGCAGCTCCTGCAAAATACCACTCTTTGAAGATATCGCGAGAATACAAAAAACTGTCCGACCAATGAAACTATTGCTCTTCGATGTAACATTTTCTCTATCGATCTTCTTATTGGTTGACAAAGATTCCAATTGCAACACTATCAATACCCATTGTGTATAAAATTAAATAAATTATTTAGTACGATTTCTATGTCTTTGAAAATAACTGAAAATAAATTTTATTTTATATTTAAGTAAGAAATATCTATTTACGATAAAATTTTGAACAGCCTAAAGTTCTGATTCTTAAGTCTATTTGCAATGCACTCGAGCTTGCCCCCTATGGGCAATCATGCGAAATAATTTTTACTAATTTGCACCTTGTGATCAATTCTAGGTTTAAATTGAAATATTTACATCTATGACGTTAGTATATTTCAACACGTGCAACTTGTAAGTTAGCAATTGAAGTAATGTTAGGAAATATAAAATAATTTGCAATTTATAGACATAACGAGTACTCGTTGCGCGTGTATATCGGTAAAATATTAATTATTATTTTGTGGTACCCGTTCGTTTAGAACATAAAACGATAAAGTGTCGACTTATTTTGGTGTAAATAAAGATTCAAAATAAATATTTGTCGAAAATGGCGGGAAAGGAGCAGTTCGATGAATACCTAGGTGGATCTCAAAAGTTACCGAAAGAAGTACACATTAAAAAGCTTGTCTCTTCGAGAGCCAGCGAAATTGCTGCAATGACGTATTCTATTGGTACGTTGAACGATACTTCATTTTATTTTAATCAGTATTACGCTACATTTATATTCTTCACTTTCAAATATCGAAAAATTAAGGCCCTAGTGGCTTATAAAAAATAAAATTCTATGCGTACAATACTAAACGATCAAATGATTTAGTTTCAATATTTTTATATGTACAGAAAATCCTCAACAAACGAAACTTGTATTTCAAAAGCTTCCGGTGTACATGCGTAGACGCGTAATGTCCCATAACGTGAAGCGTTTACCGCGCAGACTGCGGGAAGCCCATTTGAATCAAATGACTAAATCCGGGTTACCGCCTAAAATTAAAAGACCGTCGCGTAGGTATCGTAGACGACCACGTAATTTACTTTCGGAATACAATCGAAGACAACGAAACAAAGTTTGGCTGGAGACTCACATTTGGCACGCAAAACGTTTTCATATGGTCGAAAAATGGGGCTACAGAATCGCGAGTCACGCGAACGACAAATGTTTTAAAGCCAATTACCGTGCCGTTGCAAATCACTGTTTGATACAGGATATTTCTTACTATACGTCCGTCGAAATAAATGGTCCAGAAGCAATTCTGATAGAAACTTTAAAAGATCATTGCAATCCATTCGAGTTAACGTTCGCCGCAAAGATTTTTATCAGCGGTACTCGAGAAGGAACCCTAATGTTTTTTAAAAAGAACAGCTATCCTCGATTTCCGATCGGTCATATTCACTTCCTGTGGAGACCAAGTCATTCTGATTTAAGGACGATCTGGATTTGGGTACATCCATCTTTTCTCGACGACTTTGTCGCAGAAATTACATCGAGTTTTAAGTTCAAATCCGACGATGTAATTTCCACTACTACGAGTAATCAAACCATAAAATCCTACTCGTACGTCAACGAGAGAAATTGTAAAATGTGTATTCATAAGAACGCTTTAAATCGATTTCGATTTTACGGCCCATTATCGATAAACGTCTTAACAAACGCTTTGCGATTGCCGAATTTTGATGAAAAATTTTGTTCAAAAACGAACGATACTAATGTAACAGGGTTTGAAGAAAATCAAATGGAGTGTGAGGAAGAGATTCAAGACTCTGATAAGTCCTGGCATATAGTATACTATAATAATCAAGAGAATATTGAATCTTTGAAACTTCAAAAACAGCTGTGGCAAACATTAAAGACATTACAGTCTCCTAGTCAATTACCACCAAATATTGTTCTTGGATTTACAGTCTTAGATCCAAGGTTTCATTTGCCTGAGAAAAGGGTGAAGCCACTGAGAAATGTACAGACAGTTAAAGTAATGCCAGTGCCACCCTCAAAAGCAAATTCTAGTCCAATTTGGGAACAAGAGATAAGACAGAAAATTACCAAAGCATGCGTAACAACAAGTGCAATTAACAAGCTTAGGAGTGAGTGTTTAGTTCCTGGTATAGATAATGACAAATATTTTAATGAAGGGATTATGACCAAGATTCCCATACTCCTAATTCAAACACCTGGTATTGGTAACACAGGTACTTGTAGAGTGATTCTGAATTTATATCAGATATAAGAAATTTAAAACTAATATTAATGTTATTTTAATAGGTTTAAGTTCTGCCATAGATCTAATTCTTCCAGCAGGTTGGGCAATGCCATTTTGGCTTGCTTTTATATTTCGTTGTGTAAGAGTTGGTGCACTTAGAGAATCAAAATCTATTGCATTTGAATATGGACATATGAAGTCACCAGACATCAATGATCCAGACACACCTGCTTATACAAGGGAAACATTAATTACTAAACAAGAATTAAAAGAAAAATATTTTCGCTATCCACCAAACAGACGTGTAAATTTTATAAAACTTGGAATTTCTAGTCCCTTTTTTTGCGAATGGAAGATTTTAATGAAAGAATGGACAGATGTAGAGGACTTTTTTGTATTAAGAAATCGTACATTATTGCAATCATTGCAAGAAAATTTATCAGTCGACAAAGTTAACAAAAGCAAATACAATATATCAGAGAGCCATATCCCAAATCTTAACCTAGAAAATTTATTTGAAAATAAAAACTGTTTAGTTCGTGTTAAATTATCTGTTTTACAAAAGGGACGTCCTAGAAGATTTGCAATAATATGTATGCCAAAATCTGAAGATGTAAAAAAATTTAGAAATAATAAAAACTGGTCAGGACCCGTAGAAAAATTAAATCGTGACTCGAATGAAATTATAAGAAAAGCTTCGAGAAAAAATCATGTAGCTCTTTTAAAACGTTTGAAAAAACAAAGAATACGTCATAGAAATGCATTAACTAATAAAATAGATCAAATTTTGACCCAGAACTTACAAATTTCGGATTATCAAAACAAGTCGAAGGAATTACTAGAAACAAGTCGTGATATTATACGCAAACAATCTCAAAAAATGTCACAGTTATATCTTCCTGATTGTGTCAAAGTAAAACATTCCTGTGACCGAAAGGTTATGGGATACATAACAGAAGGTGATTATTCTTTTGCAAAAGCGAAAGGTACAGGTTTAGGATACGTAACCTTAAATTCACTACTTGAATTGATTAACAAAACGTATACCTTTGTCCTTGTCAGAAATACTCAAACAAGACAGTATAGAATTGCTAAATTAGAAGTACTAAAGTAAATAAATTAGTACTTAAGATAATTCGCAAATCATCACTGACCGTTAAACATTCACCATTGTAATGACTAAGAACTTCCGTTCAAAAATGTTTATGTTTGCATTGCTGTGATTACAATTTATTACGTCTATTTTGTCGTAATTAAAATGTATATTACATAACAACAAAAACAAAAAAATTTTAAGTATAAGTGTAGTTATTCAAAAAAAAATAAAACGATATCTGATAAACTTCCATAATTTTTTTCGATTATATCCGATTAGCATTTACGTAACGACATTATCAAACGCGCCCATGTACTACGCAGTATTAAGTTAGTAGCACTACTCATCACTAAAGCTACTTATCCTTTCTTTTAAATAAAATTATTATAAAATACGAACAAATGGCACGCGTGGCTGTCGTAAGTACATTATAAAATATATAGTCGAGTGAATTTGTTATTTAAGTCGCTTGTACGTATTTCTTATTACACGAAACATTTAGGTAACTGGAGGAAATAAAGGTATTGGATTTGCTATTGTGAAAGGTCTTTGTAAACAATTTGATGGAATTGTATATTTGACGGCTCGTAATGCAACGCTGGGATTAAATGCTATTAAACAATTAGAGGAACAAGGTTTATCACCGAAATTCCATCAACTCGATGTTACAGATGAAAATAGTATTAAATCCTTCCGTGATTACTTGCAAAAAACACACGGAAGGCTAGATGTGCTAATCAATAATGCCGCTATTGCATTCAAGGTGATTACATACTATTTATTTTTCCACTTTCTCGAAAAATATAGTAAATATTCACTTTTACGTATATAGAATGCTGCTACAGAACCATTTTCACTGCAAGCTGAAGAGACAATAAGAGTGAATTATTTTGGCCTAAGGAAAGTGTGTAGTATACTTTATCCACTATTAAAACCACATGCACGTGTAGTTCACCTTTCCAGTTCTGCCGGTCGTTTATCATTGATTCCCGGTGAATCATTGAGAAAAAGATTTTCTTCAAAACTTACAGAAGAAGAATTGGATAACATCATGCATGAATTTGTTGAGTATGTTGAATTATCCAAATTTTTTAATTGGTATAGCAAACATTCGTTAAATTTTAAAACAAGTACTTTTTCAGAGCTGCAAAGACAAACACACACTTGGAGAAAGGCTGGGCAAATTCTGCTTATGTTGCAAGTAAAGTAGGAGTTTCTGCTTTAGCTAGAGTCCATCAAGGTATGTTCAACTTGGACTCACGAGAAGATATAGTAGTAAATGCTGTGCACCCTGGCTATGTTGACACTGATATGACCAGTCATAAGGGACCTTTGACACCTGATCGAGGTGCAGAGGCTCCTATTTTCTGTGCATTATTGCCAGAAAATACAGACATCAAAGGCAAATATATCTGGGACGACAAGTCATTGGTAGAATGGACAAAAGATACATAAATGTGTTAATTACAACACATTGTATGAAATATGCACAATAAAAATTATATGTTTTTTATCACTTTACATACTTATACATACAAAAATTTATATTTTATATATTCACTGTGTATTAGTATTGATTTGCAAAATAAAACTGAAATCAATGTCATTTTTAAACCTAAGAATGATATTGATTATCTTGCTTGGACTGCTGCTTCCTTGCGCGCAGCATCTTGCAATAGTTGAGTATCCACTTCATCTCCTGGCAACTGTACATAGCGTACTACAGATCCTCGAATGAAACAATTTTTCACAGACAACTAAAACATAATATATATTCATTTTCCATAATGAATTCCTAGAAAGTTTTAAAAATTGTTAACATTACAAACCATATGAGGATATTTATCTGGATCAGCTACACTTATATCTGTCAACTTTATATTCAGGTACTGATCGACAGAGTGTAGAGTACCACAAATGCTAAAAATAAAACAATCTTGTTAGAAAACTTTATCAAGCATAGTTCTAATGCGTATTTATTATTAACTCACCTGAGGTCATTTTTCAATTCAACAACAACATCCTTTCCGATCAAGGATTTAAAGAACGAATAGAATAACTGTAAATAAATGCTAAAATAAAATTACTTCGATCTGGTAAGAACGAAGGTTAACCGGTCAACGGGAAACTGTGAACTTACCATTCTTGATAAATTAAAAGTATTTAGTTTCTTCTAATCTTTTTGATTGTATTATTTGAATAACATAGTGCAAATAGAAATATTATTGATATTTAAGATTACGTTTGCTTCGATTATTAGTAGAAAATTGTTATGTTGACAATTGATTTGAAAGTGTCACTGCACACGTTTTCGAGTTTACGTTTCAATGCGCATTAAGTTCGATATCTGTCTTAAACGGTCCGCCCATGACTTTGATTTCAGGAAAAGTTTATACTTATATTTGTAATCGAACGCTATCTGTTTATTGATGAAATTACAGATAAAAGATAAGAATTAATCTAATGTAATAATACTCCGTTAAATATTTCACTCGCATCGAATACTCATTTTACTTGTATTACGCCTGTGATTGGAGGGGCTTCCATCGGTACGTAGAACGCCACCAATCGTTCTTTATACGTAGTCTTAAAGAATATCATCAAGGTTGGCTTTTCAATAAAATTTTGACTAAATGTGTTTTAGCATTCGTTAGATTTCGTAGTTATTTGTGCAGTTTAAATAAAAGTTCGTTCAATTAGTTGTAAAATGATTCAAATGTGTTGCCTATACAAGAAGATCACCGTTTTACGGTTGGTAACAGAAGGGCGTTGACATTTAATCAAAAAGGCGAAACGGGAAGATGCGTCTGTGACATTAATTCGCTGGTAGCAACTCGATCGGATTCGTTGTTACGGTTGATCTCTTATGAACTAATTGAGAAACATGTCAATTAATTTAACGAAAAACAAAGACGCCTTGGTGGCTGCCTGGCACAGCGTAGTCGACGATAAATCGTCTACTAACTGGTAGGCTTTCATCTCTTCCTTCACTGTTACACTTGTCTCGTCCTGGTTATACACTATCGTCACACTTTCGAATACAAACGTTCAATTAAACCTACAAATAAATCGCATTTCTATAATTAAAAATTACTTCTTTTGCTCTTATCAATCAATATTAATAGCATAAGATACACAATTATCACTTATTGTCATAAAATATGTATTCTGTAGCATTCATTGCACTGATTAGTAACTGAACAGATTTAACAAACAAAGAATAAATGTTGCTTTTAAAGTAATAAAATTATTACATTCTTGAATTTGTTTCTATATTAATGCTGTGTCAAATTTTATAAACAATATTGTTACATATTAATTTTCCATGAATGCATATAATTGATTGTTCCTTATTATTAAAACAAATTTTATATACAGGGCTCTGTTTGGATATGAGGGACAGACTAACAATTTAAAGGTTGTTGGAACAGGAACTGGTGGTTTAGAAGAGTTGATCGATCGATTAAACAGTAGTTATATCATGTATGCCTTTTGTCGAGTAATAGATACTAAAACCAGCCTGCCAAAATGTCTGTTAATAAATTGGGTAAGAATTCAAAAGCTAGAAACTCAAAATTATTGTATAGAACATTTATATTAAAACGAATTATCAATGTATTTTGAAACCCATGTTTTAGCAAGGGGAAGGTGCACCAATAGTTAGAAAGGGCACTTGTGCAAATCATATTAGAGATGTAGAAAAATTACTGAAAGGTGCTCATATAACAATTACTGCTCGCTCTGAAGATGATGTTGAGGTAGATTTTATTATGGAGAAGCTTGCCAGAGCAACAGCTTCTGCGTATAAATTTAATGAGCCGCGCGGCGAGAACGAAGGTAATACAGGTCCGGTTGGTACCACATATCGCAGGTGCGTATCGTTCGATTATCGATAATAGCGCTAAATTTCTAAATCTAAGGAGTTTGTACATTGCAGAGTAATTCCGGAGCAAGAAATAAATGCAACTGAACGTGATCAATTTTGGCAAAAGGAAGAAATGGAGGAGAAAAAAAGACTAGAACAAGAACGTATTAAATGCGCGCAGGAACGTCAACGGCTTGAAGAAGAAATTAGAGCTAGAGAGGAAAAAGAAGCACTCCTTAGAGAACAACAAGTAAACAGATATAATTGCAAATTTTAATTCGATATTTAATACTACGTATTTTATTAATGGAACTTTAATATATTTATAGGTCACTGCCAAAGAGAATTCAATAGCTCGACAAAAAATGGCAGAACAACGTGCTGAGGAGGCGAACAATTTTCTTAATCAAATGGCGGCACGACAACATTACAGTAACGATGTTTACGATAGCCATAAATCGCGAAGCGAAGAATTGCGACGGCAAAGAAGTAAAGAAACGCAACAGTTAATTGCTCAAAGAACGATAAATGCACGAGCAGTTTTTGAACAAAACTCCGCCGCCGGTCAAATGACGTCATCACAGCAACAATATGCTCTGAAAAGTAGTCATGTGGAAACAGCTAAGAAGCCGCTCGAGGAGAGCCAGCAGAAGGAAATACCTGAGACTAAAATAGAGGAGGAAGAGAAAATTGAAGCGAATACAACGCATAACTTGGATGCAGTGACAAACTCTGTTTCGATTGCACCCGCGGCTCAAAATCAACACGTAGAATCGAAAGCGACCGAGCCACTAGAAGAACCCGAAGAACCGCCAGTGACAAAAGAAGTAGTTACTGAAAATGAATTGTACAGCCAAATGGATGGTCAGTACTTGTACTTTGACCCAAACAACGAAGGAATGAAAGCCAGGGCGTTGTACGATTATCAAGCAGCCGACGACACAGAAATTACTTTCGATCCTGGAGACATTATTACGCACATAGATGCCATCGACGAAGGATGGTGGCAAGGTCTTGGACCTGACGGAACGTATGGACTTTTCCCCGCTAATTATGTCGAAGTTATCGAGTATAACACGACATGATAAGAAACGTACTTGTAAAAATAGAATACTTTTGTTTCTGATTGAAAGAAAACCGTGCTTGTTTGTTTGCATACAGAAAGTGATATTCAGTATTTTCATTGTTATGGTGACATCGTATTTTCTTTTTAATACAAAACGTACAATTTTAAGTATTTAGATACAACGTATTCTGAAGAATAGTACGTAATCATAATGGAAGAACGAATTACCGTTTTACAGATGAGTGCACACATATTAAGAAATTAAATATTTCTACTAATAATCACGCAGAAAATAAATATTGTTAATATTTTAGCGGACAAGATTTTAAACTTTAATAGTCTCACAATGCCAATACATACACAAATGGCGAAGTACGTCTTCCCATGTTTAACGTCACGAACGAAAAATAAATTAGCAGTAAACGAATATATCTTTTTATAACTTTCTCTGACGAAAATCGATGCGATCATAGGAATAGCGTACGTAATAACTTAGCAAAATACCCTTTAAATGCATTTACAAAATGTAATAAACTACTTATCTAGGAATATGTTTAATTCTTTAAACAATAAATACTTAAATTTGTTATAGTATCGGATGGTGTTTTAGTCGGCAACGTCCATTAATTTAATGAAATTTTTATTACAGAAAATGATTTCAATTTCATTTTATAAACATTTTTACTTTATTTTACAAATGAATGTCGGAATCCGTGGATTAAGAATCAATGTTAAATTTCATTTTATTAAACTTATTTTACTATGCGATAAAGAAATTTTTACAGGTAAGTGATCTTACTAGAATAAAATAGAATCACAATATCGATGTTACACAAATAAAATAAGTAAAATCATCTACGATAATTTTGATTTTGACTTCCACCTCCGCTACCTCCTGCGTGACTTAAAAATGCTAAGTGTCCTTTTGGACATTTATTAGCATAGTGACCTTTAGTTCCACATTTGTAACAAGTGACTTCTTCGAGTGGCTTTTGCGGTCCTCGAGGAGGCGGTCCGTTATGCATGTTCATATGATGCGCTGAATGAGAATTACCTTCTATTTCTTGTCTAACTTGTGCTTCGCGTACGTCGGGTGGCATTTTATTGCAGTAAATGGCTTTATGACCACCTTCTCCGCAAAAATGACATGTAATCATCACCTTCTTCCCTTCTTTAGGTTGCATATCTTGTACTGCTGGTAATTCAAATCTTGGACTAGAAATAAAAGGAAAGATTATGGAAAACGTTGAATTTAAACGAGACGTATTTAAAAAAATTTTACAACAAACTTACTGCATAAATTTACAATTTGGACCTTCAGGACAAAATCCAGCCAAGTATGCCATACATAAAACACGACGAACGTGTCGATGTCTGCATAATGGTCCATGCCTGCAAAATCCTCGATCATACCAAGGACAATCTCTGACCTTAGTTTCTGGATCAATGTGCAAGAATGGACATTCCTTATTGTGACAGGCATCTAGTAATGGATAACCGATGTTAATATACCTGTACCATGAAAACTTAGTAATATCAGAGAAAGAGAAATATTAACAGGTACTTGTTTATTTATACACATTATCTTGAAACACATAAAAGAATAAAAGAATATATTTACAAATATGTTTTTGAACATAAAAATATTCGTATATACAGTTTTGTATATTAAACACACTTACTAAATCTAGAATAAAAATAACATTCTGGCATTTTTGTCATGTCATATTCGTGTAAAAATTCACATTGATCCCCTTTTTTACAAAGACCTCTTAGCCAATGTTTACATACGATTGTACGATCTCCTCGTACATGTCTAAATGGACAGGAGGCTCCTTTAACGCAAGTACCTCTTGGATAAAATTGACATACAGCAGCAGTGGATTCTAGAAAACATATTAGATTGGAAGTCTAATATATCTAACCAATGACAAGTAAACAATGTAAACGTAAATTAAAAAATTAATATTCTGCTAAGAACCGTCAATGTAATTAAATATCTTTTATTCAAGAAATATACAGCAACAATGTTTATTATTTTACACTTCAACCGACACATTTTGATATGTTTATGTTGTTAACTTGTTCTATGTTTTCTACGGTATAACCTAATCAAGTGTGTATCGGTATACAGCGAAAAAACAATTACGTACTATCCATTCCGGTAAAAGGTAACGGAAGAGCTCCATATTGTTCGTCAAGAGCGATTTCAATATCAAATCGCATATGATCTACGTTTGCCACTATGCACTCCATTATTACTTTAAGTTTAAATCTTTCAGCAATCACATACAAGTATGCTCGTCTCTACCGAGTACACATCACTAGTAATTTCATTTTTATCTAAAGCGTTCTACAGTGAAATGCACTTTCAGATACAGACGTACATTAACGATATTTTCACTACTTTTCTATTCAAAAGTATCCGTAATTTACAATATTTGTTGATTGAAGGATATTCTGTAAATTTCGATTTCCAGCGCATGCGAACATCGTTTTGCACGTGTGTTGATAATACCACGGTGATTATACCACAAACGAGGTATACAATAGAGCCAACATCTTATGGAAGTTAGTATCGCCACGAACGAGGCGCACAGTAGACGTTGCGAACGATGGTTTTCTGTGAACTCTCCTACCATTTTATGTTACAGCCATTGTTATTGGTTAAGGCACAGACAAGCTATAGAACAGACGTTGCATACAATGCATTTTTCTGTTACACAGATTGGAGGCTTGCAAGTCCCAGAATAGTACCAGAATAGGTAATAATTATTTACTCGTTATTAATAATCCACACAACACACGAGATTTCAAGGACGTTCGTTTTATGTCTGAATATCTCAAGACATAATACGAACGTTTCAAAAATGTAAATTATGTTTCGCAACAGTACTGATACGATGTCTTCGAAACAACTGGAACAAGATTAAGGCAAGGACAAGGACAAGGTATTCGTCGGTGGTCCGGTGTATGTAGAGTAAAAGGTCCAACCAAACCATCAACTTTGGTAAGACTTCATTACTTGTTTATTTTTTAAAAATGTAAGTTTTTCTACATATTTGTTATTATTCGATGTCTTTAAGAAAAGTAATACTGCAATCTACAGTATCTCCAATTTAGAAAGAATGTTTTGGGAGCACGTCTGTGCTATTACTGCCCCCCTTAATGTATGTTAGATAATTTTGCTCATAACTTCGTAAGGTTTATTCGGTATTTTAAGTAAAACAGTTTAAGTTGACAGTAACTGAGTCCATAACCCTGTCCTGTATAATCCTATAGGTGCAGAAAGTTTTCGATAAAATTGAAAGATTTCAAATTGTTCTGAAAAAATTATTTTCGGTTGCGGGGGTCAATTACAATCATTTTTGGTGAATAGACATACCCCCGAAATCCTACGCACTTTCGAGAAAAAAATTCGTGTGGATGCAGAAATTTTCGGTGAAATGAAAAAATTTAAATCAATCGATTGGTGTCCAATTCTGGACCGTACAGCTTCCATTCCGTTAAAAAATAATAAAATTTCTGTAATTTAATTTTCTGTCTCACTTCCTCCCGTGTTCATACTCGTTAGATCTACTCGTATACCTCGTCGGTGGTGAATGTTTCTTTTATACCGACCGAGTGTATCATGCCACAGACGAGGTATATTCGTATACTTCGTTTGTGGTGGCAGATAATTTTCCTCGACTCGCTTGGTAACTTTGACGGATTTAAATAGTAGAAAACGCCATTTAACGAGGAATCATTTTAAAAAATATTTACAGTATTAAATCTATATTAATTAAGCTAATTGTAGATTAGTTTCAAATTGAATCTAAATAAATTTAAATAACACAATATAACATTAATATTAATTTACATTTTTCAGTGCTAACCGAGTAAGAGTTTAGCAGTCTAGTAAAGCAAAAAGTCTAGCGAAACGGTAATTGTGTATTTCTGAGAAATAAATACACAATAGAAACAAGTTAAAGTTGAAACATAATGCGGTACGTTCTAAATAAAAATACACTTGTACTTCGTATCTGTTGAAAACATTCCATTGTTTTGTATGGACAAAAGGGCGATGAAAGAAGGCAAATTGGTGCGCGAGAAATCGTGTAGTTGCACCATGGATCGATGTACTTTAATTAAGAGCATCTAAAATTTCATATAGGCCAGTCTCTGCTGCCGTGTTCGACTCAGCTCGGTAGATCGTGGAAAGGAAGGATACTTAGGAAATCAGCGTTACGAAGTAAAGTTAGCAGAGCGCGAAGGGGGGTCCTACGACACAGGATGTTCTCCTACCTTCCGTGTCTTTCGCGCTCCGAGCCCTCCTACCGTAATATCGTCTATTCGTGGAAAGATACCGACCGCTCTGTCGGAACAATGGCACAGAAGAACTCGTAAATACGTGCGAACCACGAGAAATTCATAGTACTCTCGACGGAACTAAAGACTTTAGAAAAATACTTGCAGACTCCTACTTATTCGAGAAACTCGCTTTAGAACGTTTAATTTTCATCAGAGTAATTTTAATAACACGTTACGAGGCGTCGGGTGGCAATAATTAGCGGCTTAGTTATCGGCACAATATGTCATTAAGCCTTACCGTCGACTCTTTATTTCTCTGGCTTGTATTTGCGCCGTGTAACGGTACCGTCCAAATTAGGCGACCGTTGTGCGGTACACGCTAATAAACGCGCTTTTTGTTAATCGGCCGCTTCTCCGTCTTCAAACCGTGACTTTGCGCGGACACGGTTTGCTGGTGCCCATTACCGGAAACAGTAAATCGTTTCCTCCTAAATTACGGAGGCGAGAAACCACGGGCACCTCGGATGCCGCGGAATAGATTACCTTCGGAAGGATCATTTACGGGCGCGAGCTTCGCCGCTTATGGCGACTCGGATCGCATCGGAACGGTATATCACGGTCGAATCGTACACAGCTAGGAAAACACGCTCGACGATTAGCCCCCGATACTTCCTATTACAATTGTAGATTCAGCAGCGCGCCGGGAACGTGTTGTTGCCGAGATCGGTTGCGATAATTACCAGACGTGCGTTCCGCGATTGGAAAAATGACGCCGTATCGCGTTCTGTTACCTGGCTAGATATGGATTCCGAGAAAACGGTTGGCCAGGTATGAAATTCGACGAAGGAAAATAAGAAAATCGTAGCCCATTACGGAGAGAAGGTCCCTGTCAGGAAAGTGCATGCCGTGACAAAGCCGCGTTCGAGGCACGAGCTATCGCGAGTCGCTTCGGTACCCTCGAGCGAGTACGCGAGCGGCTCAAGAGACAGAATAAGGAGAGCACGGCAAGGAAAAAAGCCAGAATGAAGGTGGAACGGGGACGAAGGAGCACGCAGAGACGTGGAAAGGAACAATGACTCGCGGTGGTGCTCCAGCGTTTATAGGGCCGTATCGGCCGACTGCGGGGTGGGTTGTGCTCGTAATTAGTCATAGTGCGATGCGCTAACAGCGGCACTCTGCAAGAGTGAGCCTCGCTCGTTCGTTCCTTCGTGCGCTACCCCTGCCACCGGCTATGGCCTAACCTCGGAAGCCTGGCTAAATCTTCTACCGGGTGATTCGAAATCACGGACCCGGTACCAATCAGTTTGGCTCGATAAACGAACTGGAAACGTACATGGACGAAAATCCGAATATTGTACAAACAATGTACGCGAATACCCCAAGCTTTCTAAGCTAGCTATAAACGTTCTATGCTGTCCCGCGACTCGAAGACTTTCAAGAGCTTCACAAGCTTCGAATCTGGCCATCTGTACTTGCTCTAAACGATAGAAAGCAAGATTACGCTCGCGGTAGAGATTTTAAAGCGGCTCGTCGTAAAAGCTTACGTTGTGTTTCTAATCGACGGCAGACGGTATCCAGATAACGCTCGTCCGAGGCTGTCGGTCGTTTTTCGTCTCGCGGCGGATCGTTGTCGGCGCGTCGATAGAACAGAGAACGAATACCGATTACCGTCGATATTTCCCGTTCGTTTGAAAATATTTGCGCGTATAATTTCCAACGACGAGGTGCAGGAAGTCACGAGGAGCGATTTTTATTCTTTTTCCTCGCGTGCTTTCTATCCAGCGAGGAAAAGGTCAGCGCACCGTCGTTTGTTCGCCGGTAGAACACACATCGCGCGTGATGTGTGCCCGACGTAAGTGGAGCCCATGGTCGATGGGTACGACAGGCACGCTGGAGGTGCATAAACATACATAGAAGTGGAAACTTGCCGGGATTGGCAAGAGAGCTGCCGACCGAGTTCGCCGGAGACACGGCTGGCCGCCTGTGGCTTCGCTCTGCCGCTTTTCGTCTCTCCTTTTCTCCGAGTTACAGACCGTCAGAGTCCGTCCCTCTTTCCCTCGCGATTACCACCTTCCCTCCGTCAGATTCTCCCGTGAACGAACCACCACGCTCTGCAACCCTTCGTGCTTAACGCGCCAAGGAGGCCGAGGAGGTGGTTGGTGTCTTACACGACGCAGGTGCGTGTCTACGGGGTGCTCGAAAAATCTTGGGAAACGTAACGTCCGACGCGACGATTCTTTTCTCTTTTAATCGTGCTGTTCAACCCTGTACGGGATTATCAGCGCGTCTTTGCGCAGTTATCTGTACACTGTAAAATTTCGGTTAGCATTTTGTTGTTTCCGTCCACCGTGCGTCGTAGTTCCGAACGAATCGTCGTTCGCGTGGACTCGATTATGAAATTTCCAGCGATCCGTTAGTCAGGACAGGCATAAATCAAGTCGCGGTTCGCGGCAGATGCGACTGCCGTGGTCCGTTACGCGTGCAGCCGCGAGTTCTTTGATCGCTGTGGAGTTGTTCCGCGACGAGCATCTGTCGTCGTGAAGTAAATTTTAGCTTGTCATTCGAGTTGTCTCGCGACACCGGAGACGCCGGAAAAATTAAATCAAACGACGCTCGGTACAAATTATTTAAAGTCGGTAGAACCATGAGTGCGCTTCGTTTGCTGCATCACGTCGAGTGGAAGGGACGGTGTAGCAAGAAACGTTCCGAATGAAAATACACGGCTAGACAACGTGAAAAATCGGCTCGGTATTAACAAATTTTCTGTTTCAGATCGGTCTGCGCGGAGTACCGACCTCAACTCCAAAATGATTTCCTATTTCTTTGGAGCTCTCGTTAATGTCGAAGAAAGGATGGTGGATCGGTGGGATATATTTTAGCAGGTACAGCGCATCCTCTTCTTTTAGATTATTTATTCCATGGAAATTGCATCCAGATCTTAACGAGAAAAAATTCACCGGGAGCCGAGCAGACTGCAACGAACTTGTCAGGTATTGCCAGAACAGTTTGTATCATCAATCGAAAGCATCGAGCGAGAGCCGGTTTACTGACAAGATTAAGATATGCCTGGGCCCCAGGCGTCGTAATTTGTACCGTGGAACCTCGTAGACGCTTCAGCTATGACGCTAAACCGTAGATACGCATCTAGTAAATACAAGATAGTTCACATGCAGTTCTTCGTGACCCTGGATGACCTTGAATCGTATCGTTGATATTAAAAAATGTCCTCGATGCTTCCACTCGAACCGGAAAAGACTCGTCGTAACATATCCTTCGCAAAATCGATCAATTTCTGCCACGAACATTCTTTTCTATTTTTAAAAATAAATGGATTGTCCCGTTAACCTGTCATCGATGGCCCACTCCAATACGATCATCTTTTGGTTGGCAGATTTACGCGACTTCGCAGGGACGTTTAAGCTACGACGGTGGAACGGTACGATCGAATTGGCTCGACGAGACCCACGGAAGGACAGCGTGTCAAATAAAGCGATTTCTTTTCTGCCCCTCTGTCTCACTTCGCAGCTGCGGGCTTCACCTGCGAAACGGTCC
This sequence comes from Colletes latitarsis, assembly GCF_051014445.1. Taxonomy (NCBI): domain Eukaryota; kingdom Metazoa; phylum Arthropoda; class Insecta; order Hymenoptera; family Colletidae; genus Colletes; species Colletes latitarsis. The sequence continues at coordinate 21,518,730 of NC_135135.1, read as the reverse complement.
GTTGCCTGCGAGCCATCGGCACTACAGGTCTCTTACCTGTTGAAGCGAGCCAAACACTGTGCGTCGTTCAACACCTGTTACACAGAACTACGGATGAGTCAGGTTTTCCGTCGACTACCGATCCACGAATATTAACATTAAATGGACGCAACGCGATTCCACCGATGTCGACGATTAGCGGACTCGCGAACGCATCAGAAACTCGAGCAGCTTTTTCGTTTCGTACGTATTATTATTTCGAATCCCTTTTTGACGATTTCACGGTGCATTTCTTGGGTTTCAAGGAGAATATCGTTGCTAGTTTTCTGAATGTGTATACTCTACGATTTGATATCACGGTGTTTCGTTTATTCGCGGATTATAAATCTATCGACTTTCGGTCGCCGTGAGGTACAGTTTATTTGTCAAGGGATTTCAGGAGCGCGATCGTTGGGTCAGGGCCGAAAGCGATAGTCGACTTCCGTCAGCCCGTACGGTCGACAAAGAGGAATTTTTAATGCGGCGGAAATGTTGTTCCCAGAGGGGTAAGCCGTAAGCCCGGCTCGTCACGTACGTATCGCATCCACAAAGGGAAATATTCGTTGAAAAAGCATAAATAGGTATTATCCACAGTTTCGTTCGTTTCGATGTAACGCCGCCTACGGCGATCGCGACGACAGGAGCGTCGTTTAGAATTCAGAACGTATCGCTTTAAGGTCATAAAGGAATTACGGCCACCGGTGAATCCGAGGAGCGTGCGCAGGATTCACTGTGAGAACCGATATTATTTACAGATACCGTGCACGAACGTCCACTCTTAAATTAAACTGTGGGACGCTGTCACGGTCGAACGTCGTTCTTGTCTACGCGCAACGGTTAATCAGACGACGAAACCGGGGGGAGGACGGGTGTTGAGGATCCTAATCTGGGTGCAGTTAAAAGTTGCTGTTAAAAAACCAACCGGCTGCGCCGTTCCACCGACTTTTCGTGGCCCCGGTACGAACGCTTGGCCGTTTTCGGGACCGTGGCCACGAAATATCAGATGAAAGATAGTCGTTAGATAAGTGGTCAGAGCTCCGGGAAACCAGTTTTTCGTACGTAACGATTATAGGCCGACGGATGAGATGACGTGAACTCGCGAAGATAACTCACACCTCAACCTCCTTTTTCCCCCCTTTTTATCTTGGTCCCGCGGTCAACACGAACGTCCACCGTGTGCGAGATTCCGTGTACTCGAGCCGCGCCGACTAAAAAACCAAGTTCTATCGTTTAATCGTATCCCACGATACTTGTCAGACACCGAAGCGAATTCGGAGTGCGTCTACGGGTTATTTTCAAAATAACTGGGCTAACTTTAGGGGCACGGTATCGAAATTACGATCGTCAAGCCATTTTTTACGAGTGCCTCCGTTCGAATATCGTTTGAGTGCCCTCTACGATATGGTAAAAAAAAGCGTGTTCCTATTTATAACACCCAAGGTGATCTTGATTTCACCGTGGTTACGAAATTCTTTTTAGCGACATCCATTGTACACATCGTATCGTTCAACTTTATTTTGTCAGACGGTTTGTAAAGGGGTGAAGAATCGCGCGTCGCGTCAGAGGCAACACCCTGTAGCACGTACGACACGCGATAGAAGAGGTTCTTTTTTTTTCTTTTTTTTTTTAAATCGAATTCGTTTCGCAACAGGCAGGAGACGCGTCTCGTGTTGCATCTTCGAGCATTAAAGCCGCATTACCCGACTCCCGTGAGTACAAGCGACGAGGTCTCAGGAGCTCACGGAGCTTTCTTCGGGCTCGCGATACCGAGATACTCCACGGTGGCGCGATGAAAACCAGTTTCTCGTGAAAAGCGACTACAGAGTAGCCTCTCTCGTCCGAGGATACAGGAGTATGGGGCAGAAGGAGACTCGTCCAGACATAATATCGCGTCTCGAATTCCCCCGGTTTTATTTATAACGTCACCGCGCAGTTCTTCGTCGCCTTCGAGGGCATATGGTCGGGATCGATCGGCGGAGGACCGGTGGCGGAACCATTCGGCTAACACCTGTCCGAAATGCGAGGCGTAGCCAGCTTTTCCGTCGTCTCGAGCCTCGCGGTGCTCCTTGCTTTGGCATCCTGCCAACCTGTCGACGCTTCTCTTCGTCCGGCTGGCTGAACGAGGACTAACCTATCGCTCGGTGCCGTTTTGGTGCAGCTCCAAAATGACGCGGATTAATGTATTCCGTGCTCGCCACGGAACCCGCTCGAGTTTCGTATTTCCGCGAAGACGACGCGCGAACCACGTCCTTGGGTCATTGTCAGACCAGCGACGTCTTCGCGCGTGCATAAAAGAGTTCGGGGTCAATACTAACACAACCGTAATGTTATCGATCAGAGTACAAGGAGAAATAAAATAAAGTAGAAACGTTTAAAAGCTGAGGCTCGAGCAACCGATCGCCGAGCGTAGGTCGATCGCAGGGGATTCGCGTTCGCGAGCTGGTCGTTTCCGTTTTAAACCCGCCGATTTCGCAGACGTTTTCGATGTAACCGAAGTCGTCTCCAACGCGTCTGAAAGTCGAGCGCAGAGGCATTCCTACGCGAATAAGCGACGTCGCGCGATTTTCCCAAGATCCGAGGTCAGGTTTAGGTTTAAGACTCGCGGTTTAGAACGGGACGACTAAGGAATTCGAATCCCAACCATCTGCTCTAGCAGCAAACTCTAGTACTTGGATGCCCCCCCTCCTCGTTTCTTATATACTTTCGTCCTCTCTCTGTTCCCCTTGTTTTTGTCTATCTCCGTTCCTCCGGTATCTTCCCGTCTCTAAGGCCAGCGTTACGGTGCTGAATGTCCGGTTAATGCACCTGCGTACACCGTGGCTCGCGAGCGGAACACCGTGAAGCGAACAGAACAGAGAGGAGGAACGAAGAATAGAACGCGGAGGACAATCATGGTGCTACAAGCTGCTACCGATGACGAGAGGAGAAACGGCTCGGGGACGCGAAACGAAGAGGACACGAGATACCACGTGGACCGGCTTGTTCGGGAACCAAAATAGAGGGAAATCCTCGTTCCCGCGCACGGAGATCAATAAAAATAAATGTTATTTCTTCCTTATTAAACGCTATGACCAAACTCGCCCCCCGAGAAATGCCAGAGATCGAAAAGACCTAATTAGTTGGAAACACTAATCAGGTAAAGGTGCCTAATACTTGGTTGCTTATGGCATGGACGAAACGCTATACAATTTTGTAATTACGTGACAAACCATGTTTATATTATTGTTTTAGAGAAATGAGAGGACCCTTAACTTCAATAACAACCTGTGAAAAAGGGGGACCCAATTTGATTGTCCCATTACATGGACCACGTAGTGAAGCCTAAGAAATTTCAATGCTTTTGGAGACTCGAAGGTGAACTTTATTTGATAAAACTCATAATAAGTATTATAATTTAAGAGAGTAAGGTGGAAGATCACTTTAATGGATAATAATCAACGTTATATGCACTCGGGTTAGAGTATTGGATCTTTCACCTTACCGTTCCGTTCGTTCGTTTCATAACTTTCCGACTTTATGCTGCCGATCATCGAATTTTTCTGCTAGTTCGGTGGCTTTCGATCGACCAGTCTAACGCGATAGGAAAGATTCCCCGGCTCGATCCTCGATGGCGTGTCTCTCCCGTTTCTTCCTCGCTGCCTCCTCTTTCCACTTCTGCCTCGCGGCTCCACCATGCACCAATTCATAAAATCCCTGGAGCGAGCCTAAGCGCTCCACTAACTCCGTCGACGAGTCGCTGACCTCGGGATTCAGCCGTGCGCATCAGCTGCATTTCTCCATGCGCATAGACCAGTTGCGCTGCGATGGTCATGGTAATCTCGAAGGAACAAGGAACGCCGATGCGCCTCCGCGAAACAAGGAAATACCGCTGAATGAAAAAGAGAGACGGTGGAAATTACCAACTGCGTCAACGACCGTTTCCTGATTCACGTCCGCGGTCAAAAAAAAAATGCGCGAAAGACAATTGGAAAAGCGGTTCGCGATCGGCTACTCCATTTTTCTGACGTTTCTTGCTTCTCCAATCTTGGCAATTCCCGAATTACCACGCTTTTGCTTCTCGTTCAAGTACAACTTTTAAAGGAATATTTATATTTAAAGCTTAACTTGCGTTTTTCGATGCACGATTCGCTATTCAGAAGCAATACGTTGTTTAGGGGTTATTTTTCACGGCGATAAATAACGATAACGACCGGTCGAAGGATAGGTTTCGTTGAACGGCGACGGTTATTTGTTAATATCCAGTCAGAATGCATTTATCATTCTAGTGTGAAATGATCTTGCGTCAAGGTCGGTAATTACCAGAGATAATCGAGGGAAGCCCTTGTTCGATGAATCGTCTTTAATTAACAGCCACGTGTCTAAGAATGTTTCTCCAAAATTCTCGTTTCAATAGAGATCGACCACCATAGAAATATTACGTTTTTACTTTTATTTGAAAAATGACTAGTACTTGATTTTCAGGTGAACGTCCCCCCTTAACAACGATGTTTTTCGAGCGTTATACGTAATAACATGGCGTACGAAGAGCGACAGCAACGGAACGCGCGCGTTCCGGGACAAATGAGCCAAATGGTCTGTACAGAAGGACACATCAAGGGGGGGAAAAATGAAGAATTGCCTGTCGCAATCCGGCGTCCCTCGTGGTCTTTGGTTCGCAGAGGTTCTTGGCTCTTGGAAGCCACCGTGTAAATTCTATCAAAGTCTATGTTACTCTATGCCGTGGTACGATCATGCCCCACTCCGGCACGACTACACGTGAAAAGTCACGCTCTGTTGGATTCAGGTATAGTTAGTCCGTAATGTACTGGGTGGCTCGTCGTCTTTCAACCGAATCGTTTTCGACCAACGAGGATTATTTTTATAAATTAGTTTATCAGCGACGCCCGGAGCAATAGAACGAAGAAATCTTTTCGGTATGGGACACGGTGAAGCATCTGGCACCGGTCCACGAAGTATTTTGCAGAGAGCTCGGCTATCGACTCAATCACGCGATCGACATTTTATTAGGAACATAAACGCGCGGGGTGAACGTTATTAAATAAACCGTGGAAATGCATTCTCACGAGTTACGTGGAGCTCGGTGGAGCGGTAACGTTCTATGGTTCGGTGCATGTGAAATCGTCGGTACCGCGTAAATTGTCCGCGTTATTAATACCTTGCTCCGAAACGGCAGAAATCCTGTTGCAATTAAGGATAAGAGGCGCTTGGCCTTTTGGTTCATCGTGCGCCGATTCGCTGGATGCAGTTGCTACTTCGCGTCGCGACGCTTTGGTGTACCTCAAGCTTTTCACCTGTACGATGATTCAGAATTTCAACATTCTCCGTATCGTCGAGGAAGGGGACTTGTACGACACCATGTTGACTCTAAGTATTACTATAAATAAGGATGTTTTTTGTTGGATCTATTCTGTTTCAGCAACTCGACCAGGGATTAAACCCATATTCGTTGAATACAGTCGCTTCCCCGTGTTCCGGTCGCAACCCTCGTCTCGTGAACGAAACCCTCCCCCTCGCAGGTAGTGTGGATTTGCGGCAAGCAACGCAACGAAAGGAAAGGAAGGTCGCAGCGGCGATATGTGCGCGTCGAAAATCCAGCGTCTGGGCTCGGTGCCACGTGCCCGAACATCGACGCCGTCACAGTGGTCTCGATTAAGAAATTTAGCGACGTTTCAATGTATCTTTTAAACTAGAGAAGTTATCAAGATCAAACACGGATTAAAACATTTCAAGTGACCTAACAAGTGTTTTTCAAATAATATTTACGAGGTCTGTAACTTGAAGTATGTAATCTGAAACCCGTCGCATCGATGGTTCCGTGAATCCGACGTTGAAACAGATTATTTCATTAATTTTTCAGGTCCACAAATAGCAACATACATCGCAGATATATCGATACGAGAGAGTTGATTTTTTTGCCAGATGTCACTGAATTTCTCTGACGGGGATCACTGTGGCGCCGCCGCCGTTCGATCATCCGGAGCCGGTTCACCGGAAAACCGTGGGGCCCTTATTTCTCGATCACTCTGTATGCGTATACTCGTATCCCCTGTACACGCGTCCGTGGCCACGGCTTTCGCTACGGTGTTAGCCTATTCGCCCATTCCGAGCTGAGTCACACACCACCGACACACCACTACGATCTTTCCTTCTCTCTCCCACCCTGTCTCCCTCACCTCTCCGTTCGGTCTGACTTCCCCCTACCACCGGTGGCTCCCTTCGAAATGGTCCCCCTCCACCACGTCCCTCACCTGTGGCTCGTTCCTGCGGCCGCAGGGGCCGCAGGCTGACTCCCCAGGTCGACTGACTGAGCCGACTGTCTCTACGGCTGGCTGGCTCGGCGTAGCCAACCAGCCGGTCGACTCAGCCAGCCACCTTCCTTCTTCTGCGTGTGTATCGCAGGTCGGGCCGGAGTTTACCTGGCGTTACCTGCCAGCCTGCAGCCTCAGTTCACTCACGTCACTTCGAGCAACCGGTTCGCGGAGTCCTCCCGGCCGCGATCCTTAGACTTTAAAAGCCTTCCCTTCTCGAGCCTACATCCTTCTTTTTCGATTTTTTTTCTTCTTTTGTACGCGCGTAACCGCCGCGCTCTTCTTCCTTTACCTTGGCTCCGTCGGGCCCCTCTTTACCTCGCTCGCTTCTGCCCGACTCTTCATTCTTCGTACTCGCGTGACGTTTTCATCGGACACGAAACGACATTACCGCCTCGTGGTGACTCTGCTTGGCTCGATCACGGATCACGGAACACGGCCACCGACGACTAGGAAAAATAAATGGTGCCCCGGTCTAGTTCGGAACGTCGCAAGAAGCAAGAAACGGCGACCGAAGAAATGTGGACGCTGAAACCGGGCAACAGTGCAATGTTGATGGGAACTCTCGGAGCGGAAGGTATTGCCGGTCAGTGAGAGAAGGGGAGCCATCGGAGAAGAGGTCGTTACCAATGGCGATCGGTACCCGAGCGTCGTCCTCGATCGAGGCAGCGGAAATAATCTTTCTCCGACTATATCACGGAATATTGGTAATATCTCTATACACCATTTGTAAAGTCGTAGACGACTGATCGGTTAGGGTTGCGTCAATGGCGAAGTCGCGTCGCGATATTCGATGAAAAATGTCAGTTGGAACACCGACGCGGCGAGTTGATCGGAAACCTTTCAAAGTCCGGGGTCACGCGGAGAGTTTCTGTGTTTCTCGGAGCAAATCGATGCAAACGGGCCGTTTCGAAACCAGGTGGATCGCTGTTGGCTGCCGCGTACTTTTTCAATCGAGCCTCCGCCGACCGGGAACGATCGGTTTCTCGTTCCCGCGGTCGCCGACTCTAAATGTCGCGAGGTTTTTGTCGACGGTAACGATCACGGACCAAGTCTATTTCGTTCGGGGCTCGCGAGGCGGCACGCTCACGACGGTGGTTTCTCTTTCTTGTGTACCTACGATTTTCATCGGGTCACTGTCCTCGGTACGGTCACCGTTATTCCCCGGCTCCGACCTCGCCACGAAAAACATCGCCGCGCCGAGAGATTGCGTCACGGGGGAATCGAAACGATCGCGGGAAACAATTTTTCGGGTCCCGATAGATTAACTAATTCGCATCGTGGTCGATACTAGGCGCAATAAAGTAAATCGATAGCGACCTGGTATTAGCATATTGTCGCGCGTGTTAGCTTTCACGCGAGGCCGTATCCCGGAATGCAGAGAGCAGCGATCTATCGATTTATCACCTCGTAAGAATTCACCCGCGTAACTCGACCGGCTACGATTCCTAAGAGCAGATCTATGTCACGATTTAATATGGTTTCGAAAGTCTCGCGGCTTGTTTGCTATTTTATTGTTTTCAGCCTGTCTTCTCCGTCTCCGTTTCTCGTTCGCTCGGCCGAGCCTCCCTTTTCTTCGACTGTCTCGTTTTCTCGACCTGGATTTATCGTTGCCGTGAAATCCTTTCGTCACGGCGCGCAGTGCTCCAAACCACGATTTACACGCGAAAAACTATATGTATTCCGCCATAAAAGTGGATCTTTGCAAACCGATAGTTCTTAGTGTAAAACTGTAATAGATTTTAAAAGTGTGCGAAAGTCATATATTTTCTTCCGCCGTCCGGACGGTGCCTTTCTGTTTCTTCTTTTTCAGCCACCGTGACGCATCGCGATCGATAGCGCTCGATAAGATTACCGAAAGGAAACCGAGCGTTTTTCTCTTTTTTCTTTCGTGCACGACCTATGCGCCAACGGCGTCGGCTTTCCTCAAAGACTTACGTACAGGAGACGTTGAATTAATCCGGGTCCGGAACCGTCCGGTATCGTCGTGTTTTGTAAGCGTTACGCAACCGAGAGAAACGGAAAATAACTACGAGCAAGGTACAGCTGCAGTTTTCGACGAAGGTCGGTAAAGGAACGGGCAGAAGTACAATAAACAACGCGCGTGACGAGCAGCGAAAAAAATGCACGCTAACGCTTCGGTTGCATATTCCGCGTTATTACGAGTCTCGGTGACGCGGTTTTTCTTCGTCGATCGCGTGCCATCGATTCGATCCGAGCGTCTATCGAGAAACGTGCTGGAACGCGCGGCAAATCGCGACTCGCGACCGCCGAGAGAAGCGCGCGGCTCCCGACGAGACAAGAATTTCTGATCGACGTTTGACCCATTTAAAACCATCGTTCGAAAACCAACCATCAGCTTTTTCACTCTCATATTCCTGTCTTTTTAGGTTTTTCGAATATTTCTCCCGTTCGCGGTTCGGACGTGTAAGAGATTCTTTCTTCGACGTCTCGCATCCACTCCAGAAACAGGAATTCTGGGCTAAACGGTGCTTTACGAGTTTCACGAGCGGTCTGAACGTTCTGAAAAATTTTCCACGGCAAACCATCGACGGAAAGCCTCGATTCTCCTGGGAACGGGTCGAAAGATAGGGGTACGAAGTGAAACCGGCAGTTTTCTATACGACTCCGCTGTATAACCAGTTTCGAACACGTATTTATTACAGCTTTTCCTTATTTGCTTTCAGTCACGGGAGCTAATCTTCATTATATACGATGTCGAGTCCGAGAAACGTCGGTTTTCTGTCGCGCGAGCTTGTACGCGCTACCGACACGATGTAATGGACGCACTGACCGAAAGTAATGCTAAAATAATTAGTAGATCTCGAGTTTCGTCCATGAACAATATCTTCGTATTATTAAAGATAAATTACAGTAGAGTTCCGATTAATTGGCATATTCTTTCAATAATCTACTAAACTCACTTTTAAAAGAAGCAATTACCAAACAGTTCTATGGCTTATTTTTTAAATTATATTGATCGGAGTTCTACTGTACTCGGCGCGACGCGCGAAATGTGTTATTTTAAAAGGTGCGACGCAAACGCAGCGTCTTAAATACGTTCGTATTTCGCCCCGGCTGTCCAGGAAATCACTCGAAGACGAAAAAATGTCGCACAGTCTGCGCGTAAATCGCCGATAATGCAACGCCCTGACACACTTCGCGCGTCTCCCGAAGCCAATAAAGATAATCTCCGTCGGTTTCCCGCGTTTTTCGAGCAGAAAACTGTTTTTCGAACTCGACCGTCCGTAATTGCTCGTTTCTGGTTTAGTCGCGAACGAACGAAGAGGACATTGTCGAAAGACTATTATTTCCATGCCGCCTGTCTCGATGTTCGAATAAGTCGTGAGAACCGGAATGATAGCACGACCGGAAGAGCGGCTTGAGAACCAAGGAGACTCGCAGATAGTCGTTGAAGAATCGCAGGTATATACGGCGCACTGAGAAGATTCGAATCGTGAGAACCAGACGAGAAAACACGCCTGCCGGGTTCCCTTGCATACCAGACCTCGCCATCTTTATAATGAATTACTTCGACGCCATTCGCTGATTGAATTAACGCTGGTGAATTGCGACGATGCGGCCGCGGAGGAGAAATTTGCGAAAACGAGATCGAAAGCACGGAGCAACCGGGATAATCTAGCAATAACTTTTTCAACGCCGGACTCTCGAACCCTTGAACCATTCGTAATCTGGATCGTTTGGCGCGGTGACGGCGCGTTCTTGGTAACCGTGAGAAATCGATGCGATTCGTCGCGAAGGAAGAAAAAAAAAAAAATGGAGAACAAAATGGAAACGTCCGTGGGGTATCCAGGAGGGAAAACGCGAATCCCGGTCGAATCCGGCGAACCGACGCGAACGATTCACCGAGGATGAGAGCGAGCGAATCAAAAATCTCTAGGACGGGGTAGGGGCAAAAGTGGGAGGGGGAGTCGAGCGGTGGGAAATCGGTGGAATCGAAGGACGAGCGTGGAGAACGCTTCGGGGAAGAAATCGTGGCACTCCGTGGATCCAACAGACGCGGCTTCCGGGAAGGGATCGTCGTTCCGTGACGGAACGGCAAGAAAAGGGAAAGAAACCGTCGACATACCCGAGTCATGAATTATCCTCGAAGAATTCGCTTCTTTTCGTCGCGTTCTTGCATACTCTTCGCCGCGTTATTCGCGAATCGCCGGCCATTTTTCTTGCCACGGTGATTTATAGTTCGACACACTTCGCGAATCTAAAGAGTCGCGCGTTATCTGCGAATATTGCGTAACTCGCGAATGGTCGCTCGCTGTAAAGATGGTGCTCGTTTCCGGCGAAACGGCGAACACGGGGCCCCCAAACACGCTATCCGAGGGATCGTTGGGTTTGGATTCTGTAAATGGCACTGGAAGAATTCACGGGGGATTCGAGAAACGGGCCCGTGGAGCTCCCGTGTCATACACAGCGTCCGGCCATGCAACGCGATAAGCCATCCCTGATTCCATCGGGTTCCAGCGGCCGGTCGACTGGAAACACGATCGTCGGCCGTTATCGATTCATAAACATCGAACGTTTCGCTGAAAGGTCGAAGGTGGTCCGCTCCCGACGATCACGCTTTTATTGGGTCGTTCGGTAAGTTCGTAGCGGTTCTCGCAGCACTCGATACTGGTACTATGTCGAGAAAGCTACATCGAAACGAAAATTTAAATATCGACGAGTGTAATCGACCGATAACCGATGAAACTTACCGATCGACCCAATGGATTCCGGAAACGAGACGCTAGGTGTTTACGTAACCCGAGCGATCGTCGTAAACGCCGAGGAATCGGGCTATGGCCCGGAGATAAGAGATCGTTAACGTCTTGCTCGGACCGTGGCGCGTTCCCGGGCACAGGCAAGAACCGCTGAATGAGTTTTGTATCGCGAATCGGCGTCGACGGGAGGCCGTTCCGTGGCAAAACGTTTAATGGCCGGGCAAAAACCGGCAGAACATTTTTTAGCGATAACGTTTATGTTCATGGTTGGTTTCTCGCGAGTCGCGGCGGCAACTGGTGCACGTGGCGAGTCCACCGGCCTGGCAACAAGCGGCGACCTTCTCCTGCGCGCGGATGAACACGCCGCGGCCGAGCCGCGTTTCTCGAGCGAAATATCCATCCAGGAAGAAGAGGAGGAGGAGGAGGAGTAACGCATACGTTGAACCGGAAACGCAGCCCGCGCGGGGGCAAAAGAAGACAGCGGTGGAGAAAAAAAGGCCCCGCGATCAAGGGCCTCACGGATCGATTCGCGACGCGGCTCGGACGCACCGCGACGCAACACCTGTCGCACGGCGACCAGGTAAGTGCATTCTTCCCTTCGTTGTCACCGGGCACGAGCAACGGGGGAACGTTCGAGGAATTCATTTAAATCCTGTTTCGCGCATCATCCCATTAACGGGCACGTTAATAGAGCGTTAACGTGAGACGGAGCTCGGTAAAGGTGGGAACAAACGCGCGCAGATGGCTGACGGGACAATTTTCTTTCTCCTCGGAGAACTGCAATTTCTGTCAAACGGTTCAATTCAGAGAAAATTGTCGCGTCGCAGAATGAGTTTCCGAGCGAAGCGACGGCCCGTTCGAAGCTTCGAACCGTTGAAAAAACAAATAGAGAATAACGTTACAAATCGCGTGTCGCGGAAACGACGTAGCGCTTAGGCATGAGAACAGAGTTTAACAATGCGATCCGTGCAAATATTGTATGAAAATTGTCATAAGAGTACGACGTTTAAAGGCCTAGAGAATCAAGTTTGTCGATAGACGAACAGGATACGAGCGAGTTGTCCAATAAACGACGAATCATGATACTAACGTTTGATTACCTGTTGCATCACACCTGTTGCTGTCCGAGCTCGAACCACGTGACGGCAGTGGCCGTGAAAAGATGTTCTCGATAGTCTCGGCGTTTGTATCGATCGCTCGGGCAAGCATAAACGACCGGAAGTGTCGGTGTCAATGTATCGCGTTAGTATGGTAAAGGTAACAAACAATCTGTTATAACCGGAGCCGCTCTCTAATTTACATACGCGTACACACGGAACCATAGGGGTGACGAGTAGAACGAAAATTGTTTTCATATCGTGCAACGAGGGGCAATGCTTTCCGTTAACCAACAAGCGGGCAAATAAATTCACCGTCGACGTTTGTCCGACCCTATCCGATACTCTAAACAGCAACGAGGCAGTTTACCGTAAAATACGAACGATATCTCCCCCACGAACGACCGACGTTTTAACCTGCAGGTAAGTCGACTCTACAACGTGATTAACAATAGCTAGAAAAATACTAATAAACTTTTTGTACGCTCGCAATAATTAGTATTCTGGGTCCGCATCTCCTGTTTCGACGAAGATCCAAGAAAAAAAATGGTAGATGAAGAAGTCGAACGGTACAACAAGTTCCACGGTCTGCGGCAATCTCAGTTTTCTCATAAACGTTTACGAAGAAAGCGAGGTCATGGGAAGACAGGCTCCGTCGTACAATTAAAGTTTTTTTTTTTTCTTACGATCGACGAAACAGAAGATACGACTCGTCCCGATTGCGTCATGCAACCTGTACCGTGTTACGTAAAGGAAGGAAAATAACGAAATGCTGAAGAAAAATTCACGACTTCTAGCGACGGATCTTTGACCCCTGGAAACGAATATTCTCGATCCTCGGTGTCGATAAAGCACCTCGGCGTTTGATCGTGCTCGCGTCCTCCCAGGAATCTCTCGATCTCATTGTTCGTGGCCAGCAGGGCAGAAAGCGACGCTTCCGGTTTCAAGTTGGCTTGCGCACGACAGACGGACAGGCCTGGTTGCATCCTGACCGGCCAAGTAAACACCTGCACCATATTTCATGGGGGAAAAAAGGATCAAGGTCGTAAATAAACGCTTCGTTCGGTTATCCGTTACGTCCTTACTTCGTTCCATTGTAACTCTCCACGATCCGCACCGTCTTTGCAGGCACTCGTCATTATGCAACGAAGAACCGTAATTGGAGACACGGATAAATCAAGGGAACGAGCGAAAATTACGCCGTACGACGGTTCTCGCGGCCGGCACGTAAGTATGGAAACGTAACCGCTCCGTTCTTGCAATTTTCAAACCCGATGAAACGGAATCGTACAACGTCAATTATTTTTACAGGCGCACTCGCGACCGGCATTATCTTCGACGATGGAAAATTGTCATGGCACCGGAAGCGAATAACTAGCCGCGGAACCGGAAGTCGCCGTGGGACCGCTGGGAAACTTGAAAATATCTCGTACAGCCTTCGCCGTTCCCTGGGAACCACCGCTTGACACGCACGCGGACGATCGTGCGTTTTCTGTTGCGTGTTCGCTGCTGATGGGACTTGCTATACGCTGCAACACTGATTCGAATACGATTCGATGTTAGAAAACTTTTGAAAGTCTCGATCCTGTTGGAAATCTTGTAAATCTTGATCGATTTGCAAGTCTACGCGTAAGTTGCGAGTCGTCGAGTTAACGAATGTTTAACATCTTAACTACATATATTTTTACTACTTTTGTTCACGAAATCGTCAAGACGATCTAGATTTTCATCCAAGTTCTGTAAACGCGAGGCCTGAAGGAACGTAGGAGCCCGAATTCGATAGTCTTATACACGTTGGCCGAACCGTGAAGGAGTTGGTGACTCGTTCGAGGTATTATAAGTTTTAGAGAACGTATAAATATCGTAACGATTTCTTTGGAGAGTCGAATGATACACAGGCGTTCGTAAATACGTGACGCAAACTTGGCACCCGTGCATCGCTCGTAAAAATAAACGGAAAAGTGTTGGTAAATATGGATCCGGAAACTAATTGTAACATAAAATAAACATGTTTCTACTCGTCGTAAGAACAACGTACCCCGTCCTCTGTTTCTTGACAGGAATAATACGATAATGAATGAGATACACGACGACGCACGATAAGTGTACAATAATACGGACTGATTATAGGCACAGTTACAAAAGCACAAGGCCCATATGGTCTTCTAAGGTCTTCGACAGTGGAAAATTGCCTCAAATAGAATGTAGAAACGGTCAAACAGCGAGGCGCTATTGGCATAACGTAAACGTGAGGTTTGACCTGATTCAGAGCACGGGAAGCAGCCTCGAGCGACAAATTAAACGATTTCTACGGTTTGGACACTCATGATCGCTAACACTTTTCTGTTTGTTTTCAACGACGCTGCAAGTGTACAATGTTTGCACCCCAATTCGTGAACTTCGTATCTCTTTCTGCAACATTACCATAATAAATAATCACCGTGGCGATATTGCGTCAATAATCATATTGTAAGGTATTGACAGTGTCGGTACCTGTATGAAAGCACGCGATATCGTACATTAACGATTCAAGTTGGCTATTCATCGACTGTACACGCCTATCCGCTTCCGAGTACGTGTGCAACCCACACGCCGGTCCACTCATCTTACACCGACACGTAGTCGCTTTTATGATTCACGAAAGTTATCTTTATGGTCAGGTGAGTAACGCGTCGATGGCTTAACAATGGGGAAAGGTGGACGGCAGATGAATCCTTCGCCCTTTACGCGGGAGATCGTTCCTTTCGAACGCGCGCGGCAACATTTTGTCACGTACGAAGCTAACAAGTCATTTGCGTGGCCTTTCACCGACGTAGCCATAGCGATCGACCGTAAAGCAACAACGCGGTACTCGAAAGAATCCTCGATTAGGAAATCACGACCGCTGGCGCGCGCCTCTGTCGTATGAAAATAACGAATCGTCCTGACGCGGAGGTTCCGTCGAAAGCAGGAATTTCCAAGACCGTGTACATATTATGTGTTTTCTAAATGCGAAGAAATCGCGGGCTTGATTCACATCCAGAAGCCGTGGGCGATCTCCGGACGTCATTAGAAAATTTGAAACTTCCTCGACGTACCGTCCTTGACGAGCGAACGATATTTCTGCGTCCAGGATGAGCGGGGAGGAGCCAATTGTCCGGTCTTCCGTCAGTGTCAATGCTGGGACAGCTACTAATTATTCGTTCGAAACGGAGTGCTGTCGTCGCGCTTCCAGATACGTCGTATGTTCGAAATGTAAAAATAAGCGCTAGACGGTATCGTCGAGCAGTGTTTTAGAACGCGCGCCTGACCACGAGAAAGTCGTAATTTCGGTCACATTAACTGCCACTTAACTTTTGATACTTTTATGTATCCGCGTCCCCAGGGATCGTAAATTTTACTATTATTTAAGTACAGTAATAGATACACTGAAATCAACGGTTTGTCCTGCCTTTGAAAGTTATTGTAGGTAAGCAGGAACTATAAAAAACATATATGCTTTAATAAAAGTCACGATGAGTGGTATTAGAAACGGGTAATCGATATAACGAAAGACAAAATACTTTTACACCCTTGGTAGATCTAGTTGTTAATCAGCAGCGTCTCGCCGAAGAGAAGTTGCAGACGAATAAATATTGACGTATGGGAGAAATCAAAGCGTGCACAGTAAATATATCAGCGATTTCCGAGTGGACAGGGTACATATTACGAATGCTTGATGATCTGGCGCGGTGCAAACGAGCTACCGCGTCTAATTGAAATATAGCCACGGTTACTTGATCCCGAGGCCCGGGTAAGGAAGTAGAGAAAGACCGTGGGGGTGCAGACTCGCTAAAAGTAAGAAAATGTACAATTGTTATGCAATTTTCACGGACTTTTAACATCTGGATAGTCACGTTTAGGTGCTAGTATCGGCGATTAGATTAATCCTAACCGTATCGATATGTTTCCGCACGATCACAATCGATCGAGTACGTCAAACGATAAACAACAACTTTAGATAATACTGTCGTGACGGTGTGTGTAATTAGAATTTCGATTTTAGCATCGAACGGGTCTGTGAAACGGATTTCCAGAAGCTATTATATATTTTTTTGGTTGCTAATGATTGGCTGCACGAGAACGAAAACTACGATGACGCGTCATGTTCTGGACAGGATAATATGTTCGTCCGTAATTACGTTCTTTAATACGTTCAGCATGGACGAGCAGATGATCTCTGTCCTAGGCAAAAAGGCTGCGATACTTAATAACGTAATAATTAATTTTTTACGAATATTAATCGCAATCGCGTTGGCATGTTTCGATATACCCAAACGCGTCGTTGTCATTATTATTAGAAACGTAAATATCAACCGGATCATCGTTATTTATAGCTGTTGCACGTTATTCGTAACAAGAACTACAAATTTGAATCGCATCCGCGATTATACGCGTCGTACATCAAGGTCGCTCGAAACGATCCAACATTAAGGGATTAGACGCTTTGATCTGCTAAACAAATACCAGATTTTTAGCAATTTCTCTCTAAGCGACAAAAATACTTTTTTGTGCAGGGTTTCGAAACAAGACTTGTCAAACATCGATTCAGCAGAGAAAGGACCGAACGATAGTGTTCTCGCGAGCTCTGGATCGTTCGAAAAATTATGGGAGTTTCATGGAAAATCGGTGGCGCACAGTGGGCGCCGATAGGCGTCTTTCGTCGTCACGCTGTTGCATGTCGACGGTAAAATGCATCTGGACGACAGCCAAATTCAAAAATAAGCCGAAATTCGACGGATTTGCCGATCATCCTCGATCACTTCGCGCCTTCGTCGTCTCGATCGCGTCCGTGACACCGGCTCGCGGCCGATTTACTCCGCACAACTCGCTTAAGAGGGTTACAAAACATTTTTACATACGAAAAATTGGAAAATAAATCCCTAGTTCGTGCCATAGCTACACACTTTCCAACCAAGATACTTTTCCTTTTTTTCAGATCATCAGAACTGCTGGAATCGTGTCAGTCATAAGGACACTTTGTTTTGAAGAGACTTTCTTGGATGATCCATAGCTCGTACAATTTTCGTTATCTGTACTCGAAAAAAATCCTGTGTATGCTGAAATCATCGGTAAATATACGAAATCAGTCTACGGTTCTCTATATAAAAAATAACGAAAGCCTAAAAATTGCATTTCTAGAACCGAATACCCCCTGAATACAAAAGTTAGAACTCGAGAGTCTAACGTTCGCGCGAATTCCGCGAATCATCACTATTTCTGTGTCGTCCGGTTGGCAAGCAACGAGACCACGTTGTCCTACGCTCATTCTCGTCCCTCGTTCCCTCCCTCCGAAATAAAGAATACATCACCCAGAAGAAAACAACGATATAACGAGGTTTCTATAAAAATTGAGGCGACGAGTCATCGGCGGCGATTCGCGAAATTCGATTCGACGATACGGGAAACGCTTTTCGAAACCAGTCCGCGCGTTGACGCAACCGTCTAACGGGTCCGCGATGACGACACGATCGCGTTCGTTCCCCGCGGCCCGTATTTTTAAATCCCGTCTTGATCCCGCGCCGAACCGCGCGAATCTTCCGCGATCGCCGTCTATAAATCACTCGGTCTCTCACCGCCGCGGACGGGTCTCGAGAGATGTTCTCGGTGAGAGTTCCCGCGTGGGAGAGAGAGAAAGAAAGAGGGAGAGCGAGAGACATACAGACATAGAGAGAGAGAAGGAAAAGTGGGAGTGAAAAGAGATGGAGGGGTCAAGGGAAAGAGAGGGGGACGAGGAGCGAGAGAAGGATAGACAGCGTTTTGAGACCCCTCGGTGACCAGTTTAGTTCTGCTTGGCATTCGAACCGCACGAGGAGATCATGTGACAGAAGGCACAAGGATCCTCGCACCTCGATCCAGGATCTCAGACGCGAAACGAAAGGGCCGGAGTACAGCGATCGGCGAAGGTCGAAGATCGAAGATCGAAAGGTCGCTGCCGGGACGACCGTGCCGCCTCCGTGAATATTTCTGACGTTCGGAACACTGGGATTCCCTTTCGTGCCCGTTGTCGATCGATCAAGAACCGATCACGGTTTCGCCGAGCCCGAAGAAAGTAGGAAGTGCATAACCGTCGGATGGTATACCGTAAACGGTAGTCCAGGATATCGGCGAGCGTGTAACGCGCTCCTTTTCCGTCTTCCGCGAGACACGTCGTTCGAGGATGATCGCCTGCAAAGGCACACGGCTACGCTCTCGACGCGTCGCGTAACACGCGCGTTCCGTTTAAATCAACAAATGATCGCTGCGTGAAAACCGGCCGCATACATTAACGAAGAAAGTGGTGTGCACCGTTCTCTGTGCGTCGAACGCGGTGCCACGCTGCTGTCGCTTTTAAATGACACTTGCGAAACCGACAACTGCAGAGAAGAGGGTCGTTGACAGCATCGGGGAACGATAAACATCGAGCGCGGTGTCGCTGGTCCGGGGAGATCTTTGAAAAAGAAACGATCGTAGATCAAGGAAGAGCGCTCGAGTTGTTCGCCAGTACGCGCACCTGTCGCGTGGACCGTAGTTTCGTCGCCACTGTTTTCACGTTCGTGCGCGACCCCGGCGAAAGAAAGGTCGTCGAAAGGGTCGCGGGGGGCAGATATGAGGTCGAGTCGTCGGTCCACGATCTAAGAATATCGCGAGTAGATCGTTGAACCGGGGCTTCCTTTCTTTCCACGTGTCGGCAGACCGAAAGAAATAAATCAGAAACTTTCTCTGGAACCGTCGGCTACGGCAGTGCTGTGTAAACTATGTCGGGAGACACCACGTCCGACGAGGAGGGATCCCAGGAGGACTCGCCGCGATACGACATCGACGATTTGGAAATTATCAAAACCATAGGTGAGCATCGTAACACCTCCTGGAATATACTTTGTACTCAAAATTCATTCCGTGATCGACTCGAAAGTGAAATAATATGCCACTTTGTTGTTTTCTCTGTGATTTTCAGATTCAAAAGTGACCAATTGATATTTCGTTATTTTCGTCTAAATATTATCTTTTAATAATGACTTTACATCATTTGTAGAATAACTTTCTCTACAAAAGAATTACTTCATATTATGGAAACGATCTGCAAAAGGGTTAATTTGGAGAGCGAAGCCTGTAACGTCTCCAGTCTCGATTAGATTCTGTCGATGTTGCCGGGCTTTCTACTTGCCTCGAGCCTGTTTCGAAACGGTGTTTAGGGATATGGTTCGCTTTAGGAAGAAAGTCTCGTGGTTCCATCGAACTTACAACGGAAAAATTTGTTCAAATAACAAGATAATATGTCGCTGAAAAATTGCCGATCTTCGAATGGAAAATGTTAGAGAAGAACTAAAGCAAACTACCCTCGATGCGAGGAAGTGGGCCACTGGAGAGTGAGAGGCCACCGAGTGTATATTTAACTGCTCGTTAAGTCAGAGTTACACGAGAGACTCGATCAGTAAACTGCAGGTGTTCCGTTAGTAGTTTTTCAAACATTCCGACGTCTCTTGCGAAATAATTATTTATATGGCTAACACCATCGATAGGATCTCGAATTGTCGTACACGCGACGCGTTTTATCATCGTCGATAAAAATAATACGATGGAAGAAAGCGTAGATCATCGATCGGCTCGCGCTACGTAATTGGAACATCTTAATTTGGACGATAAATAAACTTCCAGCAACCTTAATCCTCTATCGTTTCATTTATTTGGAGGGTCGTTCCTCTGTAATACGTTTATTTTCAAAATAAAATAAATGTCAAGGGCACGCTTAATTGTAAAAATAAAATAAAAATCGATTTATTGGAGGTTCTAGACCAAAATGCGCCCTTAAATCGCGCTTAGGTTAAATTCGACCATAAAGCAGCACGCGCGCCTCGAGCGAAGATCGATCAGGACAGATGCGGCAGGCCGCTTCTTTGAGACGTAAAACAAGTTTTGGCCGAACACCAAAATCCTCTCGAGTGTCCGTACGGGAAAAAAAATAACATATTAAGGGGGAGCGTCTGGCATACGAAATTCGAGCAAACCATTCTCCACCTGGACATGAATGAACAGCGTAGAAATATCGATCTAACCATAGAAAAGTACTTGAGATATTTTTAACTGTCGAGGATCCAAAGTTTTCGCTTTGGCTAAAAAAAAAACAATATTTCGAGACGACCACGTGAATAAAAAAAAAGGGTTACGCGCGTGTTGTTTATCGCTTAGGCGACCATTAATTATCGACGCTTTCTCCCCTGGTCGCATAATCCGCACGCGCTGTTCGGTCTGTTTAATACACTTTTCCCACGAATGCAGGTGACTAAAAGTCGGTCTGCCTAACGTACCACGACCAATTAACGGCGCCCCTGCATTTCGCGCCGAAATTAACCGGCAAATTGCCACGTATGACGCGTTTTATCGCGATCACGAAAGTCGTTTCGCATACACAAGTGCCGTTACGAGCTTGGCAAATTTTGGCAACGAGCGAATAAAGAGCGAAACCGTGTTCTCCGTACCTCGGAACAATCGCGGCGACTGCCAAAGACAGATGCGAACAGCTGTCGATGATAAAAACGACAAGCGGCTTCCGGCAACCGATACTTTTAAATGTCCCGCGGTCGATGGAAAATTTACGTAATTATTGCGTTTACATCGAATAACGAAACGCTCCGAAAAATGTTCTACAAGGTGTTTCTCTTATCTCTTTTATTAAGAAAAGAAAGAACGATATGATTTTTTTTTTTATACCAAGATAAGAGGTAGAATGTCCGATGTTACGTTTGTATTAGAAGTTAAAGATCGTCGATTACGCGAAACTCGTTTCAGGAACCGGTACCTTCGGGAGAGTGGTCCTCTGCAGGCACCAAGGGACTCCAATGGCCCTGAAGATCCTTTCAATGGTGGACGTGATCAGATTGAAGCAAGTGGAGCACGTACGGAACGAGATCACCGTCCTGAAGGAAGTTAAACATCCCTTTATCGTGAACATGTAAGCAGAATTCGCTTTCTACTTGAATCTGCGCTTTAAATCGCCGATACTCGCGCGCACGCCACGGTCGATGAAAAAGAATGTTGGCTCCGAAGAACGTATCAAACTTTACGCGCGTCAGTAATTAAGAAAGTTGTACGTTTGTCGGTCGAACGAAAGAAATTGTGGAAAAGAAAGCGTAACTGAGAACGACGAGAGTGATACCTGTTAGTCTTTCGTGGGCGATTTATGTGGTTCCTGAAAAATGTTACTTTTAGTTGGTTTGTACTAAATTATTTTGTGTGATAGCAAGTTTCATTATTTCTGTAACACCTTCTCCTTTTCCTTTTATTTACACGCAAGCGTTATAATTTTAAACCGTCTTTCGCTTTCCAGGCTCTGGAGCGGCAGGGACGAGGCAAGAGTGTACATGCTGTTGGAGTTTGTGGCTGGTGGCGAGCTTTTTTCTTACCTGAGGGCAGCTGGCAGATTTTCGGGACCCACCAGCTGCTTTTACGCAGCAGAAATCGTTTGTGCCTTGGAATACCTTCACAGCAAGCACATAGTTTACAGAGACCTGAAACCCGAGAATCTCCTGCTGGACAGCCAGGGCCACCTGAAAATCACGGACTTCGGCTTTTCCAAGAAACTCACGGACAGGTAGCACGACGATGTGTCCAAAAGTGGCTTTGATTTAACCCGTCGATCGTCGCGTCAACCATTTATGGTCCAAACATTCATCTCGTAGAAAATTTCTGGCAGTTGATAATAGTCTGTCGATGTTGCAACGTATTGTTAGCTCGCAGAAAAACATAACAACCTATTGTCTTCTATGGCACGATATCTAGCCGAAGTAAACACGCAAATATTTTATCAACTCCTCACCTTGACATTCATAATCAGATCTGTATACACTGTATACCGCGCAGATAAGTGCGTTTGTTCTTTGAATCATGCTACCTTTTCGATGGTATCTCGTCTAAATGTACCTTCTGGCTTTATCTACGCATCGACAGCCGCGACACGCCTATTTAATTATGCAGAGAAAGCCTCGATAACAGCGCGCGATAAGCGTTTCCACCCACGTCGAACGCCATTGCGACGAGCGTAATTCGAGGGGAATATATTGTGAGTAATCGGTGTGTTTGCAGAACGTGGACTTTGTGCGGTACGCCCGAGTATTTGGCGCCGGAAATAATTCAGAGCAAAGGGCACAACAAGGCGGTGGATTGGTGGGCGCTCGGGGTTCTGATCTACGAAATGCTGGCGGGATTTCCGCCGTTCTTCGACGACAACCCTTTCGGTATATACGAGAAGATATTAAGCGGCAGGATAGAGTGGCCGAAACATATGGATCCGATCGCCAAGGATCTGATCAAGAAACTTCTGGTCGCCGATAGAACGAAAAGGCTGGGAAACATGAGACAGGGAGCCGACGACGTCAAGAGGCATCGTTGGTTCAAGCTGGTCGAGTGGCCATTGGTAATTAATCAATGTTTATTATTCAATCTAAGTAGCTATTGCTTATATTTTCTGTGATCGCGAACAGGTACCTCAGAGAGCCTTGACTCCTCCGATAAGACCAAGAGTGAAGGCACCAGGGGATCCTAGCTGTTTCGACGATTATCCGGAAACCGACTGGCGTTCGCAGCCTCCTCTGCCACCGGAACAGCTGGCTCTGTTTCAAGATTTTTGAAAGCGACATTGTGATTTCTCGGACGGCGAAGCAATAAGGCCGAGCAAATGATTTTATAAAAGATCTCGAACCAACGTTAAGATACACTGATTCGTTTAAATTGCATTAGAGTGATCCATAAAAAAAAACTCCCGATTAAACGCGAGTTTTCTGTTTCATGTTGTACATAGTCTCGTTCTTTTATATTTCGTGCTGCATTATTTATTTGTACGTACTATGTAGGGCATATGTATCTGTCATCGTTGTTCGTTCTTTTTCTCGTTTAAATCGTTGCTTCAACGAGACATTGTAAATAAAGAAAAATTATGCAAATCGTTGGGCAGAACAGGGTTTCGGTCGAAGCGATACTGGGCTATGCGATAGAATTGTTCGGAGACATTTAATATCGCGTACTCGTATCGATGTATGTTCCTTTTAATAGATAAGCGGCAGAGAGTGTCGACAGAAATATAATATAATTTTTTAAGATGACACATGTAAAGTAATCGTAACAACGTGTATGTGATACAGATCGAACAATAATAATTGAATTGTGCACTTTTCTTTTTTAAATTTCAAATCATATCGAGCGTTGTAACCCGTCGCTGAACGAATACGCGCGCGGTTGAAAATCGATGTTCCTCTACGCGGTTGATCGCGATAAGATTAATTTTCAAACGGCCAGTGAATTATTTATACGAAAAGTTGACACGCGACGCCGTCATAAAACGCAGCATTCTGCGTAGAAGAAATCAGTATGTTCGCTAAAGCTAATTTGGAACGACCGATCGTTCGGGAACATCGACAGACTTTTTAAGAGTAATCTGTGGGATCAACAATGTCCAAAAGATTCGTCGATCAGCACCAGCAATTTCTCTATTTTAACGACTCTTTTAACGTTCCGAAACAATCGGTAGACAAAGTCAACGTTGTCAACGTGAAACCCACCGAACCAACAGGTTTCTCGAAGAACGCCAAAGCTGTTCCAACGGCTCGAGACGTTTTAAATGATTTTTTGGAAAGCACCTCTGTGCACGGTTTACAATACTTCGGAAACGTGGACATAAAGGTCGGAGTTTGCGGGAAAATTTTGTGGACCTGCACCATGATCACCGGATTCGTCTGTACGCAACGTTTCTACGATACCACGATATTTTGCATATTTAACATTCTGTGATCGACGCGTAAATGAAGAAGCCAGTTGTTTTGTTTCAGGTCTGGGTCTAATGGTGATACAATTCTTACGACGTTACAACGACGATCCGACCAATACTTACATAAAATCGTTTTACAATCCGATCTTCGAAGCGCCGTTCCCGGCAGTCACGATTTGCCCATTTTCGCCGATTCCTTTGCAGAGGCGTTTGGAAATTTTGGACGGTGTCATTTTGTCCAATAACATAACCAGAGAGTTGGCGATGAACTTTCTAAAGTTAGTGACGGCTAATAAACATTGTTACGAGAACGAAGCATGGTACGCTCGATTAATGGAATCAAATTCGACGCAGATACGGTCATTTCTTAACGATGCCCTACCCTATAAATATGTACGAAGACATGGACAAGTTGAAGGAATTCTTGGAGGCGAACAAGTGGAGCGTATTGGATTTTTTGAAAATCTTGAAGCCCTGCGAGGATATTGTGGAATCGTGCTCGTGGAGCAGCGAACACATCGATTGCAAAGAATCCATCGTGGTATCGTTCAGTTCCTACGGACTCTGCTGCTCGTTTAATTATCTCCTCGAAAAATACGTGGGACGCGAAAAGCAAGTGCATTATTCATCTACACGCTGCTCAGAATAAATGCAAGGCGACACGTTTGAAAGAATTTATCGTTAACCTTCGAACGGCGGAAGAGGGTCCATTTTCACACAACCTAGATTTCGTTATCATAGTTTATTTATATAAGATCATTTATATTCATTATTATTGTTATTTTTAACAGTTTGCATAAGTAAAAATGACCCTACATCCGCTTTACAGGGGTTAATGGGTCCTGAATTGTTATTCTAAAACTGAATGCCTTAGTTATTTTGAGCAGTTTAGTTTTGTAAGAATGTGGTGAGTGTAAGTAAATCATTGTAATTATTTTAAACACGTTCAGAGGACAGCCGGCGCCGAAGCCACTCGTCGCTGTCGATTTCGGTCGAAGGAGTGGCCTGAAACTCTTGATAAAGGAGCAGGTTCTAATCGACGAAGACGACGGTGCGAACAAATTTGATAAAATGATCACAAACAGCGATGGCGTGATGGTAGGATTTTATAGTATATTTGTGTTTCTCCATTGTTTCATAAAAAGTTTGTATCAATCATCGCGTACACATTTGGTCCAATAGAGGTTTTGCAGATTATATTCACCCTTTTGCAAATGCAATTAACCTTGTTTCCTGAACAGGTGATCATTCATCACAGCATGGATTTCCCAGGGCTCAATAGCAACGCATACATTATACAGAAGAGCAGCGAATTGCAGGTGATACGTTTAATCGAATTATCGAACAAATCTGTTACATTAAATTTAGTCGTCGATTATTGATTTTCAAAATAATCGTCGAAGTTTAAAGTTTAAATCGTCGAAGATTTTCAAAATAATCGGTCGACATCGTGGAACTGAGTATCGATACGCATTGTGAAATGTACCCCACAGATCAGTATAACACCGGAACTGATCGAGAAACCGGAAGGGCTGTATCATCGTAACAAGAAAAACAAAATCGTTCCCGTGTGCATTCCGGATAGCAAAAACAGCCTGGATTACTTTCCCTCCTATCGATATTTGAATTGCTATGCAAACTGCAGGATCAAAATGATGATACAGAATTGCGGATGCCTGCCATACATTTTCAGCAACATAGCCACGTACTATCGCATCAACGTAAATAGATCTATCGACGAATCCATTTCTCCGAGCGACGATTTCGCGTTTACGACACTAGGATCAATTTTTTTTTTAGCATTGCGGGTTGGACGGCTTGATTTGCGTGCAGAAGAACTCGGAAAAAATGAGTATCGTCAAAGACGTTGAAACGGCAAACATAAGCTGCAAGTGCCGCACACCGTGCAAGGAGCTATCTTACAAGGGCTTTCCAAACTCGATGACTCTGATGCAAACCAACGCCTCGTCCAACTAGTGAGTCGATGCTTTGAATTTCAATATTCTATTCGCGATAGTCGGAACGGAATTAACTCGGTGGGCATTGAATATTTTGGATCCTCGAGGCCACATTCCCGACTGCGAATTTCATCGCGAACTACCTGCTCTCCGTTGCGTCACGGTCCTCCATTTTAATGGTGGTTTACAATCGATGATTTTGTATTACTGCTCGAAAGTCGAAAACATTAAAAAATCTAGTGTAAACTAAATTATGATCCACGGTTTATTGCAGCAAACACGTAACGACCAACGACGCCGTTTTAAGGGTTTTCATGAAGTCGCAAGTCTTTCAGATCACGGAGACGGTTCCAGCAGCCGACGCAATATATCTCCTGGGTAACGATTATTTATTTATTAAGATTTCTTTCCTCGTAACATGTTTCTTCTGCTTTACATACGTTCACATGGATATGTTTCAGCGTCGATAGGCGGAATTTTCAGCCTGTTTCTTGGCTGCAGTTTCCTAAGCGTCGCGGAGATCTTTTACTTCGGCGGTTTACTGTGCCGTTCGATTTTCCTGCGTCGGAGCACTGAATCTCCTTCGAAAAGGAAGCGGATTGCCTTCGATAGTCATGTAAACACTCGACCGTATTATTATTGATCGTTAATAAGCGCACATAAACTCCGTGTATCGCTATTACGGACAAATTGAACGTTTTGCCTTTCTCTTTCTTCGTGCTTTTAAACGCGTTTTTTATATCGCACGGGTCAGCGATTCTTTCGAAGCTAATAATTCGATCTACGCTACTCGTTACACAAGTTCGGGCGATCTATTGTGTAACACCTTTGGCATACACGAGAACAGCAAGAATCTGGAGCAATTAGATCTATTTCGAGCGATTACTGGAACGCCACGGGGGCGTTTGTATCCACGATGGTAAAAATATTTACTACCGTCGGTTTCCTCTTTGAAGTTACTCCGTCGAAGAGCCGTTCCCGCGACGAGGAAACGTGTTCCGGTCGATCGAAAATTACGGATTTACAGACTGACGTAATTGACATTCGATTATTCAAATGATTTAACAACAAAGTTTAGAAAACCTGTTCGTTTCACAATGAAAATTCCAAGCGGCGTGCACGCCCCGTGCGACACGAAACGCGTTAAACGAGGTCTGCGGATAAAAGGATAGAAAATCGAGCATTTATCGCACACACGTATCCCCGAATAACAGGAAACAGTTGCGATAAGTCGAAAGCGGTCGATGAACGTATTCTCCGCGGTATTCTATTTATAAGTAAAAAGATTTTTCGAGATGTACGGAATCGAATAAATTGGTAATCCGATCGTGGATAAATATCAGCGGGTGGTTACGCAACGATCGGGAGAATCCGTCGATTTTGATTGGTGGTTTAACGAAGCGATATATATTCAGATAGAAAGACGATGCCCATAACGTCTATTTTCGGAAGTGCTATCGAAAATACCGATTTAGTTCTCTGTACGTCGACTGTACGGCTGTACACCGTTGAAAAGAGCTGGAAGCACCGGCTATTTTCGACTAAACCCGCCCACGTGTTTCTTACGCATCGTCCATGTACTCGAAATGTTTTCTATCCGCAGGCGAAGTCGGTGTCTCCGCTTCTTTTTAACCGCAGGCCTTAAATTACGCCGGAACGAACGCATTTTCTCTATGTTTACACATACGTGCGAAACGTTTGCTCGATGCAGGCGTAGCGTAACATTTACGAAAAGTTTTCTGCTTCTCTTTGATCGTCGCGCGTTCGCTCGTTCAAACCCCCATTTTCTGATAGAATCGCATTATCTTTGCCGATTCCGTACGAAATAAAGCTGTTCCTTCCAATTACCGTGGCCGCGGAATATAGAAAATTGCACGGGAGGAGCGCGAACGAGTTCGAAGATCATCGAGAACGTGGAAACTCGAATGAAGTGCGCTCGTTTCGTTCATTTTAGATTTTTTCGATAGAAACGCGTGTAAAGCGACGCAGAAAACGTTAAACCCATGAAAGAGAGAACCGATACGCGGTATGTCCTGAGTAATCGTAGATCGATCAAAGATAACAGGCTGATGGCGTGTTGCTTTCTTACCCCTCGCTTCACTCCTGAAATCAACAAGAGTAATTTTTTTTTTACGACGATATCGTATCACAGAAATTGCTTTTGTCGTGGAGATTTCAACGATCGCGACGATAAGACGCAACCGTTAAAGCTGGGTGCACATCGAAGCACAGATGACAGGCATAATGACACAGCGAAGCACAGAATTTTGCGTAAACAATGCGAAGGGTTGACTTGTTGCATCGTGAATATGCAATTATTTCGCATTGACCCTTTGTGAATTGTCAGTCCGTGTAAACTAGATAATTTCGAACCTTATCATACCACAAAAAATAGCAAAGAAAAGGATTAACGGTATCCTGCGTTGTCTGGCATCATCTGCACTCCAATGTTCGGCTAAGTTAAGGGTTGACAATCGTCTACGAGCGAAACAGTATCGAATCACAAACTCACCATTCCGGGGGGGGGAGGAGGGGGAACGTATTCTGAAGTTAAAACAGTCCCGCATACAATAACCAAAGGCAAATCAGCAGAAGTATGAGTATGAAGTACGTGATAAGGATGTTCTTCGTTTCGTGGGCCGGCTGTGGCATTTTTCAGTGTTCACTGGGGAGGTTCACGACACTGGGGAGAATAAAAAGCATTCTCGAAACTTGGAAAACATCTCAAAGCAATATTCTTTTCATTTGCAGACGCTACTTACGGAGTAATATCGGTCGCCGTCGATATAATCTTTGTTTCGAAGCTACGAATCCGTTGACAAAGCCCGCCAATCGGTGTTTTTAAACGATCACACGACGGATTCGGATCGAACCGGAGGAGGAACAACTACCACGCCACTTTGCGCTCGATCTTCGACTGGATCACTCAACGCAGGATCTGCAACGATCCCGAAATTCCTCCAGGAACCGTGATTAAATCCCCCACCAGTTCAGTAGCGGACATCGCGTTGCACCTTCCTCTGTAACTTCTGCTTCAGGATTGGTAGCTCGGGTCCCACCACTGGTGGGAAACCAACGAGATCTGCCACCTCGGGTTATATTAAGCATCGCGAGTATATCGGATACGGCTTCGATGGAAAAAGCTTCGTGTCGATCCGCGATCGCCGTCTGTGCAAGGGTGGCTCGCAGATTCAAAGTCCTCCGAATGCCACCTTTTGGTAACAGCCTCGAAACTTTCAAATATCGAAGGCTTCTACTCTTTACATGATAATTTAATTGTTATTCGGGCGATCCAAAACGCCACGAGGGTACTCATCGCAAATGGAAAATTCAATCGATCCGTCGAACGTCTAGAAGTCCTTCGATTTGATCGATGACCGGCTATTCTGGTCGACAAAACTCGGTCGGCAAAGTTTAACGTTTGATTAGGCTATAGTGTTGCTATTACGTTAATCTCTAATGTTATTCATCATTTCTAAGCCTTCGTCTAATTTTAACATATAAATCAAACATTAACCTCGATGGACGATGTAACCGGACATCTTGACGTTGCATAACGTTTCTCGATGGCATCGTGACTTTAACGCCTGCAGTTAGGACTTGCCACTTCCTCGATACGATTAACCCTTTGCACTCCTCTGGCGCCGCTACGGTACACAACAGTTCAATTCAAGTTTTATTTATGGCAACATTTAGAAATGTTTGTGAGTCGCCAATAGCTTGTATTAAAAAGAATTCTCGGAATTCGAAGGGTTAAATAGTCGACTATAATATAGCAAAGGTTGAACTTTCGTATCGCAAGCAACGCATCACCGTGTTATCTGTTTACAAAGGAATAGCAACTTTGCTTAAAATCACACACGCGAACGTTATATAAAATATTTCTTTATTCGATTCGTAGCCTAATTACAAAGACGACACTCGACTGGTAACTTACAGTACGCGTTACAGCTAGATTATAGTGTTTTGTACATGTTGCTAGTATAGGTACGTAAATATGGCGTGTAATAGGACTAACAAAGTATGACTTGAGGGGTCATCCAGCGGAAATTAAAAATAAGATCCGCGCAAACAGAGAGCGCGCAAAGACCTTCCAACCTCTGTTTATTCTGGGAGTTTTGGCACAAAGATTTTAAAAATAAGCAGCGACAGAAGGAAAAGACTTTATCCACGGAACGCGGTATCTGCTAGACTAGCGACTGCTTCGAAGTTTCGTGCGATTAACGTTTATTATTTTATTCTACGCTTTCTTAATGACTCGACTCGTTGATTAGCTAGCTATAAGTACAATGGAGAGACCTGTAGGGAAAAGAAGACGCAACGGTAACGGGGAATTGCGTGGATGCTTAACTCTATTTAATGTACACGACGATTCTAGCGATTCTGTATAATCGTCGGTCGTTTTTATCACGCCAAAGAAAATCCGAGTACGTCCTCCAGCGAATAGCCAAACAGTCTCAGGTCGAGTTTGTACAAGTTTGCTAATTTTCGAAGCTGTTTGTACGTAAGAGTGGAATAATACTTTTCCAGTTTGCTCGCGGTTGGCTCGCTATTCGGCGGCTTGGCTGGAAAGCTGTAATAAGAACAGTAAAGTATGTACATTCGCGTATTCGAACACCGACAAAGACTTTCGCGTACTCACGCGACCGAGTCAACGCCCATCCGCTCCAAAACCTCCGTGGCATCCTCGACCAAACTTTCGTATTTGCTAACGAGATTGTAGTTAACTAAGCACGGTTGACACAACTGGTATATTGGTTTCCAGTGCTCGTTCTGTGTTCTATTGAACGTGTCGTCCGTGATGAACTCGACAAATTCCCTGAACGTAACGTCATCGCCATTTTTCAACGACTCTTCCGTTGCGTTGCGTCTGTACCTCTGTTAGCAAATATACAAAAATTACTGTACTACGTTTTGTCCGTGAAATAGGACAATAAGCTTCGTCAGAACTGCGATAAAATTCCAGGAATAACAAATCGAGGAAACTGATCGTGACAGAAGATTTCTTGATATCATCAACAGTTTCGAAGATACTCGAGTAGGTAGATTTAAACGTGTTACGTGTATTAACACTGTATTAGAGTAGGAGATAGGCGCCCCATTCTCTAGTAAAAGCAACTATAATTATAAAATGAAGAGTAAGAATCGAAGAGTACCTTGATGATCTTCTTCCCAAAGCGAGCCTGAAAGTACATCGAGCTCTTCTTGTGTTTCGCTTCCAACTTATTCCTGTACGCCGACAACAGTCTTTCCAAAGGATGTCTGACGACGATCAGTTTGTCGTAAGTCGCCAGCATTCGTTCGATCTCAGGCAAGGAATAGTTGCTCAACCTTAGGAACGTGCCTGGAGAGTGAGCTTGATCGGCTGGTATGTCCAACGGATCGCTACTTGGCCACTTTCCAGTGGCCACCATCAGAACACGTTTCCAGTTCGTGCAAGCAACCTGCTCGACGGAACCAATGATTCAAAGAAACAAACTGAAAACCTATTCACGCTATCGTGCGTCCAAGTTCAAATGTTACTAAAGGCTTTGCGCTATCTGATTTTCAGCCCAGGCTCGAAATGTTGCGAAAACGACTGCTGCAAATGGTATAGGTAGTCTATGATTCGACATAGTTGAGAAAAACTGTAGCCTCTGTGCATATTCAAAAAACAGGAGAAAATTTAAAGGTGGATTAATATAGAATTATCTCATTTTAGAAGGGTAATCGTGAATCTTTTGGCTGAATATTGTGTTTTCTAGAAATTGACTTGGATTAAATGTAAAATATCTAACATTTGAACTGTCGACGCAAAAAGTAGGATGTTTCTTGGTAGCATACCTTAGGAACGTAACAGTAGAGTAGCTCGTGCTGTTCATCCACGAGGATGTTTCTAAAGGATTCCGGGTCCGAGATTTCGTTCTGGGATTCGTTGCCGAGAATTTCTTCGCAATTGTACTGTAATCTCTCCTGACGTTCCACCAAGGCCGATCTTGCCAGAGCATTCGGTCCTGTCCATGAATACAGAAAACTCTCCGTCTCGAAAGATCTTCTCTTCTCACCGCTCGTCAAGGTACGCTCTCCTGCTACACTCGCGTTCGCAATAGAACTTGAAATGTTCAGGATAAATAGAACTGTCCCCCAAACACGGCATCCTGTCATCGTCCTTCCCGTCCACACTGGACATTGAATTACTTTCTTGATCCAATGTGATTATTTACGGAATATTCCTGTGGAGATCAAACAGAACGATCGCTTAGAAAAATTCGTATTTCGACCGCTTTGGTAAATTTAGAGTTAGCAACGAAACAAATTACGCTTCGCGAATCAATTTCGTTTGGTCGAGAAACACGAGCTACCAAGAGAGGTTTCCAATTAGACGTTATTAGTGTCAATTCGTCCAACCTGTCGAAGAATTTCAGTTGCATCAATTCGCAATTGGATAAAAAATTCTCGAATTAGTTAGTCGTTTTCAAATCATCCGGGTCTATAAGGATAGATTCCGTCCTGTTTATTACGTGTCTCGCTTTTGCAATATCTCGTTTAATAATCGTCAATCGATCCTAGTCCCTATCACGGCTGTAATTTGGCTCTAGTTTGTTTAAAACACAAATTAAAATGTAATTGAAGTTAAATGATTTATATGTTTGACGTATTTTTGGATGATTTTAATATTTATGATTAAATTAAATTACATTTTAAGACGAATACAGAATATCGTAATTATTAGAACATCGATGAGCGTTTTATGTCGCCCAGCGGAAGCGAAGAGGTGCAACAATCAGGTCGAGCGACTCCGTTTCGTGCTCTGTTCCAATTGAAGTCCTTTAAAGCCGGTTCTGAATGGGCAGTATACGGTACGTTTGACATCTAGATATGTAGAGCAAGCTTTTCCTTTAATAAGCGCGTAGCAGACGATGTCTGATTTGGTCGATTTGTGGTAAATACGTTCCGAGAAAGCATCGAGTCGCGTTTATCGAATAATAAAGACTTGTTTTTGACATTTTGTTTTGACCACGATCTTTATAAAATATCATAAAACACAGTATATGTATTACTACGTTCATTGTTACAATGATTTGAAACGCATCAGCTTTGCAATCATAGAAAATTCTGTGTTCCATTTCATAATTACGTTTGCAACGTCTCAGCAGGAATCGAATTTTACGCTGACTCTTGACACTTGTTGCTCGCTCGTTGATTATCTTTATCAAAAATTCAGTTCGAAACAACAATATTCCATTCAGGAGTCGCATGATCGATCGTAGAACGTACTCGTAAGCCGACCTTGTACGAACACTAATGAATGGACAACGCGCGTCTCGTTAACGCATTCTATTGCACTTCTTCGAAGAAAAGTTAACCGAGTCGAGCGTTCTTCCGACACAGATAGTATAACGAGTGGACGAAAGCTATAGCATTTGTATGATCGAATAAATTTCACGTCTCGTTGCATAATGCCATTGGAATTTCGTGTTCGTTGCACAACTTGTCCTCGCCTTGAATTTCGACGATGGAATCCGTCCGTAAACGAGCGCGAACTACGGAGACCGGTGTCGTGAAAAAAAAAAAAAACCAGGAAAGGCTCACCTGTTACGAGCAAAAACGTCGAATCGGAGACTATCAAAATCTACGTGGCATAGTTGCTCGACTATGATCTCCAAATACGCGTTATTTAATGGTACGACACTCCCCGAAAAGCTTGTAAGGATCCTGTAAGCGAGTGGCTCGGTGGGAGAATGGCCCGGATAAGTGGTCCCCCCCGGAGGATCGACCTCCTTCGAGCGAAGTGCCCTCGACCGAAAATCGTCGATTCCGTTTGATTCGTCGACTACATCGGGCGTGCAGAAAGGGTCTCCTTCGCTGGAAAAATACACTAGAAACGTCGGAGGTTCGGTGGCGGACGCGCGTTGGAAACGAGTCGAACGGACGAACCGATGGCCAGCCGGCTATTGCCTTGTCTCGGAGACCTTCTGACATAAGAATGGAACGTGGTGCCAGTTTTTAGAAGTGAAAGAAGCTGCGCGCGCCTCCGATATTTCATCTTCGTTTCTTCGCCAACAACATCGTCGATCTTCCTTCCTCGATCGTTCCCGCTTTCAAGTTATCCGTCAGTTTATCAAATACATTCAAAGGTTGGCAACTGTAAAATCATCCGACAGGTACAACCGAACGTTTTGTATTATTTCTTCTTTTGCAAATTCGTAACGTTAGATCTACGAACATAGTATCGCACCGTATTTCTATCGAAACGCGGTTTTCCTTCAATTAGAATGTGTATTGAGCTCGTTGCAACAATCAAATTTTATTATCATCATAATAATTAGAATAGATTATCGCAACGTTTCTAAAAATTCTGCAGACAGGCGCGAACGTTCGCGTAGAGGTGCAAATCCACTTTTTAACGAGATCCACGTCCGATCTATAACATCGAATCGATCCAATGCGTCATATTTTCAAAGTAGCATGATATGCACAACTTTGCATAGTGTTTTGTACAATATTGAATGCAGTGCATAAAGTATTACGAGATGTAATGGGTTAAAAAAACGAGAACGATATTCAAATGTAAATTTATTTAAATATGTTGCCTCACACGGTAGAACCGATTTTTCCAATTACTTCATAACTATAATACGTGTCATGTTATAATAATGAAAGAATCATATTTAACGTACACGTTTTACCCTCTAAATTCACCTTTTCTTTACTCTGCTCATAGCCGGCTCCAAGTCTTGATCACGCTTCAAAACAGTATTTATTTAGAATATTATTGCCAATGTCTCGAATTAAAAAAAAAGCAGCAATGAGTAAAACCCTGTACGTTCAATTAGCAAGGAAGGGTAGACAATCTCGTCTCATGCTTTCTGCATAAAGGCCGTTGTTCGAAACATCTGTTTTGCGACTTGTATGGCATCTAGAGAAAGTGCCTTCAATCGTCATTCGCGCCGTTCGCTTCCCGTGGATAGCTTTAGTCTTGTTTTGGCCTTCGTCGGCTGTTCATCCTTCGAAAACTAACGACGACGACTACGACGAGTCCATCAGTAGAAATCGAGCAACCAGGAAAATTAAGAGGAAACGAACAAAAACTGGCTCCAGATACGTATCTCCTATCGAGATATACCTAATGCAAGCTTGAACGACTAAGCTTTCGTATTTTTAAAAGATACGAAAGCTTTCCAAATACTTAGGTAACAGCACACTTTCACACATTCGACATATGGCGTTGTCAGATAAAAATCCGATGATAATACGTTATTTAATCATTCCCTTTCAAAGGGGTTTCAAATATTTCTAACGACAAAATGTAAATGTTAATTTCGATAGTATTTTGTAGTTGACTCGTAAGATACGAGAAGGGGGAACGACGTGCACAGTGAGAAAATTATCCAACGATTCATTATCATACTAAGTTTCCTTGTTTGCGAGATAATCGTGCGTTTAGTCGACCACGTACTATCTAAGCAGATAACCCCACGTTTAACATAACAGTGTGCAAGTATCATCGAATTGCAGTTTGCGTTTAAGGAGAACGATGATGTTACAAATTGCGTTTTGGCTACTGATCGGCTTGCTTGTTTTGTGGTTACTTATAAATTATCTCAGCAAAGTCATTGGCGCCTTATGGGAAGTTTTCATGCCGTTAATCGATACCAAACCGATCAATCTGCGGTCAAAGTTCGGTGAATGGGCAGGTGAGTTAGAACAAACGTATTCCTCCTGGGTTTATCCTCTTTAAAAATGTCGTTGAAATTTTAGTCGTAACGGGATCCACCGACGGTATCGGTAAAGCTTACGCGAAAGAGCTAGCCGCCAGGAACTTAAATCTGGTGCTGATCAGCCGAACCTTGGAAAAGTTAGAGAAAACTAGAGAAGAGATTTTGCAAGATAATCCAACGATCGAAGTAAAGATCATCGTGGCGGACTTTAGTAAAGGAAAAGAGATCTTCGAGAAGTTAACGGAACAACTGAAAGACGTACCGATCGGAATCTTAGGTGATTAAAAAATTATTAAGTATATACTTTTCTTAAAAAAAACTGTATTGTCTGTAAAAAATGTTTCATAAATTTTGAAGTTGCATTCATATTTTATAAAGTATCTCGTATGAATGAACAAACTGATTATTTGCCGATGCACGGACATATTCTAGTGAACAATGTCGGCACGCAATATGGCTACCCCATGTACCTCGGTGAAGTTCCGGAGAACGTACTGTGGGACATTATCAACGTGAACATCGGGGCAACCACGTTAATGACGCGATTAGTCATCGGGCAAATGCAGAAACGTGGAAAAGGTGCGATCGTGAATGTTTCGTCGGGTTCGGAGCTACAACCATTACCATTGATGACCGTATATGCTGCGACGAAAGTTTACATTAACAGCTTCTCCGAAGCCATTAGAGCCGAATACTCTAGATTCGGAGTAACAGTACAACACTTGACGCCATTCTTTGTGAACACGAAGATGAACGCGTTTAGCGATAGGCTACAGGTGAAGTCGATAGAACGATACGCGATGAATTCGTATCGTAATTTATTATTATCGTTGCAGGTGTCCACTATTTTTGTACCTAATGCAACGACTTACGCCAAAAACGCGATCGCCACGCTTGGAAAAGTGGACACCAGTACGGGCTACTGGATCCATGGAATCCAAAAGATTTTCACGTTAATTCCGCCGACGCAAATCAGGACGAAAATTGGACTATTTATAAATCAGAGTTTCAGGCAGGACTACTTTAAACAAAAGAGAACAAACTAGCTTTATTTAGATTTTTATCCATTAACGATGCATCGATATTGTATCCAGTTGTTAATTGAATGAAGTTAATAAAGTTTATGCAATTAATAATTATTAACCCTCCACATGCAACTAAGGAAACAAAGATCGGTATTTTCAATAATAGTGCACCAAATGCACCAATGCGTCTGGTAAAAAAATCATATGTATAAAACTTCTCTATAATATTTTTCTATCGTCGCTTCCAATGAAATTACAATCTAGCTCAATTACTAGAATTACCCTGAATGTACACACACGCGTGAGCTCTCACGAAACATTTTCTCTTTTATAAAGTAGAACACATTTCGCGGTATGTATTTCAACTTTCACGATGTCTGCGCAGAAGATCCATGAAAACGGTTCGTACTGAGCACCCTTGCGTACGCATTCACAGGTCACGTGACCCGAGTGGTCAAATTCGCGAACGGGCGCTCATTCTTCACCCATGCATCGCAAGAGAAAGACGTTTGAATTTTTTATACACTTCACACCACGGGCAAGATGAGTCAGTAGTTCAACGAGCGGTTTGCACACGCAAGTGTGCCTACACAACAAGCTATCCATGGAGTAAGTAACATTTATTACCTTAAAAACTACTGTAATACGGTCTAACGTTTAAGTGGTTACACGGTATCGAGTCTGCCATTTTGTGAACCATCTTGCCATGACTAACGCTAACGTTATAATGACGCTCTAACCGGGCGATAGATTCCTTAATGCCATATGTTATAATTCTACAATTATATATCCCTCTCGACAATTTACTGCTAGAATAATCAAATTTGATGGTGCGGTTGAAAAATTTGCCTAAGCCATACAATTTAGTGTTGCGTCATAAGGACGTAATTCGTCAGTGTTCTCATATTTTGCAACATTATTACAATTACGAAGCATTTTAAAGTTACATAATACATAATCGATAAACGACGCATGTATTTAGCTCACTCATAAATTTTTAAGCGATCCATTTGGTTTACAATCTCTAGCTTATGAATTCATATAAATAATAAATTTTTCTTTTGTTTTCTTGATTTCTACCCAGTATTTAAATTACGAAATTAAAAGTTTGTGTTATTAAGAAACATGTACTTGTTTACCTTACTTAAGAATGTAATTTTGTTGTATCGCAAGTATTTATTAACATTATATTTAACATTTTCAGAGCCAATATGGCGCTCACTTCGAGCTACGTCGTACACACGACACAAATTTCCTTTCATCATTTTTTAATACCTCTTGGTCAAACCTATACCGACAATGCCATCGAGTCAGGACCAAGAGATGTGGTCATGGAAGTTCGAGCCAGTGTCCCCTAAGGGGGCATTGTCATCTGATGTAGAAGATGATTGGCTTTTATTTGATGATAAGTCTGTAGAGCCTACTAAAAATGTTGTTAAACCAATATACGAAGATCATCCCACTCGTGCACAAGTTGCTACAAAACTTTTAGAAGAGCTAGATGAATGGATTAAAGAAGGTAAGTTCTTATATAGCAATTTTATTAATAGCAACTGGAAATAAAAAAAGTCTATGTATAAATCTTGATGAACATTTGGAGATGGATATAGTATTTGATAACTTGGTGTTTGTATCATTAATATGTTTTATATATCATTATTATTATACATTAAATCTAATTCTTATGTAAATCTATCTTATAGTGCAATCTGCTGTATTTCAAGTTCAACATTGATGCAAAAGATGCTCAGTAAGGAAAAAAATTATAAATTAATATCATTTATCAATTGTACCTCAATTTTTGTACAATTGTTAAACACCAAGCTATAATGAATACATGTCCATCCACAAGCACAAAAGAAATAAATGGATACCTCTGTGACAATAATTGTTTAATAAATTAATAGAATTGGTACACTTCTGAGATTATCGTGACACGCAGCGTCTAAAACGAACAGTTGATTAATACCGTGATTTCGATATACAGAGGTTTCTAGAAATATATATAAATGTATATCTTATATCTTAACTTTCAAGCTATGGATTATTAAAAATGAACAAGTCACTAATAACATTCTCTGCCAATGCATGGGAATCATAAGAAATTATTCTTTAGGACCATACTTCCTTTCAGCTTAACTAAACAGGACTATTTATCTTGATTTTTTTATGAAACAACATTTAGAAACTAGTGCATAATGGTGCTCTGGCATATTTCCTTTGCACAGTAGGAACATTCCTGAACAATATCTTTGCAAGTTGATGATTAAGGCAAGATGGACCCAATGCATAGTTTCCTGACCATAATCCACTAGATTTTTACTGGATCAGCTTGTGCAAAATTCGATATTAAAGCGCATGGTGAACACTATACATTTTCTTTAGTCATCCATAACTTAAAAAGTAAGATATACTTTTCAAGTGTTTAAACGTATTTCTGAAACACTGTATATATTTTGAAATATTAGTCTGTACATAAGAGTAGATGAACATTTACAGCACGCTCCTCCATATGCGTGCATCTATTAAATCAGCGTTCCGAAGTTTTCAAAACTCCATGTCTGAAAAGGATAGAAACTAACGGTAACGTTTTATCCGACTGCATTCTCAATATTCCTATCGCTTTCATTCTTCTCGCTTCCTCCAGTATGTGGCTCATTTTTCTTTCTTTTTTTCTGGAAAAGAGAGTGGGACAAACTGGTTGGTTAACCTCTATATAAACGGCTTTGGTTGAAGGCCGATAGGGGAATGACGTGTACTTAATAGCGGACGGAGTAGGGGCGACAGAGGGGAAAGTCCAAAGATAAGCAGGAGTGGTCTCGCAGTATTGCAAACTGATCGTACGATTCCGTCGATTAGTCTTCGTCACAAGTCGACTTTCTGACGATACTTAATCATTTGTCGGGTTTAATGCACTTTGTTATTGTTTTAAATCTGTAAATATTTCCGTCGGGTTCACTTTGCCGTGCCAGCGAGGGAATTACGTCTCCTCGAGTGATAAAATCTGTCTCATTCTTGACTTACGTACTAGTCGACGATCGTGTCAGTGATCTTAATACCAGAAAATCGAATATCCAATTGTTCCATAGTGAATTGTATATTGCACCGTATCGTTATTTTCAACGGACTATAAACATCGTTCATTTAAACAAGTTTTATCGGTTTCGTTCGGAAGAGAATTTTTGTCGTAACATACGTTAGTACATTCGCACGTGTTCTTAGAATCTATTCCGACAGATAGTGGAACTTAAAAATTCCAACATTTGCTGAAACAAAATCTGAAATTGTTTTGTACAACGGACACTATCCGTATATGGTGATCTTCAATTGATCGCGTTGGATGACGATCGATAAAAAGTGATTGGTGAAGTGCGTAATATCCATGAACATCTAATTTAAATTAACCAGCGAGAAAAAATTCTAATATAGACCAGTACTTAAACGATACTGGCATCTTTAAAAGTGATCCAAGAAAAAGACGCCTCTCGATGCCCGAGCGTGCTAATGTTGTATGATAGCATGCAGTTCGCATATCGTTACACGTGGAACCGAGAAATCATTGTTAATTCCCAAAAACTGGTAAAAAGACGTTGAATTGGGACTACTTGTGTCCCTGCAGGTGGACTTGGTTACTTCGCATCGAAAAAAATACATCGTACCGTGCATCAAGAACAATTTTTCAATTTATATTCTTCCTTTCTCCTTTTTCTTTTTTTAATAAGGGTTCACGCGAAAACACTCGCACGTGATAATGGCTGCTACATGCTTTAGTGGTACGTTTCCTTTCGCTTGCTCAATCTCCTCTCTCTTTCCAGCATTCGCTTCGATAGAAAAATATCTTTATTACGCATATCAAAGCAGTGTTGCCACATTGTTTACATTATCATGCAGCAGAATTGGATCGAATCATCTCTAAAAGAAATTGTTATCGAATTATTTTGTCAAATTTCGCGCGAATAATAGTTCTCGTGTAGTGTATAATGCACAATGGTTTATACGTATAATGACGTATTTATCATCTTCGGTTGTATTTATAATATGCTTCTAATTTAAAAAAGAATATTTCTTGTAATAAATAATTCGATTTGTCGAATCGGTTGTTATTTGGATCAATTTTTTACAAAGTAATTAAAGAGTATGCTGAAAGGATCGTTTTCTGAAATGTCCTATAGAGATCAGCCATAGTTTGTACAGCTGCAAAAACAAGAAATTGAATCTACCGGTTAAAAATATTCGTTTAATGCATTAACAATTACTTGTTAGTTTTTACAATTAGTCTTGTTTAATGATAACATTGTACTTATATAAATTCTTATTGTTAAAAAAAAAAAGTCTTATCTAACCTCGTGCCCTCTGCATTTAAATGAAGATAACTGCACATTTCATATAAAGTCTGATCAAAGTTTCATAAAGAAATAGGTTAGAAGTACATTACCAAACTTGAAATTTTATTCATAGTAATATATGTATATCAATGTATGAAACTTTATTTTTAGTGACGAAAATAAATATTAATATATAACAAAAGAAAAAAAAACTTACAAGATTCTGGCTTCTGATAACTTCCTGTACATTTTTACTGAAAAGTTTCCTTGTTTACAATTTAGTGAATAAATTTACAGGTTTAAATTGTAAACTAAAATTATATTGCAAATAACATATCATGCCAGTATTGATTGCAGTAAATGTATTAGTAGCCAAAGAAATTGCAAATCAAGAACTTGTTTTTCTAGTTAAACTAGTAATGTCCATGAAATTATATATACATCAATGTACCACTCCTACTTATTGTTCATGCAAGACAAGTAAAAGTACTGTTGTTAACTGTTAAGTATACATTAACAAAATGTATAAAACAATTTTAATATTGTTTTTTTTTTAGAATTTATATTATGATATTTTAAATTATAAATTTTAATGAATTAAACTATTTTTTCTTCAATAAAAAAAGAGAAATAAATAATATTCTAAAAGAACCATCAAAAAGTATGCTTGTTAATATATATAAATATATTTGATTATCAGAATCAGATATGATAATATCACTGTTTTTTGTTTGTTTGATATCAAATTCGTATGCAGTTGATTATCAAATGAAGCAGAATACAAAGCATTAATTTTGTCTATTTTTTAGTTTTAAAACTGAATAATGTGATTTCTATCTATAGTAAAAATTATTTATTTTATTACAGAGCCTTTTTCAGATTGGTTAGAGGAAAAAATTGAGCTCCCCATTTTTGAGGAATTACCAGTTCCTGAAAGTGGACAACTTAAATCAACATCATACAATGAAGTTACTAAAATCCCCCAGCAAGATCATACTCAAACTCTGTTACAAGAGTTTGAAACAGTTCTCGAAGATGTGGAAGCTTGCCATCAAATAGTTCCTTCATCGAGTTCTACGCTTACACCCCCTCAATCGCCTCCACCACATAAACCATTAAGCGTGGATACCCAACTACTTGTTACTTTACAACCTATACAACCATTATATTCTAATCATCAATCCACATATGATGTGGTAGTTTTTGAGGAAAAATCGTATGTTAATGAAGTACCTGTACAATGGAACACAAAAAATATATCATTGGATCCATTAAATGCAGATGTTGCACATGACTTAGCTGTAGTAGATGAATATGTACGTTTACATACTGAGGATATTCCACCATCTAGTCCGTGTACAAGCTCTGGCGGTAGTTATACTTCATCTGAAGATTCTGTGGACGATCCAGATTGGATATTAAAATCCGGTAGGAAATCTACCAGAAATCGTCAGAAACCTTACTCCCGCCCATCTGTAGAAGATAAAAAAGTTCGTAAAAAGGAACAAAATAAAAATGCAGCAACGCGTTATAGACAAAAGAAAAAACAAGAAATAAAAGAGATATTGGGCGAAGAACGTGAACTTGCAGATCATAATGAAAAATTAAAGAATCAAATGAAAGATTTGCAACGAGAAATTGGGTATTTAAAAGGCTTGATGAGAGACTTATTTAGAGCCAAGGGTCTGATCAAATAATCCATGTATCAAATACAGTTATGTTTAATCATGTTTAATAAATTTATTAGCCATATTTTTTGACACTAACTATTTTACAATGGTACTAATAACGTATTGTATTACATAGACTTAGATTATTGATTGTTATTCCTTATTTTTTAACTAGCCAAGTATTTGAACGTAAATCTAAAATCTATCACAGCTTCTTAGTAGGACTACAGAACCATCATCATGTAATCCATAAAATATGCACCATTTTCCAATTTATCAACGATTTGTTAAGATTAGCAAGAAAGATACATTAAATAACGAGAGAATTTATTAAGTATACAGTCCCATGAAACTCGATCGAGTGGAAACTTGCTGTTACTGAGAATTCTGCAGGTGATTTAATGCATCTTAATAATGCGAATCTTTTCATTCCAAACAATTCTAACCCAGTCAAGTTATGAGTTTTCTTACAAAACATATTGTATTAGAAAAATAATAAATGGGTTATTATGTAATAAACATTGACATTACTGTCAAAAATATCCCTGCTGTTTTTTATTTCCTAAAAATATTTACCAAAATGCGTTTCATAGGAATAATTTAAAGAATGTGAAAGTATACGTTTCAAACAAACCAACAATTACTTCTATCATTAATATGGATAATAACTGAAATGATTAAAAAATGCAACATTAAATTGATGAAGATCAAATTTTATAAAGTTGTTAGATACAAACGTTTCGTTAACTTTTACTACCAACTATTTAATTTATAACGATTATTTTAACTTTATAATAGGATAAAAGTAAGTTCCTAAAATATTCTTTGCCAAAAAAGTTAAGTTACTTCGTGTACGCTGAAAATATTTTGTAAGTAATGAAGACAAACCAAATTCTATCATTTAACCATTTACATTTATGCACACTGCATGTGTATCCAATACATTAAGCCAAAGTGACAAAACAGTATTTATTACGAAAATAAAATGAAGTTTACAAATATACTGTAAATAAACATAATGTCAGGTAAAACTTATAAAGCCTACCAAAGTTATACAAAATTACATTATTAAAGGATTTTCATAGAAATCATAAAAATAATGTAAAATTTATATGCACAACAGTTTTACACAAATTCTAATTACTTCATACTCGTATTTTAAAAATTTCTAAACAAGTAATACCAATTTCGTTACACGCATACTAATTGAATAAGTTGGATAAAACATAATAGGAAGCTATCGTATTTGCAACATATTACAACGAGTTACCGAACAAATATGGACGTAATCGTAATGTGAGGAAATCATGACAAAACAGGATACCTGTAACATTAATTACATATAGATCATTCTATTATTAATTCGATAACGTACAACTAGTTAATAACAAATGACTTGCTATGTTAATCTTCTATTACAACTTTTAATCCGTTACATTTTTATTTTATACGATATACGAATTAAAGACTCCTGTGC
Source organism: Colletes latitarsis (assembly GCF_051014445.1). Lineage (NCBI taxonomy): Eukaryota > Metazoa > Arthropoda > Insecta > Hymenoptera > Colletidae > Colletes > Colletes latitarsis. Next base: position 21,474,672 of record NC_135135.1, on the reverse strand, counting down.
GTAATTGCATCAAAACAGATACCAATATTTATATGTAACGTTGTATGCATAGTTTAAGGACAAGTTGCGTGTATGCATATGCATATGTGTGTACATACATAAATATGCGAACATCAGTATCTCTATTTACACTCAAGTATAATCAATAATATTAGAGTGACAAATACCCACACAAAGACTTACATGTTTTACACGATTTATTTAATTTTTCATTCGCCAATTTATTATAAAGGAACGATCGTGTACCTTGATTAGAAATTGTTTATTCACGTATGTGTACACATATGTATGTATGTACAAAACAACGAAAGAACGTTTTCATAACAACGCTAAATGGTGTAAATTTATCAACATATGCCTTGTTGTCCTCAAGAATAAAGAAATACTCTATGAAGCGAAACGTATAACTTATTTGAAGTTGAGTGGTCTGCAATATATTCTGTAATTACCTAATTTTATTCATTATGCTTTATAACATATTGCTCTTTCACTATCAGTGGCCTACATTCTATTATGAAGCCGAAAAATTGAATTCCTTAACCCTTTGAGAATGCATATCGGGATGGTTTCCGACAACATAGTTTTACCGATTTTGGACACGCATCGAGAATTTATTGACTCGATCGTCGTAATAAATCAACAAGAATGATACTTGCATGTAACAGTTCACTGAATTAAAATTAAATTTATACATTGAATAAAGTTACTTTTAGATACACGTCATTTTCCTATCTACTCCAAAACCGTCTCATTCTAATTAACGCTCATCCTCTAAAACGTCCGCCCACAGGATTAAATCAAGAAATCGTATTTTTAATAAGTATATTATTAATATTAAATATATTAAATATGTATTAATAATAGAATTTACAGATATCCTAAGTTTGAAATTTTTCACAAATATGGTAGAATTCACATACCTCATAATTATTCATATATATCTATGATAATGTACATGTAATATACATGTAATTAATTCTGCAATCTAAACAGAGGAGCACTCATAAATAATATGTTACGAAAAAGATATGCAATGCGATCGATAGTTAATAATCTGCCAATAAAACTGTACCTTAGCTATGCTGTATTCAAAACAGACGTGCATATAGATATACATTGCTCGCTTATTAATTTATACTTATACGTGTCTACTCACAGAATTTTTATTTTAGACATACAATAAACAAATATTAAAAATACACGAATATAATGTTGAGTATTGTTAAAGTCTGATACAAATTTGTAGAAAGCAAGTCACGTATTTATAAAAAAAGAAATCTTGAAGTAAACTATTATTTAGTACATAATTTACAAAAAAAAGAAGTTAATATACTTCTGGATATGGCAGTACATCCAATGTAAATATAAATTTTCTGGAATGTTATAAACAAGATTCATGAGTATTTATGATTTAGTGTATTAAACTCGTTTAAATGTAAGTGTTATTAATGGTATCGGTAAAAAAAAACACATTGCTATCTTTCAAAATCTATCTTATAACTGTTAAGGTGCAATTAAATATTAAGTAGCTTTCGGTAAATGTTGTAAGTTTCTTAATTAAAATTAACCACACTATATATATGTGTATATACGTGGAGATATTTCATTTGCTCAAAGATTTGCAAGTAATACGTTAACAGTCAAAATAACTTCCGATTACAAATAACATCCTTAAATAATACAAACTAGAATGCTACTCCTTTATCACGAAGATTTTACGGAATCTTATGTGAGTCATAGATGTTACATTTCTCACATTCCCTCTATTACAGCGATACGATGCTCCAGATTCAATGTATATCTATATAAGTCACCAATTGCGTTTATATATTGAATAATGTAATTTAACTGCTTATCATACTGAAGAGAAATTACAGGAATATTGGGAAACCTTTTAAAGTTCCTATGTTGTAGTATCACCTTCCTCTTGTTCAAGTCTGGATGAACCACATACGCGACATTTACAGCAAACAATACAAGGTGCAGCCAATAAAAGTAATGGTGATGCAACAAGTAAAAGTAACCCAAATCCAGCAAAAATTCCAATGACCTGTGTTCTGTGCCAAATGACTGATGCACGCGAGTGACCCAATTTATTTTTACATGGTCCTTTGTCATAATGTCGCAATAAGAAGTCGTCCTGTAATATTTGAAGAATCATAAAATTAAAAATTTTTAGTAAATAAAGGAATTAATATTATTACTATACTGAATAAACATACTTACATCTAAAGAAGCTAAACAATACCAACAAAACACGTGTTTACATCTTTTGCACATCATTTGAGCACATCCTTCATCCTTTTCAATAGGTACAGAGCACATAGGACAGCATTTGATATGATCACCATCAAATGGTATACCTAATGAGAGGTCGGAACAAGGACCACTGTGCCAAGACTCTCGACATATAGAACAGAAATCTGTAGAGCAATTAGGGCAATGAACAGGTCCAATAGCAGTTCCACTTGATCCAGTAGCATTTATCGAACATATTGTTTCACAACCTGCACGTGGACACCAAGCACGTGCTTTGTCCATAGACACATCTATACATTATACATAAGATTATTAAATCTAACCATCAGAACATATACATCAATAAATTAAAACATGTATTGAGTATTACACACCTCTATTCAGGCGAAATTTATGATGCTTTTCCATAAGTTCAGAACTAACAAGACTTGTTATTTCTTTTATGGAAAGTATTGCTCCATGTTCACATTGTGCATCAGGACAACTAATTTCATATGCACCTTCTTCGATCTCAAACTCAACATATGCTTTCATACACTACAATATTAAAATAGATATAATATTCGTCCTTATAAGTGTCTAGTAGATATACCAAAGACAAGATTACACATACATCTTTACAATAGGAACAACCACAGCCTTCTATTTTAAATGTTTTGGAAAGAGAAGTATCAATAAGACACAGTTTACAAAATATTCGTCCAAGTGTTTGTTGAGAACCTGCAGGGACAAAATTGCCTGCAGCTAAACTATAGCGTGAACTGGACGCCAATGATAACAAACTGGAACATCGAGAACAAACTCGACTGCGATTTATGGGTCTGCCTTCCAATGCAGAAGTACTTAATCCCACTGCAGTTTCACATTTTCTTAATACTCCTGGGCCTACACTCAGCCAGCTACTACCACGGGCTTCCAAACTTGCACTACTTTCAGGTCTAAGCAAGGGTGTATCTATTCCCTTCCCTAATGCAGTCCTTTCTGTCAAAGAAAGATTTACAACGCTTGCTTCTTTGCGTAACAAAGGCAATCTGACTCCATTAAGTTTATTGGACTTATCAGCTTTTTTTTGATTGGTAGCAATTTTAGTAGATGGATTTACAGATGTCACAGAGCTGGTGGCAGTACCCATATCCATTAGTGGAGCTCGTCGTACGACGAGCGAATGTAGGCTGGGCATCCCCTATTTATCAATGTAGATTTCACTACCAATTGTGGACAAGAACTGTGCTCACTGACTTTTTCTAGACAGCTTGCAGCAGCACTTGCCATAAGGCAAAATATGTATATAAATCATTAAAATTAAAAATGTTACACCCACAAAATGATTTGATACTGCATATTTCAACCTGCTCATACTGGCATAACTTCACAATGCTTGTCATATTTCGTTTTCTTCTTTATAATTCTCATGGTTTTTCTTCATGTAGTTTCAAGGTAATTAGAAAGAAGATCGATTCTTACTAAATAGAAACGATACTATACGTTCGCAGAATAGTTGCATTTTAATACAAATCTGCTGATGTTAAAAATTCTTTACTTAATCTCAGAAATAATATGATTCGCGACAGTTAACCAAAGAAATAAAATAATAGCCAAGTGACAATACATAAACTCTTCGAAAGAGATTATAAATCGCTAGCGAAACGTTCGAAAAGTATTACTATGCTCAAACAATATTTATGTTATGCTTGTCAGTTCAAAATATATTGCAAAGGTAAGAAAATTGCTACGCAATATTTCACACATATCCATTATTCGAAAGAACACGCATCGACGACACTTTAAACATTATTCTATTTGCATATTCTTTGGTATTATAATTTTTTAATAATTTCACGAACTATTCATGTTCTGGATTACAAAGTACAGCAAACAGTATACACAAATTACCGACTAACTACTTCCGCCCCCACTTGCTTACACTTTTTTTTAGAATATCGAAAAAAAAGATTATCACTGCGTCTATACTGTGATATCTTTACAGAAATTGCAATTGGTTTTGTGTTTGACATAATATTGTATCCTTCCGACTCGCTTGACGCATACGAAAAATGCAGCGAGCAGTGACAAAATATTATGACAAACCTAAAATAATAATTCTTTTAAACTAGTATTCATATGCTAGTAAATTTTTGATATAGCGTTTCTGGTAGAATTTCTCATCCCAGTAAAAACAACCATAAGTAGCACCCAATTTGTTAAAATATTTACTGGTTATTTTTTACTGATATAATTTAAACTATTACTACGAGCGAAGGTAACGAATTTGAAGATAATATAATAGGTTTTTAATCTGTCCATAGTACTTGATTTTTTTTGTTAATAATTTAATATTGCATATCGTGCTTCGCAAATTTACCAATGTAATAAACATTTTAATAATTATATTTATACAAGTACTCAAACAGATAAAAGGAATTTCAACGATATTTCTACCGAATAAAATCCGAGAATATTTTAAAGTATCTCACCAATCCATGTTTCATGTTCGCCTTGCACATTGTGATTTGTGTATTAATTACGACGAAATTAAAATATAAACTCCATATGCATATACATACATATGCATTATTAACAATTCACAAAACTTGATATTCTTGTTAGTATACGATAGAAAATTATGTACAAAAGAGCGGGAAATTTAACTTAAAATCGTGTTAATAATATTCTTTAGTTTCGTCTTTTTTATATATTCTGTTGAAAAAAACATAGTAAAAAGGATATGCTTTTTAATATGAAATTAGTGAAGTCTTTAGATCGTCTACCATCTTTATGTTATCATTATCTTTTGGATGTGGTGTAACATTTAAACATAAAAATTATTTACTAATTTCACGAAAATTTGTTAATTTAGCGAGGTATCAAAATAAGATAAATAGCGTTTATAGTTCCTAAAATGGTATACACTTTTATAAGAATTTGATTATCTTATTACTAACCAAAATAACTAATACGTTCCACGTTTACCACGAAATAATCAGTTAATCTTCTATGAAGGTCTTTTTACTCGATTAGAACTTAAAAATTACTATAGGAATTGTTTTTTCATGACAAACTTCCATAAAAAATGAACAATCACTTTATTATACATTCTTATCACACAAAACTGATTGAAACTTAGAAACAAAGTATTAGATAATTATGCTATAGATCATATACATTCTGATTGCAAATGTTAAAGGTCAGAATATATAGACATTAATATTTACAGATACTGATTCATGGCCTTTCTTTATGTAATGGAAATCTAATATTCAAGATTTATTACAATTGTATAAAAATTGAGCAAATTATGTATTAGCAAGACTTGTTTACAAAGTAACAGTGAAAGTAAATCAAATTTAATGAAATGATTAAGACAAGCGTTATTTAATATGTAACGCAAGGAAGCCACGTTTATGAACACCTCCAGTGAATAATAATATCAATATCAGACTTTTAAGCAATTGCATGTTCGTCTTTAATTAGTAGCAGTCTTTGAGATGTGAATATTAAAATAATTGATAATAAATTTTTTTGTTGACTAGAATATCTTCTGTGCTCTTGTACAGGCATGGAGATTTGCTACAACGTTATTGACATTAGTTTCGTATGTATGTGTTTCAAAAAACTGTTTTAGAATTATTTTATGCTTCCGGGTGACATAAATAATACTTCATGAAACATGATACAAAAATTTTATAAAATTCTTATATTGCAATTTTTAAGCAAAGACAGAATGATAGACTATACATTGTCAGAATTAATTGTATTTTTTGATTTTATAAATTAAGAGGCGTATAAAAAAGAACAAAAAAAATATGTAAACTACAATTATATCATAGTTACCATCAATTATATGATCAATAATTACTTACAATTAAAGGTATACTACTATACAACAGATTCATTTGTATGTGTAGTCTATACAACACACTTCTTGATTACAAACATTCCTGTAATTTTTTGTCAAATTTATCTTACATGCAATAGATGTGATAAATAAAATGATAATTTAGAAGACTGTAGGGAAAATTTGTTGCTATATGAGACACGATTTGTTACATTATAACTGTGCGTTAAAAGTAAGATTAAAACAATAACTTAGTATTGGTCGTATATTTTATAAAGAAATATTGCCAGGTGTGCTATACTGTCCTTTTCGGGAATGTGTATCAACTGCTCGAACTGCGAAGTAATAATTATTGCCTTCGGAAAACTGTGAAAAAAAAATATTATCGATATTAAAAGTATCGATATAATTTATGGTAATCGCTAAATAATTATTCAAATTACTTGCGTAAGAGTGCACGCCATAGGCAGTGGTAAAGCTCGAACGTCTCCTACTTTTTTCCATAATGATATATTAGGAGGAATACCAGCAACTTCTTGGTACGCATATAATTGGTAACTAGCAATATCTGCATGTTTATCAGACAAATTCATATTCCAGGATAATACTATGCCTGTAATAACAGTGAACGTTTTATTTTTGTACTACTTATTAAGCTTTTTAATATATGTAAATTCCGTAACACACCATTCGAAGTCTTCGAAATTTTCAATGATGGAGCTGGCGGTGGAAGTTTCCAAACAGGATTTACAGTATACTTTCGTGTATCTGGTAAAGGAGCAGGATGCTGAAAGAAAAAAATATAAGAACAATAAAAATATTTATACGTATTTAAACGAAAAAACAAAACAATTCAAAACGCACAGTACCTTATTTAACTGTACTGTTGAAGCAGCTGATGTAGTCAAAACTCTAACTGTTCCATTTGCAACTGTTGATATTCCTATAAGTAGAATTTAATTAGATCCGTTGTTTATATTGATCATTATAACATTTACATACTATATTATATTATTTATTTTAGCAAAACGACATTACCAGTTTTGTATGTTAATGTTGAAAACGAAGCTCTGTTACAAGAAGTCACTGGCCGCATCTACGGTAATAAATTTTGGATATTAGACTACAAAATAATTGTGTAAACTTAATTCTTCAAATTCACTTTAACCCCTTCCCGTACTTTAACGAGTTTGACTCGTGATGAAGATTTAGTCTGTCTGTCTGTAGTCTGTTTACCGCGCGTTGACGCCCACTGTTTGGGCCCGAATTTCGTCGAGCTAAATTCCACGGGAAGGGGTTAACGAGAATATGTCAATAAACCATTTACATTACCGGATTGGAATTCGGTGCTATTAGTAACTGTCTTGTTGGACCTACACCACTTTGCATCACATACGCTAATCGAGGAGCGTTCATATTATTCTAAACAAAGAATTGTATACAACATTTATATAAATAGTTACTATGCCGATTACGAATTTTCAAATATTACTATTTTACATACCACTAAGGCAGTAGGTGTCGGTTGGCTAGCAGGTTGTACTACTCTTATACTAGGAGGTTGAGATGTTATAGCTACATTTCCAGGAATAGTTTGTATCACCCTTTGGAAGCAAGGTTGTGTTTTTTGTGCTAAATTTATTTGTTGATCGGTTATTGTAGTTGTAACAACTGGTATACTGGCAGCAACTATAAGTTATACAGTTTTTCATAACACAGCTTTTCATTCGCCTTCCGCAAAATAAATAACTTCTTAAACGAAAATTTACATACCTTTACTTTTCTCTTCTTCGTCTGTAAGATCGATTAGATCGTTTGCTCTTGATTTTGCAACATTTACGGTAGTACTTTGACGATTTATTTGATTTGGAAATTTTCCATTTAAAACTACAGTTTGCGTTGGTTGTTGTGGCTGTGGCTGCAATAATTACCAATACATTTGTTTATAAAATCAATCCATACATAACAAATTTTAAGTACTTACATTAGACATTATCTGCTGAACATTAGACTGATTAGGTAATGTTAAAGTATGTTGTGTATCTACAGGTTTAGCTACGACTAAAGCTGCAGGAGTTATAGTAGACATAATGTTTAGTGATTGAGTATGATTTTGTGAGATCACAGCAGTTTGTCCGCCTACTGATTCGGATCGTCTGGGAGATCTTACTTTAATTCCTCTCCTCGGACTAGTTGCATTATTTGTTTCATTAGATGTATTTGGTGTATTATTACTATTTGAAACATGTATGGATTTCATATTTGAATTCTGTTGTAATTGTCGTAGATTCTGCATTCCGTGATCCTATGCAAAGATAATAGAATATAAGTAATATTAAGCTTTAGAAAATTTTGTCACAATATTTTAATTAAATTATTAACATGTACCGTTATAAAATTAACTTGTAATCCAACAGATCTGTTGATTTTGATTGGCGGTATAGGTTTGTCGTTATTTGCACGTCGATCCGCAGCATTACGACTTAAAACCATTTCAAAATCTTTAATCTGTTTTGTTAATTGCTGACATTTCGCACGCGTTACTTCTTGGTTTCTTTCCGATATACGAGCTTGTTCTCTTAATTTACCAATTTCACCACGCATTGTGATCGTTTCAACAATTTTCTGTATTAAGAGTTCCTCTAATTCCTTTAAGAATGTATTAAAATTAAAACATATAATTTTTATTATTGATACTATCAAATAATTCTGAAAAATTCATATATTTTCTACATACTTCCTGCTTCAATTTTGGCAGTTTTTCTTTCAGATCTCTTCGGAAGAACTTGTGAACATAATCAAGTTTTTTAATGTTATCAGAATTATTTTCGTTTGTTACTACTTCATTGGGTGTAGTTTCACAATTTACTTTAACTTTTTTAACACTACCGTTCATAGTAACACTATCAATTTCGGTAAAGTTGCGCTTTAAAGAAGGTGGAGATAAAGGACGCGCATCTTGGTTTATTTTATGATTTACAATTACAAACTTTTCGGAGCCATCACTCGATTCTAAATCGCTATCATGATTAAGAAATTTCTTCCTTATTATTTCTTCTGCATTCTTAGCTGTTCTTCTCTTTTGTCTTCCACTTTCTCTAACTATAACAAAACATTGTAATAAAAGCCAAATAACTTACAAATTCAACAAATAATCTAAGAATAAATTGTATAATTTCAACCATAAAAGGATAATTGGTTAAAGATTAAATATAAGCAAGTACACCTCAAAAATGTAATGAAATATGTCACCTCTAATACTGAACATCTGAGATTATTTCAGTATTATTGTAAAAATTATATATAATTAAAATCAAATGAAAATCTTAGATGTGAAATATTTTACAAAAATATTATATACATTTATTTATTTCTCATTGATTTAATCACATGCCTTAGTTATTCTAATTAACATTGTGCAATTATTTGGTATAACTCAAATTTCTTTAATTTCCCCTTTCATGGTATATTACAATAACTATTTTACGTATTATGAATGCTATTGGAAATGTGACTTTTTGTGGTATTTTTATTATAATTGAATATATTTTTGGTATCAACTTTTTATTTTATTATAGAATTTAATTGTGCATGTTAATCAACTTCTTGGAAGTATGATTTCCATTTAGATTGAAGGAGTGTGAACAAAAAAAATGAATGCTAATCAAATATTTAAAAATGATAGATTTCTTTTTATAAAAATATATTAATTACTTTACTTTTCATATGAAGATCTATTAATAATAAGGTGTAATAAATAAGTATAATTAATTTATAGTAAAATATATATGTAAAAAAAGATTGAAGGAATACATAAAACTCAGTTTAAATAATGAAATGTTTTATCATAATTTACAATATTTATATTATTTCCTCAGTTAAGTAATGATAACAGAGGATTAATAGTAAATATTTTGAAAAATAAATACAAACACCTATCATTTTCTATGTTATGAAAACTAGGTACATATATAATATAAGGCAATAAATTTACATTTACTTCTATGACATAAAATATGTCCTACCTTGCTTATCTTCTTCGCCGGCAGCTTCTTGCGCTGCGGCAATCATTTTTTTTGTTCGCCTTCTCCTTCTTTTAGTAGTTACTGGAACGCCAACAACTTTTTTGTCACTATCACCACTATTGTCTTTTACATCAATAACAAGACCTAATGAAACATTCTGTGGTTTGACACTAGGTAAATTATTTTCATCCAATACAGACACAGTGTTTTCAGTTAGATTTGCCATATTATTTGCAAAATTTATCGCTGAGCTATCTTTCTCTGTAGATTCTACATTTTCATCAATAGTATCTTTCTTATGCTCCTGAAGATCAATTTTTGAATTAATTAACTGATCTTCAGAAACAAGTAGTACTTGAAGTAATTTAGAAGAATTTGTACTATTATCACTATCATTTAATTGGTCTTTATCACATTTTACACCATTAGTAATTGGTTCAAGTAGTATATTATTTTGTAATATCTCAATTTCTTTATCACCTTCTATACTGCTTAAATTATTTAATGCAGTAGCATTTGCTTTAAGATCATTATTTTCATTCTCCCCTTTTGATGTTATGCCTTGCACAGAAGCATCTTTTTTCTCATCTCCTAACAGTTTTTTTATTTCATGATTCGTTACTTCTTCATTTACTGTTAATTCAGTATCCGTAATATTCTTTTCTTTTAAATTATTAAAAACAATTTCACAATTGGTTTCAGTCAATTCTATCCTCTGATCTGTTTCTATAGATTGTTGACTCTCATTAACTTCTTGCTCTCCTAATTTATGAATATGTTTCACGGGTTCACTCTCATTCACATCTGAATCAGTTGTAGTTTTTATTGTTTCATTTTCTTGTTTGTTATTTTTATTGACCTTTTTGGTACATTCTACAACTTCATCATTGTTAGATTTACATTTTGTATTTTCAGTCAATAATTTTTCCAATATGTTAAGATTGTTAGATTTATCGCAATCAGAATTAGTATTATTAGTGTTAGTTTTATCTTCTTTAATTGTTTCCACATCATTATCATGGGAGTTTATCATAGAATTTACAACAATTTCTTCCTTATAAGACTCATTAATACTATTAGTTTCGATAGTAGTAATATCTTTACATTCAATATCATTGGATGGTGTTCTTGTTTCTGAACTCTCCTTTGCAACTATTAATTTAGGCTGTAATTCCAAAGGATCATTGACAGAAGTGGTATCAGTAACACTTACTTTGTTTAGGTCATCCACTTTTGTGTCTTCCAGATCTTTATTAGGTAATTTATTTAAATTATCATTACTGTTGTCACTACTAATTGGAGATTCACTATCTAACACGTTGCACTTTCCATTTTTCTTGTCAGTACTGTTTTTATGTTTAGCACTGGTGTCAGGTTCACTTCTTGAAGATATGTCTGTATTTGAAAAAGACACAAGATTTTGGTCAAATTCACTTGTAGGATTAGGTTTCATCATAGTAGCAGATTTAAAAGATTTCTTTTGTTGTTTACTGCCATATATTTTGTAATATGAATTAAAATATCCTCTTCCTCGTTCAAAAGGAAGAAATGCATTGTGAAATCTGTTATTGTAATCATATGAACGACCTCTATAATGTCTTCTACGTGCAGAATAACGATGCCTGGTATAAGAAATATAATTGACACTAGAGTGAGGGGTACTTGCAAACCTCCGTTGAAAATCATAACTTGACCACATATAACGAGGCATGTTATTCATTATTGGCCTCATCAATCCATTTTCATTTCTTTTGTTATCCTTTTCATGATCAGTTACTATTTTGTCATCCATGGAAATATTACCTGCACAACGTTCCTCTTCACTCATTTCCCTCGTAGTTGCACCATGTTCTATTAAATTTCTTTCTGGAACAGGAGAAGCTTGTACATCTTGATTTTTCCCAGACATCACAGCTATAATACAAATAAAATAAATTAATGTTGTCTGCAATAAGATAATAAACTTTATATTACAATTTTGTATAAGTGCTTATATATTTTAAAAGAAAAATCAACTTTAATGTTTTATATAAGATACAAAACTTACCAACTGTTTCATCTTTCAATTTATTTTCTTTATGTAAAACTGTTGTCAACACAACCTCTTGTTCAGCTTCATCGTCGTCATCAGACAGTCTCAAACGCATACTGTCATCTGATAGAGCTTCTTCTTCATCACCATCATCACCTGCTCCATATAACAGTTCATCTTCTTTTTCTTTTGACAATTCATCAATATGATGTGTACCGATACAAGACAACGAACGTATAGAATCAGGAGTATGTACTGTATCGCTTCTTAAAGCCTCCATTATAGAAAAGATGAGATACAGAAGGCAATGTCACAGGTCATCCATTTATCTTCAAAATTTAATATTCTTTGATCTGTAAATGATTATTCTTTTCAAGCATCATTTTGAAAAGTGAAATAATGATTTTACGTATATTAAAATATTTGATTATACATATAATAAGCATATATAACAAATATCTTTACTCATTTAATCATTGAATTAATTAAAAGTAGATTAAATACATGTAAAACTTATAGATTAAACATTTACATTGTAAATGTAAATGAGAAAAGTCAATAAATTGAATATGAAATATTATATGCTGCAAAACTACATTTTACATTTTGTTATAAAAAATGTAATATAGAAGGATTTTTTACTTTTAATAAATAGCATCTTCCAGAATTCAACTATTATTACTGTTCACTTATATTTTTTTGCATTTATTTATGATTATAAGTTTACAAATGTAATATAACATTATATATTGAGATATCCTATACAATCAATAAAATGTAAAAATAATTTAAAGAAATTGAATGGGAATTTTAAAACCAAATGTTAATGCTAAAAAATGTAAAATTACAATCAGTCTAATCCTGTATTACAGTATTTTTTATTGCTATTAAACCATAACATTAAATAATTTATTTAATTTGTACTATTTTAATAAATAATAAGACACTATGCATAAAAAACTGATCGTATAATCAGGCTTGTATGAATTCAAATAATCACAGAAAAGATATTCATACTTATTAAGGATACTTTCATTGCAAAAATAACACTAGGTATTAGAAATTCACTTTTTCTCCAAATCAATGTTTTCCACAGGATGTCAGTACTATATTAAATGTATAATTCGTGCGCGAAATTATTACACAGCATTAACAGCGACACTTATCACAATTTATCAGATACAAAAATCAATTTTTTCAAATATAAGAAAAGAAAATGTAATACGGGCCCCTCGATGACGCGCCAACATGTGTCGTTCCTGGCCCATAAGTACTCAACTAATAAAAATGGCGGATTGAAGCTACATTGCTAACGACTGCTATTGTATTTCACATAACACGTGTATCATATTATCAAACAAGTGTATGTTATTACTTTGCAAAAACTATACAGAACAAATCTTAATTTTCTATTTATAATACATTAAACAAATTTTTATCCAGTAACAAACAATCTATACGTTCAGGTCACCGACGAAGTTCCAAGGGTTTAATAAAGTCAGAAATATTGTATTAATATTAATACAAGTGAAGGTACACAACACAAATAGTTATAATAGATAACCACGTTAAAATAATGTTAAATAAATTAGTTTGAACTACAAAAGTTTATGTTCAGAAAGGCGGGATTCCCGATAAACTTGTCTATTGAACGAGTACTGCTGAACATACATAGGCCCCGACATGCGTCCACACGAAAGTCAACGAATGTACACGAAGTCGTCCAATATGGCGTCATAATTTGCCCCCCGTGAAACTAATTTCTAATAAAATAATATAAATAAAATCTAAGGAATAGAACTTTCATGTTAAAAATATTTAAATAGCCTATATATGTAAAGTTTCACATGAAAATCTTACCCTTAAATTCTAACCGAGTGTGCATTTACCATTAAAAAACAAGGTCATGCTTACAACTTCCCCCACTCCCTTCATATCTTTAAGTTACTTAATGCTACTTAATGCTTCGCGCTATTAATATTAGTTTCAATTTTTTATTAATTTTGTTGGCTTGAATTTTTATTATTGATACAATTGTATCATAGAATTATATTTACAGACTATAAAAAAATTTGATTAACCTTAAATAAAATTAATATTAATTTTGAAATTTATTTCGAATGTATTTCCTTTTTTGTATTGTTTGTAGAACTGATACTAATTGATTAAGTAATTAAATATTAATATTAATATTTTATTTTTCAGAGAAGTGTATATAAAATAAAAATAAGTGTACGTAAATACTATTTTGTAATTTGCAAGTACTCTTATATTGAACGTTTGATAAGTAGCCCCACCCCTTCCCTTCTCCTTCTACGCTCACTGACGAGGTCAACATACGTCACTCTGGTAATACAACGCTATGTTCACCGAGTGGGAGTAAGAAACATGATAATTTTATAACTCATCAAAATGATCGATTTTAAAGATCTATTTCGAATTTCAGAAATTGTTCATAATTCCCACACATCGAAAAATATTCGTTCCCGTATATCATTGTAGTTTAAATTAAGCAACATAGTTTAAATATATTATCTATTTTGGAAAAGAAGTTATGATTTATACGTTAATATTATTAACTGTGACAATTTTTCAGTAGATAAAATAAGGTTATAATCGAAATAAAGCATAAAAAACATTAAAACTTCTTTTTGAATTTGTGTTTTTTTTTTTATTACATTACACGAAATACATGAAACAAAAAAATGCCTAATTACGCAATAATAATGTAGTTACTTATATTGTAAAAATTGTCTATTACAGTAACCAAATGTTCTTTTATTAGTGCTTTACTCATGCGCGTCACGTTCTACGCATGTGTAGAAGAGTACAGCATGTATCACTAAAAAATAACTACTCAAAGAAAGCATAGAAAAAAAAGAAATCATAGAAGATATTATGCCAATTAACAAGTACAACAATAATCTACAAAAATTATTAATATTTAGCAACTGACCGAATTAACAATCGAGTTACATAAATTATATGATCCATTTAAAATTGCATTCTATAATTTGAACTTCTTTATATTTTATAATACTTTTTATTAAGATAATAAAGTTTGAAACTAATACTCAAAATAAATCGGGACATAAATGGTAGATCTCAAGGTCAGTCCCTCTGTAATGCGTCGTTAAATAAGTACTAGATTTCTCCGGTAGGTTTCTTAAAGGTTAAGAATTTTGCGAGCCCATTAAGAAAAATACTACTATGCATTTTTAACAAAAATTTCAATTCATATTTTTCATATACGAAATATTTAATTAAACTCATGGGATATTAATTTCATATGTTGTAAATAATACATGCAAATAGAACTATTTTTGTATAAATTGCATTAAAATTTGATTGCATGTTAAATATTTTTGTAAGAAATACTTCTAAAATATTAAGATTTGTATAATACTTCTTTAGTATATGTTAAATGTTATATAATTGTTATGTATACAATTTTTATTGGAATCGTTAAATTTGTTTTCTTATATTTCTATTTTATATTAAATTGCATTATATAGCGCAATTCAAATGTTATACATCTGCGTAGAAACATCTAAGAATGCCAGCTTTCATTTTGTATGAAAGGACAACAAAATGGCGTTCATATGCTATATAAAATGGCAGCTTTTCGTATATAGTATGACATCTGCAATGGCCTCGATCGTTACATTTGGGACTTCAGACCCAAATTTTTATACATCGTGAAAATTGTACCAAGTAAATTATCAAATTACTTTTACTATTCCTTCGAAATGAAATGTTTCAAAATTATCACCTTTGGTTCAGTACATTCATTAAGAGATCAAATTGTCAAATTTATTTTTAAAATGTTTACCACAAAATCTTTTGACGTCAAATTTCCCCATGATTTTGGGTAAATGTGTGTAACAATTTGGACCTTATAACGATTTAGAACAGAAAAACAGAGTGACCCACTGCTGAACTGTGACATGTAAGTATGTACACAACTGATGAACTTACGTTATGTTATAATGCAGATGGTCTTCAATCAGTGATGCACATGTTCTTTGTCTTACAAAAATACGTTATATTTACGATAAATGCCAGAAACGAAGATACACTGTGATACCCGACATCGAGTATCTGCAACACCGCAACCTAAACAAGCGAAGAGCAACGTTGCCACTTTTATTCGTAACCGTTTGCATACGCGATCCATTTGGAAAAGGCTAAAACTTGAATTGTATAGTTCATATTTTTGGATTCGTTATAATTTGAAACGCGTATGAAATTATAAATCTACTTGCTATAAATTTTATTGAAAAAATGTGTGTAAGAATTATCGACCTACATACATAGTGTGGTTTGCACTTCAGAAAATTTTAACAACGCATGCGCTGTGACGCAAAATACTTTCAGAACTTATAATATTAGCTGAAATATGCAAAATACTTTTGCTTAGAAACCAAAATACACTTTTCTGTTAAGAGTATATGTAAGTATGTAAAATCGATAACAATTAAGTGTTAACGATATATTTTTTAAATATGTAAATATATTTTTTATTTTCTTAAAACCAAGTCTATTTCTAACTATTTATTTCTATGATTTATTAGAAACATGGTGATTTAAATTAAAAATGTTATTGTTATTGAAATATATTATCAAAATAACAATCTGTAATATTCATGATAATATTTTCCTAAAATTGTTCATAATTGAATGCAATTTAGGAAGTATCAGTTACTATTGAAATTAGAATAGTCTTTGAAAATTTTTTACAATTGGATTTTAAAATTAACTTGTTAAAGGGATTATATCATATTATTTCAGTAATTAAAAGTACAAAGACATAGAATAATATGAAAGTACCATGTTGAGTTGTAAAGTTTATCAGTTCTGTGTTTTAATAGCTGCACAATGTCAAATATTTTTTCATATTATGTCTAATTTTTCATCATTCAACAGATTAAATATATTATGTATAGTTTACATTCAAAAATAATGATGAAATATAGTTGATACATCATTGTGAATAGATTTTACTATTATGTTATATTGTATTATATGCTTTGGGAGCTTATGGAGGTAATGTTTCAGCTGCAAGTAGATATTATGCTTGTCTTTAATTTGTCAATCACAATTATGTATGCAGCAATGAGGAGAACATTTCCAACAGTACATATAAGGTAATGAACTAAAATGAAAATAATAAACGTTAAATTCGATTTTTTTTTTTAAACAAAGCCGCAGATAGTCTGTTGTACTATGATTTTCCACCCACCCAGTATATACATATGTCCATAAAAAATTTGGTGTATGTGTACATATGTATATGTACACAAGTATGTACTTACAAATCCATGTTTTCTGTAATTAGAAAAATATATCTATTTAAATGTATCTATCTATAAAAATAGATTGTAATAAAAGGTATAAAATGAGGGTATATAAACAATGTGACGCAATAACGATTAGTTTTATAATATAATATGTATTATAATTATATGCTTATGAATATATTTATTTAATATGTTTATGTAACTTTCTAAAATCAATTATTATGTATTACTAAAAACATACTTAACGATACAGATGAGTTATCATCGTATTATAAGGTTAGTTTTATTTATTACGACTGTGACGCCGCTCTGAGCTACGGGAATCGGAGTTCGATTCCTCGTTTGTATAAGTTATACTTTCCCCACATCTAGAGCAATAAAATACAATAACTGGAGGAGGCATTGTGACGTTTTCTCAATATGTATGTAATACTTCTTTGAAATAATAGTAGTGTATTAATTGTGTTTTTTTAGTGACAGTAATTACGACGACAATGTTTTTCAATACGAGTGTATTCTGTCAAGAAAGATAAGTTCTTGTAGAGGGCGACACTTCCGATACGTTATTTACTCTGAATTTTTGTATTATTAATAAACCACGAAGCATTGATAAAATATCATAAAACCATGTAAACTTATAGTAACCTATTAGTAAAATGATTCCATTCTTTTAGTAAAAGTAATACTATTTTGTTTATACAAATCAAGAATGAAACTGCTTATAGAATTTAGAATTAAATTTTAATATTTAAAATACATTATTTGTAAAACATTATTAAATTAACATCTGTTTCTGTATACTTTAATACATATTGATATTTATTGTTATACGTTTATAACTACCGATTTTTCTATTTTGTGAATCAGCCTTACAAAAATCATCGTATCAGCAAACAGTACTACATAAACAAAAGCGTGATAGTACTTTAATTTTAGGTAAGAAATTTTTTGCAAAAATTATTTCTTAAATGTATCTAGTTAGTTGATTGAAATTTGCCAATTATACCAATCAATATGATCCGATAAATTTAGCATTGCAGTATTTAAAAAGATAAGGAAAAATGCTGGAATTTTTCTCGTTGATTTAATTGTAATGTATTATGAACTATTGATATGTATTTATTAATTTCGATGTACAACTTCTACTCATAGAAAGACGATATAATGCTTCGCTAGAATACATCTAAATACACTCTGCGAGAATGGTGGAAGCGAGTACGATTCTGAAAATATGCGAAGAAGATAATATTTGATATTCTAAAAGAGTTAAACAGTCTATAAGATTCTTGTAAACAAATAACGAACGATAAGATTTGGTACAAAATATATCGGTTCCATAGATATCTAATACACCCGCATGCGTATTAATTACTTCTTTTCGCAAACTCGATCGAAATACATTATCCGACGGGAGAGCACTCTTTGGGCTCCAGAGGAAAGAAAAGTTGTTGTAATGGCTGCCGTGTCATGAAATGAAGGTACCGAGCCAGTTTTGTGGTTCCACGATGGAGGATAACTCCAGTTCTACATCTCAAAATCACAATGGACAATTATCTAGTGGTGCAAATGTTTCACTGACAAACAATAAACATCAGGGCAATGACAATGGTAGCAATGACGATGCCAAGGATCAAAGTCCACAATACTCTATGCCTGGCATTTTACACTTTATTCAACATGAATGGACTCGCTTTGAACTTGAACGATCGCAATGGGAACTTGACAGAGCAGAATTTCAGGTATAACTTCAGTATCTTTCATACATTTTTGAAATTTATCTACTTGTTTCTCCTTAATGTACTTCTTTCTTATTGTCACTTCAACTGTCATGTGACAGGACATTATAAAAACACAACTAATTTGAATGTATATAAAATATTGTAATACAGATTATGTGCCTGTTTAAATTTTAATTAAATAAGTACTGTAAGTTAAATTGAAATGTATTTTACAGGAACATCTCTTTTCTTTATTATGATATTGTATCTGTTTAAATTTTGTGAGGTAAATGTCATATTATTGCATCCAAAATTATGTTTCAATCGATTTACTGATAATATTTATACAGTTACAAATTTTATGCACTTCACAGTTAACTTACATATATACTAATTAAAGTTAATGTAATTATTCATACATTGTATGCAACTATAAATTATTGCTGAACGAAGCTTTGTTTTATTGCATATGAACAAATTAATACAGTTGTGGAGGATATTAATTGTTGATATGTATACCTTATATTCCCATAAAAATTATCTTGTGAAATGAGTTAAAAAATCAGACATAAATTGTACCACACCTATTTCTTTATATAGAGTTTTTTACCTTATACTCTGAACTATAATATTTATTTTTAATACAAATCAATGAAATATAATATTTAATAATACTTATCTACAGGCTAGGATAGCTTTTTTACAAGGTGAAAGAAAAGGTCAAGAAAAATTAAAAAATGATTTAGTAAGAAGAATAAAAATGTTAGAATATGCACTCAAACAAGAACGGTAAGATCTTTTTTCAGGTACAGTCATAAATGAAATGTTACCGTTACCTTTAGTAATATGTTTATATTAAATATTAATGCACTCACAATAATTGTCATTTTTACAGGGCAAGGTACCACAAACTGAAGTATGGCACCGATTTGGTCATTCAAGGAGATGTCCAGCCTCCTGTTTATGATGAAGGTAGTAGTACTTGTGCTAACTCTGAAGTCGGGGGAGGTGGTGATGGAGAAGCTCCTTTTACTTCAGTTAGTAACATCAGTTGGAGACAAGGTCGCCAAATTTTGAGACAGTAAGTAAAATTTGATATTCATAAATATTTATTTCTATCTTATACTAAGTTTAATGTGTATTGTTATTCTCACAGCTTATCTATAATTCTTCTTTTAGATATTTACAAGAAATTGGTTATACTGATACAATAATAGATGTACGATCAAACAGAGTAAGATCTTTACTTGGTTTAAATAATAATACAGATTCAGAAGATATGAATACTCCTGCATTAAATGGTAATGAACCATCAAATAAACAACCAAAGGAATTCTTTCCCTTCAAAGCCCCCAAAAAAAAGGTAGAGGTAAATAAATTTGTTTGTGTTTAATTATTTTATATGTTTAACAGATTGTGCTTGAAAAATTCAATAAACAGATTAATTTATTTCAATATTCAATATAAACAAAATTTCATAATAGTGTAATCAGTTATTAATATAGTTTCATATGTTCATGCTAGCAGCAACCACCTTCTATAGCAGAAGCAATGATACTAGATACAGAAGCAGCTGTTATGGCGAATTTTGAGTTTCTGACTCACACAGGTATGGATTTGGAAGAAGAAGAAGGAGATGTAGAAGATGATACCTTCGATGAAAACATGGATCCTAAACCAAATAAAGTAATGGATAATAAATCTTTGTATTCTATTATATACTATTGCATATTTTTTCAGTAGAATAATAGCTACATCTTTTGATATACTTTTTTAAATTGTATTTTTAGACGTCAATGCTTTTAACAGAGGATGTTGATGCAGAAGCAGAAGAAGTATTAAATGAATTAAATCTTCTCACAGAAATTGAAGAATCACCAGCAGGTTCTGTTCATTTGGATATATATTCAACTGATTGTAGTTAGTATTGATTGCTCTTATTAATTTAGTAAAAAGACTTACTATATACACATTTGAATAGTATTAAAAAAAGAATAATGTTCAATTTACAGATGCATTACATTTACGACCAGATCCAAGGTGTCCCAATAAAGAAGGTGATTCCACATTAGAATTGGGCGAATTAGAATTATTGTGTGTTAACAATGAAGCAGAAACCTCATATGATGTAAGTTATATTAATTATTGTATTATATTATATTGGTTATTGTCATTGTTGAGATGTATAAATGTACGTGTGTGACAAGTGATTTTAACCCGCTGCTCCGAAGAATCGATTATCGTGAACTATTAGTGCTTATACTCCGTCAATGAATTAGTACCCTGTGTATTGTAAACGTTTATGGGTATTTGACGAAATGCTGTTGCTCGGTATACGAAACAGTTGTCTGTATGCAATACTGACTGCTGCTAAAAGTTCACTGCTCTCAGTGCACACTTTCCGTCGTAATCTTCTGAAATTTACGGATTAAAATCTAATTTTATGCAATGCATTGAGGTTTCTTTTTATCTTTTTTAATATAAACAATAAAAATAAATACATATTGATGTAGATGGTTGCCACTACAAAGGAAACCTTCAGAAAAACATGGAATGTAAAATATACGTTACGATCTCATTTTGACGCCGTTCGAGCTCTCGTCTTCCATCCCACAGAAGCAGTCCTTATAACTGCAAGTGATGATCACACACTGAAATTGTGGAATCTTCATAAAACTTTACCAGCAAAGAAGTAGGTCGTTTAAACTTAAACGAACCGTTAACTTGTCTTTCCATTAACGCTAAAAAGAATCTATATAATTGTATTTTTTATTTCAGATCATCTTCATTAGATGTAGAACCATTATATACATTTAGATCACATACTGGTCCTGTCCTATGTTTAGCTATGTGTAGCACAGGAAATCAATGCTATAGCGGTGGTTTAGATGGTATGATTCATTGTTGGACACTTCCATCAGCTAATATAGATCCTTATGACTCCTATGAACCAAGTGTCCTTAGCCAAACATTAAAAGGACACACGAATGCAGTTTGGGGCTTAAGCATGTATCAACCTCGATCACAATTATTATCAATTAGTGCTGATGGAACTGTCAAATTGTGGAGTCCACAAAGCAAATCTCCTCTACTCCATACGTACATTTCTGAGCAAGGTGTGATATTTCTATTACCATAAAAAAAATTATTGCTTTGGCAAAAATAAAAAATCATATTTTACAAAATTACGTATACATATCGTTTTCTTTTAATTTCTTTGCAGATGGTATACCAACTTCAGTAGACTTCATAAGAGATGACCCACATAAGTTAGTTGTAGCTTATGAAGGAGCTTGCGTGGTGTTTGATACAGAAACTGGTGAGAGTGTAGCACGTCTTGAAGCCAATGAAACAAAGGGAGTAAACCGTGTTGTGGCACATCCAACATTACCATTAGTTGTTGCGGCACACGAAGATCGACACATTCGATTTTATGATCATCGATCAGCCACTCTTGCTCATGCCATGGTTGCTCATTTGGATGCAGTTACTAGTCTTGCTGTAGATCCCCATGGTTTATATTTACTTTCAGGAAGTAAGTAACAGTGAAATATACAAGAAAACAAAGAACGAATATTAATGCATCACAAATCCTTAAATTAATAACATTTAACTTTCAGGCCACGATTGCAGTATAAGATTATGGAATATGGATAATAAAACTTGTGTTCAGGAGATAACGGCACATCGTAAAAAGTTCGACGAAAGTATTTTAGATGTAGCATTTCATCCATCGCGACCTTTTATAGCAAGTGCAGGAGCTGATGCTCTTGCCAAAGTATATGTGTGAGATGTAAATTAAGGTACACATTTCTACTATCGACATGCATCAGACGGAACAGATTTTGTACTCATTCTTTCTAGATAGTTTTACCTGTACGTGTTACACTTCCAATTTTGTTGTAACTTATATTGCTCTACCTTTAAAGTACCATTTTTGAAAAAATTAAATCCGGCGTACACGCGCGCACACGTGTGTATGTATATATTCATGTTATGAAACTGAAATTTGCACATAACCCTTGTCCGCGACAATTGATCAAAACAATAATTTCGAATACCAATGCTGCTTATCCATGAGATCTTTATTAAGTAGCTACATTAATTGGGATAGCGGAAGGGGTGTGTCTTGTAGAATAATAGTTGATATAGTTCTAATAATTAGACAAAGAAATACCCCTTACCCAGAATCCAGGAAGCACACTGCCGCAGTAGCATAATATTTATCCCTATGTTAACTATTTATTACCAATATTACAGTTACTGTTGCACAGCTACTGGAGATTAATACGTACTATGCAAGGATAAATTTTTCCTAATAAAATACATCAATTAGTCTCCCATTATATAATTTTTATGCTACCTTATATATTTATCAAGGTTAGCATATAGTAACAACAGGATCAGAAGCAACAATAATAATAATTATAACCATAAGTTAATTATACTGTAAGAGACATAATATTAATAACAGTAAATTATAACTGTGTGTTTCTCTGTAATATATTGTATTTAAAAATAGATGAACTGTGTAACGTACTATAATTAACATGTTTTTATTAAAATTTTATTCCATTTCTATTATTTTTTTCCTTAAATAAATATGAACAGCCAAAACTACAATTGTGAAGAGAAATGGATAAAAAAAACTTAAAATTTTAAATATTTACGAATTAATAAAGCTAGGAAATAAACATGCAATTTCATATATTTTACAAATAATAATTGTTACATTTCTTAAGTTACATGTGTTATGTAATGAGATTAAGTAATGAAAAAAGCAATCCGTTATTTATATTGTAAGCTTGAATATATAAAAAAAATGTGCAATATAATTAGAAAAAGATGTACACAATATTAAAAATTTTAATTTCGTTATTTCATTTATATCCGTTTTATAATTTCTATTAAACATAATGTTTTTGTTCAAACATCTACACTGTTTGTTTGTGTAACGCCCTTTGATTATCCAATCAGAACGAGGCAAATACTATCGTTCAGGTTAAAGAACATGTATAATTTATTATCACGTTGATCAGCTGAGTAGACATTTGTAGTGTAACCGTGACAAAAGTTATTTGTCGTGATCAAGCTTATAAAATTGTTAAATATGATTATTAGAAAAAATATACATTAAAGAAAAATGCATGTTTTTCAATTATCTTAAATACAATTGCATTTAGAAAGTTATTAAAATCTGTTAATCAGATTATACTTCACGTCCGATGATTGATAGTAGTATTTCTTTACATTTTGATAATGTACGTAACATTGCTTTGTATAAAGAGTATCAGTAATAATTTTTATCAACAAGATATCAATCAGATACGTGCTGAATTCTCTTATACGTTTGAATAGGTTATGTGATTATATTCCTCGAGTTCTATCTAAATTTCTGTTCCGTAAATATCAAAGAGTGATATGTTTACTACGCTTTGTAAGCACCGATACTATTTCGCAGATTAAGAATGGAACGAAATGGCGCGAGGGAAATGGAAGAACGAATGTGTATAAGAGATACTGGTAAAACATTGAAAAAGTATGGCAGTACAGCCAAACATATTACACGACCTGAAAATTTAATAAGACATACAGTATCAGCAATTGATACTCTTCAAGGAATTGCTCTAAAATACGGAGTTACAGTACGAATTTATTATTCTGTTTTACATGTTCCTTAATAGATTAAAAACAATAGTAGCAGATACAATAAACTCTTATAAGTTTCTGTTATTTTTAATTTTTATAGACTGAACAAATAAGGAGGGTCAATAGATTATGGGCTTCTGATAGTTTATTCTTAAGGGAATATTTACTTATTCCTGCTAACCCAGAAAGCCCTTTGTCGTTACCCATCGACAATACAAATGAAACTGAACATAATGCAATTCAAACTGTAAATATCTTTTCAACTAAATTGATGTTAAATCATTAATTTATATTATATAAATTTAAAATATATTTTTAGGTTTCTAGTCCATCTTCAGTCACATCATCTATAGATGATGATAGTTCAGTTAATGACTTTTTAGCTAAAATGGATTCTTCAATAGCTAGTGCAAAAAGGGAAGTGAAACGTACTCAGGGGAATAGTGAGTAAGTTATTTACCAGTAATTAATATATATTAAATATAAATGATTGTATGACCTTATAAAATCTATTATGCATTCAGTAACCAATTGTTCTTTATGAATTATATTTTAGATTTTGCACAGAGGGTAATGATATCTATGTACAACAACGTAGAGTGTCTACTAAATTACGTAATTCATTTCCTATGACGTCAAATACACATACGTTATCATCCACTTCTGAACCATTAAGACCATCATCTTCTAGTGATATGCATAACTTTCCAACTGCTGTAGTTATGACTCAGGGTAGAAAAGTGAAGACATCGTTACAAAAACTTCAACAACAACAAGATGAAATATTCCAGTTGTAGCAACTAAATATTATTGGACTGTAATATGTTCAAAATTTACAGTGTCATTAAAGAGCTTGAAGAAAAAAATATATTGGATACTGAATAATATATTTGAAATAATAGAAGATTATTTCATATCTAAAATTGGTTGATCCGGTATTAATGTAAGTTATACTCATTCTTTTTTATAAGATTTCTGTGGTATTTTAATTATTTTTTTATTGAAAATTATTGTAAAAAATAATACCAACCAATTATATTCTTGTAGTCTCAGAACTAACAACAATGGATCAACTAGCTCTCATATTGTCCAAGCATATTTTTGAAATATTTCCAGTAATATTTCTTTATGGACCATATGTGCCTTTAATCCAGATCAATTGTGCAATAATTCTATTATTGTCCTTTAAACCTTTTATGTTAGTTATGAGATATTTTTGCATGATTTGTAAAAATTAAATTTGTTTAAATGCTACTTTTGTGGACAATAGCACACACCATTATGTCTTTGAAAATTTTATAATAAAGATAGATTTTGATTCATTAAAATATATTGTATAATTACAACTATATTAAATATCTGCATGTAAAATTATTCATGGACATTATAATTCATTTCATTAATTATAATTTAATATTAATACTCTATAGTAAAATTCTATTTTCTCTCGTCTTCCTAGTAGAATGCTTTCAATATTATATATTTTGTTCCTAAAAAATTAAATGCTAATTTAGACAGATTCATACAGCTTGGATGACAAACCACTTGTTCCTTAGTAGTAGAAAAGACACATTAAAATTCGTCCATTTAATTTTTTAAAGCATTCAAAATATTTATACACGTTTTTGATGAAAAATACTATTACAATTATTTAAAAATATATTCATTAATATTAGTGCTTAATTGACAATGACAATTTTATGATAAATAATTTTATAATTTATTATCAAGAAGCGTTGTCACAAAATTTAACAAATCATAGTAGTAAAATATTTATGAAAATATCTTTTGTAAATTTAAACAACCATTTTTTCTTTCTGGGGCTACCAAAATATTTTTAAACAATCATATAAATTCGTTTCGTAAAAATAGTAATTTAAGTTTCAGAAATAAATAAATAATGAATTTATATAATTATCAATAATTAAAATTACTTGTAATTTTTTTGGGGTTGATATAATATTACTGTTAATGTGGTTAATTAATAAAGATTTTATGCAACAAAAGATAGTATCTGTTAATGTTGTTTATACTTAATATGTTTTCATTGTTATATTATTAATGTTACTTACAGGTATTATGCATTATCTGTTTTATTATTGTTATATTCCTTATATTATATTAGGCATAATGTACTTATGCACTGTGTAAGAGTAGTTATAGCTTGCTACAATAAACAATTGAAAGAATAAGTTCAGTTAATGAACAATGAATTTATTTTTAAACATTATAAAATAAATAAAAAAATAAATTCTAATGTATATATATTAGACACATGCAATACGGTCTAACTTATTTTTTCACTTTGTTATGAATTCATAACAATTAATTAAAATTATTTTTAATGCTGTGCATTAACAATTAATTGTAAATACATTAAGTAGGAAATTTTATGTGTATATTATATAGATTACGAATTTTGCTGTAGTATAAAACAGCAATTATTCTACATATGAAATGTACAGTCAATTTTTATATTCATTTGCATTATATATATATATATATAACGTCAACAAATATTTAAGCTATGTATACATGTAAAATATATATTATCTATTAATAAAGTAATATATATTAAAACACACAATAAAAAATATTTAAATTTTAAATAAATTAGATAAAAATTGCTAATGTACTAGAAGTTCATGAAAGGATTTGATTCACTATGCTTGCTTACTGTGATCATAATTTTATTAATTTAAAATCATTATGTATATAATTTACTTATTTAAAAGTACTGCTGTGCAATAACTATAAATAAATGCTTAAATATGTAATATTCAAAATAATGTAAATACAAATTTAATGCTGTATATATATAATAAATTTATTTGCAAGAAAATTAATTATGTTCTATTGAAGAAATTTTTGTTTAAGACAATAGTTAGAATGCCTTATGTTACTTAATTGCATCATTTAGTAAAAAAATATTTGTATAGTTAGTATGTAATAAAAGTACTTTATTCATTTGCAAATAAAATGTCTACTTTACTATTAGTTATTCTAATAGCTGGTGTTATACATTTACCACAGTCACATTTCATCTCATGTACAAAATTAAATGAACCTATGCGATTATTACAATGTGGACAATATAGTCTACCCTTTGTCCAAGATTCCTGTAACAAACATATGTTATATCTCATAGGTACACGTTTTGCAAGAATTTTTTTGTATTATTTTCATTGAAACCATATTTATTTTTTACATAATATTGTATATTATGCATATAATTATGCAGAACCTTTTCAATTGGATATAAGAAAATTCAATTCGTAATCATACAATACTATAAATATTCATAAAAACTTTACTTTGTTTATTATGCATTCAATCCATTCAGGCATATTTTCTGTCGACAGGTAAGAAGAAGATTCTGAATCGTTTGTTGCACATCCTACATCCATTACATTCTGTTTTATTTCGTTATGAGAAGTTAATAATTGCATTGATTTCTTATTAAAAAGATCTTTTCTACAATGTTTACACTTCACTTCCATTACCTACGATGTTTCATAAAATGATTGTACAAAATATCTTAAAGAAATGTTTCTTTCGTTCATTTAGTAACGAATGATAACCTAAATAAAATGTCAAACGTTATAAACATGAGAAAATAAACAAAATTTAAACTTACTAAATATAACAAAATAAATACATACTACATAAGTATGAGAACGCATTAAAAATTAGTTAAAAAATAAAGATATCATTTAATGAAATTTAACGTACAATACATTTCTTCTTATGTCGGCCATATTTAATAATTCTGCGAACATTTAATACGAATTATTTGCCACATTTGATTTAGAATAAATTGAAATATTTTGATTAATTCACGTGAAAAAATACATTAGCAAATTTATTTTATATGCTTATTTATTACGCAAATGTAAAAGGAAATGTGTAATTCATTTAATAAATGACAACTTTGTATATTTTAGATATACATTATTACATTACATTAATTTTTGCATACTAAACAATAAAGGGAAGATTATTTTGACAAAGCATTATGTGCATTTTTTAATGTAACTCGCTTTTCTGTATTTTACATATTGTATACATCATTGGAATTGGCTAGTTATAAAGATTGAGCTTATTGATGAACTAATATTATTAAAAGAAAGACTTCATTTATAATAAAGCATAAATAATAAAATATGTCCATAAAAACTAGAGTCATCAATTGGCCACAATTATTTGTTCTTTCAATAATATAAAATTACTTAGTCTTCTCCTGCTGGAATGGCATCTTCCAATCTTTTAATAAACTTAACACGTAATTCATTCACATTATCATTCTTAAGTTGATCTTGTACAAACCAACAGGCAATCTCCATTTGTACCATTTCACAGGCACCTCTTAATATTCCAATTAATATATTACAATACTTTAGGTTTAAACAATGGTCTGGTAATTCTACAAATTCTGTTAATGGATTTGATTCAAAGCATAGAGAAAATTCATCACCAGCAGCACTCCAATTTGCGATTACTGGTGTTATACCTAAAAATATCTTGAAGCCAGTTTGTATTTTTTCAGCTGTATCTCTAAAGTCATAACAACGACCAGATCCAGTACGTGCTAAAAAATCTTCTATTAGGCGAATTCCCATATTGTAACCCATTCTTTCTAATTGCTTATTCACATCTTCTACATTTTCATAATCCTTTAATAATTGGGCCACCAATGCACCATATGTCAATGTAAACAATTCAGAGTTCTGAAAATAGAAATATACTAATACCATAACCTTACTTACAATTCGATTAAAATTTTTTGATTGTTATTTTATTTAATTATATAACAGAACATAGTAACATATGATTGAACTATTTTGCATACTTTGGTAATGTGTATTAATGATGTACTTACAACTTTTTTCCAATCGAGTTTCGTACCCGTTCGTGACATGTTTACATACGGTATATGGTTCATCTACTGTTCGTGTTGACAACGGACATACTAGTTTACTAGCCTAATAGATATTTGTATTACTTTAATCGATCTACAAATTTTCTAATCGATTATTTTGTCTATAATTATCGGATTCAATTACAAATAAATACATATTTTCGTATTTACTTTAATAAATATGTTTTAACGATTCGTATTATATTAATGTATTAAAAACTATTTTTAGATATGTAATAATTGTTTAAAATAAAATACAAATGGTAAAAAAATTTCAAATTCAGAATTTGCAAATGCCGATCATAAATAATTGTTATAACAACACAAATTTATGTAAATATTGTTTATTATAAAATGTATCAAGTTTATCATTTTCACAATATTTGTTTGTAGACAATTAGCATCTTTGTAAAAGATACCTAATTCGTTTACTTTAATTGTACAAAATAATGTATAAATTTTTTTACTTAATATTTTGTTCATAGTATAGTTTATATATAAATTTTACATATTTATATGCAATTTGTGTTAAAACTGTAAACTTAACATAGGACGGAGTCCTTAAACTGATCTTTGGGCAGTTATATAAAATATACACATTAGTTTTGTTATCAAAGTCATTATTTAGAAATCTCCCATAGCTGCTATAATGTTATACAGTGCTGTCCTTGCATCACTTTTTTCAAATACACTTAGAACTTCCATTGCTCTTTGTGAATGTCCTTTTTGTAGTTGTTTTGCTAATTCAACACCAGGTCCCTTCATAACAATCTTGTGAATCTGAATATTAAATATTTAGAAATGAAGACTTTACAGTACAAATGTATCATATAAATATTAATATTTAATGTATTTACCTTAGCATAATCTACATTGTTTACAGATTGCAAACCTTTATCGATTTCTGTTAAAATTGATAGGTCATGTTCAATGTGAAACATAATTGGTGCAGAACACAGATTGAATGTTACAGTTTGATCTTTTGTAATAAATGGACCCAAGTCTAAACAGGCTTGCCAAGCTAATGCTAAATGTTTCCCAAAGTTGTAACCTTGTTCCTGTATTTCTTTGTTATGTCCAGCTAATTTCAATGTACCTTTACAAGACTTTCCAAGTAAAGCACCAGCACTCAGTACATTTCTAAGAGTCCACTCTTTCACTGCATAATCTGTACGATTTTCAGGTGGTACAGAAGGTAAAGGATTATTTTGGCTATCTCTACGTCCTACAAATTCTGCTTCTGCCAAATCTCGAACTGCGCTTGACATTAATTCTACAATCTAAATAAGATTACTGTACAATATAAAGTTACTTAGTTGCTAACAACACGCACATAATGCATATACATACATCTTGATTACGAAGGTTTGCTAATTCTGCACAAGAATTAGCTAACAAGTAATCTCCACTCAGTAATGCAATTTTATTACCAATATTCATGTCATTTAATTCAGAAGTTTCTAAATGAACATCAGGTTCTATATTTATTAGTCCTTTATGTACAAGATGACTGGTGCGTATCATTTCTGTAACTTCAGCCAATGCCCGCTGACTAAATAACAATTCATTCAGTAACTATTTTCATTTGTACATATTTCATTATAAGTTATAGTTTTAATATAAATTATACCTATGGAGCACACCGGCAGCTTTATCTTCCTCCATATCATCTACATTTAAATGACCAGCAGCTTTTGAGATTAACAATACAATGAGACCCCATGCTTGCATGTTATTACGTCCATTGAAAATGACGCTTCTATAATAAATAAAAATAGAACAAATTAATATATATAAATAAAAAAAAATTGTAAACATATGGATAAAACACTCACTTAGCTGTTTTCAATAAAGGATGATTAGATCCTACTAATTTCCTTAAATGCAATGCTACATTTGCTATTTCATCACTTAAAAGCCATCGCAAGCTTAGAAATGATGTTGGGTACCCAACAATTTTTTCTGCTTCTGAAACAGCCCTGTTCCAATCTGGTTTTTGATTTCCTGCAAGTTTTGCTTCAACTTTGTTGAATTCGTGTAAACGAAACTTATTTTCCGTAAAAGTATGTACATTTCTTTGTACTCCACAATATACATTGTGGTCACTGGATAAAATTGACTTGACCACGTTTCCGTTTCTCAGGAAAGTAAAGACAATTTTGTTCGTAGACATTTTTCTACCGTACACACCCGTGGAATTCGTTTTCTCTCAACATTAACATTGGTCACGCATTCAACAGGTATAACGCACATGATTGACGTCTTAAAACTTTCACTTCTGACCTTATTTTTTAAAGATATCATGCGACCCAACTTTAATACAAAAAAAATTACAAATTTACATTATAAAGTAACGGTAAAATGAATATTGTATTTACAGATATCTTTCGTATGCAAGGTTTAATTGTTTTCGTTGATTAAAAAAAAGAGCATTTTTTATTACGTAAAAATGAATGCATCGACAACGTAAGGACTATGAAGACGTTGTGATCTTATCTACACTGTATATACGCATGCTTATAAAATTGAAGCTGTAGTGTTGTATATATGCAATTCCACAGCCGACTTCAGTATTAGCCATGCTAAACGAGAAACAGTAAAGCCGCGAGAGTCTGATTTTGCACTTGATAAAAAGAGTATGCAATATTTGAACGTCTCTGTCTATCTAGTGCAAAATCAGACTCTCGCAGTTTTACTACCCCTTGCTCAGCATGATTCGTACTAGAGTCGGCTCAGTTGTACTGTACTATTAGTTAAGAGTTGAATATAAATCTGATAACAACACTGGAGACCGACTGTACTATAAACTAACTTTGTATTAAATATGTTCTAGTAATATAAAAATAATATAATAAAGACTAGATACACAGATTACTGTGCAATAGGTGTACAAAAATAAAGACATCAGCGCCATTTGCAGGCTGATTTATACACAACGTGTGACCTCACATTTTGGCGAGTGTTTCAGGGCATAAACGCTATATAGTGCATACGTGTGCTATAGCATTGACGTGTGGGTTGCAATGGGGTGTTAAAAGTACCCGTAACATGTTCTATTAACCTGATTTGTGAATAACATATTTGTATCTTCGTTTGTGAATAAATATTTCTGAGATAATGTTGAGTATTATTTTGTGCCGCCGGCTGCAACGATTTGGATCTAACGAAAGGAAACTTTGGATCAAATCATTTACAACATGTTCACTTAAACCACGAAGACAAATAATTTATTCGGAAGGAAGTTTCTTTTATGTTCCTACGAGTAATCCTATGTTTTTAACGATTGGAATTAGGGTAATAATTCTAACATATATATTATCATAGTCCATAGAATATTTCTATTATATTGAATTATCAAAATACCAATTATAACAAAAAATTAATAATGGGAGGCATATAATAGTCATACAATTAATATGTTGACAGTTATAACGTATAATATTAATAAATATGTGTTTAATTGACACAGATTTTACAATCAATGTTCCTACAACGAGTTAATTAGACAATTGTTTATTTCAAGATATCCATTTATTGTTTCTACAGATATAACATATACATAATGGGTAGAACTGCAAGAAAACGTCATCAAAAGAAGAAGCTAAATATTAAAGAAATAGCAAAACAAGAAGAAAGTTTGATGCGTCTAAAGTTTTGGTTATTATCAAATAACTGTTTATCAGTTTCTGATCTATTACCATTTGATTTTCCTATTACTGGTAGAGGATTGAAAATATTGAAAAATATTAAAGCCCATGATGTATTGATCAAAATACCATATGAGATATTAATAACAACAGCAACAGTATCTCAAAGCAATATTAATAGAACTTTTTTAGAAAGTGAATATTATAGTCCTCACTGTATATTATCAGTATTTCTCATATATGAATCCCATTTAGGAAATACCTCAAAATGGTATGATTACATTAGTTGTCTCCCACAAGTTCTAACAAATCCAGATTTTTGTACACAAGAAGAAAAGAGCCTGTTGCCAGCATTTATTGTGGATTGTATGTCTAAATTTCACAATATTCAAAATGATTTTCGATTATTAATTAAATCTATAACTAGTAGTTTAAATAATAACTGTCCACATTGCAATAAAGATTTAAGAACCATAATAACATTTGAAAGATACAAATGGGCATATTATATTGTTAATACAAGAGCTGTCTATATGGACACAGATCAGATAAAAACAAATCATGATGTAAATATTAATATAAAACATCCCAATAACCTAGCTCTAGCCCCATTTTTAGATTTGTTTAATCATGATTTTCATGCTACCACCAAAGTCTCTATGATTACAAATAAAGATGATAACAAATTTTATGAAATCACTACATTAAAATCATATAATAAGGAGTCACAAGTTTTCATCAACTATGGTGCACATAATAATCTTCAGTTATACATTCATTATGGTTTTTTTATACCCAACAATCCATTAGATGAAGTTTATTTTGACATTTTTGATGTACAAGCGTGTATTAGCATTCCAAAATTTAAATTGAATTTTATTATTTTCAATAACTTACAACATAATATGGCATTTACTAGAGGGAATTTAAATTATAATGCGGTTCAAACATTATTCATAATAACTACAAAATTACGTAAAGAACATTGGAGTGCAAAAATGTATGGAGATTCTCTTACTTCTGAGGATATGTTTAATATTTATACTGTAGCAAAAAAAATTTTAAATTTAAAAAAAAATGAAGTAATAAATAGTTTAAAAACTATGCAAAGCTTTAAGCACAGTACTCGATCTTTTTCAATTGCAATAGATCTTATAAAGGAATACATTACAATATTAACTAAAGTTGACAATAACTTTTGCATACATTGTTAATTACAGTAATATAATTTTTAGAAATGTACATTATTGATATGTTATTAGGAAAATTGAATGTGACTATGCAAGATGTAATTTAGTAACATACTTCCAGAAATGTGTACTGTCTTAATAAAAAAATTTATTTTCTAACTAAACTTCATTTATTTTTCCATTATATAAAATAGCGTAAATAATTCCAATATTGATGCATTCATAACATGGTATGAATATTATAGTAACAAAAGAAATTAATAGAAAAAATATATTCTAATGTAAATAATATTTCTTTTTGTTTATGTAATAAAAGTAATTTTTAATACTTCTAGTATTTTTTTTATTAAGAATTATTATAGAAAAAGTAGTTTCTTTTGAAATATTTAATGATAATTTCGTTAAATTTTTATGTGAAAAAATTATATAAGTATCAATTTAAAATTTGTAAATGTTTTTGTAGTGTTGCAGCGGAAGTGTAATTGATCGTGTGCCGAAAAAAAAGAGTGTACTGCAATCAAAATCTATCATTCCTCCACTCAAGTTTCCATTAACACTTTCTGGATTAATCGGAGGAAAATCAAGCCAACAGAAAAGAGATTGTTTTCATCCTGGCGCTTCCAATTTAAGTCAAGAAGGTATCGATTTCCAAGACAAGGAACCCGTTACCGCTAGAAATATGATTAAAGCGATGTTAAGATATATTTGGCCAAAAGTAAGTTTCTCAAAGTATTTAATTTTTTCTATGATAATATGTATTTATAGTATATTTATTTTTAGGATGATCCAGAAATAAGGAAAAGAGTTCAAATGGCTGTTGGCTTACTCGTTGGTGCAAAAGTTTTAAATGTCAGTGTTCCTTTTATTTTCAAGTATGCAGTAGATACTCTCAATGCTCAAAGTATAGCACTTAACGGTAATAATATTTTAAATCTCGGAACTGCACCTGAAACAGTTGGAACGGTAGCAGCATCATTACTTATAGGATGTGTGTATAATAGATTGTTTTACAAACATTTTACATGTAAGAATAACTAATAATAAATTTGCATTAATAATATAGATGGTATAGCGCGTGCAGGAGCAGCCGGTTTTAGCGAACTGCGAAATGCAGTATTTGCACAAGTTGCACAGCATTCTATTCGAAAAATAGCTAATAATGTTTTTCTACATTTACACTCATTAGATATGGCTTTTCATTTGTCTAGACAAACTGGAGCATTATCAAAGGCAAGATGAGCTTATTTTATTTTCGTAAGATTTTACTTACTTTTACTATTTGTAACTTATAATATATTTGTGTATCTTAACATTTATGTAGGTAATTGACAGAGGAAGTCGGGGTATAAATTTTGTATTAAATGCTATGGTATTTAATATTGTACCTACTATTTTCGAGTTAGCACTGGTCAGTACGATATTACATTTAAAGTGCGGTCCAGAATATGCGGGCGTTGCGTTGGGTTGCGTTGGAATTTATGCCATATTTACATTAGCTGTTACACAATGGCGAACGAAATTTAGAATGTTTATGAATCAAGCAGAAAATGAAGCAAGCAATAAAGCAATAGATTCACTTATCAATTATGAAACAGTAAAGGTATATTGGAAACCTACCTAGTATTGTGATTAGAATAACTATGTATGTTCTAAATTCTATCACTACTTTTATTAGATAATGAATTAAGAATTGTATTTTTTATGTTAGTATTTTAATAATGAAAAATTTGAAGCACAAAGATACGATGAATCGTTGAAAAAATACGAAGCTGCATCACTTAAAACAAGTACAAGTTTAGCAATGTTAAACTTTGGGCAAAATGCTATATTTAGTGCTGCTCTAAGTTTAATAATGGTATTAACATCGAAGAATATTTTAAATGGTAAAATAATATATATTGCTTAATAATGAACGTAATTTAAAGAATAGATTTTTCAAAATAATTTTGGATGAAATGAATTTAGGTACTATGACAGTCGGAGATTTAGTAATGGTCAACGCACTTTTGTTTCAATTATCAGTTCCCTTAGGATTCTTGGGTTCAGTATATCGCGAAGTAAGACAAGCTCTTATTGATATGCAAACTATGTTTACTTTGATGACAATGGATACAGCTATTAAGGTGTTTATTTTCTATTTCATAGTTATTAAGGATATGTTATTATATGAATTATTAACCTATTTTGTAATATAATATAATAGTCTAAAGAGAACGCGATGCAGTTTCATATAAGTTCGGCGAATTCAAACATCGAGTTCAACAATGTTAATTTTCAATATTGTGAAGGCAAGTCTATTTTTAAAGATATCTCTTTTACCATTCCAAGTGGCAAAAAAATTGCTATTGTTGGAGGATCCGGCAGCGGGTAAGATTTTTAAGTAACGTGTATAATTTAGATTAAAAGTAATTTAATACTCAGTGATATAAATTTTCAGTAAAACAACAATAGTAAGATTATTATACCGATTCTTTGAACCACAATCTGGAAGTGTTTGTATCAATGGGCACAATATTCAAGATATAGAGTTAAATACTTTAAGAAAATCTATAGCGATAGTACCTCAGGTAATTAAATTGGAAGAAAAAAAATATGTAAAATATGTTTGTAATAACAACTTGAAAAAAATATTTCCAGGACACTGTTCTCTTTCATGAAAGTATCTTTTATAATATTCATTATGGAAATTTATCTAAATCGAAAGAAGACGTTTACGAGGCTGCTAAAATGGCAAACTTACACGATTCCATTCTCAGATGGCCAAAAGGATATAATACACCTGTTGGAGAACGTGGCCTAAAATTAAGTGGAGGTGAAAAACAACGAGTAGCAATTGCTAGAGCGATTTTAAAAAATAGTCCAATATTAATATTTGATGAAGCCACATCGTCTCTAGATTCTATTACAGAACACGTAAGTATATACTGTATTTTAAATGCTATTAATACGTATTTAATAATAATATTTTTCTAAATAACATGTGTATAGAATATTCTTGAAGCATTACGCCGAGCAACTTCCGGGCGAACATCCATAGTTATAGCACATCGTTTATCTACTGTTATGGATTCTGATGAAATTTTAGTATTAAATAATGGTATCTTAATAGAAAGAGGAACACATGATTGCTTAGTCGCAATGCCAGACTCATTTTACAATAAATTATGGAAAACACAAAACATTGGTATGCTTAAATCTAATCAAGAGAAAAATAATAGTTGTAGAACACAAGGAGTTTGAGTCAAAAGATTGTATAAAATAAAGGTAATAATGTATGTATAATATTATATCTAGAGGCTCATTGTTAAGAAATGCTGTATATATTTTAAATATGTATACTCAAAACTCATTTATCAGAAAAAACAATTCTGATTTAGGTATCATGTAATAATTGTCATTATGTAATGTAATAACACAAAACATGTTTGAGCATAATTATTTTAAAATTATTACTTTAACTGAACAGTTACAATTATTATTCAAAATACAGTGTATATTATTTGTTCTAGTATTACGTATTATGAACATAATGTGCAACAGTAAATGAGTCATTAGAAATATATGTATTTAGGATTGTTTCCTATTTATATTACAGAGATTGTATTACAATAATGCATGTGCTGTGCGCATGTTTATTTATATGCGAATAAATTGAATAATGTCAATGTTTATAAAAAGATGATAATTTTTACTAATTTATTGTTCATATATTTAAATATATTTTTGATTTATTTATAAATAAAATAATTAGAATATTTCATATTTGTAAATGTAAAAAGAAATTCAGAATGAAACAATAGATAGTTCTATTCTATGTTTTTAATATGTATACTACAACGAACGAAAGGTTCTTCCAATAATTTAAAAAATAAAACAATAACTGAACAATGTTATTCTTTATTATTATATACACATATCTTAAATATCTTTTACTGAGATTTGAAAATTAAATCAGTATAGTGCAAATATTTTGACTTACACGTTATAATTTGTATTTTCTACTATTTCCGCTTATATATCTTTTAACAAAAATAATTTGTTGAATACTTTCGTTAGATTAGAAGTCTTATTTGAAATATCTATAATTTGAAAAACCATTGATTAGTGAAATGTTGTGTAGGATATCACCTTGGTAACCGCTTAAAAACAACTATGGATGTTGATTGGTCTTCAATAAGCTTTTGACAATCCTACAATAATTTATTCTTCTAAAGATATATTATATAGATTTGAGATGCTACTTGTGATGCAGTATCTACAAATATAAAATGCAAACTGAAGTACCTACATTACCTGTAGTACACTTAAATGCCCACACAAATCTCAATAGGTAATAAGTGCAGTATCAAACACTTTACACATATTTTAACATATCTATTTCCAACGTTTTTGTTTTAAATATACATTTTCTTTTTATATATTTAATTGTAAATTATAATATTTATTTAATGTTGTTATGAAAATATTCATTTTTTAATATTATATATTCAATATCTTGTACAATACATTAAGCCTTTTTTGTTTATATGATTTCATATTTCTATAGATATTAACATTTCTGTCAACAAAGGATAAATACGTATTACTATGAATTTATTAAAATAATACATAATTTACAGGAAACAAAATTCTAACTTGAGAAACTCAACAGTGCAAACAAAAACTAATACACCACATAAAAATATAGCATGTCTTTCATCCAACAAAAAGAACTTGCGTCCTTTACTTGGTTTGTATTGAAATTAAATTACAATGAATGTTATTGTTTGTTTACTTTTAAACTATTTTGATCTATTTATTTTTAAACTACGTTTAGGACAACCTTACCAAAGTAGTGTTCAACAAAGACCTCCATTAGAACATTCAAAGCTTAACAGGAATAGCATTAAACAAAGAGTTTTGTCAGCAAAAATGTTACATATTAAAGAATTACAAAATCAGTTGGCTGATGCACACTATCAATTAAATGTAACTATTTTAATCAGTATCTGTCACAAATAACATATATTAAATTCCAGACATGTTGAATATAATTATATCTTTCTCTGCAGGAGTTAGGTAATGAAAACAGGCTATTGAAATCATTACAAAAACGACAGGATTCTGCACTGAAACGTTATGAAGGGACAAATGCAGAGTTGCCACGGATCATTAACTCCCACCATGAGGAATTGAGAGTACTTCAAATTAAATATAAAAAGCTGAAAGTTTTACATAAAGAAACATGCACTTTACTGAAAGAAAAAGAAAATGAACTTCAACAATTACAGGTGAGTATTAAATATACATAACACTTTTAGTTATAAATAAATAAAAGAATCTATGTTTCTATACTATTTTGACAGTCTCAAAGTAAACATTTATTACAACTCAGTAAAGATCGCAATTTGGGAGAAAGAGAAAAATTACAATTACAAGTTTCTGATTTAAATTACAGAATGCAACAACAACAAGATACTATACAGGTGATTTAAACACTTAACATTGTTTTACTATTCCCTAAATAATGTTTGTATTTTTTAAAAATTATATTAGATGCTACACAGAAAATTGGCTCTTGAAAGTAAAAGCTTAAAGCAGCAATTATATGCAGAAATTTCTAAGCGAAAGGAAACACAAAAACGTTTAAACGAAACGATAGAAAAATTAAAAAGTTTAGAAAATTTACTGGATAATAGAGAACGACGATTATATTATAATGGACAATTATTACATCCTAATAAAAATAGACATTTTGGTACACAATCTCTTACAAATTTAAGAGATATTAGGTATGCAGAACTGAACTATTAAACAAACGTTTTCTCTACATAATACTTTTTATAATATACATTGCAGCTCATCAAATCCATTGAAGTTATCAAATCAGAGTAGAAGATGGCAAAAAGATGCACAAGAAAGTAGTTTGGTAAAAATTAATTTCATTAAATAAATTTCTATAAATTAAAATTTTTAATTGACATAAATT
This sequence comes from Colletes latitarsis, assembly GCF_051014445.1. Taxonomy (NCBI): domain Eukaryota; kingdom Metazoa; phylum Arthropoda; class Insecta; order Hymenoptera; family Colletidae; genus Colletes; species Colletes latitarsis. Next base: position 21,434,131 of record NC_135135.1, on the reverse strand, counting down.
TTGTTGATATTAATTTAATCATTTTTAGCCTATACTTCATACACCTGAATTAAATGATAAAAGCATAAGAACGGACGAAAGGACAAATTTAAATCAAACTTCAGATTCTGTGAAAACAGAAACAATGACTAATTTGGAACAAATAAGAAAATATCGTCTTCAAAAATTATCACATAGAAAAGTTTCATCAAACGATTTTGAAGAGAAACCTAAAGAAGTAGGTTTTAAACTAGGTGAAGATCCAAATTTTATTGTGCATTCGAACAATTCAGAAATATTAGAAAGACAAAATGAGAATGATGAAAATCAGTATGAAATAAGTGCAGACAGTTTTAGAAAAATATATGAAAATCGAAAATATCATAGTTTTCACGAATTATTAAAGAACAAAGTTCTTTATTCGTCCGAAGGTGGTGATAGTGAAGATGAAACTTTTCAAAACGATGATGCGAATACAACTAATAATTCCAGAAAATTATGCACAAGGTTTGGAAATTACAGGATTTATTCGTTTTAAAATTCATAAATGTTTCTTAAATATAGCATGTTTTATTGTATTTTAGATTACTTAGCAATACTGATGATACTTCGGATTCAAAAGAATTAACATTTTCTAATTGTACATACCGAGATAAGTTGAAAGTTTTACAGCATGAAAGAAAGGATTCGTACGAAAGTGATTCGGAAGTCGAAACTGAAATAAGAAAAGAATCGATTAAACATTATTTGCCAGGAAACCACGAAAATGATGCTGTTAAACTAATTTCATCTATGTGCGATGATCAAATTCATTATAACTCTAATGAAGAAGTGGAAGAATTAACGACTTCTCGCTTCTTAAATGAATCGCAGAAGATTTATCAAAACTTAATTAGAGAACCACAAGCACCAACTAAAAATGTTATAGATGATAATTTGTATACTTTACAATATGATGTAGATCATACTCATAAAAAACAAATAGACACTAGTCATTCAATAAATAATATAAATAAATCTTCAGAAGATTTACACAAATATATGTTTGAACAATCTGTAGATAATGAACAAGAAGATAATGATACAAGTATAACGAAAAATGAACTTCAAGATAAGTCATTTTTACAAACGTTTTCCACAGAAGAGTATAATCAACTCGATGCATCGTTTATATCTTCTAACAAAATAGAACTGACGGATATTGATCCAGAATCATTGTTGCATACACATGAAATTTTTAAAGGTTTGCAGAACAAACCATCTACAAAGAATTCGCTAAGTACGTCGAGCGATTTGGACAAAGGACAAATAACATGTGTAATGCACAACAATGAAGCAGAAACAAGTCATAGTACATTTATAGGTAATTACAATGTAGAGACAAAAAATAAATTAAATAAGCAAGAAGTAAATACAGAATTAAAAAGTGTTGATGTTTTATTAAACAATGTACAATCTTTTGAGACTGATTCAACTCATGATATAGTTAGCAATGATGATGTCAATACTACAAACGAAATCAGTGTTGGATCAAGAACAATTAATTACGATAAAGAAAAATTATTGGCAACAATGCGAGCTATTGATGATAACGAAAACATTGAATTTTTAAATCAAGATTATGAAAAACATAATGTAACAAGTAGGAAACAAATAACAGAAAATTTGTACCGTGGTTTGCCAACTCACACAAAGAAAAAACAAGATATTATTAAAGACATATTCGACGCTGATGGATTTAAAAATGAACCTGCGAGTAGCTGTAATAAATTGCACTAATATAAAAATTGACAAAAAATTAACAAACTCTTTGTAAAGTCATAAAGAAGAGATAAACTCGTTGAATGTAGTATATATTATATTCTTTTTATAGTACAACTATTAGTGTCATATTTGAGAGATTACAAACTTACAACTTAATGTAATAAAATATTTAAGAATCAACAACTAAAGAATTTATACATCTTTTACCTTAATCCTAATCTAATCCCTTATGAAATATATACTACAGCAATTTTAATAAATCGTTAGTTTTATTTTTGCATTAATATTGAATTAATATACACAAACGCTTCATTTTCTAATATCAAAATATTTTGACTTGTATTTTAAAATATTTTTTTATCACATGCTATATTATGCGTACGTATGTACAAATAATGCAAATAAATAGCATAGTTGCTAGTTACCTTCTGAAAAGTAAAATTTTTTAACTAACTATAATAATTCTTACAAAACTACTTCTTTAAAATAAAAAAGGAAGCTGTTCAAGTCAAGCATTTAATAAAAACGTCTAGTACATAAAGTGGAAAGTTGATTAGTTTCAAATTACGCGCTTAGTACATACAGATGTATTACTAATAATTATAACGGACTTGCATTCTCGCAAAACGTTAAATCTTTCGATAAATTCCACCAATCGGAAGCCTAGCGCTATATATGTGCATCGTGATTTCACGATGGACTCAATGCCCTTGCGTGTACAATTACCTGCAATAATTTCTGCCATCTATCAACAAAATCAACAACACAACAAAAATCACCATCAACAACTTGTACTTTTAATTAACTATTGATGTTCTTGTGACAATAAAATGGATTACATATTGCCATTTGTAATAACGCCATCAAGGGATTCAACTTGTTGAGAAGGGACAGCTAGTGCTAGCTAGTGACTTTCCCCTCGGACGGCGAGAATTATTGTGATTGATTGTACACTTAATCTCTGTATTAAAGATTGGCAATACTGTTCTCAAGATTTACAAGAAAGAAGGACAAACTAGGAAGCAACAAGAAGGAACCTGTTGTGCACAGAAGGCAGTGGAATGAAGACACGCCGCGAATACGAATGCCATAATGAACACCAAAACAAACTATGAATATACTTCTAATACATATAATGGAGGTACATGTTTATCCACTTTAAATAACAAAAATTTCTAACTTCCAAACATGCTAGTATTCATAAAAAATATACAATTTTTAAAGATGTTAGTAAAGACGAATTGAAAAACCGTCTGCTGGACGTCCTTATGGCGTCTGCTAGAATGACGCTTGGAAAATAAGAAATTTAACTTCATCTAGAGGAAAAATAAATAATTCTTATTTTCGTAGCAATATTTGTATGTTTGTTGCGTATTAAAAGTGTAAATAATTTCTTTATTATATCTGTAAATCTAAAAATTGTAATGTTTCGTCGGCTGACTGTCATATGTCATGATGTAAAGGAACACATATTTATTATTGTTACAATCGCATTACTCCTGACGCAACAAATAAAATAAAGATGTATCATTTGTATTTGTCAATAAAAAGTTGAAAATTGGTTGTGAAACCTTATATAATTTGTATATAATAATAATAATAACAGCATGTATACTAAATGTTTACTGTAATATTGTAGTAGAATATTTACCATTTATCAGATACATACTAAACGTATATATAGATATACATAGCAAATCAATCATCTGTTACTGTTTTACTCTGTAGTTATAAAAACATTAATATGAATATTAGTACAAGCTTTATTATTTGTAATCTATAGAAGGAATAAATAAGTATTTTTGCTTATATAGATCAAACATTGATTACAGTTAACTTTTAATTGTTGATTTCATTTTATTTTCTGATATAAATTTGTTTTAGGTATTATGAGAAACGATAGTCCGGCTGCTTTATTAGACATGCTTGCAGAAGTTGCATCCCAAACATTACATTCAGAAAAAAAACGTAGTAAATCACTGTTGACTTCACAATGCAAGCCAAAAACAGAATGTATAAGAAGAAAGACTCAAGAATCATCTTTTAACGTTTCGCAACTTTTATCTATGCCTGCATCACAATTAGTTAAACAGTTTTCTATTTTTACAAGCGATGAATTAAAAAGGCAATACTCTTATACATGTGCTCTTATTATTGGATGTGGACAAAAATACACTAGTTTTGCAAGTGAAGGAAGAGCCAGAATGTCTATCAAAGCACATTTAGCAGAACATTTGGAATATTTAAAAACAAATAAGGATGCTTGTGAGTAACCATAGATATGTTTATATGAGTAATAGAAACAAATTATTGCTTGTTAATAATAATGTAAAAAATATATATGTTTGATATTGTTTTGTAGATAAGACCTTTACTGCAAAGTCTGTGAATTATAAAAATCATAAAACAAGTTCACAAAATAAAAAAACTAGACTACAACAATCAAGAAAACCACAGGAGACATTGAATAAAGAAAATAAGAATGTTATAGTAGAAAAATCAACAAATTATCTGCGAAATATTCTATTAAATGATTCTAGTTTTAAGGAATTAGATAAAAATAAAAGCTTTGAAAGAATAGAAAAATCTAAAAAGTTACATAATTCTGAACAAAAAGATATAGATAGAACAGAGTTTAAAGTACTTGGGGATCATAGTTATTTTGAACGTTTGAAAGATGAAATTCCTAATGGCAAGGAAACATCATCTTTTAGTAGTATTCTTGAAAACACGACAACAGATGAGAATGTAAGCATGAATATGAAACATAAATAAAAAATTTATAAATATTGAAAATAATTTTCTTTTATGCAGATTGTTCTTATGGTTGTTGGCACTGATACTGTTCATATGAAAGAGTATTCTCATATCAATCAAAAATTATCAGAAAAAATCAATCAAGAGTCCGAAACCATTTATTTACCAGGTACATATACGAAATATTTATAGCATTTATTTTTTGTATCTATATTGCGTTTTGGCTTATTTTTAGAGATTACATGGTCAGGTGAAATTTGCAATAAAAATGGAGAAATTATAGCCACTAAACCTAAAGGAAAAGCAAAATTTATAGGCACCAGTAAAGAGGAGAGAGAAATGGCGCTAGCGTTTATGGATCGTATTAAGAAAAAAGGAAATCCAACAGGAAGTAATCTCCAATGTCGAATTTGTAATCCACCGCGAAGTTTTACAGCGCCTACAACATTAGTGTCTCACTATCGGAGTCATGCTGGAATAAAACCATACGAATGTCGTATATGCAGAGCAGTTTTCACAAGAAGGCATAGTTTGAAATATCATATGCTAATTCATCAAAATCAGACACGATTTACATGTGCTGATTGTGGGAAAAAGTTTAGACATCCATCACATTTTAGAGAACATCGACGTAGGCATACAGGAGAAGCACCGTTTGGATGCGACGACTGTGGACAACGGTATGCGGAATATGTATATTTATATTATAAGTGTATAAGATATAATGCATAAATATCGTTGTATTAATAAAATTACTGTTACTTTAATCAGGTTTAAGACAAGAAATACCTACAAACGTCATTTGAAGACAAGACATGGAAAAGTTTTAACGACTACCGGAGAGTTGTTATATCTATCCGAGGAAGATTTTCAGAAAGTTCGAACTAACAAAAAGAAAAAGAATGATATAAGTAAAGAATATGTAATAGATGAGAGCATAATTGCAGCAAAAGCAATTATGAATTATCAAAATAATAATAATAATAATCAACAAGATACTGCGACTGAAGAATATGTTCTTAATGAAGTTACTGCTGATAATGATAAAAATTGGAAGTCCAATGATACGCTACAGATTATTAAGAATTGTTTTGAAACTTATGAGGTTTATCCGGAATCTCATTTAAATAAGACTGAACACATAGAGACTGAAATACATATAGATAAAAAAGTTTGTAATAGAAATGGAAGTAGTTTACCAGACGAATATACAGATAAAGTGTACAAAAATTCGTCACAATTGCAAAATATTTCTTATAATAAATTAGAAGTAATTCAGGGTGAGAAAGATCAAATCATATGTCATGATAATATTGGTCAATCTGAATTAATTTATCACAACGTAAATGAGCCATCATCATACATTAAAATAAAATATAATGATTTGGTTAACGATGAAAGCCAAAACAATATAAAATTCCAAGAAACTTTTAAACTTCCAGAAAATGAATTAAAAAATCATATACAAATAATGGAACATACTCAAGAAGATTTTTCAAAGTGCATATTAAATAACCCTATACGTGAACAAGTTACATATGTACATAACATAGAAAAAATAGAAACAAAATTTCTCACCCAAGAAAACGAAGAAGAAGACAATAATTTCATTCTTAATGATAAATCTTATCAAGAAAACCATGAGATTGCTGTGACAAAAGGTTTCATAAATACTTTGCACACTAATAAGATTTTATCGTCAACTACAGATATATTAAATCAAAACGAAGAATGCCTATTACAAGAAGATAAAACATTAGGTAATTATCAAGCAGTTGTAACAGATTTAATAAAAAATGAAGTGAATGCACCATTAAACAATGTTCTTGGAAAGAATCAAAAACTTTTGCATCAAAGTAAACAGCATTTATATATTCATAATCAACCCTTGACTAGTATAATAGTACAAAATAAATGCATCAATATAGTTCCACATCAAATTAAAACTTGTCATGATCAGCAAAATAAATCAAAAATGCAACTTAATGGAGGTCAAAAATTTACACTTCTAAATAAGCGTATGCAAGCAGTTAATATAAAGCAAAATGGAAATGATAATACAATTCTATTATTGACTAATGATACTTTACAGAATAGTGTTCTTAGGATTGATCCAAATAGCACTACTGATAATGAAATTAAGAAACAAATATTTGAAAAAGTAAGTAAAATTTAAACAAAGTATTTTTATTTTATTTTCAATAAATTATACGTATTTTACATTGAAAGCACTTTTATAGAAAAACAGTTAATAAACAACGTGCTAATAGCGTGTAAAATACGAAAACAATGATTTGTGTTTTTTTATGTGTAAATATTGCAAAGAGAAATGTAAATTTAATATTTTTTACTATCAACAAAATTTTGAATATAGATAGAAAACTGTATAATAACAAACGAATTGAATAAAATATTTTTTCATATTTTTAATCGTGAGAAATGCACAGTATTATCGTAGCTTTGATATACAGTAGAATTTAAAAAAAAAAAAACGGTCTCAAAGTGCATTTATTTTGTTTTTTGTGAAATAAAATTATTCTTGAAATTATTAAGTGAACGTCTTATTACTTTTAAGAAAGGAATCATATATTACAAAATCTTCACATATTAGGCATTCCAAATGTTAAACTTAAAAGAACACTCTTGTTGAACTTGCTATAATAATCATGCATGTACATATTAACAAATTAAGATGAAATAATTACGAATTGAATTTACTTAAACATATTAATACAGAACACAATTACTTAATAGTTGTAACATTTTTGTGCCAAATGTAGATGGTATAAATTTATAATTTGCCTAACAAGAAAAAAAATATTTAATATTAATAAGTTGTTTTGCAAATTTTTAAATAAATTTCTATTTGTAACATGCGTGTTTATACATACAGAGTATAAATTATATATTGCTAAATGTACTGCATTTTATACAGAGGTAGATAACCAAGTTCAACATATTATGTTCTTATGTTATTACTTTGAAACACTTAAACCATATATAGTTATTGTATCTATGACGAAGGTAAAATTAGTAAGCATGGATTATGATATACTATTTTTTGCAATATAGCTCAAAACTGTCTTCCATAAAAATCGATAAATTTATTTAACATTACACTCTCAATGTTTCTTTTGAAAATATAAGTATGAATATAATAATTAGCTATAATATAACAATAGTGATGAATATAAATAACTCGTACATATATTAATTGCTGATCTTGTACAAGACATAATGTAGGATTCTAAATATATTTGAAAATATTAATTAAATAATACTTTTCAATATTTTGTTATAATACACTAAAAGTAATCTGAACAAGTTATTTAAATACAATGTCTAATTAAGAATAGAATTAAATAGTGCCTCTTTTTCAAATTTAAATGATTTGTATTTTTTCACTGTTTAAACTTTTAAAATTAAACAAAATCTAAAGTGTTGTATGTGACATGACACTTTCAATATGGTTTCAAAAAGGTAACTTTAATAATAACGAAAAAACAGTGCATTGTACGTTTAAAATGTTTAAAAGTACATTAATGTATTTATATCATTATACAAAGTAATTATACTTTAAATATTGCGTTTTTCTAAATATAGAACTGTACTTTCTTTATTTCACTAAAAGGTGTATTGTTCTTGTACATAAAAGATATATTTCATTTTCATCTGAAAATTAATAAAATACTATCATTGAAATGATTTTAAAAAAATAGGAAAATTAACTTCATTTTTTATTAAAGCAAATTATTAAAATTATATCTTTGCAATAATCAGTTGCTTAATATACAATATTATAAACTTGAATTAAAATCAACATTCCTGAACAGTACTTTAAAATTCCTAATATTTTAAAAATTGCTTATAATATAACCCACTTACAGTTCATATAGTAAATGAAAATAATCTTACTAAATTATAAAGCATAATTAAAACACTTCAGTTAAAAAAAAACATAGATATCTACAATACTGTTATATCATAATTACTTTACAATTATTTAGGGACAAATTTTTTTAGTTTAAACTCCATATATCATAGAAATATTGTTATAAATCATTTAAATAAATACTGAAATAATATGTAATTAGAATTAAAAAATCATAGCAATATTAAAATTACGTTATCGCATGTAGCAGCTAAAAACTAATGAAAACTGCATAAAATCAATTCTATCATTCTTTAACATATATTTAAAATTCTATATTGATTAACACGAATTTTAAACATGTACGAAGATTTTAATACTCATGATTTGTATGAAGAAAATGTAAACATTTGTTGAGTTCTTGTATTTATATAACAATAAAGGTCAATTTTTCACCTGCTGTATAAAGCATAAGAATAAGAATTCAAAAATGATTTTCATGACGATTTGTTCATTGTAAACTATATGTGCCTTAAGTGCATTATGAAACTGGTTGCTAATGATACAATACATATAGTAATTATATAAAAAATATTCATACATATACTTTGTACTAAATTTTTTATTATTATTTGTAATAAACATTACATAATTGTAACGATATTAATGTGAAAAATAATTTTAGTTACATATTGTATTTTTATACCCATTTTGTACTTAAAACAATAAAATACTTGAAAATTGTTTCATAACATAAATATGAATGTAATGTATTCTTACCTAGAAATAGTTTTTGATTCCCAGTTTTTTACATCTGTAGAAACTTGACAACAACAATAAAGGAAAAAAAGTAAAATAAGTGTACTATACCACATATCTGTAATAGAGAAAACATAAGAATTTCTATTAGGTAATTCTGAATTTTTACAAAGTATAAATATAATAAATAAGTTCTTTCATGTTTATCTGAAATAGTTTTTAAACAAGCTAATACCATGTAATATTCTGTATACATAAGTATGTCCAATTTCTTCGCCAGCAAAAAAGTAAAAATTGGATATTACTGACATTGCCAAGAGGGGACTTGCTAATACACAATTGAATCTTCTAGCATTTGCCAGTGACATATATTTTCTTTGTATGGTGGAATAATATTTACTTTTTCCAGCTGATTTAACTAAACTTTCTATATTTAATCCTATAAAATTAAAGAATGCCCAAAAAAAAATGTTTCGTTGCATTCCGTGCCAAGCAAAAACAAATGTAAAGCACAAGAAAGAGGCAAATACCCTGTTGAAATTTGACTTTAATAACGGTGTATAAATATATCTGAAAAATATTAATATGCTTCTTTTTCTTTCAACATTTTTTAATGCTCTAAAAATAATTAAAATTTTTATTCCATATTAGTGCACAGTCATTTTCATATACATTACCTTATAAGAAATTTATATAAACCCTTATCAAAATACTTCCACATATCAGAGTACAAATGAATTCTTGCTACACACTTAGGTTGTGAAGGTGCTTTTACGTGATCTATTGCACATAAAGTATGATTTAATCCATATACCACAACATATTTAATTAAAAAAAATTGTCCCATACAATATCCTAATCCATACAATGCCCATGGATTTAAAAATTCAACAATCTAATAAATGACAAAAAAAGTGATTTTAATTAGGTCTATAAATTTGGTTCTACTTAAATTACATTTAGAAAATGTAGCTTTACCTTGGAATGATACTGTATTGCATTAAAATACAGAAAATGTAAACAAAAGTTGGCAAAGATTATCCAAAAAATATACCTAATTAAATTCAATGTAAAATGTTTCAATTCTGTTAATTTCCAGACCTGGAATGGTCCTTTCATCTGTGAAAATTTATATATTATTTACTTATAATAAACCAATGAAAATATATTTGCAATATATAGATAAATTATACATACTGAATTAATAAATTCGTGGTATAAAATCAATGGACCTAAACATAATGTAGGCAAGTATAAGCAATATGCTAATCCCCACAAAAAATTCCTTGATAAATGTGAATTGTCATCACAATTATTTTCTGAACACATCTGAATATTATCTATACTGTAGCTAATGCTTCTTAGTAAAATCCAACACATTGTAAGGGTTAAAATGTAATGTTCTTCGTCATTGAATTTTAAAATACTTTGAAATGTACCATCAGGAATTTTAAGAAAATGTATAAAAAATAAAAATAATATGTTTATCAACCATATTATAGATTTGTTGCGCTTATATGTTAAAATATACAATATGCTTGGTTGCATCAATACACATAATACACCTATTAATCCAATATAAAAATACAAAAATGAAATAGATGTAAAAATATACCAGTAACATAATAACTGTAAGAATATAATACTATTAGTTAGTAAATGTGAAACAAACAATATAATACTAAATAATATTTAAGTATCACACCATAGTACTTGGTACAGTTTTAATAATCTGACTAACAAAGTGATGGCAAAATATCCATGGTATTAATTTAATTATCAATGGTATCCATATCTTCCACTCTTGATCAGAAACATCTCGTTTCCTTCCAATCCATATCCAGCCTGGTGCAAAATCATTGTACAAGTCATGGTAATCATTAAAGTCTAAAAATCATGTATGACTTTGAACAATGAAAAAATTGATATTACATAAAAAAAATAAGTAATCTAAATTCTTACAAGTACCAACTAAAAACACTTTATAGGCAGAATAAAGAACAGCGCCGGTCCAACAACAAAAGTAAAAGAAACTTTCGTATTTATTCAAATTAGTAACGCTATTTGTTACCATTGACATATTTAATTACAATTGAATTTGCCGCCTCGTGTTTGTTTATAGTCACCGAATCTCATTCTTTAAATGCAACATATAGTAATAAATTATAATTCATTTATAGTTTACATTACACTGAAAATTACTCTATTGAATATCGAGTCAAAATTTCTTAGAACTTTATAGAAAGTTTAAAATAATTGATTTAGAAGGTTTTGCTTCGTTTCGCAAAATCACAGTATGTCGGCTTTACCCACCACTCCGTTAAACACTAAGAAAATTCGTCGTTACTAGTGTCGTCGTTGATGCACTGAATTACGGTGTGGCCAGAACTGGCATAATTGAGTGCATCAACGTCGACATTAGTAACGACGAACTTCCTCAGTGTTTAACGGAGTGGTAGGGCAAGCTGACATATCCTACCCCACGAACCACATGTTACGCTAGGTCAGCACCTCATGCAACTTCGGGAATTCAATAAAGAACGTGAATGGGAGACTCTCCTTTTTGCTCTTAAACAGCCGAAGTCCGTCTTTGCTGGAAAAAATTTTAATGGGGGATTCTAGAGGCCAAAATAAGACGAAAATGAAGAATACTAATTTTGTTGATTAAGGCTTTGTTAAAAAGTTATTAACTTTTAAAGTTCCGCCAGTCCTGAATTTTTTTCTCGAAACTGAGTAGGATTTCGGGGGTATGTCTGTAGACCAAAAATGCTTGCAATTGACCCCTGCAACTAAAAATAATTTTTCCAAGACGATTCGAAAGTCCTTTTTTTCACCCAAAACTTTCAGCACTTACTTGAATTTTTTTCTCGAAAGTGGGTAGGATTTCGGGGGTATGTCTATTCACCAAAAGTGATTGTAATTGATCCCCGCAACCGAAAATAATTTTTTTAGAATTAATTAAAAATTTTTTTTTTCGTCGAAAAATTTAGGCACTACCCCCTGTCGATTTTTCTTAAAAATTCCTTTTTCATTTTTAGTAATTTTGTTTGATGCCCTACAGAAAAGTTGTCTAATATTTTTTTGTAGGTACCCATGAGCTCTACTTCGGAAAAGAATTTCATTGAAATATATTCAGAATTGTAGGAGTTATGGCTGTTTGAAAATTGGACCATTTTTATGGGGTTTTTCTCATTTTTCGGGGTCAACGACCAACTTCTCGAATATTTTTGCGATTTGTACATATTCTCCACCAAAATACGCGGCGTTTGGCTTTTTGCACATTAAAATCGTCCAATCCATTCAGAAGTTATGACGTTTTAAAGATTCGCATGAAAATTCGGGCAGACATTTCTGGCCAGAAATTATATTTTCGGTAAGGAATTTTTTTCTCGAAACTGAGTAGGATTTCGGGGGTATATCTGTTGACCAAAAATGCTTGCAATTGACCCCTGCAACTAAAAATAATTTTTCCAAGACGATTTGAAAGTCTTTTTTTTCACCCAAAACTTTCAGCACTTACTTGAATTTTTTTCTCGAAAGTGGGTAGGATTTCGGGGGTATGTCTATTCACCAAAAGTGATTGTAATTGATCCCCGCAACCGAAAATAATTTTTTTAGAATTAATTAAAAATTTTTTTTTTCGTCGAAAAATTTAGGCACTACCCCCTGTCGATTTTTCTTAAAAATTCCTTTTTCATTTTTAGTAATTTTGTTTGATGCCCTACAGAAAAGTTGTCTAATATTTTTTTGTAGGTACCCATGAGCTCTACTTCGGAAAAGAATTTCATTGAAATATATTCAGAATTGTAGGAGTTATGGCTGTTTGAAAATTGGACCATTTTTATGAGGTTTTTCTCATTTTTCGGGGTCAAGGACCAACTTCTCGAATATTTTTGCGATTTGTACATATTCTCCACCAAAATACGCGGCGTTTGGCTTTTTGCACATTAAAATCGTCCAATCCATTCAGAAGTTATGACGTTTTAAAGATTCGCATGAAAATTCGGGCAGACATTTCTGGCCAGAAATTATATTTTCGGTAAGGAATTTTTTTCTCGAAACTGAGTAGAATTTCGGGGGTATATCTGTTGACCAAAAATGCTTGCAATTGACCCCTGCAACTAAAAATAATTTTTCCAAGACGATTTGAAAGTCTTTTTTCACCCAAAACTTTCAGCACTTACTTGAATTTTTTTCTCGAAAGTGGGTAGGATTTCGGGGGTATGTCTATTCACCAAAAATGATTGTAATTGATCCCCGCAACCGAAAATAATTTTTTCAGAACAATTTGAAATTTTTGAATTTAATTGTTAATAACTTTTTTACGAACCCTCCATCAACAAATTGGTATTCTTGATTTTCGTCTTATTCTGGCCTCTAGAATCCCCCATTAAAATTTTTTCTCCAGGGGTGACCGAACATCCTGTATAGGCACATACATATAAGCAGAGAATTATTGTTTGAAATAATAGAATACTTGGAAAATAAAACGTTTGAAAATAGTTTTTATAGTCTTATTTGATAAACTATTTTCAAACGATTTATTTTCCAAGTATTCTATTATTTCAAATAATAATTCTTTAATTTTATAACAAGGAATGTTTATTCAATATTTAATTAAATTTGTGTCAAATATATTTTTTGCCTATATAGCCAAATATAGGATGTTCCGTTTTATTCCGGAGTTATTCCGTAACAGAGATGTTCAGTCTTTGAGTTGTTCAATATATGAGTTGTTCAGTTGAATTGTTCAGTTTAAGAGTTGTTCCCAAAGATAGGATTTTCTTCGTCTTCAAAGAAACCCAGGTTGTCCCTTGGCCGCTGTAAATTTTCAATTAATTTTTTCATCTATGCAACTTTGATAGACGAGTTGTCCATCAAAATAAAATTAAAGAATCATTAATTGTAATAATGGAATACTTATAGATATACATAATAGAATTTCTACATATTCTTCACCAAAATACGCGTTGTTTGCATTTTGAAACATTAAAATCCTCCAATCCGTTCAGAAGTTATAATGTTTTAAACATACAGAAATGTTCGCTTGAAATTTCATGCGTATGTTTAAAACATTATAACTTCTGAACGGATTGGAGGATTTTAATGTTTCAAAATGCAAACAACGTGTATTTTGGTGAAGAATATGTAGAAATTCTATGAATATTCGAAAAGTTGCTCCTTAAACACGTAAAGAAAAAATTTTTTCTGGAAGTTGAACTCATCGATACCTATAAAAAAAAGTATTAGACAACATTTCCATACAGCGTCAAACAAATTTATTAAAAATCAAGTTTATATTGTTTTAAATTTGCAGCCATTAGCTCGGTGTTACCCATGAAGAACTTCTTCATTGTGGGTAACTCCGATTACCAGGTCTCACCACGAGGAGGTTGCTGCGAATGGAGACCCGAAGGAAGATAGATGGAATCTATCAAATCAAAGTTCCATCGATCTCCCCTTTACAGACCTAGAAACTAATATAGAAAAGAGAGAGAGAAATAGAAGAGAAAGAGATAGAATCATGCCAAATAATTATTTTATTTAAAAAATGGATTTTAAAAAAGGGATGAATCTAAATTATGGGAGACACGACAAGACACGATGCTGAACCGTGTAACAGATCTTGGGATCGAATTGACTCCGCTTGATGACTCGATTTCTACAGGAGAACAGATACGCGCCCCTGAAACTGGTCTCCATTTCTCCACCGCAACCCGCCGGGAGCCAAAGGACCCGACTCAAGCTGTCTAACATAGAGAGAGTACCTGTGACAAGGACTTCCAACCGGAAGGTATGCGTTTCCGCAGGAAACGGATACTCCACACCTTCAAGTGGAGTACCATTCCCCATGAATCCAGCCAACAAGAGAAGACGGTTTGATCTTTCGGATTAGCCACACGGCCGATCACATGTTTCTTTCAATGAAACAACTGTGACCGAAGCCAGAAACGAGGGAATGACTGAAAACGAGAATCTAGTAAATTGTATAATTAATTGGCAATCTGCGTATGAACTAAGAGGCCGAAAATTAACGTCGAGGCTCGAAGTAATTTAAATTAATTCAATCAAAGAAATTAGAAAAAAGAAATGTTCGACGTTAATCTTAATATCTTAAATCTATTCGCACTTACATACTATCACGCCTGTGTTGAACCCCTCGGTCGGCGGATGAATTTGGCATTTTCCAGTAGGGCCCTCAGAATTGATCTAAACAGAAACTCAAATAACAATTAATATTTGTACAAGAAAATATAAATACCCCATATACCTATGAAAAACAAAAAAACATAAATATAATATGGAAAAAGAAAAGTAAATATGAAAAATAATGGACTGAGCAACCCAACGAAGTACAAAGAATGGATGGAAAAATATCATCACAACGCAGTATTACATAAAAACGAGAATAAATCGAAAAATAACATCCCAACGAAGTATTACAGAAAGAACAGAATAAATGGAATAATATCACCCCAACGAAGTAATATGAATGAAATTAAATTGGGCAAAGAACCCAAAGGAAAGTTCTTTGAAACCAATCACACACGTCACAGTACCCCTGGCGGCTCCAGGGGTACTGAGGAGTTGGTCAGCAGCGGCCAACTTTATACCGGGAGGGGATCATGGGTTGCAGTCATTCAGCCAATCAGCAGCCAGTTAGGCTCCGCTTGATCGAAAGTTTAACAAAGTTGCAAGAATACCGAGTCCCTTCGCGCGCACCAATTTTCCGAATATTCTTACATGTTTCCACATATTCTCCACTAAAATACGCGTTGTTTGCGCTTTGAAACATTAAAATCGTCCAATCCGTTCAAAAGTTATAATGTTTTAAACATACAGAAATGTTCGCTCGAAATTTCATGCGTATGTTTAAAATATTATAACTTCTGAACGGATTGGACGATTTTAATGTTTCAAAGCACAAACAACGCGTATTTTAGTGGAGAATATGTAAAAATTCTATTATATATCTATAAGTATTCCATTATTTCAAATAATGATTCTTTAATTTCTTTTGATGGACAATTCGTCTATCAAAGTTGCACAAATGACATCTAAGTCCCTCGTCATGGTCCGTCCTTTTTGGTCACTACGGGAGCCCCCTGGGGCGCGCGCGGGAGTTATCCCTTAACCACAAAGCAAGACGAACCGTGATGCCAGATGAAGAATTTAATTGAAGATTTCCATTCAATCGAGATTTCCGAAGATGGTCAAGAAGATGTTTCACGATTGCGGCCAAGGGACAACCCTGGTTTCTTCGAAGCCGAAGAAAATCCCAACTTTGGGTACAACTTCTAAACTGAACAATCAAACTTGAACAACTCTTAAACTGAACAATTCATATTGAACAACTCAGAGACTGAATATCTCTGTTACGAAACAACTCTGAAATAAAACTGAACATCCCATATTTCCAATCCTATATAAAAATATAATTGACACAAATTTAATTAAATATTAAATAAACATTCCTTTTTATAAAATTAAAGAATTATTATTTGAAATAATAGAATACTTGGCAAATATTCATCAAACGATCACGAAATCAAATCAAACGATTTATTTATGTTTCTTTCATGTGTCATGATTTTTATTTGTATCTTTTATCTGTATTTGCGATTAATTAGTATTTTTACTTTGTACATTTCGTTAGATATTTTCTTCTATCCATCGTACAGATTCTCATCTAGTGCATGGTGTTTGATGCATTTCCTTTTATATGTTTCAATATAACTATCATTTTTTATTTCATTCTTTATGTAGATTATGTAGATTAAATTTCACTAAAAAATTTCTGCACCTATTCGAATTTTTTTCTTGAAAATGCGTAGGATTTCGGGGGTATGTCTATTCACCAAAAATGATTGTAATTGATCCCCGCAACCGAAAATAATTTTTCCAGAATGATTTGAAATTTTTTAATTTTTTTCTTTGCCCACCTACCGATTTCGTGAAGAATTTTTTTCTCGAAACAGCGCTGGATTTCGTGGATATGTGTATTCATAAAAAATGATTGTAATTGAACTCTGCAACGATTATCGTACCTGTAAGTCGAAACCCTGGCGAGTAAGAGAATTGATGCTCCTTAACGTGCTGATGATATTCTTCGAAGCCTTGATGAAATACATTAACACATTATTGACGACAAGTTGTCCCTTCCAAGAATCTTGTCATCTTTGGAGTTTTCAAGAAACAATCTACCAAAATTTTCACCAACGTATCAAATACATGCAACCCATTACCAACGACTCTGAGATACAAACGAGGAAATATTCATCGATTTAACCTCAAATTAACGATTACGACGAGAATGTCTTTCTCACAGCGATTAGACATAAACTGCAGGCTTTAAAGTCGAAACAACTGCTAAAATAAATTCTTTTTTCACTTTGTTTAAACTTTCCTCAACATATATACGTGTACACGACCCGCACTTCACCTAACCAGTTATGGTTCTTTTGAATATGGACATGAACGAAATACAATTTTCATGTATTGAGTATAAATTCAATCAAGTCTTTATACTCAATCGTATTAATAATATACATAATATGGAATAAAATAGACATGTAAATTCAATAGATATATTAATAATTTGATAATATAATATTATTCCTACTTGTCGACAAGTAGATGCAAAATAAAAGTTATTAGTTAAGACTCTGCAAGTTAATCGAAAAAAGCATATTAGTAAAATATTGCTGTACAAATAAAAATCATGACATGAAAGAAACGATATTTTATTATTATTTTCATGCAATGTTACAAATATCAACACAATTAAACTGATTAGAGCAATAATGCTGAAATAGAAAAAGGAGTTATACATAAAGTTCAATAAAAACATAGAAATGAAACAAAATAGACATGTAAATTCAATACAAATATTAATAATTTGATAATAAAACATTATTGCTACTTGTCGACAAGTAGCTACCAGTTGGCAGCACTCATCAGCAGCGTTCAGCTGTTCTCTGAAACAAAAAAATTAATACTCGTGGCAGATAATATTGTCTCTAGCGGAGAGATGCAAAATCAAAGTTAAAACTGTTTGATCTACGAAAGGACTAGAAATAAACATTTTTTGTTATAAAATTAAGGAATTATTATTTGAAATAATGGAATACTTAGCAAATAAATCGTTTGGAAATAGTTTTCACTGTCTTATTTGATAAACTATTTTCAAACGATTTATTTGCCAAGTATTCTATTATTTCAAATAACAATTCTTTAATTTCATAACAAGGAATGTTCATTCAATATTTAATTAAATTTGTATCAATTATATTTTTATAAAGGATTGGAAATATAAGATATTCAAGTTTTATTCCGGAGTTATTTCGTAACAGAGGTGTTCAGTCTCTGAGTTGTTCAATATAGGAGTTGTTCAGTTTATTTGTTCAGTTGAATAGTTATTCAGTTTAATTGTTCAGTTTAGGAATTGTTCTCAAGTTGGGATTTTCTTCGTCTTCAAAGAAACCCGGGTTGTCTCTTTCTCTAGCATCTTGACCATTCAGCATCTTCTTGGCCATCTCCGATCTTGATAGAATGGAAATTTTCAATGAAATTCTTCGTCTCTCTCGTCGGTCCATCTTGCTGGGTAGTTGAAAGATGTCTCCCGCGGGTGCGCCAGAGGGCTCGGTTTTTATGCAGTTGATTGGGACGACTGTCGGAGGCTAACTGGCTGCTGATTGCCTGAGAGAGGCGCTAGTTGATGGATATGATGAATAATACAAAATAACATAAAAGAATTATTATTTGAAATAATGGAATACTTAGCAAATAAATCGTTTGAAAATAGTTTTCACTGTCTTATTTGATAAACTATTTTCAAACAATCTATTTGCCAAGTATTCTATTATTTCAAATAATAATTCTTTAATTTCATAACAAGAAGTGTTCATTCAATATTTAATTAAATTTGTATCAATTATATTTTTATATAGGATTGGAAATGTAGGATGTTCAAGTTTTATTTCAGAGGTGTTCTGTAACAGAGATGTTCAGTCTCTGAGTTGTTCAATATGAGTTGTTCAGTTCAAGAGTTGCTCAAGTTTAATTGTTCAGTTTAGGAGTTCCACCCAAAGTTGGGATTTTCTTCGGCTTCAAAGACACCAGGGTTGTCCCTTGGCCGCTGCTCTTGAAACATCTTCTTGACCATCTTCGGAAATCTCGATTGAATGGAAATCTTCAATTAAATTCTTCATCTGGCATCACGGTCCGTCTTGCTTTGTGGTTGAGGGATAATTCCCGCGAGCGCCCCAGGGGGCTCGGTTTTTATACAACTGATGACGACTGCCGGTGCCTAACTGGCTGCTGATTGGCTGAGGGGGGCGCTAGTTGATGGATATGATCAAGAATTCAAAATAACATTAAGGAATTATTATTTGAAATAATGAAATACTCATAGATGTATATATAGAATTTCTACATATTCTTCACCAAAATACGCGTTGTTTGCGCTTTGAAACATTAAAATCCTCCAATCCGTTCAGAAGTTATAATGTTTTAAACATACGCATGAAATTCCAAGTGAACATTTCTGTATGTTTAAAATATTATAACTTTTCAACGGATTGGAGGATTTTAATGTTTCCAGAGGCAAACAACGCGTATTTTAGTGGAGAATATGTAGAAATTCTATTATATATCTATAAGTATTCCATTATATCAAATAATGATTTTTTAATTTCATTTGGATGGACAATTCGTCTATCAAAGTTGACACATGTCATCTGGGTCTCTCTCCATGGTCCGTCCTTTTTGGTCATTACGGGAGCCCCCTGGGGCGCGCGCGGGAATTATCCCTCAATTACAAAGCAAGACGGACCGTGATGCCAGATGAAGAATTTAATTGAAGATTTCCATTCAATCGAGATTTCCGAAGATGGTCAAGAAGATGTTTCAAGAGCAGCGGCCAAGGGACAACCCTGATTTTTTGAAGCCGAAGAAAATCCCAACTTTGGGTGGAACTACTAAACTGAACAATTAAACTTGAGCAACTCTTGAACTGAACAACTCATATTGAACAACTCAGAGACTGAACATCTCTGTTACAGAACACCTCTGAAATAAAACTTGAACATCCTACATTTCCAATCCTATATAAAAATATAATTGATACAAATTTAATTAAATATTGAATGAACACTTCTTGTTATGAAATTAAAGAATTGTTATTTGAAATAATAGAATACTTGGCAAATAGATCGTTTGAAAATAGTTTTCATAGTCTTTGATAAACTATTTTCAAACGATCTATTGCCAAGTATTCTATTATTTCAAATAATAATTATTTGCTTATATGTATGTGCCTATATAGTTCGAGACGTATTAAATGCTGGGGCCGTTGAGATTCGAAATTGCGTGCCGCAAAGACGGACTTTGGCTGCTCAAGAGCAAGGAGGAAAGGCTCTCATTCACGTTCTTTATCGAATTCCCGAAGTTGCATGAGGTGCTGACCTAGCGTAACATGTGGTTCGTGAGGTAGGATATATCAGCTTTCCCTACACTCCGTTAAACACTGAGGAAGTTCGTCGTTACTAATGTCGACGTCGATGCACTCAATTATGCCAGATCTGGCCACACTGCTCAATTATGTCAAATCTGGCCATATTGCTGTAAAGACCAGTGAACAATTTTACTATTTTAAAGTTTATTTCGTAATTTTGTTATTTATGTACTCACAATAAACGAGACAAGTCTTACAATTTAAACAAAAGAGGTAATAAGAAACATTATATTTCTATCATTAGATGTATGTATTTAACCTAAGAAATTAATTTCTTATATAGAGGGTGTTCGACCACCCCTGGGAAAAATTTTAATGGGGGATTCTAGAGGCCAAAATAAGACGAAAATCAAGAATACCAATTTGTTGATGAAGGCTTCGTTAAAAAGTTATTAACAATTAAATTCAAAAATTTCAAATCGTTCTGGAGAAATTATTTTCGGTTGCGGGAGTCAATTATAATTATTTTTGGTGAATGCACTTACCTTCGAATCTTATCCACTTACGAGAAAAGAAATCGAGTTGGTGCTGAAATTTTTCGGTGAAAAAAGAAATATTCAAATCATTCTAAAAAAATTATTTTTGGTCATTACACAAACCCTCGAAATCCTACGCACTTTCGAGAAAAAAATTCCTCACCAAAAATCTAGTTAGGTAGCTGGTAATCTAAATTTTTCGACGAAAAAAAAAATTCAAATCGTTCTGGAAAAATTATTTTCGGTTGCAGGGGTCAATTATAATCATTTTTGGTGAATAGACATACCTCCGAAATCCTACCCACTTTCTAGAAAAAGATTCGAGGTGTGAAATTTGTTGACAGAAAAAAAATAATTTCAATTCGTTTTGGAAAAATTATTTTCGATTGCGGGGGTCAATTTCAATCATTTTTGGCGAATAGACATACCCCCGAAATCTTGCGCATTTTCGAGAAAAAAATTCAGTACGAGCGGAACTTTAAACGTTAATAATTTTTTAACGAAGTCTCAATCAAGAAATTAGTATTCTTGATTTTTGTCATATTTTGGCCTCTAGAATCCCCCATTCAAATTTTTCCCAGGGGTGGCCGAACACCCTGTATAATCAATGTCAGAATAAATAATTAAATAACATCTTCTAAATATATTTTTATTTTTAGAAGATAAAATACATTAAGTACAATAGATTCGTTAAATTAATGAAAAATAATTACATGCCATTTAATTGTACAAAAATTTTTGTCTTATATGTTAATGTAAAGAACGATAGGACAATGATCGCTGCCATATACCTTGTCTCTAATAACATTATCACAAACTTGATCTTTAATACGTTGTGATAATAAAAAGTAGTCCAATCTCCTGTAGAAAAAAATTTATTATACTATAAAAATTCATATGATAGAGTAAACACATTTTTATGTACTCACCACCCTATGTTTTTATTACGTGCATTAGCAAAATATGACCAAAAAGTATAGGCACCTGTCCTTTCAGGATACAAAACTCTAAATGAATCTACAAATCCTGCAGTTAAGAAATCTGTCATACCTTCTCGTTCTTCTTTAGTAAATCCAGCATTTTTTGTATTTGTCTTAGGATTTGTAAGATCTAGATATAGAGGAAAACAAGAATATGCAAAATATCCCATAAATATTCATGAAATGGCACTTACTATAAAATACATATTAAACAATACTTTTAGATAGTGTTACCTATCTCTTGATGAGCCACATTCATGTCACCACAAATAATAACAGGCTTCTTTTCATCCAATTTTTCTATATATGTTTTAAAAACCTCATTCCATTTTAATCTTTTTGGTAAAGTTACTAATTTTTGGCCAGCATTGGGAACATCTATAACATTGTTGTACATCAAGAAGAGCAATAAACATTGATACAAAAGAACTGCAATGACAAAATTCCTTAATATTAAATAATAACTTACAAACATTAATCAAATAAAACTTAGGATATTCTGCCACAATTAACCTGCCTTCTATATCAAAATCAGGATCATTTATACCATACTTTACATTAATTGGTTTCTCTTTTGAATATAATGCAACACCACAGTAGCCAGATTTTTTACCTATTTATGTCACACAAATAATTTTTATTTTTATGAATTCAAATTTAGTAGTAATAACTTCTTAAAATTCTTACTATCAAGAAAGTAACGATGATATCCACTTAATTTAATTTCTTCTGGTAATTTATCTTTATCGCATTTGGTTTCTTGTAATGCAACTATATCTGCATTTTCTTTTATAATATAATCAATTCCACTTTTCTACATAAATACAATAATAACATATGAAGTTCTGTGTAGAAACCTGATTGTAAAATAATATAGTCCACCCACAGAGACAAATCACCAGCATAAACAAAAAATGTATGTCCCATGATATACATGAGAAGTAACAGTCACAGCTCTTGACAGCCATAAGTAGTCAAACACTTGTTAATTGTTTATTGCTAGTAACTCATTTCGGTGGACAGATTATAATAACCATACTTTAATGACTGCTCTTATGCCAGAAACATTCCAACTAGAAATTTTTAAATTATGTTTATTTCCTTTTGCATTTAATTTTTCACATTCAAAGTTAATTTCATCCCAGTTTGTACTTGTTTTATTCATTGCTTGCTTTGGCTCTGTTTTAGCACGTTTTGGTGCAGGCTCTTCAGTTTCATTTCCTTTACGTTTAGATTTTTTACCAGACATTTCTTGTGATTTTGACACATCATTTTGTTTTTCATTTTTGGTCTCTATAGTTGTATTTGCCTAGTTTTGAATCAAATCAAAATAGTTATTTTTGATACAGTACTTTGATATTTGTACATTTTGCATTGATTAAAATATGATAATATGTGTTTTAATAAGAATATTAAAGCTACTAATTTGTAAAACTACATATCTTAATATTGCATTATTATATCGTTAAATAATGAAAGCATTTATAGGAATAAATTACATAAATGGATCTAACCTTTGTAATTTGACGTCGTTTTGGCGGCATACCGGTAATCTTTCTGCACGTGAACGGACGCTAAGAAATATTATGTTAATTAACTCAAAATTAATAATGTGAAAAGAATTTCTTTTAAAATTTTTCCATTACATAATGAACAAATCTATACAAGCAATTATATCGGTTATTTATTACAAACATTAATAGATGTATTCTAGCAAAGAACAATTCGTTAACGTTACGATCTTCAATGGAGTTTGAAAACTGCGGGTCAGTGCAAGATCTGGTATAAAAAAAAACTACTAAATCAAATTTTTTGTCTAACAGTATTTAAATTTCATTTTATTCAAAATCAAAACAAACAAATGACTAAATTTACTATTAGCAAGTTAATATTTGTAATAAACAGTAAATTTAGTGATTTATAGATAGAACGAGTCATCTTGTGCCATTTATATAAAAACTACTGTTTCGAAATGGAAACTTCCGTAACCCTAGAATATAGCTGATGCTTGCGTGATGACCAAAGGTTACCACTAGTGACGTAGATGGCGGAGCCGAGCTGAGAAATTATCTCAGCGTGCAGCCATGTTATTTAGTTTCCTATTGTAAAAGCCTCATCCTACGCAGGGTATCGAAGCATTACAATCGGGAATATACATATACAATCGCTATTTCCACACTTGCAAGTACGGTGTTGCCACCTTAAAATTATCTAAAGTTGGATGTCGTTCAATACGAATAGGTCATTGTGTGTGCACTCGAGCCAACGAGATGATTCAGGAAACGAAAAACAAACGTCCCTAAATGTAACTCGTAAGTGTTCTTTGGCAGCCAATGACTGCAGCGCAGCATCGACCACATCGAGGATATACTATACTAAAATCCCTAGTAAACATATACACTATACATTCGCTGCAGTTAGTTCACACACTTTACAAACATTTGTATGCATTTCCTTATAAATTGTGGTGCAAATATTAATAAATCTACGCACGTATATAACATTTTAAAGTAAAATATAAATAAGACAAATACAGTAATATCAATTTAGATATGTTTAGCAATAAAAAAAGTGATTTGCCACCGAGACCCCATATTCTTGACCCTGAACATATGTTGGAGGATCTAAATAATGCTGCTGTAGATGATACAGCATTCAAAATAATAAACAAAGGTTTCAACATTTTCTGTATTATTATTAAAAATATTGTAACAAACGTTAAAACAATATTGTATATGTTTTAAATAGTAATAACCTTATAAAAAACTTTTTGTATTTTGTTTTTATGTTCAATTTTATGTTGAAATTTATCATCATGTGAGTACAAATTTACTTCCAGACGAAATTACTATTGAAAATTCGATAAACATGCATACTTCGGATACATTCCAAAAGGTTAAAACGTATTTAAGTATAAAACAACAATTAAAACATTTGGAAACTACCCTTAAAAAAAAAGAACAACAGTTGAGGACAGATAATGAGGTAATAAATAAACTAGCAAATGATATTAGGAAACAAGCACACGCTGCATTAATAACATAAATTATTTTTTAAATTGTGCGTACGATATGTAAACATTATTTATTGTAAAAAGAAATTCAATATAATGCGTCCATATTTAATTTAATTTAATATTATCTTACTCATTAATGTTAAATGATGTAAACTAGCTGCCTGTGTACAATATTTTTGACAATAGTTGCATTTAGTAATTTTAGTACATGTACGTAAATTAATTTTGTACATAAAATATTCCTAACATTATAACACAAGTATAATTAACATTTATATAAAAATAAATGTTACAATAGTTATTATTTCACATCGTGTATATGTGTATTCTATGTATATTCAATACCTACAATTTTATATATTATACAAGTGTATAATCATTACCACCTTGATAGAAACTTTGTTATATTAATAAAGACCACCATAATTTATAGGCGATGTATATATTAAAAGGCACTACATTGCAACAAGAAATATGATTAATTAAACACTTGCATTTATGACATACAATCAATCACAAAAATATTCGGAAATGACAAATTAAATAAACAAAATGAAAATAAGAATTTTTATTTAAATTAATGTATTCTTTAATATGTCAAAGTGTAGAGCATAATTTTCAAAATTACACTGGTGTCCGAATATTTTTGCGGTAGACTACGTATTTTATTGTTGTTAAAATATATATGTAAAGATTTTTAAATAATGTGTTTTATCCTTTCATTACTTTAGAGAAATGCATATGAATTAGTAACAAATACTGTTATACAAATATGTATTTAAAATCTACTTTAGTAATGTTATAATTTCTTTTTTTTTTTTTTTTTAATTTGTAACTATAAACGTTTTCATTTTGTATATTTGGAATGATAAAAAGTTTTAAGATATAGAAAAATATATATTTTGTGAATTCTTTGGTTACTCAAATATAGTAGTTCTTTGATCACATTCTATTAGAATATTGGAATTCCAAAAGTACTTCTTGTATGATATAAATTTTGTTGTGCTTGAAATAAAAAAAATATTAGAAATGATTTTTAATAATAATAGTTGTTAACATGTCTATTTCTTAGAAAATGCCTTTAAAAAATACTGTTGTGCATTGTTTAAACAATTAAGATTGTTAATTGAGTATACCTAATGTAACATCATACCTAACTAGTGGGTCGTTAAAATAAGCACACCATGTAAAGCCAGATGGATATCCTGAAAAAATCATGCAAATATTTTAAATTAGTAATTTAAATTAAATAATGTAGAGGATTATATGATTATTATGGTTACAAATATCATAAAAGGAAATTCCCGATTGTGTTACTATCACTGTGATTATGAAATACAGATTTTTCAAATGTACACATACATTAGTCTAATGTAAAAAGCAATGTACCTATTTTACATGCAATGTGTTCGATTCACATGTGTGATAAAGATTAAAGTTGCATAGTACTTACATGGTACTATTTACTGAATGATTTTCATGTGCTGACAAAATGTGGTCGAGATAAAGTATCAAAGTTTATCGCCTTTTGTCCAGCTGCATGCAAGCAACATCCCTGAATTAGTCAGTGGTTAGTGACAAATACCTATGTTTTAGAAAATATATATACATATAAGGTGCACTCTGTAATTAAGATTCAGTAATATGTTTCACGCGTAATAGTCATTACTTTAATGAAAAGACTTCTTACAAAAATACAATATACCTTCACCAAACAAAATATATATTATATGGGTACTTATCTTTATTTATAACATTTTTAACAATAATATAAAAGTGCTTTACATTCGTTTTTTTTTTTATTTCTATATATATAAAAGTAGAATAGCTCTGTTCATTTACAGATATTAAGTATTTTGGAACGGAATATAAAAGTATACAATATATTAATTATATTCTTATATAATGTGTTAATATATTCAATTAGGACGGAATTAAGAGATATGTAAATTCAATGTTGTAAGTCTTTTACAACATTTTTAATGATCAATTATTCGCAGTGATTACAAAATACTTAAAAATTGTTTAATATCAAGTTTTCGCTTGTAATAATATAAACTGCTTTAAATTAGGATAATATAGCAATTATTCTTTTCCCAAAATAAACAGTAAGACTCGATTCTACAAAATAAGAATGTTTCCGAATTATATGTAACTTTCCAATATTAATATTGGAATAATATATATTATTACACGTACATATATAATATTCATCAACTCTGCCATACGTTTAAAAACATGTATTAAAAAATACATTTTAAGAGTTTTAACATAATTCGATTTATAGACAATAATAATAGTAACGGAATGATTAATCATTTTTCTCTTTAATACCAATAACATGTATAATCTACTCTCTCTATCATTTCTTATGTTGAACATAATGTGTCACTGTGCCTTGAAAAATGGAGAATGTTAACTTATATTAGTTAATAGCAAAGTACAATGCATGAACTTGAAAAATTTGTCATACATAAAGTATAAGAATTTCAATCAAATATTATTCATTTAAATATATAAATGAATATCAAAATATTTCTTCACGATTCCACATTATTTGAATGAAAATATTTGTAAAATTATAAAAAGTTTTATTTAATCAAATTGATTTGTAAGAAAAACGCCTTACACATGCACAATAAAAAAACAGATATTAGGAACATATAAATAATCAATTGATCAAAGTGTTTTGAATTGTAATCAGATAATTATTACATTATCAGTTATTTCCCACCAAAATTTGGCATTAAAAAGAACGTACGAAATATTAACTTGCCTCTAGGCTTGTATTTGAGATGGTCCTCAATGAATTGACAAGGACAACGGGCGGAGACACAGTGTCGTGGTGGAACCGACAGACCCGCGATGTCTCTATTACGTTCTTGCGAGTCTATAACCAGATCAAGTCTGCGGCGCACAAAGTGATGTGCCCATCGAGATGCATACCTCAGCAACAGCAACTCCGCCCGTTCCTGTCAACACACACCATCATCATTCACTACCTAGAGCGAAAGTAACGAAAAAAATATGAAATCCATGTCTTATGCACAAATTGTAAGGCGTAAGGTTCGGAAATCTATTATGCTTGAATACTTCATATTACACTACATAAATATATAACTAATTGCTTTTCTTAGTTTTAAGTACTTAAAGAATGAAGTACTTAAAACTAAGAAAATATATATATGTTAAATTTTCGGATACTATATACAGTATACCATACGTAGTAATATGAAATACTAAAGACAAAACTTGCAACATATACATGCATGTAATTTATACAATCTTTATACAAATTTTAAATTGTGTACTAAATGTTTAGTACTGCATTAGTTAACAGTGTAATGTAATAAAAACAGTATAATGTAAAACGTTAAAGAACTTAAAATATATGTATCTATGTTCAATATTAATAATCCAATCTGCTAAAAAGTAGTATATAACAATACTAAAACTGAGTATATTGTACAGTTAAGTACAAAATGATTAATAACGAAAAGCAGCTTTAATATCTCATATGGCTTATCTTTACTCAAATAAATTTTGATTATTTACCCATTTTTAATAAAACTACTTATGGTATCTATAAATATAGAGTTACGAAATCGTCTGAGTTGTTCAATAGATCTTTTTAGTTTTAACACCATATATTTCTTTATGTAATTGAGATTATTAAAACTTTTATCATAAAAATGACATTAAAATATCATTAACAGATCAAAGTGTAAGCTTTTCCAAATTTTTTTAAATTGATAAGAACAAAATTGGTTTTAACTTTTATATGCATATTAAACAATTTCATTTTATATGCCCCTATCTTTAAGAAAGCTACTCCAGCTGGGACAGAAATCTCTGCCCCGAATATGTGGTTTATTTCGAAGCCATTCTTCTATATATTGACATGGACATAAAGCTGTTGATAAGTGGCGAGGTGAAGAAGGATTTCCACCTTCTTCATCAACTGTCCAGTCCAAACGTCGACGTAAATAATCCTTTGCCCAACGTTGTACGTAACGGCAGAATACTTGTTCACTTTTACCCTGATAGGTTTTAATTCATTTTATAAGAAAAAAAATACTATTATACAAATTTTTGTGAGACAGAACACAATTCATTTTTACAAAACATACAGAGCGGAAAAATTATATTTCAATTACTACAAGATATCTAAGTTACTGTAAATTGAATATATTCATAAACTCAACCAAAATAGTATAATTACCTGGTGTAAAAAGTGCTTACCTGTTTTCGGGAGATTCTGGTGGTTGTGTTGCCTTGTATCACAATATCACTATCATCGATATCCATTCGCTGTTGTAATTCCCTTTTTCGACGCATTTCAGAATTTCCATCTTCGCCAATTACTCTACCTTCACGTTCTTCTCGTTCTATTACTTCTTGTAACTTTTTCTGTTATAAAATAAATCAAGTTTCATATATTATATAAATTTTATCATACAAATTTTGTGTTTGTAACAATGCGTAGTTTTCTGGACAACAATGATAAATAGTAAAAACTATTACAAAACATGTCAAGCCTTAATTATTTAAATTAAACACATATCACGAAAATACCTAATAACACTTACGATGCAATCTGTAGTATCAAAGTATATGAAGCAGAGATTGACTTTATGACATGAAATCTTCCCTCTATCATCCAATCCAAGCAATATTTTATGTCGAAGTAAGTGCTTGTTCACTTGAGCCATACATTTCTCAAGATTATGGTTTAATTTTATCTTGACAAACATGCAAAAGAATATTGCTGCAGCATTGAGGACTAACCACATGACACCGAGGCCAAATAAAGTAAGACCAGTCACTCCAGAAAATAACAAGCCAAGCAGTACAATAAATGCAGTAAATATCCAAAGGACAAGAATTCTTTTATAGCATACATTGTACATATTAAAACGTACATCGTTCACAAGCAATTCCATTATGTGTACATAGTCTTCTACTGTAAGCTGCAATAGATATACAACAACAAATTTTATATAATTATATATAAGATAATTTGTATGAGAAAATATTTAATAGATTTAAAAGTACATTACAGTACAGACTGTTTAAACATAAAACATCAAGAAGTCAAATGTCCTGAAACAATTACCGTTAAGCCTTGAGCCATTAACTCCTCTGGTACCAATTCTGGTCTAAATTTAGCTGGAGTAATCCATGGCCATCTGGTATTAACTGGTAAAAGAGTAACTATAGTATCTCCATTGGCAAAACCTTGTCTAATATTTCCAATAGGTGTGCTTATAATATTATTTGTACCACTTCTACCATTGGACACATCTCTGAGATCAATAGTTTTTAGAGAAGCACTTTTAGGATCTGAGACTCTTACTTCGGACGGCAAATTAAAATCTGGACTTTCAGATGCCATAGAACGATTTAAACCTGACCTATCTAAATTAATCTGGACGGATTCAGTTGATATCACAGCACCTTTATATTCATTGTTTTTTATTTGTTGATTATCTAATTTGTCAACAGTTTTTCCAATCTTTTCAACATTTACTGTAACTGACTCTGGTTTTATTACAGCTGGTGCATTTGTCTTAGTTTTCTCTTCCATGTTACCATTATCTTTAATGGACGTCTCATCTTCAAATTGGACCCAATTTTTTGTTCTTGAAGATATGCTAGGTGAATTAATTTCTGGTACATTGTCAGTTGTATCTTGAGAACTCATTTTCACTGAAGAGTTAATAAAAAAAAAACAAATGAATTAAATATGTGAGGAAGAATTTAATAAGAGACAATGTAAAACATAAATTATTTGCCTCTTAGTTACTGCCCAAATTTATATGTAGTAAGTGTAATATTTTTGTAATTCAGACACTAATAAATCAGGCATTTCTTTTTCAAATATATTTTTATCTAAATAATTCATATAAAATGCTGTAACGTAATTTCATGTGTTTGGAAAATAGTTGAAATATGCTGGTGGGTGTTTTCAAATAATAGTTTAGAAAAAAAACAGTATTCTGAATATGTAATTTAGAATATAAAGATACGCCGAAGTATACAACTTTCTAGAACGTCAAAACGATTGACCACTAAATTAAGTCATCTTTTGAGCAACAGACACGGTGTTATGAATTTATTATAAATCGTTTAGTCTTAAAAGTTAATAAGTGCATTAGAAGCGCGAAATATGCGCGAAGATTTCTTATTCCCAATATTTGTATATAGTTATTATTATCCAAGGAGAACAGACAAAATCACGCACAATATTATAAACGTCATATTCGTTACGATAACCACATAGAGAATGCACGATTGATATTTTGTTACCTGTTGTGATATGACCTATCTCATATCCGTGAAGTGAAAAGGTGCGTAATGCACGAAATCAAGGTGTGCAGCATTGGGATAGGAAAACGAAGGGTGGGGCGAGGGGCATTATACGAGATCGTACAACGGGTTGGTATATTTACCTGTATAATCACTTATCACGAATGCGTTACTTTGATCTTGTTTTGTACACGTACTATTATTTACATAATATCGTTTCCTATAAATAAGCGATGATACTTGAGTAAATGATCACGATATACTGATAAACATAAAAGTATAAACATATTATTTTTGACAAAATTACATACATTTTTGGTGAATCAAGCATGTTTTAATATACCAATCTACATGATATACCATATACGTACATTTGTACATATATCATACATATTAAATAGGTAAACTTGTTACTATTAAACGCATATACAGTATATATACATGATCATTAATTTGTTTCATATGAAGAAAATACAGCGCGCTAAATGCATTCCCTTCTCGCAAGATTCTAGTTGCTGAGAACATAATGTACTATAGATTACTACAGATAGTATTCCTTGAGTTTCATAAGTTAATAATTCAAATTAAAAGTTCAAATATTACAAAGCAATTGACAGTATTTTCATTTCATAGTGATTTACGTAACTCGTTTGAATATGATTGCAATGTCCTTATGTATTTAGATTAGAGAATAAGTAATAGTTGGTTTAATTTTAGGATTGATAATCTATTGACAAAAATAAATAGGCAATTTATTGTTGAACGAATTAAACTATGTACATATATACTTTTATAGATAATTATATAGTTTAAGTGGTCAAATTGATTCTAACCAATTGCGACAGACTCTGAACGTTTCGAAAAAAAATTACCATCGTCAAGTACATTAGTAATAAATTATCCTTTTTTTCTAAGGTTTGATGGCTACGTGACATACATAAATACGCAGACTGATTATACTACTAATTGTACAACAAAACGACTTTAACCTTCTGAAATATCTAATTTATACACGATGCGTCACATGAATTGCTTTGAAATCACAGTCCTCTGACAATAGTTTATGATACATCATATTTACAATGGTTTATTAATCATGGAATTAAACTATTATTTATTAATATATCTCATTACATTTTTAGAATTAATTCCAATACCTATACAGTATGAGTAATAGATTGCATAAGTTGCTATGAAATAACAATGCTAACAGAACTTTTTTGTAGGTAAAATATACCTATAATACCTAATAATTGAAAAATAAAATTGTTTCGTAAGTCAACAAAATTTTCATTCGATTAAAAGCTTGGTAGATGTTTATTAAAGGGACTTCTTTGCAAACTTAAATACATATGTATGTTGGAAGGAGCATATTCTTGAGTATTTTAATAAATGTGTAATACTCTGATTTTGTTTCACATTACCGACTAAAGAAGATAAATTATTTTTTATATTATATTATAGTTTAGGGTTTTTAATTTTTAACAAAGATTTTTTATTTTTAGTTGTATATATAGTACATACTTTTAAATGTAGGCGTCAGGTAAAGCGACATTAGTAATTTTATTTTTAGAGGAGAGTGACTACCTTGGTACAGATTTCATATTCGTACGCGCGAAATAGCTAGTGTGTTTCCATATATGTATATAGTGAATAAAAAATTTGTCATAACACTATCGCAAATTCCGAGTGACATACATATTATACATGGAAAATTTTATAGCAACGTGTATAATTATTAATAATTATATATTATATGTAAAGTTTATCGTTGTGGAAATATAATTTAAAATTTACAGTACGCAATGTATTGTCGAAAAATAATTACGTATGCACTCAATTATGCGCAATTGTATACAAAATCTAATGTTGTCATGAATGTTTGCCAATTGCAATCAAAAAGAAATCCATTTATAATGTATGTGCCACAAATTCATAAAATAAAAAGACATTATAGTCACATGTTCCATGAACATAAGAATTCGTCTAAAACGAAACTTTTTATTGTTTCGGGTAGTTTTTTGTTTAATTTATACGATACTAAGGAAGAAAAAGACGATGTTTCAGAATTAGAAATGACAATTAAACGATCAATATTATTAATTCAGGTTCAGTATAAAAAGTCATAGTAATATAATTCAATGTTCAGTACAGTTAATAATAATGTAAATAAAACATGGAGTATCAAATTGAGAACAAATGTTTTATTTCAATATAATTTCAGCAATATTTCTTTTCCCTTTGCAGAAGGGAGAATTTAAAAAAGCAGAACGAATGTTGCATGTTGCTTTGCGTCAAGCTCAAATTTTACAACATTATGATGGTATAACTTATATTTACGATGTAATGGCAAATCTTGCATACGATATGAATGACTTTAAAAAAGCAAAAAAGCTGTTTGTATCGGTTTTAGAAAGATTATTATCTAAGGGAGTTTCACAAGATGATTTAGCAATCATTCATATTAGTCTTAAAATTGCAAATATGTATCACATAATGGGAGACATAGAGTAAGCAGTTACCTTACAAATTTTAATTATTATTTTATGTATTCTTTTTTCTGTTCTTTATAATGTACAATATTTGATGATATAATGTTGTATACTTTGTTTTGTTAACATAGGAAAGCAGAAACTGGTTACAAATTTTGCTTAGAAAATTTACAAAATCATATGGCTAAAGAGAGTGAGAATATAGATGTTTTACAGTTACTAGGTTTAAATTTAGAATGGTATGCAGCTATGCTATTTTCACAATCGCAATATGCTGATGCTATGAAATATTTAACTCAATCTTACAATATATCTGTACAAATAAATGGTGAAGAACATGAACAGACTGTTGTTCTGCTGAATGATTTGGGAACTGTTAATTGTATGTTGAAAGAGTATGATGAAGCAATTAAATATTTATCCAAAGCTATAGAAATAGGTAATATCAATTCAAAAATTGAAAATTTGATAACTATACAAATTGATTTAAAAATAAATTGTCTTTGTAGGAAAAAGGTTACCAGATATGACTGATATAGGTTCTATTCATGTTAATTTGGGAAATGCATTTATTATGAAAGGATTATATGAAGAAGCAAAAAAAAATTGTAATCAAGGAAAGCGTTTATCAAAGATGAAAAAGCACACTGAAGCTATACTAGAAGCTGAAGAATGTCTGGAAAGGATAAAAAAATTGACATCTTAGTATAGTCATAGATGTGAATAGATTATTTATATTTTGAGGTAATTTCTTTTAAATTATATTATAGCTTAAAATGTATATTGTGAAAAAATTTAATCACGCTATACATGATTGTAATATAGTCGATATATGGATATTATGGTATCTAAAATATATTAAATGAAATGTTTTTATCCTTTTGTCCTTATGCCAGATTTCAACATACAGTATTAGCTAATCCAATACTAACAGTCTCTAATAGTTGAGTGAAATTAAACATATGTTTTTTATCATAGTATAGAATAAACTATGCATTTTATTAAATAAAAAACATACAATTTTCTTTTAATTTACAGCAATTACATACATTCAATAATTAATATACAAAATTAAGCAGTTGTAATATCGAAAATATCACTTTATAGTATGAATACATTTGCAAAAAATGTTTTAATTTCTTTAATAGTTTTACTCTGAACGCCAAAACGGAAGCAACTATTTCTCTAGAACCAGCTGAGTCCATCCTTAAATACACAAGTCGAGTCTCGACAATACTTTGGCACCTGTATGCGAATTCGCGAGTACATGATTCACAAACCGACGCGACACAACAGTTAGTAACTTTTAACTTTATTTTCTGTATTTGATTTTGTATATTAATATTTGTAATGAACGTATGTAATAACACTTTTCACTGGTATTAATTTTATACACTAATATCATTTATAGAGGAACACAAAATTTTGTATAAATACAAATTATAATTGTAGTTTTTGTTATATCAGTCAAGATAAATTCTTATTAAATGATTATAATATACAGTATTGGTAAAAAAAATATGATACAATTCTAGTGATGTTCTGCTATAAGTACCATCATATATACACCTACAAGAAGCGCAATGATTTCTTTCACAGATTGCCCAAATTTAGTATCAGTTAAAAGTTCTGGTATTACAGAAACTGTTGCTATATAGATAAATCCACCAGCTGTGAATGGAAGAATCCACATAGTTGCAAAATCACCTATAAGATCAAATTAAAATTTAAATTAGATGTTATATTTATATGTAAAATATGTCTTTGATAGCAGTATTATAATTCATTCTCACCCATGCCTTCCACAATTAATGATACACAGGTTCCTAACAGAGCACCTAATGCAGTAATAAGTTGAAATACCATAGCCTATAATAGAAATCATGTTAGAAAATTCTTTGGAGAACAAAAATTTAATTTATTATTTGTCTCTCTTGTATTTCACCTTTCTTTTACTATAACCACTTTGTATTAAAATAGCAAAGTCTCCTATTTCATGGGGTATTTCATGTAATAAAATTGTGAAAGTAGTGATATAGCCAATATTGTTGCCAGCCAAATAACTGGCTCCAATAGCAAGACCATCTGTAAAGTTATGTAAAAAGTCTGCGACTAGGTTTAAAAAACCAGCAATATGAATTTCATTTGGAAGGTCTACAGATTTATCAGAACTTTTTTGTGATTTCTTATTTTTATTTTCCTTAGACACATTTTCTGCAACACTATGCACATGCAAGTGACTATGATCAGTTTTTATGATTCGTACTGCTTTCTCAACAATTAAAAACACAATTATACCTATAAGTACACATAAACCAACAGTCATATCATCTGTATGATTAGATTCTTCATGTTTAGATTCTTTATGATGGCTGGAAGAGTCATGCGAATGAGGAACTAAAGCATGAGGTATTAAATGCAAGAATGCATCTCCCAATAAGCCACCAGATGCAAAACTTAACAATATCTTTAGTAGTGGCTCACGTTCCTTTGTGTTGTCCAAAGGAACAAAGAATAAAATAAAAAACGGAGCTGCTGATATAAGTAAAGTTGATGTAGCAGCTTTAAGAAACACTTCTTTGCGTGTTTCATCAGATGGAATCGATTTCTGTTGATGATCGTGATCATCATGCTCGTGTATGTATTGATGCTGGAGGTGCATGTCATATTGTTTTTTTCGATATGCTTCATTAACTTCCTTGGAATATTTAAAACTTGGTGACTCGTCGTGTTCGTGTGCTTGACAAAGAGCCGGAAAGTTCAAAAATATAAGCAAGAAAAACACGCCAAGTAAAATTTTTGAAATCCATTTGTTCATGTGATTACGTTGGTTATCCTCTGTCATCGTGATCATTATTACAATATCGTAAAGGCTGATTAAAATATAACTGGCTCACGTATTGTTGTCGGTATAATTTTAACATCCGTGCATAGAAATTAAAAATCTTAATATCAGTTACGATATTAAATGAAATACAAAATACTACACATCACATACAACGTGTAACACGTTACGTGTTATCAAATTTGGGTTGATTCGGTTTTTAAAAGTGTTAATGTTGGCTATCATGAATTATTGACGTTGGCTATTCTGAAAGTTCATACTTTTAAATTTGAAATATTAGTGCAACAGCGATTGTAATACTAATTCTTATCTAAAAATTATACAGAATAATTGGTTTTAGAACAAATTCGTCATCAGTTTGAACATCTAATATTAATCTGTATTGAGAAACTAAATGTTGCACTGTTTTATGAAAAATTTCTTCCGTTTACGAAAATAGTCCATACAAGAAATTCGTTATATGTTGTTGCACCGAATAAAGGAAATTGTGATTGGTCGACGTGTGCGTAGATAATTTGTACGTACTGTCAAAGAGCGGGCTTTGACGAGGTTAGTTGTAGAAAACAAAATTTTCATCACGTAAATGTCTTCCACCTAAGAAATTTGTACTTTCTTATTAATATGTCACACAATATTTTAAAATCTATGGGACATGGATTTTGTGATGCCATTTTTTCCAGTTCGCCCATTAATTTTGACAAGGAAAATACAAATTCTCTTAATAAACCGTAAGTTTACATATGCTTTCCTACGAGTAAATGTTTATTCGTGTCTTTTATTTTGTTAATTTTGTGTTCTTTGTATTTTTTAGAGAAAATACATGTTCTGGTTTATTTGAGACGCCTCAAAAAGAGACTGAAAATAAAAATGAAAACAAATGTTTAAAACGCGAGAATCGTAAAATACTGCTTAATACTGAAATAGTTGATAATTCGAAATTGACAAGTACACCTTTTAATGCAAATCTCAATCGTTCGAAATTTATAAATGCATTTCAGAGGAAACAAATTTTATTTCCTGAAAACACAATACCTAATGAAAAACAGAAAACTTCTACAAAAGTAGTATCTACTACTTCATTGAATGATAAAACATCAACTATACATTTTTGTACTCCTAAACAATATAAATTACGCTCTGCTGTGAGCAATACAAAAATGAATGTTCTTCCTTTAAACAAAACACCCATAAAACAATATTTTAATGACAATGTTTTGTCCAATGCTACACCTGATTGCTTTAGCATTGTACAAGTAGAAACACCATGCAATAAAACAAATGAAATCTGTATTGAGGATCAAACAGTATGCGATGGTGAAAGTAGTAATTTAATTGTGGGAATACGTATTAGACCTTTAAATGCAAAGCAAGTTTTTATATTACTAAATTTTTGAAATGTTTATATGTTCTAATATTTTTTTGTTTTCTATTATTTTAGAGAATTAAGTGACTCGAAAATTACATCAGTTGTGCAAATAAATGGTCAGAATATTATTGTCAACTGTGACTCTATGCAACATACTTTTATGTATGATCATTGTTTTATATCACATGCAGATGTAACTAAATCTGATCATGCTAATCAAGAAACTGTATTTAAGACCATGGTTTTACCATTAGTACAAAATGCTTTTGAGGGCTATAATGTTTGTTTGTTTGCTTATGGACAAACAGGTTCTGGTAAAAGTTACAGTATGATGGGTCAAGAATCATTACAGATGAATTCAATACAGATTGATGAAGCAGCTGGTATTATTCCAAGATTTTGTCAAGAATTGTTCACAAGAACATGCACAAATACGAATACTAAAACTACAGTAGAAATTAGTTACTTTGAAATCTATAATGAAAAAATACATGATCTCTTAACAACTGTTAATAATGGAATAAAGAGAGCTCCTCTTAAAGTGAGGGAACATCCTACTTATGGTCCATATATTGTTGATCTAAGTCAACATTGTGTGCAGAATTACAAAGACTTACAAGTATGCCCATGGTTATATCTAATAAGAAAATCCTTTAGTTGCCGAAATAATTGTTTAATTATTAATCATATAATACATTTATTTTAGACTTGGCTCAAAGTAGGTAATTCACAACGAGCTACTGCAGCAACTGGAATGAACGAAAAAAGTTCAAGATCTCATAGTATATTTAGTATTATATTAACTCACACACAACTAAATAATCAGGTAGATGAGGAACAAATGGATGCTAGTCGTCGCAGTAAAATTAATTTAGTAGACTTAGCAGGCAGTGAGAGATTAAGTCAGACATGTGCCAGTGGTGATAGATTAAAGGTTTGTTTTAATGTGTTTAAATGACCAATTATATTCTATAATAATTTTTTCCAATATAATACATTTAATTATGTTCAACAGGAGGGTGTATCCATTAATAAATCATTGCTCACATTAGGAAAGGTAATCGCATCGCTTGCCGAAAATATGAGTAATCGTAAACGAGGCTTCGTTCCATATCGAGAATCGGTTCTTACATGGCTCTTGAAGGTAAGTAACATTAAAACAAATAAAAACTATATAGTGCAGCTATACTAATGTTAATGTAATGCAAAAATACTCTTTATTAAAATAACTCTGTGTATTGTTGTTTCATCAACAAAGTATATTTTTTTAACAATCTGCAGATATCATTACAATAATATTATGTTAGCATATATAAACACTTACATGGAAGTAATTATTGATTATTATTTGTACAAATCATATATCTTCTAATATTATACTGTGATTTACTTAAAAACTACATTAGGTACCATTTATTTTAGAAGCCATTTCTTCCAATATAGTTCTGTGTATAAATGCAGTCTTATAGATTATTCAATTCTCAATTGAATATTTACTTAATTCTAATTTTTCATTATACTTGAAGAATTTATAATATCACAATGTAAAGTCGTTTGTAGAACAAAAATCCAACATTTATATT
Source organism: Colletes latitarsis (assembly GCF_051014445.1). Taxonomy (NCBI): domain Eukaryota; kingdom Metazoa; phylum Arthropoda; class Insecta; order Hymenoptera; family Colletidae; genus Colletes; species Colletes latitarsis. The sequence continues at coordinate 21,394,419 of NC_135135.1, read as the reverse complement.
TTATGCTTGTAATATAAATGCAGATATTAAATGTTTCAAATTTAGATTTTTTTAGACTGTTTTTAATTATTTTAACAGTGTTACTTTTTGCATTGTTTGCATGTACTTAATAATGTTTTATACACTGCACAGTGTATTGGAAGAAAGTAAGCACATAATATTAGATACATAATTTTATTCTATATATGCTGCTGAATTATTGAAAAGTACTACTTCAATTTAGCATAATAAGTTGCACATATTAGAATATGAATTATACCCTGCCATTATGGTTTACAAGAATTCATGCATTCCTTCTTACAAATTATGTTTAAATAAATATTTTAAGCTTACTCAACATGAATTATCTTCATGTTGGAAAGATTGCGAAGTACGAAAATGAATTATTTTTATATCGTTATGATTAATTTAATTTTAAATTTCCGACAATTGTAAGTTGTTCTAAATAGCATTTAGAATTCTGGCACTATGACATATTAAATATCTTACATATTTAATGTCATTTTTATATAAAGTTTTGGTGAACATTTTTCGAAGTCACGTTGATATAATTTTAATTACATCGTTTCTCCTTGATCTTTCTCGATTCATTGGAGACTTCTAAAGTTTCATTTTTGTCTTTCAATGTTCGGTCATCGATGGTCGCTTTTTCGCCCCTAGAATTTACAGAATCTTGTTGTTGTTCTTCTTCTTCTTCTTCTTCTTCTTCTTCTTCGTGAATTTCTTTACAAGAATTTCTCCGCGATTTGCCTCTTATATAAGCTGCTAGACTTCTTCTTTTGCTTTCTCGGCACAAGTGACAGTTGTCTTTTGATAGTAAGTTTTGTTCGTGATGTAATAATCGTTGACAATGATTCTGCGTTGATCTTCCTGAAAATCAATCGTATTTTTGAAACTTTTTTTTTTTGTAAAGAAAATACATCTAATTGGTTACTAGTGTTTATATTATTAAAAAAAAAAAATTATGTCGACGATACTTAGCTAGGCACATTACTCAAGCTAAATGATCGGTCACGTAATTAATACGGTTTATATATAGAATTTGATAAGAGATAAAAAATTCTACAGATAAAAGTTGAATGGTATCTATTTTTCTGCAATTTCAATTTTTGCTTGAATGCAACCATGCGCTCGAAACATGCAAATTTTATGTCACTTTATGTAAAGTCAAATGTGTTTCTTTACTCGCATCGGTTATTCAAAATATTCCGTATCAAAAAGTATTAAATTACATTGCTTAAGAAAGTCAATATTTCAAATATAGAATATTTATTTCGTGGACAATATTCTAGATATTAATTATAAACAAGTTTCTAATTACTGCACGAAATATTGCGATTTCGTAACATTGTAAAATAAATTTGCGATTTCATTACAAAAAAAAATTTGATTTGCACATTTCGGGTGTATTGTTGCGCTTACGAAAATAGATCAAATCATAAAAAAATAGACATTATGTACTATATTTATTGTTCTGTATTATTTTGACTAGTGTATTTTATAATATTGTAACAATACGGAGACATACTGTTACCGGCGTGCTAGAGTGGTCGCTATGTCTAATTTTATATGCATAGATTGCCCCCCTTGAAACAATACATCGTCGTCAAACATCAAGCAGGATTTCTTCGGAGGTAACGTGTTTAGCTGCACGTAGACTATCTGGCAATCCCCCCACTCATGCTCTCAATTCGTCGCTCCCTAAATTACAGTTGCTTCTTACTGAATGGGGCAACGTGATACGTTGCACGTACATACTCTTCTGCCCATTTTAACCCATGGAATCGTGTTCCGTATATAGTCATACAAAGTGTGAAACATATTTTATTATCAGATTGCGATATGTCAAAAAGAAACGATCATCGCAGAAGGTGATGAGTATTCAAAGATAAAGACCAAGGTTTCGCAGATCAAAGCCTCGATCGACAATAATAATGAAATACTTTTGCAAGATAAAAATAATTGAAAACGTCAGTATTGTATACCTTATTTCCCGTTTTTCTTTTAATCATAGCATGTACAACTTAAACAGCTTTCTAGTATCGTGTTGAATCTATGTCAATTCTATTTAACTATTTCATAGTCGCATTTGGTTCAATCGTATCGCAACAATTGCCACACATCTTTTAGAAACTGGTCAATTATAATAGAATAAATACGCGCGCTTGTATAAGGAATACGTGAATCATCCAGTTGTAATTCAGGTTTTAAAACAAGAATTATGCAAATCAAGAAATACTGCATTTCATTAAATATTAACCATTCTTTTTACGAACGGTTTCCAATTTTTATCTTCGCGAAAAGGTGATATTTTTAATCTTGTTCGTACCTGTCGATATTATACGAGTTGCGAAAAGTATTTTTAGATTCGTGTATTCTTTTAGCTACTCGTATGTAAATATAATGCAAATAACGATATAACATATCTATAATAATAGCTGTTCTACTATGAACGATACATACTATCGTTTGTATATTGTGTTACAGTCTTGGCGGCCACAATTACGATCGTAAACATGTTTTTAACGTCTAGAATCAAACGTGTTTTTAGGATGTATTTATATATTTATGTAATCCGTAATATTCTTCGAAATGTATTTTTTACAATATTATTTTCTAATGCGTAATTTTACCAGAACAATCGATGCGTTAGTAGGGAAATATTAACCCCTTGATAAAAGTTCATGGCTTTCGGATGCCGCATCTATGTTCAGCGATTTGCCAACGTTTAACCAGAGCCTTCAGCCCTGAGAATAGAAACTGCAACATTCGTGAAACGTCAACAAATTGCTGAACATGGACGCGACATCCGGAAGCCATAAACTCAAGTAGAAACTCAGACCGCGAAAGCCAATCACGTGTCACTTTTATGTCTATATTTTTTATAAGCGTAGTTGTAATTTTTTCGTTAGCTTTAATCGTGACATTAAACAGTGAATATTTGAAACTAGTTTCGTAGAGGTATTATTTTTACAATGTTATAATTGTAATAACAATAATGACGTTGAATGTCTAGCCAGTATTTCTCATTTGCACGTTTTGTTTGTCTTTATAAATACGTTGGTATTTTTGAACCGTGATAATGACAATTTCAAAACGTAATATATGATAAATAATGGAACGAACTGCCTTCGTGCAACCAGTTCCCCACCGATAACGCAAAGGGAGGGGTCAACTACGTAGCGTGGAAATGCCAGAGAGTTGTTTGTCGTATACGATTCACGAATGCATCAATGGGAAATGTGGATATTAGTCTTTTATCGATCGATTCCCAAGATCGATGCATTCTTTTCCTCTCGACGAATATTGTATATAATGCACATTCGGAAGATTTCTATTTATATGTATCACCAATCAGGAAAAACAAGTTCACCTTATAGGTAAACGTGTTTTATTCGACCTTTCACGACAGTATTCTCGTCTTAGCGTAAACCGTAATATTCGTTCAGATGTGTTTTCAGTAATAAAGGAAAGCAAACAACAAAAGTGACCGTATGGATCGGTAAAGTTGAACGCGTTTACGAGACGAGGAATGATGTTAATTTTCCGGAGTTGTTCAAACATTGTGACGAACGAAGACTGACACGTGCTTTTACACCAAGTTTAGCGTTATTAAGTATATTTACAAGGAAAAATAACACGATCGGTTGTTAAATTATGATGATTATTTATCGTAAAAACAGAAAATCAACCGTTCAACCGAATTTATCTTTCATGAATGGCACAAATCGAAAATATCTTCGATGCTTCCTTTATGGTGCTCAAATAAGTAATAGTTATTTGTTTACTATCGACTCGAACATACCGTCATGGAAGTAGTCTTTGTTCCAGGGCTGCTCATAGTCTCGGTACTGTTGACTTCTGAATAAACCGTATGTCAGAACTTCTGGGACATAAACTAGATCCATCTTCGGTCGATGTTTGTGTCTATTTACAGTCGTCTCTTATCGTGAAAATCTATTCACATCTTCGCACGTGGTTGTGATTCTAATTGTATTCTTCGTCGGTCGGCCAGTGTTTCTCTTAAAGTACTCTTTAATCTGTCCTCGATGGTATCGATATCTTTTCGTACTACCTTTATGTTTTTTCGTAAACAAGTGTACCGAACGATCGCGCAGTTATTTCGCCATTCTAAAGCCGAAGCGAAAATATTTTCAGTCTGCAACGTAGAAGATCGTTCGTTACCGTTTTAAGTTTTTCTTCTTTCCACGGTCGCGGATAACTTGCTGGTGAACGGTCGAGTGGTATCCACGTTTGTATTATGCAACGTCGGAGAAAAAGCGATTGCCAAAAGTCAAGATCGCGTTATGCTCGAATTGCTGCGATGTTTTGCTTTAAACTAAAGGAGTATGGACGCTGAGCGCGTAATGTTTATCCGCCGGTGTTTCCCTCTCCATCGGTCCTCGACTCTCCGCTCCTCTCGGTCGCAACCGCACGCCCTTCGGCACCGCTTCGCCCCCTCCATTTTCTCCAATCACCTTCGCGAATTATTCGCAGGTTTCACATGTACACATGTCCGTTTTCTTCATTTTACAGAAAAGACTAAGATTTACATTTGTACGCATAAAATTAAACTAAATTGCAAATAAATAATACCATCCACAAGAAATTATTATATCGTCGATGGAACGTACGCAAAAACGAACGTGTCTAGGACCCTCGAGAGTCTTAACATTGGTCGTGTCCTTTCGAAAGCGTCGAAACGGTGGAAAAAGGAAGTGGAACTAAAATATAAAATTTTAGCTTCAGGGATTTATTAGTTTCTGAGATATTAACAAAGAACTTTCGGTGGTATAGGTACATTGAATTCTCCCTACACGTATGCGTGGGAATGAAAAGAAGAAAGAAACGAGCTTCGTAGCGGCTGCTACGCAAACTGAACAGCTTTCTTTTGTTTAATAAACGATTGTCGTATAACGATGCATACACGCTGCCACAAATGCATACGCATAGAGAAAATCCACTGTACCGTAACGAAAGTTTAGGGTCCACTCACTTTCACCACTTCTTCCAAATTTCGTATCGATCAGCCATCGGTATCGTTTGGAAGTACAGCCGTTAATTTGAAGTAATCTCAGTATATTAAAATTTTGATTAGTTTTTCTCATTAAAATCAAACTTATCTCTGAAATAAATGACACTTCAATCGTAGTAACGCGTAACTTTTATTTTCGATGAACTTATCATTTCGATGAATTTATCATTTTGAATATTGATTTTATGTATGTATGTGTATGTATTATTGTTGTAACTATTGTTAGCAGCTATTATCAGCGTGACATAAAATCTTTGAAAAATGCACCGATAGAAATTATTTGTTTACTTGCTAGTGATTCATCGTACGTTGTAAATGTCTATCTTGGAGATCTCGTTAGTAACGCAAAAATGTTCTGTTCCGATAATTATTATCTTACGGTGCGAGTACTTTTATAGTAAGAGAAAATTCAGTGATAATTGTTCAGCATTGACTTACGTATGCGTCATCAAATCGAACAAGGCTATATTTTACGCACAATTTTTTTTATGCACTATCGATGCAAAATGAAATACTAAAATTTTACGTATTACTGGCGATGTGCATTAGAAATTGAAATATTCGTGAAAAAATAAATGTAGTTTAATGGGCGCGAACAGTATATGTATACATCATTAAAATTCTATCTTCGAATAACTGGCATTCCTACAAAAAGCAAATACGAATAAATACAGTTTTATTACTGATAACATCGCAAGCTGTAATGTAAGATAAGCGTAAATGGAATCATTCGAAGAATTTTTTTCCTACATTTGAACATTACAAGTACGTGTCCTATGTATAAAATAAAGAATCATTTATATCTTGATTCAGATGTATTATCCGTACGTTTTCTCTCGGATTTAACAAGCGCATAATACTTTGTACTTGAAAACTACCACCAATTGCAATTTGTACGTACGAATTGTTATCGTATCTGATGCAAAGAGTAATTTTCAAAGGAATTTCCAAAAATGCTAAATAAGTACTTACGCACTCGAAATGTTTGATTGATATCCTCAAATTTCCGTTAGGCGTTAATTGATAGAATCGCATTCGTATTCAATATATGAGGTCTGATTTCTTTAGATGATTGTCCGTGATTTAACTTTTGATATGATAAGTGAAAATTTACATTACGATATAATAATTTAATGATTCTGCTCGATCGACGGAATAATTCAGCTATGTACTGTCTACAAAACGTGCATTTGAAGAAACATCGGAATGATAACGTACAAACACGATCGTAAAAATGGAAAATAATTTTTTCCCAGTATTGAATATAGACTTAACAACGCTGTTAACACACCTTTGTGTACATATACCAACGATGAATTTCGCATTCTCTTTTACAGTCTTATCATTTTATTAGTTATATCAGGATAATGTTAAGAAAGAAACGTCAACGTGTAATCGGTAAATGCTACTTAAAACAGATTACAGAACAATCATTTTTTTTTCAAAGCTTGTTCATTTGTTGTACAATGTCCACGATAATAATTATTTATGCCTAAGAGAATCAAGATTAAATTAGATAAAATATCTTGAGCCATAATGCTCGCAATATGAGACTCGAGGCAGAGTTGGACAATAATCATTTTATTAAATTATTTTTACGATTGATAAATGAATCAATGTCATTGTTAAATTCTGTTTAAATTTATTAGGAAAGTCTCGGTGGGAATTCCAGAACAGCGATGCTTGGGACCGTATCACCAGCTAATATACACGTGGAAGAGACACTTTCAACTCTTCGATACGCTTGTCAAGTTCGAGCTATTGTTAATCGTATTCGAATTAACGAAGACCCACACGAAAAGTTAATTCGGTATGTAAGATACACTTAATATACAGGGTTTCAGCCAACCTTGAGAAAAATTTTAATAGGGGATTCTAGAGGCTAAAATAAGACGAAAATCAAGAATACCAATTTGTTGATGAAGGCTTCGTTAAAAAGTTATTAACATTTAAAGTTCCGTCCATACTGAATTTTTTTCTCGAAAATGCGCAAGATTTCGGGGGTACGTCTATTCACCAAAAATTATTGTAATTGACCCCCGCAACCGAAAATAATTTTTCCAAAACGATTTAAAATTTTTTTTTTCCGTCGAAAAATTTTACACCTTTTCGAATTTTTTTCTAGAAAGTGGGTAGGATTTCGGGGGTATGTCTATTCACCAAAAATGTTTGAATTTAATTGTTAACAACTTTTTAACGAAGCCTCCATCAACAAATTGGTATTCTTCATTTTCGTCTTATTTTGGCCTCTAGAATCCTCTATTAAAACTTTTCCCAGGGGTGGCCGAACACCCTGTATACTGTATAAACATTTTATTTCTAAAATAATCCTGAAACCTCCAACTCATTTAAATTTGTAACAATAGCCTTCTTTATTAATTCCAATATGTATAAACAATTTTCGAGAATTTTCAATTACACGGACCTTGAAGATCGAAACAGTAAAACAAAGGAGTATCTCTGCTGGAGATGTATATATTTAATTATACTGACAAGTCTAACCTAAGGATTTTTAACAAATGTAATTATGGTTTCTCTAACAGCGAGTTGAAAACAGAAGTTTTACGATTACGTGGTGTCCGTGAGGGATATGAAAGACAACTTGGCGCCTTTCCACGACGTCTTCTCGATTCTATCGCGCCGATTACCGAAAATAACGATGAAATCAAACAAAAACAACAAGAAATCGATAAACTGAAAAATCAACTGAAGAAAACCGAGGAACAACTTACAGTTACCCAGAAGTAAGAAAATTTCGATAGGATATTCTTAATTCGTCGTAATAATATTTACACTATAAGTTAACGTATCTTTCGTATTTTTAATATATTTTTTCTAACAAAGCACAAGTACGCGCATTTCATATTTTTTTACCGATAGTAAACTTTTAATCTCTTAGAGATACTTATATCATCTAATAAATCGTTACGTTTTACAGTTCGTAATTGAAGTTGCATTAGCATCAATAACAAATGCGTTGTTAAAAATAATTAGGCCGTTATATTTTTAGACTATTTCTCGAATTCGACTATCGAGGATAACAAAGTATTGAATTATTTAATACATAATCTTCTAATTATTTCGAACGCCGTAGCCTTCCACTGTAGAAATAGTTGTTTTGGAAGGAAATCATGGTTGAACCAGCGCTACTCTAAAGTCGGATTGAAGGAATCGGCATGTAAACTTGTCGATTAATCGTCGGTAAAAGTTCGAGTTTTAGTTCCATGTAATTGCAGGACTTGGCAAAATAAATTATGGGAAACCGAGAAGAGGAAAAATTCCGAATTAAAATACTTACGTCGCTGTGGAATCGCTATTGAGATTGATATTCACGGGAACGACAAACAACCTTGTCTTATAAATCTCGCGGCCGATCCTATATTGTCTGGTACACTTTTGTATCTCATCCCTCCGGGATTGGTTCGTATCGGCAAACATTCTGGGCAGGAAAGTTCTTCCAAAAGTTTGGATATCATGTTGGATGGACCGCTGGTTAGACCTTTACACTGGTTAGTTATGGGTCGTTTGCAGTCTGGTGGTATAGAACAAATGAATTGATTGAATTTGGTTACTTCATTCACTCGTGCTCGTTTTCGCCATCTTCTTGTGCATTTTGCACATTTTTCTCGCTCGCTACTTCATGATTTCTGGTACAGGAGCATATGTTATTTTATCCATTATTTCCTTTCCCCCGTTGTGTGTTTGCCGGCAATGCATGTTATTTGTCACTGTTCACGATATAATTAACTGTTACCATCTACGCAGGCATTGCATTTAATATACTATGGGTTTGAAAAGGTTGCATGATGATTTTCAGTGTAGTATAACTCTTTACTTGCTTCCCAACGAGTTCTGGTATGGTGGAATATTTTCAAACTTGATCATTACATTTCGACATTTTCAGGATAACACGCACGTGGTTGATATTATGTTCTATTATATATATTTTGTTCTAATATATTATTCTATTATTATATAAGTAACACTATGTTACTTTAACAGTTTTTCCTGGTTATATTTACTTTAATTATGTTTTATGTATTTGACAGTACCATTGAAAATAATAATGGAAAACTTGTACTGTCGTCGGAGGTGGATGGGGACACGTATGTCAATGGACAGGTATAATATGCTTTATATACGTTATTATATATCAATTACTTTATGCAAAATATTTATTTTGTTACAGATTATAACTGGTAAAGTTATTCTCAAGCATGGCGATCGTCTCGTGATCGGTGGAAATCATTACTTTAAAGTCTTGAATCCGCACAATGAACGCAACAATGTACAAATTTCTGCGCAAGCTGTGGATTACGAATTTGCGCACCAAGAAATTCTTAAAGTACAAGAGGAAAAGTAGGAGAAATTTAAACATGTTTTTTAAACTAAGTATGCACGATAAAAAAATTTTCAACATTTTTTTATGTTTTATTTATTACAGGTTGAGAACTGAGTTGGAGGAAAGTAAGCAGAAAGCAATAAGAGAATTGGAAAACGCAAAACAAGAAGTTGAAATGCAATTAGGATCTCAAAAGTTATCGTATGAACGTAAAATTGAAATTCTTGGCTCTACGGTTGAAGAGCAAAAATTTGCATTAGAAAAGATTCATCGGAAAAAGAAAGAATTGGAATTGGAAAAAGAATTGCTTGTAAACGAAGTTGAAGTAAATAATAGATTAAAACGGATACAATTAGAGCAAAAAAAAGTTACCGTTGCGCCGTATAAATCAAATTTTTTACAAGAATTGGAAAATATTTTAACTGAAAAAACAGCCGATGCTGAATTCGCGCTTAAAATGAAAGCCAGCACAGAAGCAATAAGTGAAGGAGGTATCAGTCTGCATGAAATGCAATTATTGGTGAGAGAAGCTACTGAACGGTGCAGAGAAGTTGGTATTAATTATGTATGTATATACTAAATAGATAACATTTTAAGATCATAACATGCCAAATCACAACATGCATTTCTGCAAAATCTGAAATGTTATTCCAAAAAGTGGTTGATCTGGCATGCAATGATTCTTTAGAATATATATATATATATTTTATGTGATCGTATAATTAAATGTTGTACCATAGGAATTTGATCAGCAGCAAATAATTGTAAATAAAAGTTTGAAACCAGTGATTCGTATACGTAATAAAGATTGTATGAAAGAAACACTTTGGCAACCAATGCGATTTTTAGATTGGGTTCATCACTTGCGAGATTATGATATCGAAGATTCGATAAAAGAACTGTGTACAACGTCAGATGAAACTTGGGAAGCCTATGAAAATACGGAAACATTTGAAGATTCCTTAAACAGCAGTCGAATTTCGATAAATATAACTCCAGTGAAGAAACATTTAAACGAGAGTTTACAACAGCTTACTTTCGACACATCTGTTCTAGGAAACACATTTGTTAATCAAACATTTGACAATTCCAAAGAACAAGAAACTATAAACACTTGTCTTACACAAATGGAGCTTATTGCGAAAACTTTGCGCAGATTGTGTGAAAGAAATGACAGAATTCAAACAGTTACAGAATCTCTTAATGAAATGCAAAATATCATTGATAGATTGCGCGGAACTTTAGAAGTAAGAAACTTAGACGAGTACGCAAACGAAAGTGCAAATTATGTACAAAATTGTGATGATAGTACTGTGATCGAAAAGTCTGATAACAAAAATTTAACTGTCATAGAAGATTGTAATAAAAAATCTGTTGCCTCGCCGATAAAGTCTACTTTACGTAATAATACTAGAGATTTTGACAAAATCAGCCAAAAGAGTGTGAGATTTACCGATAAATTGAAGAAAGAAGTGACTTAATAATGGTAAGAACATTTAAATCAATCAGAATATTACAAGGAAATTCGTTTAACAAGTATAATTTCAGAAAAAATTATATTATACAAATTAAGAATGTACATTTTTTTTGTAGTAATTTGAAAATCATATAATTTAGTCGTTAAATGATAATAAGGGGATACATTTAGTTCCTCTACTTTATTTCTTGTCACATATATATTTATATAATATTTGTTTATGTACATTTACCTGTAGAGTTTATTTCTATCTACTTATATAAAATTCGATTAAGTCCTTTAAAATTTCAAATTTTGACTTAACATTTCTAATATTACAAACTACAGAAACTAGTTAACGTGATTAACTACTTTATTTTATTTTAATACAGTTATTTCAAATACACGTTGTATATTTAATGACGAATAATAATACATGAAAGTTACAATTAAAAGTTTGTGTATGTAAATGTGTCTTAAATATATTTTGTATTTTCTTTAGGTCGTAATTATACATTTATTAAGTTCATCTCTATACATCTAATCAAAATAATCCTCAATGTCAATGTCAGGATTCAATAAGTCTTCCCCATAAATGCTTAAATCTAACTGATTAAGTATTAAATTTTCACACATTTCTTCCAAGTCAGTGTCTCCAATCAATACTGCTCCTTGCAGTTTATCATTTTCTAGTACAAGCTTTATATATTCCTTTCCTTTGGTCATTCGTAATAAAATTTGGTATTTATTATTTAATTTTTGTCCATTATATAAACCAAGCAAAACTACTTTGTAACCGAAGAATTTAGTTACGTGAGTGAACAATTCAAAACAAAAATCTTGTAAAAATTCCTCATTTTTTAATTTAGAAACCATCGCTTTGGCGGCATAACGTCCCATTTGGTGTGCTTGCGTCCATAACCTCATCTGAAACCATTGTTTTGCTAATTCCCATCCTGCGCTGCATACATCTCCAGCAGCATATATATCTTGTTCTGATGTTTCTAGTTTCCAATCTACTAATAATCCACCATCTTCTCCTTTTTTAAGATCATCTAAACCCATTATGTTAGAATTTGGTATTACACCTGTTGCTGATACAATAAAATCACAACCAATAATCTTTCCATTTGTCAATTCGACATATACAGGCCATTGCTCCATAGGATCAAATTGTTTCTGTTCCAATGTACTAAGAATTTTTGCAACTTCACTGTCATATTCTACTTGTACTTTTGTTGATTTAAAGAAAGTACCTTTTATATCAAAATTATTGTGCCAGTCTGGACCTAAAGCTGGTCCATCTTCTACAACTGATGTGCTAGATACAGTATACCTCATTCTTTTAGTTGGAGCATTTACATTAACATTTTCAGATACATTGGTTTTATGTATTTTATCCATAAAAAATTCTGCAGCACCAGGATCAACAAATGTTGCAGAAATATGTTTGTCTTTAATTACCCATATTATTTCAACACCGTCGACTTCGTTTACAATTTCAGTAGCAATCCCTCCATTTCCAACTACTATGATCCTCCTTGAATTTTGTATTTTTTGGGAAAACTGAATAACTGATTCAGTATCTCGAATTCCTAAGATAAACTTGTTATTTTCTGCTATAAGCTTTGGTCTGGCACCATTACAAAGGCATAGTATTTTATAATTTACAATTCTTCCATTTTTTGTTAATACTTGTTTATTTGAAACATTTACTTCAATTACAAAATCATGTATAATTTTTAATGATTTATTTGTCTTTGACAAAGTTGCTGTGTCTTTCTCTTCTACATTAAACTGCATTAATGTCTTACCAAGTGGAACTATATTTATAACTGCTTTTATCAAAGGACTTGCTGTAATCAGAACTGTATCTACCTGTGGAGCAAGAAAACTTATACCTTCAACACAAGATACTCCAGCAATACCACCTCCTATTACTGCAAATGTACAATTTATTTCTTCTTTGTCCATCTTTATATGATTTTTTAATTAATGTAAGTTTCTAAATTGTTTTTAATTTAAGCACTTTTCCACTCTGAATAATCATAATATTTAAATGGAACATCAAATGTAAGAAAACCATATTCTCTTGCTTTCAATACAGCAACAAGTATTTTTTTATGAGTCATTTGACAAAGACCAGTTTTTCTGTGAATAAAAAAAGAGAATAAATAAAATATACATAAGTATTTTATATTTTTCTCAGCATTCAGAAATATTAAACTTACTTATAACTTAAGATTTCTCCATTATCCTTAGATATAAATTGTTTTAATAAATTTACATTAACAGAGTCAATCACTAGGTATTCATCCCTGCATATTGGACATGGATTACCAGTAGTGATTACGGATTTTCTCTATAAAGTTTATGATATTAGAAGTTGAAGAATTATTATTAGTGTCAATTACTTTTAAAAAAATATTTACAATACAAGTTTTTCGTGTTTTTTGTGGTGGAATAGGCCCTTTATGATTTCGTCTATACAATTTCCAAACAGGATCATTTCCATAAGTTTGCTTATAAGCTGAAATAATTTGTTACATGTAATAATTATTTAACATAAATATTCAGACACTAGAATATATTTGCCTAGTGTTCAAACATTTTCGTCACTCATTGTATATTTAATAGTTATTGAAAAAGTTTATTCTATGTAGGCATTCACCATCACTTTGCATGTATCTTATACTAGTCTCCACAGGAATAATTTGACTTCTATCCTTATGAGGTGATACGTGCTTCACAGGTGTAGTTGGTTCTTGATGTTCTTGATTTTCTTGATCTTCTTGATCTTCTTGATCAAATTGTGCAAACGAAAGACGTATAAATCTTACAGGTATAACCTAAAAATATTGATATCTAAAAAGTTACAAGCGTTTCAATATATTCATACTGTTAATTCTTACCCTTGCAGTTAAATTCGTTCGTAAAATTGATCCAGCCAATTGGAATCCATTTAATATGAATGACATTATTTTTTCTTTAACACAATTCTTAGATAATTTGTATTATGAACGCAATAGTACTCGTACGATGTAGTAGAGAAATCAGATATACACGCACGTATGCATGCATTAACGTGATCAAATTCAAATAAAATATGATTCAACTCTTGCTTCAACATTTACATTATTTAATTAATATTACAACCTTTTTTTATTACAAATTTTTCTATTTTTTTTTCAACCTAATTTGTTTAATAATGCTTACGTTTCATAATACTTAGAAATATTTACTTTGTTACAAATTTGTGACAAATATTTTCTTATTATACTATTTCTAAACTTTTATCATAAATATATCAAATATTTTGTATTCTCACAAAAAATTTACGTTACATTCGATATATCATGTTTTATTATAAAAGCTTTTTTTCATAAAAGTTGCTGATTTGATTAAGAAAATTGTAGGTTGTGTCGGAAGTTACTAAAATATTTTAGATACTTTATTATTTTTAGACGTAGTTTTTACTTTGATAATTAATTATAATTAAATTAAATATTTTTAACATCTTAGTATTATTATTCAAAATTACAGTAATGATACAAATCAGTACATAAAATAAACAGACATTTGATTTTGTTGAAGGAAATATGACGTTTCCGGTTTGGGCGTAACAGCAGCTTCTACGTAGTTAGGTGAGGATAATTTTACTCGAGTTAAAAGTAAATTTCGGAATTGTTCAACAAGATATCACAAGAAAATCATCATTAAGGTAATAAAAATAAAATTTAAACAATGTTTGATTACAGATGGCAGATCGACGGGAAGATATTTGCGGATTTTGGGCGATCTTGTAGCATTCACCGAATCCGTAGTCTATTTGCGTCGAAGCATAGGGCCACGTCGCTTTTGTCTATAAGAAATGTTAAATTTCTTATACATCGCTGTGAACATTTATTTTCCATAAAAGGATTTAATTATTAATCAAATGTGAGTGGCTTTTCTGTCGTTCAAAAAAGCCGAAGCCTATATTTTTTTGATACCGTTTAATTTTCAAATTATTAATCAAAAGGTGGTACGGTTTTATTATTCAGCACGTTACGTACCACAAAACTTTAAGTATATTTCGTAATAGATATAATAAAAATGGAAGAAACTTGAAAAATAAGTATTTGAGGCCTAAAGCAAGGTGAAACGATGAATGTACATATTAGTGACAAATTCATGAACATATTGTCGGGATTATCGGGTTTTCGTAATAGAAATTGCATGCATGATATGCGTTATATTTCCAAAATCGAACGAGTGGCAATAGAATATTATTGAAGAGCGTTACTAAAAGTGTTAGTGATTGTATACACATATGAAATTCATAAATTCGGAAAAAATCCTAATGCAGCACAAATGAACGATCATGGTGTGCTATAAATAGAAGTTGTTCGGTGATGATGTCAAGTGATAGGGAGGGGTCGCGACAATTATTGGTCGACTTTAGGGGGGTGCGAAACGTGATTGGTCGGTTGTGTAACCATTCTGGGTGGGATATGCGCGGAAGTATTGCGCAGGAAGAGATCTGCCAGTTGACCATCGAGTGAGCACCGTTGCCTGGAGGAGCTTACATTTCGTACTGATAGTTTTACTATTTGTAGCTTTCTGTTGCTTAATTTCAGTATTTGAAGTTCTTTGTCATTAGGGAATGAAAAATAACGAAAGCATAATTCAAATCGAAAAGATTCGGTATAAAAATCCTTTCGATTGGCGTTTCTGATTTGTGAGGTAGATTATTCCGTATTGTAAAATGAGAGGACAATGAGGATAAGAAAACGTTTCAAGAATTTAGTATTCACGAATGATTTTTGGGGAAAGTACATTTAGGCTTAGGTAAATAATATCTGCCAATGTAATTTATTCATAGATACGAAATCTCTTACCTATGTCTCTTACATTCGTGAGAATATTCAACAATATGGCGTTGTAACGTACTACGCTTGTCCTTCAAGAACTACGTTGAGATTTTCCCGCAAAAAACCCGAATATCTTTGTGTTTTATTACAGATTTACGTCATGATCCTATGTTTGTACTTCGATATGCGCTAAATCGTCAAGAATAACATCAAAATGGTAAGTCGAATTTATTAAAATCAATTACTTTCCCCTTTACTTCGCAAATTTTTTGAGAGAGGGCGCCATATACATAGAATTGCGACAGACGTAATGGAAGGGGAAAGCGGTAGGATCAATAACCTTCACTTGTGTGACCTCGTATCCTAATTCTGGCATCGCCAACATCTAATGGTCGGGCACTACGCGCATTTAGATAATACAACGATGGTTTATCTAAATTTCATTTAATATGAATTCATAATACTCATTTTAACTATCAAAATGGGGAAGGTAAATGATCCTTACGCTTTTTTATTAAGTTTGCATTTCTATGTAATATTCACATTGTTCTTTTGTGATTAAAATTTTTGTTTTTATTTATTGATGTGATTCACGTAACACTTTTATGTAATACATGATTTATATTGAAAGTTATAACAGTATGTTAATTTACAATTTATGTGTAATATTACGCTTTTTTTTTATTTTTTAGTACAGGTTAAATTTCTAGTGATACATTAATGATATTTTATACAAAACTATAGACAAATTTTATAAATCGTGTGCATTGATTCAATTAAATTTTAATTTCAAAGTTTGCTTATTAATTTAGAAAGTTAGAAATAGATAAAAGTTAAAAAATTAGAAATAGTTATTAATTGGTAGCAGTTTACTTAAAATATTAAATATTATTTATTCAAAACATTAATTAAGATTTGTTATTTGCTCTATTCTACATAGTCTTTTGAAACTTTAAGGTATGTGATGTTGTCCATATACTTTTTCAGCCGCGCATAGATCCATTATCATTATTGAAGTGTCTTAGTGTTTTGTTGGGGCCAACTGGAGGCATTAAGAGTAAAGAAGAAGTTCATCGGTTAGCTAATTTAATGACAAAGTTCTCGAAGAAACTTGTTTCAAAATGCATTTACATTCAGATATTAAAAACTACGAACACCGATTTGCTTAGTCAGTGAGTATATGTTTTTTTTGTATTACTACGGGTTATTGATAAGTCTGTTACCACTTACATCAAAATTTAATAATTGGACAAGTTACATACATAAAATAATATTTTTTATGTTGCATGTTGAGACACATGAACATGCACATTTGTATAATCATGTGAAAAATAAAATACATGCTAGATTAAGAAACTTGGAACTCAGAACCATTGGACGGTTTGACATGTAAACCGTACTCACTGATACGAGTCCTACAAACATTTTTTGAGAACTATTATATTATAAAACTTATTAATATCAAAATATTTCATGTTATATAATGCTGAAGTAAATTTCACAATGTAGAATAGTTTAGAATTTGGACAAATTTTTGTTTTTCTTAGATTTATGGGTGCTGGAGGATGGAATCTTATTCACATGTGGCTCACTGATGGCATTCTTGCAAAAAATTGGGCTCTCATTCAGGAACTTCTTGAGCTTTTGCTGCTATGTCCAGTAGATATTGAAAGATTAAAAAGCAACAATTGTCCAAAATTAATAAAAGGTCTATCAAAAGAAGGCAGTCATCAAGGTGTTAGAGTGTTGGCTAGTCGATTAGTTGAACAATGGCTAAAGATAGTGAAAGGAGAAGCTGCACCAAATTCTGTGCCAGCACAAATCATGACAATTCCGGTGCAAGGTACTGGAGTTCTAGGGCATGCAAATTTGGTTTCTGAATCAGCGCAACAACAGCAACAGTTTTCCATTCATTGTGGTATTCAACAAGTCTCGGATGGTGTCGAAAATGCAACAGTTCATGTGCAAGATCTGCAATTTACTCCAAACTCTACAACAACCATTGCAGTACCCCATATTCAACAACAGCAGCAACAACCACAAGAACAGCAGCAACAACAGCAATTGCAAGAAAGGACAACTGTACAATCTTTGCAACTGCAAGTTGTTAGTAAACCGCAGCAAGTGCAATTACAACAGCAATTATCATCACAGCAATCAAAAAAGCCAGCTTTTGTTGTGGTATCTACATCTTCACAATCCCCAGTTCCTGTGTATAAAATTACAATTCGTGAAGGTAAACAAATTCTTACAAAAGTGGAGACAGATGCTACAAATATTAATAGTGTTTTAAATACGAATAGTACAAATATAGAAATTAATGGAGATGTTGTGAACGATACACCTGCTGTGAAACATACTGTTGAGGAAGCAGAATCTAAGGAACTCAGTGATTGTGTAGTCAGTGGTCAAGGTTATAAAACGGATGTTGCACAATCTGAAAAATTAGACCAAGTTTCCAGTGAAGTGAAACAGACTGTAATAGATTCCACGGACAGTACTGATGTGGAAGTTGTTAAAAATAAAGAAAATAAAGACTCTAAAGACATTAAAGACAATGTTAGTAGTGAAAGTAGTAAATCTAGTAATAAAGAAAACCGGGACTCGTCTAAAAAAGATGAAAAAAAATCTAGTAGTTCAGATAAAAAAAGTCATCATAGTTCGTCTTCATCCTCCAAAAGTTCTTCTAAACATACCTCAAGTTCCAGTTCACATCGTACTAGTTCCACTTCTTACAAATCTAGTAGTCATCGCTCTAGTTCTAGTAGTAGTAGTTCAAAAAGCTCTAGTAACAAGGATAAGTCTTCCAAGGACAAGGAGAAACATCACTCATCTAATTCATCTGGTAAACATAGTTCTAGTAAAACTAAATCCGACAAAGAAAAAGAAAAAGAAAAGCAAAAGAAAGATCAGGCAGAAAAGGATAAGGCAACGCTGGAAAAAGTACAAGGACAGGCATTGAGTTCAAAGTTAGGAAAAATACCTAAAAAGAAGTTGGAAGAAGAAAAATCAGGAGATGCAGCTGTAAGAAAGTCATCAACAGACTCGAGGGACAGCTCTAAGGAAAATAAGACTGATCCGAAGAAAGTTATTGCAATGCCAGAGAAAAAGAACATTTCTATTTCTATCGAGAGTAGGAAAAATTCTCAGGATTCTACAATGCGACCAAAGACTGTGAAAACGTTTAATTCTAAATTCAGGTCAACTGGTTTGGAGGAAGAAGTAAAACCTCCACCACCTAGATCAGCAAAGAAACCAAATCCTATCATTGATAAAAAGGTCATACCCCAGAAATTACCTGTTTTGAAGAGGCCATCTCCACTCAGAGAAGCTATTCCATCAACAGACAAACGAGCTAAGTTGTCATTGGATTCTCCAACTACACCTCCAAGCGAAGAGAAGAAAGGAGGCATCAAATTGATACCACCAAAACCAAAACGTAAGTATCATCCAGTATCTAAAGTAATATGCTTAAAACTTTCTTTATATGTATCTATACAAATTTTTTTTCAATAAGTCAACTAAATTTATTAGGGAACAAGGTGTATATCATCTTAAATTTGTTTTTAACACTGATGTTCTAAGACTACATATAAAGTGTTCAGAAAATTAGAAAATTTTTTTAACAGGTTATTAATGATATATTTTGTAATAGAAAATTGTTCATATCGTCAGAAATTTTATAAATTATTCTATAAATTATATGTTTAGTATGAATTCTAACAATTACTAAATGTCTATATTCTTATAAGAGTAGACTAATTAGATTTGTTGAACGTATGTTAACGATAAAATATTCACGCTAAAGAAATTTGCGACGACATATTATATTAATATAATCTGAAATTTTCTATTTTTTAAAGTATAAAAGAATAATGTACAGATAGTACTAATTATTATGTGTACGTTATATTTGAAACATAACGATATAGTACTTCTTTAAGAAAGATACCAGTATATTAAAAATTGAAAAGTTATTAATAAAAGAATGTTTATGTGACTTGTTTCGGCGCGTATAATTAAATGTAACATAATCAGTCTCTGAACATCAGTTTCTTTTATTATATATGCTACTACTAACTTCTTAATATTGAGTTTGCAGGTGGATGGCTCCAGGAGAAGCATGAGCAAACTATATATATTTTATATATTACGCAATTATTGATTCGTAAATTAATAATAGATTTTTATTTATCCAATTAATTAGCAATTTCTTTCAGGCCAGGATTGTTTTAATTTGTACCATATATTTAGAACCCTATACTACTTTTTAAAAAATGATTAGAATCTTATAGAAGATAAAAGAAAACCTGTATCGATTGACCCACGTGGAAGTGGATCGAAAATGGATCTCGTGCTTGCCTCGATAATTAACGTCGTGTTTGAAGAATGAAGACATTAGGATCGTCTCTTTGAACGTCGATTTATTTCCTATATTAAGAAGATTAAGCAGGTAATCTTCGATAAAGTATTAATTACATCGTATGTACAAAATTTCCGAAAGCTAGTGTCGTGTGGTTAAACTCACAAAATCGGATATGACGATAAGCAATACGTCGAAAGTAATCGTGCAGTTTTTTCAAACAATTATTTGGTTAAAACAGAAACGGTGTGTTTTCTTATTGATAGAATATTCGGGGTGTGTGTTTTACCGTTCACTGATGAACGATACACCGATAGAAGTCACCATCGGATATTACTAATCTACCTAGGTAAGGAGACAAACCAAACTCTTGTCTGTCCATACTTCTTCCCTTGTACATGTACACCCTATTAAGCATTTAAATAAATTGATCAGAAATCTGGAAATATTTAACTCTTGGGTTTCTGCTATACATCTTGCTCACTGAATGCTTGATAAAGCAAACACTCACACCGTGGGCCCATCCAGATTTCCATCCTCTCGGTGACTAATCGCACAAATCAAAGGTGCAAAACCAAGTCGGGGCTTTAAAAAGTGGTGTATTCTATCAAAATAAAATATATTCAATGTTCAGACAATCGGTAGAATTATGATGCAAGTAGAACAAGTTACGATATTAGTTTACAAATATAATTAGCGGTGATTTGGTTGCATGCATCTTAAATATTTTAGTTTGTTTCTGTAAAAGTCACAGCAACGTAGGTTTCTCAAATTTACTTATACAATGCATTTTGTTTCCTTGGTTTTACTTGGTATTATATTCGAACAGTAACCGAAGTTTGGATGTAAAATGTTTAATAGAATTACATCGTTTCGAGTGTCACCGCACAAGGGAAAAGAATCTTTACAATCAATACGTTATCTTCAATTCTACATTATTCTTTAGTTCACAGTGGATTTGCAGAATCATTCGAATACGTTCGTGCATTCATCAGAGAGAATAGAAATTTGTTTCGGGCACATAGTCCCGAGATATCCTTGTGAAAGCGAGAAAGAATGATAGAGAGAGAGAAAGAGAGAGAGAGAGTGAGGGGGAGAGCGAGAGAGAGAGAGAAAGAATGTTGAGAGAGGGAGCGAGAGAGAAAGAATAAATAGTATGCACGAGACGAGTAGATGAAAAAACAAGCGAAAAAAATGTGATACGACGTTCAGAGGAAGTTCATTTGAAAGACAGTACGGAATCTCGTGGATGAAAAGCACTTCCGAGAATGCATAAAATACGATGCTGCGTTTCGACACGTCGACCTCGAGCAAGCCACCCGTAGGATCAGCGGGCCTCTTCTTGCACGACACATAATCGTCTATTACCAATGACGACGTCAACACGGCGAAGAAGTCACCTTCCTTGCCAGTGGTCGCGGATTAACAATCGGGTGAAAAGAAATTGGAACGGGAGAAAGAAAAAAGAAAGAAAACTGGGATAATGAATATCAAATATTCGATATTGTGCCTTGTCTTTAGTATGAGCATAATATTAACTTATTTTTTCGAATCCATATACATATATGGTGGGATTCGCGTTTATTTATTCTTTCGGAGAATGTAGCTTTTTATCGTATTAAAAGAAATGATTTGCAAACGGTCAATCAATACTGTCGAAAGCTCGCTTTAACGCGTATCTTTTTGTATTTGAACTTCCCTTAAGAAGAAATTTTCTCTCAATTTACAGGAATATTCTTTGTTGCTCATAAACGTTTACTTCTCTGTCAAAAAAAGTATATGACATGATTCGAGACAATGAATGCGGTTGATTTCTCTCATCTTGTTCAAGTACCTATTTAGTTGAAAAAGAAACATGAAATTCAATGTCATATAAATATTTTTGTGAAATTAAAGGATTCGAACAATTTAGTGTCTCGACATATAGACTGAAATAGAAAATCCTGTATTCGAATTAGACGCGAAGAAGGATGAAACGGGAGTTACGACGGAGTTGCGCAACGGCGCACTTCTCCGTTATGTCTGCGGAGTACCGGGGCGGATGTTTTTGCAACGGTTTCGCGTAGGCAATCGCGTACGGGACCAGTCTCTGTTTCTCGTAGCAGTAGCATTACGCTCCGCGTAGTAATATATTAACCATTCAACATATTTAGATCCGCGCCACAGTGTGAACGTATTCTCGCTATGCGGGTACCTATCTTGCATTTGAATTCGAAACGAATTCGAACGAAAAATAAAATCCAATAGCTCGTTCTATATTAAAAACTATTATTTACAAATTATTTTTCATTTACTTTTTCATTTGTACGTCGGAGATAGATCTCTGAAAGAAAAAAATATATTTACGCGTTGCCTTAGAATTTATGACAATCGAGACACTGTTTCAAACGAAAACGTAAACGTTCTTTCGTTTATATTAATTTCAATATTGCGCACTCGATTATATTACAAAAGAGAGAAGAGAGTGGATTAATTGTAGTAAATTCGATGTGTACAAATATAGTTTCATCTTCGTATTATACATAGTTCTCTTATAAACGCTAACGTATTGTTATTTACGTATATAAATATTTAGAAATTTTTCTAATCACATTACCATTAATTTATATATTTCGTTTCATGCAAGAAAATAGATTTCTGACATTTTTTTAATATTTGAGAAAATCGTATATTCTTCATTATTTGTTGCTATTTTCAAATTAACATAAAAATTAAAAATTAAAAAAAAAAATAGAAATAGAATTATTGCTAACTGCGTAAAATTTCAGTAAAATTTGTGATTATATTAGACAATAGAATATTAAGTGTACAAATTACAATGAAGGTCTTGCAAAGATACAAAATAAGATGTGGAAAAGCAAATGTTTATTGTTGTATAGTAGATGCACTATAAAAGTAAATTTGTGATTTGCAACATCTTTAGAGCGAAGTAAATTTAAAAATGACTCGAACATGAACCGAGAGTTTTATGGAAATAAAATTGGAGCCGTATAATAATTAAACCCGTATATTATTCCCCAGTTTACTGTTATCACTTTTATTGAATGCGTTCCATGAAATATTTATACAATGATCTCATTATCAGACAGATATATCATATTTGCACTTTCTTCCTACGTATAACAATACTTTTGTTATTGTTGCGTCAATCGTATTTATCTAAAACGTCGTCAATTATACATACAATACTTAAAGAAAGAAGTACATCAACCGAAACGAAATTATTTGATGTTTGAACGGAACTCGCTCGATTCCAAATTTTTATATTGTTTACAGCGATTAATCATTGCATTGCTCTGCTCACGGTTTTGAATATCAAAATAACAATTTAGTGAAAAAAGAAAAACAAAATGAGGAAAGCTAAGAAATGTTCAATGATATTATCGACCACCGTGCAAGTACACAAAAAATCTTTGTTTCTATTCATCATCAAAATGTATTTGTGAAAAAACTACGATTTACATAATGATCGATGTATAAATGCATTAAATGTCGTATGATCTTTTAGAAACTTGAATTGTGTATTTATATCAAGCCGGGGACAATATTAAAACATTAAATACCAATAGAATAAAAGTTTATAATTTTTTTTTAATTCAAAGTCACTACTTTTTCGTTTGATGAACGACATATAGAAAGAATTATGTTGTTAATGATACAAGCAACGAATTAAATATAAAACAATTAGATTTACGACTTTATCTAAATTCATGTTTAGCTTGTTACATTTTTCGCGCTGTTAAGAAATTCAAACGACATAATGTCGCTGTACATTCATACGTACGTATTATTTATATCTTTGTTTTACATTTAGCTTGATAATTAGAACAATACAACTATCTCGTCGACTAAAATTTAGCGATTAAATTGATCGATTCGCACGTGTTGGATGTATTCTAATGATATTGTCTTTGTGAAACAATTTAACTTGTTCCTTGATATTGAAACGCAGGTACGCGTCAAAGCGCGTACGATGGTTTTTTTTAAAGTTTCACTTTATCAATTAATCATAATGATGCTTCGTTCTTCAAACAATTTTAAAGTAACGTTTTTTATACTATTATAGAATTAATACTCTTTTAATTTCAGGTTTTTATAGATGTTCTTCATAATTTACTTTTCGTTAGCTTACTCATTGAAATGAAAGTGTTATTTCTTTTCAGCTTTATCAAGATGTAGTTCATACATTTTTGTCTCCGATTTTAACTATTTATAAATATGTTTTTTTTTTCAGGATATTTTACAGGTACATATGCGAGCAGTCCGCGAGAATAAATACTTGTAAATACTCATGCAACTAACATTTATTTTGTAGGTCTATCTTATTATACGGATAAATGAGATTGCAGGTGCGGTACTTTTTCCTTTTCAAAAAGACAAAGAATGTTATGGATTTTCAACAACATTTTATGAGCATAACATTTGATATGTCTCATTTGTTAATTAATAATTTCACTGCTTGCATTTGTGGTTTTGATGAAACCGGATGCGCACAATTCTATATTTTAAATATTAGATAATACTAATAAAAATGTTATTAGAATAAGGAATAATGTTATTAGTGTTCCTTTATTGTGTTTTTATATAAGTTTGTTTATTCAACTGTTATAATGACAAATAATAAAATTTCTCTTGCAGTCAGGAGTGAAGTCACCGAAACGAAATAGTTCCATTTATTAGTAATAATTATTGGTATTGTTAGCATAAGCGTGTTTTTCTTTTTCTTTATTTTAACTGTAATCATTTATTTATTTTTTACAGCAATGGTTCTACAAGAAAGCGATATGTTTATGGATGCTTTGACCGCATCAACGAAGAGTAAAGAACCGCGGAAGAGAAAACGTAGAACGTCCATCACGAAAGATGGTCCTACGGATGCTAAGAAACAAGAAACTGCCAATAGTGATAATCGTGATGTTACACCTCCACCCACCTCACCACCAAGTGCCGATGAAAAATCACCTGTAGTTGTCAAACCTAACTTTAAGGTACGTGTAATTATAAAATTGTATATTAATGCGGATAAATATAAAATTTTACCCACTATGAAAATTCAAATTTTGATAAATATATGTTTTTCATGTTTGTATTTATCATGTATAGAACAACATTTGTAATCTTTAACTTTGTTAAGCAGTAATAAGAATGAATTTTTATTATGTTTAATTATTTTAATTACTCTGTAAAAAATAATTTAATTAATTTTGTTTGATTTGATGTTGCATTATACATGTTTTATAGTAATAAAAATATATTGTTTAATTTGAAGAAAGATACTTTTCAAGAAATTTGTTAAACAATTTACATTGACTTATAAATCATGTAATAATTTATTTGTTAGCTGTAAAATTCCTTGTAAAAATCCATTCGTAAAAAAAAAGATATTTGTTTCTCGGTTACAGTTTTATCAAGATACATTGGAGACGGACGAAGATAAGGAGCAGAAAGAGAAAGAGAATTCGGATGAAGAAATTAGAAGAGAAAAGGACGAAACCACGGATGACCAGAAAGAAAATAGGATATTCAAATCAGATATCGATGACGACGCTGGAAGTAACAGTAGGATATTTTATTCTTATTGAGTTATAAATTGTATTATTTAACATTATGTTTTGATAGCTAATTTTTAATATTTCTTTTTTACCTATTAGCACCAACGCCCGATGACGATATGGAAGAAAAGACTTCTAATTCTCCTGAAGACTCTTCCTCGGTATCTGATTCGACGAAGAAAGAAAATGTTAGTTCGTATCCAGAAATACGTTACGTCGACGGGCTAAGAAGCGTTTTACTACTTCAGAAACGTAAAGGGCCGAAAAAAGTACTGAAATGGAAGACAGATCTGGAATCGGTACGATATTTTGAGCTAGATGAGACAGAAAGGGTTAATGTAACAAAAACATTTACCGATATGAAACAAATGGAGAAGCAGAACGAGAGAGAAGCATTCCAAATGGCCAGAAAATTAAGTAAGTTATCGAAAAATGTTCCTTACATTTTTTTGAATACCGAAACATAAGATAAAACTTAATTAATGATTTATACAATTTTGTAGGTAATGAAGACTTGATGGAAGAAAGGACAAGATGGAAACCCTTAATTCCGATCGATCTACCTCCAGCCTTAGTAGAATCTGGAAAAGATAGCAGAGAAAAAGATATTCAATACGCTCGAGAAAAGGGCATTTTACAAGCGCTATACTTCAACCGAAGCATGTAAGAACGCACTAAGATATTTATATAGATAAAAATTTATATTATGCACTCATTACTAATTATATGAAATACATTTTAATATATTATCCAGTATATTGTATATTCACAGTTGATACTGATCGAAGCTTCCGTGTGTAATTTCAACCAGTATTAACTGACAGAATTCGGGCCTTGAAAGACTCAACCATTGACTATTTGACATACCTATAGGCTATTTACTTTTTTCTAACAAAATTATAGTAGTAAAATAATCCATTCTATTTACTAAAAATTTATATATGTTTCAATTACAGGATTCCAGACTCTGCAGCGGAGCCCGATGAAGAACGTCATCATGTATATAGTGATCCTAAAATCATTCCTTTGGATGACCTTACAGGAAATAAAGAAAGCGAGAAAGACTTTACTTCCATGGCGTGGCCAGAACCAAAACCTCAGTTGCAACCTCAAACACCAGTAGTGTCAAACTTCCATTATCCAACGTTTCCTCATAATCAACAGCCAGTAATGGCGCCTATGGGTCCTCAGACTACATTGGGTCCAATACCTCAAATGTCTCAACAAGTAATAGGACCTTCTCACATGGGCCCATTAGGTCCAGACATGGGCGGACCAATACCTGCTGGAGGAGGAGGATGGAGAACGGGAGATGGAAAAGTTGTTGTACCCGATTCAATGGGAATGAATCCAATGGGAAATATGCCAAATGCATTCCCACCAGGAATGGAAGGGGGACCAATGGTTCCACCCGGAATGATGGGACCACCACCTATGTATAATCAACAAGAAGGTTATGGTATGATGGGTCCAGAAGATATGGGATTTAATAATATGAATCCGAATAATTTTCAAGGCCCACCTGGTCCTATGTACGGACCTGGACCTAACTTTCAAGGCCCTAGAGGCGGTGGTCCAATGCATGGTAGAGGTAGAGGCGTTCCCGGACCTGGTTGGTACAGAGGTGGTGGGGGGCCACCTGGAAGAGGTGGTTGGAGGGGGGGCGGTGGCGGGTGGAGGGGAAGCGGAAAGCAACCGCCGGTATGCAGACAATTTTCTAAAAATGGCTATTGCCGAGTTGGTGATAAGTGTCAATATCTTCATCCTGGAGTAAACTGTCCACCATTTTGAAGGAAATTGTAAGAACCGAAAAATTCATCGGCACATTCGTAATAACGTGACATGAAAATTCATTCGGTCTGAATGAATTTATAAAAATGGATGATCGTACGTAAACAATTATATTGGACTCAATCACGCGTCAGGCGCGATAACCAATGATAATGTGCAATTTTCTATTAACGATGCGAATAATCAATCGCATAAAGTAACATCTATACAGTTATATTTTCACGGGATTTAAATGATATTAAGTAATTCTCGATTTCTTTGTATTGCATAATATAGAAAACAAATATTACGAAGAACAGCATGATAAGTTTATTTTTCACGAGTGATACTTGCAGAATTTCATGGTCGGAAACTGCATTAAGTTTAAAATGACAACGGAAAGAAATCAATAGGTTCATCGGCTGCTGGACGGCAAGAAGTTCCTAAGCGTCACTTTTTATTATGATTTCAAAAAGATATTGAAAGTCTGAAATTACTAAAAAAAGAAATGTTTGTTTATTTATATATATTTCAAAATATACTGTAAAATTGGACTATGTCACATAGATAAATTCTTGATTATCATGTCTTCCTTTGGCGTTCACGATTTGACGGTATTCATCATCGCAAATACGATTGGAGTAATTGTAACGGTAATTAAGTTAACAAGATCGTCGCAAATTTTAATCTTACTAACATGACAATTAGCAATTTCAAAATGTGTGACGCTAATGAGCAGGAAGTGCAAATTTCAATTTAATGAGTATTTGTCTTTCAAGATTGCCGGGTAGGGATGTCCAATC
Organism: Colletes latitarsis; assembly: GCF_051014445.1. Taxonomy (NCBI): domain Eukaryota; kingdom Metazoa; phylum Arthropoda; class Insecta; order Hymenoptera; family Colletidae; genus Colletes; species Colletes latitarsis. The sequence goes on along the minus strand of NC_135135.1, from coordinate 21,366,245 downwards.
GCTTTTTACTAATAAATACATGTAATTAAAATGCTGTTGAAACGAATTAAGCATAATATACAACGGAACATTGTAACACCAAAAGTTCAAATAACGAGTTAAAATAACTTTTTATTAAATTAAGATGTCTCACATTTAGTCGTGTATGTAGATTTATTGTAAATATCATAATTGTATCATTTTGTATAAAATATCGCTAGCTCTAATAACAAGAGACTGTTTTAGGCTTAAATGGAATGTAATAATATAAAAAGAGCAACAATTTTTAGTAAAAACATGTATGTATGATTTTAAGTAATTAATGCAAAGTGATGACATTTATAGAGCACATTTTCATTATTAATTTTGAATCTGTGCTTCATAAATCAGATCATTAGTATATTATTATAATTGTATTAAATATTTTTTACGGATTAAAGGTAGTGGTTACTTTTTTGTATATGATTGATTGTTACGTTTGTATATAACATTGATTGTTGTATAAGAACTGCTTGAAGGAATACATGAGTGATAACTATTTTTTAAAATATGATGCATTACTATACCAATTCAAAGGCTCCTATTCATTTTATTACTTTTCTATATTATTTTTAAATATTCCTGTTCATCTTTCGATTTTTATATATATGAATTGTGTTTTTATGGTTTATAGTTACATTCTCTTACTAAAATTATAAATTTGCTACATTCAAAAAAGTTAAAAATTCTGTATTTCAACAATTATCTATCAATTGTATAAGTTTTATAAAATCAATGTATTATATAACGTTAATTAAAAAAGAACATATATCAGTATTAAATATATATTTATTGTATGTGAACTAAATATATTATATTTTTTACTTTAATTTTAATATATATTAAACATAATTTCTTTTAATATCAGTCATTTGTTAACTGAAAGAGCAAGCATTTTACAAAATGTCATCAAAATTTAAATAATAATTATATAATCAACCATAAATTATATAAAATAATTTATTTAAATTGTTGAGGGGGAGGACCAAAAATACTTCCACTTTGTTTACTTGCAGTTCTGGATGGGGCAAATCCAAGCATTTTTTGAATATTCTGTAAAAAATTAATATAGCTTTTAACTAATGTAATTAGGACTGTACTTTTGATATGAAAATGTATAAATGTATATATATTTAAAGGCTAAAAGATAACTGTCAAAACATTTACTACTATTAATTTAAAGTTGTATTTTATAGAATAAGTATATACCTGTCTGATACTCATAGTGCATAGTATATAGAGAAAGATAAATGAACATTCTGTATAATCATCACCAGGAAGGTTTCTATGTGATAAACCTTGTATCCAACTTATTGGCACAAAAGGTAACCTTGCTACTACTCTACCATCAAAAATGCTGTTAAACATACTGAGTAGAGCTGTAAATGCAAATCCAATTGCAAACATTGATTTCATCTTTACAAGAGACAAATCTCTATTATTATTTTTTAATCGTTCTTCCTCTCGTTCAATTTTTTTCTTTTGTTGTTTATCCAGTGAATCACCATGTGCTTCCTTTCTTTTTTCCACTACAATCAGTTTTACTTAACAATGCAATGAACTTATTGAAACTTTAACATAGTTATTATCACATAGAAACTTACACTTTTTACTTTGTTTTTCTACTTCGGCCTTCAGTTTTTTATATTTTTCTGTTCTATAAACCATTAACCATGTTAAACCTATAAATAATATTAAATTACATTAAGAAAACAATAACATGAAAGCTGAGATATAACCTCAAATTAAAAACAAGAAATATTTGAGAATCTTATACCTTCTCCTAATAAAGCTGTACAAATACTAATAAATACAATTAAAATAGTATCAGCCCACATGTTAATAGAATTTTTTTTAAATATTGCTTAAATTATTTAGGCATGTAATCCGTATATTGCTATGTTAAAAATTCTTTCACTGTTTTGATATGGAGTCTTGAATAAATGTGAATGGGTATGAAATCAATTACTATTATCTATCCTTTAATGACAAGTATTTACATATTTACGTTATGAAAAATAACAAAAAAATGTTCATAATTTAAAATGAAATTTAAGAAACAGAACTCAGGCAAATAAAAGTCGTTCAGTTAAGGATATGTATGATTTCATTATAAAGTCTTTATTTTGCAATAAATATTCCTTGTTATTTAATAATTTTATTCGACGTTATTTCTCTTCTAAAACTATATCGATAAAGAATCTTATTGTTAATATATAACTGTAAAAAGGTACAATATATACATACGATATAATAGTGTTACAAACGAATTTTCATACAAAAACAATTCTCAATTACATTTTCAATAATGTATGGTTTTCAAGACTGAGAATTGCTTTAATAGTATTAACGTAAAATACTGATTCCTACCCAGGAGAGCTATGTATCGAAATAAATTTTGTATTTTTTTTACTGTTAACATTGCATATTAAATGCATCACATAATACTTTTGGTCACGTAAATGGTAAAAAGAAGTACCTACATATGTTTAGGGAACACATGTTGGTAAATTTATGTAGATGCGAAATACATCTATAACATATTGTGCTACCATTAAGATCCAATGTAATATTTAAAATCTGTTGTAAATATCATTCACTGATTACGCTTCTAATGTTATTATCAGTCGCTGCTAAAACTGTCTAATTTTTTTTCTAGGTGTTGAATGTTTTCATTTTTCAAGCATTTTCTAATCTCAAAACCAAGAGCAGCGCCTAATGGTGGCGGAACGGCGTTACCGATCTGGCGATGTTTATCAAGTATGCTTCCATAAAAGCGGAAAGAATCTGGAAAACCTTGCGATCTAGCACATTCTCGTACACTTACAACTCTGGTTTGTTCAGGATGTAAAACACGGCCCTGTAATACAAACGATAAAATGAAATCTTTAAATGTAAGTTCAAAAGATAAAGATTTTAATTAAAGAAAAATTAATATTAACCTGTTTACCCATAGGCTCTGGATTTGTAATAGTAGTACCAAAGAATCCATCCCATTCTAATCTACCGTACAAGCCTGCCCAGTGATTATGACGATTTCCAGTGTGAGGTAAACACCATGGAATTAATGTACCATATTGTCTATCTATCGGATCACATGCTTTACGTTCACAACAGCTACATACACCACGGAATGCTCCAGTAGAACTTTTACCAGCCTTCTTATCATGGTGAGTATATTCTCTGCGACATAAATGAATAAATCATTTACTTTACTTTGCAGAGTAAGTATTTTTTTGTTATATTTAAAAAAATTACAAATTAGTTATACTTACAATTTTTTCGAGTACGTTCCATCGCTTAAACGTACCGCAATATTTGGCAAGTCACGCCAATCAGATCCGCTTGCAGTTGGAATATGTGCAATTCGAGTTTCGACCAGTGGTGCCATATCTTTGCAAACGTGATCTCTCAATATAGTATCAGGTTCTTTAGGTCTAACCTAGATACAAACAAACGTACATACTTAATACAAAAATTGGATACCAATATTAATTTATTAAATAATAGGTAACTTTGACTATACTTTTCTTTGAAAGTGAGAAATTGCCTCGTCTCCGTAAGCCATTTCTTCTTTGTTCCAACCATTTCGGATATTAGGTAGATCGGACATTGCATCGCGAACACTGATAGTTCTATACGGTGCCGACTCTGTCCAATCACAATTTGATGAATACTACAAAAAAGAAAGAAAGAAACCATTATTAAATTCATATGGATAAATTTAACGATTCGTATGCAAATTGTGATTATATCTTACTTTTTTATTATCCACAATAACACTTAATTGACATGCTCGTTTGCTAAACACATGAGTCGGTTCTGGGTATTTTGGAAGCATCTCTCCTGGTGCAGCAGCAAATATTATTAATCTAAAAATATACAAATAATAAATAAAAACACTGATGTTTATCAGTACAATTTAAGCTTTACGTACCTTCGTCTTGTTTGCGGAATACCGTAATTTCCAGCTTGCAGAATACCAAATGTACATTGATAACCCATTCGTACAAGACATCTTAACGTTAACTTGAGTACCATACTTTTTTTAAAGGAAACAAAGTTTCTAACGTTTTCCATAATAAAGAATTTTGGTCTATAATAATCACAATAAGACAAACACGATACTACTAGAGAATTTTTAAATAAAGAATATTGTCGTGAATTAAAACGATTCATGCCACTGAAGCCTTGACAAGGCGGTCCGCCACATAATAATTCTACTTCGCCTTTTTGAGGTAAACGTTGTCCATTATTATCGCAAAGTTCTCCCTATATAAATGTTAATAAAAGCATATTTCAAATTCGCGTGTACTATATGTATAATTCTTCAGAATTCATATTTTTAATTGTACGTACATTCATAACTTTTCGCAGCAGCACGTTACAATCCTCACAGAATACCGTTGTATCAGGATTATTAAGCCGATATGCGCATGCAGCTGGTTCATCTTTTTCAATCGCCCATCGATTGTTTATGATACCAGCTTGTCGCAATCCTTCAGATAATCCTGCGACACAAATTTAAAATTAGAAAATCAGAAACTTTAAAAAAATTGTGAAATTAAACATGAAAAGTTTACTAACCACCACAACCAGCAAAAACATCTAGTGTTTTCAATTTGTTTGAAACAACACAATGCTCTATCGGGGTTTCATTTATTTTCTTAGTATTAGGATTCTCTAATTGTTTATTTTTGCACTTTGCTTTCCCTTTTCCTTTTCCAGACTTTCCAATATTCATAGCATGATTAGGCGGATCGGTAAATGTCTTTTCTGAAGCATTATACGCCTGAGAAAAGTAAAAGCGATTCGGACCACCAGCTGTCCATTCCTCCACAGATTTATCTAAATTCTCTGAATACATCAGGTAGCATTTACCTGCTACTTCAGAAAATTTTACATCACAGACTTCGTCGCTCCAATATACCATATTGAGGTCAACTTGTTGCATTAACGTGAGTCCTTTGTGCGTGTTTTCTGGTCGATACATTTTATTTATTTTAATCCATACATCGGACGAAGCAACTAATTTATTATTTGTCTTTGCGTATATTGCTTTAATATATCCAATATGAAACGGTTCAGGTGTATCGTAATTTGAACCTTTAACGTGGTCCGAAGACTTTCGGTAATACTCGGGATACATATCTTCGTCTACCTTCCCCTTCTTCGTTTTGGAAGCAGTATGATATGTTGATGTATATTTAAATTTTATAGTTCCTGGAGATAAAAATACAACAGATCCAACCTTAAATTCTTCATCTTTATATTTTACCATATTATAAGTTACTTCTTTGATACTTTTTTCTTCCTCTCTATCAAAGACCTTTGGCGTATAAAAGCATTGTAATGCAGTAAAGCGTACACAAGCAGGACAAAATCGATGACTAATTTCTTTTCTCTGACAGATAGGATCTGAAGGAGGATCTTCAAAACGAGCTGTTTCCGGCGTGTATCGTTTTTGATAAAAGAATGTTTTACCATCTTTATTCTGTATCTCGTCTTCTGGTAATAAATCTGCATTACCTAATTGACTCCAATTTTGTGGACTACTTTTATAAATAACAGTTGCTTTAGATTTAACCGAAGTAAATGGTACATTGTCACATTCATCAAGTAAGAACAATTCTAAAGGATCTGACGTTTCACCAAGTACAGTATCACTACCTCTCCTAAACCAATTTGCATGACACAACTTTGCACCATTTTTATCTTCCCACATATACATGACTTTCGCTATTTGCAACGGTACTGTGGGATCATTTGACTCAATAAATACATAATCATTTGTATTTATTTCTTCGTCAATTACCATTACTGACTTATAAAATGTTCTTCGACCATCATCGATAATCGATTCTCCGACCCATGTAATTTCTTTCTCTACATGCTTAAATTCTTTCAAAATCATCTTTTGAGTGATTTTTGTATTTTCTATTAATGTTTCATTAAATTCATCTTCCTGGTCCGAATCATCAGCTTCTTGTATAGCCATATTTGGACATCTTCTTCTAATGCAAGCCTGTTTACCTTTTCCAGATCCACCAAACTTAGGCATATCTTTGCAAGCAGAACAAACTCCACAATCAGGTTGTTGGCAGGTTTCGCATATTCCGCATCTGTGCCTCTTAGGTCCCGATATATCTTTCTCACGATTTGTAGCTAATTGGTCAGAGAAGAATGTTTCAAACATATTATTAACTAATTTTGTAGTTGTAGCTTTCGTCCACGCAATTTTCTTATTTATTTGATCTTTAGGGTGCGTTCTCCGCAGGGCAAGTCTTTTGTTTAACGTTACGCCCGCAAGCGTGACTAATGCTCGCATACATGGACTTGTAATTAGCAAAGGATCTTCTGGTCTTGCTGACGAATCAAAAGAAATAACTTGATCACAGATAAACTGAGCATATCGTAATAAGGAATCTTCTGTGAATCTAGATAATCCTTTTGGTGGAACTATAGTCTGAAAGAAAATATACATATACTTAGATAAGAATTAAAGTACTTTGTATTGTTTAAAACAGTTTCTTTTTTCATAGGGAAAGTTTACCTGTAACTTATTTAACAAATCTTCATAAGTAGGATTATGTTCATCTAACAAGTATTCTATAATTATCTTGCTCATGTAAATCTTCTCTTTCACAGAATCCATAAATGGTGCATATGCTTCAGCAGGTTCCATTAATATATACTCTGCAAATGCTGTAGTGAATCCTACAAGTGCTAATTCACCACCGTCAAAACCAGACACCCACCACTCATTTATTGGTCCCATATCTTTTGTAGGCACACCACCTTCTGGACAAGCATTTTCTTCGTAGATAGGTTTCATATAACCAGAAAAATAAAGTACTACATTTTTTTCGATTAGGCCAGTGTCAAAAGAACACAAATGTCCATTTTTATCATATACACTATAAAAAAGAAAAACACAAAGTGAACTTTAATGTCTTCAGGATTTATAACTGTATTTTTTATATACAATGAAGAATGACCTACCAAAAGTCTGTTAATTTATTTTGTGGTCTTTCATCGCCTTCATGGACCATAGCTTCTTCACCTGTGAATAAAGATAACTTTGGGTCTGTTAATGCAATAAGTTCTTCTTCTGCCCCATTAGGATGACCAGGATATATCTTTATATCATTACTTGCTAGTTTTTGACAACAGTATTCACACTTCTGGTGAATGTTAATAGGTTTCTGAAACAGCGTTTTTGGCTCTTCTATACTTGAATTATAGTTTTCTGTTTTAGTTTTCTTAAGGGCATTGTTTTCAAATTCATCATTTGAATCCTGTTGTTCCTGATTTAGTTCAGTTTCAGATTTAATATTGTGCATTATGTTTTGTCCACTTTGTACCAACATAGGAGCCTTCGATTCTAATTCTTCAGCCATATCACTTTTCCTTTTAATAGGTTTCTTCGATTGATCATTTTGTTTTAACGGTGTACTTTTATTAGTGTCTCTGTTAATTTTGTGCAAATTTTGTGTAACTTCTACATTAATATATTTTCCATTACGAAGTTTTTTTCTATCATTATTTGATTCTTGAAGTATCTTAGCTTTGATCAACGACGAATGAGAAATAAATTTAATCTCTTTATCATTTGAGTTACTCTTTGTATTTATTTCCACGTTATGTTCAAGTGTTTTACCTGTATTTTTATTCTCTTTCATAACATGCCCGTTTAAAGGTATTTGATATCTTTCTATATCCTCAATCTGTGTATGCTTTTCTGTCTCGTAATTTTCAGTATTTGCTATGATAGCCGGCATCATATTTAACGAAGTCAATTATACTCACTGAACTCTCGTCAAAAATTTGTTCCTTACGGATTATGAATTTCTTACATCTAAATTGTAATTACCTTAATAGGAATGTAGTCGTAATGTTAAAGAAAATTACATATGAACACGTTCTCTCATCGTTTCACAGGTATATAACGTATATATAAGTATTAACCATGGAAGCTAATAGTGTACCGCCAAAATCTTTCAAAGCTGGTTTACATAAAGACGCCGTCCTCAGGTCACAGTAATGGCATACTACGACGTGTATGACTTGTTTCTTTTATTAATTATTTAAATAATACACTTTATTAATTCAAGTTTTAATAAGTATAATGTAATCTACAAAATTAAATGTACCAATGATTTTTGTATAATTCTTTTATTCAGAATTAAGTGACTGATGTATCTGATTGGTGCTGTGTCCCGTTTTCCTTTCCCTTTCACAACATACGACTAAAACGCTAGGTGACGTTATTTAAGCTTTATGATAAGATATCAATGGACAAATAGATTATTATTTATCTAATTGATATCATTTTATTTTAATACATATATATATTCGTCATTTAAGAATAACATGCAAAATATTGGTTACACGTAGTGGAATTCATTATCAGAACGTAACGATACGCATTTAACAATTGGTAGTTTAATCCTTCGATCGATGTTCTACATTAATTCTTCAAATATCAAAGGAATTGTCAAAATATTGTCATTTAACAGTAATTTGTGCAATTCATATGTAGGTTAGATTTTTGCCACTCTCATTTAGTTCCTGAATTTATCGCTTACGTCGCTACAAAGTATCTTACTACTTATTCCACTAAAATTTAGGCATACTTATCTACGATAGTTATTCTCAGTTATTCTTCATCTATGACGAAAACGGTTGATATAGTCGAGTTTAAGGGATACAATAAATATATATTAAATAATATAATTTTATAAATATTAGCAATTATATGTTATTAATAACATTATTAATGGTATAACTAATACGTTTTGATTATCGTGTATAAATATAACCTGTCAAGTTATATACATGGTCTTGTATGACTCTGTAGTACTCTGAGAATCATTTTCGGTGATTCAATATTTTTAAAAACTTTAATTTATCCTCGAATAGGTGGAAAATAATGTTTAAACGAAAAGGTTAAATTAAATCATCTTCAAGAACAGCGTATACATACAGGTATTTGTACGTAAAATAAATTTGTTGATGTACCTTTCATTCATAATTTCAGGCGTACATAATATATTAACCGTTTGAATGGCAAAATGTGTGTCCGTTCTTCGGTTTTCACGCGAATAATAACAGTAAACGCGATCGTACTTCGTCCGTTTGTTATCCTTGTCTCATTATTCAATGTTGTTACTTAATATTTGAGGGTAGCTCCGAATTGTTCTCGTGAGACAATTGCACAGCTTAGTTTGTTTAAAATAAATCTCATCATCTGTGGGTTTATATAATGCTTGCTCGACACATTGCATTCATTCTTACAATCACTTTTGGTATTCAAACAGTTAGAAAAACAAATTTTAATAATGGTTTTAGATAAATAAAAAGAACAAGGTACCCATAACTATTGCAGAAATTTCTTATGTGTATTGGTTAACTTCTAAACAAATTCTTTCTAGTAAAAGACATTATTGTTCAATTGTTTTGTAAGTAACTAAATTTTAAATGTTACATTCTTTATTAGTTCAGAACTTATCATATGTTACAGTTGTATGTTATTACTGCCAAGTACATAGAAATTGAGAAAATATGGGAAGTTCAAATATAATAGACGAACAAAAGAAATTTTTGGAAGAATGTGAAAATGAATTCAAAGACCGTTATACGGAAAGGGATAGTGCATTTATGAAAATTAAAAGTATGGAGCTGAAAAGGCCGCCAATCGTGGATCCTTGGTACAATAAACAACGAAGATGTGAATGGACACGGTCAAATCATGGTCATGGAAGGCGTAATAATGCTTCGGAGAGATGTTGCAACGAGAGACACGATCGATATGATCGACATTCTGATAGACATTATTCACATCGTAATTATAAACAATACTAATGTTTGTAATTATCTTTTTTTTTTATAAATACATTTATTTTTCATTGTACATAGATTGATATATAAGAAAAGATTGTAAAATAAAGTTCATACAAACAAATTTTTAATCACATATGAATTCCAAATTACTCTGCTAGACTGGTTAGAAAATTGAGTACCATTGATTAAAAAACATTGTGTATAGTAAGTACACTATGACTACTTTTGTGACAATGATACCAATTATATAACATTTAGTTAAAAATTTTCAATATAGTTTATTCCATTGTTTATAGTTTCAAATCTGCAGTTGTAAAAAAATGAATATTTTTATTGTTTAATGAGTAAATCAATAATAACAATTGTTGGATAAATTTTGATAAAAATTTTTGTCGTTAAGGTATATATAAAATAACAAAACCTAACATATTTGTACATACAGGGTGTTCGGCTACCCCTCGGAAAAATTTTAATAGAGGATTCTAGAGGCCAAAATAAGACGAAAATGAAGAATACCAATTTGTTGATGGAGACTTCGTTAAAAAGTTGTTAACAATTAAATTCAAAAATTTCAAATCGTTTTGGAAAAATTATTGTCGGTTGCGGGGGTCAATTACAATTATTTTTGGCCAATAGACATACCCCCGAAATCTTGTGCATTTTCGAGAAAAAAATTCAGTACAGTGGGAACTTTAAACGTTAATAACTGTTGAAGCCTTCATCAACAAATTGGTATTCTTGATTTTCGTTTTATTTTGGCCTCTAGAATCCCCCATTAAAATTTTTCCCAGGGGTGGCCGAACACCCTGTATAATAATGAACAAGTAGTTGCACGATATGTATTTACACACAAGTAATACCGGACTTTTATAATGGTAACAAGTATAAGCTGTATTACACATTGATAATATCCCTTTGTATATACGTATAGAGTATATGCGTATAAAATATATTTGCCAAATAAGATAATTAGTTATTATTCTATAGACCTGAAGCTCAGATTTGTTTTGCTTTGTTAGATACGATTAAGTTTGATAGAATGAAAATGAAACGTTTTACGTAACGATATCAATTAGTGACATGTGTATCCTGTTTTCAAGAAAAATTGCTAGGTAGTTAAAAACTACTGTGCCTAAAGTACGACTAATAGATGCATGCGAATGAATTGAAAAGTATATACTTCGCGACTACAATTCACGTCAATCAAAGACTGCATTAATATTTAATTGCCCGCCAATTTAATTTGCGTTTCATATTGCCAGCACGAATAAATTTATGACGATCTGTTACCAGAGATGCCAGATTGAGCACCGGGTGCACTACTCACACTATGTCAGATCACGCGTACGTGAGCTCGTAGAGTTTCGGAAAGTCGACAAAGGCAAACTGACACATGCCCTCTTTCTCGATTATTCCGAAGCTGCCCGAAGTAATTTCGGACCGCCTCGTGGGAGTCGAGAGAGAAAAGCTCACATTTGCCTTCTCGTTCTTAACAACTGAAATCCGACCTCACGTCAACGGCATACGATTCGGAATCTCGACTGCCCAGGTATTTTTACTTGCCTTTCCTAGAGTTCATTACTGAACTCTGCAAATTACTCCTGGTTTCTATTTGCCTCTGATGACCTGTGATGACCAGTGCTGACAAAAGTACAGAACTCCCGACAACTTTTGACACCATACAGCGACTGTTACTAACTGCTCCTGATTACTGCTTGCCTCTGCTGGACTCTGCTGACCATCGCTTATATTTCTGACAACCTATAACGATTACTACTGACTTCTGCTAACTTCTGTTGGTCTTTGCTGATCTCTGTCAGCGTGTGCTTGTCTCTGCTGAATTTTCCTGGCATCTGCCGAATGCTACTGACCACTGCAGGTATTTCTGATAATGTATAACGATTAATACTTACTACTGCATGCCCCTACAAGTCTCTGCTTGCCTTTGCAGGTTTCTGCTTGCCTGTGCATGCCTTTGCTGGCCTCTGCTGAACAGTGCTGACCACCCCTGTTGCTTCTGACATCGTATAACAATTACTACATGCTACTATTCGCCCCTGGTGAACTCTGCTTGCCGCTGCTGGCCTCTGCTGACCACCGCTTATATTTCTGGCAACGTACAACGATTACTACGACTCCTACCTTCCTCTGTTAACCTCTGCCAGCGTCCCCTGGCCTAAGCTGGCCTCTGCTGACTGCTGCTGATCACTGCTGACCACCGTTTATATTTCTGGCAACGTACAACGATTACTACTGGCTACTGCCACCCTCTGCTGACCTCTGCCAACATCTCCCGACGTCAACTGACCATCGCTGACCATCGCTGACCATCGCTGACCACTGCTGACCGTTGCTGACAAATTGTGACGCGATGTAATATAATATAATATGTTTATATGTATTAAAGTGTTGTATAATGTAAATCTATGGCAATAAATGATATAATTTCAAAGAATTCTATGTGTTCTCATCACTTTTACCTTTCTTTTCCTCTCCCCATTATTCCCTTAGTTATAAGAAACCGTTTCTCTACTTAAAACTGGAATTCCAAAGTGCCCGGAGCGTTTTCTGAAATGCCGATGACCTTGACCCACTTTCGAAACTGGGTCAAGGCCAAATCCTGATTCCCAAAGCGTCCGGAATTTTTCTGAGATTCGATGGCCTTGACCTACTTTCGAAATTGGGTCAAGGCCAAATCCGGATTTCTAAAATGTTTGGAATTTTTCTAAGATTCGATGGCCTTGACCTACTTTCGAAATTGGGTCAAGGCCAAATCCGGATTTCTAAAATGTTCGGAATTTTTCTAAGATTCGAATGGCCTTGACCTACTTTCGAAATTGGGTCAAGGCCAAATCCGGATTTCTAAAATGTTCGGAATTTTTCTAAGATTCGAATGGCCTTGACCCACTTTCGAAACTGGGCCAAGGTCAAGGTCAAATTCGGATTTCCAAAGTTCCCGGAACATTTCTAAAATGCTGGTGAACTTGCGAAGAAGGTGGTACGCATCTTATAGGTAGGAGAATGATTTGGAGAGGAAAAGGACGGTAAAAAATGATGAGAACACATAGAATACTTTGAAATTATATCATTTATTGCCATAGATTTACATTATACAACACTTTAATACATATAAACATATTATATTATATTACATCGCGTCACAAGTTGTCAGCAACGGTCAGCAGTGGTCAGCGATGGTCAGCAGAGGCTAACGGAGGCCAGCAGAGGCATGCAGAGGCAAGTAGAGTCCAGCAGGGGCAAGCAGTAACAAGTAGTAACCGTTATACGTTGTCGGAAGCATCAGGTGTGGTCAGCTGTGGTCAGCAGAGGCTAGCAGTGGCAAGCAGTGGCAAGCAGAGTCCAGCAGGGGCAGGCAGTAGCAAGTTGTAATCGTTATACGTTGTCAGAAGTATCAGGAGTGGTCAGTAGCGGTCAGCAGAGTCCAGCGGAGGCAGGCAGACGTCAGTAGTAATCGTTAAACGTTGTCAGAAATTCCAGGAGTGGTCAGCAGCGGTCAGCAGAGGCCAGTGGAGACCTGTTGACGGGTGGTCGGATATTAGTTGTGTAGAGACGGTCCGAACTTACTTTGGGCATCTTCGGTGAATCGAGAAAGAGGGTATGCGTCAGTTTGCCTTTGTCAACTTTTCGAAACTCCATGAGCTTACGTACCCGTGATCTGACATAGTGTGAGAGAGCACTTCAGTGCGTTTCTGTCATCTCTGCCTCGAACCCCCTGGTACTAAAACGCCCAAGTTTGTCGTGGAATATTTTGTTACCTTCAACGCTAGATAACGCTTATTTACCGACCTCAATCCCTCTGGTGCTAAAACGCTCAAGCTTGTCGAGAAATCCATCTAACGTGGACGATACGAACTATTCCACGACAAACTTGGGCGTTTTAGCACCAGAGGGTTTGAGGTCGAAAAATAAGCGCCATCTATCGTTGAAAATAAGGAACTATTCTACGGCAAACGGGCGGCGCTCTTGACTCCCACCAGGCGGTCCGAAATTATTTCGGGTTTGCTTCGGAGAATCGAGAAAGAGAGCATGTGTCAGTTTGCCTTTGTCAACTTTCCGAAACTCTACGAGCTCAGGTACGCGTGATCTGGCATGTGTGAATACTGCACCCGGTGCTCAATCTGGCATCTCTGTCTGTCACGATTGTTCAGTAAACACTCATGGTGCACTTGTTGGCTGTGTATAATCAGATGACATGCGTGTGCGGGGATTTTTAAAGTAATTTATCATATGTAAAATGCTGCATTATTGATAAATTTTACTCGCAGTATACCTGACATGTTCGATTGCACGTTGTTGAATAATTGTGGTTAAAGGAATATTTTTGTAGTGTAATTGTTTAAAAGAAAGAGTAAGTGATGAATAATTTCTTTGTTTCTCTAGCAATATAAGTTACTTTGTTTTAGATGATTAAGTGAACTATTATCACAAAATTAGCATGCGTTTGGAAAATATTTCATATTATAAATATCATTTACAAAGTTGTGCTATTAATAGAATAAATCAAACTATTTGTTATTGATATATTTTTTTTTTATTTTATGCAGATTTATAAATGTTAATGTGCGTCTTTCTCTTATAAAAAAGAAGTAGAACAAACAAATATATATTTCTAATTAAAGTGGTAAAAGATACTCTGAATGTAGTTTACTCATTTGTTATGAAATAAGAATTACTATAATACAGAGTAAGTTACATAATAAAATACATATACAGATATTTAAAATTCATTCTCAGTACTTATTCTGAGACTGCAGTTTACTTTTCCTTTTTAGATTTATAGTATTACTGCTGGAACAAACTAATATTAATACAACATCAAAATATATAATTACAATAAAAAATTTGTAATTATATAAAGAAAATATAGTTGTTTACTTTAGATAAATTTTATATTATAATCTTTAATGGATTGGATTAGGAAATTTTATAACAAAAGGTAAGATAAAATAAAATATTTTTAGATGTATATTTTTTTTAAAAGTATTAAAATAATAACATTCTGTTGCAGATCCATTGTTTTTATGGATGATGACTTAGAAACTGTTGTTGAGAGAAAAGAACGATGGAGAAGCATCTATGTGATCTACTTTACTATGTTTCTGATGTCTCTTGGGTTCAGTATTGTACTCACTGGAATATACCCATATCTTGACAAGGTGAATGTAATAAGAGAATAATGAAGGAAGACTGTAATAAATAATAATATATTAATATTGCAGTTGGATAATAAAGCAGGCAAAGAATTCATGGGATACGTAGTTGCAGCTAATCCTTTGGCACAAATGTTATTTTCACCTGTGATAGGATGGTGGGGAGACAAAAGAGGATCGATTAGAGTACCCCTTTTAGTAACATTAGCTCTCTTTGTATTCGCGTCAGGACTTTATAGCATTCTCGAAATTTTACCAGGCGATCAAAAAATGTTTATGGTAGCTGCTAGATTCTTAGTTGGAGTTAGTTCAGGTTAATATTTATATTAATTATAATTAATGTTACTATAATACCATCGAATGAAAAGAGTGTACCAATTTTTGTGTTAATAATATATAAATATTTGATTTTCAGCAAATATTGCAGTGGCACGGTCTTACCTCTCTGCAGCTACAAAATTTGTAGAAAGAACGCATGCAGTTTCTATGGTATCTCTTGCACAGGTAATGTAGTTGAATATTTTCTTGTATATATCAACAAAATTGTTTAACAAAATGGTTTAAAATTTGTTAGGTACTAGGATTTGTGGTAGGTCCTGGATTACAAGCAGCAGTTACACCTCTTGGAGAGAATGGTTTTTATTTTATGAATTTGCCTGTTAATATGTATAGTATGACTGGTTGGATAAATGTTATAATGGGAGTTCTAAATATTGTTTTATTTCTTCCATGGAATTTCAAGGAACGTAGGATTGCTTTACGTGAAGCTATGCAAAATAAAGGAAAAGCGACAGGTAAAAATTCCTATGTTAAATAGTATCAGTAGTAATAAATAAATTAATGGTTTGATTAAACATTTTTCTACGAACTACAGAAGAAGAGACGTTGAAGTCTGTAAAACCTGATTATGTAGCATCTTGGACATTAATTTGTGCTTTTTTTGTCTTGACATTTAATTTCGTTCTTCTTGAAACGTTAGTATAACAATTTCATTGATATATTTTTCCTTCCGTTTACTACATTAAACATTCTTTTATTTTTCTATAGACTTGGTACTCCTTTAACTATGGATCAGTTTGCTTGGTCGAAAAAAGAAGCTTTGTATTATATGGGTCTATTGATGAGTATTGGTGCTATTGTTTCTTCTATCGTATTTTGTATAATCGGTCCTTTATGTAAAAGGTTGGAACATTTTATACAAATATGCGGTTAAAATTGACCATTCTTTTTTATTTATTATTAAACATTATCAGGTTCAATGAATGTAAGGTGATGATGTGGGGTGGTTTTCTATTTATGCTAATTGGCAATATAATGTACATCCCGTGGGGCCCTGATCCTCCACAAATTGCTTATGTAGACAGTAAGTATAGAAACATACTTATTTAATTTGTATATAACATTAAACTTGGTAGATCGTATACTGTTTGGAATTTAATTTGTGTGTAAAATGTTTGGTGAATTTTATCTTTTTATGTTTACACAAATTTATATTATATTTTATAGCGTCTAGTAACCGTACAAAAGATACCAATGCTACAGAAATGTTAGGATGCCCAAGTACTCAAGAATGGTGTTCATACACACCTCAACTCACAGTCATGCAATTTTTCATTGGTTTCGGGTTCATCACTATTGGTTATCCGTTAGGCATAACTTTAATACAAACTATCTTTTGTAAGGTATTAGGACCACGGCCACAAGGTGTATGGATGGGTTTTATGACAGGTGTTGGATGCGCATCTCGTGGCTTAGGTCCAGTATTTGTTACTGTGATTTATACACGTTTGGGAACATATTATACGTTTGGTACTACCGGCTCAATGTTAATATTATGTATGTTGTGGTTGCAAATCGTGAACAAGCGTTTAGTTCCTCTACAAATAATTGCTTCAAAAGATGAAGTAAAACCCGATGTTGAAATTCCGTTGGTTCATCGTCTATCTAATAACGCTCAAGAGTTAAACGATGTACAAAAAATAGCAGAACTACAGAATGTGATAAAGTCTAGCGATAACCACATTTGAAGTGCAATTTTATTTTTGATGATTTTATATACGGATTTACACGACTGCCACTAGAAATTAAGTACGAATGCAATGATATATTTTTGATGAATAATTACAGATTTTTAATATATGTTTGGCATGTATAAATATGTAAGCAGACTACAAAAAAATATGCGTACAAAGAATAGAAGAATACAATTAGGATGATGTAGCTTTCAAGTAAATGTAGGCACAGTTTTATAGAAATTAATTCGCTCAATTTTACTGTTAGTCGATTTTTACTTTGGTATCTTATAGAAGAAATGAGATTAAAAATGCAAATGTTTAATGTAAAAAACACGTGTATCGATTAGATTACGGAAGAAAATACTTTAAACAAATAATAATATGATATAATTATTGAGTACAAAATTTGTTACGTATTCAATTACATCAAAAAATATTTACAATTAGAATCAATTATTTAAAATGTTGCTCATATAATTTCAATTTATAAAAATACTAGTGTCATAATAGCAAAGACTGATATTAGGTAAATATAATAACGTTAAAGGTCGAAATAGAAGGTTCATTAAATTTAGCAATTTTAAATGTCTTCCATTCAACAATTTAACATTTACTTACGATGATCGAATGAGATTTTTACTCAAAGATTTTACTTAAAATAACGGATAAAATATTTTTTTCTTAAAATATGTACATAACTCGTAAAAAAGTTACGCCATTAAATATTATGCGTGACGAGGAACGCGAATGAAATAATGTAAACTATATACATTTTTGGAAAACTAAATTTTACACAATTCCATTTTTTCAAATTGAACTAAAAACGTGTTTATTTTAATAATTAAAAATATTTTAACTATCGTAGACGATAACTGTTAAATTTTATAGTCTATTTAAAGAAGATTCATAAAACAAATTCAGTTTTATTGGTATCTCTAAGTGAAAATAAAAATCTTTTAATTGTTAACTATTTTATCTGTTTACACAATGTTGATATAAATATTGTAAAAAAAATAATAATAAAAAAAAAAAGGTTTCTTGGCAAAAGTTATACAAAGAAACAATTATTCTAAACAAAAACATTTACAGTAATGTATGTTGTTATAAAATCATGAGATTGTAGAACGATTGTAAGTTACAAAAAACCATTAACATGGATTTTTAAAAATAAATGGAAGAAATGCTGATTTTTATATAAATTACACTTACAGTTACAATTAGTCTTTTTTCTTTGGCTTTTTGGGATTACGTGATCGAGATTTAGCTTTACAGAGGGGACAAATAGGTGCATTTCTGTGAATTTGTTGATGGCATGATAAACATGACTTCATTGGAGGCGGTTGTTGCCTAAAAGCAAAGAAATAAGACATAAAAAAAGTAGTATGCCATTATGTACTTAGATATTATTATCGTGTATTATTATTACTATTATTTTTATTAATAAATTTTGTACTGTATCAAGTATATTAAATGCAATTCATTTTGTGATTTTTGTATTATTATGAAATAAGATTAGTAGTATTTGCATGCTTTGTTATATAAGAATGTAATATAAAATTGAGTTATACCAGTGGTACCTGAATGTTGGAGCGGGTGGACCTGGTGCTGGGGGTAATGGTCTTGGCTCTGGTTTACTTGGACCTTGAAGGGGTTGGGGGGCAAGGAAAGGTGTAGAACTACCTGGATGACTAGGATGGTGTAAGGCAAGAGGAGGTAATAAATCTTCACCCCGTACTTCCACCCTCCATTCTGCCTTCTGCATAGGACGATCAAAATAGCTGCGAACAAACCACCTACGCGATAAAAGTCATATTCAATAACATTTAAAGATACAGCACATTTTGCACATTTTCTTGGAATTGCGTAAATATCGAAATATTTATTTTTCAGAATAAACTAGAAACCAGTATATAACATACAATGCTTTTTATAGTGTAAAATATTTCAATGTAGAGGGTGTATCGAATAGAGTAAAAAAAATCATATAATTAAATGTAAGTAATGATATTTAGAATAAATTTCTATATAACATAGTAGGAAATAACTATACTTACTCTGGTGAAATGAGATCCGATTCTGTTTCATACAATTCTGGTAATCTTTCCAGTCCTAAGAATTCTCTGCGCATGCGATCAATGTCATGCTTCAAAGGTTGATAGTCATTATTATGAATCAATTTTGCAGTCTCTCTTGCTTTGTTCCTGGCTTCCTCTGCTTGCTTAATAACAACTTCCATCTAGGATAGTTACATAAACGATTACGTGTTCAATCTACTTAAAAGATGACATTAGAATAGGAGCTAATAATACCGCATGAATATCTGCATGTATTTGCCGCAATTCTTCGACATGTGCCATTTTTTCTTGCATTAGGAGATCCATTTCCTGTTTGTATTCTATCAAGCATTTCTCTTCTTGCTCTGTCTGTTCCACCTCTTGTAAAATTCTTTGCTTCATTTTCTCCAGTTGAATAGTTTTTGACCTGGCGGAACACACAGATGCTTCGTTTGAATATAGAAAATTAATTAAAACTATATCGTGATGCATACGACATAAATGGTATATAAGATCATCGATTTTTATAAATTTACATATAAATAAAAAGGTTTTGGAAAAATGAACTTGAGTATGTACTTAATGTCTTTCAGAGCCTCCAATTTCGCAAAAATAACCGTGGTTTCCGTGGTTGACATAATTAAACGCTTTTCAGCACTTTTGTTTAGACAAACCCTGTCAAACGGAAGACAACTTGTTTATGCAATAAATGCAGCGAATTCGGGAGCGGTATTCCTTTCGTCAAGGCATCACGGACGAAATATTTTCGAGAGAATCAATGCAACACTACGTGGCTTGTAGTTTCATTTAAAAGTAAACGAAATTGTCAAACTTTCAATAGTATTTTTGAAAAATTAACCAACACCGTTGACGTCAATACAATGAACATAATTCATGCCATGAGACACAACGATAGCAAATTCTGCGTAGATCAGAAACAGCAAGATTCTCGGATACACGCGAATGAGTGCGCCGCTCAGCGGTACATTGGCGAACTAATGTAGAAAAGGCGGATTCGTTCAAAACGAAGTGCGTCGAATGGAGTTTAGTCAAAAATGCTTTGTTATGATTCGATAAGGACGCGTATTACAATCAGATAGAGGACTAGACTGATCTGTGTTAAAACTCGTGTTAAAAGCGATTAAATTCAAGCGAAAGTCATTATCTGCGAATAAAAGTTGCCAGAAGAGTATAAAATGCAATAAAAATTGCACGAAAACGATCACAATTACTTGTCCTAGCAAACGTATACGATCTTGCATCTTAACGCCGGAACGTTTCAAAATGAACCACCAAGAGTGAGTCACAAAATTATTCGCTCAGTCGAGAATGTGACAACGAGTTAACAAGAGATAAGTAAACTGCACATTACAGAGACAATGGACAAGACAATGCACTTGGATGTTTTGAAAACGAATTTAAAGCAAAGTGCTCGAAAATAGGTAAATGAATTTAAAATATTCTTTCGTTGCCCCATAATTTTACTAATTTATTGTACATCCTCGTTCAAGCGAATAATTTTTTCAGAGGCTGTCCACGACGTTCAAAGGAAAATCGTGAGATCTCGGTGATGAATTCGTTGGCGCGTTTTCGCATTTTAACGAATAATTAAGCAACGAATTCGTTGATCGAACGCTTGGTTATCGGCTGGATCGGGACCTTAAGGCGAGGAGAGAAGACGCGCGGTCGCGATCGGTGACATTTTGGCAGACACATGTATCGCAGAGGTTCGAAGGAGTCACGGAGTCAGCGCGTATCAAACGTCCTGAAGCGGCGATACGAATGCCGGATCGGTCGAGCAGGCCGACGTCAGTCGACGCCTGTCGACGCCTGTACCCCGTCGACCCGGTTACTGACCGAATTTTTACGCTGATCCAGATAAGAGACTGTCGGAAAATCGACATCGCGCTGGTCACGATGGCCTCGTCTACTCCCCCAGCCTTTCGTCGTCACGACGCCCGCTGCACCCATCAGTCCTCCTCCTACTTAGCGCCGGGTACAAACTTCTGCAGTTCGTGTGACTAAGCACCCGACAAAGTTTCGAGTGTCTGAAGCTCCGCGAGCTGTGAATATAGGACAAAGGAGAGTGCCCCCGACGGGCGTAAACTCGTCAACGCCGGCGACAACGTCCGCGGCTATTGCGTTGCGCGCAAAAGGGGAACGGTTTTTTCGTTTTTTCTCTTTTTCCTTTAACGGAAAACCGAGACTCCCGTTCGCCAACAGTGTCCATTCGACGAGTTGCCGCGCGGCGATGTGCCATGGGGTCCAGAATGGGGTCCAGAATGTAAGTAATTCACACGGACACGTGTTTCCCGGCGTTGATAGTTTATCCTACGTTTCGCGAGTCTCACGTTCGCCGCGCGTGAAACGACATATGGGAATGATACCGAGTAGCGTCGATTTTTTATTTTTTATCCATTTTTCCCTTTCGGGGACGGGAATTAACTCTTTCTCGGATCGAATTCACCCCGTGGACGATTTAAAAGTGTACACCGTATCGTTTCGTTGCTTTTTCCTGATTTTATTCCAGCACTGGAAAGGCGAATTTTATCACAATTGTAGAAAAACTCGATTTGCTAAAGGGTGAATTTGTATATGATCTGTAAAAGGGTTAATTTGGAAAGCAAAACCTGTATTATGCCTCCCGAATGTTTTATCGTAGATATTCTCGTTCAAATATTCCACGTCTCTTAATATCGAATGCCTTAAATGAGTAGTTAATAGGTCAAATAGCCCAAAGTCAATGTAAAGTTTATCATGTATTAACAAATTTGAAGTAGGATAATTCCGTTACTGAGAGGTGAAGATCCTCTATCTGTGTATGTGTGTGTGTGTTCGCATACAGAGTTGTTTCAAAGAGATGGAATAGAAAAATCTTCTGCAAAGAAAAATCAGAGTCCTTTTTTATTAATTTGCAAACCGAGGCTTCGTTTTCAAGATATCGTTAAGGCACTTGATAAAACATGTAGGATTAGAATTAGTTGCAAATCGTTTTACTATTACCTACTTCGGACGGAGCTTGTCGTGACCTCGTGTTATTCCTTTTCATCACTTTCTCGAATTTCTCTTTTACTAAATGTCAGTACGATACGTACACGTACGATCGACCGCAAATCTCTAATAAAGCGGATATTTGCAATTTCCAGTCGATCCAATCGGGATAACTCGACTGGTCCACGATGAATTAATAATTATAAGAGATTGGTAAACGAGAAATTAAATGGACACTCGTGAATCACAGAATTAACTTATTTTAAAAAAGTGGCGCGCGACGAAAAGAAGTCCAATTGTTTGCAAAACATATTTGCAGGAATTATCGCGATTTCTCGAAGTTGTCCCAAGTATCGTTGTATTAGCCGGAGATAGAAGCTCGGGGGGATATTATTCCGCTACTTAGCGCGTCTTTGTTTAAACAAGTACGCGAGTTTTTAGTAAGTCTTTGTTTAAACGCGCGTAAGTTAGTCACGGTGATCGCGAGGCTATTGCGAATTTGGTATTCCCGTGCATGATTCGTACGCACCGTTCCACGAACCTCGCGAGTTTTCACCGGTATTGGCGTCGAATACGGATCGACGAGAACCTTGGTGTCCAGGGGTAAGATGGCTACCACAGACTGGGGATTCACCTTGCCCGCCATTATGCTTCGTTAACTAATTCGCTCTGGGCGGTCGGCAATGTTATCTTAAACTGGCCTTCGAAATGTTTGTAAAACTTAACTCCTATTTACGGGACCGCTTAGAAGCGTGTTCTCGTAATCGTGGCAATTGATGTGGCCCGTTTGTGGAGCGGCTGTTCTCTTTTTACACGATACTTTGCAAGGCGAACGCTCGTGAGCGTGATCTACGATGATTCAGTTGAATCTAAACGCATGACGCGTAACCGAGGCACTAATTAGCTGCTCGTGTTCACGGAATATTCGGGACAATTGCACGAATATCAAGGGTGAAGAAAACATTGACCGAAACGAGTAGATTTGCTAAAACGAGCACTGACAAAATTAGTAAACGGAAGCGTAACTATTTTTAGCGGTTCAAAATTTGCAACGCAAATCGATCGTTCGATTAACCCCGTGACGATGGCCGGCGCTTTAGAATCCAAACTAAAATAGCTATTAAATAATTACGCGATGTTTGCATTGCGTTTGAGTCGTAAAATTTTACGCCAAGGATCGCAAATCGTTTGGCGCGGAGATGGGCGTATTTGTTCCGAAAGAGATTTTGCGTTTTCCTTGATAGACAACCATCCTCGGAGAGAATTGCTCGATTGGTCGGCGAGTTTCGCGTAAATCTCAAACAAACACGGTTTATCGTTGCGCAAATAGTCTCTGCCATTTCGCATAACGAACGTTCCACAACGCTGCTGTCCGTTTTATTTTTTCCTACCATGTTTCTTTGTTTTTTATTTGGGTCACGAACGTTGTTTAGTTCGATAGGCTGTGGAGTACCTCTTCGAGGGTTCGTCCCTCCGTAATTCTCGAAACGTTTAGCAATTTTTATATTTTTGTTTAAACAGATCTAACGTCCAATGGTTATCGATGGTCACGAGCGGTCTAAATGTTCGATGCTCTCCGCAGTTGCGAGCGAATCTCTTATCGACGATACGTCGAACGTTTAATGAGATACGAAAGCATTCTGGTGCGAGCGAATCTCGCCTTGGAATGCTCCTTAGTTATCGCTTTCTTATTACGATATTTACATAACGTGATTACCTGTTCATTAGATCGGCAGAAACCTTTTACGGAATCTAGAGATAAATGAAGATCAGTTCAAGCTGTTTTCGTTCCCTTTTTTTCTTATTGTTGTTCTCGGAAAGTGGCGCACGATCGTCTATATCGGAGCATCGATAACGGCGATCGGCACGACAAATATTATCCGTTTAATTGGGACGCAAGGAGAGCATTGTTTTCTCGCGCGAAGGCGTAAATGCAGTCCGGTCATTCGATCGAGGGAGAAAGAAAGAAAAAATGGTGCATGTATTTTAAATTTACAACGAGTTTTTCTCCCCGTCGTTGCATTATTTATTGCGACTGGCAACGTTCGTTGTTGATTTAGTAAAATACGATGCAGGATCGAGCGCGATCGACGAATGGGAACGAAAACAGATACCGGGGCTGTTGCTTTCGTCGAGGTATCGAGCACGCAATACCGATTTTTACATATCAATCGTGCGAATATGTGTATACGTACGATGTAACAATAAACAGGCACGTGTTAGTTACAACTAAGCTGTTCCATCTGGTTTAAGCCGGTGTAAACCAGTCTGATTTCATTTTTCGATGGTTGTTTTCGCTAGATCGGTCAAGACCCGGTCTTATCTAGCCAGTATAGCGTTATCTATAGCGTTTCGCAGGAAATGGCACTCACGCGTTAACCAGCTCTTTATTCGTTACGAATACAATAACTAATTTTTGCCATATGACATTTAATTATAATAAAACGACGCATTCTTGATGCAATCGACTGTTCGACCGTTCCACTTTCGCGTACGTACCAAGTCATTTCACTCTGCGAAAGTCTTAAGAACGATTTGGATCATTCCTCGTCATTCTAATTTGGCAAAATGCCGATGTTTCCTTTGCACGTACAAACAGTAGATTCGAACCGTGCATTTGTCAGAAGTTCATATTCTTACGATCGTTGCTATTTTACTTTCAGAAATTTCGTATAATACGTACGTTTTGCAACTGTAAACAAAGCCCGACACGAGAGTCATTTCACTCACGAGATCGAGTGCACGCGTAACTGTATTTTTAGAGCATCCCACGCACTGCAGCATTTTTATTGGAGCAGCGTTCTGTCAACAAGACG
This sequence comes from Colletes latitarsis, assembly GCF_051014445.1. Lineage (NCBI taxonomy): Eukaryota > Metazoa > Arthropoda > Insecta > Hymenoptera > Colletidae > Colletes > Colletes latitarsis. Next base: position 21,341,337 of record NC_135135.1, on the reverse strand, counting down.
TTGATTCGCTTTGTTTTGTATTTTTCAAGTTTTAATATGCCGTCAGAGTAATTAAAGATACCGCGAACGTTGACGCTTTATCAGCGGGTCACGGAATCATCCGTTTTCTACGGTTAGCGTTCGTGTTATTGAATGATAAAAAGAAGCGCAAAGACGGAGTGACTCACGTTTGCTACGAAAACATTATACCGAACAGGATATGTAGGTTACGCGAAAGTCTTCAAGGATTCCTGCAGTATTTTTATCGAATGCCTAATTCATATCACAGCGCGTACGCTCGTTTTTGTTGAGAATACTTTTGCAATATTTCCGGAAACGCTCTGGAAAAAGATTCTATTTCGCTTTAGAATGCCGGGGAGGCCTCCATAAAATGATTTTTAACGCGGTTGGAAGTCAATAATACTCGTCGAGTAAAAATTTATGTTTTAATCATGAAATTCGAGCAAAAATTCAGTGGCCTGGGAAAGCACGAAGCACGCTTCGGTAATATTTTATTACGTTAATCGCGTCGCGCGTGCACACGGATTATGGAAATCGCCATGAATTTTTAATATTTTCGACCAAAGTTATCGAGCGTTGTTTTCTAAAAAAACGTGTACCGTTTTCATTTTATATTCGCGTTGCTCTGATACCGTTCGGTCTCGAAACGGAGACGCGGCTTTATTGAAATTTGCGTTAATTATAATTCACTTAAGATAGCCTTCTCAATCGTCCCATAAGTGTTCGATGGGATTTAAATCGGTACATCGTGCAGTTCTTAAACTATTTTGTCGAAATGTTATTAGTGGAAGAAGCGTTGTAAAACATTGATGCATGATCGTGGCTGGTGCATGGTCGAGCGAGTGCCTCTCCGTCGAGAAGAACCAGAACTTAAGAAGGACCGACCCTTCCCTCTCCGACTATTTTGTTTCCCCCACCACCCTTATGGTCATCAGAGACACCAGCGTCCGCATACGTTTACCTTCAAAGACAGTTGCTGCAACAACGAGGCGACTGGTCGCCGACGCGGCGGTGATAATTTGCGCGGGCACGTATCGGCCACTTAGTGATTGTTTTGGTGAACGGTGAACTCGCCTCTCGAAATTAACGAGTCCCGTGGAAGAGCAGGAAGAACGGCGAGAGAGCGCACGCGGCTTGGACACCTGTTCGCGCGGTCGAGATTCCTGCGAGTCCAGTTTCCCTCGAAGTACGGCTTGGACGGCTCGTGGAAATCTCGATAACGCTTCCTCCTCGTCCCACGACCACCGGAAACGTCCGTTCCTTTTCGTCGAAGCTTCGTCGTTTGATCACTGTCTCAGGTGAACGACTTACCCCGGGCCGGCGACGCTGACTTGCGATTAATTCCACGCGATTGTCCCGGAATCGATCCGAAAGTTCGCGTAAGACAACTGTTAACTCGAACGAACCGCAACAGAGCGAAATTGTCGATCTCTCGATCGGGATACGCGCGATAAATTAAGAAAAACGATTAGGAGCGGTTAACTATACCGCGTCTCGAGACGCGCGACCATTCGATTACGATCGCTCGTAATCGGTTCGCACTTGGTAACGTTATAATTGAAACGACGTTTGATCCTCCTTTGACGTTAACCGAACCCATTACTCGAACTTGCCTGGGCAAAGGTGAACGGAAGGAGGAAGACGATCGGGTGATACCGTCTGCGGTGCAGGTAACGCGACACCGTTATTAAGAAATTAGGATTGCTCTCGGAGCGGATCGTTTAGACGTTAATGCATGTTAATCCGTGGATCGTGAATTGCGCGCGAAGGACAAAACCTGTTACGCTTCCTGTCGGTTTATCCGGTTCTCGATATCCGATATTTCTGTTATTTCGTTATCTCGACGACACTGGGCACGCGATCACCGTAACCGCCCAGGAAGAATCGTCGGAGCCGACGAATTAGCAATCGGCTAATAAGGCGATAGTTGGCATAGTTCCTAGCGGTAATCGTCGGCCCGCCGTGACTTTAAACCTTTCGCATACTGACGCTAACGATCGCCATTTATCTATCCATCCATTCCCGACGAAAACGGAAACCGTGCTAGCAACGGCGATAAATAATAATAAAGTCGAGATTTACGACGAGCCCACTAGCCGTGCGCATAGTTTCTCTTCGTATTTATCTCCGCGGATTGAAGGGCAGCGACGATTCATCTCCGCCTTGAAACGCTAAATGGACCGCGCGGAGCCTTGGAATTATCAAGGCGATGTGTAAACTGCATAATTAGTGTCGCCTCGAAGTCCTCTCTAATAGAAACGATAGAACTTGAAAAGCGATAGAATTCGAGCCGATTCGAAGCTCGTTGAATCCCGTGGCTACCAGTGACCATTCTGAAAACAATCGTACCGCGCTTCCGGCGGCGAGTGATCGTCGCGACAGCTTCGCGACGCACTAATTTTCGTAACGTCCGCGTCACGACGTCGCTGGACGCTCGTCCTTGTCCCCGTTTCGATCGACGCCGTCCGATTCCGCGCGGTGACAGTGGAAAATCGGAATTCGTCGCGTGTAGCTGACCGCGATCGCGGTGCACTCGCGCGTAGGAGGCGATCGGTCTTTATCGGGCATCGGTGCCAATCGCCTCGGCGATTAGCCATTCGTCTCGGGTCGCGAGCGGTTCGAGGTTCCCTCGATCGACTGGCTCACGGTCGATGGTCGATCGTTTTCCGTTTCTGCGTTCTTTCGCGACCGCAGCAACCGAATGACGGACCGCGCGAAAGTGGCCGATTTTTCCCCGATATCGCTGGTAAAAGTTTCATCTCGTCGTTTTATGTAACCGCGACGTTACCACCGGGCCCGTTACGATTCGCGTCGATGGGTCACGGTACTGTAATTGACGAATCTCCGTGTGTTCGCAGACTCAGAGACGACAAGGAGGACAGCATGAGGCTCTTTTGCTCGCAGAGGGACGAGGCGTCGTCGAAAACAAAGGATGCCGGCCGAGGTATTAATCGCGTTAATCGGGGACCTTAAACCGACACGGTTTGCTTAAACGCGATACAGTATTTTCGTTGATTAATCTTAACTCGAGTTAATCGCCGGCCACGACGCTCTTGCGCTTCCTTTTCCCTTTGCAAAAGTACCGCGACCTCTGGTTGCTCCCTAACGGTGGTTCGTTAAGGATAAAGCAATTAAGGCTTTTTTAATAAACGTTGCCTCGTACGCGATTAATCGAACCACCTCAACTTCCAAGAGAATTCAGATCGCGCTAAGCGGGAGCCGTGTGTCGAGATGATTCATGTCAGGGGAAGTGACCTCCGACCCGACGTTAGTTGCGCGGATGACATCTGTCCCCGATCCTATGTTTCTCTTGTGGGACTCTCGGTCGCGCGACCAACGGAGGGTTAAAAGCCAATTGAGTTCGATCCGGCAAAGTTCGTTTCGCTGAACCGGCCAAAACGGGCCGTGGCGCGAGCCCGCGAAATCATCTCCGTTTCAGCGATGACGGTTACGGGAAGTTGCTGGCCGTCGGTGTAATTACCTGGCGGATAGTCGCTCGTAAAACCGACGAGTGATTTAAGAGAGAATTATGGATCGCGATTACCCGCACGTGAAGATCCGAGTCGAGTCCCTCTTATTTTTCGCGCGGATGAAATATCGCGTGTCAGCGGTTTCAATTTTTACAAGACTATCCGATGTCCGGATTAAGAGTTTTACGATCGACCCGATTTCTCGCGCGCGGTTATCGTTCGGTTTTTCTTTCTTTTTTTTTCGCCCCTTTTCGCCTTTTCCGACCTCGTTATTTTCGAGCAGAATTACCCCACCCTGGGAATTTGCTTATCGTCGATCGTCGGAAATCTATCTTGTTTTTCCAGGGGAAAAGAGAGACCCGAACGGGAACCAGGAAGTGGATCGTTTCGGATACTATCAAACGATCATGTTCGCGATAATCAGCCTGCCTCTGTTTTTGTCAGCAGGATTCACGCTCGCTTACGTGTTCACCGCCGGCGGAGTTAAATACAGGTACGTTTTCAGGCGCTTTTCGTAATCTCTCGCGAACATCCGTTCCTTTGTTCGACGATGTTTGTCCGAACATAACGTTTACAGGAAAGAAACACGAGCTTGAAACTGATCGCGATTCTAGCCGATCAAACGTTACAATTATGTAATTGATGCGTCGAGGAAACGATTACCTTGTTGTCAGAGCGATTAGCTTCTTTCTTACGACAGCGTTTGCTCCGTTTTACGCGTACTTATGCAATTCTAATTTACTTTCGCGATGCATCGTCTAACTTTTGCAGATCAAACTATCGCAGATAATCCGATTGTATTTCCGCGAAACGTTTTCTTTCATGCAGGTGTTTGGTACCAGAGTGCGAGGACCCCGTGGACGCGAAATTCGACGCGCCGTGGGCAGTCGATTCGGTTCCCGATATCTCGGAAATGTCCAAGTGCACCCGCTACGTAGTTCGAAATCATTCCGGCGAGTGCACGAGTCTTTCGTTCAGTAACGCGACTCGTCGATGCGACTCCTGGGTGTACGATCCAACGGAGAACACGATACTCGACGAGGTAAGATCGAATCGTTCGCGTAGGAGTTCGCCGTCTCGGTGGCTCACAGTTCTCTTCTTTTCCACGGTTACAGTGGAGCCTTACCTGTGACGTCAATCGATGGAAGCTCACGTTGGTGGGCACGATAAATAATGTCGGCCAATTCGTTGGGCTGATCTTCGCCGGATACGTATCCGACAGGTGAGAAATAATCGCCAGAGTGGACCGGGCTCCTAATTAGTCTTGACCGGATCGGATCAGAGTCCAGGAAATGGGATTCCTCGTCTGGAATCCGATGGCTAATCATGTTCGATCGACGCGGAGGAACAGCGAAACGCAGTGAAATACAGTGTTGCATCGGCAGGGCGATTCTTTAAGTTTTACGACCGGAAATAGTCGATTTGAGAAAACGTACGCTCGAGATGAAGTCCCTCGAGAATACAGGGTGTCGCAAAAGGCTGGTTCTTTGAGACTTTTGGCCCTTACGATTAGTAAAATACGACGAAGAATAAGTTTGCGGACGAAACTTTTGATAGACCTCAGAAGCGTCACTCGTGACGTATAATTTTGCGAAGTTCTGTACATAAAGCAGAGAGGATTATGCATTTTGCCCCGAACTCCTGGGATCTGTCACCCTTACGAGTAACAAACTCGAGTTTCGAGTTTCCGGTACTCGACCGACTGAGTCTAAATAGACTTTCCGAACGGTGGTCCGTGATTTTCATTTCGAATCCGAGGAATACCGCGAGTTGAACATTTGGGCAAACTCTGCGAATTCCAGGAAGACGAATGGAAAACTTGGAAACTGTTAGGCGATATTTGAGATCGCGGGGAAGAGACGTTCGACGATTACGTGATTCCGACAGTAACTTTGAGCTTTCGAATATCCCACGTTCGATGCGATAGCGGTGCACAATACATCGGAACGGCGTCTATCGCGTGTCGGAACAATAAAAACGCGACATGCCAATATACACCCGGCGCGGTATGCTTATTCGTTCTGTTGTTTTCAGATATGGAAGACGTACGATTCTGACGCTCACCACGTTCCTAAGCGGAATCAGCGGTCTGATACATTCCTTCTCCGTGAATTATTGGATGTTTCTCGCGTTCGAATTTATCGACGCGACTGTTGGAGCCGGCATCTACAGCGCTGCGTTCATTTTAGGTGAGTTAATAACGGGGGAAACTAAGGGTTGCTTGACGCGAACGATGCTGATATAAATAACGGCCGTGTCTCGCGTGTCTCGAAGATCATTTCGATATCGAAAAACGAGTGACCAATATGCTCTGTCCTTTATAATCGTGTCCTGTACGACTCGAATACTGTTTTGAGAACTGAAATCGAACCATGCCTAAAACAGCCCTAAAACAGCAACCGATTTGGATAATCGGGCGCAAGGAATTTATCAGATAATTATTTTTGCGTTCAGGGATGGAGATGGCAGGAGTGAAGGGCAGAGTCCTGGCTAGCACCATCATCTGCTGCATGTTCGCGGTCGGCGAGATGTTGTTGGGATTGATCGCGATGTGGATGAGATCGTGGCGTCTAGTTCTCCGGATGGTGTACGGGCCAGCGTTGCTCGCCATTTTGATGCCTTTCCTGATCCCGGAATCAGTCAGGTAATTTCCGTCGGCGACTATTTCGCTCGCGTTGCCCCGCGGGCCTCGTTAACGATCTCGAAACGATCCCTTTAACGACCGACGAAGTCGTCGTTGTTACCTCGACATCCGGCCAATTAACTGGCCCTTTGACGTCACCGTGCCCCGTTGATTGGATTCACCGTTTTAATTAACGTGACTGCAATCGAAATCGTCCGTATTTGGATCGCTTAATATCAGAACGCTTCGATCGACGCTTTCTTACGTTCGTTCTCCGTGTTTGTACGGGGCGTATTTGCGAGACAAGTACCCCTCGTAAATATACAAAACCGGAAGTATATTTCGAAAATAGTGTCAAAGGTCCCGAAAGTGTAACGCTGACCTTTTGAGCTCAATTTCTATACAAATACTCGTTAAAAACGGTCCATCCTTCAAGGTGGCTGTTGGCGAACGGCGAAGACGAAAAGGTGGAGAACATTTATCGCAAAATGGCGCGTATGAACGGGCTGCAAGTCTCCGAGGAGGCGATCGGAAAGTTCAAGGCACTGAACATGGTCAACACCGACAAGGTATAATTCCTCAACCCTAAAATAAGGGTCAAAGTGAAATTTACGGCGCTATTTTGCAGAAAGAGCAGCTGACGAGGGAAAAGAAGAGCCCAGCCATGCAGATTCTGGGCAGCTCGGTGATGATGACGCGATTGGTGGCCTGCTCGTTTTGCTGGCTGACCAACACCTTTGTCTATTACGGACTGTCGTTGAACTCTGTGGCTTTCGCCGGCGACAAATATGCTAATTTCATACTAGTCGCCGTTGTCGAGATTCCGGCCTACTTTTTAACTTGGTTCATGACCGATTACGTGGGTCGTAAGATCACCCTGTCGTCGACCTTTTTATTGAGCGGTGCATTCTGTCTCGCGATACAATTCGTGCCAACAGGTGAGTCGGTCGTTCGATCGAAGCTATAAACGTGGAAATCACGGAGACAGCCAGAGACAGACTTTTTTAATGCCTGGTTAGTTTTATTTAAAAATAATTACTACGTCGAGGAATCGATGGTTTACCCTTCCAGGTTCTTGGACCTTCTTGCCTCTGATTCTGTACATGGGAGGGAAGTGGTGCATCACGATGTCCTTTTCCACAGTTTATATTTACACGGCGGAGCTGTTCCCTACGAACTTGAGACACTCTCTCCTTGGAATTTGCAGCATGACCGGTCGCATGGGGTCAATATTGTCACCGCAAACTCCACTTTTGGTGAGTCTGTTACCGCAACAGTGTACACTGTAGCGCGTGTCAATAAGAGCAGCCGTTGATATTTTAAATATTAATTCTTCCGCGAACCAGCAAGGAAACGTCTTCGAAAATGTTTCTGACTGTCCCAAAAATTGACAATTTTCCATAGCGAATCCTTAAAATTAATTAACAAATTACACAAAAATTGGAAGCGTTTGAATAGGAGTTCGTCCGTTTTGCGCAGGCACAAATCCTGCCCGAGCTGCCGCTGATTTTGTTCGGATGCATGGGCCTGTCCGCGGGACTTCTGTCTCTGATATTCCCGGAAACGTTGGGAACGAAACTTCCGGACACGGTCTGGGAGGCGGAGAACGTCGGTAAGGTGAAGCCGAACCAAGACACGCAGGATTCGCCGTCTTAAGCGCGCCGAGAAGCGCGACGATCCGCATCGCGTTCGATCCAACGGAAAGAGGGGGAGGAAAAAGAAAGACGGAGAAAACGAGAAGCTTTTTAAAAGTTCCCGGAAGCGACTATTGGCGGACCTCGGAAAGCTTGAAACGCGCGAAACTTCAGAAGTAAAAGGAGCTCGACGCGCGAGAACTTTCTTGCCCTGTTGCGTCGCGTTTGAAAATCGATGTACATAGTTCGTTTGCGATCAATTTCCCATAAAATCGACTCGCGCGTTCGTTATTCGCCTTTCGCTTGCCACCTCGGCGTATCCGTTTCGCCAGTTTTATTTTATCGCGTTCAATTATTTCGCATAGCTGCTCGCTCATGGTCGTTGCGTTCGCGTCGTCTGTCGTCTGGACGTTTCTGCACGATGCTTAACGTTAAGAGAAAACCACATTATACTCAGGTATTTACACAGTATTGCTGCATCGCGCGAGCGAATGTATTAGTTCGTAATTATATCGAACCCGTTTCCTTCTGGTAGACGTAATTATCGCCGTCGCATTATGCGTAGGACCGTGCCATCATAGAGAATGTCATAGAAACGATAATAGTGATTTAATCTTAATGTACCGTGTCTCGTACGGCGGTTACGTAGCGTACAAAAGTATGTAGAATGCAGTGATTATCGTGCAATGGTTTAGATAGTTAAATACGATGTATGAAAAAGAGTATTTGTCGACGAGACGAGCATCTAATAACTGATTTAATTATATTTAATGCAACGTCAAAAGAATGTTTTTTCATCCTGAAGCGTTGGTGGGATTTCGTGTCGCGATTTAATAATTATTTATAAGCATTTACTTCTCCTTTCCTGGTTGTTCACCTCCGATGCAATCGTTACTGCAGTGATCGATGAAGAATAAAAAATACATCGCCACGTTCGTACTCCAGTCCCTGAAGCTTATGGGCTCTGCACTCATATTTTCGAAGCTATTTAGTCGAAGGGAGCGAACTGAAAAAACAATGGATTTATCGAAATACAGAATACGCAACTATGTACATTTCGACGTATTTCGGCTTTTGTTTTGTAGTCGGCGAATGTGTTCCACGGAAAAAGAATATCGTAAAAATTGTAAAAACAACGCGAACACGTTACATGAATTTTTTAATAAGTATTATTGTTCATTGCCACGGAGTATTAACTAAATATCGACGAACACCTTAATGTCTATATTAGATCTTTTGCGTACATTTTCGTTTACAGATCACATCGAACGCGTTTCCATCGTGATGCAAGATAGAAAATTAAAGGTGCTTCACTACTTCGTAGACTCGTATTACTCGCTAAATCGAATAATAGATGTTTCATTACTGTAATTGTTCACAGTGGGAAAACAAAGAATTACTTTATCGTACTGCCATTAATCTACGTTAATATAAACGTTTGCTTGATTTACTCGCTGGATTCATCGATCTGTGTTGACCAGTGATCGAATAATTCCACGTAATCTCTGATAATCCGATGTTTTCCTACCGTAAGCAATAAATAGACACAGGGGTAGATAATTTACGTTATCGAAGTAGAGAATCGCTGTTTACTTCGAAAGGATCGACGAGCGGATCCACGTTAATCATGGTTTATTCGGTTTAGTAATTGCGGAAAATCTACGAAGCATCGAACCAAAAACGCACCAGAGCTTCTCTTCTCTAGTCAGCGAAAGTACTGCCTGTTCGTATTTGTTTTCATTTGGAAAGAATGGACTGTGAGATCATTTTGAAACCGAAAAGTGACGCAGCAACTGGCGCATAATATCAGAGGATTAATGCTGTGTAACGCATCCGCCATCTTTGTTCGGGTTGGGGTGGGCGGGCGAATTTTAATATACACAGGGATTTGGATATTTCATTTTGACAAATTCCCGGCCGGCGTGCTCGACTCAAAGGAAATTGAAGCCCGGCGCCGGGGCGCGTGCAATAGGGCCGCATGCTCTACGCGATGCAGCTGGTTATTTTATGTTTACAGATGACTCGTTGGCTCGTAATAAATATCGTTGTCCGGACCACAAATCTTCGGGGATGCGCGTTTCTCCTTGTACCTTTTTTCTTATTCGCGAAAGTGGACCGGACGTTCTCGTTTCGCGCGCCCTTCTTGACGTCCCAGTCATCGTCGCTCGAAAATCGTACCGATTCGAGCTGTCTCGCGTCTCGAATCTAACCCTATCGATACGGCGGGCTTGGTCTTGAATTCAACATTTTTTACTTTCCAGCGTCACAGAAAATCACGATCGACTCGATCATTCGTTTATGGATGGACACTCTGTACGCGTCCCGTTCGTTCTTGCGTCGATTAAACAAATAAATGCAGGAATTCGTAGTCGTCGCTAATATCGGTAATGAGTTTCGAATTCCGTTTGAACCGAAAATAATAAAAGTTGTAAACTGTACACCGTCGATGCGACGTAACGCGATATCATTACGAATATCCATAACCGTGGGTGAAAGAGAATTTAATTAATGTAATGCATCCGGCATTCCCGTTAGCTTCGATCTCTCGGCCATAGTCGCGTTCTCGATCGGACCAACGAGATGGATTCTCCGGTTCGGGCTCGTGTAAGTCTATAAACCCGGGGATATGCGTCCATGCATCAGACGCATCTTCGTTGCTCGCGTATCGTGCTGGTGCACCTCTATGTACCACCTTTATCCCGGATTAACTACACGCCGCGGGGCTTGCTTTCGATTTAGCTGTGTTCCTACGTGCGTCTATGTGTATGTTGTGTGCAAGCGGCCGCGCGCTTTTCGCGCATCGACGGGCGAAAAAAAGGTTCCGTTCCAGACGCAAATAGTCGGGGTAAAAAGGAAAAGGCGCATCGATACGCCTGTTGATGCTCCACGCAACCGTAATGCGAGTATATGCGCGCTGTTCTTTGTCAACGGCATTTCCTTTTCGAATGTACGCGATGTTTTTCGCTGCCGAGGTTGCTTCTTTTGAGTTAGGGCTCCTATAGATCAGCGTTTCTCAACCTACTGGCCAGCAGCCTAGTATTTTATGCGATACGTCGCGACGTTCGGACAGAAGCTAGGACAATAGCCATTAAGGCGAGGAATGTTCCGTTGTAAGAGTCGTCTGCCAATTTCGTCAAAGAATTCAAGCCCTGTACACTCTTAGACCTCACAAAACTTTAGGGACTATGATTTTCTCTTACATCTTATGAAACAATCCTAAATTCGCAGCCATTAGCTCGGTGTTACCCACGAAGAAGAACTTTTCTATCGTGGGTAACACCGATTACCAGGTCTCACCACGTGGAGGTTGCTGCGAGTGGAGACCCAAGGAGAGATAGATGGAATCCAAGTTCCATCGATCTCCCTTTCACATTCTTAGAAACTAGATTAGTCATGTCAAGTAATTATTTCGTTTAAAAGAGGGACGAAGCTAAATCGTGGGTGACGCGACGCGACACGACGCGATGCACCATGCAATAGTGCGAGGAACGAGAGACGCGAACCGAGTAGCGAGGTCAAAAGGGTCAGCTCGTTGCCTCTTGGCAAGTCCGATCGAAGGGTAAGGGAATCGACGCACCCGACACAGGTTCCCCATTTCCCCCAAGCATCCTGTTGGGAGCCAACTGGACCCAACTCGGGATGTCTGACAGAGAGAGGGATCCTGAGTCGGGGCTACCGTAGACAGGAACAGTCCCTGATCCCCTCTGCGGCCGAAATACCCTTTCCCTTGGATCGTCTCGCTAGAGGACGGCAACTGACCCTTCGGGCCAGCTAATCGGCCGATCACTTGCTTTTTACATGGAAGCAGTGGTGATCGGAGGGGACGAGGGACGAGTGAAAGAGAAGCTACTTGTTACATAATTACTTGGCAGGACACGCGGCTACACTAGGGGCTTAAGTCTAAATACCAAGTAATTATTTTGTTTAAAAAGGGATGAAGCTAAATTGTTGGAGACGCGACGCGACGCGATGCTGAACCGTGCAGCAGATCTTTGGATCGAATCAACACTGCCCTTGGTAGATTGATTTCTATTTCTAGAAATCGATCTATCATTGGCAGGCGACTAGATCTTTCGGACAAACTGGACGGCCGATCACATGTTTCGTTCGACGAAACAGTGGTGACCGAAGCAAGAAACGAGAGAACGAGTCGAAAGAAGCTACTTGTTAAATAATTACTTGGCAATATTGGGAGACGCATACAATAGGGACTTAAAATTAACGTCGAAGCTCAAGTCTAGTCAAATTGAAGCTAAAATTCGGACGCTAGAAGGAAACAAAGTTCCTTGGATGTTAGTTGTACCAAGCAATTATATGGTTAAAAAGAGGGATGAAGCTAAATCGTGGGATACGCGACGCGACGCGACGCGATGCTGAACCGTGCAGCGGATCCGAGGATCGAACCTACTGCCCTTGCTAACTCGATCTCAACAAGAAAACAGAGAACTGCAACTCCGAATCGAGGTCTCCATTTCTCCAACGCAACCCGCCGGGAGCCCGAAGGACCCGACTTAGGCTGTCTGACAAAGAGAGAGTACCTGAGACAGAGTCGACTTCCGCTGGAAGGTATGCGTTTCCGCAGAATACGGAAACTCCACACCTTCCAGCGAAGTGCCGTTTTCCCTCGATCAAGCTTACCAAGGGAAGGCGATTAGATCTTTCGGACCAGATACACGGCCGATCACATGTTTCAATCGATGAAACAGCGGTGATCGAAGCTAGAAACGAGGGAACGAGTCGAGAGAAGCTACTTATTCAATAATTGCTTGGTACGACGCGGAAATATGGACAATAAAGAAATCTTCGACGTTAATTTTAAGATTCGCGACGAAGCTTAAATCTAATAGACTTAGAATTAAATGTCCCTCGGCGGATGAATCCCTCGGTGGATGAGTCCCTCGGCGGATGAGTCCCTCGGCGGTCGTGGCGTCTTCCCTCGATGTCCTTGGAATCGATCTGTAATAGATCTGACCTGAAACAGAAACTAATACTTGTGTTAGTATCACATGGCGTCTTCCCTCGATGTCCATGGAACTAATCTGTAATAAATCTAACCTGAAACAAAATTTAATAAACACATTAAACAAACGATGCTGAAGAACCTAGCTAGAGTGAAGTTAGTGAAAACGACACAACAATTTTCTAAATAAAATCAAAATAAAAATTCTGATTGATCGATAGACGATGCTGGTGAACAGCAGAACAGTAAAATAATTCTACAAAATGAGGAACTTCTCATCAAGTTAGATTCGATTAATACCACAAGTAGTGAAAACGATAAAACAATTTCCTAAATAGAATCAAAATGAAAATTTTGATTAATCGATAGACAATGCTGGTGAACAGCAGAACAGTAAAATAATTCTACAAAATGAGGAACTTCTCATCAAGTTAGATTCGATTAATACCACAAGTAGTGAAAACGACACAACAGTTTCTTAAACAACATCAAAATAAAAATTCTGATTAATCGATGGACGATGCTGATGGACAGCAAAATAATTCTACGAAATGAGGAACTTCCCATCAAGTCAGATTCGATTAATACCACAAATAGTGAAAACGAGAATGCAGTTTCACGAATAAAATCAAAATAAAAATTCTGATTAATCGACACAGACAGATATGAGTTCAAGAAACAACTTGGAACCAGAAACAGTAAACGATCGGAGAACATATTATATTCAGAATCATTTCCTTTCAAAGTCATAACGCAAAAATTGACCAAATAATAGAAGGACTGGTCAAGAGAACATCTCATTATATGTCAAAAATGGAGGAAACATCCACAGTATCGAAATAAGTACGGATAAATTAAACAAACCCAATATTTCATCAAACAACAGTCAAAAATAAACGAGTACATTTAAAATCAGAAAAATAGGAGAGAGAGAGATAGCAGATGTAAGCATCACTCACCACTGGTTACTATTGGTCATCGTACACTCACCACTGGTCAACTGGTCACCACTGGTCAACTGGTCAGCAGTGGTCAACTGGTCAGCAGCGGTCAACTGGTCAGCAGTGGTCAACTGGTCAGTAGTGGTCAACTGGTCAGTACTGGTCAGCAGTGGTCAGCAGAGGTCGCCAGTGTCCACCAGTGGTCAGCCCGGTTCACTTACGGTCAGTGGTAGACCCCCGATTTCGCGAGACCCGACTCCCCTGGATGACCCAGGGGTACTGAGTCCTCAGCGGTAGCTCATCACATATGCATACCCCACTTTAAGACGATGGAAGAGTGGGGAGACATGTAGTGATGGTTAAGAGCTTACGGAAGAACTAGGTATTTCGATTGATTCTAACTTCTGGTCATTCCTGAATCTCCCTAGACCACTGACCTTGATGTCAACCTCACTGTTGACCATCGATGACCATAAGCTGACCACTGTGAGTAACCAACGATCAATTAAAACCATCATGAAGTCGACGACTAAAGCCTTGTTACAAGACAGTTGGTCAAAGCAGTCTCACATACGCGAATTATTTTGCGAAAAATTAATATTTATACAAACTGATGGGCCCTTCCATTGGTCAGACGCAATATATTGTTAAGAATTCTTTAAAATATTGCGTTGTAACATTAACCAGAGCTAAGTTTTATTTATAATTGTTTAATCCTCGCCATCGTCCACTAGAGGTGTGACGATAAAGAGTCTATTCTGTTCCTTGATATAAATATCATTTTGAACATGTATTAATTCATTTATTATGTAATGTCATGTGAACGGTAGAAAGCTTGGGAAACGTTGCTATATATCACAAACCTTCTGTCAAAAGATAATGTTTTTTAGTCAAAGAGTAGACGGGTATTACGCGATTCCATGGCGATTGTCATTTTAACGATTTTTAATTATTTTCAGCTTTGTAAACGTTGTTATCTACGAATTGTTAGTCTTGTGGGTAATCAAGAGTCGCGTTCGAGTTAAATTTGGCATAGACGACGCAGCAGGAAGGGTAATTTATGTTCGAAATGAATTTCGTGTTCGAAAGATGGAAGATAACGTCCCCAGCCCTTGTCGTCGTCAAGATCTTCCATCCCTACTAGGAGGGTCAGAAGCATATGCTTCAAATTTAACCACAAGATGCTGATACCGAAGGAAGTTTGAATTAATAATATTGTAGGGCCTCTGCTTTATCCCCGTAATATACGAGGATCCACCCTCGGTTTCTCTGCCCAGTTTTTCTTTGACGGAAGTTCGGCTTACGCTGCTTCAGCTTTTCCGTTTAAATTTTAATTGCGAATCTGGCAAAACTTACCACTAAGAATCGTCAAAGATTTTCGCGAGAAACGCTGACCCCCGCGACGTCATTCGCAGATTTTCCAATCGCCGGGAACTGTTCTCTCCCGATAATATCGATCGAACCGTTGATAGCAATTTTCCACGGATGACGTACTGATTCGTTAACACGAAAATATGATACGGATTTTATTAGCGCGTGAAATTGAAAACGATTTTGTTTTCTCGCGTCGTTGGCACACTTTTTCTCTCCTTCCTGGGTGTTCGCAATTAACGCGCGACCTCGCGTATATCGTTTCGCATTGTTACACGTCGGCGAACAGCTGGCCGAAGTGAGTTCAATTTTTGTCGAGCGGAATGGCAACGGTTTAATGAATACACCGTCGAACGTTTTATTCCCTAGAAAAAACCAGCCGACCCGTTACCTGCTGGACGCATACTGCGCCTCCAATACACCAAATTACAAGTTCAATGTTAGATTCGCTAATTTCTGGGTTACAAAAGGTTAGAATGGGATACTCTGTTCTTACGTATCGTTAGTCTCTCTGTAACCTGACTTTACTCGCGACGTTTTGAAAGAATTGGCCCCATTGCGCTGTGTAATCGAATCTTATCGACACGTTTGAAGATTTCACTGTTCCTTGGCGTTTCTTACGATTCCATGATCCCGATGGTAAGTCGTCGATCGTCGTCCGAAACCCGACAATCAACCGGTCCCCGTGCGGCGATGATCGCAGGAAAAATCGACGATCCCGTTCGGTCGGTGGCAGAATCGTTCCCCGGTGACCCGACCCGCCAATCATTTCGTTTCGCAGCGTCACCGTCAGCTGCCTCCCATCCTGCACCGTCGATCCTGACAGTAGCTGATTTACTCCGTGCACCCGGGAGATAGCGTCGATTCCCTTAACGCGCCCGAACCGATAGGAACTTCCTCCCCCGTCGGTCGGACGATGATGCCGCGGGATCATTCGCGGCGAGGATGATTGATAAAGCGCGCCGTTTGATAAACACGAGCGTTAAGCGTGCACCGGCCGCGGCGATAAATCAGAAATGTTTTCGAAAGTCGGGACACCCTAGACTCGGGGAAAGGTTGCGGATATCGGTGTTTTCGCGTGTTCCTGTTTTTTTTCTTGGTTTTATTGGGCGCCGATACGCCAGACACGGCACGCTGCTCTTCGACGTAATTGCTGAGAAATGGAAGAAGACTCCGCGCGGCGCGATCGATTCATTTTAACAACGAACCCTTACAGTATTACGTTCGCTCTGTTTCAGCAGTCGATCAAATTTCTCTACAGACGAGGTATACGAGTTTAGAATTTCTAAATATTCTACACCAAAATACGCGTTGTTTGCATTTCGAAACACTGAAATCCTCCAATCCGGTCAGGAGTTATGATTTTTTAAAGATACGCATGATATTTCAGTAGAATAAGTTCTGATCAGACATTGTAGTTTCGGTAAAGAATTTTTTTCTCGAAAGTGCGTAGCAATTCGGGGGTATGTCTATTGACCAAAAATGATTGTAATTGACCCTCGCAATTAAAAATATTTTTTTCAGAACGATTTAAAATTTCTTTTTTTCGCCGAAAGATTTCTCCACTCAAGTTCACAAAAACTTGATCCAATAAAAGCCTAGACCGATCGTCGCGTTTGCATGCTCGAGTCAGCGAGCCATCGACAAATAAATTAGTAAAAGCTGGGATCCTGGGTGTCCCTGGTTTCCATTAGGACGAGTTCCACGGAGATGGTAAAGCGTGCGGTATTAGTCCGGCTGTCTGAGTCCCTACGGCTCGCCATTCGTCTCGGAAGGAAGATGGTTGAAAGTAGCTAATTTCGAGGTCCGTAGGATTTACTGGGAATTCGTGGCGTTCGAGTACTTATTTGGCGGGCGTCATCGAGCAACTCCGTTGGGCTTCCTGTTGGCCTCCGAAAGAAGGGGATTTTTAGTTTTCGTTGCGCGTTTTAACATCGGCTCGTGCGAGTGGTCTCGGATTACGAGCGATTGCCAATTCGTTGTTTACTCTTCCCCAATTTTAACTCAGTCCTTTTAAATGTTTATCGTTAGAACTCCTGATAGCCATCCACTTGGATCCTCGAAATGCGTTCGTAGTCCGCTAGTTTGCGATCAAAATCAATCATTATTCGAGTTTATCCCAGCGGACGGTATCAGTTGCCTGGCAGCGCGCGTGTAAGCTAAATAACTTAGTAGCCAATTCCGCGGTAATTAGCACAGACATCGCCGCGATCTTCTTCGCGTCCACGGATCAATATACTGGCCAGCACGAGGCAACGCTCGATCGCGTTTTATTCCTAAATTGCTTATGAAAATTACAACGACCGCGAACTTCGTTAACGCTAAAATATGCCAGTTTCCGGAATGAAATATCGCGGTTCGATGCAAACAATCTTTCGACACTCGAACGGTGGAAATGAAATCATCGCCAGGCGGCCGTGGCCGAGTATAAACAAGTCCTGCGTTTAACACGCGCGTCGCTATAATTAACAACATGTCGGTTCATTACGGGGTTACATAATGTCGATCTATCTTATTACCGGGTTGGCTGCGGTGAAAATTTCGACGACATCCGTTACCACCGCGACCATGTGTCTATAATTTATCAAACGAACCGCGCAGTGCTATTAATAACGCATCACACCCAAAACACGAACCCACAGATCCAGCTGGTTCACAGCTGGAGGTCTGGTTCATCTACATTACCAGTTAAATATCTTAGAGCTCGGACGATCGATTGGAATTCGATAAAACGTCGTTGGTGGCTAGAGAATCGAAAAATATTTGATACGTGTTTATAGGATTGGAGACCATAATAATCGATCGACTCTCATACAAAAGGGACGCCATTATAGATAACATGGATGCTGGTAACAACTACCTGGCTAGTAAACACCGCTAGAGGCAGGTAGAGTTTGTTATCGTACGCCAGAGCTCATTCTAAAGTAGACCATCCTCGAAGCAGTACGTTCTCAGTGAATTTCTCGGTGCTTGTGATTATCGTAAGTGCGTTCAAAAGTATTAGAACAAGCTTCAATTTGATATCTACTGGTGAGTACAACCTTAGATTTTTTTATACGTACAGGGTGTTCGGCCACCCCTGGGAAAAATTTTAATAAAGGATTCTAGAGGCCAAAATAAGACGGAAATGAAGAATATCAATTTGTTGATGGGGGCTTCGTTAAAAAGTTATTAACAATTAAATTCAAAAATTTCAAATCGTTCTGGAAAAATTATTTTCGATTGCGGGGGTCAATTATAATCATTTTTGGTGAATACACATACTTCCGAAATCCTACCCACTATCGAGAAAAAAATTCGAGTAAGCGCTGAAAGTTTTGGATGAAAAAAAAGACTTTCGAATCGTCTTGGAAAAATTATTTTTAGTTGCAGGGGTTAATTGCAAGCATTTTTGGTCAATAGACATAACCCCAAAATCTTGCTCAGTTTCGAGAAAAAAATTCATTACCAAAAATTTCATGTCTGACCATACCATTGATATGTTTCACTGAATTTTCATGCGAATCTTTAAAACGTCATAACTTTTGAACGGAATGGACGATTTTAATGTTTAAAAAAGCAAACTACGCGTATTTTGGTGGAGAATATGTACAAATCGCAAAAATATTCGAAAAGTTGTTTCTTGACCCCGTAATGTTAGAAGAACCCCATGAAAATGGTCCACTTTTCAAACAGCCGTAACTCCTACAATTGTGAATATATTTCAATGAAACTTTTTTTTAAAGTAGAGACCATAGTTATCTACAAAAAAGTATTAGTCAACTTTTCTGTAGGGCGTCAAACAAAATGACTAAAAATAAAAAAGGTATTTTTAAGAAAAATCGACAGGGGGTAGGTGTCTAAATTTTTCGGCAAAAAAAAAAAATTTCAAATCATTCTGAAAAAATTATTTTCGGTTGCAGGGGTCAATTACAATCATTTTTGGTGAATAGACATACCCCCGAAATCTTGCGCATTTTCGAGAAAGAAATTCAGTACGGTCGGAACTATAAATGTTAATAACTGTTTAACAAAGCTTTCATCAGGAAATTGGTATTCTTGATTTTCGTCTTATTTTGGCCTCTAGAATCCCCCATTAAAATTTTTCCCAGGGGTGGCCGAACACTCTATATAGAATAAAACGGAGCAGAACGTAGTCAACAAATTTTCTCGATTTCCTCGACCCTGAAACCCCTCGTTCGAGTCTTCCATCATTAGAACGCGATACGTCGATACAAGCAGAGACCCAGCAATAACGAGAAGTCTCTTCTCTCGTTTGTCAGGCTTAGAAGCTCAGCTGGGGGACTCGTAGAAATATGATAAGCCTTAGAAGCCAGCACATGGCGCGTGCATTCAACACTAAATTTACCGACACTTCATGTGTACCCATTAGTATTTTAACTTCGTACAGAAAATTCATAAACTACGTAAAAGTTTTTTTTTACCGGATAGAAGATAAAACGCCCTTGAAAACGAATTTTGTTTCAAGTTAATACCGTAGTTCTAGAAAAAACTATTTAAGAGAAGTGCTAGTAATTACGCAAACATCCTGTATTTAAATTCATGTTCAATTAAATAAATAATTTATAGTCCAGTTGTATTGTACACCAGTCGTATGATCAATAGGAGTTGCTGAAATGTCTTTGGGTATGTAGAGTCAAAGTAAATGTTAAAATAAACGCAGAAGACAGCATAAAAAATAATAGTAGATACGGTTATCGGATAGGGGATGAAATGCCTTTTAAAATGAGCGTTTGTGAGAGTCGATAGCTTTATTAGTTCCGGAGATATAGCGATTTTAGTTTCGCGTCGATGCGGTGGCTAGTTTCGGAGATAGGGTTTGTTTACGTTTGGTTGTGCGCGCGCGAATTCATTGATCCCACGCGTGCGTGAAAATAGTAAACAGTGCGTAGTAAATTCTTGGAAATACTACGACTTCCTGGTTACGTGACTGTCTCGACTCACGCGCGACAAGGAGGTCCAACGCGACGCGTCAGACGGAGACAGAGATAGTCCAAATCAAAAAATTGCACCTTTACATAAATTACGATATCTCGAAAACGAAAAGTCGGATCGTCAAAAACAAAAAACCATTTTAAAGGGGAAGCTTTGCCGCTTCCAACAGTGGCTTAATTATGTATAAAACACGAGTAGTTTCGGTACTGCATGCGTATAAAGTTTAACTATTTTTAATACGCGTTCTTAGACTGTTTCAAGACAATGGAAGCTGAAGATTCTCTCCTATCATCTTTTCTATATTTTTCTCAGAAAACAAATAATAAGAATAGAAGTTAATATCGAAAAATTCATTGTACGCATACTATAAGAAAAGTTGTGAAGTTAATTGGCGCTTAAATAACATTGTATGTGAGAAATTCTTAACGAAATTTAAAAAACGGTCATTCGACCGATCGTGGTAGGTTTAGCGTTGAGAAACTTATCGCTCCCGGCACGCATAATTTTGTACTCGTGCGAAAAACATAAATCTCATTGAGTAATCCAGGACAAAGTGTCGGTGGGGTCCAAATCGCAGATCCCCGACAGGGTGTCTGCGATCTGTCGATTTGAATTCGATTATACGAGACAACGCTGCATCCCGGGTGGAGAGGGGTGAAAACTTAAAATGGCAGTTTCGGTTAAACAGTCAGCCAGCCAGCAAGAATAACGGCGTTTGTTATTGAATGAAATATCAGCTCGTGCATTATTCAACGGGGTTGGGTAACGGCGTTGGTAATTCAATCGAGATTCTGTGTACCTTCGCGGCCGAGTTACGATTCCCAGGCGTTGTTGCTTCTGCTAATTAATACGGCGAAGTCGGATATTATATCGGGCAGGTTACTGGCGTAATTTGGGAAAACGGCGCTGCCCCCGGTTGTTATCTCACGCCAGAATGAACTGGTCCGTCGTTTTGTCTATGTACATCACGGAAACAGGCTCGAAATTTTCTATCGCTGGAGAATGAGACCGAATGGAATTGGGAAGGGTAGACATCGAGGCGCGTATTAAGCGTAGTATGCATTTTTAGGAATTTTTCATTCGCTCAAGAGCCGAATAATTCTTCAAGCGAGACGTTAAGAAAAATGAAACCGAGAAGGACCCATGGATTTCGATTAAATTAAGTCGATCTTGTCAACGACAGATATACAGGGTGTTCGGCCACCCCTGGGAAAAATTTTAATGGGGGATTCTAGAGGCCAAAATAAGACAAAAATCGAGAATACCGACCGTACTGAATTTTTTTCTCGAAAATACGCAAGATTTCGGGGGTATGTCCATTCACCAAAAATGATTGTAATTGACCCCCGCAACCGAAAATAATTTTTTCAGAACGATTTGAAATTTTTGAATTTAATTGTTAATAACTTTTTAACGAAGCCTCCATCAACAAATTGGTATTCTTGATTTTCGTCTTATTTTGGCCTCTAGAATCCTCTATTAAAATTTTTCCGAGGAGTGGCCGAACACCCTGTATTTCACAGCTAAGCGAATGCGGAACAAAACGCAAATGGTTTTTCTCGAAGCATTAATAATTAAATTCAATGTCATTTGCTTTTCATCCCGTCTCTACTAACGGACGCGTCGCGTTCCGGTTTCTGTGTTCGGCAGAACCAGATTGCACCTTCGATCGCGATGAAATCTCATCGCCCCTTCGATTGTATCCAAACAAAAAAAAAAAGAAGTCTGAAATTCATCGAGCCCATTAAACGTATTCCATTGGGCGATATTGATTAAATTACTTAGGAAGCTGGTTGCTTGCTCGATCGAATTAATGCGATCGGATTCAAATACCGAATCGCTGAAACCTTACGGTAGATTTAATTAAATTTTCGTTGAACGTACACGTTCGGCATTTTCGTCCGGGCTAGTTGCTGCTAACCTATTAGCGCGCCTTGTGCTCGCGTTTCTAACGCGATAAAATATTCCGGTGTAATTTAACAATTTCGGAAATAATTATTTTCGCCGGCGAGTATTTCAAGTATCTACGGGCATTAAGGGGGCTCGACTAATTACGAACGGGTAGTGGCAGTAAGCACAACCAGGGACTCGTAGCCTCTTAACGCGTCGAAAGACTGAGACTAACAAAGTTTCCGTGTGTTCACGGCTTTCATGTGGCTCACGTTTCGCGTCGTTGCACTTTACGAGTGCAGTAATTGGGTCATTGCGACGGCATCGCAGGATTACCTCTTCGTCGCGTTAAATTCCAAAGTTTCGTTAAGTGGACATCATGCTAATTAACAGCATCGATACCGTTTACTTGGTTGTTGACCTTTTACGAGCGAACCAGAAGTCGAGCGACAATGAGTGAAGATCCCTGCGATCCGTTATAGTCCAGGGGTGGAAAATCAACTAGCCGCTCAAGGCCACTTCGTCGCCTGCAAATCACGGGCTTCTACTTTTACGACATGCCCAGCTTGCTCGTCCGTTTCGTAGACGTAGCCAGAACGCTAGGTTTCTGCTACTGGCGCGTTTCACGGCGACAGAGATTTAAGATTTCGTTCTTTCTCGCATATTTTCAAGACTTTCTCGTCCGGTCGGTGCAAAGCTTCTCCAG
The DNA here is from genome assembly GCF_051014445.1 of Colletes latitarsis. NCBI lineage: Eukaryota > Metazoa > Arthropoda > Insecta > Hymenoptera > Colletidae > Colletes > Colletes latitarsis. The sequence goes on along the minus strand of NC_135135.1, from coordinate 21,318,807 downwards.
ACAGACGCTACGAGCTTCCAACGTTACGTAATAATCGTAACTATCGTTGTCGTTCGCAGCGCGTAACGCGATAACGCTCGGCGACAAGTTCATCGGAACAAGTTTCCCAGAGACAAGTTCATCGGCACGGGCGCGATTTAAATAAAATTACAGACCTCTTGCGAGCGCGCCTCCGAAATTCCCGGCCAGGTGGGATAATGGCTGTCAAACTGCAAGCATAATATTAATCGTTCCCGGCAACGTCGTTGAATATTCTGATATTAAAACCATCCGCGCTTTCGCTCTCCTCCTCTTGATTTTAACGTTTGCCACCGTGGGACGAGTCCGGTGCGAGCATAATTCGACGGAAAATGGAGCGAAAATTGACAGCCCGAATATTTACCGTATTCCCGATACAAACAGTTTACGCGACTCGATATATTTAACGCGTATTAATATCGATGACAGCGACAAGTTCTTTGGATGTTCATTAAAGTTCGTGCAACGATGAGATTCCTCTTATTTTAGCAAAACCCTTGCTCTCTTTCCAAAATTAATTTGGCTCGCATTAAATGCGATTATTCCGAACGGAAGATCGGTCGCGACAAATTAGAACGAAATTAGTGGGACTTTCGCAGGAGCACGGGGTTGGTGCGAAATCAGTAGCTCCAGTTTCCCGCGCGTGTCCGTCACGGGATTAGGAAGAGAGATTTTCCTCCTGGCGGGACGAGGAGGGGAAAATCTGGAGCGGCTGGGAAAAGCAACGACTCGACGATTCCGAAGGTTGAAGCGTATCGAATCGAGGGAATAAGGAACTCGGGGGGGTTGCTGCCCCTCTTGCACGCGACATAAAAGTGTATTACACGTCGCGGGAGGGAAGAAGCGTCGCGATGGAGGGCAGAAAACTCCCGTGGTGCGTTCACGTGTGTGCACGTGTAGGGCGTTTCGTAATTGGTGGGCTGCCAGCGAAAGGGAGGTGATCCCTGACGGGGAAATAAACTCGGACGTCGGTTGCTGTGTTCTATTATTTATATTTCCGTCGAGCAGCCTCTCCTCGGTCGTTTCAGTGTTGCGGAATGCGAGATGGGGTGGCACAAGTTACTGCTAGAGATCCGTGTAGCGTGTAAACGATAATCATTTCATGATCTTTCGCTCGACGGATACGAATCGTGAATATTTTGATATTTTTTTATGGGGACTAGTAGCCTCTGAGTTCCATTTTAATAGTTTCGATGCTTTCGATTTAATTGGGATTACTTTCTAGTGGGGACGTATCGATTGTCAGACCACCTCTATATTTAGAAACTGGTGGTAGCTTTAACCGAGCGTTTATAGCGCCGAAGTTGCATAATTATCTAAGCAAACGGCGTTTGATTTCCCTCATAAACGAGTGAAATTACTCGAAGAAGATGGAGGGGTCGATCCCGACGTCCCCTCGACCGGTCGTCGGTGTTCCAGCACGTGCTGGAAATCATAGACCGCAGGTTTAAGCGAGCAATCCCAAAAATGGCGTCGTAAATAAGTTAAACGCTATTCGTTTTATTCCTCCACGGAGAGATCACTCCATCGCGTACACGTATAGGCGCGCACACAACACCGATTACAGAGCGATCCGTGCACGTGCAGACATAGGAGTAGTCGGCTCGTGTAATTTGTCTGCGTTACGTTACGCGGAACGTTGGGATTCCAGCGAGCGTTCGCCCTCTCTAATATAAAAAAAGTGCAATCTTTCTCGCGGAACGGTCCGTGGGACGCGGGGCGTCGCGACGCCGCCACGAGAAATTCGTATTCCTAACGTGACACGGAGGATTACGGGATTTATAGGGGGTTGTAGGTGTTCGCGCCGGTAACGGACCCTCAAATGGAACCAACGCCACCGTCGACTGATGCCCGAAAGGGCCACTGCATATTTCTCCCGCGCGAATAGACTGCGAGCCGTGCTTTATTTGTATTTTTTATGGGTTCACCACGGAAGAGAAATGCTGTCCTTAAAGTTGCTCGGGAGTCGGTGCAACCAAGAGGAAAATGCAGCGTGTAATTCGCGCGGATACACCGGCCGACATTCCTCTTTATAATTAACGACATCGACGAGAACGGAGCTCTATCGATTTACCTTTGCCAGAGATATTCGATTGGTTTAATTATCTTGGTCCGCACGTTCGGCATTCTCCATTTTCCACGTGCCCACGTAATAACCAAAACATTATTGCTTGCAAAGTTCCAGCGTGGCCATTATCCGAAGTCTCCAAGCGGTCCAAGCTCAACGAGGACAATTTCTCTGAACTAGACCAGGTACCACGCGAACTTCTTGGCTTTAGCGAGGGTCAACGCGCGCGTTTTTCAATTGCAAAACGCGAAAGGTCGGCTGCGAACCGGAAAGCAGTCGGATTAAACAGCGACGAGCATTGCGCAGCTACGGCTCGCGGTCGACATTTATTCTCGGTCCTCTTTTTATCCACCCCCGCTGCCGGGAACGGAAAGGGGCCATTTCGCTACGGGCTGTATTATCGCGAGCCCCAGTTTCGAATGAAATAAACATAGGGTCGTAAGGTTAGCCTTCGTTCTCTCTAACAATTTAGCGACCGCCAGTAAATTGCCTTCCGTGTCGCGTACCAACGAACCGGATCTTCGACAAATAATTCCGCCAAGACGATCGAACGATCCTTTCCCTTCTCTACTTTAGTAATCGCGAAAAGTTTGAACGCTACGGAGAACCGTGTCGTTTAATTTATTTACATTTTGCCTCGGCAAACACCTACTCCCGCTACGAAGTTTCTTCGCTGCTCGCACACGTTTCGCGATTGAGCTTTTCTTCCTGTGCTCGCTCGTATGTTAGCGTTACATTTAATAGCAGCCAGGCTGGAAGCCAAGTAAGAAGTATACTGTTTCATAAAGTCTCTCGAACACGGCGATTTGCTCGTGTCTGGCCGCGTTAGGGGGTTTGAAACGTCTCGGAAAGAAGGCGGTAATGTAGAACGCAGTTTATTCGTTGCTGGCTTCATTTTATTTTTGGCTCGGCGAGTGTTCGCCGTTGTTTGCTAGGACGCGTTTCAAGAACCTACAATCGCCATAATTATTTTATTAGAACGATCGAGAGTCGTACGCGTTACAAACTGAAAACGTATCGAACAAAAGCAACACTTCGGAGCGGAGTTTTCTCATCGTGGACGCGGCAGAAGCGTCGCTAAAGCGTCGGTCAAAGCGACGTCGTCGCGTCCGCTCCATTTAATGCCCGCCTTATTGACCTTATGCTTAATATTAACGAGGCGACGCGGTCGAGCAACCGGGCACGTACGTATACACGGGGAATACAGAGAAACGTCGTAACTAGCCGAAGGCCGTTAACCTCCTCATTTGCACCGCTTTGATCCAACCCTACGTTTCACCAGCCCGGCTCGGATGGCCGTGTTTCCTCCCCGCGAATCGTGCTTCCGACCGACTCGATCGATTCCCGAAATGTCCCTCTATTCCGTCCTAACTAATGCGCCCGCAACGCGATATAAAACGGACCGCTCGGACCGGACCGATTTGCATAAATAATTCCGAACGTATCATCGGGACACACCCGAAACTGGCTAATTAGTACGCCATTCCCGGGAAATACGCGCCCGTCAAGGCGATTACCGATGACGTACCGGCGGCTTCGAAACATCCTGGTTCAAACGGATCAGCTTTTCCCGGTGGGAACGCATTTACCGGACGACACGACCACACGGAAACCGACAACGCTTTCCGCGTTTTAATTTGTAACGAAACAAACTCGACCACCCGGAAACTTACTTATCTTCGCGGACGTCGGTGCGTTCGAGGAGGGAAACTTTCGGGTCGGAATGGTTTTACAAATTACCGGGTCGCGGTGGAAATTATCCGATTTCCGCTCGCGAAGAAGACTCGAACGGGGTCAAGCTCGAGCAGGTGTTCCCGATTCCATCGTCGGTTCGCGTCGCGAGGAATCGACGGAGAAAAGTCGTTTGAATTGTAAATAAATTCGTTCCATCGGCGATCGTTCTCGCGATAATCGGAGCAGGTTCTCCGAACGGGAAACGGAAAATAATCGCGAAGCGTTCTCGTTGACCCAGTTTCGTGGGCACAAAGGGAACGCTCGATCGCGAGAAAGCGCCTAGAGATAAAACGGGAAGACATTTCGATCGCGATAGGCTTATCCCGCAAACGATGGTCATTCCGTCAGGGATATGACTGGGAATGGCGTGCTTCGAACGGAAGGCACAAATCACCCCGTCGGTTACAACGACCACGCCGATTCGTTTTAACGAACGTTAACGAGCAAACGGAGGACGCGATGTTACGCTTGGCGATCGTTAAAACTTAACGAAATCCCTGCGCGGTCGCTGGAGAACGGGCCAGTATGTTACCAGCCGGAGAAGACTACCTGAAATCGGGGTCAGGCATAGAGGGGACGTTATAATTGCGCTCTCACTTAACGCGAGCTACAATAGGCGGCTACGTAGACCTCTTCTTTCTTTCCTGTCCACCTTGTCACGGATTTAAGGGTATATTCTGGTCTAAAAAGTAGAAATGAAACGATTTTCCCGTCATTGTACCGTAAAGTTGCATCTATAATTTGCCAAGAGATAAAAGAGAAACAAAATATCGAGTTTCCCAACGGATTGCTCTCCCTGCCCCTGGAAAATAATTGTACGCCTTCTTCTTGGGCATAAAATTATTCCGGGAAGTTGCTGTCGTCCTAGAAAAATTCTGAAAAGATCCGATACTCTTAAACCTTTAGAGTAGTTGTAGGGGGCGAGGTTAAAGTTACGCAAGTTCACTTTCAGAGAAATCAAGTGGCTCCTGAATGCGTTCTTCCTAATGAAGCTTCTGAATGCCGGCTAGCGACTCTACCCGGAAGACTGATGCACGGCCCCCGGTATTAAGAAAATAAACTTCCTTAAGCCAAGCCTTGGAATGCCCTCTCGTTAGTTTTCCCAATGCCAAAGAGCCGGGAATATATATTCCACGGTTTGAATGTGGCTTCCTGGACTCCTCCGACCGACTCTGAGTTCCAGCTTCTTCTTTCACCGCGGCAAAAAGAGTCGAAAGTAGTTTACCGTCGGCGGATATAGAGGATTCTATGGAATATTCGGATCGATGCCCGTGAAGCTCGCGCCAGACGGGGAAGAAGAAGGAAAGGGTCGCAGGAAGTCGAAAATGATCCGAAAAATATTGTTCGTCGTTGACCGTGCTGACCGATTTTCTCTCTCTCTCTCTTCCTACAGCTGCAAGATTAATTATCATGCCTTGGTTGTATTAGTTTCCACGTTAATAGCCTTCGGAGGAATTTTTAACTGGACAATTATTCTCGATCTTTTAATGAGAGAACTTTAACGATGCCGGAGAAGTTCATTCTCTTTTATTCCGAGCGGGAACGTATGCGGCGTGGTCGCGCGCGATTAGCGAGGGGATAAAATAAATTATCGCTCGGCCTTTCGGGGCGCGATAAATCGCCGCGAAAATTTCGGTGATACGCGCGAGACGTAGCGTGTTTTACGGTAGGTAGCCGAGCAAGAGGATTCATAAATTTTAAGGGAAGAGCGATTCATAAATTGTCGTATCGAGCTAGGCGTAGGCGAGAGTAAAGTAGTGGCCGTGCGGTGGCCCGCGAACGAAAGATTCGCTTGTTTGTCGAGAACGAAAGGTTAAACGTCTATGGAGAAACGAGAGGGAAATTAATAGTCCGCCCGGTTACTTGGATGTAAAGACGTCTACTTGCTAATTAGAATTTCTGTTCCCGGATGTACCCTCAATAGAAGCCTGCAGATAACTGGAGGCTCTACCTTTCTTTTCAAAGTCTCGCAAAGAAGAAAGCTTTTAATCCGCGGCGCAGCGTAGCATATTTAATTACAAAAAATTATACCCGGTTGAAAAATGATCTTCTCTGGTTAAAGAGAAACTCGACCAGAATTCGCGAAATTTCCATATTGACGTTTCGTGCTACTGGGTACGCCTCGGTGTTAATGTAACGCGGCAACTGTGCCAGCACTGTCCAAATATATTCGTCCGTCGCATGTGAAATATTTTACGAACTTATTCATAATTAACGATATCCTCCAGTTAATTCATCGTATTCGATCGTGCTTATTTTGCACTTAAACAAACGCTATAAACCTTTCTAATTCATTATTTAACGTTATCGAGTTTTGGAAGGTTCTAGAATACTCCCTTAAGCAGTTTCCAAAATGTTAATCTCGTAGAAAATTTGCGTTAAGAGGATTGTCGTACGCTTTAGTCAAAGGGTGTACCAAGCAGGATCGAATTTCTAATTTAATTTTGGATCAGACGGTTATCGTGGAGTTTCGAGTACATTTTTTTGACAGTATCCAAGCAATGTCCAAGAGAATTAATCGTTGCTGGAAGTTCAGTGAGGCAGATACGCGGAGAAGACGGGAGAGCAATGGTCTCTCGATCTGCTGACCTTGGTTAAATTTGAATTTTATTCGACGTCTTCGGGGTAAGCGTTGACAAATTCCATTCCGTTAAGTGGAGACGCGGCTGACGCGTCGGGTTTCGTTCGTTTCAAGGCTTTGCTCTATTCGTGGAAGGGAGTAGCTTGACGACGTGGCGAGTTATACTCGGAAAGTCTCCCTCTCGGTGCTCCGTCGCGTCTTCCTCGTGTTCCAGCGTCTTTCCCGTGCTCTCTGGAACCAGCCGTTCAGCCCCCTCTCCCGTTCTCACCCTAGGCTTTAACCCGTCTTACGGGGAAGCTGCCGAGAGGAGCATCCCTTTTCCGGCCCCCATACTTTACCGACTCCGCGTCTCGCCCTCTTCGCCGCTCCTCTATCCCTTTTTATCCCTTTCTCTCCCCTGGCTTTACTCTCGTTACATTTCACCCCTCGCGCAACCCCAAAACGTTACGCTTAGTTTGATTCAGCGCGTGGTACCAGCCACTTGGCCTATCCCCTTCTTTTCCTCTCACTTTCCCTCTTTCTCTCTCTCTCTCTCTCTTTTGCCCCCTTCCTCGCTCTTGCTTCCCCTATAATGTGTATTCTGTCTCCCTCCCCTGGAACCCTGCGTTTCGACACCCTTCGCGAACACTTTTCACGTTCGTCTGTGCGAATTCGCGCTAATTGTGAGGCGACCTGCGAGCGAGGGAATTCTCGCACGGCGTTCGACCGAGTTTTCCACGTCGGATCGCTTTCGAGGGAGTCCTGGACGTGCCCGGGGAATATCGCTTGATCATTTTCCGATGGCTGGAACGCGCCACTGTCCGTTGCCCTTCGCTAGAGCTACCTGACACCCTACACTCGACATCCTCGAGGTAGCAAATTCGCGTAGACATCGATTAAGCCGATTTCTTTTTAAGAATTATGGTAGTAACCAAACCAACAATACATTTTACGTAGAAACGAGTAGTTGATTCTGACAAGAGAATTTTCAAACGGACTTCCGCAAATTTTTAACCAAACGAACCTTGTAAATTCTAGTTTTACGTGATCATTAAATTTTCGTCCGTTACTCTTTCGTTTTTCAGCCAGCCTTCTTTGGGCCAGCGGTTCGTCTCTCGTTAACCACCAGTCTCTCGTCAAAAGATGACTGACGGAACGAACGAATAAAAGGTTCTCGGAAAACCGAGAAAATATTCGACGAACCGGGCGGTTTAATGTATAGTTAAATACTTGGTTGTAACGTCCGTACAGGTAATTGGATTTCATTTTTAAAGACTCGCCGAAGCTTGCGGGAATCCCGTTAAAATGCAAACAAAATCACGGGAAAAGTGGAAGTTCGGTGAAACGAGAAGCGAAACCCTGGCGACACCGGAATATCCGACCGCGGCTGCTTTACATATTAACTAATTCCGCTATCTGGCCCGGTAACTTTGGATTAGACGATTCCCCAGTTAGTAATACCGGCGTAATGCGATGCAACGTTCGGGAGCTGATTGTAAGTCGTCCCCGGGAAATAATCGCTATTATCATTCGCTAACCGGTTGATTAACGAAGAAACTCTCCTCTTCTGTTATTCTGTTTCTCTATACCGTCGACGGCTACCGGTCAAATTAAATCTGTGTACCAACGCGAACGCATCGACTCCCTTGGACCAAAGAATGAACATCGCGTTCCGAATTAACGCGTTCGTTAATATCGCGATCAATAACCCGTCGCGTCGGAATATTTTCGTAATGCAGGGGAAATGATTCGCCGGTCGACGATAGGGTAAATTGATCCGCTTTACGGCCGACCAGATGAAATTGAAATCGTTCCATTGTTTTTACATACGCCCACGCGCGACCAACGTTACGCGAATCGCTTTTTTTTTCAGCTCGCATCGATGTATCCGGTTGCACGCACGCTCCGATAAAGTTATTGGAACGGTTACCCATACAAGTCATTCGCCGATTCGTCGGAGTAATCGAACGTCGAGATGCCCAATGGTTCGTGTATACGGTCTTTAACCGAAGACTCGTATAAATTCAGAATTCAAACGTGGTTTGCAATGAAAATTTTTTCGACGGTCTATTTTATTATATTCGCACGAACGATCGAAACCTGGGCACAGAAATTAAAACGATAAATTTACAAAAATCCAGTGTTAGAAATTACGAGTCGTTTTGACCATTTTGGTAGTTGTAACGTTAAAGATATTTGATTGGTATATGATAGGAATATAGCGTGGTTTGTACCGGAAACAAACGCATTAACTGGCGTCCCTGTTCTGGCTGCCACGTACAACCGACAGTCCTCTGGAGCCCTTCCTTTAGTACGGTACCGATCCCTGGTTCGTCGTAGTCGTTGGGTTTGCCGTTTCGCGTGAAAATCTCGTGCTCGACGAGTGTGGAACCGGTCGCAGGACAGGTCAACGGGAACCAGCGTAGACAATGGGAGTCGAGTTCGGTAGAAAGAGCAGATTGTTAGAGGGTATAACGCAGCATAGAGAGAGAGAAAGAGAGGCAGAGAAACCGCACGGGTGGTAGGTCGCGGGTAAGCGGTAAGTTTCTAACGAGAAGCATTAGCAGAGTGGACGAGGCGACATCAAATATGTAGATAGCGCCACGGGGAATTTCTCCGGAGAACAAAGTTGCTACAACGAGGCCCGGTCTCGGAAATAGAAGGAGGCAAGTCTGAAGAGGGGTAGGAAACAAGAGCCACGGACGGTCTTGCCTCGTCCTTGGAAGGCAGCTCGCGGCATCAGACTCCCTTGTGGCGCGCTTCCACCCTTCGTACGTCGGATAATAATGGGAAAAGCTTCCGAGGGTCCCGTGCCGTTGCAACGAGCCACGAATCAAGTCTGCGGAAACGCCGCCGCGTCTGGAATTGATTAACCTTCGCGGCCCTATCGAGCGTTAGGTGCGTTTGGCACGTTGCGGCTTCCGTCGATCGGTAGACGTCTTCCGGCGGGACGCCTGAGCCTTTTCCACCCCTTGTTCGATCGCGTAACTCGTTCGTCGGGGCTTGAATTTTTCAGGTTACCCGCTGCACGGAACATCCACGGCGAGAAAGGGAGAGACGAGGCCTCGAAATCCCTCTTTCTAAATAACGAAACAGGGAATCTCTCGCAACGTGCTTGAGCCAATTTTTCGCCAAGGACTCGGTCTCCGGGTCTCACCCTCGGGAAACGGCAACTTTTTATCAAAGTTCCCGCTCGGTCTTGAAATTTTACGCAGGTTTCCGCGCGTACGTCGCCTGTTATTCACGGTGAATCTCCATAGAGCTCTAAATATCTTAACAAGTTTAATACTTCGGTCGACGCTGTAATTTTAGCGAAGGGCCCCCCCGGGACGTGAATTATTTTCACCCAGACCGCAAACTGCCCCGATACGATTCCGTTTCGCGTAAACGCGCGACGTTTCGTTTCTTCCGATCGTCGATCTTCCAACTGCTTCGCGAATTTCGCGAACTTCCGGGGAGCGGAACTATCGAATCTATTATTACAAACGTTGTGTACACGAGCCAGCCAATAAACGAGACATTATTCCCGAGTTTTGAGCTTCATCAAAGTTGCAGATTGCTTCGCGAGCTTTTCACCCAGATATTTTACGAAAATTGCGAGAGCTACGCGCGCGTTCGTATTACAAACCTCGTCTGCGAAAGTTGTAACGCAGCGCGAGGCAAAAGTTGAAAGCAAAGACTACTTTCTGCCTCGATCCAGGTTATTGATTACCTTTGGAAGTTTCCGCGAGCTACCATCAATTTTTGCAAGTTCTCCGGGAGTCGTTAATTAGCTCCTTTTCATCTAAAAAATTCACAAGATGCGCCCGAGAAGGTAGATGTTCGCCGCTGGCTTCCATCCCCTTCGACTTTAATTCGCGAGATATTGTTCCGCGAGGACGTCGCGTAAAAAACGTCCACGTCACGACGGATTAACTTTTTTCCCTTGTACCGAATTCTTCCTATGATATATCGCGTTTCACGGATTGAATCGGAAGGATATCGATCATCGCGTTAAGCAGCTTTCACGGTACGGGGAATATTAGATCTGGACACATGTGCGGAACGAATCACCGCAATTTAGCGATGCGAATCAGTGACACGTAAATGGGGAAGACACTCGTGGGGTCACTGGCAGTGATTCGAGGGTGCGGTCTCCGGTTCGTACGACACCATTTCACCTACAATCGTAATAGTTTCGATGGTTTCGGATTTGAAATTTTTTTACCAAGCGAACCAAGTTCCATACTGTCCGTTTTCCCTCGCGTCGGTCCATTATTTTCGAGTGTTCGCGCGATTCCATTTATTTCATAAATGCACCAATTTTTTCTCTGCCACAGATGTCTTTTAACACCGACCCGGTCGTCCGTGAATCATTTCGTTTGTCAATGGCGTATAATGGTGACATTTACTAACGAGATTAATCTTGTAAACTCTTTTCGCGGTTTATAACGTTGCGCGCTGCGGAGAATGATTTGTGCAAGTCGATTACGCTAATGGTTTGCGTTCGATTTCAATTGCGTTGTATCTGTATTGAACTCCACGAGAAGAGTACTTAACAATATTGAATGCATATTTTTTTTAGGGATGGAAATTCGTTAGAGGCTTCAATCAGAATTTTTGCAAAATTATACAGGCACCGCTTTGTTAGGTAGAAACAGTATTTCTGTAGATTCGGTAGAAGGGTTTAGGAAAGCACATTGCATTCTACGGAACATTCTTTTCACTGTGTATTTTATGGTATTGGAGAGACAATATTTGCCCCCGGTTGTATTAGCTTTATTGCCCTATTCGAACGTGCTGGATACAATGGAAGAAATTTAATTGAAATCGATTGGCGTATCCTTAAGCTTAGGATCGGTTCCTTCCACTTTCTTCCACAAGCGTTTATTCTAGCATTTAAGACGTCGAAACACGAAGAAGTTTGAAATTGACTGATCTGACCACTGACGGGGTCGCGAAAGTTTTCGATTTATTACAGATCGCATTACTTTTATGTTGTTTTCTTATTTATTCAAGATGGGCGGCGGAACGAGGGGTAGAGTCGAAAAGAAAGAAAAACATGTCTCATCGGAGATTTCGTTCTCGAGATAATTGAGAAAATTTGTCGGGCGTGGGTGAATTTGAACATTTGGCTGGCGCGTCTGACCATTGATTTATTTTTCTACTTGCATCGATACCGAGTCGCATTCTTTTCTCTTCGTACCATTTCCATAACCAGGGACCAGACCCAGAAAAGTCAGTGAACCATTGTAAATTAACACGTGGACTGTAAATTAAAATTTCACGTGTAAATAAAATCGTGGTTACGCAAAATCGAGCAGGAACGACATCGAATTTTGTGGGCCAATAAAAGCGCAATTTCGAGGGTGGAAACTGGGAGCGAAGCAGCGGAAACAGGAGGCTGCGCGACTGACTGCCGAGACGCGGCGTTAAGTAGCGACAATAACAATAGGACGTGGCGCGGAAAGAACGTGTAATGGGAAAGGAGATAACGTGATAAGTGGAAATAAGAGGCGGGACGGTCAGTTGCGTCGCTTTGCACGGTTATTATCGTTGAAAACGGGGAACAGTGCACGCCACTTCCATGCCCTTTCGGCGCTGTAATCGCCGAAGAAGGCTCGATTCGTTTCTTCTTGCAATTATTTTCGGAGTATTTGGCCGGAGCGATGCTGCAGCTGCGCACAGTATACGGGGTGTACCGCCAGTTAACAACTTCTCCGGTGCATTTAACAGGCATCCTGTATACTATACACGGTGCTTCGCAAAACCGAGCCAAGTCATAGAGCTCGATCGAATCTACAAATATTTCAAGATCGTTTCTACTTTTATTCGACCCGTGTCATTCCGTAGATCGAGTTCACCCAGTTATGGAATTCGATAATTCGCAAGACCTTGAGGCGGTTAGAAATATAGAAAATCGGTCGATCGGATTTCCCGACCGGAACTCGAAGATCTTTCGTTTCCCGTACGACAATCCCACCGATTGAGCTATTCAGGATCCGTCGAAGGAGACTTTCCCCTTAATCCTAATATTCGAAAATGGTTGCTGCCTACAGACGTCCGCCTTACGATTTTGCTCACGTGTCGCGTCGGGCGAGGGGTTGGAGCCTCCCTCAAAGTTCTCCGTTCCTTTTGAAGGATAAAATGATTGCTGTGTCAAACTGTGTCAAACATTTTCGTCCGACTTTGGCAAGTCCGCAACTAAACAAAACTTTAGCTCGACGCTGTTCGCAATCTCTTCGTCGCCAGTTCGTCGTTGTCCTTAATTCGCGTGTTCCTGCGACGCTAATTTTCTACAAGGTTGCGATATTTATAAATAAACGACTCGCTGAACGAGCGGAGAAGTTTCTCGAACACCCTGTAGGTCACGCACGCAGCGGAGGGCTGCAATAAGTTCAGATTGAATCGCGACTGGTTTCGCATATTACGGGAACGCCCCGTCGTTTAACCACGGGCTTATGAATATTTATTTTACGCATTGCGGAGTCGCTCGAATGGATCACCGTGGCTGTTTTATTTTTTTTACCCCGTAACGAGGAACGTTCCGTCGCGTTCTTTGCGTTCGTTTGTTTCTTTTATCGTTAAGTTCCCGGCGTCTTGGAGCTTCGAAGAAAGTCAAAGTTCGCGTTTAATGCGGCCACTGGGACTTTTCGCGTTTACGCTCCTCGCTCGATTGTTTAGCTCTATCGTTCGCGTGGCCGCAGCGTTCGCGCAAAATCGTACCCGTAACGATTTCGCTGGTACGCGAGGCTATTAAATTCTCATTACGAGAAATGGAGTTCGCCACGGTCCGATTAGAGTTCGGAATATTTAAGTGTCACTCGTTGCTTTAATTGATCAATACTCGTTATCGGGGGCTTATACTCTTTAGAATTATCGCACGAACCGCGTGTTCGCCCGTGTACAACGGATTTCCCCCGAAATATGTACCGATAGCTTCGCGTTTAAAACAAAGCGCATTATAACTCGATACAATTAAATCCCGCAATAACACCAACCAGAAATACAATTTGCATAACGCGATTTCTCGTTCAATATCCACTAACGTAATGAACTTCTCTTCGTGTAAACATCTCCCAATGCTGTTCTATTTATCGACTCGCTTTCTACCGCCCCGAGAAATCTGCAATTTTTTCCTCCTTACTCCACCGATTTCACCGTCGTACTTTTGTTATACGTTTCGAACGATGCCTTAAAGATATAATTATTGTAAACGATATCCGTGAATGTCTGCGCCGTTGATAAAATTATCGAAGGCTTCGAGGGACGGTGCACGCGTCGTCCCTCGAAAAAGAGACGTTTCCTGCGCCGACGGGGGTCCCTAAAAACCGGAAACGACTATCGTCCGTCGATCGCGTGGACACAAGTGGGTTCCGCCTAATTAAGTTCTCGCAACATTCTGTAAGCGTGAATCATTTGGCCTGTAAATGCGACTAGATGGTACGTTCAGCCATCTGTGGCCACTTAACCAACGGCGAGGGTAACCGACCGATTCAGATTATTATACCTGCGTCACCACTTCGCTGGTGGGGCTCGAAATCGCCCCTTCACGAGCCATTGTGCATCCACGAGGCCCCCTGACAGGTTGGCTTCCGTTTTCCTCCGAAGTGCAATGGCATTCCTCTCCCTCTTGCCGCGTAGTTTATGGCTTTTTATTATAAATGTCCCCTTTTCGATGGCTAATAGTCCGGGACCGCGGAATCGCGTATCGAACGTCTACCGATCAACGTTCTCCAACGGCGTTATTGTCTTCGATGGAAGCCATTTTCGCGTGTCGTTTCTCTCCCTCGTTTTCTGCGCCACTCGCTCACTGCCGCGAACGGTTCCCCTATCAATATTTATCCGTTGTATCTCAAATAGTTGTCGATTCTAATTTTAACACGCAACAGTCTCCAGAAATAATCGGATCATCATAATTGTCACGTTAGGGTAAGTTTGTGCCAGAAAATTAAATTACACGTAATTTTTTAAGGGCAAGCGTTGCTTTACTTTTCGTATAATTCTTCGTAAAGTTACGTATCCAAATTATGGCGCGCTTCTATTGAAAAACGTATCATAATATTTGGGTAATATTTTTTGCAACACGTTCGTCGCGATTCCCGTTTCTTTACACGATCGACCATATGGTTCCCGTTGAGAATCCCTGGACTAATGGACAGAGCGGTACTTTTCGAAGAATTTCCGTGGGTCCGAAACGCGATTCACCTGGGAACAAATGCCCGGGCGCCAGATTGCGCGTAGAACGCGAGAGAATATTAACTGTTATTCTTGCGAGCGCTATTATTCTGTTACGTTGTACTTGTACTGCGGTATTGTGCATGGCGTATAGGAAAGGCGGGTTTATAATTCAATAATAACACGGACCGCAGGTTGCCCCGGCTCGCATTATTTCTGCGGGAATTTGATATCTTCGCGGTTTCCCAAGCAAACAATATTTGGTTGCGTGTCCGTTACTCGGCTGGGCGCAATCCGGTTTCGAATCGATAAAAGCCGTCGATTAAAAAGCGTCGTTAGCTTCTCCCCATCTTCGTCCGATTCCCGACGATTCACGACTTTGATACGTTCGATGTTACGTCTCGTTTGGCGACGATTAATGGGGACATAGAAGGTCGAGACTATTCTTTCTCCCCGTATAAGAGGCAAGAAAATAAATGGCCTGGCGTGATTTTCATGAGAAAAAGCATTTAATGGGGTTGGGTGCTTAATGGTTCGCTGTTTTACGGTCTTGACTCTGGAACGGGTTAATTGTACAGGCCGAGCTACTTGAAACAGCCCACTTTTCATCTCTTGCTGCCACCGTTTTCCACGGACACCTTCGGAGTTTTATTTGCCAGGAATATTGAAAAAACAAGCTCCGACTCGTATTTGCGTAACTTCATATTTTTCCCGTCGGAAAAGTTTTTAATTCGCAAGCAACAACGGAAACAATGGAACGCGAATAAATTTCTTATAAAAACATGCAAAATATAAAGCAGAAATATGGATCGAGACAACGCTGAGCAAATATAGAAAAATCTCACCGCAAATTGAGGTATAGAATGCCGACGATGCGAATTCTGCCTGTAAATAACCAATGTTCGCTATGATAGACAAATAATAGACTCTGAAATCAATTTAGTTCACATCGGAGAATCGTTTACCTTGGAGCGTTCGACGGTAACATTTAGAGTATTAAACGGGAATTTAACGCGTGCTGACGCAGATATTCGAATAAAATTTGAAGCGGAACTGCTGGCCGCGCCAACGATTTTTAAATTCGCGTCGATGACAAGCTCCTTGTCCGCGATGGACGGCGCAGCTGGCGGACGATACGTTCGATGGAAAACGACCGGCGAGCGAAATCATCTTGCTCGTGTTTTATACCGACTCCGACGCCTTTTCTGGATCGCGACCGACTAGCGTATTTCATTTCGCGCTGGCGGTCGATCCGTTCGGTATAAAAACGCCCACCATTAGCCTCGCCGGATGCACGGTAACGATTATTGTTTCTTTAAAATTACGAGCCGGTTCGCGTTCCAAAAGTCGTCTCGCCGCGTCGACCCGCTTTCCAGAAAGTAGATTTCCTCTTCTCTATAATTCCGCCGGGAGCGTAGTGCGCGCGAGATTTTTCGCGTTATTTTTTTTAAAAAACTGCTCGCCTTTAATCGGGGCTAGCGAAGGGGAGCAGCGGAAGCGAGCATCGATTAGACTTTGATCATTTTTTTCCTTTTCTCGCTCGCAGTATAGGTTTGCTCGACGATAATTCACCGCGAAATAAAACTGATAAGCAGTTGGGAATAATCTACCGTAGATGGATTTTTTATTTTTAAATCCCACTTCGATATCGCGAGTGCCACGAAATACTCAACTTAAATCCGATAATTCGAATTTGTATTCTATTTTGTACGTGTTGCCGTATTGATTCTCAAAATTAGATGTTGAATATAATAAATCTGGGCAAGACGCTTGAATTTTAACGAAGCTTTTAAAATAGAAATTAAAAACAAAGTTTCTGGGTTAGATCTGGCAGCGAAGGTAATTAATCCTTTCTCTGGCCGATTCTCTTCTCCGAAGAGGGTACGCGTAGACGCAACCGCGTTAGCCTAACCGGTGATGTCGATGCGTCGCGATACACGGGACGTGGAGTCGCGGAAAAACGCGAAGGCGGCTAGTCGCCTGGCACGTTCAATTTCCCGGCAAATATGGTTGGCCACATCAAACGAGTGGCTGGTCCTAACAAACCCCGGCGTAGGATGGTATCAAAGTGCTCGGGCCAGGTAAGCCTCGCGTTTCTCGCAGGATGCGTTCACGGTAAACGAGACCTGGAGTGACGTATGTAGAGAGAGTCCCATTCGGGCGACCACATCAAAAGCACAGTGCTCGAGCTTTCCGCGATGACGTCGGCCATTACCGTGGCCCGTTTTACGCAACTTTCCTACGGGTTGTTCTGCCTCGGGACTACCTTCACCTGCCATTAAGCGAACGCGAAAATTGTCCCGCGTAAATCGTTGCGTCTCTCAGGGCGGAAAAGTCGTGTCCTTGGTCTCTCTGCTTTTCTCCCTTCTGCTGTTAGTCGCCACCCCCGCTCTAGGTTGGTCCAACGGCTCCTTTCCGGAACAACGACGCGAGCTTCTTTTATTTTCAACCTCTCTAGAAAATTGTGGCTCCACGAGCGACGGAATGCTTGCTGTACCTCCGGAGCTAAAAGATTTACTTAACCACGGTCCCTCTGTTTCCGGCCTGTTCTTTTGATCGTTCGGCCTGGCCATGTTTTCCCCCACCACCACCCTCTCTCTCTCTCTCTCTCTCTCTCTGTCAGGGAGATTTTAGGTCCGTGCAGTCAATAATTACCACGGGTTTTTGTTAGAGTTTGCGCATGGTTCTTTAATTCGGTGGCCTTTTCAGCGAGCCAAACTAGACGGCGCACGGAAAGTTTGGGAAAGTTTTGTCTCCGTCTGGAAAGTACCTGTAGCAAAGGCCTTTTCATCCGAACGCGGATACGGTTTCGCATCGGTTCGTTGGAAAACAGCCATACACCGCAATTTCATCATTTCAGAGGAAAAGCTCGTCCGACGCAATTTTTATTTTCATAAAATATACTCGTAGGATCGTATCTGTTCGAGGCAATATATAAATTGGGTAATAAATGGCCGTTATTGAATTTTAGAAACTTCTTTTAGCCTAAACGCAGTCGTCGATACGATCGTTAAGCAAAATGTAACGAATTTATCGACTATCGGCGAAACACCTGTCTAACCGGGCGTGGCGTATTTTATTTTTCTTTCGTTTTTTCATATTCGCGAATATGTTTCGCGTTTATTTCCTTTGTGACTGTAATTGAAAAGCACGCGATTTTACCGTGCTCGATGGCCACTGCGTCGCACCACTTTACCCACTCGAAATTTGTTGTTCAAAAAGCGTATCAATGACACTGCCTAAAAAGTTTGAATTTTGTTGTTTGCTGCGTTCTTTTTTCCGTGTTTGTTTTCGTTTACAACGCGCTACCGGGAGTGTGCTTGACCGATCGCGTGCAAATTGCGCGAATTTTTCTACTCGCCTCTGATTGCAATTCTGCGCTTTGCGATCGTAATCGTCACCTCTTTTATTTATCGAGCCGTCGTTTAATTTTATGATTGCAACGGAGCCAGAGGACGCGCGATAATGCGCCGAGACGATGCAAGATACGGTGATTTCCAGTTTTTATTGCAAATTCAACTCTTTCGAACGAAACGTTACTTATTTTTTGACATTTCGCGCGAACGTACGTTTCTGCCATATTTTTTATTGTTTTTGGAGAGATCGAATAGCCGGTAATGTAAAAAGAAAGATAATTTCGCGAATGCTCGTATCGTCTGTAGCAAAATTAATTGATATTTCCGTGATCCGGCGAACAATGCATTAATACATCGCGCAGGCTTTTCAATTTTCCGGTAAAAAGGTAAATTATCGCAAATTAAAGAGAGGGAAGCTGGGTATTTGAAGCGACCGCATGAAATTATCCGATAACGATATTTTTGCTATTGTTGGGCGTGCAGGAATCGGATCGCGTGTGTATTTTTCCTGCCGGCTGATGGAAATTAGCGCGGAATTAATGTTTAACGTGAAATGACGTCGGTAATTTTTATTTAAGTTAAAATTCGCGTTCATATTTTAACGTGTACGCTTCGGGCGTTATTTTTGGTGATCGATAAATGATTGTACCCTTATAATTTTACTTGTTATTCTTACGCTCGAAACGATGGCTCGTTAATTACGAATAAAATCACAAAAAACGACGAAACGACATTTTATTACCCTACTTTCGAGTCACCCGCAAGGCGATTCTATCCTTTGATTCGCAAAAGGGTTGATTTAATCCGTGGAAAGATGAATATGATCTGCAAAAGGGTTAGGAGCTCGTAACCAAGGGTTGCTCGCACCCCTACGAGGGAGGTAAACAATTCTTATTAGATAAGTAAGTAAACGATCATCGATTTATTAGCAGCGGTTCGTCTGATTTGTGGGACCGCGATGTGTGTAAGCAACGCCGATTCAGCAAACATCAGAGCGTGCGAATGATTAACTAAGCCTGGCACAGTGGGGGTGTCATGCAAATAAGCATTATATATTCCTAGTTCATTGGGGACCGATCATTAATATTTGCGACCTCGACTCCTTCCCTTCCCCATTCTCGTATGTGGCTTTCAGAGGCACGTATGTTATTACCGTTTGTTAATGTGCAAGGCATTATTTATATGTATGCATACTCGTCGCGGGCTGAAATCGATACAGATAAACCCCTGTCCGCGTCGATAACTTCAGTTTAACCGTAATCGATTTATCCGCTATCTGCCGCGACGAGTTCAAAACTTGGACGTTTTGGGTTAAACTTTTAATAAAAGTCCATTTATACCCACGCGGAACGGGTTTAATTTTCGATCGCAGTATCTCGATGTCTCCGATTCGAAACCAAGAATCGCCGCCTCGTCCACGATTCTTTCGTTTAATCTCAAACCTTGGTAAAAAGCTCGTGTCCAGAGCTCGATCCGTCAACGCGTCGTCACGAAGACGGGGCAAAACAGAGACTTCTCTTGGTTCGGTTGCTTCCGTTTTCAGGCTACGACGTCCGCGTTGGCGATTCTTTTTTTCTCTCTCTCTCCCCGCGGAAACGAATTTTCGCTAATTGCCAGTTTATTGGCTGCTCGGACGGGAAGGAAACGAGAGCGAACGAGAGCGAGAGAAAAAATGGAAGAAAGAAGATTAATTATTTCAGCCGGGCCTCCGGTTGTAGCCGTGGACCGATCGTTATCCGGTGTCGGTATTGATTTCATTAATACGCGAACGTGCCAGCCGCGTGACTGCGCCGCGAAACAATTGGTCGTCTCGTTTCGGCCATCCCTTTTAGGCCCGTTGCAGACGGACGACCTTTACACGCGCGATCCTAACCCTTTCTTTGCGCTTAATTTACACCTGTTCGCTGTCCACGTCCGAATAATCGTCCGTGGTGAAAAGTAGAAACGTTGCTTTCGTCTAAATCGTGAGACGTTAATTTTAATTTAGTAAATTGGAAACTAAAATCAAGACAAACAATTCTAAAGAGGTATAATAGATTAAATATAAATAGAATTTGTAGAAAAAATTGTTTCTTGATAGTGTTTCGTTTTTAAAATGGGACCAATCATTGGTGGCCAACAACTGTATCGAAAATTGGCTCGATGCTTAATCATTCCACTTTTATCCGCCGTCCGGGCGGTCCTTTGACGGTTACTTCGAGCGAAACGCGAAACGCTATTGGCAAGGAGGACGCGTCTATCCGAGTTACATACTGTCCGGACCCGTTTAATCTCATTTGGCGCAGGAGCTTGTTGCAAGGAACACGCCAACGCGTCGCAGTCGTTTTGGATCGTCTCTCCGCCGAATATTCCCGGGATGGAGTCGGTCCGCCAGACAAATATTCCGAGGAACAGGTGCAGTCTGGAAAAGACAGGGCAGTGTGTTAGCGTAATTGAGTTGGTCGCGACGCGATGAACTAGGACGACTGGTAAACGCTCGCGATACAGTATCGTTGTTCGTCGACGAACGTTTTTTACTTTTATCACGGATAATACCGCGCGTTGTCGTAAATTCTCGGCGCTAGTTTCTGCCTAAAATTACACGACAGCAGTCCGAGAACAAATACAAACACAGACCAATCATATTTTTCAACAATAATGTTCGTGTGGCAACGTTAATCAATCATGGGAATGTAAATTTACACAATATGCGTTAGTGGTTAATTGAAAATTCCCACTGGCTATGACGAATCGAATATCAACGACAATGATTGGTAAATATGTGCTGCGGTATTGTAGACAATAAAATAATTGCAACACCCGTTGATGTGAATATGCAATCATTGCAAAGAACACATCTAAAATTCCATCGCGCCTGGCTCGTTTTTCTATTCGATCCATCTTTTTCCTATGCAATTTTCTTGGGGCATCAACGAATATCCTTTCTTGAAAATTCCATTTAGTTTCGCCAGGTTCCTTCGAGTGCACCTAACCTTGCACGGTGCATAATTACACGGAGGAGCAAAGCTCAGAGTGCAGCGACACCGAAACGCTGGCTGGGCAGCGTGTATCCCATGGACCTTTCGTACACAGCGACCAAGATGCTTCCGAGCGAACGACTGGGTCGCGGTAACGGCAGCCCGATTAAGGTTAAATTCGTATTTGCAATTAGAGGCGCGAAATGGAGAGCAACGATTTTATTTGCAGCGCGCCGGTTGGTTTATTAAGCGGCCCCCGCGGAACGTAACGCAGGAAACATAACCGGCCGCGAAATATGTATACACGCGTGCACCGCAATTTTAGACATCTGGCGTGGCAATAACTTAAGCGGCATAGCTTATGATAACTGAATTATGTAGCTACAAAACTTGTGTACGTTCCACGCAAAGCCCTGTATAATTCAGGGATTGCGTGCAATTTGTAGGCATTTTGCGCGACGCAGCCAGCGACGCTCGGATTTGATACTATGTCAGTGCGATACGTTTCGTTACTGGCTCGAACAATTCGAACAGCGTCGCCTACAATCTGCAATTTCAATTTTTTTCCACCCGTCCGACGCTTATTGAAAGGAAACGACTTGTTAATCCCAGCCCGTAGACCAGGTTTTAAACGTAACCAACATTCCTGGATTCCTCCGACTTAACAAATTAAAATTACATGTATTTGCTGTATCGTTGCTCGTTTTAACAGGTAAAGCTTCTACTTCTACCGTGAAATTTGAATCACCGTTCGAGGAAGTGGCTATCGAATCGATCCACGGAATTCCAACGGGGCCGAATTAAAAGATGAAAGACGCGCGAAAGGCACCCGACGACCAATAACATTCAAACAACGATTTGCGCACCGTTTCGCAAGCGCATTCCATTTCCAGGAGTCGATGCTATTCCCATTTGTCGCGGTGCCGATTTCTGAGCCCTTTTTCACCCCCAAGTGGAGGAACAATCTCGTTGGTATTTTCAATATCGACGTTTCTCAGAGAGGAACAAAAAATTCGGGTCGCAGCAGCAGCAGCAGCGTAAAATTTCTTTCGCCCTCTGTCTGGGATTCGATAGAAGCGGCGCGATGGCGACGAATTTTTAATTTCCGATAGGATGGATCGCGCTCGGACAGAAGGAGGTATAAAAGGGATTGGGAAACGGATCAGCAAAGGGGCTACGATTACTCGGGACGCGTTATTTGTCGATTTGTGCACCGTATACGTTTCCGATGTCGTGCACAAAGTGGCTTCTAAGCTGTTGGCAACCGTTCCTTTGACGTTTCTTGTTACCCGGGACCGTCACAAGGCGTTCAGTAGACCGCCCCCCACGTCCGCCTCCAGGTTGCCGTCTAGACGTTAGGTAAAACCGAGGAGATTCTACTCTCTTCCCTCTCTATGAGTTTCTCTATGTACGTGTCTGGGGCCGCGTGTTTGTGTACAAGTTGTTCCCGCGTTACTAATGTATCCGTTGAGTACACTGTTAATATTTAAGCGTGTGCCTGGATTCCGGTAGCTGGCTCCGGCGCCGACTGCCTCCTTCGACTTGCCGAAACCCTTCAAGTTCTGTGTTGATCGACGCCGCCTCCCAGCGCCAGGTGCTTCCCGGAACGCAAACTGCATCCGGTAATTTCCGAAATTTCGATACGACATTCCCGATTAATTAATCACGCCGTGAACGCCCAGCCAGGTAACCCGCGCGACTCCGTCGCTTTGCCGCGTTATATTTACAGGGGGGAGGGGGTGGGAAAAAAATTGAAATTTTCTTACGAATCATCCGTACGTCGGAGAATCCGCGAACAGTTTCGACGCAAACAAGCCTCGACTTTTTACGCGAGCGAGATAATAGCGTTACTCATGGAACGACCCGACATTAATCCTCGAACGAGACACCACCCCTGAAAAGCTACTCTGACGCGTTCGGTCGCAAGAAACGGAAGTACGGATATCCAGGGGTAGTCTCGAAGGCGACAACCGTGTCAGGGTTTTCTCGGAACAGCAACGGATTCGAGGGCGGTCGACGGGGAAACGAGAAGGGCAAGTTTCGAGGGGAGGGTAGCCGTTGGGTGCGGAGTAATCTCAGGAGGACTTTGGTTTCGAGACTGATGAAGTTCTGACGTTGTTTGCGAACCCCTGATTCGATTATTCTTCGTTAAGAACTTGCGAACTTGTAATTGACACACGGTGCATTTAATATTTCTGTACGTTTCGCAATTTTAAAATGACACATGCAAGTCTGTGTGTTTACGCGTTTCGGAGGAACGATTGTCCTCTCCGATGCCAGGCAAAAGCAGAACAGCATCGTTTCGACGAAACGGGAAGTTTCCTAATCACGATGCCCGCGCGAACGTTGCCAGAGATTGGCGATAAAAAACGGGTCGGATAAAATTATTTGTTCGCGCGAGGCGTGTAAGAAACGACGATATTCGAGGAATTGAATCGCGATTGCGGTGTGCAACGCCAGCTTTTTCCGTGTCGCGGGAACAAATTGCGCGCGACCCAGAAAACAATGCTTTACCCGCGAATGCAATTATAATCGTAAGTACACGGTGCAAAGTAAAGAAATTTTCACGTTCGAACCCATTCCCTTTCAAATAAAATATTACGTACGTTACGTTACATGAGGTAAAAATCAGAAAAGGACAATTACAAGTAGTAGTAAAGCGCAATAGAAATTTATTTCAACCATTCTGTTCCTCACAATATGTAACAGTTCTTCCTTTTTCTTCGGAATTTGCGGAATTAGAGAAAATTGAATTCGAAAATTCTTGTACGCGCGGAATTCGGTAGAACTAGGCTAACGCGTCTGTCTACCGCTTGCTATTTCTACTTACGTCGGAGATCCGAGACGCGATGTTCTGGACAAAATCAACGATTACTACGTTTCTGCTTACTTGCGATGTAAGAAGCAACCGTAGCCCAAATAGTATTACATTTCCGTGTTTTAACCGTTTGACCGTAAAATGTTTCCCGTTGAAAATTATATTTTATTTCCTTTTCTCTACCTTCGAAATGTCAGGCTTTTCTTCCAACCTGGACGGTAGAATTTTCGCTGAAACATCCCCCATCGCAATTTCTCCTTTTTTACAACTAGAAACTCGATTACGGTTTATCCAGGTGAATGCGAAACCTTTACGTCGGGGGAGTAACAGTTGCACGCAGAATAATGCAGAAATTGTTTCGGTCCATTTTTTCTTTTCCTTGCTGCCGGGCGAATGTAAATCCACGCCGCGATATTGCAGCGAAATTAAAAATAGTGCACCAGAATTAAAGTAGAGACATTCGAGTGGCCACGATCCATCCCCGAGCACGATGCTTTGAGCCATTATCCAACCGAATGTCCTCCCCGTCGAAATACGTGGCGTTCTTAAAATTCCCTGGACAGGTCCACTCGTGCTTCAAGGTTTTGTAATTGAATTCTGCAGCCTTCTCCGAGCCTCTATTCCGAAGGAATGTCCTCCGATCCCTCAAGCTTTCCTCCCTTTCGTTGACAAGTCCGCCTTGGACGACTCGTCGTAACTTCCCGCCTTATTCCTTTATTTATACAAATCGAAGGTGAATTACTGTGTCAATTTATTCGAACATGCTTCGAAGGCACAACTGTAGTTTATAAAAAATAACCTTACGATTGATAAAAACGTTCTCGTAGGACAGTGAATGCAGGAGGCCAAACGGTCGGGTTCGTTTCCGGCGAGCTGCGGGGAAAATTAATTAGGAAATTTAGCGTTTCATAACTCACGATCGAACAGGACTCGAACGTTGAAAGGGTCTTCAGGTTTCCTCGAGTGGCTATTGAACCACTGCGGCCAGCACTGCTCAAACACTTCAACTCGGAGAGGCAATATCTCTTAATTGGACTATCGTAACGGCATGCTCAATGGGCCCCACAAGGAAACGTTTTGGAATTAAAACACTTTCAGCGGGCCGCATCGCGCGTTCCCCGTTAGAGAGATTTCGACGCGATCCAATGGACCGCGAAACATCGGCTTTTTAATTCGCGCGTGGAATCCGTTTATCGAGCTTTGAAAACGGACGGTTTCACGTTTTCCACGGACCTCTTGAACCGTTCGCCTGTCGCTTTCCTCGACTTTCTACCGCCCATTCCGCGATTAGGTTGTTTTCTAAACGCGGCGACGGTTTGTCACGACGCTGGTAAACTCGACTCGCGCCTCGACGTTAATTAAATCCGACGAGCAATCGAATTCCGATCGTAGACGCGTAAGAATTACACGACGACCAGCGTCCGTCGTGAATGACAATGCGTCGTTACGATTAATTACCTGGATTCGGTTCATTAGGACGACGGCGTGTTTCGAATACGCTTTAATCAATGCAATGTAATGGACGAAACGTCGCCGGAGGGGAAGGAACCAGAATCGAGCGGTGCCAAATGTGTCGGTGCAGATTTTAATTAGAGTAACGATCGACGATAATCTTATTCTATCTCCGTACTCTGCGTTACGCGTGGCTCGACAGTAAGGGGCGGATAAATTTTTGAAAATTCAAACGGAGTAAGAGTTAAGAGGCATTGTTCCGCGAACTTTGAGGCACTATAATTCAGGATGACGGAGTCAGGAAGAAACATCTAAATTCTCCATCCCTTGCACGCGCGTGCAGTAGGATATTCCGTCTGTCGCTTGTTCAGACAAACCTGTCACGTCATCCGTTACGTCTTCGAATATAATCCTGAACAACCAGAAACTATGCGTGCTCGTCGACGTCGCCCTTAAGCGGGCTACGATTGTCATGGATGTACGGTAGGTACATACATACGTTCCGCTCGATTCCCGCGTTACATATATGCCCGGGCCCCGTTAACACGCGAACAATCAGGTGTACACGAAATTTACACGCGTGCGCTTAATGTGCCCGAGCGAGAGGAAACCAGCGTGAAAAGCTGTTTGCCAAGCCCCATTGTTGGAGACACGGGACCACGCACGTGTTAAATATTACGTGTGCACATGCACACGATGGCACAGGTGTAACATGCACCGATCAGAACCGCTCGGATAGACGACGTTTTCGGGCAGCTGCTGCCACACACGCAGCTTGCTTAGCGATAAAGCGACGGGGGAAGACGATCTTTTATCGTCCACGGACGGTTAAAGTCGTACAAGTTGCCTCCGCGGTGCGTGAGAAAATTTCAAACCGGAGCCCGGCTCACCGACCGTGGCTCAGACTGTGCCTTTCATCGGGATTAAGGCGAAAATTAAAAAGCTCTCGAGGCTCGTCCGCGAGATAACTTGAAACTGTCGCCTTTTATCGAGTTTAACGCGAAAATTATCCTAGCGATCGTTTCGAATCTTATTGCCCTTGCTTTTTAACGAATCAAGCCCGTGTTTGCGGCGTCCCTTTTGTGCCCAAGGCGAACGTTTCGTCTCGTTTTAAAGCGCCGGAGAAGAGCTGAATTTAAAATGTTTTAAAGTTGCTAAAATGTATGCAGGAATATTTTTAGAAGGTTGGAGTTAATTTGACAGTCGCGCGCCTTTTGGGGATTGCCATTGTTGCGAGTTTAAGGCGCGACAGTATCCTTTTTATTCCTCGGTTTGCATCTACTCTTCTTCTTACAAAGTGTTGCTCGCCAAAAGAATTTTCCCTCTGTGCCGCTGCACAATGCGAAATTTAAGATTCCCCGGGAACGGCATAATGCGCCAACAAGTACACAAAAACAGCGAATGCAAAATATTCTTTCTGTTTCCTCTTTCGTTTTGCACTCGTTAGGATTCGCGAAAGATGAAACCTTCGTCGTTTTTAATCGATAAAGCGTTACGTCGAACGTCGCGTCTATGGTTAGCTATTAATTGATATTAATGATCCGATAGAGACAAGTTGGGAAAGAAAGAAAGGTAGCGGAACTTTTGTCTCAGCGCGATTGTTCCTGTTTTAAAAAGTTTCAGATCCCTTTTGTGCGGTGTTCCGCAAAGATCCTTGATAGTTGTAGGAATCTTCTTGAACTCGGTAGTGGAAGGGCCGTGATAGAGTTTGCGTTCTTCGTAAAATTTATCTTTTCCTTTTTGTGAAGGTAAAGCCATGTTCGATGGGGCCGTTTTATTGGGTTCGCGAGATCTCGCGACGGTATTTCGTTATTTGTCTTCGGTGTTCCCTAATCGACCGAATGCGAAATGGACGTAAATTGAAGGAAGAGGGAAACGGAAGGTTTTTTCTAATCATGACGGATGCGGCTTTCCGAGAATCTACAATAGAGGAGCTCCATGATCATGTAAATAAGGAACGAAAATGTAGTTTATGCTACGTAACCAAGACCCAGTTTCGGGTTTCCGGAGAAAACGGTAATGGGAATAGAACCTAGGTGGAAGGAGACGCCGTGGATGCGGGGGCGGAAGAAGGAAGAATACGTACAGCTTCCGGAATATTTCCTATTGGAACAAAAGACCGGAATACAATTTCCCAGCAGCGTCTCTGGAAATGTATAATGACTTTCGAATCGATGCGGACGCGATTCTGCTAAACTTTCTATCGTTCAAGCTTCGTTCTAGTTTTTTAATTGCGATACAATTCCGGTAAGATTGCTCCTCCGCCGAGGATCCCCTCGATAATTATACCTGCAATTATATACTTTAAAATGTCTCTCATGCGGTGTATCGATGTTTCAAGCGTTTCAGTTATACACGTTGGTCTTTTCAAAGATAAGCTTCGTTCGTTGATATTGCTCGACGTAATCAGTTTCGTCCATCGACGAGCAATTTTACGCAAAATCGCGTTTCATTTCGCGTTAAAACGATACGAAGAATAGGTAACAATTATCGGGTACCGCTAATTGTACAAAATTTACATGAAAAATTAGACCAAGTCTCCATTTACAATATCGATTCGAGTACAAATTAGTGACAAATCGGGCATGCAAGATTCTATACAGTCGCGATCGAAAATAATTTTTCCAGAACGATTTAGAAAGTGGGTAGGATTTCGGGGGTGTGTCTATTCACCAAAAAAGCTCGTAATTGTATATTAAGTGGTAAGATTGAGATTTTAAGACGAGCGAAGTTTTCGAACATAGGAAGTCACGGTCAACATTCTTTTAATTTTCATAATTTTCACGGTTCGGGTAGGGGATATATTTTCAACTAAATAAGATGAAATGTCTATTCCGTATCTCGTTTACGCTGTTACCAGCAGCGACAGACAGGAATAAGTCGATCAAGTACGGTTTCAGGACGAAATCAAATTATCGTGGATACAATTCATTAGTATATTAATAGAGAAAACAATGGCTCGACGCCGGAAATCGGTTGAGATCGCATCACGTTCCCCCGTTAACTCGATTGAAAAGATCCACCTCGTCGGTAATCAGTGGCTGGTCGTTTTTAATCGACAAGCGTTCGCCAATTAAACATTAAAATGCGCTACAATTACCAGTGCATCCTGTTTATTACCCTGTTCGTGTAATTTTATATTTAACTCGATCACGCGGCTGATTGTATTTAGCGGGGATGCGCTCCGACGAGCACGTTCATCGTTGAATATCTTCGTTTGTCGGTTCGATTCACGGTTTGAAGAATAAAAAAAAAAAAAATACAATGCGATTCCCGTGCTATTCTATAGATCCACTCTTCGTTGTAGACCAGTAAACAAAGTCCAAATAAAAAGAACGAATGCGATATGAAAATTCTAAAATTGAACAGAGACGTCCATCCTAGCGAACCACTGAACTGATAAAATTAATATCGGAAATTGTAGCTTGATCTTCGAGACTACAACAAATTTTTCAAAAGTTAATAACACTTACTTTACTACGCCCCGTTGATCGTATTTACTTTTTTCCATGTTACGGTAACACAGATTAATTTTCTCCTCGCTGATAGATTGTGTTTATATTTCATAATAAAAATAAATTGTAGGGGGATGATTCGGGCGAGCGATAGGCATTATGCAGCTCGTTTCTGTTTGTCGAAAGGTTTTCGCCATACGCGTTCGCACAGAATGCAGGTTGGTGCAAACTCGCGGACCGACAGCAATTTGTACAGTTGATTTTCCAAGTCAACGAGCAATCAGGAAGCCGACACACAGCTCTTCCCGCATTGTCGCGCGAAGATTGCTTTTTCATTCCATTCGGCGTTTATTTTTTCGCCGATCAACGAGCCCGGGAATGTAAATTAATCCGGTATTGCATATGAGATGCGCGAATGCGAGCAACGCGGCCGTATTGAATTCCGTGATTGGAAATAGGTATTACGTAGACGAAACCGAGGCTGGGAGAAGAGAAAACGAGTTCGTGTTTCGTTTCTGGACATCCTTTCCACCATGCTTTCCCGTCCAAGGCGTATTTATTATGCTTTAGGTCCGTTTAAAAATGTATACACGGTGGGTAATTCTACGTAAAAAATTGAGGAAAATTATTACTTTACAAATATCGTTGGAGACGTACTCCTTGCAAGCATAATATCTACTTGCAACAGAAACGTTATCTCCGCAAATTCTCATTAGAAAACTCGATTAAAATACCTTGCCATAAACTGATAATTTGCAATAAACGACATCGCATATTTTCCTTATTCTTTTACGCGGAATTACTCCCTGGACGGTTCTATTACGATTTTCCAGCCACCCTGTATACGTCGGATTCCGATATAAAATTGTACGAGCCGAATGGAAAAGGAATACGGATACTTTTCTAATAAAATACCGAGCAAATATTCCGCGAAAAATATTAAATTAATATAGTTCCGACTCTGAATCGTTATCGAAACGCGAACATTCCTTTTTATACGAAGAATCGCAATAGATATTTTTGCCGCGCACGGCCAGCAGCGGGTCCAATTTTCCAGCAACTTGGTCGGTTGTAAATTCCAGCCGATCCTGGAGAACCGACCGGACAGCAATTACATTTTTCGCGAAAATTAAAAGGATGTCTGGATTTCTCTCTTGAATTTTTAAATTACTGTTTTAATGGTGGCATTAAATTCGAACGTCGGGAAGTGGGAACCGAAGGGATCGTCGAACCGAAACTTATTCATTTCCTACGACGAGCTGCTTTAACCAATCGAACTCGTGCTTAGAGTCGAGTAATACCCCATGTACGATCGTGAAACGTTTTATTATCGCATTGATGTTAATTTTCGAGCATTCGTTTCGATCATCCTAGTATCCAACTTGAATCGACGAACGCGACAAACCTCTTTGCGCCTAAGCTAATACGTTCGGAACACGTGAACGTCGATAATTGACTCGAGGATGAGGACGGTCGTTGGAGCAGGCGTCCACGCCAAAGGGTAAACACCTACGGAGACAGGAATGGCGCACGAAGGTGGCCGACAGGTAAAACACAATGGCAAATGAGCGTGATTATTTTCGAGATGAAATGATGGCCCGTAGGCGATTCGGTCTGGCTTATTTACATTCCGGGTCAAGGGCCCACAAAGGAAGTTGTAATTATGAGATGAAAGCATCCCCCTCGATTCGTCCGGGAATACAACTCCGCGCGATATATAGATCCGAAAGAGAGCCTCGCCATTGAAAGTTTTCGGCGTTTCATCCCATCCAATTACTCGTTACACGCGGAAACGTTCTTTCGCTCGGCCCCCAATCAATTAGTCTCGAGCGGCGAATTTTTTCGTTCGTATGTGTTTTCAAAGTAAACCGCGACGAATATTCAGACAGAAGGCGACGTAGGAGGGAGAGGTTACAAGGAAGAAGAAAAACGGATCGATGGGAATCTCATTAAACGTACTCGTTCCGCGGAACTTTGTCTTTTCCTGTTATTCGAAGGAACGACTCTGTTCGGTCGCGTCAATCGATATTTAATTAAGCTCGAATTTGCATTAAAGTTGGCGGAGAGCGGTCAAAGCGAAACGGGGAAGGGGGTGGAAGGAGGGGGGTGTGAGGGGGAGGGTGGAGGAAAAATAGTGGCATAATTAGGGATAATCTTTTCCCATTTGTCTTCTAAGCGCTCTGGATGTACATTGTTAATTACGGCTGACAGTAACGAAGAGAGCTCCACTTAATCGAGCGTAGACTTTGCCGCCGCCGCCGCCGCCGTCGTTGCTGCTGCTGCTTCGTTCTTTCCGACTTTCTTTCCCTTTGATCCTTTCTTCTTTCCCCCCGGCCGTTGCTTCTTCAATATTTATCCTCGGGACGAGCCGAAGGCGGAAACGGAACGTTTTTATCGTTGGCTTGCGGTCAATGGCGTTGCTTAAAAGTCGCGACGACCGTGCAAACGATCTCCGTCCGCGAATTAAGCAGCCGAGTAAATCGCTACGAGACGAATAGTCCCGGCCAACCAAGTTTACGTTAAAAGGTTAAATGGAAGAGACGGTTCCGCTGTTCGGTCTTTAAAAAATATTAAACAAAACGTCAGCGAATCGGTTAAATACGATTTTACAATTTTGTTCGAAGCACTTTTCCGATGGTCAAGGTCTTTTATATCTCGTTATCGTTAACGGGTGCGCATTAACGGAAGATGTGCTCATTAAGCCAGAGTTTACCGACCACCGCCCAACTTTCTATAAACGAAAATATATTGGCCGCTTCGTTGCGCGTGACCTATTCTGTTTACCCAGCTATTCAATCTACCCTTGTCTAGGCTACTCTCGCCCCTACGTCCCGGAAACTGCTAACGTTTCCCGAATACAGAACAGACTTATACATTTGTTTCAGTTATCGTAGGGTCGCCTGTACAGGCCCCGGCCGTAATTTAAATTCCTTCGTCGATAAACATTAACCCTTCCTACTACAAGAATCTGTTTTAACAGAAGCTGCTCGAATGCAATTTACGAAATTAAAATCCTTATCCTTTTACAATTCTTGAAATTCCTCGAGACTATCCGAAGTTGAATATTCCTTGAGGTAAAAGGGTAGAAAGGTGTCAAGGTTCTCGCAGTCGGGCATTGAGATTCCAGCGTCGTCTGATCTATTAGAAAATAAGACGGTGGTTTCGAGGGGAGGATTCGTTTAAAATTGGAACGCTATTTATGTAACGACGCGTGGAGGGTACGGGGAATGGGTTGGCTACAATGGGAAAAGAAGTAACGCGAGCTTTGCATACTAATTGCCGGCGCGTTCTCCGGGTTGTTCGAGCAAGATTGCAACGGCGCTCGCGATACAAAGTTCGCCGATGGAACTCGGCACGCGGTGCTGCACTCTTACACGGCTCCGTTTCACCGTGTAAATTTCCGTGCACTCCCGTTTGATGGCCGACGAGGAGACCTGGAATAATTTCGGGAACGTGTTCGCAACAAGTCGGAATAGCAACGCGAACGAATTGCAGTCCGAAACTCCGCTTGAAGAATTCGGCCGCGTAATTCGACGAGCAACGCGAAACACGCGGCGACCGATTAAATTTTTGGCCCCGTTTTACACGCGCTGGCTTATAACCGTGAATCCGGTTTCACGGGATTTTTGCTTTTTCGAAATTCGCCGATTCCCGATTTCATCTCTCCTTCCCCGGTCCCGGCGAAATGCGTGATCTGTTTTTTTTTATGATATCTCGATAATGAACCGATCGAAACGCAATTTTCTACGCGACTAAACGTCGATGACGAATTTTTAATTAAAACGGAAGAAGAATATGCAAGGTATGGTATTGACCATGCAAGCGGTAATAATTTTTATTAAAATAAATGTATAACGTGTCCGTCTGCTACTGGTTATTTCTACTTGCGTCGAATGTTTGCAAATATATTTCTAATTAATTAGAAGACGGTAAGGTAAACAGGAAGGAACTACCACAGACAAAGTATATGTTCGTGCCCCTTTACTGTCGTACCGACCTAAACATTCAGAGGTGATTTTAGCGTCCTCTTCTCATGGATGGTGGTCAGTTGAGAAACTCACTGAATTGGTGTGACAGGCAAACAGACTAATTGTGTGTAAATGCATATGGGTTGAGTAATTAATAATATAATTATTAATTACATAGCAAATAATATGAGCTAATGGCTGTGTTCTTCTTATAGTTTCACTGCGATCGATGGTTGAAAATAAGTAGAAACATCCAGTCGTGGACAGACACGTTTGCCGGGTCGTGCTCGTTCGCACGCGAACTCTATAAATTTTTGAAAGTCGTATGAAAAATTTTATTCTACGTTTTCGATTCATTCTCTCGCGCGAAATGATCCTATTTCCGTTTGCGCCACCGGTTACCGGATATTCTGTATAATATCGTGCACGGAATCCAGCAATTCTAATATCGATTTTAGAACAGCGCCGCGTAAGCAACAAAATCCTGGTCGAACGGTACTCGAATATGGCTGGGATGATCTTTTATCGTGACCTTGAACAGCCAGTTAATTTCCTTCCGTCTGCAACCGCGTCCAAGGCAGCTTAACTTCGGTAATCGGTCGAGTACTGTTGCTCTCTGCGCGGTAAAGCCATTGGCTTGTAGTCCATTCTGCGCTTTGTGAATCAGTACCTCCACCGAGCTTCTGCAGATTATGCAAACCTGTATTCACTGAATTATACAGCGCTTCGCCAATATCCTTTGAATTACCATTTGTTCGTTCAATTCTTATCGCTTACGTTTAAACACCATGAATTATTTCGATAGCGTTCGTTACTAAGTTCTGCAAGAACCTCTTCACAGAAGCATTTCTCTCTCTTCAAGTCTTAACACTAAACCTACCGCGACCGGTCAAATGACCATTTTTAAAATTTCGGTTAGAATTTCTAACGTACAATATTATTTTAACACCATTTAACTTCACAACTTTTCATATAGTATACGTACAATGAATTTTACAATATTCACTTCTATTCTTATTGTTTGTTCTCTGAGAACAATATGTAAAGAACTGGACAAAATTTGGTATCAAATTCTGGTTAGCTTCCGATGTAAATAGGAAATATATGTATAGCAAAGACGAAAGGAGAGAATCTACAGTTTCCACTGTCTTAGAACAGTCTAACAACGCGTATTTAAAATAGTTAAACTTTAGAAGCGTGCAGTTCCGAAACTACTAGGGTTTTATTAATAATTGAGCCATCGTTGGTAGCGGTAAACCTCCCCCTTTAAAATGGTTTTTGGTTTTTGGCGATCCGACTTTCCGTTTTCGAGATATCGTAATTTATGTAAAAGGTAATTTATCGATTTCTTGGTCCGTCTCGTGTACAATAGCCTATTAACGCGTATTAAAAATACTAAAACTTTAGACGCGTGCAGTTCCGAAATTACTGGTGTTTTATTAATTATTGAGCCATTGTAGGCAGCGGCAAAGCTTCCCCTTTAAAATGGTTTTTGGTTTTTGGCGATCCGACTTTCCGTTTCGGAGATATCGTAATTTATGTAAAAGGTAATTTTTTTAATTCGTCTATCTCTGTCTTCGTCTAACGGAGTCGGACCTCCTTGTCGCACGTGCGTCGTGCTGACCTAGCCCACGTACGTGACTCTCGTGACCTAGTTCCGGCGTAGTATTTCCAAGAAATTACTACGCACTGTTTACTACCTACGCGCGCGCGGGATCAATGAACTCGCGCGCGTAAAGAAATCCTATCTCTGGAACTAGCCACCGCATCAACGCGAAACTAAAATCCTCATATCTCCGGAACTAATGAAGCTATCGACTCGTACAAACGCTCATTTTAAAGGGCATTTTATCCTCTATCTAATGAATATAAATACTCTTACAATTTATGCTGTCTTCTATGTTTATTTTGCAATTTACTTTGACGCTACACACTCAAAGAAGTTTTAGCAATTCCTATTGACCGTGCGACTAGTGTACGGTAAAACTGGATGTTAAATTCTTTATTTAATTGAAAATGAATTTAAATTGTATACAGGATGTTTGCATAATTACTATGCCATTTTTTCGTAAACAACTGACTTTCTCAGTAAAAGTATTGAATATTTTTATACAGGTTCTTAAAATAAACATCAAAATATAACATTCTATACACATAATGCAAAAAGTATAAGTACGTTGCCTCGTAAAAGAGAAAAAGAAAGACTGGTCGTTTGCTCGGTCATGGTAGGAATAGGGTATACATGAAGTGCCGGTTTAGTGTTAAATTCCTACCTAGTTTGTCGATGGAACCCGGAAGCATAAATCTGTATTAGATACTTGTCGTTGACCAGTGTTATGAAGTTCAACGATTAGAAGTCCCACGAACGATATAAAAATCCAAATAAAGAAACCGCGTCCGCAAGTTTGTCACGTTTCATCTCGACGAAAGCGTATCACGCCCTCGGGAGTGTCCCGGCGTCGTTGGTCCGGAAAGCAGGCTTTCCAGCGTCGCGTTAGAAATTCAGCGTGCAGTTTAGCTCGTGATCGACGCGTGGTCTCGGCGTCGCCGGCCTAGGGTGCCGCTTAAAAACACCTGAGAGGGTAGGAGACATCTCTCGGCGATAGAGGGTGAAAGTTAGCGCGAGCACATGGAACGATATACCTGCTAATGGCACCCTTCTGTTCGCACATACGCGCGTTGCACTCTTTTTTTCGAAACGGCACTCGAGAGGGAGACGCCTAGCGTCGATAGAGGAAGGAGAAGAAGAAGGGGGCGTGTAGCGCAGCCGTTTTGTTCACGGCGAGGGACATCAATATCGCCGCGCCGCGCCAAGTATTCAGAATGCCCTTCAAGAATTTTAATGCGACGGAGAAAGAATTTATTGCGACATAGAATGCGCAGTAATGGCGGAAATACGTATAAAAGTCGGGAAAAGGGTGCGCATTGTCGCCGTCTAATGGTCTGCCTCGGGCGTTGCACAGTGGCAACGTGTACACGCACCACCACCGTTCGCCCCCTTGCCTTCCTTTCCGCGTCCAGGGCCGTCTTTCCCCGGAGCATCCGTCCGAGGGCGACCAGAGGGGTCGTGCAATTTTTAAAATGCACCCGGACCGACGAAATTTCGATAGAGGACTCCTGGGACTTTTTCCACCCCCGAGCGTTCGTCGCGTTCCGACCGATTGTTTATGGCTGTCAGCCAAAAACGCGCGAACCGTTTTCGTGGCTACTTCGAGTTCCATCGACATCCCAAGTTATCCCGACTACTGTATGTTTCAAGCAAACAAGGAACGATGGGGATTCAAGTTCCAAACACACATATTCGTTTATTTGCAAATCAAATTTTCCGTGAAATAATCGTTCGCGAGGGTACCAGGGTCGAGGAGTCCCGACCTGTGTTCGAGGGGGGGATAGCCCTCGTCCACGGCCAAGAAATAATCGTGGATGTACCCCCGCCCTCTTCTTCTCGTCTTTCCGGCCTTTCTGTTCAACCCCTCTCAATTTTGCCGTCTCTTAGCATCTCTTTTGAGGCGATTCAAGTGTCTCGCCGAAGTGCGCCATTAAAATAGATCAACTGTGATCTGAATTGGCCCACGCGACGGAAAAAAGGGTCGTCGCGCTTTCTTACCCCTAGACGGTCTATTAACGCGTAATATAGTCCCGCCATTGTGCGAGCTCTCCCAGAATAAATACACTCCGTTCCTTCCTTCGGGGGCGTATTATTTTTCGGTTTGGCAGTCGTTCGACCGGGGATAGGGTTTGCTACGCGCGTTCGAGAAACAGCGGTCGTCGAATTTGAATTTGTCCCGATTGTTGATTTTAATGCGGATGCCTGAATTTTATTCAACATAATTACTATTTCGATTAAATTGTTATCGGCGATGGTGCTTTGTCGCGTTCGACGATTGCTTAACGGTAAACAAAATAGAAACGCATCTCGTGTTTCCGAATGTAAGTGCATTGTCGGTTCGTTCGATATTTGTCGACGTCAAAGAGCGATGATAAAAGAGAAAAATGAAGGTGTTTTATTAAGGGGTTCGTTAAGCACGTCGTTGTAGAACTTTGTTAATAGATCGCGTCTACGCGAAAGTAACTTGCAACGCCGATGGTGTCATCGATACGAGCCGCCTTTGAACATCGACCATGACAACGCTGTCGATGATAAAGCTTGCTTTAGTAGCGTGACCATTAGAAGCGGCGGCTTTTCATTGAAGAAAAGTTTACTTTCTCGAGCGTGAGTGATCGCAGCGCGAGCGAACTTCCCGACAGCGTCTTATATACATAGGTAACGTTGCATTAGCGGCAAATGGCCGTAAGAACATTGATGGCCTATCCTATTTCTGGCTCGCTAATTATAGCGCGCACAGAGTCCCGTGGCACGTTCAATTTCGCGCACCGTTGTGACCCATAAATTACGCTAATAATTCTACTCTCTCTGGCTCCTAGTCCCGCTCGGTTCCTCCTCCTTCCTCCCCGGCTGTATATTATTATTTTCGTTGGGAATATCTCTGTATTTGCATTTCATTTACCATCCTCCTAACTTTCATTCGATTATTACGGTACACAGATACCCGTAATAAATCAAATTCAACGCGCAAGCTTTGACGCTCTAATTGCATTAACAGTTGGCTTTGTTCCTATTATTTTTATCGCGATTCTTTCGCCTTTGAACCCTTCTGCAGCGCACAAGCACTTTCTGTGTTTCGCGTCAACCGATGTAAATAATCACGGAAGCGACAACGTATCTTGTCGAGAAACTTGTTACCTTTGACACGAATAATTCTCTGAAAAGCAAAATCTATCGATGGAGAAGAATTTTCCCTCGTGTCGAGCAACCTTACACAGTTTGGTCGCTATACTCGTGATTTTCATTGGTAGTTTATACAGACAGTGTTTTTCAATAATTAGTGCAACGCATTACCGTATGCAACCTTGAATTTGGACAACAAAATGAAACCGTGTTTTGTGAAACGGATGGCTTTCGCGCAGAACCGCCACTTTGATTAAAATTTTAATGACTCGACCGTGTTCCTCCCTGATATTTAGGGGAAAAATAAAGTTGTTTGCAGTCACTGTCGTCTCGTTAAAAGAGCATTTCTTCGATCTTCCAGTGTAACACGCGACCGGACGTTCACAAAAGGCAACGCAGGGTAATTTCCATATTTCTTTTCACGTTTTTTTTACAAATCTATATGGTAAAATCTGTATTGCAAGTGGAGTGGAAAGCACGTTATTATGGGGGTCCTGTTGGATAAATCTGGATAATTCTAAAATGGACTAAAGTTTCCAATTGGAAGTCTACGAAGCAACGATATAAATATCGTGTACCTTGCCACGACTTATTTATTTCAGTATTTGGTGCTATTAGGGAATGGAAGCGCGTTGTTTGTCACGGTATCGATTTTCAAAATCCATCGTTGCAAATAGAGTCTGTGACCCGTGTACCGTAAACAGCGATTAATTTACCTCGTAAACTCCCAATTGAAACGATATACTTCTTTATATCGTTGTTTACATTTGAGTTCGATATACCGTTCCACTAATACAGAACTACGTTAAATAAAATAAAAAGAAAATATTGGAAACATGCGCTCTTGGCAGATTAACTTATCGCGAATCCTTTAAAAGGACACAACGAAGAAATAATAACAGATTTAGGCAAATTTTATTCGCGAATAACGAATAGAAATGTCACATTTTGCCAGCGATTTCGTCGATTTAACAAATTCATTAAACGATTTTACGAATGAAACTCGAGAGGAAATTAATTTACAAATTCGAAACTTGTATTCGTTATTCGTGAATTAAATACGATGAAAAACCACGTTGCTCGTGCAGAAATGAAATATTGCATATACGTATCTCGTGAAAGTAGCTGCAACTCCTGCAGGTTCGTTACAAGCCCGAGGTCACCCTATTTTTAAAATAAATACCGAAAGCTCGACGTCCCCCGTGCTGCAGGCTCGTTCGGATTCCGACGTCCGTTTGATCTCGTTGTGAACGCGGCAGAAAGGAAGACGTAATACGATGCGGGTGGTGCGTGACGTAAAATGCGAAAGCTTTTGAAGTTCGATGGAAGGGTCGGCGAAATTGAAGCCATCGGTATGTGTTTCGCGACGTTATCTATACCCTTATTGGCAAGCGAGCATTTTGTCTGGCAACGTAGCCCCGGTGCTGTTGGTTTTCGTTACTTAATGTCGATACAAATGCCTCCGGTTATAGCAAAAGGAATATAAACAAAAAATTCAGAGCTTACCACTCGTGAAAACGAAGCGGAGGATCGACGAACGTCGGAGAATTCGTTTGAATTTTATGTTTGTTCTTTTGGTTTTTAAATTATTCTCTAGTGGTCCTCAAACGGTTGAATTCCAGACCATTTCTGTCGCTTGGCAAGAGAAACTTCTCGAGCTTCTGCAGAGAATCGCAAGAGCACAATGACGCGGAGTGCTTTCCGCGTTACGCCGCGTTACATCTGCGTGTTTAGCGTTTAATTAAATTATTTGGGGGTTACCTTCGTATTCACTTCCGCGAAATGTGATTAAATTATGTTCCACGGCTGTTTCTGAAACGTCGTAATTTATTTAGTGTATTCACATGAGCAACAATATTCATTCGTGGGATAACAAGCCGGCGGAGAAGTCCCGCGGTCCGAGAATCGCGCGCCAGAGAGTTTTGGATTAATTTCGCGTAAGTTTAACCTCGTCGGTTTTCGACACTGCGAACGCTTCGGTGTACCTTTTGTTGTCGAGGACGCGAATTGCACGCGGATTCGCGAATCGCGAGCGTCGCGACGACGCGACCAAAGGATGGGAAGCGAAATTCGATCGCTCCTAGCTTGTCCTCGCCCCGAGGCTCGCTCATATCTTTGCGTTCAATATCATTTTCATCGCAATAACCGCGAGGAAAGTAATTTTATAATAACTAAGTAAGAAATATAAAACATTCCCTCTTTGGGTTCGGTAACTCATTAGTAACACGAGACGTTCCCGATACCGGTGAGCTGGCGGAGGTAACTTTAGGACACGATGAAAGGAGAACCTTCTTTATCGAGTCGTAATTTTTCGGAAACAAGATCCGCGATTCCTCGAGCGAACGTCGGTGGTCGAAACGACGAGCGTTCGGAGTGGCAATTAGAATGTAAAGTGCAGTCGACGGAAGTCTCGAGGGACGATTTCGTTGGAAGAATAACCGAGTCGACGCGTTCGCGACGTCTCTGGAAACGCAACGGCCGCCTCGAGTGCCCAATCGTTCGAAGAGCCATCGCGCGACGTTTGTATTGTTTGCGAGGAGGAGCAACCGCCGCTCGAGACGCAGACACAAATCGCATTACACCGCCGCAGACTCGTAAACCGCGTACGATCGACCCGTGGAACCTCTTGGACGTCTTTCCATTTGTACGGCGAACGAGCGTCGAAAGGCGGTTAACGGCGGTAAATTTCGCGGGGTTGTCCAAGTAGATAAAGGCCACGGTCGATCAGACATCGCGGCCGGAGACGTATAAAGTTGTTCCCTGTTCGCGGAATGGAGTAATTCCTCGGTGCGCGATCAATTCGTCGGAATGTTAGGGGTTAAATGGCGGGTGAAGAGCCAGCGGCTCGACGTATGTACGCCATCGAGGTCGACGGACGAGCGCCATAGAAACGGGATTATAGGCATCGACGAGCACGGCCGTGCATCCGTGGTGGCATCGCGGTGATTGTAATAAATTTTTCAACCGGTCGTCGCGCGAGATGCGGGGAGGATCTAATGGGCTGGCAGCTAGAGGAACTTTCCGTGAAAACGATGGCGGTAAAAGGAGGGTAAAACCGCGGGTCGACATCGAAAGTATTTACGATTATTTCCCGGGCATTAAGGCGAGTAGCTGTAACGGCCGGACATCGCGTCGGCCTCATTTAGACGACACAGCCGAGAAGAAGGGAATAAGAAGAGGTCGCACAGGGTGAACGGGTCTCCTTTCTACGGCAGTACCAACGACGAATCTCACCCCTCGTCCCTCCACTCGCGGCTCCGAAGACCTTTATCCGTTGTGTATTTTCCAGTGAATTAAGTTTCTTGCCTTCTGCTGTCCAAGTTTATATGTTTTGCGGAGAGATAGCGGCGTTCATCCCTGGTCGACGCGAAGCCAAGGGCTGCCAGAGGACTTTTCTTCGTCGTGGAGCACACAGGCCCGAAGGGGGATTTGTGAGCTGGGTGGTTTTTGTTTGCGTCACTGCGCAATATCCAGCCACCGGCTTAACCACCTTTCCCAGCTTCCGGCTTCTCTCTTTTCTGCTCCCGTTTGGCCGTCTTGGGTGCTTCTGGTTCTTCTCATCATCCTCCTCGTCCTTTCCACCGTCTGGCGCGATCTTTTCCCTTGGCTTTCGGCAGGCCAGACGGTGACATTGTTTCAACGGGTGTCGCTCGCGAGATCTCATTCCGCCGTTATGGTTTCGCACTTCGTTCCCGGCACTCAACATTTTTACGTTCGCTTCGCTTTTCCTACCCCCCTCCCTCCCCTCCTCGCCCGGTCGACTTCTTTCACGGCCACGGTTTTATTACCGGCACGGGGAACAAGATGATAGAACACTATCCCGCCTCGTTGCGTTAACTTTAAACTACAAATGGATTCTTTTTTCCCTTCGCGACTCACCATGACCGGGCTGTTTATCTTGTTAGGGACCAACGATGACGGAGGAACGCTATTCGCAAATTTTACTCGCTATCGCGCGATTCGATATAAATTAAAACTGTGTTCGGATGTAGCGTTCTTCTTCGAGCTAATACTTTGCGAGTCTCCTTTCCAAACGATCAATACATATGAAAAGTGTTCAGAACTTTGAGGATGGTAAATATTTATTAAAATTGTAGAATTTATTAACGATCGTTTCCCAGCGAGGTACGAATCGCGCAAAGGGGCGGCGCTTGGCTTAGTCCGATTTACCGCGTTTGCAGACTCGAGTCGGGGGTTGGTCTTTGTTTGCGCCAATATTTACTCGCCGACTAAATTACTTCCTTCTATAACTCTCTCCTTTTTCGTAGCCCGGTCTGCAGGACTTCCTGTCGCAGCCACCGCGAAGGGAACAATCACCGAAAGATTCGACGTCGCTTTCGACCAGTCTCTAACGAATTCTAACGTCGATCCATTTCGTGGTCTCTGGGCAGCCTTTCAGGCTTGGACTTCAGATTACGGGCCACTTTGTCACGATATCTCGGTTGATCGCGACGGCCAGTCCCAGTTATGGCAGTCTCTTTGAGGGGGATGTTCTCGTGCTCTTATCGGTTCGAACGTCCATAAGCTGTTAAATGCTTTCCTCTCCGCCTTTGGACCACTCCGAACATATTGCGTGCGGAAACTTCCATCGTAGACGAGGTCATTATACGAAAGCAATTAGGGGTTGTTTTCTCGATGGTCCTCGAAAAATTTCGACCAGCAATTTGCGCTGTCGCGACTCTCCGAACAACGCGAGTATTTCGCAATGGCAAAGTCAACTTTGCTCTCGACAAACAAACTGTTTCGTTATTATCGTTGAGTGTTCTCCGGTGTCTTTGGACCGAGCCTGAATCGCGTAAAAAAGGACAAGTCGTACGGAAAACCGGGTTGATCGAATTTTTCGCAGGCGTCGCGTGGTTCGTCATTCGCGGAACCGGGGCGCAAACTTGCGGAACGACATTACCGGAAATGTAATACCCATCTTGATTACAGAACGGTCGTGGGGCGTTTCCGTGGTGATGGTTTCTCTGTGCAGGCCCTGCCTACGTAATTTCCATTCCGACGGCAAAACCACCTTCTTCTGTGGGGCCTGGCACCGGCGTTCCGCGCGGAGTTTTCTCTTTATCTTACAACGTGGCAGACTCTGACATTGTCCCGACTCTCTCATTGCCGCTACACGCATCGTCTCCCGCCCTCATCCCCCGTCGTGCTTTCACGCCCTTGGCGCTTTCCTTCCACCGTCACCCCCGTTCCGCTTTCCAATTTATCCCTTTCGCTGGCTCTGTACTTCCGAGATATTAAACCGTAGTTCTCCACCTTTGATCCGCGGCCGGTACACAATGCTCGGTCTTAAGCCCTTCCGGTCGATGCCGGGAGTCGTTTCGGAGTCTACTTTCCTTCCCATCGACTGACTCCGCCACCCTCTTAAATCCTATCGCTTCTACGCAAAAGTTTACCCGATCTTTTTACCCGTCTTCCTTTATTAGCGGCAATTATACGCTACGGTACGTTCTAATTCGCAATTTTTCAGTCGAAAATTACGCACGTTGGGGTAAATAAAATATAAACTGGAGCTATAGTTTGTCGGAGCCTTCGTCTTCGAGATAGTTGCATTTGAAAATTTGTCGGCTACGATTTGGCTGGCGCGTCTGACCATCGATCTCCTTTTCTACTTGTGTTTCATTCGGTGAAGAATTACAATAGAGTACGTACATCTTTCGAGTTAAACGCATACGGTGATTTCCTCGTATTAAAGATAATTCGAGTAATCTCCTGTTGGAATTAGCAGAATCGCGACTGTCTGTAATTTCCAGATTGGTCGTTCCTCGTGAAATAACCTCGCCGCAGGAAGGATTTCGTTTCGCGGAGAAAGAGGTGGCTTTCAGGGTGAAT
This sequence comes from Colletes latitarsis, assembly GCF_051014445.1. Classification (NCBI taxonomy): domain Eukaryota; kingdom Metazoa; phylum Arthropoda; class Insecta; order Hymenoptera; family Colletidae; genus Colletes; species Colletes latitarsis. The sequence continues at coordinate 21,275,703 of NC_135135.1, read as the reverse complement.
TTCCTGTTGCCATTTTGTTGTAGATTTCCCGTGACATTTATCGACACGATGGATTTCCCGTTGAAACGAGCGCGTCCCTAAGTCGACGATTGAAATATAGAGGACGGGGCGAAACGTCGACGTAGAATTCGCGACTCGGAGCATCGTGTATTTCACGTTCAGCCGAACAGATCAAAGATGAATGGAGCTCGAAATATAGATTCTAGAGACGTCAGGAGCAGCGACCGGAAGAGAATTGTCTTTATACGGATGCTGGGCATTCAATGAGGGGTAACAAGTCAACCATGCGATCCGATGTCGTCGCTCCACCTCGAAGGGTAAAGCCTCTCTTCTTTCCAGTATACAGTTTCCACGCTTTTTATCGTGCCGCTGACACTGACAATGGACATTTCAGTTTCCTTGAATTTGCGACACGCGCGTCGATCGTGCACTTTGCATGAAAAATTCGATCCTCGTCCCGCGGAACGAACGTCAGCTCCGCAGACGGTGTAAATGCAGAGTCTGGGATACTGTCTTGGGAATCATCTGTAAGAATTGGAGAACCATTTCGAAGATACATATTTACCACGTTCCACCTTGTTTGTTGGTTCGATTATTCGGTTTTGTAGGTTCCAAATACTCTAAATTTGTTATTGAGTGAACAGCGTGGATCGACGTACGAGACGCTTGCTCGCGATAAAAAGAGAAAACTAGGAAGAGTCGCTGGTGGTTTTCGAAGCGTCGCGAAAGCGGAAGTCTTCGTCGAAGTGGAATCGCGGTTTTCACGCCCGCCGAGGGCGAAATCCGCGGGAACCAGGAGGACTCGTCGATATTCGCGAAAAACCTCGCGATAACCGTCTGAAAGGAGGACGAGAGCGGTTCGAGCGACGTCGTTTTATATTGTCACGCACGTTGACGCGGAATCGCGAACGGGGATATATTCCGAAAGTCTGTCTCTGATAGAGAGGCGTCGTCGCGACGTCTGAGGGAGGCGGGGGACGCGTGTCGTCGGCGCGGAGCCAAGCCGCCATCGGGCCCGTGTAATTTTCTGCTCGCGGAAAATAATTAGAAGGCCGTGTACAGCCGTGTATGGACGGTCTCTTCCGTCTGGCCCGGCTCGGGGCTTGATTACTCCTAGGAATACGCGTCGCTGGCGAAACGGCAATTTAAATTAGTGGACGCGGGCGCTGATGCGTGCACGGGCCGTGTTTGATGCACCGGTCGACGGCCACTTTAAAAAAGAATTTGTAACGACCGTGTGCTTGCCGAAATATCCTACGAGCGCTTAATTCTTAATCCTCTCGTTCGTACGTGCACAAGCGTCTCTTCTCTTTCGATTCCGGATCGTTCGAGGACTTTGACCCGCCAAATGCACGTCAAACGGATACGTACAAAGTGGTTTACTTAAGCTGTCGTTCTTAGTTTTTGTGATAAATCAGATCGGGTCACTCGTCGACCGTACAATAGTGGACCGAATGGAAAAAAATAACATTTTTTGCAAAGTCTGACTTTGGATTTCAACCATCAGTCGATTACCATTCAGTCTCGGCAAGTTGCGTAACAGCATCCAAATTTTCAGGTTTCATTTGGTTCTTCCATTTGAATTTATCGATTCCATAATTGAAATACCTTGCTCGCGAACGTAAACATACGTGTGATATTTTACTAAAATGTTATCGTATCGTTCGATTAAAATGTCAAATGAAGCAAATATCACGTCAGCGATTACACGCTCGTGTTTTTAGTACTGATTTTTAAACTTGTTTTTAACTTCATTTTGCGGGCTGAATAAATTGAACGAAAGAGTTAAATTGGCCTATGGATCGGGCTTTGTTCACCCTTGCGCTATAGAAATAGAAATACACGTTTCCTTTATAATATTGCCCGACATGCTGAAATTTCCGCTGTTTTCCCGGGAATTATTCCGAAGTTTTGTCAATGTATTCATAAAAATTCATTGCGCATACTGTTCGTTCTCGGAAAATTTCTTTAAAGATAAATTGTCATTTAGTTCGCGAGCCGAACAAAATATTTAATATACTCGTGTTTCGACCAAATTCCCGGTCCTCCGCGGCATAATAAATCTAAAATAAATGTCTAAAAGACATTTTACGACCACCTCGGCAGTCCCTCGACTGGAATCCTATTTAAAACATTATGGGATGAAATGGAACGAGTACTCCGCTACCAGTGAAAAACCCAGTTACACGATTCGACATACTTTAATATGTAGATTTATCGTACCGAGTCGGAAACTTTGGTAAAGATTAAATAATGATTTTCCTTCGAAGAACTGTTCGTAAAAATTATAATTACGCTTGGAAACTTAGCGTCTGCCAAAGTTAACGTCCCGACCTCGTTTTCGGATGAACGACGCGTCCGAGGTCGTTGTCTCCGATCGAATTTATTCGTGCAGCTTCTATCGGATGAAATTAATCGAGATCTTTCATAGGCAGGGCGTCGTTTCGAAACCCCAGATGATATTATTCGTCACGAAAAGGCATTTCAACAACCGCTTCCCACCGTAATTGCGTGTCGGCGATAAAGCGATCGCGTCGCATGTGGTCGGGGACGATCGTATCGACTCAGATGGAACCACACGCGTCCAACGCACCCTACGCGACGTGTCCACGATTCGTTCTCCCCCTTTTATCTCGCCGGTTTCCGCGTCTGTCCGCTCCGTGGCGGTTAAACGAACGCTCGCCCGGAAGAAGAAGAAGAATTAATTAATCCTCCCTGTTCACGCTGCATTTTGCATAAGCCCGGTCTCATCGCGTGCGCTCCGCCAATTTACCACGGCCACCAAGCAACACCGAAACACACCGTCCGTCCCATTATCTCCCATCGAGTTCGATAATGACGCCCGTGGCAAGCCGGCTGTCCACCCGAATCGTCCCCTATCTTATTTACTAGCCATTTCTCCCGATACAAACAGTTTTCTGTCGCCTAACAAACGTTTGGCCACCTAACGCCTTCCATGAAACGATTTTAAATCGAGTCAAACAATACCAAATTCCTTTTATCTCGCTTCGCGAGTCGAATATTTTATTAGAGAGTCGTTAAATGTTAATACGTCGATGAATTCGGTAGGCGAGACGGTCAGTTGGACGAACAATGGTCCAGGTTCAGCGATATAATAGTTAAGTTTCTTCTCTCTCTTTCTCCGGGCTGCAGCCATTAGACAGATCATTCGCGTTCCCACCACCTGTATCGGAAGCGTCGATTAAGGGTTTCGTCGATTAATCAACGTCTATGTTAACAGTCGCGTTACCGAGCTCGACTCCGGAGGGAGCAGCGCATCAATTAATCGATGTCTCTATCAACTGACGTCTTGATTAACTCGATCAAGGTTGCGAGGCACGGTCTTTTTCGGTCAGTTTCGCGACTCGAGTCGATAACAAGAACCATTTGCCGTCCGTGTCTTTCCATTATTACCGTAACGGCGAAACTCACGAGGCATCTTTGATTATCGCGAAATGCCACGGATTGTTCGCGGTTGCGAAAAATATGTCGGTTATGCAACGCGCGTCTCGCTCGGCGAAGAACACTGTTAGCGCGCTAGGAATCCCGCGGAAACCTTGATTCGAGGAAACGGTGAAATCTTATCGATTATGAGAACGATTGAAAGTGTAATGCAAGATTCTTGGGATGGTCTTCCAACCGTTAGAATCTGACCCAGTTTAGTTAATAACCGATCCTCCCTGCTCCGTCTACGCAACGTTCAGATGTTCCTTCTCGAAGTAATAATAATAATATTACTACGCGAGCGTTCAGAGTATTATTTATGTTTCCGTAGTTTGTTTGCGTAGCGTGTAACTTTGATCGGCGCATAATACGTGTTTGTAGAGTAAAATTCAACGTTGTTAGATAGTTTAAGCCACAAGTAGAACCGAAACTGAATATGGATTAGAGAAACAATCTGTCGAGTAGCGATTTTTATACGCAGTATTTAAAAGGGAAATACCGCGTCCATTATCGGAGGAATCTGAAAAATTGTTGTCGAGCAGCGCGACGAAAGGGTTCCTTCCAGCACGGTTTCGTATAAATATATATAAAAAAGTAAATGAAAGGCGAAATGGGGGAAAAGTTTAGGCTAGAAGGATGCGGCAAGCCGACACGCCGGTAAATAATGAAACTTTACATCGGCGCGAGTTGCTTGCGGTGTTTTTCATCGCATGAAGTGGAACTGTCTAGACGCATTCAACGTTTCTGCAACACTGCGAGGAACACCTTTATCGTACCCTCTCTCGCAATTCCTCGCAAACGCGCGTCCTCCCTCTCTCTCTCTCGTTTTTTTAATCGTCCATTTCTTTCTTCACGGTTTTTATTTTATCCCCCTTTTTTTCGCTGTTGCGTTTCGCGTTTCTACGCGGCCTTTTTGTCCACGGAGCGGTGGGTTATACTTGAAAACGGTTACAGGAGACCGCTCGGAGGATCAGGGAACGTCGATGGCCCGCACGGAAAACCAGTAGCTTCGATTCCACGGAAAACCGACGAGGAATTCACCCGTTTCGCGTTTATTTCGCTCGACGAATAGCTCCGGCCTTGCACGCGCGCGGCAAAACGTTTCTGCTTTATTAAAATCGGAAAATTCGAGGACGCGAACAGTCCGCGAAACGATAGCTTTCGAACATTTTTGATCGGCGATGATTTTTCAAAACATTCGCGTGCGAGCTGTTGCATATTACACGAAACCATAAACGATGTTTTCGAAATTTAGCCAAAATCACAATGCAGAGCGGTTTCTCGAGGCAAATAGAAATAGCAAATATTATTAACGTAAAGTGTGGCGGTCGTAAAATGATAAAACGTTTGGAATAGTTTGCTAAACGGTTCTGGAGCACCGTAAGTTCTGTAAGAGTAACGTCGAGTGCGGAGACTTTCGTTTCTATAACTCCTTTCACCCTCCGAGTAGATTCTTTTGTTGATTCTATCAAAGGTAGACAGGTGTTCGAGATATTAAACGCTGGGGTTTGGAAAAATCAAGTAGGATTGCCGAGTGGACCAGCATTTATCCTTCTAGGTCAAGTCGATGTCTAGCGTTGGTATACTTAAGCTGAAAGGATTGGTTTTTCTAAGAACGTACGATAAACGTTGGCTTCCGGTTTGGATATTATTCGAAGTCGATGCATGAATGCAATTTCTTCCTGGATAAAAATTTATTAAAAACTCTCCTTTTTATTTGATAGATATAGACTTTGGTACAAATACAGTTGTTACGAATTTATACAGGGTGTTCTGCCACCCCTGGGAAAAATTTTAATAGGGGATACTAGAGGCTAAAATAAGACGAAAATCAAGAATATCAATTTCTTGATTGAGGCTTCGTTAAAAAGTTATTAAAAAATTTCAAATCATTCTGGAAAAATTATTTTCGGTTGCGGGAGGTTAATTACAATCATTTTTGGTGAATAGACTACCCCCGAAATCCTACGCACTTTCGAGAAAAAAATTCTTTACCGAAAATCTGATGTCTGACCATACATCGTCATATTTCCCTTAAATTTCATGCGTATGTTTAAAACATCATAACTTCTGAACGGATTGGACGATTTTAAAGTTTCGAGATACAAACTATCCGTATTTTAGTGAAGAATATGTACAAATTCTAAAAATGTTGGAAAAATTGTTCCTTTAAGTGAGAAAAACCCCATAAAAGTGGTCCAATTTTCAAATGTCCATAACTCCTACAATAGTGAATGTATTTGAATTACTACAGGCGGAAGTCTAAACGTTTATAATTTTTTAACGAAGTCTCAATCAACAAATTAGTACTCTTGATTTTCGTCTTACTTTGGCCTCTAGAATCTACCATTAAAATTTTTCCCAGAGGTGGCCGAACACTTTGTATATTATTAGATACACGGTTGGTAGAAAAATGTCGAAGCAGTTTTTTTTCGCTGCTGATATCAATTTGGAAAGCATCGTTTGCAAAAAATCAATACTGGAGTGTCTGGATAAAAGTTTGGCAAACCGTAAGTCAAGGTTTCATCAAAGACGGAGGACTCCATGAAACACAGAGTAACCCGCAGCTGGTTCGGGAATAGAAGTTGGCGAGTTATGTCGCGGAATAGCAGTTTCGAGGCGGTTAAACGCGCGGAGGAGGATGCGAAACGCGGAAGTACAACGCGCGAAGAAGTTCGCCCGAGGAAGAATACTTTGGAAGCGTTTCCTCCCGGAACATAACCGAGCGAACAACTCGCAATTCTACCCTTGGTCGTATGAATAAGTCCGAAATTCCGCGTTTTAATCCGCGATGCACGACAAGCATGTCGTAAATTTCCGCGTTGCACGATCCTGGCGTCCGCGGGAGGATCCTTTTCTCCGGAAGGCGAGCCGATAAAACGTTTTGGCAGCGCGTGCTGCCTTCGGTCATCGATCGTAAACGATCATCCGAATGCTGATGAACGTTCTTTCCCTCCGCTCGACCTATTTTCCGTTCTTTTGTAACGTTCCTCGGCGACGTGCCGTCAGCGACACCGTTTTATGGTAAATAACGGACCGTTCGAACGCGACACAAAGGTATATGAACTTTAAACGGAACCCATGTACGGGTAAAAATAACAGTTCACTTAGAAAAAATCGCTAAGAAACAATTTTAATCTTTTCGTCGTCTCGAATCGATTAATAAACGAGCGGGTTAATCTAAAAATCGGTGAGTTCGAGGATACTTTTTGTTGGATGTTTTCGAATTATTACGAGACACCCCGTATATTTACTTTCTCCTGCGAGGGAAGCGAGGCAATCTGTGCCCGCCCGCATTCTCGATGCGCTAGTTTTCTTTTAATTTTCCGGCAAATGATTTCGAACGGTCGCGTCGCTCGAGTTTCCGACACCGATTCATCTTCGCCGTCGATGCGAAACGTTCCATACAATTTAAGAAATCGTAACGTTTTTCGTAGACGATCCAATCCCTCTTCTGTTTCCTTAACGTCAACGAAATTTACGCATCGGTTGAAACATCTATCGATCGAACGCGAATGGAACGTGCGATAGATTCGAGAATAAAAACTCCACTATAATTTTTCCTTCTTCGAGCTTTTATTTTTAAAGAAATCAACTTATCGCTATTTTGACGCGTGTAGAAGGCGGTCGGGAGCGAACGATCGCTAAAAGTTTGAATTAATCCTGACTACTGTTTCGCAAGGCGGCTAGGGGTTGGTCGTCGGGCGTCTTTTAGCGTCCGTTTCGCGTACCGCGTAATTGGAGGGAAATTTGCGAGCCCTCCACAGTGGAACTTATCCGAGGCGAAAGCTAAACTTACTTAGGACACGAAGTAAAATTTATTTCTGCCGGTAGCAAGGACTTACGCGCGCTCTGGTAATAGAGTCGCGTGTGCCTTTGCATGTAGCGGTTTGTACATAGTCTCGTACACGGCGTCGCATACTTTCGCCGTATAAAACAATTTCCCTCTGAGCAGGATGTACGTGCGCGAGCTTTCTCGCGGCGAACCTGGGGGTTTCTTCGTCGCGAGTCCGGCGATTCTCGCGGAAGGAATTAGAAATTCAAATTTCGGGAAACGCCGCGATGGAGAAACGATGAAACGATGAAACGATGAAACGATGAAACGCCCGTAGAGCCGCGCGCCTAAGCTAATTCGTATCGATGTTCGTTTGCAAAAATCGCGCTGGAAAAATTGCTACGGCTAATGAAAGTTGCGGAAACATGTTCCTCGGCACCGGTCCAATAAATCTTGTGAAAAATTACAAGGCTCGGGCGAAGGGGACAGAGTGACAACGTAGAAACGAGGAAACTTGAGGGGAATAAGAATTTACAGCGATACTGGAATAAAGTCTGTCCTCGCAGAATTGCTATCGCTAGTGAAGTTTATGAAAATACCGAATCGTCTTTTCTGAACTTTCTCAATTTCTTGGACCGCACGGTCGTGTTCCCGCGGCGAAGTACAAGTCCGGTCGAACGAAGACAAACGCATACCAATGGCGAGAATGCGAGTATTTGCATCGACGGGAACTTTGCTCGATACTTTTCCTTTTTTTTCCCCTCTCCGTACCAACGATGTTCGGATAAAATCTATATCTAAGAAATTACAATGGTTATTGAAATTTATGGAAATACAGGCTCTTCCGATTCTCCTTCCTCTCGACCTTCTGGATTCCTTCGTCAGAAACGTTCCCCGGTAGAAGACGCGGAACTCCGTTCCAATAAACGTATCAATATGACAGTTCGCGAGAGAGGAAAATTTTATCGACGTTCCCTTATCGTTCCGGGAACCACGTTGGACAGAAATCTGCATTCAACGATTGTAATCGCCATTAAAATTTATGAAAATCGCGCTCGGCGTCGATTCAAAGGTTCGCCGGATCAACACGTTCCGCGAAGTGGAAGAGGAAACGATTTCTCCGGGAAGTAGCTCCGGCGATCTCCGAGCTTTTTGACTTCCTGCTCGGCAATTACCGCAAGCTGTTTCGTTCAATAAAGCTGGACGCGATATCATTTCGTCGAGCCTCGGGCGAAAATTCCTCTTAGACCGATCAAACGATCCTCAACCGGCCGTTTCCTTTTTATTTCAATTATCTAATGGCTCGGTTGAATCGATGTTCCATCGTGTAGCCTCGTGTATTTCAACCAGATCACGTTTTATCTTTTTCTGCGGGAGCGTGTCGTCGATAAGGATTTTACTCAGCGAATTGCCCGTCGCGATTTATGTCGGAGATTAATAGCGGAATTGGGTCAATTTCTAACGAATCGGGTCATACCGGTTATCTCTGCGCAATTTTTGCGTAAATGTCAACGTTTATTTATTTATTTAACAACGAACGTCGTGCAGAAATACCTATAATATAAAAACTATCAACGTTGCAAGATAAAAATTATTTAAGATGGCACAGATTCTCCGTTACGAGCTATTAGAATCGAAATCTAGCTGATAATCGAATTATGCTCCTCGTCGGTCGTAAAGGATTCTCCGGAGCCTTGCACGCTGTGAGAAAAAATGGACCCCGTCTGTTCTATGTTCCTCCCAAGCACACAATTACCCCTTTCGTCAGGATCTATTTGTTCTTTAATCGGATCAGTTCGAAACCTTTCGTTTCCTGCGTCAAATTGCTTCGATCGATCGCGTCGATCAGACTATCGACAAATTCTTCTTTTCTAATTCCAACAATCTCGTTAACGATCGTCGCCTGCGAGTGGAAACACGTTCTTATCCAACCATGAATATTTTTTGAAAAATTGGTACTCGAAATCTCAAGGGTGAATTAGTCGAAAGCGTGCAAAGTGGTTTCTGTCGATTGTCGTGTTAAGGGTAACATCCTAAACGGGATTGAGGGAAGGAGTTGGAGAAACGCGCCCTATTTTCCCACGAATACGTACGGTAAAACCACTTGGACGTTCCAGGATCTTCTTCCTAAACACGCCACCGATTACCTCTTTCCTGGGATTCCGCGTATCCTTTAACCAGGTCGGTTCATTACCGACGGGAGGGTGAAAAACTCCCCGAAAAGCGAGGCACCCTCCCCGAGAGCCACTCCGCGCGACGCCCTCGAGAAAAACGTCGTCGACGGTTCCCAGCTTGTGCACCCTTAATTTTGGTCGGTGTCGGCGTCGGGGTTTTTGCTCGAGTAGCTGTAGTGAATTCCGACACCTCGTAAAAGGGTTGGTGCGGCTGTCGACGCCGGGACGCGGAGTCGTCGGCGTCACCGTCGCCGTGCGTCCCCTTTGACAACGGCCAATAACCCTCGTCTCGTTTCGGTATCGCGATTCCAAAGGCACGCGTGCATTCCGCAGCGTCGCGCTACGTCGCCTATCCGTGCGCGACGACGCCAATCGACGCTCGTGTTACCCTCGATCGACGGACTCAAAGGAGAAATGTTAATTTCAATGCACATAGGTGCGTGAAGGGTTTCATATGCGCTCCTGTACATTCCTCGCCAGCCATCGCCACGGAAACATCTCCACCCCCGCGCGGTTGTTATAGCCTTTGCCCGACGGTAGCTCGCGCATACAAACATTTTACTGCCTTTGGAACGCGTAGTTTTTCAAAAACTGCAGTCGTTTGTTCGGAAGATAAGCCAACGCGTGGTAAATATGGATATTGGCGAGTAGGTGTGTTCGAGCATATGTTGGTTTGCCCTTTTGAGTCGATGCACGCGTTTCATTGGACATTCCGCCGGGGCTCCTTGGTGCTTAGGTGCATCTCCGATAGGTAAATGTTTATTGTCGGTAGGAAGCGTAGCACCGATGTTTGCGTGCACGAATATCAAGGTTCCGGGCGGCGTTATTGGTCCGGCCGTGACTAATGGTTCTCCGTAGAGATGTTTCCGAGCGAGTCGTGGGCTCGGTTTTCGCGCACTGACTGGGGGATATGAATATAAATTACCAGCTGTCCTGTCGTATTGATTGCTTGTAAATTATGGCGACACTTACATTATTCAGCCCCGGCTGTGATTTTGTTCGATTTAGCCCCGGGTGGGAGGCGCGCTGGGGCTTAATTCGATAAGGCCCGTCCGTCGAAACTGGTCGACGATATTTCAAAACGCGTTTGTTGTTGCGATTAACAGGCAGGAATTAATATAATAATTTATTTAAGCGATCGATCGTGCACCAGAAACGAACGAAACTGGGCGCACGGTTGGTTCGTCCAGTTGCTCGCAAAGGGGGACAAAACCTTTCCTATGCTCGCGGTCGGTGACTTATACGCCACGCGTTTCTGGTTGCAGATTTTTGTTACTCGCAGTCTTTGAATTCCGGTTGCTCGACCGCGCGGAAAACCGCAGGAAAACCCGACTCACGGATAGTCGAGTAACTCGCGTTTACCCCAAACGACTCATTCCCCGATAATCCCCAATTAGCGTTCCTCCAGAATCCAGGGCTCCCCTCGAGCGCGTGTCTCCGGTCTCCTTAAAAGCGCATCAGACAGAGCTTTCTCCTCGAACCGTGGCACAAAAGCCTCGACTGGAGGAGAGCCAAAGAGAGGAAAAAAAACAACGAGAACGAACACTACCGAACACAGCCCGGGAATCGCGAACGAGGAGGGAGGAAAAAAAAAGGAGATTTCGTCGTAATGCTCGGCTAGGGTAGACAGGGAGAAGCATCACGCACTTTCGCGTACACATAATTCAGTTTCACGAGTTGCCCGCGCGCTGTAAGCACGGGAGAATATTAACATATGGATGGGGTTGCGCAGTGTGAAGCGCTTATCACACAATGGAGCCACCCATTGTCATGCAGATTCCCCTTGGCTAATATAAAATGATCATCAGACAGATCGGGGGAATCCCCTAATGCTTTAACACCCCGGTCCGGCTGAGCTGTTGCGTTCGTTCGCAAGTGCAGCCATGCGTGATAGGCCAGATACACGCGATAATTATATGCTAAAGGCATGTAGCGAAGTTAGGCTCCTGCAACACCCCTACAGCGCGATAGGATTTACGTCTATTTAGCGTCTCGTATCCCTCGAATCGATCCGACTCGAACGGGCTTGCCTTCGACCCATTTTTACCCGATCGAATATATGGGCTAAAAGGCTTCCGTGTCGGACGGTTGATTGATTGCTATTTTGCGGCCACTTCGCGGTAATTGGGGTAGACTGCTAATGGGAAATTTGAATCGGCTCGAAAGCACAGTTTTCGTTTCACGGGGACAAAGAAACGCTCGACGGTGTACCGGATACACCGATTTTCAATAACGAACGATAGAGCTTTCGATTTGTTCCTTTTCGAAGAGATACACAACGCGATTCTCGACGCGTAGTAATTATTAAAATTTCTTTTCGAAGTTTAGTTGCTTTCCAGGAAGTTACGAGAGCCGCTTTGTACATTCGTACGCTGCGGGAATTGTACGTATCTCGCTAGATTCTCTCTGATATTGTGATAAATTCAACGAAATGTTATGTTACGACCTAGCAACAACAGCGAATACTAAAACTTGAACCTCACGCCGGTTTCTTGAGAACGTAGAAATATAAACCAAGATTGTAGAGGCGCGGGGCAGAATATAGACTCTTCCGCGAGTGCTTCTATCAGGTTCTATGCTTTTCAAAGAAACTTCCGTTTCGCCATCAGCCTGAAAGCCCCGGATGACTCGGCTCCGCGGATCCGTTGAATTATATTTGCGGTTTTAGACGGAATCATTAACCGCGCTCGCTAAGGGTGGTTCTTAAAAAGCAGCCGAAGCTACCCCAATTCAAACTCCGCTCGTAATTATCTCGAACGATTCGGCGGGGCTTTCTATCCGCGACTCGAACTTTTATTCGCGCCCACGAGCGGTCAACGCTCCTTGAAAAATTATTTTACGACCTCTCGAGCTTCTCTCGCTCGACTTTATTTGATCCAAAATAATTTCGTCCGTCCGACGTACCCGGATGCGAGACTCGTATCGGACACACAACAGGTAGAATTCCGATACTCGACGCTCGCCTTGGGCTACTTGCGAAACAAGAACCCCTTTCCTCTTGTTTGCTTTTCGATCGTTGCACGTACGACGAAACGTAACGAGACGAACCATCGGATTGTTGCAAGGAATTACTTGGCCGCATTAAGGTTGCTCGCGATTTTAAACGGTTTAAAAGAATTCTGAAAAATCGCGTCTCCCTTTTCCCAAACTAAATAGTATACGTTTGAAAAATTTGTTTCTTTCCTCTCTTAAATAATGGCTGGATGCAAGCGGAGTTTGAAATTCGTTGGATGGAAGTTTTCGGGTGGCATAAGTCGAGGCGTGTTGCCGGTTCGCGGGGCACCGCGCGTCCCTCGAATTCGATTTGCCATGGTGTCCGTGGCAATCGTTTCGTCGTGACGGAGCGACGTTAATTTAATCGGCATTCTGAATCGAGTCGCGAGAGGGGGTACGGCGACGGAGGAAAAAGCACGGACGGAGAACGAGGGACACTCGAATCTGCAAGGGAAATTAACAATGTTTTCCTCTCGCTCTCCTTCTCGAGGATCACTTGTCACCAAGTAGTCTTCCGCGCAGTGGAACATTCCACTTTAACTTTACGCCCTGGTCTTCGCTGCTTCGGCTACGGGACAAAATGGAAAAAGAAAAGAAGCTCGGCATAGTTGTATACTTTCACAGGCGTTAATTAGGATCTATCAGCGACGCGAAAACTCCCTTTTGTAACGAGGTTGCTCCGTAATTTAAGATACTCCGCCACCCCCCCTGCCCCTCCAGCTCGTTGAGTTTCATTGCTCGCGAGCGAGAACGGTTCGCATTTTGTCAATTTGCCGGTCCGCGTTCCTCCCGACGCTCGCGGAATTGAAGTACCCAGCGTCTCTCGTAGTTATCGTCGACGATTTATTATGAGCTCCCAGAATTCAATATTGTACTTCGCTTAACCGAACCTTTGAAGTCGAAAATGGCTTGCTTTTAAGAGTTTGAACGCTCCTGTCCAAACGACCACCGAATTGCCTCGTCTGAGCGTTACACCGTCGTCTACTCGAAATTTCCATAAAGCCGCTTACGTCTTCGTGTATTTTTAATACCGAGTGCAAATCTATACTTTGTCCATAATTTTCTTTCATCGTACGCTGTAAAACTTCCACTCGCGTTAAACATAAAGCGGAATACCATCGAAGATGACTCGTAGTTCGAGCGGTAACGTCGACCATAAATTGAATTAGTTTTTGCAACGAGGCACGCGGACGCGAAAAATGGGGAATCTTGCCGCAGTAGGGTTTGTACGTGCACTCGATTACAAAAGTTCGCGTTCGTAGGCTCGCTAGTACGTAATCCCCGGCGATCGTGTCGCGTTAACGACACGCTACCGGTTGTCGACGGATAAAAATGTCGGTTACTAGCTGTTGGGGAGGAGCAAAAATCGCGGTGTAGCCGCGTTTCACCGGTGCAATTTCAAACTTGTCAGCGTTCTTGCGCGGCTGCTGGGATCGCGGTCGTGCGAAGAAAATGGGTCGGCTGACCGCGAACGCCATTCTGTTTCGTTAAGCCCGTCGGGTGGTTGGGTAACGACAAAAATATGCGGGAACGTACATACGTACCGTTGGTACGCGGCCGCGTGACAACGCGGGACATTATACTTTTATGGCGACTCGTGATTATGTATCAACCAGACAGATTTATACGTTATGCATGGCGCTATCGATTTCTCCGCGTGCCGGAACGCGACGCGCGTTGAGCCCTGTGGGAAATATGCAACGCCGAAGTAATGGCGTTCGGGGCAATAGGCGTTAATCCGGAATAGGCATCTGACTGGCGAAACGTTTCGAAAAAAAAAAGAAATTTTCGTCTAGCGAGCGAGATTCACTCTGCGAACAGTCCCGCTCGTCAGTTTTCGATGGACGTTGACGCTCGAGCGTTTCAGAACTCCGCGCGGACCTCAACCTTTCCAAACGCCCCCAATCCTACGGCCCGTTAACGATAAAATCACTAAAATATACCCTACATATCTTATTTTTCGAGTTACGAATTAACGAGCCATCAACGACACCTGTTAATCGCGTCCATTCCGACCCGAGCCTGAATTTTATTATTTTCTATTACAGTACAAGGATTTCAGAATCAATCTTTCTACCGCTTCAAGAATTATGGGCACGATTTGACCCTTGATATCAAACGAAACTTATAAAAAAAAAAGTTGTTAAAGGGTCTAAGAAACGAGCATGACCGGGGACAGTATCGAAGTATACGAGAATCCAGGCACCGATAACGCACGCTCAAAGTTTTATCGAGGTCCTAAAACGTTGCGTTGCTTTGGAAATAAATTTCTTATGGCCGATGTTGAAGAGTCTGCGAATACCGTGCGAAGTTTCGCAGGCAGATCGCGACGTTTCCGTTATACTTGCGGTTCTAAACTCTTTTTTGCAAGCTGTTCGATGGATCGACAGTTTCGCAGAACGCAAGGAACATTCTTGCGAACGAACTACGCGAAAGTAATTTCAGGTGACTCCAAGTTGCGACCGGGAACGCTTCGCGTGTCAGGAGGAAAGAAATATAGAGATTGTAATGCTTCGAGAATCGTGTAACATGACTTTTAACGCGAGCTATAATTTGCGACCAGCAGTTCTGTTTCATGGGAGAGAAATATGGAGATTGCAAATTTTTATGATATTTTCCACGATATTCTTTAAGCGAGCTGGGCGTACGCCGTGACCGAAGGTACCCATTAAAGTATGAAAGATCTGGAAAGTTGGAAACGTTATTTTACACTTTTACGGGCATTCCAAGAGATTTACAACGAAAGAAATTTATACGAGTAATCTTTCCTTTGATCGAATGTCCGAGAAATGATGAAACGTACTGCGTCTCGTACAGGAAGGGCCTCTCCTTCCTTGTCAAATAGATTCAAGCGTCGTTTAAGCGCCAAGGCGTTTGAACTGTGTTCCGTTCGAGCAAACGATAAACAGGGACGTTTGTACACATATTTATCTAACGATTCTCGACGGAGCCGGTTCAATTTTCGCCCAGCGATATACGTAGAAACGGATCGCCCGCGGAAAGAACGAGAACGATGCCACGAATGGCTGCAACGTTTGCGCGTAAATTGCATTGATAACGTGCCAATGTGCAATCGTTTCGTGGCGCAATGCTCGTCGTCGGAGCCGATCCCAGACTGGCCGAATTGCGGAAGCGAAGACAAGAAAGAACGATGTCAGATCCCCCCATTTCCTTATAGAAAACCTCTCGTTCCTGTCTCTGAAAAGACATCCGTGGCGCGACTCGTTTCTTCTTTCGTTTAGTTCCGTATCGAGAACTCGGGGAAACCAAGGAAACCGATATATATATATAGAGAGAGAGAGAGAAGGAGAAAACACAGAATGCGTCGCTATTGAAAGATATTGGTGGATGATGCGGTCCAGGCAATTTGTACAAACTACCGACGGAAGATTTCAAAGGTAACGAGTAGGAAGAAAACAAGTCTCATCCGAGGGAACGGAATCAAAATGAGCCACGTTCGATTCGTTCGTACGTTCGCACAATGGGAAAAATCTACGTCGAGCTCGCGGAACCTACGAAAAAATTTTACTATCTTACCGTACGAGAAACGGAGTAAACGAAAAATATTATAAACAATTTCTAAAGGATATTTAGAAGTGAAATTGAGACGGCTAGCATAAGTTGATTAGAACAAAACGAAACGGCGAACGCAACAGTTTGGTACACGCGTAATCTTGTTGGTGGATCTGCGTAGTCAGGGATGATGAATCTCGCGAGGGTGAATTACGAGCGACAAAAGTTGAATTGCTCGCGAACAAACCGTGTCCCTGGCAATTATCGACGCAGCGTTTCGTCCCGTTTGAAGGGGGAACAGGTTCGGCGTTTCCATCGAGAAATACTGTTAAAAGTTCATTCGTTACTATCGGCAAGATAAGGCCAACGAATTATAGACTCCTGATAGTATACCCTGGAGGGGACCGGAGCCGGTGCAGGTTCGTTTTCGTTCGATATAAATCCTGGAACTGTAATTAGGTCGATAAGGTACCATTTACATCTGGAACCGAGGTACGTTCTCGCGGGCAGTACAGTTTTCACAATAAGACGGTTCGATCGAACTTTCTCGTAATTGATAGGTCGTTCTTCTATATTCGCGAGCGTTCGCGATTAAATCGAACCTTCCTCCGATGGATAAACTCGCGTCGACGTTAATCGTGAAAACTCGAAAGGAAAATGATCTCGTTAATGAACATCTCCGTTCCGTTTGATTTGAGTTGGTAATAAGGTTCGATAAACTGCAACTTTGCACTTTGATAACGATTCGCGGAAGTTACGAGCGAAAGAAGAAAATTTTTCAATGAATTTTTCGCAAAACGGAATACCGAACTTTATACAAATTAAACGCAAGGAAGGATCTTTGTTGGGAATAAATTCTCGTTTCCTCTCGTTATCCGCATAGAATTTTTTAAAAAATTCGAACGTCGGTGTAATAACGTCGAGCGACAAGGATAATTTGTACCGTTGCCGTTAGACGAGACGCGAAACTTTATTAATTTGTCAAAACGTTTAATTACGATGCAAAAACGGAGTATTCCTCGTCGCGCTTTAATTATACGAATACTTTTTACGCTGTCGTAAGCTTCGTTATACATTGTAACGTTGCACAAAGCGCGAGCGCCAATTTATTATTATTTAGCTACGGCACCGTAACGTTTAATAACCGATGCGTGGAAGAGGAAACGAGCGTCGGTCGCGTTTTCATCGAAAATCCGTGTCATAAATTAGCAGCCGTTGATGAAAGATTTTTAAATTGCCTCCCGTTCGAGAAGTGATTTTCCACTTTTAGAGCGGCAATTACTCCCAGATCGTACGGAATTTATGACGCCTCGGTGTACTCCGCTAAGCTCGAGCTAAGTCACGGTGATTAGTCACCGGGGAAAGCGAGTCGTGGCGGTTTTATCCGCGAACAAGTTCTTGATCCACACAATGGATGGTCCGGAGAATATTAGGATTATACTCGGACGATCTTCGTCTCGCTTAAGAACACGCTTTTCAGATTTTCTTCCAACGATATTGTCTCGGTAACGCGATAACCTACAATTTACTTCCTATTTCGTTGCAAAAATGTTACCGATTGAAACAGAACCGAGACAACGGCGAAACGCTCTATGATTTTCAAGGATTCTGCTTTTCGTTTCTATTTAAAGCTCGAATCTAGAAAGAAACGATCCCGAATTCAGCGTTTTCGACGCCGGGCGACAATCAATTCCTCAAAATCTCCACGAAGGCGAGCACTCCGTCGCTGAAAAACGACGGACAGACAATCCGGTGGGTGAATAGACTCCGGCGAATCTGGGTTCGTTCGTCGAGTCTCCAGCGGCAGCGTCGATTCGCTGCATCCCAGCAGGATTTCCAGTCTCCGTGGCTCGTCTTCGATCAGGCTGCTCTTCTATCGATCACTCGATTCCTTTCTTATCTCTCGTTCCTTCGTTCGAACGGTCCGCTGACGCGAACGCGTTCTTCCCGCGCGGACGCTCGTCCTCCGGGCGTTCTTCCTCCTTGTTGCGCGCGCGATCGCTGTCATAAATACGCGAGCACGCCATTTGGGAAACGATATAGACGGTAAACAGTGATCCATGCCCCGAAACTTGTCTCGATTTAAAAGATTTCAATGTCTGTTTGGTCGCGAGGGCCGCGGACCGCGTGCGTAACAGCGGCTCGCGTAATTTCAACGGGAAGAATGTTTGCTCGGCGCGATGGACCGCCGGAGATCTTTGAGGCGTTCGACGGAACGAAAGAAAAAGGTGGAATAAAAGACAGAGGTAAAAAGAAGCGAGAGGCTGTTGGTCGACGAGGGGAGTGGCAGGGAGAGGGAGATACGTGGAAACAGGCTCGAACGACGGGGGGTTGTGGAGGACCGAGGGAAGAAGCTGAAAGGAGACGACGAGGAAATAACGCGGGAAGAGAGACCGAGGCGAACGAGCAAGAAGAACAGACTCTTTGCAGAGAGAAATTGAGAGCGAAATAGAAGGAGGAGAGAGCGGATGAAACGAGGCGAAAGCGAGGCGGAGGGTGGAGAGCCGCGGAATCGAGATGAGAAATGCGCCGAGCCAGATAAGACAAACCCTCCATTTCGTGCGCGCATAGCTAGAAGAACATCCTAGATCGTAGGAGTTCAGAAATCGCCCTAGGGGCTGAGACGAGCCCGGCGTCGTCGCTCGTGCTAAAGCCCGACTCTCGACGCCGACCGCGAAACTGCCGTCCGGGAAAAAGAACCCATCGAGGAGAACTCCTCGCAGCTGAGGGAGGACGCCCGCTTGTTGTCGAGCAGAACGCTACGTGTTTCGAGAGGAAATTGTCACCAGCGATCCCGAACGAGCCCGCACCGACGAATTTCGGAGTCCTGAAACGCGAATCTCCTAGGGAAATCTCCGGGACTTTTGCCCGCTTCCGATCAACCGTTTCGAGGAACCATCTGACGCTCCAACGCGGATTCTACGATGCTTATCTACGGGATGCGGTTTAATAGCATTCGTGATCTCTGAATTTCATTTCCGAACGATCCATCGGTTTACTCTTCGTTCGGGAATTAACCTTCCTTTCGATCAATGGCGCACAGAATGTGGTAAGGGAGGATGATAAATTAAAAAGAAATTGTACATGTATTGTGATTTGTGGCGTCTGGCAAGAACGTTTGGTAAGCAGCTGGAGCGATCGCGGTGTTTGGTGGCCGTACACCGATCGGATAAGCCAGGTACCCCGATCTCCGCAGCCAGCCGACTTCTCATCTGATTCTGACAACTTCTTTTACTCCCCCGTTTCTTCTCGACGTCTCCTGCACTCAGGTGGACACCATTTCCCAACCGTCTTCGTCCCTGGCGCTGTTGGCGTCCCTGCTCCTCCCGTTGCTCTGTCTCCGGCTGCGAGATCTCTGTCGGCATACCGATCTCGTTCATAAAAAATTCCCTCTTCCGAGCCTACCTTTCATCTCCGCTCGGAATCTCTCAGATTTGCTCTGTACGGCGCATCCGCCTTCTAGCGTCGCGGAAATATACTTTAATTTACCGGCTGTCAAAGCGTGCCAGTTCCTTCCGAGTTCCCTTATCAGTGTCCCGTACAATTCTATCCTCCCTTGCTCCCTTTTCTCCCCGAAGACGTTTCTCTCTGTCTTTCAACCGGTGCCACGACGACGCCGACGCCGCCGCCACTGTCTTTCGACGCATTTTCTGCATTTCTCGAAAGGAACGTTCCCTGCATATACATAGATTCCCCCTCTCGTAGGTTCTCCGGTCGCCTCTCTGTCTCGCGAGTTAAAGCAGACGTCACCTAACGTCGCCGCGGTAATCTATTTACGTCAAGGATATTGAGATAGCTATGCCCGACGAGATTAGCTTCGATCCACGGGTCCCACCCCCCTATCGCTCTCTCGCTCCCTCTCTAACGCTGCTGGTTAATTTCATTTTTGGTATCGTTACTGGCCGATCAGAGAGCTCTCTCTCTCGCCGCGATACACTTTATAATTTGATGGCTGGCGAGGGAATGAAATTACACCGTCTTTGTGACTGCGAAACGACGCCAGACGGAACTCGAGATAATTCCGAGATACGAAACTTACGAGACATACGTTCGCTCCCTTATCCGTTGCGAATACTCGAGGCGTTACACGCCTGGCCGAAGAACTTGCAACGACTCCAAGGCAACGGTTCCTCGTCGAAGGGTGAGATAGATTCGCAGATACAAGAGTAAAATACGGTCGCTAACGAACGAACAAGAGCCGCTGCCAGCCGGCGTAGGCTCGTAAAAGGAAATTGAAAGGTTGACAATAACCGTTTTCGAAAGTTTAACAGAGCACATTTTAACATCGATCCTTCGTGGAGGGAGTAAACTTGTGCGTCTAAATCAGCGTTAATATATTTGGAAATTCTATAAAGCGTGCTCAGTTTTGCTCGGCATCGTATATCCAGGACTTCGTCAAAACATAAATTGCTCACCCTGGGCGATAATTCACCGTTCCTAATAAATGCTCCCTGTACGCCATCGGTCTTCTTTGCGGGAAAAAAAAGAAACACGCGATACGAATCGGGTAAAATGTTTCCCATCTCCGGAGGGCTTGGTCGGTCGGTACGGTATAAAGGAGCGACATGGGGATACGTTAATGCGGAAAACGCGGGTTTTTTTCTTATCGTTTAGAGCGGTCGTAACGCAACGAGGCTGGGTACTCGAGAATACGTAACGCGAACGGTAAGACGGTAAGAGGACAGAAAGGAATGCGAGTATAAAGGTTGTTGGGGGATCGGTGTGCTCGCGAGCCGGGGTAAAAAGAGTCTGAAAGGTTCGCTACTGATTTTACAAAGGGACGCGGAACGAGGAGGGCCGATCAGTATTCAGTCGAAGGCTGCCAGGGTCATGTGTAGGGACTGGACATAGACAAGATTTGTCGGAGATTCTTCAGGGTGTACGGGATACGTCTTGGCTGGCAAACTGACCCTACGTGCCCGGGCTCCTTTATACGTCATTCCCATTTCCGATCCGCAATTTATTCCGTCGCGGCTCGTCAGCTCGCGGCGCACGTGAGTCCGAGACCGAAAAGATTTTTCGACTTCGAGACGATTCTTTTGGTCATTACGTTGCCCCGAAAGATCCGGAACGACCGCTCCCCGGCCATGATCAACGCTCGATCGATCTCTCCTTCGCCGGATGCACCCGCTGCACAGACGTGATCCTAATCCTGAGCGCGCGCGCCAACACGGACGGACCGACGATTAGATCGACGCTTTGTGCCGCGTCTCGTGGCGTCGATATTAGCGATAATTACCCCGGCACGTAGGCTGGATTTTTACTCCGAGAAACCTGGAGACGACGGCCGAATATCGAGCAGCGAGCAACGCGGTATAAATTACAATATTATTAGGGGCGTGCGAAAACTTGCATCGTTTCGGACGATATTCGGTTTCGCTATACTTTTAGATCGATACAGTTCCGTACGAGTTTCGTATTCTTTCGATATTTCCTGCCCTATACTTTCCACGACTTCGTCGAATTATTTATCGCGGACGAATATGGTGGCTCGAACAAAATGCACACGTTCGTTTATATTTTATTCACTTTCGCGGCGGACCCCGCGCTCCCCAATTCACGAATGCATTTCTTTAAGAGCCTGGTGACGCGGGCATCGCATGCATGCTCGTTGCTTATTAACGTCACGCAACGTTCAAGCCACGAAAAGGGCAATTTATAACCCGAGGAGGAAAGTCATTCCAGGACAAAGTGTTTCAATGTTTATTTGAAAGGGGCTTCTATGCATAGCCGAAGAAAATGACGTTTACTCACGGAAAACGTACGCCGTCTACCCAAGATCCATCCGAATGTATCTTTCCACCTTCCATTACCAGCAAAGGGGATTATAAAATAGCAGAGGGTTCGGAAGGAAGTAGTTTCTGTGGTAATCGAGCAGTTACATAGGAGACGAAAGAACGCCTAATCTTGGACCTTGGGTGATCGAATCTCGGGACGTTCGTCATCGACGAGGCAGATTAATCCGTACCAGAGCAACGATAGATTCTGCGTTATGGCGTTCCCCGTGTAAACGTCACCGTCGACGGTGTCCCGTATCTTTTCGTTCCAGATCGACGGCAGGACAGATAAGACCAACCGACAGACGCAAACAGCAGAGGAGGGGGAGGAAGGAAGGGACGCAGACAGTGCGGGCCGCGACAGCCCTTTTTCTCCACCCACTCGAACTCCCCTATTCCCATTACACTGCGTACACTTGGCCCTTCCCTCGATCCCGGGAAAAGCAAAAGACCGACAATTTGCCCGCGCGCATCTCGTCCCGCTGATATCTGCTCCATTCGCGTCGGTCGGATTTCTCGAAAGAGAGACGAGACTCGAGGCCACTGGAGTTCACCCCGGGGTGTGAAGCGACGGGGCGAGTCAACGAACGACGGGGACGACTGTTTTGTAGCGAGTTCTTGAACCGTGGGCGCGGCATTAAGGAGGCCGGAAAATAAATGTCAGCCACGAGTGCCACTCGGGGCTTCATCAGGAGATTCCATTCATTTAGTTTTCTACGGTACAGCCGCTTTTTATTGCGCCGCTTCCGCGTTACGCTCGCCACCGTTCTTTTATACCGAATCGAAGACTGCTATATTCACTCGAGACTCGCGTAAATTCCGAGCCACGACGTACACAACTTTACGAACAAGTAACGAATCCTCTAATTCGAGCGCCTTTGGTTAAAAATTCTAAAAACCGCGTGCCAGGATTTTTAGAAGCTTCCTCTTCGAAATAAGTAATTTTCGAAGCGGCAGCTTTATAATTATATACCATTTCGATAACCCGTTAAAGGTCGCGACGCGGTCCATTTCAGGTGACTGACTCACGAGCTGGGTCATCCGAGTCGAACGTCCTTATCGCGGTAGCCGAGTTATGCGCTACGACCTTTAATACTTTGCACTCGATAATTATTTCAACCTTTCGTTCCACCGACTCCGTAATTAAAAGTAGGATATTTCGGACAAATTTATAATTGCTTTCCTGCTGATAAAAGGAAACGTCGGATTTCACGTCGTTCGTATAACTTTGACCTTTCGCCTTGCTTTTATAATGTTCTTTGCGCCTGTATTCTCGCCAGGTGTAATGGAATAAAAGCCAATAAATAAATTTGGCGCAAGCTATAAATTCGTGAAAAACCCGTGACAGGAAACAATTGGAAGCTCTGGAATATTCCGCGCAGTCATTAATTTGTCGTCAAAAGTGTAACGAGTACGCAATGGTAAGCTATGCACGTATTTACATCGATCCATTATGTATGGACGTTGTTCGTATGTCAAAACAGTCTGTGTCACGCGCAATTTTGTTTCGGCGTCGAGTTTTTATTTTCCGGGGATAATGTTTAGAATTTTCCGTGCACGACTGTCGATGTTTCGCGCAGCTTAACGGGGGAATCGAGTTTGACGCGTATTCGCGAATCCGAATTAATTCGACGTTTGTGTATCGTTTCACCGAATCCGAGCGATATTTATAAACACAGTTATTTCGTTTGATGTAGCTGAAAAATATTGGGTACCGCATGAGTGGAGCAAATTGAAAATTGCGAATATTTATACAGCTTGACTTTCGTGATCCATATTTTAGTTAATTACGATGGAAGTTAACCGGAAATTAATCGTTTCCTAGAATATACTGTTCACTGTAATTTACACAAATATTTAATTTACCGAGAAATAATTTCCACTTCTTATTCAATTAAACGGCATCGTGTATTTTTAAAACGAAATTAAAATAAGCAGTATAAATGCAAATCAATTCATATTGTAATTCGGCACTTTTGTTAAATATTCAAATTTCCATTAAAAGTAATACATTTGCGAATGAAAATAAGGTAAAGTACAATTTGTACGTGAAATTATTTTAGCTATAAATAAACAGGACATAAAGTAACATTAACATATTTTATTAATAAGAAAGCTAACACACGTTAATAACGTATTAATGTTCATTTTATATATCACAGTTGGAATAATAATGGATTTTATGTTTCTTTTCGTACTCTGGTGCAATATACATAATCATATAATTTACATTTTATGGCACTGGGTCGTGTTTCCCATACGCACTTGGTTACAGAGCAAACTCGGTCTCTTTTATTTTCAGCACGAATTCATAAAGCGTGCTTTTGCGCCAGTAAAAATAACACGGCGGATCGAACAGAATGCTTTCCATACGGCGATCTACCGAAATTAACGAGCTAATTTGAATAATTTACAGGGACGCGTACGCCGCGACATGAATTTCTTGACGACATTTTCAGAGTTTCCGAGAACATCGTTCTTGTAAGTGGTACGTATATACTTTTACCTCTTACGATCTTGCCGGTTATATCTTTATGAAATTATGTCAAAAGTCGTTAACATTCACTTTAAATATTATCTAGCTCGTCTCTCGACTATATAATTTATAACATGCATAATTTAGATAATACTTTAGATAGAAAACTCGCGCGACCCAGTTCGTATCTGCAGCGAGGAACAGAAATATTCCGACGGTGTAACGCGCTTGACTCTGACGTTTAATCAACCCTTAAACGTTTGCGGGGGCGGTATTTTGACGACTCTGTCGCAAGATCGCGATCGTGGTTCATCCTAAACGAACGCATACTCTTTTGCGAAGG
This sequence comes from Colletes latitarsis, assembly GCF_051014445.1. Taxonomy (NCBI): domain Eukaryota; kingdom Metazoa; phylum Arthropoda; class Insecta; order Hymenoptera; family Colletidae; genus Colletes; species Colletes latitarsis. The sequence goes on along the minus strand of NC_135135.1, from coordinate 21,251,207 downwards.
GTTGAACGCGCAAACACAGCTGCTGGAAGATCTCGTACGGAACACTAGTCTACCAGAAGCGGATTCCCGGAGCATCCATAGAGACTCCCATGGCACAGAAAGGTTTAAACCCTCCTCCACTCGACGCTCGTTTCGAAATCGCGTAAGCCCCCGTCGGTATCAGGAAAAGTATTTACATATCCGCGTTTCGCGAGCGTGTCAGCCCATCAAGTTCAGGGTTTGCGCATAAAACGGCCAAGTGGCGTCTCCAGCGTAGCGCGAGCCACCGACGCGGATTCCTATTCGGCAGTTTCTCGCGTACACACCTACGAGCGGAGAGTTTCGGGAAACGTAGTCTGCTCGGTAAGCGGCTTAACCGGTCTTAAGCCGCTTCGCGTCCCTCGGAGAGACGTCGATTCTTCTCCGGTCACTTTGCGCGCCAGACGCGGCTCGAAACGTCCGACGCGTATCTTTTCGGCCTAAACGCGCGTCTCGTCGCGTCGTCGAGGATCCCGATCTCATTTCCCGACGACGACCACGCTCCTGACCGACGACTCCAGCTTCGAGAAGCCCTTTGTCAGAACGGAATCGCGGGAACAGATCTGGACGCCGCGACCGAGCACCCCGCGGCGCGGGTCCACGACTTCGGATTAACAGCCTGATTTCTATCTGCCGGGCTACCATTCCGTGCATCCTCGGACCCCGCCTTCCAAACGCTCCGGAACTTCCGAGAAATATGGAACCCGGGGGGAGAGAAAGAGTTCTCGGACGATATTTCGACGTTTCGTCGCGTTTTAACGCTAGATTTACTGGAAAGTTCAGTTTCAGGCTTCGTATTTAAAGATACAGAGCTCGTAAATAATTTCTGGTAGCATTTCACGTTGATAATTCTGGCGATAGAACAAAATTTCCGTTCTCTTTATTCCTTATCCGATGCGATCTTAATTCGAAGCGTAGACAATTTTTCAACGATTTGTAAGTCGGAGGCTATAAGGAAAGTTGTTCCGGCAGCAGTCGGGCAAAACGTAGCAGAAGAACACGGATTTCGACTGGGTTGTCGTTAAAGAACGGGGGTGTTCAATCGGGCATCTGGATCGTGTAGTTGCCAGTTTACGAGTGGCTGTCTTGGACGCTCGAGTTTTATAGGCGCGATAGAGTATGGTTGTAAACGATAAGGATTCCGTCGAAAAATTTACGGTATAACAAGCTCGCGGCAATCGTAACCATTGAAGGCGAATGCTCGAAGGGAAGAGAAAAAAAAAAATAAAAAAATAGAAGACAACTAAAGGGAACGAGAGGAAAAATACAGGATCGAGAGTACGAATGCCGGCAGACTTACGAAAATTACGTCGTGGCGAGACTGGCTTCGCTGGACAAGTGGGGAACAACGCCGAGAGGGGTATTCGCAATATGAAAGTCTAGAAAAACTGCATCCTCGAATAGACCGACCGTTCCGCCGGAGCCTTCCTGTCTTTGTTTATTATTATCATTATTATTTTGCTCCTTTTGCCCCGGACAAATCCCTCGCTCGAGAGTTTACGTTTTACTCCGATGCTGTGTTTCCTCTTCCCGTGGAAGTTGCGCTCGCGTTACAGGAAAATGACGAAACGTCGCGTTACCAAAGTTGCCTGGAAAACGCATTATACGCGTCGTGTTCAGCGAAACTTTCCAAATACGCCGGGAGATTGTTGGGAGGGGGGTTAGCGCGACGACGGTAGAAACTGGGTAAAATTATTTGGAGCAACGGGCGTCGGCGTACCCGATGCAAATAATTTTCCCATTCCATTTAACTACGAATCTTGCCGATCGATTCGATGTTCTTTCTAATCTCGGAATTTAAAAACCAAATACGCGATACAACGTCGGAGCATAAGTAGCGTAGGAGATCAAATTTCCCTAAGGACTATCATCGAAATGTTGGAGCTCCCATACAAGATGACAGATACAAACCGTACATGTAAACTCAATAGGAGCGTTCAGACGGCAATTCTCGTAATTTACCCTGAAATGATAGTCCCCGACGTGTATCGCATACGCATATCGCGCGAAGGTGCTCTTATAAGGAATGTTTCGTAGGTATTGAGTCTAACATCAATTGAAGCATCAAAGTCTGTAATATTCCATTTTCTCTGAAATACACGGACGAAGTTGTTGTTTCCGAAGTTCACGCTGCTAAATATTTTGCAAAGTATAATAATTGAACTTAGTTCGTGCTAGAATATTGCATCAGTTAGGAATACTCGTGACAAAATTACCTTGAATATTCTTTCTATTCGGTCGGATCTCCCAGAGGAGCACTCGCGTGGAATACAGAAACGTTCATGATTCGTGTTTAAACGACAACTTGGATGTTTCGTAAATTCCAGCGGAACGAAATCCACGTTCGTCGATGAAAAATGTCACAAGGGCGACGCGTCCCGATAAGTTATGACGGGGGGAGTAGTTACGGGGCACGAACGAGCGTGGCTACGCTATTGAGTAACCGGAAGTGGTTGAAACGTCCGAGCGTGACGAGCCGGGAACGGCTACAGGACGTCTACGATAGTTTTATCGAGTTAAGTCCCATTCACCGCAAGTCCGTCCGTAGGGCAACGTCTATGGTCCTCCGGGGAGTCCGCGGGGAATGGCACGTTTCCTGGTTACGTTTCCTTCCCCGTTGTCCGTCCGCGACATTGTGTACACGGGGTGTTCCGTGAATAGCGTGGCAAATCTGTCATGTCCGTGGAGGTCAATGGACGGCGGTTTCGATTCCACTCGATGCCGGTCCAATTTCAATTTTGCATGTTGCACGAAGTCGACAGGGATGGCTGGAATAGCGTCAACACCACGGGGGGTAAACGTAGAAGAGAAAAGAGAAAACTAGGTTACGCGGACAGGAATGTTTGGGCTTCGCTTTCGACAAAAGTCAATATTTGAGCAGCTCGTTTGCCAAACGATCGACTCCGTGCAAGGAAAAGCAACGAAATTGATAAGACGACGTGTATTCTTGAGATTCCTGAACGGATTTAAATCCGATCGTATTAATCGTAGAAGGAATTTGCTTTCGCGCGAGGAACTCGATCCCATCGCTAGAGCCGAACGCCGAAAAGTTGAAAAGTCGCTGAGCCAAGCGTTGGACTCGCTCGCACGAGCGCATCCCTCTACGTAATGGAAGAACCACGGGGCTGGAAATCGTCTTACTTTTGACACTGAGAAATATAGTCGCCGGGGATATATCTCGAGCGAAGAGGAAGCCGTTCGACTTATCAAACACCCCTTAGACACGGTAAGGGACGACGCATCCGTGGCGGCGGCGGTATCCGTGACCGACATTTGCAAGGCGATTAAGGGAAGCGACACGATACAGTCGACGACAGGGATTCCGGCTGACAATCGTCGTTACGCGAAGAAGCCCTTCGTACCAGAGAGATTACCGTCGAACTACGGAAATGGCGCTGATGGAGGGACTTGACTTTGTCAACTGAAGCGCGAGGGAAGCTTCCTCCTGTTGCTGCCGCCATTGTTACGTAAATACGTAATACGCGGGGTGAATGGCTCGCTTTATTAAAGTTCGGCCGGAGCTTAATCGACGGCCTAGGGGCGAAAGGTTGCCCACGCGATGCCAGCTCCTCACCGTAATTAATAGGAAACTCTCGACGAAAGACTCTTCCCTGGCGTTTCCTTCTAATCTTTAAAATTAGACCGCCCCCGTTGGATTACGCATTTGTATCGCGACGACGTTGAAATTGTTAATTAACGACCGAGGGGTTTGCGTTTTCACCCGGAACTTCTGGCGTCGATAAGATATTTGTACCAGATCTTGTTTCGCTACCCTGTCTGACCATTACTCGTTATTTCCACTTAAACGTGCGTTGATACGATATTAATCGTTTCAGCTACTTTTAACCAGGTGGTTCTCATTTTGAGCGTCTAAATTGATACTCCTAATTGAGTTCCCATAACGAACAGTGCAAAAGTCATCAAAGTGTTACCGTAAAAACGCGTCTGGAGTTTCAGAAAGCGTCGTCGTCGATATAATTCAGTCGAATAATACCAACGACATATTTTACGAGGTATCGGGGACTTGACTGTTCCAGAGGAAGGGCTCGGTGTATCTGCCCGCACGGGTGTCGTCGCAGTTTGTTTTTTCCCCGGGAAAAGCGTCGGAAGGCTTACGAAGAACTGCGAAAGATGCGGGCGACAGTTGCAGGGGCGTCTCGCTTAAAACACCAGACAGATTCATTTTCGTTGAAGTTAGATAACAATAAATACCCATTCCCTTGGACTCCTTTTACCCATCTTCCGGCGCGGTATCTTTAATCAGATTTAAGAGAACTCGGGCAGAAAACTGTTTCTCCCACCCCCCGGGAACCGCTTCGTCTCGCATTTGTTTAATAGCCCGGGCGTGTTCTGTAATACGTGCAATTACGATTGCTCCGCGTTACCGGGAACCTCTGTTCGGTCCTGATATTTATCTCGCGCTTCCTGACGCTTTATATCCGCGCGGCGACCGGGCAAATTACTACGTGCCGCTTGACAAAAGAACGCTTCTCGGTCGACGGGCTCGCTGGTCCGGCAATTAACCGATGTTAATTGAATTAACCAAATTACAGGAGAGGTGGATTCTTTTCGAGGGCCTGGTTCGCCGAATTAGGTGACGCGAACCGGCGATTCTCCGCGCTGCTGCACCGCCATTTACGCTCTATTTTCCAACGTGCCCTGTAACTTGCAACCCTGTAACACCGAGCTAGCCGTTTGCACGCTTTGTCGACATAGGGAAAACTACCCAGCTTATTTTACACGCGAGTTGAACGTGTACCCGACAACGACGTAAACAATCGCTCGAAGCGGGCCTCGTGGAAGCTGTCCGTTCCCGCGGCGAAGACGACGCGCACCGAATTCCTCGTTAATTGAGACGCCAGGGACGACTCGTTGTTAACCGGACCCCGGTGGTAACGGGCCGACGATAAATACTCGTTTCAGGGGCCGCTTTGTCCGGCTCGTCGAGGTATCTTCATCCAGATTCAGGGTAGTGCCGGCGGCCAAACGATTTCCACGTAGCTCGGCCCTCCTCCTTGGCTCCGTAACCTCGTCCTTCATTCTTTTCGGTAGTATTATCACTGTATAATTACAACTTCTGCGGTTACGAGGGCCAAGGAAGCCGTGGCATTTTTCTTATCTCGGTCAGCGGCTGCTTCTCTTGGCCGTGGCCGCTTATAGCGAACATAATAGGGTTCTATTCCGGACCAGGTTTTCTTATCTGATGTACCCTGACCGGCTTCCCTCGAGACCAACACTTATATGGAACGTGTAGCTAAAGGCACGCTACCATCGATCGGCCATTTTCCTTATTGACTCTGCTCCGATGCAGCCGCTCCTTCGAGGAGCTCCGAAAACGGACTCGATACGATCGTTGCCCCGGACCCCTTCATATCGAAACAATTCGGTTATATTCTGAATACGCGTTCCACTTGGAATCGACGTGGTTACAGTAATCTGTAACTCTTGTAAACTTTAAATCGGAACTTTACCAATGCACGTGATCCAACGAACAGAGTCAACCCTTCGGTTAGAGCGACGCGCGAAATGTTTATTTAGCGTACGAGTACATATTTATTAAAGCGAAAAATTTAGGTCGTCATGAGCGAGCGTCGCAAAATTGTTTCGCATTCCTGGTCGTTGTTAATCGAATTATCCGAGTTTCGGCGCGAAATTTTGCAGACGACGAACGAATTAAGGCTGAGTAAGAGAAAGAGAGAGAAAGAGAAGAAGATGGAGAGGCAAGTCGAAAGCGAAAGCTGGCCCGTTTCACGACGAGCCTGCATTTCCAAATCAATCGAATTACTGCGAATGAACGAGGAAAACGCGCGAGTAATTGCGGACGGCACGGCCGGCGCCGTAAATTTGCCAAAAATCGCGAGCCGGTTAATTAAACCGGGAGCGATCGACCGGCCAAAGATACGGGGATGATTTTACGAGGTTTAATTAACCTTCGGTCGGTACACTGACCATCTTTTGTATTCGCTTATCACCCTTCGTATCCTGTTTTCCCACGAATCCACTTTCGATATCCATTACCGTCGTTAACGATTTCGGGAAAATCATTTTTCCCATGGAACTCGCGCAAATTGTGTTCTTCTTATATTCGGTAGCAGTTTCGTACCTTTTCTTTAGCTTCGTGAAACATTTTACCGAACCTCTTCTCTTACCTTGCTTTCTCCGCTCGAGTAATTGAATTTGTATATTTTTCCCTCCGTCGCGGTTAACGAAGCTCGCGAAATAAAATAAATGAAAACAAGATCGTTCGGTCCGGCGAAAATAAGAGGGCTTTTGCAGAAACTCGTTTAACAGGGAATTCAAAGATCATCGTTGATTCAGCGAGCAACTTTCCTGGGCTCTTTGTCGCGGTTATCCGAGGACGGTTTCTTTTTTCGAGACGGTCTCTCGACGAAATTAAATATTTACGGGAAATTAGATGCCGTTCCCGAGCGTTTCGCAACAAAGATCCGACGGAAAAGTTTTTGGTCGGCACCCTGACGCGTTAGATTGGCCCGCGTGGAATCGCCCTCGTCAAAAACAACCGACCATCTCGTCGCTATCGGTGTCCTTAATGCCGAAAGTTTCGACCAGGCTCGCGTCGAGGCTCCCTATCTGTGCCAAATGAACAAATTTCACGGAGTTAACCGCGATAATAAAGTTTTTTTTCTTTCTCTTTTACCCCTGGGACGGCACGAGACGTTACGGCAGGACAAACAACGACGTCAGAGTTGCGGACAGTGCGGGTTACGCTTGATAGCGATTCCACGTTGAAAATAAAGCCACCAGACAAGAATAACGGCTCCGGTAGTTGTAAAGTTTCTCCCGAACGAACATATCTGGCGATACTTAAGAGTTACGACTTCCTAATCCGTCGATGCAACGGGAAACCTTAGAACATTTAAGTTTTCTTCAAATTTTCTTTTTAATATTTACGATCTCGTTGGTCGCGTTTCGTTAACTCTTTGGTTTACGATTTAATTCGATACGCGATACGATCGGCCACTGAATTTATCAGCTCCGCAACGAACGTCCGATCCGTCATTGTCGAGAAGAAAGTTTCAAAAATTAATTGGCTTAAAACGTATCGGACGGGAAGCAATAATGCAGAGTGCAGCTGGTTTTACCACGAGTCGAGCTCGTTCTTGCCACGTTTCGATCGTTTGTTTGCGGAAAGGGACATTATTCCAACTTTTTAAAGCACCGAATGAAAAGGGAAATTAAAAAGAACGAAGGGTCCCGTGGTTCTCCGGAAAGATTTAGGTGACCTTGTCGGACAATTTTTCTCTTGGCGGAATCGCTCGATCGTCGACAAACTTTCGCGGGGGTAATCGAAAGTTTGGAAGCGGATGGCAAAAACGTCTCGACGTTGAGAGCGTTTTCCAGCGACCTTGCCGGGGCCATTTGTCTTTCCGAGACTTGCCGGAACTTCCGATCAAATCTGAGAGCGTCCGACGTCTTCGGGAGATACGGATGACTCTATTTACCGGAAATAAAACATTTTTCCGCGAGGTATGCTTCGCAGTTAAACGCCCGACGCGTCGTGATGCGGGTAAAAGCGCTGGGAATCCCGAACTTTACGAATCGTTGAATCTCCCGTTACCACCAAACTTTCGCTGTTTCCAATAGGAAATACTTTGCGATCGACGTATTCCAGAGAGATCGGAAATTTTTGCTTTCGAAATGATCCTTGGGGGTGAAAACAACTCCTCGTTGAAACTGTGATTCCTATAAGGAATACTGAAAATGGGAGATAATTGTTTTTTTAGAAAATATTAATCGCTATCGGATCTAGACAGCCTACTAGATCGTGTGATCGCCTAAATTTCGGTTCCACGCAACAGCGTCTCAATATTAGACCATCGACTAGACGATGTTTGCGCGAAGCAGAGGGACCCAATATCTGGTCAGTTTCCGGTTTACCGCAGGCAACGATCAACATTTGGAACGCGTAACCGTCGCGTGTCCACGGTTTGTTCGAATCAATTTTTACGTGGTCAAACGTTCACGCGACTTTCCACGACCAAGTTTGCTATTAAAGATGGAACCCCTGCGACGTTTCGCATTTTTCCCGTAGCGTCCTCGTCTCCCGAGGCGTGCGCGACAATTAAACGGTGTACCGTCGACAAAGGACTTTGGCAGAGGGGACGGTGATCCGCGCGGGACACCGACAAAGAGGTCAGGAGCTGTTTGCAGGATCCTCCCGTTGTCCTTTGGCAATGGAGTCAGTGGACCTTAGAGGCAAGCACAAAAGAGCGCGCTGCTGCGATTGCTCGGTTAAGTTATCTGTCCTTCTGCTCGGGATCCACCCTATCCGTGCTCCCCTTTCGCGATCAAACGAGTTCAATGCTCGCGTCGTCTTTTCCTGACAAGCTCGCGCATCCACGTGTCGTTTTCGATCGGCATTGTTCGATCGGAAATGGTCTCGAATCAGGGGATACCGTCAGGTGACGTACGAGGGATCGCAGATATTCGGTGGGTTACTGGTATGAAGCGGCACGTTTTGTGGGGCAGTCGACCGGTTGAGAGGAGAGTCGAGATAGTAAATTAATAAACAAGAATTCGTCGAATGTTAATGCATCGTCGGGCAACTGCATTCCAAACGCGGAGAAAAGTCATAAAAGAAGAAGAACACCGGTATATGATCGAACAATCGGGCTATTAATCAAGATTAGTGGAAAACTAACATACCATTCACGGTGCTTACGGTATATTCGGGTGAAGAGGAAACGTCAGGTGTCCACCAATCGAGCACACCGGGGCTGAAATTAGTACGAATCGTTAATGTTAAACAGACATCGCGCGTAGAACCGTGACGATCTCTGTCGAGTCTATTCCGGTTCTCGCGTTTTCGATGATTTTCAATTATCGCGCGGGTCCGTATGCATCATCGAAATGTTATGACGTTCGAGTGTCCCGTTTCATCTGATCTTCCATTACCTAAATTAATCAGTTTCAGCATTTGGAAACGGTAAGCGACATGTTTCGCTCCAAGTGGGATCAATACTTGATAACGTGCCGGTTGGACGCTTGATAGAATAATGAACGATAATGTACGATAATTATTCGGTTAATCGTTCGACTTAATTATTGAAATTGTACGGTCAATCGTTCAGTCGGCCGCGGCCCGGCGATTAATGGCACGTTTTGTTCGGCCTTATCGCGCCGGACTTTATATTCGCACCCAATTCCGTTAATTATCGCGGGATTTTTAAAACGGGGGAAACAAAATTGTTTGACGCGTCGAACGGAATCGAACTTCGCTGCAAGAAAGTTCCCCCGCGATCGCGAAACTTGTATCGACGATATCGAAAATTAAAACGGACGGGTTCCTACGCGCGGTTTCGTTCAATTTTCATATTCTCTCTCTTGTTCTCTATATTTAACGATAACGGATCCTAAGTTATATTGCACGCGATAATCCGATATTTAATCTGACTCTCGAGTAACGAGAAACGACAGAGACTCGCGTAAGACGGTACGAAGAAATATGAATTCTTGATCGAAGATGAACCAGAGACGAATTATTTATTTATCTTTGAAGGGGGGTGTCTACTTTGTTCAGCATTAAAAGTAGCGATTTAAACGCCTAGAGAAAACGCATCGTTTCTATTATTTAGAAGAGAAGCAGTAACAAGCAGTACAGAAGCGATTGCAATATAAACAGCGGTGATTCGACCGACGCGCCAAAGCGGTCGATGGTAAATTAGACTGTGCTCTAAACAGGGCACAAGCCTATGTTAAGGCGCACAGTTACGCTTAACCGGGCGCAATCACGGGTCAGAGTTTACCTTGTCCGACCTGGTATCGGATTAATGCGACGCACGCCGAAATTAGTTTCGCTAATTTAACCCCGATAATGCGTCGATACCGTGTGATTAATCGTTGACAGATCTAGAGTTACGATTCCGCGCGATCTCGCGATCTCTGCTCGTTTAGCCGCCAGACACGCGATTTTACGAATCGGACCCAAGGATGTCGTCCAATCCAAGTAACGTGTGTCGAACATTCAGGTTATACATGCATACTATTTTTTAACAACTTTGTCCATATATTCCATCCTGGTCTCTTCGATCGATTTGCAACGAATCGCTCGCAATACATGGAAAACATTTGTTGCGTTCCGATTCGCCAGACCGGATACAGACCCGATGTAAATAATTATCGATCAGTGTATCTACAGTTGTACCCAAAATGTTTTGAAGCATCGTCGGAGTAAAGCTATTTGCTTCCATTAAACATAGGCAGGCAACGCGGATTGCTCTATCGTCTCCACTACGGTCTACACTCGAGTTAACCATTGCCAAAAATTGTTTTTTTCATTTCGCGATACAGCGCAGGAAATATTCGCCGAAAAATCGTTAGTTATTTTCTATTCTGTAAAAATTTTTGAACCATTGTACTCATCGGGACGATAACATTCCGATGGAAATATTTCATTTGCGGCGCGTCGGACGTTACGAAATAAAGCGTTTCGCGAGCACAGAGACGCAAAATCTGTCACGATCGGTCGATTTTCCGAAATTCTGACCCATACGGTATTCGCGAAACGTGCATTCTTTAAATTCTAAAGTAGACCGATTACGCGATCTCGAAACCAGTGTAATTAATTTAAAAAGTTCCCGAAAGTTCAAGGGAACTTTCAATTACCGGTAATCCGGTCGCCAAGAACCCTAATTCGTGTAAATTTTTGATCAGAACCTGTCTCCGTAAGGCGTTATCAACCGACAGGGGAGAACAGAGGTACTCGTTCGCGGCGGCTCGACGAACTTTGCTTCTTCGAATTAAGCGCGATTAAAAATTAATCCTCAAACATGGCACAGAGAACAAGCTGCGTTTAAACATTCAACGTAGTCTAACAAGTAATGCAGGGTGGCCGAAAATGGAGATTAACGGAATCTGGACGGAGTATGTTACTCGCAAACGTAATTAAAAAAGCTTTCACCTAAGGGAGACTCGAGGGTAAATCTCTTTTGTTTTCTCTATAAATTTAAATCCCTTACGTAGTTGCGTTAAACAGGAAATTATATTTCGGTACTGAACGCAAACGTTACAAACTCGTACTATCTTTCACGAGATCCACGATGGACAGAGGTTACGGGCGACAATATTCCAGGGCGAAATTAAAGGCATCGCGTAATGCTGAGCAGAGACGGTAAAATCCGTAGCCGGGTCTCGTTTGTACCTTCTTTGTTACTGTTTATATTTAATCCGGTAGCAACATTCGGCGCCTTATTTCTGCTTAACTAAGCGTTCTTGCGCACTCCGCGAACCAAAGTTTGCACAAGTGGAAACTCCGGCGTCGTTAGTTCCGCGCCATTCAGTAATTCCCAACGGAGGAGCCTTCGAGGAGGCTAATAGCTGAGAGCAGCGATGGCTGAACCTTTGAATTTATTAAACCGAAAGGACAAGTTTTAAGCAACGTAGGAAAGGCACGACAATGGCCGCGCGTCGTCGTCCAGCTTCCGAGCGTGTTGACCGACATGGCAATTTCTTGCCAGGGAACGCGAAATGGGATCGTTTCACGACGAATAATACGGGGAACAAGGTGCGCCGGTCGGCGAAACAGTCTCGTGCATTAGAAATTGATAAACGTAGCCTCGATTTCTCAAGGCAGGAGTCGCGGAGCGGAAAACCGCGCGAGTGAAAAGTTGCCCGCGAACCGCGAGAGCTCGCACATTCACCGTGTGTACACGTCCAAGTGATTTCTTTCTCGAACCCGCCGTTGGCCTCGTTGCGTTGATGGAATATGAAAGAGTGCCGTTCTTTGAGAACGATCGCCGAAAGAAGCCCGGAGCTTCCGAGCGGCCGCGATTTTCCGCCAGCGGTCGTCGAGTTTTTCATTCGACCGGTCCGACAGTATTCCGCACGTTTTCGCTGGCTTTGTCCCGCAAAGAGACTTGGTCGCCACTGGCTTTGTTGTCAACTCGGGGATTAAATGACGGTTTTACAAGCTGCAAGAGGAAAACGCTTTTCCAGCAAAGAGCTCTCGAAAACCGTTCGACGCATCGTGCATTAAAAAGCTTCGCTCCGCGACGAGAATCTGTCATACGACCAAACGTGGCCTTCGACTATACGATAATACTAATTTGGGGGCGAAACGCAACGAACGTCGGTCCCTGTAGGGGAGAATCCACGTTCGAGCGTACTTACCGCGTTAGCGAGCTGCGAAATTTTAAACGACGTATCGTATTTAGCTGACCTTGTACATATGTACTTGTTTGCTTCGTCGCGTGGGAAGGGATATTAACGCTAAACCTACCGGCACTTCGTGTATACCCATTCCTACCATGATACACATACAGATATTTCTAATTTTTCCATTATATGTATAGAAAGTTGTGTCTTGATGATTATTCGTAAGATATTATAAAATAATATTGTGTGTTAGAAACTCTAAACGAAATTTTAAAAACGGTCATTTGACCGGTCGCGGTAGGTTTAGTGCTAACAACGATATCACGGTCCGCGCGACGGAGAATCCCGACTCGCGAACATCCCTCGTGTAACGAGGGTGGTTGATCGCTATCGATCGCCATCAGGGGCAAAAGTTCTCGAGTAAAAGAGACTGTCGAATCGTTACACGGCGGATACACGAGCGAGAAAGAGAGAGAGAGAGAGAGAAAGAAATTGTAATTTTCCAAGAGGCTCCCGAGCGAGCTGAGAGGGTTTTTACGGTATTATTAAAAAAGGTGTGCTTCACGATGGCCAAAGGGGAGGGATAACGAAACTTCCGGCAGCCCGAAGCCCGAAGCCCAGAGCCCGGGCTCCGGCTTCGACGTAAGTGGTACTTTAAAAATTAACCGAGAGTATTATATAGTTTTTTACAACTGTGGCGTCTTAGCCGCGCGGTAATCGTGGCTCGCGTTTTATGGACTGTCGGAGCGCGAAAACGTATCCCCGTTTATCGTATACCTGCAAATTAAACGTGTCGCGGAGAAACGTTTCTACGTAGCGGGACGTTATCTGGACTGTTAAGATGTATCTAATAAAGCGTCGTGTATTAAATTCCCGTTGGCGTCGCAGTCGAAAATTCAGACTGAAATTTCGCGTGACACCTTCCTTCGGTTTTAGCAGTCGACCGGAATGAAGAATGTATGAACGCCTTCTCGAGATTAACGAGCCCGCTGTTTCGAGCGATTTCACGATTATTCTCAAATAGCTCCGCGCACCATCGCGGATGACGATATTAATTGCTCATCGCGGCCATATTTGATCAGCCGTCTCCTCTGATTCTCTCAAACACGAGTCTACAATAATATAATTACGATTTAACGAATATCACTGTCCAAATTGGTAAAGTCAAGGTCTGCTTCGCCGAAAAGTTCGATTAGCCGATTCGTATTTTGATTCTGTAATTGATACGCGTTTCGAAATTGGCCCAACTAATTCGACGCTTAAATTAATTAGAGCATACGGTTCGATGGTTAGGGCAAATTCGTAATCTAACGTGTTTGTCAGCCGTGGTACAGGCAGCGCCGTCTTCGGCGCCAGCGTCTGACCGAACACCGGAGTAATACTACTGCGAATCCAAGTTGATTCGAAGTTTGCGATATCCGAGTTCGCCGGAATTACGAGTGACTTCGGAAGTCAAACTCATCGGAAGTAATCCCGCGTTAAAACGAAACCGCGGTTGCTCCGATTATACTCGCGTTACGTAACTCCGTTTCGAGAAGTATCGGCCCGTTAGTTGGATGATCGAACCGCGTTCCTCGATCCATCTTGGACCGAGAGGATCCGAGGGTCGAATAAATATCCACCCGTCTAATAAACGCAATCTGTTTCGATCGGTCCGAGGCGCGGTGGATCTCGCCGTAAAAGGCGAGAAGTAATAACCACGATGGGTAGTAGACACGGGAACAGAAGTCGATGAGGAAGAAGGGGAAACCGATTGGTATGTATCTCCCATTCGCGGGTGCTCTCTTTCCTTATTGGCTTTTGCGTTGCACTCAGCGTTATTGAATTACGGTACGACGAATCCATCGAGCACGGTGCTCCGAGCCGCGAGAGACGAGAGACGAGAGAAGGATCAGCTTTTCCCTTTCCGCGCGTGCAACGGGATTTTATATTTAATGTAAATACCGGGGCGCGGTCGGGCTTTGTACGCGTCGGTCGGATGTGTCGCGCGGGAAACGTTTCACGGGCTCTTAGGCACCGAGGGCACCTGCCGGTATGCAATTCGTGGCCAGCCAGGCAAATCCCTGGATCAGCCTGCAGGCGGTGCCAAGTGCACTTGCGAGATACAGTCGCGCCAACTTTTAAATGTTGAAAAACACGAGCCACGCTCTGGCTCGAGGAGGCAATTAACGTTTCCGTGATCGTTGTCCCCGCTCGGAACCAGCCAAATCCCAGCCTTTTCGCCTGTAGCGCGATCCAAACGATCGCGAGCGTTAAATCGACCCCTTGACCGCTCCTCACCGAGGGGTGAACACTCGGAACAACTAGCCCCCTCGATATTCTCCGTATCGTCGAAGAAAGGTACTCGAACGACCCGATCTTGACTCTCAGTTCTACCGCACGTAAAGAAGACTTCTCGTGGGTCTTTTCTATTTGATCGGGGTCCGCATTATTCCAGCAACTCGGCCAGAAATCGCTTTGAGGCATCGAATGCTTCAAGAATCGAAGACCGAAAGAAAAATCGGTATTTTTTGAATCGCCGCGAAACTCGAACGGAGAATAATACGGAAAGGGGACGCGAAAGCTGGGGGGCCGGTCGCGCGTTTTATTTACCGCGTGGTCGTGTATCCGGCTGGGAGCATTAATTGCAAAATCCCGTTTAAGTGTTAACGTAACGTTTGCTTAGGCACGGAAATTTTGGTCAGAGGCGCACTTAGCCCCGAGTACATACGGAATTTAGTTTCTGTATCGCGTTACCACGGTAACAGGCTACCCTGACCGTATCCCGTTCTCCATCCAGTCCATCCTGCGGTTGGATAGGCCGACCGGTATCCCCACTGAGTTTCGTGATGACGTCAAGGGAGAAAGACGGATACACTGACAAAGGGGAGACAGAGACAGGAAACGCGGACCGTGGAGCGAACACGGCCAGACAAAAGGGACGGGGGCAGACAAAGACGAGCAAATTGGGGAGGACACGACTGGACAGGGATAGGAAAACGCGGGAACGGAGGGGGTGGAAACTCCATTGGGAGGAAGTATTCTGCGGGAACGCCAAATTCAGGTAAAATCGCGAGAAACTGGACGGTTTCCTTGGCATCTGCGGCAAAATCGCCGCCATGGGTGAGATAGTTAGTCGATCGTCGACTCGCAACCCTACCGTTACGATAAACTATCGTCGTTCGCCTGTATCCGATGTTGGAACGTTGCAACGCAAGGGTTGCGATCAATTTCTTTCTACCGTGACGCCATAGTCCGATCAAATGCAATTGGTCGCTCAGGGTCGCTTTTTCTAGAATGCGAGTCGCGTCAAATTATTTTAGGAAATTCGTTTTGACAAAAAAGGTCTAAGAATGAAGAAAATCAAATTAGAAACGGTCCTCCTACACCGACAATTCAAGAAAAACAAAATTATAAATATAGCAGAAAAAAGGGAACGTTGAAAAGCGATCACGAAAGTATTTATCAGACCCTGGTGGTTGTAGATCCCAGTTCGTGGCATTGTCCAGGAGTAAAGTAATTCCTGAGGCGTAGACATGCTTAATTTGCGCTCGAGTGAAATTTCCTGGCGGGCTACCGAGCGTATAGACGCGATCGTTGTCGCTGACAAAACGGAAGAATGGAAAGGGCGAGGCGAAGAGGCCCCGCGTTAACGCGATAAAGCGATGCCACGGAGACGCGAATTGTTATGCGTCGCGGGTCGCGATCTCTGTGACAGGGGTTACCAGGAAAACGGAGGCGTAAAGGATCCCGAGAAAGGGAGCGCGATTGCTCGTATCATCCTGGATGTTGAAAGTACAACGGTGGTTTGTGGGTCGTCGAGACAAAACTTCCTTCCTCGTCTATGAAATTAATTTTTAAAAATTTTATATAATTCCTAGTACATAACAGATTTTTAAAGCAACGATGTAACTCTCGAGACACGCTGGAAGCGTACGACGCGTCTCAGTGTTTTGAAGAGACCTGGGGACGCATTCGCGGATCGGAGTAGCTTTCCAAGCATCGTACTCGCCCTACCGGAAAAGGTTTAAGATACAGCACTCGGTTAAGCTTCCAAAGAAGGCGAAGGAAATATCGTAACGTTCTTTCGAGTCGTGATCCTTGGGCGGAAGAGCCGCGACTCGGCGCGGCGGAAAAGGAGGAAACGAATTTTACCGGTGTAAGTGTGTTAGCCGAGGGATGCGCTAAAAATTCTATTTTCACGCTTGACACGGCCCCTCGAGAATACGTAGCCTAGTTACGGGGGATGGTAGGGGCCGTGTACTCGCGAGCGTGATGCGTCTCGAGGTGGTTGGTTCCCCTGGTTATTCGAGCCTCTCTGCAACGCTTCTCGACATCCAGAACGAAATCTCTACCGACACGTCATTCCAACGTCCAGGGCATCCTGGAATCCTACGGAAGGTCTGGGGCCGGGGGAGCCGAGGAGCCGAGGGACGACCGGGTGCGGAAAGCCAACGGGCAACCGACGCCAGAGACGAGTATTCCTCATACCCCCGGCCAGCCCTGGCAGCTCTTAACACGCCGTGTCAAGTCGGGAATCGTCGTCGTGAAAGCGTCTGCTCGTTCGCGCTCGAAAGATTAAAAGAACTTTTCTATAGCTGCGAGCTAGAACGGTCCGCTGGAAATTCGCCCGAATCGGGTCCCCGACTCTGAACCGCAACCGTGAGTCAACGCACCAACCAATTGATACTTTCGCAAACCTATTCGTTTATTTAACCTTGAACCTGTCGAATTTGCAACCAGAAGAACAGGGTGCCCACGAAATCCTCCCTAGTTAAACTTATCTGGAAGTTACGTGTCGTATGTCTGTTCCTGAGAACAGAAGACCCCCAGGATCGAGCGAGTCTCCCGAAGACCCGTTTCTTTTATGATTCGGATAACGAAGAGAAGTTATCCCGAGTCCAGTAAATGTCTAATAGTTTTGGAACCGGGGATTAGAAACAATGTTCGTGATCTACGGATCCAAGAGGTTACAGACATAAGCCTCGGTATTCCGAGCATCGTTACGCGGAACTACGCTCAATGTCCTGTTCAGCGTTATCTGCCAGTCATAGCTAGTTAAATTAATTGGACGTTTGGATACCGAATAACTGCCAGTTAGTACGTTTCCCCAGCGGTGGGGGAAATAGTAGAATTCCGAGGAATGCGTTGATTTTCAAAAGGAGCAATGTTAATTCGCTCCTATACTCGAAAGTATTTCGTAGCGACGCACGAATTAGAAATATTGCCAAGTTGAGAATACGTCTATTTTTTAAAATAATAGGTGGTCGAATTTCGAGGTTGCAAGGGCAAACATGGGTTCAGTTGGTTTTGTTGGACCAACGAAAAAGTTTTGGGCCGATTAAGTCGTCGGTGGTTTGGCGACGCGCGAGTCGACGTCGCTGGTATCCGGCTAGTTTCTCCGAGACGTCGGGTAAGTTTCGCGGACGAGGGATCCGTGTTTCCCGGAAGTGCCAACACGGCCTGCCGAGTCGAGGGATCTCGCGATGAAAACATCTCTCGCCGTCCTACCGGCCGTTCCCCTCGCCAGATTAAAAAACTTCCCCGTCGTGTAAATGCCGGGGCGAAAATACCGAGGAACAAGACTTCACGGGAAGCTTTCGAATTAATTTGCGGATTAAAGAACGCGAGCACGCTGCCAGGAAGCTGCCAGCCGGCTTCCGTCCGCCGCGGAGGGGTACGCGGGTCTTTGACGAGCCGCGGGGAGCCATCTTTTACCAAGCAAATTCTCTCTTTTCTCCTTTATATCGGGTTTCCGGCGCGCGAGAGAGACTCCTCTCGAGATCCACGCCGCGTCGACGGATTCGAGAAGGAAGCGGCTCGACGCGGCGCGGCGCGGCGTCGCCGTTTTAAACTCGAGGCGAGAGAGAAGACGACCGAGCGGGTTTCTTGCGACGATGCGATTCAACGGCGCCGTGGAAAAAAGCCTTGACTCCATCTCGGTTAACCCGTCGTTAATACGCCGGCGAACCCGGGAGGATGGAACAGGCGGAACCGAGGATCGGAGAGCGTCGTTGGAACTCTTTCGAGCGAAAGTTCGTCGCGAGGAGTGGAAATTCGCTGGTCGATCGGTCGGACGAGTGCTCCGAGAGGGCCGGCGTCGCGTCGATTCCGCTCGAACAAAAACCCTGAAAGCATCTGCTCGTTCTCGCCGCGGAAAGATTAAAAAGTTCCATAGTTCGAGACAAACGAACCTCCTCGCGAATCCGCGTCTACGAACCTCCGAGTATCGCGAACGCTTCTTCTAATTTTTATGACCTCGTGTTATTCATAGAGAAATGGCGCGATCAAATTCGAGGATACGAAACAATATGCGGCGCGCGCGTTCGGGGATTCAATTCTTCGACGACAAGTTCCGAGCGTGCAGGAGGATTCGCATTCGCGAACCAACCGATAAAGGGGTTTCAGCGACAAATGGCTCTGTGAAACGTAATAAAATCCGTATGCGACATAAGGCGTCGCAGTTATGACGCTTATTCGCAAGGCAGATGGCTAGAGATCGCGCGAAACGCGCGGATAATGCTGACTATTCTTTCCGAATTCTCCGCAGAACTCGTGGAATTTTCGAACCTTACGCGAAACACGAAGAATTCAAACGCTTCTTGCCAAAGAAAACAAAATTGGAAAAACACCGTAGCATTGTCGGATATTAATGGACGATAAGAATAATTTTACTTTTCCAGCGAGTATCAGAAGTTTTATTGCCTTTTGTAGTCGTCGATATAAAAACAGTATTGTGGAAACAATACTTTGGGAATTTATTTGTCTTTGTACAGATGCTATTTTACGGGAAGTTTCCATTCAACGTAATCCCAATTCCGTCGATTAGTCCGTTAAGTCGTGGTGTATATAAGTCCATTTAGGTTCACTTTCGGCTCCAATGGCCCGTAAACGAGACAAAGGGTCTATATATCTTGGAAATCGACGTCTAAGCAAGAACTTGAAAGACCAGAGTCCGGCGAAAAGCCCTCTGGTGGCAAGGGCGAGAAAAGTCTGTTGGGAAAGTTGATCCGGGTCGGGGGAGTGGCATCAATTAAACCATAATTATTCCAGGGAAATTGCGCCCGATAGTTCCAAACATAATTTTAACAGGGCCGGACGGTCAACTTTATTCGAATTGATAAAATTTGAAACAGTCGTCGGCGCGCTCGCCGGAATATCCTTCTACGAAATATTAATTAAACGGGCAAAATATCGCGTAATTACGTAGTTGGAAATACAATCCGTTGTTACATTCAAATTGAATCGCACGCGGATCGTAAACATCGGAAACGTATCGACGGGGATAGGTTGGAAAGCGTACGGAGCGGGTTCCTGCGATTTAATTAAACTTTCAGCGGAATTCGCTTCGCAGATCTCGTCTTAAGACCGCACTGTTGTAAGAAAAAACACCGCCGGAAGATGCGAAAAACGATTTCCATGATCGTTTCCTCAGACTCGAGAAAATATCGCGGCGGCTCGTTGAAACGTAGGTAATTAAAGCTCTCGACGTACAGTCGTTCGGCCTTGCAATCCTCTTACGCGGGACGAACGCTCGCGACCCACGATAGGAACGATGTTCTGCACTTGGTAAAATATTTCAATTCCGCCAAGCCATGAAAAAAAAACTCGATAAGAGATTCGACCTACATTTCAGACGACGGAGAAATCCGAGTTCTGTTCGCCGATTCAAAATCGATCGAACCGTCGATTTTCCAAGCAAAACGGAGGTAAGAAACGCGTCGCGAAGCGAGAACTACTTTCTAGTATTTACAACAAAAATAGTGACTTTAGAAGCGAGCGTAGCGCTAGGATTCGCGACGATGTCCCTTTTCTTGGCACATATTTTCATAGAAAAATTTGTCAAACGCGTTGTTCAACGAGGGGAATTAAAAGTTTCGAAGACGTTTCCACGTTCTCGTTTACATTCGTTTCGAACGGTAAGAGTCGCTGAAAATTTCGTAAACCGTTCGTAGGTAGCATACGTATTTCCGAGAAAACATTTTACGCGACGTGCAACGTACTTGGAAGAGACAAGTTTGGAAAGTTGCGCGCTGCTATCTGCGGAAAAGTTGAATTTCGGTTTACAAGAGCGCGTTTACGTTCAGGTCAGCAAAATGTTGCAAAGTCGCAGACGCATCAAAGCGACCAACAGACGGGTTTCTCGGTTTTACCGGTCTCGCTGGCCCCCTCGGGAGTCTAGACCCCGGCTTTCGTTAATTAGCCCGCTGAAACCGCGCCGGTGGTATCGCAACCAGCGACCAACGGCAAAAGGGAACGAGCACGTGGAACGTGAGCTTTCCCGGGAGCGTGGATTGCATGCCTGGGGAACGAGCACGTAACGCGGGCTCGTTTTTGGCTTCGGTTCTTTCCCAGTTCTTTCACGATCCCCGGCGAAAGATGATCGCCTCTGATTGCGGAGTGGCTACACGAATTCCGGCTCGCGTTAAATAAATTTCACCCACGGACCGTAATTCGCGTCCCTGGAAACGATATCGCGCTCGAATTTGATAATTCGTTCTACGAAGATTCGAGACCGTGTTCAGAATTTTACACACTCAGTTTACACGATTACTCGTACTCGTATTCGTACGCTATAAAATCGCTATCGTTAAATTGAAAGTGTTTTTAAAATTGCCACGTTCCATTTACATCCGTATCGTTTCCTCGATTTTTAATCGAACGGAAAGCACGGACCGCCATATCGGCCGCGATAAATTCGTAATCGGTAAGAACGCTAATGGACTCTGAACCGTAACGAAAGGGAGGTTGGAAAGGCGCGTTGTTTAAACGAGGACGTTAAGAAAATGGAAGCCAGCCCATTGGTTTTGGGTTCGACGATGGGGTATTTGATTCGAGGGCGAAAGCTCGGAGGCATCGAGGCAAAGATCCCCCGCGAGCCTTTGTTTCTCCCGGGTCTGCAGCCTGTTTGGTTCCGCAACAGGAAATTAACAGCTCGGTTCCGCTTTCTACCTATCCCGAGCGTATTGTTCAGCCCCCGAAGGTAATCTGGGATTTGTCACGCTTCGTGTGTGCTCTGATATTAGACGACCGCCCACGTGACGAGACCGCGATGGAAGCCGCCTATCGCGTCCCGCGAATTCACGGCTCTCGTCGCGATACTTATCGCGGTTAAGTACCAATTAAGTTTCGCCCTGGAGGGGGAAATGCAACCTCGCGCGCTCGACGTTCCGTTAATTGTAATTGCTGTTCGAAGATCTTGTTTCGACGGTCGTCGGAAATCGTGGAACGGGACCGAGGATTTAGGGTACAATTTCCCAAGGATGGAACGAGGAGCGCAAAACACGTTATAACCTTTCTTCTCCGATGGGAGAGACCCCCGACTCTCGTGTTCTACGTTCGTTAAGTGCAATTGCTGTTCCATGAACTTGTTTCATCGGCGATCGGCAATCCTAGGGCGTATCGGGTTTAGTCGAATTGGAGCAAAGTCAAGAGTATCACAGTTTAGAGCACTGCTCGTATACTAGGACGCGTTTAACGGTATTTCTACGAATTGTCCAGCTCCCTGGAAAGCAATTCCGACGTTTCGGGGGCATTACGCGCAGCTGCGTCAAGATACGAGATTACACCGATAGAAATCTGAAATTTGTCGCGAACCCGTTGGTCTAAATTCCTTTCGGAGTAATCATCCGCGCGATAAAGAACTCTGATTACAGTTCGCGAATCGTAAACACGGCTTACATCGTCGTCCATTGTTGGCGTTTATCCTTGAAGTGCGAATACGCGTATAGTCGAAACCAAAGATTAACTTCGATCCGTGGAATACGATTTCAGAATTTTTTTTAACGAACCAGAGGCAAACTTGCGGTACAAAAATTGCGATGGCCAAACGACGAGAGACTCTCGGACCCGTTCGAGCCAATCGGATAACGGCCAACGGCTCGGCCGAAAAATCGCTCGCGAGAATTAATCGCTGCGTTCATATCCCGTTTAACTTCTTCCCGGTTGGCACCGCGACAGCCTATCTTTTCGCATATTTTCCCAGCCACGTTCCTCGGGAACACGGATTTATCGAAAACCGCGACCACGGACCGCTACACCCGCACTAAACTGCAAGATTGCGTGAAACATGGATTTTAGATTAGCCTATGGCCCAACGGAAACACGACCAACGCATTCTACATTTAACGCGATGAGGTTCTTTCATTTCCTGCATCGCTGCAATACGTCGGCTAATAGTTGCAAGGAAGCGATAAAATATTATAAAGGGCGACAGAAGTTTAGTTTAATCCAACGTCTGTCCCTTACTGATCATTTCCACTTGTACAACTGTTCTTGAGCATCGATTATGGCGTGGTATTATCTGTCGTCTCGTCTTTCGTGTCGTCAATTACCAGACAACGTGTACGAACGTTGAAAATGTACGGTTTCCTAAAAATAGCGTTTCATCGTAGGTTGCTGGAGTTGTTGTCGAGTAATTTCTTTATTATGCGGTAAATAGTGGGTCAACGCGCTGAATGCGTTTACATATGCCTCTATTCTTACAATTAGTTGGCCGTGTCGTGGATTCGACGCGAGAAACATATTTTTATCGAGAGAGATCCGAGTTTGTCCAAAAATTCTCTGTGGAAGAATAGCTGACACCTCGTACAAAATTCTGATGATTTCGTGCGACACGAAGCACGTTACAGGAGAAACTTGTTGCACGGAATCGAACTTCGATTTCATGGATCTATCACGAGACAGTGAGGTGACATTTAATGTTTTTAAATTACCAAATTACGTTAATATTATGAATGTTTTGCTTAACGCGTACAGAGTACGATGTAATATGCGGAGAGTATGTGATGTAAATTCGAAATGATAATACGGTAATCGACAACGACTCGATAATCGATATTTGTCGCATTTTTTGTTAGTATCAGCTGGTATTTAGTTTTCTAAAAATAGTTTTAAAACATCGTACGAGTGGATCGAACAAAAAAAAAAACTTTTCGGACGTTGCAAGCGTTCCACTTAAACGAGTGACTTTTGATACAACATAAATTTTAGTAAACATATTGTCGCGGCCAAAATCATGAGATTAGGCGATCTTAATTGCGTGATCGATAGTATATCGATTGTTGACGGCAGAATGTCGAACGCGGGTACGAAATGCAAACTTGAAATCAAGAAAAACAATTATCGGTAAAAGGTAGATAAGGTATGTTATTCGTAGTTTAAGCTTACTTGTTTGTTTTCATCGATAATATGTATTTTAGACAATAAAAAGTTTTATAAGCCGTGCGATGGTTCATTAGTTTCCGTGAAATTTATATACATATAATATTTCCACGTATATTTAAGAGTGTGCGATAAGTATGTATAATTATCAGATTAAATTATTCGATAAATGTACTTATCGATAAGTATACACAAGAATACACAAGAATATGTATACAAGAATACACTACAGTTATCGCTTATGGATCTTGTTTAACCGAGCAATGCATGCAATCTATTATATCTCGAGACAGAGATAATTGGACTATTTTTATAATGAGTGACTTGCGTGTAACTAAATATAAATATTTTTTAAATTATCTGGCTTGTTCCACGAACTGTACTGTCAACACGTTATCTGCGGATTGTGGAATATATCGTGTTTACTTTTGAAACAACTGAATTTGTAAGTCATTGTTCTGACGCAAAATGCATTTAAAGAAACCGTGATGGACGCGCAATCCGATCGAATCGGTTCGAGGTTAGGAAAATTTTTAAAGCGCGCCAGATAGATTCGCGATTCTTCGAATTCGTTTATCAGTGTCAGTGGTAAACATCCTCAGCGAGTGCATTTTTCATTCATAACATAAATGTTCCAACAACCACTTAATCTCTATTTCGAAGGACAACGTGTAACCTGTGCGAGTATTAACCGGTCGTGGCGAAGATAATCCGTATTTCACGGCGGTGTACCGTGTGCACAATCGTGGCCAGAATTCCTCAAAACGTTATATTAGATTCTCTTATTTATCGTTTGTCACGCGGAGCGAATTGATACGCAAATTGCAATTCCAGAACTTGAGCATCGAATACCTCGGAAACTATTAGATTTCGAGACAATCGTCGAATCGATTTCAGCTTGAGACGCGTCGCGAGCAATGCCTGTGTCATGCTGATGGAATTTACTATTGTAAACTTATTAATAGTCAAATACGTGTCCCTTGAAACTGGTAAATCGTAACGCTTGATGAGAAATAGCGAGTGTTTCGTTCTCTCTGCGATTTTTAACAGCTAGCTTCGGGTACCTGTTCGAAATTAGGCGAAGAAAGGATTAAGACGAGTTCGCGTCGGCAGGAACGGCGTTAGGATGTCCGGCAAAAACGGTCGTTCCCAGCCGTCCATTGTGCAGAACGAACCGCGCGTGTTTTTCAGAAGACGCGTCGGGACGCGCGCGTAACAGCCCCGTCATTTTGTCGCTGCGCTATCAGATCGCCGGAAGGATCGTGCAGGATCCATTGTCCTTGGTCGCGAGCTACGGTGGTAATCGTTTAGCCATCCTTGGCAGACGGTGCGAAAAGAGATCGCGGACCGATTGGGCGAAATACACGGTGTCCCGGTGTTAAGTAGGTTGCGAATCGTAAAATTACAGGGCGCTGGTCGCGTTCTCGTAATTTCACGGGTTATGGATCGCGGTGATAACGGTCGCAGGGCCCCTAACAAAGCTGCACAGGGCCCCGGTCTTAATGAACAGGCCTGGCCGTTGAATTTTTCTACCATCGTGGTTCGACCTCGATCGTATCCTCCGGTCCTTTTTTCTTATTCCCCTGCTCGCCGAGAGACAGACCCGGCCCCACCACCGATCTACGATCCACGAGAAACGGAACTGCGCAAAGGCATCGCGACGATTGCTTATTTCCGGTTTAGCCGGCGGCTCGAGAGACGGAGACGGAGACGAAGACGGAAGCGACACGGTTTTGTGAGCTCCCCGTCACTATGACGGAGGACCGAATTCGGGCAATTCTCTTTCTCCGGCGTTTCTTTTCTTTTTACCTCGCCACGGTGATTCGAGAATTCTTCTGCTCGGAGTAATCAAGAGGAGAATGCGCACTCGAGAACGCGACACGGACCGTTCATTCTACGGGATTTCGTCTTCGAGTTCGGTTTCTCCTCGCCTTCGAACAAATCTATCGATCTCCCTTGGAACGAAATAATCTCTACGAATTCCTTGCGCGTTTCACCGAGATTATCGATATATTGTATTCGCTAGGTTCTGCATTTAACACTAGGTTTTATACAATGAGTAATATAAAAATGTTTGTTTTGCATTAATGGCCGCGACACCGTGGCGCGTACGCGTCGCTTTGAAGCTTGGCGTCCGAGCGCATGTAATACGGGGCATGTATCTTGTTCATTCTTCTAGTCGGATGGTCCATTTCTGAAATGAAAACGCGACCAACCCCGAGTAACTGAAAAGTTGCGGTCCCGATATCGGTGCAGTTATTCGAGCATCACGGTTACCGAAAAAAAGAACTGAACCTATCGATTCGGTTACGGTTACATGACGTAAACGCACGCAGTCCACTGGTCGTAAAATTACGATACGTTAACACCGTTAGTTAGGAATCGATGGATTAATTGTAAAATAAATACAGAGTTCTGAACGCGAGTGGTAAATTTGTCGGGCAAAGAGAATCGTGCGCGACGCGGAAGCACGTAAGAAATTTGATCTGCATACTCGGATATTAAACTGAAGAGAGGTTTCTTACATACGGGATCCACCGACTAAGTTTCAGACGAAAGTCCAAAGACTGGAGAGAACATCGTGTGGAGCGGACCTCTGATATCAAAGGTAGGGAGATAAGAGACGCTCGTCGTCGAGATTGGCACTCGAGATTGATACACGCGTGCTTGATTTTCGCTTGTTCTTTGAAGAGACTCGCCGGCCGCTCGAAACCTCTCTCCTGCTCTTCTTCCTTCCACGCTGCAAATATCATTTCGATAAGCAGCCTGGAAATTGCCTGGGCTCCTTCGAAATTTCGAGGCTCGAAATCGTTCGAACGAAAGAAAAGCACATCTTAATTTTCACCTTTGCTCTCGAACGGTAATTCGATTAAAACCGACCGGGAGTTCGATCAAAAACTGCGATCGTCGATTTTTATCAGAGGACTGCGATTCGATATCGCTTTAGTCTCGGCGATTCCACAAATCTGTGCGACCCGTTTTTTGCTCTTTTTCTGTACAACACTGTCGCGAAAGTACGAGGTACATAGCCGCCCACAGATTGGACAATGAAATACCGGGACCGGGAAACAGAGCGATCGGCTCCTGCAAAGGGCTCAAAGATTTTCTGTACAGTATCCCAGGGGCGTCTCTCTGTAATGCAGGAAAATGCTTCCCGGTGAGACAGGAGTCGATAAAATTGTTTTGCCCCAATGGAGGGCACGGTCGATGGCCAAACGAGAACCTTTAATCCTGAGTCTCGCGGATCGAGGTCAGCTGTGCCGGCGAATGCATCCGATGCATCATCCGGTCGCTGGTTTCCATCGCTATGATCGATCTTACCAACGTATTACGGTAAGCAAATACGCTTTTTGTCCATACCGCGGTAATGAAATTGACCACCCATCCACCCAGCCAGCCAGCCTCGTGAAATACTGCAGACCGTGGCTTCGACGCAATGATTCTCGCTTTGATACTCTTCAAAGCGTTTACGCTTCTAATTGGACGTTCTTTCGAATTGCGTGCTGATTAAGCGGAGCCTTTTTGCACCGAGCTTCAATTATGAATAATTGTATCCAATTCTATTCATTATGTAGGACAGCCGCGCGAAACTCGCGGCCCGATCGATCGTTGTTTGCGGTCCGCTTGACTTTTTTTTTATCGGAAGCATTGTCGTTCGTTCCGAGCGGTGATCTTTGAATATTTATGCACTTTTAATAATGTTATCGTATATGCAATATTCCATCCGCGATATTTAGTATACTCTTCCGATTATCCAGTAACATAAATATATTTCTCTTTATCGGAATTTTATTATCAATATACGTTTCGAGGAAACAATTTCTCCTCTTTGAATAACGACGATACGGGGATAAAGTTTATTTCGAAATAAAGGTGACTCCTTTACCTCGTAAGAGACAATAATGTTGTTTCACGACGGGAATTTTATCGAAAGACGTGCGACGCGCTTGCAAAAATTTCTTTTATCCGGAGTATAATACATTAAAACGCCTGCTGCCTACGCATCGTCTGCAAAGTAAATCTGTTCGATTCGTCGAAACGGTTCAACAAAAATACGAGTTCCCCAACATTTCCCAATCGTTTTTCGAGCCAATTTCCCGTTAGATTTTATTACATGCTTTCGACGTACACCCACGTCGCGAATATTTCGCAGGAATTTGAACGAATCATGGAACACGCCTGTTACACGACCGATCCGCTATTTAGCTGGTCGGCGACCAATTCCCTCTGCGTTTTTCCTCGCGTATCGAATCGCGAACAGTCACGCGTTTAATTCACCGCTTTCATCGGCATCGCGCGGGTAAACAACGAGACTTCGCGATTTAATTGGATATCAAACAATAACCGAATTGCTCGATACCATATTCGAGGTACAAAGCGTCCGACGTCCTTTAAAACGTTGCCTGTGTGACACGGTGACCTCTCTGGTCAAATTTTCATTTGGCACAATACGCCGTTCGATTCTAATTCTCGCGCAATTATGTTCGATCGGATGGAATCGTGTCGGTGAGGTAGCGCCTCCTCCGCGGTTCAAATAATGTTCTAACTCTATCTCGTGCAAGTTTCAAAATTTAATACATCAGAGACAACTCGAATAGTTCGATTCAGCTCTCTCTGACGTTCCAACAGATTTAATCATTACATTGATTCACGCTTTTAAGAAATTAATTTCTTCGTCTTGACGCTGTATACTAATTACGTATTCTAAAGAGTGCAATCCTGTTAACAAAGCTATATTATTGTTACCATTAATTTTCCCTAGCCTAGGAATTGATTTTACGATGTCGAGAAGGTTGGTGGATCCGTAAGCTGGGTTCGAGCCCATTTTCAGAGGGTCGCGGGAAACCCACCACCGTCCCTTTTCATCCCTTACGCATCGAAATCTAATAATAACCACAACATATACATATGTGTGCGTACCGATTTGCGGAGCTCTTTGAACACGCGTATAGAACCACGTACAGGGTGCTCTCGAAACGTTGCGATGAGCGTACGAACAGGAAGAAAAATTTCCAAGGACATTGGTTCGTGTACGATCGGATTACTGGGCCTAGATTCGAATTAGGGCTCCCGTAGGACGACTAGCCTAACCAGCCGAGTTATCTGGGTCGTCGGTAGATTCTGTATCCCCAAGACTAATATTCCAAATAGCTGACACCTAACGTATTCAACGATCAATGATGCAACGCTTTGAAGCCCGCATCGTTGCTCTTAGGCGATCGCTATGGACACTTATTCATCTTTAATACGTTCGCTTGGAGCGTTGAGACCTATCAATGGGAATACGCGTTCTTCCTCTCGTGCTCGATGAGTCGAAAATTGTAGTATTTACTTAAAATCTGCCGCGACAACGCGAACAAAGTGAAGAGATATTATCCTTTGAAACAAGTAGAATGAAAATTGATTAAGGAAATGGTTATTCTTTGGTGCGCTCGTTATACAGGAACACTATAACGGCTACATAAGAAACGGGAACCCCGAAAGTCCGAATATTTATTTCCGCGGCGAGCGGATCGGAGAATATGGCGAAATCACCGGCTGAAATTCACGTGACAGTCGACGCGCGAAAAGGTTGATATAAAAACAAAGCAAGCAGCGTGGAAAAAGGCGAGGAAATCTCGCGTGACACGTCCGATGCGTTGATAGAACAAACGGAAATCGGAATATTTCGGGGACATGGCGTACGTACTCGCATTTCCATAGGTACGCGCGTATATAGTTGTACGGTTAGAACTATTATCGAGCCGCAGGTTCGACCAAGGGCCGTGCGGTCACGTGGACCAGATAGCGGTTCACGAATCACTGAACACGGAACTATTCAACGAGAAACGCCGATGCATAATCTATGGTATTTCTCAAAATCGCGCGTCTCGATTACGGACAAGCGAACTCGCGCACGGAAGGAACCCGATCGAACGTGTACGTTCGATAAATTTCAATGGATTTGTGGTAAGTAGCGGCCACGAATACTTGCGCGAGGGGAAAAACTTCCTTTCTCGTCGCGAACCTTTCGGGTCTCCCGTGGTTACGACATTATTGAATGCCCTAAATTTTAAAATTGATTCGTTGTTCTTTCTCTAAGATCTAATAATAATAAAAATTTATGTACGAATCCGGGGATTCGTAGTCGTTGATTTTCGGCGCTCGTCGATACAACAAGACAGGCTCGCGAAGAAGCTGAGAGCATCAGCGACGTCCAGCACGGAATTCTAAAGTGCAAACGACAAAGAAAAGAAATCAAGTCCCCGACATGATTTCGGATAGCAGGAGGCCCCTTAACGACGAACACGACTTGGAATGAGTTCGTCGGACGCCGATGGAGGCTGCGCATTTGCATAATAGCTCTCGTCAACCCCCGTCAAGATCCTCGAACGCGTTAGGGTGACGCGACAAACTTTCTAAATTCTTGCTCCTACGATCGTGGAATCGGAACCATCTACGGAGCAAGGATCCTCCGTCCGGGTCAGTCTAGGTCCGGCTAGGAAAGCTGTCTCAAACTATAGATCCCCAAGAGGAACCTCTGCGGGGCACTTTCCGTGACAAACGAGGACCCGAACTTGAATCTGAATTCCAGCGTTCTCTCCTTTCACGCGAATCCCACGTAATCCAGCCCTTTTCTCTCGGTAACGTTCGCCGTCTGTCCCTCGAGTCACCCTAGAACGCGTATTATCGGAATTCCCGATTATACGGACGTCAATCCCCGACTACCGATTATCCGGACGCTTAATTAAGAACTCGCCCGTAGGAGATAAGAACACAATTTCACCGGAACAGTATAATAATATCGCTGTTACTTTTTATCTTCGGAATCGTAAATTTCAGGAATTGTCTGAGAAAAATAGATCGGTACGTTTGCTTTCGAAATAGTAATAATGTCTGTAATAAGAGAATTAGTTTGGCGATAAGATTGCTCGCTCGTTTAAATAAACAATCATAATGTGCATCGACTACTCATTAACGAAACCGCGCGTCCCTTTTTATCCACCGTAAACTACCTGCAATTCTGTCGTACGGTAGTAGGATAAGCAAATCCAACGTCAAGAGTATAATTAATCATATTTCACTGCACGCGATGTAGCGATCTCGCGATGAGAATTGCGCGTTTGACTTTTTATTTGCACGAAGAAGCGGACAGCTGAAGCGTCAAAGGGCTCGAGTTTCCTCGGGTTACTTTGTCCCAGCTTCTCATTACGAGCGGACGCATTAATCCGACGTGTTTCCGGAGCGACTATTAAAAATCTCACCGGCGCGACCGGCGCTGCTAATTATTTGCGCCGCACGGCGACATTCTTCCGTCTAGCGACGGGGTCGAGACGCGTTTCTGTACCATCGATGCATTTACACGTTCAACAAAAATTACATACTTTTGCGCGAAACCCTTCGGTTTCGGAGTCACGGGGGAATTGTTATTGCTATTGTCGTAATCGCGTGAGCAAAGAACCTTCGGTAACACCGTATAACGAGCAATCGCTTAAAATTAGAATCGAAAGATTTACGTACAATATAACGAGTATAACCAGATTCGAAGTGTGTGGCAATGCAATCAACTCTCTCGACTGCACCGTTCGTGTAATGACCGTTATATCGCATGTTCGTTGGTAATATATTAGGCGAACTATTTGGATCGACAAATTGCCAGATATTTGACTTCTCGAACCTACGCAGATCGAAATCTTTTAAATGTTATTTAATTAAACGTTCACTTTGATCGAGCGAGAGCAGAATTTTTAACGAGTTATTAAGAGTATAGTTAGTACTATCAAAGTAAATAATGTGTTATCGTGATATGGTCTATATCGAACGTCCATCGATCCAACGAGCACCGTCGCAACGGCTCGAGGACAATTCCCGACGGGTTAGGATAAAATCCTGCGATCGATGCGAGAAAATCGCGCGTCACGGACCGACGATCGCTTCTTTCATTAAGCGATACGCTCGTTTCACGCACGGTTCCCTAATCGCTGGTTGCAGGTCGATGAAAAGGGCCGAGGGTGTCGTCCAGACGGATCGTCGGCTTAATTCCGAACCGTTTTCCCAGGCTATCCGGAAAATCGGACGAGATATACGGCCAATGGTAGTCTTTTGTTCCCGAGAACGAAGATTCTTAGAGAAAAGACTCGATTTCCTGAAACCAAATCAGTCGTAACGTTTGGATAATCCGATACTCGTAAACGCATTCAACGATAATCATATCTAGTACCAATAGCGTACACCACGTATTAAAGAAATGAAATTAAATGAAAGAAAAATACGAAGCTACGCGTGTTTTGACATTGTTTATCGTCTAGTAGAAAGGTTGGCTTTATCTTAGCTTCGCAAGCATTTCCTGTAAAAGATTAGATCGATGAAATAATCAGTCTAATCGAAGGAGCGGTCAAAGTCGATCGGCACGAGGTATCGAGCAAAATTGTCTCGATAGGGATTGCGAGTCGTTCGTCATCATTACACCTGGCCTGGTAATTAAAAACTCGCTGGTTCGTGATGAACGACGACTGGCGGACGCACTGATTTTTTGTAGTCGGAAGATGGATCGCACTCAGGCTCGCGTTCCTGCAAAATCGGCGAGAGCCACGCGCAATACCACTTCTTTTCGTTCATTTTTCGCGGCGTTGGTCGCATTTGTCAAAGAAATCTGCAATTTTCCGAGAAGCAGGTCGATCGACTGAAACATATCGCGAGTCCATGCCGTCGATCGTGTTCCCAAGAAAATTCGAGACACGTTCATCCGCTGGACTGGATCTCCGTCTTTCCGTTCAAGTTTCTTTTATCGTAACGTCTATTATTTATTTCTATACATTTTTAACGTCTGGACGGCCGAAACTGTTTCTCTACCGCGCTCCTAATATTCCATACGCCAACGAAAACGCGACGTAAGTCTGGATCGAGCGACACGAGGGTGGATTTGCGAGCATAAATCTTTTTTGCGTTAAGATCGCGGAATTTCCGACCGACCGAAAGGATCGAGAAAGGGCAAATGTTGCATCGTGCGCGGATCGTGTTATTACGTAGCACACGCTCAAAGCAGTCGTTTGCATAAATCTCTGGAGAAATTAAAGTGCACGCGCACAGATGCTGCAAAACGAAATTGTGTAACCATGCGAAGGAAAAATAATTTGCGTACAGCAGAAGTCGCAAGCTTGCGTTTGCCCGGCACTGCGAGCCGTTTTTCTTTCTCTCGTACGTAATAGATTTTCATTTGTCACGGCACTGACACAGTTTTCAACAATAGCGACAACTATCGAGCCGAATTTCGCGTCGAGTCCAAGACTTTTACATTTTGGATTTAGAGAAACGGAACGAATCTTTGACTCGATAAGCGGACGTTGATTATATACCTGTACTCTACACTTTTGCGACTTTGGACAGAGCATGTGGGGTTTGAGAACGTAAAAAGTGTCGCAAAAATGTTTAAAATCGTTTCCTAGTTCCACGAAAGAAACTCTCCTTTCAAGTTCTCGTAAAATTTATACGTATCTTTTACTTGCATTGTATGTTACGGAAGCGATTTGTGAGCATCTATATGTTAGTCTATTTGAGAACAATAAGCAAAAACTATTCGAATCGTTGGAAACGTTATTAGAAGTATCAGTCGCCTTTGCAAAGAAAACGGAAGAAAGGGAAGATAAATATCGTTACATAAGTTGTTGTCACCGTTCAACGATAGAAATCTTCGAATTCGTGTGGTCCGTCAGATATCGGAGAACTGTTCGCGACGATCGATAAGGAGACGCTATAAATAATGTCGTGCTCCATCGGGTGGCAGATACGTTGCGAGGAGCATACATTTGTGACACTTATTGCGCCAGAGAAGCTCGGAACATCTTCGAACATGCGTAACGTAATTTTTTTGGCGACGTGCATATCTCTGATTGCTTGCGTATGGGGGAACAACTTAATTATTGGAAAACGTCAGTGGTGTGACGTTCTAGTCACAAATGAGGACGTTTTCAAGGTAATTTGCCTGATCTTAAGTAACAACCAGTAAATAATATAGTAGCCCGTAAAAGATAAAGTTTAGGTGCACAAAACTTGTTTCCAATGCATATATTTGCTTTTGCAGCCAAGAATTTTTGGAAAACCGCAGATAGGTACGTGCAGTGCGGTTGCCCCCCCTGGCTATTACATTTCCTTCATTAGTGTAACAACTCCACACCCGTGGATAGTGGGTATCAAAATCATCGAAGGTGGTCTTGGACAGGAATCCGTAGACGTAATGGGAGTTTCAAGACCGAGCTGGGCAGTTATCATGAAGTGTATTATTTTTGCTTCGCCCAAGAAGAAAACAACTACCGAAAACACTCCGGCTCCCACGCGTTCGACCACAGTTAAAACAACAACGGTGAAAACAACCACCACTCGACGACCAACGACGACTACTGAACGCACTACTCGAAAACCAGAAACGACTACTGAACGCACCACTCCAGAACCAGAGACGACTACTGAACGCACCACTCCAGAACCAGAGACGACTACTGAACGCACCACTCGACAACCAGAGACGACTACTGAACGCACCACTCCAGAACCAGAGACGACTACTGAACGCACCACTCGACAACCAGAAGCGACTACTGAACGCACCACTCCAGAACCAGAGTCGACTACTGAAAGCACCACTTCAAAACCAGAAGCGACTACTGAACGCACCACTCCAGAACCAGAGTCGACTACTGAAAGCACCACTTCAAAACCAGAAGCGACTACTGAACGCACCACTCCAGAACCAGAGTCGACTACTGAAAACACCACTTCAAAACCAGAAGCGACTACTGAACGCACCACTCCAGAACCAGAGTCGACTACTGAAAGCACCACTTCAAAACCAGAAGCGACTACTGAACGCACCACTCCAGAACCAGAGTTGACTACTGAAAGCACCACTTCAAAACCAGAAGCGACTACTGAACACACCACTCCAGAACCAGAGTCGACTACTGAAAGCACCACTTCAAAACCAGAAATGAGCACTTGTAGGACAGATGACCCCCGCATCATTTGTGTAAAAGCAAGTAAAAATTAGTCGGCAAATGGGCATACATTGAGTGATCAAATTGTTAAATGCTTAAACACGTCCAAGGAATTTAGGATTCGTGTTAAGAATAAAAATTGTGAGCAAACGTCGTTTAAATTCGGATCGATGATTTGTGCCAAGCGTTAGTAGCTAGTTAAAATATAGACAATTTAAAATACTCGACCTAAATCATATCTGATACAAATTCAAGTTGCAATAAACCGTTAATTATTTGATAAAATTGTTTTTCTCTTCTTGATAGACGCGACGTTGATTGCAACGATAATACAAGTATAAACATCGCAATATCGAATAGTTTTTGGTCTGGATGTAAACGTTTTCGTGGCAAATGCATTTTTGAATGCTAAAGATGCGTAACGCCCCGAATAATTTACCAGTCTTTCGTCGCTGAATTACCAACAGAATAAATTAAAATTCCCACGAGGTGTTTAACCGTTGGAGAGAGCTAGCGCACGGAATAACGACGTCGACGACGCTTACGTATTTCAGGTACCATTGATTCCGTGACGGGGATGTAATTCAACGCGCTTGAAAATTCTAAGCACAGACGTTTCGTTGCTAACGCGTTTCTAGGAAATGCTCCCTGGGCGATGGCTTAGGGCTGCATCGCACGTAAGCCACCACTGTTACTTGATTCGCTTCATCATCCGCAACCGACTTAGAAGCGTCTTCCTCTCTTGCTCTTTTTCCCCTCCCCCTTCGCACATGCGCCACGATCCTGGATCCACGCTCGTGAAAATTGTACTCCAATTTAGTAAAATCCGATTTGTATGGATGGTTGGAATCGCGATATCGAGGACTGGATATCGAGTGCCAGCTCCTGTGGAATTTTGATGGCATTTACGGGGTTGAACCGGCGTTTGTAACCACCTCTTTGAAAAATTAATCTTCCCCGTCCCGCTGATCAGCGGTCTTCGTTAAATATTTAAGCGAAAATGAAAATATCCGCTGTTTGAGATGAAACGGAAACGCTTCGACCTTTTGACGGAGCGACTTTATTATTTCAAATAATGGCCCGCGCACAAAAGACTTTTTGCAAACTTTCAACTTCGTTACAAGATCGAAAATTGTCTAAACAGCAAACTTCTCGTAAACATTCGTGTTTTCTGCTTTGGCTTTCTTCGAAAGTTTACTCTGATTGGTTTGATACCGCTATCGAAGCTAATAAAATTAACGATATAAATCGCTTTCGAATCAAGTTCCAATTTTTAAAGTAACATCGACGATTCTAATTAAAGCGATAGTGAGTGAAATCGATAAGCCATTACGTGATTATTACGAGACGATCATCCATCATGAGCAATAGATGCAGTCGTGACATATATCGCAAAGTACAAATAACGAAGGAACGTTATCGCTTGTCTGTAAAAACGAATCGGGCTGGAAAATAAAATTATAACAGCGTTATTGTGCCGTTGCTGGAAAAATTCACGAGTTAACTCGAAAACGTTTATTTCTCTGCAGGAGGATACAGCGAGATTAAAAGCACTTTACGAATTCACCCTAGTTTCATCGCGATCGTACTGCTCATCGATTCGACCTCTTCAATTTTGTCCAGCCCACCCCCGTCCTCTCCTTTACGATTCGCCCGGTGAAAAATTCTCAAAAGAGAAACGCAGCGATGCCCCCCGTACAACGACTACAGCAACAAGTGAGAGCCGAAGAGTTATTGGACCCAAAAGCCTGTAATAATAGCCGCTCTCTGTGCAGCCGGAGTCGAGCGGAATCGACTGCTTTCCTCCGTTTTATTCCGGTGCATCTCGATGAGAGAAAGTCAATACAAGGGAACAGTTTGCCGAGTGGAAAATCGCTACATCGCGTGTCTTGGCGCGAAACGCAGACGTGCCTTCGCGATTACAACAATATTTTTTTTTCCCCCTCTCCCTTTTTTCTTCCACCTCGTCCCGGTCACGATCGCGCGACGAGAAACGTTCCTCGTTTTCAGGAGTTTCGATAACGACCGACGACGACGACAAAAAAAGCGAAACGTTTGCCGGAGCAACGAACAGACGATATTTCGTCGCTTCCATCTAAGTTAAATACGATATTAATTATCCTTTCCTTCGAGGAAACGTACGATACATGGCTACAAAAATACTCCACAGGTACTTGCTATCGTTGTTTACGTTTCAAAGAAGACAATTTTTTCCACGTTTCCTGTAGTCGTTTGTTCTTCGATCGCTTTGTAATTTACTGGAGTCCAGTTATTTCCTTATAGTGTATTCCCATTTTTCGGACAGATTGATAATTCGTTATTCATAAAAATCCCTCCATTTCCTTGCAAAAATCTAATCGAGAGCGCAACACCGTAAAGATCGACTAAAAAACTTATAAAAATTTCAAATCATTCTGAAAAAATTATTTTTTGTTGCGGGAGTCAATTACAATCATTTTTGATGAATAGACATACCAATGTGTGGCCAGAAATGTTTCTGTAATTTCATTTTCTGTTTCACTTCCTCTTGTGTTTATTTCTGTAACCCATTGCTAATGTGATGTAAGGTGTACTCGTATACCTACATCGTTTGTGGCATAAGTCGTGACCGACGTGATATACAGTCGAGGAAGTAGTATCGAGCGGCCAGTTGATTTTGATCTGGCTATAGAATCTCAATTTCAGATACCTCCCTTTTTTTCCGTCCCATTCGTTGCGTCTTTATGCTTTCGTTGCACACGCCGCGCGGAACGCTCCCGGCCGGTATTGTCAGCGTGTTTGTAATGCATTAACATGCCCACCACGAAACTTTTATCGACGCCATATACCGGAGTTATTTCCTCCGTGGATGCAGTCTATCGGCGCATCGCATGTAAAACAGCGGTGGCGGCACGATGCGATTCATCTTTTTCACGCCCAGCCCGGTGGCTTGTAATTTTTCTGTACGACGGAAGTTTTCGTGTATCTGATCGCTCGTTGTCTTGTAATTCACGCCGAATCGAAACCGATCCGACCCTTTCCGGGCAAACTCAAAATTATATCCTGCTTAGCGATCTTTGTACTGGTAATCGAATGTAAAAGATTAGTCGGGGAAAGCCTCCGACCAGATTACTCGTAGATACCGCATCGAACAGCTACCGTTTATATTAGTAATAACCAAATAAATAAGTAAAATATCCTATTCGAAATCGAATTACGCTTCGATTCGGATGTCTCCGCAACCGCATTAATTGCATTGAAAAGTAATCTTCCCGCGAGGGCAGGTATAAAATATTAACTACCCGGAGCGCCATGAAGTAATAAAGTAACAATTTGTCGGCAAGAGGACGAATCTCGTCGACGGTAGAACTTTTTCCGAACGGTATCGTTAATCTCAGTTTATTTCGTGTCCTTTTATACGTACATCGAACCGGCAAAAAGCCCGGTGACGAATATTACAGAGAATTTCAGCCGATTTTTCGAAGTGTCGCGCGACTTTTTACCCGGATGGGAATAAAACGCGTTCCGCTCGCGAACCTCGGTCCGCCGCGCTGCCCGCTGAACCGAAAGATTTTAATTATTACCATCGAATCTGTCTCGCGCCCGTACCCGTCAAGTCGGACGTAATGATGAAATTATACGAAACGTTGTCCGAGGTCCGTGCGATTAGTTACCGGGCACGCGAGCCACGGAAATGCTGCACCCCGATAAAACGATGCTACGACCTCTTCTTTTTCTTTCGCATTTTCGACGACGAGTACTTTTAGTAAGTAAAGGAGCTAGTTTTTGAACAGTTGATTTTATAAAAATTCTCGAATGTCATCCGCGCTAGGGAATCCACACAATTGATACGAGTGGCGTGTGGCGATTTTTTTGATAAGAACGCGCGACCGTGGTCACGAAGATCGACCAGGTTGCCATGAATCTCGCATTCTCTCCACGGACGAACGGAAACGCGATAACATTGTTCGGCGAGCGCGATTCAACGAATCGACGGGCACGCGGCGGTGTCTATTAAAAATCTAGCCGTTCGAGTTTTTCTCGGATCGAGCAGCAACCGGAGGTATTCGATGTAAATGCTCGCGCGACAACGCAGCCCCATGAAATATTAAGAACGCAAAGGCGAGGAGCAAAAAGCGAGATCGAACCGGGGCTTTCCTCGGAAGCCCCTATTCAAACTCCTCTCCGCGCTTCGGAAATTGTATTCGCGATCGGTTTACCGATTCCGTCCTTTAACGGCATAAATCTCGTCTAATAAATGCACGCGGTGAGCGCGCGCGAGGATACCGGTACGCGAGTCTTACGCCATTTATCATTCAAAGTCTTCATTTTACCGTATCAGAGTCATCTGAATCAGCGGAAGAGACTCGGTTGAATAGGCGATACTCGGAACCTACCGCGTAAATTAACCGTAGAAAGCGAAAAATAACTCTGTAAACGCCAACACCCCGTAAACCGAACACGATGGAAGGGATCGAAGTTGTAAAATTTCCGATTGTCGGAATGCATTGAAACGCAAGCTGGACCGCAACCGTGCGCCGAATGGAATACAATTACCAAGCGACTACAAGGAACACAATCAGACATTGTTCCAAACACAATCTGTCATCAACAGGGACACGTTTAGAACGTAGTAACGCTACGTCACAGTTGCATCTGCTGTAATAAGGAGATACGTCGTACGCCTTATGTGTACAAATTCTGTTTGCGAGAATTTAGTCGACCTGCGACGCGTTCGCGTCGAGCTTCTCTCGGACTATTCCGCGTTAAATTCATAATTCTTTCCGGTCAATGTTAGGGATTTCGAATTTGTTTAAGGAATCTTGCGGTTTTTTTGTAAATTTAAGGAAAAAGGTGTTGTCACGCTGGAATTTCTGACATCGAGAGGAATTAATTAGTCGCGAGCAGCCAACAGCTGTGAAATAAGGGTCGATCGAAATATACGGCGACGCTATGCATGCGCGAGTTTGGCACGCGTGAGTACGCGATTCCCACGGTGCATACAGCCACTTTATTACGCTAATTGCGCCGGTGCATCCATTTGCCAAATTCCAACGTAAGGGTTTTCGACTCGTGCCCGGGCTGGCTGATCGCGAGGTGGCTGCGAACCGTGCATCCGTTCTCTCCGCGTTTTACATCCTCCCCCAGCTTTCGTTGCACCCGGGGGTTACTCGTACGGCGTGTAATTTCACGCTTACGAGCGTGCACGCATTTTGCATACTGGCTGTCGCACGGCTGCACGCTCGCTGAAATACGACGGAGATCGGGCGCAGTTATGTCGCGCGAATCCCGTCAACTTTCCACGCTTTACGCGCTCCCAGATATCGAGGAGGCACGTTCGAACAACAAAGCCTGCCCACCAACAACCCAGGAACCCTATAAGTTTGCATCGACGAATCGAGGACCACCTAGTTCCCCACCTTCGTATCCTAAAATCGCATATTAGTAAAAAAAACACTTTAATGTATCTGTTAACATTTAATAGCGAACTTGTAATAATCGAAAGTCGAACGAATTCACCACCGTGGATTTAATATCGTTTCGGGCCGAAACCTTTCGCGCAGCTTTCATAACGCGAGCACCCTTTCAACGAAAGTGACCCTCAAATTTTCCACGCGCCGCGATCGAAAGTGCTGAGTTTTTCTTTATCGTCGAAACTTCTCTCCTCGGGGAATGGTCGTGTAATAAAAAAGTATGGTAGCACCGGATGGAATCTTACGCGACTTGTAAAGTTTTCGGTCTCGTTGCTCGTGCGAAATCCACCACACCCCTACGGTGTCCCCGGCTCGTCCATTTTCTTTGCGAGAGCTTCGAAACGTCACCTTCCAATTGCTGCGAGTTTTTTTCTTCGCGACGACGCTTTGCTCCGCGAATTTCCGCGAATAATGGCGCTTCGTGCTTCCAGTCGCGATCATTTCCGAATGGCGGAGAGAATGGAGCTTTCCAGACGACGAGAAAATTGCGTTCAGGACGAGTCGTTGCTCAAGCAAATCTCGCGCTTCCAGCTCGCTGGCTTATTTACTGCAACACAAATATTTGCAAAGAGCGCGGCCGGTTTGCTTAAAATTCGATTTGCATGCCAGCTCCACGGCTCGTGCCGTTTCTCGCGTTAAACTTCCCCATTTTCCGCCGATCCGTACGCGTTCCGGCCATCATTCGGTACATTTTAATCGAACGATCGACCATTAGTATTAAAGCGAAATAAATTAATCGTCGATCGTGATCAATTTTTACGAAAACAATTAATCGATCGATCTGTCTACTCTAATACTCCTGAACGATTCGAGCGGTACTGCAAGAACGAAATGGCAAGAACGCGAGTGTCGAAACCGTGGCCGACTTCTCGTTCAATGTCAAAACGCGAGCGAACGCAAGCAACTTTTAGCTGTCAGGTTTCGCTTTCAAGCGCGCGAAAAGCATGTGCGAAGTTTGAATATTTACCGTCGTGACGCCAAAGTATCTTCGTGCTGCCGAAGGCTTCAAAGTTCGTGCTTTGGGAAAGTTTTTCGTGCACTAGTAACGGAAGCTCGCGTCTCAAATTTTACCTCAACGTAGGTGCTGTTGGAGAGTTTTTGCACCGCGTTACGAACTACGTAGGTGGCAAGTGCTCGCGAGAAAATTCCACAAGGACGAGAACGACAGGGAAAATTATTTAGCATTAGTATTAGAATACAGGGTGGAAGTCGAGAAAATCTGTCGAGGAAAGATCGTTGGGTGGTAGTGACAAATATTATGATTTTCGATCGAACCATGGTTCAGCGCGAAGCGAAAATATCCTGCTTGTCGACGTCACTGTAGCGTAGCAATCCCTACTATCTAGTCAAATATTTTCTTTTCCTGCAAACGTTTCGCAAAACATCCTCCCCGTTATCCTAACTGGAATCGGACATCGAGATACCATTTTCCAGACCTCGGTCTGTCGTGTCGCTCCCCCCTCGCTCCGATACCCCACAGAGACGCGAGCAACTCTCGCAAACGAGGACTTGGATAGTTCGGGTTTACTCCGAAGACGCATTCGCGATCTACGTGCGTTAGGAAAATAATTCCGCCTCCTTATATTCCAATACGAGCGCGAAACTTTTACGATTCAGACAGTACGAAGATCCTTACGAAACCTCGCACTCGTTGCGCTTAAGCTTAGATAATTGGTGTTATAATGATCTGCGATTATTCTATCGATGATTGTTTGTTTTAATTCTGGAATTGATGGTCGAGCGTAGGCAGACGGCACGGAGGCAGGCCGGATGCGATCCTCGAGGTCCGCCATTTCGTCCTGTTCTCTGCTCTTTCTTGCGGTTTTCTTTCTGACCTTTCGGAACCGCCACGGGGCTGCGAAGATCGTTAACTAAAGTGGGTAATCATACCCACCGGTTTCACGCCGCAGCCGATCGGCCGGTTGGTATACAGGGTGGTGAAATTAGACGGCGCGAGACAGGGGCTACGAGCCCGTTCTCGTTTCATTTCCAGCGTGCACACGTGCGCGCCTGCGACAGCAATCAGACACAGACTCTCGAAAACGCCGGGTATTGCAGCCAAAGCGAAACAGGGACTCGAGTCTCGACGTTGAAACAAATACCGGTTTCGAGATTTTTACATATTGCAACAGCAGCAAATTTTTTGTATATTTTTAGTTACGACGTATCGAAGAACCAAACATATTCGACATCATCGATTCATTCTATAAATTATGAGAACGAAACAATTACTGGATTTAAACTGCAATAGCGCGAAAACGATGCTATCGAAAGTTATTGAGAAGACGCTTACTAGCGTTCTATTGCCAGAAGCACCGTTTCTAACTTGTTGTGCTAAACGTTCGCTGATCTTTGACAAATTTTCGAGAGAATCGCGGTCGCGACGGTCCTCGGCATTTCGAGGACTCGAAGACGTTCGACGCGTTGCTGTCAACGGTATAAAATCTTTGCGTTAACGACGCTCTTAACGAGAAACAACTTACCGATCCGATAGACGCCGCGGCGCGCTGCTGATGGGGAATACCACGTCGGTTTCCGGGACTGCAAATTGTTTCAGAAACTAATAAAGGAAGCGGCGGATCGTTTGAATTTCCGACGTTCGTTGGGAACACTCGTTTCCCTTTGTCACTAAAGTTATTGTTTCAGGGTGTTCGTTAAAAAACGATAACTTGTTTAGATTTAACTTTCGTAACTTTCGCGCTCGATCCTATTCCTACTAGTCTCTTTGAAATAAATTGTTCGTCAACGACTTTAAAACCTAAAAACTCAGTTTTGTTCCTTCAGGAGGGCAAATATACGTCGTGAAATAAGTAGATATCTTAGTTTTCGAGTTATACGCCTCGACAAATGCTACCGCGGCGAACGGTCTCGAACCATCTTGGATGTTTTTTCACGGACCGCGTCGGAAGGCTCGAAACGATCGAACAACGAGGAGCCGCGTCGTAAAATGCGTAAAAACCGTCGGAAGTTTTGGACGGTCGATTAACGCGGAACGTGCACGAGTATCGATGCGAGAGTTAACGCAAACCTTTTTACACGGTCTGTCGGTCGCGTCTGGTCGTCGGCGGGAACGCAGACGCGCCAGCAAATTTCCCGTCGATCGTTCCCGAGCAGCGTAACCGTCCGCCGATCGAGCGTAATTGGAACACCCTATAGATAACCGGCTGTCTCGGGGCACGTATACGCACAAAGAGGCGAGCATATAATTATATGCTTCGAGTCGGCACCTCGAAAATGCCGGCTCGTTAGCAAATCTTGCGAACCGCGCAAACACCTGCCTGATTGTTAATAATTTGCCGCGCTAGAAGCCGACGGTGTCGGCATCATCGCGATCGGTCGCTCGGACGTATGGCGGGCCCGCGTGTAAAAATGATGCGCCCGGTGAAGGATACCCGGGCCAGTTAACACTTTCGTATGGAGAGAAGGAGGCTGTTTAGCCGCGGGTAATTTCGCCCCGTGGATCGAGATCCCTGTCTCTCGCGTCCGCGCGTCGACCAATCACCGATCACTTCGGGGCAAAAGGAACGCTCGAGGATCGAGCGCGCGGCGAATTCTTCCAAGGCGAGCAGCCAAGGGATCCTTTCGGTGCCTTTCATCGATGTTTTCCATTTCGTAATAATATTTTCTGCCGTTCGGTTGAATTTCCACCATTCGCCGAGCAAATTATCCTTTCTTTGTCCAGGAGCAAAGCGAAAGGAGACAAAGCGTCCGGTGGAGCAGGCCGCGGTCGAATTTCGCGGGAAAAGAGATGCCCTTCCGAAAATGCGTTCCCACGGTTGCGTTCGTTTAATCAGCCCACCAGGTAGCTATTAATTAATTAGTTGGCAGGAACAATTACCGTCTGTCGTTCGTGCACGCGAATACCCGACGCGCAATTATTCCGTTCGCATGATCGCCGGCCGGGCTTTCGCCCTATCGTCTGCGGCTCCGGTTGGTTCGGCTTCCTTTCATCCACGGCCAGGCGCGTTTCAGCTTTCAAATGAACGCATATTATTACGCCCACGTTGCGTTTCCTTCGAGGTCGGTTCACAAGCGGTAAGTGTCGAGCCCTCCACCCGCCTCTCCCTCCGATTAAACGTTCGTTCGCTCGTTTTATCGTCGAGGCGCATCTTCTCCGTCGGGTGAAAAGCTGTCCGCGCGATCTCTGCTCGCGCGCGGGACAATGGATTTTTCTTCCCTCGGTCTCCGAGCGCGATCGAGGAGGGCCCCGTCTCGGTGGTCCGGGAGAATGGCCGCGCGAAGAAAAATAGGAACGACGTGGGAAAGCAATTTGAATGAATTAGTCGAGCGCAGACCCGCGGAGGAATTTCCTCTCGGCTCGGTTCCAGAATCGAGTTACGCCCGTCGAGTTAAATAATAACGGACGTCTTCGATTACGGACCGAAGAGAAATCGTCGCAAGCCTGTCCGATAGCTTTACGCGCCCTG
This sequence comes from Colletes latitarsis, assembly GCF_051014445.1. Classification (NCBI taxonomy): domain Eukaryota; kingdom Metazoa; phylum Arthropoda; class Insecta; order Hymenoptera; family Colletidae; genus Colletes; species Colletes latitarsis. Next base: position 21,207,083 of record NC_135135.1, on the reverse strand, counting down.
TTACCACCTCGCTCACCGAACAATTTCATTGGCCCTCGACCCCCCCGACGAATACGCTCGATTAAATTATTTCATCGATCGACCTCTTCCTCGATCTCCTCCCACGCAACGTCGCTTTACCTTTCGCCGTTTTATTCTTTTAGAGAAATACATTGTACGTTCATACATCGTAATAGGTAGCTTCGCTCCCGAGGGGAAATAAGAGCAATAAAGTTTCGCGTAGCTATCGTCGCGCTATAGTTCGGACCCGAGCCAACGACACACCGACAGAAATTACCGTACATCGTATGTTCGATATTTTTGTGGAGGGCTCGCGTGCGATCGTGCCCGAGGAAGCAGTCCACGGGTTCGGGAAAGTGGGTTAAACGTACACTCGGCACGAGTCTATGTAATTTAGCAATTTCCTCTTTAAAATGTTTCAGCGGCGCAATAATTACGACCCGGCCGGGTCGCGCGAGGGAAACACAATGCGCGCGGCGGTAACAATTGAAGCGTTCGAAACGACTCGTTGCCACGGCGTTTTAATGGAAATCTGGGACGGTTGTTTTTTTTACAATTATTTTTGCGGACAATGAAAAAAATTTACGTAAACGAGCGAAAAGACAGAGGCTGTGTGCAACCCGCGGATTAGTATTTGAATAAAATTCGTGCCAAGCGAGAACAGTTATTTGAACGCTCGTTGCGGCCCAAGTGTGAGAAAAACGGAGATACAATGGGTTGGTATAGTATTATAGTTGCGTGTTCCCTTTTCTTCCGCGATTCAAAGAACCCGATTCAACGAAATAACTAGTTTCCAAATCAGAGAACAGGTGTACTTTCTTCTACCCTCGTCTCCCCTATCGCGATCCGAATCGCACGGTCGTCGATCCCGTTTCCATCGCACGGACCGATTCCGCGCCCCTCGGGAATCGTTAATCGCGCCCCCTGACAACCATCCTCAGTCTTACGGACATTTTTCCCTCGATTTTTCCGCGTATAAATGGCGGACGAAGAGCTTTTCGGAGAAAGGACCTAGAGGAAATCGTTTTTAATCAACAGCCATACGTTCTCCCTAAATTTTACTTTGGTTATTTCAGCAGGGGCGGTACTCGTCGTCGCGTTAAAAAATGCTGAATCTCGTTGCACAGTTTATCGATCGTGCCTTTAATTTTGCTTTCCAGCGGATGGCAAAATATGAATTTTATCGTCGCTTCGTTTCGTTTGCGTTACACTCGATTCATCATTTTATCTTATGGTCGAAATCTTTGTCCAGGGAGCTCCTCATATACCGATTATACGAGTACGCGAAATCGATAGCGGGACGCGTCCAACGTTGCATTCTACGCCAAAGTACGATAACGTTTACGCGGAAAATATTTTAGCGAGATGCGCGCCGCTTCGATGCTTATCTTGAATATTAATTCGATGCATGCTCGATTTATTCGCGATTCGTTATCCGTCCGCGGCAATATACGGGTTGCGTCGTTGCGAAATCGGGATCCGTGTTAGGCGTATTAATTAATATTGTACTGCTAAAAGTCAGAAATTTATTTCGATGATTTATAAGTTTCTCTTTTATTAAGGGCTACGCCAAGAGATCGACCACATTATCCTTCCCCTTTCTTCCAAGAGCGATTTAATAAAATAATATCTGAGAATCTGAGAGCATTATAGGTTGCGCGACTGACAACAAGTTTGCCGGCGGAGATGGCCCGCGGGGGAAAAACGCTGTTCGTCGTTAATTTCTTGGACGCGTCGATCGGAAACGCGCGACGCGAAAATTGTCCGGCGATTTCACGGGGTGGAATCGCGATCGACGCGCTCCACACGGCCGGAGGAGCTTTAATTTTTTTTTGCGCGCGCTTGCATCGTCTCTGTCAGCAAGATCGGCCGATTATCGATACTCTCCCGACGACCCTTTGTCGACGTTCGCCGTAACCAGGACGAAGTTATTATCCTGTCGGCTCGTAAATTCCTCCACGCCGATCATTACGCCGCGCCCGGCTTGGATTACTCTTAGAAAAGGTCCAAGCTGCCGCGTACTCACCACCGTTTATACCTTATCGTCCGTCTAATTAATCGATTCGCACGATCCAAGGGACGTTGACCTCCGCCAAACACACGTGTCTCTACTGCGACTAATATTAACGCGTTCGCGACTGGCCTGAATATTGTACCATATATATAGTATTGCGTATCGAGTGATTAAAATTGAAGGTACGTGGAAGATAATCTCTTCTAAAAGACACGTTTCGGATCTAGTTTTTCTCTTTGCGCGACACGGATCGCGCAGCAATTAATTTGACCGAAAGAAGAAGATTCTCCGCGATGCAATTATTTAAACTGTTCGGTTCCGAGCACCGACAGGCCTGACCAAACGAGCAAAATTGCTTCCCGCAAACAAGACTGCTCGGCATTCGCCGCGCGGACTCGTATCTTCATCCGTTTGACGAATAACCGGGCCAGTCGAGCAAGGTTACCACCCCGTAGTTAATCACCGAACGGCGTCACTTCATTAGCCGAGGTATAATTGCGAAATTTGTCAAGGGAGCCCCGGTACGGTTGGAGACGACGCGGTCCGGTGAAGAGACGAAAATAAAAGATGGCGAGGACGTTGACGAAAGTTTGAACGGAGGTCGTAGGTCGCCGCGGATACGAAATTCCTGCATTATCAAGACGAAACGAGGAGGAACGTGACTTTGGACAGAGCTGTTGGCAGCGTCACGCACGAGCGGCCATGATAACCGACGACAATGGATGTTCTCGGAAGCATCGGTCCTGGCTGGAGAGTTATAGAAGTCCTGTTTCCTCCTGCGGACCGCGTCCGGCAAAAAATGATTAAGGATACCCATCGACATTCCAGGACGCGGAGCGGAACGCGCGGTAGATATAGTCCGATATCGTAAAATAAATCGAGCTTAAGCGATATCGACGAAACGGAGACAGACGTAGAAGACTCTCCCTTGTCGGCGTCGGAGGAAAAGGGCCGAGTCCCGATTCGATCCGGCCGGGAATCCAACGAGAACGAATTTCGTCGATCGTCGCGATCTTTTTATTTTCGCCCCCGCTTTGCTCGGACCGTACGCCGACGCTCCGTAATTTGTTTTACTCAATTTCGTCCGGTCGTTCGGCAATTATTTACTCTGGTTAATCGACAATTTCACGCGCAATTACGTTTTAATTTTAAATCATCGCCGTTCGACGCGGACCGCTCGCGTTCGCAGGACCCGCGAGGCTTCGAACGCGTTCGCGAAATACGACAAGGGTTGCCAGCCGGATGAAATTCGAAAGGAACGAGACGGTTCCTCGGGGCTCGTAGCCGCTTATTTACAGACACGAGGGTTTTCTACGTTTATCGAGCGCAGGCAGCGCGTAGATTCGACGTTTGCCGCGAAACGACTGCCCGGTAAAGATTCTTTTTACGTTTTCGGACGCGGCGGCGCGGCGTGAAATAGGAACGCGAAGAGGAGCGGCGTTACACTTTCAGTACAAGTTCCCTCCCGGATAACCAGTTCCGATGTCGACATTGGTGCAGGAAGAAACGGCGAAAAAGGTAGGAACGATCGTATCAGCGAAACGAGTAACCGCCTCGCTGGATCGAGCGAGAGAAACAGAGAGGGTAAAAAAGAAAGTTTGCTACACAGTCGGCTGAGATATTACCGCCCATAGAATCCATTATGCCGGGCAACGATCGCGTCTCGTTTCCACGCTTTTTCTTCGACAGGCTCGTTCAAGTTTATCGGCCTATCGGCCGATAGAAATAGAGCGACGGGCTTTGAGCAGCTTTTTGCTCGGCTCGTCCACTCGAGCTCGCGGTAAAACTGTTGCGAAACCGAGAGACAAGAACCTCTGTCGGACGATGAAAAATGTTCGTTACAAGCATTTGCAGGATCCGTCGAGATTTATTGATATACAAACGAGAATAACGCGAGCTCCATCGAAACGTTTACACAAACGACGTTGATAATTTACCGAACAACGGACGGATTATTTACAACCGTGGCTGGAAAGCTTTATGTAAATCGGATCGGCGGGGGGTGGAGGAACGATCCTATAACGTTTTACGAAGAATTCCTAGCTTTTTACTTTTTCCAGCAGACGTGGAAAGATCGGACCTTCCATCTTCTCGAATCGTTCCTGTTTCTAGCCCGTTATTGCTTTCGGGATATTTAAGTAATTTCTAGCGCGTGTCTCGATTTTTAATCGGTCGACCGCAGTCACGCATCGAGTTGGGGTCAAGAAACATTGCTTCGACGATGTAGGTTCGCTCGGAGAGAAAACGCAAGGGCGAAAGCGGAGGACGTTATCGCGACGGCGAAAAAGTATCGGTTTCCGCGGCAGCCCGGAAGCGTATCGCCCGATAAAGCATGCATTGCGTGCGGCCTCGAGCGCACTCGACCGACCTGGATAAGGGAAAGATACGCGTAGGTGAAGTAAATTAAAGTCGTAAATCGAGCCCTGGCTAAACGAAACTACTTCGCCCCGCAGCCAACTCGTAGCGATTGCTTGCTGTGACGAAATCGAGCCGCGTGCACAAGCACCAATAGAGAAACTTTGTTCGATTCACCTGTCCGTTTCTTCGGAAACGATTTTTACTAGCTGCCACGGGGCTGCGTTTCCCCCGGTCACGCTTATCGGGCTCGTTCGTGAGCCCCGAATTAAACATTTACAGTCACGACAACTTTGAACGGCTGCTAGAAAAATTAAAAACTTAAAAATTCGTTTGACGTACGCGCGTTTACTCTGAAATTCAGATCTAAGAAATATTCTTTTAGCGTAGCAAAAATTACAATTCTGAACCGTCAGAAATTTTTGTTGCGCTTTCTCGAATAACATTATCTGTTTAATATGATATAGAGACACCGATCGATGCATACCCGCGATGCGGAAAAACGGAAGAAAAATAGAGCTTCTGATCGCGGAGAGAATATTAAATTCTGACGTAAATTTTTGCAAGAAACCTGAGACTTTCATAGCGGAGCGGAACCCTGGCAATCTCGAGATTTACAACCTCGAGAGGATTCGATAAAAAAATCTTGGCGGGCAACACGCGACGTACGGTTCGCGTTGAAAAGAATGAACGCGTAAAGTAGCTTTTTGTATTTTACCGCGTCGTGGTATCTATTAATTGCGCTTAATTTCGGATAAATTGTAGAATAGTTGGAACGCGTCGAGGGTGGTTTTTCTTTCGGTGGAATTTCGTAACAACGCTTATCAAAGGGATTTCTGAAACAGCTTCGTTCCTGCGAGGAGCGGTTCGGATTCCCCAGATCCCTATGTGCCACGAGTGTTCGAGGAACAAAAACACGCAATGATAAATACCGATCGATTGCTCGCGGTTGCTCGATCCGGCGCATCGAGCAGCCACCAGCGCACCCCAGGCATAGGTCAGAAATTACTAGATACCAACACACCGCTAATGTTTATCGTAATATCCCCATTTTCGATGGTGGGTGCTTATTTTTTCGATCGGATCGTTACGATCCCCGGCGATGCTGCCCGGTTCCCTCGCAAATATGAATTATTAAATTTGGACAAAGGTTCACGCCTCGGCGATGTACTCGCAGAATCGCGCGGCCTGCAATAAGACAACCGAATGCACCGGACTCCCTGTAATCAACCGCAATTTCGGCGACTGCTTATTTACACCTCGGGACTTGCGAAAGCTGTACAACGAGCCACCACGACGAGCCCTGTCTGCAAAAATCGTAAACACCGTGTACGCGGTCGGAACTGAGTTCCGCCATGACCTAACCGCCGCCGGAGGAATCATTTTTATGAACTCGCGTCGAGGGTACCTCGTCGAACCGACCGCGATCGTTCGAACGAGTGTCTCGTTGGAAATTCTCTGAAATTATTATTATTATTAGAAATCCTTTTCTAATACTACCACGCGAACAAGTTTTCTTTCCCAATTTTATAACGATCGTGCAATGAATTCGGGGATGAATCTGGTCGACGATTCCTCGTAGAAATCATCCGTACAATGATAAGTGTGTTAACGAGTGTACCCGTTAGATCGTGCGGTAAAGTTCCCACGAGGCCAAAGAACCAACCGCATAAAACGCCCCGATTCTATCGCAAAAATCGAAGCGAGTCTTTTGCCTCGTCGACAAGATCGTTCTTTTCTGGAAATAAATCGGCAGAGTTGCTCGTAATTCGAAATCGTACGTTGTTGTAGCGTCCAAGGCGTTGTTATCTTCTCTCCAATTATCGAGACATTGCGAACGACACTTTCCGCGCGGAGTTCGTTCGTTAATCTTCCTCCGATCGTAATTTGTCGCGTTTCGGACACGTTCAAAGAATTTTTCTCCGCATTGTCTTCGTTACAGTTTCCGTTCCCATTGTTGTAATTTCAACGGATGGTCGCGCTTATGATTCCGCACGACGCGTCGTTCCGTAACTCTCCGGGAACGTCTCCAACCGGTTTTCAACACAAAGAAAACGCTTGGTGTCGCGGGAGCTCGAAGCCAGAGAGCATCGCCTCGTTAAAGGAACAATGCTCGAGAAGCGTGGCGATTCAATGGATCGGCTCTTACGTGTTAATCGAGATTTACATCGTGATCGCGTAATAACGATGCCTCTCGGCTTTCAACGATGCCGTTTCCGAGACGCTAAACGAGCTTCGTCGAACAAACTTCCCGAATTCGATGGGTTCAATATTTTTCTTTGCGTCTATTCGGACCGAGGGCTTCGTAACTCTAATTAATTATCAACTCTGGGCCAGGGTATCGCCATGTTATTAACTTTGTACCTAGTTTGTTCATGCAACGTTCTGCTAATAGTCCCGACAGGAGTTTTATAGCTTGTTAAAATAGAGAAAAAAAAGTCGAACGTTTATCGCGAGGAACGAACTTTATTCTATTCGGGGCGTCAAGTTTTCGAGCATGATAAATGGAGGAGTTTGTACCGAAGCGCGAAGTTTCCGAATCTGATAGATTCAGAGTTTATTTCGGTAACCGAAGGCCCACGTGAATTTCTCTGACCAGAAATTTGAAAATTCGACGCGATCGCCGACCGGACAAGCCGGACAACGAAATATACGTGCCCGTGAATTACAAACTTTTAAATTACCGAGCCCGGTCGACGTACGCCCCGAACTTGGCCGTGTAATCTGTTCGGGCTGTCGAAGATCGGTTAGTCGTTGGATGAGAAAAGGGTAAGAAGTTTGTAAAAAGTTTGCTGGCTCGAAGGTACCAGTCAGTCCTAGTAGTCGGCCAATCTGTCTACCCGGAGCCTAGAAAATTTTTATCATTCCCCTAACCCGATCCCTCTCTCTGCTAGCTAAACTTTCCTCTATCCGGCCAGTGCCACTCTGCCTCTCCGTTTCTTACTGTGTACGCTTCAATCTTCGATTCAATTCAATTATACGAAGCCACTGCAGCCAACCCCGATACGGTTCAGCTTCTTTTTCCTTCTCTCTTTTCGGCGCATCGATGACCGTGTAGTATTTATTCGCTTGTTCGCGGAACTTTTATCGTGTTGCATTCTACGACCCGTCTACCGTTCCCGTGACTTTTTAGGCATTTAACCCACTCGTTTTACTGACAGGGAATAGTCGTCGATTTCGTATTTGCAGAAAAGGTCTTCTTCGCCGAGAGGAACGACGATGGCGATAATTCCAACGAAAACGTAAACACGATAATAATCGAGGCGTTATTTCGGTTCTTTATTTCTTATCTTGATCGTTTAAATTTTCCAGCGCGACGATTTATAACGCGGAGGAAAAATCTGCTCGGGACAGAGAACGCGTCGGGCATGGTTTCGCGTAGCATTAAAATTAATCTCTGGAGTTTACCCCGGGTCGAAACTCGGAATCCGCTATTAGCAGTATATCGTCGGCGCCGTTATCGCGCCGGTATTTGTCGAGGAACGGATCAACAGTACGGCACGTTGTAAACGTCTTTGGCAAACACGCCACCAGGTAGGAGTAGCAGGTTTCCCCAGTTTGTTCGGGCACGAATGTCGCTTGACGGAACTTCCAAGCCCGGAGATCCGCAACTTTCCGCGGGGCTACGACACGACTTCTGTTCGGAGCCGACTGCTCCGTTCAAACTGTCTGAGTTACGAGCGTGATCCGCGAATTCCGCCCTTGCTTCCCGAATAATTACAGTCCTACGAAAGCTCCACTATGGACCGGGTAACTTTGGAGCTTCGATATCGCGAGCGGTTGTCACGCGTATCGCGATCCTCTCCAACGGTAGATTTGTTTCTTAAATTATCACACGGAAACGAAGCAAGATTAATCGAAAACGAACGGATTTTCACATTTTCGACGCGTCTTTCAAAGCGACAGAGTCGTCGCGACGACGCGTCGGAGGGAACTCGTCTTCGTCCCTGTTTCGAGGTTCGGCCTCGTCCTCGTTCCAGTTTAAAATAGCGCGACGCGGCACATATTTGGATTTCGTCATCGGACCGAGACACCCGACGTGGAATCTCTTGGATTTAATTGCACCTGAACGGGGAACTGCTAGCGTTGCACATCCTTTCGGAGCGTGCCGTGGCTCACGAACTGCTGACTTCCCGAACCGCCTTGGAGTCCAACCTTTTGCTTCTCAATAATTAATCCCGCTCGTTGGCCCGCTCTCGATTATCTTCCCCGTGCCAACCAGAATTGGATCGATTCCCCATTACGTAACCAGGAGGAACGTCGCGAATCCTAGACAGCTCGCAATTACGGCTCTACCAAACGAACCGTTTATATCGTAAATAAATAAATACGAATTATTCCGTACAGATTGTGTGTTGGAAAATAATTGCCTGGTTAAATTATGTAAATTGACAACGGTTCCCGGCGTGCTGGTAATTAAGACCGAAACGCGATTGGCTGCTTCCAATAGTACGGTTCGTTTCCGAACCGTGTTCTCGCGCAAACAAAGATCGAGCAGACGAGTTACTTTTTACTGTTTCCTCCTCGGGAACTGCGCGGAAGTCGGTGATTTCCAGGCGTGCAATCGCGGCTCATTTTTCTCACGTCCTCGTTCCCTCGTCGGGTAGACCGACTTCGCACCGAAAACCCATCGAAAGTCGTGACTGTCGCTGACTTTTCCCCAACGAAACGCCTCGAGCCGAGAAATCAGGAGCTACGGTCGCCCGGCACGGAAAAAGCGTTACACTTAATCGACTGGTGCGTGTTAACCTGTGTCGCGGACGACGAGCAGGTTCCTTCGAAATGCCATAAAACGCGTTCTTTGCTTCGTGGCAAGCCTATTACAAGAAATTACTCGGCATTGTAACGTCGCCGGAAACGACACGACCATTATTCCTGCCAGCGAGGCGTACGTCCCACGTATTGCTATTAAATCGCGTTTACAGTATCTCCGAGTTTTTTCCCCGTTTCTGTCGCAGCTCGTATCGAGTCGCATCCGACGATCGACGCACCTTTCCAGTCGGTTCTACCGGATCTACGATCGTTCGCGCGGCTTTGTACGATCAAACGAGGCGCAAAGTGTCCCAAGATGACACCGATCATCTAGTTCGGAATTTTATCGCGATAGAAGAGAATCATCCGCTAAAAGCTCGGCTCTAAATTCAACGGGGAGGGCGATTTGCATAAATCGACGCGTGGCAAATTTGGGAAAACAGCGTCGTGGCGTATCGTCGACGAGGTCCGAACACGCGAGAAACACGGCCGGCTATGCAAATGGTGTATCCTAGGTAAACGCGCGACGCCTGAAAAGCGCGAGCCTCGCGCCAAGCATCCCGGTTCTCCTTTTCGAGCGTATTGGCATTCCTCCGCGTGCGCGCGTCCCCGATTCCAGCCATTTATTTATTCGTTTGGAAAAACAGCCCCGGACTGCCGGACACCGGCTCCGTGCGTGCCATTCCTCGGCGTCGGGACACAAGGTGAAATAAGGCACGACCGCGTGCTGCCAATCAATGTTCTTGCCGCGCGACAACGGCCTAGGCAGCGGCGGAAACCGAGGCTGGCTTTCATATGCAAATCGCCACGCGTTTCGCGAGCCTTTCCTCCGACCCGGACACCCGCCTTCTCGCTTTCCGCTGAAAAATCATCCTCCCGACAATCGATACGGTCGTTTAACCTCGCGTCTACCGAACTTGTTTGCGCTTCGTGCCCCGTCGCGCGAAACCACCGTCCATCGCTTTCGTTTGAAACCATGCTCGGAATTGCCAACCAATGCTACATACTTCGATCCAAGATATACACACCGCGACAAAACAGACACCCCACAGATTTTTAGTAATGTTTCGTAGAATCAAGAGTAACGTGCAAAGGCCTGTCTTATAGTTTTGTCGTGAGCCTAGCACGTTTACAATTTATGAAATTGCTGCTTCGCGTATTTTCTACGACCATCTGATTGCGCCGTTATTAATTTATACAATGAATGAGAACGAAAAAAAAATTCGCTCGAGAGGGAGGCGACGCGTAGGTTACGTGGAGACAGGGAATTAGGTAATTAGTCGAGAACGAGCAAAAAATCCGCGTGACGGGCGATGCTTGCGTAAACCTCGGTTCGATTAATCGAAAAGCGCGTTATTTAACGGGGATTCCGAACAAATCGTCGGGATAAATTTATCGCGCCGCGACGCGACGACAGATAAATAAACTCGAACGATAATTAATTACGAGCCGAAAATCTGGGCGCATCCTGTAATTACAACCTTTTCGTTTCCTCTTCGTTATTGTTCCAAGTCGCGCGTTATTAACGGGATCCCGTTAATCGTTAATCAACGCTTTGCTGGCGTTCGATATAATTGACTGTGTACCTAGTCGCCGGTCGGCCAAAAACGATTTTTTCAATTAAAACGTCGATCGCTAAGCTCGAAGGGTGGTCACTCGCGCCGATCGATCAAAAAATAAATAGAAAATATCGAACTTTCTCTCCGGTAGTCGGTGCTAAATATAATTAGTTAAAAATCCAGAGAATCGATCATGTGGTAATGTAGTTTGAGCGCGAATTCCGTAACGGTCTTTTGCCGCAACGTTTGCGTTCGTAGCGGGCAAAGTCAGAGGTTAGTTAGGCGAAACTTGGTCGTCCCGTGTTTCGTGTACAAACACGGCGGACGATAGCAATCAATTAGGCAACTCGGACATCGATTTCGAGGGCAAAAAGAAAATTGCTGGGATGAAACACGGTCGACAGGTGCTTCTTCGTCGAGGATACGAAATGTAGGTTTATTCGTTGGTCGATCGAGAAGAAGCTTCTTACGTTGATCAATGGGGCGTAGCTAATCCACGGTTAATTTATGTACGGTGCTTAACTTCTGTTCATTCCGGTGGGGCGTACGTCTGGCTTGTTACGAAGACAGAGCGGGTAAGAGAGTAAGAGAAAGGAAAGGAGCCTGCGAAGGAGTACGCGCGAGAAAAAGGGAACGGGGAACATGCGAGACAGAGAACAAGAAGAGAGGAAAATCAATAAGGTCGAAAGGCGAACTCTTCTCTCTGTTGCGCTCTCTTTATCTATCTATCTCTTTCTCTCTGACCGTCTGCCTTGGTCCGGAACACCGGCGTGGCATATTAATCTAAACTAAATCGTTTCGAGGTTCGGATCGTCGGTGGCTGCGCGGCCGCCGCACGAATTTCACGGAAACACGAGCGTTAGCCGGTCTCGGCTCCGCCTGATTATAATTCTGGAGGCAAATACGTCTGTGGCTTATTAATGGGAGGCAATCTTTCTTAAGGTGCTTCGTTCATCGGCAGGAAATTTCTATAATTATTTTCGTCCCGGAGCCGGAGCTCATTAGGTCGCTCGGTCTCGTGTTGCTCCTCCTCCCTTCCGCTTTCCTTCCGCGCTCTCTCGCGTCTCTCTACCTGCGTCATCGTTTTACCTTTACAACCCGACCACGGTCTAGCACGACCCTTGGTCCTCATCCTCGTTCTCGTCTTCGTCCACGTCTTCGTCCACTCCCATTTTTTCTTCTTTCGTCCGCTCCTTCTCTCGTCGTTTTTTCGAACCGCGCGAACGAACCCAACCGAGTATCAAAACATCTGCATCGTATATCTCCGGGACGCATCTCGTGGCTCTGGCACTCGGATAATTATCGTTCGGCACCTGTTGGAGGAGGGCCGGGCCTGTGCAGCGTCGCGACGCGACGTCATCTCCGTTCGAATCCGGTGATTGCGGGCTTTGACGTTTATTTCGGCCTCCGGATTTTATTCGAGATACTCCACGAACGATCGGACTCTGCGTGGGCGCTAAGAGGTTCTGATTGTGCGGATCGAGTGCGTGCGTACACACTGTGACCGCCGAGCATCGTGTCGCCTGAAAGCCTCGCGACTACCGGAAACGTTTTACCCGGTGGAAACGCGGCCGATGGATCGGGGAAAACGGAAACGTATCGATCGCCTTTGACGATCGATGCCGGCCACGCGAGAAAAAGGCTCGATTCGGCGCGAAGAAGAGTTTCGTCTCTCGCAAATTCCGATCCCGTGCGAAAAATCAGCTTTTCGAACAAGTCGCGTTGTCCCCCGTCGATTATTTCGAACCTCGACGACGCGAGATAGTTCTTGGAAAGCTAAATTCGAGGACGTCTGTTCGTTTCGTTTAAAGCTGAAAACTTGAACGCAACTAAATTTATTGGCGAGATTGTGAAACTCGTACCACCTCCGTGGGAAACTGTGTCAGCTAAAGACGGGCGAGGCAAGAAAAATATCGCGACCAAGGAAAATCCGAGATTGTTCAAAAACTCAATTTCAGTGTCAAAGAGAGTTGAAAGCGTAGAAAAATCACCGCTACCTCCGTCGTACTCGGACGAATTTCGTCGAAAGTCTGATACCGATGACATAACAATGCCGAAGTTCGTTCTCTTATATCGAAGCTCCGCTGTTCGGAATTCATATATACGATCGTTCCACGCGCCGAGGAACATCTTGAACGTTAACCGATAACGATAAAAACCGAACGAAACTAGAAAGTACTTATCAAGTTATAAATATCGTCGAAGATATAGAAGATAATATAGAAACGCGGTTTCTTTGATTCCGAAAATTCGAAAATCTTTCGGACACGATATTTCGTGGCTCGAAGGTACGTGATTTAACGTTATCAGCGATCCTCCTCGTATTCTTTCGAGATAGGTCGGACACGAAAATGTGTTCGAGGGTAAGTTTGGTCGTAGAGCGCGCAATTAATCGCGAAACGGTTGAATATGATTTATAAAGGCGAGAGGATTTTCGCGCGTTCAGGGGGCAGCAGCAGAATTTCGTGGCGCGCGATAACAATCGTGATTGATGCGCGAAGCGACGTGCCCGGTAGGGAGCAATAGCTGCGAGAAAGTTACGAAAGTACACTTAACACTTCGTCGGTGGGAAACGCAAATTCGTGATTCCGCGTAACGACCGCAATTTATTGCTCGGCGCGTCGAATAAAATCGGAATCACGCTGTTTGCGGGGATTTTCTGGTTAACGGGCACGGCCACTGGAACAGAGGCACTAAGTAGCCGTAAAAATGACGTCGAAAAAGAAACCCGAAAAACGACCGCTCCACTAATCGACGTTCGCGCTCCGTGAAGAGGTTTTGATTGCACGTTCCAGAGGGAGGAGGGAACCGAGAGGGCTCGGGATGGTCCGTCGAAAATGATCGTGCTTGATTGTTAGCGCGATGGAACAACCCGTTACCGAGAATATTGCCCGAATCGGGTCTCGAACAGCGCGCGAAAGCGAATTCGGTTAATGAACGAGTCAAAACCGATGGGAAAGGTGTAGAATCGAAAACACCGAAAGCATCGTACTTCGAAAGCTTCTGTTTACGAGGACGGATAAAATGATGCAAAAACACGGAGCTGCGATGCTTGCTACCTCCAGGAAAGTCTTCTCCTCGAGGATCGTCTCTCGAAGCTGTACTTTGAAAGAAACGTTCGAGGCGAGTAGTTAGGGCAACCAAGTTTTCATCGAATTTTTCTTTCCTTACGCAAGAGATTTACGTTTCCCATAGTATACTTTCTCCGATCCTACGCGTAGTCGTTGACTTTGGGCAACGACGACGACGACGACGCCGCTAAATTTGATACCGTGTCATTACGTTATCGGCGACTGAGAAATTTAAAGCGGCGAACATGGGAAGAGAAAGGGCAATTGTTAATTAACGAGCGAAAAGAGCGACGATTTCACGGCGGAATGCCGCCGGTGAAATTGCCAACGAAACCGAATCGATAATAATATAGCATTCGAGCCGCGGGGGAGGACGGCGCGCGTGACATCAAAGGGTGACGAAGGAGATTTAAATTTGCAATCAACGCGGTGAATGGCACGCAACGCGCACGGGGAACCGTCTGCGAACGTTGATGCGAGCTGACGAGAACGCAGTCGCGCGCCATTCCTCTCGGGATTCGCGGAAACGCCGCGCCGCACCGTACACCCTTCGCTTCGCATAGAAAGTAGTTGGCTTAGCGACGTTACCTCTTCTTCCCTCTAATTCGATACCAGCAGGGTTTAATTCGTGCTTTAAGTTCTTCGTGACGCGAATTCCTTCCACTTAGGACGAGACGTTTCCTCGCGAAACGCCGTCGACGATCGGTCGCCAGACAAACGTGAGCCCGTTAGCGCTACGTGGACGTTCTGTTTCTCCGGATCCGAATAATCTAGATTCGCAGCCAAACCAATTTCTTAGAAACCCGGATGAAATTTCTACGCACTAGATACGGAATATCGTTCGAAAATACGCGGTACGAGGGCTCGATTCTACAGGAACATTCTACGTGCTGTTTTCCTACCAATTTGCATGCAAATTAATATTGGAAATCGTAATTAGATCGTTAAGATACTATCGTTGAATCGTTAATCTTCTATAAAGAATAAATTATTATTATTGAATAACACAATATAATTCATAACGAAAAACAGACACGTAAATACAAAATTAACCGTCATGGATTATTCCTTCGCCGTTCGTAGGACTCGTTGCAGATTCCTTTTGAGGGTAAGTCGGATCTTCGAAAAGACCTCGTAACGCAACATCGAACAAATGAATTCGTTATAATTTTGTACTCCCGGGGCCTCGGAACATATTTATACGTAAAAAGTATATAATCGCCGTATCGGTTCGGAAAAGGAACCCTCTTCCATCGTGCTGCATAATTAAGAACAAGCCCGGGCGAGAGAATGTTACGGTTTTCCATTGTCCGGTGGCAAACATTGCCGCCCCTCGTTTCGAGAGGGTGGAAAGGGTGGAAGGGTGGAGAGGAAGGGGTGGGTGGGGAGGGAGGGGGGCGGGGTGACATTCGTAAGCCGGATTTAAGCAGATGTACGTACACCTAGCGAGCCGCCGGCGGATCCTGCATACTAAACGATGATCCTTTGAACAATCAATGATCCGAAACTCGGTACGGAACACGGTTCCTCGTTACGACACGCGTGCACATCGGTATCGATCCTCCGTCGGTCGGTGAGCGCGCATGCCCTGCACCCGGCAGACAGTCGTTCGGCGAAAACGATCTGTCGGTGCCGGTTCTCCGCGTTGCGTGGGACGTCCGTCGAAAAAAGTAATTCGCAAATTCCGCGACCACGCGCTCGCGCGCATTATGAATAGTCCTCGGTTCTCGGAAACCGGCCGTCCGAGCGCAATTTGTCAAGGTTGACAGCGGTTCCACGCGATAATAAAAAACGATTTCCTGCGGGCCGAGATCGAGAGCGGTCGAAGCGAGAAGAAACTCGGTTACCGAGTCCCGTGGAGAGGATAGAGAGGAACAACAGATCGACCGACCTACAGCGCGCCTCATTAAATAACCCCTAGCTTCCTCTAATGATTAGACGTCGCTGCGGACCAACTCGAGCGATAAATTTACAAACCGCTTCGGACCAATGGAAAGCCCGGTTTTACGAGTACGTCGGATCCTGGTTGGCTATCGCCTGGTAAATTGGGCCTACCGGTTCGCGGGGAATTCGAGCAACTTGCTTTTATTTCGGCGGCTCGACGCGCCGGTAGGAAACGCGCTAACATTCCGGACGATCCAATCAGTCTCGTTCGTGCAATCTTCGCGTTCCTTCTGTCGACCGACCAACGTGGATCCCAAAGAAACCGTAAGGTCTAGATCCGTCGAGATTTTAACGATCGCCGGATTTACGATGCGGTTAAAATATTCTTTTTATCGCGCCTCCAGAATGGCGAAATATCTCGAGAAAGTCCAACACTGTATCCCACCTTCCGATCGTAGTTTAGTAATAAGAACGCAGAAGTTTGATTAGCGCGGTGTCACGAGGCCTTAATTTGTGAGGCTATCGAGCGATCCAGTCGAAATCGGATTGGTAA
Organism: Colletes latitarsis; assembly: GCF_051014445.1. Taxonomy (NCBI): domain Eukaryota; kingdom Metazoa; phylum Arthropoda; class Insecta; order Hymenoptera; family Colletidae; genus Colletes; species Colletes latitarsis. Next base: position 21,190,895 of record NC_135135.1, on the reverse strand, counting down.
TAGGAACGCTTGGGCTAATTTGTACGCGGATCGGAAGGCCGCAGGTTTCCAATTCCCGATTCGGTCGAAACGGGGCCAGGTTGGGTAGGATCATCTGGACGGGTTTTGTTCCGAAAACTCGGCTCGAGGGTGTCGGTGTAGAGAAAGGCCTAGGGACCGGAGATTTCTGCCAAGACAATTACTCTGGTAATCTAGTTTCGCGAATCTGTAACTAACGAGTCCCGATTCGGGCTGCTCTCTCCATTCCACGTTACACCGTTCGCCGTGGATGGCTCTTCCGCCCGCGCCTCTACGCGCAAACCCATCCGCGCGTAATTACGACCCGAGTAATTATTGTTTCACGACCGTTAATTATGCGCATCGACTAATAGCTGCGGTTTTTTGATTATGAACCGGGGCTGTTCAGACGCTGATACACGCGCCACGAGCCAGTCGATGCACCGTTCTAATTTATCGGAAATGTAATAGTTCGTAATCGTCCGCTCTGTGTTTCGTTGGTCGTTCGAGTACCGCTGTGCGTTCGATGATTTTTTTCCGAATACACGAAATATGCGAGTAAAAGAAGCTGGACGTGATTTCCGAATTAACGCGAGATAGCAACAAGAACATTTCTTACGTCCGACCTTGTTTACGTTTTCCAGGTATACGAACGATCACGATTCGAGCAGGGCTTTGACTCGTAAACAAGGTTACACGGAACAGACGTTTCCACGATTCGTTTCATTATTGTTGCCGTCCCGATTTCGACGACATGTTATCCGAAACGTTTACGCGGCTGTTCGGTTTCGGAATCCAGTCGTCGTCCGTCTTCGCGACATTACGTTCGTTATCTGAGTACGTCTGCTCGACGATCGCGAAAGTGACGATCGAAGCTGCTTAGACGAAAGGGAGCTGTGCAGAACACCGTGATACGACTGGGAAATCGGTTTCTTCGAAAAGGTAAGTCTTCAATTTTGAGACCTGGTATCAACTGGTACGAGAAATGAAACTTCGCGCGTTCGATTGTCGATATGGAGGCCGAAAATCGGGATTCGAAGACAGTTGCGAGTCCGTCCGGGGGATTAGACATTGCCCGTCTATTTCCGAGGCTGCAATTAGTTTGCAAATTTCGGTTGGCAACGTGTCCCAAAGTTCCGAGTTGGCGGGTCGCTTGTACGCGTACGCGGCGTCTGTATCTCCCGTATTAATCTATGTGATACGCGAGCCAACGGACCGTGAACCATCTATGCGCGAGATTGGGCTTATCGGTCGCGTCTTATCAGCGAATATTAAGAAGACACCGATCCCAAAGACACCCCCGCCTCTCTCTCTCGGTGCACTCGATTACATAAATTGCTGCTCGATTTATGGATCGAAGCGTCGGCGGGACCGGTTAATAACCTGATTTCGAGGATTTACGATACGCTTTCTAATCGGAATTTACGACGGGAATATGGTAATCGATAAGAAACTATGCTAATAAATAGCGCCACGGCGGGCCGGTCGTAATTTGGAACGGTCACCTGACCGATGCACACCACGTTGCCCGGTTCGTTTAAATTATTTCACCGCCGCTAGCCTTCCGTCCACCCGGCGTTCTCAGTCGTCTCATCCCCCGTCGTGAGTTTATTGTTTAACCTCCGACCATCCAAAGACCCACCGATATTAATAGTTGTGTAATTATCAGTCGGTAAACGGGCTGCGTTATTTCGTGGAACTTCGAACAATACGCAACTCCTGTTTGCGTATCGTCATAATTGGACGCGAACTATACAGACGTATTGTTAGGTCGATGTACCGAGGCAATTCATCGAGGAGAACCCAACTTCGACGTCTCGACGCGTCTATTACCCTGGCGGAACCGCCTTGTAGCTAAACGATAAATAATTCCACGGCTATTCGGTGGTTTGTCGGCACCAAAATCGAAGCTCACCGCAGCCTCCCCTGGACGCCTGCTTTCACTGCACGATTTACCCTTGAAGACGCTATGCGAGATTATTTATACTTTATTATATTCTCGAGCAAGCTAATAAGTTCTTTAACAGCCTCTTTATGCTCGGAACGCTCTGTTTCTCGCTTGTACTTTTTGAGTAAACATAGGAGTTAATAACATGGCATTCGAGATGCAAGGTCTTGGCGCGAGTCTCTCTTATGCTTATTTCGAGCAACGGTCGGTTTGGCGTCGCGATCGAGGGGAACCAGGCCGGTCCAAACGGTAGAAATAGATCGTTCGCCTGGCCGTCGAGCAACGAAACCAACCCTCGGGTGATGTATTAAGAATGCACACGGATGACGTGAAACGAATTCCTATGCAAAGCGACACAGAGGGCCGGCGTTGGTCCTGTCTAACTAGCAGCTCGCATCATTAACGGGTCTTGTTTGTTTTACAGCGTAGAAAGGACACGCCCATTTCCTCGTCATTCTCTTCAGGTCCTCCGGACCCAGGCTTCGAGAGTTGCCCTCCCTTAATCTCCCGGACTGTCTCTACACGGTGAGTCGTTTGATTCCAGGCGCTTTAATTTCCAGAGTTCAGAAGGCTTTTCTGGCCCAAGCGGCCTTTGATGTTGCATTATGATCTTTTCCTAACTAGGCTTCGTGTTATGAGTTTACGTATTACGTAAATGCGTACAAAAGAACTCGTTGGAAATTGCAACATCAAAGGGATAATATACTCTCGAAGATAATTTTTTTATACGGTTTTTAATCAATTAAGAATGTATTCGGCCCCTGCATCGTTGGCCGGGAAAATATTTATTTGCCTCCCGGAGCGTTGTGCGATCGTTACTCGAATGTCTACTATCCGTATTGTTTATTATTTTCACGCGATATACGCGTTTATCAAAATACATACGCCGATCCAACGAACGTATAGCAAATATTGCCTGCATCTCTCGTTACGTAATTATTTGTAGTTGTCAATTAATATTTTTTCAACTGTTTTGTTCCTGAGTTTCCACGCGGTTAAAGAAATATTTACTCGATTAATTTCCGTTCCAATGAAACGCAGGAAAATAAAAATGTAAATTTCCTTTCGTTATGCTTTTCGTGTTCGGCTGGCGAACGCGTGCGTTTTTAATGTTTCCGTAAAAAGCAGAGTCGAATCCATTACCTCGCCTTCGGTTCGTCAATTTCTCGGTCCAGGTTCCACGGGTGTTAAAAGGACACCCTGTATGCACCGTCGGTGGACCACTCTCGCTCTCATCCACCCCGGTGCGTGTATACATATTCATGGTGTCATTAGCGCCCCGTGAAACATGCTATTGGTAAACGTTTCTGCTGCTCTCTTCTCATAGATGATTGCAGCACGCATCGCGGCGTGGCCTCCTTATAAATTATTGTCGGCTCGTTTCGCGGAACGTCACTGCCGCCCTCGATGACAAAGTGGTCGGGCTCGTAAAGCTGCGAAACGTGCAGCCATAACACCGGCTGCTCGGACGCTGGAACCCGCGGATCCGAGGATCGTAATCGCCGATCGATCTTCCCCTTTAACGTTCGGTTACTTTAACGCCCCGCAAGAAGAAAGTTGTCGGTTCGACAGCCGGGGCCCTTTTAACGGCCCGCGATTTATTAGCCGTATTTAATAATCAACAATGGCGTACCGTCACATAATAAAAAACAGGCTCGCTATGGCCTGTCAGACAGTAAGGAGCACGAACACTTTTATCGGTTCGCATTCTTCCCTGTATCTCATTTTCACCCTGATATCTTCGACATCAATACGATACACGTATTGATCGATGAGGTATAAAAGAATTCTGGAACGAAGCGAATTATTTCGAAACGATAGTTTTTAATCGTGTCATAATGTAAATACAATGGCACATACGGGCTACCATTTCCTTTCGAAACATTTCTGCAGTCCAAGAGGTAATTTTATACCCGTTGCAACAATCTGGTCCGAACGTGTCCATAATTACCTCGTTTTTGTCGTTGCGTAATGAGCATTTTGCGCTCCGTGAGGTTTCCCTGTGTTCAATCAGTTTTTAACGCGGCTATCTGTTTTGTCGCGCCGATACCGCCAGGCGTTATGTTTGTTTTTAACTTCCGTCAGCGGCAGTTCCTTTCGTTCGTTAATTCGTTATTTTCCGCGAACACAACACGCCGTTACGATACGTTTTTCCATCCGGATTTTAATTTGCCACCACCATTTTTCTTGTCCGATCGCGACAAGAAAGTCACGGCTGCTGTCGTACCGACAGTTGCATTTATTGACGACGCCGGTTAATTAATCGCACCAGGATCGAGCTTGTCAGTTTGCTAATATACACGGTATCGATACAACGAATCGCTACCCAGTCGTTTGTTTTCACAGTTCCAATTTCTTACATTCTGTTGTAGAGAAAGTGGCTCGAACGAATCTAGAAGAACCGTGAAATTCGTAATTTCGGTGATTGGAGCAACTTTGGGCAATCAACGAAACGCATAGGTTACTCTGGTAGAATGCCTCTTATAACTCACGGTATCTCCATTTCGCGTCGATGCATTCGGAGACGTTTAAGTCGAGCTATTGCCGTTCAGAATTACGCAGCAATCAGACAACCCCGACGCGACAGATCACTCCTCCGGTAAGGAATGGAACGATAGAATCCTAATTGGCAATAAATAACACGGTATGCGTAACGGCAAGATCGGTAATAACGATCGGCAACGGCGGTGGCGCGGTAGCAATCGAAGCCGAAGTTCTATTTAGTACGTAGAGAATTAATTACGCCGCCGGTGAATCTGCCTGGATTTAGAATCGAATTACGTAAATGCAATTACACGCCGCGGCGCAACAGACCTCGATTGTAGGTAATTTGTGCTCGCCCGTCTTTCTTTCTCCCCTTTTATTTTACTTTCCTCCTTCCGACGCCGGCTTGTCACAACAATTTCTGGTTAAATGAAACTCCGCTGCCCTCGACTCGCTTTATAATCGAGCCGCTCGTTGTCGCGCGCGGCCACCCGACGTCCGATTGCGATTTCAACTTAAAGAAATGAAAAGAATTTTCAGTAACGTTCGTTTTTAGCAAGCTTTCGCGTAATTAAAAATAACGCGGAACCGTACGACGATCCAAGTTATTTCAAATTTCACAAATTTCTTAATAGACACAGAAATTTCGTGAAATTTCACAGCTGCACGGATTCACGCTGGTTTCGTTACTGCGAATTTCTTCGTAGAAGCCATTTTCTTCGTCGTAAGGTTCAGCAGCTTGCGTTTGGGCTCCATGCGTGTAACGTAGAAATAATTTCACGAAACGTTTCGAGCAATAAAGTGATTCGAGGGCAGGATCCTCTAATTATTTCGACCGGTGTACTTTGCAGGTATCTCTAGACCCTATTAGCGATACTAATTAGAACCGCAGTAGCGTCATAATCGGCTAAATAAAACTGTCGGCCCAATAAAGGGAGACTATAACGAAATGCACGCTTTAAAAGCCCCTGTATAGAACGCTCCAACCATTGAGAAATTTCACGACGCTATTCGCAGGCATTGTTCTTTCCGGAATCCCTTTCTACCGTAATTAGCAACGCGACTACGCCCCTTCAGCTTCTCGACCGCCATTGTTCCCTTTCATATCGCGGATGATTAATGTCGACTAATCGTAATGATCGATCTCGATGCCCGGGAAGGTACATTTAATTCTCTTAGACGTCAAATTTCCCGAGCCTCGTTGCTTCGTCCTTTATCAACTTCCGCGGTCTTTTATGTCTCCGGTGTGACTTTTTGCGTTGTTCCGGTTGCTCGCCAACGACCTTCTCGATTGTAACGCGAAACTTTTTGCCCCGGTGTCGCCGGATTTCTGGACGTTTTTAAAAGATCGATCCCCGTTGCTCGTTAATCCACTGGTACGCGACGTTCCACGGTATCGGAGCGGTCGGTTAACGCGAACATTTGGGTCATTTGCTCTCGATTGGACTACACCGTCGATGATTTAACGGCGCAATCGGTGAGCCGGCCTATCCAGACCACTACGTTAGGCGCCGATTAATTTCCGTGGGTCCAACGACCTTTGAATATTTCCAAACATCCCCGCGTACGATCGATACGAAACGCGCAAACGGTGCCATCGCGCGTAGATCTTGGTTCGTCGATAGGGGGAAATAAAAATGTTGTTCGCGAGTTTATCGTTAGGATTAATGGTGGTCGATCGGTAGTGTTTCATCGCAAAAATCGAGTCAGTTTAGAACAGACTCTGCCATTAATGCCGTCATCTGCGCGGGTTCGGCCATTAATCGTGGCAGGCTGAAGTCTGGCTTACGGGCCAGTTAAACCGTGGCAACGCCGGCCCGTCTCATCCCCCTTCTTCGAACCCCACCGAAGGCAAGCTGTGTTCTCGCAATTTGTTGCCAAATTTATTACGCGGCCAGAGATAAAAAGCAAAGATCGACCGTCGAAAAAAAGCTATAACGAGTGACGTATCGTTCCGTGCTGCTTGCCTTATAACCTCTTCATTCCGACGAGCCGTTCGGAGGGAGAAAAATGAAAAGAAAAGAGACGAACCGAGAGGGAAGAAGAAGACTGTCCGCGAAATCGCGGCGGAACGGTTCTCGAGGTTTCGTCTTGAAAACGCGACCACTCGTTACCCTCGTTCCGCCGGCCCTCGTCGCGACGAATGGAGAGCGTTATTATTTCTCGGCAAATATGTATTTAGCAACAAAACGAACGCGAATGTACCGTAATTACGTCAGCGAGACGCACTCTAGTTTACCACTTCTTTATAATATGTTCTTAACGGTCTTCCCCGGCATTTGCTTAATTGCCGCCGTTTATCCGCAGCAATTATACGAGCACTCTCTAATCCGTTTATTACCGTCAGCCTTACTTTACTCTTTCCGAAGTGGCGTTTATTGCAGTGGGATTAAAAGGTAAGCGTCTTCCTTTATTAAACGGCCGATTAACATCATCGTCATCCCTTCTCCGTCGGTCGTAGTAGTTTTTTAAAACTCTGTTTCCCCGTACTCGTGGCTCTCGTACTCGCTCTTAATCGATCCACCGGTTCGCTAGCGTGCGCACACACCCGCAACACGAGGAAATAAAACCATCGACAACTAATTGTTTTCGCGAGAACCGGCGAGTGCGCGCCACTTTCACGATCACGATCTAAGGACTCGATTACGTTCCGGAATTTCATGCTCGACGAACGTGATTGATACCCCGCGAGGCTCTCCGAACAAAAGCAATTAATTAATCAATTGGCCAGCGAGCACGAGTCTTCCCGGCAATCAAAGCAGAGTAAAAATCAATTCGCTGCTACCGCGCCGTGTCCTCCTCCAGACCAAACAACTTCCGTTCGAAACATTCCGTTCTATCTCGAAAAATAAAGCAGCCATTTGGTGTTCGTTCCGTTTTTCCTTTCTCCATTCTAGCGCGACCTTTTCGATTCTATTATAGCGACGGTCGTTTATTGGGCAGAGCGCTCGTTTCCAGAACGAAGTCTTGACTTTTAACGTTAATTAATAGTAATAAAATAACAGAAATAGTAAGAAACGATCACGATGAAATGTGACTTGTTCCTGCAACGTTCGCTCCTTTCGATCGACCGTAGTTTCGGTTCGCGTACGTTCCAAGAAAGTAAAAAGTTGTCGGTGTGCGATGCGCGCATAGCGGAGGCCAGCATATTTTCCGGCGGCGAAGGGCCACGTAATTTCAAATGCGCTTAACTTAAAAGCATTTATCTGTAACCGTATTATTACGAGCAGCACGATAATTCGTTTCGATGTTGCTCGAAAGAGGATTTACCTGTCCCGGGGCTGGAAATGCCGGGCGGAGTCGCGCGCTGTCTCTTGGTTCGCCGAGCGATTCTAGACTTTAGGCTCCGTAGGTGGCACTAAATCCCTCCCATTCAGAAGTTTCGATACTAATCGCAAGGTCATCGAGGATTCCCCGTAGAGAGTTCGCGATAATCTCGCAGCAGGAGCTTCCTCAAAAAGGATTCGTGGCTTATCGCGCGCGAGCATCGACCGATAGTTATGTACTTTTCCGTCTTATTCTTTCCCCTTTCTTTCCGTCCGTCGGTTTTTCCCCTGTCGCCTCCCCCTGATCGTGCTCGCAATATACGTTTTCTTTCTAATCGAAATCTGACGCCGTAAATCAGGGAGATCGCCGACCATCGACTGCCCGGAGATTGCAGCTTGTTTTGGGTCCTTGGGGACGAGAAGTTTGTATCGCTCGTATGGAAAAATGAAACGCACTTCATGCATTATTCAGAGGCCGCTAGCCGACCCCTGTTACAACCTCGGATAATGCGTGCACCGCGTACTTCCACGGCCGATCTGTCTTTCAGACAATTACTCGTCGTATCGTTGCGTCTTTTTTTTACCAACGTATCGACGTACGTTTCATTTATTTCCGGAACGAACGCTCGACCAATTTGGTAAAATTTCTTACCAAAAAATAAGCGAGTCGTCGAGGAAAATTCCTCGATCGAAGCAATGCACTTTAGGTCGGGACGAAATAATCCATTTTCCTCGAACCCGAAGTACAAAGTTCTTTGGAAGTTTGTATATAGGGCGCGGCGTGCAATTGAAACAGGTTACGTTCAAGATGGACAAAAAATTCCAGACTGGATTCATCCCTGCCACTATCATTTCTTTGGTCGCGGATGTTAAGGGTCTCGGATGCAAGAGAAAACGACGAAACCGACGACGATGAGGCGGCCAGCAAAAGTTTTTGTCAGGCCGGTGAAAGCCGCAGTCGCGATCCGGTAAATGCTGTCTTTGTTCGCGCGTACGGCTTTCAGCGGAATCTGAATTTATTCGACGCCACGGGGAGGAAAATTTGCGACGTCCTATTCGGCCGTGTCGCGGAATCACAAGGTCCCGGCAATTTTTTCGCGCCGCCCTTCCTTTTTCGCTCTTCTCCGCTGCAACGCTCTCCAATTGCATCCGCGCGAAACTAACGGCACCGTGCTACGCGATACGCTTTCCTTGATAAACGCTCGACTCGTTTTCATTTCGCGTTTTCAGCCTTAATTACGCGCTTCTGTCGCGCGAAACTCTGCAATTACAGATTGTCAACAGATTTAATTACGTACAATATGTTAGAGGCATCCAAAACGTTGAGTATTGAATATTTTCGGTCTGCTTGTAATCATCGAACAACGGAACAGCATTCTTCTCGATCGGGTCCTCGAAGATGAAACGGAGGGTAAACGCAGAATAGAATAATCTTAGAGATACATCTTGTATCGTCACTTTTCAGCATTGAACTCCAACCAGGCGCGACGACGCGATAGCGCGAATTGCCCAGTCACTAAAACGCGTCCCGCGCGCAACATTTTATCCCCAGAGTTCATCTCTGTCATCCGGCGGAACAATGACGGCGCGCAAGTACATTTTCGAGATATCCGCGTTACGTGTTTACGACCTTGAGTAACCTTGCGTCGCGAAACGTCGAGGTTGCCTTAAAAATGGCTATCGGCCCGCGATGCAAGAAACACAAGTCCCGTCGGGCAAAAAAGAAATTGTCTTGGAAATTTTTTTCGCGTCCTCGCCTATAAACCAACCTAATCTTCCCGCGCAAGAACTTGCGAAGGACAAAGTTTTTACGCCGTTGGTCGCCTTGTAAGAAACATCTGTTACAATCTATCACGCTGATTCGCCTCGTGTTCTGCGCTCAATCTGTTGGGAAACAGTTGACAAACGCTTCTTTTACAAGAATCATAAAACGCTTCAAACTGTCGACGCGGCTGCCGTTCAACTTGTTTCAAAGGCCGCAACTATCCTGATCGTGTTCTTTTTATTATATTCTTGACTCGAGTTATTACCGTTTTACGGGGAGTCTGAGATATTATTCTTCTTAAAGTTCCAACGAATTTACAGATGCTTCCGACAAGTCAGCTCCGGTCCCCGAAACAGGACGAACACAAGCGTCGCAAGAATCCAAGAAGATTATCGCTGATCGCATTAATGTCCGTGAAGTCTCGTCTCGGAGGAATCCCCAAGTTCCATTCAAAGCGCGTTCTAACCCTTGATCCTTTAAACTCGCTCGCACGATTATTCCCGACGGTGACCCGATCGTGGACAATAAGCCCCCCAGTAGCAGGGCAGCGATCGGCTCGCCAGCAGGACCAACGGGTCAGGATTGACGGAAACGGGCCGCGCGTACATCCCTTAAGCCCTTAACGCACTCCCGAGACTAATCAGATGAGATCTAATCGGTGATCCGCTCGGCCGATATTTGTACGCTGGAGAATTGAAAAGGTACGCCAGCCAAAAAAAGAGAAACGGGATGAAAAGAGGAGAGAACGCCCGGATTAGGGAGTAAATCGACAACGTAGAGGGAGCATGGGGTACGTCTCGAGATTTCCTTGGCCCTCTCGAAAGGCCGTGGGACGATATACCTAGCGGGATCTAGCGTGGGCGGGCACCGTAGATTGATACGTCGTCGTCGTCGTTGCTCGCACGCACACGAGGCTGCATTATGCGTGCATCGAACGACTACGACGACAAACCCTGTCTATCTGGACCCTTTCGCTAGAAGAATGCCGGAGATAAAATCGCGCAACCCCTGCACCGTCAACCCCCGACGCGAAGGGCTCCGTCGAGCATCCTGCTTTCACGGATACGCTTACATGTGCACGCGTGTGCACGCGTGTCTCGAATGTTCCTCGAATCGAGCACTCACACCAGTTTGGTTGGTTCGTTCGCTATCGCGACCCGTCCCGCTCTCCTTTCTTCGCTTTTATTTTCATCCCCCTTAAGGGACCTCGGAGCCAGTTTCTCTCACCCTTCCCCGTCCGAGCGATTCTGCCCTCGCGGCCACATAGTTCATCGGTGTTTTTAAAGCTTTTCCCATACGGAAAGTATGTGACAGTTTGTTTTGAAGGAGAAAGAGAAAGGGGTGCCATCCGGGGGCGGCAGGACGTCGGCGTTCCGCTGACACAGGCGACGCATTCCTTGGCACCATTGTACGCTATACCTTGAGGATATTTCAAAGTTTAATAGAGTTATGCCCGAGGAAGGGGAAGCAGTGTATTTGCGGTAGACAGCCACGCTACGTTCCACGGAGTCCTCGCTCCGAAAATGGGACCGGCGAACGAACCAAGCTTTCTATAGGGATCGACTACTATTCTCTCCTCGTATTTATATAATGGATTTCCCGTAAACCTGAACCGGTAGGGTTGGAAACTGTCTCTCTAAACTATCCTTTTACTCTGTGCAATCGTACAGATGCTCGCGAGGACGATCGTTGGAAAAAAATACGGTGACGCGTCGTTGTACTTCCGCTACGATACGCTTAGGATAATCTTTCTTTCATTCTTCGCGTTAACCCTCGATAGGCTCGGAGTCTACGCAACGCGCTACCGATGCAGAGTAAAATGATCAACGAACGAACAAATTAAGTAGAACGCGCGGCTATTAGTATTGAACGAAGACCCGTCGTGACAGATTTCTCGTTAGTATTAGCAGGTAAACGGTGCACCGGCAACGTCTGGGAGCACCGATCGTTTATGTATTATTCGATTCCCGGCCGTCCATTTATCCCATTTTCCTTCCTCCACGCGCATTAACACCAGCGGTCGGCTAACTAGATTCCCATATATCTCAAAATGCACTGGCTGCGTGTGTTGTAATTCGATGTGATTAACAACGCCGCGTGTTCGTAACTGTATGAACAAGTTGGCAATATTATCCACCTGGCCGTTTTAACCCCCCCGTCCCTCCCTTTACAACCAAATATCGCGCGGATATTGCGCTAGTCTGCATTCGGAAATTTAATAACAGCGAGGCTGATTTCCGGCCCCGGTTAAGGCTGTTCGTTTATCCGCTCGATGGGATGCGGGAACGCGTCCTCCTTGGAAATGCGGACTCGCGGCGAGCATCGATCTCACGGATTCTTCGAGTCTCGATTGCTCCGAGTGGCATTAACGGGAGCGAAGGAATTTTAAATTGTACTCGCACTGTTATTTTCCAACACGGAAGAAGAAGCAAAAATATTCGATAGAGTAAAACGGTCGTTTAAACGGCACGGAAAAGTTAATTTTGTTTGGCTTGACTCGCTCGTCGCGATATCGTCAGACGCTAGACGTCCCGTCGAGCTCGCCCTCGGAACAGGAAGCTCCTCCTTGTTCCCGATGTCTCCCGACGGTCTAATTAATTAAAAAACTTGGAGCCCCGGCTGAAAGTCGATCGACGAAGGGTGAAAATTGATCGGGCAGCAGAGTGTCGGTCTCGCCGGAAGCCAAGGGACTCTGTTCGTAAATCGCGAGGCGATCGTAGGAACGCGCGACGGGGAATCGGGCGCGGGTTGCTGGAAATTTTATTTCTCTAATTTCGGGGAACGGAACGGGGTGCGGTGGAAAGTGGCGGAAGCATGAAGGTACCGACAACAGCTGGCGCAATTGGCGACGCGTTAAAGCGCGGGCACGTAGCTGCAGGTATGTATTCGGAATACGGAAATACGGCAATAACCGGCGTGCACGGGACATTGTTGGACCGATGAAAAATCGGAAAGAAGCGGTTCTGGGAGGGCGAGGCACACGTTCCCTCGTACATTACCGGCGAATGCACGGCCACAAAAGTATCGACTTAAGTGAGCGGTGAGCCACATGTGCCGGAGTACCTCGTTCCGACTGACACGCGCGGAGGGCTGGATGGCCCCGCCTTTCCGACCAAGAGTGCTCTCACGGATGGAAATGAACGGAGATAAGACGGAAAATATTTCACCTCTGAGAATGTACAGGATCGTGAGGTGCGATTCCTCGCGCGAGACTCTGCTAAGCCTGAGAAATACGTTTCACGGCGCGACGCTGGTCACCGGTATCGCTCTACGAGCCTTTCGTCGTTTTAAAATCATCGATTCGATCATTTTCCAACTGAAAAAGTTGTATTAAACGGTCGAACAAACGCGTTGAATTTCGCGGATGCCGTTCGAGTATCTAAACACTCGCAGACGACAAATTCCATAAAAACGTCCACATCCGTTACTTCCGGCAGCCCTTCTACGGGAATCCGACCCCAAGGACCTTCCCGGTGCTCCGCGGCGGATGTCTCCGCAAAACTATTCGCACGATCCGGCAACTAAACCGCGCCAGCGCGTATCAAACCCAGCAAATCCTCCGGCGTGTCGCAAGTTGGAGACTCGCCAGTTAATATACTCCCCGGCCATAAATTACGACTCCGGGCAAAAAGTGTCCTCGCGCGACTCACGCGTGCAGCGGTGTCCGACCTCGCCGCGTAATGAGAGGTTACGTCTCGTTCACGGCGAAAAAGAAATCCACGCCGCACAGTGGTCGGAATTGAAGAATTCAGTGACATTTTGGCAAAAAATCAATTTCGTGAATGAAATTTAGAGATAAAACCACAAGTAAATTTTCAAAATTAGTAACAAACGAAGATCTGTTTCACAGACTTCTCCTAACATTTGATCCCTGCATATCTACAATAAGAATAAAATGTCACGATAGAAGATACACAAAACTGTATGGTGAAGCTGTAGAATTCCTTACCAAATAGAAGTGAAAAGCACACATTACAATATATGACTTTTATACATTATTGTCTTTATTGTGAAAACATATAATTGTCATTGTAATTTTTCTTAATCTTCTTGTAAATTAACATTCCTACATTACTCAGATCATATTCCATGTAATTATTTTCTATGGTACAAAAGTTACACAAAAGTGTTACTAAATTTTTTTCAATTCCGACCACTGTGCGCCATTGCCCTTCGTGTCAGACACACGCGACAGATACGCGACGGAGAATTGTTGCAAGACTCGTTAACGTAATTGCAGCTCGTTACCAAGTCGATTATAAAACCTAGTATTTCTTAAGGAAATTAAAAACCCATCCTTATACTGTGAGGTATTTAACTATCGACGAAAGCGTTGACGCGGACCGTTCGCTTGGGCGACGATATTTAGGATGTAGGGAGACAACGATGCATCGAGAGGGGTTAGTCGTTAAACAGATGCGCGCACACGTGCGCACTTTTGTCCGTCGGATTCGCATATAGGGTAGGAAAGTTTGGATCGAGCTATGCTCCGTAGTCCAACTAACCCTGGCTCTGCCGTGCGATTAACCACTTTTATTAATAGCCCGTATGTCGCGCGTAACCTACCGCAACGGCGTCGTGACCGATGCATCTCTTGGGTCCTCGTTAACCACTTCACCGCGGGGATTGTCGCGTCGCGTAACACGTGCCCGAACGTTTATAATCGCTGCGTCTTCTCCGACGGCTCGACGACGCACGGCCAAAGATTTATAATGGTCGTGCGCTCGCGTGCGACTCGGGCAAAGGGGACGATATGTAAATCGTGACAGTTACACGAGTAAGCGGAAAGGGGAATATCGTCGTCGATGGTCCGCGTGGGTAGCAAGAACTGGAGGACGGTGGTCGCGGAAAGGTCTGAAACGCGAGCTCGTCGGCTTCGTGAAAGTTTGTTTTCGAGCGCCGAGGGGACGACTCCGACCACCGGCGGACAGTATTTAACGCAGAGTTCGACTTTCAGGGAAAAGGTTTTGTTTTGATAAAGCCCCCTCGCGAGAGCATGAAAGCTGACTGCACAGGACTCCCGCGGGTCTTGTTTAAAAAATGGCGCCATAAACGTGGAAACGCTGCTCGCTGTTGACGAATGAAACGGAGAGAGCCGAAAAGGACGGAAATCCTCTCACGATACAGGAAAACCAGTACATTTTTTTCGCGTACCCTCTCCACGACAGTCTTGGATTCTTTTCATACTCCCAGGTCTGATTGTACGTAATCACGGGACGCGACGATCGCTTTTCGCGAAAATGTCGCTGGTTAAACGGCAGCGGCGTTCCGCTCGTAAATTGCCAGCGAGTACAAACATCCGATAAACAACGTATTCGTCGTAAAACGCAAAGGAATGTCGCTGTGCTAGCAAAGCATCGCTAGAAGAGGCATAAAGGAATAAACGATCGGGTCGCGATCGTGCATTTCAATGCGTCGAGCGGGGGCGTTTAACGAAGATCGCGAACTAGGTCGACGTAAGTTACGGGGACGCTCGATCGCATTGGTTGCGCGGATTATCGATGAAATGTTAATGACCGGCCGACTGCAACACGCAAAACAAATCAAATTTTATAACAGAGACGATATTTAGTGGTAGTCACGCTAGATTAAATATACCGAACGAGGGGAGCGAGTAAGCTGCACGCGACCGGGCATCCGTGAAATTGAACTATACACCGATAAAACTAAACGTCGGTTTACTGCTATTAAAATTCCTGGTTGCTTGATCGACGACACGTGCTCGTCAAAAGGAACCTTTGACTTGCCTATCAAGTACTCGTTACTCTACCCTTTTTATTTCGAATACTTTGTGTTGGAATGTGTCGTTGTTTTCTTATCGACAACATCGATACTTTGAAAAATAATTACGGTTGTACCGATCTTTACGATTTTCTGCAAAAATATCGGGTATAGTTGGTCGCCACTGGGCGATGCGGTTCGAGGGTGTTTAACCGCGGCGTCGATCGCCTCGTGTCGTCGCGATTATGGTCGGCCGATTGTTGTACTCGGCGCTTACACGTTTACGCGGCCATCGAATTGTCCATTTCGACTAGGAGTACGAACATTCGAGTACATGCGCGATTATGTTTATTAGTTGGCCGGTTGCTCGGCGTACACGTCGGGCTGCTAATGTTGTTCGCTAATTCCAGCCACCGTGACACGCGTAACCGAAACGCGAAACTGCTTTCGTGACAACGCTCGCTCGTTAATTGGCAATTCTCTCCTTACAGTATCCGTTATCGTAAATTTATACGTCGTTGTAACTTTACCAACAAGTTTTGAACTTTGTTTCCCCGCAACCGAGAACTTTAAAAGCGCGAAAAGTTACTTCGGGCAGCTCGTCGCTTCTTGTACTTTATCGAAGGACAATTGTTATCGCGAATGATATTAACCAGGCTCTTCCTCCCCAAGATCAGTCGGTTAATTGATTTTAGTAACTTTTTATTTCGATGCAGCTTCGGTTCTGCACTTATCGGCCAAATAAAATTCCGAGTTGCCGTTTCAACGGATTGGAAACCCACCGATTCGCGCGTCAACAAACGTATGATTGTTTTCGTATTTCGCATGTGGTTGGATCTATAGTTATTTACATAAACGCTGAAAATTTATTTGTTTCATTTTATATCGTACGCAATATCCGCCCCCGGCCCGACGTCGCTTCAGAAATCGCCAAACAGGGAACATCGCCGGCATTGTTTCGGTTTACAATTCAATTGGCCGTTCTATGAAACTTGATAAAACGGCTTCGTATTTATTACGAGCAATTTTATATGTCTATCTGGAATATCGAATCGTGCGTTAACGACGAAAATGCATCGAAAATTCAGGTTGCAATAAACGCGTTAAATAAAATAACATTCGAACAAAGGCACCCGAGGTTTATACGCTTCGAAGGAATCATTTACGAGAAGTATGCGCGCGTGCCGCGCTTTTGGCATTTTCTTCGGATCGTAGGAACATCGTCGTACCTTTTAAGCTTTACGAGGGTACCACTCGTGAACCGGATGTTTGTATTTCGCCGCTTTACGAGCGGTCGCGGCAAATGGTTTACACGAATGGCTTCCATGCATACGCATGGTTCTTCGCGGTAAGCTTCTATTCGTACGGGTATTCGGGACAATATGGGCATAGTTAACTTTACTCTCTCGAAGAAAAAAAAAACTAATAAGAGTACGTTTGTTTTTTTATCGGCGCCCTCATCGCGTAGAAAATGGATTTTTCGAAGGACGAAGTGATTTTCGACTATTTTTCAGACGTTTGGGAATCACTTTGCGGTAGTTCGTGCTTCGCGTTCGAACGCTTGAAAATCGCCGCGGTAGCTTCTCGACGGATACAAGGTACGACCACAGACCAGGTATACGATTAGACCTTTCACCCAATGTATTTTTTCGGCCCATTTTTCTGGGGCTCTAAAGCCCCATTACGATTTTCATATCACTCGCAACGTTACCAACAGATTTAGAAATAAACACAAGAGGAAGTGAGATAGAAAAGGAAATGATATAAATTTTAGTATTTTTTAACGGAATAAAAGCTGTACGGTCCAGAATTCAGTATCGATCCATTAATTTCATTGGAGTGTTCAATTAATTAAGATTATTTCAAAATTTCAAGATTATTAAGAGACCTAAGGATGTACCCCATTGACAAGTACACCGCAAATCCTCTATTTTTTATTTTAAATTATAATACCTCAGGCTGTTTCCTGATGCTGATGCACGTACTACCAGTGTTATATTTGAGGCATTCTATACGTCGCAACTCTACAAACAAACGCGATCAGTGACTATACGCAACGCTACACCAAAAGTAAAGACGAGGAATATAACCGATCGCAAATCTAAAAGTAATCAAAATCGGTTCATTGTAATTACAACGCAATGCAATCCAAAATTAGTTCGTACACGCAACACTACCCTGAAAAAAAACGCGTCGTTCACAACTGTAAAGTTATCTACAAAACTAATTATTTGCAAAAATAGCTACACAAGCAACGCAAATAATTTGTACTTCTTAACGCTAATAGCAAACCGGTATTAATTCTTATTCGCAACACTACTCTGAATGAAAACGCGATAATATTCATCGTTCGCAACGCTAAAAGTAATCACGACAAATCCAAATTATGTGCAACGCTATTTTTAAAACAAACGCGATCATTTGCATTCCGCAACACTAACGCAAACCACGATCTGCCCCAAAATACTGGCTGTTGATCTGAAAAACTACAAGTACTACAACTACAGGCGACAACAGTGACATAATAGGAACATAGAATGACTCTCCATCCTCATCCGAAGATGACGATGAAGAACCATTTGATGCAGCCCACTCTTGCGACAGTTTGTCAGGGCCTCTTCGACTCCTGAGAGTCTCTTCTTTCTTCGGCGGTCCAGCCAGAGCCTGAAACTTAAACCTACGCTCGAGATTCCGTGTAATACACAGTTCTCCAACGATTCTACGAATCGTTATCGGAACAGATGCAGAGAAACTCGAGCGGGACGAGCGTTTCGGGGATCCTACCGCGAATGAACGCGACCGCGAAGAGCGACTGTAAAGCCGCGCGATTCCAAGAACCGAAAGTAAAACCAAAAGAAACGGTAGAATCCGTTTGGATCGGCTAACGTTTCGATTCTCCAAATCGAACTACAGGTACAGGACCTATGGCAGTCCTGCCCTGACCCTACCTACTTATATCTAACACACATACCAGAAAGTAAGTTACCTACCTACCTAACCCTATATTTAAAAAATTGCAAAACTCATTCTCGCAAACATACACTCCACGGTTCTCACACATAATGTCCGGGCGCAAAAGCCTACACTAGAGAGGACGCCCCGGGGTTCCTCCGACACCCGAACATTCCACACAACATTCACACTCTAAAGGTACGTACCAATGCCTGAAATCAACCGACAAAGACTAGCGACCATTGCGTATTTCAAGTAACTTTCAAATAATAGAAGCTTTGATAAAATTATTTTCTACATTCTGCTGCTTAAAATCAAGAAATTAATTGCATCTACGTTTCATTAAATATTTTATGTTACTGTCTTTGAACATGCAAATTGTATGTGCAAGGTGAAATAGAATTTTATTTGTAAATTATATTAAAGTTTTAAAACGACGCAATTCCACAGCCTAACCACACACACATGAGAAATTGCGTCGCGCACGATACACTAACTCAATGTCAGTCGCACATAGATATTATTAGGAATTTTTAGAAACTAAGTCATCGTGCTCGTTGCCTTCGCTCACGCAAGTAGCACCTGGGCACTTGGGTGAGTTTAGGCAATCAACACGGAAAGGTATCCTGAAAATCCTCAACTAAAAAAAATAATTACTGTAAATACTAGCGTATAACGAAATGGTATTTAAATATTCTTTCTTATTTTATTTCTTTTACTGGACTTTACATTTCTGATAAATAAAAAGCAAAATTTTAATATACAATAATAATGAAAAATATTACTGGTAAAGGAAATTATTCTGATTAAAATTGAATTTTTTAAGACGAAAGACTTTACAATAAAATAATTTAGTTTGAAAATGTAAGGAAAAATTATTGAAGCAAACTGATGAAAATATTTAACCCTTGAGCAATTCTGTTGTCAAAGCGTATTTTTTAAAGATGAAAGTAGTACATAATGCATGTTACTTTGACTCAAGAATTTACCCATCGCGAAACGTCTTTTTGTACATGAATTGAAACATCAAATTTTTGAATAAGAAAAGACTTTGATGCCTGCGATATTAAGTCATCAATATTACAAGTCAAAGAATTTATTTTCATTTTCTGACAAATTTCACGTTATATTAAAAATCACGTAGCACAAAAAGACCCTAGCCTGATCTACAAAATAAAACAGTATAAATATGTTCCTATTCACAGGTATAAAAAATACCCATGGTCACTACTCGCCAAAAATACTACGTATACAACCGGGCACCCGTGTTGATTCGGACCTTTCGCCCTACAACATGATTGGGGACCGGAGGGACAAAAATCACAAGCGACTCACCAATCGTTGACTACGACGATTGCGATGCTGCCCAGTGAAATTCATCAGCCCAAGTTATCTGCAAAGTCCAGCTGCTGGTCTCCAGGATGTAAGGATGAAATCCATAGTCTGTAAAGCACAAGAAAACAATCATAAACTACTGTGCAAATGATAGGTATACATCTAACAAATTAATATAAAAGATACTACTTTCAAAACTAATTACAGATTTTTGATAATTTACAAAATTTTTAATCGTTAGCAAAATTTGAAAGTATTATTATTTTCTATAGATGCATAGAATAAAATAGGATGATACTTACGTTTTTTATTCGTAGACTTTCGCTCAATATACATATATTTCTGTTTTCTGATGCACTGATTCTAACACCGGCGTCGAGTAATTTCAATTTTCAAAGGAAAGATGAAAAAAAAATATTAAAAAAATGATAAACTAACGCGACCGAAAATCAAAGTCGGCGAATAAGAGGCTCTACTATCGCGATTTCGAAAACAAAGAGCCATGACGCTCTGGAAAAAATATAAAAATGCGCAATATACACTGACTCGACTTTCGCGTGTGCCTAAAGTATAAACGAAACTCGAAGCAACCGTGCTTTGAAAAACAATCAACTAATCTACGCAACAAACACTGACTCTACCGACCGCATTGCACGCGATCACTAAAATTTCTGAAAAAAATGCTGAAATAAGAAATAAGAAATAAGAAATAATTAAGTAATCACTCAGGCATGTCTATTTATAGATTTAGTATTAAATTTGACCGATAAAAACATAAAAATATGTAAACACATATAGGTACAAACTCACTTGTTGTAACGAAGTTGATTTCCCCAATATTCCATTTTCAATTCCTTCCATTTGCCATTTCCCAACATGGCGTCGATTGCATGTCGATAGCGTCCCTTCCAGTCGATCTCGAACAATCAGAATCTGTAACAGGAATAAAACACATATTACGATTCCTTGCGTTAAAATAAATGTACCTATAACTTAATTAAACATCGACTCAACTCGAAATATGATCCGTGAATTGTTAATTATGTTTACAGACTTCATAATTGACGACGATTATGTATGGGAAGAGCACGTACGAAACAGATGAAACATCTTTCGCGATTCCGATTGACTTGAACGTCAGAAAGGTGTTAATATTAAAGGAAAGCACTAAGAGACAGTAAAGGTAAGTACTAGGAGCGATTTGGAACATTAAGATGACAATAATTAAAAATTACGTACCTCATTAGATGCGAAGCCTGTCACTGCATCTCATCACACGAGTTTCCAGAGGACGAATGACGGACAGGAACGGACACGTCTCTCGCGGGGGGCGGGGAGCGGGGCGCAGTGATCACGTAGTCAAACGTCTCGACTCTCGATCTGTATTTAGGAAGAAAAGGTTAAACCTTACATCTCGAATAACTGAAAATAAATAAAGTAAATACAGAAAATAAATTCAAATAGATATCAGACTAACAATTAATTAATGATTTATTGTCTTTATATCCCTGTGACGTCACAATGAGTAACAGCCAATCACAGGCGCTGCTTGAACATCGAATATCGATATGTTAATCGACGCACAAGTAACTAGATCGATTTAAATATATTAATTATAACTATAGAAACATATAACGTGTAAATATTAACTTTTAATAGAAATTGCAATCAGTTTCTCATATAAATGTTCCTTTTGTGTATAGTATATTTTCCAAAATTATTTATTTCAGTTTTCACTAGATTTACATAAAAATCTATCTTGATTCTGGGTCGATAACATGGGGTTTGTTTTATGGTAAGAAGTTGGTAGTACAGACATAAACTAAGTGTGAAATAGATGTCCCAGCCGAACAGTTTTTCGTAACACACGGATTAAAGGCACAGGCAATGCATAGTGAAGATGTGTAAAGCAACTTTTTTTTCGTGTCGCACGGACAAGGAGTTTGAGAGCGCAGCTGCAAGGTGAAGTCGAGCGCGGCCAGTGTCCGCGAAGATAAACAGAATCTAACCGAGCGTTGAAAAAACAACAAGCGTATCAGATGACTGACCCTGGCTTACGAATGCTCGCAACGGTAAGAATAAAATTACTTTTACAAAATACTGTAGAATATAAAAGAAATAGCTACAGATAAATAATAGACTAGGGCAGTAATTAGTGGGAGTCAGAGTCCTATGACGCAAAGGAAAAACATCGTGAAAAATAAATGTCTTTCTATATTCTATATATATCATTTGTCTATTGTTGTTGCATTCACAAAATTTGTATAAAAAGCATTGATTAAAATAGTGATAATTAATATATTTCAATCGATCTAGTTGTGTGTCGATTAGCAGATCGATATTACATTTTGAAACAGCGCCTGTGATTGGCTGTTACTCATTGTGACGTCACAGGGATATAAAGACAATAAATCATTAATTAATTGTTAGTCTGATATCTATTTGAATTTATTTTCTGTATTTACTTTATTTATTTTCAGTTATTCGAGATGTAAGGTTTAACCTTTTCTTCCTAAATACAGATCGAGAGTCGAGACGTTTGACTACGTGATCACTGCGCCCCGCTCCCCGCCCCCCGCGAGAGACGTGTCCGTTCCTGTCCGTCATTCGTCCTCTGGAAACTCGTGTGATGAGATGCAGTGACAGGCTTCGCATCTAATGAGGTACGTAATTTTTAATTATTGTCATCTTAATGTTCCAAATCGCTCCTAGTACTTACCTTTACTGTCTCTTAGTGCTTTCCTTTAATATTAACACGTTTCTGACGTTCAAGTCAATCGGAATCGCGAAAAATGTTTCATCTGTTTCGTACGTGCTCTTCCCATACATAATCGTCGTCAATTATGAAGTCTGTAAACATAATTAACAATTTACGGATCATATTTCGAGTTGAGTCGATGTTTAATTAAGTTATAGGTACATTTATTTTAACGCAAGGAATCGTAATATGTGTTTTATTCCTGTTACAGATTCTGATTGTTCGAGATCGACTGGAAGGGACGCTATCGACATGCAATCGACGCCATGTTGGGAAATGGCAAATGGAAGGAATTGAAAATGGAATATTGGGGAAATCAACTTCGTTACAACAAGTGAGTTTGTACCTATATGTGTTTACATATTTTTATGTTTTTATCGGTCAAATTTAATACTAAATCTATAAATAGGCATGCCTGAGTGATTACTTAATTATTTCTTATTTCTTATTTCAGCATTTTTTTCAGAAATTTTAGTGATCGCGTGCAATGCGGTCGGTAGAGTCAGTGTTTGTTGCGTAGATTAGTTGATTGTTTTTCAAAGCACGGTTGCTTCGAGTTTCGTTTATACTTTAGGCACACGCGAAAGTCGAGTCAGTGTATATTGCGCATTTTTATATTTTTTCCAGAGCGTCATGGCTCTTTGTTTTCGAAATCGCGATAGTAGGGCCTCTTGTTAATATTTTTTTCCATTATTTCTATGAGAAGTAGAGTAACTCATTATCGGTATTAGAATCAGTGCATCACTGAAGAGGAGTTATGGGCGATGCTCCACGAGTAACAAATGTAAGTATTGCTCAGTTTTGAGCATGTAGATACTTTTACATTAAATTACGAATTGTTTTTAATTTTTACGGTAGATTATAATTGTTTCCTTATTCTTTACAGTTTCTAGATTTCATCCCTATTTCTTTGATGACTACACTGGGAAGCAGCATCGCAGAGGTCTACCTAGAGGTTCATCGTAGTCAACGGTTGGTGAGTCGCATGTGTTTTCGTTTCTCTGGTCCCCAATCATGTTGTAGGACGAAAGGTCCGAATCAACACGGGTGACCGGTTGTATACGTAGTATTTTTGACGAATAGTGACCACGGGTATTTTTTATACCCGTGAATGGGAACATATTTATACTGTTTCATTTTGTAGATCAGGCTAGGGTCTTTTTGTGCTACGCGATTTTTAATATAACGTGAAATTTGTCAGAAAATGAAAATAAATTCTTTGACTTGTAATATTGATGACTTAATATCGCAGGCATCAAAGTCTTTTCTTATTCAAAAATTTGATGTTTCAATTCATGTACAAAAAGACGTTTCGCGATGGGTAAATTCTTGAGTCAAAGTAACATGCATTATGTACTACTTTCATCTTTAAAAAATACGCTTTGACAACAGAATTGCTCAAGGGTTAAATATTTTCATCAGTTTGCTTCAATAATTTTTCCTTACATTTTCAAAGTAAATTATTTTATTGTAAAGTCTTTCGTCTTAAAAAATTCAATTTTAATCAGAATAATTTCCTTTACCAGTAATATTTTTTATTATTATTGTATATTAAAATTTTGCTCTTTATTTATCAGAAATGTACAGTCCAGTAAAAGAAATAAAATAAGAAAGAATATTTAAATACCATTTCGTTATACGCTAGTATTTACAGTAATTTTTTTTTTTAGTTGAGGATTTTCAGGATACCTTTCCGTGTTGATTTCCTAAACTCACCCAAGTGCCCAGGTGCTACTTGCGTGAGCGAAGGCAACGAGCACGATGACTTAGTTTCTAAAAATTCCTAATAATATCTATGTGCGACTGACATTGAGTTAGTGTATCGTGCGCGACGCAATTTTTCATGTGTGTGTGGTTAGGCTGTGGAATTGCGTCGTTTTAAAACTTTAATATAATTTAGAAATAAAATTCTATTTCACCTTGCTCATACAATTTGCATGTTCAAAGACAGTAACATAAAATATTTAATGAAACGTAGATGCAATTAATTTCTTGATTTTAAGCAGCAGAATGTAGAAAATCATTTTATCAAAGCTTCTATTATTTGAAAGTTACTTGAAATACGCAATGGTCGCTAGTCTTTGTCGGTTGATTGCAGGCATTGGTACGTACCTTTAGAGTGTGAATGTTGTGTGGAATGTTCGGGTGTCGGAGGAACCCCGGGGCGTCCTCTCTAGTGTAGGCTTTTGCGCCCGGACATTATGTGTGAGAACCGTGGAGTGTATGTTTGCGAGAATGAGTTTTGCAATTTTTTAAATATAGGGTTAGGTAGGTAGGTAACTTACTTTCTGGTATGTGTGTTAGATATAAGTAGGTAGGGTCAGGGCAGGACTGCCACAGGTCCTGTACCTGTAGTTCGATTTGGAGAATCGAAACGTTAGCCGATCCAAACGGATTCTACCGTTTCTTTTGGTTTTACTTTCGGTTCTTGGAATCGCGCGGCTTTACAGTCGCTCTTCGCGGTCGCGTTCGTTCGCGGTAGGATCCCCGAAACGCTCGTCCCGCTCGAGTTTCTCTGCATCTGTTCCGATAACGATTCGTAGAATCGTTGGAGAACTGTGTATTACACGGAATCTCGAGCGTAGGTTTTATTTTCAGGCTCTGGCTGGACCGCCGAAGAAAGAAGAGACTCTCAGGAGTCGAAGAGGCCCTGACAAACTGTCGCAAGAGTGGGCTGCATCAAATGGTTCTTCATCTTCATCTTCGGATGAGGATGGAGAGTCATTCTATGTTCCTATTATGTCACTGTTGTCGCCTGTAGTTGTAATACTTGTAGTTTTTCAGATCAACAGCCAGTATTTTGGGGCAGATTGTGGTTTGCGTTAGTGTTGCGGAATGCAAATGATCGCGTTTGTTTTAAAAATAGCGTTGCACATAATTTGGATTTGTCGTGATTACTTTTAGCGTTGCGAACGATGAATATTATCGCGTGTTCATTCAGAGTAGTGTTGCGACTAATTCAGTGAATAGTTTCCCAACTGACCGCTATCCATGAGAAGAGGACGCTAAAATCACCTCCGAATTTTCAGGTCGGTATGGCAATCATATTCGGCCACGAAAGTCCATAAGATAAAATGTCTACTCGTGTATCTCGTCTGTGGTACAAAGTTATAAATGTTGCTTAAAATCATTCGAGTTTTCCAACGCGTAACGCCCATCGATTCGCCCGTTTTATCCTCGCTACTCGACTTTTATGGACTTCCGTAGCCTTTATTTCGCCGTCAAGGATGCAGCTTTGATGTCTTTACGAGGCCGTCTTTCACCGAAATAAACGCACCGTTAACATATGGAGACGGTTCTCGAGCAACCGTAGCGTCCGTTCCGCGTTTATAACCGACAATGTGTTCGCTACTGGTAGTTGCAGTTAAACGGCGTAAATCGTTGGTCGTTTCCTGTTTAGACGATTCGGGAAAATCAGGTTCTTAATCGGTGGGTGGCCATGAACGAACCCAACACTATTTTACTTTGGAAATACTCGACACCTTACCGAGCGATAAAGTCGTTTTCATACTCCATTTGGTCCGAATAGTATAATCGGAAATGACAGTGTGCGTGACCATCTCATTATCGTCCAATCCCTCGTAACCAGCGTCCGTTGCATCGTAACAATTGCACGTTACGATAATAGGCCTGTAGTCTGATGGAAATTGAAGACTGCTCGTCTCGATGATAGCGAATAATCGCAAATTCGATGTTGATTGACTGTACGTACAAACGCGGTCGGTGTACCTCGGTATTGTTGCACGAATGCATTAGCGTATCAAGGTATAGCAGCTCCTTTTACTCTAATGGCCCCTATACGTGCGTTTAGATACTAAAATAAGAAATTTCGTTTTCGCTTCCGAATTTTCCCAAGTTGTAATCTGTGCGATGACACGTGCCCTCACGTTTTCTCTCCTTGTAAAGTGCACGTACGAGAAATATAATAATTCACGATACGTCCGGGTCTCGGTGCAAATACAACCACTCCGGAGATGAATAGTTCCGCGTGTTTCTTCCTCCGGTGTTGGTGGATTGGGATTTTTTAAATTTCCCACGAGGGTTTCGAGCGGAATCGCAATACATGGGATCGAAGTAACGCAAAAACGTCCCTCTAGCGTCGGCTCCGAACCGATCGAAGCATCGGGTGGAACTCGGTATCGCCGTGCGCTGGAAAGATCGCGTTTGCAACCGGATACGTGGAAACATCCCGCTATCGGATAGAACGTAAAAGGAGCAATCATATGCAGCATTAAACGGAGGAAGCGCTCCAGTTCGCGCCTTTTAAACTACTCCTTCGTGACGCCACGCCGTTCAACCTCGTTTAAACGTGCAGCCAGGAATAATAAGCGATCATTTAATCGTTTTATTTTGTTCGCGTTTCGATTCATCGGAATTTCCGCAATCGGTTACCACGTTGGTTGCATAACGCGGGACGTTGGCGGCACGAAGGTCTGAAATGCCTCCTGGAGCGCATCGCGAAAGTGCATCGCATTGCGTTTCGAATACGCAATATCTGTACTCGTGGCTCCGTCACCTCGTGGATGCAAGACACGGCTCACCACGAGCATAGGAAATTCGCGTCGCGGACGCACCACGCTTCGACTAGACGAGAAGCTATAATCGTTTCTGGTACGTTCCGCTCGATTTGCTTCGCGTCGCGACGACGACCAGGTCGCCGTGCAACTAGGAAACGATACCCCGTGCCGATATCGGAATCTACGTTTCGCCAAGTGCACGGGAAAGATGTCGATGGTGTTCCTCGAAAACGATCTCGTTTGCTCGGGAACGGTGCTCGCTGTTGGATTTCCATGTGCTCCACGGTAACGGCCTTTCCACCGGCACATTTAGCATAACCATACACGACGCGATTACCATCCGAGATCGAATATTAGTCGGCAAATCGAGTCACCGTGTTTACGTCCACGAGCAATTCTGGCCAGCATCGCCGTTTACTTTCGAGCGTTTCTTCTCCCTCGCGATCATTAACGTACTTTGCGAGTTTGTCGAAGGAACTGGAAAACGTCGCGCTGGAAGAAGTTAATCGACGATGACTTTTACCCCATGGACGTTTCTCGAACGAAACAAATTCGATACCGAAAAATTTACGGACTCTAAAATCCAAGAACGCTCTGGTAGCCAGATGGGAAAAGATCGTAAATTATTCGGAAATTGTTCGTTCTCTTAGTCGCGAGCAGAAGTATAACGAAAGGTATCCCAATTGTTGGTTTACAACCTGTATCAGCGGCCGCCGCGATCGACGAGAAGTCAATATCGAAGCGAATCTCGCAAAATTCCTAATGTTTCGAGAGGCGCTGGAGCACGCGAATGGCCCGGAAGCGTAGTTATTTTTCTCCGGCGAAAAATAGGTGGTAGGGCGCATCGATCGGCGAGTCGATAAAATTTTATTTCTCTCCGTGGATGTGGGTCGAGCAAGGTCGAACGACGAAAAAACGCCAGACGGCTGAGGTAAATAAATTCGAGACCAGGGTGTTTTCCGCCGTCAGCCGGTTCCCGGTCCACTCTCGGCCACGCCATCGGCGCGGATTCTTTTACTGTCTCGATTTTACGAGAGCCCACAGCTCCAGGTTGCCTCGATTACCGATCGAACACGCTTTTTACGCCGGCGGAGCGTCGCGGCAGTGAATGCAAAGTGCTCTCCTCCTATTCCGGCTCAATTTTCGTGTCCCTGATATAACAATAAAAATATGCGAATAAAAAAACGACGATGCTCGCGCCCGATCGTCCCCGAGGAATAGAAAAGTCTAGGGAATACCCGATCGGTAATGTACTCGCGATAGGGCAAACGTAACTGTTTCATTTTTCACGCTGCGAATCGCTTCCGCTGCACCGTTTCCTGGCTTTCCTGGCTCGTATCGTCGAGATTTCGATATTATGATAATCTACGGGATCGAATACTTCCCAATCGCTACCCTCGAAAGAAATCTTTCGCGAACGCGAGCAACTTTTTCTCTGCAAATTAGTCGACAAGAGCGCGTAACCGATCGTTACCTGTTGCAGTTTTTCTTCGTAAGTTTCTTCCTTCGCTGTTAGTAGCGTAAGGTTACATATTCCGTTAGGCTGTACTTTCTCCGGTAAAGATCTTTTCCATGTAAATTGAATTATCGAGGGTCGCGCTTCGAGGAACAGTCGTAATTTCTAATTCTAGTTCCGGGTCGACTCGTGTTCGGTTCGAATTTAAAGCTGCTCGGATATTCGAGATGACAGTTCCGCAACTACCCTCGTCGGCTGACCAACCTCGTGAAATTTTTGCCGGTGACCCTCCCGTTTCTTTCCCCGATAAAAGGCCTCGTTGGGAGTCGGATTTCTCGAACGAGTAGGAGCAACGCAAACGTAAGCCAGAATGCGAGGCCAGGGACGAAAACGGTCCGGCTTATGGGGTAATTATTTTTTCAACTCGACGGAAGGGGCGGGGAGGCAAGGGCGCGCACCGTGGGGGTCTTTGGTTGGGCAAGAGAACAAGGGTGAAAATAGAAGGGGGAAAGGTTGAATGTACTCTTGTCTCTGTAAATACGCGCGTGCGCCCCAATGCGTGTGTGTACGCGGTTGTCGCAACAGTGTACGATCCGGTGGACAGTAAGCGCGGGTCTTACGCACACAGGCCGCGGGACGCAGCTGGTTTAAAGCGGTGAAAGCAAAAGAGTACATGAAAGAAACGTTAATTACTGCATTACTGGCTAGCCAACCGTAAAATGTACTGCAGCTCGCGGCGCTGTTTCAGCACTACTGCCCGGGACCGGTCTCTAACGCGAGGGTAAATGCGAAACAAAGTTCTCGGCCACCGAAGATGCGCCCGAATAATACGCTCGGCTCAATGAGGAATTAAGGGTAAACGAATTATGTTTAGACCACCGAACTCGGACGACCGCCTGGCAAAATTGTCCTCTTGTTTGCGTTACCTCTGACGTTTTCTACCCGTCCTGTCAAACGCATCGCCATCGCTCCCGTTGCCCTTTTCCTCGGACCGCTTCTACGGCGTCGTTTAACCGGATAACTGGACGGTTTTGCTCCAACGTATATACAGTAATGATTCTTTGGACGAACATCGCTCCGGGGTTTTAGCGTGCTCATCTTTTATACAGCGGATTTGAAATTCGACGCCAGAGATATTTATATTAAATGTTTGACTGGCGCCTAAGAGGATCCCCCGATTGAGATTCCAAGAATCGTTACCATCTTCCATTTGTCATTCGATCGACTATCAAGGATCTCTCTTGGATATTAGTAGTGGTCCAACCGTTGTACCCTGACCGCAACAGGTGGGAGCAGATATCGATATTAGAATTCGTAAACTCTATTAGGGAGAAAGATTTATGTTGCGGGGCACGTCCCCGTTTCGCGGTTGCACTCACGAATCCTCCGCGAAGCAGCGCCGAGCGTCAGATCAATACTCTAAATCCCGGCCATGCAACGTAGTTGTTGCCGTTGTTCGAAGCTGCCTCAGTGACAGCGTGTCTTTTGGAACTGTCTCCGACAACGACTCCGCAAGTTAACTAGACACAACCACTTGTTGGCCCTGGCTCGGCTACGGCCAGGACTAATTCTCCGTGTCGAGCGTTCGAGCCAACTCCTCGATCCTACGGAATCAGTTGCGGCACCATGCTCTCTCCGTATTTCCCAAAAAGTTCGCCCCAACTGGCTGGACTCCGTCCGAATTCACGACATCGAAATAAATACCATGGACGGGGAACGATTATGTCAGTCCTGCTCCGTAGCGTTAGCGTACAAGGGTCGAATTTTGTTTGAGCTTTCGGTTCTGAACTGATAGTCGTAAAGAGCACGTAACGTTCGCGAAATAATTGCGAATTTTCGAGCGTACAGGGTGGATCGCAGCTATTCGAAGAAAAAAATCCGCACGATCAGCGCGCGACGAACGTTAGCAGCGAAATTGCAGCGGGATTTAATAAAAAATAACAAACTCTTGCAAAAGGTACGTCGGAACTTTTGGGGAAATTCGTGTTTTCAAAGGGCGGTTACCAACGGATGAATCTAGGATTGCACAGCGCGGCGCGTATTTCATCGAATATAAATATTTTTTCAAAGGGAGGAACCGAGATTACCGGAAATACCGACGGGAGGCGTTCATGGAATTGGTTTCGCTAGATTCCATCACTTTGTTGGAATTTAACGTCGAGCCGAGCGGCTGTACGTAGTTTGAGATTTTCTCCGATTGCGTCACACCGTTTACAGAGCTATACGGATCCGTATTATTCGAATAAGCTCTTTTCAGGGGCGCGGTTTCGTTGAAAATAACTGGAGCGCGGGTTCGGCGGTCGAAAGCGTCGAGCGGGTTTTTCTTTGCGCGCTGCCGAGTTTCGAACGTCGTGCGACTGGTTTAAATTTCAAATTCCCCGTTTAATTTATAACGTTGTTTTGCTTTCCGCTGTAAGATCTCGTTTGCCGAGGCGGCGCGCGGGGCTTTCGGTGCATTGTATGCATATCGTTGTTTATTCATTTCCATATTTCCGAGGTGTGCACGGGTAAGAAAGTAGTCGCGGGCTCGCGCGCATAAACCACGTTTACTTTTTTAAGCGCGATACACGTTTCATTTTATTTGCCATCTCGTGTAAATTCCTCGGCTGTACTACACGAGGTAACACGAGTTTTCCATCGTCCTGAGCGACAACAACGCCGGGATACCGACGGAAAAATATTCCCGGCAACACGGTGCTTTTTCACACGCGATCCCGCGATATTCTCGCGTCTCTCCACGCCGTCTGTGTATCTTTAAACTCGAAGAGACGTCGATTTCTCCTACTTCGAACGAACTATTTTCGCTATTTCGCTCGTCCAGTTCGGCCGCGTATCGTTCTTGTTGCATTTTTATTTACAAATTTTTCCAAATCGCTACGAATCGCACGGTCTCGCGTGCCGATCGAATCGACGGGATTCCGCTACGAGTTGAAATTGTGCCCGGTCCCGGGAAGCACGTAAAATTTTAATAACCCGCTGCAAACTGTCTCGAATTGCTGCCCAGAAATATTTATTTCTCGAATACCGATCGCAGAACCTGTTGCTGCCGGGCTTGGGGAAATAATCGCGGCTCGATGCTTCGGAGGCTAACATTGCACGGTCAAGTTCAAGAAATTGTTCCGGAACCCCTCGCGATAACAGTAGAAAATTACGTTATTTGTTATTTATCGTTCTACGGACTTTCTATAGCATCTCCGGCGGGAAGCATGAACGCACACACTCGGTGTTGATATTGCTCGACGAATGGACGTATTCCGAAGGTAGGTCGAACGGAGAAAATCGAACGTACGGGGACTAAAAGAATTCTAAGAGATCGTTAGAATTTTATAAGGCACTCGTCGAGTGTTTACGTTTGCCAAATGTTTCTTTCGACGCAAGAACTAACTTTTTGTAACAAGAAAATCAATCCTCGCGTCGACGGGATTTTCATTCCATTTCTCTAAATATTTTTTCATGGAACTCCCAGTCGATTCGCAGAGTTAATTCGCAGTTCGTGAACAGAAAGGAACAACTCGAACCCTTTGACTCGGTTTTCTGTAAACTTTTATTAAATTTATCGATTACCAATATGTTTGACAAAAATAGAGAAAAACAAGAAGGGGAGAGAATACTGCTGCGAGAAATATGCATCCACAATCGTAAGTTTCGTTGTCGCGGTCGCGCCACGCGTTTCCTCTTCCCTTCTTCGTTCTTTTTCTCCTCTTTTCGGCGTAGATCGCGGTAACAAAGGTGCGAACCGATAATAAAAATTCCAGAAAGACGGTCGTGGTATGTCAGAATATAATTTTTCACAGTTCCTCTTGCCCCTGGAAACAGCGACACGTCAGAAAGTCTTTCTATTCTTTCTCCCTGTTCTTTTGCTTCCCCGTTCCATCCTCGCGAGATAGTGGAACATTCGTTGTGCCGAAATATCGGCGAAGCTTTAAAAAAACCTCGATTTTATCCGATGTCCCCGACTCTGGGGTCCTTGGAGCGAAAACGGAACTCGGTTAACGGTAAGATCGATTTTTAGTGGCCCTGATACGTCAGAATGGTCCAGTTCCAGCAAACCAGAGACAATTTCCGGCCAAGACGTGCACGATTTTTAAACAGCTTACGTTAATCGGAAGCGACATTACTATTAGATTTGTGCGAATATTCCTTAAAATACACGTAATCGTTTCCCTCTAAAATAGTATTTTTTCTAAAACTGTATTTCCTGTGCAATAACAGGTTGTTCTCTATTTTTGATTGTTCGAAAATTTCTAGTTTCACGTTTATTGACAAATAATTACATTCGTGCTATTGTTCGTGCGTGGAGTATTTTCGACGATAAACGAAATCTATCAGCATAAAGTACCGGCATGGAAACGTTTTCCTCCATTTTAGAATGACTATGCGATGCTTTGAAACGTTTTATAATTGAAATTTATATAAATAGTGAAAGAATGAACTTAGTAAGAGAAAGGTTCGAAGGCCATCCGCAAATTGCGATTCGCGAGGGCGAAAGAAAAGTGTAAAAAGAATGGAAAAGTAACCTAGTCGGACGATAGGAGCGGAACGTTGGCAGAGGGCAACGATCCGTTACTA
Organism: Colletes latitarsis; assembly: GCF_051014445.1. Taxonomy (NCBI): domain Eukaryota; kingdom Metazoa; phylum Arthropoda; class Insecta; order Hymenoptera; family Colletidae; genus Colletes; species Colletes latitarsis. Next base: position 21,158,127 of record NC_135135.1, on the reverse strand, counting down.
ATTGCGATTAAATGTCCCGATCGGAGAGCCACGACACCGGGAACACCGGCAATATATCAAGAATTACTTTCGGCTTCGGTTTCGCGATAATAAACGCGCCGAAGCTTGTCCAATATTGGCAATTCTCCTCGCGCAGGTACGTGGTTACACGTACGACGATGCACGCACACGCGGCCAGCCGGCGTGACCAATATGGAGCCGGAGGGAGGGGAGGAGATTTTTCCTGTGTACGTATCGCGGGTGTATCGGCCGATATTACCGTGGGGCGAGAAACTCGAAAAGACCCTTCTATCGTTCGATGCCGTGGGCTGTATTTGATCAGTTAGTCACTCTTGCCCCGACTCCGTGGATATTGTTACCGATGGCCCCGGTTAATATTCTCGGATTACCGCATCCCGACGGTTGCGCGGTTTTCGAAAATACCTAGGTATTCCTTTCCAGAGAGGACGGTAATGAGAACGGTTCGCGACGTCTGTAATTGATGCGCTCGCGATATATTCGTTGGCTCCCGGGATTAGTCTCTCGAATAAGGGAGGGAGAAAGAGGGTTCGGCGAGGTTGGATCCAGCACGGTATCCGCGCAGAGCAAACTCGCGAATCTCTGTTAAAACAGCGTTCGTTGAATGGGGCACGTTCCTACCGTTAAATCGAGCTGCAGCTTGTGAACGCAGCGAAAGGAGAATAATAAATTTAACGCAGTCGCGGGTGAGAAGGCGCTGGGGGCCGACCGACCGGCAGCATCCTCCGAGTACAATGGTTTATGAGTTTAGAAGAACTTAATCTCGCGGCAACCCAATATTTTTCTTGGTTGCTCTCCCTCGTTATTAGTTGTTGCCGAGCGTGCTTCTCCGTTCCTCTCTTCTCGCGGTTCGTTCGAGTCCGTGGCTCGATCTCGAGTTCGAGGTATCGTTTAGGAATAATCGATTCGGACACGGGGGAACGGGGTTCACGGTTAAGTGGCGGCTGAACGGATTTTCGCGACTGCACATCGTGTCGCTCGCTCGCTTTCCTTTCGTTTCTCTCCTCCTTCTCCGCCGTCGCGGGACGGGGGTCCTTGCTAATTGAACGCGTAATTGATGAGGCTGCAGTCTGTACTTACACAACGCTCCAATTGTGCTCAGCCAAGCGCCGGCAGTGTGTGCCAATATTAGCGATGCACTCGACGTCCCTATAACGGACCCCTCCGCGCACAAATAATGCCCCGAGTACCATAAATACTCGACGGCTTCCGCAATATGCCCCACCCGAGAACCCTGCTTTCAAAGGCGCCAAGTGTCCTCCAAGGATCCGAAACTCGAATACCAAAAGACGTCGCGCGTTCCCCGACGCATATGCCGTTGCTAATGATTTTTCGAGGGCCCCGAGAGGTGTTGTTCTCTCGAAATCGACACGGGTCCTTCTTCTTTCGGACTTCGAGCAGCCAGTTTCTTCAAACAATCACAGGGTGTTCGGCTACCTCTGGGAAAAATTTTAATGGGAGATTCTAGAGGCCAAAATAAGACGAGAATCAAGAATACTAATTTGTTGATTGAGGCTTTGTTAAAAAGTTATTAACGTTGAAGTTCCATATCGACCGGAACATTTTTCGACGAAAAAAAAAATTTCAAATCGTTCTGAAAAAATTATTTTCGATTGCAGGGGTCAATTACAATCATTTTTGGTCAATAGACATACCCCCGAATTCCTACGCACTTTACAGAAAAACAATTCGGGTAGGTGATCGACTTTTATTAATAATTTTGAACAATAATTTTGTTACTAACTGTTTAACAAAGCCTCAATCAACAAATTGGTATTCTTGATTTTCGTCTTATTTTGGACTCTAGAATCTCTGATTAAAATTTTTCCCAGGGGTGGCCGAACACCCTGTATACTCGAGTGCTTGCGTTCGTTCGTTTGTCCAGAACGATTCCGTCGAGTAGCCTGTTACATGGAAATCAGCCTTCGGGGATCGACTCTTCCATACCCACGTCTCGCTTTGCGACCTTAGAGTTCGCGTGGATTGAAATGGTAATCGACAGGCTCGTATTTTATCAGAAATATTCAGTTTATACATATTGATACGCACGGTTCGAACGTTGTAACGAAACGTTCGGTGAGCGAACAATCGAATAATTGAATAGAATAGGAAAATGGTACTGGATCAATCGTCGTCTCGTATTTGTGCAAGGCAAGTCGTTTAACTCGAGTACAGAGATACAAAGAGTCACCCTGTATATTCCTGTGAGATTCTTCGAGAAGACCGGTAGCATGATCGGCGCTAACTGGTTTATTTATGGCAATGTTTTTATGTACTTTAAAAATTAAGGACAGCCTTGGCTATCCAGCTGCGAAGTTTATCGGCAATTCCACGGGGTAATGGCCGTTTACTTCAAACTCCGGCGGAGAGGTTAAAAATATCTTCGTGGAACTTCTTAATCCAACGCTGTTATTTTCTATAAAGTTTCTCGGTTGCTTCAACGATATCGGTATTAAGCCGGTGGCTTCCGTGCGTTTCATCGATAGCTGACTCGATCTCTCTGACGGATTCGTTATTTTTTCGGTGAGATTAAAACAAACGAGCAACGACGGACGATGGTAAAACGGTTGTAGAGAGGATTGTAGGATCCCCTCGATCAATTTTGCAGAGAGCCTGAAAGGGATCGATCGGGAAAAGACACGATTTCTTCGATTCGCCGATTAATCGGGCACGCGAGCAAAGCGGAAACGATGAAAGTCGCGGGATTAACGGACGCGTTTCGACAGCGCATGTAGCTTTTTGCAAATGTATAAATCCACGCGATGCCAGACGCATAGACTCTTCCGCGGGCAAATAACCCTCTAAACGTCGTAAATAGCCGACTGTTCGCGCGGTACATACATCTCGCTGTCATTTCCTCGTCCCGGGACAGCGGAAAAAGTTGAAAAGGGTCCTCGAAGAATTCCGAGACACGAATACTAAACCCGACGGCGACAAATTGTTTTCACGTAACCGTTGCCGGGCGTTAGACATTCATCGCGGCTGCGGCGATCGAATGACGCGTGATCGCGCATACTTGACGGGAAATTATGCAGCCGGAAAGGAGAAGATCCATTCGTTTCACGCTCCTACTTATCTTCGTTAATATATCTTCCTCGATCGTGTAAATCGTTGCTGCTCGTTACCCACCACTCTCCGTGATTGTATTTCCAACGGGGGCCATATTTTTTCGGGTCTCGATCCGTACAGCATTCGGTGGCTGCGCTTTCGTTTCCGTTTCCGTCCTGCCGCTGTCCCCGCCGACGTTGAATAAAGAAACCAAGACAAAATCGTCCTCCGAGGACATGGGAACTAGCGTTGAAATCGACGTTAATTCCGACGAAAGAATAATAAATATCGTTTGCGCTGTGTACGAAACGCCAGGATTCCTAAGATAATAAAATAAAGGGCGAAGAAGTACCGGAAGGGTTCTCGAGGAGGCTGATCCTCGACGGACGCGACGACAAACTTTACGTTGTTCTACGAAGCGCATCGGAGGATCGAATCGGCGTTTTTATTTATTAAACGTTCGACGGGATAACTCGGTTATTCTCGGCGGTTTCCTCGAGAGGGTCCAACGCCGGAGGTAAGAATGGCGCGAAGTAAATAATTGAAACGGAACGGTAGCCGGGCGACGAGGAGGTTCCTCGAGGCACGTGGTTATGAAAAAGCTGCGTTCTGATGCGTGCAAAAAAGTGTCCCCGGGGCGGGTGAATCCTTGAATATACTTAACCCGTGTTCCGCGACGCGGCCCGTTGAAAGTTGCAGTCACGTATATGAATACAAAAAGTCCGGTTTTACGAGCTTCCGCGCGTATACGCGCAGCGGAGAGAGCAACGCGGGACCGAGAGCAAAGAAAAGACGGAGAGAAAAGGGAACCAAGGGGCGAGTTTGCTCGGGAGAACTTTTATAATACGCACACAGGACGGGGCCGTAGATCTGAATTAATTCGGCGGCGAAGTTTTCCCCGGCAAATAAAAATAAGTCACTGTATCAATTTAATACCGCTTTATAGTTTGCTCGGTCTTTTCCGTCGGTTTCCCTTGGTCCGCGGCCACCGGCGAACCGATGGGAGAGCAAACCCGAGGCCTTCCGCGTTATTGCTTCGCCGTTGTTCAAGAATTGGTCAAACATCGGAACTCAAATTATCCTCCGCTCCCTCTCGGTCTGTCTGTCTACCGTATAAAAAAAAGAATTTCAAGTGCCGATGAAATCGTCCACCTCTCCGCGCACCGTTGGCAAACAGAAAGTTATTAAAACCGGCTTTATTGCGATCCCGCTCCCGCGGTTTACGCGAATTTGGCCTCCCCGGCAAACGAAGCGACCGCGTCTCCTTTAAAGAAGCTTACGACGTTACATAAATGCTCTGTTCGCTAAAATCACCCGCTCGCGTACGTCGCTGGGCGCGCCGAATAATCAGTTTTCGCTCGTGGACTTGTTTCGTTAATATCCGTCGACTACACGACGTGGGAATCGTCCGAGAAAGGATGAACTTCCTGGCTCTTAGCGTCCGGGAGTAGGGATTCGAGTGGAATATGTAGTCCTCTTTGAACTAACTCAGTCCTAACTAAACAATTACGGTAGAGCTTTATTGCGGACAACTGGATCGCTCCCAGCAAGTTTTAATTGAAAAGTGACCCGCACTTGTGAGCCGAACAACCGTTGCTCTCCATCCGGATAGCGCAACGACTCGCCCCTACCTAACCCACTGCTATCAAAAATAAAACATCCAGAATCGAGAGTTTGTTTTGCTCGACCTCCCTCGAAACGTATTCAAATGTATTCGTTTACTTATTCCGATAACTACGCGACTTAATACTCGTTCGAAACAATTTAAATTGAACGTGGTAAAACAAGTATACAAAGTCTTCACTAACCAGCACTGTTTTCATAAATATAAACATAATAGTTTACGTCGATCTTTTTAAATCGTGGCAGAACATTGGCTTTCATTCTGCTTCGGCGAAGCAAGGCGACGCACGCGTTCGTCCCTATATCGCAAACAGATTGCGCTCGGGTGCAGGACAAACGTAAATTTTCTGCGTTTGCTGTTATTACGAGCGCGTTTTGAAGCGAAAATGCCGGTTTTAGGAGGGCGCGGCGCTGCGCGATGCAACGAGCAAACAGCACAGAGAGGACTGTGGGGGTGAAAGGAATTTGAACAAACTCTAATTACCAAGCACTATAATTTTCCGTTGAAAGTGGCGGAGCGAAAAATATGCTTCATATTTCGCTTTGCCGCCTCGCCGCCCGCTCTGCATTAACCCGCGTGGACATGAACGCGCATAATTCTCTCAAAATGTGGCGCACACAAGTTGCTCTGTCTCGCGACGGTAGAGAAAGGGTCAGGAAGGAAGCAGATAATTTTGAATGAATTGAAGCCCCGCAACGAGCGGCTGCGCGACCCACCAACACAGATACGCCCAGTGAAAATTATGAACGCGGAGGACAAAATATGCGGACGAAACAACGAAAAAGACAATGACCGCGTACTGCAGCGGCATCGAGCTGGATATTATTCTCCCGACTACAATGTTGGACGACCAGCCTTCCGTAGTAATTGGTAGTCAGGGTGTTACACACCCTAAGTCACCCAAGGACCCTTCCGACGAGCAGCCATCTTTTTAAACGCATGTACTACTCGTCACGGCGCGTCCTACAAGCTAAACGTTCAACCACAGACGACATATACGAGTAGAGCTTACATTCTATGAATCTTTTCGGCTCAGTTCTGGAGCCCACTAGAGAACTCTAATTGTATAGTCTTGTTTAGTTCAGAGATCGACAACATTTCGGCTGTACCAGTCTTTCTGTGACTATCGTTGAATTTTCCTATCAAAAGACTCTGTCAGGAATAAAGGCTGCTTCGAGCAAGCATCGAGTCAGTCAGCATTCCGAAGTAGGTCTGTAAATACTACGGAAGGAGAATATTTACCGCCACTTTGACTGACTCGACGCTGACGTTACCCATAGTGCGAATCGGTCTCGAGACTTTGTACTGGATAGAGCATTAAGAGTACGAGTAGCGTAAGAGCATTACGAGCGACGAGCAACTCCCATCGCAAAGGCTTTTCCGCTTGCTCGGTCGAAAATGCTCTTATTCTCGATTCCGGGTCTCAAAAGTAAAACTCTCGAACACCACCAGCCACATCGAACAGAATTATCCTTGCTAAATACATCGTGGAGCGTACAGGCGCGCAGGTGTTTCGGAAAAAGGATTATAATCGTTCGTGCAAGTCTTAACAAAAATATGTTCGAATAGTAAATTTTTTTTCACCCGAACGCGAAAAAGGACCGACAAATAGAAAGCCATCGTTAGAGAACGCAGCGATCCGAGGGTATTGATCGATGGAGGGAACGATCCGCGGTGATTCCTGCGGCCGAGATTCTCCAAAGCGTGAAAATACAACGCGTAAAAGTATCCCCCGAACCGACGAAAGCGACGCGAGCGTCGTCGAACGTGTCAACAGTAATTATCGTTCGAGCGGGCTGGAACCGGATCACGTTCGTCCGTGTATCGATAAACTAAATAATACACGGCCGGGCGACGCATCGAGCTGGAAACACGTCGCATCGAACCGCGTCAAAACGTAAATCTCGACGCCGGATAAAAAAGAAATTCGTCCGCAAGAAGCTTGTTCCGCGAGGCAGTGTGGGCCGTGTCGAGGACGGAGATGGATCGAAGGGAACCCGACGGACGCAGACGGGCGAAGACAATTCTTTCTTTCGATCGAGTGAAAAATTCCGGTCCCTGAGAATCCTTTTGGGGGGGGGGGGGGAGTGAAGGGGGCAGAGTCTTCTCGAAACTAGGCAATTTTCGCGACGTGGCGTGAAATTACGCGACCGTTTTACGACCAACAGTTTCTGCCACGCACCCAACCGAGATCATCCCCTCTGACCTCTAGTCACTACATTAAGCTTATCCGTCACCCTTCTGTTCCGAAGGGACAAAATGTCGACGCGAGTACCTACACCTACACGGGCCGATTTACGGTGTTCGACGGTTCGTCGAACGCGATCGCTTCTCGTTGAACAGCGATCGACCATTGAGAGCTGCTCAACCAGCAAAACATGGAGATAGGTCGCGAAGCCAACCCCGACGTCGTATCGGGGGAGCACGGACAACTTTCGAAGAAAAATGCTGCAACGATGGAACACACCGCGTCCTTTGACAACCGGTCGCTTCGGGAGACTCGAGGAAATTTTTATAACAAAGTGGAGCGCACTCGTAGGATTTCCTTCAACGAGACAGTGCAAGCAAAAATTGTTTGAGCGTAGACGCAAAGGCCGGTTAAATATTTACAGAAAATTTGCCATCGTTCCAAGCAGTACCAGTTTTCCTTACGACGCGTAGAATAGCTGTTCAAACATGTAATTTTTCTAATCGGTCTAATCGTCGTAATCGACTAGAACGAGTTTGCTTCCGACCGCATTAAAGTACGCATCGATGATGGGGACGAAAATAGTCCAAGTAAGGGGAAAATACGAAAGAATTTAAAATAGAATATACCACGGACGAGATACCACTTTCGAAAAATAGAATAACGACTGGAGAAACATTTATATAACGAGAACGCGACCTTTCTTCTTCCAAACGCTCTGTTAACCATATTACTGTTTTCGCGAAACGTTTACCAAGCTTTCGAAACACGAGAGATAATTCCAGCAGTAATTTGTGAAGTGAAAAACTTCGTACGGAAGAATGTAATCAAAACTATACGCGAAATCGAGAACCCGAGTTTAGTTTGGCTAGAAGTCGGTGAAATCCGTCGGCGAGTAATCGATTTAACGCGAAACAAAACCGTCAAAACTGTATAATTTGGTCTAACAACGAGTGAATCGTCTCTGGCGAGTTTATGGTTTTGGTTTTGGTTTCAGCGTGGCGTGGACCGTCTGTTCCATAGTGTATCGAATACCATTCCTTTCAGCAAGCGGAAAACCGAGTTACGCGTATCAATTTTCCCATAAACTCGTCGGTCGAGTCTTTCGCGTTATAATTCCCGTCGAATCTCTCTTTCGTTCGAAAAATGGGTCAACAAGTTTTTCGTCGTTTACCTTGTGCACATGTTTCTCAAGCGGCGCTCGTTCGCGATTCAAACATCGACAGACTCGTTTATGGAAGCCAATCTGTCCGCGAACGAAAACGTTTCTTTACGCTACACGGTTGGGACAAGGAATCGCGAACAGATGCTGCTCGATATACCTGTTAGGATAATTTAACGACCGTGAATCACGCGATGCATTCCAACCTGTGTCTCGCAGGTTGCGCGACCGATACAGCGAGACTAGCCAAAGTGTACGACGAACGATCGCTTGAATTTCTGTCGCGACATTTCCGTTTCTCATCGAATAAAATCTATAACCTGATGGCGTTTACGCGTATGTCTTTTGAACATTCGGTTAATGCAAAATCATGCTGTTGCGTGGCCAAGAATAGACCGTGTCGTTGGTTCCGACGACCCATTACGACGGCCCATAAAAAAGAATGGTTTGATAATGCCGTGGATAATCTATCTACTCGGTTCTTTTATAGGGAAGAATGGCTTGATAATAGGAAATCGATTTACTGCGTTACGGAAGGAACCGACTCTCCCTTGCCTCCGATCCTCAAATTTCTCTCCATCTTCCACCTATCTCGCTCTGCCTTCGTGTTCATGGACAAACCCAAGTATTACAAATGACTATTAGGGGAGAAGAGGGGTTTGGTTTTTCCTCTTTTCATTTCTATGTGCGCCCGCACAATGGCAGCCTGCTATTTTCACGAAGAATAATATTTCCCGCCAAGTCACCCGCCACCAACGGTAATCTGTCTCTGTTTTCCGAGGCGCGGCCGTTCCGGCCTCGTACCGCGATAAACGCGCACACCCGGTTGCAAGAAATTATTTACGCGTGCAATATACACTTACGATCACTCCTTAACATTAGATTCTCTCGTTGGTAATATCGTATAGGAAGAGTAGAAATAATTTCTTATTAATTTAAATTTAGAGAGTGACGTTTGGTTAACTCAAACATCAAACAACATAGCAGCAAATATTGTCGTTCTTATATTTTGTCTTACAGATACTTGGAAATAATATATTTACGATATTGTAACCTTGTTTCTCGACAAACTTTGAACCATATGGCAAATAAACGAACGAGAAGCTCCGAACGCGGAGATAGGAAACTGCGGCAGATAGATTGGCAATTTTTCCATAAACTGTTGAGACACCGTAAATTTAAAGGGTATCCGTATCCGGCGAATTGATCTCGGTCACGATTCTCGACGCGTCGCGGTCGCTTCTGCAATCAAAGAGCCGAAGATAAAATGGAAGCCCGAAATCCGATTACCTTACGCCGTGCGTACCTTGCCAGTGCAATTTTCTACGGGGCGGAGAACGCGCGACGTCATCGACGTCATTAATACCAATATATCTACATAAACCCCGTAATGACGAAGCGAAATTCTTGACAAAAGAAGCGTCACACCCTCGATCTATTTTCCTCGGTCCGATATCGAAGCCAATTAATTTCTTCGGGCGCCCTCTCAATTACGAGCTGGCCCTTTTATTGAGACTCGAATCGGCGAAAGTTTGCAAAGTCACGCGCCGCCGATCCACGAACTCATCACGAACGCATCGTACGCTGTCCTACCGTGAAACTAAATTTAAAGGACGAATCGTAACCCCGAAGAGTCAAGAAGCTAGTTTTCCGACTACAATGTAACCCGTCCGGCAGATACAGTTGGACGGGCTTAAGGGATTAATCTTTAGTAGTCAATTTAGCACTCGACGGAAGTTAGATAAAGTCCGACGTCCTCGACTGCTATCGCTGAAACCGAGGCGAGCCGAGTTACCTAAGCTAACAATAATTTAATCACATTCAATAGCAGCTACGATCGTTGTTCCGAGATTAGAATTGAAGTCGGACTTAATTCAGGAACGTCTGTACCTGGGACGCGGAACATTCTAGCAATTACCATTTCAATGGCGACGATAACGGCTCGTAAACGGTCACCCTATCCCTTCAAAGTCTGGGCACAATTTAGGACTAATGAAACAGAGACTCGGTCGCGAATTGCCTCGGAACCAATTAGAAAGCTCCTGAATATCGCGAAAGTCTAGTTTCGGGTTTGACCTAGTGGCCAGATCCTGATAAGAAATCGGGGACCGCGCGTTCCCCCTTTCATCGACTCGACGCCTTTTTCTTGTACCTCGGAGAAGCGGATCGTAATTAGCCTCCGTGTAGAGCCCGCCCAAGGCATTCGTCTAGCATCCGTCAGAGCTGTCCTTATCTTTCGCTCGCACCCTGACAGCCTGGAATCTCGAATTGCTCGCGAACGGGGACGACGACTTTAAGGGTTCGCTGGAGCTCGAAAAAGTGTCGGAGGATAGAGATTCCCCGGGAGTATCAGTCAGAAACGACGACGGTTTCGGGAAAAACCGCGATTTCGAGGCCGGGGTTAGGGAGGAGGATCTTGGAAAGAAGAAAAAAGAGGGTGAATCGAAGGGGTGCGTCGCGCGAGAAGGATGGGATAAGACGAGACCGAGAAGGGTGGTTCGGATCGACGCGGAATAGGCCGAGTAAAGTGATTGCGAAAAGGGGGTCACAGGGAAAATGGGGTACGGTGGTTTAATAGAGTGAGCCATGATGGATGATGCCAGATCGATATTACTTCTTCGTTGCCGGAGTATCTACGCGACACGAGTATCCTCGGCATTTCGGAAGCCGCGACGGACCGTGCACGATATACGAGCCCGCATACCAGACATTTTCGCCGCTGGACACACATACGTACACGCGTGCACACATGCAAGGTACGTCCGTGACACCGTTATTACGGCAAGTCTTATGGCCGGTAGACGTCGCGCAAGAATTCGTAATACCGCGTTCGTCTCATTCGCGTCCGTTTACTTGACACCGACCGGATAAGTACGCTTTTCTCGGCCAAGGATAATTGTCACGGGAATGGAATTCCTTCGCGTAAGAAATCTTGGGTAACGAGTTATATAATTTTCGCCCTTGCGTGTCCCCTCTGCCTTCACCCCCCTTTGCGGCGAATGCTCGGTCTTTGCGGACTGCAACGACGCGACTGCAAAAAGATACGTTGGTGGTTCCGACTCCTCTGCTCCTAATCCTCGACGACTCAAATACTTTTCAAAAGTTTGGCTAGCTACGGGCACCTTCGCGTATTTATACTAACGATTAGACGAACAAATTTCGTTAGCAGTATCGTACAGCGTACGACCCATTCGCAACGAGCCTGGCAACTTGGTGTTAAACCCCGGAACGGTCGAGCAATTACGAAACTCTAAGAAGCGTAAATATTATTCTCCAAGGTCGTGTCGTAAAAAAAAGTTAATTTTCCCCAGGACGTAGGAAGCTCGTTTTCAGCGAACGAAAGAGGCGGCTGGACCGTTTCGAAAAATATAAATTCGCTCGTTTTCTCGGGAAAGATGTTCGCGCAGGGAGTAGCGTTTCGCTTGTTAGGCGACGGAACGGAAAGAGTATCGAGGCTCGTCACGAAGTTGCGCCGCCCTGGGACACTCGACGGGGCGTAGAGGGCGGCGGGGCCGCGAGCACGATATAAAGTTACTCGAAATTACATCTGCATATTATTTCAATTTTGTAGATTGTTTAACTGCAGTAACGCCCGGATGCCGGGGAACTCCCGGGAAAGTTTTCTTAGGATAATCTCTCCTAGGTACCGTAGCGTGGCGCAGCCTCCCGCCAACTTGCCGCATCTCATTGACTGTGTCGGAAGGAATTTGTTGGCCCCCGAACCCCGTCCGTCCCCCTCTGCCCGCCGCCGTTCTGTCCAAAATTAATTTAGTGGTCGCCCCGCCCGGGGGAAAGCCGAAGCTCAACGAGCCGCGAAGCGAATAAATAAGTCCCGACGACGGGGAACCGTCGATGCGACGCCATTACGGGTCCGATACGCGCGGAAAAATCGCGAGAAGAATGTGAGCGCAATAAACAACAGCTATATAAAAAACAAGCTGAACCGCGGGGGCGTAAATCGTCCCAAGTTTACGTTGGATCGTTGGTCGTCGAGAGGAACAAGGGAAAAGGGAAAAAATTGAACGATTCGACGAGCCCGTTGCCGGTTGATAGAACTTTTCGACGGACTTGTACGTCGCCGGAGATACATTACTCGCGGCGGTCGCGCAATAAAAGTAACGACGGAAGCTGGAATTCTCCGGGCTCGTTGAATATTCCCTCGTAACCGCGAAACGTCGCGGTTACAGCGACCAAGTATCCCATCCGTTTGTTAATCGAAAACCTTTCCCCGGGTGTAGTCGAACAAATGTTTAAGGTAATTCGATGCTCCCTGCCGTGTAAAACGATCCTTAACGTAACAATGTCGGACCGCGCCTAGACGGAGAAAGGCATCGACCGATCCCCGGTGATCCTCGTTTTCAATTTGCAAAACGTACACTTATCGGGGCGTGTCGGGTTGACGTTTGACGGAATAGAAGTACTTCCGAGATTAATTCACGCGCCTCTCGGCATTTTGATCGGCGGGATACGACGGCGAAAATAACTTGGAGAACACCTTCCTGTTCCTTCGATCGAATCGGGGGCGGACGCGGCAAGAGGGTGCAAAAGGCCGGGGAACGGCGGAGGGAAGAGGGGTTGAACGAAAAAGGAACCAAGAAAACCTGGGCGAAAAGAAGAGAAAGGAGGCGGGGGTGGGCAGTGTGTCGTTTGTATCAATTTACTCGAGCTACCCTCACGCCCACCGACTTGCTTCAGATTTAATCTAATGCCGCGTCGAGAAGGGTAATTCATTAAACAAAGATCCCCACCTACCTAGGCTGGGTCGAGAAACTCGGTTCGCGTTTCGTCGAAAAGTAAGTAATTAAGTTCGCTAAGTTTCAAATTACAACGATCATATTCGCGCACTCGATGAAATTGCGTCTAATAACCTAAGCTCCAAAATTCTCTTCATCGGTAACCGCAATCTACTGCACGGTACATGGCACATCGACGATATTACCCACCAACGTGTGCTTGTCTTCGTTTAGGAATTTGTTCCAGACGAAATAGCTGCCGCAGACTTTAACGAAACTTTTAAACTTTCAAAACCCTCGCCTATTCGGTACCATACCGAACTTTTGCAAACATAACTCCACATCAGTCGAGAGATACCCGCGGAAGAATCGCATACTTTGTTTCCATCAACGATTACTTTGCACTATCATCAATTTTAAGCGTATCCTGTCCGAGTCGTCGGCTAGACTTTGATCGAGTATAAATTCTCACAGGGTGTAATTACACAATGACTCCGTGTACGATTGGACGATATTCAAAATGTTAACCACGGTAAATTTGAATTCGAAGCGTGCAGCAGTTACGGTTAGAGAATAGCCCTTTTGTACTAGCCGAATAAGTTTTCCTGACCCGTGCGACTATGGCCACCAGCATGTACAAGGAATCGAGCAAAGAACCCCTACAGCGACAGGCACGGAGCAGACAAAGTGGAAAGCACAAAAGGCTAACAATAATTGTACACTTCGTGTTTATACGAAGGAAGCAAGGAAACTACCAAGGATAGGTTGGGGGAATTGTTAAACGCGCGATCTATTGTTTTTAATGTTTATTAATTTTATGAAATTTCATCGAGCGCAAATTATTTTAATCTACCCTGAACGTTGAAACATTATGCGGCATAAAACGAACCGGAATATTTCTCGTGTCATCGAACTCGTACAGCTTCCTTGTTCGCTATGGGCGGTGCAATAACTTTTACCGTGAAATTTGAACAAGAATGGTAAACCTTAAACCGATTATTCAGAAAACAATATTACCTACGGGGAGCCCCGATATTTATAGCGTGTGCGATAGCCGAGATTGCGTTGGTGGTTTTTATTGCGTGACCGTACCGATAACATCGGTATTTTGAGGATTATCTGTATGGGTTCCGGGGTATCGTCCGTCGCTTCCAATCCGATCCGTTTTTCCAAGGGCTTCATTTTTTCCAGACACATTGCAGTATATTTGACGGCCTGAGACGGAAGAACGGACGGTGGAAAAAATTAGATACGCGTTCCGAACGTATACTTTATCTTTTTGGGCTACGATCTAAGAAAAAACAGCTCGAAGAAGAGAGCGATCGGAGTTCGCCAAGGGCTTTTCGTAAAATTGCAAACGCGCACGGTACGTGAGGTCGGAAAGTTTCGGGAACGACCGTCTTAAATCGTGCCGATCACGGCTCCTATAATCGCGATCCGTCTGACGAATTAGAAAACTTTAATTACCCACAACGTATTTCAATAGGGATCTCGTATCTCCGGCGCACCGCGATGCTCGCTAGAGCAAAATATTCGTTTTGAGTGGCTCGTTAAATTCCAACGGCGCTTCCGTACAGCGAAAACTCGGCCAATAGATCACGCTAAACTTCCTGCACGTTCGTGCTGGCAATTCCCTCGCCCCATCGCGAGTCAAGGATACCCGCAAGAGAACGCGCGGCGGCAGGAGAAACTTGTATATATGGGCAGCCCTTCCTGCTCACGGAAATCTTTTAAATTCGAAGAACACAGTTTTGCAACCGTCTAGCAAACCGTTTCGAAACGATCGATCTCAACCGTATCTCGAGACCGGGGCGAAATTTTCAATTTCGAAAACCTTCGTCCTATTTCGCAGGATGTTCGTCGAAACAGGCAACAGGAGCGGAACGGTTAAAAAAATGATCGTTAAATAATTTAATGCTTCGGAAAACGTTTCCGCGTGGAAGTTGAACGCTCGCATAAATTTCACAGCCGCATAATTTCCGGCGACTTGCTACCGGCTCCATAAAAATGAGCAACGCCTCCAGAAGACCGACAGCGATATTCCACGCGCAAGATCGTTTCAAAACATCGTGAAAATAATAGCTGGATCCCGAGGGTCGCGAGTTTAATTTCGTATTTGCTTTAATTTTAATTTCGGTGGGGCTAGGATCGCACCGCGAGCGACCGACGAGGGCTCCGGGCAATTATGATAATATCTTGATCCGATAATGGGACACGGTCTTATTCTTGCGAATTGTCGCGGGGTGGCCGAGAGGGGGTGGTGGGGGATCGCGCGGGGTACGACCGTCGACGATTTCACGCTCGAGAACTCCGGGAATGGAGCTGGCAAAGAGGAATTAAGATCTCGCGAAGGCTCTCGTTCCGACAATGCAAAGAACCTCGCCGAAGCGAGAACGTAGATCGGAATAAGACGGATCGAGCGGGAGCAGGAAGACGAAGGGTTGGCGGAGGGAGGGTCAGGGACGGGGTCCGCGAGGGAAGGAGGAAAAAGACGAAGGGAACAGGAGGCGGATCGAGGAATAAGGAACAGCCTGAGCGAAAAGTGCCGGAGGGGGTAGAGGAATCGAGAAGACGCAGGACGAGGAACAGAAGCAAGGGGTCAGAAGGGACATTATACTTGCTTCTGCAGCCTCTGTCGTCGGGTCTTTGTTTATATTCCCAGGACAGCCAACGGGGACGGACCGTTTGACATGTCGCCGCTCGCAAAGATGTTAAAGGACAAAAGGGGTAGAGAACATTCTCGTTCCCCGCGGCGCAACCCCTTCATCCAGACCGTTCTCGCGGCCATTGAAACGCCTTCAACGCGACGCACAAGCTGCCGGTCGTGCGCACGTAAGTGCCATATCATTATGCGGCCGGATAATGAACCCTCGCCAAGTGTTGGTGGGATAAGTAGCTTCCTATATTTCACGAAACGACCTACGGGGCTGTTTTTTCGACCATTGAACCGAGAAATATACGTTTTAACGCTAGATTTACGTAACCCGTTAATTCGACGGGTTTTAGATTCCGTGCCTGAAGCAACGGAACTCGTAAATATTATTTGTTTGCGATTTATGTTACATTTCGTCATAACCTATATCGGTTCCCCAGCTGTCTAGATTTGAAATAGCAAGAGGGAACGATTACGCGGAGGAGTATTACGCGGCAGGAGAAGAGAAACACGTGGTCTGTGTATAATTAAAGTGACCGATGTCACGTGCGACACGACCGCCCATGCCCGGCAATTTTGCCGTAATCTTTGGATGGCTCCGATCCGAGTAATCGACTTCGCGGATCGCGGCGGCTCCCGTAATTAGAAATAACTCCTGTACCCGGCGTGTACCGATCCCCCGGCACGGAGGAAATATCTTCCGTCGAATAACTTCGAACAACGTGTCCCCTTCCCTTGACACTTCATTACCCAGAAATAATTAATTCCTATCTGGTAACGAGGTACCGGTCGTTAAAGTCCGTGACACTCGTAATACGCCCGGTTAATGATATCCATATCGTGCAGCTAGCGCGGCTCGCGTGCACGTATCATAAGCTGACGTGAGATGTACAGCTTACCTTTAAATATTTTACTCCTTGGAACTTCGGTCTCGCGCCGTCGTTGAAACACACGAACGCACACGGAACGGTGCCTTTAAAAATTGACTCGCATCGTTCGAACTTACCCCTCTTCCCTTCGTTTATCTCGGTTTTTTTTTTATACGCGCGCGCGCTCGCGTCGATAAATTTACAAAACTACCCAACGTTCTGCTGTCGAGCCGTCGTTCACGGATGGATCAATATTCCCCTCGATTATCGAGCTCGTCGTTTTTCGACCGCTTTGCTCCGTAATCCCCGATGAACTTTTAATTTATGCATAGTTTTTTCAGCCGTTTCGGTTACAGCGCTCGTTACCACCCTCTCGCAAGCAAAACGCGAGCACCGTGTAGCTCGAAATAAAAAAGGGGAGCTATTTAGGAAAAACTAATAACAATTTCGAAAGTTTTGTCGATCTCGTCGCCGATCTTCGCTTCTAAACTCAACGCGTAGTTACTCCATAAGCGTTTCCTTGTTAAACTTTCAGCCGAAAAAAAGTAATTGATTTTATGCTGTATTGTTTCGCGACAAGCTTGTACAGCAGCAATCCAAATAAAATCGGCTATTAGATCGGACAAAGTGTACGCTCGATCTCAGGCTTCATATTCTCCCGGTCACGCGACAAGTACTTTGCCCTGCCAGTTCAGAGTTAATGGAACTCTTTTCACGCTATTCTCGCTGAACGATTCAATTTACGGTTTCTAGATTAGTAAAACCGACTGGACGCGAAAAACAGTCGTTCCGACGAAATTTCAATGCACGCAACTCCGACGGTCTTATTATCGGCTGGAATGAGACTGTCTGTTTGGAAAATCAGTTCGCCAGCAAACCCGACAAATTACGACTTTGAACGCGGGGCTAGGAGAACGCTTAATGGCCGACGCGTCGAGCCACGCGTTCCCTAGGAAAAATTTAAAAAGAACGTTGCGAATAAGAGGGTAGCGAGCGGGAAGGGTAGAAAGACCAGAAACCCCTTGACTCCCCACGCCGCGGCTAAATACCAGTAATTAAAACGTCGAGGTTTCGCACAGCCGTCCCATTTATTTGATATTTGTTTGCCTCACAGGCCGAGCGGTGCATTCGTTTCTGGGTGTTCCACTTCCCTTCCATCGAGCTGTCTGTAATTTTGTATACGTGCACGACGAACGCTCCGCGCGCACAGCTGCGTACTCGCGCGTCGCTGCGCAACCACCGCGACCAGCGCGACAATACGTCCTCGTGCGACCGCGCACCTACGCGAAAACCTCCTCCGAACACGACCCCGAACCCACACATCGGTGTGCCCTGCTTTTACACCGGGTTATCGTTGTTGGCAGGACACATTTTCGGGTCGCTTTCAGCCCTTAAAAGCACCGAAAAAGAGTTCGCGTAAACGCGCGACCCAGTCGATTCGGTCCTCGAGGTTTTTGTCCTCTTTATCGCGGAGTAACGAACAACTACACGGCATTTACATCGAGCACCAACTTGCAGGTGTTATCATTAAACGTTTTTAGTACGCGTGTAAGTACAATGGCGCGATACATTGCCATGAAAGAGTAGATTGGGGCTAGTTTGAAGGCCCCCGGTCGGTCTGGGCCAGAGGTTCGCGTCGCGGGGGTGGATTCCGCGAGAGAAGGAGACGCGAATCGAAGCGGAAGCGAGAGGATCGAGCAAGGAGAGAAAACCGCGAGTACCGCGCGTTTCGTTCCGCAGCTGTTGCCAAGTCTGTGTGTTACGACTGCACAGTTTGTTCATTCGCCGCGCATTCGAGTGAACCAGGAGGGTGGAGAGAGAGGACGGCTCTAATGAAAGGAGTTTATTAGGACGCGCGCGCCGGCGGACGAGGAACGAGACCGAGGAGAAGGGTGCAAGGGTGGATTTGCATCCCTTATGCGTAATTTCGCTTCGATATTAGATTAGTCGGTCCTGCGTTATCCGCGCCTCGGAATTACGACGTAGCTGCGCTGATTAGGCGTCCAGGGACCGAACGCGTACTCTGCACCCTCCGCTCCCAGACACCGTCCCTTTTCTCCGCCGGCTGCGGTCCTCCTTTCCGCCGTCTTTTTACCTCACGGGCGAAATAAAAGCTGCCGATGGCCCCATTGTCTCGAAATTAGCCGGCTGAACGTCGCGCGGCGGCGAGAGGTCTCGTCGCCGGGGAAAATCGATCGCCGCGACTATTTCCGTAGTCGCCGGTTCGTCGAGTTTTACACCCCCGGTGTGTTTCGTTCGTCGCGTTAACCCGAGAAGCATCGAATAAACCCTCGCGGTCCGGCTCGCGGGAGGCCGGAATTTTCCTCGAATCCCGACCAACCGAGGTAAGAAGAAGAACGCGGCTCGAGAAACCGCGCTTCGTCGCGTCGAACGAGTTACTCGACCGAGAGTAGTTGAATTTCTCCAACGGTAATTCGAGACTTTTTCCCTTGGACGTCTATCGCGAGAGATTCCCTCTTTGAAACTCGCTCGACCGTATTCCATTAGATCCAGCTTCCAACGTATATAAAGTAAAATTCTTTCCCGCGGACGACGAGCCAACAGGAGTGGCCTCTTCGGATTTCGTTGAACTTTATCAGTCTCGTTCGAAACAGTCGTTTGAATTTGAAACGAGACGGACCGGCCCGTGGCTGTGAATTTTAGAACACGACCGTTTCCGCGTTTAAAATGTTCCATTGATGTCGCGTTTATAGGATCGTTTATACGCGCCGCGTATACGGTATTCTTGTAAGTCGTATAAACTTCAACGATATCATCGAGCGAAAGATTTTTAGAGCCGTTGGTTATGGCGTTGGCCGCGTCGTCGCTGTCTCCTAACGATACAGTTAGCGTGACCTATGGACACGCCCGTTACGCTATCGGGAGGACCTCGGTTGAAACTTTATCGCGTTTTTCGCAAGGCCGAGATTCTGTCCGAAATGCACTCTTCTACGTGCCCCGACTCGTAAACAATCTTTCGTCGCGCGCAACCCTTGTTTCGATCCGTTTAAATCCGTTTGTCCACGCGATTCGTCGCGTTGCAATAAGCAAATACGGCCTATCTCTCTCTCTCTCTCTGCGGGACGAGAAGCGGGCAAAAATTCCACGCCCCCGTGGAACTCGATTCGATATTTACCGGTTACTGGTACGGTTTGCTCGCCGGGAGAAAAATCCCAGCACGATCAGTCTGCCGAAGTAAATAATAATGAAAGCTTATCGATTGGCCGGTCGTTCGAACGGCCAAACCGACCGGATTCGCGGAATTACGAATCGTATCGAAACGCGCTTTGAATATTCAAAGTGATTTAACATTTCCTGGCCTATGCAATGGCGCGAACGTTGTTTCGAGTTGTCCACCGCCCGGCTAAAAATCGTCGCGCGACCAGCGACATCCTTGATAATTTTATATTTAACGCGACGCGCACCGACGATTCGAACGTCGATAAATATCGAGATATATCCGTCGTCGATATTTAATCATTAGCCGGGCCTGTAATTTGTTCGGGTATAGATGTGTGGCGGGGGTCGAATCCCTAACCCAATAGCGCACAAAAGGGAAGCGAGTTCTGATCCGTTTGTTCGAGGCAGCGGTGCTTACTAGCGTCGTGAACGCTGCTAGGTACACGTTCTTCGACGTTGTTGATCCTCATTGTCGTGTAGGGCACGATCAATTGAAAGAGCTCGCAGCAGTGAATGTCCACCGATATCAAGTTTCCGGTTAAATGTCGTTCGGGTTGTGCCGGTGCAGCTTGAAAGAGGTCCGCGTCGCATTGAAACCAGATCATGTACGGTCTATAGTTGCATTCGACGCGCGTTCTGCGCGACAAATTAACAATCTAGAATGGCCGAGGGCAAAAAAATCTCGCGCACCGCGATGTCCACGGTGTCCGTACGAATCGAAAGGAATCGTGACGCGGCTCCGGTTTAAACCGTTTTCCTCGTTTATTTATACGCCGGTCCCGATATTTTCAACGGCTACGACGCCGACAAGCACGGCGCGAACACGCTTGTATCGAGGATCGAATTATATTCCGCCAGTTTTATTTAACAACTTCTTTTTTTGTTTGTTATCCTCGGTAATTCTAAACCGGATGTGTCCTTGGAGCGTCCTCGCAGCACCGTTTGCCGAGCGGACCGTCGAAAACGATTTGCCAGCGTTTCGATTAATGCACCGTGCGTTTCCATGACGGCAATTTATCGCGCGCAAAAAGAAAGTAACAACGAAATTCAAACGGACTCGATCGTGGCGAGAAATCGATTTAAATCGGACGGACGTAGGCCCGGGCGAAGTAGACTCGTCGGAATCCGCTGTAGAGACGCTCGGTTCTAACAAAAAGGGGACCCATTCTTCGAATCGATCTGACTTGCATCGATCGGATCGAACACGAGTAAAAAATTACTGCACGAGAATCGACTCTCTACCCTCTTTTTGGTTCCTTTCTTCGTCCCATGAACGACTTAACGAGCCGCGTATGTTTCGAGACGAACGATGATGTTTCGCCAAGCGGGCCGATTAATTTTGCATCGATGCTACAAGCCGATAGTACAATATTATTAGCCTTTTAATCCAAGCGTTGTACCAAACAATTTATGAAATACGAACTGTCTTTGATAACGGTATCGATATTAAAATTATTCTATTATTTATCAAGACGAGAATATTAATCGAAGCGAGTCGGAAGTTGATCGATGTACCGAATTTGCGTGGCAGCGATGGCCGATCTTAAGACGAACGGTTCTTTGCAAGAAGCGGTTGTCTCGTTTGCGGTATCCGGCAATTCGTTTCGCCTTCGTTCCGCGGAAAATACCGTCGAAACGCGGTTGTTTGAAAGTGTTGCGCCTTTCGCAGCAGAACAAGTTCCTTTTAGTCTAGAAAACTTTCCGCCCGCGTATCTCGCGTACGTACACCGTAGTGCACAGTAAAATTTTACTGCCACGGCTTTTTTACAATTGCGGCGGGATGTAGTCGGAGTATGATATCCATTAATTTTCCCGCCTTGCGTAAACTCGAAAGAAACGCGCGCGTATCGCGTACATTTCGTTTCGCGTTAAGGTGCTCTCTCATTTACGAACATTTGAACTCTCGCAGCTTATTCAAAAACATAATCTTGGAAACTCGGTTTACGGCGTTACAAATTTTTCTCGGAAAAGGTATTTCTATAGGAATTCATAATTAATTTTTTCTCTCTTTACACGCGATTTTATAATTTTGTTTAAAAACCCAAGGACTGCCCCGGACAATAGAAATTCTAGGGTATTACAGGACCACCAATTTCGACGTAACATTTTCGGAAGATGTTCTCAAGATTCTATAGTAACGCAAGCGAGTTAAGGAAATTATATCGTGAGACTGGAAAGTTTCCTTGGACGAGGTCGCGATACGATTGTTCTTTAAATTCCCTGTACTCCCGTCGCGCGTCGTCCCGAGATTTTCAATTTCTTTCCCCTCCAACCCTTTCGACTCGACGTCTGCAGCATCTCGATCTGTCGATAAATTGTAAATACTGCCGATTGTTCCAATATTGAAAGACAGTCGCGGACTGATTGGCAATTACTTTCGGATCAGCGATTTCTTTCTGCCTTGAGGGCGGCGGTGCCTTTTATTTTCACCCGTTATCCGCGTCTTTGTCGGAGGATACGTAAACGGTACTAGTAATTTTTAGAATATACGATAAAGGGACGAGATAGAAAAATACGAGCCTGGGAAATTTAACTTTGGCAAGGTAACAGCGCGAAAGAAGGCCGATCGAATCGAGATTCGTATATTTTCGAGCGACGCTAGATCCTGCGGCGCTCCGAACGAACGAGCCGCGATCAGAAATCGGAATGTTTTTCCAGGCTTGGAGAATGGAAGGCGGTGACAGGGTATTCGTTCTATACACTTTACCCTCGTGTCGTGCCGACAGTGACAGACTCGTTTGACAAAGAGGAATGGACGGAGGCGTGCGTTTGCTCGTTTCGCGCAGATTTTCGACGTGGCTAAAATACCGTCGTCCGGAAAAATCCGATGTAAATCAAATCGTCGTAAAGCACGCTATTGTCCGACACATTATACATACTCGGTAACCAGAAATTTCTGAACGTCATAGATCAATCGGTGTACACGGCCCGTTGAAAATGATCCGAGGAGCTTCGATGCCCCATGCCAAATGTTTTTCTGGCTTTGGCTCGTCGTTTTTCGAAAACCGTCCCCAAATCGATGAACCGTGTACATCGTAATTTTTACCGGGCATTCGTTATTTCGCGAACGGGAACACGCGGTTGTTTATACCCTGGAAGAACCGTCAAATTCATTATTTATTCGATAGGACGTATCCTTGGACACACGGGGTTTCGGATGGTCGAGAACGATCGAAACGATTCCTCTAATTATTCTCGAACAACATTTTGGCTCCGATTTGATACACCAGCGATAACGGACCACCCTGTATAGGCCGTGATAGAAGAATCGATGTGCGGTAACGAAAAGGCTTGTCGGCAAAGTGCTCGAAAACTCAACGACGCTGACTGTGGCGTTAGCAGGAGGAAGCTCGTAGCTTTTAATAACATCGTTTCCCATCGGGGCGAGTAGTATCGAAGCGGGCGGTTTTGTTTGTGAACGAAGAAGGGCTTTCAGAGAAGCATTCGACGCGAGTATTTATGGGTAGGCTCTCTTGTCCATGGTACTCGAGAAGCCGCGGAATCATCGAGGAGTGGGAGGCACCAGTCCCTTTGACCCCTCGCTCGTTCTAACCCCTCTCAGGCAATTAATCCCTTTTGCTCGATTAAACTTTTATTCTAGCTTTAATTAAAACTTCTTTTCCCCAGTTATCTCTCCGGCTCGGAAGATCGCGCGTCGCCGGTGCGATTCGCTTTTTTAGATGGAAACTGAATCTGCCGCTAATTGATTTTCGAATCGGAAAGAAAAGTTTGCCGCAAAGTGGCCAGGGGCTAGAGGTTAGGCCGAACGAGTTCGATCTCTCTACGAGAGTCTGCGAATCCCGAGACACGTTGTAAATAAGATAAACAGCGGTCGAGGGGGCGAACGAAAGTTATCTAGCGGGAACAAGTGTTTCTGGCCGTTGGTTGTTCTGCTACCTGCTAGCCTACGAGCGTGTACGTGCACCCGGCAGACCTATTTCTAGCCATCGGCGAACTTTAGGGTACCACGGTTGACTTTAGCCAAAGCATTACACGGCCAAAAGGAAAGTTTCTTAGACCTCCCACGAACCTCTCGTCAGAGTTATAACGATCCACAATCGTCTTGGTCCTAGCGGTTGTAATTGGAAATTGCCATGGGGCGTGATCCCGTCACTCCGGGGCCAAGAGGCATTAATTAAATCCCGAAAGATCCCGATATCTCTGCTCTTTTCCCGAGTTTTGTCGGACGACTTGCGTAACGCGTCAGAGCGCAACGGACGCTGCCGTTGCAATTATCCTTGAATAATAAAGTAGCTCGGCACAGATTAAATAATATCGTCCGGAGGAGAAGGAATATCGATAAGTCGGACACGTGACGCGTATTTACGAGCAATAATTCCTCGTAACAGGTGATACGCACGGTTGAAGATCTCGTTGGTCTCGGTATGCGTCAATTAAGACGGTGATCAATCTCGCCTACAAGAAACTCCGTCGATGCGAACGACGCCGAGGATCGCGTGGGAGTTTCGGTGGCATTCATTCGAGATTCCTAATCGAGCGAGGCGTAATGCGGCCTAATCTTTACCCATTTTGCGATCGCTTATCGCGCGGTACGCGTCGCGGTTACACGAGCTTCACGGCGCACCGTACGGATTCCTCGAAATTCAATTCACCGCGGCAGTATATATACAATACAAATCATCCTGGATCATCATCGATCAAGTCGAACGTCTCTCGACGGGTGGACAAGAATGAATCAGCGAGGCTTATTCGGAGCGTATCGAGGGCTCGATCCGGCAAAGTCAGTCGTCGTGTTACACACAAATCGAAGATCTCGATACAGTCCGCGTGGTCCGCCGACGCGGGTAGAAATACGTACTCACGACACACCGACGGAACCTCTCTCCGTTCGTTCACAGTCCGTAAAGAGAAACAGAGAACCATTGGTCGTTCGTTCGTTCGTTCGTTCGGTCGGCCACTTAAAAATTGATCGAAACCTTTTTATGAGCAGTCCTTGGACAAGGGTGGTGCTCTGAATATCGCGTGGATCGCGATAGAGAATACCCGCGGGGAGTAACAAGAGGGAGAGAAGAGAGAGACCGGTTCCCGTAGTCCCTCGTGCAAATTCGGCAATCGAATCGCCAACTCGTGCGAGTCCTTTCTATTACTCTACCTTTCGACTAGCATCCTTGCCCTATCGATACGCGCCTCGCGATACAAATATCTCGAAAATAGCTGCGAACCACCGTCCGACAAAATTTAATCGAACCAACGATTGTCGATTACAATTGGAACGGATAATCGTTAATCGCTCATGTCGATTGCCGATAAAACGAATCATTAATTTCTCCGATATTGCATTATTCTTATCGAATAACGAATCGTCGGATTAATTTAATTTTCGGAATTAAATTAATCGTCGGTTGGTTACGACCACCGTTGTTTAACTACCATCTATGAGTAAACAATAGATAACGGACATCGTCGGAGTACTATTAATTTCAACGTCAATATATTTAAATTGAACAAAGTGTTTCGATGCTTGCGACTATATCGCGGTGTTAAATTGTTACTCGCGTTATGGAAGTAACGACTATTAAGCAATTGAAGAAAAAGGTTA
Source organism: Colletes latitarsis (assembly GCF_051014445.1). Taxonomy (NCBI): domain Eukaryota; kingdom Metazoa; phylum Arthropoda; class Insecta; order Hymenoptera; family Colletidae; genus Colletes; species Colletes latitarsis. The sequence continues at coordinate 21,133,092 of NC_135135.1, read as the reverse complement.
CCTCAGCTTTCTAAGAACCAAGGATTCGTGTAAGCCAGAAGCACTTTCTGGTAATTCGATTCGTGGAATTGTGAACGGCGTTATTTCGCAAGGGAGATAATTACAGCGCAGGGAAGGTCGACAATTATTTTCTCACATTTTTCAAAGATCCAAGTATTTAATATTATATTTCGACAAAATAGTAATCGTTCTTTTCTTATTTTACTCTGTCGAGTATCTACGCGAATATTCTTGAAAATCGTTTAGCGTTTGCTACTGAATGCACGAGAAACATTCGTTGTTTTTTCATAGACGTAGGATTGCCTACTTACACGCACGGGTGTTCGGTCGACCGACTGTTTACGACGGTCGCCGTAACGGGCGCTGCAGGACAGCCATGACGCTTTCGAAAGAATCTTCCTAACTAAACAATTCTAAAGATATCCACGATTCGCGAGAAAAGAAACAAAGAATCAGAGAGCTCGCAGCGAGACAATGCAAAAATGCGAAAGAAAGAAAGAAAGAAAGAAAAGGATCTGAAAAATAGAGTTGTGCGCTTACCACGGAGGCCGCGCGCGCAACGATCGGGAATCGCATCACGATACGATCTTACGGTTCTGCTCGGCTCGTCTTCTCGTAGGACCGGGGTGGTCGTCCGGGCAAGAATAAGATTTCATCGTGTAGTATGAGGGTGGCCGTCGATGTCGAGGTGTAAGGTGTCCTGCTCGGAACCGAGATTGTCGGGGAGAGCGTCACGCGAGTTCGGACTCGCAACTCTTTCGACCGCACAAACGGCGAGAAGATAGAGACAGGTTGCGTGCGGCGTCCCTTTCCGCGCATTACACTAGCGTAGGTCGTCGCGTGTAGAGAAACGCGGCGAGTTCGCGATGGGAGCGCGCGCGATTTCTACTTGGTTTGGATAAAAAGAGACGAGTCGATTCGAGGGAGCACAGTCCGTCTTCGTTTCACTATGGCGGTCCGACGTAGGCGCGTGCTCCCTGTAGTTGGGTGCCGGTACTTGGCGTGTGTTGGTGCTGCCGCCAGTGGTGGGGGAAGGAACGATTGGTGGACGCTGCGTCAAGTTAGATGCTGTGGAGATCTCAACCGTCAGTCGCGCGGTGGCCACCGTATCGAGTGTTACGGTTTCGGCTGTTGCGGTTTTTCGGTCGCTCCGAATTCTTCTTCTCTTTCTTACTCTTGAGAGAAGTTGCGTTCATTTATATCACCCGGACAAGGTAATAGGATTTTTGTGAACACGGATTGCAATTTCGAACAGTGTCGATTACGTTACGTACGTTGAACCGTGCGATGCCCACGCACCGTAACCGGACATCTCGCGGAAAACTTAGAAAGTCTGGAACTTTTGGCGGACCGTAAAGATCGCGTGTCGCGGCTTAGTTTTTCTCGTAGAACTATGGGCAACGTCTCGGAGTATGTTGACTCGATAGAGCGATAGAGCATTCGCGCGATGAGATCCCGAAACGACGCGTCTACCTAGGCGCAAATCTCGAGATTTGCTCCGTTTTTCGCGCACCGATAGTCGAGTTCCCAATTATAGCAGGTCGAGTGTCTCGCGAGGGATTCTCGGCGCGCGGTGAATGAACAACCTGCCGACCGAGTGAAGTGTTATTCTTCGAGTGGAAAATACTTGTAGGTACTCTGTGAAACGCGAGCAACGCTCTGTATATCCGTTCGAAAGAACACTCGATGGTAGTTGGAACGATCTTATCAAAGTATCGGAAAGAAGTTTCGTATCGATTCGCACGAGCCACACATGCCAGTCGGTCGAAGTAAATATTGGAGGGCGTATACGAGCGACGACAGCGTGCGTTAATAACGAACGCAGAGAGCGAGGCGACGAGGCGACGCGGCGACGTGTGATGACCAAGAGGAGACAGAGGAACGGAAACAAGGGAAGGCAACGAGTTCGGTAAAGATGCGTGGGCTCGTCGGTCCGGAGAGGCTCGGGAGATCGGTGTCGCTGTCGTTGGCCTACTGGTGGTGTCTTCTGTTGCCGGTATGCCACGTGCTCGCCGTGACCAGCGAGCTGCCCCCGAGACTCGATCTGCCCGAGCACTGCTCGTGGGATTCAAGGCAGGATGGCGCGGTCACTTGCGTCCACCGCTACTTGGACAACGGTTCCCTCAGGACCAACTTCTCCCAAGCGACCAGCGAGTACGTGACCGCCGTGAACGTCGTCTGCGAGGAGACCGAGGCGCTCGAGAACGGCGCTTTGAACGTTGAAGGGTTCGTTCAGCTGTGGAGGCTGCGCTCGTTGAGATTGACGGGATGCAAGTTGGTGCACTGGCCAGCCAAAGTTCTCAACGGGCTGCGCGATCTAAGGAACCTGACCGTTCGTAGCTTGAACGGACGGAAAAGCAAATACAGCCTGGAGTTGGAGATCGGCGCGTTCGACTCGGTGCCGCAGATCGAGAAGATCGACTTGTCTTGGAACAACATCTGGCAGATACCCGAACGTCTTTTCTGCCCGCTTACGAACTTGCTCGCTCTGAACATCTCGTGGAACATGCTCAAGGACATCGCGGATCTTGGATTTAGAGACATCGCGGAAAAGCATCCTAGACGTCAGCAGGAATCGACAGCCGCGCCTGTTTCCTGCGCCCTGGACGTCCAGTCGTTGGACGCCTCGAACAATCAAATCTCGGTGTTGCCCGCCTACGGATTGTCCTCGTTGAAGCGCCTCAGGGTGCTGAACTTGTCGAGCAACGCGATCTCCATGGTAGCGGACGACGCTCTGCACGGTCTGAGATCCCTGGAAACTTTCGATCTGTCCGGAAATAGGATCGTCGCGTTGCCGACGGAAATGTTCCGGGACGCGGCAAAGTCGTTGAAGGAATTACGATTGCAGAACAATTCCATCAGCGTGCTATCGCCCGGTTTGGTGGCCGACATGAATCAGCTAGTCGCTCTGGATCTATCGAGAAACGCGTTGACCAGCTCGTGGTTAAACTCGGCGACGTTCTCCGGACTGATCCGACTGGTTCTCCTGAACTTGTCCCACAATCGAGTCAGCAGACTGGATCCGGCCCTCTTCAAGGACCTTTACACCCTTCAGATACTAAACTTACAGTACAACGAGATAGAAACTATACCAGCGGACACGTTCGCGCCGATGAGTAACCTCCATACGCTAGATTTGGCGTACAATCGATTAACTTACCTGGACGCCTACTCGTTGAACGGGCTGTTTGCACTTTCTCTGCTCTCGCTCGATTCGAATCAGCTCGAAGGAATTCACCCGGATGCCTTTCGGAATTGTTCCAGTATGCAGGACCTGAATCTATCCGGGAACAGCCTGGACGGCATACCGGTTGCTCTTAAAGACATGAGAATGCTGCGTACGCTGGACCTCGGTGAAAATCAGATCAGAAGCTTGAACAGGCCCGGTTTCCGGGGTATGTCGAGCCTCTACGGATTACGCATGATCGGAAACGAGATCGCGAACGTCACCATGGAGGATTTCGCGGAATTGCCCGGGCTGCAGATACTGAACCTGGCGCGAAACAAGATCGAAACGGTCGAGGACGGTGTATTTTCCGCGAACCCGGCGTTGCAGGCCATCCGGTTGGACTCGAATTTGTTGCAGGACATGTCCGGCATATTTGCCAGCGCGCCCGGTCTACTCTGGCTGAACATGTCCGACAACATGATCGTTCAGTTCGATTACGGTTACCTGCCGGAGAAATTGCAGTGGATGGATCTGCATAAAAATCTTATTATGGATCTCGGCGTCGCGCCACAGGGCATGAGATTACAGACGCTCGACGTGTCGTTCAACCGGCTAACGAGGATACACTCGAGGTCGATACCGGATTCCATCGAGCTTCTGTTCGTCAACGATAATCTGATACAGACCGTGGACCCGCAAACCTTTTTCGACAAGAAGAATCTAACCAGGGTGGACCTTTACGCGAACCAGATCGTGCGGATGAACCTGTCCGCCTTTCAGTTGACCCAAGTGCCAGCTTACCGACAACTCCCGGAGTTTTACATCGGCGGTAATCCCTTCATATGCGACTGCACCACCGAATGGCTGCAAAGAATCAATTCGCTATTGTTGAGACAACACCCGAGGGTAATGGATCTCGAGTCTGTCTACTGCAGACTTCCGTACGATAGACACAAATCGTTCATACCGTTGCTCGAGGCGAAACCGTCTCAATTCCTCTGCACGTACAAGGCGCACTGCTTCGCGCTCTGTCATTGCTGCGACTTCGATGCCTGCGATTGCGAGATGACCTGCCCGACCAACTGTACTTGCTATCACGATCAATCCTGGTCGGCGAACGTGGTGGATTGCTCCAACTCCGGCTACAAAACGCTACCCGGCAGATTACCGATGGACGCCACCGAGGTTTACCTCGATGGAAACAATTTCGGCGAATTGAATTCTCATTCGTTTATCGGCCGGAAGAACCTGCAGATCCTGTACGCGAACGATAGCAACATAATCGCTATACGGAATCACACGTTCAGCGGGTTGAAGCGGCTGTTGGTCCTTCATTTGGAGAACAACAAAATAAGCGTGCTGAACGGCGTGGAACTGATGCCGTTGGAGAACCTGAAGGAGCTCTACTTGCAAAACAATCTGCTGACGTACATAGATAACGGGACGTTCCTTCCGCTGCGTCAGCTGGAGGTGTTGCGACTGGAGAACAATCGGCTTGGTACTTTCGCCGTTTGGCAGCTCAGCCAGAATCCGTATCTGGTGGACATCGGGCTGTCCAGCAACCCGTGGAGCTGCGAGTGCTCCTACTTGGACCGCGTGCGCGAGTGGATGTCCCGTAACCGGGCGAAGATCAGCGACTGGAGAACCGTCACCTGTTCCCTCGGTATGCCCATAACTCTTCCGGCGAACGGATCGGTCATAAATTGCGCGGCATTAACGGATACGACCTCGGCCATCGAAACTCGACCGCTCGAGGCTTATCTGCCGCTCTTGCTGGCCACCGCCGTGCTAATTTTTGCCACGGTGGCGCTGGTGTGTGGCGCTTTCAAGCATCGTCGTACGCTGAGGACATGGGCGGCCAGCAGATGCGGCCTCCGCGCATGCTACAAGACGGCCGCGTTCGAAGATCAAGAGAAACCGTTCGACGCCTACATCTCCTACTCGGCCGTCGACGAGGCGTTCGTCTCGACGATCCTGGTACCCGGTCTCGAGACCTCTTACCGATTGTGCTTGCACTATCGGGACCTGGGAGCCGGCAGCAACGTCGCCGACGCGGTCGCCGAAGCCGCCGATTCCTCCAGGCGCACCATCCTAGTATTGTCCAAGAACTTTCTGCACGGCGAGTGGGCCAGGTTCGAGTTTAAAGCGGCTCTCAGGGACGCTCTGAAAGGGAAGGGCCGCTCCGTGATCCTGCTCCTGGTAGGCGGTGTATGTCCACGAGATCTCGACGCCGATCTCAAAAAAAGAATCTCGTCGCACACCGTGCTGGTGTGGGGGGACAAGTTGTTTTGGCAAAAGCTGAGGTTCGCCATGCCGGACGTGTCCCCTGTTCCTGTTTTGGAGAGACCCCTGCCATTGCCGCCTCCGCCGCCGCCCCCGGCTCAGCATCAATGGACGTAGAACTGCCATTATTTAGGTAAGACCCATTATCGATTCATCCATCTTACCACTCGATTTTATTTACCTACGAACAATAGCGGGACCGGAAGTCCGACCGACGAAAATCCAAAAATGATTCCGTACCGGTCGCGAGGGTTTCTTTATTCCCTGCTACCAGCAAAGATACTGTCCGTTCGTACTTTGCAGATTACATCGATGATTTTAATCGCTACGGTTGCCTGATCTGCCTATATTTGCGATACGTAATTATCGTTACGTCCTACGCCTCTCTAACACGAAGGAAATCTCTCGTCCGCGGTTCGATTGAATTTATAGCCCCGCTTAAATGGTCCAATCCGTTCATAAAGCTGAAACTCGAACTGCACCTACCTCGACAACGGCAACGATCTAAAATTATATATCATTTCCGAATGACAAACTAACGAGACTACTGTAGCTGTGCCATTGAGCACGAGCCTCGACCTACAAGCCCGATTTAACGGCGGCACATTTCGCGCCATTGTGATCGAGCCATGAATGGGGTCATCTTCGGCAGGCGGGTTTGCAGGAACATATGGACCGGTCCGTGGTATACGAACACCATGGCGCGTTAAATTTGTCGTCGAGTTAAATTAGAAAATTCTATCGATCGATTCGCGACCCTTGTCCCTGACAATTTTCACCCACTTATCAATTATGTTACCTTTAGCGAACGACGCCCTCCCAGGAAGCGAAAGAATATAAGTAGTCGAGATTGCGTTGCCCTGACGTACCCAGGAACGATCATATTAAATTCTATCGATTATCGCGGACGTCTCCGTCGAAGACCTCGCGACGCATTTGCACGACGAGCTATCGACTGGCATCCAACGCGTCCTCGATCTTCGCGTCAGTAGCTCCTCCTAATACCCTTTAACGCCTACTCGAGGCGATCGGTTTCTCGATACAGGGACTCCTTTCGTAAACTCTTCCTTTAAACCACGACGTGAAAAAGTAGTTTAATAAATTTGTGCTGTAATATTCAACAGGAAACTAAAACGCCTGATTATACGTCACGCTATATAATTCGCTACATAATTATGATCTAACGCAAGCATTTTGAAGAATCGTCGTAAGTTCGAAGGCTCGTAGGGCAGTTGCCAGCGTGGCAGCGAGCGTGTTAACGAACAGAGAACGAGGTCGAATTTCAAACGATTCGTTTCCCGTAGCTCGTTCGATTTCTCTTCCATTATGCGACCTGTTAACGAGACCGGCTGTACGGCTCGACCGGCCACCAATCAGTCTCGTTTCATCCGGCGCGGAAAGAGTCGTCGTTCCCCGGATTAATTCTAAAACAATCCATCGATGCAACGCTGAACATCGTACCGTAAAGCGAAATATACCAACGAGCCGCACTTTGTCACGGCGCACGAGAAAATTAGGAAAGTCAATCGATCCGTCCGTCCCCCAGAACTCTGCAACAATGTCCCTTGGCCACCCCCGTTGGGCCGCTTTGACTCTGTCGTTCGTATCGGGTGACCATTCTCGACCACGAGAACTCGACGAGGCGCGTTAACTTTTCGCGACACGCTTCAGTTTCAGCTGTTCTCGGACGATGTGGTCGGTCGCCTCGTGGGAGAGATCCGAGGGACGAAAGGGACTGCGAGTGGACCCTTTTTATCCGGCAAACTAGCGCATTCACGCCCGTGCCGTGACGGCTTCCATTAGCGGCTGATCCGTTGATAAGCCTTGCCGATACGGGCCCACCTTCCATCCCCGAAATAACCCTCGATCCGCTCGTCTTACGGGATTACGCAAAAAATATATTAGTCGGACAATGCTCGAACGAGAATAGCTCGGTATTGTGTCTGGCGATTTTCACACCCCGACCAGAAAACAACCGCCGCCGAGTCGTCTTATCGAGTAGACGAACTACGATATAGAAAACTTTGGGTCGAGTTCGGGGGTTTGTCTAACAATTTGCAGGCATACTCTACGCATCGGATAATAATTAAAATGTTGAAAGAAACACGGGTTCTAAAAGCATCGCTTCGAGTCGGGCAGGGCCAACCTTCTTGGGCGGCGAGCCATAAAATATTTGGTCCGTTTTACGGCCACACGGCTAAAAGGCTGTCGAACGTACGGAATAGTCAAGATTTCTAAATAGAGGGAATAATAAAATCGCAACAATCGTACACGATACGTAACGGAAGAGTAATAAAGATATTGGTTTTTTTTTTAATTTTTAATCGTATAACAGTACGAACGATATTTTCGAAACTGGCGCAAAGGAATTTTATTAAAAACTATGCTCGGTCTTTTTACGTAAATAAATATTCGCGTTCGCGGTACCAGTTTATCGCATCTCCGAGAGAGAAGCAATGTTTTTGTACGTTCTTCGTTCGTACATTTGCTGGGAAGCAATTCGCTTCGAGTCAAAAGCGGTTGTACCTCGAAAACAAATGGTTTCAGGACCCACGTTTATTAGAACTTTTTCGTTGGTTTTGGGGGCGCGGAAACCGTTTAAAAATTACGTAACCTGAGTTCGGACTCGCTTTGTGTGTATTCGCCCGACAAACTCGCCGGTGAGAGAGAGGAACATGTTTAAATTCCTCTTATGCTCGTAAAAGTGGTCCGTGAAAATTCGCATACGCGCGGAAAGATCCTTATTTTCAGTATCTCGAGTGTTTAGAGAACGATCTAGCTCGCAAAGAGAGAAGGGGCGAGAGGAGAGAACCGAGGCCCGTGTCTTTTCCTCGGCAGCGAGAGGCGCTTTGTAAGATCAGCCCGAAAGGCAGACGGTAAAGGAGAAGCTAGGGTTTCGTCGGGTTGGCAGGGGAAAAAGGATCGCGGTCTTTTTACCGTGATTTATTGCACGCCATACGCCTAGCGGTGGGGTTTTGTTGTCAGTTTCGATTTCGGCTATGATGTACGAGTCGCGAAGGGGAGAAGAAATGGGTTTTCATCATCGATTGGTTCGACGGTGGAATACTTGGCATCGCGGTTTTAAATGTACCCGCGTAATTTAGTCCCATAATATTCCCTTGTATTTGTGTGTGTTTCCAGCGGCAGCAAAGGGACGGCGAGGGCACGAAACGTCCGCGGATAATGCGTAGCGAAAAATGATTTTTGCCGTCGATCAACCCGTCGAACCCCGAATACGTGTTCCGCCTCCTAATTACGCGAGCGCGGGCGTTCGCAAACTTTTGCTGGGAGAAAACGGCTAGCAATCCCGGCCGAAAGATAATCGAGCAGGAAAAGGAACCGAAAATAAAAGGGGGCTGCCTCGAGACGTCTGCCAAGGGAACAGGTAGAACCTGCGATCGCGTACCCATTCGCCGGCCTTTACGTTTGTACCTGACAACGGCTGGACCGAATCTGGAAGACAAATGGGATTACTATCGACCTTGGGTGCGTTTTTCCGGCCCGAAGGGACGTTAGGAGTTAAAGGAGGATTTGTGCCGGCGGTTTTCTCCGTTTTCGTGCACGCCCTTACCTCCACGGGGGGCGGTCGTTCCGGTGCAGCGTTCAGTAGACACGACGGTTTCTTCTTCGTCGAGCTATGAAAACTAGAAAGGGCACGGACAAGTTTCTCTTTTTAATTAATTCCGATCGAACGCCTCCGATCCTCCGTTGCGCTTTTATCGGGGCTCTATTTAATTGGCCGCATGTGTCGAAGAGCGTATTCTAGAATTAGATGAAAAGAAACCGTCGGCTCGTACGATTCTTACTCGTTAGAATTTTCCACGCGCATTACGCAAATTGCACGATAAACTTTACGATCCGTAGTACGAGCTGGACCGTACCGGGGCTTTAATTACACGCACACCGGAAAAATAGCATCATTACCTAAAATAACGCGGGGAGGTCTAGATACCGTCCGGATGTGTAAAAAAAAATTCTAACTGCGCGTACGAAACTGTGTTCTGCTGGAAAGACTAATAAAGAACGAACGAAAAATAATTTAAAAAACAAACAGAGTAGTTCCATTATTTTTTTACCACACCTCCGTTCGGAACAGTGGCTCGGACTTGAAGCGCTCGCTCGTAAATTTGCGCGACGAAGGGAGGATTCGATCGCGTATAAACCTTAAAAATATGCAACGAAAGGCGATCGGAGACAATAAAGTGACGCGTTCTCGCGCTCGGCGAGGAAACCACCGCGATATTCCCACAGCCATTCCGTGTCAGGGCGGATCGAGGACAGGAAAGACGGCTGGCTCCGCGTATCAGCGTATCGACAACCGTAGCGTTACATTTCGAGATTGGCGTATCAGTCGTCGTCACGTCTGGTGTTGCATTGTCCGCCGTCCCCGACGGAATGCACTTCCGCGGCGAATCCCGAGCGAACGGTGCCCTCTCATTGTCAGTTCGGTGTTTCACGAGGCCACGGGGCCGTTCTCCACCGTTCCGCGACCCTTTCCAAACGTTCTATCCTCTCGTCTCGTCGGTATTGTGCGCTTCTTTGCCGCGAATCCCTTCGAAAGCCGCTCTTTCACCAGGCATAAATGTAACTCGAGATACCGCGAACGAAACGAGTCGAACAAACCGCCCCCGGTGTTCCTCGTTCCTTTAAAACCTCTCCTCGGTGTCTCTTCCTCTCCCTGTCGCGGTCTCTCTCTTCGATCCGGTCGCGAAATCCTCTCCGAGCCGTCCTCGACGTTTTGATCGAGCGGAATTCGCGAAAGCAACACGCGACCAGGTATTCGCTTCCCTTTCGATGCTGAAAAGCTCTCCGGTGGCAGCGTCCTCCGCCGCGTTACGCCTGCGTCGCGAATCCCGTCGATCGAACCAATGGATGAATAACGAACGACGTTCTCGAGTGCGATTCCCTGGTGCTCTTTCGTTGTTAAACTCCAGGCTGACGGGGCCTCGGTGAATGGAAATCTGTGCCACGAGGTTATTGAAATTTCCGCGAAGGATTCGAAAACGTAAGTCTCATTTTATTCATTTATTAACGGAAGTTTCCAATGCGCCTCCTCCGCTCCGTCGATGACCAAACAATGTTTCCGAACAAGCAGTTTGCAAGACTATTTAAATCGTGACAGTTTCGACCGATATAACCGAATGATTTATTGCCTGTGTTGGTAATATTAATGACCTGTTAGACGAACGATTATCGTAGGTTATGTACTTGGAAATCACAGACGTTATCGATGATAGAGAGTTACGCGTTATCGAGCATACAAGGATATACAGGGTATTCGGCCACCCTATATAATTATCTGGCAATTTCGACACACCCGCGTCGCGGTACGCCACGATATTTAAATATTAAAGTTAAATAGAATCGCGAATAAAAATAGCAGAAATCTTCGGTAAAATACTAACTCGCTGTGCATTACAGCAACCGTTACGTTTTGAAATTGTACTAATCTTATCGGACGCGCAGCTATGCCCGCAAAGCACCTGCATCCGCGCGCAATATTTGAACAACGAGAATTTTTATGGCGCTTTTAGCTCCGTGACTGCTCGCGCGACTCTCTGCGAGGTTTTTTTTTCGAGTTCCTCGTGCAAGAGCACGACCGGCTGCCTCTTCGGTGAAGTCGTTAACAGACTTATCTCGTTGGCGTGTTTGGTTAATTTGGAAAGCGTCTCCTCGCTTTAGCGCTCGACGATTCCTGTCGTACCGCCCGCGCCGGCTAACTTCGTCATCGGAGAGCTTCTTGCGTCTTACTTAAGAGCTACTTCCACTTTTAATACGCGCTTCGTGCCTCCTATCTTATCGAACTTCTTTCGCCCCTCTCCGCTACCTTTTTTTTTATTAGTTTCAGCTTCTATTCCTCTTGCGTCTTTGAGAAAGAACCCCCCGTGCTTTGAACCGCCTCGGAACGAGGTTAACGGAGACGAGCGTCGCCTACTTTGCGAAACTTTCGCACGATTCCCGCCTTTTTCATCGTCTCGCCAGGGCTCTTTCAATTTATAGCCTTTTTGTTACCTCGTTCGCGAGGAAATTCATTGATATCTGCCCGAAAACATCGCGATCCAACGACACGTACGATGGTTGACTTCTCTAGAAGTCGTTAAATTCTACTACGCGATAACGGAGGTGTGCGACGACGTCTCTTTTCCTATTTTTTCATTCGCGTTGTTGCGAATAAGCCACATAAAATAGAGTTTATAACTCTCCTGGTCTAAAAACTATCGAGTCTGGCAAGAAACCGGGCAACCGTCCTTGTTCGGATTATCCTGCTACACGAAATGGACGTCTTGGCGATTATTCGTAATAAAGATATTTCAAGATCATTCGCCTAATAGACGCGGATACTTGGAGGCAGTCCAAAATTTAATGCCTAGGTATTCGACGATATTGTTTTCGACGAGTTATCGCCATCGTATAAAACTTTAATAGCCAGCGAACAACACGGATCGTATTTGAACGATTCACTCTAATAGACTTCCTAATTTAAACGTTTTCGAGTGGATATCGTACATACGAAATTTCGTAAAAATTTCGATCATACGAATCGTCCTACTCCTTTATAGAAACCTCGAGTGCTCGTTTTGCACTTCTTCCAGCTGTCTAGTTTTATAACTGACAGAATTCAAATCGTAAGATTTAACGATTTCTATTCTCAAAAGGTTATATGCTGCGCTCAAGAGTTCCACAGAAATTTTATTCCAGTCCACCAGTTTTTCACTTATTTATTAATGATCAAGAGATTTTTTTGGAAGAAAGATTTTTCGTCGCTCGCCCCCTCGGTATTTCTACAGCTGCTCTCTCGCTTCCTGTTACCGAAAATTCTTCCTTCCGCTCGTTTGAATCATTAGCTGCGTTACGGGAATTACGATGTTCGTTTCTACGTAGGAAATATATTATATTCGAGCGTGGCCTTTTTTTCGGAGGGAAATTTTTCACGGTACCGTCCGTTGTATTTTTATCATGGCCGGTATATGCGGCAGTGCGTATACAAGTTCCGTAAAATATGGTTACGTTGATTACTTTTTTCCCCTTTCCAGCGTCGTTCCACGCTAACCGTTCCACGGATCCCCAATTTACCGCGCTTTTCCCCTCGCGCGTTGTTCGGTTAATGCAAAGGATCGAATATGACTCACCGGAAGGGACGAGAATTTTCGTGGATTCATGGTCGTGTATAAATCGATAACGCGTCCCGCGTTAAAACGTCTGGCTCGCGCAGCTATCGGTGATTTCGCGTCCCTCGAAAGCCCCTGAACTTTCAAGAAAATTGCCCGCTCGAGTTCGCCCCGATCGCTTTCGGATGTTGAGAAACGGGACGTGGTTTATTTAAGCCGGCGACAGGATGGCAAAGTGTGGAAGAACACGCAACTCGGTTGAAAGAGCTGACGGGGTTACCGGAAGTAACGGAGTGACCTTAGCGCTGCCACCGCTACCGGCGCGGCGCAAACTTTCAGATATTATGAGTGTAAACTCGACGCGGTCTATCGTCGAGCCCCCAGCCGGATACACGCGTCGTTTTGTTCGCGAAACGAAAACATTCGCGCGGATCGACCGCGTCCTCCGTCGCCGGAATAATTTTCCGCGGTTCTGCGTTTCGAATTAAGCGCGTCTGGTTGCACTTTCGCCGATACGAAAACAAACCTAGCATCCTGGTATCCACGCCCTTCCCGACCAGTTGAGACGGCTTTTCCACGACGAACGTTATTACGATTCTCAGGGTCGTTCGTCGGCCGACAAATTCGCCGGGAATCCTAAATGTAATTTCCATTTAAATTCGTGTCGAGCTAGGTAAGAAGAACCGCGCGGCGTTAATAAAACGCGGATCGGCCGGTTGGGATTCGAAGCGCTCCTCGGAGGATGCGAGGGCCAACTTTACCTTTCGAACGGTTTAAAATCTTTTTTATACAACTCGTTATATTTAGAATAAATTTCCCCCCCGGTGGGCGACGCGTCGAAAGGACAGACTAGCGGGACAATTAGGGGAAACGATAAGTCCGCGAGAACCCTCGGTTGCAATCGGAACGCGACGCCGTCGCTAACAGCTGCGACAGCGTGGAGAATTCGGAAACGCAATCAATTTATCAGGCAGAAACGCGAACGTGACCGGACTTAAGCATACGGCCGATGTAACTACGCCGAGCTAGGAAACTGGATCCATGACCGCTCGTAGCGGCGAGAGATTATGCGTTCGCCGTGTTACCCGGAATATTTTCCGCGGCGACACAAAGCCAACAACGATCCGGGTCTCGAAAGGGGCGACGGGGAACGACCACCGGCTGATATCGTTGAAAGGAGAGGAACCAAGCCAATTATGCGCGGTACCAGCGCCGAATTTGTTACGGTGTTACGTTGTAACTGATCGTGCGACAATGAAGGGACCCGTACCATGAATGCGTTCAATGAGAAGAGAAATTTTCGAACCGACGACGACGCGGTACCTGGTCCCCGTGACTGGCCGGCGGGGCTTTTGTACGGGCCAGGGTTTTTCGGGTTTCACCGGGAATTCTCTTTCTCTGTTAGCGCTCGATGATTTTGCAGTTCGGCCAGGGAATCCGACGCGTCGCGCCGCCCTTGCCGTTAATTACTTTCTCCTTTTTCACTGACGCTGCTCGCAGATTTTTCCTTTGTGGCTGATTAATGGATACGGTAAATGCTCGTCCGCAACCGGCGCCCGCGAGACTGACAGGACGCCGGGGGAATATTCCAAGGGGCGAACGGCAGATAATGTTACGCCGTGAAAATTCGCGACTGCTCGTTTTTCGGATAAAAAAAAAAACACTCAACGTTCGGCCTCGAGTTCAAACGGAAATGGGACGATCGATATCGTTTGGCGGAAACTTTGGAAAATTCCAGGCTGTATCGTGCGACTTATTCTCGAGGGTGTTTTACGTTTGAACGTTCTGAAACGAGAGACGAGGGTCGTCACAAACTGGGAGCAGAAGGGCACGAAATTATGCGTGGGACACTATCCTCGATTACTTTTGTACAAGTAAACTCGTTGAATTCGTGAAAGACTGTATGCTCGCGGCCAGTTGTCGAAAACAGCGATTCCAGGTGGATAGAGCGAAATATCCGAAGCAAAATTTATCGGATCCAACCGACGTATCGTTGCTTGGTGCGTTCGTGTCCTTACATATCTAAAGATTACAACGAGGCACTCGGTGCGTCTCTTGTTCAAGACGCGATCGTGGAAAACCGTGCTCGTACCTGTGCAAGATTTTCAGCGGAAAGCTCAGGGAATCGGGTATCGACACGGTCCCGACAGCGTAGTCCTGAATTATTTACGAGCTTTCGCGAAGCCCGGCCATTTAATTCATACGAAAGGAACGATAATATCCGAGCTCGAGAGGGGGTGGGGGCGAAGGAACGAGGAGAACGCATCGACGGGGACCCCGGTATTGTTACGCTCGGCGACGAGTTTTGAAAAGGACAATTTTTCCAGGCGCTTTGCGATTCGTCGGATCTAGGACGGAAGACGAAAGCCACGAAGCATCGCTGCGGCCGGGATCCCTTTCAAACAAACTTTTCGGAATTCAGACGGACGAGGCGAACGAATCGAGAAGACCGCGCTCCACCCTCCGGGGCCCTCGTGTTCCGACGCAGCTTCCTCCTTAATGTTCCCTTGTTATTTCAATTGCCGGCACTCTACCTGTCATCGAAGTGTCAGTCCGGCCGGGTCCTTTGAAAAGAGCAAAACGCCAAGGCAGAATTCCCTGCCTCAGGTCCATTCGGAGCCAGATAACCGTGAGAGGGATCGAGCGTTGTCTGCCGAGGGGCAAGAGGTTGTCGCGTCTCTGTGACCTGGCAGTTCTCCGCCCGCTTTCTCCCTTTCTTCCTTTCTGCTCGGGAATCCGCAGAACGAGCCGCCCAGGCCTATCATAACATCTTCGTTTTCGCGGCAACAATGACGCCGTAACGAGACCGCGACGAGGAAAAACCTCTCAAATTTAGTAAATCGCTAAATTTACGGTCAACTATTACAACGATGCGCGGCGAATGTTCGTCGGTTTGTACAATTACTTTGACGTATCGTCGACGTTTCGGCCAACTACCGCATTAGCGAAGCGTTAACGTTATTCGGAGCTAATTGATATTCGAAGCTTCTATCGGTCGCGCGTCTGGACAATAGGGTACTCGCTCGGAACGTTGGATAATTTGTGGGTTTGCGTAATCGAATAAAGACGGGGAAGAAGTTGGAGCTGAATTGGGAGGGCAGCCGATAGGAATTAGCGGTGTAAAAAAGGCGTGACGCCGGCGAATGGATTAGGTTTCGAGAGCACGGAAAACGAGAAACGACACGCCAAAGGCAAAGGTGAAAAATCGGAACGCGATGCTCACACCCGTTGAAACCGGCGACCGTCATTAGAGACTCGCCGACCGTGCACGAAATTACGCGCGGATCCCCGTATGATCCTCGCTTTATTAAATCTACCGTGTAATTTTCATTCCGTTCGTTCCGGATCCCGAGCCACGCGTGCGTGTCTTTGTTCCATTAGGCAGGAATTTTCTTTTTCGTTCCTCTAATAATCACCTTCTGACGTCTAGCGTTTTCGACTAGTTGCTGACCCTCCAAGATTAATCGTCGTTCTTCCGCGCTCGACCGCCGCGAAACATGGAAACAAAAGTCTGTTCCCGTGCGTTAAATTATTCGAGGAATCATTTGTAATTGTAATTACTCCGATATCGCTTGTTTCGAAGAGCGAAGGTGTGTCTTGTTGTTAAAATCTTTTTGAACGAACACGTGTCGCTAATAAGAGAACGTTCGTTTGGAATATGTAAACGCACCTCGAGAAACACGTCCGACGATGCTGGACAGGACATTAACACGCTGGTATAATTCAACGGGGAACCTTGGGAACCTCGCGTCAAACGCCAGGAAAGATCGATGATTTACGGCTGTGATTCGTCGCGCCTCGGCGTTAATTGTTTCTACGGGACGCTACGGTCGATCCTCTGGGCGAGTCGTTAAACGGGTCTTCTATTTTCGGACACATTGTGCACGGAAATCGCCGCACGAGTCCTGTGTTTAGCGTTTACCGTGGGTTTCGTTGGCATTCGAGCGCGATTAATTACGCGAGCGGGGCTCGTGTGTGTGAAAAATAGCTCCTCGCGTACGAGGCACGAGGGTAGGAAGGCGAGAAGCGTTTCCTTTTGCGCGCCAGCCCCGGCCAGACGCGGTGAAAATATCGGGCGCGAGCCATTCAAATCGATTATTTCCCGCTTTGATAGTTCCGACACGTCCCCGAGAGGGAATTTCCAAGTACAAATTTAAAAAGGCTTCGTTGGCTCGCGCCGCTGCTTTTGCAGCCGCCGGCGTAAAGGCGGGAGGAACTTTCGATTGATTTTTCAAGCTGAATTCACAAGCGCTCGTAATCCGAAGTTGCCCGGTTCCATCTCTCCCTTTCTTTCTGTCTCCCGAGGGTCGAGAGGGGCGAAAGGAAAGAGGGCCAACTGCGAAATGAAACGAGATTCCCGTGGCGCGGCTGGCTGCTACGGCGCGGCGTCTCGGCCCAGAACTATTCTCCGTTTACGCGAATTCTCAATGAACGAAACGGAGAGAAGCTATTCCACTAGCAACATTTTAATTAATAAGCGGAAATACGCTCCCAGCGGCACGCGTGTCTCCGTCGGACTCTATTTTATTCGATACGGCGAATAGACATTTGTCCACAAGTCCAAAAATTGAACTTGGATTTGGAAAATCTCGATTTTGCTATCTTCTATAAAGCCATCTTGCCTTCAAAGCACACAGATTTGCGTGTTTGTCGTTGGAACGCAAAAGATACTCGAAGCTTACCCTTATTAATTTATTTAATTTGAATTATTCGTCGAATTGCTATTTGAATCATCGTGGCGGCGCGTCGTTGGAGAATTTCGATTACAAATCTACGTAAATATTTACCGGATCGTGTAAATAAAACCCTCGTTGGCACGAAATTATCGGAGTTATTCGTTGCTGATATCGATTCGGTCGAGGAAGTAGTGGGAACAAAATTAAAAGCATTCGAGGGTTCCGAGTGTAAGTCGCATACAATGCACGCGAAATTTAAAATAAACGAATGAAATTGATGCGCGTGCAAATAGAATCGTATCTTTATTTAACGCGTGACGTTTACGTAACTAACATTTTATTACGAATAAGTTAAACAAATTTCCAACCAGCCGAGATCGATGCATTTTCGGGACGATTAATAGCGGTATCGCGATTATGATTTGCCACAAAGAAAATCGTGGGTGCCAGCTGCACGCAACAAGTAAATGTTAACGTTAACGCGAGGAACAAAAGGGACGGGGAGAGAGAGAGCCTGGCTCTGCTCGAATTTCCTGCGGGACTCGGGGACGTTTTTCGTTCCATGGAAGGACACTGTGCTCGCGAAATTACTTTTCTTTGTCTCGTAACGTCGCGATACTAGCCGTGTCTAAAGGCAACAAGGAAAAATCGCCATTGTTCCGGGCACTGAACGCTCCGTCGAGAGCACGAAAGAGAGATCGCATTACGCGATAGTTTACTTAACGTAATCATCGAAGAGGCTTCGCAAGACGCGTTAACACGTCGGATTAACCAAACTTCCTAGCTCCGATCAAAGACGCGAAAGCGACATTTTTAACATTGTCCGTCGATTTAAACTTTGATCTTTGTCAGAGTAACGCGGAGTACAAGATACGTTCGGTTTGTTAATTTATCCTAAGATAATTTGACGGACAAGCGTGTTGTTTGTTGGCGATGATCGAGTTTATTTATATTTCGATCAAGTTGGATTTAAAAGTTTATTATAAAAAGCCGATTATCGTCGCGATAACGTTGGAAAATAAACGTTTTCCCGGCGTGTTTTTGTCCGGAGGAGTTGAGCGAGTTCGCGGACGTTCGCAGGCGCGGAAAAAGGGAACGGTTCTTCGCCGCGTTCGAGTTACGTTTTTGTCGATGCTCCGGGAAATTAACTCTTGACCCGGCGGCAGGAATTTTATGAAAGCTATAAATCTTGGTTGGAGTTTATGTATTTACTCGTGACTACGCGCTAATGGAGATACGTTTTTATTTTGTCTCCAACGTCGTTGGTCGTCGTGAATCATCCCTGTACGGGTTGCTCGTCACTTCCGCGCGAGTTGCCCGCAGTTTGCGTATTTACTCGAGCATCGATTAAAACGTATCGCGGTAATTTCACGACCGATAACAGAAATACGGTTTTACGGCCAGGCGAGGTCGGTTTATGTCATTTTTAATTCCGTCGTGGTGTTGACACGCCGTAATCGCTGGTTGCGGTTGCATTCTTCGCCGCGTCGTCGAAAGATTTGCATTTTTCGTAAACGTCGTCGGAAATTCGCTGCGACGATTACGCCAAATTGCGTCGCGGTTGTGCTGAAAATTGAATACCGTCGAGAACGCTCTACACACCAGCGGAAGGCTGTAATAAACCTTTCGAACGTACCATTTTACGCAAATTACTCGGGAAACGTTACAATGTGCTTTGAAATATCGCGTATTAACGTTTTGCCATGTTCGATTTCTGTTGGACAAATTTGCCGAATTTGATCCAAATAACAAGCCGTGCCTAGAGTATTTTCGAGGTAAAAGCGACATGTTATTTAGTCGTACAACGGTATTACGCAAGATATCATCCCTTTGGCGATATTATGCCGGAAGCAGTGCACTCTTTGGTTCCAAAACGGAGCATCGATCCGTTGGCGAAACGTATTCGTCGGTCTCGAAAAAGACTTCCACCGCGGTGGTCGGGGTAAACATTCGCTCGGTGGCTTGGTATTCGCAAATACGATTTTTCCGTAGTGGCAAAAATATCGATGGACATCACCGGACAGCGGGAATTCGGATGCTTACGCATCGCGAAAAGTTCCGTGCCCGCGGGCTGGACGCGTTCCCTTCATGCTGAAAAGAGGTCGTCGCGGCGCCAATATTTTTCGCTCGCGATCGCACAAAAAGCTGGTTTGCGTTGTTCAGGGAGGGACAGCCGTGTCCCTGCGTAGCGTCGCGCGGAACGCACGCGGAGAGAATCCGAGGGAGGCAGATGCTCACTCTACAGCCTCACGCCCCGACACAATGGGTCCGGAACGCACGACGAAAATAATGCTGGTCGGCTGTAAACCTATGAACCGATTCAATACGGTCCCACCTTTCCTCTCCCTGTGCTCCTTCGGGGAGCGAACGGCGGACGCATCTTCTTTGTCGTGGCACTTTTACCTCCATTTATCTCGGCTCGCGCCCCTCCTTCCCCCCCCCCCCCGTTCACGGCGTATCAGTGTCCATCTTCCTTTATCCGTGCATCTATCTCCCCTATTCTTCGTCGTGTATCTCCGCAGCATCTTATTGTGCCCTTTTCTCGGAATTCTTTTCTCTCGTGGGCTCCGCGTTTAGCGCAACCTACCCTCTCGACGGTGATTTTGCTCGTAAGTGGAACGCGAGCCTGTGGAACGCTCGAAAGAACGACGGTAACCGCCGTCGTCTACTGGCTCGGTCGTACGTCTCGGTCGTTCCTCGATACGGTTTTATTAGATGGCAGGAATGCTCGTCGGTCTTCCGTTTCCCTCGTCGCGTCGGTCCGGGAACGCGCGTGAAATGGAAAACGCATCCTCGTGTTCGTCTCGTCCCGAAGGGGCGGAACGTAGAGCACGCACGGCCATTGTGCTAATCCAGAGTTACGTCTGGAGGTGCAATTGTGTCAAGTTTACGGTTGAGCGCGATCCCATTCGGACAACGTCGGTGTGTCCGCAAGACGAACAAGGGAGCCGAAACGCCAACAGGCGGACGACGGTGCAGTTGCTTTCCTGTCAAAGGACGTATTACGGGGAACTAGTTTTCTATGGGTTCTCCGTGGACCCACGGATCCATCCCTTAGCTAAGGTCGGGCTAGCAAGATGATTCCATTATAAGTTCCGGCGAGTCGTTGTCCCTCTCTCTCTCTCTCCCTGTCGGCGCGTCTCCTTTCCTCCGTCTATCCTCGCGTACCTAATCCTTATCTCCGGTTTCCTGTCAACTCCGATCCTCCGGTTACTCCGCGAGCTTTTACAAATCGCTCGACGCCCCGCTACTTATTCCATCGACGGAATCACTCGACGTTTCCCATAGTCCCGTCCTTTTCTTTCGCTTCCGCCGCTTCCGGGTGACGCATCGGGAACCGGAGCGGACCCTCGAAAACGCGTCAGCCACGGCTCCAAGATTTACTCGGGTTCGAGAAACATCAACGCGCTCGCATCCGTATGGGTTTCGTTATGGGAAGGTATCTTTCTATTCGACAGAACGGTTGGAAACAGTGAACGCGTCGAGACTTGGCGACGACAGGAATTGAATTTTGAACTTTGCCTTGAAACGGTGAGACGGCCCGCAGTTCTCTAGTTAAAAGCGTCCTATCTTAATCGAACGGGTGAGAAAGAGGAGGTTGGGAACGGCAAGGCGTTAAAACGAGGGGCTGAACCACGATGAAAGTTTGTGGACGTTTATGGGTTCGGGTCGAGCCGTAACCCGCGAGGAGGGGACGATACGATGAGTAATGACCGCGGCTTAATCATTTTACGCAACTACCGATTATCTGACTCCGGAGATAACAGATATATATTCTTGACGTATCGTTGTCCAAGATTGATGAATCCACCGCAAAGAAAGAAATCAATTAAATCCTTTCTATCGGTCGGTCTGGTCCCCCTCTCGGATGAATCATATCTCTCCGATATAAAAGCGTCCACTCGAGGTGATTTATCTTCCTTCCGGATATCTCCTTAATATTTCCGACGATTACGAGACAACCGGCCATTCGAGTTCCTCCGGAGACATCCGCGTGAGCGAACGGGAATAAAAACGTTTCAGTTTGGAAACTCACCAGAATCCCTGTGTGTACGTTTCACCGGGCGGTTTCCCCGCAAGGGAAACACCATGAATTTTAACGAACGAACGCAAGGCGGATGATAATATCGGGGGGTGGGTGGGCGGGCGACCCGTGTCAGCGGCGAACGTGCAACATCCTCTGGCGTGAACTCGCGGCGCGGCTCGGAGGCGGCGGAATTTCGGAACGAAATTACGGGTGATTTAAAAGCGGCGCCGCGCGGTAATGCATCTCGTCGGGATATCCGGTCTGGTTGCACGTACGCGCGCGTGTACACGCGTATATAGATTCTCGCGGTTATAGATCGACTCGGTAGATTCGACCAACAAATATTCGAGTATCTCTTTTCCACGGAGGAAACGCGCCCAGGGGTCCAGACGAAACGTGACCGAGATAATGAAGCGATCTTCTCCTATTCCGGCCGCGGTCCGAGCCCGTTTCGCCAGCCTCGAAATCTTGAGAACCCGGAGGAGAAACTTTTTCCAGGTTACTCCGTGGATGGAAGAAGTCGCGGCGGTAGCGTTTCCACCGGTTCGAGTATATCTTCTTTCCTACGATGGAACGTATCTTACACGCGCGGAGAAAGAGTCGCGATGGCGGCCCGGCGCCTGTGTGTGCGTCGCCCCGAGAAAGAAATATTTATTAGACGACCCGCGCATTGAATTCTTAGGAGGCTGCTTTCGCCCTCCGTCGACGGGAAGAGGCGGGGTTAACCAACCGTGAACGATAGTGGATTTTTACGATTATTTATCGTTATTACCGGATACGCGAGCTGCTCCTTCGTCGGACGACCTAGCCTCGCCCTCCGTTGGTCTGCTGGAATTCCCGATCGTAAAACCGTAACTGTGAAATCGAGGTTGCCGTGACTTGTAAGTCATCCGTTGCTCGATAGGCGCGCGTGTCTTTGCGTTTTTCCGCTCGATCGTTCGATCGCTCGATCCTGCCCTTTCTCAGTCATCTATCTCAACGTTGAGGAACGATCGTTGAAAAGCCACGCCATACGACGGAAAGAACGCTCGATTCCGTCCTCGAAGGTTACAGTTTCAATAGCTTTTTGTGTTTAGCTCGAGAAACGAGCGTGCGCGGAACGTATCTTGAATCGGAAATTACCGGTTCGATAACGGTAATAAAATATA
The DNA here is from genome assembly GCF_051014445.1 of Colletes latitarsis. Lineage (NCBI taxonomy): Eukaryota > Metazoa > Arthropoda > Insecta > Hymenoptera > Colletidae > Colletes > Colletes latitarsis. The sequence goes on along the minus strand of NC_135135.1, from coordinate 21,110,680 downwards.
CTCGTACGGAGGAAAGAAATTGAACGATTCGAGGGTGGATCGGTCGATTAAACTATTCAAATCGCCTGTAAGTGTCACGCTGAACCGCGATATTTATAAACGAGAGAGACCAAACGGTTTGAAAATAAATTTCCGCGACGCGCGTCACTTACGGGCGCTATACTTTGTTGTTCGAGTCGCGTGTTCAGAGCGGCTTTCATATTTCGACTGGAAGGGGCTGAGAATAGACAGGAAAGAGTAACGGGTGGGAATTTCCCGTTCGAAACTTGCTAATGGACTCGTAAGGCTACTTAGTAGATTGGTGGCTTAGACGCGAGAACGTTAGTCGTTAGGGCAGATTTGTTCGAAGAAATCGATGGCTCGATGGGAAACGCGTAGAAATACCTCGCGATACGTAAGGAACTTTGCCTAACGACGCGCGAACGACAAGTAGAAACGCGATACAGTATTTAATAAGCAAACATGTGAGTAAAGCGATTCGTGAACTGTGGTTAAAAGCTGTCCGTTGCCTCGTATACATTTTGCTTAACGGAAGATAACGTTTCTCCAAAAACATTCGATTAATTCGAATTTGTCCTAAATTATAAACGTTCAGGTATATCGTACTTGTTTCTAAATTATGGTGACTTTTGATTTGATAGCCTCTCTTTGGTGAAAGTAATATGAATAATTTTCAACGTGCCTTTATCGGAATAATGGATCGCGAAAACGTTTATAAACCGTCGATAATATTGTGTTAGAAATACAATCGGTCGATTGCAAATATGTATCCGAATGAATTTCCCGTTGAAAATTACCGAAACGATAATACGCGGAAAGTACTTGACTTCAATTCCATCTCGGTTACTAAATATAATCCGGACAGCGTGCGTTCGCATAGCATTGCTTTCCTCTGTTGTGGTTTACATTTAATCGTTAAATCCGAATATAATTTCGCTGGAAACTGTTACTTATGTAATGGTTCGTTACGATTACACGGTACGTTCTTGACAGCAAAACGTCGACAACCTGTTTACGGTTAGCCGACCTACCGCTCAACGATCTACGGTACCTTGCCGTAATATTCGGATGCAATTACTTCCGATCCCAAATTTATCTATTTGGATATATATGCAAATTATTTAGGTATTGGTTTTTTACACGAATCGGAATTTTAAATATCAACCGTGTTTCGTGCAGCCATTAAAGTTCTCTGATTTTAATTTCCTGTTACGTTTCCACCAAACAATACGTCTCTCATCGGAGCAGAAAACATTGTAAAATTTTTGCTTTCATCGGAGAAAATCGCATTGTTCCTCCTTCATTGTTCTTTGAAATAAACTTTTTGCAAGAAGAACAATCTGTTTCTTCTATTTGCTTTGTTCGGTCACGGTTTTGTCCGAGCAATATATCCTTTATATCCACATCCCTTGAGCGCTCAACGAGTCGTTCGTGGATCCACGGTCACAAAAAAATTGTACTTTGTGGCACGGCATCTAATGACAAATTTTTATCATCGTTTTTTTAATATCCTCAACATCGAGTGCAAGCTAACGTTCCTTTTAAGTCTTATAAAGTCATTTTCGTCCTCCACGGACGTTAATGGAACAGCCCCTGGAATTACCAGACCGAGAAATTTCTGTCATTTATACGAAATAGAAGATAACCAAGCGAGTATTTAAATAATTTACTCGGATATAAACCAACGGACGTAAAAGTACCATGTAAATGTATCATTTTATTCCAGTATGGTAACAACGTTTACTCGCAATTAAGAGTCACCCTGTGTAACGAACAACGCGTAATAATGATAATTTGCAAATGACGCGGGGACCCATAATTCGGAGCGAAAAAGGAAAAGGGGTCAGGCTGTAAACGCGAGGCGAACGAATTTCAAGGGAACGCGATGCATCGCTGTGTGAACTGCAGCGGTGCAGCGCTGCATTTATCTGGCTAACCGCCGCGCGGCTGTCGCTCGGAATTGCGATTCGTGTCCCATTGTACTTAAATAGTTCGAAATGTCGCCGGTCGATTTAATTTCGGGATACTCCGACTATTTCCATTTGCAGGATTTACAACCGCCGTTTCGCGCAACCTCCCGTAATTGCGCCTCGTAAAAAATCCTGCGTCCCTCCACCGGTTCAAGGATAGCGCAACGTCGAAGATCGTCGACGCCGAGAATCGCCGACTCCGGTACCGGCTGCAGCCCTCTGCGTTGTTTGTTATTATCCTACGGCTTAATTAATCACAATTACGTTTGATTAAATATCCTGCCGCGCGACGAACGATAATTGTAACAAAGCGACTCCGCTCGTTTCGCTCCCCGTAGTCGCGCGTCGTTGGAGCACCGACTTCGTTGGTCGCTCGTAATATTTTTCGCTCGCCCAGCTTCTCGAATAATTCGATGAACAATTGCTCGCTGATGAAACGCGTTTTCCGAGTACAACCGGAAATAAACTCGACGTGCACGATGCTCTCGACGAACGGAGCGCGAAATAATAGAAAAAAACGTGCCGTTCACGCGGAAAGTTAACAATATACTTGTCAATCGATCGCGGGATAATCGCAGTCGCGCGTGGCACGATCTCCACGTCGCGTCGGGTGCGGCCCCCGATTAAATCGACGCAAAGGCGTCTCCTCGATGGCTTGATTTTAGTTTCCTCGAATAACCTCCGAACAGTTTGGTCGCTGTGCATCATAACCGTGTTTCGAGCGAATGCCTCTTTACATTATCGAGACGTTACTTACTAAATCGAGTCCATTGCTGGAGTTGCGTACCCGTTAATAACGAAACGCCCTAGATAAATAGGGGCGGGATCGATGGGGAAGCCGGCACGTGCGAATGACGCGCGCGGCTGGTAATCCGCCTCAAAAAGACATAAAACTGCGCGAGGTTCGATGGCAGGGCCCGTAATCGAGCCTGGCACGTGACCGGCCATTGAAATTGGAAAATCATGATCAGGAAAAGTTTTTAATACGACCGCCATCTGGCCCGCTATAAGAAGGGGGAAAGGGCGCACGAGGTGGTTGCCCGGGTGCGAGAGCGGACCGACAACTAGTTCGGGGTGGAAGGACCGGTAAATTTCTCGGCTCGCTGTGCCAAAAAGTTCGTTCCCGATTGGCCGTGCAGTTGGACGTAACGGCGTTCTTTGGATATATTTAAGCGCAATGGCGCCAAGGTGCAGCGAGGAGGAAAAGGAAGACAAAGGGAACGAAGGGTGGAAACGTTGGGTCGTAGAGTTCGGAGAAAGGAACCTCGTATAACAGAGCAGCAGCAGGTGCTCCAAGGCCACGAGTTTCTCGCGCGCGCGCAGCTTGCCAGGTTATTTCTTTCGGCTTCTCGACCCCCGAAATGATTGGTCGCACCTTGCATCGGTTATGCGCTTTTTACTGGGCGGCCTGCACGCGGCCAAACTTGGACCCTGCGGAAGCCAATAATTTAAAATCTGGATCCTTGGCCAGCAATCGGCTGAAACTTCTCGGAATCGAGACGGAGGACGTACGAAATTGATTGAACTAGGATCGAAAATGTTGCAAGTTCGATGGAGTCTGCCGTCGCGTTACGAATCGAGAATTGTTTCGAAACACGGTCGTTGAAAGGGTTCGAAAGAAGCACGATTCGTCATGGGAGGCTGTGCGTTTAAAGCGACGACGGACGGTTAAATCATCGCCGCGCCGGTGCGTCGTAATCGAGCGATCAATCTCTTTCGTCCGCGTCGCGACGAGCACTTGGCGAAACCGACGCGATAGGCTGAAAATAATTTCGATGGGAAAAAATGGCGGGCAAGAGGAAAAGTTGCACGGAACGCGAAATAAATTGGAGCAACTGGTCGGAGCGAGTGAAAAGAGCTCGATAAAACATCTGTACGTCGAGCCGGGACGATAAATTTTCTAGCGCCTCCGGTCGGCCCTCGTTCGACGCCGATATTCCTTGCGTACATCGAACGGCGTATTTGCCATTTATACCGGATAACCGAGTTCTACGTTCTCGCGAACCGTACGGGATTGCCCCGGAAGAATCCGTTTCTTGTTCGGTGAAACCTTCTCCTCGAGACAACTTAAATCGCCCGTAAAAGATTTTCACCGAGTGGCCCGGGCTCGATCGTAACGAAGTCCTGGCTAGTGTAATTGCGATCGGATAAACAATGTCGGTGTACTCACGCTCCCTTCGACCGATCGGCTTTTCTCCTATCTTTCCTCTTTGCTTGCTCTTCCTTGATCGCCGCCGCCGCCGCCGCCTCCTCCCCGAGAAACTCGTTCGTCCGGCGTGCTTCACCGTTCCGCCTGGCTCTCCTCTCCTTTTCCCGGCCAGTCCGTGCAACCGACCGGAATCTGATCGTAAAGGTCAAAACGACTGTCTCTGATTGATTTACCCACGGTCAATACACGGTGAAGAATTGTTTGAGAGCGCCTTCGATTCTATCCTCTATCCTGAACATCCAATTCCCGTATCCAATGGAGAGCTTTCCCCGGCGAGCGGTACTTATTCTGCCCGCTATCGTTCAGCCTCGGAGTAACCTCTGCAGTCGTTCCGGATTCCTTCGAACCTTTTCTTCCGCCTTCGATCGAACATTAACCGTTTGCGCCCCCGCGGAACGCGATCCACCTTCGATTCAAACTCTCCCTGGATTTCCTCTCCAACCTCCTCGAGGCGATCAGCCGCGTTCCCTTTCGGCCTTCAACCACGCGGAAAGTCGTTAAGTTCGACTCTTGGTGCCCGCATCGCGTCGAACCGGCCGGGATCGTCTTGACGTATTTTCGAGCGGCGTCGCGTTTTCCGCTCGACTAGAACTCTCGCGGTGCTCGAACAGATTCACCGACGAATCGTTATGAAATATCGTCGGTCGGACAGTTTTACGAACCGCGGTCAGAAAGGGATAAACCACCACCGAGACTGTCCTCTGTCGTTTTAGTTCGCCGCTCGCTGTTATCCGTCGATCCTCCATCCTCCATCCCCCTCGGCCGACCCGCTATCAGCCCTGCGGTTTGGTCAGGCGTTTATTGCGATTGCGGATTTTTGTTTGTCCAGCAGATTTTTCGCGGTCGCGCGAGATTTATTCGAAGAGTCGCGCGAAAGCTTTGACGCGTCTGCGTATGATGGACGTGAATTCCTGTTCGGACGACGAACGATACCGATGAAAAATCGCTCGAGGAACGGAGAGTGTAATCCCCGCAATTTTTATTTCGTTCCGTTCTGTTTACTTTCGGCTCGCACGGGATTCGACATTCTGTCGGGCGTAACAGGCTTATCCGGCGATCGTAGATTGTCCAAATTAGCGTCCAGCGCACCCGACGTCATCGGCCACTCGTATTCTACCGATTCGCAGGGGGGCCAGAAAAATTTACATCATAATAGAACGTCGTCGAACGGGGCAGAGATTCCATCACAGAATAATCGTACGGAATTTAGATTATTTCCATGGTCTGTAGAAACATTTTTAACGCTAGATTTACGGGCATTGATTGCTCATCGAAACGTTGAGAGCCAACCAAGTTGCAAGTATACCTTGTTGAGTGGTTTGGTGTATCCGAAAGTTTCGGGTATAAAGTTCGCGAAGGTATAGAGAGTATGCTCCGTTGAAATCAGTGTTTATAGCCAGTTCGATCGATCCTGCGTTGCGTTTTACCATTTTCCTTCGTAGCTGTTTCGAGAGGTTTGCGAGTCTCTCGATTAATTCGATCGGTAGCTCCGTCGATCGACGAAACGAACGGTTTCTTCGAATTTCAGGCTCGTCATCCAACCACCAGCCTGGCAAATGAACATGTTTTCGAGAAGTTTCGGCCGACGAGCGGCTTTCGGTCGGCCGAGAGTCGAGACAGTAATTATTTTGCCGGAGCTCGATGAAGGGAACGGTGAGCCGCGCGCGGAAACTTTTCTTCGACGTTGGTGGAAAAGTTACTGCTCGGAACTTGCGCATAATACCCGAGTGAAAAGCGTGGCTGCGTCCTTACCGCACACGCTCGCGACCCAAGTAACGTCGAGTGCACTTTCCAAGTATGTAGTTGGCGAAAATGCGACTGCGACGCGGGAAAACCCGGCTGCGATAACGGAAATCGTGACACACACCATTTTCCCTTGGCTCGTTTCGCCCCCGACCCTTCGGCTCCCGTTTTACTTATCGAAATCGAACCAATCCGCTGCTCGTCGTTTCGTTTCGCGTGCGTAACTAGGACGACCCGGATAGCGAGCTCCTCGGTTCGATTATTCCAAATAATACGCGGTCCCGAGCGGACCAATTTTCCCTTATTTAAAACCGTTACTTCGGACAGCGAATTAGCGTCGATTATTCGTCTATATTTTTATTTCGGGTTTTAGAATTTTATAGGATTGGAATTACTTCTCGTTTTCTAGATTATAATTCAGAAACCTGAGTTACGATATAAATGTGACATAAAGATACGTACAAAAATAATTATACTCGCTTTGAGGGCGCGTGCGTGCGTGCTAGGCGTCGGTGTCTGTCTAAGGAGTAACGGTGGTTGCAAAATTGTCCCCGGCTATGTTTTACGACGGACGCGCGTCGAGTAAACTCATCGGTGCACTTGACTCGTCTGGATCAAGTACGTGGCTGGCATGCGGAAAGGTTTTACGCTGGATAGAAAGAGACCGTGGCTCCCGGCACTCCGGCACGAAGTTTCCGATTACTTTGTAAGCTTCGATTCAAGTTAGTCCATAGCGAATTATGTCGTCCCCTTTGAAACCCCTTTCGGATCTTGGGACGCGCGAAACGATCGAACGACGCGACGATCCTCGACGATCGTTCTCCGGCTGTTCGACGAGCGTTCTCTCCGCTCGCATCGGGCTCGGAATTAACTGCAACGAGCATCGTTTTTGCCGAGCGTTACTGTCGCGGTTCTCGGTTGTTCCAATTACCGGCTAATCCCGCAAAAAGTCCGCGTCGAATTCAGCACGGTCGGGGCATTCGATTCCGGTGGTCTTAGCGAAGTTTCACGGAGACCCGAAATCGCTGGACGGGACCACGGGTACGGGAAGCCGGTTACCCGGCTACCGCCATTTAAATTCGACTGCGAAAACTATGTTAATTTGACAGCGAGCGAGAGGGAAGAGTCGGACGGAGATGGAGGATAACGACGAAGCCCGCCGAGAGATAAAGCGTCAAAGGGGGAAAAGAACAACCGAGAGAAAAGGAGATTCACGGGGAGGCAGAGAAAAAAAAATAGCACAGAGAGGGAAGGAGAGACGCGTCAGGTGAGCCGGAAAATCCGGTAGCAGTTTTCAGGGGTAGAAACGACGCTTCGAGTCTTCGACGAGGGTCGAAAGGTGAGGAAGAGGGTAGGTGCCGAGCAAGTACAAAGCCGTGGGAAGGGTGGACGCAAAGAGTGCTCGAAAAAATTTATCGAGCGCAGCACTTAACCCTCGCCACGATTTAAAACAGTCCGACGCCGGTGTTTCAAAACAGTTTCCCTCCGACCACGACCCCGAGGGTGATAGGCAAACACGCTTGTCGTTCAGTTTCCTCGGAGGATCGCGACGATTGCCGACCCTACTTACGCGTTTAATCGTGATCGGAATAGGCAACAAGCTCCAACTCCCGATCCTGGAAGAAATTCAGACCGCACTGGACGGATAATACGATCGAGCGACTGTTTCACGTCAACCCCGCGGCGCCCGGTGAAAATTCAAAGGACGAACCATAATATGTGCTCATGGAAGAACGAGCCGCTCCGTGAAAATATTGTGGATTACATTTTTTCGGGGCAAAACGTAATTCCGTGGTGTTTCATGGACAGACGGGCTAGTTATTTCGGGCTTTCCATCCCCTTTGCCGCGGCCGTGCGATACGCAGTTGGGGAAAATGTGAAAGAGCTTGTCCATCCATTCTACTGCCGGCGGCGAGCTCATACATAGAGCCAGGCCGCGTCATTGGTCGAACGATAACTCCGGTTCCCTTTTCGTTCGTTCAAGGGGAAGGTACGCGACTGTCGCTGAATCGCGTTGCTGCGACGTCGGATAACATTCGGACCTGATCGTCGAGCTTTCCCCTATTTTTAGTTGCCTCCTCGTTTCGCAACTGTGCGTATCCTCGTTTGTACGTTCGATCCTGTTACTCGGTTAACCCTAAGATCACGCTTTCGTAAGCTAAAACTATCGAGACGCAACGTCGTGAACTCGATACAGACGAGAGTAACGGAGCTGTCGTCGCACGTAGGTGACAAACAAGATTGCATGGCGGAGACTGTGCAGCTGCTGGGAGGCCTGCAAGATATCTTTTTTTGCGGCCAGACCGAAGTCTGTTGGGGAAGCGTAATGTGCTCGAACGGAGCCCTTCCTGATATTTGAAGCTTCGCGTTTTCATCCTTCGTACGAGACCCATTACAGAAAATTTCAATATTAGCTATAACACTTTGAAATAAATAAAAGTAACGATTAATGTCGTTACCATCTCGATCGAGGAAATCAGAATTACGGTCGCTGGGTAAGCGGTAATTCCTCGTCGCAACTCACAGCTTCCGTGGCCAGAATCAGATCGCGTTCTCGCGAAAATTTCCAATTATCGTATACGTTTACGAGAACTTCCTCGAGAAGTTTTCACCACAGTTGGTGGCACGGTCGAGCTTAACTCGACTACTCGACGGTTTGACTGTCGTAAAATTTTTAAGATGAAACGCGAAACTGCCAGGAGGAGAGATGTCGTGGAGAACAAGTGCTTTTGGGTCGCGGGAAATATAAAAAGGGGAGGGGGTATATCCATCTATCCGTGCTTTCGGGAACGAGGCCGTCGTACCCGTCAGCTTGGTCGGTCCGACGATAAATTCGATGCTCGTTCCGATGTAAGAGGACTTCCACATTGTGTTGGGTCGGACAACTCGATTCGTATCAGGATCACGGTGATCGACGAATCGGAACGGAGGGGACATGATCCGCGAGACGTCGGTCCGATTCCAAAACTAAACCGAAATTTGAGGGACGCGAACCCACGGCTTTCCATCTTTACCTCTCGTCCACTTGACTCGACGACATACGTCGGATCGAACGCTGAAAGAGAAGCTGCAAAGTTCACGGTCGATGGGCGTTTATTCTTCGGAAGCTTCGGCGAAGAGGGTGACCGTCGACCCTCTGAAAATCAAATTAATATACTGTGAATCTTGGGAATCGATAGACTTTGTCGTTTCGCTTTCGTTTGCGTTTTACATGTAACGAACGCTAGGGAGAATTTACGATAATTGGTTAACGGTACTAAAAATGGTTCTTTTTTATCAAGTGTGCTTTTATTATATTTCCTAGGAGAAATACGAATAGGGAAAGAAAGTTTTCAGTAATAAAAGAATCGAAGTTGGTAAAAAACAAGGGGTTTTCGCGTCTAAATCGTTGTTTTGGACGCTTCGCTTGAATTCGAGGATACTCGGCAGAGATACTAGCGAAATCCACGTTCGGCGAAAGGAGGAACTTTATATCGCCACTTTTATGTCACCGCGCGCGAAAACGTCAGCTCCGTGCAGCCATCTCTATGATATTTTATGCGAAATTCATACATTTCAGTTTCAGCAACAAACAGGGTTTTGCTCGTATCCAAGAGTCGCAGTCAGCGAAGCTGATCAAACAACAAATACCAGCCAGGGTTTTGTCCCAAAGGGACATTTTTTTACTGCATTGCCAAAATTGCCGCGCAAAGGTACGCGCAGATGGCGAGCCGCGATAAGAAAAATTTGTGCCCGTGCAACCTTGCACTGATTTACCGATACTTGCCGATCGCTATCGGCACCGATGCTCGCCAACCGTGACAAGTTTATTTTATTCGAAAGAGGATCTCGTTTTTCAAACGCACCGGCTGCGACGCACGATTCGGTATTAGCGTTAGATAGAAATGTTTAAACGTATAACAACGACGATTCGAATAACTCTGGATTGGAACTATAACAGATTATAGTCAAAGATAGATAGAAAAATGTATTATAACAGAATATCTAGCGGAATACGATTTAACTGGAGTTTGAAGTATCCAGACTGTCCGTCTGGAAGTAAAAAAAGGTCACTCGCGTGCAATCGAACCGCTTCTGCCTCGAGCGTTCTTCTCTATTTGTAAAAATAAACAGGTTATCCAGACGAGCCGTCTTAAATGCCCCACCCTGTATAATAACATACTTTACATTCAAGTAGCGCGAAGACTAGTTATAACGCATTCCTTGGCGGTTATCGGCTTCATCGTTCACAGTCACGAAGAAAAGCGACATTCCGCGAACGACCTCTCTCGTTCCAAGGTACTTGCATCGAGTAGCCGGTGCAACGACGATCGGAATCAGGATCGTTGGAAAACGTATAGCGCTGCTCGATAACAAAAAAGAGTCCCCATCGCAGAAACTTGTTACCGTTATTAGGGAACGTATTAATATTATAATTAATATTAGCATAATCGTTATTATAAGAAACTTCCATTACAGTCCCTCCGATTAATATCTAGGAACAACAGGGAGACCAAATTACACATGCATATTCGAGATGAATACATTTCGTGAGTTAATTGCATGCGCGCAATTATCGCTTAGTATGCGCGCGCGGGTCGATAAACTCCGCGGTAGCGGTTTTGATAATTGCGCGTTTCGATGCGAGGAAAACAGTCGCGATGGATGGGAAAGTTGCGGGGGAAAAGGAGAACGGTAGCGCCTTAGGGTTTGTTTGGAGTTTGGTTGTCCGGTCGGTCGGTTTCGACGTACAGATTACCTTGCAACGAAACGCGAAAAGCTCAACTCGCCGGTCTAGACGCTGCAAAGAAAATGAAAATGTTCCGTGTGGGTACCGTAGCGCATCCGGATCCCAGTTTCCGGATAACGGTAGGACAAAATCGTCGCTCTCGGTACATTTGTTAGCATGAAAAGTGCTCTTACATTGTGCTCGGTCGAATAGGCCGGTCCGCGGTCGGATCGGCACAAATGGCCGAATCGAAGCGGAGAGAACAAGCGTCGAGGTCGTCGTCCCTATGCGTCATTTCGCCTCGCGGAGAGCCAGCCGGCTAGTCGAACCAAAATTTCCATGCCGCGTTCTCCCAATCACCGCTCTCTTTCCTTTTTCGTCTTTTTCTTTTATCTTTTATTCCGCAGCTTTTTCCCCGGACCCGGCTTTTTCACCCTTTTTCTCGTGCGATTACAAATAGAAATTTCAGGTGCTCGTGCTCGCGTTAAACTCGACGGAGCCAATTCTCGCCATTGATTGGGAATCATTTTTTTCCCCCGTTTTGTTTCGACCTCTCGTTGGACGGTGACGCGCGTGCAAATTTTCGAAACAAAACAGTTATTGCCTCGGTCCTGCCCAGCGCGTTCGAACGTAATAATAACCATTTGTCGGTAGAATTTGTTTCCGGCTCTATTCGGCCAACAATAAGGTTATGAATCGCATCTCCGCGACTTTGGAAACATTTCGGTGACAGTTTTTAATCCACCGTTTATTGATATTCGTTAAACGAGTTACGATCGTTTCGTTTCAACAATAATAGCGTCAATCCGGTTCGGTAGTTTTTAGGACCGCAAACGACGATACCTTTTTAATCAAATTTTCTTCGAAACGTCTCGTTGTGATGCAATTTTGTTTCAAGGACACCGCGACCAGGCTGTTACACTCGTAATTTCCAATTTCTAAAAACGCGATACATCCGCGCGTACACCTGTGCACGGCAATCGGTTTTTATTCCGTGGCGGATTCGAAGGGAAATCGAGTCTCCTCGAGTCGAAGAGAAATTAAAGCGTCGCGGCGAGTGGAAAAGTGTTGCGGGTGCCTCGGTGATTCTCGTTTCCCGTCGCGTTTTTGAAACGCTCGTTATCGAAGCTGCGCTGCCTTTCGACCGGATAGATTCGATTCGCATTCAGAGCCGGTGGAACCGAAAAAAAACGAGCCACTGCGGCGTCGTCATTCCGTCGTGTCATTCCATTTCAGAAGCCGCGCCGCGCGTGCAACGAGTCGAAATTTGAATGACGCGTTTCCCGATCACGCCTCGTTTCTCTCGTCTCTCTCGTTCCTCTCGTCTCGTCGTTCTTTGCCTCTGTCGCCTCTTCCTCGTTCGAATTCGCGCGGACAAAACGCGAAACGAGATTTTTGTTCGCTTCTGTCCGACGTACAACCACTGATTCTTCCACGAGGCGAAACCATGAACTGTATTTCAAGTTTCCTATTCGTTGGTATTCGTGACTTCCGGATAGACCTTACAGTTTCCATCTTCGGGACGAAGAGATCTATTAAAAAAGCAGGAATCAAAGCTCCCCCATCGAGAAAGTTCCGCAGACTTGGCCGTCGATCGAAACCTTTGAGCATCGGTGGGGTAGTTTGCGATCGACGCTGCAGAAAATTAAGCTTCGAAGAGAAACAGATTCCATCGGGACCAGAGTTTGTACTGGATTCTTTCGCGAACGAACGTTCCGACTGGACTTTATCCGGGTCGTCGGTAGATTCTCTCTCCCCGAGGCTAACGTACAAAATTTATTTCGTTCCTCCTTTCAAACCACGTACCGCGGTGGCTTAGCCTTGTTATTATTGTTTTATGTGGCGAGAAAGGAGACTCGCGAAAGCCGTGTTTATGATATACCTTTGAATCATGCAACAGCTTAAAGCGTAATGGGAGGGTAAAATGTGTCGCAGGGAGGCGCTCAAGGAGCATTCAGATTTCGTACGACGAACGTCTCCGCGCTCGATAACGTATATTCCAGCGAAGATTAAATTTCGAAAGCAATTATCCTTTGTAGGGAAAAGTTCCTATTGTCTTTGCGGGAAGCCTTGTTTCCACAGTTTCCCGAGTCTATCGGTAAATGTCGCAGAAACACAACATCGGTCGGTGCAACTTCCCCCCCTCCGCAAAAAAAGAAACACATCGAATTTACATGTTGCCCGAATATCGAGAGGATCGTGCGCATCCCCTCGGGCAGAAAGTTTGCTAGGGTCTCCCCCCGCGCGTAGAAGGGAGTTTCCGCGTGGCGAATAAGGGGTAGGGAAGGCAATTCGGTTTCCAGGACCGCGACCGCGGCACTGTCGCTCGGATGTACGTAACAAAATAGAGGGTACCGCGTCACGTTTTGTTATCCGTCGTTGTCGATGGCCGATGGGTTGGGCGAAAGAGGAGCAGGAGGAGGACGTGGAGGAGGAAGCGGGGGCTGGAAAAAGGAAGAAATAGGGAAGCGGGCAGAGAGATACATCGGAGAAGTTTCTGCAGACTTTCGACTTGGCAACGGCAACGACGAGGAACCTTCAATTTTAATGAACCGAGCACGAAGTACAGATAGAAAAGGGGGGCAGCGTGTTCGGGCGAGGAAAGTTTCCTCCGCCCGGTTCTCGTTGCTCGAAATCCTGGCGAGGCGAATTCTCAGCTTCGTTGTGAATATTGGAGCCGAAGTTTCGCCGGATGTACACGGGCCGCGGAGCAGACGAAAGAACGGGAATAGTGCGTCGTAGCTATGGAGAGCCGGTCTTATTAGCCCTGGCTGGCGATATTCGCGACAGAGTCGGCCGTTGAAAACAATCGGCGAACGTGCAGAAGCGCAACCTGTGCCCCCGCCCCCACCACTGAGCCTGCTTCCCCTCTCTCCATCCCCTGCTAGCCATATGGAATGTTAATAGACACGGAACAATAGGGGATTTCAATTTCACAGCGCGTTAACGACGATCGGGGACGCGGTAATGACGGTTAATAATGGCCGCGGGTGCACGGAGCGCGAGAGCGGTCGGTCGATGTCTTAATTGCTGGTCATTGCGATAATAAAAGTAATACAAATCGGAATGCAATCGGAACGGCGTTATTATGCGCGATATTAATTAACGTCCCGGCATTATTAGAGGCGCTGTTGCGCAGCGACGGCCTCGCCTCGTTGTTTTGCAGAATAAATTCGCCGACCGGCCGACGCGACGGTCCGCCAAAGTTCCCTCCCTCTCCATTTTTACGCTTCTTTTTTTTTATATAATTATTGTTATTATTATCATCGTCTTGGTCGCTTCCCCCGTCCCGGTCTCGTCTTCCTTTTGTCTTTTCGATCCCTTTCCATGCACGATTATCCGTAGGTTCCGCTATCGGCTTTAATTAACACGCTCGCGTTATATTCACTCTGTCGTGAACGGTTGAGACAAAGGACAGTGGCTCTTTGTTCATCTCATCGGCGAAAGCTCTTTCACACGCTCGAGAGCCATAGGGTAGGGCGTGTCCACTCGTGCAGGTTCTCCCTTCAGAACCAGTTCCACTTGTTTGTAAACACGGAAGGACTTCTATACGGGGGTGGAATTTCAAGACCGCTTAATACGTTTCATTATTTCCGCGGGACTGTCGCCGTTACCATTGTCGTTTCTCCGCCAACCCCGTCGCCGCCTTCTCTCTATTCCTCCTTTGATATCCTAATCTAGTTTTAATTCGAGACGAGAACGATCGCGGACCCGACGCGACCGCGGCTGTAATTAACATTGCCTCGGACATTTATTTAACGCCGAATCCCGTGCCACTTTTACCCGTAACGAAACTCGGCGATAAGTACGAGAGATAAGCGCCAGAGATAACTGCAGCCTGATACGTTGATGATTCTTTCTTTTCAACGGTGCCACGCTCCTCTTTTGTGTTCCGTTGTCGGCCGCCTCCGAGGCATTCGTTCGCGTTGGAAACGCCTTTTCGTTTCTTCTCCCGGAGCACTTTGATTACGAGAACGCGGATCACCTGGACGATCTTGGGATCGTTTCGAGTCGAGATATTGGAATCGTTGTTTTCGTTAAAAAGAAAAGAAAAATACTTAGTTGGCAGATTAACGGCCCTCGGACATTAGTATTAACCGACGTTTGACGAGCGTCTGTACGACGGACGTAAAATTCCACGAAAGGGTAGCTCGCGCGATAGGACTCTTACCGATACTCCAATTATTTGTTTAGGCGGTCTTGTTACCGCTTTTGCGGCTGTGAATGCGCGCAAACGATGTGTTTAAAGTTCCACTCGTCGAGGAACCATTTCGTCCCTCGTTAAAATATTTCTCGCCCTTCGCATCGGCATCTCGTAATCGCGTCGTTATTATTTTTCGAATTAGCGCCCGAAGCTACTCGTATTTTACGGTAACTAAGCTGTATTAATAACCAAAGGTATCACTGCTAGCCGATGCGCTCGTAAAAGTAATTTAAGCGATCGCGGCTCGATTCTCTTCTGGTCAGGCTCGTACTTTTTGCATTCGAGCATGTTCCCGTGTCCCTTTTTCTCTATTTCGTTTTCTGAACGAGTCGTTGGTTGAAATTCGAGCCAAGAAAATCGCGAAGAAGCTGCCTCGGATTACGTCCTCGTTCGCGCGCGAAATACGAAGGTATTTTTCGTAAGTGGCAGCCGTTTTGTGTATTGAGCTCCGGGAAAAGAATCTATCGGCATTTTGGTGATTCGGGAGCCCCGATCTAATCACGGTTAGGTTAAATTTTACAAGTATTTTCGAAGAGCTCGCGCATTTCTCGCGAGACAAGCCGTTCGAGTATTTTCTTCTACGAGCGGATCGTTGGACGAAATTCAGGCCAAGAAAACCGCGGAGGTGGCCGATCTGCGGGTGTTTGCGCCAGAAAGAAAGTAATATCATTCAAAAGCACCGGAAGTTATTCCCTGATGCGAAAGTTTCTCCATTTTACATTACAGGAATAGTCCGCGGAAGATGTTAGTCGCGGAGAAAACTTCATCTCCGCGATAACTTTTCCAATTATTATCAGATGGCAAATGGACAGTCTTTGTGTTTTCCGTGGACGGGCAGAGGCGGGGAGGGGGAGTCGGAGCGAAGGAGGTTGAGAGGAAGGAGGAAGTTCAGGAAGTCCCAGGGAGCTTGAGCCGCGGTGCACAATACCTTGGTGATAAACCCCGGCGGACCGGTGAGGAATCTATTTTTGATCGAATAGTCGATGTTTTCCAACCGCTTGCACGCGCTCTCCATGGGCAAAGATTTCACTCGACTATACGCCGGAGAGAATTCATCGAGAACGCGTGCTCCCGTCCCATCGACGATCGAACAATCGCGTTAACTTCCTCCGAGCTAGCTCGGTATTCCACGCGAGGACGTCTTTCGCGATCGTTTCGAGCGAAGAAACTCGAATAATCGTCGAACCGGACTGAAAAGGCTCCCCGAGAAATCGAGAGGTTGTTTTTCGCTGGACTTCTCCGCCTCTGCCCGACTTCGCATTACTTATTTCTTTCGAGGCAGTTTCCACGACAGTTCCAATCAGGAACCGGTAACAGAGTTGGGCAAATTTTATTTACGAATAACAACATTTTTCAATTCTTTCGTCTGCTCGAGCATCCGTTAATGGATTCTAATTTCGAAAGTTAACTTACGTATCTGACATTTTTATTAGTTGTTCGCGAAATTGTTGTCCCTTCGCCAGGACTTGTCACGATCTTTTGATCTTAGTTGAACCACTATTCTTCTTTTCTTCCTGCTAGAACAGGAATCGATTGTTTCCAGAATCCGATACTCCCTCCGGGTGACAAAGTCATCGATCGGCTTTTATTTGCATGCGCAGGCGGTGTATAATTAATCACCGAAACGCGCGTACGCGATTCCGTCTAATTGATAATACAATACGTCGGCAGTCGCGTCCACTTTGTATCGACATTCGAAGCTGAAGCTGTTTGCAATATTTGCAACGATCGCAGAGAGGGTACAGTGGACGAAGGAACTCGTTGACGTTGGGTTGGAAAATTTTGCAACGCGATCGAGCGTTTCCCTCGTTTCCGGCCGCTTGGCAGAGAGAATTATCGCATCGATGCGTGAAAAATTAAAAGGTTTCAAATTAATAAATTTTGCGCCAACGTAATATCTTCTCCGGCAATTTTCTGCGCGAAGATCCCATTGATTCGCGCTCGTTGGAATAATTTTACAAACGACCACTCCTTCCGCCACAAAATCGGGAAACAAAAGAGACGCGCCGCCCGATATCCCGAGTCATTATTAATTTCCCCGGCCGGGTTCAATTAAATCGCCGTGCAGCGCCTTGGTCGCGTCGAGAGGAACGGGGAAAAAGTTACTCGAGCGACTTCGACCGCGCTGTCGCGGCTGCTCTTGTCGTAACCCGTAACTCGTCGACTACTTTTTTCTGTTTTTAATTCACAGCTACCTTCGTTTTTCTCCTGATGCATCTGGCGCTCCACGGCTCGCAGTTTAGCGAAGGGTTGAAGCGCGCGTAGAATAAATCACCAACTATTAGGAAATTCGAGGTTCCATCGAGAACCGTCGCTCCGAGCTGCCAGACATTTTCCTCTATTTCGCGGTATTTCACGGTTCGTCGTACGTTTTATAGATTATTTAAACGTCGTTGTTGCTCTCGAAGCGGTGGAGGAAGATCGTGGAAACGAAACCGAAATCGATGACGCGCATTACGTAATCTTATTGGCCCGTAAACGAAACCCAATGTTTCTGAAATCGCTTTGACGAGAATTGGAGATTGGATCCGTGAGGTTCCCGATCGACGGATCATGATCACGTTTTAGTCATTGCGGGGTTTGCGCGCACCGTGCTTAGCGTTTCCCCGGGGACGATAAAGGAACATTGATGTCCGACCTGTGGAAGCTCGTCGACGCGTACTCAGGTATTTCCGAAACAGTAAAACCATCGCAGCGCGGTGCAATAAAACTCGACGCGTTCCAATCAAACGCGTCCGAAGTTCCGATTCGTTTCCAGCTGTCTCGACAGACTCGTCGGCCTCCGCTTGTATCAATTTGTCTCGCATTCAGGGAAGATGGACGACGTAACAAGCAGCCGAGGCGAGGCGAGACGAAGCGTCGGACTCGCCATATCCGTTCATCGAGGCGTAAGAGAGGTTCAAGTAACCGGAATTTCAACGCGGACGTTTCCACCGAGGAGTCGCGATCCCGACACGCCCGCAGCTTTTTCCTCAGCCAGACACCCAAGGATCGTCGCGTCTAGACGCGACAACCGCGGGAAACGTGGAAACGCGTTCCGACATAAGGGGGACACAACCAACCGGAAGCTTAAATGCATTTCTAAAAGCGCCTCGGACGAAGGAAAGGAAAACCTGCAGACTGCGCGCGAGCTGAAACTTGGGAACGCTCGTCTATTGTTGCAAAACTAAAAATCAAATTCAGAACTCGGCGATTTATAACGTTTCAAATACACATACGCTATTTTTTATCCTATAGAATACAGACAAGAACGATTTGGAAAAACGAAATTCCATTCCATCGTTCCATGTTCCTACTCGTGTTTTCGGTTGCCGAAGAAACAATTGAGCGCGAACATTCGAGCCGGACACACCGTGCATGTACAAATTGTCGTATCTCTCGGCGACCACCAGCGTTTCGCGTTTTATTTCCTGGAAATACGTTCGACGGAGAATTTGTCACGGCGTCGTGGGCGTCGCAGACGTTGACGTGATTTATAGGTGGTGTAACAGGACGTTTCGCTTTTTTTGTTTCAGGTGTGAACTGTTGCCAGAAGTATTATCGATTCGCATTACGTATGAAGTAATTGGAAATCACAGTGGGCAAGGTGAGTAATCCTACGTTCTCTCCTCCCCTCGAACATAATGAAACCTTCTATTTTCGCGTTGTCTAAGCTCGGGGAAAACTCGAGATATTTTGTCGCGACGGTCGCTGAGCTCGAGAAGCATCCGCGTTAATATTACAAAATTACAAGATCAGAGAAACGAGACGCATAGTTTCTGATATTTTCTTGTGCGTTCTGCAGGCATAATGTCGAAGCAACTCGACTCGTTTAACGTTCCGTAGTAGCGGAACGACGTTCCTTTGATCGTTCGCAACGAGATTCGTTTTCGAAATTGCCATTTCCCAGATTTCCGCCATTTATTTCGCGTTAAATCTAAATGCAACTATTTCGTCGGAACGATATAGACCATAGAGCAATATTTATTAGAAATCCACGCGTTAGCATTCCTCTAATCGCGCGTGTCCTTTTTCTGTTTCAGGATTCCCGACTGCCGCGATGTTTCTCTCTACTTATTATCAAGAAGTATTTCTTACTATCGCAATGTACTCCGTAACACGGTGTGCATCTAAAGTAAACGGTTATTCGTGTTTTTGAGAATCGTGATAGCTTCGTAGTGTGCAAATGTAATTAGGGCAAAACTAAGAGAAAAAAAAAAACGAAACGAACACTGCAAAACGAAAAAAAAAAATGACAAAAAAAACGTAATGGAAAAACACACAACCAAACGTACACGAACACAACACACGCATACACGCACACGTACACCGAGCATACTACCTTTATTAACTCGTAATTGAAACGAAGTAACAAGTTTTCTCTCTTTCTACTCGACACGATAGTTTAATCCAATGATCGATTATTAAAGAATGCGAAATAAAAACGAAGAGCTCGTTCCTCCCCGGACGACATATTCTCTCTCGTTTCGTCGAACGGAGATTTACTGTACATACAAGAGTTTTGTATATTTGTAAAATAGATAGGGCATTTTCTTATAAACAATAAAGTTATTTATATATATTTTAATCACAACTCGGGGAATGATTCCTTTATCCCGTCGTAGATCGCCACAGGATCATTCTCAGAGTATCGTTGATCCAACAACCGATCTCGCGGTTGGGAGTTCCGCGGAGCATCGAGATCCGATATTCCATCAACCGGTGCGTATTATGTTCGCTCGCTAATAAAGCTGTGCAAAAACATTACTGTAATTTGCATCCGGATCGGGTTCTTCGACGGTGCAATTTGTTCCGAGCAACGAATCCTCTTCCGTTATTCCGCTTCCTTTTTTAGTAAGTGATTTCTCGACGAAAAATTTCGAAACGGAAACTGACGATGTTCGGACCAAGTTTCACAGATATACGAAACACGGAAACGATAAGATTTAAAATATGTTTGGTCGTTTCGAACGACTTTGGCGAAAAAACGGAGCGGCGACTGTGATTTCGCGTGGCGAAAAACGTCCAAGGAATTATCGCTTTTCGCGCGTTCGTTTCAGCGAATTTTCATGCCAGCGGGTGGAAATCGCGGCTCGGACGACACCCCACGTCCCGGCAATTTGTTCGTTCCAAATTTCCACGGTGTTATTAACTCCCGCCTGCTATGAAGAGCCAACCACGTAGCCATGTCCGTTACATTAACTTGATTGAGAAATATCGAACAACAAGTGCGTGTATTACCGATCGGCAAATGAAATTCGTATCACGCGTACGTCAACTCCATTCTCCGGATATTTTTCAGGCCTTTCGGTCTCTCGCGCTGCTGTTAACGTGATTTCTCCGCGGGGAAAAGTAATTATTTTCCGATACCGGTGACGCGTGATTTCGAAACAATTATCGAATCGAAAACGGGTGAAAAAGTCCATTTTAAAATATCGAAGTAGCCGAGGTAAATTGAATTCAAAGGATAAAACGTACGCGTACAAGGTTTAAGGCAATTAGATGTCACGTCCATTGTATCCGGATAAACCAAGTAATCGTACGATTATAAATCTAAACTCGAAATGTAAAGTATTTTCAAAAGGTTCGCGTTCTCGAAAGCAACCATCTCCGAGGACCAGTTTGTTAGCCTGAACAGTCGACGCGACTCGGTCGAATTCAGAGAATGAATACTGCGCGAGGGCGGTTTCTTGAAATATAGGTTAATATATCTCCGAGAGTCAGGTTGAATCGCAGCTTCGTATCGCGGGCTATCTTTTATGGCGTACTCGCGTTAGTACGCATACTTGCCACATGTCATAAAGGGGAGTTCTTAGAGCAGTAATTACACGAGCTTTGCTGAAAGCTGCTTGCACATCCGTGAAGGCAGCGCACTACCACTTTTATAATTATTCCCGTGGACTCGGAGCGCGGAGAATTACGAGAAGTCGCCGAGTGCATCGCCACCGTAATAACAGGTCCCGTCGGGAAACCTTGTTACGCTTAATTCTTTGCCCCAACCTCCGGTCACCGACGATGGCCCTTCAACCTTCTAACGTCCTAACGATCGGATTATATTTATAATTACGCGACTCTGCTCCCGGGATCTGCCGGAAGTGCGCCGCTCAAAGCAATTAGAGCGTCTCTTCTACGAGCGACTTTAAGACTTTAGGGCAAAGATTTTACACCGGAAGGCGCGCAAGTATGCAGAATTTCTCCCGGGCAGATCAAACGTGTTCGAGCTTACGCTCGAAAACCGTACCATCGATCCTTTCCTTCCTACGGTAGCCAGACAGGTTGTCCAATATTTTGCAAATTGCTGATGCCAGCTTATCCGATATTTAATTAGTTCTATGGAAATAATTTCTCGACCGTTTCGAGCGACGTATCAATCGTAAAAATGCTGCTTTAGGTTGGCCACGAGCCATGCGCCTATTAGATCAGTCAGAAAAGGGTGAATCGTTGCAGTTGGCAAGCACAAACTCTTTCGTTTCAACCCTCTTCTTGCGACGCGACCGAGTATCTCGATCCGAACAGAGTAAACTGATCGACCCGGGCTGTCTCTAGCATATTGTTTGGTTACACCGAATTATAAATTACGAACAGTATTACGATCGAACCAATATTATTAACGGCTCCAGGCAGGCAGGGAATTTTTGATTCGAATTTGAAAATCGGCGTGTGGAATAACGCGGCGGTTGCAACAGGGAAATATAATTTGTTCCGTTCACGGCGGGTCTCGTTTTCCGTCAGCTCCACTTTTGGTTGCCATTTGTGTCGCGCAATGGAGTGCGCTGCTCCTGACAGCACTTCGCTTACCCTGCGCCCGCTTTGTCCGTCGCGCGGCTCTGACAATGAGACACGGCCTCGCGATATGAATGAATCCTTCCCCAGCCCCTCGGTTACATCGCCCTCGGGCTGCAAGTGCAGATCAGCCCCCCGTGCACATCCGAGCAACCACCCTCTATCCCGCCAACGAACTCGAAAGTTCTCGAGGGCGTCGATCGTCGTTGCCTTTCGATCCGAATTCTCCCAATAAACGCGTCAATTCGGCATTCGAGACTGCGACACTTACGAGGCGAGAATTACGTTCGTCGAATTTGTGCCACGAGAGGGTGTGTATCGCTTTTCGTACGCTCGAGCGCATCCCGAGCACAGTTTAGCGTGCTCGGAGATATCGACGATTAAACTACTCAATGAAACTACTCGGATTCGCCGATTTATAATTTTACGAAATAACGCGTAGCAAAAATTTGAAAGCGTTTGGCAAAGCACAGCGTAACAGCGCTAACTCCGGATATTAAATAGCCAGAAGTAATCTTTCCATCGAGGGTTGTTTGCGCAAACAAACGCGATCGCAGCCAGCATCCACTCCGGTGTTGGACGATAATCTGCAGTCGAGTACTTCCACTTCCGTCGTATTACTCGGTGTTTCTACCATGTTCCGGACGGCGTACCGCACACTCGTCGATGTTAATGCCGAAGAAAATATTCGAGTAGCGGGAATAACAACGGACGATGGGGCCTCTGTAAATTCACGAGCGCGTATCGGACCTGTATCCGAGTTACAATGGTACTTGTATTATTCAAATATCGCGTGGTATCCGTATTAGCCGTATAAAGCCGATATCTTCATTACCCGAATAACGCAATGGCGTTACACGCCCGCAACGCCCCACGTAGGTACGTGCTGCTGCATCCCCCAAGGTTCGCTATCTGCGATCTCGAACCGGGCTATTTACCACTCTTGCCTCGCGTTCGATGTTTAAAAATCGAACCGTGCACCGACAATACCGAATTAGATTAGATTTAGTAGCAGAACTCTCGCTCTAATAAATAAATTTACCACGCGTTGCAAATAATGCGATACGAAAGAGAAAATCCACTGCTCCAGGAGACGATGAACGAATTTCAGGTTCTTTCGAGCCATCAAATGTTAAGATATTCTACGTATGTATTTGAATATGGTTCTTAGAAAGTCGTGTCGACGTTGTTAGTGAAACATCGACCGCCATAGTGGTCCGAGTGACCGGGAGTATCATCGTGTTGGCGAACAGCGTCGCGAAATAAATCAGTATTCGCGCGCGCGTCTCGTCCGGAATAAGAAAAAATAACCGTCTTGTTATCTGTATTACGAGCGAGGTCGCGAGAGTATGGTTGTGTAGGTGCGTTGGCCAGACCTTGACGAGGACGCGATACGAAGGGAAGGAAGCCAGCCAACGAAGGGAAGATATATCGACCATTCGCACGGTCCATTCGCCACAGCGCGTACACCTACCTATGGGACAAATAACCGTATAAATTTCGTCGCGCGACACGTCCTCTTATATTACATGGAAATGTACGGAGGTTGGTAAGCTTACAAAACAGCCACGGTGACTTTTTGCCCGGTTCTTCGTCGAGTTAATTCTTTCGTTGCAACGGGTTTTCATGGACGATCGGCGAACTCGTTTCCCGAACAGCGTACTTGACTATTAACCCTTTCACGACAACACGAAATCACTTTGCTCGAGTTTGCTTAAACAATATTTTATTTATCGTCGATACTTTCTATACGGTACTCTAATAAACTCTCTGTAGCTTTCCAAGTCATTCTTATGGAATCCTTTTGGATTTTTTAGCTCGATGTTTTCGCGCGATGCATCCGCGGATGCAATCAACTTGGCCAATTAGCGATTGGCGGCGGGTATGGCTAATTTGATTGTTCGACGGTTTACGAGCTCGGTACGTAGTTGTACATAGCGCGAAGGAAGGTTCGACAAATTACGGGCTTCGAGTCGGATCGGGCACGGATCAAAACAAGCTCCCGATTTTCGTATTGGTCGAGTTAATCTTTCTGTGCCCCTCTCGCCGAATAAAGGCCCGTCCGCGTTAATCCAAAATATCCTTACAATGTCGACAACATTGCGATCGCGTATTTCATCGAGTTCAACGACAACTTAACGAGTAGGATATTTGCGATTCTTGGCGGGCCGTTTCGTTCTCGCCATGCTTTCGACCAGTGCCAGGCTGTCTAGGGTCAACGCCAGTCACGGTTAGCGTGACACTCGACGTCCGACACCGCTGGAAACGGCAAACTTTTTCCGCTAAAACCCTGCAGCGGCAAACTTACTTGACGCGTGAGTAGCGAGCTTATTTTCTCTATTAATTAAAGTAATTGCGTCTGGTCCTGCATCGCGAATATCGAGGTAGATCCGAAACGAACACGAATATCGAAGCGGAGGCTAAAATTAGCCGTATTTTCGAACGTCCCTATCGCTCGGTGGGTTTTTAATTTCCAATCCACTGCACTGGTCGGAAAACTCTGCTCGAGATACTGTTTTAACGGACAGCTTTGCGGATATTCGCCCGTTTTTCGGTCGTTAGAACTTTCGAAGTTGAAACGTTAATTGAGAACGGATCGGAGCTCGATTCTAGTAAACCAAATCTGCGATTTTTCCTGATAGATTGGTTGTTTTGTTTCTTAAGATTTATACAAACGATCTACAATTGATGTTTCGATCGTCGTGTTTTGCCAAACCACTCTATACTTTCGTATCCTTAGTGGTTTCCTTGGCTCGTTATATACCCTGTCTTTCTTCTCAACTTTCCACTCTAATTCAGCGTACCCAAAAGTGTATCTCTTTCGTTTTCCTACTATTCTCGCAAATTTGATCATATTGCTCCTCTGTTTCAGCGTTCTGGCAGGCAGAATATACGACAGAAATGGATTCTTTGTATTCGCTGCCTGCTTTACGAGGTCCTTGACTCGAAGTTTCCTATTTACTCGTTTAAGCTTCTTTCCAATCTTATCGAGCTTCCTTTACCTTTTACGTATCCGTCTACTATTTTAACTCCCTCCTAATCGATACGCGTTCCATAGATTCCTACTTTTATTTTTTCCTGTTTCTCGTAACGATACGTTTTCTTCTTTCCCCCTGTACGTGGCAACGTTCTATCCCTTCTCTCGCGTTTAAGTTATAGCGACGCGAGAAGAGAAAATAGAAAAGTGTTCGATAATAGTTTGACGAAGAAGTATTTACTACGGCCGATGGAAAATTTGTGGCCCGCGAGGAAACCTCTAACAAGAAAATGCTCCAAGACCGTGCGAGCACTTTCGTCGTTGGCGGAGCGAGGCGAACCCGTACGATGCTGCGAAATTTTACTCGCCAATTTTCCCTCCAAGTACACAAAAAAATTTGCTGAAGTTTAAATATTCACCGACGACGCGCGCCGTTCTCGCGAACCTTCAAACTTGGACTATTTCTTTGGTCGTAGTCGGAGCGATATCGACTGCTAAAATTCTGCAGTAATATTCAGTTTCACCTGCTCCGTCGACGTAAGAAGAGTCGGTGCTGCATCTTCCCTGGAAGGTAACCAGATGGACCACCCTATCCGCAGTATCGAATTACCTTAGCAGCCGTGGCGAGCATAATTAAACATTTTTCCTTGGATCGGAAATTGAATCGCCGCGTGCATGGACACGGACGTCCGAACCTTTATCCGCTCGCGTGCCTCCTAATTAAACTAATTTGTTCGACGCGAGTCGGTTCATTGGTTCGCACCGGACGGATTCTCCTTTCGCAAACCGAGACGCTAAATAGTAGCCAACCGCGGCGTCCAATTAAACAGCCAGGAACGAGAAGCGGCGATTGTATCGTCAGAATTGGCCAAACGGCTGGCTGCAGTCGGGAAACCAACACCGAGGCGAAAAATAAGTTTAAACAATGGATAGAAAAATTTTGAAATTTCCCAGAGACTCCGTACAACTCCAGAATTTAATTCGAAATTAATGGCCCCAATTATGGCGTTGAAAAAAGCCACGTACCAGGTTGTTAATTAGATCTTGAGTTACGTATCGTAGAATATCGGTGTTTTGACGTAAGATAATCGAGTTGAGAGTGATCTAGCGAACAAGGCTCGCGGAAAGAAAAGTGTTGAAAGGCCTGTTGGGGTGTTATTATAATATCACGGTTGACGGGACGACAAGAAAATTGATGCGATTATGGCAAAGTCGGTTAACCGGCTCGGTCGATGAAGTCAATGCGCACCGGATTGGGTTAAGCCACTCGTTAGGATCCCAAGCAGCATCACGATCTTCTCTCGGATCGTGTACATTCCCCTGCACGAAACGGTTTTTCGAGGCTGGTTCGCGATCGGTTCGTGGAACGTCCTGTAGAAAAAGGCGCGGTAAGCGCGAGCCTACGTAGGCGCCTGGAGGTCGTTGCCGTTCGAATTGCAGCCCTGAAAAATGTCGAAAATAATTGAGCAGACCGGCCGTACCCTCCAGTTTGCTTTACAGTTGGCATCGCGAGGCGAGCTGCTCGCGGACCGTGCCGTCGTAAAGGCGACCGCGTCGAGGAAAAAGCGTCCAGAGGAGGGAAAGGAAGCGCGTTTTGCTCGAGTCGGTTTCTCGGGCACCGAGAACCACGGGGCATTAAGGAACAGCCATGGAATTCCGAAAGTTTGTTAGCTCGTCCGCGAAGAAACACTATTTCGAGATCAGTTTCTTGGTCCGGTTCCCGGGTCTTTTGCATTTTCGAACCGCGTCCCGGCCCGACCGATGGATAAGACTGTAAGCACCGAGATCGGACCACCGGGATTAACCCTTTTCGGGGCACGGACGCGCACGGGAGGTTTAGACACCAAACGGCGGTGGATTTTGAGGTTTCAGGCGTTCCGCGTGATTTGCATTTCCGTGATTTCGTCCGCGATTCGAGCAAATAACATGGATTTTTCGCTGGCGTTTCAGCGACCGTGTTTGATCCCTGGATCCAGAGACTCCAACGTCCTAGATTTAACGAGCAAATTTAATCCAAAGTTAATCGATCATTTTTCTGCTAAATTTTCGACTTTTGCATAAGGAAACGCGACGCTTTATACTTGGTTTTGCGCGAGACGTCGGTTGTTTTCTGGCCGTGCATAATGGAAGGCAGAAGAAGCTTCTACGACGTAATATTTCGAGTACGCTTGCGCGTTATCAGGGCGAAAGGAGATCGCAGAAGGTAAAAAGGAACGGTGAATGAACGGGTACGTGTCTCGAAATAAACATTTCCGCGAACGTATCTTTCGTATTAGAGAAGGTTGAGTGGCAGAGAACGTGCGCTCGTGTGTTTCGCGGCGAGGTGGATTTTCTTGCCGCGACTCGTTTTCGAATCTCTCGCCGAGCGCGGAGCATCAAGACCCTCTTGGACGCAGTCGTCTATTCAGCGTGCTCCGCGGCACTCGAATTCCACCGTGCACGTCTTTCCGGTGGCTCTTGGCGGTGTTTCGTAGCCGGCCGCGTTGCTTCCGCTTTATCTTTAACGTTCTCGTAGCGGAACTGTACCGCGAAAGTGCCGTAGGTAGCTCTCGTCCTCCTCTTCCCTCGTGCACCGGACGACCAAAGCAGACGGTTCGCGGAATAATTTATTCGTTAAGAAAGTCGCGAGCCCGTGAACGTTCGCGAAAAAATACCAGCGATATTAAGGGACCCGGAACAAGCCTCGAACGCCAAAAGTTTGTCAATTTGTCGGGGAACAGAAGCGACGGCGGCGGACTTTCCGGCCCTCGGAAGTGCTCTTAAAACCGTTCTACATTTTCACAGTATTATGTCTGCCGCGCTCCTACCACTTACCTAGACGCGGCTGCCTCCAAACTATGCGCCGAATGTCTTCGTGGAATACTTGGGATCCCTGCCTGGCAATTTCGAGTTATCTCGAACGGGCTACGCTATCACGGTGATTCTTGGATGCTTTCGACTGACAACCAAACGAACCGTCCGAAACTCCTGTATCGCGATCTTCGATTCCCCGGTAACGAGATTCAGAGAAACAATACCGACCCAACAAGGCAATCCTCCTGTCGTTTCTCGTACAAACGGTGCGACAAGTATTCGTTACGAAAAAATTCACAAGTTTAAAGATAATTACAACGTCCCGTTGGCGTTGATGCTCCCCTATTTCGTTTAATTCCAAGACCACTTTGACAGCTAATAAAGTACGTCGTATCCGCGAGAACGAAATATAAAAATTTCGTTCGCTACGAGGATACTTGGATATCGCTGCTCCAGAGACTCTTCTACGAGTACTCTCGCGGATACAGTTAGCTGAATGCGAGGCTCGGAGCTAGAATCGTCGCTAGCGTACACGGAAATCGTCGCGGAATACATTTACTCGTGTTTCGCGAAAAGATCGGCGACCGCGAGACGAAAATGTGCTTGAAGATATCCGTATTGTGATCCTCGACTGCGCACAGAGCGAAAGAGGATCTCTCGTTTTTTTCGAACGGTGTCGCAAATTTGGTTCGGTCGCGACGCAAACTCTTTCGCCCAAAATTCACGAAAACCTGACGAAAACGGTCGTCCTAGAATTGGATTTCATTAACTCAGATGCGATCGAATCTACTCCAGATCTAACTCGGTCCAAGTTAGCTCGCGCAACACCCGACTTAAATCTATTCCAAACCTGATACTGACTTGGTCTAATCTCGATCCATCGTTAGATACGATCTAACCTAGGACTAATCCTGTCGCGACTCATAGTCGAGAGTCGATCCGGCTCAACTTACGTGTAAATTAACACTAAACTTACCCGGACCGGTCATCTGACCGGTTGAATACTTAATATTTTTTTGTAAAGAACTGGACAAAATTTGGTATCAAATTCTCGTTAGCTTCCGATGTAAATAGGAAATATATGTATAGCAAAGACGAAAGGAGAGAATTTACAGTTTCCACTGTCTTAGAACAGCCCAACAACGCGTATTTAAAATAGTTAAACTTTGGAAGCGTGCAGTTCCGAAACTACTAGGGTTTTATTAATAATTGAGCCATCGTTGGAAGCGGTAAACCTTCCCCTTTAAAATGGCTTTTGGTTTTTGGCGATACGACTTTCCGTTTTCGAGATATCGTAATTTATGTAAAAGGTAATTTATCGATTTCTTGGTCAGTCTCGTGTACAATAGCCTATTAACGCGTATTAAAAATACTAAAACTTTAGACGCGTGCAGTTCCGAAATTACTAGTGTTTTATTAATTATTGAGCCATTGTTAGCAGCGGCAAAGCTTCCCCTTTAAAATGGTTTTTGGTTTTTGGCGATCCGACTTTTCGTTTCGGAGATATCGTAATTTATGTAAAAGGTAATTTTTTTAATTCGACTATCTCTGTCTTCGTCTAACGGAGTCGGACCTCCTTGTCGCACGTGCGTCGCGCTGACCTAGCCCACGTACGTGACTCTTGTGACCTAGTTCCAGCGTAGTATTTCCAAGAAATTACTACGCACTGTTTACTACCTACGCGCGCGCGGGATCAATGAACTCGCGCGCGTAAAGAAATCCTATCTCTGGAACTAGCCGCCGCATCAACGCGAAACTAAAATCCTCATATCTCCGGAACTAATGAAGCTATCGACTCGTACAAACGCTCATTTTAAAGGGCATTTTATCCTCTATCTAATGAATATAAATACTCTTATAATTTATGCTATCTTCTATGTTTATTTTACAATTTACTTCGACGCTACACACCCAAAGAAGTTTCAGCAATTCCTATTGATCGTGCGACTAGTGTACGATAAAACTGGATGTTAAATTCTTTACTTAATTGAAAATGAATTTAAATCTTTATGCAGGATGTTTGTATAATTACTATGCCATTTTTTCGTAAATAACTGCTTTCTCTTTGCGAATTAAAGAATCGGAAGGCAATCTTAGCTCGGACCTCGGCCAGAAAAATACCATTCTCGAGGTAACTCGATCGTTAACAGAACAATTGTTGCCGAAGCGCGAGGTTGGCTCGCAGAATATACTTTCGCAGCATCGAGGAAAGTTTGTTCGTTCCGGGAAAGGAGAAAAATGCACCGGCGAGGATGAGAAATATCTGATACGAGGCTGGGAAACCTAGCTTATGTCTTTCCGCGCGTTGGTATCTTTTCGCTGGATTCAGTTAGCTCAGTCGCCGGCATAAAGTACGCGAATTGTTATGCGAGCATTCTGCGGGATGTATCAGCAAGATCCCGAAGACGTTCCACGGCAATTCAGCGCTATCGGTAAGGTCTGACGCGTCCTCCTCGTCGTGCCGTATCTCGCAGTCTTCCCGTCCACCGTTTCTCCTCGAATCGATAAAATTTCATTCGTCCGCGAGCCGTGCGCGTCTCCGGGGAACTCTTTGTCGCAGAAAACGGCCACGTTAATCGCGTCGCGGATTTAACGCGCGAAACGACCGCGATATCGCGATTCTAATCGCTCGACGAAAGAAACACCTTTTTCTTTCCTACCTCCGCCCTCGAAGATACGCTCTAATTTCTCCAAGTTTCGCTCAACGAATACCGCTTCTCTAGATGTATTCTTGCACGGTATTGCATCATCGATCGTGCAAATAAATTTGTTCGCTCGATAAACACCAGGAAAATGCAACGAGCGAGGAGAATAGTTAAGTTCGAAGGTGGTAAGTCGATTAACCATAGACGCAAAAACGAATTCGAAGCGTGCAGCGAACAGATTAGTAATGTCACAGTCAGAATATGCGGTTGCGTCGTTCGTTCTCGTAGTTCGAGGCAATCCTTCCGGTTTATATTTTGTACCGACAAACTTGCAAAACAAATTGATGTTACATAGAATCCAGGACACTACGATAGATATGTATCTGGCAAAACAAATGTCTGCAATTAGTTTGCATCTGACTCGTAGCCCGGAGAAGCGCAAATAATCGGTAAACAAATTAGTCTGCTCCTATTTAACGTGGATTGCTTTTCTTCCCCGAAATTAACTTATTCGATTCGAGAGAAAATCATCCGAGTCGTTGGATTACTTTTCAGAAAAATTGACATTCTCTAATCTCGTCGAAGGAAACTCGCAGCGTAAATTTCCATTAAATAACGCAAATGCCTCGGGCATCCATATGGACCGCGCGGAATAAAGCGTAACGACGAACGAGCGGCTTGATAATAGAATTAATTGGCGAAGTGGGGATAAGTTTCAGCGGCAAGAAACTCTTGGATCAAATGGCCCAGTCCCGCGAAAGGGTTGCAACGAATTCCTAACGCGCGTTTAATTATTACCGATCATTATATCCATATCGCTCGGAGATTAGAGCGATATTAGAGAGAAAGCCGGGCGTTGCGGTATCGGGCTGACGGTCGAATATCGGAAAACGATTACGACATAATTCACAGTATCGATAAAATTTAATTACACTTTATATAATGTAACGGCCGGTCTCCGTAGCGCGGGAGACTCCGACCCGCTGGATTTATGTCACTTTTGCAGCTGGCCGAAATATCGAGCAACAAGGCGATCGCGATGGTAATACAATTCGTTATCGTCCGCGGGCCGTTTTATCATTGCCGCGGATCAAGCTCCGTCGTGTCTTGCCACTGTGCCTCGAACACGACGTTTTCCCGATAACCGCGGTATAAATCTCCACGCAATATCGCGAACAAAGCTACCGCGCTTCGGCTACATCTCCTCTCCGATAAAATCGTTGTCCTTTTCACGGTCGAACTATATCTCTCGCGGCGTACGTCCGAGGAGACGCGTTTTAATTCTAATTCTTCGCGTACAAACGTTTCTCGATCTCGGAAAATTTTCCCCGGACGAGAAATCGTGTCTCGCATTTCCCTATTACTAAATTTTATCGTTACGGTACTTGGCGCGTTCTACGGCGAAACTGATATTAGTTTACGCAGCAATAAATTTGGTTATAGGTGCTAGCCATGTTTATAGACGCTTCGTGTTCGGATGCGAGGATCATCGGTCCGACGAGCATTAATATTTCGGTAGTTACAGTAGCAGACTTTTCGTTGCAAACGTTTCGAGGCTCGGAGCGTTCGATTGTTGTCCATTGTTCGAGTCATCGTGGATGGAAGGTGTCGCAAGGTTTAGGCGTGGTTCGTAGCGGTCGTTCGCACGGACGCTGGTATAAGGCTCGCGTGTTGGAGCGTCTGAACTGGTTTCGCGATCGGCGTCGTGATTGCAGACACTCGGTCGAACGATATTCTTATGCAACGGAGGATCGTGCGCGCGACAAAGCGACGTCTCGGGGAAAGGGAGCGTTCTCGAAGGGGCCAGAGAGCGCAGAAAATGGAGGCACGTTGCGCGATCAATCTTCCGCGTTCAAGTTTATCTTGAGAATTTCATTTCTTGGGTTACGGTGGAGGGTTGGCCGCGCGAGGCAGCGGTTTCCCGAGACGCCTGCCGGTTCGCGTTTCCTCTAATTCCCGCGAAATCCACCGAGAATTCGGATTCGTAAAAATCGCGCGAGAAATTAGAGGAGATCGTTGCGCAAGTTTTTCTTTGCTCTTTCATAACCGAGCACCGCGCAGAGTCTGTCCGTGCAAGAAACTTGGAAACAGAACAGTGGCGGAAAGTTTTCGTGGCCTCTCGGCTCGAATTTCTCCGCTTGCTCCGTTGCGGTGGAACGCCGAACGACGAGACGAGTAGTCTCGAGCCGGAAACCGGGGATCGTTGCCGCAAGTTACGAATTAATGCGAACCGAATTTGCGACGAATTGCCAGCTGGATGAGCCCTTTCGCGGCGCACTGTTTCCGACGTAAAGCGTGATAGGGAACGCAAATTGTACCCTGAAACAATTAGCATACTACGTTCGAAGAATCATGCTACGTGTATATAGACGCAGTGTGCTCCGAGAATGTACACCTAACCGACACGCTCGAAACTACATAACACGTCTAAGATGTTACAAATTCGCAGCTTTTTTAAATCGTATACAACGACTGGAAGCTAGCCTTGAAAACCCATCATTCGATGCATCGAATTCCAAGTACTTGCAGCGTCAAGATCGCTAGGAAAGTGCCGACATGTATCCTCGACAGTGGCAACGACGAAAGGATTCGAATTTCTAGCCGTAATAACGCTTCGAATCGCGGCATGAAAAAGGGACAACAATCCGGTGCGCGTTCGACGAGGGATTCGAGAGAAACGGCACGCCCTGTCGCAAAGCTATCGTTGCGAACGTCAGAATGTCGGGAGAAGTTCCCTCAGAATTTAATGTCCCATGTGTTCGTAACGATCCGAATGTCTGCTCGTATGTCCTGTTCCGGAATTTAATACAGTAACGTACGTGTAATTTAGATCTGGTCCAGCACGGCTAATGCGTTACACCGCAACGCTCGCTCGCGCTCGGAATTTCGTCAGCAAATTATATCGGTGCCAGGACGGAGAGTATTAATGCCTGTACATCAGGGTTCATTTTGTTCACCGGATTCACTTTGCGCATCGCGAACGATCGAAAAATACCTGAACGTCCGTGTGTCTGCGGTGCCCACAAATCTTTCACCGTGGAAATTATGTCGTTACGTAGCGTCGCGACGCGTGATACCCGACAATTCCCCGAACGTAGCTGGCTACCTCGATTCACCCTGCGAATAGCTTTCAACGACCTCGAAAACGCCACGTTTGCAAATTAGTTTCTTCGATAACTCGTTCGTTACTCGAGTTCCAGAATTCGGAGCCACAGAGTTTCTACGCCGTCGATTGGATTCGAAACGATAATCTTTAGCGGCCAAGTTTCGTTCGATTAAATTGTACTTTGGCAGGGCCGAGTCGTACAAG
Source organism: Colletes latitarsis (assembly GCF_051014445.1). Lineage (NCBI taxonomy): Eukaryota > Metazoa > Arthropoda > Insecta > Hymenoptera > Colletidae > Colletes > Colletes latitarsis. The sequence goes on along the minus strand of NC_135135.1, from coordinate 21,077,359 downwards.
TCTTTACAATATTTTATCAAACGTTTCTGCCTAGCTTTCGCCCGCGTTCAAGTCGTATTTCCGTCAAGTTTTCTGTTGGAAAAGGGCTGATTATAAGTGAAAAATGAGTCGAAAATGCGTAACAGACGATGCTTGTTTTTCGAAATAATTGAGAAAACTCGTGGGACGCGCGAGCGATTGAATACGATTGTCTGACGCGTTTGTCCCGGTACCCACTGTTTCTACTTACGCTACGCACGCGTACGCGCAGAGTTTTCCCAGTTAATTATCTCGAAAACAAAGCCCCGCACGAACAAATTGCACTCCACGTTCTCGACTTGTTTTTTTGCGTAAATTTTCTCCCGGCTGTACCACAAACATTAATATTTCAGTCTTTTCTAGGAATTTATCTATACATCGAGTCAAAGTTTTCGCTAGAATTTAACCAATTTTCCTAAAAATAGCTGTATCGTTAAGTTCGTAAATTCACGAATTTGTGAAAATTTATTTATAAATTATCCTCTAAATATTCTGTCGGCAAAGTTGCTCGTCGCTTCTTTCCGTCTCGGCAGGAGCGTGTTTCGTCTTTCGGTCCTAAACTCGAGCCAGTTTACCATCGTCGCTCGGAACGTTTCTCTCTCAGAGAGAATACTTGATGATCCAGGCGACGAGGAGGCGGATCGATTTAAAGCGGAGCAGATGCTCGAAATTCGGTTCCCCTGATTTTCCGCGCCTTGCAGCCCCGCGCGATAAATTAGCCCGCGGTGTCTGGTGCGTGGTTAAAGGGCCCCGAGGACGTCGCGTTTAACGAGCTGCTTTTCGCACGCATGCGTGCCCTCCGACACGAACAACCTGACACATTTTCATTTTTTTCTATGGCCTCCTGGAGGATCAGAGACGAACGATCGAGCGCGATTCTCACCACTCTCGCGGCCGTAATCAGCGTCGAAGCTGTTGCGATTATTTACCGGGGATCCCGGGGATAGGCGAAAGTGATTGCGGGGGCGTGGCTAAACCTCGAACAATCTTAGACAGAATTATCCTGGGAGCTAATAACCTCGAGTAAAGGCAATGGTGCTATAAACTCGCCTCGGAGCTCGCCACCTCACCGACTTCGCATCCGCGCGCACGGCCGTTACTCGCCGCGTTAGGATTTATAATCCTGTTAACGCCCTGTCGATGCTTGTAATTACTCTCTTCCGTGGTTCGTGCAACGCAAACGGCTTTGTATCCGCACCGGTTGCTATCAATTGCCCCGCGACGCGTTCAGTTTTACGCGTCGCAGCCATCTAATTCGTTCGTTTACACGAGCTAATTCGCAGCCGTTTCAAATACTCGAAGTCAGGAGTGGGCGTCGGATGGTAGAAATTGTTTGCAAACTTGGAACCGGGGAGCCATTTGTTTGAAATCTCGATAGCCGTTTACGGACGTAACCGGGAGCAAACGAGAGGAGATATCGTAACTTTTCCAGAAGGATACTGTCTCCGTTACGAATTAATATCCTAGAACCGCGTTCGATCCGAGTTACGCCGATCGGAGAAAATAGATAAAAAGTTGGTCGTACCGGGTCGGCGAAAACGATGTTTCGACGCGAATAGAAGTTTGGTGTTCCTTTGGATTTAACAGGAGTTCCTTGGGTCGATAAGGCGCTAAAGTTGGTTCGCGGTGGCGGACAGGAGACAGCCGGGATCGTAACGCAGTTTCGAAATTCGTCATCGTGTGTACACCCCCCGCAGCCGTGTCTTCTATCACGTTTCGCGTGTCTGGGGAGAACACACCGTTTGACCGTGTCAATTATATCCCTGGTCAATCCCCTGGCCGTCAGTCCGTGCATCTGCCGAGTTTCACGAACCACTATCCCCCTGTATATGCTGGGCAAACGCGGGCGTTGGCCGAGGTCCTGGCCTCCCATCGCTACCGACGTACAATCAGTTCACCGTTCATAGGTCCTGCGCCACGATCTCCGACAATTATCGGGGGAGAAACGGGAATGGCTGGACGACTGACTGCGCCGCGCCACGCCGCGCCGCGTCTAAGCGAAAAGCACCGAACTAAGCGCTAAATTAAATTCCTCTTCCGGCGAACTTTTAACGAAGAACCGTTTCCCTCTGTGCTATCCTCTCCTCTGCGTTGGGAGGACGCTGCCAAAGCTGCTGCGACGCTGACATTGGAATTAACAAGCGACCATCTAATGAAACATCGAGCGGAGGAGGAATCGGGAGGGCAGCCAGTTTAAAGGAACGTTCTTTTCTCGAAATCTTTCTTCCGAACGGCGGAGCAAACAAAAATTGACCGAACGTCGCAAAAGTTTTCACGCATCCGGAGGCGTCGCGTTACAGAAGTTCGAAGGCCCCGTAATACATAAAACGTTTCCTTCCCGTCGGGAACGGTCGATTTAACCCTCGGCCTGAATCCGGTTGAGCAGAGTTTGGGATCTGGACGTGACAGATCAGGCAAAGTTCGAGAAACCGCAGGCAACGCGAGAATCGAACTTTATACCGTACGCGACATAACGACGGACCGCCGCGCCAGTTGTATCTGCATGCATACGCTCCGCAATGCGAATTCGACGCTTGCCACGTACGTAATTCGAGCGATTCGCGAGCTCCACGAAACGCCCGGAAAGGAGAAACCTTTGTCCAATAACAATGGAGACGTTAACACCCTCGTTTTTCTCCTTCGAGCCAATATCGGACATTTTTACAATCTGGTTTACTATGAACAAGCTCCGTATCGTAATTGGAGAATAAATTAACCTTACCAACACGATGCAAAAAGTCTACACAGTATCTATTAAGTGTAATAAATTGCCAATACAAAAATACGAGACAACCTGTGAATAGTCGATGGAATTATACAGAGCCAACTTATAATTGCCCGTTTTAATCATTCGTATCATAAAAAGTGTCAAGGGATCACTTTGCTACTTTCGTGTTAAAATCAAAGTGGGACAGTTTGTGCCCTTGGCTTGTTAGTGACTTTTCCATCAACGTGTTTGCCCTTTGAACGACGCGAAACCCCCGTAAAGCGATAGAGACGTTTATGCGTTCCCTTTCGGAGTGGTCATCCTGAACAACGTAAACTGGTAACCGGCTGTGTGCATCCGACCGAGTGTTAAGTGTACTCGGCGGTCTGTTACGCGAGTTGGGCGATTTCGCGTCGCTTAATAGTGCGATAGAATTGATCCGGCCGCATCGTAAGCGATGATCCGTGTCCCTGGAGGAGCAATTATGGACTTGTCGTGTCGCGATCGAGCCCGTGACTCTCAAATCTGGAATCTTTTAACCTCGCGAAAAAATGCAAATTTCGTTTCCGATGGGAATAGTCTCCAAGTGCGAAACAACGCGTGCAAGAGTATCGACGAACGCGTAGCGATTGATCCTAGTTTATTTGCATTCGCGATCCTTGGGAATAAGCGTGTCGACGAAGGCTATATTTCAGTACTTAGCGAGCAAAGCGGATTATCGGATCAATGAACTTTTTCCGTTGCTTCGACGTGTAAAATCAACGGTGAAAAAGTGTCCCCTATTAATCGACATCCTCCTTCCATAACGTCGCGAATGAATGCGTCCTCGTTCCGCGAGGATTGAAAATCCCGGCGCGATCCTCGGATCTTTATATAGAATTTAATTGTTCTTCGGCCCTATTTTTTACCCGTATCTGGAGTGGCGAACTGTATCCAGATCTTCTATGCGTCCAAAAGAATTTCACAAGTTGCTTTCCTGAATGTGGGAGAGAAACTTTTTCGTCGATCGCGTCCATTCACCGGCGTATCTCGACCAGCCGGAATAAAGGAAAGAACACGTGTATATATTCGTTCTTAATCAAGCTTGGCACGCAATCGCGAGAGAAGAAAAGAGTTTCTCTATTGACGATGCGGCACGGAAGTTGCGCCGACGAGTTGCATTAAACAAATCTTCCGGCGTAACGAAGACGCGTTTTAATAAAGGGGCCCTCGAAGTTGCCGACGAACCGCGTCTGGTTTTCCGCTCGTAATTAAAAATACTCGCGGATTCATCGCTGAGAAGAGTCGAAAGTAAGTTTCCTTTCTGTTGCCGGGTTGCCCGCGTACGCGTTGAAAAGAGTAACGCTGCGCGAGATGAAATTACTCGTCGCGATACGCTTCCGCCTAAAACACGGAAGTCGAGGAGCGATTCTTTCGCTCGGAGAGCATATAGCGACAGAGTAGGGAGTGGGGAGGACGAGTCGATTCGAAAAGCCAACGAGAAGAAGGGTCGTCGCACCAGAAGGCGGTTGGTCTACTCGGAGGGTATAGCTAGTTCCATATCGATCTAGGTGTCGTTATCAAGCAAGTAGGTAGGGGAAGTTATATAGTTATTGGCCCCTGTACAGTTATTGGCTTCCCCCTCGGCTACTGCCATTCAGGGACCAATTTCGTGGTTCATTTTCATCTAGGCGACTTTAATAATAATGAAGATAAAGCCTTTTTTCTTTACAGTCGAACCGGCTATTATCGTTCGCGTGTTATACGGCTATTCTCGGCCGCGCTTTTACGGCAACCAACAAATTCTTGGCTCCGACGCGGTCGCAGCCGAGTAAACAACCAAAAAATACCCGGTGGTTTCCAAGCAAAAAGTACGCTCCGACTTGTTTTCATCTTGCGATTTAGCTGTTCCGCCTTCGATCGTCCAAAGAAACGCGCGGCCTTTGACTTTTCTTTCGAGTTACTCTATGCTTTGGTCGTCCAATTTTTCCTTGGCCCGCAAGAACGATTCGTAGTCGGGGATCCTTCGCAACCGTGGAATATTATTCGGTCGACGAACGAAACCTTGGCGTTAACAGTTTCGCAACAAACTGCCCAGCGAGGCCCAATCGATCGACTCGGTCGAGCCATTAATACGAAACGTCATTTACATTCGCGGGGAAGCCGGGCGTCGTAACGAACATCGTCGATCGAACCCATTCGCGTCGATACGGCGAATTAGAGCAACCGCGACGAGGACGCAGCGTTCGATCGAGAAGTTCGAAACGCGTGCAAGTGGATTGTCGGGAAGAAAGTTCGCGTCGAGCGGAGACCTGGAAGAATGGAATATTCGCGTCCCGCGGAATTCCGTGAAGAACGGCCGAAAAAGTTGTCAAGCCGCGAGGAAACGAGCGACCGAGGGGACGGGCGTCGTTGAAAAGCGCCGCGAACGACACCGACGACGATCCCGACTGTCGCCGATAAAATATCGCGAGACTGTACAAAACACGTCCTCGGTCTCTCCTGCCAGTTGCCCGACGAAAAACCGTCTTTGATTCACCGTCAAAACAATCCGGACGCGGTTCGAGCTTTATGGCAGCGCCGGTTTTCTACGCTCACGAACGATTTCTTGCCATCATCGGAGAGAACGTCCCTTTTTCCGTTCGGATTTCGAGCTACGAGGGTGAGTGCATTGCCACTATTTCGATTCTGCGTATCTATTTCGATGCTTCCATTTTCTTGGTAAGTGGATCTTTCGTTACAAGTGGAACGCTGGATATTAGATCGTCCCATAAATCCTGTCGCCGCCCTCTTACGCCGACTGTAACCCTCGCCGGGCCCTCTTAAGGAGTCTATTTCGACGAAACGAACAAAAATAAAGATACGATAACGCGTATGGTCGATGGATTAAACCGAGCGATGCACCGGAAATAAGTCGGAACGCGGGAACGCGGAAGATCGAGTCAACTCGCGACCGCTGTTGGAATATGAATATCCTGTTAGGGGATGTTAATCTTGGCAATTACGAGCGTGCAACCTAATTTCCCCGAATACCGTGCCGCGTTCCCCTGAAATTGCTTGTTAAATCATTTCTGCATTATTTTTACCTTCGACACGGTCGACGGCCACGCGCGGCCGTAATATTTCCTGGTGCTAGCCGTGAACGCGTATCGCGTGTAAAGCAGAAAATTCTCGGGGACGTTTCGAAAATTCGCGTTAATTCCGCGCGAAATTGAAGTTCTCGTAAAAAGCGCAATATTCGTATAGATAATATATGACCGGCAAGCGGTGCACGTGTCAGGGCCGCGCATAGAGCCCCAGATCGCGCAGTAACGGTAATAACACTTGGGGCAATAATAAAGATTTAATGCTAGGCATTCCGCATTTTACGTACGATCGTACAACGGACGACTGCCCGGTCAAAAACCGATTTCCACGGAATTACGTCCTTTTTCGCACCAGCCGAATTCTTTCTTCGACCCCGTAAATTGCTTTCCATCGAACCATTCCACGTCCAAGTTCACTGTCCAAAACCAGGTTGAACGTCATCGAATAATCCTGACAGCGAATTAATTATTCATTGCGTGCTATACAAAGACGACCCAGTGGTTATTTAAATCTAATATAATACGTGTTGCGTTATTATTCGAACACAATTTTTACTTTTTGACCATAACAAAAGCGAGGGGAACGAGCGAAAAGGTTGAGATTAGCACAAAGCACTCTGTATAATAATTGCACGTGTCGTGTGCGCGATGCCCCTTAGTACGTTAATTTCCTTGTGCCGTGCTCATGCTCGGACGAAGCTCTCGGTCGAATTTGCATTTTAACTAAATTTCTTACCGGATATTATTTCCTGATTGCGCCCTGCGTGTACCTTTTAGAAAATCTCGCACGGTACGATACGCACGATTCGTTAATTTTCTTCCTCGGAGGAAACTCTTAACTAAACTCGTGTTCTCGCGAAAGGTGGAAAAGACAAGGTACCCAAAGTGCTCTGTAAATTTACCGATTTAGTATTCCTGGGTTACGCGAGCAGACAGCACGCGGTGGAAGCGAAAAGAATCGCGCGATAACCTTGGTAAAAGTATAGGGCGGAGGGAACGTGCGTTGTCTGTCGGGTTTTCAACGCACTTGGCGTATTAACCCTTTACTTTCGGAGCATTTCCCCGGGGGAACAATAGGGGATCTCGCGCGACCACGATCCGGCGTAACATCGCTCGATAATAAACAATAATTAAAAACAATCCCGTCGGGACTGGAATGTTTGCATTCGAGAGATCTGTTTTTCTGTTCGGAGGGCAGCGCACGTCGCTCTATAGGCGGAACAAAATCAATTGGCCGCTCGAGACCACTTTTCCGACCATGAATCACGACAAGTTCAAAATTTTACGCCATCGTATAATCCTTTCGCCTCCCGTCCGACCGCGGGAAATTCTCCCATCGCGTTGGTATCGAGCGCGCCGCAAATACTGTTCAATTTGGTTCGAACAACGCTTCGCGGGTGCAAAAAGGATCCTGATCGACGAACTTTGGACTCAACGAGCGCACGGTAACTCGGAACAAAAATTGGTGGGCTATCGATCGATGGCATACATTTCGAGCAATCGAGCGAAACAGAAGCGGTACGATAATTCGAACAGGTAACTTCGGTAAAAACGGTAGATGAAAGGGATCGTGTTAAACCGAAAGGCGAGCGATCGCCGAGCGGCCGGGCGATTATGTTCGGGCTGTAGTTGTTTTCAAGGGACGAAGCCGAACATCTCCCGCAAGCGTACATCACGAAACACTCTGTTACACGGTAAAACGTTGCAGTTATGTTTACTGTTAGCAACTAGATGGAAAGGGAGATCTTTATCCGGGTGCATCGAGCCGCGTGCAGGGTGCATCGCGAGTCATCGCGAGCTTTGAACACCTTGTAGTCTGCGATGCGACGGGCTTCCGCGTCCGTGGTCTCTTATATCGAGAGAGAAATGCCATTCCGTGGGATGGGTGACGTTCCCTCGATGGAAACTCGTGGCGTTTGAAGGATGCGCTTGTAACTCGTCGACCATGAAAATGGAAGCTACAGTTTTTTCTGTTACACGGTACTGTGTTTTCTATTGTGCGTTGGAAGTCCGAGGCTCTTAGCGATTTTGGAAAATAGTAGCGCATAATAATGTCGCTGGGTTTTGATAGAAAGCCGCGACGTTCCAAAGAGGTACATTGAAAACTCTAGAAATTGAAATGGTTGTTCCGTGTGTTTGCTCGTTGCCTCGTAAAAGTTTACACGGTATCGAACACGGAAGCTTGAATTTTTTTGCGCGCGAATTTCGTGTCTCTCGTTAGGTTACGGAAGTTTGAATTTTTTAACGAAAAGATACTACTCTTTGGCTGTATTTTTACGAGAGATCGTAACATAGAAATTCATGGAACGCAAGATTCCCTGAAAATTGAAGCCTGAAACTTTCGCGTAAACACGGTTTCTGGAGAAATTTTAGCAATCTTGGAAACACGCTATATTATCCTCCGAGTATTTATGTTTGGTGCTCGATTATAATGTTCGACCGTAGCGTAGTTTTTTATTCGCTTCGTTTAAGCGCTTTTGCGAGCAAATATATTTTCGAGGACGTGCTTAAACTTTTGCATATGATCGCGAACAAAATCCTCGCGTATAAGCGCAGCTTATCGAAGTAATTATATCCAACGGTCTATCGAAAGGAATTTCGTAGGTGCGTTACTCTCTCTAAAATATCGGGGAAACCCTTTTATCGAAGAAAAATAATCGTCGAACGTTCGATAATTGTTTGGTTCGGGCTCCGTTTATCGAAAGTTTATTCGAGTCGGGGTAAAGAGAACGTGGAAAAATAGCCTCGTACGATTTGCAAAATCTTTTCCACGAACGGGAGTTAAAAATGAACTTCCAAAACACGGTAAAATCAACATACGAGGGCTGCTTCCGCAGTCGATGCGAAACGAAAAACGAGAACCGTATCGAAAGCAAACACTCGTTGAAAAAGTGACGAAAAAGAGGACAAAGGAGGACGGGACGCGGCGAAGAAAAAATAATCACGGCAGAGCGCAGATATAATCGCGGGGAGGAAAATCGTTTCAGTCTGCGAGCCGAAAAGTTTCGCGGTCGAAACAAAGATAAAAAGGACAAAGAGAACGCGACGCAATTATGAAGTTGGCCAAGTTTAATTGAATTTTCACGGCATATTATCGAACGAGACTTGGAACGTGTTACACGCGTTCCTGTATTATGTAGGGCGACGAATTGAGAGAAAGGGGCGATGTTTGTTATCGACAAAGGGGTTAGACCTTTCCATCGACGCTAAATCGATATTTCCTATTACGCGTACGTGCTGCCTAATGTGTCAATATTTTGTTACATATTACTATTTGTTTATTTTCAGATGACATTTTTTAATTGTTGGGTCTTGAGACTAGGTTCGGAAAGAGTACTTTGATCTCGCCTTGCCTCTTCGCGCGCTTTAATTTTCTCCTATCGAGGGAACATTTTAAATTAAATCAATCTAAAAAGGAGGGACGTTAATTCAAAATGAATTTCCAAAATTTCTCTCAACGGCGAAGCGATTTCGAGCAGCGTTAAAACACTCTGCAAAGCACCGTGAGTGCTGCGAAATTGAAATTCGGGGACTTCCTTGCAGCGTCGATCGCTCTAAAGCAGTATTCGTTCTGCTTGGTACCGGAGACATTAATCATTTCTCTACAACCTTCGGCTATATAGCGAGCTTATACAGAAATACGCTCCTCGTCAAATATATAACCGACTGCCTGCGATTCACGGAAGCCAAATACGGAGTAAATCGAATGAATCCCATCTAATAATCGTTCTCGTCTCGCAAATTATACAGTCGAGGCATCGCCGTATCGGAATTAATGAAATCTACCTTCTGCGCCGATAATTCCGACGCACATTACGCGTTTTAATTTCGAGTCGCGAACACGAAGCCGGCTCCCTCGAACGTACAGCTGCGAGTCGCAGGTCTTCCGAGCCACCCGCGGCTATTTTAGTTGGCGAACTTTATTTTCGATTAATACGACTACTTGGAGAGTCCAGAGACCGTCTCTCGCAGTCGGCTTCGCTGTGTACACAGGCCGAGTATTAAACGATTTTCCGGCGCTTGTACGCGCTGGAAACGAAATGGTTAGGGCTTCGCGACAATATCATTCTACCCTGAATTTCCTGGATAGTTTTACCTCGGGATTTAAATCTGTCTGGCACGAGGTGGCCCCCGTCAGCGAACTCCCACGCGCTCATACTCTCTTGCGACTCTTTCTCGACGGTTCCGCAGCTCGAAATCGTGAAACGGAAAATAGGGTCAAACCTACCGACCAATTATCAGCTGGCCGCTTTCGAAACGGCCGCGACTCGCGCTACTTTGGGGCAATCAGGTTGTTAACATAATTACGAACGCTACAGCGAAGAAACGTCGCGAAATCGATAATTAGTCTGGTAGGTCCGTCGTTTACGGTGACACCAGCGATTCGGTCCTTTGAACGCGCGCCGCGAAACGAAAACGACTGCCAAGGGGGCGCGCGGTTATTAAAATAATATTTTTGTCGATATAGAGTAGGGAATGAATATGGTATTCGGGGTCCGGTGAAAAAGAGACGAATGTCAGCCTGCGCTGCGGCTGACCGTACACGCGCATCCACGATATTTAATTGGCCATGCACTTGGACGGTGCACCGATATTTTCGTTCCGCTCGGTTAGAAACTGCGGTCTGCGCGCGTCAACGTTCCGGACCGACCGCAATTTTACTGTCCGCCACGAAATGTCGGCCGGGCTTCGTTCAGGATAGAAAAAATTTCACCGCATTGTCGGCCCTCGAATTCCCGATCGTCCTCGAATCGCCTTGTTCGCCACGTACTCGATAAAATTCACAAACCGTACGCCTTACTGTCGCTTTGGTTGAAAAATCAGCCCGCTTCGGATTCGTTATCGCGGAAACGCTTACACGGGCTATCGGAAGAATGTTCCAACGTTGTCGTTAACAAGGTAACCTCGTTTCTTCTTAGAAGGGAGGTTCCCTCCCGGAGGACGTGGAATATTTTCAAAGGGAAGCACCAGTAATTAGGCTACTGTAACGATTATCAAATTACGATGTTAATTCGCTGCTCTTACGGCACGAGTTAATAACCCGTGCATTCTGCTGTTCATTGAAACGATAATACTTGCACGGACGGCGTTGTACCCAGGCTAATGACTGCCTGCTGTGTCCTTGGAAAGATCATTATCAAAACGTGGGACCGAATAATTATCGGAATTTGCCGAGTTACTTTGTTAATCACCTTTAACGTTATCCCCGTGTTGCGATCGTACAACAGGACAAGCCCTCGTAATCGTATCGTTGTTAGATCGTGATTTTATGGAACAGCGTACAGCAGCAACCTGCGTTTCATTTTCTAACTCGTCGACCACAGTACGAACAACCATGGTACCTCCTCGGTTAGCTCCAAAGACGATCGAGAAACGTAGCTACGAAATTGGAAAAGTTTGTCCAAAAAAAGATTTCGTGCGTATAAATTGCAAAATTCCCATCTAAATAAGAACGTTATCAATCTTTGTCTGGCAAAGACGACGCTTTCGCGGCAAATTAAGATTCCGATAAAACGCGCAATTAATATGTACATAAGTTTCGTGGTTCATTATGCGGCACGTTGCCTGTAACGTTGATAGATACTTGGCGCTGCTGGGAGTAATTTATTTAATAACCCGTCGTATACCGTAGAAGGTATTTTTTTTCGTGCATTCTGTGCTTTATTACCGCACTGTGTCTCTTTCCCTTCTACTTTGCGGCTCTGTGTTTGAATTTAAAGCTGAAAAACAACGTAACGATTCCGAGGAAAAAGTTCGTTAATTAATCGTGAATATACAGAAACGAACGATAACGAGGATGTTTTCTCACGCGGCGGTTAGTTTTATATTTCTCAGGGAACTTTCTCGAGACTCGAACTCTTTTTTTTTTTCACTTTTCCACGGCGGTGGAACGCGGCTTTCGCCTATAAAGCCGATCCTCCGTACGGCCGATGGAACAAAAAGGAGAAAACAACGCCGCCGATACGCCTTTAAATACAATTTTCCTCGATGGCGGTGGCTGCGGTACGCAATCAACGAGAAGTATTTGCACGTGTGCGGAATACGCAGCTTGTCCCAATTCCGTGGCTCCATTTTGCGGAAAAATTCGAACGCTCAGACGGTCTTAATAACGATGGCCATGATTGAAACGTTTTTCAACGGTGCACTCTTTTGCCACGGATATCGTCGACGAGGAAATTTATGTGGAATACGTGACCCGTTCGAGTGCTGCTTCCACCTTTTTTATCCTTACCGGAGAAACTAATTATCGTAACTGATATTAAAGACCGCCGGTAGATGATTCTTTCGAGCTAACGCGTTCCGGAAGATATTGCGGCAAAAATTCGATTCTTTTCTACGGCATCGGTGCATTTTCAGATTGCCTCCAGTCTATTTAGCTCTTCTACCTATTACAGTGCCCGGAGAAAATTGCAATTTATCGCATTGACTCTGTATCAAAGTATCGAGGTTGAATGTTGCCTTCGTTCGGAAGAACCGTGGCTCGAGTACATTACTCTAGGGTATATTATTCTTTCATTGGCTATGACTTTTTATCGTCCTGCCAGTAATTTGTCAATTAGAGTCTCGGGTCTCGTAGCGTTTCGAAGCAACGATCCATGGATCTACCCATACGCGTCTCGAACGGTGATTTCGACGATGTTTCGGGACAGAAAAGAGACAATAGTTTTCTAATACAGTCGTTCGCAGGCATCGTTAGAGCAGTCTCGAATCGAAAGAAAGTAATAGTTGCTCTTTGGAGGAAGGTGGTCGATTACGAATCGCGTGTCCCGCAACAGGGAGGAAGATAAAAGCGAAAAGGGACAGGGAAAACGGCGCTCGCGAAACAATTTCACGGGCGGTCGTTTCCTCGCGGAGCGATTAGAGTGATCGACGAGGTGTCGAGTCGACCGACATCTGGATCCTCCCGTGAAATGCATTTTTCATGAATCCGGTTGGCCGGTCGCGCAGCCTCCCGGTACACTCGTGTGTTTGCTTATCATTATTATACAGTTTGCGGACGCACGGTGGAACGGAGGTGGGCAAAGCTGACATAACATTCACGGAACTGTGTCTCCTTTGAGGACGTCTAGAACAACATTGTCGGGACATCGGGTGAACGGATCTTGGCTCTCTCGGCTGCAGTCTATGTACCTCTTCTTTCACGTCTCATTTCTCTTCGGTGCTCTCCTGGTAACGTGCTTACGCCGCACACAGGGGTTATCCGAAACACGGGGTGGCAACTCTAATCCCCCAACACGATGGAAATTAACGACATCAACAACTTTGTGCCACCGGGCCGGTTTGCGCGCCGCAGCATCCAGCTTTATTGAATTTTACCCTATGAACGCACAGATACGCAACCTAACGCGTGTATATACGCCGCTACGCGATGCATACAGCCCGCAACGCGTTGACACCATCGAGAAATTAAGCCATTTTCATCCTTTTTCAACGTTGCTTCGAACGTGTCCGTTTACGCTAATCTTGACGCTTCGTTACAAAGTGTGAAATTACCGTGTCGTTTTCGAGCTTGTCTTCTTCGACGATTCCGTGGTGCAATTTTCGCATACTTTGCAGGCCGTGACAACGGAGGAACGCAACCGTAGCGCGCGAAAATTTCCACTATTTAAGAGTACAAACTGAATTTTATGGGAACAAACCTGATAATCTAACGAGGAATAAATTATTTAACGAGGCATTCTACCGTAAAACGCATATTTTTAGGTCCTCTTTTATATTAACTGTAGAAATTGTGCAAATTATACTTGTACAATTTCATAATTAATTCGTTGGTTCGCTCGGTGATTTAATAAACATATATTTGAAAACAAAGAAGGAAAAGTTTGGGCGTCGTTATTAACTTTTTAATTCGATCGCGATAAAAAATGTAATTATTTTGTGATCAACGAGTTAATCATGTACGTCGATTATGTACTTTTTGTCTACTTGCATTACTCGTTAAACATTATTGCTAATTATTCGATAACCATAACCATCAATCGTTGGATTGATTACACGATAATTATAATCGTTAGTCGATAATCAGATTATATTTTGTCCAATACCGTTGCGTCGGACTCGCGATCGAAGGAATCTCCGAATTGGGTAAACAATGATTTATTTAAATTAGAACGGTCGATATATTCCCAATTGTTGAGCGATGGACGCTGTTATGGACGTATATAATGAAACAGGACCAAACGTGGGAATTTTGTTGAACGCTTGGGAAACAGTGATGTCGAAAAGTAGTACTTTTCGTCGTCGTTTTCATCGTATTGTGATTAAATATCGTTTGCTGATCGTAACGAATATGAAATATGGCCAGTTTTCGCCACTGTGCTTTTAGCGTGGGCGAAATTGTTTAATTATCGAGTATCTTTCTTAGCGACAGTTGAATTTGTTCGAGATCAGGAGCGTTTCCCTTGGTTCGACCGAGTCGAGCTTTCCCAGCGAAAACAAAGTCGAAAAGTTTGCGAGAACGCAGACGCAACCGCGCATGAATTGGAGCTCATGAAGATTTATCGACAAAGGTATCCCATGGACTCGAACGGTGGTTTTTAGAGCGACGCGGGGCGCGCTTGCAAACAGCCGTTTCTTCGCGCTCGAGGAAATGAAACAAATTACTCGATAATCAACGTCCGCAAACTCCGCGGAGTAAACTGAGAAAACGGCGAGTCTCGCTTCAAGTTTCCAGCTCGGTTCTTCCTACGTCGTATCTGTTTCCAACTTGAAAGAGAAAAATTAAATTGCGGGGAGACGACGCTTTCGATCCTCGCCTCCGCGGACCACCTTTAATTCTAACAAACTTATTCGAGGTACGGGATCGTTTGTTCGATCCTCGTTGAAGGCTCGCGTTTGCTTTAAACTAATCACCGACCGGAGGAAGCCGTTTATTAACAATTTTCGCGTGTAATTTCGTGACGAGGGGGACAGAGGGTGGGTCGTTAAGTCTGCCAGTTTTTTCGGCATCAAATTATCCGGCAGACTCGCAACGAGCTCTCATTAAGCCCTTTGCGCCGTCGCGAAAAGAGTGCAACGACACTCGGCCGGCCGGCCAAGCGGATTGGATTTTATGAAGATTTATCGGTAGCCTGCGCGAGAATTCCGCCATTGCGAAACCCTGGCTTCGAGACGACGCAGCCGTCGTATTAGAGAACAAGAACCACTCGATTGGGCTAACAAAAAAGAAAGAAGAAACACTCGCGAGAATTCGGGACATTGTAGAGAAGACTCGAAAAAACGATATTAAATTTGAAAGTGCTCTTGGTTAACGATAACTGGATAGGAATTCCGATTCCTATTCTCTCCGAAGGACACTCGTTAGTCTTCTCCCTGCCCCGAAGAAATGAAAACGCGTTTAGAAGGGTTCTATAATGCTAGCGAATCGCTTTTAGGAAGAGCTTATGCGGCTACGATGTAAACTCGCATCCCGAACGCCGGCTTAAGTCGAGGATCGACTCTCGAGCCCTTATTTTAAACACAGAGTGGCTTTACGGAACGAATACAATGGCGCGAGTCGCCCCATAGAGGTCGTGAATCGGAATTTATGAAGATTTATCGGTACACGTAGCACGGGAATCCTGAGCGCGTGGAAGTCGGTTTTCAAGGAAAAGCGGAATAGGGTCGCTGCTAGTCGATGGGGGAAACCGGCACAAGGAATTCTGGACAAATATTTTCATTTTTGCAATATCGATTCGTACGTCGGCCGTAGTTTACTCGTCGGGCATTCGAGATTGTCGTTAATTAACGAGTGGACGTTACAGGACCCGAATGCCAGTCCTGTTACATTAGATATCGCGACACTAAATTCCATCGTGTCTCTTGGAGCACTATTATTTCGTTCGTCCTCGCTGTTAGATAATTCTATTCCTAGAGAACACGCGACGCGGGAAGAGCTGTGTGCAGAACGATCTAGAGTGATTCAGAACGTGAAAAGAACGAGCCATACAAACGAGAATTTAAAAGGATCGAGTATACAGGGTGTTCGGTCACTCCTAGGAAAAATTTTAATGAAGGATTCTAGAGGCCAAAATAAGACGAAAATCAAGAATACCAATTTGTTGATGGAGGCTTCGTTAAAAAGTTATTAACAGTTAAATTCAAAAATTTCAATTCGTTCTGGAAAAATTATTTTCGGTTGCGGGGATCAATTACAATCGTTTTTGATGAATAGACATACCCTCGAATTCTTGCGCATTTTCGAGTAAAAACTTCAGTACGGTCGGAACATTAGACGTTAATAACTGTTTAACGAAGCCTCCATCAACAAATTGGCCTCTAGAATCCCCCATTAAAATTTTTCCCAGGGGTGACCGACCACCCTGTATAACATTCGTTGGATTGGATAAGTAATATTGTAGTGTTAATTTTACTGTATCCGAACGATAAAGTTCCGTATTGTAATCCTCGAAGATCCAGCCGCAAATCGCGACGCGTTACCCTATTATTATTGACGACGGTTTGCAGGCGCGTTGCGTGGGAGGGAAGAAGCTGAAGACGCGGAGCGTTTCGCCTACGTAAAAATCACGGCACGGCGTTCGGCAAGATTTCGAGTTCACGGACAGGCCAAAAATCCTCGGAAGTTGAAGCTCGGCTTTCGGGATTAAACGGGCCACGCGGACTAATGCATATTTCGTCAGGTCTGGGTCACGCGAAGGGTGGAGGCGGGCTCGGTCGGGGATAACCCAATTGGATACCTAAATCCAACGGATTTGCAGGCGAACTCGTAAAGGAACTTGTAAAGATCCCATTAGAAATTCTTGGTGGCCCTCTGGCAACGCCGCGAATTTTGCAAACACCGGCCACGCAATTAAGCCAATTGATCAGAAAGTTTCCGACGACCGCGGTTCCCGGCAAAAGTGCCCGGCACCCGTGAATTGAAATTGATTAGGGGTGGTGGCGCGTTCCTTCCCGAGAATTTCTCCGCGCTCCGGCACCAGAGAGACAATTCGCGCGTCGAGCTTGCTATATTCGCCCTTCGTTACGCTGATATGACGGCGAGCGAAGAAATTCCATTAGATCCGTGAAAGCGAATTCTCGCCGAGCGGGCGTCGACGACCAGTCTGGATCGTCCCGTCGTTTTTCTTGCGCGTCTCGATCGAGTCGAGTGAAACTTGGATTCAATTTCGTCCAGAAAAATTCACGAACCTGCATCTCGCTTACGCTAATGGCGTACCACGTACTTTACTTACCGTATCAAAAACAACAATTCTCGCGACGTTGTAACGGAACTTTATGCCTTTAATAGTCAAGAAGCCGTCGCGCCAAGCACCCCATTCCGGTTATCAAAACGAACATTTGAATATTTCCACTGTTTACGCTATTCTGCCTCGCGCCTGTAAAACTTTAGGTCGATCGCCGCGTTGCTTGCCGAGATAAAACTGACGCCGTTTCGCGAAATGCGGTTTTGAGAAAAACAGCTTTAAAGTTTCAAGTTAGGTTACCGGGTACATAAAACGGAAATGTTTGAACTGACAGCTAATCAGCTACTCCTGGGGGTATACAGCGAGCCCTCTGCTGCCTCGGATACCTCTTTCTCGACCGTTTTTCCGTTCCTGCGAGACGTTCCTTTCCTCTTTGAAGGATTCCGAGCGACGTCGGTCAGCTCAGTCTATTCGCTCGCCTTGCCTGTCATTGGCCAGACGTTGCTCGAATACGATCATATCCCAATAAAAGAATCCCTTAAATCGAGTTGGAAAATAAGGTTCGGTCACGAGCACGATACAAGAGACAGCGAATACGTTTGGGTCCGGAAAGCCAGAAAATCTTAAACGACAGCGGGGAATTGAAATTTATCAGGAAGGCCTGCCTGTCTCTCCCGGGAATCCCAGAAACGTAAAGCACGAACCGAACAACGCCCACCGATGCACGTTTCGTTGGGAAACTGGGGAAAACGAGGCATCGGCAGGGCGTGCACGACACATCAAAATCTGACAGGAACGAGGAGGACGGGAAAAGTCGGCCAAACGAGGAAAGAAAACCAAACGATCGTACGATTTCCTGGGGCGAGGTTACCCAACTCTGACCCTGGGTGACATTGTTCCAAAACGCAACAGCCTCTCGTTGGTCCTCCGTTGCAGCTGCTCCCCGTGGCACCGACGCCATCCTCTCGTTTTTTTCCTCCGCTTCTCTCTCTTTTCCTCTTCCCTGCGGAGACAACTTACTTTCGTTTCCATTTAACGGCACCTCGCGCCGTTTTAAAACAGGAATCGCTCCAATGGGAAAAGTATTTCCGAACGAATGTTACCTCATCGCAGAGTCGATCGATCCCACGTTAATTCTCGAATCAAACACTCGACGTATTTTCTTCCTTTTGACCTTTCGTCCGTCGACATTATTAGACTCTTTTGTTATTTGTCGAATCCGACTCCCGGAATACGTCGTACGTCAATATTTCGTGATCCACGGTACGTTGCATCGCTTGCTCATTTATTAAAGGTTTCCTACCGTCGTAAATATATCCGAAATCTGGCACGTTTTATCGAATAACGGAGTTTGACATTTCCAGAGTCGTCGAGGAGATTTAGTTTTGAATAAGATGGATAAGCTCTTGCAGAATTTAATCTGTACGATCGTTGTTTGTTATCGTGATAATGTTTCGACCAAGATGATATATGTACTGGCAAATTAATCCAAAAATAACGATCCTAGATATGCCGGTCATCCACAGCGGACGTTCTAAATTACCATAGTTTCACCCTCTCTCCCCTAAATCAGCACCCTGGACACTGGGCTCCTTCTCGGAGATTTTTCGTTCTGTCGCGGTTCCTCCGAGGCGAGCAGGGAATCTTCGTCCCTGGGAGCGACAACTCGCGAAGAAGTTCGCGACAGAAGCGTCGCTGATTACTTTGAAAAAGGAAATTCTTTTCTCCCCTGTTCCTCGTCCCCGCGTTACTTTTAGCCAGAGCTGCTCCCCGGTTCGCCGGTTTTTCGAGAGGACGGAAGTTCGGCGAGCGGGTCTTTATTAAATCCGCAATACGACAGTGGCGAAAGTTCTCTCTCGCTTTCTTTGCCGAGGCGAAAGAGTGACGGGGAAGAACACCTTTGCGCCACCTTGACGATTGCGGGGAGAATCGAGTTACAAAGAAAATTAATTAGACGTCGAGCCGGCTCGTGTACAGAGGGATAGCAGCGGCTGCTGGCCGACAGGAACTTTCCCGACGACGATCGCGTCGGCGAAACGGATTTCTTTTGCCGCGGTTTATTGAATTTCCGGCGTAATAGTCCCGGGAAATCCGTTTTTCACGAGCGTCGCACGCGCGCGGCAATTTATTGCGCGATTAGCGATAACTCTCGCGGCAATAACGACTGGCGAATGTTGCGATTAATACCCCGATTCCCGCCGGTTCATCCCGCGATACGCTCGGATCGCGGACCTTTAACGCGTTTACCTCCATCGGGTGTTAAGTCCTAACCGGGTCACAGCTGCCGAGTTCATTAATTTCGCCTGAAATTTTTAGCCAATTTACGCAAAAACACGATGCGAAATACATTAGCCGGTTAATCTGCCGTGCCGAGTTCGCCCCGACAGCATAATCGCCGGACAAACGAGCAAAAGTATGCCTGCCGACGGATACAAGAATAACAATCTGAAACAACAACGTTGGCTACGCGATATCCGAGCGGCGCTCATTTCATTTTTCGTTTCTTTGTGATTTTCAGTGCCTATTTTTATCATTTATTTGTACACCGTACTCGAGCGAATTCAGACTTTTAGTCATTACCGAAAATATTTGATTTCGAGACTGCCGGCTAGTGATTTTAACATCCCAAAATATAATAAAACATTTCACAAACAATAGACACACCTGTACACTGCACGCCAAGTATCGTGTGTCGCAAAATTCACTTTTAAATTAAAATATTTATCGGAAAAAGCTGGCATCGTTGTTGCAAACATTTCCCGATATTAATTTTAAACGTTTCGAATTTTTGTTGCCTTTTTAATGGTTGTAACTTTTAATGGAAAATATTTACGATGAACGAAAATTAATTTTCCTCATTTTCGCGAATACAATGACGTTAATGCTCGACAAAACATTTTGAAACGCAAAAAAAACCCGAGAAAGGGCGGATCAAATTTTGATGGATAGCAATACTACACCTCTGTTGTATTTTATAACTGCCGGGAAAGTAAAAGCATGATATACACGTTGCGTGTAAACCTGGAAGCAAACTCGGTTTTGAAAAAATTGGAAAAAATAGGAATTTAAAGTTTGGTAAAAATCGTGCGATTTATGATATGAAATATGACGACCGCGGTGCAACGCGTGTTTAAATGAACCGTATGTTAGAAGAATCTGTAAAGAATTGTTCACTTTCGAGAAAAAAATTCGAGTAGGTGCAGAAATTTTTCGGCGAAAAAAAAAATTTTCAAATCATTCTGAAAAAATTATTTTCGGTTGTTGGGGTCAATTACGATCATTTTTGGCGAATAGACACACCCCCGAAATCCTACGCACTTTCGAGAAAAAAATTCATTACCAAAAATATACTGTATGGCCAGAAATGTTCCATTGGACAGTGTTGTATGTTTAAAGAATCATAACTTCTGGACGGATTGAAGAACTTTAATGATTCGAAATTTAAACAATGCGTATTAATAGAGCTCTAGAGTCCCAGAGAAATGGACTGAAAAAATACATTGGATGTAAGATCTACTCGTATACCTCGTCTGTGGTGAGAACTGCTATCGCCCGCACGCATCTGTTCGCAGATTACCGGTCTACCGTTATTTCCCCGGCTAATAACTCGAGCTGTAAGTTATCCTGATCGTATCGGAAAGGAGAAAATGGGAGCAAGTTTCTCGGTCGCGACCGTGGACGGGATACGTCCCTCGAGAAAAAGAATTCCCTTTCTTCTGGGAGCGATCAGCTTCGAGACGGATAAATATTCCTAGACTGAGGGTATCTGTCGCCGGAGCTGGGTAATTAAGTAGGTCAGTTCGGATCGGAGCACCGAGGACCGCAGAATGGTCGACACATGGGTCGACGCGTTCACGAGGAGCGGCGCGGTCGTCTTTGAGAAACGGAAGACCGATTTTCTCGAAGGACGGTTCACGCCGCTATCCTATTAGTTACGAAACGAGAAACGAACGGTCCAGAAATCGAGCGCAGCTGCTCGCAATTAGCGGCAAAACCATATTGTCTCGAGGTTAATAGATATTCAAGGGCCGTTTTGTTCGAAAGAATCGCTCGTTGGCAGTGACGAACGTGTGTTCCCGATAAATTGACTCGTCCCGCGGCGGACGTGGACATTTACATTCTTTGTAGAAACGAAGGGCAGCCATGGCCGTCGAACGTAATAAACAGGGGATCGAGAAAAAAGGCGGGCAACGAGGAAAATTAATTGGTGCACGCTAGATACGGATCTGTGAACACGTCCCAGTTTCAAACTATTTCGGAAAACATGCTCCTTCTGGGAGCAGCTCGACCGGGCTCGATATACAAAAACCGTCGTTAGTCACAGGAAACACTGTTTCAGCGAGATAGGACGGTCGTGCAGCTGCTCGTCGTAGCTCGACCGTGGAAAGGTACGCGCGTTCGCAGGAAGAAAAGCCCGCTCTGGGCTCGGGTAACAACGTCGTCAGGAATGGTGTCGAAACGATCTTCTCGTGGCCCGCCGGTGCGAATAAACTATTCTTTACGAAACGTTTACAGGTGTTCGAGCGTTTCGATCCTCCTGAGCGTCGACCTTGCTGGTATTCCTATTGGTCGAATCGAGCCGCTCGGTTTTAGACGAAAGCACGATAAGATCGAAAATCTGAACGATCGAATCTAAGCAGGAACTATAATTGCGCGAGCCCTAACGAACTCCATCCTGTACCACTGCCGTTAACACTGAACCTACCGGCACTTCGTGTATACCCATTCCTTCGATGACCGATCAAACGACCAGTCTTTCTTTTTCTCTTTTACGAGACAACGTACTTATAATTTTTCCATTATAAGCATAGATCTTCTCTTTTATGTTGAAAACGAATTTTATTTCAAGTCGATATCGTAATTTGTTCTAGAGAAAACAACTAATAAGAAAAAGTGCTGGTTGGTATTTATGCAAACATCCGGTACTTAAATTTCAATTCATTTGCAATTAAATAAACGATTTATAATCTAGTTTTATCGTACACTAGTTGTACGATCAATAGGAATTGCTGAAACTTCTTTTAGTATGTAACATCAAAGTAAATTGCAAAATAAATATGGAAGACAGCATAAAAAATAATAGTTGATATGGTCATCGGATAGAGGATGAAATGCCCTTTAAAATGAGCGTTTGTGAGAGTCGATAGCTTCATTAGTTCCGGAGATATGAGGATTTTAGTTTCGCGTCGATGTGGTGGCTAGTTCCGGAAATACGAGCGTCCGAAGCTTTTGTTTACGTTTCATTGACGCGAGACGAATGAACGCGCGCGCGTAAATAGTAAACAGTGCGTAGTAGTAAATTCTTGGAAATACTACGCTTCCGCGTCACGCGACTGTCTCGACTCACGCGCGACAAGGAGGTCCAACGCGACGCGTCAGACGGAGACAGAGATAGTCCAAATTAAAAAATTACCCCTTTACATAAATTGCGATATCTCGAAAACGGAAAGTCGGATCGCCAAAAACAAAAAGCCATATTAAAGGGGAAGGTTTACCGCTTCCAACAATGGCGCAATAATTAACAAAAAACTACTGGTTTCGGAACTGCACGCGTTTAAAGTTTTAGTATTTTTAATAGGCGTTAATAGGCTATTGTACATGCGGCGGACCGAGAGATCGAAAAATTACCTTTTACATAAATTACGATATCTCGAAAACGGAAAGTCGGATCGTCAAAAACAAAAAACCATATTAAAGGGGAAGGTTTACCGCTTCCAACAATGGCGCAATAATTAACAAAAAACTACTGGTTTCGGAACTGCACGCGTTTAAAGTTTTAGTATTTTTAATAGGCGTTAATAGGCTATTGTACATGCGGCGGACCGAGAGATCGAAAAATTACCTTTTACATAAATTACGATATCTCGGAAACGGAAAGTCGGATCGCCAAAAACAAAAAGCCATTTTAAAGGGGAAGGTTTACCGCTTCCAACAATGGCGCAATAATTAATAAAACACTACTGGTTTCGGAACTGCACGCGACCAAAGTTTAATTATTTTTAATACGCGTTGTTTGACTGTTCTAAGATAGTGGAAACTGAAGATTCTTTTCTTTCGTCTTTGCTATACATGTATTTCCTATTTACATCGGTAGCCAATCAGAATTTGATACTAAATTTTGTCCAGTTATTTACAAAAAAATATAAATCGTTAATTGCTCGGGGAACGTAGGTTTCAACTTGAACAAAACCTGCAGGACCGTATAGCAATATATTTACATTTATTGCGGGTAAGTTACCAAAGACTGTATTAGAGAATTTAGGGTCTAAGATGCTCATGCATTTATGCAAATTTTCCTTTACACGTGCAGGCAGTTTCTTCTTAGTTTGACCCACATAAGTTGCATGGCAATATAACGAATTTATCTCGTAAGGCTGTCCTCGTGTTCGTGCACGAAGTACAGTGTCATGAATTTTTTATACATATAGATTGCATTATAGGCACAGAATCGTCGTGTCTAATTGATCGAAAAAAGACGTACGTTAAAGGGATAAGAATGTTATACATAGACAGCGAATCGAGGGCGAGATCGTTTTATTTAGTTCGTAAGGCTGTACTCTTAAAGTTTCATTGGAGAGGCAACGCGGGGCGTCGAAAGTTTCGTCGCGGAAAGGATGCACCGACACAACGGCAAAGTCCGGGAGAAAAAAAATGAGCCTAACACTGGTACACGGGACAATTTCAGGCGGCCGTGTAATGATGAGAAAGTGCGGAAAGTTTCGATGCCCCCTTGGATAATTTTCGCTGTTTTCACGGCGGCGTAGTTAAGTTGCAAAGAAAATTAATTAGGCGGCAGCGTGGCACGCAGGCGTTCCTAGTACAGTGTGTTTCTAAAGTCGTTTCACCCTCCGACATTGTCTGGGCTCGCGAAGGGGTCGAGAGCATTGCTTATTATTAGCCTGGAGTTGGGTGTTACCGGCACAATAATCGTTGATTCCCCCGAGGGGGCAGGGCGACGCGGGGATCCGGTCGGCCGTCTAAAATTTCGAATAAGGAATAACTCGAACCGCCAGGCCGCGGCGCACCGGGGCGTTGTTTCGAACTCTTCTTCGGTCTCGAGGACCGGTTTTCGCCCTATTTGACGCGAAACCCCCGGACAATGTTCTCAGTCTCCCGGGGTTCGTTGACGCTCCAAGTTCGATCGGAGGTTAAATATCAATTTCACGACGGCGGCGGAGGATGCGTCGCGAGCACGTCGGAAAGGAAATAAGTTGGTGACGGAATCCGGCTAATTTCCCACCCCTCGAGCAAAGCAGCAACGGTGATTTATCGCGCGACAGCAGCCGTCATTCTCGCCGCGAAATGAAACACCAGCCGGGAACTTTGGGAACGGCCTGTACATAGAAAGCACAATATTCAAGCGGAGAGGAACACGTCTATCCGGAATCTTGAAGGGCTTCAATAATATCTGCGAGCTACTTCCAAAGTCTTGGCAAAGTTCTAGCAGTTTACGATACGTGCTGCGAGGCAATGTTAGCTACCTTCTCGATCCACTTACGTTGGGCCGCGCCCGCTCGCCTCGTTCGCCCTCGCGCCACCCCCGCACCAACGACCCCCAGACTCTGGCTGCCTGTGGGTGCCCGACTTGTCCATAAATTATCGTTCCGCGACACACGAGCACCATACTCGCGCTCAAACTTTTCTGCTCGATCGAGACAAAACCACTCACCCCCGGCGATCGTTGCGATTAGGCTCGGTTTGCCCGGCGATCGATGCCGTCGAGTAAAAAGGTTAGACGAGCGCGTGACTTCCCTTTCATCGGATATTCCACGAGAGGAGACACCAGGTAGATTTCCCCTTTTATCGGGAGTGGCCACTGGAATTTTTTTTTTTTTTTTTTGTTTTCTGTTACGAACCGTGGAGAACCACTCGTCGATGTCGAAGGGGGTGAGTGTGGCGAATAGGTGCCGAGGAGTCGATAGGGTTACGTACGGTTCTGCGAGCGATGCGTTTTACAAAGGATTTCGAGTTGTCGAGGGTTTTCCGGGCGAAATCTCTTTTCGGGAACGGTGAAATAGAGATCGTCTGATTTTGCGTTTCATAGAGTGCTTCCAGTTATCGAGGGATTTCCATACGACGACGAAAGGAACGAATACCGTTCATCCACACAGGCTGTAACTTCGCTCTTTTTTTATTAAACCGACCAAAGGGACGAGGCTCAAACAGAAATCGGTTCGAACTCGGTCGCTTCGTCTGGGATGCGTTTCGATTTTGCAACCACCGGTCGCGTTTTACGCACGATTTCCACTCTGTTATTAAAAGTTTGAACTACCCCTTTCTTCTGTATTATTTTCCCCTGGCCGTGTCGAGCACCCTTTCAGAAAGTTTGCACTTGAACGGCGGAAGTGCGACGCGACTGAATCACGAACCGTGCCATCGAAAACGGCCAGCTCGAAGGGAAAATTCGCAAATTATTAACGAGGGCCAGCGGCAAAGTTTTGCAACTGGGTGATACGTTTAACGTGCTCGATAGAAATTTGACGCGCGACGCGATGAATACACACTCGTTATATTTGTCAGGACGATCGCATTGCGTGTCCAGCGTTACACGGAACGATCGTAACGCAATGTAAATTGCCGCTTCAGTTTAATGCTACTCGACGAATACACTGTATTTCATTACACGTAACAGACTGTTCGGAAGTGCCTTCGGAATTTATAAATTTAAACACGAAAGAGTATCGATCGCCATGGATCGTACGCTTAAATTAACGAACAGAATTTCCAGCGGAATACGCGGTCTGAAAATTGACGCTTTCTCTCGAACGGTACGCGTTGATTTCGATCGAATTCCACCGTCTCGTCGACTTATTCGATCTTATCGGGAGACGAGGAACCCGTCCCCGTATACGTATAGAAAAATTACGTACTAAGAGAGTCGGCCAATTATCGAGCGGTCGATCTCCGTTACATCGAGGCGAACACGGCCTGGAAATAACTTAAGAAATTTGGAAAGACCTCGGACTTTTACGACCGGCCGAGAGTGTCCGCCTTAACGTTTGAAAAAAAAGTGGAATTCGCGGTGGGACGATTTTACGATCCATTCGGGGATTTATTCCGTCGTATCGGAGAACGCGAATACCGTGTACCGGGGACGCGTCGATTCGAGAACCAGACGTATCGAGAAGAGCCCTACGAACGATCGTCGAGCTTTCATTGATTTCTCAGCGATCGAACGAGTGTTTTGCTTCGGTGGAACTCGTTACGTGGGACGTCGTCGTCGGACCCGTCTTTTTTCGGTTGCATTTTAAATGGAAACGTTTCAAACTTGTCCGGCGAATTCGCTCCTCGAGTTTCACCTTCTAACAACGAAAGGTCCGAGTATTTGGGATAGCGTAAACTACCGTAGAACTCGATCGAGTATCTGGTATGCTAGCAGATTGGCCATAGCGCCGGAACTCGAGTAAACAGTTTCAAAATTTTGCGGCCAAGGAGTCTTCCGACGAATCGTAACATCCCCGATGCACGTACAGACTGTCTAGAACGAATAAAACAGATCCCACGAAGCTTTCTAAGTAATTGGACCAGTTTGCTACCGGAGAGATTCTCGGCATTGCGATCCTAAATACCCCTAACCGCACACTTCATATCGACGGTACTTCTTATTTCTGCCGAGCACACTGGAAAATCTAAGTACTTCTCGAGTCTTCTTCCCTCGTAGCAATCTCTTCGGAGCGTCTGAGAATTCCCTAATTTTCGTCGGAAGAAAATGTTAAAATATCAAATAGGATTTCTCTTGGGAGAGAAAATCGCGAACGCGGCGGTCGCGTATCCGACTAATCGTTCCGCGATTCGTCTTGGAAGCTCGCGGTCCGAGCAGAATCTCGCCATCGACGTTCGCCGGGCTGTTCGAAACGATACTTTGGTTCGGCGAATGAATAATTCACCGACTGTCCGCTGCTAATTCGTCGCCGTTCGCCGCGCAAAGGTTCCACCGCTTGTCTCGCGAAGAAGCGCTCGAGAAACGAGTCGAGGAGGAGGAAGAATAAAAAAGCGAACGACGGAGGAAAAGGGAGGAGGGGAGCGCGCTGCTAGAAGAAATTTGTAATTAACCGAAAGAAAGAGCCCGGTTGCGGGTCGCGGCTGAAAAATATATATTAGTATCGAGGCTGGGTCTGGGAAGGAACGGTGGCCGAAGGAGGCGAGGGCCAGTCAGAGTCATGGATTTAAGAGAAAATTAAAAACTCGTTAACCAGAGCAAAATTACGAAACTCGTTAGCGGAAGAAGGAAAAGGGACGAGAAGCTCGGGGACCGAGAGAACGAAACGAAGAAGGAGGAGGGGTGGAAAGTTTCCAGGGGTTTCCAGTGGATGTCGAACAACGCGAGAGAATCGAGTGGCTCTTTGTCTGTTCGCGTTGTCGAGCGGACCGACCGGCTACATTAGGGAAAAAACAAATATCGAGCAACAAAAGGCAGAGCGGCGGCGATGGCGGGACCGGGAGCGGGGGGACCGGAACCCTTCGGCCCACGCAGGTGTCCCCCAGGTCTGCCGGGGCTTACGGCAACGAATGCCAATGTCGGGGCGACGTTCGAGCCGAAAACACGATTTAGGGTGGAATAATCCGTTCGGTAAAGGTCTCCACCTTCTCCTCTCTCTCGCCGCGCTGCTCTCTTTTTCTTCGGCCCGTCACTCTCCTCTTCTTTCTTCTCTTGGCCCGGCACCTCGGTCCCCCGCTCGCCCTGGAACAACGTTGCCACGTGTATGGTACCGACTGCTCGATGCAGCCACACGGGATCGAATTTAATTTAAAATGCTCCCGCCACTTTATAAATAGAGTCCCGACGCATCGCGGCGATGCGCGCGGTTCGTTATGAAATCAAGTTATTAAAAAGGCACGACGCTGGGATGATTTACCGCTTCGAATTTCGAGGGAGCCGGATAACTAGGGGAATGCCAGTCGATGTTGCTAAACTAACGATCCCCGTGAAACAACGAGGGGGAAACGACATTGGGCTTTCGAGCAGTGAAATTATCGATCAAATAAAATATTATTTTCTACCGTTCTTTTGATTTAGCGGCTTAGGAGGCGGAATATATGGCGGGCTCGTAACGTCACGACAAAAGAGACGCCACCGAATTGACAGTCGACCGGACGAGTCGGAGCGTCGTGGAATTTTTGAATTTTTATTCTGCCCGCGCTGGTTCGCACGAACGAAAAACAGCGAAAATATTTTCCACGGGTCGCGTTGTCGTTTGTTTGGTACCCTGCAACCGTTTCTCTCGTGAAAGAGGCACGAACTAACGAACCGCGTCGATAAATTGTAAATAGATAGAACAGCCCCGGAGTGAAACTGCGTTTCGTTCAAAGAATTCGCGCGTTGCGTCCAACGAACGCGAACAAAATATTCTGTTTTAAAGTCTCGGACCTGCGACTTGCAGTATCGAACTCTGCGGTCGAAAGGTAAAATACTTGGAAATTTCTGTTCTGTACGTGAAATTGTCTGTCCATCGCGTCTTCTTTTTATACCGTACTTTGTCGTGTCCCGCGGACATTGACGATAATAAAAATAATAGAAGTTGTGTTTTTTAGAAAACAGTTTTTCGTTGGTTCGACTCGA
Source organism: Colletes latitarsis (assembly GCF_051014445.1). NCBI lineage: Eukaryota > Metazoa > Arthropoda > Insecta > Hymenoptera > Colletidae > Colletes > Colletes latitarsis. The sequence goes on along the minus strand of NC_135135.1, from coordinate 21,048,886 downwards.
CACGCACGATGAATCCTGGGGACGAATCACCGCGAGGCCAGGCGGAGCTCCGAGGAATGAAATTAACTCGACTCCCGTCCGCCGCTGCCACCGCCGCTATTTACCCAAAAATACTAGACGACTCGACGTCAAACGGAGATCCAGCGAGAAAGCAGCGACTGCTGTAAGACGCTCCCCGAAGAAATTTAATTAACGCCGGCCCCCCTTTCGTCCCCCTTCCGCCCCCGGTGGCCCGCACCGCGTAACTCGGATTCGCAAGTGGATTAACACGTTCGACGACAAAAGGCTGGGAATATCGTAACGAGATTCTTAGGATTCCGTCGTAGAGCATCTCGCAGACGACCGGAAACTGTGTGAGTCGAAGGACCAGGGAGGGGAAAGATCGAGCCGGGGAGAAAGTTCCTTAAGCGCATTTGTACTTTTCGCTCGGAACTTTTGATGTACCCCAGGGTGTTCTTGGACTGCGTCGAAGGGTGAGGATGCTCCCGACGGAGCCACGCGCCGGATTCTGAGCTATTTTTTCGATTGGACGGACGTCGTTTCGAGTGCCCGAGGCGGCTTGTCTCTAGTTTCCCCCATCGCGTTCTACGCGAGTGATCTCGAAGAACGTTCGTCTCTTCTACGAGCTGAAACCATCGTGCGATCACGCATATTTCTGAAATTCTAGTTAAAAGAGTTATAAGATTTATTTATTTTGTAACGCGAATCGATTGTTACCGTTGAACTCGGAGTGGGTAAATCGCGCGACGCGGTATCGGCAGAGCCGCGACGCCCAGTCCCGAAACGGATTTACGATGCGACGCGACCTAACCCCGCGGGAACGCGTCCTCCTGTCCACGGCTTTCTGGAAACGGTGCACTCGAAAGCGGAACGACACTTGCGAGTTGGAGGAAATGAGAATGTCGCGGGATCGAACGCCGAATGGAGATGCGGCACGTTCCGGTCCGGCTTCACCTGCGGTACTTTGGGGATTTAGGGTGCCAGACAACGTTAACTGCTCCGATTCTCCTGCAGGTGTTGCGTAACTATTTTTGACACTATTCCGCGATCGTCCCGCGCGGATATTGCAGTGCGCTTCGACGCTTCGAGACACGTATCGCTTCGTTTCCTTTCGAATCGTCCAGGGGCTCGTATTTCCGTACAACGGCGAACCAGTACTTTTTGCCACGAGAAGATTCCTCGTTTTTTTTTTATCTCTCGTGGTCAATTATAATCTCGACGATCGTAATGCTACTTTGGAACTAACTCTGTTTCCCCACATTGGAAGTTTTGCCTCCGACTTGGTTTTCTCTGCGTTCTTTAAAAATTCGCGGTAGCGACTGACTTTAATTCTCATTATTTTTTACACCGTTTCTCGGCGGTTCTTTCGGGGTTTTGAGTGTATTTCCGTTGCTAACCCCTCTTGCGGTCCAGTTAGTTCTTTCCACCGCGTTCTTTTCCCCCCCCACATTTATTGCGCGAGTAGTTTTCGCGACTCTTGGAAGATTTTAAAGTTGCAAGTACCGCGGCTCGTTTACGACCCACTTCGATTTTCTTGCTTCGGTTTTTCCACCGCGATTCTTTTTGACGTTGCTTCTACGATTCTTCCCGGATTCAAAGTTACAAAGGCCGTTAATCCTTCGCAACCCAGTTCGGGTTTTCCGCTTCGTGCGATTTCGACTGCGGTCTCTGTTGCAATTTTGCGGAAACATATCCAACAAATTCGTCGTTGTCGGCGCTATAATCGCGTAACTTTGCGGAACGTCTCCTCCATAGACACGCGTACGCTCTAACTCGTAATTCTCCATTGCGTTTGGTTTGGGATACAACCGCCTGCGCCAAATTACACCATCGCGGAGTAATTACTTGGCGCGCTGCAGACGCTATAGCAATATGTTTATCGCTGCGCGGCTCGAGTCTGCAACGATGAATAATTTAAAACGGTGGCGCAGCAACGGCCGCGTTAAAAGAACAAGCAACCGGAGCAACATTCGAGAGAACTCTAAAGATAGAGATTATGTTTCTGAGCTTCGCCGGACTCCGGTCCCCGTTGAATTGCAAATATCGTATACTCTGCGATATTAATATAGTCCCTGGCAAAGCAACGATGCATGGTAATTCCTCCCACCATGAAACGTTGATAGAGAAATTAACCCGTCGCTAGATCGATATCGTTGTCCCGCGAAAACTTATCCACCCCCCCCCCCCCCAGACTCTCCAGAAACTTTGCCTGTCGATCGGGATAAGTTAACCCCTTAGGTGGTCGCGTCTTATTTTGCGACAGCGATACTCTCTCGGTTTACAATGCCCAGCCAATTACGCTCTTCTGCCTTATCAAGTTTCCCACCTGCCAAACGCAAAGCGATTTATCTTTTCGTAAATCTATAAAACAAGTATTTTCCTCCTTCTCCAACGTCGACGACGACTCTGTTGTGTTTTTTGCTTTTACGATCTCGCGCCCGGAAGCAACTTTGGATAGGTGCATACGTTTGAGCGTATCAAAATTTAAATTGCCCGAACCGTATTCAGTCTCGACACATGTAACCTATGCATAACAGATCACGAGTACGAAACGACAATGTTGTCGATAGAGAGTTTTCGCGGGCTTGACGTAGGGCTCTAGCACGCCCTATAAATTTATTATTGCCCACTGTACGTGTACGATCCCGCGCGTGTTTATTCGGGGTAGGTTCGAAATTCTGCTTCGTTTTAACTTTGCCCCGTTCCTCGAGGACGTCGAGTTTCCTGTAATCGACAGCCACCAATGTACGACCATGGATCGCGCGTTCCTCGCATACAAATTTTAGACCTAAACGACGTCAAAGTATCCCCCGACGATTTTCCGTCTCTTTGGCCGCGGGCTCAAGTTTTCCATCTCTGACAGGTTCGGGCGTCGCGCGATGGTTCGCGGAATATCTACGCTCTCCGCGTACGAGCGCCGGGAAGGCTAACGAAAGATCTGCAGAATCTGCGAGAAAGCGGCGGCCGGGTGAAAAAGTGCTCGGGGGCCGTACGCAGAATCGCGCAGAAACACGGCCGCGCCAATCTCTAATCTCATTTTCCTGAAAAAGGAAGCCCCCGGACGTTATATTCCGTACACATCCTTAAACATGACCGCCTGCAGCGCGCCGCGATCATGTATTATGCATTTGCCATCGCGAAGCGTGTACGTGCGCCTCCGCGTGTGCCCTCGACGTCCTGGACGCCCAGTTCGCACGCGTCTACCCTGCACGCGCGTTCACTTTCTCTCGTGGAAAAGAAATTAAACAATGTCCCGACGACCGTCACAGACCTGCCCAAAGAAACGTACCGTACGCGTTTTTTTTTCTTTTTTTTTTTTTTGCCACGACGCGACGGAGGGAAATTTGTCGGGATCGCATCGACGAAGAACACGAGCAGACTTTACGTTCCCCGAAGCAGGTCTCTATTGCATCAACCACTCCGTGTACGACTATCATTCGTCCTTTTCTTTTTTTGTCCGTTCGTGGCCTTTCCCTCGAACTCGAATTCGAGAAACGAAGAGACGCGCGCTGGGGGAAAAACCAGCTACGGGGAGAAGCCTCGGGTTTCACGGAGACGCGTCTAGAATTCGCAGGGTTGAACATCCTTATCCACGGAGAAACCCGAGACGGGGTGGAAAGTACAGCGGCGTAGAATATTATCCCAAGGGTGGAAAATATTAGCCGTGCAAGGTCAGTTCCTTGCCCGTGAATACGATGCTCGCTTTTACATCCGATCGATTTCCGAAACTTTCCGTCTCTCTCTCTCTCGAACAAATAAATCGCTGCTTTGACTCCTGTACGTATACGACGCCATTATGTGGAAGAACCGTACGATTTTGCTGGGAGTAACGATAAACCACCCTTTTAGCTATATACCGGTTGTCAAAGTGTCTCCGTGAAAGGAAACCGATAACAGTCGCCGGAAACTCGAATCCCCAAATCCCATAACGTCGATCTCTATTCGAAAAGCCGCGAACAAACACGTCCAAGTTACTATAAGGGTAAATAAAAGAAGGTCGAGAAACGAAAGACTCGAGAAAATCCAGGTTACTAGCTGTACAGTAGTGCTTTTAAGTCAACCACGAGATACGATCCCCGGCGCGTTAAAAAAAGATTCTCCATCGGGACGATGTAGATTCTAGGAATCTGAAAACTGATCGGAAACTTATATATCCGTCGGCAACCCAATTCCACGTTCGATTCAGTACGGTCTAGAAATTTAGGAAATTCTGATTGACTTGTTCGGCATGGTACAACGAACTTGGTCGCGTCGCATAAATCGTCGAATCTGTTCGATCGGCGTAGAACTCCGTCGAACAGAATAGATTCGTCGACGCGATTCGCCACTAAATTTTCGAACGTTCGTAGAAAAGCAATTTTGCATTTATTTAATAGCCTCCCGCGATACGGCGAAATTGAAGCGTAATACGAACATTATTTTTCGTTGCTCCGTATTATAGCGGTTTGAAAAGAGCACGCACGCTCGCGGCCGTAGCTCGCAAACGACCACCAGGAGTAATTAATGTAGCTTAACGCGGTCCGTACGGTTGTTTGTTGGCAAAAATTCTCATTTTAAAAACGCGAGATACGCACGAACGGCGTAGGGTTCGCGTCCTGTTCCCGGCATAATTGTACGCACCGGTAAGAATGAATAATACACGTCTAATTCCGCTAATAACAATGCACACCGCGGCACGCTTGCCGCGGTTTTTAATATTTCAGATGGAAATATTCGTTCGTTCCACGGAAATCGTTGCTTTTTCATCGCGATTTCGATCGTTCCGATACTCGTATCGAGCTCGCGAGTTCAAAAGATAAATCGAACGCGAAAGATATCTATTCGTAAAGGTTCGCTTCCCGTTGGGTCCCCCCAAGTCCTGCGTGAAATCGTCTTGAAGCGAATCCGTCTCTCCTGCGGAATATTGTCTCCTTCGATACGGTTTTATCGAGTTCGGTTAACGCGAATCGATGCCTCGAGCCGAACTTGGCGAGTTTGCCAGCCGCCCTGCGTACCGTCGGAACTTTTAAAAAGGGTTGCGGGGTGGTCCGATGGGGACGTTTACCCTCGCAGTCGGGTGAATTTATTCTGATCCAGCGCGCCTCTTGGCGATACCCGCGCAAAACGAACATCGACTCGAGTTTATCGTCGAACCCGGCAGATAATAAGGCCCGATAGCTCCAACTATTGCGCGCTCCTGTTCGATGTATATCGGATCTCCGCGCGGCCCTTAATGGGATCCCCCTTTTCGAAAAAGTTTCCGCGCAACGGCGAAGAATAATCGACCCATATATTTAAACTCCGGCATAAAAGTCACGGGGCGAAGGATCGTGGCTGCGGGAACCGGGGAGAAAAAGGAACGACGAGAGGCAGTTAGTATCGCTACATTTGCGGGGAAAGAATGACTGATCGTAAAAGTCGCGAGGACGAGGCTCTAATATACCGGCCACGAGAACCCGAAACACGTGCAAGGATAAAACTGCCCGGGCATGGACGACGCCGACACGCTTTTCGGAACCCTTGGATCGATCGCGCCTTCACGATCTTCGATAACCTTTTATCGCTCGGCTGCTGCGAATTTATCGATATCTGTCCTAGGTGAGATTTTATAACCGTAAGTGCCGCGCGACTAATACGAACCTTTAAAACAGTCGCAGAATCCTGCGCCTAAACGACTCTGTTGTTCGATTTCCTTTACACCGTGCAACTCAAAATATCGGAACAACACGGACCTCCTTCCCGACGCGAAAGCTCGAGTCGTAAAATTGTAGCTATTTCGTTTCGAGTAAATTTTAATAAAAACGCGCGATAAAAATGGTCAAAGTTGGAGGATTCCCGAAGACGGCAGACATTCAAACTTGGACAGTTTTTTCCGCCCTCTTGGAGCGAAAACTGCCGATTCAAATTTTGCAATAACGCTCGGCTTTATCCGTTCCGCGAGCAAAAAAAGAAAATCAGTCGACGTTTTCCGAGTTTCCAAGTTTCGAAGACACTCGAAAGTTTGCGACGGAACGTGTTCTATCGGAGACGGACGCAATTTGGATTTTAAAAAATTTTCTACAAGTTGGTTTGTACGTTTCAAGGAAAACAGAGAGAGAAACGGTTCGAGGACGTATCGGTTCGATAGCGTTTCGCGGGGACTGGTGCAGCGCGGTTCATTATCGATCGCGCGGATCGTGTTTAATGCACACCGCTGGTATCTCGTCGCATTACGATTAATTAATTTATATTTAGCCGCGATACAAACTCCCGAGTAAACCTTTCCGTGGGCAGTTATTTGGCCGGTGTAACTGGGTACGCAAACAGCGGTCCAGATTTGCCAGGGAATCTGGTTGGCTCGCGAAATATCGTTCGCGATACGGGAAACGCGTTTTCATAAGCGCGAAGCGCAACGGGAACGCGCGCGGCTCTATGGAAATTGCGCGACGCGTTTACGGTCTCTACGCGCCGAATCTACGCCACTGTTTAGCGAAATTACGACGGCACGAAATGGCAGGGATGGAAACGAGAAACATGGCACGTATTTGCTTTAATTACCGCATGGTGTGATTGCAGTTGCAAGGTTTCAGACTTTGACGTTTTGCTGGACACGGAACCGTACAATCTACATTAATATTTTATATCCTAATGTTCTGATACTCGAGCCAACGACGGCTTAAAGGAGTAATCGACGACGCAACGTGTTCGTTGATTCAAGCGACGTGTTAATATTAGGTCGGTAGTCTGCGAACCTCGATCGATGAACGATCGTTGACGTTCAGCGTTTTCCCCGAACGCGGAACGTACGCGATCACGATTAAATCAAACGAGCGTAAGATAACGAGAATGGCGCGTACGTTCCATGTTCGGTACGAACACGGGTTGCGTTTTCACCGAACGAGTCAGGCGTTTTTTTCGAAATTTCAAAACGTAAATTGACCAGTCGGCCACCGTGCGATAAATTTCACGAATATATCAAAAGGCTGCGGTACGGTCGCTTTGACAAGGCAATTAGGTGGAACGAATGCCAACGTAGGTACGTACGTTTGGCTAACTCGTCGCCATAATGACCCCGAATCGGTGAATATTTATCCGTTCGGTCGATGCAGTCGCGTCGCCGGCTTCCTTTTTCGAGAACGTGTTTTATCGCGGTCGCTCGACGTACGATAACGATAATCGAATTTGACGGGGCATGCTGGCCGCGTGATGGATCATAATGATCGGCAGAGTTGACGTAACATCGGCTAGAGATCTCGTACCCCGAGACGGATAGCGGTAAATAAATTTCGGGACCGGGATCGGGTCCGTCGACGCGTCTTTCGGCCGGCTTATCTGAAATAAAATTAACGCAGACGTTTGCGCGAGCCGACGGAAGTTGTTGGATCGTATCTTGGACTTTGCGTGTACGCAACCACGACGCCAATGTATCTTTTCGCGAGTCGTAAAAGACAGTGACAATGTAGCCATTCGTCCGGTTCTGTTATCGTACGAACGCACGTTCCGTTCGAGTAATCGTTAAATTTGTCCAGAATTCGTGCAAAGGACGGTTACGCGGCCCCCTCGTCAAAGGTCGAAAGCAGCGTGGTGTCCAATCGTATGGAAAAATCGCGTCGAAGTGGCGGAAACTCATCGTTCCGATGTCGATTGTCGCTCGGGCATCGAGGATCGAGGATTGAAACGTTCGGCTCGCGTGCTGCCGTTTCTGCTACGTAATCAACCCTGCGAGCCCTAGCAAATGAATTGGAAAATTGCCATCTCATGAGCGTACCTCGGATAGAGGGGACCGGATTTAACTACGCGAAAACAATACACTAGTCGCGGAAATTCTGTCGGGCGCAGACCGGTGGGCACGTTCCACTCGCAGCCATTTCCTAAATGAAACGGAGTAGGGCCGTCGTCGTTTTATTAGCATCCAGCGCAACGGTTCAAGCTGGAATTAAACGATCCTCGCGATAACCGTAAAGGGCGCGCTCTGGAATTTCTCCCTATTCCTTCTCTAGACTTATTTATCATATCCTTCGACTCGCTTCGTAAACTCAATTTTCAATTCCGTCGATACCGTTTAATACCGTTTCCGGGAAGGAAGAGCACGGAACACAAACGATACGCGAAAATCGAAAACGGCGACTATTCGTCAAAGTCCTCGAGGCGGAGTTTTTGCTCGCGGTTCGATTTTCGATCGAAATTTCTGGCCCCCCGACGCCTCTAATCGCGCGTGAATTCCGCCGCGGCCGCGGCCGCGCTCGATATCGCGTCGGATTTGAGCATCGACGTAAAAAGATGCGGCCAGCCATGATCCAGTTCGACAAACGAATTGGAAAACGATCATTGTACACGGTGTTCCGTTCGAGCGACCGTGTCGGGGTAACCGACGACTTTTTCGATGCAAAGGACTCCGCCGAAGCATCTAGTTTACATAACATCGCTTTCACCGAAATCGCTACTCCCCCTCGGTTTGCAATTTTCTTCGAGAGAAACGCGTACCCCCTTACGATCGCTTCGATTCCTCGCTTCTTTACCGGTACCACGACTCGTTGACCCAAATGCGACGCGCACATTAAAATATCCAATACGATTATGTCGAACCAGACGCTTCGATATCGTTTGCGTATACAAACTATCGCGGAAGAAACGGCTTGATTTTTAATTTCGATCGAAATTATAATTGAATTTAGACTGTTCCTTAACGAACTCTTCTTCGTGAACTTTCCGGAAACGAGCATTATAACCGTTTTCTCGAAACAATTGTATAATTGATCGTTAAAAGATACGCGTTTCGATACGATCGGACTCGATTTCTGCTTCGTGTTTCAGGAGAACGGTTGGAAAACTTTTCACATTTTCCTAAAGAGTATTCGCGATATGTTCTCCGTTTCTCTAAAGGTCGAAGGGCGTTCCAAACATTTTGAGCGGTAGTTACAAGTCTGCAGCAGTGTTTCGTCGATCCAAGGACTTAACAATCTTAATCGTTAATTTCGTTTGACTCGAAGTTTCCACGAAACCCTTAACTTCTCCACTTTGCCCTCCTTAGATTATTCTTCGTTGCCAGGCTCGAGTTGCGGAAGATTTGACAGTGGCGCAAATATTATCGAACAGCGTCGCTGCACGCCGTCAACTCCTTTGTAAATAACATTGGAGCGAGATTTTATATCAAAACTTTGACGCGTCGCGTGTCTTTTAAAGAATAAATAACGAAAGCGAAGCGTTTCCGTGGACGGATCGATCTATCGCGGTTTCCTTTGAATTCGGCCGATCTCCGAACGTAATTGGCAAAGCGTGTATTGTTGGGTGGCGAGTCGTCGAAGCGCGATGCCGTGGCCTGTTCGTATTCCGCTCGGCTTGCATTTCGCGCTTATCGTCGCTGGTTGCTCGCGGAATCGAACTCCGGTTTCTTCTTATCTGGCCGAGCGCGCAAACACGATTCGAGAAAACTGACGGAACCGAGTTCGCCGCGGCTTCCACGAATCTCTCTTATCGGCCCCGTGGAACCTTAACTCGTTCGCGGTCCAACTCGCAACTTCGTGCCCGTCGATGCGCGACCCGGCCAAAGATCCAAGATTTTGCTATCTATCCTCCCCGAGAAACGTTCCTCTCGGAAAATTATTGTGTCCCGATTCCCCAGCCTTCGGGATTCTATTACTCCGCGAGACGTGAGAGGAGTTCGTTGTTCAAAGACTGTTTCGAACATTGAAAGAAAAGCCATCTACAATGTTTCCATCGTATCTTTCCCGCGGTGAAGTAGTCCTCCTCCAAGATAAAGATACAAACGAAGAAAAGTAATTCCGTGCTACTTTTCTCTTATAACGCAACGTTCCAAGTGCCACGGTGAAGTTTGCGCATTCTTAAATTCGAAATAAACCAAAGAAGAGTAACGCTGCGAAGTATCAAATGTGGGATTTGATAAGGGTTGAATCGAACGCAAAGTATCGTTGCGTGTAATCGATAGGGAGGCTGATCTAAATTACACGGGAGAAGGTGTTCGTCTTGGCTGTACCGAAATATTTCGAGCAGTCGGTCCAGCTTGGATCCAGGCGGTATCGCGGCCTATGTTTCGATACGATTCTCGAGTCGAACGGGGCCGTGGTCGGGTCCCCGATGTCGCTTTAATCCTGACTCGTTTTCAATATATGCGACATGCATTATTCAAACAACCGGTAACGACGTGGACCCAACGATCGTCGGTGCGTATATGGGTCTCGTATTAAACCACGCGATGGAACTCGCGTGCGTTTTTTCGAATTCATTTTTTTCCTCTCGTTAAAGACGCTCGAGGAACTCGAAATTTTCTGGACGAGATCCTCGCTCGATCCGCCGTTTCGATATTGCGGTATTGTTTACCGTGGCGTAGGATTTATTGGCGAAACAATCTGAAAGCTTGCCAATCGCGATACGGAAACTGTTAGCCTCGGCGAAAATCGGAAAGCAGCGACGCATCTATCGATCGCGTGCACTAGGTAAGATTAATATCCAGGGAATCGAGGACTGCTTCGAGTTTCGAAAAAAGAGTATCGTCGTTAGCTCGATCGAATGGTAAACAATACGCGTGAGAATAGAGAATCTCGCTTGTAATTGATGCTTGAAACGTTATCGAGGGCAATTATCGTCGATCTGGCGATGGAAGGTTGTAATCGTAAGAGGATGGTGCGCTGTTTGGATCAGGCATACCGGTCTAATCGGGACAAGCTGGCGCGATATCGATGGGATCCGTGGCAACGTCGCCGACTCGAGCTCGTCGTCCTGATCTCTCGTAGCGCGGCTTGTCGTCGCGAGGGTCCGCGCGCCGCCCACGCAGCTCGCCCGAACCCCGTCTTATGTTATGCTAATAACGCCGGGGAAGAGAACATCGGCCTCGATACTGACTCAGACCGGATAAGATAACCCGAATCCCCGGGTCCGGGCGGCTGTAATTAAGGCGTAGCCGGCGTTCGGAGCGGATTTCTCGTCCGCGGCAGGGCTAGCGCGATTCCTCGACGACCGACCGGCTGCAGAAATCACGGAGATCGTCGAACGCGGATCGAAGAATTAAGTTCTTTTCACGGGATGCGCCGGATATCTTAATCGACGCTATTCGCCGGGACCAGTCTCCGACCTGGAATCTGCCCCGGGCGGAAAGATGGAACTCCTGGAATGCATTCCGGGCTTAATTAAAGACTTAATCGGGGCAATTAGCGTTATGCGTTTTCGACGGGTCGACGGAATGTTTAAGAAACACTGCGGGGGTGGCGACCGTTCGAATACGTAAGGAAGCGGGATTTCGAGGTCCTCGATCGATTTCTCGTTTGCGACCTTCCACGATATTAGCGAACGATCGTGCAGGGATGAGATATTTATCGAGTCCGAGTCTACTTAGGAAGCATCGCGAAGTTGTAGATTCGTACCACGAACAGCGCGGAGAAACGATCGACGACGATACGGATGAGAGATTGAAAGGAAATCGTCGGACTGCGGCAGAGAGGAAGAACGGTTCACCGAGCTGCAACGTCGGATAGAAGGACGAAGGGTTTAACCGTTAGAAGGTCGCTCGAGACAGGATACAATATCGGTGCGATATTGGTCGAACGTATAAAGGGGTATACGCCTATGGAACGGGAACAGGAACGACGGAACGATGCCGCAAACCGTTTCTATAACTCACGGGCGCCACGCTGCAGAAAGAAAGCAACCAGAGAAGAAATATCAGCGAGCCGTGCGCGCCCAAGATCGCGTTTCTCTCTTCGTACGGTAGGAAAAGTTTGCCAGCACCGCGTATCGGCGTTGCATGTTTCCGCGTTTGACGATTCGTTTCTCGCGTTCCTGGCTCGGCAGACCGGAAATTCGAATCCCCGAATCTGTTCGAGGCGTCGCGGTGCGTCTCGTCGAATTTCACCCGGGACAGGAGTTGCTCCTATCGTGGAACGGAGAAAGTTCCTGGAGTTTGTTCCGTTCCCTAGGGGGCTGGATGCCCGTGTTGCGGAGGATAATGATTGTTTCCTAATGGCGGAAATTGCGACCCGGAATACGCGACGTTTGATCAATTACCGCGGAGTCGGAAAGAAAACAAGAAGAGGGCTCGAACAAACAAACATAGAGAATCGCGTCGGGACGGTCGTCGAATTCGGCAAGACGCTAGACTGCCATCGATTGCATAATATCGGCGTCTCCAGAGTAAATAGAATGTCGGGCCAACGACAGCCCCCCCGGGTCCTGGCAGGGGCGGCAACCCTCGTTCGAAGCAACGGCACAAACGTTAACCGCGAATTTATTTCGGCCGTCGGCCGAAAGGAAAATCGATTCTTCGTCCGCAGCGAAGATTCGTTCGCTAGCACGTACCGATCCAACCCAATCCCTCTGATTTTCCGCCAATCGGTACACGCTTTTCTCTATGAATCCCCAGACGCGACAGCTACTTCCTGCCTGCCCTAGCGAGCAAAATATTTTTTGTAAACGGCAACGTTCCGGTCAAGTTAAGAGCTCCACTTGGAGGGAAGGATCGTTGGAAACATCCAACGTTACGATATTGGAAGAAATTACATTCCTTATTCCTAGGTCACATTCGGTAATCGGTTTTGCATTAAGGGCAGCGGTGGATCAGGATTGGCTCAAGGGGATGGTTCTGGCGATTTGTTGGAGCTTCCTCCGTTCCACGGTAACGAGAAGAAGAAAATTGTAAAATCAATTTTGCTCGGTAACGCACAGAATTTGTTATCCGGTCCGGATTGCCGTCTATTTTTCTACAGGGTAATCGAAACATCGTCCGAATATGTGAAACCGAGATACCGGAGAGCGCGGCGCGGCGCTTCTCGACGAAATCGGTCGAATAGCTCGAGCTAGCCGCGATCGATCGGAATTACCGTACTGCGAATCGGGAAGATCGAGTCGCGAAACGTAACCGAGCAATTTAAAGAGACAAGAACAGGAAAAGAACAGGAAGATATACGGAGACGAGGAGGAGGGGGCGCGGTGAAAACGTGATCGTTTGAAAGCGATTCGTTTAATAATCATTTAACCGATAACAGGGAAAAGGACCGGGAACAGAGTGATAAATATAACGGCACCGGGATGGAGTGTTCCCTCCGTCTGAAGTTGGACGCGGATATATATGGGCATAAAACATTAAACACCGTGGGGTGGCGTTCACCCCTCGAGCAGCCCCGTCGGTTTTATATTGTTGCACATCCCGTGGAACGCGGCTCCTTTGATTCTTCGAGTTCGCCGTTCGAAACTAACCCTCGGTCGCGTGTTCGAGTGCCCGAAGACCGACCCTTTCGTTTTTAATTGAATTTAAATGTCGCCACCTTTCTCCTCCCTCCCTCCCGAGCCATTCCACTCGACGGCGAACGAGCTCGACGACGCAAAACCTCAAATTACCATTTGCCTTGTTCGTGGCGAACCATCAAGTCGTCCATCGGCATATGCGTGCAATCACGAATTGCGCATCGATGCGTGCACTTCTGCATGCACGCATCCCGACGCATGCATGCGCGGACCGATACACACGGACGACGAATCGCGGATCGATAACATTATCGAGCCGCCATGCCGAGCCGAGCCGCGACCATCGCCGATTCCCACCGACCCTTTTTTTTCTCTCCTCCTCTCGGCCCTAACGCAAAACGTTTTTATCATTTTTCCGCTTCCGTCTTTTCCAGAGAAAGACCAACGATCGCTCGCCCGAAACGTCGATCGTCACGAGAAGCGGATCCTCGAAAATAAACTCTGCTTTATAGGCTATTAATAACAGAAAAAAGAGCTACGAAAGGCAACTTTGAACGTTGGAGAAAAATTAAAAATAGTCGTATGCTACGTGAAAGGAAACTTTACGTGCATTATTAAAACGCAAAGAAGTTTTAAAATAATGTTTTTCCCCGATGAAACAAGAATTTTTGAAATTTTACCTTCGGTCGGTTATTCCGGGTTTACGCAGTAATCCTTCTGCCTCGGAAAAACTGTCGGTTGTTTCTTTTTGAGTGGCTCCATACAGTTGTCGAGCTGTTTTAATGCACTCTTTCTTCGTTTCTGCAGCCTTACTCAGCCCGTCGCTCGGTTACTATTTGTTTCAATATTTAAATGCATCGTTTCCCCAGCAGAACGTTGTTTTTGAAGCTATTGACCAAATAACGAAATATCAAGTTTCTCGTTAAAATTTTCCGCGAATCCAGATTTATTTAAAAACTCGTTCGACTCGAAGCCCTTGTAAATTGGACGAATTGCATCTTCAACGGCTCGGGGAAGAGTATTTCCGCGAGCGACTTTGCTGCCAACAGCAATTGCCAAAGCTGTAAAATTTCTGCTCGCTTAGAAAGTTAAATATGTGGGGAACAATGCACCGATATATTTTCTTCTTTTTTCATTTGCGTTTGCACACGACTCCGAGCCCCGTCGTTAGCTAGAGCTTTTCTAGTAGAGTTTTTTCTCTTAACTGTTCTCCGAAACATGGCTCGCTTGTTATCGAGCTTTATACGTTTTACAGAAATTGCATGAAGCTCTGCATTATGCAAACTTTTCAGGTAGATACGTATATACCACGCTTGCTTTTTGTTATAGCAACGATTCTCGATTATCGACTAAACTCCGTAGACGTAGAGTCAGAGTGGCGGGGTATATCTTTCTTTAAAAAGCAGGAACGCTGATCGAATTTATTTCGAAGCTTTTAAAGCACCGTGTAACGCACTCGTCCCTTCGGCTTTCCGAATATTCGTCGTCGGTGTTGGCTGTTGGATGATCGTAAGTTAGGAAAAGCTTCCGCGAAAAGCCTCACCCTCGAAAAGAAAGAATTCCGAGGCACGCTATATTTTCCAAGGGAGCTAAACGAATTTCCACGTGGCACGATTACGCTCATAAGAATATGTAGGAGTAGGATGGTCGGTAATGGCGTGGTGCGCGCCGCGGCATCGCGTAACCGTCGACGTGGATTAATGTTTCGACGCTGGATGTTTTTCCGCTTTCTATGGAGATTCCCGGGGAACACGAGTTCGGACCAAAAGCAACGAGAGATCTCGCGCGATTTTTCCTTCGAACGATCCGCTCGACGAACGGGGGAAAACGTCAGCCCGTTCGCGTTCCGTCGACGAATCAACGGGACCGACAACGTTCCCGCAATTGTCGTGTTAATTCCACCGTCACGGTTTCGAGATTAAGGAGATTCGAAGCAGCGAGCTTAATTTGAGAAACCCTCGTTTGCCGTCACGTGTAAATACACGACCCTCCGGCAGATTTCCCATTAGATTAGAGAAATCAAAGGCTTACGCGTCTTGCCGCGACTACGACCCCGCCACCCTCTAAAATATGCAGATCCCTCTTTCGCCCTGGAATTTTCTGTTTAGCGTGGTTCCGATACGCACCGGAAACCATTTCCTCGACTCTCCTCGTCTCTCGTTACAATGATCGAGTAGCCATTAGGTTGCTTGTTCTATGAGAGTTGATCAATCGTATACAGGGTGTTCGGCCACCCCTGGGAAACATTTTAATGGGGGATTCTAGAGGCCAAAATAAGACGAAAATCAAGAATACCAATTTGTTGATTGAGGCTTCGTTAAACAGTTATTAACGTCTAAAGTTCCGACTGTACTGAATTTTTTTCTCGAAAGTGGTTAGGATTTCGGGGGTATGTCTATTCACCAAAAATGATTATAATTGATCCCCGCAACCGAAAATAATTTTTTCAGAACGATTTGAAATTTTTTTTTTTCGCCGAAAAATTTAGGCACTGTCGATTTTTCTTAAAAATTCGTTTTTCATTTTTAGTAATTTTGTTTGACGCCCTACAGAAAAGTTGTCTAATACTTTTTTGTAGGTACCCATGGGCTCTACTTCAGAAAAAGTTTCATTGAAATATATTCACAATTGTAGGAGTTATGGCTGTTTGAAAATTGGACAATTTTTATGGGGGTTTTCTCATTTTGCGGGGTCAAGGACCAACTTTTCGAATATATTTGCGATTTGTACATATTCTCCATCAAAATATGCGTAGTTTGCTTTTTTAAACATTAAAATCGTTCAATTCGTTCAGGAGTTATGACATTTTAAAGATTTGCACGAAATTTCAGGGAAGCATTTCTGGCCTCACATTAGATTTTTGGCAAAGAATTTTTTTCTCGAAAGTGGTTAGGATTTCGGGGGTATGTGTAATGACTAAACATGATTATAATCGACTCTTGCAACCGAAAATAATTTTTCTAAAACGATTTGAAAAATTTTAATTTTGTCGAAAAATTTCACACCTTCTCGAATTTTTTTCTCGAAAGTGGGTAGGATTTCGGAAGTATGTGTATTCACCAAAAATGATTGTAATTGACCCCCGCAACCGAAAATAATTTTTCCAGAACGATTTGAAATTTTTGAATTTAATTCTTAATAACTTTTTAACGAAGCCTCCATCAACAAATTGGTATTCTTGATTTTCGTCTTATTTTGGCCTCTAGAATCCTCTATTAAAATTGTTCCCAGGGGTGACTGAACACCCTGTATAAAATTGATCAAGTTTACTTACTGCTAAAAGTGGTTAAAAAATACAAGTACAACGATAAAAGCATATTATAGGCTACGATATCGGTACCGTTAGATCGATGATTTACAGGGATGAGGATGCAGGTTATTATAATAGAAGTCGAGTTGCCTTTGTTAATCGGTTGACAAACGTTTTATTTTCCAATAGAGTACAAGAGATTCGAAGGTTGTCCGTAACTACGATACGAAACGAGGAATTGCCATTGGTGGATACAAGTTGCGTAAGATGTTTCGTCGATGATTGGTGGCTCCGAACTGCGGTGATGCCCATCAGGCTGAGGCAAAATCAATCCCAGCGCCCTTGAGATCTTTTGGTGTTATCTGTAACACGCGACAGACATTTTCTCGTGAGAAATCAATAACGATTTAAATTCACGCGAATAGATTAAAGAAATTTCAGCTTGCTATTATTCTAAACGATTTGTTGTTAGCTATTTGGTAGTCGTCGCGGCATTCCGAAAGGCGAACTATAAATTATGGAAATGGTCCGGTGCGCCGAAACAATTCTTTCCGGTTGGACGCGGTGAGTCTGAGAAATTGCGTCGCGATCGATTCCAGGCCGCGTTTGTTAATCGTCGACAGAAAGCAATAGGTTCGCGAGTGAAATCGAGCGTTGCACTTATCACGAGCGATCGTTTCGCCGTGCGGCACTTCTCTCACCCTCTCTGGCATCCCCGTTTCCGCCCTTCGGTCGGTCCTCGAGCCTCCGTTTCTCCCCCAGGCTCGCAGCGAGCCATACATATCCGAAGATTCATGTCCCGCTATGATTAATAACGTCTCCCGAAAAAGGAAGAGCTTTCCGCGTCCGGCGGGCGGCGGGCGGTGGAGCGAACGCAACGCCGGACTCGGCGCGTGACAGCCGAAACACGCGCCGCGAAAAAAAGCTCCCGCGAATTTCCTTTCTGTCGGAACAACGCGGGGAGCTTAAGCTTCGCTTCTGTCACTCCGTGAGAGTGGCACGTTTCGCGCTCGAGTTGCTGCTTCAACGATTTCTTTTGTGCCTGAAACGCGGCTATCTTTTTATACGTTTTTCCACCGCGTACCCCGGAACGGGGCCTCGACGGTTTACGATTCTGGATCTTCCTGATACACCGGTGTCTTCCAAACAACGGACGAGAATGAAAATTTATTACAGGAAAACGTCTCGCTTCGAGTGCACATTCCTTTTTTTATCCTTTTAAACTTACCATTTACCTCGAGTGCAAAAATTTTCTTCTTTCGTCGGGGATGCACGTTTCAAAATAGCAGCAGTAGGATCATTTAACTGAATCTAGCGAATATAACTTCAAGACGATGACCAACGTGTTGAAAGCGAGCACTTGTTTGAAGAGCACTCGATGACACCTATGAATCTCCGAATTTTTAATCCACCTAAATATCGTAAACATTGTACGAGAAAAGGCGATGAGAATTTCCTCCCTGTCGGTATTTTACAAAATCGATAGTTTCAACGTAACGTTAAATGGCGCTTGTCTCTAGATAGCCTGTACATCACCGAGCAAACTGAGAAATTTCTGATATCCTGTATTGCAATCTACTGTCATTTATTACGTTATTGTAACTTTGCCTTTAACATCGTTACATCGAATTTTCGCGTACCTTCGCGTTATAGTTTGACAGAGAATTCTCGTGCACTATATACCGTAATAATATATTATGGCCTGAAGTTACAAGACAAGGTGCGGCTATCGATGGCCTGATAATTAATACAGTGGAGCCGCGTTACCGCACGTCGAACAGAGAATGGAACACATGATCGGTTTTTAATCTTGATGCGTTTATTAAAATGTTTCACCAACAGCGGAGAACGGTTAATAGAATTTGATGGGACTTCCAGCAAATTGAATCCCTTTATGACCGCCACCGTAATTCGCTTTCCCTCGGTGGAACCTCTAAAATCAAAAGATCGTACGCGGCTGCCTATGTAGCATCGATCACCCGAAATAATTCGTCTACAATTTCGATCGAAACCCCAGCAAACAAAAATAAAAACTACGTACAATTTGAACATTGTGCCGCCTCCGTTGTCGTATCGAACGTCGAAGCGTCAATTGCAAGGAAATTTCACGTGATTTTTACCGAGTCACGTGTCTTCGATCATAAAACTCGCGTGCTGGCGCCGTACGATCGAAACGCGTTGAGCGTTCGAGATAATGGACCGCTTTGATTGACAGTAGACACGCTAAAAGCGCGTAAGAAATGTTTGATCGGCCACACAATGGCCAGACGGGACGCGAACAATCGCGACGCACGCTGTTAGTTCTTTAACAACGTCAAAACCTAACTTTTCTATAGAATGGGCGGTACTCTATTGTTTACTGTTTTTGAACGAGAGAGGTTCGTGTCATTAATTCAACAAAACGAAGCGTTTACGAGATGCAAAAAAGGTAGAAGGGAACGGAGCCTCCGCAGAGCACGGATTCATGAATAAATCGTAATAAAAATCCGATCGACGATTCATAGAATGAACCAGCGAAAAATCTTTGTTTTTCCCGCGGTTCTTTCGCCTAGACGTATCTACTTCGAAGTCTTTTACGCAATATTTGATCAATAGACTTCGCAACATTCTGACTCGAAGAGAAACAAGCTATCTTCCCGAGAAGATTGATGGACTCTAACACGCACAAAAGGTTAAGCACGTCCAATTTCCATGAAATTGCTCCTCGTTTTCGGTGTTCGCTTTTTCGCGGACCATTGATGCGAAATACATGACGCAAAGATGGGGAACCTGCGACCTTTCGAGGCGCGCTGTGTCGCATTCTCGCATATTTTGTCAACTATGTACCTTTATCGCTCATCAATTATACATTTATCGAACGACGTTTATTTCGATTAATTTAAAATCCTATCGATCTGCCGTACGATCGTCTTTTTGTCCGTTTAAAATTTTTAGACAAAATCGTTCAATTTTGAAGAAACTGGCTATACGCGGAACGTACCATTCAACAGTTATGAAAAGACACGACCGATACGGGAGAGAATAATTTAAATTGATACAGAGAAAAAGCAGAACCAGAATGGGG
Organism: Colletes latitarsis; assembly: GCF_051014445.1. Taxonomy (NCBI): domain Eukaryota; kingdom Metazoa; phylum Arthropoda; class Insecta; order Hymenoptera; family Colletidae; genus Colletes; species Colletes latitarsis. The sequence continues at coordinate 21,029,420 of NC_135135.1, read as the reverse complement.
AAGATTAAAATATTAATTCTAACAGAGGCCGGTCGTGTAAAGGGCAATTACAGCGGACTTCGTTTCTTTGCACTAACGATAAAAATTTCATCGTTAATACAGGTATATCAACGAAGCTACGAAACTCGTCTCTTTTTTCGTATTCTTGAGTTTCATGCTCCTCGACGTCCACGTTGAATCTTTTTCTATAACGCTTGATCAATATTCTTCGCAATTTATAGTGGGAAAAAAGAAGAGGAAGCAACCTGTCTACTCGTGAAAGAAGATTCACTCGGCTCCTCGGATAAAAAGGTTAATATATCCAATTTCCGTGCAACAACTTTTCGATATTCACCTTATCGCCAGCCGACGAATACAAAATCCAAAAGTTCGCCGATGTAGCAAAGACAGGATTTAAAATGAAAAAGCAGAGACGGAAGTAGGGTACGAGGAAAGTGAATTCGACCGCGTTCCATTCAAAGTTATTCTTAAATACATGTCGAGATCCTAATACAAACGAGCAGACGTAACTCCGGTTTATGTTCTTCGCAGTGGTTGCAAAGAAATCATCCCCGTTTGACGGATTTCTCTCGGGCGCACGATAAATCCTTCGGCTAACGCGCACTCGTAAAGCACGCGTAAATTTCGTATACCGTTATCTAACGACAAACGGCTCAAGATTCGTAACAAAGAATCCTATTCTTTGGAACGTACGTACCTACATCCGTCATTTTTATGACTTCACTGTTGCGACGCGATGCAACCAGGTCACCGACAAGGGTTGATTTACCGACCGGCGCACAAAGGGCTTAATATATCCAATTTCCATGCAACAACTCTAAGCTATCTACTTTTGCTCGAACCCAGGGAATTTAAAATACGGGATCTATCGCAGCACCGAAAGGAACGATTTGAGACAAAATAAAGTGGAGACGGGAAACGAAAGGGGCCAGAATTGAAATATTCGCTCCCGTTGCACTTGGCTCGGCCAAGAATAATTACAGCCCCGGTTAGCTTTTTCCTTCTCTTTCGATACGAGCTCCCCCATTTCCAAAATTAATCGTTCGCCCCTCGATACGCGAGACGACGGCTCTGGCACGCCCACCACCACCACCACCACCACCACCTTCTCTTCTTCCTCCTCCTCCTCCATTGGAGTGTTTCTTTTTTTTTTGTCAGGAATAATGTCTCCCGAAAAAATAAAGTGGCTCCAGTTCTCCCCGGACCACCCGCGGCAGGAACAACGTTACCAATTTCCCGGCGCATTAACGCCGGATTAACTCCGCCCTCGGAGTCGAGGGACGAGCCCTCTTCCCATCTTTTCCCGCGAGTCACGACGTCGCGACGCGCTTATCGGGCATCGCGCGACGACTTCGCGGAACGCGACTCGTGTACGCGCCGCCAACCAGGGGGGAGAGCTTATCGATAAGGCTGATTGATAACGCCGCTCCGCTGGGTGCCTCCCGGATTCGAACTGCTTCGTAGATTCTAACGAGAGACACGGAAAAACGGAGCCAGAAGCACAACTTTATTCCACGACAATTGAATCTCATCTCTGCAGTTTGCGTCGCATTTTTTCGCAATGCTATTACAGTATTTTTCGCATCTCGTCTATCCAAAGGCACGAACGTTTCTCTTTCCTTTCGATAAACTTTCGTTAGTCGAGTAGCATACCTTTTATAATCTAGCTAGGTTATTTTTACGAATTTTTAAGACTCGGAGCGCGTACGATCGATTCTTCCACGATTGGCAAACTAGAACAGTCGCTGAAACGGCCGGAGAATTTGATTAACCGGAAAAGCAGGTTCCCAATGGTAGTTTACTCCTGGTCGGCGTGTTCGAAGGCGTATAAACGCACAGAACGCGACACAGCCGGCTACTGGGAATTATTTGGCAGGCGTGAAATCGGCGCGGTAGCGTTCGTATTCGGGCGTAAGCGATGCATCGTGACGCGCGCGTGGAATTCTCGACGAAGAATCCTCTGGCACGCCGCTGCCCCGTCAAATTAGAAGCCGCGGAAGCGAAACGCGCCTGGAACGCTGCGTCGCGTTCGATTCGCGACCGCGCTAACGATCATTATCGAAATAACCCCTCGTCGGCTGCCGACGTTTCCCCTCGTTTAATTAATCTATCGACGAAACTGAAACACTTCGGGAAACGACACGCTGCAGGCTTTCCCCTTTAATGTGTAATTGCACTACCAACAACACGCGAGACGTTTCGCGAGCAAAACAAAGGACCGTCGCTGCCTCTGAAGTTTACTGGAATTAAAATATTCAAACGCTCCGGTTAACGCGACAATTTATCGACAAAGACGTCGCGTTATGCTTGCCGCGGATTCCATATAAGCCACCCCGTTCTCTACCTGCGAAAACTTCTCGAGAGAGCATCGTTAGGTAAATTAAAATACCACGATTCGATGCTAAAACCGAGCATTATTTGTTTATTAACGGGAATCAGAGGATCTTTTCTAAAGCCTCGAGAAAAAAGTTGGTCCGAATTTCTGGATAATATTTCCATCTCGCGGGAGAGAGATTTTTGCTTTTCGAGGAGATACGCCGAGAGGAAAAGCCGGGAAAATCGTGCGTACCTTAGGGCCTGATTTACATCGGGAGTTTTTCGAATTTTTCAAACGAAGCAACGGACTCCATCGCGGACGTTGGAAATAACAGGTGAACGCACTACGAGCGGACCGCTGGCGTAAATCAAGCCGAAGAGTGTTCACCGTGACAAATGTGCCTCGTGGTTTGCTAACCTGCGATCTACAGGTGCGTCTCGGGACAAATTCGACGCCAGGTATTTGTCAAGGAACGAAAGGGAAAGAATTAAACTAAGAAAAACCAGCAAAACATCCTTCGAAACTAATTTACACCCTGGTAAAAAGAAATTTAAATCTCTCCCCTTTTCGAAGGTCTCGTTAGTAGCCTCGGAATCGCGTCTAGCACGGGAAACGAAGTTTCGACGCGAATTTTCGAAAGAAAATTCCAGCAATTAAATCGTAGCGACTATTTAAAATTCTTACAAATCGCTAGCGTGTTTACGAGTGCCGGGAGGGATGGTTTTCGTGCTAAACAGGAATTAAAAATAGCAAGCAAGCGGGAAACAAGTTGTTCGCGGAGGGGTAACACGACACCGAGAAACACGCGTTGGGAATGTTAATTAAGGGTGTCTAACGGCCGCGGCCGCGATAATAGGCGCCAGCGGTTGACATTTTTCCTCTTAAAACCGTTGACGGAACGCACGGGTAACGCGCGAGCTCAACAGCCAAACCGGAAGGAGAAACAGCGTCGAACAACTTTTATCGAATAAACGACGCCTGTAAAATAGGGAAAAGATATTTTGAAACAATCACCGTGGTCTGGTTAAGCTCGTTTCGGCCCTCCCTCTAGAATTTCGGTCGAAAACCGTCCACTCTAAATGTCCTCTCCGATTGGGAGCTGCCATTCGGCGAAATTCCGGCGCCCAAAGGGCCGTCCGGCGGAACGAAAGGAAACGAAACGAAACGGAAGCCACGACGATCGACTCCGCAGGTGAATTCGTAGGTGACGTCCCGGAGGAGCGACGGGGGTGTGAGCGGGGTACAAAGGGCGGGTCGGTGGCAAAAACTGTGAAGCGCTCTGTAGAATTTTCAATAAGGCGGGGTCGGAAGAAGAAGATTAATGCAACGCCGCCGGGGGACCTTAGGAGACGACAGCGACATGACTGTCAAAAGAACATCCCCAGAGGCGAAGTCCATTCGCTCCTACGAGTCCGCAATCCTCTTCCCCTCCCCCTCAGCCCGTTGGCAGACCGTTCCCTCTTCCTTTTCTTCTTCTACTTCTCGTTCTCGTCGGCTCGGTCTTCGCTCTTTCCTTCGCCACTTTCCATCCTCCTCGGTCCTTTGCGGAATTCAAATCTGTTCCAGGTCCTAGGTTCTTCGTTTGTTACAATAATAGTTGGCCCTTGGTTCCTTTCGACCAGCCCTCGCGAAAAGGTATATCCTCCGCCAGATATTTTCCCGTTCGTTTATTCCACGCGTGTTTTCTCCTGTTTTCTGGTTACTCGACTCGTCGCTCGGCGTTCGCTTTCTCCGTGTGCTTCGGGTCGCGGTTCATTCTCTTCTTCGTCTAGGCTTTGCCATTTGTTCGGTCGTTACCCCATCCCTTATTACAGCTCCGTTTCTCTCCTTTCGCTTTCTGCGCGCAGACAGCCTTTACCCTCGCCTTTATTTCCCTTTGTCCCTATCGGCGACTGGTCTCTCTCCCTCTCCCCCGACGCTGTCTGTCTGTCCGTGGCTCCGGGAAGTGCATACGCGTGCAGGTGCACCCGCCTCGGGGCAGCCGAGCGAGACGACTCGTCGGAGAGGAAGAAAGTCCTGCCGCGTCCTCTGGGCCAGCGCCTCGTCGAGCCGGGGCCGGGGCCGAGGACGGTTCAAAGCGATCGACGGCTGCGACAACTGCAACCCCTAACCTCCGGGACGAACCTCGGGACCTCGAGACAAACCGCAATGCCTCGTCGCCGTTCGATCAATCACGCGCGCCGACGGATGCACACGTTCAGCCGCGATAGCTTCGAATCGACTGACTGCGAATGCCAGTCCGTTTAACCCCTTGCATCGAGCAGCTCGTTAGGGGCGTAAGCTTTCAGGCCGGGAGACCCGATAACGATCGCGGCAAACTGCGATCCACGGTTTTCGTTATTTTTCCGACACGACGCGCGATGCGCCCCATTAGCGACCGATCGTGAGAACTCGAGAACAGACCAAAATTTTATTCGCGAACCACGGATAGAAATTTATTCATTTTTAACCGAACAAACATCTCTTGGCGATAGAATTAACGTCGTTATTGCATACTCTTCGTAATATGGGTCGAAGGAACGGTTAAAATGATCCCTTTCTTAGGTTAAGAATGTTCTCGATAACTCGTGGACCGATCGATCGATCTGCGTGCTTCGGCACGATCGGTTAACGGAAGAGGAAGACGAACAGGGGGGCAAAGACTTGGGGAAAAAAGGCGAGGAAACAGGAGGAAGTCGATAAAAAGTATCGTCTCCGTAACGAAAGTCGTGGTGAGAAGGGTGGTAAAGTTTTTCCATCGTTATAAAGATAACCGCGACGCGGTGATCTGAATTGCGGCTGGTGGCGGTGGTAAACGTGCTGCGCGTACCGTAATACGTTCTGCGTGTATACGTGCATTAGCATTCGCAGAACAGACACGAGCATAACCGTGGAAGACGTTCGGAGCGTCGCGGACATGTGCGAATATCTTGGGCGACACCGTGACTCTAACGGTGGCTCTGATCCGTATTCATACTTCAAATTCTGCGTTAAGCGTGTTTCGCTTCGAAACACTCACCCCCAACCTCCACCTTTCTCCATCAAACTTCTTCCTTTTCATGGCAGACGCTTCTGCGTGCTTTCTATACGACTGGAGTTACGAAGCGCGTTCGCAGTTAAACGAACCTACTTTATAGATAATTCGAATTTCACTTAGGCGCTGCTTGTCGGAGTAAAAATTAATAATCGAATTTTTATAGTACGAGGAAGCATTTGCTACCGAATTTGCAATTTTTGACCGACGTAAGAAATGGAAATAAAACGCGTTAGATCGCCAAATCATTGAGCCGACGAACCTCGAGCTCAGACGATTAATTTGCGTTTAAGTTTTCAGCGCGAACGCTGATCCTGTTCTCTTTTTCAACGAGGACCGCGTCGCCTGTTTTTCAATAATCGAACGACCGGAGGTAATTTACGGTTTCTACTCCGACCGAGGAAGTTATGTTATTCGTTTCAATTGGAGCGTCAATTTACACTTTGGACTGGTTCGCCGTAAATCTGAAAGCGATTGCCCGAAGGGCCGCGAGAGACCCCGGAGTTTAACGTTACGCTGCAAATACGTAAAATGCTAAGAAGAAGAAATTATCAAGACCGGTGTGGTATTTATAGCGAAATTAAAATCTTGTAAAAACAGTGACGTTTCATCCCAGCTTTGTAATTAATTTTGATCGATCGACGAACTCGTCTGCGACCGTCGTAGGCAATAATAACGTTTTCGAGGACGAAATTATGCACACGCGATTCCATTTTACGAGTTTTCAAATTGACAACAATTTGTTCGCTGCAAATTGACGAGCAAAATTATTCGCTTTTATTGCTTTTTCCCGGTTTCGCTGGTAAAGTTGTCCGAAAATGTTCACCCGTCAAAATGCATTCCCGTCGCGGAAAAATGTATGTCACCGAAAACGTTACGTAGAAAAATCTTCTCCGGCGACAGTTAGTTTAAGTATGAGTGAAACGATTTTTGAAAACGCGTCGGAGGTGCTTTCGATTAAAAAAGAAGAACGTATCGTGCCGGGAGGGATCGATAATCTTGCAGGGAGCTGAGTTACCGGTGATCGAGGTGAACGATGCTTCGGCCGCTCGCCACAGATGGTACCTGCAGTACGAACTGCGCTATGGATCGTCGTATAGATCATCGTGTATGTCCACCGACGGGGTATAGAATAAAATCTTCGTTATTTTCTGGACGTTCACATTAATAGTATCATATATCATCGGCTCGAAATATTATATATTTACCAAACCGCTAATGTTTTACACCTCTGACGCAACTTTGACAACCTACAGATTTTATTAAAATAATAAATTTTCATACCAAGCATGCGTTTCTACTTTCACGATAGAATCTTTGACCCCAACTTCTGCTCAATATTAGAATCCTGATCGCCCTTTCGATACATCAAAACACGCAGTTACTCCGCGGGTAAGGATGGTGGACAGTAACACTGACCCTCTTTTTCGGCGGCGTAGCGTGCCGCGCACTCTTTGAGCAAAATCTTAAACGGATGCGGGGTGATATTCTCGGAAGCCAACAGGAGTTCTTCGGTGAGCCTCTGATACTCCTGCTGACGTTTCGACTCCTCGAGGCGCAGCTTCTCCTCCTCCTCGAGTTCGCGACGGCGAGCGTCGTCCGCGTGACTCCACTGCTCCTCCAGTTCCTTCTTGTAACACTGCCTCCTGTTCCTCGCTTCCTCTCTTGCGCGAGCGGCCAATTTGCCCTCCAGCTCGATCTCTTTTTCCATCGCTTCCTTCTCCAACTTACGACGTTCCTGTTCCTCCCTCTCCTTCTCGCACTTGAGCCTCAGCTGTTCATCCAGACCCCGAAGACATTCCCGAAGGCCTCTTTGCTTGGCCTCTTTCGACTCCTTCCTCGCGAGATCGCGCTTCGCGTTAGCTTTTTTCATTTCCTCCTCCACTATGCGGTCCAACTCGATGTTCCTTCTGGCCTCCTCTTTCCTGAGGTTTTCCATATAGCCGAGGTAGGCCAGCAGCTCGTTGCGCAGGGCCGCGCTGGCTTCTTTGATGGTATCCCGTTCCTTGGCCAGCTCCTCGTCCGTGATAGTCTGTCGCAAGTTGTCCAACTCGGCTTCCCGACGAGCTCGTTCGGCCAACTGTCTCTTGGCGATCAGTATTTGTTCCTGCAAATCCTTCTTCAGGTTTTCCCTCTTCTGTCGCGCTTTTTCCAGGTTTTCCAGCTCCTCTCGACGCATCACCTCCAACAGACAGTCCAGGTACTCCCTGTCCTCTTTCTGCACCTGTTTCTTCCGCTCGTCGAGGGCCAGCTTTCCCGCCATCTGCATAGCCAAAGTCGTGGTCGCCTCCTGATTAGCCAAGCAGCGTTTCTTCGCTTCCTCCGCTTCTCTTTCCTTCTTCGCTTCGACTTCCCTCAGCATCAAAGCGTGCCACAGCTTCTCGGTTTCCTCTTCTGCCCGTCTCTTGGCCGCGTTGTCCTCCATTTGAACCAGGTTGATCTCCTTCGCCTCGGTCGTGTACTTTTTTACTATTTTCTCGCGCAGATCCGGGCACTGGGCTATGTACTGCTGCATCCTCTTCGCGGCCACCAGAGCCAACCGTTGTTCCTCTTGCCGTCTTCGCAGCTCCTCGGTCTTCTGGCGCATCTCGTTCATTCTATCGTCGTCTCCGTGCTGAGCCTGCTCCACCACCTCGCGAGTCAGGCCCATTTGTTCCCGTAACAGCAACTCTCGTAGCTTCTCCCGTCGCGCTTTCACGCCTTCCTCGTAGGTTGCCAATCCTGCGACATCGAGCAACTGTTAACCATGCCCGAAAAGCAAGCAAGGTCCAAGGCGTATCTCGGAGATGTCATGCAGTTTAAGAATATATGACATTTTGTTCAAATTTCTCGAGGACTACTAAATGAAATGCTGAAAATCACATACGGTTATCACGTTTGGACTCCTAGACCGGAAATTTTCCTTATAATTCCCGCAACGATACAATTCTTAACCTAGAAACGATTTCGAGAAGATGGTTGGAAGCGTACGATGGTCTTGCGAGGACACGATTCTAAAACGATTATCACCAAAACGCCTCTACGAAGATTCCACTTACACGGAGCCGCGTCGCGAACGCACGGCATCTTCCTAAGTACCTTGCTGAACATGCTCCCAGACTTTCTTCCTGCCGATCTTCCTATCCGTCTGCTCCTCGAAGTCCATAGTCTTCGTCACATGCTCGTACTCTCTTCTCCTCTCCGCCTCGTAGCGTTCGAACGCGGATCTATCCTGGAGCTCGACGATCCTGCAGGCGCGTTCCCGCAATCTGTAGCCAATAGCCCCTTTCGGGGACCCAACCACGGCTTGGGGGTACTTTCGCGGCTTCAGGGGACCGCATTGTACGTTTTGCAACGGAAAGATACTCATGCTTCGAAAAATTGCTGCGATAGAATGACCCTAGTCGAACAGTCCGCGAGACGTCTTCGACCGGCCGACGTTTGAATCGGTGTTTACCGTTACTATGACGATCACCGGCCCTATCGAATTAATATTCGAGTTCGCGGAAAGAGCGTGGGACTGGGGCTAATCAGAGATGTCAGATTCAGCACCCGGTGCCCTACTCAGACATACCAGATCACGCGTACGTGAGCTCGTAGAGTTTCGGAAAGTCGACAAAGGCAAACTGACACATGCCCTCTTTCTCGATTATTCCGAAGCTGTCCGAAATAATTTCGAACCGCCTCGTGGGAGTCGAGAGAGAAAGGCTCAACATTTGCCTTCTCGCTCTTAACAACTGAAATCCGACCTCACGTCAACGGCATACGATTCGGAATCTCGACTGCCCAGATACTTTTACTTGTCTTTCCTAGAGTTCATTACTGAACTCTGCAAATTACTCCTGGTTTCTGACAAAAGTACAGAACTCCCGACAACTTTTGACACCATACAGCGATTGTTACCGACTGCTCCTGATTAATGCTTGCCTCTGCTGGACTCTGCTGACCATCGCTTATATTTCTGACAACCTATAACGATTCCTACTGACTTCTGCTAACCTCTGTTGGTCTTTGCTGATCTCTGTCAGCGTGTGCTTGTCTCTGCTGAACTTTCCTGGCCTCTGCCGAACGCTACTGACCACTGCAGGTATTTTTGATAATGTATAATGATTAATACTTACTACTGCATGCCCCTACAAGTCTCTGCTTGCCTTTGCAGGTTTCTGCTTGCCTGTGCATGCCTTTGCTGGCCTCTGCTGAACACTGCTGACCACCCCTGATGCTTCTGACATTGTATAACAATTACTACATGCTACTGTTCGCCCCTGCTGATCTCTGCTTGCCACTGCATGCCTCTGCTCGTATCTGCTGACCGCTGCTGACCACCTCTGATGCTTTTGACAACATATAACGCTTACTACTTGCTACTATTCGCCCCTGGTGATCTCTGCTTGCCACTGCCGGACTCTGCTGACCATCGCTTATATTTCTGGCAACGTACAACGATTACTACGACTCCTGCCTTCCTCTGTTAACCTCTGCCAGCGTCCCCTGGCCTAAGCTGGCCTCTGCTGACCGCTGCTGACCACTGCTGACCACCGTTTATGTTTCTGGCAACGTACAACGATTACTACTGGCTACTGTCACCCTCTGCTGATCTCTGCCAACATCTCCCGGCGTCAGCTGACCATCGCTGACCATCGCTGACCACTGCTGACCGTTGCTGACAAATTGTGACGCGATGTAATATAATATAATATGTTTATATGTATTAAAGTGTTGTATAATGTAAATCTATGACAATAAATGATATAATTTCAAAGAATTCTATGTGTTATCATCATTTTCACCCTTCTTTTCCTATCGAAATCATTCCCTTAGTTATAAGACACTCCGAATCTTTTAAAATTTTCTAAGTTCCCCGGAAAGATTTCAAATTTCCCGCCGCCAGGAATTTTTGCGAATTCCTGGAAATGACGTCATTACGTAATATTACGTAATATTACGTAACATTACATAATTTTTGCCGAAAAATTCCGGCCGCGAGAAATTTTAAAGAGCTATTACGTAATATTACGTAATATTACATAATGTTACGTAATATTACGTAATTTTTGCCGAAAAATTCCGGCCGCGAGAAATTTTAAAGAGCTATTACGTAATGTTACGTAATATTACATAATGTTACGTAATATTACGTAATTTTGCCGAAAAATTCTGGCCGCGAAAAATTTTCAAGAGCTATTACGTAATGTTACGTAATATTACATAATGTTACGTAATATTACGTAATTTTTGCCGAAAAATTCTGGCCGCGAAAAATTTTCAAGAGCTATTACGTAATGTTACGTAATATTACGTAATAGCTCTTTAAATTCTTTGCCGAAAAATTCAGGCCGAAATTTTAATCGTCGCCTGAAACTTCTTGGAAATTTCAGGGATTCCGAGAAGTTTCAGGGACCCCGGTAAGTTTCAGGGAACCGAGAATTTTCAGGAATTCTTAGAAATGACGTCATTTCAATTTGGAGGGGGAAAGAGGGGTAAAAAATGACGAGAATACATAGAATTCTTTGAAATTATATCGTTTATTGGCATAGATTTACATTATACAAAACTTTAATACATATACACATATTATATTATATTACATCATGTCACAAGTTGTCAGCAACGGTCAGCAGTGGTCAGCGATGGTCAGCTGACGTCGGGAGATGTTGCCAGAGGCCTGCTTAAGTCGGGAGATGCTGGGAGAGGTCAGCAGAGGGTGGCAGTAGCCAGTAGTAATCGTTATACGTTGCCAGAAATATAAGCGGTGGTCAGCAGTGGTCAGCAGCGGTCAGCGGAGGCCAACGGAGGCCAGCAGAGGCATGCAGAGGCAAGTAGAGTCCAGCAGGGGCAAGCAGTAACAAGTAGTAATCGTTATACGTTGTCGGAAGCATCAGGGGTGGTCAGCTGTGGTCAGCAGAGGCTAGCAGTGGCAAGCAGTGGCAAGCAGAGTCCAGCAGGGGCAGGCAGTAGCAAGTTGTAATCGTTATACGTTGTCAGAAGTATCAGGAGTGGTCAGTAGCGGTTAGCAGAGTCCAGCGGAGGCAGGCAGAAGTCAGTAGCAATCGTTATACGTTGTCAGAAATATAAGCGGTGGTCAGCAGAGGCCAGCAGAGGCTGGGAGAGGCTAACAGTAGCCAGTCGTAATCGTTATACATTGTCAGAAGTAACAGGAGTGGTCAGTAGCGGTCAGCAGAGTCCAGCGGAGCCTGGCAGACGTCAGTAGTAATCGTCATACGTTGTCAGAAATTCCAGGAGTGGTCAGCAGCGGTCAGCAGAGGTTGGGAGAGATTAACAGTAGCCAGTCGTAATCGTTATACGTTGTCAGAAATTCCAGGAGTAGTCAGCAGCGGTCAGCAGAGGCCAATGGAGACCTGTTGACGGGAGGTCGGATATTAGTTGTTCAAGAGCTAGAAGGGAAATGTGAGCCTTTCTCTCTCGACTCCCACGAGACGGTCCGAACTTACTTTGGGCAGCTTCGGTGAATCGAAAAAAAGGCCCTGCATCATTTTGCCTTTGTCGGGTTTCCGAAACTCTTCCGAGCTCACGTACGCGTGATCTGACATAGTGTGAGAGAGCACCTTCGGTGCCTTTCTGGCATCTCTGGGGCTAATTTGCACCGACGGTCTATCCGTCGTCCTGTGAAAAGAAAACTTCCGTCGCGACAGAAGCTAGTTTGATGTAAAGTATCGTAGGGTGTCCCACGCTTTTTGCGAAACTAAAAGCAGCAGGGGAGTAAGTAATTTTCAAGCTCTTTTAATCGGTTAGAGGCGGGGAAGAAACGATAGATAGGAAGACGAAGAATCCTCCGTGCGCATAGTTTAAACTTTCTCGGTGTTCTCGAACTTTCAGTTATCGGTATTCTCGGAATTATCGGGCCCAAATCTTCCGACGTTTCGGCAATATTAAAATTACGGAATTAACTTTGAACGGTGTTCTCGCAGCAAGAAAGTAATTATCCGGCAGAATTCGGCGTAAAATCGTCGGATCAGAAACAAGAGCAATACAAACTCGATGGGAAAGTGCTAACATTGCGCGCCGGCGAAACTTCAGGACTTCGACGAAGTGGCTGCTCGTCTTTCAAGTTCATCGAGTTTACAAGACTTGGCGTAGTTCGATTACACGCCCCCGGGCATGGCTGTAACGCAATATCTATATCGAAGTAATCAAGCTCACAATATCCTCGATTTAGGCAGGAAATTTCGCGGAGCTGAAAGCCGGAGCGATTGCACGCGTCGGGTCGCAAATTATGCGAGAACGCGAGCCCCGATCTCACGGTAAACCGACGATTCTCCAACGAAACACACGGAGACGCGAATAATTTTCTCTTCTCGTTCCCTCGGCTATAAGTGATTCGTTCCATTCGACGCGAAACCGGGGATTTCCGTAGAGAAAATCCTACGCTTTTATTAAAAAAGAAACTCTGCACAGACGATACGACGAAGAAAGATTCCCTGATACCGATCGATCCTCTATCTCCCAACAATTTTCGTAAACTAGATTCGCATTCGCGGATTTGCGCGTCAAACGGAAAATAGCCCGAACTTACGTTCTTCCTAAAAAGATGATCAAAAGCTCTACGTTATAAATTAATAATAATTTGTCAAACGTATACTATTTAATGTTTGTGCGAAATATATTGATCTTAATATATTAAAGGAACAATGACGAGTTAGATGGCAAAGGGGTTAAACTCTGCTCGCTAAGAATGGTTTCCGGTAAAGTGGAAGGCACCGGAACTTTGCGTTTAATCGATCAACCGACGAGTCGACCGACCCGCAGACGAATCGCAGATTCGTTAGTCAACTATCGCGATAGTTTGTCCGAATTACCGATGGGTGGAGCATCGATTCCGTGGTTTTCTCGAAGGTGAAAATGCGAACCAAAGGACTAATGATTGGGTCGGAAAACTATCCGATTCATACTAACCTGGCGTAGGGGATACCATGATCAACGAGGTGGTTCCCCCGGGCGAGAGGCCACGAGCTGAAGCCTGTAAGTACTCCTAACGAGAGTATTTGTGCGTTTAATTTTTGACAGTGTGGGGTTCTCGCCGGAATGGAGACCCCACCACACACGTAATCGTCCAACAAAATTTGTTCGTGCTGCTGCGCGTCGAATAAAAATTTTCTGGTATTCTTGTTATCGAGTAGAAGCAATCGATTCCACCGCATTCGTTGTTGGAGGAGTTGGATAAAGCAACGCTCGATAAGATTCAGGGAAACCGTAACCCATTTCGCTCTGCGCGACGTCTTCTTTAAACGGCGTCTTTCGCAGAGGTAAGATGCGTTTTCCGGGTACGCAAAAGAGAGATACATCGAGAGGAAGAGGCGGGCGATCGTTTGATGAAAGAGCCGAGAGAAGGACTTTTTTGTCGCGGGTCGAAGACGCTTCGGGAAAGAAACCGCTGGGAACAGCGACGAGTGTCGCGCGACACGGCAACGAATTCACCTAGTTACGAGTCGTATAGTCGTCAGGAATCCTCTCTTGAGACATTGACATTTCTTATTGCACAGCTTAACTTACCCCCGAGTGTTCCTCGGACAACGGAAAAGATCGTCTCGAGGGTGGCGAGAACACCGAGGTACGAGACGTTCTGACAATGGTGGCTCACTCGATCATCGGGAATCTTCGTCGAAATGGGTCGAAACGATCGTACAGAAGCATTACCATCTACTGAAACGCGATCTCTGGGAAGCTCGCGACTATAAGTCCCGGCATTACAGCGCGATTAGTCGCAACAGGGTGATGGATGCAATAATAAAACGAATCCAGTCGATCTCCTCGCTATCGTAACAACTCTCTGCCTTTAATCGCAATATACATGAGCTTTTCGTGTATAAACTCTTTAATTTTACACATTGTTGCGCGTGCTCGCAATCGGTTCACCAATACGGTTCTCGCGCGCGATCGAGTGCGTTCCATCAGGTTGGAATGTCTTAAAGAGATACGTGTGCGTTGGGGACGCAAACCTCGTTTCTTCCGCGTCGATTCGAACGTCCAAGACGCGGAGGGAACGCGGGATCGCGAAGAATCGAGTACTCCTCTCCATTAGGTGATCGATAATTTCCTGGATCGGTCACCGGCGAACGCCGCAGCAGAGAACGCGATCGTCCTTCGACGAAGCCACGATCCGTCCATTAGGAATCCGTTCGGTCCATTAGGCGTCGCGACGTCCAACCGATTAGCGAACTGGACACCAGCCGAGCGCTGCAGTGACGCGCTTGGCCACGGCTCTCGCGGCGGGTAATTCGCGAACACTCGAGGCGACAAAAACGTCTGTTCCGATCCAGCGAAGCGGAACGGTGCGGAGCGGAGCGGCTCGCTCCAGCGATGCTGGAAACTGGCGACGATCGGGAGAACGCGTCGACGAGCAACGGAAGCACGATAGGCCAGAAAGATCCGGACAGAGACGTTTACGAAGCATGCATACAGTTTCAAGCCAGTAAAAAAGATTATTTCATGTAACAGAATACGCTAAGAGTACAATGGACCGATTCTATAGTATGATACAAACTAAAGGTTCACAAAGGCGGAACGAAGCAAAGGCACGAATCTATTCTATTATGAATCGATATGATCCTGCTACGCTTTTCCATCTTTCCAATCTTCTGCACTGGGTGTCGCTAAATTATACATCACGAGTACCATGGTATCAAATTAACGAAACATTAATATTATTTTTCAAGAGAACGGCTGAATTGCAGCCATGGTTTCAAACCAAACCAAACGTATATAATCCATCCGTGATGCTCGTGACCTATCCGGCGCTAACGCGTGCGCGCGATAGTTTCAAATGCAAGAATAAGCTTAATTATAAAGCGAGATGTTAGCGCAAGGAATTACTCGCTTCGAAGAACAATACGCGTAGCTCCTCGTTCGTGGACCAATTCGAAGGATGGACGGTCGAACCGTAGCAGGATCGGAGAGGTAACGCGCGTCAAACGGATCGAGGGTCCGGTTATCGACAGATTTTCCTAACTAATTCGCATCCGAATAGTCGTATACGCGCAAGGTTAACCAAAATCTCGGGTGAAACGGTTCAACCCCGTTCATTCTGGAGGGTTATTGTGTGTTCCGGTTTGTCCGTCGCCCTAGCGAGAACAACACGGTCATCGTCGTTCGAACGTGACGTTTCTCGCGAGAACGACTAAGGCGTGGAGCTGGTGCCAGTGGTCGCCGACGGAATTCCCGACGGCGGTGGAACGGAAGTCGGCATCGTTGGCGGCGCGTACGGGCTTCCGCAGAGCTGGTCGGCGATACGTCCACCCTCGCGCAGCCCGCTGAGGAACGCGCCGTGCACGGTGGCCGGATAATTTCTTATGGTATGCTCGCCTGAAACCACGGAATTAAAATCTACTTTGATCTCGCAAAAAATCATGCACCGACCGAGCCCTTTCGCAAAGGCGAAACAAAGATGCAGACAAGATCAAATCGCTCGAACCTTCTTCTTTACGAGAAACTACGCGAAGGTATGATTTTATCGAGTCCGTAAATAGGCGTATCGAAGTCGATACGGACCAACTAGTCTTAAAATTCGGTGTACCAATTACGAAGTTATTTAAATCCTCTTGAGCGATTCTTTCCGAACGAGCGTAAAAAAAAGTACAGAAAAGCGGAATCTCTCGAGACGAGGCGAGCGAGATTGTCCATAAAGGCAGCAAGCAAGTTGGTTCCGCCGGTGAAAAAAGAAGTCGGTCGACTTTGTCCCGGTAAAAAAGGTAAACGCGAAATAAGCAGCGGCTCGAAATGTCGCGGAGTCTAAACATTTACCTGCGAAAAAGACTCTCGGCTGCAAGGCTGGGGCGCCGGGGGTGGTCGGCGGCGCGACCGGTGCTGCTAAGAGATCGTAATCGCTGCCAGAACTGCCGACCGCGACGAAACTGTAGGAACCTCTAGCCCAGGGATCCGCCCTCCATCTCGTCACCACGCTTTCCCGCGGCTGAGGGACCACTTGATTCCCGAAAATACCCTGAAAGGTACCGCATGAAACTTCCGTCGTCCGCTGCACCGATATCTTTAACTCGGTTCGATTTACCTTCAACACGGCGATGCAGCGTCCGACGATGACGTCGTCGCTGACGTTTTCCATTACGCAGGCTGCCTCGCCGGCCACTAGTGCCAACAGCACAGGCGCCTTGTACAAATTCCAGAAGAGGAAAAGCTCCCCGCGCGACGCTGTCGTGCTTCCCACGTGGCCGAATAGATTGGCGGTCGGGTCCCAGAAGATCCGCTCGAAGCACAGCACCACCTAACGTGACGGATTTACCGGCGTTACTTACTCTATCCCTTAATCTCCTGCGGAATCCTGCAACGATTATTCTCCGCGAGCACGCAGACTCGCGCCCGTTTCGATGCCGCTTAAAAGATCAACGGACTCGCGATTCTCGCATCTTTGATCGTCGCTCTAGACTATGAATACACTTGCTCCGCGAACAATTTGCTCTTTGTTTTACGTGGCAAGAAACGTGTAAAATTTTGTGGTCGCGAGATGCGGCGAGTGGTCATCGCAGGAGCAAAACGCGTCGCCGAAGACGGATCTCCCGGAATCGGGGAACGGTTGCGCGCTGCCCGCTCGATTCATCCAAATTACCCAAAATTTATTCCGTTTCAGCGGCTATCGGACGAGAAATCCTGACAGCCGTAGCCCGTTTCAGGAACGCGATGAGCCTTTAATTTCGCATGCGAAAGTACGGACGCGCAGCGGTCGTAAAGCGGTCCCGTCCGGGAGGCCGTAAAAGGAACGTGTCCCGGCGTAAGAAGCGACACGAGCCACGTCACCGCTCGCTGCTCGCTGCTCGCGACGAAAGGAGACCGCCGGATCACAATATATCTCATTCGAGCAACGCTCGACAAGTTCGATCGTCGTTCTCGCCGGGCGCATAAATCAGCGAGCCTCGGCCCGCGAAGGCCACGGGGAGAATACGAGGGGAGGCCGTCCGCTCGCGGGGCTTTACCTTATTTAAATTGCCGAACCCGAGCCTCTGAATGGCCTGAGACTTCCAGTCCGGAAGCGGCGGGTTGAAGGCGACCGCGGACGGCGGGGCGGAAGCCTTCAGGACGCCCAGCGGCAGCGTGACCAGCACAGCGTCCGCCTTGTAGACAGTGTGATTTGTGTGGGGGCTGCGCGAGGGTGCTGCCCACACTTCTACGCCATTTACCCCGTATCGCACCGCCCTGGCAGCTGTGTTCAATCGGATGTCCAGGCCTTCCGACAGAGCAACAGGTACGCACGAATATCCGTTGCGAACTGCGAACCAATGCACCAAAAGATCATACAATTTATTCCCGCTACTCCTTTCCTTCGAGAAAACTGACGCGGGGCCAGATGGTAGATAGCCGCGTATTTCAACTCGGAGATAAAAGACCGTGCACCAAGTAATCCGTATACTTGTTATTGCGATTTTACTTAACGGACGGATAAGACGCGCGAAAAGAACGATTGCCACGGCACGCGCAAGGGTGGCCCCGACGGCGGTAAAATTCCGTGGGCCGACGTCATCGGGAGCGATAAAGGCTCCATTACCGTTTAATTGGATATTTCGCATTAGCGCGGCTAAATCAGGACACCTGACCCGGCCCTAAATTCTCGTAAGCACATTCGAACCCCATAACATCGGCTGCGCATGTACTAATAATGATACACAGGCGTCTCCACTTAGGGGGTTAATTATGTTGATGGCCACCGGTGTGCTAACAAGCACTCTCCTATCTGCGAACGCCATTTCGGAAATTTAAATTTACGCGTTCTCGTGCCAAAGCGCATTGTAATTTGAATTATCGCGCTATCGAGTCGTTGCGAGAAATATAAGGGGGTGGTGGTGCTGGAAGGAAGAAGATAGAAAAGTTGGGCGGCAGATTCGCGGTACACGTTGTTTTCGTGCGGTTCGAGCCGATCGTCTCGAAATTTATCGTCGCGTCGCGAGCGAGAACCGCCTCGTCGTTTCGTTAATTCGACCGATTTAAATTCGACGTCGAGCGTTTCGAGGCTGTTCTTTATCCCGGGGTTTGGTGCGGGGGACCAATGCGTGCGGGGGAACGGCGACCGGTCGATCGAGAGACGCGACGCGCGACGCGGTTCGATCCACGCACGATTATTTGCGACGAAACGACACGCCGGATTCGTTATTACTTTAATTGGAATCCATTTGACTGGCGGCTACACCGGTGCGCCGAGTCGGGTAGACTCTCGCTCGTGTCTGGCGTCGATTACAGAAACCCTTTCTAATAAGCGAGGGAATATTCAACAGCCAGTCAAGGGAACGATCCGCTGCTACCAAAATTATGGTAAGTCGACCCTCCACCCCACCCCTCGTCCTCGTCTCGTTCACTCTCGAATGGGAAATTAATTCCTCGCAATGAGGCGGCCGGTTCCGAGTCGATGGAAATTGTCCACCGAGAACCAGAACCGATCCGGTTTCGGTTTCACCGCGCGACAGTTCTTCCAGAATCCTCCAAATGAGACTCGTTTCTCTCTTCTTTCGATATTTCGAACAAACGATACCGAGCATTATATTTTTCTCGACTCCCTTTCTATAACGCAGTATCCGAAGGCGGACCATTATGGACCTTTTCTCGTTAATCGAACGTCCAAGCGCTTCTTACGAAGTAATCCTATTACTTCCGTTGCACGGAATTACGACGAGATTATAATTCCGTTATCGGAAGAGAAGACAGTATCGAGAATAATTACTTTATTCCATAGTCTATCAATTATCCGACGCGACAATTGATTCCATACGTCAAAGTACGATTACGTTCGCATCCAGACTGACAATTTTCTAGCAATAAAATATTTCTATTCCACTCGGAGATCTGCGATATCGTTCCAACGTTCATTTTCGACCGCCCCCGCTGTTGTCTTTTATTAAAAAGTCATCTCTAAAATCTGGGAAAGAAAAAAGCAAACGGAACACGCTTTCAGCGAGTTTCATTTCCTGCTTTCGGTTCGAACGTTCCGAGTGAATATTTCAGCACGCTAGATATACTTTGCCCCTGCAGAATCAAAAATTCGTTATACGTATTTCCGTTCCGTGCGTTCGCCGTACGCTCCACTCTCGGTACATTTATGGCGGCTAAAAGGAGCGATAAACGTTGCTACGACGACTATGGATAGACGGGAGAGTCGAAGAGACGATAAGACGAAAAGACTGCCTGCGTTCTCTTTGCTAATGTTATTCCTACGAAGATACGTATCCTCGCGATAGACCGATCTAACGCATCGCGAGATACGACGCGCTCCTCGACGCAAACAAAGAGCAATTTTTCGAAAAAAGCAAACTTGTAAAATTGCATCCGTTAGGAAGATGTTGGTTGAAAATATCGTCCGCGCGGGGATGAAAAATCCATGTCTCCGGGTAAACGATTCGCGGTACGGAAGAGGCGCGGGCCACGCGTTAACCGGAACCTCCTGGCGACGAGGTTCACCGGTCGGTCTCTTGTTTGCTCGGTCTCTGTTGCACGCGCGTGAAGGCAAATATTTAAAGAAGAATTTATCAGCGGAGAGAGAGAGCAGCAGCGTACTCTGGAGAACGATCCGGGGTACGACGCGACGCGGCTTTTCTCGTTCTATCGTCGGCCGTATCGTCGGGGGCCCTGTGCTAGAGCGAGCGAGCGACCGAGCCAGCGAGCTTACGCTACCCTCTCGCGTCTTGTCTTCCGTTTGATCTTTGCTCGCAGTATTTTTTGACGGCGAGTCGAACAATTTGTATGCCGCGGTGGTTTTCAATTTACATTTAAATTGGTTGCTTATGGCGTTCTGTCGTCTCGACAGGAGTCGAAGTGCAGCCGGGAGCGGAACAGCGAGGGACGGCCAAAGAGAGAAAGAGGCCGCGGACGGTGGAGCGTGCGAGGCCGACGAAGAGGGCAACCGAGTCGCGGGGAGACGACCGACGGGGCGGGAGCTCCGCGCACCCGACGTCCTGCTCGAACAGTCAAATACTGAAACGGCCCCAAGAGAGAGAGACTGGCAGAACTCTCTGCCGAGTTCAACGCACCGACGACGCTCTGCCGCGGTTTTTGCGCGCCACGTAAACGTGCCGGAACACGCCAGAGACCAAATCGGAGAGAGGGTGACGGCCGCCCGGCCGGGTAGCTTTCGCTAGCAACATGTTCCTGCATGCATACACAGTTGATCAAACGTTCCGGAGCCACGGATACCGAATTTACATTTTACCGATCGACGCCAAACGGAGCGTGCTTACCTTCGATGATGACTCCTTTCTTAGATAACGCTAAGAAAGCAGAACCAACGATAACGAATCTAACTAGGGCCGTTACGGTACCAGCGTTTCGATGGAACTTTCCCTTGCTCGAACCATGCTTTTCCAGGTCAGCTAAACAACAGCAAATTTCCAATTGCTTTCCATACGCTTGCTCGACTCGAAAATGTTCGTATAAACATCGATAACGCTGGGAGTTATAAGAAAAACTTCGTAAAACAACAGGAGTTTGACTCCAAGACAATATTAACTCGCAACATGTAATTACACTAATTAATTGTTATTTAAAAAAAAAAAAAATACACTCGAGGGAGAAATCAATCTTCCGCTAATGAACCTGACTGCTCCTCGGAATCGGAGAAGCTGCTTCGCGAAGAACGGCTTCAGTTTCAGTGTTTCTCGGATAGGGGTTTTCATTATTTACAAACAATGAATGGTAACTAAATATTATACAAAGTTTTATCTACTACATTAATCGATTCGAGGCTAATTAGTAAAACTATTCGCACGCTTCGGGCAGGAAACGTGACCTCCTTGATTATCTTTAGCCGAGGCATTTTTTTTATCATTTAACGAACAATTAACAGCACGTACCACAAGATAGATACCAAGTAGAAAAAGACAAGCTTTGTACGGACGTAATAGTATCGGATCGGTTTTCCGGAGGTAATTTACATTTTGAAAATTGTCTTCTCATTGACGCACGTGCTCCAAGTTCTAAACGGGGTGTAGAAATACGGAAGATCAGAGAGGGGGGTTGCTTTTCGTGTTCAACCAACCGTTACATCAACATTCCTCGTTGCGACTCTCGAAAGCATACGTAAGGGAGAGGAAGTCTCATTTGCCTCGTCGAGCAAACATTGATTTTCGGGAATCGGGAAGACCGCTCGTGCGGTTCTTGCAGGTGAACTTCCACCTTTGCGTCCGGGTCTTCGATGAAACCCCAACTCCTGCTTAACGGAAGCAAATATTTAACAAACAAACAGCTTCGACGTTAGGCTGCTGCTGCTGACGCGTGGTCTGGAAGAAACTGATTGACCTTTGAGGGTATCCTCTTGCTCGGGAAGATCGTCCTCCCAACCGTTTACGCGACGCGAATTCACTTCTCCGGACCAGCCAACCGATAAATCGTACGTCTTTCAACGAGATAAACCAAACTTCTTACCTAATTTTTCTACTTTCGTAACCGTTTAAAAAATACAAACCTCGAGTCGAACCTCCCTGATGCGCGTTCAAAAAATGTGCCATTCGGATGGAATTAGTTTTCACCATGGCAGAACTGTGTTCGTTTGACAAGGCGTACCTCGGAACCAATAGCGAAATGGATCGTCCCTCGCAAACTGTTGCGAATTGGGTTCAAAGCAGTCTCGCCTAAATGTAGTAGAACGCAAAAGAACAATATTTGCGGAAAAGGTAGAGGACGAGGTACTTTCACCCTCCCCCCAACGGTAAATATCCCAGTGCTTCGGTTTGTCGCGCGACAGAGGGTCGTTCAGAAACACCGTGGAAATTAGTGTACACGGGTGCGGTGGCGCGTCGTACAACTCCGGTTCGCGAGCTCCTCGTTACACTACCGTGGCATGGTTAACAATGAACGCGTTCCCAACCGTGTTGCGATCGAAAATGAACTCCGATTCGCTTAACGCGCCCAGACAGACGCCGTCTTATTACCGGGGCTGTGCAGGTGAGATTAAGCGACGCAGCGCTGGATGTTGACGCGCAAACAGACGCATTACACATAAATTAGCGATTAACCGGGCCCGTAGCCCCGCGGTCGAAACGACGGGTAAACTTCCGGGACGCTTAGGCGCGACATAATAAGATTAATAGGATGAAAGTTTGAACGAATGCCAGGACCGCTGTTTCTCGTATTAATCATAACTGTCTGCGACGACGTCTCGTTCGTCGAGTCATTACGCTAACATTCCGAACCGCGACTCCTCCTGTGCGTTCCCGAATAGAATTCGCTGGACATACGAACGCGGCTAAACGCGCGAAAGTGTCTCCGCAGAGAGACCGTACTGGCCGAGAGTATCGGTGCCATAATGGAACCATTCGAAAAATTGAGATTCCTCCTGCTAACCGAATACGGAGTAAAACCGATCGGTCTTTAGAGACTCGCACTAACCTTTCGAAACGTTCGATTTTCCCGCGGTCTGACTCACGTCGCGATTACTACTTCTTCTTGGGTTTTACAGAGTCCATCGAAACGAATCGCAAGTACGGAGTACTTTGGCGAAAAATAAACGTTACCCATTGTCGTTTCGACGGTCCCGTTTCTTCTTGCGCGTTATCTTGGCGTCCTGGTCGCGCCGCTGGATTTACCATCGGCAGCGTTCTGTATAATTTGTTCAGATTGCGATAAAGTTAATTGGAGCCTGTACGGAATTTATGACGCCGGCCCGAGGAAACTACCGGGGGAACGCGAGATTCCTAGATCGCGCTAGTAAGTAACGTTCGAGGAGATCGATATCGAGCGGCGATTTATTACAATTGTCACACATTCTGTGCAAATGAGCTTGTACAGATGCGTTTACCCGCGATCCGGCCGTAACGATCAAAGAAATTCTTCGCGCGGACATTAATGTACCCCGCGAACAAGTATCGACCTATTTTTCCTACGCGAACTTTGGATCACGCGAATACGAGCAAACGAAGCGACGGCTAGACGGCTTAAGAATTTTCTGCTTTGGGGGATCGATATGGTAACGATCGAGAACCTGGAGCATCGTCGCCGCGGCGTTGGAGCTGGTGGAGGAGCGACATCCGCGGCAGAACGTGAAAACTGCTCCTCCCCGAGTCGGTACAACAGAAAGGATACATGGATCATGGACGAGGTATACGAGTAGACCTTACATCCAATGTACTTTTTTAACGGAATAAAATAACGTAAAGAATTTTTTTCTCAAAACTGAGTACGATTTCGGTATATGTAGTCACCAAAAATGCTTGTAATTGACCCTCACAACCGAAAATAATTTTTTAATTTCGCCGAATAATTTCTGCACCAATCTGTCCCAATCTCTGTCGATTTTGAAAGTTACTGACTGTAAAGGGGACTGCTAATTTCTTTCGAGTATTTTACAAATCCCTACATCGAAACGAAAAAGAAAACAAGATTAATAGTGCAGCATTCTCGATTGAAAGATAATTTTTTGGTAAACTGTTGCATGGTGGTAACGGATCACCGTCGAGCATTCTCGAAACGTAATACCCTTGCAGAAAATTTCCCGCCAGTAGAATCAACAGGATCGATGGTTAGAGAGCAAGGAAGGCCGCAAACGAGGGAAATGGCGCGGTATCGAGCGCCTCTTGACGCGGCAACTTTATCCTCCCGCTAGAGTCCGGCAATAATTAAACCACCGAAGGAGCGCTCGCCGTAAGACGCGCCGGCCAGTCTATTAGTCGCTCGGAACTGCAGAGAATTAGGTGGTCGTTAGGGTGGACAGTGTTCGCGGTAATGTGGATTGCGCGTAAGTATGCGCGGCGGGAGTGCGTAAAAGTGAGAGAGCGGCGGAGGCGTTAAAGTGAAAAGGCGGATAGAGGTAAAAGGAATAGAAAGCAGGGGAGGGGAAGGGAAGGCCGAGAGAACGAGGAACCAACGAAGGAAGAAGAACGCAAAGGGCCAGCTCGCGGCAAGAAGATATTTGAATACGACTATATACCGGGAGTAAATCGTATCGTCCGCAAACGAGCAGCGGGCTACACAAGAAATGCATTTGCCGGATGCTGGTGGTGGGGATAACGGGCCCCTCCCCGCCGGCCGAGGGGGAACAGGGCGCGCGCCGAAAGGGATTCGAGTAGCGATGGGCGTTTCGGTTCCACTCTCGCAAACTTTCGAGCAACGTCCCTCGAATATTGTACCAACGTACGGAGCTTCGATGGGGATGATCGACAACCCGAGCTCGAAACTACAACTTCAAGCTCGATTATGCGCTTTTCTAAATCTTCGTTGAAATCAGAATTTTGTATATCTCGGAATTAATTGTTCGACCACGGGGGTAATAATTCCTAGTATGGGATTCCCGTACGATCCCAGCATAGGGACGGTAAACTATTCGCGAATGCAATCGAAGATTTGGTATAGGATCTGGGCCCACGTTTGCTTATGAAACTGCTCGATGGACTCGACGCTTTGAGACGGATGGTCAAAATGGCAGAAAAGTTTCGTCGCGAAGGAAAGGATTCGAGGGATGTTGAGTCCATCGCTGGCTACGAGGAACGTGTAGTCGGCAAGGGGCACGGTAAGGCCCACGGAAAGACCCCTTTCGTTCCCGTCTGGTCCAGGCGGAGAGCAAAGGGGCGCTATCGAGCGAGCTATCTCCCACCACCCGTACCAGTTGCGCCGTAATATATAGGCCGTATCTCAGGCCCGCAAATTGCCTTTTTAAACACAACAAGACAGCCGTGCCCCCTTTCAATTTACGCGGGGCCCTTTTTCGCGTGCGCGCTCCATTCCGTTTCCCTTCGGTCCTCCGCCGCTTCCCCCTTCTCTCCTCGCCTCGTTCCTCCTACGTCTCGTTCGTCTCGACTTATTCGCGCCATGTTCTAACTTCTCACCCTCCGCGATCTACTTTTCTCGGTGTTTTTATCCCCTCCCGCCCCCGAAACCGGCGAAATTCTTATCTAGAACGAAACGACAGAACGAAATATTCAAAAACCGTTCGTCCATCATTGGAATAAAAATTCTAGCAACGTTTTGGCTGGATTTTATGGATCAAAAGCGTTTCCCGGTATTCTAAATAAATGCATGCTCGCAGGATTCTTCGAAAATGAGGCGTTATATGTATATTATCAGTGTAATTACAAAGACGGTAATTGGTTCGAGCGACAGCTGAACGGCTACCGTGTTCGGCCACATTGTAGGGGTTCTCTGGAGCTCGACGAGAAGGGAATGGAAATTTGTAACGAGATCGCAGGTATTTCGCGACAAGAGACCGCCGCTACGTCCAAGAACACGGATCATTCACGGAATTTTTCTCCGAGCAGCTTATTAAAACCAATCCACGGCGGACGGCCCGTAATAACGTTCGTACTTCCAGGTGAACGGTGTAGTTAGCGTGGTGCGACGCGTCTGGATAATTTTAGAACGACTCGCGACAGGAAGAACGACTCTTTTTCTCCGCGGGGAACGGATTTTTCTCCGTTTCGCTGGCTACCGGACCGTGTGCGTGCGTGCAAGAACTCATTTTGCCTCCAGCCAGGAAAACGTTCGTCATTCGTTCGGCAAAAGAATCGGTTCGCGGGAAACGATTACCAATCGCAGCGTACCTTCGAAAACAATTACGGTTCCAAGTATGCTCCAATGGCTCTGTCATCGACAAAGGATCTTTGAAAATTGCGACGCTAATGCAAATAGATACTTTGCCAAGAAGCTAGATACGAGTGTCTTTGATCTAGTAAATGGGGACGCGTTAAAGAGGACCAGATACGATGCCATAGCGATTATAATTTAGAATTCACGCTATTACGTACGAGAAGAACAGCTGTACAATTCACACGAGTTAAATTACAAATTTGCAACGTTTGTTGTCACTTTTATTGCAACGAAATGGAACTTATATAGATTAGAAATCTATGTCTGTTTTTTATTTCAGATATCTCCGACGGCTGCCAAGCTGCTAACCACGTTTATGAGACGCCATTGCTCTACGGCACGTATCTCTGCACAGGGCCGTACTTAGGTACTCGAGCGATCGAGCCACGATGGAATATGGTACCCTTCGCACATTCCCTTTACGATAGATACACGTGTACGTGTGTTTTACTTTGTTCGTACAACCACCAATTTATCATTCAAATAAACACTAATCCGCGTTGTGGTTCGTTATTAATAATCGATGGGAATCGAACTTTCCCTCTGTGAAAAAAAATCAGTTAATCGCATCGGGGGTAGAGGAGCGCGTGGCAAGACGGAAAAGAAACGAGCGATCGTTCCCATAACCGGGGAGAAAATAAGATATTATAAAGGATCCCGGGAAGGAATTTCCTCTCGTTCTACCTACCGCCTTCAGCTAAAGACTACAAAGTGAAAAAACGTCGTGATAAGCAGCGAAAGTATTATCTCGAAAAGTAAAGGGAGATGAAAAAGGAACGGGTAACACAGGGTGGAAGGAGAGAGCAAGGGCGAGGGGGTTAAAGGGGTGTGTACAGGGCGCAGGTTTTAATCGGCGTAATAAGACGTCAAGGACACGCCGCGGTCACCGGAAGAAAAATTCGTTCGGCGGGCGCAGTTAAGCGATCGCCGCGGCTTGACTCGACAAGATTGTCGATTTATGTTTACATACTCGTTTTACGTGAGATCTCGATAATTAGAGTAGTTACCTACACAGGCGCGGCGAGGCTGCGCGCGTACGTGGAACCGCCTCGTCGGACGGGCAGGATGATGCCGGGAGGATTTAAAAAATGGAAGAAGCACGAGCAGCGCCGAAGGTTTAAACGAGGGTCGATTAATCCCTCCGGGGGGAACGCGGTTTGAAATTGGCGTATAGTCTTCGCCGCGTTATCTTCGATCGTAAAGCATCGTCATCTCGGCCTCGATACACTTCGAACGGTTGCTTATTCATCCTGCTCACAAGTCAATATAATCCGTCAGAATCCCTCGGGTCCCCCGTTCCCGTCCACGTATTCCGATCTCCCGTATTTTTCCGCGGATCGTCCGAGAAGCAGGATCCAAGGAGCATCGACGCGAGCTCTCCAAGGTTCGCAAAACCTCCTCTCGTCTCTCGTTCTCCCTTGGTAAAAAGGTTTTCTTTCGATTCTCCTCCTCTCTCGGGCGTCTACTTGGGACCTTGGGCAACGCGGATCGGGGGTAGTGTAAATATTAATCGGTGGGAAAGGAGAAGCTGCGACTAGGCGAGAGAACGAGCACGCGGGTCGCTCGGTTGATTTACAACGTGGCATCGCGGCCCCTGAACCAGCTATCGCGTATTTGCTCGTAATAACTCGGTTTGCTTTAAGCGCGTTTTGATGGTTCGCGTTATATACGATTCGACCGGTGCTCGATGTAAAACGTTCGTACACGGGTATGGATATTCGGTTCGACGAGAAGAGTCGTTACCCCTGGCTGCAGGCAACGCAGCGGGCGTCGAAGGAAGAATGCGCCGCACGAGAAGGTGCACGGTCCGAGCGATACGAAAACTGAATCCACCAGGAACTTTTCAACCTTGCCACAACGAATATTACAAATACCGTAAAGGGCGTGGAAAATGGCAAAAATTCGAGGCAATGCTACGTATAAATTTCTATTATATTTCCGGTTAAATCCTTTGATACAACGAGAAAAGTCAGATCTACGATCGTTGTTTATAGATTAACGAAAAAAATGAGCGTAACGTTGCATCCTAAATCTGGCTAAACGTCTAAAGGGACGCGGCAGTCCTATCGGTTCGGCACGCGTATTCGAGCACAATGACAAACGGTTAACTAGAATCGCAAACAGTTTACTAGACAAATAGTTCGACGCGGTGAGCGTTAAATAACCAATCGATCAGGAATGGTAGCTCGATATCAGGGGCCCGGGTTCCGATGCGGCCAGCGCAGGCACACGTGTTGCCAATTACCTCTGCCGCGTGAAACGACGTCACAGTTGAATCCTCCGTGGCGGCAGACCGACGAACACGACCGACAGATGACCGTCCGGCTAGGGTAAAAAAGGGTTAATCGCGATAAAGCAGAGATTCCCTTTTCGGGGCCATTAAATGAGGCTGGGGGGTGGGTAAGAGCATTGAGAAACTTCCTCCCGCGGCGGTTTTTAAACAAAACATCCGAACCGAAGGGAACCCAGTCACGGCGCGTAACGAGCGAGGCGTCCCCGCAAGACGAAGATCGAGTTCGCGCATATCCCCGAGCCGCGTCCGGTTCTTCGACTAACAATAAAGTCTACGCGGCGCACGATGGTATTACGCCGAGCGGAGCGGAGCTGAGCCGAGACGAGGCGAGGCGAGGCGAGGCGAGGGCCTCGCGTAATTGAGTCAAAATTATTTTCAAGCGGCCAGGGCCGTGGTCATTACAGCGGTTAGCCTCAATCGAGGGCGGTCCGGCGAGCCAAACTTTCCGGGTGGCAACTTTTTCTGCTTTGATGATCACTGTCAGTGGGCAAAAGGCCGCTTACGGGCCTCGCGCGCTCTCACCTCGCGCGTCGCTCCATCAATCTCTCGTAACCCAGCATGCCGTTTTTACCGGGTGAAATTTATTACGCCGTGGCCCACGCTCTGGTCGACCGGGCCCCTCCGCGCGAGCGAGCGCCCGCTGCCTTCGCCTCGCAGCTGCGACTCGTCGATGCCGTTCCCGCGACCGGGACACTTACCCTCTTCCTCGCTGACAGTTTGCCGATCGCTGGCCCTAAGAGAATTCAAGGGTCGATCCGTCGAACAACGGAGCCTAGAAAATCGCGCTCGCGAACAGTTCCGATTTCACTTTGAGATTCGAGACTCGTCGAGGAACCAGAGGGTACTTTCGTTTCGTTACGCTTTCGAAGAAAATTTACGTGCCGCGAGACGTTAGGTGGTAAACTGGACGCGAGCAGAACAACATCGCGGATACTGGGTTCCCGAAAGGCTGATTCCCGCGGACATTTACGTTTATTCGTGCGCGAAATCGAATTCTCGCGGGGGCGTGCACATTCCCGAGCCGAACATTGTCGCGTTACGATCGAAAGCAGACGGGAACGGAGCGTCTGCCGTCGTCGACGGGACACGTATGAAAACGCTTTGCCGGTCGTTCTGGCGGACATCAACGCGAGATACGTATCGGTCTACGTAAATACGGAGAAGAGACGATACGATCGGGAAGGATCGTTATGGAATCTCCGGTTCGAGACGCTCCTTTAAATTTATAGGGACTTGGCGGTCCGATGAATCTGCCCGATCGAGAACCGACGGGCTGGAATCTTGGTAATGCGTGGCTTTATCCGTCACAAATGATTGTGGTTGCCGGTAATGGCCGGCGCGTCGTTCCCTCGATTTTTCAACACGCTCGGCTAACGTGCACTTTCCCGAATCGCCGTGTCGATTCGACGCTCGGGATCATTGATGTTTGTCTTGCGTTCCTCGGCCGTTGAATTGAATAACGCGCCACGGGATACTTTGTCCCGAAACGAGCGAAACACCCCGGATCGTCTCGACGAGCATCGAAAAGAATCGTTTGGTAGCGCGATACGTGCAATTCCCGCGATCACAAACCTCCGTAAAACGTACTTTCAAGGCGTGTTCGTTGCACGTTTCTCGACGAATTAACGCGGAGGACGAATGCTGGAACGGCGAGGGCGCCGAACCATAGACGATACTTTCTTCTCTTTCGAACATGGATCTTGTACGCGTACAATGGATTTTTCTAAATACGAATAGAATGGTATCGAAGCGTGCAACGTCCAGGCGTTTCGTTTCTCACGCTCGATTTTCGTCAGCCGCGCAATTAGTCGAAAGTATTTAGAGAAAGGAAGAGGAATATATCGGGGTAGCGCGTCCTTGTTAGAAAAAAGCTGGTCCCGATTGACAGGGCGGTGTGTATCTGTCGTTGGGAGCTTGTAAGCCAACGAGCGTTACAAGCGTTCACGGAATTCCCGTACGATTCTTCGCGTGCATTACGTGCGCGCGAATAGTTGCATGCGCCACGGTTGCGAATTACGAGCGCTACCGGCGACGATTCTTTAATAAACCGTTAGCCGAATAGGACAGTAGGAGCACGTAACGGGCAAGCATTTCCACGGATAAAAAGGGGTTACACTATACGTTAATATATCAGGTTATCTTCGATCAGCTTTATAACGATACTCGCCCGAGCCTCTCTTAACAAGCGGCCAGATTTTTCTGGCAGTTAATGGCGACTTTCTCCTGTTTATTGTGCGCACGATCGTATCTCGTTCGAGAATTAATTAGTGTCAGCCTCTTTAAAAGGTCTTCGCAATTCTCACGAAATGCGCAAATCCGCACGAGAGCGGATTCCAGGAGAGTCCCTCTCTTTCCATCCTTCTGTGCTCGTTTAGAAAGTCCACCTGGTCGTCGTGCGAGATGAGCCGGTGTGCGAGAATAAAATGACCTTTCTCGTTTGATCCGCTCGATATCGAGGCATTCCATCCCCGTTTCGCGCCTCGAAAATTATCTGCGCCGAAACCGCGTACCCCCTTCGATTTTCCGCCAAGTTTTGCCTGCCCGGATCGAACAACGCTTAAAGTCGTTTTCTCTTGGATCTCTTCCATACGATCGAGTCTATAATTTATCAGCAACCGAACCACGGACAAAGCCCGGCTGGATAGAGCACGGAGCAGACCAGAATGTTGCCTTCGATTTGATTCCAGCCGTCTCGGTTACAAGACCAGTCGACGAGCCGTATTCCCAACCCCAGCCTACAATAAAAAAGAAGAAAACTTTGTCGCCGGGGATTTGGATCGCAGGGGATGCGGTTCGCCGTCGAGCATTTTTTCAGCTTCCAATCTTATTAGAAGCAACTCGATGCATTCCAACGACCTTCCCATGAAACGCGGGAACGACGAGATTCACCCTACAGGCTGGTCGGATAAGTTGGTCGGGGCACTCGACTCGCGTTTAAAAGTTACCCGGAAGGGGAGTCGATAAACAAGTTCCGCCGGTTAACGTCGTCCCCGGTCACAACGAGACATTTACATTATTTCAACTTCCGCGTCTACGATTTCATCCCCGGGACTTATAACCCTCTCGAGTGACTGTTTAATTTAATGCTCGGCACGAAGCTGTCTCGGTCCTCGTCCCTACATAAACCAACCCCGCAATTCCCGAGCACAGTCTCTCGTCCTTGTATCCAGCTCCTCCGCGACCCGCCGCCACTGTCGTCGATAACTTCGAATTGCAACGAGCAGCCATATTCTCTCGTATAAGGGGCTCCCGTGAACGAGGACACGCACACGCGTCGCGGCAAACCTCCTAGAGAAGAGGCCGCGATAACGAACGGCGAAGGAGCAAGGACACGCGCGAGCACAGGGTCGAAGAAGGAAACGAAACAAGAAAAAAAGGAAAGAAAGGGAAAAAAACGAGGGTATTACGAAGCAAGCTGACCAGAGGTAAGGTAAAGCGGAGGCGACGGAGGTAGAAGATGGCTCGGCACGTAGGGCTGCTAGCCACCGAGGCGGTCTGCCGTCAATAATTCCCACATGTAATGAGGCGGCCTGTTGTTCGCGGGCGGACAATAACGCCCATAATTCACTGTCCGCGTTCGCCGGAAACTTATCCTCCGTTTTCCGTGGAATACCCGTACCAACGGCACCCACGGCCCATCGACGATAAGGTGCTACCGGGACGTTTCAACTTTAATCAAATTAGTCGCTCAACGCCCCGAGAACCTTGTTAAAAGAAACACCCTTCGGCCGAACCTGCAGTTGTTATCCAATGCCTCGAATAGCTGCTTCGGAGAACACGAGTTACGAGGATGGTCACCTCACCTTCGATAAGGGCAAACCGAAGCAGGGGTAAAAATCTCGATAATTTTCTTCGGCCAAAGGGAAACGCAACAAGAAGGCTCAGGATCCAATTCGAAACATACATCGTCGATTTATTATTTCTCCCAATATTGCACTAGGACACTCTGCAAATTGTATCACAATAGGTACTCCTTTAACCGATAAATATAGCTGTAGGCAAGGATAGGGCACGTCGCGTATCGATCGTCGCATCTTTTCTTGATTCTATGATCTCTTTCGCTTTCGTCGAGCCGATTGCGATCGATACGATCGCTCAGTCTCCGCTGGTACTCCGGACATTCGATCGCAATCGCTAGGATCGACCTTGTCTAGGCCTTGCCCGTAAACAACAACCGGTCCTCGGATTCCTATTCAGGAATTTTCCTATTTAGTCGGGAAGATTGCGATTCGTTAAGCTCTCTAGCAAACTTGACATTCCCAACGGTCTGCCTGTAACGAGATAACTAGCTTGACTGCCTCGACTGCGTTAGGATTTTCCGTCTTACGACATGGAGAAAAGTTTCGATGTACAGGTGCCTTGGAACGTCTGCTTCGAGTGCTCCGATTGCATTAGAAATAAAAGAATGTTCTTGTTATTTGAAAAGGGGTATTACTTTTTTGACGAGCCTCGTACCATAACTGGCACGTAGGGGCGTCGTCCGAAGGACCGTTTGGCGAATTGTTTCGAGCAGTGGATGTTGAAAGGTCGGGCCGGTAACGAGGATCCGCGTAGACGCGGTCGAGACGAGACCGCGGATCTCGAAAGTACGAGCATCTTCGCCCGAGGCTTGAATTCCTGGGCCGGGGGCGAAGAGGAACGCTCGTTCGCTAGATAATGGCTCTCTCGTAGACGGCGAATTCGATTGCTGCACGCGTCGTTAGCACGTTCGGTCGCGCGCGATGGAAGGGAGAAGCGACGAAACGAGGACTCACCGGGAGAAAAGGAGGAACCTGTTAAAAATACAAATAACGTACAGAAATTACTTTTGTCCCGCTACGCCGGGCAAGATTTACGGCGGGGCAACAAGCTTATACATTGGCGTAGGACTTGGAGACATAAATCAAGGAGAACTTATGAGAGGCCATTCATTAATATTAATAAGCCGTATGTATCTGTCGGGGCATAACGATACGATAGTTGCCCGATCGATACCTAGAGAGATTTTTCACCACGTTGATGAGAAACGATGATTCAAACCGAACCACGCGAAACTCCGAGGCATCGCAGACCGCGCGCCCTCCGAAGGGAAAATATCGTCGTCGACGGGGACGACGTCTGTGTTCGGTCCTCGCGAACGGCCAACCGGTGCCCGACCGGTGTTGGATTGGCTGTTATTTAGTTACACAGGTGCGTACGACATATTTGGCGCGGCGGTAATTGCACCGGTGACCGGACAAAGCGACTCGCTATCAAACAAGACGGATTCTGATTAATTCATTTACTTATTCCCGGCATTGTGCCGGTGATGTATTATCGCGAACGCGCCCTTTACTCGCGCTTTTAACGCTCCTCTATGCATATTCATCTCGAGTCCTTCTTTTTCATTTCCTCCGGCCGCGACCGTGCTCGCGATGTCCGCGATAATAAATGTTTCGTCGAGGGGAGGGAATAAAAAATGGGCGCGATTCGCTTTCAACGGCGTTTAAGCGAGTCATGCGCAGCATTGTTTATTGAAATTGCAGCGCCGCGTACCGCTGCCAATAGCGATAGATCAATGAATCGTCGAGGATACGTCTGAATGGAGATGGATGTAACATGATTAAAATTTTGAAAGTCTCGGATGATCGATCGTCGACTGATTATTTCGATATTCCGAGAGAGAAATTTATTCGGTTCCGTGCGAAAGAGACGCGCGGACACCACTATCGTACGGGTGTAAAAAAAGATCGCGCGAATTAGTGATTTTATCCAGCCGGGATCTAACGGAAATAGAATCTCGCGATCCCAGTTATCCCAGCAGACGAAAGAACCGAACGAACGCGAGATATTTATCGCTTTTGTTCGCGTACTTGCACACCGTTGCAATTTCAATAAACAGTGACGCGTATTTTTCTGTTCGTTTACGAGCGTACCGGCGAGTCGTCGTGTCTAATGACGCCTATTAAAAGGAGAACGAATCGCTTCGTCGAAACGATAAGAGACGATTAAATCTGGTCCCATAGAGAAGGCTAACCCGTAGTCGGTGGGGTGGGCTGCGCGATAAAAAGGTAGCGCAGAGGCATCGCCGGTAGCAAAGACAAATGATGTCTAATAGGGAAGAAGGGCCGCGAGGGAATTTGGCGTGCCGGTTGATGCCTATCGGTCAGCCGTTTAATTAATAACAACACTCGGCCTGGCTGACATCTCCTGCCGATGTGTGTAATAGTTTACGCCCACCCCGATCGGAAGGCCGTCTTCTCGTATCGTGCGCTCGAACAACCGAGCTTCACCCGGTGCTGATTCATTTCGATTAATCACGAGCGCGTCTCAACAGTTGGAAAACCTGACGCGTGACCCGTCCAACGCCAGACCCAACGCGTCGGAATACCTTTGGAACGAGCTTTCCGCTTTCGACCATCGCGACAGGTAGTTTCCGCCGCCCGTAACATCTTCCGTTACAGAATCTAGCGCAGTCCCAGTTTGAATTAGATCCCCCTGTTTCACGGGTACGCGTGAATTTTAGGCTACGCGCGGTTCCAAGTCAAAGTTCTTTCTACTTTCCGAAAGCAGACACGCAAACGCAGTCGCGTCTTTGAATTCCAAGCTATTCTTGCAGGAAGTAACGTGAAAACTAGCCGTACGGACGAAAGATGACACTCGCTTGTACGGAGGAAAAGAGACCGTACTGGGTCAGCCGTTACTGCCAGGCTTTGCAAGGGAAATTTACGGACGTCACGTCGCGACGCGACGTTCCTATTCTACTTACTCGTAGTACCGCATTCCCCTTAAACCGTGATACACGGTCGCTCGAGTGACCGATCGGTGTAAGGAGAATTTTAGCGGCACGCAACGGATCGTGCGTGATCGATCGTTAAAAAAAGCTCATGTTAATGGAAACTATTGTAATTAAGTACGGTTTTATGTCCAATTCGGTAGGAACACGGCTAGGCCGTTAATTTATTCGACGGCGGCGTAGAAGGGACGGCTTCTCGATCTATAGATCACCGATTGGGGGCTACGCGTTATAACGAAGAAATTCCGAGATTAAGAGGCGCCGCTGGTGCGCGCAGCCCGCAAGCCCAGCGCAGCGCACACAGAGAACAAACGGGGAGATTACATCATAGATTAAGTCACACTATAAATTCTGCCTCGACGCCAGCGATAATGAGCTCCGGACGATACATCAGCGTCGCCGAAAACGCAAAATTAATGTAGTTCATCGTGCATTCCGTCGTTAGGCATAAATCCTTCAATAGGTCGCGGCGACGTGCCGGCTCTCGATCGAGAAAAAGAGACGCGCGAACGCGCGAACCCGAGTGGGCGAAAGCAAGACGCCAAGCAGCGTCGAAAAGACTCGCTCTCCGCTCGAAGGACGAAGATAAACGGAGAGACGAAAAGAGGCGAGGAGCGGAAGGAGGAGGTACAGGAAGAGGCGATATCGCCGTAACGAGAAAACCTGGTGGTGGCGGCACCGCACGCGGAGAGTTCATCCTGGAACGGTAATGATTAAGCGGCTGATTAATTTCAGATTAGCGGCTATGAGACTGTACACGCGAATGATCATAATGGAGTGTCCGTCGCGATTACAACTCGGTCTATTACGTTGATTAATCGGATACAACTCATATACATATGTATGACATCCAGTGCGCGATTCTCGATCCATTCATTCCGTTTTCTCTCTTTCCAGGTCTGAGAACGCTCCGCCGCGACCACGGGACCAGACTTTTCGTCTTTCGACGAGCCTCGATCCCGACAACCGAATTTTTCACCAAACGTTTCGTGTTCCGTCGACGGACACGATAAATCGTGGAGATTATCGATCGCGGAGATATCCTTGAGAGCTTTCACTGTCCCCAAACGTGTTGCCTCGCGATCGTGGATCATCGTAGGATCGTGTCTTGGTCGTCCGAAGGTTTTGCTTCATTTTTCTTCGGGATGACACGTGCTCGGTGCAACCGACGCGGAGGATCCTTGTTACAGAATGTAATAAATGAAACGTAACAAGGAACGAGCGAATGTAAAATAAGGAATCAAATATACAAAAGCGGACAGGAACGCGTTTCGCACGCAGCACTTTTACCTATCGAGCACACGGTATGCTCCAGCTATTTATCTTCGGCGTGTAATATCGTTTCAATTTTCCAACTAGTTGCTTTAATACTATTTTAATCGAGGATGATAATAATTATATAAATAAAACAATACTTTTATAAATGGGTATATTAATTACAACATTTATAGCGTACGTTATTAATGTTACTTACGTGAGCAATGAATAAAGAGGATTCAATTAATTTCCTCTTCGTTAGAGAAGATACAGGAAACGTTTATTTAACTTTTTTATATAAAATAGAATTCCCTCCAAGATTTATTAAAACCGCTTTTAATAAATTATGAAGCATGATGAGGGTGTTCTTTATAGATTGAAAAGTAAAAAAGTGAATACGGAAACTTTTCCTATATCGACTATGTCCGCAAGAATATCTTTCGTTGTTTCAGGTCCTTTGCTAACCATCTCGCGCTAGCGTTTCACAAAGAAGATTACTTTGAAAAACTATCGATTAGCTCTTAAAACGCCATGCCGTAAACGTCTCGCTTTTACTCGTGGGTACGTAGTTCGCGTCACAAAAGTCCGGTTCGTTACACGGTTCGAATGAATTAAACGAGATCCGTGCAACGCCGAGAGTGCTAATAATTTTGGTAATTCCAGGATCTTAAACCGGCATCAACAACATTTTACTCGATGGCCGTGCAACGCTCAATACCGTATTAACGTTAAGTTTCGCGGTATGCGGCTGCATTTACACGCAAACGCCGATTACAGGAAAATGACGATGCTTGCGCGCACCTCTAACGGTTTAATGAACGAATTTATGGCTGTTTCTCATTTTCCAACGATTTCCGCTCCAGAGATTTTTTTTTTTAAGCCAATCTCGCGCCCAGTTTGTCATGGTACGCGTTTCTACCGCGTAGTACATTTTTTATTACTTTTCCAAAAAGAATGCTCGTAGATATAGAAAACTTTATCGACTGTAAGACGATTAAAGAGCCATCACCGTCCAAGTTATGTAAATATCCATTAATCGGGCAGAGAAAAATTGTTACGGATATTAGGATGGACTATTACAGTTTCAAGGATGTTTACGGGCAATTCGAATGTAAATGTAAGCTGATAAGCAGTTTTAGAAAGCAACGCGGCAGTTACTTTGTCAGTACAGTTGCTATTTACGTTGAAAAAAAGTAAATCGAACAGAGAACCCAAGGCGTTTGTAAATTGTTTTCGCTGCAAGAAGTTGAAAGTATTGTTGCAAGCGATAATTATAGTACACGATTCATCGACATACGATGAACCTGCCATGTCGACGTAAAGAAAATATTTAACGTCATTATAGTAAGAAATAGAAGAAAGATCGTAATTACCGATTGCGTAAAAATCATGGCAGAAATGTTATTAAACGTGTAGATGAATAATTCCAATCACGTTCGACGTGCAAGTTTCGACGGAACTGGAACGATTGTCTTTAATTTGCACGATCTAGCGATACGGTTAGATCGCGCAAAAACTTGTATCTTGGGCCCGAATAAACTATCGCGACGTAGTCTAATTATTGACTAAAGCTTGTGCACCGCGGCGCGGCGCGTTAGGTAAATACCATCGTTTCTAGATCTCCGTTGCGATGCGCAGAGACTATTCCCTTTTTCCGCGGCTATACGAGAGACCATAAATGATGCAACGGAAGTAGAATCGATCGAGAGAAACCACCGGAACGGTCCGATCGACAGGTCGAAGCGAAGAGCATCCTGCGGTAACGGCCACGTATCCACGATTAAAAGAGGATTACCGTCAGCCTATTAAAATTCAAGAATCGAACGTTAACGTTCGATCAAGGCCGTCGGAGGTGAATTTAAATTACCCGCGGCGGGTCCGCGCGTTCGTCTAACTATCCGTAATTAAAACGGGTTATCGAGGCCCATAGATTTTCGATACCGTGAAACGGCTGACGTTAAACGATCGCGGAGTCCGTAAATCCCGGAGCGGGGACGACGCGTTCTTGTAACCGAGTCCCGCGCCGCTGGCCGTTACCGCGCGGGTCGGACCGCGGCAAAGTAAGAATGCTCTCTATCGAAAAGGGAGAATATGGATGGAATGGAAGTGCAAGAAAACGAACCGCGAAGAGAAAGGAAGACGGTTAGGGCCATGCACCGGTGCATCAACGTTCGTAGAGGAACCGTGCTGCTGGTACCGACCGGTGGTGGTGGTAACGCGAACGCGAACGCGAGCTCGGACCGTTGGTGACTGCAATGGTGACGACGGTGTTGGTTACCGGTCGTCGATGGTGGTTCTGACGAGCTGGTAGTGGTGGGATATAGTCGGTATGGTGGTATAGTAGTCGTTTCTGACCAGTGTCTGCCCGCTGGTATCCAACCGGAGGGTTCGAGTAATGTGGACTCGAGCCATATTAGGACGGCTACACCGTGCCGTTTCCTGCCAGTATTCGATGTTATCCGATGCATATTGAGAATCCTCGGACTGCCAATGTAGAGCGATCGAGTCAATATGATCTCACGTTAAACCCTATTCGGTCTTGCCTCTGCCTCCTTGCGTATCCGCGGGAAATGTATTCCTTTGTAGGGATCGGTGCGCGCACGGCTGCCTGGCCACGCTAAGTGGACCAATTCGACGATAAAATTCATAAATTCGTTTATCGGGTATTGTTTTTCGTCGGTTTGCCACCGAACCGTTCTTAACCACCGCTAGGGAGAGGGCGTTATCGTGGTCGATAGCGGCAAGAATGCCAGAGTAATTGTGCCCGGTAAACCGGTGGTAAAGTTAAATCGACTGAACGGGAGAGACCGCTGCTAACGAGGGGTAGTTTTTCAGCGCGGTTCGATCGATAAAAACGCATAATATTAAAGGCCATTCGAATCGTAAAGCCAGGCACCGCAAAGCCTTCGTCGACTATTCTCGGAAAAATGTTTCGGTCGCGAACAGAGGACCGCGGGGGTTGTAAATCCGCGTTTACGGAAATCGTCAAGACGGTTATCGAAGATTATTCCTGGCAAAATGGATGGACTCGGCTGCGAGACGAACGGAGAAAGGTTCGCTTGCTCCACCGATCCGGTCGGAAGAGCGAATCTCGACGCTCGCGTTTCTGTCAACAATCATTTCGTTCCCCTGGTGTCTCTTCGCGGCCAGACTGCGAGTCAATTTACATTACACACACCGATTCCATCTATCGATCTTACAATGTCTTCTGCGCTCGAGTCCCATTCGTCAGTCCTGTCTGCGCGCTGATTATTCCCCGTACGTTTCTCCGTTCCTCTTTTTTTTTTTCGTCCTCTTCTTCTCCTCTCTCTGGCCAAAGTGGCCGGTCGTACGTGTATGCACGCTGCATCGCAAGTAGCCGGCGAACGATCCGATTGCTGTCGCACGGCTCGATAATAAAAGGTACGCGTGTCGTAATCGGACGATACGGGGCGTGAAACTCGGATAAAAATTAACGCGCGGATCGGGAATCGCGAAACCTTACGCGACGCCCATGAAATTCTTCGACTATCGGAGGAATTTTCAATATCGACGATCAGACGATCCTCGAACGGGCGAAGAAGATCGAATAACGACAGACGGTTCGTGTCTGAGAAAAGAACGAGCTGTCGAAGCCTCCTCCCACGTGACGAGTATCGGTATACCCGGGAAGTAGAGGTATTTTAAAGCCAACCACGTTTGCTAATAAGATCGCGTTTTACGACACCTCGTTAGGGGAGGAAAGATTTACTGGCTGGCTGGTGTTGATACACCCCCGACGCACGGAATAGCAGATGACTTCCTGTCTCTCTCTGCGGTTCTCCGTTGGCCGGCGCGGCGGTATGTACGTAGCCAGGCAATATGAAGAGTCCGGAGAAAGGTATGAAGTTTTATGAGAAAGAATGGCAAGCAAAGGAGCCCAGCCGGACCAATATAGGAGCGCAGGCTATGGCCACTGCGGGGCTTTGTTCCTTCGACAATGCGCGTCTATGGCTGCTGTGTGTCCTTCGGATATTAGCCCGTATACACGCGCTCTCGCCGCTGATGAAGCCGTGATATGGCTGATAAAAGTCGGATGATCGATAGCGCGAGCCGGCGAACCACCGGGCTATTGCGACCAACGACTTTTCCGACTTTCGACCGGGCGACGCGACGTTATTAATTTCCGATCGAGGTATCAACTAAACGATTTCTAGTCCAACTCTTATTATGCAAAAAGAATCGGTTCTGGGTCGATGCATACCCGAAGCTGTACGTCGCCGACTGACATCGAACGGCAGCTCCATGTCGAGCAACGTCGAGATAACGCCACGATTAACGCCACACCTCCCAGAAGTAATGCAAATGGCAATTCTAAGGGTGCGGCGAATCGACCGAAAGATTATCGATCAATATTCGTTTCTCTTGCTCTTTTTAAACATTGTCGAATTCGTCGAACGACAATCGTATAAACAAAGAAGCAGCGTCCACGCGATAGAAGGCAGAATTTTTCTACGAGGGTGACCGACAGGGCGTTCTGTTCGGTTTTAATCCTTAAACGAATACGATAGGTTTGTATCGCGACACCGGTGTCCGTCGTCTCGCGATCGTGTACGTAATTTCCGCGAATTGCTTTTGCAAACCGCGATCTTTTTTCACCGGGGCGAAAAGTTCTCTTGGCCGGCGAGAGGAGCAGATATATTATTGCCGGAATGAGAGGGAAGAGAAAAAAGTAGACGGCGATAACGAAACAAAAGGAGAAAAAAGGAGGGAACGAAACGAAAAGGAGAACCAAGAAAATGAGACGACTAGGAAGGGGGAACGGTGAAGGGAGGAAGGGGCGAAGGGGTAAAGAGGGAAAGGAGACGCGAGAGGGGATGAGGCGCAGGAGGGTCGAATGGAAAGAGAAAAATAAAGGCTGGATCGAGAGTCGCACGGAAAGCTTTGGTTTGGCGTGCCTGGCGTGCTACGACGGAATTAGCGAGATGGCCGAACCAGGGCTTCGGCATAAAAAGAGGCTGACTATGCAGAAGACACTTGGTCCCGTAGCGATGCGCTCGTCCAGGCCGACTTTCGGTCGGCCTGACAGACAGACTGCAATAGATAATATCTGGAGGGACGTTCGGTTTCTCCTCGGTTCGACTTCCATCCAGCCCACTCATACGACTCTGTCTTTGGTGCACGCGCGTACCTCACGCACACCGAGGACGAGCTGGTTCGCGCGGGCATCACCGACGGGGCCCGGTCACCGGTGGAGAACACACGTACGTCGAGGTTCCTCGGTGTGTACGGGAACCCTCGCGCTAAGCTAACGGCGTGCACTTATCGAGTTAGTTTTTTGTGTCAGCCGGTTATTAGATTATGATTAAACGATTCGAAGGGCAGAGCGAAGATTGGAGGAACGAGGTAAGCCGACGGGCCCCGGCGCGAACACAGTGTGGGCAGAACAAACGGCTATCGAAAAGGAGGAGCTAATTAAAATACAAATACCTTAACTGGCTCTTCGGTGGATTAGTTCCAGCGGGGGCTTACGACGTCTGGGACGTCTTCCTCGTTACTGTCAAACAGCCGAGAAGACGCTGACGCCCGGTCCTCCCACCCCCCGACCGACCGCCCCGTCCTTCTCCCTTCCCCTCTCCCTCCTGACACTCCCGCCCTTAAATCATGAATCGAATTGATACGCCGTGTCGCATTCTATTCCACGATAATCGGATTTCGGGCGATTTGCGTGGCCGCGATGAAGTCTATTTATCGGCGGCGATCGTGATCCTGACGTTAAGCGCTGAATCGAGAACGGTTTTTTTCTATATTAATTTTCTTTTTCTTTCCTCGAGGAATTTCGAGAACCGTTTGCCGTCTTTCGATGCGACGAAATCGTTTACCAAACCTCCGTTTACGAAGAAAATACGGTTCGTTTAAAGGAAATCGTTTAAGCAACCTTGAAATCTCCTCGATACCCTCCGTTCGAAGAGTAATCGTTTTCGCTACACGACATTCCGTTCCAATTTTAGACGTAATCGCAACCGTTCTTTTATCCAAGTCGCCATGTACGCTGGCGTGTTCTACCTGCGAGGCAATTACTTGATCCTTCATCGAGACACTTTCTACTCTTTCGAATCAGAAATCTCAGCTCGTTTCGCTATTAAACAAATTTCTAAGTGCATGGTCTGGCATAATTGGTTCTCGATTGTCTCGTTCAATTTTTTCTAACAATGCTTGAACAACGCGCAATTACGGCGAAAGCGAATTCCTTTCGCGATTCGCAAACTACCGACCTTTCTCGTTAATCTGCGAGCAATCGTTACAAGCCCGAGTCACGCGCATCTTTGAGGACAGTTTTCTCGAAAAAAATTGTTGCAAAGAAATTAGGAGAGAGTTGTACGTCTCTGGGATTCCACCGTTATTGTAAAATATAAGCACCTCGAGACGAACTCTTGCGTTCAGTGGTTTAAAGACCAAACTACAATTATCCAAATTTAAAATATTTTGCAATTCCCTCTATCCTTTTTGTCGGACCGCGTATCTCGTTTCGGAGCACTGTAAACTCACCCGGAAAATAGCAGCAGCAAGATAGACCGCCTGATCGATTACGTACCTGAAACAAACGGAAGAAACGGCTTCGTTAATCTAGAAATCGAGCAAGTTCAAGGTTGAGGTACAAGCTACAAAACAGCAAGGGGCAAATTACAGAGTGGACGCGGTCGGTGAAACGAAAAGGAAAAAAGAGACGGCCGTCGGGGTGTTAGGCGGCAATCGTATTCTTTCGTCGACAGCGTGCCATC
Organism: Colletes latitarsis; assembly: GCF_051014445.1. NCBI lineage: Eukaryota > Metazoa > Arthropoda > Insecta > Hymenoptera > Colletidae > Colletes > Colletes latitarsis. The sequence goes on along the minus strand of NC_135135.1, from coordinate 20,986,544 downwards.
TTATAAATTTACACTCGCGTTACGATGCGCGGCAAAAAGGCAGCGCGAAGGGTGTCTCCCCGGTTACCGCCACTTAAAAGGGTCAGATCGTGCTGTGTCGCCTAACGAACGCTGTCGAACATGCAGGAATAGCTTCATAGTTTCCAGCTTTTTGCCCTCGACCATGCTTTCTTACCAACGTGCGTAAGGACGATCCGCGCGAGCGAAGGATAAGGAAACGGAGGAGGCTCGAACCGGGGAAAGAAAAATGTTGGGAACGAACCGACGGATAAAAAGTCACGATTCAACCGGGAACGGCGATGGTCGTTCATCGACGTTTGTACTTATCGTGACCGATCGTTGTTCCGCCGTTGGAAGTCGAATTGATTTGTTGGACGTTGCGCGTTCAGGGCGCAAAAACTCGCAGCCTCGAACCTGCTCGTCCTGGAAAATCTCTGCTACCTAACTTTGACGACAAAAAGGTTTGACCTCTCGCGCGAATATATCGGATCGGTCAAGTTTCATGGCGCGGATAAAGAGACGTCCGGCTATACGCGAAACAATAACGGGAGAGTTACGACGATAGTCTCTCTATAAGTAATTCAAGTTGCAGCTTTTCTGGTTTCTTCTCTCTTCGCTTTGCTCCTTTCTTTAACAAGGATCGAAATTGTGGGAGTTAAAATTGGCCCTCGGGCAAAGACGATGGCTAATAGCAGGGATAATAAGCGAGTAAACAAACTGACCGACGTTGTTACTTGGAATCTTCCGAGGCGAAAAGGGATCAGAGGAACGAGAGGGTATCTCAAAATGAGTTTCACATTTTATTGGACTATTTTTTTAAAGAAACGAAACAAGCACCAAGTTATATCTTGCAAGATTGCGGCATAAAAGCACGCGCGAAAAGGTAAATAATTGTCGGATATGCGCGCGAAACGTTTCTAGAGGGCGATCGTAATCCGCGCGGATATACGAAACCGAACGATAGAAACGATAATAAAGCAGCGGGAAACAAGAAGCTGGACGAAGACTCGGCGGGCGTAACAGACTGGCGAAACGATCGAGAACGAGGCGATCGGTGGTTCAGGACGGCCGGAACAAATCAAACAATGTAATAAGCGCGTGGCAAGAAGCGACGAGTTGCAAGAAGCATAAAAGAATCTCCGGGCGATGCCCGTCCGCGTGGAATTTCCAGCGTATGATCATCGGTATCTCGGTAGGATAAGCGAAGAGGGTTACCGCGGACAAAAAGACCGAAGAAGGGATCAAAAGGGGCGGGGAGGGAGGGGAGCGAAAGGGGCGGCCAAAAACAGTCGGGTCAGAAGATGAAGAACAACGCGAGAAGGAGGCGAAGAACGGAAAGGCGACGGAAGGAAACTCGTTTCTCGAAAAGAGACAACGGGGAACGCGAACCTGAGGAAGAAGAAGGAGGCCAACAGAGCGGAGAAAAAGAGCAGAGGGTGAGGAGGGAGGGGTGTGAGTGTGTGTGTGTGTGTGTGTGTGTGGCGAGGGGAGGTACTGCGAAAACGAAGTACACGGCAAACAGGCATCAGAAAAGTGTACTGGCTTTAACGAAACGGTGAACACGAGCGACGAAGCGGCGGAGACGAGCGGTTTCGAGAAAGAGAGAAACGCAGTCGTCGTGTGCGCGCACGGCATGGCCAGTATTTCAATCGCGAGAGGGAAAGGGAAAGGAAGAGGGCGAACGGGATAAGGGAAAAAGAGGCGAGGAGAGGAGGTAAGAGCCGAAAGTCGAATACCGGTGAAGGCGAGTGTAAGACAAGATATCCTACTCGGCGGCGATAGTCGAAATGCACGTGGAAGTAAAGGCATGGAATCGACGATGCGAACCAAGAGAGGCAGAGAGGGATGGAAAGAGGGAAAAGAGGTGTGGAGGGGGTATGGAGAAAGGGGAGAAAAAAATGAGAAAAAGAGGAGACGGACGAAACGAGGAGGAAAGACGGAGGAAAGCCGGCAGTGAGGAGAGGAGAGGAGAAAAGAGGAGAGAGCCTTCGATGATGTTCAGTCGCGTGTAGTGAATATCCGGCTCTCTCCGTCCGTGTGGAGGAATACAGGCGCGAGTTCCAGCCTTTGCTCGCACACACAGGGAACACGATGGTGTCCGGTGTGTGGACGCGGGATACAAGAGCGAGGCCCCGGGCCGAGAGTGTGTTGGGTGTCGGGTCGTAGACCACAGCAGAGTCAGCTCTCCGAGCGCCCAACCGGTCGGGCAACTTTTTAACGAGCTGCGGTTCTCTTCTCCGCGAAGAGAAGGAAAGCCGAGACCCTGGCCTGAACCGAGTTGAGCCATCCTCGGCTTCGAAATGCATGCATGCATGCATGCATGTGCGCCATGTGATACCGAAGCGAACCAGCGAGAGACGAGGAGAGAACGGACGCGTCCAGAAGGAGCGAGAGTGGCGCGAACCTAAGAAAGAGGAGCCAACGCGAGAGCAACCGAGAGAACCGAGTAGGTGGAGAGACTCGTTCTTTGAGTCCGCCATGGGCATGCGGTTACAGGGTTAAATGGCCCAAACTCAAACTCTGTTCGGTCGAGAGTCCCTGGTTGCGAGTTCTCGAGTCGAATCGAACGCGCCCGATTACCTCGCCTATTTACGGCACTGCGCCGCGGACTCTCTGATCGAACTGTCGGCGTAACATAGGGCTTAACGCCGTCGGAGAATACCTGCGCGAGGCATCCAGTCGTTCCAGCTACTCGACCTGGTCCGCTGCGTGCGGTAACGCCAACCGGAGCCTCCTCGTTCTTGCTACCCACGAAACTCTCTGCTCTCGGCCGTTCCTCCTGTCACGGCGACGATATCGATTCTTATTCCAAGCCCGATTTCGTGTACTCGAGGTCTGCGCGTCCCCAGGGTACGTGCAAGGAACCCCGGAGAATCCGTAGGTGGGATATCGTCGTCGAGTTGTCGAACCCGGAACACGAGCACCGGTCCGCGTCCCGCGTTTCCATCGATTTCGCGGAAACACCTCCGTCGAAATTTCCGCGGGTCGCAGCAGACATGGAAATTCCCCTGGTGACCATCGTTCGCGGATTATCGCCGGCGTGCCGGACGCGTGTTCGTCATTAATCCCGTGGCGAAGTAGCCTCGCGAGAGATTATCGCGTGAAGTATTGGATGTAATATGCGTACAAGCCGCAATTTTCCCCCAAGTATATCGCCAGCGTCGATCCTAAGCGCCGTCGCTGTATCACTGTTATTATCCTACGTCCGGAAGCCGGTTAGAACCGTAGAAACTGTATCCAGATTTTTACGCCCGCACGGAAACCTTTCTATTCCAACGTCGCTGCTCGAGTTGATACTTTATGTTTACACGATCGCTCGGAACATCTACGTATTACGAGTACCGAAGCGAGTTACCTTTACCAGGATTTATGGCTGATTTTTAATACATCCCCGAGTATAGAGATCTTCCCTCTCGGACGGAACAACTGCATTATTTGCCCTGTACGCGAGGCTGGTGACCCGACCGCTCTTATCCGACGCAACAAATTATCGGGGAACACCCAACAGGGACCGGACTTTCAAAAATTCATCCGAGATCGTGTAATCCTGCACGATACGGGTAGCGAAGCTCGTTCCCGCGATCGCAGAGTCGAGAATCGAGAATCGAGATGGCCCGAGCACCGTGACCACTCCGAAGCCGCTGTATCGTGGCAGTGCCGCGTCTCTGGACTTTATCGAATCAGCGTAAATCGAACCGGAGAGAACCGAACAACTCGTTCGCGCGAACGGCCCTCCATAACGTCGACGTTACTCTTTCGCGGGATTCCGTACGGTTCGGAATTTAGAGAGAACCAACGCGGCGCGGCGCGACGCGACGCGACCGGATCCAACGCGAGGAAGTCGAGGCCCGTTCCTCGAGGCCACCTCGAAGCCGTATACCCTCGGTAAGAAAGGCTCTGCGAGCGTGGTCGTGGTGAATCTGGCCGAGGCATCTTCCCCCGTGGAAACGCACGCGAATCGCGAAATACTCGTGGCTCTCGAGCCTTCATTAACAAAGGCTTGCCTTATAGGATATTCCATCTATTTACAACAGTCACGAACGAGAAGATCGTTAGTCTCGAACGATTCCTTTTTCGATACCACTGCTCCGCTTTACGCGAGCACGAGGAAAAGCCACCGGTAAAAATTGAAAAGCGAACCTCGACCGGTGGACATTTCGGCGGGTACCACGATCGAAACCTTGTTGGCCAGCGATTCGTTTATCGGAAGGGAATTATCGAGGCCATTTTTCCTGCTGCGCTCGCTTTGCTAACCAGAGTACGAGCTTGCTCCAAGATAATTATAATCATCCGCTCGTTCGCCTGGATTCTTCCTGCGCTTTCGTAATAACCGCGGTTAATTTCTCGAAACGATGGCCCCGCCGGTGTTCGTGACAGCCTGATCGAAAGCTCCGCTCCGAACGTCCACGTCAAATAGTGTTCGCGTCGTTTCGACGTCGCAGCCTGTGATTACCGACTCTCCCTCTCTCCGTCGGATCGCAACAGTCGTTAACGCCAGAGAATTTCCGGTTCTTCCTTTCCTCGGACCGCTCGATAACTACTTAACTTGCGTCAAAACTAGAACTGCCGATCCTGCGCGTGTTTTCAAATGTCTGGTACCTTTGCCATTTTCCTTATTAAATATTCGGTTTCGTGGAAACGTATCCGGTTCGATAACGCAACAGTACGGAGCTAAACGTTGCTATAAATTTTTCCAAGCGCGATCTTCGAGTTTCTCGCAGTTTATTCGAGGTTATTGTCGGACAAGTTGATAATCGGTGCGATCCGAACCTCGGTGCCGGCACGCAAACCTCCTTCCGCTAGCTAGCTAGCGTTCCTTCTTTATACCTTCGCGGAGGAATTATCAATGATAAGGTCGAGGATTAGCGCAACCTTGGCGCGGAACGGCGAGCATCGGAGAAGAGTAGAAAAGACGTAGAAAAAGGAATAGGGAAAGAGAGGAGCGCCGATGGTGCGGTGGCTGCCGTTGGCTCGCCAGGATCGAAAGAACGAACGGTCGATCGGATCTTCGCGGGTCGAGCAGTCGTGCGTTCTACCTTCTTTTATTACGTATTTCAATCGAGTGTAGGTCAATTGACGATAATCACGAGCGGAGTTATACCAAGGCCGACCGATTGGAGGGTGAAAATGTAACGAGCGGGGAGACGAGGCCGCCGGTGCGTCGAGGCGAACCAGAGTGGGGGCCCGGGGGGCGGCAGACGGAGAAGGAAAAGGATGAAGGGCAAAAGAGAAGATGACGGAGGGCAGAGGGTTGTAATGAGAGGGTAGCGGAGCGCCGATAAATCCACCGGGTCCCAGCATTTGTAAATTACAACCTGCCAATACTGATCCTCGGTAAATAAATGAGCCTGCCCCCACGCATGCATAGGTACCGTCCGTGATCCGGCCTCTGAGCAATACCGTGGATAGCGGCGGTGGCGGTTGATCGCGTTAAACCAACAGAAAGGCGGTCTTTCGTGCACGATACTCGCGATGCTACAACACCGAGCTTAACTCTAACAATTTGCATGGAAAAGTGACCATGTGACTCTGTGTCGCAAATACAACTATGTGCAAGGAATAGAAATATCCAAGAAGGCGATTGCGGTTAAAGATTTCGTTAACGTTAAGGAAATTGAACGAAAACGAGCCGAGAAATATAGTCGTCGATAATGCGGAGCATCGCGTTACAGGGCAAAGGGGAATAAATACGATTGGGCTACTCTCGTACACACCTTTGCGAACTTTAATTCCATTAAATACGAGGCCCGCAACGACAGCACCATTCTTTAAGGCAATCTGTACTGGCTGAATCCAGGGGCGGACTCCAGCCCGCCGAAACGGTTAGCAGATATTTAACTGAATATCGAACTCATTTGTATCACTTAACTGGCTTCGTATGAAGAATATATTGCCATGAATTAATCTAGCAGCACAATAGCGCGTAACGATATCGCGCCGCGTATCTGATCGGCGGCGCGGCACGGCGCGGCGAAATAAAACTATAAATTTATTAATCATGCCGTCGTCCGACGTCCGTTCTCCCCCTCCCGCTTTCTGTTTCTTCGCCAGGGATAATTACGCGTACGGCTACGGAGGTTTATCGTCTCGGACTCGTGTGCGTTTTCGGATGAAAAATATTCGCTGGATATTTTCGTTTTCTCGTCCCTCCTTTCTACCGTCGCGTCGCGAGAAATATTAGAAACGAAAGGAAAAATCGTGCATTTCAACGTGCCGTTTACCTCGTGTCCTCGAGAACTTTAAGTTTTTGGTAGAATCTTGATACGACGCGACCGCTATGTATTGCGAACAGTACGAACCGCTGTACAGGAAATGAGAAACATTATAAAGGCAAAAGTTCCAATCGTACCGTGAACAAGGACAGCAATCATCCGCGAAAGAAACTCCGTTAAAGCCAGATAGCGAGTTTAATTTACGGTCCTCGTGCAGGATCATGGCTACCTGCGTTATTGTATCGTTCGTTGCGGATCATTATCGCGTTTGGTGCTCGGAACTGCGCGATATTATTTGTCTTCGACTCATCATTCTTACGTTTCTAATCGTGGATTAATGATACGAACGGTGACAGCTGAAAAGGCACGCTCGGACGTCTTACTTAAATATAACGTCGAACGTTTCGCTAGGAAGAAACTATCCATTAAATGTAAATCATTCGGCAAGCGCTGGAAAGATGACAGTAGATTGTGTAGTTGAATTACTTAAAAGATCTATAATTGCTAATATATGCACGTACTTTGTGCAGAGAGGAACATCTTTTTCTCAACCTCTACGACAAGTTACAATTAACGTAATATTCGGATTTAAATAAATTACTTGAAATTTAAAAATGTTGCGTCGAATAATTTTTCTGTACGCGGCAAAGTAGAAGCTCCCTTAAATTTGTTCCAACACTCGTGAAATAATTTAATTCCAAAATATGCGGTCAAAGAGTGTAATTTATACGTATCGCGGCGTGTGGACGAGGCTTTAACGACCGGCTGAAAAAAATTGGGCAGTTTTCGTTTACTGAGTCTTAGTCGGTTCGCGAGGTCGTTAATTTTCGAGTGGCCGCCGGTGGGATACGTTTCTCGCCCACCGACGAGTCTTCGGGCTCGAGATTACCTTCGGTTTCTTCGATGCTTTTTCGATCTGTAAGAACGCGAGAGTATTCCCTCGTCGCTCTTTTTACTAAATAAAATTTTTAGCATCTTTCTAACGAGCATCGCGTTTTTCGATACTTTTCTACACATTTCGCCGCACTATCTACCCCATAAGGGAATATTCCATTTTCAGAATTCGATATAAATTCAATCGTTATACAAAAAAAAACATTAGTAAAGTTAATAATGTACCAAAGGAACTCGCTCAAAGTAGAATAACTTAAGTTATTCATGTACATGCACAGGTACATTTTTTTTGCTATAAATTTAATACAAGTACTATTTTATACTCGGAGATAACATTAATGCTGGGCTAACAAGCGCAAGAAATCACCGTTGACGCGAGTACGGGCAAAACCTAGCAACGAACAAAGACAATAGAACGCATCTTGTGTGGTAACGACTGGAGAAAATAAAACGATTTCAAGATACATATGCTCCTCTATAATTTTCGCGTCTATTTTCCAGCGATAAGAAATTCGAATGGTCTTCGGTGGTGAACGGCGAGCAAACGAAAAATGAAAACGCCTCGTTCCCGCGACAGGCTGCTCAACTATCGGCTGGCTAAACATTATTTTGCAGCGTGGCGAGTTAACAGTCGCTCGTTTCCAACGGCTTCCGAAGGTGCTTATTAAAAGCAGTCAAGTTGTCAAAGTTTCACGCGCTATTAAACGATCGCTGGCCGAGCAGAATTATCGCAACAGGAAACTCGGTCGAGAAAAAGAACCGAGCATCGGCGGAACCGACGTCGACGAGGAATCCATGTCGGACCGGACGTCGTTACGATCAATTAAGATGTTCGAGCGCAAAACTTATGCAACGAACTGCTTTTCACGATCGTTCGTGAGTCACGTTGGAACGGAACAACTGGCTCGATCTCGTCTCGAGCGTCTCTGGAAGCGCGGTGAGCCAGCAGAATCCGTTAATTTTCACGGTGGCCATCGACGGGACACGCTTCTCCTTCACGGAGAGCAGTCCTTGAACGCCGGATACCCTTGGATTGTCTTCGATCGCGGCCACTTCCATCCGCCGAATTTCGACTCGTTACCGAGCTCCGGCAAACTTTCTCGAGCCCGCATGCTCGTTAGTCTGCACTCCCGAAACTTTTCTGCCATAATATCGCACGTAACCCGGAACGGCCGAGAGCGATCGATTCGCGAGGAGTCGCACGACTCGGTGGGAACCAGGCCGATCGACGTTCGGTAAATTCATGGATCGCAAACCCGTCGATAGAGAGCAGAGATTGAGGATTTTTCGACGTTTCAGGCGTTTTAGAAGCAACCAAGACCAATCCTCGAATTCTGAACCGCCTTGGCGTTGCGTTGCGTTCCCGTGACGATCGCTCGCAGCCAACTACGCATCCTCGAAGTAGGCTGTCGAGTTATCGTAATCGTTAACGAGACTGCTGTCAGCGTGGTAAGATACCCCCGGGGGTCTCTCGCCATTAACCTTCCGCTAACAAAGGCATTGCCACGTTCTTCGCTCCCGGCGTACCACCCGCTCCCTTCCTTATTTATATGCATAACTCAGTAAAGGTGTAATGAAAATTTCACGGTCAACTCGATTATAGACGATCGCCGCGCGTCTCTCGTCACCTCCTTCCTTCTCGACTACCCGATCTCGTCCTTTTCCTTCCTGCCTTCTCCATCCTACCTGTTCTCCCCCCCCCTCTCTCTCTCTCTCTCTCCCTTAACCTCTTTGCTCCGTTCTCGTCTCTGTTTCGCGCTCGACTCCGAGCCAGCTTCGATTCCTCCTCCGACCCGAAGAGTCGTGGTTCTAATACGAGAGTTAACAGTCTCTTTCCGTTGCTCGATCCCCCGACCCCTCCACGGTATTTCTCTCTCGAATTCTCTGCGATTGTTGGCTCTTTCTTGCGCTCCAACGGGCAGACCACACGCCTGTTACACGCGGAAAACGACTTCTCGGGATCGCGCCTCTCTCGGCGATAAATTTTCCACGGCGATTATCGATACGCTGCGATTATCCCCCGTAACCCGTCGCTATAATAAACTTTATCGTAACGATGGTTGACGAGCGGCCGTCGAAAGGTTGGATCGGAAAAAGGCGTGGAACCGGAGGAGAGTTCTCGTTTCAGCGGCTACATTTCGCGGTTATTACGGACACCGGATTATTTAAATACCGAGCACTCGTTCGTCCGTTCGCTCGACGAGGAGTTTATATTTATTGAGCGGTAACCGTTGCACGGCTAGGCATAATTCGACTTTTATCTCTAACGCGGGAATGTACCGGTCTTTAGTTTGATTTAATCGACGCAATTGTCTGCTTACCGTTCATCTTTTTACGCGTAATTGAATATAAACTCAAACGGAACGAGATATCGCCGGTGGTATATGGGAGAAGCGAAGTTAATCGACAATAAATTATTGACAACTGAGTTTGCTTGGCTATGCATATCGCGGCGCGTTGGCTTCTCGGGCAAATAAAGCGATGCATCATTTTCTGATAAAAACGATAACACCCTGTTATAAAATCTGTATTTTAAAAGTAGGAGAGGATGCCAAGCAAATACTAGTAAATACAAGTAAAATAGATTAAAATCGGAGGCGAACGTTTCTCGATCGACACACCGTGCAAGCGCATGGCGTACAATTCTACTCCGTTTATCGCGTGGTTTCCTTTTTCTTGAAATTGCAGCTTCATGCCGCAAGCTTGGAACTTTCTACCTTTTGTCTCGACTCCTCGGCAGCTTTCATTATTTCTCACGCGGTCGAATTAAAATTATTTTACGGACTTGGCCGCGGCAGCTATCGTTACGATCCATTGTTGTTCGGGGAAGAGCAATAAACTCCGCGTAAAAAGGCACGGAGAGACCGGGACTTAATGCTCGGACGATAAGAATGTAGGACGAAGCTAGCAGGTGATCGTCGTGGGCATTGCCTCGCAGTTCGTGATTTCGTGCCCGTCTCAAAACAATAAACAACGTCGAGACTGCACCCGGGACACGAAGAAAAGCCAGGGGCCCGAGTGAAAGTGCACTACGAGCATCCTAGTTCTGCGGTTCAGCATCCTAGTGCACCGTTGTGCTCGTAGCCTGGATCGCGGACGCGATCTCCCGATTTTGAAATTTTCAGTCGCGGTAATTGGAGGTTGAGACCGCGGTTTAATTACACGATGCAGACTCGTCGTACGTTACAGCAGAATCCACGAAGCGTTGGAGCATCTCTCCTCGGTATACAGTAGAGTATCGTTAATGATAATCTTCGTTGTGGGCGAAGGACATCCATCGAGTGTTTAGCTCTCTCCACGAGTGTTTTCTCAACAACCAAAAGAGTTAAGGGGCCGATGCAGCGTCGCGAACGTGTTGGTCTATCGATAGGGACAGCTCGATTTCCAGGTGACTTCGAGTGCGCGATGGAATTATTTCCGATCGGCTCGCCTCGCAGGATTATAAATTTTTCAAAGCGTCCTTTTGTAATCGGTGGACGGTATCTCTGGCGTGCGGTCCTGGCCGTCAAAGTTGAATTCCAGATGAATAAATAACGCGGTTCGAAGGGGCCGGTGAATTATCGTAACGCATTAGTCTTTATCAAACCGGTAAAGCGACGATCGGAATCCGGTAGTTTCGTACAGCATTGTGCCGCGCGATCCGGACGCGTTTGATCGATTCCCTCGTTGGTGGCTAATGAGCAAGCTCCGTTCGCGTCTCGATTTGGACCAGCCACCGGCGGAAAAAGAAGGAAATCCGACCGGGACCGATACGTTCAGGCCCGATTGCGTAATTTCAGGACGCGTGACGCCGGGTGTCTCCTCCAGTCGACGCTCTCTGTCATCGCGTGCGCCTCGCTGTCCCGAACGCGGGGACACGCGCGTGCGTCCGTGGACCGGTCATATATAGGGTGCCCACCGATATACGTATTCCTCGCAAGAAACCTGCCTACTCTCCTCCGATATATTACCAGCCAATTTTCTCTCTTAGAAGCAATTGGCTGCCGTTTCACCCTGACCGACAAAGAAATCCCATAAAACCTTCCGGTAAAACCGCACCGTGATCGAGTCTCGTTGAAAAGATCCCAGGCCCGGTTGTTTTGTTCGAAACGTTTAACCTCCTCGCGAATCGATCGATCGGTATTTCCCTAGCGAAATTCTACGACTCGAGTTCTCGCCGTTAAAAGGACATTAGCAGCGAGAGTGAAAACGGTCGTGAAACCACAGCCACGAGTTACGCACGCAGGCCCGCGAGGATCAAACGTCTATAGAGAGATCGAGACGCGAATCGACGCGTCAAATTTTTAAGGATGCTGCCAGCCGTTCGGATACACCCAGTATAGAACGGGCCGAGGTTCGGTAGTTGATTAGATTTAAAAGAATGCCCCGTCACCTGCACCGTTGAAAGGAGACTAGGCCCAGGGGCGGGTTGGTGGGGCGTTCGTGGTAGGAGGAGAATACACGGAGGAAGGAGAAAGAGAAGGCCGAGAGGGAGGAGTGTGGAGGAAGGGGGCGATCGTGAGCAACGAGGGGCCCGAGCATGAGGCCCCAGCGATCACTGACCGCTTTCGCCGATCCCAGCCGCCAGCTAGCCACCTTTCAGCGGCGCAGCCATCGGGGCATCCTCCTTCTTAAGGCTCATTCACATCGCGTCGCTAATCAAACCCGACAAGCGGGAAAAAAGTGCCGATGGAGGTTCGAATCCCCGAGAAATCATGGGAATTCGTTCTTTCCACTGGTTCCAACTGGCCCGCGGTTACGCAACACCTTCGGAACAGAATTCTGGGGACTTCGAAACAGCAATTCCATCAACGATACGGTTAGAAATTACTACGATTTCAAATTAAATCCAACGTTTATAAATTCGAACAATTATAAATCCGATCTTCAACGAAACTGAACAGGTTGTTCGTTCTGGTGTAAACTAGGTTTAAAGATAATTTAAAGAAATTGTTTCTTTTTTTTTCGTTTTGTTCTACTACATCCTAGGACACGAAAGGTACCGAATTTTCCCCCAATTCTCCAGGAACGTATCCCACGTTTTAAAAATAGTAGGAAGCAAATTCTGAACTTGCGCGAAAGGCGGCTGAAGTCGAGTGAAACTGCGAGTAGGCGAACATCGCATCGCCTCCGTGGAAGCGAATGACTTTTTCTGGGAAGAACGGGGGAAGAATTCTGTATAATGAGAAGGAATTGTGAGAAAGAACCCGAGGCGATCGAGGCAGTTAACTGGTTGCAGTCTCGCTTTACGGCGAGTGATATATGGTTAATTCGCGAAACACCGGACACACGAGCAATAACGTTACGAGCACTCATTGACGACTAAAATGCAGACTATGGGCAATTACCATTGCGAGAGAGAACTGCGCGGAAAGGTGAAATATTATACCGATTTATGCCCACGGCCTTGGTAAAGATCTTGTAATAAGGATCAATGTGCCCGTTCGATAAAATACACCACTGGGAAGATACACTTCCCTGCTGCGGTTTATTTTCTCGGCTCGCTATTAATGACAATGAGTTCTATCCGTTATTCCGTTACTCCTTGCCGTCCTATAATTGTGAATCGTTTCGCTCAACGGTCCACGAGTATACAGGGTGCTCCGGCAGAAAATGTTTACACTATGCCTGATGCAACAAACGGAGTTCCTAATTAATTCTATAAGAAAGGTTTAATTTTTGGGCTTTTTTAAACGCGACGCGCGACAAAGACAGGATTTCGTATCGCTAACGATACTTTTATTGGACCGACGAAAATGATGTATCCTCTTATTTGAATTTCGATGAGTAAATCAAAGCAGAACGACGAGAAGGACGTATCCGAGAGGATGGGCTGCCAATGCGGAGGCCAAGTTCGGCCAGGTAAAGGTAACAAATCACTTTTCAACGGCAGGAGATGGAACTACCGAGCACTGTTTTCTGAAAGGAGCCCCGGACTTGGCTCTCCCGTTCACTGTGGGGAACCAGTCGACGTGTCCCTAACACACGATTCTTGACACAATGCGTCCGATCGTTTTACACTCAATGGGACGAGAATGCGCGAATCCCAAACAGAGCATAAAGCTAATAATGACGCGGCGAAAAGCACGCGTGAAAGGAAAGAGTATTTCGCCTTGGCGCTTTTACAAAAAGAACAACCGCGGGCACCGCTCATTCACCGTGGCAAACATTTTTGCCTCTCGTCCTTTTGTATATTATCTGACGGATCCGCAATAACGTTTCGCACGATCCTCGAAACGAGCACGCGTAATCCAAAGATAAAAGTAATTCGCTCGAGATAGGCGCGCGCGCACACCCTGTTCGAGATTATCAACGTCTGGTGTGCAGAGAAGATATCCAAGTTGTGGAAAAATTTGCGTAGATCGGCACGAAAGAACAATGCCTCCTGTGTAACTTGGGATAGGGACACGCTCCTCGCGTAGATTATAAATCGACGGGTACAGAGAACAGGGAGGGGGGAAAAAAGAAGGACTAGTTGCAAAATACTAGTCGGGGACTCGCGACAACTGGAATGCGAATGAGACCGGGATTCGCACAAAGGGGCATCGGGCAAACATTCTTTTTCGAGGTTTCATTCTTCGTGACAGAATCGTAGAAACGATGTGAGAACAGATGACGGTGAGGCAAGGTTTCACGGACGAATCGAACAGCAATACGGCAAAAGGGATAGAGAGAAAGGGGGAAAGGAAGAGCGAGCGAACGAGTGAGAACCGTGGAACACGAGATGCGAGGGGGTGGGGTGGACGACGGTGATCCGAGAGGGGTTAGGGGAACTGGCAAGAAAGAGAGAGAGGAGAGTAGCTGGAAAAGAGAAGGAGCGACAAGGAAATAAGAACGTGCTGGATGGAGGCTGCAGATGCTGAGGAGCCACTGTAAGGGCCCGGAGAGTGTACCTGTCTTGTTTTTATAGGCTTGCCAGAACGTCGGGCCCCGGCTACGGAGGACGACGACGACGACGACGACGACGACGACGAGGACGGCGACGACGACGACGAAGGAGAGAAGGTGTGCACGGGTGGGGGAAGAAAGGACGGCCGAGACGGGAGGCGCGGGCCGCCGTGGCGCGGAGCGGAGCGGAGCGCGAAGAGTGGACAGGGTGGGCGGAGGGGCAAGGGTGGTGGTGCCAGTTCGGGCCTTACAACTTGCCAACCAGTCCTCGGAGAACCGTGGGTCTTACCGGAGCCGTATATACGCGTATCAACGCCCGTAACTTTTCGCGATTCTCGGCTATTTTTCTCGTAGGGTGTATCGGTGAAGAGGTCGGGAGGTCGGTGAACCCTAGAACGCGTGCACGGTTTATTTCGGTAGTGTCTCGGTAATATCTCGATCGAGAGATACCGTCTCGAGGATGAAATCACCAGGATTATAAACGGACCAACGGCTAGAAGATCGGTCGAGAGAAGCGAAGAATACGAGAGTGACATGGTCGAAGCGAAGTAAAAGATCCGGTGGGCCCAAGACTTAAATGGATCGTAGCCGGTTTCGCGACAGATAGGAAGATCGGCCTAGGAGCCGAGGAATCGGACGATACGTTGATGGAAGATTGAGCGAACGGGCGTAAAGATGCGGGGCAGTCCTGCGTTCTTCGCCATATTACTGGGCACGATATTCGGTGTCCTCGGCGCGTCCCTGAGCAAAGCACTCAGGTACAAAGCACCGGATGAGTGCAAGTGGGTCGCGACCGGCGACACCGAGGACGACGTCTCGCTGGTCTGCCGTCTGAGGACCATCAACAGCGAGCTGGAGAACACGAACTTTAGCGTAATTCAACCGCAGCACACGGTGCGCCTCCGGCTGGAATGCAGCGACGCGCTCTTCTACCAGAGCTCGCTGAGCGCCGGCAGCTTCAGACCGTTGGTCGAGTTGCGAGAACTCGTGATAGAGTACTGTAAAATCGGCAATCTGTCGGACGACGCGTTCAAGGGGCTGAAAGAGTTGCGTAACCTGACCGTAAGGACGCACAACACCGACTGGTCGGCGATGGCGCTGGACGTGTCGGCCGGCGCGTTCACGGACGAGCTCAGACAATTGGAGAAACTCGATATCGGGGAGAACAACATGTGGAGCATCCCCGAGGGTGCTCTCTGCCCATTGGTAAACCTCGAGATTCTAAACTTGACGAGAAATCGGCTCCGCGAGGTGACGAGTTTCCGGTTCAATGGCGCGGCCAGATGCCTCTCGAACCTCAAGGAACTGGATCTGAGCAACAACAGCATCGAGTCATTGCCGAGCGCCGCGTTCTCGGGTCTCGCGCGGCTCCACAGCTTGGATCTGCGATGCAACGCCATCAGCTTCATGGCGGATCGCGCGTTCGAGGGCCTCTCTTCGTTGGCCATCTTGAGGCTCGCCGACAATCGACTGGCCAGCCTGCCGCCGGAACTGTTCAGCGACGCGAGGAACATCCAGGAGATTCATCTTAGGAATAATACGTTAAACGTGCTACCGCCCGGTTTGTTCAGTGAACTGACTCAGTTGTTGGTGCTCGATCTGTCGCATAACGAATTGACCGCCGAGTGGGTGAACGCGGCGACCTTCGCTGGTTTGGTACGTTTAGTGGTGCTGGATCTCGCCAACAACCGTATCGCTCGATTGGATCCGACGGTGTTTCGCGACCTTTACAGCTTGCAGATTCTTCGGCTGCAAGAGAATCTACTCGAGAGTTTGCCGGAGAACACATTCTCGGCGCTCTACAATCTGAACACGTTGCTGCTGAGCAACAATCTGCTCACCGTTATCGACGCCACCACGCTCAGCGGACTCTACGTACTGAATCTGCTTTCGTTGGACAATAACCGGCTGCACACGATACACCCGGGCTCCCTGAGAAATGCCTCCTCCCTGCAAGAGTTCCACCTGAACCGTAACCAGCTGCAGTCCGTCCCGGACGCGCTGAAAGCCACTCCCCTTCTACGAACCCTCGACCTCGGTGAGAATCTCATTTCGGAGATACCGACCGGCACGTTCGATCACGTGGCGCAGCTTTACGGGCTTCGATTAACCGAAAATCATATCGGGAATCTCACAAAGGGCGTCTTCGATCGTATCAAGGAACTAAAGATATTAAATCTCGCGATGAACCGCATACAGTACATCGAACCCGGCACGTTCGACGAGAATCTGAACCTTCAGGCGATCCGTCTGGACGGCAATCAACTAACGGATATCGCCGGCCTCTTCACCAATCTGTCGAACCTCGTTTGGCTAAACGTCAGCGACAATAAGTTGAAGTGGTTCGATTACGCGATGATACCAACCGGATTGCAATGGCTCGACATCCATTCGAACGAGATACGAGAGCTGGGCAACTATTTCGAGATCGAGAGTCAGCTACAGTTGAGCACCTTTGACGCGAGCGAGAACAAGCTGACCGAGATCACGGGGAACGCGATACCGATGAGCGTGGAATTGCTGTTCCTCAACGACAACCAAATCTCCAAGGTGCAAAGCTACTCGTTCTTCAAGAAGCCGAATTTAACGCGCGTCGACCTGAAGGGGAATCAAATTCGAAACTTGGAACCGTACGCGTTGAGAATCAGCGCGGTGCCGGCGGAGAAGCCTCTGCCGGAGTTCTACATCGGGGACAATCAATATCTGTGCGACTGTACCATGGAATGGCTGCAACGAGTCAACAGGCAGAACCAATCTCGAGTGCAACCGCGCGTAATGGACTTGGAGAGCATCTACTGCGAGCTGCTTTACGACCGGGAGCACATGTTCGTCCCTCTGGTCGAGGCCTCGCACTCGCAGTTCCTCTGCAAGTACGACAGCCACTGTTTCGCTCTGTGCCACTGTTGCGACTTTGACGCCTGCGACTGCGAGATGACCTGTCCGCAGAACTGCACGTGCTACCACGATCAATCGTGGTCGGCGAACGTGGTCGATTGCTCGAACGGCGGTTACGTACAGAAGCTGCCCGAACGGATACCGATGGACGCGACGCGACTCTATTTGGACGGGAACGACCTGCGCGTCGTGTCCAGTCACGCGTTTATCGGCCGCAAGAAGCTCCGAGTGTTGTTTCTCAATTCGTCCAACATCGAGATCGTGCAGAATCGGTCGTTCAACGGATTACGAGACCTGGAGGATCTTCACCTGCAGGACAACAGGATCCGCGAGCTACGGGGACACGAGTTCGAGGGACTGGACGCGCTCAAGCAACTCTACCTTCAACGGAATCGGATCTTCTCGATCGGCAACGACACCTTCTCGTCGCTGCGCTCGTTGCGCATCCTCCGGCTCGAGAACAACCGTCTGACAACTCTGGCCGTATGGACGCTGCCCAGATCCATCGAGATCGGTTTGTCCGGGAACCCGTGGTCGTGCGAGTGCGATTATCTGCAAAGTTACCGCGAGTGGATCCGCGAGCCGAACGTGCGTGTCACCGACGCGTCCGCGTTACGCTGCGTCTACAACGTGACGGAGTTCGAGGCGTTCGGCGACGAGGTGTTCGCGGACAACGAGTTCGGTTTCTCCGTGGCGAGCAACGTCGATCGCGAGACGAGCAACGACACCGCGGTCTGCACCGGCACGGCCAGCGTCGACAACGACGCGCACCGTAACTACACGAAGACCATCATCGAGAAGCAGGCCTTGCAGGATTATCTTCCGGTTTTGATCGCGACGCTGGTCGGTTCTCTGCTCGTGATGCTGATCTGCATGCTGGCGTTCGTATTTAGACAAGAGCTGCGCGTCTGGTTTCACTCGCGGTTCGGCGTACGGATATTTTACAGGAATCACGAGGTCGACCGGGACGATCGGGACAAGCTGTTCGACGCGTTCGTCAGTTACAGCTCCAAGGACGAGGCGTTCGTCGCCGAGGAGCTCGCACCCGTCCTCGAGATGGGCAATCCCTCGTACAAGCTGTGCCTGCACTACCGGGACTTTCCAGTCGGCAGCTTCATAGCCGACACTATCGTCCAGGCGGTCGAGTCCTCGCGACGAACCATCATGGTCCTATCGGAGAACTTCATTAAGTCCGAGTGGTGCCGATTCGACTTCAAGTCGGCCCACCACCAGGTGCTCAGAGATCGAAGACGCAGGCTGATCCTGGTGTTGGTGGGCGACGTTCATCAACGGGACCTCGACCCGGACATACGACTCTATCTAAAGACCAACACGTACTTGCAATGGGGCGACAAACTGTTTTGGGAGAAACTGCGATTTGCGCTGCCCGACGTGCCAAACAATCAGAGGACCACGCAGAGGACGAGGCAGCCGCCGCCGGTCCGACGGCAGCACAACAACAGGACGTCCAACGGATCGCGCACCGTATCCGTGCACATATGATCGCGGTGGTATCTTCATCGTCTGTGTAGTTGTTTGTGCGAGCGTGCGCGATCGCGGCTCTCGTGAGATTCGCGCGCGACTTCCGGTACAGTGCGTTTCACTGCGGTGCAATAACGTGGCATAGATGCGTATAGTGTGTAAATACAGCGAGGATTTATACGTATATATATATGTATTTGTATGTTAATAAAAATGAAGTGTGCGAACGAAAGAAGAGTGTGTTGTAAATAGATAATCGACGTGAGAGGGAAGTGAATATACATATATATACACGCGTTTAAGGTGCTTCCTTGTGAAAATGGGATATACGAGAGAACTTAACGTCCCGGTGTCTGCGCATTGCAGCGAGTCAGTGAGTTGTTAGATAGCTTAAAGTCGTTGTAAATACGTCGCCGTATTCCGTCTTGTAAGACTGTTCTCGGTGTCGATCGAGCTCACGGTTAAATTTAAGAGTAAAGCAGTGCGCCAAGTATCTCGTCGGACGAGAGGCTCTCGCGCGACGCGACGCGACTCTTCGTACTCCGGCACGCTCGCTGTGTGCCATGTGAATTGTTTACCTTTGCGCGCCATATCGTTATAAACCCACGGACTTTTAAGAATCTACAACGATTCTCGAACCTCGGTGCTTGTCCGTTCCGCCTGTGAACGTGCCAACGGTCGCGATCGTAAAACCACTCGAAGCGATCGTTGCGAGTCGATCAAGACGACGCGAATTCTTCGCGGCCCGTTCGACGACCGGGTGGGTGGCTCTGTGTCGAGCAAGCTGACAGTGATACCACTTCCTAATCGTAGCTATCAATGTATATTTAATTGCACTTAGACTGGCTAACGGCGAACTTGATCCAGGAACGCGGAGCTTGCGTCTGTGGGCCTGACCACTTGTAAAGTATTATGCGTGCGTCTAATTCTTATTTATTTCGTCCTGAACGTTTACGGAGACTTCGCGTGTCATTCGCGAGCCATCGAGCGACGCGATTTCGTTCGATTCGAGATCGCCATGGGAAGTCTCCGTTTGAATTCGGCAGTCCGATCACTTTCTTGCCACTAAGACCTTTTTAGTTACAACGAACGGTCGTGTTTCAAGAAATTTAGCGAAATTTCTGTGCCGGAGCTTTATATCTTGCCTCGGGAACGATGAATCAAACTTCACGTGCAATTAGTTCCCCTTAACTGCGACCGTCGAATTCAAAATGCGCGTCACGCAAGGAAACTAAAGTACCGCTATAAATAATTGAAAATATAATGTACAAACGTGAAACAATTTTCCTTTAGCTTTCCTCGCAAGCGGCTATCATGTTTTGCAGACTATCCCGACAACGTGAAAGATATTATTAGAATAAAAATCTGTGACTGAACAATAAAATGCTCTATTTTTATGTTTTTAACACCTTCTGCTTCTTTCTTTTGTTCATCTTCATTCAAGTCTCGTTCCCCCCGATACTTGGTAACAGCTAATCGATAATATCCACGGTAAAAATGTAATTATCGTTTCATAAGCAAACGTAAAGAAGCATTAACTCTTTCTTTGTTGATCGAGCAAACATTAAATATTTGCTTTTGAGAAAACAAAGCGTTTCCGTTGGTCGTTCGGTTCTCAGATAGAAACGTGTGTAAACTTCCGCCGCTTCTCCGACCGATTTCCAAACCCGTTGCCACGAAACAGAAAGTTTTGAACTTTCGACGAATTATCATAATTGAATTGCACGCGACTCTGTAAAATTCCACGGGATGCTCGCCGAGGTGATCACGATTCCACGATGTACGGTCCAGAATAATCGAGAAAGGATCGTCGAAGGACGTGGGATATCGCGTCGAGCAGAATGCCAGCAATTTAAAAGTCGGTAAGAGTTAAACCGCGCGAAATAATGTTCGCGTCGATACGCAAGCGTCGGGGAGCAGCGATATCGGTATACATATATCTATGATTGCACGCGTAATCGACACGCGGCAATTGCAACAACGCGCAACAGATGTGACGCAAAGCGATTCCGACCGCCGCGATATTATGAATAACGCGAATATGTGTCACGGACCGACGTACAATCGCGATTACGCGAATTATGGAAGAACCGAGAGTCTTACCTAGCCCACTGTGTCGCAACGACGAACGCATTTTGCGGTTTCCTTAATGGCATTCGGAGATCGCATTGTGCGCCGGTCATTTTCAATAATAATTGTAATCGCGGTTTCCTAACGTTTCAGTTACATTTCAGCCTGGTTGCGCGGCGACCACAGTAATGCTGGTAATCGAACAGCCGTATCGATAGTTGCGAACGTTATTCGCTCGATGAGAAATCGTGCACGAGTTTAATTATTTTATACGGGATTTCCATCTTATTTCACCGGAGAAAGAATAAGCCTCGCCTTTAAAAGACTGCTTTTCCGACCAAAGTATCGTTTCATCGAATAAGTAACATTTCTCTTGGAGAATTATCCACGGTCGTGACTTCTTAATTACTCTTCGAGCAGTGCACCTGTCATCGATCAAAACACAAACAAAGGCGGCAGAACCGCTACGAGCGAAGGAACGGACTCTAATAAATTCTACCTTTGATTAATTACGCTCGACGAATTAGAGAACGAGGTTAAGCAATGTTTGCGAAGCTTCGAGAAATAATGCGACTCGATACATTCTTCGCGTTATAATCTAAGCACTTCTACAAGAACGACTATAGCACGCTGTATAAGCGAATCGCAGTTTGTAGATTTTCCATTCTCAATGAACGAATGACGATTGCTGGTTCGACCATACGGGTCATCGTTTTATTCAAATAAAATTCACCATTGGGACACCCTACCTTTCTCGTATACCGTAAAAACAGAAAACTTTCTCGCCGAGTCAGCGAACGCGCACCGTGAATACTTTATATGTATATGGTTACCGCGTTGGCGACTATGAAAATATGAATTGCAAATCTCACGGATAAATTCGACCGAGAATAATCGAGCGTGTATCTCGGGTCGATCGTTAGAATGTACTCGTTCGATTCAATTACTTATCTTATCGGGGTATTATTAAGCGTTTATGGCGCACGATAGACGCAGGGGATAAAATAGAGCGTCGGTCGTACGAGAGAAACGGCCGAGCGACGCCGATGTGCATCTTCGCGCGGGTAACGAGTCCGTATTCTTTCCATGGTCCGAATCCTGTTCTGCTACTTTTGTAATTAACAAGCCCTTAACAACGTATCACGGGCGAAACATGGCCATCGCGACGTCGTTTCAACCTTCCACGTTGAAAGACTCCTTTGGTCTCCGTCCAAGTATAATTTACCGGTCGGACAAAAATCCACGGTATCGTAACCTGCCGCGACTACTGTGCGAAAGAATCGAGAATTATGCGAGCGAATCGAAACGGCCGCGCGATCTAAATGGAGCGCCGCAACCGATCGTGTAGATCGATTCGAAGGCGAACCGCGCCGCGCGCAACGGACGCCGATACAAGCCGATACGCACTCGAGAAAAATCTACGCAACGAGAAACATGATTAAGAACATGTACGGTCGAGGGTGGAGCGCAGAGGCAAAAGGGTGCGATTGACATTTCGATGAATATTCAGTTCCTAGTACCGGTAATCGACGCAAAAACCTCACTGCAATCAAGCGCAATATTCTATAAGATTTATCGAAATTTTTCAAGCAAAATTTGCGACCGTTGACTAAGCAAGTGCTTGGGAAATATTAACTTTAGGTGGAACAAAGTTGTCAGCAGAGCCGACTAGGCGAAACGGTGATGCTGTCGTTGTACAAACGCGAAATCCGTGCTCGAATTCCGATTCGCAAAAAGAGGTAGAAGATGGTCGTTGAACGCGCGCGTGCAAGCGCAAAGGTAGCAAGAACGGTTGAAAAGGTACGCAGAGCTTATTAAACAGCAAGAAGAGGAGAGACGTGGAACGAGGAAAGCGAAAAAAGGGATGTAATAGTCGTAAAGTCTGTGTATTAAAATCTTTCGATGAAGGGAAAAAAGTAACAAATGCAAAGAACGAAGGGTTGCCAGAGGAGAGAACGAGCACCCAAGGATATCCGCGCGGCAGGCTAGAACGAGGAAGCGAACGGCAGAGAATAAACCGTAATGGCGAAGCATAAAGCTAAAAGATCGTGGCTTAGAAAACAATGAATTAGGGGACGATAAAATACGAGGAGCAGAGGAGCCGGACGCTTACTCTTCGAATATTTCTTTGGTCGGCGGGCTCGTTCGTTTAGCAGCTCGCTAACTCGTTCGCGCAGTAGTTAAGCAGCACCGGAGAATGCAGCTCGCATGCCTGCCAACCTTCTCCCCCGTCTAGTAGCGGCTAGTGGCCCGATCCTTTATGCAGTATAACGGAATTTCTGTTTGCGCTATCTGCCGGCAACGGCACACGCGACTTCTACTCCGCCGTGGCCGAGGCCATGTTAGGAAGAGCCGATTGTGATTCGTGGCTCAGATTAAGACCAATGAGCGGAAGGCATCGTTAGTCGAAATCGCTGTGCATCGATGCATTCGAAAGATAGGTTTTGCCCCTTTTCGCCCAAGGAAACGGAGGAATCGTAACCAGGCTTTTGTAACCGGGTCGATTAAAGCCCCGGGACACGTACTATTTACCGTGGAACGGTTTCGCGGGACATGTGCTTACACCGTTTTCCCGGTCACTTTTGCCAACGGTGGTGCTTGTACTATCGCTGGTAGTTTCCGCTATTTTGTAAAACAACATTCTTTCAACACCGACTAATACGACCAAAGCACGGGAAAGAGTCGCGACAAACCGTGCGGCAGCAACTCGACAGAAAGTATCGAGTTGGTCTACGAGTTTTCGTTTACACGCGAGAGGCACAATTACTTTTTTAACAACCCCGATAGGTTGTTTGCTTCGGGAACGTATAACTCTCCGATTCGTCGAGTCGCTCATCTTCTGCAGCGAAATTTACGAGCGTTCCCTGTCCGCGATACGCTCGAGAAACAATTCTCGGGCAGAAACAATTCGAGCGAGCGAGCGAGCCTACGGTCGAAAAACCGTATCTTCAATTACAAGCGACATTGGCACGTGAACTTTATATTCGCGTGTACGACTGCGTGTACACGAATGTTGCCGCGTAGTTTAGTTATCGCGATTGAGAATTTAGTGTCCGGCTCGCATTGTCTCGTGGAGCGAATGCATATTTCACACGTGCACTATCCTTGCACTGGCCGCCGTCGTGTAGTCGCTGCGGCTTGCTGATTATGCGAGCGGCACAGTCGGTTACACCGCAATACCCTCTTGCATATACATCGTCGCGATGGCGCGGACTGTTGCACCGCTACAAGTAACATCATAATAACTCGTAGAAATCATTTTGAGCCTTTGTAAAGGAACTTTCGAATGTCCGCCGAGTAGAACCGCCAACGTTAATCCGGGTGCGTCCCAACGATCCTGCGACTAGTATTAATTACGAGAGCTTTACGATCGAACGTCGCTTGCGAAAATTCGAACTTGCAAAAGCAGGGAGAGAACAGCGAATTTTTCTTACGCGGCGAAAAAATAGCTCGCGTATTTGAACAGAATTAGCATCTACGAAAGATAGAAAGTTTCCCAAAGTTGTTCGAGAACAATGAAGATTATACCAAAGACGAGTTCGCTGGGAAAGTTCTGCGCAAGATACGAGACGATCTTTCTACCTCCTTGGGCGTTGGAAAGGATTCCGACCAAACTATCGTAACTCCAAAGAAAAAAACTGCTTAACGATTTCATAAGTCGACTCGTTTACGACTAAATTGATTTTTAACGAACCGACATAAATGTTCGATAATTCGATTTATTAAAGAAGCATCGCGACCACCGGGTAAACATTATTACATCGAAAGGAGGTGGATCCGTATGCTGCGCGAATCCGACGCGATCGTTCCAAACAGCGTCTACGACTCGATAGATTACAAAGCATTTTCGCGGAACACTGAATCGGATCCAACCTCCGCGGGTTCGAAAGGTCGAAAATGCAAGTTACAGGGGACCGGTGACTTTAATCGATTCTTTGCAAACGCAACTCGTTCGAGCGAGTCGCGGGGCGTGTCGGGCCATTCCGCTTCTCTCTTTCTCACTTACGAGGCTGTAAGCTGTAAGCTCCGAGACTTTGCTCGTAATAATACCACGGGACCCCGTTGACACGCCTCGTTGCTGGTTAAAGCCCTCCTAGCAGAGCAATGAATTTTTTTCTTTTTTTTTTACCACGTACGTATCCGATCGTTAAGCGCGCTTATCGACGAGCAACCGGTAATGAACACTCAAAACGCATCCACGGTTTGAATTAATCAGTCAAAATCACTCTACGTGTTTGGGAAACTTTATCGGAATCTGGATGTATGGCTAAGAGCAAACAGGATCGAGTAACCGTATAAACCGAAGCAGGCTTGGCTCTGTTTAAATCTATAATTGTAAGACGTTACCTAACAAAACCAAGGAACGACGGAAAGGGGAACATCGACTGCTCGAGGCAAAGAGATAGACACGACTAGGGTACCAAATCACCGTCTTAGAAAAACCTTGGGCTTGGAACAAGGACGAAACTTGCTACAAAAACAGACACGCGACACGCTGAAACGAGGTAGACAAACATCTGCCAGCAAAGAAAATGCGGGCAGCTGCGAGCGATCGAAATTCTCCAAGGACCGTTCCGGGGCTCGTTTCCGTGCACCGACCGACGAAAAGAACAAAATATGGAAATTTTTAAAAGACTCTGTCCGATTATGTGTCGCGAGTCCGGCTAAATCGAAACACGCGTTCCCGGTTGCGTACGCAACGCTCCAGCGACGTTCGTTCCGGTTGCATAATTCGAGGTTCGCGCGCAAAGCGGGAATTAAGTTACACATTGATCGAGATAAGTAGAACTCCGGTCAATGATTAATACACGCGTTTACGCGCGGTGAATTTATCGGCGCGCGTCGTTGTCGGGCATTCCTTGGCCGTAATTCTCGTGCAAGTTCACGGTTCGTAAGGACGAACCGAGCCGGCCGGGCCGAGCAATTTTCTGACCGGTGCGTGCTCGGTCACGGAATAAGAAAAAGGGACAAAACGGACGATCGTGAACTGCCCGTAAGGAGCCTACCAGATCAGACGAGGCGGTCACCGAGATAAATGCAAACGTAACACTAAATCTGTAAACGCGAAAAGGCTAGACAGTACGAAAGAAACGTTGTTTATGTATATGTTCTCGTTTTCCGTTGCATGTTTACGCGCTATTTTCTAAACAAAGTTGCAGAGAGTCTACGTGAAGTAAGATGGTTAGTATTGAAACGTAATAAGGGCAGACTTCGTTTTATAACCGGAAGACAAAAGTCGTGAATAAAGATATATAGTGTTCGGTCACTCGTCTTATTTTGGCCTCTAGAATCTCCCATTAAAATGTTTCCCACGGGTGGCCGGACACCCTGTATGTCACAGATAACGTTTCGTAGGGTTTATCGTAGCTGCGTTATTTTCTCGGTAAATGAAGAGTCGCGGTTTGCAGCGTTGCAAAAACGACGACTCGTTAGCGCTACTTATTCGTCGTAGGTTTTAGACGCTGTCCACCCCGCAAAGAATTTTCAATTAGCGATTAAGAAGCGTCCGAGGCTCGGAAACTATCGTCGGCGCATTCCGAGCGCTCCACCGAAAACGAGCACCAGCGGAGCCGGCGTTTCCGAACCCGATCCTTTATCTATTAACTTATCGGGCCTCGAATCTCTCGGCTACCCCTTTACGCCATATATGTCATCGAGCTAGACCGTCGAATACCGATCGAGCCGATCCCCGCGCAGTCCGGTAGCATCCACGGACGAGCGGTTCGACAGAGGAACACTTTGGTTCGCGAGTAGCCAGGTATTCCGTCGTCTCTTGCATGCCTCGGACGCTCGGTTGCTCGGTTGCTCGGTTGCTTGACTCCGGGCAGCAAAGGCGTGGTGGGGACTGTTAGCGCCCGTCGTCCACCTTCCTTCCAACGGGCTATGACAAGAAACGTGCTCTCTGTCTTATATGCCCTCGAGTTTTCGTCCTGCTCCGAGAACGTTGTCCTCCCTGGTGCCGCGGTAAAGCCAAGCAGAGTCCAGTCGAGTCGAGCCGAGTGACCGGAGTCGACTCGCGCGCTCCTATCATCCTTAAGGCCGGTTTACAGCCGCATAAGCCGCGATGGTAATTAAACGACCCCACTTAAGGCTAATGCACAATGACGCGCGATGCCCCCTTTCCACGATTACCGGCCTCGCATATTTTTTAATTAAACGCCGCATCGCTAACCCTTTCCAAATGGACAGTTCGAAGACCGACATAATTAACTTTATGGGTCAATGATTGAACGAGACTGTCGGATTTAAAGAGTCCGGACGAGCACGCCGATTGTTTCGTGGAACGAACCGAGATACAGCATAACGTTTCCACGTCGAGATATCGTTCGTTTAAGAGCTACTTGATTCGTAATATCACAAAGTGCTATTAAGATAGCCATTGGCCTGACATCTAGCATCGTATGCTCGAACTTATCTCGAACGCGCGACGCGCGATATCTAATGTTTGCGCTAATCGCGAGACGCATCTTTTAATGTTGGCCGAACGTCAAGAAAGTTACAAGCAAGCGACTCGTGATACGTGCTCGACAGACACATTTGCCGAGGAACGTTGATCAGAATCCTAATATTAATACTCGTCAAATTGAACAACCATGCAACGCATTCCTGAACGTACAGCATCAAGAATATTAAGAAGAAATCGATACTACATCGAGCATCGATTTCAATTTTGTCAATCGGCTCGTCGTAAAATACGTCGAGATCATACATTTTTCGTACGTTTTGTTCGGACGAAACAACTTTTTGCTAAAGGCAAGCAAATCGGCACAACTGCCATTATTGGTTCGATTCGAATCTTTAATGGCATCGTTCTGTTTCGTACCAACATCGGTGGTCTCTGAACGCATGGTGTGGTATTCTTAATGGACACATTATCGATCCATATTACTTGGATGATATCTTCGTTGAAACAAAATGCAAAGATTTCGAAAAGAGGGCTCAACAACCGGGAAACGAATACAGTTTCGGCAGAGTGGTGCTCTTGTTCGCAGGATAAAACGAATAATATTATGTTTACGCGAAAAGTTCCGAAAGTGTAAACGGTATCGTAGAGGAAAGTACGTCGATCTCCGAAGGGTCGATATTCCGTTGGAATCTGGCAAGAAAGAGGCAAGCAATGCCTGTGTTGGTCAGAGGTGCGCGAAACACCACACGGGAAAGCGCAACAAAGACACTTTTCGAAGCCTCGGTGAATAATAGAACCAGATAGCGCTGCATATTTCAAAGGGGCAGCAACTTCTTAATAACACGAAGAAACGAATCAATCCAGCCGAGCGACGATACGTGCATAATGCAATTCCCTGACTTGCATTTCTTTCGTTGTAAGCAACGTGGAGAGTGCTCGCGGGTAGCTCGAACGAACGTCGATATCCAATGTAAAGGAATAATTCAGCGGACCGTGTTTCTGTCTTGCCCGGGATCTCGAGCTCTCCGCGTTCGAATCCCTCCTCGCCCTCCCTGCCGTCCCGAACTTTTCTTTCTCGAGCAGCTTGTCTCCGGGCTAATACCATTCGCTCGACGATATCGAGAAAAAGTATTCTTGCCGGAGCACGCTCGTGGCTGCTCCGGCAAGACGAGGACAGGTTCTTCCTGAACCGCGCCGTTCAGGAAAAACCGTATCGCCCAGAGTTCTGTTCGCGGAAGAAACGAAACAGCGAAAAGTGCAACAACGACCCCGGAAGACGAATAAAAATAAACGAAAAGGCGATATCGGCCCCGGAGTAATCGACGCATCGCCGGACCAAAACCGTCCTTTCGAGTTCCCGAAACGTACGAGTTCGCGAAGAAAGGGGATCGACCGTGCCGGATTCGATCGAAAGAAAGCATCGAGCGAAAGATTGATAGAAGCAGAGAGTAAAAACAGAGGAGAGGTTATACAAAGGGAAAGAAGAGGAGCCCGGTGTATCCGGTATTTGAGCCGAAGGTGTTGCGTGCAACTTAACAAGCTAACGACGAGCCGTACGAGTGCGATTTTCTTTCCTATCAACCTCAATCTACTTCTCCCGCTCTTTCTCCCTCCTTCACACCCTCGCAGGCAGCCTGCCCTTTCCCGTCTTCCCACCCTTTTTCAACGTTTCCGTTTCTCTCGGTCTCGTTCGGTTTCCGATCGTCCGTTCTCTGTCGTCGGCCCTCTCGTTCTTTGCGTAATTCTCGCCGTGCGCGTATCTGCTTTTCGTCTCCCACCCCCGCCGCCTGGCCTCGGTCTTTTATCCATCCGTATAGCCTTTTCAGGGTAAAAAGTCCGCGACGACAAGGATTGCCATCGCGGCTGCCGTTTTACGGCACGTTGAGCCTTGTCAGTGCAAGTATGCTAGATTAACTCGGGGCTCGCTAATAGGCCGCATTACCGAGCCTCTCGCGCGTGGTCCGAGTTTCTCACAAACGAAGACTGAATTATTCAGGATCGTGTTGTCTCGCTGATCCCTATGACCGGCGCGATCATCGAGGATAATCGATGGCTGGCTGGCACGACTCACGACAAGCCGGGGTATATCGGAACGAATGGAATCGCGACGATTTCGTCAAAACCGCCTCGAGCTACGATTACTCGCCCGACACGATGCTATTGGCGAATCGTCGCCACGGGTTGGAATTCTTCGGAACTTGATTTCGATTAATTATACGGCGAACACGAGGTTGGCTACCCCTTAATCGTAAATTATTCTTCCGCAATGCGTGTTTCGTTGCTTCGTTTGCACACCAGCTGGGAAAAACTTCTTCCGCTTGCTGTGTTGGCATTCACCGTGTAACGCGAGACTACCTGTACACGTGTTGGTGCTATTCTTTGGTATTCGTGGAGGTTGGCGTGCAGTCTGTCGAGGAGGAGCACTACGCTGTTTCAAGAAAATCCTCGAAAATCTTGTTTAAAACACGCTACGCTCTATAAAACCCCTACGCCCTATTGCTCTGCAAATTCTCCGAAAATTTAAATCCTCGAATACCAAGTAAAATTGAACGTTATGTCGAAAGGTTGACGAACATGAAATCGACATAGTACTGTTTCAGAAACGATATGATATTTCTGGAGAACCGTAACCGGTATAATCGATATTTATCGTAACCTTTTTTCGCTCGTAACAGTTACAACATCATCTCGATTCTTTGTGGCCATTTCGAGAACCGAGACCGATATTATAACAGTTTTCAATCCCTGGTTTATACCCGTATGAACGGTCGAACCGGGCTCGTTCCTCTCCAAAATCCTCGCGCGATACGTATCGCTTATGAGTAATTGTAGAGTGGCGAGTGGTCGGGTTATGAATGACTTTCCGTTCACTGGCACGTGTAACTATACATCAACGCGTTAATTACGCAAACGAAATCTGTATTATACGGATGTCAACGATCCACGTGTATACGCGTATCGACCTATCCTTTCTCGAACCAGAGAATCAAGGTCTGCCTCGCGACTCTCGCGTTACGTACCTCCAGGATCAGTGGCTCGCAATGCTCAGAGACCTCGAAGAGCCCCGAGGAACTGGAGAGATCGCGGTACGAGAAC
This sequence comes from Colletes latitarsis, assembly GCF_051014445.1. NCBI lineage: Eukaryota > Metazoa > Arthropoda > Insecta > Hymenoptera > Colletidae > Colletes > Colletes latitarsis. The sequence continues at coordinate 20,956,622 of NC_135135.1, read as the reverse complement.
GTTTTTTCGATGCTGCGTTTAGCATGGTCGCGGAAGGGAGTAAGCGTAGATACAAAGCGCGTATCGGGGAACCGCCTAAATCAATCGGAAGCGTTATCGGGGAATACTCTTGGCGCGCGAAAAAAAAAAGTCGCGATAGTAATTCAACGCGATACGGAACGCGCTGATTCGAACGTCGAACGCGAGGCTAAGGACGCGACGCGCGAACAAATCCAGCAAGCAACCTGTTCTTCCTGGATTTTCGCCGCGATAACACGGCGGCTGTCTCGAACAGCTGCTTCGTTCTCGACTGGAAACGGCCGGTTGAGCACCGCTGCCCGCGAACTCGGGAGAATATGGGCGCTCGACGGTGGGAATACACGTGCACAACGATGCTGCACGAAAATTCATATCCAGCGTGGCAGGCGAGCAGCATATAAAGGCGAGCCACGACCGTCGAAATATATTTGCGCATACATTTTTTCCTTCGCGGTTATACAATCCAAGAAGTTACCGCCGCCTCGTCCGAAACGGCGCTCCCCGTTCTTCGCGCACCGGCGAAAAAAGGGATCGTTGCAGCTTGAAATAAACGTACGAGCCTTCAAATACATTATCGAGCGAATTCTTGTTTATGGCATTCCAAAAGGTGGGACAACGCGGATATCATTTACTCGCGGCACCGCCAGCCCGGATACGTGCCTCCGTCGAAATAAACGCGCCGGACGAGCAGAGTCCCGCAGAAATTTGTTCCCGGGGTTCCCGGGGCCGTACGGGTCGAGAGGAATCGAGGAACACGCGTCGTGAATAATAAACGCGCGATATTATTACGAGCGACAAATAAACATTTACAGACACGAACTTGGATATTTCACGGTAAGGTCGGAGTACCTATACGCCGGGGGCGCGTTAAGCCGCGCGTACTTTAACGCCGCGGATTCGAACGAGACTCACTCCTGACTAGATCCGCATCTTTAGAGCTCTTAATACGCGCGACGGTCCCCGTTTTAGCCGCGCGCGTATACAATGCTTGACCGTCCTTTCGCGGTCTACCGTTATATTTTACGGGAAACGATATCTCGTTCGACGCGGCATCCGAGACCATCCAAGAGCATCCAAGAGCATCGCACGCCACTCGACGATCATGGGAAACCGCTGGATAGAAATTATCGCGGTACGTTTCCGTTCGGAGCGTGCAATCGTCGCGCAATATGCTCGAGGTGTAGTCAGCCGTAATCGCCGGAGACGATAATTAATACATCGGCTCCGCGTAACTATCTATTTATATCCCGACGGGCATTAACGTCGCCGTGATAGACGGACGCGTGCATGGTTATTGACTATTGGTATCGCGATTGTGTATTACTGTTAATCCTTTAACCTTTCTACGCTTTCCCCACCGCGAGGAATAACCTGTCGTCGCTCGCATCGAAGATTCATGAACGACGCTCCTCGTCGCTTTCCAGTCGGGGACCACGGGGACGCATTGTCCGCGAGAACACTGGGTCCACGGCGGACTTGCAAATGAACCTCTTTACGAGAGTTTACGCGGTCAGGACGGGGACCGTTCGCGCGGAAACGATTTATCTTTACACGCCAACACGCTCCGCGAATGAAAATTCAATCCACCGTTCTATTTTAATATCTTCTTGACCGATCGACGTTCCTATCGCTTTCGACCGACGCCATTTTCTTATTTATACGATACTTTTCTATCGGAACTTTGCTCCGACTGTACTTAACGCGTGGACGATTAAATTAATGGACGTTTCGGAATGTATTACGCGAGAGAATATCGTTTGCACGGCAGTTTCCTGGGGACTAGGCAGGATGTTAAACTCGCTTCGGGGTCTTGGGTGAAGGACGCGAGAGGATCAGGCGGCCACCGAGAACGATGATCCTCGCATTTCCTTTCACTGACAACGCGGTTGCACGCTATGGTTATCATTTCTTTGGGAAATTACAGTGAACGGTCGCGGCGCGGAAACGACGCGCGACTCTGACCGCGCATAACGGTCTATTAGCGCTTCTCACGCGTTCTCTGCTTTGAAAACCGTGTGTATCTCCTCACTCTTCTGAACGACCGTTTGCAAAATGTCGACCGCGTAGGTAATTGTGCCGTAATCAGGATCCGTCCGATGGAATTCCAAGCGCTCGAAGAGCAGGACGAGGAATGTCCCACGCGTCCTATTCGCTTCATATCGGTGTTCATCCGGCGTTTCAACGACGTGACACCGTGGCCGGCACAACGTCGAGAACGCGGCGCGTTAAAAAGGGACGATCAGCAGCGGCCGCGGAGCTGAAAGGTACGCGCGGAGGACACGCGAAAACGAACCCACCGACACGGCTCAAGATCGACTACCAGCTTCCAGCTACGACTCCTATCTGTCGCGCGTTTCAACGATTCGATTCGATTCGAGGGAAAACATCGATTGATATTTTCAAACCTCCAAGAGCTTCGCGGTGCGAACGCGCATCGAAAAAGGGGTGGTCGAGGGGTGGTCGAGGTGGTCGACGCAAGGGGCCTTCGTAAGTTATCGGCCGCGTCGGTGGGGAGTTTGCTATGCACGCTTTCTTCGGATAACCTTTCAGGCCGACAATTATTGGTAATATCGATACCGCACGCCCGTCGGCCGAAGAACTCACCTTTCCGTGCCTCGAACTCACGATCCGCTCGAGAGGCTCGAGAGCTCTCCTTGTAAATTACCCTCTGCCCACCGCCCCCCCCTCTTGCCAATCGTATCTCCTCTCCGCCACCAGAGGCACACGCTCTCCGTCTCTCCTCCGTACCGGTCCTCCTCCTCCTTCCCCCTACCTCTCGTACCGTGACACCCACCTCCTCGCCCCGCTGCACGCGTTGTTTACAATGCACCGACCGAGCCTAATGAATTTCCATTCGAATAAAAGCGTACACGATGATAATTATGATTTACGGCGGTGCCGACGAGCTCCGGTGGACGCAACGCGCGAATCAACCTGGCGCGCGTGCAATCGCGGCTGGGATTCCAATAATGTTTGCACCGAAAAAAATAAGAGCCGAACCCGTTGCCTCCACGCCCGGGACCGGGACCTAACCCGGACCGTTTAACGTATCCCAGGAATTGAATTTATTAGCAACCGTTCAGCTTCTCACCTTGCGAATACGAGAACGTTATCGCTGAACCATTTCACCGATCCAGATACCTACGGTTGCTACCGAACATCGGAACGTATTATCGCGTGACTATTCTGACGACTGCAAGTTTTAAAACGACGATATACTTGGACGAGGTAACGAGTTGAGAAATTCGAAACCGACAGTGCGAAGATAGTAATGGTAAGTAGAGAAACATGATCTAGCAATTCAAATAGAGACGTAACCATTCGTACGAAAATATGGCGAAAACGATTGGTTTCAAAGAGATAAAAGGGATCTCGAGATTCCTATACCCTCCAAAGGAACAGCCGCTATTAATGCAGGACAATGACCTCGGCAGGAGGTCGTTCAAGATCGCGATCACATAACGAAGCGATCATTAAAGTATCGGTCTTGGACTTGTCGACGTAAGCTGTGCTTTCAAAGTAATTACATGGATGCGGTTGAATCCCGACAACCATTTCCGATGGTTTTTTCTATCGCGGCCGTAAAATACACGCGCCGAGAGTTCGCGAAAGACTGGAAGACAAAGCGACGTCCACGAAATCGTTGCACGGCGTGCTCGAGTCACGATCGAGAACGCGTTAAAAACGAAGGATCCGGGATATTTAAAGAAACGTCCCTGTATCGTGAACGCGCACGGCCGTCCAACCGGAAAATTATTATTATAATGACCGATAGATCCATTCGTCGATCGAACAGCAATAAGGAAATGCGGATCGGAATGTCTCGTTCGAGGCTCGCTTCTCCTTCGGTCTTGCCTGCCGTTCGTCCATTACTTCGCGCAAATAGAAGGCTACGTCGGTTCGGTGCATGCCTATTTGTCGGCATCTTCGGGGATATCGATATCCGCGTGCACCCAGAGATCACGCGAATACATCCGCTTCACGCGAGCAACGTAGAAAAATCAATTAGCTACCGAAAGAACGAGAAAACGCGACGAACGAGAGCCGTCGAGGGGACAAAGCGGTGGTACGGGTTTTTTACTCGATCAGGATCGAGTACAAGGATTAAAGGAAAGACGGATTATTGCGAGCAAAGGATCGCCGAAATCGTTTTAAAACGATATACGATATCGTTCGATATATTACGGTAATTACCAACCACAAACGGATCAAAAGAAGAGGTACCTTTTCTTTCCAAGGAAAATGTCCCTCGAGGGTAATTTGATCCTCTCGCGAGTAAAATTATCTCTCTAACGACGCGGAGATCCGATCGAGCAAAATCTAGCACCTTTGTGTCGAACTTGGTCACGATAGGGAGAGGACGTCTTATATCTCACGAGGCGCGGGACTTGAAAAGGGATCCAATTATCTTGCACGCAACGCGTGTAGTCCAAGGCACAATTTTCCAGCGGCAACGGCCAAAAAAAAAGGAAACGAAAACAAAAAAAGAAAAAAGAAGAGCAATGGTCCCAAGCGCTGTACGAATCGAAATTCAGCGAGGATAGCGGTTGTCGTAACCGAGCCGAGAGCAGGCAAGTCGATTACAGGATAATTGGACGACCGTTCGACCCTTGACTTCTCTAATATCATTTCGGGAACCAATACTAGTCTCTCGTGAGTCGAGCGTTCCGCTCGCTGCCCCTCAATTAACTCGGAAGATCACGCGTTCCCTCCGCCTATTCATCTTGCTCTCGGCAACTGAACAATTTCACTTATCGTTACAATGGTGGCGTTTTTTATGCAAACAATGTTTCGAACGAGACAAGGACCTAAACGTGCAACTGAAATTGTCAGTCTGGACCGATCGTTTAAGAGATCGCCTCGACGAAGCACGAATGCAGTTTCTTTTTAAAAAAGCTATTGCGAAGATAATAAACCCCTCTTTATCAATTTTCTGTACCTTGATCGCGAGTCATCCACCGTTTCATAAAATGGAATATTTCTTGAACGACGCTCGCGAAGACTTGCAAATTCAGTTGCATAAAATTCAAAAAAAAAATCCAAATTTTCACTACCGATCGCCTCGTTGCGAATCATGTTCGGGAGACATGCTCGAATTACCGAAGGATGGCTTTCAAGATGGTCGGTATTTAAAGTAGGAAATCGCGTGGCACGTAATAACGTTCCAGGACCGCGGGGGAAAAAATACACACGGAAAACCGAATACTCGGATACGTACACGCGCGCACACAGCCACGCCGTCGAAGCCTTCAATTATCGTAGACTTGGCAAATGCTGCTATTTTTCTGGCAATATGCGCGCGATCGGCGTTGCGTGTGTGTCTGCACACGCAGAGCTACACACTAGACACGAAACCCGTGGATCGCGGCGCACACAAAACGAAGAGGATGACGTTCGTGCACACACGACGGAAACTACGTATCTTGGCGGGCCAGTCCGACTATATGCCCTCCCACTTGATCCTTACTCTTCGACCACTCGACAATACTTGTGTAGGAAATGCTTATGAATTATCTATTATGTAGTACATCGTGTCCACGGGTCCGCGCGTGTACTTTTCAACGATCCGGAGCTGCACGGAGCTTCGCCAGAACGTTAAATCCTCTCGGAAGGTCCGCGGAATACCACGGTGCAGGGCAACGATCAAAATATTCTAGTCAAGAGCGGTCCGCGGCCTGAGCTAGCGCATCCTGGATCATTCGTTGACGCACCGAGTTCTTTCTACTTTTACGCTTTGTCGTACGCGAGAAGAATTCGATTACTCGTAAACAAACGTTTCGTCGATTATCGAGAAACGACACGTAGGGAATACACAGACGGCGATTTCGTTCGGCATTTGAATTTCTCATTCACGAGCTAGGTCAGCGTTTTAAGTTGTTCCACGAAGTTGCAGGGAGCAGCGAAATATCACGGTGCCGACGAGGAGCGTTCCGCAGTCACAAAATTGTAGTCACGAGCAGCATGCCAAAGGGTAGATTACGAAAATGACCGGTCTTGCGTCAATCCCCTCGTTTACACGCCGTAAGTTATACGTGTTAAACCGTAAGCTCCGCGGAACGCCGGTCTCCGCTACAATTCCTTCTTCTCGTAATAAATCAATCCCGAGACTCGGGCAAATATTTATTTTCTTAATTCAATTACCAGATACTTATCCGTCGGTTTATACGAGTTATCCGTTTATTTATATCTCTTTCTAGCGCATTAACCTATCAATGTCTTTTGACAACTATATCGAGGACAACTCGCTTGCCATTCACGATCTTTCCGAGGCTCGATAAAAATTATTCCACGTAAATCTTGATCGTCGAACGAAAGATCACGGACCGTACTAACGATCTACCGTCACCTTTCAACGACGTGCCCTACTAATGGTCGCTGGAGATGGGAAGGGGAGGCGTGTCCAATGTCACGTTTCGCAGACACGAGTAATTAAATCAAAAGTCATGTTCCGAGCGTCCAGCTTGTCCTTTTACGCGCGACTCTCGACGTTAAGACGCTCGTCACGTGGGAGTACGAGATATCCCATTGTCCTGCGGCTCGATCAATCACCGCGGCAACCGTTCGGCGAATTCGAATATGATTTTCGAAAGCGAATAAATAACCGTGACATTATTCCCTTACACGATACTCCTACGAGGCGTACAATGCCAGACATCGTCTCAATTACTCGGGACCCTAATCCCAACCCCCTCGGGTACGTTCGATGTCATCGCGAATCCTCCGCCCCAACATCCGCAACAAGGTTGCGTCGAAATGGACGCAAACCGGAGACGAACTACACCGTCCGCACCGGCGCAGTAGTACGGATTTGGAAATTTAGTGCCATTTTGCCAAACGATTATTAACTTTGCGATATCGATAACCGACGATCGTTTCGAGTCGAGCATCGATGCAAGTAGAAACAGCGAGTAACGAACAGACGCGACAGTCAAACGATCGTAAACCGTATGCGGAGAGGAGTAATTTTGACATTTTAGTTGAAATTTCGGTATATTTCTCGATAAGGCCGACGAGATATTTTCTTGTACGGTCGAGCAGGTTCTAAACAAAGTTAACTCCGCAACGGCTTGTCTACAAAAGAGAATCCTCGCGACCCGAGTCTCGTTCTAATGCCCGGAGCTATGTCTCGAGACTCCGAGGCCTCTGAATACATTAACCAGACGTACTCGAAGTCACCAGAAGAGGAGGCGAGAGAAGGGAGAGACAGAGGAGCCACACGTGGCTGGATGGAGACACGATCTCTCTCCTATTTAGCTGTACCGTACGCTCGAATCCTTTGCTCGGTAATCCGCGAGGGAACTGGAAATTATATGGTAATGAAGTGCTTCTGAGAGAGCATCGTAACGCCGCCGAGTGGAAAAACAATACGATTTTACTCGGAGAGAATTTAATAGACCGATGCAGGCGACGATGCTAGCGGCATTGCACGGTGCTGCAACGATGCAACCAGGCCGCGGCGGTGGCGGCGGCAAGCTGAGTGCAGTTCGTGGTATTTGATATCGACATAATCGGCGTGCCGCGGGCTGCTCGCTGGTAAATCCGGCTATCTCGCTCTCGGCTTTTCCTTTCACGAGAGAAAGAGATTCCGCGTGGCCGGGCGCGCGGAATCGAGCGCGAACCACGCGCAACCTGCATATCGTTCCGTTCTAGTCCGATGCGCTACGCTCTCTTTCTCTCTCCTCCTGGTCCCACTGTTTCCATTCTGTTCTGACTGGTCGAGGCACGATCGGTCCGTCCGTCCGTCCGTCCGTCCGTCCGTTCACCGTGTTTCTCGATTCCGCGAGCCTCGCCTCGTCTTACACGCGCCATCCATTTCGATGCGAGCTTGCCGCCACGCCGCGAAGATCCTTCGAGAGCGGACGGGAACGTATTGCGAACGAAGGACGGGAGATTTGTACGGGCGATCGCTCGGCTAGCCGTAAATTCTCGAGACTCGATGCGATGGAACGTTGGTTGGGCGCGAGCTTCAGTCCGACGACGATTAGAACTTGGACGCGGTTCGAGTTTTAGGGAATACGTTGGATGAACGGTGCAAACGCGCCAACGCGCCAACGAGGAGGAAACTTGGACCACGCGAATCTGTATAAATTACCCGGCAAGCGTGAAAAATCGCTGGTAATCTCGTACGGCGCGCGTTTTATTTCGAGGCATTAGCGTCTAGGTAATTTTCAGTATGCGTGGCTGATAAATGCCGCGAAGATACACACGCATAAATCTCGCGGCGTTCGCCGGTAGAGATAGGCGAGGCTAAAAATACCGTGGCGCACTTGACGGGACCCCTTCGATTGGTTAGAGAAGTCCCTCCTGTCGTGTTTCACCGAAAACTGGCCTCCGCAGGTAGGCACGAAATATACGCGGGCCAAACGAATTTATAGTGCGCCGGTTAATATGCGTTGGTCCCCTTGACCCGCATGTTCCTCTTACGCCATAAATCCTCCGCGGGAACGACCACGGAATACTAAAACACTTCGATCCCCTCAAGTCGCCTCAAACGAACGAACGGATCCCACTCTCCGGAAGAACATAACCGTTCCGCGAGCCTTCCCCATCAGCCCGAAGATATCCGCACACCTACGCTCCTCGTCCGCACCAACAATGGCCGGCTTCGGAAAACGAGGATCAATGCGAGTGGATATCGTTGTAAGCTTCGGCCTTCTTCTCTCTCTCCGTCTCCCTTATTCTCGTTCCCTCTGCCTCGCTCAACCTCGCGCTCTAAATCGGAACGGCCGGGTATTCGGTTTGACTGCTAAAAGGGTTGACTGTTAAAGCGAAAACGACCGATACAGCTCGACGCGTAATCTCCTTAGCCCTCTCGAGAGAGAGAGACCCCTTTGACCCCTTTCGGGCGCATTGGTTTCCTCGATTCTTCTTCCCTCGTTCCCTTTTACCGCCTCTCGACACACCCTGCGAAATTACACTTTGTCGGTTGACCCGCCAAGTGGATTCTACGCGGGACTCTGCACGAGCTTTCTTCTCGCGAGCTTCGCGGGTTTATGGTCCTTCGAAGACGGGCTTCAAACTAACTGCCTCGATCCCTCGACTATGGGGCATTGTATTACCCAGTCTGCTAACCGTTTCCGATCGAATCGTTTCGTCATTAAACAAAGTATTGATAGAAACGAATAACGAGTGTACGTCGTATAAACGCTAACAGTAAAGAGTCGCGGAATACTCTTAGCCTGGATCCATTTTCTAGGACATTGCAGTTTATGGTTTAGCAATTTTCTTAATGGCATAATATGATTTGCGACGCATAGCTTGCATCTCATCCCCTATTTCTTCGCTACCCGCAACGTTTCGTCTTGTGGCGCGAACGCGCGTCGCAGGATAACGGGCCGCGTGCAGAACGCAATATGAGGGAGTAATATATTTGCTGGAAAAATGTATGCATGTGTAACAATTACGTTAGAGCCGTACGGGTCGGGACGGGAACGGGCGAACGTCGAGTGGCGAGGTAAGTAGAATTTATTACAAGACGCGTCGTAATAAATTTCACCTATCTCGCGAGTCTCCCGCGAACACTTCTTTAATTAAAAGCAGGAAGCTGCACTATAACCGTGTGCTAATTAATCGAAAGATTGTTTTATCTTATCGGCCGGTATAGGAGGCGGACGGACGGACGGTTCGAACTCGCGCGCGATGCCGAATTCTAATAAAAGCACGCCGACTGACGAATCTTCGGCGCGTGTGCAAACGAACAAACGAACAAAAAAAGCGAAAGAAACCTGGAAGAAGGAAAGTTGGGCAATCCATTACCCGGGGACTGGTCGACTCGCCGGACGCTGGCGGCGTTCGAATCCACAAGATCCACTCACGAAACTCGCGACGCGAATAAATTCGCGGACCGACCGGCCGCGCGACAAATTCGTCCTCCTCTCCAAGGACAAGCTCTCGCCGGTCGATCCCTTATCTCGCAGCCACTTTCGAACGCTCTATCTCCTCGAACGTTTCCTTATCGGCCATTCATCGATTACCCTTTGATACCGGTCATATTTCCCGCCGGTATTCCAAGAGGAACAAAGAACGCGATGGAGCCACGGCGAAACGACCACGCGGGGCCCGCGAGAGGATGAATGAGAGTACGGCTGAATAAGAGGACAGAGAAAAAGTTGGGCAATCCATTAGCCGGGCTTACCAACTCGCTAGACGTCGGCTCTGAAATCCGCGGTTGCGTTCAAGAAACTTCCGTCAAAGCTCCGCTCGCCAGGGCTAAAGATGCGCAATCTTTTCTTTCTTTCTTTCTTTCCTTTTTTTTACCTCCTCCCTCTACCGATAGAGGAAATACCATCATCGTCGCGAAGCTCGCTGTACGAAATATCGACGAGCACCGGTATAAAAAGGAGGGCTTCGCGGAAGACGGTGCGAAAAGTTTGGCAATCCATTAAATGAACGGACCGGCATCGGATCAGCATCCGTGGTCGTCGATTTTGCAAATCCTCCATCCAAGTTCCGTCAAACTGTAGTTTACGGCGCGTTAGGCGCGAGCAACTTTCCGCGAACACGCGCGTATTCCAAGTTGGACGGTTATCTTGGAATATCGTCTCGACTCCCGTATCCACAATGCGGCCGAGCAAAGGTCACGGTTCGCTCCAAGCTCCGGCATCGAGAAACTTTTAGAAAATCTTGACAACGCGAGGGTCACCGTTTAACGAGCTCTTTCCGCACGACGAATAATGGAATCGAACATTTTTTCTTCCTCGGGGAATCGAGGATGCGCGATAAAAGCGTCGTTTAACGTTCGCGAATAACACCGGCGCGTAAATAATAGCCCGGATCGGTAAAAACACGATCCATAAAGATAGCTCGTTAACGCGTTGGCTCGCGAGGCGAACGAGGACTCTATCTCGCCGAGCTGCTTTACGACCAAGATATTCCAGAAATCTAAATGAATGCGTAAATTTCGCCCGCGTCAACGTAATTGATCGAATCGCTGAGAACGTCCACCTATAAGGACGGCCGATAATCGCGCGGCAAACGGCAATTTTATTCGTTGGCCGACAGGTTCTCGCGAACGTTAACTCCTACCGGAACGAGCGTGCAACGAGAATGCGACAAACTGTCCCCCCGGCCGACTCTTATAAATTTCGAAATTCTTTGTAACGTTTACTTCGGTCGATCTTCGGAAGCCCCGCGCCCCCTGCGACCAAAAGAATCGACGGAACCGACGACGAGCAATTACGGGAACGCGAACGAGCCCGACTTTGTCCCATCGAACGCGTTTTACGATCCAAAAGCTTCGAGAGCACCCATAACCGTATAAATCTCGCGGCGTTCCGGCCGCGTGAAAATAATGGATTGAATCGCGGAGGGATCTCCGGCCATAAAGACAGCTCATAATCGCGGTATATCGCCTAAGTAAACGACGAATCCGGTCTAACTGACCGCTTTATTGTCCGGGACTGTCCGGAAAGCCCGATCACCGTGTCCGTACGAGCTCGTATCCCGATGTTTACTCGGGGACCACCGCTCTGGGTCTACCGTACACACAAAGAATCGACACGCGAGAACGAGAAAAGGGAGGGGGGTCGCGGCGGTCTGATGAAGTGGTTCAATAAAACGTATCAATAAAAACGATTCATAGTCGTGGACGAAAGGCACGCACGCGAGTACAACCGATGGTGGTGGGGCCCGGAGAAGAAACGTAACCGTAAGAAGAGGAAAGTTGGTCGATCCATTACTCGGGATGACCGAGAAGAGAGTCCAGTCCGGAGCTCTCTGGACCGCGGCCAGGCCTCGAATCCCCGAGTCCACTCTTGCAAGTTCCGTCAAGGCTAAATCCGCAGGGGCGGCCCCTTTGTGCCGATGTCCGCGCTTCTGCATACATTCTCGCCCGATAAATATACCCTTTGGCAGTGTAATCCAGCTCCGCGCGGATTCCTCCAGCACCGGTAGCTTCTGAGAACCTGCCCGGAGCTTTGAGCGAACGCGGCAGAAAGACTCCAAGACCCACCGAGCACGCTTCTTTTCTCCTCTCTTGGATACGCAACACCGAGACGCTTCCTCCCTCGACGTTTTACCCTACCTCCAACCCACTTTCCCCCTCCAGCCGACAGCCGACCATTTTCGCCTGTTCCTCCCTCCGGGTGCGGACTGCGTTACGCGAGACGCGTCCGGAGGCCACGCACGCACCAACACGCGAGCCACAAAATTGTTTCTATTCGCTCTCCTTTGCCCACCCCACCCCACGCCACGTTCTCTACCCCTCTTCCGTCTGGTTCCTCACGGCACGACTTACAGATTGCGTACAAATAATCCGCGGAATCCCAGCCAGCCCTAACCGACCACCCCCGAGAACATTCATGTTCTCAACAATTCGCTCTTCGACGACCCGTAAAGCTCGAATCACGGCTTTCGAACGATTCAAAGTTTCCAAGGCTAAGTTTCGAACGCGATAAGTAAAATTGCTAAGTTTTTGTTTTCGATGGAGCCAACGTTAAGAAATCGCAAAGAACGCGCGCGATTTTGTACGAATCTTCTCGCATGTCTGTCCATTGCTCGTTATTTCTACTTGCGATGGTCGTACCGCGTTATTTGTTTCCATTGGTTTTAACTAGTTAAAAGACGGTAAGATTAACGATAAATAGAAATAATACCGTATCGCAAACAATGGTTAACCCTTTGACGAGTAAATTTTTTTCGATCGGCCATACTCGTGCAAGAATTCAGAACAGTAGCATAAGTAGAAACAACGCGTAATGGACAGACACGTAAGACGAGCCATACTGGATCGTGCGCGTACGCAATGAATTACGAACGTCGCTTATGTCCGTAGAATGATTTTAGCTACCTTTTTAAAAAATTATTTCTTCCTTTTGTTAATTCTTGGATCAGAAAAATATTGCAATGTTTTTTTATTAACGTTCCAAGGTCTCCGAAGCAACGGTACTTTCTCGACACGGTTCAGCAATTCGATGGATCGAATAACGAGACGGTATTCGTCGAATTTCAATTTTTTATCGCGGCCTCTCGTTTCGCTATATCACACTGTTTCGAACCGCAGTAAATTTCCACCGATCGAAACACTTTCCATATTAAACAATTCTTCGGGTTTTTATCGCGAAATTACTCGGAGGGCAACGTTTTTATTCCATATTCAGAGCTAATCGAATATCCATTTCCGTTATTAATAGCATTCCGATGAACTGGTACGGCCGCACGGAGGTCAATAAAGATATACAATAGAAGGCCGAAACAACAATTTATAGAGCCATAAAGCTTGTCTCTACATGCGTTGGCCGGTTATACTCGGCAACTTAAGGGCCTAGCATTTGCTTTAACGGTCATTCGGCTCGACCGCGGATATTGGAAAAAAGTTGCCGATCCCCTGCTAGAATTCCGCTGCGTTTTTGCAACTGAACCGCGGGACCGATGGACAATGTACACGGGGCATCTTGTAAGATTAATGGCGATGTGTCTACACCTACGAACCACGTACTTTGTGCTTATATCACCGAAAAGAAACCTGGTATACGGATTTGTAACGGCACGCTACGATCAGCTACACCGATAAAATCGAAATCGAAGAGCCACGATGGTGAGAAACGATTAGGAGATCGCCCGGCTCAAATGACTTCATCGCTCGATCGTTTGCGAAAAACCTTTCGTTTCGCTATGCATGTATTGGGCGTACGCTCGCGCGGTTACAACATTCGTCTGGTTTTTTGGTCGCGAATTCGGATCGCCGAACAATTTTAATTGGGTTGAATACGACACCCTCCAAAAGCAAAACCAACGAGCAACGGATCGTCGGAACGGATTAGCCGCGCGCGATTGTATTATTATCCCACCGGCAGACGGATATCGAGAAACGAATGGAAATTTCGCGTGGGAGAAAAAAAGGATCGAGAGCGGCTCCATACCGCGAAGATGTTCCTGGGATAGGCGATTCGGCCGTGCCACGTGTGTACACGATCCTCCCGGCGAGTCTCGTTAAATCCAAACAGGCGAAATTCGACGTACCGCGCAATATAATATAGTATTGTAAAGCAATATCTCCTGAAAGGTAGCCAGGGTGGCGGTGGTGGTGATGGTGGCGGCGGAGGGAACAGGTTTTTCAAGCGGAGCCCCGAAACGACGACGACGTATGCTTTGCTGTGCGGGGTGCAATAAAAATTTTTTAATAAAAAGCCTCACCTGCACCGCGGCCGATTTGTTAGCTTCTTTGTGGGGTTCCAGCGAGTCGAAGCAAGAGAGTGGCAACAGAGAGAAAGAGTTGAGAAACGAAGGAGGGTAAGACGAGGTGGAAAAAGAGAAAGAGGGAATGGTCCAACGGAATGAAAGAACAGAGGCAGAGAAAGAAAACGGCGCCATTATGACGTGCGATTGGAGTTTGCTGCTTGTTTGGTAGGAACGTATCACGTGTCAATACTTTTCCTTTTCGTTCTGTATGTAAATTCGAGCCCCATGGGGGCGCGAGGGCAGCATCAATCAATGGCAGACGGCAGCTGATTAAAAATTGCGCAACACCATGAATTATTAATGCGACAATAAACGTGCAAATTCTAGTACGCCACTCCGTGTGCATCGGCGTCGTTTCCTTTAACTCGCGATCTCTCGACACTTTGTCCGTTTCGACGGGACGAATTTTTCGCGGCAACGAAACACGCGCCAAGGATCGAGAGAACCGATCGAATCGAGACTAAATTGGCGCGAGATCTCCATGGTATACGGCGGTTCGCATCCGGTACGATACAACGATCGCGTCGATAAAATTAAGAAGAAAGGACGTAGCTCGACGATAACCGGATACCGCGAATCACGGTTTCACGCTTCGTCATGTTCGCCGAATGCGATTGTCCGGTGTGCATTTTTTGATGCGGCCGAGGCAAGCATTACCCAAGATAAAGGCAGAGCCTCGTGCCATAAACCTCGAAAATACGCGTTACACGGCTCGAAAGCCTGATCGGCGCGCATCCAGCGATGCTTCGTATAAATCGGGAAAGGGACACCGACGCGGCAGCGGGCGTGTATATTTCTTGGCGACGCTCGAGCGTCGAGCGTCGAGCGACGAGCGTACGCGCTTCCTGGAGAGGCTCGTTGACACACGGCAGAAAAAATCGGAATATTTCGTAAAACGAAGAGTGCGAGGAGCACCGCGCCGCGACCGGTCGCGTCGTCGTATTTTACACGACGGTCTGGTGCGCGGAACCTCCCACACAGGTAGTTATCTCGGTGACTTAATACCAGGTAATGTGCTCTCCAGTTACATCTCAGCCGATCTGGCTGGCTTGGCTCTCCCTCTCTCATCCTCCCTTTTTCTCTCTTCTCGGAGTTGGCCTGCCCTCTCGTTCGGACCGGACCGACCGATCGGTGGTCCGAACCAGACGAGAAGGCTATGGAAAGGGTGCTGGAGGAGCACCGAGAAAAGACGAGGGAAGAAAATTGAAGAATAAGAGAGGGAGAAAAAGGTGAAGAGAGGTGTTGAAGTTACTCGATCCCCGTTCCCGTAAACCTACGCGACGCGACAAAGCGATCCCGAGACTCCGTAGTGTGGATAGTTTATTATCGACAGGCCTGCGAGACTATTCGCCGTGTACACACATTTTCATTGTGGGAACGACGCGAGGGGAACCTGGGTAATAAGAATCCGTTCGTACGAGCCGATCCGGCAACCGAGTCCGTGTTAAACGGGCGCGATGGTTAGAATCTTAGACCGACGCTCGACGAGACTTTCCTCTCCTAGATCTGAAAAATCATTTTAACGAATCGCTCCGACTAACCGTTCTTTCGAAATAAATTAAAGAGCACCGGTCGGTCTTGATCGAAGATAAACCGTTTCGTATACTAAATTGCACAAAGTCGTTTCTCTTATTGCGCCCTTTCCTGCTTCGAGCAAAGAACAAAGAGATAACGGCACCGATTTCAATCCGTGAAACGACTGAAATCACCTCCCTTAAAGACTTTTTGATATTCCTGACTACGCAGAAGGTGCTGATAGATGGTTTAAATCGATCTCTCGGAGGGCTGGCGAGCTACATCGCGAAAGAGATCTCGAGAGGGAAGGAAGCGAGTACGGAGGCGGACGGGGCTAAAGAAAATTGAAGAGGAAGGAAAAAAGGAAAGCTGGAAGAAGTGCTGAAGTTACTCGATCTCCATTCCCGTAAACCTAGACGACGCGACAAAGCGAACGAAGGACTCCGGTTCCCCAAGGACGGTTTATCACCGTACGTTCTAAAACCGTTCAGCCTCGTCTGCGTTTTCGCGGCGAGAGTGTATTTGCCGGAATCGCAGCTCGTAAGAAGCGAGTAGCACGAGCGAGGAAAGCGATACGCGTGCGCTCGGGAACCTAAGCACGATCGCGCCGATTATAGGGACAATTATTATTATTTTATTTAGCGAAGCTGTTTTCGATATTGATATTTAATCTGTTAAGTAACGCTTAGGAGTAGAGAAAAAAAATCAACCACCCTCGACGATATCTTGGCGGAAATCGCAGTTTCGTTGTAACAAAAATTTAAAGATTACCATCGAACCCTCGGATTTACAGCGATCTATTCACCGACAGTTGCCCCGTATTGTTCGTGATTTCGTTGTGAGAGCATCGGCGAAGGGATCGCACCTAATAAGAATCGAATCGTACGAGCCAGGAAGTAACACGGTGTGTGCACTTTAGCAGCGCAACAACGAACGCGAATCGTACGGCAGTTAACCTATCGACAGATAGAGTTTCACTTTGAACAACCAGCCTCGCAGCAGTCGGTTAGCATTAACCGTGGATATTTATCGTTACGCGTCGATCGAACGAAAATCCATGCAAGGTAGGTACGCGTTGCAGGAATAGCGACTGTTTCGAGGTTTCGCGGCCGTTCTCGAAAAAATGTTAAATAAAACGTGAGGGGAAGATCGAATTCCGCGTCAGCGTTTCAAACGTAAATACAAATAGCCAACGGGAAAAGGGCCGACGACGCGGAGAGAACCCGAAACTGTTGCATCCGTGAATCGCAGCGAAAAGGAATCGAAGGAAAGATGAACGAACGTTGCAATTCTCGTAATAAATTCATCATCGAGATAAGCATCGGTTTTTCAGAGGATAATGTTTCACGTTCGCGAGGATACACGCAGTGGTCGATCGTTAATTATCACCGACGACGCGAGTCCCGAACTTTTCTATCGCCGCTTTAATGACCGTCGTTAGAGCGAGCAGCTAAGTTTTACGAGCAGCATAGGATGGCAGATTGAAAGCGGCTGGTCACCAGGTGCCGAGCTCCGTAGGCGACAGCAATCCGTGCCATCTGCTAAATCGGTCTCCTCCCCAGGCTGCTTCAAATTTTACTCGAAATTATTTCGTCCGACCCCACCTAATCTCGGTGGTCTACCTAAACAGCGTCCTTAAACGCTTCGACGCGACTGTTGCGATCGAGGGAAAAAGAGTCTTTTTAGACGTTACGTTTAGTAAAGTTAGTTCCAACGATTCGAGAAGCGTCGTGCCATCGAAGAAATATATTTGGCCAGATAGCGGGTGTTGGGACGTTACATCGGTAGGAATGGGCAACGGGGACACGTGCGAAAACAGACATCATCATCACGGCTGTTAAGTGAAAAGATAAATACCCGCGAAAACTCTCGAGGCCGATACTAGTTTTTTCGCGAGGCAAATGCACCGCGAAGGATGCTGAAAGGCCGGGTAATCGTCGTATGGCGTGTGGCCGGACATTAACATATAATGGTCAACGTCATTCTTCTCTCCGTCACGTTGGGCCCCGTTTAATCATTCTCGGTCACCCCGTCACGTAATCCCCTCTTTCGGAACGATTGTCAGGCCAGATTACCGGACATTAATTTGAAAAATGTAACGGCGTCGACGAGGGCGAAGCGTAAGCTTATTAGCCGAAAAAAACACGGAGTACCCGCGCCACCATCATTCGACGATTACGCCCGGGCGTTAAGGCAAACTTTTGCGCTTCGAATTTATACGAGGCAGTTACGCAACGCGTCGTACCTGGCCCAGAATCCGAGCTCCATCGCGCTATACGATATCGTTCAACTGCCAATTCGACTTACCCGCATCCCAATTTCACGGCCAGACTTCCCGTCCACGGAACACTCGTCCCGACGCTCAAATTATCCGAATAACTTAAGTCCTTCGTTATACCCTTGTTCGGGACTCCAGTTTCGACTGGTCAATAAGCGTAAGTAAGGAACCCTGAAACTTCTAATCAAGATGGCGGGAACGGGTATAATTAAAACGAGGGTCTCAACGACGGAAGCGGGGAGCTAACTGAACCGCAATCATACGAGTACTCTCGTACGAGTGTCGTGCGATCGCAATTTAACAGGGTAACACGAAAAATTCGAGATACGAAAGAATAGATCCTCCGCCGCTCGTAACACTTTTAGATGAAAATTCATATCGTTCGAGAACCTGTTGAAACTCCTCGTACAAATGCACAAGTATAGATTGCTTTGAAATTGTCTTGATTTATTCGCGCAACCACATCCTCGGAAGAACCCTGATTATTATAAAAGTATAAATAGAGCTGCTTTAAGACGAGTTTATACAATTTTCGTTGGAAAGGGCTATCTAGATAAAAAATGTGAGTAGGCGTACGTAACGAGCTTTTTTCATATTTCTCGTGTTGCGTCCACCCACGATCTTTGGAAGTGGCAGCTCACGAAACCTGGTGGCGTCTACAAATCAGGTTACAGCGATGATCGATGAGCCGGGCCGCCTAATTGAGAACGAAATTCGGTACGAATAACTCGCAGGGTGACGCACGATATCCGGTACCCATCGTGTCGGGAGAGGCGCACGCATAAATACAACCGGGCTGGCAGTGCGAGCGGACATAACCGATGACAGATTGGCAACGCGGGTTCTACAAAGTACGGAGGGAAATAATTCGTCGGCTCGACAACTTCATGACCCCTAAGTTACTTTCCGCGACGTTACAGTACATCTATCGGAGACTTAACGCCCTGCGCCAAGGAAATCCAGCGTGCCTACTGCAACCCGTGTGTAGGAAATTTAAACGCGTCATTCCGTGGTCTACGCGTGCGTGTGTACTCGCATAGCTTTGTTATCGGCGCGAATGCATCCAGCACCGCGCGCATAAATAACCTCCGGTGACGTTGCTCGGAAGTTGATTAACCCACGTGCCGCGAGACGAAGATACTTAATCGCGAGGAATGACGTTGCCCGACGCTCTTAAAGCTTCCCAGAGAGAGTGCGCTCAGGGACGCCAACCGTTTAACCATCTTCGACCGCGAAAAAACACGGTTACGACAAAATGTTGCTCCGATAAATAAAGCGGATTAGAGGTAATCGAAAGATCGAACGAAACACGCCTTTCTCGTTAACCAGCCGTCTCGGGAACGATTCAATTACCACCGGACGTACGATTTTCCAAGCTGGTGTTATTAATCAATGGTTTCGAGAGTACCGGGGCTGTTATCGGTCGATCTTGAGCACCTCTGGAGGCCAAGCGTCTATCTCTCATTCGGGTATATCGTGATCTAATGCACCATAGACGACCTAATTACGCTTCGACCGCGAGCCAGCACATTTCATGCTGACACGTAACGTCCCAACCCGTACCGACTTATCATCCGACTACCGGCCGATCTCTAATCAGACCCTTTGGTTTAACCGAATCAACCGTCGCTTTTGATCGTGAATCAAAGAGGAAATTCAACGATTAACCGTCAACTTTACATTCTCTTCTGTTCGATTAGCTTTTCCGTCCGAGAAAATCGCGATCGGTTCGAACGTGGCTTGTCCGTTGCTTTCTAGAAGACGCGTCGGTGTAGAAAGGGTCGCGCGATCGCGAAGGATGCGCAGTGGATAAAAAGAACGAGGCGGAAACGTGGAAGGGTATCGACATGGTCGAGGCAGGAAAGACTTAATCCCGAGACGCGTGTCAGTGAACCATTTGTTCAAGGGTGAAGAATGCCCGGCGCTAAGAAATCGGCTGGTCGACGCTTCACGGGCCGATAGGTGACGTTAAGAAGAGAAATCACGCGCATCACCGGCCAGAGGAGCATAGCCTGGATAGACTATATCGACAAGGTACCCTACCGCGACGCCGACACGAGGAACACTGTAAATGGTAAAGGCACAAACATCGAGAGCCGGTGGTACGACGGTGTGTACGGAGCGCGTGTGCACGGATAGGCCGAAAGTGGTCATGGGAAAGGTATCGGTGCGTTAAGGCCAAGACTGGATTCCGCGGGGCGAGGCCGGCTCGTTGGCGGGTAGGAGTGTACAAGGTCTTCGATACCTCGTAAATTACCACTCGGGGGCCCCCACTGCCAACCAGCTCTCGGCTCAACTAATGTTAAGCTGCCTACGTTTTCGTCCTCCCGGGGAAACACTGCTGTCCGCGACCTAACCCCCTTACAGAAAAAACACAAGCGCCGATCCGCGCCGTTTCGACGCATTCTATTTTACACTCTTTTTTCGGGGTGAACCTTGTCTTCGGCAAATGAGCCGGCCGACCATCCCGTTTATTTCCAGCCCTTGGTGCTAACACCGGCCGAATCGATCGGAGATCGAAAGCGAAAGCTCGTTAAGGCGCGCCAGGGATTGTATATTCCCCGATATTCTTTCGTTCGTAAATTTTCTGCCGGCCGAACGTTATTGGGAAACACGAAACGCGCCCAGAACCCACCATCCGAACGCGATCCTTAACACGGTCCTGATTTCGATCTCGGCCGAGGGAACAATTCGAACCTAGACATTCCGAATTCCTCGGCACGCCTTCGTTCGATGGACCTCCGACGCAACCATTTTCAAAATTTTACAATTTCCTACGCCTCCGCTCGTTCCAATTAATCGTAACCAACTTTTCTCTCGATTATTTACAATGACGAGAATATTAACTCTGTCTCTTCCTAGCTTGCCTTCTATTCTCAAGGGAGATTCTATGGCTGAAAATAAGTAAAAACCGTAGAAATGAAAAGTAGACTAAGAATTTCGACCGAATTCGAAAATGTTTCCCAAAAAAATACAGGCTTGGGGTTCGATGACGTTCGTTCGTAGCGCGAACGGATGTAACCGCGTCGTGCAACCCTCCATAAGACTGTCGTTGGAAGAGACAGAGATCGCCGAGGTGCGCGCGAAACCAACTTTACGACAATATAATTTTGGTAGCGACACACGAATGGTGTGGAATGCGCCGATCGGAGTCAACGAACGGTATAGAAGTCTTCGATACGTCGTAAATGGCCCATCCCCGACCCCCTTTCCAGCCGTATCCAGCTCTCCATCTCGATGGATACATGCACGTATATATACGCATAATATCGGGCTGCCTACGTTTTCGTCCTACCAATGGAAGACTGACAACGAACGAACGACCGAAAACACTGACGACGCGCCCAGTCCTCGCTCGCGAACAAAGCTCGGTAACTCTCTATTATACGACCGATCGAGAAAAGGAAGAGAAGACCGAGGCCACGCCGACGAATACGAGGCTCCGTACATTCCTGCATTTTAGTATCAAATTGTTTTTTCGCACGATCGTGCTGCGGATCGTTTGACCGTGTCGAAACCAACCAACGAACCAAGAGCTGATGAGAATGAAATGCATAGCAGCGATTGTCTTTGTTCCAACGATAAAATAATAGAGCATTCGTTCGAAGGAAACTATAATAAAAAAAATCTCTTTAGAATTTTTAACACGATTTGCATACTGCTGGGAAACAAAGTAGCTGTCGATAGCCTGGAAATCGTTCCAAGGTGACAGAAATTAGAGTCGGCGACATTCAAAGCGAAAAAGTATTTCAAAGAATATTTCAGCCTAAACGGTTTTCGGTCAATGGCTATTAACCCTGTGCAGCGGGATTCGTTTGAAACCGAGAAGGAATCGATGGTCCGTAAAGCAGAGTGGAGGACCGCGAAGAGTCCGTGGGTTCGGGCAGAACCGATTACATCGAAGGATCCCGACGTTGGGGCCCAACTTTTGACGGGGGGATTCACGAGAGAGCCTATTGTTGTGCTTAATTTAGCGTTAAATTGTTTACATCTCATTAATCGCCGGGAAGAACCTGCGGGCAGACCGTCATGATCATCGATGCACGTCAGTCATGGACCGTGGGCATCGCTTTTAATTTCGAATTGACCACCGTGGCCGAGCTGTACCCTGGTCTTGGAAAGAACGGACTATATCTCGCGTGTCTCTTGTTTCAACGTGTACGATGGAGGAACGTTCTCCGTCGAGTCTACGTCGCTCTCTAGCACGGTGCACTCGACTGCGTCAGCCACGAACGACAGTGGAGCAATATTGGAACTCGAGCTCGACTCGACTAGACCGGTTCGTTCGTTCACTGTCAGTCGAGTGCACTTCGCGGTAGCGACACACGCGAGCACGTTATTCCGCTGGGTTACGGTCGACCAATACAAAACGTCCAACTACGTCCACCTTGAACCGTGTCGCTCGAGTATCCTCTATTAACGCTGCGTTTACCGTTCGTTTGCTAGGGACAATGTTAACGTACCGAGACTCCTGAGCCTTTTGCGACATCGATTTCTATGCTTCAAATTGTTACAGGCTTCCGAGCGTGAACCGTATCGCCAAGATCGCAGCTAGAACCATCGGGGGGGTTTAAGAACCCGCTAAAATGTATTTCCGATTGTTACGTAACACGAAATACGATCGGTAGTCGAAACACGATAAACTGATCGCTCGAGACTACCGAACAACCATTCCCCTTTACCCTCCTACTCCGCTGCTAGTTGGTTGCGTAGTATAGATAACAAAATAAGTTTTTGGAATCCTGAGCCAAGCCTCGGGTACGCGTGCATCCCTAACGTAAGCGCAAATCGTACCCGGAAGTCGCTAACAGTTTTAACTGCAACATCTCGTACAGTGGTTCAAGCTGTATCGGAATGCCGATTATTTCCGGGGTGCTTTAGTCGGTTAATGTAAATACTTTGGATAAACGATTCGAGGAATAGTAACCCGCGCCGTAAACGCGGATTTGCCGTTGAGTCGGGGAACTGAGCCCCACGACAGTGTAAAATACGAAACCGCTTGATTATCTATGGTCATATTTCTCGTCGCCTTCGTTTTTGTTAACGCATTAGTAGACCCAAGCACAGCTACATGCTATGATCATAGTATAATTTCACATAATGAGAACTCTGGTAACCGATCGGTTAAGGGATACAACGACTATCTACACGGAATCTCATGCTATCGGCTTTCAATAAGGTTGATAAAGTCAACTGTACAGGTACAGACCGCGAGACTATCCGACGCCTGTAAAGGAGATGCAACCGGCGAATAATTCACCCGTTATCTATACCATCTACTGGCTGGTTAAGCAATTTCTCGAGAACGTCGATATAATGCCGTGTTCCACGCGTTACCGGCGAACAAGAATATTCTACGAATCACGCACGGTATATGAAATTAGAATGTTTTCCTACGTTAAACGCGCATCGACGAAAAACGCGTGTAATCAATAATAATCATAGACAATTTAACCATCGATATAACTAAATTCGAGTCACTTTCGCAGCGAAAGTGAGCGTAATGTATATAAAATAAAATATTTGTTTGCGTAACATGCAAGGTTGAATGACTTACCTGTTAGATGACTGCCGGTGAATTCAAAGTCGTCGTCCTGATCCCAGTGCTTTAGGCTCAAATTTGATAACGAAGTCGCGTTGGCAAACTCCAAATTCGCAAAATGCCAATCCAGTATTTGACGATCCTTCGAAGACAGGTACACATCACTGTTAACAAGGAACAAAGTTTCGTATGTTAACCAAAGTTTAATATAAACGATTATTTAAACGGTACAGGCTATACGTAAAATTTACCTTGGAGGAGAAGCCTCCAATTCCTGTAACTTTGCTTCGATTTCCTTTTGTTGTTCCGACAATTGATCCCACTCCTAACGCGCAGAAAATTAACGGCGTAAAATACGTAAATAATTATTACAACTGAACAGAATGTTATTAGATATACCTTGCACGCGTTATGAAGATCGCGTAATTTTGAACGTAACACGAATTCTTGCGTTATATCGCGTGTTTGTAGTTTACTTTCGGTCATTTCTTTATATTGCTTATTCAACTCGACCAAACGATCCATGATCGATATCATCTGTAACGTTCGATAAAAAACACTTTCAAAAACTGTAAAGAATAATTGTTAAGATACTTACTCTGTGTTGATTAGTGATAAGTCTTCCTTGAAGCGATAACACGGAACGTAGATGAGCAACTTGACGTTGTTTAACGCCTTGTTCTTGCAAACGTATCACCCACTCTAATGCTTGACCTAAAGACACGGGTCGCGTGTTACCACCCTGGCCAGTCGATCCAGCATTACCCACGTAATTGAAATCTAATTGATGCGAAAGATACGATGTTGCCTCCAATAACCTATTAAATTCCCTTTCTACCATTTCATCCTTATCTTTTGGAACCTGTTTGTGTCCAAAATGTGAAAAGTAAGCAACATTTTGAAACATGTCTTATTGTCATTGTATTTCCAAAGAAATAATTATAGTAACCGTTCGACCGTCGCTTTCGTACAAAGGACACTTTTGTCTAATTTTGTGGAGTTCCATATTAATTTGTTTACTAAGCGTTGTTACGGGATTCCCACCTAAACCTGTAACTACCATTGCACCAAGGTCAGCAATGTACGAAGATTTACGAAAAGTTGCAATGCGACCACCAACGCGATCCTATAAAATACGAAATACACGTAAAAAGTCGTACACCCTTTACGAAGGTGAGATAAATTGTATTCGTAAATAACGGACACAAATTTTAGGTTAGTTCTAAAACTAACTTCCGCTAATGGATTTTTTAATCCAACATCCAAACGAGCAAATCCGCGGGTAAAAGCTACGTTATGAACAAATCAAAAATTTTTATTCGTCGTTCGTGAATAAAATTTGCCCGAGTCTCTTTTGCAAATATAAACTACAATTTAGAATGATACTTACCCTTGCTTCGAGGACGATTACTTCTAAACCAAATTGCTGCATCTGTTGAGCTGCAGCTAAACCAGCAATACCTGCCCCAATTACAATTACTTTACCTAGCTTCTTAGTAGGTAATGGCTGAAATGAGAAGTTTGGTGTTAAAAGAAATACAACCTTGGATTAGGTTGGAAACAATAAATTACAAAACGTATATTACCTTAAATCGCTTGAATACACCAAAGTTTATAAAACCATGCCTTTCCAAAAATGCATGAATTCGACGTGCCAATACAGTGTCACTGTTATAAGGTGGTTCGATAGCTGGCAATGCATTTTCAACGATCAACTGTTGTTTTGGATTCTCGAGCCATAGTTGCAACTAAAATAAAAATTTACATCTGACAAAAGAAATACTTTATGAATGTGGGTCATTATTGTTATACGACGTACCAGTCTGTTTCTTATATGAAGGAAAACTTTCTGAGTTTGTGGTGGACCGCCGGAAACATCTGGGAAACAAGCTGCCTCTGTAGAAGTTAATTTATCGAATGGAAGACGACTTTGAAATGCTGCCCCTTCTAATCCATTAAGTAATTCTTTCACTAGAATTGAAAGTATACTTTGAAAGCCTTTTTCTCAAAGAAGAAATAATACTTTGTTAATCTTTTGTGGAACCAAGGTTATCTTATGTAGTTAAAGCTGTCAGGAATATCCCACCTTGGGACCACAAAGGATATGAAAAATATTATTTACCATGCGGATCTTCATGATCACTATCTTGATCATCTTCTTCTTTCACTTCCACTTTTGTTGCCGAAGATGTAGGAACAGATTGTGGCATGGCAGCATCAACTTCTTTCTTTACTTCAGGTACAACTTTTTTCTCTGGTGTTACTAGACCAGTTTTAGATTTCTCAGACGTGTCTGAAGCATTTTCATCCTCTAACTGATTATACTTTTCTTCCATTTCTCTATATTCCACCTACATACAGGTATAGATACAACAGAATGTACTGCCAATCATAATTTTTCACTAAATAAGGCTTAACAAGAGACAGAGATCCAGCTTGACATATAGGTTAAACAAGTTTGCAGCTATTTATGAATTAAAAGTTGTATAAAACGCTTTCACCTTGACAGATACGCACAAAATTCAACTCAATTAAAAAAGAACTAACTTATGATTGCTGACAAATTAGTTCAAACAACAAATAACTAATTTAATCAAAACATAACCTAGTCTACTTGTTTACAACTTAAAAACGTTTACTATGAGGACGTATACATTTTATTACACACACAAATTTATTTGCCTGAACAACAATACATAGAAAAATACAGATAAACGGACACTTGCTTCATATTATGAGAAATATTGTAAACATTTCAAATTAATCATAACAATACAAAAAATATCCATCGAAGCAAACAGTATTAATAACACCTGAAAAGCAAAATGGAACAAACCTTCGCCCTTTTCCTTCGACTCATGTTGTTGCTATTTAGTAAGATTTCCACAAAATGTAATCTCTACTGTGCAAAATCACGCAGGTTTGTTTTGACTCTTCAAACCGGCGGCACACACAATTATGAAAACCAGAAACTACAGTAATATAGAATACTACGCCAAACAGAAACGCAGTACGTCTCTGACATCTATGTTAAATAATCTTTACTGTATAATGACTCTAATCAGAACGTTTATAATCGCAGTAAATAATACGCCTTAAATCTTTGTACATATTCACGATTAAATATTTCTCGAATGCATTATTTAATAAATTCCATGACTTGAAATTATGGAAAAACTTTCTATGCAACTGCTCCCACCAACGAAGTACCAAGTACGAATAGATTCTGATCACGAGGGGAAAGTTACTAAGTTCCGGTTACACCTTTGTCGGAATAAAACGAGCGTCGAAATGACGAACGTCCGTTTGACTAGGATTTTATGGCACACAATTAGACACAGAATCATTATATCGATGATCCTATAGCGATATAACAAATTTTTTGATTTTGAGAATTTTTGAGAATAAATCACGATCACTTAAAATATGCTATTGCTTAGAAGTTCAAATACATGATAATTGTCCGAGTTATTCTGAAATATCTATGTATTAAATATGACTTAACATTCTAAAGTAAAAAATAAAGAAAATTTATAATGTTTTTGGAAAATATTAATTCGTAACTTCTAGAAGAAAGTTACCAACTCTAGCACCAACCAAAATGCGTTGCAAATAGAAAGGGCTTTTGGTTGATGATAGACGAATATTAATATTTCTTCAATATATATATCGATATTACAACAAACTATAATTTTAATAAATCTAGACCATATATTATCTATATTGCAATGTTTCTTGTGAAAATTTTGTTATCCATTGAGAAATATTTTTCGTCGTCTATCGATACATTTGTACTTCATGACTATAAACTTTACATAATATGAATCCTTAAATGCAATGTTTATGAATGCGCATTTGACGATTCGACACACAACATAAGAATTTAAATAATAATTGGAAAATGAAGATTCAGGTAGGATTCAAACGAAATACCTTTGTCTTGTCCCATTTTCACTACTAAGTTTGTATAATATAATATTTTATTGTAGATTTTAAATAAATTAGGATCTGTTGTATTTCGAAATAAAAGCAATCAAAACAGGACTTTGTTTTACTGGCTCACTATTATATTTAATAGGTATTTTAATAAAGAATTAATAATTTGTGTTTGATGTACAAACTAAATAGTCACAGATACAGGAAGATTCTTTTTCAAGAGTTGATGAACAACGCATAAAAGAACTTGGTCCTGATCTTGCTTGTGCAGAATGGCTTTTAAGAAATGGAGCATTTGTTAGATGGAAAAATTGCTCAGAAGAGTTAACATCTTATGATTCATTACCAACGGAAAAAAATAATTATTTCATTGAGGCTGTTAATGCTAATGATGCTGGAATTAGTCATGTTGGGTTTCCATACTTTGGTCAGTGTTACAGAAGTCTTTTTTTATTAAATAAAATTAAATTTAACCATAATTATTCACTCAAAATGTCAATTCAGAGGGGTGCAAACATATAAAGGAAATAAAACTTGAAAACTGTAGGTACATCAATAATCAAGCTATACCATTATTATCAGTTCTTAAAGATTCACTAAATAAACTGGAACTTATAAATTGTAAAAGTATTACCAATGAAAGTTTACAAGCCATAAAAATATTAAAGTATGTAATATATGTATAAATATTTTAAATAAATACAATAAACAGAGTTCCAAACATAATAGCACATCCATTTTCCAGAAATTTAGAAACATTGAAAATTCAAGGATTACCGTATCTCGGAGATAAAGATTCAATTTGCAAAGAACTCATTGAAGTCTTACCTAACTGTAAAATTGACTTATCATAAATAAATTATATATTTTGATGTATAATGTACCATTACTTTTGTATTCTATTGAAAAATGTAAAATAAAATGTGAAATGTAATTTCTGTAACATTTGTGCAATTCAATTACGACATAAGATACTCGTTAACTTTCGTATAAAACGAACTATTTTAATACATGTACCTTTTCTCCAGATATATCTTAAACGAATACGCCATATTTTACAGCTCTTATGTTTAAATATGGAATGTTAAACGTATATAATTATAATAAATCGTAATGAAATTATAAACGTATGTAACAAGTAAAAAGCGTACCGGAAACAGTTTATTTGACTCATCTCTGGAAGCTATTGTACGTTTCCACCAATATTTCCGTTAATATTCCCGCCAATATTTTCGCCTATTCCCGCCAGTATTGCCACCTATTCCCGCCAATATTGCTACCTATTCCCGCCAATATTCCACCTATTCCCGCCCATATTCTACTTCAATATGTTGGCTAGCCTGCTTTGTGCAATATCGAAAGATTCGAAGTTTCAAATAATTTTGAAAGTGTCGAGTGAAAGTGTAAGATTTAACGTTGTGCGTGATTTTTCCATTAAAAATTTTAACAATTCATCATTATGTCTCAAGAAATGAATATTTTATGCTGCTTTTCCTGTAAAATGTATCAGGTACCTTCTAAATATGTTAATTATCGTAATTATCAATGTGTTGCGTTATTACAATTTCTAACGCATTCTTTACAATCTCTTTTTCAGGTTCATATAGTTAAGAAAGCGAAAAAATGGCATTGCAAAATATGCAACGTAAAACAGTCATTCAGTCGGGTAAGTCTTTTGCTATTTTCTATATTAAAGAATTTTATCATAAATTTTTGTCATAAATGTAACGAAATATAATTCTTAATATTATCGAATAAAAAATTAAGGAATGCTAGAGAGTAGTCGAAAATTAAAATTTATAGGTTTATTTCCAAGGATCAGGGAAAGATTGTCGTATTCATGTTCAAAAATTAAATGCTACGAAAGAGTATGAAAATCAACCAAATACATCATTTGTAATGGGCAATGATATGCATTATGGTAGTTGTGACAATGATTATTTTGAGCAGTCTAAGTTAGAAGTAGATAAAAATAGGAAGACAAAATACTTAAATACATTGCCCAAAGAGACTCTATGTAGCACTTTCCAAACTTCAAACCATGAGAATAATAGAGAAAATGATAACACTATGTGTCTAGGTAATAGCAATATGAGATACGAATGCTTCCAAAGTACTTCTTGTTATGAGAATAATAAAAAAGAAAATTCCTATTACAATGGAAAAGAATGGGATAATACTGTAGCCCAAGAATCATTTACTGATAAGTTAAATGATAATACAGATAGCAAAAAAGATATTTTTGAAAAGAACATAACAGAAGTCAAAGATATAACAAATATTTTTGATGATAATGAGGATTTTGATATTACTATTGACTTTTAATTTTCTTCAATTTCTTTAACTCAAATAAAATATCAATTATTTTTCCTGAAACTTTTGTAAAAAATACATATATTAATAACAATTTTTTTGTATCAATGTTTATTGTTCACCCTTATACAATAGCATAGGAAACAAAGGAAATATGAATTATAGTTTGGACAGTATTTATTTGTTTATTTCACATGATTTAAATACATTGTTTTAGTTTCAAAATCTTGTAGATATTCTCAGGATACTAACCGAGAACCTAGTATATAACACAGACATATGATTGTAAAAAATAAAATGCTAATGGAAATAGTTAAATAGTTGATAAAAGTTACACAGTATATGGTTTGTGACAAGAATAACAGAGTATCTTTTATATCTTTTGTCATACTTGAAGTAATTATATCCAATTCAAAGTAATACATATATAGATCCATTAGCATTTCATTTTTTATAATAATAACTGTTAGCTGTAGCAATCACAAAAGTTTGCATACTCCTAGTAAGACAGAAGATTGCGCAGAATAAATGGCACTGAAAGTTTATTTAGTTTCAGTGAAATATAAACAGTCTTAGCAATGCATATCTTTAGATAATGGCTGGAATTACTTTTTGCCTTTTACTTTCAACGAAATTAGTTTGTAAAGATTGTAAGACGTTTTGTGGCAGTGCATCATAAGAACATTTTTATTTTGCATCGTTTAAAGGCAATAGGAAAATCAATAGAGTGGCAGCTTTAGTGGAATAGACGTTTTACGAAGGTATGATTGTATAGAGAATTTTTGCAAGAAAAGGCAAAAAATTTTTGGCAAGATGATTTTGCTATTGTGTCCATTTTTTCGTTGTGCGTATCAGTCCATAGTCACAAATCCAAATTTGAACTGTCCTAATGCGATAGATGAATACTTAAACTCTTTCTGTTCCTTAGACAAACTATTGTCTAGAAAGCTACAGGTATTGGTTATTTACTTCACGAAGAAGTATCGTTTTTTAATTTCAGATAATTGAAGTTTCAAAATTACTCTAAATTTCATTAGGCAAGTATCGATACAAGTTATTTGCTTCTTGTATAAAGACCTAAAGAGACGAGAGTAAATAAATTATTATAAAAAATATCTGCTATTAAGTAAAAAAAGGATCATCGTTTAAATCGTTTCTCGTTCTTGTTTGCGTGTTCCAACTAGACGCACATGGTACACGAGAAATTCGTTTCGATCAGTCGCAATAATTTTACCATAAAAAATAGCATTAAAAATATGCACAGTAGTCATCGAACTGTGACTGTCTAATGGAATAAAAACGTTATCAATTAAATATCACGATTCCGTTTTTTTTTTTTAATTAAATATCACTAAATAAATTACGTTATTAAATGCATTGCAAAATTAATTAATATACATCTAAGGCAATGCGTCACGCATCCTTCGACAATACGACCAAAGAGAAAACAAATAAACCGCTCAGTACTGATGTCTGTGTCGTCGGAAGTTCACTGCGTCTTGATGATGCCTCCAATTGCTCTGCCAGCTTCTGCTGCGTCTGTTCCAAACACTGTTCAACAGGAAAATACGTGATAGAAACGTTTGGCTTGGCTACCAAATAGCATCAACTTTATTATTACTTTGGTATATCGTGCTCGGCATTAATCAGTATGCAATAGTCAAGCTTTCAATGGCTTACTTACTTTTGCAACTTTTTTCGTCTCTTATTAGGTGGACTACCAAGTTCACTTTCACGAATAATTTGCAAAGCTGACGGTACAAACATATCCTCTATGGAAACGAATAACATGAAATAAACTGTGGCGGGGATGTGCCCCGATCCCTCGCGTATCATCGTACAAACTTACCGAAAGTGTTTACGTATTTTCTCTTAGAGATCAATCTTTGATGTTGTTGCGGTTGCGGTAAAGCTTCCCTCGCGTTTCCAACAGTGCAATCCCTTGTACCTTTACACCCTTTCAAATGCGCCAATTGATTATGAAGATAGGACCTTTCGATAGGCGTTAACGAGGAAATTCTGTTCCATTGCTCGAATGGGTCTGAATGATAAAATAGTAACGATAGAAATCGGTTTGCTAGAAAAAAGACAATTTAAATACCATACTTACCGATTCTCAGATTATAATAAGTGACCAAACCGGTAGTGAACTCGCAGTAAAGAAAATTATGAGTCGCGTTAATCGTACGGATGCACGAGTACGTGTTATTGTTCGCATTCATGCAGAAACAGAATGGGCCTGCACTCCACATAGGCGCGGTACGCCAATGATCGTTATCGTGCTCGAAACAATTCATTTTCTCCGTCAAACATTCCTTCTCGAGCTTGGCTTTCTTCCTTAGCTTTCGCTCTTTCTTTTTTAAACGTTCCTCCTTCAGTCTTCTCCTCTCTTCCCTAGCGATCTCTTTCTCGTCCTTCTTCGTATACGTATCAGGTTCGCAATAGCATTTGTGACGAGCTTCAAGAGGGGTGTTCAACATCGGCGGCAATCGACGATTGCTTGCTATATCGATTATATCTATCGTAAAAAAAATATGTTCGATCAGATTTTATGTTAGAATCTATTAAGAACAGACCCAAACAATTCTTTCATTTTTAGAGGTATCATAAACAATTGCAGAATAAAGTTTACTTTAAAGATAATAGAGTTATTCGGGCGGCCTGTTTCAAGCGTTTTATTCTATGTACAGGCACCAACCTTGTCGATTCTTCCTGTCAGGAGATTCTAAAATGGTAACGTCTATCCTAGAAGGTCCAAGATTTCCCGTTGTTCTATTTTTCTGCACCTTTGGGAATTTTCTCGTTGGAGCAATGGTAACTGGTGTCGGCATTGGCGTCGTGATCGTAGTCATGGGTAACGACGCAGTTCTAGAACGATCGTTGGTCGTTGTTTTAACAAATACAGGAGTCGTTCTTTGCGACGCTGTTGATTCGGCAACGTTCGAAGTATCTGAACCTGTCGATAGCACCGTTTGCGCATCCATATCTAGTGTAGTTTCCCTGACAAAGTCACTCCAAGTCCCTGTACTGCTAGACGTCTCCTTTTGAATCGTTGTTTCTTTCATCGTAGTGGTAGGAAGAATTGTGTATTTGGTCTGATGATACTGATGCCTCGGACTGGACACTGTACTCTGCGTGGTTGCGGTTGTCTCTGCTGTTTCACTGGCGTTCACTGCCGAGACTTCATCGTGGACGTTATTCGTAAACAGCGTGTTGTTTCTGCGATGATGTATCTTCTTGCGCTTTTGCGACTTATCGTTCTCGACTTCAGTTCGGTTGTTCGACGTTTCTTTAATCTTCGGACGACGCGGTACCTTCTTCAATTTAGTCGTCATAGACGTGGTTGTCGTAGTTAATTCTGTCGTGGTGATTGTATCGCTGTCAGTACTGTCCGTAAAGGTGACATTAGCCCTGGGTTTCACCGTAGTATCCATAGAAGTGATTCCTTCCTCCGTGACTTGATTCGATTTCGAAGTGGAATGGATTGCCGGAACGGCTTGATTGGCAGTACTCGCGTGATCGTGTTTCTTGTGATGACGATTCGCGTGATTCCTTGGTGAATGATGATGCGATTTGGGTGATTCTTTCGCATCCTCGGTGTCTTCTTCCGTGTCTGGGATGAAGTGAGGTCGCTTGATCATCAAGTGACGACGTATTTCCTATCAAAAGTACAGTAGTATTAATCAAATTAGACGATACGATTATTACCGAGACTCACTTTGAGCGTTTCCAACTGCATCCTCATTTCTTTAATCTGCTGCTCTATTTCTCGCCTCGAAATGCGCCACTCGTTCGGATCCTGATAGACGGTTTCCGAACAATTCACTCCGCCTTGCGGGAGAACCGAACACTTGGCTGGCAACGTTCTGCGCGTTTCCGAGTGGCGTGCTTGCGTCTCCTAAATGCGAGAAAATTGTTTTCGAGTGTCGGTTATGGAAAATCGTTTGCTAACTGTCTACGATCAAGGGAGTACCTTCAAGTCGTCGAGTTCTTCCTCTATGCTCTCCATGATCTTGGTCACGTGTTCCACGGTGTCTTTCTTCGTGACGCTTCGTCGCACCCTCCTGTGCCTCCTGACCACGTCTTCGACGTTCAATCTACCTTTCACGATCTTGTCCAAACCAAGATCAAAATTCTCCATCGAGTACTCGGACTCTTCCAAGTTGTCCAAGTCGAGTGTTTCCCGATGATCGTTCGATGTACGATTACCGAACCTATTTCCGAAGATACATCCGTCCATGAAACGTTCGTAATTTATCAAAGAAAGCATCAAGAGCTCTCGAAATTCCCTATACCTTGAAACGAAGCCCGCGGATTCCCTTCTCACGTTCTCCGCGAGTTCGTTCATGTCCTGAAAGAATCCCTGGTCGATCGCGCGCCGGTCCCGGCCACCGTTATTATAGCTATCATCGTCCGCGTCGGTATCTCGATAACTATCTTCGCTCGGGTCAGCTTCGTCCGGCGTGTCTCGTTTGCCTAACAAAAATCGTGAACGATGATCGCCAGCTTCCTCGGAACGGCTGTGCATTACAAATTCCATCATCGCGAGAGACGCGTTCCCATCAAACCGTGATCATCGATTACGAGTATTCTCGATCGTACCTCGTCTAGCAAAGTATCTGGCCATGTCGCTGTACATGTCCGGTGGTCGTCTGTCCCTACCGAAGCCGTACCGGTGTCCCTCGTAATCGTTCGACTCCAATCTCGTGTAGACCACTCCGTTTGGCGTGAAGCAGGCACATTTCTTCGACATCCGCGGCGGAGGCGCAGCGTATTTGCACTTGTACTTCCTCCATCGGTGACCATCCCTCTCGCAACGCCATTTTTGACCCGGGACGCAGTTCGCCTGAGCTTCCGGTCGCGAGCACTCAACCGCGAGTCGCTCGTGCTTCGTAGTGAAGGTCGAGTGCACCGGATGGACTCTGTTATCCAGATGTAGCTCCGAGTCTGAAAGGATCGTCATTTTCGAAACTACTCGGCGAGAAATTAAAATGGGATTAGAGCCGATAGTCTGACCGAAAGTCTAAGCGAGACATAGTTAAACCGGAATTCGAACGCCTCGTCGTGATAATCCCGATCGAACGAGTAGTTGATCGTTCAAGGTAACGGCAAGCATCGATTATGAACGTTCTCGATTTATTAAAGATCATAGCTTCTTGGTAACGCGCTTTGTAATTACAGATTGGCAGGAAATTATAGAATCGGTTTGTTCTAATTAGAGTATAAAAATGGCAATGTACGCGTTCACACTGTCAATTACATATCGTTGCGAAACGAACGTTTTAATTAAATGTATTCACGGTTTCCTAGCTTGTTCAAATCCGAAAGCATAGGCAAAACAGTTAC
Source organism: Colletes latitarsis (assembly GCF_051014445.1). Taxonomy (NCBI): domain Eukaryota; kingdom Metazoa; phylum Arthropoda; class Insecta; order Hymenoptera; family Colletidae; genus Colletes; species Colletes latitarsis. The sequence goes on along the minus strand of NC_135135.1, from coordinate 20,921,496 downwards.
GTTCGTTTTATTCCATCGACAGTTTCGTAAATCTGGGACCATCGTAATATATTCATCAAACGATCGAATCATAATGCCAGATTGCGGCTTTTGAAGCGAAGACTGGTTTTATTGGCACGGAAAGGTCAGCGCAGCATCGGCGTAAAAGATTACGGCTTCCTGCTGTAGAAACTACGTCTCGGGTAAAGTGCATAAAAGCTAATGATTTACCGTTTAATACTCTGTTAAAGAAAATAGGAAAGCGCGTTACTCGAGTCGTCGATGATCGAGTCCTCGAAGTCTTCGTCTTCGGAAATGTCCTGGTCGCTACCCGTGTCGTTCTCTAAAAATCGATGTTCCGCGTCGTGGTCGATGTCCGAATCGGTGACGTCTTCGTCTTCCTCTTCCGGTGTCGCGTTCGCATGTTGTTTCGCGAGCGTGGCGTTTTGCCTCCTAGCTTCCCGTGCCTTCGATTCCGCAATCGATTCCGGAGTCTCGCGGCGACCCGAGGATTCTATCAGGAAAGTGTCTGGCCACTTGAACTTGGACCTCCTTCCGTGTCTACTGCAACATGTAATTTCTATTTCTCGAAAATTGAACACTCGTTGGAAATTTCAGTAAAAATGCTGAATAGAGAATTTCTAAAATATTTATTCGCGCCCATTGCTGGACGCAGTCGAATCGACTCGAATTTCGCAGCAATTTTTATCCGTAGAACCTTCGGAGTTGGTTGGCATTCGATACGTGGGTATACATATCGCGGTACAGGGGAAAATTGGCAATGTACTCACTTCTGAAAAAGTTTCTTGAAAGAACGACCGTCCATCTGCGGTGGCGTCTCTACGCCGGCCATATCCAGGAACGTCGGCGCCAAGTCGATGTTCAAAACTATGTCGTCTACTCTGCAACGTCATATAGATGCTTTATTGTAATCCAATATTGGAGCTTGCCCCTTCGAGGTAAATACCGATCCGTGGTACGAGCATATTTCGCCGCGAGTGTTCTAATGCGTTCATTTTTCGTTTCTCGTTTACATCCGGGGTTGGTTTCCACAATATTTTGCGAAGTAAAGCGTCTGTTATTATCTTTTACAAAAAGTCTCGATTGCTTTTCATCGTAAAACAAAGAGTGTTTTAGTTAAACGGCACTTAAATTAGTATAAATTCCACATTTGACGGTATAAAAACATAGAATTTGAGTTACTGGCGGTTATTAAATTCCCTATAGCAAACAGAAGAAGAAGCGAACTGCACACGGAAGTGCTCGCGAGGTACATTAATCTAACAGCGATATTTATAACAGACATCGGGAAGCGTGCTTCAATTTATAGGCGTATGGTCGCGGGTTCACGTTCACACGGTAGTTTGGCAACGCGAGCCAGTGGGCTGTCTCGGTTTACCAGCTGTTTTTTCGTCGATCGGTTTCACGGGTCGCGGTGGATAATTTGTCGCTTTCGAGTCTCCTCGTGGCGGGCCGCAGAACCGTAATTCCAGGAGACACCCAGACAACAGCCACTTACGTGGAAGCGTTCTATTTATTGCCGTGAAATCTTACCGGGGGTTTAAGGGATCGAAACGGATCGTGCTTTCGATGCCGGGATGCTGATAAACCGTTGTTTTAATGCGATTCGCGATTACAGCGATTATCGGACAAAATTATTGTGTACGCTGTGTATTTTAACGGAAAATTTACGAGACGATTGCTCTCCGTACTGCCATCGATAAGGTGCTCGACGAGTTCCGTCTCACTCTACAAAATGAAAAGCCAAAAGGCGCGAAAATCGAGAGCTAGAAACAATCGAGGATAACATCGTTATAAATCATATTGGATATCTGCGGATCGATCAGAGTGAACTATGTTACAACGCGTCCCGTCTTGGTATTTAACAGGCACCCGATCTTTCGTTTGTTTGCTTTGTTAGTTCGTTTCGAAGACTAAACGAGCGTTTCCGAGTAGGAAGTATTCGAGAAATCCGTGCGTAGTTCATCCTACGTGGAATCAAAATAATAATAAACTGGTGTGCTTACATGGTGCCGGGCTCGATTCCAGGTCCTCTGATGAGGAACGGTACTCTAACGTCGAATTCAAATGGGAAACTCTTCCCTTTGATCAGTCCGAATTGACCCAAATGGTAGCCATGGTCGGATGTGTATATTATGTACGTATTGTCCAGTTCCCCCAGGTCTTTCAGTTCTTGGTAGATCTGTTAACAGAAAATGAACCATAAAAAATGAGTCGTCGTTTAAATGAAGCGACTTTTACGCGTCATCCCTTAACGCATTCGTGGAAGAATGCTTAATTAATAGGCTCAAATGCTGTTAAGTCGTGCGAATCATTCTTACCCTGTTTACCGCATCGTCGACGCTTTGCAGCGTCTGCAGTCTCTTGGTCATCAGGAGATCCGTGAATTGCTTATGGATCGGCTGCATCTTCTGCGTGACTTGCAAGATCCATTGTTTATCGGGGTTCGGTGCATAGTCGTAGGCCGGAGTGCTGAAGCAAAACATTCAAACATCTTGGTTAGATTTTTCATACAAGGTACGGTGTTCCGTGGAAATGTTTTCGGAATTCATAGCAGTACCGTTTCGTTACGAAACTTTCATCTACCTCTCGGAGAGGCTAGAAATTATTATCTAATCGTTCGCGATAAGAAAGGTTGAAAGCGATTCTGCGCGACAGATGTTTAAGCCGAGTCATCGAAGCCTTCGGTCCATTAGCAATTAATTACCAGCCCTTGGTTGGGGTTTCCCCCCGTTAAACTATTCCAGTTGCCCGATTAACTCTCGCAGCGAGTCGAATAAGTAGGATTTAGGTGTACACGCGGTGTTCCCCGCCGGAATCCGAGCCGGCTAGGCGAAATTGAATTAACCTCGAGCATCTAGCAAGACGCAAGAGTTCGATGCAACGAGAAGGTAAAACACAGCGGACCCTCGAGACACCGTATCCTCTCTCCTCCTTTCTCTTTCCACCTAGCTCTCAACCAATTACGCGAGACACGAAATTATGGGTAATTGGCCCTTCACCTTCCTCCGCGTCCTTCAGGAACGCTCGCCTCGAACGTAGAGGATCTTTGTCTTATTGGCGGATCGTCGTACGGGATGCAGGAACAGGTTTACTCGGTTCGGTCGGTCAGAAATTTCATAGAAAACGGGGTAGTAGCGGAGGAAAATTCGAGACGCCGTACTTTTCCTCCTGGAACCGTAGTCGCGATCGAAAATAACCGAAATACCGTGGAACATCGTAGAGTAATTCGCCGGGTGGAAATAAAATCGGAAAGTGCCTTGTTCGTGAAGGAGAAGGAAAAAGAACGCGGAAAGCCGTGGTTCTTAGAAGAGAACACGTTGTTCGCGTTAATTTCGCCTTATAGCCTTTTCGTATGCCCGGCTGCTGACGGCCGTAAAGCGGCTCGTTGCTTTATGCAAATTTAAAATAAAGCGCGTAATCTGACGGAGGCCCCCGAACGAAGAATACTCTCGTTCCGTCGACGTCCCTCGCCCTTCTCTCTCTTTCTCTCGACGTATTTCGTCTGGACTCCTTAATTGCGGCCTATTCTGCGTACACCGGCTCGCCACGGCCACTTAACTTTCCCGCGAGACACTCGACGATTATATTTGCACCCAGACACGTGCCCCCCGCGCACCTTCCGTCTTGCGTTGCGTCTTGCTCGTTTGTCTCCGGATGCATCCCTTGCGCACTCGTCGTTCGGTTACCCAACTGTCTGCGCGATGCCTGGTTAATCGACCGCTTAAGATTAATCGTGGACAACTTAATTATGGAATGGGACAGGTTGACCCTTAGTTCGGTCTGTTTGTTTCGCTGAACGGGCTGCCGTCAATATCAATGGTGTTTGCGATGAACGGATAAACGTTCGGACATTCGCACCGTTTCTCGGCTATCTTCTCTGCGTCCACGGGCGTGGCCGATGTTGGAGGTCTGTAATACTTAACGACGCGCGGTTCTTGTTTCTTTCTTGCGGAAACAAGACTCGAAAAACGTTCGCATTCCAAGCAGACGGATGTAAGAATATATCGGATACCGAAGGTAATCGATATTTGAGTGACTCGAAGTGGCTGTTAAGCATCACCGAGTACCGCGGAAGCACGAAAGGAGGCCATGTAAAACGAAGAAAAATAAATCTCCGTCGGTAATAGCATCCATCGAAGACGAGCTTTCGAGTTCTTCTTTTAGTTTCACAACGACGGCGATCGAAAACCTCTTTAAAAACGATTCGATGTAACTTAGTACCGTATATACCGCATCCAGCCATAAAGCATCGATTGTTAAAGCGTTCCAAATATACACACACTAAATTGCCAAGTACAAATGATCCAACTGTCTCGTTCGAGCATTGCTCCGATCGACATATTTCACGTTGAACTATTAACGATCTCGCATCAAGACGATCCATTCGTCTCTGTCGATTCTACTTTCCTGTTTTCTCTTTTCTCGACTGCGGATCCTCGACCGCGTTGCCTTCCGACGCTCGATGCACTCGGTGCAACATTTCCTCGCGTATTTTACACGAATCGAATCGATACCCGTGCATTCTGACGTCTGGTATTTATCTCCGGTTCGTTAATATATTTTACCGTACCGATTTTAATCTCGTATCGATTCCACTATCGCGAGATCTGTACAGATCTTAGACCGGAAGTCGGCGCCGCGGTGCACAAACGAGCGACGCGCCAACGATCGTGATCGTGCGGTTTTCGGGGAAAAATAATAACGGGAAACCCTACCGAGACGTTCGAATCCGATCGATGCCCTATTTAAATTTTTTTACCACACATTTCTAAACACCAAGATATCAGCGGCGCGCCGTGCGATAATTGTCGCATAAATTTTTTCTGCTAATTACTCCGACGATAAATCCGGATTATCTGATCTGGGAGGGGTGATACTAACAGAGCCGCGCAGGTTTTGCTGGGAATTAAAATAGAGCCTCCAGGCAAACGTTACAAACATTGGCCGTGCCTGCGATATGCACGCTTAATGCAAGCCGAATCTCTGATAAACTCGATTCTCGCGGCGTTGCCCTCGGATTAGTCATGGTGAAAGGGCGCTGTCAAAATATAAACGTGCCAACGGGCCGCGATAACGGTAGTAGAGGTTCTGTCGCGTTCGGCTTTCCATAACGTTTAACCGAGAGACGCATTGCACGGCCATTAGCGCGATCAGATCGGAGTAGATCAACCGCGTTAATCGGTGAACGCCATGGACCACCTGGAAACGAAGACGAACCACTAGCCGATCGATTCGATATTAAAAGAATTTAATCGCGAGGGGTTCGTGGAAGTGACTATTAAACTGTTTCGAATAGAAATTTTTCAACTACAGTAACTGTTTGATTCTGCAAACGCCTTGTGCACTTTTCAAATTCTAATTTCTATCGTTCGCGTTTCGTATCGCTTTCTGTACGGTTCTCAATTTCGATCGAACGATCGATACCTGGTGTCCTGGTATCGCGTCGCGCAAGGCGACCGCTTATCAGATGTTACATAAAGCAGACAAGAATCCTGCGCTGCTTGTAAAAGTAAATTGCACGGAACCGTTCTGGAAAACGAGTTACAATCTGCACGATGTCATTCCGTTTGACACAAAGGAATTACGCGGATATCTATTACACGATCAACGCGTCGCGTTACACGCTCGAGATCGTGCATTATTAAATCACGATTATTGACCCGCTAATTCACTAGAGACCCGCGATTACTCTTGTTCCGCGTGTACGAAATTAAACGATAATAATTGTTGTTTCAAACAGTGGTCTAGATTGGGAACAACGATACTACTTGTTTCTAGATACCAATAGAATGCCATTAAGAAAGCCTATTTTCATTTTAAATGGCATATTTCATTCATTAGTTATGATATCTTGCAAGGCAATCTGGGGTTTATCGTAGCTGGAGAAGCGCCGAGTTCTTTTCGATCTTCCATTTTTGCACAAACCTATAAACGGTCTCTCTTACTCCGATACGCTATCTAAATTCAGACTTTTTATTTCGTCTAGACATCCAAAATATGTTACATTCAATTCCGCCGCATCCTGTATGCGGCAGAAAATATGATTTTTAACCCTTCTCGACGTTTATAACACATAGGAGTACATCGTTTACCGTACAACGAAACGTACAACTTCTGGTTTCAATCCTGGCGAATGATTAACGTACACTGCAGCATTTGTTGGTCCGATCTGCGAACAGTGAGCCTATTATGCGAAGGTTCCACAACGCGATTAGTCCGTTCTTTTCGGCGTTTCAATTGCTTCGTTAATTACAACGAAACGACGAACGATGGTCAGCATTCTGCGGACCACGCGGTTTGATATTAGGAATTCTGGCCCAGTTTGCGCTTGGAAATCCGGTAATGAATCGTTCTGTCGCAAACAGAGAGGAACGGAGTTCTTTTCTTCCCTCGTGAAAGATACCTAAGTACAACTGCATTGCATTAGCACGGTAACGACCTACATAAAGGAAGGCAAAAAAAAAAGGGTCGGAGACGCTAGCGAGAACGATGCCTTTACGAGCCCCGTCTTTTCTGTCTCCGCGTCAAATCTCTATGAAACTCGGTAACTGTGGTACTCCTGTATAGGACGGACGAGCATTTCGAAAAAGTTGGCGAGCAGAAGCGGTGTGTACTAACAATGATTCACAGACATAACGGAGTTCTCTGTCAAACGCAATAGTAGAAAGATCCCTTTAGAATCGATCCTCGCGAGAACTCCGATCGACGGCATACGCTTATCACAGAATAGCGTCGAATAAAAAAAATACTCCGTACAATGAGGCAATCTGCAGTCCCCCGGTTCACAAAAGATCCCTCGTGAAACGTCACGCGTTTCTCTCCTCGTCGTCTGAATCGTAATCGTAGATAGTTCCATACACGCGTCCAGCCGGGGAAAGAGACGAGAACAGAACGCGTCGCCGTACAGAGACGGAAGGAAACCGTGGATGTGTTGGTTTTTTATTTTTTATTGTTTTGTCGCGAAACAGAGACAGGTGAACATAATACCTGCATCGCGAAGGTACAATGACGGGCGTTGCCTGTGTCCAGAGGGGCGAGACGAGACTATCCACGAGGGGTGCGCGCGTTTTTAGTGCTTTTCATCGCGCACACTGCACCGCGTCTAGGGCCACTCCATCACCCGACGATGACACCGTGGCTGCGGTTATCTATCCGGTTGTCTAGTCTAGAGTGCCTCCGTCTCTCGTTTTTCGCCTCCATCTTTCGCTGGTCTTTCGCCCGTACGATATTAAACCGTTCACCGTCCAAACAACGTAGATTCCCTCGGTTACCCGTGACTCCTTCGTCTCTTTTTTCCTGTTCTTTTTCGCTCCGCCGTCGCCCATTGTACGGTTACAAGAACGGTGATAGAACTTGGACGCCGGACGTCGAACGACACGCTCGGTACACGTTTGTTGGTTCGGAGAAACAAGTCTGATTGTCAGGTAGCGCGCGTATGTGTCGCGACGTGTACGGTATCGTTCCTCGCGCGATGTCGAACGTCATCGTGAATGAAAATTAATTGCGACGCACCGGGGATCGTTTATCGGGTCATTCCCTAAGCGATCAAATTGCTTATCGATGTACAGGAACTATCCTAATATATGGGTCCATTGTTAAAATTCTTGTTACGTCTGTCTCTCGAAACAACGTATTTTTCTTCGTAACTACCTCCTAGTAAACTTAAATTAGAAGCGTCGTATCCTGAGCTATAGGCCATTGTATCGAGCTTACGAGCCTCTATTCTTCACGCTTTCACTTAGAACCAAAAGAACCTCGCCACACTGTGTCCTCCACGAAGTGAAACGCTTCTGCCTCAAACATTCGTACCTACCGTTCGAAATAAACGAGTTATCCAAGCAACTTGTCTCGAATGCTCCATCCTCCGCATTAGACGATTCTAATATGTATACACAGCACAACGAAGGCGGCCGTGAAAGTACAGAAAAACGCGATTCAGCTTTAGTGCGTTTTATACGCCGGTGCAATTCAACGCGTTGAAAAGATTATCATTATCGTGTGGTTCTAGAGCTCGGTCTAACGATACGGTCTCGGCGAAAGAAAGTAGATTGCGACTAACGCGTCTCCGTGAAAAGCGCGTATAAAGAAGAAGCGCGAGCTACGTGTGTGAATAATAATGCAGCCAGTTGCCTCAAATCTCACGAGTCTTGCACGCTCTTTGGCGAGCTCGAGATCCATTTCACGAGAAGGAAACGACTTTCGGACGAATAAGCGGTGCGTCGAAAGGTCTATAATACAGTTTTTAATATTAATGCGTTTCAAATGTGTTAAACTTGTAAGACTTCGCGGATTCGATTTTGTCCGATCGGAAAATCGATCAGAGAGGAGTCTGAAAATTCAGAACTCTGGAAATCCGCGGTACCGTCGCGTTCGTTAAACCCGGAGGACCATGAATCAACGGCAAACAAATTTCTGATCCGGGCTAACGAACTGACCTACATTCACGGGGTTCGAGAGTCGAAGGACAACCAGTAACGAAGACAAACACAACGACAAAGTTTCTGGTACTTACTGGTGAGTGGTGACGTTGAAGAAGAGATGCGAAAACTGGGGTGCAGAGTCCTCTGGTCCGTGCGGCGCCGGGAAACTCGCGACGAGCATCACCGGTTTCCGGGCGAAATTGTGTTTGCTCTGTCGGAGAAAAGCCACGCTGTCGTTCGCTATCAGGTCCGGATAATAGTCCTTGCTGTACTCGAAGCCGTGCTTTATCTTCTTGCCGTTCATGTTGACGCTGTAGTTGTAGTACCGTGAATTCATTATGAGGCCGCCCCACTCCCGCCATCCCGGCGGTATGTATGAGCCGTTGTACTTGTTCAGATACTTGCCGAAGTACCCTGAAACGTGTGTTTGCGATAACGTGGATTAAATTTCCGCCGACCGACGGAGTCTCTTTGGCCGAATCGTATCCGTAACCGTAATCGGATTCAGCGAAAGGTTCCTGATGTTCGTAATGCCGATTGTTCGACTCGAATCATGCTTTGATCGATCGTATCCACGGTGTACCCGATACAACCGCGAACTTGTTTCTGTCAGGGACATTTCATTTTATTTTTTACAACTTTGACAAATTATACATAGAAAAAATTTGAAATCGGGGCTCGCGATCGAATGAGTAATGATTACGAGGCGTGGTCTGGACTAACGAAAAATGTATTCTACTCCCGACTATCGCGGCAGTAATTAATGTGCTATGGACACGCTCGGTTCGTCGCAGGAACTGACTCGTGTAACAGATCGATTACCGTGGCTAACGGTTTAGTTTTATTTCACGCGATTTGAATCGGAAAGCATGTTGCACAAAGGTTAGGTTGAAAAACAGTCTCTGGCTGTTTTTCTGCTTTGTGCAAACTCCTATATACAATGTATGTATCTTGTATCGGTGTGCACGATAAAAATGTTTAATAATAGCAATGATTAACCCTACGAAACTACGGTCGATTATATATTCAATCGTTATCGTTTAGCATACCAAGTTACTTGATAGAAATTTCATGTACGAAACGTTCGGTACATAGCGCATATTCACCGCTTCGTATATGGAACTTTAACCACTTAGTTTGGAATTACGTCTTCCAGGCGTGCAACTTACTGCAGCTCAAGAATGCCATGCATACGAAGAAGCGCTCCGCATCGAACTTTTGGTACCACCTAACCGTCAGATTATTAGATAAATATATTTTATTCCATTTGTAAAACCCAACATTACGTATGCAAACCAGCGTTGAGCGAAATATAATTCGATTACATTTGCCATCGTAAATCTTTGCACAAAGTAATTGCACTATAATTACAAGCTCGTAAATCGTTATTAGCTCGTAAGATACGATGCATTTATTCGGCAAAAGTAATCGTGGCAAACGTAATTGGATTAAATTTTACTGAAGGTTGACGCAAACTACTAAAAGTTTCAGGTTTTTTTCGGTGGGAAGTTTCAAATTTATAAATTTATAACGAAATCTGTACTCCTTCACGATCACGGCCTCTGGTGGAAAGTCTGGAGAAGAAATGTTCCGAAGAGGTGCAGGTTTTCTTTCCGGAAGGTCTCGATAAATCAAAAGGCAATCCCATTTTCCGCTCTCTATCTCTAGCGTACAAAGGTGCGTCGGTCAAGATTCATCTTGCCAAACGTTGAATTATTCATACGGGTAGCATCAAATAATTAATTCAAAAGTACCACCGCCGTCCCTTTTGCCGTCCCTACAGCGTTTACATACCTGGTACCGGTAGCCGTGGTAGGGCCCGATATCGAGTCTGTACCGAACCTTATTTATAACAGTTGCACGGGAGAGGGGGTTCGGACCAGGACAACTTTTTGCCGGGCCAGGACCACCGAGCAGGACCAATCGCATTACTCTCGTTTTGCGTTAACCGATGACATCTCAATAAAGGGCCGCCTTGTCTGCTAAATATAAAGAACAGTAAATCTTCTTGGAAGGGAGATCGATGCTTCCAGCGAAAATTTCGCGCGCGTCCTCAACGACGACCTTTTAGGAGTCGATGATTCGAGGCAACCGCAATGATAGCTGAATTGTCAGTTGCGATAAAATATCTATTTCGCCAATTCCCTACGATACTGCCAGTGATTAACAGACACTAGAAAAACTTTTTCGGAAGATCGTTCGACAGAATCGATGACGCCCTGTTCTGTTCTGGAACGAAATCACGAAATCACTCGCGACAGGACGCCCGTTCTGGTATTTTATTCGATACGAGCTGGCAGTCGAACCGGAAGAGAGAGAGAGAGAGAGAGAAAAAAAAAGAGTCGCGGATTAATTAACGACGTCGCTTAAAAGTTTTCTCGATCGTCGCGACTAGATACTGTCGGGTTACTTTTCGAAAGCAAGACACGTTTCTCACGGAACAGGTTTAAAGGATCACAAGCTGATCTGGAAGAAGAATTTGCATAAAAGACTGTTTGCATCGACCCGATGGTTGGCCGCTTCCACGATTGCGCTTTAATTATCGATAATTCGGGCTTATTGACCGGCGTGCTGTGAATACGTTGAACCAACGACATCCAAAGTTATCGGTCAGTTAATCGAATTAATCGTCTCGATTCAGTCTGTCCCGGGTTCGAATTATGTAAAGTTTACTTTCCTTCGCAATGAAAAGAACCAACTGCAAATACATAATTATTAATTTATAGGTATAGTTTCGCTCTAAAAAAGACTCTTAGAAACATGTACACGAGTACGAAAGAAACCGCTTCCTATCGAGATTATCAACTTTTTCAAAATCTTATTCCACGTTTTCGACGTATTTTTTGGCAAATCTCTTTTGTTGCGAATATCATGAATTATGCAACAAATCTACGTTTGTATGCATTTCTTGGTATCGATTCGTTTGGGTCGTTCCCGGTGCATTTTCTCGGGGCCGTTGATACGGTTGTTTCAAGTACACTTTGCATGACGCTGACTTAACGCCAACCTAAAAATACCTGGATGCACTAGGACAGCCGTAAATATCAATTAGATTCTTATCCTGAAACGCGATGCTAGCGAAGAACGCGGACCGGTATAGCGTGCTCCAATAACGATCAAGCCACTGCTAACGAGTCTAATTGGCGCCTCGTCATTCCAGTTAATCACTGTCGTCGTGCTTTTCAGCTAGATAGATCGTCGGAAAAACGTTATCGGAAAGCAGACGCGGCTAGGTTAAATCTCGGCAATCTGACCCTTCATTTCCGGCAAGTCCTTCCGCGGCCGCTATTTTTCATCTCGATAACCGTCCACCATTTTAAGTTTCTAATATATTACCGTCGTTATCCGGCTTTCGTCTCGCGAAAAACGAGTATACGTCAAAGAATAACCTTCGATGTCGTTCTCGATTCAGCGCGGTCCGTTGGCGCGATACATCCTTTACATGAAGCCGTCGGTTGGTTTGGCCTATATTCCTGCTGCATAGTAGTGTATATTCGCTGCATCGATCGCTACACACCCTTCCTCCCCTCGTCCATTCCCTCGAATTCGTTTTGTTTGTTCCGACCGAAGCTCGGTCCGCGACTGGCGCCAGGATATCACGGATCCTCCTTCGTTCTTTTGTCCCGCTTTGTCGGACAGACCGATCGACCGACCGTGTGTCTCGGCTTTTTACGATCCGGACGCCGTCATCAAGGCCCGACCATTATTTTTGCATTTTCACTTGCACGCTGCGCGCTTTTTCTGCTTGTCGGTGCCGCGCCAGTGCGTTACGCGACCTTCCTCGCGTTCGAGATGCAACAGGTAACACACTGCGGCATCGATTGTGCGCTCGAATCGACCCATTTTTTCGTTTCGCGTTAGCTCCGTGGATCCATGATGATCGACGATCGCGAACCCTTTCGCGGGATACGCTTTGAAGCCAACTCGTGCCAAGATAATCTTCCGTAAGTCGATTCGGAGGATGTATCTTTGCTCGTTTTAAAAGGCAAAGCCTCCGGTTTTTTTCAACCTAAATTTAGACCATCGAAAGGATCCTTCGGATCTTCTCGCGAAAACGACAGGTCGAGTTGGCTGAATTAGCGAACGGTACAAAGCTAAGTGCACCGGTGTATTTGGAATATCGCGATGCGTCGAAACGGCAGTAGAAATTCCCAATTATTTCGGTCGGTAGTTTCGTGCGCTGAGAGTATTAACCTCTTTTCCAGGGCGGCTCGTCGATTGTTCGCGAGTCTATGTTCTATTTGTACGATTCAACGGCGGGGCGGTTGGCTCTGCGATTTAAAAGCGCATCGCATGCCTCTGCCTGCACCCTGGCTCCAACGAGCCCGCCAACGTTCGCCACGAGTCGCAAGAAGAATTGTATAACATATAGGATATTTCACGTCGAGCACAAATCACCGGTTATTATTCGAAAATTCCACGATCTCGGTCGGAGTACAAGCAGAGTCGAGCAGAAGGAAGACGAAGATGGACATGCGAAAACTCGTTCGAACAATAGATGCCCGTCGCATCGGGAATTCTAGGAAGGACGGAGTATTCTTAACAATACGAACGTTAAAAGTGCACCGAATTAACTTTCACAGACATATTTCGAGGTTGTAAAATATCTTGGTGGGTAAAATGCATTATTGAGTCACGCGATTACGCTGTTGTTTAGTCTCGTGGACTATTATATTCAATAAACGTGACACTTCTCTTGCACATTAATCATAGGAAACGTTCCTAACAACTTTTCTCTGTGTCAACGTCTCTCGACGATGCCGTCATTGTGCAGTTATCACGATTATGCAGATAATAAAGACAGATCTGTCTTATTAACCGTGCAAGCGTTCGTTAGCGTCGTAAAGATCTTCGTGTCATCTTCCTCTGCTCCTCGTTCATTCCCGATTGTTCATTTTTACCGTGGCAGATAGGTATTTGTCGAGTAGTATGCGTACGACATGACATATTAGCCAACGACGCCTGACAGACGCATGAAATGCGAGAATTAGAATCACAATGCTCGATACATTTACAATCAATCGTGAGTGTTCGGCGAGTTGTACGCTATCGAAGGGAAGAGTCTCTCTTATTCGCAGCTGCACCTGCATTATCTATTTGCGACGACTCCCACGTGCGTACAGCACATTGCCGTTTGATATTCCTTGGAATCCGAGTGGGTGGTTCGCATAGTAGGTACTATGACAGCGTCTTTTAGTATCCCGTGAACATTATTATTCTACGACGATAACGAGCACATAATCAAGGTACATACGAATATAGTAAATGTGGCGATTAAACGGATCTTAACCATCGGAGAGATTCTCCTTGACGGACCCTAGTTAGTGCTTTTAGACGAGTGAAATTTCGTCAAACTATTCTCAGATGCGTGACCATAGTGTGTTTCCGTATTTTGCAATTCGTTTATACATAGATCCCGAGCGAAGAAAATGGGCGCGCGACGGGCGTTGTTCGAGGAGCTTGCGGGAACCCGTCGTTCCAGCAGCTTGAGGTGTCATTCGTTTTCACTCAATAGTAGGGAACATCGCGCGCCTTTTGACGACGGCGCAGAGAGGGTCGCAAAACCCCCAATGAATGCACCGATCCGTAAGAGCTGCACCTGCATCGTGGGGGCCCTTTTGTGAGCACGGTGTGCGCGACCCTCGTGTATCTTTCAGCGAACGTGTGGGTGCCCTACGTTAGTCCCGCTCGTCTTCGACCTCCGCCTCTCCTACCTTCTCTTCTCGACGCAGCTCCGCTTCTCTTTCCGTCGTGTCCCACGAGCACTCGAAAAACTGGCGGCCGCGTCCTCTCGAGCCGTAACAACCAGGAACACAATGCTCTTCCATGGGTCTGCTGTAGCGCGGCGCGATTTAAATTTAGATAATCTCACCTGCACGAACCGGAGGAACCCTCGCGCTACCTGCACGCCGCGTACGCGCTCAGGATACACCGCGCTCCCTGAAACCAGAGGCTAACCGTTTTTTATCGTTCCACGCGCGAAAACGTTAATTACACGCGTTGGGTACAACCGAAATTCCTCAAGCAATCTCGTTGCAAAGTTTCTTCGTCCCTTCGTTTTCAATCCCAAGCTTCTTCGATTAGGACAATACCTGCCTACTTCGTTATAGTTTTCGATAAAAATGTCATATCTAAGATCTGGTATCCGACTTAGGGCTGCGAAACGACCGGGGTTGCGTCTTGTATCTCTTAATATTCGGTATCTCGACTGGCTGTGCCCTTCTATGTTACATCACAGACACATTCATGGAGATGTGCTGATGCGATCCAATGGATCCTGAGAGATACACGAGGTACAGTCCTATGGAGAGTAACGACTACGTCAGCGACGAGCCGCGCAGCAACAACAGCAACCTGGGCATTCTGATAACGCCCAGTACTCGCTCCAGGATCCTCACGAACGGTCCAGCCGACTTTCGTGCGGTACCTTCGCATCTCTGCTTGTATCTATGTTCAGTTCCTCCCGTCCCCCCTCCTTTTCGGATCGTACGATCGTGTCCATGCTACATAACTTGAATAGCGCTCGGATATTCTCTTCTGGGTGTAGATCTTCCGCCGTGCTCGCCTCTCGAAATAGCCCTGATGGAAACACGCTCCTCCTGAAATCCCATTAATTCCTACGCAGACCGAAACGCTTTTCCTCAAATCTTACAATTATACCGATGTAAAAGTTTCAACGGCACGAAACAAAATGGTGCATTCTCTGCGTTTCGATGAACCGGTTCGGTTTTATAGAAATATTCGAACAAGTTTCGAGGAACACGGGCCCGTACGAAGCTCGCGAATTATGAGACAGCGGACGGGGATCACAAGTTGAACAACGCGATATATCGTTTACTAGGATCTCCACGAGTCATTGCAAGCCTCTATCCCTCTTCTCTTGCTTCTCTCTCGCTTACTTGTATCCACGATTCAAGGAATACCCTATTCGATCGCCATATACGACATCCCGGAACCGTGCGAACTTACAAGCGTATAAGGAGATTTGTTTTATTACTAGCTAGGCTCGCAACCTGGTGCGTGAGGGTAGACGAGTCGAGTGTAGGTTCTTGGCACGCATCGATGCGAAAATACGGCCGCGAACAATCGAGCATGCCAGCGAAACGTAAATCCAGTATAAGGGGACACAGCCCTGGCCATGAATTTTCTTCGCGTTGGACATAACCGTGCATCGAAACGGGTTGGAAATCGCGCAACTAAATTCGAATGGAGATTTTATTAAAGTACAAGTTGCGGATAACGGTAACTATTCGGTCCCATCGTAGACTGTTTTGAATACTACATAGTTCGAGGCGTGTTGCTCCCACATGTCGGTGATCAAACGCCACAGGATTGGATCTACGTGTACGCCACGGTGAAACAATTTCTCAACTAATAAAATAATAATATCCGCATGTCGCAGTCTCCGAATTGAGATCCACATTGAAATACCATGAATCGACGTCGGAAAAAATATAAAGAAATTTAGGAAGATGATTTAGGTACACGGTCTCAAAAATTTAATCGATATTTTAGAAGCATATTGCGCGTAGCAGAGACGCTTCGTTATTATGAGAATGCGAATCATTCTATGAGATACTGCGAAATGCAACTGCAAACGGTTCAGCGGTTTTTCGATCCTCTCGCGAACAGAGTTTCAGGAAACACGCGTGCAACGTGGTAAAACGCGAAACCGTCGAGCGAACCGCTAATTATTGAGAGTATATCCGCAAGAGCGGCTAGAATATACACCTTTCGAACAGAAAAACATTCGCTGGAGGTATAAACGCAGTACAAAGATCTCGTGGAAAAAGGAATAAGCGAATACCAGCGCTGTTTATCGAGGATATCGTGCAATGGAAGTCGCACTTCTCACGACGGTTTGCGTCCCTTTTTCAAAAAACTTACCTAAACGTATACTTACACGACTTGTATTTTTTTTCACTTGCAACTGTTTCGCTGCACGCCAACGACTATCTGTTAGAACATGCAGCACACTCGCGTGATATCCTTTCCGAGAAATCGAGATCGAGATCCCGCGAATGGCCTGGATTAATAAGTGTAACATGCCGGTGTTGAATTTGCATAGGCAGATCTTCGAGGCGAAAGTAGATAGATCCACAGGACGTCGATCACCGTACGCGGTTTGTTCGCGAAATCCATTAAGATCTATCAGATATTCTATTAAGATATCAGGACTTGGGCAACGATGCACCGATGCACGAATGCCATGCGCCGCTGGATGCAACCTTCGATAAATTCCAACTGCTATTTTTCGTGTCGGTTGCGAGCGCGCATTCAAAGGGTTCTACCATTTACGAAGGACGCGATTTAAAGTTAAAAATGCATCGAGCGATTTTAGGCAAGATGCAACGTTTTGTTTGATGATCGTCTTCCTCGCTGTTGGGATTTTCGTTTAACAGGTCTGACCGGTGTAAGGTACGCTACCGAATGTTTTCTCTCCCCATTCTCACTTTCAACACTTCCAGCATCGAATCGAGTCCTTTGGTTATCCTACCGTCGAATCTATCCTTTACCTGACGCGGGTTTCGACGCGTGTGTGGCCTTATCATTATACCTTACGGGTCGCAAAGGGCGTCTTAAAGGGAAAAAGTATCATCTTAAGACGCTGTCGAAACTCTCGCCTGCTTGCTTCTCGAATATCGTCTACTCGAACAATGTTTAGTTTGTTCTCCTGAATTCTCCAGAAACATTATTTGTTTAACAACGTTTTCTGCGAGACGCGTAAAATTTATGTTTTGTAAGCACTAGGCGCTGCGTCTATTGTTCCAACGCTCGTTTCCTAGCTATTTTATCTGCGAAACGATCGTGTACGAATATTTTCCTCGGAGAACAGTTTTGCTATAAGTTCGCGTTTTATACGAATTACCCTGTACATTGAATTCATTGTTTAAACAGAAAAATCAATAGGAATCGTCTAAGCATCGAGCGTTGCGTACCGTTTTCTCTCTCGCGGACGATAACACGAAAGGACTCGAACAATGGAGGCAAATACCGTTGCCTTGGCTACGCCTCGCATTTCCTTCCTGTCGTCGCATTATGCATCGAGACGGTTTTAATAAAGAAAGACCGCGCGGCACATCGATCGGCGATCGAAGGTCGTACCGCGTAGGTATCGCGGACGCGGTTTCGTGAAATTCAACCTTCGCGAGCAGAAGGGAAAACGAGAACCTCGGTCGGCCGAAAGATTCTCGTACGCGTAAAACTGGTACTCCCGGTTTCGTATCCCCGTTTCATATCTGTTGGCAAGATTCACGCGCATGCACCCTCGTGTAACGCGAAACGATCACGAGGACTAGTTCTCGGACCTAATTAGCATCGGCAAATTCAGTTCTAGTTTCACGCCCGTCCGACAACGTGGGGTCGCGAACGCAGCTTAAAGGTGAGGCCAGGCTAACGTATGCGCGCGTGACAAGATCCTCTTGCGAAGATAGCGAAGAAAATTTGTCGCCCGGCCTGCCAGCCCCGGTATTCTGGTCAGGGACACAATGTACAACAGACGACGATAACGAAACCAGTTCTCTTTCTTTGCCCGTTCCGTACCGGCCCCCGATCGGTCGATCGTCGCGGATCACGGCTCATAATTATTCGCGAAGCGATGCAAACGATCCTACGAACGTCCAATCGACGCCCCACGCGTCGAATATCTTTCTCCCTAGGACCAGATGGAAACGTAAAAAGGTTCGACGATCGTTGAGACGGAACCGCGAAAATAACAGGTTCTTAATTTTCGAGACGGTAGAAAAAAAAGAATAGCCAGAAGCCGACAGTCACGAGCAAACCGGATCGCAAAGCTGAGGTTTGTTTAATGCCTCTGTAATTTAAACTCATTTCATCCGAGATGGATGGCTGTCCGGTCGAAGGTGAATTACGCTGGATAAATTAATTAATTATCACCGTTTCTCTCGATACGACGAAAGGTTATATCCAGCGTCTTTTTACTTTAAAAGAAGAAACAAGGTTTCGTTAAACGATTGAAACGTTACTGGTCTGGCAAAACAAGACCGACCAAGGGAAATATTACGATAATTAGCCGACGCTGTCGCTCGAAAGTCGCGACGGTCTTATTTCAACGAACAAGACCACTTCGCTTAAATATACGAGGGCGTCGCGCGTCGCAAAATTTTGGAAATCTGCCAATCCCCTACCGGATGTGGACGAGGCTTAAAGGCTGCGAGGCCTGGACTCTTTCAGGGAGCAACGTCCTACCTCCTCGAATATGGTCTTACGTAGAGAAGCTGGTGTAGAAGTACGGACAACGGGGAGACATGGACGGACAAGGAGAGACGTCGTCCGTCGTGGTTAAAGGGAATGCGAGCTCGAAGGGCTCACCCAACAGGAGTCCGTCTACCCGTCGAAGGGTCGAACTGTCACGATCGTGAGAAGATTTTTTGTCTCCGCTCGCGTTCCTGTACTAGTCGTGATCTCTTTTCTTATGTACTCCCCCGGTGATCGTCGACGACGTTGCCCGGGGAATTCGAATGCACAGGGGCCGGTTTCGTCCGTCGTTTTTACGAATAATCGTCCGGCAAGATAGCCAGCAGGATCTATGCACGCTTGTGCCTGAGATACGAGAACCTTCGGTCTAATTTACAAGATCCTGTTGCCGAGACGCCGGTGCCCTAGCTTTTAAGTGACGCATGTCGTCGATAACTGGCACTGGGTCTACGTAAGGACAAGTATTTTTCTGTGGAACGTAAAAATATAGGGGAAAGTAAAACACGTACACTGACAGGAATAGATTATTTACCGAAGGGACATTCGATTGTTCTCGCAACGATAACAACTACTACTTTCTGATCAAATTTCAACTATACTCGGGATTCGTGGCAATCGATGAATAATAAATACGTGAAATTAACAAGACGGTGATAATTTAGGCCGAGGATTTTTTATCGCGTACCTTTGCCTCGATACATTGACCGGGAATTTGGGTATAGCTCTCGACCGTAATTTTCTGTAATGGATCCGCGAAGCTAACAGTAGATCAATTTTAAGCGTAATTTGGAAATAAGTCCTGAGATATAGAGATAAGTATTCGGCAAAGTAGGTTATCCGAGTTACGTGCTTCTGCCGAAGATAAAAGTGCAAAGCACGACGAGGGGAGGAAGCTTTAATCAGTTACCGCCAACTCCTCGAATAGCCTTGTCGGAAGTAGGACCGAAAGGTCTTTTCTCTCCAGATTACAATGTTTCCGAACGTTTTAAGACTTCACCGATGAAATTCCTCGAAAGTAAATTTAAAACCAAGCATGATAGCCGAGCCTGAACCTTGACAGAATTACCCGAGCCAAGATGGAACTGTCAAGGAGAATCTATTTTTCCTTCCATCTTACCTCATCGAGTTTACCCAGGTATTCCATTTCGCGTAGAATATTACGTTGTTGTAGCTTCACGGATAGTTTACCAGCTACTCTGGCATTTTGGATGGGGAGCTATTCTAATAAAACGCGACTGCTTCGAAGGATACTCGTTAAACGTTCGATTCGCCCTTTAAACGGTTGGTTCTCGATCATCGAACGTCCTTTAAATAATCCCAACGCGATTAAAACTCCAACTGTGCCGGCGGTCGGCCCCGTTCGAGTTTTCGATGCCTCATAATTGCGTTTCATCGATCCCTCTCCGTCGGGGATGCATCGCAACACGATGAAAGCCCGGTGTATCTCGAGTAGATAGTATCTAGCGAACAATGCAAATAACAATCGATGCATTCTCGGTGCGATTCATCCGTCGACGGAAGAGGTACGAGGCGCAACTCGATCTCCTCGCGCGCGAACACGTTGCAATCGTTTTCGGCAGCGGCGAAGATGCTTCGGAGCGTTTCTACGATCGAGCAAGATTCGTCGGATAGTCGGAGCGGGCCAGAACGGCCGGAGGAGATCAGAATTGCGGGTCGACGCGCGGGACAAACTCGCCCGGCGAGATCGAACCCGAGAAATTCTACGGGAATCCAGTACCATATTAGTTGCGGCTGAATTCGAACGTCTCGGCTGGCACGTAATTACGTCCGAGGAACGAGAATCACGGAACCGTGGCACGAAAATAAAATGCGACCGGCCAGGTAGCCGGCACCGTGTTTTTCGGAACGGCGCGCCTCGAGATTTTCTAATTGTTTCAAGCTCTTGGTTTCGTTCCGTAATCACCGTTAGTATCGACAGGGTTAAACGGCGAACGTAAGATTCGAAAACGGCTTTCGACCTGTTCTCAATTGAAAAATTTCTGCCGCGGCGAATGGACCGTTTCCACGGTAATTGCTTATGCAACAAGGATTTATCGTGTCGAAGGTACTTGACTCCAATTACGCGCGGCGAGTCCGTTGCGCTCGCGGGGAAATAAATAGAAACGCTTCGCTTCAATTGAAGGTGGCCAGATTCTCTCGTATTGCAATGTCAGAGGTCAGCGAATGCGCAGTGGCGTCCCCGCGGCCGTTCCGTTGGATAACCGACGTCGTCGACAAATGGCAAATTCCTCTAACCGCATAGTCATTAAGTTACGATCAGCGACCGCTAACGAAGAACGCGCCGCCATAAATAACCTCCCGAAGAATCTCGACGCGACTAAACGCCCCGTCGACAACTACAAATTGCGTAAATTATACGGTCGTCGATACACCGGGAGACTGTCGCAACGATTCGAGCAAGAAACATAATGTACGTACACGCCGCGCCGAGACGGTTCAACGTTTACGCGACTCATTCTACTGGCTGTCGTCGTCTAGAGCGACGAGCACGCAGCGAGGAAGGTTCGTCGTCGAGAAGGGTGGAAAGGGATCGTTCGTTGACGAGCACTTACCGGTACGGTATCCTGCGTTGCTCAGGTAAGCGGCGAACGAGTGCGGCTCGTGATCCCGTTGCCATTGGGGGCTGCTGCAGTTGTCGTTGTTCGTGAAGACCTCGTGATTGTGAACGTAACGGCCAGTCAGCAACGAGCTCCTGCTTGGACAACACATAGGAGTGGTCACGTATGCGTGTCTCAGCTCAGCTCCCTCGTCCCTTATTCGCCTCAGGGTCCGTGGCATGAAGTTCAGCGAACCTAAGGGATTGGACCAACCGCAACAGACGATCAAAAGATTCGTTTGGCGAATCTATGTACGCGCCGAAAAGAACTCGGCTCCTATTCAAACGCAGATAAAGGATTCTCTCTCCTTCTCCTTCGCGCACACGGACGCGCTCAGAGATTACTTTCTCGTAGACAAGTTCGATTGGAATCGAACCTTTGCTTTTACCTCTACTCGTTTTTCGATCGAGATACATACTTTTGAAAACAATTGTACAGGCGCGATACAAATAAAATAGAACTAACCCAGTTCGACGTCCTGATCGTCTGTCAAAATCAGGACTATGTTTGGTTTTCTCTCTCTAGGCTGCTGATACGGCAGATAGGGTGAGTTCGACTGTGAGTTGTAATTGTTGTTGCCATTGTAATTAGACTTGTGAAGGGAACCGCGACGCTGACCACCGTAAACGTCGTCCGCAGGGGCGTCCGCGTCCGTTCGTCTGGCATTGACACCCAACAATAGTACGGCTAAAAACTGTAGTAACTTTCTCATGGTGGCTGGTCGTCGGTTGCAGGCTCTTCCTCTCAATCGGATGTCATATCATGGCTGCTACTGTAACAAGCGAGGCGCGTCGCGCGTTAACAAAAGTTTGCTTCTGACGTTAATTGGATCGAAAGCTCGATAATTCCTTCTTACAAGCTCTAACCTTCCACCAGATCGATATTGAATCAAACGCAAAACAGGGGACTTTAGCGACAAATAATATAATAATAATTCTTTATTTACATTTACAATTTCGAACGTCAACGATAGAAAAGGGTTATGAATAATAGATCGTCCAAGTACCTACAGCAATATTTTAAAGGATTGCGGGTTCCCAGGACTTCCATCGCGGCATAAAAATGAATTTTACACGTGTATGCGTTTTCTAGACGTGCCACACAGGAAGATCGCACGATCGCGGCACAACTGGTATCGCTCTAGGGTAAAATTCTTGCGCGACCAAAACTGATTGCATAACAGCTTAATGCCACACGGTGCGTGGTAGTATGTGCGACCGTTTATTATTACCAATAACGCATGGTTCGATCAGGCAGCGTGCGAAACAATTAACGAAGAACGCGATCGATTTCCAGTCAGAGCGCAACTCTATCGAATGGCTCGCTGGCTGGACGTGATCCTTGTAACAAAATATTTAGCCGGAGTAGATCTTATTGCTCGGAGAAAGATGAAAGACGTAAAAAAGCATGGACGCGGCCTAACCAGGCAATGGGCAGCGTGTACGCCACAACCATAATCGGATAGCTGGGGGTTTTATGGGAAACCCTCGTCATTCCTCGGCATTCCTCCTGGCGGACATCCCGCGAACGACCAGACCCTCGTAAATAGTCGTTAGCACCTGTATTATCCGTGTCTCGTTGAATGGATTATAGTTGCCGTTTATATCAACTTTCTTCAGTCTATGGTTTCTCGCTAGAACAGGTACTTCTTTATTATTTCTCGTTAATATCTCAGCTAGAGGCACTGGCGGCGGTGTCTCGAGCGTCGGAAGATATTTTAGGTTCGGTTTAAAAGCGAACGCGATTCCGATCGAAGGGTGGAAGGAAGAAAGATGATCCGAAGTTTTACGACGCGAAGCAGAATACAGACGCGAACAACCGACTGTCTATACCTGTAGTAAATTTATTCGAACAGATTCCTACGGGCTTGCAAAAACGCCGAGAAAAGACTTTTTCCTGGCGGGAGAAGAAAGGCGACATTCGCGTAGCGATTCATTCTCTTCCGACCTATTTCCTGTAAAATACGGTCTTTTATTAAATTTCGCGAAACGTGCGATTCTGTTTTCGCTGTTTCGACGACGCGACGAGAATAAGAAACGATCACGATCGAGGTGACGTTTTCTCAGTTATTGTTTCGTCCAAGCAACTTGCTTTCAAACGCTAATTTCCTACTGTGGCAAACCCTATTAGTTTGGTATTTCGTTTCAACATTTACGAGATTTCTCCTGCACGCGTCTTAAACACGATCGAGGTTGCGAATAAGTTCAGGTGCGAGGAGCCGTCTTGTAACGTACGAGAATCCACCTTCATAAAGTTCACGAGAATACACCTTTACGCAAAGACTCGCGCGTACATAGATCGGCGAAAGTGAGATTTCATCTTTACGTATCCACCTGGCGCACGGTATTTTACGTTGCTACAAGACCTTCGCGTGTCTTTGTGTACAAGATAGGGAGATAAAATAAGGAGATTCGAGAAATACAAACAGTTTATTTCCTCCGTATGAATTCCCTGGTGTTTCCTTGCCTATTCCTATAGAATTCTATGAACGTGCATCTACGATTTCTTTCGACAGAGCTAGTTTCGCTAAATGTTTCAACGTCTCCGTCCTGCTACAAATTTCTCTAGTCTTTTTAACACGCGTACGCGTCCCGATACGATCGAAGAAGCGTCGGGATTATGGATCTCTAATTAGCTCTATCCGCGACCGAAGCAAGTCGGTTGAAAGCGTGTCCAGAGGTGGCTGGAAAGATGTCAGGAAGTGATGTCACGGTCGATCTGGCTGCTCGATCCGGTGGCTCGGAACCCGCATTAATTACCGCTAATTGATAATCACCTCGTCTCTCCCGGTGCAGCAGGTAGGCAAATAAGAAGAGGACAGAGGCTGGAAGGCACAAGCATCGAAGAAACAATATGCTCTTTCTCGCTCTTTCGCTTCGTTCCCTGCGGGACTCGCCGAAAGAATCCTCGCACGATACATTATACAATTTATCGCGTCGTAATTGGCTGTTGCAGTCGTCGATTAATTCGCGATGGCTCGTGAAATTCGACCGAAACCCCTCGACGTTTCCGACGACGATGAAAAACTTGGAAACGCGCAAGCTCGCATCGGGCTCTACAATGCGGTCGAACGGTAATTAAATTTTGGTACGTGGAGTGTTGGTTTTTCGCTGAATAATTTGTATACCCTGAGCACACAACTTGCACGTTTCCGGGCAAAACACATCGGTGCATTGAACTCCATATTCCGTCTCTGTTTCTCGTGATCAAGAGTTCAAGCATCGAACTCGACAGAAGCTAAGAATAGTAAAACAATAATCTCTCCGTATGTTTCGCAACCGTAGGAATTGAGTAACTGGTATCGTCGAGTGTCGCCGTCGCGTTCGAAACCATTGTGCAAACCGCTATGTCTATAGGAAATAACTTGGGTGTCGAGAAGCCGGCGGGTTTTCTCCGTGCTCCTTGAACTGGGAAACCGATGATATCGATCAGTCATCAATTAGCACTCGATCTCGTTAGCGCTCACCGCCTAGTCGAAACCTAACCCGAACACTGTCGTACGCGAGCGTTGCATCCACATCGACATCGAGCCCCGTGGCTCGTTTGCATTCGATTCGCGGCGCGAACGTGCGCCCAAGTCTTTTTCTCTCTTTGCTACGTTCCATCTTCCTGCGTAGCCCCGGATCGTTTCCTTCGTCGACGTAATTTACGTACGCAAGAGCATGCTGAAAAGCAGCGTGGGTGGCGAAGCTATCGGCAACAGATACACGCTATATACGGTCGGAGTAGGTCGCAGGTAAAACGGATGTTACGTATTCGTAGCTCGCGTGTAAACCTGCGATGCGACACACGCTCTCCGTTCGGAGTGTAGGTCGATCTCTGTAGGTCGGCTCGTCCGAGGAAGTGAATATTCATTCGAGGCGTTCGCCCTGCGTGGGAAGCGCGACGAAATTTACGATCGACTAAACGATCGTGCCCGTTGATCACGATAACGATCAACGCCACAACGCCGGTGTCAGAAACGCGAGGCGAAAATCACATATCCCCGCGCATATGTGCCGTCCGATCGGGCAGGAATGCTCTGAAATGCGAGCTCGTACGAGCCGCGAGAATTCGCCTAGTTACTTGGATATGATTTACCGTAACGTTTCATTGCCTGCTGCTTTAGAACCGCGCGATCCTTCCGAGTATTTCCAGTTCTAACGCGAGTACAAATATTGACCTATTTTGTTTACGAGTTGTCTCGATTTATCATCGTTGTGCAAACGTAATGAGGTTAACTGTGGATCAATAGGCTACGGATAGTCTATTGGGTCGTAAAATGAGTCCTTGCATTTACGATTCTACGCAACGTAATCGCGAAGATGATCATTTCCACAGGCCTGTAGCAATAGGAGATAATTTCGAGCTAGCTTCCCTTGACCGTGATCAGAAATCTAACGAAAAATCCCGAGAGTTTAATTTACAGTTCAACGCCTCCGGCTATGATCGATTTAGTCCCGAGTCATCATCATTGGTTTCCTCCGCGTTAGAATTGGTCACTCGCACCGATGTTATTACGATTCCCCGTGTTAGCGCCATATCCGACGGACGAGATATTCTCGTCGTTTGAGAATCCCAATCGACAAGCTGATGATAGGCTGGAAGAACCGTCGGCAATCGCAACGCCAAGACGCGGATTAGACCATCTGCGGTTTACAATTGGCCGCGGCTCGTCGAGCAAATAACAAGCCAGTGAACAGTCGTGATTATCACGCAGACGCACACGTATGATGCATCGTTTTCTTCTTATAGACGTGATTCGACGATTCCAGAGATAAAACACAATTTTTATTCGCAATTTCACGATATCTTAACTCCGCCTTCGAGTCGGAATCGTGAACGGAATTGAGTTAGTATTCCGTGAAGGGCATTAAGATTTACGCACTACCTTGCGTCCTTCCGTACGTTGAACCTTTTTCTCTAAAACGCTGTAGGGGTGGAAACTATAATTCGTGTGTTTCCAGATACTTTTGATTGGAATGTTTTGTCACAGTTAACGCGCGTAAATTCTGCGGGCGTTTTGTATATCACCGTGCGCGGCATGTAATTTTTGACGTCACTTCCTGGGACAGAACAGTAGGAACGAGCGTGGACTGAATTCAGCGCAATCAGATAATGTGGCCGACGTATGTACACACGTGCAGTCGTGTTTCGACTTTACGCAACGCGAACGTGCGTCCACCGACCCGCTAGGGATGCAGTCGTCCGGTGCATCTGTTTCTAAGCTGCACCCGAAACGATATAGTCGTTACGGATACTTCACGGACTGTTCGATAATGGCCCTGCGAAGTCGTCGATCGTAGAATCAGAAATTGTGTTGCACTCGGTTTAAAGTGTTAACGGTACTCCTGCGCGACAAGCTGCACGCATCGACTAGAATAGATCATTGATTTTTCTCAACCGATACGGCCGCTCCGAGGAACGCTCGAGTCTCCGAGACGAGAGTGGTGCGAGTCCAAAAAGTTGTAAGATCGAGTTCCACGTTGCTACTATTTATGTCAGGCTTGTAAAAAATGTAACTTATCGCGTGTTATTGGAAACTTTCTAATAACTGCTTCCTGGAACGATAATACACAAGTTAACAAATTTACAAGATTTCGAAACGGGATACCGTCGATTCCTGATTAACTGTGGACGTTGGTAGATGTTAGGATGATCGTATTTCGCAAAATGAAATATTTGAAAATGTTTAAACCCGCGCAAAAAATGGCTGAACCATTTTGATCTCTGTGGATCTGGTCGCTACGTGTGTACAGTCATGTTCGACAAATTCAGCTAGAAGGGAAGTTCCCTGTCCCACATTTTCGATCTATGCGCGTGTTTGTGCGGCATGCACTGGAGATATCATGATAGCCGTTTCCTGCATCCGCCTGGAAATCGCGCGGATTCGTCCGTTAATTAATTTAACTGTCCTAGCGGAGTCACGGGATTGAACCGTGGCACGCGTGTTCTACGCAAACGACGATTTGCTCGTGTGACTGTCGCCACGGTGATTCAACGGGGAGGATGTTAAAACAATTAATGTAACAGAACGGTTACAGCATTCGTTTTGCGTGCTGCTTTTAGATACGACTACGCTGTGCTTCGTAGTTACTGTAATAGTTTGTTACGAGCATTAAACGAACGTGTCTTGATAATCGAGATAATTGCGCGTAACAATCTGAAGACTATCCTCGAAACGACACAACTTCTGAAAACGGAGGTTTCTTCTAAAACTACTTAGACAATTGTCGGATTTGACGAAGAAGATAACGCATGTTTGAGGCGAAAGAAAGGACTCTGTACAAGCGAATAAAAGCTACTTGGATTTTAACGAGCTAAATGAAACGGCAAGTTAACGGGCAAACCCAAGGATCCAGTTCCGTGTTCGAAAGCGAACCAAGTCGTTCGTTCGGACGCTTTCTCCCGACACAAGCATGCATACTTTATATGAGATGTATGTGGTTCGGGTCTGAGCGTATCATCGCAGCGAACGACACCCCGATCGAAGAAATAAACGAAAGAACGAGGCCGCCGCGCGATGGAAGCGTCGAAACGCCTAAGAGCGTTTGGCGAGCGCGAAAATGAGAAACGAGGAAGGCGCCTCCGCGCGACGCCACCACGTACGACCAGTTATTGTTCTCGGACGAGAGGCCAGAGATTTCGAGGGTAAGATTTCCGAGGGGGCAGCTTCTCGAGCGCGATGAGATCGAGATCGTATCGCGTCGCGTTCTACAGAACCTCGAGGACTCGGCGTTTGAATGAAAGCTGCGAGCAGAGCGAGATAAAAACGAGGCTTTCTGCAGAGTAAACATCGTTGGCGAGATAAATCGGAAATTTTTCAGGGAACGGTGATGCGTGAGGGGGAAAAAATCGTCAACTTTATTGCCGAATCTAATTTTCCAAAGTGCTTTCCCCGCGTTCCGCTCGAATATTTCATACGCGTTTCCCGTGGAAATGTTTCGAAATCCGATTCGAGCGCGTGGAATAATGTCGAGAGTTCAGAGCTCTCGCGTTACTTGAATTTCACGACCTTTAATTAATTCTGTTAATTTATCGAAACTCGTCGGGCGCTACTTGATCTCTGAAAACATCCCCGAACCTCGAAGGCGTCATCCCCCCGTCGGTCTGTTCGTTATTCGCATCGAAGCAACATTCGAGATCGTAATCAGGAGAAAGCGGGGAAAGGCTGGCGTGAACTGAAAAGGTCGCGGTTCGATGCAGTGGATAACGCACAATTAGCGACACGTAATTAACGAGGGAGAAAAGGGCGGGAGTCGGTGCGACTGTTTACTCGCGTGCGTGCACGTTGCACGTGGAGGACGAGGGGCGAAGGGCGATGCGAATGGGGGAAAAGAGTGAAAGACTAAGTTGACAGACGAGCAAGCCAAGGCAGACGAGTCGAAGGGTAAAAAGAGAGAACGATCGTGGCAAGACAAGGACCGGACGAGACGAGAGAATGCCTAGACTGCTTGGCGGCTGCTTTATCAGCCCACGCATCCGAGTTCCTGCGTTTTAACTTCTAATGCGCGAATTTCCGGATGTTCTGCCTCTCTTTGTTCGCATTCCGTTCAAATACGTCGAGTATCGTGATTTAAATAACGGTAGAATCTCTATTATCCAATCGCTGTTTAATCGAACGTTCGATTAGTCAAATAATATCGTTCTAGAAACGAAAATAAATCCGTCAATTTGATTAACGTAACGATAGGAATATATGTATATTCTAATTAAAAGGGAAACTACATTTTATTGTAGCCATCAACATGTCAGGGTTCGATAAAAATATATGCAATCAATGTCCGTAAATCTAGTATTAAGTACGATTAGTCGACTTATAAATACAAATTATAGAGTCGATACCGGGATACGTCAAACGAAGAAAAACAAATACCCGATAACGTCAGTACTTGTTAATATGTCTGTTTACGTGTACTTCTTAATTAGGGTTTGTCGAATAGAATACGTATTTCTCTTTTAGCGACTGTGATAAGTATCGCGTAGAGTAATGCGAACGTAAATTCTGAAAGGAAGAACTGCACGTCGTGCACGGTATAGTAACGCCGTAAATTTCTAAAATTTTTATCGTCAAAGTGCATCGATATTCCAGCCTCGTCGGGGTTTTTTACTTTCGCTCGATTAATATGCCAGGAATATTGCCGCGATAACGCATGGAGCGCGTGACTCCCACAAGATAATATTTCTCTCCGTTATCCCGTTCTCCCATGGCGCGTTTCGTTCCGGTAATTAATATGCCGCGAAACAGTCATTTTTATTCGCATTTTTCCGCCAGTCAATCCGCCGTTTAATTGCTACACCTGTATTATAAAGGACCGACGTCGCTTTCGCGTTCATCGAGCTGCGTGACTAAACCACACCGTGCTGAAAAAAGGGTTACACCCTCGGTGAAATGTATTCTCCTTCGAGAACACGCCTCCCTGTCGAAGCGACGCGGAATAATTTAATCATTCGATCGTTAATTGGGAATCGTTGTCGCGGAGAATAATATTTTCGGCGACTTCTCCGTCGACGAGGATAGTACTCCAAAATACACTACATAACGACAATACGGCTTCAATTATTTACACGCTTTGCATATTAGATTCCTAGTTGCCAAGAATGAAGAAAATACTGTCGAACGATCGAGCGTTTGCGCAATTTGTACGACGCGAGTATGTTAAAGTTTCAGACGCTACGATGATACGTGCACATGTTACCCGGTGATTTTATTTTCGTACCGAGGGTCTCGTTTTTTCGCAAAGAGCGAGACTCGTGGAAGAAAGCGTTCCGGCCGAAGACAGATTGCGTAACGGGCCTCGTTACTCTTCTCGACACCCCGAAGAAATACACGTTGTACCAACGGAAGTAATCGCGTTGCATAATCTTCGCAGCTCCCATGCACACCCGAGCCGTGAAGTTGCATGTTGCGGGCTATTGCAACCGCCTCATCCTTGAACGAAGCCACAAGGTGGATTAATAGCTTGATCGTATTCCCTCGATCGGGTCTTGGCTCTCTGCGAAGACGACAGGCCGCTGACGTCGTCGTCGGAGCAACAGACCAAAAAAAAAACAGTTGACCAGGAAAATGGCGTGTGGCAGCGTTGATGCAATATCGGCACGTATCGGTACCATCTTCAGACGTGCACTTTAGTTAATGCAGTCGGCGGTCTGCGGTTGCTATTTCTCACGGCGTGCGACTCTCCGTACACGTAGAACCGGGAATGGGGCCCCATCTGCTCGAATGGCGGCGTTTAGCACTCGCGTTCGTGACACAGGAGAAGAATGGACGGACGAGTTTAAAGTTTCGCGAGGGGGCAAGTATTCTTGAAATCGAAAGAGACCGATCTTTGAATCCGGGTCGGCAGGTTCTCGAAAAGAATTTAGTAACGCTTATGCGATTCGAATGCAACATCTTCTTACGGTTGGAATTAGTCTGCGAAAATGGAGTATCGAAGGAGTCGTCGAAACACATTTTTGTTGTTTTAAGAATGTATCTCATTTGTTAACGGAAGACGCTCGAATTAATTGACGCAACGGAAATCGGAATTAAATTATGTATGAGAAATTTCAACCGTTATCGATACTTTCAGCTAAAATGGTTCAAACTTCGTGAATCGACAGGTCGTTACGGAGCACAGGTATCTCCTGTCAATAATTCACGTCGAAACTTGTGAAATTGATAAGTGGTGAATGTTTCCCGGCCGGATAACAGTTTAAATGATTTACTTCTGAACGAGGGAGTCGCCCGATACGCGGGGCTCATGGATTTTCAGAAAAATGTAATAACAGGTTGCCCACTCGATCATAATATGTACTTAGCAGGTTTCCAGTTCTTCGGTTGGCCAATTAAATTCATTTGCTTGAAATTATCATCTCGAGGAACGGGCGCGGAAAGTGTTTTGCATCGATCCTCGAGCGTGTATTTCCAGACGAGGAATTTTTTCGCCAATCGTGTTGATTAATTGCAATCGGAATCCTAACACATTCGTTAGGTTATTACGGATCGAACTCGTTTTTCTCGTTGGGTATAAAATCGCAAGTGATTCCATGTACCGTCGTGATCTCTTATCCGAATACAAACAAACGAGCCACGCGTTTGTTAGCGATCATTAGCCAAAGAACGAAACGAACTTGGAATTTTTTCCCTTAATAACTTTATCGGTTCTCGAATTACGCGGAACGACGACGCCCTCAAATATATTATGCGGAGATCTAAAAATACCTCATACATAATCGCTACGTTTGAGATTTCTTTGATCGGAATGGACTACGCAGTCTACCCGTGTTTCGGGCAATCGATTAACGCGTACCGTTGAGAATGAATAATTGGCTGCTTTAATAAAGCCAAAACTCATCAATATTAATGGCCCGCTGTCTTTTCTCTCTTTTGAACGAATCCGAAACCTGAATTTTAAGAACTCCGCGTCTCGATGGGCGTTGAGAAGCCTCTTGTAATTCATCTGCAAGAATGTACTCGGGGAACAGGCTAGTTTCTGTTTTTAATTTCCATCGGCACATGTTTATGGTCATTGCTTTAAGCTTTGAAGATTAAAGCACAGACGGCTGAACGATACCAATGTACTTTCTCCGATCGAGAAGTTGATCGATACTTCAGGATTATGTCACGGAAACGACACTCTTCGGTAAGTCTCGATCGGAGCAACTGGCAATTAGGTCCGATTTACACGATTCTTTAAATCAAATTTAATCCAGGCTTATCCGATAGTTCTGATAGAGTGTACGAATGCAACTGTTTTTTCGGTAGCTTAATGTTCCGAAGGTCAGTCGAAGATTAGTGCTATGGAAGTTAACAATAAATTGAATGTTACGTATACAGGTTTGCAACACCAGATAATCTGCGTTTAAAAATATAAATAAATAGGATTTCGGGGGTATGTCTATTCACTAAAAATGATTGTAATTGACCCCCGGAACCGAAAATAATTTTTCCAGAACGATTTGAAATTTCTGAATTTAATTGTTAATAACTTTTTTGAATTTAATTGTTATAACTTGAGTAAGACCTTTACCTGTTACTATACCTCTAAAAATGGCTTTCTAATTTCTGTCAATTCATTTGTTTCGGGAGCTGAAACGTGTAAACTTTGACACCCACTCGAGTTTACGACCTCGCTATATTTTGGCCCGGACTATACCCTGGTGTATAGCACTCAAGGTCGCTAACATAAGGGACGTTGTCGTGATCCTATCAGAGGGGACGACGTACGAAGAGAACGACAACGGCAAGAAAGAAAGCATTTTTCTAACAGCTGTTGACGTTCTCAGGCGACTCGACGTCACCCCAAAAGGCTCAGCCGCTGGAAACGATAGGATGCGAATAAGTATACGTCGTGAGCCGTATTCCAGGTTCCCTTGGAAATTTCAACATAGAAGTTCTTGCAACGCAAGAATTCGATTTCAACTTAGCGGGGAATTTCAATCTTGAGCATGCTTCGTGCGAAAAAAACCAATTGCGTTGGGGAAATATGTAATTTCAATGCGAAAGCGCCACGTCTGCATTTCAAAGGGGAAGAAAGCCATGGTTCTTAGGTTCTTGATTCTTAGTTAATAAGACGCGCTCCTACGAGATCGCACTATTATTTTGTACATGTCGTTTCGCGATATCGTATTACGAGGTTCCGGTTAATGCGCGCCTCTAAATCTTTCTCCCGTGAAATTACTTTGCGGTGGCTCGTCATTATCCCTTCAAGACCCTTCGTGCGATCGCGCACGGCAGCTCTGCCCGAGCATATAAGAACTTTGCTCGCGTACCATTAACTGGTGTTCATAATTGGTAAATGGTAATAACGTTCGCTGCACTTGATAGACGAAGCCTTGTGGAAAATTGAACGATGATAGGTCAAACAGCAACTTAATGGATCATAATTATTCCTCTTCTCTTTGACTTGCCTCGTCTACTATCCGAAAGGTAGAGGTATCAAATGTAATCACAGGTCAATGATGATTATGCAACATGTCAAACACGTACGTACAAAAAAAATCTTTATATCTCTGATCAGAAGTGTGGACTTTAAGATCGATAAAGTTGAAAGCGATTCGACTCTGTCCGAAGTCCGTTACTGGACTCCATAAATTCGAAAGGAAAGCCCGGTCAAGATTCGCGCAAGCCAGAAGACACACAAAGCTCGCAACGATATCCATTCTTCTGTTCTAGAGATGAGAGGTCACCGGAGGCAATTTGTCCGGAGCCAAAGCATCAGAGCCCGAGGAATACTTGTAATGTTTTCTCGCTCCTCTCGACTTTTGTTTCGCCGTTCTCTTCTCCGTGAATTACACGGGCGCGAGTGGCTGTAACCGTGACCTGGATACCGTTCTTCGTGCTGTTTGCGCTTAAATTTCTCTGCTTTTCGTTGGTCGATGGATTCGCTAAAATTCCGCGTAGGTACCCGCGCTAACGAAACATTCTCACGACCGACTGGTATCGAAAACTTTGATTGCTACGAACACCCCCGCCGATCATCGTTATTTCCAATGCGTCCGGTTGCTCTTTCGAAACGGCGTCCGTGCCGGTGTAGTTTCCGCTTAAGGACGACGCTCATGAGTACCGGATACACGGTACACAGCATTAGGTTTCTTAAACAGGCAGAATAGGCTACTTACAGGACCCCGAACCGGTCAGCCGTGAAGATAGAACGTTGCTGCTGTATATACGAGTTCGGTGGACCTGCATTCCGCGAGCTTGTCTGTTATCTCGAATACCTGCGGCGCATTTATAGGCGGCAGCCGTTCGCGAGAGCGCATTTACGGAAGCCACCAAGGATCGTCTAAGCGAAGCGTGCCGTCGTCGGCCCCGACCGGTCTATGAAGACGTACCAACACAACTCCAAACGCTCTCGACTACCGCGGGAGGAATGGCGACGAAGAGAAAGGAATGGAGCAGAGGAAGACGCGGAATCGCGATGAATGTGTGCCTTAATGGTATTCACTGCGAACATACTGAGACCGAGAATGAATGGATCTTAAGAACTCGTTGCTAACACCTCGCGACACCGGCAAGATCAGCCGTGACGCGAGATGCGCCTCGCCGGTTCGCTGACGAGCTACGAAACGACGATCAGATCAACTGCCCTCGTTAATGACACCTTTCCTGTCGGCGAAGTCTTGCGTCACACCGAGGATTAAATACACCCGTTCAAAATAACATTGCGCGAGTGGTGCTCCTTTATCGTCTTAAGACTCCAGCGACGAACGATGTTAATCCGTGCAATCCGATGTTAATGGCTGCGACGAGAAGATAATCGAACGCGCACAGGGGATTTAGATTGAGAAAAGTACATTTCTCAAATCGTACACGCGATTATAGAAATACACTGATATATTCGAGCAATTCGATATATGTAATGTTAGAGCTCGGAACGAAGAATTTTTCACTATTTTCATTCTGTCCCATCTTCTCGTTGAATCGAATCTAAACCAGAACTATAAATTATCGAGCGCCGGCCGAGTTCATCAATCATAGCGACTATGACATCTGTACCCGCGGGTCCAGCGCGTGCCGGAAGACATTTAACAGTGTTCGCGCTCTTTATCATTCTCCGACGACGAATCGATAACAAGCCCATGCGTGACACAACAATGTCCGTATTACCGCTTTCAATTAACCGGGCGGAACCTGCGGCGTCGATTAAGACCGGTTTCAGGAGATGCTGCGAGACCGTGCGGAAATACGTAAAATTGGACGCGTCGAAATCGATCACGCTAAGTAATTCGGTAACTGGCGGTTGATTATTCACGTCGAAACTGTCGACGATCATTCATCTGTCTCGTATGACGGTCGGTTAATCGAAAAATCCGACACGGAGATCTCGACTCCGCGAATCGAACAGCCAACAGCAACCGGAAACGACGGGGATAATTTTAGTTTCATACGCGCGGGGAACGAAATATCGCGTCTAGGTATTTAGTTGAACGTTACGCGAGAAACGCGTTACATCCGATCTCATTAGCCGATTCGAAAATGAACAAAGAGCAGATGGCGGGCTAGCTGGAGAACCTGATTCCGCGTTGCAACGATTCAAATGCTATCTGGATGTAAATGCGAGTTATAAGCGGTTTCTTGCATGTGGATTTTTACAGTAACGATTTCGCGATATGCACGAATCGAATAGGTTTTAGCATGCTTTGGTGTTGGCGTTCTTTACACGTGTACGATACGAGTGCATGAATTGGAAACGTCTCGTGGTGCAATAGCCCGGTACTATCTTTATGCGGGTATAAATTGCGAGCATTTTGGTCCTTCTGGGCCGTTGAAACGACGCGGGGGCACGAAATGAAAAGCTATTACATCTATCGATTAAGACCGTCGGCTTTTACCCGCTAAATCATCAAACGAGATTGTGGGTGCATTAGTTAATGCACTAGAGTATGCAGTCCGTGTATATTTATAGATCGGTTCTGGATTCGTGTCGGGAAAGTAGAGTTCCTGTAAGCGTGTGTCGAGCTTCAGAAGTTCGTCTTCGGTGCTCAAGAGTCAAGAAAGACATAAATATCGAGATTGCTGGAGTAGATCGTGGGAAAAGCTTTGATCGTCCTCTACGAGCAGAGATGCTACGACGGCTGACTACTGCGGCGGAATGCAACTGGGTTCCCCGGTTTCTACGACTTCTTGTTGGCGCAAAGAAGTCCGTTTCGTGACACTGTGAATTCCACGGATCAAAGCACGAGATGTCTCGTAACACGCGTGCCGAGTGCACCGTGTATCGTGGGAACAACTCTGTAGAAGAAAGAAAAAGAACTAACTTGTCACTCACCGATAACGTGTTCTTCGAAACACCGGGGATTTTGCGTCTTACGCACTGTTAATATCGTGCAAATACTCCTGTTCTAAATCCTGCATGATTCTACAACCGTTTCAGTCAACTTCGCTGGACACGTTAGCCTAACCCATCTGTAACACGGATCCCAGCGAAACCACATGCAATCCTGGCAAAATGTCAGAACAGTCTTCCAACAGAACACGGCTAATACCGAGAAACCTCGAACAGTATTAACTGTAACTTCCTCGATTCCACGTACCGAAGCTGGTCACCCATTTTCCAGATAAACTGCGATACGAATAAAAAGGATCCGAAGTTACGGAAGAAAAAGGGCACCCTGAATCCACGTGACAAAACTTAATTGAAATGCAACGACCACTCTGTTACGCCTCTTCCATATAAAACGACGTAATTTGCGTGCAGTGTATCAAACGGAAGGTTGTTACGGCGAAGGAAAAGGAACGATTTAATAGTCGTCGTGCCCGAAGCTATCAATACCGTGAAAACAACCTTGCGTCGTGAGACGCGGGATCAACGGTTGATCGGATACACGCGTGGAAAAAAAGGCGTGAAATGTGGAATTCCAATTAAGATTCCTAGGCGCCACCCAGCGCGACTGCCGTTGGTGCATTAATCAGGAAAACGTGTACGTACGCGTATCGTTAACGTTTGTCTAATAACAGCACACCAGCGTCGCTGGTTCGCAACTTATAATGCATAAATAAGCTTTCCAGCGTTTACGACACTGTGCACGTTCCCTTTGCACGCATCCGTGGAGAATCGAACGACTTCGTGCTCGCTCGCCGCGTACGCGTTTCGCTTGATGTTCTTGAATACAAGTTCTGCGTCTCCCACGCGGACCGAACGAACAAAATCCCCATCGGTTTTTTCGCCATCCTTTCGAGGCAAGCTCAGAATCATCCAACCACCAAAATAGGATGACCCAATTAGAGCAAGTTTGGCTTATTAGTTTGCGACGACGCAACGCCGAACACGACGAATAATTTCCCCCTTTATCGTTGCTCCTGCTGGCAACGGTGTTTGTTCGTAAACTATTTCTGCGTTAAATGCGGTATCGAAGCTAACCATTTGGGGATAACGCCATCGCCATGGATAAGCCGCAACGCATGACGTGATACATACACTGTTCTCATCGGTTCTTAAGAATCATCCTGTGTACCTAATGAATACTGTGAGTTGGCTGCGTGACAAAACAGAAGATCTTCGCGTGTAATCGTCGAAACTTCTTCCTGACATTGATTTATAGTCACTCTGACCGTCAGTCAACGTGATTTCTTGCAACATCCTACCAGCGTATTCCCGGAAACGTGATAAAAATTTAAATAATCGATGTACCGATATTCTGGGCAGATTTTGGGAACTTGGTTAC
The DNA here is from genome assembly GCF_051014445.1 of Colletes latitarsis. Lineage (NCBI taxonomy): Eukaryota > Metazoa > Arthropoda > Insecta > Hymenoptera > Colletidae > Colletes > Colletes latitarsis. The sequence continues at coordinate 20,884,109 of NC_135135.1, read as the reverse complement.
GAAGGGTGAGTTACCTAACTTGACTACCTTGTATGTATTACTCATAATAAGAAGTCATTGATTTCGCAATAACTGGCATAGCTCTACGCGATTCTACAATTTCTCCAATAACGAACAAAGTTCTATCCATAGTGTCGAGCGGCGCGCAATAGACTGAAATCAATATCTCACGATTAACGTGTCACCTTTTAACTTCCTAGAATCTGAAACAAATCCGCGAACGGACAGTGCACGTTTCTATTCCAACTAAAGTTTTCCCTACGTCGTTCTAACCCTATGTCATCTATCCTTGCTTTAACACACTTGAATTTTACTCTGAAACATAGCAACGGTAAATTCAGTAACAGTTTGTTGCATCGGTTAAGGATATCGAGTCAACGATTCGACCGCATCGTTTCCTGTTTGGCTGTTCGAACGGGAGCGGAATAAGCCAATTAGAACTATCGCGTCGACACAATAAAAAGCGCACAGAACGCGGCCGAAAGAGTAATAACGGACGATAAGCGGGCAAAGAAAGTTAAGTGCGATTTAATGTACTTCGCACCGGCAGGGGCGGCTGGACAAGTTGCCACCGCCGAGAACCAGCCATTGTTCCCGCGCAGGGATTTGCCTTACGCGGATTATCGTTATCTTTATCTCTCACCCACGTGTCCTCTTCCCCCTTTTGAGCAATCCTTGCTCCGACTAATTTTTAGCTTCATCTCTCCCACGCCCGCGCGCGGAAGCACCGCTTGCAGAATAATTTAATCGCGAGTACTTAGACGATTCTAAGCTTAGATCAAATGGATATCTTTTGTGGATCATAGCAGAGTCGCGCTAATAAACGGGAGATTGTGTCTCTCAACGTACCCTAGATCAAATTTGGGGTGTCCAAATTCAAAGAACATGGAGAACGCGTGTTGGAATTAGCGTTTTTTTATACATATAATTGTATTTAAATGGGCGATCGGTTTGACGCACCGCGTGTACGAGTGCCGTATGACCTTTACGAACAATGGTGCAACTCGAGCACGGCACGCAAATGCGCACGGTTATCGTTTATTGTCGACCATATTACGTGAGCACGCGACGCCAACATGCTCGTTTTTCTGTCACCTCGCCCAACGGTCTCGTTTGCTCGATTGCTAACAAGTTGCCATCGCGAAACACGTTGTCGGTTCTGTATTAAGTCTGAATTTGCTCTGAATGGTCATTGCGCGAGTGTAGTTTATCTCTCTCGTTTTCTGATACGCCTACAATTCTCTTGTCAATTACCGTGTTTCTTCAAATTGTCTTTGTACATCGAAGGACAATTTGAGAAATGTTCTTCGTTTCACAAAGGGACTGATAGCTCCGAATGACACGCGAACAAACAATAAATAGATCGTTGCCATAAAGCGGGCTTAACCGAAAGAAAGAAAGCATCGTTGATACTTCTCTTTGATTCCGTATTTACATTGAGATAAGTTCGATTAAACGGAACGAATAAATCGCGGGACCGAGCTTGCGTGGGTGGCTGCGTCAGCTCACGAGTCATTAAGAAATAAAACGACGCATTGGAATCCGAAGTGAAATTACAGCCAATGAAACGACTAGCAATTAGTCGCATACATTATGCAGGACCCAGCAGGGTACTTCGTACCTGCTGAGCTCCGGGGATGATCGATCGACCAGATGAAAACGATTTCGTCGTTCTTTGCCGAGATTCCAACCCTGTTCTCGTTTCTTCGCGGTTCAACGGGATTAACTGGTCCCGTGGAACTATTTTTCCTGCTAGTCGCCGCAGGGCAAAGCCACCGGATTTTTATCTGTAAAATCGAGAGCGAGCGTCATCATCGGCGTGAGAAACAATACGAGTCTCTCTTCTCGAGAAGATCTCACGACCCTCTAGAAATCATTGTACATCGCTTCGGGAGAGGTATTTTTAGTCTGTAAATTGACAAAGTTATCTGTTAGTTTAAAAAGAAGATATTAATACAATTGTAACACAAAATTGGCTGCGTTAAGAGAAACTATAAATTCACTCTCAGCTCGACGAACGCGTGTGATCCAGCTGTTGCTGATCTATACTTCGGGGGACCGTTCGTCTTATTTTGGACTCTAGAATCTCCCATTAAAATGTTTTCCAGGGCTGACCGAATACCCTGTATAGATACAACATGTTAATTTATATTTATATCGAAAAATATGTACATAGATGTTTGCCAAGAGAAGCTAAACGAATTAACACGTGTTTACAGGCGTAGTCTATGTTTGGAATAGGAAGTAAAGTATAGAAATCCAATTTTATACGGTTTCTTCGCGAAGCAAAAACTCGAAGATATACGACAGACACGATCTTCGGTGTGTTGTTTCCCCCAGAAAAATAAAATTCAACGGATGTTCCTCGCTTCGTTCAAATGCAGCTTCGTCTCGCGCCAACGATGATTTACGCCATTAACGTTCGTCACCCCTACTGTCACGCGTCACCGATAAAACAAGACCACTCTATCCTCCCCTCGGTATCCTATCCTACGCAAGGAATATCCTTTGACGTCAAGCACGACACGAAATTGACCAGTGTCTGTTAAACGAAACTGTGCGATCTAACTCCGATCGACGAATTAAATATCGCATGGAAAGCATTCCTGATGTACCAAAAACTCGTGAATCATATCCAGATCATTTCATAGAAGACGAGTTCTCGCAATAGGCATTAGTTAGCAAAGTGCCCTTACTGATCCTCTTACAACAGACAGATTAAAGCTTGCGGAAAAAATGTGCGTGCGAAACGCTGAATCACATAGCCGGTGGAAAGTGGAAAAAACGCAAGACAAGTTGATCGACGCTTGAAACACCCGTGAGTCATGTAAAGTGATGTGGTCTAATGTAAACTGGTGTACGCTATGGCTACACCAGCCGAGGTCACGCAAGGTCTTCAAACGTCCAAGTAACCAGGATCAGGCTGACGCGAGAATGGCGTGTAATTTTCAAATGCGCCATTGAAAATACATCTAAGAGCTCGCACCGTTTCCGGCGCGATCTTTGCACTGTGGCGAACACTATTTTCGCGCCGGAGACATGATTGATTTCCACACGTGGAACCTTTCCTCGTTGTTAGTCTGCGTTTATTATCGTGAACATTGTTCGAAAAAAGACTTTACCACCTCGTGGTAAAGCAAGGTTCAATTTTCAGAGAATAGCTTTAGAAACTCCAAGTGAATACGCTTGCAGCTGCCTTCGAAAAATACGGAAACCACTGCTTTAAACCAATTCCGGACCGTGACTTCCTGATCGTAACTGTGTGTTCGATCCATCCTGAGTGCATTCTATGAGCTTCAAATTTTCTGCGAACACGACAGAAGGGGTGAATCCAATTAAAAGGAATCGGATAGAAAGAAACCATTTGCGAGGAGCATTAGCCCCGGCTTATAGTTTGCAATTGCAAAAGATATTGTCCCCTAGAAATGCCTGGATTAATCCCCTTTCACGACGGTCAAAGTCGTTTCATTTCCCCTCTTTGCCAAATCGACTGTATCGCGTGCGAGGATCGAGAGCCGATAACGACGATTGATAAATGGACAATCGATACGCCAGCCGATGGGAACATTCTGACCAGCGTCATAAACAGCTGACCACGTTTTGGTAACATATGGTCGTACAATATTCCCACCGTCCTGTCCTCGCTGGAGACCGGACATTGTCTCTCCATGATTTTCCTCGAACCCCAACGAACAACCAGTCAAACACAATAACGCAAACCGGAGGGGAAAATGGTCACGAAATCCTTGGGCAAAAGAAAACAGGGTGGCCCCGTCCTTGTCGAGGGAGACGCGCATTAAAGCTGGACTTTCGGTACTCTTCTGTTGCCTACAATTATGTTAATTCCTAGCAAACGGATCTCTCGTTGCTTAGATGTTTATCGAGTATGATTTAAACATCCTGGCGTCATATTAGATTTTTCTGAACAAAATAACCAGTTATCATGGGACGTTAAATTATTCCGCTACGACTCAGCGAATCATCGTTAATTTTTCGAATAACCAGTCTTTTAAAACGAAGGAAGATCGATTTTTGTTTACTCTCCCTTGGTAGCGTAACATTCTCCTCCTTAGGGGTATAATTTTTGCTCGGTGAGGTCGCCTCTAGACGTTATGCAAATCGAATGGCGATGACTTCGCGAGTAACACACCCAGCCGCGGGTTTTCAATGTGCCGTGAATGGACTGACGCTTTAATAAATAGTGAACTGGTCGTGCTATGAATCGTGCATTTACATAAGCGCGAGGAAGCACGATGTTGTAAAGCGGTGCTTTTCGTGCAGCTTGTCGGGGTGCTTTGAGCGCGATGCAATCAAAATTTCGCATTACGATTTCGCGTTAATCTCGGCAAATCTCCGGATCTTTGCGTGAAATTCTCCTTCCCCTGGTCGTAAACGAGGGATCTTCGTTAAAATCAAAATTGCCCGCGTTGCCGCGTCGCTCCTTCGTTTTCACCGCGAACCCCGAAATTCACGAAGGTGAATTTTTTGTAAGGCGAAAAACGATACTTCTCTGTAACAGCTTGTTGAGCTGGTCAGGCTTAGGCGGACATATCGCGTTTCGCTGTAAAATTATACATGCTGTGTAGTTTCCCATTACATACATATTCCGAAGTTTCGGGGTTCACTATCCTAAGAGTACGTCGAGTATCCTCGAGCTTTCGTGTAACGTTCGAACGATCCTCCCAGAGGCAATATCTAATTACCAATATCTCGAGTTTTCAGTGTCTTTTTTTTTAAATACCTCGAATCAATCGTGCGCATCACGGATTACACCAATACATTTACACCGCATCGATCATATTCCGCTTCTAACGCAGTTAATTTCACTTTGGACAATGAATCTTGACTGCGATTTGTGACGATTTACCGATCTGACCGTTCTTCGACGAATTGATGAGTATCGCTCGACTTATCGTACTCCCATTATCGTCGATATTTATTTATCGTATCGCTGCTGATATCGGCGTGGCAATGTACTCTGGCTTAATCTGGAGCGGCACACGTCGCAGAACCCGATAAACTCGCGTAAAATTAGCTTATCGGTGGTTCGGTTTACCGTTTCCACTCTGGCGTTGAAATGCCGCGTTTCCGTGACGCCAAAAATAAGTTTATAAGCTGACTACGATGGTCGAATAATTTCCAGATTCGAGAACTAGTCAAAGTTGGTATATTTATACTCGTTTCGAATGCAGTCTAGACTATTTTTCGACCTAAACTCAACGCTTACAAAAGTATACGTTTCTTTTATTTCCCCCCCATTATAATGGTTACTAACAGGGAACTTCGTTTTGTGTACCGTGAAATCTTCAAACATTCGCTTGGGCCTGGTCCTTGTGTACTCAACGATCAGCTGTTGTGTATTTAAAATCAACGGCATGCATTTCAAACATCTTCAAACCCATAAGAAGACTTTGAAGTGCCTAACATGCCCAGTCATTGAAATTTTCTTATGAGTTACCGCTGTGTATTCTCGAAACTTTTATTTTGAGAAAGAGAAAGATCATCCATCTAACTTTGTCGTTTCGACCGATGAACACAGGCGGGACGACACCTCCGCATTCCGACACGAGAGTCGGATCGAAAGTCAACGAGTCTGTCTAACGATCGAGGATTGCTCCATGCTTCGATGAATTTCCATGCGCGCTGATTAAGTTGTCGCGATGTGGGTCAGTCTCATTTGCGGGATCAATCTTGTCGCGACTCGTTGCGTGCCTAATCCGATGAATAATAAATTTGCACGATTCGTTCGCGATACGATAACTGGAAAATTCATGAGCTTGGCCGAACAGGAGAAAACCTTGATACACGGTTGCTTATAAAATCTCGAATGTACAGGCTGTGGAATAATTGTGCGTCGCGTCTATCGCCGATCTGCCAAAACAACTTCCCAATTTGTCGATCGACGATGAGGGGAAAATGAAATATCGATGAATCGTTAGATCCGCGCAGAAGTTAATGACCGGTGGACGTACGAAACGCTTCTAGGCGTAGCGATCATTAGCCTTAACACTTTTAAGCTTCACGGTCGTCGTGGCTGGTGCGCGGCACGAAAATTGGACGACTGCCCAGCGACAGTGTTCTCGTATCACGGGGCCGCGGTATTAACATTCAACGCGAAGTAAATGAGTTAGGCGTATATTTATCTTCGGTTAATGCACTTCCGCGAAAAAGCTTCCTAGAACCCCCGGACGGCATCGATCGTAAAACGCTTTATATCTACCGCATACCTCAGCGTTTTCTTCTGTGCTTCGCTATGCGACGGAGCCCCGTGCGCTTCTTCCACCGAACATGCTTCGTTTCTAGCACACGATACGTCTCTGCAACGATGAAAATCTATTACGCGATCGACCTTATCTCGCGATTTGCAATTATGTGCATAGACACGGAAGCAACCGGGCGAAGCTGGTAAAAGGGAAGGATCTTTTTGGATCCACAGAGCGTCGTCGATCGCTGTCGTGGTACATTATCGCGTGCCGTGCGTTTTATACCGAATAACGGACCAAACGCGACACACCTGGCTGATACGCTACACGCAATTACGGCTTAAATTATGCGATTCTCATTATGTAACCTTTACAGCATCGCGAACACCAATCAACCACTCAGCGTTGCTGCATATTAAAACCCGGGTTTTCGAACAACAATTCGCGCGCACGCGAGGAGCGCGGAGATAAAGTCGCGACGCCGACGAATGATAATCGTGCCTCATCAGCAATAGCGATTTATTCGGTGTCGGGCTAGATACGTTAAACTTGCAGACATATTAATTACTACGATAACGTCTGCACACGGTTACTCGAACCATTCTTCGTCTCAAGAAAAATAACTATCGTATTATTCGGTATTTTCTGCAGACCGATTTTTTTAGATTTGAAATGTCTTAACAAGTAAACTTTTACTCGAACACATACAGAACAGTGCATATCTTGAACAAGCTTAACAATTTAAAAAAAAAATTATCGAAAATATACGTAACGCGTTTCCGTACGTTTTCAAGAAGATCGAGTTGGAAGATACATTTGCATGTTTGATCGAGGTAGAGCAATCGCGTGCTGCACGCCTTTCCAAACTCGATTTACTCTAAAACAAGCCTACGTACAAGAATATCTTGTCCTACATTTTCGCTTCTATTTTTCGTAGAAAATCGCCTACGTTTGGCAGATCGTATTAAAAATTTGAAAGGACGCTGTACATTTTCAAGTAGAAACAATTTCGAAGATAATGCAGAAGACGAGCAAGAAGCGACAAGAATATTTTTTTATCCGGTACCATTAATTACTTGCGGCCTTAATTACGCATCTGCTGATCGATACCAGACTTCGAAGCATTTTTCTCTTCGATACGTTTTTATCTCGTTTCCTGAATGGGTGTATTAAGGGAAGATTACCTCTGCGGAGAGACGTTGGTAACGAGTCCCAACCAAAAAGAGATATCATTAAAGATATTATCGTGTCACGACCGTAAAGTAATCCCAATCTTGGCGGAGGGTAGACACTACAAAAGCCCGTGAGTCACACTTCTGTATATCTAATACGTCTGTATCTAGCCTTCTAAGAGCTGACCCTTGCTCAAAGAAGAAATATGGGACCACGGCAGCGAACAGATGCACTTCGTGGCTTTACGTTGGGGTGGTGCTGAAGCCCCATTACGGTCGATTAACTTATAAATCTCTTTGAGACGAATTTCCCTCTGCCCACGCAACTCCATATATTTAAACACTCACGCTCTGCTTTTCTGATCGTGTCTGCGTAACATCGAGGCACCGAAACAATTTGTCTGGAGGCCATACGCTGGTAGGAAAACTTTGAAGAGGAAAAGAACGTAGGAGTCGTCCAACAAATGCTGTAAATCAGTCAAGAAGAGGAAGTGAAAGTTTCGTTAAAACTTAGTTTATTACCGTAATATATTCGGATGTTTCGAACGACCATCCTATCATTCTTGTTCGAGGCTGTAGCCATGTTTTAATGGCGTCGATATCTACGGGCGGGTAGTAGAACCTCGATTCAGTTGGTATAATAAAGGGCCATTAACAGCACATTGTGCGAACGGCCCTGTGGGTCTAACCGAAGTTGTAAAATAGCGATGGCAACGCGAGAGAAACGATCAAGGAAAAATGAATTACAAGGCTAGTTACGAATTAGTCACGAGCATGCAAAGAGCGCTGAATCGGTGCCGGTCCTATTATTATTCAGCGTTGAACGGTGACCGTTACCGCTCTACGTATCCATTACTGTCCAGATGTAATACGCGTGACAAATAAACAAGTGTCAACACGAGACAGGCAATTCTATGAAAGAGAACGGGATTAAGTGGACGGAAAAAGAAGGTAACGCACAGAGAAAGACTTATTATAGTCAGGAATAACAGACAATAGACTATAATTCTCAGACCGCGTCGCGAAAACGTGTGAAACCACGTGGACGAGCTCCATACGCAGGAAAGAGGTATATTCCTGTTTTGTTACAAAGACAACAATTGGAGAAGTACTTACTTATATAGTTGAAATAACTTTCACCTAGAACGTATCTAATCTACAAAATTTCGATGTTTCTAACTTGCGACGTGCGATCGGTAGCTACCTGAAGCTCTTGTTCGTGGGTAGATTCTCTAAATTCCTCAATAAAATTTCAGCGCCGAGGAAATTCGTCTACCTGGGAAGAGATGATCTTTCTACCTGGGTCAGGTTTATTGTGTACTTGGTCCTTGAAATTTGCGTTCTATTTACGTCGATAAACTGAAAACGAATTGGTAACTGGCGATAACTGTGAGTGGTTTTGAGAAGAAGATCGTCGAATTCTTCAGGAAAAACGCACCAGATGGGCGGCAGCCTCGAAGCGTCAACATGGAACAGTTATACCATTCCCAGACGGAAAGCACAGACACCCGGCCTTCCCTCCGCCATACAGTGAACCAATGAAAGCCATTTAGACGGGCGAGATGTTCGCGGTACCACTTGAAGGCTTCGTGGCAGGCACAAAAAGCAACGGGGGTGCAGTGGTTCTGGTGCCAAAATGAAGCGGCGAGTGCAACGTCGAGTGGCCCGGGCCCCGACTCCAGGTACTTAAGATTCTTACGTCCGAAATGGCTGCGCGACGACGCGGCGCGAGAGCTAACGACCCACCACTTCGTCCTTTCTGCCCCTCCCCCCCTCTGTTTCAATTTGCCAGGAATTTTTCGGGCGAAAAACTGACGACTGTTCGAGATGTCGCGAAAACGAGTAACCGGCGGGGACACGCGGGTCAACGATCGAAAACACCTCAGACGATCCTCGCTATCGCGCGAAAACCCTGCTACGAAAGAGAATAAACAGAGTTTTGGTGGCCTCGAAACGTTCCGGGGACTAAATAGCCACCGGGACGCGACTGTTCGTAGTACGAGGAACGTATCATACACACAGAAAGCTAGCGACGCGGAAGATGAATCGTGGTTACGCGCCGGTATACAGTACTCGAGTCGCGAGTCCCCGTGATTAATTGCAAGACTCGCGACGCGTTTCTAGCAATGTGATATCCGTGAATTATTGCGTTCGTTCCGCTGATGATCGATGTCTTTGTCGCGTAGTCGATAACGAACTTCCGAAGCTCCCGATCGTTTCTTACGACGATACTTCGCGAAAAGATTTCTACGACGAGCGGGATAAAACCTTCGTTACAAGCCAAGCGTGAAAAACGAACTCGTGTCACGTGAAAATCGAAAAGAACCTGGTCGATGTATCTTTTTCTGGTTATAGCTCGCGATCCGAAACAACAACGACTATCAAAAGTCCATTAAAGTTTCGACTTGTGTTAAACGACCGTTCAACGTCTTATTGCGCAAACTTTTTGCCAACGTCTTGGCCAACCTCCTCGCTTTGAACAGATTTCTGGAACGTCGCCACAGTTTATATTCACCGACAATTCCTCGCGCCACCTAATGACGACGCGTTTGATTCGCGTTGGCGTTGGCGGACGGCACCGTGGACGATATTTAAAGCCGTTGAACATCGATGTCACGTGGTTCCTCGAATCGAAAGCTCGTTTGGAAATTTGGGGTTTCGCGGAACAAAGTTCAGTCTCCTTTTCCGGGTGGACCCAACCGAATGAGATATGCTTAATTGACCAAAAAGCTGATCATTCCATTTGCGCAAAACGAAACGATCCCGTGTTAATGCCCAACGAAAAGAGACGCGAGCATAGGGCAGCTGAACGGATTTGGCCGATGGTAGCAGCCACAATGGGTCACCGTAGGCGGTCTGTGCCTGAATTACGACCATGAGAACCATCAAATGGAATCTAACACCTATGGTGCCATAATACGGTTTTAATCCACCACAGGCCAGCCACAAATCTGCATAAAATATCGAATTTCGAATTGAAACGCGATGAACGGATTAAGAGGAACGGAGTGCCGTCGGTGTTCGAGGTGTTTTAATCTTCAACGCGCGACCGAATTCGCCGATAATGGGAAATCTGGTTTCAAGATTTCATACTGTGCGGTTAACTAAAAATTAGTAACGATATCGTAAAGATTTATTTGAAGACGTATTTGAAGTACGTAGATATTATTTTACAATCACAAATATTTACCACGTAGAAAATTTGTTTTTTCGTTGCAGCTCCATTCAGCGATCTTTTTCAGCGAATTCAGACGAAGAATAAACGATACCTGGGACGCGGACGAAGATTACGAAACGGAGCCGCATAATCTTCCGAGAAGACGAACGAGGAGGGACAGCTCGAAAAGACAGAAGTGGTTCCAATCCGCTTTTCAATCGGTTAAGATGATAAAGACGTCCACCACTCGTTTCGAGGTTCGTTACGACAATGTAACGATCTCGGGGCGATACGATGCAATCAGCCAAAGGACCTTCGCTCCGTTAAACCGCGGTGGCTGACGAAGACGAGCAAACACGAATCTTACGATCGGTTTACCCGGCGACTTGGCCAAAGATCAAGATACCTGGGCCTATAAATAGATCCAGCGATCGGTTCAATAATGAACGGGCGTAGTCCGTTTATCAATATTGATTGCGCAATATCGAGGAACTCTAAATATCTGGTCGTGTAATAGAATCGATTTCTGAGCAATAAGATAGATGATTGCAGAAATAATGAGTTCACCGATGATAATGATCTCGAAGAGCGTTGGTTTAATCATAGATTTGCTCGTTTATTTTTCACCCGACAATATTTTATTTATTTAAACGAGTATCGATCCTCTTATTACTAACATGATAACAATCTGGAATAGCAAACATGCGTATTAATATAATTACATATTGGAAACTGAAATTTGCAATTTTAAGAGAAATAGCTATGAATAAAATAAGTACCGGACTTTAGAAGGAGAAAAGAAAAATTGCGAGTTGATATTGAAACATGCAACGCAGATGGTGGGAAAAAACTAGTAGAGTGTTTAAGGGAATTCATCCACAAACGTCGAGTGCCTTGGAGTTCGGTACTTGAAAAATATTTCACAACAGTAACGACCGATGCTCGAGTTCAGAAAATCGAAGCAAAGTAAAAAAATTGACAGCTCGATTACTCGTGACACGACCAATATTCTAATTTCGACTCGAGTACTTGAATCGTACTAGGTAGGAACGTCTCTAGAACTTTATAGACACACGAACGAAAAACTGGCATTTCGAATTCATCACAAATAATTAAATAACCATTGCTCGACTGACCTTTCTCCAACGAAGGATGATGACAGACTATTACTTGTGTTTTTGATAGCACTGTAATACGAAAAACACTAGAAACTCATCCAGTATCGACCACGTACAGCTTATGTAGGCTATTAACTTTTACACGTGTTATTCAGTACCTGCTGGCCGTCTACCGGCTATCGTCGCAGAGGTAGCGATCGTTCTATCTGAAACGAGGGTATAAAGTTACCTGTCCTGTGTCGTTAATATACTTGAGAAAGTTATTCGTCGATAAACACGAAGGAAGTCATCGGGTATCCGGATTAACAATCGTTCTTTGAATAAGCAGCACTGCATCGTATGCTATTTATTAAATACCGCATTATGCTAAACTGTTTAATTTGACTGGTGATACGTATACCGCGAAGTCTAAATTCAACTTAAAAACGATAACAAGTACGTCCAGTCTTTCGTTCCGACATAAATCCGAAGCTATAGAGGCTCGACTTGCATTGTTCTCGATTAAACTTGCGACATTAAATTATTCAGGGAATTAAAACATTTCTATCGTCCTTATAAACTTGAATATTAAAGTTACATACGCAGAACTCGTTGCTTACTTTTAGATAAAATTTCAGTAAATGACTTCGGTAAATATGTAGGTAATTGAGAGAATCGTTTCGGTAAATGAATGATTGCAAAGGAGGGATAAGTAAAGTTTGGATACGTAGTTATTTGCTTTAGAATTATGTAGTCAGCTGCGATCATTTGAACTTGAAAATTATTTCACAAAAAAAGCTTAAACAATCCACTTAGTTTACTATTCGCATCTGTTTTGTCATAGTTACATAAGCAGCCGCTCGAAGCTGAGAATATATTTTTAGCTGAAATGTCGCCGCATTGTCAAAACAATCGCAATAAAATGTAAAGTAAACTACGCGTAATTTCCTTGGAAAGAAATAATCGAACGAAGGATTTTATAGAAAGACAATTTTAAATTTTTCGAGACACAAAATTAAAATGAGTTAACGAGGACTATCGTTGTCGGGATCGAATAAGCTTGGCCGAAATACATCGAAGTCGGGTCCTAGGGGCGAAAAAGTACCGTTGCCAAACGGAAGTTGATACCAGCCAAGAGTTATCGGATGGTGGAAAAGTTATCGTCGGATTTCGTGGACGTTGCCGGTCGGTCTTGCGGCGTTGCTCTTGGCTTCGATAATATTGATCTTGTCTGGCTGACGATAAAAGTTTCGCGATTTCTTTTGCCGCGCGAATCTCACGCTTCGAACAGTCCAAATATCGTGCTATTTATTTAAAGTCACGTTCCAAATTTCTCGGTCCGACTGCAACCGTTCGCCCATTCGGTGAAGAATAACGAAGACTAATTTGTAGCACCCTTAGACGATAATTTGAGCTTTGCTCTCGCAGAAACCATTGTCGCAATACTTTAACGTTTCATAGATTTCCCGTTAACCCTTGCAATTTCCGAAAAAAATTAAGTTACTCATAGCGACTGATTACTTTGTCGATGATTCGTAAGCAATGCGCTAAAACATGAGTTTCTTTAGTCTTGATTTTGAGACTCCTACCACCCGTAAATGTAAACATGGATGTTAGTTCAGTAATGAGCATGGCACCGTTTCAGAACCGTACTCCATATTCGCGTAAATCGAATCGGCTGTATGCAGGGGCAACGCGATTCGTTCCAAGCAGAGACGAACGACTTACTGCGACGTGACCGTCGTGTTAAAAAATGAATTCGAAATTTACTACCATTTCGCGCGATTAAACTTTATTATTCGTTTAACGCGCGCGCGCGCATGACCGCGTCTCGACTATTTCGCTTTCAATTAGAGGATCTTTAATTTTGCGCATTACCATCCCGGAGCTTTACGACTCTCGCAGCCGGAAATCAACGACGGTAAATCGATCGCCCTCCGGCCACTAAAACTTGAATTCATTGCCTCGTATGGAAAGCCAATGGTGCCTCATAACCAGTTATTAATTAACGCAACGTTCTCGCCGGAAAGAAGCGAATTTCGTGATTCAAACTAAGACCGTTTAAAGACTACCGCTTTATTCTAAATGCGAGTTTAATATTTTCTAATCAAATATGTAAAGTTTTACATGATTCAGTGTTTTGACCGATTGCTGATTCAAGACGATCGAATTTCCGTAACACGAAACAGTTGCATCGTATAGCAAGCCTCAATGTACAATCACTATGTTGAATGTACAGAAGCTAAGCTTGTTTAAAATCTCGGTTGATACAGGATCGTAAACTCAAAAGCGTAGCTTCCTTGACACGTGCATAAAGGCTGTATTCGGCATGAAAATATGTAGTACGAGAGAGTAATGTGCAATTTCGTTGATCACAGGCAAACATATTTCAGCAGTAAAAATATTTCGAAGCGATCCGAATTGTCCATTCAAGGCCGCGCAGAGCGGAGGCGCGTCGCGTCGGCGCGAAATAAAACGTTCGTCCCGCAAAATATTCGAAAGTCGGTCGTCTCGAACCCGAGTTGCATATCGGTCCGGTCGACACACACATTCAACTTTTTTTTGCGATTCTTCGATATGCACACCCGGTTGAGACGAAACCCAACCCCTATATACATCGTTCGATCTCGGTACAAAGAGGTATCGTTTTCGGCGCGAAAACACCATGATTTTGATCGACCAACAATCGCGATCGCTGAACGAACCACGTAACACCGCAGAACGGTTCGCATGAACGAAACAATTCGATGACAGCAGGATCGTTTGAACACCGACGTGATCATTATCAAAAAAATCACGATCTTCATAACGGACATTCAACACCGAAGGAAAAGATTTCGAAGAGAAGATTTTGTACAAAACGGAATACGTAGGAGTTGTCTATTGGCGAATACCCAGTTACCGATTTATATTGGTAATTGGTAAGTCCCGGTGATCAAAAATCGATAAACAATACTGCAAGGTAGAAGGGAACGAAGGTATTATCGGTACTCACTTTCGCGTCTTGACGATGTTGAATCTCCGTGTTGTTTCTTTCAGGAGAACGTCCTTTCCGTCCTCTCCACGAGAAGAGAGATCCGCAGAGCGACGTGGCACGCAACGAACGTTCTGTCGCAGATGAATGTTTGTGGTTCCAGGCGGTTGCACGACTCAAGACGAACCGAAAGAGTGCACGTGGCGAGAAAGCAAAGCGCGGCTGCAAAAACGACAGGCTACGATACGACCTCCACGACGGTCGCAACGAGACTGAACTTCCAGTCCGCTACTCCAGCCTGGAAACAGCTGCTCTGCCAGCCAGCGCCAGAAAACTACGTCGCCTGGCCGTAGAGCGGTGCTCCGCGCCAAGTGCATCTTCTGCGTCCAGATTGGCCGTAGAAGGGGAACCACTGCAGAAAAATCACGTTTCACCCTGTTGGGATGGCCTGGCTAGCAGGCAGTTCGCTGTTCGCCACATGCGTTCGCCGACTCGTCTCTCGCCTTATGAAACCGCTTTTACGGCGCGTCAAGCGAGAGTTAATTGAAAGTTCCTTTGATGTTATTGTCTGCTGGGCCTTGAAACTCTCTTTTGTTTGTTTTGGTTTATTATTCATGAGATATCTAAATACAACGTTCCGTTTGTACAAATACTGATGCTACCGATTGCTCCAAAGTAGTCTCTATTCTAGACGAACGTTGAGAAGAGACATTGTAAACAAATCACATTTTACCCTATTATCACTGCACCTAGTTTTTTTTATTACGCATTTGTATTACGTGCTCTTAAATGATATATAGCAGAGGATGGTAAACTTTTCCAGAAAAAGTCCATTCTCTCTGTCACGCTTTTCGCGCCTCGCCTTATTTTTTATTCCCGGATCGTCAGATTCAAAGTTCGTACGTCACGCAACAAACATGCGAACGGTTGCTCTCAGCGGGGGAAACGTATCGTGCACGGACAGCAAAGAGTCTCCGAAGTATCGGTGGCCCATTGCCTGAGAATAGCTGAATACGACCCTTCGCTGACAGCTGCACTCAGGTGTAAATATTTACATTCCGTGTGAACCTCGGGGTCGTTCACTCGACGACCGAAGCCCGTAGCTCCGAACGACGCCGAATTCGTATTATGGCCGTGGATGCAGTCTCAGCATGAATATAATCTCAAACGCTTTCGATCGGTCCGCGTGAATCCAACGGTAAAACTAATCGGCACGAAGAATCGCTATTTATCGTTAAACGTCGACGTTCAATGACCTCTCTGTTAAAATTTTTCCAGATAAGAAAAAGTCACGAATCTACCAAGTCGACAACAGGCTTAGTAAATTCTACGTGTGTATACACACGTAGGTGTTCGAGGGAGAATGCAACACTAGCGGTATTTTATTAGCCAGCTACTAATATGCATTTACTACGCTTACCCCGTCACTTGCCTAACTGTACCTAAACGTATTACAGTGACTAAGTTGGGGGTTACTACAGAACGTATAGTTTCAAACCCGCGGCTGTCGTGACGACGACGTTTATTGTGCCAAATTCGAGAGGAAAGTTTGAACGGTCTTCAGGTGGTTCAACGACCAACAGTGGTATAGTTCGAACCCAACGACCAGCCCTGCAAATGATAAGACCAACTTCGAGAGAAGTCTGCAGCGTAAGTGGCCATGAAACCTTATCTCAGCACTTAGGTGCGCTAACAGCTATTTGGTAGACAGTAGCAAATATTAACCTACGCGTCCCAAGCTATCTTCGACAAGAGTCTACCGTTTCCTGATTCGTGTTTATGTCTCGTATAAAGACTGCTAAAACTATGTTCGAGTCTCTGAATCATCGAAAGCGGCTTAAATCGTTTAATCATGTTTCAACGAGATAGTTGATTTAATGCTTCGCGCGTGGCAATCGATCGGAGCTCGTTCATCAAGATCTCGGTCTTTCGACACTCGATGCTCTTGGCGTTGAAATTATACAGACACCTCGTTTTTATCTCGTGTCTTGACCACTTCGTTAAACAGTCTCTCCGCGTGTCTTCTCGCGGGAAACAAATCGTAGCTCTCTTCTCGCTTGTTGAAGAGCCCGGAGCCACTTGTTTTGGCGTGGACGATCGGTCGTTCTGAAGTACGTTCGTGCATCCGAACCGTTTCCCCGATGTCGTTTTCTCCACGGCTCGGCCAAGTGCCGCATGCATAAGTAAATCCTCGTCGAACGCGATCGGATATTTATTTAGACACCGGTGCGGAACTCGATGGCGCCAGAATATTTGCGATATTGCAGACCGTCTCCAGTGGGCGGCAATGGTTCAGGTGAAATATTTATGCGCTTTGTAGAACCCACACGACCGAGCCTTTCCTTCCAGGTGGAAGTAGAATTCGCGAGAAAAGTTCGTGGATTGTAGAGTACGCGGTGAAGTATGCCTTTAAATACACCGGAGCCTATAAACGTGGAAGCGAGCATTAATGTTCTGTACTTGCTTGAAACTCCATTCAGTTTTCAATGGAAAAGAGACGCATTGTGAAAAAAATGCGCTGCAGAAAACAAAGTTGGGTTTAACACACCAATGTTCTATATTTCATTTCATCACTTCAATGCGCTGGCTGACTCGACGCTGACATTACTGCGTTAAGAACGCTAAGGAACGCAAAGTTGCAATTTGTTTCTATCCGATTACAATTTACTGCGAAGAAAGCGACAAGTTATGCACAAATTTATAATTTAATAACGATTATTACGATGTTCGTAGTACGCGTAAAAACGGAGCGGCCACGAAATAAGAAGTCACACTCTCGATGGAGGTGTGTGGTGCGCATACATGCATTTGCATAATAATTTTACGAGTTCATCTTCCAAACAAGTACAAATACTGTTCGCTTCTGCGTACTCCCTGATTATTCTGTTCTGGTTAAACCAGCCAGCTGTCAGGCGAGCTCTCACGCAAACGCCTTCGTCTATCACGTCTATTTCTTTCCGATACACCCTGTGGGCATAATTAAAGTCTCGTATATCATGTGTAAATATATCTTGATGGCGTGTAATAATGATGCTTAGATACGTTTGTGTCATGAGATAATTGCACGAACCATTCGCATACGGTAGCTTTCATAGTCTTCTGTACGTCTAGAAACATTATCGCGGTAATACGATACTCGATTTTTACGAATATCAGCTGCTTTTAGACATATAATAAAATTGTTAAGACCAAAGTTAAAAGTTAGTAAAAGCTTCAATATTTTTACGGTGTCGTAGGATGCATTTTTATTGAAACTATGCTTTTGCTTTTGTCATTGATCGCAAAGACGCAAGAATATTGGCGCGCTAAAAGGTAACACGTAAGGTAACGTTAGAGAATGTGTGTCGAGTAGTCTGCGACCCTTTTCGAATCTGTAACACAGTGCGGTCAAGAAGCCCGTTGCGCCATGCATAATGCAGAGGCACAAAGTAGAGATGATCAGGCTACAGGTATCGAGGATGTTAAATCCGTAATGAAAATTTTCAAACACTTAACTCGACTCGAAATATTTATTTACCGTAAATAATTTAGTCTCGCCCAAAGAGGGTACCTGGCGTTTTTATCTTGGTATCTCGTGTTTTCCTTGACTAAGTAACGCATCATTTCGTTTCCTATGGTGGCTACAAGAAGCGGTAGGTTACTCGCGCTAAACCCACGTTAGACGAACGATCCCCGTCTCATTTACCAATAAACAGGTCGAATTACCAGCAGATCACCGGTAAGAGTTACTTTACGGTGAATTGGGTCACCTGTTCCTTCGGTCTCTCCAAACAGGAAGTCGTTCAAGTTTGTCGATTATACTGGTGCTCCTCGACCATCACCGTGCATCTTAACGAGCAATAGTTACGTCAAAAAAAGAACCTTCATAGTAGAACCTCAAGAAATTGATCCCTTCAAATACTTATATCTTGAAAACAAAACCTTAAATTACAAAATGTCAAAGGACCTTTCTTATCGACTTACTTCGATACTTGCAGAACTCCATTTTTCTGCCACCACCGAAGCTTTACCGTGTCTCGTTATTTACATGGACAGCCACGCAAAATAAAAACGTAAAGTTTGATTAAAATGAAGTGCAACCGGTTGTGTGAAATAATAGTGACAGAGGAGGCGACTACCCGAGCTTATTTCCTTTTGGCTCCATAACGATTAGGTCATCTTCACCCTTGCGGCATTTTCATCTGGTACGACAAAGCCCCAGCATATCCCGGATGCGATGATTATCATTAAGAATCCCAGTGAGTCTTATTGCCCCTCCTCGCTTTCGTCAATCCACTCCAGTTGCCTCTGTTCCTCGTCACCCTGGTTGGTGGTTCGTTCTCTTTCTGCGGAGACAGGACGACCACGTGCGCCCTGTCAAGGCCCACGCGACACCCATTACGACCAATCGGCCCTTCAAATACGCTCTTTAACGGCGCAGGCGATTCTTCAATCTTGCGTTGGAATGCGTCTTCGACAAGTGGTGTACGTTTGTCGGAATTATAATATTATCTACTTGGATTGCAACCGGACAAGAAGAATCATGAGGTCGTTATGCAACAATGTATACGCTTACTGACTCGGTGGTCGTGAGTTATTACGAGTAAAACGAACAATTTGTTCGTGGCGATTGTCCCTTTCCACTCTTGCGCAACATTACTTGCGATTGTTAATAAAACGGAAACGAATTAAACAGTGGATGGTGGAAGAATATACAGAGGATATGTCGTAAAAGTGTTGATTCATAAATAATTTCCAAGATTAATTGAAGGAACCGAGGTAATAAAAGGAGAAATCGTATAAGCGCATGTTCTCTGTCGGACTTTTTTGGAGTTTGAATCATTTTCAGTATATCTGCTTTATAAAACATTCTCTATTTTTCAAATTTTCGTCTCAGAATTTTTCAAATACACAAACAATGAATACACAATTGACAATACATTGTAGTGTAAATATCCATTTCACATTGTCTTTCTACACGTAGAAGCATGATAGTTCCTCACCCGCGTTGAGTTATTCGTACGTAAGTTAGATTAATATAATGACTGTAACGGAAAGGAGATACCTTTACAAAGCTATTCACTTATTTACTCTTGTATAATTATTCATAAAGTATAAAATTACTTTTCTGTTTATATGTTCTTCAATATTACAGTATCGCGGCTTACGATTACAGGATGTATATATCACACAATACGATTTCTATATTAATACAAAAACTCGTTTCCCGTTTTACAGAACGAGAAATATGGAAACACCCCTCTTTCTATGGTAAAAAATACGGTGACAGAAACATTCCTTAAAAATGTACTATTTGTATGCGCATACAAATGCACATTAATTATGTTACTATGATACATGTTTCATACATTTTACAAAACACAATGAACATGTACAGTCGGAGGAGAATCGATTATATAGAAATATTAAGTAAAATCAGCTCAATATATTAAAGTTTGTATGTATAATTTATCCTAGTAATACGCACAAAAAAAAGGATATCAATAACTTCCACCAGCACCGTTACTTTCTCATTTATATCGAACAATTTTGAGAACTATGCGATCGAAAATTTCTTACATAAAAGACACGTTAGAAACACGATTAATATTTTTTAAGGATATAAAATGAGTAGAATGTTTAAAGCAGTGACAGTTAAAAATCAATCTTGCAATCACGGATAGTAAAAAAAATTACTTACGGAACTTTACAAACGTAATTTCACATCTTGAAGCTGAAAGAAAGTTGATTATACCTGACACCCTACACAAATATACAGGATCAATTTCGCAACAAACATTTTGTATTTGTTAAATCAAGAGCATGTATCCGTTAATATTAAAATTATTACGAAATTCAATTTGGACGGGGAATCTTTTGGCACATAGTGGTCCATACCTTAATGGCACTTTTAAGCCACTCTTAAAAGTGGATAAATTAATCGTGTTAACATTTAATCTTCTAAAGTTGTTCAACTATATCATGATCGTTTTTGTAAGATTTCTGGATAAAACTACTTTTTTGAGAGTGCTTTGTTCTTTGTAATTCTTTAGCGAAGTACATTATTGTTTTTTTAAGTCCTTCAGCTAAAGGAACCTTTGGCTCCCAATTCAAGAATTTCTTAGCTCTAGTAATATCAGGTCTCCTTCTTTGAGGATCATCTTCGACCGCAGCAAGCTCAACGATTTTACTATTTGTACCAACTAGATCTTTTATTATAAGTGCAAACTCTGTAATGGTTCAAAAATATGTTTCCCATAAGATATTCAACTCTAAGAGTACTGTATTTTACAACGGTATGTACTTGCCTTCTATTGTATGTTCAACAGGATTTCCAATGTTCACAGGTTGAGTATAGTTAGATGCCATTAAGGCAACTAGTCCATCGACTAAATCAGACACATACTGAAAAGATCGCGTCTGTTTTCCACTACCATATATCGTAATTGAATCATTCTGTAATGCCTGCAGAATAAAATTCGAAACTACCCGACCGTCGTTCATATGCATTCTAGGACCGAAAGTGTTAAAAATTCGGGCGACGCGAACCGAAACACCCTCTTGCCGCATGTATGCATAGCTTAACGTTTCGGCAACACGTTTTCCTTCGTCATAACAAGCTCTTGGCCCTATAACAAATGTTATAAATTTTGATTTTCATTAATCACGGAATGATTCTTAAAGCGCGTTACAGTAATATAGACGACTATACCTATAGGATTCACGTGACCCCAGTAAGTTTCTGCTTGAGGATGCTCGTTAGGATCTCCGTAAACTTCGGATGTACTAGCAATTAAAACTCTTGCTCCTACCCGTTTTGCAAGACCTAGTATATTTATTGTACCTAAAGTATTCGTTTTTATTGTTTTTACTGGATTTAGCATATAGTGTGGTGGACTAGCTGGGCTGGCAAGATGATAGATTTCATCAACTTCTAAATAAAGGGGTCTAACTATGTCATGGTGAACAAGTTCAAAGTTTTCATGACCAACCCAATGTTCAACATTGCGTTTTCTTCCAGTGAAGAAGTTATCTACAACTATTACTTCATGGCCAGCAAGCATTAAACGGTCAACCAAATGTGACCCAACAAAGCCTGCTCCACCAGTGACCAAAATTCTTTTTCGATTTTTATAATTAAGGAACTTGACTGTTGGAAAATCCTTTGACACTCTGTTCTCAATTTTTGCTTCAAGATGCTGCAATTTACCCTCTAAATCACGAATTCGTGTCTTTGCTTCTTCAATATTTCTAATGTCTGTATAAGGTGTATCTTCTTCAGCTTCATCAACTTTTTGATCAACAATTTCAATGTCATTTACAATATCCCTTACATGAGATTTACGGTCCCTTGGGTGAACTCTAGGAAAAGATTGTTCTTCTTCTGGGCTAACTAACGTTTTGTAGAAGCCTAACACTGCAATATTTGAAAAATATGGTATTTAGAAATTATAAACAATATCCATGCCGCATCCAAAACCGCTACTTACAATTGATAAGTGATAGAAATCGAAAATAATGCAAATATGTTAACTTTGAAACACTTACCTAATATAACACAAATCACGGAAAAGGCAACCTGTTTCATCTTTCGTGGAGTAATAACCATGCTTTAACATTGCGCATGCCTTGGTCGAAGATACTCGCGTTAATTTTCCCTCGATTTGTCACAGATTGTCAACATGACACTGTGCAGTGAAAGCAATAGGTAACGTTTGATTGTATCAGACATGTCATTTTTCGAACTTCAGGATTTAAAAACATAACCTCTCACAATAACACTACCGTTCAAGACGAAACACTATTCTTGTGCAGTTTTCGTTTAATTATTGACGTGATTCACGTGATGCTGGTGCTGCTATCTGAGCAGTCTGACACAAACGTTCCACGGATTTTGTTACTTGCTGTCTGTTTGGTCTGACGTATCGTAAGCCGATAACTTAACCTCAAAATTCCAGCGTACACGCGCACGCAGGCGCAGATCCTGTTTTTTGATTGATATATAAGGCTGTAGCAGTACAAAGGAAACATCTCAAGTAGTTTTTCTGGAGTCACGGTGGCAGTGGCATTTGAAACATGGCAGACGTCATTGATTGTAATTTTCCTGTTTGGGGCCTTCTGCCTAAAAAAGAAACTGGTGTCACTCAATTTCTTACCAAATATCCGGAATATGACGGCCGAGGAGTCATCATTGCAATTTTCGATTCAGGAGTTGATCCTGGGGCTCCTGGTATGCAGGTACGTAAGCTATTGTGCCAGACACGCCTCACGGTTGTTCAAATTACAATTTTTTTTCCTCTCTTCAATGTTGATCAAAATTTTTTGCTTTTGTAGAACTTTATACAGTTGCAAAAATCTCAGCATAATGAATACGATTATTTTACTGACTAGTTTCTGTTTATTTTGTCTATATACAGAATGAGAAATTTGGCATATTTCCGTTTTCATTCAAAAAGTAAACGCTGTATAAGTTACTTTTTTTTAATTCAATTTGGCAGTAGATATCCGGTGTATTGTAATGGAAGGTGTAATTGATATTGTATTTTTTCCGATTTTCGATGCAATAAAGCTGATTGCTTGTAGGAAGTTTCTTATAAAATTATGTGGTTGCTGTGTACAAAAATGAACTGTATTAATCATTTGGTCTTACTTTTAAATATCTCCAAATTTATGTTTGTCATTCTTTGTCTTATGATAACAGTAAAAGGATGATGCAGCAAATTCTTGCTTGATCATTGAACAAATCAATTTATATATAAATAAAATTAAATGTTCAACCATATAACAAATATATTATATAGGTAACTACAGATGGAAAACCAAAAATCATTGAACGATATGACTGTAGTGGAGCTGGAGATGTAGATACCAGCAAAGTTGTACAAGCACCCGATGGATATATAATTGGTGTCACTGGACGTAAATTAAAGGTATAATTTAAACAATTTGATTACAGTAACATTAGTAATAATGAAGTTGTGTTAAGGTCTTAAAGTTCATAGTAATCAATATATGTAATATTAGACAAAAGAATAATATTTTCAGGTTCCAGCCAATTGGCGAAATCCTACTGGAGAATATCACATTGGAGTAAAAAATTTATATTCATTATATCCAGGAAAATTAAAAGAAAGAGTATTATTAGAACGGAAAAAACGTCTATGGGACAGTTGTCAAAAATCTGCACTTGCAGAAGCATCTAGGGAACTACAAGTAAATAATTGCATTAATTATATTTTGACATTATTTTTTATTGTATTAATAAGTTTGTTTAATTTATTATGCAAAGTAATTTTGTCATACATGCAAAATCAATATTAAACCTGACATAAATTTTCTTTAATATTTTATGCCTTAGTATTGATCATTTATTTTTTATTTTTTTAAATTAAAAATTTGTATAGTAAATGAATTACAATAGCCTATATGTTAACACATATATTCAAGAGCGAGGTTGTAAATAGGATTGTAGACCATGTGATCCAAAGATAGGGTTGTTGTGGGTACATTAAACCATTCAATTAAACGAGGCCAGTTTCACAATGTGTCACAGTGATCTCTATCTAATGCTATATTTATATTTGGCAGTTTGATCCACTGTAAAGCCATTGATTCATTACATAATAGTACTTAGATAAAAGATGGAAACTTTATATTTTTTCAATGTTACTTTTTCATTTATACAGAATATGGTATATCAATGAAATTTCTCATGCTTCCTAGTAATATTTCTAAAAACAATTAAACTTGATTAAAATATACATAAATAAATACACTGTGTGGGTATGTAATTGTTAATGGGCAAAGACAATGTAATTTTTATGTTCTGTAACTATTGTACATAGGAATTTGAAGCAAAGAATCCACAGTTAACAACTTTAGAAGAAAGGCTAAAAAAAGAAGAACTTGAGGCAAGAGTTGAAGTACTAAATAATATTGAGAAAAAATATTCTGATGTAGGACCTACTTATGACTGTGTTGTTTTTCATGATGGTGAGGTTTGGAGGTAAAGATGTATGGAGGATACTTTTGGTGTTTGCATGTGTGTTAAAACTTCAGTTTCTATAAACATTAGTCTTTCATTTGTTTTTGTTTTCTGTTATAGAGCGTGTATCGATACTTCCGAGGAAGGCAACCTGGGAGCTGGTGTATGCTTGGGAGAATATACCTCGACAAAGCAATACGCGCCTCTTATACCGGAAGATCAACTAAATATTAGTATTAATGTACACGATGCTGGAAATACATTAGAAATTGTTAGCTTTTGCTGTAAGTTTTAAGAAAATATAATCGTTTTTCTCATTTTTTCAAATAAAATTAATTTAAAAATAACATAACGCTACGATTCAATTTTTATGTTGCAGCAAGTCACGGAACACATGTAGCTTCAATTGCAGCAGCAAATTTTCCTGATAACCCAGAATTAAATGGTGTGGCTCCTGGTGCACAAATTATTTCATTGACCGTCGGAGATGGTCGCATTGGCACGATGGAGACAGGAACTGCGGTAGTACGGGCAATGATACACATAATGAAACATAAAGAAAAAATACATGTCATAAATATGAGTTACGGAGAACACGCGCATTGGTCAAATACCGGACGAATAGGAGAATTAATGAACGAAGTTATCGATAAGTATGGTGTAACATGGGTGGCATCTGCTGGTAATCTTGGACCAGCTTTATGTACTATTGGTTAGTCGGCAGAATCTGAAGTAGATTTAATATGTATTTAAAAATATTGCACTTTTTAAACTTCATCCATTTCAATGTCATATAGGAACACCGCCAGATATCAGTTCCAGCAGTATCATTAGCGTCGGTGCTTATGTTTCTCCAGACATGATGGTAGCCGAATATTCGTTAAGGGAAAAAATGGCAGGTATGCCATATACTTGGTCATCTAGGGGTCCGATGATCGACGGAGGAGCCGGTGTCACCGTATGTGCTCCGGGAGGAGCTATAACCAGTGTTCCCAATTTTACACTAAGAAAAAGTCAGCTTATGAATGGTACAAGTATGGCTAGTCCACATGTGACTGGAGCTGTTGGTATGTGCATAATGATTAATGTTTAGGTATATTAAGTATTGCATATTAATAAAAAAAAAATACAGTTTTATGTGTCGCCGTTCGTTTACATTATAGCTGTACTTATATCAGGACTTCTTGCCAAAGGCTGCCCTTATTCTCCATATAATATAAAAAGAGCTCTCGAAAACACAGCGTTGTACATATCAAACCTAGATCCTTTTGCACAAGGTTCAGGGTTGTTGCAAGTTGAACGTGCATTTGATAATCTTATTACGTACAATAACGTTCCCGAAAGGGATGTAAGATTTTCAATTAGTTGTGGTGCAAATAACTCGAAAGGGATTCATATGAGAACTGGTATCATTGACCGGCCAAAAGATTATGCCATTACCGTTGAGCCTGTATTTCTTAATACCGAAAATACTGGTACAATTTGACATATTAATTAGTGACATTCTGTATGTACAAATGGGGTATAATTTGTTATAATATTTAAATACTTTTATAGATCCGGTACTCAAAATTGCTTTCAATTTAAAATTAACTTTGGTGTGTGATGCATCTTGGGTTCAATTTCCAACTCATCTAGACTTAATGCACATGGCTCGCGCATTCGCTATCAGAGTCGATGCTACTAATTTACCCGAGGGTGTTCATGCAACTAGGTAAAAAATTGATACAACGTGGTACAATATTTTTTTAAATGTTATAATATATAACATTGATGCTAATTGCACCTTACAGTGTTAGAGCTTATGATGTAACAGATATTGGAAAAGGACCAGTGTTCCAAATACCAATTACTGTAGTGCAACCACAAACGCTGCCAAAAACTGCAATCCTTCCAGATTTGACGTTTACGAACGTTTTATTTAAACCCAATACAATTTACCGCCATTTCATTCTTGTTCCAGAAGATGCAACATGGGCAGGTAAATATTTTCCGCGGTGTATTTTTATATATATTTTGCTGTACATATATCAATGTTTTTGTTTGATTCCATTTAGTTATCAGATTGAAAAGCACGGAAAAGGAAAAAGTTGGCAGATTTGTGATTCATTCTATTCAGTTGAAACCTCGTTTAGCTTGCAAGACTCTCGAAGTTAATAAAGTGATTAGCGTTACTTCTCAATCTGAAACTGTTCAACCATTTTCTGTCCAGGTACTGTAAATTTCTATTATATAGTTTCACAAAGCGTGCGACACTATTAAGTTTAACTTCGTTGCAAACATATATAGGGAGGATTGATCTTGGAAGTGGTTATTGCAAAGTATTGGGCAAGTTTAGGCGATATGTTGATCGATTATTCTATAGAATTTCATGGTATCCATATGATAAACGGTAATCTCACGATGCAATCTGGCGATGGAATAAATCGTTTGGAATTGCGAAGTTCGCTTAGAAACGAGGAAGTAGTTCCCAGTGTTTCTCTCAAGTCATCTGTGCAAATTTTAAAGTACGCATCCTTAAAATTTCATGTATAGCGTTCGCCTTTAGGTTGAATCTTACGTGTATTTCTTTCTAATGTTGTAGACCCACTGATGCTAAGATCGCTCCTTTACGGGAACGAGATATAATTCCACCATCGCGACAGATATATGAATTACAGTTAACGTACACGTTCCACTCAGCAAAAGCAACCGAAGTAACTCCAAATGCAGCACTGCTTAGTGACTTATTGTATGAAAGTGAATATGAGAGTCAAATGTGGATGATCTACGACAGCAACAAACAACTCGTATCTTGTGGGGATGCATATCCATCTAAGGTAAATTTTACTTGGATATTAACATTGAAATATAAATTAACAATTTTATATTTTGTTACAGTATACTATCCAAAAATTAGAAAAAGGTGATTACACTTTGAAAATGCATGTACGACACGAGAAGAAAGACTTACTGGATAGGTTAACAGACATGCCATTACTTCTAAGTCAAAAGTTAAGTAATCCGATTAGTTTGGACGTGTATGTCAGTCAATCGCAAGCTATTATTGGCGGCAAAAAAATGGTAGCAGCTTCAATTCCACCTGGACATATTCTTCCATTGTATATCGCTCCTATGTCCAATGAAAGCAAGTAAGTGTCCTACTTCAAACATGAATTTTTATTACTTTTTTGCCATTATTTCGTTTCGTTAATTAAATTAGACTAGTGTCGCAAAGCATTTCAAGTTATGATATCCAGTTATAAAACATTGATTTACACTTAATTTATATTTATTTCTAAGCACACATACTCGTTAAATGTGGCAGTATATATTTATTTTGTTATGTAAGTCAATAAATGCACGAGTCACTATTACAACACGGTAAATGTAAATGTTCAAAAGGTGTTAGGTTCATATCAATAATTTAGATTACTATTCACTTTCAATCAATATTAGCCTTTTTTAAATAATTATATATATGATTACTTTTCTAAAGTGTTACTAAAGTAATTATTTTTTTTTTTCTTCCAATATTGCAGCACTGAAAATAAGTGAGTTTACAGTATTATTTTTATAAACATTTTTGCACATTTACATGCTTTACATGTAGTTTAAAAGAGTGTTAATTTAGTAAAGGTATAATTTTGAAATACTAATTTACAATTACATACTTTCGTTAATTTTAGTACGAGCTTAGTTCTATAATACATATCCGTCAGATGCAATAATATTTTAATGCAATTTTAACTGTAGGTTATTTTTTATGCATTGTTATATTTAGATTTCAACCATGTTTTACTGAAATTTTTTTAATACTAGAAAAGGAGTTAATTAAAGCTTTTTTTAACATATATTATATAAAATCTAGGCTTATCGGAAAAGTTGCAAAAATAATCGTGTGGGTATTTACAAACATGATACTCCCTTACCTATAATAACTAAGATATTTTACTCACACTACTTCATTTAGTACATTTCTTTGCTATATTATATTTGCAACATTATGTATTTCATGCTTTTGGCGAATGCTGTTCATTTTTCTTTTCATTTGAGAAGCTTCAATCGATTGTCTTTGATTTCTTACCTATTGGCTTTGTTTGTAATGATTCGGTAGCGAATATTTGACAATGTCCAATTTTAATTCGCTTGAAAGAAAAGTGATTTCTTTCTTCTTTATTTTAAAGAATTTCCAAAGGTGCAACCTTGGGTAGTTACCTGCAGGGTACATTAACTTTCTGCAAAGATGATATTGGAAAGAAAGTTGATTGCCACCCGTTTAAGTACATTTTATCAGAACCAACCAAAAAGAGTAGTAGTTCTGCTATTAAACCAGACAAGGAAAAAACTACTAAATGGGATGAATATAATGAAGCGCTTAGAGATTTGAAATGCAATTGGCTCGGAAAGCTGGGTAATCAGATTTTTCGTAAATTTATTACTATTTATATATGAACATATATCATGCAAAATATTACCATTGTCATACGAATTTCTTTGTTTCTCTTTCCGGTTTCAATTCTACAAATAGCGCCTTCTACGAGTAAGTTCTTACAGTGTGATAGAAGATTATTTAACATTTATGTTTTAAAACCCTGTGCAATTCGATTTAAACGGTGGTTGAATTCTGTGATTACTATCAATCTTATTCCCGTACATGTATTACATGCAATGTATAACAAATAATTTACACTGATCTCTTTATTTTTTTGTGACTGATATTCAAAAGAAATTATTAGCTACAGTATTCGTGATATGTCAGTGTGATTGTAAAATGATTCTTTAATGTCTAAAATCGTCATTACTTGCACGCATAGTATGGTGTAAAAATATTGTCATATTTTCCATAATTATTTATTCCACGTGTCAATATGAATGCTATCCATTTCTCCATAACATAAACGTATATATCCATTATTTTTATGGTGATAACATAATTAATTTATCGATGTTGACGATAGAACCTGGAGAATACGCAAATCTATTATATGGAGAATTGAAAAATCTTTTCTCGGATCATTTACCCGTTCATACTGCCATGCTGACTTCTTTGGATTCTCCCGAAGCTCGACGTCATGTGCCACATGACGATCTCTCAGAAAGCACTGTTTCTCTTGCAAACCAAATAATAACCGTCGCTGATGCGGTAATTACCAACATAGACCAAGATAAATTATTGGCATATTATGGTTTAAAGAATGATCAGCGTGCTGACGCCGCGAAAATTAAAGCAACTATGGAGAAACAGAAAAGTAGCTTGATAGAAGCACTAGTAAAGAAAGGCTGTGCGTTAGCTCGATTGTACGTACACAACATGAAAAAAGGAGAAGGAGATCGTGCGTCCTACGAACATTTATTAGAGAGTGTTACGAATCATTGGCAAGAAGTACAGAAATTTGCTGAACCAACTGACAGCAAGGCAAGAAATAAAATATTAGTTTGTTGGAATTTAATGACTACATTTAATTATCTAAGGGACGTGCATAAGAATGAAATATTTCTTTTCGTTCATAGGTCCTTATTCTTTCATTGTGGCATGCCCATATTAATAATCATAGCGGTCGTTATTTGAAATTACTGATGCGTTATTACGAAGAAAAACCATTAAAAGAGATTGACGAAAAATGCATAGAAATTGCAAGGAACTTAGGATGGGAACATTTATCATGTCATATTACCTCAAGTATACCAACACGTTATCCTACTTCATACAAATCATTTTGATCAACGGTAAATGAATAATATTTAGATTTTAATAAAGTTTTGAAGTTAACATAGTTATAAAATAAACTATAATATCCGCATCAATACGTTTTAGGTATGATAAAAAATCATTGTCTGATGTTTTGACGAGAGGAAATCTAATCGTGGAAAGCAGTTTCCAATGCAGCTCTGTAATAGCAGAGGTGTTTCTGTCGAGCCATTCAGGTGTATTATACATTTAGGAAGATATAATTTTATTCATATTACAAAAAAAAAAACAAAAAAAAAATAAGAAAAAGTGACTCTAGAAAAATATTTTAATTTTTTAACATAAGAAAATAAATCATATTCGTACCCATGTATATAATTTACTTTATGGAAACCGTGGAACAGCAGACAAACATTATAAGCAGTAACGTGAAATATGGTCTTCAACAAATGAAATCATTTATTAATTTTTATTCGCCAAGAAAATGTGTGATGATAGGTGTACATGTACTTGCACAAAGAAGACGTTAAATTGCTTTATCAAAAGTATCATTGTTTTAATATTGCATTTTTATAACGTTTACCGCATGGAAGAAGACAAAAGCATCAGAGTATCATGGAAACTGTTATCAATTTAGAAAGTGAATTTTGTTAAATAACAATGTGTTACTCAAAAGCATTCATTTTAACTAACACAATGTATATCATTCAAACTCATCTAGGTTTTTCCATTTTTACAATATATTGAATGTAAATATATATATATATGTATACATATACATATATATATTTACACGCGCGCGCGCAGACACACACACACACGTACACATACGTGTATTTTCTTCACATCCACAGAATGTACTTTATTATATTAAATTCTGTTATTTATAACTGTACACGCAATTTATATCAGTATAAAATTTCTGCAAAATGTGTTTTCGATTTCTGTTATCGAATGAATGCTTCATCCATCCTGTTTTACACTTTACACAATAAGTGCTATGTGGCACTTGTGTATATAAGGAAATAAATAAATAGCTAGGTAGGACGTTCTTTAAATTTTGCGAATGCTGAATATAAACAAGTTTTGTTTTTTGATGGAACTTTGTAACCAGATAAATTACTACATAATTATTAGACTGTAACAAATCAATATTAATTGCACACAATTACAACGTCGCAAGTGAAATATTGCGATACTAAAAGGCAAGATAC
Source organism: Colletes latitarsis (assembly GCF_051014445.1). Lineage (NCBI taxonomy): Eukaryota > Metazoa > Arthropoda > Insecta > Hymenoptera > Colletidae > Colletes > Colletes latitarsis. Next base: position 20,852,657 of record NC_135135.1, on the reverse strand, counting down.
AAAGGATAAAATTTGGTTTGATTAGGGAAATGTAATTGTAACAAATATATTTAGTTGGACTAGGTTTTAACATAGATTCATTATTAAGAAATAAAGCTTGAGTATCTTGATGACACATTGTACTATTTTTATTAAATGACTGAATACGTAAATAACATGCATACTAATCAAAGTTTCTAATTTTGAAATATACTTATTTTAAATCATCGTTTAAGTAACTAAATGCTAAGAATTGAATTGTGTCAACCTGAAAAAAGGATAGACAAGGCTAAGAAATATATATAGAGTGTTTAATATTAACACAGACCAGGTATACTTGTATACCTGGCCTGTAATATTAGTGACATCCAGTATAAAGATATACATATACTATGTTTGATTATAGTTTCTGTAAATTGATCAGTTTGAACTTGGAACAAAATTTATTCCTGAACCAGTTTCATGGCTCTCAATAGCCAAAACATAAAATTTTTGTAAGGATACATTGAATCAAGATTACTAAGAAAAATGCTTTCGAACACAAAATTTATAAGTAATAAATAATACCTCAACTAATAAGTTTTATAAAGTTATGTCCTTGTCGTCAACGTCATCGACCGACTCTCATTTTCCGTCGTATATAAAAGAATGTTTTGACAATGGTGTCACAGTATATTGGTATAATGAGGAATTTTCCCAAAGTCGATATCCGCCGGGACAAAAAAGTAACAAAATATTTCTCGTTCGTACATTTACTTTAATTATATTGTGTCAAGTAATACTGATGACTTTTTATGCATTTTAATTTTGCTCTAGTTAGTAAAGCATGTACTCTCATTTGTCTCCTCGTGGCGCAACGAGTATCGGAAACGGGATTATTAATATACAATGTAGACACATGCCCTGAAATTACTGCTCATGTAGCTGAGGCAATGGTAGAGGGTAATGCTACTCATGCATGGATTGTTAAAAAAGGGTTGGTTTCTAATCCGTATCTCAGTACAGAGGAAGCATTAAAACTTGGTGGCCAAAGTTTAGAAATATTAACAGAATGGGTACAGATTTAGCATATATACTTATACAATTATATTTTGATATTATTTCCGAAAATTTCTTTACGTATTACAGACATTTCAAGTATTTTATGAAAAAATAGAAAGGGGTTTATATCAACACATAAATAATTTTCTACATAAATGGTATGGATCACCAAAGTCTAAAAACTTATATATGCTACTTATTACCTGTGGTCGTACAGTATTATTTATATTTCAAGAAAGTACTTACATGGTAAATTATTTATCGAAGCTCGCAATAGGACGGTAATAAAAAAATAGTTTTTCTTGTAGGTAACTTTCTTTGACTCGCATAGTCATAATTCAATCGCGAATCCAAATCGAGGATTAGTTATTGCGCAGGTAAGACTTCATAATTACATATCTTTAATAAATATGTACTGTGAAATCTTAATAATAGAAATAGCATATCAGACTAACAATAAACAAATAATGTAGGCAACTATAGACAAGTTGAAACTTTTATGTGATTGGTATATTGAAGAAATATTAAATAAATGTTGTAATACAAAAGCAAATCAATACGAGTTAGCTTTTCTATATCCGGACGATAAAGCATGTTGCGGCTGCAGTTCTTCGTGCACCTGTGGCAATCATTGCAAAAAGCATAATAATAGTCTGATTTAATAATCTAATTTTTTATATGTGCACATGTAAACATCGTAAAAATGATATAAATATATTTAAAAAAAATGGTAAAATTTAAATATAGGTGAGAAATTTATTTCATTACTGTGGTTAGAATTGCTTTGACTAATCTTCGGCCGGCGGACTTCGAGTCCATTTGGATCCATGTAAACTATTCCTTTCAGAATCGTAAAGTCCTAATTTTTAATAAATAATAATAATAACAGATACTAAGTAAGCTTATAAAATTAACGACATTAATAAATAAAGCATAATAAAAAAAGCATTTGCAAATAATAAAATTCAGATTCGGATCAAAATGGATCCGGATTCCGGCGTTTGGTCGTTAAGACAGTCCGCTATCCGAGGGTTAAATGTAATCAATACAATATAATAAGTCGGAACTTTTTATTTAATCAAACATAGTACCTCATAGATTAAGGCTGATGGATTTATTTACATTATATACAATGTCTTTTTAAAACTATTACAATTCTTTATTGTTCACGCAATGTTAAAATTATTGAAAAAATAATATTACTTCGATCTAAAACTTGTATTTTCATTAACAGTATTACATAAATAAAATGTAATGTACATGTGTGAATTTTGTTTGCATTGCGTAAACGTATTCCCGACATTTAGCTGGACACGTCTTATAATGAATACATTACTCAGAATCTTTTTTTATTTTATCTATTTTAATGTTTTTATAAAATATAATCCAAAATTTGTGGACGACGTATATTTACTAATTTTCTATTTTGCACCTTTGAATGTCAGTATATCTAAATGGATATAATGTTTTGACTCCTTACGTATTACATATGTTTCTTTAATCCTCTTTATATTATATATAAATTAACGTGATTAGTGATGTTGAAAATTCATGTGTACTGTACTAAAAAACTATGCAAATATTAATCACACATTGTATCGTGAATTAGAACGATAAAATAAAATGTAAGATAGCATTGATTGCTAATGCTTTATAATGCAAACGAAAAGTTCGTTACGAGAATTAAATCTGTTTTTTTACAGAAAATTCATCTTTTTAAAATACCGTGATATAAATCATTTCAAATTAAATAAATAGAATCGTATTCTTTCCGACGATCGAAAAAATACATTTCATCTACAATAATTATAAATGAAACTCATAATTCAAACTTGTAAAAAATTCTTAATTTATTTTTGCTAACATCTATAGTACCTCAAAATTACAATATAAATATTCCTCTTTGTTAATAAAACAAAAACAAATGATTTTCTGAGAGAAAATAAGTATAGTGGTGCCGAAATTGCATTATGTTTAAAATACAGATTTTTTTCTCTTCCTGTTTTTTTGTATATATATTACAAGTGTTATGTAGAGTGTCGTAAAATTTATTTAATAACAATTTTTAATAACGCAATTTCTAAAAATTACTATCTACAAAAACGTATTATCGAATCTTTCGAATAGTTTTCCTTTTGAAGCCAAATTCGCAAAAAGGAACGCTGATTGCGATTTTTTCTGATGTTTGCAAATACCGTTGGTAATTGAGCAACAAACTCATTACACATCATATTACTTTATACAGATAAATGTATAACATTGCAAATTTAAACATATAATAGTGTTACAAGGCTTTAACGTTTATGTAATTTTGACTTAAATCGATAAATCTTTAATTTTATACTTTATATGAAAGTAACTTTCTGTTTATAAGCAATTTACATTATAGGGTTATTATACAGCATGATTGACTCGAATAATTATAGCACTCTTGCCTCGCTGTCATATATTTTGTACACAAAGTAAAATGACGTTGCTTCATCAGAAAAATATGATCAAGTATGACTTGATTATATGATTTTATAATTGAATAAATAAAGCTTTTTTCACATGAAGTTAAAGATGCGATAAGATGTTAGAGAGACTGACGAACTCGAGGCTGGGCCCACTCTACAAAATCATCTATTAATACAGGCCAAGCTCCCTCTTCGTCATAATTAGTCATGTTAGGATTAATCATAAGTGCAAAATCTAAGAGTAAATTCCATGTATCTTTTGGGATTGACCTCTTATGGTGTTCCTAGAAAATATTAGTAACCATTTTTATCTCATAATTGTGAATAATTATTTTCATTTCCTTTGTTTTCTTAGATAAATAATTGCATAAATTTTATAATAAAAGTGGATAATTAAATTATATATCTAACCTGTAGAAATTGACACCATAACGACAGGAACTTGAATTTATCGTCTAATACAATGTTCCAATAGGCAATTGCCATATCAAGATCTAAACCCTTCTGTCCTGGATTTTTTGCATAATTGAATGTAAAATGGTAAAAATCTTTAAATTTCTGGGGATCTCTTAATTCATTTTCTAAACTACTTAAACGAGCTTTTAATTTATCTACACTGTCCACTCTGGAAATATAATTTTAACAAGTTGAGTTAAAGTATTATGGAAAAACTTCCTTTTAAGGCCGGGGGCACACGAGCGTCAAAACGACGTCCGTTTTTATACCCTTCCTTGTCTTACAATTGAAAAGACATAGGAATGCTAATCTTGTCTGTCTTTGTTGTTTTCGATTGCAAGACACGGAAGAACATGGAAACGCACGTCGCTTCGACGCTCATGTGTCCTTGGCCTAACATATTCAATAGAGGATAGATGAAAGTATTTCAAGTTACCCTAAATCCATCATGCCATTCATAAATTCATCTTTAGTAAATTCACATTGGGTTTCTGCTCGAAATTTCCATGCAATAATTAATACTAATTTGCTCTCAGGACTTAAGCCCAGATCATCTAAAAATTTCATTATTCCATCTGCTGTAATCTTGTCTGGTTCATTTGGATCTATTTGTATTACAAAATCAAATATATTATAGATATTAGTAAAGTACTAATTGAGTTTAAAATAAAAATCAAGCATTCTTCAATGTAATTACCTTGATAACGACTAAACAGTGTTTCTAATTTCTTTTTATCCACTGAAATTCTTGGTTCCTTAAAATAAGCCTCAGGATTTTGAAAATAATTATCGCTTGCCAGATCTAGTTTCCAATCGTTTTGAGCTAAACAATATATTGCTGTCTGTTCTCCGGTTTGTGTAAATGTAATAAATTTCTTTACTTTGTCCCTTTGAGAGAACTTTAGCTTATGCTGTAACAGAAATTAAATACAGTATATTGTTACAATAAATTCTTGTTATTAACACGATAGAAGAACGAAATCGAAGTTTATTTTTCATTAGACAAAATTGCACACCATTCTAAATAGAAAAGTTCGATGTATATTGTATATCTATAAAGTTTCGAATTTGGAAGCATTTGTAACACTATCGTCGGTTTCGATGTAGATTCACAAACAAACGAGACTTTATTACGTGTACAACACTGCGATACTTCGTACATCATTCCACTCAAGGAATACTCCACAAGTCAGAAACTCGCAATTAACAAAGTAACTTCTTAAAGACGCACAGCAAGACATCTTCCAATGTCGTTAGCCAAAATGTATGCCATAGAATTGGTTTGTATTTTGTGCGAAAGAGAACACTAACGTTAAATCCCAATAGGTTATTTCAACATTTTTGTTACGTCGTTGTTAATATCACAATCGATCAAGGATATTATTATTGTGATCAAATCGCGAAGAATGTTCCGTTAGCATGATACGTAAAGTCATTAAGAGCTCACCATTTTAGCTAATTTTAGGCCCCCGAAAGCCAAAATATTATTTCCTTTGCACTGCACTTGACATGAACATGCGCATGTTCTGCGAAAGCTCCGAGAAATGCAAATACACCAATCAGACTATAAGCAATGCCACCAGACGTAGCTAAAGGAAAGCAACTTCGAGGACAATGTCGCGGGTTATTTGAAGAATTTATATTTAATTTTTTAAGACATGCGTTTTATTTTGGGACGTGATAAAAAGAAAAGAGATTTTTGAAAACATTGTGTAATTTAATTTGGCATTGTAAGGCATTAATATAAGGTTCTGTTTTTATATGTTTGCGAAAAACGATGGTGTTAAAGTTATCGCGAAACAACAGCAGAACGTTATCATTACAAGAGTTTGCACCATATAACAGTGATTTGTGCCGCGTAAGAAGAAAATGAAGTCAACTACCATTTTTTCTTCACGGTACGCTTAGATGCAATTGTAGAATTGAAGGACTAAGATGGCGTTACTATAGAATACTTGTACTAATTGTAAACAGTACTAAATAGTACAAGCGTGGCGTTGCTACAATGATTTGATGACATACTGGACTTGGCTGAATCGTTATGAGATAAATTATGTATTAATATATGCATCATATAATATACCTATACGTGCCAAAATTCATTGGATATTTAATTGATAAAATATTGGAATCCTCAAATATCACGAAGCTGTTGTGAAAACATTGCTATTTCATAGTGATTCATACGATTCGTCGTACAAGCTTAGTCGCATCGAGGTTATATATTTGACCATGTTTAACCGTATGCGAGTACATGCAAGCAATTGCATAATGATTGTACGCATCAACGTCGCATTGTGTACTGCTCACTGATCTCTATGCATATATTAGATGTGGCATTAAAGGCTTTATGCCAATGCGGGGGTTGTCACGTTTCAAAAAAATAACACATTCGCTACCTATATAATTGTATTTTGTTGTAATTTATTATGTTTTTTATATATACATCTTATCTTACCACACGCTCTTTATTGATTTTCAAAAAATTATGGAACGGAGTAGTTCTTTAAACTCTATGTAGGTGGCAAATGTGATATTTTCTCAAACATGGTAGCTTCTATATGGGCACAGAATTTTCAAACCAAAGCTGCATCCAATATATAATTAGTGGCGAGAGATCAAAATGATTTTTGCCACTTTCGGGGAAGTTATCTAGTTAGTTAGAGACTATCCTTTCTCCTCAACAAAATACACGCATGTACATTGTTCGGCAGGTGCACAAAATAGCGTTGATCGCATGATTGAGCAACTTTAACATTCTGAATTTTAATGTATTATGATGTATATCGAATGATTCGTATACTTTATATACTTCAATGTAATTGCGATTAATTGTATTCTACGCACCTGCGTCGTACGGTACGCACGCGTAGTCTCTCGCTGTTTTCTATACATTCATTCATACAGATTATATATACAGAAGAGAGAAAGAGAGGGAGAAATTAGTGATGGTAAAGTGGCTAGTTCATAGTTCTCTCTGGGCACCGGTTTGCTGTTTAATAACACTATTAATTAACTTCTCCTAAAACGGCAAAAATCATTTTGGCCCATGGTATATTAATGCAGAAGAGCGGCAACGTTGGTACTGATGCTGTTTCAGTTGCTAACCTCGATGTTACTCTTAGTTACTCTTCGAATGGAAGTGCCGTTGATACGATCTTGGCAGTTCTCATCGCGTATTCCGTTCGGGGGTATTTTTTTCAGAAAATCGTGTATGGAATAAAACATATTTGTTAAGTCTTTTATAATGACACCCATGATTCATTTATAATGAACATCGATTGCAATTGACAGACAGTCGAAAGGAGGATAATTTCCTTGTTAGGTTACTAATCGATAATGCCAATCAAAGTCAGGCAATTATCATGTTTCCGGTAAGATACATGTTCTTCAGTATTAGTATTATATCGTTATCCATGTAAAAGAAGGCTAATGTATCGCGTGTGTAGATTGATATTTTCAATAACAGATTCCAACAGATTAATCAAATTTTCCCACTGTGTTTGCAGAAATTATGCCAAGCAATCACAAAACAGCACTGTTGGCTTGAGATTTAAATAACCATGAACAGTAGTTTGTAACAGTCACAATGAGGGGAAGTGCATTCGAGTTAATGCCATTGTATCATCAAAATGGCAGCGGAAGAGAAATTTGTCATTGGATAACGCATATTAAGTTGTCTAGAATCATAATATTAACTTCTGCAGTTTTATTTATTGTACCGTTATTTACTCATTATTATTTGTCAAAGGTATTGTTCTTGAAATAATTGTGAAACAATATCAGTTGTAATAAATCAATTTACAACTGTAAAGTTTTATATTTTAGGTGGAGTCGGATTCTCCGGATAGAGATATTTATCGTACGTTTTCCACATTGGAAGCTTTTGAAGATTTTACTCCTATGAAAGCTTCTCAGTTGAAAATGAGAATAGAGGAGATGTTACATATTAAAGTTTCTGTAAATAATGAGCTTAGAGACTTGAGTGCAAAAAGGCAGAGGCTTCAAGTTGAAGTTAGCAGTTTAACTCAAAAAATTGATGAGCTGAAACAAGAGTTATTGCATCAACAAACGGACCTTGACAGATTAAAAATCAGTGTTGAGCAGGCACAAGTAGCTCAGAGAGAAGCAGTGGAAAGAAATACACCAGAATTGGCACCTCCTAAACGTATATTAATGGAATCTGTTCCTGTAGTATTACCGAGCACTATACCGCATTCGTGTAAAATGTACAATTGCTTCGATCATAGTCGTTGTGCGTTAACAAGCGGTTTTCCAGTATATTTGTACGATCCGGATCAATTTTCGGTAGTTAATTCTGGTTGGGATATTGATGGATTTCTAAAAACGACTATTAAACAGACACTAGGATACAACCCACATCTTACTGCAAATGCAGCTGAAGCTTGTATATACATAGTACTTATAGGAGAAGCCCTTTCCACTCAACAAAAAGTTGATAAGAAATATCGTAAGGCTATAGATGTAAGAAAATTGCACGAGCTTCCCTATTGGGGCGGCGATGGCAGAAATCACGTTTTATTAAATCTAGCGCGTAGGGATTTGTCCGTAGAGTCTGGAAATATCTTCAACAGCATAGATACAGGAAGAGCTATAATAGTGCAATCAACATTTTATAGAGATCAATTTCGTGAAGGTTTCGATTTGGTTATTCCTCCGATTTTGGGGCCTCCGGGTGGTGATGTGTGGCAAGAATGTGCGCAAATGTTACCTGCGAGGAGAAAATATTTATTATCTTTTCAAGGAGAAATGAGATCTCCAAGAGTTACAACCATGATACATCAAATTGACGATGTCGACGTAGATTTGGAAAAATTAGCAGTCGATGAGAATAATTTAGATATTTTCATTATCCAACACCTTAAAGATATGAGTACCGGAACGACCTTGGATAAATTTTTTATTCAATTTGAATGTATACCGGCTTCGGAGGAAAAGAGCGTCGTAGAAATTCTCGATTGGTCTCTGTGCGGAACCGATTCCTCCAGGAAAACAATACTAAAGGAATCCACGTTTGCTTTAATTTTAGCACCGAGTAATGCTTCGTTCATGACCACATCTTCAATGCAAGCTAGATTGTACGAAGCTCTACGATCGGGATCCATTCCAGTATTTTTAGGCGGTGATCAAATCTTATTAAGTTACAACGAAGTCATTAGTTGGCGTAGAGCAGCAATCTTTTTGCCAAAGGTAAAAGGTATACTATATCCTTAACGCGATGTTGTTTCTACACATATAAGTCATTTTGAATTTCAGGCCAGAGTAACTGAAATGCATTTTCTGTTGCGCGCGGTTCCCGACACTGATCTGTTAAGTATGCGTAGGCAGGGCAGATTAATATGGGAACGTTACCTAAGTACTGCTCAGGGCGCAGTTGATACTATTGTAGCAGTAATTAGAGATCGACTCGGAATACCCCCGTTACCAGCGCCACAAACTGCCAGTCCAAGTGTCTTTAATGAAACTTTTGTGGTAAATATTGTAGTATACAGTTACATTGCTCGTGTTTTATTATTCATAATCATTTTGTTCTCCTGCAGTCTTTAAAATCTGATGCTATTATTGCTGAGCCAGAAGCTGAGGAAAGTTTGGGTCCTCTTGAACCACCATATCCGTCTCCAGCTTTTAAGAGAAATTATACCACAATGTTACTTCAAAGTCACGAGATCTGGAACGATTGGGTGGATCCATTCTATTTATACCCACAATTGCCTTTTGATACCGTCCTTCCTAGTGACGCGAAATTTCTTGGTAAGCGAAGTTAATGTTCAGGGTATCTGTAAATACAAACATTTTACAAATTTTAGGATCTGAAGTAGGATTTAGACCAATTGGTAAGGGGGCTGGAGGTGCAGGCAAAGAATTTAGCGAAGCCTTGGGCGGAAATTATCCAAGAGAACAATTTACAATTATAATGTTAACTTATGAACGTGAACAGGTCCTTATAAACTCATTAGCTCGTCTTTATGGGCTACCATATTTAAATAAAGTTCTAGTAGTATGGAACAGCCCTAAACCACCCATGGAAGATTTAAAGTGGCCAGATATTGGAGTTCCAATTCATGTAATTTACCACTTTTTTTTGTTAATAAAAGCTGTAACGTTTTCACAATTATTGTCGAAACGAAAGAATTTCTTGTATGCAGGTGATAAAGGCACCAAGGAATAGTTTAAATAACAGATTTCTCCCATTTGATGCCATCGAAACGGAAGCTGTCCTTTCAGTCGACGACGATGCTCATTTACGTCACGATGAGATTATGTTTGGATTTAGGTATTTCTTGGTAGTTTTGTGAAAGTGACGGTACAAATGTTTGGTGTGAAATATATTGTCCGTATCTATAGAGTGTGGCGAGAGCATCGAGATCGCGTAGTTGGATTTCCCGGCCGTTTTCATGCATGGGACCAGAATTATCACAACGCTTGGAATTATAATTCCAATTATTCGTGCGAACTGTCGATGGTTTTAACCGGTGCTGCTTTCATTCATAAGCACTATACATATCTGTACACCCATTGGTTACCGCAAGCTATACGAGATAAGGTTGACGAATATATGAATTGCGAGGATATAGCTATGAATTTTCTCATCTCTCACATCACGAGAAAACCACCTGTTAAGGTCAGTAAAAACGAGAAACGTCAATTATTACAGTTTCGGTATTACCATTCTTCCATTTGTTTCGTACAGGTTACGTCACGTTGGACTTTTAGATGTCCCGGTTGTCCAGTTTCTCTTTCAGAAGATGACACTCATTTCCAGGAAAGGCACAAGTGCATTAATTTCTTCTCTCAGGCGAGTAATTTTTATGAACAGATTTTTTACTATTTGATTTAATATTTAACAACCATTAGTGAAACGGGATTAGAAGATTACAGCATGTATTTCGTAAAGGTAGAAGTATTAACTTTTCATTTCAGGTTTTCGGATACATGCCACTCTTAAATACACAATATCGAGCTGATTCGATATTATTTAAAACACGAATTCCGCACGATAAGCAAAAGTGTTTTAAATTTATATAAAGAATTAATACACATACGCGTGTTCGGTAATTGTCACTTGATAGAATTTACATGGTTTTGATAACATTTTGACTGAATTGATAGATATTTCTTATACAGTATATCAACGCGTGTAATAAACGTTCTAGAATTTATTATCGTCCTCTCTTTTTTATTGTATTTTTTTTATCGATATACATTATATTGTTTGATCAAAATAAAAATTTTTAAATTACTAGAAAAATCGAAAAATTTAAAGATCGAAAAAGTAACTGTGTAAATATATCATAACGGATATAAGATAAAAGTGCAATAATCTTTTTACATCGTTACATGCATCGTACGTTACGTCAGATTAAGTAATCTTTTACGGTTAAGCGTAATAAATTTATGTACGTGATGATTATTACCGATCAGGATAATTTTTTTAAGACACAAGGCAGGACGAAAAATATAATATATCGAGAATGTAGGTACAATACACATTTGTACAGACGAAAAGTCCTGGAAAGGTAGGTCAAAATTATTTATCGATATTAATTTATTTCAAGTATGACCAATTTGATCGAAATTTTCGAATGGCTGTCGTTACATACGACAACTGTAATACAATTGTAAATAACAGTATAAAATATACTGCCTATCAATAGAATGTATATAGAATAACTAAACGTAAAATACGCAAAACGACTAAATTTTGGCAGTATCGGTAAATGAGTTAAGAAACGTATGAAAATTTACATTGAAAAATCAACGATAATCGTGTTGTTTCGAATTTTACTTATAAGTTGTTTTAAGTTTATCATGCTTAAATTTAATCACTGTTATCGTGTATCATGCCATTGTAATGTGCCAAATTTTTATAATTTATTTATGTTCTCTGGGCTAGGTTAACTTATCCTCGATTATTTGCTACTTTGGATATTAATTTTGAAATTACATAATACTCTGAAAGACTATTTGTAAATACATGTATCGCACATCTTTCGATCTTGTATCATTTAATGCGAGTACTCGCAATTACTATAAAATACACTATAGGTAAATATAACTCGTACGACTATTGGTATATACAAGAAACCATTTTGTAAATTTGGTTTTATATTTAATCCTGTACAACTCGTTGTAAGTTTAACCTGCAACGCGTTCAGGTATAAGTGCAAAAAAGATAAATATATATTATTTATGATTGTACACCGAAATGTAGTTATTTCGTCGGTAGAAATAATCATTCAGGAGCGATATCAATACCATGACAATATTCATTCAAATGCAATTTTCGCATATAGTATCGATGGAAGCGACGACCGAGTATCTTTGGCTTTGCTCCAGGTATCATTAATCATGCTTATGCGTATATTGTATACCATAAAAACCATAAAAATTTGGCAAAGTCTACTAGTTTGAGGCGACGGTGGTTGGCAGATCTTTTTAATATTATTTCCGTTGATCGATCCACGTTTAATACGTGCGTGGTTGGACGCGTAAGTTAAAAATTAATCACGAATCACAAAGAGGTCATCGAACAGACGTCTGTCGTAACTTTTCCTTTTATCCAAAAGAATTTGTAAATAAAAAATTCTATACGTATACCAATATTTTACGAACGCTAAAGTAGAAAATAAGATTTCATAATAGTTAAATTTTAGTCGTAGATCATAACTATCGCGCACTCTGGAACGACTAGAGGAGCGTTCGAAATTTCGTCAACGTTGTCACTGACGTTTCGGCCAATTTGGTTAATTTCCCTCCTTATCGATAGAACCTAAATGGTACTTGGAGGATAGTCGTCGCGAACGACAATGGAGGCGCTACGATCTTCGCCCGGATGATTTGTACGTAGTTTAGCTAGTTTCCGATAGTGCAGCGCGGTGCTCGATAGTATTCGAATTCGCCGCTAGAACGAGTAAAGTGGCACCGTTGCGGCGTTCAACCCCATTGGTTTATAGTTGGATCAATACGGTGTTTTCCATGACGTAAGTAGAGCCTGTGGTCCTTATTGGTTCAAACGTACGCCGCATCCTATTATTTATTAAGATCGTACGAACGGGCACTTTCCCGGCGCATCCGGTCGCGCGAATCGGTACGCGGCGCTGACGCGCACACCATCGTGGGCAAACGCGACACACAACCGGAGGTTGTGCGAGATGATCCGTGGAAAATCTAGGGAACGACGACGCGACGAGACGCGAGGCGTCGCGGCCGCGGTCGCGAGCGATGGGCGTCCTTCCAAATGCGTTTTCATCTCCCTCCCACAGCTTGGTCCGGCACATACACGAGAAACCGGAATTCGTGCGGGCTGGGTGGTGGTCTGTAATGGACAAACAGGGTGAGGAGGGGTTGAATAGGAGGGGGTGATCGGTTCGCGCAACTGTGGTCGTATACAAGCACGAGAACGAGCGGGAGGGTGTCCCGAGCACGGTGAAAAGGTCTCTGTCGGTGGTTCTGCTCGGGTTTTTTCATGGACGATAGCCGCGATAGGAGCCGATACGAGGCCCCAGTTCGCCGGTGGCTCGCGCGATCTCGACACGGCGAATCCGAGAAGGAAGTCGATTCGCGGCCGGAAATTAGCCCCCTTCGCGGAACGGTTGTCTCGTTTCAGCTCGTTGCGGAGAGGGTTAGTGCAGGTGGTGTCGAGCGAGGCGGGGAGCGATAAAGAGATAGCGAGAGGGGAACGTAGACGCGAGAGGGAAAGGCCGAGGTAGACGGGACTTGATAAAACAGGTAGAGGGAGAAGGATGCTCTCGAGCGGGGTGGGGAATCGGGAAAAAGGGAGAGAAACATAGACCGAGCGAGAGAAAGGTAGGGAGGTAGGAAGAGAGAGAGAGAGAGAGAACGAGCGAGCGAGTGGAAGGGGGGATAGAGCGAAGGGAAAAAGAGCGAGACGGATAGAACGGACCGTCAGTGAGAGTAGTACCAATCGCGGAGCGTTGACGGACATAAGCGCGCTAGGGGTGTGGAATAAGCTCATTCGTGTGTTGTTCTTGCGTCGAGCGTACAGAAGGGAAACACTCGAATACACGGAAGTGAGGAATATCGTTCGTTCGGCTATTTCCGGCGCCGATTTGTATCCGTCGTTTCGCGTGCACGCGTGTGAAATCAGTGTAAGCGTCGGCGTACTGTCGCCGCGGAGAATCACTCGCGATAACGTCGTGAGTGAATGTTTTAACCCGACGCGACGAGACCCGCCGGTGGGAGAGAGACGGAGAGTATCAATTTTCAGGGAAGGGTGCAACGATTTCTGGGCTCCTCGAGAACGAACGAGCGAGCAGCTGACGAGTACGCGTTGATGATCGTTGGAACGTCGGGGACAGCCGGTCAGCTGGGAAAACGGGTCTCGTGGGTGTGGAACAATTCGGTCCGGGGCGATTGATTGTGTGGGTGTCGCGGTCGCTGCAGAGACATCGAAAAGCGCCATCGTCGTGTTGGCTGCCACGTGAATCCCGAACACCAAGAAAATACTTGTGGCGTTAAATATCGTTCCGGAACAGGGCCACGCATACGTGGCAGAAGATCCGGATAAATACTTCGGAATAGACGGCACCGACCGAGCCACCAACCAGGTCCCTTCGAGAGCACGGCTGGTGAAACATTGTTGACGAATTGCTGGATACTTGGAAAACCTGAATCGATTCGATTATTCGGAACTGTGCGTTGGATTGGTCTCGTCGTTCCATCGAAGTGTACGAGCAGAAGCGACGTTACCCGATACCCAATGACCTGCTTTCCCATTGAAATTTCGCTAAAATTCCGAGAAGATTTCCCAGAGGTCAGGAACACGAGCACGTAGCCATCCATCGTTCCCGATTGGTCGCGCGCCTGTCCCTGCAATAAACCGCCGATTGGGTTTCGACGAAGCGATCACCTGCGATCACCGGTCGTTGTGTATAGAATCATCGTGTGTGCTGCCCTGTTGAGAGTTCAAGAACCGGGGTTCGTGTGTACGGCAGAAACGAGCGCAACCAACGGCACCCGTGACCCGTTTTCCTTTTCAATCGATGTACTCGTGAACTGGGCCGCTGGTCCGCTCGAAAACCTCGGACGTTCGAACGGGCGAAAACAGAGGGAGAAGAGGGTAAACACAAGCAGGGGAATCGAATCGAGTGCGAGGCAAATAGGAATCCGGAATCCCCGGCGCTTAGGCTGTTAACGAACCGCCACCGCCGCTGCCGACGCCGCCGCCGCCGCCGCCACCGCCACCGCCACCGCCGCCGCGACGCGACGCGCCGCGCCGCGCCGCGCGCGTTCTAACCTCGCAGCGGCCATCGTATCGAGGACGCGAGGAGGCACCCCGTCGAAGGTCGGTTTCGAGGAGCACCCCAGGGACAGTCGCGCGCCGTTCCATGAAGCGGCCTTCTAACGGAGAACGCGAATCGGCCACGGAAGAGAGAATGCGAGAACCTCCTCACAGCCTGTGAACATGGTTTGTCATACGGATGCGGTCAGTGGTAATCGTACGACGAGAGACACAGACGACGAGGACACCGACGGAGACGAGGATCGCGGAGCCAATAAACTTGATCGCGTCGATGCCCCGACCAAGTTGAGTCTGCCCGGCGAGGATAAGCCGCGGACGATAACGATTGTCCGGTGTCGAACGGCTTCAGCGACCGGTCGGACGCACGTCCTCCTCGAGGGCCGTCCAGCCACGAAAACGATCGCGGCTCGTAGCGTCGGGTGCGTCGATCGGCAGTGTTCCCGGCGTAATCTACCTTTATCGAAACCGTACTCGTGTTGTCGCGTCCAGCTGGTGCGATTACCAGGTGTCGGATGACTCCCCCCGTACCACGCAGCCTTCCCGTAGTCGTAGAAAGGACGCGATATCCCGTAGGAAGGAGCGTTGCCTCGCGGCGAGCGAACCTCGTCGCGGTCTCTCATCGGCGGCGTCGTCGGTGGTGCGCCGGCCCGCGCGTCAACCCAAACTCCTCGCGATTAGACCTTCCCGTGCACGTTCCTATCTTACGTCCGTGATGGCGGCTGTACCTGATATGTCGCACCTCACCCCCGAGGAGAGGAGCACCATCGAGGAGGTTATGATACGGCAAAAACAGGAGGAGGAGAAGGAGAATGAGATTATGAGGTACGTTCACGGGATTATTAACAATCTATTATTTTTTCTTTATTTTTATTTACTTTTCTCACCACCATTACAGGAATTCAGATAAACTTTTAGTAAATTTCCTTCATGAATAACGATGCTTGGAGCGTTACGGATTATTTTATCGACAAGCATTACAGACAGATTTATAGTTCCGAGTAGTACTCGGTGCGTTTTCGACAACATTCTTCTTTTATAATTTACGGTTCGTTAAATAGAAGACAGTTTTGCAAGGGAAAGTAAAGGTAGTTGGAAGTCCCATTTGCTTGTAAACATTTGTGAAGCAACGTTTGTAACAGAGTATATAGAGTGATCGAGCGAATATAGTTGGCATAATTATAATTTTTATTAGGTTGCTCTTGTGTTTTCGTAGCGCACATGTTGCTCCTTAAAAACGTGCTGTTTAAATGCGAATAAACGTATAAGCGAGGAAGTCAGAGTGCGCCGTGCGGGCAAGTAGTAGAAGAGCTGTATGGTCTGACGAGAGAATCGGAGCCACGAAATGTGGATGAACGGTCACGCGTCGATGATCAGAAATACCGAACGGATGAAACGATATTCGATCGATCGGGTATATGTATTTCTTAACCAGCAAATTGTTGCCTCCAACCTGTTCTGCCTATTTTCTGGACTCGCTTGCTCGTTAGTCCTTGACCGCTTTATACCTACCACATCTTCTATTTAGGGTATTCATCGTTCCGCACACACTCGCGGACGATTATCCTGCCGGTTCTCGCGTTCCCTCTCCTCGAACGAAAATTTTCCGTCTCGAGCACCGACCGATTTATCGCCTCCAAATTACCGATCCATCGTTCTCTGTATTATTCTATCGACCAGATATTTTCCTCGTCGTACAACGATACAACGCATCGTTTTCTGAATTCGTATTTTAGATACGTTTCTGGCAAATTAATAACGACAGCCGATCGTTGAGAAATAGCACTTTAAATCGATTTTCCCGAATATTCTATAAATACCGTTCGGAACGAATTCTAAATAAACCCAGCGATTGGACGTTAGGATGTTAAGAGGATGCGAGGGAAACGTCGATTCTAAAAACGACTTTGCACCTGGCCGCGCGAGAGGCACAGGCGATGACGGATGCGGCAGCTTTCCTATTCGCATGCAATTACGGTGCCAGGGTGCGGAGTCGCAGCGGGGCGACGCCGAGGAAAATGGGCGCCGTTCCTCGAGGAAGGCGTTTTATTGATAGGTTGTCACTGATGGAACACGAGAACGTGAGAAAGCAGTCGAGAGCGGAGAAAGGAAGACAAAGAGCCGGGGTGCAAAGGAGTTGGATCGAGGGAGCGAAAGATAGCGGCAGAGGAACCAAAGACAGAGAGAGAGAGAGAGAGAGAGAGAGTAATGAGCGAAGCGTGCTTTGCCATACCGATGCGAGATCATGTAATGTGGACGACAAGTACGTGTAAGGACGCATGTAAAATGCAAGGCAGCAAGCCTTGACGTGGCTCGGTAACGAGCTGCTGCAGTTGCATAGGGTATGCATAGGGTATGCAACTGCAGCCCGTGGATGGAGTGTGAAAGAGACTGGATTGGCAAGGTAAATTCTTGGACGATGAAATATAGACAGAGGCCTGCGGAAAGGTGGAGCGCTTTAGCGGCACAACGTCTAGAAACGACCCGCTGGCTGTTCAGTTTTCTTACGTTACAACGAACGACGAGCCTCCATGTTCATCGTCGAGCAACGACGGACCCTTTGATATCGCGCGATAATTTTAGTTCCTCTATACATGCGGACGAGAGTCTCGCTTATGTATTGGAAGGCGATTCGCTTCGACGAATAAAAATAGACGCAACCTTTCCGTCTCTACGTGAAAGCTATTTTGCGTGTACGTTGCCAACCGACGTAATTTTCTCGTATAATAGAAATTGGAGATGTCGTTCGAGCGTTCGGTTATGTATATCTTGTCCTCTCTACTTATTCTCGTTTCTCATTTTTATGTAATTTAGCATCGAGGACAATCGCTTCGGTAATTCGCAAAGACGATCGCGAAACAACACGTACGATGTATTACGTTACAACACCTCTAACAAGTATTTTTTTTTTTTTTTAACTCGTACTAGCGTATAACGATCGAAGATAAACAAAAATATTTCTGACACCCAAAATGCACAATATTTGTTCGACTACGCAATATAGACACGCATAGTGCGGTATAATATATATACGGAGTATTTGTTTGGATTTCGGAATGTGCTTTACAAATATATTGGAACAACGTATCGCACCCAATTCCAAAATTGTGCACCGTCTCCTAGTTACTTTTTCGTTTTATTTTTCTTCATTGTAATTTACAATTTCCAGAGTGAGCCAAACAAGCTGTTTACAACCTGTTTTTAGATGAAACGATGTATTAATTTTCTTTTGTATTCGTATAATTTTCGTCAAACTTAATAATACTCGCTTGGAACGTTCTTTTTATTTTGAATAGTAAAACAATGAGGGGTTCCTCTTGGCACCCTTAACAGTCGCCTCAGAAAATTTTTTTGCACATTAAACGATTAACCTCCTTGTCCCATTTAAGTAAAAAAGACTTGAAATCGATATCTGCAGTGGTTTCGTAGAAAACTCCTTGTAACGCTTTATGTGGCGGCCCACCTTCTATATAATAATATTATTTTTTATATCGTTGTTGATAAAAAAGATGAAAGTATCCTTCGATGAACACGATATATTCACTGTTTTTAGTCAAAGTATTTCATAACACGGTTTATAGTTGTTGCCCATCGATTTTACGAGAAATATAAATCGATGTTCGTCCAGAAATAACTTGGCTCCTGTCATCCGTGTCATTCGTCTCTAGAACAGAAAAGGTATCGCTTATAAAATCTTGCAATTTCCGTATCGTTGGATCAAAAGTGACCCAACGTTCGTCATCGAAGAATATAAATTTTTGTGTTTTATATGTCTCCTCCGATTCTCTGTAAATGACGTTCGCGGTCTAAGAATAATCAATTGTCGTAGCAAAAAAAAAAAAAAAACGATAAAAATGATACAATGAAGGAGGAAGTTCGGACGTGGAAGCACGGAAAATGGAAGATTGTGCGGTAGTTTGGATGCGTTACGAGGGAAAATTCATGTTCTATAGCAACGCGGCTCGTGTGAAATGTGTTGCACGAGCCTGGCAGGATTTTGTGGGACAGAAAAGTCGCGTTGGAGCGCGAGCGCCAACCACGGAGGTGTTCGTTAAGTAACCTACATTTCTCCGCTCGGTTCTCCGCTTTTGATCTCCCCTTTTGTCACGGAGGGATATTTTTTCGCGTGCGGATAGCCACGAATCGTCGGAGAGCTAGAGCCGCGGTGATCGCCGTTGCGTGCACGCGACTCGCACGATTATCGGTAAAGTAATTAGAGAAACGTAGGCGAACTCGGTGTACTTTGTGTGACATGCCGCCGCGACCTTTGTCTCGATCGGCAAACTCAAAATTTAGGTTACTGCTTCGCGACTGTTCGATGTTATAATTTCCGCTGCGAACTCCGTCGAGTTCGCTGCTGAATTTTACGGAGACCGTAGATTCTGTTTATGCTTTTAGCAGACCTGGAAAGTATCGGTTCAATAAGTAATTTCGTACAATTCACGAAGATATACGGCGACGTGCGAACATTTCCGGACAATTAGAATCCCACCAGTTCTGTACACTTAATTTCTATTTTGCTTATATTAAGATTCATAGACGCTGCAATTTTCTGCGGATTTGTCTCGCGTAATGCGGAAATTCTGTACAAACGATCGTTGTTTGTGTATCTTTGTCTCTAATACTCATCTAAAAAGGACCATTATTAGATGGTTTTGCTACCTCTACTCGAAAAATCTTCCCTCGTATAAAAGAAAATATCAGTTGCTTATAGGGTGGCCTTAAAGATCACGAACAGAAAGAGTCCGTCGTGTTCTTGCCTTTCCTGTTGTTTTGGCGATCCAAGCTTGAACTCGACCGTGCCAATAACCCTTCGGTTACAGAGTGGAAGTTCCGTACACGCGACCTAGAGACCGAGACTTCCGGTCGAAATGCTCTAACACAGTGCCAAGTGTTCTTGCATTTCTCTTGCTCTCGCGTAAAATAGCGCTAACCTACTTGGCTTAGAATCGTTCGTACCTGGACCAGCCAAGGCGTTCCTCCCCTGTGATTACGATGGTTAATATTGTTTAATACCACCACTCTCTTCGATTTCCGAACCGACTACATGCCCGATACGGTTAGAAGAAATTCCTACTCGTTGGAGTTGTTTTAATTTCTTTGACCAGTCGACTCAACAGGGGAACGGGAATATAGATCGCACATAGATCTGAGAATTTACGCGCAAAGGTAGAGAGAGGTAGCTCTTTCATAAAAGTTTCACCGTCTAGGCGGAAGACATAAAAGCATTCTGAGTTAGCGGCGGACAGAATAAATCGATGACATCGGTCACATTCCATTCCAGTTCAATTACCTCAGCGATAAATTGACTTTCGTCAGCATCAAAGTGTAACCGTTCCCTCGGCTGTAGCCACTCGTAATTCTATCTTCTCGCCACTAATCGACGAATTTTCTTTCGCGATCTTCTTCTCGAATAACCTTGCTAACAACCTTGAAAAATATACTCGAGCACCGTGTAACGGCGAAACTCGCCTCGAATCTTGGAGAAATTTGAGCAATGCGATTGCCAACCCTTTTGTTTCAAGTAAGCAGAAGTTATGGGGGCAAATAATGCGTAATTTTCGTACGATCCTCCATAGAAAAAAAATAATAAAGTTAAACCGTTGGACCTTATTTTTTCTCGAGTGCAACGATGCACCTGCAGGATGTAATAGCACTTTCTTTTTTTTTTACATTAAGAGGGTAAAATACACATATATTTCAAAGCGCGAATACTCAATGTTTTCGAGGATATGCGTAAAATACAGTACGACTTGTACTACGGCGTAAGTAGAAACATCAATTAATGGTCAGACGCGCCAGCGAAATCCTATTCAGTCGCACGCGTACGATGCGTGAGAGTGAACACATTTGTGAAATGACTTCTTTCGAATTACCGCGGTCGAGGGGTTGTGGAAATAGCAGCTTGGCTGTAGATTTTCGTCCGTCGCGTTGCCTTTTGAATTTTGAAAAGCGTCTCTCGCCGAGACGCGAATAAATGCGTTATAGTTTCGAACTGGAGGAATCTGGAGACGCAACGTGATGCTCGCAGTTATTTGTAGCGTATCGAAAGCACCGGCAGCGGGGGAGGGAGCCGTGCGGGAGTTGGTTTATTAGTTGAAATATCGGGAGGGTAGGGTTTCCCGATGTCGCGAAACTTTTCCCTTTTATATTTCCTCGGCAAATAATTTTCTCTGTCGCTGTTGTTCACAGACGAAAGCAGGACGAGGTGAAGATCCTCGAGAACACGATACGCGCCTACTCGGAGAAGCATAAGAAAGCGGGAGTGGAGCTGCACGCCACGTGTCTCATATGCCTGAAAACGAAGTTTGCCGCCGGCGCCGGCCACACCTGCAACTACTGCAGCATCCTGTGCTGCGCACGCTGCGGTGGAAAGGTCAATCTACGGTCGAACAAGGTAGGGGTGAGATTCGGAAAAGAAGCGGGAAGATATATTGTCTGGAGAAATCGCAACTCGTACACCGTGCGCTCCAATTCCTGCTGTTTTTGTTAACCTCGTTGCGTTTCACCCTCCGCTCCGACACGGTACGATGCCTCGAATATTACTCGCTGCTTAACCCATCAATTCTGCTCGGTCTTTCGCTTTCAATTTAAAACATTTATCGACGGTCGGGCGTGAACTATCGAGGCTAGTTACTCGCGTCTTATTACGTAACGAAATTCGAGAAAATCTAGATTCAAGGAAGCCCTTAAGAAATTCGGTTCGTTTAATGGAGCGCCGTCCGCACCGAGGCGCTCGATAATCCGCTAGTTTTCTTTTAATTACGAAAACCACTTAAATTTAGTGAACATCCACACTTTGAGGGATCACGAGTTTTATTTGTCGTCATGCCGGTCAGGATTGCGACCGAAAAAGATTCATTATCTAAATGAAGGGATCAAAGGGAATCCTCTATAATAGTGTATTCGCGGTGCGCGAAGAACGGAAACGCTTTGCTCTTGTGACATTTCGAGGATCGGTCTTTTCACCAGCGTAGAAGATCTAGATAAATTTCGACAGCACGTGGATATTTTATCCGTTGGATGGTTAATCTTTTTATCAGGAAAACGTATGTGCGCCCAGTTGGACGTTCGCACGGAATATTTAACGTAAAGGTACTAACGTAATTAGCATGGTACAAAGGAAGATAGATATCTTGGAGAAGACACACAGTTTACAACAACATATTTCGATATCATAAAAATTCCTGACGTTAATTTTCACTTGTAACGATTGTTACACCATCGAGAGAAAGTATCGTGGATCGAGACTCTATTCGTTTAAGTCCAGGGAAATGGTCAGGCCATGGGTTAACGAGATACGTCATCCGATCGATAAACGAGATCGTCGATCGTGCACGCCAAGGTCCACCGCGAACAATGCAAATCAATGTTTTCATGGTGCGAGAACCAACCCGAAAAGCAGAGTCACTCGAGATCCCCTCGATCATAGTTATAAGCGGTCGATGGAATCTCGATGGGAAACTCGTTGGAATCAGAGATCGATTCGATTAATTTTCATTGGTAGGAATTAACGGAGAGTTCATTTTCTCAACAAGAAATCGGTCAGAATCTAGAGAGCACCGATACGAGCTCGGTCGATGCCAGAGAATTGCTTTGCTCGGATGTTTTAAGGGTTCCCGTGACTCGACGCGATCGCAGGGCAAAGTTCACAGAAAATTGAATCAACAGGACCGTGATTTATCACGATTCAAGGGATTCCCATTTATTCTCGTGAAGAGATTACGAAACGTCATCGCGACGATGCGACCGATTAAAAACGCGACCGATCATTGTTAGGAAATGTCAGCTTCCTGGAAACAATTAAGGGCAGCATATCGTAAAAGACGATAACCGACCGCGTATCGTACGCTTGAAATACGTGGAAATAATTGACCTACAGCGAGCCTCTGGCCCGCCTCTCTCTCTCTCTCTCTCCGTTACACCAATTAACCCTTATCGCGGACGCGTGTACATTACGTCTGTGGGCGTAATGTCGTCGCTAAATAGCTGCCCCACGAATACGTTTTCCATTTATGCGTTGGTATTTCCAATTCTATCAAATTCTATCGACAATTTCGATAGGATTTTCATCAATGAGAATGAATTAGTATTTACGATTCGCAGCACGGAGGCGTTCGAACTTTTTTATTTCGTACACACCTTGTATTTGAATATGCGTGGTTCTTTTGCATCGTTCGTCGTTCGAACCAATGTCGTTGATTATAATTCGTCGTTTGACTAGCAAGAGGTAGATGTTGCTCGATCAAAGAGAAAGAATCTATCGGTAGTGGGAAGAAGGATTTCATCCCTCTCGTTAATCTGAAAGAAATGGGGATAATCGAAAAATGACTTGTAATTAACGTCGAGGACAATCAAACTTCGTTTTCGAAACGGTTATATCCGTATCCGAGAAATAAGAGCGCCACGAATACGTATAGAGAATACACGCGCGTATTCTAGCCAGCAAGTGGCGGTATAATAATGAAAGCAGACGCGCGGAACTTGGGCTTACAACTTCCTGTAAGTTTATTGGTTTTCATCGTACTTTCGCGTGGCTTAAGAAATGGAGGTTGGCCGTGCAGTCGGTTAAAGTGGGCCGGTAGTTACTTGATAGTTTCCCGTACCACGTATTCCACGAAAGGAGCAAACGATCGACAACAAGTAATAGTATCTCTGAAAATATTTCGTTGGTCGGTCTCCGTCCCAAAAACAAATTTTTAATCGTCTACCGTTGTATAATTGCGCCGTTGAAAAAATTGTGGGACAATATTGACCGCCTAAACTCTTTGTGGACGACTTGAATTACCATCGGGTCCAGGAAACCCGCGTTCGAACGAGCGTTCAAACATCTGATTTAATATGCTTGAAAATACACCGGGTGATGGAACGAAACGCAGAGAAATGCGCGCGCGCACTCTGTTCGTAGTGGCTGGTCCCGCGCACGTACTCCCACACTACTCACCCTCCAGGGCCACACGCAAGTACGATGATAAACGTCACGGCGCGCGTTACGACATCATCGATCCGAGCGGAACGCTCGTACGTTTCCTCGCTCGAGGAGTCCAGCACCGCGATGCGATACCCAGCTTCGTCTAATTATGCTCGGCGATCCTGACCGACGGAGGTTCCTCGATTCGTGAAATCTCAGGGCCCGAAGGAACCTCCATCGCGCGCCTCGATTTCGCAGCCCGTCCATTTCCGGTCGTCGAGCCGCGGTCATCCGCGTTTACACAGCAGCCTTTGTCCTCGTCTTGCTTCTTTTTTCCCTTTTCGTCGCCGTGGTTTAGGCTCTCTGCGTGGGAGCCTATGAATGGGGCGCGTCCCTGCGTGACGTCACCGAGCGTGTAGAGGGGGGGAGGGGGTGAGGGGAACCGCGGGTGGCGGGGCGGGGTCAGGAATGAAGCGCGGGGTGGACGAAGGTGTGGGTGGCCGTGGATGAATGCCGGGCGGCGTGCAAAGGGGGAGGGGGAGAACGTGACGCAACATATTGATCTAAGTTTCGTAGGGAGGGTTACAGTCTATGATAGGCTAGTGGGGTGCAGGGAGGAGGCGGCCACGAAGAACGGAATACAAGGTGGCCGGCAAATTTACGTTGTTCCTTGTTTCGACACGGTTGACTCGTGTTTGGCGTGCCGGGGCCACCGATCGGGGAGAACCAGTGGCTTCGGTGCGGCTGCGAGCGTGGGTGGAAGGGTTGCCACACGAAAAAGAAACCAAGACGCCACGGATACCGACGACATTCCGTTTCTAATGATCAAATCGAACCGCTGGACGGTCGGAAACTTTTTTAGAAAGGTTCTTGGTAAATCGATGCTGTCGACCAAAGTATCGTTAAATCGATACTTTGGTCGAAACCGCGTTTCCAGGAAATATGCCGCGTCGGCATAGTTCGCGTTGCCCATCGAATTATGGCCATTTTCGATTAATGACTCGCCGTTCCCAAATTGTTGAAGATCCGGAAGGCAGTCAAGCACGCGGAGGTAAATAGCTGCAGAGGTCCGTGGGGACGCGGTCGCCTCGGTCCAAGGCTGTGTGTCGATCTATTGTGTGCTCGTGTACGGCCGAATGCACGTGTGTATCTCTGGTATTTATGTCAGAGGAGCAGAGACTGACGGTAATTCTAATCGAACGCTACTCGAGGAAGTATCCTTCGTTCCAGTACAACATTCCTCCTTGTTTCGTCTGTCTGGGAAGCGATACTTGGTCCTTAAAATCCTCAGGCATCGTTCAAATTTTTTTACCAATCGTATAGATCGCTTTTCTCAAGAATTGTATCGTACGACCGGGAGGCTACTACTATAAATTAACACAGCCAAATTCGTCGCAATATAGTTTAAGATAGGGGGAATTTAATTCCCTAGAGTAAACAAAATTCGAGGAAAATGACAAATTATTTGTCCTTCGTTATGCTCGTGCGCTTTCGAGTAGCATTGGTAGAATTTATGAGATCGCGTTATACTTGTAAGATTTACGCCATCGTAGGAAGTCAACGTAGCAATCTCGGACAGTGTTTCCTCCAAGTTGGTTCGAACGACTCGCAGGCGGACCGCGAGAAGTCCTGTGCTCGAGGATGATTAAACGCGCGCTTGCGTGATTCCCATAACGAGCCGCGGCTGTGTTTCACATAAATAAGCCGCTGTTAGTCGAAAGTTGCCCAAGTTTCTCCTACTTTGGCTCGCCGAAGGCATCTGTCGTTCCTCGACCGGCTTCTTCCCCTCGGCCCCAGCCAGCAGTTGAAATCCTCCTGTGTATGTAGGACAGCTGAAAAGTTCGGACGACAAAGTTCGCGCTCGTGACGGTAATGTGCGCGGATCCGTGGCCCTCCGTCGACCGAAAAATTCTGAAGCGAAAAGGTCGAAGTTGTTCAGAGACATAAACCATCGTGAATAGAACCGAGCGATCACGAAGCCTCTGTACGGTAATTAGCTGTTTACGTAGGCGTACAGGCCTACAAACTTCTTTGTTATAGAATCAAACATCAGCGATTCCCTTGTTAGCGATTTCGAGACTCGTCATTTCGGTTCACTGATTCCTCACACAGATCGTCGTGCCCATAAATTTTCTAATTAACTTGAACTTTCTGCCGTGCGTATATACGTAATACTTAAGCATGATTTCAGGTTGGGCTCGAAAAGATCGTGTGGGCACTAGTTGACTCGAATACGTCGTCCAAGCACCGATATCGCTCGGCATTCGAAAGCTCCTTTTCTATTTGAAAGGTCGTTCTCGATACGTGGTTATCTAGTAACGAATAAAAATCGACGAAAATTCTGACGGGACAGCGTCGTCGCCGTTCAGGAAAGTATCCTCTGTGGATCGAAGAGCGTTGTTTAATCGGCGAGACGATAATTCGTCGCGAGCGTCACGGATGGTAGCACCGTATTATTGGCGGCGTGGCGAGTTATCGGATTGGTTTGAACGAGCGTATCGATCCTGGCCTCTGTACTCGAGGCAACGGGACGTCAACGTCCATACCGATGTCTGTGCCATCGTCGTCGTCGTCGTCGTCGTAGTCGTCATTGTCTGGTCTCGATCGGCGACGCCGTTCCCTGCGTTGACATAGGCTGCGTACACAGGGTCCGTGATAAAGTAATCTGAATTAATTGGGCTCTAATTAATTAATGCAAATCACGGGCAACTCGGCTCGAGCCGACAAACTAATGATCATTTACGTTACGGCCGAACACGCAGCGCCGTGTTCTCGTTCTCTTGGACCACCTCCCTTGGCCGACCGTTAAAGGAGAGGGTGAGACGACTCGAGGGCTATCCCTCCCCACCACCAGCGTTTCTCTGTTTTTAGGCTCGGAAAAATAGCGCACACGTACAGTCTGTCACACTGAAAATCGATCACCTTTATCGTTAATTTTCTTTTTTCTCCATAAATAATAATATATAGACGCGATACGATACAAATCAGCGATTATTTGTCGTCCCTTTCGATCATAGATAACTGGACAATTCAAAATGCCGACAGTTTTGTCTAGTCTTAAAAATATGTATCTTAGTTTGTATCGCGATATAAAATAATAAATATAAATTATTCCCTGTTAATGATTTACATAGCAGTTTGTTGAAAAATGAATGGTTAACGAACGGTGGAGGATTATTCAGTGCGAGCGACTGTACGTACGTACGGAATGTTCCGGGGGGGGGGGGCGAAAAAGGTGCTACTAGCACGGGGATGAGCGAGGGTGGTGGAAAGGGGTTGAGCTCTTGACATATTGCTACCTAGGCAACTCGACGAAGTGCTCTTCAGGTTCTCCCTGTCTCCACCTATCTTTCCTGCTTCGTTTCTCGCTCTTCTCCTTTCTATCCACCCCTCCTGGCCCCGGTCCTCCGGTTCTTTCTTCTCTTTTTTTTTTGCCGCCCGTACACCCTTTCTCTTTCCTTTACTGTTCGGTGCACTCTCTGTTCCGCGGACGAGCTGCCAGTCTGCAACGAGGTTCGGTCGGTGTTGCAAGTCCCTTGGAAAAAGGAGGGCTGTTTTTT
Organism: Colletes latitarsis; assembly: GCF_051014445.1. NCBI lineage: Eukaryota > Metazoa > Arthropoda > Insecta > Hymenoptera > Colletidae > Colletes > Colletes latitarsis. Next base: position 20,824,973 of record NC_135135.1, on the reverse strand, counting down.
GTACGCTTCCGTCGGTTTCGCAGCTCGGGGGACGGATTCGCGCACGACCGCGAATCGTTGCCAGGTACCCTGGCTCGACGACCGTCCACGTACATCGGGAGTTCGTTTGTTCGTTGTGCTCGTTACTTTCTCCGCGAATATCTTGGCCACCCCGATTCCTGTCGTTTGCCTCTAATCTCGCAATGGGAATGCTCAACGGTGCACAAGTGCTGGATATTTTAAGTAATTTTCTTTGCTACCGGAGCCCGTGGCACGCTCTACGCCGAACTATGTTGCAGCAAGGGAAATAATTACGTTCGTTCGAAACGAGGATTTGGGAAGCCTTTTAGAGAAGGAACACTCTTTCTCTCTCTCTCCCTCTCCCTCTCTCTCTTTCTCTCTCTCCTTCTTCATGAGAAACTATTCACCTACTAAACTGCGCGAGCAATAAGGTAAAAATCAATTCTCGTTCGCTGGTTCGCTGTTAAAAAAACTGGGACGCTTGGTTTTCTGCGAACGAAATTCCATCGGATCGCTGACTTTGATGTCTGGAGCTAGACAGTTCTTATCGCGTCCCGCAGGAAATTCGTAAAAGAAATTTCTTCGTTTTTTCAAGCTGTAAAAGTTTACAACGCTCTAGAAATTCACAGGCTGTTTCTTTTTGCCGAAAAGACACACCCTTCTAGTCACGATCACTCTTTTACACCCTACGCGTGCCCGCGAGCACGAATACCGGAACGTTAACCTTTGCAGTTGGACGAAAAGTACATTAAAGTATTATTTATGTAACAAGCTCCCGGTCTGTTAGGAACGTCGTTACAAGTTTTTTACGTAAGGCGTCGCCGTGGCAGCTCCAATATAATTACGTTATTTTGCGCAAAATTCACTATCGGGAGATGTATTTCATACTCTTTAGAAGATATAGAATCGTATCCTGATAAAATTTTTCGTTGTCAGCATGGTCGAAAATTGGCCTATTTTCGCCACCCTACTTTTAGAGCATAGGCGTAACGGTTTCAGTCTGGATAACAAGCACAACGACGCAACAAAGAAATCCCTTTCGTCGGAGCATCACCGTCGTCGTTCCTCTCCTCTTTGCAAACGTTCCTTAATTTTTCTCTCTCACGACTCCCATTCCCTTGATTACTTTTTGTCGAGCAAACAGGTCGAACGTTTCTCGCGTACCAGTCGAATCCCATTACCCGCGACTACCGTGGCTCTTGATTCGGGTCGCCTAATACAGGCAAACACGTTTTCATTTCCAAGCGTCGTCCTCGTCCCACGGATTAGCGAGAATATGGGCTCGCAGATCTGGGTTGGATTCATCGAGTAATAATAATGGGCAACGATAATCGTGTAAACTGCGCTGCGTGGTCGAACGTATCGATTCGCGCGCGAATAAGCGGCGTCTCTGGACCCTTTGTCGCACACCGGGCCGAGCCACGATTAGCCAGAAAAATTACTACCCCTGGAATCGAAAAATTTGGATACCAAGTCCCAAGTAGTTAACAACTACCTCGCGAACTCTCGGAAAATGTGTGTGTCTTCCAATTCGCATCACAGTGTCTGACCGACCGTGTTTCTATACGCATCGCTGTGTGATCGTGATCTTGGAGGAGTTTAGTGATTAGCGAAAGGTATGTAAGCCCCATTTTGATGTATTTCGAATAAAAATTAGTAGCTAGAGAAGTTAGAACCGCCGTCTGGCCCCCTGTAGTCCACGTGGAAGCTGTTCGCGTCGGGATAGACGAGAAAGAAACTACTTGGTGACCAACTATCGCGTTCTACTTATTTCGTGTTAACCGAGTTCTGTTTATCGGCTAAATGTACCGATTGCCAGGAAGTTTCGATCCTTCGAAGGTCCTCGCTACGAATAAAGAAGATAAAGAAAGACGGAGAGAGATTCGTTGGAAAAAAGTCAGAAAAAGAGGGAACTGCTACGAGCGGAATTTCTATAAACTGGATGATTTGGCTCGTTGATAGCTCGACAACGCGTTTTAATCTCCGTCGACTAGGCGGGATGTTGAAAAGCATGCTCGTAATTCAACGGCGAAACGAGCCGCGCTGTCCTTGCGCCGCGTTGCTCGCGCCATTATAGTTGGCGCAATAATACGCGTGAATGGGCATGGAAAGTGTTATCGATGGGAACCGGTATGGGCATTGTTTTATGGTTTGCTTCTAAATGGTCCATCCATCACGCTTTATCTTGATGGAGTATTCCGCAGGCCTATTCATCCTTCAAAACGTTCGACTGCCGCTCTGGCCCGCTAATTATTAGCCTTCGTTTATTGTATGCGCCGTGAATGGTTGCCTCGAAGAATGTGCTTTTCGCTAGAGACGCTCGATTTCGCTTTCCTCTCGGCGATGTTCTTGGCTGGTCGTCGCGTCTTCGAACTTCACTGCAACGGCTAGTGGTGGAAGGAACCGTGTCATTTTTTTTTTCCATTCAAAACGTAACGTAATCGCACACCTATCGGTAGACTCGCTATTTTCGTTGGCTGCTACGTAACTGCATCGGTGGCAGATCCGTTTAATTTAACGTTACTTGGAGTTGCGAGCGCGGATTTGCATAAGAATTTACCCCGAGGCGATGGCCCACCATAGAGCCTAGACTTGGTTAAAGGGGATTTTACAATTTCTCTCTGACGGAGTTTCTACTTTTTTCACGAATACTGGCGTTAAAAAATTTGTCTGTTCGGTCCACTGACCCCTCTGGGCGTTGTGTTTTCCCTCCTCGCAATTTGGGAACAATTATTTCTTAATAGATGTAATGAATGTTAGAGTTCGAGTACCAGGACCTGTCCAAGTATTGGGTCTTTTACCTTATTGCCAACGTCAAAGAATACATACGTTACGCGAGTTAATCGACCGCATAGAACGCACGTTCTTAAGATCCGCAAATTGAACCTCGCACTTTGGCTTATACGTTTCCAATTAGCATCGTAACTGGTCGACTTCCTATAGATAATTTCCTATTAATATCCTCGCTACAAGCAGTGACCTGGATCGATCAGTTCCAGGACTCTTTCCCTCGTTCTCTCTTTTCCCCTATCGGAGTTATAGATTATTTTAGTTAAATTACTATTGAACGTACGATGGGGTTTCGAAAAGGCTCTTTGAATAGTATCGAAATTCACATTACGCCGTACTTAATCATTGTCGAAGCTATCGAGGTTTCTTCGGTAGAACACTAGGTTCTCGATGGACTTTTCTTACTTTTGATGTTAATAAGATATTCCGATCGAGTCGTTGTGATCGGAGATGTGGAATTAATTGTGGTTTCAGGTGTTATGGTTGTGTATCTTATGCCGCAAGAAGCAAGAACTCCTGTCGACGACTGGAAAATGGGTGACGAAATCGAGCCTCGCTACCGTGGACAACGCGATGCTGCGACGGATGCAGGACATGCAGGTGGGTGGTCCTCCGGGACTCGTGGACCAAACTCAGGATAAAAGACCGAAACTCGAGAGAGCGCACAGCGCGGCTGAGAAGGAGAATTTGCCCTTGTTACAAAGGAGCGGAAGTCTGCTCAGAAGACAGTACTCTCAGCAAGAGCAAGTACGATTTACTCATCATTCATTTAAATGTTTGGCTACAGAGACGCGTCCCTGTGGTCAATATAGCACTCGTGCACGCACTGTTGCTCTGGATGTACAATGAAAACTACCGCAATACACTTCGCTATCTGTATGAAACGAACTCGATCGAAGCAAGCCGATGCCATTGATACATATCACCGTGTCTCGCTATTTCATTATCACAAATCCTAAACACCGTACCTTTGGACGATTCGATAACACAGTATACTGTACGATATATAGCGTAACGTTTTCTTAGAGTTGTTCTGCTCCTCGAACCATAAATTCTACCGGCCATCTTGCCAAACAGTGAATCGTCCAGAGTTACGAATACCCAAGCGTGCATATTTCCACCATGCTGATGAAACAATAACGCAACCATAGCACTGTTTGTACCCACTATTGCAACCCACATGCGATGAAGCAGACCCGGGACCTCTCGTACGACAAATGGAAGTTCCTCGTGGCGATTTCAGGTCCCAGTACGTCGGCTGTCGATGAACGATAGCGGAGTGGATATGTCCGTTTCGCCTCATTCGAGAGCCTTGCCGTCGCCCCACGTAGCTTCTCATCAAACGCAGCAACCGCCGAGGCATCCGGACGCGTACGCAGAGGATGATCCGAATCTCTACAGAGGGGAGATCGACGGTCTTATGAAACAGCAGAACTACCAGCGACAACGACCGATCTACCCGGTAAGGAGGACTGGTTCTCGATTGGCTCGTTCGTTCGAACATCCGATGACGTTAATGCTGGATATATGTATACTGCGAGAGAGACTTGGAAATTAAACATTCAACAAGTACGCTGCTCCGCTCCGTACGTGTTGCGAACGCGTAGGAGCGCCGCCGAGCGATACTCTTGCGTAGGCGGTGCTCGACGAGGCCTCTCAACGAGCAGTTTCCGGAAGATCCGTGAAACGAAGTTATCGGGACGAACGGTGGATTTTCGATGTCCGCTTTATCCTGGTTCTAGTTATTTGCTCGTTCGATCGACCTTACGATCTATTAGCGATCCAAAGGAAGTAGAATTTTAGTCGCTTACAATTAGTAGTACCCCAATTTTGCTACTATCTTGTGACCAAAGTACGCAAACGTAGAATTCGATCATGTAGAATTTTTGTTCTCGTTACGTGCTGTAATTAGAAGTCACCGTATGCAATCACCATTATCATGTATCGAGTCAGCTAGTTCCAATCAAATCACTAGCAAAGATCAAAGTATCCTGCACATTTTTCGTGCCATCTCTCGCACTCACTACCAGAGCAATCGTCCGCTGCAGTCGAATCGAATGTTCACGAGTTTAATGAACAGCTCTGCCAGGGAACCTTATTAACGAGCTCACGAGCAGACTCTACGAACTAACACGCGTATTCGAGCCTCCCGTTTTCTCGATTACACCTTTTGCTCTTTACTCCTTTCCAGCCGCCAAACAACTAATACCGTACTGTGCAAAGTGTTGTACGCAAACGACCGAAACGAAACGTCTTCTGCCCAATGGCTACGGGTTCTACTCGTACACTTGTTCTCCCTTGAATCCCAGACTCCGTTTTGCTTTACAGGATCAGAATACGGATTTTACAATGACATATGGTCAGCCGACGGTAGAAGCAGGTCTACCTCGATCCATAGTGCATCCTCCTCAGCAACATTCGGTGCATCAAATGCAGAGCGCGCGTCCCCCAAAATCCGTGGGTGGACAAGGCGCTCTACAGCCTCAAAGGAGCTTCAGCAGCAGCGAAGAAGAACGAAGCACACCTGAGTGTGCTAGCGACGAGCCTGACGAGTCAGAGAAGGGTGAGTCCACGTTTGATTTTTTATTTTATTTTATACTTGCGTAGACCGTCGCCAGTTGGTCATCGACCAGCCAAATATTATCGTGGTTAATTACGCGATCGGTCGACTCGACCGCGTTACAAATCGTCTTCGCGTCGTTCACGTCGGTTCTACCTCACGATTCTTCTTTTCGAAGCTCTCCCGATCGTTATTTACCCATGTAAGTATCTTTTCTTTTATTTATGCGAACCTGTAACGATTTTAAAAGTTTCGCGTCAGCCGGCTCTAGAACGCACCGAATCAATAATTTTCTTTCTTGGTCCAGATTTTCGTAGAGTATTTGTCGCAAGGCGATAACACGAATAAGATCCGCGAATTGGGTAAATGTTTTGGACAAATACAGAGTACGACAGTGCATAGGAGGGGGGGAAGGGGGTGACATTTCGGTTTGAGTCCGAAAACGGGCAGAGTGTTTGTTATTTGCTTCTTTGGATCTCTCGAAAGTTGTCGCGTAACTATAGATCCGGTTCGATCTTGTATACTCGTGAAAATGGTTGTAGAGGTGCCTTGTTTGAAGAATGAAGAAATACGCGAGAAAACCAAGTTCGAGGTAGCGACCTCGATGTTACGACCGGCAGGGCACGTTCAATCTCGTATCAGAGACGCGTTTAAGTTCTCTTTCTCTCGGATGCTTTAGACGTTCATCGCCACTGACAGCAATATTGCCCGTTACTCTTTCGAAATGTCACATCCCCACGACATCGGTCGTATAATTTAGCTGGGACGCGGTTAAACGTCAAATCCACCGTCGAATTACCGTCAGAAGCTGCTGGTGGAGAATCGGCGGCTGCGACGGAGACGTTAGGCCGAGCTGGTCGGGAGGGTCAGCTCTGCCCTTGAAACTCGCTGCACGAGAAGAGCGCAGGCTTTCCGTGTCAGCGGATAATTGGTTTACGGAGAACGTGTGCACCTGTATCGCGATATTTACAGGCGAGCCGACGAAGGAAAGTGTAATCGACCGATACGATGCTCATGCAGTCTGAAAAGCTCGCGCGTCGCCGCGTACGCGTGTTTACAAAGCGATTAACGCTTCAGCCGCTCCGACGGGGAGAGTTTGTTCTAACTTGGTCTAAGACCCACACCGGCACCGAGTTTCGGAACACGAACAAACCTAGGTTCCAAACTTTTATCGAATCTTTGTCGCCTAAGATGGGAGAGCATTGACACCTTGCGAAACGATCGCGAAAACAGCCCTATCTAGCGATATTATTCGTTCTTGTCGATCGTTCGAAGAGCCAGGAATCCGAAGATGGTGGTTTTGTTACATTAAAAAGTATGAAACGTCTCGTCGGGCAGCGTGGATCAGATTGCGCGCGATGCATTTCTGGTTAGAGCGCGCTGAAGCGGGTGCAGGAGGATTGCTCGCGTTGGTGAAGTATTTGAAATAGGAAAGTAGGTCTAGCCCGCGCAGGCAAATCGGGCCGAATGGAGTGGCAGATGAAAAGCGATACTGCATTATCGCGAAGGCGCCGGCGCCGGCGCGCGGGGAGGAGTACCCGGGGTTCATCCCTTGGCTAATGAGTAAATTTAGGTTACTGACGCTGGATCCCGTCGTTATGCCGCGCGTTCTCCCCTGTGTTCACGGGAATACTCGACACCGTCGCTTGTCGCTTTTGCGCGACGCATTCGAGCCGGTTTCGAGCGGATACACGACCGTACGTGCCTGGCTCACAGTTGATTAGTCACGAGATCGGCGAACTGTGAACCGATTCATCGAGGTGCGCATCATCAGGAGAGAGGCTCGCGCGGATTAGAAACGTTCCCCTAGTATCCGTGTCTCTTCGTTCGTATCTACTCCCTTTACGTCGATAGTTTTTCAACGTTGGTCCGTTCGAACCAACGTAAAATTTTGCTTTACCGAATATTTTTTGTAATTTCAGGTTTCCATCGAGAAGCTATCGAGTTTCCCGCAAAGAGCGGATGTCGGAACATAAACGCGGAGCTAAGCTCGTTTTTCCGTCCGCGGGCGATAACGTAGGCTGAGAAAATCATGCCGACGGAGTTTTCTTCCAATTTCTTCAATCCTCTTGCCGAGTATCGACTTTGCCAGAGATGCGAGGACTCCCGATCGGCATTTCAGCTATCCTTACAGCCGTTAAATCCTTGATCGGATCCCCTCGATCGTGTATCGCGGCATATCGCAAGGCATCCTGCGGGAATTCTCGGGTTCTGCTCTCTCTCTTGGTCTCGTCGTTGCATTGATCCTTGGTATCCTCTTCTCTCCCTCGCTACCCTTACATCTACGCTACCCGCGTCTTCCTCTTACGTTTCACGAGTCTGTCTTTCTCATTTACATCCTCGCGTTCACCTGTATTTCGTTTCTTCATTTTTCTCTCGTCTATTCCATTTCCATTTCTCTTCTTCGTTCTTCAGTCTTTCTTTAGTTTTGTTTAGATCGTTTAACCAAATATTTAGAAAACATTGCCCGGATCCAGAAACACTTGACTATCATGAAATCGACTAGCGAGTCTGATTAAGTATAGCATATATAATCTACTTCCTATAAACCCGGGAAGGTGGATCTGTAGGAAGTAGATTGCACCGTAAATGATCAGACGTGCCAGCTAACTTCTCTTCCGTGGACGGTACTTGGCGCGTCCTCTCTTCCCCAGTATAGTATTCCCGTTTCGCGCATCATCTTTCTCATTCTATCTCCGTTTCTCCGTTTACCACCCTTTTCGAGCCTCCCGCTTGCAACGCCCACACAGCCGACGTGACGTCACGCGACCAACACGTGGGCGAGCTCAAACATCTGCTCCTTCGCTATTTCTGGGCTGATTTTCGTGGCATAGAGAAGCAAAAAGTACCGACGACCGAAACCGACACTCTTTTTTTCAGCGATCCATTCATTCGAGTCGGATCTTTTCGAGGCAGGGTATTTCGACGGGGTGCGAACGTTCCGGCATTGAGCTAAGTTTTGCATAAATGCGCTCGTTCGTACGTCACGCACTTAACTGATTCTCTTCTTCCGACAGAACCTCCTCGATGGCTCTGTTTAGACTACGAACATACTATCGATTTTTCATCGTACGACGGTTTAGTCTAGCTGTCATCTTGGACGTTACATATAATAAATTGCATATGCTCCTGCTCCGTTTTGCGTTCATTCGGATAATAAAATTTTCTTAAATTCTTTTCATACGCCAGAACGACGACAGAATCCTGACGTTTCCTCCACAGTACCGTGTCATGACGGTCTGTTGAAATTATGTCGAAGAGGTCGAGGTTCGACGATCACTCGGAGTGCACTTCTTAAATATTAAAATTCTTAAATCTTGCAACTCGATGTTTAAAAGGAGCAAGTCCGACGCGTCGAGAAGTCACCGTTAACATCGGGTAAAATAATTCTCTCGGTTGTCTCGGGTCCGACCCGAACAAGGTCAGCTTAAAGGCTTACAAAACGCATCTACGGAGTTACCAACAGCCAGATCCTGAAAACACGGGGCGGCGGTATAATCAGACGCGTTGCTGGTTTGCCGTACACACCTGCTCCCTGCATTCACGGACGTAGGCTGCACACAACGTTTCGAAATCGTGCGCTAGCGTACGCTCGCGCCGGCAGTAGTGCAGTTATACGTTTGGTGCATACGCGGTGATGCAGATAGTCGGGCCACGCCAGCCGCTATGCGGAGATCGTGCTTATTAGGGACGTTGTCGACGCGCATCGCGTTTCGGATAGCTTTTCCTTTCCTCCGAAACGGGGATCGTTACTTTGCCCGTTAACGCAACAAGCTTTCCCCAAAAATGTTTCGTAAGGAACTCGAGAAGGAACATCTCTTGCGGCATACAATGAATTCTAATCGATGCAGAGATTGCCCGAGTCTCGGCTGCACCACCGCGGCTCTTTTATTTTTCCATTCGATGTTGCCTCGTGCCGGTCGCGTTCGTTACTAACTTTACGAGCATTCTAAACGCGGATCGATGCGTTTAATCATCCGCGATGCACGCACAGCATTTTGCAGAGCATCGCGTCCAGTCGATTGCACCGTCCCGGCAGAACGATCTTGACGCGAGATAAGCGCAAGGAACGAAACGATCGAGCCGCAAGTTGCGTTCGAGCGAATTTCTTCGACCAAAAGAGGATCGAGAGCGGCAATTAGCGACGAACGGTCGCGTGTCGATCAAGCGAGGAACGAGTACATCGGATGCTCGTTCGGGTCGGTGTCGCGCGATAAAAGTGACCGGCTCAGTCGAACGGCGTTGTTGCTCCCATTCGTAGATGCACACGATACAATTAGTGACTAGAGAGACATTAGTTTGTAGAAGTTTGGAGAGGTAAGTCCGTTACGCGCGGCGTATCCCTTAACGAGGATTTCCAGAGAGGCGCGAGCTGCGACGTCCACCGGATCCCAGCCGGACTAGGAGAAGGGAGGCGAAGGATAAATCGTCACGGCCACGCTTTGGCCTATCATTGGAGCCCGCTGCCTCCGTCTTTGATCACCTCTCCTTTGACGATTCCCGTCCGGCTCAAGACCTTTCCCACACCCCCACACCCACCCGGCCCCCTCCCCATCGTTTCTCCGTTCAGGCTAAAATTGTATTAAACAGATTTTTAATTCGTTTTCAGGAGCGACGGGCGTTCACGAAGAGCGTCCCCGTAGATTAAAACTCCCTCCTTCGTTCTCTTGTGCCTCCTTGACGTCACGACGCATCTCCCCGACACAGAAAACTCCGTGTCCGTTAATATACTTAATAAGCCGGCGTTACGGACCACGATATCGTTGGGATCGTGGACGATACGGTGGCACTTTACTGCGACCGGTCGTCTAATAAAAAATCCCTGACGTTCGTAGTAACCCGAGTATTAACGCCGATATCGTTCGCGGACCGTGACAACTCAATCTCGAGGTTTCTGTGTCTCGAACTTTACCCTTTGCTCGTCTCGTTCGTCGTCGAAACAAGTAATTCGGTTAAGAGGGCATACACATTTACAACGGCAAACAAAACATCGATTGTTTTTTCCTTTTCTTCCTTTTTCAACGGATCAACCCTTCACCGTTCTCTTTTACTAAAAATAATCCGAGTCAATGTATGTGTAAACATAGAATTCGTTATTTGTCGCGAAGGCTGGTGGTCTCTCGGTGGCATCTATGCCGGGTACATCTGTCTCGTAAATTCAGCGATTTTTTTAACGCGAGTCGTTTGCGAACGAGATACGGCCGGGGTAGCAGAGATAGGTTAGGGGGACGGGCGAACGGAGGTGGTAAAATCCCGGAGTGATTTATACGCGGTAAGTCGGTGTCATCTAACTTTTAAATTAAGACTCCGTGCCGCCTCCGTGCACCGGGCAAGTTCGCGCTCGATTACTGGTCGTCTTGCTACTTCGTCGCGCGCAACCTTCTATTTATTACGGGACAGAGCGTCGTTTAGCAGAAAATACCATGTTTACGGGATCGGATAGCCGCGGATGCGTGACTATCCCGCCTACCTTGGACGCGCTTTGAGCACCCTTTGAATCGTGCTCCGGCTGGCTCGTTTCACAGTATGGACGTTTCTTTGCGCGTAATGCTTTGTAGCGACGTCCGGGCTGATTATGCAAAGGATTCTCGTCTTTCGCGCGGAATACCGATTATCGTCGCGCTTTAATCTCCGAACATGTTCAACCTCGTTCGTCGGGGTGGTTAAAACGAGACGCGATTCGCTGGAGGGGTGAAAAATTATTCAAAAGTACGCGTGGGCATATTAATATCGTTAAACTAGAAATATCTTGAGGATGATGGAAGATAGAATGACCGATTCGGTTGCATTAAGGGAGGTATGCCTGTACGCGGCGCGTCTCGCGTAGCGATCGTATGACCAATTTGCCAGTTTTACGACGCGTCGTCGTTTGCCTTATTTGCAGCGACGCGCACGACGAACGAGACGATGGCGACGGACCTTTTCCTTCCTTTACCGATGATTCTCCTTACCAGAATCGACCCAGATCGAATTCTCGAGCCGGGGCGGAATCGTTACGAAACGACGTTACTTCTTGCGCGTAGCGAGAACACCAGACACTGCCTGCAATATTGCGATTACCATTAGTACAGAGTTCGATTGTTACACATAGTGCAGTTTCCATAGCAGTGATCATTTTCTTTTCTACTCCTTCCCCTACCCCCAACCCCTCTGTTTGCATCGAACCGAGCATAGCATATAGATGATCCCAGTGTTACGAACGATCTATATACCCGTTGTGATCCAAGTAGCGGTACTTTTATCGAGAGATTTCTTTCGAGGACATGCGTTCTCCGCATGTTCGATATTCGCGCGGAGAATTTTAGATTCCATCGGCCGGTGAAAAACCGTACGCGAGGCATTTCAAGCGGTCTTATCGTGTTCTGTTTTTAACTCTAGCGATAAGCGACGCCATGCATATCGTGGAACATGTGTGACTTAAAGAGAGATCGCCTTTTAGGGGAAAAACCGCCGTCCATGGTGGTGACTTCCAGGAGCTCGAGGGAGAAGGCCGGGGACAGAATGAATCGTCAATTTCTCGCGGTACCTACTAATTTTCTCAAATGCAAATACGGCAGTTCGTTTTCCGCTATCTATCTATATACATACATACATATATATATATATGAACCGATCGCATACATATATATATATCTACCTAAATATATATTATATGTAAATCTCTGCGTATGCGTGTGCATGTGTGTGTACGTCATCTGCCGACCGGTCGCGTATTATACCGTATCACGGACGGAAAAAGACCGTACCGCGTTTCCCGAAAATTCAGTAAAGGCTTTTTCGAAAAGTTTATTCGACCGGATCGGAGTTTTTCGGTTGGCCTAACGACGTCCGAAAACGAGCGAACGATTGGGACATGTGCGCGGCTACGCGGCATTTACCGGTCACTTTCGACAAAATATCCGCGGTTTCTTTGCGATTTTTCGCGATACGTTTTCACCTCGACGCCCGTCTCCTGTCGTTGTTCGAGGTCTTGGGAGGCGATAGACAGCCTGTCACGATCGATTTTCTAACGGAAAAAGCCACTGCGATCGAAAGAACGCGCGAAAGCTCGATGATACATTCGTATCGTTCTCGTCTCGTCGAGTCGTTAAAATTTCGAGACCGGATGCGCGCACGAATGTCTTGATCGCCAAGTGCGATCGGTCGGCAGAGCTGTAACAGATTTTATTTGTTCTACTTTGGACGGCTACGAATCGTGCACAGGTATACTATATATCGTTTACACCTCACCCACGCCACGTACACGTATCGTTCACCAGATACTCCCGACATTCTCACATTCCGTTACCTCGATGTTCGTCTGGAAGACGCGTAACGTCCCCCACAGCGATGCTGCGCGCTTTACGGTGGGCGTTTCCCACCCGTGTTCTCGTTTGGTACCTCGAAACTTTTGCCCCGTGTCCATGAATTCTTGTACGCTTGCGTTTCCGAGTCGCGCGATGTATCGTTTCTCCGATCGATTCCGTTAATTGAGTCGTCGAGGAATTTCTTTCGCGTTTAACTCCGTCGTGTTCTCCGAGCGTACAGAATCCCTTTTCGTTGGTCGCTGTTCTCTCGAACGGACGCAAAATAGACAAACTCCCGAAACGGCTAGTTGTTCCTCGAAGTAGCTCGAAGCGACGAGACCCGGAACCGGATGTCTCGGTGGTTGTCCTTCGAGAGGTGGCATCGCTATTGTGCACGCACACGTACGTACACACACATACAACACACCCACACCCACCCACACACACAAACACAGTCTCTCTCTCTCTATCTCTCTCGCAGACACATACCCTGCACATCGACGCGTGTATACCGGTGGTACAGCGTTCTGGCAGCCGTACGACGCGAATCTGGACGGCTCCCGGTTCGCTCGAGCACCGTTCCTCACACTTTTCCCCGAGGGGCAAGCCTGCACCGCTGTCTTAGCCCGTTTTCGGCAGCTATATCGCGATACAGTGACCGTACGTACAGTGGCGATCATTTATTTACGTACAAGTCACATTTTCATTTTTAAATCGCGTCTATTATTCTGGGAAGCTTGCGAAAATATTTAAAATAACTGAAGAAATGAATGTTTAATTCTTGGAATGTTAAACTTTTAAATTTGAAATTCTACAGTAATGTAGTTTCGATAATTTTGCAAGCTCCCCAAGGCAACACGTACACAGTTTGGAAATTAAAATATGACGCGTACCGTGAGTAATAAATGTCCGCTACAGTACATTTAGAGATAGGAGGAGAAAGAAACGATGGACGGTAGGAATCGATAGATTCGAGCTACGGAAAGGCGATAAAACAGTGTGTTATCGTAGGGTGTGGATTTTTATGCGGATAACGTAAATCGAGTAACGTCTTGTCAGGGGCGTTGGAAAGAGAAAAAAGCAAAGTGTATAGGGGTCGCGTTGGTGTTGGCAAAGACCGAAAACTAAACAAAGTAATACGTATCGCGTAGAGCGTCGTAAAAGATGGGTGGAAAATTAGAGCGTAGGCAGCGATAGCGTTAAGAATGTGACGGTTTAAATCGATAGCCGAGAATGGAGGAAACGAAACGTTTTGGATCTACTGTAGGGAAGGGGTACTACCACCATACGGGAGGTCCGATGTCAATGTCCAGCGGTGGACGTAGGCACAATGGACCCCACAACGGGCACCACAACACGGGCGCGATGACCATCGAATATAACGGTCATCATCCACCGCGAGAGCCGCGAAAAGAGGAGAGCACTCTCGTCAGACGGAGCTTCCGAAGGAGCGGCGACGAGTGGCGCGGCGACAGTAGGAGGTGCGTTTTGAAAATTGGCGAATCGTGCGTTTTGTCGTCGTCTACTAGTTTTTACTTTTCATTTCTTTCATCTCGTGGTTGCGTCGGTAGTCCCGGGATTGTCAGTTTCTGGCGATACCTGGCAGCTAAATTTTTCCACGTTTCTTTCATTCTCGCGATTACTATCTTCGATAATCTCGCACGGTCGAACGCGTAGACGTGGACTCGCCATTCCTGGCAAACTCGGGATCGAGAATCGTCGAGCGGCAGATCAAGAGCCTCCTCCGTCGCGACGCGTTCGAGAAGAAGGAGGGGGCGATACTCACGAAGGAACACGGTACAAATACGCACACGTACACGCAAACAGTCACTCGCAGGCACACATACAGTACATCGTCTCGTATCTCTGTGTATGTGGCGTGTCCATCAGGTTCACGGAAAGGAGGGGGAAAAAGACAGTGCGATTTGACGGTGGGACCAATGTCGGCGGCCCTCAGGAGGATTGGTCTTGGGAGGCCGATCGACAGGGTAGCCAAGACAGCGCGACCAAAGACTCCGGAATAGACACCTCTAGCACCTTCACGAGCAGTGAAGACAGCAACAGGGGCGACCTGCCCAAGGTACGGGGGCCCGTTACTCGATTTTACGGTCGATGAAACGTCGAGAACTGCTTGTAGGTCGCAGAGGGTAGAGTTCCATCGTGCTGCGCTCACAGTCGTTTCGAGCGGCACGGCCAGGCAGTCGCTTCGATTAGACATTAGGAAACCGGTGCGGTGGATCGAGTAAAAGGGGTCTCTGTCGCGCGAGCGTCCTTCCTCCCGGGAAACCACGCGTTTTAGTATGCTTATCTCTCTATCAAGCTCTGCCCAGTTTTCTGGCGCTAAATCGCGACGGGTCTGTCGTCCAAAGTGGAATACGGTTTATTCTTCCTTGGTCCTTGCTTTCATAGCTTTAGCGGAGAGAGGACTATCCTTGGTCCGTTAGTGCCTGATCCGATTGGTTAATGTAACCTAGCGTAGTATTTAGTAAACGTTTCAATTTAACCCTTTCGTTGCCGACGCGCGATTACTTTCTTATCTTACTTTCACTACGGGATGATGGTGCTCTGTTCTTTCTCTTTAAACAGGGATTGAAAACTCTCGCAATATAGATTCCAAAATCACTCGGTCAAGACCTTTATATAACAGTTATCCATAGTTACTTTTGAACCCCTTCGATCCCTGGTTTTAAAGAGTCGTCGATCGAATATACATAGTACCATGCGCGTAGTTATTAGACGCTTTATCGAAGTCAACGCGCAACCAAAGGGTTAATAGTTAATACACGTCAAATGCCAGTTGAGCCGAAGTTTCAGGGAGAGAAAGATCCCGTCGTCAGCGCGTCTCGATGCGTCTCATTTGAAACTTTCAACGATCTACCACTCTTAATCATTCCTTATGTGTGGATGTCGCGATCAAGAAACCTCTTTTGCTCGATTTATCCTCAAACTTCGGGCTTGAAGGCTTCCGTGCTTGGATCCATCTTTTTCGTTACGACTTTACTCCGGACGCACAGTTCTATAGTTTGTAATCTGGTTGTTGTTGTTGTTGTACGTGCAAGTTCGGACCTCTTTGTTAAGTCTTAACCACCGTCACGCGTCGCGGAGCGAGAGCATTCGTCGAACACGACGGAAATGCAGCGTTCCTGGCAACATAGATAATCGCACATTCGCATGAGTCTTGAGTTCTCTCACTGCCGACAAGGTCTCGGGACTTTGTCCCGTGATTTAATAACATAGAAATAGGACGCCATCGTTTTCTTCGCGAAAATCATTCTCTCTCATTTGTCTCTCGTCTTTCTTAACTTAGTTACTCCGCGGATAACGCTTCCATATTTTCGAAGCGACGGATAATCGTCGTTAAACTCGACGGATCTATATATCGACGCCGTTGGATCTCGTTCGATCGAACTATTCGCGATGCATCGATATCGAAGAAACGCGTTTGCCCTCAGTTACCGATCTTCACGTTCTTCGCAAGTTTCTCAACAGAGAGAGGTTTCGCACGGAGGTTTCTCGTTTGCGGTACACGACTCTCATCTTCCCTTCACTACTGACATTACCACTGTTCATTCACCACACGATACATCTCGCGCGGAGGCCCGGAACAATGTATCGTTTCACGTTATTAAACGATAGGGGTTAGAGGCGGGAGGGTGCGAACGCGTTTAATAAAATTTTTGACGAGACCCTCGCTCGACCGAGTCGCTTCGATCCGAAATAGCGAGCGTCGCGTGCTAATTGAAAATGTATTTCTCTCGCGCGACAATGGCTTTCGGTTGCGTAGTTCTCTGCGACTGTTAAAAGTAAGCTGCATTCTGTTCTCTCCGTTCCAACCTCCTCGGATGTTTTTCGTTAAAATATCCGAAAGGCAAAGGAAGGCTCGGTAACGAAACAGAGTACCGTTCCACACGGGAACCATTATATTTTTTCAACCATCGATTGCTACGATGGTGTCACATTGTTCTTTCAAAGTACCAATGTTCAATTACGGTCGTTCCGTGAACTTTTTACGCTCGGGCCATACGAAACGTTAGTCGTATCGGAAGCCTGAATATGTGCAATGTTCGGCACCATCGCGTGAAAATAGAGCGCGTTTGGCATCATCGTCCGTCATTGTTCGTCAGGGTGGCCAGCTTCCATTCGTACGTTACTTTTCCGATAGTCTCCTTGCGCGGATGTATTTGTCAATTTACTGGCGTTGGGACGGTCGATGGGCAAACCACGGTTCGATTATCCGTTATTGTTATTATACGACCTCGTAAATCGGCGGTCGAAATTCGATCCGCACCGTACGAACCTACTCTTTCGAGTCCCTCCACGACTCCCCCCCGCTTTCCTCTGTCTGTCTGATTCTCGTGAAATCGGTCGAACGGAACGAGCAGTTGTCCGTGAGTTACAAGCTCGCGTAACCGGGAAGCACATCGGTGACCCCGATCACTTTGTCGGATTAATCGTTCGTTTCTGACAAACGTTCCGCGAACTTGAGAATTAAGGGCGATCTCCGGGACACAAATTGCTCCCCGACGAGATCGTTGGCGGTTTTAAAAATTACGCGCGATGCGATCCGCGATTCCTCCGTGGATCTGATTCTACGTCGAATCACCAAGAATCCGACACACGAGCATGACCCAGATCTTGGATTGGTTGCACAAAATTTCACGAATCAAAAAGTTAAATTCATTAATACGAATCGAAGAAGTTAGAAAGCTGTTATTATCGATAGAATTTGGAACGACGAAAAAATGCTCGGCCGTTGCTTCGAATCTCGGCTGTAACGCGATCGGTATTGCTGGCCGACTTTTCGAGTCCCATTCCGAGGGTGAAAATATCTCTCGATCGTTCTCCTTTAGTTTCTACAATTACCTTGCGTCTTGATCTCGCCGGAGATCGTTTTCCCTCAACAGGAACGAACGATTACCCGCACGGTCACGAAATCGCGTGCACTCGCGTCAGCGAAACTACCCCCAACCCTCTCCCATCTCGCAACCCACACTTCCCGGTCACGGATCATCGTTCGATAAATGGAGGAAGACAGGAAACTCGGTGGAAGGCCGTGTTCCAATTATGCGAGGCAAATAAGCAAGATTAAATTCGGTCCGAGTAAACGGACGGCAATCGAGCAATTTATCTACCGACGGATCGTCTTATGTACCTCCTTCGACAAAATCAAGATCGACCCCTTCGCCAGAGACTGGAGTGACGATTAAATGTAATTTTTCTTGCGTGGGGAAAAAAACGATTCAACGAGAAACTCTTTCATTGATAAACGATATCGGTTACGGGCTGCTCGAAATTGCGACAAAGATCAAGAATAATGAACACGCGACCGCAGGAAATTAAATTGCCTTTATTCTTTTGCCACAAACGTATGTCACCCGCTAGAGTGACACTGACGTAATATTCGTCAAAATATCACGTCGTCGGTTCTTTCGATCGTCAATCTTACTTTTTCCGATTCATTGTTATGTTATAGTACAAATTCCTTGTTCTTGGAACTTGAGTTTTTAAAAATATATTATAGTTAAATTCAAAACACAAGTCCATCGAGAGACTATCCGTCTCGCTTTACTTTTAAATTTCAAGCGTGCCCTTTTTCTCAGTTTCTATCTGAACTTTACCCTCGATTAAAGTACGATACGATCATTATCTTGTTCTCAGGAACGATACCGTGGCTCGAATGCGTCAAATCGTACCGTTTTCTTTCTCGACCGTGTGTCGATTGCCGGTTCATAGAATCCCAGACGATTTCATGAGCCGCTACCGACCCGAAATGTTCAATTAAAGGGATCGAAAGGATGTCAGGTTGTCGAAAGAGAGACATACCTGGTTCATAATTAATCGAATTGGAACACGGCCAAAGGATATCCGAAGCGGCGAGTCTCGAAGACCTCGTTAGCCCTTGTCGATCAGTTTTGCGGTGTTTTTCGATAAATCCGCGACTTCAGCAATACCACGGAGACGAAAAATGGATGTAATTGGCTGTGCTCTGGAACGAGCTGAGGAAAACAACTTTTCGGCCGAATAGTTCTAAGCGTTTACGTTGCGCGTTCCGAAAGCTGCAATAAAAGGAATCGCGATTTACTAAAAAATCGCGTCCATCATATAATAGACGTTTCGAACAGGTCCGTGTACCTCGTTTTTTCTAAAATATTTAATTACTGTTTCGTAGAATGAAAACAGGAAATTTTGTCGTGCTGGTAGCACGAGCTTGTTCGACTCTCTTAATTAAAATTAAATCGGAAACGAGCGCCAGATAGAAGAAACCGATAAGAGCTTGAAGCAGCCAATTATATCGAAGTTAGACAATATTTTCGTAGGGCAGGGTCGAAACGTCGATATTGTTATCGTGGGCGAAACTTTTAAGTGCTAACAGAGAAGTCGAAACGCAATCGAAGGAAAGGTTCCCAGTAAAATCTGTTTTTCACGCAATTTAACGGCATCTGTGAATTTGTAACGTAACCACAAATCGACACAATTGGCTGGAAACCGGAAGGAGGCGACCCCTCTCCCTAAAGTAGATCCACCAGATGAATCGAGTCGCTCTTCGACAGAGAAACTTCACTTCCACGATTTTTACGCAACTTGATTATGATCACGCAGTTGTTGCATGCCTGAAAACCACGGAGACTTTGGATATTTGGAGTTCGAAGGGACTGATTGTTGCTTTTTGCTCGTGTGCTCGTCGAAAGCATGTGTAGAGCATGATTTAGCGATTTGTTCATACTGTTTAGACACGCATTAGGTGTAAGACAGCTTTCTCCTTTGTCAAGCTTGATCATTTTATCATACTTCCACCCTAGAACTAGTAGAATCACATGGTAGCGGACGCTTTTTCCGTTTGGAAGATACTCGAACGCGCATTTCCAACCAATTAACAATTTTGTTCCAGCAAAATTTACCGACATAACGATTAATTCGTCGTTGTCGAAATCGTTCGAGTATCTTCCGCTGTGCCAATAACACTATTAGAGAGATTCATTCTCTTCAGCTTTCCTTTTCGTCGGAGTAATCCGCGAGAAAAATATTTTGCGACCGAGTAATCGAAATCGATGCTAAACGTTCGCGTTGCTTGAGGAACGTTTCGAAATCAGGGAAAGAGCGCAGGATATTTTTCCAGGGATATCGGCTAATGAAATCATCAACATCACAGTCTATTTACGAACCACTTGCATAGCGATCGATCTTGCCACATTGGAAATTTGGAAATCGACGTTGCCTCGCGAGTATTTCGAACGAGAATCGAAGCACTCGACGCGTCGATTTCTGAATTTCGACGCGCGGGCACCGTGTTTCCCCTCATTTCACAAGAACGCGACGCTTTGATGATGAAACGAAAGAAAACAAAACCCATTCTCTCCGCGCTTCGTAGCATCCGTTATCCTGGCAAGTGAGCAGAGACGGCCAGAAGCTCATTGGCCATATGGTGTTGCGAAAACAGCCTGGTTCCGGAAGCAGTAGTAGTATACTCGGACTGAAAGTCGTCGGTGGGAAGCTGCTGGAGAATGGCTTTACGGGTGCAGTCATCGAGAAGGTCAAGAAGGGTAGTACGGCCGACATGGAAGGTCGACTGAGACCCGGTAAGACGATAAATTTAACCCGATCCGAATGCCTAGGACTCGCCTTCTCTATATTCCTTGTCCCTTTTACGAGAATCGCTTCTGGTTAGTCACCTTCCACGCTTCGCCTACCCTATAGTCGATAAGAATTCACTAAAGGCAATCAATTGTTTGAATCTTTAATTCGCGCGATTTCAAGCTTACCGGGAAAGATCTATCGATCGTCTAGATAGCTAAATTTCTATAACGTTTCTGCGCCCCTCTACATTCGTGTTCGTTTTAACTTTTAAAATTATTTCGAATTTTGAATATCGGTACGCGATCGAAGAGAGCAGCAGCAATTTAATAAAATAGTTTGCTTGGAACGATACAGCCTGCAAAAGCAATTTAAACGGTCGAGAAAGAGCCAGATCACTCGGAGCAAGAAACGACCGAGTCAGGATTTTTCCTTAGAACCGTTTGCTCCATAAAAAAAACGTCCAACCGAAACTACTGTCGTCCGAGTCGCGTCGATCATCGAGAGACACCCTGTCCGGAGTAAATAAATCCCTCGCGTCCCGTCCCCGAGGCGATCCAATAGGAACCGACCGGACACTCGACGATTTCAGGTGACGAGGTGATCAAGTGGAACAGGAGGTCTCTTCAGAACAAGAGCTTCCTTGAAGTTTGCGAAATCATCGCCGAGTCGAGACAGGAGCCCCAAGTGGAGCTAGTAGTTTCGCGGAACTTGTCCGCGACGACGGCGCCGGCGACGATGCCTGCGGGGCCGACGCCTTCGACGCCGATGGCACCGAGGAGGATCGCTGCGCAGACCCAGTGGAGACAAAAGCACCCGGAGACGATTCCCGGGCCGCAGCAACCGCATCACAAAGGTGACTATGCGCTACTCCCCCTCGTCTCCGTTCTCTCCTTCTCGTCTTGTTTCTCCCCCGAACACGCTCTCAGGATTTGCTCTCGACCGTTCTCTCTTCTTCTCTGTCTCTCTTCTTGCCCCCGATACGAGTTGTAGTCTGTGTATACCACCCCGCCATCGCTGACGGGGATTAAAAAGATAGTTTAAGCTGTCCCGGAGCGTAAGCGTAACCACGTGTTTAGAGAAGACAGTAGAGATGGTAGACTGTGTGCTTCGCGGAGCCTCGAGTACTACGAGTACTCGCTCGCGATAGATAACACTTAGGATGTGCTATGGGACTTGCTGTGAACGAGTATCGTAGTTGTTTCAAGGGGTGCGTATTCTTGGTTGACTTTTAATGCGTAACCCCTTGTACGGGGTGATCGTTGAACGACGAATTTTCAGTCGACCCTCTAATTAACTACGCGCCTGCACGATCGGCACTTAAATTCAATTTTCTCGAAAACGAAACCTCCTACGCAATTTTGTTATTCTCGATGGAATCTGTCCGACCCAATTTCTATCATGAATTACGCGCGAACGCAAATACATCGTTCAACGAATTCCTGTGTACACGTATCGTGACGTAGTATCACGTAGAATAGAGAAGTTTAGAGCTAATTGTGCGAGATGCGAATCACCGTATCCTCCAAAAACAGTGCAATCACGAAACACGTTGCTGCAAATCGACTAATAGTTTCTGCAAGAATTTTGAGAAACTTCGAGTCTCTCTATTAATACGTAGACATAATTACAGTTAAGCCCATTGAAAACGACGCTATATTGTCACAGATTATATGCTTTTTCGTATTCCAGGTCTTAAGAAATGTATTCTATGGGGTAGGCCTCAAATTTCTTAAATCTCTATCCTAAGTAATCGATGTTCCCTCTCCCTCCTTGTCCGACTATGTATCGTATTATTCCCGTCCAGTCACGCTTTACTTTTTTTTTATTTGCGACGGACACGAAGAGATACGCGATGCGAGAAATGGTAAACAAGATCATTTGCCATTTTTGCTAAAGAGAACCGAGTAATATCCATAGCCTTAACGCACAACATCGAGATCTATGCTGAACGATCGAACATCAAAAGACTTTGACAACCGTTATCCCGCTTTGTGTATTCCATCGATGTTACCGTAGAACGTAGACAGTAGTGCCAATGCACCCCCCGCTAACACCGTCATTTTTACGAACATAGTTTTATGGGAGCAACAACTTGAGACAAGTGACTCTTTGTACGAACGTTTAATCGCATCTGTGTCGTTTCGTATTTCTCCACGTTGGAAGGACCAATCATTTAACGCCTTTTGTGTATGGTGCGCCATTTTGCGATTACCTATTTTTCTTTATAGGTACTTACACCACGCGTCGAAAGTCTTTGTAATATTGGTAAAAAGATATTTGAACGACGATCGCAGGCGTTACCTTACTAGCTTTAGTGATACTTAAACTATTTTATTTTCCTCGACTACCCGCAAGCGGAAACAAGATGCGTATAAGAAGTAGGAAAAATTAACAATGCAAAGCGGTATTTTTCATAATTCGACGATAGCTAGATGGCTTGTTTTTCATGTGTAACGACTAATGCCTTCAGGGTCCGAACGAAGAGAACGCAACACTCCTGATGTGTATCGCACTTCCGACCCAGGTAGCGGGGTACGCGTTAAACGCGCACGCATCCGCGAAGTATTATCGCCTCCACGCTAATCTACCCGCATTCAATGCATCTACAGTGATGCGTTACTTTTGACTTTGAGCAGCTCGGGAGTATCCTGCACGTGAATTGCGATATCCTCCGAGGAATGGATGTATCTGCCCGCAAATTCCATTGCACTTGGCGACGAAGGGAAGTCACGCGTACCGGAGAAACTTGCAGTGATTCGATCGTCACGTAGAATTCTTAAAACAATCGAGACGCGAATAAAATTTAGATCCTGTTGGTCGAACGAATCCTATCGTCGAATCACTGCAATTCGAGTCGTTGCAGAATGTTTAAAAAAAGATGATTTTGTCATGTGTTTCTTGCATTAAGTTCCTCGAATCAATAATTCTTGAAACCCCTGTTGTACTTAAAAATTCCAAAAATGTCCAGTCATCAAGCCTATTTATGTGTGCGCGCGAGTGTGTGTGTTTTTTTTTCTAAATTTTGTACCTACTTGTCCTCGATGTGACCCCTTTGTTCACCGAAGAGTTTCGTCCACTTTGCATCTGTATGACACCCCTTTCCTCGTAGCCCATTCAACCGTCCGAACGATCCCAAATTAGCCGAGAAAATCTAAAGCCTAGACGGTACTGAACGATCACTTGCAGAGTTATACGACGCGAGGCGCGAGAAACCTTCGGTTTTAGTGACATCGCCTGGCTCGCCGGATCTGCACGCTCAGGGACGCGTCAGGCACTTTCGACACACCATCGGAAACACAAACGTCGGTGGTAATCTGCAGGTGCAGGTGGGCTTTGATCCTGTGGCGCTTCAGTTGATCGTCACGTTGATCTGCGCGACGAGACTCACGCCCAGGAGCAACGGCCAACCTAGAAACCCCTACGCCAAGATCTTCCTGCTTCCGGATAAGAGGTGAGCAAACTAGTCCAGGACAGCGCATGCAATATCGTACGCGATGCGGGAAAAGACCCAGCCAAGAACTATCGACGTGTTTCTTGAGTCTCGAGCCAGGGAAAAACGCAGAAGAACACGAGTCATCGTGTTTTTCTTCGTCCGAAGATAACATCATAGAACGTGTTACGCCCACGAGGCGAACGTATTCGCGAACGTCTGACCGAAATCGGACGCTACTACTTGCCCCGCGCGAAATCAATTATAGAAATCGTCGCTAACGCCTTGTATGCGGTTTAATGCGCGCGCGAAAAATACGCAAGCCAGTACGACGTCGAAGATTAGAGCCGTCGTCTCTTAAAATGAATCATTTCCCGAAGAAGTGGTTTCTCGAGCCAGGAAGATAGCCGTTGAGTTTGGCCGCGTTGCCAACAATTCCGCCGTTCTCGAACTTCACCGTGCAGTTTTATTTTCTTGTTCGTCCCCCACCGTTGGCCCCCGACGAAAACTCTTTGGTTAATGTTCGACATCGATCGCGGTATCGCCCCATTTACGTATCAATTCCGCGAGCGTATCGTAGCGTAACCTCTTTGTCGCACTGTCGATGCAGCGAGAAGTCGAAGAGACGCACGAAAACGTTGGCAAACACGAACGACCCGAAGTGGGATCAGACTTTCGTCTACGACGGGATCAGGAGGCAGGAGCTGAGGAAAAGGGCGTTGGAGATCACGGTGTGGGACTACGGGAAGTACGACGCGAACGATTTCCTCGGGGAGGTGGTGATAGAGCTGGCGACCAGTCGGTTGGACGAGGAACCGGAGTGGCATTCCTTGATCAGCCACGGGGAACACCAGCACATTAGGTATGCCACTGTCGGCTCGGGTCGTAGATTAGGGCGCTTCGTTACTTTATGGCTTTGGTATGAGACACGATCGCTGTTGCGCAATCATTTGCCTGTTGCAACAACAAGACTAGGAAAGATTTAGAGATTGCCCATCGACGAACACTCTCTGCGCTTGTTAGCCGCTGAATGCTAACGTGCGATTTGGCCTAGAGCTTTGGAGAGGGGCTATAAGCGGTAGGCGTCACTCGTTCTCGAACATTAGGCTTAGGGAGAAGGAATCCGTCGACGGCCTTGGGATACCCTGAATTCGTTGAGCGCTCGTCCGGCGAACAAATAAATCCGGAGATCGGCGATCCGATCGGCCGATTCTTTTTCTCCTAAGGCTAGAGAAGAGCGGTTAGCGTGAGATCTAAATTTCGCGTTGCATAGATACTATCAGGAGCCCGATGACACGGTGATAACTCCGGTGGACTGTCATTTCAGTCCACCGTCGACGACGTCGCGGCAGAGCGACTCTGACACTTCCGAAAACGATATCACGGACTACGACGTCTCCAGGGAGCAAAGGAGAACAGCTGACGGTGCCAGTGTAAGCAGTGTCGGCAGTTCCTCCAGGTAAGAGGATCCTTCGAAATCTCTCTACGTCGCGTTCCGAACCTCTCCTCACGTTCCCGTCCACCCCTTTACCCACTCAACGATACAATATCTATTCGAAAGAAGAGCGTGCTATTTTCACGAACGATGCGCCGTGAATATCCGCGACCACGAAACAACTTATCCGCTAAACCTTTAATCGAATCCGTGCGAATACGCAGGTTCACGGACACGCAGCGGCAAAAAGAGTCGAATAGAATCGCGTCCACTGCCAATCGTAAGTTTGAGACCTCCTCGTTCGCTGTTGTCTCTTAGAATCTAGCAAACGAACTGAGGAATCGATTTATGGGTAAGGCAAGATTATACCTAAATATCTCTGTTTCCTGTCTCTTTTTAACACGCTTCTTTAATAATCTTCAAAGTCTTAGGCTGATTTTGGTCCGTTTCTATTCCCTCGAATCGTACAATATCTTTATTTACATACAGGGTGTTCGACCAGTCCTGGGAAAAATTTTAATGGGAGATTCTCAACTCGTAATAAGACGAAAATCAAGAATATCAATTTCTTGATTGATGCTTCGTTAAAAAGTTATTAAAAAATTAAACTACAAAATTTCAAATCGTTCTAAAAAAATTATTTTTGGTTGCAGGGGTCAATTTTAACTATTTTTTGTCAATAGACACACCCCCGAATTCCTACGCACTTTCGAGAAAAAAATTCCTTAACGAAAATCTAATGTCTGACTATACATTGATATGTTTCCCTGAAATTTTTCGGCGAAAAAAAATTTTTTCAAATCGTTCTAAAAAAATTATTTTTGGTTGCAAGGATCAATTCCAACCATTTTTGGTCAATAGACACACCCCCGAATTCCTACGCACTTTCAAGAAAAAAATTCCTTAACGAAAATCTAATGTTTGACCATACATTGGTATGTTTCCCTGAAATTTTTTGGCGAAAAAAAATTTTTTCAAATCGTTCTAAAAAAATTATTTTTGGATGTGGGGGTCAATTACAGTCATTTTTGGTCAATAGACACACCCCCGAATTCCTACGCACTTTCGAGAAAAAAATTCCTCACCGAAAATATAATTTCTGGCCAGAAATGTTTGCTCGAAATTTCATGCAAATCTTTGAAACATCATAACTCCTGAACGGATTGGAGGATTTTAATGATTCAAAATTCAAACAATGCGTATTAATGGAGCTCTAGAGCCCCAGAAAAATGGGCCGAAAGAATACATTGGATCTAAGGTTTACTTGCAGATTGCCGTTCTACAGACGGAACTTTAAACAAACATTAATAACTTCTTAACGAAGCCTCAATGAACAAATTAGTATTATTAATATTTGTCTTATTTTGACCTTTAGAATCTTCGATTTAAATTTTTCCCAGGGGTGACAGAGTACCATGTATATCCCCCCGTTCACCTCATCGTGTCCATTTTTACGAAAAATTATTTCTAGACGCGCATTATTCCTCCATAAATTGTTATTTTGGCCCAATATCGATAAAAGAGTCTGTGAATATTCGTCATTTCCATCCCAATACTTGCGTAGAACGCTATGTTCCGAAGATTGATTTTTATACACGAGGTGCTAAATATCACAATAATAATTCCCTGAGCTTCTATCTCCGTATAGTCTGGTGATATTACACCAACTTCTAGAAAACAGAATATTCTCACAATACTGCCTACGGCATGTATTATATAATTCTATAAATCGCACAATAATTCATGTAAATAAGTTTTCTGAACGATTGGATTTATTTTTGCCATATGTCGTATACGTACTGGCCCATCTTTAAATTTTCTTCTTTTTTGACTATGTACAAGGGAGAATCGGGTCGAGAGTCTGTTTAGGTCAGTTGGATTCGCAGGGGTGGTTCAAGCTTACGCTTAGTAGTATAATCTATGACGTCCGCGAACCGAAGAAGGTGGATGAAAAGTACACGTAGGACCGCGAAGCTGTGTCGTGCAAGGTTCGTGCGTGTAGTTTGTCAGGAATTAATGGTATTTAACCGCGGATGCAGCATGACGATGTCCTTGGCAAACAAGATTCGTGTTACTAATCTAGCAGCGTTACTATTCTCGGCTTAAGATCCCGTTTACAGGTCTCGTAACCGGCATCGTAACTGTTGTCGTAATGGTTATTCACCCGGTAGCGTGCAATGCGGTCTTAACCGTCAATAACACGAGGCGACGCTACTACTCGAGATTATCCTGGATTCGGTCCGGTCCGTGAAACGTTTCTCCATGCGTCTTTCTTGCATCGTTACTTTTCTTCCGCTTCATTGACGGAGCATGACTAGCCGTCCCTAAGGGATGCCGAGGATCGATCGATCGACCTTTCTCGCGCGTCGGCTTGCTTTTCGCAGAAAGGGAATAATTTATTCGACGACGTTCAACAACGTGTTGCGTGGTTTGGTGCTTAATCCTTTGACATTTTGGTCGGAGGAAGGACTTTCCTCGGTTAGGTACACGCGTGTAACAACGAGCAGACATAGGATCCGTTTCGTTAGGATCTACAGTGAGCAATTTTGACTTCCATAAAAGTGTTGAACGATTGAGGATCATTTTCTAACGAACGATTATCCCATAATAAAACGGTGCAAAGTAGCTGGAACCTAGGAGCAGTTTCAAATAGAGCATCTCTTAATTACTCGAACGTCATTGAAGCCGACTCCGAGCGCGACGCTCGTACAATCGCAAAAAGGGGATAGTTGGGCGTTTTTGTCCTCGGTGGAGAAGGTGGCGTCGCTCCGACGTAAGGCCGTCGACGACCACAACGTCGGGAAAGAGACGGAGACAATGCTAAAAGGCGAAGAGTAGAGAATAACGGACCGGCGGGGCGGGAAAGAGAATTAGAGTGAGACAGAGGAGGAAAGAGGAGGCCGAGAGCCAAGTTATAAAACTGGGCAACAAGCCAATTGACATGCCAGTTGGCCTGCAACCACCGCTGGCTGCGGAAGCCAGCCCCTGAACCGGTATCCATATTAATATTCCAACGATGACGTCCGATCGTTATTTGTGAGTGCAAAGTGCTTTTCACCGAGCCTTCTGATCCTTTATTTTCCACGACAAAAACGGACTGCCGGCAAAGTGACGAAGGGGGTTCGGAGAGAAAACGAGAGGAGGGGTACCGCTCTCGCTACGTGACCGGTGGGAAACGAAGAAAAAAGTCGGAATGAAAAAAAAAAAAGAAACAAAGAGGAACGGGAATGGAAAGCCCACGGCTACGAACAGTGGTAACCGCGTCGGATGGCGTGTCTAAACAAATCCACTTTGAATGCAACGCTTAATAAAGTTTTTATCGTTTGCACGGGGGTTCCGTGCAAATCGTGCAATTTCCTCGAATTTGGTGTCCTTCGGATTCGACGGAGCACCGGTCACGTCCCGAAACGAGTTAATCGACTCCCTTTGAATTCGAGAGACCGTTGCTCGGAATCGCTCCAACGGACGTCGCGCGAACGTCGGACCAGTGACTTGTAATTTATGCGTGCGGGAGAAATTTGGTGCTCCGTGAAACGCGTGATCGTGATAAAAGTGTTTTCAGTGCTTTTGGATTATTCTCTCGATTCGAAGGTCGAGCAACGACGACGATACGAGACACAGGAGTTTACCGCCTCCCCGTGCCGATGGAGGAAACGTATTTCCACAACGAGAGGGATCTTCTGGCCTCGAATCCCGCCGCTTTGTCCCGTCCGACCGTCTCGCTCTCTCGGTTACCATTTCCAGCACTAATTGGTCGAGCCTTTGTAAATTTATTCCGCGGATGATGCTCTGAATCCAAGCTGCGCCCCTCGAGTGGGTTCTAGTCGCTTCTCTAGAAAAGTAATGCGATTGCCGGGGCCGAGTAGAAAGGGGTGGAAGGGGCTCGAATGCTCGCCGGCCGCTCGCTTTCATTTGTAATCAATCGCCTTATCTCCGACCCTCTTCGATTCGAGGGTGCTCGAATAATAATAATATCTGAAAGTTCCCCGAGCTCGTTGAAAATTGCACGACACAGCCTCGAATACGGGAAAGTTGGCCGGATCTTTCGTCAAAAGTTTCCGCGATTCTCCTCGGGCTAGGTTACTTAAAAATTTTTCATCGAACGCGAGCGTCTCGCGCGCGCCACGTGAGAGCCGACGCGACGCGACGCCGATCGTTTCCAAAGGGAAGAGAGAGACGGGCGAAAACGCCTCGAGGTCGGGTTTGTCGTTCGACGTCGTGAATCTGTAGAAACGATTCGGAACGGCCGCGTGCTTCATTAATCCACGTGGCCTCAATCTGCGAGCTGCTGACCAATTTTTTCTCTCTGTTCGTTCTCGCGGATCTCGCGATCCGTTCCCCCGCGAAAAACTTTCCGCCGAACACGAACGATCGAAACGTCCCGACACGTCGACCGTGCAGCGCGCCGATATTTAATAACCTTCAATATCGCCTAACAAGATTATTCGAAAGGGTTTCACCGGTTACATTAATAAATCCATCGTCCAAGAGTCGAATCGGCGTGTCCGCGCGATATGATCGCTCTTCTTTCTTTCGCCAGTCCAGTTTCGACGATCCGATTTTCACGGACCGCGTGCAATTCTTGCGGCTCGCGGTGACCAAGGAACAGAGAAAATCGTCAAACTGATTTTGCAAAGACGGAACCAATTTTAACTACGAATTTCAAAATCCGCGTAGCTACATCGAACGCGAAAAATCCAAGTTAGATTATTTCCGCGTTGGCGCCGGCCCGACGACACGTCGAATTGATTTCATTTTTAATCGTGTGCTCTGTTATTTATTTTTTAGGTTTCATAATATGCCGTCAAATTATAAGCGGTACGGCCATTACAACTTATATTTCCTCCTCTTTCACGAATCACGCAGTCACATGTCTTGCATCCTCACCGCTAGGTTATAGCGTTTTACGCGTAGACCCGCGTCGGTCGTGTTCTTAATCGACAGACACGCGCAAGTAGTTTAATTTCTCAGCTACCGATAGATCGAACGCTTACGGATAAAATAAAATTTGGTCTGTAAGTACTGGTCGACGGTTCAGTAGTCGGTACTGGATGGTGGTCAGACACACTGCACGATTTTTCCCTGATCGAAATTTTCGTCTCCCATCGGTCCTAGCAATCGTACTCGCCGAAAGCCAATTTTTCTTTAACTGTAACCATATACAGAGACATTAGATTCTCGTCGAGGTTAGCTGCGATAGCGAAACATCGGTATTTCCCGAAAAGACATCGCAAAGATTTACGCGGGACCCGAATCAACAGCAATATTCTTACCTAACCGAACATCTCGTTACCGCAACCACCCTTGTACTAAAATAATATTCGGCCCGCTCTTCAATTTGCCCATGGAAAATTCGTACGAAGCTACGCGTTGTTCGTTAGACCGACCATAACCGATGTGTCTGGACGACATATTCGAGTGACTCCCTTGCGTGGCAAGTTTTCGTATACAGTCAACGACGCGGCTCGGCCTTTTCCGTATCGGTCGCAGTCGCTGGAAGTAGGTTTCTTCCTTTTGTATTGTTTTCGCGTTGTTCTCCGGCTGCACAGCGTCTCGTTTCTCTGTCGCGCGTGCACCGACAAAAGAAACAAGACGTAACGATGAAAAATCGTAGAAAAAACCGTGCGCACAGAACGGACCGAGTCGCGCGGACGACGTAGTTGGGCGCAGAGATGCAGTAGGTCACCGATTCACGTAGGCACTCGTAGGCGTCATCATGTCATCGCTTCTTGCATCTCCCACGTTCACGTTTACGAGACTTAGATTGCGAGAGGACATGGCTTCTAGAATGCTTAGTGCAACGCGACGCATCGGCCGGGGTGGCTCCATTTCTTTCTCGAAGCTTCATTCTCGCGATTTTGGGTAGCGTCCAGTTCTATCGGACCGTTTTCCGTTACTTGTTGGTGTTCCGTTGCCAGGAACCGAGACACGATGACTGTCGGTTTTGTTTCGTATGGTTCGCGCGCGATCAATCGTCTCGGGGATCCGTTACGCGTTTGGCTCGGCTGATTACGGCTCTGCGCCCGCGAGTCTCCATTGTTTACAGCGAGCCAGCTTTTCTTTAGCGGGATAGCTTCTTGGCAACGGAAACGTCCTTCCATTCTGGAGGACATCACGAGAAGAAGGTCCAACCCTTCTGTCTGGCTTCATTGGCAAGTAAATTGTAACGATAGCTATGCGCGGATCGCAGGAATATGCATTTGCTCTTTGCAGATCGACCGGTTTGCGACCAGTTCACCGCGGAATGAGGTAATAAGTATTGCCGTTGGAAGTAATTAATTCTGTATTTACTTGCGGGGTGAGTCCAAGTCCAAGGAAACATTTGAATTTATCTGCAACAGAGATCGAACCACGATCTCTGATCTGTAACGTAAAAATTCTCTGTTTTTTCTTTTCGACGCTATTAGAAAGGAATAAATAGTTCCAAGGGTAAATAGTTAGTGTCTCAGTCTGCCCACTATATCTTTCTCGTCAAGTAGGATGTAAATACATTAATAAACGAGAGCTTGTTCGCGCGAGAGACTATTGACTATCGATCGCGGGATCCTCCCAAGTAGTAAAACTCGCATCCTGTTTTGGTTTGTCGCTTTCCGTGCTCGTTCGTGTGTCGATCAGAGGACACGAAGAGCAACGCAACGTAGAATGCATATTTGATATAAGCATCGCCAATGAGAACCAGCCTGGCCGCATGCACTCTGTAATCTAGCGCGAGATCACAGCACTCGCCCCATTTAACGTGTAAGCATCACGACGATCACTAATCGGCAAAAAAATGAACGCATGCTGGAGCAGCCACTATTCTAGCCCCCCGCCGGAAAGGGAGTTCTGCATCGACGGGGAGCATCGAAGTCGAAGGGACATGTCGCCTCAGGGCCGTAAACGAGCCGCTCTGATGAACCGTGATCAGCCCGCGTCTATATCTGGCTACCAGACCTATCGTAAGGTGAGCCGATGCTCAATTTTCTTTAATTTTTACAATCTCGACGCGCCTGCAATACCAATAATATCTCGAGTTATGTGCATACGTGTACGTAGTATTAAAACAACGCAACAGTATCCAAACTTTTAACGGGTTCGTGCGCGGCTTCATTGATTCGGCTTTACCCACGATGTTGCTAAATTTCTGTAATCCTCAGGAGGATATTCATCGAGGAATGATGGGCCACAGGTCGCATAGTGCAGCACCAATGGACTCGTCGAGCCTTCGATATCGAGGAAGGTCTCAAAGTCCCACCGGTCATCGGTCTCTGTCTCCACCGGAACATAGATCCATGCCCTACTCGCACAGCTACGTATCGACCAGGTATGAATCATCAGCAACTCTTCGAGACACGATATAGAACGACAAAGGATGGCTTCGTTTTGCAAATTCCAGATTCTGTTCGAGGTCAGCGACGGCCACTCCCACTGGTTCGCCAAAGAAGAGACAGTTGCCTATAATTCCGGCAGCTTTGAAGGAAAGGGCCTCTCAAGATCTAGAGGAGCGAAATAGATTTATGAGACCCCATAATAGACAGGTGCATACAACGTACAGGAGTACAGGCATGGGAGGTGAGATCCTTTTTCGTTAAACTTTATCCGAGCATTGGAAGATGTACCGTAACGCGTGGGTACTGTGATTTGCATTTCGCAGGCTGGGAAAGATGCTGTAGTGGCCTGTCAGACTCGGATCTTCCCTCGATAGTTCACGATCCGTTGCCTTTGCCGCATAGCAATGCTAACCGAATGCACAGACCGCAGAGAAGACACTTGAGTCCTGACAAAGACATAATTGGAGATCTCGGTGACTCCGATATAGAGAGTATAGCCTCCGTAACGAGTAGTGCCTTCAGTACGCCGTCGGAACGAGCACGCGATTCCAGAGGACTAATGTGAGTATAGTTCAATGTCTATTGTATAATAATTTCGAGTCGTTGACCTTGCATTCAAAGTCAGTGTACAAAGCAAGACAAGTTCCATAGAAAAGAAAGTATCCCTTTAGAGAAGACAGCCATCCATTGTACCAGTTCGACACTACCGATACGTGTAACCTTTGTTTATTTCCGTTTATTTTTTATCTTGATCATGGATCGATCGAAATACCGTAATCCTTGTTTGGTTCGAAGCGAATGATCGTTACGTTCACCGAATGCACCGTGCACAGAATGGAACATTTGATGGCTTACCTTCTCATCAACGATAATCCCTGAATTAAATGGACATTGCCGAATGAAATGTCACCCCGTAGTTGCACTATTCATCTTCCTCCGCCTGCTTGATAGGTTCCCCAGATCCTTTCGCGCTCTCTTCGAGGTTTCTACTATTAGTGGCTAGATTGCACCTCCTATGCACCGTGTCAATGTCCATTTAATATCGCCCCATTCTAACAAAGCAGGGATTAGTGCGTGGCGTTGGTCGAACGACTAGGTGTACCTACGTTTCAACACGTCACTGTACGTATGCGTGCTATCACCAAGAGACTAATCAATCGTCGCACGTCCTACAAGACAACCTGCATTTCTTTGTTCGGCGAGTGACAATGCACAAAAAATTGGCAGGTCAAATTCTCTCGGTATTCGTAAAAAGCAAAAGAAAATAAAAAAATATATAAAACCGATAAAACGGAAAAACAGAAAAGCAAAAACGAAGAAACGCGTTCGATCGATCGCGAACGTGCAAGTAGAGTCATTTTTTGAATGTAAATGAATAAAAATTGAAGAATGGGCTCACGACACTCGTTATGTAAACCGCAGAAGCGCTAAAACTCTATATGAAAAACATTGTTTGCAGACCGACAGTTAAAAACGTTTTAATACCCGGTGTCATATCCCCTATGCCCCTGCCCCCTAGGCGCAATAGGCGCAGGCACAGACTTAGGGTACCCTGCAGCGAATGTCACTGTCCGAACAACAATCCCACCAAGCCCAGGAGCAACAACCCCAGCAAGCACAATCCCACCCCGCATCCCCTCGTACGGAGCAAGTCCGCAGTGGTGCGCTCGTTGTACAGAAAGATGCGTACGCCATTCACGAGGTCGCAGACCGTCGACGAGAACATGCTGAGATATTACAGCCCGGAGACCAGCGAATACAGTGTCTCCGAGGGTTACATACTCAAGCCAGAGGAGCTAACCGGTAGCTCGAAGAAACGTATACCGGAGATATACGTCGAGGATTGTCTTCAGGTTGACTTCAACGATCGTCTCATCGAGAAGTTTCGCGACAGATACTCGTCGCCGTATCTTCTGGACTCCGGTATGCGTAGACGATCGCGTAGCTGGCAGGATCGTACCGGAAGAACCGCGAAAGCTCGATACCAGTTCCTCTCGAGAGGCTTGCACGACGTTACGGACGACTGCGGCATTAGGAATCTAGACGTTAGCTTACGACCGCGTAGGTCTTTTTTATTCTCCAAGGCTAGGAGCTTCGATTACGACGTGCTGCACGACACCTACGCCGACCGCTGCGGTTTCGGGATAGGCGCTGGCTTGCTCTCGCGCCGAGCGAAAAGTTTCGAGTACGAGACCATCTCTACCAGCAACATATTTAGCGACGACAGCCTCAGAACGGCCAGAAGAAAGCTAAAGAGGAACATGGCGATCAACGACGCCGGCTACGGCGATAAAATACCCGCCCTCGGCGACCAGAGTAAATCGTACTTTGATTCGAACGGCGACGACAAGGTGCCCAGAAGCCTCCTCAACCGGGAAAAGAATTACGATTACCTGCTTAAGCAGGACCACAAACCGTTCTACGGTTACGGGTCCGAGTTCTGTTGCGGCGGAACGGATATTTACATGCCCCGTTTCAATAATCAAACCATCGATTTAGACGGTAAGGGTTACCGATACGACTTGATGGCCGACAAGTCCTTCAACGGCGACGATCAAATCGGTCTGAGGAACGTCCTCGGCCGGGAAGACCCCACCAAACGGAAGTACATGGACTCGACTTTTCACGAGCACGATTCTACGTTCGGCACCGACATATCGGAGAAACGTACGAAGAATCTGGACGGCGGTATGTGCGATCCGGCCAGCGAGCATATTTACTGTAGCATCGACGAAGCGCTCTCGTCCGCTGAGAATTATGCCCGAGATGTGGACGTCTCTTGTTCTCCTCATCGCGCCACCTCTGATCTGGACCATTACGACAATCAAAGAGGCACCGGTCGCGCTCGTCGAAGAACGAAAAGCAGCGAGTCGTATTTGGAGAACGGATACGATGGCTACGACTGGGACATCGAGTACGACGAAGGGTTCGTCGACAGGGCGAGAATCGAGGATTACGATCAACGATTGTACGCTTACGAGGACACGAACGTTCAGCTGCCGCGAACCGACAGGCAGCAGACGTACGAAGACGAGTACTACGACAGAAGGGAAGACGAACGACGGGGCAGCACGCGAAAGAAGAGAACGTCACAATACGTCGACGAGTACGTCGCCGACGAGTATTGCGACTATCGTTCCGCGGACGAGTACGATTATCGAGCGGACCAGTATCAGGACGGCTTCGCGCCGCGAAGGAGACGAAGGAGAAGCAGAAGAGGAAGCAGAGAGACGAGCATCGGTATATACGAGAACGTGCAACCGTATCGTGAGAGCAGCAAGCACAACCTGTCCGTGCCGAGCTTCACCGAGAGCAAACGGATGATGTTGCAGCGTGCGGAGTCGTCGCCCGTGCTGCGCTCGGACGAGGAGCTCAGCTCGTCCGAGAGGGCCGAGAGGGCCAGACGGTTGTACCGTCGCAGAAGGAACAGCAGCTGCCCCGAGACCAGAGAGCTCCGGTATTACGATCCGTCGCGAAGAAAAGACGAAGAGAGAAGCAGCGCGAACTTTATCGTGGACTCGGACGAGGATTTCGGCTCGATGGAGACGGTCGTGTGCGCGGACTGCTTCCGTCAAAAGAACGAGTACGTCGGCGCTGCTCGCGAGGCTGCTAGACCGACGACGTACTACGAGAGAGAACAGGACGTTTACGTAGACTCGAGGTACGAGTACGGGCCGGATCAGATTTGCGATTGTCCGGAAACGTGCGAACTGATTAGGTCGGGATCTTTGCGGTCGTCGCAGTATCGCGGTAGGCGTAAGAGTAGCTGCCCGGAGTGTCGGGAGTTAGCGATTTCCACGGAGTTAGGTAGGTCCGGGTCGCTGTCGCGTAAAACCGAGGAGAGAAGGCCGTCGGTAGAATCGAGGCTTAGGTATCGTAGACGGAACAGCAGCTGCCCGGAGGCTAGGGACCTCGAGCTCCTCGACAAGAGGCAGCAGCAGCAACGGCAACAGCAACCCCAACAGCAAACGGGTCAACAACAGCAGCAGGGTAGTAAGAGGAACGTAGCAATCAGCGACACCCTCGAGTACTACGAGTACTCGATGGAGAGCGAGAGCCAGTGCAGCGAGAACTGCGGATTTGGCCCGTGCGATCCGCGTAGGCCCCGTAACCGAGCACCCCGCCCCGGTAACGCTAATTCAAGTCTCTTTGATTCCCAAACCGCTACCTCCGACACTGCTAAAAACTACCACCCACGGGCCGTCGATCACCACGAAACCTCACGAAACACGAAACCATCGTCGCGCGACAACATCGACGAATCCGCCATGCCGACAACGTCCCCGACGTCCTCCATCCGGCGGCGATCGCGGAAAAAATTTGCCCACGACGCCGCCAACGAACAACGCGACGTCGATCCGCGGGATCGTCGATCCTCCTCCATGCCTGAAAGCAGCGAGTACACCGGCCAGTCGAGCTCCTACGAGAAGGCGTCCAGAGGCCAAGGAGTCGATAACGAGCACGACGAGCATGGCAAGAGAGGGCAGTTTGCCAGGAGCCTTAGCAACACCGACGCCCCGCAGGACGACAAAGTTGGTAAGTCCTACAAACAGAATTTATGCGATGGTCTCTGTGTATTTCGTTTTATAAAATCTCACGCGACGAAAGCTAGAGGCGAGAAACTTTACATTTCGATCATCGTAAACATTATCTAACGAGACATTTCAAATCCTGAACTAATTATCTTGATGTTTTGCCAACAGAAAGATCGGTAATATTTTGCTCTCGATATTTTCTCCTTTTCCCCTGGGTCTTCCATTTTCTCCGTTATTCGTATTATCCGACCACTATCGCGGCGTTGACGCGACTTTCGTTCTTCAGACGGTAGTTTGAGCGATACGGCGATCGGCTTGAACGTCGAAGACTCCTCGAGGAGAGGTCGCAAGAGCTCGCCCGGGAGTAAAAGCGGAAGCGGAAGCAGCAGTGGCGGCGGAAGTGCGGTGCAGTATCAGCCAGGGCTGGGGAAGAAGAGTAACAGCACCAGTCAGCTGTCCGCCACAGGTAACACATCGTCACACTAGTCGTTTCTTCCGATTTATCGTTTAAACGTTGAGTGCCGTACATTGCTATCTATTCGCAATATTCGATAACTCGTCTCGTTTCAAGAGAAACCGATTCTTTTCCGCGTCATTACTATTCTTGCGCGATAATCTATACTACCTTCTCTGTCTTTTCCATACGTCAGAATTTAGTCTGTCTCTTCGTAATATATCAATAGTCCCTCGAGATACTAGCGTAACATTAGTTTAGCGCCATTAGTAAGTAGTTACGGCGTGCTCTCGCTATGCGTATCGTTGCTTCGCGTTAAAGTCTCGACTTTACTTTTACGAGAACATCAACCCCTTCTCGTACTTTAACGAGTCTGACTCGTGATGAAGATTTTGAATGAATATCACGAGCCATGTTTACAAACGTAAAATAACGTGATTGAGTTTTAATTCCTATCGGTACGCCACAAGAGTTGGTCACGATTCTTATAATCTTTGTTACAAAGCAGTTTAGTATCAGTCTGGTCTGTTTACCGTGCATTGACGCCTACCGTTTGGGCCTGGATTTCGTCGAGCTAAATGCCACGGGAAGGGGTTAAAGACTGGACGAAACGTCGATAAAAATTGAATCGTTGGTTTGTTTGTTCGCGCGTTATTCGTGTCACGATGCAACGAACGAAACAAACGAGCAGAATACGAGAATTTGTCGGTAAAACGAATCAAGTTAAGTCGATTTATATTATCCGTTCGTACACGGAGCGTTTCGAACGTACCGAATGTTTCGACCGAAGCACCTGACGTTACTGAACGTAGATCGATGGTATAAATACGAGATCCGTGTCCGAACGAGTAACGTATATCGATCTTTAAAGGAACGATATCAAGAGCACGTCGTAGAAGAGCAAAAAACCCAGTAAACGGGGCAGTATGTACATTCTAATCGTATTCTTGTTTTCTCCGCCATCCCTCCTCATCTCTATCCGCCTCTCTTCGACATGAACACATTCACATTTTACTTCTACCAACCAACCATCTCTCGACGCTGGGGACCACCATTCACGTCATCGACCTGCACCCACCTGCACGATTTCTCATCGTGGCGGGCTATCGTCGCTCGCGCGATCGTGTCACGGGACAACACTCGACGCGGATCACCCCGATCGATCGCTGGAACGATCACTGCGGGTTAATTAAAAACCCCTACCGAACACTCAAAAACACATCTGGTCGGAGGATAAACTGTACGAAACCACACACACGAAAACCAACACCGAACTCTACGATAACACGTACCACTATTCTATCGTGCAACCAACATCTAAAACTACCACTACTGCTACTACTACTACTACTATTACTTCTACTTCTATTACTACTGCTACTGTTACAACTACCACCACTATGATCACAACAAAAAAAACTGTGTCACGTCACGCAAAAACCATAACATACCACGTGCGTCTGTTGGTGGTACATGCGTGGGCGACGAAGGACGAAAACGGAGGCTAGGATTCGGGAAGAAGGGCAAGTCGTCCTTTACAGTTCATAGAAGCGAGGAGGTTTTGCCAGAGGACACGGCCAGCGGAAGGAGCGGACGGCAACCGAGTTCCGCCAGCAGCGACGGCGAGGGTAGCGGCGACGGCGACAGGTCCGAACACCCTGCAAATAACAGTCCCCTTTTCCATCGTTCCCATTTTTAATTTCGTTCCTCGCGACCCTTTTCGTTACGTGGGAGCGAACTGCACGCGACGGCATCCGT
This sequence comes from Colletes latitarsis, assembly GCF_051014445.1. Classification (NCBI taxonomy): domain Eukaryota; kingdom Metazoa; phylum Arthropoda; class Insecta; order Hymenoptera; family Colletidae; genus Colletes; species Colletes latitarsis. Next base: position 20,785,840 of record NC_135135.1, on the reverse strand, counting down.
CTGCAGTCCTCGTTCTCGAGACGTTCTTTTTAATCGAGGGTAGATACGTTCGAACGAATATTTATTTTTCTTTTCTTTGCTAAATTGTCGAATTAGCACGAATATAAGATTGTTTGAAAGAAGGTTCGTCTGGACTCGCTCCGGCGGTATTTCGATATCGATAATCGCAGTCTGCTTTCGATTTCGTACCGGCGGATGCGTGTTCGTCGTCGAGAGGATGTCGAACGAATTCCCGACGCGGAGATTCGAGCCTTCGGCGAAATGTGAGTACACGTTGCAGAAAGACAAATTACAGCAAGAAGAACGAGAGCGGCGAGATCGGTCTGCGACATTTACGATTAACAACAACAACAACTACAACAACAACAACGAGACACAGAACATAACTTTTTAGAAAAAGTTGTGCTTTAGAGAGAGAGAGGGCCGTGCGAAACGCTCGTGGCTATCGTCGGAAAATACTCTCTTTGACCTGTTTAGAAATTAGAGCACGATCTCGTTCGACGAAGAAAGTATTTTGCGAGGCTGCACGATTCCCAAGTATAGTCACGAGACGATTCTCGGCTCGTCTTCTGTTGCGCTAGATCGTAGAGACTGTTTCTACGTAGTAGCGATGCGTAAACTCTTAGAGGAACGTTTGCACGAGTTTCCTGAGCTGTATCGCAAGCCTCGATTAATCACCATCGAGTTCTCCCTCGATTTTTATCAATTCGAATACCAAAAAATGCTAGCTATCTTTTACATCGGCGGGCCAGATTCTGAATTGGCCGTGAAAAATGGCCGTGAAAAATGTCTGGTCCCGATAATCGTGGAACAATTGGACGCAAGAGGGAACCATAAAGGCTGCATTCGAGGCTCAAGAATCTTACGTATTAGCTGCGCAAGTACATTTGTTCATGTCGGGCTGTCCTATTCGTGACTGTAGAATAGTGTCGATGAGAGTCGATGCTGGCAATAAGTCACCGGTACCTGTCTGTTTTGTACAGCTTTTGAACTTTTAGATGAAACACGTGGTCAGCTTGTTACGAGACTCGGTCGTAGCCGAGGCTCCTTGAAACGGTAGGTAAGTTGGCCACCTGATTCGTTATTATTTATTAACTTAGAAGCCGCTGTTGATACGTGCTTGGGGTGAGACGTCTACTCTACCCGTTACGGCTTTTCATTTTTTGATGTCTTCAAGCGATGCAGTGTTCTCATGCGCATATTCATACACAAACACACACACACATATATATACACACATGACACAGACAGGCGTACACACATACACACACACACACACAAAAGTTGGTTGAATGTAGCACACAATCTTGTACATTCCGCCTGCGGATACTTTTTACGTACTTCTTTTGAATAAGTTCGCGAATAAATGTTTCGCGTACGTATGCAAGTCACGTGTTCGGAATGTATACGAAAGACTCGCTTAACTGTAGATGAACATATATGTAACGAACACGTTTTCTAGGGTTACGAATTATTTCTGTGTACGTACGACACACAAATGCGTGTGCGATATAGTCGTAGCGAACTTGGCATTCAGCTGCGACGCTTTCTGCCCGCTTATGATTACAGGTCCAACGTTAGAGTGCTAGAGCTACGCCTCATGATCGATAACGAATGAACTTTCGTTCAGAGTAATCGAATTTAATCATTGATCAAAAATTAAGCCTAAACTCAACAACGAACGAAGGCTGCTCTTACAGGTTTCCACGTACGTTGGAATTATCACGAGCGTTGTCGAGTCTTGACGCTCGAAACCGTTAAAGTATTTCCATTTGTTACTTGGTAGTTGACTAATTTAAGCACACTTTCTTTCCTCTTGCCTCTAAACCTTCATCGACGATCATTCGACGAGTTTGAGTTTCATCCAGGTGTACATGTGTCTTCGCGAGCCTCTTTCTAATCGTTCTGTTCTCCGTTCGAGAACGATCGAGGGACGATCGATGATCGTGAGAACAATAGGAACAGAGAAATAGGGAGAGTGTGTGAACATTTTAGAAATTTCGAGGGAGAGAGAGGGAGCGAGAGAGTCGTAAATAGTCGAAAGAGCAAACGCACGACAACCACCTCTGGAGCTGGATGAGAGAAAGGGCTGCGGCAGACACGGTGTGGAAATCTCAATGAAAGATTATAGTTTAGCGGTTGTTTCTTGTTTGGTTTACAACGCAGAGTGCGGTATCGGCGGGATCTTCACCGGAAGTGGTAGCGTGGAGCCACGCGTCGGTTTATCGAGCCGGAAGCGCAACAGCACGCCGAGCAGCATACAGCGTTCCGAGGAGATTGTACCCTATCAGCGCTTTGAACCCGGAAAACAGTCGGGATCAGCGGCCAGTGACACAGCCGGAAGTCTCAACTCGATCTCTAGTTCCGAAGGAAGCTCGTAAGTAGTGGCCCTCATCGGCCGATTCTGAACCCGGAACTACGAGACTCCTTGTTGTCTCTTTCAACTCTTCCTTCTTCTCTCTATACTTTAACTCTCTCTCTCTCTCTTTCTCTCTCTCTCTCTAACTCCCTTCTCTCTAACTCTCTCTCTCTTTGTGGCTTTGTCTCTAGTTTGAAAGCTGTTCGCTGTTTACGTTTTCAGCAGGGTTATTCGTAAGCTATCTTATTCCAATTACTCTGTTCCTTTCGTTTTACGTATAGTAAATAAAGAAATTGTCGACGAGCGTAAAATTACATCTTCCGTGGTTTCAAAGACATTGCATTCTTAATAATGATTCTTTATAGCTGTTTCAGTGTTTCATTAATTAAATACCAAAATAAACATCGAAGATAGCATAAATTTAATAGGTGATATAGTCATCGGATAGAGGATGAAATGCTCTTTAAAATGAGCGTTCGAACAAGTCGATAGCTTCATTAGTTCCGGAGATATAGCAATTTTAGTTTCGCGTCGATGCGGTGGCTAGTTCCGGAGATATAAGAGTCGGAAGGATTTGTTTACGTTCATTGACGCGAGGTCAATGACCGTGCGCGAGAAAGAGGTCCGACGCGATGTGTCAAATGGAGACAGAGATAGTCCAAATTAAAAAATTACCCCTTTACATAAATTACGATATCTCAAAAACGGAAAGTTGGATCGCCAAAAACCAAAAACCACTTTAAAGGGGAAGGTTTACCGCTTTCAACGATGGCTTAATTATTAATAAACCCCTAGTAGTTTCTAAAGTTTAACTTTTTTCAATACGCGTTGTTAGACTGTTCTAAGACAGTGGAAACTGAAGATTCTTTCCTTTCGTCTTTGCTATACATATATTTCCTACTTACAGAATTTGGTACCAAATTGTGTCCAATTTTTTACAAAAAAATATAAATCATTCTACTAGTCAGATGACTGGTCGTGGTAGATTTAGTGTTAAATGTTCGAGTTAAACTGGAGTCGGAACAAATCCACCTGTCTGTAAATGTAGGAATCACGTCCATCGAAATTTGCAATCGAGAAAGTGGTTTTTAGTATTCATTTTACTCTGATCCGACAATAATATGAAACTGTCGGTGAAACGTTTGAAAATCTAATTTGGAGGAACGGATTAACCCTGCGAATAACTTCAGTTTTGTTCTCCCGTCCCCTCTCTATCTGTTTCACTATCCATCTAACCGTTTCTTTCTCTTCCTCTGTATTCTATGACAAATTTTTACTGTTTACGCGCAGGAAATCGCAAACGCAAAACGTCGATCGTTTTGTCTTTCAACGTGTGATTGAGTCGTGTGCCCAGCATCGATGTACATTGTCTTGCTCATTCACGCTTTGCCCCTCTTCTACGAACAGACATTCACTTTTTCTCTGTATCCTATCGTATCGTTTCATTTTCATGCAGTCATACGTTTTCCATGTTTTTCTTGCGATCTTACAAAACACTCTAAACAGTGCCTTCTGTTGCAATGAAAAGGACGAAGCCAGATGACACATTTTTCGTAAATGCCACGCGTCGATATGCTGCAACACACACGAAACAAATATTTCGTGCCACGCAATTTATTTTTTCTATTTTTTGTCCATTCTTCTATCTATTTATATATATTTTTGTTAAATTGAGTTTATTGCCATTCCGATGTCTCGTGGCGTTGCTAGTATTCGTTGTCGGTGTTGTCGTCTTGGCTTACTGCTTGGCTAAATGATCATGCAGCATTACGTTGAACCTCCATTGTACGTATGTCACACACAGACACACACGCAACACAACACCTTTCTCTCTCTCTCTCTCTCTCTCTCTCTCTCTCTCTCTCTCTGTCTCTGTCTCTTTCTCTGTATATATGTGTTACTATCATTGTAAATCATTCTTCTGTACGTGACAAGGGGCATTTACTATATGCGACAACCAAGCCGTTTCCACTATCCAGGTTCCCTTTTACTATGAAATGTATACTTTGTCCTATTTATATAGCAATTTATATTTATAGATCTACCTTACCCTGGAAAATGTTGTCATCGTACCGACTTTCAACAATCGTGCGCAATGTATATAAGACTGTAGGTAGATAAATGTACCTAATATTTGTGAACGTCAGGTGTACCTCGAGTCGACAAAAATTCTTATAAACGTAAGATGGTATCGCATACGAGAGAAATTTCATCGACTCGATGGACGAAGTAACGATCTTCTAATGCCTTTGTTGTCGAAAGGTTCCTTATTTTCTAATGCAACTGTGTCCCCTCTCCCTACGAAGAACGATGTAAATTTCATAAATTACGAGCAAACATGTATTTCTTTCGTGTTACGTTGGAATTTAGTAATACGATCGTAAAAAAAAAGAGTGGATATATCGAGGACGAAGCAACGTCGACGTTTTATTTTAAGATTTTCTTTCCTAGACAATTTAGCTACCTTTCAAGGACGATAAGAGATACTGGTAAATAAGCCCAAACGCGGCAAGTACACGGTTATTTATAAGTTCATCGAAGGCCGCAGTAAAAGCTAACCCTAAACGTAAGTTAAAACCGTTACTCTCTCTCTCTCTCTGTCTCTCTCTCTCTTTCTATCTTTCTCTCTCTTTCTCTCAATTACTTCTTATTAATAATGCATGGGTACGTAGCGTACAATTAGCTGATTCAACAATAATCAGGTTGTACCTAATCGTGAATAAAATCGTGAAATATAAAAAGCAAAGATACAATACTCGTTGCAAGAGACTAAACTGATTATTGTTGGACGTACAATTGTGATATGGTACTTGCGCATTGAATGATTTGCATGCAAACGACCGCCTGCTGTGTATCCAACTTTACAATTTTTTTTTTTCTACACTATATATTTACTCGCTACACCGACACACTTGCAGCGTGAGTTCTTCTTGTCTAAAACTGAATGAGGTGTGCTCTCTCTTTCCGCACTTCCGTCGAAGGCTTGCGAAAATTGTCCTTCGCTCCTGCGAAACGAACTTTCAACAATTTTGTTTGGCCTCTACCCTCGCGTTGGATCGTGTTCGATTCGAGGAAAATGCGAACGTTATATTCGTAGAAAAGTACCAATTACGATTCCAGTTGGTCGTACACGTGCTACGAATCAAGTTTCCCTTAAACGTAACGTTGATTCGACTGGTCCCGTTTCTTTTTCGTTTCTCGACCCCCCTCCGGCGTACTCGTAAAGGCTTCCGTTGTACATGAAACGTTCGATTTTGGGAACTGCAGTTGGTCCCCCAGTCTGCGAATGACAGGCGAAACCGATCAGTTGAGAGATTTCATCGACGATCTTGGTCCCGGACAAATGGTTGGAAGGCAAGCGCTCGGTGCTCGGTGTCTGGGCGAGATTCAGCTCTCGCTGACCCAGAAGGAAGGCTACCTTGAAGTGGAGGTGATACGTGCCAAGGACTTGAAGCCGAAACAGGGCAGTAAAACGATTCCAGGTTCGTTGGTTTCGTTCGCTCGTCGCCAACGTTCGCGATCACCTTCGATGCGCTAACTTCCACGATCGTTTGTTCCAGCTTCGTACGTGAAAGTTTATCTGGTCAGCGGTAAAACGTGTATCGCGAAAGCGAAAACGACGGCGGCTAGGAAAACGTTGGACCCGTTCTACCAGCAGTCGTTAACTTTCAGAGAAAATTGTCAACATTGTATACTGCAGGTACATGTTTGCGCCGATAGATTTTCTCGTAGCTGTTATGGCGTATAAATATAAAAACCCACAGGAAAATTCAATTCAATATCGATATCATACGTGTGTCCTTTTGCCCAGGAGCGTAACTCCACCGTAATTATCGGAGTATTAGTTACACCGATTTTTCTTTTAGAAGCTGTCCTAACTTTTGAAATCGTTTGCGTGATTCCAGGTGACAGTATGGGGTGATTACGGCCGATTAGAGGGGAAAAAAGTGTTCATGGGCATTGCGCAGATCATTTTGGACGAACTAAACCTCAATGACATGGTGTTCGGGTGGTACAAGCTGTTTGGCAACACATCCCTGGTCAGTGGACCTCCATCCTTAGCTTTGTCCCGTCGATCCTCGGCCACGTCCCTAGAGTCCTTTAAGATTTAAGCAAATGTCCCAGCAGTTCTCTCTTTACGTGTAATCGGACGTACTTTAAATTATTTTATAAGTAATTTCTAATGGAACGAGAAAAATGGAAAAAAAAATCGTGTCCAGCCTTACTTGCATTAATCGCTAATCTTACCGTTCAATTTTCACTAATTTTCGATTCAAATAAGCGTCAACGTAATTCGTTGGTAATGTAAAGCAAGCGGAATGTGAAAATATTCTTTGCGAATTACCGTAATACGCGTAATCGTACTCTTAAATCCGTTCCACTGTCTCTCGTAACGTCGTTTACGGTTAAATTGTAAAATGATCGAGTCGGCTCCGAGTACGGTAAAATCAGATCGCCGTGTAACGCAGAGCGATCTTAGAGGCGGGGGTGTTGCGTGATCTAATCGAACAAGAAGTGCGATCGCGTTGTTGGATAAAACGAGAAAAGTGTGTTTTATTTGCAAGGTGACCGCGAGAATGGGAAAAGTGTGAAAGGTCGTTCGAGAGGACATGTCTTTCTAGAAACACCACTAGCACATCACATATCATGTACGGCATATCAGATGAGCCACTAGTCCGTATGTAGACTAGATGTAGACATAGCGGCCATGTTCCCGGAGCTCCAGATAGCTTTAGGTACGCACTGAGATCAAGGCACCGTTCCTAGACATTTCATTCGAACAATTTTACGTGGATAATCGGCTGAACTACCCTTCTTTGCTATCATTTGACGAGCAATCTGTGCATCCGTCGTATTCAAACTTAATTTCGAGAAGCCTAAATTATCCGCGTGAAGTCTACGAACGTGTGTTGTTACATATTTCCCTTGTGTCTACGTTTTACATTAAAATGTCCTCTTGCCTTGCAAATTCTTCCTCCGAAGTCACGAAGCGACGACGTTCAACGAGGACGGCTGCGCAAAAGCACGCGTCGGATCGTGGACCGAAACTTCGTCATCGCTTCTCTGTGTCTATCAAATTTCTCTTCTCTAAGCCTTTCTTGAGATACACTTTGCGCCAAACTTTTCGTGTGCCTCCATTTTTCCTCTGGATTCTTATACTGTTCAGTGTTTTCCTGTTTCTATTTTTTTTGTTTCTTTTTTTTTTAATTACTCGTAGACACGAGAGTCCCTAAACACCCTGTTGCTGCTTGGTTACGTGTTACCCTGTTCATCTCAAACTTTGCACAACAGTATGCACTCTTTCGCAACCCCTTTGAACGATTTCTACCCGATCCATGCAGAACCTCCTCGATTATAACGAAGTAGATATCCTTTTTACTTCTAGAGGAAAGGGAAAGGTAAGTCTCCGCCGTATTCGAAGTATTCCGTTCAAGTTATCTTCGATGTTTCCTGTTTCACTTACCAAAAGGAAACTTTGATCCAAAGATATACCAAATGGCACTCCAGAAACTGCAATATACCTGTTTCTGTTTAAACTCTTACTTTGATTGTGTACATACGAATCGTAGTTATACTTCCTGACATGGGTAGACGTATGAAATACGAAACGAAGATCTTTTCGTAAATTATGACTGTCCCGGTTTATGATACCGACAATTGAAATTTTTAATCGACGTTTAATATTTGATACGAACGATGCCCAAGTTTGCCTCCAAATTTGTATACTTGTCACTGTTCCTGTTACGTATAATGCTTTTCCGTCTATTCCTCCCAAGTAACGACGGACGATCGATTGATCTCTACTTTTCGTTTCGTTTACAGTGAAACCAATACAGCGGCACTCGATTCAAGATCGATGCTAACTCCAACGTGCTATGCTCTGAGAAAGGCGTGCCGTATAGTGACTTGAATTATTAATGTTTAGATAACAGAGAACGGGGAACCAGTGAAGTGGTGGAATTTGTGAACCGATCAAGATTTATGTATACGCGTGTGCATTTCGCGAAAGACGTTTCCAACGTATTTGTATATAATTTAGGACGCTCGATGTGCTCTAATAACAGTGGCGATTTTCAACGACGGTCGCGCACCAACAAATCTGAACTAATCGAACTCGTTGTCAAGTTTTTAGGCAAGAAAATATCATCGTCGGAGCGTATATTATTTATTGTAAATATTATAATGATTATATATATATATATATATGAATTCGCGATACGTATTGCGCGCAGGTGTTTAAACGAACAATTGCCTTGACCGTCGCGTTTTCGTTACCCGGTTGCTCGGCGACTTCGACTATCAATCAGCCCGTATTAATTTTTACTACCACGATCGAGAAGTTTGCTTCGACGCGCGATAGATAAGACGTACTGAAACGATCACTATCGGTGGGCGTCGCGTTTGCAGTCCCCCGAAAGTCGCGTGGCAACCTCGGGAACGGGGACGAACTTTGTGAATTAGCGAATTGTTGAACGTTTTAAGTAGCCGTGTCAACTATTTTGCGTGCGAGAGAGAAGTAAAAAGAAAAAAAAAAAAAATTGACGAAGAAAAAACGAAAATGTGCTAACTATATCGACTGTCATATAATGTGATTATGTTAGTTTTTATTTAATTGTCAAATTCACGACTCGAGTGTAGCGCGCAAGGAGAGAGCCGTGTATACGTTTAGGATCTTATTCTCGATACCTACACTCGACTTTGAAGCTCGTTTTTTGTAATGTGAATATTTCACTAAACGAACCGCCCACATATACATCCTTGCATAGAAAGACACGGTCCCCGGGGTTTCGCGTTATCTCGAGACTCGCGGCGGAAACTGTGCCAATCACTGCTAAAGAATATCTGTAAACAGACAAGAATGATGCTCGCTCACGATCGAGAGAGACATACGTATTCCCAATCGATTTTATATCTCTTAATTCTCATGTTATGTGTTCGATCTTTGTATGTGCATTCGTCTGGTCGCACGTGAACACAATTCGATGAGCATGCACGTGTACGCGGAACGTCTAGCGATTAAACACATTTGATTATCGTGTAAAAAGAATTTCTTTTTTTTTTTTCTTTTTTTTTTTGTTTTGCTGATTGTGCTTGCAACATGTAAACATTCTCTTTCCAAACAGGGTCGAAGGGCAGGTAAACGACAACTTTTCATAGTCGATCATCGAAGAAAAGACTCGAGCACTCGTCGTTGCTTAAGGACAATTATCGTCGGGTTCGCTAATCCAGTCGCTTCGAATTAAGTACCGATACGCTCTGCTTTTGAATTGCACGTACTCGTTATTACGAATATTTGCCTCGCGAATGCCCTTTTTATCGCAAAACGTTGTGTTCGTTCACCTCGTATCGCTTCGCTCCTCGTTTGTCGCTCTTGAAAGGTACTCCTTGGATATTGATCGATGTCACTGATACGATGGAGTTCACTTATTTTGTCGGTAAACCGTTTGGAACGTTCGTGTTCAGGAATCCAATGTTAGCTGTCGAGTCTATTTTTTCAAACGTCAATTCGTTCGTGCAGAGGAAGCAAAACCACCGACAAGAATCAGGGAATCGAAACTCAATTCTACGAATATCGGCACTTACTTTCCAAATAAACGGGGCTGGCGTAAGATATTTCGTCCGGTGAATGATCAAAATCAGTGACTTCAGAGTTGATATCTCGAAACTTTTTTACTCTACCGATTTTCGACTAATTCCCCGGGACGCTATTCCGTTTCGCATCTTCGTACTATTCTCTTATTTCTGCTTGCCTTTGCACTCCGCAATATCGAATGCTTTCGCCACACGATCCATACGATAAGTTTCGCCAAAATTAAATAGAGACATAGCGTAAGTAACGCGTCGATCGGAACGCGGTTGTTATGGACGATTTCGGAAACAGGGAGGAAATAATAAAAAGAAAGAGCTTCGATTCGCGAGACGGGCAAATAGAGAACGGGGGTTAATTCGCGACGTATACTAGAAACCGTGAACCCTCTAGTAACTGGGTGATCGATCGACCATTAGTACCGTGAAGAGTGTATAAAAAAGGGGGGGCGATATCTTATCATATCTATAACGTGCTTGAATTAGAGGGCGAAACGTGTGCAGAAACGTGGGGGGGAAAAGAAGCTTTTTTACTCGTGAGAAAAAAAAAAAAATAAATACAAACCAAACGTAGAGCTCTGTCAGACAACGTGCGGCGACGCGCGACGCGATATGTCGCGAGCAAAACGAAAAAAATTACTTATTGTAAGACGATTTCTAAGTAAACATTTTGCAAGTGCATAACTTATATTAGTAGGCTCTTGGAACAATGAGAACGTAATTAACCAACACGCAGAATATAAACTCTGTACTAGCGGATAACACTCGATAAAAAAAAATATACAAGACTACGAATTATGTAATACATTCAGTTTGTAAATTCGCCGGTTACTTGCGGCCGTAGGAGCTTTCGCGAAATTCGTTCGGTGTCCTCGAGTTTCGTCTTTTGTTCGGTGCAAACCAATTTTGCGTTTCGATCACGATCACTTGGCAGAAGTTACGAAAGTTTATGTTGTACGGGAACGGTGCAGCTTCGAGTCTTAATTTCCTTTTCTCGAGTTTGTTACAATCGTGATGAATTATGCGAAAAAATTTCGCGAAGGTCCTATTGTTGCGATCTGTTAACGCTTACGATATAACAGTATTGCATATCCTATACAAACGTAGGACTTTCATAACTAGCGACCGGTTTTAAGAAATTCTCCAAAAGAAATTGATGGAAAGAAAGACGGGTTTGCTTTTTTATACGTATATCGATGAACGAAGAAATCCGGAAAACTTTAAGCGAGCATCGGTAAATTCTCGTAGGAAATTTCGCTAGAAATTGCGTAGGGGATCGAAAATACACACGAACACGGGCCAGAAATAATGTGTAAAGTAAAAGCGAGAATCAGCAAACTGATTACGAAGAGTGGTAGACGAGATATAATTAGGATATTTCAGTTAACGTATCATTGATCTAATTTATACCTTAATTTTCTTCGCTGTCCCAACCGTTTATCCGCAGTTGGGAATCGACTGATTTCCTTTGGAGGGAAAATATCGCGAGTGTCGAATAAATACTGTTCGAAAGGAATATTTCAAAAAATTCTCCGTAATTATTTGTGCGAGAAGTAATCGTGTAGTCTGGATAGAGCATAAAAGCTGTGTTCTCAGAAACCAACGAAGATTATCGATTTAAAAAAATTCTTTTCTTAAAATGGTCTAGAGGGACTAATCGTTTTTGGGGCTACTGCAAAAGGTGCACTGCAGTTACTTTAATCGTCTTTTTTATTACGTGTAGTCGTTTTAAATAATCTTTCCCCTTTTTCCTCCCAACAGTTGCCCCGGAAGAATTTGTTGCGCATGAAATGACTAGTTCTCTTGGGCCGTTTAGCTTAAAAAAAAAAAAAAAATGAAACCGATATATTGATCTCTGAGAAAATAGCTTGTGACGTTTTATTTGGATCGCACGATAAAAAGGTCGAGCTTGGTTTCAAGCTTTTAAATAAAAGCTCGTTCGAAGATAAATTTAGAAATCAGCGTATTCTTTCCAATCGATATACATAAACTAATAGACCGTGTACATTTGAAATATCGAATAAGCGTTGCTTAACAAAAATAGATTCCACAACGTTTCAAGCAATTTCACGCGCAGAAATTAATTTAGGAATTTTCTCTAAGCAGCTACTTTTACACCGACGAACAGAGAATTAAACAAAGCGCGAACATAATTTTTAACGGTATTTTTTTGAAAAATCGAACGCTCAATGTCCGTGAAATAATGAATTAAATCTCGAAGGAACCCATGCGAAGAGAATGAAGGTATTAACCGTTGATTTTCATCACACTCTTGCCATGCCCATTTGTACATAGGCATGCTCAATCTTAGGATCGAACACGCATCGTGAATCACATATATGTACGTACGTGTATACATGCGTGTATGTTATCTACATGTATACACATACGTATACATATACATGCAAATAGTATTAACTACGAAAACGAATAAATTAATATCCGACTTTGTACCTATATACTTATAATTACCGTAAAACGAAGACGAAAAAAGAGACGAGGATGGACACAAACTTTCGACGAATATATAGATATGTACATATATACATACATGTAATGTATGTATGTAAATGTATGTATATATAACGAAAGAAACGGTGAGGGATGAAACGGTGAAGGGGGGATGTAGTGAAGGAAACTACGGTGGAAAGGAACCGAACCGGATGAGAGACAGAAAAACGGATTAAGTACTGGGGAAAAATCTACAGGTGATGCAAAGATCGAACCGAGAGCCAAGGGGTACTACTTTTGTCAAAATTTAGGTTTTTGCGATTACGATAACGGGGCGTGCGAGATGGAACGAGCTTGGAAAGGAAGTTAGATGGGGCAGGGGACTGTCTACGATTTCTTTACGACGAGATTCGATTATTCGTAGGTGTTCCTGTAATCTTTCATTCGGCAATCAGGATCGATCGCGTGTCTCGTGTTTGTCGCTACCTTCCGATCCTTCTCTGCGAATTTATGGAACGAAAACTCTCACCGAACGATCGAACAATCGTTTTCAACGGACCACAGAAATCCTGTAGACTTTTCGAATTCGTAAAAAACAGTCGCGTGTCTCGCGACGTAATCGACGCACGCAATCGATTGTAAGATCGCAGGAACACCGATATGCGTCGATTATTGGAGACAGTCGATAGTGTATCCAGCGCGTAACGTGTGTCCAGGTTTCGTTTCGCTAAGAGGAACACGAGGAGTGAAAAATAGGGAGAAAGGAAGAGGGCGAGGAAAGGAACGACGAAATACAAAAGCGAAAAGAATTTAAACAGTACGATTAGACGACGTTTCGTGGGAAATAGATCTTGGCCGGGAACTCCATCGACGGTTCCTTTTTCGTTTGCCCTGGGGGTAAATGGCCAGGATCGACACAGGATCGTCTGCGGGTCTTCGTTGCGAAACCGTTTTTAAAGATAGTTCTGTACCTATCGTTGGTCCGACCAGACAGCAAAAAGGGTTCGAAGGGAAAATGCCGTTGCGGGTTCGAGGAGTTCACGGCGGGGTCTACATGGAACGATTAATATAAAGCGTTAGTGACTGTATCCAGTATAATATATCTGATAAAAGATACCCCGATGCCAGACATGGCGTGTGACAATAAAGTGATTCAATGATCTCGTCGCATTTCAATCGCAGCCACCTTTCACGATACACGAGAACACTTATACTATATGCACAGACACACGGACATAAAACACGTGCATACTTTAACGCAATATAGTAATGTTTTTTTGTAAAGTAACGACTAAACACCGCCGGGTATTCAACGATCACGATGTGTAAAAGAAAGTATCTCATCGTTTACCGATCACTCGTTAATCCGCTGTTAATCGATAATGTCAGTAATATTTTTAACAAAATAAAACTACCTTATTCAAAGCTCAGAGACTTTGAGTTCTTGGAAAGCGTCCAAAGCTTGTGAAAATTTCCCTTTCGGTTCTTCTTTTTGCGCGTGTCGTTTCTTATCTACCAATGCCAACGTTCGTTCGTTTCTTTCGCTATTCTAGATCGGTTGAAACGTCATATTATTCTACAGAGTTCTCAGAGCCGTAGACAAAAATAAATCGTGGTGGAGAAAGTCGGCAAAAAAAAAATGTATTTCAAATCGTCCTAAAAAAAATATTTTCAGATGCGGGGGTCAATTGCAATCATTTTTGGTAATAGATATATCCTTGAAATCCTGCGCATTTTCGAGAAAAAAATCCTTCATTGAAAATATAATGAGAGGCCAGAAATGGTTCCTCGAAATGTCATTCATATTATTAAAATATTATAACACGCGAATGATTTTGAGAATTTTAATGTTTCAAAATGCAGACAACGCGTATTTTGGTGAAGAATATTTAGAAATTCGTATACCTCGTCTGTGATTTAAGTGTGACCCATCGGTGGCACATGCCGGCGTGAATAGTAGTGTTTTGCATTGCCATCTACGGCAAAACAGCCAAGTTTGTAGAGAAATAGTTCGCTCTTGTTGACGCTAGATGGCAGGCATTTATCGACCACAAACCCTCTGGTGCTAAAACGCCCAAGTTTGTCGTGAAAGCCATCTGTGTCAAGAAGAGCTAACTATTTCTTGACAAACTTGGGCGTTTTATCACCGGAGGGTTTAAGGTCGATAACTGCACCCCATTTACTGTCGCGAAGAGCAAACTATTTCACGACAAACTTGGGCGTTTTAACACCAGAGGGTTTGTGGTCGATAAATGCACGCCATCTAGCCTCGAGGATAGCGAACTATTTCTTTACAAACTTGACTGCATTGAACTGAACTCTGTAGAATGATATAACGTTTCAACCGATCGAGTGTTTCGCAAGAACTGTATTCGAGTACTATGCAAAGCATAGAATAGCGAACAAAACGAACGAACGTTGACGAACTATTTCACGACAAACTTGGGCGTTTTAGCAACAGAAGGTTTGTGGTCGATAAATGCACGCCATCTAGCCTCGAGGATAGCGAACTATTTCTTTACAAACTTGACTGCATTGAACTGAACTCTGTAGAATGATATGACGTTTCAACCGATCGAGTGTTTCGCAAGAACTGTATTCGAGTACTATGCAAAGCATAGAATAGCGAACAAAACGAACGAACGTTGACGAACTATTTCACGACAAACTTGGGCGTTTTAGCAACAGAAGGTTTGTGGTCGATAAATGCACGCCATCTAGCCTCGAGGATAGCGAACTATTTCTTTACAAACTTGACTGCATTGAACTGAACTCTGTAGAATGATATGACGTTTCAACCGATCGAGTGTTTCGCAAGAACTGTATTCGAGTACTATGCAAAGCATAGAATAGCGAACAAAACGAACGAACGTTGGCGAACTATTCCACGACAAACTCGGGCGTTTTAGCATCAGAGAGTTTGTGGTCGATAAATGCACGCCATCTAGCGTCGAGGGTAACGAACTATTCCACGACAAACTTGGGCGTTTTAGCACCAGGGGGATTGAGGTCGATAAATAAGCACCATCTAGCGTTGGAGATAACGAACTATTCCACGACAAACTTGGGTGTTTTAGCACCAGGGGGATTGAGGTCGATAAATAAGCGCCATCTAGCGTTGGAGATAACGAACTATTTCACGACAAACTTGGGCGTTTTAGCACCAGAGGGTTTGTGGTCGATAAATGCCCGCCATCTAGCGTCGAGGAGGGCGAACTATTTATCTACAAACTTGACTAAATGGCAATGCAAAACACTATTGTTCACGCCGGCATGTACCACCTATGCGTCACACTTAAATCACAGACGAGGTATACGAATTTCTAAATATTCTTCACCAAAATACGCGTTGTCTGCATTTTGAAACATTAAAATTTACAACATCGTTCGCGCGTTATAATATTTTAAAGATATGAATGAGATTTCAAGGAACCATTTCTGGCCTCGCATTATATTTTCGGTGAAGAATTCTTTTTCTCGAAAATGCGTAGGATTTCAAGGATATGTCCATTACCAAAAGTGATGGTAATTGACCCTTGCAACTAAAAATAATTTTTTTAGAACGATTTGAAATACATTTTTTTTCGCCGAAAAATTTCAGGGAAACATGCCCCATAAACCAGAAATGCCAGACGAAGCGCCGAGTGCACCGTGGACACGTCTCATGGGAGTTAAGAGAGGCAGGCTCACATTTGCCTTCGCACTCTTGAACAACTGAAATCCGACCTCACGTCAACGGCATACGATTCGGAATCTCGACTGCCCAGGTATTTTTACTTGCCTTTCCTAGAGTTCATTACTAAACTCTACAAATTACTCCTGGTTACTATTTGCCACTGATGACCTCTGATGACCAGTGCTGACAAAAGTACAGAACTCCCGACAACTTTTGATACCATACAGCGACTGTTACTGCCTGCTCCTGATTACTGCTTGCCTCTGCTGGACTCTGCTGACCATCGCTTATATTTCTGACAACCTATAACGATTCCTACTGACTTCTGCTAACCTCTGTTGGTCTTTGCTGATCTCTGTCAGCGTGTGCTTGTCTCTGCTGAACTTTCCTGGCCTCTGCCGAACGCTACTGACCACTGCAGGTATTTCTGATAATGTATAACGATTAATACTTACTACTGCATGCCCCTACAAGCCTCTGCTTGCCTTTGCAGGTTTCTGCTTGCCTGTGCATGCCTTTGCTGGCCTCTACTGAACACTGCTGACCACCCCTGATGCTTCTCACATCGTATAACAATTACTACATGCTACTGTTCGCCCCTGCTGATCTCTGCTTGCCACTGCATGCCTCTGCTCGTCTCTGCTGACCGCTGCTGACCACCTCTGATGCTTCTGACAACATATAACGCTTACTCCTTGCTACTATTCGCCCCTGGAGATCTCTGCTTGCCACTGCTGGACTCTGCTGACCACCGCTTATATTTCTGGCAACGTACAATGATTACTACGACTCCTGCCTTCCTCTGTTAACCTCTGCCAGCGTCCCCTGGCCTAAGCTGGCCTCTGCTGACCGCTGCTGACCACTGCTGACCACCGTTTATATTTCTGGCAACGTACAACGATTACTACTGGCTACTGTCACCCTCTGCTGATCTCTGCCAGCATCTCCCGATCTAAGCTGACCTCTGCCAACATCACCCGATGTCAGCTGACCATCGCTGACCACTGCTGACCGTTGCTGACAAATTGTGACGCGATGTAATATAATATAATATGTTTATATGTATTAAAGTATTGTATAATGTAAATCTATGGCAATAAATGATATAATTTCAAAGAATTCTATGTGTTCTCATCACTTTTACCTTTCTTTTCCTCTCCTCATTATTCCCTTAGTTATAAGAAACCGTTTCTCTACTTAAAACTGGAATTCCAAAGTGCCCGGAGCGTTTTCTGAAATGCCGGTGACCTTGACCCACTTTCGAAACTGGGTCAAGGCCAAATCCTGATTCCCAAAGCGTCCGGAATTTTTCTGAGATTCGATGGCCTTGACCTACTTTCGAAATTGGGTCAAGGCCAAATCCGGATTTCCAAGTTGGCCCGAAGATTTCTAAAATTTCGAATGGCCTTGACCTACTTTCGAAATTGGGTCAAGGCCATCCGGATTTCCAAGTTGGCCCGAAGATTTCTAAAATTTCAAATGGCCTTGACCTACTTTCGAAATTGGGTCAAGGCCATCCGGATTTCCAAGTTGGCCCGAAGATTTCTAAAATTTCGAATGGCCTTGACCCACTTTCGAAATTGGGTCAAGGCCATCCGGATTTCCAAGTTGGCCCGAAGATTTCTAAAATTTCAAATGGCCTTGACCCACTTTCGAAATTGGGTCAAGGCCATCCGGATTTCCAAAGCGCCTGGAATTTTTCTGAGATTCGAATGGCCTTGACCTACTTTCGAAATTGGGTCAAGGCCATCCGGATTTCCAAAGCGCCCGGAATTTTTCTAAGATTCGAATGGCCTTGACCCAATTTCGAAACTGGGCCAAGGTCAAGGTCAAATTCGGATTTCCAAAGTTCCCGGAACATTTTTAAAATGCTGGTGAACTTGCGAAGAAGGTGGTACGCATCTTGTAGGTAGGAGAATGATTTGGAGAGGAAAAGGACGGTAAAAAATGATGAGAACACATAGAATACTTTGAAATTATATCATTTATTGCCATAGATTTACATTATACAAAACTTTAATACATATAAACGTATTATATTGTATTACATCATGTCACAAGTTGTCAGCAACGGTCAGCAGTGGTCAGCGATGGTCAGCTGACGTCGGGAGATGTTGCCAGAGGTCAGCTAAGGTCGGGAGATGCTGGGAGAGGTCAGCAGAGGGTGGCAGTAGCCAGTAGTAATCGTTGTACGTTGCCAGAAATATAAACGGTGGTCAGCAGTGGTCAGCAGCGGTCAGCAGAGGCCAACGGAGGCCAGCAGAGGCATGCAGAGGCAATTAGAGTCCAGCAGGGGCAAGCAGTAACAAGTAGTAATCGTTATACGTTGTCGGAAGCATCAGGGTTGGTCAGCTGTGGTCAGCAGAGGCTAACAGTGGCAAGCAGTGGCAAGCTGAGTCCAGCAGGGGCAGGCAATAGCAAGTTGTAATCGTTATACGTTGTCAGAAGTATCAGGAGTGGTCAGTAGAGGTCAGCAGAGTCCAGCGGGGGCAGGCAGAAGTCAGTAGTAATCGTTATACGTTGTCAGAAATATAAGCGGTGGTCAGCAGAGGCCAGCAGAAGCTGGGAGAGGCTAACAGTAGCCAGTCGTAATCGTTATACGTTGTCAGAAGTAACAGGAGTGGTCAGCAGCGGTCAGCAAAGGCCAGCGGATGCTGGCAGACGTCAGTAGTAATCGTTATACGTTGTCAGAAATTCCAAGAGTGGTCAGCAGCGGTCAGCAGAGGCTGGGAGAGACTAACAGTAGCCAGTCGTAATCGTTATACGTTGTCAGAAATTCCAGGAGTCGTCAGCAGCGGTCAGCAGAGGCCAGTGGAGACCTGTTGACGGAAGGTTGGATATTAGTTGTTGAAGAGCGAGAAGGGAAGTGTGAGCCTTTCTCTCTCGACTCCCACGATACGGTCCGAACTTACTTTGAGCAGCTTCGGTGAATCGAGAAAGAAGGCATATGTCATTTTGTCTTTGTCGACCCTCCGAGGTCTTTCTAACCCAGACCTAACTCAGACCTAACCCCGACTGTCGGGGCTACCGTAGACAAGAACAGTCCCTGATGTCCTCTGCGGCCGAAATATGTACAAGGTATACGTATGTATCGTCTGTGAAGATACATATTCTGAATTATCTCTGGTCGGTATGGCAATGTATCAATTATTCAGACGGTGACATCGTGTGGACGATTGGAAAATTCGCTCGCCTACGCGGCATTCCATGACGTCGGGTTTATCGAAACACTTCAGGGTGAACTGTCAGTGTATCAAGGACTACTACCTGGAACTAGAATGAAGGAGAAGTGCATAATTGTGTATAGAATCGTGCAAAGATAGAAAGAGTTTTAGAAGTCGTTAGAAGGAGTCGACGATCAACAAATAGATGGATCAGTTAATTGGACTGATTGGCACACTATCGAAATTTTATCAAAGAGAAGTGAATGTTGAAGAATTATGTTATGAAGCTTGGCGGAAAGAACTGTTTATTGGCAGAACATAGGCAGATCAAGGTGATCCTAAAAAGTGAAGACTGGACGAGGAGTCCAAAAGACGATTATGAAGAGGTTAGTGAAACGTATTAAATTAAAACTTGAATCGAATAGAAATAATAATTTATCACTATTAATTGGTTCGATTGATCTCTTAAAACGAATACATAATGTTTATTTTCGGAAATCATTAATCACGTTGAACAGTCAAGTAAGAGTGGAAACTTTGTAATTTATATTTACAATTTTAAGAGAAATCTTGTGTAACAAAAATTAAAAATTTAGTGATTAAAGCAGCATTCAAAATCGTTTTTGTCCTAGACAAAGGATGTAAGTGAGAAGTTGGACTCCTGTATTTAGTGTGATCAAGGAACAATGTTTATTTAGCGTTGTTTTGGATAGTAAGCCATAGATTCATTTGATCCCCCTCGAAGCCACGATCGATGCTAGTAATTAAAATCTTCAAACGACGAATCATCTTCAGATTGTTAGTTAAATGCCTTTGTTATTCCGGCTCTACCACCTTTTACAAGCTTACTCTTTAGTTACGTAAATCTTTAAAGCGTGTTATACGTACGACACGTCTAATTAGCGTGTAATTACCATTCGATTACATGTAAAATACAGTCAGAGGATGACTTATTTACATATCGCGTTGTAATCGTGTTGGTAGACAGAATATATGAGCGTCTGAATACCTCCGTTGACCTGCAGGTAGGAAAACGACCTAATTCTTGGTGATCGTGTTTTGCACGAGTCGCAGAACGCAAGTATGCCAGTATTTCCATAAAATATTAATAGTTCGTGACGAGAAATTTGCGTATGGTAAAACTTTCCAACTAGCACGGTGTCTATTAAATTCAAAATTTCCTCGGTTCCCACGCTGGTTGCCGGCAACTCTAAAATATCTCGAATTTAGAGCTACCCCGAGTAACACAGCCAACGAACGCCATGGGATTGGGCGGGCAACTCGGCCGTAGGCAACACGTGCACTTTACGGATTATTGCATATAGTGTGTTTCGACAGAATTATATCTCTCTCTTTCTCGAACGATATTCCCGTTAAAACATTTGTCACGCCTAACGAGCCGTGGATGAAATCATTCCATTTCTCGCGGCTGAAACTTGCGCCTCGCGAACCAATTTTTATTCGATTTATTGGTACGAGTTCTCGCTGGAAATAGGGTTACGAAACTTGGTATTTCTACGCGAGTTCGTTCACGAATTCTTTTGAATCATTCAAAATGGTGTTGCGTATCGATCACATGCAGGTATACAGGGTGTTCGGCCACCCCTGGAAAGAATTTTAATAGAAGATACTAGAAGCCAAAACAAGACGAAAATCAAGAATATCAATTTGTTGATTGAGGCTTCGTTAAAAAGTTATTAAAAAATTAAGTTGAAAAATTTCAAATCGTTCTGGAAAAATTATTTTCAGTTGCAAGGATCAATTTCAACCATTTTTGGTCAATAGACACACCCCCGAATTCCTACGCACTTTCGAGAAAAAAATTCCTTATCAAAAATCTAATGTTTGACCATACATTGACATGTTCCTCTGAAATTTTTCGGCGAAAAAAAATATTTTCAAATCGTTCTAAAAAAATTATTTTTGGTTGCAAGGATCAATTTCAATCATTTTTGGTCAATAGACACACCCCCGAATTCCTACGCACTTTCGAGAAAAAAATTCCTTATCAAAAATCTAATGTTTGACCATACATTGGTATGTTCCCCTGAAATTTTTCGGCGAAAAAAAATTTTTTCAAATCGTTCTAAAAAAATTATTTTTGGTTGCAAGGATCAATTTCAACCATTTTTGGTCAATAGACACACTTCCGAATTCTTACGCACTTTCGAGAAAAAAATTCCTTAACGAAAATCTAACGTTTGACCATATATTGGTATGTTTCCCTGAAATTTTTCGGCGAAAAAAAATTTTTTCAAATCGTTCTAAAAAAATTATTTTTGGTTGCAAGGATCAATTACAACCATTTTTGGTCAATAGACACACCCCCGAAATCCTGCGCATTTTCGAGAAAAAAATTCAGTACGGGCAGAACTTTAAACGTTAATAACTTTTTAACAAAGCCTCGATCAACAAATTGGTATTCTTGATTTTCGTCTTATTTTGGCCTCTAGGATCTCCTATTGAAATTCTTTCTAGAGGTAGCCGAACACCCTCTATGTCTCATTATTATGCGTACACACCATGGATCGTCAAGTACATCGAACGTGCATCGTTCGGATGCGTACATATAAGTGCGCTTGCATGCACGTGGATGCATTTGCATAGATGGAACCGTACGTATTACGACTAAACGAAGGTCGCGCGTATGTAAGGTACAAAATTGCAAGTCCGGCGTGTACGATTACGATGCAGTAATGGACAGCGTACGATCTCACGGTTCTATTATAATTATTTATAACCTGTTGGTTTGTTTGGGAAATTTCAACCTATCTGTAGACATCTGCGAGTTAAGTGCATACATTCTTTTATTGCTGCGCGATGCAGAACTCGATACCGCGTGTCACGAATACCGAGTACGCCTGAGGAACGTAGGGTGAGTAATAGTATTGATCGAACTTTGTCGTTCGTCGAAATTTTCCTTTCGTTCTCGTATGGTATATCTCGTATTCGGCCGTAGCATCGAATCGTTCCACTTATTTTTCAATTGATAGTGTCGAGACTCCCCAACCGGTACTTTGATGTTTATTATCGAAAAAACTCTGACAAAGAAACTTTTCTGGTACAGCTTCCATCACGGGAAGCAATAGAATCTGCACCCAGGTACAACGAACGTTCTCGTAAATGCGTTTTCCGGCATTGCGTGTATTCCAGCCGTGATTTCGATGCACGTGTCAACCAGACGGATTTTCGCAACGCGGATAAACGAAACGTGACTACCGGACGGCGCGCTGTTTCATTTTTTTGTCTGTGTTTCACTGTGTTTTAGCATGCGTCGTCATACGCCAAGAACGGTTGCATAGGACAAAATTCAGAAACACGAAACGAGTTCCTGTTGCAAGTGTCGTCGCAGAGAGCTCTGCAAACACCAACGCTCTACCGGTATATTGAGCCGGTGCATCTATCCGTGAGAGCTGCGCCTGCAACGGGAACTTTTGATAAAATCTCGTTAACATTGTGCACGTTACTGCTAACTCATTAATAGGGAAGGTGGTTTTAGAAAACCGGTTAAAAGTTTATAACACTGTGAATTGCTTCGACCTTTCGAAAGGTTAGGAAAAGTTCACGAATGTTCAATTTCCAAAGCTACTATGTACTTTAATGCTCGAGAGAACAGAAATTTATTACTGGCTATTAGTATGGACTCGCGTTCTGCGCGATGCTAAATCAAGAAAATAATTCTCCGAAAGCAACGTAGATACAACTTTTTTAGCCATTAAAACGATTATCCAGACGCAAGAAATTGTTTAACGATATAGTGACAGAAGGTGTGTGTTCTGCGACACGTAAAAATGTCCTTGGTTTAATCACGACCGTTCTTAATTGCCGATGGTGACGCGGGAGGGACAATTAATCCTTTACCGCCACGGTTTACGAAATTCGAACAACTTTTATTAATTCGTTACGTTGATCATTAATAGCCCTGTTTTGTAGAAAGAAGAGTGCTCAAGTTAATTAACGGAGAAACTTTTCGTTTAGTTAATTTCCGTTGAATGTTAACGACTTTTATTTTTGATCGATTTTCACGTCAGATCCGATGATATATCTTGTGTTCATTGATTGCGCGTCGAAGGAGGTCACGAAAGCAATCGGTTTCTGTCAGTTATTCTAACTTTCGCCGTTCCAACTATTTCTTTTCCCTTCGTCAAACAAATTGTTCGTCACAATCGCTCACTTTTATGATTCTTTCTTTTCACTTTACACCTTTGTGTTTCTCCTTGGGGAGTAGACTGTGTTATCGAAGTTATCGATAATTCTTACGGCCAGCAACCCGCGCCAGTGATATCAATAATTCTTTATCTATAATATTAAATTACGGTCTTTTTACATCGTTTACTTGATATTTTAAATAAATTGACACTTGTGTCGTTTTCAAATAACGTTGCGAAGATTGAGAAAGCAAAGTGTTATTTAAAACAGTTATATTTTATTTTTGTTTCAAGTCTCGACCCGATATAATTAAATAATTTCGAATAACAACAGATGGAAGAGTCGTTTCTTCCGCTCGTCCGGCGGTTAAAAATGTTTAGACATCTTTTTCCAAGTTCTTCGCGGAGAGATCCAGTTTGTTGGCACGTACCACTTAAAGGGATAAATTTCGGGGGAGTCGGTGCCGCGAATCGGAAGAAAAAGACAGCGATCCTTGCGAACGGTACTTAAAATCCTCGGCACGTGCGACCCTTCGAGGTCCTTGAGAGCAAGCCCGTACAGACACTCGAGAGAAACGATCGTATGTACTTTTCAGTAAACCGTGCTTTCGTAACGACGTATGAAATCGCGATCAGGGGGAAACAGAAAGACTGTACCGATCGTCCTGCGCATGGATTCTCAAAGTAACATGCTTCCTTTTCTTTCTTGAACAATAATGCGATCGATCTAATTGAATTCACGTGGCCGTGAATATTTATAACGAACAAAATCGAATTGGAAATCCTTCGATAGTACGAATTCGTTTATTGGGGAATTATTCAAGATAATACAATTTTAATTTCATTAGTTGGTAGGAAACGTATGTAGGAATTCTTTCTACAACTTTAGCGGTTTTCAGGGATGTCTGACCGGGTATGGTCAGACGAGCCGTATTTACTGCAAGCCTAGGACTCGTCGAACGCATTGTGGATCAATGTTAGACAAAATGTAATCTGATTACATTTACCCAAGTTTACACGTACAAACTAATTGTATAGCAATTACACTATAGTTACACAGTAACTGCATTTAAACTGCACGGTAATTATATTTAAATCGCATAGAAATTACACGGTTTAATCATTTACAATAGCGATTACCGTGTAATTACAAAGTAATTACAGTACAAGTAATCGTTGCAAATGTAACTATATAACATTTTACTCAGTACTGCTGTAAAGTATGACGGTGTATATTCTTTCTTCTCCCGTTTCGAATAGATTCAGCAATCGGTAAGTTTGAGGAAGCTTTTAAAGAGTGTTGCAGTGGTACGTACAATGCAAAATTCATTTATGTATTCTAACTTGGCGAGTTATTAATGGCGAGAATGGCTCGTGACGCCAATCGCTTAATTAATCGAGGTTAAGGGAGACCGAGCTTGACGTTACCTAAATAAAATTAACTTTTTCATAATATTCGTGATTAACGAGCAACGACTTGCAAGGACGGGGTTTCGAGATGGTGTCGTTTTCGAATGACACGCAAGAGTTCGTTTCACCAAGCGGCGAGTCGTAATTATCAAAGGGGAAAGAGAATTAAATGTTCATGGTTCCGTTGAAATTGGCAGAGGACTTTGAAAATACTTGCGTACTTATACGAATCGGATATTTTGTCGGGCAGGCGAAGGGTACAAACGATCGGAATTTATTATCCGAGTTCCTGGGGATGTTCTTGCGGATCAATATAAGAAGCAGAATTTTAGCCTCGACACCCTTGATGCCTCCTCCAAGAAATTTCTTTATTGAAAATTCTTGTAACCGGTTGAAAAGAATAATCCGTAGACAGCTATCGTAAATGTTTAAAACGCGATACCGGGAGTCGTTCTTTTCCCTTTCTTCGAGAGGTGACATATGATCAAATGTTTTAAATTCTTTCGAATTCTGTAGCGCAAAAATAGTTTTTAATAGAAGTAAGCTGTTTGAAATCGCGTCCATTGACTGGAGGGCAGAAGGATACGCGATGATAGAGCTTTTTGCACGGGCAAGCTTCTTACATTGTCAGATCGGCAAAAGGGCGGCGTGCCAGAACCCTCAACGTTTCTTTTTCTCGTTTTTTCGAATCGAGCACTCTGTGGGGTTACGTCGAGTTAGAAGTTCAAACGCAAGGAACGTTGTAATTCGTGCTTCCTTTTCAACGCCTTTCAATCTGATTCCTTGCGACCTGCTGATAAATAGTTCTAACGGTCTCGCTTTGCGAATTCAGTTAAAGCAGATAACGATGGTCGCCTAAACGTTTCTGTAACTCGTTTAATCCATGATACAACATCGAACTACCACGAACAAGTAACTCGAATAATTTCACTTCGTGCATTTCAATTTTTTCAGTCTATCTTCTCACTCTACGAAGTTTATTTCTCGTAACACTTGCATATCAAAGCATCCCACCGCGGATTACGAGATGGTATCTCGGTTACGATAACGAGAAACAGGAGGTACCGAGGAAAATTTTTAGCTCGGCGTTTCATTTTTTTGCGGCTTGTAAATTATTACCTCGTCGGTCCGTTTTACGTGGTAAAGGGTGTCGCTGGGACAGAACGGAAATTAGCGAAACATCGCGATGGATATTAAAAGCTCTGCGCGTTCAGGCGACGAGGGGAAATGTTGGCCGAACGAGTCGTGTGCTTCGATAGGGAAACGATAGCCAACAGTTTCCCCGCGTCGAGACGCTTTTTCCAATAAACGGAACCGATCAGGGCATCGATAACACGTACGCTCCGCGTGCTAATGAACCGTTCTCGCACGTGTACAAATACACGACTTTCTAGAGAGAATCTTATCGACTCTCGATTATTTCCTAGTTCGGAAGCGACGTTTAAAGCTATAGGACGTTTATCACGTTATACAAAGAGGAATGAACCCGTTAAATAAAGAATTACTATTGTTCTTGTATGCAAATAATTGAGGCTAATGTTTCAATCCCAGCGTCAAACGACGCAACAAAGTTTTACAAGGGACGTCTTTTCCAGGCCTTATTAAAAACGTACGCGGCTGTATTCGATATCAGGCGTTGGTTTAGGCTTGTAATTCTTGATGATCGGAAACGCCGGGAATAAATTGCGTTAGTTTAACGAGGTACGTTACACCACGGTCTCCGAGGAACGGAAACGGGAGCTGGTTCCCTGGCGAGCTCGTATTTTATACCGTTGTCCCGCGTATCGTCCGACTTTCCCGGTAAACTGGTCGCAGTCTGTGTCGATGTTTTATTTTTTATCGGTTTTTCTCCCTGGAAAATACAAGTATGAAGGGGAGGAAATGCGACCGAAGGCGAAAAGGAAGAACAACCGTGGAATGATCGAATGGGAAACGTGGACGATTGAGGAGAAAGGGTAAAAATACGGAAAAATCGATGTATCGGGATTAAAATGTACTGGTAAAGAAAACAATATCGATTGACAAAAAAAATTCAAGGACAAATTACTAAATATGATAATAACAGTTGGGAAATAAAAGATATCGAGCTTCGTGTTGAAGGAGAAAAACCCAGACGTATGAGAAGTTTGGAATTATTAAAAGGGAGGAAGTATGATTTGAATTAACTTGAGGTCATATGGCGATGACCTTCTGCATAGTTGCAGGGTTCGCCTTTGCTGCGAGAAACGTAGAAGGGACGAGACTCAGGACGGGTGAGGGTTAAGATGGTGTGAGTGACGTTTGATTGTTTTCCGATATCACGGTTAACCGACTCCGAATGTTGAGCCTCGAGGCTCGAAAGGAAAAATAACGAGGCCAATTAACGTTCCCGACACGCCTTTGCTTTAATGCTCGTTTCGGACGCGATGACACGAGCCGAAACTCTGAATAAGGCCTTCCATATCGCACCCGGCCAAAACAATAGTGTCGAGTGGTTCGATTACGATCACTAATTATCGAAATAGGATCGATTCTGCTTGCAAAATTCAAGGAACTCTAATATTGTGAAAAATAAAGAGAAATATACCTAGTAATAAATAAGCTGTTACCTTCCACCGTCGAGAAACAAAAAAAAAATTCCGATTACGCAGCTGGTAGTGCTTTAATACCTGTAATATACAATTCTGAAATCGTTCCCTCGAGAGGAGTAGCTCGAGAGTGGTTTTTAAATAAAAATTTCTCGGGCGACGGTGGTCTTAAAACGACGAAAAAATTGCCTAACCAAGGAACGATCGAGATAATATATACCGGCTAGAAAACATTGTACATAATATAAATATTGTAACTTCCAGAGTCCAGACAGGATTTAGTTTTGTATAACACAACCTCTCCGACGATTTATTCTTTTTTCATTTCTCTCAGACAGTAGACGCGCGTTAATCGTATCACGTCTAGCGTTTTACAAGATGACACGGTCGAGGGAGAATTCATTTTCATAGTAAATGAAGTTTAAGGTTGGATTTCGATATAGATTTAATTCCCTAACAGAAAATCCTGACTAGAAGTTTCTTTAACGGGCTGTACGCCGTCGGTATCGTTTAGTTTTATGCTTTTAACTTAACCCGACTAGTCCGTTGATCTCGTAAACGTTGGCGTATCCATTTGAATTTGCATTTCAAGTTGTGAGCTCCTTATCCCGGCCACCAGACCGCAACTTGATGAAATAAACCGGCGGTTTGCTTTTATGCTTGCGTTTTCGACTTCGTTGTACGGCGGATGGCTGGCGCGAAACTTCACAGACGTTTTACCATGTAATTAATTATCGCTTTAAACTTTTAGTCTATCGACGAATTTTATCTTATTTCTTTGCCAGCCCTACTTGTATTCGTTATACTAATTTTTTGTATAAAAACGTATCAATGGCGAACTAGAATTCTAAAGAGCACTTATTGCTATTTGGTAAATATGTTTGCTTTAAATCGAACGACGAACAGTATTTGAATATTTTTCTCATTCTGCCGAATTACTGTGCTCCGTTAATACTTGAGTACTGCATTCAGGAACGTACAGTATACAGCGTAGTGGCTGTTTGCATACTATTTGCGGAATTAAATTGAATTCGAACATAATCCAGTTCTTTGGCGATCATCGTTGCTCCTAACGACTGAGGCTAGCAATCACAAACGAGGTCGTGGCATCAACGTTTTTTCAGATTTTCAACATCGAGTCTCGATTCTATTTTCGTTATCGTTCGCCCAAGTTATTGTAAGATTATACTAGGGTATAAGTTTTGGACGCGTTCGTAATCGGATTACTAAATATCGAAGATACGGAAAGAATGCTCAAACGACGTTTTGAACTCAATCCCTGCTTGCGACTGATGGCCGCCTGTTGCGCAAAAATGTGTGTGCTCTGTGCATTTGCATGGCTTCTTTGTCTCTTTTCCAATTGACATTCCACCATCGTTTTTCCCTTGCTGTGTCATCCTGGGATTTCAGAAGCGTTCGTAGGAAAATACTGCGAGGGAATTTCAGGGATAGAATACACAGCCCAAGTGTTGATAAATCGTTTCTAAAATGTCCTGATAATGCAGGAACGATCAAGAAAGTAGGGCAAACGAACGGAGTTCTCTTTTAAAATACAATACAGGGTGTTCGGCCACCCCTGGACAAAATTTTAATGGGAGATTCTAGAGGCCAAAATAAGACGAAAATCAAGGATATCAATTTGTTGATTGAGGCTTTGTGAAAAAATTATAGAAATATTTCCGGTAAAGAATTTTTTATCAAATTGATATTCTTGATTTTCGTCTTATTTTGGCCTCTAGAATCTCCCATTAAAATTTTTCCCAGGTGTGGCCGAACACCCTGTATGGATGTATTCGATAAGATTATTCTCAAGGTAAAAAGAACGATTGTTAAGTTTTGCCATGTGGTTTTCGTGTTATTGTTTATAAATCAATTTTTACATCGGGTCAATTTATGATTTGATAAATTCTTTTCTTTATCAATATTGCGTGAAACGCAATCAGTCAACGATGAGTCGACTATCCCGCATTATTCACTTAGAGTTTAATCTTGTATGTAATGCACGTCTTAATTAGTGCAGCATTGGCTAGACGAGTAATTCCAGAAAGCTTAGCTTAGAAGGACGTCGAATTCTGCATTCCCAAATTCAGAATTCTCGAGCGATCCTGGCAATGCTCGCGAATGGAAGTTGACGTTTGCAGTAGCTAGAACATGGTGAAACGTTGTCGTATATTGCGCCGATCCCAATGTTGAACGTATCGACCCTGGTCGCCGCGAAAATATATAATTTCACTGGAATGGCGTGTATCCGGCACCCGCGACATTTATTAAATCCTTTATCGAGACATGTTAGCTTTCCTCGGTGGCAACATTAATTCCACAGTGTTATTAAACGTTCTACGAAAAGGAAGTTATCCAATTCTTTCGTATATACGATACGATTAGAGTATCGCGTGAAAGTCCTAATCTATACATTATCGTATATCGAAGAGAAAAGAAGGCGTAGTCTTTTAGAAATTTTCCGCAAAGGTATAATTCGGATTTAATCGATCGTCCTCTTAAATTAACAAGTCGATCAAAGGGACAGCGCTTAATTAACGAGCTTAATGGACCCGACGTAAAACCATCAACCTCGTAAAATCGTAAACGAACGAGCGAATTTTATTTTCTGTTTATCGATTACGCGTGCCTGTGACTGCGGCCCTATAAATTATTAGCTACGGATAATTTCGCCTATGCGTTCTGAAACTTTTCCTCGAGGCTTTCGGAGACCGCGTTGCGGCCATCCGGCGGTGCATTCGACGTTTATCTCCGAAATGCTCGCTCTTGATTTTTCTTATTTTTCACCGTGGCCTTTTTCTCTAAATCAGTGGACCGGGGAAAGCGGCCCAGCTTTTATCGTCTATGAAATTTATCGTCGGTGAAAATGATAGAAATTCCAACGGCTTAAATTTTGGGATACTTTCGCACAACTATAGTTAGTAGGTCGACACTGACGATCGCTTAATTGCTGGCGTGTAGTCGAAAGATTACGGTTTATGTATTTTCCGGAACATCGAAATTCAACTTTGTCCTAGGAATATTAAATCGTAGGGATATCGCAGGGACATACACAGGATGTATCCTACCACAACCCACTTTAGTATCAACGTATGCTCCATATGTGTTTCATTTTCGAAAGTTTTGATACGTGTGGGCGAGAAAAATCATCCCTTGTTCCTTTTACAGATCGTGTTCTATTCTATAGACAAACGAAGCTCATCCTTTGATATGCATCTGAGTTTTTGGTCTTGGATGAATCTCCTTTTAAACGAATTGTCATTGCTTTTCAAAGCTTCATCTGTTAATTCCACGCTTCAGTTTGGAATTTTACATCCGTAGCGTCTGATAGATCATACTACAATGTTATCAAATTGCTTCTGTTGTTTAATGGGGTTTTGCTGGAAGTTAGATTAAATTCTCAGGTGGTGTCAGTGTGAAAAATACCCTTGTGTCCACGCGTATCTGTTTAGTACGACAAGAATTCCAGGAAAAAGAGGAAAAATACCATTTTTTAAGCGATCTGTAAATGGAAACGGATAATAAGCTCCGTAATGTATCGTCTTTTGAAACAATTCGAATCTGTCGTTGAATCTTTCTCGTTAATCCATCTCCGATTGCATGACATCAGGTTCCTGTCACTTGTACTCGTTAAACGAGCGGTCTCGTCGATGCGACGGTACATAGCCGTTTAACGTTGGCTTGCTTCGTCGGGTAACGCGGTAACCCAACGTAATCTGCCATCTGAAAGGATGCAAAATGGGGCCGCGTGTCAATTTACGTCGGCAGAAAGGATTTGGGTGGATCAATAGCACGAGCCTTCTTTTCTTGTCCTCAAATTCCTGCGATAATCGACGTTCTATCGTATTTCTTAAATTAGCTGCTCTATAAATATAAATAAGTGTCTTCTACCTTGCTAATATACATGTGTAAAGAATCATAAATAATCCTTCCAAATAATTCTTCGATACCTTTGATAGTTTCGAGGATAATGCCAGAGAGGTGAAAGATACGAGGGTAGTTTAACCCTATTGATCTCTAGCTTGTAAATAAAAGATTTAGTCCTTTAGTATTTTTATATATTCTTATCTCGTATCGCTTGCCGTCGTAAATTGCTTTTCCCTTCGTACAGTAAATGTTTTATTCGTTCAACTTGATCTCTGTTGGACTGCTTCCGTTGTTGTCTTCTTCCATCTTCTGTCAATAATTTTGCCCCTTGCTTTTCAAGTATGTCCCTTCCGTAGTAACGGCCAGAAGCCGGAGCCAGGGCGCCATCCAGTCTAGCCAAATAAAACTTTGGTGTCGTCGTCTGGTCTCGAACCCTCCAAATCGCATCCATCTACGCCAGAGAGAGGAACACCATGGACCAGTTTAGGGAACTCTTCGCGAATTCATGAGAGCGTTTCATCCTGTTTTTGTCTTCTACGGTGCATTGTTACATCGGATAAAACGCCCTATGCTAAAGAGGATAAATTCGAGATCTCTGGAATATTTATCGGCCACCCGTGTCCTCCGGCATTGACTTCTGTCGCTTCGTGAAATTTTCTGTTGTACGATTTAATCCTTGTTTTAGAAGATTCAAAATTACAAGAAACGATTCTAGAAAATGTGTACTCCTTTTATTGATGTTTTCAGACTTATCTACTTTTTCGTTGTTGCACGTTGTACAGCGACAATTTGGTTGCTCGAAAAGTGAGAAAGTTTTTTCTATTGCACTTAACGAACATGTCGTCTGTTTGTCACCGAGCAGAGAATCTGAGAGACCACCGTGAACTTTTGCAATTCTTGGGCGCGTCCCAGTTTTCGTCATTTCGTTTCTGTTCGCGAACTTGCCGTGAAATTTATTCCCTTTGGTCATTTTACAGCGGAGTGCCTCAGTCTGTAGGTTCATTTGGGATTTCGTTTGCAGGTATTATCTTTGCTGACGCTGCTTTCCTTCAATGTATTCCTTCGTATATGAAACTCTCGTATTTTGTAACTAGCTATTACCCGCGGCTTCGTCGTTGTTTATCATTTTTTAATTTAACATCCAACGCTAAATGCTTTTGCTGTGAAAGCAAAGTATAAGCAAGACGTTGTAGCGATCTTGATTATCAATTTAACTTGTAACGCCGTTGGTTGTTTCTGGTATATTTATAGCGAGCAATATTTCTGCCTCTCTGTCTCTCGCTACTATGAATTACATTCAAAGGAGAATCGTTTATCTCTGTCACTTTATCTTAACGTTTCGGTTGCCTGCTCTTCTTCCTTATTTATCTTAATATTTGGTTTTCCACTTCCACTATCGAGAAGCTTAATTTTTCTTATCTCATTTCAAACAAGGATAAAGCTTCGCATTCTGCTTTTTCGTAGAAGTCATCGATCGAAATGAACTCGTTTAAGACTAGTAACGAATTGAAATTCAATTGTCAACGTCATGTAACAATAGGACGATATTTTTTAAACTACCGAGCAAAGTATAAAACATTTCTCAAAGAAATCGATCGCCACGGAACTCTGTCGATCTTTCCTAAATGCTAGGAATTTTCAGGAAAATCGGGGAAAGAAATTGACCGGCAAAAGCAGAACGAGAGGGGGAAGACTGTTGG
Organism: Colletes latitarsis; assembly: GCF_051014445.1. Taxonomy (NCBI): domain Eukaryota; kingdom Metazoa; phylum Arthropoda; class Insecta; order Hymenoptera; family Colletidae; genus Colletes; species Colletes latitarsis. The sequence goes on along the minus strand of NC_135135.1, from coordinate 20,752,911 downwards.
TTGAAAGTCTGATAGGGGCGCAAGCTCGTTTCGAAGAGAGAGAGAAAGAGAGAGAGAGAGAGAGAGGGGTTGCTCGATCGGGCTGTTAGAGTAGCCAAGAAGTGGGAGACGTCGGGGGCTGGAAGGGGGTTCAGATGTTAGGCGGGTGGGGGTGAGTTGGGATTGGCTTTTCGCGAGCGCGAAACTCAGTAGTACGCTACCACCCACGCATGTAGTACGCACGTTCGTTCCACGTGTGTCCTGGACAACGATTCTCGATTTTTTCGGGTAACGAGGACCGCCGAGGATCGACGAGCCCCGGTGCCAGAACGTCCGGTCTTGATTTACTCGAACGCGAAAGTACGAACTTTGAGAGTCTCGTCCAAGTCCCATTGACCGTTCCAAAAGATCGAACAGCGAACAGATCGAGGCTGGATCCCAGAGATCTTTGTTCGAAGCTTGTCAGCACGAAGCAACGTGACACACACGCGGAACTTCTGCTCTGCAATCGACGAGGAATTCGTTTGACACGTCCTGTGAATTCGACTTCTCGAACTTGAGGTAATAGTTCGGTTGTACAAACGATAGAGAATGCGGAGACAACCGGAGAGCATCTTCGTTCAATAAAAGTTGCACTTCAAAGTATTTGTATTTTGACTGTATAAACGTTGATATTTCGAAATTCGTCGATAGAGACTCTGGCACCGGGAAAGTTAATCGTGTTTGTAAATCGAAGCGCGAGACGATAGATCGCCAGATCTTCGTGTTTGATGAAGATCGAGCTTGCTTATAGCCGAAGTAATGAATCGAGAAATTGCTTGATTATTCTGCTCTCTGATGCATCCTCCGTTTCATGGCGGAAATCTAAAATGAAAATCTACTCGAGACGAGAAGCTCGTTCGATTCCCGCGTTGACAACGTTGGGTCAACAGATCGTCGGCGTGGTCGCGTGCTCTGATCGTTTTTGGGGCCGCTAAGGGCGTCGAGAGGATCGAGAATTGGCCATCGGCTTTAGCAAATACGTAAGTGTTTATCTTTAACTTATGAATCGATTATGAGCTTCGTTGATTGTATATAAATTTTCATTAATTTCACATGTTTCAAAACGTTAATATAACGATCACGTTTCGTGTAGGATGTGTGCAAATATTGATCTTGTCGTTGAAGATCTATTACAGTAAATTATGTCCATTGATTTTAAATATTACGTTTAGAGCAAGAACAGTCGTGTCGCTAACGACTCTTTGAGTTAGAAATCACTGGACGAAAAATTCTCTGGATTATTTCACGTATTTAGAGAGCAAACAATGTTGCAATTAATGGGCCACTACGTTTCTCTTTTTATACTGAAATCGGTGGAATTATTTGATGGTCGAAATGTGAAGAAAAATCTATGATAGCTTTCCACGATAGACCAAAGAGATTAATAGTTGCTTTTGAATATTATTTCATACATTGGAAGAGAAATGTTAATGCGAAATGATCACGGACGTCAAACCGACTTGCTTTGAAACTAGATCAGCCCCTTTGTACGATTTAACGAGCAATTTTATGTGTAACGTAGCGATAAAGCGAATCAAGTATAAGTGGATTAACAATACTGCATTTAGTAGCAACAGCAGTTTAAATTCTTGATATATTGGTAAATACATCCAACGTGGTAAACACTTGGGTAGTAAATGTATATTACTCAAATGTGAATATTATTGATCGTTAAGAACAATCGCGAGCTCTAACTTTATTTGTTGAGCACTCGTTTCTGTCAATACTATAAACAAAGCATGCGTTTCTGTGAGAAAATTAACCGTGATATTTTAGTTCAAGCACATCTCGACGATATTCGTGATAATATTTCAATAACGAGGCAGCCGAAAATGAGCTTTAATGTCGAATAGAGATTATATTGTGTGTCGATTTCTGGTATTCCAATTCAGCGTAAATAACGTTTCGCGCAATGCAGAAATGAAACAATGTTAAAGGATTAGGGTACGATTCTCGAAAACGTTTCATAGATATAGAAATTTTAAATCCGATAGCGATCGTATTGATGTTTGAGTATAAGATACTGCTATTTCTTCTTGCGAAGTCCATGAATGACAGCGATACGGAAATAATATTCTCGAGAATATGTCTTAACATCACTTCGCATGATCGCAACGATTAAATTGAAAACCACGAAATATCGACGACTTTTACAGTCAAAGGAAGCGAAGCATAACGACAAAAGATATCGACAATTATGTCACTTACAAGCCGCCCTCGCGAAATTACGTAACGATCCTTGTCGCGCATAATATTCCCGAGGCATGGAATGTCAGGGGCTCTCTCGTTACAGTTTTCAGGAATGTAATCAAACGGAATGACAAGAACGTCTGGTAAAGAATCGGTGACAAGGGGGAGTGATACGCGTAACCAGGATGACGAGTCCATTTTTGACGATTTTTCTTTCATTGAAGGAGCTGTCGATCCCAATGTCGAAATTAAAAAGCTACCGCACGGTTTCAAGTTTGATATTTGATTCGAGCTACGAGAAACGTGACGGGAAACCGAAACCATTCGAAATGGGATCTTTTAACAACGGATAAATAGATTCGAATCTTTGTCGGAGAAAGAAAACGCGTTTCAATTTTTCTTTCCTTTCGGTTCTGTCGTTATTAATCGCGTTACATTTGCATCGTCAGTTTGTCGTTTGAGAGATGTATGCAACTTTGAAAGAGTTCTGAAAAATGCTAGTCAAACAGGCCGGAAGGTTACGTAACGGAATGTGGGTTACTTTATAAAACGGCGAGACCATCTGGTACATCGGAGAACGGATATTACACTCTTTTTGAGGGATACGTCTTTTTCTAGAGGTCGATTAAATGTATCGGACGTTTCAGGGGCTTTTTCACGTCGATCAGCTGAATCGTGAATGCGTTCAACAGCCGTTGGCTTTCTATCACTTTTCTCAAACGATATTCCAACGGGGAAATGGATTTTGCCTTTCAGTCGATGCTCTTGTCGCGGCGAAATAAATCTTTACTACTCGACTTGGACTATTGCTCCGTAACATCTCTACGTGGGATGTTTCTTTCGTTGCCGATTGATCCTGAGTGATCTGAGTGACTCGTAATAGCAAGATTGACACGAGACTCGATCTAATAAATTTTTTACTAACAAGGTTAAGTTCTACAACTGCACAAATCGGTCCCGAAAATAAGTGGCATTCTCGATCGAGTAACTAGTCTACTCCTTAATATTATTAATAATTTCCTGTAACGCTCATAATAATCAGTTTATATTACGTGTAATCTGTCTTTAATTAAATTAATTATTGTTGGTTATGGATAATTCGGCATCGCGTTTAGATCGCGGGATCGGTTGAAATGTCCGACGAATTCCTTTTTGTAGCACGGGGTGGCATGCCTCTTATGTTTTTGTCCTTGGTTACTTTTCAAGTTCTTTGTCATTCAAAGCGGAATGAAAAAGCAAAGGCTTCCCCACGGGTTTCTTTTGCGATGGGCGTTGGGATTGAAGAAGGAGGCCCTCTGAAAAAAATCAATGCGGTCCTAAGAGCCTGGATAAGAAGAGTTGAATTGACTCGCGTCAAAGGATTTCGTAGCAAAAAAAGGCATTTCTATGCATGTTACTTTCGGGTATGCTTTTTTTTCTATTTTTTGGCTTTAATCCGAAAAGTGCCTTTGGTGAGCAGAATTGGACGAGACAACTTGGAAATTAAATACGAAGGACAAATCATTTCTGGCGTTCGGGTTATAGGAAGTAACAGCAGTCTGTTACTAGTCATTTTTCAAATCGCATATAAACAGATAACAACTCGTTTCAACCCGAATAAACGACGACAGATCAAAAAGGACACACTGACGCAGGTATTTCGAACGAAATTCGACCAAAGGATAAAATTCACTCGTTCGAAAAGGAAGGATAAGTCCGACGGTCGAGCGATTTGTTTGCGTTTCTGGACGCGTTTGCGATATTCGGACCACGACTGAAAATAGGCTGTCAGAAAGCATAACTCGGTCTACGTGTCACGATATCCACGCATGGCCGATCGCGAATCGCGAAATAAATATGAAAGTTGTAGTCTGATTTATGGCCTCCGAATTTCTTGGTTGATTTATGATCTTGCGTGGGGACGCGTCACTCTGGTCGCGCGAGGTTTATTTTCTATCTGCCCGGCTGTGTTCTTCTCTGATGAAATTGTCAGTCACTGAATAGCTTTTCGCGTCGTTCGAATTTATTTACTTATCCTCTTTTTCGAATAGTTCAGCGCGATCGCATACGGCTATCCATAATTGCGAAAAAAATATTAGAACGAGTCGAGTTTTATTTTTTATCGTCGTCGCATGCAAAAATTTCGATCGACAGAACGTTTGTTTGCATTCAGCACGGTGCTGGGCTACGTATTGTTAAATAGTTTGATTGCTGTTGTGTTAGTTATTGCGAAGGAACTCGATCGGTGCTATTGGCAATGCCTGATACAGCCACCGGGGGAAACATCGTAAACTGTTCTTAGAGCAAATAAACTTCCAAGCACCACTAATAGGGACGGTGTTTCGGAGGGGAGCTCCAGTGGATCCTCGGTCCCCCTTTGCGTCGAGGATATTAATTACTTATTGTTCTTTTAGGGAAACAATTGCTACTAAACAGTAAACACTTGTACTGAGTTAATACTCGTAGGGAACACGAACACAACCACGACTGTATTACGCGCGTAACATTACTATTTTTAAACGAAACAAACTGAGTTTCCGTTTACTGCAAAATACCGTTGAGAAATGTTCAGCGATTAATCGATAATGTTATCAATTAAGCTCGAGTTGTTCGTTTTTCGCGTTCGGTGGTCGATAAGGGATTCCCCATCCATGCTACGGCTATCCATTGTAGTTTCTCAAATATCAGCGGGACTTTGAGAATTTATAGGATCCACTGGTACACCGTTGTGTGGCTCTATACACATTGTGGACGGATTTTCGGGGGTGGGTGAGGATTTGTATTTGTGGGAAGCAGAAAACCGAGGGGAAAAAGGACGAGAAAAATGGGAACTCTCTTTGCTCGAAGGCGGATAATATGGAAGGAAAAGGATCGCTGGTTCGCTTTCAATACGCTCTATATACCAAATTGCATGCAAATCGCGAATATATCGCCATTGGCTAACATTCGAACGTAGATAACGTCGGTGTTCGAGATCGATAGAGTCCGTTTCCCGAATAAACGGGTAAACAAGTCAGTGGGCCAACGAAAATAGAGGAGAATGGAGAAATCAGTGACTGTATGCCAGGATTTACATGTAAATACTTTCGAACGTCTTTGATCTTATGTTAAAATAGTAGTCGCAGTACCGTGCCGAGATATTTTATTTGGATGAATCCTATAACGATTTGAAACACGCGCCGAAATGGATCGATTATTTAAACGTTGAACTTGCGGTGTAGCAAACAAGAATATTATACAGGGGACGAGAGGAGTAACATCGAAAGTAGAAGATTTGCTCGCTAGACACGTACAGGTATTAATACCCAGGACCTTTCGGAGAAACGATACACTCTTCTTTCTTTGGTCGTGCATCTTATTGTTCGTTTATTAAAATCTTAATTAGATTGAAATTCGATCTGACGATCTAGCGTCGAGGGAATAAAAGAGCAAAGTTTCTGTGGGGACTCGAGCCCTTGGGACCCTTCTGTCGCGATGTTATCAATTATCTTGAATCTTGGCCCTTGATTTTTCTGTTCTGAGCATTTGTCGGTCGCTTCGACAAGATTTCGAAGCTCACGCAATGGGGTTGCTGGAGATCTTAATTATCAATCGACTCCCGTAATTCTGGAGGAATATTTTACAGACGACACGTGTTCAACTATTGACCCGAATACGATTAGTTTGCATTGACGCTGCTAACGGTAAACAAGCGAACCTAAGTCATCGGAAATCAAGCATGCTCTCGTTCGACGGTGCATTTTCCGGTTCATCGATATTTCCTGAGAGCCTAGTCGGATCGGATCGATGCGTACCGCAGCGACGAGAGGCACGATCGAGCGAATAAGAAGTTTCGACAGTCGCCACTAATCCGAAAACTGTTCCGGCGATGAGTTGATAATTATGCGTTGCGCTACGCTGTTTTCTGACGATTATAGAGTTTTGGTTACCTACGAACAACATTCGAGCGTTCTGCAAATCCGGCGCAGGAATTAATTGCAACTTTGATAGTTCTCTAAACTTTGACAGAAGCGTTTCCAGTTTGCCATACAAGTTTTCCGCAACCGGTAGGTTGAAATAATATAAATTTAAAAAGGTAATTGTTGTTGTTGAAAAGTCAAGATCACTTTTCTCTTACAAAGGAAGAACACAACCGTTCGAATTCGATTTTAATCGAGATTCAGAAAATTAATAGCAGACAGACGCTAGCTGGTTGATCGAGTTTGTAAAAGTCGCGGTGGGGTGGCAACTTTCCACAATGCTGGCAACAATATTAAATTGATTTGCGTGGCAACACGGCTTCCTATTGCCGAAGGAACGACCGCCAAGCGTAATTTCGAGGCGAGTTTCTATCTCCCTCCGAGCTTTCTCGTGATTCTCCACTCCGATACGGCCAAGTGTGAACGGGCTCTACGCCGTGTTCGAATCGATCAAATTTCCGATCCTTTCTGCACTTTCAGAGAGTTTTGTGACTAAGCGAAATTTTAATTGAGAAATATTATGTGATATTGTACCAGTCATGTTATTATTTGTTCAATCAGCATGTTATTAAATCGTCACATTTGGCCCAACGGATGTTTCATTTCGTTTTACGATCTTCAATTGAAAAATTTGATGGATATTTTTTATTTTTCATTCAACAATACATGTAGCGATTATCGAATATGGGTTATGGATGTCCGGTTAAAAATTCGGATTCATCTTGAAGCGTCAAATAGAAAAACTGTACTTGTTCCGACAAGTTGGAATGAAAGGAGTATATGAATATGGCGCGTATTTGAAACGAAAGTGTTACAGAGAGGCGCGGAGTGCTTTTCTCGAGAGTGCGGGGGTGGGATCCAGCACATCGATCCTCCGGGTGCAGTCTGGTAGGACCAACTCTCGTGGAAGGGTGCACGCCGATGAGATAACAGGAAATTGGATAGTGCTTTCACTTGATAGTGAGCCGAAGTTGCACTGCCACTATGTGCAAACCCTCTGTTTCGTTAAACAGCACGGGTTCTGTCGCAACGTGTGAACGGCTTTGCATTTCGATTCATTTTTTGTCCTTTATAACGAAATTACGAATCACATTTACACTTTTCTATCGAGACAATATCTGGAAAATATTTTTCCGTAGCTTTCCCTATCGATACATTTAACGGGAATTATTTTTTATTATGACCAGTCGCGTTTACTCTAACGAATAGATGTACGTTCACTTTATGAAATAATTTAATGTACAGTACATAAATCTGAATGGTTCGCTGAAAATGTAAAGCGTTTTTTTTTTTGGTAAAACGTAATTTGAAAATGCAACGTAGCAATTTAAAGCACACCGTAATTGAACGATATAATTTACTCCTGTAAAGAGGCGAATGTTTACCCATCCAATCGTACGTGAAACTATTTTATCGGTTCGTTTTAACGTGCATTCGCGCATTTCTGTGACTCGTGTTGGTTGAATATTATACAATTGAGGTTATTTATGTACACGCCAATTAACGGAGGATTCTTATTATTGATTGCAGGGATTAAAATGTCCGGAACGGAAGCTCATGGCGGTAATACGAGTCCTACGCGTCAGCCGAGGTAATTAAAAAGTAATCCTTTTCAATTTAGTCAACGTTGAGAGATCTTGAAAAGTTACGCAAGGTCTTTTCGCGTTGGTTTACTTTGCAATTTTCGTAAAACGTGTATCTAGCCGTTTCACTGCGTGGTAATTTTTTTAAATTTAATCATTCTCAATCCATTTATCCTCCGTATCAGGCTCAGTCCTTCTTTCCTATTTTTATTTTTCATAATTGGAAATTCGGTGTAAATCCAGGTTTAAAATTGTTCGTAATAACTGCGTAAAATAGGAATGACGTAATTTTTAGTACGCTAACAGATGGAATTCCTATCCGCGGATAATTTGCATTTATAGATTAAAATTGGACACCTTATAGAAAAGACATTTCCCTGTTTTAATCTGTCTCATCGGTGAACGTAATCCTTCAAAGATGCAAGGACGTTAAGCGACTGATTTATATTATATAATTGTGAATTGATAATGCTATAGTAGCTTTACTCTTCGTCGTAATTTATTATAAAAGTTAATGGTTTCGTTCGCTATTAGATAATATTTACTTTCCCGCGAATTTCAGACAGTCCAGAATTCACAGCGTCGGGTTACCGGCCCGAACATCCCTACTTCCGGAACCTCCACCTACGGGAAATGACGCTCCACCACCGATACCGCGGCGCCATTCCGCCGCACCCGCCGTAAGTAAATTCTAAACTATTTAGTTCGTTTATTTGACGAACGATTGATTCCGTTAGTGGATTTTTCGCAATTTTACAACGACGCAGAACACGAAACACTGGCAGATAGACACGTTCGTTTCTCGACAAAATTGAAAACTGCAAATTGACATTTTCTGAACTACTTAAACCGACGAATATTTAAAAGAGGAAGGAGATGCAAGGAGATGGACTTGGAATCTCCATAACGATGTTCCTCGTTGCTAAAAGTAGTACTCACTGGGAAAGTTTCGGTATCGGGGCAGGTCAAGTAATTTTCCGGTAAAATACGTCCAAACTCGCTATCTAAATCATAAGAGACTAAAGCTGGCGGTTAGCGGCATGCCGACACTTTGCAAATTAACAACGACAGAGTGAAAAGTGATGGCGTAATCTCGGCCGCCGGGCAGACCTCGTTTCAAGTGCTTGCATTAAATCGAGCAGAAGCAACGAGACATTCTTTGTTCGTTGTTTTGTAGAACTCGTTCGCGCAATTAGCGGACAAACGAAGACAAACGACTATATTACGACTTTATAAATTTCAATTTTTATCATTGGATGAAATTCATTCCCATACGTGATAAGAATTACCCTCGAGGGAGGATAGTTTGATAGGTTTTAACGAGAGAATACTCGTAATACACTTGATCTGATCCCCAATTAGCAAGTAAATCGTGGAACACGAAACGAACGCGCGAAAATTGGAACGGGGACTTGTTGATCGTGCAGGTAGCTCCACCACCGATACCCCTGCGGCCGCTGGCGATTCCAAAGCGACGAAAGAACGAAAAACCGATACCTGTACCGATATCAACGAGGCAGGAGAGTCAGCTAAATCGACGGAAGGCCAGCGAACCGACGCCCCCATCCTCGACGATACTTCCCACCTCTTGGAGTCACGACAACGAGAAGTTGATCGATCTAGGTCCCTTCCGGGCTCAAGATCAGGGAACCGCACACGAGTATTCGTTGAGCTTTCCGGCCAAGGAGGAAACGAGCGGGGAGAGTGATTTCGTCGCGGACTTTGATAAGGCGAACTTCGAAGAGGACTGCAAGCTTAGCCAAAAGTCGAGCTTCGAGGACTTGCAGAAGGCTTCCCGCGATCTCGAGAAGAGGCTGCACGAGAGGATCGTCAAGAGCGCCGAGTCCAAGTTCAAAGATCATCAGGCTGGAAGGGATGGACGCCAGAGGCAGGGAGGGGGCGTGCTGAATGCCAGGTGAGAGTGAATCGATATGGTTCGACGTTTTTTTCTCAGTACTTGTATAAGATGCTGCATGTCTGTAAACTGAAGAGCATGAATTTAAAAGGTGATGGAAAAGATGTTATGTCACGTGTTCGACAGGTCGCGAACGACACGTGCAAACTCGTCGCGATATATCGAAGCACGTGACAAATTTTTTGTACGTCTATTTTCTTTGACCATTTCTTTCATATACAACGTCTCAAAGAATAAATTCATGGGCAAGTTCCATGCACGAGTGTAACTGTCCGTATCATTGGATTTCTTTATGGTTTCCGAAATACGCATTTCTGCGCGACGACAGTTTCTCCACGAATGAAATTTTCTTTGTTACTTCCCACACGTAACATCGTTTTATTCTGGACTGTTTCATTCTTGCAACTATGTTGTAACAGCTTTATAAAGTTACGAGGAAATTTGAAATTAAATTGTTATTGCGAAGTCCAAATTGTCCAAACGGATAAAGCTTTCCTTCTCTGTATTTAAGTGTGTCCAGAACGCGAGACGCGTGCGTGTTCGAGATAAATTTAGCTCGAATTAGTAGCGAGATATTACAGGCGATTACGCTTACGACGGGCGTGCTAAACGAAGCGTAAGCTTCAACTCTATCACGATGTTCGAGTAGACGTTTCGTTGAAGTGGTCTGGCATTCTCGTAATCGGGAACCTAGCTCAATTCCCTGCTGCTTGCATTGTACGTGTGTTTCAGTGCACACCGAAGAAAGCTCGGAAATAAAAGCGTCTTTTGTGCTCTAGAGAATACAAGTTGCTTTCTTGTAATTGGTCGCAGCGAAAGTTAACGTTTTTATTCATTTGGGGAGCAGCACGACCAGGTTAATGTTACACCAATTTAGGCGATACTAATTTACATTGTTCTCAAATTTCTACTTCTACAGCGATAATTCTGTTCTGTGATATTACGATGTTACATACTTTGTTATTGGCAACGTTACGTCGTCTTTCTATTGGGTTGGTCAAAAAGTAATTGAGTTTTAATGTGCCTGTATATCAAAGTAGACAATATGTAAGGCATAAGACATAAATTAACCGCTGCGAAAACGTAATTTAAAAAGATTAAATATGTAAAATACAGCATCTTTGACGACAGTTTTTTTAATGAATCGGTTAACGAAGTGATTTATAGGGTGAATTTAATCAGAGACCAAACTTTTTTTATCTCTCGTTACGACACTCGGCCTCGTTCGACAGGCTTCAGTCGTCGAAGCTGTGTAAAGATAGCGAGCTGGAGGGCTGCGAGGCGGCTGCCGACGCAAAGACTCAGGAAAAATTAGCTTCTTCACGGCGGGAGCCCCTGCAAGAGGATGAGATAAAGTTCGCGGCGCTGTTGAGATCGCGTCGCGAAGCAGCAAAGAGATGCAAGTTCGAAGAGCTTCAAGCGGCCTCGAAGAAGCTCGAGAGACGTCTGCACGAGGAGGATGACTATCTAGGCGCGATTAAAGAGAGGCCAGTCACCAGGTAGACGGTTTTTTAATAGGTCGAGTAGTCCGGCGAACCTCTGTGCGGTAACTTTTTTCTGTCGAAAGCGATTGCAAACAGAATCGATAATTTTAACGTTTCCTATCGTTTCCGCGTGCATTTATCGAGCGTTAAAAAATAATACTTTTGAAAATCGTTTGCTGTCAATGAATGCCGTTACACTACCACGATAGAAATAACATATATATCTCGCGATTCTTGTTGAAAAACTAGGTACGAGGAGTTGCAAAGAGCTTCGCAAGATCTCGAGAGACGTTTGCATGCCGATCAAAGATCCCCAGAGGCTACGATTCGCGGAAAATACGAGGCGGAGATGGACAGGGCCAGGTGTATTTTGCAACAGAATCTCAGAAAGGAGAGGAGTTGTGGCGAGAAATTGGAGAAATTGCCGAAGGCTACGCAGACGAATCTTCCACCGCCTCTAAGCGCCATTTCCCCGAGTCCTGTACCGAAACCCATTAGCGTTAGACAAGACAGCAACGTCTCTTCGGACAGTTTTAGTCAGACTAGCTCGCCAAGCTATACCAGCAAGACAATGGAAGCTCCTCTTTTGCTTCATAAATACGGCAAAGTTCCAGGTAAATATATTAACTTTATTGCAATTGGAACCGCGTGGAAATTGGCACTCTAGAATGCCAATTCCTATACGTCATCTTTCCTCTTGTGTCTCGGTTGCAGCCAAATGCTTGTTCTTTACAGAAAACTAGATTTCTTTGTTTAAAACGTACTTTGATGTTCTTTCTCGTGTCTGTAGCGACACTTTTTCATTACAAACGACTAAAAGAATGTTCATGAGATTCTTCGGTTAAATTCGCAGGCAGAGCACTAGTGTCTGAACCGGACAGCTCGTCAGGCAGAACCATAACGAAATCAACCAGTACTCCGGCTAGTCTGCAGGCTATTGTCAGAGTTCATGGTGGTAACAACGGTTCTTTGCATCATAAGGTGAGTTAGGCTGTAGTTTTCAGTCCACGCGATTTCTAGCGTGCTGACGGTCGCTCGTAAATTGATAAAGTAGAAGATACTCAATTGCACCGCAACCGCAATTTTAACTCGCAGACGCGAAACGTATCTGACGGTGCGAATTAAGGGTCAAGCGATTTCTGAAGGCTCGTATGCTTGGCCTAGCGGAAACAATTTCAGAGGTCAGTGTCGGCTACAAAGCTTGTTGACATGCCCCGACAAACCAGGAACGATTGAAGTCGATATTGAATTCGACGAAGCTTTCATTTGATTCGTGACGAACTGAAAGGTCGTGATAGAATGCGGAAATACCTCTAACGAACGTCTAAATTGTATTTTATTTTAGGTAGGAACATCGTCGCCGATCAAAGTTACTTTGCGTCCATTTTTTCATATTGAAATAGAAAAATTCCGTAACTTTAACGCGTTTCGGAAACCATGTACGATGAGCGTGCAACAAATTTGCAGCTGCGATTCCTTGCGAATCGATAACTCGTGTCGTTTGGCCTTTTCGTTTAGCAATTAGGAAAACGCGCACGTGTTCTGAGTTACGCGCTCGATATCGCAAAAACCGAAACCCTTATCGAGTCGGAGCCGATACAATTTCATGCGAATGCTCTCGTTATTAACGCGAAAAACAGACCACGATAATAGACGCCGGCCAACATGAAATCCGGACCAGGCGTGGGCGGATATAATGGTTATTTCCTCTCGTCAGTTTAATTGCTTTGTTTTTTACATCTCTTCGATTACCTGGCATTATTGGAAACGATTGTCCAACGCGATTTCGCTAATTTTCGTTGCTGCCCCAACGTAGACGTATAATGGAAAAGTTGTAAATTTGAGGCGCGTAAAATATCGAATCGAACGTCTGACCAATAACGACCTATTCTACTTCGAACGTAAAAAGTTGATTTATCTTCTTCCGCAGAACTTATATTTTATAGTTCTGCTTACGTAATATTGTTTTCCAATCACTGGAGACATTTCTCTTGTTATTTATAGTTTTGTTCAGTGCAGTAGTTCCTCGGCGAAAAAACTTTGCAATCCTAGTTGTTGCCAGAAGAAATTTTCAATTTTCGCGAAAATCCGACGTTATTGTTTCGTTGGTAGTGTAACCGCGACGCCGTATTAGTGTCCGTATTGGGTGGGTAACAGTCTGTTGACGAAGGGACGTAATTTGTCCTTTGATAGTGCAACGCAACCGCGAGGAAATCATAATCGGTATCGATAGTCTGGCGATAGGTCGAGTGAACCGTAATAACACACACTCGTGCGTTGACTCCTCGAATATGAAATATATTGCGATCGACTAATATTTGCATCAATTCGTGCACCTATCTCACCGCGAGGGTGGAAGGGGGATGGAAGGGGGGGGGAGGAATGATGAAAACAGACGGGATTTCTGAAACGATACTCTGTAGTTGTTCGAGCGACTATTTTATATTTTATGTGAAAATAAATCCATTTTATTTTAAATCGATCAGAGTCAAACCCAAATCTGTTAGCTGCTGGTTGACCGGTTTAATCATTAAATTATTCTGGTCGTTGACGATTCTTTCTCATCGTAAGCGTTTTTAATTGTTCGATTGAAATTTCTTTCAGATAATCAGAGACATGACCAGCAGTCATTACGTGACCACCGGACGGCTTCGTTTCAGATTCGTGCAAGTGTTCTTCAACGCTGTCGCGCTTCTAATTATCGCTGGAGGCTTGGCTGTATATTTCAAATGTGAGTCATTATATCGTTCGGTCTAGTTAGCTACGAATCGTGTTCATGCGCGATTATTTTACGAAGTTGGTACAATTATTTCTGGACAAAGGCGTGCGAGCGAAGGTTTATTGTCTGAAAAGCACATGTCGGTGACAAATGTAAATGCTCGTGACGTTAGGCGATGTAATGCACCGAGCACATAGAACGAGGAGCTTCGTAGTACCGAAAGATCAATAGAGCTCCCGGTTCCCGTGTGCTACTTGCTTTCAAATATCAACATCGACTTCGCTGAACGCGCTTTGACTCTGTTTCTATTGGTAATATAGCAATGCGTAATTAGCTTTTCCGTCGAATTAACGAGGCTCTTTATCGTTGCCTGCAACGTGTCCCTGTCCTTGTCTCTAACGGAGCGTTTGATAATTTAAAGTTTAGCGCGCTCACGATGGATTTTATGATTATACATATAGAATGGTAAAACCTTCTTCGAACAAGATTATAAACAAAAATAGAGTAACTTTTATTTTTGACTCAAGTATACGTAAATTGCCATGCTTATCGATAATTCGTAGATAGAGGTTCACTAGCAATAAATCATCTAAACCGATGGAACTTTATAAAAAGATAATGTTAAATGATTGTACTTGAAACAAAATTGTACGCTTGATATAGCTTATCCCGAGACTGTCATACGCTTGGAGAATAAAACAATCTACACTAGCATGATCGCGCTAACGGAAAAGCCAGATGCGACGATCGAAGAGAAGAACCCAGCACCGGGAATATGTTTGCCCATAATAGTGACGTTCTGCCAATATCACAAGGTGAGTTTATCGATTTGTTTAAACCCTCGTCTAATAATCAAAGAATTTTTTATTCGCGTTTGAACGTTTTAAACGAGCTACGAATTTTTCGAGCGGTAATTTCCTTCATCGATTACGATCCGCGAATCGCGGTGATCGGCGTTGCATATTCAGCGGTCTAATTAAACGTCAGACGCATTTACGCGTGTTGACAGATTCCGTATAATTTCACCGTCTTCCCGAATAACATGGGCAATTTCGGGCAACGCGACGCTCAGCACGAGCTCGAGGTTTACGACTCGGTGATCGACGTCAGATGCTACGAATTGGCAGCCCTTTTCCTGTGCAGCGTTTTTGTGCCGAAATGCGGATCCCGGGGCCACGTCGTGCGACCCTGCCGCAGTCTTTGTTTCCGTAAGTAATTTAGATCGATCGATGTTCGCGGGAAACTATTTTCAAAAGACTTAGATATCTTTCGAAGCCGGGAACACCGTGACTCGATGCTCGAATTTAGCATGCAGGTGCCTAGGATTATTGAAACCAATAATTTCCTTAGAAACCAAGAGACGCTGCGGGTTCTTCTTGAACGTGTTCGGCCTGACGCTGCTGGATTACGTGGATTGCGAGCTTTTCCCGGAGAATTCCAACCCGGACGAGTGCGTCGGACATCAGGAGGTGTTGGAGGCAGCTCGAAGGGCGGAAAAACCCGGTAAGTTGTGCATGGTTACAACGAAATTTGAATTGTATGAAGCGCAATGAATTTTTCTGCCGAGATATATTATAGAGATACGTGATAAATTGAGAATGAAAACTTTGCACGCGTTTATGTATAAAATGTCGAATCTCCATAGCACGAGAAGACAAGAATTTTGATATCACTTTGGACAGAAAAATGCAACGGAAATGAAAAATGTTGTCTCTGAACGAGAACATTAAAATAGGACGGCCATGAATAGATGGGAATTAGTCATTATAGACTCTGGGATAAGCCCCCTGAATAGGTATAGTCCGGGCATTTGATAAAGAGGTGGATAATCGTGGGATTAAAATAATCTCGCCGGGACAGCCAGGCGACGGCTAGAATACACGCGGACCCTGATCAAACTTACGAAAGATGTAATATTAGATTTCCTTCTTTGAAAAAAGATGGAAAAAAGTTTCGTAGTCCGCGGACGTTTCAGAATTTATAACTCTGTTCGCGACGAACTTTTTTAGTAAACCGAGGATCGATCATCGGGTAGGATCACAGAGTCGAAAACTAAGGGGGCAGTGGTGAGAGGCGTGAGAGAATATTCTAAAGTTACACAGTAATTTCTAAAGAGGAACAGTCTAGTTTGGATTTTAAAAAGTAGAATCGAGCCGGCGAAAAACGATCGTCATAAAAATTTAGAAAAAATAGAAGAACGAGGGTGTTGAAAACGATCCATCAACGCCTCGGTTCCAGGAACAATGGAAACCGGAAATATTTATGTCGATTCGCCGCCCATCTTTTGTTTTACCGCGCTGCCAACGTCTCTGTCGGCTGGACCGATGCACAGATGCACCGAGACAAACGGAACTAATTGCCGACTAACGTTCTAAACCGATATCCATTGTTTGCCCTCCTATCGCCGTTTACGACTCTTTTGTTCCATTCATTTGTTCGTGCCTCGTAATGGAATGCCTACCATTGTTGACTACTTCCTACGGGCAGGAAGTTGTGTGTTGATCCTTCTGGCCGTCTCGAGGTGATCTAATACCAATTTTTTAACTATCGTTCTCCAAGTTCTTTTGGTTAACCGAGTAAAGATATGTTTTCGCTATTATCCTCAAGTCGCGTTATTTGCCAGGGGAAGACAATATCTCTAAACCTTTGGTTTTCTTCGCTCAGTAGTAAAGGTCGGTTTCTAGTCGGACATCGAGAAGATTGAACGATCGATGGACCAGGTATACGACGTAATTATCGAACATTGCGTAAGTTTTATAATCGATTAAGAGTCGTGTTCTAACCGGTGCCGCGCTAATAAACCGATTAAATTGCGCTTAGATCCAGCTGGTTTTTCCTCCGATTTCCAATTCTTATATTTCTGTACTCTCCTTTTTACAACCCTATAAATTATTAATCACGTTTCTTTAGTCTAACTAGAAATATCGAGACAGTTTAATTTTCTTCTTTTCTTAACACGAATTTATTGACGGCCTGAAACGATTCGAAACAATTTAGTTTGCAAATTCAGGACATTTTCACTTCAGGGATCGTTGGAAGTGAAACGTAGTTCTCTGTTTCTCACTGAAACCTCTTAAAATTTCCGTGGTAACGGGTAATCGACCCGTGTGATATTACACACATCGTACTTATGCGTGTACGTATCACCGTGCGTTAGTTTATATTACAATTCTGCGAACAGGCGATACGTCGCACGTGCCACCACTAATGGAATCCTAATTGCAAAATCTATATTAAACGATCGCGAGACAGGCAGGCCGTCTTCGATGCCGAACTGCTTTATGGAGTTCGCATCGAGTGGGTATACATCTTCTATGTGTATCACGGCACATTTGCTACGAATAGACAGAATAATTCGTTGATAGCGAGCGTACTGCCGATGGTACAACTTGGATGTTGCTAATAATTTTTAATTATAATTATTTTCATTCCCCAAGTATGTTACATCGACTTATTTTAAACTTGGAAACCTTCGCGGCATTTTTATCTACAGTTAAATATTTGTTGTACGATTACTGTATCCCTTTCTTCACGTTTTTATATGTTTTTCACGTGCTATTTATTTCCCGAGGAGTTCGCAGAAATACGTATCTTTTATCAATGGCATGCAGTATTCGAGCAAAAAGAAAAAGTCCGATACGTAGAAAAGAGAGTATCTCACCATTACCTGTTTCTTCGCGCACGTGTTGCACAGTATGCACCAGCGGTTTTCAATGCGACGGTACCAGATGCATTCCGGTCGACTGGCGATGCGACGGTCATTTGGACTGTGCCGATCACAGTGACGAGATTGGGTGCGGCGAATGCAGCTCCTCTTCCTCGCCCACCGCGTCCGTCTTCAACACGAAGATCGTGAAGAAGCCCATTCTAGCGAAGAACACCATCTCGAAATCGCCGTTGCACTGTGGCGAAAGGAGATGCATGTCCGCAAGTCACATCTGCGACGGTGTCATGGACTGTCCTTGGGGCCAGGACGAACGTTACTGCTGTAAGCAGAATATTAATGTGGAAACGTTGTTTGTCCTTAAAAGGTTTGATCCTACTCGAACGTTGAAATCAGATTATATTCTTCTCTGTTTTTTTTTTTGTTGTTGTTGCTGTTGTATCTTTAACCACTGTTCGTTTCCTCATTATTTCCGAATTATCGTTGCAGTGAAGCTGAGTCAAAGGAACGGAGACGTGGGCGAGGGAAGATTGGAAGTTTATCACGCGGAAATGGGCAAGTTCATGCCTGCTTGCATCTCGCATTGGGAACCGAACTCCGCTAAAACGATTTGCTCCATGCTTGGATACACGTAAGAGTATTTATTTATGATTGTCGTTTGGTCACTTTCTTGGTATATATTTCCCTTTAACCCTACACATCGTACAAAGCCTTTTCTCATCGAGACTCCTTAACAAAGTATTCGAGAGTAAGCTTTCGAGAGCAGATTTCGACATTCGAAGCGCGTTGACCTTAGATCTTGTAACGGTTTTAGGGTGGCACTTTCGCCTAGGTTAATGGCGCATGACTTCAACATCACCCGAAAGAATTTCAAAAGTTCAAAAACGAACCTTCTGAAAGAATTCCAAGAATGCATAACGGATCAGGAGATTTATCCAAAAGTTGAGCTCACGTGTTCGGAATATGGTAACTGGTTTTCCATAACTATCCATACGGAATGTTAGTTTCTCGTTAGTCAGTTGTAACATTAATTGTGCAGCTTGTGGACGAAGGAAGACACTGTATGGGAATTCGAAGGTGAAGACTAGAATTGTGGGTGGTGTTGAATCGGCACCCGGTGATTGGCCATTTTTGGCAGCTCTTCTTGGCGGACCCGAACAGATTTTCTATTGTGCCGGAGTCCTAATTGCCGATCAGTGGGTACTGACGGCGTCTCATTGCGTAGGAAAGTGAGTCGCTGTTTTGTCTGCTTTTATGGTTTTCTACGCGCTTCGTAAATATTTCCACGTAAATTCCA
Source organism: Colletes latitarsis (assembly GCF_051014445.1). NCBI lineage: Eukaryota > Metazoa > Arthropoda > Insecta > Hymenoptera > Colletidae > Colletes > Colletes latitarsis. The sequence goes on along the minus strand of NC_135135.1, from coordinate 20,734,100 downwards.
GTCACACCGACGTATCTGGCTGGACGATACAGTTAGGAATTACCAGAAGACACTCTCACACCTATCTCGGGCAGAAACTGAAGGTAAAAAAAGTAATACCCCATCCGAGTTACAATTTGGATGTCGTTCACGACAATGACGTGGCCCTATTCCAGGTAGACAGTGATTAATTTCCTAGTTTCGACGTTGCTTTCGATCGTGATTTTAAGTTTTTCTTTCTATCCTTAGTTGGAAAAGCGAGTCCAGTTTCACGAACACCTGAGACCAGTCTGCTTGCCAACGGTTAACATGCATCTGATACCCGGGACTCTGTGCACCGTCATCGGTTGGGGGAAGAAAAACGACACCGATTGTACGTATTCAGTGACGAATTCGATGCAAATCGTATAGGTATAACGCGTTCGTATAAGACGTATACAGTTCGTGTAAACTATACAGGGTGTTCGGCCACCCCCGGGGAAAAATTTTAATAGAGGATTCTAGAAGCCAACATAAGACGAAGATCAAGAATACCAATTTGTTGATGGAGGCTTCGTTAAAAAGTTATTAACAATTAAATTAAAAAATTTCAAATCGTTCTGGAAAAATTATTTTTGGCTGCGGGGGTCAATTACAATCATTTTTGGTGAATACACGTACTTCCGAAATCCTACCCACTTTCGAGAAAAAAATTCGAGTAAATGCTGAAAGTTTGGGGTGAAAAAAAAAGACTTTCGAATCATCTTGGAAAAATTATTTTTAGTTGCAGGGGTCAATTGCAAGCATTTTTGGTGAATACACATACTTTCGAAATCCTACCCACTTTCGAGAAAAAAATTCGAGTAAATGCTGAAAGTTTGGGGTGAAAAAAAAAGACTTTCGAATCATCTTGGAAAAATTATTTTTAGTTGCAGGGGTCAATTGCAAGCATTTTTGGTCAACAGACATACCCTCGAAATCCTACGCAGTTTCGAGAAAAAAATTCGAGTAAATGCTGAAAGTTTGGGGTGAAAAAAAAGATTTTCGAATCGTCTTGGAAAAATTATTTTCGTTTGCAGGGGTCAATTGCAAGCATTTTTGGTTAACAGACATACCCTCGAAATCCTACGCAGTTTCGAGAAAAAAATTCGAGTAGGTGGGGAAATTTTCAGCGAAATTAAAAATTTTTAATTAGTTCTAAAAAAATTACTTTCGGTTGCAGGGGTCTATTATAATCATTTTTGGTCATTACACATATCCTCGAAATCCTACTCAGTTTCGAGAAAAAAATTCATTACCGAAAATTTCATGTCTGACCATAGCGTCGATATGTTTCACTGAAATTTCACGTATATGTTTAAAACACCATAACTTCTGAACGGATTGAACGATTTTGATGTTTAAAAAAGCAAACTACGCGTATTTTGATGGAGAATATGAATCGTAAAAATATTGGAAAAGTTGGTCCTTGACCCCGCAAAATGAGAAAAACCCCATAAAAATTGTCCAATTTCCAAACAGCCATAATTCCTACAATAGTGAATATATTTCAATGAAACTTTTCTCTGAAGTAGAGCTCATAGGTGCCTACAGAGAAGTATTAGACAACTTTTCTGTAGGGCGTTAAACAAAATTATTAAAAATGAAAAAAGAATTTTTAAGAAAAATCGACAGGGGGTAAATTTTTCGACGAAAAAAAAAATTTTTAATAAATTCTAAAAAAATTATTTTCGGTTGAAGGGGTCAATTACAATCATTTCTGGTCAATACTCGTACCCTCGAAATCCTAACCATTGTCGAGAAAAAAATTCAGTACGGGCGGAACTTTAAACGTTAATAACTTTTTAACGAAGCCTCGATCAACAAATTGGTATTCTTGATTTTCATCTTATTTTGGCCTCTAAAATCCCCCATTAAAATTTTTCCCAGGGGTGGCCGAACACCCTGTATACGCTAGAATATCGAATGTCTTTGATCTAAAAGGATCGTGTCGACACGATCGATTCTTGTAGCATCCGAATATGAACCGGCCGTGAACGAGGTACAAGTTCCAGTCTTGAACAGAGAGATTTGCAACTTGTGGTTCGCGCACAAAGAAATGAATGTCACCGATGGAATGATCTGTGCTGGTTACCCGGATGGAGGAAAGGACGCGTGTCAGGTAAATTTGTAAATTTGTTGTAACGATGGCAAATATTTCCAGAGCAATTTCTCGGCCTTTGGCTTTAAGCAATTCGACGTTTTTATACTTGATACGATCAACAGGGCGACTCCGGAGGTCCTTTGCTCTGTCAGGACGAAAACGATAAGGAAAGATGGTTCGTTGGTGGTATCGTTAGTTGGGGCATAAAGTGTGCTCACCCGAAATTACCTGGTGTTTACGCCTACGTGCCAAAATACATACCGTGGATCCGTAGCGAGATGGCCAAGTACTCTGACGTAGGTATGGGTTAATCGAAAAAGAAAATCATGATCTGGTGAATCTTCCGGGCAACAACTGGTAAGACGTATCTAAATATTACCGTAAGACAATAATTTTAACGACAATAATGCGCGTGCACTGTTTATCCGAGACACTAAAATTCCTTGTTAAAAGTTATTGTCGTACAAACAGTACGTTCGTTGCAGTTCTGAGGGAATGACTATATATGTAGGTAGATAGAATGATTATATTTCTTTTTGTGGGTATCCTTAAATTACTATACTCTCGTGAAACAGAGGGAATCTATTTTTAAGACAGACTGTGAGAGACCATTCTTACAACATACGTTTTGAGCTCAATTTTACGTACTTTTTGCTTAATTTAGGTAGTTAAGGAACTTACATTTGTAACAGGGAATCGAATTCCTGATGCAGGTTTTTTTTTACTCATTTTAATGTAAATTCCTATCTTTTCCCCGCAACGACAATAAGCGCGATGATATCCAGAATAGTCTAGTTTAATCGCTGCTAAAAATGTGATTACTTTATAATTTATTATTTAATTTACATATCACTTAGAGTACTCAAACTAACAAAAACGTAACAGTCGATCGAGGTCAAAATTATCAACCCGTAGCAATTGTGGTCTCGTTGGTTGACTTTCGTAAGTTTCCCTCTCTTATGTTAACGATAAGAAATTTAGCTAAGGGCATATAAAACAAAGATGAAATAAGAGGAAACATATTGAGAAACTGTTACACGAACGGCGGGGCTGTATGTTGGACAGAATGCTTCGGTCAACGAGCCCTTGTCGCCATTTTTTAGAAAGTCAACTTTTACGATCGCGTCAAAAGAAATAATTACAAAAAAATAAACCAGCTGGTTGCTCTACTTTTGGTATCGAGAATTAAAAGTGAATAAAAACAACTAAAAAAGGTTTTGCGAGTAAAACGAAAATTTCGCATGAGATGCGACAAAAAAACATTTTGTATTGCTGTCGGTTTTCGGGAGGGTCGCGTACGCGCCACCAAGTGGTTGAAAATCACTGTTCTAAAAGGGTGTGCGTTTATTATTCGTCGATATTTCGAAACAATAATCGTAATTCTTTGTTTCTAATAAATTTTCATCTCAATGGGTAATTACGGTTGAAATTAATAAATCTACTTTCTGACGAATGAGAATCGGTTTTTATACATCGGGATAGTAAACGTAGCTGATATCGAAGGACGGAAGTGTTTTACCGCAGACAACAAAAGATAGTTTGGTACGAAATTCAGAAACGCACACCCGATGTAAATAAAATGTCGCATACTGCATGAGATGCATATGTGTATCGATGATACAAATTTCATCTAACTATAAATATAAAAGTCTACAGTGTACGTATAATTGAAATACACGTTTGTTAATGTAAGTATAAACCTTAATATATGTTTAACGTAGCGTATATTATTAGTATACTAATATACAGCACATGTTTATGCATAAGCAGGGAAACATATATACGTATAAATATACATACATATATATAAATATGTATATGAAAATAGTTATACGTGCATGTTAATGACGGAGCTGAGCTAACGTGATCACCACTTTCTTTTCTATTTAAAGCTTATTAAATGGAAAGATTGCCATAAGCAAACTTTTTGATCAAATTGTTTTATTATAAGGAAATGTCTGAGATCAAATTTGCATTTAGAGGTACGTTGTTATTACATTTTCTATGATGTTTCGGCATCAAGCTTTTAATACATCTCCCGATTCTTTTCTTACATAATTGTAATGCGAAAAATTCGGAGCAAGAATGAAAGTTTTATAAATATAGTTGAATTACTGAGAATGCATACACGCACGTTTATTTACAATTTACAACGTTGCTCAGCCTCGTATCTATAGCTTGAATATATACGTATCGATATTTTGATGGCGTGTTCGTGCTTCGAATACGCTTATTTATGATCGAAATATTCGAAACACGAACAACATTAACTTTTTAAGCGAGCATTCGGAGCGATACGATGCTGCTTATAGTTTTTCTATAGCGCACTATAAACCTAGCTTAGGATTAGAGAACATGTTGACTGAATTCTAGGGACAATACTCTGCACCAGCACTTTTTTGATCCGCACTCAAATGGAAATAGTTTTTAAACGAGTCTACTTTATACGATGTATATTATTTATGGAAACTAGGAGCCTTACTAATTGACTTAGATTTTTTCTAAACGGTAAGAATAGCGGTATTGTTGGTCAGGACAATAATCTATGTATTTTTTAAGAAAACTTTCTATTCAGGTTTTCTCGCCTTCGTCGAGGATGCGATCAAATTTTACAGTGGAATTTTCTTACGTGGTTTTAGTTAGTCGGGAAATTTATCACTAATAGGGTTAATATGCTGAAGCTATCGCAGCTTAACGAGTATTTTTCTTTGGCGTTTCTGGAACTCCCACAATTTTTCATTCGCCCCAAATGATTCTGTTTCGTTTTCTATATTCCGTTGACCGAAACCATTAATTTCTTCTTTGACTAAAACTACTAGACGACAAATGTCTTCCTTAGTATCCAGACAACAGATAGTTGTAATCGAGAAGTAATGTAATTAATAATAACCGACAATACTGTGTGAACAGACAATAAATAATTTTAGGAAATGTTCCAAGATGAACAGTAAACTAGCATGTAAGACTAGGGTAAACGGATTAGGCGTAAGGACACATGCACGTGGTTGTTACATGCTTTTCGTTATCGTGTTTTGATGCAATCTTTGATTGCTATAGTTGTCGAGTAGGATCGTAATTTACCGAATAGCGAATTTGAATTTGATTAGGTATATCTTTAGGTCCTACGAACCATCAAGAACTTTGTTTTGTGCAAACACTTTAAAGATAGAAGTTTCGTCGCTCGAGAGTCCTCAAAATATTGTTTTAAAAATAGTAATTTTTAACACGACGAAGCATCGAAAAGTTTCATTTCTCCCCTGGAAAATGTTTAATGAAAATATTTACTTACATGCATTTACACGTGAAGTTATACTTCCGAGTGTATAAAATACATATAATATAATCGCGTAATGTGATATAAGCAACTGTTATTAAAATATATAAAGGATTATATGTATTTTACAGAAAAGACGAGGATATTATAGTATATACTTGGTTTCTCTGACCCTTCAGTGCCAAAGATCGCATATTTTCTTTATAAATATCTTGCACAATGAATTTTTATATATTTCTTTATGGAAGAAGTCAATATAGGAGTAGGAGAAATCGTGTTTTCACGCCTAGGCTCGAGAAGGGTTTAATTACTTTCCACACTTTTGGTTATCTATTTACGAATAGAATAGATATTCTCACGATTAATTTAATTCGAGGGTAATATAAAATACTGCGCACAAGATAATGGTGTCACTAAGAAAGGTATTCTTCTCGAAAGATACTATGAAACTGCATAACTACTCCTGTGAAGTCAATGTCGATTAGCGAGTTTTCGTAATAAGCTCCGCGTATCCATTAAAATTGCCGATAAGAAGTTTATTCTAAATTGTCTAAACGCGTAGTATACCTATATACATGCATTATGCATACACACTTGTATTCCGATTTCGAACGACGTGTTATGAGTCGTTTGACGTCGGAATAGAAATGTAAAAATGAATAAGGAGGCTTCGTTGGAGGAGAAATAGAATTATCGAACAATTATTGTGAAAAGTGCAAAAACAGAAAAAAATGTTGGAACGCGAAAGGTTGTTAATTATAATGAAAATGTAAGAAACGTAGAACGTACATCTATACAATCGTCGTTGAGCTTGAATGACAATATACGTCATTGTATTAAATATTCGAGGAAACAGTGCTTACATTTTTGCGAGTCAATACAGAGTTTAAATTAGAGAATCGTTTCTCTTCGCGCTAAGTGAAATAAAAAAAGTATTTTATCGAGAAAAAAGATAGGAGAATTAAAATTATATTAATTGTCCGGCTGGTTTAAAGGGCTAGTGCCATTTATATATATTTACTCGATATTTCTTTCGAACGCGGGAATAATAAAAAATCTATCCAAATTAAAATTATTTTCATCGAGAAACTATCGATTTTTTTATTCTTGTATTAATCTTCGATGTCTATATTATACGATAGAGTTTCGAGCTAAGTTTCTGAAATAATTGTCACCTTTTCTGTGCAAAATCGTACGAGCACACTGTCGACAGAAGCGTACAGCTACGAAATTATCGAAGATGTGTACACGTGTTATAATTTTTGACGTGCTGATAATGCGTTTATATGCTACGTATTTCGCTCCGCGTTCTATTCGACCAGAATTTTCCAACACCACACTCCCTAAGAAACAGCAACAACGACATGAAGAAACAATCAAATTTGAGGAAATTAAGAAATAATTTTTGTAAGAAGCATTTTGCATACTGTAGCGAACAAAGAAAAATCTAAACTGGCGAATACAACGCGGGGATTCTAAATGTGATTGCTTTTTGTGCCCGGCACAAATCCTAATCGTACAATCAGTAGTCGATATACTATACCGTGTGTGTATATATATATATATTTAAAAGAAATTGCTAATATTTGCAAGACGATTGAATTATTACAAAGTAATCAACCGAAATATCTTTTTGACTGAAGATACTCTCGGCGCATAGCGTGTATTGAGTAATTCTAACCTGATGTTTGTATGTTATGTACATGTACACACATATACAGGGTGTTCGGCCACCCATGGGAAAAATTTTAATGGGAGATTCTAGAGGCCAAAATAAAACGAAAATCAAGAATATCAATTTGTTGATGGAGGCTTCGTTAAAAAGTATAGAATTTTTTTCTAGAAAGTGGGTAGGATTTCGGGGGTAGGTCTATTCACCAAAAATTATTGTAATTGACCCCCGCAACCGAAAGTAATTTTTTTAAAACGATTTGAAACTTTTTAATTTTGTCGAAAAATTTCACATCTTCTCGAATATTTTTCTCGAAAATGCGCAGGATTTCGAGGGTATGTCTATTCACCAAAAATGATTGTATTTGACCCCCGCAATTGAAAATAATTTTTTTAGAACGATTCGAAAATTTTTTTTTCGCCGAAAAATTTAGGCACCTACCATGTCGATTTTTCTTAAAAATTACTTTTTCATTTTTAGTAATATTGTTTGACGCCCTACAGAAAAGTTGTCCAATACTTTTTTGTAGGTACCCATGAGCTCTACTTCAGAAAAAAGTTTCATTGAAATATATTCACTATTGTAGGAGTTATGGCCGTTTGAAAATTGGACCATTTTTATGGAGTTTTTCTCATTTTGCGGGGTCAAGGACCAACTTTTCGGATATTTTTGCGATTTGTACATATTCTCCATCAAAATACGCGTAATTTGCTTTTTTAAACATTAAAATCGTCCAATCCGTTCAGAAGTTATGATGTTTTAAAGATTCGCATGAAAATTCAGTGAAACATATCAACGCTATGGTCAGACATTGAAATTTTCGGTAATGAATTTTTTTCTCGAAACTGAGTAGGAATTCGGGGGTATGTCTAATGACGAAAAATGATTGTAATTGACCCATGCAACTAAAAATAATTTTTTTAGAACGATTTGAAAATTTTTAATTTTGTTGAAAATATCATACCTACTCGAATTTTTTTCTCGAAAGTGGATAGGATTTCAGGGGTATATCTATCGACCAAAAATGATTGTAATTCAGCCCCGGAACCGAAAATAATTTTTCCAGAACGATTTGAAATGTTTGAATTTAATTGTTAATAACTTTTTAACGAAGCCTCCATCAACAAATTGGTATTCTTGATTTTCGTCTTATTTTGGCCTCTAGAATCCCCCATTAAAATTTTTCCCAGGGATGGCCGAACACCCTGTATATATATATATTTATAATATGCAAACAGTGCATATCTATATAGATTAATGTTGGCTATATATGTAGGTACGTTCCACATGTTCTGTGTCGCTGTGATTGGTACATAGACTTAGATAGTATTGTACCCTTAGATTTGTAATTAATGTTAAAGAGAGACGAGGACAGTTGTGTCGATAGCCTGAACGCGTTCGTCTTTTTCAAATGCTTTGTTAAGTCTAAAAGTTATTCAGAAGTTTGTTTTTGAAAATTCCAAAGATTGGAGTCGACTGCGTTTGTGGTCTTTTAAATTGTGTTTGATTTTTAATGATGTGGTTAAATTTCTGGTCTCGACGAGATAGTATTAGAGGAGGGATAAATCTAATTCGAGTCTTGGAATACTGGCGTATTAAGATATTGGAAAATTGGTACATTAAAACATTGGAATATAGAGACAAAGAATAGTGAGATACTGAAATCATTTATGCATTGAGATATTTTCTTTTGGTCGATGTATAGGGGGAGTAGAATATTGGAGTATACACGGGGCATTGTGTTACGTATATTATTGGGATATTAGAGTGTTTATATATAAAAATAATGGGGGAAATTGCTAAATTTCTTGTTGCTTTCTAAAGATCAATTTGTTTCACTGAAGATAGGGTGCATAGAGTACCACGTAGACGAGTGCCGTAACCAATCAGAAAGAAACATTGATGTATTGAAAGTCGTTACGCGAAATACCGATGAAGTTTTGTAATTAGTTGGTAATCGAATTGAACTCATGGTCAATTAAAGAGACACCACTTTCGTGCTTAAGGAGCTTAGAGAAATTATGTTTCACTACTGACTTTTCTATGCGAGTAAAATCCATAGCTAACGTGTGTATTGTAAGATAGTGAGCGTTGTTTTGAAGTCAATTTAACAAGAAAAAATATTAGTGATTAAGTGATCGTACTACTTGAAAGGTATTTCAGTAATCAATATCGTCCTTCCTTCGTGAATGTTATCGTAGAGCTTCTGTAGTGGTTAAGCTATTGTTTCAAGTTTATAGAATGTCGACGACGAAACTTTTTATGAGAATTGACTTCACGACAACACGGTAGATTCGACGCTTGCACTGCCTTTCCCATTCGTTGTCGTAATATTAAAAATAACTATCAGGGCTCTAGCGTGGATACTGCAAAGATAAAACAGAGATAACAAAGGATGTTGTTGCATATATACCCATATATTGCTGTTAAATATCCGCTGATACTTAACAAAACATATTGTATATGATAGTGGGTTACGAAGAGGGAATAACGTAAACTGGACTTACTCTTGCTGGCCGAGAGTTATAGCATGTCGATTAGTAGTGTATCTAAATAATTAAGAGTACATATAACTGTATAACGCGGCAACACAAACAAGGCAGCAGCTACGAAATTGAAACTTGAGCATGTGTTGCACGGCAGAATTTATAATAGGAACGAATATACTTCGCACTTTGTAACATTCTCTCTTCGAACACATTTCAATATCGAGAAGTATTATGAATCAAAATAATTGAATTTGAGTTTTCCCTCGTATGCACGATTTCGATATAATTACTTAAATAACTTTCCAACCAATGGATGCAAATTGCGCCATCATTTCAGTCTGATAATTTGGCATTTACATTCATTATACAATGCATAAAATTTATACGTTCTCTAGACCCCATGTTCTGATAGAATTTAAAACACATTGTACTTCGGTTAGAAAAATATATTTTTGCAGATTGATTGCTAGATAAATGTCGACTAATAAAGTACAAAAACGCGTACTGTAGGTGGCAATAAAAAGGGCAACTTCTTCGAGACATATCCGGACATATCGTGGAATAAAAAAAAAAATAGGAGAAACGAGATAAAAAGGTGCTTTTACCCGGCAGCCTGGAAATAAGTTAATCGGTGGTTCGATAACAATCTGCAAGAATAGATTTCATTTGTTCGAGAATGGTGCAATAGCGTGTGCTGTGAGTCTGGGAGCGCATCTTCAAACGGTACAAAGAACTATATTAAAAGAGAAATGTATGTGCTGTAAAAAATATTATTATACGCAAGTAAAAAACTATATATGATAAATATTGATATATGATATATTTATGGAAAATTCGTGTTGACAAATAAATTATGTATTGACAGTATTACGTTTCACACATTTCTCCTTGGAATTTTATTATCACACTATTGCATTGTCAATTATTATGCGGAATATAAACTCTTTAATTTTGAAATCATTTGGGTTTAGGTACATACGAGTAGACCGTTCACCTTATGGACTTTCGTGGTCCAACCTCACTGCCATACCGACCTGAAAATCCAGAGGTGATTTTAACGTCCTCTTTTCATGGATGGCGGTCAGTTGAGAAACTATTCACTCAATTGCTATTGATGGGCAGACAACTGTAGTGTATGCGTAAATACATGAGAGTTGACTATGGAAGGGATTGAAATTCATTTCTAAATCTGTTGGTAACGTTGCGAATGACACGAAAATGGTAAGGGGACTTCAAGACCCCATAAAAATGGGCAGAAAAAATACATTGGGTGAAAGATCTACTCGTATACCTCATCTCTGACAATACTCTAGAATCTTTGATGAATCAATGAGAATCAAAACTAACCTAGCGAAGAAGCTCTATATTTATGATGACCTATGCAAAGCGGATCGCAGCCAATTTGCTAATATTATTTAATTTTTAATTAATAATTGCATTACCCAGCTAAGAGCGATACGATTATTAATTAAACGCTAAATAATATTACCCAGGTCTCACCACGAGGAGGTTGCTGCGAATGGAGACCCGTCCTAACCGATTCCTAACCACCCTCCATTACTAAAGATCTTCTGTGAAGAAACAAACGAAAGTGCAGCCAATGAAAGATGCACAACCAACGAAGAAAGTTGAAAGAGTTTTCAAAAGAATTTATCTTCAAATAAAAATAACCTGCCTAACATAATGGTTAACCAAACATCTGCCTAACTATAAATCTAAATTCGTTTATTATATCAAGAAACAATTCTAAATTCGCAGCCATTAGCTCGGTGTTACCCACGATAGAAAAGCTTTTCTATCGTGGATGACACCGATTACCAGGTCTCACCACGTGGAGGTTGCTGCGAGTGGAGACCCGAAGGGAGATAGATGGAAACCAAGTTCCATCGATCTCCCTTTTACATCCTTAGAAACTAGTCATGCCAAGTAATTATTTTGTTTAAAAAGGGATGAAGCTAAATTATGGGAGACGCGACGCGACCCGATGCTGAACCGTGCAGCAGATCTTCGGATCGAATCGACACTACCCTTGGTAGATTGATTTCTATTTCTAGAAATCGATCTATCATTGGCAGGCGACTAGATCTTTCGGACAAACTGGACGGCCGATCACATGTTTCGTTCGACGAAACAGTGGTGACCGAAGCAAGAAACGAGAGAACGAGTCGAGAGAAGCTACTTGTTAAATAATTACTTGGCAATATTGGGAGACGCATACAATAGGTACTTAAAATTAACGTCGAAGCTCAAGTCTAGTCAAGTTGAAGCTAAAATTCGGACGATAGAAGGAAACAAAGTTCCTTGGATGTTAGTTGTACCAAGCAATTATGTGGTTAAAAAGAGGGATGAAGCTAAATCGTGGGATACGCGACGCGACGCGACGCGATGCTGTACCGTGCAGCTGATCCGAGGATCGAACCTACTGCCCTTGCTAACTCGATCTCAACAAGAAAACAGAGAACTGCAACCCTGAATCGAGGTCTCCATTTCTCCAACGCAACCCGCCGGGAGCCCGAAGGACCCGACTTAGGCTGTCTGACAAAGAGAGAGTACCTGAGACAAGGTCGACTTCCGCTGGAAGGTATGCGTTTCCGCAGAATACGGAAACTCCACACCTTCCAGCGAAGTGCCGTTTTCCCTCAATCAAGCTTACCAAGGGAAGGCGATTAGATCTTTCGGACCAGATACACGGCCGATCACATGTTTCAATCGATGAAACAGCGGTGACCGAAGCTAGGAACGAGGGAACGAGAGAACGAGAAGCTACTTATTGAATAATTGCTTGGTAAGACGCGGAAATATGTACAATAAAGAAATCTTCGACGTTAATTTTAAGATTCGCGACGAAGCTTAAATCTAATAGACTTAGAATTAAATGTCCCTCGGCGGATGTGGCGTACTCCCTCGATGTCCCTGCGAATAATCTGAAACTAAAATTGATACCCATATTAGTGACATACGAAAGGAAATTTAATACGAAGCGATGGAATAATTAGTCGTGCTGATGTACCTAAAAGTGAGAATCTATAAGATTCTCGATGCTAGACCTACCTAAGGAAATGTACAAAATTTACACATGTTACGAACAAAGTATTCTACCTATACTTGCGTAATGAGAGTATAATGTCGAAGTAAAATAACAAATGACTACAAAAATTGTCCGAAAAACCATACAAATTTCAAAGACGAACAGAAACAAAGATTGAAAATCCAACGCAGAATTGAAAATCCAACAATGAAATCAAAGAATGAAAATACCCAAGAATTAAACAAAATATCTCAGCGAAATAGAATAAGAATAAAAATCTTATTCTAATTAGTGACATCGAAATTCATGAAATAATATACAAACAAAATACATAAAATAATATGGAAACAAAAATGGTATATAATCCAACACAATTATGTCAATTCAAAAAATAAGGCAGAAGTAGAAATAGAGGAGGAACACATAATAACCAGATAAAACCGGACAGTAAAACAACACCGAATTATGACCAAATAAATAAAATAACCTGGTCAATTCTGTGATAATAACATAAACAAGGAAAGTGAACTTACTACTTGTTGAGCACTAGTTACCATTACCAAGGAAGCAGCACCAGAGGTCCAGCTGTAACATAAGAAACGATTCGTAATTTAGCGAAAGCGTTAGACAGTTCCATAACGTTGAATTGGTATCAAACGACAAAATAGAAGTGGGGAGAGCAATTTTAAATAGTTCTTACCAGTGGTCATCACGGTCCGGCACTGGTCAGTAGTGGTCAGTAGTGGTCAGTAGTGGTCAGTCATCGGATCTCCACTGGTCAGCACTGGTCAGTAGTGGTCAGTAGTGGTCAGTTCTGGTCACTCCTGGTCAGCCCTGGTCACTCCTGGTCCCCCCAGTGGTCAGCACTCCACGAATGGCCTGACTGAGGCCCGCGAGACCCGATTCCCCTGGATGCTCCAGGGGTACTGAAGAACCAGCGGTAGTCTTCAAGTGGGCAAGTCGAAGAGTGGGGAAGCCGAAGAGTAGGGAGACAGTGACAACGTGAAGAGTTAAGAACCGCTTGGTCTAGAGAACAATGCTATTTCGATTGGTCCTATTTCTTGACCATTCCTAAATCTTCACTGGACACCTGACCTCGATGTTCACATTGTTGACCATCGATGACTATAAGTTAGTCATTGTTTATCATCGACCCATTAAAACTATTAGGAAGATTAAAGCCTTCTTACGAGGATCCCCTTACAATTTGATGCATGATCTTTTCAACATTTTGTTTCACTTTGGAAGAGTGTATCTCATGTTATAAAACACTCATGGTACAGCGATAGCGTTCATTTCACTAGCGATAGGTCTATTCTTTATCTCGTTTATGTGTAATAGATATACATGGGTTCGAAAATAAAAATGCCTGGGCAATTGAGACTCAAAATCGTATGCAGGTTGACACATTCGCCTTCTTTCTTGAATTCCCGAAGCTGTCCAAAGCACCTAAGCTCACGTACACATGGCTGTGAATTGGTGTGTGTAAATGGAGGGGTAAGCTTACTCTGGACACCGATCTGCCGTCTGATAACACTGTTATGAATCAATTTTTAGATTTATCAAGACACATATGTATAACTTCCGTATCTGTAGTATTACTCATTTTCTATTTAATAATTTTTGTTAATACGTGTCTTTTTTTACATCAGTTCGAACAATTGCTATACCGAGCGAAAAATTCGGAGATGATTTTAGCGTCCTCGTCAGTTGAGAAACTATTCACTGAATTAGTGTTGATAGGCAGACAGTTGTAACGTGTGCGTAAATACATGTGAGTTGACCATGCAGGTATTGAAATTCATTTCTAAATCTGTTGGTAATGTTGCGAGTGACACGAAAATGGTAATGGGGCTCTAGAGTCCCAGAAAAATGGACCGAAAGAGTACATTGGGTGAAAGGTCTACTCGTATACCTCGTCCGTGATTTAGGATCTAAATTTCCAGCAGCAGTAAAGGACGAGATTGTTGAGTTTGCTAACGTTATCCGTTGGGTTGAGCATGGTTTCCAGAGTCAGCGTCCTTGAACACAGAGTGCGCTACAAAACTATTGATTTATCACGAGATCGATAGTTCAGTACGTGAAACCACCGAGAGGGTTTCACTAACTCTGTTTCTTATATTTTATTTAAGCGACAAATGCATACTTAATAAATCATTTCTGGATCGATAACTTAGTATAAGTAAATAGAAGTTTATCGAGAAAGACAAAGGGATGCTTTTTGTATGCAATATGTCACAAACACGTAACAGCAAATAAGGCTGACGGTAATAAATTGTGGGATTGCCTGTGACTCTAACAAGAGTCATACCTGCAGATTTAGATACGCAACCGCATATATGAAGTTGCCTATGTAGAAATCAGCGATTTTAAATGGCCTCAAACCCATCGTTTGTCGTCGAAGCATGCCTCGAGACAAGTCTCATCGCGCAGAGATTTCAAGCTGTTCCGAATTGAAGAAAACCGAAGCGAAGCGTATCAATGTCACTTCTAGTCTATCTAATCCCGTACGAGGTAGACGGGGAGGGGGTCAGTGGGTTGCGAAGAGCCTGTATCATTCTCTTAGAAACAGTACCATTATAATCCGACGACGGTGATTACACACCGTTTTGCCTTCGTATTCGACGCGAGTTAGCGGAGCATATCCAGGGTGGCGGCATAAAGGGTTCCTTTCATCGCGAACGGGAGTGAAGTTGTTCGTGAGCCAGAATAATGGGGCGAAAATACGGGACGAACGATGCGAGAGATCGGATTTGCCGCGATTTGAAATATATCCGCGTGAAATCTGTCTCGGGTCTGGATGATCGTCGTGCGCGTCGCATTTGTCACTGAGCTGGGAGGAGATGAGCGGTGGAAAGAACAAACGTTAGGTCGTGCGTCCATTTTACCTGTTCCCTTTGATTATACAAGATGTATATGTAAATACTTAGGGAGCTGAATTTACCTACTAAAAGAGTGTTCTTGTACGATGTTGTCGTCATACGATTTTAAAACGTGGCATAATTAGTTCACCCGTTCGCGTACCTACTTAATAAAAAGAACGTTAAAAGGTCGATGATTACACCGGGTCGCGTAACCGATCGCGTCGCGCTTCAAAAACTGTCTCGATTCCGGCAGAGACGAGCGAGTGGAGAAAAAAGGATACGATCTGACCGAAAGCACGGAGAGGAAACGCGGGTAAAGAAGAAGAGAAGGTTCTTAGATTTATTCGCGGCCGCTTCTCCGAAGCGAGAGATCGGTGGTTGATTTAGTGCGCAGTAAAGTTACGGTGGAAAATGCGTCGGAACCGAGAAATAAATGTTCTTAAGGAGCGTGCCAATAAATAACGGTTTATTAACGTACTAATGCCTCGTGTGAAATTAACGGGAGTCGAGTCGCGACTCGGCTTGGCTTGGCTCTGCTTCCCGGAGCCGCGGGGCCTGGGGATATTGGGGGGCAGGGACGGCGAGCGAAGCGAAACGAGGGCCCGCGAACTCCGAGTCTTAAATGAACCCAGCCGCACGCTGCGGTTCTAATTAAAACAAACACGATTATAAGTTTCAGCTTGAATTTATAATCGTGGCTGCCGCCGCGGTTTCGCCCTTCGTCCCTCGCTCCTCGCCCCCTCGCCCCACGCTCCTGTCTTTTAACGAGTTCGTGCCGACAGGCAACCCCGTTTTCTGCGACATCGAGCGGCCATCGCGACGAAAATCGCCGCATTGTAACCTCAGTTTCGAGTCGAACTTTGACAACGAATAGAGAGGCTTGCAAATAACTTGGATCGTCCGCGTTTCTAGTTTCTTAATCGCAACGATTCCGATCGCTCGTTGCCAGCGAACGTTGCGAACCCACGATACCAAGTTTATTGCCCCGGGTCGTAAGAAATACAGGCGTTAAACGCAATGAAATTGTAGTTATATTTACATCGGCGATAGAGAACTCGCGTAATTGAGTCGTCGCGGCAGCGGTGGCCTATCGCGTGCAGATAAATACCCTTGTTAATTGGCCGGCCAGGAACTTTCTACCCCCGACGTTTCTCGATCCCTTCCGCCATCTTCGAGACTCTACCTAATTGAATGTACATGTGTCTGTAAACTGTGCGCGCTGATTCACTCGCGGTAGAACTTATTCAAGAATGTGTTTAGATATTCTTGATATCAAAAGTGGATATCTCGAAGAATGGGTTGCTATGGGAATAGGTCTTATAGTACAGGCGTATTTAGCGTGATTGCCAGAGTTGTCAAGTTCCTGAAGTTGCATTTAAAGATATTTATCTCGTGCTCGAGAAGATGCCGTTTCGCTTGGTGGTGTCGCCGGTGGATTAGAATATTTTTATAAGGTCTAATGGGAGGAGAATGCGGCCCTAATATCATCGAGGCTGCTACCGAGACTAGAAACGATCCTACGATTATATCGATGTTTAGGCACCCGCTGCGTGATCCGTCTAATCCGGATTTAGACTCGCGTGCATGCAGCAAGGGTGCTTGGTGCACTTGGTTGCATCCACGTGTGTATCTGCTCTTTGAATCGTGTGCCCCGTTGAATTTTCGACGATTATTTGATATAAACGGCGCGTTACTTGTTTGTTTGCTTCGTACGATAGTTGTTCAAGGTATAAACCGTGACTTAAACTTATTAATAGTTGAGTTTTATATCGTGGGTATGGACCAAGCAATAGTATTTTCTTAAGGAAACTAAACGTATATGTGCTGTAGCAATCTCTGACTGAGATCACAAGAAGAACGTTCGTTAATTTTAAATATTATTTCGCTTGTTTGCGAACAAAGCATAGCCACGAGGCGTCTCTTAATAAAAACGCGGCGCGTTTTAATTACAAACTTATTATCATCGGACAAACTTGGCCTGCGTATAGATCACGCGAAATGAACAACACCGGTAACACGGTTTATTAATTTATCGTTGCGCGCTTGTTCGTACGCTTGCTAGGCTGGGACGAAAAACGTTGGAAGGAAAGTTGCTACTTTTAATTATTCCTTAATTAAAAATCCGCCGTTTCGGGCAACTGCTGAGTTCCACGGGATTAAGCGTCGTTTTCCGTTCCCCGTTCCCCGTTTCCCTCTGGTTCCAAGTGTCGTTCCAGACTCTTCGTGGCTCTACTGTTTCCCTTTGTGTGGACACTTCATTTCGCACGACACTTCATTTCGTTAATCGTGTTAAGAGGCTCTCGAGGGATAAACCGAATTATGGTGTCGAAGGCTTCGAGCATCTGTTCCTTTGCCTCGATCGTCGGCTTTTCTTCGTTTCCGTGTTCCAAAGGGGTTGCTGCAGATAATAATATTTTGCGGTTTTACGGTAACAATAACGTAGCTTCTCCAATTATTCGTTATTCGCGTGATATTTATAATCTGTACAAAAATTGTACACGCAAAATTGTAGCAAAACAGTATTTCGATTTCAACAACGATTTGTTTTAAAAACATCCAACCGCATCGTGACCTTTCGTCGAATAATAATGCGGCAAATTGCCAGGAAGGGTTGCAACTCGATGCTCATAATATCGTCCAAGAGTCAATTAGACGGCATGGAAACGGTAGTTTCAATTCGATTTTATTTAATGGCATTTCTCCCACGCGCAAAGGCTAATTGTTTCGACCTCAATGCCCGGCGTAACGAGTTTCGTTACAATACACCTAATTCCCGACATCTAGATAAGGCTGTTATGCAGGATGATCAAGTTTGCCGGGGGTATACTCGATTACTAGTCAATTGGCGCGATCGCTTTATCCAGCCCCGTGCTCTTCGTTTCATATAGGAGGGTGGGGATGATTTCTCCGGAACATGGGGAACGAAGTAGCCCGCATATCATGGATTCGCTAGGAGAAAACTCTGTTTTGGAAACAGAATTATCAAGCAACCACGATTAAGCTGGTTATGAATTATTCAGTGTTTCCTTCTACTTTATGACCAACAATGAGATTGAAAATAAAAAATTATCCGAGCAGGAAGTAAGTATGTCTTTTAGTGGATTGCTATAGGACCTTTTTTTGAACCGAATAGACGCAATAAGTATATTGTTTTTTTCGTACGGGGTGCTCGAAAACTCATAATTACGATTGTACCATCTGCACAAAGGAACCAGGAGAAAGATTGGTAGGTTATATCTTTTGAAAATTGTCCAAGTATAGGGGCCGGGCTCGGCGAATGATTTTGTTTGCCGTCTGAAAATTTGCCGCGAGATCGGTGGCTTTTCTTCTTTGCACGACTGATTGCCGTGAGAAGCGTGGGTCCGTAGGCGCGGTATGGAAAAACAATGGAAGCAAACGAGGCGAAACTGGTGTCTCCTCGTTTCTCTGTGAAAGGGACGGATAGATCGTGACGTGGAAAATTACTTCGAAGAAGAAATCACGGCGATTCTGTGGTGAAAACGGAGGCCCGGAACGTCGGAGCCGTTAACTAACCGAAGAAATCGCGCACAATTCTCGAGGCCATTGTTGGAGAAAATCAAATGGAGGATTGCAGCGATTACGACTGAATTGCTTGTAATAACGTTAGACGTTCGAACGGATTATGAAAATTAAAAACGGTGGGACCAATGCGTATCTAAGTACCATTCGATCGGAGAAACTAAATGGAAGAATCAAGAGGCATTTATTTTTGCTTATGGTAATTGGCTACCTGTCGTTCGTGCATTACTGTAATTATAATATCAAAGGAAGGGTTGCACCGATAAGAGACGATGTGGTTATTCGGCTGGCCGGAGTTTGAACCACAAATTCTCGAGTGCCATAATTTTCGGCTAATGCCGAGTCCCCGTGGTTCGTTTGCCGCAATTAAATACAGTGGGACGATAAATTAAGAGCGTATCGATGCACGGGTGCAAGGTAGGGGTCAGCCTTAAAACAAACGTGTAATTTACCAGTGGCTAACCAGCCTTACCAGGGGCCAACCTCCGTAACTATAATACCTCGAAAGATAATGGGTCGAGAGCGAAGTAGGCCTCGAGGATTATGATGGGTTATATTTTAGTAGGCGGAGAGGACTCCCGTTTAAGCAGTAATTAAGCCTCGCCACGCCCTCGGTCACGCTTCTTCTAACTCGCGAAATTGGTCGGGACCTCGACCCGTAAATTATCAGGAAATCCGAAACTTGAGCGTCGAATACAGTCTCTTAGGAAGTCAAGACTTATGCGTTTCTATTAAAAATGTTGAATATTATGTATGTACGTTTTGAAGCAATTTTACTGAAACCTAGCGATTTTTCCGAAATAATATTATGTACTTTTAAGCGTTCATTAGACTGCAGAGTTTGAAATGCTGAATTTATTATGATACAGGAAATTGCAAGCGTACGTTTGTTTCAACGAAAAGGAGAATAAATTATAAAATATTTTCAACGATCAAAACAGAGCGACCGTGCTCCTGAAGCGAAACGCGAGAAACAGAGTTCCTCGAAACTGTATCACCAGGCTTGCGAGGCTGCCGTTAATAAATTTATAATTCATTCAAAGCGCAGACCAACAAATTACGCGCGTCAACACAGAGGGCGCCTGGAGAAGGCAGAAGAAGCTGGAAGAGACGTACGGGGGTGGAGGACGGCGGTTGGTTCGATCGCATAAATCTCACGTATTCGGCGGCGTGGCACGCCGTGACGGCCTCTAACGATATATTCTGATATAATTAAAACAATAAATAAGATGGCGTCCCACCGCGAGCACCGGGGGTCGAACTCTAGCTACGTTTCTGCCTCCCAACGCAACCCCGACTCTATCCTTTTCTTTCTTCCACTCCGGTCTTGCTCGTGCTTTCCAGAAATTACTTTTACGCTCGTATACCGCCGTCTGTCGTCCGCTTCCGGTCTAACCGGAGCGTCTTGGTTTACTATCGGAATTTGTCGAGAAACCCAGGACCCGCCATCGTAGTCGATAAGTCGTCGTTCCGTTAATAACAAGTATATACAGTTAGTAGAGCGAATACTTGGTTACAACTTTCCAAAATAAAATGGAACCTTTGGGAAAATCAGAGGAACCAAATGTAACGGGCGATACGTATCTTTGCGTTCGTAAAATTGCAACCCTCTAAGAAGGAGGTTTCTAGGAGGCTTGAGGGAGGTCACTGATGTTATAGAAATTTCCTTAACTAGATATTTCTCAAACAGCAAAGAAGTGATTTTGTTAAAGTTCCAGAGCGGAACCTTCCCTTAAGCGGACGATGCATCTTTTTCCCTTCCATTCGTCTCCTATTATTTTTCCAGGGGAACTAGGCGGCGTCTGGGCGCGCGTCCGCTGGTATGTCTGGCATTTTTGTCGAGCTTCGTCTACCGCGGCGAAACAGTTGTCCTTTTACTGTGTTGGCGTATAACACGCGCGATCGCCGAGCGACTCGTCTTTGCTGTCGTCGCGTTTCTTCGGCCGAGTATCGGTCGTCTTTCGAACGAAAGATATTGAAAGGAACGTTCCCGAATCAGAAAACTGGAGGATCGATGCAAGATTCTCGATGGGAAAAGGCTTGGACGATACTTTATCCGTTCGGTACACGCGACCGTGGAGATTTCTATCTGGGCTTGATAAATTACTGTCCCTACGCGGGCCCACTCCCTCTCTCTTCGAGAGTTCTCTTGATTCGAGAGTTCCTCTCCAGTGTCCGACGCCCTCGAGCACCCGGTTTCACCTTAATATTAATTTACTCCTCCATTGTCCACTTTTATTACTCGCATATCTTACGGGTTGTTGGTTTTGTTGTGTTCGTTCCAGCGACTTGGCTCTCCGCTGCTCCTCCAACCTTTCTTTCCGTACCGTGGTTTTGTTCCTGCGTTTCGGGGATGTTGCGTTTTTGAATGCTGAGGATGGATGGGTATTTGGATGCTGGGAGATTGAAAGAATTTCCAGCACGGTGCGTTATACTTGTTTCATCGTGTAGTTATTTGTTTCCTTATGACCGACAACCATGTTTCAAATTTCCTGTTTCGGTTGTTGTTTATCGGTTCGAATCAGAAGTTTGTTCGCCCGGACGAAACAGTTGGATGATCCGAGAGTTTTTCAAAATCGCCAAACATCGACGCGTCGATCGTGTAGGACGGGCAGGAAATAATCGTGGAGTTGTTCAGTAAAAGTCTGAAAAATCGTCCGGTTACGTTGGTTCGACCAACCGACCAAGAAAATCTGCATTGCTACGATTCATAAATCACTTCGCGAAGGACTCCGTAGAAGAGCAAAATTGGTAGTTGGCTACCTGTTGCTGAATCCCCGAACGAATCTCTACTTTTCATCGCATGTAAAGCCGAGAAGGTGGCAAGAGAGGAAGAATCTCAGCCACGCCTCCGTCCAAACTACGCTCGACGACAAATTTAGTCGTTGTTTGGACGATTCGTACACAAATTACGTCGATTGTGTACCGAGTCTTTCGACTAATCGTTTAACTCGGCGCTGTTTCTTCGATGACGGGAAGGAATGTCGTTCGATGGACGACCACGCCTGCGAGCAGATTCACGAATTTTTAAAATCTCGAGAGGATAGCGTTTCTTTTGCTCGGACCACCTCCCTTGGGGCTCGTGAAAATATCGTACGACGATAGAATTCCGCCGTGTCATCGTGGTTTTGGGTAATTAACCCTCCTACCAAGAACCTGTTAAGCCTCGAGTACAACTTTCCGAAAATAACTTTTGACCGAAGAATTTGCTTAACGAACCAAAGAATGTTCAACGAAAAAGGCGTTCAAGAGATCTACGAGACATTTTCTATCGTGAAAGGCTGCCTTGGAAAAGTTCTTGGTTTTACTTATCAACGTCGTTCTTTGGGGCGACGCGTTCCCTTCTCGCGAGACGTTTTTTAACCAATCACATGAAAACGCAAAAAGCGTACGCGAAAGGTCTGTTATGTTGGATCTCTTTGAAAGCGGTGCCGACAAAAGCTAATACGCAGTTATTACGCTGTGCGCGTTGAGCCCGTCTGTTTTGCACCCCGCGAGCCAAAGAGTGGCACAGGAGCAACGAAGAGGAATGGAGCCGCAGCCGAAGAAGAAAGCATAGGAAAGAACGAGACGAGGCTGGAGGGACGGAGGGAGGGACACGGTGTGTTCCACCGTTGTCCCTGAAGGGTTTTCAGCACAGAGGGCCAGCACCACGCCTTAACATGTATATCGTAGAATTTAATATAGCTAGCTTGGTCTAAAGGTAGTCGCTGAAGGAAGTATACGCGGTTTCAACAAAAGCTACGAACGAATTCTTCGGGCGGGGAAGAATAGCGGTGTCGATGCTTCCGCGCTTTGTCATCGAGGAGACAATGTTATCGATGCCCTATTGACAACGACTGTGTTGGGAATTCGCGAGATGCCGTGAACGAAGCTGGATGGATCATTTAGAGGGATACTGAAAATATGGTTTCGATGGTGGGGTCAACGTGAATTTAGAAAATGTTTGAGAAACACTACCGTTGTACGATAATTCGAAAGTCCATACCGTACGAGTGTTTAACACCGTCGATGAAACGGAGGGTACCAGCAACCAGAGGGGTTAAAGAAAGTCCTCGAGTGATCTAAACGAGGCTAGCACGTGCGCAGAAGTACGTTGGAGTGGCGAAAACAGTCGTTGAGGTTTTGACGTGTTCCGTAGATGCTCGTAGTTGACTCCGCGGCTGGCGAACGCGCGACAACGAGAAAGAAAGAAGAAAAAATCTTTGGAAGAGGAGGGGACTGTCCCCTAGCCTCCTCATCAATGCAACGTTCTGCGAGCGATTTCGTAAAAGTCGGGTCCGCAGTCGGTCGGGCCCCATTCCGCGACTTTTAAAAGGTCTTTCTTCCGATTGTTCTCGGCCGGAACAAACGAAGGCACCTGCACGGGGCATCGAATTACTCCCCTTTTTACGCGCCCCGGGCCGAAAAGTCGAACACCTGAGAAAATGTTCGCTGGGGGCATGCCGGACGAGGCCAGCCCTCCCCTACCGCGTCTTACCTCGTGGCATTGTGACGATCGTATGAGAACGGAAGTGCAAATTATAGGCTCCGCGACAGAGATTTTTCTCACGATCGAACGACGCCGCGGGATAGCTGCGCGCGGCCTGTTGTTGCCGCGTCGTCACGAGGAAAGAGAAAAGACCCGCGGGATGAATGGAAGACGGCCCCCGTTGCACCGCCTGTTTCACTCCTGAATATTCGGACGCGAGATCATTTCTGTCGACGACGACGGTTAACTAGCACAGGCCAAAGAACGGTTGGAGACCGCGACGAGGGATGCAACTCGTCACCGTTGAACGTTAAGAAACTGACGTACGCACGTGAACGGAATCAACGACGACACAGGCCGCCATTAAAAGGACGAATTAAGAAGCTTGCCTCGATGCTGACGCGTTCGAGTTTTTGTCCATCGGTCTAGGTGACACGTCGATCTCCGTTGGAGTGCCATTCAACCACGGTATTAATTGAGTTTTCGTGCTTTTTGCGCGCAACTTATTTGTAGCTATAGAACAAGAATTCCTGCGAGCAGCTGTTATACCTGTAAACCAGAATCTGGAGTTTGAGTTCTGTCCCGCCAGTCTTTAATGGAAGTTTCAAGGTTTTCAACTAAAGCAAACTTTTCTAGGATCGTCAAAGGGGGCAATTATTCGTGACAAGTGTTTACACGTTGTCTGTCTCCGGTTTTTTAGCACCGTTGATCCAAGGCTCTATCGTACCAATTTTTGATCAAGTTGGAAGAGCAGCGGAGAACAGACACCGATAGAAATAGAATGGAAATAGTGGAAGACCATGAAAGAGGTTACTGGGAATTTGAACGAGGGATACGGTCGAATTTTGTCGAAATTTGCGAGTAAAACGTTTCGAGGAGAAGAAAACGCAAGAGAATAAGAGGATAAGGTTTCGCTGGTTCCAGCCAAAGATGCTGAAGGATAATCAATGAGGCTGGACGATAATGTCCGGCCGGCTAAGATGGCGTTGAGACAAGAAAACTACTCGGTGTAACGACCGTTAAAGAGGAAAAAAGGAACCGACTGGGAGTAGCTGAGCTTCCGATTGGCTGGCTCACCACTGGGCGGGAACTCGACAATCGACTTTTACAGTCTCTTGCTCTTTCACCCGTGGTCCAAGAATCACTGCAAGGATGAACATAACTGGATTTCGCTGCAATACATTTCGCCTAAACGAGGACCTTTGCTTTTTCGCTTCGTTCTTCGGAAGTGGATAGAATCGGAGGGGTTCCTCCGATACTTTCAACAAAAGGAATCAAGTACTTGGTCGAGTATCGTAAATTTCGAAATCAGTGTAAAACGCAAAAACCCTTTTCACCGTCAAAATCTACAATTTAATTTCACGCGTGGTCTATTAAACGGTACAGTAGAGTAGAAACAAATTGGGAAATACTTGTATCTAGAAATGAAAAATAAGTTTGAAGATTCCGCGTCGCGAAACAGACTGTCAACGCTCGATAAAAGGAATGATGAAAAAGGCAGGATCATTGATTTGGAGGTTGTAAGAAGCGACCACGTCATCGACGAGGTCGACTCGTTGTGACGATTCGCTGGATCGTCGGTCCACTTTCGGCGTCTTTGATACCTCGGCCGGGCGGGGATCCCGAAAAGGATCGATCCGACGGTGTTCCCTGTACCTGCGCGATCTGGTTCTCGCGTGTGCGTGATCATTGCGTGATTACGGGTACCGACAATGACAACAAGCGCCACGGGAGGCGTGACTTAGCACGGTGAGGACGCAGCCCCGGGACTTTAATGCGGACTTGCCGACAGGCCACGAAGGAACGAAATGGGACAGCGCATGGACCGATGACGGTAAAAATGCCGGGACCATGACGGAATCTTGCGTAATAGGTCGCTGACTTTGGTACGTGGTCAGCGAACGTAAACCGCGTCGATATTGCTTCAAGAAACCAGAATCGACGATAGGTAGGCGACAAGTTCTGCTCGTAACTGCTACGTAGAATACAAATGTCGAACAATTGGAAAAAAATAATGGTTATAGAGCCTATATCGAAGCACATGCAAGAACCATAACTTAAAAGTTATCAACGATCGTTGTGGATGTCATCCTAGAGAACGTCACAACACTGGAGAAGACGATAATAGCCACGATATTAGCGAATATCCCTGTACCACGAAGATTTACGTCGCGAGCTCCTTTTTGCACCGTATCCGCAAAAAGTAGCGAAGAATTTACGACCCGCTTTATTGCCTCCCAGTTGCGTTTGCTCCTCGACAAGACGTACGTGGGTGGAACGGAGCAAAACGGTAAATTATCATCGAACCTAGGGTACTCTGTTTCCTTTGCAACAATAATGCTAGAGGTACGATGCCGTAAATAAAAAATTGTCACGTTATTTGCCGTATGTATCAAACTAGCGATCTCGTGATCATCGCGTAGCGGTCTGTACAGTTACGTATCAATTCTCTGAGAAATCAATTTTAGCTGATGTGCAATCCCAAAATCGAGGCGGGACATTTGTGAATCTCGGTAGTAGAGGACAACTGCTCATTACACGTGAGATTTTTTGAAGCGAGGATGAGGATAAAAGATGAGTCGCGGGTGGAAGGATCGATTCTATCGACGCATTGTTGCTCGATGGAGGAGCAGATGAGTTTCGCTCAAAGATGGTTTTAGTAATTGTGGTTCAGCTCGAAATGGGTTCGGACTTGATGAATTCGATGTTAGATTCAGATACTCACGCACCAGAACGAACCTCGTCCGACGATCGTTTCCTTCGAAAGAAAAACGCATCATCTTGTGCGGCTGGTTGAACACAAAATGAGAATTCCCGGTATTCGACGTCACGCACGAATATGAAAGACTAGAAGAAATAAATAGGAAGACGCGACGGTGATAGATATCGCTTTACACGTATCTAAACCATTTTTTTAAAGTTGTAAAGGGCTTAGGACACGGCACAAGGGCCGTGTTGACACCAGTTTACGGAACTTTTCTCGGCTTGCACGCGCAAAATAGCGCGTGCTGTACGCGCACGCGTGAAGGAGTTCTAAGCACTCGGAAACATCTGGCTTCGTACTCGAGCTAGCATCGAGTGGAACTCGAGCCAAGTGCCACTCGACGCGAGCGAGCCGTCGAAATAAAGCGTTTCCGCGCTTTTGAGCTTCCGCGCGGAATCGACGACGCGGAAAAGCAAAGTCGAAAGGCAGCTTCGTCGGTCTCTGTTGTTCCATGCTCCTCGAGCGTGTGTCTGTTTCGTTTCATCGACTCGGGGATGCCTAATAAATGTTTATCGCCGACTCTCAGGCTCCATTATGCAACACACAAGGATGCTATCTACAGAGAAAGTAGACCTGGCAAATGTCCATCGGGCAAACTCCAAGAAAATGCTGGTATATTTACTCCACCGTATTCTTGTCTACGTTCAACAAAGTAAAGGGTAGAAATGGTAGAAACGTTCCAAAGACAAACGAAATAGAAAGAGGAATAATTGAGCTCGCGTATGTTTGATCGCATGCGACGTTTTTCGGGGTGGCACGCGCGTCGAGCGGGTAGGCAAAGTCGAGTTTCGCACGTATGCGTGCGCCAATGCCAAGTGAATCCCAATAGCGTACAGAAGAGACCCCCCGCGAATGGGCGTTCATTGTCGTGGTTACTTACGGGGGTTCGCGCCGCCGTTGTACGCGTCTGCCAGGTCGTCTCGAGCGTGCCTCTCTCTGTTCCCTTCAATATTGCCGGTGATCTGGAAAGGGGTGGTAGAGAATTTCGTTTCGCTTCAAACGAGATCTTCGCCGGAAAAGGGGTTTCGGTTAAATTAAATCGAGATCGTGCGTCGTCGTCGTCGTGCTCGACGCCGACCTCAAATATCAACGTCCGACGACGAATCGATGAAATTTTCGTTTCCGGAACATGTCGCGACTTCGTCGGTTTGGATTTACGTTGCGGACGGGTGGGTTTTCGTTTCGTTACAAAAATTGCGAAGCGTGTTTACGCGTGGAACGTGGAAGTGCAAAGAGAAACTGCCGCGTCAATCAAATGACCAGTAGCAGACCGAGAGACCCCCCGCGAACGGGGTACACGGTGGCCGTGGAGGAGGAAGGGGGCTCGTGGCGGTTGCCATTGTCGCGGTTCCTCGCGGGGGTTCCTCGCGATTGAATGCCCTGTCGCCCTGGGAGGCACCGCGACGCCCGTTTTCGTTCTATAATTTTAACAGCCGAGTCGATGATTTCGTTTCTCCGCGCTATTTTTTTCGTTCCTTTGCCCCTCTTTTTTCGTTTTGCAATCGAGCACCGTTGCTCGCAAACAACTGCCGCTGGGCCACCTGGTTGTTCTAAGCCGATCAAACAGAAAATCTCTTGGTGTTCCTTGGCTACCATCCAACAGCCACCCAGAGTATCTGGATCCAACCGCCGCTGGCAACCAAATGTCAACGTATTTTTCACGCCACGAACGACATTGAAACGCGATCGTCGGGTCATTCTGTCGTTATCGGAAATGCTGAGTTTCGAGACATCGAGGCACTAAAAACCGGCAGGTTTTAACTTAGGATTCGTTGAGATAAATGGCAAGTTAGTAGGTGTAAAAATTCGGGAAATGTAAAGATTTTTTACTTAGAAATCGATCGAAGGAATCACCGACTATAACGTCCGTTTTGGTGTACCTACACGACGAACGCCGTGAGTTTTAGGAAAAATGTCTCCGACAAAATGGCCAAGTTCCTGGTAGCTATCGCTGCTCCACCCTCGGCCGGCTGTCGATTAATTAGGGGTTACTCCATAAAGCGATAGCATTGGTTCGAGGCTCGTTTCTCGAGCTCGAGAACTTGGCTTAGAGAGTCAGGGAGGTTTCGTTTAGCAATCATTACGCGTTTAGCACTCGTGTTTCTACCCAGAGTCTGGGGCGCCCCCTAGTGCGGATGGAATAAAGTAAGGGAGCCAAAGGACCCCCCATCTTGCCTTTATACACCATGGAGAACCAATGGGGGCACCCGGTGTCGGGCTCGGTGCAATGGGACTCACAGAGAGTGTATGTGGGACACGGTGTTCTCCGTATGTCGTCCGGTGTACCCCCCACGTGCTCGATTCCGTAACTTACCCTCGCCCCTCTCTCTCTGCTTTCGGCCCTCCCCATCGAATCGACCAACTCTCCGTTCGTCTAACCGAAAATAAGTAGCTATCGCGTGCCGACGATAGAAAAGTAAAGCGGATCGAAGCCACTGGGCAAAGTCGATGATCCAAGTTGCTTTTATTACGCAAGAAACTTTGGATTATTCCAGTAGGTGGAAAGCGAGAAACTTTCTTTGTGTTCTATCGGTCAGATTTTAACGATCCTATTCTATTTCAATAGTATCGAGGCGTTGTTAGGTATTAGATATTTTATTCGAAATTTTTGAAGAATATTCTAAAGTTTACGTAATAAGTGGAATGTTGGGAAAGGAGGACCGAGTGGTCCAACGAAATTACGCCGCGTTGGAGTTTTTTAATTGAGAGATTAAAAAAGGATGGGACACTCGTTCGGGGTGAAAGATAGCCATTGTTTGACCGCACGCGGCGCAAACGCGGAGCACTCGTAATCCCAAACAAATTTGCGGATTACACTCCCAGCATGAATTATTTAATCTCAGCACGGTCTCATTGGTTTAGTTAGTGACCCGTGGGGTTTTACAGAAGAGATCGCACACGCCCGCTCACCATGATTCCATGCAGGCCCTGTCTCTTCCGTTCCTTCTTCTCCCTTCTTCTCTTGCTCACTGATTCTCTCTTTCCTCACTGATTTGCTCCTCCTCGTTCCCTTCCTCTGTCGAATTTCGCCTCCATTCAAACGTCTCGCGATAAACCGATTTGAATTCACTTTGATCGCGGATCGAAGTTTCCGAACTTTTTAGATTCGAAAGTTTTAAATCGTCTAAAAACTTTTACTACACTCCAGTATTAAAAATACAAATCAAGGAGATATCTGATCTTGAACAAAGTAATTTCTATGAATTCTACAATACGATTCGATCTGCGCGTCGTCGATGCTTTTAGCGCAAGTTTGGCCATTCCACCTTAAGAGATCAACTATTACTTCCAAAGGAACGTACGGGTTGCCTAGCCATTAAATTTTCGCCCCGCATAATGCACGGGTCGATCATAAAATTCCGTGGAAAAAAAGAGAGGAAGAACAGTTATTATTTACAGCGTAAGGACTCGCGAATCAAGATGTAAGCGTGGGCGATACGACGAGACACCATCGTTCGAAAGGGGGCCGAAAAATGTCCCGGGTGAAAGTGAGTTCGTGACTTTTTATACATCCGTTGGAACCGCTAACAGAGCATCGCCATAAACGCTGATAATCGCGCCTGTATCTCGAGCTCGCAAACCATATCGAATTTTTCTGAAACGCGTCACGATCCGACAAACTGGTTAAGAGAAAAGAAACAGGAAGTGGAAACAATCGAAGAAGGGAAGAATTTAATCGACGGCATTCCTCTGGCCGCGCGTGCACGCCACACCTTCGATTCCCTCTTCGAACGCGATCCTCGAGCATGGAAATAAAAAGTACAAGTTCACGGGTCGAGGGCTGGGAGTTATCAATGAACGAGATAAGCATCGCCGATGAGGCTTCGGAGACACAGCAAGTCCGAGAGTTCCGAGGTCCAACTATCTCCCACCCCCGTCCCCCACCGCAGCCGTCTAGACATTCTAAATTTGAATAATATTTTTATGAATGAGTGGACGCGCCATAAATCCCTGCGTGAATACTGTGGGACCGGCATAAGGTTGCCCGTGCATGCAGCCACACAACGCACATTCACGCATACGTGGACAAGGCAAGCGAAAGAGAGAGAAGGATGGATACCGTTTATTAATGTCTCAGGATTAAATCCTCCTGGATCGAGCGTGTAACGGGATGACAAACAATGGGACGATAATCGAAGAGATGGAATTCGTGAAACGGAATCGACGAGCAACGTGAATCTGGTTGTTAATCAGCCGGATATTTCAACGATTGGAGAGAAAAATAGAGAGGCGACTAATTATTTTGTGTGTCGGAGCAACCATCTCTTAAGACGATGATGAAATTGAACGTTGGGGGAACGGCGAGACGGAAAAACTTTGTTCGCGATGATTCGTAGAAATATGTATCGCATGTATTCAACCGTAATGATAGATTCAAGATGGACACACGTGCTCTGCGTTCGCCCCACGAAGTTGAATCCCCGTGACCCATGACTAATAGGCTTATTATTTTATATCGCCTCGCATTTGTTACCGATATGCGTGTACCGCCTCGCACGTCCGACGTGTTCCACCGACTAATGCGATGTTTACTTAATCGCGCGGAGAATGGGATTAGATGTCTCGCGGCGATCGTTCTATCCCCCCACCTTGAAATAGCTTCTCCATTTTCTGTCGCTGCTGCCACACCCTGTCAGCCGGGGTAACGTAACCGATTACGGGTGTCTGGCGAGCCGATACTTTTTATTTCAACGACGAGACTATCTATAGAAATAAATAGAAAGAGAAACATTGGACGTTGAAAAAGTAAATTGTACGTTATCGAGAAGAAAAATGATATTTTTTTATTTTGGGTCATCAAACGTACTTTGTTAGAACAATAGCGAGCAGATACTGATTAGTATAAAAAGCAAAAACGGTCACTGTGAAACGCTTTCTCCTAAGCATCGTAAGGGGTGGTCGATGCACCTAACGTTTGCAACATGTTCCGGGAAAGTGTAATTTTTATCTAAAGAGAAGCGCGAGCCGAGAGAAACGGATCGAATTGGATTTTCTTTTTCCCACGTGTTTGCTATTGTCTCCGATCGTTTCCGGACAGCCGGAACGAAAGGAGGAACGTCTGACGGTAGAAACGCTCGTGCCGGCCAAATGTTCCTAGAGCGTTCGCTTTCTCCAGGTGTAGGTATATCGGTCTGTGCCGGTCCGGAAACGTTCCACGTCCTCGAATTCCGAGGGTTTACGAACGGTGAAACTCGCTGCACCGTAGAAGCCAGTCCACCCCGTCCAACATGGTCGCGACCGGGTCCGGGGCGCCAATTTTCAAAAAGACGCCCGCGAGACGAAACAAGAACACCTCGACGGGCCCTGGGCCCGAGGTGTACGAAACGGGACGGTCAGAAGGCACGAAGGAGAGAGCCAGGACGATGAGACAGAAGAAACCGAGAGGAGAGGAACACATGTCGTTCGCTGTACCCCGCAGTGCCACGGGGTTCGATGCGTGGGATTCATATATTAAGCGCGAGGCACCGGCCCGAAACCTGGCGATGCGAGCAAGAGGATAAGAAAGGGCCAAAAGACGCGGCCAAGAAAGGGGAGAGACGGAGACGGCAGGAGGACCCGGTGGAGGAGAAGCCTCCGTCGGGAGAGAGGACGGCTGCGAAGCGAACCAGAGACAGATGAACTAATGCTCGAAACCGCGGGGGGCGCGTGCTTTCGAGCGTCTAATGATTTAGCCGGTGCAACGACGCGCCGCGCCGGTGGTGCTAGCACCGCTGATACGCTATGTACTGGTGGTGGTGGTGCTGCTGCTGATGCTGATGCTGGACGGTTATTCTGGTGCCGGTGGAACGATCGCGAACTCGATTTTCAGCCAGCCCGCCATTCGTTTCACCTAGACCGGACCAGTCAACCGGGACTCGGTCCTACGACCGCGCTTTCTTTTTACTCCATTTTCCTTCTACTCCTGCACTCGGGTACAGCGTGCCTCGATTTCTTGCGAACTAAATAAATCCTAAATATAAAATGACGATCTTCTGTTCGTCGCTTCGTTTTCGAGAAAATGAAGTTCGAAAATTCTCCACGTACGCAAACACGAGTTCACCGACGTTCGATCGGAATCCCAGACGGATATGGGAAGATTTACACCGTCGTGGCACGAGACACATTATTTTTCGTCAGGTATTTTTTGCAAACGTCCGTTACGATTCCTGTGATCGATTAACGAGTCGCGTCGATCGGACACGCTCCGATACGCGTACACGTCTCAGGAATCTTTTCTGATCGCTACTCGATCCTGGATTATCCTCGAATTCATGGACACGGCACGATCGTGTTTTAGAGCAACAAGGTCGCCAATCACCCCCCCGCGGAATTTCCGCGTGCTTTATGGTTACGTTCGCGACGAAACGCGTATGCACCGAGGGAATGCTGATACGCGCATGTAAACGCGTTTCAATCTCGTGAGAAGATATCATCGGTGTTGTACCTGGGCGCCGCATAAATTTCTAGATTATTTTCGTCGTCAAAAACCGTCAAGTTGGATGTTATCGTTAGCAACCCGTCGATCGTGATGGGATCGCAGTGCTTCGTAAAAATTTGACCGAGTTTTAGGTTCTAATGTTTCGATTCTGTATTCGCATATTTCTTTTATAGCTATCGTTTGAGCATTTGATGTTAAAACTATCTCGTTTTTACGCGCGTGTTCCATCAACTTTTTAAGTCCGTGATTACAGTTTACTCGTATCCTGAATAACACGGATAATAAAGCCTTTACTGTAATTTGCAAAAAGTAAATTTCACTGAAAAATGTTATTAGTATTCAAGGTTCGTGGCGTCGCGTGTGCAAGCTCAGTGCACGTCGACGGACTTCAAACGGAGCATTGAGATTTACACGCGATTTCGAGTGTATAAATGCGCGCGATCGCGATCGCGTGTGGGCCGCAACGACGGCAAACGCGCGATCGAAGGGGTCGAGAAGACTGATACGGGGTTTCTGACCCCGCGTCGCGACAACCCCTTGCAAAAATCGAGTGTTCCACGCGAAGGCGTGACGCCGACTAAATCAATCTATTGGCTCGCGCAGGGACAACGATGTCGAGCTAAAAATCGATTCAGAACGAGATAACTATTTCTCTACGACGCTCTTTTTCAAACCAACCCCTCGATACCGAAGCTATTTTGGATACTTTATTTCGATTATCGAAGAATTTAATATTTAGTTCTCCGATCGATTTTAACGCCCCTGATGGATAGAAGAGATAGCGATCGGGTTCGAAGAAAGAAAAGAGAAAATCCGTGATAGCGCAACGTTGCAAAAATGAAAGAGGCCCGGCAATGTCTGGTTAAGTGTACGTGACTCGCGTCAATGCATCACGGGGAAAATAATTGTACATGTGGACGCAGGCACGCACGTTCGACGTAAATTCTTCACGTGCACAACACTCGCCGTAAATCGTCAGCAACACGCGGCGAGCTCCCTTTTTTTTTCTCTTCGAAGACGTAAATTTCTTCCTTATCGAGAGTAATTTACGTCTGGTCTGTCAACAAAATAACGCGATTCCGCAGCTTGCGCTTTTCCGTTTTTTTCTTCGGTTCCCAGCTCTGCCTCGCAGTAGAAAAAATGTCCTCGTACCTGTTCGTCTCCAATTTCTAAAATGTTTACCCGTATTTCTCCGATCGTAGGGCTTCTTATTTTTCCCTGACTAAACTCTCACGCGCCACCGAACTAGTAATTTCGCCAGCGTCCGTTTCTGAAAAACAGAAGATTCCCGCCGAAGGACAGCGAAAGGTAAAAAATCGAGCATGACTTTCAACCACCGCGTGACACAGATCTCGGTCTCCGGAGTCGGCAGTAAATCACCGCCTCGTAATAAGTCGTATATCATGATTTTCCCTTTTGCAACGTTTTCCAGCGGGTCGCGGCACAAAGTCGACCTCCGGCCGAACAATGCGGACGACCAATATTGTAGAAACACTGATCGAAGGGCACCACTTTCGCCCTGCTACGAAGTCGATGGGATCCTCGTTGACCTCCCTTCGTCTCCTATCCGCAAAAGGCCACGCTACTCCGAGAGTTTCACTTCCGCCGAGATATACGACGCGCAGAGGCCTCCGTTGGCGGCCGTAAGAGCCAAACACCATAAACTTTTATAGCCAGTAGTGGTTTCGTTGGATTTCCCTTCGCGTGATTTATGGTCTCACGTCAGTTCATTTCGACCGGCATGAAAATTTTGCCGCGAAAGTGTCCTTCCCCGGACGTTTTTTTCTTCCGTCTCTGTCACTTGCTCTTTCGTTGCAGCGCGGTTTCACTCAAACACGAAACAGTTTTTAACTCCGAAGATGCCTTTGACTCGTTAACGTTTCAACGTTCGGTTCCCAAAAAAATGGTGTCGTTTTTCTTTTTTGCTATCTTCCAAACCTGTGGAAACTTGGCGGATAACCGAAGCAAAAGTTGCAGTAATTCTCGCGTGAAAAGTTTCTTTTTTTAAAAGAGAAAGTTTTCTACAACGGTTGATAGAACGTTTTCCCGTCAAATAAGTTTATCTTGAGTTTCGATGTGATTGCGTTACGCCGCTAGTTCGCTCGTAATTACGTAGAACTTCACGCTGCGATTTAATGGCATTATTCTCGCGCGAGCACTTCTGCCACGATTTACTTCACGGTATCTTGGCCTGATTACATCGATACCCGTCGACCGAGCGATATTTTATCTACTATCGAGGGTGCAAACTCATGGCCGATACCATTTAATCGCCCTCGCGAAATCAAGACCGCGTCGTCGAACGTTGTTAATTCTAAATTACCGAACAGTTTTAAATTGTTTCGCGAAAGGTAGGTTCTATAACTTCTCTCGGTTACCGAGCATTTATTTCCTTGTATTTTGTAGAAAACCTCCAAACTATTCGGCAATCGTTTGAAATATAATTTAAACGTTTAATTCCTGTACAGTGGTTTGGTATTTCTGATGTGCACGCTGGTGCAATAAACAAATCTGTCGAAAGTCGTCACAGGTAAATAGAATAATCGGCTAGGTAGGTTTCACGCGTGTCTCCAGGGAGTGAGGTGTCTCTAGGAACTCGCAATAAACCGACAAAAGGATCGTCCTCCTTTGCACGGGCCATTAACGGTTATTCCACAGCGGTGTGGGATGACTTCGTGGAGATCATTGTTGGTCAGCATCCTGGGTGGTTTGGTTTCTTTCGATCGGGGAGGGCTGGGTGAACTTCTCGCGCACAATAATCCTGGTGCGCCTTTTTCATCGATTGGTCCGATTCTTACCTGGCCCCGGAGTCTCTGCACCTCTTTTCACGGACAACGCATGACGTGGTGTTTTGGGTTCGGGTGTCGAAGCCCCGTTTTCACCATTTTTCTACCCCTCCGACATCCTTTATCCGTTGTGACTTGTCTTTTGCGCCAGCAGGACATCGTACGGCCCATCGTACTTCCCCGAGTCAGACCTCTGCCACGAGTTTCTCTATGTGTTTGGGACCGCACTGGGGGTTCCAGAGAATTGCTCCGAAAGACGCTCAATTTCTCGTTCTAACAGCCGCATAATGGATTTCCGCGCTCTCCGCGCAACGATTCCACCCGATGGAATTCTTTGGCCTCGTCGTTTCGTAATTTAGATGTTCCGAGGAAAAGAAGAAGACGTTCGCTGAATCGGACATTTGCTACCCGAGGGGTCGAGTCGTCGATGTTTTGAAATCTCCTTTGGCGACTCTCGCCATTTTCGCTTTCTCTAGCCTGACGACAAACTTGATTTTCCTTCACAAATTTTGCTCATCGTAGAATCTCCTAAACAAAATTTGCGACTCGTCGAGAAGCTAAACAAACGTATTCCTCGTAAAAAAGGGGAAGATAGGACGCTATCGATCCCGAAGATATTAACCTTTTCTCCTGAATCATACTTGTATAGGGTGTCTTAGTTTCTCTTTAGTCAAATAAAGAAGAACAGGCTTGATTTCAGAATCGGAGGATACTATTTCGATAGAAAGAGACAGCCAAGGGGAGAGGAAACCAAAAGAAACTGACGCAATGGGTGGCTTGATTATAATAGAGGTATCATTCCAGTGAACGATACGCTTCCTCTTCCCTCGGATAATTGCAAATGGCGTCCTTTTATACCGGAGGGGCGGCTGATCAAAGCCGCGGATAAATAAAAGATAATCATCTAATTATTCCATTCAAACGGTCGGCTGCTGGCTCTCGACGCATCGGAGGTACGATTGCCTCTCGCCGGTCATTAAGATCTCGCTGATCGTATTCTCGATCTTTTCTACTCCCCCGATTCGTACGAATCATTGTGACCAAGTCTGAGGGTGTGTTACGGCACATTGTGTCCGGGCTTGTTCGAGTTAATTGTAATCGAATCCCGTCGTCTTCTCGATCGGTAATTACACCGATCTCGTCTAATTTCTCTGACGGCTCGGATCGATCGTTTATGTCGGTTTGCAAGGACGGTTCGCGGAGTTGCTCTTTTCTTTCTGATTAGCGAGCTATTGTCGATAACCGCAATTATCGTGGCTCGTCATTCCAGAGACGCAATCACAATGGCGCATCAAAAATCAATTCCAAGACGAGCTTGGTCTTTGCCCTGATAACAATGTTCAACTACACGCGTTCTCTCGTGCATATTTGTTATAGCACAGTACAGACAAATGTTGTAATTCTAAATATTTTATTGGATAGGTTTCAACGTAATTTATAGACACGCAAATAAGCAAATTAAGATATATTCGACGAAACGAGACGTCGTTGAGGAGAATAGTTCTGGTCTTCCATTCGACTACCTGCAATTTCTGTTTGCCACCGTAGAATGGGTGCAAGAAAAAGAGTAGAATCGAGAAGGGATCGAGAAGAGTAACACGATCCATGGATCCCCGAGTAGGTGTGACCGAGGACAAGCATGGGTGAGACGGCGTGTCTCTTCGGCTCTAGATAAGAATCTGTCACTGGCTGACTGGTTGGTACACTAATGTCAAACGACAAGATACTTACTACCAGATAAAATGCCGGGAAGTTCGACCAGTCATCCTCGATGCTTTGACAACGTTTGTCTTGCGGTGTTCCGCCACCTGCAGCCCACGTTCTACGAATTTGCAAAGAGGCAACGAAGGTTTCCGAAATGCAGATTAAAACGAGACGCACGACGATGATTTAGTTATCGATTTATAATTTTATAAATGCAAATTTTAACTTATTTGTATCATGAATATTCTTCGATAGATAAAAGTAATTAAAAATGATAGAGAGCGTAAGTCCAGAGGGAGTTGAAGGCGTGTGCAGCCTGGTTCGCGAATGAGAAATTGAAAAACGGTCGAGGGAACGTCAATCCAGTCTGTTCCAGCGGTAGATTTCGACGGACGCGTCTATATCGAGGTGGGTCCAACCGAGCGAGTGGGTGACTGACTCTGGCATTGTCGTCCGGCAAGATATACGACTCTCTGTTCCCAGAAACAGTTTATATTCCGGCCGAAGGATGAGGCCCGAAGATCGTTATATACCTACCTGACCCAAAAGATCCTGGTCGTCCGTTCGGAAGCGCTCATTTTTGGGATTCTGCGTCGAAGGCACTCGGTCAGGGACGCCTGCCCTCTACGGATGCTTTCATGATCAATTTTCGAGAACTTACACCTTCTGGACGCGCGTAGCTCCGCCTGCCAGGAATTTATAGCGTTCCAAGATTCAATGGGATGCTTCGCGAGTCGTTATTCTTCGATCGTGGAGAATTTCTCGAGGTTCGATGTTTTTAACGATCTACGCGAGGACCGTACGAGCTACATTAAACGTATATTCGAGCCGTATTCTAGTCGATAGCGGAACAGAGAGTTAGACAAACGATCGATCAGGGTTCGTCGGTCGATGGTCATCGATCGAAACGATTGATCGTGCGGATGACAAAGTTCGGTTTATCGTTCTCGTGTTCGAGAAGGAACGGGACGCGCGAGCGGCCGTGGAAACGAGGAGTTGCGCGAAATTAATTTGCCAGAGCACGTGAGGGATCGCCGCGTGGCCAGCGTAAATTTTTTTACCGCGAGTCCTCTCGTTAACATTGTTCGCGCCTACGCGCGAGAAAACGCGCCCCAGGTGGCGCGTCACCGTGTCACCCGGCGCTGCGTTGTCCAGATCGGACGATAAAGCGGCCGCCTTTATCGCGAAGATGAACGGAACGAGCGGTGATGAGACGCGGCCGACACGCGGCAATAATTGTCCCGGCAATTGGCTGGATCGATAGCGTTCAGTCGCGCGTCCGAGTCGATGATGAATTCCGATCGCGATGGCGAGACACCATACCGGGTGTCGCTCGACGATGCGTCTGCAGATTCTCAGGCCGCAATTTACATTCGATGGCTGCTTCATCTTTTAGATATTGAATCGGCGTTAAACGACAGCCGGAGACGAGAATTATGGTACGTTGTGCTTTCATTCAGAATTGATTGGCCATGTACGATTATCATCGGATTGGTCTAAAATGATAAATATACGCATCGGGTTAACGAAGTGCGCGATTGAATAATTTACCAGGTTATTTCGATGGATATCGACGACAGATACGAACCTCGGCGCGATATTTTAAAGTAACAGAATATTACCATCGTTAAATAAAGTCTCGAGATATGTTTTTGTATAAGAGTATGTCCGATCGAACTTATCTTGATATACAGAGGCGAGCAAAAGTTTCTTTCGTTTTTTCTTCTCGTGTAGATCGGCATATTAGAGTACCAATAATTACCATGAACGCTATTTAGTCTAACGTGTATTTGTTTGAAAAATTAATGATATATACGATACGTGATATGTATTCGGTACAGCCCTCGTTCTAGCTACGAAGGAACGTTTCATTCAACTCTCCGGGATGCCGTTCAATGGCCGGGGCTTCGAAATTGTTTCGCAAGAGTTTGCCGCTCGAAACGACGGAAGTGTAGCCATTGAGGAATTCGTCACGGCGAGCATTCTGACTCCGTATTTCGACAAAACGCCGTGGTAATCGAGGTTTCGCGAGTTGCGAGCGAGCAACGGAGACGCGATCAACGGGAAAGAGAGGGACCAAGAGACCGAGAGAAGTTCTTTTGAGAGCATTCGGGCCCTCTCGGCCATAAATAATACCAAATGTTGGGCCCCTATAAGTCAGGTAGACTCGGTCCCCGCACGGAGACTATACGAGTCTATATAGAGAGGAGTCCGTCTTCTATCCCTCCCGTGCCCGTTTCTTCGTCCTCGTTCTCCTCTTATACGGCAAAAATTGCCTGTTTGGATCCCGGTGGTTTTCAGAGTCACGCCCTGAAAGAGGTGCAGCGAGGGTGTATGGGAAAACGGCTCGTATACAGGTGCGATATATATCTGTGTGTGTATTTATCCCTCGGACGTCTTCATAATCTGTTAACCTAGATAGAAAATAGGGCCCCGGGATTGGGCACCTGCCCCCGGAAACTTTCTCCCTTTCTATCGCAATCATGAGAAATATAAACAGATCGTACATCATTTTCGGGGCGTTCAACGGTGGCTTGATTCCAATCTTGGAATAATTTCGACGATGATCCTGGGTCTTGGGATCGCTCGAAAAGAGGTTTGACCTCGTAAATTGTCAGATTATCGATCGTACCGTGACTCCGTGGCGCGAGATTAACGTGAAAAGGATTCGGAAAATACAACGCCAAAACGAAAATTAACATTTCCTTTGAAGAAGTAACGTGAGTTATCGTTGTGTTTTCCAATAGAATGTCTCGCGTGATCGCGTTCAAAAAACTATGGTTGTCCAAGGAGGGAGGGTTGCTATTTTCTTGATAAAAGCCTCGATCGGACACCGTGTCGCGAGGAAACACTTTTCGCCCCCAGCTCTTCTAACCGTTAATCGAGCTACTTCGATATCCAATCTACAGGAATCGATCGAACGTTGGCTCGACTGCAGAGCGAATACACGAGTGTGCACACGAGTCTCTGAAATATTTTCTGTGTCACCACAGTGGGAGTTGGCCGCGTCGCGATCCGGCGCCGTGCGGCATAAGTGATTTTCTATAGTACGCCGTATCGATAACATGGAATTAATGCCATTCACTTGTTCGCCCTCGCCCCAACACGATACCGATCTTATGGAGGTCATTATTACCGCAGAAGCTTGCGTCGGTGCATTTGCTGGCTCGCGTTAACGGTCGCGACAATCGCTCTGGCAAAAAAACGAGATCCTAGGAAGCGATACAATCGATTTTCTAGCGGTTATCGTGCCGCGTTACGCGAACTGTTTCCGATGGAACGCCTGTTTTTGGAACCAGAAACGTTAGAAAACCGTACGAGCACGGGAAATGTATCGAAGAAACATGGAAGGTAAAGAGAAAAATACTTTAGATTCATTGACGATCTAACAATCGTAATTCCATTCCCTTCGGTGCATACTGGCATCTCTCGAACGCCGAGAAAAAACCGTCGCGAGTAGACCTTAACGATTTTGGTGCACGGCGATATCGGTTTTTACTAGAAAACCGGCGTTTCAGGATTCTCCGCGTTCGTTGTCTCTCGGCGTGTCCCGGGAGTCGAGTTTTTCGAGCAGCGAGCATGTCCGTAGGGCGTACGATTGTCGTCTCGCGTCGATACGGCGGTTCGCGTGCGAAGAACCGGGGATGAACTTCTTCGAACTCATTGAATACCGGCTGACTTATGTCCCAAACCGGCGCACCTAAAGCTCGTCCGCTACGTCATCGCGAGATGCGGAGGAGATCACCGTGCTGCTGCTGTTGCTGCTTGCTGGCCGATGAAAAAAGACGCCGGCGAGCAAGAAGCCTGTCCCTCGGTCGCGTAAATATCTCCTTCGGCGTACAGCGTTTACCTACGTCGGCGATCGTAAAATTAACGATGCTTTAATCAGAATTTTTGGCAACTCGAGGATTGAATGCTCCTCGTGCTCCGAAACAATTGAAATACTCTTTCCTAAGCGATCTATACCTTAGGAAGAGCGTAACGCTGACTTTTTAATCGGCTTTAGCGACAGATTATACGAAACAGTATGGTACCAAGAAAATTACGGTGCACCGTAACAAAAAGATATTTCGCACGATCGAGGTAAACGAAACGAGAGTCAGTAATCGAGAAGTTCCGTTTATCTCGGACGAGACGAGTTTTCTAGTCGACGTTTTGCTTGCGATATGCTCTTTAGAAATTCCACAAGTTGCGCGAGCGTTCGCTACCAGCTTTTCTTTATCCGTTTTCTTCGTCCGTGGACTGTCCCCGTTACTACGTGCCTCACATTTGCGACGTGAGCGATGACGACGTGCAGAGCAACGACTAGCAGGTGCGTACCATAACGTACGCGATTACGCGCCTCCCCCCTCTACCTGGTCCGATAATTAATCATGATTAATAGCGAGCATCGGGCCAAGGAACCGAGAAGAAGACGAGATTTATTAATCGACTACGGTCGATTACGTTCGTAAATCAAAGGCGGCTCTTGGTCTTTTTGCCCGCGGAAACTTATGCGTCGGTATCTCTTCATTTATCCGCCGAATATGATTGCGTTTTTTGGGAGACAAGCATCGAAATGCAACGTGGCCATTGTATTCTGGTCTCTAATTGCCCTTCGATACGTGGACACCCTCGTCGTCGAAGGAACTGTATCTCAAATATGTTTGTATACAAAGAATCAGTAAGAAGTTCACCCACTGATTCTTAGAATTGCAACGTCGTTTCCGCTCGAGCTACATTCATAACTCGAGGTTCGAAATCCGAACGACC
This sequence comes from Colletes latitarsis, assembly GCF_051014445.1. Lineage (NCBI taxonomy): Eukaryota > Metazoa > Arthropoda > Insecta > Hymenoptera > Colletidae > Colletes > Colletes latitarsis. The sequence goes on along the minus strand of NC_135135.1, from coordinate 20,692,237 downwards.
GACCCCCTCCGGTCGTTGCGAGAAAAATCTCGTGGGGTGTGGGTGGGTTGTTGAAGGTTAAAGCAAGAAACTATGAATTCGAAGGTCCTCGTAGACGCGCGTGACGTCTTAACATCCGTCGAAGCGGAACCCACGGCGGTATTTGTTTGCCATTTAGGGCCATTTAGAGCGGAACTCCGGGCGTGCGCCGTGGACCCCCCTCGTTCGCGTCCTCGATAACTAGGAAAAACGAATCGGAGCTCCGCGTAGAAACCGGTACCCTCGTCCCTGTACCAGCCGTTTTCCAAATTTCCACCGGACGCGAGGCCTGCGTTTATTCGCAGCCGACGGTGCCCGTAGCTGGAACCCCCTCCCCTTGTAGCTTTTGACGGATTCGTTTAGGTCGACAGGAATTCGCCACGCTTTTTCGACACGGCCTCTTATTCCGGGGCTACGGGCTTCTTCGAGCCGAGTCTCGAGAACAACCACCACGGTTTCTCTTTCGTTTTCTCTCTGTCTCTCCGACGGAAGCCGCAGGACCGATTTGCTGACTCTTCCATGGGGCCCACGTTTTTGGCGTTCGACGTTCGGCGTCCGGCGAGCAGATGCTTCGGATCGGTACGGAACAATCCTTCGACTTGATGGAAGAGTTATAAATTAAAGGAACGCTATTGTCCGACGAAGAAAACGTCTCGGTTTCCGGGGGAACAAATATTTTCCTCCCTGGAGACTCGCTGCTTTTCAACGAAAGCTGTTACATTTTTCGCTCGAACTCTGCTGTTTATTACGATCGTTCTATTCGACAACGGGCGACGAGAGTAGAGGTCTCTCGTTTTATCCGAGCCCTTTGTTCGAGCTCTGGATATTAAACTATGCCCTGAATCGGAAGGTTGGTGCAACATGGACACGTGTCTAGGGATTTTCTCCTCACAGATTCCCTTGGTCACAAATATTTCAGCGTCTCTGGGCTCCCGATCGGAGCGTCAAGCTACTCTCGTTCCGTGGTTGTCTGTTTTTTCACTCCGAGAGCGTGAAAAAGAGAACCTCGTGTAGTTTTAGCGGGCGGGATCGTTCGTACGGGGGACTCGGTTGCGCTTGTTCTTTGTGGCCCGTTTCCGCCATGTGCCCAACACACGCGCCGGCCAAATGGGAAAGCGATTTTTCACGAGAAACGTAAACAGACGTCGTGAAATTTGTGGCACTCGCACGGGATTCCGCAAATGGCACTTTCGGGAAGCCGTTCGTGCCATTTGAACGCAGTCACGGACAAGATTTATGTCGAGGCTTCGAGGACGGACCTCGAAGTCATCGAATGCGACGTAACGGCCGAGCTCGAATTCCAGCTTCTCGTTGTCCACGATTGTCAAAGTAACGCTCGCCGCAAGACGACGGTCGCCGTGCAAAAAATTAGGGTTCGGCTGTTAAACGGGCCATACCTACTTCTCGTACGAGACATCGTAACGACGGTCGTACCGAGTTTCTAGACGACCTACCTATTTAGAGTCATGTGACAAATCCATACGGTGCAGCTTTACAGGAGAAACCGTGTGAAAAGATCACCTACCTTAAGCATTTTTCTACCAAATATTAGCATCCATGTACACAAAGTGTATTTAAACGAATGTAAATTTTACATTATCCATCATAGTCCGCCTTAGAATAGAGTACCTAATCGACACTCCGAAGAAATGTAAACTTTTTCAAAGTTAACGAGCAAGAAAAATGAAACATAGAAAGGACGTGTACCGTGAATCGTTTTTAAGGGGTGTTAATGTCTAGTTTCCCTCCGGGAGGTGTGGGGAAAGGGACATTATTCGCGGTCTGCCAAACTTTCGGCCGAGATCACCCCTCCTGTCTCTATAAAACGTGCGAACGGCAGTCGTTACATCGTGTTTGTAAAGTTTATAGGAGATCGTATGAGCTAGTGTGTTGGACACACCCACGCCACTCCCACTCGACGTGAGTCCGAGCCTTCCTTCCTCGAGTTCTGTTTACAACCCTTCTGTAGATCCCGATTCTGTGTATCAACACGGGACAGTTTGGAGGCTGTCGCGGCCACGGAAGAAGAATTTTGAAATTTATTTCCAATTTAAATAGGTCGTTTAAAATTACGAGATTAATACTTCCGAACTAATAATTTAATCGTAATGCAATATATCTCAGTTTGTACTTACAACTGGACATTTTTACAATTTGCTATCGATTTCTCGAAATACCAGGGGTTTCATAAAAGAAATGTTAATTTTTATTAGGTACTTATAGTCACAACTGTTACGCAATAAAATGTTAGTTGATAATTTTGATCGATTTTTGACCGGACTATAAAGATACAATGCGTCCGCGACCAGGCAGAGTCGTATTCAAATTAAGGGTCTCTTTCTTCTACGTCTAGGTATTCTCCGCGCGGAGCTAGTAGTTTAAAGCGCATATAAAATATTGATCACGTCCAATTAACTTCCAAGCAGAAGTCAGGACCCTGGACAAAGACACTTAGGCATTCTGACTTTCCTTTGTCCGAGCCATAAACTTTTGGAAAGTATACACCTGGAATTCACTTTCGGCTATTTAACTTGCGATCCCCTCGTAAATGTTGTCGAAACTAATGTTCTCTCTCTGAATCTTGTTTTTCGAGGATGTATTATTTACGACCTCTCCGTCGGGTATTTTTATTATTTACTCGAATGTTATAATCGGCAATAAATTGCCGGTAAGATAATATTGCGAGACGGATGTAATCCTTTCCCTCTGTCTCCGAGAATCGGAAAAGCTTGTTCCCAATTCCGATAAGACGCGACTTAAAACATTCAGAGCAGAATTTCTATAATAATAAAAAATAAAATATTAACGCAACGATACGATCGGGTGTCTGCTCTTCGAATTACGTATATTCGGTCACACGATCGACGAAATTGTAGTTTGAAAGGACGAGAGAATGCAGTATCGAATCGCGAACGTCCAATTATCCGACCAAAAGTCATCGTTTCGAACGATGACGGCACGCAGATGAGTTTGCGCTCTCACCGACACACCGAGCCACCGAATTTACGATCAAACAAAAAGCTCGCGGCAATAAAGGTGACAAAATATTTCCATCGGAAAGTATTTACGACGAGGCTATATTTCAAAGGGACGGCACCATCTCGCTGAATCGCCGTGCCAGACATTTCTGCGAGGAAAGCGGCCTGGCATTGTTCCCCCGCAAGCCAAATCGTCTATTTATTGGTATCCGTGAAGCACAAGTAAGTACGTAAATCTTGCGGACGAGCTACTTGAGAAGAGTAGGGGGGGCTGTCTCGAACCTTGTACATAATTTGTTCTACAACGTCGTGTTTGCGAGCTGTCTTTCGCCGACGTAGATCACGACTTCTGAAAAGTACAGATCTCGAAGCGAAAGCGGGTCAGTTACGTTCGAGGGGAACTGTTCTCGTAAGTCGCTCAACGATATCGTTACCTTAAGATTCATTCTATACTTTCCAACCGATAAGAAGTAATTCATAAAAGTGCCCGATATTGTACGTTGTAGAAATAGTAAAAGGAAGAAGTTTCAATGTCAACGAGGGTTGAGCAAGGCACATCTATAAGGGGGCAAGGCAGTTGGAATGGTTACGTGGACCGCGAATCATGGAGACGTCTAGGACATTACGCGCTGAATGGAATCGTAAAGGGTTGATTTTACGGGCGCGATGTTCCGTTTGGTCCGGAATTCCTCTGTTCGCGGCAGAACACGCGGCCGAGGGAGGGCGGTGTTCTTCGCGGCTTTCAGATGTCCTGCCTTGAACCACGCTCGCAGAATTCAGGATTAGAGGAAGACGGCGGGCCCCGAGACGTAATTCTTTAATTGCATCGGCTAATTGGCTCTGAGTGGCGCCACGGTGCCACGGGACATCGCCGATGACAATTATTCCGCGAGAGGGGATCCGACCGTAAATTGCTTCGGCATTTTTATCGTTCCTTTAATCGGTCGTTTCCCCGGTTCGCTGTCGAGCCGTGTTTCTTGCGTCTCGGAGCGTGCGTGACGAGACTGGCCCTGATGGAGGGGGTCTAACGACGTGTAATTTATTATTCTGGGAGACGGGACGAATTTACTAATTGAGACTAAGGCGGGTTCGATGCACAGTGACGCGACAGTCGCGAGTTGCAATCGATACTGCTCGGACGCCGATAGAAATCAGTGGTTCTTTCCTTTCTATAAGGCGATAAAACCAATTGAGTTATACGCGTCGGTAGGGACTCTATATCTTGGACGATCCTGAGAGATACATTGGATCGTTAATGCCAGAGAAGTAAAGCATCGAAAAGCAAGCGATCTAATTTATTAGCGTACTATGGCAGACTCGAAATTTCGAGCGAGAATTAAGAACGACTCTTGGCTTCCTATAATATTTTGAGAATTCATGCACCTTGCGAATACAAGCAAGAATATCTGAATGATAAACCGACATCGTTCGAAAAGGATCAACCGAGACAGTTCGTGGTTCCATGGAGGTTCTACAGTCTCTCGAACGGCTTTTCTCCGCGTTCGACAGACGATCGGCCGGAGAGTGTCCATAATGACAAACCGTCTCTCGCGAACGATCGGTTCAGGGCCGTGGCCAATGTTATAAATGCATCGAGGGGGGAGGCGAAACGAGACGGGTCGAAGGATCTATCGATAGCCGATATCCTGGCTGCGTTTCGTAGACGTGACCGCCTCGACAAGATCGATTTGTGTCGAGGCAGTTTGAGAGCACGAGATGGATGGGCCATAGCAGAAAATCTATTAGTCATCACCCGCACGATATCGAGTATTTCCCTCTCTCCTCTCGTCGATGGTGCAGACAGGTACGTCCGATCGGCGTTATTGTGGCCGACCAATAGCGACGCGCGTTTCTGTGCACCGTGGAATGTTAATGCGTTGGCGAAGCAAACGCGTTTCAAACGATAGGTAGGATCCACGATTTGTTTGCTCTCGATACGGTCGAACACGGTGTGATAATTACTCTAACGCGAGATAATCGTTGACTGTTAGTTGACGGTAAGGCGGAAGGTATCGCAGAAGAAAATATGACTCTTTAAATTTCATCGTCCGATGGGTACTCGTTGACTTTCAACTTTCCGAAGTAGACGCAGAAGCGACGTTAGGCACGCTGGTCTGCGGAGAGATTGCTCGTACAGAAAGAAATCGCTGAAAATGAGCCAGTTAGTCGGCTAGATTGCGTCGGATGTTCCGGTACGAGCAACGAACGAAAGGGGGGCAGGCCTCTCTCGACGGAGTTGCTCACTTCCCGCCACTCGGGAGCACTTCAAGTCCATTCGCTCAATTCATTTTCATCTCCGATTCACCGTCCACCCTTCCTCCTCTGTTCTCTCATTAGCAGTCTTTCCGGTGGCCCCGAGACTCTGATCGCGATGAGATTCTTCCTAAGAAAATTAGCCCTCGTTTCCGTCCTCCGGTAGTAAGGGCATCGCGAGGATTCGATTGTCCCCTAATGGACGTAGATGCGTCGCGACGTACACGACCACGTCTTCAGATATTCGATAATTTCGGAGAACCGAACACGATCTAGTGGACAACGGTTTTAGGTAACTTCGTTTTCTCCATATAGACGCCAGTTTCGGTAAAAGGCTTAGATCGACGCGTAATCGCATTAACGATAAAATGCGCCGACAACAACGTTTCGTTAGAAACTTTGTTATCGTGCAAGGTAGGAAGATCACGGGCAATTCGGGTCGTTCCTGTAGCGACGCGACCTCTTTGCAGGAGGACGTAGCTTGATACTTCTGAGCTGATTGAGTGCACTCTTCTTTGTTGTATCAATCGACCCAATATCTCTCGTTCTTCATTTATCAGACACAATGGATCGTCAACGATACGGGGTAACGAACGAACGACCAGCCGTTTTATTAAAAAGTATCGATTTACGGTACGTCGCTGGTCGAGAACGTGTCGCTACGTCGATAGTACGAATGCTGATCGTAAAAGGTTCGACGGATAGAATTCAAAAGGAAAGTTTTTGAAATATTTAAATTCGGTCTGAAACGTAGGCTGAAACAGCGAGGTAGAGAACTTCGACTCGAGCTAACAGGCGACATACAATTTATGATCGCCAGTTACGTGAACGATCGTAAAAGACACGCGGGTGGAAAGACGAACGTGATTTGCATAATTAAGGTAATTACGAAAGAGGAGGCTCGTTTTGGGGATAGCTTGGCACTGCGGCAAGAAACGAAGGAAAAGGAGCAGCTATCTTGCATCTTTGGGCGTAATGAGCGTTCGGTTACAAGATCAGTCCTCTTGTCTCCGAGAAGGATCTCGATGAGGAAACTTGCCGATGACAGGGGCGTACACAAGGTGGGTCTTCGTGACCAAGATGTCGAAAATGAACGTAGGGCGTGGCACCCGCCGATGAGTTACGGTGCACCCTTTGTCTTAACCTACTCTCGACTACGAAACCTGGTAATTATCATCATTTCCATTTTTTCCTCGCTCGTGTCCGAGCTTCGATGGAACCACGAACGGCGGGGTGCTTGTCCCCTGCTCCACCTCTCCGAGACACTTGAATTTTATCAGTAATCGATAAGCTGTCGCCGTTACGTATGCGGATCGCTAAAGAATTTTTATAGAACTCCAAGTGTTTTCAATTAAATTTTATGTAATTTGTTCGTGATTCGAATATTATAGAAAATCAAATATCAAATATCGAGGAAAGATCGAAATAATCGAATAACGCGTCGTCTGGACGATTGTCTCGACAATGGAAATAACAAAATATGACGAGGGAAAACGTATACCTACACCTACACGGGTCGTGTTTGGGTCAAGGGATAGCTCAGAAAAGTTGCATCTGCTGCACACTAGGGGGTGCGCGATCATTTTTTAGGGATAAGGCTGTTATTGTAGGGGTAAGTTGCCTAATGAATCGTTTTTGTTCGCGGGGTGGACAAACATCAACGTAAATAAAAGTAAAATTGACAATGGACGTCGTCTATTCCCTTCGTTTCGCATATACCTATATTGTACACGGCTATATTTCCATCGGTGGCAATTTCTAATACTCTCATTAATTGGTCCATTGAACCATTGATACAAATTTATCGTCATAGCTGCACTGCCAACTATCTTAGCTGTTTGGCGGTACTTAGGATGTATGTTTTAATTCCCGGTCGAGACAAGGGGTGGTTATTTTCTGTAGCGACAGTTTATCATTTTGGTATATACTTCGTTAGTTCGATTCTCAATGTACATTAAAAATTTAGAGAATTATCAGGCGAATATTTGCAACGCCAAGTCGAGGAGGTTTTGATTCCAGGCCGGATTAATAGGCCGTAAAACGTCTAGCAAGTGACAACGCGTGCCGAGAGAGCATAGCTGTAAATTCTCTCGTAAAATTATGCCGCGCGACGTGCTGAACTATAAATATTAATGCTTCCCAAAAACGGTTTTCCTCTTTGGCTTCGTTCTTCTTTTTTCACCTTGTCCTGCGTCCCTGGGAACGCGAGTCGTAAATCAAGCTGCTAGAAGGAGGTTGTCAGCGAAAAATACGGCGGATAAAGGCGGCTGGGGGTAAGAGTTTGTTTTAGATGCCAGAGAACCCCTTTTGCTCCTCGAGAAACATTGCTCTCGGCAGCGACGACTTCCTTCGAACCTTCGGGGATCGATGAAGGATCTTCCAGCGTCTCTCTTCTCTTTCATTACGATTTTTCACGAAATTCCCTACCTATTTGAGAAAAATTCGATTCTTATAGTAAAACTGAAGCACGTTAAACGCTATTACCGGATGCAGCAAATTAAATTAAATGTAACATTCAAGAGAATGGAATTAATCGTCAGCAAACGATTATCGAATACAGAGTGTCTTTCACGCGTATCATAGAAGGTTTTAATTTCAATAGGGGGAGGGTTGTTTTATGCGCTGAGAAATACGGCTGGCAGTTGATGGCAGGGGATAAAGGGCAAGGGGCGAAGGCGCAATTTCAAAAAATCGCTTCGCAGACGTGGAAGTACAATCATCGAACATTTATCGACGCGTCCACGGCTGAATGTCGACAAATGTTCTACCCAAGGTCCAATTTCTCTTCTGTGTTCCTGGAAAATGAGAAGAGATATTTCATTGTTCCTGACCGTGCGCTCGCAGACTGCCGGTTCAGTTTTTCTCCACCTTCTTCACGGCTATTCAAGTCGGAATGACCAGCGGCACAGCCGGCAGAGAAGGAAAAATAAATAAATGCGATTATCATATTCCGTAGATTTTTCATATTCCACAGGGGCCCCTTCGTGGACCGTTTAAAGGGCCACGGATGTTCTGTAATTTTAGCCGACGATCCTCTTTTACAGATATCTATCGATTTCTTATCTCGGCTTGTATCGCTCGTAGAAATCTTATCTTCCAGCCACCTCTAGATCGTCCGCTAACTCTGTCATCTTTGCGTCGGATTCTACTTTGATCCTAGCTTTTACATTGCTCGGAGCAATTTCGGGTCATGTATTTATCGTGGTCATGTACTTTTGCAAGATAATTATAATATATTAGTGAAATTGTGTTCTTATCTCGTATTTGTCGTTACTGTTTTCCTAATGGTATCGTCGACAGAAATGTATAACAAAAGTTGCCTCAATTTGCAACAAAGTGTCACGACGACGCCACATTTTCTCGATACGATTTCATCTACTCTCTCGAGATGCACACTCTCTTCTTTACTTGGCAAATCACGGCAACGCTATGGTTTGTATCAGGTAAGAAATCACGAGGAAAGAATACTGAAGAAGTTGCCACGAGAAGAGTCGAGTTTCTCGAGGAGCCGGTGACTATTGAGACCGACCGACAGAGATCGTCATGTCCCTAATGACTTCGAGACAAGATCTAGGATTCGGAATCAGTTCCACTTCGTCTCCTCCCGCCGTCTTTCCATCTAACCGCGAGATCTACAAACTTTTGCGTGTCGGTTCCTTTTTTGGTTCTCCGGCTTCTCGTCCGTCGTGGAAACGCATGTTCTTAGTGGATCGTAACATAACTTAAGTAGCCCGTAAATTCCATCGACGTTTCCAATTATGTGGGTTTTCGCGCAGGAATCCCGGTGGCCACCGGTTACTCGTGTTTTCGTGTTCACGCACCGAAACGGATCGCCGACCTCTTTCTTTTGCTTGTATTACGAGTTCGTGGTGTGCGTTTGCGTTTCTTTACCACGATAGTGGACAGCTGTCCTCGTTTAAATTCGTGTTGAAATATATTGCGAAACGGTGACGTCTACGTATGAGAGGAACAAAACGATTCTTAAAGTTTGTTAGAAAAATTGTCTCTATCGTTTTACATATAATTTGTTTGTTAGTCCTGTATTGTGAACACAAACAGTAACAGAGTGCGTCCTTTTGATTTGTCATGTCACATTAGACGAGTGTACGTAGAATCGTGTGACTGATCGTACAATTCCATAATAAAATGTATAAATAAAATATCGTTTCTGTTAGAATGCAGCGTCGGGCCCGTCACTCGATAAAAATGGTCCCTGAATTCAGTTCAAAACGTACGACGGATATGCTCGTTCGTGCACAGGTTAATGTGTACGCACACGCACGGCTAGATTGTGTGCGACGAATGCGTCGTGCTGTTAGTAAGCGACAGAAGGTGGATGGAAAGCATCATTCAGATGTACCTCCTAAGTGCACGAAGGAGCCACGAGTCCGACTTTATGATAGTTATTAATATCAAATAGTCAGCCACCGTGCCCATTACGGACATAATGGGACTCCATTTTTTGCCGCGACAATGAGGCACCCCGTTAAACACTCGATGTGTTTGCATTATTCACGTCGATGATTAAGTTTCGTTAATATATCCAATGGCAGGACGGAAAATAAGAAGAGGACGACGCGCGAAACAAAAGCAATTCGAGGACAAATCAAATTCGCGGTCATCGTAAACGAATAAATTTTCACAAAGATCCGTTTTGGCCGTTGATCGTTAATTGTCGCTTCGATTCGTTTTATTTCGGTGCTAGTTCCAAGAAAATGTTGAGCAGGTAAACACGTTTTGATAATCAATTTCCGCAACCTGTTTACAGCTTAACCACATTCATTTTCATTAAACCAGTATTGGGATTTGTTCGTTGGTCGAGATTATTAGGCCTACGGTGCATAGGATCCATAAATAACCTGTCGACTGAGGCGAAGCAAAAGGTGCTACACGGAAGAAGGTAGTGCGAGGATCAATGGCAAAGTAATCCTATCTTTATTACTAAGACAATTGCAACGAACCAGTTTCTCGGTTGTCTGTTCCAACCGAGATAGTGTTTCGATCGGCTTAAAACAGTTATTACCAAAATTTCTAACGGAGGAAAATTTTACCCCGTAGTAATTCCCCTGTAGCATCGTTAACGTTCAAGATGAAATTGCACCGCAAATAAAACTAAGGAAACTCTCATTTTCCTATTGTCCTGACGAGAAGTTTCGAGGTGAAAATGTCCCATTGTACGAGCTGATTCGATGGAAGCGAATCCGGGAAAAACCAAGTTTCCCCCGAAAGAGGTTACCACATAGATTCCCTCGCAGGTTTTAAGGTCATTTACTTATTGGACTACAATGAGCCGTTCGACCGCTAGGTCGTCGGGATTAGAACCATTAATTTTCGTTATTTGCAAGAACCCACACTAATCGGCTCCCGGAACAAGACAATATACAAGCGTTTGACGGCAGTTTACCTGTCGGCAATACCAACCGAACGAACCCACCTAGCAACAAAGCGAACCAACAGGTGTAATATCTGGGCCGACATCGATTCTCCTGACGGTATCGCAATTAATTCTCCACCAGCGATTAAACCGTGCACGATACAAATTTATATATTTATTTATAATTCTTGCCTTCCGGCTACAAAATGAAACTTGGCCTTGTTACATTTCGATATTAATATTTGCATGCTACCCGTATTAACCGTCTTACTTTATGTAGACTGTTTGCAGTTTTATTTATTATAAAATACGAGCACGATAGAAATACTTGGTGCGTGTTATTTTGCACTAAAGTTTAAAAAATTTTAAAAGAAACACAAGAATTTGACGGTGAAGTATCCAAGTATTTAATTCACTGGCTAGCTACCTCTGAACTTCATGGGTTTCCGCGTGTCGAGTATGGTTTTTCAGTCTGTAGTATCAAAACAAAAACTTAAAAAAAGCTGGTACCAGGCGTCGCTGGTAATTAATCGAGGCTGAAAGCGAGTAAATTCGATAATTGGGAAACTAAACTCCGAATAACTGTTCACGCGATTAGGTGCACGTTCAGTTTTAGATCGCGACTAAGGTTAAACGTCAACCGAGAAATTTCCACCTCGTTTCCTTGCCGTAATTTATAAACGAGTGGCTCGCGTGACTTGGAGAGAGTTTCTGGTCGGCTTAATATTTTTATAGCTAATCGCGCATTTAAACTCGTGTTGCACGAACAGGCCTTCTCGCCGTTACTCGCGAACTTTGTTTTCGCATCGCATCGTTACCTCTGTTCGCGACGCGTGTACGAAAAAAGTGTTGTAAATCACGTACGGAGAATACAGCGATGCTTCTTCGTAAGTGCTTAAATATTATGATTCCCTTTGATGAATAATCTGCGGAGTAATTAAAAATTGACGATCTGACTCGGTCTAATTCCTGTGTGCGTCTGATCTCGGAGTGCTCCAAATGGTGCACTCCGACCTTATATTACTCCATTTCATATTACTCCAATTTCCAATATCCTAGAGTAAGTGTACCTAACTCCAGATCCTCGATTCAGGTCGCATGGATGCTAATTTATCAAATAAAGTAATTCGAGCTGCAGGTACTCCAATTTCCAACGTCTCCGAAAACATCTGTTTTTCTCTACTCCAATGTACCTAACTCCAAAAGTTCCAAGTATCTCGTGTACTCCAAATACCCTGACGAGCTCCAAAACTAAGATCTACCAAAAAATCTGGAAAATACATCGAAGAAGACGGAATCGAAAGGTTGCCACGGCGACTCCACGCGGTATATCGTCGGGTGTTGACGTCGCGACGCCCATGTGGCCATCCTACAACGATGGGCGTCGATGTAAAGGCGGAGTCGCGACATGCGCTCTGAAGCGTATCCCGCCCATGAAAACTGGCTAGATTGGCGAGAGGTCAGGTGGAAAGAAAGCGGGGCTCCAATTGCTGGATCCCGGTTAGGTCCACCAGTGCCATCGCCACCAATGGAATGCTGGTATCCACCGGGGAACGTCCGCCACTGGTGGAGCTTGTGGTTGCAACCACGGTGTTTCTCTCAGGCCACAGTGGGGGTAAAGGGTGTTTCCAGTAAAGGGGCCGTCGAAGTCGCACGAGGGTACCCGAACAGGCTGTTCCAGGTACCGAAGTGCGAGAGAGAGGTCTCGAGAAGGATGGCGCGACCTTAGAGGGAGCAACGAGGACAGAGCGAGAGAACGGGGAAGCGATGAACGGAACAAAGTGAGAGGGCAGGTTCGTAAACGCCGAAATCGGCCGAGTTGCTCCTCGGCGGGAGCCCAGACCTTACTCTCAGTCCCGCTGTGAACGCAGCAAGGAACGCCACGGATGTTTCATCCTCCCTCTTCGGTGCGTTGGAGGACGTTGACGTGACTCGTGCTCCTCGTCATCGTCGTCGTCGTCGTCGTCACCGTGTCCGTCGCTTTCCGTTGCCGTGATCGGACAATCGGAAACGTCAGTCGATTTTGAGCGAGTTCGACGCGCGACCGTGGACTGTCACGTACGCGCGATACCGGACTCTTTTCGAGACCATCGGGAGAGCAAAATAATGTTCCAGAAACTGTGAGACTAAAGTTCGCGGAGTGTTCGTGAATTTGAGAATTTGGGGCACGTAAACGCAGCGATTTTGGATCGAAGATAGCCGATGCGCGACAAATAGACGGTGTTGGCCCGCTCGACGACAAGCAACGAACAGTGAACTCGAAAGATAGTGTGTTTGCATAGACAGTGTACTTAGCAGTGATAATCAAGTGCGCGGGCGTTCTTGTTCGTTCGAGCGTTATCATTTATCTTGTCGTTGGAACTTTGTAAACTATAGAAGGGATCGACGGAAGGACGCGAGAGATCCATGACGCGGTCTCGCACGACGTGAACGTATCCCGTTCTTCTGATTTCGAGACATTGCATCCCGTCGATCATAATGATGAACACTTTCCTGGACGTGGTTACCTCGCACCCTCACCACCTAGCCAATTTGGGCATCAAACTGTCGCCCGGCGGTAACGGAGCAACGGGAGGATCGACGGATCCTGGCACAGGTGTGCAACCGGCTCCGGGCGAAGCTCCGTCCCAACAACATCACCACTTTCACCCGCAAGGCTACCCACCTCATCATCCTCATCCAGCCTCGCACATGGCACCGCACATGGGCCATCATATGAGCCATCATCCAGGATACGCGGCTCGCGACTTTCTGCTGCGTCGGGAACACGAGTTCAACGCGACCGCGAACCCGACCACTCCCGAGAGCGGCTTAGGCCTCTTTTCCCCGCTGCACCACGACGGCACGCCTGCGACGATGCAGCAGTTCCCTCATCATCCGAGCCAGCATCCCTTGGCAGCGAGTCACTACCCTGGACATTATCCCCAGGACTCGAGGCTGCCGCCCCATCATCAGTACTTGGGCGCGCCTCATCTGACGCCAGCCTCGATCCATCATCAGCAACATCCCGCCGTCAGTCATCCGAGTCACCATCCTCACGGCGCCTTCCTGAGGTACATGAGGAGCAACGGGACCGGCGGCGGGGTTCCCGGCGGCGTGCCCGGCGGTCAACGCCAGGAGATGTCGTGCATGTGGGTAGACCAGGACGCGCCGGGACCCGGAAGGAAGCTGTGCGGCAAACTCTTCAACTCCCTCCACGATATCGTGACGCACCTCACGGTGGAGCACGTGGGCGGACCCGAGTGCACGACGCACGCGTGCTTCTGGCAGGGTTGCTCGCGTAACGGAAGGGCCTTCAAGGCCAAGTACAAGCTCGTCAATCACATAAGGGTGCACACCGGCGAAAAACCCTTTCCCTGCCCGTTCCCCGGCTGCGGCAAGGTGTTCGCCAGGTCCGAGAATCTCAAGATCCACAAACGGACGCATACCGGTGAGTCACCATCTCTTCTTTTCCTTTCGATCGCGTTTAGCGCTCGTTGCTTCTCCGATTTTATCCGAATTGCGTCGGACAAGTTGACACGTACGTCGCGAGACCAAGTAAAACGCGAGAAAAAGCAATGGAACGTAGTTCATCGGGATTAGTATCGATGCTCGGTCAGTATCGTGGTTACCACAATGTCGTTTCTTAACGGTCGAGTCCCAGGGGTAATTTCAAATATCGTATCGTTTAAAAATACCAAACTAACAGCCCCAACTGCATTGGAAGATCGAATTTAATTTGCGCAAAATGTCACGAAGGTGTCTGTACCTTGTGTTTCGACGAGCATGAATTTTATCAATTATATAGAATTATCGAGAAACGTTGTTTCTCTCGTAACATCTATCGAGCACTAACATTTATTGTGGACTAACTGGTGGAATGCTTCGAATTCCCTAGTATTATGCGCGTCTAGCCCCTGTAAACCATGTCATTCACTGATCTGAATCAGCCCCGTGCCACCGATTCCACGAACGAATGGGTCGTAATGTCCAGAAATCTGGTCGAAGCATTCCTAGGCGATCCACGATCAGCCGTGGAACGATCGTGCTCGAACGAAATTGCCTCCACGTAACGCGCGGTGAATCCTACGCCATGAATCACACCAGAATTCTTGTCGTTAAATGGATGGAGGGGCGAAGCGGTCGATTAATTTGAGAACGGTCACCTATACCATTGGACGAACAAAGAAGAGCAATAATCTCCGGCAAAATCGGTCGATTTCCATCGAGCGAAGGGTTGCTCCGAAGATGCATAAATAAGGCGCGCGAGCGCTTACTATCGCCGTATTTCCGTCTCGCCTCTCCTCCGTCCACCGGCGTCTTGTTTTGGTCGCGTCGTTTCCATCCACGAAACGCCCCCGGCGCCCTCGAGTCGTTTCAATATAATCAACCGGCTCTTTACGATGACAAGAATTTTTCGGGGCGCAATTAAGAAATTACCGGGCCATATATCGTGCCGTTTTATGCCCGCATCCCTGGACAATGTATTTACATACTTATATACGAACGACGACCGACGACCGGTGACCAGCGACCGGCCTTCGCGATTGGTCAGGGCCCGACGGATGGACGCCGGGCGTCTAACCGGCCAGGAGATGCTTTCATTTTCGGGGCTGGCTGCTGTTACGAGATTCCTCCGCGGACAGTCGCTACTAATTTCACCTTGTAGTTTTAATGTCAGTCGTGAACCGTGGCACGCGTTTCTTTTTTCAATTTCATTCCTCTTCGGACTCGGATTCGGTTTTAACGCTGCCTCGTAAAACGGGCGACGCGCGAATCCATTACCGCAAATGCATCTGTCGCTCCGCCGCGTTTTCGTGATCCTCGACCGACTCTCAACATAAAGGGCAAGCTTTAGTTTAACATTCGCGTGGTCCATTGCATGGACGAAGCGATTCCCGCCCCACCTTGCTCCGCTCTTGTCGCTTTTAGTGTAGTTGTGGTGTCTGTTGATCGAAGTTAGGTCTAAAAACAGACTTTTACTGTATCTTGCGTTTAAATATTAAACAACAATTCCCATCCATAGCAAGTACGCCTCTATATATTTGCGTAATAAAAGTGTTAGAATGCTAATGTGCTGTAAGACTGATTTTTTCCATTTCTTGGATCTAACGATATTCGAATGAACAGGTGACGAGTAATTTTCTGCAGACTAATTATTCCCTAATCTCTGGCTAGAAAGGTAATTACCAGGGAATAAGTTGGTTACAAAATGTTTGAAAAACACGCGATCGATATAGCGTGTACTTTACTTCCTGTCTAGTTAATATCAGTCTGCACTACTTAACACTGTAGATTTTATGAATTTACTATTTAAATTCCTGATACATAGATATTAAGCGTGAAGCATCTCCCATTTGATCAACATAAATTATTTCTCCTTGCGTAGAAACTCAATTATCGTTGGTTAGAAAAAATTTAAATAGGAGGAAGCAGATGTATCGAATCCCAGTGTGGTACTTTAGGATTAATTCGAAGATTGCCTTTTACATATTGCACGCGTAAAGACCTCGGGAACGCAATATCGTCTTGTTAATGACTTCGGACGATGAAATCACGCATTTAAGCGCTCCAGCGTTTCCAGATTGCACGTATTTCCGTTCACAGGGATTTAATTATGCGCGCATCATCTAGCCACCTTTTGTATCAGGGACTGTATATCACGTGCGATTAAATTTCATTTTCATATAAAATATAAACTAGGTGTTGTCTTTCCCGTTGGCTGTTGTTTTTAATAAAATAGGCAGCAACTCGATGAAATATTTAACCAACAATGCGGGACAAACATCGACGATAAACGAGCTTATGGAAAACAGCAATGAATTTTATTGGTGAGGTATTGAAGTTTAAGTTTAGCCGAGAGAGAAATCAATTAAAATTCATTTAGTTGCGTGTCGGCGAGCGAGTAAAGCCCTCTTGCAACCCCTTTCGGAATAAATTGGCATTTTCAAAAAACGCTCCACGCATGGCTTGACGCTTTGTCTCCGAGCGTTCCCCGTTTCACGCGTGTGTATGCTTGCGCTGCCCCTTTATTACCTCCCCGTTTCGGCGTTCTCGCGACGCACAAAGGCGATTCGAGCAGGAATTCTTTGTTTTATCATAAACGCGGAGGACAAATATTTTGGTTAGCGCGAATTAACCGGTGTTATGCAACAACCTCCGTGAACGGGAATTCTATTTCATCGTTCGCTCGAGCTTTTTCGTATTTTTACAACAACGTAATCCATATAATTTTATCGATTCCGCTCCAATCGAAACTGATATTCCAGTTCTCGGCTACAAATAATCTATTACAAGAAGACGAAGAGCTTCTCCTGTTTGGCGGGATAAATAAAAATATGGATAATGTAGAGACTACGCTAAACCAGACAAAGGAAACTAAAACCTGTCCTAACTAAATTTTTATTCGAATCGTTATACGCCTAACAGTTTGGCTAATCGGCCAAGCTCCACCGACGAACACGTTCAAACCCTCGTTTTCTCTATCGCAAGCGGGCCCGATCGTGCGGGCGCGCGATTGAAACTCTCCGGATAAGAAGCGTTCCTATTAATCCGCAGATGCTACCCGGTGGAACGGTGTTAGCCATTAGGCATAAATTGATATGCATTATAAAGAGACGCGCTCCCTTCCTCCTGCTAAAGAGGGACGAGACGCGCAAAGAGAGAAGAGAAAAAAAATAGAAGAATAGCGTTGTAACACGTCGAGGCGATCTCGCATGAACGTGGTGCGAGCCGTGACGATTGGTCGGATTGACAATGGTTTCCCCCGACTTGTGCGCCATTGGTCAGGATTTTCGGAGGGTCAGAGACGCGTGGAATAAGGGGATGATACGGGATGAGTCGACGGGGGTTGTTGTGGAATAAGCGTTAAGTAGGGGCGAGCGTGTCGAGGATGGCACGGAGGAGGAAGGGGGCCGTGCGAGTAAATGGCTTCTCTGGTGACGAAACTGAACGATTGAAAGTTTCCCTTCCTTCGCGGTTGTTTGCACAAAGATATATTCTCTATTCGCGTTATAGTAAATGAGCCTAACGAGACTCTATCGCTCCCTTTTCAATGTTTCGCGATGGACAAATCGTGAGATTAACCCTTTGCGGTCAATTTTTCGCAAACGTTTTTAAATTTTTTGAGGAAGAACAACCGTTGGTATAGAAAATAATTGTTGAAATACAAAGGGTTAACGTAAGTTGCGATCGAGCTTATCGGCTATTAGATTATCGACGCAAGAAGCGAAAGAAAGGAAAGAGAAGTGCCAGGAAGTGCGAGGCGATATTTGCTCGGCGAACCACTGGCAGGAAATCGACGACGATCGACGATGCCGTAAAGCTCTTGACTCCGTTCCGGCGAACAGTGTAAGTCTCTGGGTAACTAATGGCGGTGTTCCGCGAGATCGAAATCGGGATGCGTGATCAGACTTACGCGAGACCAATATGGAAAGCCAGAGACATTATTGCGATAAGCCCGTGACGTTCACAGAGTCACACTGCATCGACGTTTGAAATCTTTCTTCTTCTAACGTTAATTTTTTGTGTAAATTATCGTCTAAAGAATGTTGGGATAATTAGGTTAATAAATGAAGAGAAACGCGAATTTTTCGAATTCCCAGAAAACATCTTTACGCGTTTCGATCGAACAGTTTACGATCGATGACGAGACGCGAATAGTGCCTCGATCGCGAGATTATAGTACCGACAAGTTATCGAAATCTTTCTGTAAGGAAGATCGATCGATCGAACGAACGGACTCGCATAACTCGATTCGATCGAGAGGTTTCGATTCGGAGATAAAACGCGTCGAAGAAACGATCCGCTCGAACCGACGCGACGGTACGCGTACACGCACAGAACATTCTTTCCGCTTTCAGATACAACGACGACAATCATCAGTTGTCGGGTACTTACTTTTACAGTCGTCACGTATTAACTGGCATAGTTTTAAACGCCTGTCCAAGTCAGACTCGTCCAGTACAATGGTCTGTTTCGTAAATCAACGTCGTTCGAACACGAGTAAAATTGTATCGCTCTGATTAACTTTGCGAATGCATAGCTTCTTTAAATTGTATTTTAGCTATTAATCGATAGAGTAAAATTCATATTGGATTTCTCTAATTTATACATTATTTGTCACGTTAATTTTGAAAATTCATAGCTCATACGTTCAACCAAGTATAGTGTAAAATAGTACTTCGATTGACCAGTGGAGAGTTAGCTAACTTCGTAAAGAAGCGTCGAGGTATCAGATAGTATTTTTTATACCAAGTATCCGGGAAGAGGGAGTTTCTGTATGAATTGTCACTGCGGGAAACGCCGTGGAAAAGCTCAAGGATAAGCCTGCGGGTCGATAAGGACGAGACAGTCCTTCGCGCCTGCACCTCGAAAAAGAGCCACCAATAAAAAACCACCCCGGGTTCTTGTTTATGCCACGGCTTTGTTATTTCACCGCCCACACCTTCATCGATCGACCGACACCGCGTGCTCGCTCATCTTCGACAGCGCGGAACGTGAAACAGGATATGGCTTGCCGGAAATGTGCTCTGTCAAGGCGTTTTGAAGGAAACGTGTCTCTGGAATCGCACTCGTTTCAAGGGTAAAAAATTCTAACTAAGAGTAATTAAACGACGCATCCCTTAACTTGGTTTTGTCAAAATGAAGAGATCGAACAGCTGACACGGGAAATTTGTGAATCTTATTGTACGGTAGCCAGACGTTGGTAGCTCGAAGGGTCATTAAAGGAGGATTCATGCGTTGAAATCGGCGGCTCTGTTCTGGCTGCACCGCGATGCTCGAGGGCACCAGACCGCGTATATTATTTGAAACTGATTTAGACTGAAAGATTTGTTGCAAACGCAAGCTGCCGGGAGTAGGCAGTGCCGCTCTTTAGCCCTCGAGGCACTTTCGGACCATCGTAACCGTCCGAACACTTAGCCATTCCTGACCATATGTGATTCAACCTGCCAATGGATCCTGTCTGCGATCATGGTTCAAAGTCGAACGACTCTATTCCATCGTGAACGACCTTATACAGGTTTTGCACTAAAAATTAACCTTTTCGCGCTATAAATTCACCGTTCTACAGCCAGTGAATTTAATTTGGAGAGGAGTGAATTTGGAGTGCAAAACTTGTAACAAAATGAAATATATTTTCATAGTTCCAGTAGACGAAAGAAGGGGGTTGCGATTAAAGAACGTGTTCTATTCGCGTTAATAAATGCGAATTAGTAGGAAGGCCGTTCTCTCGTCCGTCGAAGCCGGAAGCGGCTGTTGATACAGTTAATGGTGCGCGTCGGGCTTGATAGACAAGCAATGGCGATCGAAACGACGGAAGCGACGTGAACGCAGTTGACGAGACGACGCCGTTAAATACGAAACCCGCGATGCAGCTTGATAATAGATACAGCGGCTCGTTTGATTGGCTTCTACAAAAACAAAACTGGTTAATTATTGCGTCGATCCACCCTATTCGTGTTGCGTCCGCAGCTTGCCACTCTCGTTCAGTCAGCTGAAAAAATAACGAGGCTACACTCTCTCTTCCCTCTCCGCATTTATCGATCAGTGGGCAGAATCGTTTTCTTCCCGATGTTTTGTTAACGTAACACGTATTTTTACACTTTGTCGTTTATTTTGGTAAATTTTCCTGCGAGCTTATCGTATCGTGGAAAAATTAGTCGATTGCCTGTTCGGTCAGAGTCGAGGAATCTGAGTTCAGGATCGCTCGAGGATTCGCGACTGGTCAATTCCACTCGATAACGATCGTTCGAGACGGAAATTGAATCGCGACGCGATGAACCTTACCAAGAGGGTGCGTGTCTCGTGTTATCGGCAGTCGTAATTTTTAACGCGAATCGTTTGATCGTTCATGCGAGAATGGCTGAAGAGGACCTTGCAAGAGCGCGTGGTTGCCTCTTGGGGAGTGGGCTGAATGAACGTTTCGCGGAACGGTGAACGTGACAAACAGGTTTCTCATTAACGTTCTACAGTTTGACGAGAAGTCTTCGAAACCGTACGACGCTAATTGTCAACTAACGCGACATGTGGCTACCTGAGTAAGGATTCCGACGTAACGGGTACGCAAATCTGATCTTATTGGGATGCGATTTTGGTCACCTTCCAAGTTTTAGTAACGGTAAAAGGTCTGTACGTGATCCGACGTCACATCCCAGTACGATTAGAGTTCATATGAAATCCTGTGAAAACGATTATTTATCATTTTATCGTTGAAGCAGCAACGTTTAATGAAATGGATCGATTCCATGTAAATCCTCGCCCACGTATGAACGTAACTTTCTAGTCCAGAGACTACGATATCTGCCATATAGATTTGCTCTTTTAATACTCGGCAGGAAATTGCAGTTTTGGTAATACGTTTCTGCTAACGATCAAAACTCTTGGCACCGGAAGCAGGTTATTATTTTATCGTTTAGACGTACGGTTACATTTTCCCTGGAAAGCGGATTAAATCCGGCGCCCGAAGTACACGTAATCTGTTATCGCGAGGATTTTCACGTGCTGACGTAAATGCGTAGGTGCAATGGAGACGTCGAAACAACAGGGAACGGGGCGAGAGGGTGGAAAAAGAAATCAAACATTTCTGGTTATCTTCCGCGTGATGGGCCGTTCGACAAGAAAATAACTCCGGTCTCTCCCTTCCGCTCGAGATGAACTTTTTCTCGTCCCTCCTCTCTTCCATTTCGATCGTTCGACGTGGCAGGAGCGTGGATTACAGTCGAGAGTGACTGGCGGCGTTGGGAAAATACTGGCGAGAAATTAAACGCTGTTAAGTGACCGCGTGTTATTCTGTTTGCAGAGAGTGCGTTGCCATCCTCGAAAAAGTCTGCTCGCCCAGGGTTTACCTATAATCGCTGGTCCGTTCTACCGTTAACACGTGATATATTTCTCCGGTTATTTAAGCAGCAAAGATCTCGCGTTATATTAAAAATTTCGAGCCTCCGAATCCACGAATTAAGATCAAGATCCAGAGGTCTGGATACGTTTCTACAACCCTTGCGCGTATTGAAAATAATTTAGGATCGATAGAAAGGAAAGATGATATATTCTAACCAAACAACGACAAAATTAATAACAGTTTGTTGTTTATTTTTAAATGAATTTTTACGGATATTTCGGGCAACGTCGCGATGAGGGGAGGGGGACATCTTGGTCGAAGAGGGCCGTTTACCTCTCCTAAGAGAAGCAACAATGAGACGATCGGGTAACCGAAGACGGGGTAAATCATTCCGGAGTTGGTTCGGCGGGTTGCCACCGCGGGTACGGTAGCTCCGACGGAATAATGCGTTTCGCCGCGCGCTAAAGACAGCCGCGATACAATGACGATCATCGAGAAAATATCGAGTGTCCGTAACATTATACTTTTGTGCCGTTTAAATGGCAACGGCGTCGAACCGGGGACAGAGCAGAACGACTCTCGGGGCTTGCACACGATTCCACTTGCCTCTTAGGGGCGGAGAGACCTTGTGGCCCCGCACCACGCGCTTCTTTCGCGCGTTCCTCGATGCCACGGGACACCAGATATCCGGATCATCGCATTCGGGTTCACGAGAACTTTCGTACTGTTCCGAGCCGCAGAGGGGAAAAATAGGCGTATCGTTTACGATACCCGGAACACGAGAGACCCGCAAGTTCCTCGATTTTCGATGTCTTTCTAGTTTCTCTGTCGGTTTGCCAGTGTCGAGTTCCCATCTTCGCGCCTCGAAACTGGAGCAACCTTTTTCACGTTTGCGTGTTTCTCTCAGTTCCGAGATACGAAGAATATCGAATCGAATCTCTCGATAGGTGCAATTATCGGTGCACCGTATCCCTTGCTTGTCGAAACCTGTTCGCTGTCTTCGAAGAGATTTCGACGCGTCAGCGGGGGTCAAAGGTTGGGACGAACCGTGTCGTCGTTTCGGTTTGTCACTCGTTCAGGATCGGGATATGTTTTTCCCACAGTTCTCTTCGTCAAATCTCACCGAAGACGCAAAAGTAGAAGAAGAAGAGGAGTACGACGACGAGACGACAACAACGACGAAGGAGAAGAAGGGTCGAGCGGTTGTCTCCGTGGTCTGGTAGGAAAGGTCGAAAAAGGGGGAGAAATAAATAAAAAAAGTGGTAGCGTAAAAAGAAGGAACGAGGAGAAGAGCGGAGAAAACAAAACGGAATTGCGGCCTAGCTGCGGTGGATGATTTAGGGGGCGAGGGTCGCGGGTCGAGACCGGACTCTGGAATGTTGGACCCTCTTCTCTCTTCTTCGAGGCCCTCTCCTTTTTCATCCTCGACCTCCCTTCGATTTCCTGTCTCGCTCCTTCTTTCCCTCTTTTCCTCCGCGTTGAAATCACTGGCGGAGGAGGATAAAATGATAAGGGACAAGGATAACGGATAGAACATTTACATAGGTCGTTAGTGCGGGCACACGCAGAGACGGTTTTGCGTGTACCAGCTTCGCTGGATGGTCCTCTTGACTTTTGGCACCGATTTTGACGCTCCTGAGACCACGATACTCCAAATTTGTTCCGGATGGTAATTCGATACAGTACGTAGTGGTCATTTGTGCCGTCGCGTCGGGTCAAAGCGTTTTCTATTCTCGAACCAAAGTACCGTACTCCAATGTTTTATCCATAAATTCTGCCAATCCGATATCATCACCTACTTTTCGTAAGAATTTCGAGTTCCGGGGGTGCGTGGAGGATATTAAAAAAACAAACCTAGCGGAATCGAAATAATTCTTGGGAGTCTGGAGTAGGCGCGCATACCACGAATACCGAGAAGAGGTATCTCAGGAATGCTACGAATCTAGTTCGTAAAGAACACGCTTATCTGGATCGCGTCGGAGCGAATTATTACCGGAGGCCGGGTCAATTATGTAAGTAGCCGATGCCGAGCATAATTTGTCGCTGGAGGAATCACGAGTTAGCCATTCAATTAATTGTACGATAGGATTAAAAAGTCGATGTTCCACGTACGTCCAATCGGAGAAACACGAGGAGCAGGCAACTCGTTGCGTTCTCTGTCCCACGGGATCCTGGAGGACTGACCTGAGAAGGGCTCGTCAAAAACCGTAGTAATACTAGGACGTCTCGGGCCAAGTCGGGCCCTCCACGGTCGCGTCGTATTATAATTTAATTTCGTAACTCGATGCCGTGTGCCCTCGGACGGAAGAATTATCAGAGGCCGTACGGCACATTATAATTTTCTTGTACGAGATTCTGACACGCTCTTGACGCGAACAGTCGAAGAACCAGGGGTTAATGGATTGCGTAACGTCGAGGCGTACTCACGAAACCGCGTGGCCTACGGTCGATCTTGGAAAAATGTTCAACGAATCCCCCGTTGACGAGGGTTCGCTTCTGGAAAGTACGGTGTCAAGCGAGAGATAACGATCGAGCGAGTTGCTGGTACACATGTTAAAATCGCTGTTCGCGTTACGTGAATTTATGGTCTGTTGCCGGCACAATGAGCAGAATGGGTTGTTAGCAAAGCGTAAGAATCAGTCGGTACCGCGTATAGATGCCGCAGATTGCGCATTGTTCGCGGCTAATTAGGATGCTTTACCCGGAGAACTGTGAAACGCGTAGCGAACTGTGAATGAGGATCGAAGAGCCAGCTGGTCCGTGCGAAGCTTGCGGGGGAATCGCGAAACGGTGTGAAAGGATTACTATGGGAATTTAATTAAGAATTTATGTGTTCTAACCGAGTTCTCCGTGTAAGAGAGAATAATCGCAACTTGATTCATAAAAATCTTGACCGATCTCTCCTTCTCCGAGTGTCTCGCTTTAATTTTTAATTAAGGGTTCAAAAACCAATTTCTCTTTATTTCATCTTAATGCCCGATAGTTGGAGAATACGTTCTGTAAGAACGTGACTTTTTTCACGAGCCTAGTACGTAAATCATGTTGCACCGTAGCAGGACGACAAATAATTTAGCACAGCCAACAATGAGAACGAAGCCGAACCTCCAAACGCAAAACATTAATCACTTTGGAGTCGCAAAAACGGTTTAAGGGAACTATCGCGCGCCGGACAGCGAAAAGTTGCGATAAATAAATTTGCAGCATGAAACGACACGCGAACACGCCAACGGCGTATCAACGACGAAAAGGCTTGTGTCGAACCGACGCGAATAAATGAGGAGCCGGTGGAAAGATTGGAGCAAAGCTTCCGCGTTTATATTCTTCTTCGAGTAAACGATGTTTTGCGAGACAAGATCGGTAGATGGAAAGAGCGACGTAGATACGATCAAGAGTCAAATAATATCCGCTGCAACATCAGTGTTCTATATCCATTTGTCACTGACTAGACCAATTACCGATTACATTTTTTTTATTTCTCAGGAAGCATTTATACCGTAATCATTGCGCACGCGTCGTCGCTTCGTTTACGAAGGACGCTCGAATTCTTGTCTAGATATTATTATTATTCATTTAAAATTATACAAGAGGAACGATACCTTGCATATGACAAAGCACATTCAACCCTGCGCTCATTTAATGCTATCGATGTAAGTTTCTATTTCTAGATATTTAGCCTGGTTTGTGGTGGGTGTAGTTTGGAAAAAGCAAAAAGGGAGAAAGAGGGATAGTAAAAATGAGTAACGTATCGAAAGATCACGGCCGTTCGCGTTATATTCACGAAGAGTTCTCGGGCTCTAATGGTTTCGATGCGCTCGGACGCGCGCGCGTACCTGTCCGCTGCGCTGCGCCGTGCCAGTGCGTGTGCCCGCGTGCACAGCTATCCTTCATGCCCTCTCGCGTGTTCTCCTCGCGTCGATGCACGCACACGCTGCACACGGTACACACGGTGCATTCGCGGCCCTATCGTTGCCACGTAGACGTGGGAGGGTGGCGAGGGCCCAGGCCACGCACGGCTCTGCACACGGGCGTGAATTATGCCTCGCGCGAGATGTCAAATTGCTCGCCATATCGTAAAATATACAACTCCTCGCGCTGTGGGAAACATTATGTTCTCTCCCACTCCAGCGCGATCCCCATCGGTCCGATCCTTCCCCCGTCGTTCACCGATTGGCCCCCTTTCCTCTCTGGACGAGCGAGCCGGCCTGGCCCGGCCCGGCACGGCCCGTCCGGTGTCTCTCACCCCTATCGAGACACTCGAGGATCTCGCGATTTGCCGGACGAACGCGTCCCGAGATTCCGTTTCGGGAGTTGCTCGTCTCACCGGTCCTCGATCGCTTCCGGCGTTCACCGACTTCCGTGGAAAACGACAGAGTAAAACGCTCGATGTTCTTAAATTTATTTCCGTGGTACAAGTTTGCTCGTCGAAACATCGACGATTGCGTTTCAACCCTTGAACTACTTCGACCGTACCGTGCAATCCACAAGCCTTCGTTAATCTTTTCTAACATTTAAAAGAGAAGCTTTCTCGTATTCTTTTGAATTCGTCGATCGGGTAATGGATGATAGTACGTCCACGGGATATACGGGATACAGCGGTCTGGAACGCGATCTGATTTAGCAATCTCTACGCCACGCCCTGTGTCTAATCGTTCGAGCAGCCCGGGTCTGTTCATTAATAAGCCTAAAACTGGCCCACACACGAAAAGCAGCCGAGAGAGCGGCGCGTCAACTCGGAGAGATTCCTCGGGCGCCTCGCAAACCAAACGGCAGAACACGCGGTGAAAAGAGGAACAGGGAGAGAGAAAAAGAGAGAAAATTAAAAAGAGAGGTGGAGACGAAAGTTCGTCGACGAGATCTGGCCAGCGCGAGAAACCGTCGAATCATCGACAGTCAATAAATACCGATCGATCTTGCGCCAGCATCTATTAATGACTAAACGTCGGCTAACCAAATTAACCGTGACTAAAGCGCGTTTAATTCGGCGTTCCACGATCGCTGGCAGCATTGTTTTTGATAGCGCAGCCTTCGCTCGAGAGCTACAAACCGGTCGACGATAATTTGTGTTTTCGAATTAACGTCCGCTCGCAATCCCCCGATGTCCAACCTGCGCCTGCTTTTCGACTGGATTTTTACAAAGACGAGACGTAAGAATGATTTAAGGCGACTTTGAATTATTACCCGGCGCGGTCTCGCTAATCTCGTCGGTTAAACGAAGACTGACACTCGGTTCCCGTCAATGTTTTTCGTTTCTCACGCGATTTAATCCGTTCCAGCGAATTGGTAAATAGCGAATAAATTTACGTCCTCGAGGCGTAAGATTCGCGGTTACTCCGTAATACGATGCATCTTACTCTCGTTCGTCCTTCCTTGCCTCGTCTTCTTTTAATACCCTCCCGAGTATCCGCGGCTCGAGATTTCCCGGTTTAATCCTGAACGCGCGTAAATCATGAACTTTTCTTGACACTCCCGAGGTTACTAGTGACCACAGTCAACGTAGGGGGAGGGAACTTTGAGTCTCAATTTTATTCTAACTCTAGCTCTTTCCAAGTTCTTGAATTCCCATCGAACCAGCCTTTGGATCGGTCCGATTTCCAAGTAGCGTTTCCGTGCTCGAGCGAAAGTTTAGCCTCGACATTAAATTGAAAATGTGACGCAGAAAGGGCGGCGACACAAGGAACATCTAAACGGAAGAACCGTCGAGGGTAAGGACGACAGCGGAGGACCTAAGTAGCCGTGTACGCGTACGCGTCCGACCAGCACTCGAAACACAATTCGTTCCGGTTCTCGAAACCTGAAATGCTAATCTGCCGACGTTCTCTTTTGACCGATTACTCCCTCTTATTCCCTCCCCTGGCTCTGTCTCTCTCGTTGTTCCCCTGTCCCGCCCTCGGTGAAAAGTTTTCTCGATCGGCGTCGCAACCTTTCGCCGACTCGAATCGAGAACGAAAAGTTCCTTTCGGAAAAATCTTGGGCCACGGACAATAGTGGCCCTAACAAGCGAACTGGCCGTCTCTTTCTTGCTCGTAAGGTTCCCTTGCGCTTTCGAGCTCGCTCTGGCTTCGCTGCCGTTTAGCACCGGTGCACAAAGATGTGCGACAAAGCGGGTGAACTTGGCCGGCGTGCAGCCCTCTTTCGTTTCTCTTGAAGGGTGGGGGGTGGAAGGAGAGATCTTGGCAAACTGGGTACGGCGGAATCTGTTTGCTGTTTTCTCTGTGACCCGTGCAAAAGTTGACGAGACTTTCAGTGGTTGTTGAATAGAGGGATAAGGGCGCGCACCTAATACCGTGCACCTCAATGCCGGGCTTCGAGGGCCCTCGAGCAGTCGCTGTTTGTGTACCTGTGCAAGGAGGGGCCACGTTTCGATATTAACGTTCAACTGGTTTGGGAACCGTTTACCATCGGGATATCTGCTCTTGGGCGAATCGTTAGATCGGACCGTGAATTTTTAAAACGTACACTATTTATCATAACTAGGCTAATGATCCGTGTCACGATATTCGATCGTACTATTAAAAAACGTGTCCTGAATCGATACGATGCAAACTTCTCGGTTTTCATTCTCGTAGGAGAGGATCCTACTACGCGAAACGCGACGAAGAGTCCGTGGTGCCCGTTTCGCTGCGAAGATATTCAATTATGGTAGATCGGTGCAAAGATACGCGGCAACCGTGACAACTATATACGCGCGGGTCAGTGTCCAAAAAAATGCCACCTTCCACGAATAAATAACGCGCGCTTTGCATACGGGGGAACACCTCCCTTCGCTCAGGGCCGTACGGTAGCCTGGAAAAGAGTCGATTCGGATCGTTTGAAAATCGCCTCCTCGATGCGTGTCGTTCGCGATCGAAGATCGATGAGAAATTTCGATCGAGGCATCGGTTTTCTGGCGATCGGTTCCGAGCCGGAGCCACCGTGAAACCTCGATCCGTAAATTTTTCTGTTTTCTCGCGGGCAGCCGAGCAGGACTCGGGCACACCGACCCTGGTAACTCTAGATGGGCACCGACATACCGTGCCCATGACGCCCCTATCTTTTATGCCGGCAGTTTCTGAAAATCTCCGAGTTTGATCTGACTCCGTGCTGGAGGGACGAGGACGGAGGGACTCGTGCGGGAGAAAGAGAGAGTGGAGGAGGCCGGGGGAGGGAAGATTAGTTGCCAGCGACAGCAGCAACCGCAGCAGCAACACGTGTGCTCCACGGTCCAGAGTTTACATAAACACGTATAAACGTCGTGTAAACCGGCGCGCGAGAGGAGAGGCCCTCTCCGCTTTAGTCCGCGCGAGCCTGTGCGAGTGCCTCGCAACGGTAGCATCCCGACTCAGATAACGGCCAAGGATATACGACTCTAAACTGCACCTACGTGCAGGACACCGGGCTACCGAATTTTTCAGAAATCTAGATTCCACGCTGATTTTTCGGAACAACGTCTGAGAACCGGACCATCGGACCGTGCGTCCAACGGACGAATCTTTAACTCGTCGACGACGAACCGTGCGAAACTCTGTCGCAAATGTTGACCGATCGCGGGGCTGGTATTTAAATATTTAGAAAATGTCAAATTTAATAGTTTCGTTACGAACGATAGTCTTTCCGTGAGACGCGCGGCCATCAAAGTGTTAAAAGAGGAACAATCCCGTCTCGGTTCACCGGTAACATCATCCGGTGTCACTCTCAATGATCGATCCTCCAACGTTCGAAAGTTATTACACCTTCCTACAAGAAACATCTTCTTTCTGCCTCGATCTGATAAGAGAGATCCAGATCTCGTCGCGATTTTCCAAACTCTTTCGAGATCGATCGGATCAGAGGGTCCGCCTAGTTTCAGCAAGACTTCATTCGTGCCATCCTTTTATCTTATCTGGACAAGATCTGTAGATGGTGGTTCGACTCTACAATAGAGATTCCCGGTCGAGTATATCATCGTGAGGTGTTCTGCTCCTCGAAAGGTACCAGGCCATAGCCATCGATGTGCAGAGGAACGAGACGATGCGATGGAAGGAACGGGAGAGAACGGACAAACACTCGAATTACCTCGAGAAAGAAACATCTGCCGATGGCGCTCTCCCTTTTGGAGCCAACATGGCGGAATGATCGGCGCATCAACCGGTAGTTACGTTTACCCACGGATTTGCGGTTCTTTTTTTCGCCAACCTCGAGCTTTTCCCCTGCTTCGACTTTTCCTCCCGTTTTCAGCGCCGAGGCTCGCCCTTCCTTGTTTGTCGATTCACCGCGGCGGAAGCGTTTCCAGGCCGGCTGCTATATACATCCTTGATTCTTTCGGTCTTTTCCCAAACAGGTTCGCGTGCTTTCGAAAAAGAAATTCGTGTAAATGGAAATCTACTCGCATTCATCTTATAGACCCCCCCCCACCCCGGCGGTTGCTACTTTTAGTAAAAGAAACGATACCTTATATTTTGCTTCACGTATAAGTTAGACAATAAAGGCTACATTGTTATCAAAAGGAGACGTCGAGTTTCTAACTTTTAGCAAGTTACGTTTAAAACGTTACGCCACGGTAAGCTATCGCTGAAGAAGTTTAGAAGAACAAAAGAGTAGTAAAATACAAACGCGGAGGTCTGTTGCAAAAGGCAAGAATCGTGATGCAATCAATTGCGCGTACCAGACACTTCCATTTTCGGCCACGCGATGATTATCCAATCACGATCTGCCGGGCCAGCCGATTCTAATTCCAGCCGAGCCCCAGTGTCCGATGTTCGTGCAGCTTTCATTAAATCGCGACGTTCACGTTTCGATCCCGCTTTTATCCCGCCACGGAAAGCTCATCGATCATAAGCGGCGGCGCGCGATCGTCCGATCTCAAGACTTTACCTCTCTCTCTTTCTTTCTATCCCTCTCCGTCTCCTTCTCTCTCCGTCTATCTCTCTATCTCTATCTGCGTCTCGATCTCGACTTTTGCCACGAGGACAAAAATCACGCTGGAGGCGGAAGGCAAGAAGGGAACGGGACGCAGAGAGAGAGAGAGAGAGAAGGATGGCAGGACGGTGCAATCAATTTACAAAACGCGAACCTCCCCGACCTTATCTAGATCCAATATCTCATGGTCCTAATCCGTGCCAAGATCGATCTCTCGCCGACTTCTCGGATCTTATCGACGCCGGCCGGAATCGACGCGCAGCCAACAGGGGATGATTTCTCGGTTTTCACTAATACCGAACGTATAACAAGAAAATTATCCACGCGAGAACCCTTCGATAATGGAGGGAACGGTCGAACAAGAACGAAAGGGAAAAAGGGGGCTGCCCCCCGAAAGGTTTCCCAAAGAGTGGGGACGGTTTGGTTTTCTGGTACGGTTCTTAACAATGTCGGATGGCCCGGGACCTGGTGGTGTCCTCCTCGAGTATAATGGTCGCGAAAAATCATCCATTATCCTTCGATGGACGAAGAGGGAGGGAGGAGAATCTGAAAGCCGACACAATGGTGTACGCCCATATATCACTCCGGAGATTTTCCGAAAACTGCAGCTCAATGAGTTTCCTACTAAGAAGCATTCAAGGAAAGATGGAATTCTAGATTGCTTTTATACTGCCTCTTCAAGGTG
The DNA here is from genome assembly GCF_051014445.1 of Colletes latitarsis. Classification (NCBI taxonomy): domain Eukaryota; kingdom Metazoa; phylum Arthropoda; class Insecta; order Hymenoptera; family Colletidae; genus Colletes; species Colletes latitarsis. Next base: position 20,661,236 of record NC_135135.1, on the reverse strand, counting down.
CGAACCGTATCGACGAGAGTCTGTGTTCGGAACTTGGCCAAGACGGAAGTGTATCGATAATAAATCTTCCGGAGCTGTATACTGTACGTCCAGAGCGAACTACGAATTTCCTTTAAACGTACGTTTCATTCCTTCGATTCTTTCTTAAACTGTTTCATAAATGTTCGTTAATAATTGTGAATAATGGATCAAAATAGTATAGATAATTGAAGTATGTATTTTCTGTATAATCAAGATCTTTTATTAAGTATATTAATTGTCTCGTTAATCCGTTCTATTTAGACTTTGATTAGCATCGATATTTATCCAATACGGTCGTTACGTACGTTATCATCCTCTATTTGGAAAGTATCCGGATTCGGGACACAAGCGTATCACGAATCTCGAAATACGTTTATAGATATTGAAACACACACGCCCTGTGCTCATGTACTCCTCTCTCTCTCTCTCTCCTCTTCGAACCCAGCCGTAGCCAAAACGATTATAATAACTATTTTATCCGGCGCGGATCTGGGCCATTGTGCCTCCCCATTCTGAAAGTCATAACACGGTGCCTACACTGCCCTTCGGGAACTGCTCTTCGAGGCTCCCTTTTGGCTGCACTACACTATAAACCTGGTGCACCATGAATCTTGAATTTGTATACGCGTCTGTGTGCGTTCACGTATCTCCTCGCCTCGTAACGACGCACTTTCGTGAACGCGTATAAGCACGACCGTATTTCCCATCGGTGTACACGAACGGATGCCAGGCTGTTCGTAAAAAAGTGACAAATTTTCGTCGTATAAAACCTGCAAATACGTCTAGAGAAATTCACGGTCGTCTTCCTAATGGGCTTTCACCCCTTAACGATAGACATTATCGATATCAGCCCCTTCCCACGCGAAATCTAAAACAATTGCGACGAAACGCGCCTGCGTATATCGTTCGATGATAAAATTCTCATGAAATTCTTGGAGCAGATCGAAAGTTCTTTCCAGTTAAGTCTCCCTTAGAAAAGAATCCCGTGGAGTACACGAGGAAAGGAGAGCCGCAGGACGGTGTGTCGGTTGTGTATCGAGGGCTCTTTCTATATGCTCAGTACGCACACGCGTGCTTCTCCTCGCGCACGACCGTCGGGGGCAATATTTCACGGCATATTGTTGCCATCTGCACACGCAACCCCGCGCGCACGACAGAATGCACGACGTAGGAGAGACGCGAGCTTTTATTTATCTGCTATTTATTTGCCAACGTGCTCGCTACCGAAGCGGTCCCGGCGGGCTCACGACCCTGCCGGGGACAGATTTGAAAAGTTATTAATCGTCCCGTTTTTGGAAGGAGCGCGCCAGACCCGGGGACATTTCTCCTTTATGCCGAGTCGGGATAACCGGGCGTCGTTGGCACCTCGCTCGGAACCCTCGTTTCGATTGCTTCCAGAGGGTTCCTCGAGGAGGTGCGAATCGGTGGGTGGCGACCATTCACGCCGAATCCATGTCGTTTCCGGAATACTTGCCATTTGTAATTCTATCGTTCGATTAATCGTAGAAAATCTTTTCTTCGGTGGCAAATTAGACGCTCGTTGTGCAGAGCTTACGGAACTGCCGCGTAGGCGGTGAATAGAAGTTTTTGCGAAACGGTTCGTTTGCGTTCGATTCGCGTATCTGTCGCGAATTGCAAACATTGAAACCTCTCCGGTGGTAGCGAGCAAGGGAAGTTGAAGCACAGTCATGTGAAACGTCAGATAAGGCGGCGACACCACGCGCGGACCGCTATCTTTCCAGGTTCATAAATATTTAAGACGCCTTCTTATGACGGTGCTGCCATAAGTACCCGCAGTCCACGTCCGAGCGATTTAAATATAATCTGCGTGGTGGTGATACGTCACGGGAACATGGCAATGTTATCGCGCTTTTCACACGTGAGATGAATAACGACGTTGCTCCGCGCCGGTGCGAAAAGTTACCGCGCTTCTTTGTCGTTATTTGCGCCGACGTAGACTTTTCACGCGATACGACCGATCGCATTAATAACTCGAACTAGCCTTTCCTTCGCAGGGAGAGAAAAAAAAAATGGAGCACGCAGCCTGGTAACCGGTAACGACTAGAGAATGCAAACGAAAGGAGAGAGGAGAAACGAGCACGCATCGTTTTACTAATATTAGCCTAATGATGCTAATGTTGTCCATCTTGTAACGTTACCCATTTTTCTATGATTTCTCTGCGACAATGGTCGATAGTCTAGCATTCTCGACGCGTGCTACCAAACGCGTCGAGTGTACTTCTAGCGGAAGACGTACACGGAAGAATGTCGAAGGATTTATTATCTCTCAGTTTGTATCCAATATACAGGGTGTTCGGCCACCCCTGGGAAAAATTTTAATAGAGGATTCTAGAGGCCAAAATAAGACGAAAATGAAGAATACCAATTTGTTGATGGAGGCTTCGTTAAAAAGTTATTAACAATTAAATTCAAAAATTTTAAATCGTTCTGGAAAAATTATTTTCGGTTGCGGGGGTCAATTACATTCATTTTTGGTGAGTAGACATAACCTCGAAATCTTACGCATTTTCGAGAAAAAAATTCAGTACAGGCGGAACTTGTAACGTTAATAACTTTCTAACGAAGCCTCCATCAACAAATTGATATTCTTGATTTTCGTCTTATTTTGGCCTCTAGAATCTCCCATTAAAATTTTTCCCAGGGGTGGCCGAACACCCTGTATACGATCCTGTTTCATCTACGATTACACTTTACAAGCACGTTGACCGATCGTGTCCGCATCGCGAGCATCGAACGAAAGATTTTTAAGCACAGTTACGAATCGGATGGAAGCAAAATCCATCTCGACGGTAAAAAGTTCCTCCGTACTCGTGGAACACACATATCCCATTCCAGCGGATCCCCGTTTTTACGTTCCGCTAACGCGAATTTCAAATTCAAGACGCGACTGCATCCCCCTTTTTCCTTCACCGTCAGGAACGACTCGGGGGCCTGGGAGGGAGAAAGGACGAAGTTGGCCACCATTTTCCCCATAAAAAATCCGCCAAGTTTGCGCTTCCTGTTCGCGCGTCTCCGCACTTCTCGGAGAGAGCGCCAGGAGGAAGTTCCGGAAAAGGGAGTCTACGGCCAGGGAGTCAGAGAGAGAGAGGGAGCGAAGGAGGGGGTGTGAGCCGACGGTAAAATATATTCCAGTCAACTTCCGGTGGAAATAAATAAGAGTCACGCCACACGGTCTCGTTGCGCCCCGACGACGGCGGCCATTCGTGTGCAGGGGACCTTATCTCTCGATATCTTTGCTCTCTTGCCCTAGGCGAAGAGGAACCACCGGGAGAGAGAAGCGTTTCCACCGGTGCTCATCAAGATATCCAGAAATCACGATGAAACGCTCCGCGATACGATGTAATCGCGTTCGAGCCGCTATTGTAGCTCGCGAGTCCCTGCGAGCTTTTTCCTCTCTAAGCCGGAGAAAATATTTTTCCTGTTGTTTCCGTGTCTCGGCCCTCTTTCCGGCCCGCCTTCGCTCTTCTCGCGCGATAATTGTAACCGCGCGTTCGCAGGCTGTTCCGGTAACGAGCGCGAACCCTCCGCTGTCCCGGGACTAATTTCAACCGGAAAATAATCAACCCTTGCATCGATTAAAGAACAGACACGATCAAACCATCGCTTAGGTTTCTTTCGGGCGTTAAGAACGTGTTTAGGTAGGGTGAATCGTATACTCTGGCTCGCCTTCAATTATCGTTTCTCGACGCGAGCGAGCCGACTGTATCGTCTCAATTACCAAGTCATTAATTCCCGTCTTCTTTTTTCAGGAGAGAAACCGTTCAAGTGCGAATACTCTGGCTGCGAGAGGCGGTTCGCGAACAGCAGCGATCGCAAGAAGCACAGTCACGTCCACACGTCGGACAAGCCTTACAATTGTCGAGTTTCTGGCTGCGACAAGTCCTACACCCATCCCAGCTCGTTGCGCAAGCATATGAAGGTACGTTTGCAATCTTAAAGTCTTTCTTTGGTCTTTCGATAGTCGTAGCAAACGATGAACGCAGTTGTTATCGGTATTCGGTATAAAGGCGGACAGCGAGGGTCCAAGAAGACCCAGGGTTGATCGGTCGAGCGCAGGGTTAAACGATCGCAGCGTGTCGTTGGTGTTTTCGTAACGCCGCGGACAATATCGAGGTGTGTCGGGTCCGCGTGTTCGCCGTTTCGTTTCACGCTAGGCGAAACGCTAGTAGACACGAGGCGAGGTAAAAAAAGGCTTGTGGGAAGAGACGTTACCGGGTGGGTATCCCGGCGCATGGTTCATGCACGAACGGCCACGGAATCTTAATAGGAAATTATCCGTGGCACAGAGAGAAGACGGAAAGAGAGGCAGAACCGTCCAAAAGCCAACTCCCGAGATACGTGCGCGATAGGTTCGTCGGATAGGAACGAGCACCTTTCGCTTCTCCACGCTTTTCGCCGGCCGTGATTCGCGGAAGGCAGTCGTCGAGATTTGCTCACTGAATTATGAACGAAGGACCAGAGAGAGAGAAAGAGCGAGAGAGAAAGATGGGAAACGAAGCCTTGATCCCCGTCTCCCTGATCCCGGCTTCTTCGGTTCAGCCAACGCGCGCTCCTTTTGCTCGTGATTCCCTTGATCTCAGAAGCGATAACTTACGACGATCAAATACAACTAGCTGCGTTTTCTTTCGGTTACACGTCCCGACGTATGCCGTGGATCATCCCCGCGGTATAATTCCACGGCTCGTGGAAAAGTAAATTAAGACCAAGGAGCCAGTATTTACGGACCTTAACGTTCGAGGACATCGCGTCGGAGGATCGATGCTTCTCGAATCGTTCCATAAGCAATCGATCTAACCAACGTCTGGGATAGTTTTGAATAAACTCGGGAATTGTCTTTTAACCCAGCAAAGGTTGGATCGGTCTGGTTCCTAGTCTGGAAATGCATAGGTCCTCCGAACCTATTAACAATTAGCTAAAATTCTGCTAGCAGCTTCCTATATTGGATCCTCGAAAGCCCACCTCCGAGAAGCCGAAGAATTTCTACCCCTCGAGTACGAGACTCGAGGGTTAGGAAATTTCCTGTTCGCGTCTAACGTTAGGCTCCGCCTCTTGTTCCAGGTGCACGGCATGACCCTGGGCGAGGGCAAGATAGGAGGGGGCTACGAGAGCGAGGGTGAAGAGAGCAGCAGCAGCGGGGGTAGCTTATCTATGACCGGGCATACGGAGTCTCCTCAGCCGCCTCCGGTTGTCCCGACAACGACCACGGCCAACCCACCGTCGAGTCATCTTTCGGCTCGAGGTCCAGAATTGACGGAATGGTACGTCTGTCAGCCGCCGACGGTCGGGCCTCAGCACAGTCCGTTGCCAGGGCCTCCGCCGCACCATCACCTTGGTCCGCATCACTTCAACCCACTGATGCATCACCAAGCAACTGCCTACTAGTTCCTGTCGGGAACCGACGATCAGCAGACCAGTTATTCCAACGAGATCCACGCTGCGTCGATCGATCTCTATAGATGTTCGCGTTGGGCCACGTAGGATGACGTTCGACTTTGAACCGACGTTTCATCGAGAGAAGCCACATTTTCGACCATTCGGAAGCTTCGTACGCGACGCGAAACTGACCGAGGAAAACCTGAATCGAGTCGAAATACAACAGTGCCTCGTTCCGATAGTTTCGGTGCAGGGAAACAACGAGCCACACGGAGTCTTCGATCTCGAAACGACAAAGATTCTCTTCGTCGAAATTAAGGAACTCTTTCTGGGAAGTATGTACACGTTAGAGAATACACTCGCGACCAAAGGTAGAACGAAATTGACTATTCGTTAGTCTGTCATTAGTATTTATTTTTACTTTGGCCAAGTCGGGACCGTTCTGCTGTTTCTATCAGGCAGGGGTATGGCATAGCCCTGGTTCCCGTCTAATTAGACGAAAGGAACGAGCTCGGGAATCGCTTCTTCATCGACGCGGCGAGCAATCGCCAGACTCGTTAACCGCGAACGAAAATACGCGTATCGCGTTATAAATATCCAAGTTCAGGACACGCCAAACCAAAAAGAAAGTTACCTCCGATCGTAAGCGGCGAGGTGCAATTGCGAATACAATTAACCTAAATCACCGACCGCTGTTAGAACGCGAAAATATTGCCGCGAGAAGAGGTGGTGTCACGCGTCGTTGTTCGACGCGAACACTAATCGTTTCGTAATCGTGGCGTTACGAATTAAACCGAAACAATTCGCGTAACTCTAGCCGCGTTCGTGCCTCTATTTATCAATCGCGCGGCTGAAGAACGGCTCGGCGAGTCCCAGTTTAATTGTTCCTCCGAAGCACGACTAAACGCGCCCATTTCTCGCGGGACTCGAATCTAATCGAAGCGTCGATAACGATCGAACGAATAATCGAAGGTGTTGACGAAAAACCGTTGTTGTAAATATATATTATAGTTAAAAGTCCGTCGAGCGGAGAGAGTAATTCGCGAACGATCTCCAACGGATGTTGGAGTTGTAAAATATGTACTACGATTTTTCTAATGTGTGATATTCTGTAAATACAGAGACTTAGTGAGCGGTACGCGATCATAACATTATCGTAATGATTATTATTTTCGTTGTGTATATGCTTAAGCTGGCGGAGAAGCGAGATCATTCGAGCATCGACCATACCTGTATCATACTATAATATTTGTTTTGCAGAGATCCAAAATATATTGACGATGCGGTATATTAGAAAACTATCCAGTGTTTCCTGTCGCGCGAACCACCCATTCCCATTGTTTCTCGAATTCGTCGACGAAAAGAATCGAAAAATGCATTTTTCGTGTACGTATTTTCTTTTGATCAGGAGCATCGTAAATATGTGATTTTAACGTCGTATAATTGATTATTGAAAAGCTGCCCGAACGATGACAATGCTGCATGCGAAGAACCTCCTCGGACCCACATCGACCTTTTTCGTTACCGCGGAGGCGGTGGATACTTTATACTTGTATTGTAACGAAATTTATGAACGATCGAGATAATAAAATGCGACGAGGAATTTGCTTGCCCCGCAGTTTCGAACGTATATCGACCGACTAAGAATCTCCCTTGATTTCGGTCCTGAGATTACGTCGTGTCAATAAATAATAACTTTAACGCGAAGAAATTAACGATCGTTCTATCGAGTCGGTCGATCGTTGAATCGAATTTAACAGTCTGCGTTTCAGAATTAGTTACGAACTTTAATACACTAGATATCTGATACATGAAAATACAGGAAGTACGTTATTAGCTGTATTTATTATTAAGCAAAAACAGGTTAGCGCCATGGAGGCGGTTTAGGGTCCGGTAGAAAATTTGGAACGTTAGGATCGCAAACAACGGAGGAATACCTAGGATCGCGCAGCGCCGGCTCCAAGATTCCTAGGTGAGATTATGAGAAAGAGTTTCCCCGCGGGATTATAAATATCGTACGGTGGGGACCTAGGTGGGCCCTTATTAAACTGGCCGCCGATGGTCGAACCGGAGGACCGTCCAACCGAGGAGCGTATTGACCGAATGGAAAAAAAATGGAGCAAGAAGGGTACGCGTACGCATAAACGGGGGAAGGTTCGGCTGACATGGCGCCACCATGTGTCTAGGCACCTACGCGAGAAGAGGAAAGAAAGGGACGTTGGAGAAGATAGGATCGGCATCGAGAAGAGAGAGGACGCCGGGCCATTTTATTGCTCGATAAGCAGATGAATTCGACAGATAATTTCTAGCCCGGATGCAGATGATTTTATTAGCTAAACCGTAGATACGAGTCACCGGAATTTTTCGGGCTCCGGACGATTGAGATGACACCGTGGGGTGGTGGTGATCGAGATGCGACGATAAAGGGACGCGTAGATCTATCTCCGGTGTCTTTGCATCGCCTCGCGTGATCGATGATTTTCTCCCGGTTTTTGTAACGAAATTCCCGGACGGTCTCCGCGCGCTCATCCCCTCGCGCTTCCGTCCACGGACTCTATCGACTCTCGTTTCTCTTTGTTTACGGGCCCAATGTCGACGCGGTTCGCTTCAAAAAGATTCGTTACAGTGTCCAGCGCGAATCGAGACCGACCTAGCAACGTTCGCGAATGGTATTCGCAACCGTGGCTCCATGTCCGAACTCGGAACCGTCCAATCAGTCAAGTCGACTCGGAGCGGTCCGCAATCAAACTCTCGTCGTTTTACAGAAATATTCGATGGACCAAAGCAGCTGGCGCGGGACCCTCGTCAGAGAACGCCGAATAAATATCGTTCCAGTGAGATAGCAGACACGAGAAATAGCGCGGCGAAGGGAGGGAAGGGGGTGGGAAGGGGGTGGGAGGCAGGGAGATTCCATCGTCCGGTGGCCCGACGCGAAAAAATAATTCCGTCGCCTAGGACGTCCTTTTGTCTTGGCTTTCATTTTTTTTCTCTCTTTTTTTATTTTCGCCCGCTCGTAAAGTCGAGGTTCGTATTAAAGGGCACGACACATAATTAATGCCGGATGGTCACGGAAGACCGAAAGGTGATGCGCGCGGTTCGTGGCTTTCTAAAGAAACACGTCCGTGGGCACGGACCGCACATGCGTTAAGTTACACGCTTGCACGCATGTCGCGTGCCAGCACCACCTACCCTTGGTCATAGTTTGCGCTCTACACGTGTTATGCCCGACGCGCGTCGACGCAAAACGCGCTGCTTTACTTATTGTTAGTACGAGGGTAATTACTTACAAACTGCTAAGCCCATAGTTTCCCTGGACGCGTAACGAACTCGTACTTTCCGCCATTGCGAATTAGTGCCTTCACGGACTATTACGAAGGGATAGGTAGTATGTACTCGGCAGACGATACAAGCAAGAAAGGAGGGAAAGAGTGAAAATGGAGAGAAAGAGGCGCGAGTTGGCGTGTCGTTAGCCTCGTGGACACGATCAGCGACGCTACTTCCGCAGAAACGACGTAAAACGATGTAAGAGGATTAAACGGCACGGCCGATTGGCTTCCATTACCGGTCCCGTCCGAGCTGTAAATCCACCATAAAGCTATTGATAAATCACGCGCAATATCGCGCGGTCGCGCGACTCGCCTTAACGATCCGGCTACGCTTCGGTTACGAAAACGCCAACAAAAGGACGGCTTTTTACCTCGTTTGAATGGAAACCGGCCGCTGGGCGCGGTCTTAACGGGAATCCAAGTTGCGTTTAAACGCTCTAGGAAATATTTACGAGGTTAAATGGTGGTCGGATTAATCGGGAAGTACGGAACGAACGACAACGACGACGACGAGTTTAATCGATTAACGAACGCCGCCACGCTGGCCTGCTTCGTTAATTTACTACTCGCACCGTTGTGTGTATCGGGTCTTCAATTTTCTTTCTTTCTTTTAATGTTTTTAATATCGATCGATCGGCTATTACCGGTTCCACGGCGGCTGTTAATCTTTCGCGAGGCGATTGATAAATCACGACGAACATTGTAGGTTCGCGCGACTCGGTCGCGCTGGACAGGGAGTCCGGATTAAAAAGCGGAGGATTTTTCGGCCATGCGGCGATAAATCGTTTGCGGGGACCGTTGTTGAAGAATCGTGTTCGGACCACGAATAAATTACCCTATTGATGGTTTCATAAATAATACAATTGCGGGGATTCGAGCATCCGGCCGAGAGATTTATCGATGTCAAAGGAACCGAGGATAGAGTACTCGCGCAACCGGAGAGTCGAGTGTGTACGGTGCCGATGAGGATCGACGGAAACGCGAAAGGTAACGCGATTGATTTTTACGCGCAGCAAGACTATCAGTGAGTGGAGAGAATCATTTACGAGGTCGATTTTGTCGGACGAAGGTTGCAGTGTCTCGACCCTGTTCTCGACGATCGAACTCTCGAAACAGTTCTCACCGTGCGGCGTGTTCGAGCGTGCCCCGTATAAATCTGCTACGAAGCATGAGTTGTACGGGCTACAACCGCATCGAGTCAATTTTTGCTCTTTTTTTTCTACGCTCGTTTGGATTCTCGCCACCTATCCACCCCTTCGGTGTCGTTTATGAAAAATTCATTCGGCGCGTCGTGTCTTAATTTCGAAGAACGAATCGACCAGCTGGTAAACCTGCATCTGTCTTGCATGCCTACCATTGTCTCGTTCTTTATGGACAAATTTTCGAAAATGACACTTTGAAATTGCCCTCATGAAAATTAATCGAAGGTAACGCTTCGTCGAAGCGGCCGGCCAGGTCGTGCAGACCTTCCATTGTTATACACGGCATGCGACCGCTCGAAGGTCTCGGAATCGAAACAACGGTAACCCTCTGCAATAAAATTCTTTATAATGCGGCCAATAGATATCGGGAGCTTACTTGTCACTACCTGCGGTCCAAATTATCGTACGATTCTTTCGTTGGTTCCTAGACGCGAAATGAGAGTTTTGACTCTCGTGGACGTGTTAATATCGGCTGCAGAAATTTAAGTGTGTTACAAAAGTATTAACAAAAATATTACCCAAGTGTCTGGATCATGAGTAAGTACATTTATGTTATCGTTCACCTAATACTCTAGCAATTTCGAAAATCCAATCGTTAGTTTAACACCTTGACGAACTCTAGCAATTGCAAAATTGTGATTAACGCTACCTGAATTAGGAATGCTATAAAATAACAGGTATACCACGCTTATATAATATGAATGAAAAACTATCATAGCCGTCAACGTGTTAGTGGATAAAATTGAAAAGCGTAAGTACTACCATTCGAATTATAAAATTAATAATGTTCAATGTGCTAAATATCGTTCCGGATTGCATTAAAGTATGGCAGCAATGTTTGTGGTACAATTTCTTTTGGAAACCCGTATAAAATGGAAATTGTATTATAGGTCGATACGACCCTTCATCCGGCGTTCGAGGGTTAATATCGAGAAGCCCTGGCTCGCGGTTTCCCTTGATTATTCGGCCAAGTTTAAATCGTAGAGCGACGTAACAACCCTTGGGGGGTAGTAAAATTTCTCGGGAGCGCATCGATCGGCTGGTATCGATTACTCGGGCTGTCTCATCCATCGATAAAGCATCTCGAAGACGATCGGAACGACCGGTGTTAAGAGGTTAAGGGCTGCTCCCGCGAAGTGAAACTGTGTCGTGCGTTCCAAAGCCGGATCGGCGTGCTCCGTTGAATGAATAATACCACGGTGTGTACTCGCGATGGGCACACGTACAACAGTTTGTTGTATCGAGGGAGAGCGTCGCGACGGTGTATGTGTGTGCGCCGGTATGATCTACGGGGGTTATTACAACGGCAGCAAGCCACGACGTCGAGTGCTTACCGAGAATACAGAGCCTCTCTACTCTTTGCCCTCTGCCACGATATAACATCCTCGCCCCCACCGTCTTACCAGAAATCGCTCCAGTGCAGCGAGTACAATTCGTCAGCCGTGTATTTCGTCGTCAATGATCCGATTCTACCCCCAGAATTAGGCTACAAACTCTAAACAACGAGAATAGATTGAAACCCACCATTCGTTTTATCGAAAATTAATTCTTATCAAAATCAAAGGGTATATAATTCTTTACAAGAAAGGTTTTATTCGTATTTTGAATAACTGTAATATTTTACAAGTAAATCAACAGTGGTTTACTCGTAATTTATCCGTAATGGTTACAGTCGTAGATGCAATCGAGGAGAAAATGGAATATAGCCTAGGTTGGAACGTACGGAAGACTATTGACCGTAATCGCGTATCGACGAATAGCATGAAACTAGCGAGAGAGGAGAATGAAATTCAGGGAACCGAACGACCCGACAGCGGCTCGAATATTGCGTTGGTCCTTACCAATAACCGGAATTGCACCGACCTGCTGTGAGTAGTTTTCGTTATTCGAGCGTGAAGTATTATCACGAAGGAGGATAAATGGAGGTAGGCCGTGTGGAAGAGGAATAAAAGAGGAGGGCCAGACGAACATTTACCCGTCTGCTCCGATCCAGCCGATGGGAGGAACGGAAACAGAGAGTGGAGGAGAGAGAGACAGAAAGGAGAGTCGAATGAGAATGAGAGCCGGAAAGTGCAATTTGTAGTCGCTCTCATTTGTCACTGTATCCCCCTCCGCCCCTTTCGCCCTCGCTACCCCCACTTTTCATCGTTCCCTCCTTCTTTGTCCATTTTTTCCTCTCACCGCGTCCTCTTCCTCCGCGAGTCCTCTTTCTGCCTTCCACTTGTACGCGGTCGCGTTCAGGTACTCCCACTTCCTCTCCTATCTCTGTTCTTCGTTTTTCGCCGCTGCCACGTTTCTCGTATCGTTTCTGTTCGCCTCGACCTCGTCTTGCATCCACGCGGGAGAATCTTGCGAGATAATAAGCTGATAAGGGATTTATAAATCCGTTCTATGCAAAATACACGCGCATCTGTCAGCCTGTTGGAACGATCTCCGTGATTAGCTTCGGTGTACATGTACCCTTGTTGCGATCTTCTTTTTTTTTTTAGTTTTAACCAACGTTCCTGTAATACGAAGAATCCCCTTCGAGACTTAGCGTCCATTGATAATCGTTCTCTCGGACAAAGGTTACTAAATTTTGCGTATAAAAGACACAACACCCTTTTATCTCTATTTATGGTAATTAGAATATAAAATTCCTTATTTGTATTAACGAAATCGAGCATCAGTGTACTTGGGAATCGAGGGGAAGGATTCGCGTTAAAAGATTGTCTTTGTCCGTGAAAAAAAAGAGCGGACCGCGAGAATCAATGATCGTACGCATAAGACGGTAACGTCGAACGTTTGCCACGTTCGCGGCGATCGTAATGACTTCATAAAAAGCGACGATTTCTCGGAACGTCGAGAGTTCCCGAGAGGGTCGCGGTCCTTTCGGGCCATTAAGAGGCTAGGACCAAGCGACTAGGTGGAACAGTCGAAAGGCGTATTCCGGTATATTAACACGTAACACATCAAAAGCACGTCGTACGGGCACACCTGCGCCACACTCTCGTCCAGGCACACGCGCTTATACGGTTATTTATGCCCTGTAAAGGCTGTGTTTTCGACTCACGGACTCCAGTGGAAACCGAAACGCCCGTCTCATTCACGTGGCCCGGTTATAAACGTCCGCGTAAATTCGATGCTGGTTAGAGATCGTAAAGTAGCTGGATATGTCCGATACGGCCGTAGTGGCTTGCCACAGAAAATCATAAAGTCCGCCTCGCGCTACGCTCGTCTCGAGAAAAACGAAGGAGCGAATCCCAGCCTATTACGCGGATTGCTCGACTACTTCTCAGCTTGCTCGAACGTTTTACGATATCGAGAAAAAGTTATCTCGTCGATGACAAGCTCTCTTTTCACCAGCGACGAACTTGAGTCGTATCGTATCGTTTCGAATATCATAATTTCTCGGTAGAGTCGTAGTCGACGATGTACGTATTAGTAATTCTTCCTATTATCGTCCCTATTGAAACGAGTAAATTACAAAGGTCGAAAAATACCTTTTTTGGAGTTTGTTCGAGTCGAAACACGAATTGCTGCGTGTCGTTCGACGAACGGAAGGGTCTAGCGAGGTTGTTAAAAATTCGCAGGACCGAAGGACGGAACGGTAGTGAAGCAGAAAATAGGCCAATCCTCGACACGTTCCGGTTTTTGTCGTGACAAGAAAAGGAGCAAACGGGCCGCAGATATCTCGATTAGATTTACCGACGCAACAGCGGTCGAAGGTGGTCCGAGCTGACGTACCAATGTGTGCCTGCCACAACAGCCACGTCTGCTCTTATTATTATAAATTATTTATTTGCATTTCCAAATGATCCTTGAAGAATCACGGTATTATGCTAATGCGGAGATTAACATATAGGGAGGCCCGGCGCGATATTTCAACTCGCCTCACCATTTAGACTGTGGGAGTCTAGCCACTTCGGTGTTTGATCTCTGCACGACTCGAAAGAAAGGCGCGGGCCGGGGATATTTTATCATTTCTCCTCGTACAAAAAGATTCGTACGGCCTGCTGAGGAATTCCTGCGCGACCCGGCCCCAGAGAACAATGCTTTCTTCGCCGAGAATCCTTCGGCAGCCGATCGTGCTCCACGCGCAACAGCCACGCAGCTTTTTAACTTACATGTTCCCTAATTAGACTATCGATCGAACGTTTACGAGTGAACAAAAGTCGCGGGGAATCGATTACATAAAGTAGAGAGACCCGATGAGTTTGGTTTCTAGTTGCGAGGCGGTGATGGTTGCTCGGTGATCGAGAGATCCCCGGAACAGAGCTTGACTGTGTCAGCTAACGACACCGGACGCGAACAAATTCGGAACGGGCGGACGAGTGTAGGGCTGTGGTTCGACCGGTTGTACGTCAAGCGGCGAACATTGTAATCTTTGGGTAATATATTGCGGCGCGGCGAGGACGGGGCCGGCAGGCAGTAATATTCGCGTAGCGATCGCGCGGACTGTCGGTGCCGGAGCGGCTCGGTCGCTCTTAAACGACTTAACCAAACGTAATTAACGTTGGCCTATCATTATGTGGTAGCGGGGCCACACCCTCGTCACATTATATGTTTATAAATCAGACCGGCGAATGGCGAATAAAAAACACGACGAAAATCGAGTGTCGAGGGGCGCCTGCACGCCGCCCTCTCCCCCTCTTCGCCGCAGCGGCGACGTCCGAGGCCCGTTCGTGGCGAGCAGGTAGAGGAATTCTTATGCTAATGATTTTATGATCGTGGAAATGAATGCTCGTCATATTTTTTTAATCGCCTGGGTTTCCACGTAGGCCCGCGAGCGGGACGGCGCGACGCACGGCCGGCCAGAAACCGAGACTCGGAAACCGTTCCTGTCTCCCGACTGCCTACTTTATGTCCACTCGTTTTTTATCCCCGTTGTTACAGTCTTACGGGCCCGGCGTGCCCGTCTTATATGTACTCTCATAATCGTAAAGTAACTCCGAAAGGACAAACTTTCAGCGTTTCGAGGCACTTTACGAAACAACCGGCGCTTCGGACGCCGGTTAAATATGTAATTGAATATCGGCCGCGTTTCAACGACACCCGTAATTAATACGATCTCGTTCGGGGCCCGTTGAAACGCGCGGGACCCGCGCGAGACGAAACAGCGCAGGTGAAATCATCGTTTGTCGTTAAAAATTAACCGTGGAACGTCGCTGGAAGAAACCGAAAGGGAGCGCGTTTCGGGAAAGTAGGCGCGCGTCAAGTACCGTGTAATTAATAGTAATCTAGATCGCGCGCGCAACGAACGCGGGAGTAACGAACACGGTTGTTGTGCAACAGATTCATTTTCATATCGGGCGCATCTCGCTTCTTCACCCTTCCGTATCGGCACGCTTTAATCTTACGTAAAAGAAAATTCTCGACCAAGGGCTCGATTCGCGTAGCTTTCGCGACGAAACGCGAACCGGCGGCGAGTTTCCCTCGGACGTTCGGAGAAATTGTCGAGTTCGTTGGGCCGAGTAAGACGTCAGAGAGAACGCGATACATCGGGACGCGGCGAGGAACACGCATTATGAGGTAACAATTACATTGTGTTCGCGCGAACCGCGTATGTAAATGCGCGCTCGACGTGGACAGCGCGTACAAAGGTGCTCGCGCAACCACCGACTCTCACACTGCCTCGCCACGGGCAGGTGTACCAACAGCTGAATCCAACCACCCACATACACGCATACACGCTTAGATCCGACTCCGACACCTTGATGGATACTACCGTGTCCCTGTTTCGCGGCGCATTGCGCAAGGTGCACCTTCGGCTCTTTTCCTCCTATTAACCAAGTCCGTATAACGTAATCCTCGAAAGTCTATTGTGCCAGCCACTGGTAATAATAGAATCGCCAAGTAATAAACGTCGACTGAAACCTTATCGAGATACCGCTTGCTTGCGGTTGATACGAATTAATCGTCTTCGAGACTCGTTGCTGGCAGGCGGAACTTTCTTTCCGATCGGAAGTCGATGCAGAAATAGATGCCATTGTATCGACAGCGAGGGTATCAACCTTCGCGACAATGATCGACCGTATGGATCGTGATCGGCCAGAACCGAATCATCCAATCTACGAATCGTGTCTGTTCGCGTCGCTTAAATGGCTTTGAAAGTTGGAGCAAATGTGCCTTTGAAAACGCAGAATATTATTACGTGTAAATTTTCTTTTTCTTTAATATTTTTCTGATGAAAACGCGGTACGAAAAAGCTGTCTGCCCACGATCGTAGATCGAATCGCAAGGAAACGGAGGCCGTCGATAACGACGGGACTCGTTAGGCGCTTGAAATACGACTTCCTCCTGAAAACTGGCGCTTCTTCGGTTGTTTTTTTATGTATCTCTGAAAACACGTATCACTATTCCGGATTTCGTTTCCGCATCGGTGTACCGCCGTAACGGATATAGTCGCGATAAGAGCACGAAATCCTTGAGCAGGTGGCCGTGGTCTCGCCGCGGCCCGACAGGTCAGGATCGTAAGCGCTTTTAGGACGATCGTATTGCACATGCTCGTCGAACGTTTTTACGCGCTTATATGGGTCAAAATTAGCATCCCCCGCTGTTAATTGCGCGCGAACACCCGCCTTTCCTACTTGGTTGGGTTACCGTAACACGTGTGGCTTACGCGTTACCTGCCAGGCGAAAGAAAAAGTGTTGCCGCCGAGAAAATGCGGGTCAAGAGTTTACGCCGGGATTTTAAGCAGTTGGCGGTGAGCAATCCTGACTGTTCGTTCGTTATAAAACATCTATGCCCAACGGCGTACATATATTACGTATATTTATAGTTCTTAGAATAAGCTAAAAGATTACTCGGTAGAACGCGTAGACGACGGGTACAAAGAATATCGAAAAGAGCCTTCCTATGGTAGCTCGAGTTTCTCCGATACGACAAGTCTAAAGGCCAAAACGTGGAAGGTACGGAACCATGGCGGACGCAGGGTTTGAGAGAAGGTCCGATTGGGCGGAACGGCGGAGCAAGGTGTATTTCTTTAGGATCGAGGAAAAACGAAGAAGACGAGGATCGCTCCCGGGATGAAACAACAATCTAATCGCGGACGCCATTTTGTTTCTGCCTACCGGAGCAGTAGTTGATATATGATCCCATTGGCTACCAAGCTGTTTGGTTCCCAGCTCTGTACCGGACAGCAGGCTCGACCTCAACCTTATGGTGGTTGCTATATAGCCATAAGCCGGACGCTCTTCGGTTGCCCTGGCAATTAAAATTCTTTTCCTCCCGCCATGGTTGCTTCTGCGTCTTCTTCTTCTTCTGCTTCGTGGTCCTCTTTCTGCACGGTCGGTCTACCCACAGCTTCTCCGGTTCTTTCTTCATCTTGTTCGTACCTTTCCCTTCGTCGTCCCCTCCCCCCCCGCGCGTTCGTCTGTCTTTCATCCTCCACCTCCTCTCCGTCATCGTACTCCTTTTCGTTCTCATCGTCTCTCGGTGCGCGGAAGATACGCGTAGCAATTAAAACTGCCCGCTCGCTTCGGACGTTTACACGATCCTTAACTGCTGGTAGCGCAAGGGTTAAGGGAACTGACGTGGCCAGCTTAAGTAGCCGGTCAAGGGAAACGGGTAATTATACGAAACGTCGAGGTTTTCGAGCCGCGCTATCGTCGAACAGCGCCGAGGCACCTCGACGATTGCGTTCGGCTTCGTTAACGATTCGCGGCGATGTCCTGACCCGGGGAAATATGCACGATAAATCGGATTAAGGTAACGGTGTCGTTACGCCGCGTTAAAATCCTTTAACTCCCTCCCAAGATATTTACCGGTCGATGCTCGACGTTTGACGGACAACTTCTCGCTGTTTTCCTCGGCCATCTTTCCAATTAACGCGAAGGTTAATAGCGTTATTTATTTTCTATAAAATAACGCTACTCGTTCGGTTATAGCAAACCCCGACGGAAACTTTTTTATCCAACACCTGGGATCCGGTAAGAATCGCAGAGGGTCGAGATCGCGATATCCTCGTTAGTCGCGTTTCGTCCTCGAATGGAAGATAAGTTGGATTAACGCGGGAAGTATACTAAACCGCGTTAGAGTCCTTTCACTCTCGACCGGACGGTGAAAAATCATCGTTCGAGTCAAATGTTACCGCGAGCATCACGGCGTGCGCTCGTTACGCGTGCGTAAAATCGAGCGAGAAACGAATTTATGGATCGCGTCGAATCGAAGACGTAGAAAGTTCCCCCCTTTCGGGAACAAGACGCACGAGCGCACTCGTCGCGAACGCTGATGGAGAACCAGCCGTTAACCGTGTACCTCGTTCGATTTACACCAATTACGGGCTATCGATGAACCAACAAATTCTCCGCACGTTACTAATTGATAATAAACGGAACTCGTTGCGTCGCTAATTGACGCGTTCATTTACAATTGCCTCAAAGGTGCGCCGATCGCAGACTGTACGCGAACGGGTCTCCCTACTTCGATTATCGGCGCTGTCGGCGTGTTCGATGCATGCGCGATAAGGCCCGCTTGGACTCCCGTAAATTTGCAAAACATCTCGTTGCTTCGAAATAGCGGTCTGGAATCGGAACGTTTAATAAAAACTAGTAATTTATTAACGCGTCAAGACTTCTTTTGATACATTTAATAATAGCGATCAGCATAAACGTACGATCCCTGCTTTACATCGAAGGATCACTGTGAATCGATTAGTCGTTTAACCTCTGAGGGTAAACATAATTAGTTGTAGCAGAACGAATAGACGTAATTAACTCGACTTAAAAAACAAAGTGAAACACAGATACGCTCGATCTCGATTTATCTATCGACGCGACGCGTTTATCGCGGATCAATCGGCACCGAAAGTAGCGCGTATTCGATGCAAGAGCAGGTGAACCTCGACAAACTGACCTCGGGCCTCCGTTTCCTCGGTTGCAGTTGCACCTCGACCACGTTGCGGCAAACGTCGTGTTACGACGAGATATGTTACACGGTTGACCAATATTTTTGCGCCAAGGTGAATATCCGATAAGACGCGAATCTTAAAAGATTCGTTGAATTTCGGAACGAGATAGCCGCTCCCCTGGCAGGAAGGTTCAAGTAAATGAATAATTATGACGCGCTGTCTGGTTTCCTTTTTATCGAAGATCGCGAGATCGTTCGTAGCAGGTGGAAGTTTTCGGCAAGGCTGCAGTTACGTGACTGCCAGGGACTAATTGCCGTACCCTCCGTGTCCACGTGGACTCTGCATTCTCGGAATGCTTCATCGTGCTGATACGCGGCCGATTACAAACGAATAAAATACCAAAGCAATCGTTCCCCGCATTCTCCGGTCATAGCGAGAGATAGATGGTTCTTTGCCTGCCTTGACAAATTGTTCCGTCCCCCCTTTCCCCTCAAATTTCTTTTTTCTTACCTCTTGTTGCCCTACAGGAGGAGGCGGAGAATTTAACGATCGTAAAGAAATGCAGTTCTAAAGTTCAAAACAGCTTGCGATTGCGGGGAAGAAAATGTACAACCCCTTGGGACTCCGAACGAGATCAGATTCTCCGTCTGTTTGGCTCCGAATTTCTCGAGTCCCCGACTGTTGTCGTAAGCACCGGTCGCCTATGAGATCATTATCGTGGTATTACCATAAGCCCGATCCGAGTCGGCGTATCGTAGGCTATCGTACGACACGCGAGCAACCGGACAAAGAGGAGTTACTAATTTCGAGCGAGTCTATATTTGGGCTCTCGCGTGTGCGCTTCACCTCTGGCTCGGGATCTTTTTGCTCTTTCTTTTAATATCGTCGCCGAGGCCCCAGACTCCATAATATGCGAGGTCCGTATATGCGAGGCTGGGGGCCCCTGTGCTTGTCGGCCGGGTATAGGATATAGGTACCGGCCTTAACCGTCGCTACGGTCGCTAAAGCTAAGCGTGTATGCATGTTCGGTGCATAAATAAGGAGCACGGCTCGGGAGGCATTAAATCACGTGCGGAGATCGCATGTGTGTACGCGCGCGCGCGCCCGCACCCGCCCGCCCGAGCACGCGCGAACCAAAGAGTGGAAGAAGCGGAAAAGAAAGCTGCAAAAAGAACGGGGAAAGGCCTGGAACGAGAAGCGAAAAATCGGGAACCGGGAAAACTGAGGGGAACGAGAGGATCGACGAATCCAGGGGCCACTTCTCGATCTTACGGCGCGGCGTTACGTTCGCGGTTGCGTACGAGTTTGCATCGGCCGTGCACCCCCGTCGAGTCAATATGCCCCTCGCATCAACGGTTGCCCACCTTCTTGAGTAGTCTCGCGATTATGCTCCGTACATGGGTAAACATATATCGAGGAAGGTATACCGCGGAGACCTGCTTTGCCGATCAACAACCGCCCATCTATACCGCTCACTGCAATTAAGTCGTCGAATATTAAAATCTCCTCGCGCAGTGACACCACCCCATTTTTAACGGGGTACTCTAGGGTTTTTTCAACGTCGTTCACGGTCGAATTTACTAAAATTCGTTGGGCTAAAAAAAATTGAAGAGACATAGAAGATCGTTGAGGAAATAATTGAATCAAGATGCGACTCGAAATAAAACAATCATGATCGCTGGCGCCTCAAAGGGGAAGGCAAATAAGAAAGATATCGGAACGACGGTAATCCCTATATGCAATTTTGTAAGGTTGATCGAGAAAAATGAGAATAAAGACGTTTCACTGGGGATCAGCAGCAGGGTATCGTGCCTTAAACGGGAAAGATAAGCGGAGGACAGGCGGTTGTTCGGTCGTGACCTGCTTTCATGGCTAGGAACAAAACACGCGAGCAGAATTTCGATTCGGTAACGAGGCAGCGCGTAAAGTGGAAGAAACGGAACGAACCGGGAGAGGCAGTACGGCTCGTATCCAAAAACGCCTCGCACAATCTATCACGCGCAAAGAGCGCAGCAAGAAGTGAGGTTAGGAATGTTAATGTGGACAGCGGGAGCAGGCAGCCAGTGCGCATGCGCCACCCCCCGCGGAGCCAATCACCGCCCGAGAAATGGTAGCTGCGCCCGGAGTCAGCTCGTCGAGCACCATAACCTCGGGAAGATGGAAGAATCTTGGGGTGCAACTCGCTCCTCTCCCTTTTCCTTCTGTTTCTTCCTCCTTATTCCTCCACGCCGGAGTTACTCCTCTTTTTCTGTCTAGATCGTTCCGTCTTCGAAGACAAAGACATCGGACAGCCCAACCTCGGCCAGATTCGAAGAAAATTATTAGAACGGCGAGAAGTTCGTTTCTTCTGGTACTTTCTTCTCGGATACCGATGCTTTTCGGTATCTTCGTAGACGAGAACATCAAAGACTTGCATCTCGAAGAAGTTTGAAGAAAGATATTGCTGATGGAGAACATTTGTCTTCGCTTCTCTCTTCTTTTCTCACCCCTCCTCACCTCCTCCTCCTCGTCTTCTTACTTTGGCAATTCTTGACTTCGAGCGAAAGAAGCTTCAAAGTAGCGCGGAAGAGAAGGAGGAACAGAGAGGGGAAAAAGTCGAGAGGGTCGGTTAAAGAGTATCTGGGCACCCCGAGAAGGAGGAACTGCTGGCTGATTGCGTCCGAGCTGCGTAAATCTTGTTGATGGAAATTGTCCGCGGACCTTCAGTTTGTTCGGCGATTACATCCTGCGGAGAACGCGTTCGCCGGTAGCACCGGCCTTTCTTTCTCTTCTTCGGCCTCTCCGCTATCTCTGTCCAAGAATCTTCTTTCTTCGCGAACGCCGAGATTAATGAGCACACCGCTCGGTACTTTTAATTCCAAAGACCGAGTGCAAATAAGTACCGCCATTCGTCTTGCCCGCCAATTACCACTAAGCAGTTCTTTCTCTGTCCCTTCGGAGGCTCTTCTTCTTCGTCCGTCTCTTCTTCTGGACAGTTTTGCGTAGCCAGTGGATGGTGCGTTTAGTCGCACTGCGGAACAACTAACCGCTAGTAGACACGTGGGCTCGATTGATCTTCGAGGAGCTTGATGGATTCTCCGGAGGTTCGGTGGTAAGCGGTAGCGCGTAATGAAGATGCCCGGTTGCTTGCGTCGCGACGGCTCTCTCGTCCGACGAAACGTTCCTCTTGTCAGATTCGTCGTTCGATTTCTCTCGGACCTGGTGGTAACGGTAACGATGCTACCGCGCGAGCCTGAAAAGTTGGCGGTGACGTAGATATTTTCTCCGAGTTTGCGACCCGCCGCCGAGTTTAACCCCTTCTCGAACGAGCCGGGTACGCAATCGTTTCCAAGCTTTCGGACCCTAAATACCCAATTATCCTCCGAGAATGAAGTTCCTTTAAAGTAACAGACCCAGGGACTCGAACAATAATCTTCGGATACCTACGACTCACGGTGCTATCCGACCGACTGGAATCACCGAAATGCTTAACCGTCTGATATAAAAGTATTTGTACGCGGTTCCAGTCGACGTAATGGTCGATGATGGACGCCAATCATCTCCGGGCAGTCGACGAACAAATAACAAGTTCCACCCACGTACAGGCTCGAACTGTCTAAAACTGAACGCGCACGGGTCGTTCATACGGACCGGAGATCCCAAATTAGAGGAATGTCTGATTTACATCTCGAGATATCTCGGATGAAGCTATAAATAATTTCGGTGGTGGAATGTTAATGTGGCCCTAGGCCTCGAACGAACGAATGGTCCGCGGACCCCCCGCCAAACGCAGACGTCCAGTCGACCTTTAAAGAGATACTACCATGGCTCTTGGTCTTTCCACCAGGATGAATGTTTAAACGACGCGTGTTTCCTGTACGACTCGATTTACTTCAATATTATCGACGAGGCTCTGATTTATCGACCCACTCACCAACGATTTTTTCCTTTTCCTTTGTAAATCACCGGATCGGCGCGATCTTTACGCGTTGGACGAACGGCACGTTTATCCCGACTCTACTTGAAACCGTTTTCGATCAACTTCTTCTTCGCGTTAGCCGTCGAGCCAGCGATCGCTTCGGCACGTCTCTCACCCCTTATACCGGATTCATTAACTCTTGCATCTTCGGTTAAGACCCTCTTCTTGTACAAGTCAAAGAAAGTCAATCTGTTCGAGTCGGTTAGTTTCTATCTAGTCGGAGATAAATTTCTTAACGGCCAAATACGCGTACCGTCGATTAATATCGGAAGATACGGATGCTTCTGTGCTTTCTCGCGCGAAAATATATCATTCGAAGTCTAGAAACGCATCGAGCACGTGCAACACAGCGGAGTTTACAATTTTTTCTATAGAAAAGAGACAAGTGTTGGCGCAACACCGTTCGCAACACCGAATCGCGATGACACAGGCAAGCTGGTCTATTCAGGGTGATGTCGCGTAGTCTTTCCTCGCGAAGAGTCTGTTCCCATTACTCAAAGTAACGGATCGTGCTCTTGCGATAGCTAAAGACAGTAGGAGATATATACCCATCGACTGAGACAGGAGCAGAGGAATCGAGACGGGGGTGGTTGAAGGGGGTCAGAGGGAGGGTCGAGCTGTCAGAGGCAGAGGCGTTCGGGGATGGCCCCCATCCTCGTCCTCATTCTCGTCGTCTGTAATCGTGGGGGCGGCAACGCAGTCCTGTCTCCGACAGGATCACATCGCCACCGAACTGCTACTGTACCTACACGTACGTATAACAATGTACGCTTACTCTGCCCTGCCCTATCCTGCTTGCCATCCAAGCAACGCGAACTGCCAATCTCGTTCGCCTGACGCAAAATCAAGTCAGAAATTGTTCCATTGTATAACGTACCGTATTCTGCGCTCTTTACTCGCTAGATTCCAAGATATGGAAGCCCCGGAACGGGTACTTGGAAGTTCCGAGTCGAACGAAACTGGACCCGTAGTCTTGTCTGTTTATGCAACAGTCGGTCGAGGATTCGGTTCGTTAAGTATCCGAGTCGCAAACCCCTTGATTACTTGTTCGCGCAAACTGCTTCTTCTCTCTTGGATTCCAATCGACCGGCACTATTTTATAGAGCGTAGATAAAGCATTCAAATTCGAACAGTTCTGTTCGAAAGGGAAAGAATCGGCTTCGAATACGATAGCGCGTTGATCGATTAACCCGATCATCGATTAATTGCAATCCTTCGGTGAGTTTCTAGTAGCAGCGGAGGGAGAATGATACATATCTACGTTGTAATTACCGAGTGAAACAGAATACGAGGCCTATCGATCGTGACACTAGAAATATCGTCGAAAGTAACTCGATCCGGGATACGAGATAAATAATAAATCCACCGCGCGGTGGACAGTCAGAGAAATGGCCCGTGTCCTGGCAGCTAGTAATAGCGCCAGTCGATTAACCTTGGCTCTAATACATTGATACTCCGGTTACGTTTCATCTATCAAACTCGGTGAATTTAGAACCTGTGGGTACGCGGTCATAATTCATCGGCAGGCAAATGGAGCTACCGTGCCATTAACACCTTTCTACTATTTAATAAATCGTGTAAAAAGGATCTCCGGACGAGAGGCGTCAGCTTCGAGTTGCTTTCTGTTCAGGATACCGCCGCGCGATATCGGCAAACGTTGAGCAAAGGAACTGGACCGGTATTTCCTCGAATAGGTATTAAGCTTGCTCGAGATCGGTAGCTTTCGGGGTGTTCGTGACGCCGAAGAATCTCGATAAAATGCCCGCGAGGAGGAAAAAAGGTCGGAAAAAGACGAGAAACGAAAGGAAACACGCAGGTAAGAACGAATCGAAGCGGAGAGATTGGTCGAGACGGCCTCTAGCGTAATTTCGGCATCGATCATTGGCGAAACGACAGTGCAAAAATCGTCGGCGCTGTA
This sequence comes from Colletes latitarsis, assembly GCF_051014445.1. Taxonomy (NCBI): domain Eukaryota; kingdom Metazoa; phylum Arthropoda; class Insecta; order Hymenoptera; family Colletidae; genus Colletes; species Colletes latitarsis. The sequence continues at coordinate 20,636,586 of NC_135135.1, read as the reverse complement.
AACGTCCACGCGCGTCGTCGCAAAAACGCCGGGCCCCCGGCAGCAGCACACCAACAGCACGAAATACTTTATTCATTTGTGGGGACCCTGAGACCGGGGTAGTAATGTTTTAGCGGTAGTGTATAGAGATGCCAATAAATATGTCTGTGCCGGCATGCAATATGTATGTCAGCGTCTGCCAATCCGCGGATAAGTCCTGCGGGGTCCCAATTCTTCTCCTCGAGCAGCCCTGTCCCCCTTCTCGTTCCTCTTCTTTTCCCAGCCTTCTTCCCGGTGTTCTTCCCTCCCGTCTCGGTCGACGGGGCAAAAACGATCCCGAGGTTGCGCGCGACCGACCCTCGCGGACGTATTGAGACGAAATGTACCGGCACGACAATGATCGATACCAAAGCTCTCGGATCGGATCCGGTGGTCGGACATCTACCAAACGGAGCTCGCGTTATCTCGCGTCGCTTGACGTATGTCGATCGATTTCTGCGATGTCGCTGTGCCACTCGTTACACGCGTCGTCGACGCGTCTAATCGGAACCGCGACATCCACCACGAGCAGAGAACTTTCGAGCGGACATTCGCTCGACGACATCCGCAAGTACGGGAAAAGGTTCCTCGCGTCGTCGAAACAGAAAATCGGTGTTTACATTCGGTTAATTATAGCCCAGAAGTAAATTATACGGTTCGAGAGTATGTGGAATTTCGGTAAGTTTTAAGAACCGAGGGAAGAAACGCTAACGAGGAAGCGATTGGAAGCAGGAGGATCGGCATGCCCGGAAAGGTAACGCGATAAGAAAGGAGAAAGTAACGTTTAAATAATCGAGGAGACAGTGATCGCGCAGCGACGGACTTAAGTCCTTTTTGCAGCGTGTTGAGGAGACGAGGCGCATCGGGTGGTCGCTGATCGCGACGGATAGACGTCCGATCGGTCGGGCAAAACATCCTTCGATCGAACGTATTAACGATCTCATCGATAAAGCTTTCCTCCGTATCCCGTCAGAGCCGGGGACCCGAGGAGCAACGGACGGGGGGTCGGACGAGGGAACAACGGGCCACGGAGCAAGAAAAATCGCCAATTTGTTGAATGCACCGGCCATAATTCTGCGAGAAAAACTTTGCATCTGCATTTCGTGTGCGTCGTCGAGATGGCCAGGGGGCCGGGGTCGGGGCCGGAGACACGGAATGCACGCTCGGCCGTGCAAATATCGGCGCAACGAGTCGGACGAGTCCCCTTTTCGGCAAAGAGCGAGGCTGTCGCGTATGCGTCGCGTGTACGCGTCCTGGAACGAATCGCAGGGAGCTCTTGCTATTTTCCAATCTGTCCTCCGAGCGAATGTCTCGTACCGTGAATATTTATTGCGTCGTTTGCTATTTACGGCGGCAATTTCGCGAGAACCGTCTTCGCGATATGCGATACAGGTAGAGGCGCAATTACGAAAATCGTTGGTTCGAGTGGACTATCCTCTATTCTTATCCCCTGTATCACAGCCATTATGTCCGCGAGGCTTGCAATTAATTTAGAACATCGAACTGCCGGCGAACGATGAGCTGGGAAAACGGACTAGAACTATTTAAGTCCGGGTGAGCGCGTGCGCCGCTCCTCGGACCGGTTGCTTAATTGACGCTAGACAGATGCATACTTGCTTTTACCGTGTTTGTAACCATATCAATTCGACTCGGCCGGTTACACAAACAAACCGCTGTTCGTATTTCGGGATGTTGACTCAGGGCGAAAAAATACGCACCAGAAACGCACGCTCCGATATCGAACTCCTACGGGAGTCGCTTTAAAGAGTGCTGTGCCTTCACGAACAATACGCCCGTTTCCTTTTTTACTGTTTTTGCACTTTGCGTGACTTGTAAACCGACGGGTAATATTGACTTCCCTGAATACGCCTTTGGAACCGTTGCATTAGCATACCTTTCCTATTTCTCGGCAGTTTGATTTCCGCGTTACGATAGAACGCACAAGGAAAATAGATAATATCCAATTCCTTCTCGAACGTTTAAATTAGATAGATACGAATATAAATTCTATTATCGACAGGAAGTTCTTGGACGCGTTAACGTTCTTTATTCGAAGCGATCGAAAGCAGATTTTGCTGCGATTCGGCGGAGCACTGGGAGTTCTCGAACGACGCTCCCAGATTAGAAATCTCTGTATTAAATCCACGATATACAGCTGCCGAGCGACCAGAGACACGGAAACGGGCCATTGTAAACAATCTCGACAATTCTCTTACGTTCGAGTGTTTATTGTTTAATAACCGTTCGCGTCGCCGTCTAATGGCGATCCCGTTACCAGCAGATTATATATTATTGCCGACCCCCGTGCGAGCAGGCTTCGTTTTCGCTTCGATTCGCATCTCGCACGTGCACGCGGTTCGAGCGCAGATTTCCGGCAGTCTCGCCGGAGGAGGGAGAACGCGATCGACGTAGAAATAGGAGAAAAAAGGGCTGCATGAAAGAAATGCTACGAGGAGCGATCGTATATCACGAATAGACTCGTAATAATATCTAGTCACTTCCGATTGTGCGTGTACCGCGCTCGTAACTGCCAACGCGAGCGTGGGTGAGCGCGCGTGTCCGCAACAAAAAAATGCACGCCTGAAATTATCGTTCGCCGTTCCTCTATCGTCTTTTATACCGTTCCGCGACCGATTTCCGGAATCCGAGAACATCGAAGGGAGGCGAGATCGGTAAATTTAGAATTTTTTTTAGTCAAAGGTTCGTAGCCAGTCGTTCGAAATAGCGTAAGACGAACGCAGTGCTCGAAAATACCGATTCTTTGCTAGTGCCTTAGACCGTACACCCTATCGTCGAATTCATTTCCAATCTTGGAAAGAAATAGAGAAACACCGATCGGTAGGAAATGAAATTGGAAGCAAGAAATCAGGTATAGGAGAAACGACGGATAAAAGGAAAGAAAATTGTGTACCGAAGCGTCAGCGTTGCTCGTGGTAATCTCGTGTTTACGTACGACGCGAGTAATTAAATTAAACCTGTTGCGTCGCGGAGAACCGAGAAATAACTACTTGGGAATTCTTATTAGTTGGTCGATGAATTCCGAAGGGTCGTGGAAAAAGTCCAGTGCCATGTAGAAAGTTGCGAAGATACATGCGCGCAGGCCGGTCCCGCATCGGTGCGTTCAGCGAACTATAACTGGCCAGGGCAGCAGAGGAGAGGGTGAGAAAGGGAGAAACACGATACAAGGAGGGAGTACAGAGACTATGATTTACACTGTTACCGCGTGGTTCCCGCGATACCCTTTGTCCTTGGACGGTGGATTCGCGCCTCGGCGCTGCTCGACGTACGAGCCGTGGAAAATAGGGGACGAGAGACGCGGAATCGCGTGATTGTTTGCGTTATTTATGACGTTCGTCGTCCCGCTTCGGCGATGTACATCAGATATTATCCTCTCTTCGAATTACTCTCAGTCGCGTTAATGTAAAAACGGAGGGGCTGGGGAGGTGGTAAGCGCGGCGCGGCGTAACGAGAAATTCGTTGACGGGCCCTACGCCTTCTCGAGCGTCAAACTAGAAACAAATTGTTCGTTATTTTATACGATTCGCGGGATTGTTTATCGCTGGAGTCTGGAGCCTGGCAGGACCTCGATCGACGATACTGGATACACCGGGAACGGACGAGCGAGCATTCCGTTGCGGGAGCGGCCCGCGAAACGCGAGTTACGAGTAACAGGTATCCTATCGCATAACGCGCTACCAGGATATTTTGATGTCGCGTCGTTGCGACGAAAAGTGGTAAGCTAATGCTCGTTATCGCGCGAAGCCATTCTTAAACCAAAGGGTTTATTCGACGAGTCCCGGCCGGTGAGAACTGTACAATTACGGAGCCCGGTGTTCACCGAGATTCGCCGGGAGAATAAAATACGTCGAATCGTAAAGTCCCGCCGTTTATATTACTTGCCGATGCTCGCATGCCGCGACGATCTTCTCTGCGCGGGAGGACAATCTACTTTCGAGTTAATCCAACGGTCAACGTTTTCCGCAAAGGACTGATATAAACGTTACCGTCCAACGATCTTGTTTCTCTGGGGAAAATCAAACTTTGGATTCCCGAAGAGCCGAACGTTTCGAAACTTTGATATCGCGCACGTAAAGGGCTCTGTATTACGTATATAGGCTCGCACGATACCCCCTTAATAAAATCACAGAGAAAGGAATAAATTTTACGAGTGCATAATCGATCGTAGTTCCTCACGAGTAATCGAGAAGGAAGTCGTGCGCGAAACACGTGACCCACCGTCCGATCGCTGCTGTACATATAGGGCGGAGAAATAGGGAATGAACGTGTCAGAAACAGCCCCTGGGGTCTAATTATGAGTTAGCACCGGGGGTTGGTTGCTCGGGTTCGTCGCGTTACCAAAAAATCTATTGACTCAATGACCAAAATATCATCCTCGAGTGCCACGCGCAGATTAATTATTCCCTCGGTGTCCTTTTCTCCAGATTTCTACTATTTTTTCGGTTCGCGTACCCTTCCACGAATTTACGTAACTACGCTACGTCCTACCTTAACGATATTAATTCTGGTAAAATGAGTTCTCCGATTTTACCGAATGGATTTTACGATCGACTCTTTCGATCGTCGTTAAGATCTCGTTGCGCTCGGCAAATAAAAGATGCATGGGTATAGAATAGCGAAAAAGGGAGAAAAGAAAGTGGGAGGGAGGGGTCAGGAGTCGGCGGAAAGTTCGGCCGGGCAATATCTCGCGGCGTGGACGGACAAAAAGGGACACAATGCCGAGGGCAGGATCGATTCTCCTCGGTCGAGAGGATCACGAACGAGAGGACGAGGTCGTGGTTTCGTTGCACGAGGAGCAGGCCACATTGTTGCTGAAACGATGCTCACCAAAGGGCTTCGGGGAAACAACGAGCCACCGGTCTCCAAAGAAGCGTAATTAATCACTTTTTGTTGCGTAAGGAACGGCAGATCGGGAGAATCGTGAGAGAAGGACGAAGAATTTTCGTCGTCGCGGAACAGAAATCCTCCGATTCTCGGCGTTCGAACGTCTCGAAAATATTTTTTCAAAATCGTCACCATCCTCTCGATCTATGAACGGAACGCTAGCAACTCCGCGGGGACCCTTTGCTTGAAGGAAGAGGACCGAAGGATTGGAGGACCGAAGGTTCCCGTTTCTCGATCCGCGTTCCCACGAGAAGCAGAGCATCAACGATCGCGAACAGGCCTCGAAGCTTTTCGGCTATGATCCAGTAATTACCGACGAAGCTAGAGGTCGTCGAGGCTGTTAACGTTCGGCGGCTAATGGTATGCACGCCGACCAATAAAAAAGCACCGACCACGGACAGAAATCAAGGGAAAAGAAACTAGGCGGACAGCCGGCCGGCAGGAGAGACCAAGACCAACACCAACACCGAGACCGAGAGAGAAAAAGGGATGCGAGCTGGTGAACGATGAAGGAAGGCCACACGGTTATGCACGGCGACTATACTGGCTACGAAACAGGGCCCCGAAACGACTTTACGGGAATTACACCCGCGAAATCGGGGAGATATGGAGCCGCGAAATGCGATGTGGCCATCCGTCACTCTCGCGGCCCACATGTCCGCGCCTTGCCTTTCCAAACCGGCTGGTTGGCTGGCTGGCTGGCTGGCTGGCTGGTTGTTTGGTTGCCTGCTTGCCCCGTGCATCCTATTCTCTTTCACCCTCTCGTTCGGTTTCGCCACCGCGCCTACTAATCGCCGTTTCCATTATTGCACCGATCCACCGCGAGTCCCGCGAATCGTCGATGCTCGGACACGTTCGAAGAAGAAACTACTGGGAGGATTTTTTCAAGGGGTAGTTTGTTGGTAATTTTTCGAACACGCGAGAATTTAAATAATTTCTTTCTTTTAGTAGAGAAACGACATTGAACGTTGTCGTACGTTTCAATTTGTTCGAGCGGGTAGAGATAAACAGCTCTCGGACATCTATCCGAGTGGCTGACTAATTCGATCGTATTCGATTCGCCGTTAATCGAGACGGATAAATCAATCGCGGATGCTGTAAACGAAAGACGTATATGTATTGGAGAGCGCGATCGCACTTAGCGAGATTTGATTTACGAGGCGATGACGTTTTAAACGAATGTCCCGAGCGCGGATCGTAACGCGATCTGGCCACACACCATGCGTGTTCCCGTGCGATATCGCTCGTAATATCTCTTTTACGTCGTGTAAGGGCCGAAATGAATATAAAGTCTTTGTCGCTCTAAATTTATACGATGATAATAAAATTAGCGGAGCGGGGCTCGCGACACCGACGGCGCGGTACAGCGTTGCGGCGTCGGAACATCTTTCATGCGCCACGAAAGTGCGCTCCGTAATAAACGTCCGGCCCCGTGGCACGCTTTCGCGTTTGCGAACAAGATCATAGATACGATTCACGGTTTCCCCTTTAACGCGCGGAATGTCGATTCCCGCGGCAAACGTCCGCGGAATCTCCTCGGATTCGCGCTCGATCTTTCAGGTAAATCTCATTAAGGCGACCCCTACGGAGCCCTCCTAGACAAAACTGACGATCCTGATGATCCTGATCCTGGCAGACAGGCTGGAGCCTTCCTAGCCGCAAATTCTTGGAAGACCGTCCACGCAGCTCCGCCTACCTGGACAGGTGCGCGGTTTCTGGCCTAGGGCAAGACCAGGCTTCGGGTGTCAAGAACGTATCTCTTGAGTTATTGCATTTCTCGAGTTCCAGCGTGCTGGACGCCTAATGATTTCTTTTTTTTTTTCTTTTCTTTTCTTGTGCTCGAGAGAGCCAGAAGGAGACCGTCAACGACTGTTCTGGGGCTAACCCGCGTAAAATGTTTCCAGCTGGATCACACCGTGCGAACCGCTTCACCTTTGCACCTTCTGTCCTTTGTCAGCCCCCACCCTCCCCCGTTTCTACCCCACACGACCCGATCCTATCGCATGTACGAATGTATCTTCGAGTCGATCTACAACTTGCCAGATAACTTTCTATTATCGTGATCAGCGGTTAAAGTACGTTGCCCCGTGAATCACGAACTCGTACGGCTCTCTTCGGTACGCGGTGTCTCCTCGTCCGGGAAAGCGAAACTTTGAAAATTACTAGATCGCGTTCGACCAGGCGATTCATCGTTCGGATCCGAGCGAACACGACCGCGTAGAAAATTAATCGAACTCGAAGCTACGAGATGTATTTTCCGGTCGCGGCGCATCAATCTCTCCATTAAAGAGAAAGAAAATACGTTCCGACGTCGTAGAAATCGCGTTACCAGACACTCGGAGAGAGAACGACCATAGATCGACGTAATTTTATACTCGGCCAAACGAAATTTGCATCAACGTTGATTCAGATCGAAGAAAGGAAAGGGTCGAGAGCATTTTCTCTGGAAAGTACTTCCAATACTAATGGAACCGTCTAATAACGATGGAAGAAGTAGTTCCTAAGGGGCGATAGAAAGAAGCCTTCCGAAATCGCCATCCGTTCTGGCGCGGCGATGAAAAATGTTGCCGGTCTAATGATAAACGAGCGCGAACTCATAAACGACCGAATGATACACTCGAAGGCTCATTGTCCGAGTAAGTTTTCAGGTGGTTCCCGGCTATTGTCGGCGGTGTCGGTTCGCATTGTTGTTGCGCTGCCGCAAGATGAAACGGTCGAAAATCTTCCGAGGTCCGGCGCGAAAGAAAAGAAAACGAACAAGAGGAAGGGAAGGGGGTTCTCGTCCGAGAGTGGGACAATGCGATTTTCGTTAGACGATCCTGGAAACGGCGGCCAGCTTAGCTAGCTGCTTCGGGACTACGAACGACAATGGGCCAGTCGCTCTGGACACGAGCCGATTTTTGTCTTCCGATTAGCCAATTTACTCGGCGTGCCTTATGCTTTACGCTTTCGAAAAATCTTGATGCTTCTAGAAAAGGAACCTTTCTCCTTAGGCATTTTTGCGTAAACGTACGACGGAATTATGTCCCGAGAGAATCGTACGAATCAGCCTGAGTATTTATCCGAGACAAGGAACGCGAATCGATCGTAGTTATAGACCGGTGTGACGGACATAGGTGAAAAACGAGCCGTAACGAATACGCTCGAAAGCGAGAATCGTCGAAGAGCGTCGGCATAAACTGGCAACAGGGTGGAACGCGTTCGGAAGTAGAAGGCGCGATGTGTTCCCTCCCCGCAGCTTCTCTCTTAGACCCTTAACGTCTTTCCCTTCCTGCGGTGGTCGTCATTGTTTCATTGTGTTATAAACGCATTGCGTGTGCTTAGTGCGTGAGCGAGGGTGTATCGATTGCCCCGCCCCCTGCTGCGTAGCCATGACGACACACCCTATCCTATCTAACCCCTAGCCTAACCTCCAACTTGTACCTTTCACCCCCGCGCTCAGCCCCGTTGCTCCGACGAGCCTTCTCTCTCCGTACTCCTTCGCCGCTCCTCTCATCCCTCCTGACAAACCCTGGAGCATGTCCTCGAGGAGCGACGCTGTCCATGGGAGCCCCTGTCGTCGCTTCGAGCGACCCGTCACGACCTTCTCGCGTCCTAACCTGTCATCTTTCTTGGTCGCAACGGTTGCCAAGAAAAGGGGAGAGTCCATAGCCGACCAGAAGTTAACGTTCAAAGCGATACTAAACCTACCGCGACCGGTCAAATGACGGTTTTTAAATTTGATGATTTTTTTCGTTTAGAATTTCTAACGCACAATATTATTTTAGCACCATTTAACTTCACAACTTTTCTTATAGTATACTTACAATGAATTTTACAATATTCACTTCTATTCTTATTGTCTGTTTTCTGAGAAAAATATGTAGTCTGTCTTGCCTACCACGATCGGCCATTTTTGTAAAGAACTGGACAAAATTTGGTATCAAATTCTGGTTAGCTTCCGATGTAAATAAAAAATATATGTATAACAAAGACGAAAGGAGAGAATCTACAGTTTCCACTGTCTTAAAACAGCCTATTAACGCCTATTAAAAATACTAAAACTTTGAACGCGTGCAGTTCCGAAACTACTAGTGTTTTTTAATTATTGAGCCACCATTGGCTGCGGCAAAGCTTCTCCTTTAAAATGGTTTTTGGTTTTTAGCGATCCAACTTTCCGTTTTCGAGATATCGTAATTTATGTAAAAGGTAATTTATCGATCTCTCGGTCCGTCTCGTGTACAATAGCCTATTACCGCGTATTAAAAATACTAAAACTTTGGACGCGTGCAGTTCCGAAACTACTAGTGTTTTTTAATTATCGAGCCACCATTGGCAGCGGCAAAGCTTCCCCTTTAAAATGGTTTTTGGTTTTTGGCGATCCGACTTTCCGTTTTCGAGATATCGTAATTTATGTAAAAGGTAATTTATCGATCACTCGGTCCGCCGCACGTACAATAGCCTATTCACGCGTATTAAAAATACTAAAACTTTAGACGCGTGCAGTTCCAAAATTACTAGGGTTTTATTAATTATTGGGGCACCGTTGGCAGCGGCAAAGCTTCCCCTTTAAAATGGTTTTTGGTTTTTGGCGATCCGACTTTCCGTTTCGGAGATATCGTAATTTATGTAAAAGGTAATTTTTTTAATTCGACTATCTCTGTCTTCGTCTAACGGAGTCGGACCTCCTTGTCGCACGTGCGTCGTGCTGACCTAGCCCACGTACGTGACTCTCGTGACCTAGTTTCGGCGTAGTATTTCCAAGAAATTACTACGCACTGTTTATTATCTACGCGCGCGCGGGATCAATGAACTCGCGCGCGCAAAGAAACCCTATCTCCGGAACTAGCCGTCCGATCGACTTGAAACTAAAATCGCTATATCTCCGGAACTAATAAAGCTATCGACTCGTACAAACGCTCATTTTAAAGGGCATTTTACCCTCTATCTAATGAACATAACTACTTTTATAATTTATGTTATCTTCGATATTTATTTTGCAATTCACTTTGACGCTACATACCCAAAGTAGTTTCAACACTTCTTATTGATTATACTAATAATACATTGTTTATTTAATTGAAAATTAATTTAAATACAGGATGTTTGCGTAATTATTAGTCAACACTTTTTCTTAAATAGTTGTTTTTTCTCTAAAACTAACTAAGGTATCGACTTGGAACAAAATTCGTTTTCAAGGGCGTTTTATCTTCTATCCGATGAAAAAATTTTTTAACATAAAAGAGAAGGATATCTTACGAATAAACATCAAAACACAACTTCCTATACATATAATGGAAAAATTATAAGTACGTTGCCGGTCATGGCAGGAATGGGTATATATGTACTGCCGGTAGGTTTAGTGTTAATTCACCGCCGGAAGGCGAATCATCGAATCTCGCGATCTAAATTGCAATTACACGATAAGGAGATCGACTAGCTCCGTTGCTATTTACAGACACCCACGATATTTCCAAGTATAAATCATTGCCGCGAGACTCGATGTCACGGGACTAAAGATGACAAACTAGGCGGAACACCTCTTGCCGGAAGACAATAGGTCAGTCTGCAAGAAGACTCCTGCTCCCGAGTGACGGAGTAACCGATCCGTCGCAGCGATATGCTTCGCTTTAATCGACCTCGCGCATAGCTGCCGCGCTATTAATTACGAAAAGCATCGCATTCACGCGTGACTCGGGTAATTTATCCAGACACTTTAACCGGCGAAAATTCATATCAACGCATATTATTAGTAAAAGATTATCTGTTCTACCATAAACCGGCGAAATATTTCTAACAAATAACATCGGGAAACCGAAAAGAGCCGAGATCGGTGGAAAATTGAAACGCGTGAGAAAGGAGCTGGAAACCGGAGAGGCGGTTTCGCAGAAGCGGCACCGTTGCGTCGGAAAGTCTCGGTTCCGTGGTGAAAAGTGCAATTCCCGGAAACTCGAGATCGTAAACGACCACGAGCCGGGTCAGCGCGTTCCTCCGTGGCTGGGCGAAATTTCGATCGGGGCCCAGAAGGTCTCGGGAGAGCGCGCTCGGTCCTCGTGGGTCCCTCACCAGCACAATACGTCTCATTATGTTATCCGCGCATCTCTCGACACGGCCATTTATCATTCCTCCGCCCGTATACCGATATATCGATCCTCTCCTTACGTGTGTAAAACTCGGGACCCCGGGCCCCGTACGATCCCGCCGCTGCGCTGCTCCTTTAGGGCCTCCCCTTCCCCACTCTCCTTTGTCTATGCACGAACGACTGTGTCCGCGTGCGCGCGCGGAAAACAATCGACTCGGCGATCGTGTGAACGATAGAGGATCGCTTATGAATATTGTATCGTCGCGCCGCGCCACGCCGAGTCGTTCGCGCGAGCCGAAATAACGATCCGCTCTGGAGATCGACGTATGCAAATCGAGCAGCGAAACGAATCGTTGTCTACCACTCGATGGGAATCGATAGCTCGGAACGCGTTCGATTTAGCTAAATATTTGAACCGTCCTAATCTCGGGTACTGGTCCGAACGCGATGCAGCGCGAGATTGCAAACGAGAAGGTAGACGCGCGGCGATTTGGAGAGAAGCACGATAGGAGAAACGGTTCCGAAAGATTCCAAGGGCGATTGTCTCTTGTGGAGTGCGAAGAAATTAATGGAAAGAAAGCAGAGGGAAGATCTCGTTACGGTATCGTCCACTGGTAACTGGTACAAGGATCAAAATAGTCGGTTCACGCCACTTATTATTCATGAATCGCGGCCGTTGCTCGCTAATGTGTTTGGGCTTGCGGTCGTGCAAAATGCGCGCGCACACAGCCGCCTCGTAACACGCACGTGGGTGGCATACAGGTATGCGCGCAAATGAGAGCCAGTAGAGATCGTTGGACGGGCTATCTCGGATGTGTATACGGGAAAGAAAAATCATCCATCACGTTCGAGGCTATCCGGAGCTGGCAGTGCCGGACGGACGATGTTTTAGGCATCGGTTCTCTATGGACTCCCGTCATAAAATTGATGAGCGTCTTTGACTAATTTATTACGCCGGGGAAACCGCACGAAATTCATAATGATCGGCTCCGATGCCGAGATACGCTATGTTTCTTTTATACTCGAACTCTTAAAAACCGTTCTCTTGCACTCGGAATAATCTTTGCGTTCCTCCTTTGCTCGTCTCCTAGATTTTCAAGCGTTTGCTCTCTTCCTCTCGCGAGCGCTCTGTAAAAAAGCTAGCTAAAATGTCCGCCCGATAGGGGCTCCGGACGTCCTCGAGAACATTCAACACTTTGGTTAATGCTTCTGCATTCTTGCGCGGACACTGTTCCGACGATTGGAAAAATTCTCGGATAGCCACGGATTGCTTTCGCGCGTCGAAGTATTTTCGCTATATCCTCGAGTGGATCATCGAGTGGATCATCGAAGCGGAGGCGTCTCCGGACGGTTGGCTACGCGTAATATCCGGACAAGTCGGAGCGGTGGACCGATGCGTGTTTACAACGGAATTCAAAAGGCTCATCCGACTGCAAAGCTTAATTAATAAACTCGCGATCTTATCGGGCGCAGCAAGACACACATCCTCCCTACCGTACCGTCTCCGTTCCACGGTGTACGCTCTTCCCTCCTCTCTCGCTATCTCTCTTTCTGCTCCTTTGGTCCTTGTCTCGTTGCCGGACGAAGGTGGCGCGCGAATTTTTGAATCGGCCAGAGGAGCGCTCGCGAGCGTGAAAAATGACGCAATTTTCGCGGCACGCCTCCCATCGCGAACCTGAATCTCTCGTATAAAGGTGCCTATTAGGTATACCCACTCGTCCTACGAGTGTACGAGCCGTTGTACTCCGAACTTACGCGTATCTAACGGGTGAGTCGCTCGATACTCGAGGATGATAAATAAACCATACGCGGATTTTAAACGTCTTTATCACGCGTAAAACATATACACGCATCGAAGGAATCCTAGGAAACGTATGTCTAGGATAGAATACCCCCTTGAGAGAAACGTGCTTCGATACTGCGGCTTGCTCGGGCCCCGATCGAGTCGATACTTGTTTTGTTTACGCGTCTAGATCTGGGTTATTTCGAGAAAGGCGAAGCATCGAATCTCTTCGCGAACAGGCGGAACGTTTCGTAATTGAATTACGGTATCGGTGGTGAATGAAACTGGAAAATCACCCCGTATACTCGCGCAGGTATGTAGGCGCAGGGAACGCGGGCCCCGCGCCGCGGCGCGCAACAGCGCCAGGACTTTATGAAAGAGACAGATGGAGGTGAGGGCGCGTTCGAACATCTGCCGGTGATGTACCCCTTGATGTCGATCAATTACACCGGCGTGTACGGACCCCGTGCACGCATGCACGACTAGACGATTCCGCGTTATCTATTCCATCATCGGCCGAGAGCCGCGAAACGATGCTCTCGGACGCTAGATCCAATGTAGCTAATCCTTAACTGCGCTTGTCGACGAGCTCTCGATGCTCGCGGAACACCAGTAGCTCGGCTAACGAGCTCATCAAACGTTGTCTCCCTGTTTCTAACGATCTACCAATACCCCCAACGATGCTTTCGGAAAGAGGAAACGATCGAAGCGAGGATTCTAAACTGCCGCGATATCGATTTTCATTCTCGAAACTCCTTTTCTCAAATCTTCGGGAGGATTCGATCGACGCGTCACCGGGGCTCTTCGTTAAACGGTCGCGGAAAAGGAAAAAACTCGTCGAGGACGGGCCGAGCGGAGGATCTATAAAAAGGCTCCAGGGTCCTCGTCGGTGACGAGGATCCGATCCACCGAACGATCGTGGAATCGCGCGGATCTACCGCGAGAGGCTCCACCTAACAGAGGATCGTACACGCGGGGTAGGATTCTTGGCTCTCGTCCGATTGGTCGACACGTGGCCCGCCATTGTTTCATTCACGCCTGTTGCACGTTTCTCGTTTATCTCGCTCAGAGGCTGCTTCTCCGGCTGGTTCGAACGCCGTCTACGAGAAGCTCCGAATACGTTTCTTCGCCGACTATATAAATGGCAACAGGATCGACATTGACGGCAATGCCGGTTGCGAATCATTGTCCTCGAGCCGTAGGCAGGAAAAAAAGAAACGAAGTAAATTTAAATATACAGCCAGTTTTACGAGCATCTCGTTAACAAAATCCTTTACCCGTTCGGTCGAACCACTTTTTCTCCCGGACCGGTGCCCCGTAACCTTCGATATTTAAGGAATCGACGAAACGAGCATGTGTCCTTAAACGGAGCGAGGAGAGTCAAATGCGAGGCGCGTTATTGTTTCGCTGAACTGTACGATGCTAACAAGGATCGGTCACGACGACGAGAGAACGTCGATCATCCGGAAACGGAGAAGGAAAAAACCGAGACAACAGACAGAGACGGACGGAGCGGGAAGAAAATAAAGAAATCCTTGTAATCCTGGAAAGCTAAGCCGACAAGGAGGAGGATGATCCTGTCGGTGTACACGGGGAAGGTTCTTTTCGAACCTGAGAACAAACAGCGCGAAGTCAAGCCGAACCACTCGAGCGAACTGAGCACGCGGTGCATAAAGGACCAACAATGCAGAACGATACACAGCTGGCTTGTAAAACACAGAGATCCTGTGAAGATACAAGAATACCCTTGGCTACCGCATACCTTGGGGTGGTCCCGCTGGACATCGCTTTTTCACCAAACAACCATTTCCGAGAACAAATATCTTTTTTTATATCGACTCGAGAAATCTTATGCTACCATTTCGGGCGAATCTCGTGAAATATGGCTACTTTCGTTTCTCGATATCGACGATTCCGTTAAAGGGAATCTCGAGACGCTGCGCCGTCAGCGTGATCATCCTAGCGGAAAAGTAGGAAGGATCTTTTCTTCGTCGTGGCGACAAAGTCGTCGCGCATCCAACAGTCCAAAAACCCAGTAGGGTTGCGCTTAATCCGCAGAAGCAACAAACAAAAATCTCGAGGACGCTGTAGGTTGGAGGAAAGCCTCCAAGAAAACTCGGATGATCGGTTACTTGGCTCGAAAGGGATTTTCACGGGTGCCGGGGGCTCGAGCTAATCCAAACCGAATAATACGAAATCGGTTGCACGCCGTCGTATCGAAACGAAACGCGTTGCAGTAATACCAAACCAAAGAGGCTCTAATCTTCTTAGGAAGCTTTGCCAAAACTCGCGGCGATCCGTGTTCCTTAACAAGTTCTTTCTCGGTTTTCTCTACGTCTTCGATGCCAAAGGAATTCCCGTTTATTAAACGAAGATAATTGCCAAAGCGTAATTTCTCCTTAATGAATCGAGACTCTCGACCGACGATGTTCGTGTTCGTCGACTGCGTTTACACAGGCGTTGCGTTACGGACAATTTAATCCGGGAATAATTAACGGACCGTGATGTATTCGTTTAATGCCCCGCGATGAAACGTCATGAGCTTTACTTTGCGCGAACGGCCCGATGAAAGCCACGTCGTCGAGCGAGAAAAGATTGGCTGCTTTTTCTGCAAAGGTTGTTCCTTCACCGACTGTAACAACCGAGCGACGCAAACCCGAAATTGAACGTAAAATGGTCCAATTTTCAAACGATCATAACTCCTACAATTGCGAATATATTCCATTGAAATTTATTTGTGAAGTAACGCTCATGGATACCTACAAAAAAGTGCTAAACAACATTTTCGAAGAACATCAATCAAATTTATTAAAAGTCAAAGACGAATTTTTAAGAAAAATTAACAGGGGGCAGGTGCAGAAAATTTTCAAATCGTTCTAAGAAAATTATTCCCGGTTGCGGGGGTCAATTACGATCATTTTTGGTGAATAGACATACACCTGAAATCCTACGCACTTTCGAGAAAAAAATTCTAATGTCTGACCAGAACTTATTCTACTGAAATTTCATTCGTATCTTTAAAACATCATAACTTCTGAACAGATTGGAGGATTTTAATGTTTCGAAATGCTAACGACGCGTATTTTGGTGAAGCGTATGTACCAATTCCAACAATGTTCGAAAAGTTGTTCCCTTTTTTCTTTTAAACCGGTTTAATCCGGTTCGAACTGAATGTTTAAAGATCCCGAAAAATGTTTTTCGAACTGCTGTAACTTGACGTACAGTAGTGGTACACCTTTTCTCGTTTCAAAATAGAAACAATGCCTCTTGAGAAACGAACACCTGTCTTCGGACAAACAATGGTCGATAAGAACATTAGAAATGGACGCAGGGAAGAAAATGAGGAGGAGACGAAGGAAAGCAGAGACAGAGAGGGTGGCTCGGTCCAGCAGTTTCGTGTCTCTTGTTGCCCTGGTGCCATTCTTATATCCCTGCATCCATCGCAGGACTATAATTTGGTCCTCGAAGGTGCCACGCCCATGCGTATACATCACCCTGCGATCGAGATCTTCGGGCTCCGATAAAACTTGTCACTTTGTCGGTGTACGTATATGCGTGTCAGGAAGCGCGGAATAGCGGAGATGAGGGCTGGGATAAGGGCTCGGACCAGGGAAGTAGGAGGATCGAGAGACGAAACGGCAGCCGAGCAACCCGTCGAACCCACCAAACGATTTTCACTAAAAATTCCTGCTTTAAGAGACCCGACAACCCTTGCCATTGCATCGCATACACTGGTAGACAAGATTAGAAGACACCGTTAATTTATCGTAACTCTATATTTGTAATGACTATCGCTGAAACGTTATTTAACAAGAGAGGGACCAATCGTCTAATCTTACTGCATTCGATAGAATTTTGGAGCACATGTATGTACGTAGAGCAGTGTGGTGACAGGGAAGCAACATCGACGCTTTTGACACACGTTAGATACGTGTATCGAGGGTATCAACCTGTCAAAAGATGTTGCCGAGAGTGAAATGCCCAGTATGCATACACGCACCGCATACTCTATACCAGGTGTCCCTCTTGAAAGCGAACCACGCCTAGTTAGCCACTATTGTACGCCGGGGACTTTATGAACTGGAAAGGAATGGTCGCACCCATGACAACTTGATCGTTACACAAGCCTTGTAGATTTTCGATTTTCGGGGAAAAACGTTTTCGTGTCCACGCGTATCGCGCCACTTGTATTTAGAAGCGTGAAAGGACGAGGGATATATGTATATGGGAATGAGAAAAATCCGGGCGATCGCGCGTAATCCACGGATCCATGCGTCACGTTCACGATCCTTAATCCCGATTTCACGGAATCGTGTCCACCGTAAATTTCGACGATCGTATCGGACGCCGGGATGACTAAATACTTTTATGGAAATTTGGACGCGACGAACTTTGTCGAGCTTCGTTCCACGTTTTTTAAAAATAAAAGGCGCAACGGACGATCCCGTAGATACGCAAGTTAAAGCTACGCCAGGCAGAGGGTTAATATCTAATAATCGTTATTTGCAAGCCGAAGACAGTTTCGATCGCCGCGAAATCTAATATACGATATTCTATCCGATTATACGCGATGTAATCCCACGTGTCAAGCGGCATGATTAAGTGCGGAATATTCGGCGTCGAGCCACCGCGATTTTCATTCATCCACGGGGGCCACGTGCTTCCGAAATCCCCCTTCCGTTCCCCTCCAAACGGAAAATCGGACGTATTAGACCGCGTCAACGACCAACGATTCGACGTTTCTGCGTTTCACTGGCACAGTTGGCATAGTCGAGCTGCTCGCAAACTCACGACCCCCCGTCCTAAGTAAATAAAGTCACGATCCATTGGCAAATATATGTAAAGCCGCGATACTCGTTTGCGATGCGGTATTTAACTCAAAAACCCATTTATACGGCAACACGTGCGGAGTCGATCGCGCAGGATTAACGGCGCCATATTGGTCAGCACAAATATTTAACTTGCGGAAGAAACTCACCTTCCATGCAACTTGGTTTGATATCGATTTAACGCTCTTCCCCATAATCCGTGGATCGAAACGATCCCTCCATATTAAAAAAAGTGTTACGTTTCTAGAACATCGGGAAAAGCCACTCCTTCGCGACGAAATTTAACGAAACGTTAAATCATAATTTTATAGCGTCGCGTATAATTCGAGTGGTTACCTAGTAGCACGTGCTGTTCATCCCCAGCGTCATTGCAGTGCATTGATATCGAAAGTCTACCGAGGGTGGAGGATAAATGAAGTACAGGGTGGGACAGAATGAATACTCCTAACACCGAAATATGAACCTGTTTCTAATTAAATTCCGACCGTGATTCTGATTAAATAACCAACCGTGCTCGCTTTCTAGCACTTCCTTTACGAGATTCCTTTTCCAAAAATGTCGCAGTACGATCTCGATTATAAATTGTAAACTACGCGATTGTTCTCGCTGGGACTTATTTTGGTGATTCTCGAGTAAAATTGTAAACCAACCGGTAAACAAGATCGTTAATTATCCTGAAATCGCGATCACTGGTCGTAATTACTCGTTTCCAAGGGGAGAAAAAGTTTGGTTCTTTCCTCGGAGTTGGAAAATATACGCGGTCCGAGGTTTTTCCGGCGTGGTACGGTAAAAAGGAACGAAGAGTTTTCGTGTCCGAGCAATAACGCGATCGCGTCGGAGGCGGAGCAGCGTGAAAGTATCCGGAGAGCACCCCGCCCATTAAACACGAACCTGTCGTGGAAAGAGGTAACGAATCCCATAGGATCCTGCTGGATCTTTTACGTAAATCTTCCTGGATCGAGGATTCCGACGCACCGGACCGACGAACATAAATTCGTGCGTGGTTTACTTTCATCTAATTATTCCGTCGTAACTCAACGCTTAACGAGACGATCGCTTAAAATTTCTTCTTGTTTCTTTTTTTTTTTTTATTTTTTTAAAACGCTCGACAGTCTTGAAACTGTCCAAGCGACCGGGCGGTCGATCGATTCGCGAAGAGGTTACTTTCTGTCCTAGTTGCGCCATTGTTCGATCAAAGGACATTCGTAGAAAGTGTGTCGAGTCTCGCACAGCCTCTTTCGTTCGATTATTTTTATCGACCGTACGACAAATCCGTACAAAGCGGCGTCGTTTGTGAAACGTCGAGCAAACGACGCTTTGTCACGGAAACGATTTGCCTCCGGACCCGTCGCCGTTCGACCGATATTCCACCAGAGACGACACCCCGGGATCGCTGACCCGTTCCTTTAATCAAAATCATTTGTTACGTTCAGCGTTGGCTATCCGTAAACATTTGGCAAGCCTTTTCGAACGTCTCCATTTGTTCAAATAAAAGACGAACGCGCTGCCACGATCGGCTCTCGAGAAATCGCCTGCCTACTTTTTAAGCCGATTTATTTCCGCGGCTGTACGCGTCGAGATCGCCACGCTTTAATAAGAAACAGAAGGCCGAAGCAAATATACACTGCGAAGCATAACTATAGCACCACTGACATTTTTAACATTTTCGACCTGTAAGAAAATAATTTGAAAAAACCAATTACATGGCATGAAAAAGCACTGTAAATAATGGATTTTAGGTGGAATTCATTGAAGTTGTCTACTTATATGTCAAGCTATAATCTCTAAAGAGGCCAAAATAAGACGAAAATCAAGAACACCAATTTGTCGATGGTGGCTCTGTTAAACAGTTATTAACAATTAAATTAAAATATTTCAAATCGTTTTGGAAAAATTATTTTCGGTTGCGGGGGTCAATTACAATCATTTTTGGTCATTACACATATCCCTGAAATCCTACCCTCCTTCGAGAAAAAAATTCGGGTAGGTGGTGAAATTTCTCAGCGAAAAAAAAGATTTTTCAAATCGTTCTGGAAAAATTATTTCCGGTTGCGGGGGTCAATTATAATCATTTTTGGTGAATAGACATACCCCCGAAATCTTACCCACTTTCGAGAAAAAAATTCAGCATTGGCGGAACTTTAAACGTTAATAACTTCTTAACGAAGCCACCATCAACAAATTGGTATTCTTGATTTTCGTCTTATTTTGGCCTCTAGAATCTCCCATTAAAATTTTTCCCAGGGGTGTCCGAACACCCTGAAGCCGACAAATCACAGCATGGTTTGCATTAAAATGGCCTGCATGCTCCCCAGACCAAAATCCAATTGAAAACCTATGGCGTATCATGGTACGGCATATTTATAGAAATAATCAACAATTTTCGAACATTCCGGAGCTAAAAACAGCAGCTATCGAAACGTGGAATCAAATTAACGAAGAAACCTTGAAAAAACTCATTACAAGTATGAACAATCGTATTTTTGAATTAATACATAAAAAGGGAGGTCCTACTCATTATCGAAACTGCTCACTTCAATAAACTGAATTAGAAATTTAACCTTATTATTACGTTCCAAATACATTGGTGCTATAGTTATGCACCATTAGTTATAATTTTTTTCTAGTCCTTTTCGCGTGGTATCATTAACATTTAGAAATCATTACTTACAACTACGAAACTCTTGAAAATTATAGCGGTGCTGTAGTTATGCTCCACAGTGTACGTATATCGCGTAATTAATCACGGACACGTAGTACGCGCGACAGCGTCCTTAAATAATCCATCGGCGAGGCGCTCGTTGGGAGGATCGAAGATCGTTCGGGATCAGATGCAAATCAGATTCATTAGCGTTAAGCCATACGGGGGCGTAAGGCGGGGCCAAGCGCAGACCCTTCGACGTAAACACTGCGTCAACCTCTGGCCCGGCTTCCCAAGGGTTGTTATTGCGCGGTTACGCCGACCCCCCGTCATATTCGTCTCCTTCCTCGACGCGTACACCCTCTCGAGATTCATCTCTTACGCCCGATACGTGTCGTTCCGCATTTTTCATCGTCCACGACGATTATTCAAAAGACCGACAACGCTGCTCAAATATGCATCCAGTGGAAATGAAAGCTAAATTAAAATTCTGGCCCCAGGTTTTCCGAAACAAGAACCGAAAGTGGACATATTTTAACAGAAACGACAATACAATTATACAATACAACAAACTGTGAGTTTAGAATCACTGTAGTGGCGCATCGTGCCTAAAAGGTTAAACAGCGATAAAATGTGATTGCAGGTTGAGGAAACCAAGGTCCAGAAATCGGAGCAGAGAAACGCGAGATAAGGAATGTTCGTAAATGTTGTCGAGGCAACGTTGGCAGCCGAGACGGAGTGGCCAACTTTTTCCTCGCTTGCTAAACGATCGTGTCAATTATGCGAAACTGGCGTAATGAAAGCGCCTCCGTGGAAACCAGTCGAAAACAAACTCTGAAAGGATCCCGGCAACCCCTAATCAAGTCCCGTTTAATAAAACGCCCAGTCCCGGCCCCCTAGCCTCCGTCTCTCCGTGGCTCTGACTAATCTGACTTTGATTAAACTTTTAGCGACACCTAAAAGCGTGCCGCCCGATAGAACTGCTTCGTGTACGGAGAGGTAGCTAGTCGGCCGGTCGTGTAAGTCGATTTTTATTACGTTCCGGTGCATACATTACCCGGCATCGGTAGGGACACGTGGTAATGGGCTTATCGACGCCACGGGATTACGGTAATAAACCTCTGGAGACACGAAACCGCGCGACGCCTCGCGTCGCGTATCTTGCTCTGGAACTTATCGCGACTCACGAGTCTGCTTCGAGACGAGCATCAAAGGATCCCCCATTCTTTTTAAGTTCTAATATTAATATGTATTTATTAAAAAGTTTCTTGCCCTTTAGCTTCTACGATTATACTTGTTATTACGAACAGCGATGGAATTTGCAAATTATTATTTACCAAGTACACGCCACTTAAGCAAATAATTAAAATTGATTTAATATTTCTAATGTGTATTTAAACACGCGAGTATGCATGAAACAAGTTATTCTATAGCAGCGTCTCCTATTGACCGAGGTAATTATAATAACTGTAACTATTATTAACGATGCGGTTCAAATCACATTCATTGTATTAACTATTGTTAAACCAAGTTAAACTTAATACTATGTTGAGCAAACATGTACTCTATTCGAGATGGAGATTGCACAGAGTATTACTTGTTAAAATGCCTTAAATTACTAAACGGAAATACCACATTCTTGGAGCAATAATCAATTGATTAATTCGTTCAAAATACTCCGCCATACGAGAGGTTGCATCGTTATCTATGAACAGAACGTCCAAGTTTGTCGAGAAAGTTTTAGGCTAAAATCGCTTCAGGTCGGTATGGCAGTTAGAGCGGGTTACGAAAACCCATAAGTTGTAAGGTCTACTCGTTTGTGGTATCTTATGATATTCTATGCTATGCGAATGCAATATTAAATACACTACATACGTATGAATTTATATATGCGCGTATAATAATATGTCTGACTTACGTATTTCCCCGCCAAAAGTGGATGTCAAGGTTAGAAAATTGAATTCTTCCATCAATCCTTTGGACACTGACACTCAATAAACTTTGTTTCTTTGTTAATTTTCTATGTTGCATTTGCGTTCGTCTATCTGCAATCAATTTATTGCACTATTTTTCACTTACTCTCTTAATGACGTCATACTATAAATCGCAACACGAACAGTTTCGACCGTTGACGATCGCCCGATGAAATGAAATTAAAATTGCTACTCGTACGAAGTTATTTCTATTTGATTTACATTTCTCGACGAACAAGTAGATAGTTTCTCAAAGAACTGTTCACTTATTAAGGGAAAAATGTTAGTTATAAAAAGAACTGTTAAAAATTAACGATAATAACGGAAGATACAGATACGTTCACATAGTTGCAGAAATTCACTTCGTGTGACCGTAGTTTCTACATTAGCGCCACCTGTTGAAAATCTGGAAAACTTACTTTTAAAATATTTCAATGATAAATTCTTCTAAACAATATAACAACAAAATAGTATGAAATGAAAGAAAAGAAACATTAGAAATTTTTTGGCTTGAAGACACAAACTGAAACGTTCGCGAAACATCAACAATTTGCTGAACTTAGACATGGCATCCATCTGTAAACGGTAAATACTAAAAAAAAAACTATTTTAATAAACTATTAAATTTTAATCAAGAAATTATTATGAATAATGTAAATCGAAAACAGGAAAGATGATAAATCTATTTCAAAAACTTTCGAATTAAAATATATTCAGCTTCATATACTAAACTATAAAATACAAGTACAAGTTTAATGTTCCGAAGTATAATTTTATTCGTATATGAACAAAAATGATCCATTGAGATATGTCACTGGCATCATTTCAAGTACAAGATACACGTACGCATATATATTTTCATTGCCGTCCATTACATGATAAAAAATTGTTGTTACACCATTGCAGTAAATAGTATTGAGTTTAACGTTCCATCCTTAAATCTTGAAGCAAGCACGTCCTTACATACAAAATATTTCTCACATTACTGCAAGGTCTGTTACAAATACAAGATATATCCAAAGAGATACGAGTATGTAAACTTCAAGTCAAATTATTCATGATTTGTTAAGATAAATACTTGAAATTTACCGATTCTCGATAGCTTAAGTGCCTGCGTGAATTTCATTATGCGTAGTCATCCGTGTAAAAACTTTGTGTCAATTTCTTTCGAGACACTAGCTATAGTTTTACATCTTTACTGATGTGCATATTTCACAAAATAAATACTGGGTTCGATTCTTTACAAAATATATATTACAATATTGCACTTAAGGTAAATATATACCATAAAACGCGTAAAAAATATACAATGAATTCCTCTATTGAGAGGCACTAACGACAAGGAACACAGATGTGTTGCATGCATGACTGTTCGTTCATACACATATGTTCAATTTTGCACTTAGAAGCTCCAGTTTATCATTTATTACTTATTCAGCATTTTAATTTCAATTTCTGTTACATAATAAAATTAGCGATGTAAGATACGTGTAGGTATAGCGACAATGATACTCTATGGTAAATATTGAAAATTTTTCAATCTTAGTTAATATCAAACGCAAAATGTATATAACAAATTTACCTCAACTTCATTAATCGTAATATAATATTGTTTCTCTACATCATTTTTAATACTAATGAATCTCGTTTAAATAATGGACAAAACACAATTTAGATTCACAAAACAATACATTATCATTGATATTATATTAATTAAGAATAGAAATGTAATTCTTGGCTTTCTTGTTCATTTACTTTTGGTACAAGTAAGATAGATATAATATGCAAGAGATTACAGATATGATTCTTTGTAAAGATTTCATATTTACACAGCATCTGTGAATACACCTACATGTACCCCGATATACATATTCCATACAAGCTCACGCAACACATTTACAGACAAGAACACACATACAATTTGTATTTATGCCACTTATTCCTATAATTACAATCAGGTTATAGCAAATATACTAAATTAGTAAGGCAAAAAACTGCAGAGATTTTAAGAAAAATACAATTTGACACTTATGTAGAACTATTATAATAAACAAAGGAACATGCTGTACCATAAGATGTACATGCATGGAGAGATATTGACCAATCCTTCTGTCTTTTATTACTACAACCATTTAACGGTTGGCACATGTCGAGTATATATGTACGACAGAGACAATTATACAAGTACTACGAATATGTTCATAATATAAGAATAGAATGAATATATTCTTATTTTTAGTGTCTAAGAACATCACCATAGAGATATAGTTATAGAAATGATCTGTATGGGATTATTACTATAATTATAGTATGAGACTTCAAATAATTTTATCATATTAATGATTTTATATGAATAAAAATTTGATTAACATCAAACGCTTGTACAATAACTAAATAAAATAAAATAAAGTCCAGTCTGTATAAAGAAATGAATTGAAATTAAGCATTTTTTATCTTTGAAATTCATAATTCATAATTCTTTATCTATACAAGATGAACAATTTATGACAATTAGGAGATCAACATTATTTCTTTTATTAATATCTTCCATTGATAATTATCCATGTATCGCATATAAATGCATATGCATGGCTCTATATACATACAAGAATTAATATTTTGTTGTTTGTCTGTATATGTTCATATGTACAATTACATCATTGAATATAGATAACTATTAGAAGTCGTTATGAAGTTAATTGATTAATTAGTCCGAATAGTGGATGGAATGAGAGTATTGTCAATTAAAAATTAGGATATCACGAATTACCATGAGATTCTGGATTTGTGTTTATTTTTCCACTATTCTTTTACAAATGAAGTATTTGAATAATGACCATTTTAAATGTATTTTTAATATACACAAATCATAAAATATAATATTTGCATGCGTGCAAAGTTATATTTAAATACATATGCTTATAATTTTCCCTTTTCTATTTTCTCTCCAAAACAAGTAAATACACAAAACCTATACAAATTGTGTAATCCTTACAACACTTTATCAGCAACATCTCGTTTATGCTTTGCAGGATATTTATTTAAATATTTATGTATATATTTGAATAATCATTGTGTATAGTTTATACGATCTGAATCAACAAGCAATGCTATAGGAAAAGTTATTGCAATGTGCTTGTATTTTGAAATACCTATACACTCAAATTTAAAAATTTAGTTAGTACTAGCATTGCATATATTGTACTTACAATATAGTTGTTATTATACTATTTTAATATTCTGAAAAATTTCAAAATAAAATTTATTAAAAATAAAAATTATAATTTTAACGATATTTGTTAAATAAAATATCATACAACAAGCACATACAATAAACTTACAATAGCTTTATTTATTATAAGAAAAAAGCACAATAATTCAAAAGATTATAAATTCTTGAATGTGGAATATTTTCTATCTTTATTATAAAGGCCACTGAAAAGATAGGATCTTAAGTTCTTGCATATGTATAACCAAAGTTTCTAAATATAAACTATAATAAATACAATGCAGTATTATATCATATGCCAAATAATGGGAAAACAAATCTGAGAATATTTGCAAATTACATGTATTAATATTAATGCTGCAAAATTTAATTCACTCTTTTTTTCTGTAAATATGCTAAAATATTTATTTCTTGTTATATTTATTATTAAAAACCAATTAACTAGAATGTGACAAACAATAAAGAATAATTTAATAGTTTGTCATTAGATACTATTTAATTTTACGATTAAAGTTTTAAAATATGGTACATAGGCAGGTCAAGTCTTTATATAAATTTATATCATTTGTATATGATATTTTAAGAAATTTCTTAATCCATTATGTAATTTGTATAGTTCAAAATTAATTTTATTTTTTACTTGCTCTTAATTTGTCTTACTATTAATACAAAAGTATAGTAAAGTTGAATCTCCTTTAATTCATTGTATTATAAATGTTTTATATTCAATACCATTAAAGCTTGAAAAGTGTATTTGATAATATTATACATTAAATGGTATACACTCAATTCATTTTTTACACAATTTCGATTTAACACAGACTAAAATAAGAAAACTGATTCTATTTCTTCATAAATTTTTTGCATTGGTACCATTACAAAAATCGATTTGTTTGAAAATATTTATGATAAATATATATACATATAATTATTATCTTCAATTAAAATAGTACTAAAGCGATATGCCCGAAAGTATTGAGACGTATTCGACTATTAATTTTACTTTTTTATATGGTTTTTTAAAGTTATTGAACAAATTCTCTATTTTCCCATAAGCAATATATTTTTTCAGTTTTCTATAGAACGTATCTACCATATAAAAAAAGAATTGAATGTATGTTAATCATTGATCTTATTTACAAGTTATACTTGTACCAGTCAGTTTTTAAATCAGAGATTAGTTGAAATATTCCATTATCCATTCAAGAGACATACATTGTGGCACATAATTTTACTATCTGCATTATATTCATTAATGAGTCTACCATTGGTAAATACATATAATAGGTATGTGTTCCTCTTTGTTTAAACATTACTTTTCCTTCTTATGATATTATAAGTGTATTACATTTGACCTAAACATGACAAATACAGAATATCTGAGCATATGTATGAGTATTTTTTAAAATATTTCAATAAAACTCTAATGCATCTACTAAAGACATTTTAAAGTGTATGAAAGTTACAGTGCAATAATGTACACTATAACATACTTTTATACACATACTACTATGTATTCAATTTATGCAGTAAACAACATACAAACATTTTAATTTAACTTCAGGAAGAGAGTACCTTCTTTTACTAAATAAGCATCTACAAATTATAATTAAAATTATAAATAAAAAATATGTACATAAATTTTATATCCTTTAATAATAGAGAAAGCATTATTTTTGAGTTCCAATTTTGATTCACGATTTAAAAAGAAAACTACAAAAATCTTTTATTATATAATAAATAAAAATTATAATTATATTAATTTTCTTTTTTTTTTAATATCGAAAATATACTTCAGAAATCATACAGTATGATACTTTTACTGCGTGAGTATAGGCGTATGCTGTGTACACGTGCATATACGCGCGCACATGTACACACACGCATGCACACACATTTGTATCAAATTTATGTTTAATTCTACATTTCAAAATTTTACTCTCAATGTTTCTCATTTAATAACAGAGTATCTTTACGTGTTTCGTTTACTACACAATTAACTTACTGAAACATACTTCTTACAATTTTGTGGGAAGCTCTTGCCTTTATATATCTTAAATGTATTAAACAAATATCACAACTCTTAGCATTGTAATTTCAGATATGATATAATCAAATAGAAGGTATACATTTAAAAAATTGAATTAACTAAGACATTAAACCTTAATGATACTAATTGCTAATCAATTTTTATTAGGAAAGACTTTCAATGTTCATTTACTGTAATTAGAAAAACATAATGAGTCATGTTTTAGGATTATGCAATATTTAATCTTTTAAAACTCATATAAATGATATTTAAATCTTCAGCATAGAAAATATCTTTTATTGGCCACAGTAACAAAAATAGTATTTGAGATTCATTCTTTTAAATCTGACTATTTTTCTACATTCCTCATTGTAATTTATAAAATTACAATTAAGAAAATTGAACTAACATTTGCTGGAACGTTGTTGTTCCAACAGTAGTAGACATTTGACTAATACTGTTGAATAAAGCTTCTGCCTGTAAGTTTTCCGGCAATCTAGTAAGAAATTGTGCTCCATGTACAAAATCCATTTTTAATAGTTCTTCTTGATACAAG
Organism: Colletes latitarsis; assembly: GCF_051014445.1. Classification (NCBI taxonomy): domain Eukaryota; kingdom Metazoa; phylum Arthropoda; class Insecta; order Hymenoptera; family Colletidae; genus Colletes; species Colletes latitarsis. The sequence continues at coordinate 20,608,565 of NC_135135.1, read as the reverse complement.
TGTAATACACCAAGTGCTGTTCTAAAAAGGAACTCATCTCCATCTCTGAGGAAAACATCCCAGATTCTACAAGCAACGTCCAGAGGCATTGCTTTGGCATATATAGTATATAACCAATCCAACAAATATAAATCTGGACTAAGACCAGCTACTGTAAAGTGGAAAAAGACTTTTGGCAACTTATGTGCAAGCGCATTAGAATATACTCTGTAATAACTATCCATTTGTTTCTGATCTAATGTAAAAGCAGCCCTGTGACAGGGATGATTTAATAAATTAGCAAAGCAAATAAAGGCATCTGGAGGTTCCATGTTCAATGACAATATAGCACCCACAAAACTCATACCTTGTACATAACCTACATCAGGCCTATAAACTGCATAGGCTGCCAAAATACCTTGAAGGCTATTGGATAGTGGTCCACCTTCTTGAAAGACACATAAGGTTGGAAAGGTACGAGATACATCTAATTTGATTGCTGCTAATGCGTCACTAACAGGACTTGACAATGCTTTGTCCAAACATATATGGTAAAGGTGTGTTGTTATATTTAAATTATTTGGAATTGCTAATTTCCACACTTTGCCACGAACACTGGGTGGAAGACCACGCCACCATAATTCACGTACTTTTTTTGTATTTTTAATACTTTCAAATTTGGGAAGAACGTATTCATTCCAAGTATGAGAATCTTCTGCTAATCTTTCTTCTTCTTTAAGCTGTAGTTCTCTTTGCTGTTTACGTTCTTTTTCTTCTCTTAATTCTCTCTTTTTTGCTGCTTCTAGAATGGCATTATATTGTTTGCGATGACGTTCCTCCTCAATGGCATTCTTTGCTGGTAAATTTGCTGGTCTTGGCTGTTGAATTAGAGCTAAACTTCCTCCTACCTTATCTATATTTCTTGATGGACTGCTTGTAGGTGTAGATTGTTGAGAATCTTTGTTTCTCCATAAAAAGACATTTTTTGAAAAAATTGTATTCAATCCCCAACGTTTGGACTTTTCAACTTTTTCTGCAACTTGTTCATCAGAACTCAAAAAACTTCCAGAAGGAGAAACTTCACTAAGAGAAGACACAGTGCTACTACAAGAACGTGGTAAACTGTTTCTGGGGCTACTGCTTGCACTACCACCTTCCAATCTGATATATTTGTCCTCCTCAACTTTGGAAATCCCATTTACAGATTCTTCTTTATGATCACAAGGAGAATTTAAATATTGTGATTTACAATCAAGTTGTGTATCATTAGAAACATTTATTTCTTCCAGAGAATATAGTTGCTTTGTAGTAGGATTATAAGCTATAGACATACTCTCCAATGCATGATTTAAACTAGTTCCAGCAACTCCTACAGAAACTATATTACCAGCATCATACCATTTATTTTCTCGAATATGAACACACAATGCCTTGGTTTTTACAGCAGGCATGGAAGCCACATCGCATGCCAAAGCCTCATTGATATTCACACTGTTACAGGATATTGAATCTCCATTTAATGACACCAACTGTTGTCTACCAACTTTTGGAACAATATTGTTTGCAATATAACAGTTAGAATCTCGTCCAGATACTTTTAGTACCTGATAATTATTAGTCACATTTCCATAACGAGATACAATACAAGGAGATACATTCTGTGATGAAACGGGATGATTATTTCCATTTACATGTTGAGGCACAGGACTCTTCATGATTATTGCTCTTTTCATAACCTTTTTAACACATTAAATAATCTTTCAGTGCAGACAAACCACTCGTGGATCACTTGTTCATATATGATAGTGGTAGACTTATATTTATGCATATTTTTTTGTCATTGTTTAATTACACTATAAATGTATATCGTTGTTATTTTTAATCGTATCAACGATATGATGAAAAACCAACCGCACGTAAAATTTGCTGAGTTTCAGCATAGTTATCACAATATAAGAATTTCCGATTGTAAAATAATTTTAGGTGATAACTACCTCGTGGATTGTATTTTATCATGAGTGATAAAAAAAAATAAGTTCAACGACTACGTTCGTTAATTAAATTGACTAGCCGTAATGAAGAAATACATGCAGCTTTTGCGTTCGTAAATATCTTTCGTTGCATTCGTTGCGTTGAGAAATATTAAAGAACAGTAGTCTCGCTTTATATAAAAAAAATAGTAACATTAATATAAAGCGATACAGCTCTATCAATATATATTTAACATAATAATATTGTGCGATATTGCGAGAGAAACTTGACACTGAATCGAAACTGACAGACGTGTATATGTGTGCAGTGACATATCAAACAAAGTTTTACACTCTTCTATTTACAAACGTAATAAAAACATCCAATAAACTTTCACCTCATATTCTAGTTAGAACAAATGTATTCTAACTACTGGTTGTATATATATGCATATATGCACACATAATAAACTGTGAGAAATAGAAAAATTTCTTATGTGCGACCATAAATCTTTACCACTGCCACAGTAACGAAATCACGTGATCACGTTACCATTCTTTGTCGTTACTACATTGATAACTTTAATTGATAAATAACATTGATAAATAATTCAATATACTTTATATATTATACTATTATCGAGAATATCACAATCTTTACATATATTTAAGATATATAACTGTAACGTAAAATATAAATAAACTATATACTTAAAATACAATAAACATACGAATTTATCATAGACTAATGTAAATGATGTGAATAGAATAATAACAAAAATATATATTATCTCTGTATAAAATTATTTTTATTAAATTTTCAAGATAATATTTCGCTGTAAGAAACATCTCATTATCGTGATTGGACATTCGTTACTTGTAGACCATGTGATTGCGTTAAAGGCAAAATGGCAAGGATTATGCCCCGAATAGATACGAATGCAATAAAATTTATACAATTTATTATTTATATATATAAATAATAATGATGATGTTAGTTACTTTTGAAAGTTTTAACTTTTACATCGATGCTCCAATGGAAGCTCTGTCTTCGGTATTTTAGTTATTTGTGAAATCTTCTCATGTTCTGATTCTTCATTGACTCTACTATGACCAACTCCAGTATTAGCCATGCTGAATGAAAAACAGTAAAACCGCGAGAATTTAAGTTTGCACTTGATAGAAAAAATACGTAACATTTATACGTCATTGTCTATCTAGTGTAAAATCCGATTCTCACAGGTATAGTTTTACTCTCTCTCTCTCGCTCAGCATGGCTAGTTTCGTACTACAATAGACTAGACTGTGCCAGAGACATGTCAGATCAATAAGATTCTCTCGCAGTCAGGTGGTTTTATTTACACTACAGTTGTAATACTCTATACTTTACGTTGTAGTAAAAATCCCTAGGTGACTTATGTCAAAACAGCTGATTGCAGAAATTGATGAAAACGAAAATTCGTATTAATTGAGAAGGTACTGGAAAGCAGGTTAAAAAAAGGTTAAATATCAGTCGTGTCATTGTCTAATTTCAATAAACGATTGCGACTATTGCAGTGAAATATAATTATTAAGTGTGAATTCTTCAACATAACAAATGTTTGTTGTAAGAAATGTCACAAATTGATATTCAGAATTTATTTGATAAAAGCAGGTAAAGTAACCATCTATAAATAATAGTCTTTGAATAATGTTTCATTAATAATATTCTTGTTACATCTTTTTAATAATGAATTGTAATATCAATATATAACAATGATTGTAATTAATTTTATGGAGTAATGGACTTTGTATTATTAACATATGGATGCTATGTGAACATATAAAACATTATTCGAATAGTAATATCTGTAAATTAAAAAATATTGGTGTATGATATTGATATGTTAGCTTATAAAATGTATATGGAATCTATTATCTATAACAACTTATATTGCACAAGTCTAGTTAAATATATATTTTTATTATATATGTCAACTGTTTCACAATAGTATAAATATAAGAAAAACATTTAGTATTTACAAGTAACATTATTAATAATTAACACAATTAAAATTTCATAATTGGGTGGAACAATTTTTATATTATTAATAAAATTAGGTGATATTGATTTAAATGGTATTAATTGTTGTTTAAAGTGATATTTAAATGAATATTATAATGATATTGAAACTGAATACATTATTTAGGTTTCCCAGTGGTTGGTGCCTTCTACTTATATTTCTATATACCCCAGTGGGTCTTTTACTTGTATTGCTACGATTTTTAACTGTTTTACAACTGTGGCTTCTTGCATCGTTATTACCTGATTGCAATACTCTTCGAATATTCTTGAATCATGGATTTAGTTTTGCTTTTGGTATTATGGTAAAAATTTCTGAGGCCAAAGTTGGAGACAAACAAACAAGAATCATAATTGCCAATAATGTCTCAGTTTTGGATCACTTTGCATTATATAAAGCTACACAAGCACTAACTCCTAGTGTATGGGATTTACCTAATGTTCTTGGCAATGCATTAGGTCTACAAATAATGGATATGAGTAATAAAGAAGCTCTAATTGCCAATATTAAACAGTTTCTTTCTACTTCAAAAAGCAATATTGTGCTACAACCTGAATTTGGTATAACCAATAGTCGTGTAGCCCTGTTAAAATTCAACTCCTGGCCATTTGTTATTGAAACATCTGTTCAGCCAGTTACAATTAAAACATGGAGACCAGAATTCATACCTATTCGTGTTACCTCATTGGGATCCACATGGTGGACAGATATCTTTTGGTTTATGTTTGTTCCTTACACAGTCTTCACATTTAAGTACCTGAAAATTAAGAAAAATGTGGATTGTGAAATACTGGCACGTGAAGTAGAAAAAGACATAGCAACCAGTCTTGGACTTGAAACAAGTTGTCATACTGTATCAGATAAAGCAGAATTTGAAAAACGCTGCATAATGGAAAAAACACAGAACAGAAGACTCAATAGGAGAAGTTCATTAAATTCACAGGTCATACATAATAGTGAAATACAAAGAATGTTACGACAAGTCAGTGAAGTGCTTCCATTGGTCCCTCATAATGTGATTCTCAGAGATCTCTGTATGTAAATATACAATTAGTAGTCTAAAGATTATTACTTTTACTATTTAATAAGGTCAACTTTAATAAAGTTGATAATAATTATTTCAGTGAAAACACGTAATGTTGACATTACAATTGCCAATATACTGGATGGCATAGTTACTTATACTCCAGAATCAACTCAAACAACTATTACACCATCAGCATCGTATAATCAATTACAAACAAGCACGATTAAAGATAATAGTAATTTAGGATCTTCTTCCTTTCAGGAAAGAAAAGCTAAAATGATAAAAGAAGCTAGGGAAAGGTATATACAAAAACATGGACTTAAAGAGTGCTGACATTCTTACTGCAGTTTTATTGTGATCATTGTATCTTCATTGAAAACAAATATGTAATGTTTTGTCGTATGTGTATTTACTATTACATAATATAAATATAATTTTATTTCTAAAATACAATTATATATTCTACAATTACCTATCCTTTTTATATATATATTTTAGAGTATTATAAATAGCACCCTTTGGAAGACTGTGTTCTCAATAACTTAAAATGTTCTTAACTGTTATTACTAATTATTATATAAACAAAGTGAACTTTTATATGTCAATCATGCAAAAAAATAAATACCCTAAACTATTATTAATTTAAATATTTTTCATTACCTTTGTTAAATCATCATGTATAACTCAACAATCTAACGAACTATATTAGATAAATAACATATGAAAATGCATTACATTTATATTCTGTTATTTATGCTGCCTTACATTACTTAAAATATTCTTACAATTATAAAAAATAATTATAAACTATTATAAAAAATTGGAAGACATTCAGTTTCATAAATAGTAGATTATGCAAAAACAATACACTACTATTATTTAATTATTCTAAATTATTATTTTTAGTAATATATTACAAAAATATATTATTTTTGAATATATTTAAATTCCAAACAACTGATTTTATTTTACTAAATTTATAATAAAAAGAAACACTATAAGATAATACTGTGTTACTTAGATTCTTTTTTAAATTTATCAATGGTTTTTAAGATTTCCTATACATACATATTTTATATCAAGAAAATCATCTACACCATGTCTAGATCCTTCTCTTCCTATACCTGATTCCTTTACCCCTCCAAAAGCTGCCTCTGCAGTAGAAATCAATCCTTCATTCACACCAACCATTCCAACTTCTAATTTTCTTACTACTCTAAATATTTGTGATAAGTCTGATGAATAAAAGTATCCAGCCAACCCTGCGGGAGTATCATTAGCCTTTTGTATAACTTCATGTTCACTATCAAATTTATTAATAACAGCTACTGGTCCAAAAATTTCTTTGTTATATATTTCCATTTCTTCAGATATATTTGTAATAAGCGTAGGAGCATAAAATAGTGGTCCTAATTCAGGTAATGATGTAGCACCACAGTGTACTTTTGCTCCTTTTTTTATTGCATCAGTAACTAATCCATGCACAATGTTTAATTGATTTTCTTTAGTAAGAGGTCCATGTGTAACTCCATTCTTGCTGCCATCACCCATTTTAATATCACTTTTAATCTTTGCCAAAAACATTTCAACAAATTTATCAAATATTCCAGCTTGTACAAAGAATCTATTTGCAGAGACACATGTTTGGCCAGTATTACGAAATTTACTTGCCATGGCACCTGATACAGCCAAATCCAAATTTGCAGAGTCAAAAACAATAAATGGTGCATTACCTCCTAATTCAAGACTTAATCGTTTCATTGTTGAAGCAGACTGTCTGTATAAAATTTTTCCTACAGGTGTTGAACCAGTAAACGAAATAACTCTTACTTTGGGATTTTCACATAATTCTTTACCCACAGCAGGAGAATTTTGTTGACTTGTTGTAAGCACATTGAAGATTCCATGGGGAAAGCCTGCCTGTTCTGCAAGATCAGCTAATGCTAAAGCAGTGAGAGGAGTATCTTCGGATGGTTTTACTACGCATGTGCAACCAACAGATAGAGCAGCACCTGCTTTGCGAGTAATCATGGCATGTGGAAAATTCCATGGTGTAATTAAAGCAGCTACACCCACTGGTTGTCTCAATAAAACCATGTGTCTATTAGGATTTCCTTCCTGCAAAACTTCTCCATCAACTCGTCTAGCTTCCTCTGAAAACCACTCAACAAATGAATTTCCATATTTAATTTCTGCTCTAGATTCAGCAAGAGATTTCCCATTTTCTTTGGTCAAAATTTGTGCCAAGTCTTCTGTATGTTTCACCATTAGATTGTACCATTCTCTGAGTAAAATGCTTCGTTCTCTTGATGTTGTTGTACAAAAAGATTCAAAAGCTTTAGATGCTGCATTAATTGCTAATCGTGTGTCTTCAACATCCATATCAGGAACATTATTAATAACAGATTTATCAAAAGGATTATGAACAGGAAATGTTCCTTTCCTATTTGCTTCTATCCATTTCCCATCTACATATGCCAAATTTCTTAAAAGATGCACTGATCGACTTAATGTTAAAGCATGATAGGGAATTCCTTTTTGTAATGTAAATACTCTGTGAAACATTGTTTTGGAAAATAAATAACAATCTGTAATATAAACATTTATGGTAAATTATACGAAGTACAAAAAATAAGAAGCAATAAATTATATTAGCAATATAACAACAGTACTTAAGAACGGAAAAATACGCGAACATTATTCGTTTAATAATTCATAATTTATACGTACGTATGCCAAAGACGTGCTGTGACACTTACTTTCGAGCGAATCGAATATCACGTTCGTTTATAAATGGTTATTCTAAAGTGACGCTATCAATTCATCTTATCAATTTTATCAACAAATTGACCTTACATAACTTACGGCTACGTTACTCAGATTAATGGCTTAAACGGATTCAGTGTACGTACATAGTTTGTTTCGCAGTGTATAAGTTGCCGGCGCGCCGGCGCCTTATTGTCAGTATAATTGTTATCGGATTTAATTGTTTGTTCGAATATCATTTTCAAACAGACAAGAAGTATACAAATATTTTGTCTACTATGAGTACGAATACCAAGAGAACTATATACGTAGGTACGCAGTAATTTGTTGCAATTTATTAACATAACCTACATTAAACTACGTAACGTTTATTGTATGTTTAGGCGGTCTAGCCGAAGAAGTGGATGAAAAAGTATTACATGCAGCATTCATACCGTTTGGCGAAATTGTTGATGTACAAATACCACTAGATTATGAGTCAGAAAAACATAGAGGATTTGCCTTCATTGAATTTGAAAGTGCAGAAGATGCAGCAGCGGCAATTGATAATATGGTATATATGTAAAACAATACATGTGTAGTGAATTATTTAATGACAGTTTTATACCAAAAATAATTAAAATAAATCTTTAAATGTAATTTTATATTGTAAACATGTTATTATAAAATTCTTCTATATATAACTGTGATTATTAAAACATGCTTGTTTCAGAATAAAAAATATTAATACACGTTGTATTTCACAGTAGATTAAGAATTAATCATACTTATCTATCTAAGCTGTAATCGTTTAATCCTTACATTTGTCAAATTTCATTTTTGATAAACAGAATGATTCTGAGTTGTTTGGAAGAACAATAAGAGTAAACATTGCAAAACCACAAAAGATAAAGGAAGGTTCATCAAAACCTGTCTGGGCTGATGATGCATGGTTGCAAGAACATGCAGGTGAAACACTTAAAAGTGATGAAAATGCAAAGTCAAATGATGTAATACAGTCTAAGAAAGGAAAACAAAATCCTCAAGTTTATTTTGATATCAGTATTGGAAAGCAAGAATTAGGTAGAATTATTATGATGCTGAGAGCTGACATTGTACCAAAAACTGCTGAAAATTTTCGTGCCCTTTGTACTCATGAAAAGGGATATGGGTATCAAGGAAGCACCATCCATAGAATTATTCCAGATTTTGTATCCTTTGTATATTCGTTATATGTAATTTAGAATTAACATAGATTTCATATAAGAAATAAAATCATATAAAGATTATTTCTTATATAAACTTAGATGTGTCAAGGAGGAGATTTTACCAATCATAATGGAACAGGAGGGAAATCAATTTATGGAAACAAGTTTGATGATGAGAATTTTGAATTGAAACATACAGGCCCTGGTACTTTGTCAATGGCAAATTCTGGACCAAATACAAATGGGTCACAATTCTTCATATGTACAGCACGTACAGATTGGTTAAATGGAAAACATGTAGTATTTGGTCATGTTCTTAGTGGTTTAGATGTTTTAAAAAAAATGGAGAAATGTGGAACAACATCAGGCATTCCTACACAAAAGATTGTTATAACAGCATGTGGTGAATTAACTTAAATAATTTAAAAAACAATTTTAAACTTATCATTATTAATTAATAACAATAACAATGTAGATTTTGTATTAAAGATATAAATTTATTAGTAAAAATAACATTTTTTAAAAATTAGCATAGTGTCTTCAAATGGATAAAAAAAATTATATCTTAAAGTAGAAAATATTTTTTGTACTATTTTAAAGTCTGGATTGCATTCCACCTGAAGGAACAATAGTTTCACCAGTAATATAAGCAGCATCATCACTAGCTAAAAATGCTGCAACTCCTGCTACATCGTTTGGTTCACCAAATTTTTGCATTGGTACTGTGGATAAAGTTGCTTCTCCTGTAGCACCTTCAACAATCTGGCAAATATAAACAAATGTACTTTATGTAGATACTCTGTACATATAAGAACATAGTTGATAAAAGTACATATAAACACATACTGCTTGCGAAAATTTAGTTTTTATAATACCAGGTGCTATACAATTGACACGAATTCCTTCTGATGCAAGAGTAGCAGCAGCTATATTATTTAGACCTAATAATGCTGTTTTACTAACAGCATACGTACCTAATAACTAAGATTCAAAATGCATATAAATTTGTATATATATATATATATAAATTATTTATAAAAATGTACAAATTCATTGTGAACATAGTATTGAGGAAGAAGCACATAGCTACTTACAGTAATTGGTTGATATGCTGATATTGAAGATATAAGGATTACTGAAGGTGATTTACTCAGTCTCAAAAGTGGTAAAGATTCTTGCATTAGAAGAAAACTACTTTTTACATTAATATCAAAGATTTTGTCCCATATTTCTTCTGAACTATCAAAAAGACTACCTACAGTAGGATTTACTCCTGCATTTGACACAAGAATATCTAAACCACCAAATTCCTTTTTTGTCTACAATATTATTATTATTAATAAATTATCTATCTCATAAATAAATGGAGCTTATGTTTTAATCTAAAACATAGTTTAAGATTGCAACTCACTTTGTCAAATAGAACTTTTCTATCTTCTTTTTTACCAACATGGCATATAACACCAGAAACTTCTAATCCTTCAGATTTAAGTTTTTCTACGGCTTTCTTTACATTTGATTCTTTGCGACTGCTAATCATTACCCTGGCACCTTCTTGAGCTAAACGTCTTGCAATTGCAAAACCAATTCTGTATGTACATATTTAATTCAAACGTTACATTTAACTAATTGCAAATATAATTCTTCATATGTGAAAACACAAATTACATTGTCAAATTATATTCACTAACTTAACTTACCCTTCTGTCGATGCTGTTACAATTGCTATTTTTCCATTTAATCGGTTACATTTTACCGTTGATCCATTAATGCTAAATTTTCGTACATTTTGTCTTATCGGAATGCGCAACATTATGATACACAATAAAAATCTAAATATGGTTAGATTACTTGACAGTACGTATTCTTTTAAATATTGGAAAAATGTAGATACATATTTAACGATCGTTATCGTAAAAAAATTTGTAAAATTACGTTATAATAATGACAATGCAGATTGTTTTAGTATCTGCAATCTCGGACTGAATGCCAACTTTTGTCCGAAAAAATAACTTCTGCGAATTCAACAAAGGAAAGAAGTAATGAGTGTGAATTAGATACTGTATCTGGTATATGCAATCGCGAATTTGAGCTAGAAATATTGTATTTTAATTAACAATCGATCATTACAAAATTTTCAAGTATTGGTGGGAAGTGGGCTGAGTGGGCATATGTTTACATGTCAAAGTAAGAATTACTGTAAATTCTATTTATATTAAAAAGATTTAAGTCCACGAGTACCATTGTTAAGTATTTTGTTTATGTTTACATTAGCAACGATCCAATTCTGTGTACCTAAAAGACACAATACAAAATATTTGGTATCACGGATACGTCATCTGCTTTCGTTGATTGGACAAGGCCACATCGTTATAAATTGCCCAAATAATAAACAATAGTGTACCCTCTTCTACAGAAAACAGTAAGTCCAACCGAGATAACTCGTAACTTTTTAGTAAATCAAGTATTTCAAAAAGTGGGTAGGATTTCGGGGGTATGTCTATTGACCAAAAATGATTGTAATTGACCCCCGCAACCGAAAATAATTCTTCCAGAAAGATTTGAAATATTTTAATTTTCGTCGAAAAATTTCAGTAGTAGTCTGCCATCTAGTAATACTATTGCTTTGTGACGACATTGGCAATACTAATACTCTAATACTAGTTAATGTAAATGGCAGATAGCAATATGGTTAAAAATACAGTGCAGCCAAAAGAAAATCATCATAACAATGATGAAAATGAATGGGAAATTGAGGAAATCATAGCGAATTGTAATGATTATGGTAAATACATATTTTTCTCTAAAAAAACTACATAACATATTTTTAATAAATTTCATCTAATACAAAGCATATACATTCAAATGTCTTCTCATGATGTAAATTATTGTAATTGTAGAATTTGAGGCACTAAAAACTCAATTAGATGAACTCAATTCTGCTTTGGATAAGATTGAACATAAAAATGATGTTATACATGCAGAATTAAATAAACTATTGCAATCAAATCGAGAAACTAGAAAACAATTTCAAGAATATCAGAAGTCACTAAAGCCAGAGGTATAATGTTTTATTTTGAGAAGGTGTGTATTCTATCATATTGAATCTGTTGGACACTGTTAATAGAATGTTGTTTAGGGTGTAAGGTGAAATACTTGTAATTAATTAATGTTGGTATTGTTCCAGATCGTGTAATATAAATGTATTTAATAACAAAGTAGGTAATAGTGCAATACTATGTCTGTATTTTTTCATAGTACAATGTAATATATCATATTGTTATACTTTAATATTTAACCCCTTGCTCAATGATTTAAGTTCCAATGGCACAGGCTATAGCCAACAACAGAGTTGATTACATGTTAAGTCACTTTATGGTACAGCTAAACATTCAGAATTATGACATGCTTTTTAACAAAAATTGCAAGCCTGGTATGTATTGCTTACATTTAGCCCGATTGGCATATTATGGTTCTCACCCATGATTTTCAAGTTTGGCTTAATTTCTTTACCATGAATTTGACATGTTGTTATAGATGAAGGGGTTAAAGATTAAACATTCCTATTAAAAATAATTCAACTGTATGACAAATTATTCTTATGGTTATATAGTACTATATAATACAAATATAAAAATGTATAAATAATATAAATATCTTATTTGTATGGATGTGAGGTTTTCTGCCTTATTCATTTTATCATTTTTTTAATACATTGTCAATTCAATATTTAATTCATTATCAGCATAATAGAGTACTACATCACAGGGTTAATATTAAGTTGTTAATAAAATAGTATTAAAAATATGAAGATTTTAGAGTCAGTTTTTCATTATTTTTGGAGGATTAGAAAATTTTAAATAATTAAAAAAATGCTCGAGTAATGTGCAATTAATCGAATTAACTTTTATTAGAAAACGTAAATTGTTATTTTGTTTAGCTCTTTTAGCAAGTGCGAATTTAGATCTTAAGATGGCGGCATGCTCTCCCTTCTACCTACCTTTACCTTACTGCGCAAAAGCTTCACTTATTTGTTTTGTGTCAGTCTCCTTAGTACTTAGGTACATATTACTGCTTATCAGCCTATGTACTTCAAGCATAGACATAAGAATATATTCCTAGGTTAGGGTTAGTTATATCCAGTATATAGAGATCACTATTTGAGGGCTTGTCTAGTGAAACACTTACGAGAGTCGACTGCTTTTCGTAGCCTTCTAGTGATGAGTTTTAAAAGCGTTTCCATAGCATAATTGACAATAACAGAATAGGAATCTTACACGATTTATTATCGATGGTTTTATATATAGTTTTCGTTCCATGAAGATAAATCAATTACCAAAAAAGAGAAATTGATTAAACAGGTGTATTTTTATGCTTAAATTATAAATAAAATATTAAAATGGATGAAGCAAAGTTTCTGAAACGGTAGGTGATTTATTATATACATTTCATATTAATCGTGTACAATTATCATGCAAATTTAATATAGATTTAAAACTATTTTACACTGCGTTAAGTAGTATTTGACAGATACGTACAGTGAATATATTTTTAATGTTTAGAAAAGTAAGATCTGGCACATTGGATGTGCACCCAACAGAGAAAGCCTTAGTAGTCAATTACGATGTTGAAGCATTAATTTTAGGTGAATTGGGAGATCCTATGTTGGGAGATCATAAAGTACGATTTTTTAATTATTATTTAACATTATCATTACTTGGTATATTTATTGCTTATATTATAATGTTAACTTAAAGAAATTTTACGATTTGCCTAACTGTTTTTATAGGAATGTCAAAAAATAATTCGATTAAAAAGTTTAAATGCAGATACCAATGTATCACTTCTAGCTAAAGAAGTGATAGAAAAATGTTCTTTGATACATGAATCGAAGCTTAGAGAAGTAGAACAATTAATTTATTATCTTCAAAATCGACGAACAAATGATAGTTGTATAAGTAAGTTCCAATCCATAGGTGAATTATAGCATTCTATTTATTTCTCTATTACAAAATACTTTTTAATGTAGGTAATGATAATAATTCTCAACCTTCAAGACCAGCATCATCAAATTCATTGTCTGTAGATAATGGGGAAGTAGAACGTGCTGTCATCAGTAATGTTGACAGTTATATTGAATTGTTATATGAAGAAATACCTGGAAAAATTAAAGGTTCATCATTGATTTTACAATTAGCAAGGGTACCCGATAATCTTCACGAATTAACAAAAAATGGTATTAAATATTTTGTTGCAATTAATTATTTATTAATTTTAAGATACATAATTTATATTTATTTCCTTAGAGTCTCTGCTGAGTGCTTTAGCTAGAGTTTTGAGAGAAGACTGGAGACGTAGCATAGAACTCTCCACAAATATTGTCTATATTTTTTTTTGTTTTTCATCATACAGTCAATTTCACAATATTGTTCTTGAATACAGAGTAAGTAAGAATAAGATGAATGTAAAAACATAAATATATTTAGCAATTAATTTTTTACATTTAGATTGGATCTTTGTGTATGGATATAATAGATTTTGAATTACGACGGTATGATCAATGGAAAGAGGATATGGAGAAACGTAGGCGTCATTTTGAAAGTACTACAGGTTTAACGTTTTTTTCAAGTGGAAATGATAACTGTGACAAGAAGATGAAAATTGTTGATGATATTTGGAATACTGATGGTCCGTTAAATTACGAAATTAAAAAAAGATCTAATGAAATTTCTGTTGTAACAGAAAGTGATATAAAGAAATTAAAAGAGGAACTTGAGAAAAGTCGTAAGAAATTCAAAAGTTTAATAAAAAAACAAGAACAACTGTTACGAGGTTTGCAATTTTGTTTTTCTATATTTCTATTATATTTCAAATATTGCATAAAAATTTGTATTACAGTGGCCTTTTATTTATTATTAAATATTGCTGAAAATATGGAAGTTGAGAGAAAAATGCGCAAGAAGAATGTAATTGGTATGCTGATTAAAACATTGGATAGGACAAATACCGACTTGTTAATACTTGTCATTGCATTTCTAAAAAAATTATCCATATTTCGTGAAAATAAAGATCTTATGGTAAAATTTTATCTTTACTAACAGTATATGTAATTATATATATTGATTTATTATTTTTTTAGGCTGAAGGCAATATTATTGAAAAAATACCAAGACTTCTGCAGAGTAATAATGCAGATCTGGTATTAAGTACTTTAAGGTTATTGTTCAATCTTTCCTTTGATGCAAAGCTTAGAGCAAAAATGATAAGAGTTGGTTTATTACCAAAATTAATTAAACTGCTTGGTCAAAGTGATATTAAGAATAAAACAATAATTTTGGGGTTATTATATCATACTAGTATGGACGACAAAGTAAAGGCTATGTTTACAAATACTGAATGTGTCCAGATGGTAAATTTACATAACAAAAACTCAGCACGTATTTCATATAAATTATTTCACATAACATGTAATTATTTTTAAGGTAACAAATATGATTTTAAATGCTGAAGATGATCAACCAAAATTGGAATTAATAGCGCTTGGTATAAATCTAGCCATTAATAGTAAAAATGCCCAACTCATGGTTGAAAATAATCGTTTGCAAGGTCTTATAAAAAGAGCATTTAGAAATCAAGATCCTCTTATAATGAAAATGATTCGAAATATATCTCAGCATGATACAACTAAGGAGAGCTTTGTAGTAAGCAATTATTTTATTATTTAAAACATGTTGTTTTTTAATTGAAACATTTTTAAATTATTTTTGGTATTTATTAGGAGTTTGTGGGTGATTTTGCTATGGCCTTAAATCAATCAGACTCTCAGGATTTTGTATTAGAAGTTATAGGTGTATTAGGCAATTTAGAATTACCTGACCTGGATTATTCACAAATACTCCATCGATGTGATTTAATTCCATGGATACGCAATAATCTTGTACCAGGTATCATGTTTATTCAAAATTTATGTACTTTTCTCATAATTCTAATTTATTTTTAAATACAATTACTCCCTTCTTTAAATAGGTAAATCATCAGATGATCTAGTGCTTGAGATTGTTATATTTTTGGGTACAGCAGCTTATGATGAAGATTGTGCACGTTTATTATGCAAGGCTGATATATTACTTTCACTCATTGAACTTTTAAAAGGTTTGTATAATATTAAAAATATGGAATGAATGTCAATTTTTGAATCAAAATAATTATGACAGCAAAACAAGAGGATGATGAAATGGTTTTACAAATAATTTATGTCTTTTATCAAATATCGAAACACGATTCAACAAGGGACTATCTAATACGTGAGACTGGTAATGGTAATAATCAAATTATCTGCTTCATCTTTCTAGATTATTCAAGTATAAAGTTGGTATACTGCATAGAAGATAGGTAATTTTCGTATGTTTTGTGTTTTTAAATATTTATATTATTTGTAGAAGCACCTGGATATTTAATAGATCTGATGCATGATAAAAATCCAGCAATTAGGAAAGTATGCGATACATGCTTGGATGTCATTGCGGTAAGTATATTAAATAATTATCATCAGTAATGATATTTAAGTATAACTGATCAATTTTGAATAATTGTGGGAATGTAGATGTGTGATAAAAATTGGGCAGCTCGCATAAAAGTGGAAAAGTTTAGGTCTCATAATCAGCAATGGTTAGAAATGGTTGAATCTATAACGAATGATACCACAAATCATTTGTTACCAGAAGAAGATGATAGTCTCTCACCATTTATGAATGGTGATCTTTTAAAACATACAATGTTATTCCCTTCTGGTAAACATGTTTTGCCGTATATTTGCTATCATATGTTTTATGTAATTACAATTGTTTGTAACAGTATTAAATTTCTAATAGGCAATGTAGCATCGTTTACTACAGATGACAGGTTTTCTATTATGAAAAATTCTTCAGAATCATCTGAAAATCAAAGTCGGCCTGTTAGCAGGTAACTTTTCTATACATTTTAAATTCATTTTGATATAACAGTGCTTACTAAATTATAAATGGATATATGTTTTTGTATTTGATATCAGGTACAAAGATTTTGATGAAATAGGTGAACTTATGGCACGTTCTAAATCTCGTATGTCTGTTGGTTCTGGTATTGAAGATTTCTATTATAATTCCAAAGTTAAATTTGCTGAATCAGACAGTTCCCATATATTAATATGAAAGGTAACGTGCATTATAAAGGATTGTAAACTAGTTATAATAAGAAGTTTAATCTAATCTCAAAACCATATATTACTACGTACAATGTCTTTATAAACATAAATAATGATACATGTAATAGTTGCTTCGTTTGTTCGACGTTTAATTATAGTTTTAAAAATGTATTAAATATGTACATTTTTATATTTTATTGTGCAAAGCATTTCTAAAAGCATAAAAATACATTACTGCCTGATTATGCCTTCTTACTTCACGTAATTTTTAGACTGTGACCATTTCACAATATTAAAGCAACAAAATTGACATCTTTGGCAACCCTTACATGGATCAGTTTATATTTATTTATATGCAAATGAATTTTACAGAACTTTAAAAGCTTTATATGCGATAAGTTATTTTGATCTCATAACAGTATATAATCTATATTTATTTGCAAAGGAATTTTAGGAATTTTTAAAAATTGCCTGTGTGATAAGTTACTTTGATCTCATACTGTGGTGTATTTTATACTTTATTTTATCAAGTTAATTTAATTTATATCTGAATGCTCAATTTAAATTGATTTCTAGTCGTAGTAGTAACTTTATAAATTAATACTGCAAGGTGATTCTCCCACCAGTAGACTTGAAAGTAATGCCGTCGCCTAAACACTGCGGCTATAACCTCTAGTATGTTTAGAGTCGTAGCTCGATGAAACAATCGATATCACTGTTGCTTCGTCGATCGGTCGATGATGACAACTGTATTTGCAAGGGGAAAACAGAATAAATTCAGATTTCTTCGTCGAATCACGAGTGTAATCATTCACGGGATTATCGCCGCAACATTTAGACAATGGCATTTATTTCGAGACTAGTAGCGGAAGAATCATTCTCTACTAATAACGTAATGATTTTCTTATTCTGTATTTCTAATATGTACAATATATGTAATATTACATATAATTACTGTTAGTATATTTTTGGCAAATTAACATAGTACTACGTGTTTTTACAGCACAACATTTACTAACGAGAAATTTGTAGATAACAACAGAATGATTTAAAAACCTTATAATCAGAGTTAATTTATACAATCTATTGTTTTTTTTTTTTTTTTATTTTAGTTAATTACTGAATACACATTCCATTTATGATTTGTTTCTTTACAATACGCAATATATATGTAAAATAATGTTATATCCAAAAATGTTATTCATAGATGTTTATTAATCTCTGTATAAATTGCAAAATACAATTCGTTTCCTCACATACAAAATTTTTATTTATTTTATTGAACAACATTTAGTAAAGTGTATGATCACTGAAAATATCTTGGTTTATTATTTGAACTCAAACTTTTTCGTATAACTGAATCAGCATTTGGTCTAAAAACAATGGTATAACTATTGTCACCATCTGTATAAAACGAATGTTCTTTCAAATTCCAGCTAATAGGGCTGTCTGAAAATCCTTGTACATGTAAAGCACACCATGGTAAAGTGTGTCGCATTAGTACATATTTTTTTATAACTCTATAAAAATTTGTCACTTGTTTCCTCGTAAAAAAACCAGTCCATTGTAAATATTGTACTTGTCCAATATCTATAAATGGCGATGGATAAGTATACGTATTTACGTAGTCATTTTCTTTATTATTTTTCCTGAACAAAATTGATTTGTTGTTATACACGTTACACTCGTTTCAAATGATCTAACATATCTTGTACGTACAAATTACCAGAAACACAGAAAATTCCAAGCCATTCAAAGAAAGAATCGTTATCGGACTCCTCTGAAATTATTGGTATTCTTACAGAATACTCAATTCTTTGTTGAAAGGTCTGATTACAAAGAACAACATTGTATTGACGTTCATGAAACCATGCTGCTACGGATGATGGGCATAGATTTTCATCTTCAAAAATAAAACGAGTTGCATACAAAAAAAAAGTATATGTACAAACATATTAAATTAAAAAAATAATAATAATTTACCTGGTGGATTCCATGATACAATCACATCAAATTTTTGTTTGAAACGCTCCTTTAATGATGTTCGAATACGCTCGTAATTCTTCTTGCCAGGAGTAAAACTTTCAGAATTTAAATCAATAGTCACGACTTTTGATTCATATTACCGGTAAAAAAAAAGAAAAATACACGAAAAGTAGAATTGATAAAGATTGAAATTACTGATGTAAACATGAAAAATATATGCAAACTTTATTCATGAATTTACAATATAACCTACGTTAGTAAATCGTTAAAATTTTTTAGTTATTATTAAATACATTTTCTGACAAAACTATTCTCTAATATACACTAAGAAAAAATACAAATTCTTTTTTTCATTCAACTGTTTTTCGTTTAATTAATCAATTAGTCTATGAATATGCATATACAATCATTGTATTGTTATTTTTCACTATATTGTAAAAAATATATTCTCTTAAACTATTTATAATTATTTAATCATTTTCATTATTTCACTTATGCAAAAGATAAACTTGGACTTGTATCCAAATTTGTATTAGTGTTTTTTAACTCTTCTCTGAAACTATTTAATTCTGCAGATGATATTCCTTGCCAACTTTCTAATTCAGATAGACGTCGTAAGTTATCACAATTTTGCATTAATAATTGTACAGTTTTCATTGATAAATCATGGCTATATAATATTTTGAGCTCTTCTAATTTGCGCATTGAGTTTTGCAAAAATATTCTTCCCATTGTCTCGTCTCCAATACCAGTGGATGAACCCAGTTGTATGAATTTAATATTTATACAATGAGAAAGTAAAAATTCTAGGTGCATGTTTGCACATTCTGCTACACACTTGATTTTTTCTAAAAATTGGAATGGTAGAATTGTAAGTTTTCTTGGATGAACTGCTACATGTTCTAAGAATTCACAATTGTAAAAAACTAGGTCTCTTATATCTGGGCAGTACTGACTTATCAATATAAGTGCATTCAAATCGATTTCTTCTACATGCTCCAAGTGCAAACTTATAATTGCACAACCTTTTATTTCCAACAGTTTCTTTATTCCATGGGCATAAAAATCACAAGATAAGAGCTTTAATTCTTTTAAATAATTAAGAGTAGCTAGAATTGTTAAATCACCAATTCTTTCATCGCGTAGTAAACAAAGACTTGTAATATATGGACATATATCAACTAAAAGATACAAATGTTCCATACTAAAATTTCGACTCTCAAATGTTCTTACACATAAGGAACTTTTAAAGTCTTTTTGATGAATATGTTCTAAAACATATCCAAATTCATCGCATCTGCCAATATCTTCTATTTTTGAATGTTCTAAAAAGAGATTCGCATAACCAGGTATAGTCATAGAGGTTCTACATAACTTAATGTGTTTTAAATGTTTACATGAAAGCAAGGGACTAATGCTGCGCTCTGTTACAGATCTAGATGCAGTTACATCTAACTTTTGCAGTTTTTTACAGTTTTGAGCTAAGGCCAATATAATATTATCTGTACAGTCAAAGCATAAAATAAAACATACTAAATTTGGCATAGCAGATACTCCATTGGCAATAATTTTTTCAATGTCTGATGTTCTCCAACCAGCTGAACCTGAACCTAAATCCAGAATTTCAAGCCCGACCATATCATACAACTTATTATAAAGTACATGTCGCATAATTTTAGGCCAAGCAGAAAATTCAATTGCTTTTAAATGTGCACCTACAGCTACTTCTGTTAATCGAAGAACAATTGTCATTTCTGATAGAAAGGCTGTAGTTAATGCAAAATCATTATATGTACCTCTAGTTTCTTTAACTAAATTGACAATAGCAGTCAACACTGCAATGGACATTTTATCATATAAGTGTCGAGGTATACTGCAGTTCAATAAATGTTTCATAAATTCTAACATCGAATGCAAATTAGTATATCCGCATTCTGGATTAGTTTTGGATGTCATGCAAATAAGTTTTGTCATGTATCTACCAAAAGTAGTCACAAATTCCCCAACGGAGTATAATGCTAGATCCACTAGCATAGGCACTTGTTGCTTTTTTGGCATTTTGAGTTTCTTTAGTATTTTCCTTCTTAAAACTTACCATAACGTGTATGTACTTTACGATCAAAGAAGGAAACTGTGCCTTCTAAGCCAAGTGTTTGAAAATCTTCTGTTAATAATGATAATATTAAATGTCCGCTTGGTGTAATGGCAACTGAATTGTCCACATTTATTTTATTATCAACTGTCAGAAGATTCAATTCTCCTATAAAATATATTAAAATATTTTCTTTTTCACACATTTATTGAACAATGGAAGATCAAAGGATAGCTACTTCTTAAAATTAAAATACTGGCACTATTCCATAAGCATTTCCATTTATAGTATAAAGATAAAAATGAACGTTTTCAATATAGCTTATTTACAAAATACAGTAGTATCATTATAATTTTTATGTAGAAATAAAAGAGTATTTTTTTTCTTCACAATTAAATATCATTTAATTCTTAATCAAACACATAATGATAGAACATTATTATAAATTGATTATTTGAAGTAGTATGTTTCAATTCCTTACCTTCCTTAACAAATGCCTCTATAAATTCTTTATTTATTAAATCAAATACATTGATTGCGTTAATTCGATAGTAGTCTGTATCCTCCGAAATACAAGTCCGCAATTCATCCGGAATTCTGACTGTGTCAGGAAGCACCAAAGATATCTGGCATAAAGCCAACAGTAATTTCGAATTATGTAAAGATTTCTCAAAGCATAATGTTCATAAAATTATGCTTAACTGCAACTAATTTCTTACGTACTGAATGATTAAAATAATGCGAGTCAACTATATTTGGTGGATCAGTTTCCTTGTAATCCCTTTTTTCTATTGAAAAATGATGTTGAGGTGGTTTAAAATCCCATATTTCCGGACTAAGCATTTTAATTACAAAGTAATTAATTTCAGATTGAAAAGTCCTTATTTTCACATCACTGCACAGAAATATTCACGTGCACTCCGCATCATCACATAAATGCTTAATTCTCAAAAGTTTTGTGAAACGTATTGTACATATTTTTATTGATTGCCTCTAAATACAAATTTAGTAGAGAAATATACAAGCTTCGGTAGCGCAGTAGGTAGCGCGTAAGTCTCATAATCTTAAGGTCGTGAGTTCGATCCTCACCCGGAGCATATTTTTTTATTTTTGTAAAGAAATACAGTAAACTTCGTAAATACTTTTATATTATTAAGAAATATTTTAAATGAAAAATGTAATGCAAAAAGTAAGATATTCATTCATTAAAGGATCGAGTATTTAAACAAAAACGACACATTTAACAATATTTAATTTAAATATTTTAGAAAATCATATACTGTTACAATATATAAAGATACAAATTATGATAATTATTTCCGTCTTCGTCTAGATTCATTTGGATTTTTTTTCATCCAATATTTAACAGAGTCTCTTGGTCGTATACCTAATATAGCCGATTTAGAATGTACATCACGCATGATAAATGGAGAATATCCAGCTATGTAATCATCCTGTAAAGGATCATTTTTAGTGCGCGCAAGTTTTGTTGTTCTTTGGTCGGGCACTGGTTGATCATCGCAAAGAATAGGATTGTTAGCATGTTTTCCACCTTTTGGCATCGGTAAAGAAAACTACAAATTTGTTAAATATTACATATAGTACTATTCACATAAGAGCATATAAGAGAAAAAGAAAAAATCAATATCTTACCCTTTTTCCTTTTTTGGAAATTGATTTTCGGAAATTAATATGAATTTGTTGTTTTCCTTCCTCATTTAAAGTGACTGCAACTTTTTTCAATGTTTTATTACCACAACTGGGACAAAAAACTTTTGTCATAATACTAGTAGTTTTGAAACATGCATAACATCTGAAGATAAACGTTTTCATTTCTTTAATTACTCTTCCATCTAGTGCAGCTACATTTAATCCAATTTGTTTTAAAACATTTTGCATAGCAAAGTCCATTGTTAAACATGCAACAATTACTGGTGCTTGTTCAAGAAAATTCATATCAATTTTTTTTTTTATAACAGAAATGTTTTCTGTAATACAAAAGAAATATTTGTATTTTGTATTTTATGTAACTATTTCATATACATATGTATCATTAGTAGAGCTTACTAGGTGTAATCCAACCACTGTCATCATCTTCATTATTTTCATCTTCATCACCCTCATATTCATCATGTTCAGTGTTATTTTGTACATCTTCAAAATCGTCTTTAACAGAAACAAAATTATCCTTAATATTGTATTCACTACTGTCTTGATCTAGAATTTTTAATTCTATTGGTTCACATCCTAACTTTGCAAATTTAGTAGACACATCTTCTATTTTATCATGATCTATATCGGATTCTGCAGTTTCATAATCTGATTCAATATCATTGGAGGATTCGCTAAAATATGATTCTGAATCTGCTTCTTCATTGTCAACATTATTTATACTGTCTTCCAAGTTTATGTCAACACTTTTTTTATTAATATCTTCTACATGCTCCTTATATTTAAATTCTTCCAAATGATATTTTTCTTTATCCTTATCACCAATCTGTGCATTAAAAATGTTTAATTATCATAGTAATCTTATATTTCTATATTAATTTAAAAGAAATAGATTTACTTTATTCACTGGCATATAAAAACCAGCTAATGAAACACGATCTTCCATTGAACTAACACTGGTATCCACAGTTTTTACCATGATTGGATCAGTTCTTAAATGACTTGTTCCTACTTTTTCTTTTTCTAACTGATAGGTTAATGCAATTACTTTTATATCAGTTACTGATAAACTAGCATAATCACCTGTCTTTTTAGCAAATTCTGTAACTGTAAATATGACAGAAATTATTATATTTCAAATTTGTAATGCATACAATCATTATTTAAACATACACAAAACTAGATTTTATTACCAAATTTAATGTTTTCAGTATGTGCATTTTGTACTGTTAAATCATATGGTAAGACAACTAGTCTTCTTAATTGCCTTTTATTTGTAACTTCATTCACTACATCTTGCTCTGTTATTATGTTGAGGCCAATATCCTAAAAAGAATATAAGATACATATTAAAATAATATTTTCAATTTTAATATTATTAATACAAAATTCAACAAGTAAGAATAATATATATATATTCAAATTAACCTATTTACAAAATAATTCACCTGTAAAGATGCATTTCTGATGAAAGCACTTGTATCAACAACCAAGTATTGTATTTTCTGATTTTCGTTCATGTTTATAATTGCTATGAGAAAACAGTTCAAGAATGCAGATACACGTGTTCATGGGGAAATGTAATATAATAATCGGCAACATTGGCAACAATTGTGTCAACATTAATGCCTATTTCCATAAATATAACAAATATTTAATTCAAACAGCATATCTTCATTTTATGCTTAAACAATTAATTTTGATATATTTTTGTACCACATTTATTGTACAATAAATATTACATTGGAAATATAGGAATACATAATTTGCTGTAACCTTATATTTAATTTTCAAATAATTTTGTGTAAATGTTACTAGGAAACGTACATTTTTATGTAAAATGTTCTGCTCTTTCGATCAGATATCAATCTTAAAGAGTAAAAACTTGGAATCTTATCATATCATACAAAAAAAATTCGAAAATTGCTCTATTAGAAAAACCGAGTAAAATACTACTTCGTATATCATCAAAGAAAAATTTTACATTATGAAGGCTCGAGATCATAATATCGAAAAGAAATCCCTGTAGTTATTAAAATATTAAATAGTTAATTTTTTTGTTCAGTCTCTTTTAAACATTTTTGTAAACTTTACAAGTGCGTTCTCAATATCATTTTAGTGGATATTTGCCTTACTGTCATAGCATTTGCACAGTACTGCCAACAAAAACTGAACATAGCTTAGGTCTGTATGTGTTATTAATGTTTTCAGACGTGACGCATTTTTACATATTGCATTAGTAAAGTGCCTTAATTTGCTTAATCAAATAAAATTAGTGTTGTATCAATTAATATGTATTTTATTTTATATCTTATTTGCATTTTATTTTTATTACTATCAAATTTTTCATAAAACGAAATATATAAAAATAAATTAAAGAATTTCTTTATGTTTTCAGATCAAAAAGAGGGAATCCCTTACCTTGAAGAGCGTTTATATAATACATCATAGCTATGGAAGCAGAGTACAGTTGTTTGCGTGATAAATTTTTATGTGCCACTCAATCATACATTGATGATAAAATATTGAATGAACTTAAAAACTATTATGAGCCTTACATAAACTCAAAACGTAAATTAAGCCAGATTGGTGATTTAAGGGCATTATTGAAAATATTAGAGAAACGAGATGCTCTTAATTGTAGTAATGTGGAACCACTTGTTTACATTTTAAATAATTTTTTAAATGACCCTCTTCTGCAGACTAAAATAGAAGATTATAAATTTCGTCTTCAAAACTCACATTACCCATTACTTTGTAATATGTATCAACACACAAATGGTAAGTTTTTAGTTAAATATAAATTGTACATTTACTGAATAATTTCTTTTATTATGTAAAATATAATATATATTCATACAGCTTACATTTTATCAGTGCATTACATGGAGCAACTGTACTCACATTACTTGACAAGTTTCTATTATTTTTAGACATAGAGAAAGATTTTATATACTAAAGCTATATGTATAAGGATTCATGTATTATAACAGAGTTAGTAATTTTTGATATATCTATTTTTGATACAAGTATAAGAGAAAACTCATGGTTAAATTCATTTTTTTTTTAAATTAAATCTTATACCTTTCTATATTTAACACAATAGCAGTTATTTAGACAATTTTAATAAGCTACAATATAAAGTCAGTTAAGATTGTCAAAGAACTAGCTACAAAATTAAATCTCTACATACTATTCAACAATCTGAAAATAATGTCATCAAGGGCAGTTCTTATAATTAATACATAATGTGTAGAATATCTATAATTTTGCTAAAGTTTTTATATATCTTTTTTGTGTCCAAAAATAATGGATGTACATCAGATGGTCAAAGTTTGTGCTCCATCCTCCATATTTTTTAACTTTTAAGTACTATGTCAGTATTAAAAATCATATATTTATATAAACTAACCAATCAGAGTATTTTTAATTATGTTGCATACACTTTTATATGTTCTAGAAGCAAAAAATAAAGATACAAAACAATTGTTAAATGAAACTGAAAGTTGTACATTGGAATCAAAAGAGCAATCTATTGAATCTGAATGCCAATTAGCATCACAAAAATGTGTAACAAATTCTAAAATTTATTCTGATCAAGAAACAATGCTACAACATACAGGTAAGCATTAGCTAATTGTGTATGGTATATATTATTAGTTATTCATAAAATTAATAAACAGAATATTTGTTTTTAGTGTTATTAAAAATCAGTGAGAGAATTGGACGTTCTTGGAGAGATACTGTTAGGTATTTAGGTATTCCCGAATACCAAATTGATATTATTCAAAATAAATATCCAATTGATATGAAAGAACAAAGTTACGAAGTAAGATGCAATTAATTTATTCCAAATAACATTTTTTACATAAAAGTAACAAATAATTTTTTAGGCTTTAAAACTGTGTTTATCCCAGTATACTACCGACAATTGGAAATTAAATTTATTACATGCTTTAGAGCACGCTAGGCGCAGAGATCTTAAAGAACTTGCTGAGAAATTAATAATGTGCTCAAGAATTGAATAATTTGTTGGCAAAATAATATAACTTCTGTAAGATCATTAAAAAATAAAACATTTTTATTTCAATCAACACTTATATCACTACTTATTTTAGGAAAACTAAAAATAAAATGATATGCAGAAAAAGAAATTAATATTTTTAAGAGAAACTTAAATATAATCATTTATTAAACAACCGTGAGAACATTATTAAATAATGTTATACTATTTTGAAATAAAGTAGGTTGCTGTATTTTGTCATTTCTTTGCTGAAAATGACATCCTAGTGTTCTTTGTACCAGTCTTGTTTATATGAATTACGTATGATACGCATAGAGAAAGGTATGTGTGAAGAAAATTACTTAATCAAATAATAATAGTAATAATAATAATAATTTATAATCGTATTATTTATGTTGTCTTCTGAAAAATACAGCAGCCTGTGCGTATCTTTCATTACCTAATCTTAAGTTACATATTACATGAATGCAAATTTTTATATTAATACGATATACATTTACTTTAGTACATATTTATTAGTTTTTGTTCAATGACTTGCATTAGAGAAATACTTAGCTACAATGAAGATGTAGTAATTAAAAATTTTGCACTGAATCTTAATTTAATTTGATGCAGTAATCTGACTCGATCTTGTATGATATTCATATCAATAATACATATTTAACCTGGTTTAAGTTTTCAATGAGTAATGATGATATTAATGTAACATCAACAATTTCTAGAGTACATAGGCATTCTTTGTTTGACTTCCTATTTTGACCATAATATCTTTATGTATTTGGTATGCTATAGAGATCTTCGATGAAATTTTTAATCTCTCTCTTAATTTACGTCTACAAAAAAAGGATAATTAAATAACTACTTGAATAATTAACATATTATTTGAAATTGTATGTTACAATTTACCCAATTTCCATGACGCTATCTTCCCTATTGGCATTTGCTGTCCATATGCCAATTTTATCTGTTTTGTTTCGAACATTTACTACTGCTCCACAAACATCATCAGAGTATCCATTAAATGCTTCACCAATCATACATAACAGAGTTTCTAACCAAAAGTGATCTAAATCTGTGGCTCTTTGTTTCTTATCTAAGTTTATAAGCCACCTTCCACCACATTTATTAGCATCATCTTCCCACATAGGTCTAATTCCTTGCTTGAACATACTATAGTCACAACCTTGTCTTAAATCTGATGCAGACTTTATGTGATTGTATAAGCTACCAATTAAACAGAAATGTTATTAGTCAAAAAATTTAATTAACAAGTTCCTATTACATTCTAAACCATAATCTATAAAACTTACCTCCAAAAATCTTCTGCTGTATCAAAACTTGTAATTTTTCTTTGACTTTCTTCCCATGATTTATTTCTATCAGGTTCATAGTACCAAAGAGTCCATGCATGCTGTAGAGGATGTTTAATTAGAACCTCTGGTGGAAATTCATCAAAACTTGGTACCAATTGCTCCTTCCGCTCTACTTCCTGCAAATAATAACCTTTTTAATCTGTGCATACTACTTGCCACGCTCGCGCGCGCGCGCGCACTCGCCACACACATACGCATACAGAGCTTTCTAATCACTTTTAACAGTTTGATATGCTTAAAGGTTATAAGACGGTATTACTTGAACTCGGCCCAATATTATTTTTTATAAGACACGATATGTATTATAATATTTTATACAAGTAATATAGTATGCTTTTTTTAAGTTCGTTAGACAGTTTTCACCATGCATAGAACAGATGGGAGGGGAAAAGGGTATCGAACCGACCACGCTATTTCAAAGAATGATCACGAAAATTTTCCCCAGATATTTGAACCGCAAATACATCTCAACGAAGTACTGTATTAATTTTAAGATACTCATAGTATCGTGAATTATGTTAGAGAAAAATACCTCAACTTCTTCTGTATTACTCGTAGCCATATCACATCGACTACACGACATACAATATGCTCACTCAGTGAACTAACAGTAAGGGCATCTGTCGGCAGAAGTTTTACACCGAAATTTCCTTTTCCTAAGATAGAAATGCAAAATTGCATTGACACAGGAACTTACCGCATCAAAATGAAATAAGTGGATGAAGAAGAGCAATTATCTTTAATTGCACTATATTAGTATGGTATAACTAAAATACACAAATATGATACAGAAACAACTATAAAAACGTATAGTCTTGAAAACAAACAAGCCTTGTACCTATATTTCGCTGTTTTCTCCTCTTGATAGACCAACTTAAAATTATTTTAACGTTGCAGAAATTGTTCTTAAATAACACATCATTTTATCTGTTATTACGACATTAATTACTTTTCTTTCATTTGAATATTTATATTCATGCGTATACATGCAATTGTTTTGTTTCTGTTGACTTTCTCTTATTTTGTGTATCCAGAAAAAGCGATGTAAACATGTCACGATAAAAACATAATTCCATTTTAAATTCGTCCACAATTTTCTATTGTATTACAAATGATTTATGATGAAATAATGTGATCAAAAATCGTATTTATAAAATTTAAGAAAATACATCGTGTATCATCTAAAGAAATTGTAGTGTAATTCAGAATATGATAAATTAATGCAAATACACAAGCGATTTAAAATCATTTTGTTACTTTGAATATTTAATATAGTCCTCTTTCTCAATAAATTATATGTATGTGTATACACTTGAGAAAAAACCTGGCATTTTTAAATAGGTATGTCTAGTAAAGAAAATACAATCTCTTTGGATTCTCATGAACATATCGTTTTTTGTAAAAATGGAGTACAGTAGTTTTATACGTATCTCTCTGCGAGTAATGCAGCCATTATTTTTTTCGTATATATGCATGTAGATATATATAGTATCTATAGTGTACAAACTACTTCTACAATAGTATACGGTAATTATACGGTTTAATGATTAATGATTATAATTACACCCCACTATATTTTACCCAATACTGTATACATACGTATGTATCGTACATATATGTTATTACCTGTTTACAATTACAAAAAATATTTTATTGTGTATATACATTTTATTGACGAGATAGATATATTTATATATATTAAAAAAATATGGAAATAAATTATTTCTGTAATAATTATGTTTGATATTGTTGATTTTTCAATTTCTTTATTAAAAAAATGGGTAATAAGGGTTGGTACTCCTGTCGAACACAGTATACACTACAGTACATTCTGTACACTAGTAGCCAGTAGCTTTTACATACACTGGCCATCCTTGTTGCATTACTTTACGATGTATTTACATTATACATTAATGGAAGTAACTATTTTCTAAAGATTAGCAACAGTTTTACCTGCATTATGAAACGTTCGGTAATGATCTACTTTTCTATTTCTTATAGTTTTACAATAATAATAATAGTAAATTTACATTTATACCGTCAATGTTATTTTTAAAGAAGGTTAGTTTGACAGCGGTTGCATAGTATATCAATGAGTATTTAATATATGAATACACAATTTCAATGTTAATGATATTAAAATAATATTGCTAAATTATAACATTTTATAATGGAATTTCAATTTTAATAGATCTTCCCATTTTTAATTCATAATTTTATACTTTTCAGGTAACTGAAGAAAATGGAGAGACAAAAAGATCTTTTGTTAAACAAGAATGTGTCAGTTTTGGATATGAAGGTTCCTATCCTACTTATACATCATCTTCTTCATCTCCTTCAACTGTCACGCAACCTTTACCAGGACAACCACCATTACCTCCTATGCCTCCACCAACTAGTGGAGTTCCACCACCCCCTCACATATTTGGACCAGTGCCTTCTCAAGTTACACCAATTCAAGCATGGACACATCCTTCTGCACCATGGCAATGGATAACACCTCAAACATCACCCTTACCACCTCTACCTCCACGTGATATAACCACAAATTCATTTCAAAGAGAAATGCCTCTAAGAGGTAACTATATAAGGCGTGAAAGGTTTAGTCACAATAGAAACAATATATATATTCAAAGAAGTAACTTTCATCGTAAAAATAGAAGACTTGCACGATTTGGACAGTCTCAGGGTCAATTTGAGCAAGCAGCATATTTTGGTGCAACATTAAGTAATAGTCTTGGTTTGGAATGGCAAAGAAACAATTACACTACATCTACAAACGATACTATTTTGAATCATATGCCTGTTCCTCTTCCTAATCATGGTCTACCTCCCATTCCCCCAGGGATTTTGACAAATCGACACAACGAAGAAACATCAGATCAGGATGTTAAAATTATTTTAGTAAGTACATTGATATTAATATTCCTTGCTGTTTAATCGTATAATGTGGCTTTTATTTATTTTAGGAGGAAGTTGTAGTTAAAAAAAATAAACAAAGAAAACCTATGTCCCAAAGTTATCCTAGTCGACCATGGAATCGAGAAGATGCAGAAAGAGCTTTGAAAATTGAAAATGAATACAACAAAACAGTCAAAGCTCAAAGTTTAATAATCAAATTTCCAGATCCTGATTTGAATAAAGATATTGTTAGAGAATTTCATCCTGGTATACAAAATATACATTTTCAAAGTCCTAGTGGTCCTAGATACTGTTTTATACAGATGGCAGAATCCGTTGATATCGATGAAGCTATAAAAGAGTTGGAGAAGATACCTTTTGGGGTAGGTCATTTAAAAGTTGAAAGAAAATCTTTAAGAGATGAAGATAATCCAATGCCTGAAGAAATAGATCCTTATACATTATATATAGGAAATTTACCAGAATCTGTTAATGTTAATGAAGTAAAGAGTAAGTTTCCAACAGCTGCTCGAGTAGATGTAGGCTATGCACAAAAAATGAGAAACACCCGGTGAGTTTTACTTACGATACTACAAATTTTGTATTAACTTTATATGTATTTCTATAATGTATTATATTTATTTTACTTTGCAGCTATGCTTTTATCAGGTATAACAGTGTAGATGAATCTATATCTGCTTATAAACAAGCACATGACTTAATGTGGGATACCAGAAGTATTATTGTCAGGTTTAGAAGGCAGCGCGGTAATACTTGTCTTCCTGGAGAACCTAAACCAAATGTTAAGAAAATTAAAGAGGAACCAAATAGTAATTCGCAAGTAAAAAAGGAACAGAAGGCTAATAATGCTGATAAGAATTTATCAAAGTTAGAAACTAACGTAGAAAGTAGGTTGCAAGATAATCCCAATAATACACAAAATAAAACATCTCAAATTCAAGAACAAAGTACGAATTTGCAATCTTTTTCTTCTTCCCCTGTACCAACCTCAATTGCATCGGTTAAGTCAGCACAATTACAACAGCAACAGCCATGGGTAAAAATATATATAAGTACTTGTAGATTAATGAATCATTTTAAGTGAAATTGTGATAAGGAAAAATGTTTAAAATTAATGACATTTTAGACTGGTCAACCACCTCAAATACCTTCAGCGTCAGAAGCACCTCCACCTTGTTCGACTGAAAGTGAATCTCTTACGGAAACAATAATGCTTACGGAGATTAAGGAAGAACCGGAAGATTATGAAGAAATCGATATGTCGTGTAATATTCGGTCCGATGAAGATATAGATGATGACGATGACGACGACGACGAAGAAGAAGAAGATGATGATTCCGATGACAATGACGACGATAATGAAAACGATTATGAAGAAGAAGATGATGAGGGAGACATAAATGAAAATGAAAAACTATCATTTAATGATAAGCAAAAAGAAATTACAAAAGACAATGAGCCATCTGATGTACGTAGAATATATTTCATGATTTACAACAGACAAATTGAACGAATTTGTATGTTCTAAAATACAACTAATTTGTAATAATTTTTTATTTCAGCATCTCGATCAGATGTTCAGTGAATTGGAAAACATGGCTGGTGATATCGCCTTTTAATAAATTAACGAGCGTGTATTACTCCCACATTGATTAGTATTCTATTTTTTCTTGTTTAATTTTATTTCATATGTAATATGTAAATATTCCTAGTTTTAAATCATAACGAGTGAGACTGCATTTATTTAAGTACAATGTTAATGATCGAGTCGTGTCTAAATACTTTTATAGCTATATGTTTTTATCCTATAAATTTCTATGCTTACATATGCTTACAAAAAATTATATGTAAGCAATTGTGAATATAATTAAAATTATTTTCCGTATTTTTAGTTAGAATTTATTTATTTTGTATATTTTATTTCATCATTATTTAATTATTTTGGTTAGCATGAATATGTCATTTATAAAAATTTCTTTTACATAAAAGAATTTTATATTTTGTATTAATTTTTGTTTTCTTGTTAAATATTTAGTAACACGAAACAGGTATTCTGTAGATGAAACAAGCAGCTAACAATTATATCACATTTTGCTGATCCGTGTTCTTCCTAACATATTTACATTGCGATCTAAACATTTACAACATACATTTCTGAATCAAGATTTTCAACTATTAAGATTTTGATATATGCCACAATCACATGGTACATTGAAAAAAGTGTTTTTTATGTAAAATAAATTACAAATTGGAATTTACATTATTGTAACACGTGTTTTATTGCCATAAATTTAATTCAAACCAGTTTAACAAATGTTAAATTACGAGTTACTAAAATGGCAGACTAATGTTCGATATTGTTCGACTTAAAAATTAAGTACATTTCCGGCATTTGCTAATGCCATCTACTTCCTGCTGATTTGGCGGTAAAAAAACGCGGGTAATGTTAGAGTTCCCAAAATTTGATGCAATTTTCGCGCATGCGTATCGAAAATGGCATCAGTATAGTGGTTTGATCGAGTAAAAGTGGGTATTTTGTTGGCCCTTACTTATCTATTGTAGGAAATTATTTAAAGATTGTTGGAAAATAAATTGAAAACAATTGGAAAATTTTTCTGAACATTTAAAAAAAGATCACGATCTGTTATTCATTATATGATATTACGTTTATAATCTAATACCTTTGTTTGGCTTACCCACTTTTGGGCCCGTTTAAGTTTGACGTGAATAATACTATGTACGTAGCTGTTTTTGAACACGCATGCGCGAAAATTGCGTCGATCTAATAACGCTGGATAATATTACCGGTATACCGGTCTCGATTCTCGACATTTATTTGAAGTAGCGATACTTGTTGCATCTGACTAGTTTTTACAAACTGATAGTGAAAGAAAGTGAATCGTGAAGATGTTCGAAGCACGTTTGGTACAAAGTGCGATCTTGAAGAAAGTGTTAGATGCAATAAAAGATCTTTTAACCGAAGCAACTTTCGAATGTTCGGACTCAGGCATTCAAGTCCAAGCTATGGATAATGCTCATGTCTCTTTGGTTTCTCTTAATTTGAGAAGTGACGGTTTTGACAAATATAGATGCGACAGAAATTTGTCAATGGGTATGAGTGTCGCATGGTAAGATTAAATACAAATTTGTAAAGGTTATATATTCTTTCATGACAGAACAAAAACATACTTCTAAAGATAAAGTACAATTCGTTCATTCTTATTTGAATAAAGTATTTACCACTTTTTTCTTTGTCTATGAAAATCATGACAAGACAAAGTTTCATCTCTCTGTAATAATAAGAAAAAATGAGGTAACTGTTTTTTAGTATGTCTAAAATCCTACGATGTGCTGGCTCAGAAGATACAGTGACTTTGCGAGCATTGGATAATCCAGAAAATATTGTATTTATATTTGAATCTCCAAACAAAGAAAAATTAGCAGAGTATGAAATGAAACTTATAAATATGGATCAGGAACACCTTGGTATTCCTGTAAGAATATTTT
The DNA here is from genome assembly GCF_051014445.1 of Colletes latitarsis. NCBI lineage: Eukaryota > Metazoa > Arthropoda > Insecta > Hymenoptera > Colletidae > Colletes > Colletes latitarsis. The sequence goes on along the minus strand of NC_135135.1, from coordinate 20,573,816 downwards.
TGTTGTATATTGTTACATTATTTGCTTAAAAAGAAGAAAATGTATTTTATTATACTATGATTATTGCAATTTGTTAATTATTATAGGATACTTCATATTCATGTGTTGTAAAAATGCCATCTCAAGAATTTTCACGTATCTGTAGAGATTTAAGTCAGTTTGGAGAATCAATAACATTTGCATGTTCTAAAGAGGGTATAAAGTTTAGTGCTTCTGGAGATTATGGACAAGGTATAGCAGTTTCTTATATTAAATAAAAAAACAAAAATATAAAGATTTTGTCATGATTAAATTCATAGTGTAATGATAAATAATACATGCATTTACCTCAATTATATACTTTTTTCTTTAACATCTTCTAGTTAAAGTATTTAATTGTTTGATCTTATATTGTTATAAAGATACGGTCATTTGTGTAATTATTCATAAAAAAAAATGTACCTTCCTATAGTAACACTTATTAAAGTGTAAATGAATTATGAAAAATTCATATTTATGAAATGTAGAAATTTATCTTTACAATTAACATTATTATAATATCAATATCTTATATAAGACATTTCTCCTTTTTAGCCACTATTAAGTTGGCCCAAACAGCAGATGCAGATAATGAAGATGAAGCAGTAGTCGTAAATATGCAAGAACCAGTAAAATTAACATTTTCGTGTCGTTACCTTAACTGCTTTATAAAAGCTGGCCCATTGTGTGCACAAGTGCAGTTGTCCATGTCTAACGATGTGCCCTTAGTTTGTGAATATAAAATTGGAGATATTGGGCACATTAGATACTACCTTGCACCAAAAATTGATGATGATGAGGAAAATTAAGTATCCTGTTGATTTACTTCAAAGTACAAGCCATAATGTTATTAATCCAGTCTATTGTTTTTATATTTATCGCGTTAATAGGGATTAAATATTTTCAAAATTTTACTGAATAATACAATAATAGCTCCAGCCTTATGAAAGAGTAGATATATTTTGATATTCATTGTTAAGGAACGATTAAGGATAATTAAAAATATTTTGAAGGTAATATATTTAAATTTTACATTTAAAAGTCATTTGGCTCGTCACAGTGTTAGCGCAACGTAGAATTGACACTAAGATTCATAATAGAGTGACACGATCATGATTAACATGGTAATATGGTGTCATTCTCTTAAGATTTATATTGTTACCGTTTCATAAACTGTGACAATATTTTGATAATATTGCGTTTTTTTATATGTAAGAAGAACTCAATATATTTCCAAAACATTTGATAAATTTTTGAATTATGTGTTATTCTTATGTCCTAGCCTAATTGAAGTTCAATTTTTTGACTTACTTTAAGTATCTTATTTCTTATACTTTTTGTGTATAAGCTAGTTTAATATAAAAATACATAATTAGCTTATGAGCTGAGGGAATAAGAGGGCTACCATGGATGGAATAGCCTAGAAGTATACAATTAAATCTTACACAATTTGGATCTCGTGTAGTTACTAAATAATTAAATATTAATCAATAGATGTTGATTTATACTATGAATTATTTTACACGCACATACTGCGAAGACCTGTATATCGTCATTCTTATTCATATATGTTTAAATGAAATGTCTAATTAAAATAAATACTTTTCATATCCTGTTCTATGTTCAAAAGACGAATTAAAGTCGCAACAAAACAAGACACTTTGGCAATAGTAATCAGCCTCTTTGTTTTTAAAGCCCTGATATTGCTTTTGTGTTTTTAACAAAATAGTTTCGAATTTAAAATAAAACAATCATTCTTACACTGAAACAATCAAATGCCAAATACTTATAGATATTAATACGTATAATTACCGAATGTAATGCACGAAAATAATACTTGAAATTATCCGTTCAATTTTTAAGAAAACTTCTTAAGCATTTAATGCTTGCTCATTCTCAAAGAAGATGTCACGCGCACTTTGGTAACATTTAATTCTTTGGACTAATTTGACATACTTATGCAGGATTATCAATGCATACGTTATTCCTTCAGTCTGTGAGCATGATTTCACAAGTATCTAGAGTAGTGCGTGACGTTTACTTTGCAAATGAGGTACTAACAAGAAAAAGAACATGTACATTTGAAAATCATAAGGGCTTAAGCATTTGTGTTACCATTACTCCCATATAAGCTGGGATGTACATACTTGTCATGCAATGTCCTTAGATGCCTTAGTAAATTACTTTTTACATTAAAGCCTTTTTTACAATAGGAACAGAGAAAAGGCTTCTCCCCTGTATGTGTTCTTTGATGAATTACCATCGATGCGTGACTTGGAAATTCCTTTTGACAAATGTTGCACAATTTTTGATGACTGTGAACTCTTTTTGGCTTAGGTGGTGCCGAGTTGTTCATTAAAGCTAATTGCTCTTCCGTGTGTTCCGTTTGTATATGACGTACCCATTCTTGAGGCGTCGAGTACATATTACCACAAAGGTCACATTTTAAAGGTGGAAAATCTTTGCTGTCGTCATCCACATCGCCCTATAAAACAATAGAATATTTTATAATACAATTTAGAGTATAATTTAATATTTGAACTTTATTACTTTGTCATTATTGTTCCGTAATTTATTTTAGACATTTACCTTCCTTTTTTTCCTTCGATTTTCAGTCATATCAGCATGAGTAAATTCAATATGTCTCACCCAGTCGGATGGTCGATTGAACGTTTGACTACACATGTCGCACGTTAATGGTGTGTATTCTTCTTCTTCGTCCGCACTATGTACGATTTCCTATGAACAGTGAGTTTTCGTATTACATACTTTTTTTCTATAAAACGAATTTTTTCGGAATACAACATACCGGTTTGATATCAATTTCATGGTCTATCGTCAGGGATTCTGACGGATCAATAGTTTCCTCCCAAATTGGTTCATCCTTTACTAAAAGTTCTAGATTTAACTCCGTCTGAAATACATAAAAAAAAAAAAAACAATGAAATATTTAATTCCATTCATGTGTCATTTGAGAATCATCGTACATTTTCACCGTCCTCGCTTTTAGATTTATTAGATTCTACATCGCTGTTGACGGTTGTTTTCCTTTTCTTTCCGTTGGCCTCCAGGTTTTCCTTATTTTTGTTGTGTTCGTTATTCTTATTTTCCTCTAACACTTTTTTAGGTTCTGACTCGCTAATCTTCTCCTCGATCTTCTCAATACTCTTTCTCTCTGAGGTAGGTTTCTGAGGTTGAACGTTGTTTTGTGTTGGCGTGGTTTGTTGTACGTTTTCAACGGCTTTCTCCGTTGACGGTTGAACCAACTTAATTTTTTGTATTTGACCGGTTAATGGCGGTTGCTCCCGTTTATCCCGATCAACCTTCTGGTTGTTCGATTGTATATTTTCTTTTTTACTGCCGGTATTTGATCTCCATAAGCCACGTACACGTAGTATGTCACCGGCTTTCAGTACACCCTCCAGCTGATCGTTCGTCACGGTAGCTTCTCCGCTGTACATGTATTGAATTAGGATTTTCAAAGTGCGATATCCGATTTCTGTCGGTAATACCTAAAATGTAATTTTATATTATGATATTGACTTATTGCGATAGATCGTTTATTCGTCGTTAATAATGTTGTGTGATCTTAGAAAGATTAATACATATAGTATATGGGTACCAACCACAATTATTGGAGCGTTTGTATTCGCTCCAAAATGACATGTTTGAAAAATGTGACTGAGGTATGATGAACAAGCGGCAAGGACAAATCGATGGGCCGCCACGTGTCGGCCGCAGGACGTCGCCAATAAGACATCTGCGAAGGATTCTGAGTGCAGTAACGTCGCGACGGAGCTGTGTAAATGCGCGCCATAGCTGTGCCACTTAAGTTGATAATTCTCCGAAGCAGCGATGGCCATTTTTTCTGCACCGTTCGAAAGAAAATATTTCATTAATATTTATAAAGAGAACAGCATGTTTATACATGGACATATTTGTTGTATTATTAAGCCTGTTGCGTCGGCCGCATCTCGTTTGTATTCCTGTAATTTCTGCATTATAGAACGAAACGATATTATAAAATAATACGTAATAAATGCTAATAGCAAAATGAGACTAAATAGCACTTCTACGAAATGCGAATTACGTTATTGTACACGCAAATAATTTTATTACATTTAAAATATTTTATCCATGCGATTGGTTTGCGCAAAGCTGTTCACGATAATGAATAATAAACAAATAATTGTCGTTTCACTATAATTACGCGATACGCATATACGATTTGTTATTTCGTTGATGGATATACAGCTTTAAAAACGTTTTAGTTATGAATTTTCTTTTCCTCGATCGAATTCAGTCTGTAGCATTAATTGATTTTTTCTTCAAGCCTGTACATTTTTGCAATCTCTCTATTGCTTGCTCGTGCACGGTAATAATAATACACGAACCATAGGAAACAACACTAACAGATCCTCGTTTTCTTTAATCACGGTACAGAGAAGTCGATTTCAACAAAAGTCTTAAACCAGTACAAATACCATCAGACAAATGGTAAATGAAATAATTACGCGCACTTTTCGCTACCCCGCCGATTTACACCCTCATCTCGATCCCGTCGTTTGTTCAACGATAGACAATGCACACAACATTTTCAGGCGGACGATATCTTCGAGTGAGACGTATAACACCATCGATGCACTTCAAAATGCCGCGATCTTAGATCGTTTCCGCATTTGAGGATCATTGATTGTCCCCGGTTTAGGTTGCATGATATTACCGTTGCTCGCATGAACGTCGTGAAAGAGAGAGAAAGAAATCTGACGGCGAAGCTTTTTCATTTTTAACCACGTCGTAACGTCGTCAGCATGTTTACCTGACGACATCGGCCAGTACTTCGCAAACGCGCGTCACTCCGTCGTACCCTCACGTATTTAATTGCACGATAATTCCTCGATGAGATCGCGTCACCACGGTGTGTCTCGCACGCGTCGTTGGTGTTTTGAAAGGCGCTTCGCGCGGATACGGGACACGGGGCAGATATGAGCATCGAACCGCCGCGTAGGGGCCTAAAAATCGATATTTCGGTCTTTGCTCCATCCTCTCCGGCGGTGCAGCCGTGCTCGCTCGCTTTCGCGGCTAGGTAGGGTGCCCCCCTGTTCATCATCGATTTTCCCGGCTACCAATCGCACGCATCCATTTATCGCATCGATCGCCCGAGCTGATTTCAGCGTTTGCGTCCGTCCGTCCATCCGCCCGCTCCACGATTCATACCCGTGCACCCCGCCGCACCCGGCCCCGCGACCCCCGCCCTTCTTCTTCGCGACAGCTCCGTTCATCCTCCCACCCCGAAAACCACCGCCAGCTACTACCTTAAGCTGTATAGACGCGACTAAACGCGACCCTTCACGATCCCTTTCGCTACCGACGATGGACACGATGTCTCTCGTCCTCCACTTTATCCACGACTCTCCCTGGCACACCGTGCCTGTTGATATCTCCTTTACGTTTTTGTCGCTAATCTGCGACTTCGTCAATTTTTATATTTAATTTTTTTCTCCATTATTATCTGTGTACATTCTGTCTCAACACCTCCACCGATGTATATTGATTTTTTTAAAATTTATGTATCGTTATTTTTCTTCTTTAATGACACGACGACAAAACTAAAATTTACTAAAATGTATATATCGTTATATGTACCTCCTTTTGTCAGGATGATTTTTGATTTCGTTGAAAAATAAAATGACAGGATGCTTGTTCAGAGCTAAAAAGTGATGAAATATATTTTTCATCGAGAACTTACCCATTGTATTGCAATTTATTCGACGAACTTTATATTTCCCGTAATTTATAACTTGCTATCAAATATTACAGTAGCATGCCGGTACGATGAACGAAATGCAGTAGTTTCTACTTATGTAGACGTCTTTGCAAATAGTTCGTTAACCTTAATGACTGATCTATAGATCTATGAGGGGCATTACAGGGTTAGTTTATATGAGCAGTAAAATTTTAGGATCGCGACTGCCATGTTCTCGGACATACCCAAAGATGGCGTTCATAGTGGGATTCTTCGATTTTCAAGATTTCGTTGAATGTGTGCATCTGTATGTGTAACGATGTACTGCATTGCGTCGACGACCCATTTTGCAATGGGAGCGATAAGTTGCACACCCTCCTACCGTTAAATAATCAATCCTATGTTTCTGAGCGAACCTACAATCCTCCAGGTACAGGAGTAACCGACTCTTAACTTGACATGGTTTTTTCTCCATACCATTTGTATTTTTATTAAAATTTTATATTATATTGCAAACAATTAATAATTCTTTCCGTTGGTCAATTTCTGTCAATAAGGAGTATGTTAGCAAGAAATAGTGGTACCATTTTTATATGATCAGAATTACGATTTCATTCTATCATCAACCTTTGGATAATACTGTTTGGCGAGTCAGCACGGTAATTGACAACTAAATAAAAATGAAATTGAAGATGTATTGACCGTGTAAATTTAGAATTAATAGAAAAACTAAACGAAGGAATATTTTAGAATATAAAAAAAATTCTGAGATTTTATTTAAATATAAACTATTTTACGGAGACTGAACGCTATACAGAAAATGACTTCTCGGTTTTATTCATATTTTCTTGCATCTATTTTTGGGTTTCATACGAATTATTATGTACATGCTTTGTCTAATGTTATAGTTTAATCGACGTTTATTCGAATTAAAGTTTATAAAGAAATTATTTTGTTCTCAACAGAAACTGTTTGCACTTGAAATTGAAATTAGTTTTGTATAGGTCACGTGGTAACGAGATCACGTGGTGCTTCTGCATATCCCGTCAGAGGGAACCACAGTTAATCTCGAGCAAACACCACGGGCAACAATCCTTTTCAGTAAATATATACGATATTGTCATCGAACTAAGGTCGGTCAAGTGAAACGTTGCAACGACTTCTTAGAGCGTAATGTACATCGCGGGTTTGAAGGTTATATCGGGAGCGTACAAGTGTCATTTACGTGCTACATCGGAGTGACCTAGTTTACAAATGAATTTTCGTCCCTAATTTTCCTCGGCTATGACCCTGCAACGAGTGTTCTTGATGTCGGTGTGCTCCGCGAGACAGTGACGATGCTGTCTCGAAAGTGAGTTCATGGCTGTTTATAGAATGCGGAAGAAAACAAACAATTTTGTTTGATAGTGCGAAAATGTGGACTTTTATAAAATATGAACGCCTTCGCGTCTTCAGCGAACGATGCAATTAGGTTAAGTTGACAAGGGACATAGGTTCTTTGCAAGTACTGCACAACATACTAGACAATTTATGAATGTATGGTAAGTTGATTTTTTATTTGGGTAAAGTAACTATATCCATGAGACTATAGATAGTAAGTATTTGAAATTTTTGTAAATATTCGTCACATCGAACGATAGTTATAAACAACAAGAACTAATTTAATTATCTGTGAAACATGTTACAGTTGTATAAAAAATTAGAAGGCCAAGATGAAATATGGTTGTCCAAGGTTTTGCATGGTGACACTAAACAAACATTGCATGGCCTTAATAAATTGTTTGCTGCAAATCAGGCATTACGTACTTGTATATATAAATAGTGTATAAAACAGTTTACCTTTGCAAAATGCCACATATTACTCGAAAATGGGAACTTTTCCCAGGCAGAAACCGATTTTGTTGTGATGGCAGAGTGATGATGGCACCGCAAACTGGAGTCTTTTATGTGACTGTGTGTCTTATTGCTGGAACAAGTGGTTTATTCTTTGCTTTCGAGTAAGATTATTATTATCATGGTTGTAATTTTATATGTTTGTATAAGGTTTGTATAAGGTCTAACTTCAATGATTTTATTGTTTTTTTCTTTTTAGTTGTCCTTTCTTAGCAGTTCATATAACTCCTGCTATACCCGTCATTGGTGGCTTACTATTTATTTTTGTAATGTCTGCTTTATTCAGAACAAGTTTTAGTGATCCTGGGGTTATTCCAAGAGCAACTTCCGATGAAGCTGCCTACATTGAAAAGCAAATTGGTAGATAAAAATACAATTTTTTATAAATAAACATTTAAATTTATGATTAATGATGCTTTAATATACTATAGCAGGGGTTGGCAAACTTTTTCTGAGAAGAGCCAGATAATAAATATTTTTTGGCTTTGTGGGTCAAAAGATAAAATCATGTGGATATTATGTGTTTTACGTAAGATGAAAAACAGAATTTGTATAGTATTGTTATTAACAAAATAAAGAATATAATTGCATTCTAACTGACTTTTGAGAAATTAATGAGTATGAAATTTGTTTATACAGTAAAGTTAATGTAATCTTGTCATTAAAATTGATTGTAAATGTTCATTAGATGAGCGCATATTGCACATATTTTATTTTTTAACCTGTCTTTTTTGTATAGATTAATTATATTAAATACTTAAACTAATTCATGATAGTACACAAACTAATGGGCATGACTTCTTTACATTAACGTTTCTTTATGGATATTGAAACAGTAATATCGTAACAAATTCACTTTTATAATTTGCCAACACCTGTATCGTAGTATGGAACTTTAAAAAAATACAATTCTATTCTATGAATACCTTATTAGTTAACTATAACAATTTTAATAATCAACTTAACTTCAATGTATGAAATTAAACATTTATATTTTTTACATGCTGGATAAAGAGGTTCCAAACAATGGTAATTCTAAAATGTATAGACCCCCACCTAGAACAAAAGAAGTATTAGTGAAAGGTCAGCCAGTAAAATTGAAATATTGCTTTACTTGCAAAATATTTAGACCTCCAAGAGCTTCGCATTGTAGTTTATGTGACAATTGTGTAGGTATGTACATTTATTACTTGTTATGAAAGTATATTTTTATCAGAAAACTGGAAAGAAGTATCGCGTGATTATCTTTTTAGAGAGGTTTGATCATCATTGTCCATGGGTTGGAAACTGTGTGGGCAGAAGAAATTACAGATATTTTTATGCCTTTATTGTGTCCTTGGCATTTCTTTGTGTTTTCATACTTGCATGTGCTGTTACTCATTTAATAATGCGTAAGTACATTTAATAGAACAAAGACAGATATGTAGAATATTTTCTAATTGTGCACCTAATTTTTTATAGTCACAAGAGATGACAGACCATTTTTAGAAGCAGTTAAAATATCTCCTGGAAGCGTTGTTGTAGGTGTTATATGTTTCTTCTCTGTCTGGAGTATTCTTGGCCTTGCTGGCTTTCACACACATTTAACTACTAGCAATCAAACAACTAACGAAGACGTAAATATTGTACATAATAAATAATTTTGACATTTTGAAACAGTTCTAAAAGAATACTTATTATTACAGATCAAGGGATCATTTTCTATGAAAAGAGGGCAAGGAAGTTCTAATCCCTATAGTCAAGGAAATATCTGTGGAAACTGTTTCTATGTATTGTGTGGACCTGCGCCACCTAGTTTAATTGGTAATTTATTTTTTTGTTGTTAATGTCATTATTATTTTAATAGATCCGGTTATTGTTGTTGCCTATAAATGAATTATTGATGTTTTCAGATCGAAGGGGTATAGTAACGCCTGAATATCGCGCGGAACAAGAAAGAGTTAGCGACGACAGTGTAATTACTAGTAATAAGACGTATGGTACTGTGAAAATTGTACAACCACAGGTAATCGCATATTTTATATCTTACTTGTATAATTTAATCATATTGTATTTTTTACTGTTCATTATTACAGACCAATGGAACAACTGTTCAAACCAATCCCAGCACAGATCTTACAGGTTCGATGAACAATCTTGTTACCGGTCAACACTCACCGCAAATTGAGTCCATAAACGGTGAGTTAAGCTTTTTGAGGCATACCGTTCGTTATCCCGAGGATCTCCCAGAGTATTCACGTCAGTACATTAATGATACTTATGCTCCAACGTATCCCCTACAGCACTGTTTTCAGGACTCTGTAAAACATATAAAATATGAGACAGATAGGGGAAATCCAGATTTCCAAAAATATCCATGTAGATGCGAGGAGAACTTACATAAGTATCCTCACAGATGTAGGGAGGAATATCATAGATGTTCAGATAATAACTTAATGTATGATCAGTGTGTTGGTGATCAGAAGTATGGTATTGATCTTCAAAAGTATCCTCAACGATATTCCGAGGATCCTATACGATATAAAATCGATACCCCGAGTGGTTATACTGACCTTCAAAAATTTCCACAATGTTATTCCGAAGATCCATTACAAATTCCTCAATCTCAACATGTTCTTAAGTACAACAATTTGAGATGTACTGTTCATGGTTTAAAATATCCGATATCGAAAAATCTGTTGCCAGCCGTTGTAATGTCGCGAATATTGGGTGCCGGGGGAATGCCAATTATTGGTCAAAATGCAATAGGACTCGCAGTTAACAGATTTGGTTCAGGACCATTAACTAATAATTTCGCTTATGCAGAAAATTCTTTGTGTCCAAGCGATGGTACCGAAGAAGATCTTTTAAATCGGAGATTTATTATGAGCTCGATGAGTGATAACGATGATATTTAACATTCTTTACAATAATCGCATTTTTTAAAGTGATAATATTCATCATACCTATTAAAAGAAAATTGAATAAACGGCCATAGCGTCACTCGTTAGGGAAATTCTTTTAGTGTATTAGGATTAAAATAATGTAGGTACTAATATTCAATCTGTTTCTTATTAAAAGAAACTGATAATATACAAACTTTTTAATATGTATATAAATATTAGCAAAGGTATATACAGATACTATATAAAAGAATATTAATGGCATTAAAAAAGATGATTGTTCATGTTTTCTCGCGCTGTAACTTACAGATTTACATGAACAAAGTACGTTCAAGTTAAATTTGGTTGTTATTAATAGAGATTTATTTATTTTTCGACTGTTCAATTTGGTATTAAGCATATAGATGTTTCTTAAAAATGGGGAAAAGAGAAAAATTAATATTCTTGTTACAATGTTATTATATATCTTGACTGAAAAGAGAACTGAAACATTAATTTCATTATAATTTTTAATACTTTTCGAAAATACAAGCATAATTGTTTGCTTTTATATTGTATTCACATTAAATAGTATAATATTGATTGAGTTAATTTAATCTGAAGCATTCAGTTGCAAAATCGTTTTTGTTATAGCACTGATCTTTGACGTTATAGAGGGTTATGTTTGAATATACAGAGTGTTCGGCCACCCTTGGGAAAAATTATAATGGGAGATTCTAGAGGCCAAAATAGGGCGAAAATCAAGAATACCAATTTCTTGATGGAGGCTTCGTTAAAAAGTTATTAACGTTTAAAGTTCCGTCCGTACTGAATTTTTTTCTCGAAAATGCGCAAGATTTCGGGGGTATGTCTATTCACCAAAAATGATTGTAATTGACCCCCGCAACCGAAAATAATTTTTTTAGATCGATTTGAAATTTTTTTTTTCGCCGAAAAATTTCTGCACCCATCCGAATTTTTTTCTCGATAGTGGGTAGAATTTCGGGGGTATGTGTATTCACCAAAAACGATTGTAATTGATCCCGGCAACCAAAAATAATTTTTTCAGAATGATTTGAAATTTTTTAATTTAATTTTTTAATAACTATTTAACGAAGCCTCAGTCAAGAAATTGATATTCTTAATTTTCGTTTTATTTTGGTCTTTAGAATCTCCCATTAAAATTTTTCCAAAGGGTGGCCAAACACCCTGTATATTATTGATTAGATTGGATAAATTTAAGTTTTTTTTTTTTACCATTTCGCTATATTTTTACATAATTCAATAAATTGTGTTTCTTTGTTGTTTAAAATTACGTCCTGTTATCGAGGGCGCAGAGCATACAGTTTGGTAAGTTTATCTTCTTTTATTCCACCCATCATTGTGTGTATGTTTAATATGAATGAACTGGTATTTATTAATAGTTGTTAATACACACTTTACATTTGACGTGTATTTTCCACACTTTTAAAGAGACTAATTTTAGAATGTTTATCAATTTAAGGGTTTATGGATTGTGACTAATTAAATAGTTCATAATTATACAGATTTTTATTATGGGCATGGGGATTGTTAAAATACAATATGTATATAAACGTATATGACAAATCTGTATATGAACCATTTTACAAATTTATATTTGTATGTGTAATGTCAATATTGTTCTGTATAATACCACTATTTTTTTTTTTTTTTTTTTTTTTTTTTTAAATTTAAATTTCAATTTAAATTTTAATCAAACTGTGTATAAATAAGAAACATATCTATAAGACACCAATGCCTGGAATACTTTATGTATGATAATTTAGTTTCAGTTTATTTGTTTACACAAAAAAGGTACACAGCCAATATTGCACTTTTTGTAATGAGTTGTACAATATAGTTTTTGTTGCTAAAGAGCATTTGTAACGGCTTGTCATTAGACGTTAATGCCAATTTTTTTAAATTTTAATATTTTTTGCATAGTACACAAAATGTATATATTATTTATTGCCAGACTATTCAAGCCGTTTGATTAACGCTATGAATTTGTTTTTAGGTAGTACTACAAATAGCGTGAGCCAACTTGTTACCAATGAAGTACCACTAGCATCACTTAACATAGTTCCAATTGATATCGATGAAATTGCTCCGCTGCCTCCCCGTCAGAGTGTTGTGGTTTCTTCCACGTTGGATACGTCCTCTATACCTTCGGTAACTGTAACGACACCCTTGTCTGCATCTAGACTTAGATTGTTACAAGATACAACTATGATAGAGTCTGCTCTAGACTTAGATTCGTTGGAAGACGCCAGTGTTGGTAGGGGGAGTCAAGCTGGACTTATAAAAATGGGGGCAATATAACAGTGGAATTTATAATTTTTATGTAGATTCATAGACTTTTAAAGTCATTGACGCTTATTAAAGGATAGTGCAGATATAATTTTTTTTTTTTGTACAATCTTTGCGAAATCAACAAGTATCATGTGCTTTAAAATATAGAAAAAAAAAATACAATTACAGATCAATGTGTGATGTGTTTTTACAAATTTATTTAAATATAATTACAGAATTAAAAATTTAATCAAAGGTTGGGTAATATGGTGACGTTTATTTTATTTGATCTGCACTATTCATTCACTACACTTAGCATTGTTCATTCCATTTCAGTTATTCACATCCGTCTTTCTTCATTGTAACAAACTAGTGAATGAGAATATTCTATTTGCAGCATAGTAGATATGTATAAACGTAAAAAGTGGAAATTTATCATACAATAGTCTTGATATTATACTAAACGAAAGATATGTGGGTTAAGGAAGATGTACTACATAATTGATTTAACACGAATTTATGCATTTTCTTTTTTACAATGCACATCAAGTTTTTTTTATTGCTTATCATACAATATACTGGAACCAAAAATTTCTTTACTAATTGGAATAATTTCTGCATTTGAAAATCTAAATCATTAAATATGTTGAAATTGTGATTATATATTAATTTTATAATAGAGAGAAATTAATATGTATGCATTAACCTTAAAGGTCTGCGAGAACCCGAGAATCCGGATCGAGTCGAATCGATAATTTGTCTCGAATTCGGGTCAAAATCTCGAAAGTAATAATTAGTTAAAAACTGAAAATTTCTATCATAAATTATGGGTAATCATTTCTCAATTTATTTTGTCAAATTGTTTCGATAGAAAACTTATTAAGGTTCTTTCTATATCAAACAAAGTGTGTTCGAGCCATGATCCTGATATTATTTTATTGCGAGATACATATGGAATTTCGATTCGATTATTTTTCAATCCAACATGAGGTTTGGGTATCCGAAAATTTAGGTTCTCGTACACTTTTAATGTCATTTTATTAGAAAATATTTTTATTCATTAAGAAATATCAAATCTGCAATACGGAAAACGTTGAATTCTAAAAGCTTGTATTTCAGAATTTTACCATAAATTAGCATTAAAAGTATGAAGTATTATCTCATTTAATTTTTCATATTGGTAAAATAGTGTTACATTCTTTAACGAATTTACTATGTACAGTGTAAAGAGAATTTTGTAAATATAGGAATTTTCATAAACGTTAGTATAGGTTTGCAAGAATTTGAAAAATTTGTTAAGGCAATGCGGATTGTACCAAGCATTTTTAAAATAGACGTACCACTGCCTTGTTTATTAGTAACTCAAGTATCAACGTTGCATGGCATTGTTCAATTCGAAGTAATCAAAATATAGACATTGTTTATACAATTAATTATTGAAAAAAAGATACGACACTGGTAGTTGTCATTTTATCTATTAAGAGTTGCCATTATATTAACTTTGAGAGTACTGTCTTTTTGTACATACTGTGCGTGTATGATATTGTATGTATATATTGTGTAGATGTTATTATGATAAGATAATATACTACAAGTTAAAAATATATGAATATGTTTACGTCATATTACACCTATTTGAAAATTCTTTTAGTATACGATGATAACGATGTGTGTAATTTTAGTATTTTGAGAGGTACAAAAATTATTAGCCATGTTTCGCAGATAAAGATAATTTTATTAAACATTTGTTTTATGTCAATCATAAATTTCCCTTTATAAAAATATTTAAATAATATTTAAAGTATTAAAATGAAAGGTTCAAAACAGTCTTTCCTAAACTTCGATTAATGCGTGTATCATTCGTAAAATGTATTAATTATTTAATTCTTTTCCACATACAATTTACAAACAATGAGACCCGAAGTTTTATCAGTATATATAAATATATTATTAAATTAGGTCATTATTTTTGCTTATTAATATTTTTTCTTGTGCATGTAATATTACGATAATGCATTACAATGTACATAATCTATATTTTACATGTTGCAGTAAAATATAAATTCATTCTAATTTTGTATTAATTTTTTTCTTTAATATAATTTATGTATCATGATAGCAATAATCAAAATTATAACGGCAATACCGATACCTGTGATGTACATTGTAGATTGAGTATTTCTAGACGAATCTTTGCCAAGATCGATAGGTTTCACATCAATTTCACTTTGGCAGTAGAATTCTGTAGGATCTGTATAATAAATTTGTAGTATTGTACAGAAGTAGAGTATACAATTTTCTCATAATACGCGTAATTATGAACACTTACTGGCTTGGAGCTCTATGTCTTTTTGAACATTACTTTCTTGTACTTCCAAGTCTAACAGTTCTTGTAACGATAAAAGGGCTTCTTGAGGACCTTCGCCGGGAAAAAGGTAGTCTGATAATGTTACTTTACTTTCTGGTAATGCTATTAATACTCTTCTCGGAGGTTCGTGTAACGTTATATTCTCTGCACGATAAGAACATAACGAATTCATAAATACCTAGTAAAATGTTTCCATATTATGTGAAAGAGATTTACCTTCTGGAGATCCATTTTCTTCTTCAATCAAACTGTCCCAATGCATTTCTAATCTACTTGCTAGCGATCTTATTATATCTTGTTTTATTGCTACATTAGCTTCTTCAACGTTTGCTTTCTGATGAACAAAGGTTCTACTCGCTAACTGTCCAACTAAACGTATCGACGCATTACACGATGTTATCCTCACATCCGAGCTAGTATTTTTGTTTTGCTAATAATCCACAAAATGAATTATGTTACATCTATTTAACGAGACGCTTAATATTGCAAGTAACTGAAAATTATAAGATTAATTTCGGGCAGACGCGATTACTTACACACGGAACGTACAAGTTAATTTGAATAGATTTATCGTTACTACTATTTTCATTATTTTTACAACCTTTTTCATCTTTTTTACTTTTGTTAATTACTTCCAACGCATCATCCGGAGACCGTACTTCTCCTTCGATAACGGTCAAAGAAGACTCGATGGTACATGATATACTGTTTAAAATATTCTACAAAATAAAATTATATTAATCTTAAATTTACGTATTTAACATTTATTTTATATATGTTAACTAGAGGAGTGCAGGTAGCCTGAAATTTTGATTTGAACCATTAAAAATTCGGTGATTCGGGGTAGAGTCTGATACATTTTGGGCCAAATTGCGTCATATCGTTCCGAAACAGTTTCTTGTTTTTTTGATGGTCCGAATCCGAATTTCGGGCTATTCGTAGCTCTCCTAATGTTTACACACTTTGTGTTCAATACCTGTAGTTGCTTTTTAAGAGTTTCTGGATCTTTATCAGCAGCTATGAGAAATAAGTGATCAAAATCTACGAGAGCTTCGAGTTGATGCCATTTGGTAGCTTTTTCTTGAAACTTCCATTCTGCTGGCTTCAACATTCCAGTTTTATTCGTTTCTACAGATTTACAAATATATCTAAAAACATTAGGTATTATGTTGTATATAAACATAATTGTTTGAAATGCACGATGCTTATAATCCATTGTACTTTTGTGTAATGCTACTTAAGCTTAAAATTAGATGCTCTTCATTGTTTCCGCAAAGGTATCTATTTTGTGCTAAATTTTTCTGAATTGCCATAAGAATAGATTTAATTTTGTGTACATTTGTATTATCATTCATGGTATCATCAGGACCAACAATAAATGCACCAAGAACTCGCATTCCACCAGGCAACATTCTGGTAACCTGTAGGTAATATTTTAAGTATTTAATTCTCACAATAAAAATTGATTACTTTTATAAGGGATTTTATATCTTTTTTAAATATTTAGTTTAAATATCACCAGCATACTAATTTAAGAACAATAAACATACGTGTTTAGCATGATCTGCCACCCAGCTTTCAGGTATATCTTTCACTGATTTAATGTATCTTACAGCAGTTTCTTGCTGAACATTTGTTGTAGAACTAATCAATGTTTCTTCCACTACATTCTTAGCAACCGGAGGTGGTGTTTTTGCTAAGTGTACAATATAGTCTTTTTGACCAGCACTCTGTAATTGTAATCTTATTTTCAATAAATCAATTGCAAATAGTTAATATGCAAGTATAAAAGAATCAAATTCCAGTTAATCATTGGTGCATTATAATTCTTGTTTATATATTAGTTTGGAAACTAATAAACGTGAATTAAATTGTACATTACTATAATAAAAATATCATTAGTATAATCTAGTGAAAAGTAGCATATAATTAATATTAATCGAGGTAATCTAGAAACATGTTTCTCGATCAACAATTACATATGCTAAGCAAGTAAGAACAGCAAGATGACGTGAAATTGGAACATACAAATATCGAACCTGTCCCAAAATTAGTCCTATTGTATATTCATCCGGTTTTGCTAACGATGTCAGGTACGTGTGCAGCCGCTCTTCCGCGTACACAGTTCGACCCATTTTTTTCAATAATATTATACAACGTCTGACTGCAGCTGTCGTGCGTTATTCTTACCATTCATTACACGGTAAACATGTACTCTCTAATACATTCTATGAACTCTGGAGTTCTCCCACCTTGTCTGCGATGTCAGGGATATGCGCGACACCAGAGATGCCAGATTCAGCACCCGATGGACTACTTAACACGCCAGATCATGCGTACGTGAGCTCGTGGAGTTTCGAAAAGTCGACAAATGCAAACTGACACATCCTCTCTTTCTTGCTTCTTCGAAGCTACCCGAAGTAATTTCGGACCGCCTCGTGGGTGTTGAGAGAGCCGCCCTCTGGTGCTAAAAAGCCCAAGCTTGTCGAGAAATCCATCTAGCATGGACGATACGAACTATTCCACGACAAACTTGGGCGTTTTAGCACCAGGGGGTTCGAGGTCGATAAATAAGCGCCATCTAGCGTTGAAGGTAACGAACTATTCCACGACAAACTTGGGCGTTTTAGCACCAGGGGGTTTGAGGTCGATAAATAAGCGCCATCTAGCGTTGAAAATAATGAACTATTACACGATAAACTTGGTCGTTTTGCCATCCAGATTTCTAAAATGCTGGCGGCATTGCGAAGTGGTTTGTATCTTATAGCTAAGAGAATAATGGGGTATAAAGGGAAATAATGGGCTATTCTATTGCCAGGGATGTCTACTTGGTTCTCTAATAGCGAAAATATGATAATTCATCGATCGAAGCAGACAGTAATACTGCTGTAAATGTTCCGACTTCCAATATTCGTTAATAACGTCTTAATTACTGGCGGAATGGTTATAAAAACTATCCTTGAATGTTGCCAAGGGTTTATACTATATTCTTCAATTCTAAAAGTTCATGTTTTAATCCCAGAAAAATAGTTATTAGCGAATAATCAAGGTAGTGCGTAACAGGAGTAGTAGGAGTGGGGGAACCTGTACTCCGGATACCTCCTCTAACATTCTGTGAGCGTGGCACGATTTTAGTAGTACGAATCCCGTTATTAGATGGCGATACTATACGTCGTCACCAATTCGTGGGGGGCGAGAGGGGACCTGTACTCCGAATAGTACGAATCCCTGATATTAGATGGCGATACTATATTTTGTCACTTTTTAGCGCAATATTGAAATAAGAATCGCTCCCAGTAATCGTTTATAACTTATTAATTACATTAAATGATGTATAGAGAAATGGTTGAATAACTTAATTAGATTCGAATAATATTTTTAACTTTGGAATTTATAAAAATTAAGGAATTAATGGGATAGGTAGAGGAGACTGTAAATAAAAAGCACGGAATATGATTTTTATTTTTCACTAATATAAATATAAGGAATGTTTTACATATTTCTAACTTCGTCAAATAAAAATATGCATCGAGATCTTTAACATTGACGATAGTTATTGTTTCGCATTTCGAATTTGCTTCAACCATGAGAAAATAAACGATTGTGTAGTCATATAAAGCTCTAATTTGTCAAAGGAAACCGTCTCAGGGTAAAAAAATGCACAGACTATATGTAAACGTCAAAATAAAACACCATTAGGTTATGGTTTTTCGTGTCACTTTATTTCTAACCGCTTTTTAAATGTATAATTAGATACATGGACGTAAATCACAGCTCAACGCAAGGTTGTATAAATATTTATGCACTCGTCTGGAATAATATGTACACTTGATAAATATGCGATGAACGGACCTTAGATTCAAACCAAATACATACTATGATCGATACAGTAAGATCCCCAATTAATGTTATTTTGTTATGACGGCCTTTTTCCGTTTCGTTAATTTACGACAATGCTCTTACAGATGCTTTTTAAATTTAACAATGTCAACTATAACGATTTTTCTGGTTTCACTTTCCTTTAAAAACGCATCCTAAGCGTTAAGCGGGCTCTTACTATATTTTAAATTGGTTCGCTTCGAAGAACTTACATTTGCCAAATCTATGTATATGATCCATGCATATACTTAAGATATTAACATCGTTAATTCGAAACTTCTATAACTTCTTATTTAGTATCTTCCAATTACCTGTGTCGTTAACAATTAGCAAGACGAAAATTTGAATCAAATGAATGTTCGAATCAAATTGATGCGAGCAATCACCGAAAATGCTAATTGTTTCGATAACGGTGACGGTTTCATGCATAATTATTTCACATTTAATCGGCCAGTAGCGTCCGGAATTGGAAAGGAGTATGTACAGGTTTTCCTGTTTCGTTCATTCGATTTCTACTGTGTGCGTTAAAACAAAGAACAAAGAACATTAAGTACAATGACTGTAAAACGCCATTAAGATCGAGTTTTAAGTGTCGTCTATTATAGATCGAGAAATTATAGACGGTTTTATAAAAATTCTGAGGAAACGGCATAACAAAAACGTTCAGAAAATAACCATAGATGTACATCTAGTATACATATACATATAATATTTCATGCATCTCTGTATATATACAAAAACTTGTATACGAAATTTTTCTTAAAAATCATCAAAAATATGTCGGAGAGAACAGTTGTATGCGAAGACGAAATACATGTTTTTGGGGAAAGAATACTTTCGTACAAGTTATAATTACATTATTTTGGGTTATTTATCGAATCTTTCAGTATTTGCCATATACATACATGTGGAACGTCCTCCCATAAGCGTTGGATAATGTAGTTACTGAACAGTAAGGAAGTTTTTTTTTTTTCTAAATCGTTTAACGGTCATTAGAAGGCCACTTTGTGATTTTTGAAAAAAATACCAGTGTATAAAAGAACAAACTTTAGCGTTTCAACGTATGGTGATCTTGAAACGGTTCAGTTTCAAAGGAGAGTAGAAGTAATTCGTATTTTCTTCAGCTTGACTTGCTTGTAGGCCTCAATATACAAATCCATTAATTCGTTTCGTTTTTATAATTCCGTACCACTAAAGACAATAAAATAGTGCTTCTTTTAGAAGATACAGTTTCCTTGAAATAATCTTGTGAAATGAATTCTTTTAGTGATATTAGATCCCAAAAGAAAATGCCGAATGTATGTTGCGTTTCTTCGTGTTTCTTACCGTTCAGTGACCATTTTCTAAGTCACCTATCCCGAAAAACCTTATGTATCGCCTGTTGTTTTCATTTAATTAATCTTAAACTAATTTACAATAATTTCGAGATCATTTTCGCGAAATGAAAGATCAGCGACTTGAACATTGGCACTAGATTACTTTGAACGGAAGTCGAGCTTGAAACAACGAGTGTTGGAAAGAAGACGTTAGTTAACACGACGGAAGTGAGAACAGTCAGAAAATACAGGGTGCTCGGCCACCTCTAGAGGCCAAAATAAGACGAAAATCAAGAATATCAATTTGTCGATGGAGGTTTCGTTAAAAAGTTATTAACGTTTAAAGTTCCGTTCGTACTGAATTTTTTTCTCGAAAATGCGCAAGATTTCGGGGGTATGTCTGTTCACCAAAAATGATTGTAATTGACCCCTGCAACCGAAAATAATTTTTCCAAAACGATTTGAAATTTTTTTTTCCGTCGAAAAATTTTACATCTTCTCGAATTTTTTTCTAGGAAATGAGTAGGATTTCGACGATATGACTCTTCACCAAAAATGATTGTAATTGACCCCCGGAACCAAAAATATTTTTTCCAGAACGATTTGAAATTTTTTTTTTTGTCGAAAAATTTCACATCTTCTCGAATTTTTTTCTAGGAAATGAGTAGGATTTCGACGATATGACTCTTCACCAAAAATGATTGTAATTGACCTCTGCAACCGAAAATATTTTTTTTAGAACGATTTGAAATTTTTTTTTTCGTCGAAAAATTTAGGCACCTACCCCCCCCTGTCGATTTTTCTTAAAAATTCCTTTTTCATTTTTAGTAATTTTGTTTGACGCCCTACAGAAAAGTTGTCTAATACTTTTCTGTAGGTACCCATGAGCTCTATTTCAGAAAAAAGTTTCATTGAAATATCTTCACTATTGTAGGAGTTATGGCTGTTTGAAGATTGGACCATTTTTATGGGGTTTTTCTCATTTTGCGGGGTCAAGGAACAATTTTTCGAATATTTTTAGAATTTCCACATATTCTCCATCAAAATACGCGTAGTTTGCTTTTTTAAACATTAAAATCGTCCAATCCGTTCAGAAGTTATGACGTTTTAAAGATTCCCATGAAAATTCGGGCAGACATTTCTGGCCAAAAATTAGATTTTCGGTAAGAAATTTTTTTCTCGAAAGTGCGTAGGATTTCGAGGGTATGTGTAATGACCAAAAATAATTGTGATTGGCTCTCGCAACCGAAAATAATTTTTTTAGATCGATTTCAAACTTTTTAATTTCGTCGAAAAATTTCATCACCTACTGAATTTTTTTCTCGAAAATGTGTAAGATTTCGGGGGTATGTCTATTTACCAAAAATAATTGTAATTGACCCCCACAACCGAAAATAATTTTTCCAGAACGATTTGAAATTTTTGAATTTAATTGTTAATAACTTTTTAACGAAGCCTCCATCGACAAATTGGTATTCTTGATTTTCGTCTTATTTTGGCCTCTAGAATCTCCCATTAAAATTTTTCCCAGGGGTGGCCGAACACCCTGTATAATCGTGAAACACTCAATAAAGTTGTTAAATTTTCAGATTGCAATAAGAGTGATACAATTGAAAGAAATAAGCATTTCTCGGGGGGACATATTTAAAAATCTTTCGTTTATTAAAATATAACCGAGGATTTTATAACAATCCAGTCTAAAAATTTGCAAATTTTTGGTTGTGCCACTCTTACAATAAAAAAAAGCTTCGAATAAAAGTGATTAATAACTTTTGTAATGGTAATGCATAATCTTGTAGTATCTTGAAATGCAGAGTGTTAGTACAATTTCTGTTAATACACTGGCGAACTATTCGAGCGGACGGATAAGGGATTTTTGCGAAAGCGAGAGAAAGCCTTTTAAAGAGTCTAGAAATAGTTGTCTATGTTAATTCTAAAATACTTTCGTGAACGATATCATAAATAGTAGCAGTACTGTTAATCGTACCATTCAGCTTAATTTTAAAGGTGCTAAAGTTTCTATTTATTTCGGTGCACAAAATTTACAAATCTTTTAATTTCCGTGCCACCAATAGTCAATAGGAATAAAAGTGTTAGTTAAAGCGAGTATCGTTACAAATATTAGATGCTAAAATGTTGCTATAAACAGCGGCGAAGCAACGTTACCGAACGCACAAAGTTTCAAGCGACGCATTAATTATAATATTCCTCATGAAAGTCTCGGGTAGAACGTACGAAGAACAGTTAAATATATTCGTAAAAGTTATTTGTTAATTGCGACGAAGAGCAGTTAGGACGCTGTAGTCAGTATTAAATTAAATCTGCATCGAGTTGAAAAGCTAGATAAAAAGTATCGATGCAATTAGGAGTCAATAAGTATGTACACCGTTTTTTCCCCCCCTGAAACAATGAATAGACGTAACAATATGTATGTCGAAAGAAAAGTTAAGTACGGTGTACCACGCCCATTAGATGAAAATAAAATGGTTCGTTGATTTCGCGAGGAAAAAGAAAAATATATATTTACAGTAACAACATTATCAATATCGCATCGTAGAAAAAATAATATTACGATATACACGCGAGGAGCGAAAACGTCGATTTATAAATAAAATCTTCGACTCGATCGTTGATTTGTCTTATTTGTGCAAAAACTGGAGGACAGACAATTAAATTAAAACTAAAAACGTAAATTTATCACAAATACAACCGCATGATTTACAAGTACATATGTGTGCAAACTACACACATCTAGGCACAATATGATGCACTAGAAGAAGAATACGTAGGTACCTAATTGTCGAAAGGTAATTTTGTCAACTAGAATTAAAATTATGATTTTCTTCAGAGACGAATTCAACTTGCGAGACATACGCTTCGTTCTAACCGAAGGAGGGCAACGTGCGTTGACTTAAAAAGCCCCCCGTTTGAATATTTGTTGCAAAACATTCACTGTAGGGGTTGTTCTTTAAAAAAATTTGCGGGCCTATATTAAAAAAGACCTTTGTTAATTTGAGATTGTTTACCCTCTAAAGCCATTCAACCATTCAATTTTGAATAGTTTTTAATATCCTTAATGTTAAAAGAGACAATTAGGCATTCTGTTTTTAGTGAATCATTCTGTGCACTGGCATTGCTAAGAAATACGATTCCGCAATGTTCCTTTAAACCTTAAGTATCCGATTCTCTAACGCGTAATAAATGACAGTATGTAGAAAACTGCGGTATATATAATACATTTCGCTTCGACGTCTTCCAAATGCACAGCAGTGAACAACATTGAGCATCGGGGTAGATAATATATGTATATTTTACACATAGTCGTTGGTTAGGAGTGTCGTCGTACGACTTGGAAGACTTCGTCGACGATTCGAACATCTGCAGGTATTACCATGCAAAAGAAACTGACCGTGTTTCATCATTTTTTGTTTCACCTGCCTTGTTTATATTACTTACTTTCTTCTTTAACAATAAGTGTTATTCGGTAAACACCCTGAGAGCATATTTTTCAACAAGGAAAAAAGAGACTTGCAACGAAATTTCTATCACTGAAGATCCACCGATCCATTCATTTTCAGGGATCAGTAGTCCTTATTTTCTTTGTGCAACCGTGCTTCGTCATAGAACGGTTTCTTGGTCATGTTTCTCTCTGGAAAGATACCCTTCTTGGGAAGGCTTCTTTCCGGACTAGGACTAGGACTAGGACTAGGCGAAGAACTCGGTGATCTTGAACTGCTAGAGCTCGATCTTCCCCTCTTTTTCTGTTCTACGCGGTTGCGGTGCTCGTACAAGGGCCCACGGATCACTTTAAGGGTGGTGTCTAATTCGTAAGCTCGGTCTTTCAACTGATTATAACGATTAATATCCAAACCAGCTTGCTTAGCCTTTTTGTGAAGAGCAATTAGGTATCGTCTATTCAATACGTCGGGTAGCATATACTCCTATTAACAGAGAATAAATCCAACAAGTTTTATAATTATACCTCTACTAGTTGTTAGTAAATAGTATTGTTGACCATCGAACAATTACGTTATTCGAAACGATTCAGGGACTATACACCTCTGGGAAAAATTTTAATAGGGGATTCTAGAGGCCAAAATAGGGCGAAAATAAAGAATACCAATTTGTTGATGGAGACTTCGTTAAAAAGTTATTAACCTTTAAAGTTCCGTCCGTACTGAATTTTTTTCTCGAAAATGCGCAAGATTTCGGGGGTATGTCTATTCACCAAAAATGATTGTAATTGACCCCCACAGATAACAATATTTTTTCCAAAACGATTTGAAATTTTCTTTTTCCCGTAAAAAATTTCACATCTTCTCGAATTTTTTTCTAGGAAATGAGTAGGATTTCGACGATATTACTCTTCACCAAAAATGATTGTAATTGACCCCTGCAGCCAAAAATATTTTTTTTAGAGCGATTTGAAATTTTTTTTGTTCGTCGAAAAATTTAGGCACCCCGGCGATTTTTCTTAAAAATTCGTTTTCGATTTTTAGTAATTTTATTTAACGCCCTGCAGAAAAGTTGCGTAATACTTTTTTGTAGGTACTCATGAGCTCTACTTCAGAAAAAAGTTTCATTAAATATATTCACTATTGTAGGAGTTATGGCTGTTTGAAAATTGGACCATTTTTATTGGGTTTTTCTCAGTTTACGGGGTCAAGGATCAACTTTTCGAATATTTTTGCAATTTCTACACATTCTTCATCTAAATACGCGTAGTTTGTGTTTTTGAAAATTAAAATCGTCCAATCCGTTCAGGAGTTATGGTGTTTTAAAGATACGCATGAAATTTCGGGGACCGATTTCTGGCCTGAAATTAGATTTTCGGTAAGAAATTTTTTTCTCGAAAGTGCGTAGGATTTCGAGGTTATGTATAATGACAAAAAATGATTGTAATTGACCCCCGCAACCGATAATAATTTTTCCAAAACGATTTGAAATATTTTTTTCCCGTCGAAAAATTTCACACCTTCTCGAATTTTTTTCTAAAAAGTGGGTAGGATTTCGGAGGTATGTCTATTCACCAAAAATGCTTATAATTGACCCCTGCAACCAAAAATAATTTTTCCAGAACGATTTGAAATTTTTTAATTCAATTGTTAATAACTTTTTAACAAAGCCTCAGTCAAGAAATTGATATTCTTGATTTTCGTCCTATTTTGGTCTCTAGAATCTTCCATTAAAATTTTTCTCAGGGATGGCCGAACACCCTGTATCCTCGAGGCAATTTAAGGACACGAGATTATACGAATAAATATGTAATTTAGCGACATAATGTAATGGTGGTGATTTAACAGATGACTCTTTAATTATTTTTAGCAGTGTAACCGAGTTATCGAGAAATGAAAATCTTCACTGGCGACTACTAACTTGTTTCGTTAGGACGAAATAGGTGAACCAGGCCATTGTGGTGGCGTAAGTAACGAAGTACGTGATCGGTTCCATTATGTCCCACGAGTATTCCCACCAGGTTAATCTGGCTAGGCCGCTGAACTGAACCGACATCAGGACTAGACACATCCATACGAAAATTTTTGCTTTCCTGTCAGCTGTGGCTTCCAATTCCCGCACTTTCTATAACAGCCAGAGAAACAGATTTATCATTAGACTCGATACTCGTGAATTATATTTGAAACTTAAAAAGATAAATGGTACGCGAATACTCGAATGCTTGTCAGTGTTTATAGATAGTAGAAACACGTGAAAAAGGAATGTATTATTCGATAATAAAATTCCTTATGAAAGTATAACCGAACCAATTTGTAAAGAAACTCGCATGTTATGATTTTAGTCTACTTCGTCTACGAGTAATCTCAGTTAACAACGTTTCGTTTTGTAAAAGCGTGAATTATTTTGTAAGCAATTAATTATAGGAGTTAAACTTGAACGGAGGAAGAGATCATCTTAGATTTCTACAAGATCATTTCACGAAGGAATACATGCAAGCAACGCACCAGCAATCAAAGAAACTCGTAAAACGGAGCAGTTTAGATGGCTGATTCATTTGTATCCGTTGTCTGGTTTGTTATCGATTCTACGTAGAGAAAAGAGGGAAAAATGTGAAAGAAACGAGCCAGTCTCTGTATTATATAATTAGGAACACAGACAGAGGGAACGTGTTTTTATGACGAAACGTTAATCACTTTTCGAACGGGATCCACGATAGTGTGTTACTTATGCCGCCTGGGAACGCGATGATTAAACCAACTCGCGAAGAAATTAACTCATCCAGTGAGGAGAAAACGAACGATAAAAGAGGGGTTTCGCGTATGTTGAATAATGCCCGCACGCGTGCCGTGTTTTAACGCGTTGGAATGCTATTAACGTATCCTGAGCTCCTTCCGTTTAATTTAGATAGCGTCGAGTTATGGGAACTTTTATCGACTCGTACTCGTTGTCGCCAGAGAGCAAACCGATTTAATCAAAATTAAATAACGGATTTCGAAAAGTAAATTCAGAAAATTGGGAACTAGATGGCGAGCTTTCGATCCACGATTTTTTATTCACCTGTTCGAGAGGCTCCAGCTCCAGTCTGATGGCTTCCAACTCGGCTAATATTTGTTTCTCCAGCTCGGCATAGTACTCTCGAACGTGAAGCGATTCGTACAGTTGTCCGATCAACATCTGCACGTCCGACAAGTTTTCTATGTTTTCCTGAAACATTCGTTCCAACGACGTTTATTTAGATTTTAGAAACGACTATTTTCTAAACGCGATTAAAATCGTTGAGAATAGACGTAAGTATGTTGAAAAATGCAAGTACGCGATAGTTTGACGGCTTCAACTTAAAATATCTCTTAAATCAATGGTCTTTTTACCAAATCATCAAAATACTTTCTTCTATAAAACGAATGATTGCATCGATTAGTGCACTAAAAAGCGTGGAATCCCATTAATAAAGAAAGGGTACAATTTCACTTTGCAAATGCATGCACGTACATAAATGCATGATAGAAACGTAGAAAGTTTTAGAATCCAAAGCTACGTTACATCTTCTGTGCGTTGTATTTCTCAAAACCGTTTCAATTCCACGTGTATGCGCGTGTGTATACAGGGTGTTCGGCCACCCCTAGGAAAAATTTTGATGGAGGTTTCGTTGAAAAGTTATTAATAAATAAATTCAAAAACTTCAAATCGTTCTGGAAAAATTATTTTTGGTTGCAGGGGTCAATTATAAGCATCTTTGGTGAATAGACATATCACTGAATTCCTACCCACTTTCGAGAAAAAAAATCGGGTAGGTGTTGAAATTTTTTGGCAGAAAAAAAAATTTTTCAAATCGTTCTAAAAAAATTATTTTCGGTTGCGAGGGCCAATTACAATCATTTTTGGTCATTACACATACCCTCGAAATTCTACGCACTTTCGAGAAAAAAATTTCTTACCGAAAATCTAATTTTTGGCCAGAAATGTCTGCCCGAATTTTCATGGGAATCTTTAAAACGTCATAACTTCTGAACGGATTGGACGATTTTAATGTTTAAAAAAGCAAACTACGCGTATTTTGATGGAGAATATGTGGAAATTCTAAAAATATTCGAAAAATTGTTCCTTGACCCCGCAAAATGAGAAAAACCCCATAAAAATGGTCCAATCTTCAAACAGCCATAACTCCTACAATAGTGAAGATATTTCAATGAAACTTTTTTCTGAAATAGAGCTCATGGGTACCTACAGAAAAGTATTAAACAACTTTTCTGTAGGGCGTCAAACAAAATTACTAAAAATGAAAAAGGAATTTTTAAGAAAAATCGACAGGGGGGGTGCCTAAATTTTTCGACGAAAAAAAAAATTTCAAATCGTTCTAAAAAAAATATTTTTGTCTGTAGGGGTCAATGACAATCATTTTTGGTGAAGAGTCATATCGCCGAAATCCTACTCATTTCCTAGAAAAAAATTCGAGAAGATGTGAATTTTTCGACGGGAAAAAAAAAATTTTCAATCGTTTTGGAAAAAATATTGTTATCTGTGGGGGTCAATTCCAATCATTTTTGGTGAATAGACATACCCCCGAAATCTTGCGCATTTTCAAGAAAAAAATTCAGTACTGGCGGAACTTTAAACGTTAATAACTTTTTAGCGAAGCCTCCATCAACAAATTGGTATTCTTGATTTTCGTCTTATTTTGGAATCTAGAATCCCCCATTAAAATTTTTCCCAGGGCTGGCCGAACACCCTGTATAGTTTGCCCATTTAGTTAAGAAAAGCAACGTTCAAATAAAGGTTACGCTTTTCAATAACGTACCATCGTCTGCCTATGATGCAACGGCGGTGAAACAATGTATTCGTTGTCGTTTATGATCAATCGAAAGTCCTCCTCCATTAACGTCTCTATTGTGTTGCTCGAGCCTATCCTGACACCGTCTGAAATCATCCAACTCTTTATGTTCGCTGCAGCCCAATATGCGTAACGACTATTCGCTTCGCGTTAAAGCCTCTTCATCCCCTTTCTCATGGAAAAACAATTACTCTTCGTCAAACTCACCGAGCGTCATTGCGCTTGCTCGATCGATGCCACGGTCCTCCCTCTTTAACATCTTGATAAAGTCTCCCACCGTATGGGTTATTGGTTTCAGGGTAAACACGCAATGCTCCTTTCTGGATGGCAGAGGTACCGTGATCTTAGGTAATCCTCGATGATACGTCACAGTTACGTCTGTAACTGAAATCGTTCCGCAAACGGAGCTTTATTTCTTTTGTTTTATTCGCATTTAGTATT
The DNA here is from genome assembly GCF_051014445.1 of Colletes latitarsis. Taxonomy (NCBI): domain Eukaryota; kingdom Metazoa; phylum Arthropoda; class Insecta; order Hymenoptera; family Colletidae; genus Colletes; species Colletes latitarsis. The sequence goes on along the minus strand of NC_135135.1, from coordinate 20,544,697 downwards.
TGAATTAAGAATAGACGCAAGAAACATTAAATTTAAGCTTCCATTTTCATTCGACTCGGTTATTCTAGCCGGGTTTTCTCAATTGCCGTAAAAAGCCAGACACGTCGTGAAACTCTAGAAAGACAGCGACTGTTTTATGTCTCCCCAAACGACAGGAGAGGAGATAAGACAAAAATAGACGACAAGAAACGAATACAGCTTTCCGATCGCATTCGACAGAAAATTTTTCGTACAATTTAAAAAATACTGCCGACAATGAAGGTTCTCTTTTACTTGCTTCGAGTGCTAACGAAATTTCTCTTCGTCTTGAAAACAAGGATAGTACTTTCTCGTCTCCGGACGTGTCGAAATCTTCAATAACCTTTCCCCAAACAGTAAACCCTCTACCTAAAATAACCTAGGCCCTTTTCGTGCAGTCTATCAACAAGATGAAAGGAAATCAGTTTCCAGACAGGACTTTCTGTTTTAAATAGAGACAATCTCAACCAAGTCTCGTTGTATCCCCGGCCGTTTAATATCGTCGTAGGTCAAGTGTGCTGTTAATCCTTTCCAAGGAGGAATAAAAGGGCTTGCTCGGATCGCTGCTGAAATTCGATGGTCGTACGATCGAGAGCTGGGTTCCCGTTAACCTGGTTAGCAGTCGTTTCATATGAGGAAGGTATTAGAGTGTGGAGACCGAAATGGGATGACTACAGGCATCTTTTCGTTGGAAGCAGAACGGAACCGAGCACCGATCCGGCTGCATGATCTCTGGAAATGCATTCACGAGCGTGGACGAGGTGCGGGATGGCACCAACGATCAAATATTTCGCCGGTTGCATAGAATAGGGCGAAATGCTCGTTGTTACGTTTTGTTGGCGGTCTATAAAGAATCCCGACGAATTCGAGAACGATTTCGAACGGCAGGCAACTCTTGAAAAGCGTATGATAGCGTGAAACCAACGCCGGAAGGAATTATGCTCGCCGGGATCGAGCAACAACCGGTCTGTCGATCGGGGTTTGCGTAACGCGAGGCTCTGTACAATAGTATCGTTCCTTCGTTGGGAATATTCATTGTTGGCGATTAAAATTTATTTATGGGCTCTGTAATGTTAAAAGACCATAACAATAACGAGCACATTTGTCGTCGAGAATTACCAGTCTCGAAAGAGAAACTAACCAGAAGTAGATTCTTCGATGATTCAATAACGCCATGGAAAAATTATTCGACTGCGATAAATCAGAGCCCGATCTCGTCGGCGAGAAAATTTGATCCGTAATTGGCTCTCCTTAATAGCGAACAAGCGCAACGTCCGACAATTAGTGCGCCTCCACGAGCCACGATATGCGCTCTCTTCAACGTGGCCGCCGCGAAGAAGCGTTGGAAGTGGCAAAGAAGCTGCCACCACCTTTTGGTGTCGTCCTCCCTTCTTTCTGCCTCCGCGAAAAGGTTGCGATGGTGAAGTTTTCCGCGCTGCCAGTCTACCTTTGGATTCTGCTCAACTAATAAGTGGCGTGCGCGTAAAACATTCCAACAGGGGGTTCCTTCGTGTCGCACATTCGACGCAAACGGGTCGGTTTTCCACCACTTTCGCGTGCTTTCGATTGTATTTTGGTGTCGGTAAACGTTTACGGTGACGTGATCTCTTCAAAGATGCACGACGAGTGATCGGGGATCTCCCCAAGGGTAGGTGAATAAACGAGTACCTGGTTCCCGGATACCACTCGTGCAAAGATAGGAAGGGTGTGGTGTACTGTGCTTTTCTCCTTGGATTTTAATATATTTTGATAAGATGCCTACGGGGAGGATTTTTCTCGGTAGAACGTCTTTTACGCCTAATAGTGGCGTCATACGATAATCGAGTTTTACAGTACTCTTATTGGTTTTGCGAAAAGAACCTTTTCTCTGCGAAGGGGTCAAATAATTTCTAGTCGGACTGGGAAGATTCTCTTATAAAAGAAATTTATCATTACCCTTAATATATCCAACCCCTATATCAAAATATACTCTAGTCTTGCACTTTTCTCCTCATCATTTTGCTTTTAAGGATAGAACTACACGTAATGAACGATAAAATACTATTGTCGTTATCAGAGGACAATAATCATACACATTTCATTACTACGACTTGTCCTTACCACACCATCATCTACTACTACAACTTTACGTTTTTCATTAGAAAATTGGGTCAAAACCGGAAGTTAAGACCCTTTCTCGAAATAATTAACGTAGGAACAACTCCGGTTCAACTTGAACATGGTAACGTTTTATTTCCTCTCCGGTTCTTATACCTTTCCTGGGCTAATTTCACTAGCGAGAAAGCGTTGCACGTTGGCGCCATCTGTGCACAAATGCAGCCACTATATTCCAGTGACGTATGCACGCGTCAGCTACACCTGCGTAGATAGACCATTTGTCGGGCACTATTTTATTCGCATCTGTATTCCATTTTCCACGCGTGTTTCTCTATTTCTTTTATTTGATCCGTAATAAATTCATTTTGCGATAGAGGAAAACGTAAAATAAATATATAGAATATTTTTCTCGAATAAGGTTATTCGTTTAAATGGATTCTGAAAAGCTAAACGATCGAAAGAAACAACGAGCAGAGTATCAAGTACCGTTAGAAAAGCTTAAAATAAAATCAGTAAGAACTGCATATCGAAGCGTGAAAATAAGTGTAACGACCTAACAACTGTATTATTTTTCTTTACTGTTAGTCAAATTACGCAAGCAACTCATAAGCAGCCACGAGTTCGGTGCAATAAATTGTAAATGTTGCCTTAAACGGTTACCCTATGGTTGCAATTGCTTACATTAATTTTAGTCACCCTTTCCCCAATATGCACGTAGATATTATCCACACATTTAAACCTACGTCAACATGTAAAAATTATTATTTATTCAATATATGTAAGTATAAATGTACATCAGGCCTCGTCGTTCAGGGGTCGATCATGGGTGGAGTACAGAGCGGAACCCATACCCTTGGAGAGGCATTATGGGTACAAGAGAGACAACGACAAAAATGCCATCGGTGAGTAATTTATTTATGAAAATTTGTGGGAAGTGGTACTGTTTTGAGACGTATTGTATCAGAGTAGTGATCCAGGAAGCAGAAGTTTCGTGTTCAATGATCTGTACTTCGAAAGATCTTTGTTTCTTTTCGATGACGACGCGCACAGCAAGGGAGAAATTAACTGCGTCATAAGATAATTACATTGTACGATAATGGAGAGGCCGAGCGTGGCCCAGATTTTTAATGAACTCGAAAAATCGCTTGTAACTTGTACGGTACATAAATATCAGAGCAGAAACAATTATTCGAAAATATTTTTCATTATTCGGAACAACATATCGTTCGTTTCGTAGGTACGAGGAATTTTATCGCGATTATAGGGAAACATTTTAATGGGAGATTCTAGAGGGCAAAATAAAACGAAAGTCAAGAATATCAATATCTTGATGAGGCTTCGTTAAAAAGTTATTCAAAAATTAAATTAAAAAATTTCAAATCGTTCTGAAAAAATTATTTTTGGTACGGGGGTCAATTGCAATCATTTCTGGCAAATAGACATACCCCTGAAATCCTACGTACTTTCGAGAAAAATATTTTTCCACGAAATTTCATGCGTATCTTTGAAACATCTTGTCGGGTGTGTTCTTAAGATGGCTTTCGGAAATTCTTGGGCTCTGAGAAGACCGTACGACGCTTTGACTCGAAACGATTCGGTCCCGTTCGAACGAGATAACGTTTTTATGATTAGTAGACGATTAATCGTTAATTAGTAGAATTTCGCAACGGTCAGGCTCCGCTTATTAGCATGGTTGTGGTCTAATTACGCGATCCTCATCGAGACCTGGCGCTCGTCTCATACTTGGGTACATAATTTCGGTCTGACGTTTTAACATGCGTATCAAATGCAGTTTTACTTTATATAGAAACGATTTTCTGGCACATGCGCGTCTGCGATGCAACCGCCTATGCGTCATTAACGCGCTCGATGCACCGCGAACGTTTAAGGCAGACTAAATATCAAGAAATCGCAATTTCACAAATTTTTACCCATCCTTGTACGAGGCTAACGATTTTTTTTAACTTACGTCTACTCTTATCTTCGTTTCTTTTCACTTTTTTTTTATGCTTAAGCGCATTGTCAGAAGAAGTTGATGTTATTTCGTGATTTCTGTTACGTTATAGTCTCGTTAATTTCCTTTTCCTTTTAACCGAACCTTTCCTCGACCGACGTACACTAACGATAATATTATTTTCCAAGACGATTCGGATCCTTTATCACGGAACGGAGCGAATGAATTTCACAGGTGATGGTTCGAATCATAAACGGACGTTGAGATTCCTAATTTATAAACTTATACATACGATTAACTATATATTCAATTTTATTCTGCAACAATATCTCCATAAATTACACGCGTGTCGTAGTTCCGCTAATTAGCAGCTTCTAGAAACTCGAGAAATTTTCTATCTCCATATTTGCAATACTGCTAACGAGTCTGCCCGCTGTTTACAGGTTATTCTGTTTTATTCTCCATTCGCATGCATATCTCATTAAATCGGCATTTCTTTCAAACCTGGAAATATAACGTATTCAAAGAAAACCATCACGAATCGCGTACGTACGATCAGTTCAATATTTTATATAGAAAATTAGTCCCTATTATATGATAGTAACGAAGCGCGACGTTCGAACATGCCAATACCGTGCAGGATTGCGAAAAATTAACGAACGCTCGACATTATCATTAGCAGAGCCAATTCGCGAGGTGTAATCGAAAGAACGAAAGACATGGCGGTGGACAGGAGGTGAGAGGGGAGGGGGAGGAGAAGGCCGGCACAGCGGAACACCGGATATCCGTTTTTACGAACTGTCTCTTTATGTCTCAGCGATGTGCACACACGCAGCTGCGAATAGGACAAAGGGCCGCGGTAGTTGTAGGCGTGCATCGAAATTCGTTCGAGTTGCCCGGTTGGAAAGTCATTTTTGTTCTGAAAACGCGTGTAAAAGCGACGCGCGAATCGCCATTGCACGGTGCCTATCCTCGTACGATGCTGGTGCGCGATGTTTGCTGTGAAAATTGTTTATTGTCAGGTGACGATGGAGTTTGTCGAGAACGTCAACCACAACACCAGGTATACCTGTTTACTTGTTGTTCCTTTGCGACGCGTTGCACATTTCGCGAGCAAAGTGTTGTAGCGAACGAATTTACCCGCCTAAAATGCACTCGCTGTTGGCGAAAAAAATACTCTCGGAAGAGTAAAAGTTAAATTGGGCTGGTAATTAATCGGTCACCGCTCGCGACCCACCCGCCTATGAAATTCTTGCGTTACTATCTCTATCAGTAATAATAAAAAAATTGATAGTAGCTGTAAATTGACCAAACGTTCGTTAACATGTTTTGTAACGACTGTACTGTAATGGACGCGTTAGTTTATTGCAAACCGAAGAAAACGTCAGGCACGACGTTTGTGACATGTTATTTTAAGGTTTGGCACGGATAGGCTATTTGGTTTGTAGCACGTTGTTCCAGCGTAAGTGATTAAATACAATTTAAACTTTGCTCTACCGTTGATACGTTTACTCCTAATTCAAACATCCTCCAACCACAAAGGATACATGCAAACGTGGCTTTAACTTTCAATTACGAACACGATGTAATGTACAATTAATCCCAGTAGGGAGCGAGGCGCATTTTTCCGAATGAAACGTCTCTAATGAAAAGTTTAAATGAAATTGCGATGCGAAAATCGACCCTGTAACGATCGTTCGGTCCTGACGTCGATCGAACGCTTATCTTAGGGCCAATTTGCGGTTAGCCACGCCGAAGATTTCGATTTACGTAATATGTAGTAGGATCGTTATAAGCGCGGATGTATTTTGCTTATTTTTCGTGACGGGCACAATACGTATTACGTAAAGGAGGCAGCGATCCTCGAAGCGTACAAATATTAAAATTTACGTCCACATTGGGTAAGAGCAATTGCAAATCTGCATCTGAAAAATCGTATCGAATCGTCCGACTGCGTTCGTTTCCATGCACTGTCGTTTTACGTGTTTCTCTTGCCAGAGACTTTTACTTCGCCGCAACCATTATTCGAGTATGTAATCAAAAAACGATTCTATTATTCCCCTTTCACGTCTGTTTATAGGTGAATTGAAATTCTAATAGAAGAGAGAGATCGCTCTATAATTCTATCGGAATATACATATAAGAACTTTTCCTTTGCGTGTTATATTATTTTTAAAAATACACTATGGCTTTCTGTTTAGCTTATAAGAGAGAGATTCGTTACCAAAAATCACGATGCTAAAAATTCTAAAAGTGGTATCTAAACGATAATTATGCACGGTTAGACGGGATTCGAGATAGCAAAATCGTTGACACTTTATGTGCTGCAACAAACGATCCCGAAGCCGCGAGAATATTTTCCAATTCGCGGTTTGCGCACCACAGCCTCCGCGATCTCTTCCGGTGCTGGAGTCTTCTTATCGAAAGTGATTCCAATCGATTTCGACACGTCGATAGGCGTCAATGACCTTGGGTCACATTACAAGTACTTATCGAATTACTTCTCGCTTTCACAAAATTAATTTCTCTCGCGTTCTGTCGCGATAAAGGGCGAATCAACAACCTTTGGAATCTGCAAAACCGTACAGTTGATTTGTTTTAGTTATTCATTTCTGAGAGATCACGCGAAAAACTCTTTTCTGTGACTGATCATTGTGGATGGGAATGAATGAGTGGCATTGAAACGACGCGTGCTATTTTACTGACAGCAGTTTCACAAGATTTTATATACTTTGAACTCGAGCGCTCATCATTATTTCATTCCACGGACATTGTTTGACTCGGAAACAACCGTTGCAATTATTCCGTACAATCTTTTGACGGAGTCGTGAGTCACTTCACCTGGATTCAAATGTTTCCTTGTGCATCGAGAGGGTTGGTGTTCGGGTTCACCTGGTTCGCACGTGTTTTGTTTTGTACGGGGCGAAGCGGTTTCCTCGGTAACTTTTATGATTCATCGGTCGGGAGGAAAGAAAGGGGGGGACGAAATTGTCTAGTAATCTTGTTCGTTGGTACTTCAGTCGAGTATCAACCACTTGATCGCTACTTCGTTGATTTTTCATCTTGCCGTTCGAACGTTTTTAAATGTGTTCCGTCACGATTGGCGTTCGTGAATTGGATAAAAATTTACCTGTACAGATAGCTGTTCTTCGATCAGGTAATTTTCCTCGATATCCTGTCCTGTTACTTGAGCGTTTTCAAATACCTGAATGTTCTATTGGTTTAATATTCCGTTCGATCGGAGTGCAAGATATCGCGTATCCTCTGAGCGTCTTTTTCAGTGCGAATAATGTCGATGCAACGGTGCGCGTGTGATTGCCCTTTTTTTTCTTTCGATTTGTTTTTTATGAAGGAAAATAAGGAAACGCGATCTCAAGTCGTTAGAGAAAGCGTGCGATACACGTTGAAACGACGGATGAACGCTGCGTGGTTAAAGTAAGTACCTACGTGCGAATACTTTTTGCCGTATGCATCGGAATGCGTTCGTCCTTCTATCGAGAACGTTTCTTTAAGCAACGCGCCGTTGTGCATCCGCTAATTTTCTTATAAACAATTTGGTCGATCGTAAAGCGATTCTCTATATTGAGTGTGAAAGAAACAATTACCTATTTCTATGAAATATCGATAAATGATTTTATCTCCGTAGAAATTTCATCGAAAATCCACGGGAATTTAATGGTATCCGATGTTTATGTTTTCTTTGCCATTCGTAGCTTCGTGGTATAGTGGAAAAACGATCATGGGGAAAAATGAGCTGCACGTGAAACGCAATACGCGAAACCCGAAGGAAAAGAGGCGAAATAAAAGCCAGTTGGATCCGTAGGAAAGTGCGGTGCATATCCAGGTGACTTGAGCGTAAGTGGTACCTAGGCCAAGTGCCATGGTCACTTTCTTCTTTGTGGATTCACGTGACATTGTGTTTGCGACTCGTTGAACATTCAAAGACAAATTGAATTCTTTTTATCGATGTAAACGGTTACCTAATTATCGAATCGTCCGAGCTTTGACGTTTTAAGAAATTTCTTTTAACTCGTTCCATGTCGAATTCCAAATATTTCAAACGTTCGACAATGCTGTTCGAATAGACTACTATGAATAGAGTTTCACAGGTGCTGTAGCGTCGAAGGTAGCAGAGTTTCGCGTACAGAAAATGTCCAACGGTTTGAATTTGAAATTGAGTATTTGTGTATCCGTGACGCTAACCTTTTACTCGAATGTCGCAACACGCAGACGGATCGATTGAAATATTAAACATCGAAGCGGCTGTTTTAGACTCGTTGGACCGTGCCATGGTCGAACCCGACGCAAGTCTTATAAAACGACCGATTGATTTTTATTCCGAGACGACTCGCCCGTGGAAAAATTAACTCGCACGTGGCGGATATAAAACGAACTGGTTCTACTTGGTATACGTCGCCCTTGACACAATGTTCCATTAAATCTTCTGGGGATATATGTATATTATGGTGGGGACGTCATATCGTGCGTAGATACGCGAGAAAGGAAAAGCAATTGTGACTTATTGCAATTTATTCGCTAACATTATTGAATTATTTAAGTTAGAGCGCCAATAATTTCGTTCGACACGAGGAGAAACAATTTATTTGCTATCGACACGGAAGAGAAAAAAATTGAATTTTTTTAGGGGAAAAAACTAACAACCACAAACCAAACGTAGATTATTTACGATCAAACTGTTAGAAATAACTGCGACAGGATACGAAATACGTAACGACACTTATTACTATAACCATATATATTAACGATAATAATTTACACCTATATTGGTTGCCTCCACACAAGTTACGCAACTTTCACCACTCCGGATTTGATATTTATAATCTACGAGGCTCCGTCCTTCCTCGTAACGATCGCTAGATTAATATCATAGGAAGTTGAAGACTTCCTTTGAAGGACTTTCTGGAGGAACGGGTCCATTGTCTCGTTTAGTTTGATAATTCATCGTTCGTTGCTATTCTACCGTGGATCATTGTGACAAGGTCCTTGTTAAATTCTGGTAAATATGGCACACGGTCGTTGCCACTTGACCCTCGCTTTTACAACTACGGTGATATTTAAGTCCTTCGAGTTTCATCGTGCTCTTCGACATTGAGCATTGTACGGACGCCCCTGACACGTCATCCTCGGTGCTTGGCATAATAACGTTGCTTCACCGCCATTCTTTCGCGGCAGACTGTGTGTTTTTTCAACTATAATGAAAGGAAACTGCTTTACGACGATTACATGTTAAACACGGGTCTTTAACGCGAAACTCGGGTTCAAAGATCAAAGTTCAGACGCAGAACGAATACAAAGGAAATCTTAGAAACGATCGTATTTCTCGTCGGAGAAAATTTAACTTATTAAACACAGAGCGACTCCGACGGATCATCAAAGCCCATACATTTTCGCGTGAAACTTGTTACAGACTTTTGCCTCGTAATAAATGTACTTTTAATCTTCTTACGCTCGAGCAACGTTCGTCAACAATCTGGCAATCTCTAGAGAAATTTAGAAAGAGGAAGAAGCTTCCCCTGAAACGAAAAATTGAAATTCGTAGATCGGTCTGGTCGTGTTTAGCGACTTTTTCCTTCGACTTAAAAGATATGTGACGTCAGTCTGTGGCTAAGGTGCGTTACTCCCACTACTGGATGGACAATCCGAGTAGAGACACGGGTGTACACGTTGTCCTGTCGAGGGAACAGGTGCACAGTGGCGATCGGTCGGCCAGGTACAACGATATCCGTCAGTCGATGCGCGAACGAGAAAGTGAAAAGCCGGCGTGCAACGGTTTCTAGATCTTGCAGGGTAGTGGATCGCTATTAAAGACCTCCGAAGATCTCGATATATTCGCTCGCGACTCGATTCACGAGCATCCCGTAAACTTTTCTCGGTAGTCTCGAGTGTTTCGCTTGGACCCTCGACTCGGACGGATTGCAAAATCGAATAACCGAATTCGAATCGTCCAATGTAAAGTGTTTGGAGTTCGAAGACGTCCATTAGGAGAAATCAGGCGGGTAAGACGAGACTTTATATTTTAGAAACCTTCGCTGGCCGAACGAAAGGAAGAAGAAAGTTCGATGTAGAAGAATACTCTGTTCCGTCAGCACTTATCCTAAATCCTCGTGCTTTTACCGTGGATATACTCGAGTAGGAAGTAACACGTTGCACCACGTACTTATATATTCGAGAGTTTTAGTTTATAATTAGTCTGAAACCTACATTGCCCAGAACCTACATTAGATATTAATCGCGGAACTAATCGCGTTAGAAATTGTTTATCCGAGTAGATTATTAGTCACGGTTCTGTATTCTGCTCGTAATATTATATTACATAATCGATGTTTTATCATCGGGTCCAAACGATCTGACATTACGGAACGAAGGTCAGCAGATCGCGTCTCAGGTGATCAGACATAGAAAAAACGAGCAAAATGAGTCGGATTGACGTCAACGACGTTACGACTGTAAATTAATCCTGTTGAAACTTCAACGCCGGCAATCAATTATCGTCGTTTCGCACTTTCCTGGTAATTCGCGTTAACGGGAGCCATGCGTTAAATCGCACGAAAGTAAACCGCGCGTTTCTTTCTACGTACGTATTGGGTACCATTTCAAGGTTGAGCGAACGGATCGCGACCCCCGAAGCTGCGAATCGCGATCACGCGGCCGGTTCCTCTCGTTTCCGGTCCTCGCGCCTCGCGATACTTTGCGTTACGCAACATTCCTTTCTAAGTTATTTAGAATTTACGCGATTTAACTGTCGCGACAAATCCAACCTGCGGAAATGACCGTTCGCGAACCACTTTATTAAAAATAAACAGGATAAATGAAAACGATACTGTACAGTCATTATGCAAGTACGAGTACAATTACATTTTATTTCATTTCACCGGATGTATTTCTAATTATGTTCCTCGGTGTACGTGTCCAAATTATTTGAGAATCGTTCGACAACGCGAAACAACGATGCAAGAATCTCGAAGAATATCCTTCAATGTGCTAAAACTCCTTTGACCCGTGAACAATCGAAGGACCCAAGACATTTTCTATTGGCCAGACACGAGGCATCGACTACTTAGACCGCGGAACTTCTTCCGGCTCTTGTCATAGGATATTCCTGCCGCGTTTCTTCGACCGTAGAGGCTTAGACCTTTCCTTTGTGGCTACATGCGAGTGCAACGATCGACGCTCGATCAACCGGAAACTTGCATCGATACTTTAACGAGCTGCATCTGCGGGAGGGACGAATACATACGCGACGCGACAATTAGATGAATGAACGCATCGTTCGTATTTCAATAGCACGCGCCCGACGACACGGTGAGCCTCCATCGTTAACATTTTCGACGAATTTAATCGGTTTGCTGGCTAAATCGATTATACTCGGTCGACTAAACTCGATATACTGGCAATTAAAAAGCATTTAAAATTCAATTATAGGTTTCGTTACGAACGGTGCTGCGCTCCGTGCGAAAGTTAAACCGGCTCTCGTCGTTTCAATCGTTAATGCATTCAATGCCAAATTTGTGTTTCGTCTGTTCTCGAAAATCCTCGAAGCGTGGATATAAAATCTATCGTGCTACGATTATAAACAGCTCGTAAAGTCTTTCGAGCAGTTCGATCGCTCGAGGTCTAACGAGAGGGGAACGAAACTCAAGAGTTTTTGAACCGTTGAACAATGCATCGATAAGTTAACTCGTGCACACCAATGTTCGTGCAAAAAAAATTGGGTCGTACCGATCGTACATGAACGATTAAACGATTCGAATCACAGCCACAAAAGGCTGCCTGCGTATCTGCTTTTTTCACGGTCCGCGTATAACGTTTTCCTCCGCCGACGTCGTAAAAATTATTTAAACGTGTCGTGCAAAATTTGATAAGTTCGCGCACCACAGTCTAAGCATGAATATACGCGATCGATTTTCCGTCCATAGCTTCTTGAATAAACGTACTAACGAACACAAATAAGTTACTTCTATACAGCAATGCAAAAGCTTGGTTATCGTTGGACCAACGTGAGGATGATTCTATTTTCTACGCAGGAAAGAAAAATAAAACGAAGACTGTCAAGTCAACGCATGTGGCTCGAAAAGCGGCTCGTAAAAGTAGTCGAAATAACTCGACGAAAACCTTACGTAAGGATGTGTTCAGCCAAACGCGATGACGATACGTCATTTACATCCTGACTTCAAGGATCCGCGTTCGTAAAGACAGTTGAAAGGACACGTTTACTGGTAACCGCTGGCTGTTCGAGCGGAAAACTCCGCGGTCGAGAAACCAATTAGTTTTTGCATTCTAATTGCGTGGCGACATTGATTTTCGACGCTGTACGTTGCGAGAGAAAAATTGCCAAGGAAACTTTGTCAATCAAGTGACTAGTAAACCGGAAAACGTGTTTAAAATTTCCTGGTCGCCGAGCGCCTTGATAAACTGCAGATATCTATTTTTCTGTACTCTATTCCATGCAACAGAATATTAATATTGCGCAAGTTATTTGTAGATGTATTCCGTTTTTCTTAACACGTGAATCGTAAATATTGAGCTTGTGTGTGTTTTGTCACCGAGATATTTGCGACGGTCGTTACAGTGTCACGCAACAACTTGGTACGATTGTTTCTGTCCTGACCGTTAAGAACGAACAGAAACTGGTTAAAAAGGATGAACATTACGTACGAGACTTTAATTTTCCCTCGTTTTCGATCGGTTTCTTTAAAAATCTATGCTACAAGTTGCTTTATTCGAGGGCTCTGTAAATAGAACGAGGACGGATTGCCTTCTAATTTTTATTAATGCCCGCTGTGTAAGTAGACCTACATAGGTGTGGTTCCGTCCAGTTTTCAAATACAGGAGCCTTGCGTGACCACTTCGCAGATTATGGTCCTATACCGTGTACAAACGTACCACTGCCTCGCTGTACTGTTACCGAGTAAAAGTACGTTAATGTATCAATTATAGATAGCTGTAAGGGATGATTACAAACTATAGTAATTACGGGTCTGTACAATTGGTTCGTTAGATGCACGCTAACAAAGCATGAATGGCCGACGCGCGCGGAAACAGGATACATTTAAACGAAGATGGACGTGGCGAAATTCAATTAACGGAGATTACTCTGCATTTATTGTTCTTTGTAGTCTTTTCTCTTAAATTGTGATTGTCCATTTATCCGTGTCCATATTGTGAATTTTACTCGGGAAATTCTGTGTCAGTAAGGAGGTGATTCAAAAAAAGATGCAAAAGAAGTGTCGAACGATTCGATTAATGCAAGATCGCGAATCGACTCGTTTGTTCTATCCTTCTATGGACTGTTATTGCTAGTAACAAGTCTGTGGAATTCTGTTGCTTGTTAGACAAATTGGATCGACGAAACGTGTACACCGACGGAAAGTTAATCGTTAATAATGGATCAGGTTATCTTGCAACTGGTAATAATCGTGTTTTTTTAATTAAATTGAACGATGATTCGCACGTCATTCGATAAATAATAATCTTCGAAAGGTATTACGCAGGGAAATTTAATTTGGTAAATTACAGAGAAGGGGGACGACACGAGGCCCATTCAGCGCAGTCCACGCAGGATCGCAGAAAGCTCTTGAAACGGACGAGAAGCCTTGCGGTGATATCGGAGGACGAATCTCGACAAGATCGAGAAGCGCACCACTTCAGACTAGGACAATCGACCTTCGATTTACCCCGAAGGCATCAATTGATACCAAGAGCCAAGCTGATCGACCGGAACTCTTTAAAGGACAGGTGAGTTGCGATCAAATGAAAGCGTTTCTCCAGACGTTGATAAAATAAACGAATCGTTCGCCCGAGACGTTTATAGTCGATGAGACATCGAAAAATATAATATATTTCTTCATACTTAACGTATGTTAAGTTGATACTTTCGTGATTCGGATTCGTAAAAATTTTTCTCTATATTCCTTACAAAGTCCCATGTACCGCACAGAATTATAAATATATCAGTCTTTATTTAAAATTATAATTCTTGCGGTTTCAGGACTTTATGTTTCTACGATCAAATATTCCTTTGTCTCTTCTACGCTTCGTTCGTTGTATCTGTTCCACCGATTTCAAAAGAGACATATTAAGGTTTAATCCTTTCTGCATAAAACGTTGCACAAGGAGTACTATAAATCACAAAGGACGTGGTAAAGTTTCCATCTGGGTAGTTTGAATCGTTAAAAATGTTCTAAAACAATGTTAATTAGTATAGAGAACGCATAGTGTAACGAGTTGCTTTGAAGTCTTTAATTAAATGCGAGGATTCAGTCGCGCGTCTACGTTTCCGGGTTATAAACGGATTCTTTACACGATATTCCGACTAATACACTTTCGATAGTTGCAATTTCAATCAGGGTTTAATTATAGCGCGAACAAATATCAAGTCCTAGAGCAGCAATTAGAGGAAATTGTTGTCTAGAACGCGGAAAATATCATTCGCCAAAAGGGTTTGATTGCATTATTCAATACAACTCGACGAATTAGTCTACTTTACTGAGAATGGTCCACGAACCGGTTCGAGTCCAGCAGTGATTTTGTACGTTATTGAAAAATACACGAAACCTGCACAAACTCGTTATGGATTCGTGAGATTTTCCACGCGGAAACGAGTTACACAGCGTTTAACCGACGCTCGAGAAACTTTCTTGTTTTCAATATCCTTTTACGGTTCGCTGCGGACGGTTCGATGCGTTAAAATCGCTTTAATAATACAATCGCCGGCAACGATAATTCGTACGCGATACGCGATACGCAATTTCAAGCTTTTTCGATCGAAAATTTCAGCAATTTATGGGGAAAATCTGTGAAAATCTGTACCTGTAAATGTTAAGAACCTTGAAACGTATACGATTCCGAGAATAATATCCTTGGAAGGCAACGTCGAGGTATTGGAAATCGTCTTGGATCGATCGGTTATTAATGTACGTACTTCGATCTATATTTCAGGCTTTCCAAGAGTCAACAGCATCTTTCGGACTCCTACGAAAGATTCAACGAAGCAAGATCCTACCATTCGAGATCGGCTTGCGGGCTTCACTCGATTCCGCCAGGATTTGTTCCATTCCCGGATCCTTTGGTTCACAACCGGTGCAATCGGGTCGACTCCGACCGATTGAACATCCTCGATTGGCCAGAATCGCCGCGACGTTACCACAGCGTTCAGGATTTGGACACCGTTAGTGGCTTGGTGGACATCGTCGAAGACAATTGGCCCATCGAAGGCAATCGTAGCATCGATTGCATCTACACTCAGGTAAATCGAGCAGCAACGATTGCATACACATTTGCGAGGGAACCACACCCAGTGTTACGCATCGATTTTAACAGGACCGAAAATATATTTCGGTTCTCTGTTTGCTTACGATGTCCACGTTTAAATCGATGCGTAATATTCCGTGCGGTCTCCGTGTTAGGTAAACAGATTTTTTACTTACTTTGGAATGCAACAACGGACGAAAGATTTTCGGGGAGAATCAGAATCTTCTTCGATTCAGGTGAAACGCAAGCGCAAGGAGCACAGAAGTTTGGACAGCATTCTCTTCGAAGACGATGGCGAATTAGAATACTTCGACGTTCTGAACTTGTTACCTTTGTCGAACGTACGATTGGAATTCGACGAGGATGACGCTAGAAACAACAATCTAGCCGAGAGAAACGAGAGGAATCCGGAGGCGAATAAGCTAAAAGTAATCGATTACCTTGAATCGCGGACGATCGAAGACAAGTCACGCGCAAGGAACAACGCAACGGATGAAGAAAAATGTAAAAAGAATACCACGAAGGAGGAGAACGGTACGCGCGAGATCCACGAGGAAGATTGCCGCAACAACGACACGAAGGAACCCAATTTGTTGCAATCGTTCGCAACGGTTTCTCACGGACACAGGAGGGAGGTTTTCGATCGACGCGACGGGGTTCACGAAAGTTTCGACGACGAAGGGAGCTCGATAAGCTTTCAGGACGAGTCCGTCGATCGAGAATCCGCGGCGTCGAGGACCGATGAGGACAAGTACAGGCTGGACGTCGAGTTAGCGTCTTCCAGCGAGGAACGGATCGATCGAAAGGTGGAGGAGGCCGAAGATTACAAGTCGATTTGGATCTCGGACACCGAGGAGCAGGAGGACATGTCGCGGAGGCCGCAGGTACTCAAAGTCGTGGACAACGACGTGACGAAAAGACGCTACCGACACTCCTCGCCGGAAGTTGATGCGATCAAAGGGGAGGAGAGAAAATGCCGCGAGAATGGAAACGAATCGAACGATCGTTTCCAAGTTGGGAAATGGGAGGCGAAAGCTGAGAGCGCCGATGGAGGTTCGAGGAATACGGAGGTAAGCTTCGATGCAATCACGTTTGTTGATTCTTTTCCTATGCCTAGTTGCTCTTTTACAGAACGTCACCCGGGCAGACGACGAGGCGAACACGAATATGGAGGACGCGAAGAATATTTTCGAGCGAAAAAACTCGTCCAAGGAGAGTTCCAAGAGCAAACAGAACGAGGGCAGGTTCGAAAGGATCGTAAAGGGAACGACGAATATCTTCGGGAAGGCGTGCAGCGTGGTGAAGGAAAGCCTGGGTTTCGAGGCGAGATCCGAAAGCTCGGATCTTGGATTGGGTTCGGAATCTGGTAGCGACACGAGAAGAAGGTCCGTCGATGACGGTATCGATGACGATCAGACCTTGGGAAAGGTATCGTCCAGCAAGGCGAACGAAAGCAACAAAGTGCACAGCAATTTAGCCAGGTCTAGAAGTTGCGTGGATTCGATCGACCAGGACGACGAGCAAGAGTTCGATCACGTTCGCTATAAGATCGTCAAGTCTAATATGTTCGGCAAGAACGTGTATAACAGTGGTCGAGGCGACGTAACCTACGAGGGTCTGATGCAGTATCTGCGGGAATACTCCTTCCAAGAGCTGCTGCTAGATAACAATGTTGTGATCATCGAACCTGTGCGCGCCGAGACGATAGAACGGAAGCCATCTTCTGCGGGGAAAGCAAGATCGGGGTCCAAATGCAAGATAGCCGGGACGATACAGAAGAAACCGGACATGGAAAACCGCGAAAGAAACAGCAAAAATGCGGACAGCGACAATTCTAAGAGCCCGAAACAGTCGTCCATCAGAAAGCACTTTTTCTACCATCCCATCAGAGTGAACCGCGAGCTCATCGACGAGGAACTGCCCAATCCGGACACGGTGAAGAACGTCAGACAAATGTTCGAGGATACCTTGAAGGTGAAGAACGGCTCGCGCGTGGATCTCTCGCGAGACTGTAAGAATCGAAAGAGCGTCAGTATGAAAGATCTGACTGCGATCGACACCGCCCGGTTCAACGAAATATCTGACAAAATGCAGGAGGGATCCAGGTAGGACGCAATTCCTCTATTATTTATCCGATTCGTTTGGTTTATTATTAACGAAAGTCGCTGTCAGGTCTAGGTGCTGCAGCAGGGCGAAGGATCTCACCAAACTGTTCGAGAACATGGAGAAATGTACGTCTTCGAACGCATCCGTAGTGGGTTGCAAAGACGAGCTCGACAGTCCACGTAGCGAGTCAAAAACGAGGATTTTAGCGCAGACTTTCGAGGCGAGGAGTGGACACACGTCGCCTAGCGACTCCACGTCCTCTAAGAATAAGGCGAATCGTTACCACCAGCATCACCATCACCATCATCATCATCATAATTGGGATTCTGGAAGCGTGAGCTCTGGCGTGTCTAGCGATTACCCTGACACCGATCCTGGTAGCGGAGTGCAATGCGTCTCCTCGGAGGACGAGGAAATCGACTGTCACGACGACGACGGCAACGAGGCAGCCGATTCGAGCCATTACGTCTCGCAAGATGTTCTTAAGAAAATTCGCGAGTGCGGTACGTCGGTTACCTATTACGGCGGCAAAGTGGTAAACTCCAGCAACGGGCCGCTGATATCGCCGGTGGTCGAAAATAGGTTCAAGTGCATCGAAAGGTCCAACGATTACGTTAAATTTCGGCTCGTCAAGAGCAATTCCTGCGACAGCAGGCTCGAACTCACCGGCAGGCTCGTCGAAAGTCACCTAAGATGTCGAAACCGAGATAGGGCGAGCGACCTGAGTCAGTACACCATCGACGAGACCCCGAGTATCGAGATCACCACGATCGAGAAGCAAGAGGAAACGGAGGAGATCGAGGAGGAGGACGATAAGAGGATGAACCACTCAGAGGTGAAAAGAGAGCCGCCGGTGGTAATTGGCTTGGAGCCTAAAAAAGACGATAGTAACAAGGAGACCAAGGATTTCAAGGTGGATTTTAAACTGGGCACCCTCGACGACGCGAAATCGACTTATTCCAGCCGATTTATCGGCAGCGCTATGACCAGGTGGCAAGTGAACGAAAACAATTGGAGGACCCCGGACGATTTCGGCAAGATGGAATTTGAGGAATTCGAGGTACTCGAGGACAGTTTGAACACAACCGATCACCAACGTTTAGAAACTTCCTGAACAATTGAGTCTTTTGAGTCGATAATTTCGGTAGTGTTTTACGTAGTGATATTCGTGTAACGGTTTTCGATATTCTCAAGCGTGGACAAAATTGTCCGAAAGATTCGACTGCATCGTTTTCTTTACGTTTGAAGAGAGTTTCGATCGAGTTGTTCGAGAATATCGTATTCTCGTTTCGATCGTGGTCGAAGGTAGTTGTACAGGTGTCACTTGAGGTTTCCTAGCAACGACCGACATTATTATTTAACAAAATCGTAAATACAACAAAACGTTGATCGTTGAGGAAATTTACAATAGTCTACAATATTATATTATCATTAAGTAAGGGAATTATTCAGATATAAAAAAAAATACAAGTGTACATAACGAAGTTAAACAAATCTTTAAATTCTCGAGTGTTCTCATTAAATTGTTACTTGTGTTACTTAAGTCGTCGTTTTCTGACTATGAAAATAAACATACCATAAGAACATTCCCTGTAACCTAATCCTTTCAATGTACATAATAAGCTCAAAGTAGACTGTTCCTTAACGAGCGTAGAGGAAACTTAAATTTCTTTAAAGTATAATAGATTAGTAAGCAGTATGTATGTATTATATATAATACAAATTCTTTTATCGTACAAACGTTTTAAACCGATATTAAAGCGCCGTACGAATGTTTTACGTTAATCAAAATTTCATACGATTATATTTACGATTATGTAAAATTTCTGTATAATATAATTCAACCGTAATTTCCAGTCGTATCTCTCCACAATAATTTATGCGTTAAACCAACATGTTACTCTCGAATTTATTACCGAATGCGTTCCCATTTTGCGTTTCAGGAACGTAATTGGAAACCTTGCTGGTTTACCACGTTATTATTCTGAGCGTGTTTCTATGCAAAGAATAAAAGCGTAGTTTGAAAGTGTTAAGAATTCCCGCCTACATCCTTGCAAGATAATGAAATCAATAGAAATCTCACCGCTGCTATTCAACCCAGCAATTGGAAAACTTCATTGCGTTTGCTCTTTCTTCTTTTATATCAAGTTTTACTGCGTTCTGTCACTCACCAACGTCTTGCTCTTCTCGAGCAACCAGGTTCTTTTCCGTTTTATCCTTTGGCAATCTTGGTATCTTCGTTTCCTTTGACGAGGTACTAGAGTCCTCTATTCCCCTCGCTAGAATCGGACTTAAGCTCGGAGCAAAGGTGCTCGTCGTCAGGGAAAGGCTTCTCTGGGAGATATGCCACCATCTTCTACACCACGTTTCCTGGAATTTGGAAAAGTAGAGTTACCATAATGCGACTATAGTGATCCCTACAACGTGAAACGGTTTGCAAGGTTGGGAGACATACGTAATGTCTGTATTCGTCGTACCGATAGAGACGAACGATTTATTTTTTTGTTTCTTTAAACGCGCAGTATTTTTAAATACAATAGAAGCTATGAACTATTTTAAATACGACTGTACAAGCAGGTTGTAGATGCGCTCGTATGTACAGACCTGTTTCTCATGTTTTTCGTTAACCCAGCTATTTGCGTTTAATTAACACGTCCTCCTCGGAACAGCAAATACCAGAAACGTTATATTGCACGATGCACGTTAGCTAAGCAAATTCTGATCTCACGAATTTAATTTCGAACATCGTAATTGCATTTTTATCGATTATCCAGTATTAGCTTGAACGCTGTCAACATCGATTTTTGAATATATTAGGAAAGATCCACTTGTAGTATAGATATTTGGAAAGTCGATTCAACGGCTTCGCGTCCTGAAATTAGCATAATCGTTATTGTAACAACAATGTTCGTATCTTCTGCGAGTCGCATACGCACGTGTCATCTGTTCCTTTTAATCGTATGTGTATAATGTCGCGAGATAAAGCCTGATAGATGTTTTACGAATGCTCAGGCATATGAGAGGCTGATCCACACAGACAGACTCGTCGGAAAGACGTCTTCAGTCGTCGCGAGCCTGGCGAATATCCAGGATACGGGGTCAACGCGGGGTTACGTTGCAACTGGAGTTCGGCCAGGGTCGTGCTACGATTGGGCGTGTACACTTGCCAGGATACGAATTCCTAAATAAAATTAATATAACAACTTTACGGTATTCTTTGTGGGAATTTACATAACATCGTTCCCCGTTCCGATACCCAGTCTCGATTTAATTGACCCGAGAGCATGATCGTTCGCCATGGAAATAGAATTTAACGTAGTACCTATTGCTACGAACGTTTCGCTTGTTCAGCGCCCTTATTATAGAAACGTGTAACACAATATCCATGGATAATTAACTGCTGGCTATATAAACTTTAAATAGTAGCGTTGCCAACCGCGAAAGTGGAACTCTGGCTGTTCGGAGTTTTATGCGTTTAGCGTGGGTGTGCGTTCGAAAATGATATATTTTAAGGGTAAAAACTGTCATAATTAAGACCCAGTAGGCAATGTTAGAAGAACATTTACGTCTTGCTTAAATATTACCAGAACAAGTAAAATTTTGTTGGCTAACTATACACAGTCGCTAGTCTATTTATAAAATGGGAAAACAAAGTTTTGTTGGTGCAGGTATGCCAGAAGTTGCTTAAACACGTAATAATCGATGCAACGTTGCTTAGTTTCGTACACTACCATTTTCCCTCGAAGGTTTATAGAACATAAACCTTATGAAGGTCCGTTCGTCTAATATTTTAATGGATATTCTGCGGAAATACGGATTCACTCTTTTTATCGTCGAGATTTCAATGAAAGTTTAAAATGCATCGAGCGAATTTGCACAAATTGTAGTCGGTTATAAAATAAATTTTCCGGATATCGAGGTCAATCGATAGAGTAGGTATACGCGGAAGTGGAAGTTTTCCATTCCTTTGACCAAGTTTTCGCGCAAAAACAGGTCACCGACAGTTGATTATAAAAGCGGCCGCCATTAAAATTGTTAAGCCGCTAATATTTGATTCATGTCGACTCCCGAGCGAAGAGTTTAAGGAATCTCATTGGAAATTTTGCGTTTAAGGTTCGTTAACGAGACAAGTTTCGAGCGGCAGAGTTTCGGCTGCCGCAGTTATAGTTAAACGCGTTTTCTAAACTCGCTGCTTTCGAGACGGCGACGAAGAATCCAGCACATATTCTGTCGCGATGTAAAAATAATACCTTCTATTTTCACGTCGCCGCGTCGTGCCGGCTTCCACCCTTGTTCGTTCGCGAGCTGCTTGTCTGAATAATTTTAAGCAACGAGTCACGGCAGCGAAGTGGCTCTGATTAAATGCTGACTGTAATCTAGTAGAAGGATCTCGGATATAAACGACGAACGTAATGCAATACGGAAGGGGTCGGAAACCAGCGCGTTCGTGACGGAAAAACGAGATTGCCTAGCAGAAGTTTTCAATCGTATTCCACAAATGATGTCTTCTAACGAGCGAAAGAAATCACTTTCCTCGCCGCGTTACGTCTCTGCCAACCTGGGAAACCTAAACGATTCGAAATATGATTTAGGAAAAGCGAAGCGAATGAAAAACAGAGTCTGCGTCCTTCTTGCACCGATCGATTACTTTATCATTTTCAAAGTTCAAATATTTTATATCGATACTGAATTATGTATTACTCGATACTCTTGATTCATATCACTGTGGCGACGACATTAAAATATGTACTTGGGAATCGCGTTAACGCGTAACAGAATGCTGTAGTACAGATTATGCAATTTCTCGGAATTAAATTCATCTCGTCCCCGTGGAACGCAAAGTATTCAGCAGATTTCAGCGAACATTTATTTCCAGACGACGCAATTATGGAAACGATATTTTAAGATGTTTGGTTCCCGAGCAAAGACATTTTTTAAACTGTATTTGTAAGACATGCTTTAGAAATATAATATTCGTAAAATTATTTAAGAACTTTCTCACGTTCTCGTTAGTTTTTCTCGCGACACGATCATTACCAAGCTTCTCCTGTTCTTCCTTTTCTTTTAACTTTTCGAAAAACGTGTTACGAGCATTCCAAGATTGTGTTGCGATTAAACTGAATTTCACGCTAGAAACGTCTCTCGCGAGAGTTCTTGAAGTTATCACGGGTCGAGACGATTATTTTCAAAAGCATCCAGTATTGTGCAGACAACTCCTTACAGTTTGTAATTGAATATGTCCGAATATTAATATATTTAGTCTCAACTGAATGGAAAGATGAATCTTTTTATTTTACAAATTGGAATCAAGATTCTCGATGGTTTTTCCCCAATAGAAATAATGAGCTACGATGAGTTTCCAACCTGGTAGTAATTCGGTCGTTAAAATGAGTTAGTGAAAGCAACCACTCCACACGGGAGCCCTTTAAAAGCATTTTGTCGAGAATATGAAAATAGAGCAAATGCGAGAAACGGAAGAAAACCGAGAGAGAACGAACCTGTTTGCAATTTCGCTCGCGTACGGTACGGTATTACATAAATAGCATTGCATACATTAGGCGCAAACAGCGGTTTTAGTTCTGTTGATAGATTCTAAATTGAATGTCAAGCTAATTTTGCGACCGTAATGCGATTTTCGCGATGCGTTTATTGATATGGTTCAATTCATCCATTTTATATTGAATTTATCCATGCTTAAAAGGTAGAATATTAAGCGAGAGACTAATTACGTAATTAGCAACTTGAATGTTTCAACAGTAAATGTCATCGATAAGTAATGGATTCTCAATACTCATTAATCTGTAATAGGAACAATATTTATTGTAGAACGTTACCTTCGAATGCTAGTAATTTTTATCGACGCAACAGTTTCCTTCGACGATACACGTAGTGATTCAGTAGTGTTCTCGGAATTCGAAGGACTGACTCAAGTTTTTCCGAAGTGTAGACTATTTTGTTACTTTTAGAATGTTATAACCATTACTTTAAATTTCAGCCAAGTGTAGCGTACGTCATAGGGTTAATAAAAAATAATAACTAGAACTAGAGACTTCGGAGTGTAAAATGTGGTAAAAACACGTTCAAGTTGTTAATAACGATTAACAAAAAGTGCACACGATGCAAGCTCCTCAAAGATGGGGCGCTGTGCATCGAGTTTAATGCAAGTTTCGTCGTTGTTTTATAGCATTACCATTAGGGTGTGTCAAGTCGATGTTTCGTGATCACAATTCTACGAAATTAATGGGATGCGGATAATGGAGCGATCGCTTTTAGTGGCCTGTAATTCTAACAAAATCGATGAGCTAGTTTCGAGCACCTTGTTGCAGAAGGACGAACCGTAAAAAGTATAAAACATACAGAACGTACGAAATAAACGAAATGAAATACGTTTTAAATGTATACAGCGAGTCACGATTACTCATGGTTTGCAAACTTTTATATCGCGATTTAAAAATTCATCCCTTTCCGAGGACACGCGGGGAATGCAACCCGGAGCAATTTCCTCTGTCTAAATAAGCAACGTTCCGGAAACAGACGAGTTTATTTCATGCGAATGTTGTATCTTCGTTGCAAAACTTTTACAAGAAGGCAGCCTTCCTTCGTACACTATTAGCGTCTTCCAAAACTGCTGCCTTCTTTAATAACGTCAGAAGCTTCTGCAAAATGAAACAGTTCTGTTCTGATAACAAGTTTTTTTCATCAATTCTGTAATTCTGGAGAACCTAGATTCAAATTCTACGGTTATTGATTTTATTTATTCCCGTTTTTAAATATCGTAAATAAAAATTCTAAATATCATCGCTCGAATATGTATAGAATAAATATTAATTGTAGATATTAATTTATAATACACGTAGATTCAAATATTTCTGCCTTTTAGTCCGTTTGTTTTTTTTTAAAGCATTAGAAACACACCGGAAAGGAGATAATTCGCGGGTAAAGGGTAGCCTGCAGCGGACACCGAGGACCTCTGCGATGAGAATAAAAATCGTTTTGCTTCGAGTTCTATCCAGATAAGAATTATCCACTCTTCCAGAGAATTTCTCGGGGTCGAGGGAACGTGCAGTGGAACAGATCGATGACCATGGCGCCTGCCGCAGCCTCCGCAGTCTGTATCCCTCTGTACAACCCCGTAACTGTTATAACAAAGTACACATTGGTGTATACCCATGTGTGTATGCACCGATCCCCAAGAGTAAATAACTGTGTTACTACACGCGCGCAGAGAAACTTGATTCTTTCGACCAATTAACCGTTCGACGAACGAGTTTCTTCTGTCCGATGTTTCTTACATGTTATGATTTTCGGAAAATCACGGCAAAAACCAAATCTCGGCTGAAGGTTGTACGTTTTCGACTCATTTTTCCCCGAATAAATCTCTCTTCCGATTTTATCGCTTATTTTACCATTTATACATATATTCAAAATGGCTATAGATGATCGTTCGAACGCACATGCGTAGCGCAGTTAACGTGTATGTACTTTAACTTGCACGAGCGTACAAAACGTTTACTTTCGAGGTCCGTCGACCCGATAAAAGCTTTAAAGAGTTTTTCTACGGTTTGCCAACCGTGTCTCGGGAACGCAATTTCAAACGAATCTTCCGCCCGCGACCAAGGTATTTCAGCGAGAAAAAGAACTGCGATTCTTAAAACGGTCAGATCGGAAATGTACGGACTTTGACCGACGCCCCGGTTAGTAAATGTATTTATGTTCGTTAAAAATTGAACTTTTCGAAAATAACTTTTCGTACAAAGATATCAGAATGTTTACTCGCGATTATTCCACTCGGTTGGCTCGAGATGAAAAGAAAACAGGCAAAAAGGAGACAGATACGTTCGATAGTCGCTGACGAAACACAGCCGTATAATTTGGGTCTCTGCGGAAGTTTCGTTTTTTAATTATAGTGCTAGAAATTTTTAACATTTCGCTAGTACATTTCATGGGTCTGATAGTTTTCGCGTCTATATAGAAAAGGATGTAAGAATGTCTTTTCTATATAAAAATAGTTGTCGAAAAATCTTAACTGGGGTTCGATAATTATAGTTTTAAAGTTAATTTCGTATCTTCGATAGATATTTGTCTTCGAGCTAAAACACGTTGGAAACTGCACTCAGGTTTCCTCCTACTTTGAAAACCTACTTGGCAAACTTTTTCAATAAAACGGATGCCAAAGAGCGCGGACATCAGCTGTCCTACGAACCATAACTCACGACAGAAGTTTAGGTCATGCACAAATTCTTGAAAGTACTGTCTTTAGATCGGATAAGCCATATTTACCTTTCAGGCAAGACACGCTTTGTTCGAGTACTTTGTTGCTGGCTTAATAAACCCTAAGAGGCGCACGAGACCACTCTAGCTTAATTCTACACCCGAGCATTATTTCTTAAGTTGAAAAGCGCGCGCTTGACATCGTTGTTCATTCTGCGAGCGATGCTATTACACCTGAAGGGCTGATGCAAACTAACCGGATTTCAGAAACCTATCCACGAATTTAATCGGTCCAAGAGTTTCCTACACGGAAGATTCGCGATTACTCATCTTATCAATTAAGACTAGAATTTAAGCTAGTGTCTACTTCATCTTGACATTGCTTCTATTAACTCGTACGTAACTATTACGTAACGAGTCTTTGCTAGAACAATATTCAATGATTCTAGAAACGTTTTTCTACGGGATTTTTTCTATCCACTATTGCGTTTGTAGGTCGTGTTTTCAATTTATGAAACAATCTGCACGGCTGATCGGACGAGGGAACAATTTATCGGATAGTTCTATTTCTGCCTCGACTCGACTATGGTTCTGATGCTGTGCTCATAAAGTTTCGGAGACTGACCTAAAACGCATAGGAAAAACAGAATTTTATTTATCAATTTATATTAATCGTGTAACACGTTCGATCTGATGTCCAGTTCTCTCTCTTATAAAATTAAGAATCTATTAATTTTACCCGAAGTCTTAAAGTACTCGTTTGTATTAGAACCTGTTGTTCTAAGAGTGTTCGTTTGAAAAACAGTTACTTCCTTGATTCGAGCACATTGATCTTATGGTTGACGAAACCCGATTGGAGCCCGGCCAGAGCTCAATGCTCGTGACTGATCGTAGCAAACTGATCCAGCATTTGACGAACAGTTTCTCGAGATAAACTAACCGACACCCACAATTCTTAGCTTAAGCTCGGTTTCTCCTACGAAGCTGTCACGTAGGAACATTATTCAAAGTGGGAGGATTTGGCAACCAATTAAACAAATAGAATTGTTCAGACGGGCGATTTCTCAAGCATCGCAAAATTCTCGATCATCTTGCAGCACGAGACGTTCATGTAAATCATACAGGAGAATTCCATTGTGATATGTTATTTGAAATGTTTCGTAGAACCAAGCAAGTTTATTTCGAGAAGCGTATATGTCTTTTGTACTCTATTATTGTAAAGATATTTTTCGAGGATATAATTTCTGCTCCAGCCCTAGAGTCATTATTATTTCAGGATCACGTTATCGATGGCAATTGGCATTAATCAGTGAACCCTGAAACGCTCACCATACAGGCTGTTACATAATTATCGATCGTGAGTGCTCGATGATGCAATCATAAATACGCGGGAACAATCACGGATGTACTTTCAACGTCCGACTGCGATTACAAAACTAAACTTTGAAAACTTTTAGCCAATTATTTAAATTAAATTGGAACGGTGCCCGGTTAAAACACTTAAGAAGACATTTCAAAGAAAATACCAGTCGCGACGAATGATTTATATCACTTTCTGTTCCATTTATCCTGCCTTAATATATCATAAAATAATGTGTAACTATTCCTCGATTAAAATGGTTTAACTCGTAAAGAAACGGTTCACTGGAGACTCATGGAAACGTACCAGGGGTACTTGTACTTTTAAATATTACAGCGTCGATGATAGATGGACCCATAATGTTTTTATCTTTCCCACGACACCGCCCGTTATTTTCAAGAGCATATTTCGTGGACCAATTTTCGTATCAGACTCGAATCTTGGACTCCCTAATGGCCGATTATCGAATATCCTACCTAATCCCCTACATCCGAGTCACCGTAATTTGTACCGCGTTTCAACTAGAAGGCTGGACGTGACGCGATGCGGCATTACAACAGTGGTTTCAGGATCCCATCTATCAATAAATATTGTGGGAGATCGGTGCTGCGTTTACAGTATCATGCACAATAGATTTCTAATTGAGAATTACAGATACGTTTGACAAGGTTGCATTCAAATACGTGTCCTAATTGGCACGGTTTATGGCAATTTTAGAACATACCCCTGGGAAAAATTTTAATGGGGGATTCTAAAGGCCAAAATAAGACAAAAATCAAGAATACTAATTTGTTGATGAAGGCTTTGTTAAAAAGTTATTAACGTTTAAAGTTCCGCCCATGCTGAATTTTTTTCTCGAAAATGCGCAAGATTTCGGGGGTATGTCTATTCACCAAAAATGATTGTAATTGACCCCCGCAACCGAAAATAATTTTTCCAAAACGATTTGAAATTCTTTTTTTCCGTCGAAAAATTTCACATCTTCTCGAATTTTTTTCTATGAAATGAGTAGGATTTCGGCGATATGACTCTTCACCAAAAATGATTGTAATTGACCCCTACAGCCAAAAATATTTTTTTTAGAACGATTTGAAATTTTTTTTTTCGTCGAAAAATTTCACATCTTCTCGAATTTTTTTCTAGGAAATGAGTAGGATTTCGGCGATATGACTCTTCACCAAAAATGATTGTAATTGACCCCTACAGCCAAAAATATTTTTTTTAGAACGATTTGAAATTTTTTTTTTTCGTCGAAAAATTTAGGCACCTACCCTGTCGAATTGTCTCAAAAATTCGTTTTTGATTTCTAGTAATTTCATTTGACGCCCTACAGAAAAGTTGTGAAATACATTTTTGTAGGTAATCACGAGCTCTACTTCAGAAAAAAGTTTCATTGAAATATATTCACTATTGTAGGAGTTATGGCTTTTTCAAAATTGGACCATTTTTATTGGGTTTTTCTCAGTTTACGGGGTCAAGGACCAACTTTTCGAATATTTTTGCGATTTGTACATATTCTCCATCAAAATACGCGTAGTTTGCTTTTTTAAACATTAAAATCGTCCAATCCGTTCAGAAGTTATGACGTTTTAAAGATTCGCATGAAATTTCGGGGAACGATTTCTGGCCTGAAATTAGATTTTCGGTAAGAAATTTTTTTCTCGAAAGTGCGTAAGATTTCGTGGGTATGTGTAATGACCAAAAATGCTTGCAATTGACTCCTGCAACTAAAAATAATTTTTCTAAGACGATTCGAAAGTCTTTTTTTTCACCCAAAACTTTCAGCACTTACTCGATTTTTTTTCTCGAAACTGGGTAGGATTTCGGAAGTATGTCTATTCACCAAAAATGATTGTAATTGACCCCCGCAACCAAAAATAATTTTTCCAGAACGATTTGAAGTTTTTGAATTTAATTGTTAATAACTTTTTAACGAAGCCTCCATCAACAAATTGGTATTCCTGATTTTCGTCTTATTTTGGTCTCTAGAATCCCCCATTAAAATTTTTCCCAGGGGTGGCCGAACACCCTGTATATTATAATAATACTTTTTTTTCAAACGTAAGCAGTTTGCGATTACTCGAAAATAGCGAAGCAAGAATATTCATATCGTAAACTGATTATCGCCGAACGCTCTGAGCATCTATTATTATTGACACTCGATGAAACGGGAGACGATCCCATTCCCTTGGTACATCAAGATCGCAGAATGTGGAATTAGTGGCTACGATTCGTGTGATTTTGGTAGCCGGCCAAAAATACACAAACCCATCTAGTCTCGAATATCACTTAACAATTCCTCTGTATCGTTCCTCGTTAAAGCTTATTCTTACTAATTCAAAATTTACAATTTTCGATAGAGTTAATACTTTAAATATAGTTTTAACTATTAATTACAAACAGTTCTTCACAATCACCACAATCATATCTATGTTTTACTCAACTGCGATGACTTACTAAGACCGATGATTCGCTTCGAACGTTGCATCCGAACTTCGCAGTTCAAGGTGGGACAAAAATTGTCCTCGACTTTGGGAAATTAAAATGCCATTCACGGGCGATCGACGTTCAATGGTTTCTCCGTTCGGTTCGACGCGCGAACGACATCGCGAGGAAGTTCATTTTCCGTTTCGACGTTATCTGACGATAGTAACGAACGTCTGATTCACGGATCCGGAGCGTATGCAACTCCAACCTAGTAATGAAATTTAAATGCGTCGTGAAAAGACGAGATTCGCGTACCGAAATTTCGGCGAGCGGCGCTCCCGTAATCGTCGCGACACGAACGAAATATCTCATATGAAATACTATCGCGACGCTACGCGTAATTAGAATTCGTCACAGTAATTAATGCCGACGTACTGCGGACACGGTATGCGCGAGAACGTGGCGCGTGGACTTGCCGAAGTATGTAAATAATAAACTCTTTTATCTGGTCGCGTGATGATTTATATACGTCAGCCGCGGCAATAATCGCGAGGGCGGGCTATTACTAATCCTAGATCGAGACTCTTCCTTGATAAACGACGTCTGGGAAACGTTAACGTTAGTTTCAAAATCGAGCATATAGCAAATTTACACGTGTGCCGCATCATCGTTTTCTTCGTAACGGTATCGTAGCTGTGACGTTTGCAGAGCACGATCGAAAGGGGGGACACTTACAAACACGATTACGACGGTGTTCGTCGAGTAATTGGGAGACTGCAACGTCCCACATGGTATCCATATTTGTTTAAGGCACGGTATAAACGCGTGTTTACGTATGCATCGCAGGTAGTACCGGTGAAATTCGCAGGTTTCGATCGCGGCCGGTGTTACAACGTCAAACAGGTTCCCATCAATCGTCCATTTCTTTTCTGGCGCCTGTTGCTCGTGTGGCTCGAAAAAAATCCTAGTGGACTAGCTGAACGCTTAAAGAGAGAAGGGAGAAATGTAACAAAGAATGGGGAAATACGTTAAAGATTGGGAAAAGGAGTGTGCAGTTGACAGGGAATGGAACGCAAATAAAGTGAACAGTTTTGAAACGTTGCGTTTGAATGGACAAAATGCATGATGCTGACAGACTCCAAGTATCGTCTTAACACGCTGTAATACATGCCAACACTTACATTCCGGTAGTTTTTTGTTGTGGCCAGGGTAGAGGAAACGGTCATCACGCGGGATATCTTGTACCATCTAACGATGTACAGGGCACGACAGGATACCGTGGCCATCCTCCAGGACGTTTGCTCCGTTAGAAACGGAGCACAGGACGAACACGGACACTCTCGTAACGTTTCTTTTTTTTCCACGAGTCACTAACACTCGACACTAAGGAACCATCGGCTGTCTTCGAGCGACTACCGAAGTTATTCGACGGGCGGCATCGCTTGCCGGCTCATCCCTGCGTACGGAGACCCAGACCTTGCAGTGGCCAATGGCGCGATATGCGCGAGCCGCGCTCTCTGTCCGCCATTGGTCGACGGCGCACGAACCAATCAGCGTCCGACCTGACGATTCGCGCGATTCCTATTCAATATTTGAAACGTCCTTGCGTCTATACTTTATTTTTCTCGTACGTTTCACCCGAAATGACGATCGTGCATCGAAATAACGTGTTCCTCGGCAATGTTCAGTGCGTCGGGACGAACGAGAGGTTAAATAAATACATCGAATGTCGGAAGACTGTCTTCCGCGTGTATTGCGTTTAATGTGTCGGAACAAGCTAACTTAAAAAGTTGACCAATATCGAGGGAATGTCTAACGCTCATCCAGACGATTTCGACTACAGTTACTACGACTACGACCTTTCGTATCGTTTTCATAACGCCAGCCTAAGTTCTCACGTGCCTTCGTGGCCCAGCTTCGCACGTATCGTTCTCGTCGTCCTGCTGCGCATTGGCTTTGTCCTAATTCACGTTGGTAGCGTGCCAGTGAACAACGTGAATTTGATTCTACTACAAAATATCATTGACGTTTGCTGGGTAACGGTGGCGTTCGTCATGATTGGATTTATTATTGCCTATAACGGCGACGTGAACGGAACGATAGGCGAAGGATATTGGATCGGTGACGCAACCGTCGATAAGGACGAAGCCATAATTGGCTGGTCGGCTGTGGTGATAGCTGCTGCAATTTGCACTTGCGGAATCGTGGGCAGAACGCACACCGTCGGTTACCTTGTGATAGGATTCATTCTGGCGGCTTTGATGCAACCCCTCTTGATTCACTGGATCTGGACACCCAAAGGATGGATGAAAAGGAACGTATTGAACGGAAGAAACGTTAAGTTTCGGGATTATGCCGGCTCTACGGTTGTACACCTCGTTGGTGGTTTATCGGGATTGATCGGTTGTATGACACTTGGACGAAGAATACTCCAGTTGAGTGCTATAGACGACGCTAGCATCGCTGCTGGTACGTCAGGAACCGTGTTCGCGGGTCAGTTAATGGTATTCATTGGCCTTCAGGTAAGTCCATCGGATCGTTAAGACTTTAGATATTTATTAAAAATATATCCATTCGTTTAGAGTCTCGGTATGCCGAACGAGAGATTCAAAACTCGAAGTAAAATTCAGTACAACGTCTACTTGAACAATTTACTGGCTGCATCTTCGTGCAGTTTGCTCGTTGTGGCCTTCCATTTTGTGCTTACCGAAGAAGCGTTCAATCATTGGACAGTAATGAGATGTGTTCAAGCCACGATAGCTGGGCTGGTAATAGTATCGGCAGGAACAGATTTTTATTCGCCTTTGGCCGCGATCGGTTTGGGCTCAACCGGCAGCGTGATTTTTTATTTCATTTCGAGGCTAGTATTTCACAGTGCGCTCGAGGATTACTGCAACATCGTTGCTATTCATCTCGTTTGCGCTCTTTTCGGAAGTATTTTGGCGCCCCTCATCGATACCGGTCAAGACGCGGACGTTGTATTAATTTTATTGAATTTTTCTTGGCAATTGATCGGTTTGATCGTGACAATTTTTATCGTTTCGATTGTCATGAGCATTGCCTTCATCGTATTGAAATTTCTGGATTTATTGAGAAACAGGACGGAACACTTGAATCACTTAAGGGCGAGAATAGCTATGGAAAGAAACCCTCAGACGTCGTTTTTGCGGAGAATTTTTCATACTGACGACGAGTCAATTTATCTTCAACCGGGGTCGATGTCGAATTCTGGTCGACGACCACAAACGAGTTCCCATGTTATAAAATATCAAAATGAGGGCGCTGCCGTGGAAAAGGGTAGAGTGATCGAGACAAGTGCAACAGGAATTTGAAAAGTCTAGACAAAATTAAGTTTCGAGACATTTATACAGAAATTAAAATCAATTTTGCTTTGAAGCTACCCAATATAATCAATGTTTTAAGAGTAAAATTGTAACCCTCGTGTCTTTAAGACTTTAAACGATTCTTTTATTAGAACTTACAGACTACCCGTACAATTATTACAGTATTTTACAATAGAATAATTTTCACTTAAATAATCAAAAGTTCTATTAAAGTGTCGTACACATATTCTACAGGTGTTCCGTTTATTCGTACAATGTTAGCTTTTTCCTGTTTACTTTTTTCGTATCTGCAAAACAGTCTCTTAGGGAATCTACTAAACGATTGTTACTTTCTGCGCGTTTCTCTATGTAACACGAAATGCAAATATACGCGCAGATCAGCATCAAGAACATTTTACCGTTGGTTATTTCAGAAATTAGTAACGAATTCGAATGTTAAACCGAGTTGCGAAGCCGACCTCAAAGTAGCCATAAATCGCAAACGTATCGAATAATATTCACTTAAAATTTATAAATTTGAATCAATATTGCTGGAGGGGAACCAAATTGCCTTTATTTTCTATAGCTTCCAAATCATACTACAAATTTTAATTCTGCGTTTCTCTAAAAAATTGATTCTTAACGAAAGAGGTTATGTTCGTGGATAAAGAAACGATTAAGTAATAATAATTGCTAACAGGGACTTTTAAATTGTCATGTTGATATAGCGAATCCTTCTATGATTTTGCTGGTCTGGTTTGTCAAGTGTTATTGTCAGCTAGCAGCAAATCGGACAATCATTACTACCGCCATACCGAACAAAATCGATAATATTGACTCTAGAGATCCGACATTATGATTAGTACAATAATACAATCGTATATACAACACTGGTAAAATGGCACGATTCGATGAAACATATCAATCGCTTAGTGCGTTAATATCGTTACTGGTTAACTATTATTATATTAACAATTACCTTTGTACATGATTTGCTAAACGTCGCGTGGCACTGTTTAACGGCAATACAAAAATGAAAATAAAATATATAAGGGTTAACAAAACATCGATAAGATACTATTTAAATGTGAATCGATTGATCGTGGATGAAACAATGAGCTTTTCGTAAACGTATACTTTGCGAAGGAATGAAGTCGTAACATTCTAATCGCCCGTTTTAGTTCAACATCTATGGTTTCCGCAAAATATGATCTTTTTTTCACGCGTACAATTTTTCCCTGTGTAAGTAACGACCATCTTATAACATGAGAATATTGGGTAAAAAATTTTCAAAACCAGTAAATTATATTTTATAAACGACTCCAACGTCAATGTTGAAAAAGTACTACGAAAGTAGAACACCTTGGATAATTTAAAAAAATTTGTGAATGTGCGGAGTCCGGCCGATTCGTGAAAAAAAAGTAAGTATCTAATACATCGTATACAAAGGTATCAAACGTAGTCTTTAACTGATATGCATTCAACAAACGATCACCGCGATTAAACCATCTCGCAAATAACGGTTCGTAAAAGATACGTTCTCGTTCGACGTCCTACACGATTTGGTAGATATAATACATCAGGTATTACAGTTTCAAAAAATCATTTCATTTCCTTCGATAACGAATATATCTCTTACCTTGAAACTTAGGATTTATCACTAAACCAGTATTTGCGTGCCTTAAATATGACACTAACGATTATTGCAGATAGGCAGTTATCACCTCCCCACTTAAAAGATCAGCGTTCATCGAAAATGATCCTACAAGTACAATCATTTTCTTAATTTCATAGCATTAAGTCATTATGGTACATCTACGATCACATCAAAATAGTACGATACATAAATGTACAAACGGACGCGATCACACACCTTTCATTGACATTTCCATCATCAGTACCAAGAATAGTATTGTCAAAATATACATAGAATCATCATTATCGTTTCTTAAATATCCTTATAGAACGAGAATTAATGTACATTGCGTCTCCGGGAGGTAAGTGGGTGGGAGAAAAGCTCCAAATCCCAGAGTCTCACACTCGCAAAAACGATCCTGCAATTAGTAGCAGAAGCGAAGGACTGGCGGATCCTCGATCCAAACATCAACGTTCGATCTATTTCACTGATCACTTTCACGAGGAAATAAATCTTTGCAAATATTGTAACACGATTTGGACAGATCTTGTCTCGCGGAGGTCGAATATCGTTATTTTCCCAAAATACACGTTCGGTCGTCTCTAATTTCGTTCATTAATGCATCCATTATCCTTCTTCTCTTTACTACCTAACCTCCAAAAGTATGGTATTTCTCCAAATTCGTGCGATCCTCTTCGCCAGAACGTGCGTTCGCGGACTTTTGGTTTACCAAAATATCGATGTTGCGTAAAATTAAATTCGGACGCAAATTAAAAGTCCTGTATCGTTTCCATGTTTGTCCAGTAGTAAAGATCAGAACGGAATGCGTACAATCGCGACAGACGGACGATGGCACCAACGCGTGGGTTGTACTTCTAGTAATCATGTCCTCTACGAGACAACAACGATGACAATAATAATATAACGTTAATAATAGTGCTATTGATTTAACAACGATCGACAGTCACGGTCGTGTCACCGTGAAATCGCTTATAGTGACTAGCTTTGTAGGCTCCTCCACCGAATTAGGCCAATCCACTGGGATGTAGGCCTTGTACGGTTCTACCGTCGACGATTCGAAGACCAGTGGAGCGTTTAATGTACAATTAGTTTACAAATCTTCCGTTAGCAAACGATGAATTTCGTTCACCGTCGAGATAAGAAGTCCGGAAACGGTATCGTTTCACATAATCGACGTTTGTTAGGTCATCACCGTGTCGGTGAGATCTTCCTTCAACCACTGTGGAATCGTCCTCAAACCGAGTCGTTTCAACAATTTAACTAGGGCTGTATTATGGGACAGATAATACCTCTGTAAAAAAATAAGTAGTTATCGTAACACGTTTTTTAACTTTATATTCTCAAGATCTATCGTCGTCTGTACCTGCAACAATTTGTACGATTTATCCTCCATCGGCGGATACTGGCGTCCTTTGCTTTTACCGAGACATTTCGTATGATCCTCGTTCGTTACTTGGCAGAAAAATCCTTTCTTCGGATCGTATCTTAGATGCGACGAATAATTAAATGCGGGCGCGATCTTGAGGAACCTTTGTAACTCGTGCAACGTCTCCACCGGATTTTGACGCAGTTGTTCACCGTCTATAATGTGCAACTGTTGGGGTGGGTAATACGACAGCCATCTCTCCAGATGCTGAGCGTATTTTCCGGGATTTAAACATCTATAACAGTAATGCGATTGTTTACATTAATTACTTGAGATAGATTAACATTCCAAGGGATCACCGAGTAATCTACACATTCTCAGGCCATTAATAGTTTACAATAACGTTGTTTCCATTAATGTTCCAAGGAATTAGTTGGGCACGAGGTTACAACCAGGGATTTAAAAGGTTCAAGTCGAATAAACCGATATACTTGAGAATTTCAGTTCTCCATAACTGTTTCGAGAATGTTCAATCTTTACTCACCTATTCCTGAGATCGCGTAGGGGTTTTGGAGCGGTGTCGCTCGCTGTGATGACCGAGTGAAAGGAATAATTATTTGCTACAGGATCTCCGTGGACTCTCGTGTGCTGGTACCAAGAGTAAGCTCGTCTGGCAGGCGAAAGCAGTATAGTAATTAATTTTGCTCTCGGTAGAAGCGCGTGAGCTCTGCGCGGCACCAGCTCCCCGTCGAAATAGGTGGCCGATTTTTCGAAAAGGTACCGTGAACTCTCGTTCTTCGACGCCGGAAAGAAGCTCATATACCTAGGCAAAAGTAAACCAGTGGGTCAATCGGTTCGCACGCTTCTCAATTCCACTTTATTCTCGCTTACCAGTCGAGGCCCTTGTAGTAATTCTTTCCATTGAAGAACTGGATCTCTTCGAACGTGTCGGGACTCGGCAAATTGCTACTTATCGCTGGATGAATGGACAGAAAAGTGTAGAGGGCCGTGGTACCAGTTTTTTGGGGGCCAATTACCAGGAATCTCGGTAGTTGGTCGCAGGTTTTGTTCCTCGACCAGATCTTTTGGTGCCTCTGGTCGTCGCAAGGATTCTGCAAAGAGACGAAGTTAGCTTTCGCAACGTAATGCTTAATAATTTATTTAGACGACAGGATGGAATTGTGAGACGACTTACGCCCCATACGGGATCGGATTCCTCCGGGTAGAGTTGAAAATAACGCTCGGCAAGCTGAAGGGGCGGTGAGCTCGACAGTCTCAAATTCGTCCAACATTGAATGAACTTGATCAC
Organism: Colletes latitarsis; assembly: GCF_051014445.1. Taxonomy (NCBI): domain Eukaryota; kingdom Metazoa; phylum Arthropoda; class Insecta; order Hymenoptera; family Colletidae; genus Colletes; species Colletes latitarsis. Next base: position 20,507,598 of record NC_135135.1, on the reverse strand, counting down.
CGATTCGAAGGTGTACAGTGCCAGACGATCGTTCCCGTAATTCGACATATGCGTCATAAAAATATTAATCTGCAATGGATAACATTATTTGTCTTTTCTGGGTGTCTTGCGGTTAGAAAAAAGCTCCAAGTATTGGGTTACTTACGGGATTGTGAACGATAGTTTGGAACAGCTCGCCACCTTGTATCGATTTGTCTAGCTTGTCCCTTCCGCCTGGGTATCTATCGATGAAGATCGTGTGCGTGAAAAGGCCACAGGTTTGCCTCGGTAAAACCTTGCACAGAAACAACGAGAAATTGTCACGTATCAGATTTATTAGTCTTCCCTTCCATAGAATATCAATGTTTTATTTCTTTTATTAATCGAATACGCCCATAGAGACTGAAATATTGGATACGATTTAATATGGAAAAATTGAATTTGCTGTTGTTGGTAATTTTACCATTATGTTCCGATGAATAAAACCGCGTCTTAAACGAGCCGGCCTCAGGTGAGGATACTCTTCGGTGCTGGTGACTTTGATGTTCCACACTCTTTTCCATGCCTCGTAGAGCCCTTCGTGAACCGGATAAACGCCAGAGTGATGAGGACTCACGCTGTAACCACTTCCTGTTGGGATCCCGTGGTCTTTAGCGAATTGTTTATTCAGCGCCATGTCTAATTGCAGATGCGTTACATTCTCGTAGAGATGGGGTTGTTGATGATTCCACATGTGAGAAAACCACGTAAATCTGTAATTCAACGCCCCTTTTAGCACCCTTTGCTCTGTACTTTGATCGGAATTTATTCTCAGAATGTGCTAATAAAAGTATTATTTTTATAAGTTAAATTTCAAACGTTAAATATTTTCAAATCCGTGTAAACTAATTGATTCCTTTCTCAAAGAGAGGTGAACAATTGAATATCCCGATCCGCGTGTTTCATCGAGAAGGCATACGAACGAACCGATTATATGTGAAATACAATTGATGTATTATTCACGGCAATGTACGATTGCCCGTACCGAAGCAATTATACGAACGCAGGTGCAACAAAGAGCACGAACGAGTTGCAACAATTTGCGAAGAGGCGCGACTTCCGTGGTTCAATGAAGCGTAACACGAGCACAGTCTCAATGCGTTAATTTACTCTAATGGCCAATCCTTTTCTGTTCCGTTCACTCTTCAATTTACACGCTAATTCTCCAACAATTTCCTTTTCCCATTCATCGCGCGAGAACGCGAAACGTTCCTTTAAATCGTTCCCTCGAAAACATCAACAAATTTGGTACAAAATCTAGACAATATAACTTTGATCGTAACGAGAACTTGAACTATTTCTCTGCTATTCGAAATATCCTCGTTTAGGTAAATTCGTGGATGGTACAGGTTTTCGTAGAAACCTCGTTAAAGGGTAACGTGGGTACGTACCTGTCGACGTTCTCCAGAAGCATATCGTCCCCCAAATTCTCTTCCGCGGTGCCGTGATGGAAGTACTTCCCGGAAAACCCCAAGTTAAATTTAAAACCCGGCACCAGCGATTGGATCCTCTGCTGAGTGGCCAGTAACGCCATCACGTCGTCCTTCCTCAGCCTGGTGCCTTTCTCTCCGACAAATATGTCGTCGACGTCTACCAGGATCATACGATTCAGGCTTAGGCTCAATTGGCCGTGCGACAGGTAGGAAAGAGAGTCGAGGAGCAGCAAGTTGTGCAGCCAAAATCGCAGTCCGCCACCGAAAAAGACCCTCTGAATCCCGTCGTATCTGCCGTGATCCTGCGTAATGTAAATCCGATACGAACGTTAGGTTTATCAGGCTGAATTGGCCGTTGCCTCGCTTCGCTACGCGATGCTACTTTTTCTATTTATCGAGAGAGAGAGAGAGAGCAGGGGATTAAACGACCAGGTCTGAAATGGTTCGTTTACCGAAGCAACTGATAACGCCTCGACATTTAATATCGATCAAACTCCATGGGTAATCCTATCGCGTATGGTAACGATGGACGGTGAAAAAAAAACCAACTCGTTGAAAGTAAAATTTTAGGGAGAATTAAGGCTCGATTAACGAGGCTGATTCGTTCAGTGAAGCGCGAACGCTAATCTGCTTTCACCTGATCGAAGAACAATTATATTTTACGAAATCGTAAATCAACGCCCCTCGGTATTTTAAATCGAACCTCGGACCCAATCTTTGGTAATCCTTCAGACACCTTTTTCTTCGAAAAAAGGTGATGTCACGAAGAGTTTGTAACGATCGAGTAAGTCGAAATCGTCCTGTAGCTTGACCGTAGTTTTCGTTTCGCGTTCGTCGTCGGTGCACGATAATTTTGAGCAGACAATTTGTTAGTTGCGTTGTTTTGGCGGGGTCTCTTAGTTGCCGGGCGCGTTTTGAAACGACGGCTATGAACGGAGCTTGTTAACAGTAAACAACAATAATAATCTCGCTGATAACCCCATTACGCGGCCGCGGCTTCCAGACCGGGGATTCACGGATCGCAGGTAGCCAAGTAATTAAATCAGAGGCCAATCAGCCGTTGGTTCATTCGATTAATGGGCATCGGCGCAAGCTGCTTCATTTGCTGCCATTCGAGCCTGCAATTTATTTTGTTTCCAGAACACGCCTTGGCCCGCGAGTTGCATCCACGATGAACGACAAGTTCGCGAAGGAGAAGCGTCCTCGTTCGAGCGATACGGCGCTAATACGGTGGGGGTTTTGCGCTCGATGAGCTTCGGGGTCCGAAATATTTAACAGTTTCCGTCGGGAAAACCGTCCAGACCTGGCGAAGCGAAGCTCAAAACGCTCGAGACGTAAAAAATGATCTCGTTCAAGAAGGGAACATCGCATAAAGAGGAAAGCTCGAGCTCTAGCTGCGAATTACTCGGCGGAAGGTAGAAAATAGAGGGAATTGCTGCGCGACCTAATAAAAAATCTCTTGCCCGTACTCGGCGAAGGGACCGAGGACGGAGTAGATCCATCGTATGGATCCGCGAGCACGGAGAAACACAAAAGCAGATGATATCACGTCCAGGCTGTTTGTTATATCAAGGGAGCGTTTCCTGTTTGTGCCGACGAGGATTCGGTACAGACCGATGTGTCTCCTCCGGGTTTGAATTTTCGTATTCTATAGATCACCGGCTGCCCTTTCATGCGACGCGAATTCTCTTCCGGGTCGGCCTTTAAGCGTCCTGGAATCTCGCAATCGCGAATTCCTCCACGAATGTGAACACTCGGTGGAACGACTCTACGAATTGTTTCAGCTTCTCGGCTCTTTTTTACCTCCTACTCGCGACACTTGGTTCTCTTTTTCGTTTCTCTCTATTTAGTTACTCGTCAACATTTTCCATCGCTTCCTACCCCCCATATGTTTCTATCAGTTTCCACGTTCGCGTGGGGCATAATCGGTGCGCGGTGACGCGTGACCGAGGGACCAAAGATCGAGCATTTTCGATCTAGCGGCGGCAGTACCGCAACGTTGGTTAACGAATTGACCAACACGGGATCAGCAGCGGTGCGTCCCGGCATCGTGTTCGCATCTCCGCGGCCATTCGATGCGACCGCGCGCTGCGGCCAGCATTCTGGGACTAGAATCGGAACCGAAGCCGGTGTTTCGGTTCGTCGCCGCGTCGACCAATTCCACGTCGAACCGAAAACCCGCCGGAAGAGACAAAAGGCGTTAATTAACGGGGACGAGAAGTTCTCAGAGGTCGGTCTCTTGGGGCAGGCAAGAGTTTTAAAAACGGGGCTCGCTCGTTAAGGGAACGGAATATTACTAATGTAATACACACAACAAACGGAGAACGCCGCGACGTACAATCGTGTTTAATTAAACAAACTTCGCGTTCCGGCCGTCACTTTGTACGTTAACAATGCAAATATTAATTAATAAACCGAGCAAGAGGCGGTTGTTTCTGTCTGCATTCACTGGCATCGTGCGTCCCGAAAGCTCGACTTTTCCACGAAATTAAACGGTTACTACAAGAATTTGGATTCGTGCACGTGGGTCGCATCTCACCTGAATGACGGTTGCCAAAGGACTCTTGTTGGCGGGATAGTCGAGACTATCCCGGTTCGCCCAGGCCAGGGGTTCGTAGGTGCTGTGATTGGCCTGAAAAATGGTCCAGTCACCGCCAGGAAGCGGTCCCCAGGCAGTTTCCCCGGATCTGGTTAATCGGAGAATAGGGGACGCCGCGTTCAGCTGAGCATCCTGTGGGAGAAAGATCGATCTCATTTTTTCGACTGTTTCAAAACTTCTCGAACATTGTCGACGCGCCCTTTATTCGATTATTTGTCCTTTAGCTTAAACGCGACACAGGCACGACCGCCAAGTACAAGAAATTAGTTTTGACGATCGTTCAAGAGAAACCGGACGAATCCCAGGATAATATCGCGGCAATGACAAAGCGTCTAAGCACGCAATCTTCGACGATATGTAAATTAAATCAGAGACTTTTCCAACGAATACCGCTAAGAGGCATTTGTTGCATTGCAGTGCACGGTAACATGCTTTCAGCGCCTCGTTTCGCGAGCTTTTCTCTCTAGTGTATGCGGTGTGGTGTCGCAATTTCTCCGCGGAATAAAGTCGGGAGCCCGTTTCGTCACGGGAACGGAGATTGGCAATCCGAGGTTTCAGCGATCGGTGCTTGTCCCGCCAGCAACCTCCGTCCGAAACGTCATCGAGTACCAAACTGAAATTTATTTTTCATCGACCGATACAAACTGTGGACATCCCGTTCTTTTTTTTTTGTAACGTGCAACCATGCGCCAACCGATTAGTTCGAGTAACTTTAAATCGTTTAAAGTATCGTTAACGATACAAGATACGTCTTAAGTTCTAAATTAAACGGAAAGACTTGTACAACTTTGCGTGAACTCTTAAGACGCGCTTAAACAGGCGTTGCTGATCTTACGAAACTGTTCGGAATAACGACATAACAATTAACGGTAAAGTTCAGATTCCGCGAACAAGATTTAGTCACGAGGCAACGTTAATATCGCTCAACTGACCTTCAATCTAAGATTAGTGTGCACGAACAGTGGAAAACCCTTTAGTTGCGCACCGACCAGACTTTCCTCGCCGGATGGCGCGAAACCCACGATGCCGACGGAGTACTCTCTGCAATATTTGTCCAGTAATTCGCGGTTCCATTTGTCCATTTGTAGATACTTGTTCAGGTTCTCGAAAATCAGAACTCCGTAGCGACCTTTGTCGAGATTCGTCAGCACGGGCAGAGACTTACCGGCCACTTCCAGCTTGTACCTGAAAACATTTTACTTGGCGTTAGTTATTAATTAAGTTGGAAATTTCGGGGAAACATTGCTGGCCACACATTACATTTTCAGTAAGTAATTTTTTTTCTCAAAACTGCGTAGAAATTCGGGGGTATGTGTATTCACCTAAAATGATCGTAATTGACTCCCACAACCAAAAATAATTTTTTCAGAACGATTTAGAATTTTTTAATTTCGTCGAAAAATTTCAATACCTACTCGAATTTTTTTCTCAAAACTGCGTAGGAATTCGGGGGTATGTCTATTCACCAAAAATAATTGTAATTAACCTCTGCAACCAAAAATAATTTTTTCAGAACGATTTAGAATTTTTCAATTTCGTCGAAAAATTTCAACACCTACTCGAATTTTTTTCTCAAAACTGCGTAGGAATTTGAGGATATGTCTATTCACCAAAAATGATCGTAATTGACCCTCGCAACCGAAAATAATTTTTCCAGAACGATTTAGAATTTTTCAATTTCGTCGAAAAATTTCAACACCTACTCGAATTTTTTTCTCAAAACTGCGTAGGAATTTGAGGGTATGTGTATTCACCAAAAATGATCGTAATTGACCCTCGCAACCGAAAATAATTTTTCCAGAACGATTTAGAATTTTTTAATTTCGTCGAAAAATTTAAGTCCCTACCACTTGCCGATTTTCTGTTTAAAATGTGTTTGACGCTCTACTTCATAAATAAATTTCAATGAAATATCCTGTCGTTAAAAATAAATTTGTAGTAGTACGTATACGTACATTACCGGAATAGTTTCATCGATTCTACATCGATTCTAGAAAAATATTCCATCGTTCGAATTCTCGATGAAAGAAACGCAGCAAACGCGACCGTGTAGAGTTCTCCGAGAATCTTTATCGGGAAGTTAACGTCGAGAAGAAAAATCGGTGGTTGAATCGATAAAAAAAAAATTGTTAAAACATTCGGAAGCGATATCCGCGCGTGTCAACGATCCCCGAAAGACTTGTTCCTTCGAAGATTACGAGCAAAGAGACAAGAAACTTTCCTAAACTTCTTTCAGCGACGCTTTTTATTCTTTCCGCGAGATTATGCAATAAAGCAAGCATCGCTCGGAGCAAACGTGTTCCTCGGAATGGAATAAACCCGTTTTCTTTCACGCGTTTCAACCCTGCAGCAGCTCTTCCCTCTATTCCGTCGGTATAAATGTTTTGCCGCGAATATTTAGACGACAGGGACAACGATTTCAACGGCTGTCGTTACGACAATTTCAATCCGTCCATTGGTATTGGATATTTAAAACGGGAACGACAATAAATACGAGAGGGGGGAAAAAAATGGAATATCGATAAGAGAAGCACCACGCGAGTTTCATCGTTATTGTTAAACGATAAAACAAGGACACTTTTATCGAAATCCCATTTATGCGGCATCTGAAACTGCTTCGAGAATAATAAAGTAATTACACGTATAATACACTTTTGCGTTTCGTACTCCCTCCATTCCCCCTTCTTCCGACGCCTCTTTCTATTTCCTTTTTCATATTTTAATAACGTTCGAATTTGGTCCATCGTGTTGTTCTCTACTATGTGTACAGTGTCAATGGGATATTTGGGTTTTTATCCCGGCGTGGTCGCGTTTTCATTCGGTTCGCCGTCCGATAAAATGACTTTATCGCCAAAATAAACCGACCAAGTTCGCCGATCCTGGTCGAGAATTTTTTTCGCGTTTCACTGTATCGTTGAGCAAGTGCACGCCACGGAAAATAGTTGAGCATGTCGAAGACGAATTATACGGACTGCAGAGACGGTTACCTTCTACCCTGAAAATTGCTCGAGTCACTTTCATACATTGCGTGGTTTTGGGTGCGATAATCATTATAAAAAAAAATGTACGAGGTCGCATACAAGAATAAACGTTTGTTAAGTTTAATTTTGAAAGGAAGACTCGTTGCACCAAGTAAACCTGAAAAATTAATGATAGAAATTGCAATTGAGAAGCACGCTCGAAGAAGTATCAGAGAAACAAAAGGCCCAACGTTGAATGCTAGTTTATGAAACGTTAGATAACGTACAATCAGATTCTCGGCGTTCGTTATACAAACCTCGAATTTCTACGCTTAAATCGAGATCTTACTGAAGTGCTTCGTACGATTTACAGCTGTTACAATCACGTCACGCTTGGAATTCGTAATGCAAATAGCTAAGGAACGTCCATTAACTGTCGCACTTTTAATGAAACTTTCCAGGTTAATGGAGCAGCCAGGAACGAGAGGCGCTGCCGGAGACACAATTAACTTAAAAAATTGCCGCGTGGATACTCGATGAGAATTTGCAGCCATTTACGGAACATTATGCTTAGAGAGAAGGAATCTGTCGATTTAAATGGCTCGGTTAGTTGCAGCTGGCGGAAGAAACCGATTCTTCTCCGAAAGAGTCAAGCAATGGCGGTCGTTAGCCGTTATCAACAGCTTACAGCCGCGTGTTTGCGCGTCGCGATAGAAAATTGCAGTTAACAGATGAACGAATGTCGGATAATTTAGCGGAGTAATCGGTTCGATAATTGGCAACCGCCCATTAACGATGGCCCGGCAATTTACGGAGCTAACGAACTGTCATAACGAACTTCGAAGCGGCTCTTTTGTTCTTGGCCGAGAATTGGCTGCCGCGTCGATTGCCAGCGTATGCTTGGAACGCGTGCACCGGGTTCGCCGAAGGATCCTCCGTTGGACAAGATTCAAAGGTATCGATCGACGAACCATTGAAAAACGCGTGTCCGCAATTAGGTCTGTTTGGCGTTCAGCCTTCGGTGGTCGCGTTCGGTCGCTCGAGAGTCCTTAGGGAGGATTATATCCTACGATCGTTTCTACCGTTGCAACCGGAGTAGCGACTTTGACCCTTTGCGTTCCAATTATGTCTCTCTCGAGACCGGCCCACTAGCTCTTAAGGGCGAACCACTGGAAGACTTTAACTAGTGCTATTCGTTGTTTGTATTATACGGAATACCAAGTATTATTTCTCACGGATTTACCCGGCGAATGGACGCGTTTAGAAGACAGTCGCAGAATTCGCTTTACAGTTTAAATTGAGTCAGGTTTCACTCTACTCGCCGAGAGGTACGGTGATATTTTATTTGTTTCATTATTCACGTAAAATACTGGTTCTAAAGTTGGACGCGATACTCCTAATTATTTCAATTAAGTTACATTTACGATGGCCTCTGCACGCAACCAAAGCCTCTGTTCAAAAAGTGCAATATCGTTGGTCAGGGAAGTTACTCATGGAACGTATACAGGATGTTCGGCCACCGCTGGGAAAAATTTTAATGGAAGATTGTAGAGACCAAAATAAGACGAAAATCAAGAATACTAATTTGTTGATGGAGGCTTCGTTAAAAAGTTATTAACGTTTAAAGTTCCGAACGTACTGAATTTTTTTCTGGAAACTGGGTAGGATTTCAGGGGTAGATCTATTCACCAAAAATTATTGCAATTGACCCCTGCAACCGAAAATAATTTTTCCAGAACGATTTTAAATTTTTTAATTTCGTCTAAAAATTTCTGTATCTACTCGAATTTTTTTCTTGAAAATGCGTAGGATTTCGGGGGTATCAATAAGGACCAAAAATGATTGTAATCAACTCCTACAATCAAAAATAATTTTTTTAGAATGATTTGAAAAATTTTTTTTTCGCCTAAACTTTCAGCACCTACTTGAATTTTTTTCTCGAAAGTGGGTAGGATTTCGGAGGTATGTCTATTCACCAAAAATTATTGCAATTTACCCCTGCAATCGAAAATAATTTTTCTAGAACGATTTGAAATTTTTTAATTTCGTCGAAAAATTTCAGTATCTACTCGAATTTTTTTATTGAAAATGCATAGGATTTCGGGGGTAGGTGTAATGACCAAAAATGATTGTAATCAACTCCTGCAACCGAAAATAATTTTTTTAGAATGATTCGAAAAATTTTTTTTTCGTCAAAAGTTTCAGCACCTACTTGAATTTTTTTCTCTAAAGTGGGTAAGATTTCGGGGGTGTGTGTACTCACCAAAAATTATTGTAATTGACCCCTGCAATCGAAAATAATTTTTCTAGAACGATTTGAAATTTTTTAATTTCGTCGAAAAATTTCAGTATCTACTCGAATTGTTTTCTTGAAAATACGTAGGAATTCGGGGGTATGTGTAATAACAAAAAATGATTGTAATCAACTCCTACAACCGAAAATAATTTTTTTAGAATGATTCGAAAAATTTTTTTTCGCCAAAAGTTTCAGCACCTACTTGAATTTTTTTCTCGAAAGTGGGTAAGATTTCGGGGGTATGTGTACTCACCAAAAATTATTGTAATTGACCCCTGCAATCGAAAATAATTTTTCTAGAACGATTTGAAATTTTTTAATTTCGTCGAAAAATTTCAGTATCTACTCGAATTGTTTTCTTGAAAATACGTAGGAATTCGGGGGTATGTGTAATAACAAAAAATGATTGTAATCAACTCCTACAACCGAAAATAATTTTTTTAGAATGATTCGAAAAATTTTTTTTCGCCAAAAGTTTCAGCACCTACTTGAATTTTTTTCTCGAAAGTGGGTAAGATTTCGGGGGTATGTGTACTCACCAAAAATTATTGTAATTGACCCCTGCAATCGAAAATAATTTTTCCAGAACGATTTGAAATTTTTTAATTTCGTCGAAAAATTTCTGTATCTACTCGAATTTTTTTCGTGAAAATGCGTAGGATTTCGGGGGTATGTGTAATAACCAAAAATGATTGTAATCAACTCCTACAATCAAAAATAATTTTTTTAGAATGATTCGAAAAATTTTTTTTTCGCCAAAAGTTTCAGCACCTACTTGAATTTTTTTCTCTAAAGTGGGTAAGATTTCGGGGGTGTGTGTACTCACCAAAAATTATTGTAATTGACCCCTGCAATCGAAAATAATTTTTCTAGAACGATTTGAAATTTTTTAATTTCGTCGAAAAATTTCAGTATCTACTCGAATTGTTTTCTTGAAAATACGTAGGAATTCGGGGGTATGTGTAATAACAAAAAATGATTGTAATCAACTCCTACAACCGAAAATAATTTTTTTAGAATGATTCGAAAAATTTTTTTTCGCCAAAAGTTTCAGCACCTACTTGAATTTTTTTCTCGAAAGTGGGTAAGATTTCGGGGGTATGTGTACTCACCAAAAATTATTGTAATTGACCCCTGCAATCGAAAATAATTTTTCCAGAACGATTTGAAATTTTTTAATTTCGTCTAAAAATTTCTGTATCTACTCGAATTTTTTTCGTGAAAATGCGTAGGATTTGGGGGGTATGTGTATCCACCAAAAAGTATTGTAATTGACCCCCGCAGCCGAAAATAATTTTTCCAGAACGATTTGAAATTTTTTAATTTAATTTTTTAATAACTCACTACCTTACTAACGAAGCCTCAGTTAAGAAATTAATTTTCTTTATTTTCGTCTCATTTTGGCCTCTGGAATTCTCCATTAAAATTTTTCCCAGGGGTGGCCGAACATCCTGTATATACGCGTTGTCCACAGAGGAATGGTTAATAGAAATTTTTCACGAAAAATTTGTTCGTATTACAAGGAACACACAGTTTGGGGAATCCTGGAATACAATATCAATCAACAGAGACGAAACTGAAATTTCACCGGACCTCAACCGGTAGCCCGACAGTCAGTGACAAAGGGAGGACACGGTCGAATCGTCCTCCCTACGGGTTTCGACGAGGTTTTACCGGGCGGACCAACGTAAAAAATAAATCGATACGTGTCAGAGAAATTTTCTGTCATTGGACCTTAATATTAAAGTTATCATGTTATCATGTTATCATGTTATCAGCATTGCGTAGCAGATGCATATAAAACTTTGCTGGGGAGGTCTTCGCAAATCTCAATACGTTTTTTGACATATTTTCGTTGTAGATTCACCATATAAACGATCGATTGTATCCGTTCTTTGTAAAAGCAGATTTTTGGTACAATATCATATACAATAAGAGACGAATATTAATCGGTACTGGTCTCGAACACGTGTCTCAGCCGGCGTTGCATTTTAAATTCATCGTCCGCCTGCAAATTCCTCAGGAAATTATTCGCGTTATTACATGCAAATGTTTAATCGCGCGTAATTAATGCATACAGCGTTAATTGAAAGTCCGTTTTCATTTTGACGGCACCGTTAATATTTTCCATTTTCCGGGTGAAATGCATTAATACGTTTCACGTTCTGTGCTTCACTATCGTCAGTATCTGCATGGAATTGATAACGGCACCTTGTTGAAATTACACGGTCTTTCCTCATTAGCTGGACCAGCGGATTCTGGTCCGCGTTTCGTTATCGGTACAGAGCTTACTATATTCTTGCGAGTAAAATGGACAAAAATGTATTTATTTACACAATGACGACACTATACAATAGATATGAACAATTGAAACCTACTGATATATACGAGTACGATTTTTTCTTTTTCTCCTCTCACTTAGGCACATTTTCCAACTCACATATATTTCAATACTCTTTCTCTCGTTCCTTGATTCGTACTACCTGTCAGACACAACGTTCAGTCGCTCATTCTCTCAACAATGAAACACATATTCTCTAGATACATGGCCATGCTCACTTACAAAGATAAACACTAGGCCACGACATACAAATAAAGTTTCTAATCTTTATATTACCACAATTCTAACGTTAGATGATTTTTAATCATATGGATAATGTAAGGAAAAATCGACCAAGATACACAGATAATGCAACAGACGAGCCTAAAGGGTTCCAACGAATGTCGCTCGGTTTAAATTGTTTATTCCTTACGTATTGTATTTGTTGTGCTGTCGGATCAACCGATAGAACGTAACGTACGACCAAGTTTTATATCCATTTCGAAGTCGCGAGAAATTATGTAACAATTAACGCGTCGACGTCCATTCTCCCGCTGCACGTTAAACTAGGCGCGGATTACTGCCGTCCGAACGTATCGATCCAATTATCGAAACGATACGATGAAACGATATCGAGGAGTCTCGATTCCGAACGAAAGTTACGCGATCTCTGGTCAGAAAAATATTTTCGCCAAAAGGTTTCGAGCTCGCGCGAGCACATCGGTGGAAGGTAACTGGAGACTGGTTCAGGGGAGAAATAATAATTTACCCGCGGGGCGTCGTTCCAAGGAAGTCGTACTCGCCTCGTAAATTCGTTTCGACGTGTGCCACCCTCCGTCCGTTTTCCCTTTGAGCTTGAAAAGCTCGCTCTATCGAGCCCGCCTAGGAAAAACAACTTCATAATTTCCGGGGTTCTTTCTGATTTGGCATACCTAAGTTACGAGAGAATAGGGGATGAAAGGAAGGAGAAATTTCTTCGGACTAGTACACTTCTCTATCGAATATTTCAATCGTATATATCGGCTAGAAAAACTTTTTCAATCGTGCTTAAAATATTCGGTGCAACGTGTGCATTAATACGGATTAAAAACGCAGTGGTACGTAATCGATTTCCAGCAATAAACACGAAAGACGTATGTTTTTCTTTACGACGCGTTCAATTGCTCACCGAATTACCTTTATTCATACTCGTCGGAATAACGACGAGTAGCCTGCGTCCGACTGACGCAAAGATTCGCAAAAATACGTGGAAATGAAAGATTCAAGAACTTCCGGGCTAATTCGATATTCCGCGATGGTAAAAGGTAGATGGAGCAGACTCGAACAAATCTGCAACGAAAACTCTGTGACGCATGAAAGGCTTAAGGCAGCTTCCGCTCGGAGCTTTATTTTCTAGAGAAAGTTCTTCCACGGCGGAGAGGAACAACAACGTTTCGTCATAATACCTAGCAGAAACAACACGTGAAATCCTGAACGTTCGGAAATTCTGTCGAACAACGCCGTACGACTCGAGGTCCGCTCTGTGTGCCTTTGAATTCAAGAGGCGTACGTGGATTAGCTTTACACGGAGTCCTGGCAAGCGAACGCAAATAATTCTTTCACCGTGACTTTTTCGGTTCGTTTCAAGCATAGAAATCTAGATCGAAAGTTTGTACGAATTTCGAGTATCGATATTCAAGGGTAGACAACAGGATTGTTAGTTTTGTATTTATTGCGAATGGACGACGACGGTCATGGAAAAAGAAGAGAAACATCCATGGTACCGAGAGACGCTTGAACTAGAATGAAATTATCACTGCTCGCTAGAAACTGGTCCCGTTACGGCGCATATTTACCACGCTTTCGTATTAATAACTAGCTGCAGGTGAAAGTAGACAAGTTTGATATAACTTGGGCACAGCATCGCTAACGAAGTTTCGTACTTCTCGATCCTCGACTGTCGTCTGCCGAAAGTTTCCGGAAAAGGAAAGGGAAACAATTTGCCCGATAGTCTCGCAGCGCGAAAGACTAATTTCGCTTGAATATTTTCGATTAATTAACTATTTCGAATCGAGCGCGATTCCGCTTGGAAAATGTTCGCTGATTTAACCGAATCGGCGCGGCGGACGGACGCTGCTTAAGGAATTAACTCACGAAAAGATTACGTCGTTTAAATGAAAGCTCCGTGAACGCTTTTCCCTTGCATATACAACATATTTTAATGATGCACGGTGACAGTAGAAACGTAAACTGCGAAACCGTAGAGCTTGAAAAATACAGGGAACTGGGGAATCTGGTCGACGCAAAGAAAAATAACGGAGAAGAGAAATAAAGATTACCAGCCAGCCATCCTTCGGAAAGCAGTGCTGTAGACGAGGTGGCAAACACGATTTACCTCCAACACTTGGAAAAAAGACTTATCATCCTGGTGTTCTCCCAGCGTCGAAGGAAGCTGGAGAAACGAACCAGACGGGGTAAACGAGCGAAGTCTTCGTCAAGAGGATTTGCAGGATGAGTATCCCTCGGAATGAAGAAAGATGGCGCGAGATGAGCAGGGGAATAATGAAATACGGCCTGACATAGCCGGACAGAGTTTGCAAGACTAAAAAGTCCGATCCTTTTAAAACTCTGACGTATAAAATCCCAGGGGCGCGTACTCCAGAGCTATTTCTAAGAATTCCATCTGAAACTGAGCTATCGAGACGAATTGATCTGCCAGTCGCGGAGAAAATCATTTCGCTAACGTCATTTAACGCAGTTTACGATTCGCTTTGAAGGAATGCAAACGATGCGAGGTAATTTTTCAGTGTGTTAACTCCAGTAAAATCGATCGACACTTTTACCTGTACGACTTTTTATTATTATTATATTGAATAAAGTACGATAACGATATTTTCTAAAGCACAAGTTCAATCGGTTCTAAAGTATAGAGCTAGGTAGGTAGACAGTTTACCTTTCGGTGTGTGGGCGTCTTTTTTGTGACAAACATATGTCAGTAGTCCAATTTGGAGGGTGGATCGAAGATGGTCCAAGTGGAACATACCGTTTCCTTCTGGCTTTGCATTCTCCAACTAATTGGTCACGGTGCTAGGCCGCCAAACGTACGTTCTGCCCGAACTTCTCTACGCAAGCATTGTACGGAAACCGCTTCCTGGAATCGGTGTCCAGTTACCGAACAAAGAGTCTCTGTATAGGCCTAAATCTCAGCTAGACATTGCTCGCGAAGAAAGACGAGAAGAATTGAGAACTGTCTCAAGAGAGGCCTTCAACAAATGGCTCTCCGTCTTTTCGATGGGGTGTAATTTCTCTTACTACTTTAACCCTGTATTAGCCTGTAGTTGTAGAAATAGTAGTTAGTTTCTTGTTTGGGAAATGTACAAACAAATTGTACATGCTCGACGCGAATATTGTACGTATAGCAAAGACGAAAAGGGAGAATCTTCTGTTTTCACTGTCTTACAATGCGTATTAATAATAGTTAAATTTTAGACGCGTGCAGTTCCGAAACTACCAGTGTTTTCTCTATAACTGAGCCATCGTTGGAAGTGGTAAACCTTCTCCTTTAAAATGGTTTTTGGTTTTTGGCGATCCGACTTTCCGTTTTCGAGATATCGTAATTTATGTAAAAGGTAATTTATCGATCTCTCGGTCCGTCGCGTGTACAATAGCCTATTAACGGGTATTAAAAATAGTAAAACTTTAGACGCGTGCAGTTCCGAAACTACTAGTGTTTTATTAATTATTGAACCATCGTTGGCAGCGGCAAAGCTTCCCCTTTAAAGTGGTTTTTGGTTTTTGACGATCCGACTTTCCGTTTTCGAGATATCGCAATTTATGTAAAAGGTAATTTTTCGATCTCTCGGTCCGCCGCACGTACAATAGCCTATTCACGCGTATTAAAAATAGTAAAACTTTAGACGCGTGCAGTTCCGAAACTACTAGTGTTTTATTAATTATTGAACCATCGTTGGCAGCGGCAAAGCTTCCCCTTTAAAGTGGTTTTTAGTTTTTGACGATCCGACTTTCCGTTTTCGAGATATCGTAATTTATGTAAATGGTAATTTTTTTATCTCTGTCTTCGTCTGACGCGTCGCGTCGGACCTCCTTGTCGCACGTGCGTGGTGTTGACCTACCTCGCGTACGTGACTGTCGTGACCTAGTTCCGGCGTAGTATTTCCAAGAATTTACTACGCACTGCTTACTATCTACGCGCGCGAGATGAATGAACTCGCGCGAGCGCAACAACGAAACGTAAACAAACCCTATCTCCGAAACTAGCCACCGCATCGATGCGAAACTAAAATCGCTATATCTCCGGAACTAATAAAGCTATCGACTCTCACGAACGCTCATTTTAAAGGGCATTTCATCCCCTATCCGATGACCATATCAACTATTATTTTTTATGCTGTCTTCCGTGTTTATTTTAACATTTACTTTGATGTAACATACTAAAAGAAGTTTCAGCAACTCCTATTGATTATACGACTGGTGCACGATACAACTGGTTCAGAAATTGTGTATTTAATTCTAAATTAATTTAAATTTAAATACAGGATGTCTGCATAATTACTGTGTCATTGTTTCGTAAATAACTGCTGTTTTAATTAAGTACGGTATCGACTTGAAACAAAATTCATTTTCAAGGGCGTTTTATCTTCTATCTGACGAATATTAAATTTTCTGTACAAAGTTAAGGTACCAATGCACGTTTAGAGTAAAAGTATCGAATATTTTTGTACAGGTTCTTAAAATTAGAGACATAAAAGAGAAGGATATCTTACGAATAAACATCAAAACACAACTTTCTATACACATAATGCAAAAATTATTTACGTTGCCTCGTAAAAGAGAAAAAGAAAGACCAGTCTGGTTTGCTGAACTCTCGAGCTAATAGAGATCACTGTAAGCGTTCGGCAGTCGTAAATGGACCGTTCTCGTTTAATCGTCAACAATAACGCAGCGGTCTCCGGAACGGACAAGTTCTATGAACGATAACGTAGTCCGACTTGGGAGTTGGCCAATCCCGCGCAGTTTGTCGTTCCATTAATCGGCCAAGGTCCACCGAAGATCTTCGATTTGCTCAACGTTATCGTCCTGTCAATACACGTAGGGACCGACTAGCTAGCTGGTTGCACGTTTATCGACGATGATGCAAATCACGTAACGCGGCTGCGAGGCCGTTATGAGGAATGGCTCGATGCGATGACCGGGGACAGCTAATCGATACTCCTATTTTGAGGCGTAACCGGGTAAAAAGCAGATTTACGAGCAGTTTTTCTACCGGTGAAATTTTCTACCGTGTCTTCTTTTGTTCCGGTTAACTAACCGTAGCCATTATTTTCTACGACGGAATTTTAGACGCGTCTGCCGTTATCGCCGATCGATAACAACGGGGGTAGGCGAGCTAAGTGTACATGCATCCACTTCACGATCGTTCGTTTCAATCTACACGAAGTTGGTTTTCATCGGAAAAATCGGTATTACGTAGGATGTCCCAGGTTTAAGGTGAAAAAGTATATCTCTAAATCGTGATCTCGGAGGCCACTGTACCGGCCTTCCTCGACATATCTATCTTCTTTCATGGAAATGATTACTTAACCATCGAGAAACATTTGTGGCGCAATGTGCAACAGCACTTTGATTCCTAGTCCAAATATATCTTAATTGTTCTGGTAAAAATTAATATCGATAGCTTCGACGACCCCAAATAGTAAATACGATTCGCGAATACAAAACCAACAAATATTACCGATCTATTTCAGTGCTGTATCGCGATTCATATTGTTTCCATTGAATTTCCCAATATAAATAGGTTTCTCCTTGCGACGGAAACAACTTTAATAAAAATAACATCGACGAATAACAATACTAAGCGAAATAAAGCAAATATCTAAAATTTATGGCGCAACGTACGAACTGGACGTTTTGCATTTTCTATGCTACGCGCGAACACAGTATTTTATTTATGCGATAAAATAACTCAACATTTATAATGCATCGATCGTGGAATATGAATTTGTTATACGTAAGAACGAACGTATGTGATATCGTTGGATCGATGCGTGTCTCATTGACAAAACCGATTAGAATGTTTTCTCTTTCGAAGGTGCAAAATGTATGACAAGTCGAACGAGAAGGGGGAGATGAAAGGATAAAGAAAGAGGGAGTTTAAAACTGGCCGTTGACGAGACTGGAAATTAGTGTGAGAGCGTTGTCGATCGACAACGAAGCGACGTAGCTGCCACGGAGTTAATGAGATTCGGGCACAGATGAAAGGGTCTTGGACGAACGTGGAATTAATGGAATTGTCGCGGTGATGAAGCTCCGAATCGATTCCGTGCCGTCTCTCGAAACGACGACCCGATTCCGTTGAACGCGTGCCGCGGGGACACGGGACGGGGGGTTTTCCTTCGTTATGCTTGAATATGTCGATCGATTAGCGAACCGCTTTGGGACGTCGTTGCCGAAACGATTTTGCGGTCGTCGACGGGCACGAACCGCGGGACAATAACGATCATCGGTACAGCAGAATCTTGATCGATTGATAACGATAGTCCTTGTCAAGGAGTGTACCTAACACGCAGTGGCCCTTGTCGGTGTTTCCTCTACACCATATGGCGACTCTCCAGACAGTAACAACGTAACGTCCTGTGAATTACAAGTATATACCATGCTATATGCAATGCATATGTACGTACACTCGCGTCGGTATTTATGTTGATATTCGTCAATTCTAACGATTCGCATATTTTGTATTAACTGGTACCTTATACAGTATGTTCAGCCATCCCTGGGAAAAATTTTAATGGGAGGTTCTAGAGGCCAAAATGAGACGATAATCAAAAATACTAATTTGTTGATTGAGGCTTTGTTAAAAAGTTATTAACGTTTAAAGTTTCACCCGTACTGAATTTTTTTCTAGAAACTGGGTAGGATTTCGAGGGTATGTCTGTTGACCAAAAATGATTGTAATTGACCTCTGCAGCCAAAAATATTTTTTTTAGAACGATTTGAAAAATTTGTTTTTCGTCGAAAAATTTAGGCACCCTGTCGATTTTTCTTAAAAATTCCTTTTTCATTTCTAGTAATTTTGTTTGACGTTCTACAGAAAAGTTGTGTAATACTTCTTTGTAGGTACCCATGATCTCTACTTTAGAAAAAAGTTTCATTGAAATGCATTCACTATTGTTGGAGTTATGGCTGTTTGAAAATTGGACCATTTTTATGGGGTTTTTCTAACATTACGGGGTCAAGGACCAACTTTTCGAATATTTTTGCGATTTCTACATATTCTCCGCCAAAATACGCGTAGTTTGCTTTTTTAAACATTAAAATCGTCCAATCTGTTCAGAAGTTATGACGTTTTAAAGATTCGCATGAAAATTCGGACAGACATTTCTGGCCAGAAATTATATTTTCGGTAAGGAATTTTTTTCTCGAAACTGAGTAGGATTTCGGGGGTATGTCTGTTGACCAAAAATGCTTGCAATTGACCCCCGCAACCGAAAATAATTTTTCCAAAACGATTTGAAATTTTTTTTTTCCGTCGAAAAATTTCACACCTTCTCGAATTTTTTTCTAGAAAATGAGTAGGATTTCGGGGGTATGTCTATTCACCAAAAATGGTTGTAATTGACCCCCACAACTGAATATAATTTTTCCAAGACGATTTGAAAGTTTTTTTTCCACCCAAAACTTTCAGCATTAACTCGAATTTTTTTCTCGAAATTGAGTAGGATTTCAAATATATGTCTATTGACTAAAAATGTTTGTAATTGACGTCCGCAACTGAAAATAATTTTTCCAGAACGATTTGAAATTTTTGAATTTCACCGAAAAATTTCACCTACTCGAATTTTTTTCTCGAAACTGAGTAGGATTTCGAATATATGTCTATTCACTAAAAATGCTTGTAATTGACCCTCGTAACTGAAAATAATTTTTCCAGAACGATTTGAAATTTTTGAATTTAATTGTTAATAACTTTTTAACGAAGCCTCCATCAACAAATTGGTATTCTTGATTTTCGTCTTATTTTGGCCTCTAGAATTTATTCAAATTTTTCCCAAGGGTGACCGAGCACTCTGTATTGTCAACTTAATTACCGTTGTTCAGTTTTGTTAATTGTTTCGTATTCACTACTATAAGTGTATCAAAAATACCTAATTTCTTATAAAAATAAAGTATATAACCTTTAACAACTGTGGTTGTATCAGAAATTGCTTCTATTTTAATATCATCATACTTTTCTTCGTATATTTGCGATGAAATGCACGTGTCAACATAAATACCGTCGCGAGTGTATATTTAGATTTGGTCTCGTCGGTCTTTTCCGACGAGAAGAATTTAGGCTCGATCGACTATAGATCATATAACGGCTGGAACTCCGAGACCTCTTTCGCAAAATAATTCAGCTACTATTGGAGAAATTGGCGCCTTCTAAGTATCATAGATACACAAATGTCCCGGAGAAGAGGCGGGGTGTCGCATACGAAATAGAGGAGGGTTGGCAGAATGAGTGTCCCGGAGGGGACCGGAATTTTCCTTCATGAATAATTCTCAGGGTCCTTTCGTGCATTCGTTCCCTCGAACAGCCGGAACGCGTTTCAGAAATCCAGAAGCCGACTACAGCATCCGCTCAGGTACACCGAAACCGGGCGTCGATCATCCATTTCGTTTCTGCGCGCCCGGTCTCATCGAAATTCGTTCTACGTATCTGTCCCGGCGCGGCGGTGCAAATGGGCTTAAAGAGGGTTTATACACCTTCGCGCGCTAAAACATCGACGTACTCTTGGTCCTTTAGCAAGGACCGAGAGCAAAGGGGAGTGGAAATTTCCTTTTGTACCGTTTCTGTTTGATTTCTTTGCCTCTTTCTACGATAACCGTACATCTCTTTTCTCTACTCGTATCGTAGATGGAATTTTCGAAATTTCTCTGTAATCGTACGCTAAAAATCTGCATTAAGATCAAGCACGACGAGCAGCGTGTTAAAGAAAAAAGCCTAGGTCGGAATTATCATTCATGTATGCCACGTTTTTAACTACCGCGAGTTCCCCCGATATATCAAAAGTGTCGTAAACAGACTCGCGCACATTATTTCATCGACACGCACACCCAGCGAAGGTGTTGGTTTCTTATCCGAAAGGAACGTATCGGGCAATATCGATCGAGAGTCAGTCCTTTGTCCACGCCCCTACTACCCTCTCTTTTCGTTTGGTCGTTATTTTTTAGCATCCCCTATCTCCCGCCGGTAGTAATGCAGTCTGGACCACGACACTCGTTACTCGTGACATCGACACGGTCGAGAGTGGCGGCTCGGGCACAGGGTAAGCGTTCCACGGCACGTCGCCAGGGGTAGAAACGCCGATCGACCCTCCCTTCCGTATATTTTTTTCATTGCACGCACGGCGGAGCTTCATTCGCGGCCGCGGTCGCCTTTCTTCTCGTTCGGTGTTCTCTTCGATGTCTCCCCACCTCCCCTTGCCGCGTGGCACTGATATTCGCGAGAGCAGTTTCGCCCCGAGGGAGAAGAAAAATGCGCAATGATCACCGATATCCTGGGTGTCTGCCGATGCCCGGGGCCACCACCTGTACTTTTACCTTTTTTTCTCGACGTTCTCCAAGAAACCAACCCCCTCGAGACGATCAACTACGAACGAAAATTGTCCGTATGGAAAAACGTGGGGCTGCGACGTTGCGAGATCGGTTGTTCGGCGACTGGTTTCGTCCGATCAGCGAATTTGATAACAACGTGCATTTCTCTCGGGCCAGCCGGAAAGTCATTAAGGGTGTCGTGCTCGCATCAAGTCCGAACCGTTGTTATTCCACGGCGACGGTGACCGTAGCTTCATAAATAGGCGACATTTCATACGTACCGACGAGTCTCCGTGACGCTTGTTCGTGCCCGACGCGACATGACGTACGAGCGACAGCGGTCGGACTTGGCGGATTTCCGTTCGAAATAAATATGTATCTGCTGGCGCAGTTTCCGACTCGGCGCAGGCACACGCTCAGAAACACGTATTGTTTTTTAAATTTCTTCCTCGTTTTTTTTCGCACTTTTCGGTCCGCGCAACCGCGCGCACGAAGAACAGAGAATTTACGCGAACCGGTAGAAAAATATTGCTCCGTTTTTTCCACTTGGATCCTTGCCAGAGAATAACGAATAATGCCAGGCTACGTTTCCTCGGATAATATTTACCAATAGGAAACGGGCTCCAGCATCCGAGGATTAAGGATTTCGACTCAAGTCGAGTAGAATTCGACGACGAGGATAATTTTATCGAGAGAGCCGGAACGTATTTACAGAGGGATCGTTTGAGTAGATCGCGTCAAGTTTTGCACGCGAATGGTTTTCGCGCGGTTGTTGGTTTCCAACGGTGAACGAAAGAATAACGATCAACTCCTGAGCACCAATTTCCAATTGTAAAGTGTCCGTAGACATTGACAAGGAAACTAGCACCCCTACAGAGAGGGGAAAAATTGCTCGACTCAGCGTGAGATAGTCTTCGGATCCGACGACGGAAGCTCGTAAATGTCATTGTGGGATACACTGTCCCGAGTACATTCGCGTTCGCGTAAAACCAAAGCTGCCATAATCGGTATACAGGGTGTTCGGCCACCCCTGGGAAAAATTTTAGTGGGGGATTCTAGAGGCCAAAATAAGATGAAAATCAAGAATACCAATTTCTTGATGGAGGCTCTGTTAAAAAGTTATTAACGTTTAAAGTTCCGACCGTACTGAATTTTTTTCTCGAAAATGCGCAAGATTTCGGGGGTATGTCTATTCACCAAAAATTATTGTAATTGACCCCTACAGCCAAAAATATTTTTTTTTGAACGATTTGAAATTTTTTAATTTCGTCTAAAAATTTCAGTATCTACTCGAATTTTTTTCTTGAAAATGTGTAGGATTTTGGGAGTATGTATAAGGACCAAAAATGATTGTAATCCACTCCTGCAACCGAAAACAATTTTTTTAGAATGATTTGAAAAATTTGTTTTTCGCCAAAAGTTTCAGCACCTACTTGAATTTTTATCTCGAAAGTGGGTAGGATTTCGGGGGTATGTCTATTCATAAAAAATAATTGTAACTGACCCTCGCAACTGAAAATAATTTTTCCAAAACGATTTGAAATTTTTTAATTTCGTCTAAAAATTTCAGTATCTACTCGAATTTTTTTCTTGAAAATGTGTAGGATTTCGGGGGTATGTATAAGGACCAAAAATGATTGTAATCAACTCCTGCGACCGAAAATAATTTTTTTAGAATGATTTGAAAAATTTTTTTTTCGCCAAAAGTTTCAGCACCTACTTGAATTTTTTTCTAGAAAGTGGGTAGGATTTCAGGGGTATGTATAAGGACCAAAAATGATTGCAATCAACTCCTGCGACCGAATATAATTTTTTTAGAATGATTTGAAAAATTTTTTTTTCGTTAAAAGTTTCAGCACCTACTTGAATTTTTTTCTTGAAAGTGGGTAGGATTTCGGGGGTATGTGTATTCATAAAAAATGATTGTAACTGACCCTCGCAACTGAAAATAATTTTTCCAATACGATTCGAAATTTTTTAATTTCGTCGAAAAATTTCACACCTACTCCAATTTTTTTCTCGAAACTGAGTAGGATTTCGGAGGTATGTCTGTTGACTAAAAATGCTTGCAATTGACCCCTGCAACTAAAAATAATTTTTCCAAGACGATTTGAAAGTTTTTTTTCCACCCAAAACTTTCAGCACTTACTCGAATTTTTTTCTCGAAACTGAGTAGGATTTTGAATATATGTCTATTCACTAAAAATGCTTGTAATTGACCCTCGCAACCAAAAATAATTTTTCCAAGACGATTTGAAAGTTTTTTTTCCACCCAAAACTTTCAGCACTTACTCGAATTTTTTTCTCGAAACTGAGTAGGATTTCGAATATATGTCCATTCACTAGAAATACTTGTAATTGACCCTCGCAACTGAAAATATTTTTTCCAGAACGATTTGAAATTTTTGAATTTCACCGAAAAATTTCACCTACTCGAATTTTTTTCTCGAAACTGAGTAGGATTTCGAATATATGTCTATTCACTAAAAATGCTTGTAATTGACCCTCGCAACTGAAAATAATTTTTCCAGAACGATTTGAAATTTTTGAATTTAATTGTTAATAACTTTTTAACGAAGTCTCCATCGACAAATTGGTATTCTTGATTTTCGTCTTATTTTGGTGTCTGGAATCCCCCATTACAATTTTTCCTAGGAATGACCGAACACCCTTTATACTAAATATCATTATTATTAGATTAGACTAAAGGAGAAGAATGAAATTCTATTTTAATCGTTCTAATCAATCAAGCGACAGGGAATCTTGATGCAGCCTAACGCCGCGGTCGATTAAATCGGAAACCAGAAACAGATCCACTAATAGGTTAATCAGGATCGAAGCAAATTACGGGTGAATGTCGAGCAGATTAGGGTCCGCCCTTGCCAATTAGAGGCCGTATTTTAAACTAATTCCGAGACCAGTGGGCCGAATAATGCGCGCCGTGGTTTTCACCTAATTATCTCGACGGGCCGACAATCGGTTCGAACAGCTGTAAAAGTCGTGACGCGAATCGTTGGGGGTTTTTGCCGCTCTGGACATTTCCGGATCGCGTTCCGGGCGAAAGCGGAAACAGGACCGAGAACTATTAATAATCCCGGGAAGACGGCGGAAGTTGGCACGAACACGACGGGATCGAGAAACAATTACGACGCGACGGACGCGAGAAAGAGCCGGAAAATTCATCTCTTCTAGGCAGGGGAACCGAAATTGATGGAATCCACTCGACGAGCCCGAGCACCGTAATAATTATCGCTATGCTCGATTACGTCGTTGCCGAGCCGTTCGTTCGTAAAATCCTTCGCTCATTTTCCCGATCGGTTTCCCTAATCTACGATTTGCCCACGGTATTATCTAATACGTATCCCTTCGCTTCTAGAACCGCTGATAGGATTGCCGGGCAAGCGATGTCGAACCGGTCCAACGGACACTCGATTCGCTCAAGATATTTTTGCGAGAAGGGAGAACTAACCGTAATAGGTTTTAATATGTCCTTGATACGAAAATATCGTTTGTCGTCTGTCGATGAAACCACGGACGATAAATAGCGACGAGCACCAACGGGATTAGCCAATAATTTTCGATTATTTCTTCAGGCAGTATTTCGAAAATCCCGAGAGAATTCTCGCGTTTTCCACCGTATTGGCTCCATCGTCAGCTTCTATGTATCGCATGGTTCTGCTCGGTGTTCCTTTGTAAAACGCCACGACGCCGCGCAGCTTCCCCTTGGCGGAATTTCGCGACACAAGGATCCTTCAGACGTCTCGTGATGCAAGACGACTTAATTGTCTTCGCGTTTACGCGTTCCTCGTCGCGTCGACGATCCCGTGCGAGGAAATCGCGTAATTAATGCGCCTCCGATACACCGTTCCTGCCTCTCCTGCTTCTCCTCGTTTAGGACCAAGATCCCTCGGGGAATGCGAAAGACAGATAATTTTCAATTTCTATTGTGCCGGTGGCTTACAAAGAGCCCTAACGGCGCCAGGCGAGCGAAGAATTTCTGTTGATTCGTCGGAGCAGGGTGATCTCGGCGTTTATCCCGCCGTAACAAAATTCCTTTTTTATACGAACAAAAACAAAGTTCGAAGGGAACAACGTTCGTTCCCTGAATCGTACGAAAAAGAATATAATAAAAGATGAGCCGTATAAAAAGTGTAATAAGAGCGGAACGAGTAGCGCGCGGCATACTCGAGGATAATTGTTCTAGCGCAAAGCGGGCCATTTTGAAGGATTTTTCGCTCGTAAAATGCCAGTGAAACGGAGGCTCGAATAACGGACGGTATCACAGAACAAAGGACAACGCGAACACAGGAAACTAGGCAGC
This sequence comes from Colletes latitarsis, assembly GCF_051014445.1. Classification (NCBI taxonomy): domain Eukaryota; kingdom Metazoa; phylum Arthropoda; class Insecta; order Hymenoptera; family Colletidae; genus Colletes; species Colletes latitarsis. Next base: position 20,482,075 of record NC_135135.1, on the reverse strand, counting down.
CACTCCGCGAGTCGTCACTTTTCCTCGTTGGCTGGCTCTCGCCTAGGCCGACGGGTTCGAATTTCTTTCTGTCCCAAGTACGTCGAACTGGGGCAGAAGGTGCCGCGATGTCGAAAATCGCGACGAACGAGGCTGTAACCGGTGCAACCGTCCCGGTTTGGACGAGATCGCGCGATCGACTGGCATCGAGTCGCGTACGATTCGCGGGTCAGAGTTCAGGTCGAAATCCAGGCCTGGTTTCGTTTCCATGCTAACGACACACGAACCGGAGAACCCGTTAACTTGTCCGTTTCTTCGACGGATAACCTCCAGGTCGGGTCAGCGTTCTCCTCCTCCTCGGTATCTCCGCGCAAGGTCCTCTCAGGCGTCGATGGACCTCCGAGCCCATTTGCAGCCAAGAGGTATCGAGAAGACTCGCTGGAATCGGAAGGCAAGCGATGTAAAGGGGATCAAGGCGAAGGGAAGCACGAGAAATTCATAAAGCCTTTCTTAAGCCGGCACGGCGGAACGTCAGTCAGTGACCTTTTCGCGTCGGAACGATCCGCCTTGGCCTCGAGAGGATTCTGCCTGGAGTTCGTTTGGTAGCAGACGATGGCGTGGCCGAGAGTTCAAAGCTCTCGCCACCCCCCTGCCCCCCCCCCTTACCCCTCCCTCGACCACCCACTCCTCCACGAGCATCGACGTCGAATATTATCCTCTTTTTGCCCGGCTATATCCCGCCCTGGAACCTTCTCCGACCTCGCTACTTCCGAGTGGCCCTCTTTTATCGACCCTCGTTCGATGCTTTGTCCGACTCACCCTCGCGCGCGCCTACCTTCCCCGTGGACTCGCGGCTCTTTGTCTTTTACTAAAGATCACCGAGCTACTCCCGATAACAATTGTCTCTAACAACAATATATGTAAATCGAACGGCCAAGACACCGACAGGCCAGGGTTTATCGATTGCGAAACTGTCCAAGCGTTTCTTCTTTCCGAGCGATCGAGACACGAATAAGAAAAATATTACCGTTGCTGGTTTATAATTTCGTAAAAGTAGTCGAAGTAAAATTGGTAGAGGTTTACTCGCGAAGAACGTAAAATTTCTCCGGCTGTTTCATAGTTTACCGGGCGCGGTGTGCAATTTCCAGCGGTTTTCTTTGTTCACGAAGCTGCGTGGCATAGCGAACTTTTCGTTGAATCTCCGTGGAGAATTATTGGCTACGGGTCCGGGGACTCTGCGAAATCGAGGAAACCGGCTGGCCCGCTGTAAACACTGATTTAAGGGTGGCACTTTAAAATTACTCTCGCGCCCCAGCCGGTTAAGCGTAACCTAACTTTCACGGTTTTGACCAGCTAAACCCTCGCCGGGGAAACTTATCCGAAAGAACCCTGCGCGGATATCACGATTTTGTTTAATCATGCTTCTTTGCGAGTTCCACGACGGTCGGCTAATTAGAAAGTTAAATCGAAGTAATAGTGCTTTGAACATCCCGCCTGAAATAGTTAACGGTTACAATCGCACGTTTGAGCGCGAGTACCGATCCTTGTGGTTCCGCGAGGAATCGTGATTACGCGTTAGAAACTTTCGAAACCTTATGATCCAATATTATTACTTGATTCCTGATACTGTATTATATCTCGTTCATTCCGTAGAATCACCCAAAGAGCGGGGAGAGACGATTAACTCGAGTAACTTTCTACGGCGAAACCAGGGAACGAACAGGGATGAATTGATTTATCAGAGTAACCGCAACAACCGTAAGTTACCCGAAGGTATCGTAATTTTGTTTACATATGCTGCTTTTGAAAGGCAAACGGCCGATTAGACGATCAAGTTTTCCGCGCAGAGTGGAAATTCATGTTTGCGAAGCAGAACGACCCCCATAAGTCAGACTAAAGCTAATTTAAGCGTGATATTTCAATTCTAAGGTGACGCGGAGAAATTATTTCTCCAGAGATACTGGTTACATGGAAATTAAGTTCCACGCAAGTAGAGCGTCGTAAACGCGAATGAATTTGCTTCTCCGGACTTCCTTACCTCTTCTTCCTTTCCTCTTACGATCTATTCGTACCAAGCTCCGAGTGCTTTTCCAGCCAGCATTTGCGAATATCAACGTCGACCTTATCGTTCTCTTTCTCAGCACTTTCACGAACGGTCTCGCTGGAAGTCGAGATATTAACTAGTATCCTCGCCAGCGAGACATCCGCCGAATATTTATTTTTTAAAGTTGTCAGGTTTCCTAAAAAGTAACGTAACTTTTACGAGAGGTATCAAAAAGAAACATGGGAACGTAAGGGCGCCCGAGTCCTTCCCTGAAGGAAGTCCACCTTTTCAGAGATTTTCGCGAAAGCGTCGTCCTCCGTGTCGTCGACGTCGACTCGTTTGCGAATTGCACACCCTCAAAGGGTCGAGCGGTGGAGCGAACGGGACAATAAGGTCTTGGTACGATCACGTTCCGAGGGTAGCTCCAATTCTGACCATTCACCGACACGTTCACCGCATTCAGGAATAATTATCTGCCGTTTCCGAGCACGCGCGCACACGCTGACGAGCAGTGCTTTTCGTTCGATAGTTGCAAGACACAGCGGACGAAAGCATACGACACTCTCCGGATCGTAAACTAACGATTTCCCTTCGATACCGATACATCGAACGGTTCGAAAAAAAAAATGGCAGACCCGTTTCTTTGGTATCGTAAATTCGATTCTATCGAACATCCGGAATGTAGAGGTCGAGAGGACCTCTTGGAAGTTTCTCTTTGAACAAGTTTGACCGGAAAAAAGGCGGGCTTCTAGCAGAAGTCACGGGACCGATGCATCCCCCTCGGATTTACCCCGACCCGTTCCTCTCACGAGCTCTTCTTTCTTCCGCGACCCAAGCTTTTCGATCTAGTCCCTGCAGCGGGCATTTCCCCAGCGATTGCCACTCTTCGTTCTAACTTTGTTTTCTCGATTGCGTTAGCTTGACGTGTCGACCGATAAGCACGACGAGGGCGCGGCGCGAGTCGGTTCTGTCCTGGAAACGCGGCGAAACTTGCAACGATGGCGCCCGTAGTGTTGCGCTTCCCCGATGGTGACACGATTTATTCAGAATCGAGTCGGGGAACTTGGCTGCTACCCGGATGCAGCCATCGCGGCGGGGATAGATCGAATGAAAACGATCGGCCGCGGTATCGACAGTAACGCGATTTATTGAAAGCGAGCGAGCGTAAACTGTCGTCGCAAGTTGTACGTGTTTCGTTAAAATATCGCAACGAGGGGAATGTATTTTAATAAAAATGTTTCGTACGGGGAAAACGGTTTCTACGGAACCGTTCGGTATATCTAGTTTCCGAAGGAAGGTCCGTCAACAGGAGCAATCCACGAGAAGGGTGTCGCTCAATGAAACACAGCCGCGTCCAGCCGGGCAATAACCGATGATCTTCGGAAACAAAATTTCCCAGCGCCGACTGCAACACGGTTCGATGTTGACCGGAGAGTGGCCAGCGGTGCCGCCTCCTCCCGCTTCGCTTATCGATTATGAAATTGCACCGGATAAAGCAAACGAGAGGCCGTGCGCGACCTCTGTCGAGGGTGGGTTTTGCTCGTGCGCCGGTTAGCTTTCCGATTATCGGATGACAGACACAGAGCGGGCGTATTTCTCTCTCGCACTCGTTAGCCGACTTACACATACCTTTGTCAGGGTACACGGTCGCGTTACACGCGACCCGCGCATCGCTGAAACACACGACCGGTTCCGCACGGAGCCAGCACGCGCTCTCTGTCATACTCTGCCCGTCACTTTATCTACCTATGACGCATCATCCAGTTCTCCGTGACGCGCGGGGTTATCGTTACCCCTATCTGTCTCTATCCGTTATCCAAGCGGAGCTTCGTCCCGTGGCAAGCTGCTCGCCCGCGCTAATTCCCTATGGCCGGCCATCGCCTCGCATTACCCGGTCATTATTGCACGATTATCGAAGAATCGGCTGTCCCGGCTCGTTCAAGACCACCGTGTTACCCCACTCGACAGGGCTTTCCTCGCGTTAAGCCCCCCTCCCCCCCTTCTGTTCCCTTCTTCGCGCCCAGACACATGCTGGCTCACACCTTAAATCCTTGCCACGAAATAATTTCCATACTCGATGCGACCATCGACGATTGAAACCAACTAACGGAAAGCATAGAAACACGGTCTTTTTCTACTGTGCTGCACTGTCACGGCGGATGTACGAGACGGTATTTTAGCCGCACCTTCGTTTTTCCATGCCAAACATGCCCGGCTGTTTTCATTCTCGCGACGATGAAGAGGCTCGCGATCGATCGGTTGGCGCCTTTGAGAACGCGTCGCGATAACAATCGTCTCCGACAATTGTGATTTATGAGACGGCACTTTTATCGTTAATTGCCGGCCGGCTACTTTGTTGCTGGTTCGACCCAGTTTTAGGTAACACGAAGATCAAATACTCTCTTTCGAAACTTTTTCTTCGCATACGCTTGCTTTCCACCGATCGCTCGAGATAGACTCGTACACGAAATGGATTAAAAAAGGTAATCGAAGAAGAGGTAATTTCATGTATGAGAATAAATCGAATGACTAACAAATTATTTTTAGAGATGCGTAATTTGCGTCACACTCGCGATACGGTATCGATGGAATCTTTCCAAGATTCGGTTAGATTTATTTAACGAAAAATAGTACAGGCTTTTTGGCATCTCGTAACGAACAATGATGGAATATCTATCGCGAACAAAAACTTCCTAAACTAATTTACAGTGAGGGTGAATTTTACAACGAGGAGTAAAAATGAATTCCAGACGGAAAGAATTATTTGTCGTTACGATATCGTACTGTACGTCGATTCGCGTTCGTTTCCCGCGGCGATATCTCTTATCGTGACCGCGGAAGTGCATAGAAACAGTATCTATCGTTGTCGAGCCTGCACTCACTTGATTCGATTAGAGACGAGTAGCTCGGCTATATTTTTCCCCAGCATCGAGTACAGCGTTTCCACGAAGACCAATACTTTCGGGTCTGTTCTCAACCGAGCTTCGCTGCGATGATCCGGTGCCGATGGCAGTCTCGTCGCTCCTCTCAGCGTCGAACACCTTATTGCTGGTTCTGGTCTAGTGTCTCGATGGATCAAGCTGCAACGAAACAGAGAATCGTCAGGATAGAAGCACACTAAATAATTCTGCACGGGTTAAAGGTCTACGTATCGTCGCGCCAATGATATTAGGCCAGTAAAGATTAGAAATATTTATCGGCATCGATGTTGGGATGGGAGTTTTTCACGGTATTTCAGTTCGTGCGACATCAAGTTCAATAAGATGCATAGTCTAGCCTGTAACTTCACGTTCTTCTTGACATTGTGAACTCTTGCAGGTACAAGAGCGCGCGATCTGTGGGAAAAATTTTAATGGGAGACTCTAGAGGGCAAAATAAAACGAAAATCAAGAATACTAATTTATTGATTGAGGCTTCGTTAAAAAGTTATTAAAATTTAAAGTTTCACCCGTACTGAATTTTTTTCTCGAAAATGTGCAGGATTTCGGGGGTATGTCTATTCACCAAAAGTGATTGTATTTGACCCCCGCGACCAAATATAATTTTTTTAAAACGATTTGAAATTTTTATTTTTCGTCGAAAAATTTCACACCTCTTCGAATTTTTTTCTAGAAAGTGGGTAGGATTTCGAGGGTATGTCTAATGACCAAAAATGATTGTAATTGACCCCCGCAACCGAAAATAATATTTTCAGAATTAATTAAAAATTTTTTTTTTCGTCGAAAAATTTGGGCACCCCCCCTGTCGATTTTTCTTAAAAATTCGTTTTTCATTTTTAGTAATTTTGTTTGACGCCCTACAGAAAAGTTGTTTAATACTTTTTTGTAGGTACCCATGAGCTCTACTCCAGACAAAGTTTCATTGAAATATATTCACAATTGTAGGAGTTATGGCTGTTTGAAAATTGGACCATTTTTATGGGGTTTTTCTCATTTCGCGGGGTCAAGGACCAACTTTTCGAATATTTTTGCGATTTCTACATATTCTCCGCCAAAATACGCGTAGTTTGCTTTTTTAAACATTAAAATCGTCCAATCTGTTCAGAAGTTATGACGTTTTAAAGATTCGCATGAAAATTTGGGCAGACATTTCTAGCCAGAAATTATATTTTCGGTAAGGAATTTTTTTCTCGAAACTGAGTAGGATTTCGGGGTTATGTCTATTCACCAAAAATGATTGTAACTGACCCCCGCGACCGAAAATAATTTTTCCAAAACGATTTGAAATTTTTGTTTTTCGTCGAAAAATTTTACACCTTCTCGAATTTTTTTCCAGAAAGTGGGTAGGATTTCGAAGGTATGTCTATTCACCAAAAGTGATTGTATTTGATCCCTACAACCGAAAATAATTTTTCCAGGACGATTTAGAATTTTTTAATTTCGTCGAAAATTTTCAACACCTATTCGAATTTTTTTCTCAAAACTGCGTAGGAATTCGGGGGTATGTCTATTCATCAAAAATAATTGAAATTGATCCTTGCAGCTAAAAATAATTTTTTTAGAACGATTTCAAACTTTTTAATTTCGTCGAAAAATTTCATCACCTACTGAATTTTTTTCTCGAAAATGCGCAAGATTTCGGGGGTATGTCTATTTACCAAAAATGATTGTAATTGACCCCCGCAACCGAAAATAATTTTTCCAGAACGATTTGAAATTTTTGTATTTAATTGTTAATAACTTTTTAACGAAGCCTCCATCAATAAATTGGTATTCTTGATTTTCGTCTTATTTTGGCCCCTAGAATCCGCCATTAAAATTTTTCCCAAGGGTGGCCGAACACCGCGGAATTAACGCGTCGCCGCCGCAAGACTGTCTGATAAACCATCGCCCATTTGCTACCAAGTCAGACTGTATTGGAAATAGGTGGTGGAATAGAAAAAACAATTATAAAAGGAATAACTTTCAGCTAAGCATTTATTAGAAACACTAGGAAGGCACGTCGTAACGCTTTGAAAGGAACATACAGAATGAATAGGTCAGTGACAAAAAATTCGTCCCGTACCCTCAGACCTAATCAGTCCTATACTTTGTCTAAACAAGCCAAGTTAGGGACACAGTTGCACCCTCTTGACTTGTAGTTCGAGACGCGAAACGCAACATACGCGTCGATAGTTTGTTGTCACATAAAGAAAACTCTCTCTTTTAGAAGAGAAAACCCAACAGACTGGACTCGTGATCGATAAACTGGACGTTCGTATAATAAAGCAATTTTCGACTATCGAACCGTTAAAATCACGCACGCTTAGATCGCATCGTTGCCTCGAATTATCGTTCGCATGCGTGCCGATCGTTCGTACTCGGCAGACACATCTTCCGCGTGGCTGATTTCGCGCCATTAGCCGGAAACGCGGGAACCTTCGGTGGTTCCGGGCAAAGATTTGCCGGCGCGGAAACCGAACGGAATCGAATTGCCGCTGCAAGCGAAATCTACATCTGTAATCGCCGGTGTACGATATTCAAAGTGTATCTATCCTCGAGCGCGGCAGCAATTTTTCCCTTTGAAGGGAAACGCACCGGAAAAAAATACGACATACGGTTCGCGATATATTACTTTAAACCAGGGATTTTCGCGAAGCCCGCCGCCAGTCATTTTAACCGTGTATCGCGGTAAACGCTTCCAGACGAGGTATTTTCTATCCCGTAAAATTAATCACGATCTCGATACCTGTTTGACGTACGCGCGACCGACCGAGCACGGTTATTTCTTACGGTGTTCCCTCGTTACCGCGGCAGGATTAACTTATCAGAGCGAGCCAAAAGCACCGGTCTAAGGAACGGTTGGCTGTCATCGAGTCAACGTATCCTGAAAACTCCCACGGAGAAACTGCTAAGTCGAAAACGAGTCTGGCAAAAATGACGGAACGTACAGCGTCAAAGGCTCGTTAAACTGTATGGCGTAACACGGTCCGTGGAAGCCAGGCACGCGGTGTACCTTAAACTCGATTAAGGGGGACCGACGAGATCGTAAAAGCGGGTTGGCTTCATATCCGGAAAGATCCATGGTGCGTGATCTCACATATAAGCTTTCAAGTACGTTGGTAATCTGGCCGGAGAGATACGGAACGTCATCCTATCGTGCATTACACAGCGTGGCTGTATGCCCGAAGTAAGCCTATTAGCGCGCGAGCTTATTAGAGGATGCCATATGACCCAAATTCCACGTTCCTATAGGCCGGAGGCGTACCAACGCGCGGATACACTTAATACGAATTTACGATTAACGCTTCGGGGCCTGAGCGCGCGACGCGAGGCGACGCGACGCTCGTCGAACCGCCTAGCGCGAGTACCCAACAACTTCGCGACGGGTAACCAGGCTCTTACGCTTACGTATTTAGCAGCGTCTTGCCCCGTCTACTTCCGATGAAATCGGTAACTCGGTAAGTTCAGTTAAATGGAGATGTTCTTGGTCATTGGACGATCCATCTTTTAAAACCTGATAAAATTTACCGAAAATGTGGTGATGTTTTAATATCGGAATTTGCAGCGCGAACCGTAAATAGAACGCGCGCGTCCACGCACGCTTTCAAACGAGCGTTTTCACCCCCCACGGAAGCTCTTTATTATCGCGGATAATTTATGATCGATCCGCTCCTGCTTTCTACCTTAATTGATATTACCTCGAGTTCAATTTAATTTGCAATTTTCTGTTTTGACGGGCTCGCCGGGTTAGAACCGTGAACTCTTCGACCCCGAGAGCCCTTCTTTCGATTCCAACGATCGCAACGTGTAATTTTACCGCGTGTAACTTTCGCCGATAAATTTTAAATAGATACGGCGGCAGCTGGACGATCGGCAAAGGCGAAACAATTCAATCGCCTTGCGTTTAAATCTTACACCGTGTTGGCCAAGAGCATTATTTGTTCCGCGCTCGCTTTCTACGGAGTTCGGTCGCGATTAGCGAAATCCGCGCGTCGTCTCGCTCGGCTGCATTAATCCTGCTTCCGTCGTGTCGTGTTTGCAGTGCGCTTAACGGTTCGATAGAAAGGAAAATCGTAAGCTGTATGCAAACCCCGCGTGATCTATCGTCGGCATCGTTAAAGTGTTTTGACGGGACTGCTACGCGGAGTCTGCGAGCCGAGAGAAAGGAGGAGATACAACTACGCGTGCTTGGAGGAGACTACGGCGGTCTAATGGATGACTAGAATTATTCAGGTGCAGTTGGTGGAATTCGACCCTTTAGCTAACAACATCGACCACGATCGTATGATTATTTAAGGTGGTATATCAACGGTATACCTGCTCCAAGTTACATCAACATCCTTGTAAATCTCTTGTAAGAGCTTCCTACGGGTATGCAAGCTACGCTCGTTAACTTTCGAGCTCCTCGTCAATAATGTACAGGGACGTAGGATACGTAGGCGGTTTGTGGCACGAAAAAGTTTCGTTAAACGATCTCAATGTTCGTGACGAGAAGCTCGATCGTGTGAATATTGTCCTGCGAATCACCTGCTTTTTCTCGTCGTTGTCAAGTGGTTAAATATCCTAATTTGAGCGTGTCGCGTAAAGAGAGTCCCGGAACGGCACGGCGCTAATAAAGGCCTGCCGAGAGCGTCGCAGGCCCCTCGAAAAGCAATTTTCGATTATAGCCGCCATTGTCGCCTATTGACAGCCGATTAAATTACATCGAGAATTGCTTTCAACAGCGAGAAAGAGGGGATAGGGAAGAATGGGATCTTCTCGAGTTACCGCCTCATATAACAGCGCCTCGTACTTTTCGTGCGGATAATCGAATTACATCCAAGGCGTTTTCCCGCGATCCCCTTTTTCTTTCTTTTCCTCGTCCCCCCGCTCTCCCAGCCCCAGTGAAACACCGCTTCTGTCGACCAAGGCTCTCGTTCGAGACGCGTCAATCGATTCGATGTACGCTTTCGGGGAACGCGCGGAAAATCGTCGAATACGCGACCAAGAGGCAAAGTCGTTGACGGAACTTTTATTTTTGCGGAATTGGCCCTGGTAAGAGGCGAAGTCTTTGATGGAATCTGAAAGGGAAATAACGCGGCGAACCTTTCGCGTCGCTGTTTCTTTCTACTTTTCGCGCCGACGCGACGCGAACTGAACATTTGCGTTAGAAGCGATTTCCGTCGCTCAGCCTTCGTTTCGAAGCTGCACGCTATTTTTACAAGCGAACAAGTCCGACTTGCAATTTCGTGAATTCTCCGAATCGAAATTTCGGTGGACCTCGCTGTTGCGACGCAGGATGACGATCCGTCCGGTTCAACGGATCGTCTGCATTCGCTCTTCTTCGTGCAAATTAATGTGGTGTAGCAGGTGATTTTACAATGAGTTTTTGATAACGCTGTTTAAACTTTAATACAAAACAATATCCGTGCAAAAGTGGTTCGATGATGTGGCGAGTGAAATTTTAATGTGTTCTCTTTGACTTCTGTCTGATCTATTGGCTGTTATATTGGGGAAAAGTGAACTGTATGACTTTGGATTGGTCGGTTGTGTTGTGAGGGTGGATCTGAAAATGGTCTTGAGGTGAAATGTTCAGTTAAGGCTAGCAGGTAATGGTTTATTGCGGTGATTTGTACCGTGATGTGCAGCTGCCGGTAAGGTCAAGTTTTATGGGACGGTTCTGGTCGCGAAGAGTTGTAATTCCCAAGCCTAAAAATATTCGGCTGCTACGACCCTTCTGCAGTATACCTGTGTCGGGGCTCAACACTCGCGCGAACAAGCCCGAACGGAGATTCGACTCTGTTCAGGTTTTACGGGTGAATCGAAGCGGCGATTAATCATTCCAAGTGTATCGAAACGGGCGCGTGCAACTCTGTGAAACCGTGTATTTTCCGTGTGCTGGGATTCTCGTTAAAGTCACGGGAACTTCTCGGGTCGGGACGGCGATGCTGATGGATCCTAATCGGCGCTTTCCGCGCGGAACACGCTTTGCGTCGCGTAATCCGAGTACATGTCGTCTGTGTGCAACCCAGTCGACTCGTAGACGCCTGTGTTACACCCGAGGAGTGAACCTCGCGGAGTTTCAGCGAGCTCGTTCGATCCCGTCAATTGCTCGAAATCGTCCAGCGTCAATGTGCTTCTCCCGTTCCTTTCAAACTCAACGAACAATGCAATCCTAACGAATAGAAAAAAAATTACGAGATTTTCTTCCCTCTTGCTATGTTAACGAGCTAGCGATCTTACCCTCGCTAAACGAGATTTATTTAAGCAGTACCGATACGCGAGCATCGCGAAACTTTTCCTGGGGATGATTTTAACGCCAACAGAAATACTCCCAACGATGGATCTACGTATCTAGATCCAAGACCACGTTTACCGTTAACTATCGTTTTATCTTACCACCTGGCAGCGGAACTATCAAAGTTTTGTCCATTTTTTAGATGGGAAAAAAAGTTTTGCTTCAGCAAATTACCGCCAACGCGTTTCCTTCCGTTTGCTATGGTTCCTTGACGCGTCCCCGCGGTAACCCTTTTCTCGTTGCATTCGTTCGTGTTACCGTGCCGCGTTTCTTTCTATTTTTACCGTTCGTCGATAGTCATCCGGCAGGAAACGTCGACTCGGAGATCGAGAAAATGTTTCCGGCGCACGCAAATACGTCAATCAGATACCGATAGTCTCGTTCGTATTTGCTCGGTTTCTATCGAACTGCCGAGAAACAATTAAAACGATTCAACACGCAGAGCGTACTTTATTAAAATGTACGCTTAGTTGGTATCGAGAGCAACTTCGTGCTCCGATATTAGCTGGCCCGCAACAGTATCTCGACATCGTCACGCTTCTGCGATATTAATATACGCGGTCAACGTCTGTGAAAGTGGCTGAAACGTGCCGCGATAGCACGACGAGCGCGAATAGGTTAAAGATGTTATTACGGGAATGTACGCGTGCACGCGGATCGGTGTACTTCGCCGCTGGAAATAACGCTGCCGTTTTAGCCAGACCCCGTATATACATACTACCAGACTACACTCTCTTTTAAATAGATGGAAAAATCGTGCATAGTACACCTACGAGCATCGAATCGAATCGGACTAAATTTCGGGACGCGTAATGCTATTTTTAGGAGCGTAAAACGTAAGACTTTAAGCGTAAAGCGTAAAGAAATTTATTCGTAGGAAACGTTGACGCTGTGCAGAGGAAAAGTAATCGTAGGCAAGAAATTATGGCGTCAGTTGCTATATACAGAGTGTTCGGCCAACCCTGGTAAAAATTTTAATGGGGGATTCTAGAGGCCAAAATAAGACGAAAATCAAGAATAGCAATTTATTGATGGAGGCTTCGTTAAATAGTTATTAACGTTTACAGTTCCGACCGTACTGAATTTTTTTCTCGAAAATAAGTAGGATTTCGGGGGTATGTATAATGACCAAAAATGATTGTAATTGACCACCGCAACCGAAAATAATTTTTCCAGAATATTTTGAAATTTTTTTTTTCGTCGAAAAATTTAGGCACCCTGTCGATTTTTCTTAAAAACTCGTTTCTCATTTTTAATTAATTTGTTTGACGATCTACAGAAATATTGTCTAATACTTTTTTGTAGATACCCATGATCTCTACTTCAGAAAAAAGTTTCATTGAAAAACATTCACTATTGTTGGAGTTATGGCTGTTTGAAAATTGGACCATTTTTATGGGGTTTTTCTTATTGTACGGGGTCAAGGAACAACTTTTCCAATATTGTTACAATTTCTACATATTCTCGACTAAAATACGCGTCGTTTGCTTTTTTAAACATTAAAATCGCCCAATCCGTTCAGGAGTTATGACGTTTTAAAGGTTTGCATGAAATTTCAGTGAAACATATCGATGGTATGGTCAGACATTATATTTTCGGAAAGGAATTTTTTTCTCGAAAGTGCGTAGGATTTCGGGGGTATGTGTAATGACCAAAAATGGTTGTAACTGACCCCCGCAACCGAAAATAATTTTTTTAGAACGATTTGAAAAATTTTTTTTTACGTCGAAAAATTTCATCAACTATTCGATTTTTTTTCTCGAAAGTAGGTAGGATTTCGAGGATATGTCTAATGACCAAAAATGATTGTAATTGGCCCCCGCAACTGACAATAATTTTTCCAAAACAATTTGAAATTTTTTTTTTCCGTCGAAAATTTTCACACCTTCTCGAATTTTTTTCTAAGAAGTGGGTAGGATTTCGAGGGTATGTATAATGATCAAAAATGATTGTAATTGACCCCCGCAACCGAAAATAATTTTTTCAGAATTAATTAAAAATTTTTTTTTTCGTCGAAAAATTTAGGCACCCCCCCTGTCGATTTTTCTTAAAAATTCCTTTTTCAATTTTAGTAATTTTGTTTGACGCCTTACAGAAAAGTTGTCTAATTCTTTTTTGTAGGTACCCATGATCTCTACTTCAGAAACAAGTTTCATTGAAATATATTCACTAATGTAGGAGTTATGGCTGTTTGAAAATTGGACCATATTTATGAGGTTTTTCTCATTTCGCGGGGTCAAGGATCAACTTTTCGAATATTTTTACGATTTGTACATATTCTACACTAAAATGCGCGTAGTTTGCTTTTTTAAACATTAAAATCGTCCAATCCGTTCAGAAGTTATGACGTTTTAAAGATTCGCATGAAAATTCAGGCAGACATTTCTGGCCAGAAAGTATATTTTCGGTAAGGAATTTTTTTCTCAAAACTGAGTAGGATTTCGGGGGTTTGTGTAATGACCAAAAATGATTGTAATTAACCCCCGCAACCGAAAATAATTTTTCCAAAACAATTTGAAATTTCTGAATAACTTTTTAACGAAGCCTCAGCCAAGAAATTGATATTCTTGATTTTCGTCTTATTTTGGCCTCCAGAATCTCCCATTAAAATTTTTCCCAGGGGTGGTCGAACACCCTTGTATATACTCCTCGAACGACTTCCCAATATCTCAGTCGTCTAAGGCAGGGCCTGCTAAAGAAGCCTTACTGATGAGTCCACTAACTGGCCCTGACGCAACGCGCCCCCTCCTTTCCTCTTTCGTCCTCCTACAATTCTCACGAGCAGACCCACACTGGAGCAAAGCAGCGGCACAAAAGTATCGGTTTCCTAATCGATTCACGCCTACAGAAACGAACGATTACTCGTCGACCACGCGATGCGCCACTCTCTTTTGTTTACAGAGATATTAACGCGGTGCTCGTCGTCGGCCGGCGATTCTACAGGATCATTATCGATTAAGCCTGTGCAAATAGTCAAGTGATTCGACTGGTCGATCAAATGGCCTAATTCAATAATTCGCGCCGAGCGTGTATACGAAAATGCACCGGCCGCGCGGAGTTGTCGGGCGAATTACCGAACGCTGAGCGGCTGGAATTGCTGGCCGAACAGAGCGTCCAGCCGTTGGACAAAAGATCGAATTAACCGGCTCGCCTAAATTGCCGACCGACACGAACTACCGTGTTCGGGGACTGGTCGAGATCGACTCATTTTCAGCTTGGTCGCCTTTATTGCCGCGCGTCAAATTCTGCGCGACCGGTTACGCGCTTTCAAGTCCCTGAATTCGAAAACACACGGTCCGGGAGTAGTTCCTCCGAATAGCGAATTTCAACGTTCGCGAATCGTCGATGCGTTCGATTTATTACCATTATCGGACGTCGGAATCGCTGCATCGGGAGTACCGTGTAGCGTCGCGTGCTTTCGCACGATCCTCGACCGACGTTGGATAAACAGAATTTATTATTCAGGTTCTGTCAGGACGGACACCGATGACCGACGCTACGTTTCAAAGGTAAAGCTTTCGAAACGCTGAAACGCAATACTCCGTCGAAAAATCGAATGTAATATACTCCGAGGCGAAGCACGCAGCGTTTCTCCGGCATCCGATGGTGCACAGGATTGAAATATTCCGTCGAAATCGTGGGTATTTTCGCTCCGACGGATACGATCCTCAAAAGGCTCGACTCCATCGTGGAAGCAGTTCTCCCAAGAACCAATACCGCGAGCATAGACGAATAGAGTTCAATTCCCGATTCACGGCGGACGAGATTCGGGTGTAGCGCGAGCTATTCGTACAGCACCCCGGAGGCTGTTCGCGCGGCGCAACGCGTAAAAACTGAGCGCGAAAGGCGCTCTGTCTCGCGAGCCGACCGTATCGAGAAATCGAGAAAACGGGGAGGAAACTCGAGGCTCCCCCCGGAGAGAAAGAGAGCTATCCAAGCAGTCGCCACTCCACCAAGAAGTAATTTCTGTCGCCTCGAAATCAGTTTCGCCGGACGTTCCTAAATTGCCGGATGCTCCCCACCGACCGCCATTTCACCCTTTGGCCACCCTGGCCGGCCTGATCGACTCGTAGCCACCAGGGCTTCGTCTTTCCTGTCCCTTTTCTCATCGACGAGCTGCTCGTTCGATTTCCACCATCCTCGAATCGTTCGACGGGGGACTCGTCACGAAAGGAAAACCATTGGAGCAATTTAGCGTCGCGTCGCGTCCCCGATCACGTTTCTCCGGTCGAAAAACGATGCGGCGAACCGTGGACGCAGCGGAAAGGAACGCGACTGCCGGCCGAGAAAAATGAAACTTGGATCGCGCGACGCGCCGGCCATCATCGATCCTCGTGATCCTGTGAAACGTTAATCCGACGAATTCGAGCGAGACAATATATCAATTTGCTCGACCGGTCGATTACGGTGACCGATCGCGTCGCTGAACAGGAGACTCTACGGTATCATTAGACGAGAAAAAATTAACGAGTACCAGAATTTTTTTACGAGCACGTATCGTTGCGATCTTCCTATTCGGAACAACGAATGACAATATCGTGTGTACATTGCGTTCGAACTTGCCATTAAATTACCATACGGCGATACTAACGAGAGACTCCGAGGTCTGAATAAATAGCATTTGAACAGGTGAAACGCAGCGAGTAGCAACGATGAAAAAGAGGAATGGTTACAAGGCCTTGGAAGCACAACAGATTACTTAGTATTTTCTAGTAGACGACACAGCGTCGAGAAGAAGCGCGTTCGGTCTATTTTAGTACACGATTATTCGCAATTATTCGACGAGAGCCGCGAATTTCAGCAGACATCGTGTGTTGCATACGCGTAATTAGCGGGTTCGAAGGCGAGTGAGAGGGCGGGATCGATGGTTCCGGTAGGGTGTAGAAAAATTGGTATAAAATAGCTCGACGGCAGGGCACGGGTTGGGGGAACAGCGTAACGAAGCGAAAGCATTTTGCTGCAACGTTTATTTCGTCCAATTACATTTGGCAGCTGTACCGAAACTCACCGGCGACCGGGCCGGATTCCACGGGCTTGTTTATGGACTTCCATATATCAGCCTTACGAGCACTTAACAGAAAGAAATGGCCGCAATCTTTCGTCTCTAATTCAGTCACTTAACCGCTGGTTATATCCGCTTTGCAGGGACGCTCTTTTTCGCGTGGAGATTTTGCCGGTTCGCTGATAAAAACCGTACCCCGATGGAAACAGATGAAATTCATTTAGTAGCGCGACGCGAACCAAATTTGTCCGAATTACGCTCAACTACGATTCCCGGGGGCTTTAATGCCGGAACGAAGATTCGCTCGAAATTCCGCTGCGAGTCGATCGTTGCTTCTGCGACAACTAGACGCACGCTTCGTTTACGTAACTATGTTTTTCTCCCGTTCAGGAGGAAAAATAGAAATTGCACAATAATTATGTACGCAAGCAACCGCGTTTTCCTGTTTGTCGCGGCGAGTCGTCTTTTAAAATAGGTATCATCGATCGAAACGGATCATCGGTAAACAAGGACGTACGTTACTTCGAGTCTATTGCTTTTTGCGGTCCAAGAAAATTAAGCATCGCAAAAAGACCGACGGATCGTTGAGAGATTTTCGGTTTCGGTCGCGATCGAAGCCCGTGGAGAACCGGTACGGTTCAATCTGGTTTAGGCACCTTTCAAACACCGGTTCAGCGAGATTCAATGAGAGAAACGTTATTACGTTGCGGTTCAGCGAGATGTATCAAAGTCGAAGCAATTAATACGTCATCAAAGAGCGTGCCACGCTGAAACGCGTACAATTTCCGAGGCCGCGAAGACGCGGCCGTTACAAGCCGCTGTTACGGGTTCGAGTGTGCGCGGGAGTACGCGTAAGAGACAGACAGCCAAAGAGAGAAATAGGGTGAGAGAGAGAGAGAGAGAGAGAGAGGAAGAGAGATCTAAATTCTCGACGTTGAAACAATTAGGCAGAAACGCCTCTAATGACGTAGCAGCTGTTCAAATTTGGCTAGCAAAATTCCTCGCCGCGTTAACCCTTAATCTTCATCTGGGTCTAATGCACGTCGTGTAACGACGTCACAGCCGGTTTTGCTCGGTTATTCATGAGGAGAATTTGCAAACTAGCCGAATACCGTGTTATCTTCCCCGGCCAAAAAACACACGCGGTTCCGCGCATCGAACGGTCGAGCGTGCTCCATCGTTTCGCGTTTATCGTCCCACCGAGCATCGTACGAAACGTCGATCGTCGATGTTTCGTAACGTATCGTGGAAAAACCTACAGTCTTCGAAGACGTTGTTTCATAATAAGGTAGGTTTCCCGCTGACGCGAATGCGCCTCGATCGATGGAAAAATCGACGTAAATGTACGCTTAATTCGCGGCGGTCCGGCCAGTCTAACTTCCGACTGAAATAAGATAGACGATTGGCAGGAAAACGGTTGAGATTCCGAGATAAACTGCTTAAAGTAACGAACAGAACGATCCGAAGGAATGGACGAAGGTATCCTGGTCTCGCTGAAAATGTTCGATAATAAAGGGGATAAACGGTAGGGTAAAACTGTAGCACCGTTTAAGAAATTCACAGCTGCGGAAACGTTGAAAGAACCGGAGCCAACGGTGCTTTATCTCGTTAATTTATTTCTGTATTTAGTAATCCCGCGGGGCACTTAAAGATTACACGTTAGCGTCGCGGCGTTCGTTTAAAAACCCACGGTCGTTACGACATATAGAGATCGTCGCAGCGCTGCAAGGTTTCACGGAGATCAGCCGGGTAATTCTTTCCGACGCTAATCCGCTAGCAGCGTTGCGGAAAAGAAGCTTACGGGCAACATCTCGCGCATTGAAAGCGCCTCGCCCTTTAAACGTTGGATTAAGGGAGTCATCGCGATACGAACAACTCGGCTTTGTCATTTCGATTACGATCGTCGCGAGTCCCCGTTCCACCTCGACAAATTACGTCGGGCGCGACAGCGTCTTGTTACGCGTAACCTCAATTATCGCACGTTCTAACGCGACGACACTGCATTTTCACCGGAACGAAGATCAAACGAGAGAGAAAAATTTGCAATATTTTCGAGCACGTTGAGAAGTTACCAACCTTCGCTAGATAGGGTTCAGTCTGGGACCAGCGAACGCGAAATTACTGAATCGTCGAGGTATAAGCGACTGCTCGATAAGCGGGATTCTAGCAGCGTGCCGATAATGCAAAGTTGCGCTCGAAATGTGAAAGAGAACGGCTTATCGGTGGAAAGCCCCCTTAACGCTGCTGCATATCGGCCGCGTTTACATCGATAAGTACTTCAACGATCGTATCAGTCGCCATCGCCGCGGTGTTTGAATACATGAAGCACCGTAATCATCGAGCACCGTGTGTGCGTGCATGCTGCACACGCCTCCGAATCCACACTCGCATCGGCGATACCAACGTTCGGATAAAAGACGCCTTCTTTACGATCGGACTTGTTCGTCGAAATCGTTCCTCTGCCTGGCTTCAAAGCGCGTGGAAAACGAGAACATTAAAAAAGCATCGTTTACAGCATCGACTTCGTGATCGGGCTTGGTCGGTTTCGTCCCAAACAATATTACGTTCATCGAAAGAAGCTAATCCGAAAACGCGATATCTCGGCAGACTGGTCGTCGGTGGTTGGATCGAAAGACAAACGGAGGGAAAAAGAACCTCGAGTACGGCTCGTCTGGACGCGTCGCGTCGCGGCGCAGATAAAAGGTCGCGGAATTGACGCGCGAAGGGAGCCGAAAGGAGAGAGATAAAAATAAAAATATCCGATCGGAGCCAATAATTGGACCCGTAATAAATGGAATGCGATCGGTGAACCATGATGAACCGAGCAAGGGAAACGATGCAATTTCTCTATAGGTGTGGTTGGCTATCTAGGCTTACGCACGGTCGCTGCTTATCCCGCACGTTCGCACCACACAGAGCCACGTCGCGAGCGAACGTCGAGTGGTCCACTTGGGCACAAAGAATTATTGGCTTCCATTCTGCTCTCCAGTTACCAGCGGCATCTGTCCGTCCAGCGACTTCCTTCCACCCCCATGTAGCGTCCGCCAGCCTCCACTAGCCACCCACTCGACGCGTCCACGTCCACGTTCCCCGTGCACACCGTACATCAACTCGGCACAATTCGAAATATATCGGTTCGACCGTCCCTCTCGAATCCTTCTGCGCACCCGCATCGAGGCTCCTTACTTTTCGCTCGACGACCAGAACTTTCCATCCTGGTTCCCGATTCATCGCGGCCGTTGGACGAAAACCGGCTCGATCTCGGACTTGCAAATGGATCGGTTGGAAAATCTCCGTTGGCCAAGCTACTGCGTGGATACGCATCGTTACCATTGTACCACATATTTATGGCCGGCAGACTCTAGACGCCCTCGCTTCTCCATTGTCGAGATACGCTACGCGTTCCATCGTCGGCGACGTCGTGTTCCTTGTAAATGACGCGCACGGGAAACGCGATGCATTCTTGATACCAGGCCACTGACGCGCCAAGAATGCCGGGCCAAAGCTCCCCGAGAATTTATGGGACGGAATTACAACTCCAGCTTCTTTTAACCTTGTTGCGGTGCAATGCGCCCGTTTCGCGATTTATTCATTATCGAGCTCGCCAGTCCGTTCACACCGCGAGACTGTATTATCTATTTTATACAGGGTGTTCGGCCAACCCTGAGAAATATTTTAATGGGGGATTCTAGAGGCCAAAATAAGACGAAAGTCAAGAATAACAATTTGCTAATGAAGGCTTCGTTAAACAGTTATTAACGTTTAAAGTTCCGACTGTATTGAATTTTTTTCTCGAAAGTGGGCAGGATTTCGGGGGTATATATAATGACCAAAAATGATTGTAATTGACCCCCGCAACCGAAAATAATTTTTTTTAGAACGATTTGAAATTTTTTTTTTTAGCCGAAAAATTTAGGCATCTGTCGATTTTTCTTAAAAATTTGTTTTTGATTTTTAATAAATTTGTTTCACGCTCTACAGAAAAGTTGTGTAATACTCTTTTGTAGGTACCCATGATCTCTACTTCACAAAAAAGTTTCATTGAAATATATTCACTATTGTAGGAGTTATGGCCGTTTGAAAATTGGACCACTTTCATGGGGTTTTTCTCATTTCGCGGGGTCAAGGACCAACTTTTCGAATATTTTTGCAATTTGTACATATTCTCTACCAAAATATGCGTAGTTTGCTTTTTTAAACATTAAAATCGTCCAATCCGTTCAGAAGTTATGACATTTTAAAGATTCGCATGAAATTTTCGGGTAATATTTCTGGCCATAGATTATATTTTCGTTTAGGAATTTTTTTCTCGAAACTGAGTAGGATTTCGGGGATATGTCTGTTGACGAAAAATGCTTGCAATTAACCCTTGCAACTAAAAATAATTTTTTCAAGACGATTCGAAAATCTTTTTTCCATCCAAAACTTTCAGCAGTTACTCGAATTTTTTTCTCGAAAGTGGGTAGGATTTCGGGGGTATATATAATGACCAAAAATGATTGTAATTGACCCCCGCAACCGAAAATAATTTTTTTAGTACGATTTGAAATTTTTTTTTTTAGCCGAAAAATTTAGGCATCTGTCGATTTTTCTTAAAAATTAGTTTTTGATTTTTAATAAATTTGTTTCACGCTCTACAGAAAAGTTGTGTAATACTCTTTTGTAGGTACCCATGATCTCTACTTCACAAAAAAGTTTCATTGAAATATATTCACTATTGTAGGAGTTATGGCCGTTTGAAAATTGGACCACTTTCATGGGGTTTTTCTCATTTCGCGGGGTCAAGGACCAACTTTTCGAATATTTTTGCAATTTGTACATATTCTCCACCAAAATATGCGTAGTTTGCTTTTTTGAACATTAAAATCGTCCAATCCGTTCAGGAGTTATGACATTTTAAAGATTTGCATGAAATTTTCGGGTAATATTTCTGGCCATAGATTATATTTTCGTTTAGGAATTTTTTTCTCGAAACTGAGTAGGATTTCGGGGGTATGTCTGTTGACGAAAAATGCTTGCAATTAACCCTTGCAACTAAAAATAATTTTTCCAAGACGATTCGAAAGTCTTTTTTCCACCCAAAACTTTCAGCACTTACTCGAATTTTTTTCTCGAAAGTGGGTAGGATTTCGGGGGTATATATAATGACCAAAAATGATTGTAATTGACCCCCGCAACCGAAAATAATTTTTTTAGTACGATTTGAAATTTTTTTTTTTAGCCGAAAAATTTAGGCATCTGTCGATTTTTCTTAAAAATTTGTTTTTGATTTTTAATAAATTTGTTTCACGCTCTACAGGAAAGTTGTGTAATACTCTTTTGTAGGTACCCATGAGCTCTACTTCACAAAAAAGTTTCATTGAAATATATTCACTATTGCAGGAGTTATGGCTGTTTGAAAATTGGACCACTTTCATGGGGTTTTTCTCATTTCGCGGGGTCAAGGACTAACTTTTCGAATATTTTTGCAATTTGTACGTATTTTCCACAAAAATACGCGTAGTTTGCTTTTTTAAACATTAAAATCGTCCAATCCGTTCAGGAGTTATGACATTTTAAAGATTCGCATGAAATTTTCGGGTAATATTTCTGGCCATAGATTATATTTTCGTTTAGGAATTTTTTTCTCGAAACTGAGTAGGATTTCGGGGGTATGTCTGTTGACGAAAAATGCTTGCAACTAACCCTTGCAACTAAAAATAATTTTTCCAAGACGATTCGAAAGTCTTTTTTCCACCCAAAACTTTCAGCACTTACTCGAATTTTTTTCTCGAAAGTGGGTAGGATTTCGGCGGTATATATGTAAAGAGAATATACACTCTTTAAATTAAGTTTACCGCGCATTTATGACACCTGTTAGTCATTTTATCGAATGGTCGATTAATCGAAATCGAAGAGGTAGAGAAAAGACAGAGAGAAAATAGAGACATATCACATTACATAGCATAACAGCAAATCTCCACAGCATTGTAAAAGAGAAACGGATAATTGACTTTAATTGTCGTTTCTTTGTTTACAGGTGAGATTTAATGTAAATATTGTAAATAGTTCAATTTTAATAAAGCAAACACTTTGTTTACAGAGAAAAATTAATTATAAATCCTATTATATATATAATGACCAAAAATGATTGTAATTGACCCCCGCAACCGAAAATAATTTTTCCAGAACGATTTGAAATTTTTGAATTGAATTATTAGTAACTTTTCAACGAAGCCTCCACCAAAATATTGGTATTTCTCATTTTCGTCTTATTTTGGCCTCTAGAATCCTGTATTAAAATTTTTCCCAGGGGTGGCCAAACACTCTGTATAGAACATCGCTTGACGCTTTGTATTCACTATTACTTCTCACCGTGGCAAACACCTACCATCCGCATTAGTAACGAATTTTGCTAATTACGAGTGGCTGGCACCATAGCCTGTCGTCTGGGCCCGATTGTTCCCCTCTACCAATCTTCTCCGAGGTTCGACGCTCTTTCATCGATGAGGTCACACGGATGACGTGTAACCTCATAAAAGCCAAGTCGTTTGATTCCTTTCCTACTTGTATCGCACAGAAACGTCAACGATCTAATTAATCTAACGAATTGAAATTTCAAAGCTGGGTCGGGTACACTCGGACAAATAGATCGTAGAGTCGGTAGGTTCGTCCGAGTGGATTACTCGAAACAGAAATTTATCGGTTTGCCTCAAAGGCAATCTTTCGGTACGATCTTTCTATCGCAGCATTCAAGGTTCGTTATCGGTATAGCTACAGAGTTCCCTTCGTTCTCTCGTTTCGCTTTATTCCCTTTCGCAAAATACATATAATCAAATACAGGATTAAGCTTTCGTGGGTGATGTTAACTGCGCGCATCGAAATAATACAACTATAATTTTCTTCTAAACGTCATCGACGTCCGTTTATAAATTAAAGTTAGGCACCTTTGATGCACGAGGCTCGGCGTATACGCGATACTCTAAGTCGCACGAACGTCGGATACAAAGGCGCACATCCATCTACGCGTACCAGAATCGCTCGTACTAACGCATGACTGATTATTGCGAGCTCCGAGGATCGAAGATCCGGCAGATAGGAGGGCTGCAGTTTCGGTATCAAGCCGCACATTAGTTGCATCGCGTCAGATAACAAGCTCACGCGTTCAATCTACCTAACGCGTACAACATCTCGAGTGTCTAGAGCGGTGGTCGAACGAAGCGCGAGCGCGGACCGTATGGAGCAAAACAATGATAAATCCGGGGAATTTTGTCGCGTCGGCAGACTGAAACGGGGAAATCCTGCTGAGCCGGCTTTACGGCCGTCTTCCTTCTCAGTTTTCTCGAGGACGCGACGATCGGATTGCTGTCGCGATAAGAATGCAGTCTCGAAATTAATAAGAGCTAGCAAGACCGGCGAAAGGTAGGTTGGAACAAGAATCACGCAATTGACAGTTTTATCGCGAAACGTATTGCCCAAGTTTTAGACACGAGGAATATTCGACTCGGTGATCCTCCGCTGCAATTTAAACCTCTTTACGAACCGTTATCGACTCGACGAATCGCACGATCGCCGTTTTTCCAAATCGAAATCCATAATGTCTTCCATCGATCAA
The DNA here is from genome assembly GCF_051014445.1 of Colletes latitarsis. NCBI lineage: Eukaryota > Metazoa > Arthropoda > Insecta > Hymenoptera > Colletidae > Colletes > Colletes latitarsis. Next base: position 20,458,258 of record NC_135135.1, on the reverse strand, counting down.
GAAAAAGGCTTTCTGCATTCACCTACAATTTCTCCAGCTTCTTCATGGAACGTTTCTCAACGGACGTAGAATTTTCTCGACCCGTTTCCAACCGGTGCTATCGGTTACTTTATTAACGGGCACCGAATTCCTGTCGTCCCTGTGACCGGACGATTTTCTCTGGGATTCGTTCGAGGCTGCTCGTCTCGCGTTATCAGCGACGCGTCCCGGCCCAAGTAAAATATGTACTCCGTCGATCGAAAGCGGATCCGTCCGTGCATGAACACCATGATTAACGCTTCTTCTCTGATCGAACGGAGAATTCATCCGTCGCCAGGAAATTTCTCTGTTCAACCGGCGCTGGATATCTCCTAATTCACCGATGATTTAGCGTGGCGCCGTCGCTTTGATCGGGCTCGGCGAAACATCCAGCGACCGATTCATCAAAGTCGCCGGTAAAAGCGCCGGTTTGGATACGGATCGCGCAAGACAGCTTGTCGCGTTGCGTTTCAGATGCGTCGCGCATTGTAAACGTTTTCAATGGAGCTTTGATACGGTCAGTCGAGTCGCGCGTTGCAATCTGCGACAATCTTTCGTGACCCTCTTACGAATCAGTGGTTTTTCCAACGGTCACTTTGCAGACACAATCTACACGTAAAGACTAGCTGTTTCTATTCCCTTTTCCTTACTTTCCATACGTTCACCACGATACGTACGCCAACGTTTATCAGAGAATTTTACACGATTCTCCTCGTGTACGTAAAAATTCACCGCTATTTCGCGTTCCCCTCGATCCTTTCCCGATTTTATTTACCGGTGGGTAACAAACGTCAAAGTAACCCCGCGATCGCGTGGACAATAAAACACATGGCGCGAACTTAATATCGCGTAAGTAATATTTTTATTCGACCGGCCACGGCCCGACCGTGCATTAATCCTCCCTGTATCGCCGGTCGGTGTTTTCATAACGGGGCTATTAATTCTTCGAGAGGGTTATCTGCTTCCCGTGAAACTGCATTTCGTGTTTCGAGGGCTGGCTTGAACCCGGTCGCAGTTCTCCCTTTGTACGGTCATTTCTCGGCGATTCGTGTTACACGCGGTATATCTAGCGTAACGGAAATCCTGCACGGTCGTATACATGCCCCGGGTATATTTACACCGGAATCGATGAGAGTTACGAGTTAACATCGCTGGTTGTGTGGCCGGTCCGAGGACGCCCTCAGGATTGACAGAATTAGGGTCGCTTCTCACGCAGCTCTTCCCCCGTACCCACCCCTAAGCAACAGGACAATGTTAACAGCTACGACGTGCACGCTACAATGTTTCGCGAGCCAATCGAGAATGCGCCGCGTCGGTGCGTTATAATTACGTGACCGGTATCGTTATTTAATGGCCAAATGGCCAAATGGACTGGAACACTCCCAAGCATTATCAAAATTGAATTATCGCGAAACTTGCACTGAACTAGGACAAGCGCGAATCATTCTTCCCCTCCAAGCAGATGCAAGTCCACGTTAGGGTGCAACTCCCTCGATTTCGCCTCGTTCGAGGTCTGCTTGTTCTTCGTTTTCTCGACTCTTGGCGCAATCGATCCCGTATTCATTGTTTAGCGTTTAATTCGTCGTAATTGCTTGCCTCCTTCCATCTTGCTGTCGGCTCACCGGCCGTCCATATTCACGATCACCGATTGCATTCAACGCAACGAAGCCACTTTGTGTTTCGAACGAACGGACGATGCTCGTCCGAGTGCTCGTCGAGTTTTTGCACGGCTGTTGCGATCGTTAATGAGGCTGCAAGCCGGCCTTCCTTCTTCCAGGCTTTTCCTCCACTAGCGAGCGACGCGCGTAGACGACTACATTCGACGGAGGATAAAAAGCTGAGAAAATGCGCGACAGGACCCAGAAATCGCGCCTCAAACTACACAGACACGTTTTTACTTAAGAGTGGCACAATTACGCGCCGATTCCGTCTGCGAAAAGTACGCTGGAATGCTCGAGGGGCCGCGCGGAGCTTGCGAGGAATTGCTTGTAAAACCTACCGAATCGTCCACTACTGATTCTTTCTTCGCAACATGTTAATTTCTACATGTGGTTATTAACGTTTAAAGTTCCGCCCTTACTGAATTTTTTTCTCGAAACTGCGTGGAATTTCTGGGGTATGTCTATTCACCAAAAATGATTGTAATTGACCCCTGCAAACGAAAATAATTTTTCCAAAACGATTTGAAATTTTTTTTTCCCGTCGAAAAATTTCACACCTCGAATTTTTTTCTAAAAAGTAGGCAGGATTTCGGGGGTATGTCTATTCACCAAAAATGATTGTAATTGACCCTCGCAACCGAAAATAATTTTTCCAGAATGATTTGAAATTTTTTTTTTTCGTCAAATTTAAGCACTTAATTAGATTTTCGGTAAGGAATTTTTTTCTAGAAAGTGGATAGGATTTCGGGGGTATGCCTATTCACCAAAAATGATTGTAATTGACCCCTGCAAACGAAAATAATTTTTCCAAAACGATTTGAAATTTTTTTTTCCCGTCGAAAAATTTCACACCTCGAATTTTTTTCTAAAAAGTGGGCAGGATTTCGGGGGTATGTCTAATGACCAAAAATGATTGTAATTGACTCTCGCAACCGAAAATAATTTTTCCAGAATGATTTGAAATTTTTTTTTTTTCGTCGAATTTAATGCACTTTAGATTTTCGGTAAGGAATTTTTTTTTCGAAAGTGCGTAAGATTTCGGTGGTATGTGTAATGACCAAAAATGATTGTAATTGACCCCCGTGTACGGATAAAATTTCGACGGAAAGTTTCATTGAAATATATTCACTAATGTAGGAGTTATGGATATTTGGAAATTGGACCATTTCTATGTGGTTTTTCTCATTTTACGGAGTCAAGGATCAACTTTTTGAATATTTTTGCGATTTCTACATATTCTCCACCAAAATACGCGTAGTTTGCTTTTTTAAACATTAAAATCGTCCAATCCGTTCAGAAGTTATGACGTTTTAAAGATTCGCATGAAAATTCGGGCAGTCATTTCTGGCCAGAAATTATATTTTCGGTAAGGAATTTTTTTTCTCGAAACTGAGTAGGATTTCGAGGGTATGTCTGTTGACCAAAAATGATTAAAATTGACCCCCGCATTCAAATATAATTTTTCCAGAACGATTTGAAATTTTTTAATTTTGTCGAAAAATTTCACACCTTCTCGAATTTTTTTCTCGAAAGTGAGTAGGATTTTGGGGGTATGTCTGTCGACTAAAAATGATTAAAATTGACCCCCGCATTCAAATATAATTTTTCCAGAACGATTTGAAATTTTCTAATTTTGTCGAAAAAATTTCACACCTTCTCGAATTTTTTTCTCGAAAGTGAGTAGGATTTTGGGGGTATGTCTAATAACCAAAAATGATTAGAATTGACCCCCGCATTCAAAGATAATTTTTCCAGAACGATTTGAAATTTTTTAATTTTGTCGAAAAATTTCACACCTTCTCGAATTTTTTTCTCGAAAGTGCGTAAGATTTCGGTGGTATGTGTGATGACCAAAAATGATTGTAATTGACCCCCACGACCGGAAATAATTTTTCCAGAACGATTTGAAATTTTTGAATTTAATTGTTAATAACTTTTTAACGAAGCCTCAGTCAAGAAATTGATATTCTTGATTTTCGTTTTATTTTGGCCTCTAGAATCCCCCATTAAAATTTTCCCCAGGGGTGGCCGAACACCCTGTATGTATAGCAAAGACGAAAGGAGGGAATCTTCAGTTTGCCTTACAACAGTCTAACAACGTGCATTAAAAATACTAAAACTTTAGACGCGTGTAGTTTCGAAACTAATGATTCCTCCATAACTGAGCCAGCATTAGAAGAGGCAAAACTTCCACACAAAATAAATCAGAAGCTAAACGATAAATTCAGCCTCGTGGTTCTTTTCATCTTCCTGAATAATATTATAAGTGTATTTTTCTTAATTCGACTATCGTTGTCTCCGTCTAACGCGTCTATCACTAACGTAACTATACACATAATGCAAGAATTATAAGTACGTTGCCTCGTAAAACAGAAAAAGAAAGACTAGTCATTTGACCAGTCATGGTAAGAATGGGTATACATGAAATGTCGGTAGGTTTAGTGTTAATTTCGTTCGTCGACCGTGCAACAGCAGCTCCACAATGTTGTTCGTTTCATTTTACTACGCGAGCGACTAGATACACATAGATCTCCGTAGGCGTGCGAAACTTCGAAAAGTTGAAAATTTCGGTGAGCTTGGTCTTCCGTAGACGTTTATGCTCCAAGTTTACACAAGTTGATATTGCCTTGACAAGACGGATGTTCGGAATAATCAAACTTCTACCGGCGAACAAGCACGATGAATAATGTATCGCGAGAATGGATGCGTTAACGCGATTTCTAATACGCCTTTGTGATACTTATATTCCAGTTTGCCTACCCGATTTCTGCTAATTAGATAACACAAATTACGATACTCTGTATTGCGATATAAATAAAGTAGTCCTGCGAGACGCGTAGCAATTTTTGGATAATTCAACTAGTTTCTACCCTCGCAAGTGCACGATTCGTGCTAGTGCTCGAGGGACGAGATGCTCGAATTACGTTCGCGTCAAATATAAGATGCAGATATCTTCCCCGATGCGAATGCTCGTACCTAAAACGATGTTGCAACATTTTCTGGCAAGCGCGAGCCTTGCGTGCTTCGAGCGTCGGTAAAAACTATGTTTTATGCTGTTTCAAATTCCTTCGCTGAAACCGTACGAAGAAATTTAAGAAAATCCGCGTAGAATGGTCGCGTTCTTCGGTGGAGACGTCTACTCGGCGATATTAATCGTAAAAAGAGGATTGAATTTTCGACAGAATATTTCTTTTCCACAATGCTGGCAATTCCTCGTTTCCGATTTTATAGAATGCTGTATATGTTAAACCGTACGTCTACATTTCCTATTCACCGTGTAATTTGGAGTTGGTTGAACGTAAGGTCGGTGGGCGAAGACAACCTCGGAAGGATGCGTCATGCAGAAGGCGCGTGGCTGCCAGAAAGGAAGGGACGACGACATGCGTCTGCAGTTGGAGCTTAGCGCCGCTGTAAGGCTGCTCGAGAGGAGAAGAATTGGCGCTGATTGGACCTTGGACAAACATCCGGCCGCATTTCGCGTCCCACGATCGAGAATGTGCTTCTTTCGACTCGGTGCAAAGCACAGTACACGTCCTAATAAACGATCAACCAGCGAATTTCTTCCGATTCCCTTCCTTTTGACGTGTACTTTCCACCGATAACACCGAAGCAGATACTCTCAGGGTGACACTTATTCACCGTATACTTTTTCGTCTCGATCATAACGGAATTAACTTGTGCAAACTTCGAATCGACAAAGTACGAATCGCTTACAAAAGAAGAAATCGCGTCAGAAAAGATCACCCTGGGCATATCAATTTTCCCAGGCACGAAAGCTAAACGGAGACAGGCAACGTGTTCCCTGATCGCGATAACGACGGTAGAGCTATAAATCTTTCTAGCCTTTAGGAAACTATAATTCCGTCTAAGCAATCACCATTCGTTATCGATCCGAACTGATAAATATACCGCGCCTTTCGTATGGTACAATTTAGAACACATACGCATTGGCTATATTATTCGATTGAACTTCGAAAAATGTTCGATCGTTCGAGTAGACGCTTTCCATCGTAATCGATGCGGAACTTGGGCCTGTTTCGTTTGGAGAGATTCCGAGTATCATCGAGCGTCTGTCTCTAAGGGTATAGCGGCAGACCAGTGGTCCGGCAACCTCGATGTGAAATTACATGTCAATGTCCACGCGAGAGTATTAGGTTTCGTGATTGACGACGGTGTACCCTGAACCTACAATTGGTTGCAGAACGGTCATAGGTTACCTATTAAGATTGATCCACGTCGGGGCAAAGCACTATATCAATTAACAGAAAGGCTTGTGTATCTATGGTTTTGGTAGGGTAAATGCGATCAATTATCAGGATCCGAGTAGACGATCGACGCAATCTGCCGATGTTAACAGTCGTGTACAACGAAAAACACATATACAGGGTGTTCGGCCACCCCTGGGAAAAATTTTAATGGGAGATTCTAGAGGCCAAAATAAGACGAAAATCAAGAACACCAATTTGTCGATGGAGGCTTCGTTAAAAAGTTATTAACAATTAAATTCAAGAATTTCAAATCGTTTTGGAAAAATTATTTTCGGTTGCGGGAGTCAATTACAATCATTTTTGATGAATACACATATCCCCGAAATCCTACCCTTCTTCGAGAAAAAAATTCGGGTAGGTGGTGAAATTTCTCGGCGAAAAAAAAAAATTTTCAAATCGTTCTAAAAAAATTATTTCCGATTGCAAGGGTCGATTATAATCATTTTTGATGAATAGATATACCCCGGAATTCCTACCCAGTTTGGAGAAAAAAATTCGAGAAGGTGTGAAATTTTTCAACAAAATTAAAAAATATTAAATCGTTCTAAAAAAATTATTTTTGATTGCAGGGATCAATTATAATAATTTTTTGTCAATAAACATACCCTCGAAATCCTAACCATTTTCGAGAAAAAAATTCCTTACCGAAAATATAATTTCAGGCCAAAAATGCTTTCCCTAAATTTCATGCGAATCTTTAAAACACCATAACTTCTGAACGGATTGGACGATTTTAATGTTCAAAAAGCCAAACGCCGCGTATTTTAGTGTAGAATATGTAGAAATTCTAAAAATATTCGAGAAGTTATTTCTTGACCACCTAAAATGAGAAAAACCCCATAAAAATGGTCCAATTTTCAAACAGCCACAACTCCTATAATAGTAAATATATTTCAATGAAACTTTTTTCTGAAGTAGAGCCCATAGGTATCTACAAAAAAGTATTAAACAACTTTTCTGTAGGACGCCAAGCGAAATTATGAAAAATCAAAAACGAATTTTTAAGGAAAATCGACAGGGGTAGGTGCCTAAATTTTTCGGCGAAATTGAAAAGTTTCAAATCGTTCTGGAAAAATTATTTTCGGTTGCAGGGGTCAATTATAATCATTTTCGGTGAATAGACATACTCCCGAAATCTTACCCACTTTCGAGAAAAAAATTCAGTATTGGTGGAACTTTAAACGTTAATAACTTCTTAACGAAGCCACCATCAACAAATTGGTATTCTTGATTTTCGTCTTATTTTGGCCTATAGAATCTCCCATTAAAATTTTTCCCAGGGGTGGCTGAACACCCTGTATAGTTTTGATTCCAGTTTAACCCGTTTAAAATACGGGACATTTAGGAGGTAACATCTTCACAAATATAACTAATTTTTCAAGTAAGTTACAGCGGATACGATACACAATCTGGATCGCAAAGCAAGACCTCCTTTTCGCGACCTTCGAATATCGAGGTTGAGGAACATTGAGAAAAGGGCTTTGATTAGAAACGCGATGTTCCAACATCGTGTCGCGATCATTAGCAAACACATCCCGGGGCGTGATTAACTTTGAATCCTGACCAGAAACTCTCCGTCGCTTTGCTCGGTAATATTACCGCGCAATTAAGATATAGGTCCCCGAGGAAACCGCGCGCAGTCAAACAACTGGCAGCAACAATTTGGCGCAACGTAATTACGCTGCCACGAAATAACGTTGGATTTCGAGGACGTCGTATATACACGCTCCGAAGTCGGAATCGACGACCATGGAGGGCGTTCGCGAACCCATTGCCTTCTCTGGTTATCCGAACGAGCGAGATTGGGGCCATATCGAGTCGAGGCGAACGCCTCCTCCGTTCGCCGGTCGCCATTCGGCCTGTGGGGTTATTCGTCTTCTCTAATTAACTATGGCCCTAGCACAGCCCGACAAACACGATACGGAACGCTACCGAAAATCGGGTAAAATTGGAATTGGACCGGTTGCATTAAGGGAAACGCAACGTCCGTTCCTAGATCCTGTCTAAAGCACGGGATTATCCCGTATCGTGATTGTTGTATCGCGAGTTCTGCTAGACTCCGGAAACGTTCCTTTCTAACGCGTTCATTGTCTGCCGACTCGCAATTACCGTTAAAGCTTTTAGAGTGCATCGTAGCGCTGATCGATCGACAGCAACATCACAACGTTTAGAAAACAACGGTCTAACGTATCGCGTCGAATGTTCCTGATCCAAATTTTCGGTTCGCGTGCCATCCGTAAAAATGGATAAGAAGCGACGGGAAAGAAGCCGAAAATTCCGCGACAGGAAATTGCTTCGTGCATATTTGAAGCCGAAACTTCAACTCGAGTTTACGTCGCCTCTCTATCTCGCTTCGAAATAACATTACGACGATTTTAAATTCAAATTTTATGCAACGTCTCCGGCTCGTTGAATTTTTCGAAACATTCTTTGCGGTACGTTTTATTATCGCGAGTTGTTTGGCAATTCTTATTCCGCGGCCCGTTCGTAAATTGCTCTTAGGCAATTAGCGAAAGTCTCCGTTACGTATGTGTATCTCATCTATTACGCATAACAGGCCGTTCCGTGTGTGGCAAACATAATTTTATTACCCGCAGGCATGAAACTCTGCGATCAGATTAACGAGTCACGATATTTGCGACATATTTACGTTCAAATTGTTTCTGCAGGTTTCGCCAACTATACGTTTCACTTAGTCCGCCGGGAGTAACGAAAAAGTCATTTTTCCAAGCCGTGTCCCCTCTGTTAAACACGAACGTAGCACAGGGAAATTCTACGTTGCATCTGCAAACAAGCAATCCGTTCGCGAACAAGCGAAAGCTAACTATATACGCGCAAACTGGTCTGTCGTCTGGCTTTGCAAAGTGATCGATCGTAAATGATTTCATCGAAATGCGTTTAATTTGATTTGATTCCCGCTGATTTCGAAACGCGCTAATTCAGAATTTCCACGAATCCACGAGAACGATATACGCTTTACGGCGACCGTACTGTTATTTTTGGTAAAACGCCTATCGTTCGAGTTCCGATATCGTGGAAAATTTTCAACGGAACAAGTACCGTTGGACAATTCTGAAAAATAAAAATTATACTAAAAGTTGGTAAGCTCACCTTGCTAATGGACTGCTGATGATGTAGTGCGTATAATAGAATATGCTGGCGACTGAAACCAGGAGTAGCGCCGCGACGCATCGCTTGACCGTGGCCTGCTTAACGACGCAGCGGGGACCGACGACGCTTAATAAAGGAACGCCAGCCTCGACCGCGGAAATCTTCATCACCATCGTCTCATCCGACGACGCGCGATGCCTCTCAGATTAGTCTCCGATCTTTCTTCTCAGTCCGTGGAAACGCGATCGAAACGCGGCAAATCCAGTCGTCCGTGGCTCCTGTAAAGTTCTTTCGCGATTCTTTCGCCAGGCTTCGGCTCTGCTCATAGTCGCGGACCGTATTTCGCCGAACGTATCTTCCTCGCGGGTCAATAGCGAGCCTGGGACAACGGGATTCGCGTAAAAAGCACCTCTCCGTTCGGTCGCGAGCGTTTCTTTTGTCGAGAAAATTGTCACGATCGCTCGAACGTGTAAATTTCTGTTTTCTTGTTAGGACTGGGCGCCTCGATTGCTTCGAGGCGATCTTCTCGCTCTGTTCGATCCTCAGATCGAAGTTACACCGGGTCCTGGATCGAATCCCTTGTCCCGTCTGTCGGACGACATCGATGATAGTTTACGAATAAAGAGCAGATCGCCACTTGTTGCGTTTCCAGGAGGGCAGCACGATCACCATTTTGCGAGCAGCAGCACAGGGTCGCGCTGTCCATCGCGATCGTTTTTAACCCATCTGGGAGAATTTTTATCGGATCCAGGGCTTGGATCTTTCACCGATGCCACGACGGAGCGGGCGACATTGTTACGTTCGCGTAACGATCCAGGACGCTCGTTGCCGGCGTTGCTCGTTCGAGACCATATCGCGATTCCGAGGAATCAGGTCCACGAAGACGAGTAAATAGCCTGGTCGAGGGGATTCCGAACGATTCTCAAAGTTTTCGTGGGAAACGTCGATATACCAGCAGCCCAACTCGGAATTTTATATTCGCCTGGCTAAAACGTCTGCGAATCTTCCACGGCGCATCACGGAAATCCGGCGTCTACTTCCGGTGTCGTTCCAAGGTAAGCCGGTTTTACGGGTGGACCATTTGTTATGGTGCACACGACCGCCCCAAGATACCAGAGCTTGGCTCCTAGACGTGCAAGCAAACCTGCTCACTCGTAAATTTCGAACCAAGATCTCTCCCCTTTCCCCCTCTCGTCCCCCCGATGACTTTTTCCTTCTCCGCCACGTTCGCCCGCCGTACTATCCCCCTCCTTCTTCTTGATGTACGCGTATCGCGTCCCTTCTTCTCGGTCCTCTGCTCCTACGGCCCTCTTCCAGCCTGTCAATTAGGGACGATGTAAAGTTACGATGCTTCCTGGCCAGAACGATTTTCGAACGTTATCCCTATCGCCTGTATCGATCTTGTCTGCGCAGCGTACGTGTATGCCTGGTTTACGAGTCTGTAACAGTGAACATGGAATGCGAATTGAGAAAAGAGCCTGGAACAAATGCGACAGTTGTAGCTTGTCGGGAGAGAAATGATCGGTTGCGCGATTTATCGGCCGATCGGGTATATTTAAAACACAAACCTGATACTACGGTAACAGCTTAATAATCCAATTATTTACAGCTCTTTGTACTCTAGCAGATTTTTCTACCATTTTAACCACTGGACTACGGGATCCCTCGAGCCGGAAATCGCGTCGAGGAATCCCGTAGTAAGTTAAGAACTTTATGCTTCCCGTAGAAAATGGCCCTGTAAGTCGTAAACTGGCAAAGCATTCGATCTTGATTAAGTGTACGGATAAAATTTCGACGGACTTGCGAACTCTGCATCCAATTTCCAAAGTATGTACGGTCGAATATGTGTTGGTTTAACGAACGAAAGGAATTCAAGTCTAACAACGAGTCGCCGTAATTGACGAATCGATCGACCGGTAGGAAAAGCAGTTTCGAACCGCCATCAAAAAACGATTAAACAACGGGAACGACAAGCGGCTGATCAGGACGCTCGACAACTCCAATTAATCGATCGTACTTTCGCGGAAGCGTTGCAATTCCACCGAGCTCCCTCTCTTTAATTTTTATCCGTCGGTTGTACATCGGTCGCAGCAAGAACTCCATTAATCAACCACTGATCCCCTCCCCCGCAACGATGGAAACCTTTGTCCCGGGTCGCGTGCTCCGCTCTGTATCGAATATTTCAAAGAGTCTCGTTCGAGTTTCGTAAGGGGCGGCGTTTCTGCAAAAACCAGGGAAATAAATTGAAAATGATTCATCGAGATGGGCAAAGAGGACACGGATCGGGAAGAATCGACGCCAAGAAGTTTTCTCGGGAAGAACATCGTCTTTCGTTCGATTGTTCGGTGCCTCCTGGGAGCTGACCTAACGTTTCTCTGCGAGAAGATACCTACACCACACCTTTCGCCTCTTGGTAGTCGACTCTCGCGAACAGGAGGCGGACGATAAACGCGACGATCGGTGGAAAGGTGTCGTTCGCGATGGAAGGCCGCGGAATTTAATTACGCGACCGTTCGAAAATGGAGACCGTCGCGTCGCCTCGTGAAATGTGTTTCCCCCGCAGACGGCTCGCCATCGTTTCGACCAATTTCTTTCATTGGAACGTTTCTACGGAGAAACCGAGAGGAACTCCTGCGGCGAGGAATCGGCTCGAGCGCGGTCTATACACCAGCAAAAATTCCTCGGACAAATATATTTCGTTATCTGAATTATTCATCGCGTGGAGGTAATTTCAGATCCCCTTTGAAATGTACGGGCGAACGGTGCTTAATTCAAGAGACACGTTTTGGCTCCCCGAGTGGGTCGTTAGTCGGATGCATCACGTGCGCGGATTTAAAGGGCGGAACTACATAGGTGCAGCTCCGGTTAGATTGCGCTCAGAGACTACTCGATCGTCGCGAAATGATTACGCGAGCTTTCCTGATTATTCCTCCGAATGGACCCATCTTTCTTCCGATGTTTGCGCGCACCGTAGAACCTTGGCGAAACGTTTGTACAGTCTGAGTTCGCGCGGAATCGTGAATCCAATTTCAGTCGGCGCTCTTTCTCTCCCCCTCTCACCTTCCCTTCGTCTGCAAGCATATTTACAGGCATCTCGATGCACTTCAATGGCGTTTTAATCTGGCAAATGCATTCCGTATTCGCTGGCCCGAGGCCTCTGTCTTTCGTTCGTTCCGTACGCGCGCAACTTTTCCCATCGTTGCCCGGAGCAGCCAAACTCTCGATCCATCGTGCACACCAGGGAAACAGCACGCCATTTTTCGAGTCGAATCGTCCATTAACCATACTCGCGTGCGATTCAACCACGCTACACCGAGGTTTATTACAAGACTAGAAAATTATACGCGACGATGCAACGAACAAAATGACGGCGCTATCGTAACAGAGGCCCTCGCGCAGCCTCGACGAATTCGTTTATGCGCACGCAAGGGAATCGCAAAAATACTAGATCGAGAATTATTCGCAAGGGCGTGCTTCGCGCGGAGAGAATATACGATGGATACCGCGCAACGAACGCACGCGTAATCAACTCGGGAGATCGGCTCGTTTGTTTTTACAATTAAGCGAATCGCATTTTGTTTCGCACCCCGGAGAATATACAGGGTGTTCGGCCAACCCTGGGAAAAATTTTAATGGGAGATTCTAGAGGCCAAAATAAGACGAAAATCAAGAATACCAATTTGTTGATGGAGGCTCTGTTAAAAAGTTATTAACGTTTGAAGTTCCGCCTGTACTGAATTTTTTTCTTGAAAGTGAGTAGGATTTCGAGGGTATGTCTAATGACCAAAAATGATTGTAATTGACGCCTGCAACCAAAAATAATTTTTTCAGAACGATTTAGAATTTTTTAATTTCGTCGAAAAATTTCAGACCTTTGCGAATTTTTTTCTCGAAAGTGCGTAAGATTTCGGTGGTATGTGTAATGACCAAAAATGATTGTAATTGACCCCCGTGTACGGATAAAATTTCGACGGAAAGTTTCATTGAAATATATTCACTACTGTAGGAGTTACGGATATTTGGAAATTGGACCATTTTTATGTGGTTTTTCTCATTTCGCGGGGTCAAGGACCAACTTTTTGAATATTTTTACGGTTTGTACATATTCTTCATCAAAATACGCGTAGTTTGCTTTTTTAAACATTAAAATCGTCCAATTTGTTCAGAAGTTATGACGTTTTAAAGATTCACTTGAAAATTCGGTCAGTCATTTCTGGCCAGAAATTATATTTTCGGTAAGGAATTTTTTTCTCGAAAGTGCGTAGGATTTCGAAGATAGGTCTATTCACTAAAAATGCTTGTAAGTGACCTCCGTAACCAAAAATAATTTTTTCAGAACGATTTGAAATTTTTTTTTTTTTGTCAACCACCTAACTAGATTTTCTGTAAGGAATTTTTTTCTCGGAAGTGCGTAGAATTTCAAGGGTATGTGTAACGACCAAAAATGATTGTAACTAACCCCCGCAACCGAAAATAATTTTTTTAGAACGATTTGCAAAATTCTTTTTTCGCCGAAAAATTTCAGCATCTACCCGAATTTTTTTCTCGAAACTGAGTAGGATTTCGAATATATGTCTATTCACTAAAAATGCTTGTAAGTGACCTCCGTAACCAAAAATAATTTTTTCAGAACGATTTGAAATTTTTTTTTTTTTGTCAACCACCTAACTAGATTTTCTGTAAGGAATTTTTTTCTCGGAAGTGCGTAGAATTTCAAGGGTATGTGTAACGACCAAAAATGATTGTAATTAACTCCCGCAACCGATAATAATTTTTCCAGAACGATTTGAAATTTTTTAATTCCACCCAAAAATTTCATCACCTACTCGAATTTTTTTCTCGAAACTGAGTAGGATTTCGAATATATGTCTATTCACTAAAAATGATTGTAATTGACCCCCGCAACCAAAAATAATTTTTCCAGAACGATTTGAAATTTTTGAATTTAATTGTTAATAACTTTTCAACGAAGCCTCCATCGACAAATTGGTATTCTTGATTTTCGTCTTATTTTGGCCTCAAGAATCCCCCATTAAAATTTTTCCCAAGGGTGGCCGAACACCCTGTATAGCGCAAAGATGTTCTCGAACCCGCGTCTTTTCCAAAATGGATCGAAGATCGTCGCAATCGATCGTGCGCGCACCAGCGTTAATCTGTCTGCTCTCCACCCTGCAAAGTCCATTTCAGTAATTTAACAAAGTCGCCCGCGCTTCGAACGACCTGGAAGTCGTACGAACTTCAATGCGAAACCCATCGCGACGACAGAACGATAATTGCTCGCTCGAAATGCCCAGAACTCACGACCGGTCGTGGACGTGGAATTTCAAAGGAGATTTTATTAGTAAAAGCTCGCGTAATTGGTCTTCGGTTAATCGAGCCCGGCGAATGCGTCGAGCGTGCAAAAAAATTAATTTGAAATTGGATTCTCCGGCCGCAACCTCGAGCCCGCGAATTTCGCGAACGTCACGTCTCGCGTTAATTAAAGAAATTTTCGACCGATAAAGGGGCTAATCGACCATCGGCAACGGGGAACACGGAAAACGCGAAACGGCTCAAAATCCTCGCGCAACGTTAGAAAAGAACATGGAAGGAATAAGAAGCCGGTCGTGCGACGCGTTAACGGTTCAGCAAACCGTGGATTTGGTTTGCTCGAGCCCGGCCAAGGTGTCGAAAGCCATTCGCAGTTTAAAAGCCACGGGCGTACCACGATCTCCGCGAATTACCACAACTTAAAAAGCAATTAACTGGCTGACGAGCCGGCCGCGATGAGACAGAGGATTTTTTCCTAGCCAACCATCGGCTTTTGTTACTCTTTTTCACAGGTAGTTTCGCGTAAAACTGTCCGCCCGGCTGCACCTGTATGCAGCCTTACTCTGGTTTCAAATTAAAAACTCTTTGTTAATAGTCGTTCGTTGCCTCGCATATACGAATAAGGCATCGTAAGACTTTAAATGAATTTAGCACGTACAAGGGAATCAACAATTTATCGTATCCGCATTTACACGAATACCGGCGTTTATTTCTTTTTTTTTTTTTTTTTAAATCGATGAAACGCTACCGGGGAAAATTGCTACCGGTATTATTCATGCGGCCCGGAAGCAATCCAGCGTTGAACGAGTTTTAATCGCAAGGCAAAATCCTGGACTCGGACGCTGCGGGTGGATTTGTAATTTTTCATTAAACCTCGCGTGGAAATATCAGTTCTGCTTACGAAACGAACTCGACAAATTTTGCATTTCGCGTCGGAGAACGTAACAACATCCACGCACGACTAAACGAACCAAATTTCCAGCGACTAACTTTGCACCGAAATGATCGCGAATGGGTTACTTTCCGTACGTCAAAGACGAGAGTTACGATCCCTTACCGATTCATTATTAAACAATGTCTTTGACGCGCCTGGAGACGGGAGCACAGCGTCGGTGAACTTTTCCTCGCTGTTTTTTTTTAATAAACTCGGTGGACGCGCGAAACTCGCGCGACACTTTCGTTATTCTCGTTTATCGCGGCGCGGCCCGGCTCGGTTTACATCACAATTTCGGTAGGGGTGGCGCGCGTTTGCGGTCAGCCGGAATTTCACCGCCATATTTTTGCCCGCCGCAACTGGACCTGATCTGTCACCGGCCGCTGTCATTTCGACACCGTTGCGCGTCGATAGACGGCCAGATGGACACGCCGAGACAGATAGACGACGCAGTGGCGTTTTATTGACGGCGCAGCGACGCCCCTTCACGGGCGTCGCGTGTCCCGTGGAATTGAACGCGGCTCTGTAAATTCGTTCGCACGCCACCGGGCCAACATTTACGAGTCCACGCGTTAATTCGTTCGTGAGAATATTTAAAACAACGCGGAAGCCGCAACCGAGGCTCGTCGTGACAGACTCTTCCTGTTGGGACCGACACTCTGACAACCCCCTCGAACACCCTCCTATTTACAAGAGAATAGTAACATTCCTGAGAATCACCATAGGCTTCTTAAGAGCCGCGGCGAGCAACAGATTAATATAAAGATCTTGGCGGGATCTAAACGAATATGGGTTACAGCTGTCCAAGGATTCCAGTTTAAGACGTTGCGCAACAGTGTAATTCTAGACTGCTGGGAATATGGTCAGCTCGTATTAATTTGTACAGCGCACAGTGGTTCGAGCGAGGAAAAAAGTAGATTTTTGCAATGTTGTATAACCAAGTTTATTATAATTGCGAATGAAGATGATTGAAATATTAGAATCAACAAAGATTTCTGTAAATACCCACCTGATTGCAAAGATATTATAACATGGAAGTTAGCAAATAGGGAATCGGCTATTTTGGACTACAAGTGCACCTACAAATAAACGCAGTTACAAGTATCTGAAAAATGTAAGAAAAAATACAATTATGTAATTTGATTGTGTTGACAATAAGTAAGTAAATTACATAAATAAAGTTAACGACAATCTCATTTATTTCAATAGGACATATGTTGTACAAAACCGCATTTTTAAGAATAGAATTGAAATTTAATTAGACATAACTTTTTTGCGTCAGCTAGCGTCAAAATGAGACTTAATGCTAATTGTGCACTATATTTTTAAGTTTATATCCAAATAGGTTTCAGCTGCGTAAATCAGCGATTTCGATATTGGGAGCATTTTTTCTGTAATGTTGATCAATGTCTGAAATATCTCGCTTTCATTTTGGGTCATTGATATTGTCTTAAATGGAGTCATATATTTTTTAACTTATTATTTCATTGTATTTGTTATTTTCTACAAAAAAGTACTAACATATTTATATCGGGAGATCATTAGTTTTAATTTAACGACTTAATATTAATATTCAAAAGTCTCCGAAAGTAATAGTTTTTTGACATAAATATGTTAATACTTTTTTGTAGAGAATAATACATTTAAATGTATATGATTCCATCTAGTCAGGTCTAGTCACTTGATTGGTAATCTTTGCTGAACCAATCAAGTGACAAACCCAATGACATCCACCTATTCCGCGCGCCTGAAAAGCGGTCCGTGCGGAGTAAGCAGTACCAATGGGGGTGGAAGGCAAGACAAAGATGATTTTGCAATGTGATGGAATTTCCGCCAGGCTTGGGCCCCTGGACGTGACCTGGTCAGTAGCCATTAGGTCCAATCTCGGGGCCCTTTGGAAATTCACGTTTAGAAGACGACAAAATTTTAACAGATACAATTCAGAGGATTAAAAAATAAACAGATTTTCAGAAAGAGCTGTACTGAAAAAATCGGTTGAAATACTCGAGAAAATGTTCTCGGATATGCACCAATGAAGATACGATGCACATGCTTCTAGCTTCTTCCGATCCGTACGTAAATAGTTTACGAACAGTGCCTAAGAAAAAGATGTTTGAACTCGACAACGATGCGATGGTTTTACTTGCAGAAGGCAATGATTAGGTAATTACAAGATAATAATTACACAAATATAACTATCCTCGTTTTTCATATTTAATTTATAACGTATTTTTCTTTACAAATCAGTAAACTATTTGTTACATTTATAAAAATGTGATATACTTTGCAACGAGAAAAACATTTCTCAATTTTTCGTCATTTACCACAAATTATTACTTCATTTTGGATCAGCCATTTCGTTTTTTGCAATTTTGACTTCAGATTTATAATTAGCAACCTCAAAAACACGGGAATACCAATTTTTACGCAAATTGAATCTGTCACATTGATGCTATTGTATTTTTTCCTAAATATTGGTAGTTCGAACCACTGTGCAGCGCCGTCGAGTTCCTCTTAAACGAAACTTTCGAGCCAGGAATCTGGAGGAAAAACCAATGTAATTTTCGACCACAGGGTACGAGGAAACGTGGAACTTTCGATACGAGAATTCCGTTTAATTTTGCCTAGTCGTGTTTTAGTCTACCGAATCAACGAACAGAAACTGGCTCTCTATCGTAGGGAGTACCATCATTTCCGTGACAAACCTCATCGAGACGCTCCAACCAAATTCGAATATCCGGATTATCCTCGTCTTCTAGCTGATGCATGCGCGGTCCAATGGTCGTGCCGTAACCTACAATTCCTCGGTATGTAATACGGAATTTCATAATCTCCGTAATTATCCGGGATAATCTCGAGTTCTCGGTCTAACGAACGCTCCCGGTTTATTCCAGTAATGAAAATATCTACCCTCGGTCATACTTGTCCATTGTTATTTGACCGAAGAGATCCTCGTTACCGTATACTAGGAAAATCGATACGCCAAACCGCAACAACGGTCGTCGTCCTCGTTCTCGCTTATCGAATTAATTTCTAAAATGTCGCCGCGAGAATTCTATTTTAGTCCGAAACATCGGGTCGGGTCTAAGAATGCGGATAATCGAATTACGGCTACTCGCGCGAAAATAAAGCGGCGAGAACCGAGGTTCTTACGAGGGAAAAATACTCGCTGAAAGAACGAAACGCTGCAACCAGCCAAAACTGTACTTTTTCCCTTGGTTTGGCTTTGCCATCGGATAGGAAGGGAAGAAATTGTCAAAAAAATATTACCAGCGAGAGAAGAAGGTAAGCAAAATCCCGACAGCATCCCGTGCAAATAATCCGGTATTTCGAATGGCTGTCAGGTCCGGGAAGTAATAATACGAATATCCATTCGAGATAACCGCGTTCGCGAGAGAATAATACATAAATAAGTCTCGAAAACTAATACCTTATTCACGTCTCGGGAGCAACGAGGAATAGAAGAAAATACGGCAGCCGTTTTTGTCTCGACGCGTTCTTTAAATACGCGCAAGGTGAACCGCTTAACTTCGTCACCTTTATTTATTCCAGGGTTACCGAATCGATTCGAACCGTGTTATCGTGCATAATTTGAATCTCGGAATCAACAAGTACTCGGTACAAGGTAATTTTTATAAATTCATTATTGGAAAACTGATCCGCTATTCGTTTCGATGGATCGATCAAGCTTCGAAGTAGCAAAGTGGAATTTGTTTCGAATTTGTTGGCAGCGAGGATCTTGTACGATTCGAGGCGCTGCCGCCCTTAAACGCTCCTCGACAGTTTTTCCACGAGTGCTATCCGCGATTACGGTTTTCATAACCAGTTACTCGCGCGTAAGTGCTCGAAAGACGTCGTTGAGTCGAGTGCTCGATGTGCCCCTAACTACTCTCGCGCTTGCTCTTCCTGGCGTAACGTTATTCGCTCGATTGCTCGCGAATATGGATGGAAAACCGCGACTACCTCCAATTATCCACCGTCTTGTTCGCGTGAATATCTTTTCGTTCGTTAGCGAGAGTCAATCCCAGGAAATTATACGTTCGTTCGTTCGGTCGCGAATGCAAGAAAATGCGCTGAAACGTCTACTATCCAAAGTACTCTGTCACCTAACGGTTCCGTGATTCGTACGAACCGTATCTTTGTCCGCTACAACGCTATGCGCCAGCTACGATCGAGAGCTCGTTTAAAAATTTCATAGACGCGCGAGATGGGACACTTGGAATCCGCGACACGATTTCGACGCCATTCGTTCCGCGAACAGCGTCCTTTTCGCCTTTAATTCCAGCCTCGTTTAACATGCGCTATTACCTTCGCCGGCGTTCGTTCCGATTATCGACGCGAATTCCATTCTACAATTTAAATGTACGCGCCGTCGATGAATTATTAATAAATCCGATCAGCGGCAGCCCAATTATCGTCGCGAGATTACGCAACACGGTTCTTGCAGTTTAACGGAAAAATATTTTTGCTTAACGGCCCAACGAATCTGCAATTAGTATCGAGATCGAATTAGATGGCCGTATCGTCGTTCGAAAACCAATAATTATGCGCTCCGATGGTCTCGATGTTCGATTTTAACGAGAAACAGCGCGTCGACGGATTCGTAAAAGACGACGAGTTTTGAAGAAGTGGCTCTGCGACGTTCCTATCGCGGCAAGCAGCTCGTTACCGGTGCTAATTCCTGCGAGTTCCTAGCGCGACAGATGTTAACACTGAATTAACACGTACGACGTGCGAGCACATGGAACCGAGGCGAGTTAACAGCGTTGCCGGGGCGTCGATATGATCGCAATTTCAGCTTACAACCATAATTAACGCGTACTGTGCACCGGTACACCTGACTGGACTCCACTAAAACGTACTTTACCGACCGTTAGCTACATACGATAGATGCCAGGGCTCGTCGAACGACGGTACATCCAAACTACGGTAGACGCTCTCATCGTCCTTTCTGTTCTTTCTTTGGCTCCAAGTTCTACTTGGATAAGTTGAAACGTGAATTCCTCGATCATCGTTAAAAGCCAAAGAGAGTTACTTATCCGAATTTCGCGTTGCTCCGTTTTCCCGAGTGTCCGTTCCTCGATGCTCTCCAGCCTCCAACGTTCCTTCCGCCGTCGTAAGAACATCTATCGGTTCTATCCTGCCTCTCCTCATCGTTCAACTAGTAATTCCAAGTTCGATGGTCGCGATGCACGCTTTCGAACTTCCACGACGTGGATTTACTGCTTATTCGCGGTGCTTTCCACTTTCGTCGGATTAAGCGACCGTAATGCATTAGCAATGAACTCCTCTGCACGGACGAGTACTCGCGCCAATTCACCCGGGAATATCGACCGCCCACGTAACGATATTCGACGAGGGTCTCTTTCAAATTTTTCTTCTATATTTCCAAGCAAATTTAATACGAATTTAATCGAGCCGAATAGCTTAAACTCGAAGGCGAAAACAAAAGTAAAAACCGAGCTTCCAAGTATACAAGGTGTTCGGCCACAGACGAGGTATACGAGTAGAACTTACATCCAATGTATTTTTTCGACCCATTGTTTGAATTTTGTATCATTGAAATCCTTCGATTCGTCCAGAAGTTAGGATTTATTAAACATACGTATGAAATTTCAGTACAGTTCTGGTCAGAGATTATAGTTTTGGTAAAGAATTTTTTTTCTCGAAAGTGAGTAGGATTTTGGGGGTATGTCTAATAACCAAAAATGATTGTAATTGACCCCCGCATTCAAATATAATTTTTCTAGAACGATTTGAAATTTTTTAATTTTGTCGAAAAATTTCACACCTTCTCGAATTTTTTTCTCGAAAGTGAGTAGGATTTTGGGGGTATGTCTAATAACCAAAAATGATTGAAATTGACCCCCGCATTCAAATATAATTTTTCCAGAACGATTTGAAATTTTTTAATTTTGTCGAAAAATTTCACACCTTCTCGAATTTTTTTCTCGAAAGTGAGTAGGATTTTGGGGGTATGTCTAATAACCAAAAATGATTAAAATTAACCCCCACATTCAAATATAATTTTTCCAGAACGATTTGAAATTTTTTAATTTTGACGAAATATTTCACTCCTTCTTGAATTTTTTTCTCAAAAGTGAGTAGGATTTCAGGGGTATGTCTAATAACCAAAAATGATTGTAATTGACCCCCGCATTCAAATATAATTTTTCCAGAACGATTTGAAATTGTTTATTTTTGTCGAAAAATTTCACACCTTCTCGAATTTTTTTCTCGAAAGTGAGTAGGATTTCGGGGGTATGTCTAATAACCAAAAATGATTGTAATTGACCCCCGCATTCAAATATAATTTTTCCAGAACGATTTGAAATTTTTTAATTTTGTCGAAAAATTTCTCACCTTCTCGAATTTTTTTCTCAAAAGTGAGTAGGATTTCGGAAGTATGTCTATTGACTAAAAATGATTGGAATAGTCCCCCGCAACTGAAAATAATTTTTTCAGAATGATTTGAAATTTTGTAATCTAATTTTGTTAATAACTTTTTAACGAAGCTTCAAGAGACTCGACTTGATGTCTGTAGTAGAATACCCTTCGGTAAAATTGGTCGTGCGGTATAGCAAACACTATAATAAACGGTCTTTACGATCTTAGCCGCGTCGATCGGCATCCTGGACGTTACACGACGTTCGAGTTTCGCGTCTTTTTACCGTTGCAGATCGTGACTCGCCTCAAACGTATACATTCATCGTTTCTAGATGAAAAATGCAATGGCTTCTTCTTCGTGATCGATGGACTACGAAGAAATTTACGTAGCTTTCGGAAACTTGTATTCTCGGCAACGATACTGGACATTCTTGAAACGCCGTATTTTAATGATCCATGGCCGCGCGGTGTAGATCATTTGACGAGTTTTTTGGAGGATGTCGCAGTTTCGCGTTGCGCTATTTGATCGTAAAGATTGCTGTTCGTCGTCGATCAATTGGGTTGCACCGAGCGTGCAGAGAATCTGGCATAAACGAAACGCGTCGTAAGTTAGGTTTTGGATCGACAAGTTCGTAATTAGTACGCTTGTGTGTTCCCCTCTTGAACAGGAAATTAATTAGATCGGACACGTGTAACAACCGCGTGGTGGAAAATCGATTCTTTTCCTGCGCGCGAATCGCGTGACCCGTGGTTTCGACCAAACTGCAACAGCGCTGAAATTCGAACGCTTTAAGCTCGCTCGGGGTTGAAACGGACGTTCCGGGCTGTTTCGAGTATTTATCTTCCTTCTCGTTGAATAATTTTTGTCTCCAGGTATTTTATTTGTCGACGTTTCGTCGCGGTAACCGCAACGACAATGCATATCGAGCGAACCACGGAAACGAAGGCTAATTAATTAAACTGCACAAAGCGTAGTTAAGTAAGTAATTAAATTAATAGCGCTAAAAATACGGAAACACGAGATGTTACTCTGTCGCGGAAGCAACGAGATCGTCGAGCAGGAAATACGTCTAATTTGTCGTCGCGAGCCCATTACGGTTCGTTGATGTTAACCGGTTTTCTTACGTTTTACAAGTATTTTAAAATGGAAAGGTGTAGTACGCTTGAGAGACTAATTACAGATTATGCATCCAGACAATGTTCGGTAAAATGATCGAATAAAAATCAACAACTTGGTATAAATTAGCCGAATATTCCGGGTATTACGCTCAAAACGATTAAAGGATTTTATTTCAACGAACAAGCGTTTTCGAAGTTTTTGTAATGTTTTCTGGGATTAAATCCTACAAAATGAACGAAAAATCATTTAATTACAAAGTTCATTGCTATAAAATCTTCGAACGCGTTGGCGTGTAAAATTTAATTAAAAATTGTTTCACGACGTTTCTACGGCCAAGGCCTCTAAAATTTAATGGAACATCGTTGCAAAGTGTTCCAACGTCAACGTTGTAAAATTTAATTAGCAATCGTTTTATAACGTCTCAACGTCGAACGTTAAGAATTAATTAAGAGTCTTCCGGAGCGTCGATGAAATCATAGTTTTCAACCGTCGCGTTCGTTGTTTGCAGATTCCAGAACGCTGAGATACACTTTCATAACTGCCGAACGATACGATGACGAACGACGCGTCAAGTTTGTAACGCTGCACGACTAAATATAGATCGTGAGGCAAAAAATATGAAGCAACAACGGCATTCGAGACATCGACGAACTGTACGGCAATGTATTCCAACACGTTCGCCTTTGAGAGTTAGATATGCATGCCGTGGATGGATTATTGCAAACGTTCTCCTAAGAAATCCTCGAATCGTGCACAACTTAGGTTTATCGTTAGAAAATTCCCTAGGGCAAATTGTTTTTGAACTAGACGTACGCTAAAAAGTATGCAAAAGGCCTGAATAGCGTAACGATTGCTTCCACGTAACTCTACGACTCCACATAACGAGTTTATACTCCAACGTAGAATAGTGTTTCTTTGGACAAGTGTGATTCAGCAACTATAAAGCGAATTTTACGGATCTCGGTATTGCTCTACGCTAAAATTTATATCCGCGTCGAAGCTCGACACAATCATCGTCGAACTGTGATCGTTCTGTTTGCGATCAACGACGACGATGCAATGGGAATTTTTAATTTTCGATAGATCCGCGTACTCGACCTATAATTACCTGTGTGATTTGCACCAACGATCAAGAGCTAACGAAACACGAATCAGCTTTGGCTGGGAATTCTATTTGGCGTACATAAATACTACCTAGTCGAACCAGTACAGAAGAAAGCTATTGCTAGTCGCATAGAAGATCCGCAAAATTGTATATTCCGTGCATAGACTCGAGCGCATTGCCCTCTTTGTGCTGGTTGAATACACGATACCACCAATGGATTTCGTTAATTTTCTATCAGGAGATACGCACAGTCCGCTACACGCTTAAAAGTTGTATTAAATATAATTCGAAGTTGCTTAGGCGGACGATCGGACAAGTAGGTGCGTACGAATATCGATCCTTTAGGACGTTGCGTTTCACGCGGCATTATTAAACTCGGGTCACCCTGTTTCGTGCGTATCGGTTCAACGAGCCGTGTAAATATTTGCGAGTTTCCGGCGTGGTGAAACGCGCAAAAAATGGAACAGAAAAAAAGAGATGCAACGGAATAAAAAAAAAAGCAACGGCGAAGGGGCGAGGAAGAAAAATTGAAACGGACGCGAACGTTTCGATTCAATAAAATCCTATTAGGGCACGGATCGTGGAAATTCATTCGACGGACGGTAATTAGAATCGAACGCGGTACCGGACCGTGGCCGGACAATGTACCCGTTCGAAATGCATTTATACGAAATAAAACTTTTAACCGCCGCACGGAGGGTCACCCGACCGACCGAATTTCGATTAAGATAATTATTCTCGAGCCGAGCAAACGTTACCTCCAAACGCGTATTAGTCTTAGCTTCTTTCTAGTCCAAGCTGGGCGCGAATAATCGATAAAATAATTAGCGAAAAGAAACGGGTAAGAGAGGGTAATCCACCGTTGGCGTAGCGACCTTTTAATCGTGAAATTTCGAGGTACCCGTTCGATCAACTCTGGCTAGTTTCGTTGGATAAAAAGCTCCAACCCCTTGGAAAATTTTGGTTATGCCTACGACGATAACAGCAACTCGGTTGGATCTTGAGGCTAATTTGCATTCACGGTGTCTTGCGACCTTTATGCGCGAAATAGGTTGCAACTGTGCTTTCTCGCTTTGTCGGGAACGCACAGAGGCGCGCAGTCGGCTAGCCTTGACACACGCCAGCGCGAATAAAAGATGCATTTTCCATTGTCCCCTTCTCTTTGCGTATACGTTAACGGCCAAAGGAATTTCGCGTTTCTCCTCGTCCTTGAAACAATCGGTTACGTTTCTCGTGTTATACGTTGCCGTTTTTGTTTCAGGTATCCGCTGCTGCAAAACCGTCCAACAGACTGGAACGCGCTGTTTTTTTTTTTCAATCCATAGCGAAACACCATAGTTTACGTCGCTAGATACAGCGCTACCTACGCGCGCATACGTTCACGATAGCAACCGTGCCAAGTATTTCAAATCCGCCGCTGCGCTGCTCTATCCTATACAGGGTGTTAATGGGAGACTCTAGAGGCCGAAGTAAGACGAAAATCAAGAATATCAATTTCTTGACTGAGGCTTCGTTAAAAACTTATTAACAATTGAATTAAAAAATTTCAAATCGTTCTGGAAAAATTACTCTCGCTTGTGGGGATCAATTGCAATCATATTTGGTCATTACACATACCCCCAAAATCCTACGCATTTTCGAGAAAAATATACCTTATCGAAAATCTAATTAGGTGGCTAAATTTATCGACGAAAAAAAAAATTTCAAATCGTTCTGGAAAAATTATTTTTGGTTGTAGGGGTCAATTACAATAATTTTTGTTGAATAGACATACCCCCGAAATCCCAACCACTTTCTAGAAAAAAATTCGAGAATGTGAAATTTTTCGACGGGGGAAAAATATTTCAAATCGTTTTGGAAAAATTATTTTCGGTTGCAGGGATCAGTTACAATAATTTTTGGTGAATAGACATACCCCCAAAATCCTACGCATTTTCGAGAAAAAAATTCCTTACCGAAAATCTAATTAGATGGCTAAATTTTTCGACGAAAAAAAAAATTTCAAATCGTTTTGGAAAAATTATTTTCGGTTGTAGGGGTCAATTACAATCACTTTTGGTGAATAGACATACCCCCAAAATCCGACCCACTTTCTAGAAAAAAATTCGAGAATGTGAAATTTTTCGACGGGGAAAAAAAATTACAAATCGTTTTGGAAAAATTATTTTCGGTTGTAGGGGTCAATTACAAACATATTTGGTGAATACACATACTTCCAAAATCCTACGCATTTTCGAGAAAAAAATTCCTTACCGAAAATCTAATTAGGTGGCTAAATTTATCGACGAAAAAAAAAATTTCAAATTGTTATGGAAAAATTATTTTCGGTTATAGGGGTCAATTATGATTATTTTTGGTAAATAGACATACCCCCAAAATCCCACCCATTTTCTAGAAAAAAATTCGAGAATGTGAAATTTTTCGACGGGGAAAAAAAATTTCAAATCGTTTTGGAAAAATTATTTTCGGTTGTAGGGGTCAATTACAAACATATTTGGTGAATACACATACCCCCAAAATCCTACGCATTTTCGAGAAAAAAATTCCTTATCGAAAATCTAATTAGGTGGCTAAATTTATCGACGAAAAAAAAATTTCAAATCGTTCTGGAAAAATTATTTTTAGTTGTGGGGGTCAATTACAATAATTTTTGTTGAATAGACATACCCCCGAAATCCCACCCACTTTCTAGAAAAAAATTCGAAGTGTGAAATTTTTCGACGGGGGAAAAAAATTTCAAATCGTTTTGGAAAAATTATTTTCGGTTGTAGGGGTCAATTACAATCACTTTTGGTGAATAGATATACCCTCAAAATCCGACCCACTTTCTAGAAAAAAATTCGAGAATGTGAAATTTTTCGACGGGGAAAAAAAATTACAAATCGTTTTGGAAAAATTATTTTCGGTTGTAGGGGTCAATTACAAACATATTTGGTGAATACACATACCCCCAAAATCCTACGCATTTTCGAGAAAAAAATTCCTTATCGAAAATCTAATTAGGTGGCTAAATTTATCGACGAAAAAAAAATTTCAAATCGTTCTGGAAAAATTATTTTTAGTTGTGGGGGTCAATTACAATAATTTTTGTTGAATAGACATACCCCCGAAATCCCACCCACTTTCTAGAAAAAAATTCGAAGTGTGAAATTTTTCGACGGGGGAAAAAAATTTCAAATCGTTTTGGAAAAATTATTTTCGGTTGTAGGGGTCAATTACAATCACTTTTGGTGAATAGATATACCCTCAAAATCCGACCCACTTTCTAGAAAAAAATTCGAAAATGTGAAATTTTTCGACGGGGGGAAAAAATTTCAAATCGTTTTGGAAAAATTATTTTCGGTTGCGGGGGTCAGTTACAATAATTTTTGTTGAATAGACATACCCCCGAAATCCTGTGCATTTTCGAGAAAAAAATTCAACACTGGCGGAACTTTAAACGTTAATAACTTTTTAACGACGGCTCCATCAACAAACTCGTATTCTTGATTTTCGTCTTATTTTTCCCAGGGTTGACGGACTCCGTCTCGATCATCTCGAGTGTATCCGCAAAATCGTATCGTATGGGTCGAGCAAGGATTAATATTTTTTGTTAATACAGGGAGAATGTTGAGGAGCGTCTTCGATCGAAAAACCGATCAACGAACACGGTGCAAGCAACAGTTTCTCTTTTTCTTGAAAATGTTCAACGTCATCGACGACAGTCAGCCTGCCCGGTGCACCATCGACGGGGATTTGAATGGCAATTGATGCCGGCAAAACCGCGCGGCGACGTATCACCATAATGCGGCTCGACGATAAAGCGCGGCGCACACGTTTCACCGTGATAAAGTGCCGGCTGATCGATGCCAGCGAGGGAATATATCGACGAGGTCGAGGGAACAAGGGTTCGCTCGGAGGAAAAGAGGAAAAGTGTCAACAGGAAAAGCGTCGAGAGAAGGATAAAAGGAAATGAGAGATTTCCAGCGCGTGGCTGGAAAGAGATCTCGATTACGCGGGAGATCGACCATCGATCCGCGGAAAAATGACCGTCGGAAGTTGGTCGACTGGGACGAGAACGATATCGTAGTGATTTCGATGAAGCGGTAAACGTGGAAAGAACAAGTCGAGCGATAGAAACGGCGATAGAAACTCGTTGCTTCTTCGCTAATTATCACGTTATTTCTTACGTTGTTCGTCGCGAAATGTGAGTCGACGCGCAAAAATTTCTTTCGTCTCGTAAATTAATATAAAAATAAACGGTCGATAAGAGCGTGCGTTATCGTCCGAACGTGTTACAAACAACGCTTCGTTCTCACGACGCGACGACTCATTATCAATCTGAAAGATGTCGGTACAGAAGTACGATCGACGAAAATTTAATGCGCATCCATTGTTATCGAATAAACGACCGTCATCCTCGAACAAACGTCGCGCGCGTCGATAATTAAACGCTTTAATAAATCGTAATTAGGCTGCGTGTCTCGCATGCAGCCTCGACGTCAAGTATGCGCGTGGGTTCGCGAACCGCCTATCCGCGCCAAGTGCATAATCGAACGCCATCGACGTCTCGAATTTTACCCATTGGTTCTGCTGTCGTTTTAATTGCACGTTAACGGCTGTCGTATCGGTCGCGATCGGCTCGTCAACGCTGCAATGGAGAGTTTCACGGGACGCCATTGACGGTTCGCGATCGATCTTCGCGGGTCTTTTATTAAAACTCAAAGACCGGAGGCTCGGATCGGTGTCTGGTGTCCGGGCAACCCCGTCGAATCTCGCGATGAGCGTTAATGGCGCGACTCGCGGTGTTGGATGAGACGATACGGTGCGAGGACGTCGATTAATCAAGAGTACGGACCGCTAATTACGAGAGGGAAAATGACCAAGGAGGAAGACAACGTAATTACGTTGAAACGAATACAGCGTGTAACGAATCGTTATGGTAATCTGTGACACGTTGCAGCGGTAAAATAATTGCCGCGACGAAACGTTATCGTGCTCGATCGGCAAGGTACAGTCGGATACGCAAATCGCATACAACAGTCTTCGTCTCGTTCGCGCGTGATCGTTATGGGGATGGTTGGTGACACGTGACGCCCAGATTAATCGATTCGGGCCGCGTACATCGTTAGATACATTTGCTTCGATGGTTTTAACTTTGCCACGTTTCGACGA
Source organism: Colletes latitarsis (assembly GCF_051014445.1). Classification (NCBI taxonomy): domain Eukaryota; kingdom Metazoa; phylum Arthropoda; class Insecta; order Hymenoptera; family Colletidae; genus Colletes; species Colletes latitarsis. The sequence goes on along the minus strand of NC_135135.1, from coordinate 20,429,190 downwards.
GGGGTAATACGATCGATCAAAATTTCCAAACGACTCGTCGATTTGTATGGCGTTGCCACCGCGTTGCCGCGAATTGGTTGCTCGAATGCATCGAAAGACTCGAAAAGAAACAACAATCGGTCAATGCGTTTGTAACCTTACGTTAAGCTTCTATGTTAAAAGAAATCTATGAAATATAAGTACGTTTCGTAAATTGAGTACCGGGCAGTACCCTACGTTCAGTCTGTCTCCCCAGGAAGTTGCTCAACGGTTCCTTTAAGTGAATTTGCTGGCGTCATGATCGGCCGACCGCATGGCGATGCGCATTAAGCGAATCGTGAAATCGAGGATGTCTGCGAGTTCGTAGGTCCACCGCAACAAGGGAGAACTTGGGTCTGATTATCGATAACACGCTGCAATCCCCCGCGCGCTCGCGACTATGGTATGCAACGTACAGTCAAGATATTGGCGACGTCTACGGTCTCGCCGATAACGCGTCGAGTGCTGCCACGATATAACTTCTGCGGTGTACGAACCAATGGTATTGGCAGAGGCTGTGGACCAACCGTTAGGTTTAATCCGATCACGTCACGCCGCGTGAATCACGTTCCATGACTTCGGTCCATCCTCGTAGGATTACATCGACGCTGCTGGCAATTGTCTGACTCGTGTATCGATCTGATCGATCGGTGCGTTATTACGTTCGGATCGATGATATCTGCCGTTAGCGTTCCGATTAGTTTTGGTTCGTCGAAACGAGTCGCGATAAAACCTCGAACGATACAACTTATAAATCACCATCGTTTGGTATTACAAGATTTTGGCGACCGATAGAACCGGGGGAACCAGCATTACGTCAATATGATAAATGGTCGCGGCTGGATTCGATAAAGTTTCTAAAATTTCTCTATACATACGCGTCGACACGAGCCGAAACTTACGTTTTACGCGTTTCTAATAGTGAATATCGTCGCGATTTATACGCACAAATTTTTATAGGAAACGATACCCGATACAAGTATCAGCTACGTACAGATTGTAGTATGTATTTAAAAGATTGCGCTCGAACCACTATCGTCGATAACGAGAAGATAAGTTTTACTATTTTCAAGTTTCCAAGGCTTATTTATTTTAGTCTACAAGATCGAGGATATTGCAATCGAACTATCTAGGAAGCACATGGTATTTGTTGCTACAAACAAACACTAATAGATAACGCGTAATTGTCCTTGATTCTTTTTCCAGAATAATAAGCGTTACCTCGAGCGTATCGCGGGACTCTCGTCTCGATTCTCTGCGAATCTTAACCACCGAATTACACGCGTAATTCTATTTATAAATTTTCCTCCACGTGTTTACCTAGTTTAGGGAGATGGAAAATATCAAGCTCTTATAATTTACTTAATATACCCACGATCTGATCATACCAGTACCAAAGATCGTGTGTTCGGTGTAGAAACGGTCTCTGTCCCTCCGTGTACAAGCACTGTATCGACAAGGTCTCGATATACCGAACGTTTAATCCGATCGGCGCACGACATTCGTCGTAAATCACGTCTCTCGAGAGACCTGGATGGTTCTCCGGGGAAACAGGCTACGACGACGCCTGGGTATCAATCGGTGACTTACGCGTTAATCGAGCTGGACGTTTGCCAAGAATATTGCGAGCGATGACGCGGTACTGCGCGGAGAAACGGGTCACGTGCCGTTTCGCTGCGGGGGCGAGCGTAAAAGTAACGCGGAAAAGTGACCCACTGACACGGCCCAGAAAGCGCAGCGAAACGGAAAAAGACCTTCTCGACTTTGTTTCGTCGAGAGACGATTCTATTCGACGGTCGAGAGACCGCCAAAAGAATCCAAGATTAGAACGCTCCGATACGTTGCAAAGAAACGACGCGATGCGCACGGACTCTTCTTTTTCGAATCGGCAACTTTCGAGCCGCTGAGCACGTATAATTTTACATATCGTGCAACAACTCGGGTAAATCCGAACGATTGGAATTATTTTCATCGTGCGTCACCTTATTAAAGAAAGCTAAAATTTGTCGGACAACGAATAGGAGTTTCTACTTGCGCTCGAGTCCAACTCTCCCAATACTCGACGGGTATCCCATAAACTTGAAAAGTTTATTTTCTCGGAAACTAGGCCACGAGCGAGCAAATTTTACTCTCTTATTTCTACCGATCGTTGCGCGTAACAGTGTTCGCTGTAATTATAATTCGCGATCATCGGTCAAGAATTCGAACGTTCCACGCGTGCAGTCACAAGTTGTCGACTAGACGGAATTAGATAGCGGGGCTGGGAGGAAGCTTGTTGCTTTCTCGAAGACTCGAGGAGCGTCGCCCTCGAATCGCGACAAGATTCTCGGTCAAAGGCCGCGGCGTGGCGTCGAGTCCAAGTTTCGTCGAATTATGAGACCGACACGGTCGACAACCGCTCCGTAACCAGCTACACGCTATTTGCATTTCACGCCGCTCAACTATTGTCCCGAGTATTCTACCGCGGAAGTTGCCGGAGACGACTCGCGGCTTCGACATCCGCGGCGACAAAGCTCGTTACGTCCTTCTCATTTCGCTGTCCGCGCATGCTTCGTTGTTCGTTGGTCGCGCGTCAAAGCGGCCAGCCAGAGGCTCGACTCGACTCGGTTTCGGCCGGGTAATTTCTACTCCGTGTACCCGCCGGCTTCGGTAGAGAATATTTCACGCGTTATTTACGCGAGCCAAAAAGTTCCGCGGAACCCGGAGACGCAGCACCGGCGCATCGAGCGTTACCGCGATAGGATTTACGACGGTATTAGGATAACTAGCTTGGCTTGGCCGGTATCACTGGTTGGCAATAAATAAATGTCCCACCCTTAAAGTACATTTTTCTATTCCACGAATGCACGCTCGAGCCGAAACCGCCAAGATTTACGAGGCTAATCTGCGACCACCGGTCCACCTTAATATTCCTTTCGCGATCGTGCGGCAATAATATCTCTCTGCTTCACCGGCTAACCGATGTCTGCTTTATTTATCTATTTCGAACGACGGTCCATCGGTAAATTATAAAATCTTATTACGGTGACGTTCCAGCAAAGGTTCGACGATTATCAATGGTCTTTGCGTATAAGAGTAAAGGATGCATTCTCTATCTATGCAATTCGTACAGCTCGAATCGACGAGCAAAGATAATGCTCGTTCGAGCGGTTAAAGACGAATCGCGTGGAGGCTCGCGAATAATGCTTCTGTTCGCTTGCCTCGCTGGGAGCGAGACCCTTTGACGCGCGTGCTTCGTAACGTGCGAGCATGCATGATTACGCGGATAAAAAATAGAAGCATAAAACGGTGCGAATAGTCCGTTGATCGATCAACCGCGAAAGCATAACGAAAGATCGATCGTTGGAAGTATAGACAGACGAGTCGCGTCGCTTGGTTCGTACGTTCGAAACGTACATACTCTGAAAACGTTTCGCGAGCGAGAGGGATCGGCTTAACGACTACATTTACAACTCGCGCTGGCACGCCTAATCGTAAACCGGTTACGTACGCGCGCGACTCGGTAAAACGTGGGCGCTAGAGAGCGTAATTGAAACCGGTCGGCTTTTGCAACGCTTCCGCGTGGATTACAGTTTCCGAGCGAACCGATTCCGAACGCCGCGACGCGACTGCCTCTCACCCTAACTTTGCCGACTGCGAAAAACTGGCACGACCGATTCCAAGAGCGGCTCGTCGACGGTTTCGGATGATCCGCGATCACGGAGTAGCCCTCGGTAATTGAAACCAATCCGATGCTGCGGTGATTCGGTTAGTTTTTCTACCTACTACGTTCGTCCAACGGATCTGGCAATGTCCTCGTTACTCGATCCACCCACGCCTGCGCCAGCCTTTTACTCTCTCTTTCATTCGCTCTTCGTTAACCCACAGACGCCGTAGCGAACGTACAATGGACGAAATATACGATCCGATCAAGATGGCGCCAAGTTCCCTGTTTCCTAATTACTTTCGTTCGAAACGAGCTAAACGATGGGTTTCGATTGTATCGGTTCTTACGACGGGCTTAAACACAATAGAGAAAACTGGCTAGAGAGAGAGAGATAGAGGAGTAGCGAGGATATCTTGGAACGGTTCGATCCGTCCAAGGCAGGTAGTCGCGTTGTCGGTGCAGCTGTGCTCTGCTGCTCCTCCGTTACATCATCCCCGATGCGTTAGGAACAGCTCCCTCGGTAGTTTCGTCCAATTGACTGCGCTACACCGCTGCCTCTCCTCCTAACCCGACTAGTCGCGGTCTTTCTCTTCGACCCGGGAACAAAGAGGATAGGGAAAGAGGTTGAATCGCATCGTTACATCACCGGTTACTTAACCGTACACCGCCGACGACGTTAGGTCCAACCGTCGGCGTCGTAATGCTTTTAAATAGACCGGATTGCCAAAAACTTTTCTCTCCTGTCGCGATCGGTTTTCTTTGCCTTCCATCCAGACATCGATGGAACGTATTTTCTTCGTGTACGGAGCAACCGCCGTTCTCTTTACTTTCTATCTCGTTCGCTGACTCGCGACTATACCTCGGACATCCGGCTCGCCAGCACGCCCCCACGGTTCTCGATTTATCGAAACGAGAGATGGTGCTGTATAACGTATGTAGGGTTGCGTAAGGTTCCGCGATCGGTACGAGAAACGAAATTTAGTTGGTTTATTTAGAACCTTCTAAAACGTTTAACTACAGACATTGGTTTTCGATATCCTGTACAAGAATATGTAGGGACACTGTTTGAATGTTCGCGGCAATAACGTAGGGTTTATTATATTTCTTACATCGTATTTTCACCTTTATATTATGCATTCTATATTGCAGGAAAAACTGACAAAACGATGATGTCGTAAAAAGAAATTGGAAAGTGGTGCTCGGCAGGCAGTGTTCTAAATCAATCTCGTTGTAAAATTTAATTACGTTTTCGGTAATCGACGGCTGCGATGGATTGCCACCGCGAGCCGAGTGTAATTTGCAAACCTAATCGCCTGCTGCGGTTCGCGAGTAAGGCATAATATCAGTCTGTCGACCGCATTGCTGTGTTTGATAAAGTTCGTATTAACGTGTTCGTTAATACGAATTATCGTGCAATGACGTCGCACGGTCGAATTGGTCGGATGGATCGTGTGGATCGTTGTCTCTAAATCTGCGGCGCAGTCGGACGTCGACGATATCCCGATAATGATTAACGATGCATTAGACGAGATCCAATACGATTCGACGATTTAAAACAACGGATAAAACACGATTCGGCAACAATTTCGCGCGCGACTCCGAGACTCTTCGTTCGACCCTGTACGTGGAAAATTCTCGACGACTATAAGCTCTAAAATTAGGCGAGGCGCGTGCAATCTTGGTTAGAAATCCTCGGCCGGCCAACAATCCGAACCTTGTGCTCCGTCGATAGAATCTATGATTATTTAATTCGAGAAAATCAACGTTGCGCCAATTCATGGCTTTGATTCCGACTATAAATAACCGCGGTGCGATCGCGCAATATGGCTACGCCGCCTGGCAATGCGCACTGGCTTCGGAAAAAGGAACATATTTGTTTTTTTTTGCGCGTGATTTTCGCGAAGGGGACGTTTTTACGAAGGTTAAGAAACGCATCGTAGCATGGAAAACGTCGTTGCTGAATGGCGCGAAGAGTCGCTGGCTTACTCAGCGAATTCTTCGATTTTACCCTGGGCGAGAGGCAACGACCGAGGGCGAGGAAATCAACAGAGTTACGGTTGGTGGGGACGGTACGCGACGGAGTTAACCCAGGGCAGGTAGTCGATGCACGCCAGGTATGCGCGTCGCTTTCGTGTTCCGATTGCAGCTTCTCTTCTTTCGTCCCGCTCGCGCGTACGTTCCCTTCTCTGTTTCGCCCTCTGGTTCCTTGTCCTCGTTTCCTGGCTCTTTTTCCGTTTTACTGGACCGATCGGCTGGCCGGGAACTCGTTCGCTTCCCGATCGAAGCTATCAGCCCGCTCCGGATGGTTATTTCAAAGGGTCAAATCGAGCCGACGGGATACAAGCTCGATATTTCATCGGGTGCCTTTGAATTAAGCGTCTTTTCGTTTCTCGCGCGAACGAGCCTTTTGTGCGCTCGGAGAAAGACGGCCGACAACGGAAGATTATACACTCTGCCGTGGCCCCTCCGCGCCCTGCCAAAACGGACTATTTCAGACTGTTCGTTTCAGTTAGTATGTCCGACGAGGCAAACGTTCCAGAATTTTTCGGTTCAACGGCAACGGTCCGAAGTATGAATTACAAAAGAACGGAGATGTTGGTGCCGCACGAACGATCTTCTCCGGAACGACAAAGTCGCAACGTCTGCGTCGACGGTCCGCGGACAAAGGAAAGCTCGTTGCAAATCCATTCGTCGCGTATCATTACGCCTTATTGGTCGCGATTAACACGTTGTACGACTACCTAATTGGCGTCGTGCCGCGGCCGGATATATCCGCGTTTTGCATGGAGCGTCGCGTTGGCTGGATCGCTCGATCATTGATCGAGGCGACGAGCGATCTCGCGACGGTTGGACGCGTTCAAACGAGACATGTTAAAAAGAGGTCGTAGCTGGTGATATTGCCTCTGTGCCACGCGCATTTAATTCCGTAAGCATCGGTGCTAACGTCATACGCATCTCAAGACAAACATAATTATGGAAGAGAGAACGCGTTTCTCAAATATCGAGGACACGCGGTGTCGTCTAATTGCTGTCGTTTCTTACGAAGATCACGCCTTCTCTTTACGATAATTATGCTGGCTACGTGGAAACGTTTTTTTTCTTAGAGGCTGATGGTACATAGATTTCTTTCGTATATGGAAATTTCAGAAAAGCGTAAAAGTAATTTGAAAGTAAGCTTCATCGTCAAGTGGCCATCGCGGAAACGTTCCACGATACTTTCGAGACGTTACACTCCTTTTCTCGCAACGTTCTTACGCGTTAAAACGAATTAGTTTGGAAAATAACAGGAAATATTCTCGTTCGAGGTGGAGCTCGGAAGACTCGAAATCGTTTAACGCGATAGAACGGGACTCGATTACCTCTGACGAAATCTCGGGCCGGGGGGGGTCAAAGCGGCCGACAAACGCGGTGAATACTCTCGTGTGCGGGAAACGCTACGAATTTGCATGTAGCGGATAAAACGTCTCCCGGCTAGACTCGCTAAAGAAAACCATTCAAACTTTTCGCATCGCGTCGCCGTGAAACTTTCGAGTCGAAGATGACCGTGAAAGGAACACTCCAAGCACGCGCTCCTTCAAACAGAGAGGAAAAACTCTGACTAAGAAACTAAAGCAAGAAGAACGAGCGAATCTTGTTGGAGAGAAACTTGGAGAAACGCGTCTTCGCGAGTTATGGGAGACCTAGTTACTGTCACGGTGGGGTATACGGAATACATCTTTTTTTACGAGATAGTTCCAACTACAAACACTTTTTTACATTTTAAAAAGCATCCTAACCGCCGACAAATTTTTAAAATATAAACGAACCTCGGTACGTACTGGGTTTCCGCTACGGCTGAAGGTATGCGAAAAGTTAAATGTTTCATTCTACGGTGTCTAAATATTGAAACACAACGCTCGTGCGTACAATATGAACCGTACTGTTCGTCTCTAGCTTTAAATTGTGTCTCGCAAACAAAGATATATTGTGTAGATCGCGGTGTAGGAATTCCAGGAAATTTCTATCTCTCGAGACGATAGTAGGCGAGTCTCCAATGTCCTGCGATCGAACGGGGTTAGTACGCTGGTGTCTTTCGGATGCGTTGATAACAAAATTTGCCCAAGTACGTCGACATTTGGTGATCCAGGAATGCAATTATTAAGATCACTGGCCAAAAGTCCAGGTCGATCGGTCGTAATTCCTCCCGAAAGGATCCGTGGTTCCGGAGAACCAACGCCGCAAAGCCGGGCACCGATTGCGAGCGTTCTTTTCTGTCCTTCCATTCAGAATGAACGCGACGGGATAAGGTTATCGGGCTTAAACGTAATTCACGGTAACGCTGCATGAATATCGCGTTAAGGGGTTATCCAAATTCGGAATATTCCGTGTCCGTACATTTTAAATAATAAGCTTCGATTACGTACATGTTTGTTTATTTATATTTTACGTCATTCTTTGGATAAAAAACTGTTCGAAGACAACTGTGGAGGGAATCGTAGCGTAGTCAAGCGTAACTTTTTACGTGTGCAGAAAATGTCGCGCAAAAATAGTCGAACAGTATAAATTTGAGCGTGTGTTCCTGTAGTTGCGCGAAAATCTTCGAGGAAACTGGGTTGTTGGCTCATTAACGGAAACGGTAAACAACTCGAGAGGTAAAACGTTCGTAGAAAACTACGGGCGCTACATAAAATCGTTGCAGCATCACGGTCGAGCGTGTTGGAGCGTGTGTTAAACAGAAATAGAAAAACTTGTCGTCTAATAAGGCGTTTACTTTTTTTGTGATCTTTTTCATCGCCCAGGAACATGTAACAAAAAAGACAACATTTTCCTCGACGAATCGCTGCTGGACGTTTCCAGTGACACGATATCGTTGGACTTCGTTTTCGAAATATTTTCTACCAATCGAATTTGGTAATTTTTGATACGTCGTATACAGGGTGTTCGGCCACCCCTGGGAAAAAATTTAATGGAGGGGTTCTAGAGGCCAAAATAAGACGAAAATCAAGGATACCAATTTGTTGATGGAGGCTTCGTTAAAAAGTTATTAACGTTTGAAGTTCCGCCAATACTGAATTTTTTTCTCGAAAGTGGGTAAGATTTCGAGGGTATGTCTAATGACCAAAAATAATTGTAATTGACCCCTGCAACCGAAAATAATTTTTTTAGAACGATTTGAAATTTTTTTTTTTCGACGAAAAATTTAAGCACCCTATCGATTTTTCTTAAAAATTCGTTTTTGAGTTTTAGTAATTTTATTTGACGCCCTATAGAAAAGTTGTGTAATACTTTTTTGTAGGTACCTATGAGCTCTAATTCAGAAAAAAGTTTCATTGAAATATATTCACAATTGTAGGAGTTATGGCTGTTTGAAAATTGGACCATTTTTATGGGGTTTTTCTCATTTTGCGAGGACAAGGACCAACTTTTTGAATATTTTTACAATTTGTACATATTCTCCATCAAAATACGCGTAGTTTGCTTTTTTAAACATTAAAATCGTCCAATCCGTTCAGAAGTTATGACCTTTTAAAGATTCGTATGAAAATTCGAGTAGTCATTTCTGGCCAGAAATGATATTTTCGGTAAGGAATTTTTTTCTCGAAACTGAGTAGGATTTCGAGGGTATGTCTGTTGACCAAAAATGCTTGCAATTGACCCCTGCAACTAAATATAATTTTTCCAAGACGATTCGAAAGTCTTTTTTTCCACCCAAAACTTTCAGCACTTACTCGAATTTTTTTCTAGAAAGTGGGTAAGATTTCGAGGGTATGTCTGTTGACCAAAAATGATTAAAATTGACCCCCGCATTCAAATATAATTTTTCCAGAACGATTTGAAATTCTTGAATTTAATTGTTAACAACTTTTTAACGAAGCCTCCATCGACAAATTGGTATTCTTCATTTTCGTCTTATTTTGGCCTCTAGAATCCTCTATTAAAATTTTTCCCAAGGGTGGCCGAACACCCTGTATACGACGTTACTCTGAAATAGGGGCAATTTTAACGCCATAGTTGGACGTTCCTCTCCGACTACAAACGATATCTAGAGTTTCCACCCACGCGTCACTATTAGTATTCTCTCCCTTCAACCTCCGTCTCTCCATCTTTCCCTCTACGGAGTACCCCGCAGATGTGGAATTTTTACTATATCCTCGCAACGTAGATCCCAGTGAGGGTTCGTTCGTGCGGGGCTGTATTAAAGACGAGCGCTGTTTAAAGACGACCTCGCCACCGGGAATATGCGTCTCGCAGGGAAACCTTGCGACAAGTGTTAAATTTCTCTGATATCGGACAAATCTCTTTACGAATTATTCGATAAAAACTAGTTACTCACTCGCGCTAAAAGGGAACATTATTAAACAAATGCACGTTGTTCGAAACAATTACAAGTCCTCTCAACTAATTTAGTATAATAACAAGCAGTTTGCGATCGGAAGATCCGACGACACATGTTCACGATCGAAACGCAAAGTACCCAACAATAATAAATACACCGTATATTTACGTTAGATGTTACACGTTAGAAATTACGGAGCATAGCGTAATTTATAGATAATATTAGTCTAAAGTTTGACGGATATCGCGGAAATATTTTGACCGCGATTCCTGACATCGTTTATGCTTAAGAGGCCCTTGAATCGCAAACGCTCAAGATTTTGCCCCTCGATGCTCCGAGAGCTTTGCGTTTCAACGATTTTTCTTGGAGAAAATCGAAGGAGGTCTTCGTACTCTCGAGCTCATCCCTGTTTTTTATGCATCTTTCATAGTCTAACGCCACCGTGTCGCGTATTAAAGCGTCGTGCATCTAATTTCGCATTCAGATTGCCATTTTCGCGTTACAACGACATCTCGTAACGCTCGTAAAGAGAAGCCGAACGAAGGCGTACGAGATCGCAGTGTGCGACAAAACTCTTTGCTATTCTATTCTTTTCTTTTCGATTCCATGCTAAATACAAAACGGGGACCATAAAACTGGCCTTAAAAACGTAGTATTCGTGACGAAAGTTCTATACACGTGTCGTAAGTAATGCATCGAGCAACAATCGTTCAAGATTCGGTAACTTTGGATCGTTCGACGTGTTTTACTCATAATTTGGTAACGAGCCAACGTAATTAGTTTGATAGGGATAAATGTGGCAATTTATTAAAGCTAAGCTACTCGCGCGTTCTAAATTTCTGCGTCCCGTTCATCGATAGGATCTTCAGCTGTTTAAACACTAAAGCAAGTCCGTTATTCAAATTACTACGAAAGCAATGGTAGCATCTACAAAGATTCAACTACGTTTCATTTTCTAACAACATACCGTTTTACAGACCGTTCTTCAACGAGACGTGACGCGTTACGTAAGTAATACAAACCAAGCGAATGCGCCACTGCCAAAGTTTCTTCACCCATACACCTGCGCAAGCGAAATTGACCAAAAGATTACTAAATGTACTTGAACGTATAGCAAATACATTGACCGATATGAATCTAATATTTGCTCGATAGTTTCTTCGGAAAAAATTCCCAAAAATCACACCTTTCTCCTAAGTTATCGGAAGACTCTTTGAGAATTTATTTTTTTAAATCACAGACATTCGTTTTCAGAATGTACCGAGTTTAAATACAAAGACTATTGGCTGATATTTCCTACATAGTCGAAACAATGAGATACGATTGTTCGATCAAGAGGGAACGATAAATTATAATTTCATAACGAAAAGTGGGAGAACTAATCTTAACCGACCGATCGAATAATATAAATATGCAAGAATAGTTTACGATAACATATCGAAGAGTTATTTGTCCAAGTACATCCTGTTTCCCGGTAAAAGATTGTTAGCATAGCATGTTAACTGTTTGGACGATAAAATAATTAAAAAACGGAGGTCAATAAGTGGTTCTGCTGCAATTTGAGTGTTTTATATTTTTCTCGAGTGCTCATCGAGATATTTTTAACACGTTATAAGGTTTTAAATTTCATTCGCATAGGATTTCTAAGTTCTGAGTCTTATATTTCATTTTGGAGCGTTCAAATTCCTCGTCTAAGCAGTTCGTCGCTGGTTCGCGTAACGACGACCATGAAAAATGTACGCGTCACTATATAATTTGACCGATAAGTTCTAGCCACGGGCACGAGGATAATCACGTGTTCGCGGAACGCTTTGATAATAACATGAGCAGTTTCAGCGACAACGATTTTTGCTCGAAAAGCGATAGAACGATCGCGTCTCGATGCAAGTAACCTTTCTGTTCTCGTCACCACGTGACACCATTTATATGTAAACGAGCGTAAATGTCGACGATGCATACAGAGATACGCTGTCGTTTCTCCGCTTTACGTAAAACTAAATACGTCGAAAAGACAGGCGCGTGTCCTATCTAGGTTATCGCGGCTGTGACTGTTATATTTTCGTTGGTGAATTTGTAAACAAGGCGGCTAACCTGTTGAAACCTCGTTCGATTCTGATCGAGAATCCAAGGAATAAATTTAAAGGAGAAATTGGACGAAATTCCATCGAACGTACAACAACGAACCACCGATACGTAGAGGCATTTAAACGGGCCGCGCTTGTTTACACTCGGCCCCAGCCGACGTACACACATGGCTCTTCTTTTTGCTTGTGAGAATTATGTGCGCCGTCGGCCAGACGCCGCGCCGCACGTAGAGACATCTCGGCATGTGAGACCGAGCGCGCGAGAAACACGGAAATTTTCCATGGTTTTTTTTCGAAGCATGCACAAATGTGATCGTGAAATCTCACCAGTGAAGAAGAAGAAGAAGAAGTAATTGTGGAAAACTCGTGGCACCAGCTGGTCCAGGTTAAAAACACCATCTCAGCTAGCCCGCCTTCCAGGAAGCAAAATTTCCGAGAAACCTTTCTCTCGGTTCTTGGCCGAGGGTTTGTTGTCGACCGAGTCCCTTTTCTAACTCTCTCTCCTCGTTCCTCGTTCCTCTCTCGCTCTTTCGATCGTCGTACAGCCGGACGCACGGTAGTATTCCGCGTCCCTTCCGTTCTTTTCGCCTTTTCCGTCCTTGTCTCGGTTCAAAGGTACACGATCGTACGGTTATCACGCGACGCACTTTAGGCGCGATCACGGAAAATCACGTATGTACTCGAGGAGCGATCAGCAGCACCAAGCGACACACGCACGAAACGTTTCGCGACGCGCCATCGACACGAGAAGCAGCTATCTCTGCGTCACCGCGACCGCGAAAGAACGAGAGTAATGCCTCGGTTCATCTTTGTCTTTGGAGGTTAGGTTCGAACATCTGGCGTCTGTTTCGTTCGCATCGTTCGCGGCCGGAGAGATACGTAGCACGCGTACAACACTTGATCGCGACTCGTTTCTCCACGATCGAGAGCTACACTGACATCACGCACCACCTACCGATACACGAGAGACTCCGTTTGGGCTTCAGCACGGCAGAACCGGCGAAAAACTACAAGAAAATTCAGCCATGCTGACTGCGCGACCGGCGTCAGACTGCCGCGAGGACAGAGCGGGGATTCAGTTGAGTGGCATCGCCCGACCACGGGAGCACCCTCTCCTTTCCTTCCCGCGGCCGACAGACCATCGTCCCGTTCCCCTGCCATTCGTTCCTCGTATTTCCCCTCTCGTGCCTTCGACCCTTTTCTCCCCACTATTAACCGTACGCGCGACCCTTTGCGTCCCACCGCGAACTTCGACCGAAGTACCTATCCCCGCCGCCGACGCCGCGCCGTCAGCCAGCGAAACAGAGTCGGAGCGAGGAGGAGAAGCGACCGAGCGCCGCGCGTCGGACGAAGACCGAGGAAACGGGAATGCGACGCATGCGCAGACTATCAGTCGCGGCACGCGGTCGCGCCCAAACGCATCGCTCTGCGATCCTCATATTGATGTACTACGCGCTTGCACTCACGGCGAGCCGATTGCGGCCCTCGCGAATACCGAGCGACTCGTACGTGAGAGATGAACGAAGCAGCTCGTTAAGAAACCGCTGCCGGGGATGAGATACGTGCACCTCCGGCCGGATCGCTCTTTGAAGTGCTTCGGAGCTCGATCACCGACGAATCATTGACACATACGACGCTAGTTGCATATTTTTCTCGGTATAGTTATCGTCGACGCGCAGCTACACCTATACAGGGTGTTCGGCCACCCATGGGAAAAATTTTAATAGAGGATTCTAGAGGCCAAAATAAGACGAAAATGAAGAATACCAATTTGTCGATGAAGGCTTCGTTAAAAAGTTGTTACCAACTAAATTCAAGAATTTCAAATCGTTCTGGAAAAATTATATTTGAATGCGGGGGTCAATTTTAATCATTTTTGGTCAACAGACATACCCCCGAAATCCTACTCAGTTTCGAGAAAATAATTCCTTACCGAAAATATAATTTTTGGCCAGAAATGTCTGACCGAATTTTCATGCGAATCTTTAAAACGTCATAACTTCTGAACGGATTGGACGATTTTAATGTTCAAATAGCCAAACGCCGCGTATTTTAGTGTAGAATATGTCGCAATTATAAAAATATTCGAAAAGTTGGTTCTTGACCAAATTAAAAAATTCTAAATCGTCCTGGAAAAATTATTTTCGGTTGTAGGGATCAAATACAATCACTTTTGGTGAATAGACATACCTTCGAAATCTTACCCACTTTCTGGAAAAAAATTCGAGAAGGTGTGAAATTTTTCGACGAAAAACAAAAATTTCAAATCGTTTTGGAAAAATTATTTTTGGTCGCGGGGGTCAGTTACAATCATTTTTGATGAATAGAGATACCCCCGAAATCCTACTCAGTTTCGAGAAAAAAATTCCTTACCGAAAATATAATTTCTGGTTAGAAATGTCTGCCCAAATTTTCATGTGAATCTTTAAAACGTCATAACTTCTGAACAGATTGGACGATTTTAATGTTTAAAAATATTCGAAAAGTTGGTTCTTGACCCCGCGAAATGAGAAAAACCCCATAAATATGGCCCAATATTCAAACTGCCATAACTCCTACAATTGTGAATGTATTTGAATGAAACTTTTTTCTGAAGTAGAGCTCATGGGTACCTACAAAAAAGTATTAAACAACTTTTCTGTAGGGCATCAAATAAAATTACTAAAAATTAAAATTTAATTTTTAAGAAAAATCGACAAGGGGTAGGAGGTGCCTAAATTTTTCGATGAAAAAAAAATTTTTAATTCTGAAAAAATTCTTTTCGGTTGCGGGGGCCAATTACAATCATTTTTGGTCATATATATACCCCCGAAATTCTACCTGCTTTCAAGAAAAAAATTCGAAAAGGTGTGAAATTTTTCGACGAATAAAAAAATTTACCAATTCTTTTGGAAAAATTATTTTCGGTTGCGGGGGTCAATTACAATCATTTTTGGTGAATAGACATACCCCCGAAATCCTGCGGATTTTCGGGGAAAAAATTCAGTACGGGCGGAACTTTAACCGTTAATAACTTTTTAACGAAGCTTCAATCAACAAATTAGTATTCTTGATTTTTGTCCTATTTTGGCCTCTAGAATCTCCCATTAAAATTTTTCCCAGGGCTGGCCGAACACCCTGTACATACCGCGTACACTATACGACGCGATTCGTAGTACGATCGAAAAGGGAATTATTTCTCGTGAAAAAAGACGAACAAGTTGAAAATACGAACTGGACATTTTTTGCACGAGGTACCGCTTCCCGGAGAATCGAGTTTTGGAAGTTTGTCGGATATAGGATAGGCGCGGCCCGCTATGCCTGGGGCGAACGCATTCGATCAGACTACCGTCGATTTTTACAAACGCGAACGTAAATAATGAGAGATACGGTTCCCGATAGATACTTGACAAGTTTTCCAAATCAATTATCTCGCTGGTATTACCTCGTACAGTGTTTACGTTCCCAACAGCACCATTTTTTGTCGGCTCTTATTTAAAACGCGATTACAGTATTTTATTTATATATTGGGAAGTAAAAAGTTTACCACCAGTAGGTAAACATCGACTGTAGCAGCTGCACACGCGCCCATGGATAAATATGTTTGCGAATGTACGTACAGTTTCAGCGCATGACGGTTTAGGTATAGTATCTAAAAAGATATGCCGTAGTCCTGCTCCTTTTCCTTATTTCGAAGAACAGATGTAGCTATGTCCATATTACTCGGAATTATCGTTGCTATATGTGCACGGTTTGTATCCGTGTACATTTAGCACTGGCACTATTTGCGGAAGGCGTTGCACGCCGGTGCAAACCTGACAAAAACATCGTTCAAACATTTTCTGTACAACGAACGGAGATAAGTATGGCGTAGGCATACGTATTTACTGGTTAAATGCGTTTCGTACGCGGGAAACATCGAACACGCAGCCACGGGGTTCGAGTCACGAACAATTAATTATATTTTGAGAAGCACCGATGAAAGACACAAGGAGCCCCTTGAAGCCACAGCTTCCCTCGAGATCGTGCAACGTCCTTATCGCTTCTTCTATTCGCCCTTAGAAAACATTTCCCTCCCCTGTTCGAGCGAGCAACCCTTCTTCGTCCCGTTGAATTCTTTAACGATACAATTCCCGGTTGAACGCAGTAGCTCGCGAGCAGCGCCGCGAAACGAGTCTCTGGAAATGGTGCACGGTGCTGTGCACGGGGTTAACTAATGAATTCCGGCGCGGTTATACCAGGTCGGATGCGTTTCGAGGTCTTATCGTCGGTTGGAAATCAGCCTGCTTGGCAGATGTTCCCTGAATCCCCGATCTCTCTCTTTCTCTCGATGCGTTTCGCAACGCCTCCGCTTCTGGCATCCTTCGTCTTTTACGTTTTATAGGCAGAGAAACCAACGCCACTCACCTACCGTTTACTTCCACTACGTGGCTAAATATTAGTTACCGCGTCTAGGAATGGACTGTTCGAATTATTTTCCTGAATACCAGCGCCTGATATCTGTTCCGCGACTGCCGCCATCACGGGAGAAACGATACGCGTTAGATCGTGACGCGAACTCACGGCCCGATTTTTAAAACTCTACGCACACTGTGTTTCAATTACATTTTCACTCTTTCCCCAGCGTTCTGTTATTTTCTACCAAACGATAAACCTGTTAAATAAATAAGTATGCGAAAGTTGTCCATGTAGCAAGTTTTTTTTCGTAAAATCTGTGCCAAACGCTATACGAACTGTTCCAGATATACAGTCATAAGTCGGCTCAAAGAAACTTATTTCTGGTACATATAGTCGTGTATCGTACCGTTCCTTGTCCGGAGGTTTACGAGAGGAAATGAAATTCTTTTTTACTCTCTACTCAAAGATACAATCGTTTTTCTCCTTGCCTGGCACGACGAAGGAAATGAAAACTTTCCGCGTGCCCCTTCCCCGGTTAACCGTATTGCGCAAATAGAAACATTATTGAGATAAGAATTTCAAATCGCAGGAACATCGTCGCGCGCGTTCGTAAAGAGAGTTTTTTGTTAAAACGAGAAACGAACGGCTTTTTCCTGCGTTGAATCTTCCATCAATGTCATCCGATTCGCCGTAATGGAACGACCGTGAATCCACGACAATAACGCGAGAACATAAGACGCTGGGGCACCTTCGTTCTTCCCGTTAACGCGATACAGTGTCTCATAATAAGCGGAAACTGAAAACGTCACGTATACCAGAATGAAATTCAACCACGTATTCCCGGGGAACGTCAAACCGGTCTGATCGCGTCGTCCACGTCGTCCGTGTACATACTGGCAACAACCCGACGCCTTTGTCGCTAGACGAGTCGCTCGTCTTATTTGTCTTTTCTCTTTAAAGTCGACGTCCCACGTCTTAGAACGCTTCGAACGTCTATCCAGACGCGAACAGTGAAGCAACGCGAGCAATGCTTTTCGACCAACGGACCGATCTGCTTCGTTCAGACCGTCTTCCTATCGATCAAGAAATTTTCCTTCGCTTACCCGGTCCTGTACATAGATTTTTCATCCACGACGTCAATCAGAATCGAGAAATTTGTCTCCGAGAAGAAACACAATGCCAGCTTTCTACGTACGACTTGAAGTTTAACGAAGATTACGTTTACTTTTGCTCGAAAGAAGCCTCGTAAAAGAACTTTGCCGATGTCTCTTTGTTGTCGGATAACAGAAGACCATTGGTACAGCGATTTTATATTGCGGTCCGGTGCGATCGCGCACTTGGAAACTTTTCGATCTAATATGCCAGACCGATACGATTGGACCATCGTTGCGGAATTTCTCGAGAAATTTCGGTAGATCGTTCCGTAGGTTTTTACGTAGGTGGATACTTTGTGCAGGTCCCAGCAACCTAAATGTGCAATTAGCTTGCCGTTTGGTGTATTTCTCATCTACTGCGAGTACCTCGAACGTGTGATCAGACGAGCGTAGTGAGACCCGGCGCATCGAAAGGTACGATAGGTGCTAATTAAATGCGCCCTTTGACGCCATACAAGACCCATAGAGCGTCTGGCAATGGACATACCTTTCGTAGTATTGATCCATGACATCGTGCTTGGCGATTAAACAAAGACGCTCGAATCGTTGCCAGTCGTATCTAACGGCGCAACATCGAACAGGGCAAACACAACACATGACCTATCGATCGATTACGAGCTGGATGATACCTATCAGTTTCGATAAATAGTAAGGAGATTTTAGAAAATAGAATAACGATCGCGTATAACGAAATAACGGTTAACGATCCAGCGATTAACACTCACCATTGTAAAAGGGAGTCGATAGGGTTCAGCGTTTGCGACGTTTCGCGTTTCCGTGATCCTAAATGTATCGTACGTAGTCATTAAGCGGCGATCGATTAAGCGCCGTCGCACGGATGTTTATACGCCTACGGTGGGTGCACGTACGCGCGTCTGATTTATCAACAAACTCGGCTAGAAATTAACCTCATCGCTGCGGGCTGGGTACCCTGCACGCCCGCAGACGATCGCAGCGAGTTCGTCGGGCAATGATACATTAACTAATTATCCTGGCGTCTCCGCAGCTTGTCTAAACTGGCAGCTGTTCGGTTATCGGGGGCTAGACGCAGATTATGTTAGTTAGACGACGATTTAATCAAGTCCCCGGGACGCGACCGGCGAGCATCGTCGAACGAGCGAACCGAAACGACAGGGATCGAGTTCGTTAACGGTGTTGCTCGTAAGAAAATCACCAACAGAGGCTTCGCGATTGCTCGTAGATCCCAGGAGTCGTCGATTCTACCCGTTCGGGTATTTATCGACCAAGGGGAACTGGGTTATGTTCGTTACCGGGATATTCGACCGAGACATCGGATAGAAAGAGGGATGCGCCGGGACGAGTCAACGAACCGAACCAAGTTTGCACGGAATCGCTGTAAACAGCGAAATTTCCACCGGATCCCGTCGAGCGCGAAAGGAACCGCGACCGAACGATCAATCTTATCTCGCAATGTTTCGCGCAGAAATTGACGGAACTGTAATCGAATACTATTTCCTCCTAGCCGTCTTCCATCTTTCCCTACTTGGAAGAGTAATCTCTCGCCGGGAGACGAAACAACCAACGCCGCGTCTGTTGTAAATTCTCTTCGTCTTTTATTCGGGATAGAGTCCAAAAATTTGATTCGTTCAACTCGATTGGTGTTGGAGGACAACGATATCTGAATGAATTAATGTTTTGTACGCGTGTGATAGAGACACGCGGAGTGACGTCGAAACTATCGATCTGCGATATTGCGGTTTTTGCTTTTCATTAGCTATTTTGTCATTCAGTTCGTCCTCGCTCGTGCCGTAAAGAAACTTCATGTCAATTAAAGTTTTATACAGGGTGTTCGACCACCTCTGGGAGAAATTTTAATGGGGGATTCTAGATGCCAAAATAAGACGAAAATCAAGAATACCAATTTGTTGATGGAAGCTTCGTTAAAAAGTTATTAACGTTTAACGTTCCACCTGTACTGAATTTTTTTTCTGGAAAATGCGCAAGATTTCGAGGGTATGTCTATTCACCAAAACTGATTGTAATTGACTCCCGCAACCGAAAATAATTTTTCCAAAACGATTTGAAATTTTTTTTTTTCGTCGAAAAATTTCACACCTTCCCGAATTTTTTTCTAGAAAGTGGATAGGAATTCGAAGGTGTGTCTATCGACCAAAAATGATTGTAATTGTCCCCCGCAACCAAGAATAATTTTTCCAAAACGATTTGAAATTTTTTTTTTCCGTCGAAAAATTTCACACCTTCCCGAATTTTTTTCTAGAAAGTGGATAGGAATTCGAAGGTGTGTCTATTGACCAAAAATGATTGTAATTGTCCCCCGCAACCAAGAATAATTTTTCCAAAACGATTTGAAATTTTTTTTTTCCGTCGAAAAATTTCACACCTTCCCGAATTTTTTTCTAGAAAGTGGATAGGAATTCGAGGGTAAGTGTAATGACCAAAAATGATTGTAATTAACCCCTGTAACTAAATATAATTTTTTTAGTATGATTTGAAATTTTTTAATTTCGTCTAAAAATTTCAGTATCTACTCGAATTTTTTTCTCGAAAGTGGGTAGGAATTCGAGGGTGTGTCTATTCACCAAAAATGATTGTAACTGACCCCTAAAATTGAAAATAATTTTTTTAGAACGATTTGAAACACGTGAAATTTCAGAGGAATCATTCAGTCGTGATCAGACATTATATGTTCGTTTAGGAATTTTTTTCTCGAAACTGGGTAGGATTTCGAGGGTATGTGTAATGACCAAAAATGATTATCATTGATCCCCGCAACCGAAAATAATTTTTCGAGAACGATTTGAAATTTTTGTATTTAATTGTTAATAACTTTTTAACAAAGCCTCAGTCAAGAAATTGATATTCTTGATTTTCGTCTTATTTTGGCCTCTAGAATCTCCCATTAAAATTTTTCCCAGGGGTGGCTGAACACTGTATATTACTGCTTACGTGAAAGTTCAACAATTAGATTTTTTTCTCGCAGCTTACTTGTCTCCGATGCGAAATTAACTCTCCGTACTTCCGTGAAATAATATTCCCGGAGTAAACCAAAGAGGATAGACCGACGAGGCAGCTCCGTATCGTGAGGCGGATGCGTCGATATGCCGGGTTAACGATTTCTATTATAACACGGATTTCTCGTGCATCATCGTGTCAGATTGGACTCCGCCGACGCGTTAAGCTTCTTTCCCCCGATAAAGGGACGCGGAGACGCTCGCGATCGGCTGTAAAAATGGCGAGACAATAGCCACGCTATCGTGTTTTTAATTCTACGAGCTTCCCCACCTACGCACGTAAAGAAGGATCAATCGTGAAAAAGAGGTCCGATCACGGTGGACCTTTGCGTCGAAAATGGAGGTTCGTGATTGCCGCCTAGTACGAACGGCATAGCAATCGAGGCGTAACCGTCGCACAGGGTGTCTTTCGTCAGCAGTAAAAAGCAAATGCGACCGTCGATGATGTTCGCGCCTTGCCGCCTATATCCGCGCGACTTTCGACCGGGACCTAATTGAAGCCAGTGTGGAGCCGAGTCCTTTTATTATGCTGAACAAAAGCGAAGTCACAAAGCGCAGAACTCATTACGAGCCGCGCTGGCAGAGCGGAGCCAACGGCAGCGCAGCCGCTAGCAACACGTCGGCGAAAGCTTGATGAGAAATTCCGGAATGGGAACGATCGACTCCGCGGAAAACTCTTCGTCCCTCGAAGCTCGCTCGGGAAAGGAAAATAAAAGCGAACCGGAGCGGAGAGAGCGTGCAAAGAGAAACGGAGAAAGAGTTTTTCGAGGTTCCCTGCGACGCGAAAGGTACCCAATATCCGCTTTGATGCTACTTGGATCGTGGCCTGTACCGCCGTTCTCACGGATGCATCGAATTTCGCTCGCGGAAGGAACACCGAGTCTCGTAACGCGCCGCGCGAAAATTTCAAACCGGTCCCGAACGGCCGCGACCCACCCGTTACGATGCTCAGAATCTCATAACGCGAAAAGCTGGAAACTAAGCGTGGAAACGCTTTACGACTGCAAACACCGAAAATTCGATGCACAGTTCGAGCCTACCAGCAGAGATTTCAACGATCGGTACGACGAACGGGCAATCATCGTGGAGATTTCGTATTATCGACGCGATTTCGTTAAATTCTAGAATACGCGACTAATACGCGTTGCCAGCTGCACGACGAAATTCTAACGAAGATGAATTCATTGTCTGTCCCGGATTGGAGCGGGTATACGTAATTCATCAACGTAATTGAGCTCTCGCAGACCGAGTTAGCGAGTCTCGCGAGCCGAGTGCTATTTCGTAATGGCCCGTTAATTTCGGTCGGTAGTTTTCAGACTTGGTCGCGAACCGGAACTTTCTTTCGCGACTCACCGGGTTCTCTCTCTCTCTCTCTTTTGATTCGCGACATTGACCACCGCCAACGATCGCACGCTACGTTCACGAAGAATTCTATAGTGCCGGGGCGACGCTCGTAAATACTTGGCGGTTAATTGGTCATGAAATCCATTTCATAAATTGCAAAAACGATCGCTCGGTAAATGTATCGGAGCTGCTGGGAAGACTAAGTACGTGCGACGAGTGCTCGTAATAGAGTGTAGCACGAATCGAACAATGAACTCGCGCTGTACTTCGAGTGCACGCTCGTATCGTATTGGGTCAAGAATCGGAAAGAATCGCTTTCTTATCTCGCTGCTCTATGGACATTGGTGGTCGAACCACCAATTTCGATCGCTTAATTTCGAAAAAGGAAGATTGTCGTTTGAATTTCTAGGTATCAGATTCCACTCCACGATTAAATACGCGTTAACCTTTTCACGCGACAGCGAAAAGACCAATATACAGGTCGGTGACCCCTGGAAAAAATTTTAATGAAAAATTCTAGGGGCCAAAATAAGACGAAAATCAAGAATATCAATTTCTCGATCGAGGCTTCGTTAAAAAGTTCTGGAAAAATTATTTTCGGTTGCAACATTTAAACGTTAATAACTTTTTAACGAAGCTTCCATCGACAAATTGATATTCTTGATTTTCGTTTTATTTTGACCTCCAGAATCTTCCATTAAAATTTTTCCCAGGGGTGACCGAACACCCTGCTGTATAGATGCGGCACAGCAAACGGTAAAGGGGTTAAGAAGAAACATTCCCTCGGTCGAGTGGATTCTGTTACGAGAAATTAGCGATCGGCGATTCGAGATCGTTTCGTTCTTAAAAAGCGTAATAAGAAGAACCGTAATGGACTTTTCTTGTTCGCGGTGCCGTCCTTTTTCCTTTCTTAGTCGGCGTTCCTTCGCTCGTCGTAACTTCATCGTTCCTCGGGCAACAACGGAGACGCTGTCTCTTGGAAACAACGCGCGTTACTGTCTCGGTGGCGAGCAGAAGTGCCGCAGCAACGTTCAACTAATGTACTCAATTTCCCCGGCCAATCTCGTCCCGTATTTCAAAGTTAATAATCATTGTTTGTACGCAACCTCGTTGTGTCTTATAATTTAATCTCGAGGGTAAATCTTCTCGGGGGCTAATCTCGTGCCGAGAGCCGTCGACGTTCGTATAGCTTTCGCGAAAAAATACGGAACGATATCCTCGGGAAAATTAGCAAGTAAAAAGGAACGCGCGTTGCCTCTGGATATTCTCGAAATCAGAATATAAAAAGCCTCTGCTGGTCCGTTCTGATCCCTTCCAGCATCTCCGGATCCGGTAAACATTGCAACGAACGATTGATCCTTTTCACCGAGTCATCCTTACTCGTTTTCAGGAACGAGAACGAAGTCCTCTTTCTAATTCGATATTAAAATAGCCTGTTGATCGGAGCGTTCGATTCGCTAAAACGAGTTTCGATAAAGTTAACGCCTACACTGCACCCGAATAAGTTAACTACCGGTCCGAATTGGAGTGTTCGCGTGTATGGACGTACGTACACTTGTTTCGCCCTTTCTAATCCCCTGGTTCTGCGTCCGTATCGCGTTGCGTCTGCGTTTCGACCCTCCCTTTCGCAGTTCCTGTCCGCACCCGTGCTTGTGTTTACTCCCTGAACAGTTGGCTCCGGCTGTGATATCCGTCGCCGTCGTCTACGACGGAAAGCAAACTCATCACGATCGTCGCATGCAATCTCCCAGACAGCGAACCTCCCGGCGACTCGCGGAATTGCTTGTAAGACGCAAATTGTGTTGACTCGCGGAAAAATCTGGCTTTCCGAAGTCCTCGCGCCACCCACGCCACCCCGCCAGCTACCACGCTCTGGCTCTGCAAATAACGAAAAAGCTGATCGAACGCCGAATAGTCGTTGTTTCGTGTCTGGAATAGTATCGCGACTGGTCCTCGTGCACCGATCAACCGATACTTACGCGAAGATATGATACATAGAAATCTAGGCTACGGTGTTAATAATTCTTTTTCTTCCGTGGCTGCATTCGTAAATATTCTAACAGTGTTTTAGTACTAGCATCGGAAGGGATGCTCTGCTCGTACTCGTTCCATCTTGGATTTATTTTACGCGAGACGAACAAAAAGAGAAACAGAACGTTTCGTTTCAAAGTACAGTTATTAATGGCTCTTTAATTATTATATATACGGTGTATTAATTCCGTTCGTTATGCACGAGTAATTTCGGAAAAGCGATATTTATGCTATCGACGTTCGAACGAGTGACATTTTACCTTTTAAATAATAAATCCGGACGAAACAAAAGCGATTCTATTGCTTCGGTGCATCCCGTTGCTAAATGGTTGAATTATAAATTTCGATTCGGCCGTTTCCATCAGCAGATTATAAAAGTATACGTTGCCCGAATAATCAATGTTTGAATAATTCACGTTTTCCTGTATACGTAAATAGTAATTATACGGGAGACAAAAGTCATACACTGATTCGAGTGTAATAATCGCGATGCATTTGGGAATAATTAAACTAGAAACTTCCGTTGAATTTTCAATTATAAAGATACAGAGGTACAGAGTAGTGAATTAATGGTTCGTACACGATTGTAACATGTCGCGCGTGTAAACGCGCCCAGAGCTCGCGTTGAGCGGCTCTCTTTGAGCGGATCCGTGATCGAGTCAATATCACCGTCTAAGGAAAGGAAAGGACTCGTCAAAAGGCTTCGACGGGACCGGGAAAGGATTTTCCGGCACCGGCAGCTCTAAATCCAGCTACGTGGCATCTGTTCCAATAATCAGGGCCACTGTCCATCACCTTCTTCTTAAAGAAAGTAAAACCAATTTTGTTTCTTTCGATTCGACCAGCAACGTATACAAGGTGTTCGGCCACCCTTGGGAAAAATTTTAATGGAGGGGTTCTAGACGCCAAAATAAGACGAAAATCAAGAATACCAATTTGTCGATGGAGGCTTCGTTGAACAGTTATTAACGTTTAAAGTTCTCACTGTACTGAATTTTTTTCTCGAAAATGCGCAAGATTTCGGGGGTATGTCCATTCAACAAAAATGATTGTAATTGACCCCCGCAACTGACAATAATTTTTCCAAAACGATTTGAAATTTTTTTTTTTCGACGAAAAATTTAGGCACCCCCTTGTCGATTTTTCTTAAAAATTACTTTTTCATTTTTAGTAATTTTGTTTGACGCCCTACAGAAAAGTTGTCTAATACTTTTTTGTAGGTACCCATGAGCTCTACTTCAGAAAAAAGTTTCATTCAAATATATTCACAATTATAGGAGTTATGGCCATTTGAAAATTGGACCATTTTTATAAGGTTTTTCTCATTTCGCGGGTTCAAGGACCAACTTTTCGAATATTTTTACAATTTGTACATATTCTCCATCAAAATACGCGTAGTTTGCTTTTTTAAACATTAAAATCGTCCAATCCGTTCAGGAGTTATGACATTTTAAAGATTCGCATGAAAATTCGGGCAGACATTTCTGGGCCTCACATTAGATTTTCGGTAAAGAATTTTGTTCTCGAAAGTGGTTAGGATTTCGGGGGTATGTGTAATGACTAAAAATGATTGCAATCGACTCTTGCAATCGAAAATAATTTTTCTAAACGATTTGAAAAATTTTAATTTTGTCGAAAAATTTCACACATTCTCGAATTTTTTTCTCGAAAGTGGGTAGGATTTCGGGGGTATGTCTATTCACCAAAAATGGTTATAATAGACCCCCGCAACCGAAAATAATTTTTCCAGAACGATTTGAAATTTTTGAATTTAATTGTTAATAACTTTTTAACGAAGCCTCATTTTGGCCTCTAGAATCCCCCATTAAGATTTTTCCCATAGCTGACCGAACATCCTGTATACCATCCTACGATTTGATCGTTCTGTCTTGAACAAAGACACGCACAAAATAAATCGGAAGCTAAACGATAAATTCAGCCTCGTGGTTCTTTTCTTCCTGACTAATGTTATACGATAAAGGTACTTTGCTCGATCGTGAGGTATTTGCCAATGCTGGAATTACGAACAATGCTCCGTTTTCATCGACAAATTATAAGTACGTGGCAGTTTCGGCACTTTGTTGTTTTCGTAATAACTGCGTAAAGTTGGAAGGAGCAACGAGCGTTGGAAACTGGTGGACATGCAGAAAAGAAGGACGATGTACGTAAGTCAGCTTCAGCGATGGTCGCGATGCGTTCAGATGTGCCAGGAATTATCGATACCGTTGTTTTTTTATCGACTCTGGTCGGGATCGGCATTGAACGCACGTAGACACGCGTGCAAACATCGCGGTTCATTAAATTAATCCGAACACGGACCGACGTATAAACGGTGAACGTGCGAGTCCGTCGCGACGTGCCGCGTCGCCGTAATTTCTCTTGGACGTTCCACCGATTTCAAATCGTGCAGCGAATACCCGTCGATCCTCGATATATTAAATTACGATGATTTTTTGTATCGAGAGGATTCTGTGCTAGAGAGAACGACGTCTCCAGCCCGGGGGCGGAGCCCGGAGAGTTCAAATACGCCCGCCGGATATCGAGTGTTGATTTTCTGGTCGAAAGTTTGGTATCTTTTCTGGTCTAGGGAGAACGAGTTCCCTTTTAAAAGTTTATCGAACATAGCGTTCTAACAAAGGATTCTCATCGTTCGCGCAAGTATCGTGTTCGATGGTTCCATTGATAGCAGACCGTAGCAGACGGCCGGTGCACGAATCGGACGAGTAGGTAGATTCGGTCTGATATACGGACCAATGAAACTGTCCAGAGTGCATTTACGTTTTCAGGTGTTCGTATCGCAAACGGTTTATTCCCTGGGGGGGTGCCGAAGACGGCCATTTCTCGTTCTCGCTTATGGAATATTACAAGAGCGCAACCCCTAATGGGAAGACGAATCGCGATTCGAGAGAGTCTGAATGTGTTGAATGGAGGCTTCGTGGACAAAGCCAGCCACTTGGCGGTCCTTTTGTTCTCGATTGTAATCGGTGCCGTCGATACCAATTTCACTGGTAATTACGAGTTCACTTTTCTAACGAGCGTCTTGGTTCTCATTGTCGGATGAAAGAGATCCCCCGTTCAAAGCTGGCAAAAACATCATCGGACGCAGACCCGTATCGAGTGCTCACAGTCCTCTTATTACAGACTGACTGGCTCTTTCTCGTAACAATCCGAGAAAACCATGGTAGAAAGCGCTCGATGGAGAAGCTCCCACGGAAAAATCGTGCAACTGGCGCAGTAGGTGAGCCTCGAGCGACCTTCCTCCTCGCGTTTCGGGCGTCGTCGCGCGTCTCGAGACTTGGAAAGGCTCTCCGGCAACTCCCCGCGGGCCGAAGAACTCGAGAACGCTTCGTTGCTTCTCCAGGGGAATCGATATCTCGACAGATCCAACGATCTGTCGAGAGTTGGCCGTGGAATTTCGCGAGACACAATTTCTCGGAACGCTCCGAGGCGAATACGCGGAAGTACCTGTCCGTCGACGGCGTTCCTCCATCGATTCGTCGACTATTCTCCGCCAAATATTCTATTCTTTTCTTACTTGCTGGATTGGCCCAAGCGTTTCGCCCACGGATGCTAAATGATCGTTCCAGCGTCCATCGACGACGATTCACTCGCGATTTTCAAATTAGAACGACGCGACGTAACGTAAGGACGATTAAACTGCTCGAACGGTCGGTGGTTTTCTCTTCTCGCAACAGCAGAATTTGCAACGGACGTGGGAACGATAAGGAATGCCCAGCGACCCAGATGGTAAGATTAGAGAACGCTTTGGTATGCGGGCTACATTCGCGCGATTATCTGCGAGTCGATAACTTACTTGCCGAATTTCTGGTCAACCCCGACTGGACTAAATGCTCCTCCAGGCTCATGCTTTATAATCTCGTCCAATTCCCGACCGCTATTCTAGTCGCATTCGGTTGCGTTTATTAAAGGAAGATCGATCGTTGGGCCAGCATCGTTTCCGTCAACGTTGCCTCTCGATTTCAGCCAGCGAAATTAGAGAGATCGGTTATCGTTGCTCTTCTTTTTCGCGTCGAACGGTAGGCTCGTAAACGATATAGGACGCATTACTTATAGAACGAAACGTTATTAAACTGTTCGCTGAAGGAAAAGTAATTTTAACGTTAGTATCGAGACCCTAGATCGCAGAAAATGGACATAGGCGTTTGTCCAACACGTGTTTCATTTCCAACAGATTGCGCCATAGCATCGGCGTAACAAACGCGAAATATCGATTCGATCGCAAAAAGTAATCGCCGGTTGGCGTTTCGAAGAAAGCGGCGCCTACGCGCACCGCTAGACCGTAGTTCGTGCTATTCTTTCCAAGAATAAATTTTCTCCAGCACCGCCCACGTATCCTTAAGAAATAATGCTGTAGCACGGTTCTCTCTCTTTCCTGGCCTTGATCGGTGAGCTGGTTGTCTGTCTCGCTAGGTTACTCGTCAACGGTGCTCTCAGAAGGGCAGTTTAAGGAAACGCCAACTATCCGATAAAAGTAACAATATCGATTCCCTGGAACATCGGTTAAAAGACGAGTACGTCTATCCATTTTTTCGGGGTGAAGAATGTATAATAAATTATTTCTCTGCCAGCGTCGAGGAGGAACGAGAATCTAGAAAGGTGTTGGCAAAGCATGGTTGATATTGGCAAAAAGGGTGAACGTACGATGCAGTTTATACATACACGCGTGTCGCCCTTTCCACAGAGACAAGCATACGTGCTTTGCGACCGAATCGCAAGCAGATCGTGTTGTTTCGTGCTAGCGCGTGCGGCCGCTCCTCGGAAGAGTGGCATTTTGCCGATATCGAAGTGGCTGATGCGAGAACGAGTAACCTCTTTTATTGGATGTATACACTCGCGGCACCGATTGCCGATCGGTTGCTACGAATTACTCGATGTTCGTAAAAATCGATCCCCTTTGTTCCGTTAAAGGAATTAAGCCGCCCTCGACTCGGCCCCATGGATTACTTTACTTCATCCGCCTAGTTTCATTCGTTTCTCGTCCGTTTGTCAAAGACTTGGAGCATTTCGTCGTACCGAACAACGATAACGTTTTCTCGGATCGTTTAAATGGTAACCCCTTCGCCACAATGGTATCCAATTAGTATACAGAGTGTTCCGCCACCCCTGGGAAAAATTTTAATGGGAGATTGTAGAGGCCAAAATAAGACGAAAATGAAGAATATCAATTTCTTAATGGAGGCTTCGTTAAAAAGTTATTAACGTTTAAAGTTCCGGCTGTAGAACTGCAATTTGTCCACCTACTTGAATTTTTTTCTCGAAAGTGCATAGGAATTCGGGGGTATGTCTATTCACCAAAAATGATTGTAATTGACCCCCGCAACCGATAATAATTTTTTCAGAATGATTTCAAATTTTTCTTTTCCGTCGAAAAATTTCACACTTTCTCGATTTTTTTTCTAGAAAGTGGGTAGGATTTCGGGGGTATGTCTATTCACCAAAAATGATTGCAATTAACCCCTGCAACCGATAATAATTTTTTCAGAACGATTTGAAATTTTTTTTTCCATCCAAAAATTTCACTTTCTCGAATTTTTTTCTAGAAAGTGGGTAGGATTTCGGGGGTATGTATATTCACCAAAAATGATTATAATTGAGCCTCGTAATCGAAAATAATTTTTTCAGAACGATTTGAAATTTTTTTTTTCCGTCGAAAAATTTCACACTTTCTCGAATTTTTTTCTAGAAAGTGGGTAGGATTTCGGGGGTATGTCTATTCACCAAAAATGATTATAATTGAGCCTCGTAACCGAAAATAATTTTTTCAGAACGATTTGAAATTTCTTAATTTTGTCGAAAAATTTGTCCACCTACTCGAATTTTTTTCTCAAAAGTGGGTAGGAATTCGACGTTGTGTCTATTCACCAAAAATGATTGTAATTGAGCCCCACAACCAAAAATAATTTTTCCAGAATAATTTGAAATTTTTAAATTTAATTTTTTAATGTCACTAACTTACTAACGAAGCTTCAGTCAAGAAATTGATATTCTTGATTTTCTTCTAATTTTGGCCTCTAGAATCTTCCATTAAAATTTTTCCCATGGGTGGTCGAACACCCTGTATTTACAGAAAGACGAGAAAAAGAAAGATCGCAATGAAAAAGAAACGAAATCATCTCTGCGGATGATAAGAAGGATGTTTAAATAGGACGACGCTTTCCGCGTTATAATCTCAGTGAAATCCTGTTTTGTTCCGATCTTGCTATTACGTACAGCTAAATTTCCGCCAGTCGGAATCGCCTCAAAACGAACTAACGGAACATGAGATTGCATTTACGGTGGTTGTTGTGGAGCGATGGGAGGTGCTAGGCTGAGGACGAGGACGCGGATAGGGCCGGGGAGGGTGGAATCGAGGGAGAATTTCGATTGCGAAGCGAAATAGTTTGGATTCGAACAATGCTATTATATGCCCGCTCGCGTGCGCGCGCACGGCCGCTAAATACTCACGGATGCTGAGGAGTAAAGTTGAATCGGAACCGTAAACAGAGCTAAGCTACTTACTAGTATAAATTCAACTGTATTACGGCACAGCACAAAGTAAAACAGTTTACCCTTGAATACCTATCACGGAAGTTCCCGCGGCGCGTCCCGACGTCGCGTTACAAACTCCACTGCAGGCTGTTTTCATATTTAAAGCCGGCAGCGATCCCCCTGTTATCTGTGTACCGTTCGCCCCGTCTACTGTTTATAACGAACACGTTACGCGGCTATGCTATGCGAAAACAAAGATTAAAAGTGGGCTAAAACGGGGCTTTGATCCTCGATGTTCGTTCGATGTAAAGGACAACGGATATAGCGACGCGTACATATACAGGGTGGGGCAGTAACTATTAGCACCTCAGATATCTTGGAAACTATAAGTTTCACAGAAATATTTGCTAAAGTAAATTGCACAGTACGAAGGGCGCTATTGGGTGGTGATAATAGTTTTTTTGCAGGTGAAGGTACTTCGGACATTTGAAGGTCACATCCATTTTTTTAAATGGATCGGTATGTTTTTGCTTCCGTATCACGATAGAGGATCTTAAAACGAGTTCAACGACCTATTACACAAGGTCATTGAAGGTCATAGAAAGTAGAGAAAGGCGATAATACTTACGGTTTTGGTAGTAAATGAAACATGTTTATAGTAGGTGTTCGAAATGATGACCATCACTGTCAATGCACCGTTGGATTCTTTTTACGATTGATTGACTTGCAAGTCTTACAGCGTCAGAACTTATTGATGCACAGGCTGCAATAATTCGCTGTTGCATATCGTGAGATGTAGTTGGTACTTCTTTGTACACTTTCTCTTTCAGTGTTCCCCACAGAAAGAAATCTAAAGGTGTTATGTCTGGTGAACGAGCTGGCCACGATATTGCATCGCCGCGTCCAATCCAACGATTTCGAAATTTTTCATCGAGTTCCCTTCGCGCAATCGATGAATAATGTGCTGGGCATCCATCATGTTGATATCACATGGTTCGTCGTGTAAATAAAGGTAACTCTTCTAGCAAAAGATCCAATGTATCCTTAATAAAATTAGCATAGACGTTGCCATTCAAATTTCCATTGATAAAATAAGGTCCAATAATGTTATCACCTATGATACCGCACCATACATTCACAGACCATTGTTTTTGATGTTCAACCTGTCGCAGCCAATGTGGATTTTCCGCTGCCCATAAATGCATGTTATGCAAATTAACATTCCCGTGATTTGTGAATGTTGCTTCATCAGTAAATAAGACGGTATTAAAAAAAAGCTCATTGTTTTGAATCTGACGTATAGCCCATCGACAAAACTTTAACGCGATTCATGAAGTCGTTCCCATGCAATTCTTGGTGAAGACTAACGTGATACGGATGAAATTTGTGACGGTACAAAATGCGAAGTACGCTCCTCCTACTAATGCCAGATTCGCGTTCAATTTGTCGCGAACTAATATGAGAATTTCTACACACACTAGCGAGCACACCGATTTCCATTTCTTTGTTAATTACTCGTATCAGGCGTTCACTTTTACGAACACTTAAACTACCGGTTTGCCTAAGTTTATCATACACATTTTTAAATGTTTGACGCGAAGGCTGAGACCGATGTGGATATCGTTCAGCATACAAGTTTTTCGCCCTTACAGAATTTTGTTGGCATTCGCCATAAATAAGAAGCATATCAACCTGCTCTTCAAACGGATACATCATGCCGGATTGACCGATTTATCGATACTAATCTTATGATGTTTATCTTATTCTGGAAACTATTAAAGTGTCCTTCAAGCAGTGTTTTTTCTCAGTGAAGTAAACGGTAAGCATTACGCATTCCTCTACTGTTGACAATACGTATGTTTCATTTACTACCAAAACCGTAAGTATTATCGCTTTTCTCTACTTTCTATGACCTTCAATGACCTTGTGTAATAGGTCGTTGAACTCGTTTTAAGATCCTCTATCGTGATACGGAAGCAAAAACATACCGATCCATTTAAAAAAATGGATGTGACCTTCAAATGCCCGAAGTACCTCCACCTGCAAAAAACTATTATCGCCACCCAATAGCGCCCTTCGTACTGTGCAATTTACTTTAGCAAATATTTCTGTGAAACTTATAGTTTCGAAGATGTCTGAGGTGCTAATAGTTACTGCCCCACCCTGTATACCATTTTGACAAGAATATTCCAGGCGTTTATATAAAAACGTTTTTTCTTGGAAACGAGGTCGATATTGCGAGAAGGGTCGGACCTTGACTAAACGGATATGGGTCAGGCGTCGGAAGGGTCGGCGTAAGGTGAATCGCTAGTAGGATGAATCCTCGCCGCGCAGAAACCTTAGCAAAGATAGGTCGAAAGAACCTTCCGATCTACACTTGTCGGGGTTCGCTATTACAACTCTCCCCCCTTTCGATCAATTTTATCCTCTACGGCAGGGCAGATCGCGTGTTATTAGAATTAAACGCGTTTCCATATCCTGTCTGGACCGTAAAACTTCCTCGAGGTTCGCGTTTAACGATAGATACGCATTTTCTCAACGTTACGTAACTATGGATAAAGTTACCGGGTCGTAAGTACCTACATACGTGTGCCCGACCGGTCGATTTTCTAGGGCATCGAAGGATTCGGTTCGCAAGCGGGAGACGTACCGTGGCACTGAATCGATGAAAGTGACGGTAACTCCTTGTACGTGCCCGGAGAACATCCCTTATAAGGTGAGATTTATTTTCCGCCGGAGCTTGTCCGTTTTACGATGATTCACGCGACAAGAGATCAGGGTGGAGCGAGGCGAACGGTTATTTCTCTCGGGTGTTGGTCGAAGGTAAGCCTCGAAACTAGCTGCGATTCAGGGCAAGGAATCGGATCGAAAAACTAGCACGTTTTATGCTTCGTATCGATATGGTAATCAATGTAGCGAGTTTAGTCGAAAGAAAACGATTTAGACAAACGTACCTTGTAATCGCTGGCGATAAAAGTTATCGATCGCCTGACAAAAACGAGCGAAATAACATTGACGGAAGACTGCGTGAATATTCGGACGAGAAAGTATAATGTAAACGCGTTGTTGTGCCGAAGGGCTGAAATTGAACCGCCGCGAAGTACGCGTACGGTTAGGGGCGCGCTTGAACGAGTCTCGGTGCTTATTTAGTAGAGGGACGCGGTACATCCACGTACGGAACGTATGTACACACTAGGACGCGAAATAAGCCCATTTCCACGGTGCACTCGGCCAACTATGGGAGACAAAAGCCGCGTTTATACGTGCAAACTGCCGTGGACGCAAGAAGCCGCAAACCGGACGTTTTCTCCGTATAATGCGCGCAATATGAGGAACGTTGATCCAGAACTAAATGGACTCTGTGTACATGCTGCCCAAAAAGCACGCAGTGCAAATTGCACGTAAACGTACCGAGTGAGTAACAACGACGTTTTCTTCTTCTCCTCCTTGAGAATACTTACGAAAACGAGTACGTTCTCTTTCTATCGTTCGAGTGAATGTCGTAAAGAAACGAGGGGAGGTTTGGAAACGCTGCATAAGTACACTGAAATTCGCCCGGAGTGTAGTTGTTACATTAGTTGCCGTTTGCAACGAATGACGTGCAATATGTCTGGCAGTGTTCGGCTCAGTTCCACAATTTTGAATGCAAATGGTTCCATTAATCGGTTCGAGCAATTGTCCTAACGAAATGACGTCGTTCAATCGCCGAGTTCACTATTATGCGAGTTATGTTAACCCCGCAGGGGGAATCAAATCCTTTGAGAGCAGGGCACAAAGCGTAAAGTTTCTTGCGGAGAATTTCGATAGCTTACTACATCGTGCCCTGTCGGTTTCTCTAGCGGCAAAGGTAAGTTCCCTTTCGATGCTGTCTCGATGTTCTGTCTATCGATTATACCGTTGCGGGAAAAGGCGCGTAAGAAAGGGTCTCGAGACGTCTCGAAAACGTCGAAATCGAAAGGTTGGCGGGAACTCGGGAGGCGCAACCGAGCTTGGAGTTCCGCAGGCGCGTTAACGGCGTTGAGGAGCGTCGGGGCGCATTTAAGGATTAAAGTCGAGCTTACGAAAGCCACTCGGAAACTCGTTCGCTACGTGTGCACGTAGATTCGAGAGCAGATGTTCGTAATTGCTTCCCCTCGGGCCGGCGCGGCGCGGCGCGTCTCGGCGCGGCTCGGCGCGGTGGGCGTCGTTATAAGTGGCGCGCGACGCGTAAAGTCCTCCTGAGAAAGCTGCAGGTTATGTGCCGACGGTGTACCTAGCTACCGTCTATACGACCGCGGGCTGTGTGCGTCCGTCAGTGTATGCACGCCGCGTTTACCTCGGCCGTGTGCGAACCTGCGCAACGCCCGGAGATGTAAACAATTATTGCGGGAACGATGCAAAATGAAAATTGCAAACAACGCGGGGGCGGTTTGCCCGGCCGGGGAAACGTTCCGAGGCTCTTTGCGCGTCATCGATTATGAATGGAGTTACGAAATTGCTAATAAAAAGTCGCCACCTGCTGCTACGGGACGCTGGAACGTTACTTTCGCCAAAGTAAACGATAACTGAAATAAGCTGCTCCGTTTCTGCGTTCCTCTGGCGTTTAAGGGCCGGTACGTCTCCGATTTATGTTCGTCGATTGTTCCTTGTTTATCGTTAAATTCGAACGACGGAGCATTCTCGTTATCGGATTGAATATTTGGGAGACGTGTCGAGTATCTTGTAGCGCACACGAGGATCGTGTAATATCCTGAAATCCGTGCGCGGAGCTACGGCTCAGGGTGGTGGTTTAGGTGCATCGGGGGTGGAGGAAAAGTGGCGGCGAAAGAGGGGCTGTGAAAATAGCGAGAGCACGGGGGTGGCAACGAGAGGAGAAGCATCGTTAATTTCAACGTCGGCGGAACAAGGCGGCGAGATTTACTGATATTTTTTCCCAGCGAGCTTTTAGCGCTCAGCAGTCCGCGGCCACGCGACCCCTTGCAACCCACCGTCCGCCCGGCCGATCGCAACGCTACTCGCGAATTACAAATGTTTATTGCGCCGAGTGGGTTATAACGGGCAGCCGGCAGGCGACTAACTAGGGAATTATGCGGCACGGCACTTTTCGAAATCACCCTGACGTCCTGGGCACGCTCGTTTCGTTCCGGCAATACAACCGAAGGGCATTTTCCGCGATGGCCCGTCGAGGACCACTACCCGAAACCATCGCGACCAGAGGCTCGCGGAAACATATCGCCCAGTATTCTATTAATCGACTCTTTCTTCATATCGAACCGTCGCTACTCGACTCTTCACTTTTAATTCTTAAGGGGTTAGGTAACTAAAATTTTGAAAAATTCGATAGTTTGTGTTTTGGCTTAAATAATAGTTTGAAGCCTTAAAATCATTATGCGAAAGGTCCCACTGTCGGAACAATGTTTTTGCTGAAAATTTAGAGCCTCAAACAATGACGTATATCTGCTTATATCTGTGTATATTAAACTTTAAATACATTTTCCTCGAAACTATGTTCTACAAAACGGTGTGCAGAATTACTCCAGTTCTAATTAATCAATTGCTTTGAAAATTTACAGTTATCTTTACTATTATATTTATTAAGCATTGACGATCCCTTTTTTTAAAAATTGTCTAATAATTCTGCAAAATATTAGTAATAAAAACTCGATTTTTGATAAAATTCGATTTTAGGTTTCAAATATCTGCCATATTGTTCATTTTTATACAAATTTAAATGTCTCATCGTCAATGCTAAGGACATTTACCATAATTAATGGAATATTTTGAAGCCTTAAAATCATTATGCGAAAGGTCCCAATGTCGGAACAATGTTTTTGCTGAAAATTTAGAGCCCCAAACAATGACGTATATCTACTTATATCTGCGTATATTAAACTTTAAATGCATTTTCCTCAGAACTATGTTCTACAAAACGGTGTACAGAATTACTCCAGTTCTAATTAATCAAATGCTTTGAAAATTTACAGTTACCTTTACTATTATATTTATTAAGCATTGATGATCCCTTTTTTTAAAAATTGTCTAATAATTCTGCAAATTATTAGCAATAAAAACTCGATTTTAGGTATCAAACATCTGCCATATTGTTCATTTTTATACAAATTGAAATGTCTCATCATCACTGCTAAGGACTTTTACCATAATTAATGGAATATTTTGAAGCCTTAAAATCATTATGCGAAAGGTCCCAGTGTCGGAACAATGTTTTTGCTGAAAATTTAGAACCTCAAACAATGACGTATATCTGCTTATATCTGCGTATATTAAACTTTAAATGCATTTTCCTCGAAACTATGTTCTACAAAACGGTGTGCAGAATTACTCCAGTTCTAATTAATCAATTGCTTTGAAAATTTACAGTTATCTTTACTATTATATTTATTAAGCATTGACGATCCGTTTTTTTTAAAATTGTCTAATAATTCTGCAAAATATTAGTAATAAAAACTCGATTTTAGGTTTCAAACATCTGCCATATTGTTCATTTTTATACAAATTGAAATGTCTCATCGTCAATGCTAAGGACTTTTACCATAATTAATGGAATATTTTGAAGCCTTCAAGTCATTATGCGAAAGGTCCCAGTGTCGGAACAATGTTTTTGCTGAAAATTTAGAGACTCAAACAATGACGTATATCTGCTTATATCTGCGTATATTAAACTTTAAATGCATTTTTCTCTGAACTATGGTCTACAAAACAGTGTACAGAATTACTCCAGTTCTAATTAATCAATTGCTTTGAAAATTTACAGTTATCTTTACTATTATATTTATTAAGCATTGACGAACCCTTTTTTTTTAAATTGTCTAATAATTCTGCAAAATATTAGTAATAAAAACTCGATTTTAGGTTTCAAACATCTGCCATATTGTTTATTTTTATACAAATTTAAATGTCTCATCGTCAATGCTAAGGACTTTTACCATAATTAATGGAATATTTTGAAGCCTTAAAATCATTATGCGAAAGGTCCCAGTGTCGGAACAATGTTTTTGCTGAAAATTTAGAGCCTCAAACAATGACGTATATCTACTTATATCTGCGTATATTAAACTTTAAATACATTTTCCTCGGAACTATGTTCTACAAAACGGTGTGCAGAATTACTCCAGTTCTAATTAATCAAATGCTTTGAAAATTTACAGTTATCTTTACTATTATATTTATTAAGCATTGACGATCCCTTTTTTTTTAAATTGTCTAATAATTCTGCAAAATATTAGTAATAAAAACTCGATTTTAGGTTTCAAACATCTGCCATATTGTTTATTTTTATACAAATTTAAATGTCTCATCGTCAATGCTAAGGACTTTTACCATAATTAATGGAATATTTTGAAGCCTTAAAATCATTATGCGAAAGGTCCCAGTGTCGGAACAATGTTTTTGCTGAAAATTTAGAGCCTCAAACAATGACGTATATCTACTTATATCTGCGTATATTAAACTTTAAATACATTTTCCTCGGAACTATGTTCTACAAAACGGTGTGCAGAATTACTCCAGTTCTAATTAATCAAATGCTTTGAAAATTTACAGTTATCTTTACTATTATATTTATTAAGCATTGACGATCCCTTTTTTTTTAAATTGTCTAATAATTCTGCAAAATATTAGCAATAAAAACTCGATTTTAGGTTTCAAATATCTGCCATATTGTTCATTTTTATACAAATTGAAATGTCTCATCATCACTGTTAAGGACTTTTATCATAGTTAATGGAATATTACGACAACCATTTTACCATAATCCTGCACACCAGTTAGGCATCAAAAAATGAAGTGGCTCGAGAACATGGCGCTGTGTAGGCTTAATTATAAATATTTTGTAAACATTGCCAAGGGTGTTTTTCGATATTTGTTATACCTAAATACAGTGCAAAGTCTCAGTATAATTGACTGCTTACTTTTTCTTCATTGTAGCTTAAAAAATTGTCTTGTTTTCCATACCGCTAGAGTTACCTAACCCCTTAACTCTCTCTAACCACGCTTTATTATAATAGCCTGATGAATAGAATCTATTGTTTCGCCACAAATATATGGATCGAATCGTTCTCGGTAAGAAGTTGCAGAAAATTCAACCGGTAACGTATTTCTCTCTTAAAGTTTGATTCGCCGTTACAATTTCACGATACCGTAGAAATTTAGTTTCGAACGGTGGCCCATTAATGGCGGTCCTATAATCTAATGAATCGTGTTTATCGAAACCTGACCCGGCGACTTGCGAAATTGTTTGGAGAACGGCTCACCGCACCGATGCTCGAGTAATTTAATCGCAGTAACTGACAAAGTCAATAGAGACGGGTCAGTTCCCGACAGATATTAATGCTCGACGGTGGCCGAAGTAATCGTGCGGTGCACCGCTTCGCTGGTAATATGTAAAAATGGTGGGTCGTTAACGCGAGCGGATCGAGCACGCGAATAAATGGAAATAAATTGTCACGGCGGATTCGTTCTCCGTGATTCGACGCGATCTCGGCTGATTCCTTAAAGAGGCTATCGCGCCACGAGGAACGTAAAATTGTTTCGAACATTTTTGGAGAAAGCCTACGACGATTATCGTATCGAGAAAAGTTTCCCGCCGTCGGATCTCGAATCGAAGGAAGGAGAAATTATCGTGTTCCGAAGTTGGACGGACGATAAACCGAACGACCGTCTTCGCCCATTACGTCGTGGTAATGCCCGGCGTACGATACGATAGACCCCTAGCCGAGGTCGAGATCGTCTACTCCCCTAATTGATCCGTCCCGTCGCTTCGGTTCGCGAGCATCCTTTCCGATGGAGAATCACCGAAGCCATCCTTGAAATTTACTCGTGCCTTTGGTGGCAGTTTACTCGGGACAAGTTCCCGTGCGAGCTCCTTCGAGGCGGAGGAAACTCACGAGCCATGGGGGTGGAAACGAGGGCTTTTACTAACCGGAAAACGCGAGAATAAAAGCTCCATTTATTTTCTCGACGCCTCGGCGCGAGAAGGCTCGAAGACCGCGCGAATGCCGAGCTGGAGGTAAACGAACCCGACTTGGACTGCATCCACCTGTCAGTTTTAAATTTTCATCGGGGGAATATTAAACAACCCTCCGGTGTGCGAGGATCCCTTCTCGTTGCCCGCGTTTAAGTTTCGATGACGTCGAGTCGCTTGGAAAATTAACAAGGAAGCAGCGAGAGCGCGCAAAATGCTGTTTGCGAAATATTCCAACGAGAATATTGCCAAGCCTACGAAGCTTATAGTTTGTCTTACGTTTTCTGTAATTTTCGATAAAATTATGCCAGAGGTTACGCTTAATCTTATGCAAAGATTACGATCGATTGTACCAAGTTAACGAAGCGTTAGCAAAATTATTCGAGGAAAATTGTTTTTTACGTTGTCGATTGTAAAGCTACCGTGCCATGATAATATCCCCAGCGCAGCCATCGCGAAGACATCGTTAACAAGATTTCACTCGCCACCGTTAAGTCAGGGAAATTAATTCCGAGCCGTTTTCGTAGTAACGCTTCTCGTGAAGATAATTAATTAAACGGCGCGGGCGTCTAACGGAAATTTTATAATCGCGTCGTTTAATAGACTTACAGAGCCGATGCGCCGCATGTTAATTGGCAAATAGATTTTCTTGGCAGGCGTGCGTATCCTTGGCAGTTGCCTCGACACGTTAATGGAACTCGTAAACATTTTTTGTCTGCGAAACGTTCCCGGTTCCATGTTTCTGATCTTTAAAGAGTGCGTTTCCACGATTTGCCAGTGCATACCTCTTGGTCACGTTCATTCTAGAGAAACAGGAGAAAATCTGGATCGACTTTTGGTCGCGTGGCAGGGAAGGGCAGCAGGAGTCGTGACTCTCGACCTCCAGGAAGCACACGGAATGAATATTTATCGCGGTTGGTCTGGACTCTGCGTTGGGACAAATTAACGCCGACCGGTCGAGATCGTGCACGGCCAACCATCGCGACGTCGTGGAAATTTAAACCGTGACGTTTAAAATGCCCTGGCAGAATGATAAAGCCAGAAGGTACCTCGTAATCGCCAACTATTTCGTTCTTGATGAAACAGTAGCTACTCGACAGCCAAGACGACAGTTTGTCCGTGGAATTATTTTCAGTTTTGCAACATTAACACTAGGTTTATGGCACACGTCAATTTGACGCATTCAGATTCTAAACTTAACGTTATAGGACTCATAAATATTATTTGTTGGCAATTTATGTTGAATTGAATCTCTAATTAAAAGAGAAACTGTCAACGTAGCGAATTATAATAAAAATATGCGCAACGAGTGTCCATAAACCTAGCGTTAATAAGAAAGTAATACTTTGTACATCGCTGAATGTAATTGCGACAAATATTTAAGCGAAACTAGATTTTTGCGGATAAATTTGACCTTGAATCTGGGATTAGGGGTCTCGAGAGCGAAGCCCGCCCTCGGCGAATACGCGAATCGTTCTGCCAGGCAATCCGAGGCATTTTCCGGTTCCGTTCGTACACGCACTCGAGCCCTGGGCCTAGCCGGGTCGGCCGCGTATTACATATGCATAGTTTCATAAATTTGCACGCGATAACGGTTCTTCCTGGATCCTGAGCCACTCCCAAAGAGCCAGCCAAGACTCCCTCGGTTTTTCATATTAGAGGAGAAGCACACATCCGGCGATGCCATTGGTGGTTTCCGGGGCCACGAGGCCGGATCTTGGGCATAGTTAATATCAGATACCGTGGCACTTTGTGCTCTGTTCCGTTGCGTTAGCCTCTCTGACGCATCGACGCGAATATCGACCGTCGATGGATCGATATCTCGCCGCTGGGCAAACTATAGGAGCTTTAGAAACTTTAATTTGTTCATTTAATGCGCGACGCATCGAGATTAATAGGAAGCTAGGCTCGTTTGCGCGAGGAAAGGGAGGATGGGGGGGTCCACGGAAGGAATGGAAATTTTCGTAACCAAGTGCGGGGGACTAATGACACGCGGATAAAAGCTGGGCTGCGAAACGAGGCCGAACCGAAGAGAAGAGCGAGGAAAAGAGGATAGTGGGCACAGAGCACATTCTATCGCGATTCAGAACCGTCGGGGTCTATCTCTTTATAAACTGAAAAGAAATCGAGCTAGCGTCTCTTCCTTTTTGGGAGGGGTGAAAACCAGGCAAACGGGTTTCGTGAAAAAAACTGCGGAGCGCGAGAGATCCACCCCCTCCACCTTTCCATTTCTCCGTGCCGTAAAAAGAGGATTGAAATTGCACGAGACTTTCGTACGGAAATAGAGGTCCGGTATAGAATCCGCGATTTTCATCATCGAGAATCTCCCTCGAGCTACGGCGCATGAAATAATGTTTCTACGATGCCCAGAGAGACGAAGGAAAAAATGAGGCGGTTATTTAACCGGTGTCGCCCGGTCCGGTGAATTTTTAACCAAACGGTTGTTTTCTCATCCCCGTTCCTTAACGATACGAAAAAGGTGGACACTTTTATTATGTGGGAAGCTTGTAAAGCGATACATTCGACCGAACTGAAATACAGATCGCGGATATTTGTTCCCTGAAAATACCCCGAAGAAGGACGAAAGCATGGCGGCGAAAAAACTCGGTGAGGTGCAAGAACGAAAAGTCATTTGTCGCGCGATATTTCCGGCGCTCCCGGTCCGCCAGCGACGTCTCCTTTGTCTTTGGACGGGTTCCGCCAAGTAGGCGGATCTTAAGGAGAACGTCATTTGGTTTGCGAAAGCAAGCCTTCGAGCACGAGTAATGCGAATACTTTTCCCTCGAGCACG
Source organism: Colletes latitarsis (assembly GCF_051014445.1). NCBI lineage: Eukaryota > Metazoa > Arthropoda > Insecta > Hymenoptera > Colletidae > Colletes > Colletes latitarsis. The sequence goes on along the minus strand of NC_135135.1, from coordinate 20,386,988 downwards.
TCGACTGCTTTATTTCCGTCGATACACGTTTCTTTGTAGAGCAAAGCGCACACCCTCGCACCTCCGCAGGTTCCCGGGTATTCTACCTCCTCCTCGCTATCTTTTCCCATCCACTCATTTTCTCCGTTACCGGGTGTCGCTTACCCATCTGGCTACTCGACTTCATTTTTTTCTTCGCCGCGAAACTTTGAAATATAAATTGGGAATAAGTTTCTCCGGCGGCCGGGCGCTGTAATCTTGCTCGATTTTCTTTATCGGAAATTGGAAAACGGGTAACGGGTCAGCTTTGTCTTCCGTCGCTTTTATAACGGCCGACTCGGTCGGAAGTTTAAAACCGCTCGATCCTGGACGGTTCGACGAACGAGCAATAAAAATTTCATTCCCTCGCACCGCCAATGCCCGCCCGCGAATAAAACGGACCACGGATCTACGATCTGCGTTTCCTTTAATCGATAAACGTACATAGGCAACCAGAGAAAGCGACAAACGTTCCGAAGCTTCGTTCTTTCTTCGTGCTTGGTAAACCAGGTCGAAGATTAAATGTCAATTTGAACGATTTCGATGGAGTCTGTAAAAACGAAGGGGCCGTGCACGAGAAACACAGGAATCGTGGCAAGTCCGGCAGATACTTTGCGCGACTAGTTTCGACGATAAGCATTTCATAGAAATGCGTCGTGTTTTCAATTCCCTCGAGTTTACGGGAAGAAATATTAGCATCGGCATCTTGCCGTGAATCCAACGACACGGATATCATCGGTCCGGTCTCCCTCAGCTTCGTAGCGTCTCGTTTCCCTTTCTCCCGATCGTTTCCACGGTTCGGAGACTTTGCAAGTTTTCTAATTAGTATGGTGCCTCCGGCTATAAGCGATGTCGGTTTCTCGACAGTTTAAAACGAGGAAAATGGGAAAGGAACGCGCGCGCCTTTGAGTCCCAGCAGGAACTTTTGGCTTTCGCTTCTCCGAACTCTCTCTACGAATCGTAAAGTCGACTCATCGACTCCAAGATTTCCCGACAACGTCTTTTCCTTTTATTATTCGTTTCCGTGCTCGCTCGATGGCGTGTTTGGCGCTCGGACTGAAAAGTTTCTCGACAGGGGGGGGGGGGGGCACGGGTACGGGGGCGCGGAAGGGAGTAAAATGTCGCGAGAGTTGGCAGGATTATTCCACCGAGGTCGACGCTCGTGTACGCAATTAAAGTCAACAGGTCCTCTCGTGTCAGAAAATAATAGGACGCGGAGTCAGTCGGTCGAAATTGAAGCAGCGTCTGTGGAAGAAGCACGTTAGGAGCGGCGCGAAAGGGACGTGAAAGGACTCGGGGGGAGCTCGATGAAACTTCATTTGAAAATTTGAATAACGAAATGGAGAGTTGTTTGCTGGGGCTGGGGTGCTCTCGGCCACTTCCGGTGTTACGCGTTCAGAGGTGCCTTCGCCGTAGATCCGCGATTTCCTCGGCGAATTTAAATCGCGGAAGCGCGGTCCCCGGCCGTGTAATTCTTGTAACAGCGACTTTTCCGGCGCTGCCTTATTACTATCGTTGTTAACCGTCTCGACGGAGTCGTAGCCCTTTGAATGCGAGTGCTGGTGTTTAGGCGCGGGCACGTAAGACCACTCGACTACCGCTTCGCTCCCGCCACCCTTTCGAGCCCCGTCACGGCCATTATTCCGCTCTTTTACAACAAGCCAGCCAACGGGCTACCACCACCGACGGGGATTATTTACGCCTCCTCGATCGTTTATTCGAATATTAAGGAGGAACAAAGGCTCGCGGATCGCGAGGCGAGGCGATAGCATATATTTCAGGGATTCCTTTCTTTCTCATCGTCACGTTTGCTTCTCTAACTACCCTCACCGGTCGTTACCGCGTACAAATTGGCGGAGCCGGGCCGCTTCGAAAACACTCATCGATTCTCGAAGGAGTCGGTCGTCGACAGTGCCATCGGGAGCCATTAGGATCCCCGGTAACGGTCGAAACGCGGCTCGCGATTTCCCTCCGCCAACTCTGCTTCTCCGTAGAAACACGCACGTAGGGTGGAAACGGGTGTACCAAACCGCTTTAATTTAATCGGGACGGAAATTCGGGAGCGCCCCGAGCGGCGATGACTGGACGTAAAATTTATTATCGCGTCAATTAGAAATTGATGGAACGCCGGACGATAATCGATTTAGGATAGAATCGAATCGATCGGCCGGGGCCCCGTTCGTCGGTCGCCTTTTCGGCTGCTCCTACTCTACTCCCTTAAAATTACGAAATTTGATATAAATGTACTCGCGGTACGGCGTGGCCAAATTGTTCGGCGGTAGCGTAAACATTTTTTACGAAGAACGTCTGTTTTCAACCGCGATTTGGACGCGCGTGGGCAGAGAACGTTGCGCCCGACGCGATTTTACAACGATATTTCGTTCGTGTGCCGTTCCGTTTCGTGTTTTCTCGTTCCGTTTTCTGTTCTTTTTCCTTTTGCGAAAACGTTGAGTGCAAGCTGCACGGTTAAATGTTTTGGGCGAACATTTTTGGAGAATGCCGAGAAAATGCGAACGCGCCCCGGCCACGGCGGGTCCAACGGTGAAATATTTTTTCCTCTCGTTCGAGCGGTCTTCCGTTCAGCTAACAAATCGAGCAACACGAGCATTACTATAGACTGTACGTTATATTTGTTACTCGTCTCGCTTGATACGCGCGGCTCGCCGTAGGTCGGATGCGGGCCGAAAAGCATAACGCTCGTAAAATGCGCGCGATAAAAATTTCAAAGTTTACGGTACGAGGTACGACGATAAAGTTTTGAGGATAATTTCAGAGACGTATTCGGACGAGTCCGAAAGCCCGCGGGTTCGATGGGGCGAGGAAGTTGGATGGCGTTGCGTAAAAAGGTCCGTAGGTTCTCTCGGGGAAGGCTGTTGGGCTGCATATCGGCCGCACGCAAAGCGCGTTCGCATTACTATGGGCGGCGCGGCGCGGCGCGTCGCCTAGCGTCGCGTCACGACGCGTCACGGCACACGCGGAAGCGCATTGTGGATTCAGTGTGTGTCGTGTGCAGGCCGGAAATAATATCTATCGATCCGACCTCGCGGCGGGTGCGAGCCTCACGGATGGTGGTGGGAGGGAGGGGGACGATGGGGGTGGGAGGTAGCAGTCCGCGGAGGCGCAGGATAAAAGTGCATCGCGGGTGCATCCAGCGTGAGAACGGAATCACCATAGATCGTCGTCGATCGGTACGTGCGCGTCGTATCCGCGCGAGCGTGAGCGGCACAACGCGATCGATTCGATTCTTCACGGCAGAACGGCCACGTCGGAATCATCGACAAAATGTGCTTTAACCGCAGAGCTGCCGGCAGTCGAGGTAAAATGCGAAGAACGACGCCAGAGAGGGGAGATAGAGACGCGTTACACGCAGCCAGGGAAACATCCAAGATGAATCGCGTTACAAATATCGATCAACCGCCTCGAAACCTTTTGCGTATTTCCGACCGTTTTATTTTAGATGCTCTATTTTGGTTCTGATACGCGTCCTGACTTTTCATCTCTTTTCCTCCGTACCGGTGGATTTTCATACGATCCGGGAAAACCACCGTCGTTGAACTCGAGTTTCAAATAACTTATGGACCTCGATGAAACGCTACGCCTTGTTAAATCGACTTATTCGGTTCCTCTGTTTAGTAGACGAAAACTTTGCGGGAGGTATATCGAAGAACATTGTATCGACGCGACACGAATATTTCTTGTTCGATAAAACGGCTAAGTCACTAGGTCGATTACATCGTTAGACTCTAGAGGTTTTGCTCGCGCGGAGAATACGTTCAAATATTAGATGTATAGATACCGTTGGAATCGAATTGGTTCGATAGCAAATAAAAATATTGTCGTTCTTTAGAATATTAAATGTAAATGCAACGCAAGAAACAGCCAAGGCGGACAGAGCCAACATAGGTAGTACATGGCCGAAACTATCGCGAAAAGTATCGTCAGCGATTCGCCGTTTTCGGGGTTGGCCGTAGGCTAAATTTCCACGCGAATCTATTCGCATTTCCGTTGGATATTGAATTCGACGAAATTGACGCGGGACGTATCTCCGTGGACAATGATGGAGGGAAGCCAGATGGATCGGAGGCGCGTAGCGAACATAATTCGATAAACTGTGCTGTTCTCGAGAAATCTGAAACGCGGCGAACGTCTATTATCGACTATCGTTCCGCGAATCAAGTTAGTAAACTCACGGAAACGTCGAAAGGACGAGCTCAATTTGTTCGCGATTCGCGATATGTTTCCAGCAAAATGAGAAATTTCTTGCGAGCGTCAACGCCAAGAGGTCGTGAACGCGGATTTCTTTATTAGAACGCAAAGTACCTACAACTCCCTCGGTCACCGGAAATCGTCGGTGCACCGGAACTTCTCTGGCAACTGCTTCGAAAGCGTAGTTGCGCCAGAATACCCGGGATGAATTCAGGTTTCTTTAACTCGAGGAATCGTCGTGAGACGAGTTTTGTCGGGTTCCGGATCTGACGGAAGAAAACCAGTCGCCGTGCCGTGCCGTGGGGTGGCCGTTTTGCGCTGACCACGGAATTTCAATTCCGGGATACAGAAAAAGCGTCAAAATGACTTCTTCCTTGGTCCGCGAACAAAACTGTTGAAGTAAAAACTCTCCATTCCAAATTATTAAGCTGTCGACCTCACAGGCGCAATAAAGCAATCGGGAAAAACACCGAGACTTCGAAGTCGCGGTGTCTGGGTGTGTCGAAGGTCAAGCGTACCTGATAAAGGTTGATCGTTGCATCCGAACTTGCTTGAAGGCTGCCATTTTTTCGGTGAGGACAGGACACTGTAAAATCCTGGGATATTTTCCTTTCCACGCGAATATACAGGGTGTTCGACCACCCCTTGGAAACATTTTAATGGGGGATTCTAGAGGTCAAAATAAGACGAAAATCAAGAATTTCAATTTCTTGACTGAGACTTCATTAAAAAGTTATTAAAAAATTTCATAACATTCTGAAAAAATTATTTTTGGTTGCGGAGCTCAATTATAATCATTTTTGGTGAATACACATAATCCTGAAGTCTTACCCACTTTCGAGAAAAAATTCGTGTATGAAATTTTTAAACGAAATTAAAAAATTTCAAATCATACTAAAAAAATTATATTTAGTTACTGGGGTCAATTACAAGCAGTTTTGATGAATAGATATACTCCCGAAATCCTACACACTTTCGAGAAAAAAATTGTTTACCGGAAATCTAATGTGAGGCCAGAAATGCTTGCCTGAAGTTTCATGCGAATCTTTAAAAGGTCATAACTTCTGAACGGATTGGACGATTTTAATGTTTAAAAAAGCAAACTACGCGTATTTTGGTGGAGAATATGTATAAATTGTAAAAATATTCGAAAAGTTGGTCCTTGACCCCGCAAAATGAGAAAAACTCCATAAAAATGGTCCAATTTTCAAACAGCCATAACTTCTACAATTGTGAATATATTTCAATGAAACTGTTTTCTGAAGTAGAAGTCATGGGTACCTACAGAAAAGTATTAGACAACTTTTCTGTAGGGCGTTAAACAAAATTACTAAAAATGAAAAACGAAGTTTTATGAAAAATCGACAAGGAGGTAGGTGCCTAAATTTTTCGGCGAAAAAAAAAAATTTCAAATCTTTCTAGAAAAATTATTTTTTGTTGTAGTGGTCAATTACAACAATTTTTGGTCATTAGACATACCCTCAAAATTCTACTCACTTTCGAGAAAAAAATTCGAGAAGGTGTAAAATTTTTAGACAAAATTAAAAAAAATTAAATATTTTAAATCGTTCTGGAAAAATTATTTTCTGTTGTGGGGATCAATTACAATAATTTTGGGTGAATAGACCTACCCCCGAAATTCTACCCACTTTCTAGAAAAAAATTCGGTACGAGCGAAACTTTGAACGTTAATAACTCTTTAACGAAGCCTTCATCAACAAATTAATATTCTTGATTTTCGTCTTATTTTGGCCTCTAGAATCTCTCATTAAAATTTTTCCCATGGGTGGCCGAACACCCTGTATATAATCAAATATATACAAGTTCTTTTTCAAAAATCTGTGTCTATTTTATTAAAAAAGAACCTGCTTCCTTTACATCATAATAACCCCCTGAACAAAAACGTTGTCAAAAATAACGTAAACCAGAAAATGTTTAGATAGATTAGTAATCTTGAGTTAAAGGTGTGAATATCGTTACGTGACCGACGAGAAGAACGTACGCTTCGTTTCAGAACGAATGTTAAACAACCGATGCAATATAACGCGTCGATATGACAGAGAAGCTACTGGTGTCAAAGCGTTTCTCTTGTTTCGTGTTTAGCTCGTCGCGCAACTTCACACACCCATCTCACACACATATATATCAAAACTAATTCAACTTAATTTCTCGTGAAATTTTCAACGGTCGGATGATACTTTAGAGGGGAGAGTATATTACGGCAATATCAGAGACATTTATGGCCACGTTGCAAGTGCCATCGGCTCGCCGTCAGACACGGACAAAATGATTTACATCGCGAACGCGGTCACCGTGCGAGCGTAGAATCACCAGGCTGCTTCTACCTTTGCCTCGTATATCTCCCGTTAAATTGCCGCGAAATTGCCAAGTTCAATCCGGTCTCCCGGCACTAATTACCATACTTTCCTGCCGCGGTTCAGTTTTGATAATTCCGGCTCATTAACGGGTCTAACGACGACCATCCCACCGAACGTCTACTAATTTTTCCCTCAAATTCTTGCCAACAACCAACGTTTCCTTCATTTTGCTATTAAATGCCTTCGATAGCTACACGACGAACCGGATCGAACAAAATATTTAACGCGCGTTCTCGCGAATAGAATTCTCGAAGAGCAGCGTCGAGACTGCCAATGTTACGGCTGAAAGATGTTTAAAATAGCCGCGACGCGCTTAACCAAACCTTCGAATACGGGTAGTTGGAAAAATAATAGTAATACCTGTTTGTAAAACTTGTAGATTTCGTAACCGGAGACGCGTTCGTCGCGGGAGATGCGGGCTTTCGAAAGAACAGACGACAGGAACGGATGCGATTATACCGTTCCGTCGGTGATTTTTTCTTTTTTTCGTGCGGCGAACTTTCCTCTTAGCGGATCGGCCACGAGATGGAAGTCCTCTAGGAGTCGCTTCTCTTTAGAACCAAGTCGGACGAATGGCTTGGAAGGACGAACTTTCAGGAGGGAGTAAATGGCGCTCCATCTCGACTTCCCTTCCTTTGGCTCCTACGTAAATCTTTCATTTACATTTTCATCCCCCTGCCCGTGAATCTTCCACTTTTTCTTACTTTTACCGTCGTGTTCTGAATTTAATTAGTCACGGTATCATCACCCCGAGCTTGTTCCCGTGTAAAATAAAGGGTAATTTTTAAAGAAATCGATCGGTCTCGGGAATAATTTTTCAAATTGCTTCGGATTAGCGTCGCGCTCTGGAGCGGAATGAAATTGCGTTCCCGGATCATCGTTTCCCCGTGATTTCTGACACCATAAACTGACAGGTAAATCCCTTGAAGATTGCCCTGGCAAATCTTTGTTACTCCTCGACTCGTTCGATCTTTTTCCATATAGAATTCATCGAAAGTGATCCAGGTTCGCGGTACATTTCCAATCGGGCCCGAAATCCACTTCGCTAAAATCCAGCCGGAAGCGAAATAGAGAATCGATACTTTACGAGCGATCGTCGAAAAAATATTCCGTTCCCAGAGATTACGTATCCCGTTTTGGCCCGGAAGCTACTTTTCCGCCGGTAATAAAAGTATTTCCAAGTGTCGGTCCGCCTGGAACTTCCGTGCCTCTTCCTTCCGGGAACAAGGTCATCGTTCCAAAGAAAATCGCAATAACTTGGGGAGGATCCGCGGTAACACCAGGACGCAGCCGCTGGCTTCCCATTTGAAAGTCAAACAAAACGTTAGCAGGGACGAGGAGAGTAAAACTAGCCAAGAATAAGACGCGGTCTCGGCCCACCCCTCGCATGCATTCGCGAAAAGCTGTTACAGTTACCTTGCCACCCCGAGGCTCTGTCTTTCAAACTATTCGATACTCCGACTCGGTTTGTCAAACTCGATTCCGCGCAAACGAAGATGGATTTCACCGGTTCGTTTTCCTTTCCCTGTCTCTGTTTCCCCCATCTGAACACGCACGAACCATACAGCCAATTTTAGATATACCTCGGCATCGTTTTTAACTTGCAAATCATCGATACCCTGGGAAAAATTTGAATCGGTGATTCTAGAGGCCAAAATAAGACGAAAATCAAGAATACCAATTTGTGGATGGAGACTTCGTTGAAAAGTTATTAACAATTAAATTCAAAAATTTCCAATCGTTCGGGAAAAATTATTATCGGTTGCGGAGATCAATTGTGATCATTTTTGGTGAATAGAGATAACCTCGAAATCATATCCACTTTCGAGAAAAAAAATCGAGTAGCTACTGAAACTTTTCGGCGAGAAAAAAATTTTTCAAATCATTCTAAAAAAATTATTTTTGATTGCAGGGGTCAATTACAATCATTTCTGGTTATTACACATACCCTCAAAATCCTACGCATTTTTGAGAAAAAAATTCCATACCGAAAATCTAATTAGGTGGGGAAAAAAAATTTCAATTCGTTCTGGAAAAATTATTTTCGGTTGTAGGGGTTAATTATAATCATTTTTGGTCATTACACATACCCCCGAAATCCTACCCACTTTCTAGAAAAAAATTCGAGAATGTGTGAAATTTTTCGACGAAATTAAAATATTTCAAATCGTTCTGAAAAAAATATTGTTAGCTGTGGGGGTCAATTACAACCATTTTTGGTGAATAGACATACCCCCGAAATCCTGCGCACTTTCGAGAAAAAAATTCAAGTAGGTGGACAAATTGCAGTTCTACAGCCGGAACTTTAAACGTTAATAACTTTTTAACGAAGCCTCCATTAAGAAATTGATATTCTTGATTTTCGTCTTATTTTGGCCTCTAGAATCCCCCATTAAAATTTTTCCCAGGTGTGGCCGAACACCCTGTATGTTTGCCTTCGAATGGCAGCCAGAAACGTTATCGCAATTGTTTCTATTTCTTTGGGCCATCTTGTCGCGCGAGCTAACGGGCCATGGCGACCGTGTCGTTAACCTCGACCTGTGCTCTTTTATTTGCTCTCCACGAATGGAAATTATCCTCCAAGTTGTAAAGCGTGTTTCAACGAAAAAGGTCGCACCTTGTTCGGACCATCCAACGAACCCTGTCACGGAAACACTGAACAAGTTTAAAATTATTGTCGCGTTTCGTCGATAAAGCCTTTCGAAAATAATTGGAACGATAAAACTCTTCACGGTGTGATCGCCACTCAAAGCGTCGTTCCTTTTCTTACAAAGTCTCGATAATGTCTCCGATGATTATTTTCTGCGAAGGGAACGCGAATATTACGTTACCAAATAAATTACGTCGCGTAACGAGTTAATATAATTCGCAGTTCTGCGAGTTGTAATAACTTTCCTTTTATAATAGCTGCGATCGTACCCTCGAGTTAAATTTTCTTGAATATTTTGTAACGCGCTTCGCCTTTGCCGGCCTTCGTCTTCTTTACAATTGACTTAATTCGACTAAACGTGTTTTAAAGTTACTTCCCGCGTGAGAGCGGAACAATTGCATAGCTACATGTTGAATTAAAGACCGCTTCGACTAAATTGTTCGCAGCAGAGGGTGCTGTTCCAAAATTCTTTTCCTCGATCTTCGTTCCGCGACACTTTGAATTTCGCGACCGTTAATTAAACGAAAACAATGGCCGGTGTTTGGCGTTGCAACGCGTCGGGGCGTTATTCATATTAAATTAATAAGCCTGCGATTTAACGGGCCCCCGGCTCGCTGTTCCGATCTATGCATCATTTTCTATTACATCGAGACAGCGGTCTCGTGATCTCCGAGAGCTCGTATTGTGCCGCATACGTTTATTAATAAAGCCGGATCCGCCTAATTAGTTCCGCTCCGTGCGACAGCCTTCTCGAATGGCCGCTAGATCCACCTAACCACGAAGAAAAGTAATCCGATTATCCCTAAAGCCAAACCCCGTTAGTTGTTCGTCATTCGAGCCCTGGCATCCGGCAACGGACGAACCGAAAAAAAGACTATATCCGTTTTAAGGAAATGTTCCTGGAAACAGGGTATCTGGTACCTCCCTGGGAAACATCCGAAACGCGTCTTTACATCCTTCGTTTTATTTTGCGAGCAGACCTTAAATGTTATCGCAAGTACAAAAATAAGAGGATCGATACGTAACGAACTACGGTGTTCTTCCGGTGTCGTGGCAAAACCGTGTTTCTCGAATAGGCGATCTTTGGATTGCAAAATGTTTTACCAACGTCGTTCATCGCCGTACCGCTACTATTCGCTCCTTTTAAGACAAAATTACGAAAGTATAGGCGGCATATCAGCTACGATGTTACGTGGAGAGCATCAATCTTTTAGGAACACTGGTCTATGTCGGAACGACGTATCGCGGTACAAAGGGCAATGCACCATTGCAGAACGTTGACGTTCGACGACTTATCGATCCTAGCTTTCGCTTACGTCCTTGGTTCGTTTAATAAAATACGACGACTTATCGGGGGCAGGGTACTATCGTAACGATGCCGCACCTTGATGTCTTTAGTCGTTGTCGATCAACCAGGAAGTCTCGGGAAATGCAGGGGAATCGGACAATAGGGTCAAGTTGGATCTTGTACTATCGTTATCGGCATAGCCGAGCAGAATAGGAGGCAAAGAGAGCTAACGTAACGATGTCGCCTCATCGACGGTATCATCTTCGGAAACGATCAAGAATTCGATGATTATAAAAACCTGTAACTTGCTAGCATATACAAGGTGTTCGGCCACCCCTGGAAAAAATTTGAATGGAAGATTCTAGAGGCCAAAATAAGACGAAAATGAAGAATACCAATTTATTGATGAAGGCATCGTTAAAAAGTTATTAACAATTAAATTCAAAAGTTTCAAATCGTTCTGGAAAAATTATTTTCAGTTGCGGGGGGTCAATTACAATCATTTTTGGTCATTATACATACTCTCGAAATCCTACCCATTTTCTAGAAAAAAATTCGAGAAGGTGTGAAATTTTTCGACGGAAAAAAAAAATTTCAAATCGTTCTGAAAAAATTATTTTTAGTTGTAGGGGTCAATTGTAAGCATTTTTGGTCAATAGACATACCCTCGAAATCCTACCCAGTTTCGAGAAAAAAATTCCTAAACGAACATATAATGTCTGATCACGACTGAATGATTTCCCTGAAATTTCACGTGTTTCAAATCGTCCTAAAAAAATTATTTTCAATTGTAGGGGTCAGTTACAATCATTTTTGGTGAATATACGTACCCTCGAAATCCTATCCACTTTCGAGAAAAAAATTCGAGTAGGTACTGAAATTTTTAGACGAAATTAAAAAATTTCAAATCATACTAAAAAAATTATATTTAGTTACAGGGGTCAATTACAAGCATTTTTGGTGAATAGACATACCCCCGAAATCCTACGCACTTTCGAGAAAAAAATTCTTTACCGAAAATCTAATGTGAGGCCAGAAATGCTTCCCTGAAGTGTCATGCGAATCTTTAAAAGGTCATAACTTCTGAACGGATTGGACGATTTTAATGTTTAAAAAAGCAAACTACGCGTATTTTGATGGAGAATATGTACAAATTGTAAAAATATTCGAAAAGTTGGTCCTTGACCCCGCAAAATGAGAAAAACTCCATAAAAATGGTCCAATTTTCAAACAGCCATAACTCCTACAATTGTGAATATGTTTGAATGAAACTTTTTTCTGAAGTAGAGCTCATGGTATTAGACAACTTTTCTGTAGGGCGTTAAACAAAATTACTAAAAATGAAAAAGTAATTTTTAAGAAAAATCGACAAGGGTGGCTAAATTTTTCGACGAAAAAAAATTTTTTCAAATCGTTTAAAAAAAATTATTTCCGCTTGCAGGAGTCGATTACAATAATTTTTGGTCATTAGACATACCCCCGAAATCCTACCTATTTTCTAGAAAAAAATTCGAGAAGGTGTAAAATTTTTCGAAGGAAAAAAAAAATTTCAAATCGTGTTGGAAAAATTATTTTCGGTTGCAGGGGTCAATTACAATCATTTTTGGTAAATAGACATACCCTCGAAATCCTACCCAGTTTCGAGAAAAAAATTCCTAAACGAACATATAATGTCTGATCACGACTGAATGATTCCCTTGAAATTTCACGTGTTTCAAATCGTTCTAAAAAAATTATTTTCTATTGTAGGGGTCAGTTACAATCATTTTTGGTGAATATACATACCCTCGAAATCCTATCCACTTTCGAGAAAAAAATTCGAGTAGGTGGACAAATTTTTCGACAAAATTAAAAAATTTCAAATCATTCTGGAAAAATTATTTTCGGTTGTAGGGGTCGATTACAATCATTTTTGGTGAATAGACATACCCCCGAAATCTTGCGCATTTTCGAGAAAAAAATTCGATACGAGCGGAACTTTGAACGTAAACAACTTTTTAACGAAGCCTCCATCAACAAATTGGTATTCTTGATTTTCGTCTTATTTTAGCCTCTAGAATCCCCCATTAGAATTTTTCCCAGGGGTGGCTGAACACCCTGTATAATAACGTGACGTGTTAAGTTTATTTTGGATAAACATTTACTCGAAATTACGTGTTGGAAATGCTCGCGGAACATTTGGATACTTTGAGTTACAATTAAGAGGTTGACAGTGATAAAATAGAAGTGGGTAACGACGGAACGGTTTGTTTGCTAATACCCCCAGAAATGATCGAATACGAACGTCGTGGAACGGGAATGGCCGTACGACACGGGGGAACGAGTACAGGATACGCCCGGAAATTGGCGAAACTTTACGGAAAGTAAATTAGCGGCGATAATGAAACTGGGCTCGGCCGGTTCTCCTCGAATTCTCTCCGTTCTCTTTCCCCGTCGCGTCGAGCGAACCAGCTTTTCAAATTATTAGACGATCTCGTAGCCGGAAATGCACGCGCAATTCGAACGCGAAGAGAAAATTATGGAGCGTTTCGGGCAAGAACCGACGTCTTCGGAAAAACAACCCTACCCCGGCGCGACACGACACGCGGGGGCCAAAAACAATTTGGTTAATGCTCCGTCGTCGTCCCGGCCGGGTTGATAAGACGACTGATATACTTGGAGCGCGATCCAAGCCGCGCTTCCACCGAAAAAGGCTACCATCTCCCCGTAATCTCGCTGGATTTGCATTTAGAGGAGAACGCTTAGGCGTAGGCCTTACCGAATATTCTCTCTTATTCCCAAACTCGCGAAACTTTTTCGATGGTTACTGTCAACCCACTGTAGCATTCGTTTCGCCTCGAAACTTTTCGCGATACTTATGGATAATTCGAACCGATGTTATAGAAAATAAAATTGGAGAAAAGTCATTTCGCGTTTACGAGCTTTAGCATAGAACACCGTGTCGTGTTTGATGTTTTAAGCATTTTGCGATACCAAGAGATTTCTCCGTGAAATCGAGTCAACGGACCCGTAAGTTCGACCGGTCGAATTGTAATTTCAGCATTCTCCAACAACTCCGTGTCGCGTCGCTACGTTCGATACGTCGACGCGTCCCGTCGCTGTGATCCGACACGAAATATGTATATTAATGCACGAACGGAGCATCCAACTACCGGGCTGCGATATATATCTATTACCCGGGCGTTCGTTTTGTTATTGAACGTCCGTCAGGCTGGTACGACGATCGACCGTCAGCGCTTTACCTTTCCCGGCAAACGTAATTAAAACTATCTCGCCGCGTAGACCGGGGTTGAATTTTGATTTTGCCACGGAAGCGTTCCTAGAATTAAACTTACAGCTCATTCTCGCTCCTCTCCTCTCGTTTCAACACTTTCGAAACAAAACGTCTAACGAACGAGATCTTTCGACGATTCGATAGGAAAAAGAAATAGTTGGCTGGCCGTTGGACAAACTACCGACAGTTTTCGACTGAATAAAAAATAATTGACTAGCAAAGACACTCGAGTAGGGTATGGAAAAATGCGTTTGAAATACGTTCCCGGTGTACCTTCTATCTTTCCGCATACGTACATCTAGTTCCCTTCCACGTCGTCGGTACGATATATTGCTCGAAACGAGTCGATGCCAGTGACCTGGAATTTGCATTTCCCCGGAAAATACAGGGGCAAACGGGAGGCGACTGGAGATGGGGAACTCGTTGACGGAGAGGGAAGAACCCGGTTGGCGCTAGGACGCTGGCAACTGGCTAAAGGATAGGAAATTTCGAGAGACGTTTTTTTTAACAAACCTAGTAAGATATCGCGATCTATCGGTTACCAACGCTGCTTCGACCGCTTGGTTAAACGAGATCCGTCGTATTCTTCTATCGGGTGTCGTACAAAGTCGAATAAAATTCGTCGACCGTGTGCTAATTGCTATAGTACGTAGAGGATATCGCGTTATCGCGCAACGATCAATTTTCGAAAATGCCTCTCGAGCACATTCGAGTGGTCGATTATGAAAGGTATTCACGAATCGTGCCAACCCCGTGGCGAGCTGGCACAGACTTCGGTGGTTCGCCGAAGGGACACGGAACGATGTGCTGTGGAATTCTTTCGGTTAACCGCAACGATAATTCCCAAATCGATCCATTTCGCGAGAAGGTCTTCCCGAAAATCCAACAGTACCCTGCGATTTCCGTGGGAAATCTCTTTTTCACCATCGATTTGACTAATTTCTACGAACGTCCTTGCCTGTTAACGTCTAAGAACGAGGAACCTACACAGACTGAAATTATTCGTTCCGAGTAATATCGAAAGTTGGTTGTATTTCAGGCCCAGCGAAACGCAGAGGTAATCGATAATGTCGAAAATCTTGAGAATTTTTTAATAGTTTCCGGGTGCGATTACCTTTTTCTCGACTCGATGAAATTCGCGTTGCATTCCGCGATTGCGAATTTAATATGAATCGGAATTTAACGCATATTTATAAATTTCAGCGAGAATATGAAACTCACGAAGAGGTAAAAAATATCAAATATCGGATACATCGTACAATTTTGAATTTAATATAAAGAGAGAAATGCAAAACTCGTATCGCATACGTATGTACATATACGTAGTATCTTAACGATATTATACAGGGTGTTCGGCCAACCCTGGGAAAAATTTTAATAGGGGATTCTAGAGACTAAAATAAGACGAAAATCAAGAATTACAATTTGTTGATGAAGGCTTCGTTAAAAAGTTATTACTTATATACAAAAATTTAAGCACCTACACCCCTGTCGATTTCTCTTAAAAATTCGTTTTTATATTTAGTAATTTTGTTTGACGCCCTACAGAAAAGTTGTCTAATACTTTTCTGTAGGTACCCATGAGCTCTATTTCAGAAAACAGTTTCATTGTAATATATTCACAATTGTAGGAGTTATGGCTGTTTGAAAATTGGACCATTTTTATGGGGTTTTTCTCATTTTGCGGGGTCAAGGACCAATTTTTCGAATATTTTTGCGATTTCTACATATTCTCCACCAAAATACGCGTAGTTTGCTTTTTTAAACATTAAAATCGTCCAATCCGTTCAGAAGTTATGACCTTTTAAAGATTCGCATGAAACTTCAGGGAAGCATTTCTGGCCTCACATTAGATTTTCGGTAAACAATTTTTTTCTCGAAAGTACGTAAGATTTCGGGGGTATGTCTATTCACCAAAAATGCTTGTAATTGACCCCTGTAACTAAATATAATTTTTTTAGTATGATTTGAAATTTTTTAATTTCGTCTAAAAATTTCAGTACCTACTCGAATTTTTTTCTCGAAAGTGGATAGGATTTCGAGGGTATGTATATTCACCAAAAATGATTGTAACTGACCCCTACAATAGAAAATAATTTTTTTAGAACGATTTGAAACACGTGAAATTTCAGGGAAATCATTCAGTCGTGATCAGACATTATATGTTCGTTTAGGAATTTTTTTCTCGAAACTGGGTAGGATTTCGAGGGTACGTCTATTGACCAAAAATGCTTACAATTGACCCCTGCCACTAAAAATAATTTTTCCAGAACGATTTGAAATTTTTTTTTTCCGTCGAAAAATTTCACACCTTCTCGAATTTTTTTCTAGAAAGTGGGTAGGATTTCGAGGGTATGTATAATAACCAAAAATGATTGTAATTGACCCCCGCAACTGAAAATAATTTTTCCAGAACGATTTGAAATTTTTGGATTTAATTGTTAATAACTTTTTAACGATGCCTTCATCAACAAATTGGTATTCTTCATTTTCGTCTTATTTTGGCCTCTAGGATCCCTCATTAAAATTTTTCCCAAGGGTGGCCGAACACTCTGTATCTTAGGAATTAAAACTCGTTCGTTTCAACTTCCTCGTCGATCTATTCCCGCAGAGGTTGCATGAACTTAACAATCTTCGTAGGGTTACTGTGCCGCAAGTTTCTGGAATTTTGCGCACCACCGCGCCGCATAATTAATGGCGTTTCCGTGTGTTTGGACTACAGGGAAAGCAACGTCGTAAAATATTTCGTAAGTTTCGCGATGGCGGACCGACTGCGCCTATGATGGATTTATACTGAAATTGGAGCTGCCGTGTCGTTTGAGGGTTTCCGTGGTGTCGTGTTGCGGGTTGCTAGCCTTTGATGCACGCGATGCGTACCGCAAACAGAGAGAAGTCTTATCGAGTTGGGGAGGATGGCTATCGCGTTCGCCTCTATCGCTATTGCGTGCTTCGTTTTGTTAATGCGAAACCGTCGATACTTCCGACCGGTGCAGGGATGATTTTATTCTCGTAAAACAAACCATTATTTAGTCGGGTCCGCGCAGCTTTTACGCGCGCACCGTTAAACTTCGTTTCACGGTATCACCACTTTCCTCGAAATTTATCCCAAATATTTTGCCACGCTATCGTTTCGAATTCCGACCGTATTGTGTTTCTTCTCGTTTTCATATTCTTGTTTTATTTTATTCTTGTCCAGTCTTTCCTTCGAACGTCCAACGATACTCTGGCCTTTGATTAATTAACTGCGCTTTTCTTCCAACGACCATTCTTTCGGAACGCGTCGTTATAACGCTTTAAAAGCGCTTCGTCTCCGGTACCCTCCAGTTTGCGAACGATCATCGACCTTTTAATCCAGCATTAAGGACGTTTTACGAGTCTACGGGAGCGAGTAAATTCCTGGCAAAGGCATTAGAAAATAAAAGGAAAATTAACAGTGTACGGAGAGAGTAGGAGCACGGAGACAACGATCGGTCGCCAAGTACTCGTTCCGCGAACAATCGATCCGGGAATCGTGGAATTATTTTTTACCAAATATCGTAAGGATCGGTTCTAGCGATTCGTCTTTTAAAATCGAGATGCGTCCGCGCGGAGAATTGGCGTAGCTCTGCACTATGCATCGAGTTAATTCCAGCAACGTTTCGTACCTAGTGAAATACCACGAGCCACTCGTCTGGGGCCAGCTTTTCATATTTCGTATTTGAAAGCAGCTGTCACGTTCAGCCGCGTGCGCAGGACCACGACCAACGTTCGCCCGAAGGTAATTTCACGAAATTCTGCGAAACATTGTCGAAATATCCGCACGTTCGACCGAACTCGAACAAAGATACCCTGCTGTACCCGTTCAAAAGTGGTGAATGTCACAATACTGCTATCCGAATTGACTCGCTTCGGTCGACTTGACTAATTCAATTGCTTCCCATTTGAGTTTTACTCGCTAGCAATAACAATCGCTCCGTTTGTTAATTTTACCGCTCTTCGTAATCTCTACCCGGCTCGACCGGACAAACGCTCCAACGCTAAATTTCATTTATGGTTTCTCGAGCTTTTCGAACGGCGACCGTAACCAGGGAAACTGTTAGGAACCGAACGAGTTAAAGCGTTAATTCGCGAGGAACGAAATAAGATAGATAGAAATAAGCAGTCGCATCGAAATTTGGGGAAATACCGACGCGTGAAAGCGGAGAGGTATTTTCTTAACGGTGTTACCGCAGACCGGTCGGTGCACGGTTCCAACGTTCCGCGTGCACCGCTTACATCTTACGACTGAGGGTGTACTAACGGGCCGTAGATAGCAGATGACGCTCTTGGGATACACTAAGATGTTAATTTAGCTATTACTTATACTAGGACCACCGCCCACGGGTCTGCATCCGAGAGGTTGGATCACCCAGCCACTGTCGACGGAATAGTTTCGAACGAACGCCCACTAGAAACTACCGGTAAACTCGTTGCACGCCGGTTCCTAGAGCCCGCGATACGATCGATTCTCCTTCCCGGAGTCTCGCTCGAACCGCTCACGTAACGCAATATACCACCGTTATATCGTACGTCTAAAGGGCCGTAAGATCGGACCGGTCGTTTTACGAACCGGGGACGAGGGAAAATAAAATATTTCTTCGGAGAAACAGAGGGGAACGGTCGCTTCGATATCTTCCAACTCTCGACATTTTCGGACGATCTGTTACAGCGAAGCATCAAAGTTAATATCGTATTAAATATGCAACGTTCTGTCTTTGAACACCGTATCGGAATCGTACATCGTCGCAGGGATTTGGAACGAAGGTCGTACGATCAGTAGGAATTGCTGAAACTTCTTTGGGTATGTAACGTCAAAGTAAATGTGAAATTAAACATAGAAAACAGCATAAATAATAATAGTTTTTACATTCATCGGATAGGGGATGAAATGCCCTTTAAAACGAGCGTTCGAACGAGTCGATAGCGTTATTAGTTCCGGAGATATAGCGATTTTAGTTTCGCGTCGGTGCGGTGGCTAGTTCCGGAGATAGAAGGGTCTAAAGCGTTTGTGTACGTTCATTGACGCGAGGTCAATGAACTCGCGCGCGCGTGAAAATAGTAAACAGTGCGTAGTAAATTCTAGGAAATACTACGCTTCCGCGTCACGCGACTCTCTCGACTCACGCGCGAGACAGAGCAACGACGCGACGCGTCAGACGAAGACAGAGATAAAAAAATTACCTTTCACATAAATTACGATATCTCGAAAACGGAAAGTCGGATCGCCAAAAACCAAAAACCATTTTAAAGGGGAAGGTTTACCGCTTCCAACGATGGCTCAGTTATAGAGAAAACGCTAGTAGCTTTGGAACTACACGCATCTAAATTTTAGCTATTTTTAATACGCATTGTTAGACTGTTCTAAGGCAGTGGAAACTGTGGATTCTCTCCTTTCGTCGTTTACATTGGAAGCTAACCAGAATTTGGTATCAAATTTTGTCTAGTTCAAATAGAAAGCATTCAACCAGTCAGATGGTCGATCGTGGTAGGCAAGTAAAATTCATTGTACGTACACTATAATAAAAATCGTTAAGTTAAATGGCGCCAAAATAATATTGTGTGTTAAAAATTCTAAACGAAATTTTAGAAACGGTTATTTGATCAATCGCTGTAGGTTTAGTGTTAACGTCGTTCCTCGTCATAACGAGTACATACGTGTCCACGTGGCGGGTTTTCTACGTTGGTCATCTTTTCGCGTTGATCGTTTCGTTCTCGAAGACGTACTCGGGAACCCTATCGTCGCCAGAAATTCTCCACGATCGATCCACGAGACGGTAGCGTGTGTTCCATCCAAAACTGTAAACGAGAATCGCGTCGTTTGCTCCCGGAACAGGATAGGCGAAATCAAAAACGCTCGGGGCAACTTTCAACATTGTAATCCGACACTCTTCTATCGATCCATGATAATACCTTCAAAATGACTATCGATCGATAAAATATTTACATGGTAGATATTCTTTCGAACAAATAGTTACGTACGTTTTAATAAAATTCGATCGTTCCTATCGCTGTTCACGACAGATTTCGTTGCAACGCGACAGAGTTGAGACGCAAAGGCGGCGGCATTCGACGTTTCAGACGAGGTCCAGAGAGCGCGGAATTTTTCGGATTTTTTCCCAGAAGTAACGGTGCGGCGCGCAGTTTTGTTTTACGACGATTTACTTTGATTGAATTAATCGACTGCGAATAACGACTTTGCGGGGTAGATTGCCAGAGGGGGTCCACGGCGGATTGAATTATGAAGGCATTAGCAAATGAGATAGTATTACGGTCGGATATGAACAAAGTTAGGACGACCGGATGAACGAAATTGCGCATCGAGAAAACTGTTAGCGGAATTGGTGGTCGCCATAAAACTCGTTAATCATTCCGCGGCTTTGTTCGGCTTCTGCGCGAATTATCAAGCACGGTGTTCGGTGAACTTTCGTCCCGTGAATCGCAGACCGTATAAACGCGATAAAACCGGCACGCAATCAGAGGTTCCTTGGACGCGCGGAATGTATCTCGCGCGCATACTGGCGCCTAAACGGAAATTACGTTCCGTAATAAAATGTGTTTGCTCTGGTGAACGTTGGAAATTTAATTTTAGAGCCGGCCTGTTTCGAATTCTACAAAATGTTTATGCGGTGAGAGTGTACGGTGTAAAGTGGAGTCAAAGAGGCGATCGAGGAAGAAGAGGATCAGAGGGAGGAAGCGCGAAAGACATCGTTGAACGATTCGCGGGCCCGAGATCAGGAAGAAAAGGTTGGTTCGGCCTCGGGGTAGGTGGGAATCGAGACTCATCTGCATCCGGTAACATTGTTCCCCGGCTTTCAGCTTTCGCGAGAAGGAAAGTTTCCGTGGCGACGTAGGAGCGCGAGCGTGACGCAGGGGATGGGGTGATTTGAAAGCAGCCGAGGACAGGAAATGAAGCCGGAGCGGGCGTTCAGGATGCTGCGGAAACCATGGCCGATAATTGGGCCCCGGAATTGTCGAAAATTCTCACGACTCGATTGCTCTTGCCGGGAGAGGTGATCATCGTTGCGAGGATACGACAATGGTTTCCGATTCTTTAACAGGTGTCGGATTCGTTCTTTTTCTCGTAAAACTTTCACCCCACCGTTACTCCGATCGGGATTCGATTTTCCTCCTTGTCCCGGACAATTGATCTCGCACCCTTCGACGCTACCGCGTTTAATTATTTCTTTCCTCATCCCCTTTTCATTTTTCCGGACGCTCAACAGTCGGCGCTGTTAAACTTTCACGAGCTTTTTTTCGCCGACCGTCTCGACGCCGCGTCGTGGCGCTCTACAGGTGCGAACGTTTCGATGGAAACACACCGGTGTCCCGGTTTCTTCTGCTTCTTTAATACGTCCCGTTATCGATCTCTGTTCCGATGAAATTTCATCGCCGATTTAGCAGCACCCAAATAATAATTTCTTTCCATCGAAATTTAATACGTACATATTCAGGGTGGGGCAGTAACTATTAGCACCTCAGATATCTTGGAAACTATAAGTTTCACAGAAATGTTTGCTAAAGTAAATTGCACAGTACGAAGGGCGCTATTGGGTGGCGATAATAGTTTTTTTGCAGGTGGAGGTACTTCGGACATTTGAAGGTCACATCCATTTTTTTAAATGGATCGGTATGTTTTTGTTTCCGTATCACGATAGAGGATCTTAAAACGAGTTCAACGACCTATTACACAAGGTCATTGAAGGTCATAGAAAGTAGAGAAAGGCGATAATACTTACGGTTTTGGTAGTAAATGAAACATGTTTATAGTAGGTGTTCGAAATGATGACCATCACTGTCAATGCACCGTTGGATTCTTTTTACGATTGATTGACTTGCAAGTCTTACAGCGTCAGAACTTATTGATGCACAGGCTGCAATAATTCGCTGTTGCATATCGTGAGATGTAGTTGGTACTTCTTTGTACACTTTCTCTTTTAGTGTTCCCCACAGAAAGAAATCTAAAGGTGTTATGTCTGGTGAACGAGCTGGCCACGATATTGGACCGCCGCGTCCAATCCAACGATTTCGAAATTTTTCATCGAGTTCCCTTCGCGCAATCGATGAATAATGTGCTGGGTATCCATCATGTTGATACCACATGGTTTGTCGTGTAAATAAAGGTAACTCTTCTGGCAAAAGACCCAATGTATCCTTAATAAAATTAGCATAGACGTTGCCATTCAAATTTCCATTGATAAAATAAGGTCCAATAATTTTATTACCTATGATACCGCACCATACATTCACAGACCATTGTTTTTGATGTTCAACCTGTCGGAGCCAATGTGGATTTTCCGCTGCCCATAAATGCATGTTATGCAAATTAACATTCCCGTGATTTGTGAATGTTGCTTCATCAGTAAATAAGACGGTATTAAAAAAAAGCTCATTGTTTTGAATCTGACGTATAGCCCATCGACAAAACTCAACGCGATTCATAAAGTCGTTCCCATGCAATTCTTGGTGAAGACTAACGTGATACGGATGAAATTTGTGACGGTGCAAAATGTGAAGTACGCTCCTCCTACTAATGCCAGATTCGCGTTCAATTTGTCGCGAACTAATATGAGAATTTCTAGACACACTAGCAAGCACACCGATTTCCATTTCTTCGTTAATTACTCGTTTCTGGTGTTCACTTTTACGAACACTTAAACTACCGGTTTGCCTAAGTTTATCATACACATTTTTAAATGTTTGACGCGAAGGCTGAGACCGATGTGGATATCGTTCAGCATACAAGTTTTTCGCCCTTACAGAATTTTGTTGGCATTCGCCATAAATAAGAAGCATATCAACCTGCTCTTCAAACGGATACATCATGCCGAATTGACCGATTTATCGATACGAATCTTATGATGTTTATCTTACTCTGCAAACTATTAAAGTGTCCTTCAAGCAGTGTTTATTCTCAGTGAAGTAAACGGTAAGCATTACGCATTCCTCTACTGTTGACAATACGTATGTTTCATTTACTACCAAAACCGTAAGTATTATCGCCTTTCTCTACTTTCCATGACCTTCAATGACCTTGTGTAATAGGTCGTTGAACTCGTTTTAAGATCCTCTATCGTGATACGGAAACAAAAACATACCGATCCGTTTAAAAAAATGGATGTGACCTTCAAATGTCCGAAGTACCTCCACCTGCAAAAAAACTATTATCGCCACCCAATAGCGTCCTTCGTACTGTGCAATTTACTTTAGCAAACATTTCTGTGAAACTTATAGTTTCCAAGATATCTGAGGTGCTAATAGTTACTGCCCCACCCTGTATACAGCGATCACTCACTCTCCTTAATGCTTTCTCTGTACAGCTGCTTGTAATATCGAGAGCGGTGCTTTAAAGAAAGAATTAAGGAAGACCGAGGAATAGGAAACCGAGAATACAGAGAGGCTGTGCTCGAGCGTCTCGTTCCCCTTTGCGTATCCCGCACGCGGTTTTCAGATTAATCGCGAGACATCTCGATGCCTTTTCTCGATACTAGGAATCCCATCTCCGTCCTGACACATTACTAATGGTACGGTTTTTCATTTATTTCTGAAACGTCCGCCGCGAGACAGCCTGACAAACGTCACAGGTTCGTCGAGCTCTTTTAAAAGTCCGCCGTTTTGCGACGAAACTCGACGTTCGTGATACTTTTTTGCTCGCCGAAATTACGGGGTTCGTTAACGAGCTCCTGCTTGCGGTGATTCGCGCCGCATCCTAAATATTTTACAATTTCGCTGAAAATTACTAGCTCCGTAAATATCTACTCCCAGTTTTCCAACTATCGCGAGCCCGTAATTCTCAACTTTATAAACGCCTGATATTAGCGTCGTGTTACATAAGCATTAGATTTAAATCGAACAAAATCGATATACTAGAGAATTACTTTAGAGGAACTCTAAAAAAATGTCAATTACTTTCTTCGCTAATCAACGACGAGAATTTATCAGTCGATTAGTTTGCAAACGTTTTCGACCAGAGATTACCAAGTCGGTATCGCGAATGCAGCTTTCGCAAAGTTCCAACAACTTTGACTTTGAATATCGGCGCTTAAACGAACCACGATGTTACACGCGACGGGAGAATTCACCGTTTTCGATTTGTCCGACCGTTTGTACAGTTATTTCCATCAGACGATATTTGCAACAGAAGGTCTTGCCGCGTTAGTCTGGCAAATGTAACTGCAAACAGGTGCCCGGATTGTGGAAAACGACAAGGGTAAAGGGCACGATCAAGAGGGATCAGGCGGGACGTCGCGTTGCGTCGTCCGAGAAGAAAATCGCGGGAAACGCGAACGATCCTCGGTGGATCCTCTCGCAGAGAGCGATCTTCAGCCGTGCCAGGAAACGTTGAAACGGTTGAGCCGCGGAGATTAAACGTCCTTCCGGTGCTGTAATGGTGCACTTACATCGCACGAGAGATCTCGTGGCCTCGAGGGAGGAAATTTCAACACCGCGGACGTTCGACTCGTGTCCCAGGGAAATTCTGAAAAATTTTTGTTGCGTCCAACGATAAACACACGATGCTTTCAGTAGACGGTCGATTACTTTCAAGACTCGTTGCAACTCGAGATGATCGACGAGAGAAAGATTTCCACGAAGACAAAAGTACGCACGCCCACATAACATGCGACGATTCAAATTTCAATGTTTGCACGTTTTACGATTCCAACTTGCGCTCTTGTCTCGAGTCTATTCTTCAACGAGAACTCCAGTTTTACGTCTTCGCCCCCTAGTTAACAATATAATTTAGCTTCTTTTCATCTTTAGTACAAGCTGTCTCAATCTCTCTTCATTGATACGTATACAGGATGTTCGGCCATCACTGAGAAACATTTTAATGGGAGATTCTAGTGACCAAAATAAGACGAAAATCAAAAATATCAATTTCTCGATTGAGGTTTTGTTAAAAAGTTATTAAAAAATTTCAAATCATTCTGGAAAAATTATTTTTGGTTGCAGGGGTAAATTACAATCGTTTTTGGTGAATAGACATACCCCCGAAATCCTAAGCATTTTCGAGAAAAAAATTCAGAAAGATGCTTAAATTTTTCGACGAAAAAAAAAATTTCAAATCGTTCTAAAAAAAATATTTTTGATTGCAGGGATCAATTACAATCATTTTTGGTGAATAGACATACCCCCGAAATCCTACGCATTTTCGAGAAAAAAATTCAGAAAGGTGCCTAAATTTTTCGACGAAAAAAAAAATTTCAAATCGTTCTAAAAAAAATATTTTTGGTTGCAGGGGTCAATTGCAATCGTTTTTGGTGAATAGACATACCCCCGAAATCCTACGCATTTTCGAGAAAAAAATTCAGAAAGGTGCTTAAATTTTTCGACGAAAAAAAAAATTTCAAATCGTTCTAAAAAAAATATTTTTGGTTGCAAGGGTCAATTACAATCGTTTTTGGTGAATAGACATACCCCCAAAATCCTACGCACTTTCGAGAAAAAAATTCCAGTAGGTGCTAAAATTTTTCGGCGAAATTGAAAAATTTCAAATCGTTCTAAAAAAAATATTTTTGGTTGCAGGGGTCAATTGCAATCGTTTTTGGTGAATAGACATACCCCCGAAATCCTACGCATTTTCGAGAAAAAAATTCAGAAAAGTGCCTAAATTTTTCGACGAAAAAAAAAATTTCAAATCGTTCTAAAAAAAATATTTTTGATTGCAAGGGTCAATTACAATCGTTTTTGGTGAATAGACATACCCCCGAAATTCTACGCATTTTCGAGAAAAAAATTCAGAAAGGTGCTTAAATTTTTCGACGAAAAAAAAAATTTCAAATCGTTCTAAAAAAAATATTTTTGGTTGCAAGGGTCAATTACAATCGTTTTTGGTGAATAGACATACCCCCGAAATCCTACGCATTTTCGAGAAAAAAATTCAGAAAGGTGCTTAAATTTTTCGACGAAAAAAAAAATTTCAAATCGTTCTAAAAAAAATATTTTTGGTTGCAAGGGTCAATTACAATCGTTTTTGGTGAATAGACATACCCCCGAAATCCTACGCATTTTCGAGAAAAAAATTCAGAAAAGTGCCTAAATTTTTCGACGAAAAAAAAAATTTCAAATCGTTCTAAAAAAAATATTTTTGATTGCAAGGGTCAATTACAATCGTTTTTGGTGAATAGACATACCCCCGAAATCCTACGCATTTTCAAGAAAAAAATTCAGAAAGGTGCCTAAATTTTTCGACGAAAAAAAAAATTTCAAATCGTTTTAAAAAAAATATTTTTGGTTGCAAGGGTCAATTACAATCGTTTTTGGTGAATAGACATACCCCCAAAATCCTACGCACTTTCGAGAAAAAAATTCCAGTAGGTGCTAAAATTTTTCGGCGAAATTGAAAAATTTCAAATCGTTCTAAAAAAAATAGTTTTAGTTGCAGAGGTCAATTGCAATCATTTTTGGTGAATAGACATACCCCTGAAATCCTACGCATTTTCGAGAAAAAAATTCAGAAAGGTGCCTAAATTTTTCGACGAAAAAAAAAATTTCAAATCGTTCTAAAAAAAATATTTTTGATTGCAAGGGTCAATTACAATCGTTTTTGGTGAATAGACATACCCCTGAAATCCTACGCACTTTCGAGAAAAAAATTCTTTACCGAAACTATAATGTCTGACCAGAATTTATTCCACTTTTCATGCGTAATTTTAACAAATCATAATTTCTGGACAAATTGCAAGATTTTAATGATACAAAATCCAAACAATACGTATAAATGGAGCTCTAGAGGCCCAGACCGAACACCCTGCATATGTATCTCAGCCTGGCTCGAAAGCAGTTCAAAAGGAGAATACAATATATGTATAACTTGTGCGGAAATTTCGTTCTCCGGTTGCCGAACTCTCATCCTGACTTTCGTTTCGCCAGCGCGCACTTCAATCACTATGAATGTTCGCGTAATACGGCCTTGGGGGCTCACCTTTGACCCGCTTCCGCTCAGTAGACCGGGTTAATTTTGCACAAGTTCGTTCAGGGAGCCAATAACTTTGTATTTCCCGTTGAACGTTGCTCGAAGGTGTCTTCGAGGGGGCTTTAGCGGTCAGAATTTAACGAAATAGATGCGTTTCGAAATACTTGGAAGAAGACTGTATTCGCACTCTCGAGAAGAAATGATTAGTAACGAGTAGAAGCATGTTTTCTCAACAAGCTCAACGTCCAAAGCTACGCGAAACACCCTATCGAGAGAACTACGAAGCCATATACGTATATACGTACAATAGAAAACGTTGTCCTACAATTAGATTATCTTTTTCACGCGATTTCAGTTTTAAACGTATCGTATGTATATTCTTGGTCGTCTATATTCTACATGGTTCGGTTTACCATCGAATCGAGTACTCTGGAAGCATCGACGGGAGTTTACAGTCGCTCGCCTCCCGGAGGGTGAATATTTCCTCAACTTCATATTCCCGCAGTTCGCGAATTTTTCCCCGCGAAACAACCTGCAACCGTCTCGCGGCCGCATTCGTTTGTCCACTATCGTAAATATTGAATATCCATTAGGAAATATTGTATGATATCGAATATTCGAGGCGAGATCGATACGCTTCGGCGCGGCCTGGCGGCGATAGGCGCGGCACGATTCTACTCGACGGACGCACGGTTCCCGGTTCCCAGTTTCCGGAGAAAATTGCTTCGCCGGCACCGGTAGCATCTTCGATAATTAATACGGCCGCTGCAAGTCGAACCTGACGTGGAAATAATGGAGAGGGCCATCAGAGAGAACCGTATCGTCGGCAATATTTTCAACGTCGCGGTAATGCCTCTCGATGCTGAGTGCGAGTCTCTGCGTTCGATGCAATCGTCTCGCTAATAACGCCTATCGACGTCCCCATTGCTGACTTATTTTTCTACTCTATCCGCGTCGAGTAACGAATACGCGACGCTAATGGAAATCGGAGACGCTCGTTTGGCGCTTCGATTCCGCGCGATCTTCCACGGCTATAAATCAACGTTTACACGAAGGAAGCGACAATGTTAACCTGTTTGGTGGTTTTTATGGGGTCGTAACACTATCTCGATAAATCCGTAACGCGTGGTTCAGGTTAGGATTTCGTCGAGAAACGTTTGCTAGTAATGGAGGTACGAGGCGTGTGACGGTATCCGCAACAAGGACAAAACGAGGCTTCGAGGTAAGTTCGGTCGGTCGTTTTTCGCAGTTATTCGTCGTTCCGTTCGCTTAATTTGTCGTCGCAGAGGAAACTGACCGGTTTGCTCGGGCATTCCCAAAGTTACAGCAGGCGATCCGATCGCGCGTACGTAGGTGCGGGTAGCTGGAAGGCGGTCCGCGAAGGTAGAATGCGTTTAAACCCGTGCGAGTGCAGTCGAACAGCGGAGAAGGGAATGAAACGAATCTCGGTGGGGGATGACGGCCGATGGTGGTGGAACGTTTCGCTGCGCAACAATGCTTTGCGGCAACAATGCGCAAACAAATGATTCCGCTGTACCGACCGTAATTACTAGAGGCACACGGTCCTTTTTTCCTCTTTCTCCACTCCCTCCCCTCTAGCCGTTACGTTCCGCGCACCCTGCGTTCCTCTCTTTCGCGGTGCTTGTTCATCTTTCCATCCGTGTTTACCCTAGACCGTTACCCTCCATCCGTACCCCCTTCCTCCTCCTCCTCCTATCCCCCTATCCGACATCCTCCCTCCCCGCCGCTCACCCTTTTCTCATTGCTCCGATTGCTAAATCAACGCATTTCCGCAACGACGATTGATCTGCTCTTCCATCCCCCTTTTCACCAACTCGCCCCAACTCCCTCCACTCTCGAGGCCGATTGGAACGACTCGAAAAGAGTGGAGCACCAATCGAGCGCGTCCTTTTTGCAGAATTTTCTTTGTACCGTAATGGAGAAGCCATCGGGCTCGATGTTCAGCCAACGTACTCCGAGGCTCGTTTTTCTCGAGCATCGCTAATTCACGACTCCTTTGGTCAATATTTTCGTTCCGGTTTCGAGGAAATCCGGAATCGAGCGGCTCGCGCCTGCTTCCAGACGAAACATCGATTTATATTTAAAATTCATTTCTAACAAGCGAAACTGCCGTTGCGAGAAATGCGACGATTTTCGAAAACTTGAAACTCTTTGCTAATTAGCTTCTTGAGATTATCGATAAATGCTGTGTACCGTAAGATTTTCGGATGGGGACGGGAACGGGTCGATAAAGCCAATTCTACGAAGAGGATCGACACATCCAGCCGGAGCAGTGGTTTCTAGGAAGGACGTAAAATTTCTGTCGATGTCGATCGAACGGTGCAAACGCGTCTAAATTCCCCGTCTCCCTGGCGTCCCCTGAAGTCTAAGTAGCCAGCGGAAACGCGAAAAACCTCGGGGTATGGAAGGTCAACACCGAGTTCCTTGAACGGTACGTATGCATCGTAGCAGGAACTCGGATCTCCCAGAGCAGCCCCGGTAATCCTTCGGCCAGGACATAACTTCCGCAAGCTGTCTACGGCTCGCCTCGCCTCCCCTACCAAAACACACATACTCTGTCTCCGGGCTCTCGAATCCTAGCTCGTGAATTTCGATTTGTACACTGGTCTAAGGGACGGAAACTCCTAGTAGGTAGGCGGCGCACGGCCCGAAAGAGCTTACAGGGGAGATATAACCGGTAAGAGATGGCTTAATAACGGCGCAACCCTGGTGCACGTACACGCGCGACACCCAAGCACCAAACATGGACGAAACTCGCCAGAGATCGAGACTTTCCAAACATCGAACGAAGCTAAATCGTTGGAACACACGCACTTAAACGAGAATAGAAGGATCGATAAAGAATTCATCGTGTCGCGAAATATCTGGAAAGTTGGCTAGAAAGAGAGTAGTCTGCTTTGGTACTCGTGTTCGGCATCGATGCCGTTGCATCGGCCAAGACAGGCTCGACGATCGTGCAAGGAGAGGATTCCAACGACGCCTGACATCGAGGCAATATCGAAGCAATAATCTTGGCTTCCTTCCTATTTCTCGTCGCGCCGAGTTACCATCGCTTTACTACACCAAGATATTAAACTTACCTTGCCGTACGTGTAGGGAGCTGGGGCGCGTAGATACTCGCGGAGGAGCGGATGTCGTCGACCTTCATCCT
This sequence comes from Colletes latitarsis, assembly GCF_051014445.1. Lineage (NCBI taxonomy): Eukaryota > Metazoa > Arthropoda > Insecta > Hymenoptera > Colletidae > Colletes > Colletes latitarsis. The sequence goes on along the minus strand of NC_135135.1, from coordinate 20,357,071 downwards.
CTGGTTCTGGGCTGTGCCGCTAAATAGTCTCGAGGGGAGGATATCGGCTTCGTCCGACGTCGCTACCGTGGCTGGAATCGATGAATAATAAAATCATACACGAGAAACTGCGAGTCTCGGCTCCTCGCGTCGAGAATTCTCGGAGGCGCGCGGAATTCGTTTACGATGCGTTACTTCCGCGAAACAAAGATCGTTAAACGTCCACGGAAATTGGGAAGACCGACAGAATCCCCAGGGAGTTCACGGTGCTCTGTTTGCTTGTGATTTCAAATCGGCAACAGGAATTTTTATAAAGACGGCAAATGCTCGACGTGGGTGACTCGGGGTAAATTAGGACGGGCGCGTGACACGGAATACTTTTCTACCGGCAATTTCACTTGGAAGTTTGTTTCGCGGGAAAACAACGCCAGCGCAGCGTAACGCCGAGACACGAAAATTCAAGCCGAAGGTGTGTAAATAAGATAACAAACAATGCAATATTGCAGACGATGGATCGTGGATAATCGGTAGAGTATATTAAAAAACAAAGAATAAAGTTAGCCAGCGAGGAAGCGGAATAGCAAAGGACAGGACCGTGAGGGTACGACTACGAACCCGTCGTTCCTCGTTTGTTAAATACTCGGTGTCGAAACGCCGAGCACCATACGAGCCAACAAGAATTCGAAAAAACGAGGAACGTTTTATGGACAAAATGTCGGGTAAACGAGGTTTCAGCGTTTCTGTCGTCGAGGCACAGAACGCGTAACGTGCAAACTGCAACGCACGTTGCATTTCTAAACCGGTCTACAAAAAGTGTACACGTTTATCCGAAACGAAACAACGCTTTCCATCGTACGGAAACGAAAATGGGTTTGAGCAAAGACTCCGTTAAATGTGTTCGATAGCTTAACAGATTATCCTAATATTCAAAGTCGAACGTTCGAGTCGACTAGGGAAGAGAAGTGCAGCGAACGCGTAATAGGGGAAATTTTCGCGCGGCAATACTCTGGTTGTATCCGGCGGTTTCGTACGCGAAGCTGAAAATTAGCGCGAGCGGTGCACGCCACAGCAATTGGACGTTTGTATCAGGGGGGTGGCTAGGAGAGGAGGCTGGTAATATAAAGGAAATCCTGGGGCAGACCGAGCAGTCGGCGATTAGGCGGCGGAGCATCGGGTGCATCCGCATTTCTATGCACATTGTCGCGCCCGGTGGACGGGAAATTTCTCCGCAGTTGGCACGGAACGCCGTTGTATACAAGCCAGAGCCAAGTGGGCCGAGAATTTAAGGTCCGAATAAAGTTGCTAACCCCTCGCGCCACCGGCCTGAAACCGCGTATCCAAAAGGCGGTCGACGACGTTGTGTCTTGCAACGGGAACCGGTGCATACGAGAACGAGCGCGCGAGCAACCAGCGTTCAACCGCTCGCAAACGCACCGACCAATTTTTGGCCCTCGTTGTTGGCCGTCTTCGTCGAGAATAATTTTCGAAAATCGTTGCGTCGCCCCACCGTTCCCGTTTCCCCGGCGAAGAGCAGCCTTTCAACCGACGTTTCTCTCGGTTTCTCGGCCAAATCGGCTGCCGGTTCTGCATGCAAAACCGCGAATATCGATGCCATGAATTTTCAGCGAAACGGCTCGAAGATCGTTCACCCAGCCGCGTAAATTTCCAACGAGAGATCCGCCGCTGCGGTCCGGTTAAAACGACGAGGCACGGCGTTTCGTTGTCTCGCGACCTGTTCTCGATATCGAAAGCCCGATACGTTCGATTCTTTCGATGTTCCGCCCGAATGCTTCTTACGAGAAACGTACCGCGGGGAGTTTTTAGGCGAACATCCCGACTGGATTTGATTCTTAATAGGTATCCGATGTTTCGCGTTTCGCGTTTCGTTTTTCGTCGTAGAAACGTCGAATATATGCATCGCGAGGAGCAAAAGCTCTCGGTAGCGAGGGTTGCGATACGGCAGCCTGATTTATTTGGTCCGGGCAGGAAGGATGAATCGCGGCGAGAGCGGAAGCAACCCTTTTTCGGGCCGAAAGCGGCGTTCTTCTTACGCGATCCGTAGCCGGTGTAACAGGCAAAAAATTCTACTCGGTGGCGACGGTCTAATGAGATTTTGAATTATGTTGTAGTTGCGCCATGAAAGCGTTACACCGAGCTTCCGTCCAGCCTCGTTCCGTAGGTTATCCGGGGTCGCCGCGCCGTCTCGCGGTTATATGGGAGCAGATTACCGTAGGACGGCTCGAGCCGCTTGGATTTCGTCTCGGATTCCGTTCGCCGGAAGAGAGGGACCAGCCCCGGAGCGAGAAAATTCCAACCGGGATTCCCGGTGATTTCCACCTGCACGAGACGCCTCATCGATCCGCCTTATTCGCCTCTTCTATTTCCGCCGCGACGCATCCGTCGTCGCGATACGCGTCCTTCGCCAAGAGACGGGATGGAATCGAATTCGAAATTCGAACGGAAAACGGGCAGGCCTCGGTGACACGTGGGAAATCACGGTAACCAGTTTCCTATATTCTTGCGTCGCGATGATCACTCACGAATTCCTTCTTCGCGCGTGTATCGAGGACCGCGCGTCGGGCCGCGCCGCGCCGATACGATTTCTAGGTCGTTGGAATTTCCCACGAGTAATCGAATTGCTGTCGACGGGGAACGCGTGCCCGTGTTAACGATAATGGCCACCGATAGCTCGGAGACACGCTGTCGACGCGCTTCTATTTCTTAGAGGAGCTCGCGTCCGGAAATTAATTAAAAATTCCATCCGCTCGTTGGCAGCGACGCGACCAACGGTTGTCTGGTAATTAAAGCTGATCGCGGGTATACAGGGTGTTCGGCCAACCCTGGGAAAAATTTTAATGGGGGATTCTAGAGGCCAAAATAAGACGAAAATCAAGAATACCAATTTGTTGATGGAAACTTCGTTAAAAAGTTATTAACAATTAAATTCAAAAATTTCAAATCGTTCTGGAAAAATTATTTTCGGTTGCAGGGGTCAATTACAATCATTTTTGGTCATTAGACATACCCTCGAATTCCTACCCACTTTCGAGAAAAAAATTCGAAAAGGTGTGAAATTTTTCGACGGAAAAAAAAAGTTTCAAATCGTTTTGTAAAAATTATTTTCGGTTGCGGGGGTTAATCACAATACTTTTTGGTCATTACACATACCCTCGAAATCTTATGCACTTTCGAGGAAAAAATTCCTTACCGAAAATCTAATTAGGTGCTTCCAAGGAAAAAAAAAATTTCAAATCGTTCTGGAAAAATTATTTTCGGTTGTAGGGGTCAATTACAATCATTTTTGGTCATTAGACATACCCTTGAAATCCTACCCACTTTCGAGAAAAAAATTCGAAAAGGTATGAAATTTTTCGACGGAAAAAAAAAGTTTCAAATCGTTTTGAAAAAATTATTTTCGGTTGCGGGGGTTAATCACAATACTTTTTGGTCATTACACATACCCTCGAAATCTTATGCACTTTCGAGGAAAAAATTCCTTATCGAAAATCTAATTAGGTGCTTCCAAGGAAAAAAAAAATTTCAAATCGTTCTGGAAAAATTATTTTCGGTTGCAGGGGTCAATTACAATCATTTTTGGTCATTAGACATACCCGTGAATTCCTACCCACTTTCGAGAAAAAAATTCGAAAAGGTGTGAAATTTTTCGACGGAAAAAAAAAGTTTCAAATTGTTTTGGAAAAATTATTTTCGGTTGCGGGGGTTAATCACAATACTTTTTGGTCATTACACATACCCTCGAAATCTTATGCACATTCGAGGGAAAAATTCCTTACCGAAAATCTAATTAGGTGCTTCCAAGGAAAAAAAAAATTTCAAATCGCTCTGGAAAAATTATTTTCGGTTGCAGGGGTCAATTACAATCATTTTTGGTCATTAGACATACCCTCGAAATCCTACCCACTTTCAAGAAAAAAATTCGAAAAGATGTGCAATTTTTCAACGGAAAAAGAAAGTTTCAAATCGTTTTGGAAAAATTATTTTCGGTTGCGGGGGTTAATCACAATACTTTTTGGTCATTACACATACCCTCGAAATCTTATGCACTTTCGAGGAAAAAATTCCTTACCGAAAATCTAATTAGGTGCTTCCAAGGAAAAAAAAAATTTCAAATCGTTCTGGAAAAATTATTTTCGGTTGCAGGGGTCAATTACAATCATTTTTGGTCATTAGACATACCCTCGAAATCCTACCCACTTTCAAGAATAAAATTCGAAAAGATGTGCAATTTTTCAACGGAAAAAAAAAAGTTTCAAATCGTTTTGGAAAAATTATTTTCGGTTGCGGGGGTTAATCACAATCATTTTTGGTAAATAGACATACCCCCGAAATCCTGCGCATTTTCGGGAAAAAATTCAGTACGGGTGAAACTTTAAATGTTAATAACTTTTTAACGAAGCCTCAATCAACAAATTAGTATTCTTGATTTTCGTCTTATTTTGGCCTCTAGAATCTCCCATTAAAATTTTTCTCAGGGGTGGCCGAACACCCTGTATAAAAATTACAAAGTTAGAGCTCGCTCTTTCAGCGCGTGCGCATTAATCGCGTACGGTCGATCCGCGTTGCTCTTACCGATACCTCCGGGAGGAAAAAATTCCACGTACGCTTCTGCCACGCGTTTTTCGCGAGAATAATAGAAACGGGGACACGCGTATCCGTTTCCTCGATGGATGAAACGCGTCCATCGTTCGCCGTATTCCCCGCGGTATCGATATTCGCGACACGTAAACTGAATTAAATTTCCCAGCGTGAAAATAAGGAATGTCTAAATGAAAATCGACATTCCAGCAAAGTGCCGTAAAAGTAGATAGGGTAATCCCGATGACATAGTGGAAATCAGGGTAGTCGGTTCCAATATATTCCTCCGTGGCGGTGATCGGTCACACATTCCCGAGAATCCTTTCTCCGCATATGGGTCAGGCGACTCTGGCTGGATTCTGGGCCGCTAGAATTTCCTGCGAGCAATCGAATAGCATCGCGCGATCAACGCGACAGGATAATGGACCGTTAAAGACGTTGAAAAATTCCAAGGCCGCGGCGGAGTGCATCGATAATGCCAACGATGTTATCGGTTCGCCGAATATAGTGTTCCCAAACGAGTTAATAAACGTTTTCAGGTACGCGCGACAAAAAGATTTCTAAAATTCTTTCAACGAGGAATATCCTTGCGTCGCGTCCTGGCCCATTGTCGTCGCGGAGACTCTACGACGCGACGTCGAAAGCCCAACGTTACGGTCCGTCGCTTATTAATTCTTCGCGCTGCACGGTGAAATTAATTTCGCGAGCGAGAGGTCCGTACCATCGATCAAACTCTGCCGCTGAAAAACACCCCGGAACCTTTTCCGAACGCTGTGCGATAGATTCCTCTAATTAATTTAACTTTCACAGTTTTCCGAGAGCGTGGGATAAAAGGAGGCGAGGCGAGGCAGAGCGCGAGCGGCCGGAAGTTCGGCTCTCGATTTACGATGCCGTGTTCGCGGCCGACGTCGGAGGGGGAGGCCGAAGGTGGATCGCGGCCAACTCGAGGCATTTCTTCTTCCCTTCCTCCGGATCTCTTTCGACCCTCTTCGAGCCTGGTATCCGGGGCTGGAGAGCGAGGGTATTCGGAACAGAAGTTCCGGCAACTTTTGGGCGCATTGTTGTGGCGGCTACGACGTCGAACTTGGCAGCAACCTCTGAAAGAGGCGGGGGCCGAGTACAGTGGCTGCTAGGACGATCGAGGGACCCCAAGAAGAAAGCGACGCTCGCCGGCGAAGGGCGCTCGAGGGGCCGGCGCCGATATACAATATGCGTGCAGGCGTCGCTGCCTGCCTGCATCCTTTTCGAGCCCGCGACCCGCGCTTTAAATTCCCTCTAACTTTACAAACTTTACGAAAACAAAAGACTGAGACTGGACTGGCTGGGAGCCGCTCGCGATCGATCGAAATAACAACGCGCGTTGCCTCGATCGCGATACATCTCGAACGAACCGCTCTCTACTTTCCAACTTTATTCTCGACGAGGATAATGCCGCTGCAAGTAGATACCTAACTATCACAAAAATATCATGTGAGGGGAGCTAGGAGGTAAAATAACCACTCGACCAGACTACCCCACAATTATTATTATTTATTATGAATGCGCGAGTGATGGTGGTGTGGGGCAAACGCTACCACACGTAGGTTAAGCTTATATTGCCTGTTAATATGAATCGCGACGACGTCTTTACCAGACTGCCTCGCGGAGTCTAACGGACTGAGAATTCTTTCTTAAAACCTACTCCCTATATACATCCCTTACCCTAATAGACAAAGGGAGAGAAAAAGAGATAGGACAGAAAGATGGAAAAACGAAACTGAAAAATATTTAGCGTAGGAAAAGTTTAGCGAGTGAAAGAGGGTAATAAAAGTCAAGAGACTCGCCGGGCCCGGATCGGGGTGGTCCGAGGCCCAGGCGAAACCTTGAAAAATGGAAAAATAGAAAGCTTAAAACTAGCCTTGCATTCCATTACCATTCATACTCTGGCAAGGGCGTAGTGGCTATAGAATGGCCGCTACACATGTATATTCTGGGTTTTAACCAATACCGCGTAAAACTAAAATATCGATTCTTAGTTGCGATTAAATTAGTCGAAGCGCAGTTAAAAATGCTCGCCGTAATCCAATAATAAATTTGACCGGTAACTGCCCCGACGAAAAAAAAAAAAGGAAAATTAACGCGGAAAGCGCAGGAACGTTCTCCTTGCTGGGAACGTCTTTAACGTGCATTACTTGCCGTAAGTTACAGCGCGATAAATTTCACCGCACCGGGGGAGGGGAAACAAAAATTTTGCCAAGCGTTTCAGGAGAATTACCAGCGTTCTAAATCATGCCACGAAGTAAACGCGAACCAACTTTACGAGCGGAGCAGCGAACAAACGTCGCGTAGCGATCGTCCTTGGTCCACACCTGTCGAAGAACCTTTCGAAGACAGTTTCGTCGAAACTGGAATCGCGTTGGCCGTACACAGGAGCATCGATTTTCTCACGGGGCTTGCTAACGGAGCAGACTAGAGTTTCACGATCGGCGAGGTTCGGTTGCTGCTCCAGATAACAAGACAACGCCCGGAACGCGTCGTGCGTAATTGGTTAATTGACAGGAATCGAAGGCGAATCGAATGGTCAGCGTTTCTCCGGCGCTGGCCGGTCCGATCCGGTTGGTGGCTCGTGGTGTAAAGATTGTAGTCGGAGCAGAGGTTGGGAAGCTCGTTAGACGCGTGGATGGCGACGTTTGCGTGAAACCGAGGGCTCGGTCTGGTTGAAGGGATGCGCGGCGATGCGTTAAAAGGATCAGCGACGCGGGGCTTCTTCTTCGAAATAAGAGAGAGGTGAAGCGTAATGGAGGGTCAAAAGGGCGGAGCGTAAGTCGAAGCGAAGAAAGCACGGTGTGGTTCCTCGCGATGCGTTTAGGAGGGCCAAGGGAACCGGAGCTCGCTAGGCGAATGCAAAGAGAGACTCGGCAAGTGGCACGCATGCGACGGCCAGTACGTAGTAACCGTTTCTTTCTCGCTCTCTTCTTCTTTTACTCTCGTTCCGTCGAGAGATAAGCGTTTCGTTAATTGCTCCACTATTTACGGCGCCCTCTTCCTCGAGTCTTCGTTACGTCGCGCACGGTCTCGTTAATTAATTCTCGGGTGAACGAACCCTCCTCCTTGCCACGTTGTTAATATGCTCTCCAGCCAGCTCGCTGCTACGCAGTCCGTAACTCTGTTTCGAGAATTTCACCTTGGGTAATTATTGGAGAACGTTCGGCTGATATTCTCAGGATGGGAATGGGAATGAACGATAACGAGTCTCGCGCGACGCGTCGATCATCGGAGCTAATATTGTTCAACTTTTCGACGATCCCCGGTCGAACCACCGTCGCTTTGGATACGCGCCAATAACGTTTCAGGACAACGACATTCGACTTTAGTTTTTTCTTTTATCGTCGTGATTTATGCTTGTCTCGTCTCGAACTGCTATACAATTTTGTACCATAAACTTTTATTCATTCGCTCCTCGATCTTTTCACGGTCCGATTAGTAAAACCAGAGAGAATAATTGATTAGCTTCGTTACAGTTATCGTTTTCCGTCGTTTACCGATTACATGGAACAATACACGGGGAAACAACTCGAGTTAATTACGATATCGTGAGTTCTCGTAGTCGCGTCGTCCAAGCTCGACCAGAGGAATAGTCGCAGGAACCGAAAACGAAGGAGAGAACTCCCCACGGATGAGTCGATGTTCGAGGCGTGCATTTCGCATTCAGTGGTTTTACGTTTTATTACGTTCTTCCCCCTCGCGAATAATGCTGGGTAACTTTTTCGTGGCGGCAGATTCACGATGGAAATTAACTCGGATAAAATTGTATGCGAAATCCTGGCGAGTGTATCCAGAGGACGTCCCCCCCCCGAAGCAAAATAACGAGAAAAATGTGTCTCGACGTGCTTACGCCAACTTCGAGGGTAATTTGACTCGAATCGTCAAGGAGGGTTTCTTAACCTGACGCGAGAGCACGTCGGCTTCCTAGCCTCGTTACGCGTCTTCTTCTGCCACTTCGAAACGATATCGTTCGAAAGATTATCGAGAAAAACTATCGAACAAACGCAGACTGGAGGCGGATACACGGGACAGAGTAGGAATTTTCATCGACGGGCGCAAATTTGCTTTCCCGCAGCCAAGTTGCGAATGCGACCGCAACTCTGCCTATGTATATCGGTTTTCGATGACCCGAATGCGAGAGTATTGTCCGGGTCCATTTTTTCTGCATTTCCTCCCCTGTTTCTCTCTCTTCTCTTTAGACCGGTAGCGGTATTTGCGTCACTGTGTCGACCAGGGACGCTTTCGAAACGAAACTCCTTTTGCACCATTAATCTGTGAATAATCGTGTCTTCGACCAGCGAAACATTTGAATTTTATCTTTGGATAGAACAACGCGCGCGTTGCAACTGGTATACGACTATGCACATACTCCTACGCGAGTACATTGCCTGAAACTTGCAGCGCGTGTCACGCTCCGTCCAACTTGCGTCCGACTAGTGGTTGACTAAATCCACTGTTACTTGCTTCGTCTCTTCCTCTCGCGCTCTTGCTGCCGTTTTGGTCTTCCTTGGCGATTTATTTTCGCTCTTTGTCGATTACAATTATAGATCGGGTTATCTCGACGTTTCTTCTTCTTCTTCCGAATATTCGTCGAGTTTCTGGACAGGATGAATAAAAAGACGCGTGCTTCCTACGAGAGCTCCATCGATAGCGAAGTAACGGCTTCTCGAGTATCGTGACGGTTCGTCATTATTCTTCTTTCGCGCGTTGGTCGCTGTTTTTCTCGAACCATTTTATACGGCACATTTTTCAAACGTACGGACGAGTCGAAACTTGCGGCAGTAACGAATAGACAAGACATCGTCGATGCCCGAGCAGAACTAGAATTCTTTTAAGACTCTTTGCATAGAGCAACGTATACTTTAATGGAAAACCGTGACCTATCTCACGATAAATTCCAAAGTGCGCGATTAATTGAATCAAGTTCCAACTATCGCGACAAGTACTACGTGTGAATTTAAACGGTCGAAGATGCTCGGAAAATTGCAAATACGTACTCGCAGAATAAGGAATGGCGGAATGGCGAACGATAAATAGGGGTCGAATAGGACTGGAAGCGAGCACTGTACATGCCACCGTCCCTGGAGGCAACCACCCTTCCGCCTCTCCTTTTCATTCGCGTCCTGCCAGCGACACTTTGTTCTATTTCTATTTTCTAGCGGGCATTCGTTTAATTTTATTTTCTCCTTCCCACATCGTTGCAGGCTTTTAACGTTTTTAAATCGTGCCGTCCTACCGCTCGCTCTCCCTCCGCTTTTCTTTACTTTTCCACGATGGTAAGCTATAATTCTCCATTGCCATCCCATCGTTTTAGAAATATAGCTTTAATTTGAACGTTGCCTGGTCACGGACGAACACATCGAAAAATACCGAGGCGAACTCGAAGTTCCTATTTCGAAAAGCATATCGTAAAAAAGACGCGCGCGATAATACCTCGATGCACTTTGGAAGCCATTAACGATGCTTTGCCGAGCGGGAGGCGATGAAATTAACGCGAGACGAATGCAAATTAGTTTCGACCCGAGACGAGGATCTAAAACCGAAGGTTTGTCGAATATCAGGAACCACTTTTAATTCAACGAAATCCCGCGCGATGTGCTCGAAAGAGGGAGACAAAGACTGACGAAGGATGATGCGAAACAGGAGGAGAACGGAAACAGAGGAACTAAACTCGTACGCCGTTGGAGCCATGACACTTGCTGCATTTTACGGCTGCTCTTTACGTCGAGCGAGGGATGTTTTATTGCACTACCCGGTCCCTTGTCCCCGCCTACGCCGCTTCCGTTTCCCTTTTTCGCCTTCTACCCTTTCCTTCTTCGAGCGTGACTCTTGATTGGATGCACGTCCGCCTGACTTCGCCTCCCTCTAATCGTATTATGCTAATTCCGCTATCGCGCCCCGCATCTTCCAGCTAAGCGCCGCCACCGGCTCTGCATCCCCTAATTTTTAATATTTCTTTTCGCTCCGTATCTCCTACCTTCCGAGGATAAAATATTATCCCTCCGGTACCGATTACGCATGCTGTTTGCTACTCCACCGGCCACTCGAACGTCAAAGCGCAGCCCGGATTTTTCGAAATCTGCCATCGGTAAATAATTCTCTCGTATTTCACGGTTTCGTCGGAAAATGCGCCCGCGATACGATGTTTTTTTCGCAAAAACGATCCCTAGCTTTCGGATACGGATCGACGGATCGCCGTTGGTTTAATCGAAAAGCGAACGTTGACGGGACAAGACGCATTTTAATTAGCGTAACGTTTGTTTGTTTCGGTCATTTTCGCCGTTGACGTTTCGAATATTTTCGAACGAGGTTCGAGTTCCGACGACGCAATCTACAAAACACTCTGCGAAGGTCAAACGTAATCACGGGCGGCCTGCATCGAGCATCCCCTGGTACAAACCACGGCACGTCGCGCGTCGGTTCGCGCTCGCATCAGAGACGAGGTCATCGGTATGCATATTCATGAAGGCGTTGGCCACGCTCAAAGGAAAATGGGCGAACGGCGACGTGGAGAGGCGAACGCGGACAAAGGATCAAAAACCGGGCGCCAGAGTCGAATCGAAATAGGTACGCGGCGAATACCGTGGACCGAGGAAGAAAGGTCGTTGATGGACAGGGGGAGAAAAAAGAAAGAAAAGAACAGGGTGATTTTTTTCCAGCCAGATTAAAAGCGGAGAGGCTTATCCTGGAGGCAGGCGAGGCGGTGGCCAAGCAGCGCGAGAGTGGAAGCCGCGGCACACGCGGATCCATGGCACGCGGAAGGAAACGGTAAGGACGATAATAACAGGCCCGGTGAGCGCCAGCCAGAGAGAACAATAATCGTGAAAGCGCGCTGGGAACACGGCCAAAAGGCAAAAATTCCGGTCGACGTCAGCTACGCGAGGAACCAGCTTCATTTCAGTTTCTGTCCTCGCTGTTTGCTTTCGATCGCACGCGTCGATGGACCATTACTATCTCTTTTCTTCTTTTTTAACCGAGAAATCGATAAACCGTTCAAATATATGTGGGCAAAGTCTTGCAAATCGTAATTGATATTGTAGCGGCCATTGTATAGCCACTACGCCCTTGCCAGTATATGAATGGAACGTAAGGATAGTTTTAAGCTTTCTATTTTTCCATTTTCCCAGGGTCTCGTGCGAGCCTGGTCATCCTGTTAAACACTTGGCGACCAGAGCCGTACGAGGCGCCTGTTTTCCTTCAAGGTTTCGCTCTTTCACTAGCTAAACTTTTCCTACGCTAGATATTTTCCAATTTCGTTTTTCCGTCTTTCTGTCCTATCTCTTTTTCTCTCCCTTTGCTATTAGGGTAAGGCGTGTATATAGGGAGGAGATGTAAGAAAGAATACACAGTCTGACGTAGACGCGTTCATAGACAGTCTGTCGAGGACCAGTCTGGTAAAGACGAGTAATCACGATTCTTAGTTCGAAAACATTATAGCTTAACCTACGTGTGGCTGCGTGTGTCCCACATCATTCACTCGCGTAGTTAATTAATAAAACGGTAATAGCCCCCTCAATATATTTAACACAATGGAATGGTATAGAAGAATAAAACATCGGAGCAAGAAGGAAGATGATCTGTTGAACAAACGACGAGCTGATCGCCCATAGTGACCAAATAAAACAAATCGAATAATTTGTGCTAGTAATACCACAGATGTCGCGATTAACATTATAAATCCTATTTTCAACAATAGGACCAAATTCGGTCCAATTCGGGAATAACTTTTAATTTTTTACCAACGTATCCTTCCAAGCCTTGATTGCTTTATATCGTGCAATGACACGCGATATCCGTTTTATCGCGCGTCGAATAAATCTATCATAAACGGAGCGTAAATAAACGTTATCGAGGCAAACAGAGACGCCCGCGTCATTTTAAACTGGACCTTCGGCAACCTGTTAATTTCGCTGACGGCGAGAGGCGTTTCACGAGTCGCGACGTATCGCGACGTACCAATAAACTGTATCCCTTTGCGATTTTACGATAGCCCCTGAGGCAGCGGGGCTGCACGAATCGATGGGACAATAAAATAAATGCGAATCGCGTTGCGACTCGCGTCCCAAGTATAAAAGCGAACGACAGATATTTCGCGAAAGGTGACGGCTGCCTGCTGATTTTACCGATGTTGACGGCATTTTATGACGCGCACCCGTCGGAAGTAACGCTTTACGGCGAAACGGAATTCTCTTTTTCTAAATCGGAAAAAGGAACATGTGGAAACATAGACGCACGGCACCGTGCCGGTTGACTCGCCTTCGCCCAAGAGATGTTTCGGAATGCATGGAATTTCCTTTTCCTACCTAGACTCGTACGCTCCGATCGCTCGGCTACGTATCGAATATTTTGATAAACTCGCGAAAACGCCGACTTGCAACGATACAAACGAACATGCTCAAATAAATCGAACGTAATCGCCGCTTGCCGCGTTTACAATTATTTTATTATAATATACGTTTCAAATATTGATCTTGCGCGTGTACACGTATCTATGCACGTTGATACGATCGAGGATAGTATTTCGAGGACACTTTTAACACTAGGTTAAAATTAAGATTCTAAACCTAACGTTACAGAATTCATAAATATTATTTGTCAGCAATTTATATTGGATTTAATTGATATAATGATATGAATATACATTCTAACTAAAAGAAAAATTGCATCTTAATGTAACTATTAACAAAGCGAATTACAATAAAAATATAAACAACGAAACGACCGTGTCCGACCGAAACTACTCGTTTCTACTGCAGTAGTATAGCCGTGTCTATGGTCGGACACGAGCACGTTCTCTCTACCGAATATCGGGAAGGGAAGCATCGTAATCGAGACAATTGTTTCCGGTAGGAAATATCACGGGACACCTCGATCGCGTCTCGATTATTAAAAACAAATTATCCGTTTAATTGCCTTATCACGCTGCTCGGTCTATCGGTACTTTTCTTAAAACTAATCTCCCGGACGTATACCAGAAACACGTTATAAAACGTTCACGAATAAAATATTAAAAATTTCGTCTCGCGGACTACGGGGAGACGCGCACGGTTTGGAATGGCAAGGCTCGGCACTCAAACGGTATACAGGGTGGGGCAGTAACTATTAGCACCTCAGATATCTTCGAAACTATAGGTTTCACAGAAATATTTGCTAAAGTAAATTGCACAGTACGAAGGGCGCTATTGGGTGGCGATAATAGTTTTTTTGCAGGTGGAGGTACTTCGGACATTTGAAGGTCACATCCATTTTTTTAAATGGATCGGTATGTTTTTGCTTCCGTATCACGATAGAGGATCTTAAAACGAGTTCAACGACCTACTACACAAGGTCATTGAAGGTCATAGAAAGTAGAGAAAGGCGATAATACTTATGATTTTGGTAGTAAATGAAACATGTTTATAGTAGGTGTTCGAAATGATGACCATCACTGTCAATGCACCGTTGGATTCTTTTTACGATTGATTGACTTGCAAGTCTTACAGCGTCAGAACTTATTGATGCACAGGCTGCAATAATTCGCTGTTGCATATCGTGAGATGTAGTTGGTACTTCTTTGTCCACTTTCTCTTTTAGTGTTCCCCACAGAAAGAAATCTAAAGGTGTTATGTCTGGTGAACGAGCTGGCCACGATATTGCATCGCCGCGTCCAATCCAACGATTTCGAAATTTTTCATCGAGTTCCCTTCGCGCAATCGATGAATAATGTGCTGGGCATCCATCATGTTGATACCACATGGTTTGTCGTGTAAATAAAGGTAACTCTTCTGGCAAAAGACCCAATGTATCCTTAATAAAATTAGCATAGACGTTGCCATTCAAATTTCCATTGATAAAATAAGATCCAATAATTTTATCACCTATGATACTGCACCATACATTCACAGACCATTGTTTTTGATGTTCAACCTGTCGCAGCCAATGTGGATTTTCCGCTGCCCATAAATGCATGTTATGCAAATTAACATTCCCGTGATTTGTGAATGTTGCTTGATCAGTAAATAAGACGGTATTAAAAAAAAGCTCATTGTTTTAAATCTGACGTATAGCCCATCGACAAAACTCAACGCGATTCATGAAGTCGTTCCCATGCAATTCTTGGTGAAGACTAACGTGATACGGATGAAATTTGTGACGGTGCAAAATGCGAAGTATGCTCCTCCTACTAATGCCAGATTCGCATTCAATTTGTCGCGAACTAATATGAGAATTTCTAGACACACTAGCGAGCACACCGATTTCCATTTCTTCGTTAATTACTCGTTTCTGGCGTTCACTTTTACGAACACTTAAACTACCGGTTTGCCTAAGTTTATCATACACATTTTTAAATGTTTGACGCGAAGGCTGAGACCGATGTGGATATCGTTCAGCATACAAGTTTTTCGCCCTTACAGAATTTTGTTGGCATTCGCCATAAATAAGAAGCATATCAACCTGCTCTTCAAACGGATACATCATGCCGGATTGACCGATTTATCGATACTAATCTTATGATGTTTATCTTACTCTGCAAACTATTAAAGTGTCCTTAAAGCAGTGTTTATTCTCAGTGAAGTAAACGGTAAGCATTACGCATTCCTCTACTGTTAACAATACGTATGTTTCATTTACTACCAAAACCGTAAGTATTATCGCCTTTCTCTACTTTCTATGACCTTCAATGACCTTGTGTAATAGGTCGTTGAACTCGTTTTAAGATCCTCTATCGTGATACGGAAACAAAAACATACCGATCCATTTAAAAAAATGGATGTGCCCTTCAAATGTCCGAAGTACCTCCACCTGCAAAAAAACTATTATCGCCACCCAATAGCGCCCTTCGTACTGTGCAATTTACTTTAGCAAATATTTCTGTGAAACTTATAGTTTCGAAGATATCTGAGGTGCTAATAGTTACTGCCCCACCCTGTATAATAAAAAAATTGTAGCTGCTTTGTCCAGTGCGAACGCGTTGCACAAAAGGGGACGTGTCTAGGCGCAAATGTAAGCGCGTTAATCCGGTTTATCGTGGTATTGGATAACAGGCTTTTCCAGGATACGTAGGCGCGCGCGCATTCGCACTCACGGCCCCGTAACGCTGAAATGTGGACCGTCGATTCATTAGCCGATACGACGAGAGTCCTATCGTATTCTGTAATCCATGCGTAATTTTTAATCCGGCCTGAAATAATCCCCCGCGACGTATTCTGCCAATTAATCGTCCACTATCGTTGTATACGTTACTACTTACGAACACTTGGATCCGCTGATAACGATAATCATTGTCTCCGCACGATCGCAAAGTCAACAATTATTCCTGCTTCTGTCGAGAGCAACGACGACACGCGTGCGATAATTAATCTTGGCGATATGTCACCCGGTGCGCGCGATCTCGTTTCGCGGGCCACTTCTTGGTTCCTTTGTCTTTCCTCTCCTTTCTATTTTTCTTTCGTTTAATTCAGTCGGACGGCACGGTAATGAGCCGTCCTTGATAATAAATTCTCATTATCTCGCGGATAAGCGACCCGTTCGTTAACGAACGCGCCAGCTTGAGAAACAATGCCGGATATCGAGCCCCGACTAAATTGCCTGCGTCAATTGCGTAAGCAACAAGTGCTCGTTATACGTTTATTGTGCCGAGAATGGAACGGCATAGCGAGAAAGGGTGGCAGGTGATCGTTCATGGAACAAACTGTTAACCGTATCTCCGACTTAGTTTAGGAAGTCGATGCGTGGCATTTGATTCTCGGTAAGTCCCAGTTCTTACGTTATTACGAACTTTCGGAATGTCGGTGAACGTAGAATGGTTTTTCTTTTAACCATACGATATCGATGATTGCTCGAGCAATCTTTCCAATATGACGACGACAGTTCCTCCGATAGTTTCGATTCGAAGATAGTAAAATGTGTAAATGAATTTCCATATACGCCTCCGGTTGCGATTGAAAAGACAAGGATGCGTGTCAGTCGACGAACAAAATGAAAGGAATTTGAAAATGAAAAATACAGCAGTGGTGCAAATACGAGAGCCAGGGTTTGGATAACCGTGTTTCGTATCGCGGAGCGTTAATGTATTGAAATGCATGTACATTTTGGTAGGATGCTGGTAGCCGCGCATCGGGACACCGGCCGTTCGGAGAAAGGAAGACGCGTCAGCGCAACGGCTGGCTGTCTCCTCCACTCCAGGGAAAATTATTCATTCCAGTGCTTCCACTTTTGAATATTTTTCATAAATATTCCGCCCTTTCGCGATTGCACCACATTGCGCGTACAGGGTGTCCACGTTTAATAACCTTTATAGGGCGGAGGCGAGGCGAGGCAGAGTGGGGTGTAGCGGGGCGGACCGTAGACAAAGGGAGACCAACTCCAACAGCGAAGAAAGGTTCGCCGTCGGATAAATAAGCCCCGCGTGACATTGCGTTCGAATTGATATTCCATCCACGTTTCATCGAGTAATTGGAAAAATTCCGATTGTAGGTACACGGTTAAAAATAACTAGAGGTTCGCCAGCGTAAACGTTCTCGCGAGATATCCAATAAAAATAACAAATTTCAACGCTCGCGATGGTTTGGTGCTTCTTATTTTTTAACCGATCACTGTGCAAAGTCTCGAACAACATTACCGGAGATCGAGCAATTATAATTCACGCTTTACAGATTACACGATTATTAATTTTTAAATTGCAATTCCTTTGAATGCCAAGAATGGAGATTGTCGATTAGAGGTAACTATTTTTAGCTAGAACGGCATAAACGCAAATGTACAATCGCTCCACTTTCCTCGACGTTGAGAACGCATACATATTGCGTCAGTGTTCTATTATTGTCCCTAATATTGATCAGCAACGCCATTAGAACGATTGCACCTTCGCCTATCGGTGTTATTACATTCACGACCACGAATATAGCTAAATTTAATTCGCGTTTAATAAAAGCTTATAAGTTTGTCCGTCCAACTTCCGTGACGATGGTAATCTTATCGCTCGGTGGCGATCCTAATAATGGATTTCGTCGATTAAGAGTTAACACGGATGTAAAACGTTTCTCCAAGAGAAATAGCAACGTTAAACGAGGGTCTGAGCTCGGCAATAAAAAGCGAGTAGGTACAGATTCAACGAAGCGAATCGAGAAAGTAAAAAAGTTTGACCACGTTTTGCTATCACCGGGCGTCACAGCCAGATGCGTGTTTTCTATTTCGTGGCGCAAACAAAAATCCAACTTTCGGTCGGCCGAAACGAGCTATCGGAAGTTGAGGCGATACGTACGGGCTAACCTTTTGGCCGCACGGAATCAGTTTCTATCCAGCCAACGTAGAAAAGTTTCGGCAAGCCGGACACCTTTCGGACGTATCCTCGGTTTGCTTTCGTGGCGTGGGTAAAAGTTTCGCCGGGTTCTGCGGCACGAAAGATTCCCCGAGCGTTCCGAAATGGTTTTTCCGAATTTCTTGCGGTCCCATGAAAAATAATGCTTCCGAGTAAAGAGATATTGTCCGCGCCCGGTGCGAAAAACAATTCTTGTCAAGCAAAGTTTACTCGTTGGTTCGTACGTCTGTACGAAATATGCCAACCATTCCAATAAAGTCGTTGTTCGTTTACCGTTTTGCAATTCTTACAGGATTCCCCATCGACTTACCCACACGTTTCGAGCACTCGGACAGTTCTATAAATTAGCCTTCGAGGTAGTTGTTAGAGAGAGGGTCTCGACACGCTCGGCCCGTTGTTAGGAAGAAAGCGAAATACGAGAATGGGCCGGGGTAAAAGTAGTAGGTCCTCGAACGCGGTCCGTTCAGCGCCGCAGGGACGGTCCAATTAAATTGCAAATTAAAACGCATATTTTATTCGAACGTCGGTAGTTCCGCGGGGACACCGCGACGCCACGGAAAGAAAAGTGGCGAGATAGACGATGCTCTAGGCGCTGCGGTAGAAATTAAGTTTCCTATTTCCGCGAGGTAAAATTCTTTTTCTTTCGACTACGATTCGTTTTAACCCTCTTCTTTAACCCGCTCTTGCCAGCCATAACCTCGTCGATGATTTCGCAAACTTCCACAAACCGAGGTAAAATGAAATTTTTTATCTCGTCGCGATATACCGAACTGACGCTGATTTTCAACCCTCGTCGCATCCCCTTCGACCGAAGGTCGGACGTCGCGGCGCGGCGCGGTGACCTTCTTAAAACTCGACAGACGTTCCTTTTTCTCCAACTCCCGCACTTTTCCTGCTATTCCCTCCGTCGATCAGTCTATCTCACCCCTTTCTTCCTGCCGCGCCATTTCATTCATTATCCTGCACGAATACCATTTCCCCGGGAAATCTTGTTCACGGCTGAAATAACTCGGAAGGCGGCGTTTTTTTGCGGTCATTCCGCTCCCTTTAGCCCCGTGCGAAGACAATTTGTCGTACTCGACGGAAGATCGTGGTTAGCTAGAGATTAAAACGGCGAAACGATATTTCAGTTGCCGATTCTCACTAGAAAAAACATTTTAAATCTTGGCGTAGTACCTTTTCGTTTCTAGCGACTAGTTTTCCCGAGAATGATCGTAAGAGTTTAGCGACAATTAAAATTAAGGTTGCGGGGGAAAAAAGCGTTTACCAGGACCGTCTTTGATGTTTACGTATTTTCTTCTTATCGATCGAGTCAATTTAAATAATTTATCGTCGTAAAACATTGTACGGAATATCGACAGGCTGTGCAAGAAGACGCCAAGAACTCCGAGGCAAGTGACGTTCGATAACGAATAATAGCAGAGCTTCGTTCCATCGTTCTGGCAATATTTCTCGTTGAAACGCGGTATCATTGAATTATACCAACATGGTGTGCCATTGCCTCGGATAACCAGCCGTCGCAATCATTTTCCGTACAAGGATTTGACCCGCGTGACTCGTAAAGAAAACGTCGTTAACCCAGCTGGATTTCAGATCCCAGATACGGCCGGACACTTTGAAACTTTTCCAATATGTCACGGACACACACAAACGCGCCTGCGCTCGGTCACATGCATACACGTGGCGCAGTTGCACCAAGTGACGCCATTTTACGCCTTTCGAACTGTCTGGCAAGTTCCTTTTTATGCCCTTCCTTTCCTCGCTGTTCAGCCCGTAACAGCAGACGGACTTTTAGTGGAATATAGCGGTGGCAGCGGTTGACCGTCGAACACGCACGATAATTCTCTGTAGCGACCGAAGAGTGACAGTTTGGCCCAAGTTTCGCGACAATATGGGGGAAAAATCGCATCGTCAGGTCCAAAGGATGCTTTTTAAAAGTCCATCGACCTTGTCGCGATGCACGTGCCAACAGTTCTCAAACTGCTCGACGTTGTTGAACTCTTGGACGCCAAAGCGGTACATCAGAAACATGGAAAAATGGCCAAAAGTATATTCGAACATTTTTGTTCGTTTCGTACAATGATTTATGAGTAGAGTGGAACTTAAGTAGCGATATTATAATTGGAATCCATACTCGGTACACCGGTGTAGATACATTAAACCTGCAAGAGTCCATCGAGCGAAGCGATAACGAGGCGGAACCAGACAAGGACATCTTTACATCCATGCACATCGTTCGAAGCACTATCACCGACGCCGGATAATACGAACAATTACACTCGAAGGCATTACATCCGTAACGCGTTACGGCACTCGTTCCGTCGCGTTCATGTCCCGCGCACCGTGAAACGGCTTTTAAACGTACCATCGTCCATAAGCTGCTGGTCCGATTTGTCCGGTGAACAAACAAACAACAGACAGACAGATAACGCAAACGAAATAATAGAATGGTCGCGCGAACACTGGACCCCCGACATTTTCGAGTTGAAACGGAAAGTACTGCGACGACGACAACGATGTTTTTTCGGCGGGTCTCGCGGTCACAGCTGTGACAAATACAGGGAATTAGTCGCTTCTGGATTTATTTTAACACTAAACCTACCGGCACTGCGTGTATACCCATTCCTACCATGACCGGTGAAATGACCAATCTTTCTTTTTTTCTTTAACGAGGCAACGTACTTCTAATTTTTACATATGTATAGAAAGTTGTGTTTTTTGATGATCATTCGTAAGATGTTCTTTCCTTTTATGTGAAAAATTTGTTTAATATTCATCGCATAGAAGATAAAACACCCTTGAAAACGAATTTTGTTCCAAGTCGATACCGTAGTTAGTTCTAGAGAAAAGAACTATTTAAGAAAAAGTGCTGGCTAGTAATTACGCAAACATCCTGTATTTAAATTCATTTTCAATTAAATAAACAATTTATGGTCCAGTTTTATCGTACACTAGTCGTACGATCAGTAGGAATTGCTGAAACTTCTTTGGGTACGTAGCGTCAAAGTAAATTTCAAAAGAAACATAGAAGATAGCAAAAATTATAGTAGGTGATATGATCATTAGGTAGAGGATGAAAAGCCCTTTAAAATGAGCGTTTGTACGAGTCGATAGCTTCATTAGTTCCGGAGATATAGCGATTTTAATTTCAAGTCGCTGCGGTGGCTAGTTTCGGAGATAGGGTTTGTTTACGTTTCGTTGCGCTCGCGCGAGTTCATTCATCCCCCGCGCGCGTAGATAGCGAACAGTGCGTAGTAATTTCTTGGAAATACTACGCCGAAACTAGGTCACGAGAGTCACGTACGTGGGCTAGGTCAGCGCGACGCACGTGCGACAAGGAGGTCCGACTCCGCTAGACGAAGACAGAGATAGTCGAATTAAAAAAATTACCATTTACATAAATTACGATATCTCGAAAACGGAAAGTCGGATCGACAAAAACCAAAAGCCATTTTAAAGAGGAGGCTTTGCCGCTACTAACAATGCCTCGATAATTAATAAAACACTAATAGTTTCGGAACTGCACGCGTTCAAAGTTTTATGATTTTTTAATACGCATTAATAGGCCTTTCTGAGGCCGAGAGCGGAATTTAAAAAATTACCTTTTACATAAATTACGATATCTCGAAAACGGAAAGTCGGATCGACAAAAACCAAAAGCCATTTTAAAGGGGAGGCTTTGCCGCTACTAACAATGCCTCGATAATTAATAAAACACTAATAGTTTCGGAACTGCACGTGTTCAAAGTTTTATGATTTTTGAATACACATTAATAGGCCTTTCTGAGGCCGAGAGCGGAATTTTAAAAATTACCTTTTACATAAATTACGATATCTCCGAAACGGAAAATCGGATCGACAAAAACCAAAAGCCATTTTAAAGGGGAGGCTTTGCCGCTACTAACAATGCCTCGATAATTAATAAAACACTAATAGTTTCGGAACTGCACGTGTTCAAAGTTTTATGATTTTTTAATACGCATTAATAGGCCTTTCTGAGGCCGAAAGCGGAATTTAAAAAATTACCTTTTACATAAATTACGATATCTCCGAAACGGAAAGTCGGATCGACGAAAACCAAAAGCCATTTTAAAGGGGAGGCTTTGCCGCTACTAACAATGCCTCGATAATTAATAAAAGACTAATAGTTTCGGAACTGCACGCGTTCAAAGTTTTATGATTTTTTAATACGCATTAATAGGCCTTTCTGAGGCCGAGAGCGGAATTTTAAAAATTACCTTTTACATAAATTACGATATCTCGAAAACGGAAAGTCGGATCGACAAAAACCAAACGCCATTTTAAAGGGGAGGCTTTGCCGCTACTAACAATGCCTCGATAATTAATAAAACACTAATAGTTTCGGAACTAAACGCGTCTAAAGTTTAACTATTTTTAATACACGTTGTTAGACTGTTCTAAGACAATGAAAACTGTAGATTCTCTCCTTTCGTCTTTGCTATACGTATATATCCTATTTACATCGCAAGCTAATCAGAATTTGGTTTTTTACAAAAAAATATAAATCGTTCAACCTGTCAGATGACCGGTCGTGGTAGGCAAGACAGAATACATATTTTTCTCAGAAAATAAACAATAAGATTAGAAGTGAATATTGTAAAATTCATTGTACGTATACTATAAGAAAAGTCGTACTGTTAAGTGGCGCTAAAATAATATTGTGTGTTAGAAATTCTATTCATTTGACCGGTCGCGGTAGGTTTAGTGTTAATCGTCGAGAGCAAAAATCAGCGATAGTTGGACCAATGAGAAATCGTAGCACAGCCACGGTATCTACGGATAATCGAGACTTTATTAGCTTGTCCGTAAATTTCCGCGGACGTCGATGCGGTTCTTATGCGCGCGTAAAACATTTAACGGAGAAAATTCACGGAACAGAGGCAACGATATCGTTCGAGGAAGCCGCGGTTGCTTCCGCGGCGCCGGCCGTGAATAAATAACGACCGTCGCGGTTTTATCATAACGGTTACATTCGGCCTTTAACATTTTCCACTTGCATTAGCGTTTGTGGATGACAGCGGAGCAACAACGCAGTCGGTTTCCAGCGCGTCGCGTCGTCGAGCGGAATAGCTGCCAGCCAGTGTCATTGCTCGCATCGTTGACCGAACGAAAAGGTTTAACCGAGTGCCGAAAGAACTAAATAACATAATACAAGCCACGCGATTCTTCTGCATTTTACACTTTTGCGCGCGTTAAATCCACGCTATTATATTCGACACGCGCTGCTCGATATTCTTAGAGATTGCAAGTCGATTGTTAATTTCTGATATTAAATTCAAGAATCGTTCTGCGCACCGCGGATGCAACGCGCTAGTAAACGAACGGCAATACCGTGAACGATCGATGGAAAAGTACACGCCTCGTTCGTCATTATTCAAACAGAGGAACGACGCGCATGTTCGGAGCCAGTCAACGTTAATTGCCGCGGAATTGCTTGTGAAAAAGAATGATTCTTGGCCGTCGGAAAGGGCTTTCAGAGAAAGAATAGACGTACGTGCACATAGAACGGACGTCGACGATGCAAACGACCCTGGTCACCGGCGAGGACTTTCCAACGAATTTCTTTCCGACGAGAGTTCGCTCGACCGTCGACGTCCGATTCAGAACGCCGTTATTTGGCCCGGTGGTCGTATAACTTTTCAGAAAAACCCTCCGAGAGTAATTTCCTATTCGCCGGCGCGACGTATGCTTCCCTCGTGCTCCAGTTAATCCGAAACGTGCACTCGAAATCCGGATTTTAATTGCGAAAGGTTAACCGTTGAAATTCCGCCGGTTTTCAAAAGTCTGGAAAGTTTTGATGCCAGACTGCCCTTTTCGCGCTGAAGTCCGAAAATCGTGAAAGAAGCTACGTCGTGCGAACGCTCGGATTTTAAAAATCAGAAACAGAAAATAATTAGTTACTTAGGGAGGCGTTCGAAACGCGGAGCTATTGTGCGAACATTAAACTTTTTCGAGGTGGACGAAACGCGATAGAATCGTTCGACACGTTTGTTGTTTGCGCCAAGGCTTGAAACGTTTCTATGCACAAATACTAAAAAGGTAACTGACGTTTAAATTTATCGTGCGCGTTCGACGATAAAAGTGTGCTTCGTAAAAATTAAATTTTGACCGCCGTATTATTTTTTTTTTTATATAAAAACGAACCCACTCCCAAACTGAATCGCGCGTATTTCAAAATCACCTATACAAATCGTTTTATTGTTGCCACGCAACGAAAAGATCAGGATTTACTTGGGCTCGCAAATATTTGCAAAACTAAATATTTAAAGCGAATATATTGTTCGAACAAGCCGTGAATTTCGTTTTGTCGATCGACGAAAGAGTAATCTATCGAACTGTTTATTTTCTCGTGCTCGATTCACGAATGGAAAATTAAATCGAAGGTAAACAAACGGTTCCATATACGTATACAGGGTGTTCGGCCACCCCTGGGAAAAATTTTAATAGGAGATTCTAGAGGCCAAAATAAGACGAAAATCGACAATATCAATTTCCTGACTAAGCCTTCGTTAAAAAATTATTAAAAAATTAAATTAAAAACTTTCAAATTATTCTGAGAAAATTGTTCTTGGTTTCGGGGGTCAATTACAATCATTTTTGGCCAATAGACATACCCTCGAAATCCTACTCACTTTTGAGAAAAAAATTCGAAAAAGTGTGAAATTTTTCGACGGAAAAAAAAAATTTCAAATCGTTTTGGGAAAATTATTTTCGGTTGCGGGGGTCAATTACAATCATTTTTGGTCAATAGACATACCCCCGAAATCCTGCACATTTTCGAGAAAAAAATTCAGTACGGTTGAAACTTTAAACGTTAATTACTTTTTAACGAAGCCTCAATCAACAAATTAGATTACTTGATTTTTGTCCTATTTTGGCCTGTAGAATCTCCCATAAAAATTTTTCCCAGGGGTGGCTGAACACCCTGTATATGTATCTCTGTCAATCAAATGGAATGTAAAAATTTCCTGTTGTGAACTTGTCTGTATAAATTTAAACTAGGAATCTAAATTAAAATTAAGTTAAAACTTTTCCTCGTATTATTACATTATTACTTCTAGTTGTACGTTATTAGTACGAGGAATTTGTATATCGAATCGCGATGTAGGAGTGTGGTGCAGCGTGTATCGCGACGTTTTATCACGCGGTTGCGTTTTAATCACGGAAAATTTCTCCAGCTCAGCCGGCTCTGATGTATTAAAGCACCGAGGATACGTGACGTTAATATTTCGGACGGTCCCTGCCGCGACTGCGACGGCGACGGCGACGGCGATGGCGACGACGGACGACGGACGACATAAGAGAGCAGCGCGGTTCATGTACTCGGCCTACTTCGAGGCTGGCTCGCGTTCAAAAGCAAAAGTAGCTGAAAACCCGGCCGACGGCCATTAGACGGATATTTAGCCACGACCCGAGTCACGATTACGTCCTACTAAAGCCGCGCGTCGGTGAAGTAATCCCTTTGAAAGACGAACGAGGATACCGGTGCGATTCACGGTGAGTGGCCGCCGATAAAAGCGACTCTGTGTAATTTTGTGTCACTGCAGGACTCCGTGTTCAATTTACTGCCGAGAAAAACTTTGTTCCAGCTCGGCTACATTACCTTCCTCTGTCTCTCGGTCTCGTTCTCTCCGCGAGTAATAAGTACTCGGTCACGGCGCGAAACTGTTCGGCCCGCGGTGGATTAATTCAGCTTGTTTTATCGTACCATCCTCGCATTTATACTCGCGCAAAGTTCCCCGCGAACGCTCGATCGCGCGAAATTTCGCCAAAGTTACGCAACTTTAAAGTTTCATAACGTTTTAGTAGTATTCGAGCGACGCGATGAATGTTCTCAGTAGTATGGGTCCGCGCTGGCACGGACGCGTGAAAAATCTAGCGTCCGCGCGAGACACGAAGCCAATCGCCTGGGGGAGGCTAATTATTACGAAAACGCTGTTCGCACAAATTTATCCGGAAAAAGAATAGTAAGTATTTTCAAAAGAACTGTGAGAAAATTGGATCGCACCGGTGCGATGAGGTGGTTCTCGCCACCCGTACGCTTCGTTGAAACTTTCGTCGTCGACTTTATTCCAACATTTTGTCCCGTTATTCTATTTAACCTGCGTTCGACTCTGGCTCGATTGAATTATTCAAATTCCGTCCCCTCTTACCTTTGAGTTTCCCGCAGACCCCTTTCGAATGGTCCCCCCTTTCTCTCTAGAGATTTTCTTTCCGACGGTTACCTCGAGCATTTCCATTGGAACCCCGATCCCGTGGTTCGGTAAAAGTGGGTTCGTTCCGGGGTAATACCACGGGCTTCGCACACCGATGCACCGGGCTTGATACGAAACACGGAACCTCCAGACAGCCCCGAAGTAGCTACGGCTACGCTCTAGGATTGCAAAAGGGACTGTGCCCGAGGGACTAGGAGTCGGGGCCTGCCTCTTTGCGACAAACTACCATCGAGTCTATCCAACATTTATTACCTTCTATACAGGGTGCTCGGCCACCCCAGGGAAAAATTTTAATAGAGGATTCTATTGGCCAAAATAAGACGAAAATCAAGAATACCAATTTGTGAATGGAGGCTTCGTTAAAAAGTTATTAAAAATTAAATTCAAAAATTTCAAATCGTTCTGGAAAAATTATTTTCGGTTGTGGGGGTCAATTACAATCATTTTTGGTGAACACACATACTTCCGAAATCCTACCCACTTTCGAGAAAAAAATTCGAGTAAGTGCTGAAAGTTTTGGGTGAAAAAAAAGACTTTCGAATCGTCTTGGAAAAATTATTTTTAGTTGCAGGGGTCAGTTGCAAGCATTTTTGGTCAATAGACATACCCCCGAAATCCTACTCAGTTTCGAGAAAAAAATTCATTACCGAAAATTTCATGTCTGACCATAGCGTCGATATGTTCCACTGAAATTTCATGTGTATCTTTAAAACGTCATAACTTCTGAACGGATTGGACGATTTTAATGTTTAAAAAAGCAAACTACGCGTATTTTGATGGAGAATATGTACAAATTGCAAAAATATTCCAAATGTTGGTCTTTGTCCCCACAAAATGAGAAAAACCCCATAAAACTGGTCCAATTTTCAAACAGCCATAACTCTTACAATTGTGAATATATTTTAATGAAACTTTTTTCTGAAGTAGAGCTCATGGGTACCTACAAAAAAGTATCACACATTTTTTATTTTTCGTGAATAGACATAGCCCCAAAATCCTGTCCACTTTCGAGAAAAAGATTCGAGAATGTGTGAAATTTTTCGACAGAAAAAAAAAATTTCAAATCGTTTTGGAAAAATTATTTTCGGTTGTGGGGGTCAATTACAATCATTTTTGGTGAATACACATACTTCCGAAATCCTACCCACTTTCGAGAAAAAAATTCGAGTAAGTGCTGAAAGTTTTGGGTGAAAAAAAAGACTTTCGAATCGTCTTGGAAAAATTATTTTTAGTTGCAGGGGTCAGTTGCAAGCATTTTTGGTCAACAGACATACCCCCGAAATCCTACTCAGTTTCGAGAAAAAAATTCATTACCGAAAATTTCATGTCTGACCATAGCGTCGATGTGTTCCACTGAAATTTCATGTGTATCTTTAAAACGTCATAACTCCTGAACGGATTGGACGATTTTAATGTTTAAAAAAGCAAACTACGCGTATTTTGATGGAGAATATATACAAATTGCAAAAATATTCCAAATGTTGGTCTTTGTCCCCACAAAATGAGAAAAACCCCATAAAACTGGTCCAATTTTCAAACAGCCATAACTCCTACAATTGTGAATATATTTCAATGAAACTTTTTTCTGAAGTAGAGCTTATGGGTACCTACAAAAAAGTATTACACATTTTTCATTTTTCGTGAATAGACATAGCCCCAAAATCCTGTCCACTTTCGAGAAAAAGATTCGAGAATGTGTGAAATTTTTCGACAGAAAAAAAAAATTTCAAATCGTTTTGGAAAAATTATTTTCGGTTGTGGGGGTCAATTACAATCATTTTTGGTCAACAGACATACCCACGAAATCTTGTGCATTTTCGAGAAAAAAATTCAGCGATGTCTTCATCAACAAATTGGTATTCTTCATTTTCGTCTTATTTTGGCCTCTAGAATCCCCCATTAAAATTTTTCCCAGGGGTAGCCAAACACCCTGTGTAGGTGCGCGCTCTCGAAAGGGAGCGACGCAGCTAACTGGTTAAAAAATGAAGATTTTACCGTAGAATAACTCGAAAGACTTACACGAGTTATTGGCACGACTCTATCGTTTCGAGCAATGTTTGTATCGTCGCTACGAAATTTCTCGGTCACGACCTCGCAGACGACACGTTTCCCCCATAATATAAAATTTCCCCGGAACGGGCCTGCGAGTTCTTTACAGCGTCGTCATTCGGCGCACGCGGCACGTAAAATGTGGACTGCCGCGGAACGACGTGCAAATGTCTTACATATTTCGGAAATATTGGAAAATACGAGCCGACGTGTCTTAGAGCCCGCGACGCTCCTATTGCAGACCGGAATATTCGCATGCGTAACGTACGACGCGTTCTCATCTCTCGACAAGAAAAATTCCATCCTCCCTGTCCCGGATTATCCCGAATTTATATCGCGTCTCCGTCGTCCAACCTCCTTTTTACCCCAGGCTCCCGCGCAACTACGAGCCGTTTTTTATGTACTCCGGGAAATTATAGCATCGTCAAATCCGCCCAAACAAACCGACGCGCGAATCGATACTTGTCTCTGGCGCGCGAAAATTGGTAAACGCGGGAAAAACCGGCCGCGTAATGCTTCGTTGCGCTCTGTTCCGGGCTTCGAGGTGTCCGGTAACGTTTCCGCGAGTGCGGAACAGAGATGCCGCGAAAACGACGAAGACCAAGTGCGCCGCGTTTCAACGTCGTAAAAATTGTGTATTTCGCCCGAACGCGAAAAACGAATCGTTAGTCATAACGAACCAAGCCCGCGGGATACGATGCCAGTGCACCGTGCACGCTGCAATCCATTCGATCGCGGAAGTGTTGGTGCGTACACGCGCCACGCCGAGTCTTTTCTGACCATGTTCGCTCGATCCGACGTACATATTCAACATTCCGTCACGAACAAATCTATACGATCGAAACATGGATCTAGACTGATTATTTAACACGTTTCGCGTTACGTGAGCAGCTACAGCTATACAGTATACCATTATCCGATGCATAACTACGGTATATTATCGCATCTGACGAATATATTTGTTATTAAAACCTACGAAGAACTTTTCATTCGAACCTGGATGTTTGTATGCCTCATAGTTGGCCATCCATTATCCACGAGATAAAAATTTATTTCTACGATCCATCGATCAAATTGACAGAAACCGCAAAATACAGCGTCCTGTATTTCCTAAACAAAGTTCGAACCAACGGAACGATAACTTAAATTACTCTGTGAAATTGTACGCGGTCTAAATCACATTTAAATTATAATAAATCCCCCGACATCGAGTGGGTAGAAGCGATCGATTTGGCACGAAACGACTCTCCACGATCGAAAATATACTCGTTTCTGCTACACGTTATTTGTTTTTAACAGACTAGTCTCTTCGCGTGTCCATAAATTTTGGCCACGATCCAAATAGTTATCGATACGAGAAACTGCGCCTTGTTATAACATAAATTAAAAGAATGCAACATTGGACAAAACTGAGCGTACCCCGCGCCCCTCCAGTTTGTTACATATCCTGCGACCATACTTCATTCCCTTTGCAACGACACACATAGCGTAGGAGTTCCAATAAAAATACCTCGCTGTCAGCGTAAAAATGTATTACGCGGGAAAGCAAAAATTTCGCGCTTCCTCCGTGAACAAGTCGTCGCGAATACAAAATGCACCGCGAGAGAAAAAGAGGATGTAACCTGCGCGGCCACGCAGGTACATTATTTTCGCGTCGATTTGTCCGGAAAAAGCCGGGCCATCGTACGTTACGCGTTCAGCGCGGGCCATTATCATGAAAATTAGGAGCCTGGCTGCAACCTGCGCTTCGGCGGTATATTCATTTTTCATAACTCATCCAGTTTTAATCGACGTCGAACGATTTTTGAGCGAGCGCGTACGCGGGGGAAAAAAAACACGTTGGTCGAAACTGAAATTCCATAGGATGTTATTGCGATCGATCGTGGATTAATTGCGAGTACCGCGGACCGTTTCGACGCGTGTACTCGAGCCGCAGTTAATCTCCGAATATCATTTTCCACTTACGTTCCATTTTTATTCGCGTACGCTATCGACGTTGCAATTGGCTCGGTTCTGAATCGAAAGATATCGTGCGCCAGCGTGGAATTAACGCTCGAGGCTGGAGGAATTTCAAGCGATTTCGGTGTCGGGTAAAATCTGCCCAACAACAAAGGAACCACGTAAATTACGAGTGAATTCCTTTGACATAACTTCCCTCCAAGAGCAATTCTGCCCGTGTAACCCCCCGTTACGTTCCAACGTAACGGTGATTTGATAATTCGAGCCACTTTATAAACGGCACTAAACGCTCTACTTATTTTTCCTTGTTTTCTGTTACAACCTGGCGACTATAACCCGCGACGGTTGCAAGGCAGCAAAGTTACCCGCGTCTCGGCGAAGGTGGCTCGAACGGGGGGTTGTCGGTCAAAGCAACCAGAAGATCCCTTTTAATTCGCGTCAAAGTCAATGCTGAACCAGTCCGGAATCCGCAAGCTGACCCGGTCGGATGCGCCGACTATCCGTTTCGCGGCTCCGGCCTCGAGCAACAACGACGACGTGGAATTTGCGATTCAAATGCGGACAGGAAGAGCTGCCCGGGCAAGACTCCTGTCATTCCTTTCGCGAACGAACCGACACACAGCTCGCTTGGCTGTTCCGCAACGCTGACGATTGCACAACAGCACGGCCTCGTCCCTTTTCCTTTTCGACGCCGCTGATTCCTTCTCGATGCATCCTCGAATCGCCAAACACTCTGCATCGAATGTCCTGGTATCCTGTGTCAACAAGCGGAGGCTAGTGTGGCGCGTTTAGGCCACGCGTTAGACGATGGCTGAATAAGTCATTGGACTCCGGGGCTTTGACGGAGTCGCTTTGAAGATGCCCGAAACACGCGAGACGGCACTCGATCCTCAGTTCTTCGTTCTTAGGGTATTTAGTTTGCTTCGTAGATCAGTCGAATTACACTGTTCTACAAATAAAATTTTTTTTTCTGTTTTTCAATATCCACTAGGTAATTCTTATAGAGCTTAGTTCCCTAAACACGAATCTGGAAACGGAATTGCTGTATCACCCTCAGTTTTCGAAAAACACGAGTTTTTGTAAAAACGTCCAATTTTGGGCAAAAACGAGGTATTACGCGAAAATTAAAAACATGAGAAATTTCCACTTTGTCTTAAAAGATAGAGGAGAGATTCCTGAATATGCTAACATCAATAGTTATAATATTTTGTGCTTTTGAATCGTTGTAAATGATCGCCAAAATTTAAAAATGTGTCCAAGTACATACTTTATACACAATACTTTTGCATATTTACGAAAAGTTCTTTATCTGACACGAAAACTATACACAGGATCTGATTCTGCAAACATTTCTGAGGAAGAAACTGTCCAACAGAGGTGTAGAAGCCGTCCTGAATTGTCACAAGTCGAGAAAATGTTCGTCGGCAACGCGTGCACGGCGTTTTGCCGCCACATGGCCATCGCTAGCCTACCAGCGCCGTAGCTACGCATAATCGATGCAACACTGATAATATATTAGGTTCCCAATCCCTGTATATGTTTATCATGTTTAATTTTTTAATCTGTTTGTGGATTTGTAAAAAACATTTTCCGATCATTTCCATTTCTAAACAATTTCGATGTTCATTGTATGTATATGATCTTTCTTAGAAAAGCGTACATGTTCGAGTGATTCCATTGATGGATTTACATGAATTTTGAAAATATAATTCAGTGATTAGTATCATACAGTGTACAACAATATTAAGCAATAAAAGTTACAAAAATAAAATGAAATATATTATGTACAGAGTGCATACCCTATTGTACCATTACACCAGTTTCGCTTGTAGGTAGCTACGGCACTGCCGCGCCGAGATAGGCAAGCGATGGTCGCGTGGCGGTAAAACATCGTGCACGCGTTGCCGATGAACATTTTTTCGACCTGTGACAATTGAAAACGGCTTCTATACTTCTGTTGGACAGTTTCTTCTTCAGAAATGTCTGCTGAATCAAATCCTGTGTATAGTTTTCATGTCAGGTAAAGAACTTTTCGTAAATATGCAAAAGTATTGTGCATAAAGTGCGTACTTGGACACTTTTTCAAACTTTGGCGATCATTTACAACCGTTCAAAAGCACAAAATATTATAACTATTGATGTTAGCACATTCAGGAATCTCTCCTCTATCTTTTAAGACTAAGTGGAACTTTCTGATGTTTTTAATTTTCACGTAATACCTCGTTTTTGCTAAAAATTGAGCGTTTTTACATAAACTCGTGTTTTTCGAAAACTGAGGGTGATACAGCAATTCCATTTTCAGATTCGTGTTTAGGAAACAGGGCTCTACAAGAATCACCTAGTGGTTATAAGAAAACAAAATTCGTGTTAAACAGTGTTATTATTCTTGTTGTCATTAATCGAGCGGTATATCGGATATTCTTTGTTGGTACATTTTCTGCGAAAAATATACGACCACAGAGTAATCCTGCGGATGAATTGTTAAAAAGACCGCTCCGTGACGTTTAGAACGAATGAAAACCATACGCATAAATTTAAACCGCGACTGCGTCCGATAGACCGGAAGTGCTTCGTAATACCGTCGGTTTTTGCCCGGGGCGAAAAACCGATTTCGGTAGTTCGGCTAGTAGCGTACCGTGATAACAACGCCGAGCGTAGCCACTCCATAATAATAATTAAACGAAAATTAAATGGAAAATCTCCAATTCCATGGTAATGCTCTATGCGCGCCCGGGCAGCGAGCAGTTTCGGAGAGCCTAGCTAGAAACATTTTCGATTTTGTCACGTAATTCCTTCCCCTCTCGCTTACGCACCAGCTGCCAAACCACCCCACGTTCTGTCCTCCTCGCGAGAATAATGCGAAATTAATTTTCGCTTCTCTGAATTTAATGACTTCGCGTTTCGATACCACGCTCGTTCCTCGCGTTTTCGATCGTTCCGCAAGATAATCGACGATTTATTGGTCGCGAAACGCACAGTGCTGCCAATTGATCCGAACAAGGAGCGCGACCATGATCGATATTTAACGCGTCGATCGATTCGCTTCTATTTTCGTATTCACACGACATATACTTATTGCGAATAAGAAATCTACTCTATCGAGCCTATGGCTTTTAAAA
This sequence comes from Colletes latitarsis, assembly GCF_051014445.1. Lineage (NCBI taxonomy): Eukaryota > Metazoa > Arthropoda > Insecta > Hymenoptera > Colletidae > Colletes > Colletes latitarsis. Next base: position 20,323,808 of record NC_135135.1, on the reverse strand, counting down.
TTTTATAGAACTAGCGGATGTTTCTCGACTTACGGAAAGCCTTTCCCGAGGTCTTACACGCTGGTTACAACTTTGTAAAACCGAATAACCACCTGTTCTCATGTCTGCTCCCTTTTGATTTCAAGCAACGTTATCTCGGTCGCGGTATTTTCGCGAGAAATGAAAATCAGAGAATATGGTATCGATCGTCCAGACTGAAATAACGGAACAAGTATGCTCGAAGAATCGTCTCGGTCTTTGTTTGAAATTTTTTCCTCCGGTCCTAATTAAAGATACGGAAAGGAAAATAATGAGGCCTCGCGGGACCATTTCACGTTATTAATGGCCACTTTGTTTACGTCGGTAACGTCTCGCTGCTCGCTGGCCCGTCGCCTTACGTACCGCGAGAATTTCATTAAATCGAGCGACTAACTACGCCGCGTGGACAAGTTTTTAAATTTACTTACAGGTATCCAGTTAGACGTCGTCGTGGATTACGATTCGCGAAAGTAACGAACCGAATTAATTAATGAGCTTGTCGTACAACGAAAAAAATCATTTTTCCAAATGTATTTGACAATTTTACGAGCAGTTTCCGTCGTTTCGTTCGTGAATATCGAGCCTTGGATAAATCGGCGCAAAAAACGTCGGCTTTATTTCGTTTAAATTAATTTGCTTTGATAGCATATTTGTGTCGCCGCGCGGTCGTTCGAGCAAATTTACCATTCGCGTCTCGACAAGAATGCAGGTCGTTTCTTGGTTGAAAAATAAAACTGACAAATCGAAACAGAAAATTTGTTTAAATATGTAGGATATGCGTTCGCATAACCTGCCTCCCGTTAGAATTCACCGTTATTTGTCGTTAGCGAGCGTTTGTTCGCGGCACGACGAAACGTTTGTCGTTAGTATGGGATGCCTTGTCACGGAAAGAAGAACCGTTATCACGTACCTCTCGAAATTTAGCTCTCGAAACGCGGGCGCGTTACGTGATTCCGAGTTTGCCCGTATTCGAACCGATTCAAGCCTGCTACTCCTATTCTCGTTCGCCCACCCAATCCCAAAAACTAAACGAAACTGCACGGGGCGGTCGATTATTTATTCATCTCTGGCCCGGTAATTGAGACTATAATGCTTCATTTCGACAAATTTAGTTCTCATATTCGCCAATTACTCGAGCTTATTCCCCTATTATTCGCAGTTGAATTATTTTTGGCGCAATTTCAACCGTAACTCTACGTCGTGCATTTTTACTATTATCGTGATCTGAATAATTCAACGAATCGAAATTTGTATTTGTGGAATATATGCCATACTATTAACGAGTAGAAATGTTAACAACGAATGTAGTGTTCTTAGAATAGCGGAGAATTCGAGTAAAAATTCCGTTTCAAACTGTTGCAGCTGAAAAGAAGTAATCGACTATCGAGCCTGAAACGCGTAAACACGAAGAGAGAAACGAAAGAAAGCCACGAACCGGAGTAAGTTAAAAATTCTCGAGGTGAGAAATAAAGCAAGTTTCCAAAACTCATTTCCTCTTCTCCTCCGTTTCTGGCCCGAACATCTATAATTACAGAGCAATTAACGCGATGTCAATGAGAATATGTTCGACGGGACAAATTCGACGACTGTTCGAAGCCGATTTAGTAAAGCGAGGGCATGGAGAAAGGTGGGAGCGTTTGAATTTAAATTCTCGCGAAATTAGCCAGAATTTGCGATCAGCCAACATTCACACTCTGTCGTGACCCTCTCTGAAATTCTCTTTAAGTTTCTTCGTAGCGAAACGCGAACGAGAGCAAATTCTTTTCCCGTAAAACGATCCCGTTGCCGACTACTTTCCATCAGTCGCACGAACAAAGCTTCTTTAATTAAGAGAAATCGTAGGGATTTTCCAATAAATTATTGCCGCTACGAGACAAGACGAACGTACGTGTAATCGAAATAAAAATGTAGCTAACGAAGATATCATGAAAAGCGTCGGTGTCTCGGTTGGTCACCTTCAGACACGAAACGATCTTGTACCGACAAAGTGGAACAGAAGTAACGTAATTAGATACTTTGCTAGCTTTGGCCTGTAAACGCGAGAGGAGAAAGAAACTCGTGAAAGACTAATGCGCAGTGTAATCCCAGCGAAGAAGAATGGGGGAGCGTATTACATAGTCTTTCGACGTTCTTAATTAACGGTTCAAATTGTCCGACTCGGAACGTCGTGCTTTCGCGGAATAATTGTTTCATTTTCCGATTCGTCGTTTCCGCGCCGTCCTTTATAATTGATTTTCATCTTGCCGAATAATTCACTATCGGGCATTCTCCTGTCAACGTATGTGAAATCGATGGAACTATCGCGCTTCAAGCCCGTTCGACTGAGTTCAACCACGCCTTAATGGGGAAAATATATACCAGTTTATTTTTACCGATAATTACAGTTGTAAATTATTGACGCCCAAATTAATTTCACGAAAGGTCGACAATGCTGGCCTGCGAACTTCGATCGAGATACCGATCAGACGCGAGTTGTTCTAGCTCTAATTATGCTACGATAGATCACACCATATCGAGTCGCGAATAAATATAGACGGTGATTATCAGCAGAGACAAATAGCAACAATAAACCCTAACGCGCGAGTAGTTCCTGCCCGACGAATCATCGACTCTTACTACTGGTGCTGATGTAGCGCGATAATTATCGATCTTCTATTACCATTGGTGTAGTCTGTAACAAATAGCGTTAGACGAGGGCGTGAAATTAAGATTGCGATTATACACCGTAACTACTGTCGATCGATTACGCTGCCTTATTTAAAAACAGATTTCTATAAAATATAAACGTATCTGCCTCGCGATTACTTTCGTAATAAATTATTCCTACCGGGAACCGGATACCCGATAGACTCGTCGTCGAATTTCGCTTAAATTTATCGAGGATTTTCATATTTTTAAGAATTTATTTGTTCGATAAATTCACGGAGAATTTTGTTCGTCTCGGTCCAGAGGTATTCTCGATAACAACCGGCAGATCGAGTTTCGTGCGATTTTTAACCGACGACCAATAAGCGAACCGGATGTTGCGAACGCGGCACGTGCTCCGACCACAAACAACGAAGTCAAACTGTTCAGATTACCAGACTGGGATACAAATTAATAGTACGCGGGTCTGCGCGAATGTGCGTACACCGAACGAATCGGTGTATACACTCGGCAAGTTTGCGAGTGAGAAATTTCGCACGAGTTTTGATTCTGGTTCCGGTTCTCGAGTCTCGTTTACCGCGTATCGCGGCGTCTCGCAGTTGTTACGTATTTAATGCACGCTCGCTTGTATCCGCAACCTCGAAATCCAAATAAACCCGTCGCGAGATTTAGCAATGCTTGCCTACGGAGTCTGGATACGAGATAAATTGTTCGTTCGCGACTACGGTGACGTTCGCATTAAGTTAATTAATTCGTCGTATTGCCGGTTTGGTTGCATAATAGGAAAAGTGCCGTCGAGTGCCTCGCGCTGAGCAAATTACGTGAAATAATCGCGCGAAGAAATCGCTGTTGCTCGAATACCCGAATCATTCTTGTTAAAACCTCTCCGACTTCTTTAGGCCTGGCTGCCTGTCCATTTCTCTGCTCGTCCCTGTCTTTCACAATCGGCACGGGTTAAATTATGGCAAAGTCCGATCGCGGTTTAATTAAATCAGCACGGGGTACGTGACGTTTTGCATGGTTCGAAATTAACCGACCGGACGATGGAAGAGAGGAAGAAGAGGACTGCGCGTGATTTCAAGTAGAAACAGAAATCCATCGAGCGTAATTTACCTGTAATTAACGTTATCGATTTCCCACCGCCACCGCCACCGCTGCCGCGCGCGACCGTATAACGGTAATTATACAGAGGCATCGCGGGCATATTTACGCGGGAAAATGCAGTAGATCGTAATTACACACAACAAACGCGACGGAGTACGTTAATCCGCTGGGACGATTCGTCCCCAGTCGATCGCGTTTGCCAAACAATAACATCGCTATCCAACGGTCGATTCGCAGCGATCCTCTTTAATTTATTACGGCGTCACTTTGTTCCGTTTCGATCGAACGATATTTTCGTTGTGTAAAAACATTTTTGCGAAAGGAACGGAATACTCGGATGATCGTTAACGAAAGCATTCTTTGTCGCTGTTTCCCTGCTTCCGTTGAGCAATAAATTCCGATAACCGATTGATTCTAAATTAATGGCGTTTTGCGTATTGTAAAACTGATTTGAGAAATCTTTTTTCAAGGCTCCGCGTGTCGATATCTTTCACCGGAAGTCGCAGCTGCGTACGTGAAAAGAATTCACGCCGCCCTAGCTGGTGTTTTCGTGTTTTATCGCATCCTGGCGAACGAAGGGGCACGGATTGCTGCGAGGCACGAGCTATCGGTACTATAGGAAAGCGAAAGATAAAAAGTTGTGTGTAAGCGACGGCGAATTCTCCGCAGGGCGCGTGTAACGTATCACGGGGAGCAGTAAATTCAACGACGACCTTTCTCGGGGAAATTATAATTTTCCTTCTCGTAAAGAGCGACTCCAGTGACGCTAATGCGAGCGTGCATTAGGCGAGAAAAATAGCCCGGGGCCGCGGAGACGAGGAAATTTGTACGAAGGCAAGACCGCCGCGCCGCGCCGGTGGGTTAATCGCCGGGAAAATGGCGACAATGGCATCCCGTTGCGAATTAAGAATCGACGATGCGGGACCAGCGGAGAATTGCTGCCAGGTGAAGCGGTTCGTTTGCCGAGTAGGTTGGCTGCTGCTAAGGTCCTCGTTCTTCGCTGATGGTTCACCCGCTCTAATTACCGACCGGATTGGTACAACTATTTTTTCTTATCTTTCGTTATTTTCACGGGAAATTCGCGTAAATCGCTATCGGATAGCAAGAAAACTCTCTACCAGTCTTGCGTCGTCGTTGGCTGTTTAAACAATTTTTTCTCATTCGCAACGGACTTACGGTGTCGTAACAGTTTCCAATAAAGGAAGATCATACGCGGATAAGGAAACTGCGAGACGGGGGTGGGTAACGATAATGTGCAATTATTTTGTTTATTGCAAAAGTTGCAAGTTGAATAGTTTTGGCACGGGTTGTACGAAGTTACCGGCTTTCCCGCGTAGTCCGCAGGGAAAGCTAGCGGTGGAAGAGTTAAGCCAATTTCGCCCCCAAACAAGTACGTGCTTCATGCACAGAAATGATCCACTCGAGCCTTAAGTCTCTTTTATGGGATCGCTCGAAGATTGTAGTTCTTGATCTAAGCTGTTTGAAACGTCGGCGTGGTTGCTCGTTTCGTCGCGATCGATATACCGGTTCAATTACTTCGCAGGTAAGCGGCCTCGTAAAGTTGATACGCCGCGACGCCGAGAAACGAGGACGTGCTCGACGTATGCGATCCACTTAGTTTTTCTAAACATCTGTCCGTCCCTTGCAATCAAAGCTCGAGCTTGCACGAACCGATACAATTGATCATGCGAGCAAAGAAAGATGGCTTGTAGCGGCAACGAGGATGCCGGATACGCGACAAACACCATCCCTACGCGTGTTGTTTACGTTGCGCGACAAACGGGGTTCGTTTACACCGGATAAAAGGAAAACTATTCTTTTCGGTAATTTGACAACGTACTCTTCGAACGATCGAGTATAGAATATTTTTATTCGGAAGGTAATTGTCGAACCAGCCGTAAATTGAAAAGCAATAGCGAGCAAACGTCTCGAAATCAGAGGTTATTAAAATCTCGTTTACGCGTACATCTTTCCGACCATCGATATATATACATATATATGTCTAAAATATAATTCTCGTGTCGCTGGTCCCGCTATACATCGACTTCTTATCTCTTCCATGCCGGCGATTTCGATGCGGGTGGTTTCGAGTGAACCGTGCAAAAACTTCTATCCAGGAAGCACATCAGGAATCTATCAGCATCGACGAGGGTAGCAGACTTTTTGTTCGCCAATCCTGTACACTCGATCTCTGCGGAATTCCTGTGGAAGGATCCCCATGACTCGATCGCGTATATCTGATTTTCTCAAGAGAAACCGAGAGCCGTGGCCGTGATGCCGTTAACTACCCTATCGCGATTTAACGCCCCGGTGACGTCGCGTTTTTAGACCGACTCGTGGCAAGATCGATCGACTGAGGTACGATGATTCCGAGTTTCTCATCCAGCTCGTCCAATGGAATAGATTTTTTGGCCGATAAGCGAAGAGAGTGAGAAGAAAGAACCGATCAAACTTTACGATTTTCTTCTGTTCCAACGTAACGAATTAGAGAGAAAAATGGCCATCGATCGACTAATCGTTTTATTTTTGTCCGGATGCATTGCCCAGACTACAAGGGGAGTTACGGATTCAACGATTCCTACAAGGCAAACAAATCGATTTTGTTAACCTTTCTACAAGAATACAAATTAAATTTTCCACCCCCTGAATATTCTAATACTTTAAATGGAAACTTCGAACGTGCCCTGAATTCTAGCATCGGTTCTTTCGATGCTTTTGCCTTTCGACTAAAAGAGAAAAAGTAACGTGGTTCAACGATCGCAAGAAAATGGTCAAAAACATTTTCCATGCGATCGCGTGTGCGCTCTCTATTCGCGTGCAAGTTAATAACAAGTTTTTCTGGGAAGGAACGAGTGGAGAAGAAAAGCGTCGATTTCGCGGCCCGGCGAACAAATCTCGGCGATCACCAGCGAGTCTGGACATAATCCAAGCGGAATGCTGAGTGAGCCATGAATTCCGAAAGAAGTTGCCGGCGAGCGAAAAGTTTCGTGGCTCGTGGAATGCCATTTAATCGTTTCGCCGCGCCCTCCAACCTCCTTTAATCCCTTTCCTCTCGATGGCTCGCGATGCTGGAATTCACGGTGCAAGAAGTTCCCGTGGATCGCGGGAAGTGTTCCTTGGTTCAACCAACGCGGAAAGAGGTTCGCGGAGAGCGAACTTTCGCGTAGAAATCGTCGCGTTGTGCCGCGTTGGAATGACAGTTCCTACAAGCTTGTTCGGTGGCGGTACAATCGAACCAATCGTTCTTGCCATCAGCAGATTTTCACGGACGACTAGATATGCGGGCAATATCAGTCCGCGGGAAACATTCAAGATCGATTTAGAAACTTTTCATCGAGGGTATTCAATCGTCGCATCGATTCGACGAGTCTGGCCGTGGACAAACAGGGCGATTTATTCTGTGGGCCGCGCCCGATGAATCAACGCAGGAACAAATAATATTCCAAACGATCGATCTCGTTACAAATTTGCAATAACGTTAGGATGGTTCGTCAATTGGTTCCCATCGTTTGGTAAACTTGCGTCTGGTTCAATACGTTCGTTACGGAAGAGGTAAATTTACCTCCTTGCGTTTGTAGATTTATCTCATCCACCACGCGTTTATCGTTATCCTTCTGTTGACTTTGCAGCAGGGATCTATACAGGGTGTTCGGTCACCCCTGGGAAAAATTTTAATAAAGGATTCTAGAGGTCAAAGTAAGACGAAAATCAAGAATACCAATTTGTTGATGGAGGCTTCGATAAAAAGATATTAAGAATTAAATTCAAAAATTTCAAATCATTCTGGAAAAATTATTTTCGGTTGCGGGGGTCAATTACGATCATTATTGGTGAATACACATACCCCCGAAATCCTACCCATTTTCGAGAAAAAAATTCGAGTAAATGCTGAAAGTTTTGGGTGAAAAAAAAGACTTTCGAATCGTCTTGGAAAAAATATTTTTAGTTGCAGGGGTCAATTGCAAGCATTTTTGGTCAACAGACATACCCCCGAAATCCTACTCAGTTTCGAGAAAAAAATTCCTTACCGAAAATATAATCTGAGGCTGAAATGTCTGCCTGAATTTTCATGCGAATCTTTAAAACGTCATAACTTCTGAACGGATTGGACGATTTTAATGTTTAAAAAAGCAAACTACGCGTATTTTGGCGGAGAATATGTACAAATCGCAAAAATATTCGAAAAGTTGATCCTTGACCCCAAAAAATGAGGAAAACCCGATAAAAATGGTCCAATTTTCAAACAGCCATAATTCCTATAATAGTGGATATATTTCAATAAAACTTTTTTCTGAAGTAGAGCTCATGGGTACTTACAAAAAAGTATTAAACAACTTTTCTGTAGGGCGTCAAACAAAATTACTAAAAATGAAAAACAAATTTTTAAGAAAAATCGGCGAAAAAAAAAATTTTTAATTAATTCTGAAAAAATTATTTTTGGTTGCGGGGGTCAATTACAATCATTTTTGGTCATTACACATACTTCCGAAATCCTACCCACTTTCGAGAAAAAAATTCGAGTAAGTGCTGAAAGTTTTGGGTGAAAAAAAAGACTTTCGAATCGTCTTGGAAAAATTATTTTTAGTTGCGGGAGTCAATTACAATCATTTTTGGTCAATAGACGTACCCCCGAAATCTTGCGCATTTTCGAGAAAAAAATTCAGAACGAGCGGAACTTTAAACGTTAATAACTGTTTAACGAAGCCTTCATCAACAAATTGGTATTCTTAATTTTCGTCTTATTTTGGCCTCTAGAATCCCCTATTAAAATTTTTCCCAGGGATGGCCGAACACCCTGTATATTCACCTATCGAAAACGATCCTTTTTCAGAATCCAACTACGTCGAATCTAAATTTAACAAATATTAACTATATTACATTTTTAATCTGTATTTGTTCCCTGTACGGATACATTCGAACCTCGTAGCGAGCATCGTACAAGCTTTTCAGCGACAATAGCGTATCATCTATCTTTATGAAATTCTACAAACTTATATTATCTCGTCTCCTTTGGGTGGATCTTTACCGAGTCGGTGAGTTCTACAAGTCTTCCTTCCTCTTGGAAATACGGTTTAATAATAGCTATTCGCAAGACCGAGGAGAGATCGGATGCGAGTAACTATAGACTCATCACCCTACTTAACATATTTCCATCTCGATTCGTTTCTGGTAGAAGGTCCACCGCCATAGGCCTTTCTATTTTCATCGACTACGTTGCATCCTGCACCGTAAACGTAATCCACGTTTTCTTTTTCCCCTCTCCCATGAAATATCCGAAACGAAGGCCGGATCATCGACTGTTTTAACCGATACGGTGAATTTAATTAAAGCTATCCTCCTCTCGTAATTCTCGGAACTTACAAACGACTGTCCCCGGCAACTTGACGAAAGTTTCAGCGAAAGGAACTGATTCGTCGACGCGAATGCAACGAGGGAACCGGCTGTGCAAACCATTCGCGGCGGATCTTCAGTCAACGGAAAGCAAAAACGATTGTACCTGAATCGCGAATATACGGAAGAACGGCTGGGCAAATCGCCTCGGGCCGGTGGAAAGTTCTGAAATTGGCGATTTAAGACTCGCGAACGGACGAGAAGAAGCAAATAGAGAAAGAACGAAAGAGAGGAAATCCGCGAGGAGACGAGTCTCTTTGCCGACGTAAGAGCCAGAAGAGCCAGAACGATGGATAAAATCGCAGGTAACCGGAGAAAGGTCGCGAGTACTTTCCAATAGTTCTCTATATCATAAGAGATGGCCCGGCGTGCTCGTTTTCCAAGTAAAATATAAGGCTGATTCCGAGCGGGTAGTTAGAGCACAAGTCAAACAGAGGAACACAGAGCGCTCGGGTGGTAGTTTCGAAGCTTTTGCGAGGATTTGCGAGCGCCAGCTGAAATCGGGGAGGAAAGAAGAGAAGATGGTGCCTGGAGATCTGTGTAGCGTGGAAGGAACAACTTCCTACGGAACGTGACCACCAATCTTGTCTAACGCGCCGGCTTTTCGGTATCTCTGTCCGATAGCTACCCTAGTAATTACGTAACAGAGATGCTACAGTCTACCAGATCGAACGTACGACTTGTCTTTTATTTTAATATCCCTATTTCGAAACGACTAGTCCACGGTAAAATCTCGACTATCCAAACTTTCGTTGACGGAGCTCGTATCAATGTGTACCCACGAACCGCGCACTTTTTTAATAGAAATAAAAATAAGCCGCAATTTGCGTTTCGTCGAACAGTCACGGCCGGTGTCTTCCATTCGAAAGCGTATAAATAATCGGTAAACGGTCCGCCAAAAATTTATCGAGAGTGACCCGATACGATGAACCGAACGGCGCTTTGCGCGTTAAAAATCATAAAAGTTTGACCGCCGGATTAAATTAAAAAGTTATATTGCACACGATGAAGCATCCAAGTACGAGCGATCGGCTGATTTCCAATCGGACCGACCTCGTCAAACATTTCATTGATAATATTTTCGTTCGCGATCAAAGGGTGGAAACGTGACATCGCATGGAATGCAAAAGAGAGGCAGACGGAGGCTGGGTTCGACTAATCGGCAAATTCGCAATGGATATTAAATTTTATTGCAGCGAAAAAATGCACGGTCGTTTGATAAAACGGAATAAAAGTCCCAATATGAGCGGTACATTCGTATTACGGGTAGGAAAAACGGGTAAAAATCGAGGCACCAGTGTTTTCCCATCGATATTTACCAAACGCAGGATTAAACGGCACCGAGGCTTCCAGAAAAGTACGATTATTCGCGGTGTCGGTCTTTTATAATAAATATTTCAATAATCGATCGATTCATCGTAAATTACTTGGGTGTTGTGTTAGCGTTTAAAGGAACGCCTACTCACGTATGTATGTAGTCTGGTTCGTAAGGCGGCCCACCCCGAAGAATAGAGTATCGTCGACGACTAGGGCCGCATTCACAGATTTTTCAAAAGCATTGTGCGCTAGACAGGACCATATCGGAGTCTAGCACCCTTGTCCCTACACGTGCGCCCGTGTCCTGAACGGAACGACCAATGAATAGCTACCAGCTACCAGAAACCAGGGGTAAGAACGAAGGGTTTTCGAGGACAATATACTACTCGTCTCGATCGCCCCGTCGTCCGTAATCATCGGACGCGGCCGTTCCGGGTGCTTGACAAATTTTTTAAACTTCCACCGCTTTATCGTGACATCTTTTTAAAAAGAAACTCGAACGAGTCGCATTCCTTGAAATTATAACGCGTCCACGTGTTGCAAGATCAAAGCAAAGAGAGATTACTCCCAGCATTCGTCGACGATTTAACAACGTCGCGTTTTAAGTCTCCTACGAAGCTGTCTCGCTAGTGTCGAGCAATCCTGGACGCGGCGCCGTTAATAAAAGCGTTGTTCGATAAACGTCGAAGCAGAAAATAGAATTAAGGCGCAATCTTTATAGCTTGTGCTGCAGCACCCGAGGGTTTCAATCGAATTTCAGGTTCCCCCGTAATGACGTTACTCGATCACAGAATTGGCAGCAATCGGAGAACTTTAATGACGTTAACGAGGCTATTAGATAACCGACTCTTCTGAAAAACGTCCTTTGTGCTCGTCGACTGACAAACAGATGTCCGAATCGAGTAATTGACGTTTAACCAATGGGTGTACACGCGACGCAACGCTTTCATCGGGGAAACCTGCATTCGTTCGGAGAACGAAATGGACTTTTTTCGTCTCGCGTCGCGTCAGAGAAATGCAAATGCGAACCCTTTACGCGTAACTTGCATCAAAACACTTGCATCAAAATATCATATTCGAGTATAAATATAAATCTCGAGGACAGCTGTGCGCAATGTATTTTAAAAATTTAATTTACAATGTTATTCCTACAATTTTGAAATTATTATTCAAAATACGAATATCGTTGAACAAAGGTAGGTACATAGATCGTGGAACAGCTAGCTCAACCGAAGAATTAGTAGCTTGGCAACGAGGCTATTTGCTCGAATCGGCAAAAAGGGTGGCAGAAGGGTCGGAGTTTTCCATTATTTTTTTCTTCTCCCCTCTGGCATCGCTAGTACTCACGAAAGCACGTGATAAATGAATCGGATGTAATCCGAATGTCCATTGTTTCGCTTCAACGAGGGTCCCGACGAACGCGTTATGTCAGGGAAAACACGTGGAACCGTTCGAGGCCTTTAAACGAGATACATCACGGCCCATCGGAGGCGTTCGTGCGAATAATATTCTTCGCAAAAACGTCTAAAGAACCGGCCGCGGCCGTATCGCGTGTTCGTTCGAGTTTCGAGGCTTTCGATCGAGTCTTGATCCGGAAGATCGCCGAGACACCGCAGAATCGAGAGACTCGCGAAAAGCGCCTTACCCTTCCTCCATGATTTTCTGTTACGAAAACAGAACAATCTTCTTCCGTGAAATATTACTTTTCCATATCGACGAATATCGTTCTCCGCCGAAGCCAATATTTCCGTTTATTCGGTAATTGAAATTTGTCGACCGTACACCATTATTCTTACGAGAACGAGCATTCTATCAACGATGTTCGAAAGTGAAAACAGTCTCGGAAGTTTACATTGAAATTGTCGCGTAGCAGAATTTCTAAAAACAAGGAACGATGACGGTTTATTATCAAACGACCAAACGATACCTTCGCCAATAAGTTATCGATGTAGTTGGGTCGCGGTTGAGACGTTCGATTGGAAAAGTATGATAGTAATTAGCGACCGAAGCGGGGCAAACGTGGAACAACGAAACGATGGCCGATAATAAATGAACGTTTGTTTCTGGGCTACGTGTCCCGCGTCACCGGCACGCAATTTCGATGAGCACGCCAATTCGTACTGTGAAAGTTGTTTACGAGCACGACGAAAAATACCCGGCCCGCTGGCTCGCTATCGCGCGAAAATAAAATATTTTTGGAAGCGTGTACGGCCGAGGTCGTCGCGATTTATTGGTTTTCCACGACTGCCGTGAAATTCGTGGCATCGCGGCTGTCGCGCTATTTTCTGCCCTTGCGACGTTCCACTTTATTGAAATTATTCGAGAGGAGATTCGTATCGTTAAAATGAAATTACGAAATCAAGTGGATCCGTCGATCCGGCGCAAAGCAAACGCTCCTACCTTCTCGAAATATTCAACGACGAGCCAGTTGCTCCACGCGATTCCCCGAATTTCCCGTACATTTTCATAAAGTTTTTGGTTCCACGAACAACTCCGCCATTGCGCGACTCTCAATTAGCGAGTTACTTTCTCATCCCGGACGTTTATATGCAAGACGTAACGAGCACGGTTCGGCTGTAATTCCTCGAACCAATTGTTAGTTGTCGACGACCATTAGGGGAGATTTTATGGTGATCGACTATTTCCTGTGCCAACCGCGTAGCCCACCCTTTCATTACGAGCCGAATACTGGCATCACGGAGAATCTATAAGCGAACGATGCTACGCAAAAATGATTACAAATGTTATGGATAACCACTGTGCATCGGGCGCAAGCGAGCACGTTTCGTTCGTTCGATCGATAACATTTTTCCAAGAGTTTGTTGGCTCGAAACAACGATTCTGGCAACAGTATCATGGCACGTTCGTACATAATCTTACTGTTCGGATCGTAAACTTGCAACGATCGATGGATGCGATTCGAGCTAGTAAGCTTCTCGAAGCGGAGTTGGGGAAAAAATTGGCCAAGGACGATGCGTAGCTATTATCGGAAATAACACGGCTTGGCAGGCGGGTTTCTTCCGCGTCTCGCGTAGCCACTTATTAATAACGAGATTCGAGAGAAGGCGTTACTATGGAAAGGCGAGTGCGCGCGCGCGGTTTCCTTTAAACGTGCCAGTCTTGATAAGCGTCGAATTAACGGCGTTGCGTCTGAGCTTAGCAATTAGTCAGGGGCCACGGACGTGCCAAAAAGCTTGGTAAACTCGTGCCGCGCTCCGGGGTAACTTTGCCTCGACTTGGAACGTAAATCAGTGGTCCCAATGTCTTGGTCCTAACGGGACACCCGGTACAACCCGACCGGGTTTACTCTGCGGCGAGTTGCTCGTGGATTAATATCCCTATCTTCTGTTCGCTTCTATCCGATCCCCTTTCAGGTGCACACGACCGTGCACTTGGGTCTATTTTACATGCACGGAACTAGCCTCCTCCGCGCTGCGTCGGGGAACCGCTAACCCTCCTGGCTGCATCGCGGAACTTCCATTTCTGGCTCTGTGCAGCTAATTTCGATGCCTCTCGATGTTTGTTTGCGCCACGCTTCTTTGTTCCTTTTCACGATCTCCCTTTACCTTTCTATACGTTTTGTACCTTTACGCGAAAACTATTCTTCACCATCGGCTGATACTCCCTCTATCTTTCTACCTTCTTTGCTTCCCAACTTATCGATTTATAAAGTAATATTATTCGGATAGGGATACATCAGCGATAAAGCGCGTTGTGAATTCTTCTTGTTCCGTAGGAGAGAAAATGCTCCGCAGTCTGCTAATTTCGAATGCAGGGGCGAACGAACAGTGATACCGCGAATTCCGGAAGTCCCCGGGATTTAGCGGGGTTTCGGTAGTTTCGGTGCGGCACGAGCGCGTTTTCGATGCTCGTCTAACCGCCGCCGCGGCCGCGGTTAAGTGGTTTAGAACATTGCGATCGGCAGTTCGCGGCGGACAATCTGGAAACGGTTCCACGAGGAGACGTACAGTTTGCTGAACCACCGTATGAGTTTGCCGATTAATTTGACAAGCGCGTCGGCTACGAAACTTTGCAAATGGCTCGTACCGTAATTTACACAACCGTACACGGTTTATCGATCTGCACGCCGAAAAACACTCGTCCCGTTTAACACGGCAAAGAGAAGATCGTGACTTTTCATCCGCGTTCGTTGACTCGTATCCAACGTCGAACCCCCTCGAAAGTTTCGCCTCGATGCTGTTGTCGGGCAACCAAACTGCGCAAGGTCTACAGGGTAACGTTACAAAATGAGGGTTTCTTTCGTGCATACGCAGCATACGTCTTATCGCGATTCAATTTCGAAAAATACTCGGACCTGCATTACCGATTCGACGATAAATTTACGGTAACGATTATCGCCTATGCTCGATGCACGATAAAACACGGTAACAATACGAAGGGGGAGAATAGGCTGTCACCCTCCACACACTTGCATGAAGCGAATGTAAGAGGACATTCGTTCGCCGACATGTCTATTGTAAACGGACTCTCGAGTGGTCGGTACACGTGAAAGACGTCGAGACCAGAGGTTGTCAGCTCGGATAGAAGCTGGTATTAACACTAATACATATAAAGACGGGCTTGGCGCGTCGAGGGCACCCCGAAACGCACCATTATATTCTTAATAATAGCGAGCTGAAAACGTTTGCATCTGCAATCGCAATTTTCTTCCGTTAAGGAAGGAGACGATCTATTAAATCAACTTGTAACACGTAACATTATCGTCGATCGCTCTATCTCGAATCTTCCGAAACGAGTATCGGTTAATTTCTAGCGGGTGGGAAAATAAGAGACTTGTTGGTTCCGCGACGGATCCCAGGGTATCCATGACAACGCGACGACGTCTTCCAGCCGACGACATCAAAGAGCCCGGCTAGCATTAGTGTCCGAGCGTGCAGAAATCGAAGCTAGAGTTCGGAAGGAGAAAGACAGAGGAATCCGGCGAGCGAACCGTACAGACGTGTGAACAAGAACAGAAACAGAGAACGACAGGCTAGAAGGACAAAGAAGGTTCAAATAGACGGCACCCCTTGAGCTATTGATCAACGACGACCCACGGACAACACGCCCTCTTAATTAAACCCCCTGGGAGTCCAAGACCGACGTCTCTACGCTTCTAAGTAGACAAATGTTCATAGATATTCTGCCAAGTATCCGATTCGGTCAAGACGAACCTGTCGAGCCGTTTCAATTTTCGAGGGTCCTCTAGTCCGGACGAATCCTTCGTAAATCCATCACTTATTATTTGCGCGACGTAGCTACGTGGAATACTTTTGTTTAACGACCAAGGATCAAATTACTAACAAGACCGAAGATTGAATGGGAATTTACCCTGAATTACAGTCGATTAATAATATAGTTCGTAGCGATAGTTTCATCTGGAACGTGATCTTGGAACTTTGACTTGATAATAATGTATGGGACAGGAAACTGGAAGGAGGGTTCCTCGACTTTTATAGGCGACTCAATTTAATGCTAACGAGCGCACCGTACCGAATAAACGTACCCACCGTCTGCCTCTTGCTACTCTTAATTGTCCAATGTTTTCCACTCGCACTTTCTAACTTTTGTTTCTTCGATTCCTTCTTGTTATACCTACAGTGATCCTTCTTCTACTTTCTCTCGCAACTGGGGACGCGCGTACGATGACGAACGAATATCGTAGGTCATAGGGTAACCGCCCTACTGATTAGCGCGGTTATCGTTTGCATTGTTCGCTCCGTCTGCGAAAGACAGCGAGCGAGCCATTAGAAGACGCAATGGTAGTTTCGAGGACGAAGAGATATACCGAGAATATCTTGGTATCTGACAGCGGAGGCAAGCGAGGTGGAGTTGCGCGCTCAAAGGGACGCGAGATTCGAAGAGACGGAAGGCACGGTGTTTCGCTAGAAGAGGACGCGAGACGGAGTGGTGGGGTGAAAAGGGTGGAGTCGGGGGATCGTAGGGTTCGTTCGTCGAGTAATTAGCGACGGTGGCAGGGAGAACGGTTTATTAGCGCGGAAAGCGGCGAACACTGCTCGGGTAAATATTCTCGCGCAACGCCGCGCCGCGCCACGGGGAATGGGAATAGGGGTGAGTTTCCGTCAGGTATTCAGCTCCGTGTGCGAGTAATAATAGATGCGCATCGTGTCGTGGATTCCAGTAACCGTCGCTGCTACCGATACACGTTACCGGGAGCAAAGGGCAATTATGGATCCAGACGCTCGCAAAGGGAACGTGTTCATTTATCGCCGCGCGATAAAGACGCAATTGGCTCGAGCGCTCGTAACGTTATGCTCGGTCCAACGGAACGAAACAACTATTTTTTTTCTTTCAGCGCGACGATCTACGTTTCTTTGTCATGAACAAGGACCGATGTTTGCGCCCTTCTTTTTATTCAATCAATTCCGTTCGATCTGACGATCGATCGTTACTTTTTCTTTCTTTTATTCGTACAAACAATCGTAAGATCGTCGTATCATTTTAAATATATAAATACTACGCGTTAAAAAAGAGTTTATCTTTTTCCAAAGCTATCCGTCCTGTCCATCGTGGCAACAAGTTTTCGATAAAAGGTAGAAATATTTTCAAACCAC
This sequence comes from Colletes latitarsis, assembly GCF_051014445.1. NCBI lineage: Eukaryota > Metazoa > Arthropoda > Insecta > Hymenoptera > Colletidae > Colletes > Colletes latitarsis. The sequence continues at coordinate 20,306,757 of NC_135135.1, read as the reverse complement.
TGCAACGTTGCATACGATGTAAAGAAAAACTTACGCGTAATCCATTTTTCCTTTGGGGAGTATGGAACCATCGCGCGTTCTATGAAATCTTATAACCCCTTCGTTCGGACCAACAGTTCCCTGTTTTCACAGTAAAATGTTTTATTATGCAAATGTCGCAAGAACCACCGTTTTAAAGGAGACTATAAAGCACTTGTTGCCCGTGAAATTTGTCTGGCCAAGTGTCGCTCGAGAGTCCGTTCGTCGTTTAAAAGTCAGGAAAAGTTTATCGTATTCCTTCTTCGAGAACGCCATTTTTCTCAAGGAACGTTCGACGTCCACGAAGCTTACGGCGTTTACAAGAACAATGTCAGCTGTTTAACGCAAAGTCTTCATACACCGTCCCTCTCTTTTTAACGTCGTTCGTCGATGATAGCGCGCGCACGCGAAAGAATACAACCTAACCCTTACCGGGTTTCAGACATTCATGGCGTAAGTTTCGAGAACTGCTCGAGCGTCCGGATCCCGTTGGCTCGAGGGTTCTGTAAACAGCACGGCGCTCGATGGAAACGAAACTGTCCGGTCTCGAGGGGCCAAGGAGATCAAGGAGTTATCGCGGAGGCCACACGAGAGACGAACAGAAAGGATAACACGGGGGAGTGAATTAACAAAGCTCGGAGGGAAAAGGATCGATGGAGGGAGACGAAATATGTGCGCGGGAAAATGCTTGGTCGAGGAACGTTTCGGTTCTTTGCTAAACTTCCAATCGAGAAGTTTCGAACGCGTTCTGTTCGCTTGAAGATACTAACTAACAACGTCCGCGAAACGTTTAACTCTTACGTTTCTTTAAGTTTTTACACGCTCGCGGAAGAGGAAATATCCAAGCAGAAACGCGCGTTGGTCTTGGAAAACTACCGAGGCACGCGAAACGCTTTAAATAGTTTGACGGAATAGTTTCAGGCACGCTAGGATGCAACTCACCTCTTCAGCCCATCGCGACGCCCGACTTTCGCTTCCTTCGTTGAATTCTCAGGGCATTCGGTCTGAAAAAATGAAGCAGAAAATCGTGTGTAAAAAAAGTAAATCCATGTTCCCGGTGGACTGCGAGCGACCAAGTAATAACGGTAAAGAGAAGTTTGCCGTTCGACCGATCCGTTAAAGAAACGTTGGGTCGCGGCGGAACGATACCACCCCCTCGTTACCTTTCGTATCGGTTCGATTTTATTTCACGTCTTCGAGGTTAACCAAATGCCGAGGGTATACGAAGGAGGAGTCTTTCGTGGATCCCTTCGGCACCCTCCAAACCACCCTACGACGGCTACGTTTCGCCCTGGCACCGAAGGGACCGAATAAAAGGCTTTCCAAGTTTCCGGCAAGTAGGAATTCCTCCCACGACGGACTTCCTTGGGGGCAACGTTCGTTTAACCCTCCTTCGGTTCATTTTTTTCTCTCGTTCTCGGTATTATCTCGTCTCGAAGACTCGACGAAAGAATGGTAAATTCTACCTGTCACCCCTTCCCGATATCGATCTGAACCGACTTCGTTATCGGCCACGTTTATTCGCACGCGGTCGCATGCACGCATGGTCGCAATAAAAAAAACGAACACGCGTTTTATCGGCGATACACGTTAAACGTAGTATATCGCGCGTACGTTCGATCAACGATGAAAAGTTAAGAAGATTACTGCTCTAACGAGATCCTTGAATTTCGAACAACATCGAACGCACAAAGAACTATTATTAATCGCGATACACGGCGTTCGTACGTTACCGTTTTCCCGATCGGGGCGCAATTAGTTGGATTACGTCCTTGCGTCGAGGGGTTACTTTTTTCTATAATGAGATTTATGTAATTACGCTCGCGACCTGGGGCATAGTATTGCCGCATACTTTTTTTTTTATCATCGCAAAAATTTGCGGGAACTGCGGTTTATTTCAGCGTTCAGACTTTGCTTCGTTTTTTCTAGGAAAAAATTTTAACGAGACACTAGTACACGCTAACGATGCAATGTGCATCCAATTACTTTCACACCTTACTCTTGGTAATTGTTAATTTCGTCAAATATTTTCCGCAATTAAATGTTTAAAGCGGAATCTAGCGCGAATATTTCCGACGGCGACGACTGTCGGAACGAGTTTATCGCTCGCTAATGGATTCGATGGAAATATTATTATATTGTATACAAAGTGTAGAAAAACAAGGTCGCCTAATTGTTTTAAGCGGTGCAAACTATTACACTAATCTGTAAATTTTCCTGTAAAATTTCTCGATTCGCGTTGCTCGCGCTCAACAGAAAACATCGTTTATATCTTATGGCATTTCGTTCCTTAATCATAAGCCTCGTATAGGGTTGCACCGCGTTTAACCGATCCAGCAACAAGTACTCGCGATTGTTGCGCGTCAGGCGACGGTCTAGAGGTAAACCCGAAAATTGTCGAAATTTCCGAGACGTAATAAAATAGATAGGAATTCCTAGGGTGTGCATAGACGCTGGCCGAGGTCGCATAGCTGTTCGATAGACGCGGAAACGGTTTTCGAGATCGTGCAATATTAAGAGCCACCCCTTTCAACCCTTTCCCGGTTCGGAATTGAACCAGTCGAATTCATGAGACAACTTCCGTCCAAGTTCTCGGCGACAACGAACCAAGTTGTGGCGTTAAGCTTTGAAATTTCCAATTGGGAAACTGTCGTTCTCCGTCTCTACCGGGTTTCCGTTTTTCTTATACTTTCCAAATACAAGGCGAATAAAACTCGTACGTGTACGTTTGTAATTCACGTAATTACGTACAATCGTATCCTTGGATAGAAATGTAAGAAACGCGAGGTAGAGGACCGAGTACGATCGAACCGGAGAACGGAAGTAAAATATTAGGGTGGGGAAAAAGAAATCCATTATTTTTCACCTAGATGGTTGTAGTGATACATATTTCGTAAAGTATTGGTCAAACAAATTGAGATTTGTGCTCGTTGGAAAAGTGACATTCCGCACTAAAAAAAATTCTTTTACAGTTTTTTGGTTGGTCGATTCAGCTGTGAGTTATAGGATGTAAAAGAGGGAAATTACCAAAGAGAAAAGTTGGTATATTTTACAATTTTTCTTTGATAAAGGCGAGAATTCAAGCTAGGCAGCTGAAATTGTGAATGGTGTTTATGACCTCGATACTGTCACAGCCAATTATGCGCAATTTTTTGTTTTGTCGATTCCGTTTTGGTATTTTCGATGTTAAAGATGCATTTTGCACGAGTAGGCTTGTCGTCCAAAATGTCGATAAAATCATGGAAATGATCGGAGAAGACCGACATGTTAGCAGTCGTATCATCGCCGAGAAGCTAAAACTCGACTATAAAATAGTTTCAAATCATTTGCATAAAGCTGGATTCAAAAAGAAGCTCGATGTTTGGATGCCACACGAATTGACAGAAAAAACATGATGGATCGAATTTCTATGTGCGATGACTTGGTCAAACGGAATGAAATCGACCCATTTCTTAAACGGATGGTGACTGAAGATGAGAAATAGATCACACACGACAATATTGTGTGAAAATGATTGTGGTCAAAGCATGGTGAAGCGGCTCAAACGATGGTCAAACCAGAATCAACAGCCAGGAAAGTTTTGCTGTGCATTTGATGGGACTGGAAAGGTATCATTTACTATGAGCTACTTCCATATGACCAAACACTAAATTCAGACCTCTGCTGTCAACAATTGGACCGTTTGAAGCTAGCGATCGACCAGAAGCGGCCAAAATTGGCCAACAAGAGAGGTGTTGTGCTCCATCAGGACAACACCAAGCTGCACCCGTCTATAGTGACTTGTCAAAAACTCCGGCAGCTTGGTTGGGAAGTTTTGATGCATCCACCTTATAGTCCGGACCTGGCACCAAGCGATTATCATCTTTTGTTGTAGTTGCAAAACTTCCTTAGTGATGAGAAATTGGTATCAAGAGAAGATTGTGAAAATCGCTTGGTCGAGTTTTTCGTCAATAGGTACCAAGACTTCTATGAGAGCGGCATTATGAAGTTACCTTTGAAATGCCAATAGACTATAAAACAAAATGGTACCTATTTAACCCAAGTCGGACAATCCAAATCATGTTAGATAAAGTCTTGAAATAAACGTGAAAATAATGGATTTCTTTTTCCCCAACCTAATATAATAGAAAACCGCGTGGAACGCGTGGGACGCGCGGCATGAAGCGAGCGTTACTTACGATCGAATTAATCCGGAGAAACGAGGCCATGGATCGATATCTCGATATTTAGAGTTATTGCTTTATCGTACAAAGTTCCGTTACGGAATTGTAATCGATGGAACAGCAGCCTTTTTATTGCCAGGGCCCGTTAACCGTCGTTCGATGCGTACGCACCTCGCGTTAACGTTATAACAGAGGAAAAAGAGAAACGGTCAATACGGTGTCATAATAATCGGTCGTAACGGACGTTCGTGGCGTAGTCGCTTCGAGATCGTACGATACCGCTCCTTGAGGTGGATTTACAACAGGGTGAATTTAAGCGGTGCTCGAATCACGCAATTCGAAAGCTCGCGATAATAGAATGCGATATAATCGGTGTTACGAAGTAGATTTCAACAGTCAAAGAATACGCATCGAGAACGGGGCACTGCATTTAAATATTCAAACAAATATCTTGACGTTTTATTCTTACCGTTCTAAGGTTTTCAAATCCAGATGTTAAAGCTTCGAAACCTAAGAATAGTTGCACGAAGATCGAACTGGGCATAGTTCAAGGTTAAGATACCAAGCCCGTCGTTATAGCCGTTCGAGAGTTTAGCAAGTTCTGTTTCGCTAAGAGTTCTAGGTCGATCGGTTACCGAGCTCTGTACATCGCTATAGAGGAACAATCTAACGACGCTGTAAAGCTGTAAAGCGTGCAGAAATTCGTAACCTTTGAAACTACCAGCGCGTATAGTATCCGTCTTTTTCTCTGGATTACCGCCGATGAAAGAACAAAATTAATCGATACAACAACCCGCACGATGCGAACGTAAAATTTTCTAGGCAATCGCGAAACCATAGCGGTTAAATACGGCCGATTCGTTTAAAGAAAACCAATAATACGAAAAGCCTCGTTCCATCCGGAATCAAAAGAGATTCCGGGCTACGGCGCGTTGCCGAGGAAATTGAGAAAAAATATCTCGCCGTTCCAACGTTCGGGTTCGTTCCGGTTTCGCTATTTTCACAGAACGGACCGAGAGGGCAAAGGGAAAAGGGTAGAAGCAATGGCAAGAGTGGCTTGCACAGTCGGCGGTAATAGGGTTGGCCACTCGGTATTACGTATGTAATTTATTTTACTACACCTGCGATCCTTATCGCAACGTCGGGCTTATTTAAACGACCGAAGAGCTAATAAAAACTAAAGAACGAAATCGCGAGATGCCGTACCACGTTTGCTCGATTCAAACTAAGGAGCTTCCATGACTACTATAGAGTCAGACTCTATTGCCACGTTAAATAAAATCCTTAAAAGTGTATACGGGGGCTCGTCTGGCTATAATCGGTCTCGACTACTCACGCGCGTAGTCTGATCACCAGGGGCACAGCGTTACTACGGTAAGCAGCTGCGGTCAACTCGTTGATCGCGTCGTTTTAGACGGAGGATCGATAACCCACGGTCTCTTTCTTAAAGGCGAATCTGTATTCGGGTCGAAGAATAAAATTGCTAGCCTTTGAACGCGTGGCAAGGAAACATTACGGTAAGAGGGCAGATAAAGACATCCACCGTGTGGGTGGATGACTCTTAGATCGCGTGACCGACTTGCCTATGTGGCCTGCGTCGTGCGACGTGCAACGTACAAACTACAACGCAACGAGTCTTCTTTTTTTTTCTTTCTATCGAAACGCACGGAAGAACCGGTAGAAATTGCACGCGAGAAAACTCTGGCAAACAATAGCGACGCCGGCATTTTTAATGCCTTTTTCTGTGATCGATGCTCACGATCGTTGGCACGTCGTAAACGGTGTGGCGACACCTCGGTGCTTCCGAGACAGAATCATCGTGCAATGCAACAAAAGGAGCGTCGATGGTGGAAAAAAAAAAAGCTTCGAGGATGCGGGGAGAGGAGCGTGAACGCATCGGAGATTAAACCGCGGTACGGAAAGCATCCTCGTTGTTCGTCACGAAGAAAGGAAAAACATTGGGCGTTGGTATTATCGAGTCATAGGGGTTGCTTTCCATCGATTCTGAACCGATTTCGCCCGCATTTCCTGGCCACCGCGACTGGTCCCGCCTTTCGAGCGAGTCGAATACTTGGAAAAACCATACCGATCGTCGCGCGTTGAATCTCGTTGCCGGTGCACGTCGACCAAGTATCCGTCGTCCAGGAGAAAATTCCTATTTACCGGCAAACAGCCGATAGCGAAGACCAATATTGGCGAGTAGCAAATATCGCTGGCGCTCGCAGCCACCGCCCATGGAAAAGTCCTTGATCCGTGTGGCAGCCGCTCCTACCATTTCACTACGGGCTACACGAACGGAAACTTCCTCGTTTACTGACGTGGCTACATATATCGAAAATAGTCGACGCGAAATTCAAATCGTAACGAACTCGACGCTCTAGAAACCGAAACGCGAACAAGCTACGCCCCGACCCCATGCTCGTTATTTCCTTCCCCACTGTTTACGCAAATTACAGAATCGCTCTTACTACGCGCAGTATCCTGTCAAAGCCTAATTACCAGCCACGTTAATCTGTCGTTGGTAAAAATCCGACGAACGCCTTGTTCAAGTCCTACAATTTGCACCACTAATAATTGAAAACATTAAGGCGAGTATATGTCGCGGCGCATTATGTACGAAAAGAGGGAAACGTGGACGTGGAATATACCTAAGGGGGCGTGCCGTCGAGATAAAGCCCGTGGATGGATTCATCGTCCATTGACACGAAAACGGGCTTACTTAAGGCAGTGTAAACGCGACACAAGGGTGCGGCAGATTCTATCTGCCCAGAGGGTTTTAACAAAACACCAACTATCGACGCTACCCGTCTTCCATAGAAACCGGACCATTTTCCGAAGGGAAAAACTTTCGCGTCTCCTGTTGTCGCGATGGAGCGTGCGTGGCAAGTTATCTTGGAGCACAGGTCGGCCAGGCATCCGGCAACAACACGCATAATGTGTCGCACGGGAAATACGATTCGGTAGCTCGTCGTTCCGATTGATTCGAGACGCGTCGCTCGTTTCATCCCGACCCTGTAAATTATGGGTATACCGTCGCGTCGCGGCTAATGACTCGACGCGCAAGCGAGGCTATCGACGGCAATCGTCGGTAATGCGGCTTCATTTTTCAGCCAGGTTGCTTCGCTCCGCCAGCAGGGATGGACGAGCGACAGTCACGCGACTGTAATTTTCGACCGGAAGAGCTCGCAAACGCGGCCTTTCGTCTTTTGCTAAAATGTCCGAAAATGCGTGTTATTATAACCAGAATTGATACCTCGCTCGATATGCCTGACGGGAGGGCTTTATCGTACGAGACGCTGTTTGGATCGCGGATATCGACGATTTAATGGAACGCGAACAGTTTGTAGGAAATTAGGTTACGCGTCGTGATAATTATCAACACATCCGTGAAACAATAAATAATGAATAACAAAACGGCAGCTTTTCCTTCTCCACCAATAATCGATAACCTATTAGCGGTTTAGGAACATTAATTATCGCTGAATGTATGATCGATACTTACCGTGATACAGTCACAGACGTGGTATACGAGCAGACCTTGCACAACATTTATTCGTTTACTTCCTAGTCGATCGTGGTAGAATGTACCTGTAGCGTAACAGCATCTACAACGTTCCCTATTCGCGTTACAATTTGAAAATTACAGAAGATACTGCGCGACTCTTACTTTAATCGATAGGAAACCTATCGCTGAACTTGAAATTACGTTTCTGTTGGCTATCTCTATGGTCGGAGCGACTTAGCACTTGGCATTACAGATCGAATCGCTTAAGCATTAGGCATAACTCGAGCCCCAGTCGAGAGCCGGTCGTTGCATCGATCCGACGACGGTCGCGTTAACATTCGGATACCAATGTTGACCATCGGGGCCCGTCTTGAGTAATTAGAACGGATGGCTCGTCGTCTTCTCGACGCGCGGCATAATGATGCCGCCTAGGCAGCCACACGAATCGGTAATCGGGCTTAGACGTCGCGGTGTACCGCTCGCAACGAACTCGAAGAATCGATATTAAAACGCGTTCGATACGCTGTCGAGGCTCCTTTGAAAACAATCCACCGCAGAAACGTTTCTTTCGAAGCAAACTGCATATTTCGATGGATAGTAAAGGTGGAACATTGCGCGACCATCGGGAAATTTCGCGTCGAATCGATATTCCAAAGTAAGACGTTTGACACGGTTGAATATTCCACGGCGTTTCCAGGCACTTGTTACGGTGAACGTAACAGTTCGGAGCGAAATCGAAGATGAAAAGTAATAGATCGCGCGCGGTCGTAGTTAAAGGTAGTGTAACGATCCGCGGCTTCGATCGGTGACAGTGACAGATTGCCCCGAAAGATGCATAATCGCATTATCGCGTGGTAAATCATAGCGATACTCTCGAGGATATATATCCGGGGAGCTTATTGCGCGTCGTTACTCGCGACTGCCTCTGCCACTGTCATTACTCTCGCGAGATTCTATTATACCGGTTGCGAACTTATCAAATGCTCTCCCGTTAAAAAGAACGACGCTTCTGCCTTCCGTTTCCTACGAAATAGTCGAGCTCTCACAGACACCACCCACGAGGGTGCATCAATGAGGTAGATTCCCAGCCCGTCGCGAGGTACTTTTCTGGCACGAGGAGGGATACGCGGGGGAGCGAACGAACGGACCGCTACAAGAGAGTCGAGAGTAAATGGTCTCCATTGTACTTTTAAACGGCCCTGCCACACTGACTTCGACTCCTCTTTCTCCGTCGTCACCACCGACATTCAACCTTCTTCGACCCAACGCCCCACCCTTCCAGTCCTCCGCGATTATTCAACGATGACAAACGACCATTTCATCCAGCGAGGGTTACGCGCATCCACGACTACTCCCGGCGTTACCTGCTTTGCGCTTCCACGCCAACTCTGACTCCGTGCTTCCCAATTCTTAGCTGCCCTCCAGCCAGCGTACTTTTCATTTTTATCCTCCGAAAGATAAATTGGAGACGCGATGAGACGCGAACAGGGAGAACCGGAGGATAAAAAGCCTGAGTGAAAGAAAAGCCGCTGTATCGGCTACGGGAACAGAAGAAATCGCCGATCAACGTATTCCTCTCGTCCTTTGGTCTCGCTGTTTCGAACCAAGTTCCATGTCCACGTATAGGAGAAATCATCCAGTTTACAGAGTTAAGGAGCAGAAAATATTTGGAAAATTGTACGCGATGAATCAGCAATTCCCTTATCGTTCTCGACCGTGTACGAAAACGCGTGCGAGGCTAGTGTTGGTTGCGCTTTTCGAAAACTGCTCCATTTTCATCGAACGTAATTTTCTCGGCGCGATAGGGGGAAGGCGAGTTGGAGGAAAATTTCTTGCCGTAGCAGCGATAACGACACCCGAATGCGCTGGGACAACGAGATAAGCCGCGACGGCATCGATCGATATCGAACCACCCAAGATAACGTCGCACCCACGTGCAATTTTCGTGCCTGCGAATAGATACACAGAAGCCGATTTAGCGGGCCACGTTGCTAGATCTTGTAAAGAGATACGAGCAACCGCGCCTACTTAATTGTAACGTTTGATAGTGGCTCGAGCGTTGGCAAACTCTCGCCAGCTTCTCGCTTTACGATGCTCGCTCTCGACGAGTACGCGCGCGTTACCATAAATTAGCATCCGAGGGAAGGACGCGACCGGACACGTTGGCTGCACTTACGGATTCCGGTGCTCTGTAATTGGAAGGTTATCTCGTCGGGTGTTGGTCGGTGGAGCACGCTAAGGATCGTTGCCAGGCCCTCTCGTTTTCCAAGAAACGCGTTACGGCCACGCGCGCACCAAGAACCGTGCGAACCGAACAAACACTTTTAAACGACTGTCAGAGTACGGACCGGGCCAAAATATAGCGAGGTCGTAAACTAAACTCTCGAGGGTTGGGACCGACTGCTGCTGCGGCACTTAGGGCCGTACATGACACCTTGCTTGAGGGTGCCTTTCTGAATGTTTTTCTGTATCCGTAACTGCACTATCTTTTTTCATTTTCTGCATGCACATACAGGATGTTCACGGATCCCTGGCAAAAATTTTAATGGGAGATTCTAGAGGCCAAAATAAGACGAAAATCAAGAATACCAATTTGTTGATGGTGGATTCGTTAAGAAGTTATTAACGTTTAAAGTTCCACTCTAACTGAATTTTTTTCTCGAAAATGCGCAGGATTTCGAGGGTATGTCTAATGACCAAAAATGATTGTAATTGACCCCCGTAACCGAACATAATTTTTCCAAAACGATTTGAAATTTTTCTTTTTCGTCGAAAAATTAAGGCACCTTCTGGAATATTTTTCTTAGAAATGCGTAGGATTTCGAGGGTATGTCTAATGACCAAAAATGATTGTAATTGACCCCCGTAACCGAACATAATTTTTCCAAAACGATTTGAAATTTTTCTTTTTCGTCGAAAAATTTAGGCACCTTCTGGAATATTTTTCTTGGAAATGCGTAGGATTTCGGGGGTATGTGTAATGACCAAAAATGATTGTAATTGACTCTACAACCGAAAATAATTTTTCCAAAACGATTTGAGATTTTTCTTTTTCGTCGAAAAATTTAGGCACCTTCTGGAATTTTTTTCTTGGAAATGCGTAGGATTTCGGGGGTATGTCTATTCACCAAAAATGATTGTAATTGACCCCCGTAACCGAATATAATTTTTCTAAAACGATTTGAAATTTTTCTTTTTCGTCGAAAAATTTCACTACCTTCTCGAATTTTTTTCTCGAAAGTGGATAGGATTTCGGGGGTATGTGTATTCACAAAAAATGCTTGTAATTGCCCCCTGTATCTAAATATAATTTTTCCAGAAGGATTTGGAATTTTTTAATTTTGTCGAAAAATTTGTCAACCCACTCGAATTTTTTTCTCGATTATGCGTAGGATTTTGAGGGTATGTCTAATGACCAAAAATGATTGTAATTGGCCCCCGCAACCGAAAATAATTTTTTCGAAATTAATTAAAAATTTTTTTTTTCGTTGAAAAATTTAGGCACCCCCCCCCACCGTCGATTTTTTTCAAAAATTACTTTTTCATTTTTAGTAATTTTGTATAATACTTTTTTGTAGGTACCCATGAGCTCTACTTCGGAAAAAAGTTTCAATAAAATACACTCACTATTATAGGAGTTATGGTCGTTTGAATATTTTACCACTATTATGGAGTTTTTCTCAATTTACGATGTCAAGGAACAACTTTTTCAATATTGTCAGAACTCATACATATTCCCCACTAAAATACGCGTTGTTTGCGTTTTGAAACATTAAAATCGTTCAATCCGTTCAGAAGTTATGACGTTTTGAAGATGCACATGAAATTTCGGTGAACCATTTCTGGCCTCACATCATATTTTCGGTAATGAATTTTTTCCTCGAAAGTGCGTACGATTTCGGGGGTATGTCTATTCACCAAAAATGATTGCAATCGACCCCCGCAACAGAAAATAATTTTTTTAATACGATTTGAAATTTTTTAATTTCGTCGAAAAATTTAGGCACCTTCTCGAATTTTTTTCTTGGAAATGCGTAGGATTTCGGGGGTGTGTGTAATGACCAAAAATGATTGTAATTGACCCCCACAACCGAAAACAATTTTTCCAAAACGATTTGAAATTTTGTATTTCTGTCAATTCATTTGTTTCGGGAGCTGAAACGTGTAAACTTTGACACCCACTCGAGTTTACGACCTCGCTATATTGTGGCCCGGACTATACCTAACCCAAGGTAGACGGATTCTCGATATCAAGGACTCAAGGTATACACACGCGCGTATTTTCGCGTCGAAATTAAAATGCTCGGTCGATCGAAACGACGACTTTAGATCGCAGAAAGAAGATTGCGCTGTATTTCGCGATCTACGCTATACGAAAAGACTGCAAGACACCGACTCGTTTTTTGCAAGTACAACGATGGGCGTACCCGCGCTTCGCAAACAAGTCGGTGGCCAAGTGACAAATTACTCGAGTTTATCCGCAGCCCTCTTTTTAGGGAGTAACATTCCACCCGTGGAATCGAGAGACAGGCTCAAAAGCAAGGAATTCCTTTGGTCCATCCATCATAAACCAGCGACGATAATGCTTACAACGTCTTTCCGCCTCGTCGTCGAGGATCATTTTCTTTTCCCCATCTAAATGTTTATGACGCGTTCGGAGCTATTCAACCACCGGACGTCGATCGCTTTTCTCAGAGACAAAATGCGCTAGAGTGCTTCGAAAGTTGTTGAAATTGTAGCTTATTTGGTTAGTGAAGATTTCTCTGAAAGCGTTGCATAGAAAATAGGGGGAAAATGTTGGTCGGTCGCACCACGAGAGACAGTAGATGTACCGATTTTTCTACGACGTACAATTTTCTATCTATCTAGTATAAACATATTCTTCGAATCTCTCTTTGGTGAACGAAATTCCGATACTTAAATTATCCCGTTGAAAAGCTTTCTGTAATATGTAAAGCCCCTTTTAGCAAAAACCAAAGCACCCATAATCGCGAATCTTCCGTACACTAGTTTCTACAGGCAGTGGCTCGCAGGTCAAGCAACTTAACCCGCAAGTTTATTCGGGGTTTATCTTCCAGGAACGAACGGGACGTTTGCCTCGAGTTGGCACGAGCTGTTCCGTCGATAGCGTTCCACGAACGAATCGAAGGGAGTCGTTGTTTGTCGGCCGTCGATCGATAGTCGCTATCGTTGTTTCAAAGCCCGACGGAGTTTAATGCCGTGCAGTTTAAGGAAAACTCAAGTTTCGTAAAGTTCCAAGGCGTCACGTGCAGTGGTTTACAATGATCTACGGCCACGGGAAAAGTTACCCGCGATCGTGCGACACGATTACTCCCTCGCGACGCGACGGACAGAGCTTCCGAGATAGGAATAGCATTATCGGTGGGCGAACGATAAGGCTCGATTCCTTCGTCTATTATTAAAATGTCGCCAACTCCGAACACCGTGATATTTGAAACCGTTTTATCTCGCGCCATGGACCCGAATTAACAGAGACTAATCGCATCTAAGCGTCGAGTTCCCGATCGATCGGTAACTTGAAAGTATGACGGAGGATTCCAGAGGGGCAGGTGTCGGTTTCTTTTCGCAGCCTCGGACACGTTTGTTCGAGATAACTCGCATCTGGCGCTTTTATCCATTCTCTCTCCATTATCCTCGGGAAACTAGCCCTGTAACGAGCTCTACGGCCACCTTCCGCGCTCTCGAGATTAATTACGGGGTATCGAAGTAATTGAGGACGAAGTAGCCGGACAAAGTCGCGTGTTCCGGACTCGGGGTGTGTCGGGGTGAGCTCGAATCGAGTCGGTGCGGGCGATGGGAGGTCTCCTCCATTGTCTCTGACCCTTGCGGCACCTGCCCCTGCCCCTGGGCCGGCCATTCATTTCTAACGAGTTGGCAACGTTATCGGTTAGAGCGGACAGTGCCACGGCGTGTCCACTGAGACGTTAACACCGATACCCGAGCAGCCAGCTCTCCCGGGGCGTGGAATCGTCGCTGTTCTATGCACCTACATCCACGCACGCCGGATGTGTGCGAGTCCCTCTATATAATACAACAGATATAACGTCCAATGAGCAACCGCAGTCGGGCCAGTTCAGTCTGCCCGCCGCCCGCCGCCTGCCGCCTGCCGCCCGCGCTGGTACACTCGAGCGATTTTCAAGCTGGCTACAATAGGACGCCCCCCGCTGATACTGCTGCTGCTACTGCTGCTACTGCTACTGCTACTGCTACTGCTACTGCTACTGCTGCTGCTGCCTCGTGCTGCATCGGTTAACCCGGAAAACCACCCACGGGGATGACGTTGCTGACCAGTCGGAACACCTACCGGTCCCGACTCGCCTCTCTCTTCCGACGTTCGATGTTTACGACCGTCTCTGCCCTCTTTCTCGCCTCTCGTTTCCTACCTCCTGACAAATGGAAAACAACTACCACCACCGAATCGCAGGGGTTCGTTAGATCCACCCCCACCCTTTCTATGCTATATTCCGACCATATAATGGCCAGCGGTCATCTCCTACGGTGACCCGTCGTCAGAACGTCGCGAACGAACCTGCGACGCAACACACAATTCTCGGTACGCCTGGGAAACATTTCCTATGCAAAAGAACAGGATAGGAGATTCACGAGCAACTAGTACGCGAACAGAATGCTCGCTCGTTCCTCTGTCGGCGCGCCTCCTGTTCCGGGAACAACGGGAAAAAGTTCATTAAAACGCGTCGCTCTTGTTTGCAGCAGGGAATATCGTTCGAGAGCCATTCTAACGTTACCTTATTTTCACAAAACGTAATAACGATCAAACGACTCGAGAAACTGAAAACGATTGTACGTATGTACATCGACTAGAAGCCCGAATTTGTCCGAAGAGTTTATGCACTTATCGAATTCTTTTCTCGAAACTGGTTAGGATTTCGAGGGTATGTCTATTCACCAAAAATGATGGTAATTGATCCCCATAAACAAAAATAATTTTTCTAGAACGATTTGAAAATTTTTGTATTCGTCGAAAAATTTTAGCACCTACGCCCTGTCGATTTTTCTTAAAAATTCGTTTTTGATTTATAATAAATCTGTTTAACGTTCTACGGTTGTTTAATACTTTTTCCCCCATGAGCTCTACTTCATAAATAAATTTCAATGAAATCCATTGACTATCGTAGGAGAGCATTAGAATCAACTACTTGTTCGTCGATTCCCCGAAGCTATACGAAACACCAGAATTCATACAAGGTGGATATGCATTAGTGTATGTAAGTGGAGGGGCAGTTGACTGATAATACTGGATTGCCTTTTTCAATTCCTCCTATGGACAACTCATATGTATTCACGCACACCCTGCAGCTGTCTGGCCATAAATACTAATTCAGTAAATAGTTTCTCAACTGACCGGCATCCATTAGAAGAGGACGTTAAAATCACCTCGGAATTTTAAGATCCATAAGGCGTATGGTATACTCGTATACCTCGTCTGTGCTTGCGCCGTCTCGATCTTTTATTACGCGAAAAATATCGAAGAAGCGGCTAAGGCAAGTAGATTCGTTGGAAGTCTATTTTATGTACGGGCGGCATCATATTGCGGATTTTTCGTAGCATGGGAATGCTCTCTTCGGAATCCGTCCCTTCTATATCGGTTTCTCCGACTCGTTGCGCAGAATCTTCGCGTTTCCCGTGCGCGGATTGAAAATCTCGAAACATCAAAGCGACTGAGAAACGCCGATTCGCCGAATTATGGATCGGCAAGCAATAGAGAGTAGACCGCCGCTGTCGCGACTCGGCAGATTTCAGGTACCAACCAAGAAATTACTTTCGAACGGAGAACATTATCGGAAAGAACCGATTCGATTTCAGACGATTTCGCCCTTTGGAATCCCGAGTCGACCATCTCGAGCGAAATAATTTAAATTAGAATCAAATGCGATTCACCGTAGCCCCTTCGAAAATAAATACTCGTTCGGAAATTTGATCGAGTTCCCTGAAAGCGAGTGTCCGTTCGAAACCGATTCGTCGTCGATATGCGTCGCGAGAAAAAAGAGACGCGTTCGGCGGATAAAAGGCTGATAAAAGATCGATGCTTACCGCTGCATCGTGTCGCGCGGAAAGGGTGGCAGGAGGTGACGCGCAGATTAAAACGACGTCTAGATAGAACCGCAGGGGTTATTCGCGGAGACAGGCGAATCTGTCCCTGTTCATCGTGGCCGGTTCTTTCGTTTCGTCTAGTCGGCTAGAGGTTGGCCTGGCGCCAGAGAGCAGCAATATTGTAGCAGCAAGCAACCCGAGGAATCTCTCGTGACCCCGGCCTGCTGGCTGGATTCTACCTTACCTCTAAACCTCTACGAACGCATGCACGGCAACGCTACCCGTATCGTACCGTCTTACTTAGTAAGCAGTAGCAGAGACCACCGAGCGACACCCCCCGGCAGGCAGTCTGATTCCTAACCAGCGCACAGTGGTCCCAAATCGTGAAATCGTGGCCAAAACCCCAAAAAATAATTTTTCGCTACGGAGGTTTGACTTGTCGGAATCGTTAGTTTAATGATGTCCCTTTAGGGTAGGGAAAATGAAATGTGTCATATTTTTATAGCTAGATGGCAATTGCGATCCAAACTTCGGCTTCTTTAGTCAGTCGTTTGGCGAAAGCGTAAGCGTGAATACGTGCGACCAAGTGAAAAGTGAATAAGTTTTTTTAGAAGACATCAATATCAATTCTGCAAAATGAATGCTGTTCCTGGAAGTAGGTACAACATTTCTGAGTAGTGATATATTGAAAATTGTTATCCAGTAAGTTTGTAGACCGGTATATTTAATACTGAAAATAGAACGTGAAATTTCATGCATGCATCGCAAACATGTAAGCAAAAAGTTGCATATCCCACAATATCACGGTACAATTCCTCTTCAGACTTGTATTTGATACTTTGATCTTATAGAATTTGCAAAAATTAGCTGCCACTTTTTGCCCCTTTTGATCGTACAACCCTATTTTATAATGCAGGGTGGCCGCGTTACTAAATCAAGCGGCTTTTTCTTGGAAACTGTGGCAGATGCAACAAATTTTTTCAAATAAATAATTTATAATTTTGGGTGGACTTATTATTAGGTTTAATAAATCTTGAAACTAATGCATAAATAACTTTTTATTATTAAAAATTGTATATTTTTTAATGAACCAGTTGATTTAGCTCATTATTGACTATAAATCTGTATTAAACTAATTAGATGAAAAATTATTTATTTCGAAAACAATTAATAAAATTTGAGAATTCCTAACTGAAACATTTTTTCGCATTTGTCATGTAAAAGCACTAAGAATCAAAAAATACGAAGGCCTTGCTGCAAGTTGTAAATTGTACCTTATACCTGCCTTATTTTATGACGATCACGAAATATCTGTGCGGTATTACCTTTCGTTTTCTCTTTCTTTCGTTTTCATGTAGATTTTTTACTTATACAGAGTGTTCGGCAACCCCTGGTAAAAATTTTAATGGGAGATTCTAGAGGCCAAAACAAGACGAAAATGAAGAGTATCAATTTCTTGACTTAGGTTTCATTAAAAAGTTATTAACAAATTAATTTAAAAAATTTCAAATCATTCTGAAAAAATTATTTTTGGTTGCGGGCGTCATTTACAATAATTTTTGGTCAATACACATACCCTTGAAATCCTACCGATATTCTAGAAAAAAATTCAGTACGGGCGGTACTTCAAACGCTAATAACTTTTTAACGAAGTCTCCATCAACAAATTTGTATTCTTGATTTTCGTTTTATTTTGGTCTCTGGAATCTCCCATTATGATTTTTCCCAGAGGTGGCCGAACACCCTGTATAGCAAACCAATAGAGAGCGAGCAAAAAATAGCGTACAATCAATAATCTTAAGACCTTTGCTTTAATTCTTGAACAGTGTGTTTTAAATATATTATAACTTATGTATAATTATATATTGTAATTTTCACGTGATTCCTACATTTCCTTCGCATACGCGTGAGCTCTATTGGAGACGCCATTTTGTTTTTTCCAATTATGACTTTTGATTCGTAATCAGCGACCTCGATAACACCTATGTACCAAATTTTACGTGATTCCTACATTTCTTTCGCATATGCGTGAGGTCTATTGGAGACGCCATTTTGTTTTTTCCAATTATGACTTTTGATTCGTAATCAGCGACCTCGATAACACCTATGTACCAAATTTTACGTGATTCCTACATTTCTTTCGCATATGCGTGAGGTCTATTGGAGACGCCATTTTGTTTTTTCCAATTATGACTTTTGATTCGTAATCAGCCACCTCGATAACACCTATGTACCAAATTTTACGTGATTCCTACATTTCTTTCGCATATGCGTGAGGTCTATTGGAGACGCCATTTTGTTTTTTCCAATTATGACTTTTGATTCATAATCAGCGACCTCGATAACAGCTATCCACAAATTTTTAGCTTAATCGAAGAACTCCTTCCAGGGTGTCCCGTAAATAGTGTAAGAGCCGGAAATGTGGGGTAGCTGAGACGATTCTGAACAACAATTTCCTTTGCAAAAATGTCGGATGGAGCTTCGTTTTTGAATTATTAACGAAAAACACTGACGAATCACGGCGCGCGCCTGCCGCGCGCTCAGGGCCGTCCGAACTAAGAGAGCCACCGTGTCGGGTAGGTAGCAAGATGTGCATCGGAGATACGTCGAGGAACGAATACAAATAATTAAAAATACTACCACCGCAACTGTTACCTCTGCGGATTGAATAAATCAGCCAGCTAAATCGAATTTATTAATTATTTGTATTCGCTGTTTCCAAGGAAGAAGGAATAAAATGTGGGAAGATGCTCTCGGAATTTTTAGGAAATTAATTCTTCGCACCTGAGTAACGCTTCTCGCCAGAGTGTGTTAAAATTAAAATAAGAATTATTTTCAGAAAATTAAAATAAATACGGTAAGAACCATTTGTAATCGTTTGTTATTAAAAACTGTACTGGAAAAGCAGGCTGGATTTGTGCATACCGAAACATTCCTCGAAT
The DNA here is from genome assembly GCF_051014445.1 of Colletes latitarsis. Taxonomy (NCBI): domain Eukaryota; kingdom Metazoa; phylum Arthropoda; class Insecta; order Hymenoptera; family Colletidae; genus Colletes; species Colletes latitarsis. The sequence continues at coordinate 20,288,056 of NC_135135.1, read as the reverse complement.
GCAAAGGCTTTAATAGAGAAATAATTGAAATTCGACTTACCCATTTACTAGCAAGTTGCTCTGCTGCGCTGACAATAAGGCCCGGTTAGTGCACTCCTGTCGATCACGGAAAGGTCGAAGACCCCAATAAAAATCAGCTGATGGGACAGCCCGGTCACTGCACCCGCTTCTTACCCCGAAAATGTAAAAGTGAAAAGTGCTAGTGACCGTGCTGTGAAGTGTTTTCGGGGTAAGAAGCGAGTGCAGTGACCGGGCCGTCCCATCAGCTGATTTTTATTGGGGTCTTCGACCTTTCCATGATTGACAGGGGTGCACTAACCGGTCCTATTGCAACTTGCTAGTAAATGGGTATACCGAGGAATCTCGATGAATGTCGGGGCTAGAGTCGTCCGGCTTAGATCGCGAGGATGCCTTCGCAGGAACTCGTTATCAACCGTTTGTTAACACACGCGTACGAAGAACCTGGCTCTTTTCGTCCAGCAACAGTAACCGCTCTAAAGATGATACACGTCGCTATAACTCATCCTACTTAAATTTTCTATCGTTCCGTTATGACGCGATCTACAGAGACCAAGAGACAGAGACGGAGCAGAGGATACGACTGCTCGTACCTTTTGTCATCAATGTCTCTACCTTTTCGACCGCTTATTCGATCGTTGAGAAAGGGTCGAAATTCGAATGGCAATTGTACGCTTCGATGGGCCAATTGGTATCTAGCTGTTGTAGGGGAATGATAAAACTGGTCACGCGTCGAGGTTCAAGATACGTGGGTCGGTACGTTCGTCGACGGACGCGAAATGGTTTTTAATATCCAGGATCGCAGTCGTCCGGCCCACGAGCCTCGCGCTCGACAGGCTGGAATCGATATTATTCTCCGAAGAGGGTGTGCGCAGGCCAACGTCGCGCTACAAGTTTTTGAATTTCCTGAGAAATGTATTCGGCGTATGCCGATTTAGAGAACGGGACCAACCGCGGCAGCTTTTGTTTGCGAAATCTTAAATCGGAGGGATTTCTTGCGTATGTATGGACGCCGGTATTTTCTAAAGTCTTTCTCGGTGCTGGGATAGGAAATCGATATTCCGAGACAGGGAATTGAATCGAAAGTTTCGCGCGGCTGCCAGAGAAAAAGCGCGAAAATTCGATAAACGGTAAATCCGCTGGCTCTGATTCTTCAAACTTCCGTACGTACACGCCGCGGTGAGAAACGACAGGGAAAGAGGAATTATCGCGTCTCGCCAAGAGTTAAAATTCGAAACGACGGTATCGAGATGCAACCATGAATCCCATAAGGTGTCGCGATCGAGAAAAGTGTTTGCTCGCGCTAGACGGAACGAGAATCGATATCGACCTCTGTAAAACGAACTGCGCGTTCTGTCTTGGCGTTTCGCGGTCCATGCCCTAGGAAATCTCAGGAGCACGCTTAAATAATCGAGCGTAACGTTCGCTCGATGGCTGCTGCTCGCACGAATGGCCATTCGGTCCAGATAGGATTTGCACGCGTCGACTTTCACCGTGGATTACGAGATTCAGCGAGAGTCTCGCGGCCACTCGAGACACGAGGTTCCCGTCCGTTGTAAATCGCGAGCCGTCGATCGCATTGCGAGTTTAACTTTCCGTTTAACCGTCAGAACGTTCACGCTAGACTCTCGATGAGCACAAAATTGCTCGACGAATCGCAAAGATCGACTCGGAAAAATTTCGTTCCGATCTAACGCGATTTAAACGCGATACGTGTAAAATTAATGCGTCCAGTTTCTCTTGGTAGGAGGGTTGGCTAATAGGCAACAAGGAGGAAAAGCTGTTACAACAAACAGTATCGCATCGATGGGAAAAGGGCCGGTGATGAATTGCACTGGATAATGGGATTAAGGCAGATGGCGTCCATTAAGCAATGTGGTTTTAGTCTAATATGATTTCCATGTTCATACCGGCCGGCCGTTTTGGCGTCGGGGCAGATTGCCACGTACTGGCCACTACTTGTCCACGATAATATGATTTATCTCGTCGAGTGTCTCGTGCCCCGTGAGAGAGCTCCGTACGTCGATAAATATCGACAAGAGCTCGATAAATCAACGATAAATCATCGAGGAGAGGAGAAAGAGGAAGGAGACTCGCCGCTGTAAAAGACGTTTCGAAAAGAGAAATAACGCTTGCATTGAAAATTGTCGAGAGCAGCAACGCGGATTAGGGGTATCGGTCGATTAGGATTAAGAATCACTGTGCGCAGCTAGTTTCCTATTTTCCGGTTCCTCGCCGGATAAAATAAGAAAACGGCTGATATCGTTCCTGCCACGTACGGTAGGTAGGTGCACGCCACGCCACACGGTACGGGATTACGACTTAAACTTTATAGGTTTAATAGAAAGCTTCGGCGATCCAATCTTCCCGACGATCGGAGAACAATCCTCGCAGCTACGACTATTTTATTTAAGTCGGGGAAAATCGGCGTTCCGCGGAACTGAAATCAGCAGGAAACACGATGTACTTAGGAGCGCATTATGCTGCCTCCAGGCAATTCAGGTCACTTCCGTCGAAATCTCGTTACCCATTTCCAACTGAGAAATTTAATCAGACCCGTTGGCAGAAACTAGATGGTACCGTCGACTCGATCAACGTCCTCTTTGGGACGAATAATTCTCGCTAATCAATTTTGTTACGAACTTGCGAGAATTTCGATCGACGGTGTCTTGCATTTTCGACGGACTCGAATCACGAATATTCCAACGCGACTATCGCGTTCCCTTCTCGAACGATATCAAGCGATCGGATCCAACGAGATCGAATTTCACGGACGTTCGTGCGAACCGAGCCCTAGAGGGCGGCGCTAGAGAAAACAAAGTCGAAAGGGATAAAGCAATTTTTTCGTTAGAAACTTCCAAGTAACGATTAACGGGTTGCGAAACCAGAAGTGGAAAAGAGACCGAGCAAACGAATTTCAATTGGTTTTACGCGGAAATCGAAACGGCCGGTCACAGTTGCGGCATCCGTGAGTAATGGCGGTTTGATTTAAACTTTCTCGATAAATGAAATTTCTGTCTGCGCTCTAGCGGCAACGATTGATGAGCTGCGGCGAGTTCCACCCAGCCTACCATCATTACGCGCGATTCTTTATTCGCGATAATTGTCGCCTATCATCGTCACGAAACCCGATCGAATCTGGCAGCCGATCGTCGCGATAGGAAAAGTCTCGTTCGATGGAAAATTAGAATCTTTCGATGCGTAAATATTTTATGAAATCGACCAACGATGATAACGCAACGCGGTCGGATCTTCTCGTCGGGATTTACGAGAGTTGTTCAATAAGTCCTTAGAAAATCTAAGACTTGACGTTCATAGCATCGAAAATGGTTTGTTTTTAGTAAGTTATATCCACCACATGGTTTAATTTTTATTGTCGATCGAAGCAAGGAACTTCCTCTTGCATCAAGACAATGCACTTGTGCACACCTGTGCAGTTTCCATGGCCAAAATCATGGAATTAAAGTTCGAATTATTACAACATCCACCGTATTCACCGGATTTGACTCCCAGTGTATTTTACAAACTTTAAAAAATGGCTTGGTGGACAACGGTGCACGTCGACGAGGAGGTAATCGCCCAAACAGATGCCTATTTTGAGGACCTTTCGAAATCTTACTTTTTAGATGACTTAAAAAAGTTAGAGAAACCCTTGGAAAAGTGTATAGAGCTAAAAGGAGATTATGTTGAAAAATAAAAAAAAAAATCTATCTAAAATAAGTTGTTTTTCTCCCTTTTCCCTAAGGACTTATTGAACGACCCTCGTAGTTTTGTCGTTGGAGCGTCTTTCCACGTTTAGACTTTCGTATTCCTGAAAATACCGGATCCTCCTATGTTAAACTTTCGCATTGGCAAAGTAAACGTCCAGAATTTCAACGACTCGGTCGATATGTTTATTCATTCATATATTCATTAGCGACATTCAGACATTGGCGGTCTCTTTCTCTTTCAACGAGAAACTGGGACAAAGTGTCGTGGGATGGGAGAAACTTAAGCACCCGATAATATTGACAGTCACGGAACGACATTTAAAAGCAGATGGGAAGGGGATGCAAATACTAGGAATTCTACTACAAGTTTGGCTATTACACGAAATACTCAACAAAGAACGTCGTGCCTATCGAGAATCGTATCCCTGTTGCATGCATCGTTTCGTTGGATTTCACAAAAAATTGATCGTAATCCGTTAAATTCTGAAAGCTAACACTCTAGGTCAGTTATACGCATAGTGGGTAAACGTTTGATCCGCGATTCCCAGGTTCGAGACAGAAAATTCAAGTAGATGCTGAAATTTTTTGGCGAAAAAAAATTTTTCAAATCGTTTTGGAAAAATTGTTTTCGGTTGTGGGGGTCAATTACAATCATTTTTGGTCATTACACACACCCCCGAAATCCTACGCATTTCCAAGAAAAAAATTCGAGAAGGTGCCTAAATTTTTCGACGAAATTAAAAAATTTCAAATCGTATTAAAAAAATTATTTTCAGTTGCGGGGGTCAATTACAATCATTTTTGGTGAATAGACATACCCCCGAAATCGTACGCACTTTCGAGGAAAAAATTCATTACCGAAAATATGATGCGAGGCCAGAAATGGTTCACCGAAATTTCATGTGCATCTTCAAAACGTCATAACTTCTGAACGGATTGAACGATTTTAATGTTTCAAAACGCAAACAACGCGTATTTTAGTGAGGAATATGTATGAATTCTGACAATATTGAAAAAGTTGTTCCTTGACATCGTAAATTGAGAAAAACTTCATAATAGTGGTAAAATATTTAAACGACCATAACTCCTATAATAGTGAGTGTATTTTATTGAAACTTTTTTCCGAAGTAGAGCTCATGGGTACCTACAAAAAAGTATTATACAAAACTACTAAAAATGAAAATGTAATTTTTGAAAAAAATCGACGATGGGGGGGGGTGCCTAAATTTCTCGACGAAAAAAAAAATTTTTAATTAATTTTGAAAAAATTATTTTCGGTTGCGGGTGTCGATTGCAATCATTTTTGGTCATTAGACATACCCTCAAAATCCTACGCATAATCGAGAAAAAAATTCGAGTGGGTTGACAAATTTTTCGACAAAATTAAAAAATTCCAAATCCTTCTGGAAAAATTATATTTAGATACAGGGGGCAATTACAAGCATTTTTTGTGAATACACATACCCCCGAAATCCTATCCACTTTCGAGAAAAAAATTCGAGAAGGTAGTGAAATTTTTCGACGAAAAAGAAAAATCTCAAATCGTTTTGGAAAAATTATTTTCGGTTGTGGGGTCAATTACAATCATTTTTGGTCATTACACATACCCCCGAAATCCTACGCATTTCCAAGAAAAAAATTCGAGAAGGTGCCTAAATTTTTCGATGAAATTAAAAAATCTCAAATCGTTTTGGAAAAATTATTTTCGGTTGTGAGGTCAATTACAATCATTTTTGGTCATTACACATACCCCCGAAATCCTACGCATTTCCAAGAAAAATATTCCAGAAGGTGCCTAAATTTTTCGACGAAAAAGAAAAATTTCAAATCGTTTTGGAAAAATTATGTTCGGTTGTGGGGTCAATTACAATCATTTTTGGTTATTACACATACCCCCGAAATCCTACGCATTTCCAAGAAAAATATTCCAGAAGGTGCCTAAATTTTTCGACGAAAAAGAAAAATTTCAAATCGTTTTGGAAAAATTATGTTCGGTTACGGGGGTCAATTACAATCATTTTTGGTCATTAGACATACCCCCGAAATCCTACGCATTTCCAAGAAAAATATTCCAGAAGGTGCCTAAATTTTTCGACGAAAAAGAAAAATTTCAAATCGTTTTGGAAAAATTATGTTCGGTTACGGGGGTCAATTACAATCATTTTTGGTCATTAGACATACCCTCGAAATCCTGCGCATTTTCGAGAAAAAAATTCAGTTAGAGTGGAACTTTAAACGTTAATAACTTTTTAACAAAGCCTCGATCAACAAATTGGTATTCTTGATTTTCGTCTTATTTTGGCCCCTAGAATCTCCCATTAACCCTGTATACACTCCTCGACCGACTTCGTAATATCTATATAATATAATATATAATATCTATAAATGAATAATAATATTTTCCCGTTGGTGCAATTTATATGGTTTGTTGATTCACCGACCTTCCTACGCCAGTCCCAGATAGGAAAAACAATCGAAAGAACTTGAAACCAGAACACAAGCTTTCTATTTGTCCTGTCCAGGCGATGGGAACGGTTGAAAAATAGAGAAAGAGATGGTTGCGCGCAGGCTGCAAGTAAATCTGCTCGACGCAAAAGGGAATAGGTAACGATGCACTTAAAGGGCTGGACGATTCAAAGAGAAACCAAATATGCTGCGACTGCGCGCGCGTAATAAATACAGAGAATGGCAAACTAGCCGCGGATCCACATTTTAAATGGGCCGCGCGTCGCGAGTATGCGTGTCTCGAAAATTTCCAAACACTCGATTAATTAAACAACAATCACAGCCAATTCGAGATCGAGTTTGGTTTTTTTTAATTTCGCGCCAACTGTATTTGCCTCGCGGGCATTTAATCGTTTGCCCGAGTGATTCGCATGCCTAACGATACGCGGCAACTTCCTACTTCCGTGTCTAACTTATAACGTTACGTCCGTGCAGCTGAATAATACGTCTCGTGTAACGAAATCATTTCTCACCGTCGCTTAATGCACTTGAAGGGCCGTGTGTACGGCTCAAAGGAGAACGCTTCGCAACGCGTGCTGACGGTAACTGCAGAAAATGACCACCAGCCATTCTCGCGGCTGCATATATTTAGCGAAATTTTATTCGACTATGGACCGTACGAATCTTCGTGCTGTCTCCTACGCATACGATATACAAATAACCCTCCTATAACACGGTAGATAGGTTCCTAGAAAATGCCGCGTTGTGTGAAACCGTGTTATACGAAACCCAAAGCCAGTACATTCCGAAAACTTATTAAAAACAAATATTTTTTTTTAATTCTACATGAGCAACTTCATGTTTATGAAAAATATAAATATATGTGTAACAGAAAACAAAACAAAAAAAATAAAAAAATATTATTTTAATTTAACGCAACCTTAATTTAATAAATTATAATTTGTTTATATATTTTCATGTAAAGGTACTATAGTTCATTATTCCTTCGCGTAATTATTTTAAGGTAATTTAGTTTTTAAATATCAAGATCGATCGGGATCCAACGACGAAAATTTAACGTTCGACTAGATCGTTTGTTTATTTCTAAATGGACGTCACCGATATTTGTTTACAGTTATCGATCGCATCAAGTAGAAAAATGAACGCTAATTAAAACTATGAGAAAAAGTTGAGGTTTTCTATCGCAACGATAACGATCGATCGAACGAAACAGGCGCCGAAGACTTTCTATTAATTCGAACTTAATCGCGTGCTGCCACCTGACGTTCAAATCCAAGAATCCCGATAACAGGCTAAAGAACGCGCGTTATCATTAACATTTATTTACTCGTGAAATTCACTCGGTTAGGTTACTTTCTGAAATCAACGGAATTGCAGAAAATATCGATCCTCGACTACGATATGTATTCGATCTGCTCTCTAATCCTCGCGCGATAACAGTTGTACGAAAGCACAGATGTTTCTAGAAAATACACGAGTACGAAAACGCCGCTGATAAAATAAAAAATCAGACGACGTTAATTTCGTACCATATTCGTCGATCGTTCGACTCGTAAAAACTTGAAAAACAAAACTTCCTCGATTACACCACCGATTTCGCTATACGTTCGAAACCTTATCGTTCAAGATCATATGTATGGATACTGTTTTCAAATATCGGGTTTAAAATGGTTAGAAACGCGTATGAAAATCGATCGATGGTCGGTTCGTTCGGCATAAGTTATGTTTGCAGACAAGTAGAAAGGATATAGAACGATAATACTTACGTCGTTCGCCTCCGAGATACGACAACCAAACCGGTGAGCCTCGGACAGGGGTAAAAGATTTGTCGGATTCTCACTTTAACACAGCACACGAACGCATTTCTCCCGCACTCGTTACACGCAAAAATCGTTCGACGACCGAAAATTCACCGCGAAATGCACCGATACGGGACACGTAAACATCGTCTCGAACCGATAAAGTCGAAAATGTCGAGAGCGGTTACGATGCCACAAAGTCGCGTGCGCCATGGCGGTACAGAACAGCTGTTCGCGAGATGGAGATTGCTTTTAGGGGTGAGAGGGTTTCGCAAGTACCTTTCGCCATCTACCGACAATCCTGACAAGTATTTTCTTTCCAGCCGGAGAATTCTTCGAAGACAACGTTGCAACCTACGATACCGCGTCATGAGGTACACAAGTTACCTGAATCGTAAAATTACCCTAAATATTTCACGAGCCACTATGTCAATTTCTACGTCCTTCATTGCACACTAATAGGTTTTATATCCGTTTATAAATAAATAAATAAAGTCTTCTGAATTTTCAAACGATACGTTAAATACTGTCGTAGAAGAAAGCATATTTAACGAGACGAAGCAATGAACGACATAAAATCGAAACGAAGAAAATTGAAAGATGGATCTACCGTAGCGTTGCATTTTACGCGTCTATTCAGGCGCATCTACGATTTGTTTTTTATGCAACACAATGCACTACACCGCATTCCATTCTATTGCTCGTTCGATATTGTTACACATTATAAGTTAGACACCTGTCGTGCATCTAAAGGCATCCATCTCGATCGCAAGCTCATTTCGATTTTCTTTCCGATCGATTCTATCGATTTTTGTTTATTTTGTTAACATGGAAACATCTAAATGCACCAAACAATATCTTTCGATCGATAGGGTGGTAGAATACGATTTACACTATACTTTCAAAGCGTCGCGTTCGATTAGTTATAACTGCTATCTACACCGTTTCCTTCGTAAGAGTGTTCTATTAATTATGTTGCATTTCACCCTATCGATCCTGGGTTAGACGAGTTTAACAAACAGCGTGTTCTCAAACTATAACCATAAACCTAAACGTTTTAATAGACAGTTTCATTTTATTCGCATTCTTTTAAAAAAAAGTACTCGCATTATTTCTAAATTGTACGAAACTTTTAATAGCGTGTAAACATTGTCGCGTGCATGAGGCGCGTTTCGCCCGTTTACGGCACTGAAACTATACAGTCTCATTCACTGGGCGGCGTATTTTCTCCCGCGTAGATTTTGTATACGTGCAGGCGCACGTTGCACACATCGATGCGTAAACATGAATGCGCGACCTTGTGTGCGCAACAGACGTTAGGATCCAAGTAGAGTCTACAAAGATTGTACGTGAAGCGTACAAGTACGCTTCTATACGAACAGTCGATGTTTGTAAAACATCAACTTGATTGCTTATCCAAATACCAAGTCATATATTCCGAACGAAATCATTAATATACACTGTAAATGAACTGACGCAAAATGTTTTAAAATTTCGCGATACAACTTTGAACGATGATCAAGCGAAAAAAGATTAACGAAATATTATTCATTTAGATAAAAACTATCAGTTGCTAAAACTACCGAGCCTTTGGCTCGTCGTAAATCGTGTTCTTGTTTTTCTCACTTTGAACAATAAGAAACGACGTTGATGTAAAATTAGAGACGGGTAAAATTTTATAAATTATTTCGTTCTATAATTTAAATTCTAATCTTTGCACAACGATCGATGGACGAACGGTTTTTTATCTTTTATTTGTTTGTTCGAAACTTTTTAGATAAAACATTTCCTCGTGTCCGTGAAAAACTAATATTGCCTTGTACTAAACATAAACGATAGAAACGATGCAGAATGCCTTAAACCGAAAAGAACGTCGGTTGCCCTGATCGAAAATAACTTTAAAATGTACAAATTTATTTCCACGATGCGTAAATCAATTATCGGTGACTTAAGGTCGCAACGGAACAAACGTTCTTATCGCGTAACCGTTGAGCGGTATTTCTGGTGAAATTTGAAATTGACGAATGCTACGCGTCGGCGAGCGAGAAACGAGCGCCCCTGATGCGTCGGCCCTGCGCTCGGAGTTGCGTCCCCTGTTATAAAGGGAACCCACGCGAGAGCGGGAGCTGCATACCACGGCAGCGCGTCGTTCGGTGCTCGAGGTGCCTGTCGACGCCGACTTTACGTACGCCTGACCGCGCATTGCGTTTGCAACACGCGCGTTTCCAAGTGCACGTTCGGGGGAATTTCGGTGAGCCAGTCGTCGCTGGTGAGCCGGTCAGGATGCGCAACAGGCTGGCGAAGATCGCGACGGAAGCGCGTGCACAAGTTGTGCGCAAACGGTGAAAGACGTGGAGGAGGATCGTGCACGCCTGTATCCCGCTACGTGTTTACGTCCGCCGCTTCTGTGGTCATGGAGACGGTCGTCTGACGCGGTGATCGAGGCTACTTCTAGACCCGTAAACGCTCCTAGGCGTGTTCGAGCATATACACGGGTGACCAACCGACGCGACGTCTTGCCGGGCCGCTCGCTTCCTTTCGGATCTACGGCGTAGCCGGCCAAAAACGCCGCAATTATGGTACGTGCTGTTTCCAACCGGGCTTTTTTCGCACGCGATACCGCGCCCGTGAGATCGACGACGAAACAGGTGACAACGCCTCGCGACCGGGACGCTCTTTTACACCGGAGAAAGTTCGATCGACCGAGAAACTTCCTCGAACGAGCAACGTTTATCGCTTTATCAGCTGTCTGGAAGGAACTGAGCTCGAGCGACTGACTAATAATCCGCAGTCACCTGTCGTTACAAACAAATTCTTCCTACGATCGTTAAAACGATTTCCAAGTCGCGTTCGAAGCTTTACGGTCGCAGTCTCTTTCAAGTTTACCGTTACTCATCTACGTCGAACACAGTTTCTACTCTTCCTGATATCGTTCGCGTTTCGCGATCGGAACGCGTACCACTCCACGACGTTTATTATTGACGCGAGTTCGATCGTTGACGCGGCTTTAGAGAACAAAGTGAAAAGTACGCGGTCGACTGTCAATCGATTAAAACGCGCGGTGATAATCGTGAAACGCAGCGACATCCTCTGAAAACAGCGTATGTACACACGCGTCGTGTCAGGTGCACATTCTCGCCGAAAATACGCGTTACTGTTATCGCTTGAACGCAATAACGGGCCTGCATCGGTGCTTTCGCGCGTATCGTTAATACCTATGCTCATAAAAGCTGACTCAAGTTTCGAACACGGTATTTACTTCTCTGCTTGCAGCGAACATCGGCAAAGATAGCGAATCGATGATATCTCCATTATCCGAGTGATCTGTTCGTAATCGGAAAACGAACATCGACAAATTTTGCGAAACTAGAGCAACGCGAACATGGCACTCGCAAGGATTAAGAGTTTTATCGACACGGGCCTAAAGACTGTGTCCACGCCGTTGGATCGCACTGTGAATCTGGAACCGGAAGTGGGCATTAGAATCATTCATTCGGTTAACGAGAAGGCTCTGCACGTAACTGTGCTCGGTGCCCGACACTTGCCACAGAATTTTGGCTTCACCCGAGTCAACAGCTACGTCGTCAAGGTAACGGCCAATAATTGGGACCCGGTGCCTGCACAATCTTTCGCATTATCTCCTCTTACGCAACGCGACGGAATCGCCGCGCGAACGTTCGACGCTTTAATTAAGTCTCTCTTCACCGACCAATCTCTGGAGACAATGTCGCGCGTACTACGATCTTATCAAAAAACCGCGGGTTTGCAAAACATACTGCGATCGCACCGATTAAAACGAGCTTCAGATTATTGTTATTCGAACAAACTCTTCTTTCTTTTTACGTAATTTTGTTCGGCGATTCTACATAAATGGGCAAAAGGAACGTTTTAATCGTCGATAGTGAAATATTCACGATTGACCTGAATAGTTACCGTCTAGCACGCAACCAACTGTTTGCTCGCGAAAGAACTCGATACCAGGAAAGAAAGTAATTCGCTTCTATTCCAGGTGAAGCTGATACCTGGAAAGGACAAGTTTGAGACAACGACGAAGAACGAGTCTTGGCCGCAATGGAACGAGGAATTCACGTTTCCTCTGCGCAAAGAAACCAAGCTGAAATTTGGCAAAACAAAGGTCGTCGAGGAGGAGATCAATGGATCCAGATTCGTTGTAGCTACTTTGTACGCGATCCTCGAGGACAAGCCACTAATAGCGACCGATAAAAAGGAGGCGGAAAAGGACAAAACCTCGTCTCCTACAAAGGAATCTCCGAAGAAAGCCAACAAGAAAAAGGATAGTCAGGGAGGCTCTTCGGAGAGTCAGGAACCAACAAAGAGCAAGCTGTTCGGCCAATTCTTTGGCAAAGGGTCCGACAAGCTGCCAGAAACTACCACGGTTACAGAGAGGAAAATGTACGATAAAAGACGCACCGTTGGCGCGACCACCATTTCCCTGGACCCGAAAAACTTCACTTCAAAACCAGCCAAACCAAAGCACTCGAGCGATACATCGACAGGGGATATGTGGAGACCGTTACGACCGATCGCCAGTGGCATTTCCGGGGCCGAGGAGAGGGTAAATATTAGAAATTCTAAACGAGGGAACGAGGGATGTACTCGGTACGAATACACGTTTAGAAATTTAACGTGGAATATGGGAATCCGTCCGACTTTCTGAATCGTCTAAACCAAATTTCTATTCTTTATTACTAGCTTTTTCTTTTGTAGAGGGAAAACAAGAAGGGTCAGTTGGAATTGTCTCTGTGCCAAGAGAAGAACGACAAACGAGAAGAAGGCAGCGAACGATTAATTCTATCTCTGCATCGTCTGAGATGTTCTTTGCAGACGATGCACGAGCACGAAGCTCTGAAGGGGCAAATGTACGTGAAGATGTCGGTGGTGGACAATGGAAGGGTTACTCACTTTTGGAAGAGCGATCGCTTCCAGCCGTGCGTGTCGATGAAATTTCCACCGGATATGGCGAGAGTCGTCGCGGATAATCCATACCAGGGGGCATTGAAAGACACGAGCTTCGTTATTAAATTTGTCTCCAAGAATAAAATGGGTAAATCGCGTCGTTTGTGCGAAAATTACCGAGAATATTTCGATTTTTCTAAGTCATTTAACGATTTCAGGAAAAAAGACAACTGTCGGACATTTTGTAATTGGGCCGGACGTAGCAGGACCTTACGGTGAACACTGGAAACAGGCTTTAGCAAAACCGGGACAACAGGTGACGAAATGGCAGGCATTCGAATGAGAACAAGAACAACGGATATATCGAGAAACGAACCACCTCGATTCGTTTTTTACTCAACTTCTCGTCACCTGTGAGCCTACTTTCGATCTGTACGGCTATTATGAATATTTTAGAGCATAGTATATGACGGAAAGTATAAATATTTGGTCAACAGTACCATTCCAAAGAATACTTAGCCGAACGCCCACGAACACCAAGTACATATGCTGTTGCATAAAGCTGCTTTCGTACAATTTATATTGCTCAGTTTTTCTTATTCAAACTTCTCACTCTTTCTTCGTTTTTATTTTTTTTTTTTTTTAATGCAAGTTACACGCATACGCATTTCATACGTTACAATGTATATATTAAATATGTATCTACAAATTTCAATCGTCTTTGGTTCCGAGGCAAACGAAAAACGAACTCTATTTGCCAAGAATCTACATAACACTAACCGTCCAGTAAAATATAAGTGCCTGTCAACATGAAATATGCGGGATTTAGGGAATAATCCAAAAATTACGTTTTTCTCATTAGTAAATTTGATATATCGACCGATCGAAATAAATAGACGACGTTTCGTGCTAGATACAATTCTGACGAAATAATTTCCAATTGAAAAGTAAAGCCATGACTTACGATAAAAAAGGAATAGCATTCTTTTTATCATTTTTCATTTCGTATTGACTGTAAGTAAATAACTCTCGTATGTAAAAGAATTCATGAAAACAGTAAAAAAGTATTTACTGCGTGAGCAGGATTAATTAATATTTTAAGTTACGAACACTTCCAACATTCTTTCTGCACTAACAACGATCAATTTTGCTCATTATTTTAATTCAAGTTTTATCAAAGCTTGTTCAAAAGTACGTATATTAATGTATATTACAAACTACTCTAAAATAGACCAATTACAAGTACTCCACGATAAAAATGGAATTTTGTAAAGAATTATTTATACTATTGTAATTACATGTGTATTTTGCTATAAATGATTATACTAACAAGTATTTGTAAAATCAAAACGGTTACACCAAAAAAAAAATTTGTATTTACGATGTTATTAGCACACATATCTGTATATCGAAGATATATTTTATATGCAATACAACTGTTGTTATATACATATATGTATACATTACAATGATCCTTACCTATAGGTGATAAAAATATCTTTCTTACGAATTTGTTTCGTCTCGTTACCAAAAATAGTTTCAATAGATAGAAAAACAATTCCTATACGATATAATTAGCGTCTTTTCCTGTCCTACCATTAATAATTTTCAATGGTTTTGCAATTCGCAATCGATGTTCAATTTATTGAAACAGATGGATTAAACTGACTCGTGAAACGAAAGACTATAAATGATCCATTACACATGAATAGACACCAGAACAGATTAACTAACCAGATACGTGAACAAATTGGTATCGATCCTGAAGGAGTGACCAAGAAACGACCATTTAATTTTGCATATAAAACTTCAAAATTTCCTATTATACGTTCTAGCTCAAATGTCCCGTGATTTTTCGATATATCGAAACTATTCCAAGGGGTACAACCAGAACAATTCTGGAATCGAAGAATAATGACCACCCTAATACGTATAAAGGTAATATTTATCTTTATTCGTTATTTTTCCCATATACATAACAGTACACACGCGGGAATTGTGCAAACTGTATTTTTATTTGTGTCGTTTAATGACTAACGACGATTTCTCAAAGTACATATAAAAATATAAAGAACGCCATGATTTTATACTAATACTAAGTTCAAGACATTTATAATGGACGGTATTGACAGTCTTATTTACGAAGTGTTAACCTTAACATCGATCAAGCGTATCGACGTTTTAGCATTCTTTTGTACTAGCCAAGTATAAATTGATACTAAGTATATTACAAACTTCCATTTTATATTAATAAAAATATATTTCTATAAAGACGCGCAACATATACCGATTGCAAAATACCTCTAGAAAAAGTAAAATGTTGTATTGTACAATCATTAAAAATGTCTCGCAAATGGTCTCCTAACCTCTTAATACTTTCTAATAAGGGATAAAGAGACACATTTACGTATTCATAAAAAACAGTAGTCAAAGATATAAAATTGTTCTCAAATAAGATTCCGTAATATAGATCTATGTTGTAACTTTTCGTTGCCTGAAATTCGGATCATGAAATTGTCAGAAAACTCACTAGTAAGTACGAGTAGATCTCTATACTGTAAAAATGTATGTTCAAATATGTACTCCTTAGCTTATCGTATATATAGATGACCTTTGGTTAAGATTGTTAAGCATATACAAACATATACCAGAACGATATTATCGTAGCTATTGTAGAAATTATTAAACTTCCCTGATAGTTAGATGCTGTATTACAGCCATCTTTGCTATTACAAGTACAATATTCCATAAATATGTTATAAGTTCCAGTTCTCATAAGACAAAACCGTTCGTCACCACCGATACCTGGTTCACCCATGTAGGCACAACTACGAAAATACCTCCATATTCCATTGACTAAGAACAATGGTAAAATCCAAAACATAAGCAGAACTATTAAACATTATCTTAATTACTTCAAACGTAATGTATTCATATACCTTTTTGACGAATTTTGCGACACATTGTAGGCCTTATGCCTGGCAAATGTTCGAGGTCGGGTTCCTGTTTGCAATTGGTAATAGGTACAGTGGTATTATCAAAAGGATCAGCGCATTTTGGATCCGAATCTGATCTGCATACCCAACACTTGATAGAATCAACTGTAGGAACATACATGATTAATTACTATCTTTTGTTTATCGTTTTGAATTCTACAAAGAAGGTTATTCGAAGAACGAACGTAATGGTTACCTTGCTCGATGTAACAGAGGAGAGCTAATACTGACACTAAAACACGCAAACTTATTTCTGGGGCCATTTTATTTGGAACAAGTGATCACTCTACGAGAATTCCAAATAACTCGTGTTAACATATAATGCTTAATTACTCCAAATGCCCACGCCTACGATTGACCACGCCACTGAGTCGAGAGCGTCAGGGCTGACACATACCTAGTACGTACACAAACATTCTTTCACGTCAAAAAAAGAATGAAGTATAATGTTTGTTAGTATATACTCGTGTTTACATGCACACAGTAAGGATTGCCCACAAATAAGTTATATAGAATCGTTATATCGTGCATATTAATAACTGAGAAAATAAATGTGGTACTTATTAGAAGCGTTACCTTCTTTTTACGTTACTGGGCATTTCGTATACGTTCGGTTTCATTCGGGTCACGTGGTTACCAAATCGGGACCGCGCCCGATACGTAACAAATTTTTGCTTTTCATTATACATGATAATATCCACTTGTAATTTAATAATTGAAAACTAAATCACGAACGAATACGCGATAGTACAAGAAACAAAATATTGGTCAACTAAAATACCAACGATGCACAATATTTGAAGGATGTAACAAGCACATGACATTTTTGTCCTGATAATCTAGCAATGATTTCAATTGAAAATAGTCTCGACTATTCTAATTTGAAATATCCACAGTATAATAATCCTCCTCCACCTCTAAAGAGTTATATAATCTTAAAAACATGTATATTTATTATCTATTTCATGTTACGTTCTATAAACGTTTTTGTATAAGTAGTTTTTACGAACAAACAAAGCTTCAGAATCTTTTGCCTTTTCTAGTTCATTATACGTAAATCATTAATGAGAACAAGTATGTATAAAGTTTGCGAGCGGATTTCGTTGATAAGCATTTTTTTAATTTGTTAAGGTTGTTGATACACGCCAAGCTACACACCGATCATTTACTGATTTCCGTATCAGTGTTAAAATGGGACCCAGTGATACTAGATGACAGATCGGTGACCAATATCGGATAAAATTGTTAATAATAGCAATCTTGTACATCATGTAAGGGAATTAAACGAATAGCTCTACCCTGTGTATCTCGTTTATGGTGTAATAGGTCGTAAAATAAAAATGCCTGGGCAGTCGAGACTCGAAATCGTATGTCGGTTGACGCAAGTTGGATTTCAGCTGTTTCGAGAGCGAGAAGAAAGGGCTCACAATGCTTAGATTCGCCTGTTTTCTCGAATTCCCGAAATTGTCCGAAGTGCAGGAGCTCACGTACATTTGGCTGTAGAGTAGTGTGCGTAAATGGAGGGGCAGTTTCGTCCGGGCACCGGTCTGCTGTCTGGTAACACTGGCGGGGCCCAGGAATCATGTGGTTCGCAGCAGCAATCGACTTGGTTTTGCGGGTGGTCCGTGATCAGAACGAGTCACAGTCGGGCCCCGGGAAAACATTTGAATGCTATACATAAATATAAATAAATGGATTTGCCGGCATTAGCATAAGTAACTGGAAGAAGCCGCGGCTCGCGTCTCTTTGCTGTCTACCTCCCGCTCTCTGTCGTTCTCGCGAGAATGGACGTTGATTTATGCTCGATGTCCCTTTAGGTTCCTGCGGCATTCACCGTCCTACCGTCCCTTTAACTTAAAAGGACACGGGTCTACGAGTGGGACGCACGTCCATCTCGTCTCGCCGGTCGTACGTATGGGAATTAATTCCGAAATCATGAGATTCTTACTCTTTTGAATGGCACTGTTTCAATGAAACGATAGAAACGATCCTCCAAGTGCACGCGACAAGACTTCTTAGAGGTTCTATTACGAGGATGGGTGCCAGCGAATAATAATTGCAACATAATAATATGCAAGGAATTGTGCGTTTCTTCTATATTTATAAAAAAATGTCGATTAGCTGGTTATTTGAAGAACGTGGCATCTCGAGAACGCAACCAAGTAATACGACTCGACGATATCGAAAACGAACATAAAAAAAGTACTTTTTTACTGTACACACGGAGTGTTTGTAATTTTCAACCCGTCAACCTTGAATAGATTAACATTTCAATGCGAGTGTCGAGGTTCCTGGAAATCAGAGATCAGAGAAGAAACGCTTCTCCGCGCTGGAAGTTTATTCTTTTTTTTGTAAAACATCATATCGTAATTTCGTGTAATCTTCTTGAAGGGTTGGGCGTGGTCAGACCGCAGAGGTACTCTGGTAAGGAACAATGCGTGTAATTAACCGAATCTTCCAAACGATCCTCTATCCTTCTTCTATCGTGCCGCTGACGAAAGGGTAGATTTCTAAATTACGTGGCTCGCGTTGAAGAATCACCGTATTGCGTAAAATTGATATAACGAACAACCTAGCACCCTTGGCCAATTACCAGAGTGAAATGTTTGCGTGCAGCACGACAATTCTCTTGTACGTTCCTTACTATATCCAGACGCAGCGCAACGATACTTCCACTTTCGTCGTATCGTAATTTCATAGAAGACGCTAACAATCACGTTATGCAAGAAGATCAAAATACAGGTAATACGTAGAAAGGTGCGCGTCAGACGGTCTTAAAACGTCAGCAACATCGACGGCGGCGATTGTTCGTTCGGTTTCGTGTTTGAGCCAATTCAGTCGTAGTATGATCGTCGGATTCTGATGCGAGCATACGTTTTCCTTATCGGAGATAAAGTAAAGCTTCGGGTGAGGAAAGTCCATTTTTGGACAGGCGTCGTCTGTTCGTCGGCCGTGTAAATATCCACCGACAGAGCCCCTATCAGGGAGCACCCCACCACTGCAACTCCCGCAGAATCACCCTCCACTTCCGTTCGGAATGGTAGCCACTCCTCTCAGCCTCTGTTGATACTTCCTCCTCGCGCGTGTATCTCGTCAGTCGGCTCGGAGCCACGTGCGTGTGCTCGAGAAGCTCTGTTACGAGAGTCTTCGCCAGGTCTTTCGCGATCGAAATCAGACTTCCTGGTCGTCGATCGATCCCAAGCTTCCCCGAACGTAGCTCCGAACAATCATTTCTGGACACTTCCGCGCGGAACAATTACCGAGACAATTGGAAAAATTCGATCGTTTCGCGTTACTGTGCGCGAAAACTCTATCGAACGAAAGGACGAAGAATCGATCGAACGATTCGCGAGTGAGAATTTGCTTGGGAACTCTCGAGGGCGAATCTTGTCGACGTTTCTTTCGCGAGTGAAAGAGTCGGTTGGGTTTTCTGTAAACGTCGAGAAAGAAAAGTATGGAGTCTAACTGGAAGACGCGAAGCGCTCGGTGTAATATGTACCGATTCGTCCGCGTCGTCGGCTCAGACAGCGAGAACGAACCGCGCCGTCTCGACGGTGCGACGTCTCGCGTCTAAAACGACCAGGAAACCCAAACTCAAAGACAGATGGTGGAAGCAGGGAGGACTAAAAATATCGGCCGTTGGCACGCCGTTGGCTCGCTGTACTTCAACTTGAACGATTTCACCGGCTGGAG
This sequence comes from Colletes latitarsis, assembly GCF_051014445.1. Classification (NCBI taxonomy): domain Eukaryota; kingdom Metazoa; phylum Arthropoda; class Insecta; order Hymenoptera; family Colletidae; genus Colletes; species Colletes latitarsis. The sequence continues at coordinate 20,268,457 of NC_135135.1, read as the reverse complement.
AACGGAGCGTTCCATGGCCGAGCGTCGGCTTTAATCACACTGAGAACTCCCAGACCGCGAGCCATTCGAAGGGAGGATTCTCGATGTTGCGCGCGGTCGACTCCCTTGGGGGATCTCGTCGCGAGATTTACTCGGTGCTAGTTCTTGTCGTTGATCGTTGGATTCCAAACACGAGACTCCGCAGGCTATAGTAGCGGATAGAAAAGAAAAATAAGAACGTGGCAAACGGCCCGAAGAAAGCTGAGTCCGTCGTCTTGAAACCAACAACCTCGATAAATATCTGTCTTGGCGCGGCGAAACTTGGAACGATCCGTTTCTTTGGAAAGCTGGAGCATGGACAGAACGGGCAGGGTAAGCGTTTTACGTTATTTAAGGAGTCAAGCTCTATGGAAGTTTGATTTGTTGCGACTAGACCTCGATTCTCGGTGAAATAGGAGAGACATGCTAGACGTTGTGAATCGTATCCACTTTCACGGTGTTACATAAAGAATTGCAGCGTAACGTATACTCCAGCAGCTAGGTACATTGCGCGAAGGTTCGCGATATTCTGCTGATTTTTCGCTATGGAACGTGCCACGCCATTTCTGCGTTCTACTCGGTTCTCTCTTTATCGCTCGATCGGTCTACCGTAATTTTACGCATTCAACTACTTTCGCCCGATTCATCGATTCGATCGCTTTTACGTTCGCGAGTGGAATCGTTGAACCAAAGCGATCGTAAGCGGGTAAAGAAATATCAGTTTACGAGTGCAAGTACACATTCGACCGAATAGACGAAACTCGGATTAGTTTGCTCGAGAACGGGAGGCCCTGCTCCCTCTAATTAACGGTTTCGGTAAAATCTGATATTAGCTCTAGAACATAGTAACAACTTATCTTAAAGAACATTGGGTTTCATACAAGTTTTGATTCGATCAAGTTCGGTCGACAACAGTCTAGTATAATAGTAGAATTCCGAACGTAGACATCTGGAAAAACGTTAATAGCACGGTTGGTCCTGATCGGTGGTTTCAGCTGCAGAGGATCAACAGCAGGAAACCAGAACCGGGACTCGAGCGATCGCCCTGAAGCCTTCGGTTCCTGTTGGCTCGCGGATGATGCACGATCATCGTCATCAAGGGAATCAACTGTAGCCGAGTTCTTTCACTGATGGTGTTTTACGGCGCGTTTGTTTGAAATTCTTCGCGCAGAGTTGCGGCCGTATTTATAGACCCGCGCGGTGTGCGTACGCGCTCGCGAGTTCACGCACGTAGAATCACGCGCACGCCTCCTCTCGAAGAGGCCGAAGGAAGTCAGAGGGACGAACGTAGACGAGCAGACGAGCAGACGAGCAGAGGAGGAGCGAGCGAGAGGCATCGTGAAAACGAAGCTGACCGTGGTTCGTCGACGAGGTTCCACGGAGGGACGAGCACGCGGCACGTCGCGATCATGAAGCGATGCATCCGCAACAGGAGCATCGGCCCGCTTCGTCGACCAACTGTCTACGCTGGCTGCCCCCACTGGGAGTTATCGACTTACCGGGCATGATCGGCCGCCTGCCAGGCCCGAACGCATTTTTTCGCATCGTACTTCTCTTTCTGACCATCGGGACTGTCGTCTGCGTCAATCATACCTCGGTGAGTACCTTACCTCGGTGACGTACTACTATACGAAACATGGAGCTACACAGTCGATGATCCTGCCTGGTTAGGGCTAACCTCGATCACCCTCCAATCCTGTTATTCGAGTCCTAAGAGCGGCGTGTACGAAGGGGACGTTTTCGAGAGAGTGGAAGACAAGATGCTCGACGAACGATCAAATCTATCTCGAGCAAGTTCGATCGGACGATTTTTTGGTAATCCAAGATACTCGTGCGCTAAGAATTCCTTCGTTCTTGCGATGAAAGGAGCTTCTCGATTACGACCATTTTCCGATATCGTCGAATAAATGTCCGATCCAACGGGAACTATCGGTATCTAGATATTCCTAGTATTCGGGGCACAAGGTACTTTCTAAATTCTCGCGCGTTTTTCTATCTTTGTACGCGTCCGATACAGAATTCGATACCACGACGATCGAAAAGAAACCATAGCGCCGAGCAAAGCTTTCGACTGCCGTACCAACTCGGATCTCGTTCCACTAGCTTCGTTGTCAGCGAGGAAATCCGATCCAAAAATATCGTTTTCATACCGTGCACGCGTAATTGAGCACGCGTAATTAACAAACGTCAGAAAAAAAAACGACGTAGCGTAACGGACGCATATTAATCTTCTTAATTAAAGACAAGATACCTCGCGTACTTGTAGGCGAGAGCCGTATTTTTTTCCGGGGGATTAAGTGCAACCCTGGACGTCGTTCAAACTAGAGATATTCGCGTCGACTCGTAACACCGATATCGACAATTTTTTTTCACGGTTTTGGCGTGTTTCTCGATCTCGACGATCGTAAAGTCGTGTAGTAGGACAAAATAGAATATTACGCGCGTTAAATGTGCCGTACTATCGATATTTCTATATTTTAAGTTCGCGCGTGACCATTCGACGCTGACTGGAGCTCGACGTAGCTGAAAAACGCGCAGTTTGCATACGTTGCTCAAATTCGGTGAACAGATATACGACACGCGATCCTCATCTAACGGAGGAACTAAAAATGTGCATTTATGCTTTGCGTCGTGTTGCATCGTTAACGATAATGTTCTCGTTTCATCAACCGTTTCACAAGTTCCCAATAGTCCTCAAATAAATACACGTGCAAACCATCGTTACGGAATATTAGAATCCGACTTCAGAACTCGCAGTTACGGTTCTCGGGTTACCACCCACAGTCCCACGAAACATCAAAGATCAACATTCGAGCTCGACATTTACACCAAGCTTTTTCGTCCCGATAACATCTTCTCGCGACTACGGCAGTCGGAGTTTATATTTAGGACGTTGTTTCTGTCTCGATCGTGATGTTTTCGCGCACGGAACGCGTCGCGTCGCGTCTCTTTTCGATCGTAAATCCGCGAATCAGTCTCACCTGGTTATCAAACGCGCTAGACTCGAAGACGGGAAAAGGCTATATGCGGATGAACGGGTATCGAATAGAACATCGATAAGCATTTATTCGAATTTCTCTCTTATCTGGTGTAACTGATCAATTTATGGTTCGATCTCTTGGTCAGGAATCGCAGATAGCAGCGGGCAGATTCTTCTTCCTTTCTCTTGTAACATTACACGTATCGCTATCGTAAAGTCTCGCTTATGGGCAACGATCGAGCCGAGATCGCGAAAGTTCGTTCCTCCAGAATGTTCCAAGGACATGCTTGGTGTAAAATCGAAGATTACAAGTAGAGAAAATATTTCGTATTAACGGTACCGTTCTCGGGCTCTTTGTTTTCCAACGTTCTTCTTGAGGAACTTAAAAATTTAGCTTTACCCAACACGTATTTGCCCTATACGTTCGTCGATTAATAATCCATTCCCGCCCGATCGTTAACGGTAGTTTGCGACGGAAAAGAATCGACCAATACCGTTAACAAAAAGAGATCGCGTCGTCGTCCATCCTGACCATTGTTTCTTCCAATAGCGTAAAGACGCGAGCAGAAGAATGTATCAAAGGTAACTTCCGGTCTGCCGTGTCCCGATGCTACCCGCGGCTCTTACAAACTGGCAACTTATTCTCTGATTAATAGCGACGCCCTTTGGCGAACATGGTCGAGATGAAAGAAAGACGACGCGCAACGTATCGATCAGTCGTGAGTTTCTAGTTGCGTAGTAATAGCGACTGACCCCGGGGACTCGAAAGCAACCGTGCACGGATTTCTTGGACAACCCGCGGAGAAACTTCCTGTCGCAAGATCCGCGGAGATGCACTCGACTCTCTCGTGGTCGCCAGAATAATTGACCGCTATTCAGAGGAGATGACAAGCGAGTCAACTACAACGGATCTCCAAGATTAATAATTGCGATAATCATCGTTTTGCGTGAAGTTATCGAAAACGCAAAACTAAGTAATAATACGATGATTTTAGATCGTAGATTTTCTATGTATACCTCGTCGGTTGGTTAAACTAAAGACAGTGGAAGCGTTGGACGATTGTCACCCCGAAGAGATTCTTTCTTTCGCGAGGTAGCTCGATTACCTTCATATCGGATATCGTGACGATTATCGCGTCGAGCTACAGTCGTTGCAGGACAGGAAGGATGTTAACGCGGTGGGGAAAAAGTTGTCGCAACGAGGGTACGAACACGGACGGTTAGGAGGAAGGGAACGCGAGCGAGAGACCGAGGAAAAGGTCGCGTAAAGTTCTTCTGGTTCCTTCGCGTTCTGCTACCGATCCCATTCACCTTTCGCAGCTCGCGAATCACAGCCTGGAAAGTGCTCTCAGTCGAGGGTTGGTCGCTCCGAAATTCGACAGGGTTTGCGGCATCTGCGCGCGGCTAGAAATATTTATCAGTGACATTGTACCTTTACTTGGGGGTTTAGCAATCGTTCAACGGGGAATGGGAACCTATCGGAACAAGTTATTCCGGTATAACTTGCTCGCGTACAAAGAACTGCCCCCCATTAATATTGTGTATTAAATGCAACTCGTTTTCTGCTCCGTCGATTTAACGATTCCCGCGAATCGGATGGCGTGTTTTCCAAACGAAGTAGTTCTGCCTGCTATGCTTGCTCGGATCGGAGACCTTATTTTCGAATCTACGACTATACTCGGTCCTTAATCGAACGATTCGATAGGGAGAAACGCGGTCTAACGAAGAGTAACGGAATAGGAAGCAGCGGTGGCACGGCGATGAAGACGCCGATCCGGAAATAACCACGACCGTAAACGCAAGTCGGACGCGTACACGCGAACGGAGCAAGAAAAAGAGAAACGGGCGCCGTTTAACGGTCGTCGTTGAAGAAACACGCCAGGTGACTACCCCCGATGGCTGCTCTACGAGTCCCCGTAACGGCTAGCTTTATGGTTTCACGGTTCGAGATCTCCGATTTAAACTGTAATCTCGCGAATCAAGGATCGTCGTTAATACCCGACCAGAAATAGCACTTTTTTCGGAAACCAAGCGAAACGATGCCAAGCAATGTCTCGTTTCTGAACGGTACTGGAACGCTAGGGAAATTGAGTAAACGCTGTGCAAGAAGAACGCGCGTCGCATTCGACGAATTAATTACCATCTCGTTACGTTGTCGGACGTGATTTTAAAACAACGGTCCTATCGATACCCAACGTTAACAATGGCTTCGATACATTTTTTAACGGCCGCGTCGCAATATTTTAAGCGTTTAAGTGTCAAAAATTCCCTTCAACGAAATCGAGCAATTTTTCAAGAAAGTTAACGATCACGTTTCAATTCCAATTTTGACCATCGGTTTTGCAAACCTCGAGACTGGAAAGTACAAGTCGCGGGGAAACGTTTCATTAGTCAACTAGAGTGGGCGAACAATCGCGTTGTGCTCTTCATTGGACAAGGGAGACAGTAAATCACGCGATGATCTCATCACGACATTAAGATATTGTATGAGAGAGAGTGAGGTATACATACAAAGGCGTTAAAGTTGCAGGGGACACGATACACGGTGCGACCGCGCTACGCTACCGTGGCTTGCAATAAATTCCGTGGGAGTCTCGTACAACCGACGTTCTTCCGACAGATAACACGTTTCAGCGTTCCGTGGCGTGGTTTAGGGTTATCGATAAACACGGTAGCAGCGAGCGTGGAAATCAAACGAATCATTCAGACAGATCTTTGGGACGGGGTGTATATTTTCTACTTTACTTAGAGCGAAACGAAGTAATTTGCTTCTGGAAAATATGTACCGTGAGAAACTTATAGTAAACGATCGACAGATAAATATTCCTCTCTTACTATTCCCTTGGGAGTGTTCTGCCTAATTGAATAAGAACGGTTGAAATCGTTGGTCCGAGCAGCGCGTCGTCTCGGTCAGGCACGTTTCTTTAGTGAAACGATCTGTGCGTTCGCGGAAAGAACCAACGTCGCATAGCGAGTATCGTTTCGTTGAATCGTCGCGAACAAGATAAGCGTAAACGGAATCGCGTCGCCCTTCCGGTGTTCCCTTAACCGTATCGTCGCGATCGTAGGATTACTACTGTTCTTTAATGTTTTTGGAAACGAATTAAATAGCGTCTCAATATTCGCTAGTGGGATAAGAAGAACCTAGAATACCACCGGTTTGTCACCGAGAAATATCGCAAAACGTTTGGTTCCATAGAGGAAGAATAGGAGAATAAGGCGCTAGGAAGCAAAGCAAACGATGGTAAATTGATCGGCGTAAGTATTCGTTGGCAGAATTCTCACGAATGTAACATACGCAGCACGATTTACGCGATGTCGCGCCACGGCCCGAGACGTCATCCTGACCATAGTAGGTGGACGAAGACCTTGGCCTTCGGATCGCTCGCACGAGGACATAAATCAGACCGCGATCTCGCCATAGCGAGCGTTCCATCGACCAGGAGTCCCTGTATTAAATCCATGGTAGTCCACCGGCGAAGAAATCTCCGGCCATTTTCGGACGTTGAACGCTCCAACCACGCTACCATCTAGGGTATAGTCGGGGCGTCAGCTCGCGAAACGAATGTCATTGCTTCCGAACCTTATCCATCTTCTTTGGCGTGTTGGTTGCTCGGTTGGTTCGGAAGCTGCCTCTTTCCATGGCTACTCGACAATCCGTTTTTTTTACACCAGGCCCTTTTTACCGGGCCTTCTTTGCGACCAGTTATTGCATCGTTCGGTGCCTCGAACGAAAATTTATTTCTTCTTTTATTTGTTGCTTGTAAAACGAGGGTTCTTTCATCTTTTAATTATCATTTCTACGAGTCACCCATGTTATTAAATTATCTACCGAATATTAGATATATCAGCGATTTTCGGCTTACAACGGAGATTGTATTCGAACGCGCGTCTATCTTTACCATGATTTTCTCCGTTTCACGAAACAAATGCTCGTCGTAGTCGAGTACAGTTATAAAGTACAAAGAATCGTGCACAGGTGCAGAACATGGCGCATAAACGGTGGAATGTGTCTTGGTAGGGTGCCGTTCAGGGATGCAGCGATTTGAATGCGAAACGGTATTAAACCTGCATACGTAATGCCGGTGAATCATTTGCGGCACGGCCCTCAAGAATTCTTGGAACGCCGCGCAAGTCGAATGCACAACTTTTATCCGTTGTAACGTTCGTCCTACCTTTGGTAAAACTTTTTGAAATCTGTCTCCCTGCAGACCGGTACCAGCTTTTTATCCAACATCTTCGACGACCAACCGATACCTTCTCTCTGTCTTCATCCCTCGAAATTACTTGCCCTTTACCCGGAACGCGGTTTTTGTGCCCGCGTCAGACAGAACGAAGGCACCGCGGACTTTAGCCTAGTTTGGCCATGTCCAGCACACCGCATACAAATTCCTCTCCTCGTCTTCTACCTGTCCCCGAGCCGACTCTCGCTTTTTTCCTTTCGACGTCGTCCGCCAGGGAAGCGACAAATTTCTAATGCCACGAATTTCGAATGTCCTTAAGTTTTCGAGCATTCTTCGACGGACGGATTCGATGGTTCGGCGTTATTCCGTATACAGAGTGTTCGGCCACCCCTGGGAAAAATTTTAATGGGGGATTCTAGAGGCCAAAATAAGACGAAAATCAAGAATACCAATTTCTTGATGAAGGCTTTGTTAAACAGTTATTAACGTTTAAAGTTCTGACCGTACTCAATTTTTTTCTCGAAAATGCGCCAGATTTCGGGAATATGTCTATTCACCAAAAATGATTGTAATTGACCCCTGCAACCGAAAATAATTTTTCCAAAACGATTTGAAATTTTTCTTTCTCGTCGAAAAATTTCACACCTTCTCGAATTTTTTTCTAGAAAGTGGATAGGATTTCGGGGGTATGTGTATTCACCAAAAATGATTGTAATTGACCCTCGAAGCCGAGAATAATTTTTTTAGAAGGATTTACAATTTTTCTTTTTCGTCGAAAAATTTAGGCACCTACCTGTCGATTTTTCTTAAAAATTCCTTTTTCATTTTTAGTAATTTTGTTTGACGCGCTATAGAAAAGTTGTCTAATACTTTCTTGTAGGTGCCCATGAGCTCTACTTCAGAAAAAAGTTTCATTGAAATATATTCACAATTGTAGGAGTTATGGCTGTTTGAAAGTTGGACCATTTTTATGGGGTTTTTCTCATTTTGCGGGGTCAAGGACCAACTTTTCAAATATTTTTGCAACTTCTACATATGTTCCATCAAAATACGCGTAGTTTGCGTTTTTGAAAATTAAAATGGTTCAATCCGTTCAGAAGTTATGACGTTTTAAAGATTCGCATGAAATTTCGGGGAACGATTTCTGGCCAGAAATTATATTTTCGGTAAGGAATTTTTTTCTCGAAACTGAGTAGGATTTCGGGGGCATGTCTGTTGACCAAAAATGCTTGCAATTGACCCCTGTAACTAAAAATAATTTTTCCAAAACGATTTGAAATTCTTTTTTTCCGTCGAAAAATTTCACACCTTCTCGAATTTTTTTCTAGAAAGTGGGTAGGATTTCGGGGGTATGTGTATTCACCAAAAATGATTGTAATTGACCCTCGAAGCCGAGAATAATTTTTTTAGAAGGATTTACAATTTTTCTTTTTCGTCGAAAAATTTAGGCACCTACCTGTCAATTTTTCTTAAAAATTCCTTTTTCATTTTTAGTAATTTTGTTTGACGCTCTATAGAAAAGTTGTCTAATACTTTTTTGTAGGTGCCCATGAGCTCTACTTCAGAAAAAAGTTTCATTGAAATATATTCACAATTGTAGCAGTTATGGCTGTTTGAAAGTTGGACCATTTTTATGGGGTTTTTCTCATTTTGCGGGGTCAAGGACCAACTTTTCAAATATTTTTGCAACTTCTACATATGTTCCATCAAAATACGCGTAGTTTGCGTTTTTGAAAATTAAAATCGTCCAATCCGTTCAGAAGTTATGACGTTTTAAAGATTCGCATGAAATTTCGGGGAACGATTTCTGGCCAGAAATTATATTTTCGGTAAGGAATTTTTTTCTCGAAACTGAGTAGGATTTCGGGGGCATGTCTGTTGACCAAAAATGCTTGTAATTGACCCCTGCAACCGAAAATAATTTTTCCAAAACGATTTGAAATTTTTTTTTTCACCCAAAACTTTCAGCACTTACTCGAATTTTTTTCTAGAAAGTGAGTAGGATTTCGGGGGTATGTGTATTCATCAAAAATGATTATAATCGACCCTCGAAGCCGAGAATAATTTTTTTAGAAGGATTTACAATTTTTCTTTTTCGTCGAAAAATTTAGGCACCTACCCCTGTCGATTTTTCTTAAAAATTTGTTTTTCATTTTTAGTAATTTTGTTTGACGCTCTATAGAAAAGTTGTCTAATACTTTTTTGTAGGTGCCCATGAGCTCTACTTCAGAAAAAAGTTTCATTGAAATATATTCACAATTGTAGCAGTTATGGCTGTTTGAAAGTTGGACCATTTTTATGGGGTTTTTCTCATTTTGCGGGGTCAAGGACCAACTTTTCAAATATTTTTGCAACTTCTACATATTTTCCATCAAAATACGCGTAGTTTGCGTTTTTGAAAATTAAAATCGTCCAATCCGTTCAGAAGTTATGACGTTTTAAAGATTCGCATGAAATTTCGGGGAACGATTTCTGGCCAGAAATTATATTTTCGGTAAGGAATTTTTTTCTCGAAACTGAGTAGGATTTCGGGGGCATGTCTGTTGACCAAAAATGCTTGCAATTGACCCCTGCAACTAAAAATAATTTTTCCAAAACGATTTGAAATTTTTTTTTTCCGTCGAAAAATTTCACACCTTCTCGAATTTTTTTCTAGAAAGTGGGTAGGATTTCGGGGGTACGTCTATTGACCAAAAGTAATTGTAATTGACCCCCGTAACCGAAAATAATTTTTCCAGAACGATTTGAAATTTTTGAATGGCCGAACACCCTGTATAATAATTCCGATTAAACGTACAAACGTTACGTAACGCTAAAAGAGACGATTAGATGTTCCATTTAGCGACGAACCTCCCTATATACATAATGTACTCGGTATCGTACGATTGTCCATTTAGTGTTGGATTACTTAAGACGCTCGGCCTCGATGAGGCAACTGTCCCGAGTCTTGCTTCTCCATTGTTTAGGATAATGGGGAACGTGGGCCGTCGAACGGAGGGTGTGATCCGTGCCAGTTGCACTTTGGCCGATCGCGGAGCTCGACTCTGATCATCGATCGAAAATCCTTGCGAGGGCCTAAAGGGAGCTTTCTGACTACGATTACACGGTGCGTAGGTGCGCAGACACGGTGACATTGCGTAACGCGCGATTAGCGATGCCGGTAGTTAGGTCGCGATGCCATTTACGAGCCGGCAAATTGAGTTTAGTGCTGCGTGCTGAGCGTTACAGCCTTGGGGAATGCTGGACGATACCGAGCGCGAGCACCGTCAGCAAACACTGCTCTATTAACTCTTTGCTTAAGAACGAGTAATTGTCCGACCGTTTTTGCCCTGATCTCTCTTTACGACGAACGATCTGCGCCGAAGACCCGATTACGTTTCCACGAGGTCTTCTTGTCGCCGTCTGGACATTTGCACGGATCAAAATGGATCGTTAAACTTTTATTTCAAGGAACTGGTCGGCAGCTCTTTCGATCTTCTAAACCAGTATGATTCAGTTTTTCAATCGACTTTTCACACGTACAATCACAAAACAGGTTATGATGTTGTACGTTTTAAAAAGCTAGACTCCGTTGACCAAAGTACGAGGGATTTCTTAATTTGAAATTATCAAAAGATGTCGTGTTTCGTCCGTTTGTGTGACTTTCGAAAGTCGTTGCAACAGTTGACGCGTTCGCTCGTATCAACGATCTATGTATTAGTTAATTCGATTCGTTCTTGTTACTTTAAAATTGTTTTTGCAGCGATCTGCTTACGTAACGGACATACGTTCTGCGACAGAATTACTTTTCCTCGTGTATGTCGCTCGATATTGGATCTGCACCTGGAAACTATTCCAGGTCCATGCATTATCTCGTCTAGAAAAAAATAAACATTTTCGATTGCAGATACCTTTATATTCGCGGGTGATATTTTCTATACTATACAGGGTGTTGAGCCACCTCTGGGAAAAATTTTAATCGAAGATTTTAGAGGTCAAAATAAGATGAAAATCAAGAATACCAACTTGTTGATGAAGGCTTCGTTAAGAAATTATTAACGTTTAAAGTTCCGCCTGTACTGAATTTTTTTCTCGAAAATTCGTAGGATTTCGAGGGTATATGTAATGACCAAAAATGATTGTAATCGACCCTTGCAACCGAAAATAATTTTTTCAGAATGATTTGAAATTTTTTAATTTAATATTTTAATAACTTTTTAGCAAAGCTTCAATCAAGAAATTGATATCCTTGATTTTCGTCTTATTTTGGCCTCTAGAATCTCCCATTAAAACTTTTCCCAGGGATGGCCGAACACCCTGTATATCAAAAATCGACATTTGTGATTAATTGTAGTTTGGTTTATGTAAATTTTAGAATGGAAACAGAACATTCGTGACAGACGAGTACGATAATACAAGCTGGATACGTGTGAACGTTCAAGATTCTGTTGCGGAACATGTGTCAAAAAACAGTAAGTTCCTTTTTCTTTTTTAATTTCTCGTTAGCCACTTTAGTTAGCTTTGAATACTATACGACACAAAGAACAGGTCGTAATTTCCACGTAATATTGCATGTGAAACGACAAAAGAAATATCATTATAATATATTATTACGATACTCTTTTGTTGACAGGATCCACGAAACTGTTCTTCACAAACTGGAGCGAATGGTCGGTGTGCGATCGCCATTGCACGCAGAATCGCGTTCGAAGGTGTAGAGCGAAAAATAAATGTGGATCCACGATACACAAGGTGCGTTTCGATCTTTGCCCATTTTTCGATTCACCGTTTCCGAGTTTTTATGTTTAAAACTAATTAATTTACCGAATATCTTATAGGAAGAACGTACCTGTCGACACAACAGAAAGGGTAGATGGAGACGATGCAAGCAACGACAGAGGCGAGGACATAGGCGAAAGGATAAATTCCATGTAGTACAGGTGAGATTTTAAATGCAATTATTTGTGTTTGATTTCTATGAATCGGGCAAAAGTGTCACGGTGTAAATTAATATTTGATACGCTTAGTCCCGAGAATTTCATCTTTTTCTTTCTCTGCGGTAACGCGTCGTAATCGCTGCAAGTTTAAGATTTTAAGACCCATTAAGATCGCTGCAAGTTTAAGACCCATCGAGCCCCAGTAAGGCCCGGTGCTGCAGACTGCTTAGCCTAGTAACTTATTTTTAAAAGTTTCCTATGACATCAGTTGCCTAAGAAGGAAGCGGAGCCTAGACAAGGGGAACGAAGAGGCAAGGATGTCAAAGATAAATCGGTAGGCCATTATGGGAAGTGGAGCAAATGGTCACCCTGCACGAGGCTGTGCACCACTCAACGTCACAGGTGAAATTTTCAAAATTCTTTTACCTATTTAAGGTCGTTTGCTGTCACGGTATTTTTAATTCCGACGAAATCGTTGAAGGTGGTGCAAGAAACCCGGAATTTGCGGACGCGACGTAATAAGAGAGACTGCATATTGCTACGTAGAGGGTAGTTTCTGCCAAAGATGGATACATCGAAAGATTCGGGGGAGTCAAGAAGAGGATAGCGATGGTGAATTTTACAATAGATCCAAATAACTTGCTAATTTCTTTAGAAAAATATATCGGAATAATTTACTCGTAGACATAGTTTTGGACGAGTTTGAGCTGAATCCCAACACTGTCGACAGTTTTCTTCCCGAGAAGAGTGCGCACTCTTGGAAGTGCGGATTACCGAGCACTCAAAAGAATTCTCGATTGTCTTATTTTATGAGGATCATTGGTGGACGTCCGGCAATTCGTGGAAGTTGGCCTTGGCAGATCGCCGTATTAAACAGATTTCGTGTAAATTCTTTATCGTTTAAAAATTATGTATCAACGATCGATAATGTTTCTTTCCATTTCCCGCTGAAAGAAATATTTTTATAGGAGGCCTTTTGCGGAGGTACTTTGATCTCGTCGAGATGGGTATTAACTGCGGCTCATTGCATCAGAAAACGTCTTTACGTTCGCATAGGGGAACACGATTTGACGGTGAAAGAGGGCACCGAGTTGGAGTTGAGAGTAATTTCATTTTTTGTCAGATCTGTATCAAGTACTTTACAATGCTGTAGAACAGTATAAAGTACACGATATAATAAATAATAAATTTACCTTCGTTATCCTGAGTAGCTAACACTGCAACGATTTTCATTTAGGTGGATTCGGTAACGATACACCCTGAGTACGATGCCGATACCGTGGATAATGACGTAGCGATGCTGCGTCTTCCAATCGCACTGACTCCGTCTCCGTCAAGAGGAATCGTTTGTCTTCCTGCTCCTAACCAGCCTCTACCTGTTAATCAACTATGCACCATCATTGGCTGGGGGAAATCGCGAGTCACCGATCATTTTGGCACCGATGTTCTTCATCAGGCTCAGGTACTCGAATTTATTTATTCGTATCTTTTACTCTGCTTTCCGTTTTATGTCCCTTCGAAACATACCGACTTTTTAACTAGTTGATCACCTATTTTTTTAGAGGCTTCGTATCTTACAGCTACATAGTTGGGTGATGTTTTTTGTTAGTTGACTTTCGAGTCGTTCATCTAGTAGTTAAATTAAGCTTAATTCTTAAGCAACTGTCCAACGTTTAGTCGTTTCTCAATTTCTCTTTAATGGCTAAAATAAGACATTTTCTAATTGATTTTTTTTGTTTCAGATACCGATAGTGTCCGCGGAAGCGTGTCGCGACGTATACATAGACTACAGAATCACGGACAACATGTTCTGCGCTGGTTATAGACGCGGAAAAATGGACTCGTGCGCAGGAGACAGCGGAGGTCCGCTCCTTTGCCGAGATCCCAGAAAATCTGATCACCCATGGACTATTTTCGGCATTACCAGTTTTGGCGAAGGATGTGGAAAGCGGGGAAAGTTCGGAATATACGCCAGACTCTCAAATTATGTTCGCTGGATTATCAGAGTGATGAAGGAAACCGACGAGTTTGTTTAACGAATTACAGACACGTGTATGTCTTCCTGCCCAATTGCTGTGCTATGAGTCAACTATTCGTAAACTCACGTTGCTAAGAACAATCTAACAGGAATCTATTTTAGAGCTATCGAACCGATCGTTGTATTTCTTTAAAATTCCCATCGTTTACTCGTCGTCACTGATCAAATCGGTAGGACTTGTATGAAATGAAAAACGACCGTTCCATACAACAACTCGATAAGATAAAGAAGTCGACGACAAAGAGAAAAGCTTTATTTTTAACAAATTAAAGGTTTACACGGTCCTACGATCTATTTTATTTTATACTTTTTATTAAATTATACGAAATTTACCGTGGAAAATAGGAGCTTAGCTGGATGTTTCCTGACACGGACAGTGCTTCGATATATTCGTATTTTTTTTTTCAGTGGATAACGACAACTCGAACGAACACTCTTCGTTGGATCGGACCGTTTCAATTGAATTTGCATTTTGAGAAATCCATTTCAGGATGCTGCTCCATGAACCTGGAACATAAAACGGATCGCTTCTAGATGTCTATAGACTGGAGATTTATGAATTTTCCCACCAATTTTCCTTCGTACTTTTTAATAACGTCCTGTCTCTTCTGCTCGTCCGATGTTGGTAGGCCTAGCTCCTTTTGTCTCTGGTCGTACATCATCTTCTCCACCAAACCTCTGGTTTCACCGTCGAGATCCGACAGCTTGCTGGGTTCAGGGTTCACTTTCTTCGTGCTAATCTCTGGATCGCAGGTCACCACATGAGCCCACCATTGCATTTTGTTTACCTGAGAGGAAAGTTGGTTGCTCTTACCTTTCTCGTTGCAAAATAGAGATTAAAGTAAAGTTATCAGAGTTGGACGGTGTTACTAATTGTTAGCTTGTGATCGGCGATACATCAACAATATTAAACATTTAATTATTATTTAATTACTCTATTAAGAACATCTGGTATCTCTTGGAATATTTTCACTTCTTGTTAGATGCTTGTCTCGAATGTTACCGAAGAATACGTTCCCATCAAAATTACAGTATACAGAATTAATTCCATACCAGCGTTTCCTTACTCGAACGTGACTTACCTTCTCCAGGTTAAGTAGCAGCACTTTTCCGTCTTCGATGACCCAGGTAGATTCTTCGACTTTGACCTCGTGTGGGAAATTGCCGTCGATGATCGGCGGTTGACCCTTTATACCGACGGTTAAGTGCCTTAACGTGATCAACACAGAGACGTCGTTAGGTCGAACTGGATAGATTCCTTTTAGCGGTACTCTAATCTGAAATCAGACAAAGGTTCCAATTCTTATCATCGTTATTCATATCACCTCGAACAAGATATTTTATAAATTTCCACAGACGACAGTCCACAACGTAACGACATTTTTCTTACGAGTTGCTGCTGCATCCTTCTATCTCTACACGAGCAGCAAGAAATGTCGTTTATCGAGACTATCGTAACAATAGCGCGATTGTTCCGGTCGAGTAATCTTTCGATTCTTCTGGCGATTGCGAATCATCGTGCTCCAGTTCTCTGTGGCCTCGCGATTCAACAATTCGCGGCACAGCCTCGAGAACGGACCTTGGTCAATTTAGAAGTTGCGAATCTCGAACTTTTCGCGATGAAAATAAAGGTCTGACGGTTCACCGTAAAAGGAGACACAACAATGCGGGCAAAGGGCGCGCATTCCTCGGATAACTCGATATCGCCGGATCGGATCTCGACGTCGAGTCACTGTTGGCATTAACAGGGTCAAGAATGGACTGGTCACGAGCGACCGTACAGACAGACGAGTCTCGAGAATTCTTTCGATAGACTAGACTTCTGGCCCTAAAAAGTATCGTAACATCATTTCTCTAATTCCTTCGATCGCGCAGTTCGAGCGAGTTTAATTTCTTTATTATTAATTAGTATTAGTATCGTATTATCAAGGACTGTTTTTAAGGGGATGACAGTGTCGTTGTAGAGCTCGCGTTAAATAGGCTCTTGAAAATACACATTTTATACGGTGATTACATATTCATGAGAAACATTAAAAACTGTCGTTACGAAAGATGCTGCGAATGGAATTTGAATAGCAATTCGAAGCAAAAGTATAACATGTGTCACCGGACACTCGGTGGCCTTCGCTTATATTTGTGTATATAGAGAATAACAAGGAGAAGCGATTTATGTATTATGTAAAAGATGCATGACGATAGTAAAAAAAAATGAAAATTTGTCACATCGATGGAACGCTTCGCGAAAGAATCGAAGCAGAGGTTCGAAAATTCAAGACGATCGCATTAGATTCCAAAAGGGGAATCGCTCGCGTGCACAGGATCATCATCCTCGCGTCCGACTAGTTGTTGGATTTTCAGCGTGACACTGACGATGACGACGACGACGCTGCGCTGCCACGGTGCTGCGTGCACCGATGCGTGGAAACGGATCATGGCTACCGAGTTTTGTACCAGCCGTTAACAAAGTGGAATATCATTACGAGGGAATGACAAAGAGGCTGGGAAGACCGCGCGGTGGTTGTCGCGCGATTATCCTCGATCTCTCGAGCGACGCGGTGAACTAGACTGTGACGCGCGCGTTTGAAAATTTCGACAAAAGACCGCAACACTCGTCGTTTACGACTGGTCATCAAGTTTTACGAGGCTACCTCGAGCCGATAACGCGCTTGTACTTAAACTTGAACAGTCCCCGCGATAAGTAACTTAATAACGTTCTTACATCCCCCGCCAGATAGAATCTTTTTGATTTAATAAATTGGCGCAGCAAATTTACTTCTTTCCGTGCGTGGATCGCGCGTCAAAGTTCAGCGAAATCGCAGAATACGATAATCTTTTTGTTATCGAGTAGACATAGATAACGCGTAAATTAATTGGCGGTTAGCTATCTATCGTTAAGCGTGTACATTTAATGTAACGTTTCTCTAACTTATTTAATTGGATTCATTACATCGATAACATCTTTCGCAGCAATAACAGTTGTATACAATGTCCTTTTCAATGGTTTCATCATCCCATATTGCCCCGCTTAATGAAATGTTTCCGCAATTGCCGTGCAAGTTAGAGGCAGACTGTTCGCGCGAAGCGTATCCAAGCCATCCACGATCGTCCGAGATCCTGGGACTTGCGAAATCCGCGCGTTTCTTCCACCTGTAACCGCTCCGACATCATACGCACGCGGCGTCATTATATGTATATGGTTATCGCTTACGGACGATTGCAACGATGGAGCGGTTGAAGGAGACCCAGCAATTTTCAATCGACGCTCCCTAGTGTCCATTATCCCCACCTTTAAACAATCAGCATAACCGTTTCTTTTCTGAACTTGTACAACGATCCGCACCGCCTATCGTTCGATTTCCAAGATTTTTCACATTTTCTCCAGCATATCAATATAACTTATAATAATGAGTTTGTAACGGAAAGTGCATTCGGACGGGCAATTATTCGAACGTAATAAGAGTACTATGTTACATATTGGGAATAGAATACTATGCACCTGTGAAGACCGGTCTATCTGCTTGTTGCCTATTCTCGTATCGTGTTGGTGTTGCGTATCGTTCGGTCATACGATACGTTACAGCGGTATGTAATTCCTTCCCGTATCATCGCTGCGTATTCGTATCGAAACAGAGGATACGCTGCTCGTTGATATGCGGAAACAACGATCTCGGTTTCGCCTTGATCGTCCACGGTCGAAAGAAGCGGGCAACGAAACGATGCATTCTTTCGATACGACAGCGAAAAACGATCGGATCTAGTCCGTCGCGTATCAAGCAACGCTTAGTGATCCACGCAACAAGTGGATACCCGAAACAGAGTGTCCATGCGTCATGTACCAGAGTCACACGGTACAGTAATTCCATGCAAATTTCCCGCTAGCTAATCTGACTTAATCTGATTTGTCAATCACCGGGGGAAACGCGATCTATTCGAGGACAGATATCACGGTTGCTCGAGAACAATAAATTCCTTCTGTAGAAAAAACAATTAAGGAGACAGCGATGTGTCAGAGTGAATTGCCGCGGTGCTGAAACGTAGCCTTGAATTCGAAAGAACAAAAGGAGTTATTACACTAACGAAATGATAGAATATGAGAACGTTTCACCGTCTCTAAGTACATAGATACTTTGTTTCGCGACTCTGTTATTTTTCGAAACGGATAAACGTATTCCAACACCGTTCCTGTTCGATTATGAAAGTTACACGGTAGATCGATCCGATGCTGTCGAATATATCTTCTTCTACTATTGCGCTATAGTTTTTTTGTTAACGCAGCGAAATAGGAGGACACGTAAACACAAGATACACAGGTAGTCGTGGCGTGTTGTGCGCGTAACAACGTAACTCGTCAGGTTCTGTCCAAGTCACGCGAACGAAACTCGTCGAGTTATCGAAGAACGTAGGCTCCGTTCAATGGCCTATACTCGAAGGTTGCAGCGTCGGGAGCCGATTTATTTGGCGCTTCGCCGAAATCCTTGATAATCGAGATTGGCGCCTGTGCTCTGCCAGTGGTTGCGCAATCGAATAGTTTGTTCGTTACTCACTACATTGAATAACGTGCTTTTTCGTACAATCGTCGAGCCTCACAATGAGATACCCTTAACAGTCTAGAGGTCGTGGTTTCGCTTCGATCCGATCCGCAACGACTCTACGGTGCTTTTCGTCATCGTCGCAAACGAGTTGTACAAGTTCGTTGCTTCGTACGTAAAGTTTCGCGTTTAAATTTGACAAAGTAGACACGATATCGCTTCGTATCTAATGGAATTCACGAGTAAGGAAAAAGCCTGGTTTTACGGTTGTTAGAAAGTTGATCGGTCGATCGTTCAACGGGTTATCGTTCAATATGGATTATGGAAGCGCGGCTACGGTCGCATCGTGTGCTTTTCCCCCGTAACTCTGCGCTAGCGGACGGGGCACACGACGGTCGTGGCGAGGTAAAAGCGAGAAAACGGAGGACAGGAAAGATCGATGAGCCTAGTCGTGTCCGACTGCACGGGTGTACCACACAGGTGCATCGCGCACACAACGAGCACCACGTTTCTACGAAAACACGTGCACACCGTGAACAACGGGGAATAATCTAGGGAAGGGAGAGAGGGGCGAGCAGAGAGATGGAAGGCCCAGATAGAAGCGACGCGTGCGCCTATGCATCCGGCTTAGGAGGGCCTTACGATCCGTAATGGCAAACCGAGAAAACCGTGCTCTTTATGTAACTCCCTCACTACCGATCGAGAGCACGAAAAATTTCAATCTTGGTATTCAACGATGCTTTACAGAATATCTGCATTTACACGATGCTATTCGGCATTCTGCATTTTCCTTTAAAAATCGTCTCATACTATAATATATCGGGCACGTATCCGTGCGAGCGGCTGGTTTATTATTTCGTCGATGGTTTAAACGAGCTTGGCTCAACACCGGACGGATTAAGTAATGATAGAAAGCCTGACTGTGTAGTACCTACATATATATTATTCCCGCGTTCGTTCGTTTCGCGGGTTCTGTTGGTTAGAATGCTTCTGTAGGAAAATTCCTTTGTTATTTTTACGCCAGTAATTTTAGCAAATAACAATACGCTTCCAACAGCTGGATTTACAAACAAATTTTCACTACAGTTTTTATAAATCTTTTCGAAAGTGCTTTGTACGGTTCGCTTAACATACATTTTTTAGTACATCGTTTGGAACCTATTAGTATGTCACGCTTTTGTACCGTGAACCGAATACATACTATCACGGTGTACAGTTTACGAGATAATAATTTTATTAACTATTCAGTTTCTAACGCGTTAGGACATTCCAAGTTGCGAATACCGTATTGCCGGTTGCGGTAATAAATCATGCGATCGCGCAATCTTTCATTACCTTGTGCAGAGTTCTTTGATAGTTTGGAAGAATTCCTGTTTCCTTTTACGAGCAACGATGGCTACCGGTACTATAATGCATTTAGTGTTTTCGAAAATGAGTGTACGACCCCAACGAGCTTCCTTTCCGCCGACGTTCCAGCTAAAATCTTTTTCTTTTCGAACGTAAACAAATGGCCGAATCGAGATCCGTATCGCTTTAACGAACAAGAAAACAAATAAACAAAACTCGATTTGCTAGTAGTTAACGAGCGTTTCGACGGGGACGCGGTTGCAGCGCGTAACGATATATTGGCAAAAGGCAGGTGTCGGTGTCGGTTTCTCGACGAAACCATGGTAGTGGTTTGCCGGTAAAAATGCTAGGGGCCCGAGACCGGTTCCTGCCGAAAAATTGGCGCCGAGCAGACCACGTTACGGGTCAAAGAACGGCCTTGCCTCAGCGTCCGTCCCTCCTTCGTCTTTGCCGCGCACTTTTTCGCGTCCTCGTGGTCCCTTCCCTACTTGGAACGTTTCGCACCGCCACTTGGACGCCAGTGGCGTAATATTACTTACAATCGCTACATATGTGCGTGTATATGTGTGTGTGTGCGCGCGCGTCTGTACGAGGCGTGACAGAGAAAAAAAAGTAGTTCCTATATTTGCAATTCATCATCGATCATCTTTCAGAATCCAGTGGCTCGATTCTGGAAATTTACATGAATCAGGAATCCGATAAATTTTCAGAATTCACGGACGAGCCTCCTAATTTCCTGATTCTCGCCGATTACACCGCCGTAAATTTCCGTAAACGGCGAGCCGACGAGGCGAAGCTCGATAGAGAGACGATAGTCGGCGGCCAAGGGAATCAGAAATCGATTGTCCTTTGCAAGATTGGGCAAAGTGTTTGAAAAAAGTCTTAAAATTATCCTGCGTGTGCTCTGTCGCTTCGATGAAATGTGCTCCACGTATCGTCAATTCTGGATTCTGCCACGATCCTGTATCGTATCGAGCAGTCCACTTTATCCACTTTGCGTATAGGAAGAGAAGAATGCCTAGTTTATTTAAAGTACAATGGAACTTTTTCTTGGATCGATTAGGTAGGATCGATTAACGGAGCTCCAGCTCGTCGTTCGTTGCGACAGTGTTTGATACACTTATTGGGCATGCATCGTCCGTCCATATGCAACGGCGCATATCGATGGCAGTGTTGAGCAGAAAGAAGCGAACGCGCGAAACGCGCACAACAGGCCGGTTGCGCAATAAACGCGCCGAAGAGAGCGAAGCGAAGCGTCGATCGGTGGCGCGGCCGCCAAAAGTGAAATCGGAGATGGAAGAGAACGAATCGCGGAGGGGAATCGCCTCGAGGTATAAAATGAAAACACGGGATTAAGGGTGAACTGGAAGTTAACAAAACCGTTGCCATTGAACCACTTTTATCGATAATCAGGCTAACCGAAATAATTACGTTCTTGCCCGAGGATGCTTCCACGGGTATAAATAAGACAAA
The DNA here is from genome assembly GCF_051014445.1 of Colletes latitarsis. Lineage (NCBI taxonomy): Eukaryota > Metazoa > Arthropoda > Insecta > Hymenoptera > Colletidae > Colletes > Colletes latitarsis. Next base: position 20,246,972 of record NC_135135.1, on the reverse strand, counting down.
CGTTCGTTCTCAGATGGATTTCTGTTGGTACATATTGAAATTTAACGAATAAAGATTGTGCAATTTCCATTCAAAGTGCTTCATCGATCTTGATCCCGAATCATTCGTTCTTTTCTCGATTCCGTGATTAGGATTTCCCGATTTATACGAAATATATCTAAAACAAATTTAAAGCCACTTTTAATTTCGTTGGTCTATTCGATTACATCGATACGTATGTAAGTAGTCGTTACGAAACCGACGTAATAAATACTTGGGGTGCAGTGGAATAAGAACAATGCGACCGAACGACTGGGTTATCGCTGCTTTAGGATCGTAGAGAATGGCTGTTAGGCTCGTTAAAGGACCACCGGTGTTCGCAACTTGTCGCAAACGCCACGGAACGCGTTGTACCTTGCCGAGTAGCTAGGCTTCTGACGTCAGCTAATGATTTGTTTGGTCCATCGTGGGGAATTCGTTTTTCTATTACCTGCAACGACGTTCATTTTTTCATCGTAAACTTTCAGGATACGAAAACGGGACAGCAAAAGCGTAGCGTCGATTAATATTGTTTCCAGCAGCATTATGCAAAGCGTTAAGAGCACGCGCGTTCATTGATGCAATTTTGCCCGACGTTCCTTGACACGAATGCGCATGGAAACGCGCACGGAGGCTACGATAAATTTTTAGATAGACTTTAATCGCACCGTTGCGCTGGGTTCGCCGTGGAATATCGTCGTTACGCGCGGCCCGTTGTAATTAAATACATAACAATACTCCTCGATTCGGAGTAACGCCGATTATTGTTTGTACGAGTAATCCCTGAGACGTAAATAGAATGCATCGAACCATTCAAGATGAGTCTCGCCTCTCGCTTCGAGTCTATTCGTGAATCATTACGATAATTGAATTCCCATTTAAACAAAATGCTTTAGAAAGCAGGCGAATAGTTAAAAGTTTCATATTGATTCGAAGAACATAATGTTCCAGGTTTAGTCGGATTAGGATGTGTCCTTATCTAGATTTTTACGTGAAAGAGAGGTATAAATGAATTTAGGTCGATACAATGATACAACGACTATCGGCAAAGGTTACTATTTCTAAATTTTATAAATCATAGATCGATCACAGCTTATCCAATTACGCAACAATCGATAAACTGCGAACAATCGTGGCTTAGGTTCGTCGATCAGCTAGTTAAAAGCTATTTCATGTCTTCTGAAACGTTCTGTTTTTCTATACGCACATTCTGGGCAGCTGCTCGCTTAACCATCTCGATTGTTGCGCCAGAGTCGCCATGCCGCGGCGCATCGCCGTTACGTAGCCTTTTGCCACAACCGCTATTGACATCATAATCATTATCATCATTCTCATTACGTTTACGAGAGCCATACATTACAGGAACGACCGATGAATTCCAGTTATTACAAGTTGAGCCGTGGCTTGGTTCGGCAACGATGCGTTCTTGCAAAGAAACTGTGGCAAAGTTCGGTTAATCGTCGATAGTCCAAGAATCCCGGGATTGGCACACACCGTTAATTCGGGTCAACGATTATCGTGCACTTTAATCGTGATCGCTGGTGGTTACAAGCGATCCCTCGATTTCTGAGGTTCTACGAATAATTCTCTTACAGCGACTCTGGTTCGTTTTCGTTGAGAAACGGTGCTCTCATCGACACTCCAAATAACAGCTTTTACAATTTGCCCATTCAACGTTAACGAACAGTATTATGCGCAAAAAAGCAACTCACCGTTAACAACGATTCAGGTTAAGAATGAAAGCAACTTCTCGCGCGGTCGCGGTATTTCCTAAAAAGAGAGTGTACAAAATTCATAATGTAGGTACGAGTGATATAAAAGTAGTTGGAAAAAGTTTCCCACGACCTATCGGATCGATCGTTTGATCATAATAGAAGTCGTCTCATACTTGTAAAATGCATTGAAAAAACATAGAAACTGGATAGAACTCGCTTCGCGGGCCGGTCAGTAACTCGTAAGGATCATTAACGTCCCCCGATGAGGATAGATCGAGGGGAAAGGGTGACGCAGAACGCAGAACGCAGAACGCGACTCGTTGAAAACCATTCTTATTGGGAAACGATGCGACTTTGATCCGGCTCCGTTGCCATCGTATCGCCCCTCTGCGCGCGAACCAACGACTAGAGCTCGACGAGGATACGGTACGCGAGCCGGTGACACTACGTCGCCGGTGTCAAGGATTTCGAAGGATGCGCATCGGATAGCCTATACCGAGATTTATTGGGTTATTTGCGTATATGTTACAAGGCTACGAGCGCCAACCGACACCGTGAATCCTGGACGGTCGTCGCACCTTTTCCGCTGGCATCGATCTACACCACCGATGCTTTTCGATCCTTTTACCACGCATCGATGCTTTAACCATTTCTATTCTAATATACTTTTTTTTTAATTTATCAGCATCTATTCTCGTTACGTAAAGCCTGGCACGTTGATTATTAATTAATTATTTTCTGCCATTAACTGTTGCTGCTTATAACGTACCTGTAGTTCTAGCGTCGAAAGTAACCGTCGAATGTACAGTCTAATTGTACGATAATTACCTGAGTGATCTCACCATCGCGATCTTCCTGTTTTTCTATTTCACAACTATACGGACTACCATACTATTTCTGAAAGGGTCGAAACCTCGTTCTGTATTTCTTAAGGAAATTCCTGTTTTAAAAAGTAAAGAATGATCATCTTCTGCCCTCCCTAAGGACATTGTTATCAACCACCGACAATTCTGACTCTATATAAAAAGATGACTATTAGATTTAAATAAGAGTTGCATGAAATCGGAAAAATAAATGATCGTTGGACAACGTTGTTTGCCGTTCTTCCCATTCGAATGGATTTCGATCGTCGGTTTGGCTCCGCTTTTCTGTGCTGTAGGGACCTCGTTGAGTTTTCGGTTCTTCGAATCGAAGGGTCGCGCGAAATCAGCAGGAAAAACAACGTGGCACGATATTTATCAGTGAAATAGCGTGTTCGTGTACACGTTCCGTAATTGCATGGCAATTACCGCGACGGCCCCGAACGGAGTGACCTTACGGGGAATGCTCCTTTAAATTCCTGCATTTCGCAATTGCCGGATGTTCGTTGAACGCGCAGTTGACCACGTACTAAGCAGAACCAGTAATTTTTGACGCGCACAGGTCCGTATTTCAGCAGCGTATGATACGTGACCGAGAGGGAGGGAAGGAAGACGAGTGGCCTCACCAGTTGCTCGGGTCTGATCGAACGCGAGACGCATACGGAAAATGTAAGTCCAATGTCAACCCGATGATCCGCTACCCGCTCCGGCCCGCCCCTCCTGGAATAGTTTTTAATCCGTTGCTTTGGCGGCCGCTTGTTGGAAAAAGGTTACGTAACGCGAGGCCTAAATACCAATTTACGTGACCTGCTCGGATGCGCGGAAAAGAGATCCGCATCTAGATGCAGATCGTCTTCTTCGATCGATCGTGTGATTCACTCGCGACGATGGAGCACGGTGTTGCCTTTGATCGAGATCAACGATAAACGAGGCGTCGATTGTCTCAGCCTGGACTAGAATTCTCAACATGAGATTAGAAAAGATTCGTTTCACGTTTTGTATTCCCACTATTGAAAGAACTTACTGGGACTAGCGACCGCGATGGAAATGGACAATCGTTGCGTTCGATTTCGGCCGAAACAACTGATCAGCGCGGTGGTTTTCCTCCGGGCGAGAAAATAATTTCACGCTAAAGGCTCCGTTAAGAGATCGCCAGAGTATCGTAATTTCCTCAAGTTGCAGGCACTTTTAACGCAGCCCCGGGGACCGTGGCGAATCCATGGCCGTCCCTGAAAACCACCGAGCCTTCGCGCAGCCGTAACTTTGTTAAATTATATAGTCTTAAATAATTTAAAACGCCTCTCGAGCGATAATTCACTCGCGTGACCGCGGGATAGTGTGTACGAGTACCGCTTGACAGGCATCGGCGTAATTGATATTACGAAATATTGCGAAACGCTTGTGGCGAGGGTGGCAACAGACCGACGCGTGGTGGAGAGTTTCTTCCTTTCGAGGCGATTTCGTGCAAAACAATTGTCGGTAGGCGCGTGCTCGCACGCGTGCTAAATAAAATGGTACGCCACCCTCGGGCATTGCCAATCTCTGTCAATTCCTTTGTCGGACAGTAATAACGCTAGCTGTACGAGTTTCGTGACAGTTGGATATTTCGTTTCGCTGCTCCATTACCAAACATGCATCTCTCCAATCTGCATCTCCTTTCTTTCAGAAAAATTCGATGGTTTATCCGCTTCGATGTAATGTACTATTCTTGTACTTGAATTATGTTCGCGAACGAAACGTATTTTCAGACCAAACGTATACTAAAATTTGCATTCGCCAAGATATACTGCGTACAGACTCGCAGATATAAATCTCTCCATAAATCAAATCGCAGCTCGACGATAATGTTTTTCAACGCGCGGAAGAAACGATGAAACGATGAAACGAGCCTCTCTTCGTACGCGTACTATCGGAATCGAACCATTGTCCAGGTATAATTCATAAAGGGCGTGCATAAATCTCTACCTTACAAAGTAATATCAACCGTAGCCGTAATTGCAGGTTTCGAAAACTCAATTACGGTATCCCGTGTCGATCGACTAGCTTCTCTGGTTGCAGACAACGCGGCCAACGTGAATCGATTTTTTCCGAAGCACGAGTCAATCAATCGTTCTCCGTACCCTTACGTAATTGTAAAACAAAAAAAACAAACGAAAGAAAACAGAAAATACAGTCCACCGAAATTCAGTAACGGCGATCGTAGCAAACTTTTGATTCGTTCGATCGAGCTGCACGTTTAAACGCTGCGCTGCACCTTCCTTTCCTTGGCCGGTGAACCGCGAAAACGTCGAGGATGTTTGTCTGGCCCACGATCAAAATCGAATCGATACTTATCTCACAGTCATTCAACTATCTGGAGCGTACAACCGTGTTTCAAATCGTGACAGTGAGTACCGATTGGCAGCTCTGTGTCGAATGTTGCTATTTCTGACATCGGGAAGTCCATTGCGAGCCACTTTTCGATAAATCTTGATACGCTGATCATGCTGCGCAACAATCGTGCTGTTTATTCGTACCAAGTATTATGCGCGTGGCAATTGAACGAATCTTCTAATTAACATGTACATTATGTGAATTCTATGCATTTTTTGTTTATTTCTTTCGACACAAGACATTAATATTTTTTTTTTCACACGTTTTGACTTAAACAAGCATCGTTTCTTCGTTGATTTTGCTCTTTAACGAGGAATCCCTCGAAGCTACCTTCAAGTTTACGATATCTAAGACATTTAATTTGTAATTTAAATTGAACGCGCAACGATTGTGCTTACACAAGTGCTTCGATGCGTCTTACAATGTCATATTCTATAAATAATTTTTGCAATATTTTCGCTCAATGACGCCTACGATTTCTAACCTTGCAAAGCTGCTATGTAACCGGTACAGGAAGGAAGGACATTTATCAGGAAATAATCGATCGTCTTCCCACTAAACGTTTCTCACAAGCTAGCGATAAAATCGAATCACGCTAATTGCTGCTCCGGTGACAAATAAAGCTTCCGCACGTATCGTTCGCGACAAAAGTAGGATTGGTAGCGTTGGAAATTTAGTCTTCCGCGACGCAGATCGTTTCCGTTTACTTCTTTATCGAGACCTTCGAGAGATCTAAGAATTTAAAGACTTACGAAACATTCGAAACAAACCGAACGAACGAACGCACACTCGAGACGCTCAAGACATCCTAAACGTCAGAAAATTCCCGAGACTTTCGATCGCGAAGGTCTTGTAAAACGTTTCAAGACTTAACGAGTTAACCTATCCTTGATCGATAATCCATAGAATCGAATTCTGTGCGTAGAATTACGCACATGGTTTATTTGAAATCAGGTTTGAAGTTTACCGGCTTCCAGCACAGTACTGTTCACGAAATGATCTTGTTTCGAAGAGGACAGGGGTCCATGACCCAGATACCAGCTGGTCGACGAAAAGAAACGTCGCGGGAAGATCTCCTCCCTGTGGGGGAGCAGCTGGTCCCTTATCAGAGGTTGTATTGCGTCGCGAATTGCCGCGTTGCTCGCGCGTCGAATGGGCGCGCACGAACACGCTACTGGGACAAGGTTGCCGTGGGTCCATAACTATCGTGCGCTGACACACAAGAATGCGCGCTTCTTACCCACCGAGATTCACTCCTTCGATCTCGCTTCTCTTCTTTTCGTACGTCGGTTGTCTTCCTCTCTCGTTCGCTCCTCGTCGAGAACCCCTACCAGTTCCAAGGGTTCGGCATATCACCCCCACCCGTTAGCCCCTCGATCGCCATCGCCACCGCCTCCCCCCCACGACATCATCTCTTCGAAAAGGATCGCGGGGGGGCCATCTTCGGTCTGATCCCCTCTTCGTGACCCCCCAACACTCCTCTTCTGGCCCCATCGCATGGCCCCCCCTGGTTACCATTATGAAGCGCCTCCACTGAATCGCGTCGCGGTTTCGATCTTTGAATACCCTCGCGTCGTCACCGCGATGATCAGTCTTCGAATTACAGGCGAATCCCGCATACGTCTCCGTAATTGAACGATCAGCTGCCTCTTTCGGCCAATCGTCCGTTTTCCTTTTCGGTCAACGATCTGGTTCGCGTACACACTCCGGTTGCTTGCTTTTCATTCTCTCTCCCGTTCAACATCCCCAGTCGCCTCTTCCTTTTGTGCCCAAGATTGTTCTGGACTGGATGGAACGGCGAGATTAACTTATTCCCAGGGCCCTCTTCCTTCGGTGATCCTTTATACGCGGCTAAGGATTCAACAGTTATTGTGCGACTGTGGTGTGTGCGTGTGTGTAGATACGTCGAGGGGTCCTGCGACGAGTTTGCTACTCGACATGTCGGTAAGTAACCACTTTTTCTCCTCGTCTTTCTTTTACATAGTTGGGGAAAGTTTGAAAATAATACGAGTTTTTCAAATTAGAACCGCGTCGCTTAATCGAAGAAAAGCGTGAAAAAAGTAATACTTTTCGTACCATACTTAAGTATGTGTCAAAGGACGCTTTCCGTTTATAGAACAGATCGTCGTTTTATACAATTTTGCTCGCGTGCCCTTTCTTGTAAGAGGAAATCAAACTAGAAAAATGTGCCATGTTTGCGTTCGGACTAATGTTCATCGATGTCGATCCATCGAAATGGGGAACGACAATACGTCCAAGTAGCTAGGTCAATCACTCGTCGAAGCGATACGCGATACAGCGCGACGGGCGTCCGTGACACTTGCTCGATAAAATGCGAGTCACGTAACGTCACATTGTTGATTTATATTCCTGAGTTTCGTTAGCTGACTACGTGTCGTTGGTTTTCCTCAAACAACTAAATTAAGCGACATAAAATTATGTCCAAAACAAACGCGACGAATCGCGTGCAAGTTTAAAGAATCTCTACGTTAAATATGAGAAACGACAAAACATCTTGAGAATAATACGTGTCGACTATGTTCAGAGAAACTGTATTTTGATTTGCGTTCGTTCGTAGATTATTCGGTTGCAAAACATCGAGATCTTAATCTTTGAAATAAAAAACGTTAAATTTTCTTCGCTTATTTCGCTTCGCGTACACACCCGACTATTCTATCATAATTCTTAGAATGCTGCATCGCTAGTGGTCGAGCGTGAAAGTCGGACCATTAACGAGCATTTTCACTAACTTCGCGATGCGTTTAGATAAGGTTTTCCAGTTTTCCCAGCGTTAATCGTAACCATTTGCACAGGATCGCGATTGGAACGATCAAACGAGCCCTGCATTTATTTCGGTGCTGCTGTTTCGAAAGTGTAAAATGCAGAATTTTTTTCGAGAGCAAAGAAATTGAAATGGTTCTGAACCGGTGCGTGCGAATTCGCTCGACGTCCACGTAAGGCTACATACTATGCGTAACGTTCTCCCGACTTCGGATAAGTCAATTCACTTTCGGAAGTGGCTTGCATTATAAAAGTGACGGTGGAAAAGTCGCGTGCACGCTTCGTTGGCTTTGGTAACTGCCACAGCTTCGCTCAGCCATTCCAATTCGCCGCGGGATACCAGCTGCGAAGAATTGGACGTCGATTTTTTTCAGAATAGCGTTGCCTTGGCGAACGAACTTTGAGCAAACCGAGATATCGGAAGATGCGCTTGGAAATACCAACGAAACGTTTAAATGCAATTTACACCTTCGAGTCATTTTGCTGGCTTGTAATTAACCATCGGGTGCAAATTAAAAACACCGATCCAATCATTCGAAACTGAGATTGCAGTGGAAATGGAATTTAGCCTTGGCATCGACGACCACCCTTCCATTTTCAAACTGGTCGTACGACCATTGTAAAACGAGCTAACTAGACTTTAACTCTAATAACATTCATCGAATAAAGAAATAATAACTAGGATACCTGCGAAGCTTGTTAGAGCAATTTATCACCGAGACGCTGGTCGCGCGTTGAAAGAGGTCAAAGTTGTCCAACAGCGTTGTCACCGGTGGGAACAATCAAGAACCAGCTTCTGTCGCTGTTCGAGTGCACCTCAACCAAAGGAAACGCCGTTAAAGCGTTTCTTCCGCGACATTTTTGCCGCGCACCGCCTAACGAACGAGCTAATGGGAATTCGATCCTGCTTAATGAACTCGAACGCGATCTCCGTTGGTAAAGCAACGAATTTATGGGCACATGATGCAAATCGGCAGCAACGTCAAAGTCGATAGGCGTGGAAGTCTCGCCACGATTTTTAATCTGCTTTCGTGACGCGTGATCTACATATTCAAATTCCTTCTCCAGTAATGACACGGATTATGACACAACCCTGTTGAGCGCATTCTCATGCACGTTTTGAGAAATAACCGAATTACCTGATGCAGGAGCACGCGTGCCATGTCTACCGAATGCACAGCTAACGAAGATTCGATTAACGACGCGTCCAGGCCGAGTTTTAATGTGACTTGGATGTTTCCACGATATACGCGAGACTGGGGTCAACTTTTCGTGCAGTCAGCCTACTTCCAGATCCAATATAGTTGCATAATGCGGTAAAATTGCAACGAGGGACACGAACATCCGACGCAATTGACCTCTTCGATCTTCGTTTCTTTTATCTTACCGATTTTACGACGATCAAGAAAGATCGTAATTTTCTTAAAGCATTACTCATCACCGTTCTTACTATCCGTTTCAAAGTCTACGTTCGCACACTCTCTTACTTGGTAAATAATTAAATCGTAATTAAATTTAAACTAGAATGCATCTTGATTGCTCCAGATTCTTCTCTTCTATTACGCTATCAGATTAATCCAACGTTTAGATACGTTCTTTTTCGTAAAAGAATTATTCCATGGTTCGTGTTCGATAGAATTTCCATCGAACTTGCTCGCGAGAGAAAAAGTAAAGCCACCTTCGGAGGTATTTCTTACGAAATTGAGTAACAAACGAAGCGACAATTAATCATAACCGAGCTCGTTCTGGGTTCGTGGCTTGAAAATCTTGTATTTACGCGGGTTACGGGCCTTCTGGTGACCATTATTTTATCACATTTCTGGGTGAAAACAATGTCCCGACGACCGTCTCAAAGTTAGCTTATTCCAACGAACGCGTTGAGCAACTATTTTATGCCGTACCCCACATAAATACCTGCGTTACTTCTTAATGAGGCAATAAAGTCACTTAATCATTAGAGGTATCGATGCAGTGTGCAAGTACCTGTACTTGGAAACCGATGCGATTTATTTAACCTGCACCTTACGGGATATTTAAACCACGGTCGATTCGACTCGAGCGTCGAGAGGAGCGAACCCGTTTCGTTTTGACCCGACCAAAAGCGAGCTTCTCGTGCTTCTGTCTTCGAGGACTATGTTTTACGAATCCGAGATATAATAAAAAGTCACGACTCTGCTGCTCGCCCATGGTTCGGTCGTTTATTTGGCCAGATGCCACGGCCAGATTATCCACCAGTCGCTTTGCACTTGGTAACTTTTAACGTCGGTCGCTCCCTCCGTATTTCTTATCCTTTCGAGACGCATTGCGATCGATTAGAAGGAGACTCGATCGCATTTTTGCATCTTCCCTTAAAATTAAATATTTCGTTGTAAATATACCGTACGATAGTAATTAGACAAAAGAGTTTACTATCGAAGAAACGAGAAACTGTCTTGAAATGTTCGTTAACTTGGTTCTTAACATACAGAGAAGTCGTAATAAAAATATTGACCATTTGTTACATAACGGTTCGTGGCATCGCATACGTATGTGTTTAATTTCAAGTATAATCGCAGCAGGAACCTTCGGTTGTTCCTCGACGAACATCTCTACGCTTTGTTCTGCTAGCATCGCGGGCTCGTGCACGATGCATTGTGTCGTCACTTCGCAAATAAGGATGCGGACGCAAGAGTACGCTTCGGGTCATTATGATCCCACGTCAACGCCGATTAAACCGACGAGTTAAGAAGTCGCGTCTACGATACTTGCGTCAATGGCCTATTGCTTCTTCGGCCCATCATATTTATCTCGGTATTCGCGTCGGTGCCTCCCACTGGGCACCTTTGCTGTCGTGCCGAAAGGGCAGACTGAAACCGCATTCACTGACGCTTTCAGTCACCGAGTACCTTTTATTCCCGCGTCGCTGTTTTCGATATACGGTTCGTCAAATTACAACCTAACGATTACACATCGTTTCTCCGACGACTTTTCGAAATCTTTTTTACATTCCGATCATCGATCGCTAGCAGTCCCTAAGTATATTTTTAAGATCACTTGAATGTCACTGTTAAAAAAAACTAGTCGAACGTCCTCGAATCCTCGATAAGCATATACACGTACCTTGAATAACCGCTTTGAAACGAATCTAAAGATCGAATAGTTTCGTCCGTGCGGTAACGGAATTTCAGAGGATGCAAGACACGACGGATAACGCGTTATCTGTCGCGTTTGCCGTAACCTTTCGTCGCGAGGTTGGTGAAACGAGATGCTCGCGAAGGGAACTCGACGCATTATTGTGAATCGTCACGGCAATGAGCGGCCGGCCACCGAAGAGCCTCGTCCGTTATGCAACTACCTGCGAGCACGAGCTCGCCTCGAGTAAGGTCTACGACCAAGGTACGTAATCTCGGGATGGGCAACAACGAAGCCTTCGACGGTATTCCACACCGTTCCCTCTCCCTGCCCTCGAGAGGCCACGGCTATACGTCGCGCGTTTCTTCCCTTTCTCTCTACGATCCTCGATCTTTATCTCTCTCAGTCTCACTCTACCTCTCTCTCCCTCTTCGCTTTACCGTGGATGCCGTAAATCGGTACAGCATTGCAACTTAACGTCGCGGTTCTCTATGCGCCAGGTGGCAAAGGACGATGACAGAGGACGGCTGACTCGCGTTTTAAATTTGCTGCGGGACTTTCTCAACGATGGTGTAAAGAAAATATCTTCTGGCAACCACTATCGTCGAGCAACGCACGTTGTGTGTAACGTGCAACGAATTGCGTAGCACGATCACCGACGAGGACATTACTAGAACTTGATCGATGCTAGACGACTAGTAACACTAAACGATAGTCGCGGAGACTTTTTCTCTGTTTCGTTTTGAGTCATCGAGCAACGAATTTGACGAGTTCCGGTGGAGGGACAAGATCGTCTTAATTCGATGAGAGTGATTTTATATTTAGATTTTTATTTAGTCCGACATAAATGTGTAGTTCAAATTAAAGTCTCTCGCTATTCTCTCAAGTATCAAAGGAGAAGGTGAGGTCATAAAAAAAAAAGCATATAAAATATGAAGCAGCCTGTGCTCTAAAGTTGTCCGTTGCAGAAGCATAAATAGCTGGCCAAGTTCTTTCAGAGATCTCTTTTATTTTGCATTTATCCCAAGATATCAATCGCAAATGCTACGATGCCGTCATGCTGACCCATCGGATTCGTTGGTTTATCATCTACCGACAGTTCTTTGTTCGTGCGTCTTATTTCAATTAGTCGTTTGAACAACGAAAGACGAAAAGACGCGCAGAATACGAGGAGTCGGTCGGTCGGTCGATCGGTTTCGAACCCGGACCTTTCGTTTGTCGGACTAATCCTCTCTAACCAACTTGTATCTAGGTCTTCGATAAATTCCTTCTCCCTAAGGCTAATATTCTAGATGGTTGAGTAACGTTCTAGTAATTCTGGGTCTTTACCCCTTCGTGTGGAGCAGCCAGGGGGTAGATTAACATGACACGCCAACCAACGATCGCTGTCATATTTTATTCTTCGGTGTAACGGACGACTTGAAAACTTGTTACCGATTACCACATTTCTTTGTGTTTGTTACCCGACGGACGTTAGCCGGAGTCGCCATGTAAATACAGATTACAGCAAAAAATCATGTAAAAAACAAGTTGAAGCGGAACATCTTGCAATAAGTTGATGGTCGTTTCGAAGGTTTTTCTACGTTTCGTCAACCATTGCCGCTGGAATGCTTCTCGCTACCGTGATTAACATACATAATTTGAACAGCGTCGATGGACGATGTAAATTATCAGGTTAATTGCTGGTTCGCGATTTCGCTCAGAGATTAGGAACAAGAACAATTCAAAGAGATTACCCGGGTGACACTGACAGACCGTGGACGAATTTCCTTTAGCCTCGAGGATAACGTAACGCTTCAGGAACGCGACATTTGCATGCAACACAATGCGAATCGCGACGGAGGAAGAAGTCGGGTCCACAGACGCGTTAAAAATTATACAAATTATGTATTTACATATTACGTCAGTGCTGGAATGCGGTACAAACCGGGCATAACAGTGGGCGCCATAAAATCGCGACAAACCTATACTACGTTGTTTCGAATAATAACCGAGCGTATAATTTTAGAACGATAATATCAACGACCGGAGGAGATAGAAAAATGTTGGATATCGATCTCCGATTTACTCTCCTTTGAAAAATCAAGCAAGATTTGTCCGAAGCATTTTGCCTATGCACGATGCACCGAATCAGCGTACGATAACGTTATACGCTACCTTTTTCTCAATGCAAAATAAAACGAATCCATGTTTAAAATGATTCTTCCACGTTTAAAAAGGGTAAATACCTTAACAAATTGAGGCGCTTGTAAGCAGAAAATTAATAGATACATGCTCCGCGTACATACAAAATGATAAATAAAACGATACGCGTACACGAGATATTAATTTCATGAATGAATACGATTTTAATAATTTCTTACCAGGTCTCGATTATCCTCGATCGAGCGGCCAGCCTCGATCTCGATTAACCGTGTTAATCGAGGTCTCGCTGTGCTTTGCGAGATACACGTACTCTGCACTACGCGGAAAATAAAATATCTTTCGAGTAAGTTCGAGATAACATTCGAGAGAAACAGTTTATGAAAAAAACTTGATTCGTCGTCGGTACGAAGATAACGTTGACGTTCTCCGTTTATAGAAACGCAAAAGTCCCGCGTCAGCACACGGTATGTATCTCGATTCGTTTCTCTACGTTCGCAACGACATTAACCCTCCTTTAATTACATCCGTCGCGTAAAATGAATCGCGATAGGATCGCGTATCGCGGCGAAAGGACAACTTGCGAGAACTCGAGCCAGATCGTGGGTGAGAAGAGCAACGAAACGCGTTGCGTCGCGTCAGTTTTATTTCTGCGGGCCACTTTCCTGCGATTAACCTCGTTTCGAGGTGGCGTCCTCGCCCCTGGGGGCAAGCGGCGAACGATTATTGTCGCATGTCGCGGCAATAAACGCAGGTCGCGCGCGTACTTTGCCTCGATCAACGTCGCGAACGATTTCGTAGCCTGCCGCGGTCTCCCACGCAGCCCCCCGTTAACGGGATTTCATATGATAATTTCGTCCGCGGCTGTCACGAAAATGTTAACAACGCAAACCATAATCGTCGGCGACGCGATAGGATCGCTTTAATTGGCGGTGGCGCGGGCATCAAGCCATCAACGGAATCGCTTTGGTTTCCTGGTATGTATACTCCGCTTACGATTCTTGGCGATCGACCTCGCGACAAAAGAAGCTCTGTGCTTCCTCTCAGCGGCCGAGATCCAGTATGCATCGTTACTCGTTACTCGTACATTATTTTTCTGTCCCGACGATTCAAAATAAATGCAACACGCGATAGCAAAGTGTTACATTTTACGGAGAGAAAGAATCGTGCATGCTTAGGTAGCTGGATCGATGTAGTCACATTGGATAAGTGGAAGAACCGGGTCCGATTCCTTTTCTCCTACGCTTACTTGCGTTAAACCAAGTACCATAATAGAACTGTTTCGAAGTAGATAAAATTTAACAACAGGAATTGTACGAAGAACGCCGTACACGCGAGACAATCGTAATCGAAGAGATCCGGATTACGAGTCAGCGGCAACATCACGCGCTGCTATTTATAAAAGTCAATTAGAAATGTTCCCTAGAGAGACACCGTTTAGCGTTCGTCCGTGCCTTTGTGTCTTTTAACACCTGTTGCACGGCTGGAAAGCAGTGTGAATGCGCGCGAGCGCAGTCCGTTATCTGTGTTTCGCTGCTAACGCTCGCCGCGACCAAGGTGCGTTTACCTTCGTCCTCGAGGCAGTCGAAGAAGAGCGATCCTCGAGGAGCTGGACCCGTCTGGTTTCCCTTTGTTTTGCACGCGGAGCGAGTCTGCCGAAGCACGGATGCCCGCCCGGTGGTTGGTTTCTTTCCTCCTCCGAGTGGCTATCGTAGTGGGGAATACCAGGCAAAAAGCCTTGCCCTTGCACGCGTTTGTAACCGCTAAAAATCCACATTCCGCGGGTTGGGTAGCCTGGAATTTATAGGCGTCCTACAGGCTAGCGGAGCGTCTGTATGCCAAGGCGAACTCGGAATTAATTAGTAACCGTGAAGGAGCGGGACAACGTCGGCGTAGCATGCGTTTTCGCGTTCACGACCGGTAAACGATCGCGGCAGTCTCCTCTCCCCTATTTTTCCACCTACAACGGAGCCACTCTGATTCAAGTTTACCCTCTGCCTCTCGAGTCATCGTTTCCTACACTTTTTCCCCTACTTTTCTCTCGGGCAATATCGTTGTTTCCGTGTTGGAACAACGATCCTGAAACAGGCTATCCAGTTTTACACGAGAATGTTTCTCGCCTCGATTGTTTCAAAGTCATGATAAGCTCTTTGTCGCAACGCGCAGGATGTTGAGATGTTGATGATGATGATGATGATGATGATGATGACGTTACACGATGGTCACAGTCATAATCGAAGGTCGCCGTTTAGTTTGAAAGCGGAGAGTCCGTAACGAGGGGCGACGCGACGCGCCGTTCGTATTCCAGGATCCGTCGACTCGTTTTCCCGAAGGTCGACGACGATCCCGGTCTCTTGAGGATTCCCCGAAATCACTTTGTCCGGCTAATTTTTAATGCCTACGCCCAGTCGAAGCGTCGTAAAAAGTTTTAACAGGAAAAACTTGTTCGGATCATAGGAATGCCTGGAGAATTTGGAGTCTCGGTGCCCGAGCAAAGCGGTTACGCTAGGTCGGGGAGCTTCCACGACCGACATGTTTCTCCCCCCTTCCTATACATGACCATCCGCCCTCCTTCGTTATTCCTTTCACTTTTCGTCGTTGTGCTCGTGCTTTTCGTGGGTCGAGGCGGTTCGCCTTCGGCCTCAAACTCGCCTGAACTGGTCCGATCGAATGTGCATGCTCATAACGCAGTCTGTCTTTCGCGGCACGATACCGGATTTGCATCCACTTGCACGCTGCGCCATCGCCGCGCTGTGTCGTATCGTGTCGCCTTGCGTCCACTCGCGTCCAGCCGATTGCGTTCGCTCGCCAAGAGTCTGCGAACGATACGGCTTATCGACGAACCCGAGAGCAATACAACTGTCGTTTCGAAAAATATTTCGTTCTTCTTTCTTATGGTATAGAAACCAGTCGATAATCAAAGGTCTTTGTTACGGATGACGATCGATCGCCACGGACGATTGACAATTAACACGTAATATTCGATTCTTGCTTGCCGAAATCTTACTAAAACTGCATTATTGCCGCGCTATCGTTGGTCTCCCTCGGTAATTACAACCGCTTTGCATCATCGTATGATATCATTACATCACCGCTTATTGTGCGCTAGTAATTGATATTCTAAGATCTCTTCGTCTAGTTAAGACTCGATTCGAAGGAGGTAATTAAGGTAGGCATACCGTTCACCGTTGATCCTTGTTCCTTTTTCTCATCCTTCCCTTTAATTTGCTCCTTGTTCGTTCGATAACATCAGAATGCCGTTAATATGGATATCGATGATGGAACAGCTTGTCGTAAAAAGTGATAAACAAGAGGAGGGAAAACGCCAGAACGCGCAAAGCGGTTGATTACGGTCGTGCGAAGAAACGCCTATGAATTTTACACGCCTTATTGTACATAGTTATTTATGCCTCGAGTTACGCAATCGATGAACTCGGTCTCCCGCATTTTTCGAGAATGGCCATACATTCTTCGGCTGGCCGCGTCATGCAAAACCTCTCACCGAACAACCGATTTTTTATTCATTAATCGTATTTAATGCGATTATCTACAGTGTTTGTTACGATGCGTGTCGTCGCTCTTTAGGAACGTTTACATATTTCCCATCCCGTGTATATTCGATCAAAAAGACGTAATAATCTTTTTCGTGTTTTCCGGAAATGAAAATTGTCAACGAATTAGTCCATTGTTCGTGAATTAATCCTTGTACCGTAAAGTTCGATAAAGACTCGTTTTAAACAAAGATTAAACGTTGCAATGAAATACGTAAAGCGTGATTATCAGTCACGCGCAAGATATTACTAATCCAAACAAACATGATGTACGACGTATACAATAAAACGCTATATTACGACCAGTTGTGCGATTCGTTGTATTTCCAAGACAGGGGTTCATGAGTCAGAAAGTGCAACGACCGGTACTTAAAATGGTCATCGTGCAGCCCTGTGTCCTTCGAAATCCTCCTCCGTTCGTTAAAGTGAATCCACGGGGGAAAGAAGAAGAACAAAATGATTCTGGCTTCGCGCAGACTCCGTTTCATTCCGCCTCTCCATTACAGAACTATCAGCCACGCGAAGAACAGTACGAGAAACGAGTCATTTTTGCGACGCTTACATCGATACAGAAGTTTATTTTATAAACCCCTTGACGCCTGGATTCCGTATCGCATATACATGTCTATAGATCCTGAGTTTTCATCTTGGTGGTTGGTGGACGTCTGCATCGTTACTTTGTATAATTTATGTATAATAATACGTATTAGATTCTATTTTTATTAACTGTAACGAATCAACGCGTGACGCCTTTGCACCAAACTTGTTCTTTACCTTATTTTCGTTGGTACCTCATTTTTCATTCGATTACGCAATAACAGTAATTCAAATACGCCCACTAAAATATACGTTGACCGTATGCATTTATGCAAGGTCTGTAGATAAATGTAAACATTAAATAGTAATTAGTGTATAAAACGAACGTGCACAATGTTGCGTAACGTTCACTGAAACGTATTACATACTAAAAGCATGGAATGAGATTTCTTGAATACTGTTATACGACAGTTTAGTTTGAACACAATCGTGCATTCGTCGTTCATACGCCATCGACAAAGGGTTAATACGTTGAAAAACACGGATTCGCCTGAAAGAATTTAAAAGGAATCCCAGCTTTCACTCTCGCAAACGTAAGAAAGTTACTAGTAGCGCGTAACGAGCTGCTAAATCGGCGCATCTTTTTCGCAACAGCCTTTTTATTAATGTTTATCTCTCCTGCGAACCAAGTTCGACATCAATTGCATTTCCTATCTTTTTCTAAACGAAACTCGATGGCCTGCTTCCAGACCAAGTCTCGGCACTTTAAGCTCGACGATCGTACTCACCATGCATCGAAATCTCTCGTTCAGCGGCACTTATAATTTTATTCCGTTCAGGATTCTAATACTAGAAAATTAACCAAACGATCTACGTCAAATATTAATCAAGACGAAATCTTATTGCATTGAACGATTGTTCTCGTTATTATGTGCACGCTATCGATGTAGTTGTTTATTTATACAAGAAAATTCCTGTTCGACAGAATGAAAAATAACGGCAGATTACATGAACATTCGCGCGGACGAAATTTACGAAGGATGGAGTAAAATGTTGAATCGAGAGAGACAGTTATCGAAAAGAAAAATCTCGCGCGTAACTGGTTCTCCCGGAGATTAATGCAATAGCCGGAATGTGTGGACAAATATGAAAACACTGAATGGTATGCATTGCACCTGTTCGTACGATTACACATTCGGTTGTATTTTGTGCTCGAATGTGTGCCTCGCGTGCACAAAAGTCATGCACGCACGCTCTCTCTCTCTCTCTCTCTCTTCCTCTCTCCCACCCTCGCATGTTTACTCGTTCCCCGTTTCCTCTCACGGTCACGAAATGCGCAAAGAAGGACAACGCGATTTTACGTTTTCAGTTTTGGACACCGAATCGTTTCGTATAACAATCTTGTCGAGCACCGACGCATTAAGGAAAATCAAGTATTCACATACACGATATGTGGACTTCGATCGTGATTAACACAGTCGTTTATGCGATCCGACGCGAAATAATTTTACTAATCTATACAATTTGTACATAATTATACACTAAAGAATGTTTCCTCTTTCGTATTGCTTCTTGTGGAGCGCAACGAATACCCACGAGTGATTTAATTAAAGAGAATTTGTTTTCTCTTCGAAACGACTGTTGTTAAGTAATAAACGATTAAAACAGTATCGATTAGTAAAGATCGTTTGGCATTGTGATACGAACTAACCTTTCTCTTTCCAATTTTTTCTCCTGGGCAGTTATAAATGTTACTAGGCGAGGCCCACGGTATTCGTTACAGTTATCTATAACTCGACTATGGTTCTCCACAACCTTGTTCGTTATTATACTTCCTTATTGATCGGCCTGGTGAAAAGAATTTTCATCGCGGTAAAAATCGAGTCGCATCGTGTTCTCTATTGAAATCTGGTTTTTGAACAAAGCAAGAACTTTACCCCTTTTGCGTAATCGAACGTGGAAAATTATTTAACCAAACAACATTTATTTCTGCGATGCAGTAAAATACTTGTTACGGAAATTAGATTCACAAAGGTGAAAAAAGTGAATTCTAGTCGGTGGTACGCGAATTATATTAAGACTTGGACACAAAATATCGTATTTTCGAAATACAGAAAATACTATTCTTACATAACTTATTACACGTAACTCGTTAAGTTGCCTTTTGGTATCTAATTGATAATCGTTAACTTGGTATTCAAGAGAGCAGTATTTTAAGAGCAACCTGCATGGGTTGACGAACCTGTCGCCGATCTTTATACAACATGAAAAGTTGCAGTCACCGGTAGTCGGTACGACCAAGCGTTACTCAGCTACCGCCTTTGATATCTCATTGGACGATGTCCTTACAGAAAGATAAACATGATTTGTCACCGGCATGGATTCGCGTTAACCGCCTTGTCTTTCTCGCAGATAAGAGAAACACGCGCGAGACGGGTACTCGATACCGCAAAGATAATACAATAACGCATAATTATAACAGAGAGTTCCGGGTTGGCTGGGCTGAGCCGGTGAGTAACCGGTATGCCTGCCGAGATAATAAATCGGCACGAATGACTAAAGTGGACGTAAAACTGCATCGTGAAGTCGCTGTCTCGCGCAGCGTGACGCATCGTGGAATAAATGAAAACGTAATTTCACGAGGGAGGAAAAAACGTCTTCGTCCGGAGAGTGATTAACTCAGCGAACGATCATCCGAATACGATTTTACGTAGTACTTTTTGCGCCCTTCGTTTACATTAATGTATACGATCAATCAGTATCAAGTTAATAGCTCGACTAATGACACAGAAGTCTCGAAAACAAACCGTTCGTAGGGTGATTGTTTTTCGATGCAGTTACTGTGGTGCAACCCCTGGGAAAAATTTTAATGGGAGATTCTAGAGGCCGAAATAAGGCGAAAATCAAGATAATCAATTTGCTGATTGAGGCTTCGTTAAAAAGTTATTAAAAAATTTCAAATTGTTCTGGAAAAATTATTTTCGTTTGCGGGGGTCAATTACAATCATTTTTGGTGAATAGACATACCCCCGAAATCCTACGCATTTTCGAGAAAAAAATTCGCCTATGTTCGCAGATTGCCGTTCTACAGGTGGAACTTTAAACATTAATAACTTTTTAACGAAGGCTCAATCAACAAATTAGTATTCTTGATTTTCGTCTTATTTTGGTCTCTAGAATCTCCCATTAAAATTTTTTCCAGATGTGGCCGAATACCCTGTATAATTGGTAATTAATTATCGGACCACTTCCGGAACAATATATATTTGATCATTGTGTTCGAGACGGCTGGGCAGATCGTAACCTTGGAAATCGAACATCCGGCTAGGCCCGACCGTCCGGATGAACGAGTCCCTCCTCAAAAGGGTGAGTGGACGTTGAAAAAAGGAACAACCGCGCAGACGTATGCGTGTGGCTTATCGTTACCCGGGGACAGGTTTGCACGTATGTCCGTATATAAACGCGGCACGCATATAAATTCGTTACAGCTATTTCCGTTTCTTTCTCGCGTTCGAGTAAAGGGAGAGACGGCAGTCGGAGGCGGTACGAGAGAGGGAAACGCGATCCCATCGGGATTTACCCGTATAGACAGTTCCATGCACCCGCGTTGCAATTAGACATTTTTCTGGTCCCCAGACGGCAGGAGTCGCCGAGGTAGACGCACAGGGCGGGCAAAACGAACGAGAGGAAGACTCGAGGAGCCACAGCTCCAGGATACGCGGACCCAGGAGGGGGATTCAGGGTTACAGGCGAAAAGAGGAGAATAACCAGAAAGGTGGCCTGCCTGGCCTTGTCGATGGTCCGTAGAACCATCTCTCTGACACGAGAAACTCGAGATCGTCGTAGGCTAGACAATGCAGCGGTATTATCGTCGATATACCGGTTCCTGATAACTCTGATTACACCCTGGGAATCGGGGCTGACCTGCTTTTTAAACTTTCATCTTTCAGACTTACAGAACGAGACGACAAAGAGTCGGTCGATCGAGTTGCTCGAACCGGATCTATTATTACTGAAAAATCGACGCAGTGTTATTTCAGATCGGTGAGAAATTTTTCATTCCTAAGTCTAGTATTCGAAAAAACCAGCCTACAGGTCGATCGGACGACCAAAACTCAAATCACTCCGTTGTTTGGAGTTGTGATGCGTGCGTGTCGCCGATAGGTGACCGAGATAAAGCAAGATACCATTCTTTCGTGAAGATTCCTTCCGGCAAGGTCGTGGAGTTGTAGTTATTCTTAATATGGCGGATGCGAAGGTCGGTGCAACGCTATCGAGCAAGATCGACCGGTCGAAAGGAAACGTCGACCTCGTTTAGAGCTACTCGAGATAAGAGGGCTGTGCTGCATAATCTATCGCCGCCGAGTCGCGTTCAAGCGAGTTGTAAGATTTTCTCACACAATTCTATCGGAACCAGCCACGCCTGAAGTGTCGAAACGACCTATTTACAGTGTAAGCAACGCGCGTAAATATAACGATCGTGAGGGGATCAGGATGATAGATCGAGAGAATCTCCGATCGAGGATTATCGTGTATGCCTCCGTCGATAGGAAGGCAAAAAACGGAATGACACGGTTTCGCAAAGCTCTCCAATTACCGGTACGCGTCTGCGTGTTTAACGGAGCAGAAAAATAGCGAAAAGGGCGAGGAAAAACGGAAGGACAGCAAGCGTCTATCCGAGGTTTCGCGTCGTTTGCCGAAGGTCGCATGTTCAAACGTTCGTTCGCGTTACAAAACGCTGAATAGCAGCTTCTCTTACCGTGTTGCTGCCTTTTCGGGGAATTATACGACCGAAGAATGAGCAATAAGGATCCGTGCGGCTTTGTATGTACAGAATGTTGATTGTCCGCGACTCAACGACGACAATTCTTTTCGACAAGCCCAACCAGGGTCAAAGAACCCACGAAAGGATCGTGGAAATAGCGGCATTTATGGAGCATATTCACATATCCAGGCCAACGCACCCGCGAGTTCGTATCCTGTTTTGTTATTGCCCATACTTTGTTAGAATGTTTAACAGGTGAGCTGTCGTTTCGGAGCATCGGAGCGATCGATGGAAACCGAGGTCGGTCGATTTTTGCGCCGCGCCACGCCGGCGGGAAACCTTATCCAACCGCAGGTATTCCATTTGTAGAAACCAGCAGGTTATTAATATCGATGAAGAAGTTATTTCATACAACAGGATTTAAATATACAGCTTGCTCGTCGCCGAGAGTATTAACACACTACGTATCGTTCGAGAGTCACTAATAATCGCTGATAAAAGACGATGGCATGATCGCGCGAGGAGCTGTGCGGATTACGCATCACGATTTTTTGTTTTCACGCAACCTGTCAATCGCTCGTAGTATGATACGTTTATTGTAAACCCGGTCCATCGAGCAATATCGGCTCAGAAAAACAACATTTCTGGCCAGTTACGTCAGATTGGATTTGCCCCCAAAAAAATGCAGACCGCTGAGAATTATCATGTTATTCTCGTATTAACATTTTACAGCATTGGCCAGGATTCGGCGTAACGGTATCGAGCGTCTCGAACGCATCTTACCAGAAACCGGATATATCGGTTCTCGATAGATTCAGACTATACAGGGTGTTCAGCCACCCCTGGGAAAAATTTTAATGGAAGATTCTAGAGCCCAAAATAAGATGAAAATCAAGAATACTAATTTGTTGATGGAGATTTCGTTAAAGAATTATTAACGTTTAAGGTTCCGACCATACTGAATTTTTTTCTAGAAAGTGGGTAGGATTTCGGGGGTAGGTCTATTCACGAAAAATGATTGTAATTGATCCCTGTAACCGAAAATAATTTTTCTAAAACGATTTGAAATTTTTTAATTTTGTCGAAAAATTTCACACCTCGAATTTTTTTCTCGAAAGTGGGCAGGATTTCGGGGGTATGTCTATTGACCAAAAATGATTGTAATTGACCCCTGGAACTAAATATAATTTTTCTAGAACGATTTGAAATTTTTGAATTTAATTGTTAATAATTTTTTAACGGAGCCTCCATCAAGAAATTGGTATTCTTGATTTTCGTCTTATTTTGCCCTCTAGAATCCTCCATTAAAATATTTCCCAGGGGTAGTCGATCACCCTGTATATAAATTGCCCAAGTATAATCGTGAATCGATGATATCGATACAGGTACCTTCCGTACAGAAACGTTGTTAAAACGAGAGTCGATCGAATTGTGTAAGCTCAGGACGGGGAAACGCTATCTTCGACGTGTCGCGAAACACGTGGACGATCCGTATCTTAGGCAAGCCGAAAAGAAAGTGGCCATCGGAAAGAGACGCGCCTTCGCAACGCCTGTGTGTACACGTGAGTTAACGTTGGCGCTAACTTTTCACGTGCTTCTTGGAAGTTGTTGCACAATCGTTTGCAGACTCCGGTAGCCGTCCATGTGTGGCTCTTGGTTCGTTATCGATCGCATCGACGTTCTGCTCAACGAGCCAGCTAAGAAAACTATTCACGCTAACCAGATAACGGATGACTAGTTATTCTCGCTGAACACGAAACTGGATCACGAACGTGCCAAGTATATCGAGGAGTCGAATCAATCCTCAGATCGTCTAACCGTTCCCCCCTCCCCGAACACGCTTCCAGAATTTTACGATATTCTACAGGAAATCGGCCACGAAATCGGACCGTTCAAGCCAACCATCGTCCGTTAATCGAACATACAATAATATTTTAACGTTACGAACGAAGTCAGTCGCCGACTCGGATCCCGATTACGTTGCACGTCACGAAACATCACACCGAGGCGATACAACTCTTGTAACGATGATTATACAATCGATTACATGTCCGCGTAACACGTCTCAATCGCCTAGTATCGTCATCAGATTTTGTGAATTTAATTACGGAGCTCTTGGACGGGAAATCCAACGGTATACATAGAAAAGAAATATTTTTCTTTTATCAAAGCAATGGATTAGGGATACCCGAAGATCTGGCTAAACTCCAGTCGAGGGGCTGTTGACTTTGACGCGAACCGTAGGGGACTCGGGGGCCTTGGGAAATTCCACGACGCTCCATCCGGCCCACCAAAGTCCACAGCCGAACAGATATACGCGAGTATTAAGAGGAACCTTATAACGTATTCATTTGCGACTGTACGAGAAATAACACAATATTATTGAGACAAAACAGTTAACAGATTGAACATACATACATACGTAACGTTAGTAATGCAGAGTAATTCGAAGACAAAATTCTTTTTCGGTTTCATGTTTTTTGGTACAGCGGCGTTAAGAAACACCCTGTTTTTCTTGATAAATCTAAATATATATGTGACAAAGTCATAGACGTTCTTAGTGATTAAAATATTTAACAGGTTTTATGCCAATCGATGTATTCGATAGTGTTTTTCAATAAAGGGAATCCACATTAGAGGCTACGGAATGAATAATTTTGCATGAGTTTCTTTGAAATCCGTTCTTCGGAATCAACTTGTCATCCTGGGAATTTTCCGTTACGGACGAATACTAATGTTTGCAAATTGTTTCACGAGGATCCGCATGCTTATCTCGCGTATTTTCAACGAGAAATCGCGGAAATGCAAAACCACATGCGGTAGTAAGTTTCCGAACGAGGCAAAGTATTCGATGGATGGAGTAGGGCTCGAGTAAAAGACAGCGAAATAGGTACGATTCTTAGTATATCGCGTATATTCGGCTACACGCTCTCTAATTCACCGTGATGCGATCGTTCGCGAAATAGATTCTCGGTTAATTAAGCGACTCGGCGCGAAGTAACTTTCTCCGCGCGCAACCACATTTTTCGCCGCGAGAAAAATTCAAGGCGAACGATTCGGTGTCTCCCGTTTCATCGTAAACGGTACGAATATGTTGTAACTGGTCGCTCGTCCTACGTTCAACGATACCTAATTATTATTAAACCCCCGTGGTGGTCGGATCGGTCGAATCGCCTGGTCCATAATCTATTCGAGACAAGATTCGAAAATAAATAAAAATAAATTCAAAGTCGTTAGCGACTTTAATCGAATCTATCTGTCGGTGAATAGTTCACGGGCACGGATATACGGTTCTGGGTCAGATAAACGGTCGATGGAATTGGCACTGGCGTAATGCATAAGAGCGTTAGCGTCCGGGTTCGTAGACAAGGTCCGCTTCTCGCGCGAACGCGTTCACGTACAGATCTGCTTCTCGATGGAGGGCCCTTACATCTGTATAGTTTGATCGTAGATGAAGCCCGTGTCTGCACGGAGGCGTTCCTGAACCTCTACACACAGGTAGGATTAGACTGTTGGTTCCGTTCGATAGAAGGTGGTTGCAGGTGTATGCGCCTGTTCGTACGTAACGCTCGCTGTCGACTAGCAGGGACACGGTTGCTCTATTTGCCTTCGGCGATATGAATATTCGTCTGGATCCAGGTATGCGGATATCCGCGTTACCTGACGCGTTAACAACCGCTGTTCGAGACAATTTCGTTCTCTTCAAAGCCGAATAACTTCCTTCCAGTTACTGCTGCCTAAAACTCCATCGACTGTCAACGGCGAAATATCGACATTCTACACTCTACGATGTGACCCACCCAGTTTCGTTTCGTCACCCGTTGGTTTTGCCACAGCGGTAGGGAAAGTTCACAACGACTTTATCGTTGCACGAATTCTCAAATAGCGATCCTTTGCGTCACATTATTAGTCTGGACCGGCATTTTACTCGTGACAAAGTAGAGGGGAGATCTAGTTCCGCGTCGGCGTTCGCGGAAGTTAATTCGCGTTCCCTTTAGCAGTTTTTTTCTTGCCCACCGTTCTATTCGGCTTCTTTTGGCAGTGCAAGGTCAAGCTTTCGACAGCTTCCCGATCCATGTCGCGCGCCTCTTGACTTTGCGCGTGCACGTATATCCTCGCGAGAAACTCCACGCTCTCGTCCCCGTCGATCATTTTGAATCGCGTGCAAGGTCGAAACGGATCGATTACTTGGATCTTCTACCTCGTACTCTGTTCTCTGACACTGGTTCCTTCCTTATGTCTGCTTTGAACCCCAACCACGCGCGCGGTCCTTTCTAAACACTTTTTGACGGAACAGGCAGACAAGGCCCTTTTACCATTGAGAATCGATTTAATTTACACGAGTAACGATCAATGAAGGAGATTAGAGGAAAGAAACAGACTCCTACCAATACGAAAGAATTGTGACCTAGCCGTTAGACCGACGTCCGTTATTTTTAACGTTCGGTATGTACAGGTTGATCGAGCAAAAGCTGTATCCTGATCGAAATACACAAAGGAAAGAGTTTATTGCCTGTATAAAGTATAATGTATAATATCGATATCGCTGAAAGCGATGTAACGAGGTAAGAAGCTTTCCAAGGTACGCGTAAAACATGAATAAACGTAGCTACAATGACAGGATGTTCAGGGTGCATCGACGTCAGTGTCCTCGGAATATTTTCCACGGTACTCATTGGCAGCATCTCGCACTGTCCAACGTCCACGAGGATGTGCAATCTACTTGGACACGTATGAGAATAGCGACCTCCAATCTCCTATCGAGCATCGCGTTATAATATTAAGTATGGAAGCGTAAAGTACCTTGGCCGTTGGCAAAACTTTCAACTATAAAATCGCTCGTTATATCGATGGTTTGCGACCGCTGCAAACGGTGCCTCGAGCGTTACGTTTAATCGTAACAGAACGTGTAAATATACATATAATATAGGCATGTGTAGAACGTAACGAAAGGACGGGACGAAAGTAAGAATAATCGGTGGGAATTGGCAGCGATGAAACTCATAGAACAAGATTGCACAGTGAATTATTCTTCTACCGCGTAACACGCGACTCGTCCCCCGTCGAATGCTTATCGGTTGAATCGTACAGGAAGCTGCGAACTTGGCGGAAAAAACATGTATTTTCTTAGTGTCCGTTCGAGTATGGCGAACAGGTCGCGAGAGAATTTTCCACAATTTCTCCCGACGCACAAAGCGCGGAAAGAAGGATAAAATGAAGTTTTATCGCGACGGATCGCGACACACCTTTCTGCGTGTCCGATTAAGTAACGCATTATTTCCTAATTAACCGATTATCTTTACGCTCGCGATTCGCGCAGCCTTGTCTCTCGACGATTACTCAATAATACACCGCCACCGTGCGATGCCTTTCTCTTTATTATGAAAAATGTAGAGAATTGGCCGCGGTGGAAGGTCACCGAGCGAACAAGAACGAAATGCACCGAGCCGGAAGGCACGCGCCACGCTCTGTTTCAAAGACGAATTTCGCGAAACGTCCGTGATCGGTTATGCGTGGAAAGTGCTACGGAACGTTCTCGCCTTTGGTATACCGGAGGTTGATCTCGATCGTTGAAGCTAGAACACCACGGCCTCGCCGATTTCGAGTAACGCGGGGCGGAAGCTGCGAGTAAAGAGCAGTCCTTGCCAGAAATAGAGCGAACACGGCGTCGTCCGGCTTCTGTTCGGAATATTTAATCGCGAGGTGGGACGCAGCAACGATCTAATTCCCGCGCGCGTCACGGTTAACCGTTCGCGTACTCGCCGGTTTGTCCTTGCCGCGCGCATAAAACCTTTGGATCGCGTGACTCAGACTCCGGACACTCCAGATTCACCCGACCTGGCCAGAAGCGATTAAAGTTCGAGGGTTTGCGGAGACGGAGCCGTCGTCGCGCCGGGCCGGCTCAAGGCTGCGAATCTAGTCGATGGAATCGGCAAACATTGCGCAAACAGTGTTTTCTCGTGACGCCACGGTGTTTCGATAATTTGGCAGTCAGGATGACGCAGCCGAACGAGCCCTATAATTTTTCGACCGGTGCACCGGCGCGACTGACATTCTTCCACGATGAATCGCCCCGTTCCGAGGACGCTGCAACGTTAGATGCGACGCTTTCAGCACGTAGCCCCACTCGATATTAAGACGTAAATCCAGTTCCCGTATCGAGGCGGCACGCGATCCTCGCCGGTAGTTTTGTCGTGACCCGGATTCCAAGTCGTGAATCTTGTCGTAATGGAACGTTATCGTGACATAGGATTACCTGCACGGGAATCTGCCTCCCACGCGAGCAACGTGTAACTGCAGCAAACATTATGAAACGAAGGTAATTCTCGATGGCCGTTTACAGTAATCGCTTTACACATTCTCAAGATAGATAACTGTTAATTTTCGTTCGGGTTTTCGATAAAGAGCCTGAATAACGTTTCGGAGAGCATTCGTTTGATAAAAGATTGCTAGAGATGGTTACTTCACGCCGAAGAGAGGGCGGATGTTCTGTACGTTTAAAAGATTTTTCACATTCTCCATGCAGCAACTGGCCATAAACTTTCGACGGTTAACAAAGAAGATACGTAGCTTTCGAAGGTGATACGGATGCGAGACCTAACCCTCCTCGTTTTTGTTTCGATACAAACATCCAGAAAGAAAAACTAAAAGGACCGCCGTTCCGAGACCCACCCCTACGCATACTTGGCCGGAAACGTGGAACAGGTTTGCAACAAAGCGAAGAAATCGCTGCGAAAGACCCAACGTGGTTTCGATACTCGGGTTAAAAACTCTAAAAGTTAAACTGGCTGGGTGACATTTAGAAGCTCGACAATTGAATGTAATTCGGTTGGATAAGCGGGTACTAAAACATGCGAAGTGGCGGGCATGATTTCCTTGTCTCGGGTACACGGAAGCGAGAAAAAAAGGAGAGAGGTACTTTGTCCGCGGATGAAGATCCGGACGAGCCGACAACTGGATCAGATAGGGCACCAGCTCCGGCGTTCCCTTCCCTTATTCTTTTACTCGTCCTTGCGCCTAAACCCGCCACCGCCACCGCCTCTGTCTCTGCCTCCGCCTCCCCGTCCCGCCTGACTGTATGCGTGTTCCCGGTAAACGTTTACACGTACACGTACACGTACGTCCAGAGAGTAAGAAAAAAAGAGGAAAGATCGATCTTCTTGACCGTGGTGTGCCGGAGAGCTGGCCGCGCGTAGAATCGACGTGCTGTAAACGCGCGGGTTCGCTCGTTCGCTCGCTCGTTCGTTTGCTCGCTCGCTCGGTCGGTCGGTCGGTCGGTCGGTCGGTGGGTTGCTCGTCACCCTGGGTGGGAGATACGAAGGTATAAAACCGATCTGGCTGTGTGCTGGCAGCCAGTCCAAAGGCCAGATGTGCGGCGGCTCTAGTCGCACGCGTGCGAGAGAGACGATCACGACACGGCGTGCGGTACTCCCGCAACGCGCTTCACGCAACAACTTTTTATGATTTCGCACTAAGATCGCCCGGCTCAACAGTGAATTCGTCGACGATTTTTCAACGCGAGGAACAAAGTACGCGCGACGACAAAACTCATCCGGGACAGGGTGACGACCACACTGGAGGGACTGTTTCGTTCGTCCTGCTCTCAGCTTCCGAAAGGGAGGGAAAGGACAACGAACTCTTGCCGGCGGGTATCTAGTACCCTTGAAACTCTGTCGTATGCTAATCCTCGAAAATAGTCGTACGAAGCACGCAAGAAGAAAAATCGAATTTCGGAATTGTTTTGGGGGGGTGATCGAATAGTGGATTTTTTTGTGGTATACGTGCAGCTCGGGACCACCAGCCATTCGCGGGAGTGGTGGTAACGGAGCAGAGATCAGTGGGGCTCTGGCAAGTGTATTAATTGCCTTTAAGTGATTTCACGAGGGAGGGGCACCCCGGATCATGTCGGGAATACGAATCAACGTGGAAGAGGCCTCCAACGACGAACGCGAGGATATCGTTCGAGACGTAAGTTTCTCAACAAAGATCGCAATTACTTGCTGCGCGATCTACGAGCATCGATCGCGCCACGCCGCGCCGATAGCGTTTCAGAGTCGCGCACGCGACTGACTACCGACTAAAAACGCTCGTACCGCGGAACTCCGGCGCGTCTTTCTCAGCCACTATCTGCTTTCTATTCGTCGTTCCTTCCGCCATCGAGAAGCCTCGGTTCCGTAGTCCGACAGATTTAATCGTGATTACAAAACGCTGATGGAATCGCCGGACTTTCACGAACCGAAGAAGCGTTCGCTGCGACTTCGAGGAACAAAATAATATTACGAATAAATAAAAAAGTATCGGTCGTGTCGAATAATGTTTCTCGGCCGATACGTTCGATTCATGACAGTTAAGGCTGGGGCCACGCGATCCTCGAAACGACGTGCGTTTTTTACGTTCTTCCTTCTCTTGCAATTTAAAACAACCAAGACAGATAAGACCGGCGTTCCTATGGCTGTCTTTGTTCTTTTCGATCGTAAGACAGGAATAAACATAAAAGCGGACGTCGTTTCAACGCTTGTATGACCCAGACCTAAACGGCAACTCGAGCGAGTTACATAAAATCTTCATAAAATTTGAGAAAGTGCGAGAAAGAATTTCACAGATGTTATCCAACAGGAACTAAATTTTCAATACTTGACGTACCACCGATAAGTTGCGCATCGAGTATAGTATAATAAAGATACCAGCCTCTACGATAACCTGCGTCGCTCGAGAAATAAATAACAATATTGCTCTCGGATATTCGTACATAACGACGCCTGAAAACAGTTTCGAATATTCAAAGAAGTCCGTACGAATTGCAGTTCATATCGTGCAATCGTGCATTCTGCGTAGCAACGACCCGAAGAACATTATCAAAGCTTTCCCCGAATAAGAGGCTAAAAATCGATCGTTAGCGTTGTCCAATGCAGGACCGTATGGTACACAGGAAAAGTAGCCTGTTTTTCTTGGCCTTCAGTTTCGTTTGATCATTAAACTCGATTTTCTAACGAGAATTTCTGGTTATTACGTCCGAGAGAAAAAGAATAAGCTGCCACGTAACTAGACGAGTGGGCGTAGTGCGATAAAAGTAGACTGCGTTTCTCGTTGAAAAACGATTTCCATACTTTCGTAGCTCCGGGGAGGTTCTCGAGAAGCTGGTAACCAATCATCTGTAGGCCGTTTCTCACATTCTCGTTTCATAAGTCCTCGACGCGTCCTATCATTTACGACCTTAGTCCCGGTGATTCGTCGAAACAGACACGTAAGAGTAGCGTCCCAGCTTTCTGATCATTTTTAAACGTTTTGTAAACTCACTGACCAGTTTTCTTCGATAAATTTACGAGCAGAAAAAATGAATCGAACGTAAACGCAAACTTTATAATATGTATTAGGTTTGGTAAACAACGACGTTCTAGGTACTACACTTTTTCGTAACAAGTAACTGCTTTATAATTGTGTCAACATTGTTCGATAACTGGCCAGCTTCGATAGCTTTCGCGTACCAGTGAAACCATTAAAATAATCGACGATATATTTTCCTGGTGTCAATTTCTAATTCCTCTAATCGTCTTCTATTCCACGGATACGATAATGACCTTTGCATTACAGAACGAAAATAAGTTGCGTCACCGTCCTCGCGAGGAAATATAACGATCGGATCGAGCAGGATGCCGGATCCGTGGCCCTGAAAGATTAGTATCGATTAATCAGTTTGCGAAAACAATTTTCAGTCATTGACCTTAAGAGAAGACGCGATTCATCCGAGATGCGGCATATTCGAGAATTTCACTTTCCAGCTTGATAACCTCGCCGTACACACGCTCGTTTATCTCCTCCGTGAAAAGTCATCCGTCGACCACATGGCGAGTAGTTACGTACGCAACTTAAGAAAGCATCGTTAACGAGCAATCACCGAGGAAAACTATTTTTTTATCAAGTTTAAAAATTATTCCCGTTATACGTATCGTTTCCACGTTCGTTGGAAGCAGCAAAAATTGATGACTAACCGATGATGACACCGAAATGTTAAACCACCACAGCCGACGATGTAATTATGTAATTCGCTCTTACGCGACTTTCGGGTTTATTAAGGAAACATTTCGTTAGGTTAAGCGATGTGTGTCAAACTTTCGTTCCATGTTACGAAGCACTATGACATTTTTCTAACAAATTTTGCCCTGTTCCCGTTAATCGACAAACCAATCATTCGTTTTTAATGTCAGATTCAACTTTTTACTCGATATGCTCCTGCGGTGTATATACCTTTGTGCTTAAAAAAGTGAAACAATTATCCTAATTCATAACGAGCAAGGCAAATGATGTAATTTGAAATGTAATCCAGTGATATGCGTGTTGGGACTAAATCCGTGCGCAATGGCGCAATTTCAGACCGTCGTTCTGGCGGGCATTGTATTTACATTGTAAATGCAAATCAACCAGAGACGATAGTTCCCAGTCGACCTAGAGAAGGTTTAAGTCGCGATCGTTCGCAGTCGAGTTCCTTTGGATTTGGTAAAAGACGCGATGCGATCATCACGCTAACATCTAAACGCGTAAATAATTTGCTAACAGAATTATCCAAGCATTATGAAATCAACGTATACGTATGTTCTCGGCTCTGTTATTTATAGCTTGTACAGGTTCGATCGACGATCGGACGAGGATTCGGACCGCACGATCGATGCGACGCCAGAGGCTACGGGAACGATCAATGAACACCGTTCGCGATAAATCTTATTTCTCTGACCAAATCACTTTCGCGCGATCACCGTCGATTCATTGTTTACGCGAGGAAGAAAAATAGATTCAAACGAAGGAGAATTACAATTTTCGCGACGCGTGTCAAACTGCTTGTTATACGAGGGAAAAAGAAAGTTTCGTTTACGAGTTAAGTTAATCGTGTCGTGGACAATGTTTACGTTATAAACCGTGACTGCAAAGTCTCGAGACTCTCTCAAATCCCGAATAGCGAACCTGGATCGTGTTTTACTCGGGACATAAAACTTTTTCAATACGAAACACGCTTCGAAGTGCGAAACGATGTGTTTAACGATAAGTTATAGTCCAATTCTCATTTTGTATGCAATTAATTGTGAAATTTAATCCGAAACCTTGGAGAGTAAAAGACGCTAAAGAAGAACGATGTGAAATGGTCCGAAATCGATCGAGCGCGTCTAATATGTTTACACGTTTCATTTGTATTCTGGCGAATTTCCAGCGATTCTGCTTAATCGCGTAGACGACGATTTATGTGGAATGGAAATTACAAAGTAATTGTCTCGACAGCTATTCATAATATGTATTCAGGATGCACGGACCGTGCCATGGTAAACGCTTTCAAACATCTTAATTATCCCGGATGCAATTAGTCTTTAGATCGTCTGTGTATCGATTTTCATAACTTCCGCGGCGACATTGCGCGTTAACGAAGGTCCTTTTGCTAGTCTATTACTCGTTTTCTTTTCTCGTCGAGGACGATCCGCGAACGAAGACGCGTGAAAAGCGTATCGTAAATTGGCGCTTGTCTAAATGTCCTTCTCGCCTTCCTCTTTCCATGGTTCGTCAAGGTCGATCCGATTGCCAATTAGTAGATACCTGGCCGATTTACAAGAAAAAAGGCCATCGAAACGGCGGCAAAAGGTTGCGCGATGAATCGAAATGAGATATGCACGGCGAGTCCTTATTGGTAATCATCCGTCATTATCGGGAAAGCTTCTGTTCTCGTTAAGGCTCTCGCGAGACGTTTACTAGATAGCCAACGATCGATTCGCCGTTCTTCCCAAGATGAATCGATGTATCGGTAAATTTCATAGTCGTTCCTCTTTAGCGCCTTGTCTCGTTGCGTGGAAGACGAAACACGCGACTTGACATACACGGTTGACAGGCAATCGAGAGAACGAAAGTCCTCGAGTTGCGCTCAGAGAGGATCTCCGAGAGTCTGTTAAAATAAAGAAACGCCTGAAAGAAGGGAAAGAAAGCCGTTTCCTGAATCGTCCCGTATGAACCGATGCCTCGCGTCCGTACACAAAATCGTTCCTGTGTGCGTTCGAGAGTTTTCACCGGTCTCTCTTTCGGTCGTAACTCACGGAACGAACGCTCTTATCTCGCGACGGTGTTGCATGAGCAGCAGCCAAGAGTTCTTGAAACTGAAACGTTACCGCTATACCGCGTTCAGCTTCCGCGAGTCGTGAATAAAGGAAACGCCGATGCTCGGCAAAATCTTATTTGCAAATCTGTCGAGACTAATGCAACGTTTCACCACCAACGTTTAGTGGGCCATGCTTTTCTTTTAAAGGCATTATAGAAAAACCACCTCGATAAATACACGTTTCCGAATAATTCTATCAAGTTTACATATAATTTACATTTACGAATAGATTCGTCGCAGTAAATTCGTCGGGAAATTCGTAAAAAAAAAGATACTAGAAAAGTGTGAAAGCGAGTGATTAAAAGTCGATATCGAAGACCATAATCGTTGTTATCGTTTAATAAATGATACCGACAGGTGGTGGGCATAATTCGGTGATTCGTTTCTCATCGGAAGACAACCGAAAAATGAAACCCTCCGTCTAATCGTTTCATAATCGATACGGTAATATGTTGTTCGCGATCTGTCCAGTCCGCGATAGAAGTAAAGCCGTTTCAAGGACTCGCGGGTTGCACGCAAAGTGTTGATTATAAATGATACCCGACGATCTCGATCGGACACGAAGATCTGCCAAGAGATCGTAATCGAGCGACTTTCAGTTTTTTCGCTCGATTCTCCTTGCCAATGGTAAACACAGAGGCATGCAATCGTCGATGTAATAAAGCTGGTGCGTTGCAAAATATATAGACTATCGCGGCAAAGGGGTCTTAGATTTATGTTTTCTGTGAGGCAACGTGCACCGTGACGAGATCGATGCGAAAAACCGGCCAGCGCGCGAAGACGCCGCACAACTAAGAATGAAAGCGTGTCGAAATTTGGACTTTGGTAAACTTATTGCTTCTCCTCGATCTTTAATAGTAGCAAATAATAGGTTGTCAGATTTATAAAATCGTTTTTACGTATTTCTGGTTCGATTTAGAGAGAAGAATGATTCGCGATAACACTGACACGGATCGACACGCGTACCGATTACGTCGAGCGCGATTTTAATTGCGTTCACCTTAACGAGCTCCAATCTAATGACTCCTTGATTGTTACCTGACACCGACGTAACGAAGGCGTTACGTTATATCGGGCCGTCGGCAAACGTAAAGTCATCCTTGAACGAAACCTACGGAGACGATCAACGTTGCCTACGATAGGAACTGCGATCTCTCTGTCATCCGCGAGAAACGCTGACGTAAGCTAATTATGGAGGCGCAATGGGTTTTTGTAATTTTCCGGTTTTGGAAAAAGAAGGGAATTGCCCCTGCATTTTCAGACTTAAGATTCCTTCTCGTATTCGTAATCTCGAATTTCTAACTTTCAGTTTCACCGAGTACCACGATATTTATAGCCATTACCAAAAAGTCTATCAACGATTCGAATAGTTTAATCGATACGAAGCAAAGATCCGAGTTGTAATTCCACCGGGATCGAACGTGCTACAGCGATAGAGAAAATCCGGTTTATCCAATCGTAGGAGTCGTCTACGAACAAAATAAGCTTACTCTACCAATAACGTGTTTTACACAGAACGAGTATCGAAACGCCTCGATATGGTCACCAGGTTGTATTTTATAGAGAGTACTCGACAGTATTAAACTCGTTCGTAGAATAGCGGTAAACAACTGTAAATGATCAAATGCTTTGTATTTGAATGTATAGAGTTTTGACATTTCATCGGTACACTGCGATTCTCGCGAACGAAACAAAGTTAAATCGTGACATCTGGTAATGGCATCTTTCTAGAACCATACGTCGACGCATCCGCGAGACAATGCTCGTTACACGGTAAAGAGAAAATGTAGCCCCAAGTGTCTAATGCATTCGTCGATCCTATTGTCAGTTTATCGTTCGGTTTGATCCACGCCTGAAAAGAGGAAGACGATCGTGGTAGTTAAATTGTTGGAATATCAAACGAGAGGAACAAGCGCGAACGAAAAAATCAGTGTTTCAAAGTGTCGCGTTACGTGGGGCCAGCACAGGTGCGGCGCTTCGAGGTTGACCAGTGTATTGAATTCCACAAAAATTCTTCACGACGCCTCTCTTTAAGCGTCGCCCAGGCCATTCTCTCGTTTGGTCTCGCTCGAGCGTTGGCTCTTTCTCTCTTCGACTTGCTATGCCTTCTGTGTCGGCAAAAATTTCGAGATATACTGGCTTGGCAACAAATACCTGTCACCAGCGACACCGCGCACTACCAGCTATCGAGATTCGGTTATGAAACTCCTATTTGGTGCCGCCATTTTCTTCCATTGTCTAGGATCTGTTGCGCCATATACGGGTCGTGGCTTTTAGTCATCTTTTACGTACATTATTTCGTTAATCCTTCAAAACGATTCACACCAATTTCTATACACTTCGTATCGATTACGAATCATTTTGTAGAATTTATTAAATCCTTACGAATGATGTTTCAACCCTCGACGTTGATCGTCATTTACTCGACTCGGTAGTTTTCGCAAAAATGAGTACGCGAAATTTTATCACGAAGCAAGTCTACATTGTGCAAAGGGTTTTTATTGGAAAAAGAAACAGTCGCGGGACTCGAGCTCCATTTACCTGTTATACAAACTAAGGTAGGCTTCATTTCTTTGTACAAAAAATGTAAATTATGTTTGCTTGTTTGTTTATCGACAAATAAATCTTGGTTACTTGAAAAGCATTAATTCTTTCGAAAGAAGACCCTGTTCCTCTAAGCTCGCGAACGTAGCGATTAAAATTCGTAAGATCGTGTCTCGATCTGGATGGTTTGTGCGCTCGTTTGGTACAGTCCCGGAAGATCTGTAGGATCGATTGGCAAAAATGCAACGCAAGGTTGCTTCCATATTATTTACTGAATCGACCACGCCCGACAGAGCGCATAAATCGTGGCCGCAGCCTCAGTCGGCGTTCCATTAGAGCAGTTACCTTCGATCTGGAGCATAGTGCCGCTGAAAAACAGACCACAGGGAAGAAGAAAAAAAAAAAGGCAGAGAGCTCGGACCTTGGGCGGCGGCCAGCGGCGAAGGTAGGCCACCACGGTGCGAAACGTGACTGATTTACGTGTGAAAATGGCCAATTAACTGGCGTAATCGATGTGTACACGCGTGTACGTACCAAGGGGCCTCCACAGTGTCAAAGTCGCGGAAATGCTCGTGTTCGGTTCGGCGCTGGCCCTGAAAATGGTTGCGGCCGTGCACCTTGGGACCATGCTTCACGAAGCGAGGAAACGACCACGACCACGACCACGACGAAACGCGACGCGACGCAAAATGTAACGTAGAACGTTACCAGCGAACCAACGGAATTGGAGAGTATCATCGTTGTGCAACGATCAAACCGGAATGTCGAGAGCTGGGCTCCTGTGGCTGAACGCCGAAATTCTTCCTCCGGAGAGAGGTGGAAGCAATCTCAACAACTCGTTCTTCTCTACGTTATGTTTTCAACCGTTTCGGATGCAACGATGCGTTTTTATACGATCGATGCCGGTGAAACATACGATACCGCGACCCGCAGGTAAACGTGCCATAATAGACGACGCGGGAAACGTTGAACTTTTACCTCGGATGGCTAATCAATATTGACGTTCGATGCGCAGGTAAGGTCAGGGAACTCTTTCGATCGAATAGAAAAGGAGGCGTTTGGTATCGCTTAAAATATACCGTTTTAAGTGGCTACTCGATCTACTTATTGGTCAATCCGACCGCGGTCGTGCTCCTCGAATAGATGAAACAGAGATACCGTAACTGCGCGCGGTTGCAGGTGGTAGACATTAGAGATGGCGTGAATTGCTACTTTTTAATCACTTCGATCACTGTAGACACGCGAGCAAGGCAGAAGTGTAATCGGTGCGACATTATTGGTTATGCGATCAAAGCTTCACGTCGATTTACGTCGGTTTCAGATCGAGGCGACGGCGACTACGACAGCGGTGGCGGGCAGCCCGCTTTCCTGGCACATCCCAAGGCCGTCGTTGGTCGGACGAAGCGAGAGGGACAGCGAAAATGGTAGCTGGGCTCATCATCTGCACCCGAACTCTCCCTCGCGAGGATCCACATCGTCCCAAGGCTCTACCGCTAGTACACACGTAAGCAACTCGCGCGCTAAAACCGATTATCGAAGGTAACAGGATCGGTTGCCAATCTGACGGTTAACTATCGAGCGCAAGCGTGTCGAGTTAGATCGATGGAATGTTTGCGTTTGTGTGTTGCAGAGTGCCGCGTCGGGCACGTTACTATTGACAGCCGCGAATCTCGCAAATCTCGCGGCCATTCATCCGCCTTCGGTGACCACGCCGAAACAGATGGACACTGCCTCGGTGGCGAGTAGCACTCACTTCACTGTTGTGAACGGACTAGGCAGACCAACGACCGTCCACAGGAAATCCTGCTGCGCGAGAAACCAGCTCACCGTGCTCGTTTGCACGATGAGCTTCCTATTCATGGTCGGTCTACTACTCGGAATCCTTTACATGGAAAGTGAGTATCATTGTCGAGCAACCCAAAGCGTCTTAACACTTTTTCGATTCTTGATCGATGTTGCTGTTCCTGCGTAACTCATTTCTAAAGTCTCCAATGTTGTTTACTTTCGATTTCAGTGAGAATTCGCGACAAATATCACTAAGGCCGAAGTAGATGAAAATTAACGATGCACGAACGAATCAACGAAGCGACGAACAAGACGGAACTACGAAGAATGGAAACGAGCGTAACAGAGAGGCAGAAAAGTTTCCTCGAAGACACGAATTGGCGACCGAACGTTCTTCGTTATCAACGACCGTCTCATTTCTATTTACAATGTACACGTATATTTTCAAACACTTTGAGCGTTAGGACAACTCGAAAATTAGACGTTCTCGTTTAGAGATAAAATTTCGAAGGCTGTATTCACTGTGTTCGACGCGTGGTACGTAAAAACTCAGTAATTACATTCCTGTAATGAACTTTGTTTTAGTAAACACGAACGACGTAGCTCAACGCGATCATAACCCGTTTGGAGCGCTCAAGCATTCCACACGAGGACTGACGAGTCCTCTGGTTTCGCCGAGTATCCTAGAACCTTTGATTCTACGTATTTCATTTTTCTCTTTTCTCACCGAGAGAGACGACGATGCAACGACTAATATTTTTTCTTCCATTCAAGCCGATTTGGCGAATTCTCGATCGATCACAGGTTCACGAATCGGATTAATACCACCTTCGACCGATAAGGACCAAGGACGGTACAACTGTTCAAGATCGATCGCGTAACAAGATAGCGACGCCATCGTCTAACGAAATTACACAAGTCGTATAAATACTTGTTCGATTAATATTAATGGACAGTTCGGAGCAATCGACGAAACAGGAGTAAACTAAGCGGATGTTACTTTAGGGGTCGTTATTTAATTGTTACTAACAAAACGCCTGAATGAAACCCAGATTCTGTGAGGGTGTCGTTTCAGGAAAAATGTACGGAAAAGCAACGAGGAGCGAACGTGTCAATCGCTTCTCGCAACTGTGATATTACTTGCGTATTAATTAATCGTCGATTCAACAAGAAACTGTCATACCATAAGGTAAACGATACGGTTGTTTTATTTTACCTATCCCCAGCCCTCCCGAGATGAACAGATTCGCCAATTGAAAAACGTATTTAATTAAACGATTTAACGCTTTGGCTGCCACGTCACTATGGAACTAAAACAATTCATTCTGAAATTGAAATTGAAATGTTAAATAAATTGAAGACAAATTTTAAATTATGCAGTTTACAATTGTTTAAAATCGAAGTTTTGGTCTCGTAGAAAATTGTACGGTTTTGGTGTGGCAGTCAACGTGTTAAACAGCACTATTATTAATTATACATATATTTAGAAAACAATATTTCAACGAATATTTTACTTGACTGCTGACTCTTTTCTTTCTCTAGAAAAGAGACCTTGATATTTTTGTTGTTTTAAATAATAGGAACAAGTGTTATTTACACAAGTTGTACAAATTGTCCGAGGCAGATAATCGGTTCTACAACTAATACCTTCCACGATAGTCGGCTACTAAAATATCCAAGTACTAATCTTTCATCTGTGTTATTGCATGTACGTTTCGTCGTTTCAGATGTAAACAAACGATATATAATGTATTTGAACGCCGCTTTGCAAGTTAAATATTTCGAAAACTATTAGTTTTTGCAACAAACTATAACACCTTAATGTTTTTATTTGGAAATATCGTTATTTTATGGAATCATACTATAAAAATCTGAACATTCCATATAATTTAACAAACCTGCTGACCCTTGAATCCCTTTCATGCCTCCGTTCGTAAAACATTAATTACTATCGTATTATAACCCCTTCGATGCCATATACGTAACTACTCTAAGCAATGTTTCGTCCTATTATTCGCAATCGTAAAGATATTAACGTATAATTAATGTTTAATAGCGAGCAGAATATTTGCATCGATCACGCATACCGACAATATAAAATGTTTCTTTTTGTTAGACATAAAATTATTTCGCGATAATGTAATGATTCGTAAATCTTCGTCGGCGTAAAAAAATATTAAATATGTTTAACGATGCGTCTGTTTCGATTATTTTAAAATCAAAATATCATAAATTCGTTTTCATGCATGGTATATGTGTGGTACTCACCTCCACATCCTGAAGCGTCTGAGTCCATTTGTAGTTTGGCAAATCTGCACCGTTTCCACTGTTAGGTCTAAGTTTGTTCTTTTCTTTTTCATCTTCTTCCTCATCCTCCAAGTTGTCGTCTTTCTTGTTGCTATCGCTATTATCGCCGCTAGGTCCAGGTATCGCGGGTGCCTGTTTTACTGCTTTCTAAAACAAAAAAAAAAATACGATACGTTTTAAAAAGTCATAACTTACTTAAAGTCATAAATACCTACTTTATTATCTATTTCCTCTTGTAATTTAACTGCCTGTTCGTCGGTTAATTCGACAATTTTGGATTCAGAATTCATCTGTTCCTCTGCTGCTGCTTTCTCCTCTCTTTTCTTCTTTTCGAGCTTTTCTTTACGTCGCCTTTCTTGTTCCGCACGCTCTGCTTTCTCTGTGGCAGCCTTAGCAAGAGCCGTAGCTTCGTATTTTTTGAATTTACTGGTAACAAGCTGAAATACAGTAGAAATACAGTAGCCTCGATCACAATACTTGCGTTTATCAATGAAACGATTGATAAACGTTGTTATCTGGTATACGGAAAATTACCTTTTCTGCAGCTCCTTCGCCTCCTCCCGTATAGAAATCCGTTTTTCTCGCGAGAAAACTGAAGATCGTGTCAAGAAGCTGAAAAACAAATGACGTTTCATAAATGATCTAATTTATTTTAAAAGAATACGTTCCGTGAACGTACGAGTTCCTAACCTAAACCGGCAACGTAATGGCACTCACCTCTTGTACACCGCCCTCGTGTTGCTGAGTCATTGCCAGCAGCATTCCGTCGAATTTCTTCTCGTTTTCCGACATCCTGCTCCAAATTGTACAGAATACTAATTACCGTGTTCCAAATAACAGACGTTAAATGCTCTCACTGACGTTATAAACCAGCACACTTTGTTGCTACACCACGTTTCTACTGGTTTCCGCTCGTGCAATCTCGTGAATTATCGACCAAACATGCTCGTTGGCGGTGCACATGGAGCCCTCTGACACAATAAGTACGCATCGCTCTGAATGCTCCGCTAATGATCTATAGATCGTTTTATGTGCTGCAATAAAATGAAATCCAATCGTTTCGTTGTTTCTAGAAGCGTAATGTTCGTACATTGAAAAAATCTCTGCCATGACCAAACATATTTTATTTGCCAGATTCTTCTTGAATTGTCTTATTTGCTAATAAAACGAGTTCTCGAAGAATCATCGTTTACACGTGAATCGATAGTACATTCTAAAATCAGCTCCGAATTTTCAGGTCGGTATGGCAGTCAGATTCGGCCGCAAAAGTCCATAAGGTGATAGATCTACTTGTATACCTCGTCTGTGGTGTAAGGTCTACTCATATACATCGTC
This sequence comes from Colletes latitarsis, assembly GCF_051014445.1. Lineage (NCBI taxonomy): Eukaryota > Metazoa > Arthropoda > Insecta > Hymenoptera > Colletidae > Colletes > Colletes latitarsis. The sequence goes on along the minus strand of NC_135135.1, from coordinate 20,205,018 downwards.
TTTGGTGAAAGGTTACTCGTATACCTCGTCTGTGAAAAGAGTAAGTCACAATAAAATTGTGTTTCAGTCGATAGTATAACCATCATCCGGTATGTTTATATAGTCGTACTCTTATTTATCTATTGAGGTTATGAACTGACTAGTTTTCATTATATCATTTTATAGTATATACTTTTACGTAAAAAATTTATGTTTCATTCGTATATAAGAATAAAGTATACATATTTATATAATAATGTCTATTACCGTTCAATTTTGTTCAGCAATTTTATAACATATCAGATGTTGACAAATTGATTTCCTGCCAAATAATTAGTATTCCATATTTATAACTATATAATTTCATTTGTAATTAATAATCGTTATATAATTTGTGATATATGTACAAAATTAGTAAACGTTCTAACATGAGGCCTCTTGGTCTAGGGGTATGATTCTTGCTTTGGGTGCAAGAGGTCCCGGGTTCAAATCCCGGAGGGGCCCTGTTTTTTTATTTTTATAAATAAAATTTCTACTTTCGATTACAGTCGTCGTACTTACAAAATGTGTGTGAAACATTTTTCCGTTTAAATATACAAGTTATATGCGTAAATTAATCATCTTATCTGTTAACGTAAAAACATCGTTTTGTTAATGGTAAATTGCCATAAAATATAGTGCAGTATCGAACTTATCGTATACATTTCGTTTCAATTTCATAAATTGGGTCGCTTATATCTTTATCTAAGCGATGGTGCTCTATCATCGAACACACAAAGTTCGCAATTAGTGTCAAGTTTCAAGTAAATATTGATACTATTCTTCTATTAATCATAGAACGAGGAAAGAAACGTATCACGATATTTGACGCCAAATGCACGTATGTTTAACCGATAGGTATATTAAAGAAGGATAAAAATGATTATTTGCATGCATGTACATAATACTCTTCCTGTAATAATTTTCTTTGTTTCAGTACTGCAGGAGCAAACATATTAGTTATTAAAAAAGAGAATCATGTACTTTTATTCTAAAAAAGGGAAATCCGACAAATTGTGACAACGGAAGCCATAAGATGACATTTTCTTTTTTGACTACATTCTTGAACACGTAGAATGTTTAATTAGTGATATTTTACTTTGAAAAAGTTTATGAATATTTGATAAATATCACTAAGTATGCGAAAAAGCTGTATAACTCCTTGCCAAAAAATGATTGGAAAGGATCTAAAAATAACTAATTCATAGTAGAATTCTTTCGCAATGTATCGACAGTTCCTATAACAGGTTCAAATTGCGCGCGGTATGATTTCCTCCTCCCGAGAAAATTAAAATGGCGGCAGAGTTAGTGCGCATGCACGAGTTCCTCAATGGTCGGGCAAAAACACAGCTGGTCTATGATCTCCGAAGCAAGCTGACGGTCGAACGCTATCAATGTGATTTTCGTGAAATTCTTACCGATCTACCGGTCAGATCGCGAGGTCAAGGCAAGCTTGCGCGGCAATTCGGTTTAGTGCTCGACTGGTGTTAATGAGTGTGTTTAGATGTATGCAAAACTCGGTAATCGCGGTGTCACCACGAGGATTTTTCACTGCCCTGGATACAAAGGAGTTTCGTGAGGTGCTTCGAGCGTCCTTTCGGTGAGCTTACGACCGATTCTATTCAATAATCCGCCTTCGACGCGGGTCCTTCTTTCGCGCGTGTTGGAAAAGTTTCAACCTATCGACGAAGCCAAGTGACCTTTTTCGTTTTACCCGAATCGCCTATGTCGGGCGACGACAAAATTTCGTGCGATTGCCAGTTCCCCGAGCCCCGATCCGGCAGAAACGTGAACCGAAAGACGCGAAACTCCATCGCGTTATCGGCGGTTGCGAATTTTCGAGACGATTCTCTCGCGACGGAACGTTCCACGGATCAAGAAAACGTCCAGGGATAATGCGTGTGGCGTGTGCAGCATCTTTGGAAATAGGTCAGAAGAAACTTTTCGTAATTTCTGGGCAAGATTTCCGGACAGGTATTTATCCGCCTGTTGAGAGAACGATTGTTATCGTGCGTTATCTTTCGTTGCTCCGCTTGCATAGGGCAGCCCCTCGAACTCGAGTGAACCGTCTTTGTTATCTCAGACACCGTAGGGATCGTACGTCTCTTTCTGAGATTTGTATCTTTGTTACGCAGCATACGTGCGCGCCGATGGTAAACATCGCGAACGGGAACCTTCCGACGTCGCGGCTTCCATTGGCAACCAGACACGTAGCTCGAAATTTTAATCTTTCCCGGCCGAGAGCAAACTCTCGTTAATGTTTCGTCGTGTTTACGTAGAAACGCCAGCTGTGCCATAATGCCCCGCGGATAACGTTATCATCCCTGCGTCGTATCTGAACCGAGGTCTTGAACCCCGGCGTCTCAGAACTATTTTTGTATCTCTCGTTGCTCTCTGTCACCGTGGGCCATCGACGAAAGGAATCCGGCTGTTGTCGAGCGGTGCTGCAGTCCTTAGGACTCTGACCTTGCCCTATGCAAAACGATACCTCGCGTACGTCCGTGGTTATAATCGGTGTACCAATTAACGGACCGACAACTCGCTGTGTCTCGGCTTAATTAGTCGGATCACGACGACGAGCAACGGGCCCGGTCGTAGACAATTTTTGCATAATCATCTATCGTGGAATACAAAGTACAGTGTACGGGACGTTCCACAGGAAAAAGAAATGAAAAACGAAAATTAATTATAGCACGAAATATTTCACGACCGACGAATAGTGGTGAGCTTTTTTATTGGTTATCCGTTCGTGTAAAATTTTTCCCGTGTCCGGCATCGGTCGACCATCGTCGAGGGCACGATAAATTTTTCGGCTTGAACCTGTCTTTCTCTTTGTCTTCTTCGGTCCCTCGCCGTATCGATGCCCGTTATCGTTGAACTTCGAACACGCTTACTCTCGATTTTCAGTTTTCCAGCCATCGATCGACGTGTACACCTATTATCCATTGCGGCAGAACGCTTCGGCTGCCGATACTGCACAACGATCCGTGAACTTACACGGGCACAAAACCGAAACGCGGCGTACGATCGTCGATATTCGAAACAAAGGGTTGCGCCGGGCCTGCCGCCGCGTCCTTTGGACATGTTAATTTTCGAACGTGCAGCTGTTACCGTTCGATATGACTTCTCTGTGCCGGGTAATTAACCGCCGTTAAAAACGCCACGCTCCCCGGCCCGTCGCGCAAGATTGGAGTATCGGGTTTCGCGTTCGATCCGGTTTCCATTGGTCCTCTCGTTTCTTTTCTCGCAAAAATTCAAACAAATCTCACGCATCGACGACAACTCGTGACTATATTTTAGGTTATAGTGGACTCATCGATGCAAAGAATATTTTATACTTTACGACGTATTCTTCGCGTCGATGGTAACAAATAATAATAATAAATTCAGAGAACCGTCTTTTCGCGCGATAGTTAGATTAGGTTAGGGTTTCGCGTTCGATCCGGTTTCCATTGGTCCTCTCGTTTCTTTTCTCGCAAAAATTCAAACAAATCTCACGCATCGACGACAACTCGTGACTATATTTTAGGTTATAGTGGACTCATCGAAGCAAAGAATATTTTATACTTTACGACGTATTCTTCGCGTCGATTGTAATAAATAATAATAATAAATTCAGAGAACCATGTTTTCGCGCGATAGTTAGGTTAGGTTAGGTTAGGGTTTCGCGTTCGATCCGGTTTCCATTGGTCCTCTCGTTTCTTTTCTCGCAAAAATTCAAACAAATCTCACGCATCGACAACTCGTAACTATATTTTAGGTTAAAGTGGACTTATCGAAGCAAAGAATATTTTATACTTTACGACGTATTCTTCGCGTCGATTGTAATAAATAATAATAATAAATTCAGAGAACCATGTTTTCGCGCGATAGTTAGGTTAGGTTAGGTTAGGGTTTCGCGTTCGATCCGGTTTCCATTGGTCCTCTCGTTTCTTTTCTCGCAAAAATTCAAACAAATCTCACGCATCGACGACAACTCGTGACTATATTTTAGATTATAGTGGACTCATCGATGCAAAGAATATTTTATACTTTACGACGTATTCTTTGCGTCGATTGTAATAAATAATAATAATAAATTCAGAGAACCGTGTTTTCGCGCGGTAGTTAAGTTAGGTTAGGTTCGTTCCTTTGCGATGTAAGTAGCTGTCAATTCACAAACGAATTTATTGACCAACCTGGCGTATCTCGTCTGTGGAGTTAGGGTACGTGGCTCGTAAAAAGTTCTGTCTTTACGCGACGGACTACTTGATCCCCTGTAAGGGATATGTCACTAGGGAGGACGCAAAATATTACGAAAAAGAACAAGTTTTACGGTTGCTGTAGGAGCGAAAGTGGAGAAACATTCGGATCTTTTTAGCGAAAGAAAAATCGCAATACAGAGTAGATGTTTGCATTGGCATATATTTTCATTGAATGTACAGGGTGATTTAGGTAACTAGAGCAAGCTGTAATTCTTGTTTTTACTCGAATCCCGCGATGGGGAACATCTTGAGATGGTATAACTTTTTTACTGTTACCACGGTACAAGTGCATATTGCACTTGCTCCTGTTTTGCAAACAGAATCATCTCTTTATCGTTATGTACATCTTCGTTACGAGAGAAAAGTAAAGTTAAACAAATCCTTATGTACTACTTAATTTACTAAAATATTATTTATACAATATACAGGGTGTTCAGCAACCCCTGGGAAAAATTTTAATGGGAGATTCTAGAGGTCAAAATAAGACGAAAATCAAGGATACTATTTTGTTGATTGAAGCTTCGTTAAAAAGTTATAGAAACATTTCCGGCCACACAGTATATTTTCGGTGAAGAATTTTTTTCTCGAAAGTGCGTACGATTTCGAGGGTATGTCTATTCACCAAAAATTATTGCAATTGACCCCCGCAACCGAAAATAATTTTTTTGGAACGATTTGAAAATTCTTTTTTTCCCGAAAAATTTCAGTTCAAATTTCAAAAAGCATTGATTTTCATCTTATTTTGACCTCTAGAATCTCCCATTAAAATTTTTCCTAGGGTTGGTCGAACACCCTGTATAAAACTGGTAATTATGAAAAAGAGTGTGAGATATAATACAAAAATATAACATTGATAAAATATTGATTAATAGGTCCCGTGCGGGTCAACCAAGAATATTAAATAACAGAGAAAACACGGAATTGCAGGAACGTATTGGGAAAATATTTATGCAGAAAAACAGTTCGTCGAATGATCGGGTCAATCGGTTATTGCGATCTAGTTTTCAAAAAAAAAAAAAAAAGATTTCTATTGACGAACGAAGTTGATGAAATTTAATCGACTTTGCTGCAATATATCATGCTGAATCTACAAAACGTGTGCATATTAATAAATATACGTGATATGGTTTTTCTGTTTTAGAGATAACAGAGATCTTTGACTGAAAAATAATCGAGGCTATCAAGTTATGTTGATCACCGGTAGTAACGAAGAAATGGCCGTGAATAAGGATCGCTTTGAAACGTTGCAATTAGTCGACATTGTGTTACGATGATTTTTCACGTTATATGCGAATCTGTTCGTTACATTTTATTTATAAGAATTGTCTCGAAGCTGAGGATATATGTGTTCCCGACGGCTATAAAATTCGTTGACGTTTACACGCGAACCATCCGTACACCGAGGAATTCAGCTTTTATCTTTATTACACGATAGCCACGCGGTATACAGAAATTTTCGAAATACAAATTTATCAATGAAAATGTTATCATGTACGCTAAGAACGTACAAAATCTTTTGTATATTTTAATGATTTATATATATATTTTTGTTTGACACGGTGATTCAAATTATTGTGCATCTAGCATCTAGCATTTATTTGTTAATGGACTCATCAGTAAAGCTTTTTAGTAGGCCCTGCCTTAGACGACTGGAATACTAGGAAGTCGGTCGAAAAATGTGTATAGCAACCGAGGGGTCGGTCGAGCGCTTGTGAGAGCACGACCCCTCTGGTGGCGAGCATGGGAAGCCACATTATGTAGAATAATTTCGAAAATACGTAACCTTCGTAATTATGAAATTTCTCGGTGTTACAATCCGAGTATGCTTTGTAATGAATAATTTACAATACGAAAGATATAAAAGGCAACAGATGGAGGAGTAACCCAGTTTAACATCAGCACGTTTGTCGTACTTTGTAAATAATATATACGTATTGCTTTATTCATAGTTTCACTTCTGTATTCATTACTAATTAACTCAACCCAGATCTACAGACATTAGTGTGCAAACTATTTATATTTATTTGGTCAAACGCGTCTATTTCCGGAATATGTTCAAAAATAATTTTATACGGTCTACTATGCGCATAGTTTAGCGAAGAAACATCAATAAACAATATTTTTCTTCGAATGTTTACGAGTCCCATTCCGCTAGTGCCAGACTGTGTGTTTTTATCGTGTTTTTTATTGCTGGTGCACACCCCCAACAAAGATTGAACTTCTGTGTATCGGGTGTCCCAGCAAATGATGCTTTCTGAACCGTAAAGTCAGAAGTAAAATGTAAATGTAAATAGTAAATAGTAAATCTCTATTCTGGGGAGATTAATGCCATAAATCGATCGTGCACTTCGTTGAACAAAATTTATAGCCTTTTTTCTTTCTAGAAGTTTTTAAACGCTTAAGAAGTCAACGGAGAGTATTTATTGCTACTTCCTCGTTTCTGGAAAAAAAATTCGCTGCGTTTTCGTTCGCGTAGTATTTGTGTCGACGAGTCAGTTTTATTAGTACTATTAAAAGCTGGCGGCCGCGACTATTGCCTTGGAAACCCGTCGAATCGCTTTCGAGGGTCGTGTGACCGCGTAACTTCAGCGTACAAAAATAATTCTCGTTTCGACGTTAACACAAAGTCTTGAAGCATTAATGGCACCATTAAAAATCCATCTGTAAGAAAACTATTCAGCAACGAATCTGGAAGATCGAATAAGCGTAATTAAGAAGTATCGAGCCTTCAATTCCTGGAACAGGCATCTCCCTCGCTAACTGTCGCGGCACGGTCTCGAGCTTGCGACAATTATCGAGACATCTGGTGTATTTTGAAAGTGTAATTTCTTCTTTTCACACAATTCTCATTCCTTGATCAGGCACTTGGTAACAAAAATTATTTATTTCATTACGAAAATATTCTTGACCTCGCGGAGCACGCTTTGCGAAATGTCGCATCAGTTGACTCGAACAGAATGTTTTTATTATCGCTAGCGGCTTGCCGCATCGAATAATATTTGTATCTGGAACATCCATTTCGTCAGCAAAGAACAGCAGAGGACGTCCGTTGGTATATTACGCGGTTCTCTCCTTTCATAGAGGACACAACACCTACGCGAGTCGAGTATAATCCATCTTCCCGCGGTAGAATACGATCGCGAGGATCGGCCCAAGCTGTAAGAAAGAATTTCAAGGGCTCCGCTCTTTTACGGAATCAAGTACGAGCAGGGAACGCGGACTTTTCCTTTCACAAAGCACCGCGTTACATATCACCGCGAAGGGAACAACGATTTCTACTCGCACTAAGAAATACAATTACACTGACGGGAAAAAAGAATAGGAAGAAATCGAGGATACTCTCTGACCGTTAATTAGGCGTCTGGTAGAAATTTTAATCGTAAGGAATCATCGTTACTTCGACCACTCGTGCGTGTACATACGTTTCAAAGTCCTCTCTTCGTGTCTCGTTGTAAGATCAAAATTAAACGTTTTGAAACGCGTGTAGTAATTAGGCATTGCAAAAAAGTAACTTCGATATGCATCGATTACGAGAGATGTACAGTTTCTTTTCTTTTTTTTTTTAGAAAGAAGAAGGCCTTGTTTTAGTTTTCCTATTACGAGCAAGAGAATTATTACATAAACGTGGCTGTAGCGGACCGTAGTTTGCAACGAATTACTTTCTCACCGTGCAGCCCAGAAATTTAATATTTCACTGTCACGCCTATCGTTGATCAAATTTGTCGGACATAATAAATCGCTTAGTTGTAAAATACGAATGTATAGGGTGTTACGGTGACGCGGGATGAAACGTGGTTGACAGAGTTCGAAAAAGCGAATGCTAATGTCCGAATAAACGCTTGTTAATATAAACACAGCGAATCGAGCAGTTTTCAGAAGGAAGTTGACAATTTTAACGAACACTTTCGTTCAAGTTCGCGTCTATGATTCTAAAAAGTCGAACGCGATAGCGCGTGAAAAATAATTAATCATAAATTTTTCCATTTCGAAAACAGGTGTAGACGGCCACGGACTCGCGCGGTACAAGTTTAATGGCCAATTAGCGACCCATCGTACGCAAACGTTTTGCTCGATGGAGAATACCGCGGTAAAAACGTAATTACCAATTAACCGACGGTTACAACTCGTAATTTCGATCTTCAGTTTTCAATTTCGAGTGTTTCGAGATATTCGAGGTTGAAACTTTCTTTTAATTACAGAGCTGTCATATTTTACTTTCGTTAAGAAACGCAAGAATGTTATAAAAAAAAAAAAAAATTTCGAGAGAGATTAGTACTTCTCGATTTCAAAGTAATTCGTAACGAAAGCGTGGATTCATGGTGAAAGAGATACGCGGTGCAATTTAAAAAAGGAGCGCAATTGCAATTTTCCGGTGCATCGTTGCACGTAAGAAGAAAGTGAGGTCATAGTAAGATCTTATTATACCATTCAACGTTTCCCTCTACTATTTGCTTCTATTTTAAAAGTTTTCAATGACTCACACTAACCTAACCGGAGTGGGTCGCTCGAGCATCCGACGCGTCTGTTTTGCTCCCGACGATGCAATTAGTTTTCGAGTTACGGATAGTTAATGGTTATTCTTTACGATATTTATGAGCAATAACATCGATTGTGGTACTTTAGCGCGCAGATTTAGCTCCCCATGAATTTCTGAAACGCTCTGCATTTTCCGTGAGAGCAGACCAACGTTATTCCGTGCGACGAACGTTTCCGACCGCGCCTAAAAGTGTTCCACGGACGTATATTTAACACTCGATTGCACGGGTGCTATTCGCGTTCCCAGATGACCGACTCGCGGGGACAAATGAATCGGCTGTTCGCGAAAAAATATTCATCGCGGGTCGATAAACCGTCGGGTGGCGAAAAGCCCCGTTAAAATCGTAAAAGTCAGCGTACTCGCAGGCGAAATGGTAAATCGTACCGTGCGCGGGATAAATTATTCGGTACGGTGCTGAGAACGTTTCTTACAGTTTGCAGATATCCCGTCGGGTAATCGATTCAACGCCGGCTCTTTTCTGCGCTGAAACTGTTGCGCTTCGATTCACCAAGTGGTAAAGAATCGTAATTAACGAGCATTCGGGGGGATATTCTCTTTCTTTTCCTCGCGTATCCAGACGTTTTTTACTCTCGATCGGATGCAACCCGAGTTTTTCCTTTGTACTAATTACTATTAACCCCCTCTCCTCGATCAATAATTGAAATAGTTCTTTGGAAAAATGGCACCACACGTTAACGTTTCGCACATTTTAGAGGATGACGGAGAAAACCCGTTTTTAACTTAATTGCTGCGACAGTGGTCAATATTTGTTCGTTTTAATCTACTAAGGAGGAAATGGATTCGTTAACTACTAATTAACATCGTACTTACCACGATTCTCTTCAAAGGTATCAAATCAAGATTCCGATTTAAAAATGCTTCGGGGTCTCCGGTAATCGAACCCCGGTGTACCGCGTGGGAAGCTCAGCCCACTGTCGCCAAGCCAAACAGCTACTTAGTAACTGGTGTGAATAAAAGTTCACATAAGATAACGAATATTTAAAAAGTTATCGTTAGATATGTATCAAATAGTCGACACCTTCGAATTAATATCCTCGCGATATTCAAAGTTAATTATACGAATTATTGTTTGCCCGGGTTTCGAGAGTTTCGAGTGCCCCCGAGTCTAGTTAATTCGATTCGTCGTTGCGTATAATTCCCATCGATTCGCGAGGACGTTTGCCTCGTGGCTGCGAGCGGCAAATCGGTTCCCATAGACCTAACCTAACCCAGCGCGGGAAAAATTCTTGATGAATTGTTCGAGACGTGTTCAGAAGCATACCAGTTCCAGATACACGTGTGCCCAACGGAAAGCATTATGCTTGTTGCGTCATGCGAGCGGCTCCGTCGCGATCCACGTGAGTTTAATATCCTAACCTCGTTTCGGTTAATTACTCGTGATTAGCCTCAAGACAATCTGAACTAGGTCTCGCGGCTCAAACTCCTCCCATGTCTTTGTGCGTCGACTCGTTCGAGTCTTTCGCAGCTCGTCATGCTGTGGATATAATTTTTTTTTTCTTTTTTTTTTAACGCGTGGCAACATCTGGCGCTGCTTACACGGCTGAATCGAACGCCGTGATACACGCGCGGCTGTGCGCGAAATCTGATAAACGAAAACGCTTCCGCGTTGCAACCAAGATGGCGACGATGGTCCATTTATTTCCAGATTATTAAACAGTCGCGGACGAAAAATGTCCGTATTCTCGAAAACGTTCTGGGGGGCGTTTTTCGTATTATCTTTATTCGTAAATAGGCTTCAACGAGATCGAACTCGATCGTTTCTCGACCGGATTAATGCATGATTCATCCATCATTGCAGCTCAGACGTTGCCCTGTGTGATTGCCACTTGTGCGGTTCGCTACAACGTTCTTCTGAGAAATGTTTTCCCGAAACCGACGATGTCGGAGAACACTTGTTCACATATTTTGAATAAGTAATGACGAACTTTTACTGTTGAGTAATCGACGAATTGTCGAACACGTGGCGAAAGATTATTTACTCAAATGGGACACGTTTCGATTAAAAGAAAGCGCGAATTAAATTTATGAACGAATAATATAAAATTTTTCTACATTTCTACTTGCCCCCCGTTGTTAAATTTCCGTGTACGCCACTGGTACGATAATGGCACGTCCGTTCGCTGGCTGATTCTCTGCCACGAACAGCGTGTGTAATTTTGTCATCTCCGACGATTTCCCGGAAAACATCTAGCGCTGTACACGGTTTGACTGACTGATGTTTTCGTCGCCATTAAAGAATTCGTTCGCTGTAGGAAGATTTCACGGGATCCCGTCGCGTCGCTGGTGTCCCCGAAACGAAATAAGGTTACCAGTCGACTGGAAATATTCGTGTTTCGTTCACGCTAATGGTGAATCGACATAACCAGCGGCGTGAACGGTGTTAGGCTCGGATGCGTATTATTGGCTACGTAATACGCACGCGGAGAAAGTAAGTAAGTTTGCCATAATTGACGATTTCCCCATTCCAGTGTGAAAGGAGGCTAAGGTCGATCGGTTATCGAATCGATAGGAGAGAGTGTCTCCCGCCTTTTTATTTAGGCTCTCTTCTTTCGTCGTTGCGTAACGGGGTCCATAGAGTTTTCGCGCGACAGTTTGTGCAACCGTCGTTGACACGACTGGTTCGAACGATAATCATAGACCGTGCTTGGGTTATTGTACAACCTTTCGTCGAGATCGTGTTGAATGGCAATACGACGGTGCCATAAAACCTGGAGCGTTGCAGTTTCGATGGAACGACCGGTTAGAGCGTACGTGGCCGTTTGGCGGTCAGTTGGAAAGATTTTCTCTATGATTTCAACGTCGAAATCGGTCAAGTGTACTACTTTTCCGCAAGATTAGTTGAATGACGGGTCGTTACGTCTACGGGGAACACAACGTATAGTTAAACAAGTTTAATAAGATCTTTGCGGCACGTAATAGCTTGACCGTTTGAGGTTAGATCATTCTCTAGACTTAGGGTCGGGCAATTTGTATCTATTTATGGATTTAAATCCTTCCGAAGAAAGAAACTATTTGTTAAAATTTCAAATCTAAAAATCTGTTATTGTTTTTTCTGGAAAGAAATTACTATGGAAGGATGACAAGGACCAATTCCAAGGATCTTGTTTAACTTTGCTATTCACGTAACTATCGTTGCAACTCGTCGTGTCGACTCATCCTATGACAAATCGTAGCTTCCGTAATAGACGGATACACCGAAGCTGCGAAATTTCATTTGGAATCTGATTCCTCTGAACGTTCCAACAGCTGTCTTTCTACAGCTTCCTCCTCGTTATCTGCGCCCCAGGATTTCTTTGATCGGTCGGCAGTTCTCGGAACTGCCGCCACGGAAGCATCCCAAGAAGCACCATTTTCCTCATCCGTTTCGTAATCGTGCTGTGCCAATGACGGCGGAGTTATTCTTACGTACAGGTTAGGTTGCTCGTGCAAGTTCCCTCTATCGATTTCTTGTTAGGCACAAATTGAAAGGACAATGTCAGCTTTTAGAGGCCATCTTGGACTCGAGTCCTCGCAGTCCTCGGTTAGATGGAATAATTTCAGCCTCTAATGAAAATTTAAATTGTCGTTGCATCCTCGCTGAAAAGTATTGTCTGGTTGAATCGGTTGAGCTTTTCAGGTTATGTGAAACCGAGTGGCCCCAATTCGTTTCTTTCTTTCGTAAACCAGAATTACGATAAGGATTCTTAAAAAGAAACCCAGACGCGATTCCGTGAATTCGTAACATGTCTAACCTTACCAACTGGAAAGATCCCCCTTTGAAGCCAGCGAAGCGTGAAAGACGACATTTAAAAAACGATGCGAGCTTAGTCTGCGACGATTTGTAGAAAAAACAATGCTCTTTTTCTCGTTCGTTCTCGCTCGTTCACGCTCGCTATCATTTTCTTCGGTTTGTCGACTGTAGACATCAGAAAAACGTAAAAACGACTCGTAGGCTCGACGATATCTGCTGCTGGTGTCGAATTTCGTCTTCGCAATGCAAAAGATGCCAACCTCCACGATGTGACTCTGAGTCACATTTGAACTTCGTACATAACCTTAAATCCTTTTCTATAATTCTTATATTCGCCTGTGTATATTTTATATTTCGTCCTGGACAGAAGTTGATCGTAGATAAGAGCTTAATTTATGAAAATTTAAAACGAAGAAAAGTCCTTGAATCAGACATTGAAAATGACAAGGTTTCGTCCCGGATCTGCTTGCAAATGGACAACTCCGCTGGAGGCCGCGTTCTGCGAGCCTTTCCAAGCTCCTCCGCGTCGTGAGTCGTTTTTGAAAAATGATGAAATTTTTTTAGCTGTATGAATATGCCAGCAGAGCTCGGGTCGTTCTTTTGCAACCAGCCCCGCCCGTAAAGTAGATTTATTGGACCAGGTGTTCACCCTCGAGCATCGCGTAGCAACTTTCTACAGCGTCTTCCCTGCACATTGTTGCAGGATAATGCGTACCTTTTCACCATCCACTTCTTGCCTCTTCCCATCTCTGGTCTCGGTATTCAACAATTTCAATGCACCTTCACCGTTACCGGAAGTTCCCGTCCGTGTTGTAGTAGTAACCGAAGCCAAACGATGATAAATTATCGTCTACCTTCGTGTCCAGCGGGGTCAGGTAATCGCGTACAGGTAATGCAGGGCTTGCAACCCGAAAATATATTGGTCTTTTTCAACCCGTCGCGAAGGGTGATTTACTGTGGCAGTCCTATCACCGTGGGCACACGTTCAACTGTTGCACAGCGTTCTGACGCGCGATCTAAACATACAAATTAATAATTAACAATTTCCCGTGAAATCTAATAGAAGTATTTTTTTTTTTTTGATAAACCCTAAACTGTAGAGAAGTTCGTTTTCGATTTATTTTCGTACGAGGAGTCGTCGCGTAGCACGGCCTCGCGTTACGAATCGTTGCGTGCATAGCAATCATCGTAAAATGACTACCGGCGCGTAAATCAAGCGCAAAGCTTTCGTCCAGTTTCCAAGAGGCCAGAACCGGCCCGAGGAATTTATGATTATGATTTTCGTCCACGTTGAAACGTTCGGTGCAGTTGCCAATCTCTCCTAGCTGGTTGGCGGGGGTGTGTTCCTCCCCCGCCTTCCAGGAAACTCGGGGCTGAGGACAATGGATCGAAGGATCGATGGATGGTAAATCTGAATCGAAAAATTGCCCTTGTTCCGTTTCGTTTCGTTCGTAAGAAAATAACCGCAATCGTTCCTGGACGTTGTATAAATTTGTCGGAACGGCGGCGATAAAATTGTAACCGTTACGGTAAAATGCAGTCGTGGCGGATGTATAGCTAACGTTGGTCGTCATTAAGGAAGATATATCGCCGCGCCATTCGTAAGAATAACAGCGACAAAATTAAATGCCCGCTGTACAAGTTTTCGCGTAAAACAAATTAATCTCCGAGCGTTTAAATTCTGTTCACCGTTGCCCCCGTGCTTTGATGTTTTCCTTGCGCTTACTTCCGGCTGCGAGGCAGTCGTTAAACCCGCGCGAACGGGGCTTCTGATATACTTTTTCTCTTAATTTACTCGATCATTTCGTCGTAAGTTTTTCGCGTTAAAATATATTTAGGATGTCTCTGGTAAGTTTTTCAACATTTTAGAAAATATATATCGTACGATTCGTATAAATTAACGCACAGGCCCGATGCAATTAGTTCACGCGTTTATTCCTAGTGTTTCTAGATTTAGAAAGACCTCGGACCGCTTCACTAATTTCAGTATGCATTCGACATCCTGTATACCTGTGATTTATATAAATCATTACCAGCAGATTGTGCTCGAGAATAGTTGCATGACAAAATAACACACAAAAATAGCACGCGACACAGTATCACAGTCAACATCATCACGCGACACGATATCACAAGCAAAAAGTGTCGCACGACGAATTGTTGCAGTAATTATTTATTATACTCTCGTGATTACCTTTACTTATTTGACTGGCGACTGTGTCCTTTCACTGTATATTATAGAAATATATCTGTGTCCGTATCACAGAGTGAAAGGGTGGTCGAGGAAGGGGAAAAAGCTTATTTATGCTCGACTCATTAGCCCTTTCACGCACACATTAGTCGGCCATGATATTTTGTAATATTTTTCCGCCGTAATATTATCCTGAGACTCTCGAAGATTTTCGAAACTCTCGAACAAATTTTCATTCTCGTTCCCGGGTAAAACAATTTTCAAATTTGCGAAATTTCAAAATTGCTCTCGATTTAGAAATGTTAGAATCCCGAAGCGTTATCGACCCAGTCGGGAAAACGATACGAGCGTGGAATGAAATAACATAGAAACGGGAAATGGGAAAAGAGAGAGGAAAAAGTAAAATATGGTAAGGTTTCATAAATAAACAACGATTCCTCTGAAAATCCCTATTAAAATTCCAACGACACGTAACAAGATGTATTTTCACTAGTTTCCGTCGCGTCAAAGAGATCGGTCCGACGTTCTGCTCGACTCTACCAGAAATTACGTAATTCCAGGAAGCGGGACGCGCGCTCGCGAACGTTCTCCGCAAAGAGAGAACGAGAAGTTGTCGAAAGCTATTAATTTCTCATCGTTTCGAAAGACTGAAGCGTTCTGGACCGAACAGGAGGTCCTCGCTACGTGTGTGGCCACCGTGGCACACGTGTGCTTCGAGGGTGAAACGCAGGGGTTGAAATTCTTACTGGTGAAATCACGTGGGAGGCCCCGCGAGTCTCGAATTATTTTTAAAACCGGAGGACACCGCGAACCAACGACATTTTTCTCTGCAAAGGTCGAACGGAAACCGCTTCCACTCCGGGTGACCCTCGCTCAATGGACGTAAACAAAATAGAACGCGTGCCAACAATATCGTCGTCGTGATTATTAATAAAAAAATCTAGTTCGAGCAATTTATTAAAACCATTTCGTTCACAAAAATTCGATTTATTAAATATGTTCGTATCATTCTTTTCTAAATTCCGCGCCATTTATTTATTCGTTTACCAAGCTGTAATTGGTTAGGCGGTTGAAAAAGAAATAAATTGGACAAACATTTGCGTACAGTAATGTATGTAGATAGCCTCAATTATCCGAGGCCGATTTTCTCGTGAATGTTAATATCGCCGGATACTGTGTGTATCTTTCTGTAACGAAGAGAGCCAACTACGTAAATGCAACCGTATTTTCGTTGAACTGACGTCGATACGATAAGCGAGAGGGCGCCCCGTTCGAACGCCTATAAAGCATTAAAAGGTTGGCAGAGCGCGGTGCATAATTTCGCCTGGCACCGCGAGACATTGCGATCAGGAATTAGCATTGTAACAGCATTATACAGAGCGTTCTGGCGCACGTCCAAAGGCACTGAAAACCCTTGATGGAGCGTGCCACGTACGAGAAGGAAAGCGAATAAAAGGTCGATCGCGTTATCGAGCCACCCGGACTCGGGGTTTCACATTTTTTTTTTTTTTTTTTTCTTTTTTTTTTATTATTATTTTAAACATCGACCAACGCTATCGAGAGGCACTCGGTTCCATTCTTCGTCCAAGTACGTCAGAGATATTCGAACGTCGCGAGCTCTTTGCTTCGATCAAGGACGCGAGTCATCGACCATACGCGGCTGATAAAGTAAATTTTTATTCCGGTCCGGTGTGGAACAGCTGTTGCTCCTTTCTTTTTATCTTCTCTTTTTTCCCCGCGTGAATCATCGACCTCGATAAACTACGTCACGCGGAAACGGAACGTCCAATCGCTTTTTACAGTTATATTCGTCGTTTCGCGAGTCCCCCGACTCGCACCGGATTCCACGACAAAATCATTATCTTATTAATTAACTGGCACGATCTCTTGGTAGAAGCAGAATCTCAAGGCTAAATGCGATAAGGTTATGTTTAAAATTATTGACGTTGATAAAGAAAGTCCATTCGAACGATTGTTTTTCATATTTTCACGCTGTAGCGACGTTTCTCGCGCTCGCCAACAGAGGGCTACGCTCTTGTCGCTCTCGCAAGCGCTTGACCGACTACCTATTCGTGTACATACGTTCCTCGACCGTCCACTGGAAGACCCATAAGGGAAACAAATGCTGTTTTGCTATGTTACTTGCTTCTTCCTACAAAAGAAGCATGTACGAGATTGTCCCCCGGCGTGGATCGATTAATTATCCGTTTCTCGGCTCCATATCGACCGTAACGAGCACGATACGCCGCAAAAAGGAGAAACGCGATTGTTTGTTCGGTTCTTTTATGTCCAGTTCCTATCGTAATTTCCTTTGATGGCCGTCTGGTTTTGTCGCTGGCCGCGAAGCATTAAGCCGGACCGATTTGTAGCACGTGTGCAAACACAGGTACCGAAGGTACGATTCTATCGATTGCCTTACAAATAGAACGACACGGCGGAAAGATTTGATGCAACAACGGTTATATTTGTCGCGCGTGGCGTTTACTTAGCACGGGATCGAAAGATCGGTAAATGGTCGCTCGACAACTTTATCGATCGGTGAAATAAAAAATATTAGATTTAATTACCCTGTAATAACAGAAACAATATTAGTAAGCATTGTGGCAAAGTTTGATTCAACGTTTCTATAGGTGTTTTGAAAAAGTGCATATAACTTAGGGTCAACCGCTACCGGGTCGGTAAAGTGTTAACAGAACCGCTATGCTTGTTTTTCGCACGTGAACTCGACGGGAACTTTTAATAAAAGCTATGGCACCGCGCCATTTAGCACGGTGATCAACTTCCCAACGATATTGTTTGTTCTCGGAATCTGCTCGAAACCGTCTGGTTTTTCCAGACAAAAGTTTGCCCATTTTTGCTACACCGGCGATCAAAAGTTCCACGTGTAAAAATGGTCGTAATTTGCCTGACTTCGATCGAATTTTACGAGGGATGTAATTTAAAAAAGAAAAAGTAATTCGTCTTGCTAAACACAATCGAAACGAAAGACGATAGATTTGCGGAGGAAATCCCCGCGAAACGGAACATCGAACCGTTACGGAGGCATTATCGCGGTCCTTATCCGATTCCAATAGACCAACGGAATTATACCTGTTTTCTCGTTTGGAGCCAATCTAATCCGCTTAACCTGCGCGAGATTCAATAAGGAGAACGGTCCGTCTCGCTTCCCCCGTTCCGAGGACGTTGACGCAAAGTCAAACGGTTCTTTTGTCGCGTCTGTACCGACGATTCCGATGAAAAACCGTATGAAAACGTTGGGGGAGCAAACTGATGCGTTCGCGCCTCTTGCAAATAGTAACGTTTCTCGACAAGAATTGTTCCAGTTTACGCAAAAACGAATTCAACGAGGAACGTACCACGGAAAAAGCCAGAAAGATTTTCCAATTCAAAGTTTCAAAGTTTCAAAGTTGGACTAAAATTCATCAATTCGAAAAAGCACATTGGACTCTATAGTAAAACGTGTACCTAAATATCTTGTCTAATTATAGATAAAAATATTTTTGCAATATGTTGTAACTTTCAAATGCCGGTCACCAGTGACCACCGTGGCAGTTTACACGTTATTAAAGATCGCAAGGCGTCCTGAATCCCGGTTTTTAACGTCCCTAGCGCAAGATCCGAACCGATAACAGGACACACGACACAGAGTATCGCGATTGTTCCGGGAAAGCACCTCCCGTCCGTCCACCGCGCGGTGACCAAGTGTATTTAGGATCCGCGATATATCTAGAAGCGTTCATACGCGTGACCTCGTTATCCTGCCCACGATTCTCTGCGGGCTCAGGTTTCCTACGGAGCGATTCCGGAGATTACGGTCTCGGCCCGATCTCACAGCAGAGAGACTGACCTCGGTCTCTTCCAGGTTGTAGGATCGCGCGAGACCTCAATTGTTAATTTCGTAAGAGGGCCGTGTTTCGATCTTTATCAACGACTGTGCATCAACATTCACAACGTGCCAGTTTTTCGAATTAAAACGCGTTACAAAAAATATATTTTAATTCCATAAGATACGAAACTTATTTTAAAAAATATACAGGTTTCTATGGGCCCTTGTTAAAAGAAAGTCGTCTTGCGAGGTTTATTAAATGGCAGAATATTTTTTTTTTTTTGTCTTAAAGTGAATAAAATATTTTTCTCCGTCTGGTCTAGATCACCTGATAGAACAGCATCTTCTCCGACTGAGAGACTTCAGTAATCCGTGTAATTGTGCCGGCGCGGCGCAGGGTCATCCGAGTGCGTGCCTCTGAAGGAACGATTTATATTTAGAGTCGCATCAAGCGTATCGTTTACGCGAGAAGTTCAGCTTTTAGTATCCCGCATAGTGATTCCGGTCCCCGTGTACCAGCCACTCACGATCCCGCAACACGGACAGCATTTCAAATAATCCTTGTACAGGGAAGGTTCGTGGAACGTCCCTGATTCGACGTTAGTCGACTCTTTCAAGAGCAGTAGATGGTTATCGAACGACCAACGAACGTTTCCTTTCGAAATAATGCTCTTTGGACCGGTGGTCACGTTCCCTGGACGATTCGGGGAAACGATCTAAATATCAAGGAAAGGGATTATTGCGTATTTAAGGCGATGGGAAACGAAGTGGCTTCGAAAGAGAGCAGGGAACAATTATTCGTACATTATAATGGTGATTCGCTAAATAATAAAAAAATTTGTATTTGGTATAACTTCACTTTTTCATATACTAGGATATTCAAGGATTTATATTTTAATAAATTAAGAACAAAAATTGTCGACGATCAACGTTGGTACATTGGAAACAGTGGTTCCCGTCTAATCACCGAAGTGAAGCATCATTGAGCGGCGTATAGCACAGGATGGGTGACCGCTTGGGAAAAAACCCACGTACTGTTGATTTTTAAACTGTTTATATTATAATTGATATTAAAAAAATAAATTACTAGTGTGTAATAAACGTTTGGTAAAAGTAAATGGACAAAATTCATAAGAAACAAGTTCCTTTCATTTATACCGACTCACCATTATATTGTACGAATACGAGTGGGAGTAACTGTGTATAATCGGGTGTATACATATGTAAAGCACTTCGCTGGTGAACGAATCCACGAGTATTGAAAAAAGTGTCAGAGGATAATAAAGTTTAATAAATTATCCTACTCGAAATAGTCACGGTTGTAAAGTTCGTCGATAGAGACGTCCTTCCAAAGATGGTCTCTCAGCTTTGAAGCGATCTTCGGAGAATAGCCTGGAAAAATTAGGGGCATTCGACGCAGGGGATTGACTTTGACGCGTATTAACGCGACAGGGGATCGACGAGGAGAATGAAAGTGACGTTAGGTACTAATTATATCGTCGTTCCTTGCCGTAGAATAACAGCTATGACGTACTTTGTACCCTAGCGTTTACGTCCATTGAATAGTAATTTTTACTCGAAGCGACGCTCATCGATGCTGAAGGCGCGTTTTGTTGCTCGTAATTTTAAGCAGCCATCCGTATCGTCGATTCTGATACGACGTTAATTAGTTCTTTGCATCCCAGACGAAGAAGACACTAATTTATTATGGTTTCTAATTATTTACATCCTGAATGTAAAACGATTAAATTGTTTTCATTACCAGTCTGGAAAAGTTGTTCCAGTTCAAACCATTGTAATTACGATTGCAACGAATATAACAACATTAATTTTCTCTCGCTCATATTGAATACCATTAAAATTATATTTTCCCCAAGCTAGCACGGTGTATTCTCAAGGTATCCTTTTTTTTATCGGAGCTTGGTTCCATCGCGAAATAAATCGAGATCGAGAATATCTGACGCAGCTATTCCGCGTATTTACTTAGGGAAAAGAGGAATCGATATTTCAAACATTATCCCATTGTAACGAGCGTTCGGCATAGGCGAAGTAGTATTTCCAAACGGTTCGAGTGTTTCGTTCGCGAGCCATCGTTTCACGCGTTGCTGCGCCCTTCGCGTTTACATAATTAAACGTTCGCCGAATTATGCGCGTATCGAACCAAATAACGCATCAAAAGTGCCTTAACGAGATTACGCGATGGGTATCGCCGTGCGTACACGGAAATTGGATCAACCGATTGCTGATAATGAGCCGACGACGCGTTTACGTAACTAAAAAGATTGTCGTTAGACGACCGTGTCGCGTCTTTTCCTTAGAGGATTCACTAAGTCGTCTGTCTTGGTTATATCATCAAATTCAATTATTATATTATTATATTATGGCCTCTTCCGTTGCACGGCCGCCCGAAAGTCCAATTCAGTTTCTGCATTATTGTATAACGAAAGAAGACATTTTTCGTGCACATTAGAAAATATTTTTGTATGTACTTTGACTTCTCAAAAATCGAAGGGGGTAGGTGGACAAATTTTACGGCGAAATTAAAAACTTTTAAATCGTTCTGGAAAAATTATTTTTCGTTGCAGGGGTCAGTTAGAATCATTTTTGGTGAATAGACATACCCCTGAAATCCTACGCATTTTCGAAAAAAAAATTCAGGAAGGTGGACAAATTTTTCGACGGAAAAAAAAATTTCAAATCGTTTTGAAAAAATTATTTTTGGTTGCGTGGGTCAATTACAATCATTTTTGGTGAATAGACATAACCCCGAAATCCTACTCACTTTCGAGAAAAAAATTCAGGAAGGTAGACAAATTTTTCGGTGAAATTAAAAAATTTCAAATCGTTTTGGAAAAATTATTTTTAGTTGCAGGGGTCGATTACAATTATTTTTGATCATTAGACATACCCCCGAAATCCTACCCAGTTTCGAGAAAAAAATTCGAGTAGATGTGAAATTTTTCGACAAAATTAAAAAATTTCAAATCATTCTGGAAAAATTATTTTCGTTTGTAGGGGTCGATTACAATCATTTTTGGTTATTAGACATACCTTCGAAATTTTACCCAGTTTCGAGAAAAAAATTCAGGAAGGTGGACAAATTTTTCGACGGAAAAAAAAAATTTCAAATCGTTTTGAAAAAATTATTTTTGGTTGCATGGGTCAATTACAATCACTTTTGGTGAATAGACATACCCCCGAAATCCTATGGAGTTTCGAGAAAAAAATTCATTACCGAAAATATAACGTGTGGTCAGAAATGTTCCCCAGAAATTTCATGCGTATGTTTAAAAAATCATAACATCTGAACAGATTGGAGGATTTTAATGTTTCTAGGTGCAAACAATGCGTATTAATGGAACTCTAGAGAAATTTAAACAAGTTCACAGAGTTCGATGTCGCAGTGCTGATGTTTGCTGTAGAACCTAATAGATCAAAGAGGAAAAAATTAGTAATCTTTGGCGTCGACAGTCTCGCGCGGTGAATGGTCCGCGACGCGGCGCGCCGTCGGCGTAATTTCAAAGCGGAATTAGTCGTGCGATCAGCCACAGGTCAGCAGTCGCGCTCTATACAGGTAGTTTTATAGGCAATCATTAACAACTGGAAGTCGCGTCGGACTGTGGCAGCGGAGCATACTTGCCATCGCGGTGATTTATCGCAGAGTCAATATGCCCGGTGACCCGGGGATTGCGTTCGTTTCGGTACATAGAACAGGTATACGATTCAGTCTATATAAAGCTGTGCAGGAGAGGGGCGAGGGGAGGGGAGGAGCGTCGCATTATATTTTTCTGCAGTACCGTATAGCGGTATATTATTGCAGTGCCAAAAGTTTCCGGTCGCTCGTGTGCATACCGGGTGTCCCGATGCGACCCACGTGTCCTTTGGACACGGAACGATGGATCCCGTCGACGAAACTTTGGCGAAACTTCTCGGGACCCTGGAATCTCCGTGGTTCCCGTAATTAGAGAAGTTTTCTTTGCTCCGCGAACCAATTATAATCGTCGATCACGAAACGGTCGTATTCGATCGTGCCAGCGATCGTTAGGCCCCCCCCCCCCCCCCCCCCCCCCCGACAGATCCTGTTCCGTTTGGAATTTTATCGTCGCGTCGATAGGCTCGAACGGAGACACCGCTCGACGAAAGTAACAATCGCTCGGCGACTCTTAACGAGGGTGACAGAGGCGATTTCACGTACACTCTTATTTAACTCTCGTTAGCCTGCCAATCCCACCCGCGGAATCGTTTCCTAATCGCGTACTAATTGAACGTCAAAAATATGAGAGACAGGTGTCAATTCGCGAACCGACACGAGGCAATTACCAATCTTAACCGGAAAGCAATTAAAAAGTATAACTCTTTCGGAGGTCGAAACTATCAAACGGAACTAATATATGTATGCAACTATCGTTATTAACTGTAGTTCGAACCTACGTACTAATTGGCTTTAGAACAGCTGACGCAAGTCGGGGTAAACACAATGCACACGTGTAGAGACAGATGCATGTATTAACTCATTCTATGTTAATAAACGTTTTTGTATTAAAAAAGAGTTAGCATTGTATCGGATTAGGAGATAGGTTTTCCATATTCCGGTAAAAGTCATTAGTTGCGCAATATTTATAATTAATATTATCGAAGAAACTTCTATCTACTGGTAAAATCGTGCAAAAATAAATGCTCGTTATTTCGTAGCAAATTCGAGACACCGGACCGTTCCAATTGTGTCACGCACTCTGTTCACGAGAGAAAAAAAAAATTCCCTATGAAGTAGACCTCCCAGCGAAGTTACCCGATGATACACGTTCTCTCCGAACTCGAAAAAAAAAAGCGACGGAACGTCGATCCTAGCAAGCGGTACACCGCGTAGATTGGCTAAACTTCGGAAAGAGTTGTTCTTTTGGGGGTGCAGCGACGGAAGCGGGTAGCACAGTTGAATTTTTTATTCCCCTTTTTCGATTGGCCGCCAGCTCGCCGACAGGTATATTTTCGCCTCAACGAAGTCCGCAGTAAATGCGGTAAATAGCGATATACGTGGGTCGTCGACGTATATGAAACTATTTTAATCTTGTTTTTTGCTGGTGCCCCGCGCAAAAGGAACCTCCTTCGTTCGATACAGCGAAACGAACCGATTGTTTCCGGTTAGAGATTTCTGTCGGGGATGCATAGGTATGAAACGAAAAAGAATTAAAATCTCTTCGAATATTTATTTTACAGTCGAATCATTTACGACTCGAATACGAACGGTAGTCGTCCCTGCTACTGCGACGGAACTTCCCCCGACGCAACAACAAAGCTCAACGTCGAACGGACTGCGTAGTGTAACCTGATCTGGTTACAGATCATTTTATTATTCTTATTTACCCTCCATTCGCTGTCCCTTGCTACGTTCGGCAAGATACAAAGCCAAACGCCGTATCTGCTCGGCTTGTGCCTTTCTGGGAACTGGAAATTCGATCCCGGTGTCTCTCGCAGCTGTATTAACACTCGTCGTGAATCTGAAATGCTTAATCGTGGCCACTGGTATAGACAAGGAACAAGATGGAATGGAAACAACGCGAAAGGCTGTACATGTCGAGTGGAACTGGAATAACCGAACGGCACGAGGAAGCATTCGTCCTAATGCTGTTACCGTGGAGCCCTCCCGTTTTTGCTGTTTCGCTCGACAAACAATCTAACGTCACGAAGGTAGGCGGTGCAATTCTTGGCGTGTACGACAATGTGCCACGGTGAATCGGCCGGCGACATGCCGCAGCCTACAATATGCAATTGTGCTCGCGGACACAAAGCACGGGGAATCAAGAATTCAGGGGACAGATCCTTCTCGTCTTTTCCTCCAGACCTCGACCACGTCGGTCCCCATTAAATTAATCAACGGGTCGCGTCGAAATTCACCCAATAACCCGGCTCTCTCGATTCGGTTTCGTAAATCGGGCGCGCGTGCACGGCGAATTTTCGCGTCGCGTTTTCGGCCGATAAATTAGTTTCCTCGTTGCATTAATTACCGGGCGGCCGGAAATCCTATCAGCGACAAAATTGCCGGGGAAACTACGTCCTCGGCGTCACCAATTTTGCAAGCCAAGGTGGAAAAGTAATACGCGATCCCGATAGGAATTAACGAGATATTAATCGATCATCGAAATCGTTCGTGTGACGCCGCCAGATAATTTGCAACGGAGGTTAGAAAGACGCGACGCTGTTGTATCCGACGGGGTCGCCATCTTTGTTGCACGATGTTCTTTGAGAACTGCTGTATCCAAAACAATCAGCCATTTTGATTCGTTCATAAATACAGGGTGTTCGGCTAACCCTGGGAAAAATTTTAATGGGGGATTCTAGAGGCCAAAAGAAGACGAAAATCAAGAATATCAATTTGTTGATGGAGACTTTGTTAAAAAGTTATTAACGTTTAAAGTTTCACACGTACTGAATTTTTTTCTCGAAAATGCGTAAGATTTCGGGGGTATGTCTATTCACCAAAAATGATTACAATTGACCCCCGCAAACGAACATAATTTTTCCAAAACGATTTGAAATTTTTTAATTTTGTCGAAAAATTTCACCACCTTCTCGAATTTTTTTCTCGAAAGTGGATAGGATTTCGAGGGTATGTATAATAACCAAAAATGATTGTAATTGACCCTCGCAACCGAAAATAATTTTTCCAGAACGATTTGAAATTTTTTTTTCGTCGAATTTAGATACCTAATTAGATTTTCGGTAAGGAATTTTTTTCTCGAAAATGCGTAGGATTTTGAGGGTATGTATAATGACCAAAAATGATTGTAATTGACCCCCGCAACCGAAAATAATTTTTCCAAAACGATTTGAAATTTTTTAATTTTGATGAAAAATTTCACCACCTTCTCGAATTTTTTTCTCAAAAGTGGATAGGATTTCGGGGGTATGTCTATTCACCAAAAATGATTGTAATTGACCCTCGCAACCGAAAATAATTTTTCCAGAACGATTTGAAATTTTTTTTTCGTCGAATTTAGATACCTAATTAGATTTTCGGTAAGGAATTTTTTTCTCGAAAATGCGTAGGATTTTGAGGGTATGTATAATGACCAAAAATGATTGTAATTGACCCCCGCAACCGAAAATAATTTTTCCAAAACGATTTGAAATTTTTTAATTTTGATGAAAAATTTCACCACCTTCTCGAATTTTTTTCTCGAAAGTGGATAGGATTTCGGGGGTATGTCTATTCACCAAAAATGCTTATAATTGATCCCTGCAACAAAAAATAATTTTTCCAGAACGATTTGAAATTTTTTAATTTTGATGAAAAATTTCACCACCTTCTCGAATTTTTTTCTCAAAAGTGGATAGGATTTCGGGGGTATGTCTATTCACCAAAAATGCTTATAATTGATCCCTGCAACAAAAAATAATTTTTCCAGAACGATTTGAAATTTTTGAATTTAATTGTTAATAACTTTTTAACGAAGCCTCCATCAACAAATTGGTATTCTTGATTTCCGTCTTATTTTGACCTCTAGAATCTCCCATTAAAATTTTTCCCAAGGATGGCTGAACACCCTGTATATAATTTGAGAACCGTTTATCGTGCGAGGTTTTTTCTTATGAATTCTTGCTTTCCTTCGAACTTGTCGGAAACTTTCGCGAGCACGAATTAAACTGCACGAAACTACTCACAATTTTGGTTTATTCATGCGCACGGTGCGAGTCAAGGCCAACACGTGTCGCTAACGGTTTCGCTAAGGGTGCATAAGAACTCGACTCGCCCACGTTATCGAAGTTTTAATATCCCGGGTGAACTAAAGCAAATTAGTTTCTAGGAATTTTTCTGCAAATCGACAAACGATCCACAACGACTACCGTTGATCCTGAAGAATCCGGTGCGATCCGGAGTGCTGGCAGAACCACGGGAGATCAAGAACGATCGCTAGAGTCAGCGATACAATGGCAATCATAAATTACCAGGAACTAAACGACCGCCCCTTAAGTGTTTTCTTGCAAATCTGCAATTGGCACTTGTCCCACTTTCGCCCATTATTCTACTAGTTAGGAATACATTCGAGGATGCACAGATCTTGTCAGTTTATTTTTATATACGGATCATCCCCAACCCTCTGATTGTCATTTCTTCGTCGTGAAATATTTAATTCGATTTATATTTAAATATAGTTTAGTTTGAAACAGACTCGTAATTTTTAATCTCGAGGGGTCAACGAGCACAGAAATCATCGTCCAAATAAAAATTTTACCCCTCCTTGCTACGTGGATCTGTCTCGCGTCGATTATCGTAAATCAGCCGGAATCGGTGGGATCGTTGGCTAGTTCCGGGTCTCGAGGAAATCCAGTTACGGTCGCTCGACAATTTGGACAAGTTTAATTGTTTTCTTCCGGGGAGGAGGACGGGGCACACGATCTCCTTGGCAGGAAGCGTCGCGATTGCGCTCGTCCGTGTTCGATCGTGGCCGCGTATCGAGGCTGGGCCTCGATTGGTTGCGATCTATCGATCGTCGCGGGGTCGGGCGCGATATCGCGAAACGGGGGGTTGGTTTTCGAGCCTCGAGTCGCCTCTATCGCGGTGGTACGGTCTAAGCCGGCGGGCATCCATCCATCCTCACGTGTAGATTGAATGGTCCCTCGCGTGCAGGGAGGTCTTCAAGTTCCTGACGATGGGTTGGGCACTAGGTCAGCCTTTCGACCGACGGCGGCGTACCGCACGATATCCTACCGCAACGCCGTATTTCAACTTCTCGCCGAATCCGCGAGTCATTTCGGCGCGCAGACTTTTGCAACCGCGCGCGGGGTGGAGCAGGGGCGGGAGGGCGGAGGGGCAGAGGGAGTTCTCGCGCGATATCATTTTGAGCAATGGGAATGATGGATCGACGGGAACTGGGTTACGGGGAAAAATATAGAGTCGACGTTAATTCGACGAGGCAAGGCCGCGCCACGCGACTCCCTTGCCAATTGCCTGTCTTCGATTACAAAGTTTCTTCAATTTTCTTTTCTCGTACTGGCAGAATGTTCGATCAATCGTTCCAGAAGACGTTACACGGATTATTCTTCACGCGAGCTGATACTAAACGATCGAGAGTCGATAATGTTGATTTTATATTAGGGTTTTTATTTCAGACGACTGACAAATTATTACAAAATAATTAATTTCAGATAATTCTCTGCCGTTGGATACAATTCGAAATGCACTTTTAGAAGAGGGAATTATCGAATATAGATTTAGATTTTCAGCTTGAGGAAGGAACCAGGAATCGAATTCGTAGTTGAACCTCGTTAAAACGTTCCGAGCGGTTCCGAACTGGAACGTTTTATCGAGGGAGTTTCTGTACGGGGAAATCTCACGGTCAAATCCGGAATGTGAGCATCGAGTTTGCTTAAATTTATTTCTTGAACGACGGGAATTACAAATTACGAAAAACTTTGTTGGGGTAATCGCGTCTCGTTTAAATTCGTTTTTAAATGCCGCGGTGGAAGGCACTGTGGACTCGACGCCTTGGAAAAGATGAGAGAAACGATGGCCGGAAGGGATTTACGAGTACGTAACCCCATAACCTGGTAATGCTATTTGAGGGTACAGAACGAGGTATATAACCTGAGACGTAATGCGATCAGCGGTGTGTAATTAGGTTTGCGACTAACGGCGGTTCAGTAACGAAGATTTGATCATCGAATAAGGGAAAGTTTAATCCTTAACGCTTAGCTCGCGTCTGCAACGCGTCGATAGCCGATTCTGTTTGGGATCGAAACAGGGGTTTATGGAAGTTTGCGCTACGCTAATATTTATTTTCGATACGTAAATTCCACGTAGCAAATTTATTTCTCCGCCTACCTCCATCCACGAGATGGAAATCGACTCCGATTATTGCTTATTCGTAATGTATCATCGTATTCAGTTCAAATATTTTAATAGTAATTTACGATACTGTTCGCTCGATATTAATATTAATCTTAGATAACAATCTGTTTACATTATAGAAGTTACAATACAAAACTCATGCGTTGGTTCCGCTCGTAAGTCTAATTACTGCGTTAAATCAACTCGATGCATCGCTAATTATGGTAAATTGAAAATAAATTCGAATAAATACGCGAACGCTATAAATCCATCGAAATTCCGTGGAAATTGAAATCATTTTTTTCGAATTTACCCTTCTCGATGATCCTCGAATTTTATCACAGATAAATTTCGTTTGATTTTCCGAATTTAAAATAAAGTTGGTTTGGTAACCAATACGATTTACTGAAACGATTAATTATTAAATGATACTATGAAATGTGTAGGCGAATCGACGAATTAGCAATCGATAATATTGTTCCGTGGGTATAACACAATTATGGAATACTATTTGATATTGAGAAGAACCATAATTCTTGATTTGACATCGATGATATGTTTTCTTGCTAAATAAGGAAGCGTCGCAGGAAGGATGGTACCAAAATGGCGGCGAGAACCCCTTTTACCGTTATTTGAAACGCATTAAAGCATTCAGGGGATCAGATATCCTAAATGTTGTCGAAACTACATCGTTCGGTAACTTCCGTTTTTGCTCCGACGACCGGTTATTAAATCGTAGCAAAAAATACACGGTTATGCAACTACGGCCGATAAAGTCCCCATAATCGTCGCCGTCACGTGCGGTGTTTCTCCTCGAAATAAGTCCGCTCAAAATTAACGCCGGTTTTGATCTTGCTCGCGACTCGTACGTTTATTGCTCGACACGAACTTTGTTACTCGTTTCCGTACTAATTCGATGCTGATAAAAGTGTCGGTATTAATCGCGAGCTCCGATAGCGCTTGGACAATTTCTGCAAAACGAAACATGGAAGTTTACTTTGGGAAATAATGGTTATTGAAATGGTTATAAAATACGAAATTGCACGTAAATAGCGCGATAAGAATTGGTTCTCGAAGTTCTGTTTCGTGTCAAGAACGAATAATAATCGAATTAATGTTGAGCAAAACTGGATAAAACGTGCCAACTATTAGAAGGAACAATTTAGGTGAATTTAATGCGAGGCCGCGGGACAAGGACCAATTTAAAATCTTGGCAAAATCTAGTTGATGCCTGCGAATAGCCTCTCTAATATTCGATGAGTCAAAGGATCAAAGTAGAAGTAAAATATTGGATAATATTTAATTGATGAAGATAAATGTCTTTTGGCAATTTTCAATTGGTACCGAATACGAGTCACATTATTTTACCTGTCGTTTGCGTTCCATGGAAACCGGATGTTTTCAACGCGAAAGAAAATCCTCGTACATAACCGAAGTCGATTATTTATGGATGTGTGTAGGTTCTTTCAAGAACTTTCTAGCCATTTTGTTCTACGATATGATAAAATAGATTTTACACTCTATAAATATTTCATCGTATAGCTTCGTGTAAGATAATTCTAAACAACTTTCCAACGCACAGACCTATATTATGCTCGAGCGCAATTAGTGGTAGTAGTTTCCTTGAATTTCATTTGTATTTATTTTTTCTCATACAGTTTTTTGTTAAGTTAAAAAGTTAAAATTAAATTTTAAAATATTTCAAACAGTTATAAAGTGGCATTATTTTTATAACTGAGTTATTATTACTGTCTATTACTGAAGTACAATTTTATCCGTCGTTAAATATTAAAGTTCGAATATGAAACGAATCTTCATTTGGAATTTGAAACGCCGTAAGTTCGACAATCTCGTTTACGCGTGGCGTCTGGTTCTCCAGCGCAAAACCAACGGAAGATTCGAGGTCAGGCTTCGCCGGAAGTCCACGGAACATCGACAGCTGATGTCGTTTAGCCGTCGCGGTCGCTCTTGCTATAACCACGATCGTTACGATGCATCCCTGACTTTGAATTCGTTAGCCGACTATACTACGCGGCATACCTCCTTCAATTTTTCATCGGTACGAAATCAAGGCCAGGCCTGGTCGATAATGTAAAAAAACGCCGCTGAAAAAGTGACACGCGAACGAGTCGATCAACTTTTCGACCAAGTCGAAATAAAACAGTTTCTCGAGATTTCGCAGACATTTATCGAATGCAAGAAAAATTCTCTGGAAATGGATGCAGCTTCGAAGCTATTCACAAAATTTTTAACTCGAAGTTTCGTTTATATTTTTAAAAGACAGAATAAAAATTATGGAAGGGGATTATTATTGTATTTATGGCGATTAACGATCGTTAGCGTAGACGTTTCGAGTAATTAGACGGAGTTTGTCGCGATGGCGGTTCGCGGTGAACGCTTACGCGACGTTTATTAAAAATAGATCGCGATAGGATAAGCGCGAGGGAAAATCAGGGTCGGTTAACGCGAAAACGTTCGGCCAAAATGGTCGCGACTCGTGGCGCGGAAGTTGGCCGCGCGGAGCCCCCGCTAGTCCCGGAACTTTAATTGGCGTCGAATTAATTAATGCGCCGTTTCGATTTCCGCCGCGCGCCGGAGGACGGACGAGTCGAACCGTCCCGCGCGTTTACGTAACGCGTTAATTGCGCAAGTTCGCTTCGAAAACTTTCGTCGCGGCGGCCCGTTAGCCTTGCGACAGGAAAGATTTCGTCCGCCAGAAAGGCTTGGAGCCACGGTTCTCTCTTTCTCTTGCCCTCTCGCAATAATCGAGAAACAATCGTGAGCTGAATCCGCTCAGCGACAGGCCTCTTGCAAAATTCGTCGACGCTTGTAGGCGTTCATTCGACGACGTCAAATTTCCTCCACTCGATCGGATCAAAACCGTACAATATTCTGCAAGACTAAAATTTTTAGGTTAGACCAATGCAAACTATACAGGGTGTTCGGACACACTTGGGAAAAATTTTAATGGGGGATTCTAGAGGCCAAAACAAGACGAAAATCAAGAATACCAATTTGTTGATGGAGGCTTCGTTAAAAAGTTATTAACAATTAAATTCAAAAATTTCAAATCGTTCTGGAAAAATTATTTTCAGTTGCGGGGGTCAATTACAATCATTTTTGGTGAATACACATACCTTCGAAAACCTATCCACTTTCGAGAAAAAAAATCGGGTAGGTACTGAAATTTTTTGACAAAATTAAAATTTTTCAAATCGTTTTAGAAAAATTATTTTCGGTTGCAAGAGTCGATTGCAATCATTTTTAGTCATTACACATACCCCCGAAATCCTAACCATTTTCGAGAAAAAAATTCATTACTGGTGAAACTTTAAACATTAATAACTTTTTAAGGAAGGCTCCATCAACAAATTGGTATTCTTGATTTTCGTCTTATTTTGGCCTCTAGAATTCCCCATTAAAATTTTTCCCAGGAGTGGCCGAACACCCTGTATAACCTAACCTAACCCAGATCTAATATTTGTTCCAGTAATTATTTTTGTAACCTTGCTAAAATCCACAAATCCTATACAAATTTATTTCCCTTAACATATCAATTTGAGAACTTATGTTTCTAGTTCCATAATGGAAAATCCATATATGGTTGACATGACAGTTAAAGTGTTAAACTATACACACAATTACTCCCATTGAAATATTTAATGAATTTCCATTAATAGAAATTAAAAATCGTCAGTAATTTATACGAAGCATCTTCTGTTAATCACTTATCGTACTTTTAACTTCAAATAAAATTCTACTTAATACTATAAATTAATGTAAAAATAAATTTGAGATCCAGATATCCCCAATGTACAATGACTGTTAGGAAAAAATGAGTGAGAACGAATTTCGATTAGATTAAAAAAATGGGACAAATTTAAACGAATCACCTGCGGTCGTTTTGGAACCGATAAAATATGGGTACAACTGTGTACATAGTTTTTATCGTCGCGAGTCATGACGGTGGACAGTTTCTGTCTGTGCGGCGAACTTCTCGCCGACTTAACGTAAGAAACGGGCAAAAGCGTGCACAGGCGTCGCGGCGGAGCAGTAGATACAGTTATCCTCCTATCTCCCTAACGAAGACGACAGCTATTCTACTTGCGCGCGCTCCGACTCGCGTTGCTGAACGGCCCTGACCTTACGGATGCAGGTTCGTTGAACTGTTGAACACAGAGATGTCAATTGATCGTACGATTGCATCAAACGGTGTCGACGCGCGGATTCACGTTTTTCAATACTCTTCGTTCGGATCTTATCGCGCCTCGGGGAATCGCGACGACTTCCGGCGGAGTTCGGGGGAACCGGATTCGCTCGGTGTCAATCAATATTTCGTTAAACAAGTATTTCCAGTTAATTCCGCGCCATTTTACGTTGCAACTCGATTCGCGAAAAGGCGGATATCGTCTGCGAAAGAGTCTATAATTTACAAATAAATTGTATCTTGCAGCGTAACGAAACAATAATGAATTTAACGAATTGTTTTGTGTTTTCAGGCAGCGGAAGCACGGAGCGAAAAATGTCGCCGTTGAGGCCGTAATTGAACGATCTTCATAGGGAGGAAGCGGAAGACGCAAAAGGCGTAGGCGGACAAGGAAGAAAATGGCGTCCACCAGCGGGCACAAGAGGAACGGCTCGAGCTCGAGCATGTTCGCCCACAAACGCACGGAGTCCGGCGGTGGTTTCATCGGCCACAAACGCTCGGAGAGCGGTCACAAACGCGCCGAGAGCATATCCAGTGCCTTTGGCCACAAACGATCCGAGAGTGGCCACAAGAGGAATGAGAGCGGCGGTGGTTTCGGGCACAAAAGGTGATTCTCGCCCCCCCCCCAAAACGGAATTTCTTAGTCGCCCCGACACGTTCCTCCTAACGAGCGCGCGTCTTTGTTCCAAAGTTAGGCGAAAGAACGCCCGGGAGCGGCTCTCGTCGTTAATTTTCGCGCTTAACGGACCCGGTTGGATCTCTCGGTGTCGCATCTTGACGCGTTTAACTCGCCCGAATGAAATAACGAGCCAGGCTCGTAGCGCGCGCGACTCGAGAGCCCAGTCTGGATCTTTTGACTCGAAAATGGAGTGCTCTTGGTCGTTAAAAAAAAAATTCTTTTTCAACCCCTTTGCCACTCAAACGTCTCTCCCGAGGAACCAGATTTCTTTATGGGAAAACAATTTTTTTTTTCCTTTGACACTATGCTGAAAAAAGCTGTAGTTATTTCTGGGGAAAATATACTAATTTTATAAGCTACATAACTTAAAATTTCTTTCAGTTTTAATTCACAAATTCTATCCAAATTTATTTCCCTCGACGTTTGAGAATTCATTTTTTTAGTATCATAGTGGCAAATCCTGCCACCTGAAGCTTCAAATAATTGTGTCTGTTACATCACGAACGGATATTTAAAAAAGCTATTTAAAAGTTTGCGATTCGTTCGTAGAATTCCATTTATATTTCATTTGTAAAGAGATAAACGTACGTTTTAAACTGACATTCGGTTAAATGATGAATAAAATAAAGCATCTTTCGTCCGACGAGGATCGCGAGCCTGCGCCGGCGTTCGTTCGTGGAAAAGAATTCGAACAGCACGGAGGCAGCTCCTGTTACCGTGCAGAGTAATATGATCCTCGACCGGGGGTCTCTACGTGTAATGTTTAGATAAGTACAGGTTCAGGCGTCCAGGGGCTTCCAGGATTCTGTTTGTCTTGTCCCTCGTTGGTTAACGAGACAGGAAACTGAAAAATTACGTTCGCGACAACGTAACAATCTTCGTGTCCCGCTGCATTCATATTCCATTACACCGTGCGTTTCCACGCGATATCGACTCCGTAATCTTCGTTCTATTCTTCTTCCATCCGACAGTTTTATTCCGTAACAAAGAAAGTTACGTATCGGATTACCGTTCCTGCAGATATCCAGCGACACGATCGAAGCAGAAAGCCTTCTGTCTGTGTCGCCATTGTTTAGACTCGTATCGAACGACACGTTCTCCGTCCGCCATCTTGGAGAACAGAGATTTCAAAGTAATTTAATTCGATCGGGTGACCACGAACGCGGGAACCAGCGCTAGAACGATGATCCGTTTGCCAAGATATCGTCAGGGAAAAAAGGTAGAATAGGGTAATAAATTAAATTGAAATCCGGGTTTCGACGTGGAATTAATCCGATGCCCTAAGGCTGTACATATTGTTAATCTGGAACGCGTGTACCATTATTGGGTGCATATAATGCTCGAGCTAATGGCGGATAGAGAGGGACGGTAGGACGAACTAATGGATCGCTTCCAAATTGCACGCTGACCTTCGCCTTCTCGTACGTTTCCAGGTCCGAGTCTGGCAGCAATTACCATGCCGGACATCGAAGGAACGAAAGCATGTATGCTATGACGGGGCTCTACGCTGAGAGCGCGGGCACAGGCACGGATGAAACCACAGACCCATTGCAAGCTACTGGTAGCAGACTGACTCATGACACTGTCATAAGGTGTCACAGTAGAAATCCCAGTTCTGGCCTCGTGGACCATAGGTGAGTGAGCATAGTAACCAGTCGACGCGCATTCTTGTTCAAAATTCCACATATCTATCCAACGAGAACATCTCGTAAAGCATTCACGCGCCTACGCTGCCGGCCAAAAGTTTGGGACGTGAAAGATTATCCGTCGAAAAATATCGATAGATAATTTGTATTCTATTTTCTCAATAGAAAAATAAATTAATGGCGCAGTAATTTTTCTGTGCGATGCTTCGTTTCTGAGAAAATCGAGATTGAAAACGTATGGAGCGTACGTGTACTGACTGTGAGTAAATTCTCAGTTATGAAATCGATCCATATACATAAAGTTATCCAATAAGAATTATAGAAACACGTGTCATTTGTATTCAGTAGTGCTTTGCCAGACATCACGAAGAGATACACGGTTGCACAATCGCGTTGAAGTTATTAAAATTTATTATCAAAATTCTCGTTCGACTCGAGCAACGTCTCTTGGTTCGGTTTAGTCGCGCGCCATCTTGTTTAACCGCGGATCGAACGCTTCTTTCGCGTTCCTCTAGTGAATGAAATGTTTTATGTTGATTTTTTCTGATTTAAACAAAACAGGGATAATAATAGAATCGTTGCGATAGAATATAATAAAGTGAGAGGTGGTCCAAAACTTTTGACCGATAGTGTGTGACAAACCTTCGAAGAATGTTAGACTTATGGTCGCCCGATCCCGGATTGCATCCGTCACGAAGGTGCTTTTGTCACGATGGCGTGTCTTTCTAACGTAATGTGGTTTTAATTTTAACCACGTTCGATCTTTCGACCGCTTCCAATGTCTCGCTATTTCGTCCCGTGTTTGATCGATAGTAGATGTTTCGAATTCATTCGCGCGAAAAATCTTTTAAACGAATCCAGCAGAATCGAACGAAAACCTATTTATAGCCGCGAACAGTGAACCGTCGTCGTTACAAGTAATCGTAAAATTAATAGTGCGTCAAACCATGATGTTTATTGGTAAACGTGGCCGACTGTAAAATGAATATTTTGCAATTGTCCAATCTGCAAAGTTTCGAGTAACGTCGATGCAAACATATGTTTGAACAAACACGCGATCGATCGTCCCTGTAAACAAGCATGCATTGGGACAAATATCTGTCTGCGCAAATACGAGTTTGAAAAAATGCATGTTCGTGCAAACACTAGTTTGAACATGGTGTGTTTGATCAAACGTGGCTCTGAACAGAGAACGCAAAGTCTTTCAGCTTGCACGCAGTAGCATACTGAATCTTTATTTATCGTACGTGCAAGTTGCAAGTCCAACTAACATAACAGATCGCGTGCATAACAATTATCTCTCGGACGAGTTCCTCGCGAACGGAGCGCAAAAGTCGTGAAAACGTTTCCGCGATCGATGGTCCGCGTTGGTAAATCGAACAATTTTTGCTTCGTCGGGGATTCGCGTACGAATTTGCATACGAGAATTGTTTCCAAATTGCAACGTAACGTCGTCCGAATAATAGAAAGCGAAAGCACCGCATGTTGTGACCGTGACACATATATATTCCGTGCGTGAAATAGATTCGTCCGTAATCGTTGCAACAGCGATCGGTTTATATCCATCTCGACGCTCCTTTCGCTGGAAACTTACCCGATTCCAATTAATTAGCCGTGAAAGTCATGCACGCGCGCGTTCACGGCCCATCATTTGGCACCAGATTATTCATGCTTCCCGTTTCTCGTTTTTGCCCTTTTTCAGAGATTTTATCATCAAATGTCACAGCAGGAATCCCAGTGCTTCCATGGTGGACAGGTAAACGCGCCACGATTATTCTACGATCGGTGTAATTAACGAAAAGACGATTACGGTCGATGCTAATCACTGAACATCTAACGCACGAATCGTCCAGCTTGTTACTATCAGTATCTTTTCTTAAATTAATCGTCTTTTATTCTCTGATCCTTCAACTACGATGGAACGCATGGATCGGAATTACAGCTTGTTTTAAAATAAGATATGGAAGCTGTAAAATGAATTTTAAATATTATTAATAATATTATCGACGTTAGTCAGATATTCTACTACTTCCTAATCGATTTTATATAGTTTGTTAATTAAAATGTTGCTTGAATTATCACTGAAACGATGAAAGTTTCTTAAGAGTTTTTAAGGATTCTGTTGTGGCAGGGAGGAAACGTAAAAGACGATTCTTCGAAGTATAAATCGGGTGAGGTTGAAGCGGGTGACGCAGGATTTAGATGACGTAGGATCAAAACGAGGCTAGGCAAGGTTACATGGAAACAGAAATATTTACTTAGAATGTTGGTACATCGCATTAGCAATGAATTAAGAATTCACGTTCTGAGGTACTTTGCGACGCAAAACGCCGAGTTTCCACTCACGTACCATGATTTAATTTCATCGTAATAAAGTTAAAGTAAACCTGTATTTATACCATAAGAGTACATTTACTATTTAGAAACGAAATATTCTCCAAAGAATTTTAACATAATCCTGAAAATTCTGCATAAAACTAAGTCCTGTTGGGGTTGAAGGATCAACAGAATCGTGCACGAGCTTTTTAAATACTTCTTCTCCGGACCCCTTTTACAATTTTTCAAACGTTGTCTTTTCGTTTGCCATGGCCCTTCGCGCGCAGAACGGAGAAAGAAAGAGCGCAAACGCCGCCGTTTAATCCTGACTCGAAGGACTGCGGAATCCTGAGCTGCAGGCCAGCCTTTATACAGAGATTCGCCGGAATAAAGGTTCGTAAATACTTCCCGATCACTCTACGCTCTCGGACACGCTCCTATCGGTGTCCACGATTT
The DNA here is from genome assembly GCF_051014445.1 of Colletes latitarsis. Lineage (NCBI taxonomy): Eukaryota > Metazoa > Arthropoda > Insecta > Hymenoptera > Colletidae > Colletes > Colletes latitarsis. The sequence goes on along the minus strand of NC_135135.1, from coordinate 20,167,321 downwards.
ATTTAAGCCGATCGATCGTCGACTCGATCGCGCGCGGCGCACACGGATGTACAAACCTGGCGTCGTGAGTCACCGTTCGAAAGGATACGACATTGAAATGCTGCTGACATTCCGTGAAAGGCTTTTAAAGCCGTCTCGAATGAGGATAACAACGTCGTTCACGGCGTTTAACGTTTTTTAATTGTTTAATACGATCTTCACCTCTCGTCAAGCAATTTCGGAATTTCGCGTACAAATAATCGGTATCATTGGCAATGAACACATTCACTGCCAAATCAAAACCGTACAATATTCTGCAAGAACAAAATCTTAACTTTAGACCATTGTAAACTAAATAACCTAAAATTAGTTCCAGTAATTATTTTTTAACCTTGATAAAATCCACTATGGAATTAGTCGTGTCATCCATATATGGGTGACATGGCAGTCAAAGTATTAAACGGTCGATGGTTAAGGTTTATCGTTTGCTTCGGTGGAAAGGAAACAAAAATGTCAGCAGCGATTTATAGCATTTCCATTACAGTTATTTCTGGACACGAGTGTTTCTCGGTTGAACATAATTTGCTCGACGAAAACGATCCAGATAGCGACGAGTCTTGTTTCCGGTTCAGATTCCGGGACATCTGCAAAATTTGTCATTCGTATTTTTAATCCGTGGGCGCGAACGACCGAAATACAGTCCGCGATCCGGTAACGTCGAATCGCTCGACCGGTTCTTGGAACAGCAATTACAGTAAAGATTAGATCGAATCGATCCGCACACGCGGCCCATCTGGCTTCCGTCGCGTTCCCTTCGTGGTTCGATTAGCCACACGCGCCACGACGATGATTTCTCTACGTTCCGCCTTCGTATCGTTGTGATTTCAGGTGTTCGTGTTCCTCCTCTCGTTTCTCGTCACGTTGCAGCAAGCACTTAGTTCAGGTTACATTAATTCTGTGATCACGACCATAGAGAAAAGGTTCGAAATCCCGTCCAGCCTTTCGGGCGTCATCGCGAGCTCCTACGAGATCGGGAACGTCATCACTGTCATCTTCGTCAGCTATCTCGGCAGTCGTCGGCACATACCTGTCTGGATAGCGATTGGTAACAAAATTCGATGCATTTTCCGATCTTGTACACCAAAATTATGCGTTAAAATACGAGGGTCGTTCGATAAGTCCTTAGAAAATCCAAGACCTGGCGCTCGTACCATCGAAAATGGTTTGTTTTTAGTAAGCATCATGACTCAATAGACAACTGTCAAAGTTTCAATTATATCCACCCTTGGTTTCATTTTCATTGTCGATCGAAGCAAGGAACTTCCTCTTGCATCAAGACAATGCACGGGTGCAGCACACCTGTGCAGTTTCGATGGCCGAAATTATAGAATTAAAGTTCGAATTATCACAACATGAGGACCTTCCGAAATCTTACTTTTTAGATGGCTTAAAAAAGTTGGAACCCCCTTAGAAAAGTGTATAGAGCTAACAGGAGATTATGTTAAAAAATAACAAAAAAATCTACCTAAAATTGTTTTTCTATCTTTTTCCAAGGACTTATCGAACGACCCTCGTACCTTATGGTTTCTTTGAAAAAAAAATCGTAAGCACCCATGGTAATGGTTCTTAAAATGAACGTCGCTTAGTTTTCGTACAACGGAGGCAAATTTCCAGCAGATGTTTGTACACAGCGATATGATTGGGACTCTGAGTCGTCTTTATCTTTTCCCGACAGCCGTAGTCGACAACCGAGGAAAAGGACAGCCAGCGAGAGCGAGCGAGAAAAAACGAACGACAAAGGGAAAGACTTTGTTCTATGCATTTAAAATTGCCAATTTAACAAAACTGTCAACGCTTGTACCGTTCTACATCAAATCGATCACTTTTTGGGCACCCCATCAGGTGGTACCTTAGTAATTCAACGTGGTAAATAGCATATTTTTAAGAATATCTTTCCAGAATTAATAAGCTGTCTTTAAATGCCAGTTGGCGAAATCCGACGACCAAGCAGAGCGGCTTTTCACGAAACATCGTCTTTCACGGTTCGCTAGGCTCCAAGGGGGATCCCCCAAGTCGACAGGGATAGAATTTCAACTCGCTCGTTTTAAGAATCATTACTGTGCTCCTTTGTTGACAGATTGAAAGTTGCGTCTCGTATTAACATTACAATCGGCGTTTCGTTTTTAGGCGCTGTAATAATGGGACTGGGATCGATGATCTTTATGGTGCCACATTTCACGGCCGAGCCTAATTTAATGACGGCTGCGAACAACTCTAGTTCCGACAACATTTGTCGAGGGGTATCTTTGCGAGAACAAGATATGGGATTAGGTAAATTTTAGCTAGGAAAACTATCCGATAAGGATGATTTAAATTTATATAAAGATCGTGTTCGACGAGCTCTGCTTAAAATAACATCGATAGGCGGTAACAATGGAGTTGCTTTTAGGTCGTTTGTCGTCCGGATTATCATCGCCACCTTTGGCACCACACAACAACTTGAGAGGCGATAACTGCATTCAAGGATCTCCGTCTACCGCCGGCCCTGTTATGTTATTTGTACTTGCTCAGTTATTATTAGGCTGTGGTGGTTCCCCTCTCTTCACTCTTGGTACTACTTACATAGATGATCACGTGCGGCCAGAGAGTGCTTCTTTGTATATTGGTAAGGAACCTAATGATCCTTTAGGATTCGATATGGCGTATGGAGAACTTATTGACATCCATTTTCCAGGTTGTATGTATAGTATGGCAGCGTTTGGGCCGGTGTTGGGTTTCCTACTCGGGGCTTATTTACTGTCGTTTCACATGGACTCCTTTTCCGCGGCGATCATCAGTATAGGTATAACATCAATCGTCCACCGTTGATAATTTTTAAGCAACCAAGAGTACATCTGTGAAATTTCGTCCAACAGGTCCTGGCGATCACAGATGGGTCGGCATGTGGTGGGGTGGATTCTTACTTTGCGGTTTACTCTTAATTTTAGTCGCGATTCCGTTCTTCAGTTTCCCGAAAGTGCTGCAACGCGAGAAGGAAAAGATACGGATCATCGAGAAGAATAAATCGTCGTCGCAGAAAGAGAAGGAGCAATCCAAAGAACCGAAGAAGGAGAAATTGGACGATAGTGGTTACGGCAAGGACGTGAAAGGTGAAATTTTCTTCTGGTCGAAGAAGGTGCTCGACCTACCATCGAATTTGAATCTAATCGTTCGTTTCAGATATTCCCAGGAGCATGTGGAGGCTCGTGTGCAATCCGGTGTACGTGGTGACCTGTTTGGGGGCGTGCATGGAGCTGGTGATCGTCTCCGGTTTCGTCGTGTTTCTTCCCAAGTATCTCGAGACGCAGTTCAGCCTAGGAAAGAGCCAAGCCAGCGTGTTCACTGGCTCCATAGCGATACCGGGCGCTTGCATCGGGATCTTCTTCGGCGGATGTTTGCTCAAACGTTTAGAATTAAGACCAAAGGGCGCGGTTCAATTCGTTCTCGTCTCGAACATCATATGCCTGGTGTGTTACGGCCTCCTCTTTTTCCTCGGTTGCGACAACGTGAAGATGGCTGGGACCACTATTCCGTACTTTAACAGCAGCACGAAGGGCCCGGAGCCTTTTCAAGTAAACCTCACTGCCGCATGCAACTTTGGTTGCGAGTGTCGAATGACGGACGTCGAGCCAGTCTGCGGAAACAACGGTCTGACGTACTTCAGCCCTTGCCATGCAGGTTGCACTGCCTTTAGTTCGAAATCAAATTTCACCAATTGTGCATGTAAGCGTGATTATCTATCCTATAATAACATTGCTACAGGACGCTCTTCGTGATAAATCAAACGTTTATTCACTTTGATTAAAATAAATAGCTTGAACTATCGCCAAGATCGTCTCTGTATTTTGTGTTTTCCTCGAGTATCCGTCGATGATACGTTTCATCAGATACACGCGTGTATTTTTATAGGTATACACGGAAACCTAACGATGTTGCCACCAGCAGCTCCAGAATTTGCGGAAGTGACAGTGGTACCGGTGGCTACTGCCGGTCCATGCACTTCGCCATGCAGAACAATATTCCCCTTCTTAATTTTACTTTTCTTCATGACGTTTATCGTTGCTATCACTCAAATGCCGCTGCTGATGATAGTGTTGCGGTAAGTGTCGATTGTACCAAGTCGACACACGCCCTGCACTGTACCCGTTTCATGTGTTCTTGCGTTTCTGTTGCATCGTGCAGGTCAGTCTCCGAGGAGGAACGATCGTTCGCTTTGGGCATGCAGTTCGTAATCTTTCGACTGTTCGGTTACATACCCGCTCCAATTTTATTTGGCAACTTGATCGACTCTACGTGCTTGCTGTGGAAGAGTACATGCGGAGAAAAAGGTGGTCGGTGCCTGCTCTACGACATCGAACAGTTTAGATACAGGTACAACGAATCCTTCGTCGCGGGGTATTTTTTAAGAAAACTGCCATTTCGAGGCGACTATTAAACGGTAACGTGATCTTTACAGATACGTCGGACTCTGCGCCGGCATAAAGATTTTAGCCCTGGCACTGTTCCTGATCGACTGGTGGCTAGTCAGAAGGAGAAAGCAGATGGAAGACCAAGCCCCATCTTTCACTGTTAACGAATTCGTAGGATCGATTATCAGCCTCGATAAATGTGAGTATATTCGCCATACCGTACGAAATTTGTGTAACTGCAGGGTCTGTAGTTGCTATACGGCACATTTATTCTAAAACGGACCGTTTCAGTGTTCGAAGAAAGGCCACACCATCACCACACAGCTGACGGTGACGGTACCTCTCCGAGTTCGGAATTACCAACGCCATCTTCCGTTTCGTCGCCCACGGAGCCTACGAAATCGACGAATCTGGAAGAAACTGGGTCGTCGAATCAAACTCAAGATTCGACGGAGACAGCAAACCGATCAAAAAGCACGATGGACGTCGATGTTCCCGACACAAGGCAAGCGCCTCTTGCCATAGAAGAGCCGGACGTGGAGGTCAAACCTTTGACTGGTAAAGTGGAGAACCATGCTCGGAACGTTTAATGTTTATCTCGTATTAGAGGCTATACAAATGAATATATCAAAGTGGTGATACGCAAGTCTGTGGCAAATTATTTTGATGTCGTGGGTGACCTAACGATATATGCAAGGTACGTGCATTATTGATTTGTGCAATCCTAAAGGGGCAGTGTTACTGCGACTCTGAATAAAATGGGAGGGGAATCCGTGGTATTTATGGTGCTAATATACTTTTTTAAAGAGATTTAACGACGATTAATCAACATATCGTTCCGTACATCGTCAGACACGAGTTTTAAATTACGTTGAAAAATATAAGTGAATCGTACATATATTCTTGCACGCAGGCGAATCCAAAATATTTTTACAATGGTTATATTTGCGTGGAAAATATCATTTATCATCCGGAATGATTTGCCACAGATTTCCCTTTATGGTTTGGCTATTTTTAGGAACTAATATCACTAGGGTGTACATTTTTACGGTGATGCGATATATATGTCAATAAATAGGAATATAATAGGTGAATTGTTTCGGACGCGCAGCTTGTAATGCAATGTTACTCGCGTCGACGAGTCTTAACACTCGCGTTGTCTGAAACGAGTTTTCATGAAACGAGCCTTGAACGGTTTTTGAACAAACAAAAAAGAAGGCCAACAAGGACAAAACTTGTAAATATAAAAATTCCTGCCTTAAGAAATACAAGACTAGACAAACGTATATTTAAAAAAAAAAAAAAAACTAATTAAGTGATAGAATTAACGATCTATATGAATATCATTCATTGCAGATCGAGAGCTGCGATTTATTTTATAACTAGTGTTAGGCTTTCTCAGAAAAAGTAGTCAATTTAACGTAGTGATGTAAACTGATGAAAATCATAGTTAAATCGTTTATGAATACTTTAACACGATTATAATAGTGTACATTTTATTCTTTTTTTTCCGCAGACAGATATTATCAAGAGAAAAGTAAATCACGCTTTAAAAAAGCGACACCTGATCTCTAATGTTTTCTTCTGAGTGTATCAGCGACACTATTTTAAGAGCTTTCAGAAAATCTTAGCGTATACAATGAAAATGTTCGAGCGATGTTTCGTCGTAACCTGCTGTTACTTCGTGTCCTACATTGAATGAATTATGCTTCCAAGCAACGAAAGATAAAAAAAAAAGAAAAAAGAGAACTACAGGTTTTTGTTGACAAATGGTGGCTCGGTGAATCAAGGGTCAATTGGGATTAATGCCACTCGAGACTCAAATAAGTTCTGGCTTTACACCATTATAGCTCGCTCATTGTTGGGGGGGAGTCTACTTGTTTTGTACCTGAAAGCCTGTCGTATCAATTTCGATATTACAAAAAAAAAAAAATGATAAAAGAAAGAACTATATAAACTCACTCAGGAAAGAAATCTATAGGGCGTAAGAGCACCTTTAATTCAAATTGAAATTGAAAGATATAGAGAGAATACGAACATGAATATCTATCACTGCAAAATGGTATCCTAGCTTAAGAAAAAGAAAAAAAAAAAATGAATATGATAAAGCTATTTCGTTCAGCTCAATTTCTTTTAAAAGACAAAACTAAAAGAACTAAACAAATTTTGCCAGAGAATGTTTTGACGAAACGGAAATGATCTTAAAGGAGCAACTGCGTTTGCAAATGGACGATTTGTACCGTTTCGTTCTATCGCTTCGGGTACGAAACCGTTCCGCGGACGCTTCTACGAGCAATTATAGCGTTGATTTCACGTAATCTCGAAACACTATGCTGGCAAAGACGTCGTCACAGCATTTACTTATGTTAAACACTTACCTATGTACGATAATCTCTCGCACGCTGTTTGGCCCGTCACTGTCAATTTCTCGAAGTGTAGTACACGCTACTATATTTTAGACGCAATTTTGATGTTTGAACGTGACTTTTCCGCAAGGTCGACCGTTCGTGCCATTCTCGAGACCGTGATGATCTCTCTAACTACATATTGTAATGCACTTACATACCTACTTTGTGATATGAATCTCTACCGAACGGTAGACTTTGCGGAAGCCTGTAGAGGTTAACTAATGAAAAAAGAAAAAAAGTGAAAAAATAAAATAAAAGTGCTGTGAATAGAAGAAGAATACACGTCGAATCAAATTCAATTCAATGTACACTTTGTCGAAGGTGAAGAATGTGTATTAACGCAGGGTGGCTTGTACAGGTTAGGTCATTGTGGTTTAGCATGTTGAATACGAACTTTATTCGTCGATACGATAAAAGAGGACGTAAAAGGTATGTTCTCTTCGGTATTCCATTTCTTTTATCAATCTCGTGACTAGTGGTCACGCCAACTGATATACTTTGTTCGTATAGTCGATAAAATTGATGTGCAGATAAATTCGATGATTTTCAACATTTCGATATCAAGATGACGTTGAACTTGAATATAATTCTTGATTACGTTACCTCTAATATCGCGTAGTGCTTTATCTAACCTAAACAAAACCTAGATCTCTCGGATCAGATTAATTAGTTTACGATGAACGATATCAAGTTCAAGGTTATCGTCGCTGTACGAAGAAAATATATCAAGGTGGCTTTCGAGTTTGAGAAACAGTTGCACTTACGAAAAAAATTATTTTCAAGTATCTGATGTTCCTTATCGAACGGAATTGTTTAAGATGCTAAGCTACACCAACTCAACCTATATAAAATTTTATGAGCTGTTTTTTCAAGAACTATTAACGATGACGAACATAACCCTTTTTCGGCACTGCAGAATCGATTGGCCCCTTTCACGTAATATTCTTCCAGTTTTAAATCATTCTTCGAAAAAGAAACAACTTTTACTTGAAACTGGTTTTTCTACTCCACGTAGCAGAAAAAATATGATGAAAAATATTAACACCTTCACTGTGGATATACAATAGCTCTATTGCCATACTTGATCGAATCTTTCCATTGAAACAATGAGTTATAACAAAGGTGGGAATAAATAGACACTATGGTGGGGGTAATTTTACAGTAGCCTCGATCTCTCGTTTAATTTTAGTTCAAACTGTATACATACAAAGAAAAGTATTTCCTCGTATTTCTTCTCGCTACGTAAAATACGAAAAAGATGTTTCAAATGAATGTTATTCACGTTTGTAAAAACTGTATGATACACAGCGTATTAATAGTTCTCTGTAAAATAGCTCGTAACACTTCAATTACGTGACCCACCGTATACATCTCTACCGAGACACTGTAAACTGTACATATAAATAGAACGATTTATATCGAGCAATTGAAAAAGAAAAACGTGGTACACGTCTTATATACGATAAATAGATTTTATGTGGTCGCTATAATAAGATGACGTTCTGTTTCTATTAAAAGTACGGTCGTTTTATGGTAACTTTGAGAGGAACGATTTGCGCGCGACCCGCACAATTTTTCACTCGTGTTACTTAAATATTTTTACAAAAGAAACCATTCTCGTATACTTCACCGCAAAAATCACGTTCTCGTCGCGGGAACCATGCACGCCGAACTATTTTCGTTTGATTTATTTGTACATATATACATATATATATATAACGAGAGAGAGAGAGAGAAAAAAAAACGCGTTTCCATTTACACTCGATTCAACTTATGGCGATTAATTAATTTTATCATTAACTATGACTATCACTGCGCTATTGCTACTACTCCTATTACTATTACCACTACTACTAGCGTACACATTGTTAGTTTACGTTTATTTCTAACGAGTATTTTTAGTTAATTCGAACGATGTTTCTGTTTCATCGCGAATACTTGCTGTATGTAACATTCCCAAGCTACAGTAAAGGAGCAGAAAAAATTGAGGTTAGGAAACGAGGCGTTTTAAGTATTAGGTAGGAGGAAGTTCTAATAGGTAACGAGAATTAAATTAAAGAATGTTGTGTACATAGATATTGACTATTATACGATAATATAAACTGCTTATAGATGTAATGTATTTTTTGTAGGGACCATAATATAAGCAGAAAAACAATATGAGACGTTTTTGATCAGTACCGAGGGGTGATATGAAATTGCGATGGTTATGTGTAAAGTTTATGGGGAAAAAAAGCAATACGTGGTTTGCTTGAAAGACGAAATGAGAGTTTAAAAAGTTACATGGATTCTGTATATAAAGCTCACAAATCAGGGGGTACGCGTGTCGAATTTCTCGAATTGATATGATTGCTTTGAAGGTAGTGATGGGACTGAACATGGTTCGATAACATCGATACGTTTACGTTTGGAACTGATACTCTTGTATCAAACCGTTCTGCAGGATATCTTCAAGCGATTCGAAACTTATTGAGACACGCTACTACCGTATCGATACCTATCAATTATATCAAGTTTAATAACCGTTTTAAAAATATTCAGAGCTCATCCGAAATTAAAGAAACGATGAAAACACTCGACAATCACGTCAAACGCAGTTAATAACTACAAAAATTCATCGCTACGACACATTTCCATTTGTACTATATTTCATCCTTAACTTTCTAATAATTATTGAAGAAACGTCAAAAAGAAAAAATATTAAAACTATTCGAACGATTACTTAAATAATCCACAACGCTGATGGTAAACTATATCGTTGCCTTGCTTGACGATAAGGTGTTGTTAATACCAATAATTACTTATTTCGATGCTTGTTCGCTGATTCAACAGCAATGCTTGAGAATTGATACGTATCGGTATTAACGAGTATTGGATTGGTCCCATCGCTGGTTAGAAGAATTCCAAAAGAAATTTAGGTCTGGACGCGATGGAGGCTACTTTTCATTTTAAAAGTTAGAGAAAACTCTGATGTCGTTTTGGTTCGGTTTAGCGAAAGCAGGGTCTTTTCTTCGAACGGATTGGCACAGTGGATCGAATAGGACAGTTCGAACTTGCAAAGTACTATAGTCGAATCGAATTCGTTTGACCGGTTAAGGCCACTTTCTTCGCTGCGAACCGCTCCTCAGTTTCCATCTCCCTTCGAGAGATCGAGGGCGTGGCAGCGCGACGGAGCGCCAGAGTGGGGGTAGTCGAACTGTATGGTGGGGGCGTCGTCGTACGGTGGCCTTGAGCGGCCAGACGATTCGGTCTCGACACCGGAGAAGCATTGCAAGGGAAGTGGATTGCCTGTATCCTTCGAAAGGTGGTCTCGAAGTAGCACTAAGCATTCATACGTTCACAACCGTTTAATTAATTGGAAATCATGGGCGTCTGAACAGAAGTATTTCAATAACAATCCGATTCCGGGCAGTTTGTACATGTAACGCGAATAGTCATTTTCGTACGACACACACACACACACACACACACATACACGAACATAGAGACACACAGACACACCGTTACTTTGCTACAAACGTACAACTTTTATTACGGACAGTGCTTTGAACTTAGTCGCGCAGCGAGCATACTACTCGACCCCAGGCGTTCGGGGTGCACGTTAAATCGACTTTTTAACACGCGAACAAGATCGAGCGCAAAACAATTCTCAATGGCGGCTGATTCTGTTGCACCGTGTAACTTGAAATATGCCTTAAAAAAAAAGAAAGATAAAAAAACGTAATTAATAAGAAACGCGTGACGATGGTACAACTGGCAAGGAAATCAATAGTGATGACGAACGAGCGTAAATTTGCGGACAGAGAGATATATATAAATAAAAAAAAAAAAATATATATATATATATAAAATAATGTTAGACCTAAGAGAATCTTGTATTGTCGGATACAGTTTATCGTTTCTTCGATTATAATTTTACCCCATAGAGAATAAATGTGTCTGTGCGTGCGCGGTCAACGCTGTTCTTTTTCGAGGAACCTTCTGTTCTCATATCAGACACTCTCTGAATCTCTTCCTTCGATCCAGGACCGAACACTTTGTAAATCATTGTTAGACTTCATGACGATTACTTTGGCACGAAGACGAGACGGCGATAACGATCGTTGTTATTGTTGTCGATGCCATCTTTTACTCGACTCTCATCCAATCTTAATTTCTTCAGAAGTAAGGCACAAACAATGTATTTACAATGAATAAATGTTTTGAAACCTGTTAACCGAACGTTTCTTCATTTTCTTTCTGTGAACAGGCACCGACGATAGCGCTCGCCACTCGACAACGGACAAAACGTTCCTTTGAATTCCTTTTTATTGTTCCTCGCGCGAAGAATTGCCAGAAATATCAAAGTATCGAAGCTTTTCAATTGGAATGAATTAAAAAATGTAAAGGAAAAGTAGATTCGTAAACCTGCTAATAATATTTCTTTTTCTAGACGCCGCGAATCTAAAAAGAATGCTTGTAAAAACAGTAATACCCCCGAAGATGCTCGTCTCTCAGACCTCTGAACATGCTCGTCGCTATCCCCGCCATTTCTGGACTCTTTGATGCGAGTCACCTCTTTGGAATTAAGGTGAGTCATCTGCTAATGAAAAATAACATTTTTAGATCGATCTGTAAACTAACTTCTATGTACGTTTCATTCATAGATTCATTTATAATTCAGAATCTATTAACGAAGCCAAACGAATCGGTATCATTTCGCAAGTAAACGACCGGACGTCGATACTTCGACACATTTTATTCGATAATGTAATCGTTTCGTGGAAAATTACTTATTGTTATCGGAACAATGTTACGCGACCAACAAGTTTTCCTATTGGAAAGCATTTATCCTGTAGGAAAAGTTTAATATAACCGATCGACTTTTATTTTTAAAAGATATAATTAAAACCGTATAATTTTTAAATATAAAGTAATAAAATTAGCCTTTCCTCTATAAAATTTTCGATATAACTTGAACCTCCTTTGTTCGCCCCCTGTTTGATGGGCTTTCCATACGGATGACCTACGGCAATAATAAAAATAGCATAAACGCGCACGTGTTGACTATTAACATATTAGAGACCGTTAGTGTCCATTAAAAACAACCTCCGGTACGGAGTAAAAATAATCAAAGGAACGATGAAAGTCTCGATTCGTTTCGGATCTAAAAATCAACTAAATAGCGTTGCTTTATTTTTGTAATATACGCAGCATCATAAATATGTCTATGCACATTGTTACGCGTTAAATGAAGCGCACAGGGACTCTAATGTGTTAATAATTAATCGAGGTCGCAACGCGCGAGATTTAATTGTATCGCGAACAGCCGCTCGATACTCGTCCCGGGGCGAATATCGCGCGATTCGCGGAAGGGTCGATGCAATTTGCGCAACGTCCAGTCGTGAATGGAATCTTTTTAGAAAACAAAAGAACGGTAATTTTCTATCGGTCGAACAACACGCTGGGTGGCCTTTAGAATGCTACGCATAAAGGAAATCGAGGGGGCATCGAAAATATTCAAAGTATGTCTTTATTCGTTCGACACGATATAAATTATTGTTATATAAATATATCCGTAACGAGTGGGAATGTAAGTCGAATATGGGTGGATTAACCCCTTGCCATACAATGACGAGTCTGACTCATTACAAGTTCCTGATATCAAGTTTACACAATCATGAGGCTACTCACTGGTCATCGAGTCATATATTATAATCGACACATTTTTACATTCACGAGGTATTCGTAAAACAAATCTATTCTTTTTCGTGGCCATTCCTTGTACGAATATATTTAAATAAAATTGAATACTATGTTTGAAAAATTATTTGTAATGAAATCGTACGTCAAGGGGTTAAATAAAAATTGAACGTTCGAATGTGGCGCCGGCCGGCGGCGCAGCCAATCGTGCGACGGTACAACTGTGGCCACCTCGCGGCCTTTTTCCGCCATTTCCGTCTATTGTCCGTAGGCTTCTCTGGCGTGCGAACGTGCGCGAGACCTCGAGTGTGTTCTGTCGTCTACGGAGTCGCGATTTCGGTAACGAACGCCCCACCGTACCTTCCATATTCAATGTGTATGGCGATTCAGGTGAGTGATTGAAAAACAACCAAGCCATTTTCGATAGAACGCGTCGAACGGACGTGTTTACCGCGACCCGCGAGTGTGTTCGCGTTGGCGAGAAGGGTCGATCGTTGGTTGGATTTGCAGCTGCCGTGCGTAACGCGCGCGTGTCCCTCGCCTAGGCTGCGGTGCTTCTTCGTGTATATACCGACATATATGTATTCGTTTTTACGTGTGGTGTGTACGAGAGTGGCATCCGTGCGCGCGGGCGCACGAACGTCCGCCTCTACGCGCACAAATTGCTCGTCCTACGCTTTTACACGCATCGAAATACATGTGTGCGCGGACGACGAACTCTGGCGTCCCGTCGAAAGCCGCCGTCGCCGCTGCCGACCTCCTCTGCCCATCGGTTCGAAATAATCCCTCTGCTCGGGACCCTCGCGCGGCCAACAGAGAGACGTCCTTTCTCGCTATACGCGAGCCTCTTCCTTTGGGAAGCTTCCGCGCTGCCCCGACCGCATTTACTTCACCAGCGACTAAACCCCCCGACCGTCCGAAGGGACGATACGGCGTACCACATCCCGCCGGAAGGCTTCACGGTGAAGCAGGCCTGCATTCTTTCTCGGACGATCCTCGTCTTTATGGCAGCGACCCGCGTCGAGCGGAGAACGCACCGGTCCTTGTTTGATCGGCGAAGTTCAGTCGTCCTAGATGGACGTACAGATACGTCCCGTGTGTTATCGGTAGATTCGTGGCTCGAACACCACCACCTAAAACTATACAGGTTAATGGCCATGGACGGTCGATGCTTGTTAAAGGACCTTTCACCTTTCAAGCCCAGAAGAAAGAGCCTCTGTAAAGTCTCCCTTTGTCTAGTTGTGTTGTGAAGCAGATTCACTGAAGCTTTATTCGTACGCTCGAGGGAATATAAATAATGTTTAAAGATACGATTCTGTTTCTTTTTTGCACGAAATTTTTGTTGTATATAGTCCGCGCGAGCATATTTTGGGAAATGGAAAATCTACGATCCTCTCGTCCTCTTCGTGTATGATAATCTATATAAAAAAATAGTTCTTGGGTGGTTATTTACGAAAGTTTATGCATCATCGATGACCTTGCCCTTGAGATATATTATGCAGGGTGGAATCCTGAATAACCTGCACTATGGATCACGTGTGCGCGTCGCTCGCGGTTGCTGAGACATGCTGCTTTAAAGTATTGCATTTTATCGTAATATAATTGTAAAATATAGTATGCTCGTACAGATTAGATTACATAGTTTTTTATTTATCTACTATCATTAATAATATATTTTGTAGACAGTCACGCGCACGGTTGTGCTTCGATAAAATGTACGCGAGGCTCGAGGCTGTCCAGTACGTTTCAACGTAGCAATGGCGCGAATTTGATTTCTAGCACGGAACCATCCGTACGAAAAAATGGTGTCCCGCATGTTGGACTTTTGTTTCTTCGTACGCGTTCGCCCATTTCCGAGTTATGTCACTAGTAGTTCAAAGTGACAATATAGTGCACCCTTCGTAGACAAAGTTTGCGAAGGGACCCGCGAAGCAATTATCGCATAAAACTTGGCGTCACGAGCACACGTGCACGCGTGTTTCGAAGTTATCGCACTGACCAATCTTGTACATCTACGTCATTCTTGGAAATGTTATACACGTAATATGATTCACGGTCTGGCGTTATCATCGTGTTAAACAGAACTGCACTCGTTGCGACACTTCCCCGTTTGCTTTTTATTTTACTTCGCTCTTTTCAATGAAAATGTGACATTACGAAAATGTCGGGGAAAATACAAAGTCGAGTGCAAGTGACACATGTCGAAATCATGAATTTCTATAGATTCTCGTTGATACAGTAATCCCTCTCTGTATGATCGAATATCGGTAGCTATCTTGAACCGAGGGTAGGTAGAGAAATTTCTCTGGCGACTGGTTGACCTCAAACCGATCGCTCGGAAAGGACAACGAATAGAATACGAACTTTGGAAGCGAGCGTTAATCCTAGAAACACCAGGGTTGATGGGGGTATGGGGGTATGGGGGTAATGTTAAAGGGTCTTTCTATTTTGTGGGATTAAAAAAATCGAATTTTTTTTTTGCACTTTCTTTTAGTATGTAGTTCAAATATTGAATTGAAATTCGGGAAACTAACGAAGTTATAGCCTACTGAAATGTACCAGGTATAACAACTGGACGTAAAACTTTGAAGTTGTTTTTCTCGACACTGCGTAGACAGTAACATGAAAACTATTCAAGATATCAAAATCAAATTTATGCAGTATCTTTAGAACTGGTCTCTCTATAGCATAAATTAAGATAACTGCGATATATGCAATAGTTTTCCTTTTATCAACAAAAAAGCAACCGAATATATGAAAATATTAAGTACCTTTTCGTACCATTTTTCGTTTTTTTGAAAAGATCTAAGTTCACGCGTGAAACTGCGTAATCAATGGATATTATGCGTTGCAAAAATTCGTAAATATAGTTAAATATATAATAAATATATCCACAAAACCCGGAATTAATCGCTCTTCAATAGCCCGTCAAGAAAAAATCATAAACACCTTTATTTTCTTGCCTAGAAGGTAAAATGGCCCCTTAAGGGATACGTTGACAACGCGTAAACAAATTGAAATCATTAAAAAATCGATATTTGTGACACCCGGGGGAGGCGCAGGGGAACCGATCGGTTGCGCCACCGGTGCGAGCCGTATTCGCGATAAAGAAAAATCGAGGAAGAAGCTGGCTTTTCATTGCTTGTGCGCACTCGACGAACCGGTCAACTGGCCTTTGGCATTCCGAGAGAACACCCTTGGATCGAATTCGCTCGATAAACGTTATTCCCGTTTCCGTAAATTGCCGCCCGCGTCGGTCGGTTTTCTCGGAAAAATGTGTGACGTCACCAGCACCCACGATCCAAACGTGAAAAAGAGATACAACAAGGGTGGGTCGAGTGTTTCGCGCGCTCCACGTTTCCCACGCAACTAGGCGTCTATTAATTGCTCTCGCAAAAAAAGTGTCGCGGAATACTTTTGTAAAGTACAGTAGGATCTCCATTGTTCGATCTAATTTGGTTTGGAGTTTGGTTAACTCTTTGCGGCGCAGGATTTCAGATAATATAGTAGACCCATGTTGCATAGAGATTTTATTGCGTTTTAAATTAAACAAAATTGATATATTTTTATTAACCCCTTAACGCTCATATTTTTCGGGTTAACCAAGAATGATCAGTTTTCTTTATTGTATCTAACGTATAATTTGAAGGAAAACAAATATTATTATTCCTTAAACCGTTAGATTAAATAAATACAGTTTTTCAAAGCAGTTAAACTCGGGCATGAACGTTGAGGGGTTAATAAACGTATCACATAATGTAAAAACATAAAAAAATAGTAACAGTTGAATTAAATTTGTCACGATAAACCTGTATTGGCATGTTGAATGTTGCCAACACAAGTGAATACGAAATATAAACCTATGCGCATGCAGCTATTGCAATATTTCGAGGTGGGACTAAAAATATCCCACCATGCATCACGGTGCATCAAAATGGTGGGACACTTTTGATCCCAGCCTGATCCAAAGAGTTAAAAGAATTTTTTGATAATAATCTATAACATATCAAATAAGAATTTAGATAAAATAACGAAAATCTTAAGGTCCCCTTATTGTAAGAGTAGAATTACGTTATGGTTCCGAAGCGCCGGTCGTCAATGGCCGTACGCTAGTAAAAACTTCCACGAAGGCGCAGTCCCATTTATCGCGGTGTACGTTTCATAAAATTGCATAAAATGGATTAATATCGTGCAACCCGACTCGACGACGCAAATTGTCCGCGTTTCGTGATAGCAACTTATTACTCGCCACGTAAGCAGAAACTGACTTCTTTGTTCGTTCGAAAGGTAGGAATGGGGGAGTGGGGGTGAGAGACGAGGGAAGAAAGGGACGAATAAAACGGGGTGAAATCGTCGAGTCAATTTGTATCGCGACACTTGATATTTCTATCCTTGGACTCGTCTCGCTCGAAGTTCAGAGAATTTATCCCGCCTCTCCTCACACATAGAGAAGCATGATTTTTCTGAACAGAAATCTCGTTATCTCCTTGGCGTCTCGCTTTACAAGACCACGTGCGCGTCTAGTTTACGCGGGACATCGGGTTACGCCTTCGTCGTATTTCACCTATGCGAACGCTTATATTAAATTTAGCCGCGTCGACGCGCGAGAAATATCCTATGGTATAAATTACTTTATTCCGAAACAATTTTCCCGTAAAAAGACACGCGACGCTCGACGCCCTTTAAGCTAATTTAAAGAAATGCAAGGAGAAACGTACGATAAACATAGACTGATGTAACAAGTTTCTTTAAAAATTCAGTGTTGATGTGCGAACGATCGCTTCATGAACGACACTTTTATCGGTCGCGTTCCGATAAATGCGACTGTTACATGGTAATACTTTTCTATTGACCTGCATGTTGTTGTTGCGTGACACGCGATCGCAGGTAACAAGGAGCGGCGCATGGTTCTCGTATTAGCTTTGCGTTGTGCGTACAGCCACTCCTCGCTTCCTGTTCCGATCGTTCACCGTTATGCAATGTAATGCAATGTACATAACAGGAAATGGTAAACCAGATCCGATCGTAGGCGTCGATATTGGATGTTGCTATCGCGTAACAACGATACTCGGAATGGATCCATCCACCGTGGAACAAGACACCGAAATTTTACGTCAGAAGCGACCGATTTAACCAAAAACTCGAGAACGAATTTCATCTCGTCGATCTCGAGCTATTAGCGTATTACTACGCGCCGCCATTACAATGGCTTCCCTCCGAGTGACCTACCAACCCCGAAAACTAGTCGATTACAGCCGTGATTCTATATTTTATTCCAACGATGGTAAACATGTTAATCAGCTTCGTCGCTGAATGTATCCAGTTAATTGTTCGCGATATAACCATCCTGCACCAATCGATCTGCAACCTTGACATATTTTTGCCTCTCTTTATGCGTGCTGTTTTTCCAAGGCTGGTTTATCGTGTAAAGTTGACGGCGACGGAGAATCGTACTGGAGCTGCTTTTAAAACATAGTTCGCTGAAATTATTGCTGGTCTTGCTTTCGATTTAAGCGCGTCGCGTATTGTTTTACAAACGTACTGTAAACAGGACTCGAACGAAATAACAAATTCCGCGCGAAGCAGCGTGTAAAACCCCGGTTGTCCGATCTGATTTGCAAGAAGAGAGGTACTGTTTCTAAAAACACGAGCGGAAGTGAAATCGCACACGAGGCGCGCAAGCAAAGCGAAATTGTAACGTACGAGCGTGCAAAACACACTCCCCGTGACCAGTTGTATTCGCGATCGTGACAACCGCCTATGTACCGACAACAAAGAACAATGGCGGAAGATGAGGAATAAAGCGAACGTTTAGAAAACACTCGCGAAACAATCGGCTGAATGCCGATCGATAGACCCCCGTGTCTGTCGCGATCGCGTTTATTTTGCGACACGGTCGTCCCGCGAACGCCACCGTGTTCGAAACAGATAAAAGAGCAAGAGAGAAAGAGACAAAATTGCTATGATAAAAAAAGCTATCGACGGCTCTGAGGACTTCAAACGATCCGTCGAGTGGTCCTTCTCCGTTCAAATACACTGTAAATCCGTCGGAAATTTTCCTCTTGCTTTACGACCTGCGAGTAAGCGACAAGGAAACTCGGTTCGCGGGGGTAAAGGAGCAAAAATTTAATTAAAATTCTCGTTTATTAAGGCAGAACAAAATACACCGCGCGGAGCGCCACCTAGGGCAAACCTCGTTAAATTAACCTATATAACGGAGTTATATAAGCGAATTGTAACGACGCCCGGTGCGATTTAATCAACAAACAAATAGTGCCGGAGTTATTACAGTTTTAAGTGTCCGATTTTAAGCGAGCGTTTCGATAAAACGTAGAAGTTCCCAGACGTGCCCCCGTTTTACGTTTCCACGAAGCGACGACGCCGAGCGTGGTTCTCGGAATCGAGCTTTTTTGTCGCGTGCCGGGACCAGAGTTGTCGCCTCTTCGGTTTCGATCCAGTATTCGACGCTTCTTTATAGAGAAAACAGAGTGTAAAAAAGATATAACGAGTACATACATACAGGGTGTTCGGCCATCCCTGGGAAAAATTTTAATAGAGGACTCTAGAGGCCAAGATAAGACGGAAATCAAGAATACCAATTTGTTGATGGAGGCTTCGTTAAAAAGTTATTAACAATTAAATTCAAAAATTTCAAATCGTTCTGGAAAAATTAGTTTCAGTTGCGGGGGTCAATTACAATCATTTTTGGTGAATAGGCATACTCCCGAAATCCTACCCACTTTCGAGAAAAAAATTCGAGGTGTGAAATTTTTCGACAAAATTAAAATTTTTCAAATCGTTTTAGAAAAATTATTTTCGGTTGCGGGGGTTAATTGCAATCATTTTTAGTCATTACACATACCCCCGAAATCCTATCCACTTTCGAGAAAAAAATTCTTTACCGAAAATCTAATGTGAGGCCGGAAATGCTTCCCTGAAATTTCATGCAAATCTTTAAAATGTCATAACTCCCGAACGGATTGGACGATTTTAATGTTTAAGAAAGCAAACTACGCGTATTTTGATGGAGAATATGTACAAATTGCAAAAATATTCGAAAAGTTGTTCCTTGACCCCGCAAAATGAGAAAAACCCCATAAAAATTGTCCAATTTTCAAACAGCCATAACTCCTACAATTGTGAATATATTTCAATGAAACTTTTTTCTGAAGTAGAGCTCATGGGTACCTACAAAAAAGTATTAGACAAAATTTCCGTAGCGCCTCAAACAAATTTATTAAAAATTAAAATCTAATTTTTAAGAAAAATCGACAAAGGGGGTGCCTAAATTTTTCGACGAAAAAAAAAATTTTTAATTAATTCTGAAAAAATTATTTTCGGTTGTGGGGGTCAATTACAATCATTTTTGGTGAATAGATATACCTTCGAAATCCTATCCACTTTCGAGAAAAAAATTCGAGAGGGTGTGAAATTTTTCAAATCGTTTTAGAAAAATTATTTTCGGTTGCGGGGGTTAATTGCAATCATTTTTGGTAAATACACATACCCCCGAAATCCTGCGCATTTTCGAGAAAAAAATTCAATACTTGCGGAACTTTAAACGTTAATAACTTTTTAATAAAGCTTCCATCAACAAATTGGTATTCTTGATTTTCGTCTTATTTTGGCCTCTAGAATCCCCCATTAAAATCTTTCCCAGGGGTGGCCGAACACCCTGTATATGCATGCGATTCGGCCATGCGCGTACGTAACACGAGAAGCAAAGGGATTGTCTGCCTATCTCGAACTGGAGATTATTCCCCGAAGCGCTTCTTTTTACTACGTCCACGTGTGAGACCAAGTTACTATCTCGGCTAGACGGAGCTACGATTTTAGCCGTCCGCCGAAATCGCGGATGATTCAGCTTCTCTTCTTCGATTACAGTTCTTCGCACTCT
Organism: Colletes latitarsis; assembly: GCF_051014445.1. NCBI lineage: Eukaryota > Metazoa > Arthropoda > Insecta > Hymenoptera > Colletidae > Colletes > Colletes latitarsis. The sequence continues at coordinate 20,146,907 of NC_135135.1, read as the reverse complement.
CCCGTCTGTTATCGGGGAAATTTATTGTCATCCGAGTACAAAGAGCTTTCTTAATTTATGAAAAACAGAAATCGCTTCGTAACTTCGACCAGCGGTTCTGGACACTTTAATAATTTTTAGGTTAGGGGAACAACGTGTGTTTCTATGGTCTTCCTGGTCTTGCAATTGAGAGCAACGAAGACTGACAAGACTTGCGCCACAGTGGGCCAGATCAAAAATTTTAATGACATTTTAGTATAACTTTTGAACCATTAAAGATATCAAAGTACGGTCTGCACAGAAAAATATTAAAAAATTCTCGATCCAGCCCACTGTACGGCGTTCCTATGTCTATCTTGGTTGTTTCCAATTGCAAGACAAGGAAAAACATAACTCACGTCGTTTCGACGCTCGTGTGACTCTAACCTTAAAATTCGTGCGCCAAAATGCACGAACGCGTGAACGGTCAACGTTCGTCCGTTTCGTGGCCCGATCCGTGCATCCCGTCCACGTATTCGATATCGTCGACTCACGACCGGACATTTAGCCCACACTTCAATACGCGGAGCAGGTTTTAGGAAAAGATCGTCGAACAAAGCAACCGCTTGTCGCGGCGAGACGCAACCCGAGCGCGGCTGTAAACTGATCCGCATCAGCCACGGAGGCGAACCACCAACGACCTCGTGGAATACATTTATGTAACATTGTGTCGTACTAAAAACACATCTGGAACACGATAATGTTTCTCCGGTGACGAGCCAGGCGTAGAATCGAAATTACAGGTCGAAATTCTTTAGAACCAGCTTTGGGCGATATTCTTTCCTGGATAACGATAATTCGTGATTCTAGCTAACGTGTAGCAGTTTATTCGTGACATTTATTCCGTCGAGAAGTTACAATTTTTTCTTTGTTGGATACGAAATACATCTCTTCGTTGACGTCGCGGTGTCTCGTTTTTTTGTACGCGATCGCGAGACAAAGCGCATCCGCGGTTTACAAGGGTGGAGGAAGAAACAAAGACCTCTTGAAAAATAGACCGCCACGGCTACTCTCGCTTTCACGCCCGCGCCCTTCTTTCGCTTCTTTTCAATTTACGCGTGTCTCGCGTTGAACGGGGCCATAGCCTGTTGCTCCACGAAGTTTCTTCTTGTGGTCACCTTCTGTCTTTTTGTGTCACGTGTGCAGGCATTTATCCTCGCCTATCGTACCGATATAGCATCGTTAATTGTCGCTACAAGAATCCTAACCTAAGTTACTTGTTTATGTACGCAATCTGTACTTTTTGTGTGCGTTGTATCATCGTGAATCTTCACGTAGCAGCAAATACAGGGTGTTCGGCCAACCCTGGGAAAAATTTTAATGGGGAATTCTAGAGGCCAAAATGAGATGAAAATCAGGAATACCAATTTATTGATGGAGGCTTCATTAAAAAGTTATTAACAATTAAATTCAAAAATTTCAAATCGTTTTGGAAAAATTATTTTCGGTTGCGGGGATCAATTACAATCATTTTTGGTGAATAGACATACCCTCGAAATCCTACTCACTTTCTGGAAAAAAATTCGAGAAGGTGTGAAATTTTTCGTCGGGAAAAAAAAATTTCAAATCGTTTTGGAAAAATTATTTTCGGTTGCAAGGGTCAATTGCAATCATTTTTGGTGAATAGACATACCCCCGAAATCCTACGCATTTTCAAGAAAAAAATTCGAGAAGGTGGACAAATTTTTCTACAAAATTAAAAAATCTCAAATTGTTTTGGAAAAATTATTTTCGGTTGTGAAGGTCAATTACAATCATTTTTGGTGAATACATATACCTTCGAAATCTTACGCATTTCCAAGAAAAAAATTCGAGAAGATGCCTAAATTTTTCGACGAAAAAGAAAAATTTCAAATCGTTTTGGAAAAATTATTTTCGGTTACGGGGGTCAATTACAATCATTTTTGGTCATCACACATACCCCCGAAATCTTACGCACTTTCGAGAAAAAAATTCAGTACGGGTAAAACTTTAAACGTTAATAACTTCTTAACGAAGCCACCATCAACAAATTAGTATTCTTGATTTTCGTCTTATTTTGGCCTCTAGAATCCCCCATTAAAATTTTTCCCAGGCTGAACACCCTGTATACGTCGTTCTATATTAACCCCCGTGCAATGCTAATATATTAAAATCAAAGTTTTTAGTTAAATAAAACTATCGTCGATGAACTAAAAGCATTTGCAAAAACGTTTAATAATTTTGTCGGTTAAAATCGAAACTTTTTGAAGTCCCAGAAATCGTATCATTTTTCTTATATTTTTATTTTTTAGTTCATCGACAGTGTAATTACATAAAAATTAAGAAAACAAGTTTTTTTTTGTTTCAGGCATGAATCGGATCCGCTATAGTGTACACAGTTCGATAACCCCGACTGTTACGGAGATTTATGAATAATACTTTCTAATATGAAAAGTTTCCTAGCCACATCGGTGTTCAAATAATTCGTATAAATTCAAACGAACTGTTTGTAATTCGAATTACGTAGTTTTGAATTTTTTAATTAGTTTCTAGTCATTTTCTGTCCCGCTAAATAGAGGGAATTGTTCAACGGCGCTGGCCACCCACGTAACATTTCGTTTGCGATAGACATGACCGCGTGGATGATGTTTCACGCGCAAACAGTGCGTTGTTTTCGTCATCCGAAACCACTGGTATTATGCAAACATCGCGATAAACCCAACAGACATGCCTCTTCCCCTTGATTCGTTGTCGGAACGTGACCTTATCGGCTGGAACTTCTTTGGAATGAAAATCAAGGTCGGTGGTCGGCCATTTTCTTAACCTTCGGTTGGCTCCTTCGACCAAAATGCTGGTTAGAGAAAGATAAGGTTCGCTCGTAATCCCACCTCTTCTTTCACCACCTTTCATCGTGTTAGAAATCTTAGCAATAAATAGATTAAAATTGTTCAACATTTTCCTCGTTTACACATCCACCGCGTTAGACAACAATGGCGTCGTCCCTATATTTTTCGTTACAGTTGTAAGGTTTCATTTAGCAATCGTACAAGGAAACATTACTATACCGTTTCCCGTAAACAAATTTGTTTAATTTTAATCAACTGTGTTTATATGTAATTGTCGTTCTACTACAAATTCTAAAGCTAGTTAAATAATTGGTCCACTGGTCCAGCTATTGAAACAACCCTGGTAATCGAATCATGCACGACTGATACGTTAAAACAATATGGAAACGTTCAGAATTTCCGTGAACATCTGTTGCATATTGCGACCACCATACATCGCGTGTATCGACGTGGCGCGAAAATTACCACGTCTGATAATTATCTTCTTCGTTACAGTCAGTATTTCGCCCCTTTTTAACGCGTTAAACATACTGTCGATCTCTGATTTAGGTCTGTCTCCGGGGAGCAAATAATACTTTGTAATTCGTGCAAAATAAAGATCGTTTCATTTCTCACAAACACGCCAAGGAGTCGAATAGGTTTCCGCATAAACTTTGCAACACCACAAAGCCCTATTACGAAGCTGGAAGATCATCTTAAATATTTGTCCATGCGTCGACCGTGTCCGTTGCATAGGCAAAATGCAAAACGACTGCAAATTCCATGTCTAAATAAAAATTTACCAATCGTCGAGTATACGTCCATTGGTGACGCATCGAATGTTAAGCTCAACAGGTTGAATCTGAATAGCAAATACACGCGTGCCTTTCCTTCTTCCTCGTCACGTACTACATAAATTCTTGAATTTATATCCGAGTTAAAGATTTTTCGTGGTTCGTAAAACAGAATTTGTACCAAGACGAGTTGTTATATTTACCGAGCAAATTTTGCTGGTTTTAATTTCTACGTAACGTTACTAAAAAAACTATTTTTTCCCCAATTAAATACTTTACACTAAAAGAGTCCACATAAGACTATCAACGTAAACGATCTTAAATACGTATATCCTTCGAAAATAAACTCTTATTTAGCACCCGTTGTGCTTATCTTTGATTAGAACTTCCGTACGGTTAGTATAAGTAAGCTTATTGTGTGTATTTGCAAGCGAATTATGCAGCGTGACGCAAAGATCTGCCGGCTGGCAACGTATTAAGTATTGTATATAAAGTGTTAATCGCTTGTTGTTCCATTATGTGAAAATTCTCGTACGAGAACGCTTTTGTCTTGCAAATTGTTTGCGCAACGAAGGTTCCACTGTACTTTTAATCGAGTAACGACCAACACTGACCCGATCGTGTCACGCTTTCCCGCTAATTTCTTCTTGCATCGTGTACTCGCGTTCGAAGGGGCTGCCCGCGAGCCCGATCCACGAATATCTCGTACGTAAATAAAATTTAGACAGTAATCACGGCCGCGCACGACAAGATTGACAGTGTCGCGTCGCGATTACACGGAAATAACGTATCCAGAAGGCCGTCGTTTATAATTAACTTGATCGATACACGTGTAGACGTTACGTTGCTCGTACGGCTGCGGAGAAAAGACCCGAAGAACCGTATTATCGGTCGAGATGCAGAGAGTACGAAGAAACAACCCACCGCTTAGCGATCGATTAATTAACGGGCTGTCCTACCCTGTTTCTCTCAGAGAGAATCGATAATGTCGGGGACTTACGAACGGGCGCCAGCGGCGTCCTCGTCGCGGCCCGAGATCGACTCGCGTATTTCCCGTGAAATTCGCGCGATGATTTCGAAACCTGTTAAACGGGTTTCTTATTTTTAACTGGCTTCGCTCGTCTCGTTTAATAGTATACGGAGAGACGAGTATGTACATCGTTCCTTCTCCTCTACGCCCTGATTTTCCGTAGTCCTGGCCGCCGTAGAGTTCGTAAATCGAGAAACGTTGTTAACCTATCGCGTGCCGAGCTCTTTTAGTTTCTTCGAACGCCACCAGGGTCCATGCGACTCCGACGACTTTTTGCTCGTCGTCTCGTGTAAAACGATACGAAAGATCATATTACAAGATAATCGTTCCTTGGAAACGAATCGAGCGCTAACGCAGAGTACCATCTGCCTTGTTCCGACAACGTCATCGACATTTATTTATTTTGTCGGGCACAGAAAATTAAGGGGACTCCTTGGAGAATTTATTTAGATAGATAGTTCGAAAAAGCTTTAGTGTAAGCTAGTATGACCCGATAAATTAATTTCTGTATCGACCGTGGCACGTCTGAGGTTGTTAGCATCGATCGTCTTAAAGGTGTCAACCCTTTTAGGAGGCACGTATCGTAGCAACGAAACATCGTTTACGGACCCGACATTTTAACGCGTGCTCTGTTTACTTTGCTGTTAACAGTTTTGCGTGATCGTACGATAAACATGCGTTCGCGAATCAAAATGGCGGTAACGGTGGCCGATTTTTGTATTTCGAAAATAGAATTACGTTTTAGTTGCGCGTACATAAAGAATTAATTCTCTGATTCCAGGTAAGCGACTGCTTGAAGTTACGGATGTTTAACACGTTTCCAGCCAGACATGTAAAAACCCGTGTCTCGCGGTTCTTAAGGTCCAGGACACGCAAAACTGTGTGGCACGCCAGGTAAACAGAAATTTATTTGTAAAGAGGATTGGTGACTGTCAAATGTTTGTCCATTTAGTTTTGTTCTGTTGAAATCGAGCCTTCGTTGATCGGACTAGATCGTATCGGGGAATCGGTTTTGCACGAAAGTCACGAGAATTGTCCGCCCCTGGTTCGATGAAAAAGATATTCGACGCCAGACGGGTGGACGACCGATGTCACTGACCTTGCTTAACGATCGTCGATGTCTGCGGGACTCCCGTCAAGTTCGATTCTCGAGGGGAGAACGTAATGCTGTTAGCAGCCGAATTTGGGGAGGGTTAATTCCGTTTCAGGGTATAATGGACAGTGAAACAAGTATGTACCCTGAAGCTTGAAAACGTATTTCATTCGTAACTGATATATCCTGCCAGTAATATCAATGTTAAAGGCTTATCGTTAGATTCACTCAGCGATAGCAGTGGGCGTGGCTTTTTCGCCATTTTGGAGGTTAAAGTTTCTAGACAGAGGGCCCCATCGATGAGTGACGCAATCTAGGGGAACATCATTCTACAACCATTCTCCATAGCAGATGAAAGATAATTGTTGATATAAAAGTCTATTAATATTTATTTATGAATAATTAGAAAAATTAAAATGAATTCAATCAAAATCATTACTAGTAAAACTTGACCGATTTATATCGTGTTTGGGCTCATTTTCATCGCAAGAACCCCACCGATCCATCGATACTATAATCATAGTGATAAAGTGAACAATTTTAATTTTTGTAATTAGACGATTCCTCGTAGTTGGCGGCGCGTCCCTTTGAAGTGCTCAAGCGACTATATTTAAAAATATCTACGAATCCTGGTATTCCCCACTTTTCTTATCAAGGGGACTTCAGACGGTCCGTTCAGTTCTTTGTAAGTGTCGCTCGCAGTCAGCTGGCGCTTTCGGTGTTTCGCGTGCACGAACGCTTTGGTTCTCGCAGTCTCGGGGATCGCGTCGCGCTCGTGAAAGTTTTAATTTCCGTGCAATTTATCTCCCCTTTGTCTGTGCCGCGTTACCGCGAATTCCCGTGTCCCGCGACCGTTTATTCCTGGACGCGTCACCCCGGGGAGTTGTTTCTCCTCTTCGTCGACGGTTCTTACCCGTTATCGGCTGCGATCCCTCGTTCGAGGTTACCTCTTATCGTCGTTCGCCGAATAACCCACTGTCCTACTTGGGATATCGATTTTACGAGCACCTGAGCACCCGCTGTGCCGTGACTTCTTTCGTTCCAATGGCTCTCGAACGGACGGGAACCGTACACGAACAAAATCATTCGATTCGTTCGGCCCGAACACGCGAAACGTAAAGCCTCCGCCATCGAAGCTTGCAGCTCCCCCCTTCGGCTCTTTATTAATTTTTGTTGTCTAGAAACTTCAATACTTCTCCCTGCCTATTCATTTCATACACTTTCCCCGATCGAAATTTAAAAAAAAATTCTTCAGTCGTTAACGTCGTTAATTTTACAAGCTCGGTAATTTATTAACCTTTTCTAACCGAAAGAATGTTTCAAAAATTACAAAACTTTGGGGATCGAGGACCTGACAAAGAGTTTCGAACGACACGGTTCGACATAGCTTTGGAAGTGTCGCTCGAGCAACGAAATTATTCCGAGGGTTTCGCGTCGTTGTGGACACGGCCTAATGGCCGCGGTTCGTCGGCCTGTGCCTCGTTCAATCCCCCGACCGTTTGTCGTCTGGAAGCGCTAGGGGCGTGAGAGCATTCTGGTCGCGGCGGGTGAGGAACAGAGGGTGAAAAAATGAGGTTGGTGGCCAAACTTGGTTCCCCTTCGTCCGTTCGATGCACGTCCCCACCACCTAGGCGTTCCTCTGCTCGCTGATCGCGTCGTCCTACTCCCACTCTAGCCGCCCACCGCCACTCGGTGACGTTTCGAGCCTCGTCGACGTCATCGTTTCGACGTCACGGATCCACGCCCACTCACAGTCGCGATAGAGTCGCTTTACGAGGTGACGTCATACGAGCTTTCGCTACGATCGATCGCAAGGATTTCAACGTTGTTACGGTTCATCAATTACTAACGATCGAAACGATTAGTTCCGTTTCTGGTATTTTTTGGAACTTTTTCTATCCGGTTGTTTCGAAGCGAAAATTTTTCAAACTGGAATTACATGGTCTCTGAAGTAATTTTTATCCTGAGCGTATTATACCCAGCGAGCTGTTTCCGGTGATTGACTCATGCGTGCCTAATTGCTACGAACCGTCACGTTACGTTTCAATGTCTACGATTCAAATCACCGCGTCTGATAACGCATATTAATTCAAGAGATACACTTGGAATTGTTAATTCTCCGTAATAAAATGCATTCATTCTGTAAGTACCGATGAAAAGATTTACGTGGGTAGATTCTATTTTCATTTTACTGTTCTTTCGTTCGCCCTTTGGCGATCAAAGTTGAAAGTGGCGAGGGACTGGTAACAAGGGTTAAGTAAGTCGCAGCAAGCGGGCCGTAAAAATCACGTTCGCGACGGATTCAAACGCGACTCGCGCACATAACGAGTAGCAGGAATTCATTAGGCTTGCGCGACACATACATCGACCTCGCGAAACCATGCAATCTTATGCAATACTATGCAATAGTGTGCAATCCTTAGAGGATCGCCCGTTTACAGTTACTACTAGTTCGTGTCGAGTTAATTGCTCGTCGATGAAAATACCAAATTTTCTTTTTTCTTTTCAAAAGTAACATTTTGCATATTTCGAGTGCGCCAAAACCTCGACTACTGCAGGAAATCTGGGTAGAATTCGGGCTTGATAATCGAGTTAACCGATCCAACCAACGTCTATCCCCACTCTCACGCCCAGTTCTACTTGTTGCTTAGCGACCAATCCCCTCCACTCGTCGACACCGCGCAACGAACGAGGATCTCGCGCAGTAATCGAGGTTCTATCGTATTTGGAAGTTTAGAAAAACGTAACAAAAATTTGTTCGACTTAAATTCGACGCTACGACCGACATCTTGCGGTTATCGTCCACTCGACACGTTCGTCACCACGCGTCGCTTGTACGTATGACTCGCCGTTTCTCGTGAGAGATCAACGTCACGTACTCGCGTCAGCGATGATTTTTCATTTTTACACCCACACAGATGATATCTTTTCTTCCAAGTTGTTTGAAAGTCATCCTCAAAGGAAAGTGTGGGAAGAATTTTTAAATATATTGTATCCTTCACCTTTTTCTTCTTTGTTTAGGGGTCGCGTACCCCCACTTTTAGGGAGCACCGAATCAAGGTAGCGATCGAAAGCGAGTTTCGAGAATTCTTTCGAAAACGTCGGTCGGAAAAAGTGAAGCAGTTATTGCTAAAATTAGGCGGTTCACCTTGGATACGTGTCTGGTCGAGTTGAGATGAACGACGTCCTTGAGAATATTCTATTCAAAAGCGACCTTTCTGCGCCGCGTTTTTACCGAAATAACGAATTTAGCCCCGTGTAAACGGGACCTTAGCCGGACCAAACCGAATCGTTGGGTTGTGACGGGTTACCTTGTATCGGAGATTTATAAATAGTGCTTTGGAAAGGATTAGAGAAGCCAGCCGATGCGTGAGAACAGCCGCGAAAAATGGAGGAGGCCGAGAGCATTTTTTTTTACATAGAACGTCATTACGTGATAAGTATTCGCAAGTGAAGAAGTTTCAGGTTATCTGTGTCGCTGTTAAAAAATTTACATAGTTCATAAATTATATTCAAAATTTTCAAAGTTTATTTTCGAAAGGTACGTCCTGATTTGAAGATTTTAATATAATTGTGGTTTGAAAACCGTTCTTGAAAATACTGTGGTACTATTTCGATCGAATTATCACAGTTTATCGTAGCACGAATAATATTCTAGTTTTATCCTCATGTTGGACAGTGGTAATTGCTTTGAATCTTCAAAAGAGTTCAAGGTGCCTTCGCGAAGTCGGGGAAAAAAGTCGTCGCCGCATTCGCGTATCGATTAATGAGTACAAGAAACGTTATTGTAAGAAACCATTATACCCTTGAACCAGTGCCATCCTGCTGCGGTGCACTTGAAATTTCAAGGACGTAACGCCCGGTCGGTTGAGAAGAGTCGCGAGATCGCAGCTTGTCCAATAGATGGCTTTCGTTCTCGTACAATTTCTCGAAACTGGTCTTCGTACGTATTCTTTTGCTTCTCGCTTCGTGGAAGTAAAATATCGACTGATCCTTTTCTAATGCCATTTTAATCAAAGATAATAATTATATAAATATTATTTTGCAATTTTATTTTAATATGCCCATCTCTAGTGACTGGCTATATTTTTACATTTTAACCACGACAACTGCGTCTATTTTATTTATAATTAATTTTTATCCGTTTGTATATTTTGGAACGTTGAAACGTGGCGTATGAGTGCCAGTAGTCTCGGAAAATAGAGTTGTCTATTGTAGGTTAGGGCTGTCGAGTCGAAACTCGACGTTCTTTGTTACGAGTGGAAACAGTACCGCGAACGGAAGTACGTTGTTTCGCGTGTTTTTCTCAATTTATGGTAATGCAATGTTGCTCGATAACGTGGAGTAATCGATCTCTAAATCAACATTCTCTGAGAATGACTACCTTGGCCGATATATTGGTCACTATTACGAAACGCCAGCTGATCGTAACGCGCAAGAACGTTTCAAGTGCATACCAGAAACTCCGTGCTCCCGTGGCATTGATTCATCGTTCCAGCCAAGTGGCCGCGCCAGTTCGTGTAATTAATATTTTCTTCGTCATTCGTCTCACGCTCCTGTGTCAGCTGTTACGAGGCATTTTCTCGGCTTTCACGAACCTGTATTTAATACCTGCATTTACGTCCATACCTCCCGTTCTCCTTGGATCTGGAAGACACGAAATAAAATTTAAACTTTGCTTTAATGCCTTGTAATTCTTCTATGTAACCTTTAAAAATACCTTGGAAAATATACATTTTCCGAGACATTTATTTACATTTATTTTTCACAAAAATAATTTTCCAACACCAAGTTCCACCTTTGTTCATAGTTGGGATTGTTCTTTGTCGCTAACTGGAGTTTTTCTTTTTGTTTCAGGTATGTCACCAAAATTTAACGTAGTCGAATCCACAACTAATTGCCAAAGAAATGTCTCGTCGCAGGTATTTATCATAATTATTGTTAATGAGGAAGTATTAGGTTATAAGTGTCTGCTTAGAAAGAGAAGTTGTAGAAAACCAAAGAAGATTATTCGTTATTATCCATTGAGTATGGAGGCTGATATTGGATCTGGGATACAAGTTTATCATTTAAGAGTGTAATTAGAGGGTGATTTGTTGGTAAAACGAGCTACTAAGTCTTAGACGTGTACATGGATTTTAAAATCCAACATATTTGAAAGAGTATTTCATTGTTTCAAAATTATTTGTTTAAATCTTAATTTTACTCTTTTGCTTCTACGAAACAGTAACATCCATCGTAAAGTTTCGATACTCTTTCTATTATCCTACAGTTCTCTTATAGCATCGGAATTTTTATGCTCCCATTCTGCCATCTATGGTTATCCGTCGCATCAGCGTGATGAATTTTACTGTACGAGGTGAGTCGTGCAGTTTGGTCGAGTTACGTCCATCTTATAGCTGACAATAGAAAAAGCTAGTACAAGATGGAATTGAACCGTTTAGAGCAACATTGTTTCTGCAAACGAGAGCGAGCATTCGCACGAGTCAGGTGAATTATTTTCGTTCGAATATCTCGGAGAAAAAATTTGCAGGTTAGGACGACGCGCTCGAGACGTAGAAATTTTTCCGCAAATCCCGCGACCCGGTTAGAATTTTATCGCGGTTCGTTCGCGAAAGGAAATCACTTTTCTTCGAGTTTTGAGGTCTGAACTTTATCCAGCCTCGCGCGAACGATGAAAGTAGTTCAATCGATCTGCCCCGGGAGGTGGCGAGCCGAGAGGTTGAGAAGTTGTCGAAGGTGAAAGTCTCCGGTGGATATTCGGGAATTATTCGCATGTGCATTTCAATCGTGTCGGTCGAATATCATCTCGAAAGTTTTATGGAAACTACGCGCTGAATATCGTGCAACCATAGTCCGGAATACTGTTGAGAATTTTAAATATAAAAGGGTCTGAATAACTATCGAGGTTATACAGGGTGTTCGGCCAACCCTGGGAAAAACTTTAATGGAGGATTCTGGAGGCCAAAATAAGACGAAAATCAAGAATACCAATTTGTTAATGGAGGCTTCGTTGAAAAGTTATTAACATTTAAAGTTCCACCCATTCTGAATTTTTTTCTCGAAACTGAGTAGAATTTCGAGGGTATGTCTATTCACCAAAAATGATTGTAATTGACCCCCGCAACCGAAAATAATTTTTTTAGAACGATTTGAAATTTTTTTTTTTCAGTCGAAAAATTTCACACCTTCTCGAATTTTTTTCTAGAAAGTGGGTAGGATTTCGAGGGTATGTCTATTGACCAAAAATGATTGTAATTGACCTCTGCAACTAAAAATATTTTTTTTTAGAACGATTTGAAATTTTTTTTTTCGTTGAAAAATTTAGGCACCTACTTACTCCCTGTCGATTTTTCTTATAAATTCCTTTTTCATTTTTAGTAATTTTGTTTGACGCCCTACAGAAAAGTTATCTAATACTTTTTTGTAGGTACTGGTGTAAGCTCTATTTCAGAAAAACGTTTCATTGAAATACATTCACTATTATAGGAGTTATGGCCGTTTGAAAATTGGACCATTTTTATGTGGTTTTTCTTATTTTACGAGGACAAAGAACAACTTCTCAAATATTTTTGGAATTTCTACATATTCTACATCAAAATACGCGTTTTTTGCCTGTTTAAACATTAAAATCGTCCAATCCATTCAGAAGTTATGGTGTTTTAAAGATTCGCATGAAAATTCTAGCAGACATTTCTGGCCAGAAATTATATTTTCAGTAAGGAATTTTTTTCTCGAAACTGAGTAGGATTTCGGGGGTATGTCTGTTGACCAAAAATACTTGCAATTGACCCCTGCAACTAAAAATAATTTTTCCAAGACGATTCGAAAGTCTTTTTTTTCATCCAAAACTTTCAGCACCTACTTGAATTTTCTTCTCGAAAATGCGTAGGATTTTGGGGATATGTCTATTCACCAAAAATGGTTGTAATTGACCCCCACAATTGAAAATAATTTTTCCAGAACGATTTGAAATTTTTGAATTTAATTGTTAATATCTTTTTAATGAAGCCTCCATCAACAAATTGGTATTCTTGATTTTCGTCTTATTTTCGCCTCTAGAATCCTCCATTAAAATCTTTTCCAGGGGTGGCCAAACGCCTTGTATAATTTTCAACGAGCGTCCAACGTCTCCCGAAGGATTTGGTAACGATTGTCCTTACGCGATCGACGAAGTGTCGCGATATTATCGCTGCACCGTTATCGATTCTCGCTTATATCGAAGTACGAGCGATTTGTTTATCGGTATTTCGGATTATCTCGTCACCGTACGGAACAATAATTGCACGAGTGACCATAAGTGGCGAGATAGCGGTGATCGTTCAGTGATAGCGATCGATTATTTTATCGTAACATCCGTTTTGTTGTACGTAATTATGCAAGGAAGGTCGGACGGTTTTTACGTTAAGAACGCCGTCGCGTTTGATTTCGTCGAGTCACGGCACGATCGCTACAATTTTGTATAATTTTGTGCACGGTCGCATTGCAGTTGCTTAAATCGCAGGTCATTTCGCATCGAACGTTACCGCAACATTAAAAACAAAAGAAAATAAAGAAACAGTATCCACGGTCGTTTGGATACTGTTATTTTTGGTCTTTTTTATCGCGACACGGCGGGACCGTAATACTATAGTCTGGAAGATAACTAGGCGCGCAGAAGATTTAGGTTAGGTTTGGTTTTACAAGAAATAAAGTAAAATATAATAACTGTTCGATCGATTAGTTTCGATGGTCATTCGTTATTCGATTAAAGTCTCTCCGATTGTTACTTAAATTTTGATATGTGTCCCGAAGTCGTGTCTCGGTGGGATTGGGGTTAAGCGCGTTTAAAAATTAAACCGAAGAGACGCTCGCGGGTCGAAACGTTTAAATATGCGTTCGCGCGCCAGCCAGATTAAATTACCAATTACTCGAAAAAGGTAACATGATCCACGAGCGATATCGATCTAAAACCCCCGGCGTGTGCGTCACGCACAATACTGGAATAGAGTCTGACATTGTGAAAGGTTGAAATCCATCCAGAATCGAATTACGGTGCACGGGGTTGGAAAATCTGGCATAAACGGCTCCCAAACGATAAGGGGCCAGAGAATTATCGGAGTCAGTCGATTATGTGCCCGTTGATCGAGAAGTCGACACCTGGAAAACGCGATCGCGCGTACGGCTTCTACGCTTTTATAACGCTTCGTTGTTGCATTCCTTCGCGTTCCACATACGACGGGTCGTGTTTACGTAGGAACGCGTAATAGATGGAAAAACGTAGAGGGCGCATTTTCACGCGTACCTAATTCAAAATATTTTTATCAACCGTGAAATACAGCCGTTAGTTTCTGTTTTTTTTTTTAATGTAATATTTTCGATAGAATTTAAAAATAATTTGAATGACTCTTTTCTATCTTCAAAATGTGAATGCAGACGTTTTTTGAAAAATTTTACATCGTATTCTATATCGTGCGTGAGAGACGAACGCGAACATGTTCGATAATAAGGTTATTTGAAATACTATTACGTGCAAAAGGTTATCTCGTTCCACGATTACTTCATTGTCGGAATACATTTACGTTATCTCGTTTCGTGAAACAATTTTTGATATTTAATCATTCCCCGTTTATAATAATGAAATACTCTTGTAAATGATCGACGTATTTCGTAAATGTGCTGATACGTAATCTTTCTAAAAACGAAAGGATTAATCTCTTTGCGTCATCGTAACGAGGAAATGACGACGAGGAAAGGGAAACGAGAAATTACTATATAACAAATATACGTTGTGCATTATTAATAACATCAAGTACGCAGTGTGGTGATAAATTGTACGCATAAATCAGAAACATACGGCGGGTTCGGTAGATTTGCATGCAAGCTTTGTGCCTAAAAATAAGGCAAAGAATGCTTCGTTAAAACGTTAACTTTTTATTTACGAACGACGAGTACACTTTTAGATAAGACGATTAAATGTTTATATATTACGCAAACGGTGGCAGTCTTTGTGCGTTTCTAGTGTCGAGCAGTATTATCTCATATTACGTCACGATTTTGACTTCGCTAAATTAAAACTTACTTTAAAAGCGGTTGAAAGTTAAAACGTTCCGTCAAACCTACGCTTTCGTAATTTTATAGAAAGGAGACATCAATTTTGACGTTCATTTTTCTTCTCAAAGTTGATGACGCTAGACTTAAACTTCACCCACGTAGATTACGTAGAAATTATGAAATTCCTCGAGACGTTACGTCGTTAAACTGGCGACAGACAATAATAAGTAGCGACAGTTCTTCGGTTGCAAATTATTTTTAGATCTCGCAAGAAGACTTCCCTGAATACACAATGTCCCCGTTACTACACAGTAATCTCTTCGTGTCGCCTTAATGAATAATGCACCGTTTTTCCTCTCGTTATGTCCTGTAACGCACTCTTCACTAGAGTACTTTAAGGAAATAAAAAGTGACTGAATTTTAATAATTCCCGCCAGGTTCGTTGATCTTTTAATCTTTTCGAATTTTTCCAAATTTATAGTGAATGACCCAGCAACTCTCACCTCAGCACTACGTAATTGATTATTGTTTTATTACGTCGGTCTTTAGTGCGGTGTCTGAACAAAATGGCACCGTTTCCTTTGTCACATGATGTGAAATATTTACGGCACGCAGACTGCAGTTGTCACGCGTTAACGTTTCTATCGGAATTAGCAAAGACGCTTATGACATTATTTATGAATTGGAAACTATCGTTGATAACCTATACGGAACGCACGACATCGTATATTTCGGTGTCGAGGTGTCGTGGATGATTAAAATACGAGGTTGCGGGTTGTACTATTTCGGACGGTATTTTGCTTCGAATTTTCTATTAGCTGTTATATTTCATTGTACATTAGCTGCGTTCGCATTAACCACGAAAAACATCATAATTTATTACTACCAGTTACGTCGTTTCCAACAAAAATGTGAGCTGGTATTATCTTGGAGGCTGGCTGGTATTTATCTCCCCTTATCTTCGTAACGATTACTATAAGCAATCAATCTCACATCGAAGTCGCTGGACGTGTTTTACTTGAAATTTGCGTAATCCGTTACCAGTTTGTCAAAAAAAAACAATGTAAAAATATATACTTTTTTGTGCATCGATCGATGCATTTTTGTATTCTCTTTAAAAAAGTATCAGGAGTCCGATGTCGAAAATCGATTAGTTTGGAATTTGCGATCCTTGTTCCGAATTCCCATACGCGCGACACGCCGTGCAACGGTCGAAGCCGTCGCTACTTTGATGGAATGACGTCACAGGTGAATAGCAAACCGCGATTGGTCGATCGGGCGCGAGGAGAAACGTCACGATCGTCGGGGTGGGGATAGAAGCGCGCGACACAGGTTGGAGTGGTGGGGGTTCGGCGTGGAACTAGCTCGCCGCGTGAGGAGAGCAAAGCTGTCTCGGCGCTGTGCTATTTTCATCGGCGCGCTACCGCTGGCCCAGATTCGATGCGACCGTCACGACGTGAACGTGATAACCAGGTTGTCCGCGAGTTCGCTGGACCTCCCGGCTCCGTCCACCTTCCTCTACGGTTATCCGTAATTTCAAAATAACTTAGCCGCTCGTTCACCACGCCGGAGTTGCACGAGCGTAGACAATTTCAAGACGCAGTGTTATTTGCGCCGCTAACAATCGCTGGAAGTTTGCGAAACAATTCCCTCCGTAGTCCGTGTATATTTATATGATCTCTAACGGAATCTCGAAGCTATGAAATCTCGTCCCGTACGATCCACAGCAGTGTGCTCGAGTGCGCGTAAGATGTGACTCCCCGGCGTGCAGTTGCGTTCGCCTCGCGTCGTTTGTCGAACATCACGACCGTGTGAAGTCCAGTTCCACGCCTCTCGATTATTTCGTGCTTTTGCATCCAGTTTGCGCAAGAAATCCTGTATCGCGGCTGCCTGGTGGTCGGTTCTCATCAAATGATTTTAAGGTACGTCTCGCGGTTACGACGCTCGTTTCTCGCTGCGCGTCGGCGTCACGTGGCCGAATTTTCCCCGATTATACACTCGATGGCTCATTCATGCTTCGCGGGCGAACAGGTCGCACGTATTCCTTGGCATTGCCGGTCTTATTGGCACGAGCATTTGGCAATGAACGATCGTTAAACAACTCGTGTAAATGAATGTTTCAACATAGAGCAATTTGTCACGCGACTTTTTCCCGTTTCTGACGGTCAGCGGTTAACGAGCGTTCAGAGGTTAAGTCTGTCGGTTGCAACTTCAGTCGGTACGTAAGCGGCGGTACGATCGAAAAATACGAAGCATCGATGAATTGATAGTCTACCTGTGTAAGTGTTGTCCGTCGTTTCTCTTCTCATTGTTGTGGTTACGTTGCAAAAAACAAATTAAATAGACACACGACGCATGCATTCCTCGCCCCCTCTCTGCCCCCCAGTTCCTTTCTCAACGACTGTCTTGACATTCTCCCGTGCATTCCATCGTTCGAGAAGCATTTGTATCGTCGTGATGCTTGCGTGATCGAACCATCGATTTCTTCTCTCTCGTAAGCGGTCCGTGCGTTATTGCTAAATGTAGAATCAGCACGTGGGAGTATGCGTGGCCGCAACATTATACGCTTCTCTATTTATCGGTCCGAGTTACGAATTGGTGCAGTCCTGGAGAGTTAATGGCCATTCGCATCCTTGCTATTTTTATCGTCGTTTCGCTCCGGACACATTGAACTTACGCGTGACCCGTAACGAAACGGCTGTTAGGCAAATTATAATTTTACTTACACTTTTACGGCATAATTGCATGGTATTGTGATTCGATATACAAATTAGGCACTACCTATCGAGTCGTAATAGTACAATATATCTGGTACTTTACATAAATTACCATTCCTTGGAACTGATATTCGGAACTTAGAGTAATACCATCAATAAATTATCTCAGGAAGCCTTGGAATCTGAAAGAGTTATAACACATGTGGAAATAGTACTCGTACAAATTTCATTTAATTTACTGTTTACACTTTATGACGATCAAAGCCGTCGCTACTTTCATGGAATGACGTCACAGGCGAATAGCGAACCGCGATTGGTCGATGGGGCGCGAGGAGAAACGTCACGATCGGCGAAGTAGGGGAAGAAGCGCGCGCGACACAGCTTGTAATGGTGGGGGTTCGGCGCGGAGCGGGCTCGCCGCGTGAGGAGGACAAAGCTGTCTCGGCGCTGTGCTATTTTCATCGGCGCGCTACCGCTGGCCCAGATTCGATGCGACCGTCACGACGTAAACGTGATAACCAAGTTGTCCGCGAGTTCGCCGGACCTCCTGGTTCGTCCACCTTCCTCTACGATCGTCCGTAATTTCAAAATAGTGTTTGTTCCACCGTTGAAACTTGGGGTGGAAGTTTTCGAGGCAATTACCTCGCAATCCGTCTATTTATATGATCTGTCACGGAATCTTGAGCCAGTGAAATCTCGTCCTGTACGATCAACCACGAGTGTGCACAAGTGCGCGTAAGATGTGACTCCCCGGCGTGCTGTTGTGTTCTCCTCGCGTCGTTTGCCGAACTTCACGACCGTGTGAAGCGAGTTCCATACCTCTTCACGTTATTTTCGTGCCTTTGCATCCTGCGTGCCAGGAATCGTCGCTTCTCATCAAATGACCTTAAGGTACGTCTCGCGGTTACGATTTTTTTTTCATGGGTGGATGTGTCACGTGGTCGAATTTTCACCGATCATACACTCGATGGCTCATTCATGCTCCGCGGGCGAACAGGTCGCACGTATTCCTTGGCATTGCCGGTCTTATTGGCGCGGACATTTGGCAAGGAACGATTCTTAAACAACTCGTGTAAATGAAAACGTATTGCGACACGGTGGCAATTTGTCACACGACTTTTTTCTCGTTTTAGCGTCCCGTGGCTAATGAGCTTCTGTAGGTTAAGTCGGCCTGTTGCAACTTCAGTACGCAAGTGGCATTACGATACAAAAAGTAACGAAACATCGGCGAACGAGCAGTTGAAATTGCATCGCGAATGCGAAACGTTCGAAACGGGACGCATTCCTCGCCCCCTTCCCTGTCCCTAGTTCCTTTCTCAACGACTGTCTTGACATTCTCTCGTGTATCCCATCGTTCTACAAGCGTTCGTATCGTCTCGAGGGTTGCGTGATCGAACCATCGATTCTTCTCTCTGCAAGAGAGTTAATGGCCATTCGCATTCTTGTTATTTTTATCGCCGTTTCGCTCCGGACACATTGAACTTAGACGCGACCCATAACGAAACGGCAGTTAGGCAAATGTGAACGCACCGTATCGTTCGTAATTATCCGATCGAGTCTACGCGTCGCCATGGGCAAATGAGTATGATTTTTATGCGAAACGTTAACCTAGGTAATTTGTAACGCGAAGCGATTATGGATGATAAAGAACATACGATAAATAGCTCGTATAGGAGTAAATTGAAGTAATCGCGCGGCGATTAACAAAACACGTGTAGTTTCAAGCATGAAGTGAGAGGTATTAAATTCGAATTGACTCGATGTGCTCAGTGGTTCTCAATCTATTCTCAGAGATCGCCCACGTCTTTGCAGAGTCGTTCTAACCCACATGTTGCATCATCGAGCGAATGTGATTTTGCATGACTCACAGGCTGAGTCAACGGTCTCGATTGCGGTACAACCCGATCATGTGATCTAATTAAGGGTCGATGCGTTTGGATGTTTAGGAAGTCCCGTTCGATATTAATGAAATGATTGCTAGGCATCAAAGTCGATCGTAACTTGTGGGAGGTCCGCCAATGTTGATCGCGTCGTTGCAGATGACGTAAAATTCAATTACATTAAGAGCTGTTCGAGCAGAGCTGCGTTTGGTACACCGAGACACTCTGCGCGGAACTGATTACCTTGAAACGCAACAACGAGCACACCTGCGGAGGTTAAGTGGAAATATAATCGTCTTAGAAATCGAGTTCCGACCGTGTGGCCTTGACGCGCGCCAGAACTTCTGAATTTCAGCTCGATGGTTATTTTAGAGCAGAACCAGACACACGTTTCTAATTGACATCCCTAACGAGTTTTTTTTTTTTATTTATTGTATTTCCAAACGTCATAGTACGTGGCTGGTACGTGTCAGTAGGTCACGGTGGGAGTCGACGGTTATATTGAGTGATTTCAAAAGAGCTTTTGACATGGTTGACATTGTGCTTCTGAATCGACGTTATGGTGATTGTTTTGCTCGATAGCATAGCTATTTAAGCCACCAGTAAGGTACGAGAAAAAATTCTATTTTTCTTTCGTACGTACGAACAGTTTTATTTCGATTTTTATCAGTCTTTTAGAAATTTAAGAACCATTGTAATACAAAGTAAATTTATTGACGTTATTTACTTTATCAGCGATTTTTTATTGCGTTTAATTGTACGAAGCGAGATAAGGTACTTTTACAAAAATATTAACGCGAAAGAAATCGTGTAAAATGTTTTCTACGTAATGTTTAACTTCCGTCTTCTTTTGCGCGGTGGATCGAGTGCCCGTTAATTTCAAGACAAGTACGTTGTTTGTTTCACCGTTGCTAACGGCTCGTGTACACCGCGAACAAAATTTTTACGCTGATCCAGACCTAATCGTAAAGTCGTTCGACGCTAAAGCGTTCGTAAATAGATATCGGACGAACAGAAAAACACGGTGAGGGAATGCGCGAGATTTTCAATAATTTTTTTGCCACGGTATACGTCGTTCCATCATCACGCGATGACACGTGGCACGGCGCGTGATCTTTGGTACTTCACAAGTCTCCGTGAAAATATTCTCGCTCGACCCGATCGTTGTTGCTGTCCGAGTTGACGAGACGTGCGAGCATATTGATATGGATCAATGTTTTCCAATGCTCGGGGCGTGAACGAAAAATTTGTTTACGTAAAGTCTATCTCGAAATATTTCTTTCTATTAACACGTTAATATTTTCTTTGCGTTGTCTTAAAAAACCTACTATACAGGGTGTTCGGCCTGGGAAAAATTTTAGTGGGAGATTCAAAATAAGACGAAAATCATGAATATCAATTTCTTGACTGAGGCTTCGTTAAAAAACTATTAAAAAATTAAATTAAAGAATTTCAAATCATTCTGGAAAAATTATTTTCGGTGGCAGGGGTCGATTACAATCATTTTTGGTGAATAGACATACCCTCGAAATCCTACTCACTTTCTGGAAAAAAATTCGAGAAGGTGGACAAATTTTTCGACAAAATTAAAAAATTTTAAATCATTCTGGAAAAATTATTTTCGGTTGTAGGGGTCGATTACAATCATTTTTGGTTATTAGACATACCCCCGAAATCCAACTCAGTTTCGAGAAAAAAATTCGAGTAGGTAGACAAATTTTTCGACAAAATTAAAAAATTTCAAATCATTCTGGAAAAATTATTTTCGGTTGCAGGGGTCGATTACAATCATTTTTGGTGAATACACATACTCCTGAAATCCTATCCAGTTTCGAGAAAAAAATTCGAGAAGATGTGAAATTTTTCGGCGAAATTAAACATTTTCAAATTGTTATAAAAAAATTATTTTTAGTCGCAGGGGTCGATTACAGTCATTTTTGGTCATTAGACATACCCCTGAAATCCAACTCAGTTTCGAGAAAAAAATTCGAGTAGGTAGACAAATTTTTCGACAAAATTAAAAAATTTCAAATCATTCTGGAAAAATTATTTTCGGTTGTAGGGGTCGATTACAGTCATTTCTGGTTATTAGACATACCCTCGAAATCCTACCCAGTTTCGAGAAAAAAATTCGAGTAGGTAGACAAATTTTTCGACAAAATTAAAAACTATCAAATCATTCTGGAAAAATTATTTTCGGTTGTAGGGGTCGATTACAATCATTTTTGGTTATTAGACATACCTTCGAAATTCTACCCAGTTTCGAGAAAAAAATTCGAGTAGGTGGACAAATTTTTCGACAAAATTAAAAAATTTCAAATCATTCTGGAAAAATTATTTTCGATTGCAGGGGTCGATTACAATTATTTTTGATCATTAGACATACCCCCGAAATTCTACCCAGTTTCGAGAAAAAAATTCGAGTAGGTGGACAAATTTTTCGACAAAATTAAAAAATTTCAAATCATTCTGGAAAAATTATTTTCGGTTGTAGGGGTCGATTACAATCATTTTTGGTGAATACACATAACCTCGAAATCCTACCCAGTTCCGAGAAAAAAATTCAGTACGGTTGGAACTTTAAACGTTAATAACTTTCTAACAAAGCCTCCATCAACAAATTAGTATTCTTGATTTACGTTTTATTTTGGCCTCTAGAATCTCCCATTACAATTTTTCCCAAGGATGGCCGAACACCCTGTATGGAATTGTGAAGAAACACTAAGTTAAAGTAGCCAAGAACACTGGTAAAAGTGGTTCTAATATTCATGCTTCGCGTAGAACAATAACGCGACCAAATTAGAAAGCAAATTAAGTGATATTCGTTTGACTGTATTTTCTACAATTTGGCACCGAGCAAAGATCGAAATAACGTTTTGCGTGCGGGGCACCAACGTCGCTTTAAGGTTAACTCTTTCGACGCCGCCATTTCTTCGAATCAGTCCAACGTCATTGCTACCGCGAACTGGTTCGAGACAGTTCCTACTCTCTTCTTCTCGTACGATGACATAATTTCTTTAGGATAGAACTGGAACAAAACGTGATACATGCTCGATTGAAATACTCGCAATTGTATAATCGTTTCCAATTACGTGCTCGCAGGGAGAAGTTGATCGCGAATGTTATTGATATAACCGAGAATTAAAGGATTTGAATCGTTAAATCCATTGGTTTCACCGACGATGCAATACTGATTTTGAGAACTAAGTCTGATAGAATAACGACGATAAGATAAACGTCAGATAAGGAACAATGTTTCGCGAAACTTGTGAGAATTTTTTTTAGAAATATTTCTGAAGAAACGAGTACATCGATAAAATTACAGTTAAAGAAAGTATCAATTTCAATTTAAAAATTATTAAAAGCAGACTCTATAAATTCCCTTTCGAAAAGTTTACGAAGCTTGTCAGTTAGTATACTTTCTGCAACCCGTAGTTCGGAAATCAGCGGAAAATGTACCTCGAATTTCGAGGCGAGCTTTTCCAATATTTTTCTAAACTTCATCCCAGCTTTCACGGTACCGTATATTTCGTAATACATATATTTCCTCTCGAATACCTAGAAAATCCTTGTAAACCCTCTTTATGCGTCACAAAAGTAGATATGTGTTTCAAGCATGACTCTTCGAACGTTCTTAAGCGTAGAGTAAAATTTAAGTTGACGATTCCAAACTTGCTAACGTTACATTTACTGTTTTACTTCAATGAATTTATATTCTTTGATATGAATCGATTGATATGTTTGGTGGAACAAAATAAAAAAATTCTTTTTAAAGAAAAATTGTTCCGTTCAGAGCGGAATGTTAACACTTCGACTGCCACGTCACCCACAAATTAATTCTCGAATTAAGACGTTGAGGGAAATAAATTTGGCTAGTAAGTTCACGAAAAAAAAACTACTGAAATAAATTGTAGGTTATGTAACTTACAATGGTCTGAAATCGAAACTTTGGTAGAACATTGTACGGTTTTGATCTGGCAGTGAAACGTGTTAATAACAGTGAGTGCGTGAAATTAAAAATGAGGATAATATTCGTCGTGAATTTCGAAGTAGAATTCGCGGAAGGAATAGAAACGGACAAGGAACGTTTGTTTGTCGCAATGTCATTTAAAATAGCGAATTCAGTGAACCGTGACAAAGGCACAGCACAGTCGAGCGTCGTGCGGTCTATTTATAGATCGGAAGGGCGCGATGGCGGAGGGAGCAGTTCGGTAAACACGTGCTTTACGAATAAATATAGCGCATCCCGAACAACAGGATCATATGCGACGCACGACGCACCCGAAACACGCGTTTCCTGGAAAACGACGCTGACTCTGTTGTTTGCAGATGGGTGTAACTTTATCAGAGGGTCGAACGAAGTTACACCGAGACTGGAATCGTAAAACACGAGAGAAATTGATTGCAACGATCGATCGATCAACTTCTACAAACACGGTCTCGATATTTCATTTTAAATTCCACGAAATAGAATGATGTTAAAAAATGTCTAATTTTCACGTAGTCTTGGTAATAAAAAATTCCTGAAAATTGATAGAGAGGATTTGCAATTGGAAAGATAGAAGAATGTTAAAAAATGTCTAATTTTCACGTCGCCTTGGTAATAAAAAATTCCTGAAAATTGATAGAGAGGATTTGCAATTGGAAAGATAGAAGAATGTTGAAAAATGTCTAATTTTCACGTCGCCTTGGTAATAAAAAATTCGTGAAAATTGATAGAGAGGATTTGCAATTGGAAAGATAGAAGAATGTTAAAAAATGTCTAATTTTCACGTCGCCTTAGTAATAAGAAATTCGTGAAAATTGGTAGAGAGTATTTGCAATTCGAAAGATAGAAGAATGTTAAAAAATGTCTAATTTTCACGTCGTCTTGGTAATAAAAAATTGATAAAAATTGATAGAGAATTTGCAGTTGTTCGAAAGATAGGAGGATGTTAAAAAATGTCTAATTTTCACGTCGTCTTAGTAATAAAAAATTCGTGAAAATTGATATGGAGGATTTGCAATTGGAAAGATAGAAGAATGTTAAAAAATGTCTAATTTTCACGTTGTCTTGGTAATAAAAAATTCGTGAAAATTGATAGAGGATTTTCAGAGTTCGAAAGAAGCCGATATCGAGTTTTGATACTAATCTGATGCTTGCGTCACTCGTCTTGTATCTATTCAATTTTTAAGCGATTGTATCTCCTTCGAACTAATCTAGAGGAATCACGGAAGAACAGAGCATCTAAACTAATATTTTACCTCCGTTTATAGGATTTACGATCCCTAGAAATAACCGACGATAAAAGTTCGAGAACGGTTCGTCTGATTTATCGCAACCCTCGAATACTTCACGGTCACGATCAGCGTTGTGCAATGAATTATGAAATTAATAGTAAAACGCATGCAACCGCGAACGGAACACGGGGCTTCGCTGTCTCTCGCGTAAAATCGATTTCTCGTTCGACGCTCGAAGAACGACGACGAGAACCGTTCGAACAAGGAAATAACGCGCGTCTCGTTATTCATCCTGCCCACATATTAATTACGAACTGACGTGCGATTTCCATTTCTGTCGAGACGACGGAAACTTGTTCATCGATTAGTAATTAACAAAGGAACGCGTATGAAATATATGAGACCTAGTCGCAGACTAGGATCATAAAAATTATATGTTAGATCGGCGTGGTTAACACACAGAATTATAGGAAACGGAATCTAACAAATATTTCGTATTTGAAGCAATAAATTTCTTTCGTTCGATCAATATAAACTTTCCTTTTCGTCGTATGTGTGTGTTTTCTTTTTTTTACTGCTTGATAAATTCTTTTCAACGAATTGATAATTGCAACGATCCTTGACCTGCGATTTCTCTTGTCTTCTGTTTATTGTTATTCGTGCCTCGATAATTGACAATGAGTTTCCTTGTTCAATGCACTTCGCTATCCCTGGGGGTCTTGCGAGTCTCTCGAATCCAATTTTGCCGGGAATAATATTTTGCATTAACAACGATCATTTTGGCTGCGATAAACTGACTTCGTTGCTTAAATAAAATATACTAAACACTATTATCGAAATAATATACAGGGTGTTCGGTTACACCTGGGAAAAATTTTAATGGGAGATTCTAGAGGCCAAAATAAAGCGAAAATCAAGAATATCAATTTCTTCAATGAGGCTTCCTTAAAAAATTATTAACAATTAAATTAAAAAATTTTAAATCATTCTGGAAAAATTATTTTCGGTTGTGGGGGTCAATTACAATCATTTTCTGTGAATAGACATACCCCCGAAATCCTACGCATTTTCGAGAAAAAAATTCAAAAAGGTGCCTAAATTTTTCGACGAAAAAAAAACCTTTCAAATCATTCTGAAAAAATTATTTTCGGTTACGGGCGTCAATTACAATTATTTTTGGTGAACAGATATATCCCCGAAATCCTACGCATTTTCGAGAAAAAAATTCAAAAAGGTGCCTAAATTTTTCGACGAAAAAAAAAACTTTCAAATCATTCTGAAAAAATTATTTTCGGTTACGGGCGTCAATTACAATTATTTTTGGTGAACAGACATAACCCCAAAATCCTACGCATTTTCGAGAAAAAAATTCAGAACGAGCGGAACTTTAAACGTTAATAACTTTTTAACGAAGCCTCTATTAACAAATTGGTATTCTTGATTTTCATCTTATTTTAGCCTCTAGAATCTCCCATTAAAATTTTTCCAAGGGGTGGCGGAACACCCTGTATACTGTGTCACTTGATCAGGCGTTATAAGTTATTTATATTTTAACTCGTTGAATTTAATAGCGGATTGCATCTACCAGATTTAATTACTAGAAATATTACAACATACGAATTTTTTCGGTGATGTAAGTATAGTTTAAATGTCGACGCGATAAATTTTGCCGTCCATTCGTGTTTTATCACACAGACAATGCACTCGTCATTTGTCGATCGTGCCATGTACGCGAATTATCTCGTGACATAACATCAAAGATATTTTTCTTTCCGCGTGTTCGTTGTTGGTACTAGCTCGCGCTGACTCCCACCGGCTGCCAAATTATTCGTTTGCCAATTCACGTATCCATATCAACAAGGTGTTTTCAAAGGCACCAGTAATTCGCCCTATCGATCAAGATCATCATAGTGCAATGCATTATTTAAACAGGATCGTTTAAAATATCTTCATCGTTGCACGAATTTATCGGTAATGTTACCTATAATATTACATTAATAATGATAAGAATAAATCATAATTATAAACGATAGACAGCAATAGTCAATAGCGTAGATTAGTGATTTCTATTGAAAAATACTAAAATTGTATACGATGAAAATCAGTGATGTGTTAAAACTGTTTCTGATAAAAAGGATTCCAAACAGTACTTCGAATGTAATTCCGCGATTAACTGGTTAAACGAAACTTAACCGTGCAAAAAGCCTTAGTGCGTTTGTGTTTAAAATTCGCTGGCACGGCTTAAAATACGTTCCTGTCAACGCAGATGGCGACGATGGGAAGATAAAGTGCATCACTTACTGACAGCTCGAGCGACGACGGTAATTAAAATTCTGTTTACCATCTCGTAAATTAATTCTGGTCGAATTTACGCGTTCGCCTCGCGTTTACTTGCATGTACAAACAACCGGATCCATTACAGTCGACTCGCGTTAATATAGAAATTATCGGAGGATTACAAGCCAAAACATAAATTTTCGAAAGTTTATTCGAAACATTTCCTTTTAACCGAATCAAAACGTGTTTTTCCCCCGAAATAAAATTTTAAAACCAGTTCTTCGAACGAACATCATGGCGAATACATCGCAACGCAACGCGACGCTGCAAGACGATACTCCGTTGAATTCAAAAGATCACCGACAAAGGTTTCTCGTGTCGTTAATTATACTTCGCAAAGTCATATAAAATCCTTATCGAAAGCAGTCTGATTCATTGTTGATTCTAACATTACTGTTGCGTCGTCGGGGCAACCAATCGCGGATTAATTTCGTGTGAAAAGCGAAACGGAAAAGCAACGACGCTCGCGCGACGAGCTTCTCGGCAAATTGCGTCATCGCGTTCGACAAGTTTCTTGAATGAATCGAAAAACCGTTGGCGTGAAATTTTCTAGGAACACGGGCTCCCACCGAATTCTTTTTATCAGCTGCCTGGCCATTGTTCACCGATCGATCGTAAAAAGAAAAA
Organism: Colletes latitarsis; assembly: GCF_051014445.1. Lineage (NCBI taxonomy): Eukaryota > Metazoa > Arthropoda > Insecta > Hymenoptera > Colletidae > Colletes > Colletes latitarsis. The sequence goes on along the minus strand of NC_135135.1, from coordinate 20,119,372 downwards.
ACATAACGAGGCGTTAGTTTTCTCGGAACGACACCAAACGAAACCAAGAACGCTCGAGAGTCGTCGAGAAGTCGGTCGTAAGGTTTCGCGTGCCATTTTTTAAGTTCCATTTACTATTTTTACCGGAAAAACGATGGTTTAATCGTATTTAAATTTATTTGATCGAACAACGAACTTTCAAAAATTAATACAACGAAATTTTTACTCTTGTTCTGAAATACTCTGCTCACTAAAGACAAACATAACCTCGTTTCGATTGATTAACGCGTAATATTTTTATATACGCGTTTAATTGTATTTAAATTTAAATTTATTTGATTCGACAATGAACTTTCAAAAATTAATACAACGAAATTTTTACTCTTGTTCTGAAATACTCTGCTCGCTAGAGACGAACCTAACCTCGTTTCGATTGATTAACACATAAAATTTCTCGATAGGCGTTTAATTGTATTTAAATTTATTATTTGATTGAACAACGAACATTCAGAAATTTTTACCCTGTGTTCTGAAATACTCTGCTCACTAAAAACAAACATAACCTCGTCTCAATTGATTAACGCGTAATATTTTTATATACACGTTTAATTGTATTTAAATTTAAATTTATTTGATTCGACAACGAACATTCAGAAATTAATACAACGAAATTTTTACTCTTGTTCTGAAATACTCTGCTCGCTAGAGACGAACCTAACCTCGTTTCGATTGATTAACACATAAAATTTCTCGATAGGCGTTTAATTGTATTTAAATTTATTATTTGATTGAACAACGAACATTCAGAAATTTTTACCCTGTGTTCTGAAATATTCTGCTCGCTAGAGACGAACCTAACCTCATTTCGGTTGATTAACACAACATTTCTCGATAGGCGTTTAATTGTATTTAAATTTATTATTTGATTGAACAACGAACATTCAGAAATTTTTACCCTGTGTTCTGAAATATTCTGCTCACTAGAGACGAACCTAACCTCATTTCGGTTGATTAACACAACATTTCTCGATAGGCGTTTAATTGTATTTAAATTTATTATTTGATTGAACAACGAACATTCAAAAATTAATACAACGAAATTTTTACCCTGTGTTCTGAAATACTCTGCTCGCTAGAGACGAACCTAACCTCATTTCGGTTAATTAACACAACATTTCTCGATAGGCGTTTAATTGTATTTAAATTTATTATTTGATTGAACAACGAACATTCAGAAATTTTTACCCTGTGTTCTGAAATACTCTGCTCGCTGGAGACAAACATAACCTCGTCTCGGTTGATTAACGCGTAACATTTCTCGAAAGTCATAATAATTCTGGCTCGTCGTTTCCACTTGCCAAGACTACTACGCAGTCATAACTCGTCGCAATTGGTTCACGCATTCCTTACCAACTACCAATTGGGAGAAGATGCGTTCTACTTTAACGAACGGAAATTGCGTAAGCTTTGGTTGAAGCGATTCAAGCAAATTGTATGTTCCAGGGGACTGATTCATAACTGATGATACTTTTATAATTGTTATAGAAATATTTAATATGAAGATTAAAGTCTGAATAATTACGTTTTTTCGATTTGGAATAAAAATATTAAATCCGTGGAGCTCAACTGATATTATTTGAAATATGAAATTTTGTTAATTTGGACGCAGTACGGTCTGCGGTTAGGTTAGGTACAAATTTTCGGAATAGCGTTGCTATGGATTCCTGGGATAAATGTTGACCATTGCGCAAGGAACAGATGTTAGATTCGATCGTTGAAACGTCCAATGTCAGTTTCTAGCATCTTGCTAGTTAGACGGATCGAAGTGTCACTTATCGGTCCTCGAGTAATATGTCTTCTAGAACCGATAGCATCGAAGCTGTAAATATATTTGTTCGCGGGGCTTACGCGGGGATTAACTCTTATCGGATGCTAGAGGTTTATATGTAATTTGCAGCTGAGTCACAGTGTGCTATTCACTGTTTATTTGGTGGGTGTCGGAGACTTTCTACCAGATGAGGGCGTTAGGTTAGGTTAGGATTTTTCAAATGCGTTATTTTATTATCAAAAATATTTTTTATCACTTTTGCTTGCACAGTAATGCAAAATTATAGAACAAGAAAACAGAAATAGAGTCCATAAGAATTTTAGATAGTCATAAACGTCGAAATCTTTCATATTTCTGTAGAAAGTATGTTTAACAATAAGAAGTTTCGATTCTTCAAATCTCGATTGAAGACCAATGATCACCGGTGGCAGTGAACTTGTTAAGATATTACTGTGCTCGTGCATACGATCAACAGGTTTCGATTTGTTCGTTCTTCTCGCGTCTCGCGTGACACACGACGAGGGACTCGTGTGGTAAAATTGCTGCGTGACGTACGATCGATAAGAGTTGAACTTCGACGAAATCGACCCGTTTCCGTGGAACCTGGAGGATCTTATCTGATCGAGCGTGTCGATATGACGAGAGAGGGGGAAAAAAGGGAAAAAATTCCGGCGCTTCCACGAAGAAATCGTCCCGAGTCGATCGCGAAAAACAGGCCGCGTAAACTCTCTCGGCGTTCGTATTTATAGTTCGCTGAATTACACGGGGTGAAAATAGAAGCGTCGAAAGGTTCAATGTATCCGAGACTCGTGACTGTTCACGCTTTTGTGCGTAGATCGCGCACGGGTTTTTCACGGCCTTAATTATAACACGTGCGACAATAATAGGGCCATATCACTGCCCTCGTTTCCGCGATTTATCTTTCTCAAATACGGAAACATCTGTGTCCACTAGGCACGCGAAAATATAGAACGCTTCGCGGGTAGAACGAAACTCTAAAAAGTACAAGATATTGACTAAAGTGTTTTAAAGTAAAAAAGTACGATATTGCATTTTTATGAACTTGTGTCGTTTGTATACCGTATATACTTAGAGAAATTAAATACTGAAATATTTTTGTGTAAAATAAATATCAATAAAAATACGAATTTATGTCCGATCACGTGACCAACGACATCGCGGAAGTCTGGCGAGAAATTCTTTTCCCGCCAACGCGACGCGTCCATTTTGGCTCGCTGCTACAATTGCGATCCGTCGCGAATACGCAACTTTGAAATATGTGCTTGTCAAGCCATCTTTCAACCGGGGACGTTTTCGGGCGCATCAACAGGTTGGCCGTGGAGAAAATCTCTTGTAGAGCTGCGATCGATGGACGTTGATCTAATTTTGATACTTCAGGAAATCTGTACGAGTACGTTCGAACGATAAAAAAGGGACTAGGAAAACGCCGGAGGAATATTCGCGATTTCTCTGCTTACGATTCGATACCTGTGGATCAACTTGCAACGAAATGAGAAACACACAGACTGGCGTTTCACTTCAAGATGAACGGCTGCTGTGCGCCGTGTTCGTACTCGTTTTCACTGAGGCTAACGTATTCCGCTCTGAAGTAGGTTTCTAGGTTGATTTCAGTGAATCTTTTTCTCCCTCTGTCCGCAGGCGTTCTCTTATCGAAGGTGTTAACGGTAAAACCGCGTGTTAGTCGAGGGGCCGAGAAGTTACGGTAGTACAAACAAAAAAGTGACAACGTTCCATATTTGTGTGGCGTTGCTTCCCGTACTCGTCACCAGAGGGCCACGCTCTTATGTTTCTCTCGCAGGCGCTGGATCAAACCTTTCGTTCCTATGCAGGGTGTTCGACCAACCCTGGAAAAAATTTTAATGGGGGATTCTAGAGGCCAAAATAAGACGAAAATCAAGAATATCAATTTCTTGACTGAGGCTTCGTTAAAAAGTTATTAACAATTAAATTCAAAAATTTCAAATAATTCTGGAAAAATTATTTTTGGTTGCGGGGGACAATTACAATCATTTTTGGTCATTACACATGCCCCCGAAATCCTATCTACTTTCGAGAAAAAAAATCGAGTAGGTGCTGAAATTTTTCATCGAAAAAAAATTTTTTTATATTCTGAAAAAATTATTTTTAGTTCCGGAGGTCGATTTCAATCATTTTTGGTGAACAGACATACCCCCGAAATCCTACGCATTTTCGAGAAAAAAATTCAGAAAGATGCCTAAATTTTTCGATGAAAAAAAAAACTTTCAAATCATTCTGGAAAAATTATTTTTGGTTGCGGGGGTCAATTACAATCATTTTTGGTCATTACACATGTCCCCGAAATCCTATCTACTTTCGAGAAAAAAAATCGAGTAGGTGCTGAAATTTTTCAGCGAAAAAAAATTTTTTTGTATTGTTCTGAAAAAATTATTTTTAGTTGCGGAGGTCGATTTCAATCATTTTTGGTGAACAGACATACCCCCGAAATCCTACGCATTTTTCGAGAAAAAAATTCAAAACGGGCAGAACTTTAAACGTTAATAACTTTTTAACGAAGCCTCCATCAAAAAATTGATATTCTTGATTTTCGTCTTGTTTTGGCCTCTAGAATCTTCCATTAAAATTTTTCCCAGGGATGGCCGAACACCCTGTATATACGCCTCGACTGACTATCCAATATCCTGGCGTCTGATGCCTTTCATTTTTTAACTCTTGCTATCTCGCTTACCATTCCTTCATACAGCAGAAGCAACCAACCGCCACATTTGGTAAAAGAAAAAGCATTATTTTTCTAAGTTCGACAACACTAGGAATTTTTCATGGTCAATGGGGAGGAGCCTCGAAGAATTCCAAGGTTTCCAAGGGACAGGTCGTTCTACAGTCTTGTTGCGATCCTAAAGTACCCCCGGTTAATTGCCTTCATCGACCAGAGGGGGGTGATTTCATATCGTAAAAATATTTGTTACACGCGTTTCGTAAATTTCAATAAATGTAAAAAATTCCAACAAAAAAATGTTGTGTACTTCTTCGACAAAACGATATATAAAATGGACTTCGAAAGACGCGTTTTACGGTAAAAATTACCCTTTTGACTCTTCGAGATTAGGTCTGGGTTAAAAACCGTCCCACCGGTTTGCTTAACTCGATACGTATGTACGATGGGATCTGTTTGAACCTCAAAAAGTTGATATATATTTTACGTTAAATAATTGAAATGTAAAAAAAACATTCTGTGCAACTCGTTTTTCCGTTTAAAATCGCGTGCCTCGGTTAAGTCTGCGGTCGACTGTGTTTCACGGTCGCGGTCAGAAGAGGTCGATTCACTTATCAATTTGTTTTTAGGCGCTCGATAGCGTTTGGAGGAATTGAATAATCGACGTGTGTTTAAGGTTAGGCGAAATGGATTCAACCTTGAGGCGCAACGATGCGCTCAGAGTCACGCTCGCCTCGCTGTTTTCTTCGCGCGTGTAACCCGGCTGCCAATTATTCTGGTTATTCCGGTACACGTCGATCCTAGCGCTCTCACTTTTACCTATCCGTCATCCGGGCGTCGCAGTTCGAGGATGCTCTCGTCGGTCGTCATCCGTTTCGAAGTTGCCGTTACGTAAAAAGGGGTTTCGTAAATCGTCTCGACATTCCGACGGGACGCCACCCGCCACCGACGTCGCCTGCGCCCCCCTCGAGCTATCGGCGCCTATATTTGTTCCCCGATGTGCGTTGCAAATTTACAAACGTCCGTAAAGAGACCACTGTCGGTTCAGCTTATTTTCATTTCGCGACCGAGCTCTACCACCCACGACTCGTTCGGCCCCGGAGTTTCGAATTTTCGCGTAAACGGACGGTTGGAAAGTAGGTGGCAGTTTCCGAGAATCGTCGACGGGGTCAACAGAAGATAAGAGAGAGGTCACCCGGTGGTAGTGGGATTCCCGATTTTCCGGGCACAGATTTCCTCCTTGTCTCACGTTCTCCAGCGAATCTGGAACGAAAACGAAGGAACGCGCGTGTGCTAGCCAATACGCGTCGTTTGCAAAAGGTATTACGAACATGGGGTGACATCTGGCCATTTCTACTCACCAAAAAAACTAAATAGAACAGTCGTTATTTTTATTTATCTACTTAGAAATTAACGAACACGAATACGTCACGATACACATGCATATTAAAACGCGTTGAGTGTCATGGCGGTCACTGGTGACCGATACCTCGATGCACGTCGCTTCCTTTAAACATTTCTATCATTAATACTGCAAAATAATATATTATATTTTGTAATAATTGTTTAGGAATGTCTTCAGAAAGTTTTTGCATGTAACGCCATTATTTTTCGGAATGTTGACCTAGACATTTCTATTTGCGGCCGTTACAGATCCCGCGAATCAGATGTATAAAATGACGGAAGCACATAGTCGAAACGTGCGCGTTCAGAACTGTTTCGCTTGGCATCGGCATGGAACTTCCGTGCCAAAGGCAAAGAAAATTCGTCTTTGTTCGACGTTGGTTAAACTACTTGACGATTTAACCCGAGAATACTCGGGCAACGTACAGTAACGAAATTAAAAATAACATATTTATTCGTATTACCAAAAAAAAAAAAAAAAAGAGAAACGATTATGGTCAAGTTTCGAGGTATCGAATACCGTCATTAGTGTTCTAGACTTCTCTAGACTAGAATAAATTTTGTTCGCCCGTGAAACGAATTTTTTTACGTTTGTCTGTTCGCGATGAATTATCGCGGAAAATTATTGGCGCTGACGTTACAGATTTTCTGGGCGAGGAATATTATTTATTATGCGTACGAGCACCGCTCGTGAAAATTGGCGCGAGATTAAATTTGGCACGTGCAAAAGATTCACAACAACTTGTAATTGTTTCCCTGTTGCAAACAGAACGGAAATATCGCGCGATGCCTAGAAATAGATAGTTCGTTATGTTCGTAAATTTGATCGTGTCTTGTTTGTGTTTCTTTCCCACAGTCTAAAGATAAAAGTAAATAATTTAATTTACTATCAAAACGTAAGACGTATTTTTCGATAAATTAATGAATAATTAATATCGTGGTTCTGTTTATCGTGTTACAGTTTCCTGGTGAGTGCATCCTCACATACATGGAGTTTCAGCTGGATAGCGCAGAATACTGCCAGGCTCAACACAAATAGAGAGACACGCCCAAACACCCTAGAACCTGCTAGGTATCATTAAAGGAGAAGTAAGGAGGAATCTTAATTGGGCAAAAGGAAATTTGATAATTTGGGATCGTTGCCTCGAAATCACTAAATCATCAGCTAGTCATTGCGCGAGACATAGAGGATTTAAATAGAATCAATTGTTAATTTACAATATTAAATGCAAGCATCATAGTTACTGAGCGCACCTGATCCAGGCGCACCCAGTGCCAAATAGGTAAGGATCGGCGCCAGAAATTTTTACATGTTGCTCAAACGAATCTTCAGAGTGATTATTTTTTTCAGATAATCTTCCAAATCGTAGTCAAGGGTTCCAAGTGAGAATCGATCGCATATCAACAACGCCTAATGTAACGTAGCCCTCACCCTTTCAGCGAAATTCGCACCCCAACAACCCTTCTCGAGGTCTACATGTAAACCCACTGTTCTGTCCTCTGTAAAAAAATAAACAAGTATTCAATTAGTTAAATGAGAAACAACTTAATAAGACTGACATCTATGGGCTAAGTTGTCAAATTCAGCCTTTGTTGCTTCGTATAGTGTGGCACGTTGTAAAAGTGAAGAGAAACAGTGTCGTACAAAAATCATTAAAAAGGAGTTAGAACAATAAAAAAAAAGTAGGAGTACACCACTTGTTGTCCAAGAGGAAATGAGCAACATGAGGGTGAAGGACATCAGGCCGGCGCCCGCCGAAATCGAATACAAAAATATGAAGTTCCTCATTACTGATCGGCCCAATGATCAGACCATTCATACTTTTATTCAAGTATGTTTACCACTGATCTGTTCTAAATGAATATTTACCATGAATTCTGTACGTTAAAATTGAGGAATTGTTTCAATAGGAACTGAAGAAGCACAATGTGAAAGAAGTAGTGAGGGTCTGCGAACCAACGTACAAAATTGAGGAACTTAAAGCAGAAGGGATCAATGTCATAGACTTGGTGTTCGACGATGGTACATTTCCACCAAATGAAGTAAGTATCCCGGTAGCCGCTGATGTTGAGAATTGTCGTAAAAATCATTGGATTGTAATTTACGTAAATTAATTTTTTATCTCAGGTCGTCGACGAATGGTTTGAACTGCTGAAAAACCGGTTCCGCGAGTCTTCTGATGCATGCGTGGCAGTACATTGCGTCGCAGGACTTGGCAGAGCACCAGTCTTAGTTGCACTTGCTCTTATTGAATTGGGTCTAAAGTATGAAGATGCAGTCGCGTTAATCAGGGAGTAAGTATATAGTTATCAGTTAGAATTGTTCGTTCCCTGCGTTTTGTGCGTTAAGTAATTATAAAAATAATTTGTTTCTTCAGAAAAAGACGAGGCGCCATCAACGCAAAGCAGCTGGCCTACCTTGAAAAATATCGTCCCAAGTCTCGGTTGAAGCTCAAAAATGGACAGAAGAACTCCTGCTGCGTCCAATAGATTAAACGATTTCTTTGAAAAGTTACTAATTCATACTGATTGGTATACCTAATTGTATAGGTTTTCATGCCTGGTAACAAGAGACATACTGTACCGACTCTGTTTTGAAAGGCCTATCAATGGAAATGCAACTGAACTACTTATTTACTAAACAATTTTGACGCTATATTTTCCACCATCTAATTCTTCGTTATAAACCAAATAATTATAAAGTAAAATTGTTTACAATTATTTTTCACTTTTATTTTATGAAATTTTTGTATTTATTTTTGATACTAAATTAATATTAAATGCTGCTGAACAGGAAGAAGCCTTCTGCACACGATAAAAGTAGGAATAAATTTGAATGGATCTGATTACTTGTATAATAAAAAATTGGATCAATTTGTGCATTACATGACATACGTAGTGTCTGGTTTAAGACTATTATGTACAAGAATTTCGGAAGGCTGCATTTATTTGGTCCAAGAAAATAAAATATGCAATACGTTACCAATCAATTTATGAATATTTAGTTGATGCGTTATTTACATAAAATATTTTAGGGATAGTCGGAGAAAATAAACTTCAGACTCTGATGATTTTTTGTAAAGATAGTTCCTTTGGTGCTACGATCGTACCCAACTGTCAGCAAACGTAGCTTTTTAAAGGAATGAGTGCAATAAAGTCTTACATTTTCTAGAACAATTGAATACAGAAAATGTATAAGTGTCTTATCAACAATTTTTTAACTTGAAAAATGAACGAACGATTCACATATGTTTCGCATATAACACGAACAAGGAAATAAAATAATAGCAAAATCTGTACGGGAATTTCTTGTAAAAAGAACAAGATCATAAGTTAAAATATATTTATTAAAGAACATGCATCCTATTCAATAAAGTGTGTACAAGAATGATATGTACATCGTAGGTGATCCAACCTGATCAGATTTGATTAAACTGGTGTGTACATTGTGTATATTGCAAATATTCTTTGAACACGATTCTTTATTCTCGCAATTAATGGAAATCGATACTCGATTTAAATCGAGTATTTGAAGCGACTCAATGTGTTGCTAATAATTCACATTATAATGCAACATATATTTTGAGACACTTATCACATTTGTAAAGAGAATACCAAATTTGTATAAAATAAAAAAGTAACAAAAATTCTCAAATACTTTAATGAACAAATTTGTGTATACTAGTTTTAAAACATAAACTGCACTATTCAGTTTGGTTAGCGGTGATTTCTATTAATATAACACTCGGTAAGCATATTTATCGTTACATATTCAGTAACCATTAATTTAATAAATATCGGATAGAAAACGTTGACGTTTCGTTCAGAGATGTTGTTAGACTCCTCGGTAAGGCTAATCGAACAAATTTGGTCTTAGAAAACGCGACTAGACGGATATTGTGATTGATTCGTGTGTATAGAATAGTTAGGGTTAATTGAAACTACGAGAAACTGTTTTAAGCAAATTACTACCTGTTGGTGTTAGAGACTTGGTCCAGTACGAGAGTTTAAAGTCGACAAAATTTCAAATAGAAAAGTAATTTCTTAGTCGTATGTGTTAAGGCATAAATTAAAGCAAATGAATGGTTTAGCCAGCGGTGATTTTTCATTAATATAAGTCCTATATGAGTAGGTTTTTGTGAAATGGAATTTTATTCTTGAATTATCTTAACCATAGATCAATGATATCTTCTGAGAGAAAATACACTCTTGAAACAATCGTCAACAAATAAATGGAGTGAATTCTTTGTTGATTTGCCAACATATATTAGCGGACAGTTGCAATTAAAGATATTAAAGGAAAAATTAAATTATTTAGTTATAAACTTTGCATACTGTAATCAATTAAAATTATTTCGAAGTAAAAGATCGTTCATATCCTCGGATTGTGGTATATTTTTTAATCCTTTACGAGCGGATATTTCGATGTACATCCAAAACGATAAATGTATATTGTCGTCTATAGTCAGATACCACCCACAAAGGAATAAATTAATGGTTACTGAACATACAGCGTGAATAAATCACTATCGAATCTTATATTAATTAATATCAGTGGCTGCTGAACTGTTACTTTACTCTAGTTTATATTTTAAAACATGTCGCGACTAATCATTTTTCTATTTGAGATTTCGTTGACTTTAAACTCTTATATCGGTCAAGTCTTTGATACTATTTGTTGGTAATTTGCTTGAAAACGTTTCTCACGGTTTCAATATAAGAAACAATCGCAACATCCAGTCGTGTCTAAATCGAAATTTGCCGAATCAGCCTTACCGAGGAGTCCATCGACATCTCTGGATGAAAAAAAAATTGTTTAACATGAAATCTATTGAATTTTTTGAGGTTATCGAGTGTGTCGTTATAAAGAGCACTACTGAGAGTCTTAAACTAATTAAAATTACCGCTGGCCGAACCGTTATTTCACTTTAGTTTATATTTTGAAATATACGATGACTAAACAATTATTTTTCTATTTGGAATACTAGTTTTTTAAACTGTTAACATAAACGAAAGAAGCATAGCGTTGCATTTCCAGTGGCATGCCGAATCGATGGGTGTTCATAACTCTTATTGAACTTGGAATCTGCGTTAACTTGAATAACGAATATCGCGAAACAAAATGAAGTAATTATCACTCCAGAGTTATATATCACTTTTATCGTAGCTTAACGGCAATTTCACCAAAATTTTTTAAACATCTACTTTTATTCGATGAATTTTAGAAGCTGCATACGCGTTTTGTGTGAAGCGTCATAATTATATTCGCAATTTTGGTAAAATTGTCGGTGATGCTGAACGCCACACTAAACTGTGTTCAAAAGATAGATGAAAAAAAATTCGCTCCTAAAAATAATGAATGTAATACTTAGATCATTTCATATGTCTGACGATTTGATGTGAATGTACATTTCCGCATGTATTTATGATACGTGAATTGTGTTTACTGTTCCGTGCTTAGCCGAGATTGTGTACAAGAGTGATGTGAATTGTCATAGTCGATGTTTGTATTCGTTTTTTTTTCTCTTTTCTTCTTTCTTTTTTTTCCAATGATTAGTATGTAAGAATTCTAAATGACATTTTTCTACAAAACTGACTTAACGAATTTAATTACATGGATGTTGCGTGCGTCGTCGATGACAAAATCGTTGCCCTTTTTGTGCATAATTTTTTAGTACCAGTAACCGAGTACATTCACTGTAATCGCAGACCCGAAATGAAATTTGAACCTGGTACAGCTCCTTTTTTGTAATGTTTAAAAAAAAAAAAACTGCAATATTTTTTACCAGAGGATGGGACGAGGGACACTCGTAAAAAAAGAAAATTATCGAACCTTAGATCCGAAATTGAATAACTTTTACTATTCAGTTTTTTCTTAGTTTAATTACCGTGACGATTGTTACGAACGTTAATGTGTTTTTTTTCTTCATACAACCCTTGTTAAAATAAGATATCGATACTTTAATTAGGTACACCTAGCATTCATTGGAAAGTTACCAACGAATCTTTTTTTTTTTTTTTATCGTATGGAATTTACTTTTTGCACATCGATTCACTTCTTCAAGCGGCTTCTCTATCGGAAGTAATTATGTGTATGAGTGAATATTTTTTATCTGTGATACATTTTTTGCGAAAAAGGTCGAAAATTAGAAGAGAATAAAATGATAGGGTTTATTAAAAATGCTAATCGTGGCCCATATCTTTAAATTTGAAAGTTAATGGGCATTCGTAGATCTTATTTGAAATTGTATGTAGAAACGTGTTTTGATCTTGAATATTTACTATTGCATGTACTCGCCGAGTATCGAAAATCTTTATTCTCGAAGGATTGAATCGAAATATCGTGAAATTTTATTTTATTATTCAAAAAAAAGAAAAAAAAGGAAAAAAAGATAAAGAAAATCCACGAAATCATGAGTTATAGGTTAAATTGCCATTCTTTTATAATGGTAATCGGTGAAGATCGTTTTCGTACAATATTTTGTATTTTATGTTTAAAAACGTTTCAACTCCTATGAATACTGCGAACAGAAACAACTTAGGTAGCAAAGAAATCCTCTATTTTGAGCCGACGTAATAAAAAAAAAGAAAAAAGAGAACAGTCCTTTCGAATTGATTAAGCAAAAAATAATAAATTTAACGAGTTAGCGCAATTTAAACGAAAATTACTATTATATATTTAATTTGTTAATGTAATTTCCTACTTACTGCTCTATTAATGACATATTGATTAAATGAAACAAAAAGTTTTGTTATATTGTAAAACATCAGTAATGAAATAAAAAAGAATGGAAGTCGTTTTGTGAAGAAGCATTCGTCTTTTGATGTCTTATACTGGATATGTTACCAAAAATAAAATATTTCTACGGTATTAATATTTCTTTAAAAACATGATAGAAGTCATTTATTTAAACAGTTTCTTTTTTTTTTTTTTTTTTTTTTTTTTTTACAGAATTACAAGTATGCGCAATGTGTATACAAGTTCGATTAATATATTTTTCTTATTTTCAATCGGTATCTGGTGGTCCAAATGGATGGAATTTTGACTGAGGTGGAACAGCCCTCCTTCAATGAAATAAATAAAATAACGTTGTTTAATAAGGTTGGTAATATAAATTGTAACTAAATATTTTGTAATTGGCCCTATTAACATACGGTGGTAGTCTTTCTCTCATTCCTATCCCCGGTCGAAGCGGATCGAAACGACCACGTATTCCACGCAAGAAAGGGTCGTACAGCATACCACCGACGTATGCAAACGGATTTAAATCTGCATCTCCTACGGTTGGCGGGTTGGTGTTAGGGTACCTCGGATAAATTTTAAATATTTTAGTAATCAATTTAGCATGCTAAAGTAGTAATGTTATGTCGGGCACATCGCAAACAGAATGGAAATATTTATATTAAAATAGCATCGGCTCTTCTGTTCCATCTGTTTGCCATTTGTTGCTATTACAGACTTCTTTTTATAAATTGAGAATATTACCATGGACATATTGTCGATGGTGTACTACTCGGTGGTAGTACTCCTAGTGGATCTGTAGTACTCTGGTAGTACTCTTGTGGTGACATAAACCGCATAGGAACATTCTTATCTTCGTTCGGTGTTGTCTGTGCGGAACTCTCTCTAGTATTACTAGGAAGTATCGGTTCGATAAGGTCTGTCCCAATTGTTTGTAAAACATTTTGATACGAAGGTATTACAGATTCCACGGGTCCATGGAGATTCTGTACGGTTTGATTAATTGAAAACTGAACGTTGGATACATTTTGATCTTCGACCCTCTAAAAAATAAAACATTTTTAATTTACTAGTATTTTAAAAAGAAATATATTGCATAAATATAATTTGAAATTACCAGTAAATTTATGAGCAAATCATCGTCGGATCTTGTACCATACAGTATATACAATTTCTTATCCTTTGCGTAACGTAAAACGTAATTGGGACGTTTGTTCCATCCCTCTGGAAGTAATTTCGTCCCCTTCTCGGATGTATCGTATGTTTGCTAAAAGACAAAGAAAGAAACTGTTTAAATTGCACCAGACCACATTCTAACGTTACACAAATGTATTCAGCGCCGCAGAGTTCAAATAATGCGAGACGACAACATGTAATTGCATTAAAATTTTAATATTATCGAACGGTTCGCGATGGTTTCGGGAGTAGCAAAAAATAACTACGAACGTCTAGTAGGTTAGGTATCGCAACGATCGAATAAGCAAATGTATTTGTAATTTTCTTTTGATTACATTAACAAATTATATAAAAACGATTGTTCTCGATATTACGCGATATGTTGTAGCAATTTCTGTTGTTAGAACTTACGTTATCACCGAGGCCGAAACAGTCCGCTCCTGTCTTTACTAAATACGAGTGAACGCATACGATTAAAACGTCCTCCTTTTTCGAAATGTCAGAGTCGTAGAAACTTTGCAAGAGATCGAAGCTGAACACGAAGTTGCTGTTATCAACCATTTTTATTACGAATGACAGACGAGTTTTGAAATTACGCATGAACTGTTCACCATTGGCGTTTGCAACAATTGACGGCGCAGTTCGGCTGTATTCGGCTTTAGTCGTTCACACGACTTCCAGCGCTTATTATAAGCGTCGATTATGTTTTGATTTGATTTTACGACGCCTGCAAAAACAGTAACGTCATCGTCACGTCACAAGTTTATCACATTGAGGTAGGACAGCAAAAGTGCAAACTCACGACAAATATTTCATGCGACGAAAATAAAGTAAAAAATTGGTACAAAATGCAATTTATTTATAAAGTAAACTCTTATTTGTTTTGTATGTACATATCCAATGAAATCTTTTGTATATTAACATTCGTAAAAAGCAACAACTTAGTAACTAGAATTAGAATCAGTATCTTCCTCAAATACATCGGACGATTTAGGGGGCGACGAACTTACTATAATTTCTTCCTCGCTTTCCGGTTCGGCTCTGTCCTTACTTTCTAAAGCGTATCGTCTCCACGGAAATCTGTGAAGATCGAAAGTTTTAGAACTACTTTTGATAATTACTTAGAAAGCTACTATTTTACCTTGTCTTTTCGTTGAAACAATCCTCGATGAAAGCATGTGTAACTATTTTAGAATGACCCTTTAATTGTTGATGCTTTGGCGTATTTTTAAACGCACAAATTAGATGAGTGCATTTTCTGTTGGTTGTATTGGGATCAGCAATGTACTTGGCGCCCATTTGAAGAGCCTTTCTCCTAATTTCGTCTCTTTGTGGATTAACGTAGCCGCTAAGCGAAAACGTAATATCTTCGAAAAGTTTTGAAAATAATTTTTTTGGTTTCTGCGATTCGACAGTTTTCTTTTTCGCGGTTCTCTCTGGCCTTAGTACTGGTTTCGGTTCAGGTAATCGTCCGCAATTCTTACACACTTTGTCTTCTTCGTCTTGACACTGGGGGCAATTTTGTTTTTTCTTATTTACGTTCTCCTTTGACGAGCTTTCTTCTGGGCTTAAGGAACGTTTTCTTGCATTTGTACTATGTCGCGAATTTTCTTGTTTGATGTCCTTTTTATTTGCCTTAGGCGATGGTGCAGGCACGACATCGCCAAATGGAGTTCGCGTTACCGGTTGTTTATCGTTTAATTTGCTTGTATCTTTTACATCTTTGTTTTTACTATTAGACACTGACGCGGAGTTTTTCTTAGGCCCAAATACTTCCTCTGCTTTTCCAGCTTCTAACTTTTCTAATAACGGTCTCTTTGTTGGTTCTTTGTTCTCTTCTTGACGTTTAGAAAAATTATTCATGCCTGTTTCTTTGATTTTCGAAAGTAATTCACTCTTGTAATCCGTTTTTTTAGCATTAGTCATTTTGAGATACTTCTCTTTAAAATCACTTAGAGGCGTTTTGTTAGCATTGTCCTCCGGCTGTTTTAATTTAAATCTTCCAAAAACGTCCAGTCCCAAATCAACTACTACCTCTGTTTTCAGTACGATGAAAGACAGTCCAAATAATTCTTTTAAGTTTGCTGATTGCATGCAAGTCACTTTGACACGGTCAAATTTTATCTTTAATGTCTCAGGATTTAGGTCTTTCTTTGTGAATATCTGTACTTGATCTCTAAATTTATTGTTTACGGCTTCCTCGTGTGTCATGAATTGGTGGTTTACAATGGGAGTCCAGTTATCAGGCTCCGCTGACGTGGAAGCCGTAACAATTACAACGCAGCTATGATAATTGCCAATATCCAAGCCTGTAATGCAGGATGGTTCTGCTAATTGAAAAATTACAGTGCTAAGCATTTCTCCTGGTTTGGCACATCTCCATGAACTACTCGAATGATGTTTGAGGAGATTAGATACAGGATATGATGGATGTTCAGACGAACAGCTTATTACATTTGACAATTTAATAATCATTGTCTTTCAGTTCTGTTTACTTAGGTTTTCTGCAATCAGAAATACAAGAAAGACATTTATTACATCTGCAAAATTGGACATTAATGGTATATATCGTTGTATCAATTTAAAACAAATGATATAAATAAATATAGCATAAATAAGCATAATTTCGATAAAAGGTGAGTAAAATTGAGGTTAGAGATTAAAAAAAAAATTTGTCTATATTGTGAATAAAATAATGTGTTTTTTATAACTGATTGCACTAAAGAAGATCGAAATCATTTGTCAAAACGTTTAATAAATTGCTTGTTTATGTTACATTTATTCCTAGATTAGAAATACATGTCTGTTATTCAATTCTGAAGATAATTAATAATATTTTGAAAATAAAGTAATTTAATGTACCGCCAAATCTGTCAATGTACAACGCACACTATCGTAACCATAACCTTTTCATCCCAAGAAATCGTTTAATTATATAAATTTCAATTTCGTTATTTTTTGTAAATGGTCCATACGCTTATTTGTACGATATGGTTATTGTACTATAATTCTCGTAATTTGATTTTCGGTATATTCCATTATGAGCATATAGAAAAATTAACCGCGAAATCATCTACGCACACAAAATTTTGGTGACTAAAACGCATCTATTATATTGAACTTGTTAACTATTCCTAAACGTCAAGGTCGTTAAATAATGTATATTCTACGAAAAAGGAAGATCTTAATTAATATTTTAGTTCGTATTAGAATAAAAATCCAAAACTACTATCAGAACTTTGACTAACGTAGTAACATTCTGTAGGGAACTAAAATTTTGGAGGGAACTAAAACACAGCTGATTTTAGCACATTTTAACTCGATTAAGCGACGAATTATTTGAGCAAATGTATTTCTTAATTTAAAAGCAGCAAATAATACGTTCTGTTAGAAGAAAGGAGTATACGAGTTACCAACTACTAAACTATTTGAGGGATTAAAGAGTCAATAATGTGTTTGTTCCATATTCATTGGTGGGAAACGGAAGAACAAGACGTACGAAGAGGCGTCTTATGGAAATGGCCAGGTTAATCCGAGTAAGAAATTCTACAGCGAAGCATTGGTTGCGGTAAATTGTCTACAAAATAGAACAGAAGCAAACAAAAGGACACAAGACCAGAAATGAGAGTGGTGTAAGTAAAGAAACCAAAAAATATAGATTTGTATTTGCTTTATGTTACGTAGATTTATATTTCAGTATCATGGAATAATTTTTTTCCAAATAGCCGTGAAAGAAGCAATGACACGATGTCAATTTCATATTTATCCATTTTACGTCCATTTCGAGAGTTGTTAAGTTATTTGTTTCTTGCATATATGCAACTTGGTATACCTGGTCTGTGGCTAAAGATAAAGCCC
Organism: Colletes latitarsis; assembly: GCF_051014445.1. Classification (NCBI taxonomy): domain Eukaryota; kingdom Metazoa; phylum Arthropoda; class Insecta; order Hymenoptera; family Colletidae; genus Colletes; species Colletes latitarsis. The sequence goes on along the minus strand of NC_135135.1, from coordinate 20,101,672 downwards.
TCCTTACCATTTTCGCGTTACATGCGACGTTATCAGTTCAGAAAAGAATAAGATCGCAGCGCTAACGGAACAAGAGAAATTGTAATTGATTTTAGCGATTATATTTATTCTTTAAATTCTTTTTCGCGTATTGATGGCCGATTTAAAATTAATAACTCAAATTTACAACAAAATAAATATTATTAAAGCGTAGAGATTTTCGAGTAATCGTATTAGTACGTAAAAATATACGAGATGGCGAGAATATTGCGATTTACTCTTTGTCAGTATACGTATTCTTTTCGTCGAAACAATAAGACCGTGTTACAACGAAGCAGGACAAAATACGTACATACATATATTTTATATGATATTTTCATGAAACTATTGTTGTTTTGCGGATTCGATCATACACTGTTCGTCAGAATTCGTCAGGGATCATAAATTTTTAGCTGAAAAATCGCCGTTGTTGGAAGTCGATCGAAGTAAAATGAGTAAGCTCCGAGAATAATATCAAGTTAAAATTTTACTATGTGTTTTTCGACATCTTTGATAGAAACAGTATTAAATTCAATCAATAAATGATTCGATTACTGTTCCGTGGTTTAAATCGCGCGGGGCTTTGCTTGCAAACGTTCCCATCGATCGATAGGTCTCGATGGTTGGTTCGATATTCCATCACCAGATGGGGGGCGACAGGACACGTGACGTCACAGGACTTGGTTCTCTCGAGCGTTCCTAGCGGTAGTTCTCGAAAGTACGTTCACTCGATAGGACGACTGTCGTCTGGCGCACGACGAGCTTGAAGCAATATGGCGAAGTGTGTCATGGGCTCGGTGAGACGTAGTGTCGTTTGAAAAGATGAAAAGTTCGCGGTATGGGTTGAAAATAATGTAGCGCTATGAAGATCGTGTGAAAATTCTATTTGTGTATACAAAAGCATCGAGCAGTTCCTTGTGATCGGGATATACAGTGCGCGTTACCGGTGTGAAATCATGGCTACGGATAAAATAAAGGTTGCCGTTCGGGTTCGGCCGTTCAATCGCAGAGGTATGTATTATCCAAAGAGTATCATTTCCACCGAACGTTTCTCTCGTCATCGTTCTCGCGGACACCGATCATCCTGCGTACCGTGGCAGCGTACAATCCGTACGTCCGCGATTTCGAAATCGACACCATCGATTCCATCGCGTTACGATCGGACCACGGTTTTTGACAGTGACATTTTTCCGTTCGGTCACGGCCCCGGAGGAGTCTGTGTCTTTACCTGCCGCGCAATATCGAGCCTCGTTATCGTCTTACGTTCCCTTATCTGGATCTCGTATCGCTGCTTCGTGCCCGATAAAAAAAAGAAGAAGCGTGGAGAAGGGTGAAGACTGTGCATGCCATCCTCTTCGGCAAACCCACGTCCCCAGTGTTTACCAGTTGAATCTTTCTCGGTCCTTTGTCCGAAATACGGGTTCTGCCGTGCCGTGATTTCTGGCATCGCCGCGTTGTGTACCGTCCTGCCATGATCCTCTTCGCGGAGACGTCGATGCGAATCGTGCACCGTGCGAGCGTTCGTTAAAATTTCCGAGTAACTCTGGGCACCTTGCGCGTCTTTCCTTACCTGCGTTCGTTCCTCGTTCGTTCGCGCGAAACGATCCGTCGGCGCCGCGACACCAGAGGCTATCCGCACACGTTAAACCGCGTGACAAAGAACCAAACATGTGACTAAAATGCCAGAGTGACGTTTACGCTCGGCGACCTTCGAGTTTCGTTCGATCGAGCATGCGACACGTTCCTCGATCGACTCGTCGAACGATCGCGATGACTTTATCGGCGTGCTCGATAGCGATTTCGACGCTGTGATCAGTCTCGTTTCGCCAACGATCGAACAGTATTTTCTGTAAACAACCAGGACAAGAATGCATCGACAACGCGAGATGCATGCGTCTCGACATCGACTCCGTATCTCGATCGTTTTCAAGCAACGCGTTCTCGATGGAAATAAGTATCGAAGCGCGAAGTAGGAAACGTTTACGATCCGTTTAATGGTTGTTTTTTTCCTAACCAGCGGCTGACGGTTCGAGTTTTTGTTTTCGTTTTCCGTCGCTACTGTCCTTTGGACTCGTGCAACGTTTCAGGTGGGATCCGCGTATCGTCGGCTGTTTTGACGTAACGTGCCAGCGACAAGGCTGCCCGTAATCGGAATATCGTTCACGCGCGCGCTGATAAAGAAAGCGCCATTAACGTCGCCATTGCCATTGCCGCGACTTTTCGGCGCTTCGCGCGAATTTCGCTGTTCGGTATTTCCGAATATTTCAGCGGTTCTCAACGTTTTCTCGCCCCGCAACGCGGTTTATATCATCGAACGAATCTACGGAAATGGATTAGGTTCGAAAAAGAAAAAAATAGTATAGGAACGGATGTCTCGATTCTTTTTTTACGGATTGTAGTTTCTTGAATATCGTTCCAGTAGATTGCGACGAAAAATTAGCGTCGTTCGGTGGTGCCAAGGTTCGAACAGCTCGGATTATCAACAGGCATCTCTATTCAGATCAGAAGTGCACTTTGCCCGATAATTACTCGCCGTCGTCGGATAATTAAGGAAATAAAAGTAAACCGAGTGGAAGCGTTCGAGCGAAGTATCGATTATTCTGGATCGTTCGATACTATCGAACCGTACGATCCTAACGTTTAGCATTGCAAACTTGCAAATTTGTATCATCGTTCTCAACGTGTCTTTTTCTAGTGTTAACAATTTGTAAATATAAAACGGATAGGTGGATCGATTGTTTGTTGAAAAGCGATTCGAAGTCTGAGATAAACGACTTTGACTTTCGAATCTAAAAATTTTTTAAAACAATTTTATTAACCGTACGAACGGTATGAATAGGAATTCGAGCGAAGTATCGATACTATCGAACTGTACGATCCTAACGTTTAGCGTTGTAAATTTACAAATTTGTATCATCGTTCTCAACGTGTCTTTTTCTAGTGTTAACAATTTGTAAATATAAAACGGATAGGTGGATCGATTGTTTGTTGAAAAGCGATTCGAAGTCTGAGATAAACGACTTTGACTTTCGAATCTAAAAATTTTTTAAAACAATTTTATTAACCGTACGAACAGGATCGCGATTAAAAATGTTTACGGTGAGTTTTCATCGTACTTCGCGAATCACCATCTGTGTCCACAGTGACACGCGGCTACTATGGTTGGGTTCGAACTATAACGGTAATACGGACGAGATTTACGGTGGTCGACTTATTACCGTAATTGAGTTTAATTAAAACGGACGTTCCCCGTTGAAGTTCTTTTTATTACGTTCAGTTATCTCGCCGGCAGTGTTGTTTTCCCAGCTTTCTTCTCGCCCGTCGCCGCGATTCTATTTAATTTCATTCGTACGCGTGTAACATTTCTTTCATGGATTCCGCTCGCTCCTCTTCCTTTTTCCACCCATAATTACCCGAATTACCGTTTTCTGACACTTTCGTGCTTTCGCTGCCTCTTTACAACTCGCTTTTACGATCCGTTCACCGCGATCTGTTTAATTAAATTTTTCCAATGTTTTCCATCGCGCGACATTTCACAAGGAGAGGTCACGACCTGCCAATCTGGGATTTGAAACAAATTTGGTTGCGTTGTGGGGGCTGATGTCCAAACGTAATCTGTAAAATACTAGACGTTTATGGCCAGCCATTCTTGAAAAAAATTTCGAAGTTGTTGGATCTAATTCCAAAACATTTTTAATTTATAATTCCGTGAAAACGGATAATTAACCAATATGAAACCATTTTGAAACCAAATTTTTCGGCGAAATTAAACATTTTCAAATCATTTTGAAAAAATTATTTTCGGTTGCGGGGGTCAATTACAATCATTTTTGGTGAATAGACATACCCCCGAAATGTTACGCAATTTCGAGAAAAAAATTCGAGTAGATGTGAAATTTTTCGGTGAAATTAAACTTTTTCAAATCATTCTGAAAAAATTATTTTCGGTTGTAGGGGTCGATTACGATAATTTTTGGTGAATAGACATACACTCGAAATCCTACCCAGTTTCGAGAAAAAAATTCGAGAAGATGCGAAATTTTTCGGCGAAATTAAAAAGTTTCAAATCGTTTTGGAAAAATTATTGTCGGTTGCGGGGGTCAATTACAATCATTTTTGGTGAATAGACATACATTCGAAATCCTACCCAGTTTCGAGAAAAAAATTCGAGAAGATGCGAAATTTTTCGGCGAAATTAAACTTTTTCAAATCATTCTGAAAAAATTATTTTCGGTTGTAGGGGTCGATTACGATCATTTTTGGTGAATAGACATATACTCGAAATCCTACCCAGTTTCGAGAAAAAAATTCGAGAAGATGCGAAATTTTTCGGCGAAATTAAAAAGTTTCAAATTATTCTGGAAAAATTATTTTCGGTTACAGGGGTCAATTACAATCATTTTTGGTGAATAGACATACCCTCGAAATGTTACGCATTTTCGAGAAAAAAATTCAGTACAGGCAGAACTTTAAACGTTAATAAAATTTCAACGAAGCCTCCATCAACAAATTGATATTCTTGATTTTCGTCTTATTTTGGCCTCTAGAATCCCCCATTAAAATTTTTCCCAGGGATGACCAAACAGGGATGGCACATACGCATTTATCCCGTTAGAAAAAACTCAAATCTTTGGCTAAATTATTGATAGTACGGTAAAAATATATCGAACTTTTGTGTTCCTCTCGTCGAAACCTACAATTTAAAAACAAAAAAAGAACAAATTCGTTCCGACCATTTCGAAATTTTAAACTTTAAAGCCATTTTTTTTCAAAAATGGCCATAAACGTCTAGTATTTTACAGATTACGTTTGGACGTTAGCCCCCATAACTCTACCAAATTTCGTTCAAATCCTAGGTTAACAGGTCGCGACCTCCCCCAGAGAAATGTCGAAAAAACGAAACAAGAATAGCATGGAATTTTTATGCAGTAATTGTAAAAGATTTCTTGAAACTTCAAGCGATCCTCACTACATGTATCTTTCGAAAATTAGTTGTTATCTAGCGCCTGTTATGTTTAGCGTTATCCTGTGTTTGCTTTGGGTTGCCATAGAGTTAATAGGAATGTACTTATTGTGTAACGTCGTAAGCCAGCAAGATTTTACTGGAACAACAGATAACCGATAAAACCAACGTGCAGCAATTTATTTGCGACGTTCGTTCGATCGAATAGTTAACTGTTTTGTCTGCTTTGTTAAAATAAAATTTACAGGGAAAATACACTTGGATCGATAAGAACGACCGTCTTCGAATAGATTCATTAATTACGAAGTATCGAATATACATATTTATCTTGCAATCATTTTTATTTTGCATTTCGTATTTTAACATTTCAGTAAATGCCATAGGCGTAGTCTTGTTTCGTAAATGATGAAACTTATCGTTGATAGATAAACGTCTGTTATCAGCGATTCCCTCTTATCTCGTGAATTTCGAGTATTAGGTTATGTTGCGAAAGAAATCACATTTCGATTAATAAATACCACGATCGAGTATAACCGTTGGAAGTTCCATTAATCTCGTTAAGGAACGTACGAACGGTGATTCTGTTGTGATATTAACCGAAGAGAACGTGGTAACGGTTCGTTGCGTGTCCAAAAAGTAGTCGATTTGTCGTGGAATGACAGAAACGTTTCTTCGACTGTCGTTCGACTCTTTCTCGTTTCCTCTAGCATGCTATCCTTCTCTCGGACTACCGTTCGTTTTTTCTCGTTCGCTCTCGTTCGTTCTTACTCGCTATTCTTTTCTTCTCGTCGTCGACCACGGCTGCAAAAAAATCCAAACGACGTCGGGACTCAATGACATCGCTGTGTATAAACATCTGCCAGGTGGCGAGTTTCGTCCGCGTCGCGCGAACGATACGAACCCCGACGGGACGTTAAGAATCGTTACTGTACCGTTTGAATTAAGAGACTGGCTTGAAAGTGACCGGGGAGGGATGGTCAAACGTCGGAAGAAATACCGAGTATAATTAAACGTCGAGTCGGTCGAGTAGGCGGATCGATACCGACGAATTAGCCGGTGCACCGATCGACGATGGAGATTATTATGCAAGGATGACAGAACGGCGATCGTCGCTCGTGTGCAACGTGAATCACGATACACCGATCGCAGCGGCGATAAAGGCCGGTCGACGTGGCTCGATAACTGTCAGTTACTCGCTCGACGATTGTACATACACGACGGGAGTTACATATTACAACCCTCCGCCGTGGGACAGCTTCAAAGCGCGGGAATGCGGGGACAGGGGGCGCCACCGATCGATAACGCGAGAAGGAAGATCGTGTCCACAAAGTAAACCGACGAATTGAGCGACCATCGAAGAACCTTGGTCGCGAACCTCACGCGAAATGGTCGGGCGGACAAGATAGCTGGAAAGTAACCAGATCTAGTACATTTCAGTGGCCCAAGGGAATCGTACTAGTGGCAATTACACGCGTCAAGACGATCAATTATTCCTACGAACGATATACAGAGTGTTCGGCCAACCCAGGGAAAAATTTTAATGGGAGATTCTGGAGGCCAAAATAAGACGAAAATCAAGAATATCGATTTGTTGATGGAGGCTTCGTTAAAAAGTTATTAACAATTAATGTGAAAAATTTCAAATCGTTCTGGAAAAATTATTATCAGTTGCAGAGGTCAATTGCAATCATTTTTGGTCATTACACATACCCCCGAAATCCTACGCACTTTCGAGAACAAAATTCCTTACCGAAAATCTAATTTGGCGCCTGAATTTTTCGACGAAAAAAAAAAGATTTCAAATCGTTCTGGAAAAATTATTTTCGGTTGCGGGGGTCAATTACAATCATTTTTGGTCGTTAGATATATTCTCGAAATCCTACTCACTTTTGAGAAAAAAATTCAGGAGCGTAGTCAAATTCTTCGACAAAATTAAAAATTTTCAAATCGTCCAAAAAAAATTATTTTTAGTTGCAGGGGTCAATAATAATTATTTTTGGTGAATAGACATACCCTCGAAATTTTACCCACTTTCGAGAAAAAAATTCAGTATGATCGGAACTTTAAACGTTAATAACTTTTTAATCAAGACTCCATCAACAAATTGGTATTCTTGATTTTCGTCTTATTTTGGCCTCCAGAATCACCCATTAAAATTTTTCCCAGGCGTGTCCGAACACTCTGTATATACAAACGGACTGTCAGTCGAGCACTCGCGAGAAAGACAAGAGCGTGGCCCCCTGCTGGCAAGCGCAGGAAGTGTCGCCATAGAATTGTCTAATGGCCACAAACCCCCCTAGTGAATTAACTAAAGATCGAAAGGTTCTTAGTGTTCCACCTAGGACCAAATGGACCAACCACTTAATGATCCACTAAGAAATTCATGATTCAGGATCTTACTAGAGAACTACGAACCCCCCAATGATTATAGTTTAAGATGCATGGCTCCCCAGAGGTTCGATGCAGCGTTACGAACTGTAATTCTCGATTCTACCAGTTCTTCAACGACAAAAGCACGTTTCCACTAGAAGAGGGATTAGTTTTTAATTGAACCCAAAGAATCTAGTAACCGAGAAAAGAAATCGATACCTACATTTTCTTAAATGTAATGTTTATACTTTCGAATTAATTTTCGAATGAATTTCACGAATCCTGTTGCTTTTAATGCATCGAAGTGATTAGTTTGGGGGTGAAAGGGGTTAACGATCGTTGACACCCGTAGGTTGGTCGCGATCCTTCGACCTTTTTCGAGTATTTCGAACGTCGAAATAACCTGCCATTCGGGGACCCAGGGCTCTTCGAAGGTTTTAATGACCGCGAAGTACCGCGCTGATGAAAACGGAAAACTCCAACGAAAAGTTCCCGTGGCGAACTCTCCGTGGCGGAAAATGAACACGTCTCTGTGAATTCCAGGATGAAAGGAGCTCCTCGTATAGCCGCTGGACTCGCTAATTTTCTCCGACGGATCGCAAACATCTCGACAAGCAGCAAAATTGGGACCGTCAATTTGCCCGAATCTTAACATGATCGAAGAACTAAAAAACGTGTAATTTTCATTTATTCTTTATCCGTAAGTTACGACAGTCGAGTTATCCGCAAGCCAAACTTAAGATAATTTAATGATATAATAATATACGATAAATTAAATAATTTATACATTTTTACTAATACTAATACACTCGCTAATTTCCTAAGTTTTAAGTTACTTTTCTATCGAGAAATGCGGACGAATTCTCCTAGATCGCAACGACCGGGATATTCGCGGAAATTTGAAGTGTCTTTGATCAGCAGAGAATGGATTTCCAGCGATTTTAATTGCCTTCTCGAGAAGCTAACGCGTGTTCTTCGTAAGTTCGTTATTTCCGGCCAACGACAGAATCGCCTCGAGTGGCGTTAAAAAATAACGCGGCACTCGAACTCAAGATTGAGGCAAACGTTCGCAGCCAGCCCCCGCGTTCCAAAAATATAAACAGTAACGTCAGGATTAAGGAGCCACTCGTAAAATTTAATTTCACGAGCGCCCGTTAATTCGTTAACTTCGTTAACTTTTATGGAAACGATTTAAAACAGCTATCGATACGGAATCTCGTGGATATTAAAACTGTAAAAAAACGTAAAGGTTAGAAATTACGAATCTCGTTTAACGGAGTTCCCGGTTAGCGGAGGAAGAAGGCGTCCTTCGGAAATTTTTTGCAACGGAAGTACGAGCACGAGTAATCTCAGATTTTAGTGTAGAATCGCGGCACGTATTTCCGGCAGTTTGACGTTTTCCAACGCGAGTATGCAGTTTAAATATCGACTGTAAAAGTACATCCGTTGGAACGTGCCTTTGGACGAAGACCACGCCATTTTGTTTTCACGCGTCCAACCGTATGTAAACCCGAAACAAATCTTTCGAAAACTTACGTACAATATACAGGGTGTTCGGCCACCCCTGGGAAATACTTTAATGGGGGATTCTAGAGGCCAACATAAGACGAAACTCAAGAATAACAATTTATTGATAGAGGATTAACAATTAAATTCAAAAATTTCAAATCGTTCTGGAAAAATTATTTTCGATTGCGGGGGTCAATTACAATCATTATTGGTGAATAGACATACTCCCGAAATCTTGCGCATTTTCGAGAAAAAAAATTCAGTACAGGCAGAACTTTAAACGTTAATAAAATTTCAACGAAGCCTCCATCAACAAATTGGTATTCTTGATTTTCGTCTTACTTTGGCCTCTAGAATCCCTCATTAAAATTGTTCCCAGGAGTGGCTGAATACCCTGTATACTCTCCTTGACCGACCATTCACTGTCCAGGCAGGCCCAGGAGGAGACGTTACTACTTCTTCCATACAGTAAACCACCACAATATTCTAAAGAAAACTCCCAATTGGAGTATAAACTAGATCCAGCAAATGTCCAACTGAAAAGTTAAGGGTCGAGTTCACCCGTGGGTCTTTTAGTTTTAGGTCTGTTAAGAGTCTCTAAACCGATAAAGATATAAGTTCCATTGACCCCCAGTTGAACTTTACTAGTCCGTGTATCCCTGGTTGAACGACTGGGGGTCACGGGAATGATGAGCTTTAATCGCTCCCTATGCCAACTAATTGATTATCCTATTAACTGTCGACTGATGCAGTCTGATCACCCTGTTAAATTGTCCGAACTTGAAGCTTGATTGGTATGTAACCGAGAACACATATCAGTCTCTGCTCCCCAAATCTAATCGACTCCGGGAGGCTTTGATCGTTTCTGAAACTGAAATGGCAATCTAGTTATTTCCTACTATCTGTTGATCCTTGTTCATTGTCTTCCAATTTATTTCAATTCTTCCATAAGGATAGTTTCAATCTTCTCCTCTTAAGCCTGGTAGTAACCTTGTTAACACGTTCACTGTCCGGTTCCTCAGCGGCGTATCCAATAGCGTAGTGATATGACCCATATACGAGTCATGGACAGTGAACGGTGTTAACCACTTTACTGGCTATCTTACTCCACAAGAATATTTTCTAGCCTCAATCTAGAAGCTGTTAGCCCAGAGGCTCCAACGAAACTTTGTCCAAGCATTTCGCGAATTCAGTCTGTAATATCGCTGGAGGTTCCGGTTATTCGGTATTCGTCGAAGTTCCTAGTCTCGCGGAAACAGCAATCGGGTCTAGCTTGGAGGGTCCCGGGAACCGAATGTTTCCTGACAGCTGGAATTATTCGACTCGTTAGTAAGACGTTTAACTTCCGCGTTCGTCTCGGTTTGCGGGGGAACCCGTACACAACGATCCCCGCCAACTTCGACGCACGAAAGTTCCTAGCGACTCCCTATTGCGCTGTCGTCGGTACAACGGAACCAATTAAGCGAGATTATTTCATCGAAATTGAAGCCACTTCACCCTCCGGGGCCTCGTTACGGATAATACACGGAAAACGAAACGATTATATTAAAACGGGTGATACAGGATAGAGGTGCACTCGTACTCTCGATCGTCGAAACGATTACGAGAAGCATTAATAACGACGGTGCTGGGTTTCATAATATTTTATAATTTTCTATATTACGGGCTTAATTGCACGGAGTCACCTGTTGCTGACGAAAAGTTCTGGGATTCGAATCGATTAAATTAATTTGCAGTTCGTTATCTTCGAAGAGACCCAAGAGAACGCGAACAGGACAATTTTCTAATTATTATCGATGTTGATCTTTGTGGTTTGCGTCATATTTCGAGACTATACAGGGTGTTCGGCCACCCTTGGGAAAAATTTTAATGGTGGACTCTGAAGGCCAAAATAAAACGAAAATCAAGAATACCAATTTGTTGATGGAGGCTTCGTTAAAAAGTTATTAACAATTACATTCAAAAATTTCAAATCGTCCTGGAAAAATTATTTTCGGTTGCGAGGGTCAATTAGAATCATTTTTGGTGAATAGGCATACCCTCGAAATTCTACCCACTTTCTAGAAAAAAATTCGAGAAGGTGTGAAATTTTTCGACGGGGAAAAAAATTTTCATATCGTTCTAAAAAAATTATATTTAATTACAGGGGTCAATTACAAGCATTTTTGGTCATTACACATACCCCCGAATTCTTACGCACTTTCGAGAAAAAAATTCCTTACCGAAAATCTAATTAGATGACTACGAAAAAAAAGAATTTCAAATCATTTTTGAAAAATTATTTTCGGTTACGGGGGTTAATTACAATCATTTTTGGTGAATAGACATACCCTCGAAATTCTACCCACTTTCTAGAAAAAAATTCGAGAAGGTGTGAAATTTTTCGACGGGGAAAGAAATTATCAAATCGTTCTGGAAAAATTATTTTCGGTTGCGGGGGTCAATTGCAATAATTTTTGGTAAATAGACATACCCCCGAAATCCTGCGCATTTTCGAGAAAAAAATTCGGAACTGGCGGAACTTTAAACGTTAATAACTTTTTAACAAAGCCTCCATCAACAAATTGGTATTCTTGATTTTCGTTTTATTTTGGCTTCTAGAATCCCCCATTAAAATCTTTCCCAGGAGTGGCCGAACACCCTGTATGTTTTATACGAATCTATTTTTTACCGTTTCGAAGGTTTTCTTTAATGTCTACAGAAAGAAGTCAAGTTACAAAAAAATCAAGTATAGCGGTTCTATCGTAATTTTCATATCGCTGCATTTCGCGACGAAGCGCCGACTAAAACGCGATAAGACGACTCTCGATTCTAACGTGTTTGTTACATTTACTCGTTTGAAATAATTCGAATAGGATATCTGCGAGTCGCAACAACCTCGCGAGCAGATAAAACTAAAAATCGAAACGGAATAATAATTGTTTGGCTTCGGGGAAACATCTATCTCTCACGTTGTTTTATCTGTAGGTGAAAATACGAGGATGACCTTAGTATCTCATTAAATTCTTATCCGAAACATTTTACCCCTTGTCTCTGAAAAAATAAAGAAACGATACGACGAAATCACGGCCAAGCTTAATCTATTAAAGTGTTACAGCTTGTCCCAGTTTTTAAAATTATTCTACGTGTCATTTATTGAGAGTTTAAATGATTAAACAACGTAATTAAATTTTTCAACGATACTTTTATTCAATCTTATTAAAAGTCGATCGAGGAACAAAATGTCTCCACTCTGGATAGTTAAAGGTGTTCTTCTTGTGTCCTTTCTTGGAACACACGCTTCCTCGAGTGTCTCGCCATCTTCGCGTAGGCTTAAACCAGCTCGAAGCACCTGTCTACCTGGGCTTGGCAGATGGATCACAAGAAAACAAAATAAAAGTTCGAGACGCACTGGGGTTGGCCTGCGTCCAGATTTTCTGAACAATCTGAGAAAATTCCTCTGGCAGAAAAATCGTGGAATAAACGTGTTGGTCGACGAATATAACAAATCGCTTATCGATTAAGAAAGAAAGCCAAGCTAAATTTCTTCTTCGACAGTGACTTTCATTGGTGTAGTTATTCAGTACAAAACTCACAGAATATATAATTAATATAGATGATAAACTGGTACAGTCCGGGCCACGATATAGCAAGGTCGTAAACTAAACTCTTGAGGGTTGGGATCGATTAATGCTGCGATACTTAGGGTCGTACATGACATCTTATTTGAGGTAATTTTAGTTGAACTGCACTATCTTTTTTCATTTTCTATATGTATACATTATAAGCAGGTAAATTAAGATATTAAAGACTTAACTAAGACCTTTACCTGTTACGATAACTCTAAAAATGGCGACTATGGTCAAATACCCTTAGCTGCTCGTATTTCTGTCAATTCACTTGTTTCGGAAGCTGAAACGTGTAAACTTTGACACCTACTCGAGTTTACGACCTCGCTATATCGTGAGCCGAACTATACATCACATGGCTCTTCAACTGTACTCGGAATGAACTGTGCGACAAATGGACATCATGGCCGCGGAAACGAAAGAAAAGCACAGGCCTAATGCCTGATTCCTACGATTGCTTACATTACTTGTGGACTGAACAATCCTTCATTTATCAAAGCAGAGGAAGATAAATATTTTAAACAACGATCAAAAGATGGACTATCGACTGCTCGTGGAAGAAAAATAAAAATTGCAATCATGGAACGAATTTATTCGATCGAATAGACGTAAATAAATTTCGTAAATCTCTACACAGTAGCGAGAGTCGAAACGACCGTAGTGCGTGATCGCTGAAGCAATTACGTCTTTAACGAGCGCATTGACGACGCCTGGATCGCGATCGGGAACGTTTTGTTCTTCGTCGACGAAGGGTTGCGTCGTCGGAAGCCAATTAATACGTTCCGTCGGTTCTCCCGTTCAATTTTCATTAGCCGTTCGACGATGCCTTTGGCTCGATATCTTCCTTCCGTCTCCGAAAGAGTAAGAGTGCTTCTTTCGGTTAATTAGAGCCCCGAGTAAGGTTCTTTGGTTTTTGCACGCGCCACCGCGAAACAGTGTAATTTCCTACTTTTTTGAGGTATATTTTTTTTCGGGTGTCTCCATCTGTCCCGACATTTTTGTCGAGGGCGAAATTACAGGATTATGAATAATTCCCTTAAACCGAGAACGTTGGCGGACCGCCGCGGCAAAAGCAAACGAACCTAACGGCTCGGATAACTCTCGCCTTTCATTTCGGCCGCCTCGGTATTTATATCTGACGCTAATTACTTGGAATTTCACTGCGTTTAAAAAAGTTTCGCTGTCCCACTGTCGTCGAGAGTGTATTTATCGTGGTAGAACAAACTTTGCGTTCCGAACGATCTTCGGTGATTTAGAGATGCCTCTTTCAATAGTAAACTGTGACGAATCGAAGAGATCGAAATGTTTCTCCATTCAATGCTTGGGGGTTTTAAGAATGAGAAAATATTAAAGTAAAATTGGCAGAGACGACAAAATTACAGAAGATTTAGTAGATGTTGAAACTAACTGCTCTTTATTTTGGAACATATTATGGCTAGAATAATTGATATTTTTATACGAGATTTTTACAAGAAGTAGCTCAAGAAATATACTTCCGTAACCATTGAATATTTATTAGAAAAAGTTTCATAGTCACGTTCAAAAAATTCTTGAAAATTGCTTTTATATTAAGCAGTTACAGTGGTTTCCCTCATTAACACTTTGATCGATTTTCCACTATGGAACTAGACAAATTTTAGGTTATTTATTTAGATCTGGTAGTGAATGTGTTAAATAATACGTATTATATTTCAATATTTTAGTGTACGTGCAGTAGATGGCCAAGAAAAATAAAACTCGTCCCCTCTGCGGTTGCATAAAATAAATTTTGAAAATTGTTACATGTGGGACATAGTGTTGTTCAGAATTCAGCTTGAAAAATAAATCATTTCTTACTTATTTATATAGAAAAATGTACAGGGGTCCTGAAAGGCCATTTCCATTTAAACTTAAATTTAAGAATCGAACAAAAATACAAACCAGTGTTTTGTAAAGGTGTTACACGATCTGAGAAGCATTTGATTAGTAAAAATAAACCATTCCTTACTTATTTATACAGAAAAATGTACAGGGGTCCTGAAAGACCATTTCCATTTAAACTTAAATTTAAAAATCGAACAAAAATCCAAACCAGTATTTTGTAAAGGTGTTAAACGATCTGAGAAGTGTGTTTGTAGAGTAAAAATAAACCATTCCTTGCTTATTTATACAGAAAAATGTACAGGGGTCCTGAAAGACCATTTCCATTTAAACTTAAATTTAAGAATCGAACAAAAATACAAACCAGTGTTTTGTAAAGGTGTTACACGATCTGAGAAGCATTTGATTAGTAAAAATAAACCATTCCTTACTTATTTATACAGAAAAATGTACAGGGGTCCTGAAAGACCATTTCCATTTAAACTTAAATTTAAAAATCGAACAAAAATCCAAACCAGTATTTTGTAAAGGTGTTAAACGATCTGAGAAGTGTGTTTGTAGAGTAAAAATAAACCATTCCTTGCTTATTTATACAGAAAAATGTACAGGGGTCCTGAAAGACCATTTCCATTTAAACTTAAATTTAAGAATCGAACAAAAATACAAACCAGTGTTTTGTAAAGGTGTTACACGATCTGAGAAGCATTTGATTAGTAAAAATAAACCATTCCTTACTTATTTATACAGAAAAATGTACCGGGGTCCTGAAAGACCATTTCCATTTAAACTTAAATTTAAAAATCGAATAAAAATACAAACTAGTGTTTTGTAAAGGTATTACACGATCTGAGAAGCATTTGATTAGTAAAAATAAACCATTCCTTGTTTATTTATACAGAAAAATGTACAGGGGTCCTGAAAGACCATTTCCATTTAAACTTAAATTTAAAAAATCGAATAAAAATCTAAACTATTGTTTTGTAAACGTGTTGCGCGATCTGAGAAGCATTTGATTAGTAAAAATAAATCATTCCTTGTTTATTTATACAGAAAAATGTACAGGGGTCCTGAAAGACCATTTCCATTTGAACTTAAATTTAAAAATCGAATAAAAATACAAACTAGTGTTTTGTAAAGGTATTACACGATCTGAGAAGCATTTGATTAGTAAAAATAAACCATTCCTTACTTATTTATACAGAAAAATGTATAGGTGTCCTGAAAGACCATTTCCATTTAAATTTAAATTTAAAAATCGAACAAAAATCCAAACCAGTATTTTGTAAAGGTGTTAAACGATCTGAGAAGCATTTGATTAGTAAAAATAAACCATTCCTTATTTATTTATACAGAAAAATGTACAGGTGTCCTGAAAGACCATTTCCATTTAAACTTAAATTTAAGAATCGAACAAAAATACAAACCAGTGTTTTGTAAAGGTGTTACACGATCTGAGAAGCATTTGATTAGTAAAAATAAACCATTCCTTACTTATTTATACAGAAAAATGTACAGGGGTCCTGAAAGACCATTTCCATTTAAACTTAAATTTAAAAATCGAACAAAAATCCAAACCAGTATTTTGTAAAGGTGTTAAACGATCTGAGAAGTGTGTTTGTAGAGTAAAAATAAACCATTCCTTGCTTATTTATACAGAAAAATGTACAGGGGTCCTGAAAGACCATTTCCATTTAAACTTAAATTTAAGAATCGAACAAAAATACAAACCAGTGTTTTGTAAAGGTGTTACACGATCTGAGAAGCATTTGATTAGTAAAAATAAACCATTCCTTACTTATTTATACAGAAAAATGTACAGGGGTCCTGAAAGACCATTTCCATTTAAACTTAAATTTAAAAATCGAACAAAAATCCAAACCAGTATTTTGTAAAGGTGTTAAACGATCTGAGAAGTGTGTTTGTAGAGTAAAAATAAACCATTCCTTGCTTATTTATACAGAAAAATGTACAGGGGTCCTGAAAGACCATTTCCATTTAAACTTAAATTTAAGAATCGAACAAAAATACAAACCAGTGTTTTGTAAAGGTGTTACACGATCTGAGAAGCATTTGATTAGTAAAAATAAACCATTCCTTACTTATTTATACAGAAAAATGTACCGGGGTCCTGAAAGACCATTTCCATTTAAACTTAAATTTAAAAATCGAATAAAAATACAAACTAGTGTTTTGTAAAGGTATTACACGATCTGAGAAGCATTTGATTAGTAAAAATAAACCATTCCTTGTTTATTTATACAGAAAAATGTACAGGGGTCCTGAAAGACCATTTCCATTTAAACTTAAATTTAAAAAATCGAATAAAAATCTAAACTATTGTTTTGTAAACGTGTTGCGCGATCTGAGAAGCATTTGATTAGTAAAAATAAATCATTCCTTGTTTATTTATACAGAAAAATGTACAGGGGTCCTGAAAGACCATTTCCATTTGAACTTAAATTTAAAAATCGAATAAAAATACAAACTAGTGTTTTGTAAAGGTATTACACGATCTGAGAAGCATTTGATTAGTAAAAATAAACCATTCCTTACTTATTTATACAGAAAAATGTATAGGTGTCCTGAAAGACCATTTCCATTTAAATTTAAATTTAAAAATCGAACAAAAATCCAAACCAGTATTTTGTAAAGGTGTTAAACGATCTGAGAAGCATTTGATTAGTAAAAATAAACCATTCCTTATTTATTTATACAGAAAAATGTACAGGTGTCCTGAAAGACCATTTCCATTTAAACTTAAATTTAAGAATCGAACAAAAATACAAACCAGTGTTTTGTAAAGGTGTTACACGATCTGAGAAGCATTTGATTAGTAAAAATAAACCATTCCTTACTTATTTATACAGAAAAATGTACAGGGGTCCTGAAAGACCATTTCCATTTAAACTTAAATTTAAAAATCGAACAAAAATCCAAACCAGTATTTTGTAAAGGTGTTAAACGATCTGAGAAGTGTGTTTGTAGAGTAAAAATAAACCATTCCTTGCTTATTTATACAGAAAAATGTACAGGGGTCCTGAAAGACCATTTCCATTTAAACTTAAATTTAAGAATCGAACAAAAATACAAACCAGTGTTTTGTAAAGGTGTTACACGATCTGAGAAGCATTTGATTAGTAAAAATAAACCATTCCTTACTTATTTATACAGAAAAATGTACCGGGGTCCTGAAAGACCATTTCCATTTAAACTTAAATTTAAAAATCGAATAAAAATACAAACTAGTGTTTTGTAAAGGTATTACACGATCTGAGAAGCATTTGATTAGTAAAAATAAACCATTCCTTGTTTATTTATACAGAAAAATGTACAGGGGTCCTGAAAGACCATTTCCATTTAAACTTAAATTTAAAAAATCGAATAAAAATCTAAACTATTGTTTTGTAAACGTGTTGCGCGATCTGAGAAGCATTTGATTAGTAAAAATAAATCATTCCTTGTTTATTTATACAGAAAAATGTACAGGGGTCCTGAAAGACCATTTCCATTTGAACTTAAATTTAAAAATCGAATAAAAATACAAACTAGTGTTTTGTAAAGGTATTACACGATCTGAGAAGCATTTGATTAGTAAAAATAAACCATTCCTTACTTATTTATACAGAAAAATGTATAGGTGTCCTGAAAGACCATTTCCATTTAAATTTAAATTTAAAAATCGAACAAAAATCCAAACCAGTATTTTGTAAAGGTGTTAAACGATCTGAGAAGCATTTGATTAGTAAAAATAAACCATTCCTTATTTATTTATACAGAAAAATGTACAGGTGTCCTGAAAGACCATTTCCATTTAAACTTAAATTTAAGAATCGAACAAAAATACAAACCAGTGTTTTGTAAAGGTGTTACACGATCTGAGAAGCATTTGATTAGTAAAAATAAACCATTCCTTACTTATTTATACAGAAAAATGTACAGGGGTCCTGAAAGACCATTTCCATTTAAACTTAAATTTAAAAATCGAACAAAAATCCAAACCAGTATTTTGTAAAGGTGTTAAACGATCTGAGAAGTGTGTTTGTAGAGTAAAAATAAACCATTCCTTGCTTATTTATACAGAAAAATGTACAGGGGTCCTGAAAGACCATTTCCATTTAAACTTAAATTTAAGAATCGAACAAAAATACAAACCAGTGTTTTGTAAAGGTGTTACACGATCTGAGAAGCATTTGATTAGTAAAAATAAACCATTCCTTACTTATTTATACAGAAAAATGTACCGGGGTCCTGAAAGACCATTTCCATTTAAACTTAAATTTAAAAATCGAATAAAAATACAAACTAGTGTTTTGTAAAGGTATTACACGATCTGAGAAGCATTTGATTAGTAAAAATAAACCATTCCTTGTTTATTTATACAGAAAAATGTACAGGGGTCCTGAAAGACCATTTCCATTTAAACTTAAATTTAAAAAATCGAATAAAAATCTAAACTATTGTTTTGTAAACGTGTTGCGCGATCTGAGAAGCATTTGATTAGTAAAAATAAATCATTCCTTGTTTATTTATACAGAAAAATGTACAGGGGTCCTGAAAGACCATTTCCATTTGAACTTAAATTTAAAAATCGAATAAAAATACAAACTAGTGTTTTGTAAAGGTATTACACGATCTGAGAAGCATTTGATTAGTAAAAATAAACCATTCCTTACTTATTTATACAGAAAAATGTATAGGTGTCCTGAAAGACCATTTCCATTTAAATTTAAATTTAAAAATCGAACAAAAATCCAAACCAGTATTTTGTAAAGGTGTTAAACGATCTGAGAAGCATTTGATTAGTAAAAATAAACCATTCCTTATTTATTTATACAGAAAAATGTACAGGGGTCCTGAAAGACCATTTCCATTTAAACTTAAATTTAAAAATCGAATAAAAATCTAGACTATTGTTTTGTAAACGTGTTGCACGATCTGAGAAGCGTGTTTGTAGAGTAAAAATGTTTGGGAAACGCGTGGAAGACCTGTACACGACGCAGCAAAAAGGATTACCCGGCAATATCGGTGACGTACTTGTCACTCGGAGTTTCCTGGGGTATTACGTAGCAGATAAGGCGTTTACTGTCGTTTAGCATACTCGTCGTCTCACCTTCGCTCGAACGAATCCCCGTGATCAAGGCGGCGACACGTACGCTCGCGAAGGCAATTAAAACCGTCCTACGAAGACACGACGTCGTTGTGTAACCTCGACAACGAGCATAAACGAAAACATCAATGAACCGACGAGTGGAATCGCTGATTTATTCACCGAATGGTGAGGGGGGGCTGTCGAATCGCCATCGCGAGGCTCAGACTTTAATTCGATTAATTAATTCAATTTCGGGCTCGATCGATTCGAGTGTTTGTAGGAAACGATTTGACCAAATTTGGACAAGTTTCTCTTAAAATATCGAACCGATAGAAATCCCCTTTGTAAATAGTTACAATTCAATCGATTAATTTAAATAGTCTGTCTAGAGAACAATCTAACCAATGTTGGACAATTTAAGAGTATCAGGCTGATAATTCTAATGGAATTAAATCGATCAATTTTACGAGCGTGTTTAGAGAACGATGTAACCAAATTTTGAAGGTTTTGCTTTCCTTTTTTTTTTAAGATATTGATAAATGGTTATAAAATAAATTCTCGCAACAGCTACTGGGAGAATTAAAAGGTCGTATCGAAGAAGTTCGACTCGCGAGTGGCGTATAAATTGCTGGCTCGAGGGGGTCGAAGGTTCGACAGGATTTTCGAAAGAGAAAAAGAACAGTCGTGAATCGATCTTGCACCGTCGAGCGCATCGAGTCATGAATGAACACACGTTACGAGTATCGATTGGTTCGAGCAGGTTGCCGATGCGTTTGAATAAAGTTAAGGCGAGCGGTCGCTTAGTATGGATTTGCCGCCTTATGCGATTACGTATGCACGAGGAGTTGAATGTTACGAGCGTTATGACTCGTGTCTGTCATAAGACCTCATGCATGGCTTCTTTCCACGGTTCTCTGCTCTTACGCCTTCTTGCTCCTTTTCTCCCGGTTTAAACGATCGTCTCGATCCATTCACCCTTTCTTATTCTTTCCATTTCTTTAGTCAGGATATTATAACGATTCATCAACTCGTTGAAGACAATATTCCACCATTTTCTTAGTCTTTCGTGCAGTTCTTCTCACGCGTCGAAATTTATCGTTAGGCGCCATATTGGATCCATGCAGGGTCGAGCAAAATTTTCGAATATTCGATAAAATCAACCCACGGCAATTTAAATATTCCACTATATAAACGAACCTTTCTTCTGTTCTCGAATCAAAATTTCTCTTCAGTCGCCATATTGGATCCACGCAGGGTCGAGCAAAATTTTTATTCAAATATCCCATCAAATCAACGAGCATTGATTTATAAATTTGTATCCCTCCACTGTGAAATATTTCACTTCATAAATGAACCGTTTATTTTTGTTTTATCGAGTAATCAACAATCATTCGTTATATGATCGAAATTCTTTACCTATACAGGGTGTTAGGCCACCCCTCGGAAAAATTTTAATAGAGGATTCTAGAGGCCAAAATAAGACGAAAATCAAGAATACCAATTTGTTGATGGAGGCTTCGTTAAAAAGTTATTAACAATTAAATTCAAACATTTCAAATCGTTCTGGAAAAATTATTTTCGGTTGCGGGGGTCGATTACGATCATTTTTTGTCAATAAACATACCACCGAAATCCTACCCATTTTCTAGAAAAAAATTCGAGGTGTGAAATTTTTCGACGGAAAAAAAAAATTTCAAATCGTTTTGAAAAAATTATTTTCGATTGCGGGGGTCAATTACAATCATTTTTGGTCAATAGACATACCCTCGAAATCCTACCTAGTTTCGAGAAAAAAATTCGAGTAGATGTGAAAGTGTTCGGTGAAATTAAACGTTTTTAAATCGTTATAAAAAAATTATGTCTAGTCGCAGGGGTCGATTACAATCATTTTCGGTGAATACACATACCCCCGAAATCCTACGCACTTTCGAGAAAAAAATTCGAGGGGTAAAATTTTTGACAAAATTTAAAAATTTCAAGTCATTCTGGAAAAATTATTTTCGGTTGCAGGGGTTGATTACAATCAATTTTGGTGAATACACATTACCTCGAAATCCTACCCAGTTTCGAGAAAAAAATTCAGTACAGGCAGAACTTTAAACGTTAATAAAATTTCAACGAAGCCTCCATCAACAAATTGGTATTCTTGATTTTCGTCTTATTTTGGCCTCTAGAATCCCGCATTAAAATTTTTCCCAGGGGTACCTGAACACCCTGTATAAGAACGTCGCGTTACCGCGCCTTTCTCTCCTTCAAAGTTTGGAAGCTTCATGAAAAATATGTTTGCAACGATCGAGAAGATTTTATCGGTGCAAAAATAGTTTCAAGTAAAAATCGTAGTCGAATTTCAGCTGGATCTGATCGAGACAGAAGCGGGGCTATAAAAGTCGTCGTTTGAAAATTGCTGAATTCCCAGTAACCGGGATACGACGTCCACTTCCAGGAGTCGCGATTTCCCGTCGGAAAAGTTTCTAATATACTCTTGGTGGCTTTCCTGGACGGCGGGTTGGCTCGTCTGCGGATCGATCGGATCGACCGGACCCGGGGATGGTTTGTTTGAATAACTCGAGTGCGAATGTTTGCTCGCAAACTGTTGTTGCGTGATACGATTACGTGTGGGCGTAGATGTAACGAGCATTACGACGCGCGACCACCCTAAGGTATATTACAACGCGTACGGCTTCCATCGTTTCTTATTTGCTTCCCTCCTCGACGGACGCTCCCATCCCTTTTATTAACCTCGGGGTCACCGGCGAACGGCCCTAGTCCAGTCAACGAGCTTCAAATAAAATGGACAAACAGCAAAGTTTTCGAGTTCAGCAAATATGTCCATCGACGCGCACCGTCGAACGTGCAAACAGTCCCTTCGAAGCAGAAACAAGGAATCGTCGCCATTTTGCATGGTAGCTACTGTGCAGAGATCGAAAATTGTCGACAAATAGAATTAGCTGTGACTTTTACTCGTATGAATCGTCATTATTGGTCAATCACAAGTAAAAAAGAGTTATTGGATTTCTATATTGTCGCCATTTTGCATGGTAGCTACTGTGTAGAAATCGAAAATTGTCGACAAATAGAATTAGCTGTGACTTTCACTCGTATGAATCGTCATTATTGGTCAATCACAAGTAAAAAAGAGTTATTGGATTTCTATATTGTCGCCATTTTGCATGGTAGCTACTGTGTAGAGATCGAAAATTGTCGACAAATAGAATTAGTCGTGACTTTCACTCGTATAAATTGTCATTATTGGTCGATCACAAGCTAAAAAGAATTATTGCGTGTGTATATTGTCGCCATTTTGCATGGTAGCTACTGTGCAGAGATCGAAAATTGACGACAAATAGAATTAGCTGTGACTTTCACTCGTATGAATCGTCATTATTGGTTCATCACAAGCAAAAAGGAATTATTGGATTTCTATATCGCCGCCATCTTGCAAGGTAGCTACTGTGCAAACATCGAAAGTTGTCGACGAGTCGAATTAGCTGTGACTCTCACTCGTATAAATTGTCATTATTGGTCAATCACAAGCAGAAAGGAATTATTGGATTTCTATATCGTCGCCATCTTGCAAGGTAGCTGCTGTGCACAGATCGAAATATGTCGACAAGTGGAATTAACTGCGACTTTCACTCGTACGAATAGCCATTATTGACCAACAGAAAAGAATCATCGAGTCATACTGATTAATAGGAACCTAAATATGGGGATTTCCATATAGTCGCCATCTTGAACGATAGCTACTGTGCATAGATCGAAATATGTCGACGAGTCGAATGAGCTGTGACACTCACAGTTGAATAGTTTGAAAAATAAAAGTAAAATCTGAGAAACACAGACAAAAAGAGTCTTAAAAACGTAGAGGGAAAGTAAAAATAAGTTAATTCTATTCCCCTGTTTGGAAACGGTTTTAACCGGTTATAATTTCATCACCGACGACCAGAGGCGTTACCAAATTTTCTAGCCAATCTCACACGAGTCTTCCTTGACCGAAAATTCATCAGACGACAACCTCGTAACTCGCCGCTTGAATAATGTCGAGCTGCTGTTCAACATGCTCGGGGCTTATAATTAAATAAATCCCCCTAGAGTATACAGCGTGTATTCGGTTGTATATCAGGAACGTCAACAAGAACCCGTCGTCCAGTCGTTTGCTGGTGTTCGTTGCATTGCGTGGGTGGTGGTCCTCTTGCACGAAACAATTATTTTACCACCACTGCGTGTTTCGTTTGACTAATGGCGCAACCTTTCCCCGCCAGTCGGTCAAACGAAATAAAATAACATTTCACGCAACAATTAAACAACATACATCCTATTAAATTTACTCAAAATAATTATATCATTTTCTTGTAGTTACGATAGCCACAAATTCACAAAGTCGAAACGCGCGTCGGTATTTCGAAAAAGCTTCGATCCTTTCGATTTAATTTTGCATAAACAATGGCTCCTATCTCGGTTGGGGACGCGATCGATGTGGTGGACATCAATGTTTGAACCCGTAATACTTATTTGCAGACGTCGGTAGATCCGATGTAGAACGACTCGTACATTCTACGTGCTCCATTATGCATGAACCTGTGATTTCATTACGTATGTAGACGGTAACTATTTCGATTATCAGGCACAGAGTCGAAGAAGCCTAGAGTGGTCGGGTCAACTAGCGCACCTAGTTGATTAGACCAGCAGGATTTCATTCTGCTTCGAGGAGAACCGATTCTTTGTATCCGTGGAATTTTCACTGGTGCATTCGTCTCTTTGTTTTCCCGGTTGTCGTTAGATAAACTCGTTAGATAAATCCAAGTATTTCCGGGGTCCACACCCACGGTTTCCACGGCTTCCAATCAACCCAAACCTACCAAATAAAAGCCTGTGGAGCGTCGAAAAATATTGTGTCGCATCAACGATGCTTTGTACCCGTATTTACTGAGATATAACCGATTTAAAATTTTTAATAATGAACGGAGTCAGCGAATCCGGGGTCGACGCGTAACGCGAACGAGTCTAATATTTCAACAAACGTATGTGATTTGTTGTTTCAGAGCTGGAACTCGGCACACAATGCGTCGTCGAAATGTCCGGACAGCAAACCATCTTGCAGCATCCCACCACGATGGACAAAATCGAACGGTGAGCGATGGTTTACAGAACTTTTTTAAAAACACACCTTTTAACCTTTAACGCCGACAGATTTATACTTTGAGTGCACCTGCGAACTCCATCGAATATCTGACAGTGTTTACGATAACAAAGGAACCGATACGTTAGAAATAAATATTATTTAAAATATTTGCAACGGTTGGCGTAAAATTGAAGAGCGTTTATAATTAACGAGAGCCAACAACGCAAGTAACAGAGAAAATGTAGTAAAGTATAAAAGAGACGGTATATCGTAGATTCGCTAATCAATCCTTTCAAACGCGAAAGGTATTTGCACTCGAGGTATTGCTTGCAACATTACTCTTGTAATTCGAAAGCAAAGTAGGGAAAGCGTGGTGAACCAGAGTTAATTTCCGCGCCTTTCAGGAGCAACGCGGTTCTCGTTCACAGGCTTTTTAAGTTCAAGGATAAAACTCCGTTGCTTTCCATTATTACGGATTTACAGCCGATATTTACGCGTGAACGAGGATAATGGTGGAAACTCGGATCGCCCGCGCGCCAGATTATTAAAGCACACCGCCTTATCGCGATAGATAACACGGGCGTCGAACATTCGCGAAACGCAAACCAACTTCGATAAGTTTCCTTCACGTTAGGTTAACTTATTTCGAACAATAAATGTCGACGATTGTTTCGTCGCGTTTTTTTTATTCGACCTTTTAACCGTTATCGTACGAATTTTCAAAACGGCAGATTTTAATAAAATATGCGTCGAGTGGGTATACTTTTCCACAGGTTTTTAGACGATTCATTTACCATATCGGCGAGATCCCTCGAATAAAATGGCGACCGCCCGGATCCATCAAGATAAAATTTCTTTTCACCGCCCGAAGACCAGTTGCAAATTAAAAACTATCGATTTTGCTGCCAACCGCGCTCTTAGCTTTCAATCCCGGTGTAATTTAAGAGCTCTGTCTTAATTAAAAAATTCCAATGAAAGTTTCTCGGGGAAAGAAAAATTTCATCGGATCGAAAACTATTATTTATGTATTTACGATAGGTATTCGGTGTTTGTTAGAAGAATAAATATAATAGAAATAATAGCTGAAGTCGTTTGGCCGTGTCGACCAAGGCTGTCCTATTTGCAATTATTTTTTTTATAAACGAACAATTCACCCACGCGTTCGATATAAGGCGCTCTTAGAACGTTCATGGGATATTTCTGTTCGAAGGAGACATTAATTAGCGTTCGACGTTTCCTTGAAGAAAACGCGGTCTGACTAACGTAAACCTCGATGGTCGCTTTAAAGGGGGAGAAAAAAGAAACGAGGACCTCGTTTTAAAGTTGACCGTATACGGTCGAATTTT
Source organism: Colletes latitarsis (assembly GCF_051014445.1). NCBI lineage: Eukaryota > Metazoa > Arthropoda > Insecta > Hymenoptera > Colletidae > Colletes > Colletes latitarsis. The sequence continues at coordinate 20,075,787 of NC_135135.1, read as the reverse complement.
AATTAAGTTTCTCCTGAATTTTCGTGCGCTGCAAACGACAAACAAAATCTTCAATTTTTGCTAGAGTTCATTTTCTCGATATAATAACGTTCACAGCGAATAAAAGTAGCCAGGCGTTTACGTACGAAAAATTTAAAATATCCCCATCGACCGAAGGGTTGATCCCTGCGGATTAAAACGTTTTGTCTCCTCCTCGTCGAACTTGCACGCCTGTTAGCGCATAATCGAACGATCCTCGAACGAACTATTCATGTAGGATGCATCGTATCAGCTCGTGGCGGTCGAAATTATTCAACGAGCCCGTCCGCTTTGGAATAATAATTCAACGGGTTGTTCGATGACCGGCCTTCTGTTAGTCATCAGTCGCTGAAGTATCCATCTGATAACTGCTCTCTGCCAGTTATTATTCATCGTACATTTCTATTTCAAAGTCTGAATACGTTCAACTTAGTCATCCAGCGAACTAAAGCTTGCTCTACTAAACGATTCCACGAATGCAATATAAATCACATTAAAGAATTTAAAAACTTTAATCCAACTAAAACAGCTTTCGACCGAGTAATTTTTCAGTGCGACAAGTGAAATTAGCTGTGACTTTCATTCGTACGAATCGTCATTATTGATCGATCGCAAGCTAAAAAGAATTATTGCGCGTCTATATCGTCGCCATCTTGCAAGGTAGCTACTGTGCACAGATCGAAATATGTCGACAAATAGAATTAGCTGTGACTTTCACTCATATAAATTGTCATTATTGGTTCATCACAAGCAAAAAGGAATTATTGGATTTCTATATCGCCGCCATCTTGCAAGGTAGCTACTGAGCAAACATCGAAATATGTCGACAAGTGGAATTAACTGCGACTTTCACTCGTACGAATCGTCATTATTGGTTCATCAGAAGCAAAAAAGAATTATTAGATGTCTATATTGTCGCCATTTTGCAAGGTAGCTACTGTGCACAGATCGAAATATGTCGACAAGTGGAATTAACTGCGACTTCCACTCGTACGAATCGTCATTATTGGTTCGTCACAAGCAAAAAGGAATTATTAGATTTCTATATCGCCGCCATCTTGCAAGGTAGCTACTGTGCAAACATCGAAAGTTGTCGACGAGTCGAATTAGCTGCGATCTTCACTCGTACGAATTGCCATTATTAAGAATGCAGTGTAAAATTGACTGTCGGGTACGTATTCTAATTTTTGAATAAATAAAAAAGTTGTTCGAACAGTTGTGATTAATTTCTGGTGTCGTTTGCAACAGCTGCGTCTGACGTAACAGCGTACGATTTCAAACGGATACGATGTTACGAACGGATATGCGATAGCAATTTTTAACGACTACCAGATGCGTTCGTTTTTTTGCTCCTGCAGGGATCCAAACGTCCACGTCAAGGTAACATGATACTCTGGCGCGAATGTTTGTAAACGAGCGCATCCACGCAATTCTGCTATCGATTTCACTTTCCATGCATTTTCTTCGTTTTAACTGCGCTTTAAGAAGCCACGTGAAAAGTTTTGTAACATCGAATTTCTCGAGCTTTTATTTTATAATTTCGTGGATCGTCTTGAACCCCGAAACGGTCAAACGGTTCGAAATAACGTTCGAAAAGTTATTTCGCCAGTGTGAAGGCCTGCTCGTGAGTCAGACGGTAGACACAACGTTTGAAAACTGACTTGGAAAGTCGCGGCACACGCTCTCACGTTACGCTTCAACGTCGGCCAAGAGCACAATAACGCGCCGACAAATACGGTAGAAAGTTCTGAACTGTTCGCGAGCGTACGTCTAATTTTAATTTATGAAAGAATATTCGGAACGGTGGTTCTTAAATGGAACAATCTGTGCGGAATATTCCCTCGCATCTCGGGCTGGCATTCTCGTGGACCGTTTCCACTTTTAACAATCGCTGTTGTAGTTTCTACGCGTGACGCTGGCTCTAAGTACCACGAGACTTTTAGGAAAACGTTTCATTCTCCCTCTGTGGGTCCTTTATACAATAACGAAAGAACAAGTAAAGTGACTATGGGGAAAGTAGCTTATTAACTTTTTAATATTCAATTTATATATTTACTCGAGGAAAAATTAGTCGAAAGGAAGACCTTGCTGCGTTTGAGGGTGTTTGAGATTGTTTGAACGATACAATATTCCAGCTACGGAGAATATATACAAAGCAGATCGTTTCTCGTTTCTGTTTTGCGTAACTCGCGGTCCTCCAGGACTTCAACTTTACTATCTGTTCGAACTTTTGCAAAATGCAACGCGTTGGCCCCCGCGTTTGTCCCAGTTCGGTTCTTCAAAACTATACTCGAGGTACAAAGTCTCAGACAGGTTGATAGCGTAGCATAATATTAATGTTAACGTTTTCTTGGGAAGCATCATTAATCTTCCATGGTCTGAATCCGTCGCTGTGAAACAGTTCGATTTCAACTGGCGCTCTGTTGTGTCTGTCTTGGTCCGATATGCCGTAAGAATTAATTTCACGATAGTTAATTTCGCAATAAAAGTGGAAAGCGAACGTACCAGCTAGCCGCAGAAAGTTCACTCGTATTAATCTTAACAGTGAACGCGTACTTTGATGTTTTTCTTTCATGTTCGCCGACGAAAGTGTGCTTCCACCGTCGATTATTATTGTTCGGTTTGTTTTTTAAGAATTATACACGTCTGAAGTTCATTTTGAGAATCATTACTATACTCGTCTCTGTTTAAGAAAAAATTAACGAATGAATTGTTGATTTAATTAGGAGAGATAGAAATGTTCAATTTACGAATCACGTTTGAAGTTCATTTTGAGAATCATTTTTGTACTTGTCTCCGTTTAAAAAAGAATTAAGAAATTAATTGTTGATTTAATTTGGGTGGAATAGAAATGTTCAATTTACGAATCACGTTTGGGGTTCATTTTGAGAATCATTTTTGTACTTGTTTCCGTTTAAAAAAGAATTAAGAAATTAATTGTTGATTTAATTTGGGTGGAATAGAAATGTTCAATTTACGATTCACGTCTGGGGTTCATTTTACGAATCATCCTTAATTTCGTCTTTCTCTAAGACAGAATTAACGAATTAATTGTTGATTTAAGTGGGTGGGATAGAAATGTTCAATTTACGAATCATGTTTGAAATTCATTTTGAGAATCATTTTTGTACTTGTCTCTGTTTAAAAAAGAATTAAGAAATTAATTGTTGATTTAATTTGGGTGGAATAGAAATGTTCAATTTACGAATCACGTTCATTTTAAGAATCATTCTCTTACTTGTCTCTGTCCGAGAAAGAATTAACAAATTACTTGTTGGTTTAATTGGGAGAGATAGAAATGTTCAATTTACGAATCACGTTTGAAGTTCATTTTGAGAATCATTTTTGTACTTGTCTCCGTTTAAAAAAGAATTAAGAAATTAATTGTTGATTTAATTTGGGTGAAATAGAAATGTTCAATTTACGAATCACGTCTGGAGTTCATTTTAAGAATCATTCTCTTACTTGTCTCTGTCCGAGAAAGAATTAACAAATTACTTGTTGGTTTAATTGGGAGAGATAGAAATGTTCAATTTACGAATGACGTCTGAGGTTCATTTTAAGAATCACTACTGTGTTTACGATTAACGGATTAATTAGTTTCAAAGTTTGTCGCGTTAAAGGATCATCTCGTTAAGACGTGGGTGAAAAATGATCCTCCAAATTGTATTCTTTTACGCTTCCGCGCTAAATTTCAGTTAATTCCGTTCCATAATGAAACCTCGCCCGCAAGACTTTATCCGGCTGATTAATCGCGAAGTTGCTTTAATCGTGCGTATTTTCGTCGCGAAAACGAATGGCGAGCTTTAAGGTCGCCGTGCCCCGCGGCCGATTATTCACGGTTAATTATCCTACGTGCTAATTGCCAGCCAAGAATCGAGAGACCACGCGTGGGCGTGTACGTGATCGCGCGTTCTCGCCGTGACTTTAGGTATGATAAACTGTCGGCTGGGAAAAACAGCGCACAATTATTAATCCGCGCGTGCGATGGCTCATTACGGCCAAGACCTTGCATCGCAAACAGTCACCAGCGATGGGCCAGCGACGGGTTAGAACGTCTCGCGAGCAACGTCGAAACTGAACAATTTATTAAACGCAATAATCAATTCCAAATAAAAATTCTCGATTTCAGTCACGTCGAATTATGATCGCGCGACATGGTCAGTTTCATATACTTTCCGACGTGACCTAATATTTCTCTGGAGTCGATGGATTTCCGCGTTCGATAGATTTTTCTCGGTTCTGTTACGCGAGGTCGGCCCGAGCCACGTTCGTTCAAAGGACGGCCAGTGCGTAATAATAAGGGCAGAGAAACGATTATACACGGTCTCTGATAAATTATGGAACGTTTGACCTATCTCGACGTTTCGGATCTGGCACGCGTCGAGGATAATCGAGCGGGGAATAAAATTTTCTGAAGTGGGTCAGCGTGTCGAAGCTTCGCGAGGGCTTTACAGTCGTTCTTTCAAAGCGAGGGTTTCCGTACATTTTCAGCGGAATGATTTAACGAATCGAACCTCGGCCGATTCCCTCGGCCCTCCCTGAAACAATTTCGATAAGAAAACACGAACGAAACTCGATAGTTATTTTTTTATCAGCGATTTATCGTATCGAATATACATACACAGGATATCCAAAATGGTAGACACCAAACTTATACTACGTGTTATTAAAAAGATGAAAAAACTTCAAATAAATTAATGTCCAAAAATGCAAAGTTTGGTCTCAATCTTTCTGGACACCCTGTACACTGCATCGTACGACAGCCATGCTTTGTGTTCAAAAATATTTATAATAGATTTTGCACGCTTTCGGCGTTCGTTCGAAAACTGATTGCTTCGTAGGAGCCATCAAGAGATCCAATATGGCGGCGATGGAGTTTATTGTCTCCATGGCGTGTATTGGAATCGGGTCAGATATCGAGAACGCGAGTTTGCTGCCCGTTAGGGTGCAATTTACTCTTTTATTAACGATCGAGCAGATTGCTGGGAGGTCCGGGGATTGAAATGTTTCCATCGATTGGTAAACCAACTTTTGCGAATTTATCCGTGTCACGGACAATTTCCTTGTTTTCCATGCCCCCGTAAACACGGAGGAGACAGAACGGGCATTTCTCAAACCCCCGACGTCTCGTTTTTACAGCCCTAAGGCGACATACGGCGAGTCGATCGATGCCTGGTCGTTTTTAATATTCCGAGAAAACAATATTCCCTCTATTACGCGTCACGATTTTTCGACCGTTTCGGAAATAAATCAACCGATGGTATCGGTCAGTACGAAATTTTGCAATCGCGTAAAGCATCGCGTTCATCTTGCAAAACCCGTGCACGGTTACGCAAAATTAGAGTTTGGTAACGGTTGGAAAATAATAACGGGCACGTGCGTGCCGGAGAATGACTCACGATGCACGAATTTATGGCAGCCCGGGAACCGGACGATTTTGGTCGCTTTCGAAAAACATGAAACGGGGACCACGTTATAGCGATTCGGGTTCGAACGAAGCGAATGTGTCTCTAGATTCAACGTAGTTAATTCGGTTTCTTGTTAAACGAGACATTATTCGCGGTATTCCACGATCGCGATCGGGAGATTCGCTGCGTAATCGTTTTGCGAAACTTCTTGCGAACTAGGTGAAAACAAACGGGAGCGTTTCGTTGCGCGAGCCTCATAAACGTTCTCGTTTTTCATAGGGAAACGAAAGTGCTTCTGATTGCGACGTTCCTGGTAAGAAAACTGCCACGAAAGCTCGCAGACCCGCGAACGTTATAAATTTATTTTCCTCGAGAGCATAAACAGGTGAAATCGTTCGAGTTTCAGAATTCGTTACTTCGAATTTTCCCTGTCTGTAACTCCGCCATTTTTCAAATTATAACTCGATAAATAGAAACGTTCGATGGTTGAATTTTGTTCGTCAAAAAATGACAAGTATCGTTCGTACATGATTTATAATTTCAAGATAATCCAGCACGCGGTATTCGTTGCTTGAAATTTAAAGATGGCCTCCCTCGATTTTCCGACCAACACTTGCATAAGCGAGCGACTACTGTATTTTGAACGACCTATTTTATTCTTTTCGCGATTATGCGTCGACCCGTGCACATTTTCCTCGCGTTATTAAAACGTCGGTGTTCCGGGCAAACAATAACGGTTACGTTAAAAAGGTCAAGCGGGCGTTTGATATGGCCGCGGTACTTAAACCCATTCAAAACAAGCGTCATGCATTTTACACCGGGCGTAAATGAACAAAGTCCGCGGCTGAACGGGTTAAATAAACTCGGTACGAATGTATCGCGGTCTGTGGCGGACAGTTTTCCGACCGAACAAGACAAAAGTTGTGCCAAATTGCGTTTTACCGTCGGGCAGTCGTTTCGCGAAATCCGAACGAGAGCGAACGCTAATCAACGTTCGTAACAAACGATGACTAACCTCAAAAGCGTTCAACGGAGCCTTATTGCACGCACAAGTCGCGACGATAAATAAATCGGTCTTTGTTGGAAACGCCGTTTCTGGTCGCGTGGATTTTTACGCGGTAGCCGTCGGTGAATGCAACAGCATCGGCTGTACAAAGACCCTTTCCGGATAGTATCTCGTCCGATGTATGGGCTCATTGTGACTCATTCGCCTCCGACGCTCGATACAAACGCGGCTTTTTGTACGACACCGGCTCCTTGCAGTGCCAAACCAACACGACGAACCTGTCGTGACAATGCAACACGCGCGTACAGTGTGGCTCCAGCGACGGGGCCAGATAAAAAGGAAACGTTTAAGATGATTTGGCAAAAGTATGATAATGAAATGGTCCGTTATTTTTCGCCTCCGTAGCACCGAAAGCTTGCATCTTCTTTTACCGGCCCTAACTTACCGACTCAGACTAGTCACGACCGATCCTAACCTCCAATTTTACACTTTCCTCAGACTCGCCTGAATTCTATTCTAATATCCTGTAGCTTACCAAATCTCCTATCTACCTATCTCTATCTACCTTCCCTATTTTCAATTACCCTTAAACACTCGAGTAGCTTTACTGTCGCAATTTCCACGACGCGACACATGCTCCACCGCCGCCATTAACCGACTCCCTCTACATCGTACATATTTTATGGTTATTAATTTTAGAATTTCCTAAAGAAATAAAAGCACATCGTTTTGTTCTGGTAAAAGTTGGAGGGGTCGAAAGGAATCGTTCAGATTCGAGCGTCGAACAATGCGAATTAAATCGTAGAAAATTTTTCGCAGCGATTTCGTTCCGTCTTCGATCATAACCTATAACAGCTTGGCCCAGTTTTTTGGAATCGTCCTGTATGTAGTTATGGCGCGCTCGTGCTCCTCGTGAAACGGAATTATGAGCTCGAAGCACTCGCGTAACCCGCGAACGTGCTCCCCCTCGTGCTTGAAAAATATCCGCGATGTTGAAGTGCTTTTCGCGGCGCCATCGCGTCCGACAACGAAACGAGCTACGTAATTTCCGAATATCCGACCGTTTTTCGAGACCCTTTCGACCTTAACACGCGTTTCGTCGACAGAAACACGACCGCGGGGAAAACGATGCTGTGTTTCCTGGACCATTCCAAACATACACGAATCGTTTTCGTTGGACGTTCGGCGTTTCGGAGGATGGACAGCAGAGATTCGTAACAGATGGGCACCGTACGATTTACGCGGAATCATACTGTAATTACGCCGTAATCCACACGGTGTAATTACCGTCTAATTGCGGTGTAATCATAATCGTAAATCTTTACATCGTGCAATGACTGTCTAATTATCGTTTAATTGCGGCGTGATTACGATGCAGGTAAATAACCGGTATGTTTACAGTAATCGTTGCGTGGGAAACGCGATCGAGTTACATTTTACAAGTGGCTCTGTCTTTTAGGCGTCGTGACATTCCGTGATCGGTCAAGGAATGCGTAGGAATAGATGGACGGTCGAATCTTGTGAGAAAGAAAGGTCGAGCGTAGCCCTCTGCTGGCGATTTCGAGAAGTATACAGGGTGTTCGGGCACCCCTGGGAAAAATTTTAATGGGGGATTCTAGGGGCCAAAATAAGACAAAAATCAAGAATATCAATTTGTCGATGGAGGCTTTGTTAAAAAGTTATTAACGTTTAAAGTTCCGCACGTACTGAATTTTTTTCTAGAAAGTGGGTAGGATTTCGAGGGTATGTCTATTCACCAAAAATGATTGAAATCAACCTCCGCAACCGAAAATAATTTTTTCAGAATGATTTGAAATTTTTTTTTTCGTCGAACAATTTAGGCATCTTTCTGAATTTTTTTCTCGAAAATGCGTAGGATTTCGGGGGTATGTCTGTTCACCAAAAATGATTGTAATTGATCCTCGCAACCGAAAATAATTTTTCCAAAACGATTTGAAAATTTTTTTTTCCGTCGAAAAATTTCACACCTCGAATTTTTTTCTAGAAAGTGGGTAGGATTTCGAGGGTATGTCTATTCACCAAAAATGATTGAAATCAACCTCCGCAACCGAAAATAATTTTTTCAGAATGATTTGAAAGTTTTTTTTTTCGTCGAACAATTTAGGCATCTTTCTGAATTTTTTTCTCGAAAATGCGTAGGATTTCGGGGGTATGTCTGTTCACCAAAAATGATTGTAATTGACCCTCGCAACTGAAAATAATTTTTCCAAAACGATTTGAAAATTTTTTTTTCCGTCGAAAAATTTCACACCTTCTCAAATTTTTTTCTAGAAAGTGGGTAGGATTTCGAGGGTATGTCTATTCACCAAAAATGATTGAAATCAACCTCCGCAACGGAAAATAATTTTTTCAGAATGATTTGAAATTTTTTTTTTTCGTCGAAGAATTCAGGTGCCAAATTAGATTTTCGGTAAGGAATTTTTTTCTCGAAAGTGCGACTTTTCTGTCGTGCACAAAACTTCTTTTTAAGAACGACAAAGATATAATTCAGAGGCGTGTTTACGTCTTCTATTAGACGATAATTCTTTTAAAAATTAAAGTTTTAATAAACGAGCATTAGAAAGACCAAATCCTTTCGGAGAACAGATTTTTCTCAAGTTTGATCAAAGATTCAAGGATAATCGAATACTTCGGTAGAATCAGGTTTCGTTCAAGTTCTTGTTCTCGCTGGATTCATCGTGGAAGGGCGAAGAGTTGGGAGTTTACCAGCGTCGCGTCGAGAAATGGCGACCGTACGCATAATAACAGCGGCGTTCTGCCAATAATTCCGATTTTTATTGCGAAGTTTCGAGGGCGAGACCGATGTCGTCCGTAAATCGTGCCCTACGAGTCGAAACCATAAAGCGTCTACGAATCGTCCTTTACTGCTCGAAGTTCCATCGCAATAAACGTGGTCGAGGAATCTGTGCCAAACATCCTCCGCGTTGTCACGTCCTGTCCACGCTGCTTCCTCTCGCGTACTCCGCGACGCGGGCGGACTAACTGCGTTATTAGTTTCCGCAAGCCGGGGGCGACGTTTGTGCACGCTCGCCTATGTAAATAGAACCTAGAGACACTTCTCTGTCGCGTACCTGGCTGTCGACGGATATTACACGGTCAGTCCCGCGTTGGCGTGTTCCTGGAAATGACCGATGATTTGTCGACGTCCCGTTCGCCTTGTAACAATATTTAACGTCCCAAAGGACCCGACCAGAAATAGGAACGCCAGATTTCTCAGCGCTTCCCCCCATCCGTGGTACATTTTTCCAACACACAGACTCTCACCTTTATCGAGAAAATTACAAGGAAGATTTTTAAATCGGGATTATTTATTCCTGCATTGAATTTTAATAGGATACGAATCGATAATAATTTTCAATAGAAATTTAGCTACGGTGGCTTTTATTTTACGATTATTAGCAAATTATTAACGAGCAAATATTATCGTATCGTGTTCGTTCTCGACGCGAATATACAAAGCAAAGTTTCCGTTTGATCCGCACAGTTTGATGGTTCGCGGAACTCCGGCCAAACCGGAAGTCTTCCTTTCGCGGGAAAAGTTGGTTTCGCGATTCCATCGTGTAAGAATATTCGTTTGATGTGTTCGCGGAGAAACTTCGTTACGAGAATTTGCAGAAACGGCGAACGACCCCGGTAATATCTGGCCGGAAAAGTGTACGGCTCGAGTTTTCTTTCGCGGCGTAATGTCCGTCGAAAGCACGACGTGCCAACGTTTAATATCGCCGGGTGATATCGCTGGTTAATAGGAAATCGATGAAACGGGGGATCCGTATCTTGAACTTGGCGCGCGAAAGTCTGCCAGGACGTATCCAACGATGCGATACAACGTCGAGCTTCTCGATAAAAATTACCGCGGACCGTCGCGACGAAAAACGAGACGAGAGTGAATCTATTCGAAGCGAACGGCACGATAAATTATTTCGAGGCTCCCGCTATCCATTTACCATGTTTTAGCAGTACGAAAAATATTTTTTAATACCGAAGAAATGAGAAACGGTGGTGGAAGACCGGTTCACTGTCCGGTCTCTTAATGGCGTATCCAAAAGCATGGTGGTATGTCTCGTATACGGGTTATGGACAGTGAACGTGGAAGTGTTAAGCTAGAAAATTGTAAAAATCGAGGATCTCAAATTTTTCACTAAAATAAAAATTACAATTTGTTAATTTTATATGGTATATATGCACGTTTAACAAGACAATGGATGTTATGCATCTGTTGACACGCGTACGTATACGTAAATCGCGTTTTATCTTATCGACAGTAGCACGTGACTCACAGTTACTCCTAACTGCAATGTTTTTTATCACTTTACTCGAACTAAGAAGATACAGAATACACAGAGTATAAAATGTGCCAGATTTCGAGGTTCACGCTGGGATAAATAACACAGTAGAATGCATCCTTAAAGACCCGTCATGGTCAGACTCAACGAAGGAGATTAAGTCAGGTACCTCGAAAGGTATTTATAAATGGTGACGCGTCTCACTCGTTGCTTTCGACTTGGGAAATTAATGCTCGGGGAACGTTCGACGATTAACGAACCGCGAAATGTTCGCGGAAAAATCGTTTTTCGACAACGAGGAATGCTCGAGGCGCGAGTCAGCGGCGAGGAATGCACTTTGGTTGCCTAGGCGCGTGGATATTAGCAGTTTAGGACTTTCTCGACCGACGATCGGAGAAAGTTGTCGCTTTTGAAGCGTTTCGTCGCGTACGAGCTTCTCCCCCCCTCAGTATGTAGAACTTGGAAATTGAATTGAAACTCGGTAGCTGCTGCTTGCCACTGTCGAGGATGTCTGTCTTCATTGTGCAATTCAATTTTCGAGGAAGTTCTCGGCGGAATGGTAACGCGCGACGAGTTCTTTCTTTTCTCGCTGGCGGGTTCCGTCGAGCGAGAAAAAAGGAAATTGTCGACTCCTCGGAGCGAATTTTTTCGTGGCTTTTAACGATCCAGCGGCCAGTCACGGAACGACCAGAATTCTTACTTAATTGTTATTTTATCGGTGATTATTTTAAAAGTAATTTCAGACTCAATTCCGATAAAATCTAGATCCGATATCGAAATTTGTGGGAGAACTTTTATCACGGTGAATCAGAATGTTTCTAAATGTCTGTTAACGAGTAGGAACGGATAAATGACCTCACGAGTGAGGGAAGAACGAGTCTCTGCGTCAGCAAACAGCTATATAGCTGTTGTAGGTGGTCGTCGATTGCGTGGGCAATGCAAAACAGCGAACCAAAAGCTACCTATATTGCGCCTTATTGGATATGTCATGCAACAGATCTCGTCACTCTTTATAAACGTCCCAGTGAATACTCGACACTATGGAAACGAGACTTCGGATATGATGCATATTTAGTTCTGTAAAATTAGTCTATTTTCTAGAGTCAGTTTTCACATAGGTATTTGCAATTTTTCTGAACGGTCATCAGATTTAACGAAGAACAGATATACTGTAATAAAGGCAATAGTAATCGTAAAAAAATCACGATAGTCTTCGAGAAACTCTCTTAGTAAAGGTCAGGCTTTCTATCTAATTTTGTTAAAACATTCAAGTTCACTCTTAGATCTATAATTTTCTCTTATATCTAAATAAACAGTTTTAATTTCGCAGCCATTAGCTCGGTGTTACCCACGATAGAAAAGCTTTTTTATCGTGAGTAACACCGATTACCAGGTCTCACCACGTGGAGGTTGCTGCGAGTGGAGACCCAAAGAGAGATAGATGGAATCCTAGTTCCATCGATCTCCCTTTCGCAATTTTACAATCTGAGTGACTAAACTAAGAAGATAGAAGGAGCCAAAGTCCCTTCGATCTTCTAGTTTAGTTGTGCCAAGTAATTGTTTGGTTAAAAAGAGGGATGAAGCTAATTCGTGAGAGACGCGACGCGACGCGACGCTGAACCGTGCAGCGGATCTTCCGGATCGAACCTACTGCACTTGCTAACTCGATCTCTATAGAAAAATGGATGCTGCATCCCTGAATCGAGGTCTCCATTTCTCCAACGCAACTCGCCGGGAGCCCGAAGGACCCGACTTGAGTTGTCTGACAAAGAGAGAGTACCTGAGACAGGAACGACTTCCGCTGGAAGGTGTGCGTTTCCGCAGAATACGGAAACTCCACACCTTCCAGCGAAGAAACATTTTCCTTCAATCGAGCTACCAAGGGAAGGCGATTAGATCTTTCGGACCAGATACACGGCCGATCACATGTTTCAATCGATGAAACAGCGGTGATCGAAGCTAGGAACGAGAGAACGAGTCGAGAGAAGCTAGTTGGTGAACAATTACTTGACACATACGTAGACGCGTACAATGGTCGTCGAAGCTTAAGTCTAGTTTAATTATACCAAGTAATTATTTGGTTTAAAGAAGAGTGAAGCTAATTCGTGAGAGACGCGACGCGACGCGATGCTGAACCGTACAGCGGATCTTCGGGATCGAACCTACTGCACTTGCTAACTCGATCTCTATAGAAAAATGGATGCTGCATCCCTGAATCGAGGTCTCCATTTCTCCAACGCAACTCGCCGGGAGCCCGAAGGACCCGACTTGAGTTGTCTGACAAAGAGAGAGTACCTGAGACAGGAACGACTTCCGCTGGAAGGTGTGCGTTTCCGCAGAATACGGAAACTCCACACCTTCCAGCGAAGAAACATTTTCCTTCGATCGAGCTACCAAGAGAAGGCGGTTAGACCTTTCGGACCAACTGGACGGCCGATCACATGTTTCGTTCGTCGAAACAGCGGTGATCGAAGCGAGAAACGAGAGAACGAATCGAGTGAAGCTACTTGTTAAATAATTACTTGGCATACGGGGGCCGCGTACAATGGTCGTCGATGCTTAAGTCTAGTTTAATTATACCAAGTAATTATTTGGTTTAAAGAGGAGTGAAGCTAAATCGTGGGAGACGCGACGCGACGCGACGCTGAACCGTGCAGCGGATCTTCGGGATCGAACCTACTGCACTTGCTAACTCGATCTCTATAGAAAAATGGATGCTGCATCCCTGAATCGAGGTCTCCATTTCTCCAACGCAACCCGCCGGGAGCCCGAAGGACCCGACTTGAGTTGTCTGACAAAGAGAGAGTACCTGAGACAGGAACGACTTCCGCTGGAAGGTGTGCGTTTCCGCAGAATACGGAAACTCCACACCTTCCAGCGAAGAAACATTTTCCTTCGATCGAGCTACCAAGAGAAGGAGGTTAGATCTTTCGGACCAACTGGACGGCCGATCACATGTTTCGTTCGTCGAAACAGCGGTGATCGAAGCGAGAAACGAGAGAACGAATCGAGTGAAGCTACTTGTTAAATAATTACTTGGCGTACGGGGACGCGTACAATGGTCGTCGATGCTTAAGTCTAGTTTAATTATACCAAGTAATTATTTGGTTTAAAGAAGAGTGAAGCTAATTCGTGAGAGACGCGGCACGACGCGATGCTGAACCGTACAGCGGATCTTCGGGATCGAACCTACTGCACCTGCTAACTCGATCTCTATAGAAAAATGGATGCTGCATCCCTGAATCGAGGTCTCCATTTCTCCAACGCAACCCGCCGGGAGCCCGAAGGACCCGACTTGAGTTGTCTGACAAAGAGAGAGTACCTGAGACAGGAACGACTTCCGCTGGAAGGTGTGCGTTTCCGCAGAATACGGAAACTCCACACCTTCCAGCGAAGAAACATTTTCCTTCGATCGAGCTACCAAGAGAAGGCGGTTAGACCTTTCGGACCAACTGGACGGCCGATCACATGTTTCGTTCGTCGAAACAGCGGTGATCGAAGCGAGAAACGAGAGAACGAATCGAGTGAAGCTACTTGTTAAATAATTACTTGGCATACGGGGACGCGTATAATGGTCGTCGATGCTTAAGTCTAGTTTAATTGTACCAAGCAATTGTTTTGTTTAAAAAGAGGGGTGAAGCTAAATTCTGGGAGACGCGACGCAACGCGATGCTGAACCGTGCAGCAGATCTTCGGATCGAATCGACACTGCCCTTGGTAGATTGATTTCTATTTCTAGAAATCGATCTATCATGGACAGGCGACTAGATCTTTCGGACTAACTGGACGGCCGATCACATGTTTCGTTCTACGAAATAGCGATGATCGAAGCGAGAAACGAGGGAACGAATGAACGAGAAGCTAGTTGGTAAACAATTGCGTGGCACATACGCGGATACACTAGAGACTTAAAATTAACGTCGAGATTTGAGCTAGCAGATTCGGAACTAAAATTGAGAAGATAGGAGAAAACGAGACTCCTTCTATTTTCTAAATTAGTGGTACCAAGCAATTATCTCTTTTAAGAAGGGATGAAGCTAAATCGTGGGATACGCGACGCGACGCGATGCTAAACCATGCAGCAGATCTTAGGATCGAATCTACTGCCCTTGATATCTCGAGCTACCAAGGGAAGGCGATTATATCCTTTGGACCAACTACATGGGCGATCACTTGCTTTCTACATTAAAGCAGTGGTGATCGAAACGGGAAACGAGGGGACGAGAGAAAGTGAAGCTACTTGGTCAATAATTACTTGGTAGGGCGCGGTAACACGGACAATAGAGAAATCTTCGACGTTAATTTTAATATTCGCGACGAAGCTTAAGACTAATGTACTTGGAATTAAAGGTCCCTCGGCGGATGAATCCCTTGGTAGTTGAATCCCTCGATGATTGAATCCCTTGATGGTTGAATCCCTCTGTGGTTGAATCCCTTGGTAGTTGAATCTCTTGGTAGTTGAATCCCTCGATGATTGAATCCCTTGATGGTTGAATCCTCGGCGGATGAATCCCTCTGTGGTTGAATCTCTTGGTAGTTGAATCCCTTGGTAGTTGAATCCCTCGATGATTGAATCCCTCGATGATTGAATCCCTTGATGGTTGAATCCCTCGGCGGATGAATCCCTCTGTGATTGAATCCCTCTGTGGTTGAATCCCTCGATGATTGAATCCCTTGATGGTTGAATCCCTCGGCGGATGAATCCCTCTGTGGTTGAATCCCTTGGTAGTTGAATCCCTCAATGATTGAATCCCTTGATGGTTGAATCCCTCGGCGGTTGTAACGTCCTCCCTCGATGTCCTTGGAATTGATCTGCAATAGATCTGACCTGAAACAAAAACTGCTACTTGTGTTAGTATCATTAAAGAACACGTAATAAAGACCAATGTAGAGGAGTAATTTGTTGCGCTGATGTATCGGAGAATATAATGGAGCAGATGAAAATCTATAAGTTGGACAACCTACGAAATTTAGAAACATTCATACCTAAAGAATTAAATGATGAATGTTAGTATGGGTCTCATTCTATTAGCAGTGTACTTAGCAAAATGTGCTAAGGATATTACAAATAAAGACAAAATAGAAATTGGAATTAATTAACAAACGATGCTGATGTACCCAGCTGGAGTCAATGAATTGTACGAATTGAGAATATTTTTATCGAGTCAGAATCGGAAGAAAATGAACGGAACGTTGAAACCACATCACAGATAACGTCGAAGTAGAAATTATAATTAATCAACCGACGATACCGATGTACGCAGGTAAAGAGTCAAATGATTGTACGAAATAACAAGAAGCGGAACCAGTATTTTATCATACATCGTCTTTCAACATTAGCTCTTGTTAGAGGCAGACATGAATTCCAGAAATAATCGAAAGATAGAAACAGTGAATGACCACATATACTTAAGATACCACTTGGATTGTCAAAATTAATAATGAAAGAACAAAGATGACCAACAATTTAAGAGAATATCGATAAGAGGAAACATCCATAGAAACGAAACAGAAACTAGTAAATCAAACAAAATCAATATTTCCCTGAAACGGTACTGAGAAACATACAAGTAAATTTGGCATCAGTAAAATAAGAGAGGGGGAAAATTTGTACAGAACTCACAACTGGCCAGCAAGTAGTCACCATTGGTCGTAACAAGCTCACCATTGGTCAAGTGGTCAGTAGTGGTCAACTGGTCAGTAGTGGTCAACTGGTCAGTAGTGGTCAGTTCTGGTCACTAGTGGTCAGTACTGGTCAGTACTGGTCCCTCCTGGTCGCCACTGGTCAGCCTGGGATGATCCCGGGATACCCACCAAGCCAGGAGCTGCGCCACCCTTGGAGTCCCCCGCGAGAATGAGTCATGTAAGACTCCGCATGAGGTGACGGAGGAGTGGGGAGAGCACAGCGTGCGTCAGCCATCTTAACTCGTCCGTTGGACAAATTATTTCGCGAAAAATTATTATTTACGCATACTGATGGACCCTTTCATTATTTTTATGCCACATATCAGTAGCAATTGTTCAAACTATTGCATTGTAATGTTAAACAATGCTGAATATGACCGTAGGGTTCTGGATCCCCAGAAAAATGGGCCGAAAAAACACATTGGATGCAACGGCTACTTGTCCGTGCTTTCATATTTAACACTTTACTGACCACATGGCGATTGACCCTAGTTTGTTAGACAGGTTTACGCTTTTTCTTGTACCTACAGAAATGTTAAACCAAACTTTGTGAGTGGTCACTATATTATTCGTTTTCTATTATCATAGAGTGATTAATTCTTCATTTTCATGGACAACCGAATAAGCTAAAGGTCAGTAAAGTGTGATTAGTTAAAATCCCTCGATATTGGTGCACAAGAGGACATTGGTCAGCTTCTACCCTGGCTATTCCTTGCTTCTCCACCATCGAATTAACTCTCGTATATCTTCGAGACGTCTCAGAAGATTCTCGATTCACACGAAATATCATCGTACGAAGGCTATCGGAGAGAATCACCTAATCGTGATATTCCCCACGGGTTGGATGCACTCACGAGGATCGTTTCGAAAGGTGGAACCAGGTGTCGAGGCGATATCGCCTCGGTTATCAGACGATTTTCGCCCCCGGATCCACGTTTTTCCGGCCCCCAAACACCCCCTCTTCCCTCGTTCCTTATCTTGGGTTGCTTCCGTCGCGATAGTCGACGGCGAAAGGGGTATGAACGGGGTTTGCGGCGTTGGAAAGCAGGCCACCGGTGCAGAAGGGCGCGAGAGAGAGGAGGAGGGTCGCGAAAAGGACATCTAATGCGGGCTTTTCACGGGTCGAGGACGAAAATGGCAGGATTGAAGGACGACTGGGTTCCCTCTAGATTCTCGGCCCGTGTGTCTCTATTATTCTTTCTTCCTCTTTTTTTTTATTTTAGTTCTTTTGTTCCTCGACGTCCCTCGCGTTACCCTTGCCCGTGGAGTCTAATTCTCTGTAACGCTGGTGAACGTACCAACGTTCGTCGCGGGTTGTTTCTCTCCGAAGCCCGGAGGCTAGGTCAATGTTTCAGTGCGAGGGAAGCTCTGAAAGGCCCACATGTTAGACGAACTTTCATAGACGCCCATATATGCTTCCTGGCGCGTTGAATTACCGGAGGTCTCGATTTAACTGGTGTCTGCGCCGTCAGTGTTTCGAAAATTTATTACCATTAACGATGTGTCCAGAGTCTAATCCTTGGTCGCTGGAATATCGTAGAGACCCAAAGTGGAAATGTCCTTACGCGGAATATCTAGCACTCTGAGTCAAGATTGGGTCGTTCGAGCACCCTTTCTCGTTGATACAAGTCGAGAGGGCTAGAAATTCTGGGTCTTCATCCCTTGGCGTGGACATAACAATGCTTGTGATCTCTGTATCATGGTGGTGGAGGACAAAGGACGGTACATCGACACGCTCGCTGTTAATCTATGTTCTGGGAGAGTTGTGCAAACCGTAGAGACTCTGTTCGGATACGAAGATCTATGCATCGTTGCAATCGTACGCTTCGAGCCAAGTTAACAATTTACATTGGTTGCACATCTTTTATCGAATTCGTTTAATTAAAATATGTCCACATCAATATTTCTGCCAAAGAGAATTTATAAATAAATTCTTGTCAAAGAAAAAGTAGGCAGAACTCGTAAGCAGAAGTAACTCAGAGTAATAAAGAATTTTGGTAAAATTAATGGAAAGAATTCATAAGGAACAAGTGTCTCTTTCCATTTACAGCGAATCATCTTTATAATGTACGAATACTGGTGGAAGTAAGCGTACATACGCCGTGATCTATCATCCTGAAAAAGCGATTCGATGGGGGGCAATTTGGACCTTTGTTGCGCTGCAACGTCGTGCGATCTTTTCCCGTTCCATCACAGCGTATCCGTATCGAAACAGGATGCCGCCTATGATGTCTTCCTGTGCGACTGTCTGCAACGAGTTCACTTAGCAACTGATTCGTTACACGGTCCAGAAAAAGAAAACACGCCACTCGTTCTCCGTAACACACGGCAGACTGTTTCGTTCGAAAAACTTTTACTCCTTTTCCGAGAGATTTACCATCTTGTTTTCCAAATTATCCACCCAAACCCTCCTACGGTGGATCTAATTCAATATTATTTTCCTCGTGGCGTAACGAAGTTGTTATCTTTCTCCTAGAAGTTAAAATTGCATCGATTACAAAGTAAGAATATCGTCGAGATTGTCCTTCGTGTATTTTTTCTGTCCCCCGAGAGTATTTCCAGCATTCAGCGATTACGCGGTTCATTGAGATCGCCGTAGCGAAAAGACTGTTCGAGACGTCCCTTCGGGTGTTCCAAGGCTGAAGGACTGAATTACTGATTACAGAAAATACGAAGGCACGGAACAATTTTCTATTCCACAGAATATGTCGTGGATTCAACGTCATAATTGTAGACGGTGATTCGGGGAAGGAATAAAATAAAATATGGCCGCAGGTTCACGGTAATAAATACAGGGTGTTTGGCCACCCTTGGGAAAAATTTTAATGAGGGATTCTAGAGGGCAAAATAAGACGAAAATCAAGAATACCAATTTGTTAATGGAGGCTTTGTTAAAAAGTTATTAACGTTTAAATTCAAAAATTTCAAATCGTTCTGGAAAAATTATTTTCGGTTTCGGGGGTCAATTACAATCATTTTTGGTGATTACACATACCCCCGAAATCCTATGCATTTTCAAGAAAAAAATTCGAGAATGTGTGAAATTTTTCGACGGAAAAAGAAATTTTCAAATCGTTTTGGAAAAATTATTTTCGGTTGCGAGGGTCAATTGTAATTATATTTGGTCATTATACATACTCCCGAAATCCTATGGATTTTCAAGAAAAAAATTCGAGTGTGAAATTTTTCGACGGAAAAAAAAATTTTCAAATCATTCTAAAAAAATTATATTTAATTACAGGGGTCAATTACAAACATTTTTGGTCATTACACATACCCCCGAAATCCTATGCATTTTCAAGAAAAAAATTCGAGAATGAGTGAAATTTTTCGACGGAAAAAGAAATTTTCAAATCGTTTTGGAAAAATTATTTTCGGTTGCGAGGGTCAATTGTAATTATATTTGGTCATTATACATACTCCCGAAATCCTATGGATTTTCAAGAAAAAAATTCGAGTGTGAAATTTTTCGACGGAAAAAAAAATTTTCAAATCATTCTAAAAAAATTATATTTAATTACAGGGGTCAATTACAAACATTTTTGGTCATTACACATACCCCCGAAATCCTATGCATTTTCAAGAAAAAAATTCGAGAATGTGTGAAATTTTTCGACGGAAAAAGAAATTTTCAAATCGTTTTGGAAAAATTATTTTCGGTTGCGAGGGTCAATTGTAATCATATTTGGTCATTATACATATTCCCGAAATCCTATGCATTTTCAAGAAAAAAATTCGAGAATGTGTGAAATTTTTCGACGGAAAAAAAAATTTTCAAATCATTCTAAAAAAATTATATTTAATTACAGGGGTCAATTACAAACATTTTTGGTCATTACACATACTCCCGAAATCCTATGGATTTTCAAGAAAAAAATTCGAGAAAGTGTGAAATTTTTCGACGGAAAAAAAATTTTTCAAATCATTCTAAAAAAATTATATTTAATTACAGGGGTCAATTACAAACATTTTTGGTCATTACACATACCCCCGAAATCCTATGCATTTTCAAGAAAAAAATTCGAGAATGTGTGAAATTTTTCGACGGATAAAAAAATTTTCAAATCATTCTAAAAAAATTGTATTTAATTACAGGGGTCAATTACAAACATTTTTGGTCATTACACATAGCCCTGAAATCCTATGCATTTTGAAGAAAAAAATTCGAGAATGTGTGAAATTTTTCGACGGATAAAAAAATTTTCAAATCATTCTAAAAAAATTGTATTTAATTACAGGGGTCAATTACAAACATTTTTGGTCATTACACATAGCCCTGAAATCCTATGCATTTTCAAGAAAAAAATTCGAGAATGTGTGAAATTTTTCGACGGAAAAAAAAATTTTCAAATCATTCTAAAAAAATTATATTTAATTACAGGGGTCAATTACAAACATTTTTGGTCAGTACACATAGCCCTGAAATCCTATGCATTTTGAAGAAAAAAATTCGAGAAGGTGCCTAAATTTTTCGACGGAAAAAAAAAATTTCAAATCATTCTGGAAAAATTATTTTCGGTTGCGGGAGGCAATTGCAATCATTTTTCGTGAATAGACATAATAAATAAAATTCTGACACCTTCTCTAAGGTTTGAGATTGTTTCAGAATGCGGCATAATTACAAAGGTGTCGTAATTTAAATATTCGCAGAATCCAACATAAAGTATAATCCATTTTTCGTCTCTTTTGATCTCGAATCACGTTACGATAGAGTTTGAAACTTTGTCTCGCAGCTGACTCCGACAAATTGAAAGTGGTCGCGCGAGGAGTTCCCAAAGTTGATTTTTCCAGGTTTCGTCGAAACTTGGAATTATTTTTGGCGACGTCGAACCTAATCTTTCCGCTCCCCGGGTCGCTGGCGGTGGTGGTTTATGCTAATATTCCCCAACGAAGACAAACAGCGGCGTATTTCGCGAACTTTCGGCGCGTAAAATTGAGATATCGACGCGTTCCTTCGATCCTCGTCGTCATTTTTCCTCGGAAATAGAGATCCCAAAGACTCCGAGACGTTATTTCCCGCTGAAAGGGTGTCTGTCTTTTATCGACCCTTGGGAATCCCGTCCTTGAAACGGATTCTGGCTACCGTGAACGCGTAACCAAATAAACTTTTCCATCCCTCGTGTGTCGCGCGTTACGAGATTTCCACACCCGCCATCTTGAGAACAGAGGTCGGATTTGTTCGTGATATTTTGTAAAACCGTGTTTCGTTCGACCTATATTCTCGTCGAGGAGGAAGCAAAGATGGCGTGGAAATTTTTAAATAGTGATTTTCAATATTTTAATGGGAAACCAGACGGAAAGAAACGTCGAGGAAGAATATATGAATATTTTGTGATTTTCGTAATTTTTAGCGACTTTCAAATAAATTTTACGCAATATGAGAACCGTTTGGATCGATCCGCGCTCCTTTCGAAGGAAGATTACGACGCGAGACGGTTCGACGTAAAGAACAGAGTAACAGAGAGGAACGAGTATCTTTCGCAGACACTTTCTTCGATTGGCAGTAAATCAGACTCGGAACAGAGAGGATTCTCTGCATCGACGAACGTTAAAAATCTATCGGTTCCGTGGACCAGCGTTTCTTAAACTCCCTTACTTTATCTAGCAAGAACCAAAAAACATAAACTCAGTGTCGTAAATATGTGATTCTGGATATTTAATATTGATTCAAACTTTCGTGGGTCCAGAGATTCCTCGTGGACCAAAAGAGTCCCCTAACGAAGAAAACCTATTCGAAAATACTCGATAATCCACTGACTAGAATCCCGGATATTCGACTTTTCCGGCCTACGAGGAGAAGCCAACTCGAAGTGCATTCGTCTTAAGCCCGTGGCCCGTGCAAACACAGGATTTGGACGGTTGCACGGCCTCAAAGTAAACTCCCGCGGAAGCACTCGATCGAGAATTATGGCGGCGAAGCAGACGGTAAAGGGTGGAACGCCAACCTGCGGACGAATTGCCTCTCCGGCTCGACGAGTGCCCGGTTAAAGCCGCGAAAGAAAGGAAATTTAAGGAATTTAATTCTCCGGAGCCACTCCTCGGACCGTTCTCGAGATGAAAATCGTTGCTCCGCTTTCGAGCGTACCGCCAGTCTCGATGTTGTTGCTCGGGAGCCGGGAGCTACTGTATAATAAATTATATTTATAGAGGTTAACTCGGTTGCTACTTAAACTTGCTCGCGACCCCGTTTTCGCGAAGCAAAATTATTAACTACGCCCCCAGTTTTATAGAATTTGCAAATATATTTGTCTGCGTTCGTTTATTTCAGCCAAGTGGCTGTAATTATTACGTGCCATCAAATTTCTTTAGGATGGAAGATTGCAAGGTACATTCGTACCGCCAGTAGAGGGCCACGCTCTCGGCTCTCTCACAAGTGCTCGACTGGTCACCCGTTTGTAACGCCTTTCACTCTTTCTCACACTGATTTGCAAACGAAGAAATCAAAATCATATTGCAAATTCTGCGTCTCCCTTATCTGGAATCCCCCGAGATCGTCGAACGGGAAAGACACGAGACACGTTCGGGCGTCGTATGTGTGTTTCGCACGAGTGCTCGTTAGCACAGGACGGACGCCTCCTCCATCGATCGTTTGGATGGTAATCAGCGTAAGGGGTAACTCATTAGAGTCTACGGGCAGCGACGGGGACGAGGATCGATGACTTCATTCCGAAGAGGCGTAACGGGCCCTCGGTCATCGTCGTATCCGTGACACGGCCAGATGTGGGGCCAAGAGGGTTCGCCGGGCACTTAACACCCCGAGTCAAGTAGCTCCGGGGAGGGGGGCGGGAGAACTCGAAAAAGTGGAGCACGAAGAAGAAGAAAAAGCCGTCCCCGGTGTAGTTAGAAAACTAGCCCAACGAGTTTTCCACCTCCGGTTTCCTCCTAGGGTCTCCTCTTCCTTTGATTCCTCGGTCTCTTCTCCGTCCTTTGTCTCACCGGTTCTCCTTTGCATACTGGCCGCCATTATTCCTGCTTCCCCACCGCCGTGTCCAGAAAATAAAGGAGCCCCCGAAGCGCCGGGGTCAATCTCTGCGACTGTCCCCATTGTCTTCGGAAGAGCTTTCGAACCCTGGCGGAAGAGGGGGGAATCTCGCGAGAGGGATCGAGGAAAACCCCTTGGAAAATGCGATCATCGCGGTAGGGGGAGGGATCCTCTTTGCGTCTGGCCTTCGATCGACCCAAGTTTGTCGCTTTGTCGTCGAACAATGGCCACGCGCTCGTCGCGTTTTCGAATATATTCTAATTTTAGCGAGCCACACAATGCACCGTTTTCGTTGCAGCCTCCCACGTGCAGTCTGCGTGGCGCAGGAGTAGACAATGGAACGCGACGCGGGCGCATCGATCTTCCCTGGAAAAGCTGAGTTTCCCGCCCGCGTGGAACGTTCGAATAGGATAGGACAGAGGACAGGAAAAATAGAATTTTATGACATGATTATTCTAAAGTAGTTGGAGGAGCATTCAATTCGCGAGTTAGTTTATGAAATACATTCCTCCACCCTTTGAGAACGATGCAAAAATTCCAGAATCTTGTAATAATCGCCCATCGAATATAACATAGTAGTTGGAGGAGCATTCAATTCACGAGTTAGTTTATAAAATACATTCCTCCACCCTTTGGGAACGATGCAAAAATTCCAGAATCTTGTAATACTCGCCCATCGAATATAACATAGTAGTTGGAGGAGCATTCAATTCGCGAGTTAGTTTATAAAATACATTCCTCCACCCTTTGAGAACGATGCAAAAATTCCAGAATCTTGTAATAATCGCCCATCGAATATAACATAGTAGTTGGGGGAGCATTCAATTCGCAAGTTAGTTTATAAAATACATTACTCCACCCTTTGAGAACGATGCAAAAATTCCAGAATCTTGTAATAATCGCCCATCGAATATAACATAGTGGTTGGAGGAGCATTCAATTCGCGAGTTAGTTTATGAAATACGTTCCTCCACCCTTTGGGAACGATGCAAAAATTGCAGAATCTTGTAATAATCGCCCATCGAATATAACATAGTAGTTGGAGGAGCATTCAATTCGCGAGTTAGTTTATGAAATACATTCCTCCACCCTTTGAGAACGATGCAAAAATTCCAGAATCTTGTAATAATCGCCCATCGAATATAACATAGTAGTTGGAGGAGCATTCAATTCGCGAGTTAGTTTATAAAATACATTCCTCCACCCTTTGAGAACGATGCAAAAATTCCAGAATCTTGTAATAATCGCCCATCGAATATAACATAGTAGTTGGAGGAGCATTCAATTCGCGAGTTAGTTTATGAAATACATTCCTCCACCCTTTGAGAACGATGCAAAAATTCCAGAATCTTGTAATAATCACCCATCGAATATAACATAGTGGTTGGAGGAGCATTCAATTCGCGAGTTAGTTTATAAAATACATTCCTCCACCCTTTGAGAACGATGCAAAAATTCCAGAATCTTGTAATAATCGCCCATCGAATATAACATAGTAGTTGGAGGAGCATTCAATTCGCGAGTTAGTTTGTAAAGTACATTCCTCCACCCTTTGAGAACGATGCAAAAATTCCAGAATCTTGTAATAATCGCCCATCGAATATAACATAGTAGTTGGAGGAGCATTCAATTCGCGAGTTAGTTTATAAAGTACATTCCTCCACCCTTTGAGAACGATGCAAAAATTCCAGAATCTTGTAATACTCGCCCATCGAATATAACATAGTAGTTGGAGGAGCATTCAATTCGCGAGTTAGTTTATAAAATACATTCCTCCACCCTTTGAGAACGATGCAAAAATTCCAGAATCTTGTAATAATCGCCCATCGAATATACCATAGTAGTTGGAGGAGCATTCAATTCGCGAGTTAGTTTATAAAGTACATTCCTCCACCCTTTGGGAACGATGCAAAAATTCCAGAATCTTGTAATAATCGCCCATCGAATATAACATAGTAGTTGGAGGAGCATTCAATTCGCGAGTTAATTTATGAAATACATTCCTCCACCCTTTGAGAACGATGCAAAAATTCCAGAATCTTGTAATAATCGCCCATCGAATATAACATAGTAGTTGGAGGAGCATTCAATTCGCGAGTTAGTTTATGAAATACATTCCTCCACCCTTTGAGAACGATGCAAAAATTCCAGAATCTTGTAATAATCGCCCATCGAATATAACATAGTAGTTGGAGGAGCATTCAATTCGCGAGTTAGTTTATAAAATACATTCCTCCACCCTTTGAGAACGATGCAAAAATTCCAGAATCTTGTAATAATCGCCCATCGAATATAACATAGTAGTTGGAGGAGCATTCAATTCGCGAGTTAGTTTATGAAATACATTCCTCCACCCTTTGAGAACGATGCAAAAATTCCAGAATCTTGTAATAATCGCCCATCGAATATAACATAGTAGTTGGAGGAGCATTCAATTCGCGAGTTAGTTTATAAAATACATTCCTCCACCCTTTGAGAACGATGCAAAAATTCCAGAATCTTGTAATACTCGCCCATCGAATATAACGTAGTAGTTGGAGAGTTAATTCGTGAAACTTATACTCACCAATCGAACATCATTTTCCTCTTAGATTGAGGCTAAGCACGAGAGCCTAAGAGGCAGTTCGAACAGTTCAGTTTCGCGTTTCCATTGTAACGACGGGTCCCTTTCTTCTTTCTCTCGCGCCCGGTTGCAATTGGCATCGAGCAAAGCGCGCCTTTTGTCTTCGATCGTCAAAAGGCGCGGCTGAAAAATGTTGCCACCGAAGCGGCTGGTGGCCCCAAAGGCACCGTGGATAAAAAGGGACGAAGATTGGATCTCAATTTCACCGGGCTCTTTATGCTCGACCCTCATTGACTGGCTCGCGTGCGTCTAGTTTCATATTTCATAGCTTCGTCTCGTTTACCCTGACGTTATAGCTTCCGTTCCAAGAGTTCCCCATTTCGCGTTTTCTTCGGTTCTTTGTCGAGGACGCGTGGCTGCGTTTGCGTTGCAGACTATAGGGGGACACTGGGGACCGCGTCTGAGATCCTCATTGTCGAAAGGACTCTCGATCCTCGAGGTCCTCGGAGATTTAACGAGACAGAAGGTTAGAAACATTATTCTTCCCGTGGATCGCGATTTCAATACTTGAATCGAGGGTGAGAACGCTGTCGTACATTTTTTAAACGCTTTGTCGTTGTCAAGATAATTATTATCAGACTTTTATAATACTTGGTTACTGAATAACTTCAACTAATGTTTTCTTATTTAACCCTCTATGGGCCCGTGTAACTTTCAGGTCACATGTTAATATATCGACATTTTACAAGATTATTTAATGGGAAATTTAAATTTTCAAGAAACTACAGAATGCACTTAATATGCCAAAATATAAGAAATGTTTCAAGTTAGATACAAATTATTGTATTTAGGGGTTGAGACAACCCTCTATAAAGTTCCCGTTTCATTAATTCTATTAATAAAAATACGAATTTGCATAAAGATCCGCAGTCTACTAATAACAATATTGATGACGGTTGGCAGCACCAGATATCAAAGTAAGTGGCTCGTAAGTTTATATTCAAGAAACAAATTCGGCCCATAGAGGGTTAAAAAACAGTAAGGAAGCAGTCGATGGACCGGTGTAAGGTAGACATTTTAATTTTCGCGAAGAGAATCGTTCCAAAAACGGGATGAAAGAGGGTTGGGCGTAGGCGAGCGTCGCGACTAACGGTGCAATATAGTTTCTTCCCGCTAAGGGAATTTCGTCGAGGAATGCCCGCAGTTTCTCGGTGTATTGCCTTCTAATTCACGTTTCTCGCGCGTTCCCGCGTCGCAATATTTCACACCCCCGGGTTCTACATATTGCGCCCGCCTGGCCGTAGCTTCATTTCCCGTTTCGAGTCCGCGTCGGCCGTCTTACTTTTCGCGCTGGCAACACGCGACACAGTCCCGACCAGCTATTGCGTCACGACGTTAAACCCGTTAGAGCCAAGGTTCATTTCGTGGCTGCCGGAAGGACTACGAGCGCGCGCCGCTCTGTCGAGCCACGAGGCGGACGAAACTCGACGCCTTTAATCGAACTTTACCCGTTATCGGGGCCCTGGAAAGTTCTACCCTTCGACGTTATGGGACAGGGAAATTGATGCAAGTTTCCGGGTGGAAGATATTCTATAATCTCGAAACTTCCACCCTCGCCTTTCAAACGCGACTTTATCCGACCGCCCGGTACCTGAAATTGCTTTATTCTTAATTGAAATATTTATTGGATACTACCAACATTCATTATTTGCTGGAAGTAATTGTAAATCACGTATCAATGTCGACTAGCTTATACAGTCCCTCGTATTCGTACGTTGTAATGTTGATTCGCCATGAATGGAAAGAAAACTTGTTTGTTATAAATCGAATCGTTGTTTTTGAAATTGGGGTGAATGTATTTTTTTATAGATTTAGGTATTTGAGGGTTTAAATTAAAAAGAAAAGTTGTCAATGGTTGTACTGCGTTGGAGGTGCAGGTCCCCGTCTCCGGTTATCGAGGTGCAGCTGCATTGGGCGGGGTGCAGACTAGGATGGGTTACCGCTACGAGAACACTCGCGTTATTAATGGAATTATTATTGTATTATTGTTTGTATTATTACCTCTGTATCGGTGTTGTGATGAAACATTACTATCTCGTTGATATTAAAAAAAAAACTACTATTAAAAATAAAAAAAAAAATAACATAGTATAATAAAAAAAATGTAAGATAGAAATAAATGGAAAATAATCCATATAAGAAACACCATTTTAATATATGTATGCTAATACGAGTGGGGACAACAGTAAAAATACCAGATTGAACTTAAATGATCCATAACAAATAAGACTCGGTAAAACTAAAAGTACCGTTGCCCCTCGTTTAAAATAAAACCCCGCGAAGTAGAAAGAACCCGGGTCCGTTATGCGATTCCCCTCTCGAGCAGAGAAAAGAGAACCTCAGAATTTTTCGAGAGGTTTCGCCAACAGATTACAGAGACTCCGTCGGAGTAAGAACAACGTCCACGGGAATCGTCTCGCGCCACTTCGAGAACCCATTATCCCCGAGGAAGGAAAACAAAAAAGGACCTCTCTGGTGCCCGGGGAAACCTATTATCCCGTTTCTCTTCGAACGTGTATCGGTCACGGATGATCCCCCCTCGGTGGGATCTGGAGTTGACCGGGCAAGATTGATAACGGAAACAGCCTCGCGCGGGAAGACACACAGGGAGGAGGGAGAGGGTTTCGAAGCAGAGGCCGTCGTTGGCCTAAATACCAGCGGGGCTTGACGTTAATTTAACGGCACCGGGGCGCACGGGTTGGCAGGTGGGCGTTTCAATACGTTGAACGGGGGATTCCTGCACCTTCGGGCTCGACCGAACAAAACGCGGCCCTCCAACGCCGAGAGGACTCCGGTTTCGAGATTAAACCGGCGAAAACCCTCGGGGAAACGTTGCATCGAACGATGGAAACGACATTGGAAGCAGAAAATGCCGAAACGCGACTCCGCGAGCTACCGATTCCAGGCATTGGGAAGTCATCGAGGAACTTTGAAAAGCTTTTTTGATGCAGGCTGGAGGGTTTTTGGAATGCTTTGCCCCTTTTCTATTTAATTTTTATTCCTTGGCTCTATTTCGAGCATCAAGAGCATGCATTCAGATCGTATACGTTGAAACTGGAGACTTTGGTTCGTCGCGAGACTAGTTAGCGCGTGGCCATTTTGGAGCTACCAATTCCGTGCATCGGGAAGCTATCGAGGAACTTTGAAAAGCTTTTTCGATGCAGGCTGGAGAGTTTTGGAATGCTTTGCCCCTTTTCTATTTAATTTTTATTTCTCGACTCTATTTCAAGCATCAAGAGTACTCGTTGAGAGTATATACGTTGAAACTGGAGTCTTTGGTCCGTCGCGAGACTAGTTAGAGCGCGGCCATTTTGGATCCCTTTCGATCGTCGTCGTAACGGGCTCTCCTTATTCTGGGAAATTAACCGTCCACGTTAGATAGGTCTGCGTCGTTCGTACGGTTTCGCGATCGTTCTCAATCCAACTTTGATCCCAGTCGGAGAACGAACGATCTCCCCGTGCATAAAATAAGGTCGCGCCTGTGCTTCCACGCCGTCGGTAAGGTCAGTTCCGACTTTCAACAGATCGCGTGGGAGGATTCCATTTTAAACTTGTAGATTTGTTCGGGAAAGAAAATATCGAGCTTCCCCGAGCGCAATTATGTTGGATAATAGATGGTTTTCCCGATTTTACGACTTTTATTTCCCATTGCTCACCCCCTGGATGTTGTATATTGGAACCATTTCAGGGGTTGGTAACCCTGGGATATCGTGTATTATACGAATGTTTGGGATCACTTCGAATCCTTGAGTCTTTTATTCGTCCACCTACTGTTTCTTGCCTCCAGCAAGTTTATTATGGGACCTTTCGATCCTTTATATCTGCAACCAATAGTATTTTATTGCCTTTTTATCTAGCTGGCTCGCCCACTTTGACAGATTACATTTTTCCATTACGATGATTTTATTGCGCCCGTACCCCGATCGCTATGCTCCGTTCTTTTTATTAAATCGTTAATTTTTCATAGTGTCTCGTATTTTCTCACGATACAGAATGAATAATTCAGCGACGAGAATCTAATCCTCAGCGTCTCTCGAAACCATGACTGAATCGTAAAAACAAATATTCTTAACGCAGATGATTCAAATAATGTAATCCTCGTTCACAAACGATCCTGTAGGTTCTCTACTATTTTTTTTTCTTACACTTGCATAAATATATCACAGAACATTTTATTTTCGAGGGCAGCCATATTGTTTCGTTCCGAAATTGTCATCAAGTTTCTAACGGAATTTGAAAACGATAATTGGCCGCGCTATTAATCCCCCGTTCGATAACCGCTGTCGCAGTTTCAACGAATTAACGCCGCTAGTTAATTAAGCTCGTCCGTATGCGAAACAGCTGTTTTGCATTCCCTGGCTGCGAGCCATTCGTTATCGAACCGCCGCGCCGCGGCGTTCGTCGACCGCCTCATTATGCCTGCGTTAGAAGTTGAATTTTCTTTTCGTTTCGATTCTATCCGGTAGTCGGGTCACCTGAATCGTTCCCTATCCCATCGATAATCGTACACAGCGATACACCCGTGGCTCGAGTCGCGTCTCCTACGCGAACGCCCACGCGTCATTTTCGATTAACAGAACGAGTCCACCGTGAATAATTTACGCCGTTTAACCCGAGAACTGGTTTCAAAATTCTAGCTTTCTCTGTTCCTGTTTCGAACTGTTCCGCGAGCAACCGTTTTCGTCCATTCGCGCGATAAAACGATGGGCGAGATTAGGCGACGCCCACACTCACCGGATGTTATATTTTTACGTTCTGAGAAAATTCAGATTGTTCGTTTTGAGAATATTCGTCTCTGTTAGCATATTAATTGTCGAGTGATTTAATTGGGAGAGATAGAAACGTTCAATTTACGAATCACGTCTGTGGTTCATTTTAAGAATCATTACTAGTCTCTGTTAACATATTAATTGTCGAGTGATTTTATTGGGAGAGATAGAAACGTTCAATTTACGAATCACGTCTGTGGTTCATTTTACAAATCATTACTCGTCTTTGTTAACATATTAATTGTCTAGTGATTTTATTGGGAAAGATAGAAAAGTTCAATTTACGAATCACGTCTGTGGTTCGTTTTAAGAATCATTACTCTGTTAAGGTATTAATTGTGGAGTGATTTAATTGGGAGAGATAGAAAAGTTCAATTTACGAATCACGTCCGTGGTTCATTTTACGAATCATTTCTGTACCCAGTGTCCAATCTAACACCGGTGTGTCTGTATTTCCACGGTGTGTTACGAAACACGAAGTTTATCGATTAAAGTTGGGGACGGTTTCTTTCCGCGAAGTCCGTCGTCCACCTTTGTGTCTCCATTTCCGGTACGGGTACTGTACATTTCGCTATTCGTCGGCGGTTTCTATCGCGGCCGTTAAATTGAATTGCCAAGTCCCTTCGCGTCGCGCGGCCGAATGGTTATTTAACGATAATAATTTCGAACGGAACAATATCGACGGGAATTGAAACACGACAGCCGATAAAGGCCAACGGAACAGGGACTTTGATTAAGCGCGCAGCGTCTTGTCGACTCCAAAGGCTCTTAAATTAATAGCGACGCGGTGGTACGACGCTTTCGCGATCACGGAAGCGTGGAAAATTTTCGCGTCGATCGTTTCGCCGGGTCTCTGCTGGGGATTCGAACAAGCTCTAGGCGTCTGCTTTCCCCACAACGACCAATGAAATTTCCAAATCCCACGGGTTTCTGTACGACGAGAACCCAGAGACATCGCTGAAACACAGATAAGGTCATGAAATGAGATAATTTTTCGGCGAAAATAAAGAATTTCAAACCGTTCTAAAAAAATTATTTTCAGTTGCACGGGTCAATTACAGTTATTTTTGGTGAGGAGACGTATCATCGAAATCCTACGCGTTTTCGAGAAAAAAATTCGAGTAGGTGTTGAATCTTTTCGTCGAAATTGAAAAATTTAGAATCCTTCTGGAAAAATTATTTTCGGTTGTGGGGGTCAATTACAATCATTTTTGGTGAAGAGACGTATCATCGAAATCCTACGCGTTTTCGAGAAAAAAATTCGAATAAGTGTTGAAACTTTTCGTCGAAATTGCAAAATTTAGAATCCGTCTAGAAAAATTATTTTCGGTTGCAGGAGGTAATTACAATTATTTTTGGTGAAGAGACATACCCCCGAAATCCTACGCATTTTCGAGAAAAAAATTCCAGTAGATGTTGAATCTTTTCGTCGAAATTGAAAAATTTAGAATCCCTCTGGAAAAATTATTTTCGGTTGCAGGAGGTAATTACAATTATTTTTGGTGAAGAGACATACCCCCGAAATCCTACGCATTTTCGAGAAAAAAATTCCAGTAGATGTTGAATCTTTTCGTCGAAATTGAAAAATTTAGAATCCTTCTGGAAAAATTATTTTCGGTTGTGGGGGTCAATTACAATCATTTTTGGTGAAGAGACGTATCATCGAAATCCTACGCGTTTTCGAGAAAAAAATTCGAGTAGGTGTTGAAACTTTTCGTCGAAATTGAAAAATTTAGAATCCGTCTGGAAAAATTATTTTTGGTTGCAGGAGGTAATTACAATCATTTTTGGTGAAGAGACGTATCATCGAAATCCTACGCGTTTTCAAGAACAAAATTCCAGTAGATGTTGAATCTTTTCGTCGAAATTGAAAAATTTAGAATCCGTCTGGAAAAATTATTTTTGGTTGCAGGAGGTAATTACAATTATTTTTGGTGGAGAGACATACCCCCGAAATCCTACGCATTTTCAAGAAAAAAATTCGAGTAGGTGTTGAAACTTTTCGTCGAAATTGAAAAATTTAGAATCCGTCTAGAAAAATTATTTTTGTTTGCAGGAGGTAATTACAATTATTTTTGGTGAAGAGACATACCCTCGAAATCCTACGCATTTTCAAGAAAAAAAATATTTACCAAAAATATACTGTGTGGCCAGAAATGTCGAGGAATCTTAACACCTCAATATCACCACTTTTTCTTAAATATTAAATTATACTTTGCAAATGTGCTTACTATATTGCTCACTTGGTAATTAAATCTTATATTTTTTATTTCCATAAAATAGTATTATCAGGTCTCTCGTAAAAATTCTTAGAAAAATTCCTAAAGTACAGAGAGATATTTTTTAATCCCTTCCTGTGACGTTAGATATTTGTAATTAACTTATCTTCCCATTTCCAACAGTCGAATGTCTCTTTTTATTTTTTAAACTTGGCGCCAAAAGCATAAATGCGCGGCTCTGATAGGGACGGTGATTACACTCGAAGCTTCATGAATGCGAGTTATCGTCCAGTTTAACAATGCCAGAAGTTCGAATACCAGAATTGCATATTCATGACTCTGGCATAAGGGAGGACGGATATAATCCCATTACTTTCGGATCAGACTGCGTGTTTGTGACACGCACCGTGTCTCCCGTTGGGATTTTCGTCGGTTCTCTCCGCGGGACGTCATCGCGCGTTAACGGTTGCTTCGTTTCGCAATTTCCCGGCCCCCCGTTTTCGTGCTTTTTTCCCCTCC
Organism: Colletes latitarsis; assembly: GCF_051014445.1. Lineage (NCBI taxonomy): Eukaryota > Metazoa > Arthropoda > Insecta > Hymenoptera > Colletidae > Colletes > Colletes latitarsis. Next base: position 20,042,251 of record NC_135135.1, on the reverse strand, counting down.
CCACCCCCCGCGGGTTACTTTCGGCCCATCCGGTTCGACGTTACGCGCAGTCGCTTTTATATCGACGCGTTAATCCCCGCGATTAACGAATCGCGTCGCGACGCTTTACGGTGCCGAGGCGCGTCCATTAATTACCAGCTATCAGTCTGGCGCAACCCCGATTCGATTTCGATCGAGTCATCGCCTCTTTTCGTTTCGTTCGCTTTTCATTATCCTGCATTATTCTGCTTACTTGAACCACTTCGGCCACGCTGTGCATTGCAATCCAATTACACCTCGATCCGTTGTTTAGACGCTTCTCGTTGCAATTAGCAACGCCAATTATTCGAATCGCAATTTGTTCCCCTCATTTTCATTTGAGGAGTCAGTCGACGAATATTGCAATTTTTCAGACTGATTTATATACCTTTTTATCCTCTGTTTATTAATATATCGAATACACGAGCCCTGTACTTTTCCAATTTGCCCGAGGTAATCGATTGCAATTTCCTGGAAGTTTCACTCGATAGGATGAACTTTAACCTCGTAACGTTCATATTGCACGACTCGTCGGGATTCATGCGGAAATGCTTGGAAGTTTTATCCCCGGGCTCGTCGACACCGATGGGGGGAGAAATGAGCTCGTAAAGTTAACGAATCGCGCCATTATTTACTATTCAATTCGGAGGAATCTGCCTGAAAATTGGAATTTAGGGACGCAATTATCGGAAACACTTCCCGACAAATCGTATTCGAACATTTTTATTTCGATCCGCGAGATCGCCACGGGACTTTTCTTTATGGTATTTCCTCCACCGTCGTTTTTCCACCCTCGAACAGGTTCGTCGAACCGACTCCGTCGACGTCTTCGTCCCAGACTCTGGAAAGAGTCCAAACGCGCGCGGGTAATACTTAGATTCTTTGCATTATGTATTATATCGCGTCCGTCCCCCGTTCGTGCATGAATTTTCGTCACGTATCGAGCATTGCACACGCCGCGGCAATAAATTTCGAGTTGAACCCGGCCCGCCCCCGACGACCAATCGCCGGAGAGAATTGCAGCGAAATAGAAAAGTACCGGGATCGAGAAGCAGTCGGCGGATTTTGGCATCTTCGGGTGTCTGATCTTTCGTAAAACCGCGTGAATTTGAAGTTAAATGCTAAAACGTATCGATAGTCGCGGAATGGTAACTTTAAAGCTATGATATCGTAACGGAAAAACCAATAATAACTATTAATGGCGGAGATACAATCTTGAGAGGTTTTGGTAGCTGAAATTTGATCATCAGGTGCTTAAACCCTCATAACTCTGCGTAAAATCGAAGTCACATAACTGAAGTCCAGTCAAAATAAGACGAAAATCAAGACTACCAATTTGTTGATGGAGGCTTCGTTAAAAAGTTATTAACAATTAAATTAAAAAATTTCAAATTGTTTTGGAAAAATTATTTTCGGTTGCAGGGGTCAATTACAATCATTTTTGGCCATGAGTCATACCATCGAAATCCTACCCACTTTCGAGAAAAAAATTCGAGAAGGTGCCTAAATTTTTCGACGAAAAAAAAAATTTCAAATCATTCTAAAAAAATTATTTCCGGTTGCAGGGGTCAATTACAATCATTTTTGGTCATGAGTCATACCATCGAAATCCTACCCACTTTCGAGAAAAAAATTCGAGTAGGTGCCTAAATTTTTGGACGAAAAAAAAAAATTTCAAATCATTCTAAAAAAATTATTTTCGATTGCAGGAGTCGATTACAATCATTTTTGGTCATTACACATACCCTCAAAATCCTATGCATTTTCAAGAAAAAAATTTGAGAAGGTACCTAAATTTTTCGACGGGGAAAAAAAATTTCAAATCGTTTTGGAAAAATTATGGTCGGTTACAGGAGTCGATTACAATCATTTTTGGTCATTACATATACCCCCGAAATCCTATGCATTTTCAAGAAAAAAATTCGAGTAGGTGCCTAAATTTTTGGACGAAAAAAAAAAATTTCAAATCATTTTAAAAAAATTATTTCCGGTTGCAGGAGTCGATTACAATCATTTTTGGTCATTACACATACCCCAGAAATCCTATGCATTTTCAAGAAAAAAATTCGAGAAGGTGCCTAAATTTTGTAACGAAAAAAAAAATTTCAAATCATTCTAAAAAAATTATTTTCGGTTGCAGGGGTCAATTACAATCATTTTTGGTCATGAGTCATACCATCGAAATCCTACCCACTTTCGAGAAAAAAATTCGAGTAGGTGCTGAATGATTTTTGTGAGTCCAAAACTTTGATTTTAAACAATTGTAAATTACACGAATTAAAATTTGTCTTAATAATTATTTTCGTAACTACAACTAAAATTCATGAACCTCTATTCAAAGTTATTTCCTTTAACATTTTAGCTTGAGAATTAATTTTAGTTGGTTCCAAAGCGAAAAGTCTTGTCACTCAAATATGGATGACGTGGCAGTCAACGTGTCAAAGCTATGATATTATCACGGAAATACCAATAATAACTATTAATGGCGGGGAAACAATCTTGAGAGGTATGGTGGAATCTGATCGATCACATTCAATGTGGATAATTCTCTGCAACAACTTGACGAGGAGAAACGAGAGTTCCTATGCCCTTTAGCAACCCAGTGGACGCTTATCTTTCGAAAGCAGTGATTCATTAGCAATGTTTCCTATCGAGCTTGATTAATTCGACGCGTGCAATCGTTTATCTACCAACGCTCAATCTCTATCTCGTTCGCTTGATATCGAGCCTCCGCGCGCGCGTACTTCCGGTCGGATTTCAATCAGATTCCAGAGACACGAGCAAATTCTTCTGGTTAATCGAACGGTTTGGAATTTTTCGAAACGCAAGTTCGCTGGAAAGTCTATCCCGGAGTATTTCATTCCGTGTAATCCCATTCGTTGCAATTAGATCGGCGACCGGGGCGACAGTTTATTCGTTGATTTAACGCCCCGCGCCTGTTCCAAGTTTGCTCGACCTCGCGTGAGAACATATTGAACCGTGCCACATAGATCACGCTGATCGACGACGGTCACGTTCGCGTCTACGTTCGTCGATGTAAATTCGGGATTCGGGGCTCCGCGAATGCGAGTGCAATTGGCCGCAAAAACTGGGTCTTGTTGGTTGTTCCCTGGTCCGAACGACGGAAAAATCGCGCGTTTCACGGTGAAACAGTTCGAGACGTCGCCGTTCTTTCGACCGCGAATATTCGGGTTGCTCGAGACGAAGAGGCTGTAATTATTCGGTCCTTGTGGACAATCGAATCAAGGATTGCTGCTCCTCCTTAATCACTTTGCGGTCCCGAGGATTAAACCAGCAATCTGAATAATACGATTCTTTGTTAATTGCGGCACTCGGGTTCTACCATTAAAGTCGTAATTTCGAAGCAACCATTTTGAAACAGTACGAAATTAATGGTTGAGAAGCGTGCAGTTTAGAGACAATTAATTAGAGTCGCGATTCATCTTCTTGCAGAGAGTAGCCATATTGAATATCTGTTTGAGCTTTTATTTTCTGGACTATTTTTCGGAAGATACATCAGAAGATTACATAACAGATTAATTTGCAGTTTGGAGACAATTAATTAGAGTCGCGATTCATCTTCTTGCAGAGAGTAGCCATATTGGATATCTGTTTGATCTTTTATTTTCCGGACTATTTTTCGGAAGAAACATCAGAAGATTACATAACAGATTAATTTGCAGTTCAGAAGGGTGCAGTTTAGAGACAATTAATTAGAGTCGCGATTCATCTTCTTGCAGAGAGTAGCCATATCGAATATCCGTTTGATCTTTTATTTTCTGGACTATTTTTCGGAAGAAACATCAGAAGATTACATAACAGATTAATTTGCAGTTTAGAGACAATTAATTAGAGTCGCGATTCATCTTCTTGCAGAGAGTAGCCATATTGAATATCCGTTTGATCTTTTATTTTCTGGACTATTTTTCGGAAGATACATCAGAAGATTACATAACAAATTAATTTGCAGTTTAGAAGGGTGCAGTTTGGAGACAATTAATTAGAGTCGCGATTCATCTTCTTGCAGAGAGTAGCCATATTGAATATCCGTTTGATCTTTTATTTTCTGGACTATTTTTCGGAAGAAACATCAGAAGATTACATAATAAATTAATTTGCAGTTTCCAAGCACCGCTGCAACGCTGAGGAGAACCTCGATACGGATGTTTTTTCCCTTAATCGATGGTGCTCGATATAGAAGAGTCAATGAAAGCCGGCCAAGCCTTACGGGCACCATCGTTGAAAAGGTTAAGCTCTCCAGATCGCGCTTCTGTACCGCGAGAGAACTTTCATGGCACAATTAACATTTAATAGCTGAAAGCACACGGTGCTGCGAGCAACGAAAAGCGTTACGCGCGGCGTTATCCTTTATACAGGGCGTTAAACGAAAGAGGTCAGCGCTTAAAGCGCCAGTATACGCGCGCTGAACCGAGCAAAACCGCCCTTCGTCGATGGGTTACCTTGTTGACCGGTAATTGTTGTTGCTATGTTAACTGTTGCTCGTAAACATTCCTCGGCGTTGGAAGCTGTTCTCCGCTTTTCCGCTACCCTCGTTCAGAGGTAAACTTTATAAGTTATACTTATTTCAATACTGTTTAAATTCTGCAATTCGTATCTATTTTTCTAATTTTTTATGATACGTTCATAGTAGAACGTTCTAATTATATTTTAAACTCCTATTTTTTACGATATATTCTACTTGCATACATTCCTGGGTCGCTGTAATATCGTCAAAATTGTGGTTTCAAATTGTGAATCGAGTATTTCCGTAAGACCCAAGATGGCGACAGAGAGCTAACCTAGGTGGCGCTGGAATGTTCGATCGACGGCCCCTCACGCGAGACCAAAAATTACAGCGAGGCTGAAGAGGTCAGAAAGAACTGCTCTCGGCGTCGTGGAGACAGAACGGTGGGCGTTTCGGGTTCAGCGAGCATTCATTCTTTCGGTAAATCCGGAATACGAAGGGCGATGGATCGGGGAGGGTTGCCAGTTTTCCCGTGCATTTTCCATCGCATCGTTTCCACTCGGAAAAATAAGGGATCGAGGCCGCGGGAGAGGCCTCGCGGTGGGAAATCGAGACATCCGAGCTGCGAACAGGGACGAAGTAGGAGTGTGAGGATGACGCTTTTTTCTTTGATTAGGAAACGGGGGATTCAAACGACGAAACTTCTCGCCGGGATTCTCATTAAGGAATCTACGGAAACGCCTCTCGCGGGGCTTCGAACCACCAAAGCAGATTTCTTTCTGTGCTGTTCAGTCGTTCCAGAATCATATCGGTTTTGCTCATCCAAACTTCGAACGTATTTCGAACGCACTGTAGGATATACCGAAGATATCCGAAAACGAACGACGATGAACGAACGCGAAAGCACCAGATCGTACGACAAAGAGAAATCCGTGAGCACGTGTAAGGATCAGTGCATTATATATTTCGGTTAATAAAGGTGTTAATATACATTCCTTACGTTAATTTCTGTGCACGTAATTAATATATTGTTCCTCGAAATAGAAGCTTTCTTAATTAGGTTTTGATTTGTGATTTTACGTCACTGCATACTACATAACCTAAAATTTGTGTACTTTTGTGACCCAATTATGATTGTTTTGTATGACCCTGCTAGGTTTGATTAGTATCTATTCGAATCATTTGATCGTCTTGTATAATGCGTGTATGTAGTTTGAAACGATCGTCGGCCAGTTGTCCTCGGCGACTTTATCGAATCGCGTTGGCCTTTTGTTGTCGAAAATTCGCTCGCGAATCATCGCTTCCGCCATAGGAAATTGAATCGAACACAATGGTCGCTCGACGCTCGCGTCACCGACGGTTATCGCAAATTGGCGACAAGTTCCGCGACAAACATCGCGAAATCGCCGAAGGAAACCCTGCCGTTTGCACCCGGCTTCCACGACGCTGAAGAGCGCGAAACATTATTTGAGAACTGTCGAATAGATGTTACGCTGACTTCCGCCCGAGTTCTCGATTCCATCCTTGGCTAAATTAAACGTCCTGGGGGACTGGTGATTTTACAAACGAGTAAGTCGTAAAATTAACAAGTTCCTCTTCTATTTATTCTGTTCAATTTCAAATTCTTTAAGCGTTTAACTTTTATCGATTCATTTAGTTTCATTAGTTGGCGACAATTCAAACTACAGAATGCTTTGATGAACGTACGGACTGAGAATGTAAAGTTGGCTCGCGGTTTTGAGGTTATGTTTCAGAATTGAGCAGCCTGTGTCGGCTGGTTTTCGTCGAATAAAATTTGTTTCTCATTATAGGTTATGTATTGTATAATTGATCGTGCAAAAATAAACAAAATTTAGATGATAGAGATACGTTGTATTTAATTTTAAATACGCGTACTTTGACGGGGAATGATTAAAAGTCGCGCCTCGGGGGCGTTGGTAATTCGGTTTTTCGTGCAAATAATTTCGTTCCGGCCGGCTCCATTTTGGTCGGGGAGGCACGATGAATTTCGCGACCGGTCTGAAAACGCGGACGACACTCGCGAACGTAATTATTGGAGGAAAAAGAAACGAGGAACGGCGACCGACGAGCTCTACTTTCACGATCCTCGGGCGTAATTAGATGGCAATTACGGCAGCACGATTCGGTGAACGAAAAAATCACCGGGTTCTTTCACCCTTGTTCGTGTCTCGAGTCGTTTTCATCGGAAATCGATGCCTCGAACGCGTCGGGCGAACATCACGCACTGATTTCCATGTATCAATGTCGAGTAATGCTTAATCGAACGGACCGAAACCGACGCTCGCAATGGCGTTTCGAAACGAATCAACGAGATCGTTCGTAAAACAAATTTTCCGCCATTTGTTTTCCCAGCGACAATACATCTACAGGCGAAACGTGTTGCTCCAAAAATTAGATATTCACGTTCAATCACGCTCGGAGGCTGTAATTTTAATTTCACTGATAAATAACACGGTATTTAAACCATTATTGAATTACAAATTAAATTATTGCTAATTTATATCGAAGGAAAACATTAAATCGAAGTATGGCGACCCCCTTTTCTAGTTAACAATTTATTATTAATTATATGGGCGTTCTGAGGAGATAGTCGATTCGACACCGACTTCGGTGAAATTGATAATTAATATTTTTTCCCTCTCGACCCGAGAAATTATCGCGATAATTGTTTGTCTGCGAGAATTACTCGGACCGTGTCGGACATTGGAGCTCCGTTTTTATTCTAGAAACGAAACACAGTTAAATTACGATTGGAAACTAGCGACAACATATTTGTATTTTCAACCATCGAGTCCTAGTTTTTATAGTTCGATGTATAATTAATAATTTTATAATTAACAATTCTCGTTCGGTTCTCCAGCTGAATATTTCCCACAATTCATCGAGTTTGTTAAAACAGGTCGACAGATCATTTTTGTACATGGAACATCTCGTGAATAGATTCTTTATTTATTAATGTCGTTAATTTTACGAGATTGCTTAAAATATTAATTCTTTTTGCCATACCCTTAACCAATCTGACTTGTTAGTTTGAGGAGAGGACATTTTAATAAATGATTTAGTACAATTTAATTATGACTGAATTACACAATAATATATTAGACTTGTATAACTTGTGGCGACGATGCCTCCTGCACTCGCCAGTAGAGGGCTACGCTCTTACCTTTCTCGCAAGTATTCAAGTATCTATTTGTATATACAGGGTGTCCAGTTACCCATGGGAAAAATTTTAATGGGCAATTCTAGAGACCAAAATAAGACGAAAATCAAGAATACCAATTTGTCGATGGAGGCTTCGTTAAAAAGTTATTAACATTTAAAGTTCCGCTCGTACTGAATTTTTTTCTCGAAAGTGCGTAGAATTTCGAGGGTATGTGTAATGACCAAAAATGATTGTAATCGACTCTTGCAACCGAAAATAATTTTTTTAGTATGGTTTGAAATTTTTTAATTTCGTCTAAAAATTTAGGCACCCCTACCCCCCCTGTCGATTTTTCTTAAAGAATCGTTTTTGATTTTTAGTAATTTCGTTTGACGTCCTACAGAAAAGTTGTTTAATACTTTTTTGTAGGTACTTATGGGCTCTACTTCAGAAAAAAAGTTTCATTCAAATATATTCACTATTATAGGAGTTATGGTTGTTTGAAAATTGAACCATTTTTTTAGGGTTTTTCTAACATTACAGAGTCAAGGAAGAACTTTTCGAATATTTTTATAATTGCTACATATTCTACACTAAAATACGCGGCGTTTGGCTTTTTGAACATTAAAATCGTCCAATCCGTTCAAAAGTTATGGTGTTTTAAAGATTCGCATGAATTTTAGGGAAGCATTTCTGGTCTGAAATTATATTTTCGGTAAGGAATTTTTTTCTCGAAAATGGTTAGGATTTCGAGGGTACGTGTATTGACCAAAAATGATTATAACTGATCACTGCAATCAAAAATAATTTTTTTAGAACGATTTGAAATTTTTTAATTTTGACGAAAAATTTCACATTCTCGAATTTTTTTCTAGAAAGTGGATAGGATTTCGAGGGTATGTCTATTGACCAAAAATGATTATGATTGATCACTGCAATCAAAAATAATTTTTTTAGAACGATTTGAAATTTTTTAATTTTGACGAAAAATTTCACATTCTCGAATTTTTTTCTAGAAAGTGGATAGGATTTCGAGGGTATGTCTATTGACCAAAAATGATTATGATTGATCACTGCAATCAAAAATAATTTTTTTAGAACGATTTGAAATTTTTTAATTTTGACGAAAAATTTCACACCTTCTCGAATTTTTTTCCAGAAAGTGGGTAGGATTTCGGGGGTATGTCTATTCACCAAAAATGATTGTAATCGACCCCTGCATCCAAATATAATTTTTCCAGAACGATTTGAAACTTTTTAATTTAATTGTTAATAACTTTCTAACGTAGCCTCAGTCAAGAAACTGATATTCTTGATTTTCGTCTTATTTTGGCCTCTAAAATCCCCCAATAAAATTTTTCCCAGGGGTGGCCGAACACTATACAAATAGGTGGATTTGCGAGTACTTGCGAGAAAAGTAAAAGCGTAGCCCTCTGCTGGCGAGTACAGGAGACATCTTCGCCTCAAGTTCTACGAGTCTAATACATCATTGTGTAATTCAGTCGTAATTAAATCGTATTAAATCATTTATTAAACAAGTGAATCTTCTCGACTCCCAGAGAAATAATTTTCATAGGTTAAAACGTCCCTTTGGACGAGCATTTTCGTTCGAAAAACGTAGCCAGTGGGTTAATAGTGAAATCGATACGCGAAACAGATTCGTCTTGGAGGATTATCGCGTAAATGCGTCTCGGTAGGTTTCCCGTCAGCTCGCGGAGGAGTTCGCTTAATCGACTCTTTCGCCGTGTACACAGAGAACGCGGTGGAAAGAGGGAGGTTGAATTAATTTCACGGTAGAACGAGAATGGAAACTCGGAGAGTCCGTAGGCTTTGCAGTCCCACGGCCCTGGGATCCGCCAATTTTCTGGAAATCCGAACTCGCTCCATTCGTCGCGCGCTATTGCGCCGCCGTGAGGCTCTCGTTGCGTGGAAAAGCTGGCGGAAATATGGGTCGGGAAATGTATCCCCGCTCGATACCTCTGTTTCGCGAATTAATTCCACCGACGCGAATTAAAATATACTCGAGATCACGGACATCCCTCGGGAATTAAGGCCGCTCGTTAAATGAATAATATCGTTCGACGATGCTCCGGAAACTTTGGGAAAAATCTTAAAAAAATCTGTTTAAACATTTGTCTCGTTGAGTTTTACTTTAATTATCGACGTGCAGATCGATGTTTATTTTCTGGAACCATTGAGAAATAATATTTAAAAATCTGACACATTATAAAATGTATTATTTGAATTTATTGTAGTTAAGTTCGCGTGTATCGAGAGAGCAATGCACGTATAGATACAGAAATAAAATAAAATAACCCCGAGTTATATCTTTTAATACCAGCTCGGAACGTTGGCTATTTTCCATCGAATATTTTCGGTATTTGTTTACCTTTTATTGCCGTTTTGATATTTTCTGCGTCTGGACGAGGATTCCGCTCATCTCGATTTATTGTCGTCGTTTCTCATCGATTTGTCGCGCGCCGCGAGGAAGATCGATCGTGAATCCGGTCACGTAGCGCGGTATAATGATCGCGGTGGGGGACAATCGCCGGAAGAAGCATGTTTGTATCACTTTGTCGCTTCGTATCGATGTAATTTTAAAGAGTTACACGCGGCATTATGTCACACGCAGCCTCTTCCGTTCCCTGTTTGCGTCCCTGAAATCCGGAAAAACGTTTTTCATTCAGGAACAAATCAATCGTACCAGATTACGTTACCCTAGAAACAATTTCTTTTTGCACGATGGGCAGTTTAGCTGTTGGTTTTAAAGATGGAGGATATACCGATTCGAAACTTGGAATTCTATATTCCAAAATGTCTGTTTACATGCAATTATATTGCATACACACTTTATGTACACAAAGTCGATTCAATTGTTGATGTAGCTGTACAAATATTAACATTGATTCGATATACTGTTTACGTATCGTTAAGAATTTTTATACTTTATTTACCCCCGCAAAAATAGCCTCCTGAACACTGTTTTGTAATTCCAGTTCCTGCTTTCTATATTTAATTTTCACTCGCGCCGCCGCCATGTTTTCTTCCAGCTTTTTTTTTTGATCTTCGAGGATAACGCGACAGCTTTATTTGTCTTTCGCGCGTTGATCTTGACAGCTGGTCCATTTGCTCCCGTCGATTCCTCGGACGGTTCTATTTCCGACACTTCCACCGTGGTTTCGCGTTTGCCTTTCGATTTGCGTACTCCCACGTTTCTAACAAAACAGTAGCAGACTTCCGGGAGAAACCCAACGATATACGCTCGTACCGATGTTCACAATTTGTTAATAAAAAAAATCACAGAGGTACACTAAAAGCAATTCGAGAGTTCTTAGAGTTAAGTAATACTGGGTCTAAGGCTAGCTGGGGATATCGCTTAGTCACCAGTCGAGGTAGAATTTCAGTCACTTAACGCGACACTGCTGTACCCCACACAAATTTTCAACTTTACTCGTAAATCTGTACAAAACTTTTCTTTGATATTTTACAAGGATATTTCTCATATACAGGGTGTCATCCCTGGGAAAAATTTTAATGGGCGATTCTAGAGGCCAAAATAAGACGAAAATCAAGAATACCAATTTGTTGATCGAGGCTTTGTTAAAAAGTTATTAACGTTTAAAGTTCTGCCCGTATTGAATTTTTTTCTCGAAACTGGGTAGGATTTCGGGGGTATGTGTAATGACTAAAAATGATTGGAATTGAGCCCCGCAACCGAAAATAATTTTTTCAGAATTAATTAAAAATTTTTTTTTTCGTCGCAATTTAGGCACCTGTCGATTTTTCCTAGAAATTTGTTTTTCATTTTTAGTAATTTTGTTTGACGCCCTACAGAAAAGTTGTCTAATACTTTTTTTTAGGTACCCATGAGCTCTACTTTTGAAAAAAGTTTCATTGAAATATATTCACAATTATAGGAGTTATGGTCGTTTGAAAATTCGACCACTTTTATGGGGGTTTTCTCATTTTGTGGGGTCAAGGAACAACGTTTCGAATATTTTTATAATTTCTACATATTCTACATTAAAATACGCGGCGTTTGGCTTCTCGAACATTAAAATCGTCCAATCCGTTCGGAAGTTATGACATTTTAAAGATTTGCACGAAATTTCAGGGAAGTATTTCTGGCCTCAAATTAGATTTTCGGTAAAGAATTTTTTTCTCCAAAGTGGTTAGGATTTCGGGGTTATGTGTAATGACTAAAAATGATTGCAATCGACTCTTGCAACCTAAAATAATTTTTCTAAAACGATTTGAAAAATTTTAATTTTGTCGAAAAATTTCACACCTTCTCGAATTTTTTTCTCGAAAGTGGGCAGGATTTCCGGGGTATGTCTATTCACGAAAAATGATTGTAATTGACTCCTGCGACCGAAAATAATTTTTCTAAAACGATTTGAAAAATTTTAATTTTGTCGAAAAATTTCACACCTTCTCGAATTTTTTTCTCGAAAGTGGGCAGGATTTCGGGGGTATGTCTATTCACGAAAAATGATTGTAATCGACTCCTGCAACCGAAAATAATTTTTCTAAAACGATTTGAAAAATTTTAATTTTGTCTAAAAATTTCACACCTTCTCGAATTTTTTTCTCGAAAGTGGGCAGGATTTCGGGGGTATGTCTATTCACGAAAAATGATTGTAATTGACCCCTGCAACCGAAAATAATTTTTCTAAAACGATTTGAAAAATTTTAATTTTGTCGAAAAATTTCACACCTTACGAATTTTTTTCTCGAAAGTGGGCAGGATTTCGGGGGTATGTCTATTCACGAAAAATGATTGTAATCGACTCCTGCAACCGAAAATAATTTTTCTAAAACGATTTGAAAAATTTTAATTTTGTCTAAAAATTTCACACATTCTCGAATTTTTTTCTCGAAAGTGGGCAGGATTTCGGGGGTATGTCTATTCACGAAAAATGATTGCAATTGACCCCTGCAACCGAAAATAATTTTTCTAAAACGATTTGAAAAATTTTAATTTTGTCGAAAAATTTCACACCTTACGAATTTTTTTCTCGAAAGTGGGCAGGATTTCCGGGGTATGTCTATTCACGATAAATGATTGTAATTGACTCCTGCGACCGAAAATAATTTTTCTAAAACGATTTGAAAAATTTTAATTTTGTCGAAAAATTTCACACCTTCTCGAATTTTTTTCTCGAAAGTGGGCAGGATTTCGGGGGTATGTCTATTCACGAAAAATGATTGTAATTGACCCTTGCAACCGAAAATAATTTTTCTAAAACGATTTGAAAAATTTTAATTTTGTCGAAAAATTTCACACCTTCTCGAATTTTTTTCTCGAAAGTGGGCAGGATTTCGGGGGTATGTCTATTCACGAAAAATGATTGTAATTGACCCCCGCAACCGAAAATAATTTTTCCAGAACGATTTGAAATTTTTGAATTTAATTAATTACCTTTTAGCGAAGCCTCTGTCGAGAAATTGGTGTTCTTGATTTTCGTCTTATTTTGGCCTCTAGAATCCCCCATTAAAATATTTTCCAGGGGTGGTCGAACACCCTGTATGCACTCTTCGACCGACTTACTGATGAGTCCACTAGCAAACCCAGAACGAAACTCTATCCGCCTTCCACCATTTTCTAGTTTTCCCCAACTAACGAAGCAACCCCACATATCAACGTTTGGGTATCGTCAGAAAATAGAAATACCTTTTTGGGTAAACAAATAGGATCGTTTATCGGATTAAATCCGCCTCGTAAAAATCGGTTTGATCGAGAAATAGAGTCGATCGAGGGCTCCTGTGGAGAGCCTGTGGAGTCGCGATTCGCGCCCCGATAATTCGCTATCGTTAAAATTCAATCCCTCGGAGCCGTTCGAGATTGGCTTTGGGTTTACGTATCGTTTTCGAGCACTGTCGGAAAGTAGAACGCCCTGGATTCGAGCAGGAAGCCGCCTAGCACGCCGATAAGGCTGCGAAGGCACCTCCACCGATACGCGGAGGAGGCCGCCGCCTCCCTCGCAGAAAGGAAATTTATTCGGGCGAGGAATTTAAACGGTGTCGCTATGTGGGTCAGCAGCAGCGTTCCCAGGCTCTCGGGGGCAGGTGTATCGCCCACCGTTTTCCAGGAAAAAAGATTTTACTCCGGGCCTCCAACGTCCTCTTAAATACTCTGCCCCCGAACTCTTCGCAAACGTTTCCTGTTAAACGTACTCGGATCGGCGTTAATTATCTGGTTGGTTTCAATTTGGACCGCTGGGTAGCGATATTTTTTTCACTGTAACGTGAATTATGCAAACGTCGACGATGTATCTAGATAATAAATATTCTTAAACTTTCGTACTTAATGTTGGGGGGACTAATCGAGGCTCTGATTTATCGACAGAGTTTGGTTCAAGATGGAGGATATACCCGGCCGAGAGTAAAATGGCAGAAGCTGCTAGAGTGTTAAGTTTTTATTTGCTAAAAAATAATCGAAGTGTTGGAGATTTCAAATATAAAATATCAAAATACAGATAAATAAAGTGAAGTTTGCCGGTTGGAGGACGCTCTCGCATTAAATGGCCTCGAAAGCCCACGACCTCGCGAGGGGGGGAGGGGGGGGGGGAAGTGATCCTCGCCGCGGTACAAAGGGCCATTTTAATGTTTCCGCGCGAGAGGAGCCTCGACAATGTTTTTTTTTTTTCTCTCGCGCAAGCAACATTGAAAGAACAAGGGTCTTCCTTTAACGGCGCGCCCCAGCACAAACGAACAGAGGCGAAGGTTTTTAAATCCCCGTGCCCGGTGAAACGCCTTCGTGACCCACTAAAATATAATAACGTTCGCGCGCCGGGGAACCCAGCGAGAAACAACCTCTTAATCGCTCGGTTTCATTTCCTACGCGACATCGCCGCCGCGAGCGTGAGCGTGCACTCTTTCATCTCCACAATGCAAATTGCAGTTCGTCGGCTCGAACGAATACAAACGGGCCGAGAACGGAGGGAAAAGCCTCGCTTCCTGGCGCGTCCAAAGGCGGGGGGAGGGAAGAGGATCGCGAGAAAAGGGATCATCGCATTTAATCTTCGCCGGAGATCGTCTCTGAAAAGCTCGCGGACTCGGTACGCGAATTGAGAATCCTTCTTCGAGGCTCGAGACTACGCCATCGTGAAAACTTCGTCTTTTTCCTGTGCCAGCCCCCTTCTACGCCCTTCTCGGGAGACTTTTCAGCCTTTCAGCCGCGAAACCGGGAAGATAATTCCATTTAATCTGCATAATTCGCGGCCGGGGCGAGCGCGAATCCGCTCGCGTGCGTCGGGTCGCTTTCATCCGCTCGCGTGCGCCTCGTCCTCGGGAGTATAGTAATCTCCGCGTTCCATTTTTTTCGCGTGACTCGACCGCGAGTAGGGCAACCGAGTAGTCGACACTTTCGGAAAACAACGGACGGAAATACACGTCCCAGCTGGTTGCGTTCGATAGTGAAAACCAAGTGAATTTGTATTGTTTCACCCGTTATAAAGGTCCCAATATACAGAGTGCTCGGCCACCCCTGGGAGAAATTTTAATGGAGGATTTTAGGGGTCAAAATAAGACGAAACTCAAGAATACCAATTTGTCGATGGAGGCTTCCTTAAAAAGTTATTAATAATTAAATTCAAAAATTTCAAATCGTTCTGGAAAAATTATTTTCGGTTGTGGGGGGCGATTACAATCATTTTTGGTGAATAGACATACCTCCGAAATAGTATCCACTTTCGAGAAAAAAAATCGAGTAGGTGCTGAAATTTTTCGGAGAAAAAAAAATTATTCAAATTATTCTAAAAAAATTATTTTCCGTTGCAGGGGTCAATTACAATAATTTTTGGTCATTACACATACCCCCGAAATCCTATGCATTTTCAAGAAAAAAATTCGAGAAGGTGCCTAAATTTTTCGACGGGGAAAAAAAATTTCAAATCGTTCTGGAAAAATTATGGTCGGTTACAGGAGTCGATTACAATCATTTTTAGTCATTACACATACCCCCCAAATCCTATGCATTTTCAAGAAAAAAATTCGAGAAGGTGCCTAAATTTTTCGACGAAAAAGAAAAGTTTCAAATCGTTCTGGAAAAATTATTTTCGATTGTGGGTGGCAATTACAATTATTTTCGGTGAATAGACATACCCCCGAAATCTTACCCACTTTCGAGAAAAAAATTCAGCATTGGCGGAACTTTAAATATTAATAACTTTTTAACGAAGCCTCCATGAACAAATTGGTATTCTTGATTTTCGTCTTATTTTGGCCCCTAGAATCCCACATTAAAATCTTTCCCAGGGATGATCGAACACCCTGTATAGCAAGATGTCGTTCGAGTGCTTGCGAGAGAGACAAGAGCATAGCCCTCTGGTGGCAAGCACAGGAGGTGACGCCACAGACACAAGAAGACTCCAAGTTTCCTCTCTTCGTACACAATTTTCGGTTTATTCTAATCGAAAAATTGCAGTCTGAATATTCTTATTTCTCATTGTGTTTCATATTGAAATTTAAAAAACAGAGGTGGTCGGAACAGGGGAACCGAAAACACATTGTCTACGTTTCATTTCGTATATTATCGTTAAATATTCCTGCGAAAGCATTGCAGAGGATTTTTTCCAAGCAAAGCTCGTAAAGGGGAAGCCCAGAAAGGGATAATAAGTTCGCCAAAAGCACATCGACGCGCTTCTTTGGAAAAGCAGTGGAACGCGTTCTCCGAATTGAAAATTGCCCTTTCTCCTTAGCGTCGCCATCGAATAATGGAAGGAAGACATTAAGGGGCTGACATTTTCACGATAACAGGCGTTCCACGTTCGGTGGAAGGTGTGGTCCGGTAAATTGTGCTTCCTGAGCGATTCGAGGGGGTGCGATTTACCGCGAAGGGCCAAGGACACCGTTGGAGTACGGCTCCTTTGTCCGTCCGGCAGGACGACACGTCACGGAATTGGAATACAAATCACTGTCAACGTGTCTCGCGGATCGAAGACCGGAAATGTTGGGCATCGATTCCTCTGACATAATAATGTCGAAAGCCCCGTGTCCGTTGCTGGACGTTACAGAAATTCTGACGCATAGATTTCCACGAATAACCATCCATTATCTTACTGGAGAATTCTTTCCGTGAACAGAACACTCATCAACCTCTTTCTAGACCTCTGCAGTGCAATATACCGAAGCTTTTATTCTCTAACATTATAACAAGTTTCTTTTTTTTTTTCAATAATCAATCGCAATATTCCGGGGAATATTCTTGGAAAATTTGACAGCAGAATTCTCCTGTCGATTCGAGTTTCAGAATTTCCCATATATTGCGTCAATCGCAATGGTATTGTGACTTTCCTACGGCATATATTTCTCGTAAAAGTGTCTCTCGACGTTGAAAAGACTTCGAATTCGAAATAAAGGGGGCTGGTGTCCTATTTCTCTCCCTTTGATCGTCCCATATATTGCTGTCTGGCGGCGCGAAAGCCCTTGAGCTCTTTCTTACTGCAATTGTCGAGTAAAATAATTTTTGATTGATGAAAACAACCCCTTTCGCGCGTAAAAAATTCTGAAACGGTGATTAGTAACTGGCACATCATGGTGATTGCGATACGAGGGCAGACAAAGGTTTAATTTCCCAGTGACGTCTTAATAATTTGGGGACGAAAGGGTTGAAAGGTCGACGGGGGAAAAAAGGCGACCGGGGGTTGCGTGTCCCCTCGCGTTTCGTTCTATTTTCGCCGAAACGAGATCGATACACGACGAATGTCCGTGCAGCGTGGGTAGAGTATGGTCGGATGACCGCATAACCGCACAGTAATGCACACTATTGCGCGAGATACGCAAAAATAGTGGTGCACAGTCGCGTTGTATCGATCACTTAAGGCCAGCGACAGGGATCGGGTGCATGACACCGCTTCGTCGTTTTTCGTTTGGAATTTCCATACCCGAACTTGAACATTCATAGAATCACGCGTTCCATTAATTTCTCGAACGAATACACGAAAATAGAATTTTTGGTGAGAAACAAGTCATCGAGTAAGTCTTTAACACCGATTATAACACAAATGTATGGACAAAACAGGCTTGGATTTCAAAATAAAGTAACAAATAATAAACTCGAAGCAATGAATTCTCTCAAAAACTTTATTAGTTTTATCGTACAGACAGTGTAAGGTTATGTTAGCGGCGCTCGGTGAAAACGGAAGGATTAAGTTGCTCGTAGACCGATAGTTCGAGTAACTTTTCCCCCCCGACAAATTTCTCGTCTATTTGTACACTCTGCGTAGGTGGACTAGTCTATCAATCTGTTTCCACTTGGTTGGGTGACCTATCGGGTCGCTTTTCTTGGGGGCTTTGACCGCTACACCCCCGAGAGGGTACATCGCACGATGGTCGACTCGACGTCGACACTTCTAAACCCACAAACTTACGCTATCGATTAAAAGTTCGAGCACATCCACCGGCTCGTTCGTCGTTAAATAATATTTCTAACTTTATTCTATAGCGCTTAATAAATATGACGGGAATGGCTGCTGCGACATGCGATAAACAACCGTTTTAAGGCATAAACTTCGATCGCAACTGCTACGAAATTCCATCTAAGTTTTCCTCCTGGCACGGCTGCCCCTGCGACGAAAAATTGTTGCAAAGTCAGAGGCAGAATGGCGCTTTTGTGGGCGGCGGGTGTCCACCCTCCGGGATTTGTCGAAATTCATGACCTACATGTTCTTGATTTTCAACGCCATTTCACTGGATCCCTGGGATCATCCTCTCCGTTACACGGTCGATGTATCACTTGGTGAAACGGACCCGGGACTAAATGAAATTCCTCGTTCGGGTTACGAAGCGGCGAAACTAAGCGGATCGCTGATAGATTTTGGTTTCCGAAACGCTCGAGAATCGGTTAGAAATTGCTTTTAAAATATTCCGAGGGTCCTCCTCGACGTTCTGGGCAGAGTTTTAAACTCCTGCGGTCTAACCATTTTTCATATATTCTAGAAACGGTCCAAAGCGAAGAATACAAAACTACAATTCGAATTTAACGTTTCTTACAGCTACGTGTAAGAACGCACTGAGAGATACGGCATACCGAACGTACGAAGATATCCGAAAACTGACGACGATGAACGAACGCGACAACAAAGCATCAGATCGAACGACGAAAAGAAAGCGTGAGCACGTGTAAGAATCAGTGCGTTATATATTTCGGTTAATAAAGGTATTGATGTACTTTCTTTACGTTAATTTGTGCGTGCGTAATTAACAACCAGCCTGTTCCTCGAAATAAAAGTCTTCTAGAAAATCTGATGGCAGATACTAGGTACTCGTCGAAGAAAATGTTCGCCAAGGTAGGTTAAACTTAGTTTTCTATCGATTAAAATAAATATAACAGGTATTTGTTCTTCGACGCGTTCCCTGGCAGGTGAAAACCGTACAGTTTTCTTGCGAGACTAAAATTTCGATTCTGGACTACCGTAAACTACATAACCTAAAACTTATTTTGTAACCTTGCTAAAATTCACAAATCTTATCAACTTCAGAATTAATTTTACTCGTTTCGTAGATGGGTGACGTGGCAATGGGAGTGCAAAGAAACTTGTGATCTTTTTTTTCGTGGTAAGGTTTCGAGAGTGGTTCAGTTTCCAAGCAATTATGCATTCTTTGATCGCGAACGCGTTAACGCATGGAAGGCACGTGCCCTTCAGGGTTTCGTGTCGTCAAGGGACCCGGCGAAACCCTACTCGAATATCCGCGGGGTCACGAAGTTGCGTACACTAATTAAGAATCTGGGTTAATTACACGGCGCGCTCCTTGGAACGAGTCGAACTTCTCCCGTGGCTGGCTTCTAGATGAACCGTGAAAAGTCTTGCCTAAATCGAAGTGGACGACCAATGGGAACCTTCCAAAGGTAGAAGTCGAATTTTGGAATCTTCAAGAAATAAGTTTTGCTTTCCCAAAATGGGTGGTGTTTTACAATTTCAAGAGAGTGACCAAAGAAACTTGTAAATTATATTTAATTGTAACTAAGCAATAAGAAAATAATTCCATATTCCTAGTAACTTTCTGTTAAAGCGTGCATCACAAACAGGTAAATTCTAAAACTTTTGTAAGGTAATTATTAAATATAATATTATAACAAGATTTATTCAACTCATGTTAAGTGATATATTATTATTGAGCAAGATTTATTGTCTTAACCTACAAAATTGTGCAATTGTGTAATGGTTTCTACAAATATATTTGACAGTATCTTATTCTAATTTAAGGTATTACAAGATTTGTTCAGCTCATGTTAAGCAATATCCTTTATTAATTACCTTAACCTACAAAATAGTGGAATTGTATAATGGCAGTATCTTATCCTAAAACTGTTTTCTGAGGCAATTGTTAAACCTTTTGTAACACCTTTCGTTGGTGTGTATGATTACCCTAACTTACAAAATGGTGGAATTATACATATAAAGGTTTCTACTAACATGTTTGATAGCTTATCGATTGGTATCCAATAGATCTCAGAAAGTATTCGATTAACCTCAAATTTGAATGTGTTATAAACTATAGCATTATCTACTATATTATTATCTGAAATATGTTATAAACATTCAAAGTTGAATTCTTTCAGTAAAGAACAGTTGTTCTTCCTCTGAAAGTTGACATTTTGTTATTTTTCAAAATAATTTGAGAGTCATAGGCTACAATTTAGGTACTTTTATGAGGGATAATGTCTACAATAAAGAATCATTTTCGCCAGAGATTGCTTTTTCACTGAACAATTTCATTCGACGCCAGACAAAAGCAAAATGGTGTCTGGATCGAAAGGTTCACAGTTCACGGTTATTTGATCCAGTGGGTCTTGTCGGGGGCTTAAGCCTCGTCCTTAATCTCGCGATATTAAAGGATTTCCATTCGACGATATGGGATGACCCTTTCGAGCCGTGATAAATCGTAGAAGGAGCGTGAAACCGGAATTGAAGGGCGATATCGAGGATCGCATACCAAACCCTCGATTTCATAACCTTATTACATTTTTCACTATTCGATGACTGAAAAATGTGTGTTATCGTGTATCCATTGTTTGATCATTTTTACGTTTCCTTCGATTGCAAATTAGAATTTTGCGTCGGTGGTAATTCCAGCGCGATTGTATCTCGATATTGCAATGCACGTTGAACGTAATTTGCGAAATATGCGAAGCATAATCAAGGCATTAACATTTTAACAAACGAACGGGATCGACGCGAGGGTTAGGTTCGTCGACTCCATTGACAATGTTTTCCCAATACTCCGTAAAATTTATAAACTATAGCGAATATTTTTAAGGCTATTCTAATGTATCAACTCTTTCTGTTGCAGGTAAGAAACTCATAATTTTACGAGCTTCTTCCCCGAAATATATCCGAGCCCCGGACCTGCAAAAGCACAAGATGCATTATACGAGTAAGTCCGCTGAAAATTATTTATGCTACGCGAGGGTTGAAACTTTTATTTCTCTACCACAGCCGTGCACTCTTTTAAATTGCTTCCGAATAATTATACTACGCAAACGTGCACGCGGGCTACATTCAGAAACGAGTAAATCGTCCTTTCAATTTACGAAAGATACGTGAAATATTTTCGTATTTTCATAGCAGTCGTTACCATTATTATAGAAACTTTATTAGTCTATCGAAGAAATTATTATTGCAATGTAAAAAGAGAGATCATGACGAAAGCAGAGAATATACAGGGTGTTCAGCTACAACTGGGAGAAATTTTAATGGGAGATTCTAGAGGCCAAAATAAGACGAAAATCAAGAATATCAATTTCTTGACTGAGGCTTCGTCAAAAAGTTATTAACAAATTAAATTAAAACATTTCAAGTAGTTCTGGAAAAATTATTTTTGGTTATAGGGGTCAATTATAAGCATTTTTGGTGAATAGACATATCCCCGAAATCTTACCCACTTTCGAGAAAAAAATTCGGGTAGGTGCTGAAATTTTTTGACAAAAAAAAAAATTTTTCAAATCGTTCTAAAAAAATTATATTTAATTACAAGAGTCAATTACAATCATTTTTGGTGAATAGACCTACCCCTGAAATCCTACTCACTTTCTAGAAAAAAATTCAAGAAAGTGTGTAATTTTTCGACGGAAAAAAAAATTTTCAAATTATTCAAAAAAAATTATATTTAAATACAAGGTTCAATTACAAATATTTTTGGTCATTACACATACCCCCGAAATCCTACGCACTTTCTAGATAAAAATTCGAGAAGGTGTGTTATTTTAGAACGAAAAAGAAAAATTTCAAATCGTTTTGGAAAAATTATGTTCGGTTGCGGGGGTCAATTACAATCATTTTTGGTGAATAGACATATCCCCGAAATCCTGCGCATTTTTGAGAAAAAAATTCAGTACGAGCGGAACTTCACACGTTAATAACTTTTTAACAAAGCCTCAATCAACAAATTGGTATTTTTGATTTTTGTCTTATTTTGGCCCCCAGAATCTTCCATTAAAATATTTCCCAGGGGTGGCCGAACACCCTGTATTTTATTCGGAAGTCTCCCTGTAATTCAGTCGACTATTTTCATAATTCCCTTTCGAAGTCGATGATCTCCGGGCTCGATGGAAGCGTGTTTCTTCGGGACTTTATTATTGCGACTCCAGACGGTATCCAATCTAGCCGGTTCCGCCTTGAAGTGACCATCCTTAGAATTCAGCTATATTCCTGGAGATGCTCCAATTCAATTAGCCCCTAATTCACGGAGATATCGAACTTCCACGAAGATCGAACGACTGCTAGCTTGTTGGCGGTCATCCACCGTCGCCCAACTGTCGGAAACCCTTGACAGTAAATGCACTCTCGAGGAAGCTGTTCCGCCATTACAATAAGTGGTCAACTCGCTTTCGACGACGAAATTTTAGCGTCATCGACGCTATCGATCCCGTCGAGCTCTCGATACCGGTCGATGTATCGTTCGTGCAGTATCGAAACGCGATCTCCTCGTGCGCCATCTTGGAGACACTTTATCGACTTGGATTTTAGTCTTCTGCGCGGTTCACGTGGCTCTATCGAATCGAAAGCCTCGGAGAGTAGGGGAATTTAAAAAAAAAAATCCAGAAAACATTGAAAAAAATTTCAGGAAGAGAAAATTGTTAAACTAGCAACGTCTGTTTCGCTCTTTGTTCCCTCCACCCTTTGCTCTGGGGGAGAAAAACTCGCGACTAGGATCGCTTTATGCTGCGTCGCGACGTAATTAAAAAGGAGAGACGCGAAATAAAAGAATAAGTGTCGAAAATACGTTTTCGAGAATAAGCAAGAGACGAGCGTACCCCGAGGTAATGATCTCGCGCAAAACCAAGCCATTTGCTTCAAGTTCGTAGGATTTCGAAGGGTAAGAGGCACTTGACCCGTTTGAGGGTGCATTAGTGTTGGAGACGTAAGATCACTTCGTTGCGCTTAACTGGGAAATGTATTTTTGCTGCTCAGACTGTTTTGCATTTACACGCGGCGACTCGAATTTCCTCCCTTTTCTTTCGAACGATCTTCGAAGCAATTCTCTTTCGTTTCTCTCGGAATTATTATAAAATACAATCCGACCTCTCGAAGAAATTTAATCACAATTTATTTGAAGGGGAATCAACCCATGTTATATTAATAAATAATAAATTTCGAAGCCCTATCAGCCTTCTCTCTGAACACGTACGTACGTACGTAGATCGAGACTCGAGGTAATTATTATAAAATGCAATACGAACGACATCAATTTCACAAACAATTATTTCAGGAGGAAGACCGAGGCTTTGTTATGGATATTTGTATCCCGCGTGCTGAACGAGCACGGAAACATCGGAATTCGCGCGTCGCTGGTTCAGACGGATGGCCTCTAATTTCCCAGCGATAACAAGAATTCTCCTATTTCGCGAGCCGCAGCAAATTCGCCCGTGATTCCCAGTGTCGCTTTCGCGTGTCCCGGAGAAGCTTGCATCCGAGTCGCCGCACAACACTCGTTAACTCTGCAAATCCCACGTTCTCTTGGCAAGGGTTCAAAGCGCCCGGTTGCTGAATCAGCGATACACGGTTTGGCCCCGTCGAATCGCCGCCGAAAATCTACCCGCTGCGCGGAAACGGATCGCGCGTTCGCTCAAGCACGGTGCGCCTTGCGTTCGCGAACTTCGAAACCCCGTTAATTACTTTGGAACTTTTAATTCGCCTCGAGGATTCCTCGCGAGGACTTCGAAATACATTTTTAATCGCTTCGTTGCCGCCATCTTGGACCGTGTCGTTGGGAATAATTCATCGAGAGTAAAACCATCCGAGAAACGATTTTGTAATTAATCGGGCTTGGACAAATTATAACAACGGAGTTCAGAGATCCGTTCCATCGAAAGAAGGTCGGGACAAGCTTTCCATTTTTTTTTTTTAGAAATTTACGAGTCGTATAGAGGTTCGAAATCCAAGGAAATTAACGGGAGGACAACTACGAAGTTCCATTTAAATCGAGGCGGGAAATTTCGTTAAGTCCGCCACTGTAGTTCTGCAATCTTTCTATTTCGCGGGACCCCGAGTCCGTGACGGCGAAATTGCAGAAAACTGCAAGGCTCTCGGTTCCGGGGAAACGGTCGAGAAATTAGATCGGAAACAATCCGTCCGAAAATCGCGTTCGCAGCCCCTGCCCTTTGCTCTGTAGCCCCCGGGGCGACCGGAATTCAATAAAATCGCGCGCCTCGAAAGGTCAGGGGTCAGGTGCAGTTAACTTAAAGCTGCATCGTCGCCAGCGACGCCGATGGATTTATGGGATTGCGGTCCTCGGCGCTACGACCTCGATCTCCGGCGATTCATGATCTATGGGCCCGGGGAGGCTTTCGAGGCCTCCGCCGACGATCGTCTTGCGATAAATCCGTTTCGACGTCGCGTGGAAAACGAACTCGTCGACGACGGGATCGTTAAAGCGATCGCCAACAAGGACGATTCAATCTATCGTACAATGTACACGGATACTTACGAACCGAATCGATACTAAATTTTGGGAGACGTTTCGTGAATAATCTACTGGCTTATACGGAGCTTACAATTGTTAAATTGTCTCATTGTAAATTGCAAACAGTCGCTTCGAGTAAATTAGTCCCAGAATCCAATATGGCGGCGGAGTAAGAAGGGAGGAAAAGACGGCAACAGGTATAAAAGAACAGGAGATTTATTGTCGCGAGAACTTGGTCGTTCGAGACGTATTCAGGGCTCGAAGTACAGGGACAGCGAACGCGTTAAACGGCCGGAGTTAGTTTGGAAAACTAACCGGCAACAATGGCTCGTTTGCATAGGCGCGGCGTGTACAGGGGTTTACAATGGCGCGCGAAAAGGTTTCGCGGTCGTCAAAGATTTTCCGGCTCTCCGTCGTTTTCCTTTCTCCCTTTCCTTTCTCTGGCCGTCTAATTCCCCGTTCAAAGGCGGCGTTTGAAAGCGTCAGAGGCGGAAGGTGTTCCTTTGCCGCGAAGAAAGTCGTGGCAAGCTCTGTGTCAAGTGTCTGATCTCTCCTCCATCGTCGAGGGGCTTCTGGCCGTCTGCCAATCCCTAGCTACGGACTAATATGTACTTGCTCGTATTAGCCACGGCCGTGTGCTCGGGAATTGCACGTAGTTTCTTTGGCCTCTGATTGCACCGTATCGTCCACGGCTTTGTTCCATCGACGACAGCCGGTCGCGCGAAATTCGATTTCTATCCTACGCCATTGCTTCGCGGAACCACTCGTTCTACGTATCAGAACTAAAAAATAATATTCTATAACAATTGCGCTAGTGCAAAAATAATTTCATATTGGTACAAACTATGTACTTTTCAAGTCGAAATTCCATATCCTACGCCATTGCTTCGCAGAGCCACTCGTTCTACTTATCAGAGCTCAAAGATAATTTTCTATAGCAATTACTTGCGCTAGTGCAAAAATAATTTCATATTGACACGGACTAATATGTACTTTTCGATATGACATTTGATATCCTACGCCTATGCTTCACGGAACCATTCGTTCTACTTATCAGGTGTGAAAAATAATTTTCTATAGAAATTACTTGCACTAGTGCAAAAATAATTTCATATTGGTACGAACTATGTACTTTTCAAGTAGAAATTCCATGTCCTACGCCATTGCTTCGCAGAACCACTCGTTCTACTTATCAGAACTCAAAGATAATTAATCCAAACAAGAATATAAATATCTTTATCTTCTGTATAAATTACTTGCACTAGTGTGAAAACAATTTCATATGGGTACGAACTAGTATGTACTTTTCCAGTCGAAATTCGATATCCTACGCCATTGCTTCCCGGAACCACTCGTTCCATTTATCAGACCTCAAAGATAATTAACCAAATAATAATATGAACATTTTTATATCGCATACAAATTACTTTCACTAGTAAAAAAATAATTTCGTATCATTTCATATACATATATTCCTGTCTGCAATTTTCCTCGTGTGCCGGGGTCCTCCTCGTTCGAATCTCGTTTCACGTTCGCGGCTGTGCAAATCGAACGGTGGTATCGATATCTCGCTCCCATCGAGGATTTTCTCAGTGAAAAATCCGAGGGGCGAAATTTCTTCGCGCCACAGTATCGCGCGATTATAATGTCGCATTTAAATTACGTCGCGGTTCTTTGAGAGCGCGTTCCGCGTTCCGGTATTCCGCCCACGTTCCTAATTGTGAAATTTAATGAATTCACCTCGCTCCGTTCCAAGCAGAATTTTCCCATATTCCGCCCCGCGAGTTTAAACAACCGTGCTGGGCAAGATTTTTCCCCTTTGCTCGTCCAAAACAAAAAAAAAAAAAAAACTAACGTTGAATACACAAGCATGGCCGTCCATTCTTTCAACGGTTTCTTTGTTCCTTTGATCGGACTTGTCGCGAAGGAAAAGGGATTTGAATCGGTAATTAATTCCGCGACGAGTGGATTCGACTTACCGGGAACTGTGTTGGAGGACCACTTTCTTCGCGTTGTCGTAAATATTCAGCTTCGATCGACAGGAGGGAAGGTCAGGAGAGGGGGAGGGAGCTTCTAATTTACGAGAGCTCGAGGAACGCTTGTAACTCGAGGACCCGCCACTTATTTGTCGCGCAAAGTTTTCTTTATCTTTATTATTTCTCTTTGGTCCAACGTTCGGCGTCACTTTGTCACGGAATATTTTCTTACATTACATCTTATCGGTAGATCCTTTCGTTTTATCGCTCGGAAGCGCGGAAGAAACGTTTCTTTGTTCCTGAGATGTGTGGTTCGCTTTTCTTTTTATGCTGGGCTCTCGAGTCTTAAATAACTTCGGTTTTTGGCAACTAATGTTGTTCTGGTACATTTTTCTTTCGACACGATAATAATTCTGAGTCTAGATATTGCTGCTTGTTTGGTTCTCAATAGTTTGCAGAAGTTTGTGGTTGTTTAAAGGATGTTTTGTGTTATTTAAAACACAATATCTGCACAGTTTTATATCCTCGGGACGTTTCTGTTTCTTTCGATAAATCTTGATTGCGTGTGTGGACAACTCCGTGGCGTTTGGTCGAGGAGGAGTTGCGTGGGTGATTCTAACGCTGTCGCTGCGCCTCGTTCTATTAATTCTATTCATCTGTCCGCGCCGAGCTTTGACAGATTGTTGGCTCGAACATTGAATGCTAATTATTGATAAATTTGTCGAAAATAAAAGTTATACCATGGACAGCTGTGAAATTCTTCTAAAAATAAATGAAAATTAGTTAAAACAGTAACGTCAAATTTATCTGCTGAGAACGTTTCCACTTTTTAAAAGATCTTCAGTTTTCGGCCACGAAATGACCCAGTTCGTTTTAGGTATTACACAATTTAAGATTTTATGCCACGTTGAAACTTTACAGCGCAGATTTAATGGAGAAATTTCCATTAAAACTTTCGTAGCCTAACATTTAACTGCGTTTTAAACTCATGCTTATTCCAAACAAACCTCAAACTATCAACGATATCGAAACCTCTCGTTATTGGCGAGACCAATGTCTCATCTTTCGTAGTTCTCATTTTATTCGCAATGGTCCATAGAGATTTCGAATTTCATACGGTTTATTCCGTTTCTCGAAACTAGCCTAAGTCCAGCGCGATCGATTAAAACGGTTTGGTCGGTGGGTATTATCGCGGGCTGGCTACCTGTTACGCCTTTTGTTCCGTTCGAGCGCGGTTCTTTGTTCCCGTCCGAAATGGTCGAGCCGTCGGAATAATTAAAAATGGCGGGCGTTGTTCCGAGGTTTAACCCTCACGGACTCTCGGTCGATCGAACGGTTCGTGCAGGTCCTTCTGTTGCCATCGGAGCGTTCACTCGCGGCCTGTGCATTGTGCGCTGCAATACAGAGCATAAACGGTTGCGTTAATTGCGGCAGAGGGTAGCGTTGCGTTGGCTCTGTTACGACGGTGCAATGGCGGACGTACAATGGTCGCGTTGCGCAAGAGTAATAGGGTGACGAAGGAAATCGCTGAAAGCAAACCGTTCCTCGGGCTTGTAAACCGTTCGCTGGCAATTTTTATTCTCTAACCTTATACAGCATTCTTAACCTCCTTCGAAATAACAGGTGCAAAAATAAAAGCCAATTAATCAGTCTCCCAGTGTTCGTGACGAATAACATCGAAGGTTATAGTGCTCTTTTTAAGTTAATTTATATATTGAAATTAAACACTGAATTAGGAATAATATTTTTATAAAATCTCTTAGCCTCCAAATATAATATTTCTGGGAAAAATTTTAATGGGAGATTCTAGAAGTCAAGATAAGACGAAAATCAAGAATATTAATTTGTTGATTGAGGCTTCGTTAAAAAGTTATAGAAACATTTTCGGCCACACGGTAGATTTTTGGTAAAGAATTTTTTTCTCGTAAGTGGGTAGGATTTCGGGGGTATGCCTATTGACCAAAAATGATCGTAATTGACCCCTGCAACTAAAAATAATTTTTCTAGAACGATTTGAAATTTTTTTATTTTGTTGAAAAATTTCATACATATTCGAATTTTTTTCTCGAAAGTGGGTAGGATTTCGGGGATATGCCTATTGACCAAAAGTGATTGTAATTGACCTCTGCAACTAAAAATAATTTTTTTAGAACGATTTGAAATTTTTTTTTACCGTCGAAAAATTTCACACCTTCTCGAATTTTTTTCTAGAAAGTGGGTAGGATTTCGGGGGTATGTATAATGACCAAAAATGATTGTAATTGACCCCCGCAACCGAACATAATTTTTCCAAAACGATTTGAAATTTTTCTTTTTCGTTCTAAAATAACATACCTTCTCGAATTTTTATCTAGAAAGTGCGTAGGATTTCGGGGGTATGTGTAATGACCAAAAATATTTGTAATTGAACCTTGTATTTAAATATAATTTTTTTTGAATGATTTGAAAATTTTTTTTTCCGTCGAAAAATTACACACCTTCTTGAATTTTTTTCTAGAAAGTGGGTAGGATTTCAGGGGTAGGTCTATTCACCAAAAATATTTGTAATTGAACCTTGTATTTAAATATAATTTTTTTTGAATGATTTGAAAATTTTTTTTTCCGTCGAAAAATTACACACCTTCTTGAATTTTTTTCTAGAAAGTGGGTAGGATTTCAGGGGTAGGTCTATTCACCAAAAATGATTGTAATTGACCCTTGTAATTAAATATAATTTTTTTAGAACGATTTGAAAAATTTTTTTTTTGCCAAAAAATTTCAGCACCTACCCGAATTTTTTTCTCGAAAGTGGGTAGCATTTTGGGGGTATGTGTATTCACCAAAAATGCTTATAATTTACTCTTGCAACCAAAAATAATTTTTCCAGAACTATTTGAAATGTTTTAATTTAATTGTTAATAACTTTTTAACAAAGCCTCCATCAACAAATTGGTATTCTTGAATTTCTCTAGAATTACCCAGTAAAATTTTTCCCAGGTGTGGCCGAACACCCTGTACATACAATGTGTCGATAACGACCAGCGTCAACTTTCAAGAATTAATGGGGATGCGTATCATCGAATATAAGTAATTTTAGTAAATAGAGAGCATTTCTAGATAAGAAATAAAAATGTCAATCGCCCTTTGTTCCCACGTACGTTGAGCTCCGCTGGAACGGAAAAATCAGGATCGTGTTCGTGCCGAGAAAATAGCTCGTTGTTTCTATCGGTCGTGCTGAAACGAAGAGGCGCTGGAGGAGATCGTTCACCAATTCCCGACGATTTAATTACCGTTCCGTAATTGTTCGTTCAATTACCATGAACGTATACCCGGGGCGAATCCAACTGCGCACGACGTCTTTTCTTTCAGAGCTGTTTTCTCACGTTCAGCGACTCTCTTTCGCCCGATGCACGCTGTCGGCAATTGTTTACGATTGTCGATCGAAGGCTCGTGCAACGGCGTGAGAGAGAAGCTCCCGGTGATTCATTCCACGCGACAGTATAGACCGTGAACTAAATGCAAAAAAACAATCGTAAACGACCGGTGTTTTACATATTCGATTTAAACATATTCTATTTACGGGACTAATTACTTCGAATTGGCAGTTGTAACTTGGGAGTAATCGATTTTTTCTTTGTATTCTTTATAAAAATAATTAACGATATTAATCATTATATTATTATTGATAAGAAGGTTCACACTGCAAGTTATTAACCCTTTTACCTGAATTTTAGTCTTCCGCAAGATTTGTATGAATAAAAATTATAGAGATAAATTACGATCCATTGGCGTTCGAGCAGCTAATTTACGAAAATAGGAAAATTTTTACCGAGCCAGATCGCGTGGTTCGCGCGCTGTAAAGCCGTTAATAAACGAGAATTGTAGGTGCGGACGGAACACGAGCGGCGACCAAAGGTTAGAGAGTCGCGACATCGCGGTGGAAATGGTCGACGACTGAAACTCGTAATAAACAATGCGAGAAAAATCGTTCCACGGGCGACTCGTGACGCACGCAACAAAGTAACCCGTAAGATGTAAATGACGTAAACGGGTGCACCGCCACGACTGTATTGTTTTACGACCGAGTGCTATTCAACGATCATAATTGCGCTGTTTGTTCGCGAAGAATGCGAGCCTCTGCACACCTTGCTCGCGTTAATTGCACCTGTACTTTATGCGTCGCCCATTGGAAACACGCGCCGCTCGAATCGCGCATAAAGAATCGAGCTCGAGACAGGAAAGAGGTGTTACTCGTTCACCTCTTTTTTCGGTCGACGTGGAATTATGATATCAGCGTCGATTGAAAAAAGTAGCGCTTCACAGCTCGTGGAACGCGATAATAAGTACTCTCGAGGAGAGGAACAATCAAATTTCGTTGAAACGCCGAGCGTGTAAGAGTTAGTAGGTGGGTTAAACTGGTAATAAACCAGCGTTTCGGTCCATTTTGTGCACAAGTAATCGCATCGAGCTAAAAATAGCGATTTCAAATTTAAACAATGGATTATCGAGATGTGGGTCAAGAAACTTATACTCTGTGGCGTCACCTTCCGTACTCGCCACCAGAGTGCTCCGCTGACTTTCTCGCAAGCGCTCGACCGACCTCCCCTTCAAAGTGACAAGTTTCAAATCATTCTGAAAAAATTATTTTCGGTTATAGAGGTCAATTACAATCACTTTTGGTGAATAGACATACCCTCGAAATCCTATCCACTTTCGAGAAAAAAATTCGAGGTGTGAAATTTTTCGACAAAATTAAAAAATTTCAAATCATTCTGAAAAAATTATTTTCGGTTGCAGGGGTCAATTACAATCATTTTTGGTGAATAGACATACCCCTGAAATCCTACCCATTTTCTAGAAAAAAATTCGAGGTGTGAAATTTTTCGGCGGGAATTGGAAAGTTTCAAATCATTCTGGAAAAATGATATTGCAAAAGTTGCTGAATAAGATAAATTCACAAGTTGAACCTATTGATCACGAATCGTTCGAATCAATTCCTCGAGTTCGAGGAGTCGCCAACTGAACTTTAGGATCCAGCGAAATCCAGGAAGAATGCGTTCTCGATAAAAGGAAAAAAAATAGAAAAGGCAAGATTACAACCGTCGACGTCGGTTGTTCGCGTGCAGCGTAGGTTGACGCGGCACGATAAAGCGAAACGGCGAAAGTTCAGCGCGGCAGTTTTTAATGTTTCAAACGCTTATGAATAAGGGATGAACGTGGAAGTTGTATCGCGGCCGTTCGATGGTCTATCTAGGCGTTTTTCAGGGACATTTCCGTCGGGGTATAACAACCAACAAAACCTCGAGCCCCGCGAATCTTCCGAGTTTCGTTTACGACTTGGACGTGGCGTTTCGTCGAGTCGAATAAGACGATACTTCCTGGCGTCCAGTTGCTGCGTCACGTTGATAAAACAGTCGACACTCTCCATTTTATCTCAATGAAGCGTATGAAGAATAAATTGGTGGGTAAAAAGGGATCCGTGGAGGATGTTTCTGTGCACAAATGGTTCACACGGGACTGTCGGAAGTTCCGAGGGGGTCAAGGGTTAAAGCTTTGGCCTATTATTCGGGTGAAATCCTCGATTTATTGGTTCGAGCGGATCCTCGACCTACGCAGCCTCTGCTGCGCCAGCGACAACTGCCTTAATTAAGTTTACCTTCGTTAAAGCCCCGATTCACGGTTCGCCTTGTACATCCACCGCCTGCAGCGACGTTCTCCAGCCCCCCTCTTTACACGATTTGCATCGTATCCCTAGAAAGCTTGATGGATTATTCATCTCTGTGCGTCACCCTCCGCGAATGGCTCCTACGAATTTCAACTAATTATTCTCATTAGAAATATCCACGTAACAAAGGGAAATTATTACCTCGCATGGAGTTTCGAAAAAATAAAAATTGAAAGTAGCTCTGGTCTTTTGTTTCATCTCTTGAGTCAACCATCGTGTCATATCAGGGGATGACTCAAGAATTTTAGAAAAACGACTCAAGGGTGGAACGGGTTAATTTATTTCAAGGCATTATTTATATTCTTAAAGTGAAAAGCGGTATTCTTTTTTTAATTTCTTAATCAGCCATCGTGTCGTATTGGGGGATGACTCGATTTTGAAGAGAGGTATTCAGACTCGAGGCTGACAATTAATAATATAAGACCGTTCGAATAATTCTAGTAGGGGAAAACGTTGGGCATAGAGTCTCCGGTAGTTCTACTTTCTAGCCATTAAACAAACGACGGACGAGTTTCGATGACGCCACTTTACGGAATCGGTTCAATTTTTTTTTTTCTTTTTATATATAGCTACGAATCCGGTAAGTGGAACGCACAAGTTCTGAATCGTAGACGTCAGACGTCGGCCCGAATGCAAGCAATTATGCTGGACTGTTATAACCCAGTTACACCGGCTGACCACCTGTATACCTTCACTACTGACGGGGTCTGACCACTGCAGAGCCTCGCGTGTCGAAGGCCGTAGGCTCACCTATATACGATATCGGCCAGGGTGGTTCCATGCACACAAGGTGTTAATAAAATATGGGATCCCTTTTCGTAAGGTCGCCAATCCACGCAGGGTGCATCCACGCGACCCCATCGCCTCGTAATATCTCTTTTATCGACTCCGGAGAATCACTGCTCGTTTTCTACAAACTTCCTCGACGCTATTTCCTCCGCGATTTTGTGCACGATTTTGTCCAACTGCCTTTCGAAATATCCTCAGATTGAAATTTTAAGAGGCGTCTGGTCAAACTGAGAATCTTATTTTTAATATTTTTCTATCTTGACCTATTAATTTATTTTCTGAAGAAGTCCTAAAGAGAAAGAGAGAAATAAGGTATCCATGGTTTATTTTTTAAAAAATTGTAATTTGTAAGGTATACGAACGTTGGATAAAACTGTGTAATTCGGTATACTCTACATGTTCGAGTAAAAATCTGACAATTTATAAACTTTCAATATAATTTATACAGATTCTACGAGCAAGGTAATAACTGCGTGGATGTGCATTGCATCTGACGTCAACTTAATGCGCGACTGGTTGAATATTAAGAAGTTAACTTCGATGGTTCACTATCCGCGAGAACGACGTCTAATTAAATTATAGCCAGCACGCGTTAGGCGCTTCTCTACAAGAGTTTCATCGTCGTATAAAACGGAAACTTCCCCAGTGAAGTGAAACTTCTCCAAGACTTAACGTGTCCGCGCTTATTAAAGCTAATACCGTCTCGATTCTCCAGAAAATATAACCGTAAATATTCCGCCTTATTTTGTGAACGGTAATATTATTCCCCCATCAGTTTTTTGTATTTACTTAAATCGAGTAAGATTTTAAATTGAAACGAACAGTAAAATCATATAAAAGTTAATTGGAAATTAATTGTCGGTCTACGAGAGGGTCGAACGAAGTAAACGGTTTTGGGTGCACGTGGAACGAAGCTGCAGTTTGCTATGGAAATATTTTGAGGATTACGATAAGATACAACGTCCTCGAGAATTCCCGGTCGGCGTTTCGCAAGTTGCAAACTCATAAAGCGCACATGCGGCCGCAACACGTGCAAACGGAGCCAGAAAACGGCCGTTTAATGTATCTCCGTGTCACGGGTCAACGAGGATTCCGCTTTTTCGGGACAACGTGGCTACGTGGCTTCTGATAATTTATCGCCCTCGGCTACAGTTTTTGACTGAAGCCCCTATTACTCACCGGATGACCCGATGCTTTCAACTTTGCCGCACCCTCCCACGTACAAGGTGTCCAGCCAGCTATTTAACAACCCACGCGTTTAATAAGTCACGTACATCGAAGGGGAGGGTCGCTTTCCTACCAAATTGCAAATTAAAAGCGTGGACAAATGGATAAACCACTTGTCTGCGCTCACGAAATTAGCGACGATCGAAAATATATTTTTATAGGCATTCAAAGTGGTCAAACTTTAGGAATCCTTGATAAAATTGAAATGTTCATGAAATCACTAACAAATCTTACTTACAATTTCACAAGCGATAATATCGTAGTCGAAATATTTAATTTTGAATAGATTCGCTCAATTCTATTTGCACAAATCATTACAGAATGGTTTTACTAATAAAAAGAAATTACCAAATGATATGAGGAAATTTATTTTGAATAAACTGACTCGTTGCAATTCGTCAGTACCGGTCACCGGTGACCACCACCCTTCAACCCGGAATATCGCCACCCAAAGAGGATAATAAAATAAAAAAAATCAATGAATTTTTATTAAAACAATAATACTTCGCCCTCTGGGTTAGGTCTGGGTTAAATATTTAATTTCGAATAAATTGACTCGTTGCAATTCGTCAGTACCGGTCACCGGTGACCACCACCCTTCAACCCGGAATATCACCACCCAAAGAGGATAATAACATAAAAAAAATCAATGAATTTTTATTAAAACAATAATACTTCGCCCTCTGGGTTAGGTCTGGGTTAAATATTTAATTTCGAATGAACTGACTAGTTGTAATTCGTCAGTACCGGTCACCGGTGACCACCACCCTTCAACCCGGAATATCACCACCCAAAGAGGATAATAACATAAAAAAAATCAATGAATTTTTATTAAAACAATAATACTTCGCCCTCTGGGTTAGGTCTGGGTTAAATATTTAATTTCGAATGAACTGATTAGTTGCAATTCGTCAGTACCGGTCACCGGTGACCATCACTCTTCAACCCGGAATATCGCCACCCGTAGAGGATAATAAAATAAGAAACCAATGGATTTCTATTAAAACAATAATACTTCGCCCTCTGGGTTAGGTCTGGGTTAAATATTTAATTTCGAATAAACTGACTCGTTGCAATTCGTCAGTACCGGTCACCGGTGACCACCACCCTTCAACCCGGAATATCGCCACCCAAAGAGGATAATAAAATAAGAAACCAATGAATTTTTATTAAAACAATAATACTTCGCCCTCTGGGTTAGGTCTAGGTTAAATATTTATTTTCGAATAAACTGACTCGTTGCAATTCGTCAGTGCCGGTCACCGGTGACCACCATTCTTCAACCCGGAATATCGCCACCCAAAGAGGATAATAAAATAAAAAAAATCAATGAATTTTTATTAAAACAATAATACTTCGCCCTCTGGGTTAGGTCTGGGTTAAATATTTAATTTCGAATGAACTGACTGGTTGCAATTCGTCAGTACCGGTCACCGGTGACCACCACCCTTCAACCCGGAATATCACCACCCGAAGAGTACAATAAATTAAAAAATAAATGAATTTCTATTTAAAAAAAACCTCTAGGAAGACGATAGAATGAACGGAACGAGAAAGTTACCGGAATAAGATTCCGTCTCGCGTACGTAGGAACGTTTCGTGCCAGGAACCGGGCATATGTGGGTGAGTCTCGTTGAATATTTCACCGGTCACCTTGTATATTCTTGCACGAAAGGGGTTCCGTCACGCGATGGTCAGCCCCGTTCTCTTCGTGTCCGAGTCGAGGGGCTCGGTCTCGATTAAAACAGGGACTATCGAGCGGACCGCGTCGGCTTTGCACACAAGTTCGCGGATCCGCAGCGCGCTAGAAACACGCGGATAGGGATCCCCGACGACCGGGGGCTCGAGGTCGGCCCAATTTGCGTGTGCCAAGTGTTTCCGTGATCCTCTGCGCGACCAACACCCCCCTGGCATTTTTCCCTTTTTTTCGCCGCGACGGTTTCGGGCTGGGTTCAACGACCCCGCTATCAACGAACGACATCTGCTGGGCGAACGTTAGACAGGTAAGAGAGAAATTTCTGGCACCAGAAACGGGTTACACGAATCCACTCAGTCCCAATCTTCTCGTTTTGTTGATAGATGCTTTGTTTTTCTGGGTTTTATTCGTTTCGATCGTCGTACGGTGCAGTTGGGTCTCCTGTGACCCACGCTGGAGTCTATTTTGAGGTTAACTGGGTCTGGCGAATTTATTTATGGGGGAAACGCTCTTTAGTTCAAAATGGAGGACAGAGTAAAAATTATGCAAGAGAAAATATTTTGTGGGTTATAGAAAATGGATGTTTGTAGCATAGGAGGGTGCAATTGCTCGCGAATAGTGTCGTGTCGACAATGAACACTTTATTTTCTTTGTTTTGAGGTTAGTTTCGTCCGTGGAAGGTGTCTATGCACATACTTTTACTGTTTCGAATCCTATATCAAATTCTATCAGAAACTCCTTGTCAAGAATGAAAAAAAATGTTCCTCGATACACGTTTGAAACAAAATGGCAGATATAACTTTCTATTTCGATTGAACCATCTCAAAGGATTTCATTGGTACAGAAAAAGAAAGGATTGCAAATTTTACGGGTTGAGGAAGTGGATATTTGTAGTATGGGGGGGTTGCAATAGCTCGCGAGTAGTATCGTTTCGAAATTATGCGAAGTTCGGAGTTTCCGTGCGCCGTGGCTCGAACAAATCTCCGAAACAGCGCCATTAGGCGGTCCTCGAGGCTCCTGTGGATCCTTTATGCCGGTATTATTCTTCCGAAAGTTTTCTATCACCGGTCTAATCGTTGCCCCCGCCCACCCCTTTCGCCTGGAACGCGCATCCCTGTAATTATGCAAATTGCCCGTGCACGTAGCTGTTGTTGTCCCGATTTAAAACGCAGTTAGGATGCTGCACGGTGCCATGCAGTCGAACCCTCGCAGCTCCGGGTAATTCTGCCAAACTCGCGGAGACGTTTCTTGGCACGTTCGAGACGCGATCGAAAAAGTTTTATCGCCGCGACCGGGACTCGCGTTTCGATCCGTTCGACTCGTGGAAAACTTTCAAAAATTCTGTCGACGCGTAAAGCGTAAACGAACGTTTTAGAAAAATGCTAGGAAACGTCGTCGACGATTCGCATTTTTAATTTCAGCCCCCGACCGAGGATTTAATCCTCCATAAATCCGTTGCAACGCTTATTTTTATTCGCCGTTCATCCTTGAGTTCAATATTCCGACTGTACGTACTACGAAGGACGCAATAAGTGTAAGGAAATTATGCGTCACGAATAATTCTACGCCGTTGGATCGTTCGAGGTCTGTTGGAACGAGTATTATTTATATTTCTCGTATAATTTATTTGTGATTCAGTCGATGATGTTTTATTAAAATTCTTCGGAAGCCTGCGATTATTTGCAATGTATTCCTCGAGGAATTTGTTTCGTGTGATGTGGATATTATTTTAAATTGTGTCGTGGAATAATCTTTACTGCAGGAGATTGAATTTAAAAAATAAGGGAAAATTGAGGAATGAATTGTTTATGTTTCGTTTTAAATCGTTGTCTATTAGATAAGAATTCGAGGTATCCGCGCAATGCGTCGGAACCGATCGTCGTTTATCTCGACGTGGAATCGCCGTCCTCGGGCAACAACGTTTCTCGCCAACTGTTCCCGTCGCTCGAACTCGCCGGAAGGAATCTTGTAAACTCGTCCTCGGGGATTGCTTTTAACGCGTTTAAGCAATCGCCCGACGCTGGCGAAGTTTCACGGAATTTTTATGGCGAGAGTTAGGAGTTCGAATAGTTTAAATACAGCTGAGCTTTTATCGATACCGAATTCACTGTTTTTCAAATTCTCCTCCAACCGGAAGTTCGTCCCTCCGCTACTTACCGTTCTTTTATCCCGCGCGAACTTCGCCATTCTCAGATTGCAAATGGACGAACGAAAGCTCTGCTCAACTCTGGGAATATTATAATGGAGTCTCTCGCTGAATTTTATTATTTAGTATGATAGATCTTAGAGAGAACGAATTAATTTAAAATATTAGTGCTTGAGAAGGGGGGGGAAATTTATTTTAAATCTATCGCCATCGGAATCGTATCTACTTTCTTCGAGAACGAAAGCTCTGTTTAACCCTAGGAATATTATAATGGAGTCTCTCGCTGAATTTTATTATTTATTTATTTAGTATAATAGATCTTAGAGAAAACGAGTTAATTTAAAATATTAGTACTTGAGAAGGAGGGAGAAATTTATTTTAAATCTATCGCCATCGGAATCGTATCTACTTTCTTTGAGAACGAAAGCTCTGTTTAACCCTGGGAATATTATAATGGAGTTTCTCGCTGAATTTAATTATTTATTTATTTAGTGTAATAGATCTTAGAAAGAACGAGTTAATTTAAAATATTAGTGCTTGAGAAGGAGGGGGAAATTTATTTTAAATCTGTCGCCATCGGAATCGTATGTACTTTCTTCGAGAACGAAAGCTCTGTTTAATCCTGGGAATATTATAATGGAGTCTCTCGCTGAATTTTATTATTTATTTATTTTGTATAATAGATCTTAGAGAGAACGAGTTAATTTAAAATATTAGTGCTTGAGAAGGAGGGGGAAATTTATTTTAAATCTGTCGCCATCGGAATCGTATGTACTTTCTTCGAGAACGAAAGCTCTGTTCAACCCTGGGAATATTATAATAGAGTCTCTCGCTGAATTTTATTATTTATTTATTTAGTATGATAGATCTTAGAGAGATCGAGTTAATTTAAAATGTTAGTGCTTGAGAAGGAGGGGGAAATTTATTTTAAATCTGTCGCCGTCAGAATCGTATCTACTTTCTTCGAGAACGAAAGTTTGAAATTTCAGAGTTCTATGAGGTTCGATGTCACGGAACAATCGTCATATGGGGCGAGAGTCGTTCGTAGGATGTAAGAAGAATGCTTTCTCCGATATTGCGTGAAATGTAGCCATTCGAAGGAATCGTCCTCCATCGTCGATATAATATAACGTACAAGTCATATTGTATACTCTGCTGGTGGATATTCGACGTCTGATTCGCGAAATTCTTTCCTCTCCAAGGTGTGAAATCGTGTTCGAGCAAACGTAAAGAGAATCTTCGAAAGGATACCAAGATTTACGATACAAATAAAATAAATTGTTTCTCGTCGAATCGATGTAACGAATATATCTTTTTTTATTTTGGTGAATTAGAGAAAATATAAATATTACATCACACTCGGATACGTAGAGCACCATTTTTGACGTTTAAAAAAAAAAGAAGGGTCACGGAGAGAAGTCCGTTTAAAGAAGTCTTTATTTCGTAATTAATAATTTTATTTTAAAGTTTTCGGACAGGCTTAATCGCACGGAGTGTTAAAAATGCTTTCATAACCGATTCAGCGTGGCGTCGAGGATTTTAAAATGGCATTCGAATTTATATTTAAATCGAGCGAATGAATGAAACTCAGCCCTGAAAATTTCCATGAATATTAAAAGAAGCCGCGTTTTGCGGTTTTCATTTGAATCGAAATCGGGGGCTTTCACGTTCGGTTCAACTGAAATCGTATTCATTTAGACGCCCCGGCGTTGGAGGATCCTCTCGCAGCGCAATTTTTAATGAATCCCGAAAACCGGAAAGCGCAAAACATCCTCCGCGGACATCGAGAGCATCGATTTTTCATCGTATTAATTTTTTTCAATTATCACGGTAACATTGTGCACTTTGGTTTCTGTGAATTTTAAACTTTCCATCGAAATAGACCATGTTGTACTACTGATAATAATTCTTTAAAATAATGTGTGAAAATTGTAGCGCAAAACATAGAAATATTCTTGTCTGTTTTTTATCATTTTAAGAGTATATTACGGTTCTTCAGAGACAATATTGCAAAGTGCCAGGAAGTCGAAAGTGACGGTCACTGGTGACCCCCATGACATTTATGAGGATCAAGAACTATTTTCATGGTTTATAGCTTAGTCTAACCAGTTCTAAAGCAGATAAGGCTACAGAAGGGTGATAAATATTGACATAAAGTTGATTCGAGGGATTTAACTTAACTAGATGCGACGGTCACCGGTGACCCCCATGACATTTAAGAGGATCAAAGACAGTCATTGTGGTTTATAGCTTAGTCTAGTCATTTTTAAGCCAGATAAGACTATAGAGGGATGATAAATATTGACATAAAGTTGATTCGAGGGATTTAACTTCACTAGATGTGACGGTCACCGGTGACCCCCATGACAGTCAAGAGGATCAAGAACTATTTTCATGGTTTATAGCTTAGTCTAACCAGTTCTAAAGCAGATAAGGCTACAGAAGGGTGATAAATATTGACATAAAGTTGATTCGAGGGATTTAACTTCACTAGATGTGACGGTCACCGGTGACCCCCATGACATTTAAGAGGATCAAAGACAGTCATTGTGGTTTATAGCTTAGTCTAGTCATTTTTAAGCCAGATAAGACTATAGAGGGATGATAAATATTGACATAAAGTTGATTCGAGGGATTTAACTTAACTAGATGTGACGGTCACCGGTGACTCCCATGACAGTCAAGAGGATCAAGAACTATTTTTTCGGTTTATAGCTTAGTATAACCAGTTCTAAAGCAGATAAGGCTACAGAAGGGCGATAAATATTGACATAAAGTTGATTCGAGGGATTTAACTTAACTAGATGTGACGGTCACCGGTGACCCCCATGACAGTCAGGAGGATCGAGAACTATTTTCACGGTTTATACCTTAGTCTAACCAGTTCTAAAGCAGATAAGACTATAGAGGGATGATAAATATTGACATAAAGTTGATTCGAGGGATTTAACTTCACTAGATGTGACGGTCACCGGTGACCCCCATGACAGTCAAGAGGATCAAGAACTATTTTTACGGTTTATAGCTTAGTATAACCAGTTCTAAAGCAGATAAGGCTACAGAAGAATGATAAATATTGACATAAAGTTGATTCGAGGGATTTAACTTCACTAGATGTGACGGTCACCAGTGACCCCCATGACAGTCAAGAGGATCGAGAACAATCTTCACGGTTTATAGCTTAGTCTAGCCATTTTTAAGCCAGATAAGGCTATAGAGGGATGATAAATATTGACATAAAGTTGATTCGAGGGATTTAACTTCACTAGATGTGACGGTCACCGGTGACCCCCATGACAGTCAAGAGGATCAAGAACTATTTTTACGGTTTATAGCTTAGTATAACCAGTTCTAAAGCAGATAAGGCTACAGAAGGGTGATAAATATTGACATAAAGTTGATTCGAGGGATTTAACTTAACTAGATGTGACGGTCACCGGTGACCCCCATGACATTTAAGAGGATCAAAGACAGTCATTGTGGTTTATAGCTTAGTCTAGTCATTTTTAAGCCAGATAAGACTATAGAGGGATGATAAATATTGACATAAAGTTGATTCGAGGGATTTAACTTCACTAGATGTGACGGTCACCGGTGACCCCCATGACAGTCAGGAGGATCGAGAACTATTTTCACGGTTTATACCTTAGTCTAACCAGTTCTAAAGCAGATAAGACTATAGAGGGATGATAAATATTGACATAAAGTTGATTCGAGGGATTTAACTTCACTAGATGTGACGGTCACCGGTGACCCCCATGACAGTCAAGAGGATCAAGAACTATTTTTACGGTTTATAGCTTAGTATAACCAGTTCTAAAGCAGATAAGGCTACAGAAGAATGATAAATATTGACATAAAGTTGATTCGAGGGATTTAACTTCACTAGATGTGACGGTCACCAGTGACCCCCATGACAGTCAAGAGGATCGAGAACAATCTTCACGGTTTATAGCTTAGTCTAGCCATTTTTAGGCCAGATAAGGCTATAGAGGGATGATAAATATTGACATAAAGTTGATTCGAGGGATTTAACTTCACTAGATGTGACGGTCACCGGTGACCCCCATGACAGTCAAGAGGATCAAGAACTATTTTTACGGTTTATAGCTTAGTATAACCAGTTCTAAAGCAGATAAGGCTACAGAAGGGTGATAAA